>NC_051308.1:44551307-54551307 GCF_015220235.1 Choloepus didactylus
GCTACAATTACCAATATTCTGATTTTTTTTTTAATAATCAAAGGATCAAAATGATAAGGAGATAAATAAAAATCACATATTACTGGGTTATCTAGAAAGTGTTCAATTATTAACCTCATTCTATTGGGAATGAACTCTAGAGGACAGGATAACTACCATTGTTTTGGCTTGCATACAAACTTCATTCAAGGGAAATTAGTGTAACCAAACAGGAGGGAGTTTTGTAGCTTAGAAGCCTCTTTTGTGTAAATATACACATGCTTCCATGGATTCAGTCTTGTACTAATGCCAAAAGTGCTGGTGCAGTAGCTTGCTCACCAGAGCACAAAACAAAGGACATTTGCATAACAGCAAAGTTCATCTGTTGAAATTATTATTTGGATCTATGTTGTGTTCTTTCCCTCCCTCACCAAAAGCAAACACTAGATGATGCTAAATAGTATAAATTGTGGATGAAATTTAATTTAACCTACAAACTAAATACTAGTTTTAGCAGTATTTATTGATTAGTTTTAGTATAAGACTGATAGAAGAAAGGCACCTTTTTCCTGGGAATATAGAAATATTAAAAATGTGTAGAATTCTGTTGTCTAAAACTAAAAGGAAATTAATTTTTAGTATGCAATGAATCATATTTATTGTATGAACATGTCAGAGTCAACTACTTAACTAATTGTAAGAAATTCAGTCCACAAATGATTTTTAAGCAAGTTTAAAATTAGTCTGCATTCAAATGAAAAAGAAAGAAAAAAAAAAAAAAAACTAGAGTTATTAATCATTTCAGAAATGACTCTTTTTCTTAATCCTGGGGGAATTTTGCAAAACTTCGGTAAGCAGTGTCAATCTATAAAATGCAACATAACATTGTCCCTTCACAAAGGCAAAGCTACACAATAGACATTTTCTGGATTCTTTCTAACAAAACTTTAATAACTAGGCATTGCTGATTATGGCAGCTCTGAAAAAAAGAACAAATATTTTCAGTAGAATAAAAATTTAATGTCCAATTCTACTTGATTCAGCATATATAAATGATCAAATGTATTCAAAACAAGTTGCATGGCATTTTCTTTCTTTCTTTTTTAACTTCCTCTTTTGATTGTTTTAACCTCAACCCAAATATAAAACAATATACATAGCTTGCAGCCTGATGGAGTAGAATTTGGATGTAACTAAGGAGCTGAATATCATAGGCACTCACCCAAGTCTCCCGAGGTCAAGAGAGGTGCCTGAAGTATACAGACACTGAACAGTACTGATAACTTTTTCAAATTCACACCTTTTATTCTTTATCATTTTATAGCTAGGAAATTAAAAGTTATCAACTAAGATAGCAGGAATATTCAACCAAACCTAGCAATTGATGATATATATTTAAATAATATTACAGTAGCATAACATATTTGCACCTTAGTATTATTTTTTCACATTATGTTCAGAAAGCCCATAAACTTTGCCAAAGTACATGTCCATCTGGTATAGATTATCTGGCCAGCTGAGGCATGACAGATATACAATGACTTCTCTTTGTACAATGTGGGATTAAACAGTCAGAATTGCAAACACATAAAGAATTTATGAGGAATAACAAAAGGATGGTCATTAATGCATTGATTAATAAACTTATTCAACATTTACACAGAGCTGTTCTAAGTATTAGAATGAAGGAAGTTGTCATACTATTAGTAACAACAATAATAATTTCAGTTCTACTAGCATTATTGATCACCAACACTCCTTTGTTTCTCTTCTAGGCAATGGAGATAGAGCAGAGACCAAAACAAAGCCCTGCCCTCATGGAACTTATGTTTTAGACAGAATACAACAAATAAATATCAATATGCCAGGAAGTGACTTGGGGGGAAAAATGAATCAGGTTAAGAAGATTAGGGGATAACAGTTGATGGGGTGAGGGTCAAAAGGGAGCAGACCTGGTATAGGAACCAAGTTTGTCTCATTTCATACCAGGTGTTCCTTTCATTATACCATGCCCCTGTAAGAATTTACAGTCAATAGGGGAAGCAGGAGAAACAACACAACTCAGGCCAATTGCAAACAAATCCAAAGTAATATATTAATAAGTTATAAAAAAATATGATATGATTTTGCACAGATATTGTCATTAAGAAAGGGAAATTGGAGCGCACAGGGACATAGATCAAAATCATATTCCTTAAAATCATATTTGATTACAAGGAAAATAAGTAATGTATAATATCAAAGAAGTCATACACTTTTATTTTGTATGTAATTGCTTAAGAAAATTCATTTCATTTTTTAAAGTTACTAAAAGTACTATACCAAAACTTGGAAAAAGGGTTCAATAAAACTATAGACTAATTTCATATATGAATATAGGTACAGAACTTCTAAATAAAATATTAGCAAATTGAATTAAGCAACGTGTCAAAAGAATTATATACCAGGACAAATGTGGTTTAATTCCAAATGTGTAAGGATGGTTCAATGTCAGGAAGTCTATCAACATACTGCTTATAAGAAATGGTTAAAGGGGAAAATGTGTATATTTTTATCAACAGATGTGGGGAAAAAACAGGTAAAATTCAGCAGCAGAACAAAACTTAAAAGTAAAATAAAATTAGGAAGAAAGTATTTAAGTGTGATAGAGTCTACTTATAAGATGGCTGCACTGAAGCCCTGAGTAAAATTGAGGACTAATAATAAATACAACATAGAAATAACTAAGCAGCAACAAACTTCTTTCCTGATGATAGCACAGGACTCTGAACACTGATGCCCCATCTCAGACTCACCTTCTCAAACTAAAGCAGAATAAAGAGAGCAGGCCTGCAGTTCACAGCTCCTGCTACTTGCTAAGTTCTCACTCTGTGCAGAATAATGAAACCACCGTCCTTGGCACGTGTGCCTTGAGGAACAAGCATGCCCACTGGCAGCTTTATTCTGGTGTGTACTGTTAGCACTGCACGTCTGCAGATTTGGTCATAAATTTGGTCATAAACCAAAGAAAATCTCAGCACTCTCACAATAGCTTGAAGATGGGCCAGTTTGTAATGTCTGGTCTAACTCAAACCACAAAGAACAAAACATAAAATTTTATCAAAGAGTATAAAATAATAATGAAACAAATATCTATTGAGTTCAGAGTATATTCTGAGCATTGCTGTCGTTTCATCCTTACAACGAGGCTAATAGATGCTATTATTACCCCCATTTCACAGACAGGAAAATTGCTATTTGGGAAATTTAGTAACCTGCCTGAGATGACAGAAGGGGTAAGAGCTGGGGTTCACACCCAAGGGTATGGTCCCTGGGCCCCCTCTTCTCGGCTTCTTCACACTGCAACAATGGGAGATTACCCTGTGTTCCTGCATGGAAAGATTTTATTCCATAGTGAAGTTTATCCTTCCAAACCTAACATATGAACAGCATAACTTTGTTTTGTTTCGTTTCAAACTGGATAAAATGATTTTGCAGCATAAAGAGAAGACTAAATGGTCCAAAATACTTAAGAAAATTATGGCAGAAGAGTGAGGGAACACCTTCCTTGTACTTCAATTTATCCTAAAGTCACTGAATTAGAGCAGTATGATATTGACATAAGAATAGACAAATGGTTATTGGAACCAGATACAAGTTTATGTGGAAACTTGACTTATTGTAGAAGTGGCATTTTATTTTACTGAGGAAGGATGATTTGCTTAAAAAATGATACTGTCCTACCAGCAATCCATGTGAAAGAAAAAAACAAGATCCTTCCACATTATATTGTAACTAAATTCCAAATAGATTAAAAATTTTAATGTTAAAAAGAAAAAAAAACAGAAAAACAAGAAGAAAATAAAGGAAAATTTTTATTAACCTAAAGGTGGAGACCTCTTTCTAAAGAAAAGAAACTCAGTTGCCTTAAAAGAAATGATAGATATATATGTATATATACCTAGAAGATAATTTGATTTTTTTTTTTTTTTTGGCAAAGCTTAAGACAAATCTCTCACCCCACCCCCAACAAAAGTTAAATTTCAGAAGATAAATTGGGAAGAAAAACAAATGACAAATATTACAGAAATACTGGCTATTTCTCTATTATATGCAAAGAACATCTAATTTGTAATAAAAAGACACAATTCAATAGAAAATAGGCATAAAATATGGATATAAATTTAAGAGGAAATAAAAATAGTCAATAGTATTTGAAAATATTTATATATCACCAAAAGTCAGGGGAGAGCAAAGTTATTAAAAAATAATTAAATAATTTGGCAAAAATTTAAAGAAGCAGTAATTTCAAGAGCTCATGAGGACGTAGATCATGGGCACATTCATCACCTGTGATAGAGAGAAGTGCTTTAACACTTTTAGAAAGTAATCGACTAATAATGATTAAAATTAAAAATACATTTAAGTTTTAGCATCGCAACTTTCGGCAATCTGGCCAATGAAAAATAAATACACTGGTATGTAAGCATAGACTTTCCAATATTGTTTTTAGCAGTAATGTAAATGGAATAAATAAATGAATGTTTGTCATGAGGCTAGTAGCTGGACAATTTGTTTTCGGTCATTAATGGAATATTATGCAGAAGCAAAAATTGATAGGTTATGTCCATGATATCTTGTTAAGCATATAAATCAAGTTGCAGATGATAAGTATAGAATAATTTCTTTTCTGTAAGAAATTAAAAACCAGAAAGAGAGAGAGACTTTACATATGTGTGGGTATGTTTGCTTCACATGAATGAGCATACAAAACACTATGGAAGAATAGAGTGCAAGTTCTTTTATCTTTACACCTCGAGAGGGTGGGAATGGTGAGAGATAGGAAAAGATGAGGAGCCATAATTAGCTTTTCCTTTCTTTTACTTTGTACTCTTTCAGTGATTGCAAAATGCCAATATAATATTTGGAATTAAAAATTAATGTTAATTTTAAAAGGAAAGGAGGAAATTTTGGAGAACTTTAGATTTATTGCACACCTCTTCTGTATGAGGAGCTGTTTTAGTTTTCTGGGCTGCTTAAGCAAAAACCATGAAATGGTCTGGGTTAAACAATGAGAACTTATTTGCTTACAGTTTTGAGGCTAAAAGAAAGTCCAAATTAAGCTGTCATCAAGGCGATGCTTTATTCCTGAATACTGACATTCTGGGGCTGGTTGCCAGTGATCCTTGGCTCCTCTGTCACATGGCAAGGCACATGGCAGCATCTCCTGGTCTTTCTCTTCTCTTCTGGGTTCCATCGATGTCCAGCTTCTTGCTTCCTGTGGCTTTCTCTCTGTGTGTCTGAAATTCACTCCATTTAGAAAGGACTCCAGTAACAGTTTTAAGACCCATCCCAGTTAAGGTGGACCACACCTTCTTAACTGAAGTAACCTCATCAAAATGTCCTACTTACAATAGGTTTGCACCCACAGAAATAGATTGCATTTTTTTAATATTTATTTTATTGAGATATATTTACATACCACACAGTCATACAAAACAAATCATACATTCGATTGTTCACAGTACCATTACATAGTTGTGCATTCATCACCAAAATCAATCCCCAACACCCTCGTTACCACACACACAAAAATAACCAGAATAATAATTAAAGTGAAAAAGAGCAACTAAAGTAAAAAAGAACACTGGGCGCCCTTGTCTGTTTGTTTGTTTGTTTCCCGCACCTTCCACTCATCCATCCACAAACTAGACAAAGGGGAGTGTGATCCTCATGGCCCCCCCAATCCCACTGTCCCCCCTCATAAGCCACATTTTTATACAATTGTCTTCAAGATTCATGGGTTCTGGGTTGTACTTTGATAGTTTCAGGTATCCACCACCAGCTACCCCAATTCATTGGAACCTAAAAAGGGCTGTCTATATTGTGCGTAAGAGTGCCCACCAGAGTGACCTCTTGGCTCCTTTTGGAATCTCTCTGCCACTGAGGCTTATTTCATTTCCTTTCACATCCCCTTTTTGGTCAAGTAGATGTTCTCCATCCACGATGCCAGGTCTAGATTCCTCCCCAGGAGTCATATTCCACGTTGCCAGGGATATTCACTCCCCTGGGCGTCAGATCCCACGTAGAGGGGAGGGCAGTGATTTCAATTGCCAAGCTGGCTTAGCTAGGGAGAGAGGGCCACATCTGAGCAACAAAGAGGCATTCAGGAGGAGGCTCTTAGGCACAATTATAGGGAGGCCTAGCTTCTCCTTTGCAGCAACAGTCTTCCCAGGGGCAAATCACGTGGTAGAGGGCTCAATCCATCAAACCACCAGTTCCCTATGTCTAGATTACATTTAAGAACATGTTTTCTGGGGTACATACATCTTCACCACTGAAGCTTTGCCAGGGAGTCAGTTATTGAGAGGAATTGCTATAAAGAGACAGATATTTCTATCTGCTCTTACCTGTAGTTCATTGGTATCCTGTAATGATTAAGGAGTTTTAGAATTATATTATCTTCTATCTAGAAATGAGGGTAGGGATTGTCTCTTCATTTTACACATGAAACAGAGGCCCAGAGACGTTAAGTGCATTCCTCAAAGTCAGAAAGCTTTCGTGGCATAGACTGGGTCAAATATGAAGGAAATTTATTCTTAGTCCATTCTCAATTATAGTAAGTTCCATAGATGCTTTTATTCATACAGCTCTTAAATATACTTTAAGTGAGTTAAAGAAGGAAGTAATTAGGTTACAGTGTTTATATGTGTTACTGTTTTCAGGCCTGAAACAAGCAACCAATCTGCATGCTTAAGTTTTAGTTTAAAATAGGAATCTTTGAAGGTGCCTTAATTTTTTAAGGCCACTCTTGAGGGATCTGAGTGAGGGATCTGAGTAAAATGTTAGTTCCTTAAACACCTAACCAACTACCTACATATCCTATGTTCATAGAACTTATAATAACCAAACAGAAAAATAGAAATCGAAATAATTAAAAAACATTCAGTTAAAATAAATCACTACAGTAGGCAAGGCATCCCTGAAATGAACATTTTATTTCTAGCCAGAAAATACAATTCTCTTTTAAAGTTTTCACTGTAAAATGATAGCTTTAGAGAACTCATCTCTTGTTTATTCAGGCCAGGTCTGAGTTTCATGGGATGCCACGATATTTCATAATCCCACCTCTGAACAACAGGTATAAAGGACATATGAAATTAAATTGACAAAGTTTTAGTCTCATACATTATGGCCACACTATAGTAAATGTGGTCTTTAGCATAAGAAAGAACAGAATCCAATATTTAGCTAACTGGCTTCTTACAAATCTTGGACACAATTTATTTTTAATAATGGCTGCAGATTATTTTCAGGAAGGTGATCAAATTAGACAGCATTTCTGTTAGCCTACTGACAATAATGACAATGTCCTTCTTCTTCTTGTTATAAAAGGTTGTTTTGTATATTCCTTTAAAAATTTTCTGTGGACATGTATGCATGCCTTAAAACTCACTACTGTCAAAGAGATATATTTTTTAAGTCTGTAACTTTGTAAATGAGGAAAACAGCTAGTTTCTGGACAGAAACATTTATCGTAGAGAAAATAAGGATTTTTAAGGTCTTCAAATGACTGTCTCCAGAGTCGTTACATCAACTCTCTTAATCTCTGCTGGTAGATATCTTATTCAAGTTTTATCTCATGAATGCTTTTTCACAGCCTCAATAACGAGTTCCAGATCAATTCACTCTTAGCTCAACTGCTAACACAGACTCTCTCTCAAGTTGAACTCCTTTCAAGTGCTGCCAACTCTGACCTGAACTCTCAGAATATTCTGGTTCCAGAAGCAAGGAGGTAGTATACTACAAATCAGTCAGGTAGAATTTAGCTGTGATAGTCCTTCCATCTTTCATTTAGGTTACAAGTACCAAGAAGCCCCCTGAGTTTGACCTTGAGTCTTTTTATCAAATCCGTGGAGAGTAAAACCCCCTCCAAAACAAAAAGAATGCTCTGTACGCTCTACAACCTTTGCTTTTTTAAAAGTTATTTATCTTTTCTACAACCAGACAAGTCCTTGGTGCTCATAAGGAACACAATTAAAGCTTCTTTTAGAGGAATTCTCCAAGACAATGTTTTTAAAATCAGCACTGATTTCGTGCTGTGTGGTAAAACGTGGGTAGATTTTGGGATGTCGTTAATTATAAATTACCACAATAGACATCAGACAACTGCCCAACTGACATGGAGAGAACCCATTTTGTCATCAATTATTAGAAAGAGTACTTTTTGGGAAATTGCGGATCATATTCCTTCTGTAAGAAACTTTTCCTCTTTGATTTGAGATAGAAAATTTTGCTCAGTCCTCTCTTCTGATTTTTCTGTTACTCCTTTCTGACATTGATTTTGTGTGGAATTACAGAATGTAAATATTAATATATCATCTTGTAGAAATCTGTCCTTTAAATCTTCTATATAACTATATGCTAAGGAAAAAAAAAACATAATCTAATGGGCCATGACTCCACAATTACTTCTTGAACTCCACCTCCGTATGCCTGGCACTAAATGTGTATACAATTAGTCTCTGCTCTCAAAAACCATATACTCTGTTTGGGAGATGAAATATACCCCTCAAATTTAAGTATTGTTGCAAGACAACAGTAGGAGAGATGAACCAGGATATCATAAAAATAAGTGACTTTTTAATGGCCTATGTACATTTTTCTAGGATACTTTTTCCCCATATAAATGTGGGTGTGCTACCACTATGCCCTTTGAAAATTTTAGCCAGAAAAGAGAAGAAATTCTAGGCATTATGGTATTCCATTACAAAATATTCTTTCTTTCTTCTGGATGCTTGAATCCTTGAGTTAGTTAAATAGGATCATCCTTTGATTTTTTAAAAGGTTTCTGTCTCTGATCTTTGCAAATGAGATGTGCTGTTATTGCTTTACTTGGTACAACATGCAGAAGTAAGATTCAGGAACTGAATCTTTGTGCATCCTCAGAAAATACAAATTATGACACCTCCCCCCTACAAAAAATTAGTGACATATTTAAGAGCATATTAACAATACAAAGCAAGGAGTTCTGATGCTTCATTTAATTGAGTTATAAACAAGAAAACTATCAAACCCTGCTGCTGCCCTATTGATGCATGTGGACGTGTGAATTTTCACCATGTGTTTGCTCTGTGTCCTTTAGAAAACCCACAGTGGGGATGAATCACTAACGTGAGTATTGGTCTGACAGTCCTAGAAAGTATCAAGACTAAATGCCAAACCCAGGAAACAGCATTTCGTTTAGTTCCTAGTGTACTGTTAATTGATCCCAAACCATTCATTACTGTCTACTGAAAAGGCCTAAGTAGAAAGTAGGCATTTAGAAAATGACTTAAGTGAAAATAAGACAGCGCAAAATTCTAGGCTTTGGAAACTTCAGTTGCTCTGATCCTGTATCGTCACACTGATTCTAAGTTTACCTTTTGTTTCAGGTCACTTGGAAACCCCCAATCATCAAGAATGGAGACATCCTTAGCTATGAGATCCGCATGGCTGGCCCTCATCTGACTATAACCAATGTTACTTCCTCATTGTTAAGTCAAACAATCACTCATCTGATTCCTTTCACTAACTACTCTGTCACCATTGTGGCTTGTTCAGGGGGTAATGGACACTTAGGAGGGTGCACAGAGAGCTTACCTACGTATGTAACCACCCTCTCCACCCTACCTCGGGATGTCAGCCCATTGTCAGTGGTTCCACTCAGTGAATCGTATGTCGGGATTTCTTGGCAGCCACCATCCAAGCCAAACGGACCAAATTTGAGGTAAGAGAAAATCGCTGTGCTTTTCGATTTTGCTAGGGACTTATCTCTCCAAAAAGGAGGAAGGGAGAATTTCACTGACATACAGATATAGAATTATTTCCTTATTGGATATTCTCCAACTCATGACTTGCATAAAATTTCATATTATGTGCCTTGACTGATGTGGGACCATAAAAGTTTGTCAAGGTAGAAATACCATAATATTTTGAAGAACTAAAAATCCTTGAAACAGCAAACACAAATTCTCGAAGAATTCTCTACATAATCTGTTTCTTGTTATTCAAAGTATATTCTTCTTATGTGTTAGGTAAACTTGATGCATGATCTAAATGATACATTTGTACAAATATGCCTCAAAATTCCAGTGCTAACACAAAATTACTTGGCACATGATTATCTGAAAACATGTGAAGAATGTGGTCAGGGATATAGATAAGATGAAAAGAAAGAGTCATATTTCTGAAAAGACTTTCTGACAACTTGAACTTGACACTTAGCTAAGAATATGGAGTTGAAAATATTGTTTATAAAGTTTTGATGGTAGCAGTCTTGGGAAATTATTAACTTGACAACCATTTGGCATTTCTACTTTATGTGAAACTAGCATTAAGTTTTGGCAAATCTGACAAAGTTGTCTAAAATGTTATAATTCTTACTGATATTAGGAAAGTGGGAAATGTAGGCAATTTATTTGAAATAATTGAATTTATAAAAGCTTTAATCAAAAAAATATTTACCCAAAAAAATTTGCAGCAGTAAACACAAGGTGTTTTCTTTATATTTACATGAACACCCTACACATACATGCCATAAAACAACCTGAATTTTGGTCATAACATTAGTTGAGATAATCCCAATGTTCCTGCTTGTCTTTTGCTTTAGATATGAGCTTCTGAGATGTAAAATCCAGCAACCACTTGCATCAAATCCCCCAGAAGATTTAAATCTGTGGCACAATATTTATTCAGGAACTCAGTGGTTTTATGAAGATAAGGGTCTTAGCAGGTGAGATTACAAAAACTATAAAAACAAATGCTGGCATTTAGTTTGCGGCATGTTGAATAGTTCAAAGTATCTTAATGTCTTCATTGTGTGAGCATGTTATCAGTTATGCAATAAAACATGTTTGATTATTATCTGTGGCATTAATCATCGAACTGCAACAGTCAGCACACTTAATGTTTGCCATTCTAACTGCATGCTTAAATTAAGCCTTTTGAAGTCAAACTTTTAGGTGTTTGAACCTTAACCTGGTCTCTTTGTCACAGCGCTATTCAGACATGAAAACTTAATAGAGGAATTTGAAAATATTCCACATATACAAAACTGGGGAAATTACTGGACACTTGTAAAATGCTTACAACTTCTGGGAAGTAATTGATTATAGGCCATTGATTCAATCCACAAAAGTTATTTTGTAAACAGGCTTGATTGAAAGAATTCAATTTAGAGTTCAACAAAATCAAGAAATGGGCAAATAGGCAATATCAGAAAAAAGAGTACTTACAGCATGGAAGAGTTCAGAGATCTGGGTTATGTTTCACCTGTGGCGGAGAACTAGCTTTGTGACCTTAGGCAAGTCAACTCCTCTGGGCCACAGAAAAACGTGTTCTTAAAGCTAATCCATTCCTGTGGGTGTGAATCCACTGTAAACAGGACCTTTTGATGAGGCTACTTCAGTTAAGGTGTGGCCCACACCTCATTCAGGATGGGTCTTAATCCTATTACTAGAGTCCTTTGTAAGAGAATTAAATTCAGAGGAAGAGAGAGAAAGCTACAGAAGCAAGAAGATGAAATCAGTGAAACCTGGAAGAGAAGGGAGAGAACAGCAGATGCCTCCATGTGCCTTGCCATGTGCAGAGGAGTCAAGGATCACTGGCAGCTGATCTTCAGGAAGAAAGCATCACCTTGATGAGGCCTGTTTTGGACAGCCTCAAATTGTAAGCTATTAAATTTCTATTGTTTAAGTCAACCTATTTCATGGTATCTGCTTTAAGCAGCCTAGAAGATTAAAGAACTCAGCTTCTCCCCATTTCTGCCATTTCCCATTATTTGACTAGTTCACCCCTCAAGTCTTAGCCTAGAAGTTTCTTCCTTCTAAAAGCCTTCCTTGACCCCTCTCTTCCTGGTCTGAACCAGGTGTCTCTTTTTTTATATTTCTGTAGCATACTCCCTCACATAATATAACTTACAGCCTGGCTACTTGTCTTGACACCTCATTATTGCATTGTCAGATCCAACATGGGTCAGGGACTTTGCATTTAGACTTTCGTATTCTCAGTCCCAAGCATAGTGCCTGGAACATATTTGGTCCTCAAGTATTTGTTGAATAAAAGCATATGTTAACTCAATAAAGTGTAGATTATTTTATTTCTCTGAGCCTTAGGGATATTAACTGAAATTATATTATCTTTGAGGAATGGGTAAAACTAAGTAAAATTCCTCTGCCCATCTTGAAGGGTTGTGGTGGGAAAACATTACAGATATTCTAAGGTTCTTGGAGGGAGACAGCATGTAAATATAACCAACCACTAGAATGAATGAAGCATATGAAATTGCTATTTTTACAAGTCAAAATGGTCAGTTATTTGCAAATATTTATTTCTTAACCTTAAACTATCATGGTTATTGTATTATTTCCAGCTCTTTTTGATTTATTATTTGCTTATTTCAGCCTCTCTATATGATTACCACTTCAGGTGAAGAAATTCATTAATTCAGCTATTTCTTTTTGCCAACTATATGCTGAGGCACTGTGATACGGAACAAAAGATGAATATAGCATGGCCCTTGCCCTCAAAGAGCTCATGGTCTAGTGATGGAGTCAACACTTGTACACACAGTTACACACATTAAGTGTTATCCTCACAATTAACTACAGTCAGCAACTCTACTCAGGGAAATAGTATGGAAAAGTAACTTCCTGTGATCTGTGAACAATAAGGGCCTTACATATAACAATTTCAAAAAAAAAGAATAGAAGCTGGCTATTTAATATTACTGAATTTGACTGTTACCCATCAGATGTTTATAAGAAACCCAGAAGTCCTAGGAAGCTAATAATGTGTGTGGTCCCATCTATGACTTTATTTCCAACCATTTAGTCAGGGACTATGATCTTTTCTCTCCAGTATCTGATGTGAGCATGTGCAGCTGACAGCTTCCCTGATCAAGTATTGACAACAGTCCACCTTCCCACTTCCCAGACATGCAGTGTAGGAACTGCTTTGGGGTGTCAGAGCCCTCTGAGGACATCCTGCTGTTGCCTAGGGAAACTGCCTGCTGTTAACACTAATAATACTAATAAGAAGAGGAATGAGAAGCTGCTTTCCTTGTCCATAGTGTCTACAATACTTAAAGGACTTCATTTTATTTGTTGCTCATTATAATGCTATGAGGCATTATTTTTCCTATGCCATAGAAGAAAAAAAAAAAAAAAACAACCTTATTTAAAAATAAGAACAAGGCCAAAAAAACTATTATTTTATTTTTAGTGATTTTTCTAGAGACTTTTAATGAGAGGTCCAAATCTACGATTTAATAAAAGAAAGTTAAAACCTCAGAAATTAAATTAAAACATGAGTTGACATAAGCATACCAATTACAGCTGCCTCTAGAATGGCAGTGTGCGTGTAACAAAATTGAGCTGATATGATATTTTGACTAGCCTGATAATGCTGAATGTTAAGGGATTTTTTTTTCTGCTAGGACTAGCAAATACTTTTGGGGAAGTTCAAACAACTGTTATGTCTCATGTAACCAGGTGGAGGTTAAAAAAAAAAAAGGCATTTCTTTTAATACTCAAAATAAGTGGTGCAAGTGTTCTTATTGTGAGAATTGTTTTCTAGTTCTCTACCCTTTATAAGTCCCCAAACAGCTAGGGACTCAGTCCAGGGCAGGGTGGGAGTGGGGGTCATCTCTCACAAATTTGAGAAAACAGGAAAATGATTTGTCCACTTGTGGGCACTATACTCTGTGCTCATTTTTCAGTTACGAAGAAGTGATCTTGTTTGCTCAGAAGCTTTTGTTGTCCATCTTGACAGAGCCAAGGCTCACTATCCTTGCTGGTCAGCTACTGAGTGGTCTTTCAAAATGCAGAGGAAAGGGAAGAAGCTGAGTTCTCAGTCCCCACACCACACTCAGATGTGTTACAGCTCCTGAAGGGCACTCCAGGGTGAAGGGGAGCTGGGGATGGTGAGGAAGGGAATTCTAATGCCTTTAAAAGTAATATGTAATTTCTATTCTCCCCAAACTCCACCGTTCTATATTTCCATCTTAACTTACATCTATATAAATAACGGCAACATTGAGGCATTTCTTCCCTTCTTGCCTTGATATCACCATAGCTACATCTAGAATCAGCTTTTAAATGTCATTTCACTTGATAGAAAAAATAAAATTAACCTAAAATTCACTGGGTGTCCCTCCATGAATGTATTTATGACATTATAAATATAAATAGGAGTCAATTTCACTGCTCAAGTGGTCTCTTTTGGTTAGACATATGTTTATAATATGTAGAAAAACACACCAATTTAATGTAAAAATGACATTAAATTCTGAAATTCAGATCATTCTAGTAGTTCTTTTTTCCTTTATATCTACATTTACAAAGTAGAATATTGAGCCAGTTATCCAGATAATTTAATTCAAACAAAAATGCTTTTGCTTTGCTTTTATGATTATTCTAGAAAAGGACAATTTTCGCCTGAGTTGCACAGCTAATTGCTTCCTCACTGAATTTTGCCCTGTCTGTGTAGACACAGACTCATTGTAACTGTAGGTTTATACTACTTGTCAGTTTTCTAACTTTTCTTCCTTAATAATTCTGTGCAAAGTGACCAAGTTATGGTTGTTGGAGGGAACCATAACTTTGGATTTCCTGACATTTTCATCACTTGGAAAATCTGGTGAACGTGCCGTTGTCGCCTGATGCTGCTGATGTGAATCAGGCAGAGTTTAACAAGAGGGCAGCATCCCCTTAATATTAAGCATCAACCCGTCCTTAGAATTTCAGCACCTTACATTGCCTGGGTTCCTGAGCAATCAAATAAAACTGCTGAGAAACATTGATGGCAGGTCCTCCTTTTTGTTCTGGGAGGTACAACAAGGCATAAGAAATAATAGGATTTTTTTTTCTATTTTAAGGAAAATATTGACTTTGAGATTATACTAATTTAGCTGACATTAAATGTTTGACATGAGGTATTTTCTAACTCCTATTATTTCAGTCATGTGTAAGTTTCAAGTACTTCATTTGGAATGGTAATTTGAATATTGACCTCCATGTGATTCCTCAAGAATTTGCTAATTGCATTATCTTTAAGCAAAAGCATTCAAATTATTAGATTTTCATCTTATTTTTGAAGAATGATTGGTTATGGTTGTTTTAAATTTAAATGCTTAAGCTAAATGTGTTATAAAATCTAAGTTTAAATCTAACTGACATATATTCTAACATATATTTTTAAACCTACTAAAATGAAGCTATTTCAAGCCTGGAAAGATGGCTTCATTTCTGGGATATAATATTTGAAGCAATATAACTCAATCCCCCTTTTTTGTAGTGAGATTAAAGGTACACAGATGATATTTTCTCCTTTGCTAATATGGAAACACTGGGGCAGTTCTATGTGACTTGTTTCCATAATACAAATTTCTCCAAAGAATAGCTATTAAGAAGTTGACTTGAACATATGGATGGAAGGAAGGTTTTTCTTCTGTGACTACCAAATGAGAGAGATCCTATTGTTTTCATCCTAAATTCCAAACGTGAGTAAAAGTTGGGTCTAGGAATGAAAGGCAAATTTTGTCAATAGTAGTGTGACATTTCTTAGCAATGTAATTAATTTAATATTAATGAAAATGTATCTATTTCCCACTTAAATTGGTATAGTTACGGTGGTATTCCTCATTGGAATTTTCTTCAGTGCTCTAAATTTACTACATGCCATCTAAGTGCCATTATATTCTACCTTCCCTCACGAAAAATGAGCCTCTAATTCTGGAAGGTGCATTTTGTCATAGGAATTTTTTTTTCTTACCAATCTACAGAGGGTGGGCGAGGGGCAGATGGGAAGAAACTGCTTAATGGGTAAGGAGTTTTACTTTGGAATGATGGAAATGTTTTGGAAACAGATAGAGGTGGTGGTTGCACAACATTGTGAATGTACAAAATGCCGCTGAATTGCTCACTTTAAAATGGCTATTTTTATGGTTTTTGGATTTCACCTAAATAAATTATAAATAAATCTAGCCCCCCCCCCCTTTCTAATGCTAATAAAATAGTATGGAAAAGATGGAAATTATAGCAAAATTAATTTAGGTATGACCTTCTGCCAGCATAAGTATAAATGGGTACATGAGCATGCCAAATGCAAACTTCACTCAAAATCTGAAATATATCTTTTTAAAAAACTTTCAAGTATGATCATCATTACTCTTTGTGATAGTTAAAAGCTGAATGGACCCAGAAAATTGTGTTCTTAAAGTGAATCCAGTCCTGTGGGTGTGAACCTATTGTCAGTGGGGCTTTTTGATTAGTTTACTCCAGTTGGGGCATGGCCCAGGCTGGATGTTAATCCTCTTACTGGAGTCCTTTATAAATAGGATGAAAGTGGAGAGAAACACACAGAGAGAAAGACAAAGAAGCTGAGAAGGAAAGCCACAGAAACAGAAAGGAAGCCACTGATGCCAGAAACTGGAAGCAAGGGAACCCAAAAGAGAACAGAGAGACCCGCAGACACCACCATAAGCCGTCTGACAGAGGAGTCCAGGATTGCAGATCGCCAGCAGTCCATCTTCAGGAAGAAGGTATCGTCTTGATGCTGTCTTGATTTGGACATTTTCCTAGCCTCAGGACTGTAAACTTGTAAACTAGTAAATTCACATTGTTGAAAGCCAGCCCATTTTTGGTATACTGCATTTTGGCAGCCTGGCAGACTGAAACACTCTTCCATTTCCAAAGCAAAAAGTCTTCAGTAGCATTTTTTGAAACAGCAAAGAACACATCGAAAGAAAAAGTTACCTACCATCAATGGAAAATTTAAGCAGCCACAGATTTAAATGATGGAAAAAGCTTTGCACTGTTATTTGTTTGATTATTTATTCAATACCACAAAGGATTTGATGGTGTAAGGAGTCATATGCTAGAAGAGATTTCTCAAATTCTTACCTGTATGATGTTGCACTCAAGCATACTTTGAATCATAGTGGATATGAGGAAGACCGTGGAAGAAGCAACTGAATAGCTTGGATTTTCAGGACAATGATTTATATTGTTGGCAATATCGACATGTGAATTCTTTCGGGACATTGATAAAGCTGACACATTTTGAATTCTGATGAAAATAACCTGAGGCATTCTGCAGTCATACTTAGAATTTTATTGGTTCTCAAAATACAACAGACACTTTCTCTGTTTTCTCTGGACACAATATCACTTGTCACTAAAATCTAGCCTAAATACTACCTTCTCTGTGAGGACTTCCATGACTAGGTCAGGTGAAATTAGATGCTCCCTCTGATATGTGTTTTTAAAAAAGGAAAAATGAGTATAGATTTTCAGATGTTTCTATTTTAAAACATATTTCTTAAAAACTTACATGCCTATGGCTCCAGGAGGACAAGAATCATGTTCATTGTGTTTACCACCTGGCACAATGTATAAGTGCTCAATAAATATTTTTGAGTGAATGAATAAATTAATGAATGAATGAAATGAGGGTGTATCAAACATGAAAGAGCTAGATAATTCGTTTTCAATATATTTTAAAGTTTCAGCAGGGATTATTTCTCTATTGAAAACATATTTCTCTATGTCGCTAACCTAAAAACTTATATAAGCGAATGAAAGATTATGAGACTGAATGCCTTAGTAATTATGAAACATCTGTTAATTCATTTATAAAATTATTTATTCAGTAAATAAGCAGATTAAAGCTGCCTGTCTAAGCATAATCTAGTTTTCTAATTCATTTGATTGATAACAGCTGAACCTGGAAATGGATATTGTTCCATAAATAAGATTTTTATATGTATTAGCTTTACATGCAAAACACCATAATCATGTCTATATACTACAAAATTAACCATTTGCCAGTCGGAGTAGGGAGAAAGGTCGCAAAAGAATTAATCGTTGAGTGAAAAATGATTGTAATAGCCCAGTGTCCCTAAATTGACCTACAAACAATTGGTTTAACAGGCTAAACTATAGGCTAAATATAAGCATTTATTCATTTTATAGATTTCAAAAGTTGTTCTCGCCGGGGTTTGAAATGGTATATTTTTCAAGACATGTCTGGGGACCACAGTTAGTATTTAGGAAATAAATTTATTTATATACATAACTTTAGCTGTGAGTATATGATGGCAATAGATCTAGCATTTTTCTTTCAAACGTTTTCTGTTATTATTAATTAGAGGGGATGGTCCATTTCCTACCAATAATCAATACTAAGATCCCTCTAAGAAAGGAATATATAGAGAGGGAGTAGAAAAATCACTTTAAACCACCCATTACATTCTTTTTCAATATGAAGTGGTGAATTGCAAACAAACTCGTATATGTGGACAGGTGAGAGGCAATATACATTTATTAACTTGAGGAGAGTTCAGATGCAATGGAAATAGTATATTTTAGTATTTCATTTAAGAGAATTTAAAAGAATTCAGAATATTATTTCCTTAAAAGTTTAACTTAAAAATGAACATTAAAAAATGCGAACGACAGATGCATAACATAAAATGAAACAATTAAATAAAATAATAAATAAATAGTGAAAATAATTTTGTATTGGTAATGAAGAAACCAGATACTCAGCTAGCCCTAAATATTTGTATGAGCTTACGCGAAGCCACTTCTCATGATCTCAATTGTCTTACCTGTAAAATGTAGCAGATATTTTATTATTTGAAGCAGATAAATGCTAAAGCCATCTGTTACACTAACATTCTAGTACTACCATGAATACAGGTGTTTCAATTACATCTATCTATGTGGCCTACTTATTCTATGCAGGCATAAATTTGAACATTTCACCATGCCCAAATTGTGATGAAATCCTTTAAAGTATTACAATAGGAATTAAGGCCCTACAGAGGTTATTCACAGTTAACCATTTTAGTACCACCTGATGCTAATTCCAGTTGGAGAAAAGAACCAAAAAAAATGGTATCACTTTAAAGTTATAAAGATTATTAAATGTATAATATGGGCATGTTGAAGAAAAATTCCAATATTGCACGAGAGGAGATTAGGCATTCAGACTTTAACTAAATTTCTTTTAAACCATTTTACAAAGTAAAACACAATTACAAGTATTTTACCCAGGGAGAGAGCTAATGAAGCCAGGGTCACTTGTTCAATCCCCATTTGAACCATTAGTTTCATTTCATTCCATTGTCACAGACTTGCTACCCTCTTAACCCTGACTCACCATCCTTCAAGTTTATCCAGTAGACACAAAGGAAATTTGGTGAGACTGGAAGTGTAAGCAAAAATCTATCCCCACTGCTAGAAGAGCAATTCAGAGATCAAGCCCCAAGGGTGAGACATCATCAAAGTACAGAGAGAACAGATTATCATTGTGATTGTTGTTATTAATATTATCACCATCATCATCATCATCATGTTGGCAAAATAGAACAATGGTTAAAAGAACAAGCTATGGAAATCAGACTGTCTACGTTGAAATCCCAAGTCTCCCACTAATTAGCTCTTCAACTAGACAAGTTATTTATCTTCTTTGAGTGTATCTTCCTTATTTTCAGAACAGGATTTAAAACAGTGCCTTTTGGGTTGTTGTGAGGAACGAATGAGTTGATACACATTAAGCACTCAGATGCTATTATTAACATCTTTGAATTGTCATGGTCCTGTAGACTACTTAGTAGTTGCTAAAAATCATACAAGGAAGAAGGAAGGAAGGAAGGGAGGGAGGAAGGAGGGAAGAGAGGAAGGAGGGAAGGAAGGAAAGAAGAGACGGAGGAAGGGGGAGAGGAAGGAGAGAGAGGGAGAGAGAGGGGGAGGAAAGAGAGAGAAGGAAAGAGAAAGGAGAGAAAAAGAGGGAAGGAGGAAGATGAAAAGAAGTGGTAAAACAGAGAGATGTAGAAGATCTGGTGCTCATATTTATTTAGGGGAAATAGATAAATAGCTTGAAAAAGTCACTAAGTCTTTACCCATAGCTCTAATAGCAGAGCAGTATCCCTGAATGTGGCCAAGACTGAGCACTGCAAAAATATCTCTGGGCCATGAGAGAGAAACAGGGTGAGGCAATCAGACTTCTACAAAAGAGGTAGTAAAATGATCTGAAAATCCTGCATGTTTTTGGTTAAATTATTTAGCACAGTCCTGCAACTAGCACCCTCCCCTTTTCATCATGACCAGCAGAGTTCTGTGCTACAAGGACTAAAGCCAAACTACTTTTAGGTTTTGACTTATTGAGACAAATGCCCTGGGCCTGCCATCAGGAGAGGTTGGGTGGGCTTCAATTGCTCTGGGATCAGGACTGGATAACTGGTTGGTGGCAAGCAAAAGAACACGTACAAGTAAGACTTTCTACATATATGCTTTGTCCTTTTCTTTCTTTAAAGGTATCCTTCATGATCTATTAAGCCCAAAGTAGCTGATGATGTTCTGAGACCAACAAGTATTTGTTCTGAGTCCTGGATGCCCCAGGGATGGTCATCTGTTGCCACAATATATTTAGCAAGTTTCTCCCTCTAAGCTATTGTCTGTTCAAAGCCTGACTGTGCCTATAAATAGCATTTTCCTATTCAGGCTGTTTTGAACCAAAGAAAGAAAGCCTGGTATTCTTCTGCCTGAAAGACAGATGAAGAATTGATGGCTTTCCTCTGTCATTGATTTAATATATGACTTGGCAAGTCCTCATCATATCGCATCATCATGTCCAGGTTTCCCTTTCTACAAAGCAATTCGGTTTCCGCTGTATTGACTCAAGTAAATACATTCATGCTAAGGCAAAACACAGCTCACTGTAGCAGAACTCTTGCTGGGAAAATGTACACTCTGGTCACAGTTACGATTTAATTTAGGGTTTTATCTGCCTGCCAATGAGATTATAGGAAAGAAGTAGAGGTATTGGAAGAAAATGGTGATGCAGGATTCTGATATTTGAAAATGGATGAGTTTCCCAAAAGAACAGCATAAAACTCTCTGGATCAAATTCAGATAGAAAGCTGGCGGGTTGCCAGATTTGTAATTGCATCTTGAATTGAGCTGTAATCCTTACCACTTCTGAAAACAATGAGAATGAGAAAATGATAAACCACGTTTGTTTTAAATAGCACTATTTGCTTAGCATTCCTAACAAAATATTTTTTCTGAAGCTTTTGTTAAGGCTGAAGAAATACAAAAGCAATATATTTTGTGTAGGGAGGGAAAAATAATGTATTATTTAGGGAAAGAAAGGAAATTGTACATTTTGTGATTAAAAAAAGGAAATCTTGTATTTAGGAGGAAAAAGGAAAGCATGTATTTTGAATTCTCTAAAATAGAAATTAATGTGCAACTTTAAAAAAAAACCTTTTAGGTTTACAACGTATGAGTATAAGCTCTTTGTACACAACAGCGTGGGTTTTACACCAAGCCAAGAAGCAATTGTGACAACGTTAGCTGGTCTTCTAGAGAGAGGGGCCAATTTCACAGTGAGTGTTCTTAACCACACAGCCATAGACGTGGGATGGACTAAACCAAGTAAGTAACCTTCTCACATCTTGATTTCCTCTTAATTTATTAGTACCTGTTTTAGTTTGCCAGGGCTGCTATACAAATACCACAACAGGAATTTATTTTCTCACAGTTTGGGGTTAGAAATACAAAATCAAGGTGTCAGCAGGATTGTTCTTTCCTGAAGTCTGAAGCGTTCTGGTGGGGGCTCGCCAGAAATCCTTAGCTCAGTCTCTCTGCCTCTGTCAAATGCAGTGGGTCTCCTAGTCTCCAGTCGTCCGTGTGTCTGTCTAGATTTCCTCTCCTTGTAAGGACTCTAGTCGTATCTGATTAAGGCTCACCCTGATGCTGTATGGCCTTATCTTAACCAACAGGATCTTTGAAGTTTCTGTTTGCAAATGACTTCACTCACAAGACCAGGGTTTAGGACTGGAACATGCCTTACAGGGGACATAATTCAACCGATAACTGTCCCCAAACAAATTAAAAATGGACAACTGAACGCATTAAAAACTGCAAATTAATAAAAAGCCAAGGGACCCGTGATCTCTTCCAGAGGCCAAATACTACTCCTTCACCCTTCCTGGGCCTACTCTCCCTTCTTACCTTCTCTTTGGATTGAGAATGTGGTTTCTTTCATATCAGCCAGGTATGACAGAAATGTCCAACACAATATTGTATAACTTCCTGCAGAAAGCTCTGCCCCGTATCTGGTGTCTCATCATTCATTAAGTAGAACCATTTAATAGGATTGCAGTAATGTGACAGATTTTTCAGAATAAATCATCTTCAACACTGGTGTAGACAGAGTTCCAGCTTGATTCAGGAAAATGAAGCCTGGATGTTATCACTGGACTCAACTTCAGTAATGCAGAGTCTGTCCTTAGCCAGCTTCAGAATGCATCTTTACAGGCAGATAGAAGATCTCACAGATGGATCTAACATGTTCCTGCAACTCTAGAAACCACAGTAACTGAAAATCAGGTCTACTTTGTCAGTAGAATATTTAACAGCTTCTCTGTTAATTTGTAATGATCCATTATGTCAGTAAGAAAAAAATCTGAATCCACCATGGAAATATGTATTGTAATCATTTTTATACATATAACTCAAGATCTGGCAAATGGTTGAATCAAAATTTTTAGAAAGTTGCCACATATTGAGAACTATCTGATTTGGAAAGGCCCAATTAAAATATTTTATTTTATGAAAGAAAAATCTGCCCACGAGCATAATAATCATTATATAAGAATGATGTAATACTGCTATTGGTCGAGCAACAGTATCCACTCGATTTTTATCCAGCCTTGAGTTTTGTTGCAGCCTCAGAGAGAAATGCCTCTATTTCATTTAAGATTTCTGTGTTAGCTTGCCCTGATGTTATGTGGTATCACTTGTGAGTTAAAACCAGTCTTTGGTGACATTAATTATAAATTTAAAATCAGTACAGGTTATACTGATATATGTCACTATAAAATAACCCACTTTTTACAAAAGTCTATCACTTCTAAGTTTATTACAAGGTCCCAGGCTTCAAATGATCTGTGTCACCTGTATTAGGATCTCCCAAACCATTTTAATGGAAGAATATAAGTTAATTGATGCCTATGATTACTCTTTGAAATACCTCTGGGGAAAAATATCAAGTTGTAAGCTGGAGATTAGTTTTTATGTATAGTATATTTTCACTCCTTTCCTGCTTCCTCGCTGCTCCACCTTCACCTACTGGTTCATCTTAAAAGTCTATCTGTCTGTAAAGGTGAATGCTTTCCCCACCTCAGCTAACATTTGAATACTTCTGTTAAGATCTCACTGCTGAATTTTCACCAATATTAAGTCCTTTATGTTATAATTGCATGCCTGAAGTAAGCTTGCTTATAAAAACTGACAAACCTAATAGATCTGAAGCAGCTCACTGAAGTTTCATTACCTTGGTAATCTGAACCTCTGACCTTCTGGATGTAGGTAATGCAATCTGCTGTTATTTCCATTCATAGATTAGAAATTTTTCAGATAACTATTTGTGAGCACAAAGGTTAACTTTCAGAAGAGGGCCATCACTCTGAAAGCTTGTTGCATTATCATTTTCTTCCCTTTGTGCATCCTGCTGTCCTAAGTAAATTAACTAGTCACTCCTCTCTGAAAGGGTCATCTATTTTGGGGGGATTTTAATTTTAAATTTTTCTCTTGATTTGTAGCATAAAATTGACACATAGTCTGATATGCTAAAAGGCACAAAACTACAGGTTGAAAGTACCTTGTGTTTGAGAGTCACATGAATACCTTTATAAATAATTGCTTGTTTAAAATTGCCTTTAAAAAACAATAAAATGTATTTTTGCAAACATAATCCTTTTTTCACTATGACCCTCCACATGTACACATCATCTTGGTAGCAAAATGTTTCCGGCAAAATTTTACCAACCACAGAGTAACAGGGATAACTTAATTGAAACTCAGAATTTTTAGAGGGGCCAGTTTTACACATTGGCATCATTTATGTGATGTGATTTGAGGCAAATTCATACACCTTCCCCCATCCCTGTCACCAATCCCTGCATTTCTTCCATTTAATTTTTTAGGGCAGATATTGCAAACTGGCAACACATTGGCCATACATACCTACCCATTCTCCATGGGTTGACTGCAATTTGCCGGTATTTAACAATCAGAATATATCACATAAAGATGATTATTTTTTAATTCACTTGAAAAATTAAATGGTTGGGTAAAATTATTCTTACATTGTTGGAGGGAAACTATCAGCTGGCACTCAGGGATGGCTGTCCCTTTAGGCAGATCACCCACCTGCCACCTGACCCAGTCCTTACCTTCCTGATCCCCATAGAGATTTGAGGTTCTTCTCCCTGCTTTATATAATAAAACAAAATACTTCTGCCTAATGAAACACAGTGAAGTTAAATTATATTGGTGATAAAAACCAGATTTTTATAGGAAGAGATACGAAAACAACTTCACTTAAATTATTCACACACTACTCATAAAAGCCCTATGAAATACAAATTGATGCATATTAATTTACCCAAAATTATAGTTAGTAAATAGAAGTTCCCAAGCTCAAATGTAGGACTCAGGCCTCAAATTTTCTGCCATTTCTCATTAATTTAGCCTTAATGATTATTAGCACTTTAGCCAGAATGATTTAATAAGATCTTTCCCGTTCTGACTGCTCACTCTAAAATAAAAAGGCAAAATAAGAAAATACCCACAAGAGAAAGCAATGGAGAAGCAGAGCTTCTAAGCTGACTCACTAAGAGGGCAAGGCCAGTGACAGTCAGGAAAGAAAATGCTGGAGCTAGTGAGAGAAGGTATTAAAAGAGGAAATGAAAAATCTTCCAAATGTTGTCCCCTTTACAATCTAAGAGCTCACCCCAACCTTTGTATTTTCGTATCTTCTATCATATAATCCTCCTTGTTTTTGCCCCTTCTCTTTCCATCCTCCCTTTCTCTTTTTCTCCCCTCCCTCCTTCTTTCTCTCCCTTCCTTCCACAAACATTATTTATCACTTTCTTTGTCCCTGGCACTGAGAATACAAAGATGAATGACAAGACTCCTGCATTAGAAGATCTCAGTGAACTCCCTGGAAAATTCATAAAGTATGAACATATCATCATTAAGAGAGTAAGTTTAAATCCACAGAAATACATCTGCCTCATTCTGATCTCTTAATCAGAAACCACCAGATTTTATAACTACAATTTCTGACTCTGTTTGAATTTATCTTGTGCAGGTGGCAATACATATAAATAAGTCCATATCTCACCTCTTCTAAAAACACCCTTCATTGTTAGCTCACCTCCTCCCTTCACTCTCTTTCCCATCACTCCAGTTATCAAAGCAAATAGACCACATTTGCCCTTCCTCCCATCTCATCTCCTCAGCCTTTCATTTGTGCACCTATTGTAATCTGACCTTCTTCCCCTGGACTCAACCTATATGGTTCTCTTGAAGTCATGAATTTTCACCTAATTACCCAATCCAGTGCTCTCTTCTCAATGCTGATGTACCATCTCTCTGTGGTAGCCAACACCATGAACAAGCCCCTCCTGACTGAGGCACTCCCCTGTGGATCTCTACTCTCCTCCTACCTCACTGACTACTCCTTCTCATCATCCCTGGGGCTCTTCTCAAAGTTCTTCTTGTCTTCCTTTTATACCCCATTTTTCTCCTACTGGTGATTCCATCTCAAGATTTCAAATTCTACTAGCTAGGAAAATGGCAAACCTGGATGAAGCCATGTGAACAAATGATTCAAAGAATAGGCTTTGCAATCAGGGTGACTTAAGTTTGAATCCCAGTTCCAATAGTTTCCAGCACTATGACCTATAACACATCCTTTAACCTTACCATGTCACAGTTTCCTAACCTGTAATATGGAGAGACCAATAATAGCTGCCCTAAAATGTTGTAAGAAAGATTAAAGTAAATAATATATGTTTAACACCTAGTAACCATTTAGTATTGGTATAAAGTATTATGCCATCTCTAAAATGCCCATTGAGTTTTCAACAATGGTGTTACAAAGATGAAACCAAACAGGGAAACCATTTCTAAAATGAGCACTTTATAAAAACTGGGTACATAAATATGCAAAGCATTCAGGTAAAAAAATATTTCTACAGGGAATTGAGGTATGTAAAGAAGATATGTAGCTTTATAATTAGCTGAGGGCTAAAAGTAGAACTTAGTGAATCTAGTCACAATGGTAGAAACTGCTAAGTATTACATGGTATCCATTCTCCTCTTTTTCTTTGAGTGATGTCCACCAATCTAGAGACTACATTTACAAGCCTCCCTTGCAGTTAGTTGTGTCCATGTTCCAGTGTTTGTACCATTGGAATGAAAAGGAAATGGTGTGTGTCCTTTGGGTCTTAGCTATAAAACACTGGGTGTGTGCCTACCTGTTCTCTCTTCTCCCTTCCCAAGAACTGGAAAGTGGACATGGCAGTTTTATAAGTTTTCCAAAACATCTGCAGCAACTCCACTCAGCTTCTGAAACCTACTGCAAATACTGCAGTAACTTAATTCGATTCAATCCCCACCCTAACTACCCAGAGCTAGGCCAGACCCCACAGGATAAGGGCAACCCTCTACAAAGTTCCTCTTCAGGCACCAGTGCCAAGTTTGAAGGGCCCAGGCCACTTGCATTTCTGACCAACTGGCTACAAATTTGGGGGTTCCCACCACTCTCTCAGGTTCCACAATTCACTGTAATGACTCACAGGACTCACTGGAAATGCTATACTTAAGATTATAGATTTATTATAGTAAAAGGATACAAATAAAGAAAAAGCAAAAACAAGAGACACAAAGGCCTCAGATACAAGCTTCCATGTCCTCTCCACATGGAGTCAGAATGTGTCACCCTCCTAGCATAGCAATGTATTTTCTCAATCATGGAAGCTCTCCTGGGTTTTGAGGATCCTGAGTTTACCTGGGCCTCAAGTGTCCCAAGTTTATATGGGGTTTCATTATGTAGGCATGATTGGTAGAGTCAATATCCACATTGTAGAACTAAACATGAAGCTGCCCTCCCCTCCGGGAGGTCAGTGGGGCGGACTGATATGGGCTGATGTGATGTGATCCAAAGCCCAGCCTCCTAATCACATGGTTGGTCTTTCTGGTGTGGCCAGCCCCCACCCAAAGACTGCAGGTGGGCTGGCCACACCCTGTTGCTATCAGGTATAGTCCTGGGACCAGCCTGAAAAATGAAAGATGCTCCTATCCCAGGAAATTCCAAAGATTCAAAGATTGCTTCCCTAAGGGAAGCGGGGGGCAGAGACAGGGACAAATACCAGCTAAGGTTTTCATTATGCTAGGGTGTAACAGTCATGGACAACACCCTAAGAGATCCAGACTCCCATGAGAAAAGAAATCTCCCTGCCATTCTCCCTGCCAATCTGGTTCACTCACCCTGGGTATTATGAAGGATATAAATTAATTTTTTTTTTTTTTTTAATTTAAGTCACTGTATTTTGGGCCTTCTCAGTTACCTCAGTCACTTGTTGCCCATATCAACTCACTTAAAGAGCATGGATTAGCTATCCTGTTTTTATAGGCAAACATAGAATGATGAAAATTAACACATGAGCTATTGCCTTTAAATTCAACTTTCTCTGGTAGTTTACTGACAAGAGCTGAAATACAATGAGAGACTGAGGTAGCTGAGGAGTAACCAAATACAGGTACTTGTTTTTGGCTGATGCATAAACATGAACTATCTTGTGAAAAATAAGGAGTCTGGGCTCTATCATTGCCAAGAAGAGGCTCTTCCTACTTCTTCCTGTGAGCAATATTATCCTCAGTCAGAGTAAAGAATCTTCTCCAGAAGCAATTTTGATATGCTCAAATTTTTGAAGAAGGACTTAGTTGGCACAGAGTTCTTCAACATAAAATTTGGAAAGTTGGACCCTGATTTTTTGAATCTGTGAGCAAGATCAACACCCTCTACTTAAGGAACCTTAACTGAGTTCTTCCAGGTTTTCACATATGAACAAAATTACCTCCCAATGAACCTGCCAATGAGAGATTGCTGAAGGATTCAATCCTAGAACCCCCAAAATTAGGAGATCTATTGAATGGAATCATTAACTGTAATCAGTTTAGCTCTGGGGTGGACAAACGTTATGTAAAGGGCCAGATAGTAAATACTTTGGGCTTTGCAGGCGTTACAGTCCCTGTCACAACTACTCAGCTTTGCAGTTGTAGTGTGAGAGCAGCCCTAGACAATCCTTAGACAAATGAATGTGGCTGTGTTCTAATAAAACTTTTGTTAGACACTGAGCTTTCAATTTCATATAATTTTCACATATCTCAAAATAAGTCTTCTTTGATTTCTTTTTTCTCAACCATTTAAAAATGTAAAAATGATTCTTAGTTTGTAGGCTGTTACAGAAACAGGTGGCTTGTTGGATTTGGCTCACACGCTGTTGCTTGTTGACCTCTGATACAGAAGCTAAAGTTCTAGAGCACATAACTGATGTTGAGCTGTTCTTTATAAAAGTAAGCCAAGAAATTATCTCTAACCACATTCCCAGACCATGTAATGAGCGTAGTCTGCTATTACAGATATACTTTCAACTTGTCTATCTAAAAACTATTTCTAATTTATTTGGGAATCCATTACAAAGGAAAAGGACCTGCTCTATTTTTGAGAGCTTTTTCCTGCTAAGACCAAATTTCTGGCCAAAAACTGGAGATCATCGCCAACAATAGGATTTAGCAGAAAATATCATTTTTAGAGCTTACAACATTCTTCAATTTACCGAGGTTAATCTGATATGCTATAATTAGAGTGGTACCTGTTCAGAGAAACTTATATGGTCTACAAAACATAGGTTACACATAACAGGATTTGAATATCTGAGAAAATATTTCATCCCAGTTTATACATATTTAACATAATCTCAAAGAAATCCCCATTCCTTCCTATTGCTTCAAATACAAACTAGTATTCATGCCTTAACTCCAAATTATATAACACTTCCTCAAACATTCACACTTTAATGTTTGCCACACGAACTCTGTAAACTCAAGAAGTCCTAAATGAAGTAAGTTCCAAAACCTCCATCCCATAATACTTCCTATGTTTTCTAACTTGTTTAATGGGCTTCACCAAGACACCAAAACCTAAAACCTAAGATTTATCTGTGACTCTTCCTGCTTTCCAACCTTTTCGACTTCCCTTGTGTCATTTAAGGACCTCGGCTTCTTCTGTATAGTGAATCCACCATCTCCTAGTGCCTTGGAGTCCTCCTCTAGATGGGAAAGATAGAGACAAATGGTCAGAGTGACCAATCACCCTTTAACATCTCAGTCCAAAAATGGCACAAACCTGTCACATGACCTTGCCTAGCTACAAGGGGGCTAGGAAGTGTAGTCAAGTTGTCTGACAAAACAAGAAAAGCATGGGTGCTGGAGAGTGGAGGAGTCTTGGTCATACCTTTTATCTTCTATAGTGAGCTTTAAAGTTTAACTGCTATTTATAATTCTATGAGTAGTTAATGACATCATTCTCTAATTTTCCACATCTTTCTATTTGATGTATTATAAAGAATTTAATGTACTTTACTTTTCTTGCCCTTCTCACTTGCCATTTTCAATGCTTGATTTATAAATTATTATTATATAATTATTTTACACAGTTGTTTTCTCTCAATGGTTTTAATTTTTATCTTCATTTCTTAAAACTTTCCCACTCTTGTATTCTGGATTTTGATTCATGGCTTTATCTTCTGAAGAGTATTATTTGAGAATTTTATCAGGAAAGATAAATAAGTTAAATAAGTTAGTTGTATATTATCTTAATTTTTGCCTATATGAGAAAGTCTCTGTGCATAAATACTGATTAAACATATATAAAATTCTTGGATCAAAATAGTTGCCCTCCAAAGTGGTAGAAATTGTTCCATTTTCTTCAGACATTTAATATTGCTGATGAGAAGTCTGAAACCTGCGTGATTTTTTTTTTCCTTTATAGAGGATTTTTAAACTTTCAGTTTACCTTTGAACTGTCATTATGTTCCATAATATGTCTACATTGGGTCTATTGTCATTATTTTGCCCCAAATTTTATTAGTCTATTCAGTTTGTAGACATAAACCTTCATTTTAGGTAAGGTTTTATGGGGTTATTTTATATGTGATTATTAATCACATTAATTATACATGTTAATTAGATTTTTTACATACTCTGTCCTGAATGTCTATAATTTGGATTCCATTGATTTCTTCTTATTCACTTTCCTCTTCATTCCTTGACATTGTGCATTTTTAACTCTGGTCTTTTCTACTTTCAATTTAGATTTTAATTCCGCCATTGCCTTTTAAATTTCCTTGCTTTCCTTTTCTATGTAAGCTATATCCCTTTGCATCTCTGCCATCATGTTGGTTTTTTATGATTCCAGGCACCTGTTTCATGGAGACTTCTTTTTCATAATAACAAATCCTTTTTGTTATTTTTGAGAACATCTTGCAAATGTCTTATAAAACTTCAGTCTTGTTTTCTTAGAAGTAATATACAAAAAATAATAATTCTGCTTTTGAAGATTCTAGACAATATTTCCCTTTTGCTATGAAGAAGCATTTTAATTTTTGTTTTACTCTATAAACAAGGAGAAACATATTCAGGCCCAGCTTTTGCCAGTAGACAGGAAGGATGAAATTTACTTGGCTCCTCCTACTAGCTGCTTCAATTTTAATAGACTTCCTCTCTCAGAGGTAAACTCAAGGTCAGTTGCCTTTAATTTTGTGCTGGTCTGATGACCTCTTTCTTTGACAGTTCACTGACTTAGGAAGAGCCCATTGAAGTTAAAGACCTTATTTGAACAATGAAAAAGCTTACTCTATGCATGCACTGCTCCCAGGACATCTCTGTAATGACTAGGAATACAAAGATATAATGTGTTTCTACCTTTTTCCTGTGTTTTGGACTGTCAGTCGGAATGCGTAAATGCATGAAGAAACAGAAGTGTTTATGTAGATGTTAGCAAGAGACAGGGCAGTGCAGAAATCTGGCACTTGTTGCCCAGAGATGCTGCCAGCTTTCTGATCACAATAGCCTCTATATCGTAGAGTAAGACATAAAAAAAAAAAAAAAAGGGATTGAATCACCATCTTTTCCTGTCTTCTTTGGGACAATAGGTTCTGTTCTACTTCAAAGGGGCTGATGTATAGTATGTGACTGAGAATGAGCATTTAATGGGATTTCATCCAGACATTGACATATGATCCTTTCCCACATTCCAGTATTTTTGATGTATCTGCATGGCTATATTAATGGGAACTTGGTAGAAGAGATATCAGGTACATATAATAACCCAAGTAAAATCCATTGATATTTTTTAGTAGAATTTCAAAACATTTTCTTTAATATTTTATTTTTAGGGCTTGAATTTCTAAGTGGCCTGCTCACTTACACAGAAAACAGAACATGAACTTCAAATGTAGGTCACTTTCCGTAATACCTCAGCTGCCACAAATTGAATAGTAATATCGTAAGTCAACAGAAAATGGGTCTAATGACAGAAGGAATTTTCACCCTCATACCACCAGTGACTTTGCTGTATTTGACTCCTATTATCCTTTGGGACAATATTAATGAGTATGAATAATCAGTTCCTTGCCAGTCCTTAACAATAATCTCATTTTTTAAATGCACTTACATTTTATTGCATCAGAGAAAGGTAGCATCTCAATCCCCAGAGTTTTCCAAATTAATTGCTAAAGTTCTCTTAATATAAACTCTTCTAACTCAACAGTTTTTCAACTATTGCTAGAGATAAAATGAAAGTAGTAGTGTGCTTTGGAAAAAAAAAGTAACTGAATTTCAGTTTTTATGCAAGACTCCCAACCTTAATGAAAAGGGGGTCCTTAAAAGATAGTCATACAGTTCCAACAGTCATACCCTTTACATGGCAATATGCTGAGATCTCCATATTAGAGATATCACACATCAACGACCAAAAAGAGAACATTGCCACCCTTTTCTCCCAATCCTTAGACAGTGGTGCTGAACTATTTCTGATGCATGATTTTGCATGCAAGTTCAGGGGCCATATTTACCAACACTCCACCCCCTGACAAAATCCAAGATAGTATTTCCTGCTTAAAGCCTTTAAAAATAATATTGATATAAAGAGTCCGGTATACTACCTTTTTTTTGTTTGTTTGTTTCTCATTTTATTTTTATTATTATTATTTTTTTAATTTAATAAATTTTATTTTGAAATAAATTCAGTCTTACAGGAAGAGTTGCAAGAACAGTACAAACCTCATACATAGAACTCCATCATACCCCAACCCCCCTCCCCCGATACCCCAGTCCACCACCTTTAACATCCTGTCACACCACTATTTCTTTCTTTCCCTCCCTCTCTCCCTCCCTCCCTCCCTCCCTATCATCCATCATCTATTGCTCTGTCCTCTGAACATATGAGAGCAAGCTGCACATATCTTTGAAGAAACAATATAATTCACATATACTTCTCCCATGGACAAGAACATTCTTTTATGCAATCTCATTAAGCTCAGCTAGGAAGTTCAAGAAATTCAACATTGATACAAAGCTTGCATTCTATATTTCCTTTTGTGTGTGTGTGTGTGTGTGTGTGTGTCCCATCTGTGTCCCTTTGAGCCTCCTCTCCTCCATCCTCAGATCCCATCCAGGATCATCCTTGGCATTTAGTTGTCATCTATTTAGACTGCCTTTTTTGTTTGTTTGTTTGTTTGTTTTTCAATTGTGGAAACATATATATAGCCTAAATCTTCACATTCCACCCCCTCCCTAGCATTCCATTAGTGGGATTAATCACATTTAGAATGTTGCAATGTACCACCTTCCCACCATCCATTTCTAGAAGTTTCCCTTCACCCCAAACAGAAACCCTACCTTCATTTCTTAACTCCCCATTGCCCCTTCCCCCACTTCTCATAACCCATACTCTACTTTTCATCTCTATGGTCATATTCTCTGATACTTTCTTTGTGTTTACCATGGGGCTTAAATTTAACATCTTAAATCTATAACAATCTTGTTTTTCTTTGATACCAACTTAACTTCAATATGACACATAAATTATGTTCCTATACTCCATCATTCCCCCCTTTATGTAGTTCTTGTCAAATATTATATATTTTACATTGAGTCCAAAACCACTGACTTGTCATTAGAGTTTATGTGTTTTATATCCTGTAGGAAGTAAATAGTGGAGTTATAAATCAAAAATACAGTAGTATTGGTATTTATATTTACCATGTGATCTTTACTGGAAATCTTTATGTCTTCATGTAGTTTCAGTCAATTGTTTAGTGTCCCTTCCTTTCAGCCTGCTCAACTCCCTTTAGCATTTCTTATAGGACTGATTACTGGTGATGAAGTCCATCAGCTTTTGATTATCCAGGAATGTTTTTATCTCCCCCTCATTTTTATCCTCCAGGTGTTTGTGAATTCTCCAAGTCTCTGATGGTTATTGACTTCTATTTGTATTCCACTGTGGCCAGAGAATGTGCTTTGAACAAATTCATTTTTTTTTTTTTTAATTATTGAGGCTTGTTTTTATGTCCCAGCATAAAACAACATTCTGGAGAAAGATCCGTGATCACTAGAGAAGAATGTGTGTCCCAGTGACCTGGGATGTAATACTCTATATATGTCTGTTAAAATTTTCTGTATGTCTCTCTACTTTTTTTGTTTCTCTGTCGGTAGGGCTCCCTTTAGTATCTAAAGTAGGGCAGGCAGGTCTTTTATTAGCAAAATCTCTCAGCATTTGTTTGTCTGTGAAAAATTTAAGCTCTCCCTCAAATTTGAAGGAGAGTTTTGCTGGATAAAGTATTCTTGGTTGGAAATTTTTCTCTCTCAGAATTTTAACTATGTCATGCCACTGCCTTCTCGCCTCCATGGTGGCCACTGAGTAGTCACTACTTAGTCTTATGTTGTTTCCTTTGTATGTGGTGAATTGCTTTTCTCTTTCTGCTTTCAGAACTTGCTCCTTCTCCAGTATTTGACAGTATGTCTTGGAGTGGGTTTATTTGGATTTATTCTATTTGGAGTTTGCTGGGCATTTATGCTTTGTGTATTTATATTGTGTAGAAGGTTTGGGAAGTTTTCCCCAACAATTTCTTTGAATACTCTTTCTAGACCTTTACCCTTCTCTTCCCCTTCTGGGACACCAATGAGTCTTAAATTTGGACGTTTTATTTTATCTATCATATCCCTGAGATCCATTTTGATTTTTTCCATTTTTTTTCCCCATTCTTTCTTTTGTTCTTTCATTTTCTGTTCTGTGGTCCTTGAGGAGGCTGAGTTGTTGTTCAGCTACCTCTAATCTTGTATTATGAGTATCCAGAGTCTTTTTAATTTGGCCTGCAGTTTCTTTAATTTCCATAAGATCTTCTTTTTTTTAATTTACTCTTGCAATGTCTTCTTTATGCTCTTCTAGGGTCTTCTTTATGTCTTTTATATCCTGTGCCATGCTCTTCTTCATGTCCTTTATATCCTATGCCATGCTCTCGTTGCCTGTCTGTAGTTCTTTGATTAATTGTGCCAAGTACTGTGTGTCTTCTGATCTTTTGATTTGGGTGTTTGGGTTTGGGGTCTCCATATCGTCTGGTTTTAGCAGCTTGGTGGCATATACTTTATCTATCTAACCAGCAGATGGCTTCCGTGAGTCACCTATTCCCCTCAAGTTAGTTCTTCCCAACTTTGTCTTTGTGGTGTGTGGGGGTCTGACTTTTGTGGGGTCCAATTGGTGTACTTAATTTGGATGTGTTGTCAGTGCTGTCCACCCTGAATGTGGGGTGTGTGTCTGAGCGGTTAGGGAGAAAGGGCAGCGTTAATAATCAAACCTCCCAGGTGTTCCTGAAGATTTAAGGCTGTTCTCTGCTGCTGACCCACAAGTCCTTGGTATTGGCTTAGGTTCCCTGGGATTTCCAAGTGGTTCCCCCTTCCCTGTTGTGCTCTTCCAGGACCTCTGCTGAGGGAAGGCTGCACCACATCACAAGTGTGCGCCGGCCTCCAGGGAAGCCCTGGGATGCTGGGCCGTGCAGGGGTGTTCCCAACCTGCTTCAAAGATGGTTGAATGGGGCGCATTAACTTCCCCCTTTCTGCACAGCACTGCCCTCCCAGCTCCAGGACAATCAGCCATGGGTGTATTAAAGGCCACTGTCCACGGCCAACACTGTGGAATGTGTGCAGTGCTGCAGGAAAGACTCCCTGTCACACTGGGCTTCCTGGCACGACTCTGGGCTGTGGGCCCAGCCCCGGGCAGGAGCATCCCCCGCTTGCCGGGGAGATGGCTGCGAGTCCTGCGGTCCTTTCTCTCTTTGGCTCCCCTTTGCTCCCCTGGGCCTGAGACAGTCAGCAGCAGGTGTGGGAAGGGGTATCCTCCACACCAGACACCAAGGTGTTAGCCCAGCCCCTCCATGCTTCACTGCAGGGCTCTCCCTGTCGTATCTGCAGCTGCTCCCAGGCTTTTTATTTTTTTAAAGAACTAGTCTGTCCCCAAATGCTGACCCATTTCACCACACCGCAGCGTGGCCAAGGGACTTTCAGCCAACTCACTCACTCGTTTCAGAATGCAGACTCCTGGTTTCACCAAATGCATGATCCCTGTAGATTTAGCAAACCTTGTCTGGCTGGTGCTATTCTGGAAGTGGTGTTCTGGGTCACTTTCTGGTTTTTATCCAGTATTTTTCACAGAGGTGTTTTTTTGCCCTGTCTCACCTAGCCGCCATCTTAGGTTCTCCCTCCAATATACTACTTCGTACCTAAGAAAATGTAGTTGATTTTATGTCTTCTTTTTAAAGCATCATTGTGTAAAGATACTGAGAAGCAGACATAGGACAAAGCAGACATTTTGAGGACTGTCCTATGGGAGGAATTGGCAAGAAGAGGAGAAAAAAAAAAAGGACAGGTCTTTGTAAGGATAAGGTTGAGGAACTGAGAATTATATTTGTGAGTTAGTAAATGATCAATTTGGCATCTTTTAAGAGTTTGTCTACAGCTCAGAAATACAGTGAACAAGGAGAGAAGGATAAGAGCCTGATAAAAATTTGAATATCATCTTAGGATCCTACTGAGCCACTCCTTAAGGAAAGCATGCTATGTAGCCCTGCTACATTGACAGTGTACATAAAAGCATATCTATCTAAACATCCTTGTTGGTATCATTTAGCAAATTTTGTTAACATGGTCTCAAGTTCTAGGATCTGTGTCAGGCTATGCCCTTATTTGTCTTAGCATAGACTTCTCTCTAGGATTATGTTACTTATGAACAGAAGTTTTCCCATGTGTTTAGTATTTTTATTTTACTCTTAGTTTCCTTCCCTAAGTGTTATATCAAAGCTTTGAAGGTTAGTTAAATAATTCTAAGTAGCATAAGTAAAATATTAAAGGAAATCTAAAAATTTATTTTCCTATATAAGGTAAGAGACTATTGAATTAATCATGGAATAGGGAAAAATAATCTTTGCTAAAATAATAAAAACTATTACCACCAGCACAAATATTCTACAACCTTTCTTTGTTTTCCATTCTAGAAATCACTAATGTTAAAGTTTATTCTCTCTTTTTCCCCTGAGAACTTCTCAGATCAGTCATATTTACAGTATACTGTGTTTATTGTTAACAGCTTTTCAAGACCTACAAGGTGATGTTGAATATTATACACTTTTTTGGAGTTCTGCTACTTCAAATGAATCTCTAAAATTTCTCCCAGACACAAACTCTCATGTCATTGACCACTTAACTCCAAACACGGAATATCGGGTTTTTGTCTCTGTCTTCAATGGAGTCTACAGCATCAACAGTGAAGTACTTTATGCAACCACTTGTGATGGGGGTGAGTTCAGATTTTAAGGGATGCTTGGCTTCAGCAATGCAAACGAAATTGATTGATTCTTGTCGGGGTTGAGATCAGTCATCCCTCCATTATAAAATTTCCGGTGTTGGGGGAAGGGGGTTGGGACTAAAATGCTTAAGTGCTCACTGTCATCAAGTGGCAGATCAATAAGTGGTCCCATTGCGACAGCAGCACAAGGCTCTAATAAAGGGATATTAGCCCCGTTTGTTCCTGTTCTTTTCAGTGTATGCTTAGTTTGGAGCTGAGCTCATGCCAATAAATGGTGACATTTAGACACTTTTTTTTCTCTTTCTCTTTCTCTGAAGCAGTATGCTTTTGAAAACAACAACCAAGCATGGTGAGGCCCCTCCCTGAGTCACCAAAATAGTGACTGAGAAAAGGTCTCAGCAACTGAGAAAAGAGTTTCTCAGCCACTAAGAAAAATTGCCTGTGACTCACTTCTAAGCCAGTTAGCAAGGGGGAGGAAGCAAGGGAAGCAACTTGTGAATCTGAAATGTGTTTGGAATGGTCTTTCTAATCTTTTTGGCTTTATAAAGTCTCATTATAAACATTATAATATCATTACCTCTGAAGCAAGTGTTCCAGGTCATTAGCAGAGCACTTTAAATGTGGAACCCATTTCCCTTTGTGGTGCCAAAGGTCGGCACCTTTTGTTTATAAAATAGAATGGATCACAAGGACAATTTTTCAACTAGTTAAGATGGGTTCTTATGATAAAAATAGGTCCTTGCATAGTTATTTCTGACATGCTTGAATAATTGTGTAATTTAACGCTAAGCAAGATTTTTTCCTAATGTTAGATTTCATCATTACCTATGGTAATCAACATTCAAAATCATTTACATAATGACAATATTGCATTATTGCTTTATATTGCTTGAGTTACAAGCTAGTAACATCAAATGATTTTTCACGTTTCACCAGCCTCAATGCATTTGAGTTTTATTTTTTGCTTAAGAAGCAAATTTTCTTCCTTTCTCTCCCCACTCCCACCCCCCTTCCCAGGGAACTATGGAGTTAAGGAATGGAGAAGAGGCAAATAATAGATAGGAGTTAGTGGTGCAGATGGGTGAATAATTTATCATTAGATCCCACTGGTCACATAGTATTGAAGATTAACACTATGCTGGTGGTATAAAGCATTTTACCACCAATCTTTATAGTTTCTAACTGAGAGTATAATAAGCCAATTTACAGAGGACTACAGACTGTGATAACTTCATCAGAGGAAAGTAGACAAGCAGCAAACCCTTTGCTAAACCTAAATACTAATCTGCATTTAGTTGAACGAGTGCTTTTTCAGACAGCTGGAGTTTATTCAATTTCCTCCTTTATTTCTAGAGCCTCAGGGCATGCTTCCTCCAGAGGTTGTCATCATCAACAGTACAGCTGTATGTGTCATCTGGACATCTCCTTCAAACCCAAATGGTGTTGTCACCGAGTATTCTGTCTATGTAAATAATAAGCCCTACAAGACTGGAATGAATGTGCCTGGGTCGTTCATTCTGAGAGACCTGTCTTCCTTCACTATCTATGACATTCAGGTTAGAACATTGGTTTTTGATGGTTAAGTTTATGGGTATGCTAAGTAAAATATGCTGGGCTACCTCTCTAAGTGGAAACCTTCTGTATTGGTTTGGTTACAGATTATTATTTGGTTGGGAAGGGGAGAGGGAACAGGAAACTGATAGAGATTAAATCTGTTTGCTGTGGACAAACACATGTCTCTGAAGAGGAGATAATGAAAATATGGAAAAGGATGGTGATGAGGTAGTGATGATATTCTAACTGGCAAATTGAAGCAAATCACATATCTACAAAAAATCCTGCTAAGTTTGCTTTTCCTGATTCTTTGTAATAAAAAAATAGAGTCACCCTAGGAATAATCCTATTTTCTATTTCTATTCCTATTTCTATCCCTATTTCTGCTCTTTACTAATTTAATAACTTCAGGCAAGTTACATAACTCACTTGGTCTCAATTTTCACTTCTGTAAGGACAATGGGCTAGAAGACTTAAATGTTTTGTCCTCCTCTAACATTCTGTGATTATGAATGCAACAAGAAAACATAAATGAATATATGGAAGACATATATTAAGAGGTTTTCTCTGAGGATGAAAGGAATATATCCATTCATCATTCAACAAATGTTTAACGACCCGCACCAATGTGAAAGCATGTTGCATTTGAACTTTTTTAGCCCTTGGATTTCCTTGAGAATCTAAGCAAGTCAGAGCACCATGCCCTAAAAAAATATTTATGTTCTTATATGACAAAATTTAGCACACAATTTCAGAGAGTGCATTGACTACTTGAGGCCAAAGGCATGGACCTCTCCAGGGTCTATGGACCTTAAAAGTAGGAAAAAAACAGGCAATATAAGGGCGTATAAAAGAAGGAACTTATTCTCAAGGAATTGGACATCTTGTTAGAGTGCTAAGATATAAAGGATAACCTTTCACAAGGCCAAAGGTGCAAATGAGTGAAAAAAGAGTGTTTCAGAAGCTCAAAGTTTAGAGAAAGGTTATAGTGTAATAATTTTTGTTCAGCTATGCTACTTCTAAAATTCATAAAAGTTATAAAATAATTTTTGAGAAAATATTAAAGAACAGAAATATTTTTTGACCATGGAAAATTTTTACGGCTTTGTCCATTTAGCAGTGCTACCTCTTTCAGTTGCCTATCCCCTTCATTTCCCGATATGTGTGTGTTTTACCACTTACACTATTATCTGGCTACAACCAATGCATTAGTCTCCTCCACTGCTGCCCATAGACCTTGCTTCCTAAGAAAATCAAAAAGATATCTGATAAAAGAAGAGAAGTATATTCATTATTTTTCACCACACTCCATAATATCCATTACCCCACCCAAGTTACATTAGCATGGAGCATGTAGACTTAGGTTTATGTTCATGGTTCTTAAAGTAAGTCCATGTGTGCATATAGACAACAGATCAAATTATGAAGCAAAAAGCATACAAAATGATTGGAAGTATAGTTTTGTAAACAAGGTTAGCATAGGAGGGTGATGGAGGATTTGCTGTATCTCTTTGGGGGCCTCTTTTGGGGACCTTGTGGAGAAAGCAGACTGAGCCCTCAAAAGGCAGCTTAATCATTTGCTTTATCAGGATTCAAAATACAAACTAGGGGTGAGTTCCCAGGGGCTGGGCATGCATGTCCAGCTCCAGCTTTCTGACTGTGGGGCAAGAGTTGACATTCCAGCTTTCTGACTGTGGGGCAAGAGGTGACATTTAAAAGTGTTTCAAACATGTTCCCAGTGTGAAAGCCTTCATTCATACCTACTGGTTTGAGTCAGTGATAGCCTGAGGAGAGTACCTTTTGATCAGATTTGAGATGTAGAAACAGATGAGGAGACTGACCAAATTAGAATGCAATATTTGAATTTTGTCATCAGTGACAAAGATATTCCTGTTCTCGATAACTACGTTTTTGTGAACCCCATCATGGTCTGAGAATATTGCACTTAGAATAACTTGCATTTCTGGAAATTTGAGTATCAAATGTCAGTGCTTTTCATTATGAGGTCAAATATGATTTGGCTTCATTTAAAATACACATGTAATTGGGATGCTAAAGCTTTTGAATTAAGGCCCTCTATGCTAATTCCCTCTGTAAAATAGCTATTGATTTCAAAGCAGACCCATAGAAATACCCCACTATCTGTTTTTTGAACAAGCATTTGTATATATCCCTTTATAAAGGGACAAATAATTTTTAATTCAATTTTCTCTTTTTCATGTAAATAGGGTAAACCTTCATATTTGTTTTTCATTCATGTTATACAATACAGCTATAGCAATAAAAATTTTTCCCAAGGATGGAGACTTGGAATATTATTTTAGTATGAATGAGAAAAATATTGACTCATTTCTCTAAACTCAAAATAAATGCTTTCTAAAGAAATATTTGAACACGTGTAAGCAGTTTAGAACTTTAAGCTATTTAGGTGATAAGGTGATAGGTTATAATGTATATCTCAAATTAGATATCTCAGTCTTATCAATTTGATCATATTCCCTGATTTCTCTGAGCCTCACCTTGCAAACCTGTGAAACTGGAGTTACATGGACTCAATGTAAAAATTTGCAAAAGTAAATATTAGATACATAATAAATTCAGTAAAGTTGATTCTGAGTTATTTCATTATAATCATGTAGGCAAATATTTTCCAATATGAATAAAGTTTTATTGTCCTTAATTCTATTGCAACAAGCATATTTTATGTTCATCTGCATTTAAGTTATTTTGGATTTGATTAGACATATTTAGATTGGAGAATCTTGATAAAGTTTAAATATCTACTAAATAATACCTCAGAAAACTATATGGCATAAACAAAAGTCACAACTTAAACAGCATTATAAAAATATGCCTCACCTTCCATCAGGTGCAAACCATTCTATGAATAAAATGACATATCTACTAACTACCATGAGGATCACATTTGTCTTTCCTCGGTGCCAGTGGGAAATACAGAGAACGACTTCACTTAAAAGTTCAGTGTTAGTGTTTAAGATTCATTAGTATCTAACTGCCTTCCTTCATTTATTTATTATATGATGAAAGTAAATTAGCACTGGAAACGGTGCAGTTCCTTCCCGGGTTATTCTTTAATCAAGAGCAGAATGATGTAGCTTTGTGGATGGTCTACTAGCAATCTTTTGTACATTCATTTGTCTCTCCTCCCTCTTGCTGAATGTGTTACTTTTATGTGACTGATGTTTGATGAACCCCATTTCTAATATTTAGTTATCCCACCCTCCTTAGTTTTTTATTGAAATTGGTAGCAGAATTAAAGGGATGAAGGATGATTTTCTGCTATGATTAAGGTAAAAATACAATTGCAGCTGGAACAAATGGATATAAAATAGCTAGCAATGCTGGAAGGCTTCTCTAGGCCTCATTTTTCTTCCATTAGACATTAGCATTTAGGCTATTTGTTGTAAAGTGTCAAGACTTCCAGAAGATATCATCATTACACTACTTGGTTACAGATCTAGAGAGCAGTATGCAGTGATAACCTATTATGCTTGCAAACTGTCACCTCTGCATCTTCCATTCCTTGACTGTGCTCTGAGCAGATTAATGTGTCTGTCTGTTTCTGAATGGTTGGAACCAGAGACTAAACCTCATTTTAATTAGTAAATCAATTGTCCTGAGTCCAATTCTGCACTCTACTCTGAGCTTGTCCCACTGGAGTCAATTAACATCAAAAATGAATATTTATTAAACCCCAAGAGGCTATAGAGCACTGTAAGAGATTCATGTGAAATGAGGGTGGGTGGGATTCAGCCCATTGTCAGTCTGCATGTTGAAATGGTTGAATTTATTATTTTTTAAACTAATGTTTGCAGGTTGAAGTCTGCACAAAATATGCCTGTGTGAAAAGCAACAGAACCCAGTTCACCACTGCGGAAGATGCTCCAAGTGATATACCAACACCCACAATTCATGCCATCACTTCAAGGTATAAATTTTTTCAGTTATTCTGAAGAACTCTGATCATAAGCAATGAAAATAAAAATAAAAAATATCCTCTCAGTCATGGCAATCTCATTAAATAAGCTACTGTAAATAAGTGTGTAAATATGTTTTTGATATTATTTCATAGGTATTTATCTTCACTGGAGAGATTCCCCTAACATTTAAGCCTTGGTTTCCCTGATTGCCCAGTCCCACTTCCCATTACTTAGTGATCTATGCACAAATACTCAAATGCCATAAAGAGCTTCTGTATTTAAATGTCCTATAGTGAATCCTTTTGTGGGGCAAAGAATACAATTTTAATTAGAATGACTGCCTTCTAACTTATTCTCTTTGAAAAAAAAAAATAGATTTATGTATATCTGATTGTCCTAAAGCTAGAAATATGCATAAAATAAATAGATGAAACAATCTTTGAATAACCATTATCATTTTTATCAGAGTCTTGGCAGAATCCCTTTATTTTTCTGGATTCTTTTGTTACTGTGAAATGACCATGATTTGAAGTGAATTCCTTTACAATTCAAAACTAACAATAATAAGAAAAAAGACTTAACATCAAGTTTCCCAAACCAAAGTGAGACAGTAATTACCCATCCCTCTCCATCAAATTGGGGCTGGAGAGAGAAATCTGAGTGATTTTGCCCGAACTAAATGAGTCACCCTTTCTGCGCACACGTGCATGCCTCCCCCAGCCCTGCCCACACCCACAGTTACCAAATCAATCTGCTATAAAATATTTCAGTTCTGAAGAATTCCTCTGTGACATATGAAGTTTATAAGTATTTTAATCAATTCAAAATAAATCTACTGATTTGGAGGTCTAGACATAAAACTAATTAGAAAAACCGAAGTAACTGCATTCTTATCTGTTTGGGGCAAAAATCGTATCTTCTCTTCTGTAGTAGTCTTCTATGTAACACATGATAGATACCTAATTTTTGATGTTGTAATTAGTTGATAATCCCCTCAGCAGGTTTGTCCCCACCCATCCACAGAAGTGGGGAGGGAATTGTCAAGTTAAATGGATACCAGAGACTTTTGTTTATTTTTTCTTTCAGCAAACACATTTGTGGCAACAATAAAGTAGAAGGCAAAAGTGATACAAAGAAGTATAAAACATGTTTCCTAACTTTACAAAGCTCCAAGTCTACTGTGGGTGACGCTTCCCTAAACAAATAATTATAGAACAATGTGGAAAACACTACAATAGAAGTTTTATAACGTGCAACAGCATAAACAGAAAAATACCAAAATTTACCAAGATTATCAGGGAAGGCGTCATAGAGGATGTGAAATTTGAGTTCAGTCTTAAGGAACTCAAGGAAGAATTATAGTTGGGTGGGTGGATATTGTCACATTTTTTATCTGTTAGCAGACCCATGACTCAAGCCCAGGTGAATGGCATAAGGTATTCTGTTTTAGCTTACATATTTATATGCAGCTAAAAATAATCTGTAAGCTTTAAAAAAAATTGAACTATTGCCAGTGTCTGTCTCTAGGATGTTTTTGTTGTTGTTGTTTTTCCTTTTAAGAAGTCTGTTGCATTATAATAACAGAGGGAAAAAATGTTTCTCATCTCTGGTTTAAGATAGCTTATTCCCAAACATATTAAATTGATTGCAAATATATTTTAAAAGGTATTAAACAACAAGAGCAAGGAAAATGAGAGAAGAGACAACATCAGGAGAGAAATTTTAAATCAATTTTGGAAGCAGTATTTGGCAGTGAGAAGCACATGACAATATTGTGGAGAAATTTACAACCAAAGTGTTGGCATAGGGAGATAATGACATGAAACAAACTAATTTGCCCTGTGGAGTCCCTGAGAGGCTGAGAATTTAGAAGTTTTAAGGGTGATGAAGAGAAAGGAGATGGGGTAAATTGTATAGCTGAAATAGGGGATTAGCTGAAAATCTGAAAAAAAGCAGTTGGAAACTAAGGTCCCTTTCCTCTGCACTGGGTATCCAGGTGCCTTTCTTCCTCCACATGGCAAACTTCCTCCACCAGAAAATCAGTTTATTCTCTGGAGAAGCTGAACCAAAGGTGCATAGGGATTGGGGCTATTAGGCATAGTAGAGAGCTAGGGTAAGGGGTGATAATGTGAAAGACTGACCCCTGAATGGTGGAGCCCTTGGCTGCTTTCCCCAACTCTGCTCTCAAAAACAATTAGCCAGTCATAAATGCCTCCAGACAGGAAACTGGACACTCTTCTCTTCAAAAGTCTGAATGGCCCAAATAAAGTAACTGCAGAGACTGGCACTTAGGGATCCCCAAACAGGTAATACAGTTGCAACCTGTCACTCAGTAGAGAAGTTTACCAATCAGCAAACCTTATCTATTGTTCTGGTTTGCTAATGCTGCCGTTATGCAAAATACCTGAAATGGATTGGCTTTTATAAAGGGGACTTACTAAGTTACAAATTTACAGTTCAACAGCCATAAAAGTGTCCAAACCAAGGCATAAATATGAGTATACCTTCACTGCAGGAAAGCCATTGATGACCAGAAAACATCTGTCAGCTGAGAAGGCACATGGCTGGCATCTGCTTGCTTCCAGGTTGTGTTTCAAGATGGTGTTCTCCAAAATATCTAAGCATCAGCCCATGTCAGGGGTCCACAACTCCAAGCATCTCTGAGCTAAGCCAGCTAGTGTCTGGGCCTGTGCCAGCATTTTTAAAGAACTCCAGGAAACTAATCAAGACCCACACTGAATGGGTGGGGCCACCTCCATGGAAATATTCTAATCAACAGTTTCACCTACAGTTGGGTGAGTCACATCTCCATGGAAACAACCTAATCTCAATATCCCACAAGATTGGATTAAAGATAATGGCTTTTTGTGGGGGACATACTATATCTAAACTGGCACACCTATCTATAAAGCTTCTAATCAGCTTTTGTGTGTTTGTGAATCAATCTTAAAGATGAAAAGGAAACCAAAATAAACAAAATAAGAATTCAATAGAAACAGAGATAGTGCCACAGGAAGGAAAGACAACAACAACAAGAAAACTATAATAACCTCAGAGAGATAAGAGGAGATCCTCTATCTATTAATCAAAATCAGGATGCTTTGAAAAGAATAATAAAGAAAAACAGAGTTCATGGAAATTAAGAATGTGAAAGCTGAATTGAAATTTTCAAAGAAAATCTAAGGAAATGTCTGAAAGCACAATAAAAGATAAAAGTGTCAAAAAAGGAAAAAAAAAAAATCAAGCAAATTAGGAAAAAAAAAGTCCAGGCAGTCTAGTATTTGAATAACAGGAATTTCAGAAAGATAGCAGAGGAAAAGAGGAGAAACATGACTAGAAAATATCCCAGAATCAAAGGCACTGGTCTGCAGATTATAAGATCCCATAGAGTGAAATCCCAAAACATCCCAAAGTGATTTGGGCAGAGAATAAAAATGTATTTGCAGGGTCCCCTGGAGGAACTGGGGAAAAATGCAGAAATGTTAGGCTTCCCCACCTGGGTTGTTACTGATATTCTCACAAACATTGAAGACTACCAATTTAGTAGAATGAACTCTTAATCTTGGAGTTTGCCCTTATGAAGCTTGTTTTTGCAAAGGAGAGGCTAAGCCTACTTATAATTGTGCCTAAGAGTCACCCCCAGAGAACCTCTTTGTTGCTCAGATGTGGCCTCTCAGCCCACTCGGAAGGTAAACTCACTGGCCTCCCCCCTATGTGGGACATGACTTCCAGGGGTGTAAATCCCCCTGGCAAGGCGGGACATTACTCCCTGGGATGAGCCTGGACCCGGCATTGTGGGGTTGAGAAAATCTTCTTGACCAAAAGGGGGAAGAGAGATGAAATAAAATAGGGTTTCAGTGGCTGAGAGATTTCAAATGGGGTCAAGAAGTGACTCTGGAGGGTATTCTTATGTGCTGTATAGATAACCCTTTTAAGTTTTTAGGGTGTTGGAATGGCTAGAGGGAAATACCTGAAGCTGTCGAACTGCAACCCAGTGGGCTTGATTCTTGAAGACAATTGTACAGCTATACAGCTTACATGGTGTAACTGTGTGATTGTGAAAACATTGTGGCTCACACTCCCTTTAACCAGTGTATGGACAGATGAGTAGAAAAATGGAGACAAAAATCAAATGAAAAATAGAGTGGGAGGATGGGGGATGGGATGTTTTAGATATTCTTTTTTACTTTTATTTTTGTTTTTTTGAAGTAAGGAAAATGTTCAAAAAGTGATTCTGGTGATGAATGCACAACTATATGATGATACTGTGAATAATTGATTATGCCCTGTGGATGCTTATAGGCAATATGAATATATCTCAATAAAACCGTATTTTTAAAAAAAAGATCCCATAGATACCAGCACAATAACTGAAAACAAAACCACATAAAGGAATCTTATTAGGAAATTTCAGAATACCAGGATAAAAAGGCACATCCAGAAAAAAGGAAGAAAAGATAAGTCATATATATATATATATATATATATATATATATATATATATATATATATATATAGACACACACACACACACACATACACACACACACACACACAACCACACTACACTGGCAATTTGAATGTCATCAGACTTCTAAACAGCAACATTCATTGCTGAAAGATATTGGAGCAATGCCTTCAAAATTATGAATTAAAAAATCTTTCACTCTTAAAATTCCATACTCAGCCAAATATCAATTAAATATGGGATTAAAATAAAAGCAATTTAAGACACATAAGGAGAAAAATTCTAAAAACTGACAAGGATGTGAAGGGAACAGCCAAGTTTTACTAATAAATTAAACTTCTGAAAAGATTCTAGGTTTCCTGAATGTTTATCTTGTTAATTATTCTCCTACACTTTTAAAATTTGTTTTTAAATTTATATACAGTAAAATCCATTCTTTCTGCTGTACCATTCTTTGACTTTTGTCAAATGCAGAGTTCTGTAAACATCATCACAATCAAGATGTAAAACAGTTCCATTATGTGAAAATATTCCCTCATGCTATCTTTTGTAGCTAACCTCTCCATTTTCAAAAGCATGGCAGACACTACTCTGTTCTCCATCTCTATACCTTTTCCATATTGTCATATAAATAGAATCATACTTTATATAGCCATTTAAGTCTGGCTTCTTTCCTTTAGCATAATATATTTAAGATTCATCCATGTTATTATATGTGTCAGTAGTTTGTTACTTTTTGCTGCTGAGTGGTATTCCATTGAAAGAATGTATGGCAATTTGTATATGGTTTGGGTTGACTGCAATTATTGGTGACTATAAATAAAGTTGTTATAGACATTCAGGTACAGGTTTTTGTATGAACATAGGTTTTTATTTTACTTGAGTAAATTCCTAGGAGTGAAATTTGGGGGTCATATGGTGATATTATGTTTTAATTTATAAGAAACTGTGAATCTATTTTCTAAAGTGAATGCAACATCTTGCATTCCTACTGGCATCATACGAGAGTTCCAGTTATTCCCAATCTGCCAAAACTTGGTATTTAAGTCCCCTGCCCCTTTTTATGGCCATTTTAATAGGTATGTAGTGGTGTGTCTCATGGTTTTAATTTGCATTTCTCTAATGATATTGATCATCTTTGCATATCCTTATTTTCCATTTATTTATCACATTTGATGATGTGTCTGTTTAAATCTTTTCTCAATTTGTTAATTGAATTGTTTGTTTTCTTACTGTTGAGATTTGAGGGTTTTAAAAATATATTGTCTACAAGTCCATTACCAAATATGTGATTTACAAATATTTTCCTCCAATCTGTGGTTTGTCTCTTCATTCTTTTAGCTGTGTCTTTTGAAGAGGAAAAGTCTTAAATTCCAATAAAGTCCAATTTATCTTTTTTATTTTACGGTTCATACATTAGATATTGTATTTAAGAATTCTTGCCCAAACCAAGGTCATAAATATTTTCTATTTTCTCCTCTAGAAGTTTTATACTTTTAAATTTTTATACATTTAAAATTTTAAAGTTTTATTTAAAATTTAAGTCTGTGACTCATTTTGTGTGAATTGTTGTATAAACTCCAGCATGGCGCAATGTTAATTTTTTTGCATATGAATGTCCAATTGTTCCAGCATAACTTGTTGGAAAGACTAACCTTTCTCCATCAAATTGCTTTTAGACTACTGTCAAAAATCAATTAAATACATTGTGTGATTTAGTTTTGGACTTTCTATTTGTTCCTCTTGGACTTTCTATTTGTTCCGTTGATCTATGTGTATATCCATTTACTGATATCACACTTCCTTGATTACTATAACTTTACAGTAAGTTATGAAATCATGTACTGTGAGTCCTCTAACTTAGACATGTTTAAAAATTGTTTTGACTTTTCTCATTCCTTTATGGTACAATGTAAATGTTGGAATAAGTTTGCTCATATCTTAAAAAAAAACAAAAACAAGCAAACGAAACTATAGATGATTTTGACTGCATTATTTCTGTAGATCAATTGGGAAATAATTGAAATCTTAACAATAGCAACTCTTCCAATTCATGAACACCATATTTAGGTCATTTCCATGTATGTCATCAGTGCATTGTGTAATTCAGTATACAGATTCATACGTATTTCCTTAGATTTATAGCTAATTATTTCTTCTTGGGATGCTACTGTTTATTTCTTTATTTGAATTCCAATTGTTCATTACCAATGTATAGAAACACAATTGATTTTAGTTATATTCACCTTCTATCCAGAAGCTTTGCTTAACTCATTATTAGTTCTTGGAGCATTTTTGTAGATTCTTTTGGATTTTATACAAATAGAATCATAACATATGTAAGAGACAATTTTATTTCTTCCTTTCCAATGTGTATGCCTTTTACTTCTTTTTCCTGCCTTATTGCTTTAGCTAGTTCAATGAACTGAGTGGTGAAGTCAAAGATCCTTGACTTTTTCCCAGTCTTTTCCCAGCTTTCGGTCTTTTACCATTAAGTATGATGTTACCTGGATTTTTTTTTCTGAATGCACTTTATCATGTTGAAGGGGGACTTTCTAATTTTAGTTTACTGAGAGTTTTTATCACAAAGAGGTATTGAATTTTTTCAATTGCATTTTCGACATTTGTAATCTGTTAATATGGCTTATTACATTGATCAATTTTAAAAAATTGAAATAGTCTAATATTATGTTGATAAACCACACTTGGTCATGATGTATGGTCATTTTTATGTATTGCTGGTTGCAATTTGCTATCATGTTGAGGATATTATTGGACTGTAGTTTTCTTTTCTTGTAAGGTCTTTGCCTGGTGTTGGTATCAAGGTATTACTGCCTCATAAAATGATCTGGGAGGTGTTCCCTCCTCTATTATTTTCTGGAAGAGATTGTGTGAAAATGGTATTACTTATTTCTTAAATATTGATATAGCTCACCAGTGAAACATCTGGGACTGGAGTTTTCCTTGTTGAAAGGTTTTTATTCAGAATTCAGTTTCCTTAATAATATAAGATAATCCAGCCTATCGATTTCTTCTTGAGTGAGTTTGATATATCACGTCATTCAAAAACTTGGTTAATTTACCAAATTTGTAAAATTTATGACTGCAGAGTTGTTCGTAGTTTGTTTATAGAGTCTGAATTAAATTGCGTTTTTTTCATTTGGTAATATGTGACTTCTTTCTTTCTTGGTCAATCTGGCTAGAGTTTTATCAATTTTATGAATCTTTTCAAGACCTCCTTTTGAATTTATTGATTTTTTCTATTGTTTTTCTGTTTTCAGTTTCATTAATTTCTGCTTTTTATTTTTTTCTGCCTTCTTGCTTTGGGTTACCTTGGTCTTTTTTTTCTGTTTTCTGAAAGAGGAAGGCTTAGATTATTGATTTGAGACCTTTCTTCTTTTTGAATATAAGCATTTATTGCTATGAATTTTTCTCTGAATACTGCTTCTGGTAAATCTTACACATTTTGAAATGAAGCATTTTCATTTTTACTTACTTTGAAATACTTTTTAATTTTCTTTAGGGGTTCATCTTTGTCCCATGGATAATTTAGAAGTATATTGCTTAGTTTCCAAATATTTTCAGAATTTCCAGACATCTTTCTGATATGGATTTTATAGTTTCATTTGAGAACATACTTCATGTGACTTTTATTATTTTAAACTAGTTAAGTTTTCATGGCCAAGAAAATGGCTCACTGCAGTGAATGTTCCATGTGCACTTGAGAAGTATGTGTATTCTCCTGTTGTCAGAGAGAGTGTTCTATAAATGCCAATTAGTTCAAGTTGATTGATGGTTATGTTCAGGTCATCTATGTTGTTACCAATTTTTTACCTGCTTATTTGATCAATTACTGTGAGAGGAGTGCTGAAGTCTCCAAATATAATTGTGGATTTGTCTATTTCTCCAATAGACCTATCAGTTTTTGCTTTATTATTTTAATGCTATATTATTAGGTGCATACATGTTCAGGATGGTTATGTCTTCTTAGTAAATGGAACCTTTTATCATTATATAATATCCCTTTTCCTTCCTGATAATTTCCTTGTTCTGAAGTCTACTTGTCTGATATTAATATAACCATTCTAGCTCTTTTTAAATAGCATGGTTTTGAATGATTTTGGATTGTTTCCTGGACATTTTGGATATTAGTTGTGAGAATGTAAGTGTAGTCAGCATTATCCAAAAGTGGTTGCATTTTGTATTTTCTTCAGGAGGCAATCAACTGGATTGCCTAGATTGCAAATTCTGTCTTGCTTTATGTGATCAGTGGCTCAGTGTTAATTCATTTTTCTAAAGTTTTGCTATGTTGCTTTACATCTGTCACAAGTGTGCACTTCTCAATGGTTAATCTGGGAGTTGGGAAGTGGATTATATAATAGTTCAGATCTTAAAGTCTTTGTATACTGCTTGAATCCCAGTATACAAAGTGCAGTCCCCATGCTTGAAAAGCCAGAGTTGAATCCAGGACTTATGTTGGTTAATATATAGAATTAAAGGATTAAAGGACTAGTTCTCTTCTCTCTGCAATTTTCCCTCACACTTTGTGACTCCTCTGAACTTCCTTTATAGGATCTTGTATAGAAAGCTATAGTTTCTCTCAGAATTTCAGCCTTGTAGGCTGCCAGACAGTTCAGGTAATGGGCTGTCCTTGAGGAAATGAAGTGAGAGAAAATATAGAGAATATAGAGAAAAATACCATTCTTTAGCCACAGAGACCTGTTTTCCTGGTTCCTGTGGAGAGAAAGATTTTTTTTGGGGGGGGTTAGTTGCCCAGGTGGCCACAGCTGCCACGGTGCAGCCTAGGACTGAAATCACCCTAAGGGCATGGTCCAGAGGATAAAAAGATAAACCAGCACTTTCCTACTTCCCTAACCACCACACCACCCCCATACAAACACATACATACTCTGGATTGCAAGGCGTTTTTCCCTTCTGTACTCTGGCCAGAAAGAGTTCTTTCAGAGATTTTGCTTGCCCAGTGTACAGTTCCACACTGGAGCTGCCCTCGGATAAAAGCTGAGAAATAAAAGAGGAAAATGAGAACCTCATCGTGTAAGTTTTTCTTCAAGTTTTGACACCCCTCCTGATTTGCCAGCTATTGATAACTTTTGGGGGTCCTCAGGTAGTGATTTTTTGTAATTTGTCCAGAGATTTCAGTTGTAATCAGTGGGAGACATAGGCTATAATGGGCTTATTCCGTCTTGGCCAGCACAGGAAGTCCCCCTACACCATGTTTTTCTTTATGCCAATGCCTTTGGCAACTTTTTTTCTCTAGCTGGAGATCTAGCAAAACATTGATAGAAATCATTCACAGCCAAATTTTGGCATGTATATCTTGTCTGTCTTAAAATGATTCATGAAAGCAGAGTAACATTTTCCAAAGGCAAGACTCTAACGAGTAGGTATAGGCTGCCAAATCATTAATCAAAATTACACCAACACCAAAGCAGTTAGCCTCCTGTGTGCATGTTATTGTTTGTATAATTTCATTATACTTCTACCAATGTATACTTGTTAGTTATGTTTCTATTCTGGTTAAAAATTCCCTTTATGTTAGCAACATGTAAAATTAAATGTGAAATCCTTCCAGGAAAATGTCTGTAAACTGCATTTACATCTATAGCATTTAAAATAATTTGGTTTCTAATAAGGGATATATTTTTCAGATTCTTGGTTTTTGTTAAAATGTGGTAGTCAATAAAATTTAATCGCCTATATTTTAATTGCATATAAAAGTAGCATACAAGCCTATTTGATTATATGCTTGGAGAGTACCAACTCATCTTTGTCTTTGGTGTTAACTTATGTCTTCCTTTTGACTAAATTGTCTGCCATACGACTACTGATAAATGTGTCTTATATATAAACTGAAGATACTTACAGCGCACAAATGCAGAAAGATCAAATGGCCTCTTCTAGTTTTATAAACTGCTAATCCAGAAACAAACTCAGTTTCTACATTGCATTTTCCACACTTGTCATATTATCATCAGCTGCTTTTATATCCCCAAAGAATACTAACGACCAATCGATAGCCCAGACATGTCTGACCATGGCCTACATGTGCCCTGGGTAGTTCATTTATTTGCCTTGGTGGATTTGCTAGAGTGGAATTTAATCAATAGCTAATTCATTAATTCTGGTCCTTGAGAATGTAGAGACTGCGCTAGATGAAGATGACTGGGTGAGTCCTCTTTGATTGAAATATGACAAACGCTACAGCTGACAGCTTCACTGGGTACTGGGCTCTGGTGAATTTCACTTATTAACTCTCCATAAATGGGTAACCTAAGAAAAGAACAAAAACAAGGAAAAGATTTTATTACATCCTTGCTAGTATTCCAAAATGCAGGATTTCCAGGTGTGAGGCTCAAGGGAAAGTATAGAGAAAATGCAGTTCATATCGTTTATTGCCTTTGATTGGAACCATGGCAGTTTTTTTGAGTTCCAAATCAGATTGGGGCTGTATTATTGATGAGAAGTCTGAGGTGTAATGTCTTTGTAGCATTCACAAATAATTGTTTTAAAATTTGCCTTAAGGTACTGAGTGACATAAATGATATTTTTACACACCAACTTTTCAAAAGTCTTTATGACAGCACCTCGACTGGGTGTCTCTAAATGAAGGTTAAATAACTATCATCATTCATAAGTCCCTGTATATTTGAGAAGTATTTAGCTGGGCCTTGAGTATGGCACAAGAGGGAAAAGTATTCCCTTTTTGCCTCACCAAATTTAAGGTGAGACTGTAAGGCCCCAATTTTTTTTACTATAAAATTGGGTATGGGGAAATCTATTCTATCTTTGATTTTTCCTCCATGATTTTCAGTGACTGGTAGCTTGTGTTCTGAAATAATCATCTAAAAATTTTATTTAGAAAGTCATGTTTCAGTAACATTGTACTATGCTTCCATTAATTGTAACAAAGGCTATATACCAATGCTAAATGTTTATAAGAGGAGGGAATATATGGGAGAGGTATGGGATTCTTGGTGGTGGTGGTATTGTCTGACCCTTTTATTGTATTTTATTTCATTTTAATTTTTTCTTTTATTTTTTATTCTTATTTCAATTTTTTTTTTTTTTTTGAGTAATGAATGTGTTCAATGGCTGATTGTGGTGATGAATGCACAACTATATGATGTTACTGTGAACCATAAATTGTACACTGTGGATGACTGTATGGTATATGAATATATCTCAGTAAAATTGCAGGGGGAAAAAACAAACAGAGGGATACAGGGCTGGAGAAAATGTAGAGGGAGGGACGTACCTATTCACTGTTGGTGGGGAAGTAGAATGGTACAGCCCAGCTGGAGGGCAGTGTGGTAGTCCCACAGGAAGCTAAATATGAGGTTGCCATAAGGTCTTATGGCATATATTTGGCTATATACTTGGAAGAACTGAGAGCAGGGATACGAAAGGACATTTGCATACTGGTGTTTATGGCAGCAGTATTCATGATTTGCAAGGGATAGAGGTGGCCTGGGAGTATATTGATGAACAGAGTGGTGAACTGTGGTGTAGGAATACGGTGGAATGTTGAGTGGCTGCAAGAAGGAATGAAGTTGTGGGCATGCAGCTGGGTGGGTGGACCTTGAGGACAGTCTTTTGAATGAGATGGGCCAGAGAAGAAAAGACAAACATTATAGTTGCCCTCACTCTTGCAGACTGACTGTAATGTGCAAGCTCTGAGAGTTGAATCTTGGGGCATGGGTTAGCAGGGGAAGGCTTATTGACCCAGTCATATCTGTTCCTGAGTTTTGATGGTTGTCTCTAAGATGCTGAGTTCTTTGTATGTAATCTGGTTGGTCCCTGGAACTTCAGGTACAGTGTGGTGCCTGAGACTCAGAGCTAGAGTTCAGCAGCTGTGAGTGTTAGTGTTACCCCATGCAGCAATTGTTGAAAGGGCTGAAAAGGAATTCAAACTTCAATTACAGATGTGAATGAGGCTGGTCTAGTTGGGACTTGGGCAGAACAGACAAATGGGTGAGGGATGATGTTGATGGTGTTTTGAAACTTCAGCATCTGTGTAAGACCAAAGGAAGAGATTTTTATATGATGCACAATCTGTGTCTTCTGAGACACACTATATAAGTTTATGTGTGGTCAGTTTATTCAAATGTCATGATTACATGGAACTTTCAATCAGGAGTGAGATATGGTTGCACAGCAACATGCTGGTTGCTGTGGGGCCCTGATGCATCCCATAGTAATTTGGGCAGGGAATAGGGATGTGTTTGTGGGACCCCCTTGAGGGACTGGGAAAAATGTGGAAATGTTGAACTTCCTCGGCTAGGGAATTGCTGATGTTCTCACAAGCAGTGGGGACTGCTAGTTTGGGGGGCTGAGCCCTCGATCTTGGGGCTTGCTTTTGTAGGGCTTGTTACTCAGGAGAGAGGCTATAGGTGCCTGGGAGTCACCCCCAGAGAGCCTGTTTTGTTGCTTGGGTGTGGTCGTCTTCTCTGGGCCAACTAGGCGGGGAGGGCAACGAGCTAGGCTCGTTGCCCTCCCCGCTGCATGGGGTGTGACTCCTGGGGGTATGGATCTCCCTGGCAATATGAGACATGAACCTGGGGATGAGCCTGGATCCAGCATCGTGGGATTTGGGGGGGCTTCTTGGCCAGAAGTGGGGAGAGAAGTGGGACAAGGTAGAATTTCAGTGGCTGAGAGATTTTGGGTGGAGTTGAGGGGTCATTCTGGAGGTTGTTCTTGTGCATTGCATAGATATCCCGATTTGGTTTTTGGTGTGTTGGAATGCCTGAACTGTAGCCTAGTGCTGAACTGCAGCCTAGTAGCCTTGATTCTTGAAGACTATTGTGTGGCTCTGTGGCTGTGTGGCTTGAATGGTATGACCATGTGGTTGTGGAGGCCTCATGGTTTGCACTCCCTTTGTCCTGTGTATGGATGGAAGCACAGAAAAATGGGGTTGGAGATTGAGTGAATGGTGGAGGGAAATGGGGGTGATGATGTTTGGGGTGTTCTTTTTTTTTTTTTTTGATTTTATCTTTGTTCTTATTTTTGTTTTTTGTGGATTTTTGGGGGGTTTTGTTTTTGTTTTTTGTTTTTTGTTTTGTAGTGATGGAGATGCTCAGATATTGAATGTGATGATGAGTACACAGCTGTGTGGTGGTGCTATGTGGTGGTGAATGTATCTCAATAGAGCTGAATTTTTTAAAATCATGTTTCTTTTTTTTTTTTTTCCATTTTTATTGAGATTGTTCAGATACCATACAATTATCCAAAGATCCAAAGTGTACAATCACTTGCCCCTGGGTACCCTCATACAGCTGTGCATCCATCACACTTAATTTTTGTTCAAGTTTTAGAAACTTTTCATTACTCCAGACAAGAAATAAAGTGAAAGATGAAAAAAGAAAAAAAGAAAAGGAAACTCTAAACCTCCCCTATCCCTAACCAACCCCCCTCAATTGTTGACTCCTAGTATTGATATAGTACGTTTGTTACTGTTTATGAAAAAATGTTGAAATACTACTAACTGTAGTATATAGTTTGTAATAGGTATATAGTTCTTCCCTATATGCCCCTCTATTATTAACTTCTAATTCTATTGTCATACATTTGTTCTGGTTCATGAAGTGATTTCTAGTATTTGTACAGTTGATCATGGACATTGCCCACCATAGGATTCAGTTTTATACATTTCCATCTTTTGACCTCCAACTTTCCTTCTGGTGACATATATGACTCTGAGCTTCCCCTTTCCACCTCATTCACACACCATTCGGTGCTGTTAGTTATTCTCACATCTTGCTACCAACACCCCTGTTCGTTTCCAAACATTTAAGTTCATCCTAATTGAACATTCTGCTCATACTAAGCAAGAGCATCTACATTCCTTCCACAAGGCAGGAGGGAGAGTCAAAGAAGGTAGAGAGGCAAAAGAAAGAGGAAACAAAAAAAATGACAGCTAGGAAGCAGCAAAAGGAAAAATAACCTTAAATCAAAGTAGAATAAAGAATCAGACAATACCACCAATGTCAAGTGTCTAACATGCCTCCCCTATCCCCCCCTCTTATCTGCAGTCACCTTGGTATATCACCTTTGTTACATTAAAGGAAGCATAATACAATGATTCTATTAGTTACAGTCTCTAGTTTATGCTGATTGGATCCCTCCCCCAATGCCTCCCCATTTTTAACACCTTGCAAGGTTGACATTTGCTTGGTCTCCCTCGTAAAAGAACATATTTGTACATTTTATCACAATTGTTGAATACTCTAGATTTCACCAAGTTACACAGTCCCAGTTTTTATCTTTCCTCCTTTCTTGTGGTGTCTCACATGCTCCCCATCTTCCTCTCTCAACCGTATTCATAGTTACCTTTGTTCATTGTACTTACATTGTTGTGCTACCATCTCCCAAAATTGTGTTCCAAACCACACACTCCTGTCTTCTATCACCCTGTAGTGCTCCCTTTAGTATTTCCTGTAGGGCAGGTGTCTTGTTCACAAAGTCTCTCATTGTCTGTTTCTCAGAAAATATTTTGAGCTCTCCCTCATATTCGAAGGACAGCTTTGCTGGATACAAGATTCTTGGTTGGCAGTTTTTCTCTTTCAGTATCTTAAATATATCACACCACTTCCTTCTTGCCTCCATGGTTTCTGCTGAGAGATCTGCACATATTCTTATTAAGCTTCCTTTGTATGTAATGGATTGCTTTTCTCTTGCTGCTTTCAGGATTCTCTCTTTGTCTTTGACATTTGATAATCTGATTATTAAGTGTCTTGGCGTAGGCCTCTTCATCTCTCTTCTGTTTGGAGTACGCTGCGCTTCTTGGATCTGTAATTTTATGTCTTTCATAAGAGATGGGAAATTTTCATTAATTATTTCCTCTATTATTGCTTCTGCCCCCTTTCCCTTCTCTTCTCCTTCTGGGACACCAATGATACGTACATTATTGTACTTTGTTTCATCCTTGAGTTCCCGGAGACGTTGCTCATATTTTTTCATTCTTTTCTCCATCTGCTCCTTTGCGTGTAGGCTTTCAGGTGTTTTGTTCTCCAGTTCCTGAGTGTTTTCTTCTGCCTCTTGAGATCTGCTGTTGTATGTTTCCATTGTGCCTTTCATCTCTTGTGTTGTGCCTTTCATTTCCATAGATTCTACTAGCAGGTTTTTTGAACTTTTGATTTCTGCCGTATACATGTCCAGTTCTTCCTTTACAGCCTCTATCTCTTTTGCAATATCTTCTCTAAACTTTTTGAATTGATTTAGCATTAGTTGTTTAAATTCCTGTATCTCAGTTGAAGTGTACGTTTGTTCCTTTGACTGGGCCATAACTTTGTTTTTCTTCGTGTAAGTTGTAATTTTCTGTTGTCTAGGCATGGTTTCCTTGGTTATCCAAATCGGGTTTTCTCAGACCAGAACAGGCTCAGGTCCCAGAGGGAAGAAATATTCAGTATCTGGTTTCCCTGCGGGTGTGTCTTAGAAAATTGCTCCACCCTTTGATGCCTCGGGTCACTGTGCTTTTCTGCCCAGCAGGTGACGCCTATTAGCCTATAATTCTTGACTGGTGTGAGGAGGTATGGCCGTGTTCCCCCAGGCTCTGGGGTCTGGTTCTGAATGGAAAGGGCCCCACCCCTTTCCTCCTAGAGAAGACAGACCCCTCAGGTGGAGGTCATTAGCATTTCAGTGGCCTCGCTCTCTGCTTGTGGTGTCTCCACCCTTCCCCGAGTCACAGCCCTGGAAACTGAAAATGACTGGGGCTTTCTCCACTGAGCCAAAAAAGAAACAGATAGTCCCCTTCAGACCCAGTCCAAGGCAACCCTCCGGCTCTCCCAGGTCAGTCGTCACCCAACGCCTTTGTCTGTTTTTTTGGGGCTGCGTACCTGTAGTGAGCAGTTCACACTCGCTACTTAAAACCCCAGTTGGAGCTCAGCTGAGCTGTATTCGCTTGTTGGGAGAGAGCTTCTCTGTGGCACCACGCGGCTCTGCAGCTCGGGCTATGGGGGAGGGGGTCTCCCGACCTGGTTCCGCAGGTTTTACTTACAGATTTTATGCTGTATTCTTGGGCATTCCTCCCAATTCAGGTTGGTGTATGATGAGTGGATGGTCTCGTTTGTCCCCCCGCAGTTATTCTGGATTATTTACTAGTTGTTTCTGGTTTTTTGTAGTTGTTCCAGGGGGACTACTTAGCTTCCACTCCTTTCTATGCCGCCATCTTGCCCGACTCCATGTTTCTTTTTTAAAATACAGAAAAGGATGAACTGCAAGATTTAGAATGACTTGGAACTTTAAAGGTTATGGGAAGAGAAGAGCTCCTGAAAGAGAATTTGGAGTGTATTTGGTTTTGTTGTATGGATCCAATGAATGTTCTTATGATAATAATTGCTTTGAGGAAATATTGTTGTTTTCATGGTCAATAAGTACTGTGCCAGCTTGGATGTATTATGTCCCCCAAAATGCCATGTTCTTTAATGCAGTCTTGTGGGGGCAGATATATTAGTCTTGATTAGGTTGGAACCATTGGATTGGGTTGTTTCCATGGAGATATGACTCAATCAACTGTGGGCAAGAATTTTGATTGGATAATTTTCATGGAGGTGTTACCCCACCCATTCATGGTGTGTCTTAATTGAATCACTGGAGCCCTATAAAAGTGTTCACAGAAAGAGGGAGGTGCCAAGAGAGACACTTTGAAGAATGCACAGGAGCTGAGAGTGGAGCTGGAACACAACCCAGGATCAGCAGATGCCAGCCACGTGCCTTCCCAGCTAACAGAGGTTTTCTGGATGCCATTGGCCTTCCTTCAGTGAAGGTATACTAGTATTGATGCCTTAATTTGGATATTTTCATGGCCTTTGGACTGTAAATTTGTAACCACATAAACCCCCTTTATAAAAGCCAATACATTTTGGTATTTTGCATAAAGGTAGCATTAGCAAACTGGAACAAGTTCTTATTATCAAACTCATTATTTCATTAAAGAGTCCTTACAGAATATTTAGCTTAGTGTGGAAACTCTGCCATCCATTTCCTCACCTTCCTCCAATTCTAAGCCGCTTCCAATTGCTCTTCTTCTTGTAGCTCCCATGGAAGCAACTCAATTGTAAACGTGGGCTTTGAGTGACTCAGAAAAAACTAGTTCTTCCTCCTAATTCACTTTGACCTTTAACTGCTACTTTGTTCCTGGCTCTATGATCACTCATTGGTTCCTTTACTGGTTACCTTCCAAACCTACTCATTAATTGTGGGTGTAATCCAAAGAAAATAAATCCCTCCTGCTTTGATAGTTCAATCATCCCCACTTCAGTCATGCTGATCTATTCAAAATCGCCAGCTCTGTTTTCTCCCTAAGTTCTAGTCCTATATCTCCACTTGTCTACTGATTTTCTGTTGTCATATCCACCCAACACTTCCCAAAACCTTGAGACTCAAAAGTTACTTCCCACTAATTCATCTTTTCTATCATCTGCTTTTGCAAATGCACCACCATTTTTCATATTAACACCAACATTTATCTTTGAATTATTTTTTATCCCCTGAGTTCAATAAACATCAATTTTGTGTAATTTTTTAGAAGCACCCTCTCACATGTGTTCATTTCCATGTCCACCACCAAGCTCTCATCTCATAAAACTTATGTAACCTGTTTATGGAGCTCTCTATATTCAGTGATATACAAAGAAGAAAAAGCTTAACTTTTCTTCTACTACTGCATTAAACATAGTGTTTTGGCTGCCCCTTCCTCAACTCTTGACAATATCTCAAGCACATCATATGGCTTTCAAATTATTTTTCATTGTGAGTTTCATTTTGGTAATTAGATTCATGTTCAAGTATTTAAAAGTCTTTTCCATCTGCAGCAAAATATTAAGCTTATATCTAGTTTCAAAGCTTCTACTGACTTGCAGGCTCAGGCCTGAACCCAGCTTGCTCTTTCCCACCTCCTCGCTCTTTCTGTCTTCCTTGCTCTTTCTCTCCTAATCCCTTTCATCCAGATATGTCTCCTCCCAATGTTATTATTTATTCACTAGAACTGGATAGCCATCAAAGCCCTTTAGGTCACAGGTGCCACTTTCTTGGAGAATTGTATGTTTTCCTTGAGAAGTCCCATGAGGGTCTGCATAGCCAAGTTCTTTGACACAAGTGGTGCCAACTCACTAGAACATCCCAAATACTCTTTCTGCTATAGTCCCCTAATACTCAAGGCTGCCCTTCTGGGAAGTATGCCTTTAAGTTGACTCAAGCCTAGCCAGTTCACAAGGTATCCACTTAGCTCATGAGAAACTCACTCATCTGTGCCATGCTAAAGGGTGATAGTATGACATTCTCATCTTACCCTGTTGTTACAGGCTATTCTCGCCTCTTTATCTCTGTCTATCAGAATTCTCTAATTGAGAAGCAAGCACCATTCTCTGTGCTCATATGAACTGCCAAACCCAAGGGACCTATGTCAAGCTATCCCAAGAACTCATCAGGGAACATCCCTCCAGGGTAGCAGCAGATTGGACTCAGACATTTCTGCATCTCAGAAAGTACCAACCATGAGAAGAAAACATTCTAATTTCTCTGAGTGACTCACTTGGAATAGTCTTCCTTAGCTTCGAGTGTGTGGGTAGGTGGGAGGGTGAGGGAGAGGAAATGTCACTCCTCACTAGGTAAAGAACTCCTTTTTCACTTCTTGGCTTTCCAATTCATTCAGAAACATATCCAGACTCATTTCCATGTTCTACAAGTTCCTGCATTTTCTGCAATACCCCATCACTCCCTCCCAGCACCCACCCAATCCCATTTTCTAACACTATCCCTTGCTCATGCCACTCCAGCACTGTTGGATATTGGATTCTTTGGAAGTCCTTTGACAAGCAAGTACATGGATGTCTCTAAGCCTCTGCTCCTCCTGCTCCCTCTGCCTGGAATACTCCCCTTTTTGCCTCATCCCTTCTTTCTGTGCAGAAGAACAAGGTCTTCCAGACCACCCACCTGGCATAGTATATATTTACTTGTTTGTATCCATCTTCCCCCAATAAAATGTAAGTTTCATGAAAGCAGGGACTTAATCTGTTTTGTTCTCTGAAGTACATGGAACAATGCCTCTGAGTTCCTGTAGCAGGTACTCAATAAATATTCATGAAAGTTCCTATTTTACAAACTCCCCTAGAATTCTGTTTATTTTGGTCAGTTAGGGTGATGGGTCAGAGTTGAAGGACAGTTTAGGCCCCAGAACTTAGCAGAAACTTGCTGTTTCCTTTAGAAGAAAGGTACTTATCATTCATAAATGGAGGTATTCATCATCTGCCGTCCTCAGTTTGGGTCTATTGTTGAAATTCCTAAGCTAGAGGAACATTCAACATTTTATAACACTCAATAGCATTTCTCCCTGTCTCTACTCTCTTCCACTCGAATCTTCCAGGTTACTGATTCTAAGGGGACTTCTTTTTTTTTTTTTATTTTTTTTTATTTTGCATGTATTTTTTTTTTTTTTAAATTCAGTTTTATTGAAATACATTCACACATCATACAATCATCCATGATATGCAATCCACTGTCCACAGTATGATAACATAGTTATGCGTTCATCACCACAATCTATCTCTGAACATTTTCCTAAGGGGACTTCTTATTCTGCTAGTGATAAAACTACACAGTCAGCCCATATCACCTAACAAGCTCACCATGGTTATTGAGGGACTCCATAAACTCACATTTTATATCTGAATTTATCTTTCATTATTATGGGATATAGAAATTCACTAATCACATTATTCTCCCATATATATACTAGCCTGATTCCCACTTCTTAACTTTTGCTTATTCTTCTATTCCTCCTATTCACCAATTCAAATTCCCTTTCACTTCCCCCAAGAAATCTCCCATGTGTATAGCCTGCTCCGCAATGATCTTTGCTTGCTCTGTGTTTCTATAATGCACGTATCCTGAACTATACATTTAAGCACTTGATTTCATATTGCTCTATAACATTTTACTTGCTTTATTTATATATGTTTGTGTCCCTGTTATTATCACTCCAGGACATGGGTTTTGCCTTTGATTGTTTTTACTTACTGCACTTTATACTAAGCATCACAGGAGATTAAAATATTCAATGACCTTACTTGAGAGCAAAGAATTAATATTTCATCACATTACATTGTTTAGTCCTTCTGTAAAAGTGTCCTGACAATTTTGATGAATATAATCTGGAATAGTATTGAAGAACTGAAGTGTTAAATAAGTGATTGACAAAAATGACCAAAGTGAATAGAAAAAAGACCTGTGTAAACATGATCAGGGGAATTCAGAGCTATTTAATCTATAATATTTTAGATTGATATCTTAAGGTATATGATGATTTTTTTCCCTTGGCCTAATAAAAAGAATTATGTAAAAAATGATGAAAATATTAGAATGAAATATTAAAGAGTGCCAGGTCTTCATGTCTTCATGAAAACTCTCTCTTACCTGTATCATTTTGTTATTCACCCGTATAAAGATAGGTAATAACGAAATTATTTTCGCATACTCCTTTCTATCTTCAATTTTGTTTTGTGCTCCTTTGAAGTGACCATTGGAAGTGATAATGATAGTGGTGGTGTCCACAGCCTTAGGTAATAATAATAGAAATAGAATAGCAATTCCATTAACAATATGACCGAATTAAAAGGAAATAGCTCCAACTAAAATGTCTGAACACTGGATGAGTTCAGGTACCAGAAAGTGTGTAGATAGGGTGACTTTTATCAGAAGCTTTATTAAAGTAGCTTAAGTTTCATACCCTATTGCTCTGAGGGCTAAATAAACAAATCTACAAAAACTTACCCATTCAAAGGGAGCAAGTCAGTTTGTGTTTATATGTGTATCTGTGTACAGCCTTTACTGATCTGTACAAAAGAAGCATCAGCTTGTTTCCCACAATATTTGACATTCATTTTGTGGTAGAAGAATGTTTCTTCTGTTTTACCCTTAAATATCAAAACAATGAGCCCATTAATCCAGTTAATAATAGTGCTATTTTTCAGAGTTGTCTTTCATTTTCAAATCAGCAAAGGATATTTCAATGTTACTCCAATTCTTTCAAATGAGAGATATATAAGTGTTAAAACATGTATTTTTCTTGGATCATTTACCTTTGTATACCTGACTAAAGTCCTCAAAAGCAAATCTGTTCATGTTATAACTAAGAACATAGGTTGCCTCATTTAACAGTAATGTTGCTAAAGGAAGAGAAGCCATGGTGGCATGGTGTTATACATAGTGTTTTCCAGGCTTTACAAGTTACCAGCTTTTATGGATAAGTCAGATCCATTAATGTCACTTAAATGTAGCCTTTTCTATACTTGACCATGCAACACATACTAAAGAAGCATCTTCAGAATGTGAAATTAATTTTGAGAGTTAGATGAAGATCTTCAAATATACAACTCACCTATGAAACTGTTCTCTCATAGGGGACATTAATTTCCTATCTACAGAGTCTTGTTACTAATGTGTTTTTTGTACCCCCAATAAAATGAAATAATCATTATCTTTTCTTTTCTTTTTTTTTTTTTTTTTTCTTTTTTTTGCAGTCTATTAAAATGTCAAGGATCTTGACTGGTGCTTTCTAATGTAAATGTTTGGGTTTAATTGAATTCCTGAAATGTGGTGTCACTGGAAATTCACAGTGCCTAGTAACTTAGCCTGCAAAGATATATTTTTCTTTAAAATGAAATGTGTAAAATGTCTTATTTTATGCAATGACGGCAAAGTGGTCAAAAGTGTAGTTAAGTTTAGGATGAAATTGTGACTCAATTTTAAAAATTAGACACCTTCTTTAAGATCACAACAATGTAAAGGTCTTTTGTATGGGAACCTTCGGTTTGTATAGTTCTAACCACAAAACATATCTGACCATGCTATTAAAAAGCTATTAGGGAAACAAATCAGCTTATAAGAGTCAAAAATTAGGTAAATTGCAAAGAAATGAATATGATTTTTATCAGTTTGGGAATTTATTTTGGGCGCAAGTTGTCACAGGTTAATATCTCTACTGAGGAATCTGAAAATGAGGATTCTGACTCCAATCTGTGCTGCTGTCATATACCTCACCTAATGTTTTCTATTCTGATAGTAAAGAGTCAGTTATTCCTTCTAATATAGAAGCATATTTAACAGACCTTTTACCTAAAAACACTCAAGTACAATTTCCAAATGATAAAAAGTAGAAAGGCCTTACTATAATAACTGGGAGAGATGATCCGTATTCTTTAAGTCCTATATTAGAAAATTATTCTGAAGGAGAAGCTAAACAGGTAAAAAAGTTGTGAATATTTTCAAAAAAGCAGAAAGACCCTCTCAACCTTCTTAGATAAAGATAACATGTAATCATCTGGTCTTATGTGAAACAGGATGGAGCTGCAGCTGTTACTTTAATCATAAAGAAGTCATAAATAATGTAGGAAGGTTGAATACAAGTCCTAATTGAATGTATGTTTATCAATATGATGTAATGGCTAAACTAATCATAGAATAAAACGAGAAAACTGTATTAACAAGTTAGAAACAAGTAATAGTAATTTCTTTTCTAATGTTTAAACTTTATATAAGTAGAAGTATGTTATATTGCTCTTACAGAAATCATAGTTTAATTAGTGAAAATATTATCAGTAGAGTTTTACTGGCATTCAAGGCTAAGTCTTTATTAACATTGTAGATACCCTCCTTTGATCTTAAACCACTTGTGGATCAAGACGCTTCACTTCGAGGGTCACTCATGATCACAATGCATCATTTAATGTAAAAACAAAATATGACTTAAAGTTACTCTAAATCAAAATACTATAAATTTTCTGTAACTCAGACAAGGGGGAGCTCTCTAATCTCATGTCCAGCTATGTCTGGAGGAGTAGGGCTCCCAGGCTTGGTAATGTATCAGTTAATTCTTACATTCTAAACTTGTTCCTTTTACCTTAAGTGCTCCTTTAGTAAAAAATGTGCTAAAGCTGAATTCTTGTTTTGAGTGCTCTTTACTTTTAAACTATTGTCTTCCTTATACTCTTAATTGAGTGGGAGGTTACTTGATGAAGCCCAAACTGATTGAATTATGACCTGATAAGGCTCAGGCCTTTTCTAACAGAGATCTTAGTTTTGAGGTGTAAAAAGACAAAGCCATGACAAAGTTATAAGACGTCTAACAACAGAGACTGAAATAAATAGTTCTGGAGATAGATGGCTGCTAGCATTGGTTCAGCAATAGCGAATACCACAGTGAAATCTTTGATTCTCGAGGTCTTTCTCTAATGCCAGCTAGATAATTGCTGATGTTCCAAGCATCACGTTTAGCAGCAAAAAAGAGAAGGGAGAAGTCAGCAGTTTTGTCAACAAAGCTAAAATTCTCTGGCAATCTCCCTAGGAACCCCACCACAGACTTCAAATTACATTTCTTTGAGCAGCTCGGTGTCACATCACTGGTCCTATCTAAGGGAAGGCAAAGGAGAAGGTGGGGTGGTTAGAAATAGGAATTAGTTGTGCCACATATTCTAATTCTCACCCTGTTTACCATGTCGTATTATTTATGTCTTATCTTTGCTTATCAAACCCAAATTTTTTTTTTTTAATTTTCCTGCTGAGTAACAAAGAACAATACTTTCTTCTTGTCGGTGAAGCAAAGTAAGAGACTCATGTCATGTGTTATTCTCCCAAAAGCTTACATAGTTTTGACTGTTTCTAAAATATATTATATGATAGTAGCATATATGCATACATATATATTAAATATGTGTGTGTGTGTATATATATTATTTTGCTGGAGTTTGTTAATTAGGAAGTTGATGAAACAAACCATTTGACCAGTCTGCAAGATTAATTGAAAAGTAGTTGAGGCTGAAAGCAGCAATGTTAAATGTTGTCTTTTCAGAAATATTGATTACTCTATCTGCTGCAGATCCCTTCAAATTGACTGGGTGTCTCCAGAGAAACCAAATGGCATCATACTTGGATACGATCTCTTACGGAAAACATGGCATGCATGCCCTAAAACCCAGAAGTTAATGAAGGACCACAGAGGTGAGCTCTGCAAGGCAGTGAAATGTCAGAAACCTGAAAATATCTGTGGACACATGTGCTATTCTCCTGAAGCTAAGGTAAATCTTTTCAAACTAGTCAGTGAAATATGTTTTTCTCTCTAAACACTCCAGGTAAAACCACTTGCATCTTAAACCACAGTTTATCATGATCAATATTTCCACTAGTCTATCATGAATACTCCATGGAAAAGAAGGATGCTTATAAAAATCCTATCATCCTCATGAGCATTTTAGCCTTCTCATTTTTCATCATCTTCACAGGAAATGTTAGTTTATTGGGATGTTGAGGAACATCCCAAATTCATATTTGATTGAGTGACTTGAATTTTCTTGATAACAAATCCATTTAGTTACATGTGGGTGTTTGTTTACATGACACTGATGAGTAATTGTGAAAGGTGCATGTTTTGCATGACTGAAGAAATATTTTTAAATTACAGTCATTTGTACATTAATGACCATATTAGCTGCAGTTTAAGAATCAGATCAATAATACAGCCAGACAGAGGAGTTTGTAAATGGCTTTTATTGACAAATGATGCAGAAAATCCTTAGTTTGGAAGTAAGATTTCATATAATGAATTAATGTTCCTATTTGTCAACAACAACATTACACATTCAACGACTAAAGCTAGTACTAAATTCATAAGATTCATTGCAAAAGGACACAGTAATTTAAAAAGTGAGTTATTAAAGCAATATGGATCAAAGTAAAACTATACGGCCAACACAGGTTTAGCAGTGGTTATCATGTAAGGAATGTCATAAAATCAGTTAATAACTATACTTTTTTTTGACACAGTTTCCAAAATTATCATTTTGCCCAAGTTTTATGTCATTTTTAGGCTTTAAATGTGAATTGTCTGAGGAACATACTTTTATAAAATAAAATTAAATTTAGGATTTCTGAGAGGAAAAATGCTGGAGTAAACACTAAACACTAAAAATGTTTTTCAAGAGAAAGATGAAATTTGGGAAAGTGTTGGATAAAATATAACATTCAGTCTTCATTGTTTTGGTTCTATTATTTTAATATGTTTTATGTAATGAGAAGCTGACAAGTAGGGATTAATTTTATATGTATAAGAAATAAAGATTTAAAGTTCATCCAGTCAGTGAGGGAAGAAAAATGCATTTCACCCAAAATTTAAAAAGAGATTCATATCAGAAACTATCAGTTCTTCCAGTCTACATGAAGGATTTGATAATAGTTTCACTTCTAGATGTTATTGGTGAAAGTAGAGCAAATTAGAGCAAAACTAGCAAAGCTAATGTCTCGGTTTAAGTTTACTCTAAAACAACAAAAGCTAAATGCTCTTCACATGTCCACATTAAATTAAAATGTACCCTGTCATGAGATGAAGAAAAGATTAGTCACAGTATTTCAAGCCTAAAATACTTGTCTAAAGGTTCTATATGTTCAAAGTAAATTATTTGTAAACAAACTTCTACCTTCCTTTTCACTGGTTTCAGAAAATGCTCTTTATAAGCTTTTGAAGAAATTAATGGATCGTCACAGCAAATAAAAGATTATTTTAGTATTCATATGTCCAACATTTCCAGAATAACAAAAAGCCGTTTAGTCTGGTTTTTAATTGATTAAAAAAAATGATTAAGACCAGAAAACAAAACAAAACAAAACAAAACATGGTATACTATGTTACAAAAAAAAAAAAATACAGATAGTCTTTTATGGAAGATAAATGTAAACTGAAATATGGAGGGAAGAAAACAAACGTTAACCTATAGGAAACTGGCATGTGCAAATCTCATCCAATATTCTTGAAAAGAAACCATCACACTTCACTATTATGATACAAATGTTATACATTATTAAAAAGAGAAAATTTTTAATGATGCACTAAACAAAGTCATTTTTATTTTAAGGATTAAAAACGTTGCATGTATACTGTCAGTGAAAGAATAGAGGAAGTCACTATCTCATGAGAAAAAAATTGTAAATTTCTCTTGGGGATTAAGTAGGAATATTTCCTGGGGTGGAAGGTTAGGGGGAGGTAGAAAAACACTTTTATTGTGACTTTCAGAACCACTAGGCTAAAGCACTATAAACATGAGAGTGGCCTGAAATACTTCTACAAACTTTGCCGTGTGATTATAGCCATGGTTCTCAAACTGGATGGAGCATCAGGACTGGAAGACTTTAATACATGGATTACAGGGTCTCACCCCCAGAGCTTCTGATTCAGTGGGACTGGGGTGAGTCCCAAGAACTTGTGTTTCTAAAACATCCCCAAGTGATGCTTCTGCAGATGGTCCAGGGAACAAACTTTGAGAATCATTGAATTATAAAATTGCTTTTGGAAACAGCCATAGAGAAATAAAAGACAGCCTTTTTGAAAATTAGCCCCACACCTAGTAGCACAAGCTATTGACATTTCCATTAATATCTCAAACAACCAACTTGAAGACTAAATTAAAAGATTAGGAAATACTCTGTTTATGGAGAGATTTCCCGAGAGAAATAATTACTGGGAAATAGCCCCTTTGGGGTGAATGAATGATTTAAACCAAAGTGTATTAGAGCAAAGGTGCATGTTTTGCATGACTGAAGAAGCCTGAGAATGGCAATGATTTTCAACAAGGCAGTTAAGTCCAATCATCTGGGACAGAACAGTCTCTTCAACAAATGGTACTGTGAGAACTGGATATCCATATCCAAAAGAATGAAAGAAGACCCATATCTCACACCTTATACAAAAATTAACTCCAAATGAATTAAAAACCTAAACATTAGAGCTAAGACTATAAAACCCCCCTATAAGAAAATGTGGGGAGGCATCTTAAAGATCTTGTGATTGTAGGTGGTTTCTTAAACCATACCCCCAAAGCACAAGCAATGAAAGAAGAAATAGATAAATGACACCTCCTCAAAACTGAATACTTTCGTGCTTCAGAGAACTTTGTCAAGATTAATTAAAAAGCAGGCTACCCAGTGGGAGAAAATATTTGGAAACCATGTATCTGACAAGGGTTTCATATCCAAAATCTTCTTATGAAGAAATCCTACAACTCAACAATAAAAAGACAAACAACCCAATTAAAAAATGGGCAAAAGACATGGACAGACAATTTTCCAAAGAGGAAATACAAATGACTGAAAAACACATGAAAAGATGCTCAACATCACTAGGTATCAGGGAAATTCAAATTAAAACCACAAGGAGGTATCAATTCACACCTACTAGAGTGGCCATAATTAAAAAACAAAACAAAACAAAACATAAAACCATAAGTGCTGGAGTGGATGTGGAGAAATAGGAACATTCATTGCTGGTGGGAATTCAGAATGGTGCAGCCACTATGGAAGGCAGTTTGGCAGTTCCTCTGGAAGCTGAATACAGAACTGCCATGTGACCTGCCATTACTAGGTATATATTCAGAAGAACTAAAAGCAGGGACACATATTTGCCCACCGACATTTATAGCAGCATTATTCATGATTACCAATAGATGGAAACAGCCCAAGTATCCATCAGCGGATGAGTGGACAAACTAGTATTTACATATAATGGAATATTATGCTGCTATATAAAGGAATGGAGTCCTGATGCATGCAACAATGTGAATGAACCTTGAGGATATTACGTTGAGTAAAATATGCCAGGCACCAAAGGACAAATATTGTATGGTCTCACTAATATGAACTAATTATAATGAGCAAACTCTGGGAGTTAAAGTTTAGAGTATAGGTTACTAGGAGATAGAAAGAGGGTAGAGAATGGGCACATGATGCTTAATCTGTAAAGAATGTTTAATAAGGTTGATTGTAATATTCAGAAATGGATAGCACAATACAATGTGATGATAGCACAATTCTATAAGTATATCTAACAATACTGAGTGTGATTGTGGTTGAAAGGGGAAGTCTAGGATCATGTGCATCACTAGAAGAAAAGCTAAAGGATAAAACATGGGTCTGTATAACAGCAAAACCTATAGTGGACAATGAGTGTGGTAATTTATACAAATAATAGAAAGTTTTATATGAACTAGAAAAAAATGTACATCACTCTTACAAGGTTGTAATAATAGGGTGGTATATTGGAAAAAATACAATTAAAGCTAACTAAGATCCATAGTTAACAGTAACATAGTAATATTCTTTTATCAGTTATAACAAAGGCCTTATACCAAAGCTAAGCATAAGTAATAGGGAGGTATAAGGGGTACAGGTTTTTTTTTTTAGAGAAATGAGAATGTTCTCATATTGATTATGGTGGTGAATGCATAACTATGTGATTATACCAAGAGCCATTGATTCTACACTTTGGTTGGATTGTATGGTGTGTGAATAAAACTGTTAAAAAAAAAAAAAAGATTAGGAAATACTTTGTTTATGGAAAGACCTCCCAAGAGAAATATTTACTGGAAAATATCCCCTTTGGGATCCATGAACAATCTAAATCAAAGTGTATTAGAAGAAAGATGCATGTTTTACATGGCTGAAGAAGCCTGAGAATCACGATGGAAGCGAACCAGCCCTAATGGCCTATTGGTAAATAAATAAATGAGGGATATATCTAGAGTAATTTCAGAACAGGATGATAAGAATAAAGTACTGCATAAGTTTGCTGAAGGAAAAGACCAGATGCGTGTAAGTGTTCAAAAAAATCTGATATGGGTGGGACTTTAATAAATGCTTTAAGATCACACACAATGGCAAGACTTTAAGTCAGGGTCAGACAACGTGAAGGAAGTGCCCACTGTTCTACCTTAAAAGCAGAAGTGTATTCCTACAGCCTAAATAGGCACATAGACACTATACAAAACAGATGTTTTGCTTACCTCTTAAAAATGGAGAATAAACAATTTAGAAATTTACTTATCACATACACTGAAGGGAGGAGTCAAACAATTTATCCTTGGAATTCAGCTAATTTTGAATCCTCATTGCAAATAACTAAACACAGCAAAGAAATGTCATTAATTATGTTCAGTTTAGAAGGCCTACCTGAGGAACCGCAGGGGTAGATTTAGAATTTAAGGACTTGAGTTCTTTGTTTTTTGATAACTTTTGAAAAATTAATGAAGTAGTAAACTTGTGGTTCTTTTGAAGTCTTCAAGAGATTTCACATCCTACTGCTTGCTTCAAATGTTGAGTTTGGTTCAAATGTTGATGCAGGCTAGAAGTAGCAATGAACAAAAAGGAAAGAGGGGAGCATCTCTTAAATAGTGGTTGATTTTGCCTGCCACGGGAAGTATCATGCTAATTAATATAACTCAGAACATGTATAGGATCTAAGACTACATTTCAGCAACTATTCAGTGTTTGATTTGTTGTATATGCAGTGTCAGTCTCTCAGACCTGAAGTGAGCATGCAAATACGTATTTGATTGTTCAAGCACATAATTTCTTCCATGGCTCCTGGAGGAAACACAAACTTAAAAGGGCTTTTCCAAATTAATTTCCATGTAAATTTCCTTTTTTTTTTTTTAATGTGGTGGCCTATGCTCTGTGTATATATATAAGTTGGACTCTGTTGAGATTGCATTGTCTGAAGATTGGGTTCATAAATAAGTGATAACACAAATTATAAGAAAAATGCAATTTATTAAAAAAAAGAAGGATCAATGAGAGACAGGGTTCCATAGCTGCTGTGTTTTCAAATTAAATAATCATTAAAATAAAAGCATACATATGAAGAAATTGTTCATTTACAATTCTAAGTCATCTTTACATTGGAAGCACAGATATTCAAAAGATAATTCATATTTATAGAGTATTATAATAGAGCACAAAGCGTAGTTGAAGGCTAACATAAAAGCTGCATTATATCAAATGTCATTTAGAGAATTCTAAGGATGCTGGGAAAATATGTTTTTAAAACCTTTTAATTTTTATCAGCGACATGCTACATTTGTCTCAGAACAAAGCCTTAGGAGAAAATAATTACATCACAAGTGATCTGGTGGTATAATACTGTTAATTAAACTGATATTTCTTTAAAACTATTTCCCAACTTCCAGGTTTGTTGTCATGGTGTCCTCCATGATGCCAGGCCTGGACACCTCTGCTGTGAAGAGAAGTATATCCCATTTGTTCTGAATTCAACGGGAGTTTGTTGTGGTGGCCGAATTCAAGAGGCACAAGCAAATCATCGGTGCTGCTCTGGGTATTATGCTAGAATTCTACCAGGTGAGGACCTTTCCAGATGCATCAATAGTCTTGGGAACCTGAAAGCACCAGCACGTGACTTATATGTGTGGACTTTTTCAGGCACCTCCCTATCAAAAATTGAATTATAGATACTAACACATGGCCAATGGCCTGCTTTAAAGACCATTTCTTCTTTTGGCCTTGTTGAAATATAATCAAGGCTGGTTACAAGCAAAAAAGAAAGGGGAAACATGGGTCTTAGTATCTATTACATAAGGAAATATATCTGGAAACTGACTCCCTTATTTTGTGGTTTTATTTTATTCGTATGGCTAAATGTTCTCATCATCAAATCTGTGAATTTCTAGTTGTTCCACCCCACGAAAGTGCTTGCACCTCTTCCTTTTCTATTTTGAACTATGTATGCATTATTCCTGCATGGATTTAATCACAAATTCTATTTATCTGAGAATTCTAGCCCAATATCATCATCCCTAACTGAGCTAGATTAAGCAGGAAGAGAGATTTAGCAAAGGGTAGCACACAGGACTTTTTCCCTCCCTTCTTTTTTTGTATATCAGCCAAATGAATCATGCATTTGTCTCCAAATTTCAGCTACACAAAACAATGTCTAGTGAATGTGATTGAGAATGATGAAAATAACAGCTGGCATTTATGAAACATCAAGCCTCTGACAGGCACTATATTAAAGGCTTCCCGTATGATACTTCATATATTCTCCACAGCTCTGGGAGACTGGTCTTGCAGTTTCAGTTTACAAATAAGGAGAGAGATTCAGAGAGGATCAGTTACATAAACAGAGTCACATAGGTTAGGATGGAAGAGCTGAAGTACTAATCTAGGTGTGTCTCTGTAAAACCCATGCTTCTTTGAGAACTCTACTACCTTCTATATAACCAAAAGGTGTTAACATATGTTAACATGTTTTTGAACTATTCCAGACTTCTTAATATCTTCATTAGTGCCACTGTCTGTTACTATTCAACCTGGAAAAGTCATTGAGAATACAGAATTTTTCCTAACATTAGGTTTAATACTAATGTCTTTTTTAAAGTGCAGAAAATGGGCATGGGAACAAGAGAAGAAAGTTAAATTTTTTGGAGGCCTTAGGAAAGCTGAATACTTTAATATATCTAGTTTAAAATGGGATTTATGCCAAGTATCTGGTTAATTCAGGCATTAATTGTTCAGTGTTTCTGGTGTTTGATATAAATATATCTATCTGAGTTATGTGAATGAAGAAATTGTCTTTACCAAGTGTCTCTTTTTTTGCATAAGGAAAAAAGGGAAAATGAAATGATTAAATATTATGAAAGTTTATTCAAGGCAGAGAATCTCTGCTCATCATAATTTTCCCTTACAGTTAATAGAAAAAGCTCTTTTTATAACAGTGATGTTATTTCTGATTCTCAGGCAACAATACTTTCATAATTGAATAATTCGTAATCACCCAAATTTTCCAAGTAAGAAAATACAATGTTGACGGAAATAAAGATTTTGTAGAAAAGTGTTAACTTCTTTATACTACAGTTCCCAGTGTTAGCTCTAATCAAATACTGCCAAATGTTTTTGCTCTCTCAAAATAATTAACATTTTGGGAGTTTTTAACTATATTTCAAACATTCCCTCCCCTTCAAAATAATACTTTAAAAACTTATAATAAAATAGTGAGATGGAAATGCCCTGTTATTCGTTCTTACTACCCTTTACACTAAAGGACTATATATACTAGGCTTTTATCTAAGTCTAGGATAGAACTAAATATTAGTGTTTTCATTTCTAAGTCACAATACATTTTTAAATAAATTACGATTTGCACTTATTTCTCAAATGGGAAAATATCCTGTAGCCTTTAAAACTGATGAAAAATACTTGGCTGCATCTATCACTGCTGTTAACTCTTAGGAGATTTTCCTGTCACCCTTTGCAATCCTAAACACAAAGTTGCAGATTTTGAACTATGAAGAAATCTACTTTTCTTATATTTCAAAATAAATTTAAACATTTTCTCTAATATTAGCAAAAAAACCTCCATGCAATAAGCCATGGAAGCCCAAAGATGTTTATTGATATTATGCAAAACTTTTAATAACTAAGTTTTAAAGAAGAGTTTAAAAACTTGTATTATGTATATTTTGGCACATGATTACTCAGCCCTGAAGTATTTAAACTTCTTTCAAACTGTCCAGCATGCTCCCTATTTGGATTCCTTTTAAGTGATTCATTTTTCATTGTATTAGAATGCCTACCATGGAGTCAAGAGGAAAAAAAGTGCAATCTCATGGAGTAATCAAAGAGAGTGTTTTGATCCAATCATTAATCTCAATGTACCTAAATGAAGAGATTATATTGTGGCTTCTATCTTTAGCCAATGGTATTTGTTAACTCGTTTCATGCTGTTTACATCAGGAAAGAAAGCATAGTGACCCCCAAACCATCTTGTATCTAAATGTAATTAAAATGCAATCAGTAGTCTGACAGTTTAAAACTGAGAGGGGTATAGGCATTTTGATATTTATAGGTGAATCTGAAGCATTGGTTAATAAAATTTACTTCCTTTTTCTCATACTTTCCTCTGTGGCACCCCATAACAAAGAGCAGCAAAGCAAAGGATGCTCCTCATCCCCCACTTTTTTTTTTTTTATAAATATGCTAATAATTCCAAGCTAAATGTTAATGTGGGTCATTCTTTTATAAGAATAACAATTAACTGTTAAGACTGCATGGTAGCTTTTAGAGAGAAAACATTTTCAAGCCTGGCCTGAAAGAGATTCATTTTGAGAGGTTAATGAGAAGGTGACTGATCCTTGTATCTTATGTCTAATAGCCCTTTTTTGAGGAAGAAAAAAATCAGTTTTATTTCTCATTGATATAATCTGCATTTCCTTTTAGGAAGCCCTTTCTTCTGTCAGTAACTGAATAAGATACTAAGGGAGTCAGGGAAATATGGCCAAAAAATCCAAACCAATTATAGTTGTTATACTCAAAAAAAAGCTATTTTTTCGTTCTAAATGTTGGCTTTCCCCAATACAGATCTGTACACTATGTTTTCTCTAAGCCCACCCTTGAACTAAATGTTATTTAATTACCTTGATGCTGCTCCTACACCAGGCAGCACATTATGTTAAAAAAAAAGTTTGCCAACAAAGGATACTGTTATCTTGCTGTGAAGATTTAAGAAATATGTCAAATACATTTCAGACTAAACAGGTCAATCTTTTTACCAGAGTGATGTAGCAAATGCAGCAATTTTACTGTTTACAATAAGCTCATTCCTCCTTCATTGGCCTTTTTGGTGTCATCATCGTGAAAAATTTCCTGAGTTCCCTTTTACTTATAGATACCACATTGTAGAATCTTTTCAAAAACCTTTGACTAAGCCACTCATTCCCTGCATTCTAGGAATACATATATTGAGAGAAAACTGGGTATGCTTTGGCCCACTGTTGGATATTTGCGCTGCAGGAATGAAAACTTGGGTTCACACAAAAACTTGCACACGAATGTTTATGGCAGCTTTAGTTATAATCACCAAAAACTGGAAACAACTTGAATGTGCTTCGATGGGTGCCTGGACAAATAGTGGTACCTTATGCAAAGGAATACTACCCAACGATAAAAAGGAGCTGACTATTGATACATGCCAAAAAGGCATTATACTGAGTGAAAGAAGCCAGTCTCAAAACGTTAAAAATTGTGAGATTCCATTTGTGTCACATACTCGAAAAAGCAAACTAGATGGCTGGAAAACAACAGTTCAGTGGTTGACAGGAGTCATGGGTAGGTGGAGAGTGTAACTATATAGGGCTTGCATGAGGAAATTTGGGGGTGGTGGTGATGAAACTCTTTTCCATCCTGATTATACTCAGGTGTTAAAATTCATAAAACTGTGTGTCCACAAAAAAGATCAATTTTACCAAATGATATTTTTAAAAACAAATTTTAAAAAAGGAGTACCTTAGAATTCTATTTCCATTTTACAAATAGAAGTGAGACATAGGAATATGGCCAAATCACCCAGCTAATCAAGATTGAGATTTTCATGATTAAATACTAGATTGAACCGAACAGATTCACTAGTGTCAAATTACTAAACAGAAAGGCACATTTGTCAAGAGAGGGCAAAGAAAGACAAAAGCATAGTTTGAGAAGTATTTGAAATTCTTTCCATGGGCTATTTCTAGGAAGAATTGATGGAAAGGTGGTAGAGTTTGAGTATAGAGTGTAGCCCAACAGCAAGTATAAAGTCTTCTATTTTAACGATTGCTTAGAAATTCCTCAGAGAAGCTGCTTTCACAGCGAGATGTCATTCTGTGAGACTTTGTCCTTTTCTTTTCTTGATTCTCTCTTTCTAGCTAAGGCAGAGCAAATGTTCTTGCAGTTTCCCTTTTCCTTACAACACTGACAGGTGTCTTTGTGTAGACTAGGCACAGAGATGTCCTTGTTCCTGGGTTTATCCTGTTGATTAATCTGAAAGCTATTAATTTGGTCTGATCTTTATTTTTTCTTTTTTCTAAGCCAAAGTATCTTCAAAGTGCTCAGCAGATAGTCTGCTATCCACTCTTCTGTTTTTTGAAAAGTTATGATATCTTCTTTACCCATACTGACAGCAAAATATTCCTAAAAGTTGGAAGTTAAATTGCCTCTGAAATCAGGCATGGCATTATTACTTTCCTTGTTTACAGGACTAGATATTTTTGACAATGAATTTGAATAGGAAAGACCTCAAGGATAGCATCTAAGAGTCTGTTTCATATTTTTATACAATTTTTATATCTATCCATGTTTAAATATTGTCCCATTTTTTTTTCATTGTATTATGCTTCCTTTAATGTAACACAGGCAATATACTAAAGCTAAATGCCTATAAGAGGGGGACATAAGGGAGGGATATGGGACTCTTGGCATTGATGATGTTGTCTGACTATTTTATTCTACTTTATTCTATTTTTCCTTTTGTTGCTTTTTCGCTGTCATGCTTTTTTTCTTTCTTTTTCTTTTTCTTTTGTCTCTCTACCTTCTTTGACTCTTCCTCCTTCTTTGTGGAAGAAATGGAGATGTCCTTATATAGTTAATGGTGACGGTAGTGAATACATAAACATGTGACTATACAGGGAACCATCGATTGTTTACTTAGGGCAGAATGTATGATGGGTGAACAAAACCATCTTAAAAAAAAAATAGGTTGATGAAGAAACCTTGAGGGCACTATATTGAGTGAAATAAGTCAAACACATAAGGACAAATATTGCAAGGTCTCACTGCTATATAAACTAATTATAATATGTAAACTCATGAACATGAAATATAAGTTATAGAGTGAGGCTAAAGAATGGGGAGTGGTTGCTTATTATGAGCAGAATGTTCAATTAGGGTGAATTTAAGTGTTTGGAAATGGACAGAGGTGATGGCAGCGCATTATTGTGAGAATAACTAACAGTGCTGAATGGTGTGTGAATGTGGTGGAAAGGGGAAGCTCAGAGTCATGTATGTCACCAAAAGAAAAGCTGGAGGTTAAAAGATGTGTCCCATATTTTTAATATCATTTTGGTAAGCAATTCATCTAGCTTTTACTGACCAAGTAGTAATACTTGCAAATCTCACAAGGAGATGAACTAATTAATAGCGATCAGGAAGTCCAGGAATGTATATTCCTAAGGCAATCCTAAATTCTTCAGTTAATGTATGCCTTGTCTTAAGAGGGTTTGGAAAGTCATTAATTAGATTATGCAGATGTCATCTGGACCACCTAATAACAATTATAAAGTATGCTGTGTTGGTCATTATACCCACCTACCTTTTAAGACATAATGAAGGGATGTTGCCCAATGAGTGAGAGTTATGTTTAGGAAGGGGCAGTGGAGGAAAGAGAAGAGGTCTGTTGAAGGTGCAGGAAGGAAAGTGCAGGAAGAAGAGGAGCAGAGTAAGCAGGTGGAGGAAGTTGAGGTTCCAGGCCTGGAGGAAGACCAATCCGCATTTGGGTCATGAGAGGGGGAGAAAAGTTTAAGTTCGGGTTTTTGATCCTCCAAGTTTTTATAGTCTTTTCTAAGGTTTCCTTGAGAGAAGCAATTTTAGAATTTTCCTGTCTTTTAGAGATTTCCTGTCTTATAGAGTCCTCTTCATACCAATTTTTTAAAGAATCCTGATTATTGAGTATTTAGTGTATTTGAGTTTATTGATCCTAAGGCACAGTGCAAAAGATTTTCTTATTCTACTCCCAAATTACCCAGAGTGGCCACTGAAGTTCTAAACTTTTACTGGTAAGATCCTGCCAGAGCTTCAAATGTTTAACGCTATTGACACAATAACTTTAAGCCTGAATTCAAATGATGAAAGCAAACAGAATAAAAATAACCAGCCTCTAATACTCACATTTTTCAGCACTGGCTCCCCAGCTCATCTGTGAAAACCCTGAGAAACAATTCAAGTCAAATCAAGAGGCTATTCCAAGGACAGTAAAGGGAAAGAATAAAGGTTTAGGCAGTCTTCAATAAAGAACAAGCAGAGCTCAAGTCAGGTGCAGGACTTGCTCAGCAGTCCATTCCCCGGTACTCTGCGGGGAGAGAGCAAATGGTCTGCAGTCCACTTTATCCTCATTGAAGGTGGCCCAGACCGAACAGCAGAGGGACCAGTCTTGACCCAGGTCCTGGCACTAAAAACTGGGGAAGAAAATTAACCAGCAGGTGTGCCATTAGCACATGCCTTTATTCAAGAAGGCTGGGCCTGAGAAGACTCCAAAGGAACATTCTAACTTAGGAAAGAAGGGTGGAATATTTTACTGGGCTTTCATGGAGAGGGTCACTAAGCTCATCTAGTTTCAGGAATACTTGGTCAAGGATGATTCTCCTAAAAGGGAGGTACTGTTCGTGTAGATTTGAGTTTTTATCAAAAGGGGTGGAAAGGAACAATTAGTGACACTTCTTGCACAAAAGGTTATGGGGAGGAACAGCTGCTGGAGACAAGGACATGCAAGGATCTCAATGGAAAATTCTCCATCTTTCAGTATCTCCCGCAATTTTCTCATCAATAAAGTAGGGATATTCGTTCCTGTGTCACTGGGTTATTGTGAGGATTAAATATGATCAACATATAAAGTACTGAGATCGGGGTCTGGCACATGGTGTACATGCAACAAATGTTAGCAATCATTAGAGTATGTGACATAGATGAATAGAAATTTCTCCAAGCATATTTTTGTTGGTTTAAAGCAGTGCTTCTCAAAATAGCCAGTCTGAGAACTATTTACTTGTTTGCGACAAGATGAGAAGTGTGCCCCAGAATGTATATTAATGCACTGCTTCCTTCCTTGAGAGGCTGTAACTACAGAAAAGAAAAATTCAGCTGAGCTAAGCAGGATGTAGAGTGATGTAGTTGATTTTCATTCTGGTGGAAGCCTTTTATACTGGTCCACAGAATGTACTTTTAGTAGTAAAGATTTAAAGGATGTGTTTATCTTTGGTTTTTAGGGGACTTCTCTATGAAGGTATCAGCTCTTAACTCAGGATTCCAAACAACTTGCATTCTTTCCCTCAGTGTAGAATACCTATTTGTCTTAGAAATCTTAAAAGTGCCCCCAGCTTCCTTCTCCTTACCTTGAGGTAAAAGGTCTAAAAGGCCTGATTTTAAGCTGTTTCTCTACCAACAGGAAGCCTACTGACTACACAATACATATGACTTATTACTCAATATTTATTTTATTCCAGGTTTCTGCAAGCACTCCTTTTTATATGGCTAAATTCAGGCCGGAATATCAGAAGAAGAATATGGGATTAGCAACATTAGTGAAATTCAGTGTCTGACATAACTCAGCAAAGTACCACTGTGCTGACTGAATATAATGTTTTTGCCTTTTGATACTTATTAGTTTTTCTCCATTGGCAGTATTTTATTTGGTTAAGTAAATTTAGTTTGGTTAAAGACATTATAAAGACTTTATAGTCATAGACAATATAAATTTATCAATATTTGTTTTTTTTAATTCACTCCTACTTTCCAAAAAAAAAAAAAAAAACCAATTAAATTAAAAAATATTCCTAGACAATTTTTTTTATAATGTCACTTAATCCATGTCACAGACCTAATGTGCTCGTTTTTTTTAGGAGAGCCAAGAGGAAATAGGCAACATAGACTTACCTCTAAATGGAATTTGTGAATGTGGGTATACAGGCATATTTACAAGTCTTTAATGCAAATATTTTGAAATTGTAATGAGATTTTACTACTCCAATATGACCATATTCTTTCCAGTAATTCTGTCGTCAGTTGGGATCTGCAGGATGATTGTGATAAAACTTACTCGTGTGTCCTAGTAGATTTTTTAACTCATGCAATGATTGTTATTGTCCTAAACTGACAGGTGAAGTATGCTGTCCAGATGAACGGCACAATCGGGTTTCTGTTGGCATCGGCAACTCCTGCTGCGGCAGAATGCCGTACTCCACCTCAGGAAACCAAATCTGCTGTGCTGGGAGGCTTCATGATGGCCATGGCCAGCAGTGCTGTGGTGGACAGATTGTGAGCAAAGATTTAGAGTGCTGTGGTGGAGAAGAAGAGGGCATGGTGTACATTCACCTTCCAGGTAAGGGGCTCTTGTCAGCCTTTCAGTAGATGGAGGAACTGAGAGGCAGAGAGGGCGAGAAATTTACCCTAGATATGAAACAAGTAAGTGTTTAAAGCTCACTTTAATTATGTTTAATGAAACAATTAGGGACAGATTGTATAACAAATAAAACTTTAGTTCATATTTTTGATGTGCATTTGATGCATTTCATAAAAATTTACAGATCAAAATTCTATTCACTTGGAAAGTGTTACATTTACCAGAAAAACAAACAAACAAAAAAACATGAATGCTTTGGTTCTTGATCAAATAAATATTAAGAGCATACAAAATTATTATGATGATATTGTGTCATAATTCTTTTACTCCCTTATTTGTTTGTAGCTATGAAACTAAAGCTAATAGTAGTAGACATTATCATTGGTTTTGTTGATTGACTGCTAACTATCTAACAGGCACTGTGTCAAATGCTTTATACATATTCCTTCATTCATCTTTACAACAATCTTAAAATAGAAATACTATTATTATCGCATTTTACAAATGAAGAAACTGAGGCACAGAGATTACAAACTTGCCCAAGATGACATAGCTGGTCAGATTTAAATTTTGTGTGGCCTGAACCTTTTACAATTTGAGGGGTTCTTTTCAAAAAAAGAATACAAAATTTTGAAAACAAAACAAGATATGAAAATGAATATTTCTTTGAAATGGGAAAATAAATTTAAAAATTGCAAATTAAAAAAATCTACCAGACACCAACATTAAAAAATAGCATGTTTTTATTATAAAATGCTTGATATCCTCTATACTATTTTTCTCATCATTTTTAGCTTATACCCTTGATCAACTCTTCGTATTACAATGGTTTTATACTGTCATTATCTATAGAGAAAATACAAAGATAATTCAGTCTTTCCTATCACATGGTTACTCAAAACTGTATTTTCTAATTTTATTATGTACAGTTTAAAAGCATGGCTTTAAGTTTCACCACTCAATATTATAATATATTGAAAATGTTTAGGATTGTTACCACATTTGGGCAAATATCTACCAATTGTCTTTCTGAAAGATTTCAGGGGATTTCAAGTTGTCTTGTCTTAAAATGATTTGCAGTGACTTATCTTAAATTTTTGTTGAACTAATAGCACCATTAACATTTTTTTAAGGCTATCTTTTTGTATGACTGAATTTGAGTTGCATGTTTTCATAGATGTCAGTAGATCAGGTAAAATCAGCAAGGATTAGAAATTTTTCCAATGTATTTGAGTCATTCCTCTTCATAATTCGTATTATCAAACAAATTGCCTATGCATTGCTTCAATTCGAAATCCATCATTTTCTTCTAATAGTTAACAGTTTTTGGTATGGTCTGAAATTAATTTTGTTACCGTTTTCTTCTTTGATATCAAAATAATTTCAGTTGCTTTTTTCATTCCTGTTTATACCTTTTATTTCATATTTCATTCATTTTTCTATCTGATTTTTCTTTCTTGAAAACTTCCCTTTATATGAGTCCAAATTAGGATTCCATAATTTTTCACATTCCTTGTCTTTCCAAATTACAGTTAAAATAGCATAATCATGTTTTAACACCTCTTGATGGAAGTGACTGAAACCATGTAAATATAGCTACTGAACCCAAATTCAGTGTGTCCCCAACCTAACTTCCCCTTAGATTCCAAAAGTTCCCATGTCCACTTCATCTCCATTCAGTATGAGAATATGTATGATAAGAGGACACATTAAAGGGGTAAGAGACAGTGGTCTATAAAAATTGTAGTTAACTATTTTTTACTTTGGCAAATTTTGTGAAAGCCTGTGACCGTGTGTGCCTTGGAAGGGGCCCGGGTGTGTGAAGGACACTGAAGCGCAAGCTTCTTTAGCTTCATGGTAAATCCTCCCCCGCAGCTAGTGCTGGAGCTCCATCCCCTCTGAGTATGATTTCAGCATTGTAGTATCTTGATGAAGATGAAGTATGGACTCTCTCCTGCCATTCTGAAATTTCTTCTCTTTTTAAAAACCACCAAAGATTTAACTATAATATAAGTAATAACTGTTTGAATTGTTTGTCGTAGTATTGATAAATAACTATGTTCCTGTACACTTTGAAATATTCTCTTGTATGCAAAATTCTGATGAAAACCATTAAGAAGAGCACTTCAGTAACAAAACCAACCAACAAAAAACTGAGCTATATGAATCCTGGGTGTGGGTGACTCTCACATCTTAATAAAAATATTAGACTCTCAGCATCATGAAAGCCCTTAAATAAGTAAAAAATGTGATTTAAGTTACTCACATTAAATGTCAATCTTCTCAGTGTGGTAAAGGCTCATCACTTTCTTTGAAGTAAAAAAAAAACAAAAAACAAAAAACAAAAACTCGTATTTCAAGTTTCTTATTTTATCTTTGGACCTCCAACAAGTGTGATTCTAAGAAATTGACCAATTTATAAAGTTGATCCTCCTAGTTCCACAGTGTCCCCATCCTACTTGTGTTTTTAATCCAACCCAGTGGGGTGTATTTGGAGGATTTTTTATATACACACCATTAAACTGGCTCACATGCCCGTGTCATTTCACTGATCTTCATCAGCTGTCTAGAGAACAGTGATAAGGGAGAGTTCTACGTACAGCAGATGTAGGTTTCAATTAGGACATTTTCATTTACCTCAGGAATTTAAGGATCACCTCCAGTAGATCTAGAGCACTACAATATGGTAACAAAATATGTTGCCAGGAAAACAAACAGACCAACAAGAGTGGAAACTAATCTCCCAAGATTTTTAAAAATGAGTGAATATTAAATCATACCATAATAAGAGTCCAGTATGGACCCAGCAGTCATTTTAAAAATTCCCGTTAAATTTCTTCCTTAGTTTCTTGACTTAGAGGTCTGCATTCTAAAGATAACTGGAATCTAGTCAAATAATTCTCCTAGATACTGCTTATTGCCTAAAATATATACATGAGGACCAAGAGACAATAAAACAATAACAGTAGTAAACCACATTCCAGGTTCACTATTTGCCAAGCTGAATTCCATGTGCTTTATAGTTATTAACACATTTAATCATCACAAAACCCAATAAGATATGTGCTGTTATTATCTCCATTTTACAGATGAGGAAACAGAGACATAGAGACATTAAAAAATGCTCCCAAAATCACATTGCTATTAGTTACTTAAATTAACACTAACTGTTATTATAAATGAACCTGAAAATTTACAAAAGCTCAAACACAATAGGGCTTTATTTCTTTTTCATATGGTAGTACCAAGGTGGTAAACATATTTGCACATCAGCTCTCCTTCCCACAGTCATCCTTGCTGTCAGAGACTCGGCCATTTTCAGCAGGTAGCTACTAAGTCATGTGCAAGTCATGTCCATCCCTGCAGCCAAAGAGGGAAAAGAGAATGGATGAATATGTATGGAGTTTCTTATTGGCCAGGTTTGGAAATGGAAGATATTTTTCTTAACATTCTATTGATTTGAACTCAGCTATCTGTCCATACCTAAATACAGAGGAAGCTGGGAGATTTGCTCAGAAGTCTCTGCAACTGTGGCCAAAATGGGATTCTAACTCCCTCTGAAAGGTTACAGAATCCATGCTCTTAACCTTTATGCAGTTGTTCATACATGAACAAGTGTTAGATGCTTACCAACCCAACTCAAATCAATGTTTATCAAGTCTGATAACCAGGCCGTATTACATAACAACCAAGTTCCAAGAGTTTTCTGGATGACCAGAGAAAGAGAGAGAGAAAGAGAGAGAGAGAGAAAAAACGATTATAAACTCTGCCAAGGACTCCTCACTACATGTATACGAAAGCTAGAAGAAAAGGTGCTGTGTATGAGTGCTAGGCTCTAAGTCAGTGGTTCTCTAATGATCTGGGGACTCCTGGAGAAGTGGTCTGCAAGATCAAAACCATATTCATAACAATATTAAACTATTATATGTCTTTTTCACTCTTATTCTCTCATGAATGTACCATGAAATTTTCCAGAGGTTATGTGGCATGTGATATTGCAATGGATTGAATGCAGAAGCAGATATGAGAATTTAGCTGTCTTCTACTAAATCAGACATTAAAGAGGCTTGCAAAAATATAAAACAATGCCACTCTTCTCACTGATTATTTTTGGCTTGAGAAATTTATTTTTTTCATAAATATGTTATTTATGTGACTATGGTATGGATTTATTGTTATTTATAAATAAATTAATATGTTTTTTAATTTTTCTCAGTTTCTAATTATAACACAGTTAATATCAATAGATATAAGCCATATACACAAAAGCTCTTTGGGTTCCTCAGTAATTTGTTCAGAGTGTAAAGGAGTCCTGAAACCAAAATGTTTGACAACTGCTACTTTAAGACATAGTAACAATGTCTGATAGAAAATCATGGCAGTTAGGTAGTCATTCTGTGCTCTGACCAACTGGTTGAGTATTTCCTCTTACTTTGGAAGAGGTGGCTAAAAAAGGATCTGTTGCTGACAGAGCCATGGGCAGGGGAAGGATGCAAGAGTACTGTCTTCCCTATAAGCATAATAGGTCAGAAAGTTACAAGATGTCAGTAAAATGTCTCATTGTAGAGTCTTTGTCTGAAGCTTTTTAATTAGTCAATTGCAATATTCCTTCATTTAACAAATATACATTTAGTGGTGATGACATTCAAAATATCATTCAAGGTGCTTCATGAGTGTATAAATGGCTAAGATTCCACTTTATCCCCAAGGATTTGCAATCTAGTGAGGAGAAAAGTACCTGTGAGATAATACATGGGCGATAAGAGAAGGATGAATACATTCGGAGTTCTTATTGCTGAGAGAACACTCCAGTCAAAGTAATAAAGAAAGCTAAGTGGCAGGGGGGGGGGTGTACTGTTGGATTTGCATCTTAAACAATGAGTAAGATTTTGAGAGGCAAGGATGGAAGGTGGACATTTCAGATAAAGGAAATAGTTTGAGCTGAAGTGAGAAATTAGGAATCTGCAAAGCAGGTCCAAGTGGTAGTGATCAGTTTGATCTATTGGAGATATACACTACATTTAAGGAAATGGTTATAAGCCTGAGCAGAAAAGAAGGATTTTGACATTATTTAGTATTCATGGAAGGGTCAGTATGATAAGAATCACAAATTAAAGAGATTAACCAGATTCTGGCGGCAGAATGAATGTGAAGGAAAAGGAGAGAAGTCAGTAAAACCATTTGGAATGCTGTTACCAAAAAGTAACATGTTACCTGATCTAAGAATAGCAGAGGATACTGTCCATTAGGAATAACGGTTCTTAATCTTTTGGGGCCATGGACCCCTTTTCAAATCTGTTGAAAGTTATAAATCCTTGCCTCAAATAAAAGTACGTAGGATAGACACAAAAATTTGCCTGCAATTTCAAACTCCTTGAAGTCCATCCATGGACCCAAGTTTCAGAACCACTTCTTTATTAAATTCAGTATGATATTCCATATTTGGTAAATATTTCTTAAGCAAATTGTGACATTACTCCAGTGAAATGCAGTTAGCTCTAGAGTTCTTTATGACATTCTGTAACTCCCTTAACTCTGGTAATCATGATGGACTGAAGGAATGATGCTTTAAAAAAGAAAAAAAAAAATCTCTTTTTATTTCTTGACCTTCCTGTAAGTTTCACTTAAAAATAGACAGATTTCACATCTTCTCTTTCTGCTGCCTCTCCCTCTTGTCTCCCCTAATGGCTATGACCTTAGTGACCTTCCAGAATATCCATATGGAACCTCTTTCTCCTCAACCTAGCAACACCATACCAGCTACACGAAGCTTGAATCTCATAATATTGTTCTGAAGCCTGGCCTCTCTCACTGCCTGGCATTGTGTGCCTGCCACGAGACCAGCCTGGCTCGTAAAACATCTCTTTATGTACTTTATTACTTAAACTCTTTTATTTGCCTGCAGGAGCCCTTTAACAAAATCACATTGAATTGACTTTCTCACACCAAATCAAATCTCCCTGGTCCCAGTTCAGTTGTCTTTGTCAATATGTATTTTATAAATGGAGTGAATTAACAGATGCTGTTGGAACAGAAGTGCTGGGGTAGCATTTATGTTTTTAGTGCTCTCTCTGGGCAGATGAGTTGTGTAGGAGTGTTATACAGTTATCTCGGGATGAAAGTCAAGCTCGTCATTTCAGTGGATATGTATTCTTAACCATTTTCTTTGAATATATGTTAAACCTCTTTATTACTCATCTTTTTCTTAGTGTTTGCTTATATTGTCTTATCATTTATGCATTTAGTCTCGGGTTGGACTTGATTATATCCCCTAGTGTTAAAAGTTGAAAATTAAAGCCTTTCCATCATTTAAAGAGGGCAAAATTTTCTGATAGCCATGAGCAACTGATGGAATACATTGCCTTATTACTATTATAAATTTTGTCCATGCAACCTCTGGATTAAGATTGTGTTGGAGTAAAATACTGAATCCCATGCCCTGGACTCTTCTTCAGTAGAATCAATGACTACCACTATTTGTTAGGTCAGAAGGAATTGGGGAACTTTACAAAGAGGGAAGGAAAGCTACATGACTCTATCCATGGTGTATGAGTTGTATTGAAAGAATATTTCCTGGGAAGATTTCCCTATTGCATAAGGACTTTTTGAAAAATTTTAGCTTTGCCCTGCTATAAAACATATTGCAGTGATTGGGAGGCAGGGTGCATTCATACTCTATATTTCAAAGTTTTGTGGTGGTAGCTACAGAGACATCTACTGCTAAAGGCAAGCATGTATATGTTTCTATTATGCTCTCCCACTAATGTTTTTACTTTGTTAGAGAAGTCTGGGTTTACAGAACAATAATGCATAAAATACAGGATTCTCATATACCACCCCACCACCAATACCACCAGCACCTTGCATTGGTATAGACATTTGTTACCATTGATGAGAGCATATTTTCATAAATGCACTATTAATTCAAGTCCATGATTTAACTTAGGGTTCACTGTTTGTGTAGGGTAGTTGCATGGATTTTTAAAAAATTGTGTTTCTGTTCCCATATATACAATCTAACATTTCCCCTTTTAATCAAATTCAGGTATACATTTCAATGTTATGATCTGGCAATCCCACCACTAGGTATATACGCAATAGAATTTAAAGCAGGGGCTTGAACAGATATCTGCACACCAATGTTCATGACAGTGTTATTCACAATTGCCAAAATATGGAAGTAACCCAAGTATCTATCAACTGATGAAAGGATAAACAAAATATGGTATATTCACACAATGGAATATGATTCAACCATAAAAAGGAATAATGTCCTGATACATTTTACAACCTGCATGAACCTTGAAGACATCAAGTTAAGTGAAATAAGCCAGATGCAAAAGGACAAATATTGTATGATCTCACTGATTTGAAACAATTAGCATAAGCAAACTCATAGAGTCAGAATCTAGAGTGTAAGTTACCTGGGGACAGGATGGGGATAGGGGAATGAGGAGTTAAGGTTTAAAATGTACAGTGTTCCTATTTGGAATGATGGACATGTTTTAGTAATGGATGATGGTGATGGTAGCACAATATTATGAATGCAGTTAACAGCACTGAAATATATATCTCCCACTAATTTTGTGTTTGTTCTAAGAAGGACTGATCCCAAACATGTGTGTGTGTGTGTGTATGTGTGTGTGTGTGTGTTTTGCCATTCTTACAGTCCTAAAATAAAATCGCTTGGTTTAAAATTTGGTCCCAACGGTCAACCCCAGATTTCCACAATGATTTGTCATATTCCAAACTCTGTTCTTTATTACTATATTGTTTTTATCTTAAAAATTTTACTCATACTTTTTGGTCTTCTTTTAGAAAAATGCAGTGACCATTTTGCAGATTTTACAATTTAGAAATTTCATTAGACTTCAATGTTTATAAATTCTTTCCTTTTTTGGTCCTGAATAAGAAATAAGTACTGGTAACATATTTGAAGTAGTCATAATATTGTGAGTAAAAATTTTCTTTCCATCACTGTTTTCTTAGTTGTATCCAGTGCAATGGAAGCAACCCAAGAAAATACAGTATCTTCTGTTTGATCGGAAAAATAAATACCTACTAGGTCAATGTGTACTGTACCACTTTAATAACATCTGCCTCTTGTTTCCACCTTTGTACAAATTTAATGAAGAGCCTCTGGAAGACTAGATCAATCCATCAATAATACATGACGTATTTTGTTTTTCTTTGGGCATATTTAAAATTGTGCATTCTATGTGTCAAAGTTCAAAAGTCAAGTGCTACATGTAATAAATTAGGTAGGGGTCAAAAGTTATTGCAATGCAGTTTCAGAAGATTGTCTGTCTCTGAATTTGCAGCTCATTCATGCTGAAGTGATGCACTATGGGAATTACTACCAAACTCTGCTCTGCAACATCTGCTCTCCCTAAGTGAGTTAGTGCACGTCAGACATCTTTATGTCAGAATATTGCAGTGATGGATGCAGTCTTCAGAAAATGCTGCATAAAAATCTGGTGTGCTGTTCTGGCCATTAAGTGAAATTACTATTTAAATTAATGGCACTGTCACAGTTTATCTGTGCAAAGAATGAACGCTGATTAGGGTATTAAGTAATTAGCAATTTATCACACTGGAACAAGGTTGATAATAATTAAAGAAGTAATGGTTTACCAAAGAAACTAGAAAGGGAGTCACTTCTTGTTATGTGAGTGAAATCTTGGCGGAAAAATTTAATTCAGTTAAACAAAGATGAAGCTTTTTGTGAAAGAAAGTATTTTTTTCCTAGGGTAAAAACAGTTCATTATCAGAATTTTAGCTGGCCTGTCAAAAGTCCCTCAGAGCAATCAGATGAGTGATTAGGAGTTTCAATTTAGGTCAATGTCTGCATTTTGGTTTTATACGTAAAGCATGGTGAAGCCATGAAGTAATTTGGGAGTGGAGGGGGCAAATGTATTCTGCTCCCTAAAGGGCATAGTTTTCAGATTTTGATTGCTCTTTAAAATAGAAACGTGAATAGTTTTAAGAAAACTGCTAGAGAAAAAAAGGCAGTAGCAAAATCCAAGGATGTATTTAGTTATCTGATCAGGAGGCAGCAGGAAAATGTCCAAACAAGATAAAATTTGAAGCCAGGGATTTTTTTTTAATATATAGTTTTATTTATTTTATTGTCAATATTACACACCATAATCAAGACTGAGGCTACAGTATAGCCCTGCTGTTTGTATTTATTTGAGATAACTTTGCTGGAAATGTTAAAACAATTACAATTATTAATAAAATACCAAAGAAGACAGTCTACTTTTATGCCAATTTCTTTAAGCAGATATCACATTTAGAAAAATATGCATGTCAAAGAACTCAGTTATAGTCAGTGTATTTCACTGAAGATAAATTTTAAAAAAATATTGGAAGATAGTATTCATTCAAGTAGAAAAATCATTGAGAGGTCTCTTTGGGGTTTATATGTGGATATACATTTTTCTTAAGGCAGGTGCCAAAACAGTGCCTACTTCCAATAATGAAAAAATCCTTATAACTCGTTGGTCTATTATTAGGAGTGTCTTTCATAATGTAGGTGTTTGTATAGGACCAGATTAAACAATTCAGGATCCTGGGGCACTTTGAATTTGAGATTCTTTATGTTATCAGCTGGGATTAATAATAAGTAAACAAAATTCTAATTAAAATGAATCATTCATCACATTGTGCTGCTATACAACTGAATATAAATTCTAATAGGCTAGCACCCTGACATGGGCTATAGGCACCTTAATTTCTAGCTTAGTATGATTCTACAGTATTGTTTATTCATGCTTTTATGTCTAAATTTCTGCTGTATCTATTCTGTGGCAATATCTAAATGATGTGAACACCGGCAGTTAAACTGAATTTGGTGGGAGAAAATAGTCTATTTGGCATCTCCAGGTATACTTGTCTTTCCTCAAGAGGTGGGGATCAATGAGCCTCCCAGCAAGGTTTTTCCACCTCTGCCCCCAACCTCTCACCCATGTCTAGTGATAGGTCTAGAACCCAGTGAGGCTCGAAAAATAGTGACTGGTTGATTCATTTGATCATTGAACATGCTCAGCCAATTTGGGATACCAAATCTAACTCGTGAAGAAAAAAAAATGGTTACCACTGCTACTAGATTTATAGGAAGCAAACTATTGTACTCTAGACAAAGCTGGGCAAAAACTTACAAGGTGTTTTGATTTGCTAAAGCTGACAAAATGCAATATACCAGAAATGGACTGGCTTTTAACAATGGGGATTTATTAGCTTACAAGTTTACAGTTCTGAGGATGTGAAAATGTCCAGATCAAGGCAACATGATACATTCTCTGAAGACTGATTACCAGAGAGCTTGGGCTCCTTTGTCAGACAGCAAGGCACATGGTGACGTCTACTGGTCCTTCTCTCCCGAGTTTCATTGTTTCCAGATTCTGGCTTCAGTGGCTTCCTCTCTCAGCTTCTCTGGGGCTGAGAGCACTCTTAATTTCATCTCTCTGTGTTTTATCCTCTTATAAAGGACTCCAGGAAGAGGATTAAGGTGGGTCACATCTCAATTGAAATAATCTAGTCAAAAGATTCCACCTGCAATATGTCTACAACTACAGCAATGGATTAAAAGAACACGATCCTTTCTAGGGTACATACAGCCTTCAAACTTCACAAGGCTTCTTTTGCAAGCTTCCAGTTCTAGGATGGTGTAAACCTTTGCAATTTGCCTGGCCTCTTATCCCAGAGTGCTTACTTTCTACTCTTGTGAATTTCTAGAGCTTCATCTGAGACCTTCTGCAACAAAATGTTATCATCACAAAAGGGACAGGCAGTTTTCATGGCAGAAATCAGATCTTTTTTTATGGAGCATGGGAGAAGTTTGGCCCAGCTGAGTGATTTCAGAACCCTTCTTCATGTGTGTTCTTTTCCTAATTAGTGTCTAGTGCTCTTGGTAAGAAGGCTCCACTCACTGCACATTTAAATCACCTTTGTAGGGAAAAGCTACCTTAGCTCTTGCACCATTTTAGCAACTGCTTGAATCTGACACATTTATACCAAACTTTATAGCATCCTCAGTTTTCTTCCCTTTTTTTATTTCATATTCATATATAACATTTTATTGTTGCAGGGATGTTCTGTTGTGGGCAGGATTATGTGAATATGTCAGACACCATATGCTGCTCAGCTTCCAGTGGAGAGTCTAAAGCACATGTTAAAAAGAATGACCCAGTGCCAGTAAAATGCTGTGAGACTGAACTTATTCCAAAGAGCCAGAAATGCTGTAATGGAGTTGGATATAATCCTTTGAAATATGTTTGCTCTGACAAGATTTCAGCTGAAATGATGATGAAGGTAATTGGTAGAAAACCTCTCAGAGGTGCTGATTTGACAATGGAAAGAGAAATACATTGTTCATAACTATTTTTCTAAAATAGGAATATAAAAACTCCTGTGTGCATTATTCATTTTCACATTACATCCATATTAATACCGAATGAGTTTGCTATGATTGATGTTATTGCAATGAATTCTAAAGGAATTAATAATGATTAGCTGTTCCCAGGAAGCCTTACCCTGCACTTCAGATTAGTGCAGGGACTGAAAAGCTGTGTGCCAAAAGAGCCAGCACAAGTAGTCTGGGGCTTCTATGTGAGTGCCATTTCACACCCTTGGAGTGGTGTGTCCGAAGACTGAGGGAAATTCTTGCTTCTTCCCTCGAACTCCCCAACCATAAGCCACTACTTCCCTTTGATAGAGACATTGGGTCCAGCAAAATCCACAAGGTTATGTTTATATCATATTCCTTGGAACAGTGCAAGATGAGCAAAGCCTCTGTCCACTGCAAAAGTGAATAGGTGTATGGTTGTAATCATTTCTGTTTACATGATGTGATGCTTCACATATAGCCATGTCATGTTTGTTAGCATTAAACTTGAACCAGAACTTCAGAAACTTACCATTTTAAGGAAAAGATGATTATGAGCATTAAAAAAAAAAAATCCTGCCATGTTCTGTAGTACTTTGTCATTAGAATATGGCTAAAAATGGGTGTCATGGTCACCAAGCGGCAGTGTTCTTGTTGAGGTGGCAACTACATAATCCCTGTGTGGATGTCATACATTTTTGGAGGTTAAATAAGTATGAAATTGCTAGGGCTCCAGTGAACACTCTATATAATGAATTATTAAAATAATACACAAAATTTTATAGAGAATAGGCACTTGATGATGTGAACAATCACATAAAATATCCACCAAAAATATTTATTGTTTTTAATTGATCTGACTAGTACACAACTTTAATCAGCCAATTCAGTGCGATTGGATATGTCCCCAAAGTTAGGTTTATTCAAGTTCAGTGCTTTCGGAAGTTTGGACTAGGACATTTTTCTTAATATATTATATTGTTAGACTCAGGAAGCTGCTAATGTTGCAAGAACATGTCTTTTAGATGACTAGTCATGAAACACCTATCTAGAAAATTCTCCTAAAAGGGGGCATTCATGTTGAAAATGAAGGTAGAAAACATGTTAGTTTCAGAAATGACACTGTTGCTCACCACTATTTGTTTCACTATTGCCCACCTTTGTTCCCCAAAGAGTCGATCAGGCACCTTCTTTGGTTTCAGGAAGATACAGCTTCTATTATCTAAGAAGGGTATTCAACATATATCCCTGACATTTGGAATTGGTTTTATGAAGGCCAATTAATAGTCAGATGTGAAATTCATATTTCAATTATTATGACTATAAGAATATTTCTCCTTGCTGGCTCAAGTAGTATGTTACAGGTAAAGTTCAATCTATCAGTTCCCTTGATGCTCCTTTCCTGAGCACCTCTCTCCTGGAAACTTCCATCTTCTGCTCCAAACTGGACTGGATCACTGCAGGATTTCTGCACAGCTGTCTCACAGGCCTTCCCTAAGTTGTCAGCTTGGGAATTCCTTTCACCCCTCTCTTATGTTGGTGCCCCCTGTTCTGGACCCCAAGTTTCACTCTTTCTTGGCTTACTTCCTCCTTTTCTAGGATTATCTTCCTGGGTAAAGGCATGGGAGTTAAATTTTTTGAGCGGTTGTATATCTGAACTTATCATGATTCTACCCTTTCAATAGATTGACAGCTTGGCTGGGTATACATTTCAAGGTTGAAAATCATTTCCTCTCAGAACTTTGAGTCATTACTCCATTTTGATTTTTTTGCTTCCACTGATATTCTGATTCCTATTTTTATGTAGGTAACCACATTTTTTTTTTTCAGTGAAAGATTTTTAAGATGTTCATTTTATCCTGCTCTTCTGAAATTTCATGATAATGTAACTCTATGTAGATTTTATTTGCAGTAGTATTAATAATGCTGTGCTTTTCATGGACTTTCTCAGTATGGAGCTTCATTACCTTCAGTTCTTGGGAATATTATTTTATTATTTCTTTGATAATTTGTACCCTCTTTTATTTCTGTTTTCATCTATTAATTGGGTTTTGGACCTCCTGAATTATCATTTAATTTTGTTGTTGTTGTTTCTTGCCATTGATTAACTCCTTGTCTTTTTCAACTTGAGATATTGCCTTCACTTTATTTTCCAACCTTTCTATTGATTTGTTTTTTATCTCAACTGTCCTATACATACTTTAAAAAAAAAAAAATGGACAGCTCTTTTTTGTTCGCTGGTTGTTATTTATTTGTGACATCCTATTCTTGTTTCATGCATGTAATGTCTGTTTTTGCCATTCTGGAAATATTAATCACATGTGGATTTTTTTAATTGTTTGTTTGTTTTATACTTTGAATTGCCTCATTTGTTGTTTGTTAGGTACTGTTTTAATTTTCTCTTTTTCCTTGCATTTTCTCCTAGTTCCTTCTTCCTCTGAGTTCCTTCTTCTATGTCTTTAAATCTCTTTTCTTCCCATTGAACTCTGCTTGAAAGCTGTCTGTACATATGTGTGGCCAGTCCATCAGGGAAGCACAGTGGGGTAATCATGCAAAAGGGTGTCTTTCTGTGAAGGGGTGCATTACCAACATCCTGAACAAATATCCTTAATTAAGTATCTTTAATATGCTGCCAGCGTACAGGACCTGGTAGGAAAGGGTGCTGGGATTCTCAATGTGCAACATGTAGACTTTGACTTAATTTTCCCATATTTACTCTGTCACCTTACTTATCCTTACCAGAGGGGTCACTCTTTTTTTTTTTTTTTCATTTCACCAGTTCTTTTCTGAGCTTATATCATTTTGTCATACCTTTCCAAATGCAGCTACAAACAACACACACCTGTAACTAATGTTCTATCTTACAACCTATTCCCCTAGAATTGTGAGCTCGGTAGATACTTGGCCTGCCTTCACAGTTAGCCCAGCGCACAGTTCGGCCAAATATTTTGCCATAGCATACAGAGCTCCCCAACTCCCCACCTTTCAGTATCTATTTCTTTGCCACCTCCTGCTTAACGACTGAGCCCATGCCACATAATTTAGGATTTTGTTGTTATTAAGGGAGAATTCAACTTCAAAGTACTAATTTATGTTTTAGAAAGTGTACTAGACTATGCTGAGGTAACAAGTGTACCCACGTAAGTAATGGCCCAACAGAATGAATTAAAGAAAAAAAATGTTTGCATTATAATCCAATATGAGTTAGGCAGCTCTCCCACAAGCAGTGTCTCAGGAACCCAGGCTCCTTCCACCTCGTGCTGCTTCACACACGTACTCAGATTGCAGAGGACAGGTTGAGAGAATGATTGCACATTTATGGGCCATACCTAGATGCAAGATCATCTTTTCTGCACACTAGTCACATGATTCCTCATATTGCAGGTGGGTGTTCCCAGGGAGAAAAAGAGAAAATGGATTTTACTGAGTACATAGCATTGTCTGCCACATCCACCTACTTTCCAGCTTCCAAAAATGTCTTTGTTCTCTCCTGTCTAGTTATTTCCCTTCCTATTTCCTTTGTCTTTCTATATTTAAGCCATTCCTTTCCTGTCATTTGGTTGGACTTTAAGAGGAACTGGAGATAAATAGAGGTGTTTAATTCACCATGTTTAAATGGAAGCCCTACTATATTTTTCTGAAGCAGATTTATTTTGACCACCTTTTTGAAAATAATTTATTTTAGGTAAAACAGAGGCTGAATGTAGATCAATTCTTAATTGCAAAAGTATTTTAAATGCATTATGCTACCTACATTAAGGAAAGGAGAAGTAGATCTCTGCTTTATAAGAATGTTATCTTATTACATCACCTGTAATTTGGGATGTTTAAGTATTTGATTTCTTCAGAATAGAACACACTGGTACTTATCAATAATTACCAAAAGTTCAGACATTGAGAAAAAAATAATATAAATAGTAATAATTATAATGGTAGTTCATGAAAAATTTATCTTGGATAAGGTAAATTTTTATCTTGGGTAAGGAGTACTTCTTATAGGTCCAACTTTCCCAACAACACAGGAAGTGCAGATTCTCAAACATTATGTTATTTATTTTCTCTAAAACTCCATTAGGAAAGTGAGAAAGTAATCATAATTCAATAGCAACTACTGTTACTATTTATAATGTATCTACCAAGCTTAAGGCATTTACAGGCATTATCTCATCTGATTCGCACAACAAACTGGTCAATTTATTTCCATTTTCCCAATGAAGGAACTAAGGCTTTCAGATCTTAAGTAACCTGCTCAAGCCACAGAAATAAGAAGTTGCAAAACTGGATTTTGAATACTAATCTGTATCATTTCAAAGTAACGGCTCTTTCTAATATACAAACTGACTTCATTTCTTTTTATGAATTTTGAGACATTCATTGATCAACTACATGAAAGAAAATTTCATTTGAGAGTTTTAAAAACCTACCCCCCATATTTCTAAATGAAATGTTTAAATTTTCTTCTCCCTTTCTCCCCACCCCTTGATTTAGGAAATCAGTGAAGACTGCAGGATTCTCTGCCCAGCATCTATGAAAGCTACAGCATATTGCGGCAGCTGTGACTTCAACTTTACCAGCCACGTTTGTACTGTGGTAAGACAGTCTCACAGTTCCACAGAAAAGGCATCAACTGAAGAAATATGCTCATCTGCAGAAGAGACCATTCATTCTGGGAGTGTAAACATGTACTCTTTCACAGGTAACAGAAAGTGAGCTGTCTGTCCAAGAGTTAGTAGGGGCAGTGAAAGCTACTGTAAAATGCAGATTTTTTTCACCCTGGTCATCATCTCTCTCCTTAACCAAATATCAGTTGATTCCATCATACTTTTGGGCCCAGCTGGTTGCAAAGTAATTAAAGGCAGTTATCTGGATTTGCTTAAAGTTAGTAGTTTTAAATATTTTTAAAGTCTTATTTTGAAAGAGCATGCATATTATTTTGAAGTAAATCTACAGAGAATAAAGAAGAGAGAAATAAATAACTTATGTACCCCTTTCTGGCATATCCAGTTAATTTACATTGAAACCCAATTTTCTTACTCAGAAGTTTGAGCACAGGTTTTCAATCAATGCAATGAAAGGGAGAAAGGAGGATGGAGACCTCCTGGTTATTAGCAGCCCTGAGCAGTGTTTTTCCAAGAAAGAGGTGAGCCCAAGGGTGGTGTTTTCTCAAGATGGCCAATCATCCTGGGAGCAATAACTTTGGAAGTTATTTAAAATGATTTCTGAGGACCATCTTTGCCCTAATGAATTAGTCCAAAATAGTGATTCTCAGTCCTGGCTGAGCCCTAACTGAGAAATACTGCAAAGGTTAGGGTTAGCTACGAAATATAGTTCTGCCATTAAAAAAAATATTACTCATCCATTTACTTGAGTCCCTACACAATTTCTATTTAAAAAAAAATCAATTGTGTGTGTGTGTGTGTGTGTGTGTGTGTGTATTTGCATGACTCTTCCATCCTCTATAATCAAGTTGAATCCATTTAAATGATATAACTCAAGCAAGCTAAGGTTAAACAAATAGACGTAAAAACCACTCTGTTCCATCATGACTCATCATTCTGTCTTACTCAGCCAAGTGTAGGTGATAATGGCAAACCTCAGGAATCCAAAGAGTTGGATGAGAGGGGGAAGATTAAGGAGGCAAATAAGGAATGGAAATAAGATTTGTGGAATATCATTTAGTTCCAGGTACTATGCCAGGTGCCTTAAAACTTCATCTCAGTTTACCCTTAAAGCAATCATACAAGTCTGTTCATTTAAAAGATAAGGAAACTGAGAGTCAGATGTGTCAAAGTAACTAGCTATGGTGAGACAGACAGATTCAAGTCAAGCATCTTCTATGGGGGTAGGTATGGAATACCCCCTGTGGTATAGGGGCTCCTCTCAGAGTGCTCCAAACCCCCTCAAGCTGTTCTTCCAACTGAAATGTCTTTCTTCATCATCCTACTCAAGACCCAGGTCAAGATTCAAGTCCTCAGTGCAGGCTTCCTAAGTCCACACCCTTTCTCCCCTGCGCTCCTGTGGCACATAGTTCACGTAGGACATCCTTGTTTATCTTTAGCTCCTTATTTGGATTTAGCACCTTGTAAGCAAACAAAAAATACTTATTGCCTGAATTAGGCAAGATCTCAGGTTAGAGGGCAGTTTATCCAACCCTCCAATCTCTTCCTACTGCCAGTCATAGATTTAAGTCATGGACCCTCATTTAAAAATTATTGGATTTCTATTTAACATAGTGTGCTACTTTTATCTGCCCCCTTGTAAGCAAGGTCCAGAATTTGAGGGGATTTTAAGACATGCTTGCAATAGCCTTCCCAGAGGGAATAGCTATTTCCACCTACTGCTTTGCATGCCAGAAAATACTCTAAATCGAATATGAGAAGTTACAAACCTTTCTTGTTAATGAAGAAAAAATAAGCACTCCATGATGCAATGATAAATTCCATTGAGACCAATTTAGATTGAAAAGTCAGCCTTTTCTAGAAACTTGTAATTGAAAGCTGACAATACCAGTATTGAAAAAAATTCATTCATTCTGGCAATCATTTATTTATCAAAACATATTTATTAAATCCCTATTTATAGCCAGGAACTATGCTAGGATCTGCACCTATAAAGACTAACAAGAAACAGTCTTTCCTCCAGGAATTTGAAACTTGTATAAAGAGACAGAGAAGTAAATGCATAATGACACTACCATGTGATAAACGGTGTGCATGTAAGTACTATGACAGAAGTAAGGATAAGATGCTTTTGAAAAGTATTGGAGGGACAACTAGCCCAGACTGGAGAGGTTAGGACAGACTTTCAGAAGGCTGTGATGCCTGAGCTGAGAACTGAAGGACAAGTAGGGGTCTATAAGGTTTGGGGAAGGTAGACCAAGCAGAGGGAGCAATAAGTGCAAAGCCCAGGGAGCAAGATAAAGCCTAGTAAGTTTTAAAACAGGTACCTCAGTATCAGTGTAGCATGGCATAGGAGAGAGAAAGTGATGAGAATTGAGGCCAAAGAGTAGGGTCAAATTAAGAAGAATTTATGCCACACTAACGAGTTTGGATTTTATGCATCAATGAGGGCTATTAAAGCTTTTTAAACCATAAAATGAAGCAATCATGTATGAATTTTTGAGGGAATAATCTGTCAGCTATTAAAGAAATGAAATAAAGCAAATATGTATGGGAATGTAAACTACTAAATGTAAATTAAAAAAAAAATACATCCCCTGCCTCAAATAACATATGTTATTCGAAGAATAGCCCATATAACATACAGAATGATTTTGAGCCAAGAAGTTAAAAAAACAAGTGGTGAAAATTCCGGCAAAAAATAAAAGAGCTCTGAGAAGTGAGAAAGATTGTTGAGGAAAGGCAAAATTTCAACAAATGATTCCTTATGCGTAAAGCAAAAATAATACTTTTAAAGAGTGAGAGCATCTTTGAAAGACCAGACCTCACTGAAAAACCAAGAAACAAGACGAGGTGAGAGAGTGAAAACAGGAAGAGTGAAAAGCAGTAGAGAAAAGATTGGGATTGCAGCATGGGTAGCAGCAGCACCCAAAATTAGAAATGGTGATTTTGGTTTTAGGGTAGGGGATGTATGTTAGTAGCTCTGAACAGTTTAATCTGCTATAGCAAAGAGACCCAAAAGTATAGTGACCATTCATAGGCAGGTGAATAATCCAGGCTGGCTGGTCAGCTCAGCAACTCCGGGTCACTTAGGAATCCAGATTCCTTCCACTGTGGGTTTCAACAAGCTTAGGGTGCTGCCGCCATCATAACGCAGCTGCGTTACCACAACATCCTAGTTGCAGGGGGATAAGAATGAAATAGAAGGCAAGGGATATCCTCTTTAAACAGTGATGAAGAAGTTGCTCATGTAATTCCCAGACTCACGCCATTGTTGAATGCTGAGTCATGTGACCATACCATGCTGTAAAGAAAGCTGGGAAATGTAGTCTGCAACCAGGGGCTCTTTGACCAGGAGGAAAAGGAGATCCAGGGACTCACCAGTGGTCCTCACGGACAACAAGGAGCAGATATCCTCTTACCAGGGAAAATGAAGACCGAAGATAACTCCTTACAGTTGTAGAGCAATTTATGTTTTATGAAGTTCTGCCACATAAATGATGGCATTTTATTTTCTTACTAATTCTATAAAATAGGCAGGGCAGGGTTTATTGTGAGGAGAAGCATGCAGTGCAAATTGGCTTAAATATCCAGATGGCTGGTTGGAGAAGTAGCCCCGTATCCAATGGAGATAGAGCAAGTGGCCAGGTGGCCAAGTGAGAGTTCTGATCCTCCACCAGAGGGTCGTCCAGAAACTGTCACACAAGATAAGTAAATGGATGGGTAGATAGGTTAACTCAAAATACGCAAAAAGTGAGTAAATAGAAAATAAGTGCAAATAATTAAACTTTCAGGTAATGTTTTTTCTAAGTTTGTAGCATTTATATTTCTCAATTTATTAAAGCTTAAAACTGCACTAAATTTTGGGACACCCTTAAATCACAAGGATCATTACCTCATAATTTTCCAGTCTCCAAAGCTCAGCAGATTGGTTTTGTTGTTTTGTGGAGGTTGGTTGATTATAGTTTTGGTTTCAGTTCCATTTTTGGTGGGAGAGGGAAGGAAGTAGGTAATTGAGTGAGCATTTTATTCACTATCATTTTTATTCACTTACCATAATAAGCTAAGTTCTCAAGTCTGGTGCCTCATATAAACTACAATGTAATTCATATAATAATAATTTAATAAAATAATACTATCAAAGTAATATTGCAATAATAAAGTAGTAGAGGATAAATTTTATAACTGAAAAATAATTATAAATCTGAATATGATTGAAAGGGGAAATGTTGGATTGTATATATGGTAACAGAATGAAATTTTTTTTTAAATCCTTGGAACTACACTATACAAACATGGAACCCTAAGTAAAACCAAGGACTTTAATTAATAGTACAATTATAAAAATGTGCTATCATCAATTGTAAATGTTCCACACCAATGCAAAGTGTTGGCGGTAGAGTGGTATATGGGAATCCTGTATTTTATGCATGATTGTTCTGTAAACACACAGCTTCCCTAATAAAAATGCATTTTTAAAATTATAAAAGAATGTCAGCAATTCTTCCTTGTACAAAAAATAATGGGTATATGAACTTATGAAGCATTATCATCTAATTTATCCCTTACTCTAGTGCTTGTATTTGCCAATCCTTTCCTTAATGTATCGATATTTCTCTGTACAGAAAAGCGAATTCTATTTTAAGCAGTTCCATATTGCTGCATCTAATAAATACTTACAATGTTTTTATGATGTAGAAAAGGAAGATTTTAGAAATTTATTTATACAGGATGGGATTACAGCATTCTTCTTTTTTTTTTAATATTGAAAGGTTTTGGTATTCATTCTTTATCTGATGGTAAAAAAAAAACAAAACAATTTACTGTCCAATCTCTCGTTTTAGACATGAACCTGGAGCCCTACATGACTTACGAGTATAGGATTTCTGCATGGACTAGCTATGGGCGGGGATTCAGCAAAGCTGTTAGAGCTAGCACAAAGGAAGATGTGCCCCAAGGAGTGAGTCCCCCAAGGTGGACCAAAGTGGATGATGTGGAAGATGTAATAGTCTTAAACTGGAAGAAACCTATGCAAACAAATGGTATCAAGCTACTTTTAAATTGAGGCAATATAGTTCTATAAATCCATAAAAAAATTTGCAATACGTATAATCTATATTTAATTGGCATGCTTATAACCACTGGAAAGTATTTGCCAATGAAAGGAACTTTAGTTATATGCCAACTGATCATTCATTTTTTGGAAGAGCCTTCATAAATTTTTAGCAAAAGAAAAAAAAAAATGTCCTTAAATCCTAGCATGTATCTGAGCTGTTTTCAACCAAGCAAAGCATGTTCAAGGAAGCAAAATAGTTTTACTATTGAAAGTAAATTTGTTTGCTGGTGAAGGGAAATAAACATAAATGACTCTGATTATCTATGTCACTAATCCATCTCCATAATAGTGAGTATAATTAAAAATTTCTTGAGCATAGCAATACAAGCTCAAATAAAGATTAAATAATGCTACAGTATACCATTTCTTCAGAACATTAAGCGTAAGTGGTTCACAAATAGTTTAAAAGACATGATACTCAAAAATAGATATTTTCTCTGGCTCTTTTAGGCCCTATTATTTACTACATTCTTCTCCGAAATGGAATTGAATGCTTCCGGGGAACATCATTGAGCTTCTGGGATACAAAGGGAATTCAGCCATTTCAGGAATATTCATATCAGCTGAAAGCTTGCACAGTTGCTGGGTGTGCTGCCAGCAGCAAGGTAAGGGGAGTTTGCCTAACTCTAGAAAGAGGGATCCAAAGTGAAGACTATAAAAATGTCCACATTACAAGTGATTTTTCCAACAACAGAAAACAGTGCCCCCTTCTAAGTGATGTTAAGTAGGGTGTTCACGTGTCACCTCAGCTAAGTGCTAACACTTATTCCTGAAAGCGTAAGACACTATTGGAAGAGATATTTATCCAAACCTCAGTCCTTTATTCATAGAATAACAAATGAAAACTTGAACTAATGTAATCCTTTTTTTTTTCACAATTTTTCCCCACCAACTTTTTCTGGCAATCTTATAAGTCCATAAAATTTCCCAAATCATTCCTCAGATGGATATAGATTTCTGTTTAAATATCACTCCAATAAAATTTACCTGACCTTGAAAGATGAAAAACAGGATCAAAAAATGAAAACCTTGCATGAAACATAAAATAGTTCAAAGGCTAATGCCAAAGCCTAGGCATGAATTGATGACGATCTGAACCCAGGCATCAGGGGTCAGAATGAAGAACATCAAAAAGATGCTACAGATAATGGAGAACAGAATCTATAATACTTGGCAGTCAACTGTAGATGGAGGAATAAAAGGAAACACTCACGGATGTTTCAAGACATTGGCTTGACCAATTTATGGATAATGGTGCCATTCTGCAAGCAAGTTAAAAAAACAGAAGGGGAAAAAAGCTAAAAGTAAATTAATAAAAAGATTTAAATTGTGTAAGTGTTTAAAAAATTTTAAAAGGAGGATCAGTTAGCAGGATGAGGGAAGCAGATATTATTTGGCACGTTAGGTGAAAATGTCCAGTCGGAAGCTGGATTTAAAAGTAACTGGAGTTTGTTAGAAAGATATGGGTGATAATTTAAGCAATGGGTTTGAACACAGCCATCTAAGGAGATAATATAGAGTAACAAAAACAGAAAGCCATAGATGATGAGCATTGGGAAATGCTAGCAAACAAAGATAGAAAAACCCACAGAGGGGACTGGGAAGAAACAATTTAGAAAGAAAATAAAGAACCATTTTACAGAAGCCATCACAGTCAGAGGAAACCCAGGAAAAACATGAATTCACACAATAGCTCTGATTTCTTTCATATGCCTAAAATTTTAGAAGACTGGCATCTTCACATACTGTGCAAGAACCATCCAAATACAACAGTCAATCTAACTATTTGGTCTGTTCAACAAAAGTATATGTGTGCAGCTTTTTGTTCACCAACTCCACCCCCTAGAAACAATCACTGAGTGCCACCATTTAGACTGGCCCAATCAAAAGTTATGGCCTGAATGGTGAGAAGACAATTGTGTGCTTTCTGCATAGATACAGCTCATAAACACAGCAACCAAATGCAAAAACAATTGATTAAAAAGTGAAATCAAAGTTAATTCTGAGAAAAGAAATCCAGCCAATTTTCACCCAAAACTCTATTTTGAAAATATTGTATAAATAGCTGGTTGGTTTCTCCTTTCTGCTTATCATATAGTTCTTTTTCTAGAACACAGATGCAGACACTATCAACTCATCCTGGGTATCACAGAAAAGTCTGCCCATTTATACTGTTCAAAGCATATTATATGCAAGCAAGTTCAGATGTGGGTTTTGCTCCATATTTACTGATGCTTAAAATGTACAAAATCAGGCTGTTAAAATGCAAAGACACTGATGGAACATATGGAAGAGAGTTATCAAGAGTTTTCTAGTAAGGACAGTCTGCCAGCCAGATTTTACTTGTTTAAACTGAGGGCTGCACTCTGCCGTCAAAATTGTTGTTGAACCTGTTGTGATAAATGGTAGCCTGAGACTTATGTAATGTTGTAATGTATTCAAGGTCAGATTTCATTGTTTAAATAGGATGGGAGGGAAAGAATAAAAAGGGGGAACTGCTTCTCCAAGCCCTGCTAATGATATGCCAGGCCAGACAACAACATTTTAAAACAAAAGTGACATTCTCATTGATCAGGATACCTAGTGTACTATTACCACAAATTGCTGTTAAATTCCTGTGTCTTCAGGTAGTTGCAGCCACTGCCCAAGGAATTCCGGAAAGCATCCTCCTGCCAAGAGTCACAGCCCCAAGTGCAGAGGCTCTGCATTTGAGCTGGAGTGTCCCTGAGAAACCAAATGGCATCATTAAAGAGTACCAGCTCAGGCAGCTTGGGAAGGGTCTCATTTACACTGATACCACTGACAGGAGGCAGCATACGGTCACAGGTAAAAAAATTTTTAAAAAAAGGAAAACCTACTGGAGGAGTCTGGAGTCTGTCATTGTGGTTAGGGGGGAAAGCATCCCAGCGGTGTGTGTTTGATATATGAGTTCACTTAGAAAGGACGTGTTCTCTTGGCATATGGTCAGGTCCCACTTACCCATGCTAATAGAAGAGCCCACACTGGCAGCAAAAGCCACAACAGCAGATAACTTCAGAAATAATTTATATTTGTCTTTGATATGCATTATGTGTAGGGTTTTTGCATCAGAATTAACTTTTTTTTTTTTTAGATAAACAGTAAAATGCATTTTCATTCCCCAAGGATATACACATAGATAATGGGACTAGAATCACCAAGAATGTACTGAAAGGCAGGAGAAAATCTAGCCAGAGGCTAAAATTTGTCTGCTAAATGGATAATTAATATACAGAGCTAGTTAACCTTTGACTGGATGTGCCTATTTCTTATCATTATTAACTGCAGAAATAGCAATGGCATTATTTTAACCAATAAAGTTTATTATAATTAGTTTTAATACTATAATGATAATACGGTATAATAGTGTAATTTAGTAATAGTAGAACTTTAGGTATTTACCAGTAGTGATTATAATAGTAGTTAACATGTTTTAACCTGAATGTCGCTTCTGACCAGCCAGTCCAGAGTATCTTTTTTAACCCATCCCTTATCCACACGTTTTATTTTCATCAGAGGTTTCTCACTGCCTGATATTTTACTATTGGTTTGTTTTTAGTTTTTTAATGATTTTCCCCACTGGAATATGATCGCCAGGAGAGCATGGATGTTGTCGACCTTGTTCAGTACTGTATCTCTAGCACCTAGAACAGTCCTTGCACCTGGAAGAGTAGATGCTAAATAAATGTTTGTGGAATAAATACATGCAATAGGCCACATCTTGTCCTAAGCACTTGCATGCACTGTCTAATTTGATTCTCATACCAAACCCATGGCATGAGTAAAATCTTTACTACTGTTTTACTGAAAAGAATAGTTCAAGAGATTAAGTAACTTCGTTCATTATTTGGGTTTACAGAATCATCCTGAACAGTCATATAAATTTAGATTCTGAGACCACAAGCAAGATTTTACAAACTTTTACACTTATGCTATTGTCCGCCACCCTCTCCAAGGCCTCCTAAGACTGTACCCTCCTTCTAGTGAAACTCGCATGGAAATGAAAAAAGGCCTGGAAAATTGTGTCTGTCTTTTTCTTAAGAGGAGGCACAGCCTATACTACACAGGTAGAAAAATAAATTCATCATGTTTTGCTCTTAAATTCCCCAATTCCCTGACACATAAAAGCCAGCATTTATCGTTAGAATCTCCTGTTTTCCCAAATGCTATGAGCCTGAGACAGGTGCTTAATAAATATTTATGAGCTAGCATACTACCTTCCTTATTTCAAGATCTTGTATTAAATCATTGATAATGATGAGAAAAACCCTAAACAATTCAGATGATCAAATTTGTTCCTTATATCTTATTTTATTTAAAGTGAAAATCATCACAAATGATTAAAATAACAATGGTTTATGTAATAAAATCTTACATTTATATGGTGCTTTATAATTTTAAAAGAATTGTTTGCATTTTAACTCCTTTGATTCTCACCCACATCCCTACAAAATAAGTAAAGAATGTTTTTAGTATATACGTTTGAAAGATAAGGAAGAAACCTGTTGTACTCAAAATCATCCACTGCCTCCTTCTGTAACGAAATAGAATAAGATTGATCAAAAAAAACAAAAACAAACAAAAAAACGGATGTGTTGCCTGCTTACTGTGTTCTAGATACTATGCCAAATGTTCTAAAGCAACATTCCTACTCTTAATAAGCTCTCAGTAATAGGGAATGCTGACAAGGAAAGGAAAAACTGCAAGTAGAGTGTAATGGAGGCTACAGCAGAACTCTGTACAGGAGACAATGGTGGAAATCAAAAGAAAGGTTCGGTGTGGACAATGGAATGTTAATTACTGAGTTTTGAAAGCCAAATGTGAGGCCCATTAAGACTTTGTACCAGTCAAGGTTTCACAATAAAGTAGGACACAAGGCTAAGGAAATTTCTTTTTTATGGCATCTGTCTATTTCAAAGTTTTTGCTTTGAATTGTTGCCAGTCACACAGATTTCTTTTTTCAGAAATGGGCATTTATAAGCCAACAGACCAAATTCAGTTGTAACATTCAACCAACAGGATTGATAGACTCATTAATTATAAAATAATTGCAAGGAGTTTTCTTTAAACACCTCCACTCCACCGGCTCTTCCTTTCATTGTCATTTTTAATGGCTATTTTCCTATCAGGGAGGACTTCATACACATAGCTTGATGCCTGTAATACTCTTTTATTAGAGCATTTTTAAGTTTTTCCACATAATTTTAATTGTTAAAAAATAAAATAGATAGCCTTTAGAAGTAATTTGGTCCATGTCTCTGTTTATGGGCAAAGTTTAATAAACTTTTAAACAGATGAGATAATACTCACCCTTGGCAATACAGTCCTAAACAAGGATTTCTTTGTTGAGTGAGGAAATAAACCCTGTTCAACAAAACCATACAAAGTACAAAGCCTCTTATGTGTAGTTTCTGTGTAATAGGAATGGCGCTAGGCATCAGATAATCTAAAACCTGAGATCTATATAGTGTAAACTTTTTATCTGCTGGGGAGAATTCAGTTCCGTGGTTAGCTGACTTACCAAATTCAGTATGGAAGTATTTTATGATGAGAATGACTGTTCTATTGAGTTCATGGACTGAACTAAAAATAGTCAAATGTCTTTCACATTCCATCACTAATGTTTGATCGAAGAGCTGCTTGAACCCCCTAGGATAAATGCTTTGATTTTCATATCATTTCTAAAACCTTGTCACTCCCTAAGCAACAGTAGAACACTAATGAAGCTGTAGTGCTAGTCTTTCTGGAGCCTGAAAATCTAGGTCCTTAGAAATGACAGAAGGGAAAGCAAGCAACCTGCCTGAGCTCCATTGTCTCCATGCTTATTTTTAATTACATCAAAGCTTTAGAAACATGATCTCGTAAATGCTTTGTGGGAATAGTGGCGAATGCACTCATCATGTGAAATCCATAAATTGCTTATAATCCTCTCAGGATGTTAAAAAAAAAAGCATTAAGTAATTGAAGACAGGAAGTCCTCAGTTAATTATTTAGAGGTGTTATCAATGCTTTAAGTAAACTGAAGCATTTTCTGCTATCTCACTAAGCTGAATACCATGGGGACGAAGGGGAAGCGGCCATCATCTTCTCATATTCGCTAATGCAAACAGCACATGGCAGCTTGTCAATAAAAGACTTTTTCATATCATTTATTACTAAACACATCCACCATCCTGTACAGAACAATTTGAATGTCAGTATGGCATTGTTTCGCTTTGGGTTTCCACTGTCTCATAGACGGGCCTCCTAATGTGAGCAGTGGGATAGAGGGAGAGGGTAAAAGGATTAACTAAATAATTAGGGTCTCGGAGAGAAAAATGAATTAAGCATGTCCTCTTTAGCAGCAGGTATGATAACGCCCTAAGTGTCTCTCAACTCTAGGGAAATTGTTTTCAATATAATTAATTAAAAAGTTGCTTGTCATTACATTTCACTTAAATCAAAGACTCACCAGCATTAAGTTAGCAAGGTGAGACAATAATTTTGCCTTACTTTCCCATTTACTTAGAAACCCATGAAAAACCCATGTACTAAAATAACACAAACCCTGCTTATAGGGGAAAACATGATATTAATGCTTTAGTGAGACAGATATCTTACACATCACTTTTGCAAAAAAGAGAACATAATTTGACCATCAATATGAAAAAATGTGGAAATTCTTTGTAACAGGATTTTGCATTTATAACAGAATTTTGCATTTAGATAGTGCAGAAATTCTTTATAACAGGATTTTGCATTCATATACTTCTATAGTATCCCACACTTTGCTCTCACAGTATTTATTACATTTTATTGTAATATGCCTCTCAATTGTCTCTATTCCTCAGCAAGTAGATAAAGTTTTGAGAGGGTAGAGCCGATAACTTCTTGTTTGCCATTGTGTCCTTGGTACTTCTGACAGTACTTAATATGAATAAGGTGTTCAAAAAATATTTGTTGAATGAATGAATATTGAATATTACAACCGTATCCAAATGATTATATTTCATTTTGATTGGAGATAAAAATCCCACTGTCAAACACATCTAATTCCCAGGCATAATTGGCTACTTAATTTGGGAGTTTCAGTGCAAGATGAAAATGAGAGGTCCTTGTTCGAAAATCATCATGAATTTCAAGTTGGTTAAATCAGAGCATTGAAACCAAGCATGGGGCCCTTCTAAGCACAGAACCATGTACGCTCGTGTAGCTGGCCCTGTTCTCAGGCAATATAGATTTATTAACAGTGTGTTTATTAAATGGAAACAGACAGGAAGAACACTAGAATGATAATCATGTCCTCAGGACAGTTTCAGGAGCTTCTGTAGTTGTGTGTAACTTTTATGGGACACATTTCCCCTGTCTAGTACCTGATCACCGACTACTAAACTTTAGACCTGTGAAAATAGATATGAAAATTAACTATTTTTCATTTTTCCAACACTGAAAAAAGCTAACTTTGTGCCTGTCTACTTGAACCAACAGCAGCAACAAAAGCATGGCATCCACCCCTGTTTCTCCCTTTCTTTCAACATTCTTATTGATAGGATATGAAAGTTAACTATTTCTAGTCAAAAGCAGTCCAGACACTAATATTTAAAAAAAGAAAAAATTTCCCTTGAAATCCCAGACATTCCAAGTTACTCTACCTGGGCAGCCACTAATTCTGTTTTGTCCCAGCAGTTCTGGCCAACCCTGCTCTCTCTGAGATTCCTCATTGTCATGCATTTGAGCAACATCAGATTTTGCTGCCACTGGATACCACAAATTGTGTTTAGAGAAGGAGACTGTCTGAATGTGTAGAGGAGAAGGAGCTTTAATCTAGTACAATACTGAGCTGCAGAGAAGAAAAATATTAACATATTGTCCATGAAATTAAAAGCAAAGTTCTTTCTTTGGTGACTATCTCAATAATAAGATGTTAATCTATATTTGGAAATAGAGACTGCCAAGGAAGTGATTCATTTAGGAAGTACTTCTTAGGCTGACACAGGGCACAAGGATGTTGGAGGGGTGGTGGGGGGAGTGGAGCTAAGCTATGACCTAGAATTACACATAAAATACAGAATTAAGAAATTAAGAATGCAAATAAGCTTGTAGCAACTAGTCAGCACTGAAAGCCATGAAGTTGCCTCACTGGCATTTGCAAAGCAAAAGTCCCTTTGTTTTGCTGCCCAGTTCACATGAGGTATTAAATCAAGATTCATGTGCTGAGTTCATACTTCAGAGCATTGATACCGGAAATGGATAGAAACAATGGCTGCTCACAGAAGGGCAGGAAATTGGCTTGTCTGAGTGGCATAGGGAGTTGCTAAGATTGTGATGGATGGTATTATCAGCAAATGTGCTCTAGCAAGTGAGCTCATGAAATAATTTCTTAATCAAATTTTGTAAAGCAAATCATAATTTAAATGTACCTTTGTTGCCTCTAAATTCATTCTATGGTGCCGTAATTTATCAGTTTTGAGTATACAGATTTTCACATTGAATCAGATTAACCCAAAGTGGAAGACAGATACAGCTCTACCCATCACAGCCATGGTTTCCAGTGAATACTGGAAATTCTTGGGAATCTCCTTGAGCAGAGAGGTTCTGGAAGAAATCACTTAGTGAGATCCAGGTAAATGAAGGCAAAAGGAAATGCTATTATCAGCAGAGACTTGATTGGTGAGTCAGGTGGGCCCCACCAAACATCCAGTTTGGGTGAACTGGTTCCAGGACAGGTTACTTTCCCACAAAATGGCAATTTGTAATACTTGATACCTACTTGACAAAAATATTTTAAGGTAACCTAGGCCATTCAGCACTTCAACTAATTGCTAACTATGCTGATTGAGGGACTCATGGAGTTTTACATTCTTTAGGACTATTTGGCAATTCTTTAGAAAATAACAGATGATGCTATAGGATAATGGGCAGAATGCTTTAAGTAGCACTTGCTATCTGAAATTAAAACCGACAAAGTGCCTTTTCCTGACTATTTATCTGGAGGTTAAAAATTAGAAGCAAGCTGTTCTTTATAGATTGTATCATATATAAGTTGCATAGGCATGGGTTTTGTTTTCCAAATCATATTTTTATGATCCATTGGAAGACATTTTGTAGTCCCTTTTTAACACACATTTACTCTTGAAAGTAATGTTAGTTGAAAGTGTAATTGTAATGAGTTTGGCTATATTATGCCTCTTTCCTTTAAAAGAGAACACGATTCCCTGTAGAGAAATTCAGGTAATTTGCAGGTGCGGTAATCTTCACTATACTGAAATGTTAAATACTTGGCTTTTTTCCATGCATTTGCCTTTCTCTACAACTGCTATTTCCTACTCTTTTAACTTGATGCTGAGCACTTGAATGATGTTTTCTTTTCTCCTTCTACTCTTCGACTTCAGGATTAAGTTACAGTCAGAACGGTTCCTTTGAGACATCTCTTTATTTCCCTCTTCTCATCCTGATCAATTCATGAGTAATATTCAATTGGTGTGCCCTTTTCATTGCCAGTTGCTAATATTTCATGTATATCTCATTTTAAGGACTACCAATAGGGGCTTACTTAAAATGACAGCAAATTCCAGTTAAAATGTGTTGATTTTATTGAGTTTCACAAAGTCATATATATGAAAGGTCATCCAGTTCACGTAAATCATCTATTCCTGATGGTAGTCAGTGCAATCCTTACAGATTATTTGAACCAAGTCTATCAGTAATACAATCCTCTAGCAATATGAAAAATATAAGACCTAAGAAATAGAATATAAAAAATTATGGATTCAGATATTGCCTTCTCTCAAGTTAGTCTGTAGCCCCATTGAGCAGTCTACACTATCATGCCTACAGTTCATAAATATGGAAGCTGAGGCACCTAGAAATCAGGAAAATTGCCCATAGGTAAATATTAGAACCCACATAGTCTAACTTTAGACACCATTCTCTTGACCACCGCACTAGCCTGCCTCAGTACCTGAATTGTGATACTATTCAAAATAAAAATATTTAAATATATATCCCCATTTGTATTTTTTTAATTACTGGAAATTTTATAGGGCCTTGAGCATCCTGTCACTGTTTTCCTGATGAGGCTGGGGAGTCTGACCTAATTACACTGGGCCAAATTTCTCAGCCCAACTGCACAGAATCTTGGTCTCATCCCTTACTAGTTCTGTGACCATGGGCAAGTTCCTCCAACTCTCTCTGCCTTTGCTTCCTTATCTGTAAAATGAGTAGATAAAAGCATGTACCTCAGGGAGTAAGTATGGGCAGTGGTTGTCTTAATGCCTGTGAAGTGCACAGAAGGGGCTCTCTAAGTAGTAAGTGCTCATCAAACATTACCTAGTATGGTAGTTATGTGATTTAGTAACCAACTTTCTTGAAAATAACTGCATTTCTTGTAAAATTTATTTAATTGATGTTTAGATTCCAGAACACTAAATGAGGAATTAAAATGTAACAATAGCAAAGTAAACATACCTGAATTGTTTTTTTTTTACTTTATAATTTTTGAAATGACTTGATGTCTGAACTAAATCCTTAACGTATTTATTTCATATTAAGAGCAGTTATGATGGTTTCTCCCATTTTTAGGTCTTTCAGATGCTGTTTAATCTTCAGAGGGAAGACAGTCATTAAACTGTTTCAATGTCTTTGACTGTAGCTCTTATGTAATGTTGACAGCACAGAATTTGCTGTCAAAGTCCTAGGTCTGTCCCTACCCACACCCAGTCATGCATTCATTGTGTGACTATTTGGTTCTCTGAGCCTCAGTTTTATTACCTACCAAACTGGAATAATGATGCCTTTTCTGGTGAGAGTCAAGGTGAAGCCTCTGCATATATGGAAGGAATTATTCATGTTATTGCTAATTCTCTTTCCCATAATCTTGTAACTCTTTCTAAGATGGGTAAACCAAAAGCTTATGGTCCCTACATGCAACATGTAGGATTTTGAGCTTGTGCTTAGGCATATGACCGCAATAATAACTATAATTACAGTATTATTTAGAACTTTTCTGTTCTAAAGTCATAGAAAACAGCTCAAATGGATTTAACAAGAAAGGTCATTTATTGTCGCATGAAACTAAAAAGTCAGATGTAAACTTCAGGCATGGCTCACTTGAGGATACCAAATGATATTGTCAAGATCCAATGTCTTCTCATCTTATCTCATTTCCATTCTCAAGCTCTATATGGTGGGGAAAAACAACCAACCAACCAACCAAAGAAACTACCAGCAGTTTTGTTTTTAGGCTTAGCTTTTCATTGGCTTGACTTAGGTCAAGGACCCAATCCTGAGCTGCTAATGGAAAGGGAATGTGGAGATTTGTGTCCAGACCTGAGTCATAGGTACATTCCTTAATCCATGTGGAGTCAACTCTAAACAAAGCACAAAGCCTGATGGTGGCCAAAGAGCTGCTTATACAAGGAAATTTTGGGTTTCCTTAAAAAAAAGAAGAATGAAGGGACCTTAGAAGTTAAATATAGCAGACATAGATGGCATGACACATACTAGCAAACATCAGTTGAAATGAGTCTGCCTAGTTCTGCTGTTGTACTGAAAACAGAATTAACAGACTCTGAAAATCAAAGCACAGAAGTTTATTGAGCTAAAGTAGCTCAAAAGGTTGGGTTCAGGGAGGCAGCTTATATGGCTGTTTGAGACAAATGGGGGATGTGAGAGAATGGGGAAGGACAAGGGGGACATGAGTTGTGAGGGGAGTGTGAGCTTTATGAGCTGCAAGGGGGATGTGAGTTGTCTAGAGCAGGATATCTTTGGGCTACAATCTGTTAATCAGCAAATGCACAGCAGGATGTTTGTGTAAGTCTGTGACTATTGGGTGAAGATTAGCAGACTTGCTGGTGACTTGTTTATTACAAGTCATCTTGACTTGTTTATTACAGTTTTTCTTTCCTAGCAAGGACAGGGGTCTCTATCAGCACCACAAGGGATCTTTGGCATATCAGCCTGGCTCAGTTGCCCTCTGTCTCTTCTTTGTAGTTTCCTGCATAAAATGGGAGTTCACGCAAATCAAGATGATTAGTAAAGCTATCTACCACTCCAATTTCACACTACCCTTTGTCTGCCCCATGTGGCCCTTTAAATGTGGCTAGCACACCCACATGCCATACTGCCGGGTGCAGACAAAAACTCTTGAGGACAAGCTCTCCAGGAATTAGACTAAGACCATCAGCCTCCCCCACCTTCACTTGAGGTCCTTGCCTCTTGCCTCTCTGATTCTTCAGTCTTTTCCCCAGTTCACCACATCCATTCCTGTTGGTTTGGTAATGTATTTGAACTCCTCTTGCTTCCTGACCTAGACTTCCCATTCAATGCTGAGTTCAGTATCCCCTCTTGATTCCAGTATCCCCAGTAGCTTCAAGAGATATGTATTTCCTCCCCCAACCCTGGCTCCAGAGTGCTAGGCCTTCACACCCCATCCAATTTAAACATTTCTTAACAAACTGGGACTTTTCAATAAAACACATACACACACACACACTAACAAGCTAGCTGTCTCTGGGTACCATCTCTAAACAGCTATCTTCCAGTATTCTGGACCATGTGTAAAATGGATGCCACTCAATTTGCTCCAAAAAGGTTTTGTAAAGAAACGACAACTTCTGTTTTTGTATACATTAAATTGCCTTTTAATTTCTATCCTCATTGCAAATACCCTCAATCCTCCAATCATCAATTTTATTACACCTCTGTGATGGTGAATTTTCTCTTCTTTCATCCTAATACTTATCCTAAAATTTTCCTCAATCATCACTGCATTTCTGAAATAAATCATCCAGAACACAAAATGAGGAAGAGAATTGAGGGTATTTTCATGAGAATTTTCCAGAGAAAGATAAAATATCTTTTCACTTTTACTGGCTATACTTAAGTCTGGCCTTCAGAAAAATTGAGAAAATATTTTTTTTTCACAAGTGTATGAATTTTTGTTGTTATTTTATTAATAATCTAGAGAAGGATAGAAAAGAATATCCTTCTCAATGAAATAGATACTGTGGGCAGTGATATCTGTGGGATTATGTGGAAGGACCCGTTGGACCAGATCACATTTGTGATGGACATTTTAGCCGCATGGTTCTGCCATCCTATGGACTATGTTCATGGGTTAGCTCTTCTTTAAACATGATTTAACAAACCTTATCGAGCACTTTAAATAGGCACTAAAGAGAAAATGCCAAAAAGAAAACAAACAAAAAGCCCTCAAAGACACTATCCCTGCTTTCAAAGAGCTTACATTCTAATTAAGAAAGTAAGATATTCACCAGATGAAATGGTGATCCAAGGAGTAAGACCCCCTTTTTCAGTAGTGGGTTCAAGGGAGATAATGTCAGATTACATCAGCTTGCCACTGTAACCTCTCCTTTCATTCTTGGATGTTCCCTTCCATTTCCTTTTGAGTTCTATAGTTTATAAACTCTAGTATTTTCCTGTGAGCCTGTATCAAATATATGTGACTTGGGTATCACTTAGATCTTTCATCATATTCCTCATCTATAAATCTGACAAATATCAAAAGTATGTAACTTTTCCATAGCAACCAAATGGAAGATTATAATCAAATAGTCCCTGCACTTTATCACCAATTTGATAAGGAAACACAAAGGGCTCTGAAGCTGAGTCCTGGAGCAGCATCAGCTGCATAACATTGTTGCTTTAGCAGGGAACCCGGACTACTCCCCGATTTTAAATGAATTAGTCCATTAACTCATTCATTCATTTATAACAACTTACTAAGCACCACTGTTGTGCCAGTCACTATTCTAAGGATACAGTGGCAGACACAACAAAGTCCTGGCTCTTTTGGAGTTTACATTATAGAGGGGAAGACAAATAATAAATCAACAAATTGATATATAATAAATATCAGGTAATGTTGAACACTGGAAGAAAAAGAAAGTAGGGAGAGGGGATAAAGAGTGATGGGGGTGGTGCTTTGGATAGAGAGGTCAGAAATCTCTTACACTTGGGCACAAATCTACATACAGTGAGACTGACACGTGACTATCTGGACAAAGAGTCAGTCCACCAAGAGAACTAAATAGGTGAAAATGTACTTCAAAATTCATGAAAAATAAGTATAGAGTATAGTAATCTTTAGATCCGTGTCATAACTTGACCTGATTATTTTATAATATTCAAACATGGACTATGTCCTATTCTTTAAAAAATATAATTTCTGCTTTTGAACTTTCCCAAGAATCAAGGAGAAAAAGGTGTCCTCAGTATACCCCTTATTGAATGCTGCTATCTTAAGTTTGCTTCTGCAAAACCAAAGTACTACTCTAGAGAACCTATTTCATCTTCTCAACAGCTTTAGAAGCTAGGTGCTTTAATGGTTTCCATTTTTTACAGATCAGTAGAGGAAGACAAAGAGAAGCTTAGTAACTTGTCCAAGGTCACCAGCCACAGAGTGAAGTCTAACAATATACAACTTTTATTCTAAATGGATTAAGTCATTCTTTTTTTACCCTGAGAACTCACTGAGCAGCTACTGTGCTGTATCATAGTCCTAGTACAAAAGAAGCAATAGTATGATCTCCTCCTCAAATTATGTCAAGTCATGTGTAAAGACAAAACCAACCTACCCCCAAAAAACTACAGAAGTGTGACTTGGAACACTGGGCACACACGGTGAAGAAGTGCAAAGTTAAAAAAAAAAAAGTACTGATTGGTGTTAATATGAACTACTAGTGCCTTGGAGCTAGAAAATATTGACTCTAACCTTCCTTTTATTTTGTCTGCCCTTATTCATGTTAGAAGCAGTTACAGGAACCAGGGCGGTTATCCCAGAGAAAACTGGGGTGGGTTGGGGTGGGGGGTGGGGGTGGAGTTGACAACTGTCTACAGATATTTGAAGAACTGTCATGTGGAAAAGAAATCAAATTTGTTCTATAAGTCCCCAGGGGTGGAAGCGATAGAAAGATTTCACCACAATGTAAGGAATTTCAAACCATATAAGGATAACTCTAGAGCTCTCCAAAGACAGAAGGGCTCTTTGGGAGATGGCATGCTCCCGTCTTATGGGTGGGTCAGCCTCTTCAATGACATCTTGTAAAGGGGAATCGAGACAAAGAGGGATGAGTGGATTTCCTGAATTTAAAGGTCTTGTCCAAGGCTTAGAATTTATTATTTTGCCAGTGTTAAGTGAAATTTTTATTATTTAACTGTTTATGAATTTCATATATTTATTTAAAAGTGTTTTCTGCTGCTAATTTTTTTTTTTTTTTTTTTGGTTAGCACATCTGCAACTCTGCATGTTACTTCTGGTACATAATAGATAATAAGTATAATCTTCTCAAGAGATACTTTATTTCTTATTTGCTGTTTCTAGGTCTCCAGCCATACACCAACTACAGCTTCATACTTACAGCTTGTACATCTGCTGGATGTACTTCAAGTGAGCCTTTTCTAGGTCAGACACTGCAGGCAGCCCCACAAGGTAATGAAAACAAAAATCCTTGATTGAGGGGAGATGTTTTTGTATAGTGTTTTGAAGTGAACTCTACAAACTCCTTCATAAGGAACAAGAAAGAAGGAATAAATTGATAGATTCAAAGAAAAAATATTCTAGGTTCCCATCCCTTGGGCTTGGTTAAACTATATATAGCTTCCAAAAGTAAGTTTGCTTTCCATTCTTTAAACCTTTGAGATTTGTTTTCTGTGGAAAAAAAATATTGGATATGAAATTCCTCAAAAACTCAGAAGTTAAATATTTACAGAGCACCTACTATACAATAAGCACTGTGCTAAGTGCTGAGGTTGACTGAAATATTCCCTGCCCTTAAGAACTTACCAGTCAAGCATCCAAAATCTATATAGAGACAAAATCTGAAAGGTTATGTGATGAAAGTGTGAATGAACAGAATGCCCAGGTTGATCTAAAGAGGGAGAGAATATAGGGTTTTTGTTTGTTTGTTTGTTTGTTTGTTTTGGAGCAAATGCCTCCTGGGATGGACTGTGAGAGCAGGAAGGATTTTCACAAATGAACAATTGAAGAGATACACTCTCAAACACAACTTGAGGAAATGGAAACTAGTACCATTACCATGGAAGACAAGTTGGCAATGTCTATTAATTTAAAATGTAAATTCCGTATGACACCTCACTTCCATTTTCATTATCTATGCCAGAAAAAAGACATTTCCACAACTGCACAAGGAGGCATGTACCAAGATGCTTATTGAAGCATATTTTTTTTTCATAATGGCAAAATGTCAGAAGCCATATAAATATCTATGAGTATGAGAATTGCTAAATAAATTCAGATATACTCACCTTATGCTCCATGCATTAGTTTAAAAGAATGAGATGATTTGTACATATGAAGAGGAAGTTATAAAACTATATTTAAAGTGTGGTATATTTTATGTATAAAAACATAACAGAAAATATTCATTTCTATAGGTAAATAAATATTTGTACATAGTAAAAATCTGTAAGTATACATCCCCAACAATGGTTACATGTGGGATGGATAAGTGTCATTCACTTTTAGGAAAAAAATATGCTTAGTAGTTGATGCTAGTGATCAACTAATTATTTTGTTTATCTTTATTAGCTGCCTGTTTTCCATGTGGGGAAACCAAGGCATTCATTAAGTTTCTAAGCAGAAATATAATGCTAATTATCACAGTAGAGTCCTGCACTCCTTGTCCATTACTCTTCTAATGAAAGGGATTGTTGTACCTCATAATATTAGACCTGAACTTCCTACCAGTAAATGGGGTATAAAATGGAAAATTCCACATATGGGGCATATGGCTCCTCACCAGGAATTCACTAATGATGTTTTCTATATAAAGAATGTTTCATGTCAAAAAGCTTAGTGTTCCTTTGAAAGGAAGAAACCAGCAGTGGATTTTTTGGAAAGGTAAACTATCAAATGGATACTTTGATGATAATGGATAATTTCTAAAGGATCTATCAACCAGTTTTGGCTGAAACACAACCCTGATAACATAACAGGGCCACTTGCTCCAGTTTACTCCACCAAATCCATACATTTAAATTCTCTGAAAACATGCCTCTATTTTCCCACTTATCCCAGCAAAATTTCTTGAAAGGACTCAGACTTTATGACTTAAAAATTGTAGCTTTCAATCCTGCAGGTGAGAGTGAGATGAATAATGTTGTCCTTGATTTCTCTCTCTTTTTTTTTTTTAATTTTATGCACCTTTCCTTTAACACAAGTAACTAGGCCAAAGGCTAATGAACTAAAATGGGTTCAGAAGAAACATAGATTTAGAATCCATTTTCTGACTGTGTAAATGCCATTTGTGAATAACAGATATGTGGAATAACTGCAGTCTGAGTGCTTAACTTGGGGGTTGTAAGGGAACACGTTGGACATGCCATTAAGTTCTACTGTTTTACTGTAAAGTGAAAACAAGCATACTATATCATTTTGAATCATTAACCCAAATATAACTAATTATAAAATGGAATTTTGAAGAGAAAATCATAGAAACTTGTGTATATTTAGTCAAATAGTGGGAAGTGTTTGAATTGGGTTATTACTCTCTCTTTTTAGAATTACTGCCACCGCAGAAAGCTCTAATTCATTTCAGAATTAAATCATGCAACATTGCAGGCATGCTTTCCTCTAGCATTGATATCATGGGAAAGAAAAGTGGAAAGACCAATCTTTCTCAGTTTCATTGCAGATTTCTCTTCCCTTGCCCTTCTGTTAACTGTTGATGTTTCCTCGGATTTTTCCTCTACTCTGCTCTCTAACTCCACACAGTCTCCCTTGAAATTCACAAGTACTGGCTTTAACTTCTCTGGAGCCCTATATTTCTTCAGATCCTCCTAATTAGTCTTCCTGCCTCAAGTCACTTTTCCTCTTTCTCATATTTCCCATCTTAATTCTTTTTCCCGTGTTGCCAAAATAGGCATAACCCACATTAATCCCTTCCATAAAAACCCCAATTCCTTCCAGAAAAAAAAAAAAAAAAAATCCATATCTTCTTGGTATGCAAAAATAGATCCTTCGAGTTTTAACTTGTGCCCATCTGCGTAGTCTCTCTACCTGCCACATGACATCCAGTGCACCAGCCATGCCGAGGTACTTGCTGCTCCACCAGGCATTGCATTCCCATATTTCTGGGACTCCCCTCCAGCTAGATACCTTCCCTCAGCCAACTCCCACTTTTTCAAAGCTTAGCTCACCTGTCTCACCTTCTGGAAATTGTCTACTATGACCACTTCCACTTCCCATCCCTCCTCATCTGACACCCAATCTGTGTCAGGAACCCTTCCTAGATTCTGTGATACAACACTGGGCTTCCTTCTCTTAAAACAATTATCAAACCAGATCATAGGTTTTTATTTATTCATCTTTTGTCACCGTGATACTGTGAACTCCTTGAAGGATAAGGACAATATGTCTTTTATCCCTACCTCCCCAGTGTCCAGCAGAGTGTATGACAAAAACAAAAACAAAAACAAACAAAAAAAAAAAACAAACAGGGTAGAATGTTGAATGACTAAATTGACAAATAGCATATAGTCAGGAAGCCAGCACATCCCTGACACTAGCTGGTCTCTTCACCAGTTTCCAGATGAAAGCCAATCCACAATGAGTGTGGGGATTTTAAAGTTGGAATGAAGATGTGGGGGGAGACAGCACTCAAGATAAATTTAAAACATTTACAGAAGATGGGTTTCTTTTCTGTTAACTATTGTGTCATGAGTCATGAGACCCACTGAAGTTTTCCTTCTGACCATTCCCCCTCATGGCTTTCAGCAAGGGAAACTCCTCCCAATTGTCCCAGGTTGATTCTCTCACCACCATTCATTTCCTTCCTTGAACTGCCTCATCTTTGCCCTTTTCTTCTACAGAAAAGGTTTTCTGGTGCCTTCCTGAGACTTAGGCCGGGGTGGGGGTGGAACAGATTCTTCCCATGGGACACATTGGACGTCTACCAAAGGTGGGTCTCTACCAAAGGTTTCTTACAGCTGCCAAGAAAACATTTCTATATCACTGTGCAGGTAAAATAGAGTATCTATATATACATTTTGAAATTTGTCTTATCAGTCAAACCAATGAATATAGTGTTATTACCAATCTGAACATAACTTTCACCAACCTGTATAAATAATAACCCCAAATGTTATTTAAAATTTGAAGCAAACCCAAAATCTTGCTTCATTTTATTTCATTAGCTCCTCCAGTTGACTGCAGATCTGAAAGTTGCATTGACTGGCTCAACTTGGAAACTAAGCAGTAGCATTTCTAGTACTTTGGTGATTTTTAATACATTCTTCAAGGTGAAAAAGACATGAATGCAGGAAGCAGATTGGAACTCAACATATATATTTGTCTCTTGTATCAACAAATTAATATCATGTTTAAATCAAAGCTTTAGTTGGTTGAGGCTTCTGGCAGCTGTTGGCAGAAGAATCCAAACATAAATGTATAATGTGATTTGCAGATATTTCCAAGCAGCTAACATAGAGAGAGCTTTCAGAGCAAAATGTAGTATTTTCTCCTCAGAAATAAGTTGCTCCTTAAAAAGTCAGTAAATTTGGGCCATTTTGAAATCTATCTTGATTCTTTTAAGTTATTGCTAAATAAATTGTACTTCAATGTCCTGAAACTTTTTTCTGAAATGTCAAACGCTTACTCCCTCCAAAGTAACTCACATAGGAGGTACAATCAACTGACAACTATTGAATACAGGGAATATAGAATTGAAATGAGTTTTTAAAAGCTGCAGAGAGAGTTACGGTGTTTATTCAAGGCATATCTAGATGACAACATAAAGTGATAGGCTTGAACCTGCACATTTCTAAATTCCACATCAGTATGTTTACACACCAGTAAGAGTGCTTAAACATTTGATCTTGAATTACAGTTATTTGTATGTATATTTTGTTTTTATAGAGAAGAGCAAACTTCTTGAGAGAATGAACCACATCTTAGTCATCTTTGCATTTCCTAGAACTAGCTAGAGTCCTTAAAATAGGATTTTGCAGAAGATATAGCTACATAAATTCATTCACTGAACACTTCTTAGGCCTTGTGCTATCTGTAAAAATACATTGACAAATAAGACAGAGAGGACCCCTGCCCTCGTGGAAGTCACATTTCATTGATGCATGAGAAAGCAGTTGACTGCACAAGCAAGAAAAGCAAAAACAAAAATTTAAAGAAATAAGATGTGTATATCATTAGTGTTAAGAGAGGAATAGAAAAGGCCGTGTGATAGAGAGGGATTAGGTTGGGATTACTTTAGACAGAGTTAGAGTTAGAATTAATGAGGATGGTCAGCCAAGAAGGTGATATTACCAGTAGTTACTGATAAGTGAACTTTGGGAAGAAAATGCAAAAATGTCATCATATCAAGAGCAAAGTGTTCCAGGCAGAGGGAATGGAAGCGCCAAAGCCCAGAGGTGGGAAAGAACTTGAAAGATTCTAGGGGTAGAAAAGAGTTTAGTGTGGTTGGAGCTTCATGAACGATAGGAGAGTGGTGCCAGGTAGTCCAGAGCCAGAAAATGTAAGGCCATACAGGTTAGCATAAAGAATGTGGATTATATTATATGAATAAAATACAAAGAGTTATAGATTTTTAATAAATATTACACTGGCTTATGTGTGAAGAATGGAATAGAAAAGGATAACATTTAAAACATGAAAACTAGTTCAGCAGCTATGATCAGGAAGTCCAGGAGAGAGAAATGTAGCTTGAACTAGCAAAGGTGGCAGTAGAGATATAGAGAACTATATAGATTCAGGGTAGAATCTGTACAGTGTGATGATGTTACATTTGGGAGTGAGGAAAATGGAAGACTCAAGGATAATTCTTTTACATGTTTTGCCCAAAGAAATGGATAGATGGGCAAGACTGGGAGATGAATATGTTGTATAGAGGAAGACCAAGGGTTCAGTCTTAAGGTCTTAGGTTTTTGATATATAGTTATTCATCTAAATGGAGATGTCAAGTAGACTGTAGGATTCATGAGTCTGAAGCTCAGGAGAGTGTTTTAGTCTAGACGTAGGCATTTGGGAGTCTTCAGCACATAGATGATATTAAAAAATAAGAGACTGAACGAAGATCGCCGAGGAAGAAAGTGATAGAAAAGAAGTGAAGAAGAGAAAAAAGGAGAAGAGGAGTGGGTAAGAGAGGGAAGGGGAAGGGAAGGGAGGGGAGAGGAGAGAACCTAGGGTCCTCAGCTACTTCTACATTTTGAAGGCCGGTAGAGGAGGAGGAGCCAGTAAAAGAGGGTGGAAGGAGCAGCCGAGAGATAGGAGGAAAAAAGCTGAGCACATGGTGTAAGAGAGACAAGGGAAGGAATGTTTTTTTGTTGAAATATATGATTCATATACATGCTAGATTATGGTTGTTTCCACATATTTCAGGTAAACAGGCATTAGAGTTTGCAATCCTCAGATGGTCTCTCAGGCCTTGATTTAGATTACACTTTGATAAACAGTCAACCTAGAGTAATTTTCCACCACTAGTTATTTGAAATTCACTTTATAAAGGCAATATAAAAATAAAATAATCAAAGCAATAAATAAGTAGATGTACTCCAATTATTTATTCTACCTCCAAAGTGAATAAAGTGTATTTTTATTGGTCACAGTGAGATCTTTTTCAACAGATGAAAATTTCATAGTTCTGAAGTGATGGTGTGACTTTTGATAAAGTGTTTATTTTATCCCAACAATAAAACTTCGTTGTGTTATTTTTGCCAGGAGTTTGGGTGACACCTCAACACATTATCATCAATTCTACAACGGTGGAATTATATTGGAGTCAGCCAGAAAAGCCCAATGGCCTCATTTCTCAGTATCAATTGAGTCGTAATGGAACCTCAGTTTTCCAGGGTGGCAGAGAGGAGCAGCATTTCACTGATAAAAACCTGGAGCCCAACAGCAGGTAAACTAAAAGAAAACTGTTACCAATCATCCAGTAAGATTATTAAATCTTCAGGAAGGTTGAAAAAGACATCTCCCACTAAAACAATATTGAATCAATCATTTAATCTATCTCCTCATTCTTTAGCTATTCATTAATTGATGAGATCTTTATATTAGCTTCAGATATCAGAAACCCAAGTACTAACATTAAGTTAGTCTTCAAACCGCACAAAATTCCTTAAAAATGTGAAGTCTTTTATTTGACACTGAAGCATGAGAATGTTTAAATATATAAAATATACAAAGTGTTAAACCTTAAAAGTTATCAAATTATCTTAAATATGCATTCGTAAACTAGCAAAAAAAGAGATTTAAAGAATTTTGTATTAGCTCTCTTTTTCTCTAGTATAATGTTTTCTCTACTTGCTACATTATATACAGACATGAGTTTTAGAGAATTTCCACATATTCATAATACCTTCCCATTCATTTCTTAGCAAGGCAAAATATATTTTAGATCAACAGATGTTTTATTGTAGAGAGATCAATTTAGTTTTAACTGTGGAAAGTAGAAGATCAATTTAGAAACACCTTCCTCTAATTTCCCTGATATCCAACCCATTTTAAAATAGGGAAGATTAATCTGAATCCTCCACAATCTCCCAGTATATCCAAGAATTTCCTGAAATCTTCAAGGAAAGCTATGGATTACTAGAGGCTTAAAAACAAAGTGGGAAGGTACAGAAATAGTGACCCTCTGCCGAGGCTGCTGACTTGTGCTGGGAAAACTACCAAGTCTAGGGTGAAGTGTCTGGACACGCAGGAAAGGATTTGCAATTTGTCACAAATTTAGGGCTAAGCAATGGATAGCAAAGTCAGCAATGTTTGTTCAAGCCTCTTGTGAATGCCTTTTCACAGTTTGTTCTTTTTAAATATAGGTACATTTACAAGTTAGAAGCAAAAACTGGAGGCGGCAGCAGTACTAGTAACGATTACACTGTACAAACACCTGTATCGACACCAGAAGAAGTCCATCCTCCACATAATATCACAGTCAACGGGCCTCATTCCATATTTGCAGCTTGGGCCCCACCAGGTAAAGAAAAAAACCTCTCTCTACATGTATATGTAAAATATCTTAGAAGAAATGAATTAAAATTCGAGTTAAAGACAGAAATGTGAACTTAATAAATTAGAAAGACATGGTACATCTCCTGAATACATAGAAACAGAATAATCATAAACCACACCTCTGAGTATATATACGTATGAATATGTACATATATACATATAGATACATGATACATGTAGATATAGAATATACGTATATATGTATATACCTTCCTATCAAGCCAATACTTTTCTTCAAATATCAGAGCCTAAAAATTTGTTTTCTTACTCATATATATCCAACGCGGGTCATATAGATCCTAATTAGCATAAACATTCATTTCCACAGGACTCCCTAGAGTGGATCACTGGCAACGTATCCCTCCCTCTATATTGTATCAGTGAATCGGGAATTTGGAAGTGCAGTAGCCCATTTTATCTTTGCACCTTGAGCGGTGACTGGTTGTTAGCTGAATTTTGCCTCTCTAATCTGAATAAACTCCATTGTGCCATTTAGTGCATTTCTGATTTAGTGCATTATCATATTTTGATGTAAGCACCATCCTTAGGTAAAATGCTGATTGCATTAACACTGTGGAGTAAGGATTAGAGTGAAAATCTGCTCGCTCTCTTTTAACATAAGAGACATAAGGAGGTTTTGTTTTGGTAAAACTTAAAACTGGTTAAGGGATTAACTGCCCTTCAAAAACATGCAATTTTATTTTCAATATCTAGTCTTAATTGAAACAAACTCGTTTAGCCACAGTTCAAAAGGCAAATATAACAAATTGGTTAATGGAGCCATTTTGGCCATCAGAAGATCCATTCCATAAAATAATCAGTAAAGTCATATCTTTCATCTACTTAAGCAAACATCTCAGTCAAAACAGGTAATATAGTCAAAAAAATAGAGAAAATACCTAATACACAGAACATAAGTTCTCATAAATCAGCATCCTTATGATGTTAATTTTTGATCTAAGATCAGAGAGAGATGGGTCTTTGTTCAAATTCATAGAAGAAAATCTACCCACAGCTTTATAAGTAAAGAAAAATTTGTTTCTCTAAGAGAAATCTTCTCAGGAAAATATGTAAACTCACATCTCTCCTTACAGATTCGATTTCTACCTTTATGGCATAGTATTGCTATCTTGTGAACTTTTAGCATGTTTCTCCTTGGCACTTTTACAGTGCTGTTGCATTTTTGCACCAGGCAGTAAACTGAGGCTGGATACAACCATTCTGACAAGAGGTTTCTCAGATTCAGATCAGGACCATCCACAATCTAGATCCTCAAAGAACAAGGAAAGTCCTGGGTAATAAGCAAAGTGGATGATTTCCAAGTCCTGTGACTAGGAAGTCCTGTAGTTTAGCAAATTATCTTCTGTTTTAACATTTATATACAACAAATTGCATTTGCTAATCTGAAGACTTCACACTCAGTATGGCTTTGAAAACATCTCTCTTTTAAGGCAACCAAAGTGAAATGAAAGAGGAAGCCAGGATTCTTTTCCCAGGAGTACTACCTACCAGCTAACCTTCTACCAGGCAGTGCCTCCATCTCTGGACCATTTTCTTCATCCGTAGAATGGAGATAATGATAGTACCTACATGTAGGGTTGTTGTAAAGATTAAATGAAGTAATTTATTTAATGGGCATATGTTATCTGCTTGTGTGTAATATTCTCTATATAGTAATTATTGTTGGGGAATTAATTTTTGCCTTGAATTACTTATTCATTTTTAAATGCACTTGCTCCAGCATTTGCTAGGGACCCATGGCCCTCATTTCCAAAATGATAAGACTGGCTACAGCAGTTTTAAAGACTTCTTTTAAATTTTTCAACACTTCGTCATTTTTTTTCTTTGAATTCAATATCACATTTTATGTTTAATGTAAAATGTTTCCATTTTGAAAAGGATCATTGTGGAATCAAACACAGTTTTTCCTTGTTTAATATAACCTTAACTCTGTCTACCTCAGGCTTTGTAGAAATTTTTCAACCTGGTCCAGCCTATGGGATAAAGTGTGGAAACGCTTTACACTCTAACTCTGACCATTTAACCAATGGTAATAAATCTATAATAGCCACACCTGTCAATCTTTCAGTTTCAGATGCACAAAATCCATTACAGAGACTCTGTAATATATGGAAAGATTAAAATCTTAAATTAAACTTTTTTCCTGGTGCTTGGAAGGATTTTGAACTCAGTAAGCAAGCAGATGATTTTGACTTGTGTATAATCTACAGTTGATTTTATTGGAAAGAACCTCATGCTGTGTTTTGATTTGGATAATAAAAACATTTTTCTGTTCCTGAATAGTCACAAATATATATTTTAAACAGAAAGAAAACAAACTTGTGATAATTGGAGGTTGTTTATTTGCTCACATTCAAGAGCTTTCTAAGTATGCATCATACTCCTTTGACATTACAGAATGATTACCCCAAACGCAGAACTGAAAAATGGGCAAAATGGTCTATCCCAGTGGTTCCCAAGTCTGATAAGCATTAAAATCACCTGGAAGCTTGTGCCGAGGCAGATTTTTTTCAACCCCAAGTTTACAGAACCAGAATCACCTGGTTTGAAGTCAAGGATTTTGGATCTTTTTAAAAGCTCTCCAGACGACTTTGATGTGCTATCAAGTTTAGTAACCATGGATCACAAACACCAAGCTAGACAAGTGTTTAATTAAAATAATTCATTGAAAACATGAATCAAACTAGTTTCTTTTGAATGTCCAATACCAAAATAGTTTATAAATTAACTTATTTGCTTCAGATGTAATTTGTTTTGTGATCAGCGTGAATAGAGTGACCTTAGGCACGTACATTGTTGGGAAAAAATAGTCTATATGTTTATTTGGCAACAGAAAAATTAACCTAGGCAATTAAGTGAGTTTTCAGTTTTCAAATTATTGTCTCAATGCTATCTATAGTCTAACTCTTAATACATGTTTAGACAGCCTCCTAGTAAAAACGGTGATGCTTAGAGAATATGTGAAAATATCCAGGGTAACTGTGATACTAACAATAAATAACATGTGAATACATCCATGTTACTTGTTATATATGCAATTTATTAAATCCTTACTATGTGCCAAACACTCTGATAAGCACTTTCCCTGTCTTACCTCAGTTAATTCTCATGAAAACCCTGGGAGACAAGTAATATGATTCTCCTCATAGTGAGATAGGAAATTTGAACCTAAAAGGACTAATACAGTATTCAAGGTCACATTTCAAACCAGAATTCAAATTCAAGTCTGTTCTCAACTACCATCTTTTAACAATAAGCTGCCCAGTCTTTGGTCTAGCTCTGAAATCCAAATCAAACTTTTTATTTATTGGCCAAAGCCTCTCAGATTTATTTTGCAGCAGTTATGCTTTTCTAAATAGTAGCCCAAAGGGCCAAGAAATAGAACTAGGGTTTGGCAAAAAACAAAGGATTCTGGGAGAATGTCTTGCTGGGCATTTCAAGACCAGAAAAATTAATCGTGGAAATGGTGATCCCCTAAAAGGAAAATATCCACCTAGCAATAGTTACCTCCTGGGGCATAGAAGAACTCATAACCAGACGGCTTTACTTACCAATCCAAAAGTCCAGAAGGAATAAGACGTAACTTAGAAAAATCAGATTCCAAGTGCTAAAGTATTTTAATTAGCTGGGGGAAAATAGTCATTTCTCAAATACCTATGAAGAGATTACTTAAAGACTAGTTTAAATCCTTGGTAGACATTCTCCTACCTCCCAGATAAATCCTGGTCCATTTTGTCCCCTTATTACTTGATAAATATCAATAGTAATATTATCAAAACACTACACTCTAGAAAAATCAGGATTTTATACTTTTGTGTATCATTTATACCTTCAAATCCAGTAATATATAAATAGCATATCCTTACAAAATGTTTGCTGAATTAATGGAGGAACAAGATAGTGAGTATGCTTCTAAAATTTACCATGCAGACAAATATAAATAAATTTTAGATTATTCTGCTGTTTTAAATTATCCAAATACTTGAATTCCTATGAAAGTCAACCCCCTTTCCCACACTAACTCAACCCTGTACACACATACACACACAAACAAACATAAATTCCTTCTTCTAAAGACAAGTATGGCATGTACACATATTTTCCAAAGACTGTGTGTTGTCTTAGGGATGCATAGTTTTTTTCACCTACTTCAGAAATGCAAGTTTGATTTCTTTGTGGAAGGATCCTCACCACTTAGTTGCCCTGTGTCCTTAGACAAGCTGCAGAATGTCTCTGAGCTTTGAGTTTCTCATCAGTAAAAGGGAATTTTAAATATCTACCTTGTGTTGTTTTGTGAAATAAATGAGGCCATGTGCTGGATAGATGCCGGCTATTATTATTCGAATCTGCAGGCAATTCAAGCCAGCTTAGTTTATTCCTAAACATACCTTTTAAGCTTTTACAAGCTTAGAAACTTGGGTCAGGACTTATATTCATTTTGAAGAGAGCAAATGATATATGTTATCTTAATGGGTGAAAAATTACAGAAAATGAAGAAGCAAATACTTCAAGGAACATAAATGGTGTTCTCAGCATAAGAATGGAGATAGATATCCCTGCTGTTTGGGAATCCAAACATTCAAAATTATTTAAACTCTGAAGATAATAATGAGCCTTTCTAATTTATCAAGGTGATGACTATATTTTGAACTCTCTTAGCTCTTAATCATGTTCTAATTAACAATGCCGTTGCATTCAACATGCACTTTTTCTCATGAAGGATTGTGAGTTATTTAGGTTGAATGCATAATATTGAAATACTGATGCTTTTTCTCTCACATTTATCTCCTAGTCCATTAAAGAAAAAAATTGGCAACAATTCTTGTACTGAGAAATCATTTTAATTAATATTTCTTAGGAATATAAATGCTTTTTATTAATCAAGTTTTGATTAGAGAGTAGCTAGGCACAATATGGCTTATCTATAGACATTAGACATCTTGGTGTTCAGTAGAGTAATCAGCTGCAGTGTATTTAGATTAGAGACGATCCATTTAAAGTCAAAGTCGGGATTAATCTTTCTAAGGAATTCACTTGCATTAATTGGGAAGATTCAACTTTGGCAATTGCTTCAGTTTTCTCAACTTATAAGTCCAATAACCAAATGACAAGTGGTAGTTTCAGTAGAATAATCATGCATAGATGATCTGTGTTTAATTTTGCATGTTAATATGTTTATCTTAGATGATTGAGTTCTAATAGGCATTTTCCTAAGAGAAGGTCTATCTCATTTAATGCTCATAATAACAAAGTAATTGTACTATTGTTTTGCCTATTTTTCTAATGAGAAAAGCCAATTTAGAGATTCTAGGCTATTTTCTCTAGGTTACTTATCAAGTAAGTGTCTGCCCACCCATGCATGACTCCACATGGGTCTAACCAAATTCTATGATCAAAACCACTGTGCTATATTTTCTCACTTCTTTTTCTACTTAGTTCAGAAATCACATTATTTTTTCTGCATTTTACTATGGTCCATTTCAAAAGCCAAAAAATAATTTCACCATAGATATAGGGAATATGGGTGAAGACAATGTAATACAAGGGCAATTCATCCAGTAACCCAGTAGGGGTAATTCATGTGTCTTTGCTTTCATTTTGATTCTGCTGTTCCCTTAACTAATGTGTAAATGTTTACTGAGTTCCTCTCGAGGGTAAGTGGTGATGCTAGAAACCATGAGTGCTATAAAGAGAAATGAGTCATTGTCCCTCCTATTAAGAACCTTGCTATCCATAGGGGGGAAAAAGGCACAAAATGATAACTATTAAACAAAACTATGTAAAATTTCCATACAATTGGTATAAAATGTTCTAGAAATTCAAAAGAGGGAGAAATATCTATTAGGATCGTAAGGGAATAGTTCAATGAACAGCAGAGAGAAGAAGTCATTCTCAACAGACAAATTTTCACACACTTTGTCCTGGAAATGGGGAAAGTGAGGACTTGTGTACCATATGACAAGTCTGGTGGATACTTGTGTCAATGAGGGATACTCTCTGAGACCTTCAAGATTAAACACAGTTGGGAATATTAGCTCATTGAGAGCCACCACATGAAATCAACTAGCTAAGTGATTGCTGTAACATGCACATATTTCAAACCTAAGCCTCAGTGAAATTAGAAAGCACCAACTATTATGGGAGCTCTGAGTCTCTCCTGAATAGCCAAAACCCACAAATATAAAGTCTGAGAATACCAAGAGTAGATAGGAAGCGGGCAAGGGATGTCAGGTGACATCCTTTGTACTTGCTTCTTTTCCATTGATCTTACTACATTTAATTTTTTCTTGCCTTTTCTCCCCTCACCATTTGACTATAAGCACCTCAACAGCAAACACTAGATAATATTCTCTTTAGATTTCTGAGGACCTGTCAAAATATCTACTGCCTCATAGTTTCTCAAACTAACATTCATTGAAATATAAATGAAGGAATGAAAAATATAAATAAATGAATGAATGAATGACAAAGCAGTGCTAACCTCACAAAACTCCACCCAAGCCACCATATTCAACCCTCCCTTTAATGATATCCTGAGCTGGATAAAACAACTGACTCTCTTCTGCTCATCTCACCATATTCCTTTCCCCTTCTATGTTCCCTTATGTGTCTTGAGAAGTTTGTTCCAATCACTTCAGTGACTCTAAAAGTGGTCAGCAGAGCTTTCACCAACTCCTTTCTCCAATGTAGCTTTTAAAATCTTTGTAATTTATATTAAAAAATATCCTGTCCCTATGTGTAGCATAGTGTGCTAAACACTGTGGAAATGCAAACAAAACAACAAAAACCACTGAGGGGGTAATCCTTCAGTCTTGCTGAGGAAGCAGAAAACTTAACTATCAAACAAAGCAATAATAATACATAAGCAAATAGGAGGAATGTGGGAAGAGGGATATAGTTTGTCAGAAAAAGCTTCAGGGAAGAAGCAGCATTGAAGTTGAAAAAGCTTGAGTTTAATTTGGAATGGGAAAACCATTCCAGTCTCAGGTGAAGGGAGGCATCAGTATGTTAGGCATTAAGTCAATCAGTTGACCTGATAACATGGATGTGCAAGTAAACAAAACAAAGCACAAGGAAGTGATGTCTGCTTTTCATTCTGCACCCAGAAGACTTTGGTATTTTCTTCTTCCCAGACTCATAGAGAGTGAACTGTGACACTAAATTATTCTGTGGTTACAATTCACTGTAGTATGATGGTAACAGATAGTTTTCGAGAGTTTCTAAGAACATTCTCTTAAGTACTCTTTGTTAAATCTTGATGTGTATGGGAACAGACCACAGGAAAATACAGTGATCATGGATTCTGAAAGTTTTGTTGGCGGTGGCATGTAGAACCAGAGGAGGGAGAGAAGGAGGTTCTGTTTGTTCTTCTGAACTCACTGTGTCTTCTATTACATTACAGGAAACATGTGCTTAGCTTCACTTCATACTCTGAGTTTTTCATTTGTTTTCTTCCCTGATAAATCTTCACTCTGGCCAACCTGTCACACAGTCCTAAACTGAAATTCTTTGTCATTCAATCTATAACCCATACAGGGAGCCAGTTCTAAATCTTAATTATCATCTGGTAGAAAAAGTCTCTGCTAAGCCCTTGCCTTTGCTGATTCTTACTTTTATTTTTATTAGAGAAGTTGCAGGTTTACAGAAGAATCATGCATGAAATACAGGATTCCCACACACCACACCACCACTAACACCGTGCCTCAGTGTGGATCATTTGCCACAATTGATGATACACAGTTTTATTAATTAAAGTCCATGATTTAACTTAGGGATCATGGTATGTGTATTGTAGTTCAATGGATTTTGTTTTTATTCTTTTACCATATGCATAATCTAACATTTCCTCTTTTAATCACATTCAGATACATATTTCAGTGTTGTTAATTGCATCCACAATGTTGTGCTACAATTACCACTGCCCATTACCAAAACATTTCCATCACTCCAAACAGGATTTTAAACTGTACATTTTAAGCTTTGACTTCCTATTTCCTATCCCCACCCCATCCCCTGATAACCTATATTCTAGATTCTGACTCTAGGAGTTTGCTTATTCTAATTGTTTCAAATCAGTGAGAACATACAATACTTGCCTTTTGGTCTGGGTTGTTTCACTCAACATAATGTCTTCAACATTCGTCCATGTTGTTGCATGTATCAGGATTTCATTCTTTTTTATGGCCAAATAATATCCCATTGTATGTATATACCACATTTTATTTATCCATTCATTGGTTGGACACCTGGGTTGCTTCCATCTTTTGGCAACGATGAATACTACGACTATGAATATTGGTGGGCAATTATCTGTTCAAGTCCTTGCTTTCAGTTCTTTTGGGTATATACCTAGGAGTGGGATTGCCGGATCATATGATAGTTCTATACTTAGCTTACTGAGGAACTGCCAAACTGCCTTCCATAGTAGCTGCACCATTCTACATTCCTACCAGCAATGAATGAGTGTCCCTATTTCTCCACGTCTTCTCCAACACTTGTTATTTTCCTTTTTTTAATAGCAGCCATTCTAATGTGTGTGAAATGGTATCTTATTCTGGTTTGATTTGCATTTTCCTGATGGCTAATGATGTTGAGCATCTTTTCATGTGCTTTCTTGCCATTTGTATATCTTCTTTGGTGAGATGTCCATTCAAGTCTTTTGCCTGTTTTTTAATTGGGTTGTTTATCTTTTTGTTGTTAAGTTGAAGAATTTCTTTAAATATTCTGGATATACATCCTTTATCAGATATGTGGCTTCCAAATATTTTCTCCCATTGTGTAAGTTGTTGTTGTATGCTCATGATAAAGTCCTTTGAGGCACAACAGTTTTTAATGATGAGCCCCATTTATCTGCTTTTTTTCTTTTGTTGCTTATCTAAGAAACCATTGCCTAACACAAGGTGTTAAGATGCTTCCCTATGTATTCTTCTAGGAGTTTGCAAGTTCTACTCTTACATTAAGGTCTTTTTGAGTTGATTTTTGTGTATGGTATGGGGTAGGGGCCCTCCTTGTTTTCTTCTTTTGCAAATAGAGATCCAGTTTTCCCAGTACCATTTGTAGAAAAGACTGTTCTTTCCCATTTGAGTAGTCTTTGCCACCTTGTCAAAAAACAATAGGCCATAGATGTGAGGGATGATTTCTGTACCCTCAGTTTGATGCCAGTGGTCTGTAAGTCTGTCCTTTTTTCCAGTGACATGCTGTCTTCATTATTGTGGCTTTGTAATAAGTCTTAATTTGGGGAAGTGTAAGTCCTCCAACTTCTTTCTTTTTTTCAAGTTGTTTTTGGCTATTCGGGGTCCCCTGCCCTTCCATTTAAATTTGATAATTGACTTTTCTGTTTCTGCAAAGAAGGTTGTTGGAATTTTTATTGGAATTGCACTGCATCTATAAATTATTCTGGGTAGTATTGACAACTTAATGATGTTTAGTCTTCTAATTAATGAACACGGAATGTCCTTCCATTTATTTAGGTCTTCTTTGATTTCTTTTAGCAATTTTTTTGTAGTTTTCTTGGTTAATTTATTCTTAGATATTTTAGTATTTTAATTGCCATTGTGAATGGAATTTTTTTTTCTTGAATTCTTCTTCCAATTGTTTATTGCTTGTATAAGGAATCACTACTGATTTGGGGTGTTAATCCTCTACTCTGTCACTTTGCTAAATTCACTTATTAGCTCTAGGAGCTATTTTTGGATTTTTCAGGATTTTCTGTATATAAGATCATATCGTCTGCAAATAGGGAAAATTTTAATTCTTCCTTTCCAGTTTGGATGCCTCTTATTTCTTTTTCTCTCCTAATTGCTCTGGCAAGAACTTCCAGTACAATGTTGAATAATGGTGGTGACAGTGGGCATCCTTGTCTTGTTCCTGATCTTAGAGGGAAAGCCTTCAGTCTTTCACCATTCAGTAGGATGAGAGCTGAGGCCTTTTCATGTATGCCCTTTATCATGTTCTAAGTGTTTTCGTGAAGAAAGGGTGCTGTATTTTGTCAAATACCTTTTCTGCATCTATTGAGATGATCGTGTGGGTTTTTTCCTTCAATGTGTTAATGTGGTGCATTACATTAATTGATTTTCTTATGTTGAACCAACTTTGCATACCAGGGATAAATCTCACTTAATCATTGTGTATAATTCTTTTAATATGCTGTTGGATTCAGTTTGCTGGCATTTTGTTGAGGATTTTTACATCTATATTCATAAGAGATATTGGTCTGTAGTTTTCTTTTCTTGTAATATCTTTATCCTGCTTTGGTATGATGGTGATGTTTGCCTCATAGAATCAGTTAGTGAGTGTTCCCTGCTCTTCAATATTTTGGAAGAGTTTAAGCAGAATTGGAGTAACTGTTTTTGACTTAAAGTCTGTTTTATCCAGTATTAGTATAGCCACCCCAGCTCTCTTTTTATTCCTACTTGCATGGTATATTTTTTTCCACCCTTTCACTCTCAACCTACTTGTATCTTTGACTTTAAGGTGAGTCTCTTGCAGACAGCATATTGTTTGGTCATGTTTTTAAAACCATTCTGCAATCTCTGCCTTTTGACTGGAGAGTTTAATGCATTTAAAATTAATGTCACTACTGTTAAGACTGGACTTTCTCCTGCCATTTTGTGATTTAGCCTTTGTAAGTCTTATAACTTTGTGTCCTTCACTTCTGTTAAATTTTACTTTTATATTTATTTGTTTGTTGTGTTATACAATATGGAGTGCCTTCTCATTTCTATCTGGATTTATTTTTTTATCTGTTTTCCTTTTGGTTACCATGGAGTTAAAGTTTAAGATCCTAAACATATAACAATTACATTTGGTTTGATACCAACTTAACTTCAATAGCATGCAGATATACTTTTCCTATACCCCTCTGTCACCCCGACAATTTTTTGTACTTATTACCATTTATATCTTTGTACATTGTATGTCCAAAAAACCTAGATTTATCATTACTGTTAATGCATTTGCATTTTAGCACCTGTAGGAAGTAAGAAATGGAGTTACATGCCAAACAATGCAATACAATAATACTGGTATTTATAATTACCCAAATAGTTTACCTTTACCATGGGCCTTTATTTCTTTATGCTGCTTTTTACCACTGTATAGTGTCCTTTCCTTTCAGTCTGGAGAACTCCTTTCAGCATTGCTTGTAGGGCAGATCTAGTGGTGATGAAATCTCTCAGCTTTTATTTATCTGAGAATGTCTTAATTGCTCCCTCACTTTTGAAAGAGGGTCTCACCGGATATAAAATTATTGGCTAGCAGTTGTTTTCCTTCAGCACTTTAAGTATTTCAACCCACTGCCTGCTTGCCTCCATGGTTTCTGTTGAGAATTTGGCACTCATCAGATTTGGGACTCCCTTGTAGGTAACATGTTGCTTTTCTCTTGAAGCTATCAGAACTCTTTCCTTGTCCTTTGCATTTGATAGTGTAATCAATATATGGTGGGTGTATTTTCCTTCATGTTTAACCTCTTTGGTGTTCTCTGGGTTTGGATGTTCTTTTTCACATGTTTTGCTAAGTTTGGGAAGTTCTCTGTCAGTATTTCTTTGACAATTCTTTCTGCTCCTTTCTCTCTTTTTTCTCCTTCTGGGACTCCCATATGCATATAATGGTGTGCTTGCTGGTATCCCATAGCTGTCTTAGGCTATTTTCACTTTTCGTATTTCTTTTTTTCTTTCTGACTCTATTTCAAGTGTCTTGTCTTCAAGTTCACCGATTCTTTCTTCTACTAGCTCCAATTGGCTCTTGAAACCCTCTTGAGCATTTTTCATTTCAGTTATTGTGGTCTTCCACTCCTGTAGTTCTGTTTGGTTCCTTTGAAAAATTTCTATCTCTTTAGACACTCATATTGGTCATCCACTGTTTTCCTGATATCCTTTAGTTATTCATATGTACTTTTGTTCATATCCTTGAGCATTCTTAATATCATTTTTTTTTCAAGGATTTTCTTTGTATGTCCACATTTTCAACTTCTTCATTGGTATTTTCTGTATCCTTATCCTCTTCCTTAGGGTGGACCTTCATTTCCTGTTTCTTTGTCTTATACTCTGTTGTACAAAATACATTTTAATATTCTAAAATGTTAACTCTGGGATTTACTTTGGGTATCTGTTTCTTGGTTTTGTAACCCATTGGTTATAAGACAGAGATTTCCTTGAGCTACAGCCCTCCTATCAGGAAGGTTTGCCCAAGGTAAATGTAGTGTGCAAGGTTTTTGCTGTCTTTCTGGGCCTTTTACTTGTTAGTTGTTTTGGAGTTCCCCTGTTTACAGGAGTTTAGTTGTGCCCCTACTTCCCAAGAGACAGTCCTCCCTCTCCCAGGTATTTTAAACTGACAGGCCTTTACCCCAGACTATTTGCCTCTATAGTTTCTTACATTCCTTTCATTGTCTCACACTGCTTTTGCCTGGAGGACAAATTTTGGGAGGAGGGTCACCCCCAAGAGGACTTTCTGAAGTCAGTCTTTCCCAGCCAAAACAGGGCCAAGGACCCACCAAGGGGGGCACAGACTAGCTCAAAAGTGCCCTGGGAGGGGATCAGGAAGGGCACCAAAATCTCTAATGACTTTGCAAAGCTGAGCTTTCCTGAACTGCCGAGAGAAAATGCACCCTTTCAGCTAACTGCCCCCCGCAGCCCCAAGGAAATGCTGTGCCTTTAAATTTCCACCACCTCCACCCCTGTCCAGGGAGGGTCGAAACAACAGCTGCCACTGCTTTTGTCAGAGGTGGGTTGAAACAGTAGCTGCCATCAGAGCTGGGACCCAGTGATCCAAATTTGCTATTCAAAAGTCATGATCAGCTATCGGCTATGCCCACCTCTGTTCCTGGGGAAGAAGATTTTTACATCCTTTTTTGTCACCAGCTAGCTAGCCTGGGACTGACCCCACAGCAGCCTGCTGTGTGGGTGGGTGTTGGGCACCAGTAGCTGCTGCACACAGAGCGCTATCACAGGTCTTCACCAAAGTTTGTCAGCCTCTTCCTCCTACTCTTCCCTGGATGCTGTACAGTATTCTTTGGCCTCTGGGGTTTCAAAATAGTTGTTTTAGTCAGTTCCTGCCTGTTTAATAGTTGTTTTGAAGGAAGAACTGAGTCCACTATCTTCTCTGGAAGTCTCCTGGGCATGGTTGGTTTTTACATTTTTATACCTCAATTTTGTTTTTGTTCCCCATTCATATCATCTGAATTTAAATTCCAATACACAGATACATTTGAGAAAATTTATCAGCTGATCATGATCAGCTGCTAAATTTCTATTGGCCTTCCTTTTATTTGTCAAGATCACAGAAATAGTGGATAGAATATTCATGGAAGAAGTAGGAATCTTGAAGTTCTCAGGTGCAAAGGCCAGAAATATCTATGGTTAAATCCTCTCATCAGTTATGGGACATTGGGCAAGTTATTTAACCTTTCTTAGTCTGTTTCATCAGCTTTAAAATGGAGATTATTTGAGAACCTACCTCACAGGAATGTGTGAAGGGTAATTGAAATCATCCTTTCATTTAAACAACCTTTTATCACATACCTATGTGTGCCAGTTGCTGTTCTGGGCTTTGGAGCTCCAGATAAAAAGAAAAACAGACAAAGCTCCTTGCTCTGCCCTTACAGTGCTTATGTTTCCATGCTAATGATGGAAACAGATAATAAACAAAATAAATAAATTATATAGTTAGCTGGTGACAACTTTTATGGAGAAAAATAAAGAAAGGGAGAGAAGAAGAATGTTGGGGTGTTGCTAAGGAGAGTGCTTGGTATAGTAGAATTCCATAAATGCTTTCATTGTTATTATCATTATTGTTTCCCTTATTATTACTACAAATTCCAATTTCTTTCCCCATCTCCCGCATTTGAGCCAGTTCTAATTTTCACAGCTGTTGCAGCATAGATTACAAAGCTCTGAGGCCTGCAATGAAATTGGTCAAGTCCTACCAGCCATCGCAATCATTTGTAAACCAGAACCAGTTTGGCCTGGTTCCTTTCCCTTTAAATTAAATCTATTTAAATAAAGAAATTTTGAGCTCTTCTTCCTACCTTCTAAGAATTTTAGTTTGAACCATATAAAATTGCTCATATTCTATCATTTTTGACCAACAAATAAGGCAATTTCTGTGGTTCAGCCTCACTCAACTGAAGCATTTCTTCACCAGTATTACAAGTAAAAGATTTCTACTGATTAGCTCTCCTCTCCCAGGGACAGTTCCCACAAAGCCATATGTGTCGCATCTTCCTGTGCACCAGTACACCCCTGTGTGTGCACATAGACACACCCTCTGCTCAACTCTGATCACTCTCTTCATTTTTCATCCCCACCCCCAACAAAGTTGACAATACCTATTAAATAATACTATTCTTTCTATATTGATATTGGGTTCTGAAATTATCTTCCTATGATCTGCTGTGTTCATATTCTAATGCTTCCTCTCCTTCTCCCCACCAGTCGCATTCCGAATCCTAAGACCTTCTACAACCTGGTTGAAAACTCTTCCGTCAAGCATCCCTTACAGGGTTTGGATCGAAGCAGGGACTCACTATTCTGTAGATTTACTGACAATCTTTTCCGGATTTCCAGTATATTTTCATCTATGTTAAACAACTTGATCTAAGACAGGATATGATGGAGACGTGTGTTTGAGAGAGGCCTATTTCACTTCCACACCCCTCAAAAGGGCATAACTGAGATACCCCCACCTACACAGAAGAGAGTTTTGGCTGATTTGTTACAGGCATTACATTAAGCACAACTCGTGTTTTGAAGCAAATGGGGCTATCAGACTGAATTAATAGTTTTCCTCTTAGAATTGTTCCTGCTCCAGCTCCTAAAAAAAGATTTAAGAAAGGATTATTTGATTGACTTGTCCCATTGTAAAGTATGCACCTGCTGTGAAATGAAGCCACCAAGAAAAAAAAAAGTTGAATAATTTAACTTTTTTATTTGTAAAGATAATCAGGGTTTTTCTGATTACATCTTAACTTCATAAATGTTAAATAACCTATCAGCATCTAGTTGTTGTAAATTATGAAAAGGAGCATTGCAAGGAATATTAACCAACGAAACCCTTGTTCTTTAGTGAACAAGAAAATGTGTTATGGCAGCTTGTCATTGTGCGACTGGTAACTTTGACACCAAATAACAAAACTGCCATTTGCACTTAGGGTAAATTGGTTCACTTGAGCTTCCACTGCTCCTCTTGCTCCGACATAAATTTATGAACTCAGGAACTAACCAAGCCACATGGCTTCCCAGCTGACTCTAACAAATATTCCCATTTCATTTCATTTAGTCATCAGAATACCAGGGGGCTGGGTAGTTTCAGACTCACTGCAGACGGTGTAGGGTTTGCAAGAACACAGGAGACTTTCATGTCACAGTCCTGTAAATTGTGACAGTGGGTGGGGTCCTCTTTCCGAAATGCATGTCAGTGTTTGACATGTTCACAGCAAAAAGGAGCATTTTCTGTTTTGGCACCTCATAGGTATATGTAAAGGACATTCCTCCCTATTAACCAAGACATGAAAAATACATTTTCCAGGCTCGTGGTCCTGCCATGTTTAAACCTAGATAAAGATTGTGTCTGTATTTGTAATGTGGTGGAAACACAATTTTGTTTTCTGACCCTCTGGGAATTCTGTCCCTTTCAACAGAGAAGTTTCCTTTTAAAGGATGTGAGGCCTGAAAGTACACCAGTAGGTTACAGACTGAAGACACATAGTAAAGAGTAATCTCAGACTAATTGGAAGAAAGTCCACTCTGAATTACTGCTGAGAATGAATAGTAGAATATCTTCATAGGAATACAAATTGATCATATATCCTTGTATACATACAAAAGAAAGCTTGATAACAAAATACTGATATACAATTACCTGAATAAATATAACATTTATTTGTATTAGAATAGCAACTTTATATGAAAGATGGACTCTTTTTTTAAATGAAAAAGAGTGTTTGAGGGCACATGAAAATGTCGTAGCTGGTTTTTTTAAATCTCATTTTGTTCCATTTTATTTTGTTTTGTAAGTGTGTCTATCATTTCTGAAACACTTTCTGTGTTGCAGAAATGTACTTAAGTGCCTTAAATACATTTTTCTAATTTAGTAATCACAACTCTATGAAGTGGCTATTCTTATCATTTTACAGATGAAGAGACTGATATTCATAGACGTTAGGTAATTTGCCAGTGGTCACTCAGGAAATAAGGGTAGAGGACGGATTTGGTCTGTCTGATTCCACTCTGTGGTTTGCTTAGTTCAACATGAATGATGGCATATTGTTCATAAATGTATGTTTGTCAAGTTTTTCTCTCAGATCGACCCTGGGAGGAGAAAACACAGAATGAGCATGTAATCCCAGGAGGGCTAGGAACACAGACTGAGGCAATCACCATAAGCTTGAAATTTCTTTAAGATCGTTCATTTTATCTTAAAAACTCATGCAAATTTGTTATTCTATTTCAATGTATTTGTATTCATCTAAAATATAATGTATTAAATAATTTATCATTCGAGGGGAACATTTCCTAACAGTCTTATTGGCTGCAGAATGATACACTTATATATTTCAGGATGAAGAAAGCTGACCCCGATAACAGGTTCAATGTCCAGGCAATTTTTCTCTCTACATTTTGTCATACATATAGGGGTATAAGTAGCAACCTTGTTTTTCACTGCTTTACAGATTATACCAGGGTAACAATAAGAAGAAATGCCCAAAATGTGAGGTGGCATGCTGTAACATTCCAGGATGTTCTTGATGGACTTTCCAACAAGCTTATTTTCCTGATGGAAGATCAAATTGCAAACTGAGGGGGTCCCTCATCCACTCTTCAATTGCTTTTTACTGCCTCAAGAAACACTCTCCAAAGAACTTTTTTGTTGGGGTGTGGGAGGACAGATTTTATTGCTCTTTAGTTTCCTCTGATACTTAGATTTTCTTCACCCATGAATGCACTGAGATTTTCAAATAATCCCTATATTCAACACTCTTCATCGAACTCTCAAACTTCATTTTAATTGTAGCAATTTTTGTTGGGAGCAGTAAAAACATTCTCAATTCAGTCTTACATTTAAGAATTAGGCTTGAATAATATCTTCTGCGTAAGTCCACTATGGGTGCTCATTATACCATAAAAAAAAGAAAAATGAATTGATTTGTCATATTTATATATTCAATCTTTGTTGTGAAGTCTTTTTTTTTTTTTCTTTCTTCATGGAGAAAAAACAATCTAGACCTATGTATTATCTAAGACTGAGCGGAAATGTCATAGGACCAACCAACTTTACATCCAGTGTCTGGAGATGAGTGTGCATGTTGAATTCATTTTAAAGTGAGAGATCAAATTGAGTTGTGTTTTGATTACATCATGAATAGTACTTGTTCAAAACACTGGTTATGTCAGCATAAATTTTTTCTGCTGTTACACAGTTGGTTCACTGTTAGGTGACCATAGAATTAAAACAACTGGCTACTGAAAGTTCTAATCACACACTACCCATGAAACTTCCTAGTCTAAAGCTTTTAAGAAGAAAATCCCATACCCAATTTTGATAAACAAGTAAAATTGGTGTTCTACTAGTTTCCCTTGCTCAGAGAGGAGAATCATGTTTTGCAAGTCAAACTGATGTACTAGGTACCATGTTTGTCCTTGTCTCTGAATGTAGTTTGACATGAGTCCACAAATGCTTAGGGTGTGCATATCTCAGTTTGGGAAGCCTGGTTTTTGAAATTTCAGATATCTGCCTATATAATTTGTTCCAAAAGTGATGATTCTGACAACTCTTTCACTTTTTCCCCTGCTTCTAATCAGTCTCTCAAAACTAACCTTTCATTTTTTCCCCAAGTGTCCTAATCCAAGACTCCATTACCAAAAGAGAGCATAAATATAAAAGGATGAACTTTGGTTTCAGATGGGTCTGAGTTCAAGTCCTGTTTACCCCCGATTAATCAATGGTAATCTGGAATAAATTACTTTTGTGAGCCTTAGTTTTCCTCAACTTAAAAAAAATATTAATAATATTTACTTACAGTACTGACATGAGGTTTAATCATTCATTCAATCAGCCAACATTTACTGAGCTTCTACTTTGTGCTGAAAGCTAGGCACTAGAACTACGGCACAGAATAAAACAAAGTCCCTGCCTTTTTGAAGCTGACATTCTAATGGTAGTAATTGAGATAATGCATGCTGCCTGACATAAACTGGAAGGCAATGAAATGACTGCTCTTGTTTGTGTTACTTCTGCAACCATTGTAATGACTTTCAAACTGGTCCCCCTACTTATTGTCTCTCAATTTTCAACCCATCACTTTTCTGCCACCTAGGTAATCCTCCTGAAGTATAGGTTGGATTATGTTAACACCTTCAAAGCCTCCTTATTGCTGATTGTATATAAAGCCCAAATTTTTTGAAGAAGGAATTGAGAAAATTTAGTGCTCAATTGAGTTTGAGAGTAAAGAAAGACTCTAAGGACTCCAGCTTAGGAAAATGGGAAGATGGTATTATCACAAACTGAAAGAGGATACTCAAAAAAGAGAGCAGGTTTGGGAGTGGAAAATAGAGCTAATTCTGTTTTGAACCTATTTAGACATTGAGGTGTCCGCGGAATATCCCTGTAGAAATATCCAGTCTGCTGTTGAAAATACAAGTCTGGAATGCAGGAAAAATACAAAGCTGGAGATAATAGTAGTCATTTAAGTGACTGGGACAAATGTAACAGTTTAGGATGCTCCAAATTTAAAATAAAAATTCTCAACCTGTGCTGTCAACTTTGCACAATCTAGTACCTTTCCAAAGGAAACAATTGATCAGCCTTCAAACTATGATCAGTATCTCCTTCAAAGACTCTGTTGTCATCCATCCCCCACAAAATCCTGGGCTTATTTGGTTTGCACTAGCTCTTCTGCTCCTACCATTGGGATTACATCTATAAAAAGCAAAGCCATATTTCATTCTTTAGGCATTATCTCTCATGGATCATTGAATCCTGCACTGTCTTCTCGGTATTGTTGTCTGGAGATTTCATTGTTCCTACAGGAAAGACAAACTTATTTAAGTAATACAAAGGTACCAAAGTAAGTATTTAAATCCACAAGTGTTATAAGCTACCAGATCAATAAGAAAATTCAGTGGGAAACTCCATTAAATTCTTCATTCAAAGCTCGTTTCCTCCCCTAGAAAAAGTATCCATGTTGTTCATGACCAAATAAAACAGGCATTTAGTTAGATGCACAGATTGTGAAAAGGCTAAAAGGACAAGACCTTCTTTCTTTGAAAGCAATGGTGGAAAATGGCAGATTCTAGACCATAAGTCTCATTGAGAGAGTGGACTGCCCTGACTCAATAATTAATGCACTGGGAATTCTCTAGGTAAACTATGATTTGGATATTTTATGGGCTATTATGTCAAGGATCTGTGTCCAACAGGATGCATAAACAATCCTCTACAGAAAAATTGTTGTCATAAGTGAAACTGGGTAGTTTTTTGTTTTTTTTTTTACATCCTTTAAGAGTAAGTAAGCCTAGAAAAAATATATGACACCATTTCTAATTGACTTGTATTTTTTTTTAAAAAAAAAAGAATTTTAAAGATATATTATTCTTAAAGGACAAGAATTTCTTGACATATATGTATACACATATATATGCATATATATATATATATATATATATATATATATATATATATATATATATATATATATATTTTATTCTCTCTCTCTCTCTCTCTTTAAAGGCATCCTCAACCCCAAAATGCCAGTGGAGTACAATGTCTTACTCAATACTGGAAGTGTAGCCCCTCTGACTTTCCCCATTGGTCATCATCATTCCATCCTGTTGAAAAATTTGACTCCATTCACACAGTATGAAATAAGGATACAAGCTTGTCAAAATGGTGAGTCTTTCAGACATTTGGCCTGGACTGAAAAAGTGTTTCATAAGAAAGAAAATTTCATTAAAAAGGAATAGATTCTCAATTCAAATAAAAAGACTAACATTTCATTTCTTATTTGTAGTGGACTGTTTACTCAGAAAAATCAGAGCCTGGCTTTGAGTGAAGCATTATGCATTTCTGCACATTAGATCATGAATATTTAAACATATTAAAATGTTGGTTTTGCAAAGTCTTGTTTTATAAGGCACTTTAAAAGAAAAACATCTAGCTCACATAAAGGAGTCATTGGTAATGTAAAATAAAATGGGTTTTACAAAAATTGCATAGAAAATGTATTCACCTTAGTTTTATTTAAATTTTATTCAAGAAGGGGAAAGAGGAGTTATTTAGAAGTTATATATATGTAACTCATATATTTTACAATGTTTGCTTGAACCCTATCTCTTGTACATAAACTGTCACCTTGAGTTTGAAGGCTTAGACTAGTGGTCAGTAAAATCATCTTCAGTCTGTTTTAAGACAGAGCCTCCCTCATCTTCTTCACACACACACTGCCATGGATAATTGGTTAAATGTAAACTGAGAATTAGGAAGGGAGAGCTGAAAATCAAGAAGCTACATGTTAATTATTTTATTTATTCCCATTTCACATTAAATTCATATGTAGATAGATTGATAGATATGGATTATATTGTGTAATATATGCATATACATGATATACAATATTGAACACTCGATTGCTAACACAAGAAAAGATATAACTCATATCAGCGTACAAAACATGTTGCTTCATCTTAAACTAAGAAAAATTTACCAATTCTTATACTCAACATGTAGCTGGAGCTCCTGTCTTACCATGTCCTTAGGAACTTCTGTCTCCAAATGAATCTTACTTTCCATTGAGGGCCTAATATTTCAGGGGTCTCCAACTTTCCTGTGCTTCATCTCAAAAATTGTGTCAGTTTTCCCTGATCCAACCTTCAGCTGATAAACATGTCAAAACTTTAAATTAATGTTTTCTTGATTTAAATGTAAAGTCAACTTCTGTATCTCCACATCCCTGAAACAATATTCTTTGCATTGATGGTTTAATTTCTGTGTGTTTGGAGAATGGGTGTTTTTTTTTTTTAAATACTGGTAAAAATAAGATTTTATTAAGAGCTTACATGATTTGTGGGTCACACACTCTTGCAAAATTCAAGCACATTATCACTTTCTAGCTAGAATGACTGCAGTAAAGGAGAAATCGCAGTTCAGGCATATGCTTTATTGTCAATGCCTGTGTAAATACATGGTTAATTAATGGATTTTAGAAAAATGATTCCCCATTTAATTGTTCATATCCTATAAAGACTTATAGTACTAGTCCCGAATATAGATACAGATACAGATAAAAGTGCAGATTAATTGATTTTCATTATATCTTTAGCCCCTCTTTTCCCTGCTTTGCAAATTACTAAAATTCTTGATTTTTTTCAAGGAGGTTGTGGAGTTAGCAGGAGGATGTTTGTTAAAACGTCTGAAGATGTCCCAAAGGATCTTAATTCCCCTGTTCTTAAGGCACTGGGGTCAGCTTGCATAGAGGTTAAATGGACGCCACCTAAAAATCCAAATGGAGTCATCATCAACTACTTTGTCCACAGGTAAGATTGACTATTATTTTAGTTATTTTTAAATGTGTAATATTCCAGGATGGTAGAATCACTCACATTTTCTATTTCCATGAGAAGTTGAATAAACTTCTTATCCTCAAAAGACATTGCTTTTCATATGAAGAAATTGTGACTCAATTCTATAGTTGCCTGTCTGAGTCTCCACTCAGCTCGCTGGCTGGTGTTAATGCAGTTTGTTTACACCATCATGTGCATAATTTATTAAGTTTATCCACCAAAAATGAAGAAAGAAGGGAAAAGAGAGAAGGGAAGGGGGTGGGGGAGGAAGGGAGAAAGCAGGAGAGAGGAAGAGAGAGAGAGAAGGAAGGAGTGAGTAAAACACAGAGTCAAGGAGGAAAGAGCCTGTCAGTCGAGAGCTTGCTAAAACAGAACACACCAGCAGTTATAAAAGATTTGCAGATTGAAAACCTCATTCCAAAAGCACTGTGTTCACATTAGACACAGAGCACAACACATTTTTTCTCAGATTCCCATCCTCCACGTCAACACCTTTTGTTAGTCTCTCCTGAGCAGCCTTACGCCTTCCTTTGTTTGGTCCTACTCCCTGGACGTTCAGTGAAAGTTAGTTTAGGCTCTTCTTGTAACTTTAGATATTGAAACTCTTTGATTCAGATCAGTCTTCAGTGATGAGTTAAGAGTTTGCAGGGAAAGTATGAGAGGAGGAAGCATCATTGCATTTCTGTTTATGTAAATGACATTACCAAATGTGAGCAAGCCAAATTTCTTCTTAGCAAATACTAATTTGAAGAATAATATTTCTGATTCAAATACATATGAACACGTAAAAATGGCTAATGTGAATTTACATTTTACGCTAAGCACATTAATGCAGGCTCTAAAATACCGATCCCCTTGAAATAGTTTTCTTTCATCTACTTAATGCTAATTGTATGAGAAAGCACATCAAATTCCTATTCTGGATAAAGGGAACTAAAGTATCTGTTATAGGCCAGGATGTGGCTTCAGTCTGTTGGTTTTGTAAATAAAGCTTATGATCACAGTGACTATTCCCTGGCAGCTATAGAGAGGAAAGCAGGAAATATAATGCAGAAAGCCCGCTTCAATGAAAAATACTGTAAATTGAATTTGACAGCATTTGATGGCATTTGATTATTCTAGTCACAGCCAAACAATGATATAAAGAGTAATATGAAACAGAATGTGTTACTGCCTAGCAGACTCAAAAGCAATAAACCTTCCTCCAATGTGACACAATCACTTCACAATCATAATTGTAGCCTGTTTGATACCTCTGAGTACAGCAGAAGGGCACTGACTGACATAGATACATTTTGTTTTTTATTTAAAGTGAAATGAAAATGGCGCACTGGGGCTCCAGATACAATCGTTATATTCACCTACATAGGCATGAATCACTTGGCAGTTATTTCAGCTGAAGTTTAAATGTGCTTAGACAACAACAATATCAAATTTTTCTTAGATAGCTGCAAAAAAAAAATCAGAAATTTGTAAGGACAGAAATAGAATGTAGACACATAGTTCTTTTTCATTCTGGGACTACATAGAGCCCCTTATATAGTTATAGTCACAAGACTGCAGTATTTCTGAGGAGGTTATGGCATGTAATTTCTGCTTCATCATTTGCCTCCTCTTTCTTCTATCACCACCAAAGGAAATACATTTAGCTCACACCAGTGTGGTTTGGTGATTGGCCTATGAAGATATTTTTATTAAACTGTAGAAAGCCTACTTGCCAATCTCATTTGGAAAATGCTTGTCACTCTGCTCTTACCAATCCCTCAAATAATTTCCCTTTGGTAATTCTCTTCTATTGTTTAAATATTGACCTTGGTTATCATCCTATTAAAAAGTGTCTTCCCTAATAAAGAAATAAGATGTTTATGACTTTTAAAAGTCTAATAAGGACAAGACTATAAATATGGTTGCTTCTGTTTAGTTTACCTACTCATTTGCTATTTTATTAAGGCTATTTTATTGACTACAAGTGAGTCACAAAAGAGAAGATTTCCTACAAAGTTTTAAAAGAATAGTAAATTAAGTTTACAAAGATGCCAGAGACAACATTAATGTTAGTTGTTTTGCGACCTGTTTATTGACACGGTACAGACAAGACCATACTGGGCTTTTGCTTTCTCCTCATAGTCAATTTGATTTGTATAATACTTTTCACATTCCCTTTGTATCTTATATCTGTAACTTTGTAATGGCAGAGTCTCATCATTTCCAGCTAAAAGACCCATCAAACACTTTTTCTGAGGACTTGACAAAACACCTAATAAAATGGTCTCCACCCACTAGGAGGTAGCATTTTGAGACAAAATTGCAAGGGGTTTATTATTTTCATAAGCTGTCTCTTTACATAAATGAAAAGATTTGATCAACTTACAGTAAAAGACAAAAATATGCCCCAAACACTCTCTGAACACCTTAAAAATAGAATCATATAATAACCTTTCCTTCTCAATGCTCAGTAGGGTTTTGAAGGGTAGAATCTGAGGTAGTTTTGGAGGGTGAATTATGTGGAAGATTATTCCAAGCAGGGAACTGCAAATGATAATTTTCTAGAATGGATAATTAAACTAATTGAGTAAATTAAGAAAAGGGAGGCTTTGAATCAATGTCAAAAAAGGAATTTTGATCGAATACAAATTTGTGTTGTGTGGAAAGATAGATATAGATATGGATATAGATACACACACATATATATGTACAAACCTACTAAGGGAGATACAAAGATCTGTAAGACTTCAGCCCTAGTCCCAATGATCTTTATTATGGTAGGAGATATAAGACAAGCTAAAAAAATGCAACATAATGTAAGAAATAAGAAATATCTACCAGAATAGGCCTGGAGTATCCATAGAAAGCTCTGAAGTTGATAGCATTTGGACTAGGTCTTATGGAATAAAAATTTCATGGCAACTTAAATGGTTAAAAAAAATACACTTAGAAAAAAGTTTTAACAGTTCTTATACATGGCATACATCAATAAAATTAACCACTGTTAATTTTAATATACATTAGCATGGATATTTTTTCTATATATTTTTTCTTTACATAAAATAAGTCACATTGTCCTGTAATTTTTATACTGTTCTGCAATTTGGGGGGGACATTTGTTAATTTCTTTTCATGGCTCAATTCTTTTGATGACTCAAAAATATTGTATTACATGGATGTATATCATATTTTATTACCCAGTCTCTTGCTGATGGCCAAATTGGTTATCTCCAATTTTGCATCACTACAGCAATTCTCCAATAAACGTCTTCACAATGAGTAAATGAAAGATGAATCTTAGAAGTAGAATTTCTGAGCCCAAGTTTCATGCATTTTGAATTTTTAGAGATTGCTAAACTGTCTTCCAAAAGTGATGTATAAGAATTCTGGATTCTGAAAACTCCTGCCAATATCACATCTTATTCTCCGTATTTCCAATCTTTGCAAATTCATTATGACATCTTATTGTTTTAATTAAAATTGTGGTCATTATAAGTTAAGTTGATTTTATTAAATACTTATTTACTATTTGTATGTGTGTATATATGTATGTGTGTTTGTGTGTATGTATATGTGTACATACATATAAATAAATATAAATATATATACCCATAGATCATTTTCTTTTGGATTTTTTTTTCACGGTTTCACTTTTGTTTTATTAATAACACATAGAACATATTAGAAGAATTTTTTTCTCATATAAAATATGTAACCCCCAAACCTTTTACCCAAATTTATGCTTTTTTCTCTTTGTTCACAGCCTATAGCTGTTTATTAATTCAGTTCTATTGAGATATATTCACATACTATACAATCATCCACAGTGCACAGTTGTTCACATTACCATCATATAGTTGTGCATTCATCACTACAGTCAACTCCCAAACATCCTCATTGCTCCAAAAAAAGAAAAAAACAAGAATAAAAACAAAAGTATAAAAGAACACCCAAAACATTCCACGTCTCCATTCCACCCCATTTTTCATTTAATTTTTGTCCCCATTTCTCCACTCATCTCTCCACACACTGGACAAAGGGAGTGTGAGCCACAAATCCTTCGCAATCACAAAGCCACACCATGTAAGCTACACAACCCATACAATTGTCTTCAAGAATCAAGGTCACTGGGCTGCAGTTAGACAGTTTCAGGTATTTCCCTCCAGCCGTTCCAACACACCAAAGACTAAAAAGGGACATCTATATAGTGCCTAAGAACACCCTCCATAGTGACCCATGACTCTACCTAAAGTCCCTCAGCCACCAAAACCCTACTTTGCCCCACTTTGCTTACCACTTTGGTTGAGAAAATGCTCTCAATCCCACAATTCCAGGTCCAGGCCCATTCCCAGGAGCCATGTCTCACACTGCCTGGGAGATTCACACCTCCAGGAGCCATAGTGGGGAGGGCAGCAGGCCTACCTGCCAAGTGGGCCCAGAGAGAGAGAGAGGCCACATCTGAGCAAAAAAAGAGGCTCTCCGAGGGAGACCCCTAGGCACAACCGTAAGCAGCCCCAGGCTCTCCCTTTTAGTAACAAGCCTCACAAGGGCAAGCCACAAGATTGAGGGCTCAGCCCACTAAACTGACAGTCCCCTGCCTGCAAGAACATCAGTAATAACCCAGGCAGGGAAGTTTAACATTTCTGCACTTTTTCCCAGTTCCTTGGTGGGGGGGGGGGGGAGCCTGCAAATACATTTTTATTCTCTGTCCAAATTAACCTGGGATGTATTGGGATTTCACACTAACCTGTACAAACCTACCAGATCTCACCCCCTATTCAAAGTTCCATGTAATTATGGTGTTTGAACAAACTGACCATCCAAGTCAAACCATTTAGTGTGCCACAGAAAATACAGATCCCACACCAAACAAACATCTCCTTTGGTCTCACACAGAAGCCGAAGTTCTATAACACAGTCAGTATCATCCATCCTTTACCCTTCAGCCTGATCTGCCTCAGTCCCAACCAGATCCTCTTCATTCATATCTCTAATTGAAGTCTGAACCCTCCTTCAGCTTTTTTTTAAACAGTATTGAGGTAATACCAACACTCATAGCTGCCAAACTCTAGCTCCGAGTCCCAGGCACCACACAGAGAACTATAGTTCCAGAGACCGACCAGGCTATAAACAAAGTGCTCAGCATCTCAGAACCTAGAGACAATCATCACAACTCAGGAATAGATGTGACTGCCATAAGAGTTCACAACCTAGGGACTTTACAATAAGCCTTCCCCTGATAACCTGTGCTCCAAGATTCAATTCTCAGAGTTTACACACCATAGTTAGCCCATATTAGTGAGGCATTATAGTGTTTGTCTTTTTGCCTCTGGCATACCTCACTCAAAATTCTGTCCTCAAGATCCATCCACCCAGCTGCATGTCTCACTTCATTCCTTCTTGCAGCTGCCCAATATTCTCTTGTAAGCATACACCACAGTTCACCATTCCATTCACCAGTTGATGCACCCCTAGGCCACCTCTGTCCATTGCAAATCATGAATACTGCCACCATAAACACCAGTGTCCAAATGTCCATTTGTGTCCCCATTCTCAGATCCTCCAAGCATGCACCCAATAAGAAGTTGGAGGACCTTATGGCACCCACACACCTAGCCTCCTGTGGAACCACCACACTGTACCCCAGATAGGCTACACCATTCTACTTCCCCACCAGCAGTGAACAGGCACATCCCTCTCTCCACGTTCTCTCCAGCACCTGCACCCCACTGCTTATCCTTTTTCCCTGCAATTTTATAGAGATATATTCACATACCATACAATCATCCACAGTGTATAATCAGTTGTTCACAGTATCATCATATAGTTATGCACTCATCACCACAATCAGCACTTGAACATAATCATTACTTATATATATATATAACATATATATATATCAAAAAATAAAAAATTGAAAAAATTGAAAAAACATTTAAAAGATAAAAGAAAAAATAAAAATACAATATAATAATAAGGTCAGACAACACCATCACACCAAGAATCCCACATCCCTCCCCCACAAACCCTCTCATAGACACTCAGCTCTGGCACATTGCCCTTGTCACATTTAACGGAAGCATATTACAATGCCACTGTCAACCACAGACTCCAGTTTACATTGATTATATTCTTCCCCAATACTATCCCTTTTTCAACAAATCTTGCAAGTTTGACATTCATTTGTTCTCCTACATGTAAAAACATTTCTATACTTGTACAATTAGTCACCATCATTGACCATTCTAGGTTTCAACAAGTCACACAGTCCCAGTCCCCATTATCCATCTTTCCTTCTGGTGTCAGACATACCCCAGCCTTCCTCCCTCAACTCCACTCACAGACATGTTGGATTATTTCTTGTTAATTTGCCTGTGCTCTTTGTATATTAAGGAAATTCTCCCTTTAGTGATCATATTAAAAGTAATGCACCATTTATTTCTTCCAGCACTTTCATGGTTTTGCTCTTTATTTCTAAATGTAGAATTTATTTTGATATGAGGAATGAGATTTTTAAAAAGTCCAGGTTTTCATTTTTTAAAAATACCTGCTGCTTCAACACCATTTCATAATTCACTGATTTGAAATTCCACCTATACAAAATCCTTATGTGCTGTATCATCTATTTTGGGAATTTGTTTTATATTTCATTTGTGGTGAATAGGATTTAACAAACAGGTGGAGCCGATGGGGAAAACATCACAGGTGAATAAAATTAATAGGATAAGCAAAATCCTGGACATTGAAGTCATGGGGTTCAAATAGTAGGTTTTAATGAAGCCTTTACTATCTGTAGGGGGAATTTAGAGGTTAAGCTTGGGGGTAGATTTTGGATGACTTTAAATACCAAGCTAAGGAGTTTAGATTTTTAATAAGGAGGCAATGTGAAGTGTTGAGGGTTTAGGGGCAATGTATAAAAGCAATGTGATGTAGTAGAAAGATCATGATATTTGTAGTGAGAAGACATGGATTCCAGGTCTTGACTCTGCCACTTATTAGTTTTGTGACCTGGGGCAAGTTACCTATATTCCCTAAGCTTTAATTTTTATGTAAAGTTATATTAATAATCATAGAAGATGATTAGCCTCCCAGAATTTTATAAGAATGAAATGAAATAGCATATGTAAAAGTACTGTGTTAAACCTAAATCATGATACAAGTAGGCAGTTATCCTAGCCATGCTGTCTAAAGCTGTGCTTTAGGAAGACACATCTGGCAGTTGTATGGGTTAAGTAAAGAGATTCTTGATAATAAAAGAAGCAGTTAACAGAACAATATGTCTATTTTGATTGTTTTTCTTTAAATATAGAGTTTTTATTTTTTACACTTATATATACATGAAAAAAATGTCTGGAATATTAAACCCCCCAAAAATATTGAGTTCTTATTTTCAAGTGATAGGTTATGGATGATTTTTAAATACTTCTGTTTTTATTCATCTGTGTTTTCTAATTATTTTCTACAATCAATATATAATATTGTAGTAAAGACTATATTAAATTCAGTGAGTCCAAATGCAAATCTATCATCACACTTTGCCACTTATGATTTTACTATTTCCCTCTTTTGTAAATATCATTCTTAATTTTGTTGTAGCAACCAAGTTCCAGTCATGAAAGATAAACCACACCAGTTATTTAAACAGAGAGAATTTAACATAAATTAACATGATAATTAACATAATATAAATTAACATAATAATTATTAACTAGTTATAAATTTGTTAACTAGGTAACAAAGGATAAAAAGAGAACTCTAAATATCATTGATGTGACAACTACAGGAAGCACTACCACTTTTATGGCCCAGGAAACAAAAGGAAACTGTTGGAATTATTAGAACTGAGAAACAGAGGAGGCCCCCCAGGGCTAGGACCCAGACATCCGAGTAGGGATTGGAAGCTGACAGGTACAAGTATCTGAAAGGGGTGAGATGAAGCTGGTTCTCCAAGTGTTGGAAAAATTGTAAACGGGAATATCTGCTCCTAAACAGGGAAGGACCTGCTATTTCCCTGGTGAAGAATCCTTGCTGGAGATGTATACTTAAAGAGAAAACAGAAGACAAATACGAAGCAGTTCCCTTTTTCTCCTTCAGCTTTCTGCTCTCTCTCCTGCTCTCCTTATTGGCAGATCCCAATGTAGAATCACCTGGTAAAAGGGAAATGTGGCTTGCTAAGTCCCAGCTCCACAAGCAGAATGTGGAAGGGTAGGTTTAGAGCTGAGAGATAATAACTTAATATAGGAACATATTTCTTATTAATCAGGTTTCAGGAATGTATGATTCTTCTGGTCGACCAGTCACTGCACCATAACTTCAGAAACGATAAATCATGTAACACAGAGTGCCAGGCTTCTCTAGGTGCTGAGAATGTATAGATGAAAAAGAATCTGCCTTCAAGGATCTTGTAGTATAGTGTGAAAAAGAAAAAAGGAAAAATACATGAAATATGTGACAAGTGAATCAATAAAGAAACAAGTTAGCACATAGGAAGATAACTCTATTTGAGAGAAAAACAAGGGAACGACTTTCTGAAGTGAATTGGGGTAAAATTTTAAAAGATGAATTGGAGTTAGTCTAAAGAAAGGAGGAGAAAAGGACAGAAGATGGAAAGAGATAGTCCAAAAGACATGGGGAGGAAGAATCACCAGATGTCAAAGCCATGGAGCCATGGAATATCATGGAATATTAGGGATCTACAGGCAAGGATATGGTTATGAATAGAATATAAAATGGGAAGAGAAATCACAGAAGGTGAATCTGGACTGGCAAGTATAGGCCAGTTGCATGGATGGATCACTAAAGAGTTTTAAGCAAGATTAAATCTTAAAATTTTTGACAAGATTAAGTCTTAAAATTTTGGGAAGATCTTAGGCATCTCTTCCTCCAATATCAGAACATCCAATCACTCCACAAAGCTTGGCAATTCAACCTTCTCAAAGCATTTTGCGTATCACCTGTGTTTCCATTCTACTATCAAGCTAGTTTGGGATCCACATTTATTCCCGTGTGGACTGTCAAGATGTCCTCTTCATTTTGTGATTGCCTACAAACAGCCCCTGTTCAATGCAGCCTTTAGACAACTGCCATATCTGTCTTCCTAAACATAGCTTTGGACATCGTCTCTATGATAACTTCACTTGAAATACACACTACATTTTGCTCAGTGCTTGTCATGTGCATTATTGAATTTAGTTCTTTAAAAATTCTGGGAGATTTATTAGACTATCTGATATTAACTCCAGTTTACAGAATGAAACAGAAACTAGAGAACATAGGTGAGTTTGCCCAAGGTCATGTAACTAACATGCAGATTCAGTCCCTGGAACCTATTTCCTTTGACTATAGGTGTTTCTTTCAGTCTATTTATTTATGAACATAGGAGTATTCTTAATATTCTTCATGGAGTGGAAGTTGCAGTTTCAAAATCTTAAAATTGTTATGGGAAATTAATTGGTTTATAGAATTTTGTTTTAATTGCCTTTAAAGATAAATACTAAGAGTGGCCAGGAGGGCAGGGAAATAGGAAACTGTTAGAGACTATAAACTACATTGAGACAACGAAGAGTATGGATGCCCTTATATACATAGTTCCTACTTTCAATACTTCTTATTTTTGTTTTTCTTTTAGCGTTAGGCAACATTAAATTAACTTTAGTTGGGAAAACGCATTACAGAAGTATCTCCCAAATGAGCTTAAGCAAAGAAGAGCCATTTGGCTATTTGGAGGAAACTATAAATGTGACTTCCCTAAACATTGAATGCTCAGGAGGAAACACTTCTAGTTAAGTGTACAGTTGAATCCTAAATCTCAAGTGGATTAGAAATTATTGTGGCCAATCAACCACTTCTGTTCAAAGTTTATTCAGACATCAAGATATTCTAATTTTTAGCACCACAGATGGAATATTTGCCTCACCATGATTTTAATTCATTAAATATTCAATAGTGGTAAGAAAAACTTAACCACACTGCATCCTTTAGTTGTCTGGGTGGATAAACTTGAGGCTAGCATTATATTTAATCTCTTAAATAGTGTAGATTTTAAAAATTCACACCTTTAGGCAAGTTTTTGAAGAATGTCAGTTTTGTGAGAACAATTACACCTAATTTGGGAATTCATGAGAGCATAATAAAAATTAATTGAAGTGTTATAGAAAGGTTGAAGCCAGACAAAATAGAAATTTTATTTCCCCATAGAAGTTCATATGTTGTTTGCTGTATTATGTTCCTAGCAAACACTTAAAAAAAAAAAAAATCACTGAGTGGAGTCCTTGGCTGTGAGCCCTAAGGTTCTCATTAGAATGGATTCCTCCCAATGACACACCTGGTACCTGATATCTGCAGCAGGTACAAAGGCCAAACCGGCAAAGCTACACTGAGTACAGAATCTGGCCCACACATGGTAGCGAGTAATAATGAGGTGGGCTGCCGAACCGTAATTGCAGGTCACTGAGAGGTATCCATGAATCCTCCATAGCCTCCAGCAGGAAGCTTGTCATTGCTCATAGTTAGGTCATAATGATTTATCAACTTGAGAATCATCAAATTCCCAAAGCCAAAGATTTTAAATACCCTGCCTTTTTGTGAAAGATGGTGTCATTTACTTTGTCTTAATAACCCTTTACATTTTGATGGAGCTGGTTAATCTGATATGGCAGCATGAATATTCCAGTGTCTGAAGAGTGTGCTAATTAAATACTCCTAACAGCCTAGAAAATCTTGCTGTATTCATCAGTGTCATCTCAACTAGAGATTAAGCCACAGGAGGAGGGGTTGTATTTCTTGGTTACATTCTTCCCCAACCTAGAATACTACCCTAGTAAGAAATAAGAGTTGATAGTGATGAGGCAAAGATGTAGGAAAAACTCTGCAATTATATGCTTCTTAGCCATTCATTGAAAAAAAAAAAAAAAATCATGAACACCTGCTGGGCTCAGATGCTGGAAATATAGAGATAAACCAACTACAGTTGTTCAAGAACTTCCCTTTCTCGTTAGGTTTGTATCTAGATGGGAAAAAAAAAAAAACTGTTCCAAATGACATACACAAATATTTGGGGCCATCTAAACAACTGACAATTTCATTTCTTTTATTTATATGTTTAATGCTCTATATACTGAGTACCAAAACTAGGCTTTAATTTTGACATCAATAAAATCTAAAGATGGAACTAAACACTTCCTTTCTCAGGCAGTTGAAAGAACTTTTTGAGCATATTCTGTATTTTTCTAGGTTTGGAAAACACATCTAAAAGGAATTTGACGTTTGCCCTTTGAAGGTCTCAAATGCAAATGCCTATTATATGCTTTATCATGTTATTTGCATTAGACTGCACACAGCCCTGTCTTCTCTGCTCAACCAGGGGCTTTTTGGGCAAGGAGCTGGTTCATCTTTGTCCTTCTGCTCCTGGTACAAGGCCAGTTGTATAATAAGTGCTCAATAAAGGTTTGTTGTTGAATACAAGAAAGAGTGGTCCTTATTTTGAAGGATTTATGATTTAATTAAAGAAGAAAAATGCAAATGAAGGGGAATGTGGAAAACAAATTTAAAACACTTTTTAAACATCCTGAAAACAAGTGCAAAATGATGTACTAGACAAACATGAATGCGGACTGGGGGCTTCTCTCGGTTACTTGTCCTCCGGCAGGCTAGCTTGGACTTGTTCACGTGGCAAAACTTTTCAAGTCTCTGCATGTATCTTTTGTTCTCCTGTCCCGTTAGTCAGAGAGAGTGATATGGGCAAGCCCACAGTGAGTTTGAGAGCATAATAGCAAAAAGGTATGGATACAGCTAGACTTAAACAAATTGAGACCCTTACCACAATCTGCCCATCATAGAAGGGTAAGGACTCCCGATAATAGCAGTCTCGAATAATTGTATAAAGTATGGTTCCAGTGGCGCAAAAAATAAAACCCCACTTTAACTGCATACGCACACACACACCCAAATGTATAGACAAAATTTAGAAATATATGATAATTAGTTAATAGTGTTCATGTATATATACTTCTATATTTTTAAATTTTTACATAATGTGTTTGTTTCCTCTTACTGCTCTTGAATTAGTATTTTCTTTTCTTTTTAAAGAAAAAAGGTCTGGAAGGTAATACAAAACAAAATGTGATTATGGGTGATTTTCTTTTACTTTTTAATATTTTTATAAATTTTTTTGGTATTTTCTGTGTTTTCTATGAAGTAGTACATTCTTTTATGATTAGCCAAATGTATACATATATATATATAAACTGCATTATATATAATATATATGTGTGTATATTTTATATTTATAAACTGCATTTTAAAAATGATATTGAGTCAGGCCTCTGGTGGATCCAGCCATCTGGCCTTCCTTTATCATGACACCAGCAAGGCACAGTTGAAGAGTTGATAAATTCTTCTAAAAAGCAATTTCTTACTGCATCTAAAACTTTGTTTTGAAATGTGCAGCTGTCACTGGTTGCCTTCCTGGTTTCCTTTCAGACGTCCTGCTGGTACTGAAGAGGAGTCTCTTTTGTTTGTCTGGTCAGAAGGATCCCTTAAATTTATGGATGCTTCAGATACTCTGAGGCCTTTTACGCTCTACGAATACCGGGTCAGAGCCCTTAACTCCAGGGGCTCCGTGGAGAGTCTCTGGTCATCAGCACGCACCCTGGAAGCCCCACCTCAGGATTTGCCGGCTCCTTGGGCTCAGGCCACCAGTTCTCATTCAGTTCTGCTGAATTGGACAAAGCCAGAATCTCCCAATGGCATTATTTCCCAGTACCATGTGATCTACCAAGAAAGACCAGAGGATCCGACCCTTAAGGTCTCCACCGTGCGTGCTTTCACAGTGATGGTAAGAATTTAGGAAAAAATAACTGATATTGATATTATTTTGTTAATGTATTGAAATTCATTTCCTTATCTTGTTATTTTTCTTCACTTGGGTTTAAATATATGAAAATCTTTCACAAATGAAAAGAAGCAATGTAGTCATATAGATAAGATACTGAATTGAGTATCAGGAAGATGGGTGACCATTTGGGGACCACAACTAGTTTGTTTTTTTCAGGCAAATAAACCATCTCTTTGCCTGTTTTCCATGTCTGTTAAATGTGAATAATTAAATGTGTCCCTCCATACCTCATGAGTTTGAGGTTTGGAAAACATTAGATAGAATATCCAATTTTCCAATTACTCAAAGAACTAATGGTGTCATATAAATAAGGACAAAGTCACATGTTTCTAGTGGTGATTTTTCTAGGCTGGCCCCCTCTGGTCTGTAGGGTAATTCAGTCCACCTGGCATCGCCACATAAGAAAACTATTAGAAGAACTAGTGGATTACAGCCAATAAGGTCCACCATATTGGGATTAAGCTTCAAAACTCCACCACTGATTAGCCATAAACAACACACAAAAAAGGAGGGAATAACATCATATATGAAAATGTGTTAGGCAAGAAATGCTCTGGGAGGTCAGTGTGAAGCCCTTTTACTGAAGAGGCTTCACAGAGAAGATGGAACTCTGTTGTCTTGGGATTTAAATACATATGATTTTCAAAATGCGCCAAGACCTTATAAAATTATGAAAATCCCTCATAAAAAAGAGCAAAATGAAAAGATAGCAGAAAGCATTATTTTTAAAGACTAATATATGTTTCTATGCTTCAAACTTAGGTGGTCCAATTTGTATCATGGTTATCTTATGGAGTACAACATTTACCAAAATGTCTAACAATGGGAAAATGTACTTTTAAATGTAACACTAGATCAATTTTTTTAAATGAATAGTTTAAGGAACAATGTTTTCCTGCCATCCCTATGTAAATTTTTCTCTTATGACGAAAAAATAAGCAACGTGAACAAGGGTATAATGTTAAGGAAATCTTCATTTTTATCTCAGAATATTTATTTTTTTCATTTGATATCTAATTATCTTTATGTATTAGGGTATTGCATAGCACATCTAGATCTTTCATTAGAAACATTAGAAGCAGTGTTCTTAAGTGTAGATCTTTTTAGTTGATATCTTTTCCATGGGGAAACATTACTTACTTTTCCACAAATCCTTGGAACTCATGTTCTAAACTGCAACCCTGAAAGCAGAATTTTCTGTGAAACTACTGAAAGACCCTTGACAGTAGCTTTCTGAGTCAAACACCTTAATGAAAATATATTTTATTGAAAGCACCAGTATTGCAATGATTAAACTTCTGCTCTTTTGAAATACAGCTTTCTTGGTTTTAGCCTAATCATTTAATTTCCCAAAACAGTTCTATGAGCATTCCATTGTGGGATACCCTGTAAGTCATCCCTTCATAACTGGTTTCATTTTACAATACAAGACTTAAAGTAGCTGGTGAATTCATAAACTCTCTCCTTTATTTAATCTTCTAGATGCTAAATTTCACTCCAAAATTCCTGAAGAAGAGGAAGGCCTTTTGCCCCAAACTTTAAGCTGCACAGGGACCTCTGCACACTGCTCCTCTCTACATAGCCTCCATTCTGAAAGCCCAGGATTTCTGGATTCTTCCATTTTTCTAAAGATTAACACTTACAGTGCTAAAGAGAATAGCCAGGATAATCAAGGAACAGTAGTATTTCCATATCCTATTTTGAATGTGTGTATTTGTGTGTATGTCCAAAGTGAGCCCCCAAATCTGGCTCTTTGGCCCTCAGACTCCTAAGAGAAGTCATCATTAGGTTCACCAGGAAAAATCCCATCTGGGTATTGAGAACATCATCCACAAAGCTATCTAGACTGTGTTCAGACCTCCTGGTCACTAGGCCAACTTTTCAGGGCAGCAGGCCACTATGACTCCTTATGCACTGACACCTTTGAATGAGGTTACCAGGAAAATACACTATTATCTTTCAACTTCATCCATTCCTACATTCCTGAGAGACTGTGTTCAACCCATTATTTTAAAAGATTTCTAAAGTAGGAGTTTCTATCACTTAGTTTCAATGATCTAAACTCTTTCCCATCAGAACAGAATGTCCCTTTTATCCTAGCCAAATCTTTCCTCCTGTAATTTAAGTCCATCTTTTCCTCTTCTGAACAGCATGACTTCTAGATCCTAGTGCAGTGTGCCTTCAGGGTCAGGAACAAATTATTTAAGATCCAATCCAATCTAGCAAATAGTCATTGAGTGCTACATTCAATACTTCCATACTGAATACTACACTCAACTCTGTGTTGAAGTCTGCCAGGAGACTGGGCTCTCGGGCAGAACAGAGACGATGGGGGATGCGGGAGTGGGGTCGGGCAACCAAGTCTCAGATACAGGTTATTATTGTATTATTGCTGGGCCTTACAAGTTTCTGACCTTCCCCAGTTCTGCTGCTCATGTTTAAATGGCTCGCTTTTAAATCACTCTGAGTACTTTCCTGGCTTTACTTACTGTTCCTTTAATTCCTGAACCAGCTAAACATGTTTACTGGCTCTTTCCCTTTTTTGTGCCTGCCCTAGGCAATTCGTCAAGTTTTTGTTTAATTGACTGCTCAGGCTGAAATTTTCCAGAACAAAGGAACCACCTTCTCAATTCATGAGACACAGAGCCCAACCCCACAACTGTGGGAATGTATTTCAATTTGCAGGCTTCCAAGAGGTATTTCCAATGCCCCATTAGTCCTTTGTTTATTGGGATCCCATCTCTGCAAGAGGGCACACCACTAACTTGCTCATGGTGATGGTGCCATCGCTAACTTGTCCCAAGATCCTCCCAGAGTTGTTTACAAACAGGTGGACATTGCTGGGAGAGCCGCATAAAACAGGTGCAATGGAGGCATGGATCCTGCTGGTGGTGGCAGTGGATAGAGAACTGGCAGTGGGGGCCCTCCATGGGTGTGGGGAGCATATGTGTTGGCAGGAGCAGCAGCAGCAGCAGAGGCAGCAGGAGAGGAGAAATGGAGAGTGTGGGTTTTAATGCCTCACCAGCTTCTCTCCCCACCTCATGAAAAGTTTCATCTCCCTTTGGGTCTAGGTAGGTCCTTATAAGAGAAAAAGAGAGGTATCTGGACTCTTAGGGTCTCCTAAGACCAATACCCCCCACTACTGAAAGCAAGCTTTAGGTGGAAGTCCTTAAAACTCCCTTCCCAATTAGTTCTGTGATGAATTGTGCAGTGTCAGGAGAGAAACTGTATTTAGCCTTGCTTGGCATGCAAAAGTTCCATGGGGGTACTTACAGGGAACACTCCTGGCGAGGTTGGCGTTACTGCTGCTACCATTCAGGGTTTGTTTGCTTTTTCTCACTGGCACCTGCTAAAGCACTGGCAGAAATAACTTGGGATTTAAAGGCAAAGGTGGTTTACCCGTTCATCTGTGCTCTAAGTATATCCCTGCTTACCCCACAGGGTTATAAAACATCAAGCCCAGATCATACATTTGCCCTGTACTCTGAAAGATAGATGGTACTTCACTGTGTGGAGAATCAAGCATAAGGTGCTGAGTGGGTAAGCAAATTGCATGGGTCACTAAAAGTTGGCTTCTAAACTGGGAATAAAATCCAGAATGACAAACTCTAGTGTCTAGAATATAGTTGCCAAACTCCCTTTCCCAATGTCAAGGAGGAGTTATTCAAAATTTCCTCATGTGGTTGTTTCAAAATCTCTTTACCGTTAAGTAGGTATGTGAACAAAAAAAAAAAAAAGAAAGAAAGAAAGAAAGAAAGAAAGGAGATAGAGAGTTCTTAATCACCATATTATGAAGAGTTTGTGAGTAAACTGATGAATTCATTTTTAATCCCATCTTAATTTTGATTTAGTATAACGTAAAATATTCTTGCTCTTTACATTTGATCTTAAATTAGTTGTAGCTCTGAAAATGAGGTTTCTTAGCCTTTCCTCCCCAGATTCATTTACAAGGCAATACAAATACTCTGGGAGATCTTGCTGTCTAAAGGCACTCCTTTGGTGACATCCTTTTAACATGAAGACAACTTTGATAATAAAAACAATTACCAAAAACTTTCCATATCAGTTCTATAAGCTCAGTATTCACATCTCATAATATGAGATAACTATGTCATTCTTTCTTTTGTATAAAAGAGACAAAAATCTGGATACATAAATAGCATATATATCAATGAATACTTGTTGCATAACTTCAAATTTTTTATAGTAATGATATATTTAATTTGACATTAAATTTTCATTTACTAACCTTATATATAATACCCTTATATTATCTTTATCCTTTCTTAAAAAATATAGTACTCTACCAACTGAAAATATGTGTTGGGGACTTCTTGCTTGGTGTCATTGGGGATGAAAGCCATATGTTCTCTTGAACTCTATGTAACTACTTCTTTGAAAGAACTGTAGTTTTCTCCAACCACTCTCTTCCAAGAAGCTCCATCAGAACTCCCTTTCTCACCCATTGGTGAGATCTAGGGCAGGTGCCATGGTTTTCCAGTCACTTTCAATGACAAGAATCAGTCCAATTTGGTAATCAAACTCATTTTCAGGTGTTAAAAAAAATACCCAGTCTAAATCAAAGCCTGACTTGTGTTTAGTGATCTGGCCTGGGGAAGAGAGGACATGGTTATTTTCTTCATGTTTCTTCAGTTCCTTCTTCTCCTCTTGCTGATTCCACCAAAATTGTGGCAGGAGAGAAAGGATCAGACAAAAAAGTGCAGAGCTTTATTCATTGATATTGTTCTAACTCATCTCCCATTGCCCCCTGTGGTGCAAATGCTTTGTGGGATTTTCTCTGCAGGCTACGTACAGTTTCCCCATGAGAAATTCCTTGCTTCACAGTTTCCCAGTTCAGACAATACACTTTCTAGTATTTCTTATACCCCTAACTATTCTTGCCCTGAAAGCCCACCTCCACAATCACTTTTATTTCCAGGGACACCTCTCCTGAGTGGGCAGCCAAGAGTGGGACCCTATCACATTGACTAAGCTCTGATTCCTTCCTTGGCATCTGCTAAACCTAGGAAACCGTGTTCCACCAAAATAGTGAAAGGGAAGCTTTTCCCACACAGTCCTCTTCTCTACTTGACCTAGAATGCTGGATGAGGCCCAGCCAGCCTCCCAACTTTAGAATTAATTAAATAAGAAGCAGGTATGAGTTTCTGCATTAGGCCATGATCCCAAACTCCTGGTCACATAACAGCCTCAGAATGTCCCTTTCCAGCCTAGTGGCAGCATGAAGGCTGCCCCATGAGTTTCTTAGCTTAGCAGCAAGCCACCTGCAAGGAACACAGTGTCCATTTCACCTTCCTTGAAGACACCCCCAATTTCTTCAAGTGGTTTCTTGGATAGACCTCATATGGCTTGAGAGGAGAGCATTGAGAACCCCTATCCTCTCCCCCTACTGGTGAGGAGACCCAAGCAAAGCTCTTGCTTCTCCTCTAATTCCCTTCTTTAACTCATTTTTCATGAAATTGAATATTCTGTTATATAGGTTGCTGGAGAATGACAGAGCTTGAAGATTGTAAGACTGATCATGCTTCCTTTCTGAAAGTCCTGCAGGGATAACTCTAGCAGTTCCAGTAGAGTAAATTACACCCATCTTTCTAAGCTTCAAGGCTTTGTTCATTATTCCAAGACACATTCTTATTTCATATTCTGTTATATAACTAAATAGCCCATCATCTTTCTAGATGCTCGAGCCAGGTCACCCTTGAGTCGTCCCTCTCCCTTACTTCCATATCCAACCCTTCACTAAATCCCATTGATTATCTTTTCAAAATATATCTTAAATACTTCCATTTGAAGACCATATTAGGGTCTTCACACATGTTGTTCCCTCCCCCTGGAATGACTGTGCCCTTACATTTCAAATGTATCGGTCCCCTTTCTTCATTAAGACTGAACTAAAACGTTACTTAACTCACAGGACTGTTGTGATGTCTAAATAAATAAATGCATATGCAAAGCACTACAGAAACTGAAAATGGCAATATAAATAGACTCTAAAACCTTAGAGGTCTACTAACTGGAATAACAGAGAAAGAAATCAATTAGAAAATGTAGATAAAGTTTTTGGTTTGTATAAAGCAACTGTACTAAGTTGGTCATGAATGAAAGACCTTATATTTTATATATTTCAAGTGCTCCTCACCTTGCAACACAATTCTGAGCTTGCAAACTTAAATGTTTCCTGATATGGCACTGCCAATTTCCTGGTAATTTCCTAAGCATAGTATCAGATTAGGTTCTGTTTTCTTTTTAAGCTCCCTGGAGCAAAAACATGCTTTTTTTTGCATCCCTGCGGTTTAGTGCTGACTCATCTTCTCCCATCATAACATCTTATGCCTGCCACCCTAAGAGCCCTCCTCAGGCTATTTCTACTCCAGATGCAGCTGTGTTTACCTGCCGTTCCACTTCCAGGACCTCACCCTTTCCCTTAGGTCTGGAATCACATCAGCAGAGCATGAGTTCTTTTGGTAATCACATACACATACTTCCCCAAACACACAGATTCTGCCAAATTGGCGTCTACCTACTTCATCTATGCCAAAGAGCAGACCATCAGTATTTGAGGGGCTGTTGGTGGGTAGACTACTTGACCTGTGGTTCAGGTGTGCCACTTTCTAGCCTTTAACTGAGTTATGAGGAAACTCTATATAGACAGCCAAGAGTATCAGAGCCATGTTAGAAACATATATGAAAGTAAATGAACTAGTCCACGTGATAACAAGCCCAGACCATAAATCCAGAATATATGCCATTTAGCAGAGACAGCAAGCTGTAAATGGCAGTGGAGGGCAGAAGTTAATTGAACTACTATGCTCTTGTCACAAGTGGAAAGTAGCCACTACCTGAGAAGTACCCTATTCAGCTGCCCCTGAAGTACCCTATTACAGCCAAGAGATCATATTCTTAGCTCTGCAAGGGCTTATGGGTTAGGGGGAAATCATACACAGATGACCAATTTTTTTATGGTTCACAGCTGATCAAAGTGAAATTCAGCAGCTGTTCAGGACAAGTGACCACTGTAACGGCTGTAATATAACCTACTAAATAGAGAGGGAATTGCATTAGAGCAAGAGGTTAGCTGTGATTATCGGCAGGTGAGTGCTTTATTGAAGTTGAAAGACCATTAACATTGATAGAGTAATTATTTCAGCTTGAAAGTAATTACCTTGATGGGTGATAACTTCTCTAGTGTTCCCAGATTTGATTGGGCCAAACAATTGTGAGCTTCTGGAGCCTAGAAAAATATTACAACAATACTGTGATTTTTAAATTACTGAAACCACTGTTGGAATATTTTAATTATGTTGAACACTGAAAAGGTTTTACCTTACACAAGCTAGTGACCTCTCATGTAGAGAGAGACATTTGCTTTTTAATGCAAATGCAATGACCCACACCCACCACCTGTGAATACATATGTGATGGGTTTTCAAATGAATCTTTTTTATCTAGATATAGCTTTTAAGGTGAAATGTCTTGTTAGTACTGTACCTGGGTGCTACCAAGCCGAAACTGTTGCCATCATTGATCATCTCTCTGAACTGGGAGAGACCCCATAATAGCAACTACTTTCTGACTTTGTCACAGAGGTTTTAAATTCATATAAATTAAATATTTTAATAATCTCACACAAATTTTAAATTCCAGCTGCTATGTATTGTGAATCCCAAATTTCACATATTATTTAGTTATATAACTCAGTTGCTTAAATAAGTTTCTTGCCTGATATTATGCAGCTTCATTACAAATACTCCTTGTCAGGGTGTGTTCTGTTTATTCACATTGGACATTAGCAAACAGAATGAGAGTTGAAACCTGGGCTGTTGCTTCTTGGATAACTCACGCATATGTGAAAGTTTTGAATTATTTGCAACAGAGGATCAAGACACATAAAGTCGAATTTGGGTGATCAAGTCCAAGAAATATTGTAGGAGTCTTCTATTAATCAATTTTTAACCATAATTCTCTTTTAAGAATCTACTGTGCTCAGAAGGTACAACAACTACAGAGAAAGAAGAAAGAGTATCCTCTCTGGTACTCATGTTTGGAGCAAAATAAGGAAAGAGATCAATTACAATATAATGAAAAAGCAAGTATTTGGTCATGCATAGGCATTGACTGTCTTTATAAATTCATAGAAGACCCTACAAGGACACTGACAACCCTGATTCCAAACCCTGTACTCATCCTAGGGGACCAACAGCCATTGATAGAACAAACACAGGCATCATGATTCCTAGTCAAGCTGTCAGAAAAGATGAATGTGGCATCACTTTAAGTTCCTGGATGACTCCTTAAGCCTTTCTGTCATCTTGGCAGGGTTTGATCAGATGACCAGCCAATCAATGACCATCTCTGTGGTAGAACTTTGCACGGATTTTTTTCTAATCAAAATCTCAGACTCTTGTAAGGACAAAACAGGTTTCCACCTGTTGTCGGAGAGTCAATACAGAATGTTTCACCAAGTAGTTAATGAGTTTCCTTGGCCTCCCAGTCTCTACTCCGAATTCATCTCCATCTGCAAAATCGTTGCATCCCTCTTTCAGAAGAAACCAATGTACAGAAATCCCTGAAAAGTGCAAAGAGACTTGCTAACTGAATAGTAAAATGACTGACTTGAATATGGTGAGGGAGTAAGGGTCTGAGATGAAACCATTGGGAAAATGTTAAGAATTTATGAATTGAATTGTAAATCTTTCCATTAAGCCAGACAAAGAGAGAAGAAATCGGGCCAATCCGATACCATAGCAGAGTTCTTACCACAGCAGGCTCACCGTGCATCTTACCTGGCTGGGCTAAAGATTGTATTAAGGGGCCCCTCAGGTACTCTGAATTTAAAATAAGTGTAATAACTCATTTTTAAACATTTTATATGATACTTGGATTATCAAATAGTCACATTACAAAATCAAAGAGTTTTAATCCATTCAAAAGGTGCGTTCTCTAACTCTGAAAGATAATGGGCATGTCTAGATAGTAAAATTACAGTATATTTTAACAGATGTAAATGTTACTTTTTGATAAGACACAAGTAATGAATTTTATCATATAAGTTCCTATTGGGTGATTATGATACGGAGTTTTATTTTTGCTAAGGCAATTACTAATGTCATGGCTGGATACCTGTGCCCATTAGTGGCTGGTTCTGTGTTTTTTTAGGATGGTTATTGATCTCTTGCTGAGCTGAGATTCAGGTTTTATGCCAGATAGCTTGATTAATGGGTTGGTTTCTATAAGTGGACTGAATGGGGATAGAAAGCAGGGGCAGCCTGCTCTGCCAGCCCCAAATCCGTCAAGACGCATAGCTCATTATGAAACAGTTATCAAGGATACATGAAAAATTAATTGGGCTCAGTTTGATTCTGAAAAGAATCGGCTTTCTACTTGACACCCCCCCACCCACCCAGTCTTTCCAGATGTTTTGCACTGGCCCCTAGAGAAACAGCGAAGGGAGATGTATTAATACATTGTATTGATTAGATCAAGACCCCTGACAGTTATTTGTAGAGATACCATCTGGCTGCTTTTCGAATTCCTTCACCAAAAACAGGACGTGACATGTTATTAATCTCAACTCTCTAAGTATAGACAGTTGTCTTTTCTGCTAAACCGCATTTTACCATTCCGTAGGAGATGGAGGCAGACCTGAAGGGTGCAGAAATTAAGGTTATTACACAAATTGAGCCATATGGTCCAAATATTTCAGCAAGAAAATTGCCAGGCAATAAAAATTGCTCCTGCCTTCCTAATGGTGTAAATTACAGTTTAACCATGGCTCTAATGATGTCCTTCTGCCGCGCTTAACTACTGTTACATGAAGGACATTGTTTTAAAAATATAAAAAACAAGTAAATGCCAGCAGCGTGTTTTACAATCTGTTAGTGTGTCATTAAGAACACTGTCAGAATTACATAAACATAATGGCAGGCAACCCAGCATACAAAAGAACTCGTATGGAAATAAAAAGTGTCTTGAAAACTCTCTTTATCTCTGTAATGTCAAGAGCACCGTCCCCACTGGAAGTTTTCCAGGGAGGAAACTTCTGTCCAGTGTTTTATTCTAATTCCCTTGTGTGCCTCAGCAGCAGGGTTTTCAAAACCAAGCCTTGTAAGCCCTAGGGGGCATATGTGTGCATCTTGTACCACAGCCCCCTCCAGGCATATATAAAAGGCAAAACAGAACCAGGTGAAGGGAGCAAGAACCAATTCTAAACTGAATGATGGAAGTTGGCCTTTTCAATATTTCTATTGTTGGGGAGAAGAGAAAAGACTCCGCTATCCTCCTTAACCATGGTAAGTGGTACTGAAAGTAAAATTTCTGCTATATTTCCAAAGAAACCCAATCCTGCTATTTGGGGCACAATATTAAGAGGATGCTTATTCAAGGTAAATCTAAACCTTTTAGCATTACAGTAAAGGCCATGAATTCATATTTGAATAAGACAAATGTTTTCTTATCTATTCTACCAAAACACCCTGGCGCTAAAATAATGTCCATATAGGTTGCAAGAATACTGATGTTTTACTGTCTAAAATTGTACAATCCTTAGAACCTCGAGCCTTCTAAAGATGTCAGAAACACAGCTGATTAAAGTAAAAGTCAGAAGAAAAGTTTAGTGTACTTAGATGTATACAAAATTTGAAGGAAAATGATTTTTTAATTCCCAGTGCACATTTATTTTTCCTTTAAGTCCTTTTTTCCCTCCATCTTCCCAAATGGTGGAAACCTAGAGTATAATTTGCTCCTTAAACTAAAAGGAACAAAGAGAAAGAAAATTGGGGGGTGGGGTGTTTCGGGGCGGGGTGGGAATATCCTATTTCATATGCATGCATTATTAGCAAGGACCAGTTAAGTTATTATTTCCTCACTGAATAAAGGGCAGCAGTAGTGATGTGTTGGCTGGAGCATTTGTGTCTGGAAAGCTCTTCCCCCAGGTGTCTTCAAGGCTCACTCCCCCACTTCCTTCCAGTCATGACCACAATGTCACTCTCAGTGAGATCTTACCTAGCCTATCTAGCTATAATTTTGCGTCCATCCCCAACATAGGCACACTTTCTATCCCTCTTCCTTGCTTTATTTTTCTTCTTAGTACTTATCATCTAGTAGCATATATTTTGCGTACTTATCTTGTTTATTGTCTGTCTCTCTCACTAGAACATAAACCCCATGAAGGCAGAGATTTCTGTGTACTCTGTTCAGTTATTTCCAGATCTAGAGCAGTGTCACTGATAGATGCTCACTTGTGGAATGAATAAATGAATTAATGAATTAATGATATCTCTGGTGAGCAAGAGTTGGCTTACATTTTATTTCTGATTTCTGCCCAAACCACAATCATATTTCAGAATTTTTTTTTGATTGCTTGGTAATGCTTTATATTTAGCTGATGAGGAGATCTACATATTCACAGATGAGTCAAACTGAGGTAGAATATATGTTCCATTTTCGATCTGAAAGTGATTATTTGTTGAGAACCTTTTACATAAAACTTGTTGTGGGCATTTTACACATCCTGTCTCATTTTATCTTCATAACAACACAATGGAGGCCTCATCATTAATGAGGAAAAGGAAACTCAGAGAAGTTAGGTAACATGTTCAAGGACACACAACTAGTTCCAGAGCTGTGATTCAATTGCAGGTTACTCTGATTATGAAGTCTGCTTTTTCTGCTACCCAGTGCTACCTCTTGAGTTACCAGCCTAGAGGAAGCAGGATGTTATTTATGAAAAGCTAAATATCAATGAAAGCTACAAATTATAGTTAAATGCAACGAAAATAAGAGATGCCACATAGCTGAATATGATTAATTGCATAGTACAAATATAAGAAATAATTTATGAAAGATTCGAAGAATTAAAGGATCCCTTTGCTAACAAGTTCAGAGAAGGCTTTTGGGAGTGGCATGTGCCTTAAGTAATGAGTAGGATTCAAACAGAATGAGAGAGTAGAACAGACATATCCTTATTCAGGCAAAGAAACAGAAGCCCGGTTTCAAAAGCATCTAAAGGTGAATCTCTGCTTCAGGAGATGGGGAGGGGGATATTTTTCCAATCCGTCCCCATTTCCTAGGCCTTGTATTAAAACAACTTTGTTCAAAATATTCCCACCCAATGCCTGGCAAAGCTGTCAAGTGAGGTGGTGAGCAACCACCTCAATCCAGGAGACCTGGATTCAAGACTGGCTCTGAAGCTTTCCCTCTGTAGGTCTGTGGGAGGTTTTGGCTAAGGCTATCACCTCCCTCAGTGGGGCAGCACCTTGCACAGCAACAGGAGCAGAGTCAGTGCTCAGTAAACAGTGGGTTTTATGATCCAAAACAAGTTTATGGAGAGGAAATCAGTGCATGAAGATGTCATTGTCCTAAGTGTGCTGACAGGGGTCTGTGTGGAGATACTAGTCCACAATTTATAAAACAAAACTCAAACGGTTTTCTCCTTTTCTTACTCCCCCTTCATACCCAAACAACCCTTTTCCAAAGCATCTACCACTCAACAAAATATGTTAATAGAACGGTCCTGCGGCAGCTGACCCAAAGGTCCAGGTGCAGTCGTGGGGAAAGAAAAGCTAAGTTAGGCCATGAAGCAGCCTGTTGGTTGGAAAAACTAGAGGATGCTTCTTCTCTGAAGCTCGACTTGGGATATTAAACTCATTTGAAATATTACCTAAAGTCCACAAAGTTGAGGCGGTGGCTTACCCCCAGAAAATGCTGAATCACAACCTGAACCTCATTAGGCAAATCTGAGGTGTCATTGCTGACTCTGTGACACTGCCTGGGGCCAATTTACCTGCATTCAAAAGCAGTGTGCTGAGCTCAAGCAGAGGTGATGAAGTCACAAATCCAATGCCTGCCCTCAGGATGCTAAAAGAGCTGCTCAAAGAAGTTGGGGGTCAGGGAGAGGAGAAGGTGGAACCATTCTTTTGGTATGTTGTGCAGACTTTGCTTCATACAAGAACGTATGTTGACATCTTCGCTCTTCCTATTATCTGTGTAATTTCTTTTTTTTAAAATCTGTGTAATTTTTTCCTTTGGCATCTATCTGTGTAATTTTTTCCTTTGGCATCAAATATTTTTTTTTTTATCTGTGTAATTTTTTTTTAATCTGTGTAATTTCTTTTTTTTTTTCCTTTGGCATCAAATATTCTTGTATTTAAACTTTTTGTTTTGAAATAATTTCATATTTACAGAAGAATTGCAAAAATAATCTAAACCCCCTATAGAGAACTCCAACATAACCCCGCCTCTCCTCACATACCCAGATCCACCAATTTTAACATTTTATCACATTTGTTATATCATTGTATCTATCAATCCATCTATCAATCAATCTCTATATCTATCTATGAATCTGTGTTTCTATCTATATATTGATCTGTGTCTCTATTATCTACCTACTTATCTGCCTGTCTGTTTATCTATTTTCTGAACTTTTGAGAGTTTACCTGTGTAATTTCTGTTTGCAAGAAACTAAATGTATATCTAATAGTATCCTTCTAAATATTGGTGTATAAATTAAACCATGACTAATTTTCTTTCTTCATGACATACCACATTTTAGAAATAAAATAATTAGTACCTTTAGGTTGAGTATAGTGAGGGCCTCAGTAAAGTGCATTTACTGGCTCTTTCTGTCCATAAGTACCTGATCATAGTACCTCAAACAGTGGCACCATTTCTTTATCAAGGAAATAATTATTTATTAGTGGAATATACGCTTATTATATCCAGAAGTGAAAGTAGTTAGGGGGGCAATATGCATCCAGGTCCCTGTGGCTGGATGATCACATCTGTTAGAAATAAATCACTTTTTAAAAATTATATTAGTCTCACAGACGGTCGAGAAAGGAGAGAGGGAGGGGGGAGATGAATAAGGCAAGGAAGCTTGATTTTAAATCTTGTGAAATAGAGTGTGGTCAATATGTTGTCAGCACATTGCAGTGTTCAGACATCAACTCTATGTTTCCCCTCTTTGAACCCCAGGTGGCCAATTAACAGTACGTGCTATTTATTCATTACAAAATAGGCAGGATAAATTGAATGGTTAGATTGGCTAATAAGAATTCTTAGCCAGGACTAGAATAAAAAAAGATACATCAACAGAGACCAAAGAAAATCTTTGAAGAATTCCAGCAAAATCTGGAGGAATTTTCCTTTTAAATGTATCAAGAAATGAAACTGGAAACAAAGACGTTGAAATGGAAAGATTCCCTTTGAATAAATTTTCTTCCTAAAATACGTGCATTTCCTTACAGATTCTTTTCTTTCTAAGGCAGAAAGACAGACTTACATTACCTTCAGCAATTTTTAGTATCATTAGGGTGCTTTGATGCTTCATTTTACTACAAGCAGTGGATTTCCTTCCTTTTTTGTCGTTTGGTAGCCTCACTATTCATCTCCAAGCCACAGTGCAGCAAATGAGAAGCTTACGAATTTACTTGATCTTGCAAATACTACTTCTGCAAATATGAAAGAACTTAAGAAGAGATTATAAAACGATCTATCTGTATAATTAAAACGCCATTAAAATATATGAATTATACATATTAATTGATGCATTTTCATTTGTTGTGGCCAAAGATTATCTGCTTTAATGTATCTGACATTTATTCCTATAAATAATGCCTTCCCTCTCAATCTCTTCCTATCTCTCCCTCTCTTTCTCTCTCTCTCATTGCAATATGTACATCAGAAAAGAAACTGGAAGAAAGGTTTTGAGGGTGTTTAAACAGATGCAGCCATGACTTTATTACTAGATTGCAAGCGTTAAGGATCTGCAAAAGCTGATAGAGGTTTCCAGAAGCAATAAATTCACCTTCAATGATCCAAAAAGATAGTGTTAATGCTCTTTGTTTCCTAACTTTTGGATAACTTAGTAATTTTCATTCAGGAAATTAAGACTCTATATCTGGCAGCGCCTAAAAGAAATGGCTCAATTGGGTACACCCTTGAAAGTGAGATGTATAATTTTAAAAGTTAATATTTGTTTCAGCAGTGAAGGTTTGAATGTTTGTGGTCTACTAAGTCTTTTCAATTGTGAGCCCTCAAGCTGATCACTCATCCATAATGTTTAGACCCTTTTCTATCCATGAGGGGAGTGCCCTCTGGTGAATATGTCTACCTACCACATATGACTGCTAAGATACTTGAAACCATCTATGCATCAAATGTATTGACAGTTAAGATGCACTAAGCAAAGGTTTTTGGAAAATCCTTGCCCCTTCTTGTTCTAGAATGATTGCAAGTGTAGAAGTGGCCATAGTTCACTTTAGTTTTCTTTTTAGTGCTGTATTATTGCACCCTGTCGGGGGATACATCTGAGCATTTCATGTGTCCTACTTTTAAAATGCCCAGATGGTGACTACGTGCTCTGGTTTGAATTGGGCAGCCCTCATCTGTCATGCTCTGTAGTCTGCCTAGTTATCAGAGAGACATGAGACAAGGAAAATTCTTCCATTTTTCAGCTCCTCTTCATCTGTTTCTAGTCACCCACAGTGAATGATGCACTTGCCCAGTTGTTAAGTTGACAGTCACCATGATAACTGAACATCGCTTCCCTGGGCTGGGGAGTTTCCTGGTTACCCACAGCTCCCTGCTTCCCTCCCAGAGCAGTACCTTTTGCAGTGTAACTGATTACTTGCTATCTTGTAAGTGAGAGGCAGTATAAATATTTTATACCTTGCCAAAACCACTTATATTTGCATTGGTCTTCTTCACTCTCATCTTTAAGCTTAACAGAGAATTTAAATCAAATCATGCAACATGGGAAATAGTCAAAAGAACTAATAAAATATATGCAACAGAGTAACTGGTTAAAATAGCCTGAGTGCATGCTAGAGGTTTAGTATGATTTTGTGACATGCACATTTTATAGGGCGTTTGTCCCCAACTATATTCTTTGAAGAGCCACCTGGGCAAAGACCATTGATATCATTTTTACCAATAATAGTCAACACTTCCCACTGGGAAATTAGTCAAGAAGATGAGATTTTAAAAAAAAATTATTTTCAAGCATTTATCTTCCAAAAATTTTTTACTGGACTTTGTCTATTCCAAGGCAACAACTTGAGTTACTTGTTCTCATTTTAGAACTTCATTCATGATTAAACAGTGATTGGATTCCATTTTATTTTTCAAAGAAGAAATAGTTTTTGTTCTGTTTTCCTTCTAAATAATAACTTTTCTGAAAGAAGAATGCAAATATTAATATAAGTCCTGGTCTCCAAACTTTTTAGAATGTGCACTATTTTAAGTAATAACTTTTAGAGCACAAATCCCCATTATTTGTATATTTACTTATTTATAAATTTGTAGTGGTGAGTCAAAATTATTTGTACTATAAAATAAAAATTTTGAAGGAGTAGATGTATATTAAATCATCAAAATATTTTATTAATCATAAGTTAGTACTATTATTAGCTAGACCTCAAAGCACAGAATACACTTACTGATAGATTCATCATTAATAATACTAGATGTCAATCCTTTTTCCAAGTGGTCTTGATAATTTCAAAGTTTTTTCCAACTTCTGATCAAATGTGATCAGACCATCTTTGTCTATAACTCATGCTATAACTGATAAAGAGCTTATGTCATAAGTAAGAAGTAACAAACTGGCCATTTGCTTATTCTTCACTCATGTTTATATTATTGGTATTATATTTCAACCATGGTCTTTAATTATTTCAGGAATCTTGAATATCACCCATTTTGCAAGAGACAGTTTAGTTAAAACAAGATAATATATTCCATAAACCCACTTCACATGGAACCATAAACTGCAATGTATCGCTATATGCTGAAGCAAATAAATAAATGAGATCAATACTGCCAGCCCCTATGTATTATAAAACTCCCATTCTTCCCTTAAGATACTACTTGTGTGACCATTTGGCATATGGACCATGTTAGTATAACTTTTATATTAAATAGTAAGAGTTCAATCTCTTTCTTATTTTTAGAAAAAAAGTATATATTTAAGTTCCAATATTTTCTTTCTGCAATCCAATAGATCATTTTGCTTACCCTGCCACAAAGTGTACAGATATAAAATAATGAAAAATAACATCATAATATGAAAAGCAATGAGGAAGCACAGCATAAATTCATGAGGCTTATTTCTTAAAAATATAAAGCCAAGATATTGGCTTCTTAATTTAGGATATCTAGGAATATATCAAGATATAATGATTTGTTTACTTATTTAACAAAATATAGTATAGATGAGTTATCTTTTTACGATATCAAGTTATATGGCTAGAGAAATGGCCTGTGTTAATAAAAACGGCAATAACTGGCTGAATCACATTTTGTTTGGGGCCACATAATTGGAGTAGTGGGTCCCTAATGGTTGTACTACACATTTATAATTTTAGAGGCTTAACTCCCCCTGCTTAATGATTGAGCCTTGCAGGCTTAGGACCAAAAACAAGATTACCATATATCATTCATTCGTGTATTTACTGATTGATCTATTTACTTAACAGATATATAATTCCTGTCCTTTACAATTCGTTTATTCTTTCTTTCCACAAATACTGGCTGAGGCCTACTATATGAAGTCTATAAAAGACAAAGTTAAGAGGAGGCACCAAGAGCCTTTCCATGGTCTGAACCAGAACTTCATTTATTCATTCATTAACTCATCCAACCAACATTTATTGGGCACTTAATATATGCCAACTGGGGAAACAGGAGTGTACAAACCAGACAAAAATCCTTCTCTCTTGAAATTTTTATTCTAGTGGGGAGAAAAAGGCCATAAACAAGGTATGTAAAATATATCATATATGTAAGAAAAGGGCTATGGAGGAAAATAAAGCATGAATGAGGGATCAAAGTGCTGTGATGGTCAATTGGAGACCAGGGAACACCTCATAGGAAAGTGACACTGGAGCAGAGATCTGCGGGAGGAATGGAGAAAAATATGCTGTTAAAAAATTATTTTAATAATAATAACTGGGAGAAGAATCTTAATTTGGGATCTGGGGGTGTAAAGCCACAATTTGGGGCTCAGGAGCCTGGGTTTGGTCCCTGGGTCTTCCAGTTAATCCTCAGAAACCATTAGCATGTGCAGTGAACTTCAGCCCAGAATTCTGAAAGGTTCTGTTTAGCCACTAACATCCCTTTGTCACCTCTGCCAAGGGCAGATAAAGGTTTCATTTGGGGGAGAAAATAGAAGTCAGCCTACATTTTTTGCAGTATAGTATTTCCAGTTGGCAAATATGTTCTTTGGGTTCACTATTCTCCTTTGCTACTAGGTGATGATGTCTTCTTTGAATGCTGGCAAGAATCTAGCTGTTTTTGACACCTGATATCTGGCTTAGGTCAAAATAAAACCAACTGGCAAAGGAAGAAGAATGTGCCACCAACCCCACACTCATACATACACAATATATTACTATATTGTCAGTATTTCAATGTACTATTTCAATTATCACAGATATGATAAATCTTACCAGTTGGAAATATGTCTATCAAAGTATATGAAATAAGCTAAGTAGTGAAATCCAAAGTGTGGCTCTATTTTTCCTGAAAAAGTATGAAGTGTTCAAGTTAGCTAATAACTTATAAACACTATCTAGATTATAATCCTATGTTTAATTCACGGTAGATCTATATCACCAATATGCCAAGAGATAAGAAGAACTCTGGGTTCATCTTCATGGACAGCAATAGGTGTATGCAATTATTTTCCCTAACAAGATCTTTGACTTAGGCATTGGACTTGGGATGGTACGGGAAGTAAAATTCCGTGTTTATTTTTAAATGGTCACCAAGGACTCTATATGAAGAAGATACGTTACATTCTACAGTGACTTCCTGATCCAGAAGAGTGGGAAAACATAAAACTTCTCAAGGAGCAAGGATATCGAACCAAGAACAGAGAAGGCACTCATAGTAAATGCTTCCATAAGGGTACGAGTGGAGACATACTGGTTATAACAGAAATCAATATACAACGTCAGATGTGGCCTGAGGTTGATGGCAGGAACTATGAGTCTTCAAGTTTTCCCCACAGCTCTTTTGTTCGGACAAACATTACATGTTGCTTGTGTTGCATTACCTTGTGGCAGAGCTTGGGACTCTGAGTTCCATCACTTCTTCCAGAGTTGTTTACAGACAGGTAGGGAATCATTGTGAGAGCTGCATTAAAAAAACAGGTGAGATAGAAGCATGAACTCTTCTGTTGGTAGCAATGGATAGAAAACTGACAGTGGAGGGTCACAGTGTTTGTATTTCTAAATATCTGCTACTTCCTAGCAGGTGTTCAACAAAGGTCTGTTTAATAATTTGTAACTTAATTAATCATAGTGCAATTAGAAGGGTATACAAGATCCTGGTTGATGCTATAAAAATACTAAGTGTCACAGACCTGCTACAAACAGAATGAACCCTGAGCAAGCAAAAGAAAAAATGCACATTCCAGTCCATTCCCTGGCTATCCCACATACTTACACGTCTCCCATCTATTCTTCAAAAATGCCCCATATTCCATATTAACCAAAATAGGACTCATTCATTGCAAAACAGATAAGTGTCTTCTGATTACTATATCCAACTTTAAGCCCAGGAGCTTAAAGATAATGTCCCCAATATTTCCCTAGTTTGTTATAATTCTATTTTGATCATCTGCACCCAAAGATAAAATAGTAAATATAACCATCCCAATACACCATATATACACTAATAGACTAAAAGAAGAGAATGAGTATTTATACACATAGCACTACAAAAAAACAACAAACAGTTATAGTCTAGTGTACTTGTTTCTGCAACAGGTCACCAGGCCAGTAGTAAATTTATGAATTTTCTCCTCTATCTCCCTAACAAGTTGGGATTATTTGGCTGATGGGATCAACTAAACTCATTCCTGAAGGTTCTGAATTCTTAGTGATCTTGCCTTTAGAGGCTTGCAGTGAGCTTCCATTAACTTGGCATGGTGTTTAAAAAGGTAGAGGGGGACAAGGATTTCCAGATTCTTGCCCATGCCTCCCAACCACCATTATAAAATAGCAGAACAATTTTATCTCCTCAACCACCTCCATTCCTTGGTATAGGCTTTTATTTATTTGTTTGTTTGCCTCTTTGCCTAGTGGCATAAGGTAATCCAGATGGTGGCAGGATAACAATTTTCAACTTTCAATTCAGTGGAACCATTTCTATCCTAAATTGCTAAATCAGCAGGGTTCAGAGTCTCAGATATGGTAAAGAAAACTATTGCAAATTTGTCTTTAGTCATTATTGTGTATGAAGGTATGACTTCACTCTCCACCCTTCTACTCTCTTCTTCTGAGATTTCTGCATCAGATGTGAAGGTCCCTCCTGTCTCTAAGATTCCATGAGTTTTAAATTAGTTTTAATTGTTTAAATCTTGCATTGAATTATATACTGCTGCTCTTCTACCACACATATCTGGTATGTCTCCTACATATTGGTATTTAAAGCCCATCCTTTCTTCTTACTGTTCGTGATGATGTTTTACTTTTATGTCTCTAATGCTAGTTGCCATGTGTCCTGTAGTGGTTTCATGAATGTGAGCCTTCTATTCCTAATGGATTACAGTACCTAAAATCCAGAATCTGCATACTTTCTATTCTTTTACACTCCCTTTAGTGCCTGGCATCATGCTAGGGAAAGAGTAGATGTTAAATAAATATTTGACTATCAATTTGACTATCATATGATAAGCCATTCTCAGCACTTTCCATTGTTCAGGGCTTTAAAAAAAACATAAAATTGAATTTAAACAATTACCTTTTGGAATCTACAGCCCCCCATGTTTTCTTTGCTTCCCCTGTTAAACAACGATCAGATTCAGAACACTGTTCTTGAGAGCTGACTCTGCGTCAGACACTTTCACCAAGGTCGTGTTGTCTAATCCTCACAAAAGTCTCATGAGAAAGATTTTAACTATTAGAAAATGACAACAGAAAAATTAGGCAATTTGTTGAAGGCCACACTAGGAGGAGTGCGGAGCCAGGACTCGGGTTTTTGTTTTTTTGTTTTTTTGTTTTTTTGTTTTTTTAACCTTTTGTTTAAAATTCAGTTTTATTGAGATATATTCACATATCATACAGTCATCTGTGGTGTACAATCAACTGTTCACAGCACCATCATATAGTTGTGCATTCATCACCCAATCTATTTTTTGAACATTTTCCTTGTACCAGAAAAAGTAAAAATAAGAATAAAAAATAAAAGTAAAAAAGAACACCCAAATCATCCACCCCACACACACCCTGTTTTTAATTTAGTTTCTGTCCCTATTTTTCTACTTATCCATCCATACACTGGGTAAAGGAAGTGTGATCCACAAGGCTTTCACAATCACACTGTCACCCCTTGTAAGCTATATTGCTATACAATCGTCTTCAAGAGTCAAGGCTACTGGGTTGCCGTTTGATAGTTTCAGGTATTTACTTCTAGTTATTCCAACACTTTAAAACCTAAAAAGGGATATCTATATAGTGCATAAGAAAGTCCACCACAGTGACCTCTCGACTCCATTTAGAATCTCCCAGCCACTGAAACTTTATTTTGTTTCATTCCAACTCCCCCTTTTGGTCAAGAAGATTGAACTCAGGTCTTTTGATTCTAAGTCTACCATTCTGACTAAATCACCTGGGCTCTTAAAGGTCTTCACATCCCCCAGACATTAGTCACAGGCTTCTCAGAGAAGTCATCCTTCTGACACATGAGGAAAGACATCATTTTTGCCTCCTTCCTAAGATGAGCCAAACAAATGATGGATCATAGAACAATTAATAATGTATTCAAAATGTTGAACTCATAGCATACTTTCAGTCCTTGGTGAGAACCTTTTTCCTGTTTTGTCCAAATGTCTGTCTAATAAAAATGATTGTGCAAAATTTAAAACAATCTTGACTTGTCTAAATGAAAATAAGAACCACAACTTCTAGCTCTCACAACAAATAGAAGTTGTTTTTACTTTTAATTAAGTATGCTTAGCTAAGTAAATTTTCTCTTAAGATGTAATGACTACACCCTGATTATTTCTTTTTGTGTATTCATTTAAAACGCAAATAAAATCAGATAATCAATGGATAATAATCTAAAACTAGAGGATTTGTGAGTTAATAAGCTTGAGTCAATAGACATCCCATAACGAAGCCCTCAGTGCTGAACCTGACATAATTTGCTTTGCACTAAGCTGGTTGACATAATGCTTTAATTTAATTCCAATACTAACTGAAAAAAAAATCCAAAGAAATGAGAAAAATTTAAATCCTATTATATTAACATGTTTTCAGAGCAACAACTCAATATCATGCCACAACTGGTGAAGTGTGCCAGCAACCAACAACATCTACCTAAACCACCTGGGTTCAGATTGCTGATAACCAGTTAACCCCTTTGGAGCCTGGTACAAGTGAATTGTGAAGGTTTCTCAGTGGTTTATCTTTGCAATAGCTTTACTCTTAGCCTCAAATGTCATTATATTTTAGTCTCATAATGTCTGCTTTTCCAGCCTTATGGGAAAACCATTGAAGTTGTTTTAATGTGAAAAGCAATCCCTCTATTTCCATTAAGATTATTGTTCAGTCTGAACTCCCCAAAAGTGGAACAGCAAGCAGGCTTAGGTCAAAAAGAGGACGGGAGCCTTTCCTGGTTCCATTAGAAGGAGATGTGACAAGCCCTCTGCATCAAGGAATGGCTTGGTTGGCGTTCATCTCCCACAACCTGGTAGTACTGTTAGGGCTGGTGAGAAGGAGTTGACATGATATCGGCATAGCTTAAAGGTTCTGAGCACAGACTCTATAGTCAGAAAGCTTCTGTCAAATCCTGGTTCTACCACATATAATTATATAAGGGGTATGCTCTAGTTTGCTAATGCTGCTGGAATGCAAAATACCAGAAATGGATTGGCTTTTATAAAGGGGGTTTATTACACAGTTACCGTTTTTGTTTTGGTTTTTTTTTGAAATAAATTCAAAGTTATAGGAACAGTTGCAAAAACAATACTAACCCCACACACAGAATTCCATCATACCCTGACCCCCTCCCCCAATACCCCAATCCACCAACTTTAACATGCTGTCACATCGCTATTTGTTTCCCTCCCTCCCTCCCTCCCTCCCTATCATCCATCATCTATTGCTGTGTCTTCTAAACATATGAGAGCTAGCTGCACACATCCTTGGACAAACACTATAATTCACATATACACTTCCCATGAACAAGAACATTCTTTTATGCAATCCCATTAAGCACAGCCAAGAAGTACAAGAGATTCAACAATAATACAAAGCTTACATTCTATATTTCCTTTTCTTCATGTCTCAACTGTGTCCCTTTGAGTCTCCTGTCCTCCATCCTCCAATCCCATCCAGGTTCATCCTTGGCATTCAATTGTCATCTATTTAGACTGTCTGTTTTTTTTTTTTTTTTTCAGTTGTAGAAACATATATGCAGCCTAAATCTTCCCATTACACCCCCTCCCTAGCCTTCCATTAGTGGAATTAATCACCTTTAGAATGTTGTAATGCTCTTTCCCACCACCCATTACTAGAAATTTCCCTTCACCTCAAACAGCAATGCTACACTCATTTCTTAACTCTCCATTGTCCCTTCCCCCATTTCTCTTAAGCCATACTCTACTTTTCATCTCTATAGTCATATTCTCTGATAATTTCTTTGTGTTTACTGTGGGGCTTAAAATTAACCTCTTAAATCCATAACAATCTTGTTTTTCTTTGATACCACCTTCACTTCAATAGGACATATAAAGTATGTTCCTATACTCCTCCATTCCCCCACCTTTATATAGTTGTCTAAAATTACGTATTTTACATTGAGTTCAAAACCACTGATTTGTCATTAGAGTTTATGTATTTTATATCATGTAGGAAGTAAATAGTGGAGTTACAATTCAAAAATTATTGACTTCTATTTGTATTCCATTGTGGTGGGAGAATGTGCTTTGAGTATATTCAATTTTTTTTTTTTAATTTATTGAGGCTTGTTTTATGTCCAAGCTTATGGTCCCTTCTGGAGAAAGATCCGTGATCACTAGAGAAAAATGAGTGTTCTGGTGATTTGGGATGTAAGGTTCTATATATGTCTGTTAAATTTCTCTATATCTCATTCTCCTTTCTTTGCTTCTCTGTTGGTAGGGCTCTCTTTAGTATCTGAAGTAGGGCAGGTCTTTTATTGGCAAACTCTCTCAGCATTTGTTTGTCTGTGAAAAATTTAAGCTCTCCCTCAAATTTGAAGGAGAGTTTTGCTGGATAAAGTATTCTTGGTTGGAAATTTTTCTCTCTCAGAATTTTAAGTATGTCATGCCACTGCCTTCTCACCTCCATGGTGGCCACTGAGTAGTCACAACTTAGTCTTATGTTGTTTCCTTTGTATGTGGTGAATTGCTTTTCTCTTGCTGCTTTCAGAACTTGCTCCTTCTCCTCAGTATTTGAGAGTCTGATCAGAATATGTCTCGGAGTGGGTTTATTTGGATTTATTCTATTTGGAGTTCGCTGGGCATTTATGCTTTGTGTATTTATATTGTGTAGAAGGTTTGGGAATTTTTCCCCAACAATTTCTTTGAATACTCTTTCTAGACCTTTACCTTCTCTTCCCCTTCTGGGACACCAATGAGTCTTAAATTTGGACGTTTTATTTTATCTACCATATCCCTGAGATCCATTTTGATTTTTTTCCATGTTTTTCTCCATTCTTTCTTTTGTTCTTTCATTTTCTGTTCTGTGGACTTCTAGGACACTGAGACATTGTTCAACTTCCTTTAATCTTGTATTGTGAATATCCAGAGTCTTTTTAATTTGGCCAAAAGTTTCTTTTATTTCCATAAGATCATCTATTTTTTTATTTACTCTTGCAATGTCTTCTTTATGCTCTTCTAGGATCTTCTTTATGTCTCTTATATCCTGGGCCATGGTCTTCTTGATGTCTTTTAAATCCTTTGCCATGTTTTCATTCCTTGATTGTAGTTCTTTGATTAATTGTGCCAAGTACTGTGTCTCTTCTTATATTTTGATTTGGGTGTTTGGAATTGGATTCTCCATATCATCTGGTTTTATCATATGCATTAAGATTTTCTGTTGTTTTTGGCCTCTTGGCATTTGCTTTGCTTGATAGGTTTCTTTCAAGTTGTAAAAAAAAGGATACCAATCTAATTTTTCAGAAACACAGTTTGGTGGTGTATACTTTCTCTAACTAACCAGCAGATGGCATCTGTGAGTCACCTATACCCCTCAAGTCAGTTCTCCACCTTGTCCCTGTGGTGTGTGGGGAAATGATTGTTGTGGGGTTCAGTTGGTGAACTCAGTTTGGGTGTGTTGCTAGAGCCGTCCGCCGTAAATGTGGGGTGTGTGTCTGGGTGGCCAGGGAGGAAGGGCAGCTTTAATATTCAAATCCCCCAGGTTCCCGGAGATTAAAGGCTGCCGCAAGAGTCTAAGCCTTCATTTCATTTCAGCCCCAGACCCTCTCTCTCGCTGTCCCACAAACCACTGGACTTGGCGTAGCGTCCCTGGGTTCTCCGAGCGGGTCCCGCCTCCCAGCTGTGATCCTCCAGGACCTCTGCCAAGGGAATGCTGTGCTATGTCACCAGTGCATGCCATCCCTCAAGGGAAGCCCCAGGCTGCCGGGCTGTGCAGGGGTGCTCTCAGCCTGATGCAAAGATGGCCGAATGGGGCGTCTCAACACCCCCCTCCTCACACAGTTCCTCCTTCCCAGCTCCGGGACAACTGGCGAGGCTCTGGGCTGTGGGCACGGCCCTGGGCAGGAGTTTAACCAGCCCTCTGGGAAGCCAGCTGCTAGCCGCGCGGTTTCTTTCTGCTTCCGGCTCTCCCCTCCACTCCCCCAGCCCTGAAAGTATCTGCAGCAGGCTATCCTCTAGGCCAGACACTGAAAGGCCATCCCAGCCCCCTCTTGCTGTGTTTTACTGCGTGGTTCCCACTGTTACAACTGCAGCCGCTCCTGGGTTTTTCCCTTTTTTTTTTTTTAAAAGAACCTGTCAGTCTCCAAACGCCAACCCCTGGCTTCCCCACACTGCCGCGCAGCTGCGGGTCTTCCAGCCAGCTTACTCACTCATTTCAGAATGCAGACTCCCGGTTTTACCAAGTATACGGCCCCTGTGGTACTAGCAGACCTTGTCCAGCTGGCGCATCGCTGTAACTGGTATTCTGGGTCACTTTCTGGTTTTTATCTAGTGTTTTTCATGGAGGTGTTTTTTTTTGCCCTGTCTCACCTAGCTGCCATCTTAGTTTCTCCAGTCTTAAGGCCATAAAGTGTCCAAGGTAATGCATCAACAATTGGGTACCTTCACTGGAAGATGGCCAATGGTGTCCGGAAAACCTCTGTTAGCTGGGAAGGCATGTAGCTGGCATCTGCTCCAAGTTCTGGTTTCAAAATGGCTTTCTCCCAGGACATTTCCCTCTAAGCCACAGCTTCTCTTCAAAATGTCACTCTCAGTTGCTCTTGGTGCGTTTGTCCTCTCTTAGCTTCTCTGGAGCAAGAGTCTGCTTTCAACGGCCATCTTCAAATTGTTTCTCATCTGCAGCTACTCTGTCAGCTTCTGTGCATTCTTCCAAGTGTCCCTCTTGGCTGTAGCAAGCTCACTCCTTCTGTCTGAGACTATATAGTGTTCCAGTAAACTAATCAAAGCCCATGCTGAATTTGCAGGGCCACACCTCCATGGAAATTATCCAATGAAAGATCTCGCCCACAGTTGAGTGATCATATCTCCAAGGAAACATCCAATCAAAAGTCTTCAACCCAATCAACACTGATATGTCTCCTGCTCACATAAGACTGTACCAAAATAATGGCGTTTGGGGGGACATAATACATCCAAACCAGCATAGGGTAACTTGGGCAATTTGCTTCAACTATCTTTTCATCAATATTCTTATCCAAAAAAATAAGGCTAATTTTAATGTCTATCTCATGAGGTTGTTTTAAGGATTAAACAATTTCCTATGTATCAATTACTTCGAAAATGCCTAACATATAGTAAGCACTGACTGCTATGACCATTTGAGATACTCTTTAGGAAAAGAGTTGAATTAAAAGCATATAGGACTTCAGCTAAGAACAATTTAGGCTAAGAATAAAAAGATCAGCAGCATCAGTCACTGAATGTAGTGGTCGTATGTTTTTTTCAGGATAGATATGTGTACATGACAAAAGTACCATCCTCAGACATCATTTGTGAGTTCCTAGGTCTGTTTCCTTGCTCTGTGTCATCACAAGCCCCACTACGGCCAGGGTGGCCATGTATTCTGGCTGTTCCTCAATAAGGCTGGCATTAGCTTTTTAGTCCCATTGTTGTTGTACCCAAGGGCAAGTCATTGCACCTTGCTAGAGTAAATGGACTAGGAGTCACACATGGCTTTTTCCTACAGTGCCCTTTTCTACTCGAAAAACAGAACAGAAATTTCCTAGATTTTTATGATGAACAGTTTTTCACATTTTTACCATCTCTGAAATCAGGGTGCATCTCAACAAATTTTTGATTGCTGTAGATAGCAGTTGTTCTGTACTTGTCATTTCCTGTGACTGCACAAAACTTGATCAATGGCATTCATACTCTGTCACTTCAGCTGAGTTATGCGCACTTTTGTTATTACATGTGTTGAGTTTAATTGCCTCTTAAAATGTCTTCAAAAAGATTACACTATGATTTGGCATTAATACGAAAAGTTACTGTATACACAAAAAAGCGCTGAAAAACCACTTAATGTAAGACAAAAAAAAACCTATGCCTATACAAGTCTTAAAGAATCTTTCAACAAATATAAAATAAATAGTCTAAGTGGTTAAAAAAAGCTTTGTATTACCATCCAATTGGAAGCATTTTTTTTTCCTTTCTTAGCAATATGTAAAATAACAGTGTGTCTTAGAACCTTGGATTTAAAGAATGAGGTATAGTCCATAATAAGTATTTTTTTAAAACCAGCTAGCATATTGCCAGTAAGATAATATATTTTAGTAAAAGATAATTTATTCATTCAGCAGACATCTATTGAGCACCATATGGTGCCATACACATTGTGTATACCCAGTCCCTGTCCTCCGAGAGTTCAAGGTCTATTGGGGAGAAAAGGCAGGTAAGCATATCACTATAATGCAGCATCAAAGGGTCATGAACAACATAAACAGCAGAAAAGAGGAACAAGGAACTCTGCCCAGGGGTCACAAAACTCTTCCAAGTGGAGGTGACATATAATTTGTGTTTTTAAGGATGGTCAGGAGTTACCAAGTGTGGAAGAGTATTCAGAGCAAAGGGGAAATCATGAGCAAAATCGAGGCCTCCTTGAAGACTGTGCTATAACCAGGGCCTCTATGCTTTTTGATTGGAGCACAGAGTGTTTGTGAACAGGGCCAGGGCATGGAGCAGCAGAGGCTGAGCCCAGAGAGGCAAGCCACAGGAGCTCTAGCTTCTGAAGGCCGGCAGTCCAAACCACAAATGCCACCTGACCAGATCTAGGCCATGCCGTTCCTCTGGCTTTCAAAAAGAAAAGTTGGGACCTAATTCTTCCACTTGACTATGGCAATGAAACAGAAAATAGAGAGCAGGTAAGTGATGTTGAAAAGCATTCAAAGGTTCAGAAGCAGGAAATTAGCTGTTTCTACCTGAAGATACCATGATTTCCTCTCTTTGAGACTATATGAATTTAGGCAGAGAAAAACAAACTGAAAGAAGGACATGGGTCTCATGTAAAAGCACAAGTAGGATTACAGAAAAATAGAGTGCAGCATTTCATTGAAGTAAAGGTTTCAGGAGGACTACCTTGAAACTAATGGACAGGGTGGTAATCAGACCAACAACCAGCCTTTGCCAAGAGGAAAGGTCTTTCCAGAGATACTCATAGAAAGAAGTCCTTAGCCATGTTGTAATCTAATATCAAAGGTAATACCTGCATTGAAAGTGATTTAGAAGGTCCATGGCATCCTCTTACCGAGATCTACCATCATCTAAAAACTGAGACCTCAGTGCACAGGTCTCTATCATTCGACTCTACCCTTCCTCACCAAGGCCAGTAAACTATTGCTTATCTCACAACTAATCAGATTCTCTCTTTCTGAAGATGCACGGAAGCAGTGGTCAGATGATGGTGAGTACTGAGACCATAAGGTCATTTAGACTTGAAATGGGCAACCATGTTGGGTAATAAGTAGAGAAAGCAAGAGAAGACAAAGAGAAGTAGAGATCTTGCAGCCCTGAAAGGAGTAACTTTAAGTTCTGACAGCTTTGCAATTTCAAAGAACCAAAGATATATGTTTCATATGCTTGCATTCTATTCTTTCAATAGTTTCTTTTTTCCTAAACTAGTCAGAATGAGTTTCTGTTCCTCATAACTAAATATTCTTTTTTATTCTTTATTGGAGAAGTTGTGGGTTTACAGAACAACCACTCATAAAATACAGGATTCTCATGTACCACCCTATTATTAACACCTTCCATTGGTGTGGAATATTTGTGACAATTGATGATAGCACATTTTTATAACTGTACTATTAATTAAAGTTCAACTTAGGGTTCACTGTTTCTGTAGTGTAGTTCCATGGACTTTATTTTTAACTTTTAATTCTGTTACCGTATATACACTCTAACATTTCCCCTTTTAATCACATTCAGACATATATTTCAGTGCTATTAATTATGTTCACAATGTTGTATTACCATCACCACCACCCATCCCCTGGTAACCTGTATTCTAGATTCTGACTCGATAAGTTTGCTTATTGACTAGAACATTGATTAAGCCTGTTCCCACCTTTCCTGTAACTGTGCATTGTTAATTTTAGTATCCGGCTGTCACATTTCTTATTGGCAAAACACAAGTGATTTTTGTTTGTTGATCCTAACACTGCTGAACTCTATAATAGTTTATTTTTAGATTCTTTGGACTTTTTAGGTAGTCAATAAACATATTTCTCATACTTCCAAATCCATATAACTTTGTATTACTCAATAGGATAGGCTAGGCTATCTGTCCACATCCCATTGACAAGAATTAGTTGTATTACCCCATTTTGATGCAAGGAAACTGGGGAATGTGGAAAGTACTTGGATATTTGGTGAGTACTAATAATCTCTGCTGCAAACCTCTTTTTTTTTTTTTTCCCTGTCTTATATTGCCTGGGATTACCAGTACAATAATAAATAGAGAGCATCCTGTCTTACTTGTTTATTAAATGAATGGGAAGACTTCTAAAGCTTTATCATTTAGTACAATTTTGCTATATGATTTTAATATGTACTGTTTATCATGTTAAGGAAATGTCTTCTAGTCACTTGATCAAGAGATTATATCATGAATGGGTGTCGAATTTTGTGAATCTATTCAGATGGTAATAAGGGCCTAATCCTATATAGGCATGATATCCTTTTTAAATATGCACTTGGATACTGTTTGCTAAAATTTTATTTATGACCTTTTCATCTAATCTCAGTGATTTGGGTCTATCATATACTTTTAGTGTTATGGTCTTGTCCAGTTTTTATGTTATATTAACATCATATAATGAATTTGGTATCTGGACCATTTCCTTATTTTCTGTAATACTTTGTACATAATACTAATCATCTGTTATGCATAGATTTGCTTGAAAACAGTTACAACAAACTTCACTGGTAAAGCTATCTGATCCTTCACTGGTAGAGCTATCTGATTTTTTGAGGAAGGAGCTGGTTTCCAGTGATCCAGAGCTTTTTTTTAATTTTATTTTGTTTTAAAGCAGATTGAAATTTTATTGTGTCCATTTTGTTAATTTTTACTTTCCTAGAAGTACATTATCTACATTTTTTATATTTATTGCCATAAAGTTGTTCACATTATCTAATTTTCAAGAATCATCTGAGCCATAAGGACTGAATGTATATCTGCCATCCTACCTCAGATCCTCTGGAAAATGGCATTTGGGGTCTATAGCACCCACTTCTCTATGCAAACTTCCTACACTACTAATAGTTTTATTCTTTGTTGAAGAAAGGTATTATCTTTTTCTGTCCACCCTCAATGTCAGGATATGTAAGAATATAAGTTTTATCATTACCATTATCATATTCCACTTACTATAGATAAAGTGAAAAATCAGACCAATTATTATATGACCCAGCTAATGTGAGTATAAATAAATTTGTAAAGACCAAGTAAAGACAATAACAAGTAAGAATTTACTTAATTACTCAATATGCCTACTATGCCTTCAGAATGAACATTTACAGGGGTATTGTTTATAAATTTAACTTAAGAGATGTGCTTACTTGCTTAAGTTTCTGTGGATTTTTAAAAAAACATCATTGCATATATTCTCTGAACAAGGCAGGGTGTTATGCATGCAAATGCCTTGTAAGTTATTCATTGCTTTACATTCATCCATTTATTCATTCATACATTACAGAAATATTTATTGTATAGCTAATGTGTTGAAGTTTCTCATAGATGCTTAGGATAATAATAATAAAAGCTGACACATTAAATGTTTACTATGTGTCAGTCATTATTCTAAGGGTTAACTCACTAATGTTTACAAAACTCAGTAAGGTATGTACCATTGCCATTCCCATTTTACATATGAGATAAGGAGAGGTTAAGACACATTCCTGATCCAAAATGTTCACTTTATAATGGAGAGACAAACAAGTGAACAGAAAAATACAATACAGTATAAGATCCATCCAGAAGTGGGGCTGGACTTATGAGTAAATTCAAACCCATCATCTCTCACCAGGAGCAGTACTTATGACACCTTACTTTAAACAGTTTAAATTTTAATTGATGAGTTTGTATATACATGAATTGGGACCTGGATTATTGATGAAGTGTTGGATATAGTACAGGTCATTTGGAACCTATGGACTTGAGGCTTAACGATAAAATGAGGGGTTAGAGTAGAGTTCCAGTTATAATTTTTGTCTCTCTAACTCTAAGAGTTTTCCTTGTATGACATATTTATACATTGATGTTTCATATTTAGCCACAAGTACTATGAACGTGGCCATCAAGAGTTGCAAGCATGGTGCTCCCTTCTTCACTGCATTATATTTAAAACAAATCTTTGATTAATCTTTAATTGGAGTTGACAGTTTAAAGGAGGGCATAGTGTAGTTCAGTGGTACTCCAAGTGTCATCCATCAGCTCCTCAAGATTCCAGACGCTGTTTCAGGGTGTCTGTCAGTTCAAAACTATTTCATATTAGTATTAGGACATTATTTGTCTTTTTCATTCTCATCCCCTCATGAGTGTTCAGTGGAGTTTCCCAAAGGCTACATAATATTTGATGATGTTATCATCTCTGCTAGCTAATAGAATATATGCTGTGTATCCATAACCCCTAAAAACTTCATAATTTTAAATTTTAATATGATAAATATTGATAGATATAAACCATAGAAACAAAGGCTTGGGATCCTCAATTGTTTTTAAGAGAGTGAAGCAATCCTGAAACAATGGAACCACTGATGCAATTGACAAGTACATGGGATGTGAACTCAAGATAGTTCAAGAATTAAATCATAACTCTGCCACTTGCTAGCAGTGAGACTCTGAGCAATGCACTCAACTTATCTAGCCTCAATTTCCTCACCTCTAATAATACCAACCATAGCTTTGTTGTGAAGATGAAATGAGATAATGCATGTAAAGTACTTTACCACAGGTCTGACAGAGTGAGACCAAAATCTTTGCTTAAAAATAATTACCCAATCTTAGGAAGGATACACAAGATAACGATAAACTGAAAACATCTGTTACCTCTGGATAAGAGAACTGACTAGCTAGGGGACAGGGTAAGCAGGGGACCTTTTATTGTATACTTATCACTTGGAAGGCATAATTTATCAAAAGTAATAAATTTGATTATAACTTTAAATTTTTTTTTTTTAAATTACCCTACTTCTAATAGATACAGGTCTGGTAGTCTATCTACCACATCATTTTTGATGATGCTTTCTTGTTGTAAATTCATCTATGAAAAGAGTCAAAGCATACAATAGTGATTGCTATTAGTATAAAACATTGCATTGCTGTGATGCTACAGCTAACTCAAAGATAGTTAGCTGAGGCCTTAGCACGCCCATATCTGTTTGCTATACACAGACTCTTGGCTACCTGGACTCCATATGAGAGGTGAGAAGGAAGCCTTGCTTTTTAAAAATAAACTCTTTTTTTCTCCTGCATCATCAGTCTCTCCCTCTCTTACAGAGAATGCCCATCAATATACAAACATGCTCTAGTAGCTCCCATTTCTTTACACTATGACTCTACATCCTCCTCTAGCTACCACCCCATTTCTCTGTTCCCCTTAACTGCCAACATAGTTATGCTAGAATTATCCTAATATTCATTGATTCTACTTCCATACATCTGGTTCTTGCTTCTACCCGGTCCAGTCATAGTTCTGTCCCTAACGCTAACTAAAAAGCTTGGATCAAGACCACTTGTTACCAAATGCAAAGGCAAAGGTCTATCTGTGCACATCTTGTTTAACATTTCAGCATCTTTTGACACTGCTAATCACACCTCCTTCTATGAAACACCCTCCTCTATTGATTTCCATGGCACCACACTCTCCTGGTTTTACTCTTGCTTTACTGACCCCTTCTTAGTTTCCATTAGTGGAAATTGCCCATCCTGCTTATCCTCATCCTGCTTCTCCCACTGGATATGGTCCTGGGTCTGCCCTCTACTCTAATTACTCTCTTTGAGGAGATCTTCATTCCATACCTTCACTTTAAATTCTTTCCATATGCTTGTATACCACAAACTTTATTGAGCATTTATTCTATGCTGGGCACAATTAGAGGTACTTAGGATGCAGCAGAGAGTAAAACAGATTCAGAACCCTGCCCCACTGGAGCTTACATTCTAGTAAAGGGAGATAGATAATACTCAATAATCATAATAAATAAATAAATTCATGATATTTTCAAAAGTGGTGAGTGCTTTAGAAAAGAAAAAAAAAGAACAAGTTAAGAGGGATCCAAAACAGGAGGAGGAGAGCAGACAGGCTGCAGTTTTAAATAGGAGGGGTTCAATGAGGAAATGAGCTGAAATTACCCATCCAGATTTGTGGGTAAAATGGGCTTCAAGCAGGAAAGATAACCAGGAGCTTGTGTGGTATGTTTCAAGAATAGGAACAAAATCAAGCTGCCTGCAGTGGTGAAAACGGCAGGGAGGACAGTCAGATGCCGAGGGGAAATGGAAGTGTGGGCAGGAAGAGCGGGCTTTTACTGCAAATGACATGGGGAACCACTACATGGTTTTGAGCAGAGGAGTGGCAGGATCTGGTTTGTGCTTCAAAGGATGTGTGCATAGTAGGGATTCAAGGTTAAAAATCAGAAGGCCAGTTAAGACCATTGTGCAGTGATGGAGCTGAGAGAGAAAGGCTCGGATCAGAGTGGTAGTAGTGGAGGTGGTGAGAAGTGGCAGGGTCTGGATGTGTTTGAAATTCAACCCTATTTCCTGATGTTTAGATGTAGGTATAAAAGGAAAAGAGGACAAATCCAAAGTTTTTTTGTCTAAACAACTGGAAAGATAGAGCTGTCATCCACTGAAAAAAGCGAAGACTCCAGGTGAAAAAGTTTTGGTGGGTGCATCAGATACAATTCAGTCAGAGAAGCAGAACACTATAGATTTTGAGCTAGGGAATTTCTTTATAGGAATTAGAACTTATACAATTGTGGGAAGAGATGAATGAGTAAAGGTCCAGGGAGGGAAGTAGGAAGATGAAAGAGTTGCTACCAGCTACTCTAAAAAGCCAAAAATGACCAGCTACCTAAGTGGGAGGGCCAGGAGGAAACTCATGGAGAGGTTTATGGGAAATTGTGCTTTTGCGTAACTCCAACCTCTGTGGCACCAACACCAAACATCAGGTTGTGGGCCTGTGTCCACTGTTGGAAAAATAGTCAGCAGTTGGAAAGATGAGCCTGATGTGGAGCAGAAAAGAATGAGGGCAAACTGAAAACCACCTGTGTCTAACCTTAATGACCTTCTGAGAGTAAGGGCTGTTGCTTTACTTTCATCCTGCAATCTCATGCAAATTCCTCTTTGAGCCAATTGTAACCCAAAGCCATACAGGGAAGGTTTATTCTTTTTCCATTGCTGCATAACAAATTACCACAAACTTAGTGGTGCAAAAACAACACACATTTGTTATCTCACTATTTTCATGGGTCAGCATTCTAGGCATAGCTTAGCTGGATCCCTGGATCAAGGTATCATAAGACAGCAATTAAGGTGTCAAATGGCTGTATTCTTATCAGGAGGCTTGACTATGGAAGAATATCCTACCAAGCTCATTCACATCATTCACAGAATTCATTTCCTTGCAGTTGTAAGCCTGGCTTCTTGTTGGCTCTTGACTAGAGGCCATCCTTGGGTCCTAGCAGCCACCTGCAATTCACTGCCACATGGCTCCTTCACAGGCCTTCTCACAACATGACGGCTCATTTCCTCAAGACTAGCAGGAGAATCACACACTCCAGTCTGCTAAGATAGTGTATTATGTACAAAAACATATGCATATGTTCCAGTTTTTAAAGCTGCCATTAGGTGAAATACCAGAAATGGATTAGCTTTTATAAAGGGGATTTATTAAGTTATAAATTTACAGTTCTAAGGCCAAAAAAGTATCCAAACTAAGGCATCAACAAGAGGATACCTTCACTGAAGAAAGGCCGATGGCATCCGGAACACCTCTGTCAGCTGGGAAAGCACATGGCTGGCATCTGCTGGTCCTCTGCTCCCAGGTTCTGGTTTCAAAATGGCTTTCTCCAAATGTCTCTGGGCTTCTGTCTCTTTTAGCTTCTCTCTCTCAGCTCCTGTGCATCCTTGCTTGTTCTCCCAGGGTGTTTCTCTCTAAGTCTCTGGGGGTCCCCTCTTAGCTTCTCTGGGGCAAACTCTGGACTTCATCTCTTAGCTTAGCCTCTCCACATGTCTTTCTGTCTTCATCTCCAAGAGTCTAGGTCTGTGTTGGCCCCTGAGCTCTCTTACAGACTCCAGTAAACTTGTCAAGACCCGCCTTGAATGGGTGGGGTCACACCTCAATGGAAATAATTTAATCAAAAGGTCTCACCCACAATAGGTCTGCATCCACAAGACTGGATTAAAAGAACATGACCTTTCCTGGGGTACATAACAGTTTCAAACCATCACACTGTGGGAGTGATATCCCATCACCTTTGCGGTATAATGTAACCTGATCAAGTGAGTGGCATCCCATCACCTTTGGCATATTCTCATGTTTAGAAGCAAGCCATAGGTCCCTCCTGCTCCCAAAGGGAAGGGATTATACAAGCCCATGATTCACTGGGTGTTTACCTTAGGGTATGTCTGCAACAGAAAGGAATTCTGAGATAAGTAGGTCCATCTTAACCAATATAACATAATACGAACTTTGACAAAAGGGAAAATCAAGAGATCAGATTAAGACTTATTAGGTCTGAGATGTCTACTAGACATCCAGTTGTTAGAGATGTTGAGAAGGGAATTGGATTATAAGACTAGATTTGGGGAGAGATGTCCAGTGACTCTCAAATGTGTATTTCTAACTCAGTCTTTTACCCAGAACTATAGATTCATAGATCTGTCTACTAGACATCTTGAAGTTAACAAAGACCAAATTACTCCCACCATCCCCAAGTCTGCTACTTCCAGAGTTTCCACATCTCATTGAATGGTACCACCACCATCCATCCCTTCTCTTAAGGCAAAAACCTGAGTTCTCCTTGATTCTTCTCTTTCTCTCACCTATATTCAATCTATCTGAATCCTGTTGACTCTACTTTCAAAATATAAATCCAGCCACTTAGGTCCATCTCCACTATTACCACCCTAATCCAAACCCTGTCACCCCTCCTGGACTTCTGCAAATCCTGCTAATGTTTCCCACTCCTTCTCTTAATCCCCTCCAAATATTCTCCACACACAGGCAGGATGATGTCTTTAGCACCAAAATAAATCGTATCATCACCCTACTAAAGGCCTTCGATAATTTTCCATTGAATTATAATCACATTCTTACTTTGGACTGCAAGGTTTACACCGTCCAGCTCCTCTCCATTGCTTTGAACTTATGCTTCGCCTTTTCCCTCATGCACAGGCCTCAGACACCCTAGCTCCTACCTGAGAACAAAATCCATACTTGCCCCACTTTAGTGCCACTATTGTTAGTCTTCCTTTTGCCTAAAAGTTCCTCTCCTGGTTCTTCCCACAGACAGTTTCTTCTGCATTCTTGCCTAAATGCAGCTTCCTCGAGGATGTTCCCTACCCACCTTTCTTAAACCAAGAAGCTGCTCTTTCCCTCCACCTATACCCATACACTAGTTAGTGCATCACTGTAATTATTCTCTGCATAACTTACCACAATTTCTAATTATCTTCTTTTGTTGCTTATATATTGTCTGTTTTACTCCATTATAATAACTCAGGGAGGGAAGTGTCCTTGTCTCCTTTGATTCCTGCTGCATCCTCTGAGCTTAGGAGGTTTTTTAGTATATAGTTAGTCCTCAGTACCTAAAGTGTTTAATCACGGATTCAATAAATACAAACTATGCTGGAATAGTTTCTTCTAAATGTATTTTAGTACAATTTTGCTAGTCTTTCCATAAAACAGATTGCTAGAATATAATTGCTGGGTCACAGAGTATGCACATTTTTAATTTTGATAGATCAGAAGCACTGCTTTTTAATATTTAGTGTGACTGATTTGTCACTTTAAAATTTAATTATCACAAATTTAATTCTTCCTCTTCTCTCTTGAAAGATGAGGCATTTCAAAACCATTCTTTTTTTCCCCAATGATTTTATAGTAACTGAAGCATCATCATTCATTTTGCAAAAACTCTAGCTTTTGCTTTATAGATTAAATTGATTTAGCTAATTTTTCTATAAAGAAAATTTCTGCAAATGGAATCTTCATTTCCCATTGCCGCCCCCTTATTACAAAATGAATGATGTTTTTCAATGGGAGGGAAAAAAAATCACACATACCCCCTTTTTACATAACATTCTTCTTTTCAGAGTTTACTATTTGTTAGAGTAAAGGTGCTAGCTTGTGCAGAGCATTAACACATGAATGCTCCAAACTGAACATTTTAAGGTTGAAAGTTACAGTTCTGACAACAAATAGCCACTGGTTCACCAATTATAATTACGCATATCACAACTGCTTGACAGGAGGATATGCATGTATACTTTATACTTTCTTGAAATCTTGCAAATTAAGTCCTAAGCATTAATTAGAACCCAGTGCTAAGAATGCTTTGACCCTTGTGTGTACTTTTGCATTAGCCTCATTCTATATTTCCTGGTCTCCAATGATATGCCTAAACTTTCCAGCTGCCTTACGGCTGTTTGATATCCACAAGGAACTGGGGACAAGGGTGTGGATGGCTCCGTGCAAACATGATTCCCCGATCCATCATGAAAAACCACAGTCCAGAGACATGTGGTCAGGACAAGACTGCATGATCAGTTTCAATTCCATTCACTTATAATTCCTACCTCAATTGTGATCAGAAGAAAACAACATTTTTGTCTAAAGAATAATTACAAATTTTGAAATACAGCAACCTTTTTATAAAGTTTGTTTAGTCTTATTCCTATTACATGACACAAATGCCAATCTATGCTTGGTTGAATAAAAATTAAATGAGTGAATTAAATAATTCTTGGCTGATTTTTTTTTATTTACTCAGTCATTGACCATGACCTGCATCACAATAGGACAAAATTTAAAAGTTCTTCCATGAGTCCTTCAAATTGCATTGTACAGCTCTTTATACATAATTAGTTCTTAAAAGTTTTGCCAAATGTTATGATCATTTCCTACCAAATGTAGCCAAAGACTTTAGGGTGGCATTCAAAGCTCTCTGCAGGCTTTTCACCTAACGCTTTCCAGCTTTAATCCCCACTATTTCCCTATGCTCACAATGCCAGCTCTTTCCCAAATGTACCCTGCACTCCCTTTCTTCTGTTCTTTTTCCAATCCCTCACCTATTTTCACCTACTCAAAATTCAACATGTCTTTCCTGGCCTAGATCAAATGCCACCTTCCAATTAAATCTTCTCCCACTCCTTGCTTCCTCCATCCCCAATTTGAAGTATTCCCTCCATATTTCCCTGGCACTCACTTTTAGCATTGACCACACTGTGAATCGTGTGTATCTGCATACATCATTGATCTCTTCTATTCAATTATAAGCTCCTAAGAATCAACAGCCTGTGTTATCCATCTTGTATCTCCACAACAACTTTACAGAGTCTTTTAAATAGAAGATGCTCAAAAACGCTTAAAAAAATAGAATGGAGCTATTGACCAATAACACTAAATAATTCCACTGACCACATTGGCAGCTCTTTCATGCCACTTAGTGACGCCACCTAACACACACCCACTTTTAACACAAAAAACACTAAGATATAAATATAAGGGATATTTTCTTGACCTTTCTGGAATTGTGAGTCAATCTTTTATTTTGGTGCAACTGCATGTATTTGGGTGCCTTTAATAAATATCTTCCTTTTAGCACCAGCTTAGAGATATGTAATGGCACTGGAAAAGTAAGCATGCATGTGAAATCAGTGAAAATTTTCTGACAGTGTTCACATTTTGCAGGCTTCAAAGTCCCAAGTATTCAACGTTGTTATTTGGCTAAGGAGTAGGTGAGAGATCATTTATGTTTCCAAGTACAATTTGATTTTTGAACAAATAAGAACTAGATATAAATGTGTTGATGAACATTTGGGGAGTTGAGAAATTAACTTTATAAATGGAAAGGCAAAGTAGCCCTAAAGAATCCATGCCTCAAATCATCTGGCTTTCATAAACCTATATAAATATTCAGTGTTGTTTTGCCTGCATTGTAATGTGTCCATCTATCCAGTGTGTAAAGTCATCCAATTGACTGACTGCACTCTGCCAACGCCATAGCCTTTAGGCAACGGTAAATGAGAGCTTTTCCCATGGTTCATGTCTTATTTGTAATCTAAACCAGAAACTCGGGTTCTTGTCAACAACAATTCCTTCATTGTATCATTATAACAAGGCAAAATATAACTTATGACAAAACTAAGCAGAGGCATCTGAATGATTGAACTAAGGGAGACAGATTGCTATATTTAAATCTAGATTCCTCTGATGCTGTCTCTGTGCAAAAAGGCAAGCTTTTGGTGTGAATTACTCTCTGGGTCTTGGCAATCACCCAAGGAGGCAAAGGAAACCCACCACCCAGTCAGGATTTATAGCTCACCCATTTTAGAATGAGAAGCCCAGGACAAAAAACAGTAAATGAAAGGCAAAGGTAGAAAAAAAACCATCAGCGCGGAATGAAGTAGATGGTGATCAGGAAGGTTAAACCTTTCCAAAATGTGCTAAGTATTCACATAATGCTCTGTTGAAGAGCACTCTATACATCGGTGTGTTGGTTCATCACCTGGCGCGAGGTAAAAAGATTCCTGAAGGCCAAGGTAACTTGGGTCAGTGAAAATACACCATAAAACCAGAGGGGAAGCTCTGGAAAGTGCTGGATCATCAGATCAATAGACTCAAAGATGACTAAGTTAGGTAGCTTTATGCAGTTTAAACATTTGTGCAGGGAATCTCCCCACACAGCCTTTTATTGACAGCTACAGATCAATGGTAATTTTTGATCGTTTTTGACCTACATAAACCTATTGACCCCATGGCCACCTTTGGGGCACTTCAAGTCGTCAAAAATAATCAGAGAAGATGGTGTAAAATTGTCAGACTGCTGAAGACTCCAAGCAGTTTCATGTGTCCCCAGGAGCAGAGTTGAGAGGTTAAAATGTAGTTCAAATTGCCAGCAGAGCCTCAATTGGGCAGAGTGTTCCAAGAGTCTTGTCTTTATGCCTCATAAAATGACTCACTGATTTGTATCCAGACTCTGACCCTCATGCATATAAGGGGAAAAGAGAGAGAGAGAAAGCAAAATCTCTTTGGAAATACTAGATTGCAGAGAAAGGACCATCCTTTAGTAAAGAATTTCTTACTCTTTCCCTTTGTTGAGTCATTCTTTTTTGAACATTTCCTTAAATCTGCTACCTAACAAAAGCTAATGTACTTCTAGAATTAAAAATCTGAATATGATATGAATGTGGGCATAGAACAGACCAAAGGAAAGCAAGTAAAAGTTGATAGGTTATAGGCCAGGAGTGACAAAAACAAACCAACCAAAAAAGATCAAAAGAAATCAATAGAATGAAAGAGTGAAAGGAGATAGAACAAATGAATGACCACAAAGAGGAAAAAACAAGAATATTGAATTAAAATAATTTCCACAAAGGAAAACAAGTGAGAGATGAGGAGAGAATGAGGGAGAGAGGGAGGAGGAGAAGGAAGAAAGGCAAAGTGGAGGAGGGAAGGGAAGGAAAATGAATTTTTAAGGAGGTTTCCCCTTTTCCATGGGACAGAATGTTATATCTTCAAAGGAAGGAATTGAATGTGAAACATTTTAGGTTATAGCCACAGTGCTCATGCAAATATTCAGAATTTAAGGAAAATAGAATGTAGCAATAAATAAAAGATATAACCCAAATTAATTACAGAGTGAAACTGTGTCCAAATTTAACAGCAGTATTCTAAAAACTATTAGAAGTGAACTTTGGTATTAAAAATCAACTCAGCAGAGAATGATTTCAAATTATTTCCTAAAATGTTGTAAAATAAATGGTAAGGATTGTTTTGCCATTTTAAACTTTTCTTCATTTTTTCCATAAGGCTTTAACTAAAAATTGACAAAAAGCATGGCTTTTAATGAGGTTTATTTAAGGGGCATGTATGTGTGTGTGTGATTTCTTTTCAGAGCCCTCAGAATTAACAAATTAATGTTACAAGGGAAATTTTCCTCAGTATAAATTTACGATACAGAAATTCTCATTTACAGAAATCTCAATATGTGATTATTCCTATTTTTAAAAGATACATATAGACCAGATTAAGCAAAACAACTGATGTAATTACCCTTTGTGGAAGCATGCCTTTAAACAATGTCTGAGCTGGGCATGCACAAAATTCAACTTGAGACCTACAGGTCATATTTCTGCTTTAGAAGGTGGAGGTTTTGAGGCTAGGGCATTTTGAATACTTCTGCTTTCAAGGATCTGAGCCATAAATGTTTATTAAAAGAATCTATAATGAAATCAGTTTTGTTATTTTTTTAATGGTTGCCTGGAGTGTGTTGGATGACTGAATGCCGGTTGTTAATCATTAAGTACTCAGGTTACCAAAAGTGTTTGATAGTATTGCCATCTAGGGGCTGAATAGAATACTCAGCTCTGAAATAACCTGTAATTGAGCAGGTGCTGCTATTGACAATATACATATGTTTTTGCTTTATAGCCCATATGCTTTTCATGTTTCTTTTGACAAAAGCTATCTCTAAATGTCCCCCAACAGCCTACCTTTTTTATATATAACCTGTTAGAGGTGATTACTATTTGCTTTGGAGCTTATGCTTTTTTGGCATCTATTACTGGGCATTCTGAACAAAGAATTATTCTTTTTTGCATTATTAATCTTCCCCATGTTTGCCCTATTTCCATAGAAAAGGAATCATTTATCAGAAAAGAATGTTTGTAATCGGAACTTGTAGCATCTTCAGATTTAATATTCATTATGGTCATTCTAGTTCTGTGCTATATTTATCTAAAAGACCAATCCAATGTTGTGAAGAAATAAGTTTTTAAATATTTATGATCTAACTTTTAATATTTTAAAAAAGAAATTAGTATTTCTGTAAAATTTGTTTCAGAGTCTGGTCGCTTAGCAAATGTTTAAATATTAAAAGATTTCAAGAGGTTAGCATGTAATATCCTAATGGGACTTATTGAAACAGGAAAATAGACTTCACAAGCTGTGATATGTAAAGGAAATTGTATTTTATTTTCTCTGCCCGTGTTTAACATAGAATAAGAAACATTAACACGGCTGAAACCTACAACCAAGAAAGTGAGAAAACAATGTCAAAAATTATTTGTGCAGAGTGTTTTGGTTTTGTCTAACCGGTTTGGAAAATAGTTCAGTTTTGTTTTGTCACCTTGTTTTAGGTTTTATTCAAAATTTTACTTGGATGTCCCCAAATTAAGGAGAATTGTCTTCCATATGACTTTGTCTAGTGCTCTTAGGTTCCTAGTCTCAGAAAATAACTTCCTTTTGCCTACATCACATTCCTTCTCTGCCCACCAAAAAAGAGGAAAACTGAAGACTACCTATCACATTTAAACATCTAATAAACCAAATCTGATCTCACACACCATTAAACGTAAATATCCTATTAAACCAGTCAAAACTTCCTCATGACTATCCATATCCAATGGGTGTGATACACAACAGAAAGTGCTTATTGGTGGGGGGGGGGGGGTGCATGCATTTATGATACACATATTACTGGCCCACTTGCAGACATAATTCCTATCTTTAAAGAGGTATATCCATCCAGCCCATATGTTGAAAGAGCACCCTGGGGCCTTTCAAAACATTAGGATTCTCAGCTTCAGTTTAGATAGGCAAAATATGTTAAATGTTGTTCTCCAAGTAGAAAGCAAACAAAAACAAAAACTAATTCTGCTATCCTTTTTTTTTTTTTTTTCATTTAAATCAATAGATTAAATTCTCAAAGCCTAGCTCATAAATACTTTTGGTGAGTTTCATGTGTTAATGGTGGTGCTTTTAACAAATAAGGGTATTTTCACATTTAGATTGATAATAGACTTCTCTGAGGATGTTTGTATATTTATATTGGCTTGTCAGTTGGCTTGTTGTTGTTTTCTCGTGTTTGCTTATTTGTTTGCATTTGTAAGGTTTAACTGCACACCAAGAAATGAGAGAGGCAGATTGAGAGATTTATGTACAAATAGGGTTGGGGATTAATACATGAGAATTATGGTTGTTCAGGATATATCTCCAAACCTGAATATTAACCTGCAGGCAATTATCTCCTTCTCACCAAGCCATGTGACTTGGTACCAGCGATTTCCATCCTAAACTGGATGCAGCATTGATCTCAGGCATCATAGACTGTTTACATTCATATTTCACATCTTTTGTGTTGCAAGCTCTGAAAAGGCAAGGATCCCACCCAATGCACACTTTTTGGGTGACTTAAATCATGTAACATTAGGTAGCATATTAAGGATGTCAAAAAGAACAAGGAAAAAAAAAACATTGCTCTCTTGATGATAATTCAAAACCCTGCTGTAGTATTTGTGCTGCTGTCACTGTGTCACTGATGTATCTTAGCCATGCAGTTCAGAGAATGACCTTCCAGGACTCATTGGCAGTTTCTAAAAGAAACTTACCCTGTTAATTTTCTTACAGGGGACAAGCTATCAAGCCCACCTATTTGGGTTGGAGGCATTCACGACATATCACATTGGCATCGTGGCCACAAACCAGGCAGGAGAAGTTTCAAGCCCTTGGACTCAAGTTCAAACCTTAGAATCTTCCCCAAGTGGATTGAGCAACTTTACAGTACAACAGAAAAATAATGGCCGAGCATTGTTACTGCAGTGGTCAGAGCCTGTGAGAACCAATGGCGTGATTAAGGTAATGTCTGCCTTGCATATGAAAACACATTTAGTGTTCTGCAGGTAAATACCTGAGCCCTGACATGCCATCAGCTCACTGTGGGGAAACTCCCTTCATGGCCTGTTTAATTCTTCTTGGTTGGCTCCTCCAGGCACATAATCATAAAGTGGGAGAAAACTAGCTCACGTCTTATGCTTCTTATGAACTCAGCATTGGGCTAAAAGCTCTCCATAGATTTTCTCATTTAATCTTCATATCAAACCTACTAGGTGGGTATTACTAAACCTCATATGGTATATAAAGGTTAAATAACTGCCAGCCCACATTGTAAATGATCAAGTTTGGATTTGAAGCCAGGAAGTCACACCAGAACTGAACTCTAAATGACTGTTCTTACTGCCTCCTGAATTATCCTACACAATTATTTGCTTAAGGCTTGCCTAATTTGCTCTTTGATCAGAGCTTGCTAAGCAGAAGACAGGAAGCCACATGTGTCTGTCAACTCCCCAACTTCTGTATGTTGCCATGAGAAATGATCTTATAAATGTCACACACATTGCCCAGGCTTCAGCAGCCTGTGAGTACAAACAAGGTTGCATTTCCACAAATAGCTCACATTTTGATGCTTTGGGCACTCACCCACAAGAAAGGCAGACTTCATCTTCCTTCCTGATGTTGCTCCCCAAGGGTAGTGATGACTCACTTGTCAGTCCACACTATAGTCTCTGTCTCCTCCCTCCTCTGGCCCTGGACCACCACTTAAGCCCTCATCAACTATCTTCTGCAATCTGGAACTGCACCCAGGCTGTAGCTGCTATTGACACAGTGGGCTCTCCTTTACCACTCCTTCTCAAGGTGGCAGATATTTCCCCTTTTATTGCAAATAGAACAGTTAAGACTAAGCTGCAGCTTTTCATAAAACTTCCCTGAAAATCCTGTGAGAGGGATGACAGAAAGAAATCATGTACAGCGATAACTGAGAACTGAAACTAGTGCTCACAAGCTCAGGTCCATCCTCAAGGGCCTCCCGTTGACTGCCTCTCTGCCCAGCTCCAGGCCTGCTATGTGTAGCCAAAGCAAGCTGCTTTCTACCAGGCTGCCTCCATGTGACAGAAGACAGACTTACCCCACTCTAAGGCAGGAGGCTTCAGCCTTAGGATCTGTGACCTTAATATCCAAGCCACAGCCCATTCATCTAAGCACCACTCCCTTTCCCCACGCCCTTCCCCAAACCTGGCCACTTGACAAGCATTTGTTCCCCGTCCTCGGGTCGGTCTCTTCCCAGCATAATTGACATTAGAAATATCCACTCCCTTTCCCATAATTTACATTTCACCAAATACTTACTGAGCTTCTATTAAGTTTCAGGTACTTATTCAGGAGTGAACAAGACAGGCAAGACCCCAGCTCTCATAGACCTTGTGTGTGTGCACATATGAATGAGTATAGGGGAATGTATGAATGGTAAGGATACAGAGAGGCAAACAATAACCTAGTAAATAAATAAACAAGGGTATTTCAGAGAGTGATAAAGGCTATAAAGAAAATTAAAGAGAATCATGTAGATATGCCTGGCTCAGGCTATGCATGGATGATCATTTGAATTGATTTGACATTTGAGCTGAGCCCTGAATGACAAGACAGAGTCAGTCATGTGAAGATATGGGGGCAAAATGTTCCAGACAAAGTGAACAGCAAACGAAAGCCTGAAGCCAGGAATGAACTTGGTATATTCAAGGAAAGGGAAGAAAGCCAGTGTGGATGAAACACTGGGAGGGAGGGAAAGACAGCACCAGAAGAAGTTGGAACATATTGACAGGAGTCAGAATGTGCCCAACCTTATGGGCAGTGGTGAACAGTTTAGGATTTATTCTAAGTGCAATGAGAAATTGCTGAATGCTTTAACAAAAGGAATGGCATGACCAAGTTTATGTTTTTAAAAATCACTCTGCCTGCTACGTGGAAAATGGACTATAAAGGTCCAATAGAGTTTGAAAGCTATGAAGAAGTTCAAGCCAGAATTGATAGTGGATTGAATTATGGTGGGAGTAGTGAAGGTAGAGAAATATGGGTAGATTGGTATATCTGACAAGAAGTAGTAATGGCTAGATGTGAGTCCTGAAGGAAGAGGCACACTTTCAAAATGAATTCTGGATTTTGGCCTGAGCCAGGGACTGGGAAGAGAAAGGTTGGAAGATGAACAGGTTAACAAGTAGGCAGTTGGAGGTACAAGTCTAGAACTCCAAAGAAAGTTCTTCACCGATATGTACTGGAAATCATTAGTATATAGGTGGTATTTAAACCCGCGAGACTGGAGGAGATCTTATGGAGAGAAAGTAAAAAGAGATGATGAGAGCCTAGGATCAAACACATGGGGCATACGAAAATTTGGAGGAAACGAGAAGAAAGAATAGTTAACAAAGAAGACTGAAAAGAGGGAAGTGAGATAGAAGGAAAAGGAGGTAATTGGGGGTGAAGTGAAAAGAAAATATGTCAAATGCTACTGAGCTGCCAAGTAAAATGAGAGCTGAGAAGTGACCTCTGGATTTGGGAATGAAGAGGTAGGTCACTGTGATCTTGACTAGCACAGTTTCATCCAGGCAGAAAACCCTGTTGGGGTGGCTTGAGGATAATGGCAAGTGAGGAAATTAGGACAGCAATTAGGGGAAACTCTTTAGAGAACTTTGGATGAACAGAAAAGTAGAGAAATGGTGCAGTAGTCAGGGGACTGTGGTGTCAAGAGAAGTTTGTGTAAAAATCAATGGAAGATACTAGAGTACATTTAAATGCTAATGGCAATAACCCAGTGGAGGGAGATGAATTGGTGATACAGGAGATAGTGAGAGTAATTGCAGGAAGGAGGAAGGGATGGGATCCAGAGCTCCAGTGGCCTTTAATAGGGCAGAGATTCTTCATCCATAGCAAAAGGAGGAAAGGCAAATAGAGTAAGTCTAGATTCACTTGGATATAGTGGTAATAACATAGGAGGACGTTCCCTTCTGACTGTCTCTTTTTTCTCAATGAAATATGTGGTTACAACAGCAACCATCAGGGAGAAAAATGAGTGTTGGCTGTGAGTGGGGAAAGTGAGAAAGTAAACCTTTGAGGGAATAGAGTAGGATTACAAAAATAAAATTTGTGGTAAAAAATTTAAAGTGAGGCCAGTTGGCATGGTTGTGTTTTGTTTTTTGTTTTTTTCATTTTTTTGTTTTTTTATTGTGTGTGTGTGTGTGTGTGTGTGTGTGTGTGTGTGTGTGTATTTTCTCCAAATCCAGGTAGGAGCTTGTGTAGAGAAAGAGAGGGCTAAATTTAACACTAGTTAGAGATTTGCCAGGTTGATATCTGGGGCAGAGAGAGGGACAGAAGAGTCATAGAGGCTTGCAAGTTGACTATAGAATCTAAACTCCCCCAGGGCTTGGGCTTGCCCTGGGACCTCAACAAGAAAGTCACATCAAAATACAATAATTCAACGTAAGTAGATCTCTAAAGGTCTAGGCTATGTAATCTTAAGCAGCATTAAAGTGTATCAACAATCCAGCCTAAATTTTCCTAGGAGCCACTTGTGGGAATGTTTCAGACTACAAGGATTCTTATGTGTCCTGCCCCTTCATGAAAGTCACTGTCATAGGAGTCACAAAATCCATAGCAGTGTGTCATTTCTCTCGGGTGTGTTAAATCAGGAAAAGGGTGGGAAACCACTGGTCAAAAACATCTGCATTCAAGTTGTTAGTTTCCATTTTTCCCAAAGAACAATGAGAACTTGTTCTACATTTGTGTATTGATTGTTCACATGGTTTTCCCCAGAACAAAAGAATAGTTTGCTCCAAAGAAGCAATCAATTCTTCTATGGCTTTTAAGAGAAAACAGGGTGTTTTTTTTCCACCTTCGAGTCATCAAAGTTTATATCTTTATGTTTGTATTTATGTGTAATACATATATTTAAGTATATAGGTGCAGGGATGTGTGCACACACACATACATTTTCTTCAACCTTGACATCTGGCTACAAAGGATTAAGCATTATAATTTTATTCTGTTTCCCAGAAAATATCATGGGAGATGGCCAGTCTAGATAGGCCCTACTTACCCTACCTGAGATGAGATCAGAAGTACTTTATATCTATAAAATAAGGGATTTGAATAATCCCTAGTTAAAGGAAAAAAGAAAAAAGGAGAAATCCCTTGAGTACTACTTAAGTAAGAATCATACCCAAGAGTATTTAGCTTTAAAATAAAGTCTTAGGTATTATCCAACTAAGAGAAAGAGAGAGAGAGATGGAGGGAGAGAAGGAAGGAAGGAAGGGAGGGAGGGAGGGAAAAAAGGAAAGAAAGAAAAAAGGAAGGAAGGAAGGAAAAAAAGAAAGAAAAAAAAGAAAGACAAGGAAAACATTGCTCTTCTGTGGACCTTACTTTAACTGGAAAAGTTCAAGGTCCCAAAATTAATATCAGAATGCTTCTTCTGGATTAGCCTTATCAAGATGAGGAATGAGAGAGGGAAAAGGGTTAAGAGAGATGAAACAGCTACCCCCAAGAAATCATATGCTACAGATCATTCACTTTGCTTCTCTCCGTCCTACAGACATACAGCATCTTCAGTGAGGGTCTCCTGGAGTACACTGGCTTGCATCGTCAATTTCTCTTCAGACACCTGCACCCTTTCACTCTCTACACGCTGACCCTGGAGGCCTGCACCAAGGCAGGCTGTGCACACTCAGCACCTCAGCTCCTGTGGACGGATGAAGCCCCTCCTGACTCTCAGTTAGCTCCTACAATCCAGTCTGTGGGGTCCACCAGCGTTGAGCTGAGCTGGTCTGAGCCTGTTAACCCAAATGGAAAGATAATTCGCTATGAAGTGATTCGCAGATGCTTTGAGGGGAAAGCTTCAGGGAACCAGACAATCCAGGCCAGTGAGAAAATTGTTTTCACAGAATATGATACTGAAAGGAATACATTTATGTATAATGACACAGGTTTGCAGCCATGGATGCAGTGTGAATATAAAATCCACACTTGGAATTCAGCAGGCCATACCTGTAGCTCTTGGAATGTGGTACGGACGAAGCAAGCACCTCCAGAAGGGCTCTCTCCACCTGAGATATCCCATGTATCCATGAATCCCCTAAGACTGCTGATTTCCTGGCTCCCTCCAGAACAGTCTAATGGTATTATCCAGTCCTATAGGCTTCAAAAGAATGGAATGCTCTATCCTTTCAGTTTTGATGCTGTGACTTTTAATTATACCGATAAAGAGCTGCTTCCTTTTTCCACATACAGTTATGCAGTCATAGCCTGCACAAGTGAAGGCTGCTCCACCAGCAAACCCTCTGGCATCAGAACTCCTGAGGCTGCTCCAGCAGGGGTTGGCCCTCCAGCTCTTTGGGCCATCAGTGCCACGCAAATAAATGTATCTTGGTCACCACCATCAATTCAAAATGGAAAGATCACTAAATATTTACTTAGATTTGATGGGAAGGAGTATAACGCTGGGCAGGGTCTATCCATGCTGATTTCTCACTTGCAACCTTATACTCAGTATAATTTCTCCCTAGTAGCCTGCACCAGTGGCGGTTGCACAGCTAGTGCACCTGCATCTGCCTGGACTTTGGAGACCCCTCCACAGAACATGGACCCTCCAAGATTACAAGTCACAGGCTCAGAATCAATAGAAATCACCTGGAAACCTCCAAGAAACCCAAATGGCCAAATCAGAAGTTATGAACTTAGAAGGGATGGAATCATTGTATACACTGGACTGGAAACTCACTATCATGATTTTACCCTCACCCCAGGGGTGGAGTATGGCTACACCGTGACTGCCAGCAACAGCCAAGGTGGTATTTCGAGTCCACCAGTCAAAGATCAAACCAGCCCCTCAGCGCCCTCAGGGATGGAACCTCCAAAACTGCAGGCCAAGGGCCCTCAGGAGATTTTAGTGACTTGGGACCCTCCAGTAGAAACAAATGGCGATTTTGTCAGCTATAGCCTCTTCATCCGTGAGCTGCTGGAAAGAGAAGTGAAAATCATACATGTAAACACAACTCATAATTCTTCTGGTACATGGTCGTTTATAGTAAACCAGCTAAAGCCATTTCACAGGTAGGTAGCCAACTCCGCGTTTTCTGAGAACACGCCACTGTCATTTCCACTGTGTGAGCACTCAGTTCTACTGATAAAAATAAAAGCAAGATTGGTTGACAGCTCCAACCTCCATCCGCTTAATCATCAATAGTGGATGAAGCACATTCTCACCCAGTCGAAGCCTGTTGGCATACTTTCCAGAGAGTAGAAATCTTGCAGGCGACATTTTGAGGGTCGGTTTTTCAGAAATGTTTGTGACTCACTATGCTGTCTGGATCAAGTTGTGTAGAGATGGTGCCAGTTCCCTGGTGCTAGGTCCTCCTGGAAGCATGCAGGCCCCTGGACAGTTCGGGGAGCCCCAGTGGGCTCATCTGACACAGGCTGTGAAGAAAATGAAGTATTATTTTAAAGCACGATGAAAGTCCCAGTCAGTAACAACCATTTCCAACCAGAGTTGGACTGAACCAAAATAACTTTGGAGGGGGAGACCTCTTTATTGAATTCAGCATTTCTTCCAGAGATCAGAGGCTCCTCGAACTATATTTCTTTACTCCCTTCAGAATTACCCCAGCTCCAATCTCATGGTTTCTCAGTGACTCAGGTTTTGTCAGTGGTCCCCTCTGGGCTCTTGGAGGTGCATGGAAGTGTGTTGCTCTCCATACAAAGGAATCACACCACTACCTTCTCTTCCGATAGTCAAGAGAATTGTTTGGCATTTTTTTCCAACCACATTTTGCATAACACATCTCCAGAGAGAAGAGTAATAAAAGATATTTTATGCTTAAAATTTAGTAAAATGAACAGAACCACTTAAAAATATTAAGGGCTGAAATTGTGTTGATTTCCAACCACTATAGGTAAAATTCAGCTATTATTGTAATCTACTGATGTGTAGGTTAAATCCCTCCTATAATTATCTCTGATATATAGTGCTGTTTAAATGAAACATTCATGGTCTTATGCTTCTACTCATGACAATTATTTAGGATCATATTAAATATTAAACAGTAATTACAATTTCTGCAGGTATTCACCATTGCTAATCCACGTGCTATGTGAATTGGCTTTTATCTTACTCTGATTCAGGGCACTAAGAAGGTTCACCTTAGCTGCAGAACTGCCTATTTTATGCTGGCTTCCTCTTTCCTGACTGGTTCCTGCAAATTTTAAAAATCATACCAATTTACTCCCCTTTGAAAAACCTAATTCAAAAAGATTTCTAGAGTAGAAAAGGGTTTTCCATATGTGAGGACACTTTTCTAGACAGAAAAAAAAAAGCTGATTTATCTGATAAACCTAGCAATGATATCTAATGATACCTAAAGCTATGAGAAATATTTCTTAATTACCCATCCTAATTGAAGAGGTATGTGATATTGACAGTATGAAACAGAGTATAATCAGTTCTATCTGAAGTCAGGGTTCGTGCAATGTGTTTTTTGTTTTGTTTTTTTAGCAGAATAATGTTTGCAGAATATTGCAAACTAGTGTGTTCTCCTTAGGGCATCCCTAACTGGTCAGTAGGAAGAAGTAACCTGGGAATATCCTGAGTAGCAGAAGGAATCTCTCAGAGAATTTAAAACTATCACAGATAATCCAGGAAATGAATAATCCAAATTTGTACAATCAAAATTGATTTCATAGAATTGCATAGAGGTCAGATCTGCCATACACAGCTTTGTTACACAGTAAACTGGAAACCTCATCAGAGGGCTCAGCCCCGCAAATGCTGCTGGGCCTCAGTTTGGTGAGGATGAGGGTGGGACAAAGACTAGATGGGCACGAGAGGAGAGGGGGAAGGAGCAGGGGATGAGGGATGTCACAAGGGAAGACAGAAATATAATTAAGAAGGGGGAAAGGGAAAACAGAAAGAGAGCAAGAGAACAGAAAGCAGTGATTAAAGGACTGCAGAGGGCAGGCAGAAGGGAAAAAGGCTGGAAACAAAAAAAAAAATAATAAGGGGAGAAAGGAAGTGGCTGGATGTTTGAGGGAAAATTAGAGAGTCATAAAATCAGTAGGGCATGGGGAACAGTGAACAGAAGCTCCCATTTGCAGCCACATGTACTTAATACTAACAGAATCCCGTTTGTTGGAAGAGAAAAACCTCTGCTATGGAAATAGAGGCAGGAGACCAGCTATAAGGCAAAGCATAATTGATTGGTTGAGTTTAACGGGATGGTGATAAGTTGTCTCCGTGATTGATAACCTAATGTGTAAGCTAGGTTAACTTTCGTCCCCAAAGGTCTTTGTGTGGTGTAAGAGAGCCTGTTTTAAGATGTCAGGTCTCAGGTGAGGGGATTTATTACCATGACACCTTAACTCCATGATGTTCCTTGATGACCTGGAACCATTCCTGGGGAATCGTTTAGCCCTAGCTGCAGAGAGAGGATGACCGCAGGGCTGTGGAAATGGGTACATCCTCTACAAGGTATGCACTCTTCATTGCTGTAAGTAATTCTTCAGAGTACCAAAATTTTCATGCTGGAAAGAATCTTGAGAGATTATGGAAATCAGTCCTTTAATTTAGAAAACCAGGAAAACGTAAAATATAAACTTCCCAGGAAATATGATCATTATTCTTTAAAATGACCCAGCTATAGAAAAGAATAAATGTGAACTTATTGCTCTTTTTTTCAAAGTCATTTGGGCTTTTGAAGAGTCTTCTCATGGCAAGGTATTTTGCTGATAATGGGTAGTTTCTGCTTTGTATCCTAAAGGTATGAAGTACAAGTTCAAGCCTGCAGTTTGCTGGGATGTGTGTCAAGTGACTGGACGTGGGCACAAACCCCTGAAGTTGCACCTCAGATGCAACCTCCTCCCCATCTGGAGGTACAGACAGCTCCAGGTGGATTCCAGCCCACTATTTCCCTTTTTTGGAGAGGACCACTTTGGCCAAATGGAAAAGTTTTATATTATGAATTGTACAGAAGGCAAATAGCAACTCAGCCTGGAAAATCAAATTCAGTGCTAACCTATAATGGAAGTTCAAGCTCCTTTATGGATTCTGAACTACTGCCTTTCACAGAGTATGAGTATCAGGTAAGAAATGTCTGTCATCAACTATCCAAACTGAGATTGCCGGTAAAAATTGCTTGCAGTTTGTAAAGCCACTTACGGAAACACAGGGCTTAAGGAGTTTAATAATATTCTTTTTAAAACTTTTAGCACTAAATGAGGGAGGAAAGACCATATTCACTTGCCTTCTTCACTTTCTTAGTTCTTGAACCATGTGATGTATGCTTGTTATTCCTATGTAGATTTTAGGTTGCTTGCATTTCTTATTGCTCAAGCGGTTTCAACCATTAAGCTTCCCTCCTCAGTACTGCCTTGGTTGGAAATATCCCTTGTTAAAAGACTGCTTTGAAAATAACACATTAATTGTGCAAAGACAAAATAAAAACTAATGGTCAAGAAAGATAAAAAGCCTGGAGCAAAGTAACTAATCTAGGCACAGGGACAAAGTAAATTGGGTATGAGTATGGTCTAAAAAATAGTACTTTGCATACCCCTAAAAAAGATAAGATGCAGAATAATATTTTGAAGATATTTTTTGAAATCTATAGAGGACTTCTGTCTGGTTTGGTTTTGCCAAGAGTCCATTTGCATTGTTCTGGTAACAGCAACCCCACTACCTGTGGGAGATGGTCCCCTTACCCCTTGCTCAGCCTTGGTGGCACTGTCAATCAAAATGTCAGTCTGTCTCCTAGCCAAGTGGTGGGCATATGAGCCACACTCAGCCCATCAAACTTGCCTGGGGCTTGACCTTAAGCAAAGTGACTCAGAATGAAAAAAGGTGGAGGTGAGAAGTCCTGATGAAATATCCCTAAACTCAAACCAAAAGCTTTCCTGATCCCTGCTGTTTCCAAGCATGTTTTTTCAGCTGTTTCTTTAATTCCATTTTCCCTCAATAAATTCTCTTTTTGCTTAAGTCAGAATGAGTTTCTCCTGCTTGCTTTCAAAGGGAGCTTGCCCATTGGTGCAAGCACTTCCTACGTGCCAGCACATTTCCAAGTGCAATTTTCTAAAAGAGGAAACAGCTTTAAAAACCAACCATAACCAGAAATAATAAAATCACTAAGTCACCTGGAGTATGGTGACCAAATCAGTGAGTATGAAAAATAGATGTAACATTTTAAGCATGAAAGAATAAGTTTAAGGGCAGTAATGGATGGGATAAATGACCCAATGAAGTCAGTGAGAATTGAAAATAGATTCCTAAATGGTTTGAAGAAATAAATAGATATAAATCCATAGTCCCGTATTTACAATTCCAAATCTAAAAAAAAAAATCTCTAAAAACCAACATGTTTTTTTTTTCCTCTAAGTTTGGCACAATTTATTTGGCACCAAAACCTCACATGAGCAAGCATAAGACTATTTGTCCCAAGTATTTATTCATCACACAATGTGAATATTTATGTTTTTCTGCAGAAATTGTGTTTTATTACAAGGTGGCTACCCAGATCCTGCTGTGGATGTTATAAGATATACAGAATTTGCCTTATATTACCTTTCTAAAATCTGAAAAAAATAGTTTTAAAAAATATCAGGCCCCAAGGGTTTTGGACGAGGATTGTGGTTTCAAAAAGGAACAAACTATCTATTGATGCCACAGTTGGAAGCAGAGTAGAAGCAGCCAAAACCTCTGTGGTCATCCTTTGTTCTTTTCTCATTATCTTTACCGAAAAGTGTCGAGTTATCAAAGACCCCTCTGTCCTCAATTATCTAGTCTCCCTTATGAATAAAAATGCACCTTTGTGAGAGAGCTGGATGGAATCAGCATGAAATCTTTGGCCTCTAATTAGACAAAACGAAATGACCCATAGATACTGAAAGCAAACCAGTAATTATAGCTTTTTTGGCATTGTGTTGTCATTGGGTTAAATAATTGGCCAGATGATCTGTGGGTGTTTCATCCCCATTTTCTAAGGGATGATAAACTCCAAGCATGTGTGTCCTGCATCTAGTCAAATTTCACACCAGGAACTAAGGATCACCAGGAACCAAGGGGCCCACATTTCAGAGGGGAGATGAGTGAAGGACCCCAGGCTGTGCTGTCTCTCTTGTTTATTGGCTCTGTGTCGCTGCACTCTTCTCCATAGCCGCTCCACCCAAAGGAAAGTATTTGATTTGGTTTTCATAACAACCAGATCTCAAATTTGCATTTACTAATTCCATGTTGTTACAACACAAGAAGGATAGGAAAAAAAAAAAAAAATAGCCCATCAGCCCAAAGGCCCAGTTCTCACAGAAGAAGAAATTTTGAAAAGTATAGATTAAATGCTGCAATAAATACAGTAAAATATTGGATTTATTTAGTCTGTGTAAACGCTTAGTCTATACAGACCCTGAGAAATCCCACAGAAGTCATTTAGGAAGTAGTATACTGAGGGAATTGATTTCCCTTTAACAAAGAACATTTTGTCTTAGAGATTAATTTGCATTGCTCGCAACCTAGGCGAGGTTTGTTTCATCTGCGAGTTGCTTTTCAGAAAACATCTTCATTGTCCTAGACATTTGTTCACCTAACGTCTGACAATGATTCAAACTTTCCGCAGAGGATTGTATTTTTGAGGTTATCCGTGTGTTTGTAAGGAATTAGAACAGAACGTAGAGACTGTCCAGATGTGTGAAAATAAATCAGAAGGGCCCTGCTGGCCTGTAGTTAGGTAGGTGGACATCCACACGGTGTGCCTTGAAAGTGTCAGATGCAATTCCCTATCGCCCTCCCACTCTGCCCACAGCATTTTATTCATTTCTGGTTTTGAGTCAAGTCATTGGAGGCAACTGCTGAAATTTAGCTTTTATGTGGCAAGAAAGGGCAGCATTCCCTGGTCTAAATTAATTCATCAGATCAGTTGGCCAGTGATAGAGCTCTGAGGAAAAAGAATACAATGTGGATAAGCTCTGAAGGGCAGGAGGGTCAGAAATATCTGGAGAAATGGATTTTTACTGAGAGAGGGAGACCACTAGGACCATGGAAGGTAAGAACCAGAAAATACCACTTACCCACACCAATGCATACAACCAGCTTCATAACCAGCTCGTGTAAAGATGGGCAAAAGCCATGTAACATTATGAGCACCTTCTAATTTTTCAGTAATTCTTCAATATGGAATCCTCTAAAGGTAGCAGTTCCCAATGTTTAGAGTACAAAAGGATTACCCAAAGAGCATATTAAAAGTGCATATTCCTGGGAGGAGGGAGAGTCCCAGCAATCTGTATTTTTAACAAGCAACTTAGATGATCCACAACCCACGATTTGAAAAATACTACCCCAGAGGGCATGGCATTGTTTCAAGTGGTGATTTCCTAAATCAGTGGTTCTCAACCCTGACTGCACATTAGAGTCACCTGGGGAACTTCATCAACATTCCTGAAGCCCAGGCCCCATCCCCCTGTGGTTCTGATTCTGGGATGGGTCTAGGCATCAGTGCACTTGAAAAGGTCCCCCGGTGATTCTAATGTGCAGCCAGGGTTGAGAATCACTGTTCTAAACTGCCCTAAACTGATTGCCTAAATAAGTGAAGGCAGCTCCCACAAGTGCTTAATTGACATGATGATAACTGATGAGCAGTCTATTTGCCTTGGTCTATCCATGACTTTCTAAACACACCTAAAAGACTCCTGTTTTAGCAGGAAACTGGAGAAGGGGACAGAATATATTATCTAGGAAGTTCATGTTGCAGTTAATCAAATAATTTCTTTTACTCTTTCTCATGAATTTTGTTAGATTTTTGTCACTGTCATTTTATTTCCAGCTCGGGAGGCCTGGTCTTTGGTGGTGAGTGCAACACTGTCCCTTAAAATGGGACTTTTCTTGTTTGATTCATTTCAGCCCAGTTTCCAAAATTCTGGGATTCTGAAGTATCAGATTCTGAAAGATGTGCTTTAATAAATCCAGTAACATCTGAAATAAAAATCAAAGAGATTAGAAAGCACCTTTTCATACTTCACAAGGATGGGTAGCTTTGCAGAGTAATGCAGTTCATAGTTCCATTGGAGAACAAGCTTTCTCGGTGAATTTCCAATAGAATTTAGTTTACCAAAACGAAATTCTTGAACAGCTTTCTAAATTTGTGGTTTATATATTAATGAGCTGCATCTATATTAAAAGAAATTCTTCCACTGTGCAGACCTTTTCCATAAGTGGAAAGGGCGGGCTTGCCATGCTACAGAATATTTACAAATCCAAAAAGATTTTCCACAGACAATACCCATTCCTATTTTGAAGCCTTTCAAAATTAAGCTGTACTAATATATACATTATAAACCTCTAGATTTTATGTGGGGAAGTTCTTAATTGCCTAGCAAGCAAATTAAGACAAGTAGACTTTCCATAGGCCTCGGATAGGGACCTAGGTGGAGGCTACTCCAAATGACGTTTCCACTTCTACCTGCAGGGAGTGAGCTGAGGCTAAGGAGGGACTCTCACTAACAGTGCACTCATGTTTTGTCAATCAGAGGGAGAAACACCTAAGAGATATCAGCCCACACCAATACAGGTGTCAGGGTCGCCAGCAAAAGCACAACGCACACAGGCTCTGATGGAAAGACGTTTCATTCACATGGAGAAGAGACAGAGCACGGTCAGCTTCACTGGTGGGCATTGATTCCCCAGAGCCAGCAGGTCTCCATCCATGGCCAATGCAGGGAGATGTTCTATGCGCAGCACCCCTCTCTTATTTTTGTACATCATAGTGGAGGAATCCTGCTTCCTCCCAGACCAGGAAAAAGGGAATGTGGTATCACCGGGGTGTAAGCTGGATGTCATAAAACATGCCCACCAGAATCAGATGTCTTCGGTGAATATTTACACATGTTCAGGACAACAGGGGAAGAATGAACCAGCAGTCCCCTTATCTATTAGGTGATTGTGTTTTATCCCCCAGGCTGGCACCCACGGTGGGACTGCCCCTCCCACAATATTCATACTCCGGCATAAGGCAGTGACACCCCGGGTTTGCCAGGGCCTGCCGCGGCTCCCTGTTTGCTGATTCTGCTGTCAATGGCTGAAGCAGTTTCCTTGAAGCATTCTCACTTTGACAGGTTTTCGAGATGAGTACCCACACACACTCGGCGTCCCAGAAGGCTTCTGGTGCCATCGTGACTGGGTGATGGAGAAGCTCGTCAGCTCCGAGGGCGTCGTCCCTCCCGCGTGTGTGGGTCTGATCTTGTAGGGCTAGTCCTGCGGGGACCCCCAGCAGTGGCAGCCTGCTATTTGTAATAGACCGACACTGTCCCCACGCAAGTCTGAGAATTCACCCAGAAAAGCATGGAGGGAAGGTGGTGAAAGAGACATAGAAAGGCAACCTCATGCTTATTGCGAAAGGCAGCTGGCTGAAGATTGCTGGAGGGCGCTGCAGAGCCTTCTCTACACCCGCCTGACAAAAGAATACCAAATTGTGGGTGACTGGCTCGAAGGCGGAAGGAGAAGGGATGCCAGCTTCTAGTCTTTTCTATCACTATTTCTGAATACTTGAGCAAATGAATCTCTTTGGGCCTTTCCTCATCTGTAAATAAAAGCACCATCTATTACTAAATTCTATGGGCCTAGGTAGGGACAAGCTACAACCAATACATTTAAAACCTCTAATCAAACTTTATCTTCTCCCAATTGTCCTCTATAATCTACAATTTTAAAAATCCAACAGAATAAATTCTGAACCAAAGCAAATAGATTTTCTAGTGTGTCTAGCTTTAAGTTGTGTTGATGCTAGAGAATATATAATTTTAACTTGATGCATATTGAAATATCAGTAATAGTATCTCTTGTTAAAATCTAATTCAGTTATTTACTAATTTATTTAATAAATTATAAATATGTTACAAATATAAGTATAAAGAATACAACAAATTTATTTTGTTTACTACATGTAAGAGTCCCACTTTTGTCCTGGCTTGAGAAACCTCAAATTATCAGTTAGTTATTATGACTATTTCTTTATAAGTAATAGAAACACAAGGTACCTTAAATGGTAGGGAAATTCTTTCTGTTCACCTGTCTGGGTGAAGGAATTCCCTAAAACAAAGGAAACAAAGGAAAAGGCACCAACCCTTTGGAGAAAATAACTACTGGCCGTCTCAGATTCATACCTTCTCTGTGCCTCAGTTTCCTTGTCTTTAAACATGGATAAGAGTACTCATAGGCTTGCATTGCAGTTAAATGAATTAATATTTGAAAGTGTTTAGGATAGTGCATAGCATAGCATGCATAGCAACCCCAGATTCACAGTAACAAAAGTTAGTATTACTTTCCTCCCACTTTACAGTAGAAAGAGGACTTCTCTCTCCCAAAATCCATTAACCAACCAAGAGTAAGCTCCAACTGACCCTTGGACCGTGTGCCTTTGTGTGAACCAACTACTGACTCAAGGAGCATGGAGGACGATGATTTAGCAGTCCTGGTCACAGTGGCACCTGCCGTAGTCTGGGCTTCATGGGGTATGTGGGAAATGCTTTCAGCCAGAAACAATGGCTGCCCAGTACATGGTATGTACCAAGCTTATTAACAAATACTCTACACCTGTGAAATACTTACAATTCCTATGTATTTTTCATATTGGATGCTCACAACCATCCTGTTTTCCAGATGAGGAAACTGAGTTAAAAATCACACAGCTTGGGCAAGTTATTTCACTTCTCATAACCTCAATTTTCTCATTCACAAAATGGGTATGTTGTGAGAACTAGGATATCTTGCATATCTAGCAGGTGCCTGTTTACATAGCAGGACCACCCACCCCAACTGCTTAAAAGGAAAAGGTACTTTCTTCCTATAGGGAGGGAAAAGAACCAGGTTAAGAGAATTGTTTTATCTCTATTAATGAGTCGTTAATAAAAGGTTAAAATGTAAAAATTTCCAATCAAGAGCAGAATTGCCTCTGCAGGTGTGATGCCCCTTTAACTGTGCAATTCAACCTTCTTTGTCCTTCCCACCTCTCTGATCATGAAAAGAATAATTTGTACAAATAAACATGACTAAGTTTCCTTCCAACTCCAGTGGTCTGATTGTAGGTTTCTGTGATTAGCTACTTGCTTCGTATTGCTTTTTTTCAATTCCTATCTATCCTGTCTCTTTCCTAACCATTTTCTATATCACATTTAGAGAAAACTTATTGAACATGTTTTATGTTTGGTTTTGGACTTGCATTTAATTAGGTATTAATCTCACTAACGTATTTCTGACCAGCATGGAGGCTTTTGTTTGGTTAGTTTCTCCCTTAAGAACTAAGCTCCTGCCTCCCCCAGCTCAAGGGTGTTAAATGATTTATTGATATTGTCTGACTCAGGCAGTGCATTTGTTCTAAAACTTTAGGGCAGGAATGCTACAGCTTAGACTGAAGGCCATCAGGACATTTCCATGAATAGAAAACTGAATTCTCCCACAAGGCCAGAGACTGGGTCATATTTGCCATCAGGCATTTTGCTCCAACAGATCATTTCTACCCGTGTATATGAGCACACTCGGGCATACTCCAGTTCCCACCTGTGCACGTCTTTTTTGTTCTTTTTATTTCTCTCATGGCCTCCTTTAGGACTTGATTCCTAAGCTTCTATTGCTGGCAATCTTTTTATGTTGCCTTCAAGACAAGTTATTTACCTGAAGATGGGTTGGTTCTCACTCTTATGCTGATGAAACCCAGGTTTATATTTCACTTTAGTTGATATTGATCCCGCTTTCTCTTGTGTTGGAAGTTTGTTTGCTGGACATAAAGTGTTAAATGCAACCGAATTTTCTCCAACTGAATGTAAATGATGTGCGATTCCTGCCTTCGTGCCTCTTCACAAAAAATATTTGTTCCCACGAAGCAGTGAGATGGCCATGGAAACGAAGGCTCCCTCAAAGTCACCTGAAACTTAGGTTCTGTAAAAACATCCAGGAAAGGGGGGGAAATGTTTGGTTTATTTTCCTTTCTGCTACAAGTTGTGTATGGAATTAGCTGTCATTATTAAGCACCTGCCATTTTCAAATGTGAGTTTCTGGTTACTAGGACTGGGACAGGAGGCTAAAAATACCATGGACTCCACCCCTCGGGAGCTGAAAAAGTAGATGATAAGAAAAAGAAACGCATCCATGAATAACATATCCATTAAGATATAGGGATGGTAGTGTAAACTATGGACATAGAAGTTTGAAAGATCCAGATGATGGCGTAACAGACCTAGGGTGGAATAATAAGGACAACACATTAAAGCACTGTTTCCATAACAGACTCATGTTCACTCTGGCCAACTGGGCTTGAGGGTAGCACAGACGGTACCTTGATATAAGAGCTACTTGACTAAAAATCATTCTTTAGAGACATGAGGAGGCATTTCTCTTTTTCCTTAGTCTCACAAAAAAATGCTCTTCCACGTCTCTCCATACTTACGATCTAACGCCCCCTCAGCCCGCCCACTGTTACTGCTACCTGTATAATGGATCAAAATTTCTCCCCTATATCAGTCAGGATCTCAGTAGGAAATATACTCAAAGGAATATTTGAAGGGGTTTTAATGAAGAGACTATTTACGGAAGTGTGGGCATGATTAAGAGATTCAACAAAGAATGCTAACGTAGCCCAGAGGCCTAAAGGAACAAGGGAAGAAGCTGTTCCCAGAACCTAGCAAGTGTTCCCCCAGGAAATCTGTGGCCATAGAAAAGGAATGCAGCCTTACCAAACCTGTGATGCCAAGGAAACGAAGCAGGAGGAGTAAATAACCTTAACTCTCTCTCTTCCCTTTGATCAAACCCAACTGGAAGCCAGAGCAGGGCACAGAAGGACAGAGAATGGATCTGCAGGCAAGTGGAGAAGAACGCACACATCTCCCATACCTCAGATTGGCTGCTTCTCACCGTATACGTGACATTGTCTTCCCCAGTTAAATCCTTTCTGGGCTAGAGCATTGCTTCACAAGCTTTGACTTGCCACTCTATGATTATTGATAAACACTAAGTAAATCTGGAGGCTTAAAGGAGGATTGCACTTAAGTACTTCGGCCAATGGTTGTATTTATTAAATTCTAAATAAATATCTAGGCTCATATGAAGCAGTTGAAATGTTTGTGGACTCTACAGGTGCTTAAGAAAAGCAGGTGCCTTCAAGGAAGTTTCTAAGACGATGGTCGAGACTTCCTCTTGTTAATTGATTTATCTATCAGGTGATGGATCTGATCATTACTAAGATGCCTATAAGTATCTAGGAAACTACAGTTCTCTCCTTGATGCCTATAGGCATCTTAGTAATCAACTTCAAATAAAGTTCTTTTCTCTGAAGCGCCCATTAAATTGCTCCAGTGTTTCCTTTGGCTCATGCTTTAGGACTCTTGAGAAATCTCAATTAATAATAAGGCAAAGGAGAGAATGTCATTCAATCAACAAATTTTGATGCAGGAGCAATAGTTCTGAAAATCCAGGCATTTATTCTAACCCTCAAAATTCTAGCATGGAGAAATACCTGGAAGAAAGATATTTAGAGAGATTGGGGCTAGATTCAGAATGCTGTGAAGGGTTTTCAAATCTATTATTGATCCATAACAGCTACATGGAACCCAGAGGTGAGTTCAGAATTGCCATCTAGCCTCACCATCTTTTCTAACTGCCCTGTCTTTTTACAGAGATAATATAATAATATTCACTATGTTTGCTTAAACACCTACTATATGCTAAGGGCTACGTTAAGAGCTTTACATGTATCAACTAATTTAATCTCATAACATTTGAAATCAGCATTATTACCAATGCCGTTTTATAGCTGAGGAATCTGAGGCATTGAGAGGTTGTTTTACCTGTCCAAGGATGCAGAGCTGGTAAGTGGAAGAACTTGAATTTGAACCTTGTGATTCGGGTTCCAAAGTCTGTGTACTTAAGTTCTTCTCCACAGTTGCCTCCAAATAGCCTATGTACATAACTCTGGGGCTTTCAAAATCTTGATAAAATACTTATAAATGTGTTTATCCCGCACTCCATTCCTCAAAACTTTATAGAAACATTATTGCATTTAAACCTCCAAATAGTCCTGTGAGCTAGGTATTGTCATTCCTTCTGTGTATATGAGGAACCTGGGTGACATAGCAAGATGCCCAGCTTACAAGCAACAGAGTAAGAACCTGATTCCAGATTTACTGACCCCAAGCACTGCAATTGTTCTGCTGAACTGCGACTTCTTCAAGTCATCCATATCAGGAGCATAAACTCCCATCCCTGCCAAAGTAGACTGATTCAGGTTGCAGTCTGGTCTGCATGACTTACTGGCTCTGTATCCTCAGCAAATAATTTAAACTCTCTAAGCCCCAATGTCCTTATCTGTAAAACTGGAATGAAAAGACCAACCAAGACCTACCTTGATAGGATTGCTATGAAGTTTAAATTTGATAATTTAAAGGCCAAGACATTGTCACTTGGTCACATGCCAAAATAAAGCTTTAATATATAAATACATAGAAAATGTTCAATATCCAGTTATCCTTTTAAAATGCAGATCAGATAAAGTCCTTCCCTTACTGGGAACGCTCCCCTGGCTTCCCACACAGGACAAACTCCTCTCCTGTTCTATGAGGCCTTTCGGAGTCCGGCCTCCCTCCACCTCTGACCTCTTCTCATCCCCCTTTCCCACTGAACCCAGGCACACCAGGCTTCTGGAGAATCCATTCTTAAGACCCTCGCACTTGCTCTTCTTTCTGCCCAAAGGCTCTTCCCCAAGACCTTTCTTAGGTGGCCTTTCTCTTGCCGGGAACCTCCCAGCTTGAATATCACCCCCTAAGAGCACCTCCTGGGCAATGCAGCCATTCTCTACTGTACCACCGATGTTTCCTTTCTCGCACATACCAATAACTGGCTACTTTTTATTTGTGCTTATTAATTGATTGCCCATCCCCACCAGAATGTTAACTCCATCCTCGTTCACTGGTATTCCCCCAGTCTGTAAAACAGTGCCTAGCACATGGTAAGGAGTCAATCAATATCTGCTGAATTAATGAATGATAAATAGTCTTACCTATTGAAGTCTATTATCATATCTAGAGATGCTAATCCTAATTAGTGACTGTGATCTCAACTTATTGTAGAGAAAGTATATGTTTTCACTGTTATATCATTCAGGGTAAAGTTGTGATTTTAATTAGCATGTTGGAATTTCAAAACATTTACACATTTTGAACAGCATGGAAAGTAATGTAAGCAGTACTTGCCTCTGTGTAATATGTAACACTGTCTAAGGCATGATAACATTGCAGCAGGGATGGATGCCAGGACTTTTGTGGTCGTTTCCATCATCTCACTTTGGAGCTATCCTTTGCAAAAGCAGCCAGCCCAGGCAGGGCTCTATGACAGGGAAGGATCCCAAACCCTTGGAAGATATGTCCAGGCCTTCTTTCAATGGCCTTATGTGGCAAAGGGTAAAAGGTAGAAGTAAATAGCACGCACCTGTATTGGAAACCTGGCCCTACCCCTTACTTGGCTGCATAAATTCTCTGTGCCTCAATGTCCTCATGTGTAAATGGGGGATAATAATAGTACCAACCTCAAAGGATTGTGGGGGGGATTAAATAAATCAATGTGTCTAATACACTTACAAAAGTACTCCATAAACCAATTAATCACTTCTATGTATCATCCATGAGAGCTAGATGGGGCTGGGTTCCTGTTTCCATCCAGGGATCCCAGATACAAGCAATAAAAAGCAGCATGTGATAAATTCCAAAATTTCGTTATTATTACTAAAAGTCAATTAAGGTTTGATTCAGTATCTCTCGATAATATTTAAGTCAGGTTTCCCTTCCTCATTCTTTAGAGAAAAGTCATATTCAAAAAATATTTATTGAGTGACTTACTGTTCAGCAAGGCAGTGTGCTGAAGAGTAGTGACAGAAAACACCCATTTCTAGCAAGGGAAATGTCTTGTAGTTTCTTTAACAGCTTTATTAGCTTCACGTCTCTAAATTTCAAAAGTTCAGTAGAAATGAAGACAATGTCCTGTTACACCTTTCTTCCCCAGGGTTTCAGAATTCAATTAAAATCATGTTCCACCTTGCCTGATCCAAAGTGTTTTTGATGAAAGAGACCTGGAATACAGTTACTCTATCTGCAAAGAGTAACTGTAATGAATGCAGCAAAGTACCGTGCAACCAGAGATGCTGAAAATAAGTCCATTGATGATGAAAGAAAATCAGATAGGTATATAGTTAATAAATAGATAGATTTCAGCAAGTTATTCCTCTATGACTCAGCCTGCAGGGCTGCTTATGAAAGAATCTTGTAATATTTTTAAATTTATTGCCTTCTCTTTTTAGCCCTGAGTTTCTCTAGCCACAATTCTGGCAAAGCCCATTTTGGCATATTGCTATTCTAACACATTCAAAACCCACTACAAGCTACCCTTTAAAAAAGGCATTAGCGTGAGTGTCATGAGAAAATTACTCCAAGGTTGTAGATGAATTGATATGATTTCCTTGATTGTATCTTTTTATTTATGAGGCATAATTTATGAGCACTGGAGAGCAAACTACAATGAGTGATGACTAACTACAGCCAAAGTAATAAATCAGAAGCAGTGAAAGAAGTGGTGATTTTGATCGAATCCATTGAATTAACTGGTGGCATTAGCCAATACAGGTATTGGAGAGAGCTTTTTAATATCTATTTGTCTCTCTCATGGGAATGGGATAACTATCTCATTACATGCCCCTAGGAAACAAATAATTTCATTGTTTGCCTGTTAACATGCAACATGTTTACTCTACTTATTAATTACTGGCATGGCTATTCTTACTGGATTTTTGTTCATTTCTTATGTGAATTGCCATCAGAATATATTCACACTCTCTAGTTTTTATAAACAGTGATGTTGCCTCCTCAGTGTCACTTGATAGAAATATATCCTCAGAATTGATGAAATGCTTTTTTTTTTTTTTTTAATCAAAACGTTGTCATTATTCCACAAGGAATTATGTCATGGAATATCACAGAAGTTGCAAAGAACTCAAAATTTTTGCCATCTCTTAATCCTCTGGAAGTAACAGTTTTAAAACAACTCTTATAATAAGCAGCCTAGGAAAAGAGAAACATCTGAAATTGCTCCAAGGGCGAGGAGAGTCATTGTCACTTATATTAGGAGTCAACAGATTAGAGGCTTTTTGTAAAAGATCACTGGCTGAATTCAATTATTCCTGTATTCCCCTTTTTATATTGAAAACAGTAGTAAAGATAAAACCAAAAAAAAACTTCAGCTGGGTGCTGATAATTTAGAAAGCATCACTAAATATATCCCCTTCGTTTTAGCAAGACTTGTAGCATTTCCTTGGCCAAAAGAAGTATCAAATATTTTTACAGTTAAGGAGACATTTATTTTAGATGGTATGATAAAGAAAAAATCACTTCAGGAATCTCCCTCTGAAATTTATGTCAAGAATTTCTCTTTGCACCAAGACTATATTTGGAAAATATCAGTCCTAAGAAATGTTATTTCAGAGAGCTATGAGCCATTGATGAGATAAAGTGTTAACATGAAAACTACTTTCCAGTTAAGTGTGAAAATTGTGCTAAAGAATATATAGTATATTAATATAAGTACCAAAGGGGCACCACTGAAAGAGATGGTCCCCCATCTCTCCCATCCTCTGCAGAGTGAAGGTTCCTTTCTTTTTGCAAAAATTATTGCAAATGTTCTGTCCACTAGTCCTTGCCTTCCTCCTAGAATAAAAACAGAAGGAGAAATGCTGTGTTGAGAGCAATTAGGAGTATTTAGAATAATGTTCATCTGGTTTGCAAGGTAAAATTAGAGCCAATAAATTCCAGAGGTATCAGGATTTCAAGGAATTACATCTGAAGTGGAAACTAGGAGGTAAGGGGATGGTTCTGTAAAGTTAATGAACTCTGTTTCCGTTTGGAACTGTGGCCCCTATGATAAACTCTGAGATGATTATTGCAACATATTGAAAGAGATAAATGCACTGTGCTTATTTGAATGGCTGATTACTTCAAAGGTAATGCAAAGTACAACTCTAAATAGACATAACTTGAACAGAAATTGAAAATGTGTAGTGCCTAGGTTTTGGTACCTGGTGCTACAAGGAATAGCTCTCTGTTTCTTAAAGAATGTTGGTCACAAGAATAACCTGGAGATATGTTGAAAAGGCAGATTCTCAGGTCCTCTCACCAGAAATTCTGATGCAAGTACCGAAAATCAAAAATGATTTTGATGACAGTGGCCAAGGAACACATTTTGGCAAAGACTGCTCTGGAGAAAGATTTCTAAGAGGCTGTTTTCAATAAGGGAGGAAAAAGATTAAACCCATTGTTCCCACAGCAATGTGGTTTCATAATCTTGGTGGTAGATGTTTACACTTTATGTAATTAATTTTTTAAGGCAAAGCATATAGTAATTAGTCCTTTGGGGTAAAAAGAATAAATAAAAGAACAATTTGGGTTTTTTAAAAATCTGACAACAAGCCTAAAGATGGTAATAGTCACTAGTTAAATTTAAAAAAAAGTATTAGATTGAAAACAGCTGACATATTAATCTAGTATTTTGCTAGTCAATTATAGAATTTGTGGTTAAAAGATGCTAGTTATTTTATGATTTTCCAAGTACTTAATCTAGGACTTTCTATGACATCTTCTTAAACTGTGACTGTTTTCATGTTTGAAACAAAACTCTTAGGGAAGAAAGCACCCTGACTCAGCCAGTCTTAATTTATTCATTGGGAAAGCATCTAACTATTATAGTCATAATAGTGTGTGTGTGTGTGCATGTGTGTACTTGAAAGTGTGAGTGCTCGTTCAACCCAAATAATAAGCTTTGTGGTGGAAATTTTATTCATCTTTATTTTTTTTATTATAAAAGAATAGATATGTTTAGTCTGGATGTTGTAAGTGTAAGAATGCTTAGAGATACTTTTACTTTTTTTTTTCCTCATGACCATAGAACTCAGAAGCCTTACTTCTTTTTCTTGCCCCAATAATATCCCTTCCTCTCTGCACAAAGCCCACACACTCTTTTTATATACCCAATGCTAATGTGAGGGAATCGTGGGATACAAACCAGGTGGACTGGCTTGTCAGGTAGGAGGTAGGTAGGAGGATTGGTAGATGGATGGATGGATGGATGGAGGGATGGATGGATGGAGGGATGGATGGATGGATAGATAGAATAGGAAACTCTTTGTTCACAAGATATTTCATTTCTGGATTTTTATGCTGGTTCTAATGAACTAAAAAAATCATAACACTTTTGTCAAAATTTCCCCTTCAAGACTTCTGTTTCTTCTTCCTTCCCCATATTAAGGATAGACCCAAATCTTGGGACCATTATTTCCTTTGTAGAAATCATAAACATAATCATTAGTAATTTTACCCTGAATCTTGAACTACACTTCAGTTCCTTTATCTCTTGCTTAGCTGGGCATAGACAAAAATCCACAGTGAATTTTGGATAAAGGAATTTTTACCTTGATATACAAAGGTGGGTGGGAGGCTATTATTGATAGATTCTTTTTCCTTTCCTTCTGGTAGTTTTGGTACAACAGAGACAATGCTTTGTGGCACAAGTTTCATGAAATCTATAATGCCTCATTATCTCAGCCAGTTTTCTCTTCACTGTAACTGCTTTCATTTTCAGAGTAGTTCATGTAAATAGGCTGCTCCTGCTTTGCATAAGCACGTTGATTTATATGAATGCTATTTTTGATCCCAAATTGATTGAATACTAAAAAGAAAGACTGAGAAAAAATAGTAATGTGTTATGAAGGTCTTCTATCAAAGACGAAATATGCTAGATCCTTAGCTCCCATTCTCAGTTAGCGATGGTTATTTTGTAATAGCCTAGTTTCTTTGAGAGAGTATATATACAATACTCTATAATATCGAGGCTCAAGAGTTTTTAAATGCCTTGGATTAAATCATGTTTTGGAAACAGGTCTCCACCTAGTAAATGCTCACATGAGGAAGAAAGATATGAAGTTTAATCCTATCTGCCAACACCAGCATTAAAAAGCTCTAATAGTGTTATGATTCTAGGTTAATGTTCATAACTCTAGGCCAGACCTGAACTAAAGACATCCTATGAATTATATCTTATTTCATCCTACTTTCTTTCAGCACCCTATGCCTGCCCTACTGCTATCTCCTGTTGGTGCTCAGTAATTAATTGTCAACTTCTGAATTTTATTTTATCATACCTGCTTGCACATTTCTGCCTATTTCTACCCCATCCATTATGGCCCCTTTTAAAATTCTATATGCTTTTAAACCACCAACCAAAGCTCTGCTCTTGGCAAGGAATTTGATATCAGTAGTTGCACTTTATTTTTCATCCCTTTCCTGAGAATATTTTTTTTTCAGACCTTGTCTCTCATTGTGTGCTAAAAGCTCCCCCAACCTCATAAAGATATTTGCATTAAAAGGGGTTGGTCTGGTGCAGACTGAGGAACCAGGAATCTTAATCTTCAGCCTCTTCATCAACAAGTTCCTTTACCTACCCTCCCTAAGGTACATGAAGACTTACCATGGCCATTTCGGAGGGAACTGCAAAAGGAGCTGCAGTTGTATTCTGACCTGTACTCTAGTTCCCCAGGAAGCCTAGCTCTCCCACCTGTTCCTAAGATCCCTGTGTCTAGACTTAAAATAAATCCCCATCACGTGATAACAACTTGAGCATGTCTATCCATTCTTGGAAGTGGAGATACTCTACCTAATCCAGAAAAGCAGACATTTGTATATGTACAAGTCATTTAATTTTTGTGATCCTGAGTTTCTTATTTATGATATGGATGTCATACAGAGTCCAAAGCAGCTTGTTGGAAAGAGCCCTGGAGATCAGAATTTCTAGTTTCACCATCCCTAACTTATGTCACCTTGGACAAGATAGTGAAAGTTTCAGAGTCTCAATTTCCTCAACTGTAAAAGGGGCTAATAATACATTCTCCACCTACCTTATAAAGTTCTGTTATGAAGACTAAATAAGCTAACATATGTTAAAGTACTTTGTAAATTGTTGTGTTTATATAAATGTGAGCGATTATTATGCAAATGAGTGAAAGACTGTATCTGAGCTGCAAAATAAAAGCAGATTCTGCCATGTAAGTAGGTTAGTTATCTCTTAAAATTGGGGCTTCTAGCAATCCTATCAGCAAGGTGCTTGAGATTTGCATTTGACAGCAATCTGAAAGCAATTTAACACCAGAAATGTTACTTTCACAAAGGAATCTGCCAAAACATGTACAGAAATACTGATGGGAGTTGGCCTAAACTAACAATCCCTCTAATGTTTCTTCTCTTAAAGGTATTATTGATGCAAAAGCAAAATAAACAAAAACTAAACTAAATTCTTATGCTTGAAAGTTTTATCCAAAATAGCTCATATTTTGAATATTCTGCATGCTTTTTTTTTTTTTTATCAGTCTGCATACCTGAAACATGTGGACTTATAGAATCAAACAAGTTTTTCAGACATGGCTTTAAAACCTTGGCACAGATTGAAAAGAAAAATATACTGTAGAAGGCACTAAATGAAAAAAAAAAAAAAAATGCCCTGAAGTTAGACTTGCACAACATGAAAGCTTACTAAGGAATACTCTCACTCCTAAACACGCACATAGTCTTCTTGTATTGCCATTTAGATCTATCATTCTGATTGATCACTGTGTAATTGGCTATTATTGGGCCTAATTTAACCCTATACACTCACACATCCATCTACTCTGTCTATTGTACCTGACATTCTACAAATTACTTACTCATGCAAATGATGACCTAAGGTAACCTTTTAGGATATTCGTGTTTAATTATACAAATGGTTCTTGATAAATAAAATTATGCATCCTTCCATATGTTTATTCCCTCCTTGATGAAAGGAAAATTTAATTTTCATGCAGATTTGGTGGGGACGGTGCTTAATAATTGCTGAGTTTCATGTAGTCTGCAGATCATCCAGTTTGGAGAAGCTGACAGAATCACTCCACTTCCCACACAGAGATGAGCAGTTTTTAATTAGGCTGAAATCAGCCTGCTGAATTCTGAAATGAGGGCCCCTAAACTGACTCTTTGGTGTTCTTGCAGTCAAAGGCAAAAAAAAGAGGAAGATCCTGCTCTCCTCTGTGATTGCACAGTTGCAAGATCAAAGTTTATCTCGTTCTATTGTGTTTAGTTGCTATTTTGCTGCCAACTTTTTTTCCAGCCCAAGGGTATCTTGCATTTGACCTGTCTTGCCTTCTCTTTGGAGGTCTGGGCAGTGAATTCAGCAGGAAAAGCAACCAGTAGCTGGACGAGGTGTAGAACCGGGCCTGCCCCCCCCAGAGGGTCTCAGGGCCCCCAAGTTCCATGCGGTCTTCTCTACCCAAGCAGTGGTCAACATCAGCGCCCCTGTGAAACCCAACGGGATCGTCAGTCTCTACAGGTTGTTCTCCAGCAACGCCAGTGGGGCGGAAATGTTGGTGAGCAGCAGAGTTCTCCAAGTTAAAAACCCAGGATTGTTTAATTTAAAAAAAAAAAAAGCATTACCGCAGTGCCCTTGCTGCGTCTGCTCCTTGATCTTTCTTTCTTATCCTTCTGTTCCCAATTGCCCTCTGGGGTAACAAAAGTGACCTGTTAGGGACACATGCAGAAAATATGGAAACACTCAGGAAGAGAAATGCTAAAGTTGGTATTAAAGACTCCACTAGTGTAAGAAACCTAAGACTGTATAGATAATCAAATTACATTAATTTAATTTAATTAGCAAATGTGTGTCCAGTACTTCTGATAATTGTTGGTGATGTAAATGTTAATGTGACAAAAAGAAAAAAGAAAAAATAGAATCCCTGGGATCCTCATTTGGGCCTACACAAATCTCTAATAACACATTGAAAATTCAGATGTTCTTTTAGTGAATTCAATAAAGTCCTAGCCCTTTGAAAGAGAGCAGTTCATCTCAGCATAGCTGCAACTCCACTCTCCGTTGCTGGAAGGGATGCTAAGGCTCAACCAGACCAGTTCTTGCATTATTTAAATGAGGAGACAAAGATCCAGTGGAATGAAGTAACTCATCTCAGTGACAGAGCTGTGTTACTCTCACGTTCCTCATGAATGAGTGGAGAGCATAATGCTCATAGAGAGATTGTGCAGATCCAGGCATTAAATTACAAATTATTTTAGACCAATTTAGGGAACAATTTGGGCAAGTGTGGAGAAATCCTCCGAGGCCTTAGTGCCAGGTATTGAAACAATTTCAAAAGTTAACTCACAAAGAGCCTTGTATTGAATGTTAAAGAGATATTAGCATATATTCTACAAGGCTCTGTGTTCAATAAGATGATGTAAATATAATCAACTCTTGATTATCCATGCTTATAGAATGATAATATTAATAAACTAAAATAATTTATATTTAGAGTGCATCATATGCATTTTTTTTGTAACAGATAGCTCTTCTCAATTAAGAGCCACTTTTATCAATGTGAAACTTGGGATCCAATTTCTGAGCTCTTCTGTTCCAGAGAGTATTTAATAAAACCACCATGAAGTAAAAAATTTGTTTCAAATAAACCACAGATTTTCTAATTTAGCAAAGATGATTAAGAAAAGACTATAATATTTGGTATAAACCAACACCCTCAAAGGAATAGGTGGACTTCAGAGCTCTTAAATATCTGTACCCATCTCTAACATGGATATCTTCGGGGATTTTTTTGACCCAGAAATTACGTGCAAGTAACCAGTGGCCCTTAATGGACTTTGGTAAATGTTGACTAGAAATGGAATTCAAATGCAGATTTTTTACTAAAGAAAGCATCATTTTGAGGGTCATAGAATTTGGTCAGTATTTTCTGTGTTCTGTGCCATTTTCTAATGTCTTTCTATGATAATAGATAATGGATTATATTGTGCCTTTTGAGTTGTATCTCAAATTTCTATTTAGCTGTTATATTATTACTTTTCTCTTGTTAAGTCATGTCTCTCCAATTGAATTGATACCTTCTTGCTAAACACCATGTTGCATCTCTCACAGAACCTAATCACGAGGCTCTATTCTTGGGAGGTGAGGTGCTTCATAAAGGTCTGTCGATTTCTTTGCTTTGTTGATGCGGTTTCACCTAGTGCTCCTTCTCCGCCTACAGCCGTCGGAAGGCACGGCCACCCAGCAGACCCTTCACGGCCTGCAGCCCTTCACGGCGTACTCCATCGGGGTAGAGGCCTGCACCTGCTTCAACTGTTGCAGCAGAGGGCCAGTGGCTGAACTGAGGACTCATCCTGCTCCACCCACAGGACTGCCCCCTCCCCAAATCCAGACCCTGGCCTCAAAGACAGCCTCCTTCCAGTGGAGCCCCCCTCTGTTCCCCAACGGTGTCATTGAAAGGTAATGGAGCAGCCAGAAGGATAAAGAAACCAAACAACGCATGCATGCCGACATCTAGCTAGACAGCACTACACAGGGAGGACTAGCACGTGGAACCGACACCTACAGTAAAATGACAAATTGATTTGAGTGGTGACGTTACTAGCAAAGTGTGTAAATCATAAACTAATAGTAGAAAGGTAAACAACAAAGTTGTCTCTAAATATGAAAGACAATGCAAGGTGTTTGTATTTATTGAAATAATATACTCCTCCTCATTGTTCTCTTGAATCATTTATTCTAGAGGTCTTAGATGGAGAATAAGAAATTTCATTGTTGAAATGAGAATTTCCTTGATCTAACCTGAAGTGTTAAATGAATCACTGTTTGAGAGAATGAAGTTATTTCATTAATAATAATCTGGAAAAAAATATATTCTTCATTATAAATAGAGGAAGAGGATTTTACCTCTTTCCTCTTAAAGGGGAGAAAGATCTTCTCTCTACCAACAAGGAGTATTCCTTGCTGGGTGGATAGCAACATGTGACTTCAACATGTGGCAGCAATATGGTGACTTCTTTTAGCATTTCTCTGATAACATTGCTATTCATTTCCGACAGCATTAAATATGTTGTTTTTTGGAAGCAGTTCCCTACCAATGGACATCTTAAAGAGCTTATAGTTCAACGAGAACAAAATGTGTTCTCACAAAATTTAACCAGTTTTAAATAGAGTCAAACTAATTCCACTGCCTGTCTCCTCTTCACATATCCCTTTTCATTCCAGCTATGAGCTCCAACTTTACAGGGCTTGCACTCGCAATTCAGCCCTACCCTGTACTCCCAGCCAAACAGAGACAAAGTACAGGGGTCCTGGGCGGAGAGCCAGCTTTGGAGGTCTCCAGCCTTACACCACCTACAAGCTGAGAGTGGTGGCACACAACAAAGCAGGCAGCACAGCTTCCAAATGGATTGGCTTCACCACCCAAAAAGAATGTGAGTAGAAAGGGCTGCAGTTGTCTATCGGAGAGGTAGGAAGGCAGCCAAGAAAGGATTGTCATGAAAACTAGAGGAAACCACCTTTCAAAAAGGATTGAGCAAGGTTCAATTACATCGAATGCCACTAAGACATCAATGAAGATGACAACTGGAGAAGCATGCCTATTGGATTAATCAGTATGGAGGTCAAGGGTGATATCAGGAAGCTTTTTTCAGGTAGTGATGGGGATGAGAAGCAATTTAGAGGAAGTTAAGTAGTGAATAAGAAGAGAGAAAATGGGCAAACACTTGTAGATCATTCTTTAAAGAAGTTTGCCAGACCTTTCCTTTTCCAGTTGCATAGCATAATCTCTAGCATCTCCAGAAAGCTTTGAAACATGACATTGTCAGGAAAAGCAAACAGGCAATTCAGTGCATAAAAGGGCTCTTATCTAATTAATTTGGGACCACCTTACATTTTTATAAAAGAACTTTTCAGGTTTTAAAAGGTATATATGTTTACTGTTAAAAAATGGCAAATGCAAACAGTATTAAGGATAAAGTAAGTACTTATAATCAGAACCAGCTACATAATTTGCAGGGCCAAGTGCAAGAATTAATGAGAATTTGAAGATGGTGACAACAGAGCATGAAACCATGCATGGGGCCCATCGAAACCCACAGGTCATGCCCCCATGAAGCCTGTTCTGCTTATAATCCCACCACCCAGAGACAACCACTATTAATATTCTGGCATGATGCCTTCTTTTAGTCCCTTTTCTATGCATAATTTTCATTACATAGCTGAGAGCAGACTATAGTTAAGATTTCATAGTCCACTTTTTCTGCTTGACATTATTTCATTAGAGTTTTCCCATGACATTAAAAATTCTTTAGCCACCAAATTTAATGGATACCTAATATTCCGTCATAAGAATCAGTTGAACTTTTCAGTTGTTTCTAATATTTCCCTTTTGTAAAGAATGTTTTGAGAAAAATGTTTGCTAACAGATCTTTGTCTGAATGTCTAATTATCTTCTTAAATTGAACTTTGATAAATGCAACTTACTGCACCAAGTATTTGAATATTTTAAAGCTTTGGATACTTATTGCAAACTTGCTTTTGAGAAGGATTACATCAAACTACAATCTCACCTTCAGTATTCAGCACTGAGTATTATACCATTTTTAAAATTAATAATTATGCATGCATTAAAGTCAAATGCCTCATGTGAGTCCTTAACGTGCCTGAGCAGTGAGATGGTAGGTGGGTTGGTAACACTGTCTTTACAGAGGACTTGCTTGTTCCTGCACTGTTCAAACATTTTCCAGAAAACCCCTACAAACAAGCCTACAAAGAAAGAACTAGTGTTGTTCCAATTCACAGATGAGAAAACCGAGGGAGAGCTATGGCCTGTGCACTCTAATTCTGGGATGCCATTCACACAGACTGAGGCTCCTAGAGATACAGTAAGGTGGTCCAGAACTAAGGTCTGATCTTTAGTAGTGTGGCCTACTAAAGGCCTACATAGCGTTTGCACGTCTAGTACCCCAAAGCCCTACTTTAAACTCATGGCCACTGAGCTCGGCTGCACCCTCAGTACTACTGTAGTCATCTAGCTTCCCACTTTCATTAATGAAGATTTCACACCTTCTCTGCCTTCCTCAAACCTCCCACTTCTCACTCTCTCTCCCTACTTACACATAATCATGACTACCCGCCTCTCTCCTTGCTTTCTGCACTCATCTTTGCCCTGTAATTCACCTGGAAAAGCAAAGTCATCAGTCAGTAATTTGCATCTCTTCCCACCACAGACAGACAAACCTCCCTGCATGTACACCATTCCTGTCAGTGACAAGAAAGAGGTTTATTTATTTGTTTGTTTGTTTTGTTTTGTTTTTTTGGTCTTAACATTAGGACCATCATTGCATGAAAATTTCCTTTGACCTCCATATTAATAAATCCAATAGGCATTTTCTCCCCTCACATTTTTATTTACTTCTCAATAACAGTCTATGCAACTGAAACTTCAAGTTTTTTGTTTTTTTTTTTTTTTTTTTTTTTAAATGTCACTTGCCCTGGTTTTCATGACAAGCCTTTCCTGGTTGTCCTTCCACCTTTTGGCTATTCCTTCCTAGTCAACTGTTTTGATTAATCCTTCACTAACCCAGTTCTTCAAGTCTGGACCCCAAATGTCCTCATTCCTCTCTTTCCTTCTCTCCCTTCCCCTCCTTTACCCTCTCTCTCTTCTCCTCTTCCCTCTTCAAAGTGAGTCCATATGCCCCAAGGCTTCAGTTACAAAAACTGACTCCCAAATTGTCAACCCCTACCCATGTCCTTGGCTTTGAAATCCAGCTTCCTCTTAGACATCTCCTTTTGGACTTCTCATAACCAGCTTAAATTTGACAAATCCCAAACAGAGCTTGCATCTTTCCCCTTAAATCTGCTCCTCCTTTAGTCTTCACTTGCTCAGTTTTATCTGCAGCACAGGGCCCTGTGACTTAGACACCCCAAAAAGTTGTCTACTGAATGAGTTCATCTAAAACTTCTCACAGTTTATTGTGGATATCACTCAGTCAGCATCCTTTGACATTCATGCTCTAATCAAAGCAAAATGCAATGATTCTTCATAATGCATACTGTCTAATTTTGCCATCTCCTTTACTTTTTTGCCTTTCTCCCACTATCCCACTTCAGGAACACAAAAGGAACCATGAGACACATTTATTCCCTAAATGAAAGTATAGTAAGATGAATTTTGACTTGCTAATTAAAAATACTACTATATTCAAGGAGTAGGGGCAAAACATAATCACCGCCATTCTCAAAAATGAATCAACAGCTTTTCAGAGTACATCCATAAACCTTGCTCACACGTTTGCTAATTGTTCCAGTCTTCTGTGGGTATTGGTCAGGAGGCCTGGCAAGAACAGAAATGTGGGGGTTGCAGGTTATAAACAGTTCTCTTTTTAGTCATGCATCTTAGCTTTTGCTAGATACTTTTTTTTTCCTTATGTGAAAAGTGAACAAATTTAAGATTTCTGTCCTTTCTGTTCTTTCACATTGCAGAAGTGACTGAAATCAGGACCAACACCACGAGAGAAAGGGTTCTCTTAACCTGCTTACTGGATCCATAGACTAGATAAATACAATAAGACTATGCATATCGGTTTTTTTAAATACTTTTTATGCTATTTTTTGGTATACACACTAGAAGAGAGAAATCATAGATCAGAGAAGGCAAACCCAAAGATAATTTTAAAATAGTGTTAGCAATTATATATGACTGTGATCACATATGTTCTCAGAAAGGGGCCTGGAAAGCATTAGCAACATGTTCAGCCCCTTCGGCTTGAATTGCATCTTCAGTGGAATAGCAGAGGTGAAGTGTAAATGTTTAATAACCATCCCTCTGGAGGGAAAAATATACTGATTTGAGGTGTTTGCCAATTTCCATGGTGTAAATACTCCCACTATGGTACCAGCATGACAGCACTGAATGCAGAGTTGGAAGAGATGTGCAGCTGTGCACCATTACATAATATCTCTACCATCCAGATATAATAGATGTAAATAACTCTGAGAGCACACATAATAGTAAAATAATTAAGAAGTAATGAATTTTGAGTACTTATTATCTTTGATCTTACTATAATTTATTTAAAATATAATTTAATTTTTATTAATGGCTATGCTTAACAACCAACCCACAACATTCATGGAGATTTAACAATCATTACAAACTGGCTCCAACACATCACTGGCAAGCACCTTTAAAGGGAATTAGTAAATTGTGCTCCTTTAAATAAAAATGGACTGATGATAACAAAGCAGCAGGAACTCTGAGTTCAGATCCTTGATCTCCTGCCAACTATTGACTTTAGGTAAGATATTTAACCTCTCTGAACCTCAGTTTCCTCATTTGAGAAGTAAGAGCTCATCCTTACAGGATTATTTTAAGGATCCCGTGAGGTAAAGTATGTCAAATGCTAAGGGGCATACTACCTCTTACCATTTTTTCAGTCTCCTTTGGAGACAGTACAAAACCTGTTATTCCTGGTTATTTTGGTTGTTTGCTCACTCTCACCCAAGAAGGTCTCCCTATCTTTCTATTTCATACAATGTATAAGCTTCCTCTTTACTTGTACTGTTATGAAATATGGGATTAGTGAAAAACTGTTGAATTAAGGTGACAGAGGGAAGCCACAGACAAATACAACAGTGTATTCCATTGTGATATTTGGCAAGATTAGAGTTGGGAAAACATAGGGATTTACAGAGGACGTGAAAGCTCTAGTTTTCATATTTGTGGAAAATTTTTCCTCTTGTTTTAGGAAAATGTTTTATTTCGAAACATAAGAATCAAATTTGTCTTCTAGCTTAATCCTATGATCACATAAAGCATGATTATTCTTTATTAATTTTCTAAGCTTTTATTTCCAGAGCTTACTCCAAGTCATTTCCAAAGCTCACACATTCCTTTTTCTTAAAAGCTGACACAGTGTATAGATGGATCTTAATGCTTTTACAAATGCATTGATTATTTTGGAGAAAATAAGATCTCATGAAATAAATGTCTTCTAAGTTGACTCATTGATATGGCATCCCTTTATTTGCTTCACAGAAATTATTCCTTTAAAAATGGGCCCCATTTACGGATGTTTTCTCTTTGTTTTAGTTAAGGAGCTGAAAAACAGAAAGACTGACTATAAAATGCACAGAAAGTTGCTTCTATATTTGATATAATATTTAGGAGACATGAGCTTGATTATATACTAATGTACTATGCTATTGATTGATTAGTCGGGGCAATGAATTATTACACTCCAATTGCTATTTGCAAGGCTTTTTAACTATCTTTGAAAACAAACTAATGGTTTAAGAAAAAGCTTTAAAAATAAATGGATGCCAAGAGGACATAATTCACCTTCTAAGCAGTTTGGTTTAGAGAAAAAAATATATTAACTTCATCTAGTCCTTGGGGCTTCACAGCAATAAATATTGATTTGATATGAAAAATAGCTATCTACTGTAGTTAATAGTGTTAAGGATACTTTACCTGCTAAAAGAGGGAAAATGCAACAAAATATGAGCTTCAGGGTTATGTCGGTGAGCAGACCATTGTATGTTAATGGTTTTATTTCATAAAACACCACTCTCCATTGATTTCTTTTTGGAAAGCAGGTGAAAAGTTGCTGAGAAAGCATTTCACACATGTTCCCTTCACTTTTGGTTTTCTTTTAACCTCCAATACCAGGTTTCTTCCCTCCCTCCCTCCCTTCCTTCCTTCCTTCTTTCCTTCCTTCCTTCCTTCCTTCCTTCCTTCCTTCCTGCCTGCCTGCCTGCCTGCCTGTGGGGAAAGTAAAGGGTTACAGTTATGCTAGATTGTTTTTTGTTTGGGGGGAGCTTTTTGCTTATATTTTAAAACAAAACAGCAACTGAAAAAGCACACACACAGAAACATACATCTTTCTCCCAGCAGTACCTCAGTTCCAAGCCCCTTTTTCTGTGGACAGCAACTTGTCTGTGGTGTGTGTCAGCTGGAGCGGCACTTTCCTCCTGCACGGCCCGCTGCAGGAGTACGTGTTAACGGACAGAGGACAGCGTGTGTACAGTGGTTTCGACACCACCCTCTGCATCCCAAGGACGTCGGACAGAAGTCAGTTGCTGATGCTCACTTCTTGATTTTTAGGGAACTATGTTCCCCAGATTTATGAGGCACTAAGTGTGACAGGTGACCAGCACCTTGGTTTAAGTGGTCACTTCTTGTGGAAAAGATACTGCTCAAGAACCACAAGGCTTTCTTCCCATTTGCTGCCTGATGCATTGCAGTCGTGGTACAGTCCTCGGGGAGAGCACTGCCTCGCCCTGACTGTCACGATGACGGATCAAGCAAGTTGTGTTCACAAGAAAAATAGCACCCAGAAGTGGTCCCTTAGCATCCACAAGTAACACACGTTTAGGGGCTTCAGAGATTTTCTTGACATACCGCAGCCTCCAAGCAGAGTCCTTTCAGACAATTGGCCATCTCCAACTATTAATAACCCCGAGTCAAGTGTTTCCCTAACCTTCCTCCATATCTGTCCCCGAAAGTCACAACCCTTTCTCCTCTAAAACAGAACCCCTTCTCCCTGTTTGGTTAGTTCTGTGTCCTTTTACTGCCTGTCACTTTTGTTTGTTTGTTTTAATGGAAATGAGAATTTTTACATGGTACAAAGTAATTTCTAGTGCTCAACCTGGACATGGGACCAAGAAATGTGTAGCCATTTTAAGCCATCTAGATTCACACAATGAATTAGATGGGTATTTTTTAGTTTAACTGAAAATACTATTTATTTTTGGCTAAAAGGTAGAGGTAGACAATGAGCTCCAGCATGGCAGTTATATTATTTGAAATTTAACCACAACATTTTCCACAACAATTCAGCTACACATTTTTATGGTCTCATTTCTTGGCCATGTGGCAGGTTGATACACTGGGAAGATTGGCCTGACAGCTGGGAGATCCACGTCCAACTCCCTGCTAGGCTTCTAAGCATCCGTGTGACCTAGCAAAAGTGGCTTCTGTCAGGTTCCTGGCTCTCAAGCGAGGAAATTAGATCATGTGATTTCCAAGATCCCCTTTCAGCATTCCTGTTCAGTGAGAAACTCTGTGTCACTCAGAGAAAGGTATACTTGTACCTTGTAAAGGAATGGGTTTAAACCATATGTTGAGCATGATATGCTATATGCATTAAACCCATATCTTCTGATAATTCTTTTCTTTGCTATATAAGCTATTTGCTTCTTTAACTCTGTTACTCATAATTATACTTTTATCACATTAATTACAGCTTTTTTCTTGATAATTTTTAAAATTAGAAATAAATTTGCATATTAACTAAAATCTCACAACTTGCCCAGGAATCTGATTTTCAGACTTTTTTTATGCTATGACACATTGTTCTTTTAAAAATATGCCCACAGTTTATAAGTGTTGTTAACCAACTCATTTACCAGTTTTTCCTATTGTCCAGCCTTCTTTTTCCAGGTCATCTGCACAACAGATGAAGGAAGTGTTAAGACCCCTCCGATCCAATACGATACCTCTACTGGACTTGGTAAGCAATCTAACTCACATTATATTTAGTGTAGCACTCATTATCCTAAGAAAACAAGCATATGTTCCTCTACACATATTTGTGCTAATATGTTAGCATAGCCTATGTGGAAAGAATTGTGTTAGATGTAAGAATTTATTTTTAAGTCCTCATGGAACTTACATTAGTTGAGGAGTTAGGGTATACTCTTAAAATGCCAAATCATTGAATTGTAGAGGTGGAGAAGATGAGTGAGATCTGACTAAACTGCTCTCCTAATCACAAATCCTGTCAAAAAACAGCTGTGTGACTTTGTGTACCACCACCACCACCCCCAACAAAAATAAAAATAAAAAAAGATTTATGGAGAAGTCAGAGGAAATAGAGATCAGGAAGAAATCACCCTAATTCCAATTTGTATTAATGATAAGATGATATCCTGGATCCTCTAAAATGGTGAATTTGGAGATCACTGTCTTTTGTCCTTCATAAAAGGGCATGATTGACTGTTAATACCAAGTAATTTAACTGAAGAGATGAAATTGTAATTTTTTCAAAAGCATCTTTTAAGCTGCGTTCTACTCATAATCTTGAAATCTAAGATATGTGGTACTTTGCAATTTGAAAGGGAAAGTTGGAGAAACGTCAAAACTTTTCCATTAGAACAGAATTGAGACTGATACCCTAGTTTAAATTCCAGTAATTAATATATATCAAATTTGTATGCAAACATAGTGGTTTAGAAAGATAAGAATGTCCAAACCTTCTGAAACATGAGTGAAGATACATATTGTTATCAAGGATAGCTTTGATTTGTAAAATTAGAAAAATAGGTCTTCCCAAACTACATGTCTGGACACCATGTGAAATTTCTTACAGCACTTAGCACGATTCCTCCCATCTACTCTGTCCTCACTTTACAGCTGTGGGATAGAACAGCCCTCATTTCGTATTCTTGTTGCCTCAGGTGGACAATTAGAGGTCTTGGGGCCACAGTAGCTTGCCCAGGAATGCTTTGCAAGCTTGTTGCCAAGTCTAGAACTTGAACATGGTTCTACTGACTCCTGGCTCTACATTTTTTCTATAGCATTGGTTCTCTAATTTAAGTGTACTTAAGAATCACCTCAGTATGCTTGTTTGCTACACAGTTTTCGAGGCCTCCAGTAGAGATTCAGATTCAGGGGGCCCCAGGAATCTGCTCTTTAAGCAGATTCTGCCACAGTGATTGTAATGATGGCCCAGGACCAGCTTCCAGCTTCCAGCTTCCAGCAGTGTCACATAAGTCAGATTGCTCCACCTTCAGAATCCCACCAGTCCATCTCCCTGGTCAATGGGAAAGGTGTGGTCCTCTGGCACCGGCTCTGGACTGGGCTTGTCTCTGGAACTGAACTGAGACCCAGCCACAGGAGTTCCAGACCCTGAGTCTGAACCTCCTGCTAGATGCACAAGTGGAATCCCTTAGAGTGAAAGGTATTTGCAAAGAAAAAAGGGAAGGGATAAAGCAACACCATCCAGATTTCAAGCTCTCCATAAAAGAGGAGAAATCTCCACTCAGTTCATGAATACAAATTGAGGTTTCCAGGGTGGAGGCTGGAGCTTATGGTTTGGAGCCTGGACTCTTGGGGCAAGGAGAGGGAATGCTGAGGACTGTGACATTAAGGTAAATTCTGAGATTTATCACTCAACTTTAATATGCATAGTCAGTTTTAATTTTTATTATGTAATTTTTGAAACATTCCTGTTCCCTTGCCTGAAGGCAGCCTCTAAGCAGGAAAGTCACACAGACTTCATTTCCCTCTGGCAGCTCTGAGAGCAATTTCCCTTTTGAGTCTTCCTTCAGGTAGACTACCCCATTTCCTCCATGCCCTCCTGAACAAGGGGCCCACTGGGCACGTCAGATCAGTTTCTGGAGTCATGGTCCTTTATTACACACAGAGGAAATTCAACTCTTTTAGCATATATCCAAACTTTCTATGTTTATAATCAACCAACAAACATTGGTTCCTAATTAGAGGAATTCTGACCTGTGAAGCTGGATCAGAGCTTTGACTCCAACCTCTCTTTCTAGAGATGGGGAAGCAGAGGCCCAGCGAGGCATCAGGATTTTTTATCCATAGAGCTGGCACAAACAGAGAGCTAAGGTTACCAGAGTAACCTCCTCTCATGGAGTTCAAACTTCCATTTTTAGTCACCTTCTCTCCCTCCTTTAAATTTTCTCACACCAATTCTTAGTTCTTGCCTGATAATCCTTCCCCTGAGAATGCAGGTGTGAAGAGTCAGGCTCACAAGGTCCTTTAGGTGCAGGAAAAGGGGAAGTTTGTCCAACAAGTGAGTAGGCATCTGCAACTGTGTCTGTTTGTCCTCCTGCCTCTTGGCTGTAGGCATGTGACTTAGAATAGCAGCTCTCTGGCTCACAGCTGCCCACCAGACTGTGGGGTGGCCACATAGGAACCACAGCTTTCCTGAGCTGGCCCCAGCAAGCAGCTGGGATGAGGATAGTCTCTGAGACCCTTCCCTACTCGATTTGCCCACCCGATGTATGATTGTGCTGTCTTACACTGTAATGCATGACCCGTGTAAGCCTCTCTTCTGCTTGTCCTGACTCATTTCAGCTCTCACAACGTCCACAAGACTTGATAACCCTGACCTTGCCCAGCCTTCATCCCAGTAATGCTCTTAGCATAGGGCTTGGCACAGGGTAAATGCCCATTAAATGTGAGTCACTTTTATTAACCTCATCAGCAGAAAATCACATCATCTGAACTGTCAACACATGAACAAAATCAAGGCTAAATGGTCCCATAGCTCAAGGATGTCTTTCAAGTGGAAGCTCTCCCAGTGGATGTGAGTGATGGTTTGCAGAACTTTTGTTATTTAGCAGAGAGGCCAGGGGACAAGAAATATAAAGGAGATATGTTAGGAAGCACAGGCTGTTAATATCACAATGGAAAACAGGGTCTGATGTCTCAAAATCCAGTTTGCACAAAACTCCCCAAGAACAGGGCTGCCACAAGCGAGGTGACCTGGATCTCTGCAGTGTTGTCCATGTCCACACATGTTGAGGGCTCTGCAGCAATATTAGTAAGGGTCCCAGCTCCTCCGGAAAGCCAACTGCACAAGAGATTTTCCTCCAGCTTAGAGGAGACCAGCCTCTGTGTACTTGGTAACCCCTTTTCAAAATTCCAGCCCCACCTTGTCTTCCCCAGGACTTGCCAAGGCAGCAGTGATTTCCAACCTAATTGGCAATACCAGGAGTGTCAGGGAGGTTTCCCGAGGGCTGTGAGCTTCTCTACAATCCATGGACCCATTGGGCCATGCCCCTACCTCAAGCACAAGTGCCAGCAAGAACCATTTGACAAACTGCTTTAAACTTCTTTCCAATTTACTATGAAATAACAGGGTGATAGATCACAGAACTGCCTGCTGAGGTCATGTTTCCCTTTTCTTTCCATGGGTTTTGCAGGCCTAGTGCTAACAACTCCTGGAGAAAAGAGGGGATCTGGGAGCAATAGCATGGCGTTCTACAGCGAGCTGTGGTTTGTGGCATTGATGGCAATGCTGGGCTTGATCTTCTTGGCCATTTTTCTCTTCCTGATACTACAAAGAAAAATCCACAAAGAACCATATATCAGAGAGAGACCTCCCCTGGTACCTCTTCAGAATAGGATGTCTCCATTGAGTGTCTATCCCCCGGGGGAAACCCATATGGTAAGTCCTAAAGAGCGTGGGGTGGGGTGAGGGTGGGGTGAGCATTTCCCTATCACTGGTCTAGAATATTTGTGTTCGTTTGTTTGAGGGGGAATTATTTCCATATCCATGGTGATAAGGTGTTAGATGACAGTTCTGTTTGATGAAATGTGGGGCAAGGGAGGATAACCTTAGAACCCTATTCTCAACTTTGGGCTGCACATTAAAATCACCTGGGAAGTCTTGGCCTCATCCCAGACATTTTGACTTTGTTGGTCTGGGATGGGGGCCTAGCATTGCTTGTCTGTTTTTTTAAATGCTCCAGGTAATTAGTCTGACCTCCTGTCTTGGAAATGTGTGGTCTGGAGCTCCAAGGAGCTATCTGCCTCAGTGGCCCAGAGTGCCAGAGCCAGGACCCAGCTTGAGCACCACTAGCACTTAAGCCCTTTCCCATCTCTGTTTTTTCATTTCCAAACCCTCAAATTATACATTCACCAGGGGTTTCAGTACACAAATCTTCTTCACCATCCCCTCTAATATCCATAGAGCAGAAATTCTCATCCTTGGTTGCACACTAGGGTGGTACAGGAGAATCACTGCACAGAGTGTTCTTTGAAGGGGTGAACGGTGACTGAATTCCAGCTGCACTCCACTCACCACATGGTGTACTCGGGTGTGGCGCTGTGTCTCCTGGGGAGGTCAGGCTGCCTTTTCTAATCCCCCCCAGGCACCAGTATGCTCTCCAAGTGGTGTGTGCAAAGGGTGCCTCTGCCTGAGGGGGGCACCTTTGTTCCAATATGCAGAAAGGTGCTATTTGAGCTAGTGGCCACCCTGTGCAGCATCAAAATTAAGCACAGAATCTTAAACAAACTGCTTGTTTCAACACTTAAAAAAAAAAAAAAAAAAGCAATTAGAGAACAGTAGCATTGTCAGTCTCCCGGATCTCTTAAATTTTCCAGGAAGGAGCAATGAACAATGGTGAAAACTCTGACAAAGTCGTATCATACCCAGTGCCAGAGGTGTTGGGGTGACACGAAGGGCAGTAATCCTTCTGAGGTTATGTTTTTATGGTTGGTGCAAGAAGCAGCAATGGGGCAATGACTTGGTGGTGGGGAGGCAAAGAAGACAATGGCCTACATGATCCAGTCCTTGGCTCTCTCTGCAACCGCGTCTCATACCACTCTCCTCCTTGCTCACAGCAGCCCCTGCCTCCTTTCCCCTTGAACTCAGCAAGCAAGCTCCGCCAGCAGGGCCATTGCCATTTCTGTTCTCCTGGTTGGCTCAAACTCTCACTTCATTCAGGTCGCTGCATAAATGTCACTTCGCTTTCTGTCTCAAGCAGAATTCCCTAGTCCGTTCACCCACTTTTTGTTTTCATGGCATTATCACTACCTGACACCATATCAGATTTGTTTGACCCCTTGAATGGAATGTAAGCTCCCCAAGGGCAGGAATTGTATCAGCATTTACAGTTGTACCCTGACACCCAGGACAGTGCCTGGCACGTAATAGGCATGCCACAAATATTTACTGAATGATATTGAATGAATGAATGCAGAGTGGTCAGTTCAAACCATGGGTGAATTGGTCCTTTTCAGTGTAAGCAGTGCATTCAGTTAGATAACCAATAAAAACAGGTGAGATAGCTGATTACAGCTTATACTCCTGACACAGGCTAAGCTGCCTCTGGGACAAAGACATCAGCTGGGGCAGACTGACACAAAATAATTGCAAACACCCTCTCCTGTACACCCCTAACTATCAAGGCAAAGCAGAGTGGCACCCACTGACTCACTTTGGCTAAGTGGTCAAGACTGTGTCAAGTGTGAGGAGGGTTATGGGGGAAGAAATGGCAGGGACTGGCTGGCTGCCAGGAATTCTAAGCCCAGAGGACTGGTCCGTCTTCAGAGTGATGGTGCTGATTTCAGGCCGGGCGGAGAGAAGTGAAATCTCGGGGGCACCAATGTGCAGAGTAGTGGTCCTAATCTAATTCTGCCCAGTTGATAAAAGGTACTTGCAAGCATTGTTCTGTTGCTTTTAAAAATAAAACAAAACATTTTTCTAACTTAACTGTTCTTACAAAACTTGAGAATCCAGGAGCAAATTAGTGAGTGTTATTCAAACTAAAGAGTATAATTTATATTGGTAGAGCAAAATGAAGCGTCATCATTGGTGTTCATGAACTCCTCATCTACTCAGAATCAAGGGCGAAGAATCTGAACAGGAACAAGCAGGATTCATCTCCTCAATTTCTCCGATTGAATTTCTTTTCTCTTTGGTTGATCAATGCGACCTATCCCTGCAACTCTCACACACACACTCCTCTGCCCTCACCTGAGAAGCTCTGGTTTCTGTGTTGCTGTAACCCTTTCCCTTTGAGAGCCTCATCCAAACAGGCAAAATGATTTTAGGTTCAACAGGGAGAAAACAGGGCAGTGTTGCCAGGGAAACAGAGAGCCTTTCGTATTTTATTAACATTTTGAAGGTCATACAGCATCCAGTACAGCTAAGTTTAAGTACAGATTTTACTTGTAGCTTAATTACTGGTTTAAAGATCCTCTCGTTGTCTGCAATACTAAACAAATAATGCAAGTGAAACTCACCTTAGACACTAAGCAAGTAGTTTCCACTTACCATGTGGTTTGAATTGCAAAACCCATCAAACATATATGTATATATACACACACATATTCATGCATATATACACACATATACATATATCTGAAGTATTTTGCAATTTAAAATCATATGGTGGGTGGAAACTAAACATCTCAGGGTAGTATTAATGTATGGATATGATTATGACTGTAGTTGGAGAAATACAAAGAAATCATTTAAAACACTGTTCCAAACACTGACTCATGCTCTATTTGTTCTCAGTTTGACTCTGTGGCTGATATATCTGATGTGTCAAGCAACGTCACTCTAAAAAGTTATACCATGCACTTTGAGGTACCTTTGTGTGCTGCATGCATGCATGATCCTTTGCATGGTGTGTGGACGACACAGTGAAAACCTGGAACGTTTCTTTGGACCAGCTAAATCGGAACCTTCACATATTTAGAGCACCTAGATTTTCTCTTAAGACACAGTCCAGATCCTAATTATGGAGCAACTGTCTCTTTTTGATGTAGATCTCAGATCTATGTTGGAGGCTGGAATCCTATAAGAAGGGGACCAATATGGAATGAGAAAAAAAGGAAAGGAAGAGTCCATTTTCCTACAGAAGACAAAAAATTGTAAAGTGAAATACAAACTTAGTGGGCAAACTTGAGGGAGCATTTGTTAACCTTGACTGCTTAGGGAAAAGGGTGCGCTAAAGAAGGCTCTGTGCTGACATGCATGAAATGATTATCCTGTTAATCCACCTTCCATCTGCCTTGCCCCACCGCTTTGCAATGCAGCAGGCCCTTGATCAAAGGGAACAATCGTGGGCTCACTAGGTGCTAAGAACTCTGGTCATCTAACATGACCATTAGCTAAGAACAATGGTCATCTAACGTAACCATTAGCTATTTATCTCATTTTTTACCAAGAAACCAAGGACCACAGTGTACAAGGTGAGCTCAGTTGCTAAATTCTGTGGGAGGGTCTGGAAACTATGTTCCTTCATTGACAATGTGTGAAACACCATTTCGGTTATATTTTAAGCCCATTTTCTTTACATGTTAATTAGCAACAGCAACTTTCTTTTCAGGGATTAGCTGACACCAAAATTCCCCCGTCTGGAACACCTGTGAGCGTTCGGAGCAACCGGAGTATGTCTGTACTGCGAATCCCAAGTCAAAGCCAAATCAGCCAAACTTATTCCCAAGGATCTCTCCACTGCAGCATCAGTCAGCTCATGGATATTCAAGACAAGAAAGTCTTAACTGATGACTCACTGTGGGAAACCATAATGGGCCATGCTAGTGGATTGGTGAGTTGATTTCCTCATCCAGAGCAATTGTTAAACATCACAGGAGAATATTGGGAAAGAGATGGTGTGAAACTTTCTGTACCTCACTGAATGCTGCCCATACCTTTCAGCCCTTACCCAATTATTTTGTACCCAATTGTTCACTAATGTGCGTTGCCTTAATTGTTTGATACTGAGCAGGTTAACAATTTTTATCTTGTTCTGGCACACAATAGATGCTCAAAAATAAATATATGAATAAATGAATAAACAAACAGGCTACACTCATTAACTCAGGGTGAAAGGTAAATGTAACACTGGAACTGTCCTAAAAGAAGGCATGAAGTACAAGTACCTGTTTTACTTAAAAAAAAAAAAAGAAAGAAAGAAAAAAAAAGGCACATCACCATTTTCCTTCTAGTTTATTGTTACAGAACATTCTTTTCTCTCAATAGACTTGGGAAATGGTTCTTTCTCAAGAAACTCATAGAAAATTATGATAAACAAGGGTGTTACTGTTTGTAAGCTTCATCTTTCAAAATTTTAATCCAGTGGGTACAAATAATTGGCTCTGAAAGTTAACCTCACTCTAGCATTTAAGAGCCCTTAGGTGGCTGGGCTGCCTAAAATCCTGGAGTTTTTAACCGACCACCACACCTCTTCACTGTGCCGCTACCTAGACGTCTGCTGGAGTAACATACCTTTGAGATAGTTAGATAATAAACAACTATCAACTAAGAACTTACCTCCTCTATTTACTGCTCTGAGGAGTAATTAGCCACTTCCATTTCTTTCAATCATCCAACTTCTGCTTTGGGCATTTTCACTCATCTTTTCCAAGTCCTCACTTTTCCTTCATAAAAGGTTAACTTCCAAAAAGTCATTCTTCCCTAATGGCAAGTAATAAAGCAAGTTCCCTGGCTTCAGGTTCCATATCACCACTAAAAACCGAAATGTACAGTCGTTCTTGCTTGTTCAGAATAATTTTGTGTGTGTATACTACACACTTTTAAATCATGAACCTGCTTGAAGTTGTTACGACTATTGAGTTCCATGCATTCCATTTCAGATCTAATGTTTCTATTTGGCAGGAATAATTGTATTAGGTTGAAACATAAGGAAATGTTAATTGATCATTTTAACAATGCAACATAGCAATTTCATATGGTTCAACATAATACATTACGGACTTACTTGCATTATTTCACTTAGTTTTCACAAAATCTAGGGGGTAGTTACTATTACCATTCCCATTTGTAGAGAAGGAACTGAGCTGTAGAGAAGTTAATTACTTACCCAGGATACACAGCTAATACATCATTTTTTTTTTCATGGTGTTGGGATTTTAAAAAAATATCACTTGACTACAGAGATCTCATTCTTAACTATTATACTATATGGACACTTTTGCTTGCTTTTTACAGTACTAGTTAGGAATGGGGAGGGTGCAGAGGGATTCAACAGAAGCTTTTGAAGCTACTAATACTTGTCAAGTTACCTCTTCATTATAATCAACCCTACTAACCCTAAACAATAAATACAGTAACACAGTGGGACAGAATAGAGCAAACTAGCTTGCATTCTGGCTTTTCTGCCTACTCTTTGAACTAAATCTTAATTATATAGACATAGATCTATCTACCATCTATTTATCATCGCCCCAATTTAAAGATGAGAACATTGAGGCATCAAAAAATTAAGATCTGGCACAATGTAACGCTCAAATCACATTCAATTTTGATTGATTAGTCTATACAGTTCATGTATGCATGTGATGTGTTCCATTCAATAAGGCCAACTTAAGGCAAGGACTGTATCTTAAAACACACCTTACAATGTTGAACATAGGATAATAGCCTTTAATAAGTACTTACTGATTACTCTTCAAATTAAATTGACAGAATTACTAACTAATAGCAAACACTATTGATAGCAAACAACCTAATCAGTGTTGAATGGCTTATTTTTCAGTATGTGGATGAAGAAGACCTGATAAATGCCATCAAGGGTTTCAGTTCAGTGACCAAGGAACACACCACATTCACCGACACCAACCTGTAGAGGATGGAAAACTGCAAGACAAAGCTGGAATGTAGGCCCTGCACCCCAGTCCCACTTGGTTATTACTGATATTTCATAAATGCTGAAAAGCCATTGTTTGTTATTCTGTAATCCTTTAAAGAGATGAGATTGTTTTTTAATTTCGTCCTCTGTAATAGAGGTCTAAGAAATGTTAATTTTTTTTTCTGGATGTCTGAAATAAAGGGGTTAATATTCATACAAATGAATGTTTCACTCTGCTTATTTTGTGGAAGACAAAGAAGCATGTAATTTTCACTTGGTTGTTTGGCAGTGATGCTGCTGGTAAAATTACTAATCAATGGCAATTTCAAGATGGCCCAAAGTCGTTGAAAAAAATATATACATACAGTTTACTCTCTGTACTACATCTCTTCATTTCAGACAACTATCCACTCTTTATTTTAGCCTTCGAATCACTAAGAACAGATGATATGCAACAGTACCAATCTCCATGATTCAAAATTTGTCATCTGCTCTTAGATTATAAAGTCATTGGTGAAAGTCCTACAGCAATGAACGCATTTTTCTTCAAATCGTCAACATAAGGTTAAAGATATTTAAATCAGCTCTTCATGGAACTAGTTCCATGAAGGAACTGTGAATGAACGTTTTTCTTCATTCATAAAGGTCCTATTGACTTCCGGAAGTTATTGACTCTGTGTCATTAACAACTGTCCAACAATCTTTTTTGTGACTCTACATTCAGAGGCATGTGGATTTTCTCAAAGCTGAATTGGCAAAAACTTATGAAGAGACAACCTTACTTATTCTTCTCGAAAACTGTGAATTACCCCATAGTCCAAGAATCAAAGATTGTGGACCTCTGTGGTTTTGAGACTTGGATATCCAAATCTTTGAAAGAGCAGCTCCTAAAATTAGCCAACTCTTGGACAAACCTTGCCAACCATAAGTGTCAAAAGCAGAGACCAGTATTAAATGGAAGTTCTGCTCCCTTGTTAGAACTGCTATGTGCAAACAAATCTGAAATTGTGTAGATTTGGCAGTGGGTGTACAAGTTACAAGAAACATACTTTTTCTCGCCAAAAGTTTTATACTTTCTGAAATGAGAAATGGGACTGGCTAATTTAGTTCACTGCCTTCTATTCCAACTTACTGAATCTTAGTCAATTAGTTATTTTGAGCTGGCACAAATGAGGTCAAGGCTGAGTTCCTGCCTCACATGAGCTATTTAAAGCATATGAGGAAGGAGTGCTCTTTTCCAATCATGAACTCACATCCTTATCCTTGGACTACTCTTCTGTGAATATGATTTGCTAGTCACAGGTAGATTCAGGAGATTGAGCTCATTCTCTTTGGAAAATTTACTAGGTAAGTTTCATCACTGTGTTTAAACACAGTATATAATTTTAAAAGAGCAGAAAAGAACAAAACAACTGCAGGGGATTTCACCTTAGGTCATTCTCCACTTTAATCTAGAGTTAAGCATTTAGTTAGACAGTTATTACATGAATTCAGTTCGCTTTATCTTTTATAATTTGACCCCAGAGTTGAGTGAACAGAAGCCCGATATGACTTGTGCCCAAAACACTGGGCAGAACTTTCTAACCTTACTTACATTTATTTCAGAGAAGAATCCCACGACTTTATTTTGCTACCTTAACTGGTATTGAGTGCCAAGCTGTCACTACACAAACTATGTAGACATACCCCTAGAGATTCTAATTCAATTAGCCTGGGGTGGAGCTTGGCATCAGTACTTTTGAAACTCCCAAGTGTTTCCTAATGTTAAGAACCAGTGATGTAAAGAAACCTGGAAGAAATCATGTACAGGGAAATATACTGTACACAGGGACTATATTCCTTGGCCCACCACTTCTCCCTTACAGAGTAAACAATGGGCAGTTCTCTCTGCACCCCTTTAAGTCTGTTCTAAAACTTCTGACTCATGTCTTATCACTTGTACAGACCACATTCTCAGTTTAATAACTACCAAGTTTTATTATTCCTAATATTGTTTGATAAGAGTGCATGGTTATGTTTTGTAAGTGCTACTAGGAATTGTGTTTATGATGATATAGTTGGCATATCCTCTAAATGGAAAACCTAAACGTGAATCGGTTATGGTATCTTATACTGATTTAAAACTCATGTTGCATCAATACTGAAATAATTTAACCTGAATGACCTGTAAGTAAAACATGGGTCAGGTGGAATAATTCAGTAATAAGAAACTTAATTATATCACATATGAATAGTTTATTTCCATTGCAAATATATCATGTGAATTAAAGATGGTTTGCTTAATATTTAAATATGAACCAAGTTTGATTTAATATTTATGGAAAGATACTCTAACAGCTCTGAACTTTATAATTTACACATAAATAATAGAAATAAAAGTGAGCTCATTTAAGAAAATAGGATGTTCTGGATAATTTCTCAACCTTCAGCATAGATTAGAATTGGCTATTGTACCTTTTAAAAAATACATGAGTATGAGTCCCATCCCCCAGAGATTCAAATTTAGCAGGTCTGGACATCTTTAAGTATATAACCTCAGATGATTCTGATACACAGGCCTGACTGAAAAAGCCAGGAACAAGACCATATGTTCCTGAAACAAGTAAATTTGGGTTCAAAAGTTAGCCCAGTAACTGAGCCTTGTGGCTAAGTTATTATTTTTTCCAGGTCTCAGTGATTTCATTAGTGAAATGAGGATAACAATACCTAACTTATTGGTGTGATAATGTTTATGAGTTTTATTCTGAAATAAATAAAAAATTATTTGAAAAATTCATCATGAGAATTATAGTTCCATTCTTGTTTTCCATCAATCATCCAAGATTCAATTCTTGTTCTTCCAGTTACAACAATCCCAATGAGGTAGGTACAATGAAAAAATCTTAGGTGAAGTGGGATTATCTACTCAAGCTTACAAAGTTAAATGCCAGAATAGAGTCAATTCTCTGCTCTAATACCAGGTTTCAAACTTGTAAGTGAAAGAAATAAATAATACCTGTTGTATAACATAATCCAAGCAGAGTGAGTTTTGTCTTTTCATGGGATATTACATAATAGTCTTTTTCTTTTTCAGTGGTCTTTTACTCTTGAAAAAGGCTGGCTGAATACCCCCCCCCCCTTTCTTACTTGTCCACCCAACTTTCACATAACTGTGATAATAAGGAAAACGAGTACAAGAGATAATTACAGTTAATTAGTTAGTAATTTCTAAATTATGCTTTAAAAACAAATATGTACTTTAAACATGGTAACTTTCTCAAACAACTGAAAACATGTTTCCTTAATCATTTTTATTTGACTTAATTGATAAATAAACACCAGAGAACTGTTGTGAAACCACTACCAATAGACTATACTTTAAAGAATTTATTTCAACTTCACTCACTTATTTTATTTCTTGGAATGGGAATATGCACATTATTCACCAAAGAATGCTTAATGCTTTAATTCTATAATTACTCTATTTGTAGAAACTTAAAAATCATTCCAATTTAATGAAAAAATGTACAAAAAGTATCTTTCTTTTGACCTTAAAATTCAAAATATACTCAAAATAACATTTTTACAGTAGATGAACCTTCAACCAAAAATTCAGAACCTCAATCTCATAAGCTTAACAAACTGCCACATTCTAAGTTTAATTATCTTATTATTAACACTGGAAAATAAAAATATGGTGGCTCCTAAAACAAGGCAGACTAGCAACTTGTACAGCTTTCCCTTCTGGGCACTAAAAGCTTTGCCCTTGATTATTATTTTTAGTTTCTCAGTCCAAACAGAGAAAATTGCTCCAACTTAAAAGAAAGTTTATATAGACTTTTGGCATTTAATATTAAGGATGCTTGCTGAGATTTGAGAACTCCAACAATGAGAATCAGAAAATGACCCACAATTTAAAACAATTTTATCCTAAGGACTTATTACACAGTGGAATCTGGCATTCAGTATCAATAGTGTCTCTGATTATGTGATCTTTTTTTTTCACAAACACAGCACCTCATTCAAATATCTGGTAAACACTTTGCACATACAGTAAGGCCTGGAAGACCAAGTTCCAAAGAGAATTATGTGATTCACATGAGATAACACTGAAAGAGAAGTCCCAGGCATAATTAGGATTACAGACCCAGGCTATTGATTCCCACTCTCTAAGGGGATGCTCTTTTTGTGGGCACCATCCTCTTAAAAGGTGACACTTTGTTCCCAAAGCAAACAAACAGCAGCTTTGAGAAACAGACCCCAGTTTTACAAATGATTCTGTTATAATGTACTGAAAACTAAAAAAAATTTCCAAAAACATCAAGAGAGGGTTATTTTATCTCCTTTCCTCCAGGTGATTCTGTTAAAAAATTATTAAATGACATCCAATTTTAAACTGTAAAGTTTGGTACAAAAACCAATGTCCGAAATCCAGTCAAGTTTAATTTTTCATCTAAATTTAACAAACAGCTCCTTATTTTGGTGAGTTTTCACAAGCTGTACTCTTGACCTGAATAATCACTTTTTTTATGCCGAGGTGATGGTGTGGTTTTTGTAGGTGATGGGGATGCAGTACCAGGTGAGTCAGTCCCTCCATCAGAAGTACTAGGTGATGATGCCAGATAGGGAACTTTCTTTCTTACAAGGAATCCTCCCCCTTCGAATCCTCCTTTCTTCCTTAAATCAACTTTATTTTCATTTTCATCTTCTGATGACCTTTTCTTGGATTCTGAAAAACCTTCAACTATTTTATGAGCTTCCAATCCACTATCTGATTCTCTCAAACTTTTTATTTCTGCTCCAGGAGACTTTCTCTCAGACACATTACATTCCCCTGTTGCCTGCTTTACTTCAGTTTGTATTGGACCCAAGTTAGCATTTTCAGGAACAGCTCTTTCTAGATTTCTGTTCAAATTAACAGTCTGAAAGTCCCCATAACTGTGAAAACTCTCAGTTCTCCTTGCCCTTGCTAACAAAGGACTCTCTCTGTAAGGCCTCACGGAACCATAAGTAGCTGCTTCGTGGATAGTTTCATGGTGTTGAAGCTGAAGGCTGAAATATACATATTTTAAAATTATAGTTCAGTTTGCTTTCTAGGATTTTTCAGGGGCATATCTTATCAATGAAACTACCAATGCAAACAAATTATTAACCAGATTTCTATATAAAAAATATTAATTACTTGATAATATATATATGTGACACATTTATTAACCTACCAATGAAAATAATAGCACACACACATATATATATATTCACAGACAATGTGGATTTCTGAGTAGCTTTTGAAAAGCTGAGGAAAAAAAAATCTTTGAAACCATTGTGGAGTCAATATGATTCAGTCTTTGGTCCTTGGTTCTTCAGATTTCAGAAGTTTATCAAACAGTAACTAAAGACATACTATGTCATTTTATTAAAAGTACATAATGCCTAATCGTAAAATTAGGCAAGATAATGTAATCATTTTAATTAATATTTTCCTGAGACAATAGGAGTAAAAGCTCCATATACTACCCAAGGTGACGTGATTTTTCTAATTTCCTTTGAATGAATTCTTGATCACAGACATCTAAATTGACAGCATTCACAAAATAGGTTAAAAGATGAAAAATATATTTTTCTACTAAAAGAATGACAGAGATCCATGTAGATGAGAAATTGAGCAAAAATTTAAAAAATTGATTATCAAGCACCAAGTATGAATTAAAAATGTACTTTGGAAAATATGGCTTTCAAGAGCAAATATGCAATTGCAATATTTAAGCCAACTTTTCCAAAAACAATCAATTCAATTTGTGATAATACAACACTCTTGAACCTACCTAGAATTTGATTCCCGCAGACGGCTATGCTGAACCACAGAAGTTGCTGGACTGATGTTAGGAGTAGCACAGCGAGATGTGCTCAAATCACACTGATCCAATAATTTGAGTAGCTCTTCTTCAGTTGGACCACCTATATCTTAGGAAAACAAAACCCATTCTAATCATTTATATCAAAAGCTAAAACTAGGACAAACATCTTTCCATATGGCAACTTACCTTTCTCCTCACTTTTGTTAACCATATCCATAGCAGTGGTCAGATCCCACATTTGAATGCTGCCATTTGTATGGCCTGTGAACAAGTAGCGCCTTGGCCTCGAGCCCATCCTACTAGAACCTTCACATTCTCGCACAGTAAATGACGATATTGTGGTACAGTCAACAGCTTGGATCTCACATATTCTGGAAAAGACATTGTGTAGTTTTTAACCTGGGATACAAATAGCATTTTATAATTCAGATTTTTTATTTGCAACATTACAGTTGAATACTGCACATATCTAAAACGGATTTAAAGGGGTAACAGCAAGTAAACAGGAATAAAAGTCAAGTCTTGTTTCTTGAGTCTAGAGAAAAGGCAAAATACAAAAAATAATGTATTAAAAATGTTTTTTTAAAGTTAGAAGTTTTTATTGTGTTTTAATATGCATATAATTGAGCAATCTAACAAATACAGTTACAGTGGCTAAGAGATTTCAAATAGAGTTGAGAGGCTATCCTGGAGGTTACTCTTATGCAAGTTCCAGATAGATATCCCAAATAGCCACAGTATGCCAAGCTCTAACCAACAGTAGTCCCAAAATACCGAGGTCCCTATCTGAGACTCTTTAAAAGTTTCACTCACTAAGTATATTTTTCAGAAACTTAAATTCACCAGAGTGTTCCTATGCCAGTCAAGTCTTAAAACCAGAGGCAACAGCCTCTTTAAGAACAACAACCTGATGTAGCCCCCTTCCCCATAATTGACACCCCTTTTCAATATGAACAAGTTAGGGTGGTCACTGCCTAGATACCCCTGAAGATTGAGAAAGTGATTCAATGAGAGGAAGGGGTAGCAAACAGACAAGACAGGATTTAACAAAGGAGTATGAATACTGAGTCTTTATATAAACACATAAGTACATATTTTAGATGTGCTAGGTATTAAAATAGCTAGAAGGAAATAACTGAAATTGTGGAAATGTAACCCATAACATTCTTTGAAATTTGCTCTTTAACTACTTGTTATAATTTCAAATTTATCACTGTTCTGTATATATGTTAAATTTCACAATAAAAAATGTATTAAAAATATATAAAAAAATTGAAGTAAAGCAAATAATTTTAGTCAAGCTTAACAAAAAAAACAGAACTTGTGATGGGGATGAGTTGTTCTTTAAACGAAGTTGTTAAACCAAAAAGAAAGAAAGCAAATAGACACCATGCTAGCAGAGATCTTGAGGTCATTTAAAATTTAAGTGTAAATTTTGAAAGTCTGAAACCAGAAAATATACAGCTATATAGACAGCCAAAATAGTCTCCTTCTTTAAGATAATACCCTTAAATTTTTCTATTCATTTTTACAGCTACTTCATATGATTTTCATAAGAGATAAAAGAACCCAAGAAAGGACAATTATCCACATTTGTCTAATGAGGAAACCAAGATATAAAGTCAGCAACTGAATTTCCCAAAGTCATAAGGATTGATTTAATTGAACTCGATTGAATTATTTATCCCAACCCACTGCAAAACAGAGTTGAGGCAGATTAAAAAAAAAAAAAAAGGCAACAATAGAAGGCAAACAATACATATGAATGTGAAAAACCTATTAGGTACAGAGTAAGAAGTGTAACTGAGCTTCTTAGCACGCAGGGCAAAACTGGGGCAAAAAAATTAATTTCTGTAGGCCCACATATGGCAACTGAGGCTACTGTGATCTAATTTCTAACCTCAAGGGAAAAACTTTCAATATTTCACCACTGAGCAGGAGATTTGCTACAATTATTTTTGTCGATATTATTCATCAGATTAAGTAATTCCCCCTTTATTTTCATTTGCTTGTTTTTTTTTTTAAATCATAAATGGGTGTTGAATTCTCTAAAATGCAATTTGTTTGTCAAGATTATCAGTTTTTCCTCATTACAGTTAATGTGGTGAATTACACTGATTTTGAACATCTATAACTTGATTTTAAAACTTCTGAACTAGATTCCCATTTATGTTTAAAATAAATCAGCATATGTGCACAAAAACAAATCTCAAACATAATTTTACTCTTTTATCCCCTTATAGGACAGACTCCTTAGAAATACTTCTTCCTTTTTAAAAATTTCCTATAGAGGTTTTTCTCCTGCCTTTCTTTCAATAAAGCCCTTTTGTTTCACTCTCATTAAGAAACTGAACTGCTTTTAAACAAAAAGCTTTGTTTCACATGAGCTTCATAAAGAGCTGATTTTCTATTTAATTCTACAAAGTAATTTCTGCTTATTGATAGAATATTGCTTTTCCTCTGAAATCATAAATTTAAAAATTATAATATCATACAGAAAAACTGTAGTTGATGATAACATGCTGCTATGGTCTGAAGTTACAGAAGAGTGGAACTGAATAAGGAAATGAGATAATGAATTGTTAAAGGATGTTATATGTTATGACAGCAGCTTTAATAAACATTTGGCAGCTCCTTCATTGAATATGCACACAACACTAAATCATAGTGATTTATAACATTTCTTGAGATAATAATTTGGTCTCTAACTACATTACAGGCTCCTAATACATTTTCTTTAAAAAAAAAAAAAAAGCTATCAAAAAGATAGTTTGGGTACATAAAAATCATTTTCTGGGGTTAATTTAATTAATAGTTGCTGATGACTATATGCAATGACCTTTGATGGAAATAAAATGTATCATCTCTGAAATAGTTTATTCATTAAAAGATTAAGTAATAAGAGACCATATGGTGAAGAAAAGGCAGCTGAGGAATTATTAACATAAGCAGCATCAGTATCATTAATATGAAAATCAAAGACCTTTGCAATGACTGTTAACAGGAATTTTAGTTTCATCCACTTGTTTGACATATTAAACAAATTTATGTTTTTAAAGGGGAGAAGTGTTAAAGCTCAATCTGTTTGAGGCTATAATGATTTAAAAGAAGTAAAATTTCAGTCAAATTAAAAAGTAGATGTTTAAAAGAAACTAACTTCTATTAAACATCTACTATAGTCAAGACTACATGAGCCATTTCATGCATTTTAACTAATTTATCTTATGATATCCTACCAAGATAGTTGAATCTTCTTATAAATGAAGAAACTGAGGATCAGGGAAACAAAGTAACTTAACACTGAATTTACACAGACACTAAAAGGAAGTACCAGAATCAGAATTTATTCCAGTTGTCTGCCACCAAATTCACTGTGTTCTAATAGTCACAACATCAGTGACAATTTTAAGTAAATCCTAGAGAATAACCACCATATATTAGTTGTCTTAATTTTAAGTTACAATGTTCACAAGATAATGTACACATTCCTCTCTCAACAATTTGTACTCTTTTATCAGTATGTCAAATTATGCATACATTTTATAAGACAAAAGTGACTTCCGAACATCTATATTTTTACAATAAAGTGTTACCTTTTCCCAGTAGATGAGAGTCTCACAAACAGCTTGTTAGTGATAGGAACAACTTTCTGGATAAACACCTGTTGATCGTCTCGCTCTCCAAAAGGCCCTTGGTCAGAAAACAGAAAATGTAAAAAGAAATTAATTAAAATTTAATTTGTTTCCTTTTACAAAGGAACATTAATATTTAGTGCCAAGAAAATAAAAATGTTTCATGTTATCATATGGCATTGCTTTCTATGTCAAAATTATACCCAAAATACAATGCTACAAATACTTCAACTTGCATTAAAACTTTTTTAAAGGAAATACCCAATACTTCAAAATTACACTTTAAGCCCTAAGGCTATAAAAGCTGAAGACAATAATTTATTTAAGGCTATATATTAACATTATTAGAAACAGATCTATTAAACATAAGCTCTACATTTACTATGCTTGCGGATATGTTTAATTCCTTAGAACGTAAAAAAAAACAGAAATTTATAGAATAAGTTACTTTATGTATTGATTTTACCTTTTTTTGAAAGGCCAAATGCAAAATCTTAAAATATAAAGTAAGCCTCCATTAATCATATTTCTTCCCTCAATATTTTTTTTTGACACAAACTAGGAGGGAACAATTTTGAATAAGGTAATTGGCAAATGACAAAAGAAAAATATCAACAGATGTCCAAAATTCAAAGTACAGTAGGAAATATACAACTGAGTTGTACCCTACAAGGTTTTCAATTAAAAAATAAAAGACTCAATTATTTTTAATACACTGTTCTTGGCAAGGTAGGTAAATGGCTTATTATATTTTACAAAGATACTAAACAACAATATAAAGAAAAAATGCTCGCATGTAAAACTTAAACATCAAATATAAATAACTCACCATTCCCATTATACTCATTAGCTAAAATAATACAAACTTATTATTCATTAAAAATTATGTGATGTACAAAATTTTTAAAGACAATATATTCCAAGTAACCTAATATGAATCACACCTAAATAATAAATGAACCAACATCTTTATTATTAGTTAACAAATACTATATATTGCTTACTATGTGCCACAATAAATGTGTTGTAAGTATTAACTAATTTTATTCATCCTACTAACCACATAAGGAGGTACTATTATTGTCTCCATTTTACAGATAAGAACTCTTCAACCCAGGCAACAAGAGGTAAGTTAAGCAAAGATCTCATAGGTCCCACATAGCAGAACTGCAATTCAAACTCAAATGTCTGGTTCGAGAGCTGGCTCTCCACTATGTTATGCAGTTGCTCAATCACTGGACAACTTTTGGAAGTCTAATTCAATTGAAATGAAATACCAGTCCTCTTCCAATAACCCACAAACAAAATCAAAAGCAGTGATGATAAACAACTAGGAATAAGATGAGTAAATAAAATATAGTAAGGGATTGTATCTTCCCCTTCTAACCTTATACTGATGTGAAATTCGCCTGTAACTTAACTCTTCATACCTTCTGCCCTCATCAAATTTATAGTTTCTCCAACCCCAAACTGAACCCTTCCCTTCACCAATATTCATCTATTACTCCTTTACCCATTGCAATCTAGATTCCACCCAAACCACCCTACTGAAACTGGACTTTATTCTGTTCCACTGATCTGTATGTCTTTCAAGTTATTTTTAAAAACAACAACTATGAAGGGAAAAGAAAATCCTTGCCCCCTTTAAAATATTTTACAGGGCTATTTCAAGTGGTTTACAGAGCTGTTTCTAAATCATCTTTCATTCACACTTTACATGCTTTCCTTGAACAATCTTATCCACTCAGTGCTTCAACTGTTTCTTTACATGCCAATGACTCCTAAATATAATTTCCAGCTAAGGTCGTTCTCCAAGGCCCAACCACTATACCCTAATACCTAGCAGTATCCATAGGCACCATCATGCAAAATATCCAAATCTGACCTCATCCCCATTTTTCAAATAAGTCCCTCTTTCAACATTTCTTTATTTTAGTTAATGACACTCAGTTACCCCATTTCCGAAGTCAGATTCCTAAGGGTCATTCTAGACTCCTTCCTCTCCCTTCCCTGTCACATCTAATCAATCACTATGCCCTTTGGTTCACATCAATCCAATGTTTAGAGGCCTTCCATGAACTGGTCCCTACCTATCCATGCAATCTCATGTCCTATTATTCTCACCCACATACCCTATAGTCCAGCAATTAATGACCTTCTTGACATTTCCCAGGCTTGCCAGGTTCTCTTGTTCTCTATCCTTTTAACATGCTGTTTTTTCTCTGCCAAGAATGTCCCAAACCTTATACCTTCCACATCTACCAACACTTATCTTTCATGTCTAATTCAAACATTAGCACCTCTATGAAGAGTTTTCTGTCTGAACCTCAGTTTCCTTAAATATTATGTGGGGTTAACATCTACCTCATGAAACTGTCAAAAAGATTAAATGAGAGTGTATGTCACAACACTTAGCATGGAGCCTGGCAATATCTCCCCTGGGTGCTTTTTGTTCTGATGTACCTGTTCTAATGCACCTGTCTGCTTTTGATTCCCACTGCTCACTATGCTGTAGATCGACAGTCAATGCATTATTTTTTGAATTTCTAATGCCTGTTATAAAAGTACTTATTAACATTTGTTGAAGAAATAAAAACACTAACTTCCATTTCCTAGCATCATGTAGAAAACTGATATCACAACTGGGATCAATTGTTAAAATTGACAACAGTGAGCTTTTTTTTTTTTAATAGTAAAACCACGGTAATACAATTCTCATAAGTGGCTTTATGCTTTTTTTTTTTTTTTTAATCTTATTGCACAAAACTGTATTAAGGGATGAGCAAATAACATCACAAGATGGTCTTAGACATAAAAACAAATCAAACATACAACAACTTATCTAGCATAAATGTTCTACTGTCAGACAGAATGAAGAATTAAACTCACACACCTTAATATGTCTACCAGGAAATGAAAACATGATAATTTTTTGGAGATAAATCCTTCACAATAAACAGTCTTTTTATATAGTATGGCTTAATTGTAATTGTTTAGGATTGCTCTTGTAGGCTTATATTTATGCTGATTAAAAAAAAATAAGTTGGAACCTAAGATGGCGGCTAGGTGACACAGGGCAAAAAAAACACCTCCGTGAAAAATACTAGATAAAAGCCAGAAAGTGACCCAGAACACCAGTTCCAGCGATACACCAGCCAGACAAGGTCTGCTAAATCCACAGGGACTGTACATTTGGTGAAACCAGGAGTCTGCATTCTGAAACGAGTGAGTAAGCTGGCTGAAAGTCCGGCAGCCGCGCTGTGGTGTGGGGAAACCACGGGTTGGTGTTCGGAGATGGACTAGTTCTTTAAAAAAAAGAAAAAAAACCCCGGGAGTGGCTGCAGATAACGGCAGTGAGAACCACACAGTGAAGTATGGCAGGAGAGGGCTATAGCCAACGCCTCGGTGTCTGGCATGGAGGATAGCCCTTCCCACACCCACTGCTGACTGTCTCGGAGCCAGGGGGACGGAGGGGAGCCAAACGGAGAAAACTGTCTCCGGCGGGCTGGAGACACTCCTGTCCAGGGATGAAGCCATAGCCCAGAGCTGTGACAACAGTGTTTCCCATAGCATCATGCACACGCCACAATATTGGCCATGGACACTGGCCGTTAGTGCACCCACAGCTAATTGTCCTGGAGCTGGGAAGGCGGAGCTGTGCAAAAACGGGAAATTAACACGCCCCGTTCAACCATCTGTAAAGCAGGATGGGAATGCCCCTGCATGGCCCAGTGGCCCAGGGCTTCCCTGGAGGCCAGAGGGCACTTGTGATGTGGCACAGCCTTCCCTCAACAAAGGTCCTCAAAGAGCACTCGGAAATCCCAGGGACCCTATGCCAATACCAACGACTTGTGGGTCAGCGGCAGAGACAATCTGTGGCAAGACTGAAATGAAGGCTTAGACTCTTGCAACAGCCTTAAATTTCCGGGAACACCTGGGAGGTTTGATTATTAAAGCTGCCTTGCCTCCTGAACCACCCAGACATGCGCCCCACATTCAGGGCAGACAGCACCAACAACACACCCAAACTTAGTGCACCAATTGAACCCCACAAGAATCAGATCCCCACACACCACAAAGACAAAGTTGGGAGAACTGACTTGAGGGGAACAGGTGACTCGCGGACGCCATCTTCTGGCTAGTTAGAGAAAGTATATGCCACCAAGCTGCAGATCTGACAAATTAGAGATCGGTATTTTTTATATCCAGAAAGAACACTGTCAAGTAAAGCAAATGCCAAGAGGCCAAAAACAACAGAAAATCTTAAAGCATATGATAAAACCAGACGATATGGAGAACCCAAATCCAAACACCCAAATCAAAAGATCAGAAGAGACACGGTACTTGACACAATTAATCAAAAGAACTAAAGACAAACAACGAGAGCATGGCACAGGACATAAAGGACACAAAGAAGACATGGCACAGGATATAAAGGACATAAAGAAGACCTTAGAAGAGCATAAAGAAAAAATTGCAAGAGTAAATAAAAGAACAGAAGATCTTATGGAAATAAAAGAAACTGTTGGCCAAATTAAAAAGACTCTGGATACTCATAATACAAGATTAGAGGAAGCTGAACGACTCAGCGTCTTTGATGACCACAGAATGGAAAATGAAAGAACAAAAGAAAGAATGGGGAAAAAAATCAAAAAAATCGAAATGGATCTCAGGGATGTGATAGATAAAATAAAGCGTCCAAATTTAAGACTCATTGGCATCCCAGAAGGGGAGGAGAAGGGTAAAGGTCTAGAAAAAGTATTCAAAGAAATTGTTGGGGAAAACTTCCCAAACCTTCTACACAATATAAATACACAAAGCATAAATGCCCAGCGAACTCCAAACAAAATAAATCCAAATAAACCCACTCCAAGACATATTCTGATCACACTGTCAAATACTGAAGAGAAGGAGTAAGTTCTGAAAGCAGCAAGAAAAAAACAATTCACCACATACAAAGGAAACAACATAAGACTAAGTAGTGACTACTCAGTGGCCACCATGGAGGCGAGAAGGCAGTGGCATGACACATTTAAAATTCTGAGAGAGAAAAATTTCCAACCAAAAATACTTTATCCAGCAAAACTTTCCTTCATGTTTGAGGGAAAGTTTAAATTTTCCACAGACAGACAAATGCTGAGAGATTTTGCTCATAAAAGACATCCCCTACTTCAGATACTAAAGAGAGCCCTACCAACAGAGACACAAAGCAGAGAGAGATATAGAAAAATTTAACAGACATATATAGAACATTACATCCCAAATCACCAGGACACACATTTTCCTCTAGTGATCACAGATCTTTCTCCAGAATAGATCATATTCTGGGACATAAAACAAGCCTCAATAAACTTAAAAAAAAAAAAAAAAAAAAAAAAAAAAATCGAATATATTCAAAGCACATTCTCTGACCACAATGGAATACAAATAGAAGTCAATAATTTTTTGATTTGTAACTCCACTATTTACTTCCTACAGGATATAAAATACATAAACTCTAATGACAAATCAGTGGTTTTGGACTCAATGTAAAATATGTAATTTTTGACAAGAACTACATAAAGATGGGGGAATGGAGAAGTATAGGAACATAGTTTACGTGTCTTATTGAAGTTAAGTTGGTATCAAAGAAAAACAAGATTGTTACAGATTTAAGAGGTTAAATTCAAGCCCCGTGGTAAACACAAAGAAATTATCAGAGAATATGACCATAAAGATGAAAAGTAGAGTATGGGTTATGAGAAGTGGGGGAAGGGGCAATGGGGAGTTAAGAAATGAGTGCAGGGTTGCTGTTTGGGGTGAAGGGAAATTTCTAGTAATGGATGGTAGGAAGGTGACAGCATTACAACATTCTAAATGTGATTAATCCCACTAATGGAATGCTAGGGAGGGGTTGGAATAGGAAGATTTAGGCTGTATATATGTTTCCACAATTGAAAAAAAAAAAAAAGTAATCATCGTAAAATGGGCACAGACTTTTCTACACAGATTTTCTATCGGTGAAATTATGGTCTGGTCTCATCATTCAGGCAAGTCAGTAAAATAACAAACGCAAGGAAAGAACTTAAAAGAAAAACACAATCATCATGTGACTGACTTACAAAATTAAAATTCTCTCTGAAATCAGGGAGTACTGCTCCTCAACAGTTACTAAAAATTTGATTTTTCCATAGCTGAGACAATATAGTAAAAAAATCTAACTGAAGTTTAAAATTACCTACTTATCATTTTATATACAATAATTAGTTTTTAAAATCCTTTAAATTTTATCTAGGGGGGATAATCACTCTCACATCATAGCTAAGTAATAAGGAATGTAAAAATTTTAGGAAAACAACAACAAAGTCATCCCTGAGAAGTGAGAGAAAGAAAAATCCTTATGAACACACACATGACAGTCTAGTACCTTTTTAACAAACTTCTCTACAGCATGGACTATTATTAACAGCCAGCAATCAAATGTATTTCCATTTTGAATAGCTACTGCCTCTGTTTTACTGATCTTATCATTTTGTAATGAAACTACAAGTGCAACATTTTAAAAAATCAAATAAATAGAAACTCTTATTTCATTGTCAGCTCTACATTTTTGTCAAATGCAAGACAGGCCAGCTAAGGTATCTATATTCCAATAATGACTAGAGTAATAATTTCTGCTTGTATCTTTTCTTCTGAGTCTCCATTTCCCCATGGATCTTCACCCAAATAATAAAAGTAATACAATTACAATTGAGTTTACTATTATCAATGGCACTCTCATCATGGTTCTTACATATCGAATAAGGTTCATTAGCTGAGATTTGATCCTGGCTCCTCTCCGAATCTGCCAATTCCCTGGTCTGTTCCCTAGCCAAGGTTCCTGAGGAAGCACTACTCAGGCAGTACGGCGATGGCACTGACAGAGCAGGGCCTCCTGCAGCAGCGAATACAGGGTAAAGGCCATGGCTCCTGGAGCCGCCCTGGGCCCAACAGCTCACATTCCCACCACTGCCCCGGAAGTGGCGATGCCACAGTCTGCAATTTTATGCTTTTTAGAGATAATTCTTTTGAAATCTTTACCATGGGAGCATGTTCTAGAGAGATGTAAAATGCATGCAAATCAATTCTAATATATTCCTTCCCATTCTCCATCAGTGTTCTAATTTCTGCTTATAAAAAATGATCAGAAAGTTCTAGTACTTAACCAATACATCCTACAGAATTATTTTAAGTACAGAGAGATACAACTCCATATACAGTATAGATTCTTTCAAATGGGTCCTCAGGGAAAATCATCTGTCTTTGTGAATACTGTGTGTGTGTATGTGCACATGCACACGTGTGACAGAACACACATGCTCATGTGTGTACTGTGAATGGCATGACAAATCTAACTGACTTTATACACCTTTTGCTGAAATCAGAGAGTACCAAGAGACATGCTACCACTCTTTTCTAATGATATTACCAATGCCATCAAATGAGTCAGTATTTAAGAATACAAGTCCTTTTCTAACTTCAAATTTTATTTTCAGTAATTACTAACAATAGAAGAAAATAATATATCAGGTTTCTAAATGGTTTTTAATTATAAAAAAAAAGTGGCTATCATTTGGAGAAATTATTTAAATAGGGAAATGCTAATCAGATGGAAATGTTAATCAGATGATTTATAGAACTGAAACATGCCACTAAATTTCTATTTTAAGTGAGTTTAAAAATTAAGATGAAAAATTTATATTTAAAATTCAGGTTTAGGTTTTCAATACAGGTAACATACTTGTTCTGCAATAACCACACAGCATTTGAAAATGCTCCAAAATAATCTAACCCACCTACGTCATTTCCAGAAGAATAGCTCCCATGACTTTCAGCCTCCTCCAGAGAAAGTATCTTGAATGATGCTAAAGGAGTAGAACCTGGCTGAGTAGAGATCATGCCTCTGAACCGTGTTACTGTCCATGTTCGAACATGATTATTATCTGCACAGACTAGGAGAACACAAAAGAGCTGTTAAATGTAGATTGTATAAGCATTAACAAAATCACTTTTATAAATAAATTTTAACTTTTTTTCACAATGATCTACATTAAATAGTTCACAGTAATTTTGAATGGCAAATGACTTACTGATCTTAAAATTATACTGACTCCAAAAGTGAAAGAACTGAATATGGTTTACCTTGCTGCAAATACAAAGTATGTAAGTAAATCTATGGATCCTTATAAAAACTAGCCTGCCATGCATAAATATAGGAAAGGGTTTTAAAAATGTCTACGCGAGAAGATGATGAATATTATCTTTTTCTGTAACTACATTTCTACAAAGTAAACAAATTGCCTCATTTATAAAATAAGAATTTGCATTGAAGAATCAGAAGTTCAACTGATTTTATTTTTTGAGTGGAAATAAGAGTAAACGGGTATATACTGAGACATTTCTTAACAAGTAACCTATCTTTATTGTTTTATTGTCTGCAAAGATACTCTATTAGAAAATGTAAACGAAAAAATTGCATCATTAATGTAGGAGAGGTACTTTTTTGGCATGCCTTTTAAAAAAATGTGCATGAAGTTGCCATTTACTATGATTTGGGAAAATCTGTTGTTGTTAGTAATGAGCTATGAACTCATCAGTAAATATTAGAAAATTATCCCCAAATTTCTAATATACACACACCACAATTTCCTACTTGGTAAAATGGTACAGTTGTATATTTTAAACAAACCTTTGGGAAGAAAAGAAATTTAATTTTAGAAAATAGCAGTAACATCTGTATACTTCTTACTCTTATGTAATAAAACTCTCCATTTCTCAGAATAGCAGTTTTCTGGTTAAAACAACAACAACACTCTGAGACATTTAGTTTTAGGATGTTTAATCAGCTTCATGGGTAATCATTTCCTGATTTCACTATTAAGCTTGCTAGGATTCAGAAAAATAATTTAAATATTTTTGGCTGATTCAACTGGGCAGTTACGGTCATTCTGTTAATAGTAACCATTACTTAACATTTTTATTTAAAGCATTAAAATAAGACTCTGGAAAAAAGAATGTTAATACATATATATCGACATCCACCAGATGGCAGAATAATATAACTGAATATTCATCACACACTTCAGACATTTGGCTGAACTGAACATTTTATCAACAAACATTTACATTTCAAACCTCCATGAAATATCTAATGTTAAATACAAATTTTACTAACTAGTTCTTTGGCATCCTACAATAGCATTATAACCATCAAAATAATAGCAATTATTACTAAGTATTTCTAAACATTGTCATTGGAGCATCACAATCATGCTGTAAAATAGTCTATTTTCTCCCAGGATCAGCTTACTTCATTACATAGAACAAACATTTATTCAGCATCCTTTCTGTGCCAGGAACTATCTTAAATGCCGAGAATAAGGTAGAGAACAAAAGTTCCTGCTATGGTAGATTTGTATTCTAGAAGAGGGAACCAATGATAAACAAGCGAACAAATAAATGATCAAGTGGTGATAAGTCTATGAAGAAAAATCAAGATTCTGCTAGAAAGTGATTGTTGGGGAGGGGTTTGCCAAGGTCGTCTCACTAAGAAGATTTTTGAAATAGGACCCAATTGACAAGGAGAAGGCAGCCAAACAAGTATCTAGGGGCAACACATTTCAAGTAAAGAAAAGAACAAGTGCAAAAGAGCTAAGGCATTTTTAAGACATAGAAAAGCCAAAGAAGTTGGGTGTCAAGAACAACAAGAAAAGTGGGAGTGTTGGGGGGGGTGGGGTGGGGTTTGAAAGGTAAACAGGATCTAGAACAGCAAGAGCCATACAGAGCACAGTGAGAAGATTCAACTTATTATACAACTGGAAGCCATTAGAAGCCAGATCTGATTTGTATTTTTAGAAGATATTTCTGGTAGCTATGTACAACATGTACTTTAGACAGGCAAGACAGACAAGCCTCTGCAGTATGATTTGATGCTACAATGCAAAGTGAAGTGATCAGATTTGTAACATAAGTCGGAGTAAAGCCAATCGGACTTGCTTGCTAATGGACTGCACATATGTAGGGGATGAGGAAAAGGGAGGAATCAAGGGTGATTTTTAGTTTTTCAGGGTGAGTACATGATGATATTGTGTACTGAGATGGCTTTGAAGAGAGGACTCAAGAGTCCTATTTTGTCAGGTTAAATATATGATGCCTGTTGAACATACACCCAGAAGTTCAGGCATTCAATATACAAGTTCAGGACTCTGTGGATAGTTAATAGGTGCAGGAAAAAAATCTGAGAGCCACTGGCATATAGATGATATTCAGTACTCAAATTTGACACCAGGGAAAGTACAGACAGAATAGTGAATCTAGAAAAGAGCCCTAGAATAATCCAATATTTAGCAATTGGTCAAAAGGGAAGGAACCAGTATCAGAGAGTAAGAAAGGCTCCTCAGTGAGGTAGGTTAAGTATGGAAACTCAAAGAAGAGACTTTTTCAGGATGGGAGGGATAGTCAATTTCATCAAATGCTGCCGAGGAGTCAGGTGAAGACAGAAAAATGAACTTGGATCTAGGGATATAGAAATGAAAGGTGTCCTTAGCAAGAACAGCTGCTGTGGCACACTGGGGTGGAAGAGCAACTGGAAAGGTAGAGAGAGATTCGGATGTGAAGAAGTATGGCTATTAAAGGGACATGGCATCAAGTGAGGTTTTGTATATTTATTGTTGTTGTTTCTGTTTTAAAGATGGGTTATTCTAGGGCATATCTGTATGCCACTAAAGATTCTCCAGAGAAGGAAAGAAAGGAAAGAAACCAACGATAACATAAAGAGAGGGTATAATCTAGGTAAATAATCTGTCGACACAACACATATTCAAATGAAGAAAAAATTAGCGTATAGGTCCTCACAAGGTAAGAGTGCTTTTCAAAAGATCAAAAAAGGGTAAGTGGAAGGTTAAGTGGCCAACACCTGCCCCTGGGCTCTTCATCCACCTTACCCCCACTTAACAAAAGCAGGTGGGTTTTTATCTGTTTATATATTGGGTTCTGCATCATTTTAATTTAGGGAGTCACTGATCTGATCCATTAAATTACTATATTAAAAAAAACATACTTTTTACACTTTCACTCCAAGAATAAAGAACTAAAGTATTTATTTAAGTACAGTGCTACCATAATCTAGTTTTAATTACACCTCAAACAATTAGATACTCAATATAAGCATTTCATTCATTTATGCATTCATTTATTCACTCAAGGACAAGCAAGGTATTTCAGCTCCACTTGGTGTTAAATCAGGCTGGAGAACAGTGAAAGAAGCAATAGCTTTTTATATTAGGTAATCTTCATCTAAGCAAACCCAACATATGAAAATGATATTAAAAATTTATGGTTGGCAAGAACTACTTTACCAAAAATTTAACCTATGATTCCTCTACACAGCAAGGTCTCCTAATTACCTGAGTTACAATTTAATTTTCATAAAATCTTTTAGAAATCACCTGCCATATACAATAAATCTCTTCAACAGAATTTTACTTTGTAATTAGTAGTTCTCATTAAGTTTGAAAATTTAGAATCTAAATTTTTTAATTTATGTAACTATAAGGAAATGCAAATCTACAAAAATGTTATCTTTTTCAAATAAACTCTTTATACATTCTACTAATTTTTAAAATTTTTATAAGACAATCAAACAGCAAAAAAACAAATTTAAATCTACAATTTTAATATTAAACCTTAAGTCAATACAACCCATTTTACAATAAACTCATATTTGGAAAAGTTCTCTAATAAAAAATGCCTGTCAAGAAGATTATGACAAATATTTTGAAACAAAACATGCCGTGAGAAAAAAAATAGAGCAAATAAAAGATATGGTACCACTTAAATCTATATATATTACAACAGAGCAAAATTAAAAAACCTCTAAAAGAAAATCGTAACATTTTCAGTTATTAAACTTTGTACTATTTCTTTTAGTGTATTTTTCTCACAGAAGACACTTCTGTTATAAATTCTTTTGTTTTGTAGGAGTCTAGAAAATTGTGCACAAGGTAAATTTTACATAAGGTGGAAATCCTTACTACTACTAATAAAATCACTTTACCTGATACGAGATGCTTCTCTGATAGCATTATTTTTGTAACAGGACTTCGGTGAACTGTGAAAGTCTGGAAAAGCTGAGGGCCTGACCCAACTGTTTCTGGGTGTTGTACAATTACTCTCACTGCTCCAGAGCTCGTACCATAGGCAATTTCAATCCAGTTACCACTGACACCTACACAAAGTCAAAAGTTGAAAGACGGTATGTTAGATGAAGTTATAAAGAAAGCTGCTTTTGCAAAACCTTCCTATGATATATAACAGGCAGTGTAGGATCTAGCTTCAGTCCAATAATACAGTTCAGCACAGAAATCTTAAGACTTCTCTATCTTAAAATCATTATTTCCTTTATAAATCTTTTCCTAAACCTCACTCCAAGATAGAATTGCTCCTCCCTCCCCTGTAGCACTGGGTTCTATTATAGCAAATGTAACACTCTAATCCTGTTGTATCTATTTCCATGCGTATGTACCCCTATTCCTTGTTGACAGCCTGAATCATAATCAATGATAACCATCTTTTTATCTTTGACATCTTACAGAGTGCCTAAGACATACTAAATAGTCTATATATATTTAGGAATTAATAAATCTGACATGCTAAGAACTCCACTGAAACAACATAGTATTCTTAGAGCAATATTCCTCTAGCCCAGAATGACCATCTGTTTTACTTTTGCTACAATACTGCATCTTCCTGAATAATCAAGTAATATATACATATTTATTATTACTATTATTTAACAGCTTCAAAACACTTAACTATGGAACACAATATATCTCTTGTATTGCTTATGTCATATTTAACTATGTCACCTCTTCTAATTAATGTGTAGCTATTTGGTTTCTGTCAGGTTCATCGATGGCATTTTTTTTACATAAGTGCCAAGACCCCAACATAAATTTAAAGATAGTTTGAAGCTCAATGACATATATTCTTAAAAAGTTTCACAGATAGAGGACTCTCGGGCTTAATGGCTGTTATTCCTGATTCATCTAAAAATATATGACATCAAAGGAGAAAAATCACACTAGTGGAATACACCTCTCATAACTTAAAAGATGACTCCATTCTCATGCCTATGAAGTCCCTTGCCACCACAAATGCTAAAAGAAGCACTCTGGTTTGTAAAGCTTTCCCACTGTTATCCTCACTTTTTAATTAGATTGAAAAAAAAAAAATCCAAAGCAAAAATGCTAGCAAGAATTACATCTCATTGTAGAGCAGGGATTGGCTCTAGGGGTCTAGAGCAGGGCCAGATAGCCAATGTTTATTTGCACTTTCTTTGCATGTCATATGGTCTCCATCACAACTCTTGAACTCTGCTGTTGTAGCACAAAAACAGCCAAAAACAATACATAAATGAATTGGTGTAGCTGTGTTGCAATAAAACTATTTACAAAATCAATTGGCTTAGCCAACAATCAGTGGTTTACCACCCTTGTTCTAAAGGAATGTGGTTTAAATCCTACTACAATTTCAATCAAATTCATTTGTGTATAGCAGAATATTTATTCCTTTCATACTGGAGATTATTGATCTCCTCTAATGAATTCAATAAGATGATGATCTTGTACAAGTAACGCATTCAAACCTATTATTACTAGACAACATGTTAATATTTCCTAGGATTCCTTTCATTACAAGTAAATTTTAAATGTTCTGTTTATGTTTCTCTTGTTCTAGTGTAAAAAAAATTCTCAATACATATTAATTATATTGCAATGGTCTTTGAAAGGCAATGAAAGCTATTTATTTATATATTGAACTTCCAAATAAAATATCCTTTCCCATAACTTATTTAAAACTTCCCACAGAAATAAGCTTCCTCTCCAAGAGTCATAGTTTAAGAGCCTTTTTTTGTTTAACAGATTTAATCCAGAAGGGGAAAAGTTCTTATTTCCCACCTCAAATTATGTTTGTTTATTGGACATGTTTGACTTCAATATAAAACCAAATATAAACTACAAACTAATAGAGATGAGATCCTTAGCACTGCGGTTTTCAAAAAGAAAAATAGCAGATTAGTTTTACGTAGTCATACAATAAAACCAACAAATAAAAACATACTGTCAATAACAATTTAACAATATAAAAATTCAAGAATTTGTAATAATTTTGCCATGCACTCACTTGTTTTGGGTGTGAGGTAAACACTCAGAGCAGTAATAGCATCATTTGAGGGATCATGATAAAGTTCAGTTACAAGAAGATCATTATCCTTCATTCGCAAAGGGAACTTCTGCATATCTAAAAAACAAAAATTTTCAAATAGCATTAAAATAAGTAGTGCGAAAACTATAAAGGTAATGTTTTCTTGTTATTGTTTTAAAAAAATATATTAAAAAGAAGTACTGTAAGTGTCAGTACACTTACCTATGTAATATATTGATCCATTGTTACATCCCAGTAGAAGGAATGACCCAGCAGTGTCATAACTAGTTATAGGAACAACATCTTGAACCTGATATAGTGGAGATTATTATTAAATGTCAGACATTAATTACAATTTATATTTTCTGCTTAATTTCCTCAAAACTTTGATTATTTTAATAAAAAGGACAGCAATATCACAGCAATATCCCATTTAAGTATGGCTTAAAAAATGAACTTCTTTTAAACACACACACACACACACACACACACACACAAGATACCAGAAGGGACTCAGAAGAACCACCATTTAGTTCCTTTTAAAGACTTTTAAATTATATTTCCAAAAGCAGCATTTTCTTTTCAGAATTCAGATGGATCCTATTACACAAGATTTACTAGATCACAGAAGAACATTAGAAGTTCCCTCTTCCCCTTCTCTCTCTCATACTAGAGATTAAATGACCTGCCTAAAGTCACATAGTAAATTAGAGACAGAATAAGAATTAGAAAACAGATTAAATAACTTCCAGGCCAGTACTTGCTCCCATGATAATTCATTACACTTTCTTTGAAAAGGTAGTATTCTCTGTTTTTATTCTCCCTGAAGATTTTACCTGCTTCCTAGGTAACGGCAAGGCAAACCAAGTTCTCCTATGCTTTGTTTTTTTCCAAATACTTCAAATTAAAAATCTGTTTTTCCAAGCAATTCAATCTAGTTTACAAATTAATAACCTCCTGTATTTGCGCTTAAAGAGAAGCAAAATGACATGACTTTTATTACAAAACAAAATAAAAAACAAACAAAAAAGCAAAAAATGTTGTTAGAGTGGTGGCAATAAGTGAGATCAAAATGAATCTTCCCCATTAAAAGCCAGTGATGTACATGAAACTTCACAGATTAATTTTAAGTGAAATACTTGACACAATATTCTGTAAACAAAAGTCAAAAAGAGACTTCTAATAATTTAAAAGTCAAAAATGTTAAGGAATTTTTATTTATCATATTTGTTTTTCATTTGAAAGGTTAAAATCTAACCATTATTTACTTAATATGTAAGTACTTATTATACACCATATATTATTCAAGAGAACTGGACTGGAAATAAGGGATGTCAGATAACACTTTTACTCTCTTGGAGCTACACTGTAAGCTTGTGGGAGAGAAAGAAAAACAAACAGAAAAAGTGTGATAGGCACTAAGAGTATACAATGTGATCAAAGAAGTGGGAGGAGGGATTCTCATTTCAATGGGGGTAGAGAGAAAAGTACAAAGATCAAGGAAGAGTCTAGAGAAGAAGTGAAGCTTTAAGAGACTTTAAAAGTCATTATAAATTAAGTGGAGGAAGGAGAAAGGACATGATCATAACAAGTATAGAAATAGAATCTAGACCCTTTAACTGATACATGGTGTGCATTTTGAGTGTATGAATAAATAAATTAATAAATGCATGAATAATTTGATACCTAATGTAGACACAATATGTATATTTTAATATTTTTATCCAGTATTTCTATGTATCTGCAGAAGGGGGCTTGTGTCAGCTAATTCAGTTTTGTTACTGTAAATCCTAAGGAATCAAATATAATATACTTAGGAAAGTGCCAGAACAAAAGATACCCAAAAATTATTCCCTACCCAATAAGCTGTGGGCCCATGAGTCCAATGTACACACTATACCTACTCCTAACATGTAAGCATTCAGGAACCTATTACCAAAAAACCTCTGGTACTGGCATTGGTGCTATAGGTGCAGTTAAGAAAAGAAGTTAAGCAAATGAACCTCCCCAATTCTTATCCGGCCAAGCACATCAGACTACAGTAACTCACTGAATTCTTGTTCCCAGAGCCCATTTTTCCTACTCAAGCTCAGCTTCCACTGTTCACCTAAAACATTAGGCTGTGACTCAGATGGTGACTGTGATGGTTAGTTTCATGTGTCAACTTGACTATGCTATAGGATGCAGTCATTTAATCAAAACTAATTTAAGTGTTGCTGTGAAGGTATTTTTCAGATGTGATTAACATCTACAGACAGTTGACTTTAAGTAAAGGAGTTTATCCTTGATAATGTGGGTAGGCCTCATTCAATCAGATGAAAGACCTCCAGCATAAAAACTAAAGTTTTCCCAGAGAAGAAATTCTGCCTCAAGACTGCAGCATTAACTCTTGCCTGAGTTTCCAGGCTGCTTACCTGTCCTATGGATTTCAGACTTGCCAACCCCCAAACCTGTGTGAACCAATTCCTTGAAATAAACCTCTTTATGGTTCTGTTTCTATGGAGAATGCTGATTGATACATTAACTAAGCTGAAGAGCTCTAATCCTCCAAAATAAACACAGGGTTACTTCTCTTATTCTTCAGGAATCTGAATACATGATGAAATACAGTTTTGAAAATATGAGTAAAAATCAAAAAAAGGTAATAAAGAAGTACATTTCTTTAGGAACCCAAATTTACTTTGGCAATTTATGACAGAGAGAGTGTTACTTCCCCCAGCCACTAAAAATTCAGATTGGACATAATTAGTTAAGTAATCCACCTGGGAGCAGAACTGCCATAAATGATAAAAATTTGCATTCTTCTTTATAAAAATATGAACAGCTCAAGAATCCTTCTGATCAATATATTCTTCTACCTAAACTTTAGATCCATCTAGATCGGTCCTTACCCACATTCCTTGACTCATAATTTTTTTTATGCTGACACCACTATAATGCCTTTTGTTGTACCTACATGGAAGGCCCACTCTAGTACTAACATTATTGCACAAACATGACTTCTATGTCTTCACTGAAAATGAAACTTAATTACTCCTGAATGGCATCCTTTAAACTGGAACTCATTCATTCTTTTGCTATCTCCCCAATACCTCAGAGCCTTAAGATCTCAAGAATGATCTTCTATTTCCTCAACTCAATAACATCTAGTTACCACACATCTGCCCAAACTGTCACTTCCAGACTAACCCAAAACCTTTGCTGAAGATCCTGGCACCTGGCTCATAGTTTTACTTTTGCCCATTCTCTGCCACTATCCTGACACTTAAATGTCCATAGTGATAACCAGTACAGTCCCTTCCCCCTAATTCAATGACTTTCACCTTTAAGCCAGTTCAACACGATTTAAACCAACTATATCAGAACTGCTCCAGCTCCAAAATCTTTAAATAAAAATTGTCTGTTTGACCACAACTCCTATCTTTCCAACAATTCTCATTCGTTAAAATTCATCAATTTGCATTAACTTCCTTCTGGTTTACTGACATCTCTGTATCTTCTCTGCCTACCTGGCACTTCCTCACTATCACTTCTTGATCTTACAGTTTCAACCTTGCCATCTTGGATCACTCCAACACTCTGTTTTCTTCTATCTTGTTCCTGTTTCCAGTGCTGTGCATGAAGAAATTCACATAATTGTATCACCGAGTTCCACTACAAATATACAATTTATAATCTCTGCAATCATTCGATGCATTTCTTGTAGTTTCTTCTTCCATTCTCCAAAAGCTAATACAAGTTATCAAAACTATTCTAAGGTCACCAAGTTTATCACTGATTACTCTGTGTGATAAACTCACTTCAGTTCTCACAAAACAAAAACAAACAAAATGTTAAGAGACATACTTTAATGTCTCTCTTTTCAAGTGAATTTATGTTCTTAGCACTTCTTCCACACATTTCTGTCACAAAGAAAGAAGTGTCCCTACTCTCTTGAGTCAATCCCTCTAACTGTGCTCTAGATCCTATACATTCCTGTCTTCTCTGGGACAGAAATCATCACCAGGTTTTCAACATTCAATTTCTTCTCTAGCAACTCCACTCTACAAGCACATTCAAACCTCTTCCAGACCAGAGAAAATATAAAATAAAGCACTGTAAATCTTTTCTTCAATCTAGTCTTGATCCAGAAGTTATCACTTTGTTTCTCTGCCTTCCTTCCCCACCAAACTTCTTGAAAGATGACTCTGAATTTGCTTTCTCCAATCTCTGATCTTTTAATTCCTCCAGCCCACCTTTCATATTAGCTACCATTGTTATCTTCCTAAAACATGGATCTGATCATGTCACTCCCCTGCTTAAAGTTCTTTAATTTTTCCTCTCCTTCAGAATCAGGTATCAAACTCTTAAGTCTTATCTCTTTCCTTTTCCTCTCAAGTATGTGAGATCATTTAATTTGCTATCCTCTCTGAACTGGCTACAAATTTTCACACAGATCTGTGCTTCCACTCAGAAAATGAAGTTTGCCTAGACTACCCTTCTCAAGTAGCACAGAACTTAAAACATTTCATAGAAATGCCAAACTACAATTTAAAAATTCATTTTTCCAAAAATATCTTAAATTTCTTGAAACACAAATTTGCATCTAGAAACAAATTTATCTCTAAATATATTCAATATTCAGTATAATAAAAAAGTAATATAAATTGCACAAGATTAAAGTAGGAGCATAATCAGTATGACTTTCAGAAATGTTTCAATGTTTGTAATACATCTTAGTGAAAACTTACTTGCCAGTGCTGAGTGACAGCATTCCACACTCCTACTTTCCCTGTATGACTCGTGGCCACCAACTGGTTACCAATAAAGAAGAGAGCATCTACAGGGACGCCAAGGCTGAATACTCCTTAAATAACGATAAAATATAAAAAAGGTTAATCGGGTCAACATATTTAGAATTAATCAAAACCTAGAATAAGAACATCTTAGAAGTGGCTAATTTAAACCTATTCTCACTTCTACAAATTATGTGCTAGACACTTTGGGGACCAGAAATAGGAAACTCTTATGCTGTTGTAAGCAGCTTACACAACTCCCAAAGCACATAAGAGCCTGCCTTAAGTAGTCTCACAGTGATTTAATACCTTGGTTACCTAAAACTGTGGTTCCCAAACCTGGCAGATCATCAAAATAACCATGCAGATTTAAAGTGGAAAAATAAATAATAAAAAGGTTTACAGGCTCCATGCCTGACCCCTAAATCAGAATGTATTTGTATAAAATCCATAGGAGCTTTTGGATGCAGCTGACCCACGGACCTGATATTTGGGAGCAGCCAATCTGAAGACACAGACTAGGCAACCTCAACTAACCAGAATGTATATAAGAATATGGGGGAAAAAAAAAGAACAGTAAGAAGTCACACTATACTCAAACATTAAGGCCTTTTGTCGGAGCTTATCTTAAACACTGGTTTCCCAGGATTGCAGCTATTAATTAAATTCATTCAAAAGGCATTAGATTAGGTACTGCAGATTAAAAAAAGAGAGTGAGAGAGCATATGATGTAACCAGGAACTTACAACCTAGGAGGACAAAAAGTGAAAACATAGTATAATGCAGTAGTGAAAGAAAGATGAACTAGGTAAAAGTAACATACAGAGGAGTAAAAGGGAATAGGGAAAAGGCATTTGAGAATATTTCTTAGAAAACAAGCCATCTAAATCAGGTTTTTAAAAGGTAATTAAGAATTCACCCAATTGTGGCTTGGGAAAGGTGACAGGTCCTGGGAATATGGGAAAAGGAAGAGGAGGAGAAGGTTAGGGAGGTTACAGGGGCAAATATCTACATTAATAGCAAAAGACACAAGAATTTCTAAAGCAGAATTCTAGGCTCACGTTGGTGTGGCATTTATGGCCCTATATAGTTGTCTCTCTTAAGCAGAGCATTGCAGAATAAGCTGTGGTAGAAAGATGGCTCTGAAAATACCTTTCTCTGCCAACTTTCCAGTCCTTACTTATCTCATCTACAAAACAGGCCCTAGCTAAATGTCTCAAAGACCACTTTCAGTCTAAAAATGTTATAATCCAATTTTGGCATTTAAATGGCATTATCTTCATTATATGAAAACACCTTAAGGGAACTATCTTTTTACCTAATAATGCTGGAAAATAAAGCTCACTATACAGTATTATTTTATGTAGACCTTAACTGTTTTAGGAATCAGTTCATTTATTTTAAAAGAATACCTCTTATCTGCCAATGTGAAGAATTTTCTCAGCATCTAGCTGAGAAAGTAAAGCTGCAGAAGACCTTGCAGAACTAATGGAACGAAACAAACCACTTAAATGCAACTGCAACATGTAGTAAGAGTGTAAGTCAGAAAATATTATTGATTTCTTTTGAAACATAACACCAGTGCAAGGTACTTCCATTTCTGATCAGAACTCTACTAGATATAAGATCAGTGGTCATAAACAATATCTTGAAAATTCTTAACCAATCTCGAAAAAGTCTAGCCTCTAACAGGAAGAAAGATGATATATACTGGACAAAGAGAAAAAGAAATGGGTAAGTACTGTTATGGAATGTCTTCTATACATACATTTTCATTTGTATGTATAAATACTTATTTACATATACATACAAATTAACAGATCATCTCAGCTCAACTGTCAACCAAAACAGCCAGAGCAAAATAAAGCACAACACACACATACAAAAAGCTAAGCCATTCAACCAGAATTGGTTAAGAAATGAACCTGGCACTTCAAAGCAGAAAGCCCATCACTTCACAATTTTAGGAACTGTTATGTAATAGTACTTTAATTTTGATGTCAAAAACCATTCTTCAGAACATGTGAAGTCAACCATATTCAGTACTATGGGCCACATGAAAGACAAAAATAATAAAACAGAGAAAACAACTAACATCGATTACTCTAGAGAAGGATAAGGTTCTGGGAAATCAAGGAAGACACTTTGAATGGTCTCAAGAAATTTAAAGTGCCACTCCTGCTTAGGCTCAACAATCCTGACCACTGTCCACAGGGAAGACAACAATATAAGAAATGACAAGTTCCTGGCTTAAGGGGCCCTCTCAGTAAAACACTGCTCATAGTAGCAATCCAGTAGCAGTGTCTTATACAACTTAGGTTGAAGGGAGTTCAGCCCCTGGGAGAGCTCTATCACAGATATGCCAGCCCTAACAATTTTCTCTGGATGGTGTTGCCAGGTTCTGAAGAGTTTTTGTAACAACAAATGGTTTCTTTCACAAGGCACGAACAGATTAGTACTGGGCTATCTTATAACATAGCTACCTACCACATTAGCCTTTGAAAAATCACGGCATAAAAACTCCTACATTTATTATGTTACAAATGGCAATTTGAAAACAGGAAAACAAAAATCACAACTCATTTCCTTTCTGTATAATGACCAGTGTATTATACCTTTGAAAATTTTTATGTTAAAAAAACACATTTTTAAAAATTTTTTTATATTTTACAGTTTTTAGGTAGGACTTCTGTTGACAACCATGATGGAATAACTGGTATCAGATTAATCCCTCGCTGTCCAACAAGAAGAAACTGGTCAAAATATACGGAGTGACCATTTACAGGCACTGGACAATGGGCAGCAGAGGACTTGAGAGATGGGAAACACAAAAGATATGTCCCACATTCACACTGGCCTTTTGCTTACAGGTACTCTTCTTGACCATAGCACAAGGAGGTGAAGTCCAAATGAAGAGTGATGGCTTCCCTGAACTGAGGAGGCAAAGATCAGAGTTTAGAGTTGCTGAGATGGCTGGAATTTGTGGGCAAAGTACGGGAAAGTTGGTAACTGTGCTGGATGGGGGGGGCAGGGTTCAGAAGTTGCATAGAAGTTTCTCTAGGACCTTGGCTGAGGCCAGATTTTACCTGGGCAGAATGAGAACACTCAGGGACTAAAGGAGAGAGGTTGCTATAGGACTGGGAGCTAAATGGAGATAGAAGAGGTCATATGTGGATAGATGATACAGTTCCAGCCTGGGAAGAGTGGACAGCCCTTGCTGAGCACTTTGAGCATTCAACTGAGATTCCAGAAAGACCAGCCTTTAAGAATAAGGACCATGCCCCCAAGTAGAAGTCATGCCCCAAAATTAAAAATAAAACTCAAAGAGACTACCCCTAACAAAATATAAAATCAAGCGTAACAGGGTCAAGAAGATATGTCAACAATTTAACTGCCAGTTAAAACAAAACTCACATCTTTTACAGGAAGAAAACATAATCCGTATCTCCTACAACATCATGTACGTGTCTAGCATATAATCAAAATTTTCTAGACGTGAAGAAACAGAAAAATATAACCCAAAATAAACAGATGAAATAATCCAGATATTGGACTTAGCAGACAAAAACTTTAAAACAGCTATTAGGAATATGCTGAATTTAATAAAAAGGAGTACATAATGAGTGAAAAGATGAGAAATCTCAGTACAGAAACACAAACTGTAAAAGGAACCAAACGACAATTCTCGAACTGAAAAGACCAATAAGAAAAATTCACTGGATGGGCTTAACTGCAAATTGAATACCGACAGAAAAAAAAAGGGGGAGGAGGAGTTAATGACATTAAAGATAGATCAATAAAATATATCTAAACTGAAGAAAGGAGAGAAAATAAATTATAAAAAAATTGTGCTTTAGGGATCTCTGGGTCAGTATGAAATAGACTAATAAATAACTGAGTCTCAAAAGTAGAAGGAGTTGGGGGAGAGGAAAAGCGAGCAAGAGGAAGGGAATGGGGCATAAGATTCATACAGATAAAAATAGGAAAGAGAACAATATATTTACTATAGAATCAAAAAATATAAAATACTTAGGGATCAACTTAACAAAATACATCTAAAGTCAGTATATTGAAAACTACAAAACACCGCTCAGGGAAATCAGAGATGACCTAAAAAAATGGAGAGAGAGAGATCATATTCATAGATTAGAATACTCAACCATGTTAACAATGTCAATTCTCCACAAATTGACTGAAAGATGTAATAAAATCCCAGTCAAAATCACAAAAGGTTTCCTTACAGACAATGACAAGTTGATTTTCAAATTTATATGAAAATATAAAGAACCTGGAACAGACAACTCAATTTTCGAAAAGGAAGAACAATGGAGAAGGGCTGATTTCAAGAATGACTGTAAAAACCAACAGTGTTCAATACACTAGGGTACTGGTCATAAGGACCTGTAGATCAATGGCACAGAATACAGAGTTTCATGACCCACACCTAAACAGTCTATTGATTTTTGACAATGGCACCATGGCAATTCAATGAAGGAAAGGACAGTCTCGTCAAGAAAGGCACTGGAAGAACCAGATACCCAAATGGAAAAAAATGAACCATGATGCTTATACCATACACAGAAATTTACTAAAAATGAATCGATACTGAAATGTAAAAACCAAAACTTCAAAATAAAAAAAAATAATAAAAAAATTTAAGAAGAAAATATAAAAGAAAAGCTTTGCAATCATGGTATAGGCAAAGATTTCTAAGACAGGTCACAATAAGCATAAACAAAGCAAGAAAAATTGCTATATTAGACTTCTTCAATATAACCTTTGTTCTTCAAAAGATACCATTAAGAAAATAAAAGGCAAATCATGGTATGGAAGAAAATATTCCCAGTACATATATTTGAAAAAAGATTTGTATCTACTACAGAGTTTCTTAACCTCAGCAGCTCTGATGTTTTGGAACTGATAATTCTTTATTGTGAAGGGGCTTGAACATTTAGGATTTTAGCAGCATTCCTGGTCTCTACAAACTAGATGCTAGAAGCAGTCCTTCTTCAGTTGTGTCAACCAAAAATGTCTCCCAACACTGCCAAATTTCCCCTGCTGTAATCACTAACTTAGAATACATGAAGAACTCAACAGATTAATATGATGATTACCTCATAAAAAGGGAGCAAATGATTTAAAAAGACATTTCCAAAAGAAAATATACAAATGGCCAAAAAGCACATGAAAAGATGCTCAACATGATTAGTCACCAGGAAAATGCACCTAAAACCACCATTAAAATCACTGCATATCCATGAGAATGGCTCAAATTAAAAGACTGACAATGCAAAGTGCTGGTATGGGGTGTGGAGCAACTGGAATTCTCATACACTGCTATTGGAAATGTAACTTCGGAAAAGTTTGGCAGTTTTTCATCAAGTTAAGCGTACAATTTTCATATGACCCAGAAATTCTACTCATTGGTATTTTCTTCATGAAAGCATATATCTACAGAAAATACTTGTACTTCAATGTCCACAGCAAATTTTTTCATAATATCTCCAAATTAGAAAGAATCCAAATGTTTACCAAGAGGTAAGTAAACAAATTCTGGCATATTAATTCAACAGAATAATATCAAGCAATAAAAAATAATGGATCATGGATATACACAGCAACATGGATGAATCAAAAGCATACTGAGTGAAAGAAGATGAACACATAAGAAAACATTCCACATAATTGTATGAAATTCCAGACAAGGAAAAAAAGATCTGGGTTGCCTAAGGGCTAGGAGCTGGAGGAGAATCACTGCAAAGTGGCACAAGGAAATTTTATGGGGTGATGGAAATATTCTATATTTTTTGTCAAAATCATTGACCTGTATACTTAAAATGCATTACTGCCTATAAATTATATCACAATAAAGTTGATTAAATAAGACATACATATAAACACACACACACACACACACACACACACACTATAACAGCTAGGAGCATAGACTGGTTTAGAATGCTGGCTCAGCCATTTCTACCTTATATGGCCTTAACCTCTTTATGCTGCAATTTCTTCATCCACAAAAGGGAGATAATGAAAATCCCTTTCTCAGAGTTGTTTTAAGGATTTAATGAGTGTTTTAATGATTTAATGGTAAAGTCCTTATACAGATTCCTTATACAAAGTAAATGCTTTATGTATTTTGTTACCCCACTCCCAATTTATATCTCATTTAAATCATCCTACTGCATTCTAGATTTTAAAATATATATCAAAATGATATATAATGGTTTTCCTCTATAAAATATATATAGGAGTAAAAGTGTTGGAGAAAACATGGTGAGAGGGATGTACCTATCTACTGTTGATGAGCAGGTAGAAAGGTGTAGCCTTTCTGAAGGTCAGTGTGGTGGTTCCACAAAAAATTAAGTATGTGGGGACCATAATGTCCTGCAACCTCATGATGGGGTATGTCATTGGAAGATCTGAGAGCAGAGACATGAATGGACATTTGCAAACTGTTGTTCATGGAGACAGTAATCATGATTTGCAATGGGTGGAGGTGACCAAAGGGTACATAGACTGAGGAACAGAATGGTGAACTGTGGTGTACGCATATAATGACTATTGAGCAACTACAAGAAGGAGTGAAGCTATGAGACACACAACGAGGTGAATGGATCTTGTACACAGTATTTGAGTGAAGTACACCAGAAACAAAGGCAAACACTATAATACCTCACCAATATGGACTAACTACAATGTGTAAACTCAGAATTGAATCTTAGAACATAGCCTAACGTGGACATGATTATTGTAATAGTCCCTAGATTGTAAGCTCTTATAGCAATCAACTCTATTCCTGAATTATAATGCCTATCTCTAAACTTTGAGATGCTGATCCCTTAGTGTATAACCTGATTGGTTTCTGGAATAATGCGTATCTCTGAGATACCTGAAACTCAGAGCTGGAGCTCGGCAGATATGAATGTCAGTATTAGTGCATACAGCAACTGTTAAAAAAAAAGCTGAAAGAGCCCAGACTTCAATTAGTGATATGAATGAAGCAGATCTGGTTAAGACTAGGGCAAACCAGGCCAAAGGGTAAAGGTTGAAACTGACTGTCTTTTAAAACTTCAACTTCCATGTGACACCAAGGGAAGAGATGTCTATTTGGTGCAGGATCTATATTTTCTAAACAGTGTAACTCTACAGTTGGTTTGTTCAAACACCACAATTATATGGAACTTTGAATAGGAAGTGAGATACGGTAGGTTAGTACAGGTTAGAGTGAAATAGTGACACATCCCAAAGTAATTTGGGCAGAGAATGAAAAATGTATTTATAGTCCCCCACCCCCACCCCGAGGAGCTGGGGGAAGGTGCAGAAGTGTTGGACTTCCTCACCTGGACTGGTGTTGATGTTGTCACAAACATTCAGACTGGTGGTTTGATGTGCTGAACCCTTGATTGTGGGACTTGCCCTTATGAAGCTCATTACTGCAAAGGAGAGGCTAAACTTGCATATAATTGTGCCTAAGAGTCTCCCCTTGAGTACCTCTTTGTAGCTCAGATGTGGCCCTCTCTCTCTCTAACTGAGCCACCTTGACATGTGAACTCACTGCCCTCCCTCCTATGTGGGACCCGACTCCCAGGGGTGTAAATGTCCCGGGCAACGCAGGATATGACTCCCGGGGATGAATCTGGACCCGGCATCGTGGGATTGAGAATATCTTCTTGACCAAAAGGTGGATGCAAAATGAGACAAAATAGTTTCAGTGGCTGAGAGATTTCAAATGGAGTCGAGAGGTCACTCTGGTGGACATTCTTATTCACTACATAGATAACACCTCTTAGGTTCTAATGTATTGGAATAGCTAGAAGTAAATACCTGAAACTACCAAACTCCAACCCAGTAGTCTGGACTCCTGAAGATGATTATATAACAATGTAGATTAGAAGGGGTGACAGTGTGATTGTGAAAACTTTGTGGATCACACTCCCTTTATCTAGTGTGTGGATGGATGAGTAGAAAAAATGGGGATAAAAACTAAATGACAAACAGTGTGGGATGGGGGGGATGGTTTGGATGTTCCTTTTTTACTTTTATTTTTTATTCTTATTCTGATTCTTTCTGACGTAAGGAAAATGTTCAGAAATAGATTGTGGTGATAAATGCATAACTATATGATCGTACTGTGAACAGTTGATTGTATACCATGGATGACTGTATGGTATATGAATATATTTCAATAAAACTGAATTTAAAAAAAAAAGACATATAATGGTTTTCAAATTTTCCTTAAAAAATACCATCTGAAAAAATGATACAAAGTCATTTAAAAAGGTTAAAAAGTTACATTTACAGGAAAATCACAAGGCCAACTATATAATAGTTTCCAAGTAGTCATTTTATAGTTACCACTGCTCCAATATTACGTAGTTGAAACAGGGAAAATTTTTGTTATAAAAAATAACCAGGAAATAACCTCCACACAGACATTTATACATGTAGATATTTATATGTATATTTATTAATTATAATTCTAATATAATTAAAATGCATAGAACTTTAGTTTTCGAATCACTTCTCTCATATATTTTCTTATTTATTCCAACCCAGTCTCCTACTCAATACAAAAATTTGTTATGATATCCTTCAGAGATGGTCATTCACACTCTGCTTGAAGCAATACTCCCAGAGACATAGATTCCGTTTTTTAGTATGGAAAAGGAATGTTAACAAGCCAATTGCTCAACAATCTAAATTAAGGGAAAGTTCTTCCTTGAGCGAAAATTTGCACAAGAAGTTCTCTGTCTATAGTTTTAAAATCTATCACTGGAATTGAAGATAATACTTCAAATGTATTTTAAGAAGTACAGATGGCAATGACACTTTTAGGAATAAAAGCTATATAACTTCAAAATAATGTACAGAATATACTAGATCAACATTATTAAAAAAGTGTAATATATCAAGATATTATTTCAAAGGTAAAATAATTGAAATTAGGCCTGCAGAATTAAAACAAAACAAAACAAAACAAAACAAAAAACCTGTTCTATAAAGGTCTTAACACTCTGGCAATTACGTCAAATGAGATTCAAACACTAGTGAAATTTTGTTTTGTAATTTGAGTACTCTCACAATTTCCAGTTAATAGCCTGCTTGACAGTATGAATGAATAACAATAGTATTTTTTCTGTGAATTCTGAAGATTCTAGCATTTCAAACTGTGGGTGTCTGCTTAGAAATCTGAGACAGTATGTAATAACTTGTAAACTGACAGAAAACCAGTATGACATAAATTATAAAATTTGGATGATACAGAGTAATACTATGAGGCTTTTCATTATTTAAGAGTATATATGACAAGGATTTATATTCGTATAAGCTGAGATTCTCCTGAAGTAATCCACAATCACACGCATACCTCGTGGAGCTTACCCTACAAACATAAGGACTGTATAAAAGAGAATATATCACATTAAAATAGTATTTTTTAGCTTCTTTCAGAATAAACAGGATTCTCAATCCTTTATTAGTTTTGGGAAGTAGCCTGAAAATAGTGAGACTAGATTGACCAATTATTGAGTGACTCAATCATTGTACAAATATTTTCTGAGCATTTCCTACATGCCAGGCCATGTTCTAATCACCCAGTATCCAGTAATGAAAAGATAACAAAGAACTCAGCTGCTTTTTAATGGGAAGAAGTAGAGAATAAGTAAGTAAGGTATAGTATACCAGATGACAATAGATGTTGTAGGGGAAAAAAAAGAAAAAGGACAAGAACTAGGGAGAACCAGGGATGGTAAGATTTGTTTTTATTTAAAGTTAGTTAAGGGAAAGTCTCACTGATTAGGTGACATTTGAGATCTGATGGAAGTGAATAATGAGACATGCAGGTATCTCTTAGAGACATCTCACGGAGGAAATAACATGTGCAAAGGCCCTAAGGCTGAAACATGCCTGTTTCATGAACCGCAAAGAGACCAGCACTTACGAAATTTAAAAGAAAAGCACATATATTGTGTTGATGTTTTGGATGTGTGTGGGGAACGCATGGCTCCAAGATTTTTGAACTGGTCAACTAAAAGGATGGAAATGCCATTTACTGATATGGCAAAGACCGTGGGAAGACAGTTTAAAAAGAAATACCAGGGTTTCTATTTTTATCATCTTAAGTGTGAAATATCTATTACCCTTCTAAATGGAATTGTCAAGATGACAGTTGCATATAGCACAGAAAAATAACACAGCAGACCTGAGACTGCTATCTTTTGAAAGGCCAGTTTGCAAAGTTGGCCGCTGGCTGGCATCTGGAAAGTTGGATTTGCGGAGGATTCCACCACTCCTTAACTGGTACGGGTGGTTCAATGGCCTAAACTGTTCGTGCCAACAATATGGTTTATGCTCAACATCTGTGTTCCTTCTGGGAAACAGGAAGGTGCCTATGTAACTGGCCCCCAATAAAAACCTTGCTCACTGAGTGTCTAATTAGATTCCCTTGTAGACCTCTCACATGCATTGCCACAGTTAACTGCTAGAGGAATTAAGTATGGTCTGTATGACTCCTTTGAATGACAGCTTTCAGAAGCTTGCACCTGGTTTCTTCTGGACTTTATTCCATGTGTCTTTTCTCTTTTCTGATTTTGCTTTGTATTCTTTCACTGTAATAAATCATAGCCATAAGAATCTCCATATGCTGAGTCCTGGGAGTCCTCCTAACGAATCATCAAACCTAGGGTGATCTTGGTGACTCCTGACCCTAACCAGATATACATACATATATATATATATGTATGGATTTCAGAGGAGGGGTCCAGAGTAGATACATAAATATGCAAGTCATCAGCATATACAAGGTATTCAAAAAGCCATGGGAGTATATGAGATCACTAACAGAATTAAATACAGAGGAAAGAAGAAAGAATTCCTTCCAAGGACTGAGCCCTGGGACACATCATTATTTTGAAGTAAGGAGTATGAGGAAGAACTAGCAAAAAGAATTGAGAAAAATAAACAGAGAACTAGGAGGAAAATAAGGAGAATTATATATCCTAGAAGCCAAGGGAAGAAAGTCTTCAAAGGTAAAGAAGTAATCAATTATATCAAATGACAGCTCTAATAAGATGAAGACTAGGGATTGATCATGGGAATTAGCAGGGTACAGATCATGGATAACACTAGTAAGAGTAGCTTTATGGAGAGGTTGGGGGCAAAAACATGATTTGAGCAAGTTCAAGAGAGAACAGAAGAGGAAAACAGAAGCTTAAAATCAGGTAACTACTCTTTCCTGTTTTAAAAGAAATGGAGGAAAAACTGGAAGGGAATGTAGGGTAGTTCTTGTTTTTAAGACAGAGTAACAGCATGGTAGTATGCCGGTAGAAATGATCCAACAGAATAGGAAAAATTTATGATGCACTAGAGAAGGGAAATGTAACTCCTGGAGCAATTTCCTTGAGTAGGTGAAAAGGAATGGGATCTAATACAAAACTGGAGGGGTTGGCCTTAGATAGGAGCACAGGTAATTTATCCACAGTAACAAAAGGGGCAACAGAGTATATGAGCACAGATATAGGTAGGTGGGCAAAAAATAATGGTAGGAGGTTATGAAAGATCTCTTCCGATTATCTCTATTATCTGAATGAGAACAGGAGAGAAGGTTTTAGAAATCTAAGGAGAAAGCCAAAATATGAAATAGGCATCTAGGTGAGTGACATAACTGACAAGGGTAATGTAATAGGATTGCTGGGTAGCTTGCAGAGAGTACTACTTGAGAGTAACAGTCATGAATTGAAACTATATATGGCCTTTTGTGTGTATGTGTGCATGTTTCTTTTTCCCAGCCATATTTAGCTACATAGGTGAAAAGCTGGATTTAGGCAGGGTTGGAAATTCTCCAATTAAGCAGGGCAAATGGAGAAATGCAAGAAAAATAAGCATCCATCCTAAAGAGTGATTATAATGACAGAATCAAAGTCTGACAAAAAAAGGTTAAGTGAGTACTGAAGACTCCAGTGAAGTCTAAGAATTTTGTGAGTTGGGGAACTAGTAACTTCAAAGAAATGAAGGACAGAAACCCAGAGGGAAGGTGACGACTACATCAAGAAGGAGAAGTAGAAAGTGTGTCTGAATGGCATGAGATTCAAAACTGGATGGAAGAGGTGCGGTGAGGAGAGAAGAATGGTCTACAACAGTGATTCTCAAACTGTGGGGGACATAATACGCATGGGTTTCTGAGACCCCTCCCAGAAGGTGTGAGCAGTCAAGACGACTTTCATGGTAATATTAAAGCATTATTTGTCTATACTACCCTTACTCTCTCAAGAATGTACAGAAGAGTTTTCCAAGGCTACGTGACATGTGTTGAGGTCCTCACTCTGTGAGCTAATGGAATCTGCATCTGATTCTTATGTTTTCTAGAATAATCTACAGTGTTAAGTTTAGAATATAACTATGTAGGTTTTCTGAGATTAGTTTATTCTCAATACTTATAGTATGCTCCTACTATCCTCGGTTATATCTGCTTTAATCTCTGCAGCTTCATTATTGACCAATAAATTATTTGAAATCCAAGTTTTCCTCGAGCCTAAACAAAGAAGTACAATAAGAAATAAGTATACTTTGCTGTCTTGTTTCGGAATACCAGTCTTTGCAATGTTTTGAAAACCTTTCTAATTTTTTAAATTTTACCTAATACTGTTTAAAATTTCATGCTTTATACTAAAATAAAATTTATTTTTGATATTTTTTCTTGTACTTAGTGATGAATCAAAATGGGAAATTAAAACAGCTGGGCTAATGAAGTACACATAATAGCTGGAAGACTAATAAAGCCTTGAACAACAGACACTGCTGAATGCTTACTAGAAAAGAAGTCAGTAAAAGAAATTACAGCACTGCCACTTCCCAATAATACAGAAACTCTTTGAATTAAAGATTTGGCTGAGTCAATAGCTTGTCTGCAGAACTGGATTTTTGCCTTACAAACAGTGAACTATACAGATGTTACCGAACCTAGTGTTTTGCTTGTATTCATCTGATACCAACATCAACTAATCATTAAAACTCTTTTTTTATGTAATGCTTAGCCATAAACACAAGGGGTGCTGAAATATTCGGTGCTGAAAAATTTTATGAATCTCATGGTTTATCCTGGAACATCTATGTTGACATATGCGTTGATGATACAAAACAATGGTGGGTAGAAATGACAGGAACCAAGACAGTGGCACTAAATTGTATTAGCAGTCACTAAATTCTTTTTGACCCCACATTTTCAGAGAAAAAGGGCAATTTAACTTAAGAATGTCATTGATTAGGCTGTAAAATTGTGCACTGATTAAGTTTCAATTTTGAGTATGTCTTTTTAATATTGGGTGTGACTAAGTATAGTGGTAGCTGTCTCAAGAAAAAGACCTTCACAGCTATTGGAGGTGAGAGCTAAACTAGCTCCTACTTTCATAGAATACCATTCTTATTTGAAAGGATGGTTAACAAACAAACAATGGTCAGCATTCAGATTTCGGTATTTGGCATACATTTTTTCAAAAATGAAAGAAATTAGCCTGTTAATTCAAAGAAAACAACAAACAATAAATGTTGCTAATGATAAACAACTCAAACTTTCAAGTGAAAATTAGAATTCTGGCAAACTTTTATCTATCATGGTGAGTGTGAAAACTCTAATATTTAGAGTTGAGTGATATGGTCAGTGGTGACACTAATGAATGTCATTTTTTTGATACTGCACGATGAAGTAGATCAACATTTGGAAAATGTGTATAACTCAGTAAATCAGTATTTTCCAAATGATCAAGGAAATGATGTTACAAAATCATGCATAGGTAAAAGAGCCATTTAAAGTACAAGATAGACCAACAGATTTTAAGTTAACATAGAGTATGAAAACTTTATTGACATGGTTTCTAAATTTTGGTACAGAATCAAAGAAGAATATCCACAATGATCTGAAAAGACTATTAAAATACATGTTTTTTCAACTACATGCCTGTGTGAGGCTGGGTTTTCTTTACATACTTCCACCAAAACTACATTTCACAGCAGACTACATGCAGAACTAGGTATCAAAATTCAGCAAGATATTGGAGATACTCAAAACTGTAAACTAATGCCACTCTTCTCACTAAATATTTTTTGTGGAAAATATATTTTTCATAAAAAATGCCATTTATATTACTATGCAATGAGTTTATTATTGCTATTTTTAATTAATTAATAAAAACCTTATAAAACTTCAGTTTTAACTCTCTTAATGGTAAATATTGATAGATATAACCTACACAAGCCAAAGTTCTTTATGGTCCTGAATAAACTTTCAAGAGTGCAAAGGGGTCCTGAGACCAGAAAGTTTGAAAAATTCTGGTCCAGAAGTAATAAGGATGCAAGAAAGTATTTACCCCATCTTCAGGCCTGGCAGTATGGGAGAGATGGAAAGAAAGCAGTAAACATTAAGTGGAATTCAGGAAAAAGCAACATTCTCATAGAAAAGTCAGGTTTCAGTTGGAGCAAACTGGTAAAAAGACTCTCCCCTCTCTCCTGTTATACCAATTTTCCCCTTTTTACTACATCATTCCCCTCACATTGAGTGGTACTGTTATCACTGACCCTGGAAAGAAGGGGGGCTACTGTAGCTAACTCACAGTCCAGCTTGGTTTTGGTTTTTATGGGCAATTCTTTTTAAATTTCAGGATATTATATATACCAGCATAAACAAGATTTTTCCTACCTATTTCACTTCCACTTCCTCCATCTTGAATACTCCAGAGGATGATGCTACTCTCTGAGGCCACAGCAACCATTTTATCTTTGTCTCCATGTGGACCTCCAACCACTTTTGCATTTAAAGCAACTCGTTCAATAGTCCAATCCAAATATGGGCTTGTAAACACTTGTTGCCATCCTGATGATTCTTTGATTCTATTAAGAAAGGCACATGAGCTAGACTCTAGCAGTTAAGCAAACCCAAATACAAACAAATGTACAGACAAAAAGTTTAATAGCTGCTACCAACCCACCTTTATATTTATGAAATATAAAATTTTGTTGATATATTTATCATCTACAAAGCCAGAATATTATTCCTGAGGTATACCTATATTCACAGGCATATAAACCACTCAGAAAGAGACCAAAGTTCTACATTTTTCCAAATAAATTTTGAAGTCCTCCAAATTCTTAAAAACTTAAAATTAACTTAAAAAAAAATAGTTATATCTTTCACTTTACTCCACAGAAAAAGTACTACTGTCATTTTCTATAAGTAGGAATAAGTCAACAAAAGTCAGAATTTGGGTATTATAATGGAAACTACATGCATTCAATCTATTGTGCTTTCGTACTGTAGATGATAAGTCTACTCAGGCAAACAAAATCCTGTGTACCATATGCATTTCAATACCTCAACCCAATCAAATGAATAAAAGGTGGAACTCCAGAATTCATTCTCTGAAGACTGAATTCTAAAGTCTAAATGCAAAATCTTATGACACCATTATTCCTTTCCCATATGTAAAGGCTTACCAGAGTTCAATTTGCAATTGATTGGATACAACTGTTTTGTTAATATTTAATTTCTCTGAAAAACATACCTGTACATTTTTCATGATTTTTTTCCCTATCTGAATTTAAGTTTTTCAGACAGGAATTCTATCTGATTATACATCAAGCCTTCATATATTTATAACCTACACAAATGTGTAATTAGGACAGTGAATGACTCGAACTTTTTTTAAAGTTACACTAAGCAAATGATGCAAACAAAACTGTAAACTTTTTTTGTCCTATCTAAAGAGAATAAATACATCATGAAGATATTTAGAAATACTCCTTTATATACAACCTGACATCTTGCAAAAATCATACTTAAGTAACTCATAACTGATTTACATAAGGACTTAAATGAAAACACTTTAGCTTCATTTTAATTTACATACGTACACTAAAGTAATACAACTATAATTCATGAAATATTCAATTAAGCCTTATTAAATTGAAGAATTAATGCTTTCCTTGCATAAACTTCAAAGCAATACAGAGAAAAACATATTCATTTTTCCTAAGCTTTGTATGGTCTGTAGTTACCCTCTTCAGCCACCAGATGGAATTTATGTGTTATTAAGATAAACAAATGGAGAATCTAACAAACTCTAAAAACTGACATGGAGAAAAGAAATACAGATGCTTTAGGGACTGTCAGGGCACAAAGCGGGGATTGCTGCTACTTCAGAACTAATGACAACATGCTGCTACGTGGATGTGGACATATGCTAGGTTCATAAAAGAGTTTCAGGAAGAGTTATTTGGTTGATTTAATGACATAAATAAGGTGATCTTGTGATATATAAATAATAATAAAACCATGTAATCTAATCTTTTACATAGATCATACTTCTTCTAAGTTATTTTTCCCTACAGCAATTAGTATACTGTAAAACAAAGAGATGTCAAAATGGGCAAAAAAAATAAAAATATATGAAAGCTATTATAAAATTTACAGAATTTAATTCATTAAGATTGTACTTCAGTTTTTAAGTTAAAATCAGTGTCATCAAAAGATGACAGAAACACATACGTTTATAATTTTTCATAAAAGTTATACAAGATTTAAAATGTAAAATAAAATAAAAGGAGTGCTGATAGTTCAACACTCTGTCTCCTTATATCTACTGCTGACCACTGAACCAACATTCTGGAGTCAGGACAGCTATGTAAAGAAGAATATGATTATTTTCCAATTATTAAGACCTCAAAGTAATATAGCAGAGGGGACAGGTCCCATGAGATACTGAAACTTACTATAAACATATACCTCAAATTGTATGGAAATAGATGACTATATCTGAAGAACATAAGAGAATCCAAAAATAGACACAAGTATATATGTAAGCATAAAATAAGATAAAGGGGATTTCAAATTCAGTGAGAAAAGCATAGTTTATATAATAAACTATAGTAACATAATAACTATTCACTTGGAAGAAAATAAAATTGATTCTTATACCTTACACCATATACAAAAAGTAAACCTCACATGGATCAAAGATCTAAAATGGAATGTAAGCTCCATAAGGGCAGCAATGTACACAACTATTGTTCATTAATATAAGCAACACTGCCATAAACTCAGCAAGAAAAAGAGGATACAAAAGTAAAGCCTAACAATGCAGAAAATTTGTGACTCTAGGTGAAGAATAATGTGTTCATCGACTAACTCTTTTTTTTGAAGGTTTGAAATTTGTTGAAATAAAAAGTTAGAGAAAGACAACTTGTAGAGAACATTACATTCAAAATGGCCTGAATATTTCTCTTTCTTTTGAAATCTTTGTTTTGTCATTGGGTTGAATGATTTAACTACACATGAAGAAATCCAGTATGCCCTCATTTATTTTCCTTTGTCACTCTGCATGGCATTTTGCTTTACATCATTGACAGCGAGTGAAAGGTGAAAGCAAAGAAAGCCCATGACATTAGCAAAGCAGGAATAGAAAATGTAACAGCACCATTCTTCTTGTAGTCTGTCATTCAATGAGTGAAATTTTGGGTAACATACCGTGTGTCTCCAGTTGTCAAGTAGTCATCTTTAGCTCTGTTCCACAATAACAAAAGATACTTTATGCCACTACTACTCCTGAAAACTTAATATATGTCTCACAACTCCTTGGATCCCTCATCAACAAAAATATGTACATAATATTTAAACAAAAACATAAAGACTAAAACAGTTTTCTCAATTTAGATCCCTAAAACGGTGAGTTCAAAACAAAATTACTAAAAAAAAAAATAAAGTCCTTTACCAAATAGGTCTTCTTAAAATATCTAGAATTTTAAAACCTAGGTCTGTAAACTTTAGAAGACATTTCTAATATTTTTTATCTATTGTGACTATTTTTTCTTAATTAAACAGTGACAATATATCTATACATTCTTTGATTTTTCAACAATTAAATGGATCATAGTCTAAGCTAGTCTTCTAGCTTTTTTTGTGCACTTCTACACCATTTTGTGCCATTAACATTTCTCATTGCATATAATGATTCTGAACCAAGAATCCTAACCTTTCTCTAATGTAAAAAGTCATGGGTCTATACCATTCATTCCCTTTCAGTCTCTGAAAATTCAAGAATTAGTAAACTAAACTATTTCTGTATACGTCTCACACATTATTAAACTACACCACTTCAGCTCACAAATCTTCTACTTCACTATCTCATTTACAAGGATGTAGTAATGACCAATGTAGTCTCATTTCCCCTACTCAAGAGCACCAAAGGCTGAGTAATTTTAGATAGAAAGTCATGGGGCTCATTTTAATAACCCTGTCTACAGTCATTTAATACAAGTTTAATGATTTATAATTTAGATACAAGCAATAAGGATAACATCAAGACATCTCAGTTTCATCACAGTTGAAACTGCCTGGGAAATATTTAAGACATATTATGGCTAACACCAATATTCGCCAATTTAACTGTGAAAATAAAAGCAAACTAAATCTAATCAGGAGATACAGAAGTAGGTAAAATATGCAGGGGGAAAAATGATGACTAAAAGAAAAATACAAAATTAGAATTATTAAAAACTAACCCTCCCAAAATAAAACGCAAACCATTATCAATTATACAGTACCTGTAACACACAGCAAAATGGGCATATGCAGCGACAATCCAGTTGTGATGACCAGCTACTATTAGCACCTTTTGTGGGTCCACAGGAAATCCTGTTGATTTTAGAAGAATTATTTTATTTTCTAAAGCAGGGATCAGCAAACTATAGCGCACAGGCCAATTCCAGTCACCTGCTTATTTTGGTATACAAGGTTCATTGGAATACAGCCATGCTCATTTGTTTATATATGGTCCATGGCTGTTTTCCTGATACAAAGGCTGAGTTGAGTAGTTGTGACAAAGACCGAATGACTCACAAGCCTAAAATATTTACTATCCGGTCCTTTTTAAAAAAAGTTTGCCAATACCTGTGCTAAAGATTCAAAGCAAACAAAAGAAAGATCACATTTATTTTAAATAAAAATTACATGTTAAATGAGACTTTTCAAGATATAAATGATATAGATTGAAAGAGATAAGCAAAAATCATATCTTAAAAATAATTACTCTATTACCCAGAAGTAGAAACATATGTATTTTTCTTTTCTATTTATGTATTCTTTGCTTACCTAGCCTAACAGTCTCTTCTCCAGTACCAGAGAGAGCAGGCTGGGTACCATTTCCCCGGGCTTCACTTTCTGTAGAATTCAGTCCATTTCTAGAATCAGCAGAGGATCTCACTGTGTTGTTTATTTTACGATTAGGAATGCCTATAAAAGGGGAGAAGAAGACAAATGTGTTTCTAAGTTCATCTATTCAAAATAAAAAATTTCAAATTGTAACAATGAAATATAAAAAGGTAGATTTCATTATAAGCTGGAAAAAACTACCAATATAGCAACTAATTGCAAATAATTTAATTACCATAAAAACAACCAAATGAAAATTTTTTTCAATAGATTTCTGGTATTTATCATACTATTTATGACAATAAATAGATAAAGATTTATCATATCATGCTCCATTTTACCTAACTGTAATTCACTGAAATCAATCTTTCATTAATCCATTCTGCCTTTTAGCCAGTATTTACATGTATGGTACAGTTACTATGTGCTATGCGCTAGTAACTAATTTCAGTGCTACAGAGCTGAATCTTTCCATATTTTCAAACTTCTTTTATTTGGCAGGTGAGCCTTTCTTTTTAAATGAAACCCCATTCAGAAGCCCAACAGAACACACTTAAAGGCAGAACTCTTCTAATTAACTCAAGTGGAGCTGAGATGACTTGAGCCTCATCTGCCCTTTTCAAAAATAAGTCTAACAACCAATACTCTAACAAAGGGGCTGGCAAACTATTGTCCATGGCCAAAACCAGATTTTTTACATAAAGTATTATTGGACACAGTCATGCCCATTCATTTATGCAGTGTCGATGGCAGAGTGATGCAGATGCCATAGACGCCTTATGGCCTGTATGGTCCTTTACAGAAAAAGTTTCCCAAGATCCTGCTCTAACATATAATGCAACAATTTGCTAATATTAAACTTCTCACATTACTCGTAAACATGTAAAACACAAACTCAATAATCAAGGAATAGTTCTTCGTATGTGTAAGTCTGTACTTAGTTAGTGATAAAAAGAATTTTAAAACAATAAATAAAATAAAGCAAAGATACCTGGTGGAGGCAAGTAACCGTGAAAAAGGACACTTCCACAAGATGAACGCTCCAATTCTTCACATAATAGAAGCCTTCTTACTAAAAACATTTCAAAGCAAACTTGTCAAGAGTACATGCAAACAGAAAAACAGTACTCCATTTTTATTTTCTCTAGTTAAAGAGGATAAGGAAAGAAAAGGAAAATGATAATAAGTTAACTCAAAGCTGACAACATCCTTTTACTATGAAAATCCACAACAAACTAAGCACTGAACTATTCCATCAAAAATTAAGATCTGGTATAAAACATTTCATTTGGGCAGCTTTAGTGCACAAAGAATCAAATCATAAACACATATTTTATCAGGAGAACACATACCTAACGGAGTAATTCCATAAAATTCTGCTTCATGCCTGAGAACATTAATACTCACTCCCCTAAAAAAAAACACACACACAAAAAACAAAATTACTTAAATTGTCTAACACCAGCAACTTGGATTATCATCTGAAGCAGAAGGAAAAAAGTACTACATTCTTAATGTGAACAAGTCATAAGGCTTTTACTTTTTAATTCCCTATTACCTTTTATTTCTAATATACTTTAATCATTTAAAAAGTCTAACTGTAGGAAAGCAAAAACATGTTCTTATCTACTTAAAAACCATTCATCTACAGATGAATTGGGTGACTAAATGAGAGATCATGGCTTATACAGGGTTAGTACAAGAAAGTTATCAAGTATCTGGCAAGACAAACAATAGGTAGGGTGGAAATAATTCTTTCATGGCATTATGCTTGTATCCTTTTGTCATTATTTCTGTACATATTTTAACCTCCCCAAATGTCTATAAACTCCTAGCAAGTATAATCTACTTCTGATCTATTTCTGTATACCTTCTCCAATACCTAGCACAATGTTTGCATATAGTTATATAGTAAATATTTGCTGAACCAATAAATTCAGATAAATGCCTCTCTTTCCATCAGAAACCAAAATTAGAAGTGACACAGAAAGTAGGAAAAAAAAGGCCAGCCTTAGGAAGGATTATGTAAATCCAAATGAAGATGATATTATCACCTAGTGGTATGGGTAAGAAAAAAGGGAAAAAAAAAAAAAAAGGTAGAAAGAATGGAAGCATGAGAGCTTACAATACTATTGATTCATTTTAGGTTTTAGTTATAATCCTCCTTACTTTAAAAATATTCCCTGGGCCTAATAAACAGATACAATTGTGATATCAAGTCGATTATATTTGTGGAATTGGTTGTGACTAGTTAAACCAAAGATCGGTTACAACTTTCCTATTCTATTTAGAAACCATTTGTATAAACAGTACAGCAGTACTAGAGAATTACGAGTTGACTTAGGACAGAAAGGAATAATTCTTGACTGGGAAGAACAGGCTAGCATATACATATAATACAGGGTGTTAAGAGCAATACAAGAGTTTGGTGCAAAGAACAGAATTAGAAAACAGTGTGTGTGTGTGTATTTAAATGAAAAATTTCCTAGACCTTAAGTGAAAAAAGGCAGCCATTTGTAAGAAAAGTAGTAAATACAAACATTTAAACTAATTTTGCCTTTTATGGCTTATCTAGTTGTAGATTAGTCGCAAGTATACTGACTAGAAGTAAATTTAGACTTCCTTAATCAATTAATAAGGGTCAAAATAATTTTACACAAAAAATAAGTGGTGTAATTAGTAACGTAGCTTCTGCCTCCACACAATATCAGGCCAAAATACAAACAAACAAAAAGCCCAACAAATTCATTCATTCAATAAATATCTATTGAGCATCTACTATATAAACTGTTTTAGCCCTAGGAATACAGCAGGGAACACAACAGATCAAAAATCTTTGCCCTCAAGGAGCTTACATTCCAACGAATGCAAGTAAAAAATGATGTAATATTATAAAGCACCAGCCCAAATAAACAACTATATTTTTTTAAATTATATCTAAAAAAATATTAATAGATTCACCAAGAATATATGAAATAAAAACAATAAAATACAAATTAGATTGTAGCTTCCTGGTAGGAATCCAGATTATAATTTAAAATGACAAAGAAAGAGTTTAAATGGTCATGCATATATCATAAAACAAAGCAGAACAAAACAAAAGAAAACAAACATGTATTGAGCCCCTATTATGCATCAAGCACAACGCTAGATTGTGGGGATATACGGTAAACAGTTCTTGCCCTTTTGGAGCTTAAGGTCTAGTGGGAAGATAGACCAATAAAAAATTAATAAGTATAATGAATGCTGCAACAGTAGCAGTATGGGGAAATATGGCTACGCATATTAGGTGAACACAGAAAAGAATACTGAGGAAACTGGTTTAAACTGAGACTGGAAAGTGCTGAAGTATTAAAACAAGAGAAATTAAGTAGAGGCAAGATTATGGAGTCTCTTAAGAACAAGATAAAGTCCAGAATCCTTAGTCATTAGTCCAGTGATGCATTAAATAAGGGTTTAAGCTAAGCAGAAACCTGATCAGATTTATATTTTTTTGCGGATAACCCTAGCTACAATGTGGAAAATGTATCGGAAGAATGCAAAAATAAAGGCAGGGAAACTGGTTAGTATTGGTTGGAGCAGTTTGGAGGGAAGAGATGGCCTGTATCTCTGAGGGTTTTATTTTGAAGAAACTAAGTAAAAATAAAATTGGAAAAACACTTTTTATAAAATATACCAAAAAATACATACCTACCAAGAAGAATTTACTTTAAAAGGATGCATCTCTTACCTTAAGTCTAGTTCTTTTGTCCGAAGAAAATTTAAAATGGGTGCAAATGCTGCTGGATCTCTATCAATAAATATCTGTAAATGAAGAATTGTTTTATTTTCATATTACAAATTAAACTTCTACCTTTACTATCTATAACACTAACTTAGAGAATAGAGACTGAATTATTTATATACTCTATTTCCTTGATTCCACACTCTTATATTTTAATGTTCTAAAATTGGAATGTAGCTTATAACCATATGCATTTAATATGTACTTTTTCCCCTGAAAAGCAATTATTAAAATATTTGATATTTTAATACATAGTAAAAGTGGTATCTAATAAGTCAGCTTTCTCATTTCTATTTATTGATAACTTTGGTAATTTAAAAGTGAAATCTGAGGGAAAATTTTATCTGAATTATATTTCAGAATCTAATAAATACTTTCAAAATATTATGCATAAATAATACTTTCTTATATTGTCAAATCACTAATTATTGATGACAATGATTGTGACTTACCTAATTTGTGACTCATATGTGCATCACTAATACAACAATATATTTTTAATGCATACAGGGTAATCAAGAAAAGTAAATACTTCACCCTGCTGTCAAAACTGGAAAAGAATATTATTTCTAGAACACAAATGGGTAAACAATTTATCATGAACCTTCTAGAGTCATTTTATATCTCAGTATCTCAATTTTCTTCAAGGGCTTGGGAAGGAGTGACAACAAGAAACATTTTTACTAAAATAACAAATACATATCACCACAGAATACATGAGAAACTAAAATGCTAAAAACATTTTTAAAAAGTGTTTGGAAATCAAAAACAATAGCTATTTAAAAAGTGGCATCTTTATTCAAATGAGAGAATCAAAGTCAGTATTTCAAAGTGCACTTCTAATTTTTTTTTAAAGAAAGGATCACTTTCAAATGAGCTAAAGTATTCCAGTCAGTTACCACAGCAAGTTTACTTTATATTTAATTATATTAAATACACTGTTCTTTTTTTCAACCAAATAACAGTTTCACTGAAAACCAAGACATTTGAGACAATTGATAATAACATTCATAAACACGACTATTTTAGCAAGGCCAATTAAAAAATGTCAAGAATGGTGTGTTACTGAAAAAAAGAAAAAAGTACTAAATGTGAATATGATATAAACTGAATCTGATTTTCCCCTTAAAATGATTATATATAAAAACGCATAATTCCTAGTGAAATGCACAATTGGTAACGTTTTAGAGGAATGCTTACCAACACTATTTGGAATCAATTACAAAAGCTCTAACTATTTAACTGAACACCTTTTAAAGCTTACGTAAGGTAATCAGGCAGGGGAATGACAACTCTATGTTAGATTAATTGTGTCCATGTAAGGAATAAAGGTCCTTCCAGCTTCATAAATCCTTGCTTTTGTTTTAACTAGAGCCATCTGAAGTAGAAAAAATAATACAGATTTATGGCAATCTTATTACTGATGTCTTTTTTATAATGTCATATGAGCATACCTTTTTTTGCTGCCCTATTTCATCCACAAATTTGACCACAGCAAATAAACACCGCTGGTAGCTTTGCTGTCTTCAGACAGAAAGTCCCTGTGCTTTTGTGAGTTGACACTACCATTAACATTAGTTATTTACTTTACATGTTGCTGTGCAAATTGTAATTGCTTTTTAAATGCATGAATCTATTCTTTTTGCACTGAAACTTTATAGTTCTTAACTTCCCACATTCCTCTGCTGCTGTTCAAATTCATTAGATTATTCTGTTGAAGACTGAGTTATGTTCCTCACAAAACACATGCTCAAGTCCTTACCTATCCTTCAAAGATCCTATTTGGATGAGGTAAAATTGAATCAGGCTGGGCCTTAATTCATATGAGTGAAATATTTATAAGCAAAGGAAATTTCACAGGAGATAAAGGAGACAAATCATTGTTTGACAGAGGTAGGATGCAAGCCAAGGAACCCCAAGAATTGTAGCAAGCCAGCACCAGAATGCTACTGACTCCAGGAGAAAGCTTGGCCTGTCAAGACTTTGATTTTGGACTTCTAGCCTCCAAACCTTGAGGCAATAAATTCCTGTTGCTTAAGCCATATTGTGTGGTATCTGTCATAGTGGCCCTGATAAACCAAGACATTCTCCTAAATCAAAAATTGTAGAGTTTTATTAATTTGCAACATTTTACCATTCTAACTTATTATCAAAATATTTTAGTATTTACATTCACCTGTATACTGTTAAACTTTCAATTATTGATTAAAAGAAATATGATTTCCTTTATTCACAAAGTGAGTTCTAACCCTACAATCTCTCTAACTAATTTAAATATTTAAATTGCTATATGCAATATTCTCTGTTTAGGATAATCTTTCATAATTTTTATAGAAGCACTCTATACATAACAAAAAATAAAAATTTTAAGTATATATGTCATTTTCATTTAATGGTTAGCTTATCTATTTTCTTAGAGTCAGAGTCACTAAGTAATAAGGACCAAGCATTATAAGCATTGATCTAATTTAGAAATATATATCAACATTATTATACTCACAGCACCAGTTTCATCGCGAAGTGTTGAAATTCTTCCACTCAGTAAACTAGAATCATTAACAATAAGTTTGTTAGTTTTTAAAAACTGAATATGAATAAATTCTTTACCAAACGTCAAAGCCACTACAACTAAGCCATCCTGTACCCAAATTAAAAAAAAAATCTATTTTAAAAATGTTAACATTTTTACACACACACACAAAATCTTAATTTAACTGAAAAGGAAATTTTTATTAATTTGGTAAATAATCAAATGTATTAAAGTGGTAGTAAAGAATGATATGAAATACCTGGAAAAAAAAGAATCTGGAATCCACATAAGAGTTTGTCTTGAAGTACTAAATCTGCAATTGAAAATTGTCTGGTATTATAAATGAGGACATGATTTAAAATTTCAATGTTAGTTAATTTGCTTTAATATGCTAAAGATTTACAAGCTGTTTCACAGATTATTTATTTCAATTATATTAATTTTAATATTTTTAAATATTTCTACTTTCAATTAGGATTATCCAAGAAGCCCTAAACAAAAATCAAACAATTCACTTCCATGAAATGTTTCCTAAAACACTACGTTCCATCATGCCAATCTCCTGAAGAATCAGAATTAGCCCATCACACCAAACCTAAAACTTCACAGCATAACATGCAAGATTATCATCAAGTCCCATTTCATCTCTTCAAAAAGAAACTTATTTTTTTCCTCTAGTAAGACAGTACTTCCTAATATCTCCAAACAACATACATTCATTACCATTTCAGTGACTTTATCCCAGACGGATGGCCCTCCTCATGTCCAATAAGCCAAGTCTCATCCATCTTTCTTTTCTTTTTTTTAAAATACAGTTTTATTGAGATATATATTCATGTGCCAGTTTGAAACTTTATGCACCCCAGGAAAGACAATGTTCTTTAATGCAATCTTGCTGGGGCAGACCTATTGTGGGTGGGATCTTTTGATTAGGTTGTTTCCATGGAGATGTAACACACCCAATAGAGGGAGAGACTTTTTGATTAGATTATTTCCATGGAGGTGTGACTCCATCCATTCAAGGTCGGTCTTGATTAGTTTACTGGAGTCCTTAGGAGAGCTCACGGGCCGACACAGACACAGACACTTGGAGATGGGAGACAGAAAGACATCTGGAGATGAGAAGCTAGGAGATGAAGCCCAGAGTTTGCCCTGGAGAATCTAAGAGAGGACCTTCAGACACTTAGAGAGAAACACCCTAGAACAAGCAAGGATGCACAGGAGCTAAAAGAGAGAAGGTAAGAGAGACAGAAGCCCAGAGACATTTTGGAAAAGCCATTTTGAACCCAAATCCAGGAGCAAAGGACCAGAAGATGCCAGCCATGTGCCTTCCCAGCTGCCAGAGGTGTTCCTTTCTTCAGTGAAGGATGTATTCTCTTATTGATGCCTTAGTTTGGATACTTTTATGGCCTTAGAACTATAAATTTGTAACCTAATAAATCCCCTATATAAAAGCCCATCCATTTCTGGTATTTTGCATGATGGCAGCTTTAGCAAACCATAACAATTCACATAACCAGATAATCACCCAAAGTGTACAATCAATGGTTCACAGTATCATAATATAGCTGTGCATTCATCACAATCAATTTTTGTACATTTTATTACTCCAAAATAAATAAATAATAAAAATAAAAATAAAAAAGAACACCCAAAACATCTTATATCCCTTATCCTTCCCTACTATTTATTTTATTTTTTTATCTTCATTTTATTGAGATATATTCACATACCAAGCAGTCATACAAAACAAATCGTACATTCGATTGTTCACAGTACCACTACATAGTTGTACATTCATCACCTAAATCAATCCCTGACACCTTCATTAGCACACACACAAAAATAATAAGAATAATAATTAAAGTGAAAAAGAGCAATTGAAGCAAAAAAGAACACTGGGTACCTTTGTCAGTTTGTTTGTTTGTTTCCTTCCCCTATTTTTCTACTCATCCATCCATAAACTAGACAAAGTGGAGTGTGGTCCTTGTGGCTTTCCCAATCCCATTGTCACCCCTCATAAGCTACATTTTTATACAATTGTCTTCGAGATTCATGGGTTCTGGGTTGTAGTTTGATAGTTTCAGGTATCCACCACCAGCTACCCCAATTCTTTAGAACCTAAAAAGGGTTGTCTATATTGTGCATAAGAGTGCTCACCAGAGTGACCTCTTGGCTCCTTTTGGAATCTCTCTGCTACTGAAGCTTATTTCATTTCCTTTCACATCCCCCTTTTGGTCAAGAAGATGTTCTCCGTCCCACGATGCCAGGTCTACCTTCCTCCCCGGGAGTCATATTCCACGTTGCCAGGGAGATTCACTTCCCTGGGTGTCTGATCCCATGTAGGGGGAAGGGCAGTGATTTCACCTTTCAAATTGGCTTAGGTAGAGAGAGAGGGCCACATCTGAGCAACAAAGAGGCATTCGGGAGGAGGCTCTTAGGCACAATTATAGGGAGGCCTAGCCTCTCCTTTGCAGCAACCGTCTTTATTTTCTTTATTTTCTTACTCATCTGTCTATACACTAGATAAGGGGAGTGTCAGTCACAAGGTTTTCACAGTTACACTGTAGTTATATAATCATCTTCAAGAATCAAGGCTACTGAATTACAGTTCAACAGTTTCACCATCCATCAACAATTTCACCATGCATCTTTCTAGATACTAGAAGTTTTACTTGTCTTTCATGGTTTTTCCAAATATTATATCCTACACAAACTCTTCTTGAGGTCTTGGAGTAATTCCATTACAGACTATGCACTTAACCATTTGTTTACATGTATCTTGGGCTATTTGCAACTATTGTATTCATTTATTCATTCAAACACATTGTTCTGAGGTTAACTGCCATTTGATCTAACCAGCTGGTTACCACAAATTTTGGGGGGATCTTTACTCAGTATTATACTCTTTATAATGTAACAGACTGGAACAATAAACAACTGATGAAAACTCACATGATTAAAAAAACATAATATAGGGCTCATCCAGTCCAGCCCTTGTTTTCTGAATATTTTCATTTTAAGACATCATACTGAACTACATATGTATTTTTACTCTCTGCCTTCATCCTTACGTGTCCTCATATATAAGAGCCTCACAGACCTCTACTTTCATTCTATATCCATTTTGTAGCATTATACATCTCTAAACTTATTTTTATCTTTCATTTTTAACTAAAAAGGCGACTGTGCCGGTTTGAATGTATTATGTCCCCCAGAAAAAGCCATATTCTTTGATGCAATCTTATGGGGCAGATATAATAGTGGGGATTAAGTTGGAATGTTTGGATTTGGAGATACGCCCCACCCAACTGTAGATGACTTTGGTGGGATACTCCCATGGAGGTGTGATCCCACCCATTCAGGGTGGGCCTTGATCAGTGGAGCCATATAAAACATGCTGACTCAAAGAGACTGAACGGAGTGCAGCTATGAGTGACGTTTTTAAGAGGAGCAAGCTTGCTAGAGAGGAACATCCCGGGACAAAGCCATTTTGAAACCAGAACTTTGCAGCAGACACCAGCCATGTGCCTTCCCAGCTAACAGAGGTTTTCCGGACGCCATTGGCCATCTCCAGTGAAGGTACCCGATTACTGATGTGTTACCTTGGACGTTTTGTGGCCTTAAGACTGTAACTGTGTAGTTAAATAAACCCCCATTTTATAAAAGCCTATCCATCTCTGGTGTTTTGCATTCTGCAGCATTAGCAAACTAGAACAGCGACTGATTATAAATAACGGCACTGGCTGCCCTATGCTACCACTGGGAAACACAGTCACACCTCAGACAATATGGTCTAGGGATGTTCCCCAGCCTGAATAAATAAATAATATATCACCTCTCTATTGCCTGCTATCATCTCAATTGGCAGCCTGGAATTAACAGAAAAAATGGAAATCGCTTGCTTTTTGTTCAACCCAGACTGTCAAACCTCAAAATTCATTCCATTTCACCTTCTCATCTTCCAAGTGGAATATCAAACAGTAGTGGATTACAGAAGAAAGCTTACCCAAATCCTACTCCTCTCTCAGAGATGATGCCATTCCCAGACCCAAATACCTTGCAAGTCTACCAGAGAATCTTGATTCATGAGGTAACACTGACATTTTTTTTTTCAGCACTACTTATTTTACTTTCAATATTGTGCTACTGTCATCTTTATCCGTTTCCAAATGCTTAAGTTCAACCGAGTTAAACTTTCTGCACAAATTAAGCAACTGCTCCCAACATTCTCTAGCCTCCTTCCATTACCTGGTAAACTATATTCTAGATTTCATGTCCAAGAGTTTACATATTATAATTATTTCATATAAGTGAGATCATACAATATGTCCTTTTGTGTCTGACTTACTTCACTCAACTCATAATATTTTATATCTCCTGATAAAAGGACTATTCCTTAAACACCTGTACCTTCATCTATCAGATTCATTTTCAGGAATCCATGTTATGAAAAATATTATGTTTAAAAATAAAAGAGACAACCTGTGCCCCCAAGCACTGTGCTTGGCACCTAGCATATACTCAATAAATTTTTGTTGAAACTGAGGTGCAATAACCAAAGCCACATTCTATAATCAGTTAAAAGTTTCTTACAAAACTGAGACTGCAATTCCTTTGTATAATTGGTGAACCTTTATAGTCACGAGAGCACATTTCCAAAGTTAGTTAGTTAGTGTTAACAAAATACGTCACTGAACAGCCCACTTGATAAACCATTTAGTAGTGTACAGTCTCAGTAACAGTAATAACAGAGACCGTGCTGCTCCCTTAAGAAGTGCCTGATACCTACAGCCTAATTCTCAGTCTCTAACAGCAATTTTTATTACTGTCAAAACTTGCTTTCCAATCAAAATTAAAAGATAACCTTTGCTTCCCCACATCCACAACCTCATAATCTGTAAAGAAAGTATTTTCTCACTAAGAAGAGACAGTAAAATAATTCATTTATTAAAAAACATATTTATATGTAAACTAGTATATGTGGTACTTCAGAGAATAAAGGGAAATTAACTACCAATTTCCTACTTATGAACAATCTAAGTGCTTTTAAGAAGAAATCCAGGGTCCATTAATTTCAGTTAGAAAGGAGCCAAACAGTTTATTCAAGAAAATATGGAAAATTCTCCTAAATGTGTTTCTTAGCAGGCTCCTAAGAAAAAATGAAAAGTAGATTATCACTAGTAACAGGAAACTGATTTGGTTAAATAAATAAAAGCAAATCCATTCAAGGTAAACTAAAGGATCCAATGCAAGAAAGATTCAATCTATTGTGAAGGCCATCAGACTAATCCCAAATAAGGGTATCTTATCAACTGCAACCACTCTTGTTTCTGGCTTATTCAGCAAATTGCTTTCCAAGTAATTCAAATTTTCCAAGAAATCAGATAATTACATAGGTCTGCTTAAAGTCAATTTAGCAATTTCAATTATAATCAGCATTTTAGGGTGGGATTAATAATCTAGAATTTTGGGACAAGAGGATTTAACCCATAAGCCCTATCATTTTTTTTTTCCAAACAAATGAGAAAAAACAGAGAAAAAAATAAAAGTCCCAAAACATGATTAATGAAAACTAGGACATTCAAAACTAGACCTGACAAATAAACATTATTCCTTGCAATATCTCTCATACTCATACCCACAGTGTGCCAAGCAAAGTGTTATGTGCAATCTGGTCCCAGCAAAAGTATTATTAAAGTTATTGGCATATCCACACTTACACTCCATGCTACTTGCCTCATAATAAATTAACTTGGAAACAAGCTAATTAAAATTATTTATTTTGCCTTATTACTATTGATAATGCCACTAACCTTTGCATTCGACATTTATTACTTCAAATTCCTGTATCAAACCTGTAAGGTTGGTACTATTATTGTCATTTTACATTTTAGGAAACTAAGCCCCATACAGCTCCCCTACCCCCACATACACACACAAAAAAATTTGCCCAAGGTTGCTCAGCTAGCTAATCAGAGGTTATGCCTGGGAACTTGAACCTATATCTGTCTGACTCCAAAGCTTAATCCATAAGCCCCCTAGGGCTGGTCCCAGCTCTTTCTGGAGGACTAAAATCATACTCAACCATAATAAAGAACAAATTAAGTCATACTGGGTTTTCTTCACAGTCATTAGTTTCTTTTTTCAAATACTGAGTATGAAACAAACCTAAATAAAACCTCATGCTAAATAAATCACAAAAATTGGTCAGTTCTATAGTTTGCGTACGTCCATTTTTATACCTCTCTTCTCTTGAAAATAAGACCTTACCATAGTATTTGCTTCCTTGCTCGTAATAAACTCTCCTACTGAGTTTTACTCTATCACTTCAGAGTAGACTTCATTTCTATGCCACAGGTGGTTCTAACCTCATGGCAATTTCTCAAATTCAGTGAAAATCAGATCAGTTTTCTCTTATAATGACTAAAATGACTGCGTTAACCTGTATTTTGTACAAGATATGGATGACTTCAAGCTCTAAAATGCTCAAGAGTCTAAGATTCAAAGCAACTCAAAAAAATGTTCTTGGAATACGGTGGAGTTGGATGTTCTGTTTTCTACATCACATATCATTACTTACTTTACAAAAATACTTTATCCCAGCAATTCTGGTTTGTTTTGTTCATTTTTCATTCCAGTCTAACTTACACCTTTCTTCTAAATTGTTCAATACTGTAAGTACATTTATCTTGTTTTATATTGTTAACTAACATCATTTAAAAAAATTAGAACGCGATAAAATGAAGTTCCATAAATAATGTAAACATAAAGCAAACTGTTCTTGCTCCAATACAGCTGCCTTATACAATTTAGAAATTTAAACTGAATTCTACAGTCATTAACAGACCAGTTCATTCATTAAGACATCTATTTTCTATATACAATAAATGTTAATACTGTTTAATATTTATCATAATATTGTATGTCCTTTAGAATGCCTGCAAAGGAATAGTGTCAACAATCAATTAAAACAAATGAAAGGATTTTAAATGACCATCCTGCAATCCTTCAATATTAACACACATTGTGGGCCTACTCTTGTATTTCATTTTTGCATCCACAGGTTACCAGGCCTACAATATTTTCATGTAGTTTTAGGGAAAATTCCATTTCTTACAGTAGGAGACGTAATCTCCACAGACTGGTATCTAAATAAGGGCAATAATATTGTAACTTCTTAAATTAGTAAAATGGGTTGCTTTGGGGAATGATGGAAAAGAAAGCATAAGGAAAGAATGAAGTGTTCATGTTTCTTGGGTTGAACTGTCTAATAATACACTTACAAAGATACTAAATTTTTAAGATTAAAATAGTACATACATTTTTATCACTATGGTTCACATTGTTGCCAATTTGGCATTTTAAAAATATTAGTTAAAAGTCTTAGATATTGAAAACCCTTCATAATCTCGAGCACAGCAAAATTTATTATATTCCTGAGCACGTCATCATTCATCTCCTACCAAGCTAGCAAACTCCCTTTTCTAAGAGAAGTGACTCATAAGCCATAGCAAATCCACAAAAACTACGATTGTCTGCCCCACCCCCGCCTCCAATAAGTTAAAAAAAAAAAAAAAGGCATAGGAAGGGAGTAGAAGGAGAGAAAGGATAGACAGAGAAGAGCTTTGGATCGGTTTCTAAGGGCTCCACATGGTGCCAATACCCAAAGCTTCACAGAATCAACTCTTCAAAAACAAACTGCAGTTTCTGGACACACTGCATTAAAAGTTGAACTGACCCTTCAAACCTATGCACCAAGAAATTCTGAAAATAATGTGCTACAAATATACTGCACTCCCTCCACCGAAATTCTTCGTTATTACAAACTGCTTTTACTAGGAGTGGAAAGGAACACCGTCTTCTATCTTGTCGAAACAAACCAACATCTTGTTGACCGAAGAGAAAGGGAGGCAGGTTCATCTGCAACAGCTTAACCACAAGGCCAGGCGTCTACAAAATAAAATCCTTAAACACCCTCTAAGGGTAAGGAAAGTCTCTATAACGTTCCTCTTTGCCTGATACCTTAAAAAGGGGGAGGGACAAAGATAGACATTCTAAGAAGGCAGTAACTCTGCCAAACATGCCTCGCTCTTTCTAATTCCAAGAGGCGATTCCGCCTCTCCCTTCCCGGAGCAGACACTTCACCAGCACCAAATCCGCCCAACACTCTTCCCGCCTGGAGGGCCTCTGCAGGGTTCCCTATCTGGTTCAGCTCCCACTCTCGCCCTCGTTCCCGCAACATGGGGTCCCCGTCGCCCCTGAAGGCTGCTCGCAGCATCCCGGCTCCTAGCCCCTCGCCAGCCGACTCACCTGGTCCCCCCTACGTTCAGCTGGACGATCTCGCCGCTGCCGGCCGCCGCCGCCGCGGCGAAACTGCTGCAGTGCCCTCCCGCCATCTCCGGGGCTCCGGGCGCACACAACGCCCTCCCTCCCCGGCCCGGACTGCCGAGCCCGGGCTGGGAGCCCGAGACGGCGGCGGCGGCGGTGGGTGCTGCAGGACTAGCCGGACGGCGGCGGCCAAAGGGCTGGGAGGTGCACAGAGCCTCCCCCAGCTTCCCAGCGGTCTTCTCTCGCGTCCGCCTCTTCCCCTTCGTTCCTGCTGCGCGGGAGGATGGCCCAGCTTCCACCTTTCACGGCTGCAAGGCCGCCGGGTCTCGTCGGGCCTCACTTCGGTATTCAGCAGCCACTGTCGCAACCACCGCAACAGCGGCCGCCGCGGCCGCAGCCTGCCTGGAAGGAGGGGTCACCGCTCGGGACAAAATACCACAGCGCTCACCCCTTCGCTACCGCGGAGAAGGAGGAGGGAAAAGGGAAGGCCGGGGAGGAGCTTCCCAACCCAGCCAGGCTGGCGCAAAGGGAGGGTATGGGAATGTCCTGGCAAGCCGCCTGCCCGGACGGGATTCTTTTTCCTCCGCCCTCCTACCCTCTTCCCTTTTACATTTAAGGTTTTCACACACCAGGAGTTAAATCCCCAGATTGCGTGGAAGTCTGGACAAACCGTCCTGAATAAACATCTTTATTGTCCACCTTCCCCACGAGGGTTTGGGAGAAAGTAAAAATGTCCTAGAAGTAATAGAAGTTGATGCCTAAATGTAAATAGTGCAAATGCAGGAAGTGTTGAGGATTTTAATACTTTACAGCATTTACTGCAGAACATTCGTTACCATAAAACAATTTTACTTTGTTAAGTAGGGGAGGAAATAAAAAGACAAACAAACAAAAATCTATAGGCTGTGTAGCGCCCAGAAACATGTTCCTGGAATATAGTAAGAACTCAATTAATATTGGATACGTGCAAATACACACAGTGTTATTTGTTTAATAAACTTACTGATTGATTTGATGCTTTCAGTATTACATAGTAGAACCCAAACCCTTAGCGGCTACTGAAATACACTTTCGAAATACTATACCTAAAGTAATATAATACCTAAAATACTACTAAAATGCTAACAATACACCAGCTAACAAAGGCAGTGCATTATGTTTCAGAGGTCCTTAGTTTGTGGTACTAGCATGAATCTTAGCACGAAATGTGTTTTGTAATAGTTTCACCAAAGGACGCAAACTGACTACCTACATGATGTCAATTTTTATTCTCATTTCATAATTTAAAAAAAAAAAGACTCTGTTGGAAAATATATTAGTGATATGATTACTTTGTCCAGATTTGACATAAAAGAGGGTAACTGTACATATGGATGTAGGATAAATATTTTCTTCCACCATTGATAAGGTAATAATAATGATAATAGATAATTTGTATTTATTGAGAGTTTATTATATGCTTGATATTTTCTAGTTTAGATATTTTCTGTCACTTTTCTTCACAGCTATTATTTTCACTACTATAAAGATAAGGACTCTGGGGCTTAAAATGATAAGAAAAGTTGCTTGAAATTACATAGCTGGTGAGTGGCCTAACAGGAATGGAAAGGGAGGCAGTTTGAATCACGGTCACTCCTGCATATTCTTTTTTAAATGCATTCGGAAATTGTGTACTTTAACATATATATACATAACAGTGATAACTTTCAAAGTACAATTTAACAAGTAAAGAGCAAATTTCAAAGAATGTTATGGGTTACATTTCCACAATTTCAGTTATTTCCATTATGGTAAAATATAACATATATACAGAAAGGTGATAACTTTCAAAGCACAATACAACCAGTAGCTATAGAGTAAATTTCAAAGAATGTTATGGCTTCCAGTTCCACCATTTTAGTTATTTCCTTCTAACTATTCTAATACCCTAGCATCTATATCTATCTATCTATATATATTTTTATATAAAGTTTCAGTATTCGTAATCCTTTGTTAAATCTTATCTAGTCTGTTGCTACCCCTTCCTCTCGTTGAATAACTTTTTGATCTTCAGGGGTGTCTAGGCAGTGACCACCCTAACTTGTTCAGATGGAAAGGGGTGTTGACACTATGGGGAAGGGGTCTGCATCTGATTGTTCTTCTTAAAGAGGCTATTGCCTCTTGGTAGGACTTGTCTGGCATAGAAACACTCTGGTGGATTTAAGTCTCTGAGAGATAAAGCTTAGTGAGTGAATCTTTTATAGAATCTCAGATAGGAACCTAGGTATTTGGGGACATGGCATACTATGGCCATTTGGGTATCTAGCTGGAGCTTGCATAAGAGAAACCTCCAGGATAGCCTTGACTCTATTAGAGATCTATTAGCCAATGTAACTTTATTTTGTTACCTTTCTTTTCCCCGTTTTGGTGAAGTAAGCATTTTCAATCCTTCACTGCCAGGGCCAGGTTCATTCCTCCCATGTCGCCAGGGAAATTCATTCCCCTGGGAGTCATGTCCCACGTGGAGGGGAGGTTAATGAATTTATTTTCTTGCCTGTTCTTAGAACACTGCACAGTACCTTACACCTTCACTTTATATCAGAAGATGAGTTAACAGTTCAGATTAAGGTTAAGGTTCAGACTAACACTTCGAACAGTGTTAGCTCTCTTTCCCCTAGCCCATGATACACAATTCTTTCAGGATCTGAAAGTTTGCTTTCAAATTTGGAAGATAGAATTGGGTGGTAAAAAAGCCATTTAATTTTTCTGAGGCCCATACTTTGGAAAAATGTGAAAGAGCACTTGCTAACAGCTTTTTACCCTTACTGAATTCAAGAGGCAATTTGGTCTTATTAAAAAAAAAAAAAAATAGTAATTTGTGAGAACTTTTTTCTTTCTTGAAATAAATAAGTGAACCCATATTCATTTCATTCCACAGTAATTATTAACTATTAGCAGGACATGTTATCAGGACAAGGAAGAGGTCTCACTATTTTATAAAACAAATACTCATGACTTCCTAATGTGTCCAGATCAATGTAAGATGTATCTGAAGTATCTCTTACTGATAAAACTTAAAGTTAGGCTGTTTTTAAGAATAAATTTGAACACCATTAACAAAACCAAAGACAAACATTAGAGAAGAAATATTTGCAAAATATATCAAATAAATTATTTAAATCTACAATGTATGATTGTGTGTGTGTGTGTGTGTGTGTGTGATTCTGCAAATCAATTGGGAGAAGAAACTGAAAAAGTATGGAAAAATATGAAGAGGCAAGAAATGGAATATTAACTAATAAAAACATTAAAATGCTTATTAGAAGGACAAAAACATGTAATTTTTCCCCTATGAGGCTGACAAAAATTAAGAGATTTATAAAATCCAGTATTGAGTGTAAAATGATCACACTCATGCACTGTCATTGGAGTTTGAATGCACAGAGTTTTTGGAGGGCAACTCAAGTTGACCTAGCACTTCTCTTTAGGAATATATTTTACAGACATATTGTACAAATGTACAAAGATACATGTCAAGAGTGATCCTTTTAGTAGTGTTATAAAAGCAAAATTTGGTTATCAATCAAAATGTTCAACAATAGGGGGGTGATTTTAAAAGTTATATTCCATACCATGAATATTATAGGGTAAATCTATATGAACTGATGAGAAAAAATCTCCAAGTATTTTATTTAGTCAGGGGGGTACAAAAAAATCAGGTTGCAGAACAATACATTATGAATACAATCTCATTTATTAAAAAAAAAAGTGATGGTGGCTTAACATGGGAACATAATTAACAGCACTGAATTGTATATCTGAATGTGATTAAAGGGGAAATGTTAGAGTATATATATATGGTAACAGAATAAAATTTTTAAAAAACCCATGGAACTGCACAACACAAACAGTGAACTCTAATTAATAGTACAGTTATAAAAATGTGCTTTCATCAGTGTTAGCAAAGGTAACACATCAATGCAAGGTGTTAATAATAGGGTGATATATGGGAATCTTATATTTTATGTATGATTGTTCTGTAAACACCACAACTTCTCTAAAAACAACAACAACAAAAAAAAAAAAAAAAACAAAAAAAAAGAAAAAACTACCCTAAGCACAAACTAAAAATTATCAGTTGAAAGTAAGGATGGTAGAATTAATTTGTAAAGATGTAAATATAGGTGTGATGCCTGTTACACGAACTTCTCAAAGCAGGATTGATTGGAAATACATATCTATTTATCCATTTTTGTTTTATAATTTTAAAAATGAATTAAATTGCTGTTATTGAAAATGTCATTAAGTATATTGGATAGCTTTTCCCAGATCTAGTTGTGTGATGTATTCTGCCCCCCCCACCCCAAAAAGGTTATGTGAGTGAATAATTTTATCCCTCTTGGACATACACAATGTATAATAATATATAAAATATTCTGTGAAGCTCTGTAATAAAGGCAGATGTTTATCTTTATTTCTAAAATATATTTAGCCAATGGATCCTTTTTATGTACAATCTACTTAATTCAGAAAAAAATTTTGACTCCTAACATATTGAAACAGTACTTGACTACAGATATGAGATCCTTTCTAGAAAGGCTGCCTATAAATTATGAAAAAGTCTTAGTTTTTTATGATATTCAACAATCATTTTTTTCAGTTTTAATGATTTTATTGGTAGCAACCTTTCTAAGAATACAGAAATTCATTATATCCACAGTTTGTCTACTTAATACAGACATATACATTTCAAATTCCATGAAATGCTTCGTATAGTTTCAAATTGCCCAGTCATCCTATCATGTTACCTGGTCTTTTCATCCCCTGGGGACAGATAAAATTTAAGTTTTTGCTTGTATGTTCGTAAGTCATTGTTGTTGGAAAAAAAAAGCAAAACCTAAAATCATATATCTATATCCACTAATATTTCCATATAAACGTATAGAACAAACCTGAAGGTGCTCATATTAAACTATAAAGAGGGGTAACCTCTAGAAAGGTCATTAGAATCAGTGAGGAGAAGGCAGCAGTGAAAAACAGAGACTAAATCTTTTTTTAACTCTATGGTCTTTATATTGTTTAAATTGTTTGCAGTGAGTTTTCACTCGTGTATCACTTGTGTGGATGGATGGATGCAGGTATAAATGAATGAATGAATGAGTGAAATAAAGTGGATTCAAAGTTGCCCCCACAGCTGTTTAACATTGCTTTATTTTAGTGGGAGAGAAAAAAGTGAAGTTAGATTTAAGCCCCCTGAAAGAATCCATAACTCTTGCACATAGAAGTGTGTACCTCTTGTGATTAACACATGTGTATCAGTGGGGGAGGGGGAGAATAGCTAGATAATGTAAAAAGTGTTTTGGCACTATTTAATTTTAGTCAAAGATGACTGTGCCATTAATTGATGTCTGAATGACCTTCTTTCCCAGGTTTTGTATCAGCTACGGAAATCCTTACCTCTGAGCACACACTCTGTCTTTCATAATCTCTGTCCCAACAATTTTTGGGACAATATTTAAAGTTAACTCATGAACATTGTCATTTCCATTGCATCCATGAATTTGAATGACAATTTAATGCAAATAAGTAGATTAAAATACATTCAGAGAGTGATAATAATAATAATGAATGCCATGACAAAAGTGGCCTTTTTTTTTTTCTGAGTGATATGTCCTAGGCATCTAGCATAGTACCGGGAAGATAGGAGGCCCTCAAAAATTATATGTTGTATAAATGAAGAATTGAATCAATGTGTGACATGATCTTACATTTTAACAGTCTATGCTGAGATTAGATTGAGAGGGGGCAGTGTGGGGAGCAACAGTACAAGCAGGGAAACCCATTAAGAAGAGATATGGTGTGGCTCATTTCAGGCAGGAAGCAGTGACAGTATTAAGAAATAGTAGGATTATTGATAGATAGCTATTGAATCTATAGTTAACATTTCCTGAAAAAATGGATGTGGGTATAAGACAAAAATCAGAATCTATAGTAATGTTAGGAGTTTTGGCTTGAGTAGCTGGCATGATAGAGTTCCCATAAACTGAGATGGACAGGTCTAAAGAGGGATCAACTTTTAAGAGGAAAATCAGAGTTAAGTTTGGGGACCTGTTGTGTTTGAGATGTCTACTAGACCAATCTTTCTCAAATTATCTCTGGTGAAGGACTAGTTTTTTTGTTTGTTTGTCTGTTTTTCATTTCCAGTCCATTAAAGATCAATAGTTGTTCCTACTGCACATGATTAGAACTCACTCATGCCACATGCAATTTATCACGCAAGGTTGATAACACCTGAACTGGTGTTCAGTGAGACAAGGCCACCAATCACACATTTGAAATGAGGCAGCAATATCAAATTGCTGTAAAAGTTTCTAAACTCTTACTCTTATTTTTGTCCTTATTTCATTGCGGCTGGGAACAAGTGGATTGTGAATGGGCACGAGTCCATGGACCACTCTTAAAGCAGCACTTAGATATTCAAGTGAGATGTTGAGGAGACAGTTGTATACAGGAGTCTGGAGTTTGGGAGAGAGTTCCAAGCTGAAAATAGTCTTATCATTCTTGAAATAAAACTGTGGGAATTGGTGGTATACAGATGGCTTTTAGATCCATGAGACTGCCTGAGTTCACAAGGGATTGAATACAGAAAAGGACAAGAATAGGAATCAGGACAAAGGCCTTGACCAACTGGTGTTAAGAGTTTGGGAAGAAGAAAATCCAGGGAAGGATACTAGGTTGGAGTACCAGTGAGATGGAGAAAAACCAAACGAGTATGGGGTCCTGGGAGAAAACAGGTCAACTACAATAAGGACTTAGAATTGACATTTGGGTTTAACAACCTGAAGGAAATTGGTGACCTTGTAAATAAGGACAGTTCTAGTGCAGCAGATGGGGGAAACAGCATGAATGATGAAGCTTTGCCGTAACGGGGAGTCAAAATTGGACAGCAGCAATCTAGGAAGTAAGGTCAAGAGAAGGCTTGGTAAAGATGGTAAAAATAATAACATGCTGATGGAAATCATTCAGTAGAGAGCAAAAAAACTGAAAATTCAAGAAAGGCAGAGGATAATTATTAGAGTGATGTCTTTGATCAGATGAAAGAGATGAAATCTAGTCAACAAGAAAAAATAAACAGCCCTAGGAGGTAATTTTCCCAGTGTTCTCTGTTGCCATTGTTACTATTATTATCTTCTACTCTAAAAGTGAACACACCCATTATTTGGGGGATGACCCTAATGAAATGCTCTACATAACTGATTTTTAAATCACACGGTTAAAACTGTAAACATTAGTAAGGAAAACTTTTCCTTCCACACAACTGTCAATATCCAAAGGCAGGCCTTGGAAAAGGGGAAAGGACTTGAAGAGTCACTGGATCTCAACATTCCTAGCCTGAAGACATACTCATCAAAGAAATTGAGCTTTTGGGGGAAGAGGGAAGGACAAGGATCTGGAAGCAGTAGCGAAAGGCTAGGAGAACATCTGCCCTACCTCCTGGTCCATGGTATGAGGCTTGTGGGAAAGGAAACAGCCAACATTGAGAGCTAGAGAATCAGGTCCACCCGGGAGAGCCAGCTTTTTATCTATGCTGGGAACACTCAGAAAAGAAGGTGAGGATAAAAGGGATTTTCCTGATGAGGGCCCATGACTAAGGGACGTTGGAAGGGTTGTATTTGGGGGAGGAAAGAGATTGGAGAATGAGTGATGATCCACGGGTACTGATTTTGTGAAGACTGATATATAGTGGTATGATCAAATCAGTCCAGAGCTTCCCTTAGATTGTAGTGGACACACAGAGAGAGTTTTGTTTTATTAAAGAACAACTCTATCTTTCCAAAGACTTTATAAAGGCCTGCAAGGCCTGAGATGGCCTGGTGCCCCACCCACTAACTCTAAATCCTGCTCTGCATTTCCTCCCTTCTATGTCTCCACTCCATTGCAGGCACACCGTCTTCCCCTCTTCCTATGACAAATATGAATCTACTTCAGGGCCTTGCACTTGTTTTTCCCTCTGCCTGAAAAGTTTTTCCTCAAGATATACAAAGAGCTCACTCCTTCATTTAATTCAGGTCTCTGCTCAAATATCACCTTATCAGAAAGGCCTTTACTCTCCTAGGCTAACAAAGAAAGAAAAAAAATCATAAGAATACTCTAATTTAAAAGAAGGCAGAAAAAGAGAAAAAATTAGAACAAAGAACATATAGGACAAACCAAAAACAATTAGCAAATGATAGAATTAAACCTAGCCATATCAATAATCATGTTAAATCTAAATGGTCAAACACTGAATTAAAAGAGTTTGTCAGACTGGATAAAAAAGCAAGACGAAACTCTACTGCCTAGGAGACAACCCTTTTAAATATGAAGTCACCAATAAGTTCAAAATAAAAACATGAGAAGAGGAAGAGTCAATGTTTTAAGAGATAAAGTCTAGGAAATTTCCAAGATAAAAGAAAGATACATTGTAATTAAAAGGGAAAATGTTATATTGTTTATGTGGTAACAGAATAAAAATTACAAAAAAAAATTCCATGGAACTACAATACACGACCAGTGAACCCAAAGCTAAACCATGGGCTATAGTTAATAGCACAATTATAAAAATGTACTTTGAGCAATTATAGTAAATGTTCCATACCAATTCAAGGTATTGGTGGTGGGATGGTGTGTGGGAATCCTGTATTTCATGCATGATTGTTCTGTAAACCTACAACTTCTTTAATAAAGGAAAAAAAAAGTTACAAAAAGTAAAGCATGAGTCTTCTCACTGAAAGAGAACACTGAGTCCTTCTGTGCCAGTTTGAATGTATTGTGTCCCCCAAATGCCATTATCTTTGATGTAGCCTTGTGGGGCAGATGTTTTGGTGCTGATTAGATTGGCTTGGAATTTGCCCCACCCAGCTGTGGGTGATGACTCTGATGAGATATTTCCATGGAGGCATGGCCCCACACATTCCCGGTGGGCCTTGATTAGTGGAGCCATATAAATGAGCTGACTCAAAGAGAAGGAACTCAGTGCAGCTGTGAGTGATGTTTTGAAGAGGAGCAAGCTTGCTAGAGAAAAACCTGGGAGAAAGTCATTTTGAAACCAGAACTTTGGAGCAGATGCCAGCCACGTGCCTTCCCAGCTAACAGAGGTTTTCCAGATGCCATTGGCCATCCTCCAGTGAAGGTACCCAATTACTCATGAGTTACCTTGGACACTTTATGGCCTTAAGACTGTAAGTGTGTAGCCAAATAAACCCCCTTTTTATAAAAGCCAATCCATCTCTGGTGTTTTGCATTCTGCAGCATTAGCAAACTAGAACACCTTCACAATTAAAACAAAAATCTCTACCAAAATACATTATAATGAAATAACAGAACTCTATGGACAAAGGAAAAAACCCTAGAGGCTGTAATAAGCAGAATTCTAAAGATGGCCTCTAAGATTCCTGTCCCCTGGTTAGTCAATCAAATACTAGATTTTGCAGATAACTCTAATGAAAGAAAGTTGGATTATTTCTTTTTTGATATCTGACAAAGTAGATTTCAGAGCAGAGAATATTACTAGGGATAAAAAACATTATTTCATAATGATAAAGGGGTCATTTCATTATGAAAACGTAGTCCTAAACATATATGCATCTAATAATTGAAATTAAAAATACATGAAGAAAAGGCTGATAGAACTGTAAGGAGAAATAGACAAATCCACAATTATAGTCAGATGTTTCAATGTGCCTCTCACAATAGTTGAACAATAAAAAAATCAATACTTTTATAGATTTGAACAACACTATGAACCAATGTGATGCTTTTGACATTTATAGAACAATCCACTCAACAACAGATGCATTCTTTTCAACTACTCACAGGGCATTTACCAAGATAGACCATATCATAGGACACAGAATATGTGTAAATGAATTTAAAAGGATTCAAACCATGCAAATTATGGCCTCTGACAACAATGCAACTATTAGAAATCAATAACAGAAAGATGTCGGGAATATCCCAAAATACTTGCAAACTGCATAACACAGTTCTAAATAATGTGTGGCCCATTAGGAAATGAAAATATATTTTTAACTGAAGGAAAATAAAAACACAGTATATCAACATTTATGGAATGATACTAAAACTAATATATAGAAGGAAATATTTAGCACTAAACTCATATATTAGAAAAGAAGAAAAGTCTAAATTCAATGACTTCAGGGTTAACCTTAAAAAACTAGAAAAAGAAGAGCAAAGTAAACCCAAAGTAAGCGGAAGAAAGGAAATAATAAAGATCAAAGTGGAAATCAATGATATAGGAAATAGAAAAACAAAAGAGAAACATATGAAACCGAAACCTGATTCTTTGAGAAGATCAATAAAATTGGTTAAACTCCAGCCAGACTGATCAGGAAAAAAAAGAGAAAATACACAATAACCAATCTCAGGAATGAAAGAGGTAACATCACTATGGAGTCTACAGATATTAAAATAATAATAAAGGGATATTGTGACCAACCTTATGCCAATAAATTCAACAACTTAGATGACATGGACAAATTTCTTGAAAGACGCAAACTGCCAAAACTTACTGAGGAAGTAAGAGTTAACCATTCAGGTCCTATTTCTATTAAATAAATTTAATTTGTAGTTTAAAACCTTCTCACAAAGAAAGCTCCAGTACCAGAAGGCTTAACTGGTGAATTCTACTAATATTTAAGGAATAAATAACATCAATCCTGTGCAGACTCTTCCAGAAAGAAAAGAAAAACTACAGATTGTGAGAACACGTTTCAAATCACATAGCTGATAAAACACTTGTAGTCAGAATATATAAAGAACTCTCAAAAACCAATAATAAGAAAAAAAATCAAGCAAAATATAAGCAAATGATTTGAACAGACACTTCCCCCAAAGAAACTGTAAAGAAGGTAAATAAGCACATGAATAATACTCAACAGCATTAGTCTCTAGAGAAATGAAAATTAAAACCACAATTAGTTACTTCTACACACCTAAAAGATTGGCTAAAATTAGAAAGACTGACCATACCAAGTGCTGATGAGGATGTGGAGCAAACAGAACTCTTGCACAATGCTGGTGAGAACGTAAAATGGAATAATAACTTTGCAAAAACAGTTGGGCAGTTTATTAAATAATTAAGCATATAACTACCACATGATCCATTCATTTCACTCCTAGGTATTTACCCAAAAGCATATAAAAATTTCACACAAATGTGAAAGCATCATGGCAGCTTTACTCGTAATAGCCCCAAATTAAAAACAGTCCAATTGTTCATCAACAGGTGAAAGGAAAAACAAATTGTGGTATTTCATCCCTTCAATGAAATACTTCTCAGTAATAAAAAGGAATAAACACATACAAGAACAAACACAGGAGGAAAAAACATACACACAAGAACATGGATGAATCTCAAAATAATTAGGCTAAATTAAAGAAGCCAGATTGAAAGAGTGCATACTGTGTTGTTCCATTTATAGAAAATTCTAGAAATTAAAAACTCTTTAATCATAGAAAGCAAATAGATCAGTGGTTGTCTGGGGATAGGAGTGGGAGATGGAAATACAGGAGTGAGAGAATTATAAAGGGGAAAAAGAAAACTTTTCAGGATAATGGATATACTCACTATCTTGATTGTGGTGATGATTTTACAGATGTGCATGTATATCAAGACTTACCAAATTGTACTCTTTAAGTAAGTACAGTTTAGTATATTTTAATTATGCCTCAATGAAACTGTTAAAAATAAAGATTCCTCATGCACCCTGCAATCCTCTAGCCATCTGTGGTTAATTCCAGGAAATAATACTGAGTCACCCTCGCACTCCCAGATTTATTTTCTGCCTTTTCCTTTCTTCCTATGAGCCATGGGAGGGTCATATCAGGAACTGCATCACCAGGACCCCTTCACCATCTGGCTTCAGATAGGTGTCAGGTCAGCAGAGGCACCAACAAGAGACTGAGAACAAAGGGAAATAGTGAATAGTGTCAGGGCATTTATTGTTCCCTGCTCCTTCCCTCTGCCTGAGTTCTAGCTCTGATCAGGCTCCAGAGACCATTTCCTCCCCTAATGAAAGGAAAAGAGCTTCCTGTTGTGCTTTACCATCACTTTATGATCCTCTCAAACCTGCCCACTCCTCTCTAAACATTTCCTTTATTTGTCTCCCTTCAGATAGTCTCTTTCTCTCTCTCTCTCTCTCTCTCTCACACACACACACACACACACATTCACGCACACACACACATTCATTTCCTAAGGTAAAACAAAAATTCTCAGTGATAGTACACATAACAAAGATAATATAATTTGCTAAGATTTCCCAAGCCCACATGGAGATAGAGCTTTACATTATTAGGCAGAGGTGTTTCAACTCTCTTTTCTTTTTTTCTTCTTGCTTCTAGACTAGGAGGTGGCAACCTCCTGTTTTTATAAATAAACATTTATTGGAACATAAAGTTGTATTAGAACACAGCCACACCAATTCATTTATGAATTGTCTGTGGCTACTTTTGTGTTACAATGGTAAATCTGAACAGCTATATAGAGACTGCATGGCCTGTGAGGCCTAAAATACTTGCTATCTGGTCTTTACAGAAAGTGTCTGCTGATCTAGACTATGCCCACTGGCTAGCAATGCATAATAGATCAGGCCTATTATTGTGACTTTCCAAAAATAGAGCTATCATCACCTGTAAACAAATGATGGTCAGAAGCTTTGAAAACGAAGTTTTTCTTTACTTTTAATCAAATTCTTAGGCAAGACTTTCCCCTACATTGTCACCATAAGTAAAAAGGGAACAAAATAATCATATTCTCTTACCTTGTCTGGAGCAAAGGGTTGTCGTTTCTATTTATCCCATATGTTGTGTAAAATTAAATCAGAAATGTGTGATGTTTGAAACTGTATGTACCCTAGAAGAGTATGTTCTTAAAGCTAATCCATCCCTCTGGGTATGGACCCATTGCAAGGAGGAGTTTTTGGTGAGTGGGATCTTAACTTAACCTAAGATGTGACCCACTGCATTCAGGGTGGGTCTTAATCCTCTTACTGGAGTCCTTTAAAAAAGAATGAAATTCAGACAAAGAGAGCGACAGCCATGGAAGCAAGAAGCTGAAAGCAACAAAACCCAGAAGAGAAGGGGGAGACCAGCAGACACCACCATGTGCAGGAGGAGTCCAGGATTGCCTGCGGCCGATCTTCAGGAAGAAAGCATTGTCTTGATGATGCCTCGATTTGGACATTTCCACAGCTTCAAAGCTGTAAGCTTGTAAGCTAATAAATCCCCATAGTTAAAACCAATGCATTTTACGGTATCTGCTTTCAGCAGCTTGGCAAACTAGAACATGAGCATTAGTTCTTAAAACAGGATACATTAGATTGGAACTCCTCATAAAATTGTAAGCTTTACATATTAACAAATATAAATGTTTGGTTACTATTTAAACAAAGTTGAGTACCAAAAGTTGTGTTCTACAGGGTGTCGGAAGAACTAAAACTAAGACAACTTTGGCTAAGTGATATTTCTATTTTGGAACAATCTCTTTGGAGAACATGTAGATAAATAGTAGTACTTTAAAGATTTTTATACTAGTAATGGGTATGAAAGCCTTTTATGACCTTTATTCAATGTATATTGAATTTTTATTAAAGATCAATACATTATTAAATAGAAGTACTTTAAAAACCATAAATCCAAATACTATCATCAAAGGTTTAGAAAAAGGGATGGAATCAGAACAATTCTTTATGTGTCTGAATTCTAACATTATCACCAATGTTCTTGTTTGTACCTTCAAAAAACCAAATTTAGATATATTGTCCCTACAATTGAATTCCCCCCACCGCTGCCTTTTTTTCCTTTTTGCCATTTTAGAGGGCATAAGTTCTGCCACCACATTCTTGGAAGAATTATTAACAAATTTCTTTAATTCAGAGGCACTACATGTTCTAAATGTTAGTTAAAAGTTCCCAGAGAGCCTTAGTAGAATGGATGTCTCAATAAAAAAAGGGCAAAATAAAATAGGATACTTAATTTCAGTAAAATTTTTAACCAAAATTTGTTTCTGTGGTGACTACTTTTTTTTAAAAAAAAAAGCAAAACTTACCACCCTGCTATACTTAACTTAGCAAAATGCATGTGGGTCAAAAAATTTGTACAACTGCATTGCATATGAAATTTTGAGACAGTGTCTCCTACCTCTGTGGTTAAGGGAGGAAGTATTATCCTTGTGGTTTGAAGCCATGGTCACCTTTATTCTGGAAGAAGTTTTCTTTTTGCAAATCTCAGACTAATATCACACAACAAACACCAAAATTAGTAAAACAAATAAGATTTTTGTTAACTATCAACCACAGTATTAGGCAACTTGAATGAGTAAATAATATATCAGAATTAAATGTAATTTGAATATCCAAAATTTCCACAGAATCTGAAAGTGTGGCCTAGGAAACAAAACATATTATATTTTAACCATTATTTTGAGAACCTTTAGGTATAGAGAAGAGTATTACTTCAAACCTTCCTCTGTCTACCATTTCCTGATTATTCTGTTTTGGTTTGCCAAATTGTTTATGCTTCATGTTACTTTATAATAATTTATTGTAACATGAGAGCTAAGGCTGCTTTTTTTGAAGTTTCTAAAAGCCATTAAAGAGCCATTTTGCAGATGACAAACTTTTCACTAAATTTACTGTGAGTGTTACTAAGAGGTCAATTTCAATCAGAATTTTCTGATCATGGGGATCATTATTTACATAAGTATGATTTTCATTTAATTCTATCAAAAATAAAAATCATTTGTTACACCATATAACAGTGGTGGACATTAAAGTAATAATTGACACATCATAGTTTAAATTACACTACAATTTTCCATTCCTTCTCAACTGAAATTAATTCAAAAGAAAGCAGGAGAAGGGGGGAAAAGGAACAAATGTTGAAACCAAAAGAAAGCAACTCACAAGATAGTACAGTTAAATCAAACAATATCAATATTTACTTTTAATGTAAGTGGTCTAAATACCCCAATTAAATGACAGGGAATGTCAGATTGTATAAAAATATTCAAGACCAAGCTATATGAACTATAAGAAAGCCATCTTAAATAAAAATAGATAACATAAAAAATAAAATTATGGAAAAAAATGTACTATATATGCCAAATGTCAATTTATTGCCTCTCAGCTCCAAATTTACTCTGTATCATCTGATTTGTGAAAATAGGCATTTTTCTCTGAAAACTGGCAAGTTAATCTTTGTCAATAGAGGGCACTATAGAGGCATTTTAGGAAAAAGGGGCAGGTTCCTGCAGAGCTTCTCCAGCGTAGAGTACCTGCAGGGTGGAGCTTTCTCCAGGATTTGGCTGCTCCTGGTGCTTTCTCCAGTTCTCGACTCAGGAAGCTGTGGCATAGCCAGGAAGCCCAGACTGTGTTCTGCAGTACAGGAGTGTTTTTCTCAGCTTTTCTCCACTCTCAGCTTTCAGCAATCCCTGAAAGCATATCAGCGCCTAGAAGAGGTCTCTCTTCACATTCACGCTCTGCCCCTCTGCCAGCTTAGATTGCCGTTGTTTGTTACTGGGCTTGGGGGCGGGGGTGGTGGTGGAGGCAACCAGTTCCCAGTTGCCTTGATTCAGTCTCAGTCATAGGCAGGCCTGGTACTCCTGGGTCTTTCCCAATATTCCTGCCTCTTGTCCTCCATGGCAGCCAACTCTGCCTTGTTTCTGTGTGAGATCTTGAGCAGGACAGTTTCATGACCTACACCTCCCTCTTCCCGTCTCAGGACCTCACTAGTGTTAACAGGCATTTGCTTTGTTACTGTGCAAGATTCTGAGTCCAAGGGGTTTCCTTCCCTCTTGCAGGGGCAAAGGCTTTCATATCAATCCTTCCCCAGAATCCCTAGATCTTCTCCTGGGCCCTGGGAGTGGGAGAGTTTCTTTCTCCTCCCCAGTAGCACCAGTCTTCCGCCCTGCCCCCCAAATTTAATGTGATGGTTTATTAGAGACCTGTGAAAAAGAGCTTGCTAGTGGGTGAGAACTCTTCTTATTTCTGGTGCTTCCAATAACTGTAAATTATCATATTAGCCCACACTCAGCCTTTAAGAGTTTAAAATTTCAACTGCTTTCTTCTTACCTGCTTTTGGATAACCACAACCTCCTCTCATGCTCTGCCCAAGATGAAACTGTCCATGAGTCACTATTGCTCTTCAGAGGGGCTTGTCACTCTGGGATTACATTTACTTGGTTGCTTTGTGCATTAGCTCTCTGATGAACTAAAAAAAAAAAAAGAAAAAAGATTATCTCTGATGAACTGAAGAAACAAAGCCATTATTGTGTGGCTCTTTATGTCTTCTGTGGAAGTGGAACTTAAATGTTATTTAAATCATAATTTTCAATTATTTATTGAATGTCTTCTAGGCATCTTTCTTTCTTTTGGTTTCTTTATCCAATAAATACCATTTTGACAGCACAAGTCATGGTTGGTCCATGATCAGCAATGTAGTCAAGTCTGAGTAATCTGAGAATTCTCTAGGTTAGAAGTAAATCAGAAGAGTTGCTTTCACAATGGAGAAGGCGTGGCAATATTTAAGGGGATTCTCTAGCCAGGGATCAAAGAAGACTCCTTTCTCCCTGTCAGTGATCAAATTAATTAAGTTGTTTTTTATAGAACAGTGAATAAAAGATAGAGTTCCAACAGACAGACTTTATTAATCAGTAAGGTTCATCAACAAAGTCTCTTTATGTTCATTTCAATATAATATTAACAATAATCTTATAATTCCCACATTGATTTTATGCCTTCTGTTCATGAGGTGCTTTTCCTCTGTTTCAATAATCAGAGTGGAATAGGAGAACAACTCTCACCTTCTTACCTACGTCCCAAAGCAGGTGCATTCATGGTCAAGCTCCATGGTACATCCTGGGCACTCTCTCCTTTCAAGGAAACCTGCTTCTCTTTCATATGTAAAATAATTGGTAGTGATCACTCCATTTGCAACTTTTCTCATCTGGGCACTGGGAGGTGAGCTTCCTCTCTTCTCTTACAGAAGCAAGCAAGAATGCTGAAGTTCCCATGACATAGTGGGAGGTTGAAAAATGTGGAACATCTCATCCTTTCATTTCCTCCACTTCTTGTAACTTATTTGAATTATCTCTTGAGGATGGAACAGCCCAAGCCATTTTGTAGACGAAAGAAGTATCGTCTCATGCTTAATGGCCTCCTGGACAAGGCTGTCCAAGTCCGTGGCACAGACACTCAATGTGGACCAAACTGGAAGTCAGAGTAACTAGTGAGCCAGAAACCAAGTTGTGCCAGTTTAGATGTATTATGGCCCCCAAAATGCCATTATTTTTGATGCAGTCTTGTGGAGGCAGACATATTAGTGTTGTTTAGATTGGAATCCTTTGATTGAGTGTTTCCATGGAGATGTGACTCAATTAACTGTGGGTGAGACTTTTCATTGGATTATTTCCATGGAGGTGTTGTCCCCCTCATTCAGGGTGGGTGTTCATTGGTTCACTGAAGCCCTGTAAAAGCTCAGACAGAAGGAGTTCACTGCTAGAGCAACGCTGAGTGACATTTTGAAGAGGAGCTGCAGCTGAGAGACACATTTGGAAGATGGCCATTGAAAGCAGAATTTTGCTGATGCTTTGGACGTACTAGCCCAGAGTTTGCCCCAAGAGACTGATAGAGAGACATTTTGGAGAACACCATTTTGAAACACAACCTGGGAGCAAGCAGACACCAGCCACATGCTTTCCCAGCTAGTAGAGGTTTTCCAGATGCCAGTGGCCTTTCTCCAGTGAAGGTACCCTATTGTAGATGCCTTACCTTGGATACTGCATGGCCTTAAGACCGTAACTTTGTAACCAAATAAACCCCTTTTATAAAAGCCAATCCATTTCCTGGCATTTTGCAAACAGCAGCATTAGCAAACTGAAACACAAGCTCTAGGACATCCAGGCAGGAACAAGTAAGCATTCAAGTTAATTCTGGGAGTCAGAAACTGAAAGTGCCTTGGAAACAAAAGGATCAAGGCAAGGGAGGAAGGAAAATGGTTTCAAGGCTTGAAGGAAACCTTGATTTTGAGGCAAATATCTATCTCAGCCAGAATTTTCTTTTTTTAACAGGGTTTCTATTGATTTAGAGACTGTGCTGATTTGAAACTGTTATATACCCTAGGGCAGACTGTGTTCTTTAATGCAGTCTTGTGGGGGCAAACTTATTATGGGTGGGAACTTTTGATTAGTTGTTTCCACGGAGATGTGACCCACCCAATTGTGGGTGAGAACTTTTTATTCGATTATTTCCATGGAGATGTGACCCCACCTATTCACGGTGGATCTTGATTAGTTTCCTAGAGTCCTTTAAGAGAACCCACAGAGAGAGAAGGAGTTCAGAGAAGCTGAGAGAGACATTTTGGAGAGAAGTTTAAATATGTAATCCACAATTTGCCCCAGGAGAAGCTGAGAGCCAACAGAAGCCCAGATGCTTGAAGACACTTGGAGATGCAGACAGAAAGATGTTTGGAGATGCTAAGCTAAGAGATGAAGTCCAGAGTTTGCCCCAGAGAAGCTAAGAGAAGATCCCCAGATGCTTAGAGAGAAACACACTGGAAGAACAAGCAAAGATGCACAGAAGCTGAGAGAGAGAAACTAAGAGAGACAGAAGCCAAGAGACATTTTGGAGAAAGCCATTTGGAAACCAGAATCCAGCAGTGAAGGACCAGCAGATGCCAGCCATGTGCCTTTCCAGCCAACAGAGTTGGTTCGGATTGTTTCAGTTTGCTAATGCTGTTGTTATGCAAAACACCAGAAATGGATTGGCTTTTATAAAGGGGGTTTATTTGGTAACAAGTATACAGTCTGAAGGCCATAAAAATGTCCAAATTACAGCATCAACATGAGTATACCTTCAGCAAAGGAAGGTCAATGGTGTCCGGAAAACCTCTGTTAGCAGGGAAGGCACATGGCTGGCATCTGCTGATCCCATGTTGTGTTCCAGCTCCTCTCTCAGCTCCTGTGCATTCTTTAGAATGTTGTTGCTGGGGCATTTTGTCCTCTCTTAGCTTCTCCAGAGCAAACACTGGGCTAGCAACCCCAAAGTGTCAGCAAAAGCCTGCTTTCAACAGCCATCTTCAAAATATCTCTCTAAACTGCAGCTGCTCTGATGTCCTTCTGGTTGTGAGCTTTTATAGGGCTCCAGTAAACTAATCAAGGCCCACACTGAATGGGCAGGGCCATGCCTCCATGGAAATAACCTAATCAAAGGTATTACCCACAGTTGGGTGGGTCACATCTCCATAGAAACAGCCTAATCCAAAGATTCCATCTTAATCAACACTAATACATAGGCTCCCACAAGATCGCATTAAAGAACATGGAGTTTTGGGAGACATAATACATCCAAATTGGCACACGTATACTATCAGCCTTTCTTCAGTGAAGATATCTTTTGGTTGATGCCTTAGTTTTGACACTTTTATGGCCTTAGAACTGTAAATTTGTAACCTAATAAATCTCATTTATAAAAGCCAATCTATTTCTGGTATTTTGCATAATGGCAGCTTTAGCAAACTGGAACAGAGGCCAATTTCAAGACATAGCTAACTTAGTATATACATAATTGTATGTTATTGAAAGTGGATGCTATGCATTCAAACATTTACCAGTACTCACTAAAATACAGGCATTCTTGTTAGGCCATGAAGGTACATTCTTGACTTAAAGTATCTCACATTTTAGTAATATTTAACTTATAATAGAGGATGGCAAGTTAAGTAATGATGAATTGAGTGCTATAGAACTACAGAAATCCCAGTACCATTGCCTGGGAGACTTGAAATAAACATTAAAGCTGGTCATTAAGGATGGGTGAGGAGGTGTTAGCTAGGCAAAGAAGGCTATACCATGAATAAAAATGCATGCCCACAGAAGGGCATGGCTTGTTTCAGGACCTGGGAAAGCATGTGATTATCAGCAGAGGCCCTGGAGAAAAGAAGTGTGTGTGTTGGGGATGGGAGGAAGAGGCTTGATAGTGTGTAGTGAAAAGGAAAAATAGAGAAATTGGTAGGGACCATCTTACAAAGGGTCTTGGGTGCCATGTTAGAGAGTCTGAGAGTTTTGTCTATAATTATTGTTATAGACAATGATATTCAGTAAGGGGTTTTCAAACAAGATGAAGCAAGATGAAGCTTGTGTGCTAGAAAATCATATGACAGCAGAGTTGAGAATAAATTGGTTAGGGGAGAGATCTGGCAAATGGTCTTCTATGAGACTGTTAGATTATATCAGTGCCTTAGTCTGTCAGAGCTACTATCACAAATATCACAAACTGGTTTGGTTTAAACAAAAATAATTTATTGGCTCATAGTTTTGAGACTAGAAGTCCAAAATTAAGGCATTGGCAAGACCATGCTTTCACCCTGAAGACTAGCATTCTAGTGCTGGCTTGCTGTGGTCCTTGGGGTTCTTTGGTTTGCATCTCTGCCTCCTATGACATGGAGATCTCTCTCCTTTTGTCTAGTTTCTGCTGACTTCCAGCTAATCTCTGAACTTCTTTGACTTTGGCCTCTGGTTTCTTCTGTTTATAAGGCCTTCTTATGGATTAAGACCATCCTCATGCAGAACACTGTAACTAAAAATAGTGTCTTCAAAAGGTCCTATTTACAATGGGTTTACACTGACAGGGATGCATATTAAAATTAAGAACCCGTGTTTGTTGAGTACATAATTCAACTTACCACAACCGGATAAGAGTTAATGAAGGCATGACCTAGGTCAAAGCAGGTGGTGGAACCATAGGCAAACACCCTGTCAATATTTGAAATTTTTTTCTTCCTGTAGAGGCTTCAAGTATCTGCTACTGTGAAGTATTTTAACTAGTATTTTAAACAAACCCAGTGCAGGTCAGTGCTTATTGAGTTCATACTATGAGCCAGACATGGGTGCTTTTGCTTATTTTTTGTCTTCACACTATAATATTTTTGATGAAAGCTTTTACAAATATTCACTACTGTTAGCCAGTACTCGCTTGCCTACAGGTGTGTGGACAGGGTACCTTTAGGTGTACTTGTAGACACCTGGACCTTTTCCCTGTCCTTTCTATATTGGCACCTTTCTCTTTTAGTATAGTGCAGTCTTCAGTACTCTTTTCTATAGAGCAACATAAACATCCAATCAGACTCCTGTGATTTCCAAGTAAGCCAGCTCCCAAGTAAGGAAGAGGAAGCTGTTTCCGTTTACTAAAACTACTGTAAAGCAATATACCAGAAATGGGTTGACTTTTCAAAGGGGGTTTATTAGCTTATACATTTACAGTTCTAAGGCTGTGACAATGTCCAAATTAAGGCATTATCAGGACCGATACCTTCTCTGAAGAAACGCCACTGGAATGGGGTTCCTCTGCCAGATAGCAAGGCACGTGGCCGGCTTCAACTGGTCCTTTGCTCATGTGTTTCGTTGCTTTCAGCTCCTGGCTTCAGTGGCTCTCTCAGCAACTCTGGGGGCTTTCCTCTAAGATTCTCTGGGTGTTTTTTCTGTCTTTTCCTCTCATAAAAGACTCCAGTAAAGAATTAAGACCCACCGTGAATTGGGTGGGTCACATTTCAACTGAAAGAACCTAACCAAAGGCCCCATCCACAAAGGTCTACACCCACAGGGATGGATTAAAAGAACATGGCTTTTTTTTGGGGTACATAACAGCTCCAAACTAGCACAGAGACCTCTCCAAATGAATGTAGCCAACTCCCAAGCAAGGAAAAGGGGGCCTTTCCAAATTAAATTCAGTGCTTTAAAACACTTATATTCTATGGAGAAATAGATTTTTTCCAAATTCAGAACTGCTGAGAGCCTAATGGCTGCCACATTTCAGATAAAACCTTCTGAATTTCTTTGCTGTTCAAAAAATGTGATTTCTTAGTTGAAAGAAGAAAAGCCTAAAATGGATCTTAAAAGCAGCCTTTGGAGTTGGAATGGCTTTTATGAAACAATGTTTTGATAGATTAAGATTGAGTAAATCAGAAATAAATGTCTTAAAATTTCCTTGATATGCACAAGTACCTCAATACCACAATTTATTATAAATCTAAGAACAATTTATTGATTTCTTTGAGTAAATACAATAAAAGACCCAAGCAACTTATCTTCCTCATGAATATATGTGTATGTGTGTTTACACATATGTACACATGTATGTACATACACAGAAACCATCTCTTGGCTCTTAATAATATTGTATCATTACAAGCTTCAGCAAAAATATATTTGTAAAAAAATCCCCTCTGTTGTTACAATCATGTCACCACCTTGAAAATAAATTGGACATTTTGAGAAGCTTCAATATTAAAAAATAATTGGATTTTATAAACTTAAGTTATTCTCCAATGTATAACGTATGGATTTCAGAAATTGTGCCCTTGCATCTGTTTATCTCTTGGAATTATACACTATGCATTTAGTCATATCAGCTGTGTTAGTGATATATAGTGACTGAATGACAGCATAAAGATTATTGCTCTTCTTACACTTTCACAAATATTCATACATTACCTTTCTTTAAGATATATACATATATTTCATTAAATTTGGAATCATCACTATAGTAAAACAATTCACATTGCCATACTAAGGAAAATGGAGTAAAGTTTAGCAAAAGAGTTTACTGGGACTAATTGTGAGTTCTAATTCTGACTCTGCCTTTTATTAGCTCTGTAACTTCCTATAGGTTTCTGAAACTTTCTGAGTCTCCATTTTCTAAAAAATAAAAGGATAATAAAAATATGTCACCCTACGTGGAATATTGCTGAAGGATAAATTTTATTCATTTGAAGCTATTTATAGATCATTTACTTTATGCAGAGTACCGAGAAGCTAATGTAAAATGGGATAGTCCCTGCTCTTAGGAAGTTTACGGTCTAGTTGGGAGAATAGACAAATGAACAGGCTATCGTGTTAGCTTAGGCATCAAAAAAATCTCAGGAGGATTAACACAAAGATTCTTTTATCATTTTAGGATAAAATTCCTGATATGAAAATTCCTCAGGGTGGTTTATAATATATCATTGGAAAAAATGCTCTAAAAATCACTTAGTGTGGAGGAGGAACCAGGAAAGACACTCAATTATCACTAGATGATATGCAGACAGACTTCTGAGCAAGGTGTGTTCCCTTCAGCTGCGGAGTCTCTTGCTTTGCTGAGCACTGACAGGCAGTTTGGAGCAGAATGGAACTGTTCTCTATAATACAGGAAGGGTGTCTATAGGGACGGGCGTTGGAAGAGGAAGGAGAAATGAGACCTGGTGGTAGGGGAAGATAGGAGAAGACATTGAGGAAGAGAAGTGGCAAAATGTCTGTTATGGATTAAACTGTGTCCTCTAGAAAAGACATACTGAAGTGCTAATCCCCAGTACCCAAGAATATGAATTTATTTGGAATAAGGTCATCACAGATGGAATTACACAAGTGAAAATGGGGTTATACTGGAGTAGGGTGAGCCCTTAATCCTATATGACTGGTGTCCTTATGAGAACAGGAAATTTGGACACACACAGATAGAGGGAGGGAGGGAGGGAAAACACCATGTGATGACTGAGGCAGATAATGCTATGTATTGTCGGCAAACCACGGCCAGAAGCCAGAAGAGAAGAATGGAACAGATACTTCCCTACAGAGTTCAAAGGAAGTTTGAATCTACTGACCCCTTCATTTCAGGTGTCTAGCCTCCAGAACTGTGAGACAATAAAATTCTGTTTTCTTAAGTCTTACTTTGTTCCAGTAGCCTTAGGAAACTAAGGCAATGTCTAAAGGGATTTAATTGCAGCTTTTATTTTGCCAGCTATGATGCTCAGTGCTTTACAAATACTATCTGATTTAGACCCACAACAGTGCTACAAGGTAAGTCAGATTATATCTATTTTAGAGTTGATGGCAAGATCTCACAGTCAGTAGTGAAAGTTGTTTTGGAGTGGTTTATCTAACAAAAGCCATCTCTTATGTTCACTCTATGAAATCCTCTATGAAATTTAACATTACTCACTACCATTTTGTGAAAGTGGGTTTTGGGGAAGTGGCTTGAAGAGGAGTTTGAGAACATTCTGAAATCTTGTTTGTACATTGAATGAAAAAAAAAAAAAAACCAACAAACCATTACGTGTTGTTGCATGTGTATGGATGTCCACATGTGTGTGTGGAGGTGACATGACCAGAAAATATATAAATTTATGAGTCTTTAGCAGATGGATAGTATTTTAAACTTTGCAAATACATGCTGTCATCTAGAGAGTGTGGACAATATGGATTCCTTAATGAGGGAGAAAGCGTGGAAAGACCAATTAGGCTATTATACTATCTGGATAAATGCTGAAATGGATAGATTGGATGGTTTCAAGAAAATTTGGAGTTAGAATTGATGAAACATTTTTATAGATTGCTTGTAAGAGCTGATTGAGAGTGACTAATCAGGATGGCCAGGAACTGGGTGGATTGAGGTGTCATTTTCTGAGGTGAAGACAATGGGAAAAAGAGGTTTGGTAATACTGGCTTCTGATACAGGTAAACCCCAGAACATTTATAAGTTAATGTGATATTAACTTATTTCTCTTTCACAAAAATTCTAAGCAGTTGCTCTCATCAGTGACAGAAAGTCTGTGCTCCATGCAGTCACTCAGTGATGCAGTGTGATAGAGAATTTGGCACCTTTTGAGACTGGATTCTTGGTTTACTCTGTGCATCCAAACCAAGTCAGCAGATGTGGAAAGAGAAAGTGGATAAGGCTTACCCGCTTGCTAATCAACCCAGTCCTGAAGTGAAATATATCATTTCCACTCAAATTTCATTCATGAGAAATATATCTGTGGTCCAATCTTGATGCAAAAGGAGCAAAAATAAGGGAAACAAATAAAAGACAGATTTAGAATCTGGGAGAGCAGCTGCTTCTCAGTAACAACTCTATGTTGATGGGAGCACACCTATTTGGTGGATATTGAGCCATTTGTGCCACAGAGATGGAAAACAAGTATTCATAGTATGGGGAATGTTGTAGTTTGAAGCTGTATGTACCTCAGAAATTTATTCAATTCCTGGAGGTGTGAGCACATTGTAAATTGGACCTTTTGAAGAGGTTAGTTCAGTTTAGAGAGTTTCCAGTTGTAAACAAGACAGTTAATATTTTTAGGCAAAAATATGGCTGTTATTGCTTTTATTTAGAGATTAATTATGGTTTAAGGAGATATGTATGGCTCCAAAGTTGACAAGGGGTGGACTGTGTTGGTTAAGTTCATGTGTTAACTTGGCCAGATTATAGTGTCCAGTTGTTTAGTAAAGCAAGCACTGGCCTGATTGTTACTGTGAGGATACTTTGTGGATTTAAATAATCAGTAAGTTCCTTGTATCTGTGACTGATTACATCTACAATCAACTGAGGGGATTGCCTTCAACAATGAGAGAAGTCTCATCCAATCAGTTGAAGCCTTTAAAAGGAAAAGTGATGATTTCAGCAGTCAGAAGGAAGAATTTCCATCTGTACTTCAGCCAACCAGCTTCTCCTGGGGAATTCAACAAAAGCTTTCATTGGAGCTCCCAGTGGGCTACCCTACAGTATTTGGACTTGCCCATCCCCACAGTCACATGAGCCAATTCCTATAAAAAATCTCATAATTACATATAAATCTCCTGTCAGTTCTGTTTCTCTAGGAAACCCCGACTAACACAAGGAATGTTACATTTGTTTTAGTTCTTTAGATGTGTTGCTTCTTTGCCTTCTGGATTCCTATTGTCACCATATATGTAATGTGTCTTTTTCTATGTCTTTAAGATTTCCTCTTTATCACTGGTTTTAGGCATGTGGTTATCATGAGCCTTATTTAAGTGTGATTTCCTTTGGTTCATATCACTTGGAGTTTGTTGAGCTTATTGGATTTGTGGATTTATGGTTTTTAATCAAATTTGAAAAAAAAATTTGGCCATTTTTTCTTTAAATCTCTTTTTTGTGCCCCCCATCTCCCTTTCTGGTACTCTGATTACATGTGTATTGGGCCACTAAATATTATCCTACCTTTCATTGATCCCATGTTCATTTTTTACAGTCTTTCTTACTCTGTATGTTTTATTTTTTTTTAAATTTTTACTCCTGTGTCTTAAAATTCACAAATACTTTCTTCTGCAGTGTCTAATCTGCTGGTATTATCACCCACTATAATTTTCGTTTCAGATATTGTATTTGACCTTTCTATAAGTCTGACTGAATTTTCTCCAGTTGTGTCTTCATCATGTTGATATTTTCCTCTACTTTCTTAAAGTTTCCTAGGCTGCTCAAAGAAAATACCATGAAATGGATTGGCTTAAATGTGGGAATTTATTAGCTTACAGTTTGAGGCCAGGAAAATGTCCAAATCAAGACATCATCAAGGTGATCCTTTCTTCCCAAAAACCAGCTGCTGGCAATCCTTGACTCCTCTGTCACATGGCGAGGCACATGGTGGCATCTGCTGGTCTCTCTCTTCTCTTCCTAGATTTCATTGATTTCAGCTTCTTGCTTTGGTGGCTTTCTCCCTCTTTGTCTGAATTTCATTCGCTTATAAAGGACTCCAGTTATAGAATTAAGACCCATCCTGAATGTGGTGGGTCATAACTTAACTGAAGAACCCTCCTCAAAAGTCCTACCTACAATGGGTTTACACCCACTGGAATGGATTAAATTTAAGAATGTGTTTTTCTGGGGTAAAGCTTCAAACCGTGACATTAATGATAATAATAATAATAATAATAATAAATGTTTTAATATATTTGTCTTCTAATTCTATCATCTGTGTCATTTCTGAGTTTGTTTCTATTAATTGATTTTTATCCTGATTATGTGGGTCCTATTTTTCTGCTTTTTGCCTGCCTTGTACATTTTGATTGGATGCCATACATTTTGAATTTTATATTATTAGGTACTGAATTTTGTTGCTTTCCTTAAAATACCATTTTTTTTCTGGGTTTCAGTTAAGTTACATAGAATTGGTTTAATCTTTTTGACATTTCCTTTTAAGTTTGTTAGAGTGGGTCTAGAGCAGCCTTTGATTATGCATAATTTGGCCCCGCTACTAAAATAATACCCTTACGAGGACCCTACTCAATGACCCATGTGTTAAGAGGTATTCACACTCTAAGTGGTGGACATATGAACTACTCCAAGCCCTATGCAAATTTTGGAGGTTTATCTTCTATTCCTATCCAGTAGTTCTTTCTCCAGCTTTAGGTTGTTTACTCACATGTATGTGAAGTTCAGTACTCAGCCAAAGACCTGAGTGGACATCTCTGCAGATCCCTGGAGCTCTCTCCCTCTCTTTGCAGCTCCCTCCTCTCTGATTTTTTTCCTACAAATTCTAACCATATTGGCCTCCCCAACCTCCAAACTGTCTCCTCAACTTAGCCAGAAACCTGGACTCTGTTTGTTTTCTCCTCACTGCATTGCAGCCTAGAAACTCTCTCCAGTCATTATGCTGGGACGATCACATGTACTTTGTTCATTTCCCCTCTTTCAGGGATTTCTGACCTGCACTGTCTTCTGTCCAATGCCTGAAAACTGTTGTTTCATATATTTTGTCAGGTTTTCCAGTTTGTGTGTGTTGGGGATGAACTGGTCCTGGGGCATGTTACATTTGGATAAAAATTGCAGCTAGGCTTTGGATATATGAATTTGTCTTCCAGAAAAGAGATCAAAGCATGAACAATAAATTTGTAACTTCAGTATATCATGGTAATTAAAATCATATAAATGGATAATATAAGCGAAAGGGAGAGAGAATAGAAGAAGAGGGAGATATAGGGATAAAACCCTGATCAATGTCATCATTTAGAGGTTAAGAAGAAGTAAGTGAAGGGGAGAAGGAGTAGCCAGAGAGGAAGGAGGGAACCTGGGGAGTGTGGAGTCACGAAAGCCATGAGAAGAGAGTGGCTTAGATGGTAGGAGGCTGTACCTCTTGCAGAAAAGTCCTATCTCTACTCCATCAAGTTTATTGGATACTCCTCTTCTGTATTCCCAGAACATCCTGGAAATCCTGAAGTGTAAAGCCTACAGAAACATCTTTGATTTTCTTCTCTGTTTCCTCAAAAGGCTGAAATGTCAGGACATTCATCTTGTACATGTCTATGACTTCTAGCCACTTGGAAAGTATTTGGTAACCGGATGTCTGGTAGGAGTCTTGAAATCAAAGAAGGGTGGTTTCTGGAACTTTCCTTCCACTACAGATAACCCTGGAAAACCTGCGTGCTTTGGATATCAGCCTCCCCCTAATTCTGGCCATAACAGCCCTGCTAGTACAATCAGACCACCAGCTGGTTAATGGTCTGCTTTCCATCTCTCCTCTCTACTGGGGCATGTCCCCAAGTTTTGAGCCTCTTACTGGGGCCTGGTAATCAGCTTAATTTTTGCCTAACCGGACTCTGTTTGTTAACCCGACAATTAACAGTTTCTTTTGTCTGAATCCACCTGGAAACCACATGCTGCCTCCTACCTACTTTGAACACCTCCATGTAGATCAGCTTTGCTCAGAAACCCCAGATTCTCCACCCCAGGGGCTAAAGGTACCAGGGACCCCTTTGACAGTCTGGTGATACCGGTGGACTCCTTTTCAGAATAGCAATTTCAAATGCATAAACTAAAACACACAAGATTACAAAGGAAAACAGTTATATTGAAATATGTTTATCAAAGTATTAAAGAAATAAATTTGTGAGGCAACTATATGCTGATTTACTAACACTTTTCGTAACACGATCTAGCAGCTGTTCTAATAATAGCAATTTTGAAGTAGTAATGAATATAAACATTATAAACAGCTGCAACAAGTGTGATGTGATATGACAGTATCTGAATTTTATTAATGAAACAATCACTGGGTCTGCTACAAACTGAAAGAGATCAAGATTAAGACCCTTGAATATACTCTAAAACCATTAAAGAAGAATACATCTGTGTGTGCGTGCGTGTGTGTGTGTGTGTGTGTGTGTGTGTGTTTTGAAATGAGAAGCTGGTTAGGATATATTGTTAAGAAAAAATAGTGGGAAACAGAGCAGTGTCCGTTGTGTGTGTGTGTATATGTATAGTCTATACACAATACTCTGTATGTGCATACTACTGTGATCAGAAAAAGGTAAATATCAAAAGATATTAATTAAAGTAATTAATTTTAAAAACCCTAATTGGCGTGGTTAAACACTTCCTTATTTTTTCTTTGAAGCACTCTTCTTTCTGTCAAGCCAAGGTTTTTCTCCTACCTCTCCAGTCACTGTCTGCTCAATTACGAAGTCCACTGCTAAAAACCTGACAACAGCTTCTCGTTGCACTTAGAGCGAAATATCTAGCATTCCTTTATGAAGTCTTGCCTGATCTGATTCCTGCTTCCTGCCCACGTCTCAGCTTGTTCCTGTCTCCCATACTAGTCGTTTTTCATATCCTTGAAAGTGTCAAAAATTGAGGGGATTAGAATTTTCAGTTACATTGTGTCCTTTTCTCTCTCATCCTCCCTTCTTGTGGCTATCATTTTTTAGATAGCTTAAATGGTTCTTTTGCAGTAACATTTTACCACCTCTTCTAACTCCCTAATCTGAATCTTTAGTCTAACTTTTTAATTTCCTTCATAAAATTTACTAAACTCTATAGCTGTTTATTTAATAATTTGGGGAGGCTTAATATCTGCCTCCTTTTTCTTCCCTCTTTAACCTTCCCAGAGCCTAGCACACAGCACATAGCAAAAGCTTAACAAATACTTGTTAATTGAAGTGATTGAACCCTTTCCAAAGGACTGCATCTGTAGCTTGTCTGATCACATTATCTCTTGAAAGAGGCCTTCTCTGACTAAGCGATACTTACATGTCTATCCACCTTTCCATTTCCTTATTTCATTAATAACTATGTGGTTTGTTTACTGCCTGTCCTCTCCCGTCCCCACCTCCACCATTAAAATGTAGACTCAGTGAGAGCAGGGATCTTGTCTATTGTGTTCACTGATATAACCTTTATTCCTAGAAGATGCCTGACACATAGTAGGAGTTCAATATAATTTTTCTGAATGAGTGATTGAATTAATGAATGAACATCGCGTGAGAAACAATCGGTAGAGACCTGGAATAAGTGGGAAATTTACTTCAACATTGGGGAGTGTTGAGGCTAAATATATTTCTTTATTGTTTAGCCTAAACCAGTACCTTTAAATGGACCCAGCACATGAACATTTGAATTCGATTTCATAAAAGCCTCCCTGTGAGCATTTTCCTCCCAGCTTCGGAATATCACAGACATGCACTACTAATTTACTAGTCCTTAGTAAAATCATCCCCCTCCCTTTTTTTTTTTTGGCCCAGCATGGCTTAAGTCCTTGGCTCCCAAAATACATCGCAGATGCATACTACTTTGAACTATGTTTCCACCTCAATTTCATTGCTCTTGCTTGGACACAACCCTGATATTTGCTGTCAGGTATCATATCCTTGCTGAAGAGGACTAAGTTTCCCTACGTCAGACATGAAGTACCCACCCACCTCCTGACTCCCGCTGGCATCTCTTCTAGGGGAGGGAATCAGACCTGTGGCTGCAGGAAGAGCACAGACTAAGGCTTCCTGGCCTGGCCCCTGGAGAATGTCGCAACTGCCCCTTCTCTCTCCAGAGGAAGCTGTATGCTCAAACGAGCCAGGACGTCTTCTGAAAGTTCAGTCCTTCACACTTGGCTGAAAATACTGTATTACTAGGATCAAATGTCTCTTTGACCTTGGGGGCAGAAAGAGCTGTAACTTTTTGCAGAGAAATTGAAATCTGTCAGCAGTTAGCGGATGAGAGCAGCAGCCACATGGGTCCCTTGGAGAACCATAAAGGAAGGAGACGTAAGGAAGTCTCCATTTGCCAGGTGTGTAAGTCCAATTAAGGATCTTGTCAATACCTAGGACTCAAGGATTAGGAACCCAAGAATGCTGGTTGGAGGGAACTTAAACCATATAGCCCCATGGTTGGCAACCTGTCCTTGAATTTCTTTCTCCATGACACTGGCAGCCAATGGGAAACAAAGGTAACATTTTAAAAAATGTAATCATATGACATATTTCATGTAGTGACCACAAGGGAAAGCACACTTTTAGAGAAGGGCACACTTGTCCAACAGAGCTGCCACTGACACAAGATACTGTTGGTGTGGGCATAATGCACAGATCTCTAAAAAGAATATGTGTCCTTTTTTGAAGGATACACATGAAAAAAGAAGTCCTTGTCATTGAGGAATATATAATATGGTTGTTGAGTGAAAAAAGGAATAGACATGAATTACTTTCAGTATTTTTGAATTATGTGCTAGTGATGATGTAAGTTTAAGGAAGGGGGAGATGAGTTCAGGTTTGAGTATTTTGGGATGGCTTAATGAATTCATGAAAGCAGAGCCAGAAGGACAGTCTGAGTCAGATAAGCACGAACAGAGACACAGGGCAGAAAATGCACTTGGCTCATTTGGCAGCTGTGAGGTCATTGACCCCACTGGCTGAGAGAGAGTGTGTCAATCATTCTGACTGGCTTTTTTTTTTGGGGGGGGGGGTATTTGCATATTTCTTACATGTAGCACTGTGTTAGACAGTGTGATACAGTGTGATAAATACAAAGATGTACCCAATTCTTGTTCCACTGCTATCTTGTGGATGGTCAAGACAACTCAGGATAACAGAATTAGGTAGCAGTATCGCTCAGGGCTTGCCGAAAGGGCACAGGGCTTGAATTCTGTCATACCCGCTCCATCACTTTGTAGCCATGTAAACTTGGAGCAGATACTGAACTTCTCTAAGCTGCGATTTCCTTATCTGCACGCGTAGTATGGGTTACCCTCAGCCGGTGTGGATTGACTGCATGCTTTCTCCAGAGCTACTGACCATTGGCCAATGCTGTGGAACATATTAATTAAAGATAAATTAAATTCCATAACCATGAGTCCAGGAGACTTTTGGAGCAGGATGTATCAGCCCATCAGTACAATTTAGTAATAATAACTGGATTTATGATTTGCCTCCAGTTTCAGTGGAGGCTCAGGGTGGGGTGTGTTTCAATATTTAAGGCTGATCACTTAGCTGGAATAAGCCTAGTGACCAGCTCACTCTAAGAGATTCCCCATCAAGAACAGACGATGAACTTTCTAGTATTGAGGCACTTCCCAAGAACACAGGCGATGGCTCAAGACTTGGAGACGAAACGTGCATCCTGTGTGATCCCACCCAGTGACAGGAGGACAAAGAACCCGCACCCGAGATCTCCAGACCTCCTTGAATGCATATTCTTCTGCTGTCACTGTACCGTGTCCTTGGCCTGAGCATAAACTGCGTCTTGTGAATCCTTCCAGCTACCAAATACTTAAGATGACTCATGTGTAACTAATGAATTGTAAGATAGCAATGATAATAATCCCCACACTATATTATTGAATTGAGGACTAAATGAAACAACGTATATAAAATATTTAGATTCATGCCTGGCACATTGTAGGTGGTTAATAGGTGATAGTTATTACCAAATCATTGCTCGGGATAAAACACAGTTTAAACATTTAGGAGCAAGAAACAACTATGAATTATAGTAGTAATGTAAAATTTCATAGAGAAGGTGAAACTGTACTCTGGCCTTGTTTGACATGGAGAATTAGGCGTGCAGAAAGAAGTGTAGAGGCATAATAGCAGAAAAAAACAAGTATGGCAAGGCGCAGTGTCAGGAAATAGAATGTTATTTTTAAGAGAGCAGTGAGGACGTAAGCTTAACCAGAAAGGAAAACTTATTGGGAAATGAAGCCTCAAAGGCACAAGGGGAATTTGCCTAGCACTGTTTATGAGAGTAAAAACTGGCGAAAATCCCAAATATTCTTCATCTCCAAGTAGAGTGAATGAATAAACTGTATTCTAGTCACAGAAAAGAATATTATACAGCACTCAGTAAATGAACTATGATGACATGCAGCAAAATGGATGAATTTTAGCAACATAATATTAAGATTAAAAACAACTAAAATAACAATGTATACCTTTAAGCAGTATGTATAGACCAGATAAAACTATATTAAAGGAGAGTGGAAAATGCACATAGTATTCAGGAAGGTAGGTGCTTTGGAGAGAAGGTAGAGAGGAATGGAATGGGGGGACCATACAACTAGATGTAATTTAATGTCAAAGTCAGAGTTTTCATATTGGCTGTTAGGTCCACAAGTGCTTATGATATTATTAAAACATATGAATGCTGACATTTATACATACATTAAAGAGTTCCATGCATGGACCAGCCATAAGCATGCTATGAACCAAATATTAAGATTAATCCAGTTCTGTGATCTTGAATTCCTCTAAAGGAAAATGAGAAACAAAAAACACAGTGATGTTTTGCAAACCCATATGATCCAAAAGTCTTATTGTTCATTAAAAACGGAAAGACAGAAAATATGTTCTGTAGCAGAAAGCAATGCTCTCCAAATTATTTAAATTGTTCCCCTTCATTTTCCATTCCCCTCCAGCTAGTCCAGTGCAATGCAAGTGAAAGTGAAGTGAGTTGCTGCTGAGCCAAGGTGAGAATAAACTTTTATTGTGCTACACCACTGAGATTTAGATTATTACCCCAGCATTAAGTAGGCTGCCCTGACTGTGATCTAAGACGAGTACATTAAGAAAACCTTATATATTCCAAATTCCAAACTTACAAGTAAATGTTTTAGTTTCTAGGTTTCAGTCATGAATACCACACAAAGGGTTGGCTTATGCAATGAGAATTTATTGGCTTACAGTTTTGAAGGCTGAAAGAAAGACTTGTTTCCTTCTGGGGTTGGTAATGTTCTGGTGGGCTGGCAATCCTCTGGTTCCTTGTCTTTCCTATCGCACGGCAATGCCCTGCTCCTCATCCCCACCCCTTTCTCTTTCTGTTCCAGTTGAATTTCAGCTTCTGGCCCCTCTCCGTGGCTTTCTCTCTAATAGGCCTCTGGTAATAGGATCAAGACTGATTCAGTTGACCACCTCTTAGCTAAAAATAACATCTTTAAAAGGTCCTATTTACAATGGGTTCACAATTAAAGGATTGGATTAAGATTAAGAACTATGTTTACTAGGGCACATAATTCAACATGCCACAATATTATTCATGTCACACAGAGGATTCATGAGAGCCAACCACACACACACACACACACACACAAAGTCTCCAATGCATTAAAAGAAAAGAACACTGCAATTAAAGTCTTGATTTGAGTCAATTTTTTGCATGGTGACTAGGCGAATTCCTTGACCTGTTATGCTTCCATTTCTTCATCTGTAAAAAGAGGATAATATTAAATGTTTTTGTTACCTCACAGGGTGGCTGATACTATCAATTGAGATAAGCTTTGAAAGCTTAAATAGATAAACCCTTTTTTGGGGGAGGGAGGTGTCTCATTTTTCTCTACAGAAATTACCTCCTTGAGTTTTAAGAAGCCAGATGTAAGAATAAATTGTTAGATTTTTCAATAACTGGAAGTCAGTAAGAAAGTATTAAATATTACTGAATAGGAAAAAAAGCTATTCAGTATATAAAACTCAGATTAACTCACAAATTTTTAGGAAATACATTGATGTATACCCATAAGTGAAGTTTTCAATTTGACCAGTAGATGGCAGCATGCTTCCAAAAATTGTTCAGCATCATCCCTTTCCTCAATTTGTCTTCCAAAAGAAATAGTTACACAAAATAGAAATAGTTATATTTCCCCAATGACATAGCTTCAGAAAAATGTCTTTCATTTAGAAATAAGCATAGAATATTACATACTATAGGTTACAATGATATAAATTATGTTTTTAAAAAAGTGATTCAAACATTCTTTTGTTTTGTTTTCTCCCGCAAAATATTATTTAAAGATACACCCACACATTGTCATCCTCTTTGTCCTGAGGGCTAAGACGACTATTTCTCCTCGGTGTTCCTTTCTGTTATCTCTGAATTTCCTGTGTGTATCTCCATTATAGCACTGTCCCGTTGTCTAGTGATTTATTATTTCTCCCCGCCTCTCTGTGAACGCCTGAGCACAGGTCTTTAGTCTATGCAACATATGGGGAAACAATGACTGCTTGCTGAACAAACCCTACACTTACCTTAATATGTGAAAACTCTGCTACCTCTTGTCTCAAGAAATTATTTCACTAGACAAAAAATTCATCAAATAAAATAGTCTTTTTTACCCTTTCTGTGACTCTCCAATCTTGTACCTCCCCACAGATGCAAGGGCTGAGACAAAACTTAAAGCACAGTTTTAAACTACCTGAGTTCCTTATTTTTTTTCTGTGACTGTGGAAAATGTCTTTAGTTTAAAGTTATTATGCCATTTGTTAATTTTATGACAAAAAATATAAAAATAAATAGATAAATAATCTGATTTCAGAATTTTCTAGAACCCACTTTATATTAACAACTAACAACAGGAATACAACCAAATGCCAAGAGTTAAGGTTATTTGAAGAGGGTCAAAACACTGTGTAGGAAATAAATCCCTTGGCAAATCTTTTAGGAACCTTTTATAAAATTAGTGTTGTCACTTGCTTCTCAAAGAGGTAGATTACTTCTGTCTTGCCAAACTAAAAAGCAAACTAATCTAAGCTTGTTAGAATGTTAGGTTCTGTGAGAAATGACCTATCTTGATTTCATTTATGTAGAGCATTTGGATTTTTTGAAGGTTTTTCCAATATCAGAAATTACTATAAATTATAATTGAAAAGCACCTACTAATAGTGCAGATTCTGTCATGTAATACATACGCTATATATAGTAGAGAGTGTTCCCTAGGCCAAGATTATAAATTGTATCCCTAAATGGCTGTGTAACAATAGGCATTTGATGATTATGCATTTTTGGGATCAGCATAAAAGTCCTAATTATGAATGAATAATATGAGAAGACATTTTAGCTTTGGCTACAATTACAGTGTTTATTGAATTTTTTACAATTATGACGCTTTACTATTTATTGAAATATCTATGTATTGTGGCAGCAAGGTGATAATAAAAACCACTGCCATTTATAGTACTTCACAGTCTGTAAAAAGCACTTTTATGTGCCATATTTCATTCAGTCGATACAACAGCCTCCAAAGATAGGCGAGGCAAATATTCTTTCTTTCCCTTTTTACAAAAAAAAGAAATAGGAATGCATGGTTTTGAGTGACTTGCTTAACATCCTTCAATTGATCACACAGTGGAGCTTAGATTACAGCCCAGGACTTTTGGGTTCTAACTCCTCATTTTCTCATATTCACCAAGATGAGTGGCCCAGGAGCCAGAGAGATGGAGGGGTTTAATCTCATTTCTGTCACTAAAGTGCCATGCCCACATTTGCACTTAACTATTTTGGGTTTTCTTGTTTGAAAATGGAGGCTATCAGTACCCACCTCTTCTATCTGGCAGGAGTGCTATGAATCATCTTGAAAACCTTTAAGTCCTGTTTGAGGTATTTATGTGATTTCTTGAAAACATATGTGTGTGCAATATAATTGATGATGTAGACCTGTGGAGCCAGTATTTCTAGTGACCGGAGGCGGGGATGTCTTTTAGGTTATGGAGGCCTTCGTTTAGGTTGTAGGTTGTGAATCTGTGGGTCCTGAAATCAGATAAACTTTAATCCTGCTCAGCCATTTACAGCAGTGTGAACTTTGAACTTCGGCAACTTACTTTTACCCTTCAAGTTTCAGTTTTCTCATATTTAAAGTTAGGGTTGCTGTACTGCCTATTAATAATATAACTTTATATTATTAGTATATAAGTGTCTGCTATAGTTGAACCCTTAAGTTAAACATAAATATCGATTTTTAAAATTCATTTTAATTGGCAGTATAGAGAAGAAACAGATTAATCATATTTTAGCTTTCAAAAAAAAACTTCAGGCAAAATTTATATGGAATTAGCTACTATAACCACACTGTGGCACTCCTTACTTGCCTAAGACTTTTCATTTCAAATTTTCTCAGTAAACTGTGCTATAAAATGTAATGTCCTGTTATTCCTGGGGAATTCATTGTATTTTCTTACATACTCCTAACTAAATATCATAGTCATTTACTGTGACATTTCCTAAAGATTAACATAGTCATCCCAAACAACTGAAAAGTAGAAAATTATGATCCTGACATTGTAACACCAAATTCAGAAAACACTGTAGCTTCTTGCTTTTGATTGTGTGAGAGTACGTCTGTATGCACACGCTCATGTACACAAGCTACATAATAATGAAATCACAAAGTGAAAGAAGACTCCTGCAAGCCACTTAATCAGCACTCCCCACAAAACCCAGGATCTCAACCAGCTGACTTGCTTCCCAGGGGTACACTGCCCTGGGATTCTATAATTTGAAATGTCAAATGCATGACTTATCAGGGACAGAAATGGAATGAGAGCCTTACCTGAGAGGAGCTGGACCCAAGCAACCACTAGTGTTTGTTGAGGACCTATTATATCCAAGCTGCTGGAATACATGGGATCCAGGTGGGATCTACAAGATTCCATCAACACGATGTCGCTTAGAAGTCCCTCAAGTCTTTTCCAGAAACACAATGGTTTACATGGAAAGAGAATAGATAGTGGCACAGGGAATGTCCAAAAGATTCTGGACAAGAAGACATAGAGGTTTGTTAGAAGGTGTAGCATTTGGGGAACTGACTTTCTTGGGGGAATCTAACTTAGAGATATCCTAAGAGGGTAAAGTGAAGCAGCCAGCCGTGTCCCACGTTTGTTTGTCAGGAAAGGACTCTGGAAGCAAGGACACTGATTTATCTGGTTCTGGAGCAACCTGCCACAATGTATGCCCCAGTTGTTCATGCTCTCAACACACGTTTATTGTGCTTCTGTCTTTTACTATTTATTCGTCATAAAAATGACAAATGCTTATAGTTCTACCCTTAAGGAAAACATACTCTAGTGTGAAAATAGACACAGGCACCCCTAAACATAATGCAAATCTGACTGTGGAAAGTTCCCTGACAGAAGTGTAATAAATACCTGTTGGTTGTGAAGTTATTTTATCAGATGCTTGAGCATATATTATAAAGTAAAAAATTATATTAATTATTTAGCATTTGCTATGTGCTAGGTGGCATGATATGTTCTTTATACAAATCATATTAATCATTACAAAATCCCTGAAGGGTAGATATTGTTACCACTATTTTACAAATTACAAAACTACGATTGACTAACTTGTCACACACTGTGGTCTATCTGATTCCAGAACCCATGCTTTGACAAATACAATCCCAGACATTCTGGCTCCAACTCAGGAGCTCTTTTCACTACCCAGAGGACAAAAGGATCACTGAGTAAAATTAATTACTTCAGACTTCACTGGGAGGAGAAAGTGACATAGGCAGGTAAAGAACATTCTGAGCCCTGGCATGAAGGTGTGAACACAGAGTCCATCGGACGTTCTTCTAATTGTTAGAATTGATCAAGAATAGAGTAGGACTGACTAAGGCCTCATGTGCTGGGTCCTACCCAGTAATTCATTCATTCCCCGAGTATTTTCAGTTGTGTGATATGTTCATGGTTTTATGTTTAGGGCAGAGCAACAGAGTCCATGCAACAAGACCCTCAGAGTCAGCCCACAAAGTTGGTAAAGTTTTATTCCCTTGACTCTCTAGGGCACATAAACAAGTGAAGGATGAAATGAACTTCAGCAGAAATGCTTTGCCCAAAGAGATTATGCTCTTTGGGTTTCTATCAAATAACAGCCGTAGCTGAAGACCATCACGTGACCATGCTACTTGTTAACCTCATCTCTCCCCACTCTTCCCCTTGAATGTTCTGTTCCAGCCCCACAATCTGCAAATCAGTCAAGTCCTCTCCATGTCAGGAACTTTATGTATGTCTTTCTCTGTCTAGAATGTTCTTCACCCAGAAACCTGCTTCGCTAGTCTCCTTACTCCCTTTGGGACTCTGGTCAGATGTCATCATCAGTGAGCTATGACCACCCTGTATGTAGCAACAACCATGCTGCACCTACTGCTTGCTCCCTTAGCCTCCTTAATTTTTTCCATAGCAGTTATCACCAGCTAGCATCATATAATATGCTTTTGTTTATTTGTTTAATGTCTGAGATGGCTGGGAGTTTGTCTGCCTTGTTCACTTCTGGAAACTCAGTACCCAGAATAATAAATATTTGTCAATTGAATGAAGGTGAGTATCTCACTAATAGTGTGGAATGTTTGTTCAGCCCTCCATTAAAAGACCGTGGTGTATTTAGTGATATCCATAAGTTTTGAGCATTTGTTTTATGCTAAACACTTCTAGGTGCTGGAACCACAACACTGAACAAGACTACTTCCCTTCAAGGAATTCAGGCAAGTGAATATGGTAATTATAGAGTAATAGGAGAATCCATTTTAAGGTGCTCTGTGTGGAGAGAGGATGGGCATCTAGCCCAGGTCTAGGGAATCAGAGAGCATGTGCTAGAAGAGATGGCCTCCAAGATGAGATACAAAGGACACGAAGGAGTTAACCAGGCAAAGAGTGGAGAGTTGAATATCACAAATCTATAAAGGAAGGTCATTCCAAACCAAAATCACATGAAAAATATAATATCAATTGTAGTATCAATTTCTATCATTTATGGTGATTGCCATTTTTCATGACTTGTTTAAAAATAGAAAGTAGGAGCAAATTTCCTCTTTGATTATCTGGCACTGACCACTGAAGAGGTCATTGAATTCAACGGACACACTTTTTCCAGGTACTTAGGTGGAATGTGGCTCTATTTACCACATTTCATCAAATCTAAGATGCCATCATATATAAGATGACCAATATATTATGTTATAGTAAGAAAGATAAATGCAGATGAATGCTATTTCAAATAGAATTTTTATTTCATAAATATTGAAAGAGGTTTTTTAAACTTATTTAAACATAGATTTTTATATCACTCTTTTGTATACATAAAGAGGAAAATGTACTATTGTTTAAAATATTCCTAAAACTTATTTATATTTAGAGTTCAATTTTATTATTATTTTTTTTTTGGTCTCAAAGTCATTGAGATCCACATTTCTCACACAATACTATGACATTGAGAGTGGTGATACACATACTTCTTAAAAGAGTACCGCACTACTGTCACTAGGTGTTCTAGTTTGCTAATGCTGCTGGGATGCAAAACACCAGAGATGGATTGGCTTTTACAAAAAGGGGGTTTATTTGGCTACACAGTCACAGTCTTAAGGCCATAAAGTTTCCAAGGTAACACATCAGTAATCGGGTACCTTCACTGGAGGATGGCCAATGGTGTCTGGAAAACCTCTGTTAGCTGGGAAGGCATGTGGCTGGCATGTGCTCCAAAGTTCTGGTTTCAAAATGGCTTTCTCCCAGGACGTTTTTCTCTAGCAAGCTTGCTCCTCTTCAAAATGTGACTCACAGCTGCACTGAGTTCCTTCTCTTTGAGTCAGCTCATTTATATGGCTCCACTGATCAAGGCCCCCCCAATGGGTGGGGCAACACTCCATGGAAATTATCCAATTAGAGTCATCACCCACAGCTGGGTGGGGCACATCTCCAAAGAAAATCTAATCAGCAGCAAAACTTCTGCCCCACAAGACTACATCAAAGATAATGGCATTTGGGGGATACAATACATTCAAACCAGCACACTAGGATTTGCTTCCAAGATGCTGTTTTGCAAATATTGATGCTTAAACTTTCTTGATCTTTCCAGAAAGTGTTAAAGAAGGTTTTTCAGACACCAACCAGGGTTCATATTCCTTCCTCAAAAGGTCCTTAAATGATTTATTAACTAAAACATCTAAGGGTTGCAATTATTTAGTCATATTACCAGGAATGACAGCCAAGTCTGTGGGTACACAGTCAAGGGAAATGACATCATGAAGGCAACTTGGCTGACAGTGATTATGAGATGCCAATGATTTAAGTTTCTAATTTTAGAGCTGTCAAAATCTGGAATAATGTCTTGCAATAGATGAAATATGTCAGTGAAAGGATAGGTCATCAGGCTATTCCAGACTAAACATTTATTATATCTACTTAATTTATTTTGCCTACCAAATGTGGTAGATTGAATTATGTACCCCAATTTAGACCTGTTCTTAATCTTAATCTGAATGTCTCTGGGAGTGAACCAATTGTAAATTGGACCTCTTAAAGATGTTATTTTTAGTTAAGATGTGGTGAACTGCCCCAGTGTGGGACTTAATCTGGATTACTGGAATCCTCTATAAAAAGAGGAAATTCAGACATACAGAAAGCCAAGGGGAGGAGCCTGAAACCAGAAGTCAATACAATCCAGAAAAGAAAGGAGAGGGCATTGCCTAGTTCAGGAAGCAGGGATTCAAGCCAAGGAACCCCAAGGAACTCCACCAGCCAGCACCAAAATGTTACAGACTTCGGGGGAAAGCATTGTCTTGCTGACAACTTGATTTTGGACATCTCCTAGCCTCAAAACTGTGAGCCAATAAATTCCTGTTGTTTAAGCCAATTCATTGTGTGGTGTTTATCATAGCAGCCTGGAAAACTAAGACCCCAATGAATCTTATTATTTTCTCATAAACTTTGTGTTTTAGATGTTATGTGGAAGTTCTTTGGGCGAGGAGATGCAAAGACAAATAGCCAGCCAGCTGAGAATGCCTGAAGGTCAGCTTTGTTAGATCAGAGAGACTGGAGGAGCGAGGGAGAATGAAAGTGGTGGAGGAGCCTAGGGCTTACCTAAACTAGGCTCCTCAAAGAGCTCATGTAGGAGCGGGGAGCAGGTGGGTCCCAGGCTCTTGACTTTATTATGACACAGAGGGGAGGAGTAGGCCTTTCCCATGGATACTGAGGATTGGCAGTTTTAAACTATATGGTTCAAAAAGCAGAAGTGACAAGGTCCATTTGGAGAAGCTGAGGGGGCAGTTCTTATCACCCAAGCCATAAGGAGATACACATCTTACTAATAAATTGTGTGGATGAAAGGGCAGAAGTGAAAAGGGCCATTCAGGGAAGCTGAGGGTAGCTGTCATAATCCAAACCCTATGGAGGTACATGCCTTGCAGGAAAGGCTAGCTGGGGTGGTCACTCTAAAGGGGAATTTGTGACTAGGCAAAATGATGAGGCACCAAATATAATTTGGGCCTACATTGTAGACATGCATATCACAGAATTTAGCAAGCTATTCATGGAAATATCAGCTAACATGTAGGTAACATTTAGTATGTGCTTGATCCTGCTTTACATATTTTGCAAATATTTAACTCATTTCATCCCACAACAACATGAGAGAGAGATTTATTATTACTGCCATTTTATAGATGAGGGGACTAACAGAAAATAAGTTGCTCAATGTTACAAAGCTAATAAGTGAAAGAACTGAACTCAAACTGAGAGTGTGGTTCCTGAATCTACAGTCTTGTGTGAATATGTCATAAATGCAAAACATTTAGCACATAGAAACCTAATTTAGCTTTCAGTTCTAAATCTAGTTTTTAGAATGCTGTCTTTGCATCTGACTCCTACTTTGTCCTTGGATTTTTGCTTAAATGCATTCCTCAGGAAAATAGCTCTACATGTGCAGGGTTTTCCAACTTCCATATCGTTGGCATTTTAGGTAAGGTGAATCTTTTGTTGTAGGGGCTGTGCTGTGCAATGTAGGATATTTAGCAGCATCCTTTGCCTTTACCCACTTGATGCCAGTAGCATCTCCCCAATTGTGATGATCAAAATATCTCAAGACATTGCCAAAAGCCCTTTAGTGGGCAGAATCATCCCTAGTTGAGAACCATGGGCTTAGAAGTATAGTCATACTGAATCACAGTGTTTAGAGGTGTAGATTAGTTTTCATGGATTGACTGATTGATAGGGGATTTTTTTTTATACAGTGCGTATGGTTTCTAACTTGGCAATGACTAGGCAGAAGAGAAGTGTTTATATAATCAACACTAATATGTCTTGATCATTTAGATTTCACCAGAGTGAAGTAAGGAGCGATGTGTGTTAATCATACTTGCAGATGGAGGAATACGGAGGTGTTGCTAGCACTTTCCTGCTGGACTCACACAGTATTTGAATACATGAATTTTTCATTGATATTGGAGTTCAAAAAAAGGTTTCCATGAAAGTTTGATTTCTAAGTAGGTTACTGTAACAAAACAAAATGCACATCAAAGTTAAGCATTCTCATCAGTGTAAATAGATAACAATTCTTGATAATTTTCTTACATGCCCCTTATAAAGAGCTCTAAATTACATTAGAATCAGGGAATTAAATAAAAACAATTGGAAACATTATTGTTATTATTCTAAACCCATGAAAGTATATGTTGGTAAACTTCTTGATGAAATACAGCATAATAACAATAGTATACTAGATCCTATATAGTATGTCTCATTTTCAAGCTTTTATTCCTATGCCTTTAAAATAAACTAGGGAGGGGGAAGAAAATAAAATACAATTAAAGGGGACATTTTGATGGGCTGTCCCAATGGGAAGATGAACCCATGTTAAGAATTAAGAACTTAGCCTTGAGAGTCAGAATCTGTATGTTCAAATTCTGCATCTATTTCTTACTAGCTGTTCTGGATTGCATATTGCCAGAATGCAATATACCAGAAATGGGTTGGCTTTCAATGGGGATTTATTAACTTACAATTTACAGTTGTTAGGCTGTGAAAATGTCCCAACTCAAGCAATCAACAGGACAATAACTGGACTCTGAAGACAGGCTGCTGGCATCCGGGACACCTCCGCCACATGGGAAGGCACGTGGCCAATGTCTGCTGGTCCTTCTCTCCCAGGTTTCCTTGCTTTCAGCTTCTGACTTCAATAGTTTCCTCTCTGTTTTCTGTGGGTCCCCTTTTAGTTTCTCTGGGTGTTTTTCTCTAAACTTCTCTGGGGCTTCTGTCTTTTCTCTCATTAAGGGCTCCAGTAAGAGGATTAAGACCCAGGTTTAATGAGGTGGGTCACATCTCATTTGAGATAACCTAATCAGAAAGTCCCATCCACAACAGGTCTTTACCCACAGGAATGGATTAGAAGCACATGAACTTTCCTGGGGTATATACAACTTCAAATTACCACACTAGCCAAGAAGTCTTGAGTAAGTTATTTAACTTTTCTTCATTTATGAAATCAGGATAATAATAACAGTATCTAAGTGTCAATATGTTAATTAAATGAGATAATCATATAAATGCCGAGCACAGATTCTGGGACATAAGACACACATAATTTAAATAAATGTTGCTATAACTGAGAAATAGGTATCTTAACTTCAAATGAGTTGGAAAGAGTCTAGATTTCATACCTAATGCTGAGTTATTTATTATTATTCCATCCATCATCTCATTGGGCTGGTAAATAAAGTCTCCTCTACCCCCTCCCTCACCATGACCAGCTTCTATTAGTGATATTAAATAGTTCGCTTCCTTCCTGGGATTTTAAATACTTTCATGATCTGACCATATCCTGTCTTCGCAAAGTTATTTATGTATTCTCCAACAAATATTCTCCATGGTATAAGTCCTGTGTCCTTACTGTTATCAAAGTAAATCTTCTGAGCCTTTGCTTAAATGATCTTCCTGCTTGTTTCTTTCATCTATTCATGCTATATCCAAATGGTACATCTATTTCAGGTCCCACTCTTTCCCTGAAGATTCAGCCCTTACCATCTCTTCTTCAGGTGGAGGTATTTAGAGCTATTGTTTATTATTTAGTATTTATAGGACCATTTATAATTTTTCATCTTTGTTAGTTGGCACTCTAATTTTTAATAGGAATTCGTCTATGTCATCTATTTTCAAATCTGTTGGCATAAGGTTTTTAACAGTAATCTCTTATCTTTCTAGTATTTGTTGCATCTATAGTTTCATTCCTAATATTTTCTGTGCCTTTTTTTTTTCTTGATTACTGTTGCCAAAAGTGTGTCAAATTTTTTAATTTTCGAGGAAGCAATTTTGGACTTTGTTTATTCTCTCTTTTTATAACTTTATTATTTTTTTTCTTCATCTTTCTTTGGGCTTTGTGCCGGTTTGAAACTGTTATGGACCCCAGAAGAGCCATGATCTTTTAACTCAATCTTTTTGGGTGGAAACTTTGACTAACTTATTTCCATGGAGATGTGACCCCGCCCATTCCAGTTGGGTCTTGATTAGCTCACTGGAGTACTTAAGAGAGCTCAAGGGCTGACACGGATGTTGACACTTGGAGACACTTGGAGATGCAGACAGAAGGTCTGCTAAGCTTTGGACATGCTAAGCTAAGAGGTGAAGCCCAGAGTTTGCCCCAGAGAAGCTAAGAGAGGACTCCGAGATACTTAGAGAGAAACACCCTAGGAGAATCAAACAGAGAGCTGAGAGAAGCTGAGAGAGACAGAAGCCTGGAGACATTTTGGAGAAAGCCATTTTGAAATGCAACCTGGTAGCAAAGGACCAGCAGACACCAGCCATGTGCCTTCCCAGCTGACAGAAGTGTTCTGTATATCATTGGCCTTCCTTCAGTGTAAGTATCCTCTTGTTGATGCTTTAGACACTTTTATGGCCTTAGAACTGTAAATTTGTAACTTAATAAATCCCTTTTATAAAAGCCAATCCATTTCTGGTATTTTGTATAATGGCAGCTTCAGCAAACCAGAACAGGCTTATTGCTCTAAGTTAAGTTGGTGCCTAGCTCATTAATTTTCAACATTTCTTCTTTTCTAATACAGGAATATAACACTATAAATTTCTCTCACTTCACCTGCATTACACAAATATATATGCACTATATATGTGTGTATATATGTTTTAAAAATTATTATCCCATTGATTATTTACTTTCTCATATGCTAATGCCCACTGGTCAACACACTTTCTCTGCAAAGCCTTCTTTGAACCTTCTCCCTAAGCTTGTCTCAGAATTAACCAAATAAACCTTACTTCCCCTACTATACTATTTTTATATTGTCTCTAATAATTTACTACATTTATTTTTCCCTGTATTCCTCCAATTGATGATAAAGCCCCTAAAAACAGAGAATGTGTCTTACTCATCTCTGTATGCTCAGCACCTCATAAAGTGTCTGGCTTATAATTTTTCAGTGAATGCATGAATGAGTTAACTAATGAACCCTGTATTTTCCAGCTTCTATGGTTTGCTCTATGTTTGAGAGGTCCATTTTCTTCAAATATCTTCTTTGATCATTTTCTACCTATGTGCCACCTCTTGTTCACAACTTTATTCAGAAGCAATATATTCTTTATTACTGTGGTAATACATTTGCACATCCTTTGTGGTCCTTGTCCCTTTTCCCTTTATTCTGTAGTGACTGCATCATTCACATCTATCTCCTCCACAGGGCCTGACAAAGTGTTATAGATAAGGTAGGTGCTCTATTTGATTTGATTAAGTAGAAAGATAGAGTCACCTTCAGGACTCATCACAGGTTCAGAATCTAAGCTTCTTTAGCCTGAGCTTTGTTGAGTCTCTGGCTCCAAATACCTTTACTCCCATGCTTCAAATGGTTGCAGTTACTTAGGAACCTAAAAACCTGGCAATAACACCAAGAACTAGTAATAGTATAATACTAATAATTAGGCGCTAATAATCTTTAATGAGGGCTTATCCCATGTCAGGCACTGTTCAAATGTTTCACATCTTAACTCGTTTGATCTTTCCAAAAGTCACATGAAAAATTTTACAAATTCACATTTTAAAATGCAAATATCCTGGAAGGTTTAAGAAACTATGAGTTTTCATCAAATTGCTTTCCTTCACACTGTCTGGGAGATTAAATGCACTGGGACTTTGATTGAGAATTGGAACGCCAAGGGTATTTTGGAATTTGGAAAGGGAAGGGCATTGGAAGGAATCTGGAGGCAGAGGATATCCTTAACCAGAGTGATGAGATTTGGACATTTAGAGAAGAGGTGAGAAGATGCCAAAGATAAAGTTCTTCTCTTTAAAATATTTATCTCTGAAGAAATTTAATTTGTTCATTCTTTCTCCGTTCCAAATAAAAATCCCTTGCCACCAGCACTTGGAACTTAGCACTTAACCAAATAAACCTTACTTTCATTTATTTATTTCTCATTCTTCATTTGTAAAGTGTTATTTTTTGTTTTTGGCGTGGGAAGGGAATGCATTTAGAACTCAAAATAATCTACTAACAATCACATTTAAAAATATATCTGTCACTTGTAGGTGAAGGCCATCCTTTTTGTCTTCAATGAGTATTATAGATTATTACTTTTCTCTTTTCAACTAAATTTCAAATTCTGAAGTGGCAGAAACAAGGTCTTATTTGTTTATTTGTTTGTTTATTACTATATACAAAGCCTAGCCAAGTTTCAGGAATACAATAAGATATTGTTGATTAAAATATAATACACAATAGCAGCTGAATAAAATTCAATTCTGAAAGCATTTTTTGAGGACCTCCTATGTTCAGGCACTGGGTACAAAAACAAAAAGGTGATTACTGCCATCCAGAAGCTGAGAATCTAGAGTAAGACTTTAAGTCACTGTTAAGAGTACAGGATTCACATTTAAAGATTGAATTTCCACTTGGAGGAAAGAGTCTGTTACTATCTGTCATGGAGGTTGTAAAATTCTCAGCAAATGATTTCTTATGAAAAATTCTATTTCACACAAGTGAGATTACCTCTGGGGCCTTATTTACCATTATAAAGGACTTGTGTGCCTTAGAAAACTTTTCTCTCTAGCATCTTGTTAAATATCTAATATAAAAACACTATAAGGAGGATAATTCAGAAGTATTTTGTGAACACGATGTGGAATTTATCTTCAATATGGTTAACTATAGGATTCATTACCTATTTTTTATTCATCATGAAATGTCAGATAAATAAATAATGATACTGACTCACTTTCAAATGAATTGTGAGCATGTAACTTGGAAACTAGACTAACTGATGGGACCAAAATTGCAGAAAACTCATAGGTTTAAGAAAGGTAACACTCTCATAAAACCAGATAAATGATGTTTTACAAACTGCTTTAATCTCTTTCCTCTATCTAGGCCAAACTAATATTAACTTTAAAAAAAAAAAAAAAAAAAACCTGTAAATGTTATTACAATGGCTAATTTTAAATAGATGGGACAAATTTTTTAAATCCCCCATTATTATGGCCACCTTAGTTATCTTAAACTCCAAATTAAGTAATTATTTTATTTTTCACTTAATGGAAAGGAAAGCACATGTCTGCTTTTTGCTGCTTTATTTAAGAAATTCATCTTTTGAGAATAGGTTAGGACAAAAGTGATTCTGGAAAAAATCCAGCTACAGAAAAAGGCTGAGATTTTGCACACCAATGGACTGGCAGTAAGGGGTCTGCTCAGCTGGTTGACTCCTCTTAACACCTTCATTTATTCATGATAGTGAGTTTAAAAATAGTTTTAAAATAGTTTACAGATGATTCATCTAGACAGGAGTCCCCTATGACCATTAGTTCTTTCTCTCTTACAGTGCGTCAAAATCAGTAGTTATACACCATTTACTTGTGTGGAACTTCTCTCTCCTGCTACTTTTCCTTCTTTCTATTTTTGTTAAGCACCTAAAACAAGATAGGAATTGTGTCATGTACTAGGAATTCAAAAAAATAAAAATGTTCCTATCCTTGAGGAGTTCATAGGCTTGTGGCTGATAACACCAAGTAAATGAATAATTAAAGCAAAATGTGATAAAGACTACATGCAATGTTATGGAGGTTAGAGGGAGGAGTATTTAAATTTCTGGGAGTATAAAAGAAGGCTTGGGAGATGGTAAAACATTTGAACTGAGCATTAAAAGAATTATTCAGTAGGAGAAGTGGTAGAAAGTCATTCTAGCAGAGTGACTAGCATGTCATGTTTGGAGTGTTACACATTTATGGAGGGGAGAAGTGCATTGTGAGAGATTAAAAGAGAATGTTATTGTATTCAACCATTATAATTTAGATTATGGCACTCCCTTGCTTAAAACCCTTCTGAAACTTTCCTTCTGAATTAGAATAAAATAGAGCCATGCCTCTGCCCTGCTTGATCCCAAATCTGTCTAAGCCTCCACCTCATTTCATGCGCTCCGTGCTCCCTCAGTGAACCCCCTTTTATTCCTCGATGCCCGTCTCTCGCATGTCTTTGTGTGTGCTGTTCTCACAGTTGCAGGCACCAGTGTCCCTCTGGCTACCTCCTTACCATCCTTAAGTCTTAGGTTTAAAGTAATTCGCTCAGATAGGCCTTCTTTGGCCACAATATCCAATATAACTTCTCTCCATTCTTTATTTTGGGCCCTTATTTATTGACTTTCTTGTTTGTTAAATTTCTAAGAAGTTGTTTTTTGTTTTTTTTTTTTTTTTTTTTTTTTTTTTATCATTTCTAATTGAAGCTTCAAGGGGTCAATGACTATGTTTTGATTACCATTATGTTTTTAGCAACTAATCAGGGGTCATTAATCTTTTTTGTGTGTGCCATAGACCATTTTGACAGCCTAATGAGGTTTCTCAAAATAATGTTTTTTAAGTCATAAAATATATGCATAAATAGGAAACAAGTTATACCAAATACAATTATTAGAAAAAGAAATTTGGATATAGTAATAGATGGGATTTTTCAACAAAATCTAGTGATGGGTCAAATAACTACTGTAGTTTTTCAATGCTAATTTTATTTAATAACTTAAATTAATTGAGTATGTAGTACCATAAGCCAGATACATTTTTGTTGTTATTGTTTATTTTGTGTGCTCTTCTTCTTAAACTTTTTATTTTGAAATACTTTGAAACTTACGCAACAGTTGCATTAATACAAAACCCCTACAGAGAACGCAAACATACACCACTCAACATCCCCCCCCCCCCCCAGGCAGGTACCCAGGTACACTAATTTTAACACTTGGCCACATTTGCTGTATAATTCTATATCTATCCATCTATCTGTCTATCTATCTATCTATCCATCCATCCATTTATCTGTTTACCTATTCATCTATTTTCTAAACAGTTGAAAGTAGGTTATACACATCATGCTCCTTGAATACATAATACTTCCTTTTATAGTTTCTAAGAACAAAAAATTCACTTATGTAACCACCTTAAGTACAGTTATCAAGTTTGAGAATTTCAACACTGAGATAAAGTTTACAGTCTATATTCCAAGTTTTTCTTATTTCCCAATAATATCCTTTTGGGCCTTTTCTCTTCCATTATTAGATCCAGTCCAGGATCATTTAATTGCCATTGTCTTGTGAGTTGCTCTTTAGCTACCATACTTTGAGGTACTGATAAGATTAAATGAAATTTTAAAATTTCTGCAACAACTGATACGTGTTACAAATTTACCTGTCTTTTCTTATTGGTGACAAAGTAAGAGGTACTGCTAATAGTTATGATGGAAAACCACCTAAGCAGGGGTGACATGGTCCAATTAATCAGTTTGAAATGCTCCCTTGGTCTTGACACCACCTTTGGTGAGGATCCTCCAAGCTTTTCTCCAGGCAAGACCTCCTTTACCCAAGCTCACAGCCTTACTAGCACATTCTGCCTGAGACCTAATCCTATTACTCCTGCCTGTTTCAGCAAAACCCAAGGTTATCAGGAAATTCCTCTTTACTTGAATTCTCATTGCTATGGGGTTGTGTAACTCTCTTAATCTCATCCATTATGAGAATTCTCTCCAAGCACTTCAACCCTTTCTCTATTCCATTTGGAATGCTTGACATTTCATCAGAAACATTCCCTACATCTTCAGTTTTGTCTCTGACCATTTCTCTCAACTTTCTGTTCTAACTGAAAACTGTTACCCAAAGACACTGCTCAAGTAGTGGTTGTTGTCTCTTCCACAAGGCAAGAAAGTGAATAAAGAACATCACCCTCCATCTCCTTAAAAATACCCAATTCCCTTAAAGCTCATCTCAGTAGACTATACTAAACCATCTACTCTCAATTCTTATTTTATATATTACTGAATACTTGGTCATTTCCCTTTATTTCTTGAAAATTTTAGCTGCTAGTACCTGGTTTCTCTTTCTGATAACATTTCTGTTATAAATTTCGGTGATGTAAATATCTACTTAGATGATTTTTCAGTACCCTAGGATCTCAGTTCCTTGACCTCCTCAACCCCAATGAATTTTTCATCCATGCCACCTCAACCACCTCTCTCTAAACTCCATCATCTGCCCTTAAAGCCAGAAAGGCTGCTACATTAGCTGGGTGGGATGTTTGGAGATTACCTTCAAGCAAGAAAACCACAAACTCATGCAACAGCATCCTTTCAGTTCAAGTTTGTGCTTGTCTTTGGTCATTTTATAGTACCTTCAAATATTTGTTTTAATATTTTTGTCCAACTTTAGTAAATTTTTTCTTCAGGAGGAATAGCTAGAACTTTTCATGCCATTCTGTCTGAGTTTTAATTGCAGTTGTGTTTTCCATTTCTAGAATTTCTAGTGTTTTTTTTTTTTCAAATCTAAACTTTAGAATTGTTTCAATTAAAAATATTTTCCTGTTTTTGCTTTTTAAAAATTTCTTTGTGTATAGTAAGAATAAATTGCTTTATAATTTGTGTTTGTTAATTCCAATTTTGGAAGTCTTTGTGGGTCTGCTTCTCTTGTCTGATTTTTCTGTTGGTTCTAACCCATGATGTTTTGACTTTTTTGTTCTTTGGGTTTTTTTCCCCCTTTCTCCTTCCTTCCTTCCTTCCTTTTTCTTCCTTCCTTCCTTCCTTTCTTTCTTTCTTTCTTTCTTTCTTTCTTTCTTTCTTTCTTTCTTTCTCACTCTTTTTTTTTCTTTGATTTGCTTATTTATCTTGCTATTTTTTATGGGTATTAGAGGCAGATAAAGGTGTATTAACTACAGAGAGGATTTGCATTTGTTTCTGCCAGGTAGCTAGGGTCACTACTCACCTGAACCACTTTAATCTAAAGCCACAATGTAAGTTTTGTTTTTCTTTTTTAATATATAAGTGATACGAATTTGGGCTCCAATCTGGGCAAGATAGATTTGTGGTTGCAGCCCACTAGTGAATCCCTCTCCCCACCTCACCAAACAAAACAAAATAAAACAAACAAGCAAGCCAAATGCACACTCTTTTCAGTGCCAAGATAACTCTTCCTGCAGTTCCCTGGAGGTGAGGGTGGGTAAGGTTCACTTTACCTTGATTGTGCAGTCCTTTCGGGAACTAGATTTACAGGTGGGCTCTCCATTTAGCTTTCCCACCCTGATTGGGCCCTGGTCTTTGCATTCTGAACCCTAACTCCCTGTGCAGCTGTCCAAAACCAGTTGTCACAACCAACGCTCAAGCTCTCTCAGTTTGACCCATGTCCTTAGAACAAAGGTTTCTTCAATGCTCTGGGTACCTTACTGGCTTCTTCTTTCATTTATATTTTCACATTGTAATTGCTAAACATCTTGTAAGTTTTTCAGTATCCTTAAGGAGATTTTTAAAAGTCTATACTTTTTCTAATACTTTTAGACTTTTCTGAAAAAATTATTGCTCCAATATTATCCCTCCATATTTCCCTCTACTCTTTTTCTGTATTTAAATATATAATGAAATGTAGGTTTGCTTGGTGTGCTGGATTGGAGCTGTTATGCACCCCAGAAAAGGCCATGCTCTTTTAATCCTTTCTTGTGGGGGCAGACCTATTGTGGGTGGGACCTTTTGATTAGGTTGTTTCCATTGAGATGCAACCCAGCCCATTCAAGGTGGGTCTTAATCCCCTTGCTGGAGTTCTTTATGAGAGGATAAAAGGCAGATAAAACTCAGAGAGCATGGAGAGGCATTTTGGAGACAGCCATTGAAACCAGACCAGGAGAGAAGTTAAGAGATGAAATCCAGAGTTTGCCCCAGAGAAGCAAGGAGAGGAAAAGCCCCTGGGGGAGCTGAGAGAGAAAGCCATTGAAGGACCAGCAGATGCCACCATGTGCCTTCCCATGTGACAGAGGAACCCCGGATGCCAACAGCTTTTCCTCAGAGAAGGTATCTTCCTCTTGATACCTTAATTTGGATATCTTCATGGGCTTAAAATTGCAAATTTGTAACCTAATAAAACTCCATTGAAAAATCCAACCCATTTCTGGTATATTGCGTTCTGGCAGCTTTAGCAAACCAAAACACTTGGTATGTTTAAACATCTCAGATTTAGTATTTTCAAAACTCTTTTAACTTCTTGACTCCAAGGCCAAATGTGTTCTTCCTCCAGGTCTTTCTATCTCAGGAGTGCCAGCTTCATTACTGAAGGAGCTCAGGCCATGTTCCTGCATTCATCCCTGACTCCGTCTTTGTCTCAAACCCCATATCTAATCCAATAGCACATTTTATTAGCCATGTTTTCAAAATAAATCCAGAATGGAATCACTTCTCACCAAAACTCTACTACTACCCTGGACCTACACATTATTACTTTTCATCTAATTTAATACAAGAACCTCCCAATTGGTCCCACTGCTTCCTCCCTCCCCTTTGTTCTCCACAAAGCAGCCAGAGTGATCCTTTATAGATTTATGTCACTCATGTTACTCCTCCACCCCCAAATTTCCATTGACTAATCATCTCAAAGTGAAAGCCCTTTCTGTGGCCTGTGAGGCCTCCATAATCTCACCTCCTACCACTGTGTCCACCATTCCTCAATTCTTGTTTGGCCACAGAGTCTCCATGCTGTTCCTCCAGCATGCTTCTACCTCAGGATCTTAATACTTCCTGCTTCTTCTCTTGAAACACTCTTTTCCATATGTCCCCCACTTGGCCTACTCTTTTGATTCCTCAAGTCTCTGCTCAAATATCACTTTACTAGAGTGGCCTATATGAACACTCTCTTTAAAATAGCACCTTTCCCTGGTTACTCTCTATCCCTTACTCTGCCTTTTTTTTTTTTTTTTTCAATAGAACTTATTGCTACTGGATTTAGTATCATTTTCTGTTTGCCACTTGTTCATCTTCTGTCTCCTTCCACTAGAATGTAAAAACACAAGAACAGAGATTTGTTTTTCTTGTTCATAGCTCTATTGCCAGCACCTAGATGAAAATCTGGTACATTATAGACCCTCATAGTTTAATTGTACAAATTGGTTGGTAAATATAGTTGAAAACATCAAAATAACACAATTTTGAAACATTTATTATATGACAAAAATAACATATGCTTCAGACTGAAAAATGCCCAACTTCCAACATTACCTCTTTTACTACATGATCCTGTGATTTTGTATAAAGCAAAATCAAGAATTTTTAAGTTAATGTTTACCATGTAGAGTTGCTTTGGACTATAAATGAGAAAATTTTATGTAAAATACCTAGCTTTCTACTTTACACACAGGAGAGATTTGCTTAATGTTCTTTGAGGCCTATTGGAAATACAAAAACAAAATTAACCCAACACAAAGCCATGACTTAACACTCACTAGAGATGTACAGTATGTGATACATATATATAATGATACTAGATTAGTTAGAAAAGATGTTGACTTGACAGTGTGCCCTATGAATTCCAACTTCGAATTCTTATGATAAAAAAGACTGACATTGAAGTGTGTCCCTTTGATTACTGAGGGAGAAGAACAAAGTCATCATGTCATGAAACATAAGTTTTGGTTATCTTAAAGTTCCTGACTTCAATTTGATGATCTATGTATGTCAAATAATTAAGTCAATGTGACAGATAAAGGAGACATTTCCTTTTGGGGTGCAGTTTGCTAATACAAACACATACATAATGCTTTCAATGTGCCAGTCCCTGTTCTAAATATTCACTCATCTGAAATTCAAAACAGTCCTATGAGATGGACACTATTATTATGATCATCTAACAGATATGGAAACAGAGTTTCCTGAGCCACAGAAAAGTTAAGTAACTGTTCAAGGTCACTTAGCTAGTAAGTGGCAAAGCTGGGGTGTGCACTCATGAACATCGCTTCACAGTTCATGCTCTTAGCACTGTGCTCTGCTGTCTTTAGGAAGAAGTGAGGAGTCTGTTCTTCTCAAGAGGATGCATGAGAATTTATTATGTTGGAAGGTTTAGGTTCATTTTTCTCTGCTTCCAAATAATTCCCTTCTGGTATTAAACAGAGTTTTTATATAAGAAAAAAGTTATTATTGGCAATTCAAGCAGAAAATGGATTTGTTGCAAGGATGTTGGTTAGCTCACGGAATCAACAAGAATTCTAAAGGATCAATCTTGGAAACAGGGCAGGAAGAAGAGAGGCTACACAGCAGCCCCAGACCACAGAATCACACCGTAGAATCAGTCCAGTGAAGGCTTGGCTGCTGCTGCTGCTGCTAATGGACATAGAATGTGAACACTTCTCTGCTAGTCACCACTGCAGACGCAATCATCGTTTCCATGGAAACCTGCTGCTGCTACCACCATTGACTAAATGGATTCTCTGCTGTTCCTGCTTCTTCTGATTTAAAGTCTGGGCCAGTGCCTCTAATTGGTCTAAACTAGATCACATGTCCATCCTACATTAAATCCCAATTAAAAGGGAGGCTGGGAAAGCAATTATCTTGCCTTCAAGGGTTGCCAGATAAGGTACAGGAGACCAGATATTTGCAAAATTGGGGACATACTTGTTGAGACATACTTATTTGGGACATACTTACATTAAAAGATTATTTGCTGTTTATCTGAAATTTAATTTTAGTTGTACAGATTGTAGTTTATTTGCTACCTTTGGCAACCCTATTGCATTTTTAATTTCTATATTCAGGGAAAACAAAGACTCATGTGATGGAAATTTCCTACAATGTAGGAAGGAGTTCTTACAGTGAAGAGAAAGAAAAGATTAATATTCAATACACTCCTTTCCAATATTTCCCCATATAGTCACAGGCGCAACAATTTTGCAGTGGGGTAAAAGTGCTTTCCATCATCAAACCAACACTCAATCTATTAACCATTTTTTTCCCCAATGTGTGCACAACCAAATCAATTTCTAATTTGTGGTGATATCTTTGATAACCTGTAGATTCATCTTTTGTTTCTAACATAAACATCCTTTTTCAATTAGAAATGGAGCCCTTCTCCCTAATCCTAAAGAAGTTTCATCATTGCAGCCTATTCAAGGTAAAGATAAATAAATAGAGAACTTGCAAAATTCAATATAAATAAGTCAAGAAATCTATGTCATAAAAAGCTCACTGTATGCCATTCACTGCTTTGTGTTTTAGTGTTCCAGTTTTGCTCTTTTGACTAATAATATTTTCGAAGCTTTCATGTTACCCCAATGGAAAAAGGTGATTTAAAACTTTTGAATTATTAACTGCTTAGTATAAAATTCACTTCATATATCTCCTTAAATTTGTCTTTTCTGACAAATTTATCCTAGGATCAGGGAGAATAAAATAATTGGAAAAATCATTTCATTTTGTTTATGAAAATCTTATACATAATCAGTTTATGTATCATTTTAAGCCCTTTAGAGGAAAGTTGGTAAAAGGCAGTATTCTAATACTTAGACATAACCACAGCTAAAGCTGCCATCTGAAAGAGAAATTTACTTTTCATTACAGCACAATCATAATCATTTAGATTTCTTGTACTAATTTTATATGAAAATATAGATTTTACCAATATCACTAAAAAGATCTATTAATTCCATAATAGTTGCTGGAAGAATACTTATCATTATTACCACATTTGACAAATAGTACAAAGGCAAAATCATTTGGATGTTAGCAGAAGAAAACACTTTTTTGAAAGTTCTTTGTTCTTTTTCAAACTTAAAAATAGTGATAATTTATTAAATAAGTCATATACACAAACTTTATTTTGACTTTTTGGTTATAAATACCACTTCTTAAATTCTTTTCTTTATTTATTCTCCCAAATAAAGTAAGAAGCAGACTAATTTTTGTGGGCAGCTATTAAATGGGAGGAGGAAAGAGACATAAGACCAAAGAGGAAGGTAGCATATTAGCATATAATTATTCCATTTTATTCCTAAAGATCATTGTATTGCCTCTAAGATCCAGGAAATGCCCTTGGGAGTTAATAAATATGAATTCTAATTCTTAGTTTTATGGTTTATACTGTAATAGCCTTCTGACTCTTATATATAAACAAAAGACCTGCATATGAATGTTGCATTTTATTTATTTGACTCATAGGAAAAGTATTGAGCTAATGACATTTTAAGTAACATTATCTTGAAAATGAGCTCATCACCTTATTTAAAATACAGTTAAAATGCAATTATTTAAATATTTAAAAAATATTATAATTATCTTCAGTTTATTGTTTTCTTTATTGTTTATTGTTTTTTTACTGAAAATAGTTACCAAATTTTATACAATACAGAAAAATACATATTAAAAAAAGTCCTTTCCCTTCACCCTCCAATTTCAATTCCCAAAGATAACCACTGGCAACAATTTGATATATATTCTTTTAGAATTCTCTTTATGGATGTACAAGGACACATTACAGTAGAATTTTTAAAATCCATTTTCAAAAATGGAATTCTACTATAAAGACATTTGGTAGATTTTTAATAATGTAAATACATTACATCATAAATATATTTTTATGTAAGTGCATACATATCCCCCTTAATCTTTTCAGCAATTGCATAGTACATGATAGTATTTACATTATTTTACAGCATTAAAAATTTTAAATTACGAAACAAATATCTATTTGTAACAAATTAAAACAATGCAGAAATGTACTTGTTATGTCATAATTAATTTAACCATTCTATTATTGGTAAACATTTAGATTGCTTCCAGATTGTCCACTGCTACAAAATGTTTCCACAGTGAACATCTTTGTGTGTATAGGTTGGAATACTTGTGAAAGTAGTACATTAATTTTAAAATCTCAAGTAACTCATTTTAATGTTCAAATATATTCAGAACATACCTTGAATATCTTATGCACAGTTCTTCTTCAAATATTTCAATCACATTATAAATCTTGATAGTGTCTATGCATTGGCAGCAGGTAAGGCAGACTATATTTTTTTCTCCCTATTTCATATCTGAGAATTACATGAGATGAGGTTTGGAATCAGTAATGAGCATGTATATGTATTATTCAGAGAAGAGGGTATTAAACACACACATACACACATAAACACCTTCTTTCCCTTCTCTCTTCCCATGTATTGACTGGAAGACTTCACCCCACCTAACAAGTGAAACAGCTGACTCAGTTTTTAAAGATAAGATTCTATCGTCATGAAAAACAGTTGGCAATATTAGAAATGACAATGCCCTTGAAAATGCCACATGCTCCCTGATTACTTCTTGACTTTGCCTCTACTCTCACATCCTCCTCATCTTTCTTGCATACTGGCGATGTTGTCAAAGAATACATAACCCAGCTATAAGCTGGGCCTTTGCATGACCCAGATTTAGAGCAGGATCACATTCTAAAATGCAATCTTAACTGCTTTTCCTTTTGGTGTAAAAGATAAATTAATTTATAAACCATAGCAGCATTTAACAAAATCTTTCCTGAAAAGCGATGTAGGGCTAGGGCAGGTTACAGGCACAGCTTTTCATTTGAGGCTCAAACAATGCCATCAGAACTCTGACTTCCTCAGGGCCTCTCCTATGCTACCCTGTCTTTATTTTGTTAGCTTTATTCTCAGCTTCCACATGATGGGTGCAGCACAAGTTCTATAATTCTCACCAATATTTCAACTATAACTCTTAGATTTTATCCACACTTGCACCTCCTGATTGCCCCATTTAAATTCATCAATATGATCATGTAGGACTTTGACGAAGGACTCACAGTTGTTGTTTTTTTTCTTACTCTACTCAAATTCCTGCCAGCATTCTAGATTTCAGTGTTCACATAGATAACCATCTAATAGTGTGGTTTCATATTTCCTTAATCACCTGGACTTAAATGAATCTTTATTCCCCTCCACTGAATGTAAACTGTTTAAATAATATTTATTCTACTTAACAATTTGCACACATTTTCCAACAGACTGCATGTTCTTCGAGATTGGGGTTGTATATCTTCTTTAATCTATTAACTGCTACATGGCAGCTACTAAATAAATGTCTGGAGAAAATATACTGAGTTAGTTAATACCCTTTTCTGATGTATTTTCATCCTTGGGACTGGAGCAGGGAAAAAGGACAGTTGAGTTGACCCCAAGCTGGGGATTGGCAAACTGGGCTAAAGGGTTGTGGAAAATCAAGGAGGTTAGCGGGGAGAAAATTGAAGATAGAGTTGGGTTTTTATGTGAGTGTGTGTGTGTGTGTGTGTGTGTGTGTGTGTTAGTGAGATCCAGGATGAGAAAAAAGGGAATTGAAGGCATATAGAGAAAATAAGTAGTTGTCAAGAAATTAAAAGTTGTGAGCTTGAAAAGCAGGTTTAGTCAAGATGAGTGTCAGATAGAAGGAAAGAAATTGATAGGTAAAACTAAAAATGTCACAGTTCAAGTATTTGAAAGAGGATAGGATTAGATGTTGATAAAGTTTCTGGGATGAGGGCCTGGGAATGAGGAAATGAAATGAAACTGAGGTAAAGATCATCGGGAAGCAGCATACCTTAGCTGTCAGAAACTCAGCTTTTGAAATCAGACAAACATGGGTATAGAGCTCAGCTCCTTTACTTAGCAGCTGTGCAAACTCAAAGTTAAAAAAAAAAAAGCTTCTTTACCTCAGTTTTCTCATTTGTGAATGGGAATAGCAATACTTAATTAAAAGGTTCTTTCTAAGATTTGTATTTGGCTACAATGTAGGTAACGACTGATTGATTGTTACTATCATTTTTATAGTAAAGGGGATCAAAGAGTTATGAGACTAGAGATGTTGGACAGCAGTCAGATTTTCTTGGATGACAGAGGAAGACAAGATAAAGAGGAAAATAGTGAACTGGGTGCTAAAATATCCACAAATATAGAGAAATGACCTGGGAAGGTAGAACATTACTTTGAGCTGGTATCAGTTGTAGGCACATTGTAAGGAGGAGGCTGTCACCAGTGCTGGAAGCCACAATGAGGAACCAGGAGAATGTGGGCTTTTCCTTGAGACCCCAGGTCAGATGGAACCTATCCAGCACAAATACATGTAGTCTTTGGTATAATCAAAGTGGCCTGAAATTCAAAGGAGGAAGTGTGTGTATTGTGTTAAGGTGAAAATGGAATAGGGAATGGGGTGACTAGCATAGAGCTGCCATGCACTTGGACCCTGTCATACATGGGGCATAAGACAGCGAAGAGTTTCATGTTGGGAGGGTTGCAGGAAAAGCAGTATGTTCAAAAGATCCAGGTTCAGTTAAGGAAAAGAAAAGGAAGGCTATCCTATGAAAAGGTAAAAATCAAACGGAGATTCACTCCATTACAAATTCTTAATTCCCAACCTTTTAAAGTATTGTACAGTGATCATTTTCCCTAATCCCCATTTTCCTTTCCTCCATTTTTCTTGGGTCCTCCCTTACCTTTCTACTCCTCCAAATGGATATTTTGGAGGGAGAATTCTTTTACCTTATTTATCCTATCTCAGATCTTGAACCTGCCCTAGTCTAAACAATTTGTGATCTGACCATTCTTTGCCGCAGGCTAAACACATTCCAGGAATCTAGTTCAAAAATACTTGGAAAAATTAATACCCTGAAATATTTATGGGCATTTTCTAAGACTCTGAATTGACTCTCAACACCTAGCTATCACATTGAATGAAAAGGCCTCATCAGTCATTGCGTCAGAACAGAAAGGTTAGATTCAATAACCTCAGAATAACCAGCAGCTACTCACAGCAAATAGAATCAATTAACTTGTTCATGCTCCCCAGCCCATCTTGAATATTATCCAGACAAGGGACTATTGAGAACATGTAAGTTTTTCCTTTATGAAAGACCCAAGAATCATAGTTGTTATGTGTTAAATAGACCTCGGCAAAGGAAGCCCCCCTTATTATTATTTTTTTACATTTGATTCTTCTTCCTTCTTACCCCAAAAGGGAGGATTATTTTTATAACAAAGAACTAGTCATTTGGTCATAACATTTTGAGTTGCTGGCACTCAGGAGGATTATGTTTTATCTCAAAAGCATCCGAATGTGGATATATTCATGGATAGGGCGTTGGTTAACAAGAGTTTTGGGTTTGGGGACTTACAGAGTAAGAACAGCAACAAAACTTCAGTGACTCCCGCTTGTTACTGCAAGTGCAAACTTCTCCAGATATTATGGGTAGAATGTGTCTGCTTTTGATTCTTCTGTGATTGATTGTAGGATGCCACACTAACATTTAATAATAATAGTTACCAATTTTGAGTACTACTACATGCCATGCTATCCTGATTTTGCAGACGAAAAAACTGATACTCAAAAAAGGTTAAGTAATTTATCCAAGGTTATGCAGCTAGTGAGTTGTAGGTACAGAATTCTAAGCCATGCTTTTCTCTAAGCACTATATTTCCTGTAACTTAAAGATTTGTTCCATAAACAAAATTACAAACATCATTACATTAAAAACAATATTGAGGAGACCAAACAAGTTTTATAAACATTTATTTAAGTTAATACTGCTAGACTGGAAAGATTTCACATCAGGTGTTCACATTTAGATGGTGATCTTACCATTATTATGATATAATTAGGGCAAAATGTGCTATGACAATTTCCAAATATTTTATTTCCAAGCTGATATGAAACAAAAATGATGCATTAGAAAATTTATACCATCTATTAACAATTTGCATCAAATTAAACAGCATTTAAAGAAGAAGAGCAATTCGTGCTAAGATCAAACTTTCAAACTGTTTTGACATCTCCTCAAGGGTTGGGGGCAGAGTTACTTGAATTTACTGACCAGGCATTTCCAACCTACTTTTTCTCACTTAGTCTCTTGTGGTCTATGATTTCCAGTCTTCTCTCTTGGCTCCAGAGCTTCCTTTGACCTGTGATATGGAATGAGCTGCTTCAATGTGTTTTCTCTAGCCATTTCCCCAGAAGGCACCACCCCATCGACTATGCCTTCCTCCCAGCCACCTGTCACTCTGGGTACTGTACTTGACTTTCAGACGTGGTATATGAATGGAGGGTTGCACGAATGCTTTTGGAAGATCACAATTTTAGGTGGCTATTTTTCTAAACTTAAGCCTCTGATGATTTAAAGTACTTTTCAAGTAACACCTATTACTGGGAAATGGATCAATTCTAATAAGTTCAAAGAAGCTATTTTGCACCCCTAAATTAATGGTTATAGAAGTTCTTGCAAGACCTCTAATAAGTAACTATAATTAGTTGTCAGAATCAAAGTTTGCCCTAAAGCAATTCAAAATGATTTCCAACTTTAATACATTATTGATGTTGTTTCTGTGATTGTTCCTCCACAAGGTGAAATATACCTCCTTTAGGAATATCTCTCTCTTCCAAGTGCTTCTTTAAACCAAAGTGACATTGCAATTCATGTCATTTCTCTAAGTATTCTCCTCAGCTTTTTGGATGCATCATTAAATCCAGTGCTTTGGACACATAGGAAAACTTGAATGGGTCTTATATTAGTGATTCCTTGGGTATGAAAATAAAAGTTTTAACAGGTTAGTGAAAAAGCATGTTCCAAACCTAAGTCTAACTTCTCTTAAAGAGAAGTAAAACATTCTCCTCTACTTGTTGTTTTGGTTATATGACAAACTGAACACTTTCTTTCATTGTCTGGGTATTTAAAATAAAATATTTTTATTTGAACTTCCTGTGTTTTGAGATATATAGGCAAAATAAGCCTATGTATGAGTGTCAAACTGGACTACAGAGAAAGAAGACTGAAGTTAGGGTAACTCTTAGAAGAAAATGGCAGAAACTCAGAGAAGGAAAAATGAGGGCTGGAATTCAGGCATGGGTACTGGGAAATAACAAGCCCTATATTTTATGGATAATGGTTTGAGCTAATGCAATATATGTGTGCCTTATTTTGGAGCTACATTGCTTAAATTAAAAAGTCAATGAACAGTTACATTTTGAATACTCATTTAGAAAGAATAAGAAAGCTACAAGAAGTGAATTTGATTTAAGAAAAACATGCAACTTATCATTCAGTCCATTACAGAAATGTTTGCCTTTTCAAGTTTTTCCTCTTTTTCTAATTCATCTCTTGGATATCATCTGTGGCACAGTTTATTTTCTAACATTGGCTGGGAAAATATCTCTCAATTCACATGCTCTTTTTTTTTTTCAACTTCCAGTATCTTTTATTTTTCCTAGATACAATAAACTCATTTACTCAATACTGATATAGACATAACTACACAAAATTAAAATTCTATGTGTCACATGCTCTTCTTACGACGTCATCTTGTCACTCCACCATCAAGAGGTGGAATCTGTGTACCTTCCCCTGGAAGTTAGGTGGATTCTTGTGCCTATCATCACCCTTCTGTGGATGTAATGTTATGTGACTTTCAAGGATAGACCTAAAAGGCAACACAGCTTCTTCCTAGCTCTCTTTCTTTCTTTCTTTTTTTTTTTTTTTTTTTTTTTGTGAGTGTGTTTTTTTTTTTTCATTTTTATTGAGTTTGTTCAGATACCATACAATTATCCAAAGATCCAAAATGTACAATCACTTGCCCCTGGGTACCCTCATACAGCTGTGCATCCATCACACTTAATTTTTGTTCAATTTTTAGAAACTTTTCATTACTCCAGACAAGAAATAAAGTGAAAGATGAAAAAAGAAAAAAAGAAAAGGAAACTCTAATCCTCCCCTATCCCTAACCAAGCCCCCTCAATTGTTGACTCCTAGTATTGATATAGTACATTTGTTACTGTTTATGAAAAAATGTTGAAATACTACTAACTGTAGTATATAGTTTGTAATAGGTATATAGTTCTTCCCTATATGCCCCTCTATTATTAACTTCTAATTGTATTGTCATATATTTGTTCTGGTTCATGGAAGCGATTTCTAGTATTTGTACAGTTGATCATGGACATTGCCCACCATAGGATTCAGTTTTACACATTCCCATCTTTTGACCTCCAACTTTCCTTCTGGTGACATACATGACTCTGAGCTTCCCCTTTCCACCTCATTCACACACCATTCGGCACTGTTAGTTATTCTCACATCTTGCTACCAACACCCCTGTTCATTTCCAAACACTTAAGTTCATCCTAGTTGAACATTCTGCTCATACTAAGCAACCACTCCCCATTCTTAAACCTCGTCCTATATCTTGGCACCTTATATTTCATGTCTATTAGTTTACATATTATAATTAGTTCCTATCAGTGAGACCCTGCAATAATTGTCCTAATGTGTCTGGCTTATTTTACTCAATATATTGCCCTCGAGGTTTTGTCACCAACCCATTTTTTTTTTTAATATGGTTTTGTTCACTCACCATACATTTCATCCCAAGTAAATAGTCGATGGTTTTCTGCATGGTCATACATTTATGTGTTCACCACCTTCACCATTATCTATATAAGAGCATCTACATTTCTTCCACAAGGCAGGAGGGAGAGTCAAAGAAGGTAGAGAGGCAAAAGAAAGAGGAAAAAAAAAAGACAGCTAGGAAACAGCAAAAGGAAAAATAACCTTAAATCAAAGTAGAATAAAGAATCAGACAATACCACCAATCTCAAGTGTCTAACATGCCTCCCCTATCCCCCCCTCATATCTGCATTCACCTTGGTATATCACCTTTGTTACATTAAAGGAAGCATAATACAATGATTCTGTTAGTTACAGTCTCTAGTTTATGCTGATTGCATCCCTCCCCCAATGCCTCCCCATTTTCAACACCTTGCAAGGTTGACATTTGCTTGTTCTTCCTCGTAAAAGAACATATTTGTACATTTTATCACAATTGTTGAATACTCTATATTTCACCAAGTTACATAGTCCCAGTCTTTATCTTTCCTCCTTTCTTGTGGTGTCTCACATGCTCCCCACCTTCCTCTCTCATCCATATTCATAGTTATCTTTGTTCAGTGTACTTACATTGCTGTACTACCATCTCCCAAAATTGTGTTCCAAACCACGCACTCCTGTCTTCTATCACCCTGTAGTGCTCCCTTTAGTATTTCCTGTAGGGCAGGTGTCTTGTTCACAAAGTCTCTCATTGTTTGTCAGAAAATATTTTGAGCTCTCCCTCATATTTGAAGGACAGCTTTGCTGGATATAGGATTCTTGGTTGGCGGTTTTTCTCTTTCAGTACCTTAAATATATCACACCATTTCCTTCTTGCCTCCATGGTTTCTGCTGAGAGATCCGTACATAGTCTTATTAAGCTTCCTTTGTAAGTAATGGATTGCTTTTCTCTTGCTGCTTTCAGGATTCTCTCTTTGTCTTTGACATTTGATAATCTGATTATTAAGTGTCTTGGCGTAGGCCTATTCATATCTCTTCTGTTTGGAGTACGCTGCGCTTCTTGGATCTGTAATTTTATGTCTTTCATAAGAGATGGGAAATTTTCATTAATTATTTCCTCTATTATTGCTTCTGCCCCCTTCCCCTTCTCTTCTCCTTCTGGGACACCAATGATACGTACATTATTGTACTTTGTTTCATCCTTGAGTTCCCGGAGACGTTGCTCATATTTTTTCATTCTTTTCTCCATCTGCTCCTTTGCGTGTAGGCTTTCAGGTGTTTTGTTCTACAGTTCCTGAGTGTTTTCTTCTGCCTCTTGAGATCTGCTGTTGTATGTTTCCATTGTATCTTTCATCTCTTGTGTTGTGCCTTTCATTTCCATAGATTCTACTGGTTGTTTTTTTGAACTTTTGATTTCTGCCGTATACATGCCCAGTGCTTCCTTTACAGCCTCTATCTCTTTTGCAATGTCTTCTCTAAACTTTTTGATTTGATTTAGCATTAGTTTAAATTCCTGTATCTCAGTTGCAGTGTACATTTGTTCCTTTGACTGGGCCATAACTTTGTTTTTCTTAGTGTAGGTTGTAATTTTCTGTTGTCTAGGCATGGTTTCCTTGGTTATCCAAATCAGGTTTTCCCAGACCAGAACAGGCTCAGATCCCAGAGGGAAGAAATATTCAGTATCTGGTTTCCCTGAGGGTGTGTCTTAGAAAATTGCTCCACCCTTTGATGCCTCAGGTCACTGTGCTTTTCTGCCCAGCAGGTGACGCCTGTTAGCCTATAATTCTTGACTGGTGTGAGGAGGTGTGGCCGTGTTCCCCCAGGCTCTGGGGTCTGGTTCTGAATGGAAAGGGCCCCACCCCTTTCCTCCTAGAGAAGACAGAGCCCCCAGGTGGAGGTCATTAGCATTTCAATGGTCTCACTCTCTGCTTGTGCTGTCTCCACCCTTCCCCGAGTCACAGCCCTGGAAACTGAATATGACTGGGGCTTTCTCCACTGAGCCAAAAAAGAAACAGATAGTCCCCTTCAGACCCAGTCCAAGGTGACCCTCCAGCTCTCCAAGGTCAGTCATCACCCAAAGCCTCTGTTTTTTGGGGATGCGTACCTGTAGTGAGCAGTTCACACTCGCTACTTAAAAACCCAGTTGGAGCTCAGCTGAGCTATATTCGCTTGCTGGGAGAGAGCTTCTCTCCGGCACCATGAGGCTTTGCAGCTCGGGCTATGGGGGAGGGGGTCTCACGACTTGGATCCGCAGGTTTTACTTACAGATTTTATGCTGTGTTCTCGGGCATTCCTCCCAATTCAGGTTGGTGTATGATGAGTGGATGGTCTCGTTTGTCCCCCTGCAGTTATTCTGGATTATTTACTAGTTGTTTCTGGTTTTTTGTAGTTGTTCCAGAGGGACTACTTAGCTTCCACTCCTCTCTATGCTGCCATCTTCCTAGCTCTCTTTCTTGAGATGCTAGGTTTTGGAACCCAGACTTCATGCCATGAGGAAGCACAGCCACATGGAGAGGCCTCATTCTAGCTGACAGGGTCAGCTGAGGTCCTAGCTGACAGACAAGATTGACTAGCATTCATGTAAGTGAGGAAGACCTTGGGATGACACCAATAGCAGATTCCATCTGACTGCAACTGCATGGAAAACCTTGAGTGAGAACCCTTTAGTTAAGCCCAACCAACCCCAGAAATGTAGAAGATAATAACAATTGGTGTTATTTTATGCTACTGTGTTGGGGCGGGGGTGGTTTGTTATGCAAGATGTTCAGAGTGGAGCTATCCAAATCAAAGTCTTCCAAACAAAAGCAACTACCTTAACTGTGGAAAAAGAATGTATTATTGACATTAAATGTTAAGAATACCATATATTATATCTTGTCAGAATAGAGAAGGGGCCAAAGAGAATAAGAAAGAGTGTTGCACTTCTTCTTATGTCTTCTATGTCTTTAGCTTTTTTCCTTTTCAGTAATAACTAGGATTGTTAAACATCTCTAAACTTACCCTCCAGCAGCTCTCTGTGGAAGGAACAATGTTGGGTGTCTCAGTTTGCCAGGGCTGTTTTGACAAATACCACACAGTGGGTTGGCTTAATGACAGGAATTTATTGTCTCATGATTTTGGAACCAGAAGTCCAACCTGAAGGTATTGTCAAGGATTGCTTTCTCCCAGAGTCATAGCATTTTTCTCTTACATGGCTCTCTATCTCTCCTTCTGTCTGCTTCTCTGATTTCCACTGATTTCTGACTTCTACTGACTCTGCATTCAAATTTCCTTTACTTATAAGAACTTTAGAATATGGATTAAAGTCTGTGCTATTTCAATTTGGCCTCATCTAAATAAGACCTTCAAAGATCCTATTCACAAATGGGTTCACATCTACACCCTGACTCACTCTGACATATTCAAAGACAGTGTTTACAAATGAGTTCATACCTGCAGAACTGGGGGTTCGGAATTGAATATGTCTTTTGTGTGGGGAACGTGATTTAATCCTGAATGCTAGACTTCACCACATCATGGTCAGAGAACTGTCTGCTAAGTATTTGAATCACATGGTTGTCCACTAGATTCATATTGAATTAAAAAAAATTATGTATGCACCATGATGCAATGCTCTGATGAAGACTGCTTTTGAGGCAGACTAGAGTAGGTCACCCAGGGCAGTAAATTGTCCCTTTGTCCAGGCACAGAACAGAGAGCATAAGATAACATCAAAGCTGCTGCAGAAACAAGCCAGCATAGGAAACAGCTTCATTGCAAAGCAGAGCACACCTGGCATAGGAGACAAGTTGCCCTATTTCTCAGAAATGGCTAAGGTAAACAGAGAGAGGAAGAAAGGAGGGGTAAGAAAGAAGGGGGAATTGGGGAATTTCCACACCTAGCTTCAGCTTAAAGCATAGTGACAAGCCAGCATATAAAAATCCAAACATAACTCAGTTGGGTGCATGTCTCTCCCTTGGGCACGCCCGCATGACTTCTCCACTGTATACTATCCCTTTAATAAACTTCACTGCTTACTGCTCCTGGCCTTTCTGGTCCTTGAATTCTTTTTGGCAGTAAGACCCTGAGCCTGGGGCGGAGCTCAGATCTGGTGTCGGCAGAGCTCCAGTGACACTTTGAGATGTGGGTGAAAATCGAGGGAGTATCAGAGACAGCATGCAAGATTCATTTGATCTAGGAACACTGTAAAGCTCACAGCTTCCTTCTGTGAGGCATTGATAACACCTTACATTAGATAGCAAAGAAATAAGTGGAAAATTTTGAAGCTCTAAAACCCCGAAGCCATCATTTACCATCTAGATTTAATTCTACCTTGCAAGAAAATGGAAAGAAAAGCCCAAAGTCAAGAGAATTGCAGAATGCCAATATTAATCTTGTAGCCTTAGACAGTTTTATACAATGGCAAAATGAAAAGGAACCTCAAAAGTTGTGCAGAATAATACTTTCTGTTCATGAAGGGGTCTAGACAGCTATTTATCCTACTTTAAAAAGTATCCAGGGAAGGAAATTGCACTGTTTTTATCGTAGCAAAAAAAATTTCCAAGGTCTGAAAGTTTTTAATGTCAGAAAAGTTCTGGTTAGAGGCCCCTGTGCACATGAAATATAAATATAATCTCTGGGGACTGAGTAGCAAACCACAAAATTGATCACTTTTTTTTTTTTTAAACTCAAGGTGTATAGTTAATACCCTTAATAGCTCTAATTACTTTTAAATTTCTTTCATGCTTTTCTAATCCCTAACTCCACCCCACCATCTCCCATTCCTGCCCTTCTTTTACATTTAGTTCATTTGGATGGATTTTCAAATTAGATATTTCCCTCAGACATCTGTTTCATTCTGGAAAAACACACAGAGGCCTCAGTCTATGTTGTTATCAAACATTTTAATTCAATATTTTCATTTAATATGATTGCTGATCACAATAGGTATATAATAGATGTCAGCTAGAGAATCACTAACTATACAGAAGTGAGGTTTGGATTATTTTATCTTTCATATGAATAAATTTATCAATAGGATATTCTAGTTACAGGTAAGGACTTAAATTCATGGGTATTCACAAAATATAATGTATAGTTGAAATACCCTCAGCTTTTTCCTGCTCTTAAAAGACCACTTCCATCAGTTCAAATATTTAAGGAACATATTGATAGCTTTTAAAATAGTTTTAAAATGTTTTACTCACTTACATTTCTGTAAGGACTCCTAACTAACAAATGTTTTAAAATCATGTGCTTGAAGTTTATACTTACACTCTCTATATGTATAGTTAAGAATGATATACATTATATATTTAGTATATACATGCAGGATATATGAAAATGAAAGAAACTGGATGCTATGAAAAGTGAGATTTAGCTTCTGGTCATCCATACGTTGGAATGAGCTGCTCCAGGGCCCTGTCCTCCCACAGAAACTTTAAGTTACAAACAAGAGCTGGTAAAACCATTGTTCTCAAAGCTCTGGAACACAGTTAAAAGATTTTAGTAACAAAGAAAGTGCAGAATCAAAAAAAAAGGTAACTTAAAAATGGTAAAATCTTATAGCACCCTGGCTTGCCCCTCCTCCATCCCCTCATTGACTTAGCATGGAGTTGGCCTGTGCTCCCATGGCCCATACACCTCAGAGGGAGCAGAGTATCCTTCATCCAAATACTGGGAATATGTATGTCTGTGCTAATCATCTAGTGGCATCCAAAGGAGTGAACAAGGACACTTGTTGCAGGATTGCTGTCCCCAAACCTGCCAAGCATGTAAAGGCAGCTCAAAGAGCTCTCCTTCAGAACTCCACAGAAGAGTCCAATCACAGCTGCCTGGGGCAAGGGATTGCTGGCTGTGGGACATACAGTACAGTGCCTGGGACAAAGAGGAAACATTGTTTCTAAGGAGAAGTGGACATTTGGATCTGTCTAAATAGGAGAATTCCTAGGGCCATGCCTAATGCCCAAGACAAGATGCATGTGCAGAAAAGACTGGGGAGGACTCTAAATTTCCACCCTGGAGTATTCTCTACATTTATTGTTAGGACAGCTAAGCTCAGAAGAATACTTACACACACCATTCTGCAAAGACTGAGGAAGGTGGCTTCTTTTTCTGTTGGTTCCTGACATTCAAGGAAATATCTATCAAAATACTAGCTGGATACAAGCTAAAGGAACAGATACCTCAGTGTCTAAATTTCAGGGATAACTCATTAAAAAATCAAAATGTCTAGGTTGCAACAAAATATTACAAAACATACAAAGAAATGGGAAGTGCTGGCTTGTGCAAAGAAGCAGGGTAAGGTAACAGAAACCATCAACAAAGAAGATCGGACTTGCACATACCAGAAAAAGACATTTTAAAAATGGTTCTGCATATTCTCAAAGAGCTAAAGGAAAACATGAATGAAGAACTAAAGGAAAAGAAGAAAACAATAGATGATTGCAAAGATAATGTCAATAAAGTGATAGAAATCATGAACAGGAACCAAAAAGAGCTGAAGACCAGAGTGACAGAAATAAAAAATTCCCTAGAGGGGTTCAATAGCAGATTGGAACTGGCAGAAGAAAGAAGCAGTAAACTTGAAGATAAGATGATTAAAATTATTCAGTCTGAGAAGCAGAAAGAAAAAAGAATGAAGAAAAGTGATCAGGGCCTGAGACATCTGTCAGACACATGAAGCATACCAGTAAAAGCATTGTGGGAATCCAAGAAAGAGAAGAGTGAAAAGGACAGAAAGAATATTTAAAGAAATAATGGCTGAAAAATTCCTAAATTTAATAAAAGACATGAACATACATAGCTAAGGAGCTCAATGAGCTCCAAACAGGTTAATCTTGAATAGACCCACTCTGAGACATATCATAATCAAATTATCAAATACCAAAGATAAAGAAAATGCAAGAGAAAAGAAACATGTCACATACAAGGGAGCCTTAACAAGACTAAATGTTGATTTCTCACTAGAAACCATGGAGGCAAGAAGGCAGTGAGACAACATATTTAAAGTGCTAAAAGCAAAAAATTGCCAACCACGTATTCTATATTTGGCAAAACTGACTTTCAAAAATGAGGTATAGAGAAGCTGCAAGCAACAAATCCAGGAGAGAAGGACTAGCAGACGCTGGCCATGGGCCTTCCCATGTGACGAAGTAGTCCCAGATGCTGGCAGCCTTACTTCAGAGAAGGTTTAGCAAACAGAAACAATGCATTTATTGAATCATCAGATTTTAGAACCAAAAGATCCCTGGAGATCATCCTCACTCTTACATAGTTGAAGGCCAGAAAGCGAGAGTTCTAGGATCAGGATGGACACTCATCTTCAGAGCACGGAAGGCTGTGTACTTCCTATTGACCAGAGAGTCACAGATGGTATGCTGTGTACGTGACATTGGGGCCACCTACTCCCTGGCATCTGGTAGTTCACACGTAGGTGAAGCAACCTCATGAAGGGAGAGAGGGATTGGACCCGGCAGCAGAAGATCAGGGCTCCAGTCTAAACTCTGCCATAAGAATCCTGGTAATGCTGGCTACCTTCTGACTGCCTCAGTCTGCTCATCTGTAACATAAGGTGACTCGACTGTACCAATGGTTTCCAAGCTTGTTTTAAAATCTTCGGATTTCTTTCTGTAAACAGAATGGTACCTGTTGTGGGTGAATTGTGTCCCATCAAAATATATGTTGATGTCTTAACCCCTGGTACCTGTGCAGAGAGTCTTGGCAGATTTAATTAAGTGAAAAGGGGGTCATATTAATCCACCCTAATCCAATTACTGGTGTTCTTTTTTGAGACTTAGAAGGAAATTTGGACAAAGAGAAATGCACATAGGGAATACGGCAATGTGAAGACAGAGATAGTTTTAAGGTAAATGCATTTAACAGAATTTTCTTTCTAACTACAGATACTTAAAATCATGATCATGCTAGGGACCCAGGGGACAGGTCATTGAAAGGTGAAAGGGATGGGGGGGAGGGTGTAGGTACAGAAGATAAATTTGATTTTCTTACCAACAAGTACCTGGGGACTCAATGGAGAAAAGGCTTATTCTAAGAATAGGGCAGGGAAAATGTAAGATGAGCCAGATGCTATAGAAAATAAGGAGGGGTTTAAAGCATCGCAGAAACATGTCAAAAAGATAAACAAGTGAGGTCAAGGAGGCTGCCCCCTGGAAAGCTGGGAAAATTTGAGCACAAAAATAATAACAGAAATGGAATATAACCTACTGAATGAATATGAGTCCACACTTACAAATAAATAAATAGCAAATTAAAAGGTAAGTAAGGGAGAAGAGAAAGCTCTTACAGTAGAATTCCAACTAATAACTATAGAAGGAATGATGGGGTTAGATATCATCAATGGATGCTAAAAGCAGTAGGAAAAAATTTAGAAGTAAAATAGTTTACACAGTCTCAAAGTCTGTATTCACAAATTACTTATTAATTGCAAGGAGAAATGCAATTACTTTATAGTGGAGAATCCACCTTAACCAAGTGATCAAAGCTAACATTTCCAATATTAAGACAAATCACATGCCTCCTAATACAGTGCATTGACAAGGGCACAACATGACTTAAAAAAAAAAATACATAACCTGTGTCTAAATTTAGGGAAATCTAAAGCCAAACCCAGAATGAAGAACCTCTTATTTAAAAAGAAAAAGAAAGAAAGAAAAAAAAAAAAAGAGTATTGGCCCATATTAAAAAAAAAAAAAAATCAAAGAAAGGCTGAGAAACTGTTCCAGGATGAAAGGAAGCAAAAGAGACATGACAACCCAATACAGTGCTTGATCTTGGATTGGACCATGGACTGGAGAAAAATTAGCTTATAGCTAATTACAGGGACATTACTGGTACAACTGAGATGACATAAATTTGAACTTGGACTGTAAGCTAGTATTGCATCAGTGTTAAAGTACCTGATTTTGCTAACTGAACTATGGTTATTAAAGAGAATGTCATTGTTTTTAGGAAAATACATTAAAATATTTAGGGGTAAAGTGGCACAATGTCTCCAACTTACTCTCAAATGGCTCAACAAACAAAGAGAGAGGGTATGTAGTAGAGATAGAGAAAGTGATAAAGCAAATGGGGCAATATACAGATAATTATGGAGTCTGGGTAAAAAGGAAGCATGGGAATTCCTATATATAAATTTGAAGTTATGTCAAAACAAAAGGTGACCCAAAATGTTAAAAAAAGAAGGAGGAGGACAGATTATGACATTTCTAGGCAAATAAAAGCTGAGGGAATTCACTACCATGTGAATGGCCCTACAAGAAATGCCAAATGAAGTTATTCAGGTTGAAAGAAAGGACACCAGACAATAGATTGAAGTCACATGAAAAAGTAAAGTTCTCTGGAAAAGGTAACAACATGGGTAAATATAAATGCCAGAACTATTGTACTTTCAGTTTGTAAGCCTGCTTCTTACTTCCTACAGAATCTAAAATACAAATGCATAAAAAGTAATGACAAATCAATGGTTTAGACTTATAATGTATAAACATGTAATCTGTGACAAGAATTACATAAAGGTGGGGGGATGGAGGGATATGAGAACATAGTTTGTGTATGCTATTGAAGTTAAGCTGGTTTCAAACCAAATAAGGTTGTTGTAGATTTAGAATTTTTAAGTTAAGCCCCATGGAAACCACAAAGGAAAACATGAGACAGAAAGAAATGAGATGGGATTCTAAAGGGTTCACTACAAAATTGGGCAAAGGACTTGAATAGACATTTCTCCAAAGAAGATATACAAATGTCCAATAAGCACATGGCAAGGCTTTCCATATCCTTAGCGATTAGGGAAATGCAAATCAAAACCATGAGATACCACCTCACAACCACTAGAATGGTTATTATTTTTCTTAAAAAGGAAAAATAACAAGTGCTGGTGAAGATGCAGAAAACATGGGAAACTTAGTACATTATTTATGAGACTATAAAATGGTTTAGCCACTATGGAAAATAGTTTGGTGGCTCTTCAGAAAATCAATCATGGAACTATCAATGCGACCTGGCAATCCCGCTCTAGGCATATACGCAAAAGAATTGAAAGCAGGGACTCAAACAGAAACTTGATGAGCATTATTCACAATAGTCAAAAGGTGGCTAAACCAAATGTCCAGCAGCAGATGGGTGGATAAGCAAAATATGGTATGTACATACAATGGAAAATAATTCAGCCATAAAAAAGAATGAAGTTCTAATACAAGCTACTATATGGATGAACCATGAAGACATCATGTTAAGTGAAATAAATCAGAAAAAAAGGAGGCAGATATTGTATGCTTCTGCTCATATGAAATAGTTAGAATATGCAAATTCATAGAAACAGAAAGTAGAGAACAGGTAACAGGGGCAGGGGAAGAGGGAATGGGAGTAATGCATAGTGGTGCAGGGTTTCTGTTTGGGATGACGGGAGAGTTCTGGTAATGGATGATGGTGAGGGTAGCACAACATTGTGAGTGTGGTTAATCCCATTCAATGGTATGCTTGGGAGTGGATGAGATGGGGAAGTTCATGTTGTATATATGTTTCCACAATTTACCAAAGAGAGAGAGATCAATGAGATAAAAACAACTAAAGGCAATACATGATCTCAGACTGGATCTCATAATGGAGAAGAAAATACCCAAATGGACATCATTGAGACATATGAAAAAAACTGCAATATAGACAGTGAGCTTTATAAATTTCTTGTACTTGGTAACTGCACTTGTGGTGGTTGCATGAATGAATATCCTTGTTCTTAGGAAAAGTATCTGGCTGTATTAAGTGTTCAAGGATCATAATGTAAACAACCTAGTCTGAAATGTTTAGAAAATAGATAAATAGAAAGAGATAGATAGATCAATCGATAAATAGATAGATAGAAAGCATGAGAAAGCAAATGTTTCAAAACATTGAAAGTTGGTGGATCTGAGTATCTGGGTGAGGGATATGTTGGAGGTCACTGTATGGGGTTTGTATTATTTTTGCAACTGTTCGAAATTATTTCAAAGTAAAAAGGTTTTTTAAAAAGTGAGATTTAACCTATTTTCTGTATTTGTGCTTTCTTTTTTTTTTTTCAGATAACTACTTTACTTCCAACGTGTTCCTACTCTACCCCAAGAAAGTGACCTAATATAGCAACATTTCTGTGAACTTGTTCCTACTATACCCATCAGAAATTAACAGATCACAGTCATTCCTGGGCATTCCCAGAATGTTAAATTTACCCACGATAGCTTATCTGTTCTTATTGGGTTATCATTCCACCTTCCTTAATTGCTCTCTGTCACTAGTTCCCCTACATTCTACATTATAAACCATTTATTTTACATTTTTCAATGTTCACATTAGTGGTAGCATATAATATTTCTCTTTTTGTGCCTGGCTTATTTCGCTCACTGTTGTATCTTCAAGGTTCATCCATGTTGTCGTATGTTTCACATCATTCCTTCTTACTGCCGTGTAGTATTCCATCGTGTGTATATACCACATTTTATTTATCCACTCATCTGTTGAAGGACATTTGGGTTGCTTCCATCTCTTGGCAACTGTGAATAATGCTGCTATGAACATTGGCTGCAGATACCTGTTTGTGTCACTGCTCTCCGATCTTCCGGGTATATACCGAGAAATGCAATCACTAGATCGAATGGTAACTCTATATCTAGTTTTCTATGGAACTGCCAGACTGACTTCAAGAGTGGCTGAACCATTATACAGTCCCATCAACAATGAATAAGAGTTCTAATTTCTCCACATCCTCTCCAGCATTTGTAGTTTCCTGTTTGTTTAGTGGCAGCCATTCTAATTGGTGTGAGATGGTATCTCATTGTGGTCTTAATTTGCATCTCTCTGGTAGCTAGTGAAGCTGAACATTTTTTCATGTGTTCCTTGGCCATTTGTATTTCCTCTTCAGAGAACTGTCTTTTCATATCTTTTGCCCATTTTATAATTGGGATGTCTGTACTATTGTCATTGAGTTGTAGGATTTCTTTACATATACAAGATATCAGTCTTTTGTCAGATACATGGTTTCCAAAATTTTTTTCCCATTGAGTTGGCTGCCTCTTTACCTTTTTAAGAAATTCCTTTGAGGTACAGAAACTTCCAAGCTTGAGGAGTTCCCATTTTGTGCTTTCTTAAAAATGGCAAAATCTATTGCCATAGAAAAGCCTCTGTTGATAAACACTCAGTTCATATTTGCCAGGCTCTCCAAACATAAAATAGAGAATCTGAAGCATTTTGTCTAAATCTCATTATTATAGAAAAGCACTTTCTTATCCCAGGTGCCTTTCTGTATTTTTTCAATAACATTGAATGAGCCACACTTTTATAATATAGTTCATAGGCCAAAGTTATATTAATTCATGTTTATTTCTTTAATTAGGAGAGGATAATAAATAACAGAGCTAAGCAAGTCTGAGCAGAAACCACAAATGGCACAGTGTTGGTAGGGGGAAGTGATTTATTTCTCATTGTTAAACATCACTGTTGAAATCTGTCAACCAGCTTCAAGGTCAACCATGAAAGTGTCAACAAATAGTATGAAATCCAGCCCTCATGCTGGAGAACAGTGGAGAATAATCAGAAAACATTCATTTCCTTGGTTGAGATAATGAGGCACTCACAGAGACACAATAGTTTTACCTGATTTTCTTTTATGCCACTTCAAATTCTTGGATAGCACTCCTGTAACGCTGTGGGAATAATAGAAGCGTTGTAATAACATCAGCCTTGGACTACATAATGGGATTAAAATGGTATCCGATATGTTTAGTTGAACAGCACTTACTGAGCTTGTGCTGTGAATAGAGACTTTTACACTAGGCTGGAAGAATTACCTTAAGTAAGAATCAGGAAAGATGAAGGAGGGAAGGGAATCAGCCAGGAGACAGTGAAGATCAGGTGAAGTCATAAGGGAGGTGCTGAACTTAAACAGAGCCAGAAGATTCAGAGAAATTCTTATTCATCTAGGGATACCATCCCCCAAATCCCAGACCTCCCTTCTGCCCTGCCCTTTGTTCTGGCTTTTTTCAGCACAGACTTCAGAGAAATCTCTTTTTCCTGAATTCTTGATATTCCCTCCTTTCTTAGCCTTTATAGAAGACTGGAAAAAGAATCAGGCATGCAAAGATAGTTTGAAGCTGGATGAATCCTGTAACTTCTCCTCTTCATCTGTCACCTAAATCTCATGGAAACATACTCATTTTACCCTCATTCTGGAATGGATTTGTGGTGATCGTAAACTCTAAACCCCAAACTTGGGATGCAAGTTCTAAAAAACAATAATTTTTATTTGTGAACTTATTATGTTAAAAGCCATACAAACTCTAAAAATGAAACCACGTTTAATTACTCCTTTGGTAGACTGCCTTTACAGAAATTTAACTTTGCCCATGATCACAGACTGACTGTCCTTAATTGGAAACGTGTACAGTGGATTGCCTGGACTAGTACCAGTGTTCTGCAGTTTCATTCCTCATTTAAACAAAGGGGATTTATTAAAAATATAACTATATTTTGTTTCATTTTTATATAGATATGACTTTTTATATAAACAAAAATCAGAAAAATACTTGTAGACTCTAGGCACTAATTACTTGTTTAGAAAATATGCATAATATAATATGTATAATAGTGTGGTGTTGCTCAGATGGGACAATAGTCTGTTTCCATTGCTCCACAACACATGGGTTGCTACTGAGTCTGTCCTGGTTGCCTCGCCCTGGTACGAGAAAGACAGGAGGGTGGCTTCCTTTATTAACAGAGTAGGAGAACCTGTCTATGTTGAGGTTTCTAGAATCCCATCAGGCTCCCCACTGGTTCAACAGAAAATACAACTCCCTTACAGGAAGAGAAACTTTAATCTCACAGTTAAAAATCCGACTTTAAGGGCCGATGCACTGTGAGGTGTAAATATGCTCACATTTTAAAAGATATAAATATTTTGAGATCAAATGTTAGAGTTGGGAAGTCCTTAGAGCCCAGCTAATCCCACTAAGATACATTTCTTCCAGCAAGGAATCATAACTTTTAACAGATCTTTTTGAGAACCTGGTGAAAAGTATGGATCTTGTCCCAAACACTAACACATAGGCATAATATGAACTCTGAATTCAGACAATATTATCATTTAGTCAGTCAATAAACAAATATTTATTGAGCACCTACTGTATAATGTGCTACGTACTCTTCTAGACATTGGAAAGACATTGATGATTCCCTGTCCTCACTGAGCTTCCATTCTGTTGTTAGCATTGCCGGATTTTCCCTGGTCTACATTCAGTGTTTTGAACTTTAGTGCTTAAATTATATACTTTGAGGGTAAGCCAGAAAAATAATGAGTTACTGAAACATGTCCTCCTTGCCAACTTGTGAACTGTAAAAATAAGAGCTTATGTCATGAACTAGTAGGGGCCCCTTGCTAGAAATGAGAGGCCATCTGCTCAGTCTAACATGCCTTGTCACACTCGTTAGTAATCATGCTGTTGAAGTCAGGCATATTTCCACTGAATAACCTGCCTGCCAGGTCTTAGAGGGTTACTGTGAGGCTTCAATGAGATGCTGTATGTAAAGCATCCAACACTGGTAGCTCTTAGTAGTTGTATCACTATCACTACTAATCTTCTATGGCCTTGCTCCCCTCAGGTTATGAAATCCCTTTAAATAGGGATAAAATATGATAAAAAAATATGATCCAGCTAATGTTCTCAATGAACAATGAACAAATAAAGAATGGCAAGCATGTGGGCATGTGTGTGCATGTATCTACTTGTATTTTTCAAAATTTGCTTTCCTTCCTTTCCAGAAAAATAGAGCAAGTTTGGAAATATATTTTCCCAATTTCCATGTTTAATTTTAATCCAATCCTACAGGGCTTATCCACTGTAGATTTTATTTAATGAATTTTACAGTACTGAGAACCTCAATGAATAAAATACATTTCATTTTGAAACAGATTGACTGGACATGCCTTAATGGTCAAGTATTTCCTCAGGTGCACTGATATCTTATTTTAACAATCTGAGGTGTTCTGTAATTGGTCCCTCAAACATGCCCCATCATGTTTGTTTCAGAAGCTCAGGTTCTCCAAGTTGGAAGCAGAATCTTCATATTTTAAGAACACTAATTTATTTGTTTCTCTCAGGTCCTTCAGGTGGTCAGTGGTTGATGAAAAGCCCTATGCCCCATCTCTCTACCATTTCCTTAACCATTTCAGGGCTTTGCAGTTATAGAACAATGTGAGGAATGCAGTAATTTCGAATACAACGTCTAGGTCGGTAGTAAATTAAATTTGGTTGAAGAGGTGTGAGTGATAACTTTTCTCCATCATTTGATGGAACAAATATGTGAAATTTGATAGAGGAGTATAATCTGAAATTGTGTAACATTTGCATGATAGGCTAGCTAGGGCCTTACTCTGTTGATCTTCTCCTTCATCAAGAATTAGGAATTCTTTTTCTATTCTATTCTGTAATATGACATTGTTTATATAATACTATTTTCTAGATTTGCATTTAGCATGTTGCTGACAAAGTAGAATCATTAAAGCATTTAAATCTACATAGACAACCTAAGATTAATAACTTTTTTTTTCCTTCTCTGACTATTCTTTACCTAGCAAAGGGTCTGGCTCATTGTGGGTTGTCAATAGACACTTTTTGAATTTAGTGTATGATTCATCATGTGTCAATTGCCTCATAACTTCTGTCTTAAGTGGTATGTCATCACTTTGAATAGCTGGTAATCCACAGCAAATGAAACATCCGACACTGCTCCTCTAGTTGGAATTAGTCCTGCCAACTTTCCCAAGAAGCGCATGGTACTATGGTATTGAAAGGAAGAAACTCAAGAGGAGACAGAAAATTTTATTAGTCCTGGAAAGAAAATATAGAATCAGATAAAATTTCTCTAGTATGGACATGTGCAAGTTTCATAATCATACTATTAAATTTTACATTGGCAGATTGCTCCATGGGTAGTTACCAGATCTGCATGTGTCAGATAGGTTGGCAGCGATGGCATTCCTTTGAAAACACAACCCATAAAAATACTAGGTCTAAGCCCAAGGCTAAAAACTGACACAGAGATCTTTTCAAGTCAAATTATGGTAAAGAACATCAAGACAGGGTTTTATGATTCAAAACTAGATTCACAATCACAAAACTGCATGGTAATTAAAGTTAAGTTACTTCTTCTACCTTAAACACAATTTTTCATATATTGCAGCTTTTTGTATTGAATTGAAATGCCTATCACCTACATGACCTGCACATGTGGCATAGCATAAACTTGTGAGTTTGCCTGGGCATTTTCAAAGTGCATTTTTCATGATGGTCTTTTTAGAAGATGTTGTTGCTTGTTTGTGCAGCTGTGGCTTTTCTTTTTTGAATATGTGTTAGGTCCATTTTTTGATGAAAGATTGTGGCTCCTGTTGAAAACCGCTGTGACTATTCAAGATTTTTTGCCTCTTGTTTTGCCTGAAGACTTTTCTCAGACAGAATAATGCCATTCCTCAAAGCTTCCCCCAAGCACCTTGTCACCATCTATTCACATGCCATCGCAAAGCCTTTTCCCTTTCTCCAGCTTGGAATCACCTCACTTTAGTCCACAATAAAACAGCTCCTCAGGCACTGCCCTGTAGGTGATTCTTTGCATTTTCCAAGGCAAACTGATCTTATCATCAAGTACTGGGAAATTTTATACATTTCATTCTTTACGGTGATCTGGTTCTGAATTTGAATTGTAAAGTTTGAAATATTTTTTAAATTATGCATTATATAAGTTCAGAATCTTGTTTTACTTTTTCTGTAAGTTTTTTAGTTGACAGTGAGTCACCATCATTAAGCCACTAAACATGATGTTTGTGGTTAAATCCAAGAACCCCAGCCTGGAGCACTCTTTCCCTAGATGACTGTGTGGCATGCTCCTCAGGTCTCTGCTCAATTACCATCTTTTAAGAAACATCTTTGCAGACTCTCCTAACCCCCTCGCAAGGTGGCACTATTTATCAATCCTAGTTTACATCATTTTTGTCAGTAGAGCATCTTAGCCTCTGATCTATATATTCATTTACTTATTTGTTTATAGTCGTCTTTCTCTTCGTGTGTAAGGGGAGGGGCTTTGTCTCATTCTCTGCTCTATTCCCAGCTCCTAGAACTATGCCTGGCAAGGAGTAGGTGCTCAAAATGTAGTTATTGATTAAATCAATTAATCAATTACAAACTGATTGAGTGAAATTTAACTCTACCAAAATTAAAACTTTATTTAAGCCAAGACAGCCATAAACAAATCTTAAAACAAAACAAGAAACAGAGGCAATATGCTTGGAATTTAGATAACAACCCAAAACTTATATCTGTATACAAATTAATATTTTAAAGGCCCACCAAAAAATGGACAAAGAATGTAAACTGGCAATTCTGAATAGTCAGTAAACATGAGAAGACACGCAGTATCACTGGTCATGAGGGAAATGGAAATTGACATGAGAATGGGATACCATTTTTTAAAACAATCTGATTAGGAAAAATTGTGTTATAATATTAAATACTGCCAAGTTAATGGGAAAAAGAAATCTCCAAAACTGCCAGTAAGTAAATTGGTGAAATTTGGAGAGCAATTTTGTGGCATCTGTTAGATTTTGAATGCCCATATCTTAGGTTCCTCACTTTTAGCGCTAGAGAGCGTCTCCAGAGAACCACTCAAATAAGTCTGCAAGAAGGCTTGCATAAGGTATTGCTACATTGTTTACTATACTTTAAAAAGAGGAAATAACAGAGGAATGACAGTTAAACAAACATCATATAACTTCTGTACAACAATTGGAAAGGACAGATACATTGCAATGGAGTTATAGAAGTAATAGCAAAAAAATATTTTGCCTTATTTTTGATTTTCATCAAATATTGCGTGAAATTTATTTTGGGTATTTTTTAGATACTCTTTATCAGAGTAAGGAAGTTCCTTTTATTTTTCTAGTTTGCTTTTAGTAGTGATTGTGACTGAAAGATTTATCAACTTTTTTTTCTGTATTAAATGGATTTTCTCTTTTAATGACATTCAATGTTATGAATCATATAAATATATTTTTCACAGTTCTCCTAAAATATACATTGATTTGGTTAATGGTAATTTTTTTTTTTTTTTTACAGTTGTGCCATTGACATTTTTTTTACTTTCTCTATTGCCTGTTTATTTGTTTATTTATTTTCTTAAGGGAAATTAAAGGTTTACTTAAAGACCATGCAGAAAATACAGAATTCCCATATACTGGCTCCTATTTTAACATTTTGCATTAGTGTGGTAACTTCTTTACAGTTGACGAGAGAATATTGTTATAATTATACTATTAACTATGTCCATAGTTTACGTTAGGGTTCGCTGTTTGTGATGTACAGTCCTATGAGTGTTTGTTTTTTTTTTTTTAATTCTTCTTCTGGCAATATATATACCACATAAATTTCCCCTTTTAACCAGATTCAGATATATAATTTGGAGGTGTTAATGGCACTCACAGTGTTGTGCTACCATCACTACTATACATTACCAGAACTTTTCCATCACCCCGAACAGAAACTCTTTGCCAAATGCCTACCCCATTCACTACCCCTCACCCCAGCCCCTGGTAACCTATATTCTAATTTCTGATTCTATGAATTTGCTCATCCTAAATATTCCCTATCAGTGAGATCATACAATATTTGTCCTTTTATGTCTGGCTTATTTCACTCAACATGATGGTTTTCATGGTTCATCCATGTTGACACATGTAGCAGAACTTATTCAGCTGTGAAAGGCAACGAGGAGCCACTCACTTTTTTTTTTTTTGATATTTCAACAAATTTATACTATATATATTGAGCACTAATTCCTGTACAGCTTATTGTCATTAGTTTGGATCCAATTATTCTAATGTATTATGAACCAGTCAGCTTCCCCCAATCTTTTAAAAATGATCCCCAACTGATCTCACAGCAATCACAGCAAAAGCCAAGGAATCATTAGAAGAATTAGATGTTTCCATGATAATTAAGACCAAGGACCCATAAGGAGCAGGAGGGGAGGACTCAAGGATAAAATCAGGTTTTTGACCTGGGTAAGATATTGGCTAGAATAGTATTTTGGAGCTCCCAATTTTTATTTGGTGTTACAATAAAGAAGGTACAAAATATCACCATTGTCTGACACTGTTTTCCCCTAAATGAAAACCTTCACTAAAAGAAATTTAAAGATTTAAGGCAAATTCTTTCTCCAGAATGAGTGAATGACATTAGTTATAATTCTTATGGAGGTTACTAACCAGCTATTGAATCTTTATTTTCAATTCATGACTAGGAGGGAGTGTGGGGGGTAAAGTGGGAGAGGCAGGGCCTCAGCAGAGAAAGCAACTTATGAGTAGGCAGAGAGCCAGCTTCTGCCCTGGAGTTATTGCTAGATCTTAACTGAGTTGCATATATAGAGAGCTGTTTCACAGTGAAATTGAGGAGTAGCTGAATGAATGGTCTTTTGCTAAGCTGGCAGGTGTTGTAAACTATAGTATTTACTGCCCAGAAGAAAGGTGAAAACATGTCTTCATGGAGAATCTTGATTCTTCCAACTCCTACAAAAGCTGTGGTCCAGAATCAAATCATCCAGAACTTGGTATAATGCCGAGGTAAGTGGCCCACTGTTCAGCTGAACTACTTCCTGAAATTATTTCATTTTCCCAAAGGGAATTAATGGTTGATGATGATGGAGGGGAAGCATAAGTATGTCTGAACCAATATAATAGGTCTCCTTAGTAGGGCTTTCCCACTGCCTCACAAAGTCATTATTGGTTCTTCTAGTCTGAGAGATCTTGACTGCGGAGTGGGCTCTGCCAGGGCCCTCAGGTGTTTAGGATTTGCACAGTTCTTCCATTGGTAATGGGAGCACAAACAGTTCTTCTGACAGCATGTGTTTTGCACTTGGCTAAGCTTTTCCAGTGGGCTTTCCTTAAGCCCTTCACTCCTCCAGTGGTGTAAAGACACTAAGTGGGCTCAAGAACATCACCTACTCACTACATGGTCCTCCTTTAAGGGCCTAGAGAATGCTTCTTCCTGACCTGCCCCCAAATGTAGGCTGAAAAAGGAACGGGAGTAGGGACTTCCCAGCAGTTTGGGGGGTTAAGGCTTCCAGCTACCTGTCAAGGACAGAATCTGACCTAATTCAGTACCTTCTGATACCTCTTAGATGCTCTGTCTTACAGGTTTGGTTTTCCATGAAAAGTCTGGGTAGAGAAAAGCAAGGCTCTTTGCCCAAGTCTCTATGCCTTCAATGTGAGGTCAGCAAGATCATGCTTTAGAAACAGTGGGAAAGGGAGGGACTTCAATCTCAAGGGAAGTAGATTAAGACTCCTGACTGTTGGAAAAGGAGGATCACAAGTCAAAGTTAAGCAGAAAGCCACTGTCTCCCCCAAATTTCCCCTTTCATCATAAAATTAAGGAAGGTGCAGTCAGTCCCTAAGAGAGGAAGCAGCACCCATGAGACTGGAATTTCCCAGAGTCTGGGGAGCCAGATCCTCTGTTGGCTCCCAATGTCAGGTCAGGAGACTGATAACTTCCAATCCCGGCACTTAAGGGAGCAACTCTTAACAACTTTGAAGATTTTCAACAGCTTTTTTGTTTCATTTCACACTAGAGTTAGGTTTACTTATGGTCCAAAACTCTATCCTAAGGAGGATGACTATTGGTCTGGTAAGTTAACATCCTTTTGGTCCAAAGAAACAAGTGGATTTTAGGCAATGTAGCCAAAGACTTTAGCAAAGTTAGGTTAAAGCATAGAAAGCCACAGAGACCAGAAATAAATCCAAATGTGCTGGAGAGAAAGAGAACCATTCCTAGCAGGACTTCTGATTGGTGAAACAGAGGCAAGTGTCTCAAGAGGATGGGTGGAAAATGGAAAGAAGGGTGGAACTGCATGAGAAGTTATCTAGGTTCTTAGAGGAATGAAGGAAGACATGGTCCAAGATCTGGAAAGTCTCTCCCATCAATTACCGTCATCACCCCAAGATCATAAAAACAGGAACTTGCCCATGCAATTTGTGCAGTCCCCACTGGCCTCAGGCTCAGCCAAGAGGTGCACCCCCATGACAAGAAAGGCAAACCCAGGGTGACATGGCATCTTTGCCTGCCCGGGTTTTGGAAACATTCTGCAAATATTCTTCTGTTAGTCCATCCCTCTATAAGCTGGCCAACCCTGAACACAGACACCCAGGGCTGTGTCCCAGTAAGGCACTGAAGAAGCCGGTGCAAGCCCTCAGGATAAGAAGACGTGCACTGCTCGGATCACATACTGTCAGCAGGTGGGACACTCATTCATACACTTGGTGCAGGTTACCATGTGGCCCCACTCCAGCAGAACACAGTCAATGGGTGAGTCCATACAGAACTTACACAGGTTCTCTTCCATGCTGGGTGGCACTGCTCCCCCATTTTGATCTTCAGCACCACACACCAGGTTCTGTAGTCTTTTTTGATCCTTGTACAGCTGAGTCACCCTCTCCATCAGCTCCCACTTCTCACAGCAGCCCTTGTAATTGACAAAGTTGCAGGCCAGGATCTCTTCCAGCTGCTGCACTGTCAGTGCTTCAATATCTTCCAGATTGGTCAGGTCAGACAGAGAAGCCCTCTGGCCTGGCATGAAGCTATCCTCTGAGTCGATGGACTGGGTCTCATCCTCAGCAGGTACTCTGGCTGTGCTCTCCAGGTAGACAGGTTCCTCTTGGTCTTGAGACACATGGCCATTGGCCTGCTGATTTTCCTGAGCCTGCGCTGGGCCAACAGAGGTGGCTTGTGTAGGTGAAGAAGGGAGGTTGGGTGAGGTAGAAGGTGCTGTGCTGGTGTGAGGCTGGGTAAGGAAGGCCTGCTGCTCGGGGAAGTCTGGGGACAAGGTGGGGGCATGAGTCCTGCCCTCCTGGGAGATTGCAGGCTGCTGGCCAAGCACCAAGAACACCAGCTCCTCTTTCTGCCGGCACATTTCGGTAAAGATGTCATGGAGGCTGAGACAGTCCCTCAGGTCCTTCACCTTCATCTTCATGAGCTCTTCCCGCTGAAAGGCTGTAGTTCAGAACTGTTGGCGGAGAAGACAGAGGAGGGGCCCACTCCCCACTTGGCTTGCACAGGTCATGCAGAAGTTTTTCTTACAGTCCAAGCAGGTCTGCTGCTATGCGTCCTTGTACTTTAGTAGCCAAGTGCCTTAGTGTCTCTGGGTCTCAGATTTTTCATCCTCCTGGCTGTGTTCGCGAAGTGGGCCCCACAGGCCTTGCAGCTTGGTTCAGAGCCTGTTGGGGAAGGGAAGGAGCTGTACCCAGGGTTGGAATACGCTTGCCTGGCTCCCTGGGGCGGAGGGGCCTCTTCAGGCTGTCCATCGAGGCAGAACCGGTTACAGCAAGTTGCCCACAGGATAGAATCTGCCGCGGCCGCCCGCCGGGCCCGCACCTGGGAAGGGAAGGGCCGGATCCCGGCCGCAGACGCCTCAGGCAGGCCGGCTGCGGGCTCCGCCAGGGCGTCTCCGGGGCTTGCCATTCACTTTTTTTTTTTTTTTTTTTTTTAATCTTCATTTTATTGAGATATATTCATATACCACACAGTCATACAAAACAAATCGTACTTTTGATTGTTCACAGTACCATTACATAGTTGTACATTCATCACCCAAATCAATCCCTGACACCTTCATTAGCACACACACAAGAATAACAAGAATAATAATTAGAGTGAAAAAGAGCAATTGAAGTAAAAAAGAACACTGGGTACCTTTGTCTGTTTGTTTCCTTCCCCTATTTTTCTACTCATCCATCCATAAACTAGACGAAGTGGAGTGTGGTCCTTATGGCTTTCCCAATCCCCTTGTCACCCCTCATAAGCTACATTTTCATGCAACTGTCTTCGAGATTCATGGGTTCTGGGTTGTAGTTTGATAGTTTCAGGTATCCACCACCAGCTACCCCAATTCTTTAGAACCTAAAAAGGGTTGTCTAAAGTGTGCATAAGAGTGCCCACCAGAGTGACCTCTCGGCTCTTTTTGGATTCTCTCTGCCACTGAAGCTTATTTCATTTCCTTTCATATCCCCCTTTTGGTCAAGAAGATGTTCTCCGTCCCACGATGCCAGGTCTACATTCCTCCCCGGGAGTCATATTCCACGTTGCCAGGGAGATTCACTCCCCTGGGTGTCTGATCCCACGTAGGGGGGAGGGCAGTGATTTCACCTTTCAAGTTGGCTTAGCTAGAGAGACAGGGCCACATCTGAGCAACAAAGAGGCATTCGGGAGGAGGCTCTTAGGCACAACCATAGGGAGGCCTAGCCTCTCCTTTGCAGCAACCGTCTTCCCAAGGGTAAAATCTGTGGTAGAGGGCCCAACCCATCAAACCACCAGTCCCCTATGTCTGTGGTCATGTTAGCAACCATGGAGGTGGGGTAGGCCAATACCCCTGCATTCTCCACAGGCTCCTCAAGGGGGCACTACATCTTTTTTTTTTTTTTTTTTTTTAACTTTCCCTTCTTTTTTAAATCAACTGTATGAAAAAAAAGTTAAAAAGAAAACAAATATACAATAAAAGAACATTTCAAAGAGACCATAACAAGGGAGTAAGAAAAAGACAACTAACCTAAGATAACTGCTTAACTTCCAACATGTTCCTACTTTACTCCAAGAAAGTTACCTAATATAGCAACATTTCTGTGAACTTGCTCCCACTATATCCATCAGAAAGTAACAGACCATAGTCATTCCTGGGCATCCCCAAAACGTCAAACAGCCCATCTGTTCTTCTTGGATTATTGTTCCCCCTTCCTTAATTGCTCTCTATTGCTAGTTCCCCTACATTCTACATTATAAGCCATTTGTTTTACATTTTTCAAAGTTCACATTAGTGGTAGCATATAATATTTCTCTTTTCGTGCCTGGCTTATTTCGCTTAGCATTACGTCCTCAAGGTTCATCCATGTTGTCATATGTTTCACGAGATCGTTCCTTCTTACTGCCGCATAGTATTCCATTGTGTGTATATACCACATTTTATTTATCCACTCATCTGTTGAAGGACATTTGGGTTGTTTCCATCTTTTGGCAATTGTGAATAATGCTGCTATGAACATTGGCGTGCAGATATCTGTTCGTGTCACTGCTTTCCGATCTTCCGGGTATATACCGAGAAGTGCAATCGCTGGATCGAATGGTAACTCTATATCTAGTTTTCTAAGGAACTGCCAGACTGACTTCCAGAGTGGCTGAACCATTATACAGTCCCACCAACAGTGAATAAGAGTTCCAATTTCTCCACATCCCCTCCAGCATTTGTAGTTTCCTGTTTGTTTAATGGCAGCCATTCTAACCGGTGTTAGATGGTATCTCATTGTGGTCTTAATTTGCATCTCTCTAATAGCTAGTCAAGCTGAACATTTTTTCATGTGTTTCTTGGCCATTTGTATTTCCTCTTCAGAGGACTGTCTTTTCATATCTTTTGCCCATTTTATAATTGGGCCGACTGTACTATTGTCATTGAGTTGTAGGATTTCTTTATATATGCAAGATATCAGTCTTTTGTCAGATACATGGTTTCCAAAAATTTTTTCCCATTGAGTTGGCTGCCTCTTTACCTTTTTGAGAAATTCCTTTGAGGTGCAGAAACTTCTAAGCTTGAGGAGTTCCCATTTATCTATTTTCTCTTTTGTTGCTTGTGCTTTGGGTGTAAAGTCTAGGAAGTGGCCGCCTAATACAAGGTCTTGAAGATGTTTTCCTACATTATCTTCTAGGAGTTTTATGGTACTTTCTTTTATATTGAGATCTTTGGTCCATTTTGAGTTAATTTTTGTGTAGGGGGTGAGGTAGGGGTCCTCTTTCATTCTTTTGGATATGGATATCCAACTCTCCCAGCCCCATTTGTTGAAAAGACCATTATGACTCAGTTCAGTGACTTTGGGGGCCTTATCAAAGATCAGTCAGCCATAGATCTGAGGGTCTGTCTCCGAATTCTCAATTCGATTCCATTGATCTATATGTCTATCTTTGTGCCAGTACCATGCTGTTTTGGCAACTGTGGCTTTATAATAAGCTTCAAAGTCAGGGAGTGTAAGTCCTCCCACTTCGTTTTTCTTTTTTAGAGTGTCTTTAGCAATTCGAGGCATCTTTCCTTTCCAAATAAATTTGATAACTAGCTTTTCCAAGTCTGCAAAGTAGGTTGTTGGAATTTTGATTGGGATTGCATTGAATCTGTAGATGAGTTTGGGTAGAATTGACATCTTAATGACATTTAGTCTTCCTATCCATGAACATGGAATATTTTTCCATCTTTTAAGGTCCCCTTCTATTTCTTTTAGTAGAGTTACGTAGTTTTCTTTGTATAGGTCTTTTACATCTTTGGTTACGTTTATTCCTAGGTACTTGATTTTTTTAGTTGCTATTGAAAATGGTATCTTTTTCTTTAGTGTCTCTTCAGTTTGTTCATTTCTAGCATATAGAAACATTACTGACTTATGTGCATTAACCTTGTATCCCGCTACTTTGCTAAATTTGTTTATTAGCTCTAGTATCTGTATCGTCGATTTCTCAGGGTTTTCTAGATATAAGATCATATCATCTGCAAACAATGACAGTTTTACTTCTTCTTTTCCAATTTGGATGCCTTTTATTTCTTTGTCTTGCCGGATTGCCCTGGCTAGCACTTCCAGCACAATGTTGAATAACAGTGGTGACAGCGGGCATCCTTGTCTTGTTCCTGATCTTAGAGGGAAGGCTTTCAGTCTCTCACCATTGAGTACTATGGTAGCTGTGGGTTTTTCATATATGCTCTTTATCATGTTGAGGAAGTTTCCTTCAATTCCTACCTTTTGAAGTGTTTTTATCAAAAACGGATGTTGGATTTTGTCAAATGCTTTTTCAGCATCTATTGAGATGATCAATTGATTTTTCCCTTTTGACTTGTTAATGTGTTGTAATACATTGATTGTTTTTCTTATGTTGAACCATCCTTGCATGCCTGGAATAAACGCCACTTGGTCATGGTGTATGATTTTTTTAATGTGTCTTTGGATTCGATTTGCAAGTATTTTGTTGAGGATTTTTGCATCTATATTCATTAGGGAGATTGGCCGGTAGTTTTCCTTTTTTGTAACATCTTTGCCTGGTTTTGGTATTAGATTGATGTTAGCTTCATAAAATGAGTCAGGTAGTGTTCCATTTTCTTCAATGTTTTGAAAGAGTTTGAGTAAGATTGGTGTCAGTTCTTTCTGGAAAGTTTGGTAGAATTCCCCTGTGAAGCCATCTGGCCCTGGGCATTTATTTGTGGGAAGATTTTTGATGACTAATTGGATCTCTTTGCTTGTGATGGGTTGGTTGAGGTCTTCTATTTCTTCTCTGATCAGTCTAGGTTGTTCATATGTTTCCAGGAAATTGTCCATTTCCTCTACATTATCCAGTTTGTTGCCGTACAGTTGTTCATAGTATCCTCTTATAATTTTTTTAATTTCTTCAGGATCTGCAGTTATGTCACCTTTTTCATTCATTATTTTGTTTATATGGGTCTTCTCTCTTTTTGATTTTGTCAGTCTAGCTAGGGGCTTGTCAATCTTGTTGATCTTCTCAAAGAACCAACTTTTGGTGATATTTATCCTCTCTATTGTTTTTTTGTTCTCTATGTCATTTATTTCTGCTTTAATCCTTGTTATTTCTTTTCTTCTACTTGGTTTAGGATTGGTTTGCTGTTCATTTTCTAGCTTCTTCAGTTGATCCATTAGTTCTTTGATTTTGGCTCTTTCTTCCTTTTTAATATATGCATTTAGTGCTATAAATTTCCCCCTTATCACTGCTTTTGCTGCATCCCATAGGTTTTGGTATGTTGTGTTCTCATTTTCATTCGTCTCTATATATTTAGCAGTTTCTCTTGCTATTTCTTCTTTAACCCACTGATTGTTTAGGAGTGTTGTTTAACCTCCAGTTATTTGTGAATTTTCTAAGTCTCTGATGGTTATTGACTTCTAATTGTATTCCATTGTGGTCAGAGAATGTGCTTTGAATAATTTCAATCTTTTTAAATTTATTGAGGCTTGTTTTATGTCCCAGCATATGATCTATTCTGGAGAAAGTTCCATGAGCACTAGAAAAGTATGTGTATCCTGGTGATTTGGGATGTAATGTCCTGTATATGTCTGTTAAATCTAATTCATTTATCAGATTGTTTAGGTTTTCAATTTCCTTATTGGTCTTCTGTCTGGTTGATCTATCTATAGGAGAGAGTGATGTGTTGAAGTCTCCCACAATTATTGTGGAAACATCAATTGCTTCCTTTAGTTTTGCCAGTGTTTCTCTCATGTATTTTGTGGCACCTTGGTTGGGTGCATAGACATTTATGATTGTTATTTCTTCTTGCTGAATTGCCCCTTTTATTAGTACGTAGTGGCCTTCTTTGTCTCTCAAAACATCCCTGCATTTGAAGTCTATTTTATCTGAGATTAATATTGCTACACCTGCTTTCTTTTGGCTGTAGCTTGCATGAAATATTTTTTTCCATCCTTTCACTTTCAGTTTCTTTGTGTCCCTGTGTCTAAGATGAGTCTCTTGTATGCAACATCTTGATGGTTCATTTTTTTTGATCCATTCTGCGAATCTATATCTTTTAATTGGGGAGTTTAATCCATTTACATTCAACGTTATAACCGTGAAGGCATTTCTTGAATCAGCCATCTTATCCTTTGGTTTATGTTTGTCATATTTTTCCCCTCTGTCTATTAATATCCTTTATTGTACCCATACCGAATCTCTTTAGTACTGAACCTTTCTCCAAGTCTCTCTGTCCTGTCTTTGTTTCTCTGTCTGTAGGGCTCCCTTGAGTATCTCCAGTAGGGCAGGTCTCTTGTTAGCAAATTCTCTCAGCATTTGTTTGTCTGTGAAAAATTTAAGCTCTCCCTCAAATTTGAAGGAGAGCTTTGCTGGATAAAGTATTCTTGGCTGGAAATGTTTCTCACTCAGAATTTTAAGTATATCATGCCACTGCCTTCTTGCCTCCATGGTGGCTGCTGAGTAGTCACTACTTAGTCTTATGCTGTTTCCTTTGTATGTGGTGAATTGCTTTTCTCTTGCTGCTTTCAGAACTTGCTCCTTCTCTTCTGTGTTTGATAGTGTGATCAGTATATGTCTCGGAGTGGGTTTATTTGGATTTATTCTATTTGGAGTTCGCTGAGCATTTATGATTTGTGTATTTATGTTGTTTAGAAGATTTGGGAAGTTTTCCCCAACAATTTCTTTGAATACTCTTCCTAGACCTTTACCCTTTTCTTCCCCTTCTGGGACACCAATGAGTCTTATATTTGGACGTTTCATATTATCTATCATATCCCTGAGGTCCATTTCGATTTTTTTCAATTTTTTCCCCATTCTTTCTTTTATGCTTTCATTTTCCATTCTGTCATCTTCCAGGTCACTGATTCGTTGTTCAACTTCCTCTAGTCTTGTACTATGAGTGTCCAGAATCTTTTTAATTTGGTCAACAGTTTCTTTAATTTCCATAAGATCATCCATTTTTTTATTTAGTCTTGCAATGTCTTCTTTATGCTCTTCTAGGTTCTTCTTGATTTCCTTTATCTCCCGTAATATGGTCTCATTGTTCATCTTTAGTTCTTTGAGTAGTTGCTCTAGGTGCTGTGTCTCTTCTGGTCTTTTGATTTGGGTGCTTGGGCTTGGGTTATCCATATCGTCTGGTTTTTTCATATGCTTTGTAATTTTCTGTTGTTTTTGGCCTCGTGACATTTGCTGACCTTGATAGGGTTCTTTTAGGGTTTGTAGACCTATTGAAGTCCTTATCTCTAATTTATCAGATCTACAGCTTCGTGGAGTACACTTTCTCTAACTAACCAGCAGGTTGCGTCCACGAGCCACCTGTACTCCACAAGCCAGTTCTCCCCTGCTTAGCCTTTTTGGTGAGTGGGGGAGTGAGTCTTGTGGGGTCCAATTGGTGTACCAAGCTTGCGTGTGTAGTTGGTGTTGCCTGCCCTGTATATGGGGCATGTTTCTGGGCAGTCAGGGAGGGGGGGGGGTGGCTCTATCAATCAAATCTCCCTGGTGATCCTAGAGTTTTAAAGCTGCTGCAATAGTCTAATCCTTCAGTTCAGTCCTGCCACAGTTTGTCTCTGCCACTGACCCACAAGTCCTTGGTATTGGCGTATGGCTCCTGAGACTTGCAAGTGGGCCCCTCTTCCAGGCCGTGCACCCTGGGTCCTCTGTTGAGGGATGACTGTGCTATGTCACAGGTGAGTGCCGTCCCACCAGGGCAGTTCTGGGCTGCTGGGCTGTGTAGGGAGGCTCCCAGTCTGCTGAAATGATGGCTGAATGGGGCTTTGTTAATTCACACTGCTCTACCTTCCCAACTCTGGGACAATCAGCTGAGGTTGCAGGGAAGGCTAATGTCCACGCCCAGTTTTGTGGTGTGTGCCTGTTATTTGAAGCACTTCCGTCACACTGGGTTGTCTGGGGCAGTTCTGGGCTATGGGGCTGGCGATGGGCAGGAGTGTTTCCTGTCCACCAGGATGATGGCTGTGAGCAGACACCCCCCTTTTCTTGGGAAGTTGTGGTGTTTAGTGAATTTTCTCAGCCACTGGATTATTGCGTTTTGTCTCAGAGCTCTCCTAGTTCTGCTCTTGACTTGACCTGCCCAAATAGCAAGTCTTTGAAGCTTTCTGTATTGGGCTTCTCAGAGTAATTGTTTTAGAAAAAGAAAAAAGGATTAAAACAAAAACAAAAAACAACAACAACAACAAAAAAAAAACGGGCCCTCCTCAGAGATCTAATGGGTTATTGAAATGCTAAGAGACAAAGCAACCAGGGCCATTAAGGAAAGGTCCACAGGGCAGAGAGATCAGCTTTTCTTCAGGATTTGCATATGCGCCTCAGGGCCCTTCCCCTTTCTATGTTCACCAGAACTCCAAAAATCCTCCGCTTTTATTTTGGAGTTTTTCGTGTTGTTTTTTTTCTATGCCTGTCTCCTCTCTGCTGGGCTGGCTGCTCTCAGATTCTCTGGTGTCTGGTCTCAGTCTCTCTATGGTTGGAGTTTGAATCAGTAGAATGAGTTTCCGATAAGGGCTGCCACTGCAGTTCTCCCTTCTCCTTCCCGGAGCTGACAGCCCCTCCTCCCCCGGGACTGAGCCTGGCAGGGAGGGGCGCGGGTCCCCTGGCCGCAAAAACTTACAGATTTCGCTGATCTCAGCAGTTCCACGTTTTCATGAGTGTTGTATGAAGTATGCCCAAAGTCAGATTGCTCTGTGGTGTCCAGTCTACGCAGTTCCTGGCTTTCTACCTACTTTCCTGGAGGAGTAACTAAAACATACAGCTCACCAGTCTGCCATCTTGCCCCGCCTTGCCATTCACTTTTAACTGCTGTGGCGTCAGTGGAAATTTCAAGCTGTGGACTACATGATCCTCTGATCTTGGTTGTGTTGCCAGACGCTTAGAGCACTGTCCTGCCTCTCTGAGCCGTCTCCACATTCTTGGTTCTCTACGTGGGAATACACTTTTGTGGCCTGCTCCTTTTCCCAAGAGTGGATAAGATGATGAGCAGTTGACTATTTCTACTGAAGTACCCAAATTAATTACAAGGAAATCTCTTGAACCTGGTCCTTCCTTTAGCAGTCATCTCCTGTGAATGAACTGAGTCTTCTCTAATTCTATCCCGTCTGTCAAACAGGAGTTCCTTCAGTGAATTAAAAAAACGGGTAAAAATCCCCTCTGTTTTCTCCTGATTGTTATGGATTCGTGTATTAAAAAAGAGAAATATATATATACACACATATATACTTATGTGTATATATAGGTATATGTATATATATATATTTCTCTCTTTTCTAGAAATTCATAGTGGGAAAGGGAACTAGCAGCATGCACTCAGTTTGTTTTTGAATAAGAACATAGAGTTCAGGAGAGCTGTGAGAACATTCCATTTTCATTTTGCAAATGTGTATACAGCACATACCCTTCTGTATACCACATGGCAAACACCTGATCATCCTCCAAGTCAACTCTTACAGCATCTTTGTTTTTTGTCAAAGTCACATTAACGTTACTTCTGTTCTCATTCTATTAGATAGACGTCACTAGCGTGCCCATTATTAATGATAAGGGGAGCTAGGAAATGCAGCCTAGTTGCATTTCCAGGAAAAAGAGAAGATAGATTTTGGGGTGAACAGCGAGCAATTTTTGCTGCAGCTGGTAAGTAGCTGACCCAGAATTTGAGCCCAAGTCCTTTGAGTATGGAAGTGTGAGTTGTGTTTTTTTTATTACACCGTAAAGGCTTTTGTTATTTACTAAATAGACAGAATCAAAAATTTAGTTTTGGCATAGGAAAAAAAAAAAAAAACAAAAAAGAAAATGCTATCTACTGAATCTTACCTGTAAGTTACTGCCCTTAGAGAGGCTGAGCCAGTGCTCACTATTGGCACCCTTTATTACTCTTCACCTTGCAGATAATTGCCAATCTCCCTTCCACCTCCCATCTCCCCAACCCCATGCAATGTTTTATTTTCGGTGTTCCTGCATCCAAGATCTAAGCTGGAGCCCAGTCCTAAGCCAAGTTCATAAGACTAAGTTTCTCCTTTGGCTTCCACTTTAGGTTCCCTATTGCTGTTCTCTGCCAGAATGGGAATGCTGTGGCTTCCAAATGGACTCCTAGGATCATTCTTTGCCTGAACTGTGATTGGAGGTTGCCAAGACCATATGGAAATATATTTCTCCCACCAAGTTACAGGCACAGCACCTAGTGCCAATCTTTTCAAAGTGGACAGGTTCATAGTCCTTCCTCATGCCTTCTGTGTTATATTCTGAATAAACTATTCGAACTTACTGGCAAATCCTAGTTTATGACAACACCCTGAAAACCCAACCCTAGACAGACTTTGGAAGAGCTGTTCCATTTTAAATTTGCCAGAGTGTAAATCACACAAACCCTTACACAGATCACCATGCAGATGCTTTATTGCCCTCCAAGACAATTCTACTATAATCTTTGCTAGCTTTCTTTTTAACAAATCTATACCATCATCAGCTATGTTTTTGAAGTACTTGAATGAAAAAATATGGCTCAATCAGTATATTCTGAAGTACTGATATTTATTAACTAATATGTTACTAAGCCTGCCATATATTCTTCTTTAAAAATCTTGGCTGCCCTTTGAGCCAATCCGGTGGCAATTTCTAGTTAACTTTTTGCATTTTAACTTTTTGTCATTGAAACAGGTATCTTGAATCTCCTCAAGGGTTTTTTTACTGGGTGACTATTTGTAAATACGTAAGTATGTAAAATGCCCACAAGACTTGGATGTTTTCTATTTGTTTTCCTTCCATCCCAGCATAAACTCTCATTCAGTAAGTTGAAATAGGAAACGAAAATTAACCTAAATTATTACCTCACATTGTATGAGATATGGAAAATGATAGAAACACATGAGCTCCTTCTTCAACTTTCTGTCAACATCTTATAGCTTTTAAGAGTATTCAGGGTAGCATAACTCTGGATTACTAGGAGCAACTGCAGATCAACATGCAAAGCTGTAAACTATATATTGCAAAACCAAGTACTAAAAAGATCCCAAATAAACTATCTATAATGAAGTCTCTTGTTTAACATGATATAGGGCAATATTTTACATTTTTAGACATCCATTTAGGTAGGTATTTATGTTATGAAGTATTTTGCATATTTCTGATTAAGCTTTGTCTGCTACTATTAATATCAGTGGCTATTGCCCTAGTTCTTCCCTGATGAATTGGTAATGCTCATTTGTCCTCCAAGTGCTTATAATGAGCCTAGTGGCATTTTTATGCTGCCATATGCCCCATTGATCTATAAACATTGCTCAATATTTAAGTGACATTTAGTTCAACTCACTCATTTATGAGATTGACCTGGGAGCCATATCTGAATGACACAGTAGGCTTTAGTGCTCATTCTTTCTTCAACAGTATGATCCTATTAAAGAAAAATAACTGACATCTGGTTATATATTGGAATCTTAACCAGCTACTGAGAAAATAAAAACATTTTCTCAAAATTAGAGGTTTGTGTACTTTTTTTTTCCATTTTTTTTTTTTTTATTTTTAAACTTTCATTTGAAATAATTTTAGACTTACAGGAAAATTGCAAAAATAGTACAAAAGTTCAGATAAACTCTTCATCTAACTTCTTCTAATGTTACTTTCTTAAATAAACATAGTATAGTTATCCAGACCAGGAAATTAACACTTGTTCAATGTGATTAATTAAACTACAGAGATTACTTGAATTTTACTAGTTTCTCCCTAAATGTCCCTTTTCTGTTTCAGAATCCAATCTGAGTCCATTGTTGTGTCTCCCCCAATCTGTGACAGTTATCATTCTTTACTTGTCTTTTATGACCCTGACATTTTTGAAGAGTACTGGTCAGTTATTTCATGGACTAGTCCCTCAATTTGTGTTTCTCAAAGGTTTTCTCATGATTCAACCTAGGGTTTTCATTTTAGGCAAGGATACCACAAAACTCATGTGGTGCCCTTGTATCGGGGGGGGGGGGGCTGGTAATAATATTGCTATGTTTTATTTCTGGTGAGCCTAACCTTGATCACTTGGTTAAGGGGGGTCTCTGATGACTTTTCCCTACTATAAAATTACTCTTTTTCTCTCTGTAGTTAAAAAATACCTTGGGAGGGATCCTTTTAGGCTATGAAAATATCCTGTTTCTCTTCAAAATATGGCTAGCCAATTTTGATATCCATTAGTGGATATCTTAACTGCAACAATTATTATTGTAGTGTTCTACCAGTGATTTTATATTTCCCTCATTCCTTCTGCATTTGTTAAATAGAATTTTTCATTTATTGGAGTATTTAAATTATTTATTTTTTTCAGCATGGGCTCATGGATATTTATTTTATTCTGTGGGTTATAATCCAACATTATTATTTTTTTTTCTCAAATTGTTCCATCTTTGGCCATTGAGAGATTTTTTAGATTGGCTCCTGTGTCCTTCTTTTTTTCCTTCTTCATTAGAGAAGTTGTGGTTTTACAAAACAATCATGCATAAAATACAGGATTCCCATATACTATCCTATTATTAATCTTGCACTGGTATGGAACATTTGTTACAACTGATGATAGCACATTTTTATAATTATACTATCAACTATAATCCATGGTTTAACTTAGAACCCACTGTGTATGGTAGTTAGTGGATTTTTAAAAAATTTTTATTCTGTTTCCATATATATAATCTAACATTTCCCTTTTAATCATGTTCAGGTATATATTTCAGATTTGTTAAGTACACTCAATGACATGCTACCGTCATCACCATCCATAACTAAAATATTTCTGTCACTTCAAATAGGAACTCTATATTTTAGGCCTAAAATTCCCGTTCCCTATCTCCACTCCATCCCCTGTGACCTTATATTCTAAATACTGACTCTATGATGTGCCAGTTTGAATGTATTGTGTCCCCCAAAATGCCATTAACTTTGATGAAATCTTGTGTGGGCAGACGTATTAGTGTTGATTAGATTGTAATTCTTTGAATGTTTCCATGGAGATACAACCCACTCAACTATAGGTGATAACTCTGATTGAACGATTTCCATGGAGGTGTGGCCCTGCCCATTCAGAATGGGCCTTGATTAGCTTACTAGAGTACTATATAAGCTCAGACAGAAGGAGCGAGCTTGCTACAGCCAAGAGGGACACTTTGAAGAAGGCACAGAAGCTGAGAGAGTAGCTGCAGCTTACAGAAACATTTTGAAGACGGCTGTTGGAAGCTGATGATGACATTTTTGAGAATGCCATTTTAAAATGCAACCTGGGAGCAAGCAGACACCAGCCACATGCCTTCCCAGCTAACAGAGGTTTTTCTGGACACCATTGGCCATCCTCCAGTGAAGGTACCTGATTGTTGATGCATTACCTTGGATGCTTTATGGCTTTAAGACTATAATAGTGTAATCAAATAAACCCCCTTTTATAAAAGCCAAGCCATTTCTGGTGTTTTGCATTCCGGCAGCATTAGCAAACTGTAACAATGAGTTTGCTTATTCAAATTATTTCAAATCAGTGAGATCATACAATATTTGTCCTTTTGTGTCTGGCTTATTTTATTCAACATGATGTCTTCAAGGTTCATCCATGCTGTTGCATATATCAGTACTTCATTCATTCTTACAACTGAAAAATATTCCAACTTATGTATAGACCATATTTTATTTCTCCATTTGTCAGTTGATGGATATTTTTTGGCAATTGTGAATAATGCCACCATAAACATCAGTGTGAAAATATCTGTTCGAGTCCCTGCTTTCGATTCTTCTGGGTGTATACCTAGCAGCAGGATTGCCAGGTCATATGGTAGTTCTTTACTTACCTTCCTGAAAAAGCACCAAACTTTCACAGTGGTTGCTCCATTTTACATTGCCACCAACAATGAATGAGTGTTCCTATCTCCCCACATCCTCTCCAATACTTATTATTTTCCATTTTTTTAATAGCAAACATTCTAATGGGTATGAAATGATATCTGATGGTTTTGACTTACATTTCCCTAATAGCTAATGATGTTGAGCATCCTTTCACATGTTTTCTGTTCATTTGTATATCTTCTTTGGAGAGATGTCTATTCAAGTCTTTTGCCGATTTTTGACTGAGTTGTTAGGCTTTTTGTTGTTAAGCCAAATGATTTCTTTATATATTCGGAATATTAAACCTTTATTGTATATGTGATTTCCAAATATTTTCTCCTCTTATGTAGGTTTCTGTTTTATTTTCATGACAAAGTCTGTTGAGTCACAAACATTTTCAATTTTGATGAGGTCCTCATGAAAAGAATCTATTTTTTCTTTTTTTGTTTGTTCTTTGGGTGTAAAGTCTAAGAAACCATTGCCTAATACAAGGTCCTGAAGATGCTTTCCTATGATTCCTTCTAGGAGTTTGATAGATCCTTTTACTTAGAGGGGAAGTGCTTAAAAAATCCAAGTAATTTAACCCTTTGCTGTCTAAAGAGTTGGTGTTTCCAGTTCTGGGTGCTACTGCGAAACAACCTGGTATTTAGAGTTGGAATGCTCAAATTTGACTACCAGCTTACCAGTGCTGCAGCCTGGGGATTGCAGTTGACCATTAGATTAAGCAGTGAGCCACTTGGGTTTATTCCAGCCATTTCAATACCTGTATTATTGCTAGTTCTGCTTTACTGAAGTACAGCAAAGATACTCTTCTGTCCCTTCCATTTATAGTTCTCTGGGAGAGTTAAATTTTTTGCATTGTTTTTGTTTGTGTGTTTTCTTCTGCATTTTATATCTTGTATTTATCCCTAAGCATGTTTTGTACCATTTTTTTTTTAAGAAACTCTTTTGTGTATATATAGATACTTGAGTGATGTACTGTAGTCAATGTTCAGTTCCTCAGAAGGTCTTGTTGCTGTCAGGTGTTATGTACTACACTCCCTCCTAACTGTATTAAACTCATTTCAGATGTAAAGAAATGTGGGATGTTTGGAAAAAAAAAATCCAAGTAACTAAAATTAAGTGGAGACCATAATCAAATCCTTAACAAGGAAACCACATTTTGATACTCTTAGCAATATTTTTGAGCCAGGAAAATATCTGAAGGCAGATGATTCTTCTCTGTGTGCTTTCCCCACCTCCTAATAAGAGGTTTATCCATCTTTGTACTACCAATTGCAATTGACTATCCCAGGTATTTGAATTCCCAAATAATTTAAAGCAACATTCAGTAGAGTAACAATTTATCACATATAATACCTTCACATGGAAATGAGTTCTTGATGCTTTTAAAATTCAAGATTCCCACAAATAAAATTTCAGTTACTAGTTACAAAATTGTAAGACAGATTCTTTTAGATTGTAAAGAAAGAAAGAACATGAGAAAAGTATAGATTAAAGTGTTTCACAAATATAAAGCACAAGTAAATTGCTAGAATCTTGATAAAAAGTAATTTTTCATAGGTTCAAGTCTTGAGTCTGTTTGAATCCTTGAACTGTCCAACATCAACAAAACACTATTTATGAATATTCTTTTTAAAAACAATGAGCTCTCATTGTGTCAGGAGCAGGTGCCTCCTCAGCTGGTGCTGGACAAAAGAGGTTTCCTGTATTTGCACAAAATCCAAACTTGTTACATAGTTAGCTGTTTCCCCTGGTTCACTTGTACTCAATGATCCAACAGGTTCTGAACTTTTTCTAGACCAGTAGTAATGAAAAGAGTGTCCGATTCCTCTTGTGTGAAGAAGTAAACTCTGGTGCCATCACCTCCAACATAGAAATTTACAGATGGACATTGACCTTTTTAAAATTGGAGATGAGCCATGTCATAGCAGCCATAATCTCACAGAAACATCAACCCTCCAGGCTTCAGAAACCTGCTCAGTCTGTTGATAACCTTTTGCATCTTGTCTGAAACAACAGATGAAAGAACAAATATGAGAAGGATGATATAAAGACTGCCTCTCAGCATTGGGTAATTCTTATCTTCATCACAGAAATCATGAACAAAGGCAAAACACCCAGAAGGCTCTGTGCTGATTTGAACCTGTTATGTACTCCATAAAAAGCCATGTTTTTTAATGCAGCCTTGTGGGTGCAGACCTATTGTGGGTGGGGCCTTTTGATTAGATTGTTTTCATGGAAATATGACCCACCCAATTGAAGGTGGGAGCTTTTGATTAGATTGAAGCTAAGAGAAGACCCCCAGATGCTTAGAGAGAAACACTCTGGGAGAACAAGCAAAGATGCACAGGAGCTGAGAAAGAGAATCTAAGAGAAGCAGAAGTCCAGAGACATTTTGGAGAAAACCATTTTGAAACCAGATCCCAAGAGCTGGTGCCTTCCCAGCTGACAGAGGTGTTCCAGACACAATTGGCCTTTCTTCAGTAAAGGTATCCTCTTGTTGATGCCTTAGTTTGGACACTTTTATGGCCTTAGAACTGTAAATTTGTAACCTAATAAATCCCCTTTATAAAAGCCAATCCATTTCTGGTATTTTGCATAATGGCAGCTTTAGTAAACCAGAACAGGCTCATGCTCTGAATTTGAATGGACCAGCTTCATAACTGTGGAAGAAAAATCACAATAGTAAACAAAGTGTCCTGGGTCATTGTTATTTTGTAAAATTGGGAAGCCTGTTTCCCATGCTACAACCAATCTCCAGTATTCAGTAGGTGGTTGAGGATCCAGGAAACTCATCAGCACAAATATCAAGGTGACCAAGTCTCTGAGTTATACTCTCCCAGGAGGCATCCGTGCTTTATGTCCAAGTCTGTTTGAAGAACACTTGTGCTGTTCTATTAAACCAGATATGTCCTCATTGCATCTGCATTCAGTTATTCTACTTCTCTTATTCCCTAAGAACAATCCTTCAGGTGATTTTGGTTTTGGCTGGGTGCCAGTTCTGGGAATTCATTAAAAAGCCAATGTCTATCCATGAAAAATCCATTTTCATGGATTTTGTAGAAGTCATTCCATTATTTGTGGGCATTGATCTCATAATCAACTCTGGGCAAAGCATTTAATGTTCTGTAATCCAAGTTTCTTTAACTTGCTTCTGGGGCATTCACTGGGCACTGTTCTTGTGGACTTTCTGCCACCAATGGCTTGCTCTTCTGACCACTCCACATTGTCCCAGGCATTATAGTGGAAGACCCATGTGCTGCTCACTCAAGAACTGGCTTCTGAACTGTTGCCTCTTCCCACTGGGGTCGGCGGGTGTGTCCTCAGGATAGGAGACTGCCAAGGCAGCTGAACTGGACTCTGATCCATTTTGAGTTGATTTTTGTATACAGGGTAAGAAAGGAGTCCTCCTTCTTCTTCCTCCTCCTCCTCCTCCCCTCCTCCTCCTCCTCCTTCTTCTTTTTCTTCTTCTTTTTGCAAATGGGGATCCAGTTTTCCCAGCACCATTTGTTGAACAGACCATTGTTTCCCAAATGAAATGTGAGGGTTGATATCTGAACTCAGTTTGATTCCATTGGTCTATATGTCTGTCCTTGTGCCAGTACCATGCTGTTTTGAGTACTTTGGCTTTGTAATAAGTTTTATGATTGGGAAGTGTGAATCTTTTAACTTTGATTTTCTTGATAATTGGCTTTTCCATTTCTGCAAAGTTGGCTGTTGGAATTTTGATTAGGATTGCATTGAATTGGTAAGCCAATTTGAGTTGAATGGACATCTTAATAATGTTTAGTCTTCCAACCCATCAACACGGAATGTCCTTCCATTTATTCAGGCCTTATTCGATTTCTTTTAGCAATATTTTGTACTTTTCTATGTACAAGTCTTTACATCCTTGGTTAGCTTAATTCCTAACTTTTTGATTCTTTTATTTGCTATTGTTAAGTGGCATTTTTTCTTGATTTCCTTCTCATATTGCTCACTACTTGTGTATAGTAACACTAATGATTTTTGCATGTTGATCTTGAATCCTGCCTGTGCTGGTTTGGATCTTTTATGTATCCCAGAAAAGATACTATTCTTTTAATCCAGTCTTGTGGGGACAGCCCTTTTGTGGTGGGAACTTTTGTTAAGGTTGTTTCCATGGAGATGTGACCCACCTATACAAGGTGGTTCTTAGTTCCCTTGCTAGAGTCCTTTATGAGAGGATAAAAGGCAGAGACGTTTTGGAGAGAAGCTAAGATATATAATCTAGAATTAGCCCCTGGGAGAAGCTAAGAGAGATGCTGAGAGAAAAGCCCAGAGACATTTTGGAGAAAGCCACAGAAACCAGACACTAAACCCGGGAGAGGACCAGCAGACTGGCCATATGCCTTCCCATGTGACAGAGGAACCCCAGATGCCATCGACCTTTCTTCAGAGAAGGTATAGTCCTGTTGATGCCTTAATTGGGATATTTTCATGGCCTTACAACTGTAAATTTGTGAACTAATAACCCCCCATTGTAAAAGCCATTCCATTTCTTATATACTGCATTTTTGGAAGCTTTAACAAACTGAAACACTGCCACATTGGTGAACTCATTTATTACCTCTAGTAGCTTTGTGGTAGTTTTTTTTGGGACTTTATATAGGATCATGCCATTTACAAATAGTGAATGTTTTACTTCTTCCTTTCCTATTTGGATGCTTTTATTTCTGTTTCTTGCCTAACTTCTGTAGCTAGAACTTCCAACACAATGTTGAATAACAGTGGTGACAATGGCCATCCCTGACTTATTCTAGATTTTAGAAGGAAAGCTTTCAGTCTTTCACCACTGAGTATGAAATTAACTGTGAGTGTTTCATATATGCCCTATACCAGGTTGAGGAAGCTTCCTTCTATTCCAATCTTTTATAGTGTTTTTATCATGACAGGATGCTGGATTTTGTTAAATGCATTTTCTGTGACACTTGGGATGATTGTGTTTTTCTCTTTGATTTGTTAATGTTGTGTATTACATTAATTGCTTTTCTTGTGTTGAACTACCCTTGTATACCTGGGATAAAACAGTTGATCATGGTGTACATGTCTTTTAATGGGCTATTGGATTTGATTCACGAGTATTTTCTGAGGATTTTTGCATCAATATTAATTAGAGAAATTGGTCTGTAATTTTCTTTTTTTGTAGTATCTTCATCTGACTTTGGTTTTAGGGTGACATTGGCTTCATAGAATGAGTTTGGTAGTGTTCCCACTTCTTCAAATTTTTGGAAGAGTTTGAGAAGGATTGGTACTAATTCTTGGAATGATTGGTAGAATTCACCTGTGAAGCCGTCTCATCCTGGGCTTTTCATTGTTTTGGAGGTTTTTGATGACTGATTCAATCTCTTTACTTGTAATTGATTGGTGAGGTCTTCTGTTTCTTCTGGAGTTAATGTAGGTTGTTTGTGTGTTTCTAGAAATTTGTCCTTTTCATTTATGTTGGCATATAGTTGTTCATAGTATCCACTTATGATCCTTTTTATTTCTGTGTGGTCAGTAGTAACGTTTCCTCCCTCATTTATGTTATTTATTTGCTGCTTCTCTCCTTTTCCCTTTGTCAGTCTAGCTAAAGGTTTGTCAATTTTATTGGTCCTCTCAAAGAACCCATTTTTGGTTTTGTTAGCTCTCTATTCTTTTTAATCCTCAATTTCATTTATTTCTTCTCTGTATTTCTTTCCTACTGCTTGCTTTGGGGTTAGTTTATTGTTCTTTTTCTAGTTCCTCTAGGTTTATAGTTCAGTCCCTGATTTTAGCTCTTTCTTCCTTTATAGTTTAGGCATTTAGAGGTGTAAATTTTCCTCTCAGCATTGCCTGTGCTGCATCCCATAAGTTTTAATATGTTGTATTCTTGTTTTCATTCCTCTCAAGATATTTACTGATTTCTCTTGCAATTTCATCTTTGACCCACTGACTGTTTAAGATTGTATTGTTTAACTTCCAAATATTTGTGAATTTTCCAGTTCTCCACTGGTTGCTGATTTCCAGCTTCATTCCATTATGTTCATAGAAATTGCTTTGTATAATCTCAACTTTTTAAAATTTATTGAGACTTGTTTTGTGACCCAGCATATGGTCTATCCTGGAGAATGAACCATGAGCACTTGAGAACAATGTATATCCTGCTGTTGTGGGGTGCAATGTTCTGTATATGTCTGTTAGGTCTAGTTCATCTATCATATTATTAAAGTTCTCTGTTTCTTTACTGATCCTCTGTCTAGATGCTATGTCTATTAATAAGGGTGGTGTATTGAAGTCTCCCACTATTATTGTAGAGAAATCTATTTCTCCCTTCAGTTTTGTCAGTTTTTGCCTCATATATTTTGGGGCACCCTGGTTAGGTGTACATATATTTATTTCTTCTTGATGGATTTCTCCTTTAATTAACATATAGAGTCTTCTTTGTTTCTTATAACACTTTTTTCCTTTAAAGTTAATTTTGTACAATATTAATATAGCGACCCCAGTTCTTTCTGGTCACTGTTTGTGTGGAATATTTTTTTCCAACCTTTCACCTTCAACCTATTTGTGTCCTTGGGTCTAAGGTGAGTCTCTTGTAGATAGCATATAGATGGATCTTATGTTTTTTTATCCATTCTGCCAATCTGTGTCTTTTGATTGGAGTATTTGAAACAATAACATTCAATGTTACCACTGTAAAGCCAGTACATACTTCAAAAATGTTATCCCTTAGTTTTTATATGTCATATCTTATTTTTGCCTCTTTTTTACACTTCTAATTACTCTTACTGATAATCTTCACTTCTACACTCTACTCCAAGCCACTCTCTCCTGTCTTTTCCTTTCAGCCTGCAGAAATCCTTTTAGTATTTCTTATAGGGCTTGTCTCTTGTTGATGAACTTTCTCAGTTTCTGTTTATCTGTGAATATTTTAAACTCTCTTTCTTTTTGAAGGAAGGTGTTGCCAGGTAAAGACTTCCTGGCTAGCAGTTTTTCCTTTCAGTACCTTAAATATGCCTTTTCACCACCATGGTTTCTGATGAGTAATTGGTAGTTAATCTTATTACTCTTCCCTTGTATGTGATGAATAACTTTTGCTGTTTTCAGGATTCTCTCTTTATCTTTGGCATTTGACATTCTGATTAGTAACTGTCTTGTAGTAGGTCTATTAGGATTTATGCTGTTTGGAGTATGCTGTGCTTCTTGGATACATCTTTCATAAGAGTTGGGAACTTTCTGATCATTATTTCCTCAAATATTCTTTTTGCCCCCTTTCCATTCTTTTCTCCTGCTGGGACACCCATGGTTCAGATGTTTGTGCACTTTGTGCTATCATTCAATTCCCTGAGACCTTGCTCAATTTTTTTTCCCATTCTTTTCTATATCTGTTCTTCTATTTGTAAATTTCGATTGTCCTATCTTCTAGTTCACTGATTCTCTCTTCTGCCTTTTCAAATCTGCTGTTGTATACTTCTACTGTGTTTTTAATATCTTCTGTTGTGCCTTTCTTTCCCATAAGTTCTATTATGTTTCTTTTCATACTTTCAAATTCTTCTTTATGCTTACCCAGTGTCTTCTCAATATCTCTTTAGCCATATTTTCCTTCATTTCCTTGAATTGATTTAGAAGATCTATTTAAATGTCTTTGATTAATTATTTCAAATTCTGTGTCTCCTCTGAAATTTTAGTTTTTTCCTTTGACTGGGCTATTTCTTCCTGTTTCTTGGTAGGACTTATAATTTTTTGCTGATGTCTTGGCATCTGATTATCTCGATGAGTTTACTTTGAAGATCAGTTTCTCTCTCTTGCCTAGGGTTTTACTATTGGTTGGCTTTGTGTTAAGGCTCTTCTTTGACACTTGGTTCAACTTATTCTAGTCCTTTAGAATTACACATTTTTTCAGTTCTTCTTCACCTCACTTCTTAACCTGGGTAAGATTGCACTGTGTCTGCAATTGTTTCACCCCTAGGAGAAAACTTTGTTTCTTTTTTTTTATTTTCCAGGATCTTGATCTGTTCTTTTTTTGTTTTGTTTTGCCTCCTATTTTATTTATTTATTTTACTCTACTTTCTTTGCTACTAACTCTTTTTGCCAGGATGGCAAATTCTGAGAGGAGGTTCACCCCAGAGAAGACTTTCCCAAGAAAGTATTTCTAGCCAAAGCAGAGCCAGAGACCACAGAGGGGGTGCAGCCCAATTCCAAAGAGCCCTGGGGACAGGCCCATGAAAGATGCTAAGAAGCTTTTTTGATGGCTCCCTGAAATTGTCCTTCCTTAGCCTGTCCAGTAGATGGTGCTCTTCAGCAAACTTTCCCCCACAGCCCTAGAGAGGCCCTGCACCTTTAAACCTCCACCTCCTTTGCCACTGTTGGGCAATGTTCCTGGTAGTCCCTGTCTGGAGCAGGCTAAAACAGAGTTTTAGAGATGGATCCCAGTGATCTAAATTCTCCATTCAAAAACTGTCATCAATACTTGGCTATGACCACCCCCCCCCATTTTTGTAGAAAATGGCTTCCATGTCCCTGTCTATCTGCAGCAACCAGCCATGAACCAAACCCAAGTTGGCTTACCTTGAGAGTGGGGGAGGGGTGTGCCAGTAGCTACTGTGTCATGAGTTACTCACAGTTCTTTACCACTGTTTCTCCATCCCTTTGTCCCACTCTTCTCTGGCTGCTGTACAGTTTCTGCCCATCCACTAAATATTTTGGTAGGAGTGTGAGTACCATAGCTTCCTACTCTGCCATCTTTCCTGGATGTTCTGCCTTCCTTTTGTGTTGAATCCATAAATTACTTTGGGTAGAATTGACATCTTAATGATAGTTATTCTTCCAATCCATGAATATGGAGTGTCCTTCCATTTATTTAGGTCTTTATTGATTTATTTTAGCAATGTTTGTAGTTTTGTGTGTACAAGTCCCTCATATCCTTGGTTAGATTTATTCCTAGATATTTGAGTCTTTTAGTTGCTATTATGAGTGGAACTTTCTTCTTGATTTCTTCTTCTGATTGTTCATTACTTATGTATACAAACACTACTGATTTGGGGGTGTTGATTTTGTACCCACCACTTTGCTGAATTCATTTATTAGCTCTAGTAGTTTTGTTATGGAGTTTTCAGGATTTTCTGTGTATAAGATCTGTGTATTTTTCTTAAGACACAAATTATTTATTCAGATGTTCTTTTGCCTAGAAGTGTTAGAAGAAATTTACAACAAAGCCAATACATGCTTAATTAAAACATGCCACTTACGATGCCGAAACATTTCACCTTTTCTCAGTTCAACAGATATATACTATCCAATAAAAATAAAAAAGAAGACACTAAAGAATTATCATGGAGTTACTATGGTTCTGCAATATTTTGACACCAAAATCATTCATGAGTGTGAAATTATAAGTTAGCTTTAAATGGGTCTTATTATGGGGCCTGTATGACTTACAAGTTGTATATCATAAAATTAGAAAATTTAACTATTTCTATCTGTTTTTTATCAGTTGAGAATGGAAGACTAAACTACAAGTCAAAGTAATTATATCAAGTGGCTGTGATAATAGCCATTTGTTTTTCGGTCAAGGGAAACAATCATGGTAAGAATTCTTAAGTCAAAAAATTCTTGGAATTGGAGAAGCACCAGCATCCCACAGTGTAAGAAACACTGTCCTCTGCTTTTCTTTCCATGAAACTCTGTCTTTGAGGAGTGCTTTATAGGGTAGAATTGCTGTCAGACAATTGTATGTGCATAGACACATGTGTCAGCTTAGACAGATCTCACACAGAGCTGAGTATGGAGCTATGGCCAATACGCAGACAAAAGGAAGAATCAACATTTGTCTTTGGTTGAAGACTCAAATGAATAATATTTATTGAAATTGAGAGCTGAAGTAATTTTTCTCTTTGCTCCTCAGAACCCAGCGAAATAGACCATTTTCTCACAGTTTTATTCCATTTAGTGTTAGTAGAGAAAATATATTTGATATTGGTTACAAGAAATTGCACAAAATTACAGGACAAAGTTAGAGATTAAACACATAAAAACTGATATTCCCTTGATATTTATGTTTCATAATCAAAACAGATCTCAAAATTATAAATAATTAATATGAGAAATAAACTATTATTTTTCACTCAGATTTATTTAGGTATAATTTACAGGCAGTAAAATTCATTAATTTTAGTGACAGTTCTATGAATTTGACAAAAGCTTATAGTTTAATCCTCACCAAAATCAGGACATAGAACAACTCCATCACCCACCCCACCTCCCTCCTGTCTTTGTAATCAACCCCTCTCCCACTTCTAACTCCTGGAAACCACTGATCTGTTTTCTGTCCCTGTATTTTTGTCATATAAATAGAACCATAGGTTACTTAGCCTTTTGAATCTGGCTTCATTTAGCATAATGCATTTTTGATTCATCCATATTGTTGGGTGTATCAATAATTTGTTCTTTTTAATTGCTGAATAATATTCTATTGCATGGATATAATTAAATTTGTTTATCCATTCATCATTCACCAGTTGAAAGACATTTTGGTTTTCAGTTTTTGGTGATTATGTATAAAGCCATTATAAACATTCATATACAGGCTTATGTGACTATGTGTTTACATTTCTTCTGGATAAATACTTGGGAGTAGGATTACTGGGTCATACATAAATCTATAAAGAATTATTTTAGCAATCAAATTTTACAAAATAAACATATGAATATTATATAATAAACTATATTTATATGTCCTTAAGTTAGTTACTTAAACATACTATTATTTTGATTTCACTAGAAACTAGTGTAGCTAATCTGTCACATGAAGTTTGCCTGGCCAGCTTTTCTTACTAACAGTACTTTTTTTCTCTTGATTAATTTCAGGATCAAATGCACAAAATATTTTAACAGAAACACCAAGTTTTCTAAACTGGTTCTGTTACACTATTATATACTTTTCTTTCCTTTTGAAAATGTACACCAGTTCACAATTATCCATTCATCATAAATGGAAAGAATCAATTTAAATAATGGAAATACATTATCTAATACTAAAATCTCATTTAGCCCTCCTTAGGTCCTTTGCTTATCAATTATTTTATCAGAAGTACAAACATATTGATAGGTGTCTGACATGATCTTCACGTGTTTAAATCATCTGATCAATTTGAGCAATCAAATAAGAGGGAGAGAAAGGACAAGAAAGAGAGAGAGAAAAAGAGAGAGAGAAAGAGAAAGAGAGAAAAGGAAGGAGGGAAGGAGGGAGGGAGGGAAAAAGAGATAAAAAGGAAGGAGAGAAGGAGGAAAGAAAGGGGATAATGGACTTCCTTAATACACAAACTGCACTCACTCAGTCTCTGAGCATCTGTCTCAAGTTGAATGACTTCAGTATATTTAATATTTACAAAATAGTAGCAATAAGATTGATAGCCTTCATTTTGATTTATATTTTGTTTTTCTGCTCTTCAATAATTATGAGAAGTAGAACTAATTTCAACTACATTTATAAGTTATACTTGAAGGAAGATGCCTTAACTGAAAAATATGAAATCCACACTGGGATGAATTAATCAAGTTTGATTTATACTTCTTGGGAGCTTTTAACAAATTAGAATAAAATGATGGACTTGTTAATTGCTTAGCACAGGGTGTTATAAAAAGTAAGTGCATAATAAACTATTTTCTATAATTATTATAGTTAATAACAATTATTGTCTTCCTTTGAAAATACTCCATTGGCATACTTGGTACAGCTAAACATTTCTTAAAACACTTTAAAAATAATGCTCCCAGCAAATTTTCATAGAATAGCAGCATCATTTTTTTAAAAGCTTTGATTGAAATTAAATATAAAATACATTTTTTCAGAATATAAGGTTTATTTCATGATGTCATTATGAACTTTTAAAGTGGCTAAACTGAAGAATTTTCAAGAAAGAAATGTTGCAAATTACATTTTTAAAAATAAAATTAATTAAAAATAAAAAGCAAGCACACTATATTCTGCAAGACTAATATATAAAAATCTAAATTTATGATAAGCATTCATGCTTCCAATATATATCATTGAGCTCCTACTGCAAGTAAGGCACTTTTCTAGGCGTTGGTGATAGAACAAAGCACAAGATTAATTACATAGGGGTCAGCAAACTGTGGCCCAGGGGATAAATCTGCCATCCCATTTCTTTTTTTAAATAAAGTTTTATTGGAACACAGCCATCCTCATTTAGTGTTATGCATTGTCTATGACTTCTTTCATGTTGTAAGGGCAGACTTGACCAATTGTGACAGAGACCACATGGACCTCAATGACTAAAATATTTACTATCTGGCCCTTTATAAAAAAATGTTTGCTGAACCCTGGACTAGATTACTATCACAGGGTTAACATTCTAGTTGGGATGAGGTGGTGGAAGTTTGAGGCAGAAAAAAGGAAGGTGTATAAGATAATATCAGATTGTGCCAAGTGATATGAATAAAATAAAATTGGGTGATATTTTGAAGAGTAAACATGGTGGCAATGGTTTCTTTGTGTTGCTGGTCTCTAAGTACAAAATATTTCAGACATGACCTAAATGAAAGAAAGGATTCAGATATGAGATACTCTGGAGGTAGTGTGCTTTAGGCAGAGAGAAGAGTAGGTGCAGGGGCCCTGGGGTGAGAAAAACTTGGCATGTTCTATGAGCATAAAGAAGACAAAAAGGCTAGAGTTTAATATGTCAGAGTCAGAGGAAGAGATAAGATTGGAGGGCCTGTCAGGTGCTAGAACCTGTTAGATCTTACAGTCTATGGTGATGAATTTGGGATTTTCTTCTCAGTAGAATGGGAAGGCACTGGAGCATTTTAAGCCACCTGGTTCAGTGCTTGCAAGAAATATCTCTAAAACACTGATTTTTGATAAAATGGCTTTGGAAAATGGAACAAGATAAGTCCTTACTTTTATTTGGTAAGGAAAATAAACTCCAAACCAATAAGCAACATTATTTTAAATGGCAAATGCAGCAGGTATTGGTTGCCATTATAGTCAGGGACAAGGCAAGAATGCTAACATTTTTATTTAATGTAATTTTGGAAATTCTAGCCATTATAAATGCTAGTAAAATAAATAAGAAGTGTAAATATTGGAAGGAGGAAATAAAGTTATCATTTATGCAGATAATATTGAAAACTAGAATATCCAAGAATATCAATAATTAAAAAGTAAATATATTGGCATAAAAACAATAGTTTCCCCCATACCAGAAATACAAATTTGGATATGTAATGGAAAATTACCCAATTGACAGTAGCAATAAGAAATTAAAATATTAGTTAGTAAATGTAAGAAAGCAAATGAAGAAAACTACTGAATCACATAAAAGAAACTTGATAAGAGAACCAAACCATATTCCTGGATGGGAAGTCTGAATATGTAAAAGTTGACAATTCTTCCTAAAGCAATCTCAAGTAAAATCACATGGGGAATAATACACAAAAAGCAGGAAACATGTTAGTTTTACTAACAAACAAAGAAACACTTTGTTCTAGTTTGTCAAAGCTGTTGGAATGCAAAACACCCAAGATGGATTGGCCTCTATAAAAGGGGGTTTATTTGGTTACACAGTTACAGTCTTAAGGCCATAAAGTGCCCAAAGGTAACACATCAGCAATCGGGAACCTTCACTGGAGGACGGCCAATGGTATCCAGAAAATCTCTGTTAGCTGGGAAGGCACATGGCTGGTGTCTGCTCCAAATTCTGGTTTCAAAATGGCTTTCTCCCAGGATGTTCCTCTCTAGGCTGCAGCTCCTCTTTGAAATGTCACTCTCAGTTGCTCTTGGGGCATTTGTCCTCTCTTAGCTTCTCCAGAGCCAGAGTCTGCTTTCAATGGCTGTCTTCAAACTGTCTCTTATCTGCAGCTACTCTCTCAGCTTCCATGTGTTCTTCAAAGTGTCCCTCTTGGCTATAACAAGCTCGCTCCTTCTGTCTGATCTTATATAGTGCTCCAGTAATTTAATTCAACACCTCCATGGAAATTATCCAATCAGAGTCATCACCCACAGTTGGGTGGGGAGCATCTCCATGGAAACACTCAAAGAATTACAATCTAATTAACACTGATAGGTCTGTCCACACAAGATTACATCAAAGATAATAGTGTTTGGGAGGCATAATACATTCAAACTGGCACACACTTCTTTTGAATATGCTATTTTGCCTGATTGGCAAGGATAAGAAATATAATAATGCCTATGTCTGGTGTAGGGGGAGAGGCTCAATCCTAAGGATGCACCCTAATGTTAAGAGCTACTGGCAATTGGGGGGTCAGTTAGAGAGATAAATGCCATGGGTAATTTGACTGTGGGGAGATGAATGGAACCAGTGAAGAGACTTGAAGAATTAGGAGATAAAACTTTATCAACAAACACTTGAAGAGTTATAGTTCACAAAAAAAATCTGTGCTTTGTGAAAAAGTTATAAAACAGTCCCTGCTTTGTCTAGCTATAGACATTAAAGACAGGAAGAGCCCAGGATAATTAGAATATAATAGTCAACACATAGCATTTTTAAAAAATCAACTTTAAAACATATAAAAAACAACTATATAATAAACATACAATAAAATACACCTAGTTTAAGCCTACAGTCTAATGAGTTTTGTCAAATGCATTGCTACGCATGTAACAACCACCTCAATCAAGGTATACAGCACTTTTATCACCCCCAAAAGTTTGCTCATGCCTCTTTGCATTATACCCCTCCTATCTTGATCCCAGGAAACCACTGATTTGCTTTCTGTAACTATATATCGGCACTTCCTGTTCCAGAATTTCATATAAATGGAATTGTATCTGATTTATTTACACAGTTTAATGTTTTCGAGAATTTTCCATGCTTTTTTCAGTATCAACAGTTAATTCTTTTTTATTGCTGAATAGGTTTCTATTATATTAATATGTCACCATCAGTTTATCCATTCACGTATTGATAGACATTTGAATTGTTTCTAATTTGGGGCTATTTGAAAAAAGCTATGAATATTGTGTAAAAGTATTTAGGTGGACATATGTTTTCATTTCTCTTGTTTAAATAATTAAGAATTGCTGGATCCTATGATAGTGTACATTTAAAGGAGATTGCCAACTTTCTTTCAAAGTGGTTACACTGTTTTATGTTCTATGTTCTTTCTGATTCATCACATTGTCAGTCTTTTTATTTATAACCATTCTGAATAAGAGTGTAATGGTATACTATTGTGGTTTTAATTTGAATTTTACTAATGACAAATGGTATTGAGCAGCTATTCATTGTTTTATTAGCCAGTCGTCTCTTCTTTATCAAAGTGCCTGTTCAAGTATTTTGAACCATTTTTAAATTTGTTTGTTTGTTTTCTAATTACAGGCACTCCTCCTTTTATTGCACTTTGCTTTATTGCACTTTGCAGATATTGCATATTGTGCAAATTGAAGGTTTTTGGCAACCCTGAGTCAAGCAAGTCTATTGGTGCCTTTTTTCCAAAAGCATGTGCTCACTTCATGTCTCCCTGTCACATTTTAAACTATGTACATTTTTTAGACATAATGCTATTACACACTTAATAAACTACAGTATAGTGTAAACATAACTAACAAAAAATTTGTGTGACTTACTCTACTGTGATATTCACTTTTAATGCAGTGATCTGGAACTGAGCTAGCAATATCTCAGAGCCATGCCTGGATTGACTTCTACATATTCTAGATATAAGTCTCCTGCTAGGTATAAAATATTTTCATTGTATTAACAGCATCATTCAGAGAACAAAAGTTTTAAATTTTTATGAAGTCTATTTATATATTTTCTTCCTTTATGGTTTGCGATTTCTGTGATCCAAGAAATATTTGCATACTCCAAAGTTCTGAAGATTTTCTCCTTTGTTTTCCTCTAGAAATTTTATGGTTTTAGTTTTCACATTTAGAACTGTGGTCCATTTTGATGTAAATTTTTTGTATAGTATGAAGTAAGGATTGAGGTTCATTGTGTTTTCCCAAAGGGATGTCCTGTTGCTCCAGCACCATTTATTGAAAGACTATGGTGGCAGACACAAAGATGCGTTGTTCTGATTCCCTTTGAAAAAAGATCACCATGGTCAGCTGCAAGAAAGATCATTATGGTCAGCTGACAGTCTTTAACAGTTAGATTCTTCTGATTTCACTTCAGCTTTTGAGCCACTGTTGTGACCTTTTAGGGACAGATCCTGGCCAATGACTGGGCAAAGCTCTGATAATTGCAGCTATGACCACTAGCCAATAACTCAGCAAGGTAGTGGTGTAAGGGCCTGCCCTTTCCACTCAGCATAGCACTCCTCCAATGGGAAATCTTTGCTCTGGAGCTCTGTGCTGGGCTGGCAAAGTTGGTTAGGACTATATCAAGGTCTGACAGTCCCCTTGCTTAATCTTGCATTCTTCCCTTTACTTCTCAAGTGTTATTCCCAATACATCCTTTGTATACTTATGCTTACTCAGCATGTTTCTTGGAGAATTCAAGTTGTGAAAGCTATCCTTTCCTCACTGAACTATCTTGGCACCTTTGTTGAAAATCAATTAACCATATAAGGGTGGGTCAATATCTGGACTCTCTTCTGTTACATTCATCTTTCTATCTAAACTTATGACAATGCCATGCTGTCTTGATTAATGTAGCTTTCTAATAAGCATTGAAATTAGGTAATGTATCAGTCAGGGTTCTCTAGGGAAACAGAACCAACTGGAGATATCTGTAAATAGTAAGAGATTTTTTTTAAAGTGTCTCATGCAACTATGGGGATGCATGAGTCCAAATTCTGTAGGGCAGGCTGCAAGCTGGCACTCCGATGAAGGTCTTCAATGACTTCCTGAGGAGAGGCTGTCTGGCTGAAGTAGAGGCGAAAGTTTTCTCTACTGACAGCTGAAGCTATCATTCCCCTTTAAAAGACTTCAACTGATTAGATTAAACATTGCAGAAGACGGTTCCCTTAGCTGACTGCAGATGTAATCAGGCATAGATGCAATTAATGTACTGATGATTTAAATCCACGAAATATCTTCAGAGCAACATATAGGCCAGTGCTTGCTTGACCAGACAACTGGGAACCATCACCTGGCCAAGTTGACACGTGAACCTATCACAGGTAATTTAAGCCCTTTTTCTTTTTTTCCTTTTTCAAAGTTGTTTTGTCTATGCTAGGTCCTTTGAATTTTCACATACATTTTAGAAGTCACTTGTCAAATGTTTTTCATCCCCACACCGTTTCAGAACTTTAATTACCTTTATCTTTGACTGCTTCATATTTTACCATTGGTCTTTGAAACTTTGTTTTGTTATTCAGTTTTTTTTCTCTTTGTGCTCCATTTTGGATATTTTCTATTGCTATAGAAATCATCAAGTTCACCAATCTTATTTTTTCCAAACCAGTTAAATTTTCATCTAATTTATTTTATTTTTTTCATTCTTGGAATTTTTTTGATTTCTGTATTTTTTATATCTCTCTGCATTATGTTCATGTTTTCTTTAAATAGGTAAGTATATCATAAGAGTTGTTTTAATATCCTTGACTGTTAAGTCAATTGTTTCTTTCATTTCTGGATCTATTTCTCTTGACTGGTTTTTCTTTTGTATATGGGTCATATTTTTACTATTACTTAGCATGTCTAGTAATTTTTTATTGGATGCTGTACATTATGATTGTTACATTGTTGAGAGCTAGAATTTGTTGTCTTCCTTTTATTTGTATTGAACTTTGCTATTTAGGCAGTTTATTTAATTTTATGATTACCTTGAATTTCTCAAGGCATTTTAAACTTTGGGCAAGTTTAAAGTGGCTTTAGTGTAGGGCTAATTTAGTCCTACTACAAGTTCAAGATTCTTCTGGGGTTTCCACTGAATACCCTGGATATTCATTAAGAGCTCTCTGTTCATGCTCTACAGAATTCAAACTTCTCCCAGTCCTGCATGAGCCCTGGGAAATTGCTACTATTAAAGCTCCATAGTCTTTCTTTGCTCATCTTTCTTGAATTTTATCATACTCATATATAACTTAGTCTCTAGCAACAGACTCAAGAGGGAATGCTCTGCAAATTTTGGGAGCATTTTGTCTGATTAACACCTTCCTTTCTGGTATCCTGCTCAACAAATTCCAGTCACTTCAATTTCTTCTTTTCAATTGTCATTGAGACAATCATTTTCTGTTAGTGATTATCTTCTTTGCACTATGATCCAGCAACTGCCTCCAGGCAGAAAGCCAGGATAGTAATAGGACTCATCTGGTTTGTTTCTCTTTACTCAGGGAGCTTAGTCCTGCACTGCTTGTCGTCCAGTGCATGAAAAACAGTTGTTCAAAATATTTTTTCAGGTTTGTAGGTATTTATATGGGTAAGGTAAGTTTGGTTTCAATTATGCCATCATGGTCAGAGTAAGAAATCAACATATAACTTTTCAATGGAGGGTATTAGTATTGTTCTCTTTTCAGTGCAGATACATTAGTGTTTCTCAAAGTATGGTCCACGAAAGGCCTAGTCATTTTCTCTCTTTCTTTAATGCAATTTTATTGAGATATATTCACAAAGCATTCAGTCATCCAAAGTGTACAATCAGTTGTTCACAGTAGCATCATATAGTTGTGCATTCATCACAACAATCAATTTTTTGAACATTTTCATTACTCCAAAAAATAAGAACAAGAATATGGGAAAAATAAAAGTGAAAAAGAATACCCAAAACATCTCATACTCCTCCCCCCCTCCCCATTACTCATTAACTTTTTGTTCCCCTTATCTCTAGTCATTTGTCCATAAACTGGATAAAGGGAGTGTGAACCACAAGGTTTTCATAGTCACACAATTACATCATATAAGTGATATAATTATGATTGTCTTCAATAATCAAGAATACTGGATTACAGTTCAACATTTTCAGGTATTTCCTTCTATCTATTCTAGTACACTAAAAACTAAAAAGGGATATCTATATAATGCGTAAGAATAACCTCCAGAATGACCTCTCAACTCCATTTGAGATCTCTCAGCCACTAAAACTTTATTTTGTTTAATTTATCTTCCCCTTTCTGGTCAGGAAGTTTTTCTCAAGTCCCACAATTCTGGGTCCAGGCTCATCCCTGGGAGTCATGTCCCAGGTAGTGGGGAGGGCAGTGAGTTTACCAGCTGAGTGGGCTTAGAGAGAGACAGGCCACATGTGAGCAACAAAAGAGGTTCTCTGGAGGTGACTCTTAGGAACCATTATAAATAGGCTTAGCGTCTCCTTTGCAGCTTCTTAAGGGCAAGCCTCAAGATCAAGAACTTGTTTTACTACAATGGTATTCCCAATGCTTGCGAGAATATCAGGAATTCCCCAGGTGGGAAGTATAATGTTTCCATATTTTTCCCCAGGCCCTCATGGTGGCTTTCCAAATACTTTTTATCATCTGCCCAAATTACTCTGGGATATATCAGGGTTTCATGCTAACCTGCACAAATCAACCAGATCTCACCCCCTATTCAAGGTTCCATATAATTATAATGTTTGAATAAACTGACCATACAAGTTCAATTATATAGCGTGCTACAGAAAATATAGATTTTGCACTAAATAAACATCTCCTCCTTGGGTCTCACACAGAAGTTGAGGTTTTAAAACACAATCAGTCTCATCATCTCATCCTTTTCCCTTTAGTCTTTTTTACCTTAGTTCTAATCAAATCCATTTCATTCATATCGCTAATTGAATTCTGATCTCTTTCTCAGCTTTTTAAGCATTTGCTCTATGGAGTAATGCTGACATTCATAGCTGTTGAACTCAGGCTCTGAGTTTCAGGTGTCATACAGATACCTGTAGTTACAGGGACTGACCAGCTCAGCATCTCAGAATTTAGAGATAACCTCTACAACTCATGAATAGATGTGACTGCTGTAAGAGCTTAAATCTAGGAACTTTTACCATAAGCCTTCCCTTGATAACCTATGCTCTGAGAGTCAATTCTGAGAGTTTGCATATTATAGCTAGTCCATATTAGTGAGGCATTATAATTTTTGTCTTTTTGATTTTGGCTTATTTCACTCAACATAGTGTCTTCAAGGTCCATTCACCTAGTGCGTGCCCCACAACTTCATTTCTTCTTGCTGCTTCTCAGTATTCCATTGTACATATACACCACAGTTTACCATTCCATTTTTCAGTTGATGTACCCTTAGGCCACCTCCATCCATTATGAATCATTCATATGGCTGCCAAAAATACAAGTGTGCAATGTCTACTCATGTCCCTGCTCTCAGTTCTTCCAAGTATATACCCAATAGTGGAGTTGCAGGACCATACGGCAACACCATAGTTAGCTTCTTGTGGAACCACCACACTGCTCTCCAGCTGGGCTGTGCCATTCTACTTTCCTACCAACAGGGAATAGGTACATCCCTCTCTCCACATTTTCTCCAGCACTTGTTTCCCTCTGTTTATTTTTTAACAGTTTTATTCACACACCATACAATCCACCTTAAGTAAACAATCAACAATTCCCAGTATAATCACATAGTTATGCTTTCACCACCACAATCTATATGAGGACATTTCCATCTCTCCCCCAAAGAAAGAGGAAAAGGAGAAAAAAGAAGAATAAAAATACAAAAGAGAGAAGAAAAAAATAAATGAAAAGGACAGACAACATCACCACCATCAAGAATCCTATATCACTCCCTTATATCCTCCTCTTATAGACATTTAGTTTTGGTATATTGCCTTTGTTACAATTAATGGAAGCATCTTACAATGTTACTGTTAACTATAGACTCTAGTTTGCGTTGATTGTATTTTTCCTGTATACCATCCAATTTTCAACATCTTGCAATGTTGACATTAATTTGTTCTCCCTCATTTAAAAAATTCTTATATTTGTACATTTAATCACCATCACTGGCCATGCTAGGTTTCACTAGGTTATACAATCCTAGTCTTTATCTTCTATCATTCCATCTGGTTTTGTAGCTGCCCTTAACCTTCCTCTTTCAACTATACTTAGACTCATCTTTGTTCAGAGTACTTACAATATTATGTTACCATCACACACTACTATACTATCCATTTCATTTCTGGATCTATATGATCAATCTTGTTGCACCTTCTGTACTCCTTCAGCATCAAATGCCCAATCTCTATCCTCTTTCTATCTCCTTATAACCTGTGTTCTCAACTCTCAAATTTTGCTCATCAATGTTAGTCGATATACAATGAAACCATACAGTATCTGTCCTTTTGTTTCTGGCTAATTTCACTCAATGTAATTTCTACTGTCTGCCATTTTGTCTTTTGGATTTTCTATGTCATATCTTATTTTATTTTTATTTTTTCCTCTGTCTTTTTACCCATACTGATAGTCTTCATTTCTACACTTTTCTCTAAACCTCTCTCTCCTGCCTTTTCCCATCTGCCTGTAGTTATCCCTATAGTATTTCTTGTACAGCAGGTATTTTGTTCACAAACTCTCTCAGTGTCTGTTTGTCTGGAAATATTTTAACTGCCCCTCATTTTTGAAGGACAGTTTTGACAGCTATAGAATTCTCAGTTGGCAGTTTTTCTCTTTCAGTATCTTATATATATCATACCATTGACTTCTCACCTCCAGGTTTCTACTGAGAAATCCACACATAGTCTTATTTAGCTTCCTTTGTATGTGATTGGGTTGCTTTTTCTTGCTGCTTTCAGAATTCTCTCTTTGTCTTTGACATTTGATAATCCAATTATTAAGTGTCTCAGATTTGGTCTACTTGGATCTATTCTGTTTGGGGTACACTGTGATTCTTGGATCTGTAATTTTATGTCTTGCATAACAGATGGGAAATTTTCAGTGATTATTTCCTCCATTATTGTTTCTGCACCCTTTGCCTTCTCTTCTCCTTCTGGGACACCCAGGACACATATATTTGTGTACTTCATGTTGTCATTCAGTTCCCTCACCCTGCTCATATTTTTCCACTCTTTTCCCATTTGTTCTTTTGTGTGTAGGATCTCAGCAGTCCTGTCCTCCAGTTCATGAATCCTTTCTTCTGCCTCTTCAAATCTGCTGTTGTATGTCTCCACTGTGTTTTTCATCTCTTCTATTGTGCCTTTCGTTCCCATAAGTTCTGTCAATTGTTTTTCAGACTTTCAACTTCTTCCTTATGTTTGCCCAATGTCTTCTTTATATCCTTCATCTCTTTTGCCATATCTTCCCTCAACTCATTGATTTGATATTTGAATTGATTTAGGAGATTTGTTTGATTAATAATTAGTTGTTTCAATTTCTGTATCTCAGTTGAAGAGTAAAGTTGTTCCTATGAGTGGGCCATGTCTTCATTTTTACTAGGGTGATTTGTAATTTTTTGTCTTCTAGACATCTGATTTCCCTGATTAATCTGGTCAGATTTTCCCAGACCAGATGGGCTCAGGTCTCAGGAGGAGGCTGTATTTAGCATCAGGTTTCCCTGAGGGTGAGAACCAGAAGACTGTCAGACTTTCCTGTGAGGCATCTAGACTCTGTGTTTTTCCTATCCTGTCCAGCAGGTGGTGCTTGTGAGCCCACAGCTCCCCACCAGTGTAAAGAGGTGTGGCATATTTAATTCTCAGTGGACCCTGTCCTTTCCGGGGACCAAGGGTGCCAGAAGCCAAGCTTAGGCTGTTTCTGTTCCTGTTCCAGCCCCCCACCCCCAGGCCCTGAGATCTGAGTTCTCTGAGGGAGGGCTTCCACCTGGGCTAGCCCCCCCTCCTTTTCTTATGGAAGATAAGCCCTTTAGGGAATTGTCTCTTACACTTGTGTTTTTCCTTTGACTCTCTGACTATCTTAACTCCACCCTTGCCTGGGGCAGTGCTGACAATTGAAACTGTCTGAGGCTCTCTCTAATGAGCTACTTAGAATATGAGAGAAAAAAAGAAAAAAGGGAGAAGTCCCTTTTTCAGAGCCAGTCCCCAGCCCTCCAGTTCACCAGGCAAGAACCAGAGTTGGTATCTGGTTCTGTGTGCCCCTTTTCTTGGGACACAGCCATTTTCCAGTATCCTGAGCTCTTTGGGCTCAAAAAGCCTCTGTTTTTATTTATTTATGTGTTTTTTTTTCTGTCAGCCCTGCCACCTTTCTTCCAGGATAAACCTCCAGTTTCCTTTCCTTCTTGCTCCTGATTTATCTGTGCCCATAGCATGTATTCAGTAGTTCAAATTTGTTAATTAAAACCAAAATTGGCACTTGGTTGACCAACATTCCCTTGTTCCCAGCAGAGACTACTTTTTTTCCCCACAGCAAAATTCTGCAACTCAGCCTGCCATGCCTGCGGGGAAGGGGTGCTAGCTCCCCAGTTTGGGGAGCTTTACTTACAGTTCTATGCTGTGATCTCAGCCATTCCATTCATTCCTGACTGGTGTACGATGTTGTCTGGTCACGGATGTCTCCCCATCAATTGCTCCATATCATTTTCTAGTTGCTACTCGCTATGTACTAGTTGCTCTAGGGGACTAACTAAATTCCACACCTCCCTATGCTGCCATCTTGCCCTGCCTTAGTATCCATTTCCTTTTAAAGAAACAATTCAATGCAGATTCTTGGGTCCTACTTTAATCCTTCAGGAGAAGGGGTCTAGAACTACAATTTTTGTAAAGCATCCCAGAAGATTCTTAGGTCTGGCAAAGTTTGGGCACCCCAGCTTTAGTCTGTTCTTTTATCTTCTGGGCTAAAGACTTTCCTACCATTTGCCAATCTTGCTAGACAAGTGTGTCAAAAAGGAGAGCATTTAAAGAACTCAGACGTAGCCTCTCATATGAATAAAGCATAGTGTTCTGGAAGTCAAGGCAATGGATTTACTCTTTGAGTATCTTTTGTAACTGCCTTCTGAACCATGGACACACAGGTTGAGTTTTAGATGTATAGGTAAGCATCTTTTTCATTTACAAAACACAGCACAAAGTCACCATGATTTTACCAGCCCACTGTGATGCCCAGGAAACATTTCCTGAAAGCATCATGTGGGATGGTGTATTAGTTAGGGTTCTCTAGGGAAACAGAATCAATGAGAGGTGTCTCTGATTATCAAATTGTAAAAGTGATTCACGCAACTGTGGGTATGCATGAGTCCAAATTCTGTAGAGCCATCAACAAACTGTCAACTCCAAGGAAGATGTCCAATGAACTCCTCAGGAAACGAACCGGCAACTTCGACGAACTCCTCAGGAAATGCTTCACTGGGCAGCCGAAGAAGTGAAGGTCCTCTATCTGTCTTGCTTATAAGTCTTCAACTGATTAATTGGATTAAATCCAGCCAATTGCATTCTCTCATTGTGGAAGGCACGCCCTTTGATGAGTCATCAGTCACAGCTGCAGTCAATTGACTGATGATTTAATAAACTAGCCTGTTGGTTTGTTAACCAGCCTCAGATATCCTCACAGCAATTGTTAGGCCAGTGTTTGCTTGACCAGACAGCCGGGTCACCTGGCCAAGTTGACACATGAACCTAACCATCACAGATGGCATCAACTACTGAGTGTTGCACTAAGAGGATTGTAGAAAGTGATACCTGCTGTTTTAGAGATAACAATTTGAACAAGATAATACAATGCTGGTGAGAAAGAAACACTCAGAAAACAATCATAATGGCAATGATTTCTTTTTTGCACTCTCTATTTTCTTTTTCTGCCCTCTGTCCCCAATTTATCTAGAGAACAAATTCCAAGTGTCAGTTACTTAATGAGTTATTGACGCAGGATATCTGCATTTGAGAGAACACATCCAGAATTGAGACATTTTAATTAAAAAGAGTAATAGACTTTCCCAGCAGCACTAACAGCCTTATGGGGTATAGATCATATGTAAATGAGTCTATATGTGTTTGTGTATGTGGGAAAGAGTGTAAACATTGTGTGTGTGCGTATGCTCCAGAGATTCTTGACCTCCTGTGGTGTTTTGAAGCTGTATGTTCTTAAATTTAATCCATTCCTGAGAGTGTGAACCCATTGTAAATAGAACCTTTTGATGAGCCTACTTCAGTTAAGGTGCGACTCACCTTAATCAGAAAGAGTCTTAATCCTGTTATAAGAGAATTAAACTCAGACAAAGAAAGAGTAAGCCACAGATGCCAGAATTTGAATTTCAGTGGAATCTGGAAGAGAATGGAGAGGCCAGGAGAGGCCACCATATGCTTTGCTCTGTGACAAGCTAAGGACAAAGATCACCAGCAGCCAGCCCCAGAATGCCTTCAGGAGGAAAGCATTGCTGCACGACGCCTGATTTGCAATCTCTCCCAGCCTCAAACCATAAGTGAATAAATTCCCATTGTTTAACCCAACCCATTTTATGGTATTTCTCTGAGCAGCCTAGGAAACTAACATACATTTTGGTACTGGGAGAATGGGGTGCTGCTATTGCAAAAACAAAAAATGTGGAAACAGTTTTGAAACTGGGTAATGGGTAGAGACTGGAAGAACTGTGAGGTTCTTGACAGAAAAGTCCTAGATTGCTTTGAAGAGTCTGTTGGTAGAAATGTGGATGTTAAAGGTACTTCTGATGAGACCTCATAAGAAAATGATGAATGTGTTATTGAAAACTGGAGGAAAAGATGACCCTTGTTTTAAAGTGGCAGAGAACTTAGTGAAATTGAGTTCTGATGTTGTGTAGAAGGCAGAACTTGAAAGTGATGGACTTGGATATTTAGCTGAGGAGATTTCCAAGCTATGTGTGGAAAGTGCAGTCTGGTTTCTCCTTACAGCTTATAGTAAAATGAGAGAGGAAAGGGATGAGCTGAGAATTGAACTCCTGGCATAAAGAAACCAGAAATTAATAGTTTAGAAAATTCTGAGTGTTTGGAAAAGCAAATCCCCAGAGAATAGTGCTCCATGTGAGGGTTTAAATGAACATGGATCCAGTCAGCCATTTCAGTGTAAGTCAGGATTGGAAATGCAGTTATCCAAGAAGGATCTGCGGAAGTTTTTTTGTCTGATGGTTTGGACCTCTGTGTATTACATGCAAAACCAACACATTTTTTTTTTTGTGTGTGAGAGCTACATGAACAGAACCACTGCCAGTCTGGACTAAAAGGGACAGAAAAGGGACAGATTGAAAGAAAAATCTCTTCAAAAGCAGAACCATGGAAGCTGAGGTATGGCCAAAGTCATCTCCTCAGGCCAAGAGAATGAGTCCACCCATATGTGTGGAAAGGATAAATCTGCCCCAGCACTTGGAGAGAGCAGGTTTTCCACCCCATTGTTCAAGAAGAGTACTGCCACCCCAATGTTCTGAGAAGGTGGATCCTGTGCCCTGGGGATTGTGGAGAATTTGGCCACCATTCCAGTGACTGGAGAGGGTGAAACCTTCACATGATGTTGGGGAGAGTGCTTGGAAGGGGGTTGCTGCCACTTTATCAGGCGAGGAGAACAAAACACTGTTCTCTAGAGGACTCTCATATCTTGAAATCCTATGGAGTATGTCCTGCAGAGATTCAGAATTGTCGGGGACCCATGACTCCTGTTTCCCTTCCAATTTCTTCCTGCAGGAATGGAAATGTTTATCTTATGCCTGTTCCTTCATTGTAAGCAATGGAAGCAGATACTTGGTCTTTAGGTTTCATAGGACCACATACTGAGGGGAATTGTGCCCAAGGACAGACCACAACTATAATCAACTTTAATGAGACTTTGCACTAACCATTGTAATTCAAATGATTTAAGGCTTTGGGGATATTGTGATGGAATGAATGTATTTTGCATATAGAAAGAGCTTGTCTTTTAAAGGTCCAGGGTGTGGACAGTGGTGATTTGAGGCTATATGTACCCAAAAAACATGTTCTTAAATTTAATCCATTCCTGTGGGTGTGAACCCATTGTAAGTAGGACCTTTTGATGAGGCTACTTCAGTTAAGGTGTGACTCACCTTAATCAAGATGAGTCTTAATCCTATTACTGGGGTCCTTTATAAGAGAATGAAATTTGGACAAAGAGGGGAGAAAGCCACAGAAGCAAGAAGCTGAAATCAATGCAACCCAGAAGAGAAAGGAAAGAGACAGGTACATTGACATCGCCATGTACCTTGCCATATGACAGAGGAGCCAAGGATCACCAGCAGCTGGTCTTTGGAAAGAAAGCATTGATTTGGACCTTTTCCCCACCTCAAAACCATAAGCAAATTCTCATTGTTTAGCCCAACCCATTTCACAGTATTTGCTTTGAGCAGCCTAGGGAACTAAAACATCTCCTAAGAGGCAAATAATGATAATTATATAGTATTTGTATATTTATACAAATAGAACAGTATACAGTCATTAAGAAGACTGATTTGCATTTAAAACTATATGTTTGTATAGAAATAAATAATAGCAACCATAATAGATTATCAAATATAAAGAAAAAAGGTGGAGGGTTATGTTGATATCTATTAATAGCAATCATCTCTGGAGGTTAGATTTGGAGCAAGGGGTATTTCTTTTCAAAGTAACTATTTCTGTAATGTTTGAGTTTTGTATAATTTGGTTAATCAGAAATCAAAGGGACTGCAAACTTTGCCTAAGTGAAGGTTTGCCTGGTATCTTTATAAATCAAGAAATATAAAACACTTCAGCATAAATGTTTTAAGTTTTCACAGTATGTTCAATTATGAGATAGTGCCTTTTATGTCAAGAATGTGAAGCCAAAGCATATTAGTTATAATTTCTGTTTTACAGACATTGATCATCTCACTTCTGATGAGGTAAGGAAAGAGTCATAGAAACAGGGAATGAAAACTTAGAGAATGACGGTTGGGAGAGAGGAAGGAAAAGAAAGTGATAAGAAGTAATGGTGTGTTCCAAAAGGTGTTAAAAGGACAATTTTGAGAATGGGATCACTAATGATGATGGCAGCAAGAACAGGATCAATAACAGTGTTGCCAAACAGCCTGTGAAGCCCTTCACGTAGATTATCTCATTTAAGCCCCTCATCAACCTTGTGTGGACACTTAAACTCTCTGAGCCTCAATGTCCTCTTCTGTAAAGTGGATATAATAGTAGTGCCCAATTCATGGGGTTGCTGTGAAAATTTAATGTCATGATGGCTACTAAACACTTAGCATAGTATTTGGGACACAGTAGGGACTTAATGCTTATTAGCTATGATTATTATTAACATTCCCATTTTAAAGATGTGAAAATTGATTCTGAACCTTGCTCAAGGTCCAAGAACTAGGAAGCAGAGCTGACATCTGCAAGGCTTGTCAGTCTACAAATCTATTTGCATATTCATGTGGATCAGCTACATTTTGGGGTCCTTGTAAAAAACTCCCTGAGTGTTGCACTAGTTCTGATTATTGTTTTTAGAGTGGTGAATACAAAAATGCCTAATTAAGACCTATCGTGAAGGTAGATAGAAGTGGTGGTGATGCATGCACCAATTAAAAGCATCAACGAAAACAGATTGAAACATTTCCTAAAGATGAGACTGTGTTCTATAGGGAGAATTTTTAGGTTGCAATGTGATATTATAGAATAGTGCCCAAGAATAGAGAGTGATCACCTTGTTTTCTAAGGCTAGTAGGAGAGAACAGCATGTTGCCTCTGCAGTGACTCTGGTACCTAAGTGAAGATGAAATAGTCCAAGACTCTGACTGGCTCCCTCCTGTTGTTGCCTTCCCGGCACAGTAACTTTGCCAAAGTAATGGAAACTGCTCCAAAGAAGGGCTTATGATGGGGTGGGGCATGACAAGGTACCTATACTACTGTTGATTTTTAAGGATAAATTAAGAAGGCAACTCAAACTCCTCAGAGAAAAATTCTGGCGACTGAAGAGGAAGTCAAAGAAACAAGCAAACTAGAAGGCGTCCTTGTCTTTGGTCAGAGGTTGATGGTGCTGAAAGCTGGGCTGCTTAGACAGGAAGCATTTTTTAACAAGAACAACACACCATTGTCATCTGTGCTATGATGGAAAATGCAGAGCCACAGTGTAGGGCAGTGCTCTGTTCTGAACCAAAATGATTTCTTGGCTTTGTATGCTTAAGAGAGAACTCCTGGTTCAGTTACTCAAAATGAAAAAATGTCCCCTGATGGAGTCGAAGTAAAGAATGAAGGTCTGGTGTATGGAGAGCAAGAAGGTGGATTACAAAGCAGATATTTTAGAATCAAGCCCATATGCCTGGCATAGACTGAAAATCACAATGGGAAGACAATTTTCACTTGAATACAAACCAAAAGCCAGAGGAGAGTAGTTCAACTTATTTGTGGCTCCTGTCTGGCACCACCATCTCCTTTTAGTCAGACTTGCTCTAGGACACAGTTGTTAGTGTATTGCCTGGCATGCACCAATCTATCTATAATTAATAGGTGGGCATTTGGGATAAAATACAGTTTCTTAAATTCCAATCATCCCACCAAGGTGGGCTTCTGTTCTCCATTATTAACACCCAATCTCTGGACAGAAGGAAATCACGAACATGAAAAAATGACAGGGAAATGTCCATTTCACCTAACCACATGGGAAGAGTTGGGTTCTCACATGTCCAGTTTGGATGGAGGGCAAACTTCTGAACCAGTGGGGCTACAGTGAAAATGGCACTGAGAATTGACTTCCCTGGGATCAGAAGGTAATTGCAGGGTGGGGGTGGGGGTGGTTGAGGAAAGGAAAGGGGAAGGAAAATCACAGGAGTGCTGAAGTGGAGAAGAGTGTTTTCAGGAGGCCCAGAATTTTCTAGAGTATGCAGCTGTGACCAACGTGTAACCACTTAGAGGCTTGATTCCTCTTATTTTACCATATGTAATAGTGCCTCTCTATGATAGCATGATAAACAAATGATTTGGGGAGGGATATTTTTACTTTTCTATATGTGCTAGTTATCCTACAATAAGTATGTAGTATTTGTGTAAGAAAATAAATGAATGCCCAAAAAGAACTTGTATTGAGTGGTAGTTATAAAGAACAACCACCAGGGAGTGATTATGTCTTCTGGGCCTTAGAAGAACTGAGAAGACCTCACTCTCCAACCCCCACCCCCCCATACTGTTTTCAATCACCTTTCAAAGAACATGTTTGTACATCCTGGAGAGTAGAAATGGATAATTCAGTGATCTCATTTTGCTTTTATATGAGGCATTTGTTTAGATTTCTTAACACAATCTTACAATTATTTTCTATAGACATCCCTGAGTAACATGAAAATATGATTTTTTTCTAGTACTAGGTAAGGAAACTAGACAGACTTCCTGACAATCTGGTCCAAATCACAGCCAGAACATGAAGAAGGCAGTACTAGAGCTGTGAAGGCAGCTATCTTGGCTCAGTTATGCTTATGTGTATTGCATGAATGTCAGTGTTTACTTAGTTTCTAAAAAGAGTAAACCCAGAGATAAATTTATCTTTGTTCTTTGTGAATTACGAATAATTTTCATTTTATGGTGCCTTGAAGCATCAAAGTAGTTGATTAAAAACATATTTTCTTATACTACCTAACAAATCTAATCTGTGGAAGATTAAACCAACCGTTTTTTTTCTCTGAGCTTCTTTTTAGATATTATAGATGTGTAATTCTTCATTGAAATGAAAAGAGAGAAAAGCTTTCCAGAATCAAAATAATACTAGGGTTTTATGTATGTTTTAATTAAATTCCTTTTAGGAAAACAGCATTTCCATTGCTAGAAACTAACAAGCAGATGGATCTATTAAAAATATTCCTTTAAGTAAAGAGAAACTGCTTCTCTATCACAAAAAATAAACATAGCAGAATCGCAGTGCTTTTAGTCTTGCTCACCAGTAGTATAGAGAAGACATCAAAATCCCTCTTTCAGTCTCTCAGTTAGCAGCTTGAATCTTTCCATCCTTATAAAACCACAGAGAAAAGTTTCACTCAGGAAGATTCTGAAAGAATCAGTGTTGGAGAGCTTAGTTGGAAAAACTCCTTAGAGAATGAGAATTTATCAACAACACTCAATGCAAAACTCATCTGACCTTTAGAAATATGTATTTATTCTCTTTTGATTCTTCTGCACCAGTGGGTGATTTGTAGCAAAAGGCAAACTAGTGAGTACGGAACAAATCCATGCATTAATGCATTGCTTTGATCTGGCTTTACAAATGATATACCATTCCACTAGATTCTTCCAATGGGAAAGTAGAAAATGCTTCCAAGCTTCTGAAGCAGTGCTTGCTCCCTTCAAGAATATACCTGCATACTAGCTAAGATTTTGTTCCCTGGAACAAAGGGGAGGCGGAAAGACATTCTGATACATTCCAAAATGCTTGGAACATGCCATGTATTAACAGATCCTCTTGCATGTTAGATCATTCTAATCACAATGTCTGCTAATGCCTTTTGGGAACAGGAACTTGTGTAACTTTAACAAAAAATAAAGTAATGACATCAACAGATTTGACTAGATCTCAAAAGTATGTAATTATCAGCATCATGAAAGACATTTTTTTACATCAGTAACAAAATGGACTTTATTGTGAATAAATGCAAGAAATTGTTTTCACATTTATCTGCAAAGCAAGGAATCAAAACAAGCAGAAATATGCAAAACATTTTTTGGAACTACATTTTTAGCTTTAGGTACAAAGGTCAGGAAGAACAAACCAAGCTAAAGGCAAAATGAGCCCCAAATGTAGGAATGCAAATTTCTAGGGGAAGCAGTAGTAAAGAACTATGAAGAGTCTGAGATTTTACCCTACTTGCAAGCTAACAAGTTAGCCTGACATAGTTTTATGGATGCTGGCAGAAGACATGAGACCCCTGGATCAGAAATGATAACCAGTTTATTATTCACAGCAACAGCAGTATCCAGAGTATCTGTATTTTTGTGCTTATTATCTGAACACTGATTTCCACAGGGTGCTACAAAGAGGGCCAAATGATGCCTGCACATGCAGTGGGTTGCCTTACAGGAGAGAAATGCTGAGTTTAGGACAACTGAATCTTTTATAAGTGGCAGTTTAAGTATGTTTTCCCTTTGCTCTCAAATGACATGCTACCTTTATTTTATTGAGTGGGAATTATTCCTGTCCCATCCAAGGCTGTTTGCTATACAAATATCTTTGAAACAGTCATCCAGAACAAATGGCAGTTAGTGACTCACTTGCAAAATGTGCAGAAATGTGGGAAAACCATGGAGATTGTCTCCTTACAGGAGTGTTTGTTTAGAAGTTGTGGTACTGGATTCTTAGCCACAGTGGTTGACTTTAGACACTCAGCCATTTCATCAGTTCAGTGAGTCAGTGAATCAGTCATTCAAACACACATTTTGGGGGCACAGAGTGAAAGAAAAGTTTTTTTGCTTGTTTAGTTTAGCTTTCTTTAAGATAAGAGAAGCTTGAATATGTTCAAAGGTGAAGAAAGTAAATCAATGGGGAAGGAGAGGTTAAAGTCATAGAAAGAAAGGTCTTCAAGAGAAGGTGTAAGAATAAGGACTAGAAGACCTGATAAGCAGAAAGGAAAATACCAGACTTTTCCTTATCTGACTACACAGGGACAAGGCAGAGTAAACATTTGAGTGATAGCTTTAGAGAGAGCTTTGCTTTGTTTTGAAGGCAAGGTAGGTAGAGAAAGCACTAAGAGAAGAAGGTAGGATGGAGATTCCAGGCATTGACAGGAAAATAATTTTATGCCTCCATTATGTACCTAACCCTTTGTTGGAGCATTCACAAATATCTCAGTTAATCCATTCTGTATCCTGTAAGGTAGCTATTAACATCCCTACTAATTTATAGGTGAAGTAATTTACACAAGTTTATATAGATCATAAGTGGCAGAGCCAGGATTTAGATCTGATTTGTCTGACTCCATTCTCCATCTACCTAGACTAATATCATAGGAAGACAGAGAAGAAATTAATCATGACAGTGCTCTCAGAGAATTACTTTCTCAGGCTGCCTTTCATGTTACACCACCAGTGTAGGGGGCAGGAATCTGCCAATGGATGTGCACACAGCAGCTCCCCATAAGCACCAAAAGGGTTTTTACAAGGTTTTAGAATAGAACTGTTAAGTCTATCAACTGGTTGTTATACAGAAGTCCACAATGTTTACCAATTTGGGTACATGATATCAAGTGGTTAAATAGTGGTTTAGGTATCACTCAGGTACAACCTCCCCAATGTGAAAGCCAATACAGAGGCAATTAAAAGGTGATACTAAAACCTCTCTAGCTCAGCAGTCATCTTGCTTTATTATTGTTTTTAGAACTATCCTGCTTTCTTTGAAAGCGTAGTCATTCATAGCATGACATGGGGGAGGTTGAGTCACAGGTCTAAGGCTGAAGTAAAATTCTGGAGAACATTCATTATCTGGGCATATTAAAACAACCTTCAGGATATGAAATTATAGATCCAAAACTTTATTTGTTCAAATAGGTTCTATTTTCTACCTAAGAAAATTTGCAGTAAATTCCAGAAGTGACTTATAGAGTAACCCTTTAGACATTAGTGAAATAATATTGATAGTGATGGCTGCCCCCATGCTGGGAAGCTAGGATGATGATGATAGAAGAAGTTTGGTACTGTTCTCCAGGAAGTCACCTGGACCATCACACTGAGCATTATTCTGCAATGGAAAGGATAATAGATAATGAGGTAAAGTAAATGAACAAGATTTATAAACTGGGCCTCTTACTCCATTTTAGGAAAAGTGTGTCTTCCTTCTACAAGGAAGGCACTGCTTGCTCTTTCCAAGTTTTCAATCTTGATGAAATTCAGGTTACATCTGGTCCAGCATTATGCATTTCCATGGCTGCCCAGTTAAGGAATCATTTCTGCTCCCAGGAACACACTTCCCAAAAGAGTTGTGTGGGTTGACAACCTGACTGAAAAATTGCCAAAAAAAAAAAAAAAAAGCCTTTCTCCATTGTGTGCCTTAGAGACAAGACTGCATACCAAATACAGGCTGTTGACTGAAAGTTGCCAGCATCCTCTTTGAACCCCATGCAATGTCTCAAAAAAGGCTTACCCAGGTGTTCTTGGAATTGTTTAACTTCATTATAATGAAGCAGAGAGTCTGAGGGTCTTTTTTGTTTCAACATCTGCCTTCCTGTGTGGTCCAAGTATACTTGGTCTGCTCTTAATTTTTCCAGCTTCGGTCTTGCTTACTGGAGTTTGGGTTCTGATTCTTGCATGGTTAACTTCCTGTTGGCTTATTGGAACATTGCTCTGGAAATTTTCTACATGCTATGATGTTGCCTATAATTCTAATTCTGGGCTTCACCTGCCTCTCCCAGGGTATGTCATATATGCCATCTCCTGTTCCTGGTGCTTATTTCAAATATCTGATAGTTCAATGCCATTAATATATATCAAGTACCCACTAAGTCCCTGCTGATCTCTGCAGAAGCATCTGGGGCTTCTGAGTAAAAAAAATCCTTTAAATTTTTTATCAATTAACTTATAATTAGAAATTAAATAAATGTTTGAGGACTCCAATTCATTAATGCAGTCTAATACTCTTGTCAGCATCCCTGCAAATCTCATAAACACTTATTTTAATTGTCAGTATCCTTTTATTAACTTTATAGTATAGCATAATAAACTAGACTTTGAAGGGTCCAGCCTTATTCATGGCCACTGGGTCCCTAGATTCTATATTCCAACCATGACAAACTCCTTTTAGCTCCTCAGATAGGCTGTATTCTTCCACCTCAAGGTTTCATTTCATCTATCTTAGAGATTTCTTCCTCTGGAAAGACTTCCCTGACCATCTCCCTTCCAAGTCTGATTTTGGTTCCTCTCATTTTTCCTCTGACCCCACAGAGCCCCTATCATAGACTTTATCACAGTTGTGATAATTTATTTTCTACCTCCCTCATGACTGACAAGCTCCATGAGGCAGTGACCACTTCAGTTTTATTCTTTGTATTATCCCTCCTGACACAGTTAATGCTATTAATAAGTAGTCATTAGATATTCAGAGATTATGTGAATGTATGAAAAGATCTGCATTTGAGCCCAGGTCCTGCTACCTGTTAACTCTGCCAATAATAGTTTCCTCATCAATAATAATGTTCAATATAATACCATGCTCAAAGTGTTGTTGCCAGGATCAAATGAGATAGTGTAGGTGAAAGTGCTTTATAAAAAAACAATAAAGATGAATTATTTTTCAGCTTTCTTAGCTGTGTTTGTAATCCATTTGCAATATGCTAATTCCTACTCCATTCCATGTTGCTTTTAAGACTTTCTTGAGATTCATGTGCAAATGTTTTCTTTTCTTTTCCAAAGGGAATTATAAGTCACAGGAGATTTCATTTGTGTTTTCCTTTTGTCACTGATCCCATCTCCTTCACCATAAGAAAGTTAGGGTAGATATTTTGTGACCTATGAATTAGCTTGTTTTTATTATTTCCCCATATGCAAATATTCAGTTAATTTTAATTCTATGAATTTATATTTTTCTATTTAATGCAATTAATACCATAATTAAATAGAAAATCATAATAACATATTTCAATGAAAATTAGAATCTATAATTCCAGATCCAGTGATATTTTATCTCTGCTATGTGATATTTCAAATAAAATAATTACTTTCCAATTTGTCTAAGAAGGAATAATTTGGATGAGACCAATCTTTTCACCATGAACAACTATATGAATTAGATAAAATTTTAAAAAAGAAAACATAACCATAAACAAAACACCAACTATTTAAATGTATTAGAGAGCAAAGAAACAGAATTTGTGGGGTCAAGATTTTGGAGAGAAGGAAAACACAATGAAGTAAACCCTATGGCCCTACTGTTTTCACCCACAAGATTATTTGCCTATTCACACTGAAAGATATAGAGACACAGAGCATAAAATGATTAACTAGAGATTGTGGCAGACTAGTTGGACTGAGATGATAAACATTGGAGTCCAGGCTACCAGGGCAACCAGGACTTGAAGAAAGGGAGTATAAAGAGGTTAGCTAGACATTCTGCACAAAATCTCCCCTCAAGGAATTTACCAGTTCTTAAACTGTGCATACAATGTTAAGAGATCAAGCAGTAAGCAAAATTACTGCCAAGGGGCTAAAAATATAAGCAAAGCATTCTGTTTCTATTTTTTTATTTTTATTTTTTAAGTTTCATGGTGCTGTGGAGACAGCTCAAAGTTCAAAGTACTCCAAGAAGGAGGAATTAGTAAATGCCCCAGGTGGTTGGTTGAGATGACTAAAGGGCTACATTCTGAATATAACAGGGAGAACAGGAAATAGAACAGAATACCACTCAAAAAAACTGAAGCATCACTCTGAATTATCCTAATTGTGGATTGGATCAAAACGATCTGACATTGACATAATTAGAGTCCCAACATATGTATAATAGTATGGTTGCTAAAAAAAGATGGAAGGAAGGAAGGAGAAGGAATGGAAGGAAGGAAGGAAGGAAGGAAGGAAGGAAGAAAGAAAGAAAGAAAGAAAGAAAGAAAGAAAGAAAGAAAGAAAGAAAAGAAAGGAAATAATTCTTAAAAGCTTCCAATCCAAGGAAAACAAAGTCTTGTTGTCAAAGGAATAACAATACGACTTTGAGATTTCTTCTCAGCAGAAATATCTAAGCTTGAAGACAATGGAAATGATTTTTAAAGTCCTAAAAAGATTGCTGCTGGTCTGATAATACATTATTCAAAAATGAAGATGAAATAGACAAAAAAAAAAAAAAAAAGAACGCTGAGAGAATGTGTCATCAGCAGATGCACACTAAAAGAAATACTAAAAGGATTTGTTTCTCATAAGGAAAATGACCCCAGATGGAAGCATGTTCATGTAGGAAGGAATGAAAACAATGAAAAGGGATAAATGTTTGGGTAAACCTATATGTATATTGACTATTTAAAACAATTAAAAATGGTCTTATGGGGTTCCAAATATATGTAGAAACTAAATATATGAACACCAAGACACAAATTTGTAGTAGTTATGAAAGTGTTGAAAGTAATAATTTAAGGTAGACTCTAGTAATTTAAGAATGCCTGCTGTAGTTATTAGGATACACACTAAAGAATAATATAAATATATATAACTAGCAGTTAATAAAAATTGAAAAATGAAAAAAATACTACATTAATTTAAAAGAAACAGTAAAATTTAAAAAGGAAACATAAAACAGGTAGGTCAAATATACAACCAATAGTAAAATGTAAGGTTTAAATTCAAGATAGCATTTGCTACATTAAATGTAAATTGACCAAATAATCCAACTAAATGGCAACGCTCTTTGGACTGGATTAAAAAACAAAGCCCAACTTTTTGGTTAGCTGCCTAATAAGAGACAGACTTTAAAATAAAGACGGAGAAATGTTGAAAGAAAAAATATGGAAAATACGTAACATGCAAGCATTAACACAAATAGAGTTGGTTTAGTCATACTAATGTCAGATTAAGCAGATTTTAAGGGAAAACAAGTGCTACTCAGGAGAAAGAAAAACATTTGATAGTGATAAAAGGGTCAGTTCATCAAAAAAGATAACAAACCTACATTGTATATAGTCAACACTGCCTCAAAATATATAAAGCAGAAAAAAAAAAAGCACAAAAAACAGCCAAGAAAAGAAATACAGAAATACCCAAATGCACCACTATCAGAGTTGGAGATTTTAACACACTTCTCTTAGTAACAAATATATAGAGAAATTTTTTGGGTTAACTGACATGTGATAGATTTAATTATATACACCAACAGAAGCATATTCTCTAACAATCTGTGCTCCTGTGGGTGTGAAACATTTGTAAATAGTACCCTTTGAAGATGTAGTATCAGTTAATATGTGGACTCATTTGTAAGGAATAGGGATTTCTAAGATCTTCTTTCAGTATGGCTCATCTGAATCAGGATTGGCCTTAATCTGGAGGCATTATATATAAAAAAAAGGCAACACGAAAGGCCCAGAAGCCGAAGTCAACAGAAACCCAAAAAGCAGACCTGAGGAGAGAGAGACCATCATGTGATGAGAGGCAGAGAGGCAAGCCAAGGAACCCCAAGGACTGCAGCAAGCCAGTGCCAGAATACTACAGACTTTCAGGAGAAAGCATGGTCTTGCCGAAACCTTGATTTTGGACTTCCAGTTATCCAAACTATGAGTTAATAAATGCTTGTTAAGCCAACCCATTGTGCAGTATTTGTTGTAACAGCCTGGCAGACAAAGGCAACATTTATGGAATATTGAACATAAAAACTGCAGAAAGTACATCACTTTCAAGTGTCAATAAAGCAAGTCTCAACAACATTCAAAGGATTAAAATTATAAATTTTAAATTACAAAAATTGTTCAGAAATAAGAAACGACGTAAATTACCAATATTAAGAAGGAAAAATGGGGAACCACTATGGATCCTACAGAAATTTGAAAAGTAAAAAGAGGATAATTTGAATAGTATCATGCCAATAAACCGATAATTTAAATAAAATGAGCAAATTCACAAATTCCTTGCAAAACACAATATATAAAAGTAGACACAGGAAGAAATTTAAAATCTGAATAATTTTATATTTATTCAAGAAATTGAATCTATAATCAAAAATCTCCCACAAAGAAAACTTTCAGCCCAGAAAGCATTTTTGGTAAATTACTCCAAACATTTCATAGAGAAATAACACAAATATTATAAAAATTCCTCCAGAGAATAGAAAAAAGAAGGAAATGCTTCCCAGCTTGTTTTATAAGGATGAAATATCCTTGCTACCAGCACCTGACAAGAAAATTTAGGAAAATGAAATTATAGGGCAATCTCAGGAAAATAGATGAAAAAAATACTGACTCAAATTTTAGAAAATAATATCTATCCATGTATTACATAGATAATACATCATTTTCAAGATGGTTTATTGCACAAATGCCAGATAAGTTTAACATGTGAAAATCAATGTAATTCACCATATTAAAACAATAAATAAAATAAACTATACAGTCATCATAATATCTAAATTAAAACATTTGATAACATTTGTCAATAAATAAAATCCTTAGAAAATTAGATTAGAAAATATTCTCCTTAATCTGATAAAGGGTAGCTACATAAAACCTATAACAAAATCATAACTAATGATAAAATATTGAAAGGTATTCTCATGACATCAAAGACAAAACAGAGATATTTGCTACCTCAACTGCTATTCAGTGTTATACCAGAAGGCCTAGCCAGGTGAATAAGGTAAGGAAAAAAAATCAAATATAAGGTCAAAGAAGAAATAAAATTATCATTTTCAGTTATCAGGATTATGTGTGTGGCTAATCCTAAAGTATCAGAATTAATAAGTGAATTTAGAAAAGTCAGTAATATGAAACAATTATTCAAAAAATCAGTGATATTTCTATGTATTAGTATTAAATGATTAAAGATGAAGATTAATTTTTGTTTAAATTATAAAACTTAACTTTTAAATGAAAATTTTAAATATCATAGACATAGGTATAAATCTAATGGAAGATATATAAGAACACAGAAGACTTGAATACATTACTGAGAAATTAAAGATCTAAATAAATGGAATGTTATTTTGTGTTTATAGATCAAGTTGCCAAATATTACAGTGATACCATTTGTCCATCCATTTGTCCTCATACTGATCTTTAGGTCCAATGCAATCGCTCCCCACCCCAAAAAAATCCCAGTAGTATTAGAGAACTGATTCAAATATTTATATGGAAAAGCAAAGAATAAGAATAGACAAGGTACTCTTGAAGAACAAAGCTGGAGGACTTAGATTGCTAGATAGCAAGGCTTATTAAATGCTACAGTAATCAAGAGTATAGTACCAGCACATTATAGACAAGTAGACCAATGAAACAGAATGGATAATCGAGAAACAAATCCACATGTACTCAGTCACCTGATTAACAACAATATTACTGCAACAGTTGGTCTCATCTATAGTGTGTGAGTGACTGTAAAGTTATATGGAAAACAAACACAAAAACAAAAACATTGATCTTCATGCCAGCCACAGAAATCAATTATAGGTAAAATAGAAAACAATAAAAGCTATAAAGCCTCTAGAAGATAATAGCAGAGGGAATATCTTTATAACCTTTTGGTAGGGAAAGATTTGTTAAACAAAGATTTGATAAGCAGAAAACAAACAGCAATAACCATGAAAGAAAAGTTTAATAGATTCCCTTTCATTAAAATCAAGAATTCCTCTTCATTATAAGATATCATGAAGAGAATGAAAAACCATCCACAGAATAGAAGATATCTGCAGTATATTATATCCAATAGAGGACTCATGTAGAATATTTAATTAATAATAAAAAATCAATAAAAGAATAACAGGACAATATAATTAATACAGGGGGTGGGGAAGATTTGAACCAGAACTTACCCAAGGAGAATATTCAAATGGGCAATAAGCATTTAAAAAAGGTGGCCAACTATTTTAGTCATCAGGGAAATATAAGATTAAAACATGATGTGATAATGGTAGACATCTATCAGAATGACTAGACATAAAAATTTGTCAATGCCAAGAATGGAAGATGTAGAGCAACTGGAACTTTTACTTACTCCTGGTGGTAATTTAAATTTGAGTGATGTTGTTCTACTGTCACCACCATCCATTACCACTTTAGAAAATTGTTTGACGGTATGCATAAACTATGACAGCAATTTCCTCCATGTTGGTTTGAAACTGTTATGTACCTCTGAAAAGATCATGTTTTTAAATTCATTCCTATGGGTATAGATCTATTGTGGATGGGACCTTCTGATCAGGTTATTTCAATTGAGATGTGACCACCTCATTCAAGGTGAGTCTTAATCCCCTTACTGGAGTCCTTTATAAGAGGATAAAGGGCACACAGAAAACCCAGAGAAGCTCATGGAGAAAGCCCCAGAAAAATTAAGAGACAAGGACACACCCACAGAAGCTGAGAGAGGAAGCCACTGAAGCCAGAAGCTGGAAGCAATGAAACCAGGAAAGAAGGACCAGCAGACATTGCCACATGCCTTGCTGTCTGACAGGGGAGCCCAAGCTCACTGATAACCAGTCTTCAGAGAAGGTATTAGTCTGTTGATACCTTAATTTGGATATTTCCATGGCCTTAGAATCATAAAGTTGTAAGCTCATAAATCCCCATTGTTAAAAGCCAGTCCATTTCTGGTATATTGCATTTCATCAAAACACACTCCTAGGTTTATTCCCAAGATAAATGCTTATACATGTGCACCAGAATATATGTAGCAGAATGTTCAGAGGATCATTGTTTGTAAGAGCCCTAGCAACCCAATGCCCATCAATGGAATGAGCAAATACATTTTGATATATTCCCATAAGGAAGCTATGCAATGATGAAAACCACTGTGATACCATGAATAATTCTCAAAGACATAATGTTGAATGAAATAAGCCAGATATATAAGAAAACATAGACATGTACTATATATGATTCCATTTTTTTAAAGTTCAGAAACAGTCAAAGCCAATTGATGGTGATAAAAGTTAAATAAGTAATTAGTCACCTTTGAGATGGCAGTTACTAAGATGTAGCTCAAAGGAGGTTCCTGACAATATTCTACATTTTGATCTGTGTTGTAGTTGGAGGGGTGTCTTCCCTTTGTAAAAATTCTTTGAACTTCTACTTAAGATTTGTGCACTTTCTGGTATGTGCACAAAAAACTTTTTTTAAAAAGGCTATATTTTTGTTATCTTGTGTTATTCATACTTGCAAGGATAGACTTGAATTACTAATTTCTATCTGTAATGAAAAATGCTTGGTTAATATATAGTTTCAGAATTTGTGTCCCATATTAAAATACTACCAATTTTATTTCAGCAGACTATTCATCAGAGAAATAACCATAAATACTATGCTCATTGCACATGTTTTTCCAGTAATAAAGGGAGCAATTTATTTGTATGTGAATTGTTCATTCATTTTCCATTCTTCTGTCATATGTAGATTACTTCAGATTTATTTCTTTTCAAATACCTAAAAGAAAATGAAATAACAACTCAGCTCTAAAATGACGGGGTTTTTTTTGTCACCTCTAGTTTAGTAGGTGACCATAAATTTGCCTTGGTGTCGCGGTATGTCCCCATCTGCGTATCTCAGCTGTGTCACAGTGACCCAGAGGACCAGATGTCATTCTTGCATAAGCTGCACTCTTTGCCTAAGCACATGCTACTGCTATTTTACTCACGGAAGCTGGGCATCCAAATAATTAAATTATTATGTAATGGGCATTTGTGAATACAGTTTCTATAGAAAGTAATACGAAGTGAAAGGGGAGGGGAGTGAGGTTTGGCTGACTTTGGAAGGGAAGAAACTCCCAAAGTGCTTTTATTCTTGGAGCAGGAATAATTTTTCACCCACAGTCTGTTTAATCACCTCTCTCCTTCATTCTAGAACTCCAATCTAATTTAGACTTAAAGGATTTTGTGAGAAGTCTCATCTAATCACAGAGGTCTCTATGATTTAGCTGCCTTTCCCCCAACATTTTAGGCTTTTGTAGGCATTGCTCCAGTATCCCAGGAGAGAGAAGATTTAATGCAGTAGGAAAAGCAGGGTCAGAAAAATGCAATCTTTTTTAAATTTATTTTTTATTAGAGAAGTTGTAGGTTTACAGAAAAATAATGCAAAAAATACAGAGTTCCCATATATCCCCCTCACAATACAGATTTTCCTGTTATAAAGTTTGCATTAGTGTGGTACCTTTGTTAAAACTAATGAAACAATATTGTTATAATTATACTATTAACTATAATCCATAATTTATTAGGATTCATTGTTTTTGTTGTACATTCCTATGGGTTTTTTAAATTTTTTTATCCTGGTAACATATAGTCAACCTAAATTTCCACTTTTAATGACATTAAAATATATAATTCAGTGGTGTTAATTACATTCACAATTTTGTTCTACTATCACCACTATCCATTACCAAAACTTTGCCATTACCCCAAACAGAAACACTGTATCAATTAATCATTTACTCCCATTCCCAACCTCCATCCCAGTAATTGGTAACCTGCATTTTAGTTTCTGACTCTATGAATTTTCTTCTTATAATTATTTCATATCAGTGAAATCATACAATTTTTGTCTTTTAGTGCCTGGCTTATTTCACACATGATGTTTTCAAGGTTCAACCTTGTTGCTTGTATCAGAACTTCACTCCTTTATATGGCTTACTAATATTCCATTGTATGGAATCCTGCATCTTGTTAATCTGTTTATCAATTGATGGACACCTGGGCTGCTTCCATCTTTTGCCCATTGTGAATAATGCCACTATGAACAACAGTGTGCTAAATATCTGTTTGAGTCCCTGCTTTCAGTTCTTTGGTGTATAAGTCTAGAAGTGAGATTGCCAGATCACATGGTAATTCTGTGATTAACTTTCTGAGGAACAAAACTATTTTCCATAGTAGCTGTATCATTTTACATTCCCACCAACGAGTGTTCCTATTTCTCCATATCTTCTCAAACACTTGTTTTTTTTTTCCTAATAGTAGCTATGCTAGTGTTTATGATATCATACCTCACTGTGGTTCTGATTTGCATTTCTCTAATAGCTAATGATGTTAAGCATCTTGTCATGTGCTTAATGGCCATTTATGTATCTTCTTTGTAGAAATGTCTATTCAAGTTTTTTTTTTGCCTATTTTATAATTGTGTTTTTTTTTCTTGTTGATTTGTAGGAGTTCTTTATATTTTCTTAATATTAAACATCACAAATACGGTTTCCAAGTATTGTCTCCCATTGTGTAGGTTGTCTTTTTACCTCAATGATGAAGTTCTTTGATGCACAAAGATTTTTTTTTTAATTTTCATAGTCTCCCACGTATCTATATTTTCTTTGTTGCTCATATATTTGTTGTAAAGTCTAAGAAACCATTGCCTAACCCAAGGTCCTGAAGATACTTTCCTATGTTTTCTTCTATGAGTTTTATAGTTTTGGTTCTTATATTTAAGTCTTTGATCATTTTGAGTTAATTTTTATATAAAGTGTGAAGTAGAGGCCCATCGTTATTATTTTGCATATATCCAGGTTTCCTGCACAATTTGTTGAAGAAACTATTCTTTCCCAAGTAAGCAGACTTGGCACCCTTGTCAAAAATTAATTGGACATAAATGTGAGCATTTATTTTTGAACTCTCAATTCAATTCCATTGGTTTATATGTTTGTCCTTGTGCCAGTAACATGCTGTGTTTTGATCACTGTAATTTTATAAGTTTCAAAATTGGGAAGTGTGAGTTTTCCAACTTCATTCTTCTTTTTCAAGGTAGTTTTGGGTATTTAGGTCCCCTGCCCTTCCACATAAATTTGATGATTGGCTTTTCCATTTCTGCAAAGAAGGCTGTTGGAAATTTGATTGGGATTGCATTGAATCTGTAAATCACTTTGGGTAAAACTGACATGTTAATGATACTTTGTCTTCCAATCCATGAGCACAGACTATCCTTCCATTTACTTAGGCCTTCTTTGATTTCTTTAAGCAATGTTTTCTGGTTTTCCAAGTATTAGTTCCTTACATCCTTAGTTATATTTATTCCTAAATATTTTATTGTTTTAACTGCTACTGTAAATGGACTTTTTTCTTGATTTCCTCCTCAGATTGTTCATTACTAGTGCGTAGAAACACTGCTGATTTTTAATGTTGATCTTGTACCCTACCAATTAGCTGAATTCATTTATTAGATCTCATAGTTTTGTTGTGGATATTTCAGGGTTTTCTTTACATAGGATCATGTCATCTACAAATATGGGAAGTTTTACTTCTTCCTTTCCAATTTGAATGTCTTTTATTTCTTTTTCTTGTCTAATTGCTCTGGCTAGAATGTCTAGTACAATGTTGAAAAACAGTGGTGACAGCGGGCAAATTTATCTTGTTCCTGATCTTATAAGAAAGTTTTCAGTCTTCACCTTTGAGTATGATATTAGCTATGGATTCTCCATGTAGGCCCTTTATCATGCTGGGGAAGTTTCCTTGTATTGCTATTTTCTAAGTGTTTTTATCAAGAAAAGGTGCTGAATTTTGCCAAATGCTTTTTCTGCATCAACTGAGATGATTGTGTTTTTTTTCCTTTGTTCTATTAATGTGGTGTATTATATTAATTGATTTTCTTGTGTTGAGTCATCCTTGCTAAATTGGGATAAATCCAACTTGATCATGGTGTATAATTCTTCTTATGTGCCATTGGATTTTGTTTGCCAATATTTGTTGAGGATTTTTGCATCTATATTCATAAGGGAAATTGGTTTGTAATTTTCCTTTCTTGTGGTATTTTTATCTGGTTTTGTATTAAGGGTGTGTTGGCCTATTAGTTTGAGTTAGGAAATGTTCCCTCCACTTCGATTTTTTGGAAAAGTTTGAACAGGATTTGTGTTATTTCTTCTTGGAATGTTTGATAAAATTCACCATCTGATTCTGGGCTTCTCTTTTTTGGGAGGATTTTGGTTACTGATTCAATCTCTCCCTTTTATTGGTCTGTTGAGATATTCTATTTTTTCTTAAGCAAGTACGGGAAGTTTGTGTGTTTCTAGGAATTACCATTTTATATAGGTTATCTAGTTTGTTGTTATACATTTGTTCATAGTATCCTTATAATCATTTTTATTGGGTTTGCTTTGTTTTTTCTAAACCCTCCAGTTATGAGGTAAAGTCTCTGATTGGAGATCCTCCCGCTCCTCCTATTCTTCCTCTTTCTCCTCCTTCTTCTTCATCTTTTGATTTTTAAAATAACATTTTTTTCAAACTTTTAAGTTAATTATGCACTATAGAAAACTGAAAAACACATAGAAAACTGAAAAACGCAAGCAAAGAGCACAAAATTTATCCAAAATCATGAGCAGTTTACAGTTTGACATGTACTTCCACATCCTTTATGTGTATACATACAATTGAGCATACATTTTTATGTGGTTGAGATCACACAGATGTATCATGCTTTTTCATGAATGTTTGCCAATTCAAAGTCCCAAAGCCATTAGTACTGTGATAACCAAGAATACATAACACCAACCTAATCAGGGGAAAATAATGTATTCTTGCCTTTCTTGGGGACAAAAATTTCATAAAAGACAAAAGTGACAAAAGGCCTCTACAGATATTGGCAGAGTTACAAATACTGCATGCCCTTAGTGCTCAATTTAAAATGTAGACTAAAAGCAAGAGTACAATAAGCATAATACATCTAAGAGAATTCACTATCAGATCTATACTGAAATATTAGCAAAAAGGTATGTTTCCATTGAATTATTTAACAATGTTTTCCTATGGTACAAGCAAGAGATGTGCATACAATAGTTATGTCAAAATGGAAGTGTGAACACATCTGCATCCATCCCTCCCCCTGCACTTCCTTCTGCCCCTCTGCAGCCATCCTAATGAACAAGGCCTGGTGCATATTGCTCAGAGGTGGTTTAACAATTCCATGTCAAAGATGCTTCCTTTAAATTAATTTAACAAAAGGAAATTTATAAATTCATTAATTTTGCTATCTCTACTTTATATCATACATTGTCAGTTCAAGATATCTAAAAAGCTTAGTTGTGAAATAAAGAATCATTTTATCCACAGTAAACACAGGTATTTCACCAAAAATGCACATAGAAAAATGGTTATAATCTAAAATTGTCTTCTAGATATAGAGATATTAGGAAAGAGCCCTTCCCTTTGCCCTTCCTCTTCTCCCTCTTCCACCATGTCAATGACTAAGTGCAGAAATTTGTCCAGCTCCAAGAGGTAGATTAGCAAAGGTCACTCCCAGAAGACAGTCCTTCCTATAGACTAACACAAAGACGTTTGTAGAGGGATTATTTTACTGCCGCTATTTTCAATATCCTTTGGACATTAGGACTTGTCCTTTGATATGCAGCAATAACTAAAATGCCTATACAGCACAATGGCCAGACCATCTAACCTTGTCTAACAACTCATGAGCAAAGAACCCTTCCCCCCTGCACTTCCCTCCCCGGCCCCACCACTCTGTCAGCATACTGTCCTGAGACAACCAGTTCAACAATGCCATTCCCCAAACACAGCCATTCCTTTGCATTAACAGAAAAAATATTTAAAGTGTTATTTCATACTCTCTACTTTTAATATTTGTTGTATATTTCTAAGCATCTAGAAAGACTGGATTTTTTTGAATAAGGACTTAAGTATATCCATGATACACACAGTGGCATTGAATAAACCACACACATGTAATAAAGGATATAAACTGAACATGTCTTCTAAATAGGAACATTCTGGCCCAGAACCCTTCCTATTCTCACCTTTGCATCTGCAATGCTTAGTGGGGATTTTAATAATTTTGCTTACACAAGTAAAAATCTGTCATTTTCAGAACAAAGTCTTCCCTATAAAATTTAACACAAAATGTACAAAATGTATTAGTTTACCAACTCTATTTCTGTCATACTCTGACAACTTCTTTAACATCTAGAAAGACATGATATAAAATTAGGACTCATTTGTCCATTATATACACTTTATACACAGTAAAGTAAAACAAAATGCACAGAGCATATAGAATGATGGTTTATCTTGCCCAACTATAGAATTACTGGCCTAGAGCCCTTGGCACTTCTTCTCCCTCTTCTCCACAACAGCACAAACATAATGTGTACTGCTCTGGAGGTGGTTTGACCGTTCCACTTCCAACAGATACTTCATGTGAATTTAACAAAACAATATCTACAAGATGTGTTATTTTCTACCTCTACCTTGCGCACCTCTAAACATCTGGAAAGACTAGGTGTTTCAAGGACTTAAATTTATCCACTATGTACACAGTAGTGTTGAATAAACTACACACATGTAACAATGGTTATATATGAAAGTGTCTTCTAAGCAGAAACATTCTGGTCTAGAGCCCTTCATTTCCTCCAATTCCTTCTGTACACCACAAGCTCAGAGGATGAGTTACAGGCATATTATTTCACCTATTTATGGTTTTATAATTTCATTTCCAATGGTCATTTTCAGAAGACAGCCTTTCTATGAATTTTAACACAAAGTGTGTAAACTGTGTTAGTTTACTGGCTCTACTGTTGTCATACATTGGCAACCTGTTTAATAGCTAGAGACTAGCTATTATAAAATTAGGACTCACTTGTCCAGTATATACACAGTGTATACAGTACAGAAAAGTTAAATGAATGCACATAGTAACAGGGCAATGGATGATCAGAAATTTTCTAGTACACACTAGCAAAACACCTTATGCAATTTCTTCCCTGCCATCTCCCTCAAACCAATGAACAAGTACAAGAGTACAATGTTCAGAGGTGGTTTAACAATTTCATTCTCACCTATTTCTAAAAGCGATTTACTGTGTTATCCTACTACCTCTATTTTTAAACACACCAAGGACTTCTGAACATGTAGAAAGATTAGATATTTCAAGTAAGAATTTATTAGCCCACTACATACACAGTATTGTTAAATAAAACTGCATACACATAACAATGGTTATAATCTGAGGTATCTCCCAGCCATAGCCCCTTGGCCTCAAACAATTCCTTGTTTACTTCCTTTTCTCCACAACTAGTTCAGTGGACAAGCACAGGCAAGTGCAATGTTTAGAGGTGCTTGAACAAGTTCAGACCCAAAAGTCATTTACAGAAGACAAGCTTTCCAATGAATTTCAACACAAAGTATACAAAACATGCTAATTTTACTAAGTCTCCTTTGTCACATGCTGCCCATCTCTTTAACATCTAGAGACTAGATGTTGCAAAGTTAGAACTCATTTGTCCATTACATACACTATATATATACAACCAAACAACATGCACGGAAAATACAGAAAAAGTTTTGTCTGAACACCCTAGTGTATTACCTTTGGAAATTGTTTCCCTCCCACCTCCTCCAAACTACTGAATGAGTATATAGACCATAGTATGCTGCTCACAGAGATGGTTTAACAATCCCATTTCTGAAAGACACTATTTCCTATGGATTTGAGAAAAATGGTATTTACAAAGTAATGTTTTTCTACTTATTTTAACATATGTCAGGCACTTCAGTACATCTAGGAAGAGGGGATATTTCAAAAAAAGTACTTAGCATTGTCAACTACATAGAGAGTAATGAGGAATAAAATGCACACACAGAATGATAGTCATAATATGAAAATGTCTTCTAAATATGACCAGTCTGCCATAAAACCTTCTCTTTCTCTGCTCAGCCCTTGTTTCCATGTCCTCTAATCCAGAGAACAAGAGTAGATGTGCATCGCTCCTAGTGTCCCTCTGGAGGCAGTCTAAATTTCACTTCAAAGGCATTTCCAAAAGACATTTCTATGAGTTTTTTTAAACACATGGGCATTATAAGATGTGTGATTTTCTAACTCCACACTATCATATGTCAGCAACCTCTTTACATCTAGAAAGCCTAGCTGTAATAAAAGTTTTCTTTTAGAAGGTGGGGGGCAGGGAGAGTTGAGAGCAGCTTTTTCATGTTATATACACAGACCTTCTATAAGTGTCCATCAGATGTTCCCAAAGGGTGGTAGGCACTACTTACTGGACAAATACGGCATGTTATTCTACTGTTTCTCTCTTCCAATATCAGGCAAGTTCTGGTGGAACAAAGGCTAACTGCCCAGTGGCCCACTGACACTTCCACCTATTGTCCTCCAGGGCTTCACTCACCTTCCAGGCCCACGAAAGCCTTTGTCCCTTGTTGTCAGGATGAGGCGATATCTCATCCAATTGGGACAGAGAGGTCACCCCAGCTCACGGATCTGCATGGCTGCATGGCCTGAAGAGAGGGATGAGCTGGAGCCCCTAACAGCCCTCTGCTGCCTTCAGGAAGCCACCATTTTTCTCTCCCTGCCATGCCCACTGCCTGGTTTCTTGGGCGGGGAAATGGGTGGCCAGGGGTCCAAGCTTGGAGAGGCCACCCCCACCAGCGGAACATCATGGAGGGTGGAGAGGAAAGGGTTCTGCCTCAGGGCCAATGGGCAGTTGCAGAGAGGACTCTGGGTCTCTGCAGGGTGGGGACAACAGGCCACCCAGGGCCCTCAGCTCACCCGCTGGTGTGGGTTGGAGTGCCCGGGGCTGGGAGAACACAGGCTGCCCTCTACTTTTCACTGCAGTCTCTGCAGAACTCTTTCTTCTCTTTTAATGTAAGCATTTAGAGCTATAAATTCCCTTATCAGCACCTCATTTATGGCATTCCATAAGTTTTAGTATGCTGTCTGTTCTGGTTTGCTAACACTGCCATTCTGCAAAACACCAGAAATGGATTGGCTTTTATAAAGAGGGTTTATTTATTTACACAGTTACAGTCTTAAGGCCATCAAGTGTCCAAGGTGCCTTCACTGGAATAAGGCCATTGGCTTCCGGGAAACCTCTGTTAGCTGGGAAGGCACGTGGCTGGTGTCTGCTTGTTCCCAGGTTGTGTTTCAAAATGGTGTTCTCCAAATGTCAGCTTTCAATGGCCATCTTCAAAATGTCTGTGTAAGCTGCAGCTCTGAGGTCCTTCTGTTTGACCTCTATATAGGCCTCTGGTGACTTACTTATAACCCACCCTGAATGGGTGGGGTAACACCTCCATGGAAATTATCCAATCAAAGGTCTTGTCCACAGTTGATTGAGTCACATCTACATGGGAACTCTCAATGAATAGGTTCCAACCTAATCCACACTAATACATCTGCCCCTACAAGACTGCATTAAAGAATGTGGCTTTTTCTGGGGAACATAATATATACAAACCAGCTTTTGTCTATCTGGGAATGTCTTAAATGCTACCTCATTTTTGAAAGAAAGTCTCACCAAATATAAAATTCTTAGTAAATTTTTTCTTTCAATATTTTAAATATTTCATTCCATTAACTTTTTGCTTCCATGGTTTCTGATGAGAAATCAACTCATAATATTATGAGGGATCCTTTGTACATAACTTACTAATTTTCTCTTGCAGCTTTCAGAACTCTCTTCTTGTCCTTGCCATTCAACAGTTTGGCTAATATGTGTCTGGTCATAGCTTTCTTCAAATTTATCTTGTTTCAGGTTTACTGGGGTTCTTGAATGTGTATATTCATCTTTCATTAAATTTGGGAAGTTTTATGCCATTATTTCCTTGAATATTCCTTCTTCCCCTTTCTGTCTTTCTTCTCCTTCTGGGACTCCCATAATGAGTATATTGGCATGTGTGATGGTGTCCCACAGTTCTCGTAGGCTCTGTTCACTTTTTTTTTTAATTAAATTCAGTTTTATTGAAATACATTCACACACCATACAATCATCCATGGTATACAATCCACTGTCCACAGTATGATAACATAGTTATGCGTTCATCACCACAATCTATCTCTGAACATTTTTCTTACATCAGAAAGAACCAGAACAAGAATAAAAAATAAAAGTGAAAAAAGAACACCCAAATCATCCCCCCATCCCACACCGTTTGTCCTTTAGTTTCTATCCCCATTCCTCCACTCATCCATACACTAGATAAAGGGGGTGTGATCCACAAGGTCTTCACAATCACACTGTCACCCCTTGTAATCTACATTATTATATAATTGTCTTCAGGAGTCCAGACTGCTGGGTTGGAGTTTGGTAGTTTCAGGTATTTACTTCTAGCTATTCCAATACATTAAAGCCTAAGAGGTGTTATCTATATAGTGCATAAGAATGTTCACCAGAGTGACCTCTCGACTCCATTTGGAATCTCTCAGCCACTGAAACTATTTCGTCTCATTTTGCATCCCCCTTTTGGTCAAGAAGATACTCTCAGTCCCACGATGCCGGGTCCACATTCATCCCCGGGAGTCATACTTTGCGTTGCCAGGGAGATTTACACCCCTGGGAGTTGGGTCCCACGTAGGGAGGAGGGCAGCGAGTTCACCTGTCGAGATGGCTCAGTTAGAGAGAGAGGGGGCCACATCTGAGCAACAAAGATGTACTCAGGGGGAGACTCTTAGGCACCATTACATACAACTTTAGACTCTCCTTTGTGGTAATGAGCTTCATAAGGGCAAGTCTCATGCTCGAGGGCTCAGCACATCAAACCGCCAGTCCCAATGTTTGTGACAACGTCAACACCAGTCCAGGTGAGGATGTCCAACACCTCCGCACCTTCCCCCAGAACCTCGGGTCTGGGGAGGGGGAGGCTGTAAATATATTTTTTATTATCTGCCCAAATTACTCTAGGATGTGTCACTAATTCACTCCAGCCTATACTAACCTACTGTATCTCACTTCCTATTCAAAGTTCTATGCAATTGCGGTGTTTGAACAAATCGACTGTAGAGTTGTACCATTTAGAAAATTTAGATCCTGTACCAAATAGATATCTATTCCCTTGGTCTCATATGAAAGTTGAAGTTTTAAAACACAATCAGTTTCAACCTTTATCCTTTGGCCTGGCTTGCCCTGGTCTTAACCAGACCTGCTTCATTCATATCACTAATTGAAGTCTGGGCTCTTTTTCAGCTTTTTTTTTTTTGACAGTGGCTGTATGCACTTATACTGACATTCATAGCTGCCGAGCTCTAGCTCTGAGTTTCAGGTGTCTCAGAGATATGCATTGTTCCAGAGACCAATCAGGTTACACGCTAGGGGATCAGCATCTCAAAGTTTAGAGATAGGACTTACAATTCAGGGATAGAGTTAACTGCTGTAAGAGCTTGCAATCTAGGGACTATTACAATTATTGTGTCCACGTTAGGCTATGTTCTAAGATTCAATACTGAGTTTACACATTGTAGTTAGTCCATATTGGTGAGGCATCATCCCTCTCACCATGTTTTCTCCAACACTTTTACTCCTATATATATATTTTCCTACAATTTTATAGAGTTATATTCACATACCATACATTTATCCACAGTGTACAATCAGTTGTTCATGGTATCATCATAAAGTTGTACATTTATCACCACAATCAGCAGTTGAACATACTGATTTCTCCAAGAAAAGTTGTTTTTTGTTTTTTTTTTTTTTAGCAATAAGAAAAAATGATAAAAAGAAAAATAACATGTCATACAATACAATATACTACTAAGGACAGCAAATAACACCACTACAAGAATCCCATATTACTCCCCTATATCCCCCTCTCATATACATTTAGCATTGGCATATTGTCTTTGTTACATTTAATGGAGGTATATTACAATGTTACTGTTGACCATAGACTCCAGTTTGCTTTGATTATGTTTTTTCCTGAATACCATCCCTTTTTTCAAATTTCTACCTGGTTGACATTCATTTGCTTTCCCACATGCAAAACATTTTTATATTTGTACATTTAGTAACAGTCATTGGCCACTCCAGTTTTTGCCACGTTATACAGTCCCAGTCTTTATCATCTGTCTTTACCTCTGGTGTCATACATTCTCCTATCCCACCTCTTTCAGCTTTACTCACAGACATCTTTGTTCAGTGTACTTACAATACCGTGCTACCATCACACAGTATTATGCTATCTATTTCTGGATCTATGCAATCAATCCTAAACATTCTGTAGTCTTTCAGCATCAAATGGCTGATCTCTGCCCTCTTTCTATCTCCTAGTCGCCTGTGTCGTCAGCTTTTAAACTCCCAAAGTTTGTTCATTAATGTCTGTTTCATATTAGTGAGACCATACAGAATCATCCTTTTGTTTCTGGCTAACTTCACTCAACATAATGTCCTCAAGGTTCATCCACATTATTACATGATCCATGTCTTTGTTCTGTCTTACAGCTGCATAATATTTCCATCATGTGTATATACCACAGTTTGTTTATCCCTCGTCCTTTGATGGATATTTGGGCTGCTTCCATCTCTTGGCAATTGTGAATAATGCTGCAATAAACATTGGTTTACAAATGTCTGTTTGTGTCTTAAGTTTCAGTTCCTCTGAGTATATACCCAGCAATGGAATAGCTGGGTCATATGGCAAATCTACGTTTAGCTTCCTGAGGAACCTCCATACTGTCTTCCAGAGTGGTTGCACCATTCTACATTGCCACCAACAATGAATAACTGTGCCTCTTTCTCCACATCCTCTCCAGCATTTGTCATTTTCTGTTTTTTGGATAATGGCCATTCTGGTAGGTGTGAGATGATATCTCATTGTGGTTTTGATTTGCATTTCCTTAATAGCCAGTGAAGTTGAGCATTTTTTCATATGCTTTTGAGCCATTTGTATTTCCTCTTCAGAAAAATGTGTTCATGTCTTTTGCCCATTTTGTAATTGGATTGTTTGTCTTTCTGTTATTGAGATGCAGGATTCCTTTATATATTCGGGATATTGAACCCTTATCTGATATGTGGTTTCCGAATATCATCTCTCATTGTGTAGGTTGCCTTTTTACTTTTCTGACAAAGTCCTTTGATGTACAAAAGTGTTTAATTTTGAGGAGATCCCATTTGTCTATTTGTTCTTTGGTTGCTCGTGCCTTGGGTATGAGGTCTAAGAAACCACCTCCTTTCACAAGATCTTTAAGATATTGCCCTACATTTTCTTCTAAGAGTTTTATGGTCTTGGTGCTAATGTTTAGGTCTTTGATCCACTTTGAGTTAATTTTGGTATAAGGTGTGAGATGGACATCCTCTTTCATTCTTTTGGAAATGGATATCCAGTTCTCCAAACACCATTTATTGAACAGGCTGCTCTTTCCCAGTTGCTTCGGCTTCACTGCCTTATCAAGATCAGTTGTCCATAGATGTGAGGGTCTACTTCTGAACACTCAATTCGATTCCATTGATCAGTATATCTGTCCTTATGCCAGTACACATGCTGTTTTGAGCACTGTAGCTTTGTAATATGTTTCAAAGTCAGGGTAGTGTGAGACCTCCCCACTTCATTCCTCTTTCTCAAGACATTTTTGGCTATTCAGGGCACCTTACCCTTCCAAATAAATTTAGTTATTGGTTTTTTCTATTTCTGTAAAGTAAATTGTTGGGATTTGAATTGGTATTGCATTGAATCTGTAAATCAGTTTAGGTAAAATTGCCATCTTAACTATATTTAGTCTTCCAATCCATGAACATGGTATGTTCTTCCATTTTTTCAGGTCTTGTTCAATTTCTTTTAGCAGTTTCTTATAGTTTTCTATGTAAAGATCTTTTGTGTCCTTGGTTAAGTTTATTCCTAAACACTTGATTCTTTTGGTTGCTATTGTAAATGGGATTTTTTCTTGATTTCCTCCTCTTGTTGCACATTACTTGTGTATAGGAACACTACAGATTTTTGCATGTTGATCTTGTAGCCTGCTACTTTGCTGTATTCATTAACTAGTTCTAGTAGCTTTGCTGTAGATTTTTCTGGATTTCCTACATATAGAATCATGTCATCTGCAAATAGTGAAAGTTTTACTTCTTCCTTTCCAATTTGGATGCCTTTTATTTCTTTTTCTTGCCTAATTGCTCTAGTTAGAACTTCCAGCACAATGTTGAATAACAATGGTGATAGTGGGCATCCCTGTCTTGTTCCTGATCTTAGAGGAAAAGCTTTCAGTCTCTCCCCATTGAGTGTGATGTTAGCTGTGGGTTTTTCATATATTGCCTTTATCATATTGAAAAAGTTCCCTTCTATTCCTTCCTTTGAAGTGTTTTCATCAGGAAAGGTTGTTGAATTTTGTCAAATGCCTTTTCCGCATCAATCGAGATGATCATGTGGTTCTTCTGCTTTGATTTATTGATGTGGTGTATTACATTAATTGATTTTCTTGTGTTGAACCAGCCTTGCATACCTGGAATAAATCCCAACTGGTCGTGGTGTATAATTCTTTTAATGTGCTGCTGGATTCGATTTGCGAGTATTTTGTTGAGGATTTTTTGCGTCTATATTCATTAAAGAAATTGGTCTATAATTTTCTTTTTTTGTAGTATCTTTGCCTGGTTTTGGTATTAAGGTGATGATGGCTTCGTAGAAAGAGTTAGGTAGCTTTCCCTCTTCAATTTTTTTGAAGAGATTGAGCAGGATTGGTACTAATTCGTTCTTGAATGCTTGGTAGAATTCACATGTGAAACCATCTGGTCCTGGGCTTTTCCTTTTTGGGAGCTTTTTGATGACTGACTCAATCTCTTTACTTGTGATTGGTTTGTTGAGGTCCTCTATTTCTTCTTGAGTTAATCTTGGTTGTTTATGCTTTTCTAGGAAGTTGTCCATTTCATCTAAGTTGTCTACTTTATTAGCATACAGTTGCTCATAGTATCTTCTCATTATCTCCTTAATTTCCGCAGGGTCAGTAGTTATATTTCCTTTCCCATTTCTGATTGCATTTATTTGCATCTGCTCTCTCTTTTTTTTTTTTGTTAGCTTAGCCAGTGGTCCATCGATTTTATTGATTTTCTCAAAGAACCAACTTCTAGTTTTGTTGATTCTCTCTATTGTTTTCCTATTCTCAATTGCATTTATTTCTGCTCTAATCTTTGTTATTTCTTCCCTTCTGCTTGCTTTGGGGTTAGTTTGCTGTTCTTTCTCTAATTCCTCCAGGTGAGCAGTTAACTCTTCAATTTTTGCTCTCTCTTCTCTTTTAATATAGGCATTTAGGGCAATAAATTTCCCTCTCAGCACTGCCTTTGCTGCATCCCATAAGTTTTGATAAGTTGCGTTTTCATTGTCATTTGCCTCGAGGTATTTACTAATTTCTCTTGTAATTTCTTCCTTTACCCACTGGTTTTCTAAGAGGGTGTTGTTTAGCCTCCATATGTTTGTGAATTTTATGACCTTCTGCCTTTTATTTATTTTCAACTTCATTCCATTGTGGTCTGAGAAAGTGTTTTGTATAATATCAATATTTTTAAATTTGTTGAGACTTGCTTTGTGACCCAACATGTGGTCTATCCTAGAGAATGTTCCATAAGCACTTGAGAAAAAAGTGTATCCTGCTGTTGTTGGATGTAGTGTTCTATCAATGTCTGTCAAGTCTAGTTCATTTATCATACAATCCAACATCTCTGTTTCTTTAGTGATCCTCTGTCTAGATGTTCTATCCATTGATGAGAGTGGTGTATTGAAGTCTCCAACTATTATTGTAGAGGTATCTATTTCTCCTTTCAGTGATCGCAGTGTTTGCCTCATGAATTTTGGGGCATTCTGGTTTGGTGCATAAATATTTATGACTGTTATGTTTTCTTGATGAATTGACCCTTTTATTAATATATAGTGTCCTTTTTTGTCTCTTTTAATTGTTTCGCTTTTGAAGTGTAACTTGTCTGATATTAATATAGCTACTCCCGCTTTTTTTCTGGTTGTTGTTTGCATGAAATATCTTTTTCCAACCTTTCACTTTCAGTCTATGTTTATCCTCGTGTCTAAAGTGAGTTTCTTGTAGACAGTATATAGATGGGTCCTGTTTTTTAATCCATTCTGCCAGTCTGTGTCTTTTTATTGGGGAGTTTAATCCATTTACATTTACTGTTATTACTGTAAGGGCAGTACTTTCTACTACCATTTTGTTTTTTGGAATTTATATGTCATATCTTATTTTTTCCTCTCCTTTTACCTTTCCTGATAATCTTCATTTCTGCACTCTTCTCCAACTCTCTCTCTCTTGTCTTTTCCTATCAGCCTGTAGCACTCCCTTTAGTATTTCTTGTAGTGCTGGTCTCTTATTCACAAACTCTCTCAGTGTCTGTTTGTCTGAAAATGTTTTAATGTCTCCCTCATTTTTGAAGGAAAGTTTTGCTGGATATAGAATTCTTGGTTGGCAGTTTTTCTCTTTCAGTATCTTAAATATATCATGCCACTGTCTTCTTGCCTCCATGGTTTCTGCAGAGAAATCTGTACATAGTCTCATTGACCTTCCCTTGTATGTGATGGATTGCTTTTCTCTTGCTGCTTTCAGAATCCTCTCTTTGTCTTTGACATTGGACAATCTGACCAGTAAGTGTCTTGGAGTAGGTCTATTGGGATCTATTCTATTTGGGGTACGCTGTACTTCTTGAATCTCTAATTTTCTCTCTTTTATAAGAGTTGGGAAATTTTCAGTGAATATGTCTTCTATTACTCTTTCTTCCCCTTTTCCCCTCTCTTCTCCTTCTGGGATACCCATAACACGTATATTTGTGCGTTTCATGTTGTCACTCAGCTCCCTAAGACCCTGCTCATATTTTTCCATTTTTTTCACCATCTGTTCTTTTGTGTGTATGAATTCAAATGACCTGTCTTCCAGTTCACTGATCCTTTCTTCTGCCTGTTCAAATCTACTGTTGTGTCCCTCCATTGTGTTTTTCATCTCCTCCATTGTGGCCTTCATTCCCATGAGTTCTGCCATTTGTTTTCTTAAGTTTATGAATTCTTCTTTATGGTCAGCCAGTGTCTTCTTTATATCCTTCAGCTCTTTTGCTATATCTTCCTTCATTTCATTGAATTTATTTAGCATTAGTTGCCTGCACTCCTGTGTCTCAGCTGAGCTATTAGTTTGTTCCTTTGGCTGGTCCATGTTTTCGTGTTTCCTGGTATGGCTTGTTATCTTAAGTTGTCTAGGCATCTGATTTTCTTGATTAGTTTATTTTGGAGCTTGTTTTCTGTCTTTTACCTAGTGGTTTTCTTGTTGGTTGGCTTAGTTGTCTGGCCTCTGTTATTCAGTTCAACTTATTCTAGACCTCTAACTTAGGTTCCACTTAGTTGATCAGAGTTTTTCCCCTCTTGTTTTTTCTGTTTCTTGCTCTGCCTCTATGTAACCTTTTTGTGAGTGGGTCTCCTCAGATATGGTCAACCATAGTCAGATTTTCCCAGTCTAGTGAGGCCCAGGTCTCATTGGGAGGGTATGGAGTTTTCCTGAGAATGAGACCCTCCTATGAGGCCTTTAGAATTGGTGCTTTTCCTCTCCTGTCCAGCAGGTGGCACTGGCCAGCCCGGAGCTCCCCCACCAGTGTAAGGAGGTGTGGAGACTTTAGTCCTCCTGGTGACTCTGATCCTGTCAGGGGCATGGCTGACTGAACCCGGAATCTGAATTCCAGCCCCTGGGGTCTGAGTTCCCAGAAGGAAGACTGCCAGTTGAGCTGGACCTCCCTTCACTCTCCCAGTCCTTAGAACTCCCATTGTCTCTCAGGGGCACTATTCCATTCTCCTCTCTCCTCTTTGGGGCCTCTCCAGGTAGATTCCTTGGTCAACCTGAGTTGCCAATTAAAGACAGGGGTGGAGGCCTTCAGTAGTGAATATGGAATTCAAAGACACTGTGGGTACTCTGTCTCCCCCAAGCCCAGCCTAGTCCCTCAACCTGGGCTTTCCAATAGAAAATAACCACATATATTACTTTTACAAAAAAAAAAAAAAAAAAAAAAAAAAAGAGTCTCTTTTAAAACTCTTTCCCCAGCCTGGAAGTTTTGTCAATGTCAGAATAGAGCATTTAAAGATATGCTTTGGGCTATTGTCTGATAATTACTCTCCAACCACTTCAATTCCACCCCTGCTGGGGGCTATTGAAATGCAAAAAGATAAGGGATCAGTGAGAAGCCAGAAGGGACAAAATGTAGAGGAAAAAAATGGCTTTTTTGGAGTCTGGGAATGGGTGCCCGCTTTTACGTGCCCCCACTTCTCGGAGCCCAGCCCTTCTTTAGCACCCCAGCTCCCAAAGTTAGTTAATTAATTTGTTAATTAATTCTGCAGTTGAGGCTGGGTTGAGCCTCCCTTCTTGCCCTCAGCAGACTGCTGTTTTTTGGTTTTTTTTTTTTCTCCCCTTTCAGGGATCCGGCAGCAAGACAGTCTGTGAGGTCTGGGTGGGGAGGGGTGCCAGACCCCTGGTCCAGAGAACTTACAATGTTCGCTGCAATCTCAGCTTTTCCTCCAATTCCAAACTTGTGTCCAATGTGTGACTGGTTACTGGAGACCCCGAAAACACTGTTTCATATAGTTCTTGGGTAATTGCCAGCTGCTCTAGGGGAGAGACGAAATTCTGCTCCTCACCACTCCGCCATCTTCTTGGGTGCCTCTGTTCACTTTTTAAAACTCTTTTTTCTTTCTGCTCCTCAGCCCGAATCATTTCAATTGTCTTGTCTTTGAATTCACTGGTTCTTTCTTCTGTCAGCTCCAATCTGCTATTAAAACCCTCTAGGGACTTTTTTTACTTTAGTAAGGTAGTCTTCAACTCCAGTATTTCTGATTGCTTCCTCTTTAAAATTTCTTTCTCTTCATTGAGATTTGCATATTGTTCATTCATCCTTTTCCTGATATCCTTTAGTTTTTTCTCCTATTTTCTTTTATCTACTTGAGCATATAGAAGATCATTTTTTAAATGTCTTTGCCTGATATGTCCGAAGTTTAGTCTTCTCTGCTTATGGTTTCTGAATTTTTATCTTGTTCCTTTGGATGGCCAATCATTGCCTGTTTCTTTTTGTGTCTTGTAATCTTTTGTTTCACACTGTACACAGTAATGTATTAATGTGTAAACTCTGGTATTTAGTCCTTGATCTGTTTATTCCTTAATTTTGTGTTTGTATCCTGCTAGTGATATGACAGATACTTCCTCGAGTGCTAGAATGTAACAAAAACAAATCAACACAAAAACACCTTTCCACAGTCTTTGCAAATTGATTAGCAGAATTTATCCCTCCTATCAAGAAGACCAGTCCAAGGCAAAAGTGAAGTGTTAGGTCCTCCCTGTCTTTTCTGTTCCTGTGTCTTATTCTGAGCTTATGCTTTCCCACAGCTGTAGGAATTCTCCTGTTTACATGAACCTGACTGTCCCATCTACTGCCTATGAAACAGACTTTCACCCCCTTCTGTGAGTTTTATTTTCCGTCTTAAAAGCAGTAATCCTTTACAGTAGGTCACTTTGACTTAATTATTTCTTATGCTGATTTAGCTGTCGCAAGCTGCTTCTGCTTGTAGGGCAAGTTCTGGGTGAGTGAGCCAGCAAAGAGTTTCCTTTTTCAGTCTTTCAGATTGCCTTCTCCTTCTCATATATTGACATCAACATACCGGCACCTTGGTTTGAACTTAGTGGTTTCTCTGTTCCCTCCATAACAAGGCCATAGACCCTCATTGGGAGTTCAGGCTGGCCCCAAACTATGCCAAGGAATGGGTGGGGGAGAGACCAACAAGGGCACCATGAGTTTCTCCTAATGTTTTTTAAACCTGCATTTTCTTGATTTGGCACTCCCTCAGTTACTGCAATTCTTTAACTGTTTTTCAGTTTTGAGGAAGATGGCTTTGCCAATTTTCATTAGTTTTTCAAAGATTTTATGGAAGAATGGCATGCCAGAGCATCTTACACTGCTATCTTAGTCAAGTGGTAGGAAATGCAATCTTTAATACTTTTACATTGCATTGTAAGAAAAGGCTGAGTAGGCAAGGATTAACTCTCTAAGAGCATGTTCTGCTGTTTTTCAATGTGATTCAATTTAATAGCTACCATGGAGAAGGTATTTGACAGGAAGACTCCCTCATACACAATGCCTTAATGTTATGTCATTTAAAAATTCTAAGGTTTTTGTTCTAATTCATATGATATGTTTTTAGATGTGTTAAATTAATATATAATGGAAAATATTACAGAATAATCATTCAATTAAAAACCCAGACTAAATGAAATAGTGTTCACAGCCTTTTCTTATTTTCATCTGACCTGCAGGAAGATACCCACAGCATTTGGACAGTGAAATTATTTTCTCAGATGTAATGCTGTGGTCAAATAGCATCCACTCACAGGCTACAACCTTATCACCTTTGCCAATGAAACTGAAATTGATCTGCAGGATAAAGATTTCTTTCCTGGATTCTAAGGCTAAAACTGTTACTGTTCTTTTTCACCAAGCAGGCTTTTACTACAGTCAGCTGACTTGCATTTGTTTCTCTTTTCCTAGATGCAATTAGATACTGTTCCAGTTTGCTAACACGGTCATTATGCAAAATACCAGAAATGGTTTGGCTTTTGTAGAGGGGGGTTATTTGGTTACAAGGTTACAATCCTAAAGCAATAAAAGTGTCCCAAATAAGGCATCAAAAAGAAGATACCTTCCCTGAAGAATGGCCAATGGTGTCCGGAACACCTCTGTCAGCTGGGAAGGAATGTGGCTGGTGTCTGCTGTTCCCAGGTTATGTTTCAAAATTGCTCTTTCTAAAATGTCTCTGGGCATGTCTCTCTTAGCCGCTTCAGCTCCTGAGCAATCTAACCATCTGGCAGGTCCTCTCTTAATTTCTCCAGAGCAATCTCTGGGCTAGCATCTCTTAGCTTAGCATCTCCAAATGTCTTTCTGTCCACATCTCCAAGCATCAGCTTTCAATGGCTTTCTCCAAAATGTCTATTTCAGCTGCTCTGAGCTCTTTCTGTTTGTGAGCTCCTTTATAGGACTCCAGTGATTAAATCAAGACCCATCCTGAATGGACAGGTATCTCCATGGAAATAATTTAATCAAATGTTTCACCCACAGTTGATTGAGTCACATCTCCATGGAAACAATCAAAAGATTCCACCTAATCAACACTGAATACATCTGCCCCCACAAGATTGCATTAAAGAATATGGCTTTGGGGGGACATAATATATCCAAACCGGCACAGACACCTAAAATTGAGGTGGCTTAATCTAAAAATTTGGTGAACCACGGGATACCTTTAAAATCAGCTTCTCCTCCTTCTCCATTATGGAGTAGAAATGGGGTTCAGGAGCAAGTTAAATTCAATTATAAGAAAATAAAGTTGCATTTTGGCATATACATGTTGTGACTTTAAATTTCAAACCTTCTCTAGTTGGTAAGGAAGAGAGGTCATATATGAAAAGAAAGAGGGAAATATTGTTAATTTTTTTAAAATTAAAGTAATAATAGTAAGCTAACAATAATAATAGCATTGCCATTTTATGCTCAGAGATTAAATACCTTGTTGGAGGTCACATAGTTAGCAGAGAGTGGAGCTGGGCTGCAAACTCAGGATATCTGTGCATAACCCCACACTGTAATGTTTCTATACAGGCAAAAGAAGATGGCTAGGAAATAACAGGGTCAAAGGTAATATATATTTGGAAACAGAAAGAAAGAAATTAGAGATGATAAAGAGTGGGTAAGGGGAGTAGAGAATTGATGGAATGAGGTCCCCAGGAGGCAAGAGTTAAACAGGTTAGAGGCAGTTGAGAAACAAAGACACTTCTTCCTCAGGACAGGAAATAATAAAGAGTTAGACATGTGGAGACAAAAGTGCTTGAAAAGATGAAAAATGATGATGAGAGGACTTTTCCTAGAAGTCTTCCAATTTCACAATAAAGAAGGAGACTGCAATCGTGTTGTAAAGGGTGGGATTGAGGGTGACAGAGCGGTAGAACAAAGAGATGCCTACGTGGGTGGAGGGTGGGTCTATGGCTGGGATGTGTTTGAAGAATTGCATTTTTGTGGGTTTGAAATTGTTATTTTGGTATTTGAAAAATTCTGAAATCTGGGTGATTTAAATTCTGAGATCAAATTTAATGACTGGGTTAATAAATATGTGTGGAACCACAAAAATGATAATCAGTCGACAGGTTTAGGCAGATCCTAGCCGCTATGAATTCAAACAGGCAGACAGATTCGGGTATTGCAAAGATGATACTGAAAGAATAAATTTTATTTTAGTTAGAAGACTTTTCAAGGAAAGTGTAAAGGGAATATGATGGTATCAAAATTGATACCATTAACTCTAAATCAGAATCATCAGCCTCTTCATTTATATTCAAACTAAAGAAGGCAAACTAGAAATGCTTTTTTTGAAACATTAGCAACATCTCACTTTCAACCTAAGGATTGCACTCTCTAACCCCTTTCCCCCAATTAAAGTTGCTCAAAAAGTTTTCTTTAAAAGTATAAGGCAAGAGATGGTGTTTTTTGAAGATAAAAGAGTCAGAGAAGAGTATTTGGATTGGTATAACACTAGCTCCTCAACATTCTCCTTCCAAGCAGAATCAGAGAGAATTTTTAACTGAGGCTTTAAATATTTTGCACAAAATAATTGTCATCTCACTGCATGCATGCTTGCCACACTTTGTTTTTCTGTGATTGCATCTTTAAAAATAGTTGAAATAATTGTTCATTAAATTTTTCACTATTTAATAAATTATCTTTTTTTATAAAGGTATAGCTTGCTATTTTGAAAAATACTTTATTAAATTTATCATCTAATAGTTAAATCTGAATTAGAATGTGCATTTAATATACATATTAATTTACATTTTTCCTTACATAGGATGTCTTTGAAATCTATTACCTTTTTAATACTGACATTAGTATGGTATTTCAAAATTACACATAATAAATATTGAAATGCTAGTTTGTCATTTTGCTGCAGTAATACAATCAGAGCAACTGGATCATGAGGCTCCCTATCTTCTTCATGTTAATTAAACCCAGAGGCACCAATAAACTGACGGCAGTAGGAGGGGCATTGAAGCTGGAATCTGGTTACTTCATGTTATCATCCTCTCAAGTGGTGAATCAGCTAAGTGTCAGTTGGGGGGAATGAGAACTATCAGTAATTTTAATTGAAAATGGGTATACTACAGAGAATTAGGTGCTTAAAAATTTACTGGAAGGGTTGAAGGAACATGCAGTACACTGAGTGTTTTGGTTTGGTAAAGCTGCCAGAATGCAATATACCAGGAATGGATTGACTTTTTCAATGGGGATTTTTCAGTTTGCAAATTTACAGTCCTAAGGCCATGAAATGTCCTAATTAAGGCATCAAGAGGAAGATACCTTCTCTGAGGAAAGGCTGCTGGCATCCAGGGTTCCTCAGTCACATGGGAAGGCACATGGCAAGGTCTGCTGGCCCTTCTCTTCTGGGTTCTGGTTTCAAAATGGCTTTCTCTCCCCATGATGTCTCTGGGTGTTTCTCTTTTAGCTTCTCTGAGCTCTCTGAGTTTCATCTGTCTTTTATCCTCTCATGGAGGACTCCAACAAGGGGATTAAGACCCACCTTGAATGGGCTGAGTCACATCTCCATGGAAACAACCGGATCAAGGTCCCACCCAACAATAGGTCTTCCCCCACAGGGATGGATTAAGAGAACATGGCCTTTTATGGGGTACATAACAGCTTCAAACCAGAACACTGGGTCTCTGTGAAAGACTCCTAGAATAAAATGCTCAAGCTAGGGAAACAGCTGCCTTCTACCACAATCAGGAAGTTTGGGAATCCGGAGGAGCCACTAGAACTGCTGTGTTTCAGAGCAATCTGCTGTAGTTGCAATCAGCATAAAAAAGCTCCTGGCCCTGCTTCTCCAACTGCTTCTTGGCATAAACAACACTGGCAACTGGATGCTGGAACACTGACTCCAGTTGTTATCAGCACTGCCACAATTACCTTTCAACATCCTTAAATTAATGATTGGACACTAGTATGATTGCAGAAAAACTAATGTTTCCAACTTTTCTAGCCAGAGCAAACTCCAACTGCACCAGGAATGTGGACTTTGTTTTACTTCTACTCTCAAATCTTATGTGAAGGGATCCAAGTGGCAGAGCTAAAATCACCTCCTGAATTTAACTGCCTGTGAAATACTGCTTTTACTTTTCCAGTGTCTATAGTTCAATAAGGCACAACCAGCATGTTGAACAAACCAGTTCATCATATCTACCACAGCTGGATGACAAAACTAATATCATAATGAGTATATATTAAATATAGTTTGTCATGACATAATAGGAAATCACAAAAAAGGACCTATTTAGTTCAGAAACTTTGTGGCTGCCTCCAAATTCTGGGCATGATGATCAACATTACAATAAGCCATTGTTGAAATGACTGCATGTCAGTTATTCTCACCTTAGACTGAAATGTCAAATGTTTTGGACTTAGCTTATGGGCACTTTTAAAAATGATAAGGATAAAATCACCTTAAAGCAATATCTACCTACATGACGCAATATTTGATTATCTCATAATTTTAAAAAAATTAGTGATTTCTTTTCCCCTATAAGTTGGAAACAAATTCTTTGTGCAGGTATCATAAATATTTTACTTTAGTAGTTCTGCTCATACAGAATTTAAAACTATCTGAGACTATATTTTAAAAATAAATCATCCAAATAGAACAGATACAGCACAGAACCTTTAAGATACTTGCAAAATCACTAGTCCATTGTGAAATCTGTCATTCTCTTTCTTTATGTTTTATAAACGTGTTTGAAATTTTAAGTTACATGAAGAATGGAAGGTGGATACAGACAGAAGGCAGCTGATATTTGATCTTTGGACTTAGGTAGTATTTTATGTGCATTGCATATATTCAGAATCAACATTTTTTCTAATCATCAAGGAATATGGAATTCCACTGCATTATCTCATCCCGTTTCTGCTTTTTCAGGATATGCTTAATGGTTTCAAAGAGGAAGTCTATCCTCCTACCCATCTCTGGGATGGAAGTTCTTAGCATATTATGATGGCGAAACAATTCCCCAACTGTTTCCTGACCTCACTCCTCAAAGTTTTGGTTTTTAAACAAAAGGCATTTCAGCATGGAGATATAGATTTTGCACATGTTTCTTATCTCAGTAAAACTGACCGCAAAGGTCAAGTTTGGGGTGATTGCTTCAAATTCACTGAATTCCCTCACCCTCAGTCTGCTTTATTCTTTACAGATGATTTGACAATGCCCAGAGATGAACCAGAATATACAGAAGCTCTGTCTGAAGCTCTGTCAAACACAGAAGGAAAAGGAAAAGTTCAGCCTGTTACATAATGTCCAAATATCTGGATACTTGAAAAGGGGGAGATGACACATGGATGATGCTTTCTGTTGGGGGACTGTGGGTGGTAGCAGAGGTAGGAGACAGGAAAGAAACAGGACTAAGAGAGCTGAGGGAACCAGGGAAGACAGAATAGGAGAGAGGAAGTGGGCCAGACCACACACAGAAAGTTCCCAGGAGACAGAGGTCAAGTAAGGGAAGGTGGGGCATGCAAAGGGTGAAGGTCAAAGCAAGGCTGGTTTTTTTTCAGGATGTTAGGTTTTGGCTTTGCTGAGATGCGGGTTATATACCTCTAATTTTATAGAGAATGTACTAAGGATTTTCAAACCTTTTTAACAAACAAAAAGTCAAGAAACTAGTTTTATCAGTTGTGCCTTCTATTAAGATTCTTCTGCTTTTTAGGTGAGAGATCAGCCTTTTGCTCTGTGGTATGATAAAAGGGGGTCCAACGGCATCCAGGTACCACAGAGAGTAGCAGTCATATTAGTAGAGATCTAATCTTTATTTTCAAATTAAAAACCTCTTTGGAGAATGACAGATTAAAATGCTATCAGTTGAGTTTAGTGTTAGGGTAATACTGCCCTCAAGTCAAGAAATGGTCCCTCTGCTTCTATTTTCTAGAAGAGATTGGGGAGAATGGGTATCATGTCTTCCTTAATGTTTGGTAGAATTCACCAATCAAACCACTATTGATTCAATTTCTTTAATAGACATAGGCCCACTCTGATAGGCCTAATTATTTATCTATTCTCCATGTGTTGAGTTTTGGTAGTTAGCATGTTTCAAGAAATTGATTCATTTCAACTTATCAAATTTATGGGCATAGAATTGTTCATAGCATTTCTTTACTATCCTTTTAATGTCCATAGGATCAGTAGTGATAACTTCTCCTTCATTTTGGATATTGGTAATTTGTGTCTTCTTTCTTTTTTTCTTGGTTGGTCTGGCTTGAGGTATATCATTTTCACTGATCTTTTCTAAGAACCAGCATTTGGTTCATTGATTTTTTCTATTGTCTCTTGTTTCTAGTTCGTTGATTTCTGCTCTAATTTTTAGTATTTCTTTTCTTCTGCTTGTTTGAGGTTTGAATTGTTCTTTCTCTAGTTCCCTTAAGGTAGAAGCTTAAATTATTGACTTTAGATCTTTCTTCTTTTCTAACATATGCATCTAATGTTGTAAATTTCCCTCTAAGCACTGCTTTTGTTGCATCCTCCACATTTTGATAATTTGTGTTTTCATTTTTACTTAGTTCAAAATATTTTTTAGTTTTCAGAGTTATTTTTTGGCATACTCTTGTTAAATCTGTAAACTTTAAAATTTAATACTGCTTATCCTTCTGTCCTTGCTTTGCTTTTCCTTTTCTCCCCCATTACTTGTTATCTTTCAGCATAACATATAATCTGTTTATTATTATGCATTATTACTTTTTATTTAACTGGGGATTTTATTTTTACATTTTCTTTGTGAAATATAACATATATACAGAAAAGTGATAACTTTCAAAGTATAATTTAACAAGTACTTAGCAAATTTCAAAGAATATTATGGGTTATTGTTCCACCATTTCAGTTATTTCTTTCCGTGAACTATAATGTATGTACAGAAAGGTGATAATTTTCAAAGTATGATTTAACAAGTAGTTATATATAATGAATAATATATAATATTATGCATTATTAACTATCTGCCTCCTTCTGTTAGAATATAACAGCTTTGTTGGTTTTGTTTATGATGTAGGCCAAGCATCTAGTACAGTCCTGATATGCAATAGACAAAAAATATTTTTGAATGAAGAGAGATTTTGTGAAAAAGTTTAGCATACAGCATGAGAGAGCGGGAGAAACAGTGCCGCTGAACCAGGCTTTGTATGTTGGATGGTCTATTTAATTTCAAAAATTTTGCTTTTCAAATGGCACATGGATATTTGACAAATTAAACTCCATATAATATCTGAGTTGAGATTTTGTGTCCATTTGATCTCATCTATGATTTCCAGTCAAACTATAAAATTATTTACTCTTTGGATCACTACAGCTGAATCATATTTTACATCCATAAAGAAAGGACGAATTTATACAATGCTATCTTTCATCTTTGGGCATCAAAAGCTGACATGAATTTTCTCAGGTATTGTAAGTAGTCAAATCAATTAGGATATGGAGCACCTGACTGAAATCCTTAATAGCTAGAATATGAAGCAGATTCTTATATTTTATAAAGATTAATCTATAGCATTCATTTTGCATTTCTCTGTCACAATACTCCACTTAAAAGAAGAATACGCTTCAGTGGATACTGAAGAAATATTCCTTCATCAAAGATGCCTAGCAAGGTATTGCAGTGATGCTACTGATAAAGAGTATCCTGGATCTTCATAGACATACATTTAAATAGAAATTTTATCACCTGAAAAATACCAAAGAATCATATATTCATACAACTTGTTCAGCTGCATGCTTCTCTAATTTCCTCTTCTTTTAACTTCTATCTTGCCTTGCCCAAGGCAAAGAGGACTTCCAAAACAATGAAGATGGTCACCTTTGTAGCACCTATCATGGATATGGTGAGGAAGGAAGTGAGCTGATGTATATGAACATAACTCCTGTTGTATAGTTATTTGTCACCCATCAAATTTCAGTCTCAACTATATTGCTCAGAGGTGGATTTGGGGGGTGGTACTGAAGCCTACAAGCAGCATAACTGCATTTCCAAGACTCCTTTGCCAGCTAACTTCTAGTTGGGTCATGCCAGTAGGAGGCATTAGTGGAAGACGGGGAGGTGGGATGAAAGGGAAATACATTTTTTTCTGCTTCTGGTGGTGCTCAGGCAACAGCTGCAGTACACAGGGGAAAGTGTTTTCTCAGAAGTAGTATAAGCATCTGGATTCCTATTCAGCTGTGGTTGTGCAGTTTTAACTTCAATACAGTATATTCAGCATCTCTGGAGTCCACACCAGATTCCAGTTCAGAGGCAATAGCAGAGTTCCTGTGTAAGTATCTCCTTTCTCTTTTTTGCTCTCCTAGTCCCTCAAACACCTTTATAGCCATCTCCCTTCAGTTAATCTTTTTCTGCTTGACAACTCTAAAGTGAGTTCTATTTTCCTGAGTAGCCTGGATGTAACACCTGGAACCAACAGGGATCCTAGCAAATAGAACCTCAAAGATTGGAATTTGGGATTTGTTATTGATCAGATTGTACTTGAACATTAAATAACTTCAGTGGCAGAGGAACATCAGATACTCAAAATCTATGACTTGCAGTGGCAAAACAATAACATAAATGATAATTTTTCATGGCCTGGGATAATTTTTCATAGCCTCAGATAAATTGTCTCTTGAAGGTAAGACTTCAGGAGAACAACCGTCTGCTATGATTAGTTTAGAAGTGACGGTTTCAAAGACTCTGGGGTTTCTGGCAGCTTCTGACTTCACTGTAGAGCTTATTAAAAGAAAATAACAAGCTCAGATTTTTACTATCAGCTCCATGCTTAATTAAAGAATCAGAAATATTTTTCAATGTCCAGAAAGAATCTCTTTTTGCCTATGGCCTATAATCTCAGGACTGATATAGCCAAAAATCAGAATGAAAATTTGGTACTGAAGGCTGTAGAATTACACTTTAATTAAAATTCACTGATATACTAGGTCTCATATAAAAGTTGATTGGGAAGGAATGGGACCTAGAGAACTGGAGTTGTACAGGAACATTTGAGTGTACTCAGATGAATCTAAGAATCATGAAACCCTAACCACCTGAATGTCTTTTGCTAACAGAAGCAATTCCTCCTCCCCTATCTGAAGACTTTATCATTTCCTTGCTTTAAAACCCAGTAATTAGCTTACAGGATTCAGCTACTTTGCAAAGATATTTATTCTCTTCATGATCCATTCTTAACACCTCTTTTTACTTCTAGATCTATGGCTAAAAATATATCCTAGCATGCTCAAAATGATTAAAATGAAAAAAAATAGTAACATTTTGCTAGCTTATGCTGAGAAAAATATGCCTGGAAAGGATATGTGTAGGAAAAACTTCTTAGTGGGTAGCCCAAGGAGGACTGAAAATAAAGGACTCCCTGTGTTCAGTGGTGACGATGGGACACAAGGTGACAGAGACACAGGCCATGCGGCAGTGCTTAATTTCCAGGTGTATTTGCGTACAGTATCTGTAGTGGTCAGCAGTGCTACAGTTTCATCTTGCAGAGATTTTTGGTAATGGCTAATTTTTCACAAAGTTCTTTGGTATAAAATATATAGGCAGACTATTACATAATTGAGAAAAGTCTAAGGCTGGGGAAAAAATACTTTATTTGCATCAATACAGAGGAAAGACATGCTCTAACCCAGTTTCCAGAAATGAGGTGATTCAAAGATCTGGACACACTTGACAGATTGGAATGTTCTTTTGAGCTTCTGACATATTCAGATAGAATTCCAGAGAAGTCCCTATGATTTTGGAGGAAAAACCATGCCTTTTCTGCATACAACCACTGCCTCTCTGAGAAACAGCTCTTTGTTTGCTTTGGGGCCCTAATAAAGATAGATGCTTGAGCATGCAAGCCCCATTATGAACTGAGTATTATCTGATCAACAAACCATAAACATGGGTATGGGCAGCAGTACTTGGTCATTGAGTGGAAGAGGGTATAAGAGCTTAGACTTGATCAGGACCTGAGAATACAAGTAAGTTGTATCAGCCGGTGGCTCCATAACTGCTGCTCCCACTCTATTTCCATCATCCCTAAAGCCATGCCGTCTTCTGCAAATAACAGTTTCCTCTTTGAGAAACAGGTCCTGGCTTGCTTCCTTTGATCAACTGGCAAAAGAAGAAAAACTAGGACCTGGTTTACAGATGGTTCTGCATGATATATTGGTAGGATATTAGTAGATAGGAAGAAAGAGGAAGCCATTTCCCCCCTGCTTTTTGGAGACACCACAGGCAGCAGCAGCCACAGTGGGAGAGCCAGCTCCCCAGTGGGGATGAAGTGCCTGGGTTTTTGCTAAGTGCAGTTCCAACAGCAGAAGTGGCAGTGCCTTTCGCAGCAGTAGTGAGAGGAGGTGTGGGATCCTCAGTGGGAGTGCAGGCTTCTGGGTTGGTATTAGCTGCAGCGGTGGCAGGAGGTGGCAGCAGCAGCACTTGCAAATCAGTAGCAAGTGTTTTTGGACTCTAGCTCAGGGGTGGTAGCAGCTTTCTTGACTCTTCTTGAACCTTCCAATACTTTAACAAACAACTCCTTGCATTCAAATCCTCTCTTTTTGAAATATCTACAAAGTTTTCTCTTTTCGTGAATGGACATTGATTAACACACCTACAATTGTTCTTCTGTCTAATTCTTACAGTAATACTGAGAGAAATGTTATCCCCATTTTACAATAATAAAACAAAGACTCAGAGATGTTAAGTAACTTGTCTGTAAGTATAGAACCTAGTGAAAGAATCCATGATTGAACACTAGCCTGACAATGACTCTTAAAATTTTCTATAGAATGTGAAACCACAGTGTAACATGTCCTTTTGGCTGGTCATACCTGTGGAGTGGCAAGGGAGCTGCTGGTGGTGTTGTAACAGTTTTTCTGTCATTATGTGCTAATTAAACGGTGTCCCTTAAGCTTTTTTTTTTGTACCACCCCTTTTAAAAATATCTTAAAAAGTGGCCTTACAGGACAACAATTAGGTTTTATTCCTTAGTAAAGTCAGTATGTCCTTGATGAGGCTTACACTGCAGCTTGCCACATGTTATAGTGTTATTCCTAGACTCTTTTTGGTTTGGGTTCATAGGAAAGGGCAGCATCCTTCCAACTTATTCCTTATTTTCCTGTGTATATGGTTCCAGAACTCTAAGGGATGGGATATTCAAATCCTGAGGAGTAAACATGGAATAATATATAAGGATCCATGGGTCAGACAGTAAAACCAGATTTTCTGTTTTTTCTTTTCTCCCACTCACATAAATAGAAGCAATTAAAAATTATAACTGATTTGTTTATACAGTTGCTGCTAAATACATCTTTATCAATTTATTGACTTGTGGGTTAGGAATTCAGCTCTCAAAAATTTCCTGTATTCCTGCTGAGTTGGTTTGAAGTGGATACTCACTGTTGTTTTTTGGGAGAGTGCAGGGGGTGACTAAAACGAAGTTGGGTATCTCATGCATCATACAGTATAGAAACCTGCTCCACTTACACTAGGGGATGACTGCCTGGCACTACTAATTATAACATTGACATTTGTGCTGTTCTTTCTTTGAGTAAACTAAGACTCCAATGTCACATAAAAACATATTCACATGAAAAGTCCTGAAATTGCTAGACAACATAGATTACTCTTACTTCTCTCTCAAGAAATAGCATTTTATTGAGTTCAGAAAGAGTTTGTGGCAGAACCTGACATGGATTGAGATTCTTTACACCCATAGTTGGGAAGACTCCCTTAGAAAGAGAGTCAAACAATAAACCGAAGACATAGCTGCTGATTGCAGCTCTTCCAAAGTGCTAACAGTGTGTCTGGGCAGGGATACTATGGCACCTTTAATTAATTTTCTAAAAATTTTCAATAAATATGCATTAGTTACAAAATTGTGTTTTCAAAATACACAATTTAAAAGCACAAAAGCTTTCTTAGCAAAAAGTATTCTCAAACTAACAAGGCTTACCACTGTTCTCATCTGCCACAGTCCAGTGGCTCCCGACTCTCTTCTAGAAGACATTGATGTTCCAGGAACTGAATGAACTTACTGACTTCAAATAAAACACTATGTACTTTTCCAGAATTACAGAAAAATGAGCTAATACATAATATTATTTATTTGGTCTTTGATTTTTCTTAAATATTCAAGGTTTGCTACCTTTTGTACCTTTTATCTGCTGGTAGCAGAAAGCCAAAAATATTAAAGTAAAAACTTGAAAATGCGATTTCTCTAAATATTATATGAACTATTGGCCCTATTTTGAGGTTCATATCTACCCAGAGAATGCAAGCAGATTTTATGAGAGTAAAAAATTTTCCTACTTTAAATGACGTCCCTGTCGATATTGAAATTTCATGGCGTTCTGAGAAGGATATAGTCCTTTTCAGAGGCCAGATCTCCTCAACATATTTGAGAGACTCAGGCAGAGTAAATTTCAAATTCTATGGTAGTTGCAACCATTTATATTATTTCCTCTTTGAAGATGCTCAGACACTAATAAAATGTATTTGCCGTAATGTTCATTTCACAAGTTCTTTACAAATTCCTACAAGGCCTGCATCTTTTCCACTTCTCAGCTGAATAGATGAAGTAAAAGGAGGGACAGTGATTTCACATGTTTCTGAGAAGTTTCTAGCAGAGCTATGAATAAATTCCTATTCTCTAAGCCCTCATCTAGAGGTTGCACACTGGGTCTCTTTTATCAAGATCGTAGGAATAAGCAGGACATGCTATCTGATGTCTGTTTTCTGTCTGAAGAGTTAACAGTAATGACTGTGGGCAAAGAGATAGTAGATGATATTAATTTTCTATATATTTTCTTGTAGCTTTTTCTAAAGTGTTTGCAATAAGCATATAAAGTATTTTTATACTTACTGAACAAATAAAAAAATTTAAAACTCGTTTGATATTTTTGGAAAAGATAAGCAAAAAATGAGCAAGCCTTGAACAATATTTCTCAGTAGAAAGAGCCAGGGATTTAGATGACTGAATTCTTCAAGACTTCTTTCAATTCTATAATACTGAGTTCTCCAAATGGCTTGTGATTTCTAAGGGTGATATTAACATTTTCACATTAACTGGTATCCTCCCATGGAGTTTAGGATAATATAAAACACTCAGAAATCAATTATATTTATTTATCATTTATAAAACGAACATTTATTGAACTGTTTCATCCAAGAAGGTACCAGGAGGGTTAACAATTACTTCTGTGGAAACAGCAAAGTGTTGCCTTTGGAGTCAGAATATCTGAGTTTAAATTCACTGACTAACTATGTGACTTTTGATAAATTACTTAACTTTGCCTGATCTGCAAAATGTGGCTAAGAATCCTCCTCACCCCACAGGGTTATTGTGAAGATTAAATGAGATACTCTATGTTCAGCCCTTAGTAAAGGGGATGGCACTCTTATCCAGTAAGAGAAGGGACGCAGTCATAAAATATAGTTGAACCTCTTTACACAGTTTAAAAAAGGGTTATTTTAAGTAAGAAAATTTGTAACTTGATTTAGGGATTAGAGAAGCCATATTGCCAAATACATATTTTGATGTGCTGACTGCTATTGTACTTCTACCCAGTCAGCTTCTTTCACCCTAACCATGGGAATTTCTAATTTAAGAAGATCTATATCTGTTCCTAAGTCACCTGGCTTTGACCTCTTGCCTAGGCCTTTATCTACACTAGCCAAGGAGTAAGATCAAAAAATTGTTGTCAATATATTTGTGAGTCTATAGTCACAATCCATATTAGGTCTCTCCTTCCATCCCCTCTTTCAAGGGTTTCCTATTTAGCATTATGTTCATCATACTCAACATTGATTTCCAGGACTAATCAGGACTTGTTCACTAAGAGATTTGCATTCTGCTGCCAGGATGTTGCTGCTTTTCAGAAGGTAGCTAAATCAGCCTATAACAACGGCAACTTCTCATTTTGTTTTTTGTTTCATCCTCAATAAGCTAATTCTTTTCTCTGCGAGTAAAACTGAAAAATCACTGGCTACTACAAAGCAGAGGGCCCAGTCAAACTGCCTGTCTGTCAAGGACCTTGAATTACAAGGTGAAAAAGGCAAAGTGTGATTAGCACTAATGGCACACTTTTATAGTCCTGTACACCTCACCCCCAGAGAAAAGTTGGCATATTTCACATTTTAATAGTGAGCAATGAGTATGTAGGATGGTGTACCTGCATTTAGGGTGTCAGTGGTTTAACCTGGAGCATTTCTTTTTACCTTCTGTTTCTGGGAAAAGACTTGGAAGCAGGCTAACTTTTGAAGCTGTTTTTAAAATGACCTTGTTTGTGTCTTCTCACTCAAATCTCTACAGGGAATATTTTGTTCTAGGACATAATGCTCAAGCCCATGGTGGGTACTCTAGATTAAAAAAAAAAAAAAAATTGATCTTCAAATAACAGCTTTCAAATTCCCAGAAACCAATGACTAAAGAGAATTAAATAAGGCAAAACTTTTACAAGTGGAAAATATTCTTTCCAACTCTCTAATGCAACAATGATAAAAATCTCTCCTTAGTGCTCCTCCATTCCCATCTCATTCCCCAATGTTGAATCTATTAGGGAAGAATTTAGATATGTTTGTTTTTAGATCAATGAACACAGCTCCATAAGAAGATTTTTCTGCATTCAGTTTCATCTCTAAACTGGCTCTCGTGTATTACTGGTACTGAGTTGCTTTACATCCCAAGTATCTCTTCAGTTCGATAACTCTCTTTTGAGTGGCAACTAATAACCTCTAAACAGTGTTAGGTGCTAGGGTTAGAAATATAAAGGTGAGTATGATCTAGTTTCTTCCCTTAAGGAGCTCACACTAGGGGAAGACAAATGGTTATATAAAGAAATAAGTGTAAGGCAGTGAGGTCCATATAATTATAGGAGTTTGGACATGTTAGAGGGATAGAAAAACGGAGGACTTTATTTGAGAGTCAGCAAAGGATTAGGCAGTAGTCAGGACAGGCTTACTAGAGGAGGTAGGAACCCCTGAGCAGGATTGTTAAGGATGAACAGGAATTTTCCTGGTGGAAGTAGTGAATGTGTTGAATGAAGGAAGGATGAAAGGGATAGGAAGGAATTTCAGGGAGAGGGAACAGTAGATATTCAAATGTTTGAAAAAAAAAAAAAATAGGCCCATGTCCCACCCCAAATTTAAGCAAATTTGATTCAACAGACAAACTACAAACTAGACTTCAGCTTTCACTCAGGAACTTAATGTCAAGAGAAAAAACTGACATAGGTTGCAGAATTATAGTGAGTGAGAGGACGATAGAGAACTTCTAGAGGGGACCCACGGAATACTAGAAGTGCGGGGTTTTCCACTACCCACCCATGGGAAGAAGGCCTGGGGCAAGGAGGTCAAACGGTTCAGGCTCTGCCAACTCCCACCCCTTACTTCACCTAGAGAAGATCCTCAGTTGCTTTTCCATTGGGCCTCTAGTTTGATGAAATAAGGGCCCAGAGGGGTTAAGTGATTCACCCAAGATCAGTTAGCTAATTTATTGCAAAGCATGACAAAAACTCCAAATTCTTGACTTCTAGTTCAGTTCCTTCTTTAAATCATATTGCCTTCTCCACATTCAAGATATTCATAAATTAAAACTTGTAGAACAGGAAAGGATTCCTGAATTAACCAAACATGGTGACCTCATCTTCAATCTCTGCACCCTTAACACAAAATCACTTTACTTTGCTCCTTCAGAATGCCCTGGCTGAGCTCATGATGAAAGATATAAAGACTTCATTACAAGGGGTCATGCAGTTTCCAATAGAACAAGAACCTTATAGGGATCTTTTACATGTTTTAAAGTCTGTAGATATAAAAAGTACTTTGGGATTGAAAACATAAAATCAGGGTGGAAACATCACTTTTGGTTACTCCTAGTTGTCCAAAATGTAAATTTGACATCTTGGACTCTACTCTACTTAGTCTGGGCTTCACATATCCACACACAAAATCATTGCTTGTATAGAAAAATTATTCAATGGACATTTAATATTTATTAAATGGCATGCAGCACCCAGAGAGCATAAAATAAAATAATAAAATGACTTTAGTCTATTTAACAAAAAGCTTTAATTTATATAACTTCCTATAAATATTCAGGAGATGACATTGTGCTGTAGACTGCTATCTGATCACTAAAATCCATTTATTTCCTCTTCTTCCTGGGCACTTTGGTAGATAGCATTTCCTGCCTCCTAGCAGTCAGGTGTGGCAATTTAACTGATCTGTGGTCAATGAAATGTGAGTGGAGGTGATATGCTCAACTTCTGTGCCTGGCCCATAAAAACCTACTGTGCGTGCTCTTTCATCTTTTCCTCGTTCCAACTATCTGGAGTGGAGTATGACCTTAAAGACATGTGCCGAGGATGGTGGAGCCTCTGTCAGTCTGTGTAAAAGGCAACCCCACTGATACGTTCACCACTCTAGGACTTTTATGTGAGCATAATTTAAGTAAACTTTTATTGTGTTTGAGTCATTATATATTTTGGGATCTATTCATTATGGTTAACAGGCTACCCTAATTAATACAGACTATAAGTGAATATTCTAGATAAGGAAACTGGTTCAGGTAAGAAAGAGGACCACTCCTCAAAGTCTATGAGAGGAAAGATTTGCAACCAGGAAAAAGAAATTCAACTTTATTGATTCCCTGTCAATGCCTTTCCCCTTGTTTTATCAAACTCTAATGTTTCTAATAAATCATATATCAATGATGATAAAATTGCAAATATTAAATATACATAAAATACAGAGTGTACATTTAAATATGAAAATGGTGTAATGAGTTCTCAAAAAACCCAATTCAACATGCCCAAGCTTGTTTCCAGCTAGGCACTTTCTCCTGTGAGTGAGAAGAATGTGATTATAGTTCTCATGAGCATTCCTTTAAAGGAATTGAGGGAAAAAATTGAGGGTAATGGTCTGGTTCTCAGTGGGTTTCCTTGCCCCATGAAGTGTTTTGTAGTCCAGCATGCTATCCTGATGATTTTGATAGTATTCACTTTTTAAAATTATGCCATTTTAAAACTCTATTGCACAATAGAGACAACTTTTAAGATCATATATAATTAACAAATGAAATTTAGTGATAAGATCTACTTTCAACTCTAAGGCCTAATATTTGATCAAAGTATGACTTCTGCTATAGAACAAATATAGAATTTTCTAGACTTATCAAAACTGGTGGTGATGATTAAATTCATCTATTCTTCCTAATGACAACATTTTATACCATGCATTTGAATAGTAGGTTATTACCATCATCATGTTAGAGTTTCACAACCTGCCTGTGAGGCAGGAAAAGTTCTTAAGTCAGTTTTATAGATGAGAAAATTAAGGCCAAAAGAAGCAAATCAATTTTCACAAGGTCTACAGCTGGTAGGAGTTCCAAATAGTCTTTTTCTGCTTATACCATTGGTTTATATAGTCTTCTCTGCATTTTATCCATTTCAAATAAATGATCTGCCAAACAAAAAAGAATTAAAGGAGCTTTAGGTCTATTCATTTTGGTAATTTGAGATTAAAAGGATCCAGGAAGACCAGTAAAGATAATACTTAAGAGGCAGAACTCATGATTATAGCTTTACAATTCTGCAAAATATATGACAGAGTGCATTCAGAGGCTTGGAAAGTAAAATGAACTAATGCATATAAAAGCATCTAACACTTTTTAGGCATTTGTTAGGTGCTCAATAAAGGCTAGTTGAGGCTGAATCTTCATAAAGTATTGTGTGTAAAAGCATTTCAGCAAAAACCTTCCACTCTGAGTTTGCAGAAGACAAACTTTTGAGAGTTCATTACTCAGAGAACATTGACAGTGTGTGAAAAAGTTAATAAAGTTATGCTAGAGGCAGAGCAAAGAAGGCCACCTCAGCTAACTAGGTTCCTTTTCTATCTCCTGAAACATAAACAATGATGAGGTAGCTTCTGCATTAATCAGAAGCAGAGAGGAAAATGTGTTCTCTGAAAGTAGCAAAACGTTAGGTGATCCCTTCTTTAATTGAGAATTGTGGTACACATATTTCTAGTTGTATGATTCCATCAGAATTCGAAATAAAATATTTTTAAAGAAGAAAGAACATCAATGCCTTCTTTATTTCTCAGTAAAGTTTTTTTCCTGAGACCAATTTTTCTTTAATCTGTCTTGGTATCAACATCTCAGAGCTACTCATCACTTGCTTATTATTACGGTTATGGTGGCACTGGAGAACAATTGAAGATCAGGCATCAGAAGATGAGGCTTTTAGTCCTGGCTCAGCTGTTAATTACCTTGTATTATTTTGGGCAGTTCATTTTACTTTGAAAAGTCTCAGTTTTAACACCTAAAAATGAGGAGCTTAGAGAAGGTGACATAGAGATTCTTCTCAAAGGCTAATATTTCTAGATGAACTAAAACCTTCCCTTATGTTGTGTCTCCACATAATTTTTTACAAACATTTTGAAGGATTTGAGAGAGAGGCACTTCTTGCCTAGCATTGTGTCCAATAATCTACAAACACTTAATATATCTTTTCTTTTCATATACCCAGGAGTAAAAAATAGCACTTCTTTGGAGGACTCGTTGCTTTTTACCTCCCTTTTGCTCTTCCTTCTCAGTCCTCTGGTATCTGAAAGTTTTTCATTTTAACATTGATGGCAAACTGTCTTAGCATCTTCTGCTTCATTCTTTATTCTTCCCAGTCCTGCAAAGGGAAGCAGAGAGCACAGCAGAGGCCAAGTGGCTAATGAATATCTGACCACAAATGGGAGGCCTGAGTAAATGCTGCCCGTTGAAATTCCAAGTAATAGGTTGACTGTAAAGCATTCTGGTGCCATGGTCCTGTGTGGGTGAGATTTAGCACATCAGACAACTGCAGTAAAAAGAGTCTCTTGATAGATACACATTCTTCTCTTTTAGAAAATAGTAGCTATCTATTACTTTATACTCTTAACTAGAGTTGAAATTCTGTCTTTGAAGCTCTTCAGATTTAATATGACTACTTCCTGCAAATGGGTAGAGGAGGAATAGAAAGCTCCTGTTTCTTCTATGATGATAAAATAATTCCCTTTCTTTTTTCAACGACCTATTTTTAGTGATTTCTACTTTCATTTTAATGAGGCAAAAAAATCTAATGGTTATGGTAAAAGATTATAGCTTCTATTCTGAAATCATGTACTAGGTTATGTTCTAGTTGAAATCTTCTTGCTTGTTTATTAAAAACAGCTCACTAAAGAACCATTTTTCATTTTCGTTTTTGAAATTGGAAAACAAAAACTTGCTTCTCTCTTCTTCTCCTCCTCTCTCCCCTCTTTCTCTCTCACTCATTCTTTTTACTTCATGTGGAGACTGTAGGAAGTAAAGGATTAATCAACTGCATTATACATGGCAAGTGCTGATTTATTAGTTATCAAATGATCTGAATGAATGGATTAGTAGATTTTGCTTATTCAACTTATTTTTATTAACTTAATTGATCTAATTTATTTAGTCAGCATTTATGTTAACTTCTTATAAAAAAGAATTATGCAAAACATATACTAACAGCTGGAATATGAGTGGGATATGCTACTATTCAAAGGTTATAATACCATAAAAAAGAGAAAATTTACATAAAACCATCAATAAGACATTATTATAGAGGACTCAAAATTAATAGGAAAAAAGTTCTATGATATAGTGATAGAGATACTGTACACCAAGATACCTGTACTTAACAAACACAAAGAGAAGAGTCTGAAAAAATCAGTGATTTTGTTAACCCTTGACAAAATAAGTTAGCTGATTATAACTAAGGGTGTACATATGACTATGTTTCAGTGTAGTAATTTACTCAAGCAAGGAAGGAACTTCCTCCTACCATAACAATTGTTTTGTCTAGAACTTGTTTAACCATTCAAAGTCAGAGTCAAATATTTATTTGTATGTCCAATCAGGAAATGTCTTGGCAATTAGAAATTAGTCTAACTTTCTTCCAAATACCACCCACTGTTCCAATACAGGCACAAATTCCAATCTTCTTCATGAACTATTGATCTCCCTCTAAATATCATAATGTTTTATTAAATTCTGCTATGGCTTACAGCTACTTGTATGTTTGGTATAGCTATTATGTTTATGAATATTAGCAATACACATCACTTATACAATACTTCATAGCAAAGGAGACAAATTGGGACCCACAGACTGAAATGCAGCATATATTTTATTTAACAATTTTTGGTCAGTTGTCAACATTTAAAAATGGAATATTTTATATAAAATTGGGATTTCTACACTTCATGAGAAGTTGGATGCTCCTGCATCACAGGACCCTCATTCCCAGCATGGAATTGTCTCATGACAACAACTGATGAAATCTAATCAGCAACTGCTACCTTTTCACTCACTTTGGATAGTGTGTCATTTCTATGCTGTCAACTTGGGCAACTACTACGTGCTGGACCAGTGTGCCACCAGCCTGGGCCCTGACATCTGCAGCCTCTTCTTCCAGTTGGGATCTCAAGGAGGCAGGGAACACAGCTCTGACAGCCCAAAATGGCTTGGCTCCACACCAGCTTGAACCCACTGACCCTCTGGAGTACTGACACTGAGGCCTGCAGACAGATGTTTCATCAGGTCAAGGGTCGATGCCAGATTTTGCTTTTGTGGTCTGGTAAGCCAATAAACACCAAGAACCTCAAAAAAAAAAAAAAATCTGTTTGCTTTATTCAATTATGATACTCACCTAGCCCTTGTGAGAATTTGGGTTCTCAATCATTACTTTTCAATTATCAAAGGTCATTCTCTTTTTATCACTACAAAAACATGTAAAGGGTAAAGGGTATGTATTCAATACATAAGGATTGAAGAGCAGAGAGATTAATTAAATTATATAAGGTCAAGTAATTAGTCAATGATAGAGTATATTTTCTGATGTCAACTTCCATTCTTTCTTTTCAAATAATGCCAATAACAATATTTCTAAAGGTCTGCACATGTCAATTGAAATAAAAGTTGAGAGATTAGGTTGTTTGTTTTTTTTTTTTTTTTTTTTTTTTTTACATTTTAAAAAATGAGTTTTGTCAATGTTTACAAAATGTCTGCTGGTATTTTGATTGGGGTGGCATATAAATCTATAGACTAGTTAGGGAGAATTAAGTCTTCTAATTCATGAACATAGTACTCTATTTATTTCAGGCTCCTTAATTTATCAATGCAATATTTTATGATACTAAGTATATTGGTCTAAATATACATATATTTCAAATTTATCCCTATTTCATATTTTAATGCTATTGTAAATGGTATTTTCATTTCAGTTTCTGACTGATCATTGATCATACATGGAAATACTATTGGTTTTGCATCTTGGCTTTGCATCTTGTGAATTTGCTATTTCACTGAATAGTTGTAGCATTTTTGTGTGCAGATTCCTTAGGTTTTTCAGCATATATGATCATGCCATCTGTCAATAAAGACTTTTTTTCTTCTTTTTAAGTCTTTGTGCATATTATTTCTTTTTCTTGCAGTGCCTAACACAATGTTGAAAAGGAGTTGCAACAGAGAACATCTTCACTTTGTTCCCCATCTTATGGGGAAAGCATTCAGTCTTTCATCTTGAGGTATCATGTTCACTGTAGATTTTTCATAATTCCCTTTATTGGGTTGAGAAAATCCACCTCAAATCCTAGTCTGACAAGACTTTTAAGCTTTGTTAGTATGGGTCTAAAGCCTCCTTTTAGTATAGGGATGATTTATCCCTAGTCCTAAAGAGATACTCTCTGAGGACTGTACTGATAACCCATGTATTACAAGATTTTTTCCTCTTTGACCAATGGGAACATGAACTAGTCCCAGACATGTGAGCTCTCCAGGATTTGTTTGATGTGGTGGTTTGAAGATGTATGTACCCCAGAAAAATATATTCTCAAATTTAATCTATTCCTGCGGATGTAAACCAACTGTAAGCAGGATCTTTTGATGAGGATACTTCAAGTTGTGATCCACTTCATACAGAATGAGTCTTAATCTTCTTACTGGAGTCCTTTATAAATGGAATGAATACACAGAGAGAGTCAGAAAGCCACAGAAGCAAGAAGCTGAAATCAGTGAAACCTGGAAGAGAAGGGAGAGACAGGCAGATGCTGCCATGTGCCTTGCCATGTGCCAGAGGAGCCAAGGATTGCTGGCAGCTGGTCTTCAGGAAGAAAGCATTGCCTCAATTTGGATATTTTCTTGGCCTCAGAACAGTAAGCTAATAAATTCCCACTGTTCAAGCAAACCCTTTTCATGGTATTTGCTTTAAGCAGCCTAAGAAATAGAAACATTTGGATTACTGCTCTTGTGGGTTTTTTTCATTGATTCTATCCCTGGCTTCTGGGAGTTTCTTCTCAAGCATGCTCAGATCAGTACTCAGCCAAGAACTGGAAAAATCTTTCTGCAGATCTCCAGAGCTCCTTTCTCCCTGGTAGCCTGACCCACAAATTTTATTAAACCTGACCTTCCTTAAATATGATCTCAATCTCCATAGCTCAGCAACACTGCCAGGCTGTGTTTGGGCTTCCTTTGTTGATGCCTGGAAACTGCCTCCAGGCAGTAAGCTGGGCCAATCATACAATTTACCTCATTTATTTTCTCAGGGATGACTATGCTGTGCTGCCTGTTGTCTAATGTCTAAAATTGTTCTTAATATATTTTTTTCAGTTATCTTGTTCACAGAGGGAAGGTAAATCCAGTACTTGTTGTTTTTTTCAGTTATCTTGTTCACAGAGGGAAGGTAAATCCAATACTTGTTGTTCTACCATGCTCAGAAGCAGAAGTCAGTTTGGTTTTATTTCAACTTAGAATTATAGTAGAAACTTAGAGATTTAAAATGCTTTTGCATGTTTGTCATTTTTCTAGTATTTTGTGTTAAAAAAACTAGTTTGGTACAGAACATTACTAACCCAATGTTGTTAGAAGAACTGACTTATTCTTCAGTCCATAAAACAAGACTAAAGTATAGAAAAATGCATTAATAAACTTTACTTTCTACCTGCAACATCAGGAAGTAGGGAGTATGTCCCAAATTGGAAAAATAGATGACCACTTTCTTAGAAATCTATGTCATCATAACCTGTACTGAATTAAATGAAAGCCTCTAACTAGCCTATGTGACTTTTTGAAACTCCCATCATTGCAACAACTTTTCTTTGTGGTAAGATATTTAGTCTTCAGAAGCTTTCTAGTTTCTGTTTTAATTTATTAACCCATGAAAGGCCTCCCCACAGAACGTTAGGGTAAAATAGCTGCTCAGAGAAATTCATCTTTGGTTAATTTAAATTAGCTACCCCCTTGTAGTTAAAGTACTAAACAAAGTTCCGAAACTTTATCTTAATTGGAGTTGGGGGTAAATGAGAGCTTTGTAGCATGAACTGCTAAGTAGTTTGCTCAGAAAAATGTTTGGATACTGTATGGTTCTCTGAACAAATAGGACACAGCATAAGAGTGGGAAGAGAGGATGGAGAGATGGCAGGGAGAAGGAAGATATTCAAAGAGCAGAGAAAAATCAAGAGAGAAGATGGTGGCGTTAAGCCAAATTTTCAGTCTTGGCTTTGCCACTTAATATGATGTAAAGTTAGGCAATTATTTTAATTCTCTAAATTTCACTTTCCTCACTTATTAGAAAAATCATAATACTAAGCTTACAGGGCTAATAAGAGGATAAAATAAATAAAATAAAATAATGCATGCAAAGCACTGTGCCTGGCAAGTAGTAAGCATTTAAACATTTTATCTAACTTTAGTTTGAAGGGAGAAAAACACCAAAGCTAAATCTTACTTAATTTGTCTAGCACAGACCCTCATAATTACAATGCTCAAGGCAAAAGATTAGGATATTATGTAATATTAACAGTAAGAGTTCTTTTTATTTACTCTTCCTTTAGTGTCAGTTCAGAGAGATAAAAATAAAACAATGAATCTATGAGTCTACCTGTTTACCTATAATCATCATCTATCTAATCATCTATCCATCTATCCTCTACCTAAAGATCTGTTCAAATAATCGATTCCAATGGTTTCTGAAATGAATGCTGACTGAGCATAGTCATTTAGCACTGAGTGTTTTTTATCCAACTATTTAAATATTTAATTTTATGTTAATTCTCTCTGTATCTGAGATTGATTTTCTTTTTTTTTTTTCCAAAAATATTCTACAGGTCTTTTAAAAATGACATAAAATACCTTGCTCAAATTACCTGCTATTTTATACCTTATAGTAGAGCAAGTCCAGACACATCAGAAATAATTGGACCAAATGTTATTCTGGAAGTGAGAGTGAACTTGATTTAAAAAGAAGGCAGAAAGAATATGAGATACTTTTTCAGGTCTGACAACAAAAATGATAGTTTTTCATTCAGAATTGCGTTCTGATCTAATGGCAGCTGAGTGGTGGTGGTGAACGATACTAGAAAATGAATGCTATGTGGAACATTTCTCAATATTAGTACATTCCAGTGACCCTTTCATTCTCTACTACAGGCTTCCTGGCTGCTCTGTCCATTCACCTTAAAATGTGTGCATGCACATACACATACACACGTGCACTCACGCAGACAAATTCTACCTAAATTTTTAACTGCTTGATTCCACATTACTCTAAAAGAACAAAGAGCTTAGAAAGTAACATACAAAGTTTAATACTGGGGGGTTGTTTTAGTTTCCTAGGGCTTCTGGAACAAATTAGCTCAAACTGAATGGCTTAAACCACAAAAATTAATTTTCTCACAGTTCTGGAGGCTAGAAGTCTGCAATCTGCAGGAAAGGAACACTTTCTTGTCTCTTCCTTGTTTCTTCTGGTTTGCTGGCAATCCTTGGACTTCAATCTCTCTCTCAGTCATCACATAGCATTCTCCCTTCCATCTATCTGTCTGTCTGTCTGTCTCACCTCCCCTTCTTTTAAGGAAACCAGTCATATTGCATTAGGGCCTACCCCTAGTTAATAATTTCTTCAAATACCATATTTCCAAATAAGGTCATCTTCACAGGTCTCAGGGTTAGGACTTGAACATATGTTCTTGGGAGATGCAGTTCATTCCATATAGCAAAATCATTAGAAATTAATAATAACCTACAATGGAGAAAAGCCAATGTTCTAGTTTGCTGTTGCTGCCAGAATGAAAAACACCAGAAATGGATTGGCTTTTATAAAGGGGGTTTATTTGGTTGCACAGTTACAGTCTTAAGGCCATAAAGTGTCCAAGGTAAGTCACTGACAATCAGGAACCTTCACTGGAGGGTGGCCAATGGCATCCAGAAAACCTCTGTTAGCTGGGAAGGCACGTGGCTGGTGACTGCTCCAGATTTCTGGTTTCAAAATGGCTTTCTCCCAGGACATTCCTCTCTAGGCCACAGCTCCTCTTCAAAGTGTCACTCTTGGTTGCTCTTCGGGTGCTTGTCCTCTCTTAGCTTCTCCGAAGCAAGAGTCTGCTTTCAACGGCCATCTTCAAACTGTCTCTCATCTGCAGCTCCTGTGCTTTCTTCAAAGTGTCCCTCTTGGCTGTATCTCCTCTTCAAAACGTCTCTCACAGCGCCACTGCACTAAGTTCCTTCTGTTTGCTAGCCCATTTTTGTGGCTCCACTGATCAAGGCCCACCCTGAATGGGTGGGGCCACGCCTCCATGGAAATTATCTCATCAGAGTTATCACTACAGTTGGGTGGGGAGCATTTCCATGCAATCACTCAAAGAATTACAATCTAATCAGCACTGTTAACATCTGCCCACACGAGATTACATCAAAGACAATGGTGTTAGGAGGACACAATATATTCAAACTGGCACAGCCAAGAAGGGAATATACTAGGCATGTTTTATAAATTATTGCCAAAAATTGCAGAGATTTTACTAAAGATATGATTTCTTGATTTTTAAAAAAGTTCAGAATAACTAGCAGCAAGGGGCTTTAATTTCCACATAGCAATCAACTAGGGCTGAGCAATGATATCTTGTCTGAACAGAGAATCCACTCTTCTGCTTACCATAGTTCTACTGAACAGGTTAAGTGGTCCCTGCTGAATTTATGTTTATGACTTATTTTCTACAGTTTTGACTGCCATCCTAATAGGAAAATCCTATGTTGCTGGCATTGGTGCAACTGTCACCTGATGGGACTCTAGCGATCCTTAGGATGGAAGAGTAGAATATTCTTATTTATTTATGTATTTGTTCACCCATTCACTTAACTATTATGTACAAACAACTATGACAGCTGTTGAAATAGTGATAAACAAAATTCACTCTCTCCTTGGATTCGAGGTGCTTATAATCTAGTGGGATATATTGAGTAACTAAACAAACACTTGTAATAGGGTGTGATGAGTGCACTGTGATTAAAGTGTGATAAATGCTCTGTGGGGTGCTCTGAAACCTATAGGAGGAGCAACCAAGCCAGAATTGAAAGGATTGGTAAAAACTTTCTATAAAATGTCATTATGTTGATACCTAAAGAATGACTGGTAGATAGTCAGGTGAGGAGAAAAGAGGGAGAGTTTTCCTGGCAGAGAAAATAACATACACAAAGACCTGGAGATAAAAGAGAGCTTGGTGAATCTGAGGAAGTAAAAAGAGTTAATGTTGGCTGGAGTGTACATCATAAGGCATAGTGACTTAAATGACCATGGAAAGATGTACATGAGATAAATACTATGAAGACTCTTGAATGCTATATCAAGGAATTGGAAATTTATTCCAAGGGTAATCAGGAGACATAGAATAATTTTAAACAGGCAAAAGACATAATTAGTTTTGAAGTTTATAAAATTTACTTTTGTTACTGTGTAGAAAATAGTTTGAAAGGGTTTAAGACTGAAATGAGAAGTTCATATAGAACCTGCAGAATTAGTCCAGGAGAGACATGACAGTGACTTGAATTTAGGTAATGTCAATGGATATAGAGGTGGTGAAGGGATTTGAGAAAGAAATAATTAGGATATAGAATTAACTGTAGTTGCTATTGGGGTGAATGCAGGTAGTGAGGCATAAAGTCCATCAAGGATACTGTCTAGATTTCTTGCACAGGCATCTAGAAGAACTAATATGGTTCTATTTATGGGGATAGAGGATACAAGGGGAAAAGAAGTTTTGGAAAAAGACAGTATGTTCAGTTTTGAACATGTTGAAATTTGCATCATCTATGAAACAGCCAAGTAAAGATACCCAGTGGAAAGTTGAATACATGGCTTCTAGCTGAGAGGAGAGACCTGAGATTTTTTTTATATCATGTGTAAGTTAACAGAAATCATGGGAGTAGATGAGCTACTCAAGGAGAGTCATAGAGTGAAAAGAGGGACAGGCTGGACCAAGAACCCCCAAGAGCAGGCAAAGGTTGAGAGACCCACAGAAGGAACTGACAACAAGCTCTCAGAAAATAGGAAGAAAGTCATGTAAATGTGACATCCTAAAAGTAAGGAAAAAAGTGTTTCAAAAAAGAGGTAGACAATAGGAAAAGATGCTAAGATTAAATAAGATACTGAATAAAATGCATCCATTGAATTTAGCAATAAAGATGTCCTCCCAGGAGAACTTGTTGAGGCTGTGGAATGATGTGAAGAAAAGCCAGATTGTAATGTCGAAATTGGAAGTGAGGAAGTGTAGACAGAAAGTGTAGAAACTTCTTTCAAAAGTTTAATTGTTATGGACAAATAGTCTGGAAATTCAAAGGAATTTATGGATTTGAGAGAGATTTTTTTTCAGAGGGAGAGCTAGGGATTAAAGTGCCAGGAAATCCATGGAACGCAAAGAAATAAAGATGAAGCACTGATGGCAGGTAAGGATTAAAGCAGCTACTGAACTTTATGCATACTTCTGCTTTCTAATACTTTACTAATATCTGTAATTCATTGTTCATCTTGTTTATGTGGATTTCATCCAAACTTTTTAACAGATTAGCACCTGCTTTATTACTACTACTACTGCTGCTGCTGCTGCTGCTGCTGCTGCTACTACTACTACTACTACTACTACTACTACTACTACTACTACTACTACTACTACTACTACTACTACTATATCATGGGATAATGACATTATTATTTAAGTACAGTTTTATTTGTGTGTTCGTTCCATCAAACTGATATGTTCATGGACAGGATGTATATTAACTCCCCCAGCACATTACTCTAGCACAACCTTATCCCAATTGTCTCCTTGCCCCATCTCTCCATGGGCTAAACTTTTTTGGTTGTTGTTCCTCTATGGTTTCACTCTGATAGGCTGCTTAGGTGACTGAAGTTTAAATCAGACCAGATATAGCAGAACAGGGACCCTTTGGCTAACTGTTAACATCTACCTCTATGACTGGCCACAATTACTCTTGAACTCCTAAATTCAAGAATTGTATGCTCAGGTGTCTAGGTGTTTGCCTAAATGGAAAGAAGAGGTCTGATGTGGGTTTTCCCACAGGATCAAGTTGGAATTGCAAAAGGTAGGTGTAAATGTCAATAAATCGACTAAGAATGGACTAGTTTCTTTCACAGTGTGAACTCCATAAAGATGTGTCAGATCTGTGTAATAGACATTGCATAGCACTTTGGAAATCATTGCATAGAAATAGACAGTAAGTTTTGCATAGAAATCTATTTTGCATAGAAAGAAACACAAATAACCAATTTTGCATATAATGATATAAAAAATAAACATTAAAGACAACTATGAAAATCAAGAGAATGGTGAAACTCCAAAGCAGAGGCCATGATGTATAGGGAAAACAACACTGGATTAAGAATCACAGGACTGAGAGTTTCATTTGTTACCACTGCTGTGTGTTCCTGAGTAATCTGCTTAATCTTCATGAGCCAGCATTTTCTATTTGTCAAATGAAATAGATGGGGAATATGATCTCTTAGGAGTTTTATAGCTTTGAAAAGCCACAATACTTCAAAGTACTTTAAGAAAGCTTAGAGAGCTGTATAAATGCAATTATAGTTATTAGAATTCAGTGAAAAGATCAGAGCTTCTTCTCTTAGGGAGAAAATACATTATCAATTTCCTGATAGGTTATAGGAAGGGTGTTCCAAAATGCTTAGGAAACAGAACATGCAGCAAATGTTCACAATATTACATAAAAGTCTTCAGGATTTTACAGTTGTAAGTATCTCAGAGTTATCAATTAATCATTTAAATTTACAAACGAGGAAAGGGAGGTTAGAAGTTAATTTACTTGCTTAAGGTGACACTCAGCCAGTAACTGCTAAAAACCGTGCCAGAGTTCAGGTTATTTGATCCGCAATGTAAGTGGTTATTCTATGCTGTCAGTCATTTGTATCAAAGGAAAAATGTGAGGTTTGGGCAATATTACCAAGAGTTAATACTCAGTGTGATGGGAAACAATTACTTGCAACAAGCATAATTGTTAATGTCATTAATACATAAAATTCTTATAAAGCAATACAAAATTAATCAAAAAATGAAAAATACATAAAATTATGACCATGTCATAGAAGACATCAAAAATGCTATTAGTATTTGAAAAATTATTCACTATAAGCAGAAATCAAAGAAATATAAATCAAACCATTTTGTGGTTTTGTGTTTCAAAACACAGTGTTTAGAAATGATTGTACCCATAAATACTTATAGGCTATTTGTTTATCTCTGGGTAATGGTCATTCCTTTTCTGGCTGAGTCTTAGTCTCACTTTGATATTCTGAAATTCAAGTAATGACAAATTGAGTTAGACTATATATACATACATATATATATATGTATGTATATATAGTCTTTATTACTCATCTGCCCATCCACTGGGTAAAGGGAGTATCAGTCACAAGGTTTTCATAATCACACAGTCACATGATAAAAGCTATATAGTTATACAATCATTATTATGAATCAAGTCTACTAGATTACAGTTCAACAGATTCAGGTATTTCCTTCTAACTATTCTAATAAACTAGAAACAAAAAGGAATATCTACATAATGCATAACAATAACCTCCAGGATGACCGCTAGACTCAATTTGAAATCTTTTAGCCACTGAAACTTTATTTTGTTTCATTTCTTTTCCCCCTTTTGGTCAAGAAGGCTTTCTCAATCCCATGATGCCAGGCCAGGCTTATCCCTGGGAGTCATGTCCCACATTGCCAGGGAGACATACACTGCTGGGAGTCATGTCCCATGTAGGGAGGAGGGAGTCATGTTCCATATAGTAAGTTTATTTGCAGAGTTGACCGAGAGAAAGAGGCCACATCTGAGCAACAAAAGAGGTTCTCTGGGAGTGAGTCACTTCCTCTAAAGCATATGTAGAAGAGTGAATACCTGAGCAAAAGCAGGGTTCTGAAAAAGGAGCACAGGGATAGATGCTAGGTTTTCAAGGAATATAGTGTCTGCTACATGCATTTACAGTAAGCAATTTACAAAATGTAAGTAGTTGCATGTAAATAAGCAGAAAGTGTTCTCTTCTCTGCCATTTCTTAACCTGCAGAACATTAAGTTATAAAAACATAGTGCAAGTGCTAAAGTTTGTATGTTGTTGGTGTTATTATTGCAAAGATTGAATGTAGTTGATTAATTCAAGAAGTTTTGTTGCATGCTCTAAACTGAACTAGGAATAATGAAGTGTATAATGTATTATAGGTGGTTAGCTGAAATACACTGAAATTGGCAGAAGTGGTGAATTAGATAAAACAAGCACCCTACAAAATACTTTGTGGGCATTGAGTGACAAAGGTAAAGGAAATTACAGCAGTGCATGAGCTTTCTGAAATGTTTTTCCCTTAGTCTCTATCATAGGAAACATTCATCAGAGGTAAGTCTGAAAAGGGGAGAGCTGAAAAATATACTTGATGGATCTGTGGCAGAATGGTGTCATAGAAGAGCTGAATCACAATTTCAATTAGGAGAATAATTGGTTATTCCAGGGTTACATTGGTGTTTACCCTTTCATTGACATCAAAGTAGAGAATTCTATTTATTGCTTTCTGGGTCACTGCCCTCTTCTACACTCTGGGGATTAGCTCCTGTAGTTCTTTTAGATATTAAAAAAAGTACCCTGAAATTTAAATTCCAAGACAATTTTGCAACTAGTTTAGTTGAATGGTGTATTTGAGATAAGCTAAAATTTAAAAAAAAAAATTTTTAAATTAGAAGACAAGTCAAAATTGTGTTGTACTGACAATAAAAGAAGCCAGATTGTTTAAGCACATTGCTGTCAGCACAATGAGATAAAACATTCTGTCTACCAGCACCATTAAACACTCAGGAACAAAACTCCTTTGAGGGAAGCACATGAAGACAATAGATCATAGGCAACTCCTGAAACTGCAGCTGCTTTCAGTCTTCTAGAAACTTTGAAGTTCTTTGATTTTTTTTTTTTCACTCTTCCTTTCAGTTCATTTTTTTCCCCTCCATAATGTCTCTGGCATTCATCCTTTTCTTTTCCATTTCCATATCCACTATCTTAAATGCATGCTTTCCTCACCACATTCTTGAAACAACTGAAACAGACCCAACCCTCAAGATGGGTTTCTTGTTCCCAGTCTCTCCATTCTTCAATTCACCTTTCTATATGCTATTGTAGCATTCCTAAAATAGATTTTTCCCTGGAGGGTCTCCATTATCTTGCCCCAGGCTATCAGTTAATCTTGCACTATTCCTCTCCATTCATGATATTCTTCTCACTCTTCTCCACATGACCAGCTCATTCTGTACTGGTCAGATCACAGCTGGGCTGTTACCTTTCCTACTTTAGTTTCTAATGTTTTCCTGATCACAGGCCCATTCACGTTATGTTTGTTCCAATTTCCATTGTGATTTCTTATCTCTGGAGCTTTTACACCATCTAACATCAGTAGCATATGGAGTAAGTAGCATTTAGTTGTTTTCTTGTTGCTCAGTATTTTCTAACTTTGTCTTCTTAATCAAATTGTGAGGCACCTGATCTTAATAATCGTGGTACATTTCTATTTTATGCATCACTTTGCCTACACAGCGCTGGCCAATACTGTCCCAGAAGATAATTTGGCCATTTATTGATTGTGGCAAAAAAAAAAAATCCAGAACATTGTACAAGTCAAGCTTAAGTAATGCATCAAATACTGCAGTTAATGGCTTAAAAAATGCAGCATCCTGGTCCCTACCACTGACATACTAAATTAGAATCTCTATGGATGAACCCAGGAATTTATATATTTTTAAACTACCCAAGATGATTTTGATGTTGCAAGTCAGAACCCTGGTATTCAGGAATCACTGCACAGAATGCTTCCTGTTTTTGATCACCCCATTAATTCATGAGGGAGTTCTGTGTTTTTTACCTCTAAATAGCTTTCAACCCTGTCCATGTTTCATTGCCTTAAATAAGGCTCTCCTCACTTTCTTAACTGGTTGCCTTGCCTCCTTTTATGAATTGAGCTGTGTCTTCCAAAAAGATATACTGAAGTTCTAACCCTTGGTAATTGTGAATGTGACCTTATTTGGAAAGAGTCATTGCAGATGGAACTGGTTAAATTGAAATGAGGTCATACTGGGGTAGGGTGGGCTGTTAATCCACTATAACTGGTGCCGTTATGAGAAGGGGAGAAGAGACACTGGAAGGAGGCATATGAAAATGGAGGAGGCAGAGATCAGAGAGAAGAATCTACAAACCAAGGAATGCCAAGGATTGCTGGCTACCACCAGATACCAGGAGAGAGCCATGCAACAATTCTTCCCTAAAGACCTCAGGTGGAGCACAGCTCTGCTGACACCAGGATTTCAGACTTCAAGCCTCTGGAACTGTGAGACAGTAAATTTCTGTTGTTTTAAGCCATCTGGTTTGTGGTACTCTGTTATGGCAGCTTTAGGGATCTCATATACCTCACTTCAGACTCCGCTCCAATATTACCTCCATATTGCTGTCAGTATTTGTGCTTAAAAATCTCAAATTTGATCACAGTGTGCATAAAATGCTTTGTTTTATTAAGTCAACCATCTTTATATGACATACAATATCTGCCTACCATTAAAGTCTAGTCTTCTTCCACAGCCTCCATCCACACTGAACTATTCAAAACACTTTTATGCTCTTGAATCATTGCCTTTGGTTATTATCAAGGACCATATTTTACACCATTCATCTAACTAATATCTATTGAATTGATACTAGTATATAGACTAGGCATGTGTGAGAAACTAAGAATACTGAGATTAAAGATACAGTCCCTTTTTTTTCAGAACCCGACAATCCACTAGGAAGATAGAGAAGCAAAAAAGTCACTCAACTGTGGACTGAGAACTTATTATTTTTCAGAATTGGACTAAGCATTTTATACGCATTATCACTTTTAATCTTCACAAACCAGAGAATTGGGAACTGAGGCTAAAGCCCAAGTCTTTGGAATCTGGAGCCCACATTCTTAACCACTATGCTTCTCCATGATTGTGTTGAAAGAAATGACAAGAGGAACCACAATCACATCCGAGGAAATTTCATGAACTACTCATATGACAGACTCTTGGATTAACAGGAAAGAAAATTAAGTGGCATAAGACTAATACTTTCCTCTATCCCTTCCTTATGTTGCATTAGGACTGATATTTTTACTTATTTTTGTAGCACAGAAGTTAACAAAATGCCTGCCATGTGGCATTTTGTATTACCAAATACAGGTTTGACAGTTTCAGTTCCTTTGCTTCAGCTGTATCAAATCACTTCACCAGCCCTCAACATGTAAATGCTGACAGAGCTGAGTTTGAATCCTGACTCTTTACTTTTATTAACTATATGTTCTTAGGAGAGTTACTTAACCTCTCTGATCCTTAGTTTTCTCATCTGTAAAAGCGAAAATGCAAGTTTTAATAAAAGGTTTCAAGTAGGAAAATGACATGATAAGATTTGCATGTGGGGTGATTAACTCCAGCAACTGTGAGGCATTAGTACTAAGTCAAAGGTATTAGTGGGCTGGACTATGGTGTTAGTAGAGGGGATGGAGAGAGGAAAGGGTAGAGGGTACGGGAGAGAGGAATGCTCGTGCTTATTTATGCACTTAAGTCTTCTCAACAAAGTGATGGAAGAGGTAGGAGCCTTTCTTCACAACTCTGAGTTTATTATGCACACCTTGGCATAAAATTTTAAATTTTAAATTTCATCCTCATTATAATTCTTAATTAACTTGAATCACTTTCTGGGTCTCAGTCTACTGAATGAAAGACTCGCATAAGCTAAAATAATTTCTCATGGAAACTTCTTTAATTCTGTAAGAAACATGACTATCTATTTAATGGAACAAACAAGAAATATTTAAAGTAAAAAGGTAAATGTTTATAACCTGTCACACTGAAGGTTAAGTGGTCTAAATGTTATCTCTTAAAGTAGAAAGTTGAAAGGTAAAAGTGAATAAACAAGAAATTGCAGTGAAAGCATTTTATTTAAGACATGGAGATAACCAGCAGAAGAAATAAACAGAAATGCTTAAATTGGGTCTTTCTTCAAGACCTGCCACAGGAGGGAACTGGATTGCTGAGATCAAGGATTCTGATGTTGAACCATTCTTCAAGTACACCCTTACCAGGTTCTCAATAGAGGGGTGTCTGGGAGATATTAATTTACAAAGGAAAACCTGAATAAGTCTGGAAGAAATACTTGCCTTTCCAATAAAGGTCCTGAAGTTTTTGGGATTTCCAAGGAGAAATATCCCACTCTGAGAGATCTCATCCATTCCTAAATAGTCAAGGACTCTTTAGACCACTAGAGTTTTGTAACAGGATAGCTCTAAGCAATCATTTAATGTCCATCAAAGGAAATTATCAATGTAATTTCATCACTCAAATAGTTTAAACACTAAGGATTTAAAAAGTATGAATCTGATTTAATATTGGTTTAATTTAAATTGACTTGGTCTTGTTATTTAAACTTTATTTTAATGTCATTTTTGAGATGCAATTTTGAATAAATGAAAAACGATGTGATGGTTAATTTCATATGTCAGCTTGGCAAGGTTATGGTGTCCCGTTGTTTGGTCAGGCAAGCAATGGCCTGCTTGTTACTGTGAGGGTATTTGGATTTAAAGCAAATGCCTTTATCAATGGCTGCATCTACAATCAACAAAGGAGACTGCCTTCAGTAATGAGAGGGATCTTCTCATCCAATCAGTTGGAAGCCTTAATGTGAGAACTGAGAATTTCAGCAGTCAGAAAGAAGAATTTCTATAATCTGCTTTCAGCCAGCCAGTTTCTCCTGGGGAATTCATCATTACCTTCATCACAGTTCCCAACTTGCAGCCTTCTCTTTGGAATTTGGACGGGTCAATCCCCATATTCATGTGAGCCAATTCCCATAATAAACTTCTTAATATTTACATACATACGTGTACACACACACACACACACACACCTGCTGTTAGTTCTGTTTCTTTGGAGAACCCTGACTAATACAAATGATATGTATTTTACCTTGAATATTGAGCTCATCTAATCAATAAAATTACTTTTCTTAATTAGTCTGTATTGAAAATTGCACAGTATACTAACTTATTAAACTAAAAGGAAATCAATATAAGTTAAATAGCTAATGATTTGTGAAACTAGAAACAAGAATTTTTTACTTCAAATAAGTGAAAGCTTATATTAATTATAAATATGAGTAAGAGTGAGACCTAAAAATTAAATTATCATATCTGCAGTGCAATGTGATGAGCTTAATATTAATATGTCAAAAAGTAAGTGGGATTTATTGTATTCATCAGTATTAAGTTCATGTTTAATATAATTTATAAAAGACAGCTAGAAGCAATATTCTTAGAGTAAGAGAGAGGAAGATTTTGCACTATATGTTCTACCACCATCATTGGAATTGAGACTAATAACAATATTAGACATTTCTCCATAAGGGGTTTTCATTAGCTAAAGACTAAATTGTTTAGAATAACAGCATTGCTACATTTAGCCAACTATTGTTCACACCCATTTCTATTGACCTCTTGGGCTAATATTCATTTCTTCTAACATTGTTAATTAAGTGTTGTTTGGTTGAATTATCTTGAGTCATTTGATTTTTGTGAAACTCTAAAACATTAGAAAATCCACATTTAAATACCATATTTAAGATATCCCTTATCAATAATAAAATAAATGTGTGGTTTATTCATGGTTTATAATTATTTATTTCACCGATCCCAATTTATTAGTGTTCATTATCTAAGGTTACTGACTTAAGCAGATAATTAAGGAATGCAAGTTATTCATTTCAATTTGACAGTTGTTTGGTGCTATTATATTATAAATAGATACTAATAGCTCTTTCCTACTTCTCAGATCTCTTAAACAGAAGGCCACATGTCAAGAAGTAACTAGTAAACTTAACATGTCAATAACAAAAATAGCACACTAATATTAAAGATTAGAAATGGAGCTTGGGGGATCTGAATGGAAATAAGCTTTTTTTTTTTCTTTTTTTTTAAATCTTGTCATTTTAATAGTGCTAAGAACATGGGTAAAGGAATGAGATAAGCAAGCTCTGAAGCCAATGTGACATGGCATGCCTTAAGGAATATAAAATAAAAGTTAGAGGAATAATTGCATTTTGAGATGCTGACAAAATGACTCCTGAAAATGTATCCTATTCTGAAAACCACAGCCCATCTCATTTTCCAAAAGTACTTTTCATCTCATTTTACAGTTTAATCCTTTACACACAGTTAAGGGTTATCTACTGTGCCAAACACCATTCCAAGTGCTGGAGATAAAGTATTGCACAAGATGAACTATTTCCCACCATCATGAATATTATCTTCTAGTCTACTGAGTGAGAAAGACTATAAACAAATAAACAAATAAACAAATAAATATATAATATAATGTTGGATAGTGAAAAGTACTATGAAGAAAAATAAGCAGAGTAGGGGCATAAAGAATAATGGGTGGGGTTAGAGGAGCAAACTGATCTAATCATTGGTAATTTATATACACTTTGTCAGAATTTGAGGAGTGGAGTGAGCTCCAATATAAGCGATAAAAGATTGTACTCTGCTATTTAAACAGTAACATTACCTCACATTAATCAGAGCAGAGATGTGCAAAGTCACATTAAAATGAAAGAAGAGCTCCAAGACCAGTAAGACTCAGTTTAACTTGATTAGTACATCTGAATAAAGATTCAATCAGAAGATGAATTTACCCACATTAGGCAATGGATATTCAGAAGTTAAACAATGTCAGAGTCAATAGAAGCAAGGCCCAGAGGTAGAAGAAAGACTTTCCCCATGAGTATTCTGTCCCTTGGAAGGCAATGTCTTTTATGCTGATGAATATATCATTATCTTAGCTTGACTTGGTTAAACATTGGACATTCTAACACTGCTTGTTCTTATTCATCTTCACCAGGAAACTTGCTAAACATGTAGTTCCCCAAGGTATTCTCTCTAGTCAAGTGGACACAAGGAACCCACTGCCCATAAATAATTATGAACTAGTGAGTTGACATCTTCATTACATACTAACACATGATAATACAAAAATAAGAAGAATTATAAATTAATAAGTTGGAATCCTAGTTTAACACACCAGTGTTACAAAAGGGCTTTTTGTTCATCCATCCTGACCTGAGGGATAATACTATCTGAGAACGCTTTCAATTTCCTAAACCTGATAATCTGAAGACTAGTTGTGAACCACAGACCCTCACAAGGAAATGAAAGCCCTAAAATGAGGCATCCAAGGAGAGAATCAACTCTCCGTTTTTCTACTTAATTGTCTAAAGAAGCCAATCAAGAACACATGCTCATGACATCACTTCTACCGGACTGACACTCTTCGAAGGTAGAAATACTGCTTAACCAATCTCTGTAGTTCCCACTTCCCACAGACCTTATTCTTAGAGAATATGTTCAGTGAATTAAAGAGTGAAGACAAGTATTTTGTCTTTATTCTCAAGTTACTACTTGTATGATTGGCAGCCACTAGCAAGAAGAAAAACTCTAATTAACGTTTTCTTGTATTTTATTTGAGAAAGGAAATTATAAATGATCTTGACTATATCCGTCTGTGCCAGAGTCTCCAGAACTATGGAACTACAGATACAGCCATAAAAAAAGACCAATAGAACCTATTAATTTGTAGGTACAAGGTATTACAGTGTTTCCAGCGAGAATGTCATAGAGATGAGAACCAGGTGTTAAATCATTGATCTTTATCTGTAATTTTACCAATTTTAAAAATGTGGATATGAAATTGAGACCCCCCCCCAATATTTTCTCATCAATTTAACATACCCATTAAAAAACAACTGGAGTAACTATTCTAACAGTATGTACTGTATATTAAAAATTTGCATTTATTTAAATTATATATGAATTCCAAACAATGAACAATGGTAGTAATAACAATAGCAAATTCTTATGTCCCACTACTTGCCAAGCATTGTTTCAAGTGCTTTACAAATATTAATTCATCCAATACTTACAATTATGCTCATTTCATAGATGAAAAAACTGAGCACAGAGTTGTCAAATAATTGCCCAAGGTTACATATTTGGTAAGTGACAGAAATAGAATTTGAGGCCAGGTAATGTGTTTCCAGAGTCTTTGTTCTTAACCATTACTCTAACATAATAACAATGATTAAAGATGACTTATTAGAAGACCTGCTACACTATACTCTTTCTCATTTATTCTAATTGGTTAATTTAGTTTTCCTGAAGTGAGAAATATCCAGCCAGAATACTATGAATGTTTAGGATTAAAATTGATGGCCCTCTAATTAAAATAAAATTTATTACAAAATAATTCAAACACTCAATAAAGTAGCAAAGCAATACATGATATCCTATATTCCCACCATTTAGATTTAACAGATGATAACATATAAACATATTTGCTTCAGAATTACATTTTTAAGAAAACTAAGAGAAAAGCAAACTCCAATCACAAAATTAGAAGAACTGTGAAGGTGAGGTGCATTCAGCTGGAGAGAGAATGCCTATGACTGCAGATAAAAAAAAATTTTAAAAAAAATTAAAAAAGTGGAACCCCTGAGTCACAAAATGAACAATCCCGTAATAGCACCACTGGGAAAGAGTAGGTGGGCTGATGGCAGGACCTTCCCTGGGCTTCGCAATGAGTCACACAATGTGGGGAAAGCAGATGAGGAATCAGAAGGAATCATTCAGACTAGCCATATTTGCAGGAATCAGTTTTTGGGGAAATACTGGAGGTGGTGAGAGGTGGCAAATTTCTGATATATTTAAGGGTAGATTCAAAAGGATATATTGTCTGTAGGATGAGGAAGAGAAGAGTCAAGATGACAAAGAACTGATTTGTCCCGCAAAATTGGAAAGATGTAATTGTCATTAACTGAAATTAAGAAGACTGGAAGAAGGTAAGTTTATGAGGGAAGATCAGAGGTAAAGTTTTAGAACAAGTCAATTTTGAGATGCTCATTAGACATTCAAGCAACGATATTCCGTAGACAGTTGGATATATGAGAGTAGAGTTTGTAGATGAGCAACAATAAATGAAGTATTTTAAATCTTGCATATTCATTTTCAAGTTGCTAACTGTCTAGTCCACCTCCATTGTCCTTGAGTAATTCACAGGGAAAACCATTCAAAACATGATTTACTATTGGTGGGAGGCTTTTGTGTAAACTAATCGTCAAATGGCAGGTGGCTTGCTCATCCTGGTGCACCTCCCAGGACTATCCTATACCAGCCAAGCATCTTAATGGAAAGTACTCAGTGCACCGCACTCAGTTTACCCAGTTAGTCCTCATAAGTTAATGATCAATTCCCACCCCAGCCAAAGGACTTGATTCTTCAGGTTTCTCCTGGTTGCATTTTCCTCTTAGACATATGGATAATGTTAACAAATAAACATATATCATAAAAGCATTTATTGCCCCTTGAAAAATGCTAGGGGTCTTGCTGCCAGACCTTGGGTTTTTATGTTGTTGAGTTCCCAATGTGGTTTGGATTGTTCTCTCTCTTAATGATACTCCTTAATAATTTCATCTCAAGTCAAGTCTCAGAAATTTTGCCAACTGATTCCTTGTTCCTTAGACTTTAGTTTTACTTTACTAAATGAAAGAAAAATAATTCTTGAAAAATCAGTGCGCTTATAAATCCCCAAGTTCCCCAATCAGAGTACACACTTATGCAAAATATGAAGGAAGATGTAGCACATATATCATAATGCTGTTAAAAGTATTTTTAACTAAATAGAAGTATTAAACTGATAATTTGAATGACAATTGAAGACAGGGGAGCCTATATCAAAAGGTTCATTCCAAAGACAAATGTCACCATGAAGCCAGCATTAGAACTCCAAGTGGAAAGCAGAAAGTAGATTTATTTTAATCAGAGTAGCTGGTCTAAAAGCAGCTTTTGGCTTTGAAAATTTCTATTTCATTCTTCATCTGCTTTTGCAAACAGATAATTCTAACAGAGTATTGACTTTCAATCACACATTATGAAATATTAGGTCTAAAATAGTGTATACTCTTCATTTTAAAGATCTGAAAGTCAAGCTGCAGATCAGTTAAATTATTTATGTAAGAGAAAACTTTAACAGAAATACATCTCCTCCTGTTAGTCAATGAATGAGGCCCCTACCTTGCTTTGGCTTTAGAAGCTTTTTGAGTCTATAGAGATAATATCTATAAAAGGGAATGTGAAAAACAGATAGATGTTCAAAGTTAAAACTATGATTTCTCTGCTCTTCCAGACTTCTAACATTTGAACAGAAGGGTCTCAGCACTGTTTATTATTGTTTAAAGGACCACTTTCTGACGTTTGTTCATTGTTGGGATAGTCATTTTCTGAACCAAAATAGAATAAAATTGGATATCTACATCACATATACTTATGTGTGTAACATTTTAGAGTTCTTTGAAATGGTTGTTTTTAAATGTTTGCAAGGAGTCAGAATGGTCATGAAGGAAAGTCAATAATCAGATGGGATATTCATGAAGAAAACTGAAGAATGCAGATATCTGAGAAAGGAAATAGATATATAAAATTGAGATAAGAAAAATTACTATAGCTTCTCTATAGTAAAGTAGCAAAATATATCTCGATCAAAATATGGGGCAGGGTGGAATTCTCAGCCCTAGACGCACATTAGAATCACATGGGGAACATTAAAAAAAAAAAATCTGAGCCCCACCCCAGCCCAAATAAATCAAAATGGGGGTGGAAGTAGGGAATTGAGACATTAGGGCCACTAGAGTAGGGCAATAAAAGGATCAAAAATGTTAGGTTAGAATAAAAGAACAGCAACTCATTCTTCTGACTGAAATATAGATGGGCCTGGCTTAATCTCAAGGGAAGAACTGAATTCCTTTCTTGGTTTTATAGGATCTATTTTATTTCCCCCACTAAACAGTGACATCAGAAAAGTTTCAGTATCTGAAAAGGTTTGGTGGGGCTGCTAGAGGATAATTAATTCTTTACCGCTTTGAGGAAAAGTCCATTCCAAAGCCACTTCCTCTTTCACTCATAATAGGATGGCTCTTTACCTTCCCTGCATTTACCCCCTTTAGCTCCCTTAGCACAGGTAATACATTTTGCCCAAGGAACAGCCATTGCATTCCTCTGGTACTCAGTCTACTACTTCATAAATAGATTATTTTGGCTTTATTTGGGCATTTATCGCTTTCAGCTTTGCCCAAAGAAAGAATTCATTTATTCATCAAATATGTAATGAATGCTATGTGCCATACACTGTTCTAGGTGCTGGGGATATAGTAGTAAAGAAAACTGGCAAAAAAATTCCTGTCTCAGAGAGTTTATAGATATTGGTTCTTTTAGTTATTTGGTTGACATGTGCAAAGCTTTTAAATAGAGTTAAACATTTTGCAGCTACCTCAAGAAAAATCCCTTAGTAATTGCTCCCAATTATTTGATACTTTTTCTTTTCTTCTTCCTTTTTTTTAATCATAAGGTTCTTTGTTTGTTCCTTGATCAAGAAAGACAGAGTTTCCATGATGAGGCCTGGACAAGTGCCACCCTTAGGTCTCCTCCCATCCAACCAGAGTAAATGTATCTATGAGCAGGGAGAGTCAGACTAGCTCCCCTCCACCAAATTCTGTAATTCCAAGCACTCAGATAGTCTTTCAGGGAGCATGAGTTTCTAGAAGGAGATTTTCCTAGAAACGGCATAATTTTAAAGTATACTGTAACTTTACTACACGTAGTAGTCAAGAAAATGTTAAATAGCTAAATGATTTTTATTTAATTTTGGGAACTATTGCAGTCAAGTGTGGCCAGCATTTTTGAAGAAGAGTCTGGCTATATTTTAGCTCCTGGAGAGGGAAGGCTTTGAAGTAGAGAAAATGACACATCTGAGGTTCAGAGTCTTAAAATCTCCAATGAGGATATACCTCCTAGGGGTCCCGCTCCACTCAAAGCCACAGGAAAAGGTAAATAGTCTCTTCCATTTGCAGAAAGCAAGCATGAGAGAGCAATCACATTGCAAACACAAGTGGAACCAAACAATGGGAACGAGCATTAAGGGTAGTCTGGGTGATGACACAGCCCTAAAGAAAGAAACCGAGGAGGTCCCTGAACCTGCTGCTAAGTGGCTGGTTTTCTGGGGTTGAAGGGGTATCTGTTACAAGTCTGAGTGACCTGAGGCTTGTAGGAGAGAACATGTAAAATAAAAAGCAGTAAGGTCAACGCAGTGAATGTGGTAGCTTTGTGGTATGAGGAACAGCTGTGCTCAGAGTAATATGGTGAGATGTAAATTGTGGAAACTTTGAAGAGATAAAGAGTGAGAAAAAATAATTATGGTGAAAATAGTGCCTCTGGATTATAAGCTCAAGCTCAGGAGGTATTTAGTTTATCTCTGTGTTCTGAGCACTTATCATACTTTATGGGGTCATAATAATTGTAGAATTAAAGCTAAGGTAAACATAGGCAGCTGAAATGGGCTGTACTCTTGCACCTCAATATTTACTTTGAAGTCAATTGCAAGCTCCTATAACATATAGATGAGAGAGAGAGAAGGCAGAAAGGTGACTGACATGTGAACATGTTTGGAGGATAGGAAGTGAGTGAAAAAGGTGGCAAAAGGATAGTGGATGAAAACAAGTGTGTTGGGCCATTCAAAAGGATGATAAGTTACATGACATGACAATTTTGAAGGTCATTTTAAGTACATAAGCTTTCCACTTTACTTCATAACTTAAACCTTCCATTTATGATGTGTCTCACCTGTAGTTGAGAGATGAAGACACTGACTTAATAATCATAGAGTTCTCTTAACTAAAATTTCTTTTCTGTTAGTTCCCATAGAATTCCCATCATCTTTTTTTCTTTTTCTTTTTTTGTCTGTCTTTTTAAAAAATGCTGGAGGAGAACACAGCGCTATGGCTGTGTTGCTATGGGTGGGAGGAGAGCCCCACGCCCCAGGTGGTGGATCCTTGGGCTGGCCCCTTATTCACCATCAGACTCACGGAACTATAGCCATTGGGACACTGAACTCAGTGATGGCTATTACTGGGGTCATCTTAATCTTCAGGCCGTAACTGAACAGAGCTCTCTTGATGATTTCCTTGCAACTACAGAACTTGCAGGAAGAGAATTTGTGGCTGAGAAGCTTACTATTAAGTTTGTACTTCCTGAGGCTAGAACTGTATTTCTGTCTTTTGAGAGGGCCAGAGAATTAAGAAACTCCATGAAGAAAACAAAGAGTTCTTGTGTATGCCAAGGAGACCAAACTGGGACCAACAGACTGCTCCAGAAGAACTCAAACAGGCAGAGAAAGATAACTTTCTAGAATGGAGATGTCAACTTGTCTGGCTAGAAGAGGAACAAAAGCTGATATTGACTCCATTTGAAAGAAATTTGTACTTTGAGCATCAGCTTCAGGGAGTCATTGAGAGAAGTGACATTGTGATCTAGATAATAGATGTTTGGAATCTTCTCCTGTTTATATGTAAGGATTTGGAATGTTACATTAAAGAAAGGGATGATGATAAGAAGAATGTTATTTTCATAAATAAGTCCAACTTGTAGACTGCAGAGCAGCAGAGTATCTGGCAACATACTTTCAAACAGAAGGTGTCAAGGTTATTTTCCAGTCAGCTTTGGCCAAACTCATCCAACTGAGTGACGACACTAAGGAACAAGTAAATGCAGATCCTGGAGAAACCAACTCAACTGAGCTTGAAAACTCTGAGCTTGATGAGTCTGAGATGGAACATCTCCCAGGCAGGTTTTATCCCTGCTAGTGAAGATGCCTCCAGTGATGACAACAACATGAGTTTGATGACTGTCAGGGGGAGGAGGATTGGCAGACATGTTCAAAAGAAGATGGCAACTTTGACAAAGATTCTTGTGGCCAGGACTGAAAGGAAAAGCTGTACTGTGTATTCTGAGGCTCAGGGCAGGAGACCCTACAGAAGAGGCAAACACACGATATTAGCCATGTGGTATCAAAGCAGGAATTACTGGAGATCTTTAAGCAGCTACACACTGGGAAGAAGTTGAAAGGCAGACAACATACTATTGGACTGGGGGGCTGCCCTAAGGTTGGTAAGAGCTCAATCAACATCATCATGGGCAACAAGAGAATGTCTGTGTCTGCCACACCTGGTCACACCAAGCATTTTCAGACTGTGTGTGGAGCCTGCCCTCTGCTTACATGGCTGCCCAGGCATGGAGACACCATCCTTTGTTTCTACCAAGGCAGAGAATACTTGCAATGGTATGCTACCAATAGGCCAGATGAGAGATTACATCCCAACTGCATCACTACTTTGCCAGACTATTCCAAGACATGTTTTAGAGGTTACCTACGGACTTAATATCATAAAGCCTAAAGAAGATGAAGAACCCCTCCTACCTCCAACATCAGAAAAATTGCTGACAGCTTATGGATATATGCAAGGATTCATGACAGCTCATGGGCAGCCGGACCAACCTCCATCTGCATGATATATCCTGAAGGACTATGTCAGAGGTAAACTCCTATACTGTCGTCTGCCTCCTGAAACTGTCCTTTGGCCTCTTAGCATCAACAAGAGCATCTCCTAGAAAACAAAATGAATGGTAATAAAATAAAAGTGCAGCCAGACAGAAGTAAAAGAGAAAAACAGATTGAAAATGCAGTCGACAAAAGTTTTTTTTTTTTTTTGTCAAGAGAATGTGAGAGCTTAGACCAAAGGAGTCCAGGCTGTGATGGGCAACAAGCCTGGGAGTAGCCAGGTGTTTGCAATTACTATGAGCTCAGAGAGCAGGCTGGGAAGTCCTGAAAAAAAAATATGGCGACAAAAATGAAAAAGAGAAAAGTCATAGACTCTATAAGCACCTGGGTATGTAAGCTTGGGCTGCAATAGACATGGCATCTGCATTGTGCAGATGGAAAAGGACAGAACCTGCGTGTTGCCTGTGGAACTTTTCTAGGACACTGGCACTACAGAACGGACCTTACTGTTGGAGAGCACAGCCACACCCAACAGACTTCATTTCAAGACTAAGGTGCTCCTTGAAACCCCATGTCTGACTAAAGTAGTCACCTTGGAGTCTAGAAACCTACTCCAAGAGGAGTCTAAACTAAAGATGATTGAATGAATTACGGACTGATATATATTTGTGTAAATTACATAAATGCATACTGATTTGAAAAGATATCAAAATCAAATTGCCACTAGCAGATACATTTTTTAAAATGCAAGGCTCCTAGAGCCAGAGGCCATATCTTATTCATCCCTGTCCTCCTCCAAGTGTTCTGAGCAGTTTTGAGCACAAAAGAGGCCCTTAATGTATATTTATTATTAAACAAATTATGAAAAATTAGTGATTGGCTAAAACCAGAATGATGTTTGTAGTGAGTTTTGTTTTTTTGTAAATTTTCATGTTTAATTTATCCATGGTCTGATTGATTGTTCCTAATCAAATCCATTGTTACTGAAATTTCAAATAAATAGCCCTATCACGTATTATTATAGTAGAATTAATTCTCTGAATGCAGAAAGTTTTATATACTAACATATGTTAACTGAAATCATAGAGACAAGGTGTTCTGGTTTGCTAATGCTGCCATTATGCAAAATGCCAGGAATGGATTGGCTTTTATAAATGGTGTTTATTTGTTTACAAAGTTACAGTCCTAAGGCCATAAAAGTGTCCAAACTAAGGCATCAGTAATAGGATGCCTTCACTGAAGGATGGCCAGTGGCGTCCAGAAGCCTCTGTTGGCTGGGAAGGCATGTGGCTGGCATGTGCTGTTCCCAGGTTGTGTTTCAGCTCCTCTCTCAGCTCCAGTGTGTCCTTAGCTTAGCATCTCCCAATGTCCTTCAATTAAAATCATAACAACAACTTAAGGACTTTATAAAACAAAATATTTACAATTTAAAAACAATGCAGTATAAACCAACTACATGTATATCAAGAGGTTTCATAGTAAGTAGACTATAAGGAATAGGGAAGATTTAGTGAGGGAAAGACTAGTGGTGGAGATATAGTGTGGATCTTATTTTGCAAAAGGTCAGGGGTGTGGATTAGGAAAGAAGAAGAACATTATTTTCCTAGGTAGAGACGTTTGATGTGCAAAAGCTTGGAGGCAAAGTGTTAGATGACCAGCAGAGGATTATCAATGGAATGGAATGACATTTTGGAGAATAATAAGAGATAAGGTTGAATAGACATTGTAACTGGAATGACATCTCCACTAAGTTAGCCTTTAGTTAAATTTAAGGTATTGCTTAACATTGGGAAAAATCTGAGAATTTCTAAGGCAGAAAGAGCTCCCTTATTCCTGTGTTCTCTGCATTGTTCTTTCATTCCAGACTTTTTATACAATAGTAACAATGACTTTGTTTCACAGCCATCCTTCCCAGTTTTGATTTTCTTGCCCTTTATAAAGCTCCTTAGTGGTTTTTCCCTTCGAGCTGAGGATAGACTATGTATCTACCATTTCCTGGGCTCTGCCAGCCCTGCATCCCCTCACTGCAGTCACATGCTGTCAGCAAAATAAGCAAACAGATGCCTGGCTTTTTGGGAATGAACACATGTCAGAGACAGAACCACTACCAAATGCTCCAAAATTACATTTTCACCTGCTTCTGTAGTGTGTTTCCCTTATTTAGGGAGAAATTATTCTGAAAATTGGGTAGGAGCTGTCTATCATCAGAACAAGCCTTGCCTTGCCTTGCCTTTGCCTTTGCCTTGCCTTTGCCTTGCCTTGCCTTGCCTTGCCTTGCCTTGCCTTCCTCTCCAATTATTTCATTCACTACTCCACCATGAATTCACCCCTTATAATTAAAAAGTTACTGATCTAGTTATGTCTGCTTTTAGTATCAATTAGAATGAGTCATTGTTCTTGGATTTGAGATCTCTGCAGAGCAGTGGTTCCAATTCTCTTAGGTAGTTTTGTGCACCAGAGTTTATGCTAGGAATATGGATCATCCTCTTCTCCAGAAGATTCTGAGTTGCAGATCCATGATTCATCTTGTGGGAGAGGAAGGGGTAGCAGTGGACAGGTAACATATGGAGCCAGAGACAGAGGACAGTGAAAGAACTCTAAACTGGAAGCCAGGATCTTGCAGTCCATTTCTTCTTGGGCTGCTAACCAGCCACCAGACAAGTCCTTTCATGTCCTAGATCTTATTATGAACTTTGCAAAATCAGAGACTTGGACTATATAATTTTAAAAGAATGTTCCAGCTCCCAAAGGCAATGACTTTATGTCTTTCTGGATGACAAGAAAGCAACAGAAAGCAAACTCACTGAAATATATATTTGTTCTGAAGACATTATTTGCAATTTTCCATTGTATTATACAGGTTTCCTCATGAAGCAGCAGTAGATCTGGAAAGAGCGGACCTAAGTTTCCAGGCAAAGGTCTTGCAAATTGCTGTTAATAGAACTGCAGTCTATTTAATATGTTTTCTATCTTTCCATAGAGGCAAAGTCACAAGGATGAGGCTCAAACAATAGAGTACAATATAATAAGCAACTGCCATGTTGTTTTCTAGTTGCTCTGTCAGAATCATATGCATTACCTAAAAACTATTACATCAAGAAAAATTGCAGTTTTTCTATTTTCTGTCAAATAATTAAGTAGAACAGTTGTTTACTCAAGCAGCAGCCGAATTCATTATAAAATGGCATTACTAATCATGGAAATTTAGGAAACATGTTTTATTTATTTATTTTTTGCTCAGTGGTAATTGAGGATGAACTATGGAGTTGAGTAACTGAGTAACTGAGTAACTGAGTATGAATATGGTAATTGAGTATGGAAAATGTGACACAGGGAACCAAAACAAACCACTAATAGGAAAGAAAAAAATGGCTCTACATTTACTTGGTGTTTCTCTGTTTTAGAAAAGGGATAAAGAGTCTACATTAATAAATATTTCTTTTTAAAGATTTTTTTAATGGGCTTTGAGTTAGAGCTAATGAAATATCAGGGAACAAAAATATAACTCCCTCATTATATTTCTAAAATTAGTCTCAACTTATCCTATGAGCACAGCCTAATACTCTTAACTTTCTGTGTCATCTTTTTCTATAAAATGGGAACACAGAACTGACATCCTTCACATGATTGATATAAGACGACAACTACAAAATGTGTTAGTAACAATAAAAGAAAAGAAAGGCTGACAAAGTAATTGAAAAACAAGAACAAAACAAATTCCCAAACAAGTTGAGTTCCAAAAGTAATAAATTACTTGATATTTATCAGAGTTAAGCCAATTGCTAGTTACTAGCACCAACCATTCAAACTACTATAGAGCCAGTTGGGTGACTTTTCCAATTGGACACTAAATCTCTTCATTGATGACTGATGTGTGTCCCAGCATTGTTAGGTTGGCTCAAGGAAAAGCTCCAGTGTTTTAAAATAGGCTATTTTGTTAACTTTAAATCTTTAAAATGTTTAATTAATATAATGTTGAAGAGTTAATGTAGTCATTTAGTTCTGAAACCAAAAATATAAAAAGTATAGAGTGAAAATCCCCCTCCCCATCTGCCCAAGTAAGTCTTAAGTTCAACCAGCTTTTAACTAAGGTCAGACAAAGTGGCTTGTATGCTTACTTAATTCACTTTTTGTCTTTTCTAAGGTGTTTCAGCAAGATGTTGCCTTATGATGAGGGTAGGAATGAAAAAAACAGTGCAGAAGTAGAAAGTATCATGTCATGTTGAAATAAAAGAATCATTTTCTCTATAAATTTTTGGAAATAAAGAAATGTTGTCTTCTCAGTGCAAACACCCAGTTGGAAAAACTTGGCTCAACAGGATAAAAGGAAATTACTAAATATTGACAGGAAAATCAACTACTATAACTGATTTTATTACATGCCTCATGTTATTAAACTGTTTAGTAATCAATTCTAATTAGAAGCATATAACTAAGTCCACTTTAGCTATTGGAAAACTGTACAGTACGAGATACCAAAATAAGAATAGCTGTAACCATTTCTATTCTGTGGTTTTAAAAATGCACTCTGGAAATTATATTAGTCTTGATAAAGAATAGGACCATGTTTTTGTTTGAAGTACAAGAAGTCTAAGTAGATTTGGGCTTAGTATGGTTTTAGGGATATGGTGTATTGCAGTGCATATGTAATGTGGATGATTTTCGATTCTATAAAAATTGATTCCAGTGTTTTTCTTTTAAAACAGGCATCAGCATGGTCTCCCAGTGTGATGTGGGAAATTGTCCAAACTGACAACTGGATAAAAAAACAAGTGCTTGGTATGCTACTGTTTTGCTTGGTGCTATTATTCAAATTGAAAATAAACTCCAGCTCTGGAAATGTTTGAATGTATACAGTCACCTGAGTAAACTGAGCTTTTACTCCATCCCGCTTATAGTAAGCCATGTCTTTAGAATTGTGAGCCACCATGATAAAGTGGAAAAACTGGTTGCATTGCTGGCAAAATTATAATATGTAAGCATTTCCTGCATGATAAAAAATTTATTAATCTTCCATATAATCATAGAAACTATATAGATAATGCTGTGGGTTTTTTTTTAATGACAGAATTGAAGATTGGCTTACAGAGCAATTTTCTAAAAAAATAAGAACCAATCTCAGCAAATTGTCTCTCTTTTACCTTTATTGCTCATTCAACATCATATCATGAAGAAAGAAGAAGATGAAGAATGAAGACAAAGAAGGAGAAAGAGGAGAAGGAAGGAAAGGAGGAGGAAAAGGAGCAGGCTAGGAAGGAAGGAAGAAAGGGAGGCAGGGAGGGAGGGAGGGAGGGAGGAAGGGCAAACAAAAAAGAGACAACATAGTTATACCAGTTACCAGTCTCTTGTTACCTTCTTTCCCCTGCTTTCCTGCTCCTGGTTCTAAGGCACAGAGCCTCAATGTCTAAGCACTTTCCTTCAGGATGGTCACAACTGGTGATGGATGTGATCTTCATGACCTATCTGGGACCAACTTTTGACCATTGCTAACCTTCCATATTGTGCTGACTGGCTTCTACTTATTTGGGAAGCCATGAGGGAAAAGTTAAATATCAAAAATATCATTAACAAGCAATATGCCTGTCTGCCTGCCTGCCTAAATATCATGCTTCTCATAGTGCTTCCTGCACTCTGGCACCATTACCCATCCCTTCAGTTTTGTTTTGTTTTTTAATCCAGAAGAAACCTACTTTTAATTGTCCTTCACCTCAAGTATAGTTCATTATTTTATTTTCTCCCAAGTACCAGTCAGAAGGATGAGGGTCCAATTATTGTTGTCTAAAGTATTTTATCTTACTTATGGTGACAAAATTAATAATTCTTAGAAATCTGGTTAACTGGTACAAAGTTATCATTGATTTATGGTGCATTTTTAAACTAAAACACACTCAACATCTAACACTAAATATAATTGGTGTGTCTGTCATTTTTCTGTTTTTAAAATGAGATCATTGAAACAATATTTTGTTGATAGTTTTGTTCCTTTTCCTCTTCTTAAGATGACAAAATATGCAGAATATTTGATGGATAAGTGCAGGCCCCCTCTCCCCATCGCAGGCAGGCTAACTAGAATAGAATTTTCCAAAATCCTGTGGTATGTGTATTCAGGCTGCATATAGTCAGGCAAATAAGACTTTAGCATCCTTGAGTGGAGAAACCATATTCTTTATATATCTTTGTAACTTCCATAGCTCTTAAGATGCTAAAGAACATCTTAAGATGTTGGATGATAAGAGCGGACCTTAGCATCTCTGAGTGGTCCTTGCAAGCTGCTTCTCCTAACAGCCCCTTGCCCTTTCAGGCCGCATTATTTACCAGCAATTCTTGTCTTTCCATATGGCTTGGATGATAAGCTGCCCTCAGCTGCCCTTGACTTCTGCTTTTCCCACCGTATAGTTTGAAACTTCCAATCCCCATAATCCATAACCCCTCCCCTCTGGATCACAACAAAAACAAGAGCCAGAGACCCACAGGTGCTTCTTTACCACCTCCTCCATGGACCTTCACAGGAGCCTAGTTTAGGCAAGCCTGGGGCCCCTACAGCAGTCACCCTCATGCTCCCCTCTCCCCCTCAAGGCCTTTAATCTAACAAAACTGTTCTTTCATGCATTCTCAGCTGACTGGTCATCTGTGTTTGCACTTCATCCCCTAAAGAACTTCCATGTAATGTCCAAAATAGTGCTTAATAGGCAATGCTATTTAAAAAAAGGAGCTTCAATGTAGTTATTTTAGGTTATTTGGTATATCTTATACCTCTGTTTGATTATGGCTTGTTAATTTTCTTGGGGTAGGGTAGGAACATGTTGGAAACAATGTAGTTATTTTAGATTATTTGTTTTTCTTATTCCTTTGGATATGGTTTATTAATTTTCAGGGGGGTATGGTAAGAACATGTTAGAAGCAAAGTAGTCATTTTAGGTTATTTGTTTTTCTTAATCCTTTGCTTTGTTTTGTTGGAAATGTGTTTTTCTGTTTGTGCGTTTGTCTTAGTTTTTTGATAAATAAAGTTAAAAAATTAAAAAAACAAAAAAATAGGCAATGCTAATTGACTAATGGTAGATAAAATTATTGAACTGAGAAAATCGAGTATTTTATAGATACGTCATAATTTTCCCTCAAAACTTTTAAAAAACTGAAATAAAGCCAGATATTTTGCTGGCTTGCCAGAGAGTTATTTGGTGCTTTACTAGTTTAATTCATTTCACTGGCGTTTGTTGATATCCTGTCGTGGTGGACATGGACATAGATCACCGTTCATGGAGGCCCATCCACTCACATGTCTGAGTTATGCTGTCAGCTCAGACTTCAGCTGGGGCTGTCAACTGGAACATACACATGTATCCTTTCCTCGGGTTTCCTCAGAGCATGGTGACTGGAGCCATGAGAAAGCACTCCAAGAGAACCAGCTGTGAGCTGTATTACCAGGTTTGTTCTGTCCTTGGAAGATTCACAGTTTGACTTGTGTGTGACGCAGTTTCCAGGGGACAGAGCATAGAGTCCACTTCTTCAAGGGAAGAATGTCAAATTTACAGTGCAAAAAGAGCATGTGGGATGGGAGAAATTGTTGTGATCGTCTTTGGAAAATATACTGTGACAGAGAGTGGGTTCTCGTCTTATCAAAAAAATAAATGAAATATTATATTAAGGATTTAGTTATCTAGTTATGACTTTATTAAAATAATTAGCTAAATATTATTTTTAAAAACTTATGCAAATGATTTGATGTCAGAGATTTGCTACAAAGCAATTTGGTGCAGGGTTGACGGGGTGGGAGTGTGGATGAAATAAGATTGGACACGAATTAATAATTGTTCAAGCTGAGTGATGCATACATGGGCATTCAATATACTATTCTGTCACCTCTCATGTATGTTTAACATTTCCTATAATAAAAAGTTAAAATAGTCATGGAAAACTACCATGTAGTTGTAATTACATTCCTTAGTTGTATCTTTTCTTTATGATTTTTGGCTTTTCTAATACATTTGATGTTTTAAAAAAATCCAGGGGACTTCTGCTTCTGGGAAAATGGAGTAGATATACTTTTCCCTATTCTTCCTATGAGTACAACTAAAAACCTTGAAAATTACGTACAAAACAAACATAAGAAGACCCTCAAAAGAGAAAAGAAGGCAGCAAACTGTCTAGGGACCTCAGGACCTAAGTGATGGATTCTCTGGATTTTCCTTTTGCTTCATATATCCTAGACTGACTATTGTAGAATTTGGCAATCTGGAAATGCTAATGCAGGCAAACAAAAAGGTCCCAACAAAGGCCTTCTGTATCTAGCCAAATGAATAGGAAAGGAAGATCAAAGCAAGACAGAAAAGTTTTAAACAGCCATCCGTTTCCCCACTCAGTCAAATACCACAGAAAAAAACTGTGACCCCCACCCCCACTCACACCAGCAAAGGCCAAATGTTAAACCTAGAATTCCACCTCATCATGCTGAAATGAGGTGTTCCAATACCACAGTATCTGTAGAGACCACATGGGGAGCTTGGACTTCTACCTTCACCCAAAAGTTGAGATGCCCCTGGGCTGATGTCAGAGGAAGCCTAATGGAGAGTGAGGTTTTCACCATCACTCAGCAGTGAGGAGGCCATTCCTGCTTCCAGATATCATTGGAGGCCTTGTGGGAAGCAATAATGAAGTACTCCTACAGCTTCTAGTCAAGAAAGTATCAGTGGAGGCCTAGTGGAGGGCTGGAAGCTCTGCACCCACCCAGCAGTAATGAGGATACCCACTTTTGAGTGTCAGTCAATTCAGGCCAAGGAGGGTACATGGACTTCTACCCCCACCTGGCAGTAAAGAGAAGGTTCCTTCTCCCCATTTTCCTTCTGAAATATTATCAGAAGAAGGCAATTAAATCAGAAAGCATAAATAAGATATGGAGACCCATGATATAATAACCCCAAATGTCCAGGTCTCAATCTAAATCATTCATCATACCAATAATCAAGAAGAAATCAAAATAAATGAAAAAAAGAATTAATAGATGCCAACACTGAGATGATAGATAGAGATGTTAGACTTATTTGATAAAGATATTAAATCATGAAAATGCTTTAGCAAACACTTATGAGTACAATTGAAATAAATGAGAAATAGAATGTCACAGCAAAGAAATAGAAAGCCTCAGCAAAGAAATAAAAGATATAAAGAACCAAATGGAAATTCTAGGAAGTGAAAAATACAATAACTGAAATAAAAACTCAATGAATGATCTCAACAGCCAAATGAAAGGGACATAGGAGTCAGTGAACTGAAAGCTAGATCAAGAGAAATTACCATTTCTGAGCAACAGAGAGAAAATCTACTGAAAAAAAAAAAATGAATAGTACCTCAGAGTCCAGTAGAAACTTAATAAAATATTTAATGTTCATGTCATTAGAGTCCTGGAAAGAAAGGAGTAAGAGGGAGCAGCTAAAAAAATTACTCAAAAGATAAGTAGTTGACACTTCCCAAATTTGGCAAAAGGCATAAAATTACATATTTAGAAAGCTGAGAAAATAATGAAAGGTCAATCTCCCAAGAAAACATAGCTGTCCTAATATGTATACAACAAACAACAGAGCTGCTAAATATGGAACACAAAAACAGAACTAAAAGGAGAAGCAAACAAATTGACAATAGTAGTTGGAGACCTTGACATCCATCTCTCAACAATTGATAGAACAACTAGTTAGAAAATCAACAATACCATCAATCAATAAGATCTAATCAACATTTTTAGAACACTCCACCCAACAACAGCAGAAATACACATCCTTTCAAGTGCTCATGTTTCCTATATCAAGATAAACAATATACTAAGCCATAACATAAACTGAAATATATTTAAATTGTATAGTGTGTGTTCTCTGACCACAATGGAATCAAACTAGAAATCAATAACAGAAAGATGGGAAAATTTTTGAATACATGGAAACTAAACAACATACTTCTAAATAATATTAGGGTCAAAGGGAAGTCTTAAAGTAATATCAAAATACATTTTACTGACTGAAAATAAAAGCACAACATATCAAGATTTCTGAGGCACAGCCAAAAGTAGTTCTGAGAGGAAAATTAATACCAAAGGCATTTATCAGGAAAGAAGATGTTCCTGTTTGCTAATACTGCTATTTTGCAAAACACCAGAAATGGATTGGCTTTTATAAAGGGGGTTTATTTGGTTACAAAGTTACAGTCTTAAAGCCATAAAATTGTCCAAGCTACAGCATCAACAATAGGGTACCTCCACTGAAAGCTGGCTGATGGTGTCCGGAAAGCCTCTGTCAGCTGGGAAGGCACATGGCTGGTGTCTGCTTGCTCCCAGGTTGTGTTTCAAAATGGCATTCTCCAAAATGTCAGCAAAAGTCTGCTTTCAACGGCCATCTCCAAAATGTGTCTGTCAGCTGCAGCACTGAGTTCCTTTTGTTTGTCAGGTCTTTCATATGGCTCTAGTAAACTAATCCAGGCCTACATTGAATGCGTGGATCCACACCTCCATGGAAATTATCTAATCAGAGTTATCACCTACAGTTGGGTGGGTCACATCTCCACGGAAACAACCCAATCCAAAGTTTCCAACTTAATCAACACTAATACGTCTGCCCCAACAAGACTGCATCAAAGAACATGGGGTCTGGGGGGACATAATACATCCAAACCAGCACAGAGGACAAGTCTCAAATCAATAATATAATATCCATCTCAAAATCTAGAAAAAGAGGAACAAAATAAGACCAAAGCAATCAGAAGGAAGGAAGTAATAAAGATGAAAGCAGAAATCAATGAAGTTGAAAAGAGAAAAATAATAGAGAAATTAATGAAAAAAGAACTGGTTCTTTTAAATGAGCACTATAATTGACAAAACTCTAGCAAGACTGACAGAAAAAAGAGAGAAAACACAAATTACCAAGATCTGGAATGAAACAAGTGATATCTACATGCTGCAGACATCAAAAGGATTGCAAAGAAATAACTACAAAAACTCTATACATGTAAATTTAAATGAAATGGACCACTTGCTCAAAATGCGTAAACTACAATAACTCACCCAATATTAAATAGATAATTTGAATAGTCTTTTAATTGTTTAGAAAATTGAATTCATAATTAAGGCTCTCTCAAAAAAGAAATCTGGCCCAGGTGGTTTTTCTGGAGAATTCTATCAAATGCATAAAGAAGATATAACACCAATTAGACTCACTCTCTTCCAGAAAAGTGAAGAAAGAAGCACTTCCCAATTCATTTTACAAAACTAGTATTACCGTAACACCAAAACCAAGCAAAGATAATTAGAAAGGGAAACTACAAACTAATATCCCTCATGAAAGTAGATGCAAAAATCTGTAACAAAATATTAGCAAATAGAATTTAGCAATATATAAAAAGAATTATACACCATGGCCAAGTAGAGTTTATTTCACGAATTCAAGGCTGGTTAGATACTCAAAAATTCATCATCACCCATTACATTAATAGGCTAAAGAAGAAAAATTACATGATCCTACAATCAATCTAGAAAAATCATTTGACAAAATTCAATGCTTATTCATGATAAAAATTCTCAGAAATTAAGAATTGAGGGGAACTTCCTTCCTCCCGCATGACTCCACCTGGATGTTCCATAAAACCCTTAAATTGAACATTTCTTAAATAAAATTTATGAGCTTCTGGTGTTCATCAATCTTTCCAATAATTTTCCTCTTTAATTTTTTGGGGGATGTCTATATATAACTAAATGATCCTTCCAAAACCCCTAACCCCAGCTCCTCAGGTCCCTGAACTCTTCTCTGATGGTCTTGTCTTACTCCTGCCTCCGCCACTTAGTACTATGGTCATACCCCAAACCTTGATATTAATAAATTCTGTAATCTGGCCTGATTTTCCATTTCATGTATCCTATTCTCTGACTACCAGCATCTACCTTCTCATTCATTCTTTCTAAAAACACAGCCTCAACATTTCTTTAATTCACCAGGTTCTTCAATCCATTTATTTGAACACCCTTTCATTGCCTTTCATCTTTTTGATATTGTCTCTTCTTGCTCCTCCAGCCATTATATTCCACAGCTAATCATTACAGTCCTTTCCTTGACTATAGCTTCAATTCTTTTACTCCTTTCTGTTTTGTTGTTCTTGCTTGGCAAAACCACAGCTCTGATTAAATATACTCGCTGCAAATTTCAGGCCTAGACACACACAGCTGGATGTGGGTTGAAAAAAAATACAGCCACCTTGATTGATCACCCTTTAAATTCACGACCATAAACCTATGCAAAATAAGGGCTTCCATAAAAGCTATTTGGAAATAATAATGCATTTCTATAATCCATGCATTCTTAATGGGGGTAATTTCACCACAAGGGGGCAAAAATTGGTTTGGGAAAAGTGTTGTAAAAAATAAAAAAGATAAGTTTGAGAAATGCTCCTCTATTCCATTCACTCTCACACCTTCCTGGAGACAACTTCTCATTTTTCTTTTCTCAAATCTTCCAAGCAACATCTGCCTTAGGGATCTTGCACTTACTGTACTTTCCTGCCTGGTATCTCATCACCAGATATTTATTTGGTTCACTCCTTCATCTCCTTCTTTGTAAATACCCTTTTTGTATTTTCATTGAGGCCTACCCTAGTCATCCTATTTAAAACTGAAATCTATAGCCCTCTCCCCAGCACTTCCCATCCCTCTTGTCCTGCTCTATTTTTTTCCATAGTACTATCACCCTAACATAGTCTATAATTTGCTAATGTATTATTTTTATTATTTATTGTATATATCCCTCTTCTGGAATATGAACTTCATGAGGATAGAAACTTTTGTTTGTTTTCAACAGTAAATCTCGAATACCTAGAATAGTGCCTGGTATTTAGAAGGTTCTTAATTCGATAAATAAATTTCTAAACAAGCCCACATCTCTTCTTTCTATGTTTCTTTTCTCAGTTAACAATAAAATTTCCTATTCATGCATCCATGTCCCCTTCTCTCACTTCAAATCTAATTATTTTATCAAGTCCTTTTATTTTACCTACAAATGCATTTATTGCTCTATTTTATCCTATTCCTAATATATTTCTTTCCCCCTCACTCTCTGTTGCTACCCTGTTCGTTCAGACTTGCATCCTTTCCTTCCTGAATCACTGTAACTTTCCTAATGGTCTTCCTGCTTCTGAATTTTCTTTTCTCACACTGTCTCTTGAAAGAGCATATTATATTTGCACTTTCCAGCTTAAATCCTTCCATGGATTTTTGATGCCTACAGCATAAAGGCCTAGATTCATATAAAAAAATACTCTCAGTTCCTTGTGAAATGACATGTTCTCTCTTTATTTTTTAAACTCATCTCTTTATTTCTTTGGTCAATGCAGAGATGTATTGCCCATATCCCTATTCAAATGAGAATTTATTGCTTCAGTTTCTGGAGGAGCTGTCAGCTCCTTCAGGATTTGCCCCAACTGCAGAGTACCCTCTTACCCCAAAAATCACCCTTCTGGCAGTGGCCCTAATCCAGTGATAAACTGCAGCAGGAATATAAAAGCCTAGCCTTATTAGTTCAAAGCTCTCCATGGGACCTGCCAGAGTTTTGATGTTCTTCTCTACTCAATCCTATTTCTTACCCCTCCTATTACAGATATTAATTCTGAATAAATATCCTGCATGTATAACTCCGTCTCAGCTTCTGCTTCCTGAGAATCCAATCTATGATAGATCCATCTACACCTAACTACCACATGTTCTACATTCCAAAACCTAACATGCTGTGATCTTTTATAATCCTGTGTTTTTTAGCACGCTCTTTGATCGCTTGATTCGCTTTCCTCTCTTTTGAAAACTCTCCTTTATATTCCATTCATATTTGGTTCATACCTTAATTACCACTTTTAATAAAAGTGTGATTAGTCAGAACTCTTTCAATTGCAGAAGACAGAAACTTAATTCAAACTGGCATTAACTAAAACGAGATTCTATTGGTCTTACAAAAATTAGAAGTCCAGAGATGGTGCTGGGTCCAGCCATTGTAAAACTAAGGGTTGAAAACAATGTCATCAGGATGTTGGATCTCTTTACATCTATAGGATAAGCTTTTTCCACGTGAGAACAAAATAGTTGCCTGCAGCCCAAGACTCACTTCATGCCAGCTTTCTTTCTCATTAGGAAACGTCAAAAATTTTCCTTCAATAACACTGATATGAAACTTCTAGGTCCAGATTGGGTCGCACGTGCGCAACCTTAAATCATGTGGCCAGAGTCATGAGATGGCTTATTTTCCAGGTATAGGTAGCAGGGTCAGCTCCGACCAAACCATATGGGTTGGGTCACCCAGAGGAAATATGGGTACTGTTGCCAGAAGAAGAAGATGGGTTTTCAGATAAGCAAAAAAGATAGTAAATATTTACTATGCACTGTTACATCTGACTAGAAGATAGAGGCAAAATTATTGTGCACTTACCTTAAGATTCTAGGCTTGCAAGTCATTCATGTCCATTAGAATATGAGAGGTTTCAAGTGGCTTGAAATGAAACTCAGAAAGCACTCATATAGTTTAATCAAGTGCAATACAGAGAAATTGATGGCACCACTGGGATAGTGAGAACAAAAGAAATGTTTCACTCCTTGAAGGAATATAATTTCCATCTTGCTGAGCTCTGCTGAATAAAAACAGAGGAAAATAGAATAAAGTTTAAACATATAAATCATCTGACATATCAGGCTGCCCTGTTGATTCACTGGCAAAAAATATAATATATAAGCAGATGGGAATACTAAATATGAGAAAGAACTACTGCAAGAACAAAAACAAAACTGAAGAAAGTAAGGCAGGGAAAGCAATTACATAAGATTCAATCTGTTTACTTAGTATAAGTTAATTATAAAAGAAATGGTGTCATAAATAATATTTATTTGATTGAAAGTGCTGATGATTGGGCCCCACTTAAGTCAGCCTGTTAATCAGCATACTCTATTTTATTTTAATTAAAAATACATATATACATTTGCATACATGTATTCTACTCACCGGCTACATGAACTGGCTACAGAAGAGCCACAAATTTGACTCTCAGCCTACAAAAAGCCTAGGAGAAAAGGAAAATGGAATCCTTTAAACAACTCCTAGTGTCCAATTATTCAGAAGAAGTATAAGCATTTATGTCACTATTACAAGTACAAATCACCTTATTGTCAGGAAGAGCCTTATGTAATAAAGTAGTCAACATCCTCAGTGACAGCACCCTTAAAGTAAATACTCCATGTGATAGCAAAATATCTGCCTGCAGCCCAGGACTCACTTTTCAACAGATGAGTTGACAGCATCACACCAAAATGTAAATCAGTGTCAGTAATTAAATGATGGCACAGGATGCTATTGGGCTGTACATATCTGAAGAACCAAGAAACTCCCCTGTTGTCTGTCCAATAATCAGAATCTGGGCAAATGACCTAGGTAGAATAAGAACTCTCAAGTTACGTCCTCTTGAGGGATGCTTGTGACAAGATGAAAGACAATTTTTTTCCCGAGGTAACTCAGATTGACTTTGTTCATATAGGAAAACCTGAAAGAAGCAGTCCTATAACACACAATACACTGTGTCTTGGCTACAAAAATACCATCCTTTAGAAAGAAAACACCGTGTACTAACTTCTAAAATCTGCTTTCTTCTTCTAAACAGCATATGTTAGAGAAGGCAAAGATTAAAATAAATACTATCTCCTAAGCAGGGGTGAGGGTCAAAGTATTTAAAAGTATTTAATCCTTTAACTGCTAGACCGTGAAAAGGAACCCGAGTGACAAGAAGGGTGTGGAGACATTTCATGTACCCTGGATAGCAACTACTAAGCTATTAATACCCAAGTATTTAAATATTTTAGCACTGGCTCCTTGGAAAAATGGCTGAAATGTTGTACTTTTTTTAATTGAGGTGAAATTCACATAACATAAAAATAACCATTTTAAAGTATACAATTGGCATTTAGTACATTCAAAATTTTGTGCAACCATCACCACTATTTTAATCTAAAACATCTCATAACCCTAAAAGGAAATTCCATACCCATTAAGCAGTCACTCTCCATGTCCCCCTTCCTTCAGTGTGGCAACAACTCATCTGCCTTGTGATTCTATAGATACATAGAATCTGTGTATTTCATATAAATTGAATCTTGCAATATGTGACCTCTTGGGTCTTGCTTCTTTCACTTAGCAAAGTGAAAAAGGTTCATCCACATTGTAGCATATGACAGTACTTCATTCTTTTTTATGGCCAAATAATCCATAGTATAGATATGTAATGTTTTGTTTATCCATTCACCAGTTCAAGAGCATGTGGGTTGTTTCCAGTTGAATAACGCAATCATGAACATTCATGTAAAGTTATTTGTTTGAATACTTGTTTTCAATTCTCTTGGGTATATATCTAGGAGTGAAAGTGCTGGGTTATATGGTAATTCTGTTTAACTTTTCAGGAAACCACCAAACTGTTTTCCTCTATGGCTGCACCATTTTTTATCCCCACAAGCATTGCATGAGGGTTCCAATTTCTCCACATCCTTGCCAACATGTATTCTATTCCATTTTTAAAAAATTATTTAGGCCATGCTAGTGGGTATTAAGTAGTACCTCCCTGTTGTTTTGATTTGCATTTCCTTAATGACTTAATGATGTTGAGCATCATTTCATGTGCTTGTTGGACATTTGTACATCTTCTTTGGAGGAATAGCTATTCAAGTCCTTTGACCATTTTCAGTTGGGTTGTCTTTTTGTTATTGAGTTGTAAGAGTTCTTTACATATTCTGGATACTATACCTTTATCAATTTTATTATTTGAAACTATTTTCTTCCATTCTGTAGGTTGGTTTTAACTTTTTTGATAATGTCCATTGATACTGGAAGTTTGTAATTTTGATGACATCAATTTTATCCATTTTTTGTTTCTTGCTTTTGCTTTCACTGTAATATCTAAGAATCCATTTCAAAATCCAAGGTCATGAAGATTTACCCCAGGTTTTCTTCTAAGAGTTTTATTTTCTTAGATCTTACATTTAGGTTTTTGATATATTTTGAGTTGATTTTTGTATATGATGGGATGCAAGGTCCAACTTCATTCTTTTGTGTGCTGCTATCCAGTTGACCCAGCACCATTTGTTGAAGAGATTAATGTTTCCCTTTTGATGGTCTTGGCACCCTTGTCAAATCAATTGACCATATACATATGGGTTTGTTTCTGGACTCTCAATTCTATTCCATTGATATATATATAATTTACCTTATGTCAGTACCACAGTGTTTTGGTAACTGTAGGTTTGTAGTAAGTTTTGCAATTAGGAAGTGTGAGTCCTCCTACTTTGCTTTTCTTTTTGAGGATTGTTTTTCTATTTGGTATCTCTTGCAATTCCACATAAATTTTAGTATCAGCTTTTCCAGTTCTGCAAAAAAAAAAAAAAGTTCATTGAGATTTTTATAGCTATTGTATTGAATCTGTATATTAATTTGGGAAGTTGCCATTTTAACAATATTAATTCTTCAAGTCCATGAACAGATGTATTTCTATCTATTTAGGCCTTTCATTTCTTTCACAATTTTTTTTTGTCATTTTTGATGTAAAAGTCTTGCACTTCCTAGGTTAACTTAATTCCTAAGTATTTTATTCTTTTTGATCTGTTGGAAATTGGGATGATTTCCTTATTTTCATTTTCAGAATGTTCATTGCTTGTGTATAGAAATACAACTGATTTTTGCATAATGATTTTGTATCCTGCAACTTTGCATGATTCACTTATTAGCTCTATTATTTGTGTGTGTATTCTTCATGATTTTCTAAATTAAAGATCATGTCATATGCAAATAGAGAGATAATTTTACTTCTTCCTTTCCAGTCTGGATGCCTTTTTTTCCTTATACTTACCTAAACTCTCTGGCTAGAACTTGCAATACAATGTTGAACAGAAGTGGCAAAAGCAGGCACCTTTATCTTGATCCTGATATTAGGGAGAATTAACTATAATATTAATTGTGGGTTTTTCATAGATGCCATTTATGATGTTGAGGAAATTCCCTTCTATTCTTAGTTTGTTGAGTGTTTTCTTTCTAATTGGGAAGTGTGTTGAATTTTGTCAAATTATTTTTCTTCATCAATTAATATTGTCAAAAGAAACAAAGTCAACAGCATATCAAAGCTTCAGGTTTATTTAGAAAATACTACTTGAGCAAGGAGGGCAGTGAGAGTGAGAGACCCAGTAACCACTTGGACACAGCTGCTTATAAAGGCATTTAGGGAAATTCCAAATGGAGTTTTACAATGACTAGCTTACCTTAAAGTTCCTTATTACATAGGGGCTCTTACAAAGTGGAGAACAGGTATACATTGATTAGTATGGTGTGCTTCTCCATTATTAGAAACTGTGTCTAATAGACCAAAACTGGTTTATCATCAGGTGTTGCTTGTCTGAAATTCTGTAGCGTGTGTCCCATTGTTCCATTTTCTTGGAAAACCCCTGCAAGTCAATTCCTTTTGTCTTCAGGAAAATAAATTCCTTCTTGGAAAGGGGTCCCTCCCAGCAACCCCCAATGTAGGTAGTCATTTTATTTTACTTAACAAGATGATAATTTTTCTTCTTTAATAAATAAATTAATAATAATTTTTAATGTATATATAATATTAACATTATAATAATATATTATTATAAATAATAAATATATAATAAATTTAAATAAATTAATAACTTTGGTGTATTACATTGATTTCTTTTCTATATTGAACCACCTTTGCATTTCCTGGTATAAATTCTACTTGCTCATAATGCATAATCCTTTTAATGTACTGCTAGATTCAGTTTGCCAGGATTTTGTTGAGGATTTTTGCTTCTATATTCATAAGGTATATTGGTCTGTAGTGTTCTTTTCTTGTGATATAATTTCTTTTGGGGGAGGTTTTTGATTACTCAGTCAAACTTTTCACTAGTTATACAGATCTGTTCAAAATTTCCTTTTCTTCTTGACTCAGTTTTGGTAACCTGTGTATTTCTATGAATTTGCCCATTTCATCTAGGTTATCTAATTTCTTGGTGTAAAATTATTCTTTTTATTCTATCAGAAATCTTTTATTTTTGAAAAGGATTTATTTCTAACCCTACTTTCTTTTCTGATTTTAGTAATTTGGGTTCTTCTCCATTTTTTTTTTTTTTTCTTAGACAGTCTAGCTAAAGATTTGTCAATTTTGTTTGTCTTTTCAAAGAAACAGCTTTTGGTTCCATTGATTCTGTGGGGGCCCAGGGCCCACCCTCATCCTCTGTAGTCATTTCATATAGCCACCTACTTGACTGGGACAGATGTTGAAAGTCATCAGAACTCCTCAGGGGAGGAAAACATGTATTGAAACTCTCCTCCCCTGATCACTGTTGATAACAAATCTCCACACTCTCATGTCATGAGACCTTGCCGAAACTCTATTCTCATGCCCTCCTTGTCCCAACCCTTATAAACCACTCCCTACCACCCCCTACTTTTGTGAAGCACTAACTTCCACCTTTCTGAGTCTGCCACCACAGTGGAACAAGCTATCTCCTGTAAGTCCTATTAAACTCATGTCTAATTCTTGCCTGGTGTGTTCTTGGTCCTAGGGCTAAGCTGGATTATGACAGGTTCTTGCTACTGTTTTTCTATCTCTATTTCATTTATCGTCACTCTAATTTTTATTTTTTCCATCCTTCTGCAAGGTGTGGGTTTAGTTTGCTATTCTTTTTCTAATTCTGTAAGGTTGAACCGAAGTTATTGATTTGAGATATTTACTATTTTTTAATGGAAGCATTGAGAACTTTATATTTCCCTCTGAGCACTGTTATCTGCATCCCATAAATTTTGCTGTATTGTATTTTCTTCTTCATTCATTTGAAAAGTCTTTCTCTGGAATGCCCCAAGTCTTATCCTCCTCATTGATGGTTTCTAATGCTTTATTTTTCTCCTTTTCCATGGTCATCACTTCCTCTTTTTTCACATGCTTTGTAATATTTGTTGAAACCTGGGCTTTTTTTTTATATTTTATTGGAATTAGACACTGAGACATCTGTTCTTAACATTGTATCCCCCTAGGTTATGGCAGACCTTTCTTGAATACCAGAGCTAACAGAAGAAGATGGAGGAGGGGGAAGAAGAGGAGGTAGTGGAGGAGGAGGAGGGGAGGGGAGGAAACACCCTTCCCAGTCTTTGAAGATTGATTTGTGGAAGTGTTCTCCTTCAGGGCTTCACCATACAATAACTTTGGAGAATAGCTCCAGGCCAAAGTGTATGGGCCTCCATGATCCTTTTTTGTGAGTGTCTTATCTTGGGCATGGACACTTGGCCCTAGGAATTCCCCTGTTGGTATAAAACAGACATGAATGTCTCCTATTCCCTAAGAAATCATTTCCCCCTAGGCCTGGGCACTGCCCTGCATGTCCTACAGCCAGTAGTCCCTTGGCCCAGACAGCATAACTTGAGGATGCTTACAGCTTTAAACATGTGTTTAGGCAACTGCAATGTTAAACAATTGCCAATGATTGTTTTCAACAAACACCCTCAGGAAAAGTTGTCTGCACTGGGCAAGCTCCAAATCAGTTCAAATATGGGGAACCTTGTAAGAGGGGGTTTTCTGGGAACCACTATATAGTTCAAATAAAGACAATTCTCTGGAAATGGAACTCTGAAGGAGCTCCAACCCTGTCAGGACTCCTCCAGCGGTTGCCAGGCTGCTGGTTTTCACCATGAAGGTAGGCTGTTGGTTTTCATACCTATTGCAGATCTTGAAGATGTAAGATGGTGATAGGGCAAGTTAAAATACTATAAAGCTTATTATTCTTACTGATATCCATCTGTTTTTCTTGCATAAATTTTCCCCCCAGATTGCTGCAAGCCTTTTGTTAATTTCAAGAATTCTGAAAATAGTGATTGTGATAATATTTGCCCATGATCTCATTGCTTTTGAAAATTTTTGGAGATCTTCATTACATCATTTTCATTGATAACACCTCAAAAAGTTCATTTAAAAATATTTTAGCACTTGCTATAGCCACACAGTACCTTATAGCTGAATATATCAGCCTTGTTCCTAAGCACCATTGGAATGGTTTAACTATTTTGAACAACTCCAAGAATTAATTTTTCCCCTTAACTAGAGAAAAGATTAATTTTTTTAACTATGGTGCTGTATGGAGATCCTTAGCTAATGTTCTGGCTTGTACCATATAGAAGGAAGATGGTAATTATTTCCCTATAATACCTTTCAGTTAGTCTATAAGTTTCTACTGCCTTATTTTCTCTCTCCTGAGACCACCCTTGACCCATCAACCAGATCATCCAACAGACCCTCTGCTTATTATCTCCCCACTACACAGAACTCTTACTTAACAATATAGAGCTCATAGCCTTGAGTTAGTACTAAATCACCTGCTTAAAACCCTTTTCAAATAATTTCTCCATATTAAAAAGTGATTCTTTAATTAGGCCACTCTTCGTTTACATAAAGACCTCAAACTTCATAGCTTAATCATGCATTCATCAAAGTGGAGTTAATGAGATGAAAAAATTTTATCCATAACTAGAACAGTGCCTAACACAGAGGAGGTGCTCAACCAATATGACTGAAAGAATGCATGAGTAGCGGTCAGATAATTAGATAGTTGTCAAATGCCTTTTCACTCTTTGTTGCTTCATAACAACTTTTAATAACAGATCTCCAGGCCAGTAGTTTATAAATGATTGTTTCTCCTGCCTGTCCCAAAAATTGTCTATTTCTTTGCCAGATTAACCAGTTATGAAAACTTTTAAATTTAGTTTTCCATGTTTACTCAGAAGAAGGAATCATGGAGATAAAGGTGCAAAAAGGAATTACCAATTATTACCAAAAAAAAAAAAAGAAGCTCTGGTTAAATCCAAATAAATGCCCAAACAATCTAGTCTGTCAAGGATAACAATATTAAAGAAATTGTGAATATCATATCCCAGGTCTCCTTATTTCTAAAACAGAGCAAATATTTGGGTTTTAAAGTATGCCCTTCAGCTTCTACATTGTGAAATCATTTTGTCATTTGGGTCACTAGATGAGCAGTATTTTTGAGGGCCAACAATGGAGAGTCAAGGGAGATTTAATGGCAAACACATGCATTTTTGAAGTCAGATACACCTAATTTCAAAGTCAGGGTTCTAACTGCAGGTTATGTGATATTGGTCATGTTTTCCCCTGTATCTGAACTACAGTTTTCTCAACTGGAAAGAGAATATCTACTATTCAAAGTTGCTATAGGCCTTAGTTGAGTTGCTGATATGTAAGGTTTCTGTCATATCAAGGTCAGAGTTAGATTATTTGTCATTTTTTTTATCAATGGCAATTTTGATAATCAATATTTCATTGTAAAAATAAAGTCATGACCTACAAAATGAAAAAGAAATGATAACTACAGGGTGAAAAGCATAGATGAGCATTTGTCATTCCTAAAATGGCAAAATATGAAGCAGCTGTTCTTTGAAAAGTTGATTGCAACTATTTTATAGCAATGATGAGTCCAACATCCAATCCATCAATATATACGATCTATTCTACTCACAAAACCCATTCCAAATATCTCCACTTCCCTCTGTACTCTCTACTTGAGTACTAGACCAAATAACCATCACTCTCACTTGGATTTTACTACCATAGCATCATAACTGGTTTCCTTGCATCCACTTTTCTGAAATATATTCTTAACAAAGTATGCAGAACATTTTCATAAGCCATAAATCAACCATTCAGCACTGAGGATTTTCATTGTAGTTAGAATAAAGTTCAAACTTTTTGCTATGGAAAAAACAGGTCTTTACATGATCTGGTCCCTGCTTTGTTCTCTAGCTTCATCTTATAGTATATTCTCTTTCAGTCATCACATTCTAGCCATTTTGACCTTTCAAACATGCCCACCTCCTTCATTCATCAGAGATTCTTTATTTACCCTTTGTTCCTGCTGGAGCATCTTTCTTCCTGATTTTTATATGGTTATCTCCTTTATTTCATCTACATCTCAACTTAAAATCACCCCTTTGGGTTGACCCTCCTTGCCCCAATGTATCTAAGTAATAACTTTGCCCATAAGTCATTTGCTATTTTATTACTTGTTTTGTTTTATTTATTACAGTTATGACTTCCTAAAATTATCTGATTTACTAATATGTTTACTTATTTTCAATCTTATATCACTCCATTCCAATAGAAATTAAAATCCATGAGAATGGAGACTAAGACCATATTTTTCATTGCTGTACCTCCTGTGTTTATCTCAGTAGCAGGCACTTAGTGACAGTCAATAAATTTTTGTTGAAGTAGGAGAAAGAGCACTAATTGGGGGTCAAATGATCTGGATCCTAGTTCTGACTTTGCCACTAAATAGCTATATGATCTTGGGTGCTAAACATAACCTTTCTAGATATCAGTTTCCCTATTTATTAAGTGAGGGGATTGATTATTGAGTAATATTCTGGTTATAAGAATCTGTCACTTCAACTTTGTATAGGTGTTTAGATACATTTTTTTTCAGAGACAAAATTTGAAAATAAAAACATCCATAGTACTTATGAATAAAGCCTTATACTGTGGCTAAATGAGTGAATTAGTTGGAGAGTTCTAATTTTGCAGTGCCATTTTGGGAAAACAGTCTCTTTCTTTTAATGTTGGTTCTTTTTCTGAAGGTGGCTCTCAATTCCATTTTCTATTTTTCAGTCGGTTCCTGAAAACATTTTAAGTAGGTTTGATCCCATCAATAATCCAGGTCAGAGTGTCCATTACACTACAAATGGGGTGTTAATTTGCTAGAGAGACAATTTCTGATGGGAGCGACATGGTGATGAACTTGATTATAAACATCATTCTCTTGTGTTCTAAAGAATATCTAATTTGAATTTTTCTCCTGATTTATTTACTTTAACAGCCATTCAGGTTAATAAAATAACTTGTTCTATGAACAAGTCTTCCAATAGTCATTTTTTTCTTGAAATCTCAACACAACAAAGCCTGCCTGAGTATAGTACTTTCAGGAGAATAACGGAAAAGAAGAAATTTTCTGTTCTAAGCCGACTTCCTTGAACAAAAGAATAGTAATAATATCACCACAAATGCAGCAGCAAATCATCTTTCAATGACTATTTCAATGCCTGTTGCTATGCTCATCACCTGAAAACAAAACTATTTATAATAAATAACTATTTATTATTGAGTGGAGATAATGTAGGGCCCTGAACACATAAATTAGTCAATCCCAAATCTAAATGTATTCTATATCCAGAGCAACTGATACCTTCTTGGCTATGGCTGAGATATATGAATTAGGAAGGATAATCTTCCTTTTCATAAGATTGAAAATTTCATCTTAATAATAACAATTATAAACTTGGCACTTCAGATTCCCATTATAAAAGCTTACAATTATTAACATTACATGTTAATGGTGTGATTTGCACTAAACCATTCACCTCTTTACCCAGTACCCAAATGACCAAGGGACATTAGCCAAGATGCAGGGATGGTCTGTATCCAGCCAGCTGAGCTTTCTCTCTGTGAAAAGCCAACTCAGATGTGATATTTCTAATTGTTCTCAGCAGCCAAAGAACTCTATATACTCCTTTAACAAAATGCTTTTAAATGAAGATCAGAATTGTATACAAACCTAGTTATTTCCAAAAGGCATTTTCCATAGTAGATAGCATGGTGAGTTTTAAAGTAATTTAGTCCAGGAAGAAATATTGATTTCCTATGTCATTCTTTAAAGATAGAGTACTCTTAATGAAATGAGAATTGTGATAAAGAGGAACATCCAATTCCATTTATTGAATAAGTTAGTTGAACTAAAAGATGGTAGTGCTGCAGTAGAAAAGAGATCCAAGGTATCTGAAAATCATAAAACTGTAAATCTATCCATATAGTAGTCTTCACTTCTCTCCTTCCTCTTTACTTCTCTTATCTTTCTCCCCTCCTCCTTCTTCTTTTGTAAAGCTAAATACTTTTTATATACTCTACTATTTCCTTAGGGTGTATTTCTATAAGTAAAATTATTAGGTCAAAGGGAAAACATATGAACTTTCTGAAATTTCTAGTAATTGATTTTTTACCAGACTGGGTAGCAGTATCTATTGTTAACACCAATAGAATTCATACAGAGGGAGCAGGAATCCTTGCTCTATGAAGGCTATATTAAAAATAATAAAGCAATTAGTGACAGTGGTTTGGTGTCTGTGCCAGTTTGAAACTGTAATGGACCACAGAAGAGCCATGATCTTTAATCCAATCTTGCTGGTGGAACATTTTGGTTGAGTGTTTTTTGGAGATATGATTCACCCAACTGTGGGTGAGACCTTTGATTGAATTATTTCCATGAATGTATGGCCCCGCCCATTCAGGATGAGTATTAATTAGATCACTAGAGTACTTTAAGAGAGCTCAAGGAGAGAAGCAGTGTAGAGAAGCTAAGTAATCCAGAGTTTGCCCCCCAGGTGAAGCTAAGAGCCAATACAGACCCAGATACTTGGAGATGCTGGTAAAAGCAGACAAAAGGACATTTGGAGATGCTAAGCTAAGAGATGAAGCCCAGAGTTTGTCCCAGAGAAGCTGAGAGAGGACTCCTAGATGCTTAGAGAGAAACTCCCCAGGAGAACCAAGCAGAGAGCTGAGAGAAGCTAAGAGAGAGAGAGAGAAGCTCAGAGAAATTTTGGAGAAAGCCATTTTGAAAATGCAACCTGAGAGCAAAGGACCAGCAGATGCCAGCCACGCACCTTCCCAGTTGACAGAGGTGTTCCAGACTTTATCAGCCTTTCTTCAGCGAAGGTATCCTCTTGATGTCTTAGTGTGGACACTTTTAAGGCCTTAGAACTGTAAATTTGTAACCTAATAAATACCCTTTATAAATGTCAATCCATTTCTGATATTTTGCATAATAGCAGCTTTAGCAAACTGGAACAGTGTCCAACATAGTCAAGGCACAGTGGCATTGAAAGAATTTTGGCTCCAAGAAGTTTCCAATCAAGAGACAAGACTAGTACATAGAAAAAAAAATATTCTCCAACCTCTCAGTCTTACCACTCTGAAGACGTAGAGATGCTTGGATGCTTGATGTAGGAAAAGTCCTTGTTAAGTATTTAATTATTATTAAACTACTAAACTGAGGATATCTAAGTGGAAAATATCTGTTTCTATAAAGCATTTTCTCAATAGTCAGACACAGTAAACCTGCCCAAGATTACTTCTATGTCCCAGCAGAGCAAAGCACTCTGGTCTGGATTTATCAGCTCCACCTCACTTCTCCACTAGAACTTCTCTAGCATGAAGAAATATAGTTCTAGGACTCTTAGCTAGAATATTTTGCCTACACTTTTTTCTTCTTAGTCTTTGTGGCAAAAGCATCCAATACTGTTCTGCTACAAATTTTGCTTTATTCTTTCTAGTTTCCCATAAAGAAAAAACATTTTCCTATTTTTCTAATTAATACCAACATGAGAAGATTATATAATCAGGTTCTAACACATGTAATAAAAGATCCCATTATTTTATATATTAAGAAAAAGTGGAAAAATCTCTGAAAGTTGGAATAGTCTTAGTTAGCTTAAGGAAGAGCATGCCCGTCTAGATTAGAGTTTGACAGAGATAATTTTTAAGAAAAATTGAACTATTAAAAATAATGAGAATAAATGTGAAGGAAAGAGGCTGACACAGGAACACTGTAAATTTAGCGATCTGGGCCTTTTGTCTACATTTGTATGAACATCAAGGAGCTACAGTTAAATGGTGTGTATACTGTATCTATAGTAAATAATGGGTTGATTAATTCAAATTCCATTTGAAATCCACACAAACCTTGATTGATTGAGTGATGTATATGTACAATTTAATAAGCAATTTAGTCAAAATGTTGAAAGAGGTCCATTTAACATATAGACATAGTCTCAATTTCTCAAAAGTCAGGGTACTAATTTTTCATACAAGAATAAAATGCTTAGCATTCTAGAACAGCAGTACTTCCATCTGTCAACAATTCAAATAGATTTTTAAAAATCTTTGCCTTTATTTTAATGAGAATTTTGTCACAAGCTTTACAGAATTTTTCCTTTAGAAACAATTTGAATGGGAGATTTTTGTTCGATTTTAACATTTTGGGTCAGTTTCTTCAGAGCTTAATTTACATAGAATAAATTTAGCAGTTTAAGTGTGTAATTTGATGCATTTTGACAAATGTATACAATTGTATAACCACCACAACAATCATGATATAGAACATGTCTATCTTCCTCCCAAATCTGTGTATGGCCCTTTTTAGTTAATCCCCTCCCTCCCTGATAACCACTGATCTATTTTCTATCACTATAATTTTGCCTGTTCTAGAATTTGATGTAAATGGAATTATGTGACTGTATTGTTTTACTTGCGCATAATGCTTTCGATATTCATCCATGTTCTTGTGTGTGCCAGTTTATTTCTTTTTTATTGTTGAGTAGTATATGAAGGTGAAACATAAGACTAAAGAAAATTATAAAAACACCATCCTTTCTGACAACAGGAATTATTTTCAACAACTGCAGGAGCTTAAAAGAGTTAATTCATATTCTACTTGCAACTGAATCATCGACAGAAGGATCAGCTCATTGTTACAGTGAGGAAATAATCAGGAAGATTAATTGGGCCTAAACATATTTATCTTAATTTCTATTACTGCTCCAGCCGAGACATGTTTGTTTCATTGGCATTGAATTAATTTGAAAAACTCTCTAATGTTTCCAATATGTGTATGTGTTACTTCTAAAGTAGTTAAACGGCTTTTAAGAAATTATTTCTTTTAACTCAATAAGGATGCGTTTCCTGGGAATAATAACATAAACTCATTCACCTTTTTCATTGTTTATCCTTATGTTCTTGCTAATTAACAGAGACATCTGTGCTTACTTGAAATGTATTTTTCCTTATAGTATAAACTTTTTTTTTTCCTGCTAATGACTTAATCTGTAGTAAAGGTACAGGCAAACCTCAGAGATATTGTGGGTTCGGTTCTAAATCACCACAATAAAGTGAGTATCTCAATAAAGCAAGACACACGAACTTTTTCATTTCCCAATGAATATAAGACATATGTCTACAGTATACTGCTGTCTATTAAGTGTTCAATAGCATTATGTCTAAAAAAACAATGTACATACCTTAATTTAAAATACTTTATTATTAAAAAATGCTAACCATCATCATAATCTTTTTGCTGGTTGAGGGCCTTGCCTCAGTGTTTATGGCTGCTGACTTATCAAGGTGGTTGTTGCTGAATGTGGGGTGGCTGTGGTAATTTCTTTAAGGAGACAATAATGAAGTTTGCTGCATCCAATGACTCTTCTTTTCATGAAAGATTTCCCTGTAGCATGCAATGCTGTTTGATGGTATTTTACCCACAGTAGAATTTTTTTCAAAATTGGAATCAATTCTCTCAAATCTTCCACTACTTTATCAACTAAGTTGATACAATATTCTAAATCCTTTGTTGTCATTTCAACAATGATCATAGCATCTTCACAAGGGGTAGATTCCATCTCAAGAAATCACTTTCTCTTCTCATCCATAAGTAGTAACTCTTCATCCATTAAAATTTTATAACGAGATTGCAGCAATTCAATCATATCTTCTGGCTCCACTTCCAATTCTACTTCTCTTGCTATTTCCATCATATTTGCAGTTGCTTTCTCCATTGAAGTCTTGAACCCCTCAAAGTCATACATTAGGGTGGAATCAAATTCTTTCAAACCCCTGTCGTTAGTATTTTGACCTCCTCCCATGAATCATGAATGTTCTTAATGGCATCTACAATGGTAGATCCTTTTCATAAGGTTTTCAGTTTACTTTGTCCAGATCCATCAGAGGAATCACTATGTACTGCAGCTATATTCTTATGCAGGCCCTTCCTTTCACTTGAACATTTAGGGGCCATTGTAGGATTATTAATTGGCCTAATTTCAATATTGTGGGTCTCAGGGAATAGGGAGACCCAAGAAGAGGGAGAGAGATGGGGAGCAAACGGTTGGTGGAGCATTCAGAACACATATAACATTTAGCTATTAAGTTTGTCATCTAATAGGGGCATAGTTCGTGGTGATCCCAAACACTTACAATAGTAACATCAAAGATTACACATCACAAAACACCATAACAGATATAATAATAATGAAAAAGTTTGAGATTTTGTGAGAATAACCAAAATGTAACTCAGAGACTTGAAGTGAGCACATGCTGTTGGAAAAATAGTGCCAATAGACTTGCTTGATGAAGGATGGCCATAAACTTCAATTTGTAAAAAAAATAAAAATAAACAGTATCTGTGAAGTACAATAAAGCAAAGCACAATAAAATGAGGTATGCCTGTGTATGCTTGGACTTCATGGAGAATGAGCTTGCTAATCAGCTGCAAATACCACTGGAGCAGAAACAGAAAATAAAAAGCTTTTACAATGAGAAAAAATAGACAAGCTTCCAGTTATTCATATATTTTAAGCTCCATTCTGTACTGGAGAGCACAAGGAGAAAGGAAATGCTTAGTTTTGCTTCATACTACTTCTGAGTCTCCCTCATTTAATAAAAATAAAAATATGAACCACTAAAAAGCCAATGAAAAAAATTTTAAAGGGAAAATAAGAAATATTAAAATATGCTAAAAGAAGGCAGGAATTGGGGAATAGAGGGAGGAAAAAAACAGGGAAAAACAGAAAACAAATAATAAAATGGTAGACCTAAGTCTAACCATATAAATTACTACATGAAATATTAATAATACAAACACTCATATTAAAAGCAAGAGATAATCAGAATATTTAAAATTGAAAGATTCCACTGTTTGTCTTCTGTAGGAGTTTCCCTTTAAATGTAAAGGCACAGATACAGTAAAAGCAGGTCACTGGAAAAACAATATTCCAAATAAACATTAAACATAAGAAGGCAAGAGAAGCTATATTAATATCAGAAAAAGTGAAATCAGATCATCAGGAGGACTTAGCAAGTACAAACATGTATGTATGAAGAAGGAGAGCTTCAAAATACATGAAACAAGAATTGACAAAATTCAGTGAAAAAGTAGACAATCTCCAATTCTAATAGGAGAGCTTAATGTCATTGATTAGCAATGATGAAACAACTAGACAAAATTTTAATAAAGACATAGATCATTTGAACAACACTATTAACTAACTTAACCTAATTGATATTTATAGAATTCTCCACACAGAATACTTGAAACTTACATGACTCTTATAAATAATAAATGGGTTATTAAAGAAATTATAAAGGAAAACAGAAAATATTACAAACAGAATGATAACAGAAATACAACAAAATTTGTGGGATAAATTAAAACAGTGCTTCAAGGGAAATTTATAGCATCAAATGCTTATATTAGAAAAAAAGAGAAGCCTTAAATTAATTACCTAAGTTTCAACTTCAAAATACATAAAAACAGATAAAAGTATACCCAAATTAAATAGAAGGAAAAAAGAATAAAAGCAGAAAGTCAATAAAAATAAAATAAACAATCATGAAAATTCATTATTTGAAAAGATCAACACAAGTTATAAACCCCGAGAGACAGATGATGAAAAAGTAGAGTGAACAAAAATTACTGTAACCATGGGTTAGAAGGGTGTAATTGCTATAGAATCTATAGACATTAAAAAGATAACAAAAAGAGAACAAAATTTATGGCAACAATTTTAGCAATTTATATTACATTTTGAAATTTCTTGAAAAATACAACTTAATAAAATAGAAGACAAAACAGAAAAAACAAATTTATTTAAATGATTAAAGTAATTGTATCTGTTATTAAAATTTCCATGATGAAAACTCTAGACAGGATAATTTCATGGTAAATTCTATCAAACATTCACAAAAGAAATAATACCAATTTTATCCAAACTTTTAAAAATTATATAGGAAGAAAGAACTTCTGAGTTCATGAGATCAGAAAAGCCTTAGTACCAAAACCTGACAAAAATGCTATTTAATAAAATTGCAAACAATTAAAACTCATAAACACAAACATACAAAAGCTTAATAATATATAAGCAAATAGAAAATAATACGTAAAAAAGAATGAATTATGATAATCAAGCAGAGTTTATCTCAGGAAGGCATAGTTGGTTTGACATTTGAAACTCAACTAATTTAATTTACCATATGAACAGAATAAGGGAGAAAAACCATGTAATATTCTCAGTAGATGTAGGAAAATCCTTTGACCAAATTAAACACCCATTAGTGACCAAAACTCAGCAACCGATGACTTGAAATTTCTCAATCTGATAATTGTTCTTTACAAAAAAACCTATAGCTAGCATCTCAAATAAAGATAAAATATTAAATGCCTGGCCCCTAAGAATACATCCAGATTCAAAAGGAAAAAGTAAAATGACCTCTCTTGGTAGATAATATGATCATTTACATAGAAAATCCTTTTAAAAATCTATAAAACAACCACCAACCACTTGAACTAATAGGCAAATTCAGCCAGGTCACAAGATACAAAGTTAATATATAAAAATCAATTGTATTTTTATATACTGGCAGCAAACAATTAGTAAATTGAAATTTAAAAATCAATATACAAAAGCAAAAAAAACAAAAACCCAAAACACTGAAACATTAAAATACTTAGGAATAAATTAACAAAAATTTGAAAAACTATAAAATACTGCTTGGATAAAATAAAGGAGACCTCCAAAACTGGGGAGATATATCATATTCATGGACCGAATATTATTAAGGTGACAGTTTTCCTCACATTTATCTGCAAATTCAAGAAAATACCAAGCAAAACCCCAGCAGGACTTTTTAAAAGAAATTGATAAGCAGTTACTAAAATTTATATGGAAATGTACAGGATTTAGAGTAGACATATAAATTTAACAGTAAAGAACAAGTTTGAAGACTTGCAGTGCTTGATTTTATGGCTTAAAATAGCACTACATTTATCAAGACAGTGTAGTACTGGCAAAAGGATAGACTTATAGATTAATAATGGAACAGAATACAGAAACAGTCCAGAAATAGAGCCTTACAAATTCAGTCAATTGATTTTCAACAAAGTCATCAAAGTAGCTCACTGGGGAAAAATACTATACAAAAAAAAAAATGATGCTAGGACAACTGGATATCTGGAGAAAAAAAATTATCATTGACCTTTACCTCATACCTCATAGAAAAACAACTTGAAATAAATCATAGGTTTAAATGTGAAAGTGAAAAATATAAAACTTTCAGAAGGAAACATGGGTGAAAATCTTCGTGTCTTTGGGTTAAGCAGCAGCATCTAAGATAGGACTCAGAAACATAACCATAGAAGCAAAATGAATTAACTGGACTTATAAAAATTAAAAAGTTTACATTTTGAAAATTTTGTTAAGAAAATAAAAAGGTAAGCAAAAGAAGAGAAAATAGCTGTACTACCTATATTTGACAAATACTGTTATCCAGGAATATAAAGAACTCCTAGAATTCGTCAGTATGAGGACAAATAACCCAATAAAAAAAGGCAAAGTATTTGAACAGAAACTTCATTAAAAGAGATATACAAATAGCTAATAACCACATAAAAAATCCCTAATCTCATTAGTCATTGAAATGCAAATTGAAACTAAAAGAAATACCAGTTGTACACTCATTGGAATTAAAATGACCTCATCGGGCATTTGTGAGACTGTGGAGCAACTGGAATTCTCATACACTGCCAGTGGGGATGTAAAACGGTACAGACATATTGGAAAATAGTTTGTCATTGAATAAACATATGGATTAAACATCCATCTACCATATGAACCAAAGCATTTACCCAAGAGAAATGACATGTAAAGACTGTACATGATTGATTATTCATAGTCACTTTATTCATAATAGCCTCCAACTGGAAACCCCTCAAATGTCCATCAACAGGTGAATGGATAAACAAAATGGGGCATATTCATATGATGAAACACTTCTCAGTAGTGAAAAGAAAATGAACTATTCATGCATGCAACAACAAGGATGAATCCTAAAATTGTTATAAGTCAAAGTAGCCAGACACAAAAGAGTAAATACATAGTGTAGGATTCCATTTCTATATAAAATTCTAGAAAATACCAAGTATTCCACAGTGACAAAAAGAAGGTTAGTGGTTGCCTGGGAATAGGATGGGAGAAGGAAGGGATGGCTGCAAAGGGCCATGAAGAATCTGGTTTGTAAGGTACCTACATATCTCAACTATGACAGTGAATTTACTGATGCATACATATATCCAACCTCACTCAACTGTACAATTTAAATGGGTGTAATTATTTTACATAATTTATACGTCAATAAAGTTGAATTTAAAATGATACAAATTTGTGGGCATATCTAAGATAAGATGGATGGCTGAACAAATACTGAAACTATGCTCATTAATCAGATCTTGTCCTCTCTCAGGCTTAAAGTCCTCCAACGTTTTACCGTTTCACTTGGAATAAAATCCAAACTCTTTACTGTGGCCTTTGATGTTCTGCTTAATACCACTTCTGCCTCACTCTCCAAACTTGTCTCATGCTACTCTGTCTCTCACTCACCTCAATGCACAATAACATTTTCCAGCTCCTTCACCACAGCAAGCTCTTTTCTCTCTGAGCATGCTGTTTACTTTATCCCTTTCTCCCCACATTGCCAGGTCCCGCTGATCCTTCCAGTTTCAACTTGCTGCCCCTCAGAGTACCTTTCTCAGAACCTATTTAAAAGAGGGCTTTCTTGTTATTTCTATGACACTAATGTTTTATCTACATAGCCCTTATCATAATTTTAACTATTTTTTGTGTTTCCTTGGATTTCGGTCCATCTCCCCATTTGACTATAAGCTGGTGAATGAGGACAGGGACATGATCTGTCAACCACCTAATCTAGAGTATGCAACTAGATCTAATGCCTATTCACTAATAATTCTGCTTAATTAGACATGATGTGATTGAGGAAAAGTCACATCATAGAATTAATAATGTTTGTATTCATTTTAACTGTCTCATTCCATCAATGATCTAAATTAAAAACTATATTTGCTTAGGCAAAAAAAAATTATTTTAATGAATTTGGGACAGCAAAATTTCCTCTGCAGTGTTTTATAGAACAAAAGATTATCTGATAGGAAAAAAAATCCAATATTGAAAGGTGAATAGGCATTCTAAGATACTTAGTAAACATTTCCTAAGACAGAGTAATTCATCTTCGGTTTAGGAAGGGCCTGACTAGCTCTCTGAAGACATAAAATTATACAAAGTGAAGTCATTAGTTTGAATTCAAGACACTGAAGCAATATTCTAAAATGACCTTTTGTGTACATGAATAGCAATTTGGGGTTATGTGAGGCAGCCATTAAAATAGCTTTTTCTTCTGTCTCTTGTGGGACTTTGGATAGGATGGGGTGGTGGGGGTGGGTGTTGTATTACTACCATTGAAAGCAGCTCTAAACTCTAAAACAAAGCATTTGAAAAACACCCCCCCCCCTTTTTTTCTTGGCAGGACTTGAGTTATAGAGTGTGGGTGGCAGTTGATTTCCCATTTTCACTTGATGCTAAATTCTTCTGGGTTTGATTTGATCAAAATAGCAGGTAAATTCAGTTGAGTGATAGGAAGGTTGGTTGGGGTGAAGTTAGAGGAAGGACTAAAGCCCCATCAAGCTGGTAGATTTTGATTGTTTTTCTAGCAAATGTAAGCATCAAAACCTATCTATTTGGGACAAAGGAAAAATTTTGGTTTGGTTGGTGGTGATGGTAAAAACAAAACCAAGAAAACTATTTATTTAACTAATTTTTTTTTTTAATTTTGGTTTTCTTAATATTGGTGGTGGTTATATTAATTCAGTTTAAACTTCTGAGATCATGTGAGAAGCTGTCAGCTCTGATTTACTTCTTCACAGCCTAAGTTCAAGGATGATACGTCAAAGTGTCACAAGGCAGGAGACATGATGGGCTAATCATTCAGACATTTTATGTTGTGACATTGATATAACCACACGAAAGGGCTGTTCATCACCCAGGAGACCCTATTATAGAAGACAGAAGTAAAAAGGCTAAATGTGATGAAATGATTGAAGAAACAGCCTCAATTTGTTTATTCCACCTTGTAACCATGCCTTTTGGCAGCTCCCTTCCATTTTGTCACTGGGTTTGGCCATGTGACTTGTTTAGACCAATGGAACAGTAACAAATTTGACATGAGAATAGATTGGACATGCACTTACACACTGAAGTTTCCCCCTTGCTGCTCTTGAACCCTGCTACCATATGAGCATGCCCGAGCCACCACCATCCTGGAGATTGAGAGACCCTGTGGAGGAGAGTCAAAGGGCCCCAAGAAACAATAGCCAATCCTCAGCCCACCCAGATGCCCACCCAGCTGCAAACACGAGTGACCTAAATCGGTAGAATTACCTAGCTGAGCCCAGACTAAATTGTAAGCTAAATAGATGGCTCAGCTACTGCGTTTTGAGGTAGTTTATCATGTAGCAAAAGCTAATTGATGCAGACAATTATCTTTACAGGAAAAGATAATAGATTCATTCTAAGGAGGAGAAAAGAAACCAAGATAATAAACCATCAGATTAGTAGCTGTTCTGTGAGGTGGAAATCAGATTTGTCCTTAGTAACTTTCAGGTGTTGGGGACTATTGTACACCTTTCTGTCAGAGAGCTCACAAACATCTCTTTACTGATTGTGTCCAATGCAGAGGGAGCTGTGATAATTTCAAGGATGTTGGATAGATGCAAGGTTGTTTTAATTAAAGTGCCTTTGTCCTTTTGATGTTTAGTGGTAGGTTATTTACCATGAGACTCTTTCCACTGTGGTCTACTTTTTGTGTGGCCTATTTTCCATAACGGTATGGGAAAGATTCCCTAGGAGGCCTCACTCCACATTGCAGAGATGGCCTCTACCGAGAAAAGGAAATGTTGAATTGTAGCTGTAAATGTGCTGTGATATTTCCCAAGGGCCCATCACTTTTTTTTTAAATTCAAGAAGCCAGGTGTGGAGTTTTAAAGATAACTGCAGGCCATAAAGAAACCTTTACTGCCTCTTTGAAATTGCAAGTACCCTGAAGCAAGCCTTTTAACAATGCAGCACAGCAAGGGCTGCTGGGAGAAAACAGCGGCTGACAGACCAGACTGGCACCCAATAAAAAGAAATCCTGCAAAGGGGAAATAATATTCCTGAGTAACTAAGGGTGAGCCACAAGTAATAATTTGGTATTTAAGTGGAATAAAATACAATAAAAAATGTTAAAAGAGTTTTTAAATTCATCTAAGGTAGTCACATCCAAGAAGGCTTTTTTAGGCCTAAGACACTATACATAGTTCAATATATACAATGCCTAACACCTAGAAAGTAATCCAGAAATGGCAGGTATTCTCCAATAGTCCCCAAACACAGAATCAAAATAGCAGAAGGCACTGCAACAGCATCTGCTCTGCAAAGCACACAACTGAGTGCATGTGGTCTCATGAGCATTTCATCCACATCTGCAGACACTGACTAGATAAAGGTCAAATGTGTTAGAAAATCCGTTAATTATTCAGGCAGGCAATTTTCTGAGTGGTGACTAATATGGTACAAGAAATTGTGTAACTATCTTATAGTCAACCTTTTGATGGAAGAATACTTCTAATTCAAACCTGCATGCTTCAAAACTTCAGTTTCAGAGATACCAAAATGACCCAAACCACTTCTTTCTTTCATACAGGACACAAAAATACCTAGGATTTATGGAGTTCATCCTGTTTGCTCAGACACTCTTCTAAGCCTCATGCATGAAGGGAACAAAATATATTCAACAGTAGTGATTCTTCACACCACCCTTTAAATGAGTTTTTCATTTGTAGTCTCCTTCACACGCTTGATAAGTTGGTTTTTGCCAAACAATTCGTCAGATTTTTTCTTGCTTTTCTTTTTGTTGTTTTGGGGGTTGGGGTTTGTTTTAGTCTTTTTTAGTAGTGCAGAATAGAGAGAATGGTTAAGAGGGTGGATAACAGCAGTGATTGTCCTTATTTGCTCAGTGGGTCAGATCTAAAGTGCTCTCTTTCTCTCTTAGAGAGAATGTGGGAAATTGATTAGGCAGAGAAAGAAAAACTTTGAAAAGCCAGAAATAGTTTTTTTGTTTGTGGCGAAGACAGGAAAGGCCAAAGGCAGGAGAGTTGTGGGTAATCCAAAGAATTGGAGAGAATTTGGAGAATTTCACCATCTTGAAAGGATGCAAAGCAGCTGTATAAGAGACTTACTAGCCAGGGGAAGCAGGAATTGTAGGGGAGCAAAAGGATTTTGAAAGGTTGCTGTGCTTTATGAATTAGATATTCTTTATTTTTCTATGAGGAATGCAAGGACATTTGGAATTTCCTTATATTTATATTGTGTTCTGCCTCCTTGAGAATGACTTCATGCAGTGACTGGGATACCTGCTGTAATCAGCCTAGTTGTTGATAAGCAACAAACAGGAAACGGTTTTAATTCTTTTTTCAATGGCTATTTTTTTAACCTATTTCTGCTGACTTTTACTTTACCGTATTTAATGATCTCTTAGGCTGATTCCATAGATTTCCACTCACTTTCAGTTATTTAAAAAGTCTAGGCCAATATTAGTCATGCTTAACATTTTAATTTCATATCCATGTTAAGGTTCATTTCTCTTTCTCTTTTTGGTCTTTAGCTCTCAAGAAAAGGAGGATTAATTAGAAGGAAAATAAAAGCTGTATTACTCAGATTCCAGCAGGAAATAGATACCACATTCAAAACAGGATAATTAAAGGAGAGTTTATTCATAAGAGATGTTTACAAAAGCAGGTTTAGGGAGCCCAAATAGAATAAGGCAGTAGCATAGGGCATAGCGGCAGCCAAGCTGCTATCGCTCTACAGGGACAAGGATCAGGAGTAGTTACTGGGGCCTGGAAGGAAAGAGTCATGTAAAGTCAGCCACTTTAACAAGAGCAGTGACCTGTGTCAAAGGACACAGCCAGCCTGTCAGGCTTTACAAGAAGGGGACCTTGACCTTACTTTTCTATCTCCATCCAATCTTCTTCCAGGGCTCCCAATTGGTCAAACCTGATTGGAAGTCAGACAGGACAAAATTTATTGATGTGATTCATGCATTTGAGTCTCAGAAAGGGTAAAAAAATAGGTGAAGAACAGATCTAGAGGGACAAAAGAAAGATATCTATTTAGCTCATCATCTTCTCTTTCCCTTTATCTCAGTGAAAAATCCACATCTCTAGCACAGGCAGAGAAAAAAGTTCCATCAACTGCCATAACTGTGAGGCGTTACATCAAACAAATCATAGTTAAAACCTAAATGTTAATTGCTGTTGGTATGCCTCATATAGGGAAACATGGGAAAAGGGGGAGAGAAAAAACAAGTAACATATATCATAGCTGCTACAGTCCATTCCTCTGTACCTAGTCATGAAGCCTAAGGTAGTGATTATTGCTGCCAACTTCTATCACCCATTCCATGTCCTCCTTGTCTTTTGATGGCAATTCAGTGGGTGAATTGCCAGTGGATGGTTCATTCATATCTGCAGGATTTGAGTTGTTGGTTTTCTTGTCTTTACTGGATTTCTGAGTTTTTTTAATTGACCAGACTATTGGGTAAGGGAAGCATGTTGAATCCTTTAGATTTTAAACATAGCCTTCCTTGCTTCCTTGCTTCCATTATGTAGCAGCAACCTAATTTTTCTCAGTACTGGAATGAACCCTCCTTTGTATAGTGACCTTTCCTCTGTCTGTTGTTTTATATTCACAAGGAGCTCCTAATGGGCAGTTGGTGTTCTCAGCATTGGGATTACAACTGTACCTTGAGAACTAGCAACTCAAAATCCACTAAACCTCAGTGCATTAAAACACTTTGGTTACAATTTTTTCTTGAAGCTCATTGTGGGAATTTCATCTAACTTTTCTTTGATCATCAGGTGACATTCACCAATCTGAGATGCCATTATTCACACTGAGACCAGTGAACCCCATACATAGTGGCATTCTTCTCTGCTCTTTCTCCTCTTCAGAGGAAGGACCTCACAGAGCTCTTTAAGGATGCTGATGCTCCTCCCATGAATGCATTTTTTAAAGCATTAACTATTCTTCAGATCCTGTTGGATCTCCTGTTAGGAGTAGTTGAGCAAGTTGTACAAAACAGATTCATTCTACTTCTGGACATATACTCACTTCCTGAAGCATTCAGCCTTTTTCCTCTTTAAAATATGTAAGGGAAATTCTGGGACCTCAATAACTTTATGTCCTGATTAAGACCATGTTTTGATTATTTAACACAGTGAACTAGTAATCCACTCCATGGAGTTCAAGACAACAGATTAATTCTGAATCCCATGTAAATGAGACATATGAAAATTAATTTTGCCCAGTCAAGTCTTGTGTTCTATCTCCCTTAGCCCAACATCATTGGAGCCCACTTTCATACATGTTCCGCAAAATTTGCTTATATAGATTGATAATGTCTTGAATCCTATTGATATAAAGGTTGTTTCTTTCAGAATAAGCCTCCTATAACTCAGTTCAGACTATGTTTCACTATATGTTAGATGCAATGAAAGGTGGCAGGATGTTTCCAGCCAAAAACAGGTACCAGCTTGAGATTCAACTGCGCTAGTTTCATCTGTTAAAATATTACTTTTTCAAGAGAAGAACTGGTTTACTCTATGGGTGGGTAGGACAGTTTGAAACTATTACGGACTCCAGAAGAGCCATGATCTTTTAATCCAATCTTATGAGGTGGGACCTTTTGATTGAATGTTTCCATGGAGATGTTACCCATCCAACTGTGGGTGAGACCTTTGATTAAATTATTTCCATGGAGGTGTGAACCCACCCATTCAGGGTGGATCTTGATTAGTTTACTAGAGTCCTTCAAAGAGAGTTTACACAGAGAGCAGAGAGACTAGGACACACAGAAACTAAGCCAAGACCCACAGAAACTAAGAGCCAACACAGACCCAGATGCTTGGAGATGGAGACAGAAAGATGTTTGGCGATGCTAAACTAAGAGATGAAGCCCACAGTTTACCCCATAGAAACTAAGAGAGGATTTCCAGAGGTTTAGAGAGAAATGCCCTACAGAACCAAGCAGAGAACTGAGAGAAGCTAAGAGAGACAGAAGCCCAGAGATATTTTGGAGAAAGCAATTTTGAAATGCAACCCGGGAGCAAAGGACCAGCAGACACCAGCCACATGCTTTCCCAGCTGACAGAAGTGTTCCGGATGCCATTGGCCTTTCTTCAGTGAAGGTATCCTCTTATTGATACCTTAGTTTGGAGACTTGTATGGACTTAAACTGCAAATTTGCAACCTGATAAATCCCCTTTATAAAAGCCAATCCATTCTGGTATTTTGCGTTAATGGCAGCTTTAGTAAACTGGAACAGTGGGAGTGGCTTCCTCTCCTGGCAAAAGATGTTCAGGGGAATTTTGGAGTCAAATTTCTCAATCTCTACTTCTAGCCATGATGGAATAACAAGATGGATTTACTCTCCACCTAAAAACCACAAAATTATGAAACAATTTTTCTCAAGACATTGGCCATCAGGAAACAAAGGAGAGTGACTCCTGAGAGAGGAGCTAAAAAGGAAGTGAACCCTATAATTGCCCAGCTTTCTGTGTAGATAAAGTTTCCAGGCCACAGGGCATGGAGGATGACAGAGAACAGTGTCTGGTTCTCAAACAGGTCTAGAAATAGTGCCTGTTCCGATTTGCTAATGCTGCTGTTATGCAAGACAACCAGAAATGGATTGGCTTTCATAAGGGGGTTTATTTGGTTACAAAGTTACAGTCTGAAGGCCATGAAAATGTCCAGATGAAGGCATCAACACAATTATACTTTCACTGAAGGAAGGGCAATGGCATCCAGAAAACCTGTTAGCTAGGAAGGCACGTGGCTGGCGTCTGCTGATCCCAGGTTGTGTTCCAGCTCCCCTCTCAGCTCCTGTGTGTTCCTTAAAGTGTCTCTTTTGGCTGCAGCTTCTGCTCTGAGATCCTTCTGTTTGTGAACTCCTTTTATAGGACCCCAGTGATTAAATCAAGACCCTCCCTAAATGGGCAGGGTCACATCTCCATGGAAACAATCTAATCAAAGGTATTATCCACAGTTGGGTGGGTCACATCTCCATGGAACAGCCTAATCCAAAGATTCCAACCTAATCAACACTAATACGTTGGCCCCCGCAAGACTGAATTAAAAAACATGGTGTTTTCTGGGGTACATAATATGGGCAAACTGGCACAGTGCCTATTCCCAACAAAGAACAATCTCATAATTCCAAAGGCAATAGCTAGAGTACTAAAATGTGTCCTGCTTGGGTTGGAGAAAATTAGCCCTAGAAATATTGCTCAGGTTCTGCCCAACAAAGCTTTAATGCAAGACATGAAAGAATCAAACTGTTTCCAAGTAACATAACCATGTCCTTTGCTCTTTATTCCTTTGTCTTGATTTCATCTGGTATCATTTTTCTTCTGCTTGAAGAAATTTCTGAACTGCCTCCAAAATTTCTTACAGGGTTTGTGCACTAGTAACAAGTTCTTCCAGCCTTTGTGTTTCTTGAACAGTCTTTATTTCACCTTTGTTTTTGAGAGATATTTTTACTGGGTAAAAAATTCTCGATTGGCAGTTTTTTTTCCTTTCAGTATCAAAAGCCACTATTTTTTAGCTTGCATTGTTTCTGATGAGGAATACGCTCTCATCCTTTGTCATCCTTGTTCCTCTGTACATTATGTTTTTTTCCCAGCTGCTTTAATTTTTTTCTTAATTACTGATTATAAACAATTTGATTATGCTATGTCTTAATGTAATTTTTTTCCTGTTTCTTACGCTTGGTTTTTTCCTTGGATTCATGGATCTGTGGATTTATAGTTTATACCAAGTATGGAAAAATTTTGAACATTATTTCTTCGACTATTTTTTCTGTCCTCTCTCCTCCTTTGGGGAATCCATACACAGTTATATTTGACTTTTGATGCTCTATTAATTTTTGTAAGTCTTTTTCCTTTTTTTGTTTCACTTTGGGTAGTTTCTATTGCTATATGTTTAAGTTCACTAATCTTTCTTTCTGAAATACTAATCTTCTGTTAATATTTTTCAGTGCATTTCTCATCACAGACATTTTTGTTTTCATCCTTAGAAGTTCACTTTGGATCTTTTATATCTTCCATGTTTCTACTTAACTTGCTCAGTCTTTCCTCTAGTTTCTCAGATATAAGGAATATAGGCATAGAACTGTTTTTATGTCCTGTGTACTATTTGTATTATCTGTGTCACTCTTGGTCCAGTTTCAATTGATTGGTTTTTCTTCTCATTATGTTTTACAACTATACATCTGTAAGAATGTCAAAAATTAAGAAGATTGATTATTCCAGGGGTTGATGATACTGTAGAAAAACTGGAACACTCACACAATGCTGACGGGAATAAAAAATGGTATAACCACTTTGGAAAGCAGCTAGGTAGTTTCTTAGAAAATGAAACATAAATATGACTCAGCTGTTCCTGGGTATTTACCAAAAATAATTTAAAGCATGTGTCCAAACATTGACTTATACCAACCGCTAACAGCAGCTTTATTTTTACTAGGCAAAAACTAGAAGCAACTCAAATACCCATTAGCAATGAATGGATAAGCAAATTATGGTATATCCACATAATGGAATACTAAAAAGTAATGAACTATTGTTTCCCACAACACCAAGGATGAATCTCAGAACAATTTTCTGAATGAAAGAAGCCAGAAAAATAAAAGTACATACTGTATGAGTCAATTTATATAAAATTCTAGAAAATTGATACATAGCAACGGAAACTACATCAGTGCTTTACATGGGTATGGTGTACGGCAGGAAGTTGCAACTGGAAAGGCTGAAAACCTTTGGGTGATGGTGTCTATGTTAATTATCTTGATTTTGGTTATAGTTTCCTGGATGTATACATATGTCAAAACATCAAATTGTACAATTTAAATATGTGGAGTTCATTGTATATCAGTCATATCTCAATAAAGCTGCTTAAAAGCAAAAAACTAAAAGCAACACAAAATAAACAACAAATTTATCTGCCTTATCCATATCTTCCCATGTCTCTATACAATGCCTCTGGTTCCCAACTCTTCCTCACCAATGCTCTTACAATGGCTTTAGAGACTTGGTGAGGTCAAGTATTCAATGGATGCTATAATTTTCCATTATAACAATTAGACTCTGGGATTTGCCGTTAGCTACATCTGTTCTGTGACTATCAGAGATGACAAACTCTTTCAAAGCCACAAGGGAGGCCTTCTGGTTCTTCTCATGTGTTCTTAATTGCATGTTCATAGTTCTTAATCAACCCTCCCCCCCCATATTCTTTAGAGCTTTAAGAGAAAGCCAGGTGATGCCACAATCTGTTGCTGCAGAACATCAGTGTTGCAGCAGTTAGTTTTCCCTATATCTTGCCCTCTACTTGCATTTATTCTCATACTACACTGGTAATAATTTGAGTCATTGAGAAGCTTATCTGTTAATTGGCACTCTTGCGTAAGAGTGATAATGATTCAGTTCAGTTATCTTCTGAGTGTTCTCTTGATCAATGGTATTTTCACACATTCAGAGGAAATAAATTGCTAAAATCAGAGTTCTTTTCTGAAAGAATTTAGCCAAAAGCAAAAAGGGGAAAACTGACCTACTTACGCGATCCTTTTACTTATTCACCCTGAATTAGTTGAGAGTGACAACAGGATCAAATGATTTAAAAATTAACATTTATAAACTATCTGGAAACTTCTGAACATAGCCCTAGGAAAATAAGCAAATATCTGGCATAAGAGTAAGTGAAACAAAACATTTAAGAAAGTGAAATGTAATTACATCTTAATAGTCAGTTTCATCTCACTTCCAAGACAAAACAATTCTGGATAATGTGGATCATAAGATAATTCAGGCAATGTTTTGGATGTTACTTAGATAAATCTGGGGCTCCTTTAAATCCTTATTACAACAAGGTCAACTGGAGGTGAATATGAGGAGGAAGCCAATTGCTTTCCAGAGTAATGAAAACAGGAACTCAAATTCCAGATGTTTCTGGAAAGCTAGATGATGATCACAGATTTTGCCCTTCCAAAAGTGTTGCTCAGTCTCTGGTTTTGTGTTTTGCTTTTAAAAAGACATCCATGTGTTCAGACATACAACTTAAAGCATTTGGTCCAAAATCAAAAAGAAATGTCTTCATTATTATGTATTCTCCTTGAAGGCAAAGATCATGTCATCTTCTTCATGCTATGGGAATTCTCAAGATACCTAGAGTTTGAGTGGAAATATAATGGATTTTTAATAAATATTAGCAGCTGATAAAGAAGGTAGTCTGATAGAGAGATAGCACTTGGATTTTTGAGAACCCCTGCATAGTGGTAAGGGCTGCACTGACTCAGTGTTGCCTTTTCTACTATGTGATTTTTCCTCCTGGTGCCCAGGTTGTTGTGAGATTCATTCATCTCCGAGTTGCAAAGGAACTTAAGTTACCTTTAAGTCCTTAGTGCCGACTTAATCCATAATTATATTTGCAACACTATTAAGACTTTATAATGTTCACCTGTCCTTCTACTTTTATGTTATTGAAACTCATTTAATTCTTACACTTCTAAAGCTCCTACTGCCTGTTGCTCATCCTGCCAGTCAAGCCTTTCCTCTGTCTTGGCCCACTTAGCACTTTCGGTTTGATCTTCTACTTCTCAATATAAACACTCTAACCTGCCAGATGGACCACAGAGGAAGCCAGTTATAAAATCTCGGCCTTTATAATCTGCCAGAGCATTTATTATCCATTTGATCTGAATTTAGCAACGTGTTCCTTGCTAAATGTCTTCCTTGAACTTCCTGGTCATTTTCTGACTTCTCTTCGATTTCAACCAATGATGCCTCTCTCCCTCACTGTCTGCTTTCTTTATATTGGCATTTCTTGGGATACCACTTACTAGCTATATATCTTAGGAAAGCCACTAAAACATCTATAGACTCTTCAGTAAAATGGGGACAATATACCATCTAACTCATAAAGTTGTTTTGAGGATTAATCAAGTTGATATATGCAAGTATCAACATCTTAGGAAACTGCTTGCTATAGAGTAAGTTCTATATAAATATTAGCTATATTTATCCTCTTCCCTTGGATATTCTGTTCTATTTTTTCATTTTTTCTTTTATCTTTGCATTTCAATTTGTGAAGTTTCAATCTGCAGGCTCACTGATTCTTTCCTTGGGCATGTCCAGACTACTAATGCGCCCATCAAAAGCATTTTTCATTCCATTTGCAGTGCTTTTGAGTTCTAGCATTTCCTTTTGATTCTGTCTTAGAGTTTCCAGTGCTCTTCTTACATTACCCGTTTGTTCTTGCATGTTGTTTACTTTTTCCATGGATACCTTAACATTAATCATAGATATTTCAAATTATCCAAAATCTTTGTCGTAACTGAGTCTGGATCTAATGCTTCCTTTGTCTCTTCAGTCTGTGTGTTTTCTTTCCATTTAGTATTCCTTATAATTTTTTATTGATACCTGGACATGATGTATCAGGAAATAGGAACTGAGGGAAACAGGTCTTAAGTGTGAGATTTTATGTAAATCTGGCTAGGAGTTGGGCTGTGTTTAATATTTGTTATAGCTGTGGGTACCAGAAGCTTCAAATTCTCCTAATGTTCTTGTTTTTGTCTACTCCATTGTTTGGGCTTCCCAAAGAACTCTTCCTTAAATGAAGTTAGTGGTTCATCACTGTTTCATCTATATTCCAATGATATTATGCTGGAGCCCTGTTGAGCTGTGGTGCTAAGATGTGGGAGAAGAGAAGTGCTCTATAATCTTATGACTGAAACTCTGTTTTTAGTGGGCCCGAGTCTCTTCAGAGACTTTTCTTAGCTCCTTCTGCACACATTAGATGAGATAAGAAGACTACAGGGGACTAGAGTCAAGTAATTGCCCTTCCATCAGGAAGGATAAGGCTCTGGTAAACAATTTTCCCCTGCAGAGTAGGCCTTGGCTATGGAGAACATACAGAGCATGTGCCAAAATGTTACTTCTCCCCTCCCCCTGACAGAAACATGAGGAAATTTTTCTTGGCTTATCACTATAAGAATCTGGTGGGGTTCCTAGAGGTAAAACCCACAGAAGTGTGGTACAAACTTGAGGCTGTGGCCCCCAGGAGTTTCTCATTCTCAAGTCAGTTTCCCATTCTCAAACTACCAATTCATCATAACTATCATTTAAATGTTCCTAAGAGTTTTATGGTTCCTGAAATTTCTGCTCCAGATAAGCTCTCTGTCTCTCCAGAATTCAGAGTGGCAGTTTGCCCTGCAACCTCAGTTCTCTGACAGATCTAAGAAGAGTCATTGATTTTCAGCTTTTTCGACTTTTTTCTTGTTGTAAGGACGAGAGTGATGACTTCAAAGCTATTTCCATGTTATATCTTGCTGAGGGAGAATACCATCCTAATAGAGCTTTGGGGGTGTCTCAGACAGGTTCACCCTCTCCCCTGGATTTCAGCTTAGTGTTTGGTGCTTTGTGATTCTTTTTTGATAGTAATATCATAGTCCATATCCAGGTGTATTTTTTTAAAAAATATTCAGTTAATATTTACTGAATGTCTGCTATATGCCAGGCTCTGCTCTATGTCCTAGGGACCCAACAGGTAAGATCATCTATTTTCCATTGTGGCCAGAACTCCCACATTGCCTGTTTCTACTGGCTTCTCCAGGTTAAGACCTCTCTACATTGCCACAACAATATATCACTTGCTTATACCACTTCTCTCTACCAGGGAATTTCGTTTCCTATATTCTTTACAGTGCCTTTGGGGTGCAATACAAAACCTACATTACCCCAAAAGACAGAACTTATCTATCTACAGTAACCTTTTCCTTGTGTGCTTTGTTATCACTTTGTGTGATTTTATACAATCTATGGTGGTAAGGTGGGGAGATGCGTGTTTAGGGCTTAATACAATTCATTCTTAATGAAGTTGGAGTTGATTTTTTTTTAAAACAACATCTATATTTCAGGCCTTCATATATTTTATAAGCAATCGGGATGCAAGAACCTGGTTGTCCTGTTCTTTGTTCATTTACCAATTGAAAGTTTTATTAGTACACTAGGAAATACATGGGGTACCACTGAAGAATTCAGTCAGTTCCATCACTATATCCCGTAATGACCAACTTGATCTAGCAGGTTCCATGTTGCATACTGATGGCCATAAAAGGGGTGGGGAAATTTTTTTTGAGCACATTTGATATCTTCACAAGAATAACCCTTTCCATTCTTCTTTGAGAGCATGTACTTTTTCAGAGATCAAGGTCCATGATTATTAGATCCTTTTGTGCAATGCCCAGTCCTATGCTATATATGGTAAGTGCTTGATGTGAAGCCTTCGTATGATATCTGAAAGTGTGGATTGTGTTACAATCACTTTATTTGTGAGACAATTTATGCATCTGCACTAAAAAGCTCCAACCCTTTCTTGTTAAAAATAACTGCATGTTTCATAGACATTTCTATAAATACATCTATTTTATGATGTTTCCTGTATATCACCAATGTGTTTTCTGCACTATCAATCATGGAGACTCAAACATGTCCTGGACTATTGGCTTGGATTTGCCAAGAAATGTTCTTGACGAATGTGTGGAATGCCCTTTTCCCAGAGTCAGACATCTGGTTTTGGCACAATTTTCAGGCCAGCCCCATGCTCAGCACAAAAACGGAATGTACTGGATTTGCTTGGGTAGAATTTGCTCACACAACGCACATTTCCAAATGCCAAGGCTATTGCAAAATTCATTTATGTCAATTTTAGGTGTGACATGGGTTCAAGAACAACACTCCTTCTTGTCTGCTCTAGATTTGTCATTAGTGCTACTGTCTCATTTAATTGTCATAAGTTTCAGTGTTATGGGGAAGACCTAACTTTCCAGCAGTACCAAATATGGACCAGCAATTTCCATATCAATAATCAAGAGAATACCTGCAGATTTTTTAAATTGCAGGAACAGCTGAGTTTTAAAATTTTTACGTTTAAGCTGTGCTCAGATGTGAACATGGGAAAGACTGTTTTCTAACACATTCTTGGATTTATGCTTATGTGCACTGTTTAACAGAAGGCTGTTAACTTAAATCCTAATCCTAAAAATATTCAACTCTTTGGCTTATATTAAGTGGCCAGAGCTGAACTATGAGCCTCTGGAGGGCAGGGTTCCTGCATTAATCATTAGTGCCATCTTTTGTTTTTTCAACAGCTATTGATTTAGGGCTAACTATGTGTCAGTTACTAACATAAGTGCAAAAGATATGCCCATGAACAAAACAAAGCCTCTACAGGAATCTCACAGTGGGGGGAGAGACAATGAAAATCCAGATAAAAATGATTAATATGTAATGAACAAGTAATATGAATCAAAATAGCATGAGAGGATAGCATCAGATGGGGTGACATTTGAGCACAGACCTGAATGAAGTAAGGGAGTGAACTGTGTGACTATCTGGGGGAAGTTTGGTCTGGGAGGAGAGGACTCAGAACAAATGTCTGAAGCAGAAGTTTTTCATCATGTTCCACAAGCAGCAGGGAAAGCAGAGTGAGCAAGGACAAACACGGTAGGAAATGGGATCAAAGAAGTTGCAGTGGTGAGATCCTTGTAGATCAAAGGAAGGGCTTGGATTGATCCCAAGTATGATGGGAAGCTGCTGGGAGAGCATCCCCAGAGCCTAGCAGAGCCCAGCAGGGACAGCCTCATGGTAAATATTGGTGAATGAAAGGAAAAAAAAAGATGAAAACTCAATTACATGCTGTAATCAATTTAACAATCAGCTAATATGGACTTTAGCAGAACAAAATAAATAGAATTATATATAATATATTAATTGTGCTATACCCTCAGCATCCATTTTTAATGTGTTTTTGATTCGTCCATACTGCTAATAACTTTCACTGATTATTCACATAAATTTCTTAAATCAGCTGGAACACTTCCCTGGCTGACTTGCTATGGAAGGGCTCAGACTATTTCACTGGCTTGTTCCTAAACCCACTCTTTCCTTGCAGGTCTCTGGGACACAACAGCAGCATCTCCAAAATCAGAGGTCAGCAAGCCATTTGGTATCCCCCTGCCCAAGCCAGAGTGTATGCCTGCATCACTCACGTAATCAAAAAAATTTTTTTTTAAATTTTAGTTTCACTCTGGGTCTCTAAAACAAAACAGGCAGCCAAAATACATTTCAACATTGTTACAAGACCTACAGGGGAAAACAAAGTCTTAGAATTTAGACATAGACAGTCATTCTGAACCGTGGCTCTAGAGCATAGGAAGACAGCAAGTATCAGGCTCTGCAGTTTTACTGGGGGGGTTGGGGGGATTGCATCCCACTGTCACTCACTAGTTAAGTGACTTTGGGAAATTTACTTTTATTTTCTGGGCTTCAGCTTCATCGTCTGTAAAACTGGGAAAATAATATTGGTATCTTCCTCATAGAGTTGGTGTAAGAACTGATGAGTTAATGCTAGGCATATAAAGTACTAGGCTAAGAAAGTACCTGAAATATAGTCAGCATAAAAAAGGTATGAGTTATCATTATTATTAGCCTCACTGAGTGTTTCTATACCAATTGCTTAGTGTCTGCAGCCATCATCTGAAAACTGGGGATGATTGACACCTACCTTACAGTGTTAGTATGAGAAACAAATGAGATGTATGTAAACACCTAGCCAGTGTCTGACACATAATGATATTCGTAATATTGTATTCTTACTATTTGAGGTGATTTTAAAAGATTGATATTCAGGACAGGGCTCATGTGGCTCTCTCATATGCAACATTAAAGTTCTTTTAATTTGTGATTTCTGCTTTTAAATATGAAACAATTCCAGATTCCACAACCCACACAATGGTCTATTGGCATATGTTGAAACGGTAGACCCTAAAACAGTTAAATGCCTTTGCTTACAAATAAAAATTATCTGATTCAATAAGAAAGAGAAAACGCATTACTTCAGTGAGTTGGCAGTCTATGGGGAGGTGGGTTTTAGTGTTGCAGGGTTCACTGGCTCAAGATCATCAGGGGTGCAGGGTCCTTCTACCCCTCTATTCAGACATTTTGCAGATTTGCTCTAAGGCCAGCTGTGTTAGTCTCCATAATCAATTACCACAAACTTGGTTACTCAAGAATGAGAAGTTTATCCTCTCGCAATTCTGGGGCCCATAAGTGTGCAGTCAAGGTACTGGAAGGGCCGTGCTCGCCCTGAAGTCTCTAAGGAAATACCTTTCCTTGCCTCTCCCAGCTTCGGGTGGGTCCAGGTATTCCTTGACTTGTGGCTGCATCCCTCCAATGTCTGTTTCCATCTTTGCATGGCCTTCTCCTCTCTTCCTGTGTGTCTTTCTTCTGTGTGTCTCTTATAAGAACATTTATCATTGGATTTAGGATCCACTTGGATAATCCAGGATGATCTCATCTCAAGGTCTTTAACTTAATTACATCTTCAAAGATTCTTTTTCCAAGTGAGGTCATATTCATAGGCTCTGGGAGGTTAGGATATGGATATATCTTTTGGAAGGCCACCATTCAACTATACCAGCTATCCCCATAGTTTGTACAGTTTTTAGATCTAGGCCCAGGAAATCCAGAGGCCAAAAGGGCAACTGCAAAATATTTCTCAGAAGCCCCCAACAGATCTCTCCTTACTCACTGGCTAGAACTGGGCCATATGCCTTCTCTCAAACTTATCACTAGCAAAGAGAAAGGGCTTAGCTTGGTTGTTTTGCACCAATCAAAATTTACTCCTGAAGTTGGGGTAGAGTTATCCTCCACTGAATCCTGTAGGGGAAGAGATGCGTACCAGGAAAAAATTAGGGCTCTGCCCTCAAGTGAGAAAGGAGCATAGGATGTAGTAGGGTTGACAATAAGCAGTCTCTGGTATAGACTACCAAACAAGCCTTGAAAAACTTAGATCATCCTCTAAAATGCACTGTTCTTAAGGTCCTCTATTCTTATGAGTACTGAGCACTGACAGTCAGTTGGATAGCAGCTATGTTCATGTTTCTCATCCTAGACAATTACATAAGCAATGGTTTCCAAGCCTTGGATATTTTCAAAGCAACTCTGTCTTTTTACTCACCCAAAGACAACCAGAAGTTGAAAAGAACCTCCCATGAACATTTCAAGTGTTCTGGGTCACAGATTTTCTTATTGCTAATTGAGCTGGATTTTGTCCTCAAACCAAGTTGCACATTCCAGGATGCCAATGGAATGTGGGACAGCCAGTGCAGAAGGGAGAATTTGTTCTCAAGCTTGTCCTTTTTGCATTTGTAGTAATATTGTTAGTGCTTTAAGAGGGCAGGAAAATGCCAGCTTTGCTTCTCATTTATTAAATATAGCCTGCCATAAATTCATTTTGTTTCCCTTATAGCTCTATTTGATTGTCATCTATATTGGTGTTTCAAATAAATGTCTAGGAGGACCAGCTGGGGAGGATCTGATACCAACAGGAATCACTTTCTAAAAAGCAGTTGAATGTGAAGAGTAATGAAAAAGTTAAAAAACTTAACAGCAAGGAACTCTTCTTGCTGAGAGTACAAATTGTACCATCAGTGCTGACTGTGCACAGTTCACAAGGACACATTTAGCAAAAGAGTGAGAGACTGATTCACACTGAAATTTCCATTACAGAATATTTTACAAAAGGTATTAAATAAGACACTGAATGAAACTCACCTTAAATAAGCACTTGCTTACTTAGACTTAGTTTCTAGAAATGGAGAAACCCATTGTTCCTCATATCCCTATAGTCTTTCTTCTGCTATCAATACTCTACTATCTTTAAATATCCATTATTCATTATCAATATTTTTCTAAACCTCTCTGAAGCATTTGACTTAATAGCCCCTTCTTCTTGATCTTTTCTTCTCCCTTGGCATCTGGACTAAATATACTCAGAAGTAAATATATTCAAAATAAGAGATGTCAATTTTGCATTCTAAATGAGGCAATGAAGCCAGTGGCCACTGATGTTAGAAGAGGGTCATAGATAGGGGATGGCTGCTGGTTGACATATGAGCATCAGCAGAGTGTGTCTACAATCATGACCATAACGACTGACACTCTTAGCTCAGAGACAATGAGAGAGAGGCAGGCAATGAGGCTGGAGTTTTGTTGAGACACATTCTAGGGAGAAACAACTGGATCAAGGTATGGTTCAAGCCCAGGGTAAACACACAGGAGGATTAAGAAAGCAGATTAACCAGAGGAACTAGAGGGTAAACATTAAAGCAGAGAACTTTACCATGTAACACAAATCACAGCTAGAAAGAGACATGAGGGAGCTATCATCATAGACCAATCCATAGTCAAAATAATTACTTTTCAAGAGCCAGAGCCTATCAGTTATTTATAAAAAAAAGTTTCTTTCCTTACAGTATAAGAGCATGCTTTCCCTTTGCAAGTTGGCAGCTGAGGTGAGTGGGAAAGATCTGAAGAGTCATATTCCTGGGAAACAAAAATGGTGGAGGGGTACAGGCATAGGGGGTCTGCCACATGGCTCACGTGACATTGTTCTCTCCTGTTTTTCTCTTCCTACCATTCTGGAGGGATTCCTTTTCTATCCTCTAATATGTCTCATCTTCTCTCTTCTATGATGTAGCAGTAGGTCTGGCAATTGCATTCACTTTCTGGTTTCAAATCTGCAGAGCTGGTCCCAACCTCGCACCTAAGCTCCAGTTCTGCATTTCAAAACTACTTGCCAAATGCCTCCAATGAGCTATCTCTAGATGTCACCAGTATTTCAAGGTGAACTCACTTTCTTCACCAATGCTAAGGTCTCTATTTTCCCTATTTCTTATCTTCTTAGTCACCCTGGCTTGAAACATCATTAGCTTTGGAATATACCTTTATCCTTACTCTTTATTCAAAATGCTGCTGAATCCTAAACATTCTTACTTTTCCACCTGTCTCATATCTATTTTCTTCTTTCCATTCCTAAAGCTATTACCCTTGTTCAGGCCTTTAGTTTTCATTCTGTCCATTAACTGATCTTCCAGCTTCCAGTTACTTTCTTCTCCACTCTGTTCTACATAACACCACCATATTAATTTTTCTAATGTACTTTTCTAATGTGTATGCTCAAAAGACTCACTGTCTCTCCATCACCACTACCAGTACTTCACCCAGATTAATGTGATAGACATTTTATAGAATATTGACCATTTCGAGTTAGCTCCAACTCTAATCAAGTTGGTGTCCTCTGATGAGAGTGCATTTATCTAAACTCAAGTGTGAACCCATCATTTCCCTGATTATAACACTTCAGTGGCTCTTTATTCCTTCAGATTAAAGTCCAAACTCCTTAACATGCTTTGAAAGCCTTTCAAGATCAAGCCTGTCTTTTCATCTCTGATCTCACTCACCTCTTGCTATTGCTTGTAGCCTCTCTCCCACAAACCTTTTAGGGTACAGAGAAAAGAAGTAACTAAAGCAGATGCTTGCTTTTATCAGACAGGGCAGACCGTGTGGGTAGGCATCAGTTTACTCTTTAGCCATTGGCTTAGGGCCATTGTGTAAACGAAGCCTGATGCTCTGTATCCATGATGCCAAAAACCATATTGGTTGAAAATGAAATATTTAGTTAGTCATCTGGAGGCATCCCAAATATCCAGATGTTTGGTGTTCCGGTTTGCTAATGCTGCCGGAATGCAAAACACCAGAAATGGATTGGCTTTTATAAAAGCGGGGTTATCTGGTTACACAGTTACAGTCTTAAGGCCACGAAGTGTCCAAGGTAAGTCATCAACAATCAGGTACCTTCACTGGAGGATGGCCAATGGTGTCCAGAAAACCTGTTAGCTGGGAAGGCATGTGGCTGGCATCTGCTCCAGAGCTCTGGTTTCAAAATGGCTTTCTCCCAGAACGTTCCTCTCTAGGATGCAGTTCCTCAAAATGTCACTCTTAGTTGCTCTTGGGGTATTTTTCCTCTCTTAGCTTCTCGGGAGAAAAGTCTGCTTTCAATGGCTGTCTTCAAACCGTCTCTCAACAGCTCCTCTCTCAGCTCCTGTGCGTTCTTCAAAGTGTCCCTCTTGGCTGTAGCAAGCAAGTTCCTTCTGGCTGAGCTCCAGTGAACTAATCAAGGCCCATGCTAATGGGCAGGGCCACACCTCCATGGACACTATACAATGAAAGATCTCACCCACAGTTGAGTGATCACATCTCCATGGAAACATCCAATCAAAAGTCTCCAGCGCAATCAACACCAATATGTTTCCTGCCCACACAAGACTGCATCAAAGATAATGGTATGTTGGGGGACATAATACATCCAAACCAGAACATTTGACATCATGTAAGAAAACAGCCAGATGATCCACTGAAATTTTCACTTTTCCAGTTAGACTGTTTTGGCCTCCAGTAGTTATTAAAGGGGTAGCTATGCCCAAATTACTTCCTTGAGAAAAATGAGTTCCATCTGGAATTAAAGACATCAAAAAGCTAAGGAGTGGGGACAATCGTCAATACAATTGTAGGATTCTGAAGGCAATAAAATCCTATGAATTATTTTAAAATTTTGAAAATAATAATGTCTCATTATTTGTTGACGCTTTCAGCATTAACTGTGACAATAGCTTCCATGTCAAGAAAATTCCACAGACACTGCAAACCACAGTAAGAATTGCATGCATTGGGCATGAATTCACATATATTGTTCTGAAAAGACTTGAGTGCCTTCTGTGTACAAACCAATTTAATTAGTTTTCTGGAAGAATCATCATTACATTAAGGGGTTCTCACCCTCTTTTTGTTTGTTTGTTTGTTACTGAGCCAGCATTTCTGGACTTTCATAACCAAGGCAACCTGAAGGACTGAGAAAAGACTGATACAATGGAAAAAACATTTCCTCCAAACACATTAAATAGTAAAGGTATATGTGAGTGTTCTATCCTTAATGATATTGGTCGAGTCTCCTGAAGAAGAAAAGTAAATAAAGATTTAACTTACCTATCAAATTAATAGTAAAGTAAGTAGATATGCTTCAACTACCTGAGTAATGTCAGGGAAGGAGCCTAAAAAATTGTAGGAAGAGAATTTAGCTAACTTAAGAAATACTAAGAAGGTAAGAGTGAACAAACCAAAAAGAATCTTAAAAAAGTAGTTGGTAGAATTGGAGTCAGAATCTATTAGAAATGAAGCTATTAAAAAAAAATAGTTTACAAAGGCTATTACTAAAGCCCTTCCACAATACTACAGAGATTTTGCTAGGGATTTAATATTTTTAAAGTATATACTGTTAAAGGACTTTTCTGTGACCATTGTGACTTGGAGAACCGTTGGTTAAAAGTGGCTGCTGTCTTAGATGTGTGAGCTCCGGACAATGTGTGTGCAACTACTCAGTGTTCAAATATGACAACATTTCCATTGCAAAAGTTTATCACCAGTTAGTTGAAGTTCATGTAGAAAATACTTTCATCAGGCAGCAACATGACAGGAAAATTTCTGAGGTGGTAGATTAGTGAGGCACAAAATAGTGAAGATCAGCAAATACATACGAAGGACCTTCCCTTTTACTCAAACAGCAATGATATAAGCAACAAAAACTTGTCTCAAAGCAGGACGTACTCTAAGCAGAAAAATGGCAGCTCATTACATTAGGTTGTAAAATCACACTAAGGTATTGTTTAAATGAATATAATATTTATTTCCCTCATAGGAAAATTGGTTGAGTAAAAATATCTTGGGTGCTCCTTTTATCAATTGTATGTATAACTATATCGGTCATATGTATCTTGACATTCACCTGGCTGTAAACATGGGGACCGAATCAAAGGACCATCGGATACACCTTCAGCTCCAGAATTATCAGATTATGGTGGAGAACTGGCAGGTCTGGCTGGTCCATGCACAGGAAAAGAACCTTTGTTTTTTACATTACTACAACTTTAGGTCTTGAATAATTTTATGAATTCTAAGAAACAACATATGGCTCTGCTTCTTTGGGGCAGATGAGGGTATTTTATTATTTTAGAGGGAAGGCAAAAGTCAACAGTTTCCTGCAGGAATGAGTTACTCCTTGGGAATCAGGATGCAGCTCAGTGGCCAGTTATTTTCCATAGATCTGTACATCCTGTCCACTCACGCACATGCATAGGAGTAATTAAGGTTTCAAGTGGAAAACTCTTTACCACATGAGACAAAAATATGATGTTGCGACCAACTATATGGAATATATGCTCAAACATTTGGTTGTGATTAGCCCCAACTAGTAGTATACCATAAAAATAAATTCAGAGAACTAGAGTGCATGCTGAACAGAATGCTGATAGTTCTTTAAAGTGTTTTCTATTATTAAATTTCTTCTGCTTTCATATTAAACTTCAATTAAATAGTCTCATTGGTTCATTGGAATAGGTTTCTATTCAAAATGAGCATTTGTCAACAGATGCATTTACAAACAGCTGTGGTTTTCTTTGGGTGTATAGAGTGTCGTTTTCCAGCCCCATCTGACCATTCTACTGATGGTGTTTCTTATTTGAGCTCTCTCCCTAACATAATAATTTATCATCTTTAATCTGCTTGATTTCTTTAGAGAGAACTTTTACTTCTCTCACACCTCTTGGATCAACAACATTGACAAAAATTAAACTGACAAATTAGAAATGTCACAGGAGGTGAATAGACCTTTCTAAAGGTCACTGCAAAGACTGGTTACTGGTTTTTTGGTTTGTTTGTTTGTTTGTTTGTTTTTTCCTTTTTATGATAAAACATGGCCTGATGAAAGAGAAAGGTCATTTTTAAAAAGAGCAATACTACATTAATATTTTTAAAAGAAATTGTTTCCAAATATAAATATTTTCTGGGGTTTGTTTGATTTATTTGTTTCTTTAATTTTAGAAATCTTGGTCACTTTCTCAAGTGATTAAGAAAGAACAGCTTTATTTTTCCAGGGCTTATCTTGTTAGCCCATGGCTTTTCTTACCAGCAGTTTTAGTAAGAATGATATAAGAACAGAAGAAAAGAGGGGTAGGGGGTGGATGTGTTTGCCTTAAAAGCTCTGCTCATGAGCAGCACAGAATCTTAAAATTATATAACTTTTTTTTTATTCAGAAATAAGAAGCAGATAAAAGAATTGCAGGAAGGTAAATGGAAGTGGCATTTTACATGAGTGTGAGCCAAATACATAAAAAGTGTATTGGTAGTCAGAGAAAAATGAAAAAAAAAAATGTGTCATATCTTTACAATTCTCTTATCATGAATATATACATTATTAAACTTTAAATATTAAAGTCATAGATAAAATTTAAAGCAAAATTATATTGGAAAACAAAATATTGGATATGAAATAAGAACAAAGTGAGGACTTAGTCTATCAATAATCTAGAAACCCAGAAGGGTAGCTTGGTAACTTAAAAAGAAAGAAAGGTCATTTGCTCTTCTATAATGTCAGCTGAAAAGGGTTTTGAATTGGAAAAAAATGGCAAAAGTTTATTTAAAGGAATAAATTATTTTAAAAATTGATGATATGGAATAGAGGAAACAGAAAATACTCAAAAGTAAATAAGCTTTGTAAAATTGCACTTATACATAATCATTTAAATAACCAAATGCTTTTTTATTGTGCCTACATTCTTAAAAAATTCTTAAATTACTTGTTAAATAAATATTTTAGGAGGCAAAGATATGTCATAAGAAGTAAATAGGAAAATGTTGAGCTCACCAATAGCTATTTCAGCACACCCTAAGAGTAATTTAGGTGCTGGAAAATACTAGCACTTTCCTTAGGAAAAATATATGTTATAAATGTTACACTTATGGCAATGAATATCAATGGCTGCTAACATCATGGAAATAGAGAGATACCAGACATACGTACCTCCCAATGGAGCACACTACTATGATGCATTCTTGAATTAAAGAAATGGAACCTGGCACTGATTAAACCTGTACATCCTTCTAACAATTTACAGGAAATACAGAGGAAAGAAACACATGTAAAATGAAACCAATGGGGATGCAACCAGCAAAATCCAGACAGTGGGAAACTGGATAAGACAAAATGCAGTCTCTTCAACAAAAAGTTGAAAGGAATAAAGAGAGATAGAATAGGTATCTAGTGATTAAAAGAAACTTAAATATTCCAATCAATTGCAATATATGGACCTTGTTTGGATAGAAGCAAACTATAATAAAAGTATAAGATTACTTAATATGATAGATATGAATGAATTTTAATTTTGTTAGGTGCAATAATGGCATTGTGATTACATATTTTTTTAAAACTCCATCCATTTTAGAGATGCACACTGAAATGTTTATAGACAGAATAAAATGGTACCTAGAATTTTCTTAAAAATAATTTGAGATGTGGGTAGGAATTGGATAAAACAAGATTTGCCATGAATTGGTAATATTTAAAGGCAGAAAGTGGGATCAGTATCTACTATTCTTTCTGAAATTTTGCATAATAAAATATTTTATGAAAAATAAATGACAAGCTATATAAAAAGAAATATCATTGTACTGTACTCTCTTAAACACAGAGTATTATTTTTAATGTATTAATTTAGTACACAAGCAATTATCTAAAAAATATTACTGTGAATTTTAAAGACCTTAGAGAAAGAGAATTTACTCCCTCCCTTGCAAACCAATACATGACTTCCTGGAAGCAAACTATGTTGAAATATTGAAATCTAAAAATTTAAAAAACAAGCAAACAAACAAACAAAAAACACCGTTAATTATATTGTTAATGTGAAAGTATCAACAGAAAGTTAAGAACAAAAGATAAAGGGATATGAAAACAATGGGAAACAATGGTAATCTAATTGTCTTTTATTCATATGGTAAATCTTCAATGGAAGGAAAAAACTTTTTCCTCACTAGGGTTATAACCATAGATAAAGTAACTGAATCTTTCTTGAGGTAAGGTTCTCTCCTGATACAAGAGGAAATGATCAGCTGGGGAAGTGGCCTGGAAACTTTTCAACTGTATCCAGGATGTTTCCATCTGGACTTAAAGTTCCTTCCCAATTGCCCTATTCTAATCACAATGCTCTTCATCCCACAGAATTAAAATTGTGCTGAAATTTTGGATCCTTTCTTTCTTTCAACTGCATTGGGGGTCAGTTGACAAGTCTTGGTGAATCTTGTCCATCATTGTGTCATGTACTGCCCTCCCTCTCCACTTTTGCTTTCCAAACTTCATATCTGGGTCATACCTACCAGCTAGTTCCCTCTGTGTACAACTTCTCTCCATCTTATACACCATTGAGAGTTTAGTCCTCCTAAAATGGTAGTTTTGTCGCATCATCCTTACTCTAGAACCCCCAATGGTCCCTATTGCTTGATGTCAAGCTGTCCATATATTCTCCCAAATAATCTCTCTCATATATATTCCCCCCTTCTCCCTAGGCAGTTTTGCTGTGTAGTCCAGACTCACTCTTCAACCTTCCCTACTCTGCTCTGTTACCTGGAAGGCTACCTTTTACATGGCTCCTTTGTCCTCTGCCTTTTGGTTGGGCTTGGTCAATAGGGAGCACTATGCAGAAATTTAAGAAAACCTAAGGAAGTTTAAAAGAACTTAGCTTTTAAAGTAAAGAGGAAAAAAAGCCCAGGTACATTTGTTTGCTCTCTGTCCAGTCTGGAATCCCAGTAAATCATAAACTCTCAGAGCAAAACAGGGACCATAAAAGATACATACTCCAACCCCTTTCTGAGATAGTGTTCCTTACAATAGTCTCCAGTTTATGCTACCTCTTTGCCAAGAAATTCCTTCCATCCTTTGATAGCTTTTACTTTTAAAAAGTTCTTTCTTACATCAAACTTTCTATCTCCTCAGAATTACATCCCTTGGTCCTATGTACTACTCTAGGCCTTTAAAGATAAAAGCCAAATCTTCCTCCCTATGATAGCACATCAAATATTTTATGATAGCTATTACTTTGTCTACTCTTCTCTAAGTTAGAAATTTCCAATTTTTGAAACTGTCTGAGAGACAGTGTTTTAAGACCTAATTCTTCCCTGACTCACACAGCCTATTGACCAAGCTTTCCTTCCAGCCTCACTCTACCCTGTGAGAACTCTCTTATGGAGGCAGCTGTGCTGCACATCCTCTTCTAAATGCCTGGCTCCTCTGACATGTGTGAGCTCCTTAGGATCAGTGGTTGTGTCTTATTCATCATTGTGTCCTGAGCACCTAAGTCCCAGTTATTAGCACACTCATTTTTATTGACTTATAAACACATGAATGAATCCCTGTCACTCCCTTTTAATGCTTTGAAGTATATCTCTCCCTCTCAGAAATGAATTCAATAAAGTGAACCTTCCTTGTTCAAGATAGAAAACCACACTTTCTGTAATGCAACTTGAGATTACATCAGCATTTTTCCAACTGCATTTGCTATTGACTCATATCAAATTCATTTTAAATTAAAATCCATTTTTTACATATTACATCATATATTCCTAGCATGTATTGATACAGAAGCATTTCTTTCTCTTATCTAAATACAATAATCTATGTTTATCCATGTTAAATTTACACTCACTGGATCTATCAAACCATCCTTTAAGATCATCTTAGATTCTGATACTCTCTTCCATCATATTTGCTCTTTTTACTTTTTTCCTTGCTATTCGTGAGCAAATTATTTTCTCTCAAATGTAATGATAAAATTATTCATTTATTCCTTCATTTATTCAATGACTATTTGTTGAGCATCTAATCAATTCAAGCACTATTCTAGGTGCTAGGGATTCAGTGATGAACAAAAGAGACATGCATGGTCTCTGCCCCATGAAGTTTGTATTCTAGGTCAGTGGTTTTCCAACTTTGGCATGCATTAAAATACCAGAAAGGCTTGTGAAAATGCAGATTATTATAATAATCTCCACCCAAAGCTTTTTATGTCGTAAGTCTGGCAGAGTGGGGGAGAGGTGAAATTTTGTGTTTCTATCAAGTTTTAGACAATCATGATGCCGCTGGTCCAGGAACCACACTTTGAGAACCACTGTTCTAGGAAGAGAAATATATTTAAAATCTAAAGATTTAATTATAATTGTCATATGAGTTCATGGGACTTGGAAAAGACCCTTGCCTACAGAATAGACTAAGATTTATTTCATTCTATACCTTATGTCTAAATGCAACAAAAACAATAGATTGACTTAACTATGGTAAAAAAGATCATCAATACATTAGGTGGAGTGGAGTGCATACTAATAGAAAATAAATGTGCTGTTGGATAAATTAATCAGCAAATTCAATTGAAATAAAATATTTAATATCATAATACTCATTCAGGTAGAGTGATACTCATGTAACTAGAGTACTTCTCTTAAAATAGTGATTATCACATTAGCTTAAATAATATTCATTCCAGTGTTTTGTTCATAAACAGGCAAATCTTATCTAATAGATTATTACTATAATCATGAGTGAATACATGAGGATCAGACTGGTGATTTACAGATAAGTGGTCCTCAGATATGTAGCAAAATCTGGAGTTAAACTTAGATCTTCAAAAGGAACAGAGTCAATAATAGTGTATTAAGAACAAGGAAGGTTTATTTCTAAGTCATCATCTATCTCCTGGATAAATATATAAATTGCATAACACCTGAGCACTCATTTTCACAAACGCAATTAGGCATAGGCACCCTGTGAGGTAATGTCCACCCTGTGGACAATGACCCATCTGAATCCCTTCTTGGAAAGATACCCCAAACTCAGAGCCTTAACTATTTCTTGGAAAGAAAGACAAAGAATTGTACAATTTTATTGTCAACAGCTCTGATGCAGCAGACTGGCTCCTAGGAAAATTTGAGGGCTGGTCCACCCATATGGGACTTATTTAGTCTCATTGAAATATGCTCTCTCCATGCCACCTACCCAGCTGTAAGAAGGCACCAAAGAGATGGGTTGATGATTTTAAAGGTTGCAACTCAGTGCCCTTCCTAGAGCCTGTATACAGGTGCTCTGCTTTCAGAATGATAATTATACCAGAGATCTACCACAATGATATTGAAACACCCATTGTGCTGTTTTGGAGATCAGCCTAATAAATTGTAAATCATGCTTACTACCGAACTAAAACTTGCCTACACATTGGCAAAACGTCTAGCATTATTCACTCATCAGATGAATGGTTCAGTTCGCAAACACCCAAATGGTTTGGCTGCCTATATCAATGACTCACATACTTTTTGAAATGGAAATACCACATTTTTGTTTGTTTTAATCTTTGTCTGTTTTGAGCCCACTCATAACTCTTACTCTATTATGTTATAGGTTTTTAACTACCTTTTTGGTCTCTAAGTTGTCCAAGGACATAGGTTATACCTTACAAAGAAGAATGTACTATACCTTACATTGTTCAAATTAAAGTGAAATGAAATTAATTTTATGTTGAGAATCTCATGCCACTAACTGAAACAAGTGAAAAAGTCTGGATGATTTATACATTCAGAGGGGGAAGTAATGGTTTTTGTGCACAGTGACAAAACAGATAATTTGTTTTAAATGAAACTTTTGAATGAGTCAAACCATCTCTACTAATAACACTCAGAATTTTTCTGCCAATGATAGACTCAATCTGACTTTTTGAAGACTAATTTTATTATGAAGACATAACCTGGTTGTTAATTTACATTGGATACCATTGGAGATACAATTTTTTGGGAAATACTATGACGCGAAATGACTTTTGATTCAGTGTACAAACTCATCGACAGCAAGAAAATAGTGGGAAAACATGCATCTCTTCTTCTATCTTCTGCAAGAAAATCATTGCCATTCAGAACTATACCCAAAATCATAAGTAATTAATGTGGACATGTCCTTCTTTGAGAATATAATTTGAAATGCCACACATACTCCCCTGAACCACAGCTGTGTCTTAATAGAACATGATAGCAAGCTAAGTTGTGTAAAAGATTCTGAGGGCTTAGGAGGAAACTGATTGGCAGAAGAACCAAACAAAGCCATTCTCTGAGACAGTCCAATGTTCAGATTTCCAGTAAAGGTCTCACAAACAAGTACCCCAAGTGCTTTGACAGTCAATTGCCAAAACAACAGCTTCTCTGTTTTCCAAAGCAGTACTTGTGTGCAATCCATAAACAAACTGTCAAAGACATTGTACATCTGGATGACACAGTTGCAAAGTTAGTTTTGGTTGGAAGAAAGCTACACCCCTGGTTTTAATTTGGGTGGAATTTTGATCAGGGAAAGAACCATATGGCAGATATTTCTAATGTTTCTATGGACATGTACAACAATGCTCTGAGCTGTCAAACTTAGCAAATTTTGACAAATAAAACTAACACATCACATGAAGTCTAGAAGAGTCTGACGGCTTTATCTCATGGATTTTCTAGCTTCATATACCAGCAACCAAGGGCATTTATTGTCACCTTATAGACTTGGGATTTCAAGATTCATATTACAGAAATAACCTTTTCCTTCTTATGTTACCTAGCCCATGAGAAACACAGAGCAGTTTTTCCTGCCTTACAGAACCATGGTGAGTTTTTCACCACCATTACCAAAACAGCCAACGTCTTCTAGCATCTTCACTTACTCCGAGCATTTAAATCATTAAATCTGCCTACCTTATCCTTCTTTTCTTCCTGATATTATTGAGAACCATTTAAATCCAGTGTCTCTAAACAATGGCAGCAGAGCACCAAACATCTTTTCCCACCCCAGTCCCATTTATAGGTGAAAAATAAGCATATTCATAATGGTAGGACTCATTGAAGAGTACACTTATAGAAAAAGAAGAAAGTGAAGAACCTACATGATGTTGCATAACTAGCTCCTTACAACATTTAAATTTGTTGTATTTTGTTCTTAATCTTTCCCACTTCTCCACTTAGTAGACAATGGTCAACAGCTTAATACAGCTGCTCTCTGTTCTGTAGTTGCAATGGACTCTTGATAGTTTCCATCTGCAGTTAGGACCGCCTCTGAAGTCTACTCAATTCAGAGAACCACTAGAGGAAGGGTCTGAGGAGGCTTCAACACTCACCTACCAGGTCCACATATGAACAGTTATCCTAGCAGTTTCCAATTAGCATTCTGAACAAATGCTGGGCTTTTAGTAACCTGGGCTCAAGATGTTTTGTGTGTGTTTTTGCGTGCGTGTGTTTTAATTTGAGTAAAGCCAACATACAAAATGCACAGTTATAGGTAAAGCAAACAAACAATGATTCATTTTTGTAAGAGTTTAAAACCTGACCAAAGAATTGCCAGAATTACCCTAAATAATGATAGCACCAGTATAAAAGGTACTATCATATAGAATTTGTTTAATAAAATTTTACCTTCAACTGTAGAGGAACACAAAAATATCACCTTTTATGTCCAATTTTTCCCACTGAAATGTATTACTTTAAATTATCTTAATAATTTTATAAACAATATAGAGCAGGAATGGTGCCAATTTTGTAGTTGTAAAATCTGAGAGAAATTCAATGACTAGTCTAAGACCACAATGATCAGCAAAACTTAGGATTCAACTTCAAGAACCTATGTGCTTTCTATTATATGCATCTACCTCTGTAGCTTTGCACCTAATAAAAACATTCAGGGGTATAAGTGTGTGGTAGCTGTGACCATTTAAAAATCAAGGTTTGGGAATCCTAAGGATTAAGAAGATTAACTCATAATCAATAATAATGGGGCATTTATGACTTATACATTTTTTCAATGCATCATAACCTTTCTTATTTTTTTGATCTCCAACAAGTCTTAAATAAACCCTAAGTATTAGGACTGAATATGTCCCCACCTGTAGATATAAAGGCCTATCAATTTTCTCATGAGTCAGGAGGCAACATTTGCTGTTCATCCCGTATCAACCTTTGACTCATTTCGAATAACTGGGTTTCTGTCTTGATCTTCTGAATAAGCTACTACTCTATAGTTATGTTACTGAAACTCTTCCCTCTTGCATCAATTCCTTATACTTCAATGCCAGACACATTGTGGTACTTTCTTATGCTGCTAGGAGCTATATCTCCAAAACAACACTCATCTCCTCAACTGCAGGAAGTTTTACCTTTGAGCAAGACTTCCTGGGTGCCAATGTTAATCTGACTACTGGAATTCAGAGACCTGCCTGGTGGAGTCTTTCCATGCTGGGTTTGAATCACTCAGACTTCACTTTTATCCATCAGTTTTAATCTCTACCACATCCCCATGAGTTAGATATGAATATACCATTTTACAAATTATGAAACCAAGGCAAGTCACTTAACTTCTCTAAATGTCCATTTCATAATTTTTGCAAAATGGTGCTATTACTATTATTACTTTGCAATGGCTGCTCTAATATTGACCACAACTTTAACTGCCTTCCATCATAGCTGTCCAGGCTTTGTGGATTCCCTACAGATCCGGGAGCATGTATCAAGTCTTCAGGTCCCCTTTCTTCCTGGTCAGCTCTATACTATGGCAGTCCAAGCTGCCAAATACCCTAGGGACAAATAAAAATTAGCAAAAAAAAAGTATAGAAGTTTAGATGGATACTTTCTTGGTGTAAGTTTTAAGGGCAAGCACATATTATAAATGGTGACACCTAAAAGTTATCCATTTTAGTTCAGTTCAGATTTCTATATATTACTATCCCTCTTTGTACTCACAACAGTCCTGTCTTCACTTTACCTTGTCTTATTTCCTTTCATAGTAATTATCACACATTGCTCTCTGGTATTCAGTTGTTCATTTATTTGTTTATTGTCAGGCTTCCCCTCATGAACAAAAGCTCCTCCACATGAAAGGAAAGTTGTAAGTTTTGTTCACGTTTTCTTTCTTAGCACATAGAGGAGTGCTTGGCACACATGGTTCCTTAATACTATTTGATCAAAGGTGAGAGTGAAGAAGTAAGAAAGGAAGGAAGGAAAATAGGAAAGAAAGAAAGGGAGGAGGAGGGTGTGTGCTAGAGGTAAGATTGGAAAGATGACAATTTTGATAATTTTAATAATAATGATACCTAAGACTTATTGAGTATTTACTCTGTATCCTGTTCTAAGAACTTAATTTGTGCTAATTAATTTAGTGATACAAACACATTTTAGGAGATAGGTAAGATTGGGAAACTGAGGCACAAAAAGGTTAAGAAACTAGTCTGTGGTCATGCCGCTTGTAAATAGCAGAGTTGGCACTGAAACCAAGGAAATTTAACTCCAGATCCCATGCTCTCAATCTTTATGTTGTATTGTCCCTTGTTTGTAGTATATAATCGATTTGCTGAATAAAAAATTAGTAAAACTGAAATCTATTCCTGTTACAGCAAGTGACTTAAAGAGGGTTCAAACTAACTGTAACTGAATCCTGCAAACCCAAAACATTCTTCCTTAGTTAGATAAGTTTAGACTGAGAACTCGAGATAAGAGGACTTGCAGAGAGAGAAGGAGCAGGCTGGATCACACATTTCTTGTCTGGATCCAGTAGAGCTTAATAAATCACAAGCAATTGAATTCTGAGGACATCCTCATGCAACTCTGCGAGTATTTCAAGGAGGCTTCCCATCTGGAATCTGTGCTAATTCTTTTCATATTGTATTTCCCTAAGGATGACTCACAGGAAATTGAGGTTTCAGAAATATATTGTGTATTTTTATGGCATTTTTTTTACCTCCACTGCAGACGTTTTAAAGATAAGTGGCCTTGTGCTTGTGTTTTTCCCCATTATTTTTAGAGAAAGAAACTTACTGCTTTACAACTTCTACAAATTTATGTGTATGTGACAATAATGATGATGATGGTGACGATGATAATAAGAATGATGTTGAATGTGGTAAAAATATCCCAGTAAATGAGGGTAAAAAAAGGGAGGGAAAAAACCCTGGATAATAGATAAAATTTGCAATCTGATAAACAGTTGTTGGATAACCATTATGCATAATGAGCTTTGCTATGTATTCTGAGGGCATTGCGCCTGCACTCAAAGAGTACACAGTCTGTTGAAGGAGTCAGAGGAAGAAGAAATGCTACCAGTGGGAGGTGAAGGTAGTAGGCATGAAACAGATAATACATGCAATAATCACACATTCACTGTGAAATTATTAATTTCAATTAGAAGATGTGTGGAGGCTTTGTGAAGAGGGTGACATTTAAAATAGGTCTTGGGAGATTGCGTGGACTTTCTATAAAAACACTGTGTTAGTTTTGCCTGAGTTGCTATGACATATACCACAAAATGGGTGGACTTAAATAGTGGAAATTTATTGTCTCATGGTTTGGGAGGCTGAAAAGCCTACTTCCTCCTGGGGTCAGTAGCATTCTGGCAGGCTGACAATCCTTGAGGTTCCTTGGCTTTTCCATCACACAGCAATGTCCTCCCGTTTCCTTTCTGGGTTCCTGCTGACTTCCAGCTCTTTTCCATGACTTTTTCTTTATAAGGTCTCCAGTACTGGGATTAAGACCCATCTTGGTTCAGTTGGCCACACCTTAATTAAAAATAACATTGTGAAATGTCCTATTTACAATGGTTTCATACCCACAGGAATGGGACTAAGATTGAGAACACACTTTTTTCCTGGAGTATATAATTCACCCTGAGTGCATAAAAACACCATGAAGAGTAAAGAGGAAAGTTCTGGAGGCAGGGGAAGGGGGAAAGAGCAGCCAGCTCAGATATAGTCCATTGCCTACAGTGAGTTTCACTGTGATGTACAGTCCTGTGTTTTACCTTTTAATTTTTATTCTAGTAATACATACATCCTAAGTTTCCCCTTTTAACTACACTCACTTCAATAGTTCAGTGATGTTGATTACACTCACAATAATGTGCTACCATCACTGCCATCCATTTCCACACCTTTACCCTCAATCTAAATTGAATTCTGTATAAGTCAAGCATCAACTTCCCATTCTCTAACCCCAATATGTCTCCTGGTAACCTATATTCTAGATTCTAACTCTCTGAGTTTACTTATCATACTTATCTCATAACAGTAAGATAATATGATATTTGTCAATTTGTGCCTGTCTTATTTCACTCAACATAATGTCCTCAAGGTTCATCCGTATTGTCACATGCATCAGGACTTCATTCCTTTTTACAGCTGAATAATATTCCATTGTATGTATATAGCACATTTTGTTTATGCATTCATCAGGCAGTGGACACTTGAGCTGCTTCCGTCTTTTGGAAATTGTCAATAAAGCCATCATGAACATCAATGTGCAAATATCTGTTTGAGTCCCTGCTTTCAATTCTCCTGGGCATATACCTAGTAGTGGGATTGCTGGATCATATGGAAATTCTATACTTAGCTTCCTGAGGAACTACCAAACTATATGCACCATTTTACATTCCCACCAACAATGAATGAGTGTTCCTATTTTTCCACATACTGAACAACACTTACAGTTTTCTGTTTTTTAATAGTGGCCATTCTAGTGGGTTTGAAGTGATATTTCATTGTGGTTTTGATTTACATTTCCCTAATTGCTATTGATGTTGAGTATCTTTTCATGTGCTTTTTAGCCATTCTTCTTTGGAGAAATGTCTATTCAAGTCTTTTGTTCATATTTTAATTGAGTTGTTTGTCTTTTTATCATTGAGTTGTAGGATTTCTTTATATAGTCTGGATATTAAATCCTTACTGGATATATGATTTCTAAATATTTTCTCCCATTGATTATGTTATCTTTTCACTTTCATGACAAATTCCTTTGATGCATAAAATTTTTAATTTTGAGGAGGTCCCATTTATCTATTTTTCTTTCTTTCTTATGCTTTGGGTGTAAAGTTGAAGAAACCACTGCCTACTTCAAAATCTTGATGATGCTTCCCTATATTTTCTTCTAGGAGTTTAATTATTACTGGTTCTTGTATTTAGGTCTTTGATACATTTTGAGTTAATTTTGTATATAGTGTGAGATAAAGGTCTTCTTTCATTCTTTTGCATATGGATATTCAGTACTCCCAGCATCACTTGTTGAAGAGAATATTCTTATACAGTTGAGTGGATTGGCAGATTTGTCAGATGCTTGATGTCACTTATCCATTACATGTAGTCCACCTTTCTTACTGAAAGACCTCTCCCCTCCCCACTTCGTTTTGGCCAGAGGAGCCATATTCAATTTTTCTTGCTAATAAACAGTTGGCAGAATTTTATAAGGAAAGTTTTCAAAGTGTAATATAATGTGAGGCTTTTTTTTTTCATATTTTGCAGTTTGCGTTTTGTTTTTGTCTCTGGGTAGGAATTAGGCAATAGGCTTTTGGATTAAGAAGAGAGACCTATTATATGGTGAAAAATCCACAGGTGGTTGGGTCAGACTATGCTACATCAGCATGGTAAGGCTGGCAACTACATTTCCCAAATGCCTTCTCTTTATGGCTCCATGTTATAATTCACTAGTTGGTAACTTGCATGAGATTTGGAAGGCAAAAGTTAAAAAATCATTACTCAGTTTTTGGAGCCACTATAGAAAAAGACAGATTTATATGGGCTTTGTGAACACCAGCTTCCAGGTCATTTTATCAATTTCTGGCCCCACTAATCAAGAGTATCCTCAAAGCAAACACCAATTGCTTGATATCCATTTTCTCAGAGTTGTATAGGCTTCCTCCAGACATCTCCACATGCTCCCCTATCATGGATAAATTTCCATGGTCAGACATTCACAGTTTGTATCTTTCTGCAAGCCTAATATGTCCACCTGGCCACTGACTCAGACTGTCATGGGCAACGATATTTTCTGGTGCTGTGACTCCCCTCTTCTCTAGTTCATAAGTTATTGGCATAAAGTCTAATTTGTATAGTGAATATGTTGTTCTTTTAATGCTTTTTGTGCACTATTTTCCTGATACTATCATGAAAGCTATAATGGTATAGCCAAAATAGCACATGGGATTGTTCCTTTAGTGCATTGTTGAATGACTGCCCTGAGCTGGTCATTTAATCATCTTCCTCATATACCAGGCATGTTGTGGGAATTTCCTGTTACTCAGAGCTGATTATAATCCCTCAGTGTTTGTTCAGTAATTATGTTTGATTAAAAGTAATGTACATTTCTTTTGTCAAATAAAAAGTTTCTTTAGATGTTTCTTAGAAATATCTTGTGGACTGTGTTTTGAAATAAGATGAATACTAAAAACAAAAGCAAAAACAAAAACAACAACAACAAAAACCAATTGGCCATAGATGTGAGGTTCTATTTCTGAACTTTCTGAACTCTTAATTTGATTCCATGTCTATCCTTATGCCAACACCATGCTATTTTGATCACGGTAGCTTTGGAATATGCTTTAAATTCAGGAAGTGTGAGTCCTCCAACTTCATTCTTCTTTTTCAAGATGTTTTGGCTGTTTGGAGTCCCTTACCCTTCCATTTAAATTTGATAAATAACTTTCCTATTCTGAAAAGAAGGCTGTTGGAATTGCATTGAATCTGTAAATCATTTGGTTAGAATTGGCATGTCAACAATATTTAGTGTTCCAATCCATGAATACAGAATGTCCTTCCACTTACTGAGTTCACTGATTTCTTTTCACAATGTTTTGTAGTTTTCTGTGTACTAGTCCCTCACATCCTTGGTTAAATTTATTTCTAGATATTTGATTTTTGTAGTTTACTATTTTTGCCAGTTTGAATGTGTTGTGTCCCCCAAATGCCATTATCTTTGATGTAATCTTGTGTGGGCAGATGTTATCAGTTTTGATTAGATTTCTCTGAGTGTTTCTTTGGAGATGCGCCCCACCCAGCTGTGGGTGATGACTCTGATTGGATATTTCCATGGAGGCATGGCCCCACCAATTCAAGGTGGGCCTTGATCACTGGAGTCAAATAAATGAGCTGATAGGCAGAGGAAACTCAGGGCAGCCGTGAGTGACATTTTGAAGAGGAGCTACAGCCAAGAGGGACACTTTGAAGAAAGCACAGGAGCTGCAGATGAAAGACAGTTTGAAGACAGCCATTGAAAGCAGACTTTGGCTCTGAAGAAGCTGAGAGAGGACAAACGCCCCAAGAGCAACTGAGAGTGACATTTTGGAGAGAAGCTGCAGCCTAGAAAGGAACATCCTGGGAGAAAGCCATTTTGAAACCAGAACTCTGGAGCAGATGCCAGCCACGAGCCTTCCCAGGTAACAGAGGTTTTCTGGACATCATTGACCATCATCCAGCGAAGGTACCCGATTTCTGATGTGTTACCTTGGACACTTTATGGCCTTAAGACTGTAACTGTGTAACCAAATAAACCCCCTTTTATAAAAGCCAATCCATCTCTGGTGTTTTGCATTCTGGCAGCATTAGCAAACTAGAACACTATTGTAAATGGAAATTTTTTCTTGATTTCCTCTTCAGATTGCTCACTCCTGGTGTATAAAAACACTACTGATTGATCTTGTGTCCAGCCATTTGCTGAAATTGTTGAGTAGCTCTAGGATATTTGTTGCAGATTTTCAGGACTTTATAAATAGGATCATGTCATTTGCAAATAGTGAAAAATTGGCATCTTCCTTTCCAATTTGGATACCTTTTATTTCTTTTTCTTGCCTTATTGCTCTAAGTTCTAGCACAATGTGTTGAATAACAGTGGTGACAGTGGGCATCCTCATCCTTTTCAAGATCTTAGACAAAATGCTTTCACTCTTTCACCATTGAGTAAGACATTAGCTGTGGGTTTTTCATATATGCCCTTTATCATGTTGAGGAAGTTTCATTCCATCCTTAATTTTCTAAGTATTCTCATCAAGAAAGGATATTGGATTTTGTCAAATGCCTTTTCTGTGTCAAGTGAGATGATCATGTGTGTTTTCCCCTTTGATTTGTTAATGTGGTGTATTATGTTAATCGATTTTCTTATGTTGAACCACCCTTACATATGTGGGATAAAATCCACTTGATCATGGTGTGTAATTCTTTTAATGGGCTCTTGGATTCAATATGCAAGTATTTTGTTGAGGATTTTTGCATCTATATACATATGAGAAATTGGTCTGTAATTTTCTTTTCTGGAAGTATCTTTATCTGGCTTTAGTATTAGGGTGATGTTGGCCTCATAGCATAAGTTAGGTAGTGTTTCCCCCCTCTTCAATTTTTTGGAAGAGTTTGAGCAGGAATGGTATTAATTTTTCTTGGAACAATTGGTACAAGTCACCTGTGAAGCCATCTGGTTCTGGGCTTTTCTATGTTGGGAGGTTTTGGATGACTGATTCAATCTCTTTACTTGTAATTGGTCTGTTGAGGTCTTCTATTTTGTCTAGAGTCAGTGTAGGTTGTTTGCGTGTCTCTGGGAATTTTCCCATTTCATCTAGGTTGTCCAAGTTGTTGGCATACAGTTGTTCATAGTACCCTCTTATGATCCCTTTTATTTCTGTGAATTCAGTAGTAGTGAACCCCTCTCATTTCTGATTTTATTTATTTGCATCTTTCTTTTTCCTTGTTAATATAGCTACAGGTTCGTTGATTTTATCTATTTTCTCAAAGAACCAACTTTTGGTTTTGTTAATTCTATTTTTTTTAATTCTCAATTTCATTTATTTCCTCACTAGTCTTTGTTATTTCTCTCCTTCTGTGTGCTTTAGGATTAGTTTGCTGTTCTTTTTCTAGTTCTTCCAGATGTGCCAGTAAGTCTTTGATTTTAGCTCTTTCTTCTTTTTAAATGTAAGTGTTTAAGGCTGTAAATTTCCTTCTCAGCACTGTGTTCAATGCATTCTATAAGTTTCGATATGTTGTGTTCTTGTTCTCATTACTCTCAAAATATTTTACTTTCCTTTGCAATTTCTTCTTTGATGCACTTATTGTTTAAGAGTGTGTTGTTTAACTGCCATGTATTTGTGAATTTTCCAGTTCTCTGCCTGTTGTTGATTTCCAGCTGCATTCCAGTATGGTCAGAGAAGATGCTTGGTATGATTTCAATCATTTTAAATTTATTGAGACTTGTTTTATTATCCAACATGTGGTCTATCCTGGAGCATGATTCATGCACACTTTAGAGGAATGTATATCTGTTTTGAGGGATGCAGTGTTCTGTATACATCTGTTAAGTCTAGATAATTTATCATATTATTCAAGCTCTGTGTTTACTTATTTATCCTCTGTCTAAATGTTCTATTAATGAGAGTGGTGTATTGAAGTCTCCAACTATTATTGTAGACACTGCTATTTCTTCCTTAAGTTTTGCCAGTGTTTGGCTCATGTATTTTGGGGCAGGCACCCTTACTAGGTGCATAAATATTTATGATTATTATTTCTTCTTGGTGGATTGCCCCTTTTATTAATATAGACTGTCCTTCTTTGTCTGCTATAACAGTTTTGCATTTAAAGTCTATTTTGTCCAATATTAGTATGACTACACCAGCTCTCTTTAGGTTACTATTTGCATGGAGTAACTTTTTCTAACTTTTCACTTTCAACCTATTTGTGTTCTTGAGTCTAAGGTGAGTTTCTTGTAAACACTATATAGTTGAATTATGTTTTTTTATCCATCCTGTTAACCTGTTTCTTTTTTCAGAGAGTTTACTACTTTAATAGTCAATGTTATTACTGCAAAGGCAGTACCTACTTCAGCCATTTTATCCTTTGGTTTTTATAAGTCATATCTTTTTTTTGTCTTGCATTTTATCCTTTTAGTTACCCTAACAGATAATCTTCATTTCTACACTCTCCTCTGTGCTTTCCTCTCCTGTCTTTTCCTTTCAGGCTGCAGAACTCCCTTTATATATCTTATAGGACAAGTCTCTTGTTGATGAACTCCCTCAGTTTCTGTTTATCTGTTAATATTTTAAACTCTTTCCCTTTTTGAAGGACCATTTTTGGCTGGCAGTGTTTCTCTTCCAGTACCTTAAATATATCATACCCCTGCCTCCTTGTCTCCATGGTTTCTGATGAGAAATCAGCACTTAGTCTTATTGCAGATCCCTTTTATATGAAGAATAACTTTACTCTTGTTGCTTTCAGAATCATCTCTTTATCTTTAGCATTTGACATTCTGATTAGCATGTTTCTCAGAGTAGATCTGTTAGGATTTATTCTGTTTGGAGTATGTTGTGCTTCTTGTACATGTATATTTATGTCTTTCTTAACAGTTGGGAAATTTTCTGTCATTATTTCCTCAGATATTCTTTCTGTCCCTTTACCTTCTCTTCTCCTTCTGGGACACCCATGATGCATATGTTTGTATGCTTCATGCTGTCACTCAAATCCCTGAGACCCTGCTGAATTTTTCCCATTCTTTTCTCTATCAATTTTTCTGTTTGTAAAATTTCAATTATCCTATCTTCTCATTCACTGATTCTTCCTTCAGCCTGTTCAAATCTTCTGTTGTATAACTCTGGGTACTTTTAATCTCTTCTATTTTGCCTTTCATCCCAATAATTTTTGTGATGTTTCTTTTATACTTTCAAATTCTTCTTCATGCTTATGCATTGTCTTCTTAATATCCTTTATCTCTTTGCCCATATTTTCATTCATCTCCTTGACTTGATTTAGGAGATTCATTTGAACATCTTTGATTAGTTGTTTCCAAATTCTGTGTCTCCTCTGAAGTTTGAATTTGTTCCCTTGACTTGGCCATATCTTCCCATTTCTTGGTATGGCTTGTAATATTTTACTGATGTCTAAGCATCTGATTATCTTGATGAGTTTACTCTGAAGATCAGTTTCTCTCTTATCTAGGGTTTTACTGTTGATTGGCTTTGTGTTAAGTCTCTAATTAGATGCTTAGTCTGCCTTATTCTTTACCTTCAGAATAGCCAGCATTTAACTGATCAGATGTTTTTAGCCCTTCTTATCTGATTCTTGCCCTGGATATGCAGTACAATTTTTAAGATTGCACTGTTTGTGCAACTGTTTCACCTCCATGATAAAGCTTCCTTTCCTCTATTTCTTCTCTGGGAATCTTGATCTGTTCCATTTGTTTCTGTTTTGCATCTGTAGTTTTGTTCATTCCTTTTGTTGCCTCTAGCTGCTTTTGCTTGGAGGGCATTTTCTGGGAAGAGGGTCACCCTAGAGAGGACTTTCCCAAGTTAAGATTTCCCACCCAAAACAGGGTCAGATCTCCATGAAGAGGGTGTAGACCAGCTCCAAAATGCCCTAGAGAGGGGCTCATGAAAGGCACCAGAAACCTCTTTGACAGCTCCTCAAATATGTGCTTTTCTGACTTGCCCAGCACATCCAGTCCTTCAGTTAACCATTTCCTGGAGCCCTGAATAAGCACTGCATCTTTAAATATCCACTGCCTCCACCTATGTCCATGGTGGGGTTGAAACAATGGCTGCTGCTGCCTTTTTCCAGGGTTGGTTGAAACACTAGCTCAGAGCCAGGAGCCAGTGATCCAAATTCACTATCAAAAGCTGTTATCAGGATCCACCATGCCCACCCCTGCTCTTGGGGAAGAGGATTTTTATTTCCCTTTCTGTCCTTTGTGAGCTAGCCAGGGACTGGACCCCAAAGCAGCCCACTGTGAGATACCCCAGCCACTGTGCAGAGAGAGCAATTCAGTGTTCTTTTCCAGAGTTCATCATCAGCTTCCTCTCAATCTTCTGTCGATACTATACAGTGTTCTTTTGGCCTCTGGAGACCCAGAACAGTTGTTTCAGAAAGTTCCTGCCTGTTTAATAGCTGTTTTGGTGAAGAACTGATTCCTGTACCTCCCTACTCTACCGTCTTCTACAGAAATTCCTTTATTCAATGAGCATTTTATTTAGTAACTACAATATATCAGAGACTATATTATGTATTGTGGCACAAAAATGATAAATGTGGTCCCTGCTGATGAAGTTCTTACACCTGATGGGGGAAAAAGGTGAGATAAGGTATATGTCAATAACGAATATTGGTTAGTATTTGCTGCCACTCACTATGCTAGGCAATTTAAATACATTCTTTATTTGGTGCACTCACTCTTTGAGGCACATATTTTCTCCATTTTACAATGAGCACTTAAAGCTTAGACAGGCTAAGCAACTTGTCCAATGCCACATAGCTATTAGGTAGCAGAGAGAAGATTAAAATTTTCAGACTCTGAATCCTGTGCTCTTATCTGTTCACTATGTACCCATAGGCACAGGGAAAAGTTACTTCCCTGATTGAAGTAACTTGCCTATATTGATACTTGCCTATAATGAGTCACAAAGAATGATTAGGAATTTATATGGGAGAGAATGGGTGGAGAGGACATTCAAGACAAGTAAACAAGTGGTTCATTGTGACAAGGGTACATGTTGTACTGGGTGAAGGCATTGGAGATGTGGTTAAAGAAATAGAAATGAGGCAGATTATAAAGTGCATTGGGACTTAGGCTAAATTGGTTTCAACCTGGTTGAGCATTAAAATCAACTGGGCACTTTTAACAATATAAAAGACTGGGTGAATCTTTGGATCAATGAAAACACACCCACTAGTGGTGCTGTTCAGGCATCTGTATTTTTAAAATGTCCTCTGATGATTCTAGCACAGTGTTGGATGAAAACTACTAGACTGAATGATTGAACTTTATACTTAAGGAACCACCGAGGTTAGTTTAATCACAGAAGAATGGTAGATGGATTACAGGGTCCCAGACTAGAGGCAAGAAAATCAGTTAGGAGGCGGAGGATGAGTAAAGATGATGGCCAGGGTTCTACAGAGAAACTGAGCCAAATATATTTATGTAAATATTGAGATTTATTATAGGAATTGGCTCATGTGACCATGGGTATTGGCAAGTTCAAATTCCATAGGGCAATATGCAAGTTGGGAACTCGGAGAAAGTGCAAATTAATTCCCCAGGAGAAGCTGGCTGACTGAAATAGAGACAGAAATTATTTTTTCTGACCACTAAAACCATCAGTTCTTCCTTCAAGGCCTTCAACTGATTGGATGAGGGTATTCCTCTCATTGCTGAAGGCAGTCTCCTTTGTTGATTGTAGATGTAATCAGCCATAGACGCAATCAACTTATTAATGGTTTAAACCCTCAAAATATCCTCACAGTAACAGTCAGGCCAGTGTTTATCTGACCAAACAACTGGAAAATGAAACCTTGCCTAGTCGACACATGAAATTAACCATCACAGGCCTGAACAAAGTTAGGGGCAAAATGGATGGAGGTGAAGGAACATATCTGAAGGAGGATTTGGGAATAGAATATACCAGTTTGAGAATCCATTTGGATGGGTAGGCTAGACACTCCTTAATTTCTAGCTTGTGTGGCTGTTGGAAGTTAATGCCACTTTTGAAATGGTGAATACAGGAGAAAGGGCAAGCTTGTGGAAAAATGCAGAGAAGTCAAAAGTCTATAAATAAAGCTGAAATGAAATGATTAGAGAAATTATATAAAAGCCAGGGATGAGTGATACTACAAAGTCAAGAGAAGAGGAGGGAATTTTCAATAGTGTCAAATATCTCTGGAATAAGGAACAACATAATTGTATTGAATTAATTTAAAATACATTGGAATATCATACTGATAAAGTTTTTCTCCCTTTGTCTACCTCTAAGCTGATTCATTTTTTGGCTTTTTTCACAAAATACACAAACACATAGACAGATTTCTCACACCATACTCCTCAAACAATAATACTTCCATGCCCATTTCCTATGAACAAGGATTTTTACTTATGTAAAAGCCTAAAGTGCAGTTATCGAGTTTAAGAAATTTAACATTGACAGAAAGCCTACATTCTATATTTTTATTTTTTCTTATATACTAGTAATGTCCTTTTGAGTCTTTTCTCTTCATTCTTGGATGCCATAGCAAATCATGTATTGCATTTAATTGTCATTATCCTTTTAGTTTCTCTTTATTTTTTTAATTGTGGAAATATATACACAACATAAATCTTCCCAACCCAACCCCTCATCAGCATACCATTTATTATGATTAATCACATTGACAGTGTTGCAGTACCTTACCACCATCCATTACCAGAACTTTCCTTTCACCCCAAACAGAAACCTAACACCCTTCTTGCAAAAAGTCCCCGTTGCCCCTGCCCTCCACACTTGGTAATCTGTACCATACATTTTGTTTCTATGAGTTTGCATATTCTGTGATGTTTTCTTTATGGTTGCCCTGGTCTTAAATTTAACATCCTAAATTTATAACAATCTTATTTGCTTTGATAGAAACTTAACTTCAATATCATACACAAACCGTGCCCCATACCCCTTTTTCCCTACCTTTACATAGTTCTTGTGACAAATTACATATTTATATGGTATGAATCCAAAATCATTGATTTATCATTACATTTTATGCCTTTTTTTTTTTTTTTTTTTTTTGCCTTTGCCTTTGCCTCTTTGATGTTGTAGGAAGTAAAAAGTGGAATAATAAATCAAATATAAAATAGTACTGGTAGTTATATTTACTCATGTCATTATCTTTACCAGATCTTTATTTCTTCATGCAGCTTCAGTCATTTGTAAAGTTCAATCTGCAAAGCTCCCTTTATGATTTCTTATAGGGCCAGGCTAGTGGTTATGAAGTTCCTCAAATTTTGTTTCTCTGGGAATGTCTTAATCCCTCCCTCATGTTTGAAAGACAGTTATGCTGGATATAGAATTCTTGATTGGCAATTTTTCCCTTCAGCACTTTAAATATGCCATCCCACTGCCATCTTGTCTCCATGGTTTCCAATGAGAAATCGGCATTTACTCTTATTGAGGCTCCCTTGTATGTGACACATTGCTTCTTTCTTGCAATTTTCAGAATTCTCTCTTTATCATTGGCATTTGGCAGTTTGATTATAACATGGCACACTATGGTTCTATTTGTGTTTCTACTGTTTGGAGTTCACTGAGCATCTTGGATATGTATTTTCATCTCTATTACTAAATTTGGGGAGTTTTCAGCCATTATTTCTTTGAATATTCTCTTTGTCACTTTCTCTCTTTCTTCTCCTTCTGGGACTCCCACAATGTATCTATCAGTATGCTTAATGGTGTCCCACAGGTTCCTCAGGCTCTTTTCACTTTTCTTCATTCTTTCCTTTTCTGCTCCTCTTACTGGATGATTTCAATTGTCTTATCTTCAAATCCACTGATTCGTCTACCAGTTCTAATATGCTATTGGACTTTCTTACAGTCTTTGGTATGTATCAGTTCTGATCCTCCTCATTGGCTTCTTCTAATGCTTTAATCCTCTCCTGTGATGGACCATCACTTCTTGTTTCTTTGTATGTTTCGTTATCCTTTGCTGAAACCTGATCATTTGGATATTTTAATGTGTTATCATTGGAATTTAGACTCTAGGGTGCCTGTTACTTAAGACACAGAGCTTTCCTTGAATGCCAGAGGCTAACAAAAAAAAAAAAAAAAAAAAAAAGAAGAAGAAGGAACAAAAGAAAATACCTTTCCCAGTCTCTGCAAATTGTTCTGTGGGAGCATTCTCCTTCAGGGCTTGTCCATTCAATGAGTTTAGGGAATAGCTCCAGATTAAAGCATTGGGGCCTCCGTGGTCCTTTCTGTGCATGTATCTTATTTTGGACATGCATTTTTGGCCTTAGGAAATCCCTCTTTTACACAGATATGAATCTCACCATTTCCCTATGAAACAGTTTCCTCACAGTCCCAGGCACTTCACTGATATCGTACAGCCTGAAATCTCTTGTTCTAGGCAGCACAACAACTGCTTTCCCACAAAACTCCATAGTAGAGCTCTGTGAGCTGCTTTCTACATGCAGGGCAAGTTCTTGGAGAGTGAGTCCCTCATACTACCACTAGATAGACTGGACCAGCCATACATGCTCTCAGTTTGTGCACAAAGGTTACTGTGCTTTCTCTGGAACTTGGACCAGGCATGAACACTGGGAGCTTGGGCTGGCTCCATGCCAAGTGGGTGAGGCATGGGGGAGGGGCCAGCTAGGGCACCATGAGATCCTACCATTTGTCAGAAGCTTTTTCCTTGATCTGGCACTCACCTTGTTACTATTATCCTTTAACTATTTTATGGAACTTTGAGAAAGATGTTTCTGCCTATTCTTGATAGTTGTTCAAAGCTACTATGGGTAGATGGAACCCTGAAGCTTCTCACTCTGCCATCTTGATTGGGGCAAGGGCTAACCAAAATATATTTTGATCCACATTACAAGGAAAACTTTAGGTCCAGTGGCCAAAATCATGACTTGAGTTGACAAAATAGTGAGTAATGGCTTCCTATTCAGTTTCCAGACATAGGCCAATTCATAAACCCACCTTTCCTTGATGGAAGGGGTGGCTGGGCCCCCTTGAGGAAGGACCTTGTGACAGTACTATAAGTATGTTCTATAAATATTCTACTAATCTTTTCTCAAAGAGATTTATAGCCATTTACTATAGCCCATTTTCTAGCATAAAGTTTACATTAGGGAAAGGAAAACATCCAGATCTTTCAGGGATCACTATACACTGAATTTGAATTGACAATAATTCCTGGGTACCCAAAATCCTACTGTGGGCCACCAATCAAAATGAGGGCTTATGTGAGTCAGGTAAGAGATGGCAACTCATCCTGAATTTAAATCACAGTGGGACCAGTAGTTCCACGGTCCACTCTGTGGTCTTTTCCCAGTTTCCAATATGTAATATCACTAGATATACTTGGCCAATGACAACATCTCCTCATTGACCCTCTGACTCAGGCAACTAGAACTCACTTTTCCTACCAGGATAGTAAAGCAAAATAAGACCACATCCCAGGAAGAATTTCAGAGATTAGTGCCATAATAAAATACTCAAAAGAGGCAGGATTGGTGCTACCTATAACATCTCTATTTAACTTGCCTGCATAGCCTATACACAATGTGGATGCATCTTGGAGAATGGCCATGATCATCAGAAAATGAATCAGGTGGTGGCTACAATTATAGTGGCTACTGTAGAGTAGTATCTTTACTGTAGTAAATAAAAACAGCCTTACAAAACATACCATAGTAACTAAAAGAGAACTGCTCTACTGGCAGAGCCCCAAAATATATAAAGCAGATATTAACGGATTTGAAGGGAGAAATAGATGGCTTTACATTAATAGTAGGAGACGCCAATGTACCACTTTCAATAATGGATAGAATACCTACACAGAAGACCAATAGGAAACAGAAGACTTGAATGATACTATAAACCAACTAGACCTAATAAAATTATACAGAATACTTTACCTAACAGCAACAGAATACACGTTCTCCTCTAGTGCACATGGATCATTCTCCAGGATAGACCATATGTCAGGTAACACAAGTCTGAACAAATTCAAAATTATTGAAATCATGCAATGTATATTCTCTTACCACAATGGAATAAAGCTAGAAATCAATAGCAGAGGGAAAAATAGAAAATTCACAATATGTGGAAATTAAACAATGCATTCTTAAATAACCATTGGGTCAAAGAAATCACAAGGGACATTAGGAAATATCTTGACACAAATTAAAATGAAAGCCCAACAACAAAATCTTATGGGATGCAACAAAGGCAAAACTGAGAGGGAAATATATAGTTTTCAATACATATATTCAAAACGAAGATGGATATCAAATGTGAGACCTAATCTCACAGTTGGAGGATCCAGAAAAAGAGAGGCAAACCAAAAACAAAGTGAGCAGGAGGAAGGATAAAACAAAGATTAAAGTGGAGAAAAATGAAATTGAGAATAAAAAAAACGGAATCAACAAAACCAAAAGTTGGTTATTTTAATGATCAATAAAATTGACAAACCTTTAATTAGAATGAAAAAGAAAAAAAGATAGAATGCAAATTACAATCAGAAATAAAAGTGAGGACATTTCTACCAACCTCAAAGGAATAAAAAAAGATTATAAGATGATAAAATGAACAACTGTACACCAACAAATTTGATAACCTAAATAAAATGGACAAATTCCTAGAAATAAACTACCTACACTGACAAAAGAGAAATAGAAAATCTTAACAGACCAATTACAAGTAAAGAGATTAAATAAAAAATCAAAAAACAAAGGCAAGCTCAAAACCAGATTGTTTCACTTGTGAATTTTACCAAACATTCCAAGAATAATTAACATCAATCCTGCTCAAATTTTCCCATAATATGAATATAAGGAAACATTTTCTAATTAATTCTAAGATGCTAATATCATTCTAATGCCAAATCCACATAAATAGACCACAAAAAGGAAAATGGTAGATCAGTATTCCCTATTAATGTTGATACAAAAATCCTTAACAAAATACTAGCAAATTGAACCCAACAGCATATTAAAAGAATTAAACTCCATGATCAACTGGAACTTACTCAGGTGTGCAAGGGTGGTTCAACATAAGAAAATCAATTAAAGTAATAGGCCAAATTAATGGAATGAAGGGGAAAAAAAACACAATCATGTCCATCTCAATTGATTCAGAAAAGGTATTTGATAAAATGCAGCACCTCTACTTGATAAAAACACTTCAAAAACTAGGAATAGAAGCAAACTATCTCAACATGATAAAGTGTATATATGAAATACCTACAAAAAACATACTCCATGTTAGAAAGGCTTTCCTTCTAAGATCAGGAACAAGAAAAGGAAGCCCACTATCATCACCATTATTCAACATTGTACTTGAAGTTTTAGACAGAGCAATTAGGCAAGAAAAAGAAATTAAGGCACCCAAATCAGAAAGGAAGAAGTAAAATGTTCCCTATTTGCAGATGACATGATCCTTTATATAGAAAATCCTGAAATACCCATAGTAAAGCTCCTAGAGCTAATAAATGCATTCAGCAAAGTGGCATTTTTTTGCAAAAGTCAGTTACATTTCTATACGTTAGTAATGAACAATCTGAAGAGGAAATCAAGAAAACAATTGTATTTATAATAGCAACTAAAAGTATCAAAAATCTAAGAAAAATGTAATCAAGGACATAATGGAGTAGTATATGGAAAGCTAAAAAACATTGCTAAAAGAAATTTTTTAAAGAACCAAATAAATGAAAGGACATTCTGTGTTCATGCATTTGAAGACTAAATATCATAAGACGTTAATTCTACTGAAAGCAATTTACACATCCAATGTAGTCTTAATAAAAATTCCAGCAGCCTTCTTTGCAGAAATGGAAAAGCCAATCATAAAAATTTATGTGAGAGGGTAGGGTGTCCCAAATTGTCAAAAACACCTTGAAAAACAGAATAAAGTTGGAGAATTCATACTTCCTGATTTTTAAACTCATAACAAAGCTACAGTTATCAAAACAGCATGGTACTGGCACAATGAAAGACATATAGACTAATGGAATTGAACTGAGAGTTCAGAAATAAACAGCCACATATATGTCCAACTGAGTTTTGACAGGGGTTTCAAGTCCACTCAATGGAAAAGAATAGTCTCTTCAACAAATGGTGCTGGGAAAACTATAGGTATGTGTGCTGGTTTGAATCTATTATGTACCCAACAAAAGCTGTGTTCTTATTTTCCAATCTTGTGGGTGCAGACCTTTTGTGTGTGAGACATTTTGATTAGGTTGTTTCCATGAAGATGTGACCCACCCAGTTGTGGGTGGGACAGAGACAATTTGACTAGATTATTTCCATGGAGATGTGACCCTGCCAATTCACAGTTGGTTTTGATTAGCTTACTGGAGTCCTTAAGAGAGCTCAGAGAGAGAGACAGAGATCAGAGCTGACACAGGCTGAGACTGTTAGAGAGAAAACTCCAGGAAACATTTTGGAGACAGCCTTTGAAACCAGAACCAGAAGAGAAGCTAAGAGAGATGAAATCCAGAGTTTGCCCAAAGAAGCTGAGAGAGGACCCCCAGACACTTAGAGGGAAACACCCTGGGAGAAACAAGCAAGGATACGCAGGAGCTGAAAGAAAGAAGCTAAGACAGAAGCCCAGAAATATTTTGGGGAAAGCAACAGAAACCAGAAGCTAACCCCAGGAAAGGCCCAGCAGAATCCAGCCATGTGCCTTCCCAGGTGACAGAGAAAACCCAGATGCCATCAGCCTTTCTTCAGAGAAGGTATCATCTTGATGCCTTAATTTGGACACTTTCATGGTCTTAGAACCATAAAGTTGCAACCTAATAAATTCCCATTGAAAATGCCAATCTATTTCTGATATTTTGCATCTCAGCAGCTTTAGCAAAACAATACTGTATCCATGTGCAAAATGATGAAGGTGGACCCCTACTTCACACCACATATAAAAATGAACTCAAAATGAACCAAAGACCCATATACAAGAACCAAAATTATAAAACTTCTAGAAGAAAACATAAGGAAGCATCATGAGGACCTTGTGTTAGAGAATGTTTTCTTAGAATTTAAACCAAAGGCACGAGCAACAAAAGAAAAAATAGATAAATGAGACCTCATGAAAATGAAAATTTTTTGTGCATCAAAGAGCTTCATCGTTAAAGAAAAAGAAACCTACACAATGGGAGAAAATATTTGGAAACCACACATCTGAGAAGGATTTAATATCCAGATTACTCAAAGAAATCCTACAATTCAACATCAAGAACACAAACAACCCAAATAGAAAATGGGCAACAAACTTGAAAAGACATTTCTTCAAAGAAGATATGCAAATGGCCAAAAAGCACATGTAAAGATGTTCAACATTATTAGCCGTTAGAGAACTGCAAATCAAACTACGAGATACCATCTCACATCCACCAGATTGCCTACTATTCAAAAAATGGAAAATAATAAGTGTTGGAGAAAATGTGGAGAAAGAGGAACACTTGTTCATTGTTGGTGGGAATGTAGAATGGTGCAGTTGCTATGGAAAACAGTTTGGTGGTTCCTTAAAAAGTTAAGTATAGAACTACCATATGAACCATCAATTCTACTTCTAGGTATGTACCCCAAAGGATGGAAAGCAGGGTCTCAAAATAGATATTTGCACACTGATATTCATAGCAGCATTAGTCACAATTGCCTAAAAGTGGAAGCAATCTTTGTGTCCATCAGCAGATGAATGGGTAAACAAAATGTTGTGTGTATATGTGTGTGTGTGTGTACATACATATATACATATATATGTATGTATACACACACACACAATGGAAAATTATTCAGTCATAGTCATAAAAAGGAATGAAGTTCTGATACATGTGACAACATGGATGAACCCTGAAGACAGAACGTTGAGTGAAATAAGCCAGACACAAAAGGACAAATATTCTACGATTTCATTGATATGAAATAATTAGAATATACACATTCATAGTGTTAGAAGCTTGAATACAGGTTACCAGGGTATGGGGTTGGGTTAGGGAATGAAGATTTAATGCTTAATTGTTACAGAGTCTCTGTTTGGAGTAATGGCATAGTTTTGGTAAATGATGGTGGTGATGGTAGTACAACATTGTGAATGCAATTAACGCCATTGAACCATATATTTTAATGTGATTAAAAGGGGAAATTTTTGTTTGTATATATGTTACTAGAATAAATTTTGTCAAAAAAATCATAGGACTGTACAACATACACAGTGAAACCTAATGTAAATTACAGACTACAGTTAATAGTCCAACTATAATAATTTTATTCATCAAATTTTAGCAAAGGTACCATAACACTGCAAAGTGTTAACACTATGGAAAACTGTGTTTGGAGGTTGTACAGGAAGTGTGTGTTTTCTGCATGATTTTCTGTAAAACTACAATTTCTTTAATAAAAAAATAGTAAACTTCTAGCAATAAGCACACTCTAAATATCTGTGTGAAGAGCTTGATGAAATTCCATAATGTATTTGGTCACCTTTATTAAAGAGATATTCCCATCTAGTAATATTTAACTTTTGAGACATCAAAACAATATTTGACATGCTCGTAGCAAAAATGTTACCTGAGGAAACAAAAACATTAAAAGACAAAAAGAACCTATCTCATCAATGCCTCAATCTAAGTCTCTCCTTCCAGATTATGTTTAAAGAGTCTAAATTTCAAATAAATTTGTAAAATATATAAAAAATTAATGAGGAATAAAAACTGAAAAATACAATTCTTATTAGCCTATGGCTATTGGTTTTTATCTCAGTGCTTAAACCTTGGAACTCAGGCAGTAATGAAAGGAGCATGGATTTTATAATCCAAGGGGACTTGGGATATAAGTCCCTCATTTATTATGTGTATTATCTTTAGTAAATTATTTGGTGTAACTAAAAGACATATTTTACTTATATGTGAAGTGAGAATAATAAAATCTGTTGTTTTAGATTCTTCAAATGAATAAATGTCAATATTCATGATATAAAGTTCATGAAATTACCTAATACAAAATAAGCCCTTGTTAAAATTCACTGCCTCCCTCTGGGTATAGAGAAAAACAAACAAATCAAACACATCCTGGCCTCCCCAGACAATTGATTCACAAATTGGGAAAATTGGTCAAAGAAGTAAGCTTCTATATGTCTGCAACTTAGTATGAAAATTCTTTGTAGGTGACATTGAATTTTGGTTATAATTTTATATTTCTATTACATACATATTTTATGTGAATTTCTTCAATATTTTAGAAGATAGTAGACTGTACAAAATAAATTCAAACGCTGGGAAAATTGCAATCAAAATATATTTTCTACAAGCTCATTAATTCATCTCATTGTAATTGCTGAGACTGATCTCTGCTGGAAATGCAAGATTTGAAATTTCAAGCAAACTTTCATGTGATAATTATTATAAGCCAAGCAAATGCCTCTCTGTAGATATTTTTAAACATTTAACTTTAATATGTACACTTTGGAAAAAGATTATATTTTAATCATCAAAAAACAACTAGTCATTGTGCCTGTATTCAGTGGATGTTAAGGTCTCACATCTGCTTTGTTCTTGCTCATATTTATTCTTGGAAACCCAGTTGGATCACTGGGGTCCACTAGGAACTTCAGCCTTTAATAGTTGTAAGATTGTAATCTGCTTCTGAGACATTACAGTTAGAATTGCCTTGGAGACCGATTTATAACCCCTGTATGGGATGTTAGATGAACAAATATTCCACTTGGCAGCATGCCAGCATGCTTTCTAAAGCGCTTCTTTAGGAATGTGACAACTAAGATGTGTCGAACATGTTTACAATCTCCACTGGATTAAAAGATACAAAAAATAAAACAAATGCCTTGACACCTTTTGTGTCCTAGACGATTCTCTCATGTCTTTGCATGGAAGGGTCTTGCCAGTTTGAAATAAGGTTGAAAACCAAAGTAAATGAACGTGTTCTTCTCTGATATTAGGATAAACTGAGCACCTGTTCTCTCCACTGGTGATATGAGTCCTTGCCACTTCTCATCTCTGAAGGGCTTATCTGGTCTGTCCTTGGTCCTTTTCTATTCCCATTTCTATATTCTCATCATGGTAAAAGGATTTTAATGACTTGGGAGATTACAAAAGAAAGAACATTGATCTTGAAGGCATAATCCTATCAGAAATTTGGGTCTTTAAGAGATTATTCACTCTCAGCATTGCAAAATGGGGAAAACCCTCAGCCTTTGCAAGATGGGGAAACTGAGGCTTAGCTTTGCTTGTCTTTTCACAGTCATGTAGTGACAAGATCAGGACTAGAACCAAGGCTAGGACACTTTCCATTCCACCATGATTAGTTCTTCTCAAGTTCAACCTAAGTACCTATTTTTCTGGGCCAATATCCAATGAGATCAATTTCAGCAAAGATTATCACTAGGTGAATTTCCTAGACTAAAAGAAATAATCTTCCAAGGGGCCCTTAATTTATTTCAATCTACTCGTCATTGGTTAAACACCATTATTTCAGACAGCATATATATATTCTGGTTCAGGAGATAATTATCTTCTTAAACCCACTGATTATGTCCACATAAGGTAACAAGCTGTCTCTGGTCAATTGAAAGGCCAGGGAGTTGGCTTATAGTGTCCAGAGAACCTGAATTTGCTCTAATTTCCAGTCTGTCTCCTAAAATTGTAGCAGTGTGCTGTTGCATTTGAATCCCTTAAGCAGTCAAAATGTTTCCTAGGTCAAAATCCTCTTCTAACCCTTTAGTGAACAGAAATATTAATCAGTCAACAGACATATAAGATGTTAGCTTGCTGAGCCACATTGTTGTGCCTTGCACTTTCATGTAATAAAATTTGGACAAAAAGTAGCATAGGAGAGAGTGATATATCATTTATATGTGACCCCCACAGTCTTCTAATTTGAGGAAAAAGCTCAAGCACTTCTTTTTTTAACAACAACCAAGGATCTAACTATTTTGGCTTCCAAAGTATTTGGAATCTAGGAAAGATTCCATCTCTTGCCCGTAACTGTTGCCAGAGGGTTATTTTATGGTGGGAGGTTGGGTTGAGAAGAGATGGTGAATCTTCAGAAGGAATGATATATATCCTTTGACCCTTCCCAAACACACACCCTGGCTACTACAATGTGTGGCTACTTTGATAATAATCATGTAGACCACAGGGATAAAAGGGAAGGAGGGTTTTAGAGTTAAAGGCTGAGGTTGAAAATTGGGCTACTTCTTAACCCAGTAAGGGCTATAAGGGAAGTGGCAGTAAAGCATCTCCATAATACCTTTGCTGAGTGGCCCTTACATAGTCTGGAAGAGCAGGAGCTACCCTCCAACATCAAGACAATGATTTGATAAAAGAGGAGAAATCTTGGCTCAGGAGAAAGCCGGATGTTTTTCCATGGACGGATATCCTGAGGCATTTTTATAGGAAAAGTTATTGCTGGCTGCAACTTAATCATGGGCTGTTACTTACCATGGGAACTCCATGATTACAAGCAGCAGGTCTTTCTGGGATGTAGCTTAGCATAGTGAGAAAACCAGCAGCTGTGTAGTCTGACAGATCTGGCTTTGGTATGTGGTTCTCCTAGTAACAACAAAATGCCAGGATCAGAAAGCATACTGATTTTTAGAATAGCACTGCAGCTGCCATTCAAAATCCACACCCAGTCTAGCCACATGGGCTCCTTTCTCTATTTGGGAAGCAAAAGGGTTGTAAGAAAAAAACTAAAGTCATTTTTTGTTACTCAATTTCTCAATAAAGTATTGAAGTAATGAAGCAAAATTGCTTTGTGGATTCTCCATCATTTTGCCACAGATAGTGACACAGCTTATGCAATGGAGGATTCGGGGATGCCACTGACGGTGTGTTCACTAAGGGCAGTAGGGGACAGTACCTAATGGGAGATGGCAGTGCCTGGGGAGAAGACACATTTTGAGGCACATGACAGACACCCTCTGGGGACTCCTACAAATACATGGGGGAAGATCATTTGCAAGAGGGTGGGGAAAAGATCCCAATAATTTTGATTTCTTACCAATGATGTAACCCTACTTGTTACTGTTAACTGATGAGGACTGGAAAAATGCTGCTTACATAAACAACACTTCTAAAACATGTTTGCATTTACAGATTTTTTTCCTCCTTAAAATTATTTCCTTGGAATAACATCCCAGAAATGAGAAAACTTAGTAAACACTGGGGAAATATTTATGTCTCTTTTGAAGATGCATTTTTACTTATACTGGGTTTTTCAAGATCAGTGGAAAAAAATATTTAGGGACGAATGACACTCCCAAAACTACTAATATTCCAGGCTGAATCAATCTCTATATTCTTCATTCTCAGAGGGCTGGCACTAATTAATGTCTTCTGTACTAACTGTAATGGATCAAAGAAATAGATGTATTTAGATATGCTGTAAGCATACCAAAGTATTCAAGATGATTACATCTAATCTAGTTGCAAAGTCACTAGACATATAGATTCACTTAAAAGGCATTGAAAGTTTCCCTAGTATATTTGGTTTATATTCAGCATTGCTCCCAGGCTATTTCAGAACCTTCCCTGACTCTGTGTTGGTCCTGATATGTATACTTTTTTCTTATCTAATAATCTAGCCCCTTGGAATTTGAAAATAAAAAAATTCCTTTCTCTCAACTGGGTAGCATTATCAAATAGAATATATTTAACAGGAAATGATCCTTGGCAGCAGAAGTAAAACCCTACAAAGAATCACACAGAAATTTTCACCCGGGTGGATTTTAAAAGAACAGTAAGTAATGAAAAGATGCATCTTTCCTTTCATACCTAATGTCCCTTACAAGAATAGGAGGCATCATTTCTACATGTGTTTTTTCATAGTAAGATGCAGTGTAGATATCCTGCCTGTGGTGCAATGATTCTTGTTCACTGCAAACATAATTAATATTCCATGACAATTTTCAAATAGAATGAACATCAAACAGCCTCAGGATATCTGTGATCTAGCTGCAACTTACCTTTAAAATCTTGTCTGTCACTTTTTCCCTTCAGTCATGCTAATAATTACCTTTGTTGCAAACACACTTCTGTTCATAGATGACAAGATGAGCCTATATGATCAAGACTAAGGCAGGATTAAAAAAAAAACATGGGAGAGTTCTGGATTTCTCCAAAGATGGGGAGCACAGATGGCTACATTAATTACATTCACTTCAATCTGTTAGTGAAGATATGGGAAATCAAAATATTTTAAATTTCAGAAAACCTCTCAGGCCACTAGAATCTGTTGAAATAGGCAAACTCTCTTCTTGTACACTATATGGAGTTGGGTGGAGTGGTGAAGAGAGGCTGTCAGTGCTGAGATTTGGTGCACTAAGTATTGGTAATAGCCCGCAAAACCAAGGAACAAAGAACCATCTAATATCTTTATTGTTATTTGTCCTCTTACCCGCTTCATGCTAACTCTAGCAGAGTACGTGGGGTAAACTGCCTGTGGCAGCCATGGAGATACCCAATTCAGAGTTCCCTTCAAGAAAACCTGCTATGCAGTGTATGGCTGATTGACAACTTCCATCTTATGCAAATTTGGATCCACTACATGCTTCACCTCAGGCCATGTGTCTGCAGGGCCACTCTCAGCCAACAACTGAACGTGGTGGGGATAATGGGACTAGACCTTCCTGTCCAATGCGACATACTTCCAATGGCACTATTTGTCAAGATCAACTGGCCACCTGGTGGTAGCAAGTTGACTACATTGAACCCTTTCTATCCTGGAAGGGCCAGCAATTTGTCCTCACATGGATAACTACTTTGGGTATAGGATTGCCTTTCCTGCCTACAGAATCTTAGCAAGCATTACTTTCCAGGAACTTGCAGAATGCCTGATCCACAGTCATAGGATCCCACGCAACATAACTTTTGACCAGGGAACCTACTGCACAGTGGAGGAGTGGGAGTGAATCCTTGATCATGAAATCCACTTGAATAACATACTGCACCATTCAGAAGCTGCTATCTTCATAGAGTGTTAAAACAACTACTGAAACCCAGCTTACACACCAGCTTTGAGATGACAGTTTTCAGAGATGAGGTGTCATCCTTCAGGATGCAGTATATGCACTAAATTGGAGACCTCTCTATGGTGCTTTGTCCCTATAGGAAGAATACATGGGTCTGGAAACCAAGGGATGGAAGATGTGGTCCCACTTTCCATAATTTCCATAACCCACTGGGCACTTTCTGTTTCCTATATCTGAGCTTTACGAGGTTGCATATCCTGGTCCCCTAAGGACACAACAAGGATCTCATTGAACAACCAAGCTTTGGATTGTTCAAGGGCACTTTGAACTCCTTGTGTCCATGGTTTAGCAGGTGAGAAGAGAAGGCACCATCTTGGCATTGGTAATTGACCCTGATAGTAAGAGGATGGGTTCCCTTTTCACAATGGAAAAAAAGAAGACTATGAGTGAAATCCAAGTGATTCACTTGTCTGTGTCTTGGTATTAATTTGCCCAGTTGCAACTGTAAATGGAATTAAGCAACAAATTAATCTGAAATGAGTATGATTACAAAGGACTCAGACCCTTCTGGAATAAAAGTTGGGGTCATACCATCAGGAAAGCCACCAAAGACCTGTTGAGGGTAAGGGGATTTTAACATGAATAGTGTTTTTAAGAGACAATGAGTACCAGCTGCAGCCCCAAGACCAATTGCAGCAGTGACTGCTGTAGTTCATCATAATACCCTCCTCTTCTAAGTTTCCTCTTAGAACGAGAGGCCCACAGGAACCATGGAGAAGCTATTCTCTGAGTATGTGCAAAGAAGTACCCTGTGGTGGCCATGGAAATATCCTGTTCATATCTCCCCTCAAGAGAACCTGCTGTGGGGAACATAGGCCACTGACAGCCTCTAGTGGCCACACATTGGGGTCCATCACAGCCTTCATGCCAGGCCCCACTTCTACCAAGCTGTTCCCTGCCATCTGAGACATCTCATTCAAGCCATCTGGGCAAGTGGGGTACTAGATCCAAGCTATTTCTTCCTGATGTGAGATTCCTCTAATGGCCAGGTTTGGCTGGGGATTACTCATCAGTTTGGTCATAACTTTCTAAGAACTGCATTGTGATTTGTGGTTCTTCTTACCCAATTTTTCTTTCCTTCCCTCAGTTTACAGTTATCAGATCTGCTGTCTTTCAATTTACACTTTGTAAACATTTCCTTAAATAAATCCTTTGCACATGTAATCCTGTTTCCATGTCTGATTATTGAAGAATCCAAATTGCAAAAATGATCTACTACTTAAAAGATAGACATAATTGACATGATAACCCATGGAAAGAGGAGATGAAAAAGGGCAAGGTGTAAAAGGATTGCAGAGAATTTCACCTCCTCGTTAATGGCAAATACTATCACCCTTGCTAGTTACAGCTCACATATTAGCTCTTGCATGAGATCTTCTGTGAACATCAAGATGAATGAGATCTTACCTCCTCCAAAGTTTCCTTGCATCTCTGATGGCAGATTTTATTTCATATCTCGTATTCTTTTTATACATATTTTAAAGAAATTCCATTTAAAAACTGGTACGTGTTATTTCAAAAGTGTTATTAAAGTAGAACTGGTTCTTTAACATATTCGCCTTAGAACTTAATGACTAACATCCAGCAAAAGCCATTTTTATTTTCAAATAAATGGGAAGGACTTTAATATGACATTCTTGGATGATAAATTTTGAAATCTTGCAGCAATCAACTGTAGGAGGGTGTAATACATTAGAATGTGTGATGTATTTATAGACTCTAAAATCAAGTGTAATTATTATATGAAATTAATGCTTCTGTCTTATCCAACCCAGTAATGACTTGTTTTGACTTGTGGTTCTTATTGAGACATTCATATCCTCTCATATCATTTCCTAACTATTTCAAGCAAACATTTATAAAATTACTGGTCAGGAACTCTAGACTGTGCCCATGAACTAGAGAGCAACTCTTTGGCAAGTAGGGGCATTCACACTGTCATCCCCAACATGTTTTACCCAAGTGAGCAAACCTATCCAAACAAAAATTAAGATAATGATTCTTGATCTTTTTCCTCTGCAAAGAGCCATTGTCACAAACGCACCCATAAGGTGAGGTGAATGTGACATATAATATCTTTATCTACAATAGATTTGTCCGAGTGCCAGAGTTAATACTTAAGATGCAAACCAATTTCTTACAGCTTTCACAGGGCATTCAGCATACTGCTTGAGTTTTGTTGTTTTTTTTTTTTTTTGCATTGGATAAAAAAGAATTGTAGATATTGTGAAAATATTATTCATATGTAAAAATATTTTCTTGCGATAAAGTATACATACACTACTTAACAAAGGCATTCTTAAATATTTAGCATTATAGAATGCATTTCACTTATCAAGAACCAATATAACTTCTAATAATCAGTTTTCTCCTTCCTTCATAAAAATTTACATTTTTAAATGTGCAGGATGGCTTATGAATTACGTGAGAAGGAATGATTTGTTCAAAATTATTTCATTAGCTAACACTGTCAAAAGGTTTGTATGCTCATATGAAGCCGAAATTGATTTTCTAAAATAAAGAAAGAGGTTCAGTTGGTTTAATTGGGAGCATCAGTCTCCCAATTAAATGTGTATATGCATATATGTATATGTGTACATGTATATATGTATATGTGTATATATTAGCCTTCTAATTTCAACTTGTCTAGACTCAATAATAAAGCGTCAATACTTAGAAATTCTCAGCAACTGTCCCAGTGAATGCTCCCAGGGACCAAAACTATTACTTTATCCTTCCTGCAAGTTATTCTACATTGAAGATAGGAAATCATTTGGTCTAGAACAAAAAGTGTAACTCCAGCACCACACACTGTACATAGAATTACCGCTATAAGTGCCATTTGCAGAATGAGTAGGGTTTTTAATATTTGCACACCTATTTTTTGGAATATTAAAAATAGTTAATTTCTAAAAATATGCAAGATATATTTGCAAAATTAAAACATGAAGAAACCAGTAGGATTGTGGGAAGATGGCAAAGTAGGGAACTTCAAGACTCAGTCTACCAGGAACTATCTAAAACAGTGATTCTGAAATTCTGGAGGCCAGAAGAACACTGAATAGCATCCAGGAGAAGAGTGGGAGGAAGAGGCTGCTAAATTACGGCGAAGAACAGTAAACTGCTCTCTCTGGACTCAGAGGCTACCAGTGCCAATCCCCTACTTTGCAGGAGGGTGCCCTGAGGTCCAGGCCCAGGTTAGCTCATTGGTGACAGAAAGGGAGGTAAAAATCCTCTTCCCCAAGATCAAAGGTGGGCACAGCCCATAATGATCAGGGTTTTTGATTAGCAACATTGAATGGCTAGGGGCCTAACTCTGAGGTTGGCTATTGTTTCAACCCACACCGAACAAAGGCCATGATGGAGAGATGTAAAGATGCTACGTGTCACAGGTTTACAGGAGACAGTCGAGAGGCTGCATTTTCTGGGCAGGCCAACAAAGCTCAACTTTGGGGAGCCATGGAAGATGCTTTTGGTTTACTTCTTAAACCACTCCCAGGACACTTTGGAGCTGCTCGGGGCCCCCTTCATGGGTCCATGGCCTTGTTTCAACTGGAGAAGACTGCCTTGGCAAAGTCCTCTCTGGTGTGCCCCTCCTCCCAGAATTTGCCTTCAGGCAAAAGCAGCTTGAGACAACAAAAGGAGTCTAAGAAACTATAAAGGCAGACAATCTGGGGCAAAGGTTTGCCAACTTCAAACACCTGAGAGAAGGAAGTCTGTCTCCTGGGAAACGGAGAGGACAATCAAACTCCTGTAAACAGGGGAACTCCAAAACAACTAACAAGTTAAAGTCCAGGATAAGACACAGGCCCAGAAAAACAGGGAAAACCCCACACACTGCATTTTCCTTGGGCAGACATTCCTGTTAGGGGGGCTGAAGTGCAAGAAAATTTGTCTCATTTCCAGCTGGTTACAAAATCAAGAAACAAACATCTCAGGGAATAAATCCCTGAGTTAACATTTTAAAATATACACTGTGCAGCAAAGAGTAAAAGATAAACAAAGAAACAAGAAATGATGGCCAATCCAAAAGAAAAGAACAAAAATCCAGAAAACACCAATCTAGAAGTCCAGAATGTGGATGCATTAAAAAGATCTTAAAATTCAAGAGACGAAGAAAAATACAGAGAAAGAACTAAATGATATCAGGAAAACAATGAATGAGCAATGTGAGAATCTTAGTAAAGGGATAGAAATTTTAAAAAGGAACCTAAAAGAACTACTGGAGTTGAAGACCAAAATAACTAAAATGAAAAATTCTCAGGAGGATTTCAAGAGCAAATTGAAGCTGGCAGAAGAATTAATCAGTGAACTTGAAGACAAGACACATGAAATAAGTCAGGCTGAGAAGCAGAAAGAGTAAAGAATTATAAAAAATGAAAACAGCCTAAGACACCTCTGGGACACCATCAAGCATACCAATATACACGTTATGGAAGTCCCAGAAGGAGAAGAAAGAGAGAAAGGGGCAGAAGGAGTTTTCAAGGAAATAATGACAGAGAACTTTCCAAACTTAGCAAAAGACATGAAAATGCACATCCAAGAAGCCCAGAGAACACCAAACAGCTTAAACATAAAGAAATATGCACCCCATTATGTATTGATCACACTATTGAATGCAGAGAACAAGGAGAGAGTTCTGAAAGCTAGCAGAGAAAAGCAATATGTTATGTTCATGGGAGTCACAATTCGATTGAGTGACAATTTCTTATCAGAAACAATGGAGACAAGAAGGCAGTGCTTTTAAATACTGAAAGTGCTGAAAGAAAACAACCAATAACCAAAAACTTTATATCTCATCTGATTTTCTTTCAAAAATGAGGGAGAGATTAAGACATCCCCAGATAGTTTCAGTGAGTTCATCATCACTAGTCCTGCCCTACAAGCAATGCTACAGGGAATTCCTCAGACTGAAAGAAAGGACACCAGGCAGTAATTCAAAACAGCATAAAGAAATAAAGACCTGTGGTAAAGGTAACCAATTCGGTAATTATAAATGCCAGTATAATTGTAGGGAAATATTTGGCACGAAAACTCCATTTTTTTGCTTCCTACAGGTACTAAAATGAAAATGCATAAATAAGTAATGATAGATCTATGGTTTTTTGACATATGTGCCAGTTTGGATATATTATGTCCCCCCAAACACCATTATCTTTGATGCAGTCTTGTGTGGGCAGACGTTTTAGTGTTGATTAGATTGTAATTCTTTGATTGAGTGTTTCCATGGAGACTTGACCCACCCAACTGCAGGTGATAACTCTGATTAGATAATTTCCATGGAGGTGTGGCCCCACCCATTCAGTGTGGGCCTTGATTAGTTTGCTAGAGCAGACAGAAGGAGCAAGGTTGCTACAGCCAAGAGGGACACTTTGAAGAATGCACAGGAGCTGAGAGAGGAGCTGCAACTTACAGAGACATTTTGAAGATGGCCATTGAAAGCAGAGTTTTGCTGGTGCTTTGGAGGTACTACCCAGAGTTTGCCCTGGGAAGCTGCAACCCAGAGAGGAACATCCTGGGAGAAAGCCATTTTGAAACCAGAACTCCAGAGCAGGCAACAGCCATGTGCCTTCCCAGCTAACAGAGGTTTTCCGGACACCATTGGCCATCCTCCAGTGAAGGTACCTGATTGATCATGCCTACCTTGGACACTTTATGGCCTTAAGACTGTAACTGTGTAACCGACTAAACCCCCTTTATAAAGCCAATCCATTTCTGGTGTTTTGCTATTTTGCTTAATGGCAGCATTAGCAAACTGGAACAATATACAATACTCAAAATTATAAATGGTAACAGGTACAAAAAATGTTTATGTGTATGCTATTGAAGTTGTTATCAAACCACATATGATTGTTATATATTTAGGATATTAAATTTTAACTCCATGGTAAACACAAGGAAGATAAATGAAAAATATACCCAGATAGAAAAGAGAAGATACTCAAATTCATTATGGTACAATGCAAAAAAATCAAATAAATATAATGGAAGAATCAAGGGACAAAAAAAGGTGTAAGACTTACAAAAGGCTAAATAGTAAAATGTCAGAAGACAGTCCTATATTATCAATAGTGACTTTAAATGGAAATGGAATAAACTCTCCAGTCAAAAGGCACAGATCAGCAGAATGGATAAAAAAAACATGACCTAACTATGTGCTGTTTGCAAGAGACACATCTTAAATTCAAATATACAAGTAGGTTGAAAGTGAAAGGATGGAAAAATGTATACCATGCAAGTGGAAACCAAAAGATATCTGAGGTAGTTATACTAACATCAGATAAAATAAACTTTATGGCAAAAAGAGTCATGAGGGACGAAGATGGTCATTATATACTGATAAAGGGTACAACTCACACCTAACAGCAGACCTCCCAAAATATATACAGAAAATACTGACAGATTTGAAGGGAGAAATTGATTATTCTACATGAATAGTAGGAGACTTTAATACACCACTTTAATGGAGAAGACATCTAGTCAGAAGACCAATATGGAAATCCAAGATTTGAATGATACTCTAAACCAACTAGACCTAACAGACAGATATAGAGTACTTCACCCAAAAAAAAACAGAATACACATTCTTCTCAAGTACACAAGGGTCATTCTCCAAGATAGACCATATGTGAGGTCATAAAACAATTCTAAATAAATTCAAAAATATTGAAATCATACACTGTATATTCTCCAAGCACAAAGGAATTAAGTGGGAAGTCAATAACAGAGGGAGAAGTGGAAAATTCACAAACATATGGAAATTAACCAATGAATTCTTAAACAACCATTGGGTCAAAGAAATACAAGAGAAATTAGGAAATATCTTTAAAAAGATTTCAAATCAGAGCCCTAGTGTCAAAACTGGAAGAACTAGAAAAAGAATAACCTAAACCTAAAGCAAGCAGAAGGAAGGAAATAACAAAGATAAGGTAGAGATAAGAAATAGAAAATGAACAAACAATAGAGAGAATCAACAAAACCCAAAAATTAATCTTTGAAAAGATCAATAGAATTGACAAACCTTTCTCTAGAATGACAAAGAAAAAAGGGAGAGGCTACAAATAACGAAAATCAGAAATGAAAAGGGAGACATTACTACTGACACTGCTGAAATAAAAAGGAATATAAGAAGATACTACAAACAACTGTACACCAATAAATTACATAACATAGATGAAATGGACTAATTCTTTAAAATATATAAACTATCTACATTGACTCAAGAAAAAATAGATTTCTCAGCAAACCAATTACTAGTAAAAAGATTGAATCAGTAATCAAAAACCTCCCAACAAAGAAAATGCATGATAGGTGATATCATAAACATAAGACTTCTCCTGGAAAAGTCTCACCTCAGAATCATCAAATAAAAGGGCAAATACCACTTGATTAGAACTTTGTAGGATGACAGAGCCTGGAGAAGGATTCCACAAATGCTGAATCAAAGAAAAGGAAAAATGAACTCCAAGATCAGATAGAAGGCCTCCCTCCCAGACTTGCCAATCTGGATCCCTCCTCCTCACTCAGTCCCTGCACAGCTTGTGAGCCATGCAGAGGCAGCACAGCACATGTCCCAACTACACAGATGCAGACTATAGAGCCACTCACAACAGCAAATTAGAACCCCATGCAAATCCAGGCACAGGGAACCAAGTCTGCAGAGACCTAGGGCAGAACACAAGCTGCTAAAGAGTGCCACATATAAAAGGGCCTCCAGGGGAGAAAGAAAGAGAGAGAGATTACAGCAGAACTGTTGGCAAGAAGTATGCACACTCAGTCTAGTCTTGTTCACTAGACTACCTAAAAGCCAAACAGACTTTCCAGGATTGCCCCACCTTTCTAGATTGAACCTATGTCTCCCAGGTGGGAATACCGTAATGGGGAAGGGACTGGAGAGAGAAGACCCTAACAGAGAAAAAGAGGGGGGGGGGAGGCTGCAGACTGAGCTGCTGTAAGACTGGATGGATCCCAGAACTGAAAAGTATAAGGAAAAGGAGGTATTGAATGAGGGAGAAAATTTAAACAAATCACAGGAGCTGGGGAGGAAATTCTGCACAAAAATAAACAGAACAGATCAAGAAGATTTCCAGAGGAGGAACACAAGAAGGGAAGATTTCTTCTGGAGGTGAAACAATTACACAAAAAGTACAATCTTAAAAATTGTATCACATAAACAGGGCAAGAAACAGATGAAGAAGAGTTGACAAAATCTGAACAGTTAAAACAGGAGGCTACTCTAAAGGTCCAAAATAAAAATTGGATCAAGCATCAAAGAAAAGACTTAACCAAAAGCCAAACAACAATAAAACACTAAACAAGAGGAGAAAACTGACTTTCAAGGTTAACACTTCAAAATATTCTGATGCTCAGACATCAGCAAAAAATTACAAGCCATACTAAGAAACAGGAAGATATAGCCCAGTCAGGGGAAAAAATTAAAACTTTGAAGGAGACACAGAATTTGAGAACAACTAATCAAAGATGTTCAAATGAATCTGCTAAATCAATTCAAGGAGATGAAGAAAAATATGGCTAAGGAGATAAAGGATATCAAGAAGAACTTGGGTAAGAATAAAGAAGAATTTGAAAGTATGAATAGAAAAATAACAGAATATATGGAAAGGAAAGGCACAACTGAAAAGATTAAAAATACACTAGAGGCATACAACAACAGATATGAACAGGCAGAAGAAAAGATCAGAAGATAGGACAATCAAAATCATACAGTCAAAAGAACAGATAGAGAAAAGAATAGAAAAACTTGAACAGTGCCTCAGGGATTTGAGCAACAGCATGAAGCATGCAAACTACACATCATGGGAGTGCCAGAAGGAGAAGATAATGGAAAAGGGGCAGAAAGAATATTTGAAGAAATAATGGCAGAAAATTTCCCAACTCCTACGAAAGACAAAAATGTACATATCCAAGAAATGCAACACACTCCAAACACAATAAGCCCTAATAGACCTACTCTGTGACACATATACTAATCAGAATGTCAAACACCAAAGATAAAAAGAAAATTTTGAGAGCAGCAAGAGAAAGGTGATTCATCACATATAAGTGATCTACGATAAGACTAAGTGCAGATTTTACATAAGAAACAATAGAGATGTGGAGGCAAAAGTATTATATATTTAAGGTACTGAAAGAGAGAAACCACCAGCCCCAAATTCTTTATCTGGCAAAACTATCTTCAAAAATGAGGGAGAGATTAAAATATTCATGGATAAACAAAAACCGAGAGTTCATTAATAAAGATCTGCCTAACAAGAATTATTGGAAGGGAGTTCTGCAGTGTGAAAGGAAAAGACAGGATAGAGTGGCTTGTAGTAGTGTGAATAAATGAAGATTATCAGTAATGGTAATTGTGCCAGTTTGAAACTGTTATGAACCCCAGAAGAGCCATGATCTTTTATTCCAATCTTGTGGGGTAGAACCTTTTGATTGAATGTTTCCATGGAGATGTGACCCACTCAACTGTGGGTGAGAACTTTGATTATAATATTTCCATGGAGGTGTGGCCCCACCCATTCAGGGTGGGTGTTGATTAGTTACTGGAGTACTTAAGAGAGCTCAAGAGCCAACATAGACACTGCTGACACTTGGAGACACTTGGAGATGCAGACAGAAGGACTTTCAGAGATGCTAAGAAATGAAGCCCAGAGTTTTCCCTGGAGAAGCTAAGAGAGGAACCCCAGACACTTAAAAACATTCTGGGAGAAAGAAGCAAAGACATGCAGGAGCTGAGAGACAGTTGCTGAAACCAGCCTGGGAGCAAAGGATGAGCAGATGCCAGCCATGTGCCTTCCCAATGGACAGAGGTGATCCAGACCCATTGGCCTTCCTTCAGTGAAAGTATCCTCTTGTTGAGGCCTTAGATTGGGCATTTTTATGGCCTTAGAACTTAAATTTGTAACTTAATGATCCCCTTTATAAAATCCAATCCATTTCTGGTATTTTGCAAAATGACAGCTCTAGCAAACTGGAACAGTAACTAAAGGGTAAATGAAAAACCCAATAGTACTGTATTTTCAATATGCAACTCTATTCTATAATTCCTATGAGAATATAATAGAACAAGAAAACGCATATGTCCTGATAATGGATGTGCAAGCTATAAAGTGATAAAGTAGAACAAAAACAACATAAAGAGGGGAAACAGAGGGATAAGGGAGAAGAGAATGTGTTGAAGCTAACTTATTGAAGCTAAGTTGGTATCTTTTCAAATTAGTAAGGTAAGGATGCAGATTGTGTAATATAAATGACAGGGCAACCACAAAGAAAGTATTTTAAAAATATACAGAAATGAGAAAGGGATCGGTTAGATACTTCACAAAAGATCAATGATACAGAAAAAGAGGTTACAATAAAAGAAAAGAGAGATAAAAAGAAGATATATAAAAACCAAAGGACAAAATGTTTGAAGTAGGTTCTGCCTTTACAGTAATAACACCAAATGTTGATGGATTAAACTCTCCAAAGGACAAAGATTGAAAGAATTGATTAAAAAAAAAGCATAATCCAACTATATGTTGTTTACAAGAGACTCACCTTAGAACCAAAGAGACAAATAGATTGAAAGTGAAAGGATTGAAATTATATTCCATGCAAAGAGTAACTAAAAAAGAGCTATATAGGTATACTAATATCAGACAAAATGGATTTTAAGTCAAAAGCTATTACAAGACACAAAGAGGGACACTACATATTAATAGGAGGAACAATTCACAATAAAAAATAACAATCATAAATATTTAGGCTAAAATCAAAGACCTGCACACCTGGAGGAACTATAAAAAGAACCCCAAACTAACTTCAAAGCAAGCAGAGGAAAAAAGCAACAATGATTAAAGCAGAAATAAATGAAAGAGAAAACAAAAACAATAGAGATCATTAACAAAACCAAAAGTTGGTTCTTTGAAAAGATCAATAAAACTGACAAACACTTAGATAGACTGACAAAGAAAAAAAGAGAGAAGATGAAAATTGGTAAAATCAAAATTGAGAGGAGAGACATTATTACTGACCCCACAGAAATGGAAAAGTCCATAAGAGGGGACTAAGTACAACTGTATGAGAACAAATCAGACAACTTAGATGAAATGAACAAATTCCTAGAAACACTCAAACAACACAGAGTGACTCTAGAAGATATAGAATATCTCAGCAGTTCAAGTACAAGTAAAGAGATAGAATCAGTCATCAAAAAACTCCCAGAAATGAAAGTCCAGGACCAGATGGCTTCAATGGTGAACTCTACCAAATATTACAAAACAAATTAATACCAATCCTGTTCAAACTACTCTTCAAAAAAAACTAAACAGGAGGTAACACTACCTAATTCACCCTAATACTATCACCTTAATACCAAAGCCAGATAAAAATACTAGAAGAACAGAAAATTACAGACCAATTTCTCTTATGAATATAGATGCAAAAATCCTCATCAAAATACTTGGACATTGAATCCAACAGCATATTAAAATAATTGTACACCATAACCAAGTGGGTTTTATCCCAGGTATGCAAGTGTGGTTCAACACAGGACAGTCAAAGTAATAAACCACATCAACAAACTGAAAGAGAAAAAAAACACATGATCATCTCAAGTGATGCAGAAAAGGCATTTGACAAAATCCATCATCCTTTTTTGAGAAAAGCACTTTGAAAAATAGGAACAGAAGGAAACTTCCTCAACATGATAAAGAGCATGTATGAAAAACCCAAAACTAATATCCTACTATTTAATATCCTAAAATCAATGGTTAAAAACTGAAATCTTTCCCTGTAAGATCTGGAATTAGACAAAGATGTCCATTGTCAGCATTGTTATTTGATGTTGTGCTAGAAATTCTAGCCAGAGCAGTTAGGCAAGAAAAAGAAAGAAAAGGCACCCAAATCGGAAAGGAAGAAGTAAAACTTTCACTATTTGCAGATGGCATAATCCTATATAGAGAAAGTCCTGAAAATTCTAAAACAATGCTGCTAGAGATAATAAATGAATTCACCAAAGTGGCGGGGTACAAGATCAACAAGCAAAAATCATAGTGTTCCTATACACTAGTAATGAGCAATCTGAGGAGGAAATCAAGAAAAAACTTCCATTTAAAATAGCAACTAAAAGAATCAAATATCTAGTAAAACATTTAACCAAGGATGTAAAGGACTTTGCTAAAAGACATGAAAGAAGGTGTTCTGGTTTGCTAATGCTGTCCTTTTTGCAAAATACCAGAAATGGATTGGCATTTATAAAGGGGGTTTATTTGGTTCAAAGTTACAGTCTTGAGGCATAAAGTGTCCAAGGTAAGGCATCAACAACAGGGTATCTTCACTGAAGGATGGCCATTGGTGTCTGGAAAATCTCTGTTAGCTCAGCAGGCACATGGCTGGCATCTGCTTGCTCCCAGTTTGTGTTTCAAAATGGCATTCTCCAAAATGTTGCTCTTGGGGCATTTTGTCCTCTCTTAGCTGCAGCTTTTTGTGTTCCTTCTGTTTGTCAGCTTTTTATATGGCTCCAGTGCTCCAGTGATTTAATTAAGACACACCATGAATGGGTGAGATAACACCTCCATGGAATTATTCAATCAAAGGTCTTGCCCACAGTTGACTGAGTCATATCTCCATGGAAACAATCAATAGGTTCCAACCTAATCAACACTAATACATCTGCCTCCACAAGACTGCATCAAAGAATGTGGCATTTTGGGGGACATAATACATCCAAACTGGCACAGAGGGTCTAAATAAACAGAAGGACATTCCATGCTTATAGTTTGGAAGAATGAATTTTGTTAAGATGGTAATTCTACCCAAAATGATTTACAGATTCAATGCAGTCACAATAAAATTCCCAACAGCCTACTTTGCAGAAATGGAAAAACCAATTATCAAATTTATTTGGAAGGGGAAGGGACACTGAATTGTCAAAAACATCTTGAAAAAGAGGATTGAAATTGGAGGACTCATATTTCCTGACTTCAAAGAATATTATAAGCTACAATGGTCAGTACAACATGGTACTGTCTCAAGGATAGACATGCAGACCAATGGACTCAGACTGAGAATTCAGAAATAGACCCTAAATGTCTGTGTCCAATTGATTTTTTGACAAGGTTGCCAAGTTTATTCAATTGCAAAAGAATGGTCTCCTCAACAAATGGTGCTGGGAAAACTGGATATACATATAAAAAGAATGAAGGAGGCACCTATCTCACAACACACAACAATTAACTCAAAATGGATCAAAAACCTAAATATAAGAACCAGGATTATAAAACTCCTAGACAAAAATGTAGGAGACCATCTTTAGGATTTTGTGTTAAGCAGTGATTTTTTAGCCTTACACTGAATGCACAAGAAACAAAAGAAATAATAGATACGTGGGACTTCATCAAAATTTTAAAAAAAATGAACAACTTTTGTGCATCAAAGGACTTTATCATGAAAGTGAAAAGACAACCTAGACAATGGGAGAAAATATTTAGAAACCACATATATGATAAAGATTGAATATACAGAATATAAAAGGAAATCCTTCAATTTAACAATAAAAAGACAAAGAACCCAATTAAAATATGGGCAAACAACTTTAATAGACATCTCTCCAAAGAAGATATACAAATGGCCAGAGAGCACATGAAAATATACTCAACATCATTAGCCATCAGGGAAATGTTTATGAAAACCACACCCTTAGAATGGATGATTTTTTTTTTTTTAATGGAAAACAAGTGTTGGAGAGGATGCAGAGAAATAGGAATATTTATTCACTGTTGGTGGGAATGTAAAATGGTGCAACCCACTGTGGAAGGCAGTTTGACGGTTCCTAAGAAAACTAAGTATAGAACTACCATATGATCCAACAATCCCACTACTAGGTATATACCCCTAATAATTGGAAGCAAGGACTTGAACAGATATTTGCATACCAATATTCATAACAGCATTTTTCACAATTACCAAAAGGTGGAAGAAACCCAAGTGCCCATCAACCAATGAGTGGAGAACTAAAATGTGGTATATATATACAATGGAATATTATTCAGTCATAAAAAGGAATGGAGTCCTGATACATGTGACATCATGGATGAAACTTGAAGACAACATGTTGAGTGAAATAAGGCAGACACAAAAGGACAAATATTGTACTATCTCACTGATTTGAAATAATTAGAATGAGCAAACTCATAGAGTCATTATCTAGAATATGGGTTACCAGGGGATGGAATAGGGGTAAGGAATAGGGAGTTAAAGCTAAAAATGTACAGTGTTCCTATTTGGGACTATGGGAAGGTTTTGGTAATGGAAGGTGGTGATAGCAGCACAACATGTGAATATAATTAACAGCACTGGAATATATATATATGAATGTGGATTAAAAGGGAAATATTAGATTGTATATATGGTAACAGAAAAACATTTTTTAAAAAATCCATGGAACTACTCTACACCAACACTGAACCCTAAGTTCAACTATGGAGTATATTTAATAGTACACTTGTAAAACTGTGCTGCCATCAATTGTAACAACACTTCCATACCAATGAAGATGTTAATAATAGGGTGATTGTGCTGGTTTGAACCTATTATGTCCCCCACAAAAGCCATATTCTTTAAGGCAATCTTGTGGGGGCAGACATATTATATTAGTTTTTGATTAGGGTAGAACATTTTGATTAGGTTGTTTCCATAGAGATGTGACCCCCCAACTGTAGGTGAGATCTGTTGATTAGATCATTTCCATGGAGGTGTGGACCCTGCCCAATCAGGGTGGGTCTTAATTAGAGTCCTTTCAGAGAGCTCACGAAGAGAGAGAAGCTGAGAGAGACATTTTGGAGATAAGCTAAGATATTTAATCCAGAATTTACCCCTGGGAGAAGCTAAAAGCCAACACAGACCAAGATCCTTGGAGATGCTAAGAAATGCAGACAGAAAGATGTTTGGAGATGCTAAGTTTAGAGTCCAATGTCATTGATTTATCACTACATTTTATACATTTGCCTTTTAGATCCTGTAGGAAGTAAAAAGAAAAAAAAAAATGGAGTCACAAACCAAAAATACCATACTACTGGTATTTACATTTACCAATGTCATTATCTTTACCAGAGATTTTTATTTCTTCACATGGCTTCAGTCAATTGTCTAGTGTCCTTTCCTTTCAAACTGCGGAACTCTGTTTAGCATTTCTTGTGAGCTGGCCTAGTGGTGACAAACTCTCTAAGCTTCTATTCATCTGGGAATGTATTAATCTCTCCCTCATTTTTGAAAGGCAATTTTGCCAAATACAGAATTCTTAGTTGGCATTTTTTTCCTTTCAGCACTCTAAATATGTCATCCCACTGCCTTATTCTGGACTTGTGTTTGCTTGTGGAATACCCTTGTTTACAGGATTGCAATGTTCCCTCTACTCCCCATGAAATAGACTCCCCTTGTCCCACCCAGGGTGCTCTATTGCATTTTTTTAAGCTGGTAATCTTTTACATTTGGCCACTTTGACTTAATTATTTCTTACACTGCTTTAGTTCTCTGCTAGCTGCCTCTGCCTGCAGGGCAAGTTCTGGAGGGTGAGCCTGAGATGAGTTTCCTGGTTCAGTCTTATAGGCTGCCACCCTATAGATTGGCACCAATAGTATGCACATAGGGGTAGGTCTGCTTCCTCCACAACAGAGCCTGGAACTCCCAATGTGAGCACAGGATGGCTCCATACCATGATGGAGAGTGGCCACCAAGGACACCATGAACTTCTCCTACCATTCTAAAAGTTGCATAGTCTTGACTTGGCAGTCATCCAGTTACTGCAATCCTTCTACTGTTTTCTGGAGTTTTGAGGAAGATGGCTCTGGCAATTTTTGTTATTAGTACAAAGAATCTGTGAGGGAACAATACACTGGAGCATCTTTCACTGCCATCTTGGTCAACAGAAAGTCTTGATCTTACCATTTTTAAAATGCCTTTTCTTGATTTGATGTTCATTCTGTTGCTTCAATCCTTTAATTGTTTTCTGGAACTTTTAGGATGATGTTTCTGCCAGTTCTTGCTAAATATTCAAAGCTTCTCTTCAGGGACAAAGCCTTGGAGTGTCTTACTCCACCATTTTGATCAGGGTGGGGGACTCCACTGAATATTTTTGGTAAATGCTGACATAGAGATTTGGTGTTTCACAGTCATATACAAGAGGTCAGATTCATCTAGTTAAGTAACAATTTTGGAGCCATCAATTAGAAAGATTCAGGAAATCCCAGACACACATGGACAAATAGGGTACATAAGTCAAAAGCGTTTCCAATCTATGATCTTTTTTGCATCCCTACAGTGTGCAGAGGGCATTGCTACACCTAATCGTCAGAAATTTATCAGAATCTGATTAAGTAGATATTTTTTTCTGTTTAGAGCCATTGCCAAAACAGTTCATGAAAATTAGGATCCTTCATTATGATGTTGCTTGTATTCTATGGCTGGTTGTAAGAAATTATCTATTTGCAAATGTTCAGCCTCTATAATTTAGTCTTGCCATGGGGAGAACAGTTCACACATTTATAGGAAATGTAATTTTTTCCTCCTTATTTTGCTGAAGAAGATTACTACTTGGATTTAAACTAGAGTAAGGCCTTTTCAAGGGAGACTGCGCCATTGCAGCAGGCTTCTTGTTCAGAGAACAGTGAGTGAGGAGAGGCCCAGAGAGGGCCCTCTCAGAAGCTTTAGGCCATAGGTAAAAGGAAGTTTGAGAAAGGATTATGTCCTCCATAAAAGCCATGTTCTTTAAGGCAATCTTGTGGGGGCAGACATATTATATTAGTCTTTTGATTAGGGTAGAACATTTTGATGAGGTTGTTTCCATGGAGATGTGACCCTCCAACTGTAGGTGAGACCTGTTGATTAGATATAAAGCTAGCTAAGGCAGGTCTGCAGCAAGCATAGCAGATAGAACTCCTTACTATCTGTCCACTTCCCTTGGATATGACTGCCCATGGAGAGGAAATGGAAGAATTTCAGATTATAATATCAAAAATGGCTTTAATCCCACTTAATCTAAACCTAATCAATAGAATTCTCTACTGAGCACTTGAGTCTGTCAATTCAGAAGTTACTGCTATCTCTCCTCATTCAACCAGTTTCATTCCCTTGGCTGAACAAATTTTGAGTCTGAACCAATTCTGCTTCTGTAACAGTATTCCCTAGTTTGTGAGTTTCTCTCAACTGCATATGCTTAATTAGGTGTTCACCTATTTCTTTTCCTGAAGTGTGTAATTTCCCTTTGGTAGACGTAACTGTACTCATTACTACAACACATATAATTGCTGAGTTCAGTGGTTCTCAACTTGGGGTGATTTTGCAGTGTCTGGAGGCATTTGGCAACGTCTGGAGACATTTTTGGTTGGGAGGTGCTCCTTGAATCTACTGGGTAGAGGCCACTGATGCTGCCAAACATTTCACAATACACAGGACAACCCCACACAACAAAGAATGACCCAGTCCAATGTCAATACTGTAGAGGTTGAAAAATTCTCATCTAGTTAGAAACCATATTTTCACATTTTTTTAAAGTTTTGTGTTGCATTTAGCTATTAATCATCACTCTGCCCTAATCACAGTTGTATGTGGTTAAACTTCACTAATTTAGCTATTTTGTATTGACTTCCTCAGCTTGCTGCACTGTGTAACCTCCGTCAAAGTGTATAAGTTTAGGTACAAACTTTAGATCTCTCCAATCTATACCACAGCTATATTATTTCAATATATCTAATATTTCCCTGTGTTTTCTGATGCCATTCCAAATCTCATCCTTTTCAGGAACTTACCAAAAAAAATGTTCCAAATGGAATGTGGGAAGATGATCAAACACAGAAGAGGGAACTGACTCAAGGGAAAAGTTTATTTTTAATTCTAAACTATCAATGAGAAAGAGTCCATAAATTCCCATCTGAATTGCAAATGCACTCATTTCTTGTTCCTAACCACACCTCTACAGAAGATCCTTTCTCAGCCCACCTCCATGTTGGCTATACCCATGCTGGAGTTTTAACTTGGTTGACGTCAGTGTTCACAAAAAGCTGGCATGCCGATCCTCTGCACATTCAATCTATAAAGTTTATCAATCCATTCTCTGTTTGCAATGGCACATGCCTATAATTTGGTCTAATATTAGAGAACAACACTGTGAAATTTCTGCTATCCAATGTTATAAAAAACCCTGTTGACATAAATGAACATTTGGGGACCTATTTCTACGTAGTCCCATACAGTAGTTTCTCAAAGTGTGGCTCTCAGACAACTAGGAGATGGGGTATCTATGAATGTGCAGTTTTCTGGGATTCACTCTAACCTGACTTTATAAGCTTTTCTAGTGATCAGACTCAGAAATATGCCTTTTATACCAACTTTCTGGTTATTCTTACAAACACTGAAGTTTGTAAAAAACTACCATGGATATTCAAAATTTTATAAAGCCAGATACCAGAAAGATATGCAGCCGAAACATGTTATTTTGACATGCAGAAAAAATAGTTTCATTAACCAAAGCTGGTGTTATACCATTATTTTATATCTAGAACTAATTTGAGGAGCAATCTTACGAAACCCACTATTATATTTGTTGTGGGGATATTGTGGACACTTTCCCCTCCTTAACTTAACTTTCTATTAGCTATATGAAGCTCCACTAAAATTTTACTTTTAGAACTTAGTCCTGGAAAGGCTTCATTTCCATGAGATGTGTATATAGCTTTTAATCATGGAAATAAGAACCAAGTCACTGATAAACGTTTCACTTCTCATTTTGGCTGCCCTGAAACTAAGAGCCATATAAGGAGCTCAGCGACATCAGCACTGTGAAATAATTTCAGTTTTATTCCTCCCCACCCTGAACTTGATCATCTTTTGTAATATATAGCTTCTACAGTCATCTTCAAAGTAGAGCCTGAACAGGGATTCTGGTGCATGTGATATTGGGGAAGTGCATTTAGGAGAAAAAGGAATGAGAGAAACCCGAGTAGGCAGAGGAAGGGCTAAGCAAGGATGTGGTTTCAGCTGGAGTCTAGCCTCAGCCTGATTCCACAGGGAGCTGCGGAGTGTAAGCCACACCAGAATTAGCGCCACCTTGAGGCAAAAATGACTGCCTTCTGTTACCCCATGTCAGTCATTGGCTGTGGCTGCCAATATTGGGGTGGGGTGGGTAACTCCCAGTGTGGGGAAGAGAGCAATTCTTCAGAGAAGTGGGGAGCTGTGAACTGTTAGCATCCAACATGCATAGCAGCTGGGGCGGTGGGGGGACATAAGCCCTGGAAAGAGGATCTGGCTCAGGCACCAAGAGTGTCCACTAGAGTTGTCATATATATTTTCATTTACTTTTTTTTTCTATTTTATCACATGAGTTTCAAGAAGAGAAAATGCCCTGGGAACATATGTTAAAATTAACAGAACCAAAAAGAAACAGTATATGCAGAGCTAAGGAAAGGCATACGCTTATGTGTGCTTTGTTGACGAAAACTGTTACCACAAAGAAAGTATACACAGTAATTACTATATTCTAGCCCCAAGTAATGCTTGTTAACATTTAGGTGGAAAGTGTTCTAAGGTCTTATTTAATTCATATGTGATGTTTTTTGACATGCAATGAAATACACCTTATCTATATATATCATCCCAAACTGGGTCAACATTTAGGAGTTTTTATTTAACAATATTGACTACGATAACTTCAAGCTTCCATTATTAATGTGAAGTACTTCTAATGCCAGTAATGCCGCATTCATTTCTCTATCTGGGGTCCTACATCAATTAAAGGCTTTCACTTTGGTGACTGCACAGACATCTCAAATTCTACATCGGTGTTGCCCTCAAACCTTCTCCGCCTTCCCCCACTCCCACGTTCCTAATCCCAGTTGAAGGCACTAGCATCCACCCAGTGCCCCTGTGCCCCTCGCAAGGTTCAGCCTCAAATCCCTCTCTGCAGAATTCCTCTGACTTTCTTCCATCTATGTCATCTTTCTCTCCTCAGCATCCATTCTACACCACTGCCACAGTGACAGTTCTAAAAGTACAGATCTACTCACATCCTGCCCTATTTAAAGTTTGAAATAGCTTTCCAATGCCAAATCCAACTTCTCAGAAAAGTCTAACAGTTCCTACTGTAAAGTGTGGCCAAAGTCATAAGTGTAATATTAGACAGTGGTGAGGCTCTGCATGGCAGGCCTCATGGGGAAACTGCCCTCTCCACACCCTACTTGGTACACAGCAGCATTGTAGTTTTCTGGAAGGAGCTGCAGTGAAGGACTCAGCCCCCACCATCACCCCCACTCCTCCCACTCCCACCAGCCACGCTTACAAGCATGTCTGCTTTCACAGTCCAGGTGTCTCCATTTTGTCTTTTTTATGGAGGCTCTCAGTTTAGCACTCCCCAACCATCTTTGCTGAGACCTACTTTGGAGGTGGGGGGTGGTGCTGAGCCATTTTCTCCACTCTGACTCCGTGCTTTCCCATTCCTAGCCCTTCCTCTCTTCCTCCCCCAGGCTCCCAGATCCATAAAAAGGCAGGATCCTTTGGTTTACGGCTCCTTAGCATCTATGCTGCGTGTCTTCTGTCACTCAGTGCCATTCCGTGGGGATGAGCTCATTTAAACCCCAGAACAATCCTAAGAACTGGAACTATTGCTATCCCCATTTTACATATGAGGAAAATGAGGGATGAGATGTTGACAAATGAAAACTTTACCTGAGATCACACAGTGAGGAAGGGTGGGACAGAGGTGTGAATTTGGGCTAGCTGACTCCAGACTTTATGTTCTCAACCATCTTGCAATGAAGCCATGCACTCCCTGCTCAACCCACACTAAATTACTTAGTGTCTAAGGGTGGCATGGTTTTACTTGTCCGTATCTCGTAAATTCAATGAAATTCTACAGTGCCTTCAAGGTCCGACTCAGACATAAGTTCCTCTATAAAATCTTTTGCAATCCAAGCTGATAGTTTTTCCTTCCTTGGGGCACACACTGTACTTTTAGTATTCTGCATACCTCTTTGTACTATTTATCATTTTGTTGTTAGTTGTTTGCTTTCATTTTTGTCTTCCTTATGGCTTTGCATCTTCTAGAGAGTAGACATTTATTTATCTTACTATCTCCAGGGATTGGTATATAAAAGTCTCTTAACTATTGTCTGGGTAAACCGTGAACAGGGTAATATTTTGTTTGCACATACAATGTAATCATTAAAGAGAGTCATTCACTTGAATTCTACACTTAGTAATGCATGTGTAAACTCTGAATTGTTGCACCTGACTGACAGAGAAATGAGATGGGTTTAGTTTGATGTCTTGACAGAAACTTGATGCTGGATATTCCCAATCTTGAAGAACTTGGGCAATGACAAAATTTGAATAGGAGCTAGACACCACAACTTAGTGCTGCACATTTTAAGAAAAAATTAAAGTCCAGAAATACACAATCTAGTATCAACAATATTTAATAGTCTAAAATGTTTTTAAACAAAGCATATAGGGTGATAAAAATCATCTACAAACTGCTGTCTATTAATTGCATAGTGCAAAAAGGAGCACCATCTATAACAGTCAGGCATCAACTGAATGAAAACTAATGTTTATTCTATGAGTTAATTTCAAAATTATACCATGTAAGTGACTAAAATTCTCTACTAGATACAGTACAAAATGTGCTGTATTATGGATTCATACCCAGACTGCTTTATAAATTTGCTTAAGTATGAAAACGCTGAATTTTATTTGACAATGATACCAAATGTGCATTTAGCTTTCTACTAATAAAAAGCATTCATTTATCAGTATTAGCAAATGTTTTAAGATTAAATTATGGTTGAAAAGCTTGATAGTATTTATTGTGAGTCAACTCTAGAAATGAAAATAGAAAAACCTTTGCTTATAAGGACAAAAGTATACAATGAAACATAAACTCATGTCCCTCTAGTTGAAGAATTGGCTTTGATTTTATAATTAAAATCACAGACAGTGAGTAACTAATACTGTCTTGTCAGCAAACAAGAGGAATAACTGCCCTTTGTATCTCATTTATTACTACAATAGAAGTGTACTGGTAAATGTGGAGCTGAGAAAATTTGAGAGATTTATTCACAAAGATACTTCAGATGGTTACAAAAGTTAAGCCCCCATTTTTATTTTTATTCATTCAATCATCATATATTTATTGAGCACCTACTACATATACTTCGCCAGGCTCTGGGCATAAAGTAGTAAGCTAAAACAACTGAATTACATTCTGGTGGAAAAGACAAATATTAATCAAATAAGAATAGTGATGACTATCCAAACATAAACTGAGAGGAAAGATCAGCGATTTTTAGAGCATATTACAAAGGTACATGACTTGTTGCCAGGGAAGGCTTACCAGAGAAAATATCACCCAGAGCAGGATAAGTAGGAGTTTGTTAGGTGAAAACACTTGAGAAGCAAGAGAAGAGCAAGAATTCTAGACAAAGGAAGTAATATCAGCAAAGTCTTGTGAGAAAAGGGAAAAAGCCAGTGGGCTGGAATACAAAGACCTAGAAGGTGACAAAAGATGAGTCTGGAGAGGATGCAATAAGGTAGACTAAAAGAAGCCTTGTAGGCTATTTAAAGGATCCTGGTCTTATTCCGAGAGAGAGAGAGAGAGACAGAGAGACAGAGAGACAGAGAGACAGAAAGAGAGAGAGAGAGAGGAAGGAGGGAGAGAGAGAGAATATACTTAAACTGAAGTATGACAAGATCAGATTTGTACATTAAATAGACTGCTCTACTATCAATGAGGGGAGCAAATAATGGCTAATAGAAGGGGTGATGGTGGTAGATTGGATTAAGATTAATGGCTGAGCACAAATTCAAAATATATTTAGGATACAAGTCAATAGGTCTTGGTGATGGAATGGATACGGAGTTGGGAGAGAGACGGCTGCTTCACGATTACTTATCTAACCAGATGGCTGGTGGGGCCATTCACTAAAATAGGAGACACCATAAGAGTTTTGGGTTTGAGGAAAGAGTATTAAAGAGTGATTTTGGATTTGCTGAGGTGTGTTAGATAATTGGAGATGCCCAATGGTAGTTAGCTAGATGGATCTAGAGCTCAGAGAGAAATCTGAGTCTAAGAGTGAAAAAACAAACAAACAAACAAAAAGAATAAAGACTAGGCAAATAGTTTTTGGTAAATGTACAGAAATATTTAGGGAACACCAGATAAGGAAAAATAGTTGTAAACTGAGACAAGCATAACACAGTGAAAAAACTTTATAATGCTAATACTAGGAAAATAATGAGTGGTTTACAAATATTAAAAATTGCAAAAGCTGAGGTTTAATGAAGAAATGGTGGTGAATTGAAACTGTAAAGCAGAGTTAAATCTACTGGTCCTTGGGACTTATCCTTGTCTTTTAGAAAGGGGTAGTTGACAATATGGGTGGGGATATTATCTCATGTGAAAAAAGTTGTATAAACCTTTGAATTGGGTGGGATTGAAGGAATCACTTGAAGTACATGAAGTTCTTCCCCTTGTTAAGATAACCACAGTAAGTTACCCCTAAATGTTCCCATCAAAAGTAACCACATTACTCCATGCTGCCTTGGAGATGACCACATGAAGATGTGCTAAGCCAGAAATTTCACACAATGATATTTGAGTAAACCTATGCTGTAGCAAAAATCATATAATAATGAACCATAATTTTAATCAGTTACTAGAATTCAAATAGAAGTATTTCAGTTTTAATGAAAGCAATTTTATTCTCACACTTTAGTAAGGAACTCAAATGACAAATAAGTTATGATTTTACTAGAGCAGCTAAAATTTAAAAAAAAAATGATCTAATACTCCAGCTCTTAGGAACAAACAGCTACCTTAAGTCTTCAGAATATCTAATTGTTCTGTTTTTGTATTCTACCTAAAACTTCTCTTAGTCTCTTTGAACTTCTGCTTTCAGGATTCAAAGACGTCTACTGAATTTTGACAGATAGGTAGAATTTGGTCTTTCTTATATGTCACGTGTTCCTTAGAATTTGAACAAGAAACAGTCCAACATTCTGTTCCCTCATTGTTTTGAAGGCCAAGTTGCAAATTATTCAATTCCTTCTTGGCTTCAGAAGTTTCACTTTTTCCTGCATTGCAGGAGCAAAATATTATAGAAAAAAATAGGTGCATGACAAAAACCGTATGGCAAATACATAGATCTACGTAAAAAATTGAAAGAACTCCAAAAGAATCACTTTCACATTTAGTAGCTGTAACGTGATAAAGAATATCCGCTAGAATCCATGTCTAAGAATACAGTTCAGGGAGCTCCTGATCTTTACTGGTCTTCTTGTACTTAATTTTTTTTCCAATGTTCTTAAACTGGCCCAGTGGAAAAATAAACTCACTAGAAATTTCTAGACTATATCAAAAATCTTTATCAAAGTTCTCTCTGTAAGAAAGAAACAATTTAAAACTTGAGAGAACAAAGGTGGTGCAATTTGATATAATACATACCTTTTCTTAGATATTCCCCAGCACTACGGATGCTGTTGAGATATTTACCGAGTTTTAGGATATTTACTGAGCATTGAGGTGCATAGGAATAGATAAATAAGTTTATGTGCGACACTAACGAGGCATGGAGTACAAATATTTGAAATACGGGGTCTAGAAATTCGGTTCCCAACTCCTGTCTTCAGGCTTTAATGCAGTGGGGATGTTTGATTTGATTTTTCTTACAAAAAATATTCAGGTGCCTATGGTTGGCATCCAGGCTACTGCAGCATCAAGACAAGGCCTAACAATGATAAAATCAGATGCAGAAATATCACAATCTAATAGAAACAATCTTATATTTATATGCTATTTTAAGCATCATATTTCAAAATGGAATTTCAAGATACCTACTTTTGATTACTAGCCACCAATAAGAACACTCAGTGTGTATTTGAGGGGTGGTAAGAATGATTACAAATATTTCTGGAACATTTTAAATGAAGGAGCCATCAAAAAACTCACAAGGAAAAGTGACATCCTGGAATTCTGCCTAGCCAGGGTCAGACATAGATTCTCAGCAGCAAGCAGGAGACTTCAGAAAATGCTGACTTTAATTACAAACTTTATTTGTCAATACAATTCACAGTTTATACATGGCGCATTCCACCATAGGAACTTTCAGAACAGTTATTGAGGAAATGGGTGTAACTTTCTTTCCAAAAGAGCCTGACTTTCTAAAATTTTGGTTAGACTTTTTAAAATTTATAAAAGTACCTTCCACAAGTTAACTGATATTTACATTTCTAGTTTAAATTTAAATTTTGGAAAATAAGCATCTATTAGTTGTTGGTTCTTTTTTAAGATTCTGGGTTGAATTTTTAAGACCCTAATCCAAATGCCACTTACCCAGATACAAAAAAAAGAAAAAGAAATCAGTTTTGCAATTATATTTAGGGAAATCATTTTCTTTCTGCATTTGAAAAATTATATATACAATGTACAACAGACCTAAGTATGAAAATAAAGGAAAAGGTAGCAATCCACTGGGTGCCTTTAATGAATTTCTTCTGAATCTTAGAAACATCCAAGAACTTACAGGATACAAAATGAAACTAAAAAGGATTCTCAGCCTTTTCTATCTAAAATAATAATAATAATAATAATAATAATAAACACTCTCAAGATTTAAATTGTGCTATAACAGCTTTTTCTCTAATGCTAGAGATGAATTATGCCTCCAATCCACATTTTTTTCATGTGCAAAGTCACAGTGACCCCAGTTTCAACTTCTGCTCTTACACTCAGTTACCACCCCAGAGGAACGACCCCAGGAGGCTCTGACCGTGCCCTGCTCTGAGAGCTGCATCCCCTCCCCTTATGTGGCAAAGTCACCCAAGGAGGGAAATTTACACAAAGTCTCTCATACATCAGAAAGCAAATAGATGTTGGCAGTATAATGTTTATTAGCAAATACTCATAACATTGTTTTGCTATCTTCTTTTCATCAGAATGGTAATCCATGCCAAATTTTAAATCACCTGCAGTAATACCTATTTTTAACAGTCTTCTGTCAGATCACTGGATTTTCTTATATATGGATTTTCTTCTTCCACCTTTACAAAAATGGATAGTTATTAATAAGTGGTAAATTTCAAATACTGCCAGGGAAAAAGGGACTGTTTGGGGGCAGCCAATTTTGCCGGCCTGGTAATAATTACACTGTATGTATGTATCACTGGTACCTGAGTCAAGTAAATACTCAGAAGGGCCATCTTTGCACCTGCTTTCTCTGCAGTGCCTTTAATGCTAGTTTGAGTGTTGCTTCAATGTCCATCTAATTTGGCATCTATTCCTTCTTTGGGCATCATCACTTCAGTCATTTTACATACAGTTTCCAGCAAGATCTGGTATTCAAATCTGAGCACTGGGGGAAAGGACTGCAGAGGTGAGCCTAGGGGTGGGGCAGGGAAGGAGAAACTACACGTTAGCTAGAGAGGTTCTGTTTCTTCATTAAGATAAGGCACTGACAGAAATTTCTTAGGTAAAAGGCTGCATAAGAATTTCTTGCCATTTACAAAAAGAAATGTTGTCATCCATAATTGGTCCATATCTAGGCTCAGTTAGGTAGACCCTGAAAAGTTAAGAACTGATCCCTCAAAGCTACATTATTACCAAAAACAATTATAATTCATTCTGAGGCCTTATGGCACATTAGGAAAAGAGGGAAGAAAACAGTCTGGGCACAAAAAGGCATCAGACTTTGCTTGCTTTCCACTTGTCAAAGACAGTGGGCCATTCAACAAGCATCAGCAAAAAAAATAGTGCTGGCTCAGAAATCCAAATTCTCTTGATGGTAGATGACCATGATGGATGTATATATTTTTCCCCCTTTGAGCTCATGCACAATTTAAAAAATGCTACCAGCAACAGTCGTAAAGAGCATATAGAAGTCCTCACCTATGGCTATGCCTAAAGCTCTTCAAAGGGAGAGCTATTTAATGTTCTCAATAACGGCAATCTCTTCGCCAGCACAGTGTGGCGTCAAACCATTCAGATAAATACTTTCAGTCTTCAGTAAGGGAGGCAACACATCCCTCTCGCTGGTCAGGTGGTTGACTGACAGGGTCCTCCTACAGGGAGTCAGCTCCTGATTGTGGTTCCCAGCCAGTTCCGCAGAGAGCTTCCGTTTAATGGAGGTGGCGCGCTGGAATTTGTCATAAATCTCCACACTCAGCCGCCTCCTGGTTTCCTTAAACTCGGCTGTAACGTTGGCTGTCCACTCAGCAGCGTGAGCTCTGAATTCTCCCACCTGGAGCGTACATGCAGAGAAAAGATAAAAAGATACTGGCGTGATATAAACATTTCGTGTGTGTTATCTTCTGTTCATTTTATTTTGGGGTTGTAAAAAGAAAATGGTAGACTTTTGTGGTCTGAGAACTGATGTAATTAGGCAAGTTGTGTGGGGTAAGATTTCATTTTATAGAGCTATGGCTCTAAAATTAGTGTGTGGAGTTAAAACTCTATAAATCAAATTATATTTCAGAGGCACTGAATGTGCTTGTTGTTAGTACAGGAATCCTGACAGTGAACTTTTGATGCGGTAAAAAGTCAATCTCTGATTTTCTAAAAAATTTTCAGCTTCTTTTTTTTTCTTCCATCTGTATGCAATTTCAATTAGGATTTGGATGTAAAAAAGGCAGCACAACACAGAAGTAGCAAGGCAGAGTAAAGGAGGCTGGCATGTGGGTGCAGGTGACCTGGGTTGGATGCAGGGATGTTTTCTAGGGATGTGAACCCAGCTTTTAGAGACCAGAAAGCGTGTGTGCGGGAACTTTGTATCCAACACCATGGATGTCATTTAGGAATTCTCTGTTTCCTAAATAAGCAAAAAAAAAAATATTTTGTTTCTGTTTCCACGGAAAGCAAAGAAGCAATTGGAAAGTCCATTCTGAAGCCAGGTGGGGACTGATTAATTCCAGGACATAGTTCCTCAAAGAATGACTGTGGCTCTGGCTGCCTTTTCTTCAGCTGTGAAACAGGTATTGCCATGGTACCCACCAAACAGGATGGCTGGGCTACAGTACTTCGTGAATTGCAAGATCTCATGTATTTATTATCATATAATTAATTTCCTTTTGAGGCTTAAAGAAAAAAATATGCTGAGTCCCAACAGATGCTTAGCAAAGTATCTGCTGCATGACCCTGAGCCCATCAGACCTTCTCTCCAGCCTCTTGAAAATTGTATCTGCACTTTCTGACCTAAACAGTGGCCCATCCCATGGGAAACTTTACAATCTTCTTCTTAACCAACCAGAACCTAATATCTACAATCCCTCCTAACGTGGAACAAACTCCCCCATTTCACTCTATTGCTAGAGCTTCTGCTTTCAGCCCCAGGAGACCCACTGAACTCATTTCTTAAGTGACACAGACTCTCCCCTGCCTGAGAAGCAAATAACTGCAGCTCGTTTTAGCTCTGTTGATTTTTGTTTTAAACTTTGATATGGGAAATACAATTGATAGTGATCTTTTTTATACTGAAGATCTGAATTATAAGGGGATATATATATACGTGTATTTAAGTATGATCTGTCATATACTTGGATACCCATAGATATAAATGTGTGTGTGCAGTGTGTGCCTGGGCACAAAAACAGAATGGAAACTATTAAAAAATCTTCAGAGGGTGGCACACAAGAGATCACCTCTTCCTCACCTATTCATAATCACACATGAACACACATTTGATGTTTTAAGAGGTCTTTTAAGTTTTTTTTTTTTTGTCTCAAGTTTTTATTTTTAAAAAGAAGCAAGTGATGAATCAAGCCTATAATGATTTTGAAGTGTGGCTATGAACATTTTTTTTTCCAGAGTTGATACTCCTCACCTCACTCATCTGTTATGATAAAAGCAGTAGAGAAAAAGACAAAAGCTTGAGAAACATGTCTGGGTTTTGTAATCAAAATCAGGGAGTAAACAATAGCATTTTTGTGATTTACAGTTAGTTTACATCTAGAAAGGACTAACTCAATGCTTCAGTGTAGAAATTAATATAATAAAATGCCATGGTAAGTGCTATCACGTTTCACTCATGGTCTTAATGCTGAGCTGTCCTGCAGGCCTTTTTAGGAGTCTTTATCCCCAATACATTGCAATATATTTGTCCCCTGCCCATGTTTCTCAGATCTGTTTTCTTTTTTTTTTAACAGTTTTATTGAGATATATTCACATACCATACTAACCATCCAGCGTGTACAATCAGTGGCTTTTAGTATGATCACAGAGTTGTGCATTCATCACCACAATCAATTTAGAACATTTTCATTATTCCAGAAAAAAAGCCCCATACCCCTTAGCAGTCACCTCTCAATTCCTTTATCCCTCCCCAGTCCTACAAAACCACTAATCAAACTCTGTATCTATAAATTTATTTATATTTACATTTTATATAAATGTAATCATACAATATGTAGTACGTTGTGTCTGGTTCCTTTCACTTCCCATAATTTTTCAATTATTATTATTTTTTTTAATTAGAAAGGTTGTAGGTTTACCGAAGAGTCATGAAAGTTCCCATATACCCCCCATTATAGACACTATGCATTAGTGTGGTACCTTGTTACAGTTGCTGAAAGAATATTAAAATATTATAGTTAACTACAGTCCATAGTTAACATTAGGTATATTTTTTCCCGTATACCACCTTATTATTAACACCTTCTAATAGTATCATACATTTGTTATAATTCATGAATGAACATTCTTATATTTGCACTATTAACCCCAGTCCACCGTTCACAACAGGGTTCACTGTGTTATATGGTCCCATGTTTTATCTTCTAACTTTTCTTCTAATAACATACAGATCCCAAACTTCCCCTTTAACCACACTCGCCAACATAATTCAGTGTTGTTAATTATACTCACAATAATGCACTAGTATCGCCACTATTTGCAAACATTTACAATCAACGTAAGTAGAAATTCTGTACAAATTAAGAATCAACTCCCCTTTCTCAACCTCCCTTCTATCCCCTGATGTCTCACCTGTATTCCAGATTCTATCTCTATGAGTTTGCTTATTATAATTAGTTTATATCTGCAAGATCATACTATACATGTCCTTTTGCGTCTGGCTTATTTCACTAAACATAATGTCCTTAAGGTCCATCCATGTTGCTGCATGCATCAGGACTTCATTTCTTCTTACAGCTGAATAATATTTATTTATTGGTTGATGGACACTTGGGTTGTTTCAATCTTTTGGTAATTGTGAATAATGCCTCTATGAACATCAGTGTGCAAATAGTTCTCTGAGTCCTTGTTTTCAGTTCTTCTGGGTATATACTTAGTACTGGGATTGCCTGGTAATACAGCAATTCTATACTTAGCTTCCTGAAGACAGTGGCTGCACCATTTTACATTCCCACTAGCAATGAATAAGTGTTCCTATTTCCCCGCATCCTTTCCATCACTTACAGTTTACTGTTTTTGTTTTTTTTTTAAGTGGTCACTCTAGTGGGCGTGAAATGATATATCATTGTGGTTTTGATTTGTTTTATTCATAACAGTTAGTAATGCTGAGCATCTTTCCATGTGCCTTTTAGCCATTTATATTTCCTCATTGGAAAAATGTCTATTCAAGTCTTTTGCCCAGTTTTAAATTGTGTTGTTTTTTTTATTGTTGAGTTGTAGAATTTCTTTATGTATCCTGGATATTAAAACCTTATCAGACACATGGTTTCCAAATATTTTCTCCCATTGAGTAGGAGGCTTTTTCCATTTTTTGACAAAGTTCTTTGAAGCAAAGTCCTTTTAATTTTGAGGAGGTCCCATTTATCTATTTCTTCTTTCATTGCTTGTGTTTGGGGTGTAACGTCTAGGAAACCATTGCTTACCACAAGATCTTGAAGATGCTTCACTGCATTTCTTCCAGGAGTTTTATGGTCCTGGTTATTATACTTAGGTTTTTGATCCATTTTGAGTTAATTCTTGTATATGGTGTGAGATAGGGGTCCTCTTTCATTCTTTTGCATATGGATATCCAGTTCTCCCAGCACCATTTGCCCAAGAGAATATTCTTTCCCAGTTGAGTGAGTGGACTTGGTAGCTTTGTCAGATATCACTGAACACAGATATGAGGGTCAATTTCTAAACTCTTAATTTGATTTAATATATCTGTCTTTATGCCAGTACCATGCGTGTTTTGACCACGGTAGCTTTGTAATATGCTTTAAAGCCAGGAAATATGTCTTCCAACTTTGTTCTTCTTTCTCAACATGTTTTTGGCTATTCAGGGCCCCCTACCCTTTCAAATAAATATGATAATTGGCTTTTCATTTCTTCAAAGTAGACTTTAGGGATTTTGATTGGCATTTCATTGAATCTGTGAATCAATTTGGGTAGATTTGACATCTTAATGATATTCAGTCTTCCAATTCATGAACACAGAATATACCTTCATTTATTTAGATTTCTTTGATTACTTTTAGCAAGGTTTTTTAGTTTTCTGTGTACATGTCCTTTACATCCTTGGTTAAATTTATTCCAAGAGAACCTAAGATGGCGGCTAGGTGAGACAGGGCAAAAAGACACCTCCATGAAAAATACTAGATAAAAACCAGAAAGTGACCCAGAACACCAGTTCCAGTGGTGCACCAGCCAGACAAGGTCTGCTGAATCCATAGGGAACGTGCATTTTGTGAAACCAGGAGTCTGCATTCTGAAATGAGTGAGTGAGTCAGCTGAAAGTCCCTTGGCTGCTCTGTGGTGTGGGGAAACGGTGGGTTGGCATTTGGAGATGGACTAGTTCTTTAAAAACAAACAAAAAAAAGCCCGGGAGCAGCTGCAGATGCGACTGGGAGAGCCGTGCAGTGAAGCACAGTGGGAGCGGGCTGGGCTAATGCCTCAGTGTCTGGCATGGAGGATACCCCTTCCCACACCTGCTACTGGTTGTCTAGGGGCCAGGGGAGCAAAGGGGAGCCAAAAGGAGAAAAAACTGCACGACTTGCAGCCATCTCCCTGGTGGGCAGGGGAATAGGTGACTCGTGGATGCCATCTGCTGGTTAGTTAGAGAAAGTGTATGCCACTAAGCTGCAGATCTGATAAATCAGAGATTCAGCTTTGAATAATCCTACATATCCTAAAAGAACCCTATCAAGTAAAGCAAATGCCGAGAGGCCAAAAACAACAGAAAATTTTAAAGTACATGAAAAAACCAGACAATATGGATAACCCAAACCCAAACACCCAAATCAAAAGATCAGAGGAGACAGTACTTGGAGCACTTAACCAAAGAACTAAAGACAAACAATGACAGCATGGCACAGAATATAAGGGACATGAAGAAGAGCACGGCACAGGATATAAAGGACATGAAAAAGACCCTAGAAGAGCATAGAGAAGAAATTGCAAGAGTAAATAAAAAATATTGATGATCTTAGGGAAATAAAAGAAACTGTTGACGAAATTAAAAAGATTCTGGAGACTCATAGTACAGGACTAGAGGAAGCTGAACAATGAATCAGTGACCTCGAGGGCCACAGAATGGAAAATGAGAGAACAAAAGAAAGAATGGGGAAAAAAAATAAAAAAATAAAAACGGACCTCAGGGATATGATAGATAAAATAAAACATCCAAATATAAGACTCATTGGTGTCCCAGAAAGGGAAGAGAAGGGTAAAGATCTAGAAAGAGTATTCAAAGAAATTGTTGGGGAAAACTGCCCAAACCTTCTACACAATATAAATACACAAAGCATAAATGCCCAGCGAACTCCAAACAGAATAAATCCAAATAAACCCACTCCAAGACATATTCTGATCAGACTGTCAAATACTGAGGAGAAGGAGCAAGTTCTGAAAGCAGCAAGAAAAAAGCAATTCACCACATACAAAGGAAACAACATTAGACTGAGTAGTGACTACTCAGCAGCCACCATGGAGGTGAGAAGGCAGTGGCATGACATATCTAAAATTCTGAAAGAGAAAAATTTCCAGCCAAGAATACTTTATCCTGCAAAACTCTCCTTCAAATTTGAGGGAGAGCTTAAATTTTTCACAGACAAACAAATGCTTAGAAATTTTGCTAATAAAAGACCTGCCCTACTTCATATACTAAAGGGAGCCCTACCGACAGAGAAACAAAGAAAAGAGAGAGAGATAGAGAGAATTTTAACAGACATATATAGAACATTACATCCCAGGTCACTGGGACACATATTCTTCTCTAGTGATCATGGATCTTTCTACAGAATGGACCATATGCTGGGACATAAAAACAAGCCTCAATAAATTAAAAAAAAAAAAATGAATTTGTTCAAAGCACATTCTCTGACCACCATGGAATACAAATAGAAGTCAAAAACCATCAGAGACTTGGAGAATTCACAAACACCTAGAGGGTAAAAATGAGCAGGAGATGAAAACATTCCCAGATAATCAAAAGCTGAGGGACTTCAGCACCAGTAGATCAGTCCTATAAGAAATGCTAAAGGGAACTGAGCAGGCTGAAAGGAAGGGACACTAAACAATTGACTGAAACTACATGAAGAAATAAAGATTTCCAGTAAAGATCACATGGTAAATATAAATACCAATATTACTGTATTTTTGATTTGTAACTCCACTATTTACTTCCTACAAGATCTAAAATACATAAACTGTAATGATAAATCAGTGGTTTTGGACTCAATGTAAAATATGTAATTTTTGACAAGAACTACATAAAGGTGGGGGAATGGAGGAGTATAGGAACATAGTTTATGTGTCATGTTGAAGTTAAGTTGGTATCAAAGGAAAACAAGATTGTTACAGATTTAAGATTTTAAATTTAAGCCCCATGGTAAACACAAAGAAAGCATCAGAGAACATGACCATAGAGATGAAAAGTAGAGTGTGGGTTACAAGAAGTGGGGGAAAGGGCAATGGGGAGTTAAGCAGTGAGTGTAGGGTTGCTGTTTGAGGTGAAGGGAAACTTCTAGAAGTGGACGGTGGGAAGGTGATAGCATGGCAACATTCTAAATGTGATTAATCCCACTAATGGAATGCTGGGGGGGTGGAATGGGAAGATTTAGGCTGTGTATATGTTTCCACAATTGAAAAAAAAGACAGTCTAAATAGACGACAATTAAATGCCAAGGATGATCCTGGATGGGATCTGAGGATGGAGGAGAGGAGGCTCAAAGGGACACAGATGGGACATAAGAAAAAACAAAAAAAGGAAATATAGAATGTAAGCTTTGTATCAAGGTTGAATTTCTTGAACTTCTTAGCTGTGCTTAATGAGATTGCATAAAAGAATGTTCTTGTCCATGGGAAAGGTATACATGAATTGTATTGTTTGTTCAAAGATATGTGCAGCTTGCTCTCATATGTTCAGAGGACAGAGCAATAGATGATGAATGATAGGGAGGGAGGGAGGGAGGGAGAGAGGGGGGGGAAGAAAGAAATGGTGGTGTGACAGGATGTTAAAGGTGGTGGATTGGGTATCAGGGGAGGGGGGTCGGGGTATGATGGAGTTGTATGTATGGGGTTTGTACTGTTTTTGCAACTGTTTCTGTAAGTTTGAATTTATTTGAAAATAAAATTTATTAAATTAAAATAAATAAATAAATAAATAAAAAATATTCCCAGATACTTGATTCTTTTAGTTGATACTGTAAATAGAATTTTTTTCTTGATTTCCTCCTCAGATTGCCCATTATTAGTGAATAGAACCACTAATGATTTTTGCATGTTGACCCTGTATCCTGTCACCTTGCTGAACTCAACTGTTAGATCTAATAGCTTTGTTGTAGAGTTTTGGGGACTTATATAGGATCATATCATCTGTCATCTCAAATAGTAAATGTTTTACTTTTTCATTTCCAATTTAGATGCCTTTTATTTCTTTTACTTGCCTAATTGATCTAGCTAGAACTTCTAGCACAATGCTGAATAACACTGGTGAGAGAGGGCAACTTTGTCTTGTTCCAGATCTTTGAGGGAAAGCTTTCAGTCTTTCACCATTGAGTAAGACATCAGCTGTGGGGTTTTCATATATGCCCTTTATCATGTTGAGGTAGTTTCCTTCTATTCCTATCTTTCGAAGTGTTTTTATTAAGAAAGGATGCTGGATTTTGTCAAATGCCTTTTCTGCAACTATGGAGATGATCATGTGGTCTTTCCCATTTGATTTGTTAATGTGGTGTATTACATTAACTGATTTTCTTGTGTTTAACCACCCTTGCATACCTGGGATAAAACCTACTTGATCATGGTGTATAATTCTTTTAATGTGCTGTTGACTTAGATCTGCAAGTATTTTGATAAGGATTTTCGCATTATATTCATGAGAAAAATTGGTCTGTAATTTTCTTTTCTTGTAGTATCCATTTGTATGCTTCATGCTGTCATTCAAATCCCTGAAACACTGCTCAGTTTTTCCTATTCTTTTTTCTCTCTGTTCTTCTGTCTGTGAGATTGATTGTTCTCTCTTCTACTTCACTGACCCTTTCTTCTGCCTGTTTCAATCTGTTGTTGTATGCTACTAGCGTATTTTTAATCTCTTCTATTGTGCCTCCCATTCCCATACATTCTGTTATTTTTTCAATTCATACTTTTAAATCTTCTTTTGTCTCACCCAGTGTCTTCTTAATACCCTTTATCTCTTTAGCCATATTTCCCTTCATCTCCTTGAATTGATTTAGGAGATTTATTTAAAAATCTTTGATTAATTGTTCCAAATTCTTGTCTACTCCAGTTTTAATTTGTTCCTTTGCCTGGTCCATATCTTTCTGTTTCTTAATATGGCTTGTAATTTTTGCTGTCTAGGTATCTGATTATCTTGATGAGATTACTCTGAAGGGCAGCTTCCCTCTGTTGCCTAAGGTTTTCTTGTGTTTGGCTTTGGTTTGAGACTCTTCTTTGCCATGTGTTTCAACCTATTCTAGGCCTTTAGAATTGCCCATGTTTGATCAGATTTCTTCTTTCTCAGATTCTCGCCCTGAATATGCAGTACAATTTTTATGATTGTATTATATGTGCGATTGTTTCTCCCCCTGGACAAAGTTTCCTTTTCTCTCTTCCTTCTCTGGAACCTTGATCAGTTCTGTTTGTTTTTGTTTTGCCTCTATAATTTTTTTTGCTTTCCTTTCATTGCCTCTAGCAGCTTTAGCCTGGAGGCATGATGAGTTTTTCCTAATAAGAGTAGGATTAACATAATAAAGAAAGCAGAAAGAACCTACATTTTTGTTGAAATAAGTGTTTGTGAAAAGTATAAGAATTAACCAGTATGTTCAGCTTCTTCCTGCATACAAGTAGCTGGTCAAAAATAATCACTTGCCTGGAGGGCGCTCATTGGAGCAGACTCTTAAATCATGCTGCTATTCTTGGGGCACCGTCAGACTCATGGAATCAAAATTTGATCTAGTCCATTAGCTTTATTGTGTTATCAGCCTCTTGCCTCACAGCCAATCTTCCCTGAAACAGAAAGGCTGTGGACCTTCACAGGACCTGCCTACCCTTTTCCTTGGTAATTTCTCTTATTTTTTTAAACCATAAAAAAATCTTATTATGAAAGTAGTAGATTTTCCTTACCTAAAATTCAAATGTTAATCTATTTACTTACTACTTTTCTACCTCCAACTAGCATGTAAGCTCTATATCCTCAGCAACTAGAATAGTTCCTCAAAATAAATACCTGCTAGATGAACAGACATATCATTGAAAATGCACGCTCTCTGTAACCTCACACCTCAACAATGACACATGGCAAAAGTATGACACAGGTACTTCCAATTGTTTTTCTTCTCTTTATGTATACTAACCTTCCTTCCTCCCTGCTCCATTCTAGTTATCATTAATAATTTTGCAAAAGTGGCCTTAAATTAAATACATTGTTTTGCAAACTGCCTTTTTCATTCAACCAGTTTTAGCCATGTTTCCATATTAGTACTCACTATTCTACCTCATGGTTTATATCAGCTGATCATTTCACCAGATGGATGATATGGTATAATTTAATCATTTCCCTTTTGATGGACAATTGGGAAGGTTCACTTTTTTCCTACCAGAAAATAACATTTTAGTGAATAATCTTGTACCTGCATCTTTGCTAGTGTGTGCAAGTATTACTAGAAATGGAAACACTGGGTCAAAAGATACAAACATTTCCAGTTTCTGTAAACATTGAAATTTCCCTTTGATCCCCGTTGTTTTCAGACTCAGGGTCCAGGGACCCCACTGCCCCTCTCTGTGCAGACCCAGATAATCTCTACCTTTTCACAGCAAGGAAGCATCTGATTACTGGAACCTGAGGAGAGAGTTTTAAAAATTATTTTAATCATCTCCCTACTGCAATTTGAAATTTAAGTGGTCATGAGAAATTGAACTAGGACTAGAAACTTTCCTTGGACTCAATCTGAAGTTTTTCAAGAAGCAGATTTCACAAAGTCGCCATGGTCTCTCAGGTTGGACTAATGACACACACACAAAGCTTTCTACTGTAGAGCCAAGAACTTCCACAAAGCAGTGATTCCTGCAAGTCAGGAAAAGGCACCAGGCAAGGATGCTGTTCAGAATACTGTTTTCCAGTCATACTCTGGAATATTTCCTACTTATACTAAATTAGACCTGCCTCGTGGGGGCATTCCATGGTCCCCTTCAGGGTAAGGATCACTGCTCTATTCCCTTACATTCTCACCCTTCCTTCCCACCCACTCTACCCTGCAGCATCTCAGGCAGTGCTTTGAGTATAGCAATTTAATGAAATAAATTTAGTCTAACAACTAGATGGTAAGTTTAATGACAGAGACTATGCATTCTATTTATTTCTTCTCCTCATAAAAGTATCCAGCATGATAATTTGAATAAACTAGACTCCTGCATACTTTCTGAATATCTAGTAAAAAAACCATGACTGTTGACTAACACAGCTTTCTTCCTCATATGAAGTTGATATTTGCATAAATTCTATACCAGTGTGTTGGTACAGCCTAAAGAGAAAGCAACTTATAAACCAATTTTAATAATCAATAAAATGTTCCTATCCTTTAATAAAAGTCAATAATTCAATAATTTCCATCAAAGGAAAAAAGTAAGTTTGAGGAAAATATCCTCTGAGCCCTACTTTTAATAGCTTAATATTGAGATTAATCAATGTCATATAAGAAGTCAAAGTTTAAGTAAATCACTTACAGATACTATTTTCTACTATTAAGATTCTGTTAAGAAAAGTTAAAAAACATATCTATATTTTATTACAAGGTGATTTTTATAAAATCATGGATGCATATAGTCATGGAAATTGAAACTATGTAAAAATGAAAACTGGATTTCCCCAATCACCTATTGAGTATCTAAAATATAGCAGGCCCTGAGCTTAATGCTGGCTTTCTTGAGGTGCAAAGGTTTTTAAAACTCCCCTTTTTGGTGTTACAGTATTTGTAGAGATGCAGTATATAGCATACCCACTTCTGAGGGCAGCAATCTCTACAGAGTGCTATTTATCTGCTCAACACTGTAATTGCCACCAGGAGTCTTTCTTAACTAGAAATCAAAATAAAATAATACCCTGAAGGATTCTTTATTTTTTAACATTATAAAGAAAACAAACAAAAAATTGATTGAGAATGTTTGAATCTATACTTCTAAATCAAAACTGTACATGGTTTACTAAAATATATCACGCACTATATTCTACTGTCTGTCTAGGAGTGAAGACGGGCAATTCCCTCTCCTGATTTTCATGTTTGTTTAATGCCTGCTCTTCTGAACCTCTCGCTGCTTATCTTCTAGGTCAGTTTTCACTGGAATAGTCATTTCTTGACAACAGAAAGTATAATATGACCTGAAGAGAATTTTCAGTCTACACAGTTTAAATTAAAAAAAAAAAAAAAAAAAAAAAAAATACAGCTTTAAAATGTACAGTCTTTATCAACTGCATTTCTAAGGTGATTATTTTCCTCTAAACCACCTTGCAAAACACGGGCTACATGATTTTCCAAGAAAGAAAGCCAATGTGTGAAGAGAAATACTTTCTCATACTTTCTTTTTCCCACTAATCTGTTTCTGAGCCATGCTTCTGTGACACAAGGATTTATGATCCTACCCTGACATTTGATAAGAGAATAGTTTCCAGGGTGAGTTTTATCTAAAGATATATTCTCCACATAGCAGAAGTCACTGTTTCCCCATCAGCTGTGGTTACCTAGAATTTCACTGTTGAATAGACTCTACAATTTAAATTAAAACTCATGCTGTCATGAGTCCCATTATCCATAAAATTCAACAAACAATTATCAAAAGGTTAAACATTTTATTTTAAATCTGCTGGTTAAAATACCTATATGAACTATTAATTGGGAAACCCCCCAAATATTGAATAATTTCAAATAATTATAACCAAAATGATTTATTTACCTTAATTCTCTATTTCTCTTTGACCTTTTGAGCCACCTAAAGTTTTCTCCCCCTGAACAAGCCGTTGACCATTCTGTGCCTCTCCATTAAATTGGAAAATCTAGAGTTCTCCGCTTCCGCTTTTCACCTAGAATCATTATCACTCTACTTTCCACAACTACCCATTAGCTTTGAAATTTCACAATACCCTTCACAGAATTTTGGTCTCTGGACATGAAAAGAGGAAAAAAAAAAAATCAAAATTTGGTAAGATTCTGAACTGTCCATCTCTAAAGAAGAACACCAGGGACATTATTCCATTTTTTTGAAGCCAGCTACAATAGAGTGGACATTTGTGGTGTGCTTTGGAAATGTGGTAATAGCAAATCTGTAGTCCTCTTGTGAGACAGCAATTCAAATTTTCTTTCTCTTAAAGTCCTTTACACTGATCTTATCTTTTGCGTCACTCCCTTTCCATTATCACTTCATAGACAAGATCATTTTTTGGCAGTCCTACAATCTTGTCCTAGTCATTTTCCTCTTTACAGAACTCACCCTGCCTTATCTATATTTTTCATTCTAATTGGCTTTACATTCTCTTCTCATGAAACCCTCAATTAACTATAAATAATAATCACAGGTAAACCAGTCCCTTTCCTGGAGTCATAACTGAATGGGGAATTTCTGAAACTATACATTGAAGATTTTTCTACACAGTTTTTCCCAATTACCAAGAACCAACTTAAATATTGGATAATAATTGTAAGAGCTTCCACTTTCCTTTACAAAAGGTTCTGTTTATGTTCTAGGCAAGGGCAGAGTAACATGTCTAGAGAATCTTTCCCCTTAGGAATGTTATCAAAAGACTCTGAAGCAAAGTGGAGCATTTAGGATTTGATAATGACTAGTAAAGTAATTTTCTTCACCAGGAATAAAACCAAAGACGTGTTTCTCATCTTTGACCAGTGATTTTTCTTGTCCCTTTTAACAGTGGAATTGTAATTTACTTTACTCAGTGTTCAGATGCTAATATACCTCAATGCCTAAAGGACAGTTAAATACTAAAAGCAGCTAGCTGAGTTGAAAATGTCCCTCTGATTAAATTCATAAAAATAATTTGAAGCCTATTTTGCATTCCAACTTCAGAGGTTACTTCGACTATACTTCCTAACAATTATCATTAATTCATTTTCTGAGGTATTGACATTTGATTGAACTCTACTGTTCAAAAGAACAATTCAAATCATTCTCTTTACCAACCATGTTTAACAAAAAAAAAAAGCAGGGGGGTCGGGGTGGAGAGGATTATTTAAATGTCACATTATCTTGACAGAATAGTACATCATGTTTTTCTCTGGTTTTCAGGAAAGTGTATGAAATATTCATAAGTTCTCCTTAATCTAAACTGCTTTTTTAGTTAGCAATTTCTCCTCTTCTTAATACCACACATATTAACATCATTGTGTAAAGTTTAATCACAATAGTTTTATTAAAAACAATGCTGAGAAAAATCATACTATTAATGCCATGATTTTAAATAATACCTTTCTTCTAAAATTTCAGAGTATTATATGTAATCTTATCTGCCTCAATTATGACATGGGGCTGAAAAACCAAGCATTCACTTGTCGTGGAGTAAACTCAACTTCTTATTTTTGTCACACAGAAAGAGTGACTGAATACCCCTGAAATTCTCCCCACTGGTGTGGTATTGGGGTTACCTGAAAAATCCATGATATGGGGTTGATCCAACTCTATAACATCTTTTGGAGAGGAAAATCTTATGCAACACCATTTTCCTATTGTAAAGATGGGGACATTGAAATGCTTGTAACAATATAAAATAATTTGTGTATTTTAATAAAATTCCATACCCTATTATATGATTGAACTGTATATTTGTTTAGTTGTCTGTACCACATGGAAACTCTATGAACACAATTCTCCTATGATGGGGAGGGGAGGTAGTAAGGGGATGATCATCTGCTTTCTGTTTAAATTCTTAAAAGGTGTTTAGCCGTGCAAAAACATACCAAGTCTAAAACAGTAGCTGAACAACAGAGTAGACTGAAACCTTAATTAAAGGCCTTCTCCTAAAAATATATTAATTATATACTTGAATGAAATAAAAACATTTAAACAAATTTTGAATTTCATTCAGGAAACCTAAATTTAATAGTAGTTTACCTATAACAAAAGGACATTTTATGTTCACTGTAGGAATGCAGGACTGGTCCACTAATAAATGGGTTTACTTCCTTTCCTCTGCCCCTTCCCTTTCTAAACAATTTAGCTGCAAAGCAGTTAGGTGGTGCAGAACCAGGTAAAGATCCGTGGGTTGGGTTTGGGGGACACATGGTACCCAGAGTGGAATGTCGGAGCCAGACCAGCATAAGGGGAGAATCCACACACGGGGTGGCAGCTCAGGGCAGAGTGTCATTGCCTGAGAGGGGTGAAGCAGGCAACCCACAGAAGGGAGGCTCAGCTGAGAGTTCTGGAGACCAAACAGGGTTGGAGGGCAACCCTGCAGGGGTCAGGGTGGGGTGGCGGTGGCAGTAGCAGCTACTCAATATTGACTACATATAAGAAGACCGATCAAATAATAGATTGAGAATAAAAGGAACCAGCCATTACAAACATGGAAAGGCCAAACACTGGAAGGAATTGGAGATATCCATGGAAATAATTAAAACTAAAGGTCTCATGGTTTTCAATACATATAGATAGATATAAAATAAATATAGATGGACATATGTGTATGCACGAATATAAAATATATTCCTTACCTCTGTCTCTGAGTGTCTGGGAGCAGTGACACCCCCTAATAGCAATGAGAGCACCTAACACTCAAATCTTTGTTTCTAAATACATCACCCACTAAAAGAAACCATGGCTCCTTGGAGAAATGAATGATTCCAGGGCTGGGGCAGAGAGATTATAAATTGAGCCCGGCACTTCTTATTGTGCTAGAATGTAAAGAATTGCTCAGAGAATGATAGAGATATGTCAAAAGGACACAGAGGAAGCTTGAAGGAGCTTCCACCAGCCAAGCCTGGGACAATTTTAGCATCAAAATAAATGACAACTTCAATAGTGTACAACCCATTGATTAAAATAGAAATCTATGAGTCTATGCTTATGTAACTACATAAAGGATAAATTAAGAGTCTGATGATGAAAGAGATAATCATAAATTTTCAAAGAACCTCTTATTAATTACAAAGGTTTGATGATGAAAGAAATAATCAAAATTTCAAAGAACTTCTTATTAATTACTTTTCGGCGGAGAAGCCTGACAGGTAGCACTTTACAAGATCTAGCTAACATCAGAAGTAATAGGACAAATCAAAATTGTGTGCCAATGAGAAGAGCTTTGTTGAGCGTTATTTAGATTGATGGTGGATATCAATTCACTGTGGTATTTATATTTCACTAACACATATAAAGAGATATATATTTGTTTCATTTAAATGTGACTGTTTATATCATTTTGAACTGTTTGACCTAAATGAAGAATTTTAACTTTTAACTTAAAAATATGCATGGACAGACATAGATTTTCAAAATACCTTTATGGAGTACACAAGCAAAAAGTGTGAAGACTACTCTTCAAGACCAGGGTTTCACAACCACACACTGGGCAGCAAATGAGGACAAGGCTTTCCCCTTGAATTCATTCCCTCCTCCTCCAGAGGAAGGAGTTGTGGCTTACTTCTTTATCTTCCATTTCACTTTTTCTTCTTCCTCTATCCCAGAGTTTTGAGGTGGGAATGTAGATATTTGGGTAGCCTATAACATGGATTGATTTAAGAAATGTCACCCAACCATGTTTTTTCAAGGCTATATGAACCTCTTACAACTGTATGTATTTTATCATGACTTGCACACTTTTTACTGGGAAAGGAGATCATAGCTTCTACCCAATTACCAACGAGTATGTGTGCAGATGGAGTAAATTCAACTTCAATTATGTAAGTGGAGCCTTCAGATTTAAAAGTAAAAGAACATTCAAAGCAATATGTTTTGCAAGTTTCACTTGCAGACTTCTTTATCTTTACTGCCTAGCACAGTACTGGCACACTGTACGCACTTAGTAATTATTTGTTGACTAAATGTGCCAGCAGCCAAATGGATTTTGGGGTTTCAAAGCAGGTTGTCAGGAGGATGGGTGAATATATTATGGAGGATGCCACAGGTCTCAAACAAGGCAGGTTATGATCCAGAGACCCATGGAAATGGGTTGGGAGGTAGGCTACTGCCAGCATGGTGTTTACAGAGGGAAAGAGACAAATAATTGCAGAAATAAATACAAAATTACAAATCATGATTAAGCACAATTAAGACAAAGTAAAGAATGTAATGATAGAAGAAGGAATCATTTGGATTGGAGGGATCACACAGGATATCTGGATAGATGTGACATTTAATCTGAGATCTGAATGATCTGTGTAGGTCATAAGGTGAAGGGTGTGGAGAGGAGTATCCACATGAGCAGGGAGGGGAATGTTGTGAAAAAGAGCTTGGTGCACTAATAGACTCAGAGAAGGTCCGTGCACCATGAGTTCAATGAATGTAGATAAGGCATGAGAGATAGACAGGGCCCAAATTATGCATGATCACAGACCATGTTAATTTAAAGATCTGACCTTTATTCTCACAGCAATGATCTGCAACTGGAGAGTTCAAAGCAGAGAAAAACATCAGATTTGGGTTTCGGTATCCGTGTATGCCTACATGGGTTGACAAAAAATTTCCTCAAGTGCAGAAAAAAGAATTAGGATCTACTCTTATTTACTTTTGTGAAGCTGCTACTAATATTTAATATATAGAATGGCCCTGGTGCCCTTCCTTCATCCAAGTCTCAGTGCTACAAGGTGTGTGGTGCAGGGAGGAAGGCGGAGGGAAGAGCAGGATTTCCACAACGGGCAGGTTGACAGGGCCCTCACTTCATTGCTGCCAGTACATTCTGGTGTATTAGTATTTATAGGCTGTAGGATATCAGCAATATGGTTAATTATATGAAACCAAGATCTTTAAATGGCCAAATTTCTGTAATACTAAGTGTTCCAGTTTGCTAGACCTGCTGTGATGCAAAATACAGAAATGAATTAGCTTCTACAAAGGGGATTTATTAGGTTATAAATTTATAGTTCTAAAACCTTAAAAGTGCACACGCTAAGGCATCAACAAAAGGATACCTTCACTGAGGAAAGGTTGATGGTGTCCAGAACCCCTCTTAACAGCTGGGAAGGCACATGGCTGGCATCTGCTGGTATTTTGCTCCCGGGTTCTGGTTTCAAAATGGCTTTCTCCAAAATGTCTCTGGGCTTCTGTCTCTCTTAGCTCTTCTCAGCTCTCTGCTTGGTTCTCTGGGGCATTTCTCTCTAAGAATCTGGTAGTCCTCTCTTAGTTTCTCCGGGGCAAACTCTGGGCTTCATCTCTTAGCTTATCATCTTCAAATGTTCTTCTGTCTGTATCTCCCAGCTTCTCCAAGTGTCTGGGTCTGGATGCTTGGAGACTCTTAGCTTCTCCCACAGGGATTACATATCTTAGCTTTTCTTCAAAACGTCTGTCTCAGCTTCTCTCAGCTTCTTTTCTCCATGAACTTTCTTAAAGGACTCCAGTGACCTAATCAAGACCCTGAATGGGTGGAGTAACACCTCCATGGAAATAATTTAATCAAAGTGTCACCCACAGTTGGGTGAGTCACTTCTCCATGGAAACACTCAATCACAAGATTCCACCCTAATCAAAAGACTAATAAGTCTGCTCCCACAAGACTGCATTAAAGAACATGGCTTTTCTGGGGGACATAATATATCCAAACCAGCACACAAAGTAATGAGATGGGATGCAGCTATAAAAAATATTATGTACCAAAATACTGGGTACCTCATGGCATAACATTTAAAGATCGTCTCTGTATTTTTTTCTCATTAAATATGATGACCTGCTCTGTGATGACAAGTGTTTTCTGCAGCATGCTACCTGGCAGATGTTTTGAAACCAATACCCACATTTACTCTACCCTTTTAAGGACTAAAACATATGGAGATGGTAGATGGTAGATGTAGAGGTAGACAGTAGATGTAGAGGTAGATGGTAGATGTAGATGGTAACTGCAGCTCAAAAATTCTTTTTAAATGCCACAATGGAGAGAGAATTTTTCAATGTGTATTTAGAAAAATTTCCATTGTTTTGTGTGTTCAAAAATGAGTGCCAACTTATCAGATATGTCTTCATACTTAGCAAAAATTGGAAGAAGGAATTTGCAAATTGCTTAAAAATTTCCCAAACAAAAGGTTTCAGTGGGGTTTGAACATTAATTGACCTTAAGAACAGTCTGACATCAGTGAAGATGAGTATTTTCTAGAAAACCATATGCACAATTACTGAATGACAGGGAAAACTGAGGATATGTTAAAATAGGTAAAATCAAAGGCATACTTCTTTGATTTGGATCTATGTGTCTTCGTGAATTACCTTTTTCAGACACAACAGCTATCAAATAATTTAAATAAATTGCATTAAGAAGCAGAATTAGGAATTTCTATAACTGTTAAATCCAGATTTTAAAAAATAATGGAGCACACAATTGCATTGCTCTCAATATTCATAATCATTTTTAGGGAGAACAAATACATTTTCATATTATCAATAAGTATAATTAAAACATTTTGAAACAATCTCATCTTCATCTTTTAAAATTTCTATTTTTGCATAGGTTTTAAATAGGTAGCCAATATGCTTGTACAGGAACGCAGCAGTACATGTATGTAATTTATAAGTAGATATGCATGCAGAAGAGGCACACATCATTTTTTTTACCAATAACTCTTCACAATAAAAATGTTGGAGACCATTGGAGAAAAGAAATGCAGGTGAGAAAGAAAAAAGTATCAAGAAAGACTGAAAAGTGTTTTTCCTACAGCAACTGGGTGGATATTACGTGACAATTACTGAGAAGTGGAACGTCAGTGAAGGATATTGAGGGGATGGGGATATCAGGGTCCCTTGTGAGCCAAGTTAAATTTGAGATGGCAAATAGGTGGTTGATTTATAAAGCTTCCCTTTCACAGCAGTTCCTGCCATCATCTCAAAGGAATTCCAGCCTCCAAGTGAATGACTTATTGGGCACAACATCATCACCAACCTTCACCTCCTACATCCCCATTACTTTTCCTTCTGTTATAGGTCAGTACTCACTCACACATCCATATCCTGAACCTAATCTCTGACTATAGCTCCAACCACTCCAACTTGTTTGTTCTCTGACCATTATCTTCCTATACTGTGACCTCATTGTCATTTGTGGATGCCGAGTCCATTTGGTTCATTAATGCCTTAGTCCATTGGTCCCCACCTGACTTCTTCCTTCACCATCCTAGCTATTCTCCATGAGTCATCACTTCTATGCTCTATAAATTCACCAGGACCCTATACATTCCATCTTTCCCCATACAACTATTTGTGTACACGCCTCTATTGTAGGATTATATTGTGGCTATTGGTTTTTATCTAACATGTTTCTTATTGGACTTTAGTTACTTTAAGAGCTAGAACAATATCTTACTCATTTTTGTATCTTTTACCACCAATGTCATTGCCTGAAACATAGCTGCTGTCCAGTAGAGCTTTTAAAAACTAAATTGTGTGTGTGTGTATACATATATATGTGTATACACATATATACCAATTTATTCTAAATCCATAACAAAATTTAAATCAAACATATCAGTGCTCACAAATCCAGTTCAATAGGCAAAATGAAGGTGATTATTTTAAAAATTAAAACATTAAATCTAGTTTGTGGCCATGACGTGCAAGTATATTGGAAACTGGATTCCAAACAGTGCCAGATGTGTATTCTTTATTCTATGAAAGTCAAAGGAAAATATGATTTAGGCTTCCAGGGCTAAACCAGCCTCTCATAAGATGCATTATCAGAATCAGTGCAAGTTACAGAGGGGCAGCTGGAGAGTACTAGAATGTGAAAAGGAAGAGCAGAAGTGAACAAGAAAGAAGTGAGGAAAGAGCAAGTCCTCATTTGTTATTCTTTGTTGCTGTCATTCTCAGAGATTAACACATTTATCTCAGAATTGATACTATATCGGTTTAAAAATATCTTTATCATATTTAAACTTTACATAATGAGATATGGGAGAAAATATTCAATATGGTCTAAGCAGATCCAGGAAAATTATTTTTCCAATTTCTTTTCCAACTCTCCCATGTACAGCTGCATGGGTGTGGGTGGTCAATATTTACAGAAATCTTTAAAAATAATTGATGATCCACATATGGCTGTTCACTTTAACATACTGAATGAAATAAATAGTAACAATAAAAATATGAAGTTCAAAGATATTCCCCAAGAACTGCTTTAGACTGGGAAACAAGTAAGTAATATGAATTTACCCATTTTATTTCACTGACTTTGTAGCATGACTTTCACTTCTCTCCATTCTAACACATTGAAATGATATGAGTTAAGGACAATGAAATTCCTAGGTGCACAAAAGCAATCAACATCATTAGCCCACAAGAAGCAGCACTGTTTTAAAGGTTACTTCCAAAGGTTCTCATCCCAGTCCTAATAGAGCTATGCTGCCTGCTTCAGTAGCCAGTAGCCCTTGTATCTATTGAGCCTCTGAAATGCAGATAGACTGATTTGAGATGTGCTGTAAGTGTAAAACACATACCAGGTTTTTAAAAACTTAGTACAAACAAAATGTAAAATGTCTTACTCATTACAACTTTTACAATATTTGACATGTCAAAATGACAGTAGTTTGGATATACTGGATTAAATAAAATATGGTATTAAAATTAATTCTGGGGAGAACCTAAGATGGCAGCTAGGAGAGACAGGGCAAAAAAACACCTCCATGAAAAATACTAGATAAAAGCCAGAAAGTGACCCAGAGCACCAGTTCCAGTGATGCACCAGCTGGACACGGTCTACCAAATCCACAGGGACGGTGCACGTGGTAAAACTGGGAATCTGCATTCTGAAAAGAGTGAGTAAGCCTGCTGAATATCCAGCAGCCACACTGCAGTGTGGGGAAACTGTGGGTTGGCGTTTGGAATTGGAAGAGTTCTTTTTTAAAAAACCCAAAAGCGGCTGCAGATACAGCAGCGAGAACCACACCGTGATTCTCACCTCACACCGTGAGGTGCAGCATGAACGGGATGTGTGAACGCCTCAGTCTCTGGCGTGGAAGACAGCCTTATGCGCACCCACTTCTAATTGTCTCAGAGCTGGGAAGGCAGAGCTGTGTGAAAAGGGGGAAATTAACACACCCCATGCAACCATCCTTACAGCAGGCTGGGAATGCACCTACATGGCCCTGCAGCCCAGAACTTCCCTTGAGGGACAGCGTGCACTTGTGATGTAGCACAACCTTCCCTCAGCAGAGGCCCTAGAAGGGCATGGTTTGGAAGAGGGACCCACTTGGAAATCCCAGGACCACACGCCAATACCAAGGACTTGTGGGTCAGCGGCAGAGACAATCTGTGGCGAGACTGAAATGAAGGTTTAGATTCTTACAATAGCCTTAAATCTCCAGGAACACCTGGGAGGTTTGATTATTAAAGCTGCCCTCCCTCCCTAACCACTCACACATGCCCCACATTCAGGGCAGACAGAACCAAGAACACACACAAACTTGGTGCACCAATTGGATCCCACAAGAACCAGACCCACACACACCACAAAGACAAAGTTGGGGAGAACTGACTTGAGGGGAATAGGTGACTCGTGGATGCCATTTGCTGGTTAGTTAGAGAAAGTGTGCACCACCAAGCTGTAGATCTGCCAAATTAGAGATTAGTCTTTGAATAATCCTACATATCCTAAAAGAACCCTATCAAGTAAAGCAAATGCCAAGAGGCCAAAAACAACATAAAATTTTAAAGCATATGAAAAAAACAGACGATATGGAGAACCCAAACCCAAACACCCAAATCAAAAGATTAGAGGAGACACAGTACTTGAAGCAATTAATCAAAGAACAAAAGACAAACAATGAGAGCATGGCACAGGATATAAGGGACATGAAGAAGACCCTAGAAGAGCATAAAGAAGAAATTGCAAGAGTAAATAAAAAAATACTGATGATCTTAGGGAAATAAAAGAAACTGTTGACCAAATTAAAAAGATTCTGGATACTCACAGTACAAGACTAGAGGAAGCTGAACAATGAATCAGTGACCTCGAGGGCCAGAGAATGGAAAATGAAAGAACAAAAGAAAGAATGGGCAAAAAAATCAAAAAAATCGAAATGGACCTCAGGGATATGATAGATAAAATAAAACATCCAAATATAAGACTCTTTGGTGTCCCAGAAGGGGAAGAGAAGGGTAAAGGTCTAGAAAGAGTATTCAAAGAAATTGTTGGGGAAAACTGCCCAAACCTTCTACACAATGTAAATACACAAAGCATAAATGCCCAGTGAACTCCAAATAGAATAAATTCAAATTAACCCACTCCAAGACATATTCTGATCACACTGTCAAATACTGAGGAGAAGGAGCAAGTTCTGAAAGCAGCAAGAGAAAAGCAATTCACCACATACAAAGGAAACAGCATAAGACTAAGTAGTGACTACTCAGTGTCCACCATGGAGGCAAGAAGGCAGTGGCATGACATATTTAAAATTCTTGGAGAGAAAAATTTCCAGCCAAGAATACTTTATCCAGCAAAGCTCTCCTTCAAATTTGAGGGAGCGCTTAAATTTTTCACAGACAAACAAATGCTGAGAGATTTTGCTAATAAAAGACCTGCACTACTTCAGATACTAAAGGGAGCCCTACCAACAGAGAAACAAAGAAAGGAGAAAGAGATATGGAGAAAGGTTCAATACTAAAGAGATTCAATATTGGTTCATTAAAGGACAATAAGAGAGAGAGGGAAAAAATATATCTGACAAACATAAACCAAAGGATAGGATGGCTGATTCAAGAAACGCCTTCACAGTAATAACATTGAATGTAAATGGATTAAACTCCCCAATTAAAAGATATAGATTGGCAGAATGGATCAAAAAATATGAACCATCAATATGTTGCATACAAGAGACTCATCTTAGACACAGGGACACAAAGAAATTGAAAGTGAAAGGACGGAAAAAATATTTCATGCAAGCTAGAGCCAAAAAAAGCAGGAGTAGCAATATTAATCTCACATAAAATAGACTTTAAATGCAAAGATGTTATGAGAGACAAAGAAGGCCACTACATACGAATAAAGGGGCAATTCAACAAGAAGAAATAACAATCATAAATGTTTATGCACCCAATCAAGGTGCCACAAAATACATGAGACAAACACTGACAAAACTAAAGGAAGCAACTGATGTTTCCACAACAATTGTGGGAGACTTCAACACATCACTCTCTCCTATAGATAGATCAACCAGACAGAAGACCAATGAGAAAACTGAAAGCCTAAACAATTGGATAAATGAATTTGATTTAACAGACATACATAGAACCTTATTTTCCAAATCACCAGAATACACACTCTTCTCTAGTGATCACAGAACTTTCTCCAGAATAGACGATATGCTGGGACACAAAACAAGCCAAAATAAATTTTAAAAAATTGAAATTATTCAAAGCACATTCTCTGACCACAATGGAATACAATTAGAAGTCAATAACTGTCAGAGACTTAGAAAATTCACAAACACCTGGAGGTTAAACAACACACTCCTAAAATAAATGGTTTATAATGTAGAACGTAGGGGAACTAGCGATAGAGAGCAATTAATGAAGGGGGAACGATAACCCAGTAAGAACAGACAAGCTATCGTGGGTTAAATTAATATTCTGGGAATGCCCAGGAATGACTATGGTTTGTCAATTTCTGATGGGTATGGTAGGAACAAGTTCACAGAAATGCTGCTACATTAGGTTATTTTCTTGGGGTAGAGTGGGAACATGTTGGACTCCCTTGTTATGGTTTGTTTGAAATGATTTTTATAATTTTTTTTATACAGTTGTTTTAAAAAAAAGAGTTAACTTAAAAAAAAAATGAAAAAAATATGCAGCGCCCCATTGAGGAGCTGTGGAGAATACAGGGGTATTGAGCTTCCCCACCTTGATTGTTGCTAATGTGCTCACAGACATAGGGGACTCATGGTTTGATGGGCTGAGCCCTCTACCACAGGACTTGCCCTTGGGAAGTCTGTTGCTGCAAAGGAGAGGCTAGTTCTCCCTATAATTGTGCCTAAGAGCCTCCTCCCGAATGCCTCTTTGTTGCTCAGATGTGGCCCTCTCTCTCTAGCTAAGCCAACTTGAAAGGTGAAATCACTGCCCTCCTCTCTACGTAGGATCTAACACCCAGGGGAGTGAATCTCCCTGGCAACATGGAATATGACTCCCAGAGAGGAATCTCGACCTGGCATCGTGGGATGGAGAACATCTTGTTGACCAAAAGAGGGATGTGAAAGGAAATGAAATAAGTTTCAGTGGCAGAGAGATTCCAAAAGGAGCCAAGAGGTCACTCTAGGGGGCACTCTTACACACAATATAGACAACCCTTTTTAGGTTCTAGTGAACTGGAATAGCTAGCAGTAAATACCTGAAACTATCAAACTACAACCCAGATATAAAAATGTAGCTTATGAGGGGTGACAATGGGATTGGGAAAGCCACATGGAGCACACTCCCCTTTCTGTCATTTATGGATGGATGAGTAGAAAAATGGGGGAACAAAAAAAAAAAGCACCCAGGGTTCTTTTTTACTTTAATTGTTCTTTTTCACTTTAATTTTTATTCTTATTATTTATGTTTATTTGTCAAAAATTAATTTTGGTGATGAATGTACAACTATATAATGGTACTGCAAACAACTGAATGTATGCTTTGTTTTGTATGACTGCATGGTATGTGAATATATCTCAGTAAGTAAGAATTAAAAAAAAATTAATTCTATCTGATTCTTTTTAACTTTTTTAATGAGGCTATTGGAAATTTTAAAGTTACATATGTGGCTTACTTTTGTGCTTTGCATTATATTTCTTTTACACAGTAAAACCAGTTGGTTCACAGAATGTCCTTTCATCACCATATTTACACTGAACTAAAACGGATCATGCTTTTATTCTTTTTTGAATGTGTAATATATTTCAGGAATCAATAGGCAAACAAAAGTAAAAACGGTCATATATTTTGGGGAAATAATACAAAACCAGCAATGTTCCTCCACCCTATTTCAAAAAAGTAAGAGTAGCAAGAGGGTCTGATATTGCAATGTGTTTGCTGCTCATTAAGCAAGTGTTCACAGCTGCCTTTCCCAGACCAAATATAGCACTGCCAAATTTGTTCTACAGAAACTCTGCTCACTGTGTGGGCACATGCTCTGTCTTCCAAGCATGCCACTGTATTTCAATTAACTTGGCTAAAGTGTAATGAGGCTGTCAAAGAAACAGGAGGAAGAGGGAGAAAATAAAATGCAAGGCAATGGAAATAGCGAGGATGTGACAGTCAGCCAGGGCTAGCCTCCCACCCCAGTAGAGTGCAGACCCTGAGGGTTTGGTGAACAGATCAGAAATGTGAACCTGTCCCCTCAGCTGTGTCCTCTGATGGCTTGTAAATTTGGGATTTCTAGAAATGTAAGGATAAAATATGGGAAACTTCCTTTGTGAAAGTCAAGGAGCTAACTTTAATACCGCATCAACAAATAATTCTAAACAATATGGAAAGGCAGCTCAATGGACACACTCCCTTGCCTGTGGCAATCAGAGCCATCCAGTGCATCTACTTACTTACATTACATAAAAAAGAAAGAACTCTTCTGAGAAAGACAATGAAATGGAACCCCTATGCTCTCAGTGCTAACCTCCTCAGGCAGGCTGACTTTCATATATGGAATTCATTATGTCATTTCAGGCTTTAGAGAACATGAGTTGACCTCTTTTTGTTTGCATCCATTTAACAGAGAGCTGTGCTATAATGGGTTTCTATTTTACCTGGGCCTGGTTATTTTTACAAAGCTTGTATTACCTCAGTTACTAAAGGAGTAAGAGATATTCAGGAAGGTGAGAAAAGGCAAGGGAGAAGCAAGAATAAATCCAAATGCCTCTCCAGGTATCTTGCCAGTGTTACCTATTGTTACTGACTTGTAATCCACTGAAGTATGCCCAGTTTCATTATCTCTCCATTAAACAAATGTCTAGAGTGGGTGAAAGATCTTTATTCCTCTCACTGGCCTCCTTGTCTTCTTTTTATTCAGACATAAAAGTTGGTTGCTTGCAGAAGGCAAGTAATGAACGATGGGAACTGTCACAGAAAGAGGCAATTAACCAATTCATTTTTCTTTAGTTTAAAAAACTCTTCAAACTGCAAGTTTGTCCATTAGGAGCCAATACCCAGGTAACTGGGAGATTCAGTATTCACAAGAATATTATGCAACTCATGGATTCCAAATGTGGACAAATGGAAAGCATTTGCAATAAACAGGTTTAAAGAAGCATATATAAATAGAAAGCTACTTCTGGCTCAATTAGCAGTGTCAAATTAGATTCATGCAAAGACCTACAAATAGACAACAGGGCAAATGGGTTAAAAATAGAATATTTACCAAATATCAAATTCTAGAACTTTGACATTTCCCAAGAACTTCTGAAACAACACTTTTCAGTTTTGTGCTTTAAACTTATAGACCCCGTACTTCTACTGAAAGTAAGAGCAAGGGGTATACTTGGTGAGGTAAGGGACCTAGAAACAACTTTCAAATTTATTTTTCTAATATATTTTCAGTTTATTTTAAGGAAGTACTGTTTTAAGAGATCCAGCTCTAGCTTATTACTATTTTTAAATAACCATAATTTCTAATAATTCTATAGCATATAACATCTGTAAAATTTGGGCAACTTTTTTAAAGGTTTAATCTGCTTATTTAAATTAAGAAGAGTGCTTGGCACTCTTTCCTGAGGTCTCCTTCAAGAAACCATTAATGATGGCATCACCCTCCCACTGCATGAAAAGAATTCCATGAAGCATGTGAGTTTTCTGCTTGGTGAAATAAAGGGTAACAAAACTTTTGCCTATCTTGGATGTGAAACTATGAAACATATTACCATTTTTGATAGCTTTTTAAACTGCCTGATATCTCAGAGCCCAAGCATCCTCAGACTTTACCCTGCCAAACTATAAAAACCACACAGATTTTATTTCACATGTTGACATTCACATAGCGTAAAGACAAAATAACTGCATTAGCATTTAAGCACCAGGAAATTATTTAAACAGAGTTATCACCTACAGTTGGGTGGCTCGCATCTCCATGGAAACACTCAAAGAATTACAATTTAATCAACACCTAATATGTCAAAACAACCCTTTGTTCCAGTTTGCTAATGCTGCCTTTTCGCAAAACACCAGAAGTGGATTGGCTTTTATAAAAGGGGTTTATTTGGTTACACGGTTACAGTCTTATGGCCATAAAGTGTCCAAGGTAATGCATCAACAATCAGTACCTTCACTGGAGGATGGCCAATGGCATCCGGAAAACCTCTGTTGGCTGGGAAGGCATGTGGCTGGCATCCGTTCCAGAGTTACGGTTTCAGAATGGCTTTCTCCCAGGACATTCATCTCTCAGCTCCTGTATGTTCTTCAAAGTGTCCCTCTTGGATGTAGCAAGCTCGCTCCTTCTGTCTGAGCTTATATCATGCTCTAGTAAATTAATCAAGGCCCACACTGAATGGGCGAGGCCACACCTCCATGGAAATTATCTAATCAGAGTCATCACCCACAGTTGGGTGGGTCACATCTCCATGGAAACACTGAAAGAATTACAGACTAATCAACACTAATATGTCTGCCCACACAAGATTGTATCAAAGATAATAGCATTTTGGGGGACACAATACATTCAAACTGGCACACCAAGCATCCTCAGACTTTACCCTCCCAAACTATAAAAACCACACAGATTTTATTTCACATGTTGACATTCATGTAGCCTAAAGTCAAAATAACTAGATTAGCATTTAAGCACCAGGAAAAGCATCAGTGTTCCTAGGATCTTTTAGTATGTACGGTTGTTGGGGGGAATGGGTAGGTAGTATTATTCCTTTACCAGTGCTCCTCATTCAGAGTCCCTAAGTGGATCAAATAGAACCTCAGACATACCATCTGTACTAAAGAACATCCCTGCTAAGTGCCAATGGGAGACGAAAACCTATGATAACTAAAATTAACAAATATTTTGAAGCCAGCACTTTTAGGCAAAGTTTTCTAATTAAAAAACTAAACAATTGGTTATTTAGCATTATGCATTAGAGTTATATTTTCTAATTAGAGATCTTGGAAAACTTACTTATTCCTTTTTTAGAATTCCATATTGAATTAAATTTATGTTAAGAAAACAATTTCTCTCAGCACCCTTTTGACTTTATCTAAAACAATTATTATTTTCATTGTTCTTGGAAGTGTATCAGTTATACACAAGTTGCTTTTCTGTCTGCATTTCTTGCATGTACAAATTTCACTTTTCTTATCAAATAAATGCCCTGCAAAACATCTAACTTGCCATTTTACATAGCTTAGAAAGTTTTAAAATGCTAAAACCTTTTGGAAACTCTTTCTAGTGTTAAAATAGAATCAACTGCTATAAGAAGCATTTCAGATAGATGTAAGGAGTACTCTTTATCCTAGCAGCAGGAAAAAATGAGGGCCCATTCTTTAAAAATAAAACAAAACAAACAACAGAAAGTAATGAACATGCCAATAAGCTGCATGTCATAAAGCTGTCACATCAGGAATTTTAAAAAAAAATTATGGCATTTTGTAAGAGCTAGAGACTAGCTTTTTAAGCTTCTTGCTTGACTTAGCTTGATTTGCTAAATCTTACAGTAATTACTCAAGATTATTTCATTGAAACATGAATAGTTTTAGCCCATTGAAAATGCCAAGTAGCCAATATGTCAAGCTATTTAGTTATGAAAGAAATCATTTAATAAATAATAATTATAATTTATTTTGTATCAATAAGCAATAAATAGGATGAATAAAAGCCAACAAATTAAGTATAACACTTTACTGAGGGCATAAAAAAATGAGCAAAATTAAAATCTTGTATCATATTTGACAGAGAGGAAAACTAGCTCTTTCCACTTTTATCACTAAAGAGATAAAAAATATGCTGATATTGAAAAGAACCACGATGAAGAAAATCTGCATCATTTCAGGTCTATCCAAATTTTTCTGAATTATGAATTCTACTCCTTCCTCTGAATTTGGAATCATTTTATCTCTACATGTTTCCATTCATTCAACTCAACAAACATTCACTGTGTGCATTTAACGTGCTGAGAACTATTTTATTTGATTCTGATAAAACAGTAAGCAAAACAGCAACAATCCCTTCCCACATGAGAAATACCTTCTAGAAGGGAGAGACAGACAATAAATGTTAAAATACAATAAATGAGTAAGCCATATAGCATGTTAGAAGTTGGTAAATATGATTTTAAAAATATAATAGGGCAAGGAGAATCAAGAGTGTTGAGGGGAGACGAGTTTCAAGTTTAAATAGGATGCTCAGGGTAGACTTCATTGACAAAACGGTATTTTATAAAGATATTAGCAAGTAAGCCATATATAGATACACACACACACACACACACACACACACACACACACACACACACACACATATATATACACACACATATGCCCTATCTGTTCATTCAGAAACATGCACTGAACACAAAATACTAATCATTGAACTTGTATTTAGGCTAAGTCTGTCCAACAGGCTCTCAAACTGTGGCAGAAATGACATAAATTGGAATAAAGATATGGGTGTGTGTGTGTGTGTGTGTGTGTGTGTGTGTGTGTCTGTGTATTTATGCTTAGATGGCCAAAAATATCCTCATTAAAACATCCTAGCTTCTCAGAGATGGACATCAGGAAATTGAAGGGGCTATCAGGACATTACAAGTCATGGCATTTGTGAGAAATCCCATGAAAAATATATTTGCACCCACGGTCTCCTATTTTGGAAATGGATCCTTTTGTATAGTAATGCTACCCAATATGACTGATTTTTTTTCACCTAGCTTTAAGGCAAAAGTATTTCATATAAAACACTTTTGCTCAGAAGATACTTAAATACTTATTTACATATAGAGATTGTGCAAATAGCAAAACCAGAGTGGTTGTGAACTATGTGCAGCAGAGATAAACACCTACAAGATGTCAGAAATTACTTTTTTAATTCTAAAGGTGAAAAAAAAAAATAGACATTTCCAAGATCATAAGCAGTCTGATATTCTGGATGGGAGCTAGAGTTTATTCTTGTAGTATGACCTCTTTCATTATGAAAGTGACTATTTTGGTGAGTATTTTGTTTGTTTGTTTGTTTAATCATAGACATACAAGTCAAGTATCTATCTATCCATGTTCTTAGGGACACCCTTACCTGAGAAAGCAATCCAAATGCAGTTGCTTCAGACTCAAATATCCAGAATCATGTTTAATAATTTAAAAAGGTATCTCCATTTGGTGGAGAGCATATATTTACAGATATTATTATTGAGTCAACTGGTCTTCTTCTGGTTTTCTCTCTGCACTCAGGAGAGGGAAGACACAATAGAATGAACTCATCTGGGGCAATAAACAGACCTTTGCAACATGGCACAAAGCCAACAGGTTAAGAATAGAGATGGCCCAGGGAGGCTCTTTGAGGAGGGTCCTGGTCAGTGGGTTCTAGCAGCATTACCTGATTACCCAGCAGAAAATTTTTCTTTTCTGCTTTTTAATTCCTTTAAATTATGCTTAGGACTTCCATAAGTTATAATGGCTTCAGCCTAATGTTAGCTGTGTAATGGGGAATAAAGATGAAGAATCGATATCCATGGTAGGAGGGAAATAGCCTCAGAGAGAGCTTCAGCATCAGGAGAAACAATTACAACATTGCCAGGTGCAAAAAGAAAAGAGAAATAGGAAGCAATGGTCTGGAAAAAGAAGTGACAAGTGTAGCAGGGATAGATTTGTGGAACATGCAGGAACAGTAAGTTGGTCTGTCTTCAAGTTGAGATGAGATAATCAACTGATAGTCTATATATAATGAAAATAAAATTTTGAAGTTTTAGTGAAATCATGAATAAAGAGATTATACCAGAGATGTCTAGCCAAAAATGATTTTGCCTAATGTATAGGTCATAATCTAATGTATCAATTGCAAATATAATATATATACAAATATATAAATATAAATATATTCATCAAAATACTTCATGAATAGCACTATCGCTACTGAAAGAACAGTTGTTCTTCCTTGTTCTGAGTGAGAGAAGATTTTAAATACAGACATACATGCACATGAACACACATACACATTTTATATACACACATGCACCATTAATTGGAAGCTATTCTTAAGGTTCAAACCAAGTTTGTGGCAGGAAGAGGTAAACTCACTTCCTGTAGTGAGTTTAGAGCTAAATTCACTTAGGGTGCCATCCACTGAACACTAAATGAATCACCATATTTTGCTGCAAAAAATGATCAAATAATCTTTAATTAAATTTCAGTGTCTCCCTTACTCTCATCTCCAATCAACCACAAATAAACTGATATTCATTTGGAATGATCCATCTATGAAGAGAAACTAAAAACAAATTCATTTTGTTGATCCATTTTTGAAAACATACTTGCTTTGGTCCTCAGCAAACACAAGTCTGATTTTTTTGTGAAATGTGAATGACTTTAGCTCTGAATACAGGTAAGCACAATATTTTGGTTTGATGAAGGAAGTCCAAAAACAATTTTGAAAGCAAAGTTCATGGTAGCCCCTTTTCGTAACGCAAACTCTCAGAACAGATGACAGGCTCAAAACCCTCAAAAGAGATAGGCACCATTACATCTTGATACACTAAATCCCCATAATGTGCTTTCTAGCTAAAGAAAATGAAATTACTTGTAAAGTGCTTTGAGGCAAAAACTATTAACTTATGTTATTTTCCTATTATGTCCAAATGAATAGAAAAAAAATTACTTGGATTTTCCAATGCCAGACAACATTCTGCAAAATACTTGAAGCAAAAAGAAGTTACAATTTATAAATAGGGACGGTTCAACCTAAAACCTACAAAAATAAAAAAAAAAAACAAGGAATCTTTCTGTGCAATTTTTTTTTCAGTAACAATTTAGCTACCACATCTTGGCTCAAAAAAAGGAGAAATACAAATAGACTCTATCTCAGTCGAAATAGGAAGACACCAGAAAATGTGTTGGTCTAATTCAAGAAAAGATTAAGATAATAGCAGTGTGGGTAAATTTAAGGTAACATTAATGGAGAAACTAGGTTTTAAATCCATAGACCATTCAACATATTTGAAATTCCTGAACCCCTTTTACCTCCTTGGTTATTCTGTACTCTATTATTTTGTTTTGTTTTAATATTTATTTTACTAACATATGTGCAACATAAAATCTCACCCTCTAAGGTCATTCAGATATTTAATTCAGTGGCGTCAATTACATTCACAATATTGTTTTACATCATCATCACCCCCAATAGAAATTGTATTCTCTTGTTTTGTGATTAAATTCTACCTGCATACATACTCTCAATATTTTCTTGTTGACCTTTTCTTTTGTATTTGCTTATTATTTCTACCAGATAAAATGTTTAAACATACAAGCAGTCACAGCATTTTATGTTAATAAAGAACATATATGATAGTATATATATGAGAGCCTTAGAATTTTACAGGATTGTTTGATTTGGGGCAACAGCTTGATACTAATTTCTTTAGCAGCCCACAAGGGGAAGGACAAGCATTTCATAGCATTTTGGCACATCACACACTCTACAACTTGAATCCCTCATGGCAGCCTCATGAGGAAGGTGTCTTTACCCTCATTTTATTAGAAAATGGAGACCACTGAGATTAGGTATCGCAATGAAGTTTACAGAGCTAGTAAATAGTTGAGATAGAATTAATTCTCAGTTCGATGGGATCTCAAATAGTACCCAAAGTTTAGAAGTCATACAAATTGTATCCATTCATTTAAAAGGATATTAAAACTTTAAGTTTCAACATTTCACTGAGCTATACCATAATTCAATAAGTGACAAAACTAAATTCATAAAGCCCATACTAACAGGTGGGACACATTTGAGAATTTATTTCTAATATGTCAATAGCACCCAAATGTAAAAGGAGGAGCATGAAGAGGTGAAGGAAAAAGAGGGGAAGGAGAAGGAGGAGAGTGATACCACATAACAGGCTTTTTCAGAGCAATTGGGTGGCAGCATAGCACAAAGATTAACAGGCTGGGCCTGGCAAAGCCACCCAGGTTTGAGTGTTGAGTCTACAACTCACTAGCTGTATAACCTTAATCAAGGTGCCTTACTGCTCTGTGCTCCATTTTGCTTATTAGCCATTATTTTTGATAGCCACTGTTCCGGCACTTCATATTGTTATCTCATTTAATATTAAAAGTGAAATAACTATAAGTATATTCTGAAAGCATTTCTGTTGTTTACCACCCTCAAATCCTACTTCATTTTTGCCTATATTTTCACTTGTAAAGAACTTCCTAACATTAGACCTACTAAGGTTCATAATATACAACATAATACTGAGACCATGTAGAAACCTAATTTGGGGTCTTGGTTCTATAGAAATTATTGCCCATAAACTTAATTAAGAAATTGCACATGTACTGTCTTGTGACAGTTACTATTGGCATAAAACATAATTTAAATCTTATAATATTTGTTCTTTTGTTTCCATTCTCCTCTCTAGTTGCTGGTGTACTAAATAGATAATGTCCTGAGCTGAAACTGGGGCTGGACAGAGAAGGAACTTTCTCCTTGGGCATGACTAAGCAGAGCCAACTACAGACCATTGGATGAACTCCAAAGATTGATTTCTCTGATCTTTTCTCCATAGCATGGTGAGAGACATCTCCATGGGACAGAAAAGAAGGGCCCTTTATACAGTTCTTATCTAGAATAGCCCATCATGATACTGCCTGTCTCTATTTTATTTTTATTCTTATCCTTTGGCCAAAGGGGAGATAAATTGCATTACAGTGTAAACCTGTGAAGTCTTATGATCACTATCTGCCCATAGTTCAACTTAAATAGTCATTTATAACTACTTTAATAATTCAACAAGAGAACAAGAAAATCAATACCAAAAAAAAAAAAAAAAATCATACAAAACAATGGTGTCCCCCAAATATATTGGAAATTAAAGCAAAAACTACAAAACCTAATATACAGTCTGAAGATTAAATATGAGAGTAAGAAAGAAAAATTTTAAGCAGGCTATTAAAGAACTGATCTATAATCAAAGTCTAAGTGCCTTCTTTTCAAAAACTCCTTTTTCTATCTCTAGAAGAAAAGTAAAAGCAAGCAGTATAAAGATAGTAAGCAAACCCATCACCCGTGGAATTCTCCCAGTAATGATCAGCTTCAACGTACCACAGATGAAGACTTAATCCCAGCAACGAATAGGGCACTCATCATATAGTATGTGCTCAATAAATGTTTGTTGAATGAATGAATGATTTAGGAATGAATTAGACATTTAAATACTCTACTAATTAGTCCCCATGCCTCTAGTCTTTTCCCTTTTCTGCCACTTCAACATTGTCATCTCTGTCACCCAAACTCTATAATCTGATGCTGAAGGCTCTCAACAATATTTCCAACCCATATTCCCAGGCTTACTTTTCACTATATCTTTGCAAAACCCCTCTTTTCCAATCTATGTATTAAACATTGCCTCCCAGTACTCTTTGCCTTTCTACTTCTCTGCTTTTGATCTAGCTGTTCTACTGACACAGAACGTCATTGCTCCTTCCCACCACCCTGCCTTTTCAAGTTGTACTCATTTCTTCGGCAAAGCTTTTTCTGATCCCCTAACTTATGAATGACTCATCTGTCCTCCAAGCACCTCTGACAATTAATGCTTAAGCAAGTTGTATAGCAACAAATTATGTAACAACTGTTCCTCTTCTTTGGAAAGTAAAGTAAGTTTTTCATTCAATTCTCCCATTCTTCCTCTCCACCTCCTCTCCTCCCCCATTCTTCTCTCCCTCTCTTTTTCTCTTTCTCCTCATACATACACACATACATTCATATATACCCATATGTATCATATTATCATGTTTGTGTGCCTAACACTGCTGTGCTTTAGGGGCTCCCATGTCCATAAAATACAATATTAATGGTGCCTTTTGGAATTGGGCTTGATATACCCAAAGAACTATCTTAGGATATACTTACAGCATTGCATAATTCGAGAAAGCAATATTTACATTGTTTTCTACAGGAGTGGAATCCCTGGAGCACAACCTCATCGGGAATTCTAGTTACTTGATTTGCTTATTTTATGTAACCCTTTGACCAAAGAGTAATTTTATGCATTAAAACATAAATCTGAGAAATTTTATGATCACCTTTTTCTTGGATTCCTTTTATAACTATTGTTTTCAGGCAATCTGATCTATCATTTTAACCATCGACTTTCTGAAACTTCAACTCCTTTGTCCACCCACTAAACCCAACCAGGAATCAATTTATTTAAATACATTATCTGTTAATCAGTCCTTTATAGGCTCCAGCCCCTTAAATGGAGTTGTTTTCTCAGGGCCCCATTGTTAGCTCTATTGTTTACTTACTTTCCAAATCTTCATTAGGTGAACTCCACTCTACTCACAACTTCCATTTCCATTTATGTAGTGATCACCCCCCTACCCCCACCCTAATGATCTCTCTAGCTCCCATCCTTCCTAAGTTCCAGGCTTACGTATCTAGTCTTGATCTGAATTAACTACCTCGATGTTCATTCAACAGGCCCCGAATGAAACTATCTTATTACTCCCATGTGCTCAAAATCTCTCATTTTCCTGTGTTCCCTAATCCCAACCAGAACTAGAATCATGGATAACATTCTCCTTTTCTTTTTACTGTGAACAACAAACAGGTGACCAAATCCTATCCATTCCATCTTCAAAATATTTCTGAAATCCATACTTTCACTTCTATCCTGCTACCACCATAGAATCTCCATTCCATATTATCTCGATACCTGCAATAAACTCTCTCAGCTGAGTCCCCTGCATCCAACTTTGCTTGCATCTAATCTATCTTCCCCACCATTGCCAAGATCATGCCACTTCATTGACATAAAATCCTTCAATGGCTCCATAGGTTTTCACACTAAAGGCCAAACTACTTCGAATGGCATATGAAACTGTTCATTAAAAACATTTTTTTCATAAGAAATAATGATAAAGTGCTCTATTGCACCATCTCCGAGGACCAGAATGCAATTGCTCCCTAATTGCCCAACTATGGTAAGTGCTAGTTCTTCAAACTGAAGGGAGGCATTGCTACCCTGAGTGAAGCTCAGAGTAGACCCAACGCCACCACTAAGTAGCTGACAGAAGAAAACTATGCCCCTCCATGTTCTCCAGGTTGCTTCACAATGCTGAGGGCAAATGTAAGTCTTTCAAGACTTCATGTGACCAGAGCTTCCCAAGCAAAGGGTGTTTACTTGAGACGATGTAAGGCCAACTCACTAAAGTAAGCTTCACTGTTTGCATGAACATCTACAGGGACAAAAGAAATGATATTGGTAAAGAAGTGTTGCTTGACTTTCCACTCACTGTGGACAGCTATGGTGCCACACAGGCTGGCAACACTGGCATGCTGTGGTAGGGGCTTTGGTGGTGTTTCTCTCACAATGTTCACAGGAACATTCCAAATACTATGGTATGCATATGTTAATAAAAGAACTATATAGAAGTCACAGGTTCTTTTAAATCCCCAAAATGAAAACGGCAGGAAAATGAGAAGTACCCGTGTATAACTGGGGACGTACACTTCCTAAGTAAGCATGGATTTTATCTTCTGAATTTGGGGGTCTTACTGCACCTGCCTCAGAAATTAGTATTATTGTGTTATCCCAAATACTTAAATAAACTTTATTTTCTAGATCAGTATGGTGATTAAAAATAATGAATACAGAATTAATTAAACAGAAGTGTCTGGGACACTTCTTCATCCTCACCTCTTCCTTTGTCTTTTTGGATATCACTCGGAGCCAGTCTCCAATCATGCTGAGAACAGCTGCAAAGTAAGCAAGCCCTACAAGGATCCAAAACCACACCACAGGTTTATAGAAGTCTAGATATTCAATATCTGATCCACCTGCAAGAAGAAAACAAAGTAGAACCAAATAACTACATGTTCATAAAAAGAAAACAATACAGATTCTTGCCAAATTTATCAACTGAATTTTGACTTACAAAACATAGAAATCTAATATTCTCATCAATTGATCCATGCTATTTTCTTCATATGGAATTCCTCATTTACACTCATTTAACTCATCTATTTTTCAAGAACTAGTTACAAAATTCTTTCTTGATGAAACCTTTCATTATTTCTCCAGGTCATAAGTATTTTTCCTTGCTTTCTGTTTCTTTTTCATTTTTTATAATTTTGACAACTCTAGCACTTGCGTGTCCTTCTAATTCTATTGTAACAAGTAGAAAGTAGAGATAACACCTTTTTTGGTATGCATTTAATTTACTGTATTTTATTGTCAACAAATACATGCTAACTAATCAATTCATGCTAACTAATTGATTTCATTGCCAAAGTGGGCAACTCTAGAGATGGTTCTTATTTTAACGTCATCAATACAATGGATTGATAGATGCCACTACGATGACCCCAGAAACCCTTACTCACGAAATGAGGCTAAAAATTGACTAGGAAATATAAGGAAGGAACAGTGACTAGAAAAATAAAAACTGGGACATTATAGGCTCAAAGTGTTTGAGGTACAAACAGGTGGAGATTCCCAGCAGGATCCTTAAATATAGACCTAATACTTAACATATATTATTTCCATATATTGAACATAGCAGCTAATAAATAGCAAGTTTTCTTTAAAAATCAAATATACGATATTGAATATAATATTACTCTATATAAATTAGACTTTCATTGTGTTGCCTGCAATGACATTTTCAAATACTAAAGGTTCAGGGTAAATAGAAAACATTTTTCCATCAGGTAAATAAAGTGAAAAGATGCAAATTCAGCTCTCTTTTGAGGCAAGCAATTTTAAAAATACAGTGTGCAAACTAAATAAACAATATTACCTTAAATAATGTAAAAAATTGTTTTACCTTGCCCAGCATTTGAAACAATAATTTCTGGGAAATTATGGAAGCAAAATGCATCTCATGATGGTTATGATTTGGCCCATGTAGATACAGCTCTACAAATTCACAGAACTGACTTAAGAAATGTGTGTGGAAACCTGTTACATGATAGGCTCACTGGCAAATTCCATTTTTCCAATGTTTCCATTTCAATGAAACCAAAATGACATTTTTTCCAAGAATTTTCTCTTTCAAAACCAGTAAATCTTCCTCCAAACAGTTGTAACTCACTTAACACATAAGTTCACCAAGATGTTGATTTTAGGAAAGTTAGTTCATGTTCAAGATGACTTTTTATATCTTTTTCCCTTATAAACAGGATATCACAGTTTGAAAAGAGTAAATTAGTTTAATCACTAAAAGGTCTATATTTGGGTAAAATGTTTAACCCACAAGTTTTAGTGGATTCTAATCCCAGGGGAAAAAAAAATATTTTCCCATTCTTAATTGCCACTCTTAAAATGAAATACCAGCTGTCAAATGATCTAGAAAGCTAATATATAGGAGATTGTCAAACAGCTCACAACTCCTATTCACCTTCTGAAATCTAAGATTTCTGAATTAATTTCCACATTTAGTGGATTCTCTTGATCCAAGAATCTTATCAAATTAAAATGCTTGGAACGTTCAAATAACTTGCTAAATATCTTTTTAAAATGTGGCTGCTATTAGCATTAATTTAGTATAGGTACATTCAGGAAATCTTGCTTAGTAAGAATCTAGGGTAATCTCTCTGTTCTGGATTGACTCCCCATACCCTTTCACCCATCTCCACTCTACCACAGACTCCAGAGCTGCAGCCTGCAGGATGCTACAACCCACTCTCCCCTCCTGGGTTTCTCATCAACTTGGCAGGAACTGTCTCCCCTCTGCTTTTTTTCTTTGTTGCCACTGAAAATGTGCACACAAGTCCTTGCCATTTTAAGAGATTTCTGGCTAAACATTATAGGAAAGCAGACAGATGGTAATAAAAATAGCAAAGAGGGGTGGAGGCACAAAGGTTTCAGGAATCTTATAAACTCTTCCAAGTAGTTAAAATAATCTTCCTGACTCTTTTTCTAATATGATGTGTGACTGCTTCCTTTAGATGATGCCATCTCTATTTGGACCTTTTCCTGAGGCATGAATAGGGAAATCAGCCAGTCTAATCCAATGTAGCAAATGAAACTCCAAAAAATGTAGTTCAGGAAATGTTCGGACTGGCATTGTTTCCAGGAACCCATTCTCTTCTCAAATGGGTTTCCTAAATGTTTGCTGGGACCAATTCCTTCCCTCTCTGGTCCCAAAGTCTTCTAGAGAGTGACAGGCAAAACCATTCCATCCTAAAGGCCCACGGGGTAGGTGTTGAGGGGAGTTGTATTCCCACTCATCACATTTCCAGTGATTTAGAGCAAGGGGTATTAGCGAGACCCTGTGACCACAGACTTAAGCCATACTTTCCAGCTGCCTCTAGCAGTAATAAAGCTGATAATTTATCATCACTCTCACAATTTGTTCAGAACTCAAGAGTAAAAGACAGATTTCTATTGGCACCCTGAAACCCCAATGGAAGTATCCCAACTTTAAAAAAGAGAAATCACAGTTTGAGTAAGTAAAGTAATATGTGTAAGGCCACACATAAAAGTGGGCAGTAGAGCTAGAATGCAAACAGCACAGGCTGTTTTCATTGAACCAAGGTGTCTGTGTCACCTATGATCTAGCTACTGTCCTTCTCATCACTTATCCACTAGGCTGTTTTTCCCATACTGCATGGCATATACTTAGTCTAAGCTCAGGACATTAAATCAAACAAGGTGTGCCTTAACCTCAAGGGTACTTGGAAACCATGTGGGTCTGAAAACAAGCTCTATTTTACCAGAAGCCTCCCTACCTTACTTCTGCCTTTATTCCAACAGTTCCCAGCAGTTGGCCCTCTTCCTGTCCTAAGAATTTGAATATATGACAGCCCCCTTCTATTGAATTTAATTTTCTTTCTCTGTGGTGTCTCTGAATCACAAAACATTTATAAAGGAAAAAAATATATATCCTGAGTTATAATCTGGCTCTTCTGCACTAAGGTTGTCAAGTCCATGCACGTCCCCTGGTTTTCTATAATGACTTACGTATTATAGAGTATAGACATACACATATTTCTAAAGAAATGATGGGTCATTTTTTACACTGGTCTATAAGTATTTTACTTTAGATCTCAAATATTGATTTCAATTTTGTTTTGGTTTGTTTGACTTTATTTTTACTATCTAGAGACATCCTGCCCTCATATGAAGAGGAAAAAAACCCATATTTTCTGTTTTAGTATATTTTTATTTTGTAAGAGCAAAGTAATTTAACTGAATGAGTTGTTTCTTGAGTGCTTCAAGAATTGAAAGGCTTTTTCAATGGTGTTGTGGATGTTTTCCTTTTTAAAAATGGAACTATGACTTCAGTATTAAATGATAGCTCACCTACTAACTCAAACTTCTCCCATGCCATTCTGTCATAATTACAAAACTCTCAGGCAATATCAGGCACTGTTTACTAGAGGGTCTACTCAAGGCCCTCTATTAGAATAAACTGTTTTGGACAAAAAACTTGCCATAGTGTTTAAATAGATTTATGTGTATTCACGATAGCCCTTCAATTAAGCGAACTCTAAACACCCCCTGAATGAGTCATGTTTTCGGTTACAATGGAAAGCCATAATTTAGTTCTAAATGCATTTCCAATAATGACTTTTAAAACATAATTCCAAGAAAACTTAATTCTTAATATGAAATATGAAACATAAACATGTTTTTTCCAAATCAAAAAGGTTATGACAAATTATTATAGAACTATGAAAGGTTAAAAAAAAAATAGGTGATGGTGAATGTACCAGCTGAAGATGAATTTCACTAGGAAAGTCCCAAATTACATTTTCTACACAGAGGGAGCATAAGGCACTAAGTGTGAAGCCTAATCAACCCAGTAAGCTTTCAATAACAACATGTGAATAAAGAAATAAAGGAAACTATACTAAATCCAAAAATACTACATTTCATTGATCAAAATTCCAAGAAAATATATTTAGATGCCTGCATAATTTTATACTTATATGAAAAATTTGTTTCCCTAATATCAACCATAAGGATTTCTCAGAACATCTGAATTTTGGGCTAAAGTTTTTGGTATTTATCAGACTACTAGGTAACCTGAGGACACTGCTTTGTGAAACTATAAATTTGTATCTGGCTTTCACTTATTCATATTACCTCTCAGGAACTAGCCTGTTTTATGAAAAGGAGTTTTTTAAGGACTTCTTCAGGCAGCTTCAAAACAACCTGTAGAAATGCTTTGCTTGGCTTTGATGATCACACAACCATAACAGCATATATTAAAGGAGTCACTCACTTTGAAAAGGTATTTTTAATTATGCTAAATTGGGTAATTATTTGTCTTTTCTCAAATTTTAAGAATCACTATTTTTTGTTTGGTTACTGTTTTGTTTTTTAAAGCCACAGCCATAGAAGACAAGTTGTAAAAACAAGCCTGAGTAAATATGAGACAATCTTTCACACATTTCCATATAATTAATAAAATACTCCTTAGATTTTAATGAAGAAGGCTGATTTAGCTCTCAGTCTATAAGGCAAGCATGATTTCACAACTTATCATCCTGGATGTTTCATCAAATGGAAAATAAAATGAAATGAAACAGAACATAAGAAATCAACAGTTAATTCTCAAATATAATATTGCCATTAACTCTAACTTACCTGTACAAATTTGAAGACAAATCATTATAGGAGATGCTAAAATCAAATAAATGACAATTTGCTAAATAATTTTCTTTTAAAGAAGGTGTTACTCCGCAGGCACTACTCTTAGCAAGAGAGGTGTGTTTATTCATATGAAAATTAAAGCACTGGACCAGGCTCTGTGACCTCCCTGGTCTTTTTTAGCCCTAGAACATTAAAAGCTAGTGAAAGGACAAAAAGGTCCATAAAAGAAGAAGCTGATTTCAAACACTAAGGTAATCAAGCAACCACTAAAACATGTCCCTTGTGTAAATATAAATATAAAATTGAAATTTGCCAGGAGATGTGTTCCTGGGGAAAAATTACTAAATGCTAAATTTCTACATTCAGAACATAAACAGGGAAACCTGGACACCATGTCGATTTTTCTGGACCAGTGGTCTCTAGATGTTTTTTATTCAACATCGCCAACTATAAAAAAGTTTTGTGCATGCAAATCTAAATATATATTTATTTATGAATTAGAAATGTATTATGTTCTAATGTATTGTATCATGAACATTATGAAACATCAAAAGTAAGAATGAGATTTAAAAATGCATAGAAATGGGAGTTCTCGTATTTTCTACCCACATCTGATTGGACTTTCTTGCTCGTTCCCCAGGGATAAGCACTCTATTTCAGGGTCCTTGTCTAAACCACCATTTTATTTATTTGCTGCTTTTGAGATACTCCTTATAATTACACCAGCTTTAAGAAATATGTATATATATTACAATGTGTTTCCTAAACATTTATAAATCACTTTCCATTTTTTTTTCCTTTTAAAACACCATGATTTAAAGAACATATTTTTTATTTGCCTTCAAAGAAATAGAATGCAATTATTTTATTGTATTGAACCCTAATCCTATTCAGAACAGGTTTTGCAGGCTTGAAGAGGGTATAGTGAGTGTGGATACCTGGAGGTACATCTTTGTTTTCTTTTGAGACTTATGGCCCAAAAGAAAGATAAGAAAGTTCAAGTTAAAGCAAAGCCTCTTGTTCTTCCCTGGTGAAAAATCCAATGAAGTTAGAAAACTGTCTACAGTTACATCTAATAGCAAGAGGGAAGGTTCTTAAGAAACTAAATAGCTGATATTTCCCAGATGGGGTGTTCGCCTTAACTCAACAGCTAACTTTTATTTCTAGCCACAAGACACCCAGAAGCAAAGGCTAATTTTGTGTACTCAACTGCATTTTATGAGGCAATTCTTCTCCAAGATCCTTTAAAAAAGAAAAAATTCACAACTTCTGCTTTCCCAAAGAATCTTACAAATAGCACGCATTTCCTATCCAGCCTTTGCCACATCTGCCACCTTGTCCACATCCTCACTCCAAAAACACAACCTGGGCATGAGCATCTAGCATTTAAAGACCAAATCTACCACATTAGGAACAAGGTTCTAAGGTTTCATAAAGACAAAAATAGACACAAAACACACAAATAAGAGAGGTAGAGATGAGTAAATAAAAGTTGTGCCAGTCTGCCCCTTCTCTAAATTATCTCTTCTCAGCATTTTTCACATCAATCATATCAACTTACTTTGCTAATGATTATCAAGGTATGTTTTTACCATATTTTGTTATTTCTTCTGTAAAGTAAAAAGTAATATTAAAAATAAAATAATGGATTTAAAGTATAATAAACTTCCAGTAGCAAAAATGCTGTTTATTAAATTATACTTAATGCTACACAAGGATCATTTTGCTACCCTATTCTTTCAACACAGCACCAGGACCCTCAATTCAGAAGACATCATTGACCTTCTGTCCTTGTGCAGGACGGTATGGTTACTTATAGACCCATGCAACCCAGCCAGTTTCAGAGTGCTGATCTCTTAATGAAGGCTTAACTTTTTTTTTCATCATCTACAAAACCATAAAGTAACAATATTTGTTCTTTTATTCTAAGCTTATACTGTGGTCACAAATATGATATTATTTTAGGATTCCACTCACATTATTTTTATTTATAATTTTTGTTTTTTCAGAGAGCCTCCGATCATAAAGGGCCACAGACTGGGCGGACACAATCTGTCAATTGCTTGAAAATAACACACTCAATATGAGGCTGTTGGCCTGAAAATATAAGACTTGTCCAATAAGACCTGTAGACTCCACAAAATTGCTACAAGACCTTGTTAACTACATTTATAAATTGGTAATATATTTAAAGATTAATGCACCACAAGTATGCATTTTGTTCTCACCACTATCTTTCCTTTCTCCTATATTAACACACTTTTCACTTCTTATGCCAAATTATACATCTTCAATGGGAAGTAGATAAAAGGGGTATTTTTTATCCCTTGTTTTCTATGGTACCTACAATTGTCTGAAATGCCTCCCTCCACATTTTGCTGATTATAAAATTAAAAGATCTCCAACAAAGCGATGTGTCCTCCTTTTCCAGGTCCTCCTGTCTGGTACAGAGATGGGTTTACAGTATCTTTGACCAAAAGCAAAACTTGCCCATGAACACATTCCCATCTTCAAGGATATCATGTATTACCCACAATGTGGGCTTGCCAGAATTAGCAAATTAATAGAAACAGATGAACTGCCAGCCTTCTCTGAGATTGTTGTAGAATTGCACATCATATTTTCCTTTCTGCAAATATTTAAGTCAGAATTTTGTGTCGAGGAAGAATAGTAAATGGCCAGAAAGTATAAAACTGTCTTAAGACTAAATTAGGCTGGTGAGTTTATTCTGGAGAGTTTAATACCACATGTTTAGCATGTTTTTCTAATACTTCAAATTGGATTTTTTTAAAGAATGTTTTAGATTTTCTGGGGCTAGCCAAAATGATGCGTAATGGAACATTACTATAGTTATCTGTACCACAGATATTATATGTTATTTAAAATTGGAGTTATGATAATAATAGTAACTGGATAATATAACTGGAGAAAAGAGAATTGAAATGTTGAGGACCTAACACCTAAAATATAAAACAATGAAGCAAATCACGGTTGAAATGACATCTGCAGAAAAGGAAAAGTCAAAATATATGAATAGAAAAATGTAGACATCATAGGTAAGGTCAAAATTATTGTCCTGATAATTGAACATTAAATAAGGTAAATATGATAGAGAAAAGGTTTTAAGTAACCAAGTATATCTGAGGTTTGCAGATGTCAGCAACATAAGGCATGAAAAGGGCCTAAGCTGAAAGAGCAAGGCTAAGTTAAATCTGATTTCTTTATCGGTGAAAAAAATTCAAGAGGCAAAGACGTGGTTTCTGAAATTAGGAAGAGAATGTAAAATTCTGAACAACCAGCAATTTAAATTTCTTTCATGGAATGAAATGTAAATGTTCAACCCTGTCCTTCTGCTTACCTTTGCTGCCAGGGAATGGCTGTTTTTGTCTCTGACACTTGCTGTGTTGTAAACCCAAATAAAAGTCTAACTAAAGCTCATGGGCTAGGACTGCAGTGCCAGTGCCAGGAAAACCTTACCTGCAACATAGTCGCCAAATCCAATGGTTGTTAAAGTGATAACCACAAAATAAATGGCGTCCAGGGCACTCCAGCCTTCTATGTGCTTGAATATGATTGCAGGCAGAGCCACAAACAGCACACAGCCAAACAATATAAATATGATTGTTGAGATGATGCGAATCTTTGTCTGACTAACATTCCACTTCTAGGCATGAGAGGAGAGAGAAGGGGGGGAGGGTTGATTGATTATTGGAGTACAGGCAAAGCTAACCCATACACTGTTATCAGCAAATTAGCAAGTGATTACATTCTTTTATTCCCTTTTATATTTATTTTCCAAGTGTCTTCACTTATGAAAAATGGGTAAAAAAAAAAATCATAAACTCAAAACAACCAATTCTAATAAGGATTTACCCTTACATAGCTTTACAATATGTAAAATACTTCCAAAAGTAAATTACATTTGCTTTAAGAATACAATTTCAGATTTACGTCACTATTTGTTAACCAGAATTATTTTTGAAGTATTTCTGTTCTATAGGTATACAACTGATTGCAGGCCAAACACAACTTGGAAATATCTGAAAATAGAGAAAACTGAACCAAGATCTAAATCCGCTGATAACTGATAAAATTATAAATTTTATGAAGACTTTTTCCTATCACTCTGGTTACTTTTTCCTAATATTAATTCAGTTGATTAGAGTATAACAATAATAGACTTAAAGTCTATACTATATAAAGTATAACACTAATAGACTTAACTTAGGATTGCTGGAATATAATCATCACAAGCACATGAAATTTGTCTGTTTTATACACTGATGTATATGTGGCATGAAAAACATTACCAAGCATACAGTTGGCACTCAAAATTTTGTTAAATGAATGAATGAATGAACAATCTAGTATTACCAAGTTCATGTCTCTAATCTGCCCTCCCGATTAATATACATATAGGACACTTTTAGTATCAATCTAAGAAAAGTATAGTATTTTAAAAAGGGACAAAACTATTTTGGAATAAGCTTGCCTATACAACTATAATAGTAAAGATATTTGAGGGCTAGCTTTGATCATAATCTGAAACATAACCAAATCTAAAAACTGGAACTGTAGTTTCAATGGAAAAACAATATTCAATAGTCTGAGTTCAACAAGGGAGCTAAATGTAAAATCTTTTGTTACATTTTTGTGAAAAGATAAAACATTATAGAATAACAAATAAAATGTATGCATAATGGTGGTGATAGTAGAAACAAATCATGTATGGTCCTACCCTCTAACACAGCCATTTCCTTTTCCCATAATCTTCTTAAAGAATACAAGCCTATAGTCATGGTATTATTATTACTTAACTTAAAATTCTAATAAAACATTGTTGTTTTATGTTTCTATTGAATGTAATGCAACCATGAGCACATTCATGTATATTATTTTGGTTCCACTAATTTATACTTCTTAGATAAATTTCTATCATTGGCATTACTGAATTAAGTTATATGATCACTTTTATTGTGCTTGCTATAGATTACTATTTCCTTTCCAAAAGGGCTATATAAATTTATAATGCCACTGGCAATAAACAAGGATATCAAAGCAATTTTAAATATAACTAAATATTTTCCGTCATTAGTCAGCTATGTTAATCTTTAACTTATTCCTCTTACCCTTAGAGTAATGCCTCAGAGTCAGTACCAAAATCCACATTATATAAATTAAAAAACAGAGGCCTGAGTGAAGGCAAATAACTTCTTAAGAGAAAACAGCTAGTAGAGTTTAGGATTGTTGGATTTCCACCTTTTTTTCCTACATGATTCTTGAGTTTTTCCCAGGCATTAATTTATTCATTCAAATAAGTATAAGAATAATTATAATACAGTGAGTTACATACTCATAGAAGTATGTATAAATTGTTATTGGAGACCCCAATAACTGAAGGTACAACTGTACCTGGTGTGATAGAAAATTATATTTTTAAAAATTAACCAATAAACAAATGTAGTTAAAAGTTCATCATACTCACAATAAATGTGTCTTCTACTTTTGCAATTCCTTTTCCAAATACGGTCCCTAGTTGATCTCCAACTCCAGCCAAAAGGAAACCAAAGAGGGGAATTCCTAGTAAGGCATAGATGATACAGAATATTTTTCCTCCTTCTGTGCGTGGTGAGATGTTTCCAAATCCTAAAGGCAGAAAAAAAAATTCAGTTGTTTAGAGCTTAAAAGAGTAATGGTTTAAAGCATAATGACTCAAGGATGATTCAGAAATTCCAAAATATTACACATCAATCATAGACATCAAGTAAATAAGAATCCCTTTGTATTGCATAACATTTTAATATATTTTAAAATAAAATACTTGAATATATATGCAAATGTTTCAATAATATGAAAAGTACAGCTAATGTTCCAATTAAGTCAATACTTTCATTAAATTTACTTCTATCTCTCTATATGGATAATCTTGTTGACTGTAAAGCTTCTGTTGTCATTTCGTGAGACGAGTGTATTGCCTTATTTTAAGAGACTTCAAATACACTTAAATAAAGGATTAAAGTTTAGTAGCAGTTTTAAAATCTTGTCCTTACTCAAGTATTTACCAAAAAGCAATAACTAAAAACTTAAAAATTATTAAGTGAATTATTTTTAAAGTTCTGAAGATGTTGAAGGTTTTCCAGTTTTAAGATATCTACTTGCTATGATTCAACCAGTTCAACTTTTAATTTCAGAAGCAATGGGTAGAAACAAATAGGGTAAAGAATGCATGCTTTCTACAAGACATCAAGTCCCCTTTATGATACGGAATCCTTTCATTGTCCTTCATAGTAAATCAGTCGGTAATTTTAGTTATAATTTCCTCTTCTACTCAAGTGTGCGGATAGACATTTTGATATTAGCATTTTGTTGTTGTTTTCAAGTTTTAAGGATATAACTGTCAAGAATTACAGCCTGTAAAAAATGATTTTTACTTTTTGGAATATATTGAGATTTTCCTTTGTGGCCTTATAATTGCCAATTTTTTTGTATTTGTTTCATGGTTGCTTGAAAAAACTATCGATACTTTATTTGTTGGATGCTGTCTTAGTTTGCCAGGACTATTATGACAAATATGACAAATTGGCTTAAACAATAGGAATTTATCATCTCCCAGTTTGAGAGGCCAGAAGTCCAAAATCAAGGTATCACCAGGCCAAACTTTCTCCTGGAGTCTGTAGCATTCTGGTTCTGGCTTGATCTCTGCCCTGTCACATGGCAATGTGTCTCCTTCTCTAGGTTCTACTTCTGATTTCTGCTTCTACGTCCAATTTCCTTTACTTATAAGGACTTCACCCATATTGGATTAAGGCCCACCCTCATTCAGTTTGGCTATGCCTTAACTAAAAACAGCTCCAAAGGTCCTATTTACAAATGGGTTCACAAGCACAGTTTGACTCACCTTAAATAACAGCATAGCCAAAGATCCAATTACAAATGGGTTCACACCCATAGGACCAGGGGTTGGGAATCAGACATATATATTTGGGGGGGGGGGGCATGATTCAATATCCAACAGACATAAAAAGAGAGATAGAGAGTGTGTGTGTGTGCGTGTGCGTGCACGTGCACATGAGTATATGTGCATTTGGGGATAATATTGGGTGGTTTTAGCCTATATATTTTACCCCAGATATGGGCTTAAATCACAAAATCATCTTTCTCCTTCTCATATGGTCAAAGAAACAATCTTATAAGTGCTCCTCTTAAATTCACTAATTGCCAACATTGCCCCCCTTTGCTTTATTACTCTACATTCATACAATTTTTTCTGAACCATTTAAGGGTAACCTGCAAACCTCATGCACTTTTATCCCTAAACTCTTTGGTGTGTATTTCCTGAGGAATAAAAAAGGCATTCTCTTAAATAACCACTGTACAATTACCATATTCAAGATAGTTAACACTGACACAGTACTATCATCTAATTTTACAACCTATATTCAAATAGGCCACTCTAAAGCTTAGAAAGTAAGAGAATGCTTAAATTGACCGATTCAGGACAGTGCACCATTTCTGTACACTGTCCAAGAATGGAACTCAACAACCTCAAACCCATCCTCTAGTCTAACATCAACAAGCAGAGTACTAAGAACATGAATGCCTTCCCAAGTCAGCAGGACCAGCTGTTTGACATGGGTTCTCTGATTACCCCAGGGAATCTTGCTAAGCTCCAACACTGTCCTCTACTTCCTTCCCCAGGTGAATATCTATATGGTCTGAGATAGCACAGGCATCTGAGTTACCCAATTCCATCTCATTCTCTGTTTCTGCATAAAGGAGACATAGCTTTAAATATTCATAAGAATGTACCTACTTCCAGGAAGGATCAGGAAACAAAAATAAAAGATACAACTTTTATTTATATATTTTTTTCATTTTGACAATGGCAATACTATGAATAGACTTTGAGGTTTTAAAAAAAAAAGCCCATGAGGCCTCAATTTGGTCTACTCCTTGCAAGTTAAAAGAGCGTAAGAAATGAGAGCTTAAAGTTTTCATCAATCAGTGACTCAGATTCAGCCTGGAGGCCATTCTGGAACATCTTCAGAAGCACTGACAGAGGATTTCCCCAAGAAGGCTATTTATGACTCCAAAGAAATGGCCCAAAACCCAAACATAATTCTAGATGTAAGGAAAGCCAATCTACCTTTCACGGATCACAAAAGCGAGACAAGTCCCTTGAGTTATCTCTGCATATCATTTTCATTGTCTTCATCATGAAGTAAACAGAAAGAACACCTAACCAAGCAGGAACGAGAGATTCTGATATAATTCTCTGAATGTCCTCTGCTTCACCTTCCAAATGTTTCTCGAGCTGCCATGATGCTTAGTTCTAACGCTGAATCTATACCTCAGATGGGCAGCCCTCACAGAGTGCCCAAGCCCCAGTGTGCTCACACGTGAAAAAGTGGCAGTTTTCTGACACGGAAGACACGTCTAGAGGTCCCAAATATTTTCCAGGGTGAGAGAATTAAGTTTAGGGGCTAGTTCTTCATGTTTTATTCCCTCTTTTTCCTATATAAAATAAGAGTAAGCTTCTCTGCACAGATTTACCATATGTTTTAACCAATGAATATAGACCCTGGTTAAATGACTTGAAATTAATAATGGATGATTGAATCTCAGATGAAAGGCATCCGTTGATGATAAGTAGTATAGTATTCTAAGCTTTTAATTTTTCCAAGTGTCTGGATTTGCTGACCCTTTCCCTGGTCAATGAGAAGCATCTTTGTTGCCTCCAGGTGAAACAGGATTGCTCTCACAACAAAAAAAGGAAAAAAAAAACAGTCTTAATTTTTTTTAATCCGACATTAAGGGGCTCATACTCAAAATACTTCCTCTTAGGAATGCAAAGTTTTCAGTTTATGGCATAATATGTGCATAACAAGACAGTCAAAGGAGAGGCCCACAATCCAGCTTCCACAGAGCTGAGGAAGTAGAGAAGATTGATGGGATATGAACCTGGAGAAGGTGGATGGAGCACAGACCAGAGGACCAGGTGGGGTTGTGGGACAGGCAAAGGGGTTCAACGGTATTGGAGCTGGCTGGCAATGACCAATTGTTAAAACTTGTAGGAATATTGCAGATTCACTGACTTCATATTGGTAGTCTGAAATCAGCTAAGGTGGGAATACTTATACTATGGAAATCTGTAAATGCAACAATTCAGGGGTTGTTTTTTCTTCTGGCAAGCCAACAATAAACCTTTAACAGCACAACACTGAATAAGATAGAGTCAGATTTGAGAGAATGTAGGTGGTCTGCACCAGAGAGTTGCAAGGAAGCCAAGCCAATGCCTATGGGCCAACATTTGTCATTTGTAGAGTACATCACGTGGAAGAGCTGTCATCTCTTCTTTGTATAACTGCCAGACAAGGACCTGCCAGGGACAGCTACTGTAGGGCCATCTGTGGACCATCTAGCAGCAGAACCCAGTATGCCACACCCATCAGAACAATCCCTAGTTGACCAGTTGTTTTTCTGATCAGAATTTATTAATGCTACAAAAAAATTTCTCTTTTGAATCACTGTGTACACTTGTAATTATTTATTGCAACAATTCATTCAACATCTATCTTTCCCACTTGGCTCTGTGTTCTATTTGTGTAGCAACTGATATTATTGTTGTGTTGTTTTATTACTTAATTTTTTTTACCATTATAGCACCAGAATTTTGTATGTTTTCACTTATGCTTGACTGATTGATGGACACATAAGCCTCAAAACCTCACAACACTTTAGAAAAGAAGTAAAGAAAGAGAAAAACATATAGAGAAATACAATGTTCTGATGGGGAAAGTCTTACCTTAATACTAAAAAAAAAATTAACTATCTCCCCAAATAATAAATTTGCTATATTTGCGATCTAAATTCTACAGTATTTTTTTAATTTTATAACTTAATGAAGTGATTCCAAAACTCCCCTGAGAGAATAAAATGAATTAAAATAGTTGATATATTTAAAAGATTAATGTGAGAGAAAGTTTACTTCTAAATTAAAAAGATGTATCCATAGTTTTAATAATTAAAACTACACGGCACTCCCTTTATCCACTGTGTAGACAGATGAGTAGAAAAATAGGGACAAAAAAGTAAATGATAATAGGGGGAATGAGGATATGGGTTGTTTTGGGTGTTCTTTTTTCCTTTTATTGTTATTGTTATTTTTATTTTTATTACTTTTTTTGGAGTACTGAAAATGTTCAAAAATTGATGGTGGTGATGAATGCAAAACTATATATTGAAACTGAACAACTGATGGTACACTTTGGATGACTGTATGGTATGTGACTATATCTCAATAAAATTGCAAGAAAAAAAGTAATGGGATATGAAATTACAGAAGTATTTTGTTGTTACAAATAAAAAATACAGTTACTTTGAAAAAGAAACTGTGGTAAATTAATCAATGAAAACAATAGAATGCATAGAAAAGGACCTTGGCATGTAAATAAATTTAATATTTGCTAAGTATGACATTTTAAGTCAATGTAAAAGAAGTTGATTAGTCATGAAATGGTGTGGGATAAAAGCTACTTGGAAATAAGTCATATCTGTATCTTCCATTAAACACTAAATAACATCAGATGGATTAAACCAGTGTATAAAATACTAAGAAAAGGCGGGAAAATAATTGTCTATTCATAACTCTTAGGGCAGAACTAAAAAGACAATGAAAGATAAATATGACTACACAAGAGCAGAATAATGCTGTATGTCAAAAGAACATCATAAACACTATTCAACAAAGGCTAAATGGCATTATCACGAGGCGGTGAACTAGGTCCAGATGCCTCTGCTACTGGGTCCACCTGCCTCCTCTTAACTGGAGAACAAAGCCTCCATCTCACTCTGAGGCTGACGATGGCCTGAATCCACCATCTATTTGCACTTGTGATAAAGACACTCTCCTACTTCGGTCTTCAACAACAGTTACTTAAACCTTGAATCATTACTCAAGAACAACCTAGCTACTGGGAAATTTCTAATACCTATAATGATAAACTGATAAACTCAAATTATTATTATGTAATTTGAAAGTTATCACCTTTTTGCATATACGTTACACTTCACAATAAGGAAACTGAAACTGTGGAACTGTAATCCATAACATTCTTTGAAATTTGCTCTCTAACTATTTGATATATTGCACTTGGAAAGTTCTCACTTTTATATATATATGTTATATTCCACAATTTAAAAAAAATAAAAATTAAAAAAATTATTAATGTGTGCTTTGGTTATTTACTGAATGTCTGTCACATGGCCAACTTTCACAAACAATTTCACTTCCATTCAAAAACGTCATACTTAACTTGTAGCAAGCCACACTTTTGGATGACTATAGCCCTTTTACCCACTAGGTCAGACTTCCTGAAATTAAGAAACATTGTTAAACTGCTTAAATTTGTTGGCTTCAGCTTACATACCCCAGAAGTAAGGGTTGTATTTGACTAATAGCAAATCAAGAACTTGAATCTCTTAGCCAGCTTTCAAGATGGAGGTAGTAGTTTATGATTATTTTATTGACAACAGCAATGAGAAAAGCAAAAATTAATATAAATATATAGAGAGAGACTCTTCTAGAGTTAAACCCATTTAAAAAAACACCTGGCTAATACTACCCACTTTCATTGAGGGAAAATATAAATAAGGAAAAAGAACAATTATTTCACTCTGATTAATTTTACAGCATGATCTACAAAGTTCTATATAAAAAAAAATCAAAGATTACCACAGCAAAGAAGCACTGTGATTCAATGACTCAAATCTGTTCAATTAATAATTACTAAATGAATACTATATGTCAATCATTGTGCTAGTTATTAAGGACACAGGGTAAAGAAAACACTGTTCTAAAAAATTCCAAATTAAAAACACAATCCAACTATATAAGTCATCTACTAACTTTCCTTTAAAACATCAATGAAGACATGCAAATGGACAAAGATTTGCTACACCTAAGCTAAGGGTGATGGCATGCAAATGAGAAGCATTCCCATTAAACCACTTCACTTAAGGAGCTGGGTTAGCATAATTTTAGCCATGTTTACATTGATCTCTGGAATACAAGAGCGAGCATAATCAACTAGGAAGTAGATAGGAAAATTATTTATTTATCATTTCTGCTCTGTCAATCCTGATGCACACTCCTACATTTTCTGGCAGTGTCATGCATCTCATCTCTTCTTCCTCCATCATCATTTACCCCTATTATGCCTTTTCAAACACCATATCTACTCAAAGACCAAATCTACTCTCAATAGGAAGCATTTATGCATTAGTAATAGAATAGACCCAAGAAAAGCCTTGAAATAACTCCAAACAGGGGACAAAAAAAAAAAAAAAAAAAAAAAAAAATGTAATGTATTGTATCAGGAACTTCTGCAAAGACCCAGGAAAGAATAAGGAAAAGGAATAAAAAGAGGGAAGAGGAGTATGATATAAAAACCTTCCAATTCAACAAGAGCCTCTAAGCAAAAAGTTCATAGATAAATCAAATGCTAAGAAATATAGATAACATCATCAACACCTGGAACAGAAATGTACTCCAAATGAAAAGAGATAAAAAAGACAAAAAATCTTATTAATATTATGCAACAAAAGAGGTATAAGGTAGATTAGAAAAAGAATGAATAAAAAATCTTGGAAATGAGACATTTAACAACTAACTTTAAAGAAATTAAATAGATGAAATAGACTTAAACAAGTGAAGGAAAAATTGACAAATAATCCACATAAAACTCAAAATAGTAAGGAAAGGGGATATAAATAAGAACAGGAAAGAATATTTAAGAGACATGGAAGATTGAGAGACCTAAACAATCATATAATATGAGTTCCAGAAGAAGAAAATGGAAGAAATAGCAGGTAAACAAGATAAATACACTCATTTTCATGACCTCTCTACAAAATTATATTGGGGTCAATGTTATAGGACTAGAACAAAAAATAAAAAGCAGAAATTGAGAAAGTAAAAGTTGAAGCTATTGCAATTTTTTGGATGCTATGCTTGTCTGTAAAATAGAGTAAGAAAAAGTTTTCTGGACTCAAAGTCAAAACAACAACAACAACAATAAATATTTGTATTTACTTATTATATGCCATGCACTCATAATCAATTAAATAAATTAATTCACTTAATTTTCATAAAAACTTTCATAAAAACCATAATGAGGTACAATTATTCTCTTGTTCTTAGGTGAAGAAGTGTAAGCACAGAGAGCTTAAATAATTTTCAGTGGTTACACAGCTAGTAAAGTGGCAGACCTGAGATTAAAGCTCAGGTATTTTCATCCAAAGCTCAGGCTCTTATCCACCACAGAATGACATTTCTACATTCCCAGAAATAACCAAGTAGAAAATATAATAGATCTTAATAGTAATAGCAATAAATATACCTAAGAACAGACACAATAAATAATAAATAAATATTTTATGGATAAAATTACAAAATATCATTGAATGACATAAAATAAAACCTGAAAAAAATGGAAAGATGTAAAGACATCAATTTTTACCAAAATGTATAAATATAATGCAATTCCATTAAATATTTCAAAGGGTTTGCAGTGGAATTTGATGAACTTAAAAATCACATTAAAAAGTAAAGGAACAATAATAGCTAAGAAATTTTTGAAAAGGAAAAAAAAAAAGAACAAGGTGAGAAGATTTGTCCTACATGATATGAAGACTTACCATAACAATTATAAAGTTACATGAGATTAAGACAGTGCAATATTGGACAGGGAGAGCCAGACAAATCAAAATAGAATAGAGAGCTCAGAAATAGACCCAAACATACCTGGAAACATGGGTATGTGCCTACAGTTTTATTGTTGATTTGTTTGTGTTAAGGCTCTTCTTAGACACTTGGGTCTACTTATTCTAGACCTCTAGAATTGCCTTTGTTTAATTGATCAGATTTTTTCAGCTCTTCTTCAATTGATTCTTGCCCTGGATATATGTACACCTTTTAAGATTGCACTATATGTGCAATTGTTTCACCCCCAGGAGAAAGCTTCCTTTCCTCTGTTCCTTCTCCAGGAAACTTGATATGTTTTGTTTGCTTTTGTTTTGCCTCTACATTTATGTGTGTGTGTGTGTGTGTGCGTGTGTGTAAATATGTGTGTGTGTATATATATGTGTGTGTGTGTGTGTGTATACGTATATATATGGTCAGGGAGGAAGGTCATCCCATAGAGGACTTTCCAAGTCAGTATTGCCCAGCCAAAACAGGGCCAAGGACCCATGAAGGGGGCATAGGCCAGCACTAAGGAGACCTGGGGAGAGGGCCAGGAAAGACATTAAAAGCCTTTTTTGATGACTACTCAAAGCTGTACTTTCCTGGCCTGCCCAGCAGGTGGCACCCTTCAGCAAACTGCACCCCAGAGCCCTAAGGAGGCACTGTGTCTTTAAACCTCCACCACCTCCATCCCTGCTGGGGGCGTGATTGAAACAATAGCTGCAGCTGGTTAGGAGGTTAGGAGCATGTTGAAACATTAGCTCAGAGCTGGGATCCAGCAATTTGAATTAAGTAATCTAACTTGTGATAAATGCTCGACCTTGCCCCCTCCCCAACCCTACCTCCCCATTCTCAGGGAAGAGGATTTTTATGTCCCTTTCTGTCTGCAGCAGCTAGCCAGGGACCCGGCCCCGAGGAAGTTCACCTCAAGAGTAGGAGATGGGCACCAGCAACAGGATGGAGCAAGCTACTCACAGTTCTTTACTGCAGCTTCCCAACCTCTTCCTCCCGCTCTTCCCTGGATGCTGTACAGTGTTCTTCTGGCCTCCAGAGCCCCAGAATGGCTGTTTCCGACAGTCCCTGCCTGTTTACCAGCCATTTTGGATGGGGAGTGAGTCCTGGAGCTCCCTACTCTGTCCTCTTCCCCGAAAGTTTCCCATATTGGTTTTTTGATGTATTATTAAAATAAGTATTGCAAGTAAGCTGGAAATTGAACAATTATTCAATTCGTGCTAGGAAAATTGTTCTTTTGAAGAAAAAAATTCACTTTACAAAGTATGTGAAATAAATACCAGGCAGATGAAAGATACAAATAATGTAGCCAAACTAAACTACTTTACTACTGATTCCCTTTGATTATGTTACTTCCTTTGCCCCAAATGTATACTCTCCCACTCACACTGCTCTTCACCTGGCTTACTGCTAAGAATTCATTACTTACGGTATATACCAATTCCTCCTTGAAGTATCTCTTGAGCCCTCATAAGTAACCCCCAGACTGGGTTTGGCCTCCTTCTGCATTCCCAACAACTCTGTGTACATATTGCGCTATCATAAGACTTATCCTACTAGATTGTAATCATCAGTTTACTCATCTGTCTCATCCATTAGAAAAGGTACTTAAGATCAAGGTCATGTCTTAGTCATCTGTGGATGTTTGAAGCTGTATGCACCTCAGAAACACATGTACTTAAATCTAATCCATTTCTATGATTGTGAACCCATTGTAAGTTGGTTACTTCAGTTAAGCTGTGACCCACCTCCATCAGTATGGGTCTTAATCCTATTATTGGAGTCCTTATAGGTGGAATGAAATTCAGACACAGAGAAAGCCACAGGAAGCAAGAAACTGAAATGGAGCCCAGAGGAGAAGGAAGAGACCAGGACACACTGCCATGTGCCTTGCCATGTGACAAACTAAAGACCAAGGGTCACCAGCAGCCAGCCCCAGAACATCTGGGGAGAAAGCATCACCTTTATGATCTCTTGATTTGGATATTTTCCTAGCCTCAAAATCATAAGTGAATAAATTTCAAATTATTTATCCTGACTCATTTCATTGTATTTGCTTGAAATAGCCTAGGGAACTAAAACATCATCATTGCAGCCCCAATGCATTTCCAATGGATAGTTAAATAAATCTATGCTTCCTGAAGCTACCTTCCTATTCTACCCCTCATTGTAGCCCCTCTTTATTCTACTCTGCTTCTCATCCTGAGTGTAGACGTATTCAATAATACCTGATAAAATTTCAGAGTTTGTACCTAAAATGTTCTCAAACAGTTATTTAGCTATGGCTCTCTCTAAAATGGTGGGGTTATGGAAAGATGCTCCATGAAGATATCTTTCTATTGACTTGCCTGTAGCCTTTGAAATCTCTTCCGTACATGGGTTTTATTTTACAGTTCCTAGTTAATTATTTGACATTTGAACAGTAATATTCCTTTAAAAACAATCAGATTAGTATGCCTCATCTTCCTCCTACAGTAATACAGGGTCTTGTGCTTGGTGAATGGCCAGCAGATAACTATAGTGGTAACTCCCTTTGTCCTGCTACTCTCTTTTCCTGCTTTTTCCTTTAGTACCTCACCTCTTGCAAACACTTTCTTCACAGAGCATCGTTTCATAGAAGACTGCCCCTTCACCAGCCTCCACATCCCCACTGACAGGTGTGCAGAGAAGGCTCCCAAACTCTGTGTCCTCTGGACAATACTTTAACTCTTTCCTCCTCCCAGCACCCTCGGCATCATCACCATCTTTTCCAGGTTTACATCAGTAATCACAAGGCCAGAGCTCTCAAATCTACCTAATTCCCAGACCCGAAAGCCATTTGACTTTGTAGACAATGAGGCAAACCTGCCTTACTTCTACAACACCTGGATTCTCCTTCCCTGCTGCCTAACAGTCCTACTGCCACAACCTCAAGTCGTCAAAACAGCTTGGCAAATGGTCTTTTCTCACGCAAATCCATCTCTTAATAGCTAATTCTCCCTAAGGCACAGCTTCATTCTTGACACTCCACAGCTTTAAAATCCTTAAGTGCTCTGAAAGGTGCTCCAAGATCATTAAGTACAGATCCCAACACTGCCTGCTATCACTGTATGTTCTAGTAACACCAGATCATTATTACTCACTGGGCAAAAACAACTTGAACTTTTCTGATTACTTTCATGCTTTGTGCTGTTTGTTCCTTCTACCTGGCACAAATATGACCCTTAATTATCAGGTTGGAATCTTGTCTGTCCAGTTCTGCCCATTTCACACACCTCTTTCGATACTCACAGCCATTCCTTACCCCTTCAATCAGCCGTAATCTAAATTCCTTTCAAAAACATAGCACTTTGTCTTTTCCTTGAGAAAATTCTGTATTACTCTAACATGAATTTTTGCCATTTGGTTGCATGTTTTTGCCCCTCCTTTTAATAATATATTTCTCAGGAACAGAAACTCTGTTTTAACCATTTTTGTTTCTTTCATGTATCTTGCTTTACTCATAGCAGAAGCTCAAGAAAATATTTTGAATTGAAAATAATTTTCTGTGAGATTTTATTAATAGCCCCTATTTAATTAAATAGGCATGATCAGTTCTAGATAGTTCTATTGTTCTAATTACTGTTACTGCTTTTAATTTTATTCAGTACTGACTAGAGACAAAACTCCTGATTCAAATGAATTGTAAAGAATCACCCCTAAAAGTAACAATCAAAATTTTGTTTTAATATAAAGCAACTTAAATTACTTTACATGTAGAATAGGGCATAAGAGGAAAAGGTTGGGGTGGAGAGAGAAACAGAAAAACATAAATTTAGGACTCACTCAATTAGCAAACTAAGAAAAATAGCAAGCCTTTCAGAAATTCTAGTGGAAAGACAACCATATTCAAAACAGAAAAAAAAAAAAAAAAAAAAAAGCTTGTCAAAAGCATATCTAAGAGCCCAACCAAACATGAAAGAAGAAATATGGTTCCAGAAAAATATGATTCTAATTAAGAAACAAGGAAACAGAACCTTGATAAAAAGTTGCATTCATTTCAGAACTTTCACATTCAAAGTTGTAAATTGTTTCTAACTTCATTGGTTTTAAATTAAGGGTACATATCACAATCACATATGATGCTTTACAAATTACAGATCCTTGCATTCACCCCAGAACAACTAAATTATTGCCCTCCACTGAGGGCAACTGGGTGGGGTAGGGTGCGCTCTCTCTCTCTCTCTCTCTCTCTCTCTCTCTCTCTCTCTCTCTATATATATATATATATATATATATATATATAAATATATATACACACATATGATTTTAAATATACATATTTAAAATTCTGCACAAATGATTCTGATGTACATCCTTGTGTCAGATGCAGGTTTTGTGGGTCAAAAACTATACAATTTGAGAGGTCTCTTTAAGAAAAAAGAAAACAAATTAGAAAGGAGGCCCATGCAAGTGAGGAGTCCTGAAGCTTAAGCTTTAGTAGCTTCAAGGAAAACCTGCCTCTGCCCCTTTGTACTTAGAACTACTCTGATCTGAGTATCTTTTCTAGACTGGGAATAATATTGCTGTAGGGCAGATTCTTATTTCTATTAACAATAATAAAAATAACAACTAACATTATTATTTACTGAATACTCATTCTCTCACTATGTGCCAGACAGTGCTAATCCCTTCATATGTATACACGATTTGACTTTTACAACAACCCTGTGAGTTCTATTAACCATTAATTATCCCCATTCTCTGAATATGGAAATTAAGGTTTATTGAAGTAAAGTCATGTGCCCAAAGTTAAACAGTTACTGAATGTTAAAGCTGAGATTTAAACTACTAATTCAATTGGTCAGAGCAAGCATTTGGGATCAAGGCTATAGATACCATTAATCAAACAGTTTTTTTATTGCATAATCAGAGTACAGATCTAATTCCTGGGCATGTCATTCTGCAAATAGTTGCTGTTTTACCAATTGAGACTGCGAAAGACTATATAGGTATATCAAAGCACCAAAGTCACTAAATCAAAGGGTTACTTTGTCTTTCTGTTTTAATTTTAACATCACCAAACTCCCTCTTGGCCCAGAAACCACGCGCCTGCAGTTCAAACACTATTTCACAAGATGGCTCCCTCGCTATTTTTAGTGGCAACTTACATAAAATTCTACAAAAGAGTTTCAAGTTTGCAAATCTATAGGAAGTTACATAGTTGCATTGTGAATGAACATCTACTGAACACTTCAACTAACAAGATACATTTATAAACCTACAACTACAGCTGAAGGTTGACAAATTCCCTTGCAGAGGAATTTTGCCAAACAACAATAATCTAGGTGTATATTACTTCTGCAATTCCCTTGCTGTATACTTAATACCCCTTCTCACATATGTAAACATGCTTGGTAAAGACATGGGGAAAGGCAGGGAGAGAGATTCTGCAATGGAGAGCAAGAGTAAAAGAGCATGTTTAAATTGTACTAGTGTTCCACCCACCATTCCACCATTTTTGCAAGAATACCCTGAAGTGAGCATGATATTGGAGAAGAGAAACCACTGATAGCGAAACCCTTCTCAGTTCCTATGTGCCTCTAACAGTCAGGACATCTCACTGCTCTGGATGTGTTTTTAAGTGTTTAAAGAGAGGTGGTTTTGGTTTGTTTGTTTATTGCTGTTTGTTTTTGTGTTTTTGTTTTTGTTTTTGTTTTTGTACAACATGGACACAAAATTCCAGCCAACTTTTTATCTGAAGCTCAAATTACTAAACAGGGATCTGTTCAAGGTGTAGTGATGATATCTCTATAAATGGCTATAAATTCATGTGCTGCTTACCTTTCTGATAATCTGATTCTCTCTCCTCTTATCCCAAGTTTTAAAAAAATGACTTAATAGAATAAAAGAAATGGGAACTATTTCTTAGTAAGAAATATGGATAATTCAGGTCTCCCCATGTATGGAGACAGATTGTAAGTCAGGAATTTGAACTTTTCATCATAAGGTATTTCTTGGATATTCAGTATACTAGCCATAATAAACACAAACTTTTTAAAGTAATTTCTTTTTATAAAGTTGAGTCTTAATGACCACTAATAATTTGAATTGCCAAGGAAGCTTACATTGTCTTTGATTTGCTGTAATTCTCAATTGCAAATAGAGTCATTCAAATTTATTTTCACACACATTGAGGGCACAAAGTAGTTAAGACTGCAGGTTTTGGAGCCCAAATGTCTGGAATGGAACCCTAGCTTTGCCACTCTACCACTGAAAAATTACTATCTATCTATCTATCTATCTATCTATCTATCTATCTATCTATCTATCTATGTCTGTTTCCCCATCTTTAAAACAGCCATGAGGATTATGTGAGACAATACATATAAATGGCTCAGCTCAGTGCCTGGCAGAGGGTAAATATTCAATGAGTATCATCCAGCTAAAGTCACTTACTGGCCTAAAAGCATGGTGTAGGTACTGCTACTGATGCTCAGTAAGTGTCCACTGTTGATAAAAATAATAGTGGTAATGATGGTGGTGATGATCATGATGGTGGTGGTGGTACTCTCCCCCTGAAACATGTTTTAAAGTAAAGAGGTATTGCGCCAACATGCTTTTTTCATGCCCTTCACTTTGCAGATTATATAACAAAAACAGCTATTTGATATTTGATCAACTAATCCCTGAAGTGAAGTGCTCTAAATTACTGCGGTTCATCTTTCATTGTCGGCACTGGCAGCTATCAGATTATTCCATCTTTCATTACTAAGTGGTAAACATAATAACCTTATCACAGCAAAGCCTGTTATTTTGCAGGAACAACTTTGACATCGCTCATAAAATTGCTAAACCTAATCTTGCTTGTGATGGCCAATTATTTTTCTATATTCACAATGTAAAGTGCCATGAATAGAGGATAAAAGGCACCTGAACAAAGTCATAAAATCTAAGAGTTGACATGGCCTATAGAATTCTAAATCCACTATTATATGAATATGGAAAATGAAGGCCAACAAAATTGAGATATTGCTGGTAACTAGGTAGCACAGATTGCAAAGTTTTCAGGTATTGACTGTCTATATTCAATATAATTTTATTTTCAATTATGGTCAAAGGAACTATATTTACCTTGGCTATTACCTTGGGGAAGTAATTAAAAAATCACCAACTACTGTCAGTCTCATGTTGAAAGAGAATGTGACGGCCAACCTACCTGAAAGATGCTTAACTATCCAGATGCTGAATTTGAGTGAGGACAGCTGAAAGTAGGTCATTTAGATGAAAGGATAACATCACCAAAACTATTAACAGGCATTGATTAAACTCAGTTTAGATGTAGCATTCATCAGTATCTTTAAGATTTATCTCTCTGGTATGAGATTAGATTTCCACGCATTCTTTGATTTTGACAAATTAAATAGGGTCTAACTAATTTATGTATTTGTGTATCTTATTTTTTAGATTGTACACCATAGAAAAAAATTATGGATGTACATTTACATGTTTAAAAACTATGTACTCAACAGCCTAAATAGCATACACAGTTTTCTTATAGATGGTAAAGGCAAATACATTTAAGTCAATACTTACAAGAAAAAAGAATGTTGGAAGACACTTCAGAGATATGGTATAGTACTTTTCTTCCCTTCTAACTTCATGCAACTTACTTACAAATTAGGAAGTTACACCATTCTATATTTATGGTATACCATACTTCTTTAGACATTGGCTGCAGTGCAGCTCCATCTCACCTGGCCACTAGAGGCAGAATGAGCAGAGGCTGTGAGCTCTGACATGCAGCCAGGCTCGGTGGGTTTAAGACCCCACTACGACACACACACGTTGTGACTTCAGTTTGCTTATACAAAAATGGGAATAATACCAACTGCTTCATATGGTAGTTTCAAGGATGAATTTTTTAAATGTACACAAAACACTTAAAACAGTACCTGGAACATGCTAACTGTTATATTTGTTTGCGTTTATTATACTATTACTCAAGAGACCATACAAAAGACAAATCATTCTGTGTGATGCCATAATTTCCTGAACCTGCAATGACTCCTGAATTTAATAGGTCCTACTATTAAAATGGAAAATTTTGAGCTTTGTAAATGCAACCACAATAAAAAAGTTTTTTCAAAAAGCACAAGTAATCAATCCAATTACTGTTGGTAATATATTGATTATACACTACTAACCTTTTTATTGGTTTTGTCCTACCTAGTGGTTATTGTTGCTTTGTGAGGAGAACTTCCTTTGCCGGCCAGAGTCGATTTGCCACAATTCCTTAAAAATAGTAGGATCTGTGCTACAAGCTTAGGGGTGGAAGAAGTTAGGGGAGGTCCATGCCTCAGTCTCTGACTAGGAAAACCTGAACTGGAAAGATGTGCAGGAGGAACGTAACAGACTGAGAATCTACTATGAGCAAGGGACTCTGGAATGCTACATGCTTTTGATATTTTCTTCTCATTTAATTCCCAAAACAACACTGTAGAAAAGATGTTTTACAACTTATTTATACTAAAAGGCTTAGAACTATTAAGTAAAACACACAAGGGAAAACTGAAAGTGGCAGAGCCAGGGTTTACACACACGTCTGTCTGAACTTGAAGTCCTGCACTACTATGAAACCAGCCTGCCTTCCCTCCGACACAGCCCACCACCACCTCTCATGCCCTGCTACAGACACACACAAACACACATATGCACAGACAGACCCACTTATCTGTTTTATATATGTTAGAAACTTGAAAATTTTAATTTAAAGAAAGGATTACGGTGGGGAAGAAGGAAAGAGTATGAAAACCACTATTCCACTCCATACTGCATCCTTAAAACTTAATTTCTTACACAGTATCTCATTTAACCTTGAAGTGAAATTCAGGTCTTTTTTGGAGCCTACTCTTTCCCTAAATGCGGACTCAATGCAATTTACCCCTTTCTGTAAAACTACCTCAGATTAAGCCCTTTCTAATCTAGTCTATTAGAAAACCTTAATCCTGGAACTCAGGATATTGGCAAAAAATCGACAAAACTACTTCTCAAAGATAGCTCAGAACAATGGCTATAAAGGTGCTATTTCACTGTCTCCAGAACAATTCAGAGCCTACACAGACAGAATATGTGAGGATTTTTTGTTCAGCAGAGGAAAGTGGACTTAAATGCACTAATCGGTGGACCACCAATTCTATTCCACTACTGAGCTTGCCTACCCAGAGTGAGTAGAAAGAACTTTGGAAGCTCCCCTCCCCACTCTATGTCCACAGGCTAGACACACAAATCTGAAGTTGAAGCAGAAGTAATATAGAAAATTGGAAAATGAATACCATCTTTTAAACTCTTTTAAAACTGTACTTAACACCCCCAGCCTATTTTCCTATTTTTCTGGTCTATTTCCCAAAGCTATATAATTAATGCCTAAAATGTTGTATAATTATGTCCTCATTATTTTAAATCTCCCACCAGATTTTTATCTGCTTTTTTTGGTGTGTTTCCAGCATCTGGAAATTGCTCCACAGGAACTCAATAAATACTTGCTAAGTGAATGAGTAAATGATTAGGAAGAGTATGTCTCTGAAAATAGTACGCAGCAAGACCCAGAATATGTTTCACAACCACAATAAAAGAGAATAAAACATCATATCCATAAATTTAGAGACTAAAACCAGAGATAATGAATTTCTTGGGATCAAAATACAAAAATAAGTGAAGCTAAAAGATGGGTAAGATAATATAAGACTAAGAGAAAAGTAAATGTGTGATTACAAAATTAAAATCTGCCTTTAAGATAATTAAGGAGCAGAACTGAAATAGGAGAAATTCTAATCAATGGTGCAACTTACAGAATATAAAGGATTTCTCAGAATTACAGGAAAAAGGCAGAAAAAATTATGAAATAAATTGATGCATAGAGAGAGAACAGAGAATGGAGAAACAACACAAAATTTGTCAGTGTCCCTAAAGGTAGAAAAACACAAACATTAGAATAGAATAATAAAAACTATAATTAAATAAAATTTTTGAAAAACAACTAAGTACGCAGAACAAAAGAACTCACTAAGTTCCAAGAAAAATAAATAAAATAAGTGCAAGAATAATAGAGAATTTCTTTTAAAAGCCAGTTGAGGTCTGTGAAGATGGCACATTAGGAGAGACAGCAAAATTCTCCTCTGTGAAAAAAATTAGATAAAGGACAGAAAGCATTACAGAACAGCAATACAGGGTTCCACTGGCTAGACAGGGACATTTCCACCACATAATGAGTGCATGGCTAGAGAAGCTGAGAGGCATTTAAGACTGGTGAGAGTTCAGCCTGGAATGCTGTTGGTAATAGGCAGTTGGAGCTGGCTGATGAGCGTAGTAGCCTTCCATGCCCCATGAACCCTCCACAGCACTTGGCTGGGGTGGTGGCCTTTTGCAGACACACATCCAAGAGCCCCCGTGCTGGGCACTGGCATTTGGAGTGGTGGATGAGCGAGGAAGGGAGCAGTCTTCCATGCCCCATGCAGTCTTCTTGGCAGTTGGCTGGGGAGATAACCCTTCATAGCCCTGCAGCTGAAAGCTCTCTTGAGGGAATCTGGGATTCAGTGGGACTTTTGGCAGCATCCCCCCTTCCTCCATGGAAGTTTGTGGTGTGCACAACCTAGAGGCAAGGGCACCACACAGAAGTGAAAGGAGCCCTCCCCCAATCCCAGGGACTTGAAGGCACACTTGACTGGGGAATTTGAGCTGGAAGGTGAGACACACAGCTGTGCAGCCCCAGAGAACTCCATCTGCAGCCCCAGGAATGGCCAAGACCACTGTGAACTGGAACAGACTTCCTGCCAAACTGCACAGGGCATGCCCCCCACCTACAGGGCTGGCAGTCCCAAGTGCACATGGAAAATTGGTGCACTGTTTGGATTTCCACATGGTTTACACCCCACTCAGTGCACAGACGAAGTTGGGGTAGAACTGACTTGAGGGTAAGAGGTGACTGAAGAGTGCCATCTGCTGGTAGAGCAGGGAAAGTGCACTCCACCGAGCTTTAGTTCTGCCAAATTATAGATAAATGTTCAAATAATTCTGCATTTCCTAAAATAGCCCTATTAAGATAAGCAAATGCCAAGAGGCCAAAAACAACAGAAAAGTATAAAGCATATGAAGAAACCAGAAAATATGGACAACACAAATGTCCAAATTAAAAAGCCAGAGGATACACAGAACTTGGAGCAATTAATCAAAGAAGTATACACAAATATCATTGTCATGGCTAAGTTTATAAAGGACATGAAGAAACCCTAGAAGAGCATATAGAAGAGTCTGTGAGAGTAAATTTCAAAATAGTGGATCATATGGAAATAAAAGATGCTGTTGATCAAATTAAAAATATTCATGAGACACATAACAGCAGTCTTAAAGAGGGACTGGAAAGAATTAGTAAACTCAAGGACAGGCTGATGGAATGCAAAAGCACAAAAGAACGAATGGTAAAAAAAATAAAAAATTTGAAATGGATCTCAGGGAAATGATGCACAATATGAAGCACACAAATATAAGAATCATTGGTGTTCCGAAAGGCAAAGAGAAGAGTAAAGGAGTAGGAAGAGTATTTGAAGACATTGTTGGGGAAAACTTCCCAATCCTTCTAAATGACATAAATATGCAAATCAAAGATGCTCAACAAATTCCAAATAGAGTAAATCTAAATAAACCCACTCCCAGACATGTTCTGATCAGATTGTCAAATGCTGAAGAGAAGGAGAAAGTTCTGAAAGGAGCAAGGGAAAAGCGATTCACCACATACTAGGGAAATAACATGAGACTAAGCACTGACTATTCAGTGGGCACCATGGAGGTGAGAAGGCACTGGTATGACATACTTAAAATTCTGAAACAGAAAAACTGTCAGCCAAGAATTTGTCACCCAACAAAGCTCTCCTTACAAATTGAGGGAGAGATTAACATATTCACAGACAAACAAATGCTGAGAGAATTTGCTAACCTGAGACCTTCCCTACAAGAAATGCTAAAGGAAGCTATGCCAGCTGAGAAAAAAAATAAAAGGAGAGAGGGAGAGTGAAGATGGTGGCATTGAGAGGAGTGGAAGTTAGTTACTTCCCTGGAACAACTAATAATCAGCCAGGAACACCTAGTAAATAACCTGAAATAACTGCGGGGAGACAAACGTGACTGTCCACACATCATACACCAACCTGGATTAGGAGGAATGCCTGAGATCGCAGTGTAAAATCTTTAAGTAAAAACAGCAGACCCTCTGGGAGTCCCCTCCCCACAAGTACTTGCTGGGGCAGAAAGAAGCACTCTCTGAGCAAGCGAATATACCTCAGTCCAGCTCCAACTGTGGTTTTAATTAGCAAATGTGAACAGCTCAATACAAGCTACAAATCTCCAACAAGCAGACTGAGACTTTTAGTGATGTTTGGCCTTGAAGAGCCAGAAGGATCCCCTGCCCCAGAAGGGTGAGCCCAGAAGACTAGTTGCTACCTTTGGCCAATGGGTGAAACTGGTGGGCTAGGTACTGGCTCTAAAAGAGGGCTTTCTGTCCCTTTCTCTCTCTCTCAACTTGAGTGAATCACTGGAGAAAACCTCAGCCATTTTCAGTTCCTAGCACTCTGATGCAGACAAGGGTGGAGATAGCAGAGTCAGAGAGACAAAGAACACATTCAAATGCACATGATAACTCCCTAGGGGGTGTATCTTCCCTAAGAGAAATGAGGTGGTGCCGAACTCTACTAATGGCCTTCCATTCAGAACCAGACCCCAGAGCCTGGGGGAAAACAGCCAAAACAGAAACTGAGGGGGCCACACCTCCTCATACCAGTCAGGAGCGACGGGCTGACAGGCACCACCTGCTTGGCAGGTTAGGAAAAGCACGGTGGCTAGAGGCCTCATAGGGTGTGACAATCTCTAAGACACACCCTCAGGGAAACCTGATACTGAATATTGCCCCCTTCTGAGACCTGAGCCCATTCTAGTCTGGGAAAACCTGATCGGGATACCCAAGGAAACCAGATGCCTAGACAACAGAAAACTACAACCTACAATAAGAAAAACAAAGATATGGCCCAGTAAAAGCAACAAACTTACATCTCAATCAAGATACAGTGGAGATATTGTTTCACTTTAATGAAAAAATCTATTAAAGATTTTCAAAGAAATATACTAGACCAAATCAACAAGTTCATGGAAGATATGGCAAAAGACATGAAGGCTATAGAGAAAACACTGGCGAATATAAGGTAGAAATCAAAAGTTTGGGAAAAAACTGGCAGAATCTCTGGAAATGAAAGGCACAACACAAGAGATGAACGAAACAATGGAAATATAAAACAGCAGATTTTAAGAGGCACAAGAAAACACTCAGGGACTGAAGAAAAAGGCACCTAAAATTCTACACACAAAAGAACAGATAGGGAAAAGAATGGAAAAATATGAGCAATGTCTCAGGGAATTGAATGGCAACAAGAAATGCATGAATGTACATGTCATGGGTGCCCCAGAAGGAGAAAAGAAGGGAAAAGAGACAGAGGCAATAATAGAGGAAATAATTGATGAAAATTTCCCATCTCTTATGAAAGATATAAAATTACAGATCCAAGAATAACAGCATACCCCAAACAGAAAAGATCTGAATAGGCCTATATGAAGAAACTTAATAATCAGTTACCAAACATCAAAGACAAAGAGAGAATCCTGAAAGCAGCAAGAGAAAAGTGATCCATCACATACAAAGGAAGCTTGATGAGACTATGTGTGGATTTCTCAGTAGCAACCATGGAGGCAAGAAGGAAGTGGTGTGATATACTTAAGATACTGAAAGAGAAAAACCACCAACCAAGAATCCTATATCCAGCAAAACTGTCCTTTAAAGATGAGGGAGAGTTTAAAATATACTCTGACAAACAGACAATGAGAGAGTTTGTGAACAAGATACCTGCTCTACAGGAAATACTAAATGGAGCACTACAGACAGATAGGAAAAGACAGGAGTGAGAGATTTGGAACACAATTTTGGGTGATGGTAGCACAGCAATGTAAGAACACTGAGCAAAGATGACTGTGAGTATGGTTGAAAGAGGAAGGTTAGGAGCACGTGGGACACCAGAAGGAAAGAGGAAAGATAAAGACTGGGACTGTATAACTCAGTGAAACCTAATGTGCTCAACAATTGTGATAAAATATACAAATATGTTTTTACATGAGGGAGAACAAATGAATGTCAACCTTGCAAGGTGTTCAAAATAGGGTGGTATTGGGGGAAAAATGCAATCAATGCAAACTAGAGACTACAGTTAACAGAAATATTGTATTATGCTTCCTTTAATGTAACAAAGGTAAAATACCAAAGCTAAATGCCTATAAGAGGAAGATATAAGGGAGGGGTACAGGACTCTTGACATTGGTGATGTCGTCTTTAGTTTAATTCTGTCTTTCCTTTGTTGCTTTTTAGCTGTAATTTTTTTCTTTCCTTTTATATTTATCTTTTTGAGTCTTTCTCCTCTTTGTAGAAGAAATGGAAATGTTCTTATATCAATAGTGGTGAAGGTGGTGAATGCATAAATACGTGCTTATATAGGCAGTCATCGATTGTTCACTTAGGACGGAATGTATGGTGGGTGAACAAAACCGTCTTAAAAAAAAACAAAAAACAAACCAAAAAAACCTTAAGGGCAGTATATTGAGTGAAATAAGTCAGACACAAAAGGACAAACACTGTATGGTCTTACTTATATGAACTAATTATAACAGGTAAACTCATAGATATGAATTATAGGTTACCAGGATATTGAACAAGGCTAAAGAATGGGGAGCGGTTGCTTATTACGAACAGAATGTTTAACTAGGTTGAGCTTAAGTGTTTGGAAATGGACAGAGGTGACAGTAGCACGTTATTGTGAGAGTAACTAACAGTGCTGAATGGTGTGTGAATGTGGTAGAAAGGGGAAGCTTAGAGTCACGTATGTCACCAGAAGGAAAGTTGGAGGTTAAAAGATGGGAATGTACAAAACAGTGAATCTTGTGGTGGGCAATGTCTACAATTAACTGCACAAATATTAGAAATCTCTTTCATGAACTAGAACAAATGTATGACACTATAACTAGAAGTTAATATTAGAGAGGTATATAGGGGAAAATATACCTATTGAGAACTATGTACTACAATTAGTAGTATTCTAACAATCTTCCATCAACAGTAACAAATATACTAGCCCAATACTATGAGTCAGTAATGGGGGAGGGTGGTTATGGGTATGGGAGGATTTGAGTTTTCTTTTTTGTTTTTATTTCTTTTCTGGAATAATGAATGCACAGCCGTATGATGGTACCATGGGTAACTGACTGTGCACTTTAGATGATTGTATGGTATGTGAACAATCACAAAAAAATTGAATTTAAAAAAAAGACAATCAGGAAACATTCTAGAAAGGCAAAAAATTTATGAAATGTGATTTACAATCAGGTTTATACTATTTTTTTTCTCTCATTATCCATTAATTTTCTTCATCATAACAGTCCCTTTTCTGTTATCATAAATCTTTAATTTCTATTTCCTAATTTATTCTGGAAAAGAATATATTGACTGATTTTTCTGGGAAAAAAATCCTTTTCCTGAAATTGTTTCCAAAGTCTGAATTTTTAAACTCAGGATGTCATAGTTGGGGATTGGAAGCATTAGTGTTCTAACATATAACATTTCCTATCATGTTTACAGTAAACAACTCAGAATCTGCAGGAGCTTGGGAGAACTGAGAATATTTGACACTATAATATTACTCAGAGATAAGCAGTAGAATAAGACATTCTTATTTTTACAAAAAATGGTTTCCTTCTCAACAGTATATTCAATACTCTAAGTAGCTATTTAGTCTCTTATTTTTTACTGTGTTTCTAATAGGGCATTTTCTCTCAGTTCATGAAGTGCCATAAAAATTACATTTTAGTAAGTCTGAAAATTAAAATAGAAATTTTTGAAGCCAATGGTTCTAAACCATTTTGTTGATTATGGACTCCTTTGAGAATCTGCTGAACACCATGGACCTTCTCTCCAGAAAACATGATTGCAGACCTCTGAAGTTTATCCATATACTTTCCAGAAGTTTATACAAATTGGGTCAAAAACCTTATTTAAAACTTTACTAAAAAATGATGAAAACTGGAGAAATACAGTATATTCCTCCAAAATGATAAATTTTCTTTGCATAGCAGTTAGTTTTTAAAGCACTGTTAAATACGTCATACTTTGATGTTTCATAAGTTCCTATGAGATAGCAAGCACAATTATTATTATTGACCTATTATGCCAGTTTGAACATATTATGTCCCCCAAAACACCACTATCTTTGATGTAATCTTGTGTGAACAGACATATTAGTGTTGATTAGTTTGTAATTCTTTGATTGAGTGTTTCCATTGAGATGTGACCCACCCAACTGTGGGTGATAATGCTGATTGGATAATTTCCATGGAGGCGTGGCCCTGCCCATCCAGCATGGGCCTTGATTATTTTACTAGAGCACTATATAAGCTCAGACAGAAGGAGCAATCTTGCCATAGTCAAGAGGGGCACTTTGAAGAATGCACAGGAGCTGAGAGAGGAACTGAAGTTTACAGAGACATTTTGGAGACAGCCTTTGAAAGCAGACCTTTGTTCCAGAGACGCTAAGAAAGGACAAACGCCCCAAGAGCAACTGAGAGTGACATTTTGGAGAGAAGCTGAAGCCTACAAAGGAACGTCCTGGGAGAAAGTCATTTTGAAACCAGAACTTTGGAGCAGACGCCAGCCACGTGACTTCCCAGCTAACAGAGGTTTTCCGGACACCATTGGCCATCCTCCAGTGAAGGTACCTGATTGTTGATGACTTACCTTGGACACTTTGTGACCTTAAGACTGTAACTTTGTAACCAAATAAACCCTCTTTATAAAAGCTGATCCATTTCTGGTGTTTTGCATCCTGGCAGCATTAGCAAACTAGAACACCTGTTATGAAATTATTTAGATTACTCACATGAGGAAAAAAACTTACTCAGAAAAGTTAAATGTTCTGGTCAAAGTCACACAGTGAACAATGTTAGATTCAGAACTGAAATCCAGGTCTTCAGCTTACAAATCATAGTTTTTTTCCTTGCCTTACACTTTTCCATTAGTCCAATGGTTGGCAAAACTTTTTCTGTAAATGGTCAAAGAGTAAGTATTCTCAGTTTTGGAGGCACTTGCTATGTATTGTCACTATTCATCTTTGCCATTATAGCTCGAAGACAGACAAAGATAATGCATAAACAAATTGGTGTGGCTGTGCTCTAATGACTACCAAAAAAGAGGTAGTGGGTTGGATTTTGCCCACAGGCCACAGCTTGCTGAACCCTGCAGGATTTGCCCCTACAACATACATGAAATCTTTTTCATTTCTTTTCACCATGATTTTAACTTTATTAAATGATCATTGCTATACCCTAAATGCTTATGGATTCCCTAAACAATACCACCAATAGCAGCAAAATTTCTTCCAAAAAGCTATAATTAGGGTCTTACATATTAATTTTTATTTTGGGACAGTTTCACTGATAAAACCATTATAGAGGGAGGTCCTGTGGAACACAAAACCCTTCAATAGCACATTAGATATAATATTAAATGTGAAAAATACAAAACCTTGCCACTGCAGTGAGGAGTTGAACACAGCTTGGAAGGCAAATTAAAATATGAAATGTATTTAATCATAATGTTTAATTAGTTTGAATTTTGAATGTCATTAAAGGAGGGTATTCAATTAAGAAATTTACTTAAACAAAGACTATGATAGTCATTAGGGTTGTCCCCAATTTCCTGGTTCTTTTGCACACATGGTTAAGGTTGTGTTTCCCCACCTATGTTCTTGAAGTTGGTTTGGCCAATGTCATGTGATTGCAAATAATGCCTGCACTTGCAGGAATCTTTGTTAGCCAGTGTGCCGTGTGCTTCCACTCCTCTCTAAGCCAGTGACTGTGAAAGGACATGGACCAAGAGAGCCACGATCAGCTGTGGTCTCAGGGTGACTATAGTGAGCCGGGTACTCCTGTCCATCCACATTGGCTGCGTAATGTGAACAAGAGATAAATTCTATTTTGTAAAGCCACCACGATATAGAGGTTGTTTGTTCCAGATCATAAGTTATCATATCCTGACTGATATAGTAGCATAGATTTAGATAGAAAATAGGTCTATGCAAATATTAAGCTTTACTATACTCAGTAGCTTTAGTAGTAACATCTCAAAGTTGCATTATATATTATTGTCTTGATCACATTTTGGGTTATTTATATGTCATTAAAACAAACCATGAATTAATTTCATTAAATCCAAATACAAATTAATTAGGTCAAGAAATAAGTCAAGTCTAACATTTGGCATTATGGGAATAACTGGTTTGAGACTGAATTTTATCATCTGAATTCTGCTATGCAAATTTTAATAGTTATGTGAAGGGAGGCACTATAAGCAGTATAATAATTAAAATGTCTGGATTAATGCTTTAAGAAACAACAGATTTCCCTTCTTTGTAAACATTAGTGATATAAATAAATGTGCACAAAAAAAGTATACTGGCTTACTCTAATAAACAGAATATTAATAATATTCACTCTAAAGTTGCTGACTCTAAATTAGCACACTATTGTTTACTGCACAAACTATTTTCACATAAATAGTCTTATTTGAACTTCATGACAAGTCTGATTGTGGGAAAAACTAGCCCCATTTGGCAAATGGGAAAATTAAGGATTATAGAAGAACTGTGATTTGCTCTAATATACCCCTTGTTAGTAGAAAAGACAAGACCTGAACATAGGTTTTCTGAAATGAAATCTGACGTTCCTACTACTGTATCACTCCATTAAAAAAAAGGGGAAGAAGGGAATATTTTCATTCTAAACTGCACAACTCATTATACAGTTGTGGTATAACATTAAGCAGGAGGTCATGACTCCAATCTGTTAAACTTTAAAAAAATCTATTTTTATACATCAAATTAAGTTAAAGCATAGAGTTTCCATTGAGTTATCTACAGGTCCACTAAAATTATCCATTAAAGCATTCATTCTTTGAAAGGTAGTTATTTAGGCAAATCATGATTTCTTTCAGATGTCTTTCTTTTTTGCTTTTCTTGATGCTTGCCTTCTGGATTTTCACTCCTTCATAGCATTTCAATAAGGAAAACATAATCGTAGAGTGGAGGGGCATAATACATCAACTAAACTTGGCCATTTGTGTTTTTTTGTTTGTTTGTTTTAAAAATAAAGTCGGAAAGGAAGAAGTTTAAGATTAGTAATTAATTAACATTTTTTGATGACCTGTGACATTCAATTATTCATATTATCATTATCCCCCACAGTGCTGTTAGATTGAAGAGTTGGTTGTGTGGAATTCCATTCCATTTAGAATTAGTCGTATCTGCTTTTTACTTTATGTGTATACAACCACAATATTTAAACATGAACCTCATTTGGCACAGGTACTTCTTTTTGTAAACATCATGCAGTAGTTACAGTACCACGTAAATAACTTAATGCCAATTTTGCAACAGTAAGACTGCACAAGTTTAAATAATTTTTCTTTAAAAAAGTATTGGGAGGGAAACAAATATGTGGCATAATTACTAACTGAAAGTAGACAGGCTCACACAAATGTTATTACATTCCTTCCTTATCAAATGAAATGTTTGAGACACTTAGAAAAAGTATTTTTCTGATAATCATCTCAACTAGTTTTAATCACATTCAGAGCAATATTTACATTTCCGGTGGTCAGTAGGATGCTCTATAAAATCTATAATCTAGGTCAAATATCACAGGATTTCAGTGATTGGGAGGGTGAACAACCAGAAAAAATAGATTCTGTTTTTCTTCAGGTCATGAACTTCATGTCAATTCTTTGCTTCTAATTTTTGTGTGATTTCAAGATCACAACATTTCACAGTGATTGCCTCTCAGAAGGTAAAAAAAAATGTTATTGCAAACTTTTCAGAAGTACGCAGAAATATAAGAAAGTGTGTTTTGTTTTCAGAATATAAGCAATTCCTGACTTGAACACACCTGAGGTATGGATGACTAATAAGCAAATACTTAGCTCCGTTACCCAAGGGCCAGGGTTCCTTCAGTTCCTGTCGGATCTTTGCTATCTTGCTCTGTGTTCTCCTACCACCAAAAACAACAAACAAACAAACAAAAAACAAACAAACAAAAAAAACGGCTGCCTCTCTCCTGGGAAGATTATACCCCTACAGCTACCAAATACCCTTGTAAGCAGGGCTCTTGGAGTACTAGATACTCTGAATTGAACCTACTTTTGCCTGATGTGATAAACCTATATAATGAAAAGAGAATAATAATAATCTATTTCCTTATTGCTTTAGAATATGCAATACTATTTATGCAATAATTCAGCTTTAATGCTTATCAAATATAAATTTACACTCTGCCAACTTTACCATTCATAAGACATTTTCTCTGAGAAAGTGCACTTACCTTAGAAAATACTAGAAAATAAGTAAAACCTATGAGAAGGTTTTGAATGGCAGGAACATAAGTTATATCTCAAGATAGGCTCTATTTTCCTTAATTTAAGTGGATAAGAAGAATAACAGAGAGTCTAAGATCCAAAACAATTTCTTAATTTCAACTTCCAATGCTGCACAGTACCAGACTTACACATTTTGGAAAAATAATCATCCACTCTAACAAACTGACATACAGAAAAGTGCAGTGAGATTGTAGATCAACAAATGGAAGTCATTTTGTGAGACTGTTTGACTTTTAAGATACCTGAAATAATCTTAGCTTTTTTTGAAAATGGGCTTCCAAAATCCAAGAAGCAGTTCTCTGAGAACAGCTAAGAGACTAGTGAAATACCACAGAATTATGAGCATGTAAATTAATAAGATAACACCCAATATCCAAAGCTGGAATGATATCAGGCCTGGGGAAAATGCTTACTGTCAAATTCTACACCACTCCTCCAAGTCTATTCATTTCCAAGATCAGGTAGTGGCTTCATGAAATCACCAAGTTGAAAAGAAAATACTCTTAATTTTTCCTTTATCCTGTAAGTGACAGTTTCTACCACATCCAGTAAAAATTATTAGACTCCCCACTGAAAACGTACAAAAGGCTTTACAGTTTTCATTACACTCTGCATTCATGTCTACCTCTCCTTTTTATCTGGTACTGCTGGCTAAAATTACTCCAAAGGCTTTCTTTGTTTTTTTGTGTTTTTGTGTTTTTTTTTCCTGGTGTATTTTTGGCTTATGTTTCCAATTAAACACAATGCCAAACAGATGAAATATACATTTGCAGTAAATCTGTGGTCATTCTCGTGACAGCTTTGGCAAGTCAATCCAGGTAAAAGCAAATGCAAAGCTCAGTGGCTGGTTCAATGTAGAGAATTACTAAGCATACAAACCAAAGAGCTGAATGCAATCTCCACACTCAAGTGGTAGAGAACAACAGTCTTTCATAATCTGGGAAACGTTACTCCAAGGAAATGCTTTCCATAAGACTTAACATGATATTTGGAATCTTAAAGTCACTGTAGACTATAGTGGTATCCTTGTTATTTACAGTCTGACAAATCAGTGATCATGACAATTGAGTAACAAACTAAGGCAAATCCTGACCCTGGCATTCCAAATTACTTTCCTTCGGAAAAAAGTTTATTATATTTTAATGCCTTCAGGTAATAAAATCATCTTACATTTTGTTCTAATCTTTAAATTGACTTCAAAATAGAATACAGTTGTTCATTAGATCAATTTTGCCAACAGACTTTCTAGAGTTTAAATGATTTATTAGATTTAACATAACTTAAAACATTAACTCCCCCATGGCAGTATTCTAAGAGCTAAATATAATTCCATCTGTAAGCTATTTTTTTTTTAAATATCACAGACCTGTCCACTCTTTACTCTCCTCACTGCCACCTCCCTAGTTCAAGCCAACAGCTGAGAATTAGTACAACAACTCCTCATTGGTCTTTCTGCTTTCACTTTTGTCCTCTGAATAGCAGCCAGAGTCAGACCATGTCTCTCTCCTGCTTCCCTCATTCAGTGGCTTCCCAGTGAATTTAGAATGTTGCCATGACCTATCGAGTCTTGCCTGCTCCAGCTCCTGCTTATTCTGCTAACCTCACTTCTTCCTCCTGCCCCTACCTCCCTCCAGCCCTCCAGGCTGCAGCCACACAGCCTCCTATATATTCCAGGAACATGCCAAGATGTCTCCCACTCAGGACCTTCACCATCACTGTACCCTCTGCCTCTGCTCATCCTATCTACCCTTCTTTACACAGCTAATTTCTTTTTCTTTTTCAGGTTTCAGCTTAAATGTCACATCCGCAGAGAGTTTTTGTTGAATCAGCCTTCTAAAGGAACACCTCTTACCCCCTTCCCTGCCCCTATCATCTACTCTCCATCAGCACACTCCAAGAACTTCTTTTGTAGCATTTATTACAATCTTTAATGGTCTTGATTATTAATAGGCTGATTAGTTGTCCATCTCTTCAACCCCAAAGTGAACTCCAAGAGGGAGCCTGTCCATCCTGTATCTTCGTCTGAAGGAATGAAAGAATAAAAAACTTAATGGGGTGGTGGGGGTGGGAGGACTACAAAAATGAAGCTTCCTAAAACAGCACAATGTATAAAATCTTGTTCATGTTTTTACTCCCTTCTCCTAATAGGATTGGCTAGCACTGCCTATGAAGTACAAGACTGCTACCAAAATAATCACTTCATTTTCAAAATTTCAACTCCGCTCTCTTCTTTCTATTAATCACGAAGTCCTGTTGATTCTTACATTTAAATATTTTCAATTTCTTTCTTACTTTGACCTTTCGACACCAACTCCAATCAACCCATCTCACCCCCCTTTCCTGGATCACTGCACCTAATTGCCCTCTCTGCTGTCAGTCTCCATTTATCCTCCCACTGACAGATGCAGCTCCTAACACCACTCTCAGCTTGTCGCTTCACTTCCCAAAACTCCATGCTCTATATTATCATAGCAGATCCAAAATCCTCAAAAATTAAAATACAGTCAACCATATTCTTCCCATCTATGTCACTCAACAACACTTCCTACTACTCTTACAAATTTCTTCTGGTCTAATCAAAGACTTACCTTTCTAATCCCAAAATAAATCAAGCTCCTTCCTCTCTTTGTATTTTTGCTTAGCCAGGCCTCAGACCTGGAGACTTTCCCTCTCTGTCAATGTAAACCAATACATTTTCTTCAAAGTGTAGTTCAGACCCAACTTCTGCAATTAAGCCTTTCCTCCCAGTATAAACCCACGTTGTTCTTTCCTTTTTCTCTATTTTTACAGTACTTAACCCTTCACTGTTCCATATAACATTTGATAATGCAAGACTTCTGTGATTCTTCCACTATTTATTTATTTTTATTGTTTTCTACTATTTTTAAAATGTAAATTTTGTCTTCCAAATTAGACTACTAGCAGAGTCTGCATCTTCATTTCCTTTACACTCCCAGAAGTGGGCAGAAGTAAAACATATCTAACAGGGGCCACTTATGATTTACATGATCCTAAAAATTAATCCTGTCAACATAAAACAACCATTCTAGACAATTTGCCATTCCCCTCAAGGCCATGCTGTCTCTCACCCCTATGTATTCCCACACATGTTCCTGAAGCCTGGAATGCTCCCTTTCCACCTTTATTCCTAATTCTCTTGAAAAATTCCTAATTCTCTTTCCAGTCTCAACTGGGACAACATCTGCTAAGGAAAAGGAAGTATTCCCCTTCCTCATCCACTGCCATCTTAAATATCCATACTATGCACTTCCATTAAATGCTCTTCACTCTCTCAAAGCACCTGGCACACTATTTTTGCAAATTTCTAATTCCATTGGTCTCTCTGACTAATCTGAGAGCAATTTAGGATCAAGAAATCTACTTTTTACCTTTACATTAGCAGAGCAATCATATTTTATAATTTGTTGAACAAATAAAAGAACAAACTTTTAAAAGCTAGTAATGTAATCTATTGAAATAGCTAAGAATTTAGTATCACAGGTATCAATTTAGTGTTATGTAATTTCCAATAAGCCACTGTTCATACCATCTGGAATGTCTATTTGTTTTTAATTCCAAAAACCTTTATTAAGCACCCACAGGTACCAGGCTTTGAGGATACAGCAAAGACCCAATCAGGTAAAAATATCCCTAACCTCTTATGACTTTCATCTCACTACACAAGACAGGCAATGAGAGTATATGGCTTTTGCTCTGACAGAGTTGAAACCACAGAAGAATTCTAAGCAGGTGATTGTTGCAATCATCCTGGCATGAAACGATGTTGGCTTGGACCAAAATGATGGCATTTTGACTGGAGAACATGAGTTAAATTCTGGATCTAATTTTAAAAGCAGAGCCAACATGACTGGCTGATGGACTGAAGAGGGGTATGAGAGAAAGACAATAGTCAAGGTTGGGGTTTCAGTCTGTGCAACAGTGGGATGTCATTTGTCAAGTGTTTGGAGGGGCATGATTTTGAGAAGAGTGTGTTGGTGTATGAAAAGATTCTCTGAAATTAGGTCTTAATTTTAAGTTTCTAAATTTTTCGTATAACCAAACTTTCCTTGGGCATATTTCCAATAAATAGAAGGGTCATTTTGGCTTCTCAGACAAATTGATCAAACTGAACGAAAAACCTTTGACAACTGCATCCAGTCTAGCTCCATGAACACTGTCTGTATGGGGTACCCTTTAAAAGCCACTGCAGTTTATTTTCTGAAACTCTCTCAAGGTCTATTTTTAAATGACTAATGCAATGCAGCTAGTGCTGGACCTTACAATTTCAAAACCACTTCAAAGATCATACAGTTATTATTATTAGCAATATTAATAATTATACCTGAGTTTTATGAAATCATGATTTGAATGTCAAATGGGCACTTACTAAAGAGGCCAAAATTTTTAACCTTCTCTAGACCATGACCTAGTCTAAAGTTAGAGGAAATTGCCTTGATTTAAGAAGAAAAGACCATGGACTAAAAGTGGGTGACTTAATCCACCTAAGGATAAAACCTGAGATGAAACAGTAGGATATTTGAGCTGTTGGGCAGGTACCTAAATAACCTAAATAACCTAAATAATCAGCTATTGTACTTACTGGCTATAATTTGTGGTAAGGCCAGTAATAAAGGTTTATTTTTTTTCATGAATTGAAGTACATGTCTGCAAAATGTACTGAATTTGGTGATTCAAAAACTGAGACTGTTTATAAACAGACAATGCAACAGTAAATCCATATAATGACTGAGTCTCTTGCAAAATAATTTGATGGTGGTCATGATGAGTTATAACTTGAATTTTTGAGTTTTCACTGGGCAGAAACAATCCATTCTCACTCAGTCTGTGAGCATTTTTCTTTCCCTTGCAGACACTAAGTAGTTTACACAATAAATAGTCATTTCCATAGTAGAAATGGCCAAGATGTCTAAGCACAAAAGTCAAGCTGTTATTATGGTTAGAATTCAAGGTTTCCATCCTTCCAGATTTTCACAGACACACAACTTTTGACCTAGCTGATGGAAATGTAAGAGTAAATATAGTTCCTCAACCTCTTAACTAAGGCAAAACCAACAAGCTAAGGTACTTCACTGGCAATTGATCCAGCACAAAGAGGCACTACAGTCAATTCATATAAGGACAGAACACTACAAAATCCTCTCAAAGGAAGAATTTTAAGTGTTATTTCATCCATCAATTGTCCACTGTTCTCTTATTTAGGACTTTGATATAAAGTACTGCTCTGAAAGCATTATTATTTTATAATTTATCAATGTCATTAAAGAATAAAATCAAAATTTTGGAATCTTAATTCATACCCCATAACCAGAGAGCAGGCCCATGAGAGCAAATCTTGTCACAGGCTAATGTGGAAGGGAAGAGTTCCTTTTCATAGATATTTTTTCTCCCATCTGGAATTCCTTCATAGCTGGGATGGGCCAACTGCCCTCCTACCTTGAAAATAATGTTTTGAACCCACCTCCTTCCATGAGGCAAGACAGCTGTAAACCTTCCCAATCCCCAAGGCAGTGGACGCATGGCTTTCATTACGGATCTGCATTTATATCCCCTGGATGGCTCTTGAACAGCATATGACTGACTAAAGAAACAGAGGACATCCAAATGTACCCGTTCTGCTGCCTAGAAGGTACACCCATGCCAAGCACGCAAACGAGACCATGTTCCATTATTTTAAATTATACCAAACAATATGATCAAAAGGCAAAACAGCAAGGGCCCAAACTTTCATTCTTTCAGTCCTCACATTTCAGTGTTATTTTTTATGCATGTGTGCTATTGGAAAAACACAATATATAGAAGACAAGCTCTGAAGTAATCATTATAGACAAGCACATAAGAATAGGTACACTCTGTTGGAATACAGAGTTAAAATTTACAAATTGAAAAAGGAAATATGAAATAAAAACTTCATGAAAGAATGTTAAAATTGTACTCAAATCCTTTCCTGTTACACTAAAGAATTAAAGATGGAGTATAATTAAACACTACTTGCCCAGAAAATTATCATTTCAAGCTGCGTCTTGCTATTCTTATCCATTAGTCAAGTGGTTCTGCTGCTCTGCTCCAAAGTTGCATATGTATTTTAAATGTCTGAGACAATAACTAATGCATTTCCATCACCCCTTTGCTCAAACCTTTAAACCACTTTTCAAAATCAATTTACTAAAATCTAGTTTTCTACCTTAAGTATAGACCATTTGACCAACTGTTTAAAAAAAATTCAAACAAATGAATTTTAGCTCACAAACTTGACCAAAATAAAAAATAAAATAAGTTGTCTCCTACCTATGGTTGTAATAACAGTGCCAGCAAAGAAGAAGGAACTTCCCAAATCCCAGTGACTGATTTGATTGGAGGTGTTTCCTAAAGGTATAATCCCTGCATTTATTGCTGCCACTATTTGCTGCAAGTTTAAAAAGAAATTTATCAGTATACATGAATCACATAGAGGCATCAAACAGCATTTACTCCACCCAGAAATTACTGATTAGACAAGAGAATCAGTTATAAGGTTTTGCTTTTGCATTTAAAATGTACAATAGGGATGAAAACATTAAACTGAATAATTTAATAGCAGTTAGATTATAAGAAAATTACATTTGATATAAAGTATCAAGTGAATGAATCTGCATGTTTACAATATTTTACCAATATGCATTCATATAATCATCCATTAATATATATTTAGTGACTGATTTAAATTAACCACTAAATATAGCAATTGTTCTCTAGTATGCATCACAAAAATATCAGATTGCAAATTACAGTTTAAATAACAGATAGTAGCTTCATCAAGAAAAAAGTGTTCCTGAAGTGCTAATAATTTCAAATTTTAAATATATGCATCCCTGGGTTATCTATAACTGTAGAGATCATGTATCAATAAGGTCTAACAAAATGGGGTAAAAGGAAAGGAAAAAGCAACAGCAAGTCAATGTCATGGTTAAGTCAGTCAGTCCATTTATATCGAGATTCCTAGAATCTCCAGAGGTTTCTATAAAATCTATGACAGTGAGACTCTCCTTGACCCTTAGATGACAATCAAGCAACAATTCTCATATAGAGACCACTAGGACCTGGATGCTAGCTTGCATGGCACTGGGAGGTAGACAGAAGGTGACATTATAATCCCTTCTTTGAGGAATACACAGTTTTCCCAAAGGGCTCAGAATATGAGACTTTCAGTGAGTAGGCAGAGATCAAGAAGTACAAAACTAAGAGAACATGTTAGGAGAAAATGTGTAGTAAGAGAGAGACATGGTGATTCCACAAAAAGGTATTCCTGTTGGAAATAGAGTTTTAGAAATATTTATCTCTTAATTTTCAGATTTTAAGATGGGAGGGTTAAGGAATTTAAATAGATAAGGAAATTCAAGACAAAGATGGGTAAAGTGGCTTGTTTAATGTTGGTTATATAGCTCATTGGCAAATGGCTACACTCTGAAAATTACTGTCAGATGAAAAGGAGAAGGTAGCTCAGAGCTGAAAAGTAAATCTCATTTCAAACTGCTACAATACCTTTGGCTCATCGTAATCTATAAATTAAATTTTCAATAATTGTGTGTAAAATAAATTGAGTTGTATTACTTTTATTTACTTTACCAGTGATACATGCTCATTGTAAAAAAGTTAGGAAGATACAGAGAGGCATAAAGAGGATAATGAAAATTATCCATGATTTCAGAATCCAGAGATATCCACTGTTAATGTATTAAGGTATCAACTCCTGGCATTTTGTTATACATTTTATATAGTTGGATTTATGAAGTACATGAAATGTTTTCTCTAGTTGTAATATTATTCCATATGCAGTTTTTCCTGTCATTATCACATTTATTTAATCACATAAATATTACTCTAAAATTTGTCTTGTTATAAAAAATGTACTATTGTGAACATATTTGTGCATTTAGGCATTTTATATTATAGCATATATTTATGTGTATTTACATATAACATATTTGTGCATTCTTCTCATTTCCGAATGTTCGCTCAGGAGAGATTGCCAGAAATAAAATTGCCATATTAAAGATTATGAATATTTAAAAGCATGTGATGGATAGCTGCAAATACCTGTCCCAGAAGGCTGCCAATTTAACAACTGCCCCTCAACAATTTACAAATGCTTAGCAATACCATTACATCCAACATTTATGACATTTTATCTTTACTGATAAGCATTATCTACATTTGTATATCCTTTATTGAACACTAATGATTCCTTCATCCTAAAATAAATGCACACAAATAGACCTATACACACGTACGCAGAGCACACAGTGAAGCCAGTTTTATGATAACTGATTCTATCTCTCTGAAATACCAGGTAAGGCCCATCTCTCCTAATTATCCTTCTTTTAAAAAAATGTTCTTTGCAATTACTGCTCTGCTGTTCTTGCATAAAGTTTAAAATCATTTAGTTAAAATTTACAGAAACTTTCATTTCCATAGGTTTAATATATCCATTGTTTTAAATTATGTGAAATCTATAAATTAATTAAGAAAAATGAACAGCATTATAATAATCAAACTTCTCTTCAAGAGACATGGCATGAATTTCCACTAATTGAGCCCCCTTTAATATCCTGAAATAAAGCATTATTGTATATTTCATGTAGGTCTATAAGGCTGTTCTTAGGTATTGCACTTTTTTTCATTTTAAATTATTAATGGTTATTGCTGTTGTATAGACAAGTGTATATTGCCCATTCTCTGTACCAGCAGTTTTCAAATATTTTATCTCAAAAACTCTTTACAGTTTTAAAAATTACTGAATACCTTAAAGAGTTTTTGTTTATGTGCTTTATAACTTTGATGTTTATTGTATTTGTTTGAATTTCCAGTTTTTAAAATGTTAATTGATTAACTAATGTAAAAATTAAAATCTCACATATGTTAACATAACCTTTTATGAAATTAATTATGTTTTCCAAAACAAACAAAATATTGTGAGAAGAGAGGTACTGTTTTATAGTTTTGTAAATCTCCTTAATGCTTGACTTAATAGAAGACAGCTAGATCTCATATATGCTTCTGCAATCAGTTTATTGTGCTATCACATCACATAGCCTTTGAAAAACTCCACTGTACACTCATGAGACAATGAGAGTGGAAAAGGCAAAAATATCTTAGTATTATTAAGAAATCTTTAATCTCATCAAAACTCTGAAAGTGTCTTGGAAACTATACTTTGAGAAGCACTGCTCTATGCTGAGTGCTTATTATTTCTTCTGTTTTGTTTTATTTTGTTTTCCACCCAGAAAACCAAGGTAAGCCAGCATACAGCTTACAATTAATGACATTTTATCTCCACATCCCCCAATAGCTATGTTTTACTGCTTTTCACATCTTATTGCATTGGCTGGTATTTCCAAAGCAATGCTAAAAAAAAAAAAAAAAAAAAAAAAAAAGATAGCAAATTTCTTTTACTCACACAAAATCCTCAATGTTTTTAGTGTTTTAACATGAAATCTATTGGCTGTTGGCAAGAAAATAACATGTAGTTAAATTATGAGAGCCAACAAAGGAAAAGATAAATAAAACTTAAAAAAACTAAAAATGTCTCTGGAAATATTTTAAGAAAGCAGCAAACATTCAGGGATGTAATAAGTGAATAAATACTAAAGGACTCTATTTTACCATAAAGCAAATAAAAAGTTATTGTTTCCTATACTTTAACACTAGACTCTGGGCTATGCAGCTGGAAAAAAAAAATCAATGCTACAGAAATCTGAAAGAGATGCTTATAATAATCCTGCTGTTACCTAGTGACACTGTCAAGAACAGCTTCACAGTTAATAAATGTGGAGATGTCACACAGACCCAAGTGCACACAAACATTGTGGACCCAAGCACAGTGATCTCTGCTTTCCTAACTCTCAGGAAAAATGAATGCTTCCAGTTTAAATCAGGGAAGGGGGGATAAAGGAATTATAATTTCATTAAAAGTGTATTTTTATATTTTTCAGACATTTCTTCAGACATTCATTTATTCAAAAATGTTTATCAAGTGCCTAGGGTGCTAGGCAATGGGGAAAGAACAAAAAAGTAAAATCATGGTTGATATAGTTATAGACTGTGTCATGTTAGACTAGCACAGCCCTGGAATTCAAGGCAATAACTGATAATCATGAAAATGTCTCATGAGTCCAATGCCAAGGAACAACTTTGTCATGTGTTATAGGGTACTTGCATGGCTATTTTTTTTCATTGAAAGAAAAGATATTAGAAACTGAGCAACCCTAGGAAGGCCTGAAGGTATTGTTTTCAGAGTAGGTTATACTGTGGATGGTGAAATACAAATGACATCAGAAGTTCCAGCTTCATGTTGTTGTTGGTTTTTCCTATACTTAGATTCTCATGTTCATCAAAACAATACAGAATGTTCTGAATGCTTTCCATAAGTTCTTCCTCTGTTAATATCGTAATTAGGGTTTTGTTAAAATATGCTACCAAAGCTATAATCTTAAAAGTAAGGTTACATTAATAATTCAAAAATTTTAAGTGCTATAAAAAATTCTGAACTGCTAGTACAAGGACTTAGCACCTAACTGGATTATACCAATGATATATGTATAAATGGTTCAATGACAATTTTTAAACTGGTTAATTAAAATTGCTCTCATTTTTTCCTGCTTTTTAAAAGAACATTATTGCAATAAATTGGCACAATAGCTAAATCCAGTTATAATTATACTGACATATGTATAATTACACATTTCCTCAAAGAATAACATAAGTATTCTCTTGCCAAATTTCTGTTGGGTAAAATTATAGATATTTATTTGCCACTATTCCCTTGTTGGGGGAAACAATTTCATCCTTAGAAGAGGCTAGTCTTTAAGGAAGAAACTAAATTACACGTTCACAACACTGCATCTGAACACTTCAACCATGGAAGCAAGATTATTTTGAAAAACCTGAAGAATGCCTAATGAGGAGTGAAAAATAATAAATGGTGCTCTCGTTGCCAAAGGACCTCATGTGAAAATATAATGGTAGGGATCAGCATGATTTATTGTCACATCACAAAAATAATCATATACAGTCATTTATGAATATTGTTGCCGAAGGCTGTGGGATCCTCATACATCTCATTCTCAGCCCTCAGTCCACACGTCCATATCATGATTACCTAATGTCTGACAATGTGAACTGTCTTGAAAGAGCCCGCTAATAAAACCAAAGAGTATTTCAACACGATCCTTATTTTTACAGACTCAGAATTCTCATAAAGACACTGGTGGAGTCTAGGCAGTCTTGGTTGGCAGATTTGGGTGAAGGAGGAGCTAATTTTGGATTACGCATTTCCAAAGGCTTTTTTTTTTTTAAACTTTACTGGCCATATCTGCCTGAAATTTATGTCCATCATTTGCACTAGATGCTCCTCCTCTACTTTCATTGGTGAAAGGTAGCAGTCTGAGTCCCTGGGGCTGCTTCTTGTGCCATTTTAGATGTCACATCAGGTTCATCCAAGAAGCAGTTTGATAGGGCTTTATTGTGAACTTACATACAAAGACATCTCACAACACATCCTTTGCACCACTGGCATAAGCCTCAGAAATCAGACCCACCTTCCTTGCCTTTTGTTCTTTCTTGATATTCTAGTAACTAAAGCAATGCACGAAAGCACATTTCTATTAGAAGGCTACTTGGATTGTTGATAATCCACCAAGGGAACAGACAGCTCTTGAAAACTGTACTACATTAGCACATTGCTCCTCAAGGGCATTCCAGTTTTATAGGTTGAACCGTATAAAATTGCTAATATTTGAATATTGTTAAATTTGAGCATATTTGACCTACAAAAATGGCAATTTCATGTCAACCTACAAAAGTACAGTACTTGTGTTTCTACAAACAATGTGCAATAATATGGTTAATTTTATTGCAGTATAATATTTATTACTATAGAATTAAAGCACTTTCTATAAGCAGACAACTATGAAGAACAAATTAATCTATTCTGATCTTCTTTACAATTCTAGTGTGATAAATATGTACTTATTAGATGAAGTTAAACCATTAACATTACTGAGAATGAGAATGTTATTTTAAGAAATCATGGACTGACTGTTAAATCCTTGTTAGATATTCAAGTTCTGTCCAATTTCTGCATATATTTGAGAAATCCAAGGATATTCTCAAATATTTAAGATGATTAACTTTTGTAGAAGTAAATTTCTTAATTCATATTCATCACACAATATCAAATATTCCATATTAATATACAATCTAGCCTCTAGTTTAGTAAATGAACTTGAGACATATTACATGTAACTTAGTTTTGCAGAGATTCTATAGTATATGGAGATGGCACTTGCTTTTTTTGTGTGTGTAGGAAAACTGAAGCATCTACACAAATTCAAGAAAGAAAAGGAAATCCCAAATTGCATTCAAAGTTAAATGATACTGCTCCGAGTCTTGACAAAGCTAATACAACTAATTTATTATCTGGATTTTTCTAGCCAACCTGTTTTGTCAGGTTGTCTTTAATTTTCCTAAATCTAACATCAATAATTTGTCTTTAAAAGTTTATTTCTGATTTCATGTAGAGAAAAAAAAAAGGAGTGAAACATCTGCATATTTTAACAGACCACAGATGATTAAATCACACTATATTTAAAGTCTTATAAAGAAGCATGTTTTCAAGATTTCCTCTGAGTATATATTTAAATCAGAAAGGTAATATGCAATAACATTTTTCATCTATTGCTTTTGTCAGAAACAATATGAGTCAAAATATATTTCATGTTTTCTTAAAAGGCTTTCAAAGTCCTTGAATGTTTCCAAGTAATGAGGGACCTAAGTTTAACCACACATTAGATATGTCTTTAAAAATGCATCCTATTTTTAAAAACTAAAATGTAATTCTTATCATTTAAAAATGGTAGTATTTCCTGTAAGAAGTAGTTTCCACACATCAGGCTTTAGAAAACAGGTCTATAACATGCTTACCTCCCATGTCTTTCCTTCTATTTAAGGATTATGCCATAGCATGTCAGAGCTATTTTTACACCAACTAATGAGGTGTACAGCTTTTTCTTGTTCTTTTGAAAGTGTAAATTCATTTCCTATTAGTAGAACAACAGCTTAAAATACAAAGCAGGAAACAACAAGGAATGGGGGTGGATGTCATCGAAAGGCCAGAATGCAAGAGACAGTCTACTGGGTATTAGGGTGTCCTTCCTGGTTATTCCACTTAGGAAGATTTTTTAGTCATAAGAGTTATATATATATTATTGACATTTGGAAAAATAAGGCTAACAAAAAAAAAATCACTCATGGGCCCTAAAACCATCTTTTGGCAACATAAATATATTCAATGTTTGTTTTTTTAAAATAGTTTTAATCGTAAAAATCTGCCTTCAAATTTTTCGTATAACTATGCTCCCTCATATTTTAAAATATTCACAGCCATCTTTTTTTTTTCTTTTTTTCTTTTTTTTTTATTAAATTCAGTTTTATTGAAACACATTCACACACCATACAATCATCCATGATATACAATCCACTGTCCACAGTATGATAACATAGTTATACATTCATCACCACAATCTATCTCTGAACATTTTCCTTACATCAGAAAGAACCAGAACAAGAATAAAAAATAAAAGTGAAAAAAGAACACCCAAATCATCCCCCCATCCCACACCATTTGTCCTTTAGTTTTTATCCCCATTCCTCCACTCATCCATACACTAGATAAAGGGGGTGTGATCCACAAGGTCTCCACAATCACACTGTCACCCCTTGTAATCTACATTATTATATAATTGTCTTCAGGAGTCCAGACTGCTGGGTTGGAGTTTGGTAGTTTCAGGTATTCACTTCTAGCTATTCTAATACATTAAAGCCTAAGAGGTGTTATCTATATAGTGCATAAGAATGTCCACCAGAGTGACCTCTCAACTCCATTTGGAATCTCTCAGCCACTGAAAATATTTCGTCTCATTCTGCATCCCCCTTTTGGTCAAGAAGATACTCTCAGTCCCACGATGCCAGGTCCACATTCATCCCCGGGAGTCATATTCTGCATTGCCAGGGAGATTTACACCCCTGGGAGTCGGGTCCCACGTAGGGGGAAGGGCAGCGAGTTTGCCTGTTGAGATGGCTCAGTTAGAGAGAGAGAGGGCCACATCTGAGCAACAAAGAGGTACTCAGGGGGAGACTCTTAGGCACCATTACATACAAGTTTAGACTCTCCTTTGTGGTAATGAGCTTCATAAGGGCAAGTCCCATGCTCGAGGGCACAGCCATCTTTTTTAATAACCGTGTTATCTCAATGAATAGCTACATATAGCAGTTTACATAACCATTCCTCTATCACTGAATGTATTTGTATAAGGGTACCCAATCAGAGGCTAAATGAGCATTTGCAAAGTAGCTATGGAGAAATGTATGTATCAGTCAAGGACTGAACTTGAAACATTGAAATTCTATGATTCTTTGAGTCTTATGTGAAATGAGCTCTGTGGTATATGAAAAGAATAAAACAAGGTCAGAACCCTAAGTCCTTGCAACTCTGAAGGAGACAGAAAAAATAAAAATGTTAACAAGCATACTGAAACCTATATTTGTGCACCTTTCCACAAGTTTTCCCAGATTCCCCGTTATTGTGCAGAATATTAATAGTCTATGGGAAATTAATCTCTATCTTTTTGGCTACCTTCTACCCCATATCAGTAAAAGTGCTAGAAAAATAAGATTTACGAAAGAAAAGGAAAGGTTGGAGAAAGAAGAAGGTAGAGAGAGGAGTCAGAGAGAATCAACAGAGCAAGTAGAAAGGAAGAAGATAAAGATGGTTTAGATAACAAAGAAGGTTCTAGAATAATACAGGGACTTAATACACGATAGGCACCCTATTTATCTAGGAAGTTCTTTTAAAAAGAGGTTGTCCTTAAAATAGGATTGAGTAGGCAGAGACTGAGATCAGGAAGACACAGTACTTAATACTTTTATACCATGTTGCCTAAGGCATACCACACCACCCAATATTTATTCACGCACTATGTCTCTAAGGTCCAAAGTTCTAAACTGATGAGAAGAAACAAGCCAAAATGGGCCACAGGGACTTTTACTCTGTAAATTAGAGTTCCCAAATTTGGAAAAGCTGTCGGCTTTTTTCAACAGAATTATTACTGATCTCTACTCATTTGATTTTCCAGTATACTTAAGCCTGTATTTTCATAACAGATAGAACTTTTAAGCAAAGAAATGCTTTATACCTATATAAAAGTAATCATAAGGGGGAAAAGTTAAGGGAATTATTCAAGTTCCCACAGAAAGGCAAAAAAATTTTTATTACAGCTTTAAAAATACATGTTTTCTTTTCTTTCCTTCCTGAATACGTAATTAAAAAATCATAGCAAGGATTGAAAATCTCAGGCTCTGTACACACATGCACAATCAACCAAGTGACCAGCTGACACAACTTGCATTTGAATAAATCAAACTTCCTACAACCCAAATTAGTCATCAATGAAGGCAAAACACCACAACACTAAAACATTCCAATAATTTTCTGATAGTCACATCCTTGCTTCAGGACCCATAAAATTTATGTATTTCTCTCCTCAACTGGGTTGACTCATTGCCATTAGTAAGCCTAAAAGAAATGTCTATGCTTTCGAATTCCAGGTAAAATTTTTTAATACGGTGCAGATTAAGTTTACTTATGAATTGCTAACATTATGCAGAGAAAGGAAAGCCTTGCAAATGTGCTTAATAAGTTTATATTTCTTGGCTCAGTGTCATAAAATCAAGGCAGCAAAAATAATATACGAATAACTTCCCAAAACATAGTGATTCATACTCATCCTGTCTGCTAGCTTCTTAGCTTTTCTCTAAGGTTCCCCCCACTGTCTTACTAAACACCCATATGCTCACCAGTTACAGCAAATATTGAAACTGGTTGAAATCCTTTTTTTTTTTTTTTGAGAAATGGGAACCTAAGAAGATTTTTTGCAGTTCACATGCCAACTGGGATGATATAGCTGCCCTTTGACACCTGTCCAGTAGTTACTGCACAAAAATGCAATTAAATCCTTCCCTCGGGCACTTCTCAGGCTGTCTCATGTGTCACACCACAACCCTCAGCACCACAAACCAGACTGGCCCCTTTCCTCCTGTTTCCTACATCAGTGACTCACATCTACCGTATTGTTCATCTTTATTCACACAAGGATACTGATACCAGGAGCAATTCAGAGCACGACAATTTACAAAAGGGAAGAGGCCTCAAAATGCTTGTGAGTAGCATGAGACTGGGGTGTCTTCTCTGCTCAGAGGTCCAAGATATGAAAATACCCTCTCCAGTGGAGGATGGGGTCGAATGCCTGGAGGAATACCCAGTTGAGTCCAGCATCGTTAGTGAGGTTCACTTTTCCTACCCCTTAAATCCAACAGCCCAAGAATGCGGTGGTGAAACAAGGGGGAAACCTTTAGACTGAGCAGGGAGGAAGGGAAATGAGAAGTCACAGTAAAGCAACGAACAGTCTGTGAGGTCCAAAAGGGGCAGGGGAAGGAAGAGCATCTGTATTAGGAGACAGTTGACCATATTTGAACCTCACTTGCTTTTTCATTTCTAATCTTACCTGTTATGCATCTGTTGGGTGTTCTCTGGACAGCTACCTCTCTTTAATTAAGTATGTGGAACCTGCAGGGCAAGCAAGGCCCTTTATCTTATACAATAACCCTGTGACCATTATCCATTTAACAGGAATCAGATGCATGTTTCTCTCCCTTTCACAAAAACTTAGGCAGAGAGAGGTTACATAGATCACATGGTCAAAGCAAGTAAAAACAATCATAAAATAATCTGGCAAACAGTTTCAGGTCTTGGTGTTATAGATTAGTTGTATTATAGCTTTTGTTGTCTAGCTTTGGACATAGTTTTCATTTACAATATTAATTCTATGGGGAAACACTTTGAAAGTTCCAAACCATCAATACATTTATAAATTAACTTTTGTTAAAAAATCCATTCATCAGTTTGAGGCTGTGTGTAAAACTTGTTCATTTTGTCCATGAGTATATGACGTATCCTAAAGAGTCACCAGGCCTTGTCTTATTATGTTTGTGCTATTAATGCCTCTATGATCTAGCATAATGGGAATTGCTCAAGAAATATTTGTGGCATATTATGTGTTTACTGACTTCTACATAAGCATAAAATCATTATCATACACTGAAAGGGTACTAATAATATGTTACGAGTCACGGCAAAGAGAGTTAGACTTTGCATTAGCATACGACGGCTAATCTCTCCTCCTTGCACTTGTCCCATAAAGCACCACCTTCTCTAGCTTGCCTCCCACTTCCCAGACTGCCCCTTCTCATCCCTCTCACCCTTGAGCCCATGGCCCTATTTTCCTCTATCCCTCCTCACTCCTTGTCTGATTTCACTTAAACTCAAGTCTCTAAATATCATCTAGATGCTGATGCTTTCCAAATGTATGTCTTCATCCTGGACCACCCCACCACCCCACCCCACCCCAAACCCAGAAGCATATATGAAAGAACTACTTGACATGTCTACTTGAAATCTGAAAGTTAAACTGATCATGTGCCAGATCAAACTCCAAGTCTCCTCCCCCAAACCTGCTCTACCTGAGTTTTTCCTGCCTCTTTAATTGCCAGCTTCACTCTTCCAGTTCCTCAGGCCCCAAACCTACGAATCATTATTGAAGTCTTCTCTATACCTCACATCAAATCCTATTAGCTGTTCCTTCAAATGATCCCAAATCTGATCACATTCCCTGCTTCTTTCTGGATGTAGACCACCATATTCCATCTGGGTCTTGTACTGGATTCCTACTTTTGTCCCCCTATATTCTGCTCAATATTCTATTCATCTAGTGATCCCTTAAATAATAAGCCAGATCATGTCCCTGCTCTGCTCAAGGCCCTACCATGGCTCCTCAGCTCACTCCAAGTGAACTTCAAGATGCCTACAGGGATCCAGAAGGCCTTACCTTCTGGCCTTAATTCTGACAAACTTCTCCATCCCTGCTTTCAATCTCTCTATTCTCTCCATTTAGATTCTTTGCCAAGAATGCACCTGCCTCTGAGACTTTGAACTCCCTCTCCCTTCTACTTGGAACACCTTCCTCCAGTTAGCCACATGTCTGTGTATAATTGGCTCTTTAGTATCTTTCAGAGATTCCCATACTGCCATTTTAATTCACCCAGTCTCTCTATATCATACACACCATATAATTTTTTTCAAAACAATTTAAAAGATCTGAAATTACTTTATATATTTATTAGCTTACTTATGTACTGTTTCCATAATCATAAGAGCCTCACCTGAGATGCTTTTGGCTTTAAAACCCATAGCCTAACACAGTGCTAGGCACACAGTAGACATTCAATAAATATTCACTTAATGGATAACCATTCAGGGAATTTCATTCTTTCAATAGACAGAATTAAAAAAAAATATTCTAAGTTGCCTCACTTCTCTTTACTATCTCATTTTGGATTTATCTCCATTAATTCATCAAGTACTTTTTAAATATACATTTAAAACTTCATCTGGCAATTTTGAAGGAAGAAGCTTCCTAAGGATAGTACCAGCTTTTATTTGATTTCAAATATTTTTTCCTGCAGCTTCAGTAGGATTCTCTCCAATTGTAAAATTGTCACTCTTTCATTCAGTAGCACATAGGAAGCAATAAGCAAGAGCGGCAAGAAAATCGAGATGATAAATGCAAACCAATGAGTCACATTCTCTAAAGGGTTTGGGGTAGACACCACTGGAGGGCAAAGAATAAAATATGCTGATTACTTACTGAGAAAAAAATTAAGTGTTCATAAGGGAAAGAAAAAAGAAAAGAGAAAGAAGAAAAAAGAGGATGGGGGTAGTTTGAGGATCTAGAAGTCATGGATGCTATCTGTTCTGTCACTAATTAGTAGTATGCACTTCAGAAAATGATTGGCCTGACTATTTTCTCAGTTCTAAAATGACAGACTTAGAGGAGACAATATCATCTGTAGATTTCAAGCATAAAATTCAATGAGTTTATTCCTTAAGATTACATATGCAATTAATTTAAAATACATAATGATAAAATTTTAATGATGCTTTCTATTAACTCCAAGTCTTACAAATGCAGTTAACATTTTCTCTTGTTCTTTGCATTTTCTTGTAGACTGAAATACACACATCCCAGTTTGGTTTATATATAAAACTAAGTTTTTTTCTTTTTCAGGAAGAAGGGAATTTCATTAGTTCCCTATCAAGAAGGCTATCTGAAACAATTTAATCCTGTACCAGGGAAGAATCACAGGGGGAAGAAAAAAAAAAAAAAAAAAAAAAAAGACACACAGACACATAAACACAACACACACACACACACACACATATGCTATCCATGAATCAGGAAATAACAAGGTTGTGAGATACTGAGTAATGGAGAATAAATTAGGTGTTCCTGTCCTGTCAAAAAATACCTATTTGCATAATAGCACTGTATAGCACTGCCCAAGAAAAATATGACCCAAGAATGATATCATTTTTATAAAATAACACCATTTATAATTTTAATTAAACCAAATAATTTAAAATTAACCCCATGAAATAGACTTTTAGGTCTTCTCAAATCACAAGCCAAATATCAGCATCCAATAGAAACATCTTCCAGAAATGAAAATTCATGTGAAGCTTTGGAGCTTGTTAATCATAAGGAAAAAAAGAAACTTATATTAAGCAAAAATTAATTACATAATCATTCTGGGTAGTATATAAGCTGCAACATGCCTAAAAGTATCAATCTTGTGGAAGGTTTAGAAGAAAAAACAAAAGGACAGTGAAGTACACATTTTCTATCCTGAAACAGATATTAAAATTTATTTTGAGGAAATCAAAATAAAATAAAGAGCTTCTGCCACATAGGGCCCTTGCAAAAGAATCATCTAGCAATTATTCATGCTCATTGGAAGTAGCTTCTTTGTAAGGTGTCTCAGATACATTGAAGAGAATGTCTAGTACCAGCTTCAGAATCCTCAACCAGCCATCTCCTCTCTCCCCAGAAGTACACACATTAACAGCATCATCACTCTCTAGCACCTCTCTCTGAAACACTCTCTCCCCGCTTACTAGCTCAGATCCTGTTCCCTCCCAATCTTCCTTCTTTGAAATTCTTTGCCAAACCAACTTTTACTGAAATTTCTCCAACTAATCTTTCTGATTTCATTTGCTCAAATCCCCCTAGCAATTCACCACTATTTGCCAAGTGCAATTATGATGTAAATATTTTTCTTTCTAAATGTTTTTATATGTTGATTCCCCCATTAAACTTAAAATTGAGACCACATATGTGATGCAACCTGCCTCGGGCACCATACGTCTGCAGCTTTCCAGTCACTCATGCTGTTCCAGCTGTGCCAGCATTTTTATGGGTCCTTAACACATCACCCATTCTCTAACCTTTGCATTGCTTTCTCTGCCTAGAACACTTTCCCCCAATGTCTTTACATGATTGACTCGTCCTCATTTAAATTTCATCTCAGATGTTACCTCCTCAGTGAAAACTACTTTCCTGACCACAGCCCACCTAGAGTAGCCACACCCACCACGCTCTCATTAGGCTACTGTTTAGTATCCAAAACAGTTGAATCTGAAATTATCTTGTTCAGGTCCTTGTTGGTGTATTTTCAGTCTCTTCCCATTAGAGTAGCAGCTTCATGAGAATAGGGCTCTCTTAATTCAATGTCCTGTTGATTGACTATGCCCTGTGCACACAGCAATGTCTTTCAAAAAAGATTCAATGCAGAAGAATGAATAAATGAATGAAGGTGCATTTGCTTTAGATGAGCAGCTCCTCACACCAACTATCTTACCTCAGGTCTCTGCAGCAGCTTAAATGCTATCTAAACATGATAAATGCAAAAATGTTTCTGGGAGAGGATTCAGAAAGAAATCAAGATAGTTTGTGTCCAAATGTCTAAAAAAAATTCCACTCACAACACTATGTTGCAAATCAATTCTTTTTTTTTTTTTTCATATATGAGTGATAAATTCTTTCGACTGGTGATTAAATGTAACCTTGCCTTACAAAATTTTACTAAGTAACATTTGGGATCAATTATCTCCTTCTTCGTTACGCATTTGAGGATATGTACATGGACTGGGACCAAGGAAAGCAGCAGCAGTCCACCTCCCCTCCCGAGAAGCACCAGGAAAACAGGTGTCCTGAGAAACCATCACCAAACTTTATTGCAACAGGAACATCAGAACAGCATCCAACAATTTTTAAATTTCTTTAGGGTCTGTCATGCTGTTGACACTGGAAATATTAATTTCCTAAAAGAAGTAAAATGAGTCAAGGTGAGCTTGAAAGTCAAGGCTAACAAGACCTCTGCCTCATTCACTGGCTTCTTTGCTACAGAAACAAAACCCAGGTCCTGGGTCAGAGATGCTGCTGTATGAAGAAAGGCTGCCCATTAAAGAAAGTAATTTTAAACATCTTCGCGGCTGTATTAAGGAAAATAAGACCTTCTCTTTATTCCCAACACAAAATCTAATATAAGTACTTTAAATCCATTTAGTAGCTCTGCTTCTCCTTTCTAGTCCATTTGGATTTGCCTTGCTTGGAAATAAATCCTGAGAACATAGTCACTGGAGTGTCTTTCTCAGCAAGATACAGAGTATCTTATATCAGTGGGTGGAGATGCCTTCTGCATTAACCCCACAAACCTCCAAAAGGATGCCAATCCAAATCTGCAGGACAACTGAGGTACTTCTATTCTCCAGGTTAATACCAAAGTGTCTAAACAGACATAAATTGGAGCCTCTTTATTTGTATATCTCAGAGTCCACTTTCCTGGTACCATAAGTATTGCAGCAGTGCAGAACTCACTCAATGTCAGGGAAAGAGGAGTTCACTTTATTGAATGTCCCTTAAATGTTTTCATAGCATCCTCTACAGCATATGAATAGTACTGACAGGAGAGGAGATGTTTCCATCTGACCAAAAGGAACATGTCCTCTTTTGGCAGTTATGAGATTTTGATGAAGGTATAATCCTCACATTCCTCTAAGCACATTTTACCAAAATAATAAGAACAGATGCACAAATCCAGACTTAGGAACTTTACAATAGCCTGGAAACTATGCTGGGACCCTAAAAATGGAAAATGTGAGACTCAAAGACTCTTTTCCCAAAAATACACTTCAATGTAGTCCATGTGGTCTTATGATGGCTTCTACTGAGATTCCTCTCCCTTTCTGCAGCCCTTCAATGCACTGTTTTATTATTTTTCAAAGCTCCCATCATTGCCACATTTCCAGAGAACACATTACACTTCTACAAGCTTCTGGTAAATAATGATTCCTTATGTACCCTTAAGAAGACAAACTTTTTTAACTTAGCCATCTGCAAATTTTGACACTTTCACTCAACATTATAGACTGAGAACACAATACCTAGATCTCTCTTACTTACAAATAAGAATAAATTCTAAATGAGACAGTTTTCTGAGAAAATCCTTAATGTAAAACAGAGTGAAATCACATAATGAATATTATTTTTGAACAACATTTGCAAGTCTAACTAATCATAGGGGGAAATAAAATGGTTCTTCATAGTGAAAACATGCCCCACAAATCAAATAACTATTAAAAGGAGTAAATAAGACCATAGAGATAAAACATTTGACAAAATGTAAATAGACATAAAAAGATTATCACTAAAGACTGATAAAAGTTGACTCATTGTAAGAATGGTATATTCAGTCACAGATATAAAGGAAGTGTTTTCAATAGTTTAAAAAATGTAGATTTAATAAATATATAATTGAAAGGATCTGTGTAAATCTAGGTATATGTTCTGGGATATTTTAATTTAACATTGAACAAGGAAATATCAAAGTCTGAAAGTACCACCCTATCTTTAAATCTCACAAGCCGGGGTGAATAGGCATACAAATAAGAGCTAAGGCTCATGCTTGTTAAGTTAAAACTAACGGATTTGGTAGAAAATAACCCATGCTATACTTTCCAATATGAGTTTCAGTAACCTAGAAGAAGTCTCAAGAGTCACTGTGACTCTTTGCCGAAGTCATCGTTCAAAAGAGACAACATACAAAACATTAGACATCACCAGCAAGATAACTGATATAAAACAGAAAAAAAAAATTTAAAGAAAGATAATAGAAAGCCAGTCTTATACTAAATTATGACCCTCCTCTTCTGGAATCCTGCCCTCAGTTCTAATTGACACTTACAGAAGTTTTAACTGAGCCAAATATAGCTCAAAAAAGGAAAACTAAAATAATCAAGGGAACACTAAAACTGCCAAGGAAGAGATTAAAAAGCAAAACTACTAGAAAGGCAAAGACCCAAGACACACATGACCATAGAATATAAAAGCATAAACCAGTGAATGAGAATGAATTCTGGGTGCTAAAGGGGATATAAAGATGAAAAAGATAATAAAAGATAATGCCTTTATATTTAGTTGGGAATTACAAGACTGTGTTCACGAAATTCACTAGATAAATGGCTTCAAACTCAAAAGATGTAATTTTATTAAAAAAATCAAATTAAAAAAACTTTAATCAGAGGAAAGTGAACCACTTATCTCAAGAGAAGGTACAGGCTGAAATACAGTTAAATTCTAAAAGTTTAGCTAAATTAAGTTTATGAATATTAAATTCGTGGTAGACTTTTCATAAGGTCGTGATATTCAGGATACAGACCTCCTTTTAAAACTGGCTTTATGAAGGGAATCCTGGTGCTATTTTTAAATGCCCCTTGGTACCACTGTTAAGAGTGGAAATACTGAGCTAGATAAACAGCTTTCTTGACTCAGCTGCTTTATTCAGACGTTCATAAAAACAAAAGGCAGAGAAGCAGCTGAAAGGGATGAAAAAGATCGTCTCATTCCTTACTAATAAGGTATTACCTAACTTACGTGAATATTTAATCAATAAAGAAATAGGAATGAATGGGGACATAGGCTGCACCTATGAGTTCAGAGCAGAAGACGTTAGTTCATTGACTGAAAAGAGACAACCCACCGCTCTCTTCCCAAAAGTCCCTGTCCTATGCAAAGCCTCGGGGGGAGGGGGACAGAGTGGGAGGGCATTCCACTCCTCTGTACATTACTTACTAAGAAAACGAGCCATCTGGGCCAAAGAAAGATACAGAAATTTAAACCTCAATTTTACCTGCCTAGAAAGTCTAAGCTTTAGTTTAACAGAATCACAGAACAGTCTTCATAAAGCCAACCAAATATCACAAAAGAAACAGTACCCTCTGCAGAACTTTCACTAAAGTTCATCTGACACCACCCATTAGAGAACATTGTCAGAAATTAAAGCAAACACAGCCTTGGCCTTAAATCTAGAACTGAAACTATAAGGAAGGGACTCAAAAAAGTACCAGAAAGCAAGAAGATTCTGTAATTTCAGATGCTGCCAAAAGAAACCCTTTTCTTGATTAATATACATCCTGAAGTGGGAGTGACGGCCAAAGCAGAACTGTTTAAGAAAACAAAATGAAAAAGGAATGAAGAAAAGGGAAAGGGATAGAAGAGAAGAGGAAGGGAGGGGTAGAAACATTACATATACACATATACATATATATGTATAAAATTTCCCCTTTTAACCACATTTGAATATATAATTCAGTGCTATAAATCATGTTCACAATGTTCTGCTACCACCACCACCAACCACTGCCAAAACTCATTGTCCCAAATAGATACTCTATACATTTTAACACTTAACTCTATTTCCTACCTCCATCCCATTCCCTGGTAACCTATATTATAGATTCTGACTCTGTGAGTTTGCTTATTTTAATTATTTCATGTCAGTGAGAGCATACAACATTTGCCCTTTTAATGTGTCTTATTTCTCTCAACATGATGTCCTCAAGGTTCATCCATGTTGTCACATGTATCAGAACTTTATTCCTTTTTACAGGTGAATAATATTCCGTTGTGCCACATTTTGTTTATTTATTCTTCAGTTAATGGACACTGGGTCGCTTCCATCTTTTGGCAATTGCAAATAATGCCGCTACGAACATTGGTGCGCAAATATCTGTTTGAGTCCCTGTTTTCAATTGTTTGGGGTATAAACCCAGAAATGGGATTGCTGGTCATATGGTAATTCTATACCTAACTTTCTGAGGAACCGCCAAACTGTCTTCCACAGCCACTGCTCCATTTTACAGACCCACCAGCAATGAAGGAGTGTTCCTGTTTCTCCACATCTTCTCCAACACTTGTAATTTTCTGCATTTTCAAAAGAAGCCATTCTAGTGGGTGTGAAATTGTATCTCATTGAGGATGACTCAGATAAGTCTCACTTTTTGCACTATTTAACACTGTGAAATCAAGGGTTTCTATATCAGGTATTTCAGTTTGCTAATGCTGCCATTTTGCAAAACACCAGAAATGGATTGGCTTTTACAAAAGAGGTTTATTTGGTTACAAAGTTACAGTCTTAAGGCCATAAAGCTTCCAAGGTAAGGCATCAACAAAAGGGTACCTTCACTAGAGAAAGGCCATTGGCATCCGGAAAACCTCTGTTAGTTGGGAAGGCACATGGCTGGTGTCTGCTTGCTCCCGGGTTACGTTTCAAAATGGCATTCTCCAAAGTGTCAGTTTCAGCCTTCAAAAGCCATCTTCAAAATGTCTCTTTAAGCTGCAGCACTGAGTTCCTTCTGTTTGTGCTCTTATATAGGGCTCTAGTAAATTAATCAAGGCCCACGTTGAATAGGCGGGGCCACACCTCCATGGAAATATCTAATCAGTTATCACCTACAGTTGGGTGGGTCACATCTTCATGGAAACAACCTAATCCAAAGGTTCCAATGTAATCAACACTAATACATCTGCCTCCACAAGACTGCATCAAAGATAATGGCATTTTGGGGGCCATAATACATCCAAACTGGCACATCAAGTAACATCATAAATCTGATAGCAAAACTTTCTATTTGAAGGAACTCTGTGATCAGTACCTGGTCTGGATCTATATTCTGTTTGCTTAGAAATATGTTATGATGGTTTATATTTGTGTTGCCTATCAAAACATATATGAATTCAGAATGGCCCATGCTATAAGATCCTTGGAACTGGTCCACCATAAATAGCTACTGTGTGAGATTTCCCAAGCCCCATCCTATTACTCACCTCCACCACAAGGGCATGTAAGCTTGAAGCCCTCTGTGGCAGGTTCTCTATGTCAAAACCCTCACAGACCATATTTACAATCATGACTTTGAATATTCCTGCACATCCCTAAACAATGGTGAGCAAAAAACAGAGATGGAATAGAGGTCTTGGCCATCTATGGGTAGAGGAATTTTAGATGTTTATTTTCTTCTTTATCCCTTTTTCTATTATTTTAATTTGGTGCAACCAAGAACCACAATTATCTTTGTGAATGTTAAAAAGTAATAAAAGGGTAAGGGTCCCGTAATCCTACACTTAGAATGTTAAATTAGTGTGTTCTTGGCAACTATTTCCCTCTGCTCCTCCTCTTTCCATCCAGGTCCATCTCTTCCGTGCAAGTAAGAATCCTCCCACTTTAAAAAGACTCTCCTGGCTCAGCCCACTTCTTCATGCCTTGGCATGACCAGTCACACAAGTTTAGACATAATATTTTAGTTGCTCATTTGTGACTTTTTAATTGTGCTCCAGTTTTCCATGAGTATCTATTTTGCCTTTATATCTTCAGACCTGCTGGGCTTCTGCTGCTGACATTTGCTAATATGAGAGTACAAAGATTCCTTAAGCAATGTTTGCAATCCACCAGCAACTTAAAATTAAGAGTGGGTGTCTTAGTTACACAGGTCATAAATCTGATATGGTTTGCAGGGTCAGATAAAAGAGGGGCCCAGGGCAAGAAAACGTGAAACAAAATAATGTAGATTTTAAAGAGACATTTTGGTATACTGGAAACAAGCTTTAGCATCATCTGAATTGCAATTCTACAATTCTCGTGGCTGCTCTGCCACCTCCAGCATCTTAAGCTAACAAAGTGGCTGAGTGGCCCTGAGTTGAACACTTTGTGCTTCATTTTCCTCATCTGCAAAAGGGTAGTGATGATGAATAACCTGTCCGCATCCTGACCACATAAGAACAAACATGTACAAAAATGCTTCAAAAAAAGATGCAAATTTGGACTATTTATCAGGTACCTAGTATCGCAAGACATTGTGTTACACATTCCTATGAAACTGTTTAAGAGAGAGGTACTTGAGATGCAGTCACAAGGAAGAATCTGATCAAGGAGTCATCTCGTCTCTTTCTAAATTGCAAGGCACTTAACTGATCTGTGCCCCAGGTTCCTCATTTTACAGATGTGAATTAAAATATCTATGTCTAAGGAATGTGAGAAATAAATGATACAATTAAAGTGTAAAACAGTTTACAAATATAAGATAAGATCTTCAAGTATGGAATGCACAACTCTAAGAGCTTTTAGAGCCATTATCATAATTATTACTGACACATTCATTGTGGTCAAACCTCACTCCAACACTGCCTATTTGGCTGACTTTACAGTTAAGTCCTGTTTTAGCTTAGACTAAATAACTTGTCAGCCAAAATATATTTTAAAACTCATTACAATGTGTACGCAGAAAAAGCATCTCATTCTCAAATAATTATTCCAGCTACCAATTACCTTCTTAGTCATGATTTTAAAATATTAGTCACAAAAGTTTAAGTGATATTTTATAGATACATGACATTCATATAGCACCCTTCTAAATTTTTTTAACCAACATTAACTAGTTGGTACCCATACATCATTTGGAGGTAAAACCATTTTCTGATAAACCACTTGTTTATCATAAAAACCTAAATATTATTAGGAAACTGCATGAAAAGATTTCGATTGTTATTTATTGTATTCATACATGACAAAGTACTTCTCTTTCAATCCTTTCATTCTGAAAGTCAAGATACTATGAAGCATGGGCAGGAAAGTACAGGCAATCATGGGTTATTCCACTAAGAAGGAGCACATGAAAGATTTCTAGGGAAATTGGATATTGATGAGGTTTACTCAGTATATTGACTTGTATATCCTCCTTTGGTAGCCTAATTCTGTAGTAAACTCTCAAGACAGCACTCTGAAGGCATCCTCATCCTTGAAGTCCAGGCCTTTAGGTGACAGCTAGATAATCCAGTAATATAACCCTAGCCAGTTGGTTAATATGCATACAAGAAGTTTATCCATCATGTTGCTTAAAAATGCTTTTCCCAGAGGACAATACCTTAACCCAAAGTACATAACATACTTAGGAAGTTTAGACACTTTGCAGGCTATTTTTTGCCAGAATTGTGTCCCTAAAATCTACATTTAGATCCAAAAAGTTGAACAAGAGTAAAACCACTGGTAAAAAGAACAGGCTGTCATGGTGCTTTCTGGACAATACATCATGTCCATAAAATTTAAAAATAGAAGATAATTATACTCCTTCCAGGACAGAGGCCAAATACTTAATGGACCTGGATGCTTAACCCAACTGGAATCAAAGTCCCCAAACCATTGTGCATAAGACCATGTTGGATCACTCACTATGACACACAATCAACATTATGCCAGCTCTTCTTATTCCCATTCATCATTAAGGGAGTCATGATCTAAAACATAAATGGACTCTTCTTTTCAAACACCTTCAATAGTTTAGAGACGTGCTTCCTAAACATTTCCTTTAAAGTGCACCGAAAGGTAAAGAAACATAAAACCTTAAGAGGTCTGGGGGAATAGCCTGATACCGTTCCCTAAAACGAGACAAATATTCTTGAAATCTCAGGTTGTAAATCAATTATTCACAGGAATTTTGGATTCTGTTAGTTAACAACCTCTACATGTTGAAGTGCTCCTGGGGTCATAGTAGAATCTCTGCTCTTCTTAACCTATACTTATTCCCCAGATGATTTCATTCAGTCCCTTGGCTTTACACACCTATATAATGATGACTTCCAAATGTGTATCTTCAGTCTGGGGATCTCCCCTGAACTCTAAACTTCCTACTCAACATGTCCACTTGGATACTAATAAGCAACTCAAATTTATCATAAAGTATGAATCATGGGCTAAAAAGGGCAATTTCAGCAGACCTGGAACTGACTTGAGCTGTTATGCTAAAGTACCTGCACAGCACTGTCCCCTGGCGAAGGCATGAAACATACTGATTAACAGTGTTGTTTTTAACCATGACTGGTGGAGTTTCAGGGAAGTTAACGCCAGCATGCCAGGCCTATTTATTATTAGTGAGACTGATGGTTTGCAACCAGACCAGACGAGCCTTCGGAGGGCTCTGCCATTCTTCAGAGCTCTACCATTGGAGCTGGTTTCATGGCAAACATATGCCTATGTGACCAGCAAGATAAAAGAATCTCCAGCCAGGATCCCATTTTGGGCTCTCTAGTTCTGAGGTGTTCCAACATAATTTGATGTTCTTTATCCAGGAGAGAAGTACGTCCTGGTATGGCCATGCAGTGGAAGGATAATTGACGCACCTGGCCTCTCCAGACCCCAGCCTTTGTTTGTGACACATATGCCCACTTGAAGGCTGTTGCTTTATTGTATCATTTTCCTAAAATAAACTGTAGATTTTCAAGGGCTGTTATATTGGGTCCTGTGAATCTTCTTTAAAAATTGAATGCTGTCCCTCTGACCCTATTAATACAATGTCCAAAACTAAACCCCTGACATTATCCTCCAGACCAGCTTCTTCTGTAGTCCTCCCCATCTCAGAAATGGTAGCTCTATTCTTCAAATTTCCTTAGGACATAAACCTTGGTGTTCCCCTTATCTGTCCTCCTTGCACTGCATACCTTGTCCAGCAGCAAATCTCACTGGCTTTCCTTCCAAAATATATCCAGAATCTGATCATATCTCACAATTCCCACTGCCACCACTCTTGTTCAATCCACCTTTGTCTCCCACTGGGATTATTACAACAGCCTCCTAACTGCTCCCCCTCTTTCTGCCCATGGCCTCCTGAAGTCTGTTCTTAACACAGTAGCCACAGTGAGCCTACTGGCACATAAGCCAGATCTTGACACTCATCTGATCCTTACTATAACTTAGGAGGCCCTGCATGAACTGGTCCCCATCACCTGCCTGACATCATTCCCTACCACTCCGGTCAGCAGCCTTGATCTTCTCCATACCAGGCACACTACCACTTCATGGAGGGGCTCTGTACTTGCCGATCCCTCTGCCTAAATGTTCTTCCTTAGATAGACACTTGGCTAGTTCACTCACTCCCTTTCCTTGAAAGTCACCTTAACTGTGAAGCTTTCCTAGTGGTCTTATTTTAAGTTAATCATCCCCATCACCTGACATTTCCTTTCCCCCTTCACTGCTTTATTTTTTCCCCTTAGACATATTGCTAACATACTGTCTTCCCCCAGTAGAATGTAAGCTCACTGAGAGCAAGAATTTTTATCTGTTTTATTCTCTTCTATATCTCAGGGCTTAGGACAGTGGCACTTATTATTAAAAATATTTTGGAATGAATGATTATAGAATTAATATAAAATTATGCTTTTAAGAGAAAACAAAATCTAGTATCATTGGCATTCTAGTTTGTTGAGCTTCTTTTTCATGTACTTAATTGCCATTTGTGTATTTCTAAGTATCCATTCAAACCCTTTGCCTGTGTTTTGTTTATTTGTTTGTTTGTAATGGGGCTACCTGTCTTCTTATTTGGAGGGTTTGAGAGTTCTTCATATATTCTGGAAAAAAAAGTCATGTGCTTATTTCTTTATCCTGTAGCTCCCAGTGTCCCCTGGTACACCACCGCCAACTGCCCTCAAGGTCACGCCTGCTCCAAGTGGAGGAGAGCAGGCTTGGATAAAGCCCACCTCTGTGGTGTGGAACAACAGACCACAGTCCACTTTGTTAGACTTGCTCATGCCCCTGCCCCTCACATCCAGACAACTCCAGTTGTTGGAACACACCGTGCCCTTTCTGCCTGAACCCAGCAAAGGCATTTTTGTCTTGATATCTCTGCCCACTCCTCAGTCTTGTCTTGAGAGGCAAAACAGCATTTAGGGCCAGCACACATGCTGTGACTCTGTAATAGGAGAAGCAGTTGCTCTCACACTTCCTAATACTCTACTCCCCATCCCTCCCCTCATATCACCCCATCTCCCACCCTGTGACACAACCACAGCAAGGATTCAGGTTACTATAGTCCATCCAGAAAAGTCATTGATGATCTGGGGCCTGGGGCCATGTTAAATCAACTGCACCTGCCGCTGGGCCTTGCAGGCTGACTACCCACTTGGCTCTGCCTTCCCCACTGTTCATAAAAGGAATCCAGAATTCCTTCTCTACCAAGACTAGGACTGGATTCCCGACCACTCCAGCTATTGTCCCCCTTCAGCACAGAAAGAAGTTGAGCTCTGGAACAGCAGAAGCTCCTAGGTATAATGCCAGACCACGATGCTGAAGAACAGAATTCTCATCCTAATAATGCCATTTGAGGTATATCACTGGGACTCTCTGAGTCTCAGTTTCCTAACCTTTACTGCTGTGATATTACTACCTAATACACCTACTCATGGGGTTATAAAGGATGATCAAATGGGAAAATAAATGTGGAGAAAACACTGGGGAATTTTTGAGAATCATGTGAATGAAATAATTCTAATAAATGATTACTGGCTCATTTGCCTTTTTCCCTATTTACACACTAGTCTTTTCATCAAAAGATATTATATTCAAGAAGAAAAAAAAAATAATTTATTAAAACCATAGGGTTCTGAAGGTGAGTGACATGACATTAAGCAGTAGGCAACTTCACATTGGAAACTACTGAACAAGCACAAAAAAGATTTTTAAGAAGCAAAAATACTCCAACCAGCAGTAAATATTAATAAAGCTAAAATGGGTAGCCCATGCAGACCAGAAAATAAAATAGGTCATACTTGAGTTCTGTTTTGTCTCCATTCCAAAAACAGTGTAGCAAAAATGATCAGTATTCATCTCCCAACTACCCCACCTGCCACGACCTTGAAGTTATTTTCAGAGTTCTGATCAAATCTGGGTAACACTGAACAGTGAGTCCATTTTCAAATTTACACAAGGTTTCCTCCAGCATTGCCTTGAAATTTCAGTCATTTTTTTTCCTGCCCAAGCCAACCACCTCACTCCAGAGGCTAGGCCTCAACTACCTGAAAATCAGAGGCTACAGCCCAATAAACGGAGGGAAAATAAAAACATCAACAGAGACCTAACACTTTTGAGCATCTAAACACTTGGATGATTGTTCTTTCCTCATTCCAGACAGATCACTTAAGGCTTACAGGGGAAAACAGCAAAGTACTCATCAAGAGTTTGAAACATATCCTGTCTGATGCCAAAGTTTGTGCTTTTACACGACTCCATGCTGCCTCTACCAAGACAGCCAAGAGATCTTTTGCTAAAACCCATGGGAAATGGAGATTTTTCAAAGATTTTTAGTACCTCTTAGCATTATGCAGCACGGAGTATGAAAGTAATCTTAAATAGGAATGCAGAATGAGGTGGTTAGGACAATAACAGTAGTTGACAGGTTTATCATTGAAAATGTCACCATCATCTAAATATGATCAAGAATTCAGAACTTAAGCATGTGAAGATTCTTCAAAATTTAACTTAAGCTAATGAGAAGCAGAATTGTCTAAAAGGAGTAGAATACTAGCTGTGATAGCATTCAATAAAAGCTGTTGAATAATAATTTATTCTGTTTTCTATATATAGTGAGACCTATGAATGGCTGAGGTAGCATTTGGGAATCCAGGGCAAGAGGAAATAAGAGAATAAACTCTTAGAAGAAAACCAACAATTTCTTCCCTCAGCCTGCTTTTCTAACTCATTCAAATGATGTAAAACCAAATATAAAATAAAGAAAATCATGCCCAGATGTTGCCTTACAGATAATTTTCAGTCCACTTTGACTTAAGCCAGATAAGAAGGATAGGCTCTATAGGAGAATGAAAATATGTACACAATTCAAATGGTTTCACAAACCAGTCAGCTCTTTCCTTGTAAGAAAATTTTAGGGCTTTCTTCTTGACTACATTCTTGGTTTGGTCTATGAATTGTTCTATGCAAAAGAAATCCACAACAAAAACATAGCCAACTCTGAGGAGCCTAACTGAATCTTTTACATCATTTGGGGGTTAACTTTTAAAACAAAATGTTTTTCCATAAAGGTACTATTCTGCTATTATAGAGTAAATTAAAACTAAATTAGTTTTTATTCAAAAACTCAATTTTTCTGCGTAGTAGCAAATTGCTTTTAGTTGGGATTTAGACAAGCAATAATTAATTACTTCTTCCCTAAATACCTATAAAATGTAGTTATCTGAGTTATACTTTGGTGAGACAAAAGAAGTGAGCTATGACTGGTTGACCATGAGGGGTACCCATTACATGAGGGTCACACCACAAGCTCAACTTTTCTACTTTACGATGACCACTACACAGATTAAAGTACTTTCTTGCTTCTTGATCTCCTCCCATTTGCTCAGCAATCTTTACTCAGTGGGCAATGATCATCTAACTAAAAGGGTCTCCAGCAATGGAACCCCTTTCCGTGGGTGCCACCGGCAGTTGTAAAACAGGGCAAAAAGGAAAAGAAAGCAGAGAGACAACTGGAAAGAAATACAGAAGACAGGAGCAGAAGATGAGAAGGAACAGGGGGAGGGAAAAGTAAAAGAGGAGAAGAAAAGATGGCAGAAGTGAGAAAACAGGGAAGAAAAGCCAAAAGGAGACAAACTGAAAAAAGACCTGTAAACTAAGGGAGACATGGAATTCTCCTACTCCTACTCTTTCTTTCTCCTTCAAGAAAATGGAGTAACAACTACTCTCGGGCCATTACCTGGATGAGTTCATCCAACTCGGTTGAATTCACACAGGAGTGTTGGGACACAAATGTTTGCTTCTGGATCACAATGGTTGTCCTCTGTGAACTCTCGTGAGGCTGCTCCAACGCTTTGAACACAGTGGCTCCGATGATCAGATAGAGGACGACCACCAGGAAAATCGTGGAGACCGTCTTCCATTTCATAACATTAATGGTTGTATCACTCTCCACCCGGGAAGCAAGCACTGTGGGTTTCGTGGAAAACGAGAGCCTCGGTTTGGAGTTCTGAGCGGCAGATTTAGGATCCAGCAAGTCAGGTGCCGCCACTGACAACAACAGAGAATGAGGGTTAGGTTGGAGGAGACTTGAGGACTATTGGTTGGGCTTCTTCTTTAAGGGGTCAGCAGAGATTGACTGAACTCTTACTTTCTCTCCTGGTGGAACCTCAGGGAATCACATCCAAGACCAGATTTATGGGTTCAAGGCAAGGGGGGCAGGGACTTCACTCTCCATTGCTATTGGAGTTCCAGATGGGAGAGGAAAAACAGGAGGCGGACCAAGAAACTTAAAACAATAAAAGAGTAATTGGGGTCTTCTAAATTAATTTCTAAAAATTGGTCATTTTTTATATCTGTCCACCATGCTAGTCACCAAATACATACTGAACTTTCAAGACTTGATGGTACTAAACATAATACATGTATAATGAAGAACGCTCACAGCTTACTCCGACTCTCAAGAACTGTACCCTCTACACTACAAACAATCGATGTAAAGGACATTTTCTATTTTTGCTTAGACGTTTATCATAATGAAGGAATCGTATTACAGGTGAATTATTGTGATCCAAACATTGTTGCTCAAAGGAAATCATTAACAATTTTCTGGTAAACATGATGGTAAATAGATCACTCAATAGCCCAATACTTTTTTTTTAACCTATCCTCCAAAGTGGGCTCATGATTAAGCATTCTCTATATTTCATTATTCAATTTCTGACACTTTAAAAAAATAAGCTACTGCTATCCATTGTGGCACAATCCTAGGTACAACCAAGAAAAGACAAATTCCTTCCATTTCAACAATGAACATTATCAAGAAAAACATTAAAATGTTGGCTCACACCTTAGACCCTCCATGCTCTGTATCAAGCTAATTGCTCCATTAGAGTGGATTTATGTGTTCTCTTACAAATTCCCATATACTCTGAGGTGACTCAATCCATTTATTATTAATCTCATCTGTTCAAAAATATCATTAATGGAATTCTTTTTAGAAAATACAAGAAATACTTGATTTCCACTTCCTAAGGGGAAACCATCTACTACAGAACATTTGATTAGAATGGCAATGTTGAACTAAAAGGGTTAATCGAATGGCCAAAACATAGGCAGCTTAAAAAATAAAAACAAACAAAAAACAACAACAAAAAAACACCAATTCAACCAGAACAATGCACTTAAAGCCCATAGTTTGTATAAATCATAAGTAAAATTACTGTAGCATATATGATATAGGTTTTATAAAATGATAACCTAATTTGAAAGGCAGTTTTAGGTAAGTATGTAAGAAATTCCCATGGAATTACACACAAATACTCCACAGGGACCTGAAATTACTTGACAAGAAGAGAATAGTGTCATTTTTTATCATGGCTACCTACTCTGCCCTCTACTACCCCTGTGAGCTAAATGTAAGATCACCATTGTTTGAATTCATAAAATAAATCTTCAGTTGCAAAAAAGTTACTTGAAGCACTAGACCTAAGTAATATTGTAAAATGATGGCAGATGACAGAGAGCTCCTCTGCCAGCAAAACTTGAATGGTTCTTACTTTAAAGAGGTGAAGTCAGAGCTGTGATGAGGTTACTGTACCCATGGCTCAAAGAGGAGATTCCACATACATAGAGCTCATCACAGAAATTTCCTATAGTTCAACCTACTATATACAGGTGTGTACACATGTCCTTCCTGATATATTGACCTGCTCTGAATAAAACTGCAATGTAGTAGACACATTTAAAATGCAGTGTTGATAAAGGCAACTTTACTCAAAAGTAGCACTGTGTAGGTGCTTAATGTTAGGTTTTTAAATTCAATAATTTTTAATAGAAGTGCTGGTAATATCTAAAATTACCATCATCTAGAACCAGCCTGCAAACTGTTTAGTGATTCTGAGTGAAAAATAAAAGTCATAATCCAAAATTAAACCATTTTTGAAATAAAAGAAGCAGCAAATCACACAGAAAGCTTCAAATTAACACTCTAAGGAAAGCTTTCCCAGTCTCTCCTCTTCAGGTTTCTGTGTTCTCCTATTTCTGATTTTTCACATTAATGGTTTCTAGAATAGAACTGGAAAACCTCAAGACTGTTTATCTAAATCCCAACCCCAAACTAAGCATAACATTAAATGCTTTGGGGGGAAAGGGACAGGTATTAATAATGATTATATATATGTGTGTGTATATATATATACACATAAATTATTAAGGTAATACATTTCTTGATGGAGCTTAATTCTTTTAAGATGCTGCTTCCTTTTCTAATTAGCAGAAATACATGTAATGAACGTTTGACTGGCAGAATGGGCAGAAGCTCTGATGAAATACCAACATAAAAACAACAGCCTTTCCTCTATTATGAGGAACCTCTGTGTTTCCATCTCCACCTCGTTTGATGGATGATCAGGGAGAGAGGCTCCTTAGAATAATTAGTTGAAGATTCGCTCTTTCCACACTCTCAGCACCATTCCTACCCCCCCCCCACCTTCACCCCTATCAGATCACAGTCCTCTCTCAATCTTGGTCTCTCATCCTCACCCAGGTATGTCTCCTTTGCTCCCGGCTGCGACTGGAGACCGGATACCAGGAGAAACGAGCTTTTTTCAGCACCACTGCCTGTCCCATCACACAACGGGCAACAAGTGTGACCGGGGTCACCATGCGTCCTGCCTGTCGGCTACTCCCAAAAGCTGGCCCTCCTCTTCGGTCGGAACCCCACCACCACCACCACCAAGGTGTTCCAAGCACGTACCCAAGGCAGATGCAAAATCCCAGGCACAGGAGAGAGAAGGGGAGAAGCAGCCAGGAGAGGATCCGGGGATGGGTTTGCCTCAAAACCAAGATTATGCCCCAACACCTTGAATGGGAAACGAAGGTGGAAAACGTCCACTTGCTGAGAGCGGGGCATTTGCAGCCCTCCCGGGACAGGCCGGGGCTGGAGAACGCCGCCGGGCGGGAGGCGAAGGGGAAGTGGAATGGGGAGGGGGTACCCGGGGGTCTCACCTCCTGCTCTATAGCCGGGTCTCTCCCGCGAGGCGCTGGGAAGCATGAGGCATGCAGCATTCAAAATGTTTTTTGAAAAAGACGTACTTGAAGCTTTTTTTTTTTTTACAAACACGCCATTGTACTCACTTCTTATTCAGAGAGTGGCTGCGCGCTCCGAGCTGCACGGGCAGGCATTTTCCCCGGCTTTGTTTTACAAGGTGGGAAGAGCGGGGATGGACGCGGGAGGGGGGTGGAAGCGTGAGAAGAAACGAAATCGCGGGAAGGAGGGGACACCGGCGTGCTGGGCAGAAGGCGAGGCCGAGGCCAAGTTGGGCTCGGGCGCCGCCGCCTCCGCGCGCGCCTGCGGCCGGGCCCGGGTCACCCGAAGAGCGCGGGCGCCCGGGGTCCCGCGCCCGCCCGCAGCCGCCGCCGCCGCCGCCGCCGCGCGCTCGGCGGGTGGCTCAGAGCTCGCCCGACCCCGGCACGCTGCGGCGCGGGGGCGGTCGGTGCAGCCGGAGCGGCCGTGCTCCCCGGCGTCTTTGTGCGCGAGCCTCGCTCAGCCCCTCTTCGCATGTCTTTGTGTGTCTCCCCTCGCAGAGCCCTCGGTGTCTTGCGGGGGGAGGGGGGGGGTATGTGGCACAGTCACGGTGCCCGGGCGCCCTCCTGCCCCCAGCTCGGCCACCCTCCGCTGCTCTCCCTTCCTGGCTTGCTCCTCTCGCCCGCTCCTTTCCCCTCTTTCGGAACTCCCTCCCCCTCGCCGCCTCCTCCTGGCTCTATCTCACCGCCGGGGCTCGTCTCTCTGCACCCCCTCCTGGCTCACCCTTCGCCTGCGTCCCCCCTGCCTGGTGCTCCCTTCCAAAGTTCCCTTCGCAGCTCGCCTCCCCCCGGGGGCACAGCCCCTTGGGCACGCCTGCTACTTCTCTTTCAGCCCCTTCCACTCTCCTCCTCCCACCCCAAATCCTCATCCTCACTATCAAGCATACATTTCACACAAGGCTCCGTCCCATCCCCTTCCCGGTGGAGGCGCGAGGAGTGGATCCGGGAGTCCTCCCCTCCCTCGTGGCCGCCGAGGATTTTACAGGCAAGTGTCCCCATAGGTTCTTTGACACCCTGGAGAGGTAATGAGTACTCGGGCTTCTTTCAGGCTACTCTAAGGAAGGTTATCAAGCCACTAGCAACCCCCGCCCCTCCTCCCTGGGTGCCTGACCTGGAGGGGGAGCTCTGATCAGCCGAAGTCTCCGACCAAGAGAAAAAAAAAAAAAAAATGGGGAATGCACCGGGAGTTAGGACGAAACATCCAGGGATGCCGAAGGACTGAAAGAAAAAGCCAGTTAGGTTCTCAGGACAAGTCCCGTTTACTGGGAACAGAGATTGCGCAGAGTTTTTAGTGGGCGCAGCGGGGTGAAAGACCTCGGACCTTAGCCTGAATTCTGCCCACCTCCCACCCCTCGCATCAAGATCCCAGCTTGGCAGGTACCGAAGACCGCGGTGCGGGGCCAGCTGAACTAGTGTCTACCCGGGTGCGGGAGCCGAACTCGCCCGGCAGGCAGAGGAAGAAATAGCGTAGATTGGAGGCGACCCTTGTTACAGGCAAGACCTCTCACAGCACACATACGATGTGGCGGAACTTCAATCCGTTTTCGCAGAGTAAACTTGCTCTTCCTTTCCACTTTTGCAGCAGGAATCTCCTACTGACCTCCACGCTCCCACCCCCACTGTTGTTTGAGACTTTATCTTCCATAACTGCCGGTGGCCAGATTGGAGAATTTTTCCCAGTTACGAGGAGTACTTCCCAGTGAAACCTATAGACGTGAGAACCTAAGGAGGTAAGGTAAAATAGTAAGCCTCATCACTGTAAAAGGAATATTGTATACCTTCTGCAAGACTGTGACGCTTAATGATAAAGATGACAATTTATCTTTCAAATTCCAGAATAGATTTGGCATCTCTTTCCTCTATTAAAAATATCTTCCTAATATCTGTCCTGCTGGAATTTAAACTTATTTTTCTTGACTTCTGCTTGCAATTAATAGAGGAACAATGTTCTTCCTAAGTGTGAATCTGAACTTCTCATTCTCTGACTTAAAACACTTCCAAACTCTCTGGGGTGCATTTAATGGGTTTATTATCTCATCCCTCTTTTTCATTCCAGGCCTTTGTGGGTGCTGTCAGCTTGCCTCACACATCTTCCCCAATTTCCCTCAACTTTACCTGACTGAGGCATTATCCTTAAAATCTCCCCACTGTCTGGAAGCTTTCCTTGAATCCTAGGTGGTCAGATGTCTTACCATTTGCTTCCCAGGGATCCTTGTTCTTCTGTCTTTGCACTTGTCCCATTATGCAGTTTCTTTAAACTAGACTTAGGCTCAGAGAAGGCATAACCTACCATCTCTCAGTTTACAAATCCCCAGCAACCAGTTGAATGACTGGTACTAAATGTGTGCTCAGTAAACATCTGAATGAAAGAATGGTTGCTGGTAAATAGCTGATATTATCATTCATCTGGCCTCCTTACTGGTAGTTGGAACCAGGGTATCCTATCTATGTAGGGACTGAGATTGTCTCCTTCAGAATACTATCTGTATCTCAGGGTTTTTGTTTTTGTTTTTGTTTTTGTTTTTCCTTCTTTCTATTTAACGATCCCAAATGCTTCAAATATTCTTTTTTACTTTCCCCATATTTTTCAACAACTTGATGATGCTTTTTGTTCCCACTAGGTCTTCTGCAAAAGTAATTGCACCTTGCTCTAGTGCTGATCCTTGTTGAAATACCTGGCTAGTGCTCACTAAAAGTAGGGGATTAACTCACAGTCCCCACAGGCCTGCTTAATTCCTCCCTTTTCCAGCAACACTATGCCTCAGACTCCTGAGATTTAAAGGCTCACCATGATCCCCACAGGGTGATGGCCATTTTACCCACTTTTCCCCATCAATTAATATATAGCAGTTGTGTTGGATTGGAGCTGTTAATGTACCCCACAAAAGGCCATGTCCTTTTAATCCATTCTTGGGGGGCAGACCTATTGTGGGTGGGACTTTTTGGTTAGGCTATTTCAATTGAGATGTGACCCAGCCCATTCAAGGTGCATCTTAATCCTTTACTGGAGTCCTTTGTGAAGAGGATATAAGATGGGAAAAGCCCAGAAAGCTTAGAGAGAAGCGCCCAGAGACATTTGGAGACAGCCATTGAAACCAGAACCAGGAGAGAAGGACTAGCAGATGTCGCCATGCACCTTCTCATGTAGCAGGGGAACCCCGGATGCCAGCAGCCTTTCCTCAGAGAAGTTGTCTTCCTCTTGATGCCCTAATTTGGACATTTTCATGGCTTTAGAACTGCAAATTTGTACCCTAATAAAATCTCATTGAAAAAGCCAACCCATTTTGGGTATTTTGCATTCTGGCAGCTTGAGCAAAGTGAATCAGAGTTATCCTCCAATTTCATTTTTGCATTGTTCCCATGTTAGGTATCACATATGTGCAGGGTGTTTGGAGGACTAAATGTACCTAACAGAAAAGTTGAAATGAGAAATATATTCCCAACTGTAACATTAACAGGAATTGTTCCAACAAACTGAAGGGTCTGCCTCACTATTAAATGAAGTAACTGAGAAACTAACTCTTGTTCTACTTTCCACTACCACCACACAGAGCCCCCTCCTTAGCTACTCCTATCCCTGTAAGAGCCTTCTTGTGCCAAACACATACTTATCACATTTGATGTAAGACTATAAAAAGGAAGTGGACTAATTTGTATATCATTGCAACTAGAGAAACAAGGAAATGGGATGGTTTATTCTGTTTAATTTTATGTCCACATTATTTAATACATACAAATTCCATCAAAAGTGTGCTAGAATGGCTAAGTTGAGTCTATTTTCTTCATGCTGTATGCCTACTCAACACCCCTTCACTTTTTTTAATGGAGAGGAAAACTGAAATATACAATAAAAAGATGTAACTCCCCCAAATTCTGTACTACCCAAATTACATACTTTCAGAGCTGTTGTTCTGGTCCAACTAGCAGCATCAAATATACAGGACTTCACTTTTATGTCTACTTTGCTTTTCTACCTTAGCCTTCTCAAAATTCCATAGTTAAAAAAAAAAAAAATGAGCAAGCCACTGTCTTTTCCCATAATTCCCATCAGGCCTGGAATTTTGGAATCAAAGAGATTTCTGTAGATATTCTAACTGGGCCACGTCTAAATCATGAGTTTGAGGAAATCACTTTATCTCACTGACCATCAGTTTCCCCATCTATAAAATAGGGCTAATACACCTAACTCACAAGAGATTGTTGTAGGAATTAAAGTGAGACAACATATATGTGCTTGTGCCAGTTTGAATGGATTATGTCCCCACAAATGCCATTATCTTTGATGTAATCTTGTGTGGGCAGATGGATCAGTGTTAATTAGATTGTAATTCTTTGCACCCCACCCAACTGTGGGTGATGACTCTGATTGGATAATTTCCATGGAGGTGTTGGCCTGCCACTCAGGGTGGGTCTGAATTAAATTACTGGAGCACTATATAAGATCAGACAGAGGAGCAAGCTTATACAGCCAAGAGGGACACTTTGAAGAAAGCACAGGAGCTGCCATTGAAAGCAGACACGTGCTCCAGAGAAGCTAAGAAAGAACAAACAACCCAAGAGCAACTAAGAGTGACATTTTTGAGGAACTGCAGCCTAGAGAGGAATGTCCTGGGAGAAAGCCATTTTGAAACCATAACTTTGGAGGAGATGCCAGCCACGTGCCTTCCTGGCTAACAGAGGTTTTCTGGACACCATTGGCCATCCTCCGGTGAAAGTACCCGATTGTTGATGCATTACCTTGGACACTTTATAGCCTTAAGACTGTTACTGTGTAACCAAATAAACCCCCTTTTATAAAAGCCAATCCATTTCTGGTGCTTTGCATTCCGGCAGCATTGGCAAACTAGAACAGCGCTCAACATTGTAGGTCCTCAAAATAATTTATTCTATCATGTGCTTACTTTCCCCTCACCCTATGAACTGGGGGCGAGGGGGGTTCCTGACTGAACAAGACCACTAACAAAATCCTACTCTATAATGAAATTTTCCACCTCCTGGGCAGTACAATTGCAAAAGTAAAAGATGAAGAAGAATAAATCACATTCAGCAAATACTTATTGTGTGTCTACTATATAACAAATATGAGATCTGTATATGTAACAAATTCAGTGCCTTTATAAGGCTTATGGACTAGAGAGGGGAGGAATAAAACAAATGTAAAATTAAAATTCTGGCAGGTGCCATGAAGAAAAGGTACTGTCAGAGAGTATTTAATGCTGGCGGATTAAATAAGGCCTTTCTTTTAAAAATGGCATTAATGTTGAGACCTGAAGATGAGCAGGGGTGGAGAGGGAGAAGCAAAATGCAAGGGAAGAACTTCCTAAGCAGAGGGGAGATTATATAAAAAGACTGAGACAGGAAGAAGAATTTGGGGAGCTCAGAGAGAGAAGTCATCGATAAAGCTGGAGAGATAGAGACCAGGTCATGCAGCACCTGAATTTTGATTAATGGGACTTCTTTGATGAATTTCAGCAGAGAATTAACCTCATCAGATGACTTTAAAAAAAAAAAAAATCACTCTGGTTCCTACATGGAGAACAGGCAGAAGAGAAACAAAAAGGTAAGCATATCAAGAATTCAGTTTAGAGGTAGCTTGGATGGGAGTGCGAGAGAGGAGATAAGAGATGGCAATAGACAGGACTCTATGACCCACTGGACGTAAAAGTTGGTAGGCGGGGGGTAGCAAGGGAGAGAGTGGACACTGTTTTAGAAGTTTTAGTTGACTAAAAACTCAAGAGGGAGGCAATAGTATGGTGAAATGCCTGCCTGATGTGTTCTTTCTGAGGGTACTTAGCTTCTCCTACAGCAACTGTTGCATTTCCTGTGTGAGGCATCCCTGGTCAGGGTGGTGTGTCCTGGGTCTCAGCCCATACAGTAGTGATTCCTCAGCCTCATGACTAGATTGGGCACGGACCACTGAAGCCAGAAGCTGAAAGCAATGAAACCCAGGAGAGAAGGACCATGCTGGTCATGTGCCTTCCCATGTGACAGAGGTGTCCCAGATGCCAGTGGCCTTTCTTCAGAGAAGGTGTTATCCTGTTGATGCCTTAATTTGGATATTTTTATGCCCTTAGAACTGTGAATTTGTAAGTTAATAAATCCCTATTGTAAAAACCAACCCATATCTGGTATATTGCATTATGACTGCTTTAGCAAACCAAAATATAAACCAATATATGTATTATAGGAGAAGAAAGAGACAAGGGAGCAGAAGAAATTCTCAAATAAACAATGATAGAACTTCCAAAACTTAGCAAAAGACATAAATGTGCACATCCAAGAAGCTCAGAAAACAACAAACAGGTTAAACATGAAAAAAAATATACCCTGCATTTTTTGATTATACTATCAAATACAAGGACAAGGAGAGAGTTCAGAAAGTGGCAAGAGAAAAGCAACATGTAACATACAAGGGAGTCCCAATAAGATTGAGTCCCAATTTATCATCAGAAACCATGGAGGCTGGAAGGCAGTGGTTTGAAATGCTTAAAGTGCTAAAGAAAAACAACCGTCAGCCAAGAATTTTATATCTGGCAAGACACTCTTTGAAAAATGAGGGAGAGATTAAGATATTATCAGATAAACAAAAGCTAAGGGGGTTCATCACCACTCAACATACCCTACAAGCAATGCTAAAGGGAATTCTTCTGGCTGAAATGAAAGGACATTAGACAGTGGTTCAAAGCAGCGTAAAGAAATAAAGACCTGTGGTAAAGGTAACCACCTGGGTAATTATAAATACCAGTATTATTGTTTTGTATTGTTTAGTTTGTAACTCCACTTCTTACTTCCAACAGATGCTAAAATGAAAAAGCATAAAAAGTTATGATAAATATAGGATTTTGGACATACAATGTAGAAAGACATAAGTCGTAACAAGTACAAAAAATGGTGGTGGCACTGTGGGCTACAGGAAAAGTATATGTGCATGAAATTGAGGTAAGTTAGCATCAAACCAAATATAATTGTTATATAGTCAGGATGTTAAATTTTTAACCCTATGGTAGCCATAAAGAAAATGGATAAAAATATATATCCAGTTAGAAATGAAAAGGCACTCAATATAGTACACACAAGAAAGCAAGTAATATAAAAGTAGGCTTTAACGGAAGTTAGGAACAGAAAAGGTACAAGCTTAAAAAGCTAAATAGCAAAATGGCAGAAGAAAGAATTGGTGTCAGTGGTGACTTTAAATGTAAATGGATTAAACTCTCTAGTCCAAAGGGCAGAGATTGGCAGAATGGATTAATAAACCATAACCCAAATATATGCTGTCTCCAAGAGACTCACCTTAAAGTCAAAGATACAAGTAGGTTGATGGCGAAAGGATGGAAAAAAATATATCATGCAAGTAGTAACCAAAAGAGAGCCGGGGTGCTTATACTAATATCAGATAAAGTAAATTTTAAGTCAAAAACAGTTACAAGGGACAAAGAAAAATATATATGCAACTAACAACACATCCCCAAAATTTGTGAAGTATATACTAACAAATTCGAAGGGAGAAATTGGTGATTATACATTAACAGTCAGAGACTTTAACACATCACTCTCAATAATGGATAGAACATCTAGTCAGAAGATAAATAAGGAAGTACAGGACTCGAATGATACACCAAACCAACTATACCTAACAGACATACACAGAACACTGCACCAACAAAAAAATAATACACATTCTTCTCGAGGGCACATGGATCATTTTCCATGGTAGACCATATATGAGGTCAAAAAGCAATCCCGATAAATTCAAAAATATTGAAATCACACAATGTATATTCTCTGACCACAATGAAATGAAGCTAGAAATCAATAACAGAAGGAGAAAGGGAAAATTCACAAATAGTAGAAATTAAACAACATACTCTTAATACTCTTAAACAACAAATGGGTTAAAGAGAAATGAGAGGCTAAATTAGGAAATTTCTTGAGGCAAATGAACATGAAAATATAACATACCAAAGCTTATGTGATACAGCAAAGGCAGTGCTGAGAGGTAAGATTATAACCCTAAATGCTTACATTAAAAAAGAAGAAAGACTTCAAATCAGAGAAATGACCTCAAAACTGGAAGAACTTGAAAAAGAATAACAAACTAAACCCAAAACAAGCAGAAAAAGGGAAATAACAAAAGATTAGAGCTGAGGTAAATGAACCAGAAAACAAAAAACAATAAAGAGAATCAAAAAAGAACAAAAGTTGGTTCTTTGAAAACATCAACAAAATCAACAAACCTTTAGGTAGAATAACAAAGAAAAAGGAGAGGATTCAGATAACGAAAATCGTAAATGAAAAAGGGGGCATTACTACTGACCCTGCTGAAATAAAAAGAACTATAAGTGGATATTATGAACAACTGTGTGCCAATAATTTAGATAGACTAGATGAAACGGACAAATTATTAGAAACACACAAACTACCTACATTGACTCAAGAAGAAATAGAAAATCTCAACAAACCAATTACTAGTAATCAAAAACCTCCCAAAAAAGAAAGCTCAAGATCCTGATGGCTTCACAGGGTATTTCTACCAAATATTCCAAGGAGACTAAACTCCAATGCTGCACAAACTCTTCCAAAAAAAAAATTGAAGAGGAGGGAACATCCCCTAACTCATTCTATGAGGCCAACATCACTCTCATAGAGAGCCAGATAAAGATTCCACAAGAAAATAAAACTATGGACCAGTATCTCTTAGGAATATACATGCAAAAACTCTGAACAAAATACTAGCAACTGAATCCAACAGCATATTAAAAGAATTATATAACATTATCAAGTGGAATTTACTTTGGCATGCAAGGTTATGAACCAAGAAAGTCAATTAAATATGTAATATATCACATTAATAGAACGAAGGGGAAAAAGCCACATGATCATCTCCATCAATGCAGAAAAGGGATTTGACAAAATACAGTACCTTTTTTTTTAATATAAAAACACTTGGAACATTAGGAATAGAAGGAAACTTTCTCAACATGATAAAAGACATATATTAAAAGCCCACAGTTAACATCCTGCTTCATGGTGAAAGACCGGAAGATTTCCCTCCAAGATTAGGAACAGGACAAGAACTCCCTCTGTCACCACTGTCATTCAACATTGTACTGGATGATCTTGCCATAGCAATTAGGCAATAAAAATAAGTAAAAAACATCCAAATTGTGCAGGGAAAAGTAAAACTTTCCTTGTTTGCAGATGATATGATCCTATATACAGAAAATCCTGGAAAATCCACCCAAAGCTCCTAGAACTAATAAATCAGCAAAGTGGCAGGGCACATGATCAATACCCAAAATTCAGTAGTGTTTCTATACACAAGCAATGAACAACCAGTAGAAGAAATCAAGAAAAAAGTCCATTCACAGTAACAACTTAAAGAATCAAATATCTAGGAACAAATTTAATCAAGGATGTTAAGGACTTTTACGCAGAAATCTACTAAAAGGACTGAAACAAGACATAAATAAGTGGAAGAATAGTCTCCACTTCAGGAAGATGTCAATAATATCCAAACCAATTTATAGATTGAATGCAACCACAATCAAAATTCCAACAACCTTCTTTGCAGAAATGGAAAAGCCAGTCATCAAATTTATATGGAGGGTAATGGGCCCTGAATAGCTAAAGCCATCTTGAAAAGAAGAATGAAGTTGGAGGACTCACACTACCCTATTTTAAAACTTAATACAAAGACATAGTAATCAAAACAGCATGATACTGGTACAAGGACAGACATATAGACCCATAGAATAGAATTGAGAGCTCAGAAATCAACTCTCATGTTTATGGACTACTGATTTTTGACAAGATGGCAAAGACCACTCAATTGAGAAAGAATAGTCTTTTCAACAAATGGTGGTGGTAAGAATACTGGATCTCCATTTGCAAAACAAAAACAAAAAAGGAGGAACCCTACTTCACACCATATACAAAAATCAACTCAAAATGAATCAAAGACCTAAATATAAGAGCTAGAACTATTAAACTCCTAGAAGAAAATGTGGGGAAGCACCTTCAGGACCTTGTTCTTAGGCAATAGTTTCTTAGACTTTATACTCAAAGCACAAGTGAAAAAAGAAAAAATAGATAAATGAGACCTCATCAAAATAAAAAATGTTTGTTCCTCTGAGGACTTTATGATAAAAGTAAAAAGACAACCTATACAATGTGAGAAAATATTTGGAAACTGCATATCCAATAAAGAATGAATATCCAGTGTATAAGAGGAAATCCTTCAACTTAACAATAAAAAGACGAACAACCAATTTAAAAATGGGCAAAAGACTTGAATAGACATCTCTCCAAAGATATACAAGTGGCCAGAAAGCACATGAAACGCCATTCAACATTATTAGCCATCAGGGAAATGCAAATCAAAACACAATGAGATACTACTTCACACTCATTAAAATGGCTACTATTAAAAAAAATCAAAAAAGAACAAGTGTTAGAGAGGATGTGGGGAAATAGGAACACTCATTCGCTGCTGGTGGCAATATAAAATGGTACAGCCACTGTGGAAGATAGTTTGGCAGTTTCTCAGAAAGCTAAGTATAGAACTACCATATGACCTGGCAATCCCACTAGTAGGTATATACCCAAAATAATTGAAAGCAGGAGCTTGAACAGATATTTGCACACCAGTGTTCATAGCAGCATTATTTACAATTGCCAAAAGATGGAACAGACCCAAGTGTCCATCAACCAATGAATGGATAAATAAAATGTGGTATATATACACACAATGGAATATTATTCAGCCATAAAAAGGAATGAATTCATGATACATGTGACAACATGAAGAACCTTGAAGATATCATATTGAGTGAAATAAGCCAGACACAAAAGAATGAACATTGAATGATCTCATTGATTTGAAATAATTAGAATAAGCAAACTCATAGAGTCAGGAGCTAGAATATAGGTTAACAGGGGATGGTGGGCTGGGAAAAGGGAATGGGAAGTTAAGGCTTAAAACAAACAGGTTTCCTATTTGGAATGATGAAAATGTTTTGGTAATGGATGGTGGTGATGGTAACACAACATTGTGAATGCAATTAACAGCACTGAAATATATATCTTAATGTGATTAAAGGGGAAATGTTAGATTGTGTATATGTAACAGAATAAATTTTTTTTAAATCCATGGAACTATAGTACACAAAGAGTGAACTCCATGTTAAACCAAGGACTTTAATTAATAGTGCAATCATAAAAATGTGCTATCATCAGTTGTAACAAATGTTCCACAGCAGTCCAAAATGTTGGTGGTGGGGTGGTATATGGGAATCCTGTATTTTATGCATGATTGCTCTGTAAACCCACAAATTCTCTTATAAGGAAAAAAAAAAAAGACAAAAAAAAAAAAAAAACCCTAAGGATAACTTGGGTTAAGACTGTATTGCTCATTACAATGCTATAGTACTTTTCTATTCATATATAGCCATGTCCTAAGCCTTGCTCCCACCTAGCTCTCTTAATATTCCACCCTACCCCCTTGGGACAACTTCCCCCAAAAGATTAGCACCCCACAGAGACCAGCATTCTTTCAGGTTGGACAGTACTTCAAAGACCCCATAGTCCCCCACCAAGTAATGGTTGTTAAATATGTTAAATATCTGTAGTGCCTTAGGCTACATTGAGAGAGTTCTAAAATGTCAGTGTTCATAGAACCACAGCTGGTTAAAACACAACTGAAGAGTCGCTGAAGGCGGGAGGAGAGAGAATCAGGGAGATGAACTGGTTTAAAATACTTGAATAGTAATAGACTTACTGGGAAAAATATTAAAACTTATACTGAATAGAAGGGAACTCACAGCAACTGTGAAGTCATAGGAAAGTAGATTTCTGCTTAATGCAAAAGCCCTTTCTACCAATTAGACTTCTTTTAAAATAGAGGGGCCCCTTTAAGAGGTAATAAACTGGAAATGTTCAAACTGATTGATGAGTTGTTAGAAAAAATAATTAACATTTATTGTGTGGTTATTATGTGCCAAGAACTGTCTGGGCACATTACATGTATTAATTAATTTAATCCCCCTCAAAAAGCTAGATACTATTTTTAGTCCCATTTTAAGATATGTAATTGGAGCAACCAAAAGGCAAAGTATCTTGCCCATGGACATATTTCTACTTGGAGTTGGTGCAAGGTCTTAAACTAAGCAGTCTGTTCCAGAGTCCACATGCTTAATCACTCTGCTCTGATACCTCACAGTCACGGATGCAGTTTCTGCAATGGTGAGAAGTTGGGTATTATTATGGTTTCTCGGGTTCTCTACCAACAGGGTTGGCAAATCACAGCAGGCACCGGCACATACAATATCCACCCTCACTCTCAAAGGGACTGAATTCAAAAACTCCTTCCACTTGCAACACCACCTAACTGCTTTATGCAATTTATGGTTCAATAAATATATTTATTCATTTGTTCAAATAGGATTTATTAGCACCTATTGTATACCAGGAAGGCATTATTTTCTAGCATTTGGGATATGTAGTAGCAAAGAAGATACACCAAAGCCTTCTCATCATGAAGTTAACATGCTAAAGAATGAGTCACGCTTAGGAAACGATGCTCATATCTACTCAGTGAAACATCTTTGGATTACTGAGAGGTTTTCAGTTTAAAGTACCTTACCCTAAAAAATGAAAAAAAAAATGCTATTTTGCCAAAAAACTTTGCAAAACTCATCAAAATCAACAGGCTTAGTTAATAAAATAAAAGCCATCCTAACATATATACCCAAAAGATTTGAAAGTAGCGACTTGAACAGATAGATATTTGCACACCATGTTCAGAGCAGCAGTATTCACATTTGCCAAAAGACAGAAACAACCCAGCTATACATCAGCCAATGAAGGGATTAATAAAATGTGGTATACACAGAATGTGATATATTAATCATTTTTATAATGGTAGTTCTTAGTCCCATATGATCTCTTTTTTAGTTTTGAAAATTCATGTAAGTCAAAACACCCTTCTTTTGAATGTAAGTATTAGTGCTTTAATCACTGTACACTCTACAATCACTAAATTGTTAATTATTAAAAATAAGCTAATATTTATACAAAATTTTTTCCAACAAGGAATAAGATACTGAATAAGGGCATTATAAGCAAAGAAATTCTGATAAAATGATACTCTAAGAGAATAAATTCAGAAAACATTAGAATTTACTTGGTTACATGCAGAGGGGGATTTCTGCTCCAAGATTTCCTTCCCGTTTTCAAAACTGAGGATCATAAACTATCACTAAGAAATTCACATTTGGCTGTTATGAATTTAGACTTCAACATTGTCCAACTCTGGCATCATAGGTCCTCCACTGACAATAAACCCATTAGATGATTTTTTAACTCTGCCAATTTGAGGCAAACAAAATCATATCAAATGTAATTTTTTATTCAAATCAGCCATAAATCCAGAGAGAACTAGAGCATTTTAAATGTTTCTTGATGGTTTTCATTACCTAATGAAGTTTTGGTACATCCAGTACTTCATTTAAAACTTATATTTGTTGTGAACATTTGCCAGTCCAGCATTTTGCCTTTACCTGGGACCTCAAAAGTCTGATAGCAATGAATGTGGCTTTGAGAAGAACAAATCAATCCAAAGGATTTTCTAAAATGAAGTCATAAGACATTTAAGTAATAAAAAAGCAAATAGAGAATGTATTAGGAATCTCCTATTTTTTTAATGGGTTCAATAAGCAAAAATGCTGATTTCCCCATATACAGAATCTAGCTTTTCCTTATATCTTTTGTTACTGTGATGAAATGAGCACACAAGTCTTGCCCAAGACCCCCTGGTAAGTTTATGGAAGCACAGATATTAAAGATCCATATATCACCCCAAGCTATGTTCTTTCTAGGGTAAGTGTGAGTGAAAGGCAAGTGAAGCAGTCCTCTTAGGCACAAGATTTATGGTGAATTCAAAAAAGCTCAGTAGTCAATATAAAGAATATTTTACTGCACAATATCAAGTCAATACTAATGCAAAAAATCCATGGTGAACAAAATATCAAAATTTTAAATAAGTACACTGTTCAACTCTGCCTTTGCCCCACTGGACCACACTCACCTAACCCTAACCCTGACCCTGCCGTCCTATTTCACTCACACTTACCCCCCTTGTAAATCACACATGGTAATTATCTTCTATCATATCAGTTCCCTCTTCCTGAAGCTCTAAGTGCTGTGCTACATTACAGAAAAAGCAACCTCCCCATTCACCCAAAATACTAGGCCAAAACATACATTGCACTGCAAATTTGATGAAGTAACTTATACTTCCTGTGGATTCTCCAGCTTATCTCTCTCCGTAGAGCGAACGAATCTAAAATGCTGTTATTTCTTCTCCTAGAAGATGGTGCTACTCATGTCTCATGGAATTGCCTTAATTACACTTTTCTCCCAGGCTTCAGACTAATAGCTGCTTTCTTCTGCCACACTACTAGATTATTCAGATGAAGATTTGTCTCTAGTCCTACAACAGCCTGCAGCTGGAGTCCAAAAGATGCAGGTTAGTTACCATATTTTGATTCAGCTTCCAGCTTGGAAATCACATCTGAATTGTTTTAAGGATTGATATTAGAGACAGCACTTCTGACCTTTCCTTAACAGCCACTCAAAACAGATGTCTCATCCATCATCACCACAAAACCCTCCATGGATAATGTGTATAATAAAGTAATAACTGAGGACAAATGGTTGATTCAGGATTGTTACAATCTCTGCAAGCTTCTCTCAGACCTTGAGAATCACAAGACATGTCAACGTCAAACCAGGACTAACATAGCTGATTATGCAAATACATTTATATACTGTCAAGACACCCACTGGGAACCCAACTGGAACCACATACCAGCATAGAAACTTTGGGACTACATAATTTATATAATTGTGATTTGAATAACAAGATATTGAGGAGGAAAGTTAAGCTTGACCTACAAGTCCCTGTGAAATCTGCTTCTTCAAATACTGGAAGTTAAAAAAATGTAATTAGAAAATTAATTTAGTTTGATCAGGACAGTTGCCTTCTAAGTATACTCCTCTGTAAGGCTTTTCCTGTGCTTTACTTCTGATAAATTTGATTACATTTGCCCATATGCCCTGACATACACATATAGCACCTTTTACACTTATGTGTACTTGAATATCTAGCTTCTGGTATAGCTTCCTGTACTCATCTGAATTCTTTTTTAATTTCTTAAAACACATATAGTAGGTATTCAAATGTTTGTTGAATGAGTATGAATAAAAGACCACTACGCTCACACACACACATAATCACCAGTTCTCAGAACACCCAGAGAAGGATTTCGTTATAACTGTGATATTTATTATCAAAAAAGCATTTAATTCACATTGAGGTACGTTTGGTACATTGAAAGTCACTGTATTTCTCTCATGTCATTCATTACTTAAAGTGATTTTATTATCAAAGCAATTCACATGGAGAAAGAAAGTCAGCATATTCTGATGGTGAAAATTACATGTTGCTTAGATTCAAATTCTGTGCCAGTCACTTAAACAGCTGTGCCTTGCTTCCCTCTTCTGTGAAATGGGGATGAAAATAGTAACAATCTCAACTTCTAATGAGATATACATAAAAACATGTTTGGAACAATACTTGAAATATGGAAGAATTCAACAAATATTAGCCCCTATTATTAATATTATTACTACTGTCAGAACTGAACCACTGAAAGGTATAAGGGAGCTGAGTTAAGAAATGAAAACAAAAAGGAAAAGACCAATTACCTTCTGGGGCTTGGCCCAGAAAACACCCAGAAGCCAGCTTTCAGGAACCAAATGAGCAAATTGGGATCTAGGAGGTAGGGAGTTAGACTCTAGCCCCTCTGTCCCAGAAGAAAAGAACCCTGAACCTCAAGCAACTCCTTCCTAAGCTGGGGAGACTTTCCCACACTCCCTGATGTGGGAGAAGTCCTTATGAGTGCTGAACCAACAAAGGGCCTATAGGTTGGAGCCAATTAGGATGGGAAGGGAGACAATGGCTACAAAAGGGAGACACCTGGCTGCAAAAGACCTATGGATATATTCTCTTCTTTATCATGCATGTATTCAGATTTCCCTTTGACTGTGTCCCCAACATTTTGGACTATGGCTATCTGAAACCTTCCATTATATTCATTGTGTTGACCTTATTTTCTATCTCCTTAGCAACCAAGATTCTGGGTGTTGCCTTTTTTTCCCCTTTATTGTTCTCAATGTTGCTTTCCATAAACAGACAAAACTCCTCTTTTTAATAAACACTTTTGGGTTAAAGTCAAACTTTCCTAACCCCAAGTTGCTAGTTGCTAAGGCAGCCCAATGTATGCAAACAACATGTAAATACAATAATGTCCCCAGGAAGGGAGTGTCCTATTGAGCCAACAAATGCAATGTGTCTTTACTACTGTGACTCTGATATTGTACCTGTTCCCTCTTTGCAGACGTATCAGAGATCTCTCTTATCCATATCACCATAGTATCACAGTATGATCATTTTAATCGAAATGGAGATGTCAAATATTTGCCATTCTGTTTTTAACAATTGTTGATGGAAATCTGTTAGCCACCAAGTATAGCCATGAATAAAATAAACTCCCTTCTTTTCTACTTTCACATCTACCCCAACAGTGGAATGCTAAGTTTTGTGGTGGTTTTCCTTTGGATGAAAGCTGGGTGGAAATTAAAGGAAAAAAAAAAAAAAATTAGTGCTTTCCATTGATATTTTTTTCAAGAGAGCAAACCAAAAGAGCATTGTTTAGATTCCAAAATTCCTCAGTTAAATTTCTTGGTAATTAAATAGTCGTGTTTCTTTGGCATGGCATTATAGTCTTCATATACTATATCTGCATATGTTAGGCAGTATGGACCTTCTTCAACTCCAGGACATCTTATTTGATGCCTCCATTCTCCTAGCCCCAAAAACTGAGTTTAGGACTAGGTACCCCTTTACTACATCCTCATGACATACAGTCAGCTTTCAAAAAACAATATCTATCCCTATCATTTATATAGGACTATACTAAAAATTCCAGAATGGGTGATTAAAATGTGAAAAACAGACAGCTCTTTCTGTAAAGAGTTAATTATCTAGCTAAGAAGACTAAGTCTCCATGAAAGAAAACAACAACAAAATGAGTCGTAAAGACAGAACGTGGAAGGGGTCATATAGGAAACATCTGCTAAGGTACATAATAAATATTTATTTAAATAAATTACATGGGATCATTTATCAGTAACATTTTGAGGACCTTCCTTTAACAATGCATCATTAGCACTTAGTTTGAGACATTGAACATATGTGAAAGTAAATTATTTTTTAATTCATAAGTAAGATTTTTGGTCATTAATCTGGCCTAGATGTCATCAAAACTTTTCTAGGAAAGTCAGTCACAGAGCCAATCATTCTATTTAGGAAACATCACACAAAATTGTGATTACCAAATCTATTGAGGGTGTTTGTTATATCCCTCTTTCTCTCTTGACCATGAATTCCTTGAGGTAGGGACTGTGTAACCCTCATGTCTGTGTCCCCAGTGCCTAACATGTAGTAGATTCTCAATAAAAGTCTGTTGAAATGAACTAAACTATTTCAGCAACTTCAGATATTTCTATTTTTTTTGCTTTATACACATTTTTAAAATTTTTAATTATTAACTATTTTGAAAGTACGTAAAAGAACTGAAAACAGTATAAACCCATATTTTAAAAGTACTGATATTTTGCCCTGTTCTCTTCAGATATATTTTTTTCCTTATTTGAGAAAAAAAATGGATACAGCCACAGTCCCAATTTACCCTCTCCCCTACACCTTTTCCTTTCTTTTTCCTCCCTCCCCACAAATAACCTCTCTCCTGGAGTTGATGTTCATCCTTCTTGTGAATGTTAATATATATTTCTAATGTATGTATGTAGCCATAACATTATAGAACAATTAAAATTTTACATATATAGTACCATATTATAGGAATCCTTTTCAACTTGCTTTTTTCGTTAAACACTATGTTATCAAGATTTGTCCATATTGAGACAAGCAGAGCTTCTTCAGGATAATCCATTTTCCATGATCAAATTTAGAGCAATAATCCTTATCTACCAAAATCTAATACTTGGCCTGAGGTTATAATAATTAAAGAAGGTCCCATGGAAATGAGGCAGAGAAAGAGGGCAAAGAGCCTCATTCATGCCTTTTTACACTTTGTCATACTACCTTGGTATGTCCTCTCCATTGTCTGTTGTATCAAAGCCAAACCATTTGGTTTTAGAACCAGGGATCAGAAATGAAAACATGGCCTTCAGCCACACAAACTGATCCAAAGATGCACATCAAAAGCAGTTCAGCACTCACCAAATTCAAATTTAGCTTAGAGCATTGGCAAGGAAAGGAGGTGGCAATTTCTCTTTTGAAATTTCAGAAGAGGCATCCTTCCTTCTTTTCCTCCAAACTTTTCTTCCAAAGATGTATAACTTGGTAATAGACCAACTCAATACATAGTCTACTAATGCAAGGTGTCCAACTTTTGCCATCAAAAAAGGATGTATGCTGAGCTCTTTTTGTATTATAATCTAAACCTGTTCTTTTTGTGCTGTCTAATAAATCAAAGAATCAGAACCCTTAAAAAAAAAATAAAAGATGTATAGTATTTGTGGAAACAAAGCAGTGACTTAGAGAGACTTGCTAATTACTTAAAAGAGCAGTTTCCAAAAAGCATTTGCCTAGACCAAGTCCCTTTTACTATGTGGTTTCTGGTCACCTAATTCTTACTTAACAAGGAGTTAAGAAGTCATAATTTACCTCCAGCCAGAAGCCAGATGTTTATTGCCATTAAATTTGTTTTTGAGGTCCTAAAAGTTCCAATAAATACATTTCATGTCTCTCAATTCATTAATTTGATACTGAAGTCCTTAAGCCCATTTCTTGCTTTTCTCTTTCTTTTTTTTTCCCCCCTAAAAATCCAGTTCAAGCTAGGGACTAATGAAAAGTTTTTGGAGAAATTTAAAGAATGCATAAGTTTCTCTGCAGCTTCTGGTTCACAGGTATGTACTTGAAGATACCCGTGCATAAAAGCCAAGCTTCGAAAACAGATCAAGTAGATGGAAGTTGATCACTGGCTTTTCAAGAGAATTCGTCTCAGGGCTCCTCCAAACTAAAAAAGCACCTAACGTCTTGTTCCATTTTCTGTTTACACAAAATTTTAAAACTATTTGCTTAAATTATTTAGATAAATCTGTATAGATAAGAAAGCAAACCCTTGATAATATATAATGTAATATAATAATATAATATAATAATATGTAATTGCCCAATTTAAAACTATTATAAATAAGAGGCATTTGTAAACCTGTATCACCTTTCATTTCTCAAGATTCCCCAAATTAAATGAAAACATAATCTCTGGGCTAAAACACAGCTAATATATACTGTACCATAATACTACATAACCCACTAACACAGGACATAAAGGGGGTAAATGAGGAGAAGGAAAGAAGAGGAAGTTAAACCTTTTCCATATGAAAACTACAAAGGAATTTAAGTATGAGTTGTATAATTACCAGAGATGGACTTCAGCCTGGACACTTGAGAATCAAGTAAACCTTCCCTCAATGAAGCTTGGCCTTGATGTTCAAGAAAAACAAGGAGTGGCCTGTTTCCAGCACCTGGAAGGCAAAACTTTTCAGTTGTATCATCCTCTTCTTCCCTGACCCAGGTTCCAGTGGCATCTAAAGCTAGTCATGGATTTCTGAGTCACCTGTACCCCTTCACAGAGCAGCTCTGTGTCCAAGTGATAGGCTCCCTAGAAAATACTGAACAAGTCCAAGCCTGTTGGAATCACCCAGGGAAGCAAACGCTGTTCTAGACACTGGATTCTGCAACCTTATCACCAAGGCAATGCAGCCAAACATCCTGTATCCAGGACTTGGGCAGTTTCTGGTCTTTCTGATCTGTCTGAAATCTAGTCATTTATTTTCATTGGTTGAATACACATTAAACACACACACACTCACACACACACATGCAAACACAGACATAACTCCGGCAGTTCTCCATAGAAGGCACACACAAAAAAATTTCATGTAAAATTGAAACGCTTTTCCTCAATTATCATGATATTTCAGATTTTTCAGTAAAAGTATTATTTTAGCTTGAATTATTGATACAGAATCTCATTTCTCTAATTGTCTTTGCAGGAGCCCACATGAATCTACACAGCTTACTTAGATTATAATAAAAATGTTAATAATGTCATAGATAGACAACAATGAGTTTCTTTCTCAGTCTTGCCACCCCCATATCATTTTACTTTTCCTATTTTAGGATTCTACTCAAGTGAATTCATCAATTAAAACCTTGCCAGCACCCTATATGGGCCTCTTCCATCTCTGGTCACTCTCAGCTCTGACTTTTATAGATCTAACCAGCTGTTAATTTTATTTTTCCTTTGAAAATATTATAAAGAAGGATTTTTCTGGTGGCACTATTTCCTTTGGTTCTTTCTCCATTTCCATTTAGCACTCTATCCTTCAGGTTGTCAGTGTCCTAACACATCCCGTAGCCCCCAGTTATGACATTGCACGAAGGAAATGAAAGATAGTGTATCATGCATTATATATTTCCTCTGTTCCCCTCCCAATCAAAAGTGATCTGCTCTGCATGTCATTCTTTCAGAGAGTTCTGGATGAGAGATGTCTAGCTAAGATGGAATGCTAATTGATGATGATTGCTTTTTCAGGCAACAGAAGTGATTTAAAGTCTTCTTCACTGTGTTTAAAGGTAAAAATTTCAGCCACTGTGCCAAGTTAATAAAATTACATAATCATCTGCAAAGCTGATTTTTAGAGCCTTACACATTTTAAAGTATACAGTGACTGCCATATCATTTATAGGACTGACCCAAATGTTTAACAATTGTTCATAAAGAAAAGTATCACTGATCCAAACAAATTGGGAGGAAATACAGATCAAATTAAAGAAGACTTAGTCATACTTTTAAGGCAGTTTAATAAAATATTCTTTCCCTTACTTGGCTCCCAAAAAAATGCTGACCCAGTCAGGTTTAAACCACCTCCTTAGGATGAGTCTTAGATAATTCCTCTGTGGAGGGGCTGACTGGCCCAAGAAAAAAGATCAACAGCTTACCAGCCTGCTGGACCACCTCTAGTGAAGCTCTCATATACTTGCATTACTTATACTTGAACAAAAAATTAAAAATGTCTGCACTGTATTTCAAATACATTAAACAATTCGAATTAGCCTTAAAGCATGCTCAAATAGAAGTCTTACCCAAATCAATCCTTAATCTAAATCTTTGGCCTTTGCTCCATAGCTATGCTTCCATTTGTATAGTAAACATCATTTGGAAATTCTGTAAGTTTTTAAAAGGGAAATATGCAAAACAGATGCCCTCACTTTCCTCTTTCTTCCCCCTGCAAATATGCATAATGCACCTCCTGCCAATTCTCTGCCTCAGGAACTGGTGGCAGTACCTAACCAGTTGCCCAAGAGAGAAATCTAGAATTCAACCTTGTACTTGTTCTCTCCCTAACTCGAAATATCCATTTGGTCAATAAATCCCTCAAATTCTAAAGTTGCCCTTTCTTTTCTATCCTACCGCTTAGCCTGCCAAGCCTCAACTGGAGGCAGGTTGAAAGGAGAATAAACCGCAGTTGAGGACTCAATTCAGGCTTGGGCAAGGTGGAACTGAGGAGCAGAAACTGGAACACTGCTGGGTTTGTGTGGTAAGAACTCAGTCAGCCAAATCGAAATCAAAATAAAGCTGGGGCAGTAATCAAGACAAAAGAGAGAGAAAGTTATTACCCAAAGAATTGTCTTATTGAAGACAGAAGTGAGAGCGAAGAGACAACATGTCAAATTGCTTAAAAACCAACTTTGAATCCAATTTCTGTCACTTACTACCTTTGTTACCTTTTTGTTCCTCTTTTTCCTTACTGTAAAGTGGAGATAATGGCACTTTCCTCACAGAGCTGTTACTGGAATTACACAAATTGTTATATGTACAGGGGCTAGAATTGTGTCTGGCATGTGGTAGGAGCTCAATAGCTATTAGTTATTATTAGCAGAGTTAATCTATGAAGAGGCAGGAAAAGCCACTTTCATGCTGCTCATGCAACGCTGGATAGAAATTCCAAAATGCAACCACATGTGGAGACGGGGATAGGGACTGGTCAAGCAAGACGGAGCAGCTGCCTAAACATTTTTCCCCTGGAGTGCTGCAGTACACCTGGTCAGTCCTCCTGCCTGTGCAATTTCTGTTCCTAATCTCTGCCATGAGGCTGTCGGAATAACAATCTGATAATAACACAACTCTGCTGAAAATTTCCAGTGGCTTCCCTTAGCCTTGAAGATAAAATTCAAGCCGTTGGCAAGAAAGATAAGGCTCTTCAACTGCATGTTTCCTCAGCTTTCGTATTCCGCTTTGGCACCACAGTCCCCTAGCTCCCAGGCTTTCCCCAAACAAGCCAAGTTCTCACAGGCTTTGATCCCCTCGAACCAAATCCATTTGCTCAACATCTACTCATCCTTCAAAACTTCTTCCAAGATTTGGCATGACCTTCCCTCTCTTTCCTTCTCTCACAGGAGCTTTTCTGTATTCTGTCTTCTTATTCCTCCAGTACCGAGTTCATTCTTGTCTAATTCTTATCCCACTGTATTGTGCTCATTGGTTTTTCTAGTGTGTTCATCCTCCCTAGAAATCAGGAGCTATGTCTTTCATATCTTATATCCTGAGATTTCTTAACCACACCCAACACACGATAGATGCTTTAAACATTTATTAATGTTTAAAGAGTGAATAAATGAGTTGGAATCAGCAAAATTCATTTTTTAAAAATACCCAAAGATTTTAAAAGCAGGCCTTTGTTTGAAACAAGCTTGTGATCTTATTTGTACAATGAATTTTCTTAGAGAACTACCTCTTACTAGTATTAAAATAAACTTCAGCCCGTCTCTCATCTGATTTTCATAAATACTGATTTAATGATTTTATTGTATATTTCAGGTTTAGGGTTCTTGTTCATTTTGTATGTTTGTCCTACCTTCCCCTTAGAATTGCCATTTTTGAAGTCTGATACCATGTTCATTTTTCCCAGTGGCTTCCATCTACATGTAAAGACCACTATTGTAGGATGGCTAAGGTCCTGGCCATATAGTTCAGGTTTGGCTTCTCAGCTGACAACGTGTCTTGCTTAGCTCTCAAGAGTTTAAACTCATCTGAAGTGGTACTTTAAAAAAATAAAAAGATTGTACCTATTCAAACCAATACTGACTGTCTTTGTTGGGATACCACACTCATCTCATATTTTTAAATTAAAGCCCACATTCTTATCTGTGTCTTTGGTTTCCAGCATAATGTTTTTATTCCCTGAGGCTAATTTCTGGCCTTTTGAACAGGCTTAGACAATTAACTCTGTCGGGGACCTGTGTAGTATTTAATGAAAGCCACATATTGGCTAGAGCAGAAAGAGAGAGTGCTACCGTAATAGTAATAATATTGTGTTGAAGATTGTTAGTATCTATTATTATACTGCAAAATTACTTCAAACTGTATACTTTTTAAATAATTTTTAGAGTTTACAGTCAGTGTGTAGAGCCTCTATAAATTCAGGTCGTTTCCTTTAAAAAATAAAACAAGTGAAATTCCCTAACAACTAATTTGCTTAGATATTTTTTCTTTTAGTTTTTAAACACACAAATATGTGATGGTCATGTTTCTGAACAACAACAACAACAATAACAAACCTTTTAAATCAATTTAAAACAATTTGAAAATAAACTGTATAAGCACTGAAGAGGCTCACATTTCTAACTAATTATTTTCAAACTTTAAAGGATGCCAAACCCCATTCATTTTACATGGAAGCTGAAAGCAGAGACTTAAAAACATTTTGGCAAAAAGCAAAGTAGATATTGTTTAAAGGTGATAAAAGGTGGTTAACAGATGAACCCATTTATACCAAAATATCGGTCTCATATAAGTTAGTGAATATGTTACCATTTCTTGACTGATTGGCTAATATGCGCAAAGTTTTATGTATAAATGGAATTATTTATAACAGAAAAGTGTCTTAATAAATTTAGGGCTATGGTCAAATAAATCATAATATAAATGGATTGCTGAATATTACATACACAATAAAAACTTCTTGAAAATATTAATGGTGTGGAAAAATGTTCTCAACATGATTGAATTAATACTTTAAATGCTTAGAAATTGAACATGGCATATAGTAAGCACAATGTTAGCTATTGCAATGACAAATTTTAAAAAGAAGCCTGAAAATACACAACATAGTCCCAATTTTGTACTAGATCTGCTTCTTTTAATATACTGTGGTCCAAATTTTTTGAGCATGCATGCCTTCTGGACTCAAAAAACCTATTTAGAAATTTAAAATTATATATATAGTTTTCCAGTTGCAAAATCAAGTGTTCTTAGACTTAAAATTTGGCTTATATAACTGTGTTCTCAAATTTATTCTTTTATATTTTTATAGCCACACAGTTAGTGATGCACTAAAGAAATCAGATTCTGTGCTAATCTTACTAGCCTCATATTTTCCAGAGAAGGTAATTTGTATTTAGCAAATACCCAAGACATCAGAATGAGGAAATGAGCCGAGTTTCAGTTCAACATTGTAGAGTGGGTTACAAAAATAACTCACACAGCACTCAGGTATGTAGAGAAAATATAGATTCTTAATTTTGTCTAAAATGGCTGGTCTTCCTCAAAACCCTCACCTATTATAGGGCATAGGAAATTTAAAAGAAAGAAAATGGGAGGAAAAGAGGGAGGGAGGAAAGAGGGAAGGAAGAAAGGAAGGAAGGGAGGGAGGGAGGAAGGAAGGGAGGGAGGGAGGAAGGGAGGGAGAGTCCAATTCAGTTTGAAAGTTCATCTGAGAGAACAATGTATACCAGGCACTTAGGGGTTACCAGGCCCTTTGGAATATTTTTTCTGCCCTTCACCTGGCTCTTTTCTGTTTGGGGGTGAAAGAGGCCTCTGGCTTCATGCTTGTGCCGGTTTGAATGTGTTGTGTCCCCCAAATGCCATTATCTTTGTAGTCTTGTGGGGAGACGTTTTGGTGCTGGTTAGATTTGTTTGGAATGTGCCCCACCCAGCTGTGGGTAATGATTTTGATGAGATGTTCCCATGGAGGCGTGGCCCCGCCCATTCGGGGTGGGCCTTGATCAGTGGAGCCATATAAATGAGCTGACTCAGAGAGAGGGAACGGAGTGAGCTGGGAGTGATGTTTTGAAGAGGAGCAAGCTTGCTAGAGAGGAACGTCCTGGGAGAAAGCCGTTTTGAGGCCGGAGCTTTGGAGCAGACGCCGGCTGCCTTCCCAGCTAACAGAGGTTTTCTGGACACCATTGGCCATCCTCCGGTGAGGGTGCCTGGTTGCTGATGTGTTGCCTTGGACACTTTATGGCCTTAAGACTGTAACTGTGTAGCTAAATAAACCCCCTTTTTATAAAAGCCAATCCATCTCTGGTGTTTTGCATTCCTCAGCATTAGCAAACTAGAACAATGCTCCTCCTTTGTTGTGCACTAGCTGATGCCCCCAGAGGTGTCATCATTGTGGCTATTCCTGGGCATTCTGCTGGGATGAACTCTTGATGCTTCTGGCCAATGAGCCGAGTCATTTGTCCTGTGCAGTTGGGGCCCAGGCCTGACCTGCTCACTCAGCCTCCTCTCAGCTCTTGCTGCCTGACTCTGCAACCCTCTGAGTCTCTGCAAGTCTGCCAGGCCCAGGACAGACCTGCTGGCTCTCACCTCAGAGCCCACGCCACCCAGAAACTGCAGCAGGCTTTCCACTGCAACCTAGATATGCCAGATGCCAGATTGTGCTGAGTCACCCTGTTATCTCTGTGGGAGACACAACACACCCCTCCAAGTTGCCTCTGTGGAATCTCATCTCAAAAGGGGAGCAGGGCCAGAGAATGTCTCCCATGGGTGTCCCCTAGGCTTCTAGAACATATATGTTGCCACTCTGGGGCTCAGACTAGAGGGGAGAAGAGGATGCAATTCTTACATTCTCCCTCCCATAATCATCTTTCCTGTTTTTCTTCTCCTTGTCTAGGGCTAGAAGATGGACTTTTCTTTTGCTTCCCCTTCTTGTCTATACATTGCTCATATAAAAAATTCTGTGATCCACTGAATTTAATTAATAAAAAAAAAAAAAAAAAAATTCTGTGATCCAGGTGGGTCAGGCCTGACCTTTTGAACTGTTAAATGGGACCCATGCAAATTTAGAAACCTTTTCTTTTTCAACAGTCTCTGGTTTTTAAAACCATCAATTTGCTGCAAAATCCTGTTTTGAGAGTCAAAATATAAATAATACATTTTTCTTTCCCTGACAATCCTAATCCCCACTTCACCCTGAAGCAGATGAATGCCTGGAGCTGACTACAGAGAACTGTTTGTACATTTAAAGTAAAAAAATAATGATAATAAATAAAATAAAATCATATTAATTTTTTTCTAAATGGTATCTCATGTTTTTATCACTATTGACTGAGCAAATTTTACTCGTTATTACTTTATCAAATTGGGGGAGGAATGAATGGGAAGCCTTTCCGAAATAGTAGCTTGAATGAAATGCTGATTACCAGGAAAACATTTCAAATATTGGCAAAGAGTTTGTATTACAAGGTCAAGTCTTTAACTCAACAACATTTACCAAAGTACGTATTTGAGTTCCTAATATGTGCTGAACACAACTCTTGGCACTTGGAAAAGATTTTGTGAGTAAGACAGAAGAGGCCTTTGCTCTCCTGGAGCTGACATTTTAGGAGCAGGGAGATAGGTCTGTACACACATGCATATGCCCACAGGCAAACCAGAAAAACAGAGGTGAGAAGTGCCCATGCAAAGAACTAAGACAGTGTAATATAATCCTAGAGATTCGGTAACTTTTACAGGGAGTGGTGAGCTAATGCCTCTCAGAGGAGTGACTTTTAAGCTAAAATCAGAGTGACAAGAAAGAGTCTGGCGGATGAAGATAAAAAAGAAACAAAACAGCCATTTGAATGGCCCTAAAGGCCAAAAAACAAACCTTGGCTAATTCAACAGCCAGAGAGAAACATCTTCAGTATGGCTGGAGGGTAGATGGTAAAGACAAAAGTGGAATGAAATTGGAGAGGTCAATGGGGGAGATTATGTAGGGCTTTGTAAACAAGGAGAAAGGGTTTGGATTTTAGACATAGTGCAAAGGGAGGCCTTTGGAGGTTTTCAATAGAGGAATGATTTTATCTTTGGAAAAAAATGAAGGGCATAGAAGTGGAAGCAGAGGTTATTATAGGAATGGGGTGGTTGCTGACGGTGGCTTGGGATAGTGAGGTGATAGCAGAAATAGAAAGTGGATGAATTGAGTGCATGTGTTTGAGGTAAAATTAGTAGGACTTGCTGATGAATGAGAAAAAGTTATCAAGAATAACTTCTTTGTTTTCGGTATTCTTTGCACTGATGTATACAATGAGGGTTTGCACATATCCATACTCAGTATATGGGTATATATACCTATGTTCATAAGCCACCAACAGGCATAAGTTTAAGATGCAATTCCATTCCTCCTAGAAGGGATAAAGGAAGGCTGCAAAAGTGGCAAACATGAGGAGCGGTTACCTCTGCCAGCCAGTGAAATAGGTAAGTGGTGAATATTTATCTGATAGAGGAGTATGGTCATGGGAGAAAGAAAAACATGGGAGTCTTTGAAGAGGGTTGGGAACAAAGATTCAATTAAGTCCACCTGGCATTCAAAACCTCAAACTCTTTCACATTCATCTCTTCATTTTTTTATTCCTCGTATCTTACTTTCCCACTCCCCAGGCTTCTTTTTCTATTTCTTTATTTTTCTTTGACTCTTTTATTTGGCCTTTCATTGTCATCATCATCATGGCCATCACCATCACTGCCTTCACTATTAATTGGATACTTAACCAGCACACACTTATTATCTGAATTAATTCTCGTGTTTAAGCCCCTTGATAGGTACTTCCCACCCCACACACTCCTGCCCCCACCAGACTTTGCAAAATGAAGCAGCTTTCCCAACGTTTCCAGGCCAGAAAGTAGCAGAGCCAGGACGTGAAAACGGGTTTGTCTGACTTGGAAACCTGTGTTCTCACACTGCTCTCCACTGCTCTAACCTCTCCCTCTCCTTCACGCTCACTGCCCTTTCTCTTCTTGTCTCTCTTTCTCTTTCTCCTCTTCCTCGTGTCTTCTCCTGGCTGGAATTTTCCTCTCTGCCCTCTCTCCTTCCTCTTTCTTCTACTTAAGTCACACTGCCCTGCCTGGCCTGTCTTCCCAATCTCGCCATTCCTAATCTGAAATCTGCTATTATTACAAATTGAAAATATAAGCAATAAGCTTTTAGAGCTGAAAGAACCTCAGAGGCAGAACCAAGTCTTAAAAGCAGGTCACTGTAGCTTCCTCTCCCCAAAATCTCTGCTTCCAATGTGCAAATGAGACCGAGGCAGAAACCACACTGTTCACTGTCCCACCCGCAGACCCCACATTGGCGCTCACATCCGGGGCCACGGCATGGTGGAAGCTACTCCCTCTGCCCTGACCTTCAACCCAGTCCCTGCACCACCCGAAGTGCCACCTCTGCTCTTGTGGGAACTTCGTCACATGCCTACATGGTTATAAACACCGGAAAGATCCATTTGCCTCTCTCCACATCACCCACAATGTGCAATTCAAAATAAAATTAAAATTAACACTGAGCCAACAAGTAAGGGTAAGAAAGTCCAAGAAAATGATGATTATCCCGTAATTACTTCTATACTTAAATATGCATAGCACAGCTTCGTTTAAAAAAAAAATGAATGAAGTGCCCCAAGCATGGACTTAATCTGACTATTGGGTAATCCAACTACATAATAAATGTAGCTGGAAAATGACTAAAGGTAGGTTGGGAAATGAGCATTGTTGTATAAATTAAAAAGGTGTGCTAGAGATAAATAATAAATTTACATAGCACTCACTCTGAGGTAGGCGTGTGGTAAGCAACTTACATTTAGTCCTTACAACAAACATCTGAGGTAATTACTAATAAATGAGGCAGTTTAAGCTTTGGAACAGTAAATGAGTTTCCAGGAGCTGTGGCTGGGTCTGTTGGACTCCATAGACAGAGGGAGTTTTCACTCCCTGCACATCCTGCCTCACAAAAGTGACAAGGATGCTACTTTTTTTTTTTTTACGAATGTTTTATACATCAAACATTTAGATAACTACAGTAATATTGTCTTAACCCCTCTGTTTCTCTTTTTGAAACAAACTTTCATAAAATCATCACATCAGAACTTCATCTTTAGACAGCACTTTTGATAAACAAACAATAAATGTCATTGCTATGGACCAAGTCATTCTAGAATTCCTAATGCGTCTAGATTCCTGTGTTTTCTAGTTTCTTTATAAGCCACTCCTTCAGGTAATATGACACATTTAAAGAAAATAAAATGCAGAACAGTTTGTCTTTGAGGTGGCCTTAGGCTCACATGGATGCTTTAGGATTTGCAACCCACAACACTGAACATAAAAGAAAATTCTCCAGTAATTTGCTATGCCACCAGACAGGAATCCTTCAAGAATGGTGCAATGTCTGATCACTAGTTTTGACCTTCATATTAATCCACTTCCCAGGTAGATCAGAAGAGCAAAAGCAAGTGACAAGAACTCCTACTATGGACTCAACAAACATTCCTACAAGACGCAGAAGTCCAACCAGAAGGAGAAAGGCTTAAACTGCAATGAATGAAGGGTGGGAGGGAAGTTTGGGGACAAGAAAGTCTTGAAAGCTTGTCTCTCTTCATTCAAAAAAGACAGGAAACTGCAAAGGGCATTCTGGAGACTCATTTTATTTCCTCAGAAGAAAAATCAAAGCTCTTCAAACAGTAACCAGAAGAGCATGTCCCTTTCCTGTGCTACACTACAAGGTCCTGAGGATATACCTGTAAGTACAGAATGAATTCTTTGAAAATGCCTTGTTGTATCTTGTGTAAAATCAATGAGCACAGCGAAGTTCATTTTTAAAGTCCTTTTTGCATAGTTTCTTATCCCACATTCGTAAGGAACCCTATGTGTCTTTGTGCCATGTGTCTTATTCTATCTGAAATGGGAACACATTCTGAGCATGTTAATAAGGAATTCTAACCTCAGACAGTGATTGAGATACACAGGACACTTGTCCAAAGGTGATATAAAAACACCTAGACACTGATAAATCTGAAGTCTTCCCCTGCTCAAATCCTGTTCTGCTCAGGAATAATGAAAATATACTTTGAGAGATAATGTGCCATACATATTTTTAAAAATAATATGAAGTAATTACTCAAGGTCAGAACTTTCAGAATTTTAATGTATTTTGAATTTAAGGATAAATTATGATATTCATGTAATATTCTTAAGTAACTCATCTAATCAAACTACCATGGAATTTAAATTCTGTGTTCATTATTCAAATTAGTAAGCTAACACTTGAATTGTGCACCCAACATTCAAATTAGTGATTTAGAGATATGGTTGATGAACATTAATAATATTTGGTAAGGACAAGTAAAAACAAATCTTGAGGGAAGAATACATTCCAAAAAAAAAAATGAAAAACAATTTAAAGTACATGTGCACTGAGAATAGCCTTTCTGAGCCAGCCTCGATTGGTTTGTGTGGGAAAAAAGCCAAAAAATCTCTCTTGTAACATAAAAAAAATGTCTCCAGTCAGGTAATATTTTTCTTGTCTCCACATATTTTTATGGTTTGCATTATCACTTGCTATTTATAGAAAGACACACTAGCTACCTTGACACGAAACTTACAGATTTTTCCTCCCGAGTATGCACAAAAACTCACTGTTGGCGCCTGCCTGTCCCCAGCAAATCTCGGAACACTAGTGGGTGTGCAGTGCAGTCTGTAGGAGAATCAACCATTTCAAACACGCATTTGGTACATGTCTGGAGAAGCTAAGTTACACTGAACAGAATCTAGCACCTTTTATACCCATGGGATGAATTATGTGTTCCTGGTGCAGGGATAGTGCTGAAAACAAAGCAGCCTTTGAGATGTCTCAACAGGTTTTCAAACTGGCCTGGGGGCTTCGGCAGTCAGAACTAACACTTAAAAGGAGCTGTGTGTAAGCCTCTCTGACTTGGAGGAGAAAGACTCAAAACTTCCTTTAACAGTCTCCTACTACCCAATTCCTTTCCACCAAAAAAGAAGTGACATTTACAACTCAGAATTAAGGGAAATCTCGGCAACCACAGATATATTTAATCATGGAACGAATACTTAAAAAAAACAGCAAAATTCAAAAATTTGCTTGTGGCTCAAAGATTACAGACTTTTGCCATATGGAATCCATGTTATCATTTACACAGAGTTCCATTTTGATTAACTGAGAAAAAATAGCTCAGAAAGGTTTGATGTACGAAGTCAAAGGACAATGGCCAACACTTGTAATCAGTTCACAAATATCTAATACTTTCTCTCTTACATTGTAAGCTAGAAATGTAATTCAGAAATACAAGACAGAAGAGGGAAAACATCTATTTAATTTTTTCATTCTCAATTTTCTAGGATTTCCTAGATACAATTGTGATTTGAGTTTAAACCTAGAAACATCACTTTTTCTGGTGAATTCTTTGCTCAAAAAACTTTCTATAATCCATACATTTACCATCTTCAACAATCTATTAATATTTTCCTTTTCCATGTTCTTTCTCAACACCTTGCTTGTTTGCTTCTTCATTCATTCATCACTCATTCAACAAATTTTTCTATTTGTGTCTCATGTCCTAGTAGGACCTCAAACATTTGTCAGTTGATTGTTTTCTGATCCTCTCTGCTTACCACTAATATCTCAGGAAAGATATTAGTGACTGTCACTATTGTCCCAGGAGAATTTCCAGGAGACAGGTAACATCCACCTTCTGAGAAGAGTTTAGTTTTTCATGTCTGTCTACAGATGTGCTCATCTTGTCTCCAGTGTATTGAAGGAAGCCTCAAATTCATTGTTAAATGGCTGAACTCAGAAATACATATACCAGAAACCCTGCAAGTGAAAGCCTGAGAAGCTTGCCTCCTTCTGGGTTTGGGGAAAACAATTACCTATTGCTCATTTCTTGCATCTACCCGGCAGAATTTAACATACCTACTGTTCATAGAAAAGAAAAAATAAAGAAATCTAGTACTGTAGCAAATATTCAGAGAAATACCTACATTCACCCTCATATATAGACTGTTACCTTATTATAGGTGACAGTCATAACTCAAAACTGTTCCTCTTTTATTCTTCCCTGTTACTGACAAATAAACCTCATTCTCCCATTGCTGATGCCAAAAGCCTAAGAATCATCACTGATTCTGCTCCTACAATATCTAATCCAGGGTTCCTCAGCCTCAGCACTATTGACACTCCTTGTTGTGGGGGCTCCCCTGTATTGTAGGATATTTAGCAACATCACCAGCCTCCACCCGCTAGCAGCACTTCCCCACCCCCCAGTTGTGACAACCAAAAATGTTGCCCTGGTGAACAAAATTGCCCCCAGCTGAGAACCACTGAATCTAACAGCAAGTCCTGAAAGTGGAAATTCCAAAATATATCCTGAGTCTATACACATCCCACAAGATCCACCATGTGCCCCAGACCTAAGCCCCCATCATTTCTCACTTGGACCACTGCAGCAGCCTTTCACTCCAATCCCCTTAAGTCCGTTTTCTACTCTATGGTCAGAGTGATCTTTTTAAACCCACCATTAGATTATACCGTTTCTCTTTTTTCCTAAGGCTCCTCACTGGGAGCAGCTCACCACATCACTTGCTAATACTCTCCCCTTTTTTCACCGTTCTTTAGTTTCACTGGCTTTGCACCACATTCCAAATATGCCAGCTTCCTCCCACTTTAAAACATTACACATATTCTCCTTGGAATGCTGTGTCCTTTGTAGTATACATGACTTTGTTCAAATATCATTCATCAGGGAAATCTTCCTAGACTACCCTGTGTAAATAGCCCCTCTTTCCCCAGCATTCTATATCATGTTACCCTGCACTATTCTTGGTTGTAGTTATGTCTATTGTCCCTATTTTGAAATTATTTTACTTATTCATTTTTCCCCTGGTCAGCTCCTGGTACTCCACGACAGGCAGTACCTCGTCCATCTTATTTGTGGCTGTACCACCCAGGGCCTAGAGCAGCCACTTAGAACATAGTAGGTACTTACTAATTATTGGAAGAGTGAATAAATAACTGAAAATCATAAATAATAATGTGTTTTCTGTTTGAAAGTGAGAATATTCTTTAATCTAAAATAAGATTTGATTTTTATTTTACTAAATGTACTCAAAACCTTCCAAAGGTTTCTCTTCTCACCCCGAGTCAAAGAAGAAGCTCTTACAGTTACCTGCAAGGCCCCACATGTTCTGAGCCACTACCGTCTTCCTGACACGATGTCCTAACACTCGCATCTCACACACGTCACTCTGCCAAGCCCTGGCCTTCCTTCCGTTCCAAAACATGCCCACTTCCGAGCGTTTGCACCTGCTGCTCCCCAGGCCTGGGATGCTGTGGCGGTAGATGTCCCCAGGGCTCCCTCTCTCATGTCCTGCGAGTCTCTGGCCAAGAGTCCTCTTGTTAGAAGGATTGTCCCTGACCACTTTCAATAAAATAGCAAGAAAGAAAAAGCAGCCCCTGGCCACCATCAGCTTGGAGCTGTCCTGGCTCTAACAAGCCATGGTATTCTCCTTTTGAATATAAACAATTTTACAGAATACCAACCCCAGACAAGGCTACTCCATTGTGTGATGGATCAAGACAAAAGCAAGACAGCTCTATAATTGCATCTGAGCATGGATAAAAAACAAACCACAAAAATGCCAAACACTCTCCTTGTTCCAACTAATATGAGTGACTGCTCTTTCGTAACCAATTACAGATTTATCCTCACTTTGTTTCCCTCATTATCTACATAAAAATTAAGGTTATTAAGGCAATCATAGAATTGCTTGACTTTCTGACAGTACCAACTTAAGAACAAAATCACTCTTCCTCGAAACTTTCCCACAATCACCTGACAGAGCTCAAATCCAGTAATAAGGCCCTCGATAGCCTCTAATTGAGACATCCCATGGTTCCCCATGGTGTGTGGTCTCCCTCACTACATTGATCTAATCAGCCCAACTTTTTTCACGTACAATTGTGTTCCTGGTGGGCTTTGCCTGGAGTGCATCAACAATAGCAATTCCAGACCCCAATATCCATGACCCAAAATACGATAACTGTATATCCCAGTTTGCTGGAGAGAGTCCATGCTTATACCACTCATTTCTGTATACCTTTTAGTTAGTACTACTTTCAATGCTGTCCCAGTTTGGAAGATGAGTTATATTTTTCACAATAGCATTTATCACCATTTGGCATATTATAAATTTATTTTCATTTGTTTATTCTCTTTATCTCTGTATCCTCCTATCCCCTACTAGAATGTAAGCTCCATGAGTTCAGAAACATCATTTATTTTGTTCATTGTTCCACCCCCATACCTTGAACACTCATCATTCTTGGCACATAGAAGGCTCCCATTAAATATTTGTTGAATTAATTAACTAATGAATAGCTACAATATAATACTGCAAGAGATCTTTGAGCTATGAACTTTAAAACAATCTTCCCAACACACAAAAATCAGTCATGTCATTATATGCTAACACATAGAAACCAACATTAAAATACAGTGCAATTTACAATTGCTCCAAAGAAATTGAAATACCTAGCTTTACACTTAAAATGTGCATGGGATCTGCATGTTGAAAATTCCAAAATACTGATTAAAGAAAACAAGGAATACCTAAAAGTGGGTGTTCGTCCTCTTTGGTGCTCAGATGTGGCCTGATTCTCTGTAAGCCAACTTGGCAGGTAAACTCACTGCCCTCCCCCCTACTTGGGACATGACTCCCAGGGGTGTAAATCTCCCTGGCAACATGGGACATGACTCCCAGGGATGAGCCTGGATCTGGCATCATGGTATTGAGAAAGTCTTCTTGACCAGAAGTGGGAAGAGAAATGAAACAAAATAAAGTTTCAGTGGTTGAGAAATTTCGAATGGAGTCAAGAGGTCATTCTGGAGGTTATCCTTATGCATTATATAGATATCCCTTTTTAGTTTTTAGTGTATTGGAATAGCTAGAAGGAAATACCTGAAACTGTTGAACTGCAGCCCAGTAGCATTGACTCCTGAAGACAATTGTATAACTGTGTAGCTTACATGGTGTGACTGTGTGATTGTGAAAACCTTATGGCCCACACTCCCTTTATCCAGTGCATGGACAGATGGGTAGAAAAATGGGGCACAAATTAAATGAATAATAGGGGGATGGGGAGGATGGGATGTTTTGGGTTTCTTTTTTACTTGTATTTTTATTCCTACTTCTTTTATTTTTGGAGTAATGAAAATGTTCAAAAATTGATTGTGGTGATGAATGCACAACTATATGACGGTACTGTGAACAACTGATTGTACACCATGATAATTATACAGTATGCCACTATATCTCAATAAAACTGAATTTTTAAAAAAATGGATGTTTGTGGATTGGAAGACTCAATATAGTAAAGATGTCAATTCTTCCCAAACTGATCTACAGGTTTAATATAATTCCTACCAAATCCTCACAAGATTTTTTTAGACATGCACAAGTTTATTCTAAAATTTATATAGAAAGACACAGGCTCTCGAATAGCTAAAACAGTCTTGACAAAGAAGAAGAAAGTGTGATGCATCTTCAGGATCTAGGACTAGACAAAGAGTTCTTAGACTTGACAACACAAGCTTAATCCTTAAAAGGGAAAACTGATAAATTGGACTTCATAAAAATTAAAACTTTTGTTCTGCAAACGAACATGTTAAGAGGATGAAAAAGCAAGCTAGAGTGAGAAAAAATATCTTGAAAACCACATATCCAACAATAGACTAGTATTTAGAATATATATAAAAAGCTCTCAAAAGTCAACAGTTAAAAAATTAAAAATTAGTCAATTAGTAAACAAGCCAAAGACATGAAGAGGCATTTCACTGAGGAGGATATACAAATGACAAATAAATCATGAAAAGATGTTTAGTATCTTTAGCCACTGGGGAAATGCAAATTAAAAACAAAATAAGATATCACTACAAACCTATTAGAAAGGCTAAAATTAATTACTGACAGCACCAAATGCTGGCAAGGATTCAGAGACCCTGGATCACTCCTACATTGCTGCTGGGAATGTAAAGTGGTACAGTCACTCTGGAAAGTAGCTTGGCAGTTTCTTATAAAACAAAGCATGGAATTATCATATGACCCAGCAATTTTACTCTTGCGTTATCAGAAAAAAAGAACCTTATGTGCACACAAAAACCTATCTGTGAATTTCATAGCAACTTTTTTATAATAGCCAAAAATTGGAAACAACCCAGATGATCTTCAAAGGGTGAATGGTTAAACATGCCATGGAACACTCTTCAGCAATAAAAAAAGGTACAAACTGCTGAGACATGCCAACCTTGATGAATCTCTGGGAAATTATATATGTGAAACATGTTAATCCCAAAAGTTCACATACTGCATGATTCCATTTATATAAACATTTCTGAAAGAGCAACATTTAAAGATGGAGAGCAAATTAGTGGTTGCCACATGTTGGGAATGGGAGAGGGGTGGGAAAGGAGAGGAAAGTGGGGGAGACGGGCATCTGAGGGGCTCAAGAGCAACACTAGAGCTCCTTGTGGTGATGCAAGTGTTCAATATCTTGACTGTGGTTGTGAATTCACAAACTTACACAGGTGATACAAGTGTATAGAATTTAATACACAAACACACAAATGAGTACAGATAGAACTGGGGAAATCTGAATAAGATCTGTCGAATTGTATCCATGTCAATACCCTGTCTACGATACTGTACTATAGTTTTGCAGGATGTTGTCACGGGGTAGAAACTGGATAAAGAATCTCTCTGTATTATTTCTTACACCTGCATGTAAATCTACAATTATCTATAAGTAAAAGATATAACTAAAAAATAAAACTTCAATTTTAATCTATCCCAGAGTCAGAGTTATTCCTGATCCTGTAAGCAGAAAATATTAAAAAAAAATTATCAAAGCACATTCCTTGGGTCTGACATTAAGCACTATTAAGTGAAGAAGAGTGCTAGATCTCAGAAAAACATTTTTTAAAAATTAAAATTTTGGTTAAGGGGCCATGGCATATCTGATAGGTGTCCAGAACATTGCTCCTAACCATTTGCTGCCATCTACAGTGTTGACCTCTGCAGGTGAAACTCAAGCTCCTGTCGACACACCTAGATTTTACTTCTTTTGCTCTTCACTCATATAGCTCTTAAATTGGCAGCTGAAAAAGAAAGATAGGAAGAAAAGAAGAAAAACACATTTTAAATGAGAATTATACCTCTTTAAATTTCCATATATTACAAATATTAGGGCTACTAAATTGTAAAAGGCAACCCTCCGGGCAGATGAATTGCAACCGCCAGCCCTCCATGACCCTCAAAGACCCACCACCACCACCACCTCCCCTCAGTTCATCCAGGATGACACAGCCTGGCCAAGGCACAGGGTTTGATGAGCCGGTGAGACTGAATTTCTGTCCCCACCTTGGCTGAGTGCTCAAAGGTATGTTACAGACATAGCAGAGAAGGGAATACAATTTACTCATGGCATTATCTGTGTAAAACACTTGTGGCCCACTTGAATAAAATTTGAGTCAAAAATCTTTCATACCTTCTTCAAAACCAGGCGATATGAGGGATTTTTTGTTGTTGTTGCAAACATGATTCTCTACAGCACAGAAGATCAGCCAGAGTTAGACAAAAATCAAGAAACCACGAAAGTCGTGAAATTACCCTTTTAATCACTGAGCTCGAAAAAAAATCTCACACCAGTCAAGATCCTCACAAAGGCTTGCATGCTGAGTACTACCCAAACATTGCTTGGAGAGGAACTTGAAAGGAATTTTCAAATTATTTCTTCTCAGTGGTTAAGTACTGAACTGATGAGAATACCAAACTCACAATTTACAAAAGAACAAAGTATCACCCTTCTTTGCAATTAGTAGTGATGTATCTGTTGATGGAGAATTGTGTTCAACAATTTGTTCTTTCCTGGTAAGGAAGAATAAATACTATTTTCTCAATCCAGGAAGACCACCGATAAAATCCAGTAGTTTCTTTGAAGCTGTGTCAAAATTATTTAAAGTGAATAAACTAAATTGTTTGTTTTTTAAGTCTTTGCATCTTTTATCCCCAAACATTGGCTTACACACCTGCACAGTATGTGAAACACCACCTTATTTGCCATGCTTGATACAGATTTGCGTTCTTCTGTTTTATAGTGAGATTGAGACAACTCTTAATCTCAATATGGAATATATCTATACCGAGATGTTTAATTCTATGTGGAGATTGTTAAGGGGAAATAGGCTTCACAGATCTGCAATATAAAAGCTATAGTTTCTGCATTATTGAAGCAAGAGAAAATGTTTATTCAAAAATGTGAAAAATGATATCCAGAAGAGTATGGCAAGTTTTCTAGAGATATTTTAAGTTTTAATGTTCTAGTAGCAGGAGCAAATTACCAGCAACATTGTTTAATAGGATTGATAGTGTATATTATCACATTATGATTAAGATCAGGGGCTAAGGGATCGGATACATCTAGGTTGATGTCTAAGTTCTGGCATTTGCTAGATGTGTGACCTTGGAAAGTTACTTAATCTCTCTAAACCTCATTTCTAAAATGAAGATAATTACCCTAACCATTTAATTCAGTTGTGTTGAGAATTAAATGAGAAAATCCAAAGAAGGCAAAGTTATGTATCTTTTAAAAATTAATTCAAAATGTTTAGCACAATGGCCACATAAGTGTTCAATAAAGTATTATTTTTATTAATATTGTCCAAACCCACTATTTTTATGGGAATTGGAGCTAACATATCTGTCCATTTTCTGTGAAAAATGTTTGCAAGGTGGACATTATATCAACATTTAATCTTCCTGCAAGCTGAGCCCAGGCAACAGTTTTTTGTAATCATGCTGAACTTTCGCATCTTGAATCTTATAAGGAACTGTATTATTAACGATTTTTCAGTCTTTTCCAAGTGCTATCTAAGAAGAGGTTTTGAAATCAAATTTGACTTGATCATCTTAGATAATTTCCAGAAAATCATTGTAGATATATTTTTCACCCCAAAACAAGGAGTATATAAGTCATTATACCATTTTCATAAATATTAATTTCTCTTTTTGCAACAAGCTAAACTCTGAAAGTGACCTACACTCTCAAACTTCAATACTTCCCTGGATAGAAAGCTTCTGACAGCAAGCAAAGTCAATGCTCAAATTTATATAACACGGTGAAGAAAAGCATCTTTCAATGTTAAATGTTTTTATTTTAAAATTACCATTGCCTTAAATTTTGTCATGCTATTTATATATTGTAAAATTTCATATAATATAAAAGGAAGACACAAAATTTCATTTATACTAAATGGGTATACATTTTAAAAGACTGAGAAAAACTGATCTGAGCCTGAGAATATGATAGCTATTCAAGAAAAACTTGTATCTGTTTTTTCTCAGCCTTCTTAGAAAAAAAGAATTAGGACAACTTTCTCCTAATTATTTTATACATAGTTATTTGTCTGTAATCTTTCAAAGTTGAAAGCCCAAGCATCAGAATAAGTATTCTAACATCAGAAAATCCAGTCTCCCCAGGTGCCATACTCCTATATACTAAGATCAAATTTGACCTTAGTCAGATATAGTCCCTAATCATATCCATAATGCCTGGAAAATATAAAACTGATATAGCATTGAAAATTAAAGTTCATGAATATGTATATATATTTGTTCTAGTTTGCTAATGCTGCTGGAATGCAAAACAGCAGAGATGGATTGGCTTTTATAAAAGGGGGTTGGTTTATTGGGTTACACAGTTACAGTCTTAAGGCCATAAAGTGTCCAAGGTAACACATTAGCAATCAGGTACCTTCACTGGAGGATGGCCAATGGTGTCCAGAAAACCTCTATTAGCTGGGAAGGCACGTGGCTGGCATCTGCTCCAAAGTTCTGGTTTCAAAATGACTTTCTCCCAGGATGTTCCTCTCTAGGCTGCAGTTCCTCAAAAATGTTAACTCTTAGTTGCACTTGGGATATTTGTCCTCTCTCAGCTTCTCAGAAGCAAGAGTCTGCTTTCAACGGCCGTCTTCAAACTGTCTCTCATCTGCAGCTCCTGTGCTTTCTTCAAAGTGTCCCTCTTGGCTGTAGCTCCTCTTCAAAATGTCACTCACAGCTGCACTGAGTTCCTTCTGTTTGTCAGCTCATTTATATGACTCCAGTGATCAATTTAGACCCACCCTGAATGGGTGAGGCAACAACTTCATGGAAATTATCCAATCAGAGCCATCACCCACAGTAGGGTGGGGCACATCTCCATGGAAACACGCAAAGAATTACAATCTAATCAACACTGATAATGTCTGCCCACATAAGATTACATCAAAGTATATGGCCTTTTCTGGGGGACATAATACATTCAAACCAGCACAAAATTTCATCCTTTAAAGATGTTTTCTAGATACATACTTTCTATGCCAGCAGCCATGTCTATAAAGAGCTGTTGTATTTCTTGAACCATATTTTCTAAATCAAAACTATTTGTTCCAGCAGAGAATTTCCTTTCATCCCAGAGGATGATTCCTTAGGTTCTATTTTCCTGCTTGTGACCTAGAATTTACAAATCTGGATATAGCTTAATATCTAAATCTTTGTCAGTCACTCCTGTATTGTAACCAATTCATTGCTGTTCCAGATATTTTTGTGATTACTTAACCCACTAAAATGTATACCGCATCCCACAGAAAACTGTAGAATCCTACTTATTATATTCTGATTGCTGCTTTTACAATATAATGGATGTCTGTGTTTCTGCCAGCAGTGAATCTTTTAGGCTAATTATTACAAATTGACAGTACCAATATTAGCATTGAGGGATGTATTCATAGAATACACATCAGCACTCTTAGAGAAGACGCACTTTGTTAGCATGGCAAAACCAGGGACAATGGAATGGAAAATTTTATTTATAGGTGAGTGCCCAGGAAAACATATTCAGAAAACACAGACCACCTTGCATAACTATTCAAGGACAGATTTTATCTTTAAAAATTATTCAAGCTAAACTACACATAATGATAGAATAACAGGTCTTTCAGATAGTAATTCAAGGACAAAATTTCAGATGCCATCTATCATATTGAGCAAAAGTTATATGCATATTCTGAATTATATTACATGCATTTAGGAAAAACCCAAGATATGCATAATCTTTAAAAACGTTTATCTCAAATATTACTCACAAGGTCATCCTTTGATGAACAGCAGCAAGCAAGATTACAGTTCTCTTTGAATTTTGGTTTGCAAAGAAAAACTGTCACATTCAAAGGAGATGAGACCCCTCCAGCAGCTCACGGGGACATAATTAATGGTACAAATGTCTAGTGAAATTTCTCCACCAGATCAGCATTGGGTTTCATATGAAACCACTTAGTGCTATTTTATTTGTAGTATCACCTTTTAGGAAACTCTTGCCAATTCACCATCAATACATATACATGTGAGCATGCACATATATCACACTGCTCTCTTGCCCCCAGATAACTAGTTAAAGACCACTACGACCAATCGGAATCCCCAATTATGGCTCACGGCCTCTCCCTGTGTTTATAATGTTCATATTGCCCCATCAAATTGTGTCCATTTGTAGTCCTACTCTTTCAGGATTCTCCTTCTACCATAAGATTATGCCATCGGTGGGAACTGGTTAAATAATTAATTAAATCAACTATTTGATTATTTTCCGAAGCAACCATAACATCTAATATTCTACCCTATGACCTAGATATTATTATTATTTTACCCATTTTATTACTGAGAAAATTAAGACTCAGAAAACCCAAGTCTACTGACCAAAAAATCTCATGTGCTTTCAAATTCTATCACCCTTACAAAAGTGTATTTTGGGATATTGCTAGGTGTTTTGTTTAAATAAATTTGGGAAATGCTGGATTAAATAAAGATTAACAGATTTCTTTAACATGGAAATCCTCAAAGCTAATGTGTTTTATGAATCACAAAGAGGAGGATAGTCTTTACACTATTTGCAAAATTTGTTAGTATGCGGCCATCATTTTCTCCCTCAGGCCATCTCATAGGTCTGATATTTAGCTAAACATTGTTTGGGAAATACTTCATCAAAATTTACATGTGGTACTAATACTGTTTATTATCGGTTTACTGCATGATTGTGGGTACTTAGGAGAATATGTGATACATAGTGGATGTTTAATAAATATTTGTTATACAGGAGATGAGATTAGATTCAAGGAGAGAGCATAAAATGGAAGGATGAATTTGTATTTTGTCCAGTGGGTAAGTGGGAGTAATTGTGGATTGAGAAAGTAAATGAGATGAATAAATGGGTATTTATTTTGGGAAAACTTTTCTAGAGGTTGGCACATGTAGGAAATGGTAAGACCATTCATGCATTCATGAAAGAATCAGGTAGAGTAAAATCAACCTAAGAGTGTTTGTAAAATGTGAGGCAGAATCTGACAAAAGAGTGGAAGAAGTAAAAGTTGGCTTTAAGTTTAGCATCTTGGGTAATTGATGAACAATAGTGCCAGTGACAGAAATTTTTAAATGCAAATGTAAAGATAACATGCTTGTTCTTCTAGTCTTTCACTATTATTCTTAGGCAAATTCACTCAATTCTCCCTTTGTCCATTCATTTTGCTTCTGCTGATGCCCTTTCCCAAGGTTATATTTTAGACCAAAATGTGCTTTTTTTTGCCTCCACAAATTATCAGGCCCTTTTTACTCCATCACCAACCCATGTTCTAAACCCCCAGCTCCTACACAAACCTTCTCAAATTTCTTAGGCTACTCATTGTGTCCTAAACCAGCACCTCCCAAGAAAACACCCTCTCTGGACAAGCCATGCCCATGAATGCAATTAAATAGTTTTTATCAGTACTTGTTCCCTTGCCTTTTGTACTATCCATTACTTGCTGCATGAATCTTGTCTGTAAAACTTCTATGGAATAAAAGACCACTACTTAGTCCTCAACCTGATTCCCTAAGACAAACTGATGGTTCACAGGCTGTGTCATCTGAAAATCCCTAGTGGTAGGAATGTCTTAATTCTGTGTACCTCCCTAGGCACAGGTAAATTAAAGAATTTGGCACACAATATGAGGACAAATATCTGAGTTTAAAAAACCAACATTTTCAGCAAAATAATAATTAAAAATCTGACTTTATATGATTTTTCTTGAATATCTAATTTAATGATAGAGACAGCATAAATCACAAAAAATGTCCAAATTCCATCCTAGGCAATAAAGCTGGCCTTTTCTATCACCTTGGATCAATTACTCACAAGAAATAAAACTTAACACACTTGCGTTTCATCTCAGTTCACACCCTCTGAGCTCTTCTCACCAGCTAACTATGATTTAAACTATCCTATGAGCCAAACATTCTGCTAAGCACTTTATGTATACTATCATATTTTACTATGATTCCTTCTGGAAGTGGCCTTTATTATCTTCAGTTTACAGATATGAAAACTTAGGCTTAGTGAGGAAATATGACATACCCAAAGTAAGAAGCAGAACACCTAAAAAGGGCAGAGCCACTTAAGCTCCAAAAATATATCAAAAAGGAATGAGTAAAGGCAGGCATAATGTGTTGAGTGTGTTAGCTTAACTAGGTTACGGTGGCCAGTTGTTTGGTCAAGCAAGCACTGGCCTGATTGTTACTGTGAGGGTATCTCATAGAAGGATTTACATTTACATGTGTAATAGTTGATTGCATCTACAATCAGCAAAAGAGATTGTCCTCAGCAATGTGGGAAGTGTCCTTATCCAATCAGTTGGAGGTCTTAAAAGCCAGAACTGAGGATTTCAGCAGTCAAAAGAAGCATTTCTATCTCTACTTCAGCCAGCCAGCTTCCCTGGGGAATTCAACTTTACTTTTATGGGAGTGCTCAGTTTGCAGTGTGCCCTAGGTAGTTTGGACTTGCCAGCCCCATAGCCGTGTGAGCCAATTTCTATAATAAGGTTTTGGTTCTTTTCTTCTTAGAATCCTGACTAATACACTGAGTTTTTGGTTCCTGAAACACGAGGGCTGACACTGAAAATATTATGTTTTTCCTTCTTGTAGCTAAAAATAAGGTGGCAGATGAAGAGGAAAGGAGTGAAGCATAAAAATGCAAAAGTTTAGAAGGAACTCAAGCCCTGGGTCAGAGGTCCTAAACTGTGGCCTGAGGCTTTGTTGAGATCTGTTATCCTTGGCTGGCCTGAGCTGGGGAGAGATAACAGAGCAGTCCGTGCAAAAAAACCATCCCTTCATCAATGCAGAGCTCAGGTGCTGTTCAATCTGCAGATTCATATGAAATGTGTTATTGAATCATGGAATGGCCCTTAGAGGTTAACTTGTTTCCTGGATATTATTGTCACCTGTTATAGTGCACATGGGCACTTAAAATTTAATAGCTGGCTGAATCCCAACAAGAGATGAGAAAACTGGTTTGACCAAGTCCTCAATGCTAGCAAGTTTCTATGCTGTACTAAAATCCCAAAGCACCTGCTACTACCACATGCCAGTTTGCACAGGCAGACTTCACCTCCAGTGACAACAACTTCCCTACTTAATAAGCAGATGCTTCCATTAAGTGGATGAGTCATTTATATTAAGCCCTGGGAACCTTATTACTCATATGGTTGTGTAAATGAAGGCTCTGAATGGTCAACTCTCTTTCACAGTATCACATAGTTGCTAAGACGCAGAGCCACATCTGGTATAATCCTATAGAATAAAGTCTTTAAAGTTAAACAGGCCAAGGTTCAGATTCCAATCTTACCACTGACTAGGAGTGTGAATTTGGGCAAATTATGAACCTCTCTAACCATCTGTTTCATCAACAGTAAAATGGAAGTAATAACTATTTCTTTATAGACTTATTTTAAGAATTCAGGTTAATGGCACTGAGTATGTGTATTACAACACACCCCTAAGATGGATGGATAGCTTATTATTTTCCTAACATAAGGCAGATATAGGTTAAATAACTTGCCCAACACCCCACAGCAGTAAGTGTGGAGTTCAGCTCAATGCCAAGACTCCAAAGCCTTTGACATTAACATTGATGTTCAAAGTGGCACAGTCAGAATGCTCAATCCCTAGTTAATTACAATGGGCTGCAGAAATTCAACTCTGCTGGGAGGCAGTAATCAATGACAGGAAAAATAACTTCCTTCATTTCTCCTCTGTCCAAAGTAACCAGATCTTGAGAAGCTTAGGATAGATGAGATCACCAAAGGGTAAATAATAAATTATTAGACAGCAAATTGTATGACATGGCAAAGATACAAGTCCTGAACTATCCACAGTCTAAAAGGAGAAAAACACTTGCAGCAAGAGAACTTAAAGAGTTAAAAATGGTCATTAGTTAGAATTGTATTCAATTTTGACAAGAATTTTTAAAATATTTTTTAAAAATATTTTCCTGTTCTGCCTCCTCTCCAGGTTAGATTTTGTGATTTACCTTTATATTTAAATAGAGTTCCTCTATCAGTTTACAAAATAACTTACCTTCAAATTAGTTCTCTTCAATATCCAATACCACGTTATTTGACAATGGTTCATTTTTAATTTGGAAGACAAGAGAAACATAAAAACTATGGTTGGGTTTTATTGGCAAACTGGAGAAAAGGGGAGACTCTAAGGAAATTACTATATGACTCACTAGCTTTTGTGATAAATGACTGATCAAGCTATCCCTTCATCTTTCAGGATAAATTTTATTCTGAAATGAGAAATAATTTTATAAATGGACTAGAAGAACTACAGTCTAAGTTATGGATTAGCTTGTTAAAATAGAAATATATTCATGTTAGGATGATTATTTTTGTATCCCAATGCCGTTGGCAAAAATTAAAGTCCAATCGGAGCACAGAATGACATTCTTTTTGGCTTTGTGGTATAGGCAAAACTCACAAAATTACTCTAAACTTGATTTCCAATTTTTACAGATACTCTTAAAACAAAATAACTAATTATCTAATTTATATCTTCTTTTCCTTCAGGTACAAATCATAGGCATCTTTTCATTTCTTCTGCATTATTTGCCCAACTTAATTTCTACCCTAACTGAAATCTTAATTGTCTTCTTTTGATAGTGTGATTGTTTCCATGGCAACAACAAAAGATGTGATGAGAGTTCTCTCTGCTGCAGGTGAAAATAATCATAGCATATTGATAAACCATCTTCCAATACCATTTTAATGTAAACAAAGAGAGAGAAGAGAAACAGAAGCAAACAAAGTGGTATTCAGAAAGCAGAACTGCTTGAAATAAAGTGCTTTTCATTAGTTTCAATGATGTTAAAAGAAAGGTCAAATTGAGAGAGAATTTCAGATAACCATGCCTCTTGATTAAACATTAGATATAAAGAACATTTTTAAAAAACTTATTGAAGAACAAAGGAAAACAGTTCCCTATTCCAGGAGTACAGACAAACCATTGATTCAGTTTCAGTGTCCCTTTGCAAATTCTCTGGGGAGAAAATAAGACATATGGAAAAAATATGATAAAAATAAGAAGTGATTCTCTAGTACTGTCTGCAGTGCTTGAAATTCTGTGTAAACATTTAGATAGCACTTTATAGGTTAGTATCACAAATTTAAATTTAACAAATAATGTTTGGACCCTGAAATAGAAGGGGTTATCATCTTATCACATCCCATCTCCATCCACTGTCAACTCAATTCAACAAACCATCTCTTGAGAACCCACCAGCTGATGGAGCACAAGCAAGATATGCCTGGAGGATATGACAAAAGAATTATGAACCTCCTCCATTTAGGGCCTGCCTGAAGCTTAGAAGACAATATGGGGAGCCCTAGGGCAAGGCAATGACTAAGATAGAACTGGGGAAGGCTTGGCATTAAGAGATCCTGGGACCCCTGAAGGGTGGGTGCTCTGCATGTCCCTTGTGAATGTAGGAACTCTCTGGTCTCTAAGAAGTTGAGGATACAAACAGGTGTACTGAATTTTCTCCACCTCTTAGGTTAGGGGAGCACAAGGAGACTGGGAGAGAAAGGCTTTCTTCTAGTGTCTTGAAAGAGGATTGACAATCTACCTGTGGCTCTATCACTGACCACACACAGCTTCCTTTTACTACCTTGGGCGCCTCTCAAAAAAAGAGAAAGAAAAAACACAAATAACCAATATCAGGAATGAAAGAAATCATTATAGATTCTACTAAGCTTTAAAAGCTAATAAGAGCATATTAAGAAAAACTTGATGCCAATAAACTTGATAACTTAGATGAAATTCACAAATTCCTTAAATGACACAAATCAGCAAAACTAGCTTAGGGAAAAAATAGACCATCTTAATAGTAATTATATTGCTATCTTAATGTTAACTATGAACTGTTAAATAATTGACTTCATAATTTAAAAACTTCCCACAAAGAAAACTGATCAATTTGATCAAACAATTAAAGAAGAACCGATGTACTCTTATGCAACTCTTTCAGAAAATAAAGGAGATAGGAAAACTTTCTAAAATATTTATGAGATCAGTATAACCCTGATATCAAAACCTGGCAAAGACATTACAAAAAAAGAAAACTGCAAACCAGCATCCCTCATGAACCTAGAACTAGAAATCCTTAATAAAATACTGATAACTCAAACCTACCAGTACATCACAACCAATTGGAATTTATCTCAAGAACACAGGATCATTTAACATTTGAAAACCAGTCAATGTAATTAACCAATTAAAAGAATAAAGAAAAGAATAATCATATTATTATTGCAGTAGATATAGAAAGATCATTTAATAAAATCCAACATTCATTCATGGTTTTTAAAAAAGCTCTCAACAACTCGGGAATATAGTGCATCTTTCTCAACCTGATAAAAATTGGCTACACAAAAACACAAAAAACCCCGCAAACCTAGCACTAGGAGTATATTTAATGAGGCAATATGGAATGCTTTACCCTTCTTTGAGGAACAAGGTAGAGATATCCAATTTCACCACTTCTATTTAATATTGAACTGGAATCCTAGAAAACACAATTAGGCAACATAAAGAATAAAAGACAAAAAGATTGGGAAGGAAGAAGTGAAACCAATCTCTATTTACAGATGACATGGTTATCCACTTTTTAAATCCTAAGGCATCCACAAAGCAAAAATTTGAACAAGTAAGTGGATTTACTAAGGTTACAGGACACAAGGTCAGCACACAAGATCAATTATATTCACATATGTTAGCAACAAGCAACATATGAAAATTGAAATGAAAGGAACAAAACCATATATAATAACATCAAGGAACATGAAAGCATGAATTAGAGAAAGATTTGTAAGACCTGTATACTGAATACCACCAAACATTCTTGAGAGAAACTGAAGACATATAAGTGGAACTGGAAGACTCAATACTGTTAAGAACTAAATTTTCTCCAAATTGATATGTACCTTCAAGACTTACTATTTTTTTGAAGAAACTGATACTCTGCTTCTAAAATTTATTTGTAAATACAAACAATGTAGAATAGCTAAAGCAATCTTGAAAAAGAACAAAACTGGAGGACTTACACTAATGTTTCAAAACTTTCTATAAAGCTATAGTTATTAAGACAGGGTAATACTGATGTGAGGATAGAGGAGCAGATCAATGAATAGAATAAAATCCAGATATAGACCCATAAAATATAGTCAACTAGTTTTCAACAAAAGCACCAAAGTATTTCAATGAGGGAAGGAAAATCTTTTCAATAAATGGGCCTGGAACAACTGGATATCTATATAGCAAACAAATGAACCATAATCCATATGTTGACCATATACAAAAATTAATTTGAGATGAATCACAGTCTTCAAAGTAAAAACTAAAACTATTCAAATTCTAGAAGAAAACACAAGAGTATCTTTAGAGACTTGAAGTAGGCAAAGATTTTTTACACAGTTTACAGAGAACACTAATCATAAAAATTAATAAATTGGGATTCATTAAAATTTAAATCATATGCTGATGAAAAGACATTGTTAAAACGTAAATAGCCAAACAGTGGACTAAGAGAAAAATATTTGCTATGCATGTATCTGTAAAAGGATTAGTGTCAAGAATATATACAGAACTCCTATAAATAAATACAAAAGCTGACAATAACAAATGCTCATGAAGTTGCAGAGCAATTGGAGCTTTCATTCATTACTGCTGGAAAGCAAAATAGTACAGCCACTTTGGAAGATAATTTGATATTTTCTTATAAAGTTAAACCTACACTTACCATAAAATCAGCAATCCCACCCCTAGGTATTTATCCTAGGGAAATGAAAATTTATGTTCATACAAAAACTCTGTATACCAATGTTTATAGCAGCTTTATTCACTATCACCAAAAAAATGGAAACAACCAAGATGTCATCCAACAGGTGAGTGGATAAACAAACTGTGGTAAACCATGCAATGAATGACTACTTATGTGATTCTTGAAACAACAGGGATAAATCTTAAATGTGTTTTGCTAAGTGAAAGAAGCCAGACTAAAATACAACATGGGTAAGATTTTGATTATATGACATTATGACAAAGGCAAGACTATAGGGATGGACAACAGATCAACGTTTTCTGGGGGTGGGAGAGAGGGAAGAAGTTGACAACAAAGTAACTGCACAGAGGAATCTGTGGGGGGAAGGAATTGTTCAGTATCATACTGGCGTAGTGGGTTCATAACTCTATACATTTGTCAAATCTCCATTGAACTGCACAATACAAAAAGTAAACTTTACTTTATGCAGGTAAAAAAAGAAAAATCAGCCAGGATGTCAATCAGGGGAGCCCAGAATGAAATACAGAAGATGACAAATGAATCTAACTATATTACAAATATGTGACATAATGTCACTGAAGGGAGTGTGGAAAAAGTTGACATAAGTAACTTTGGAAAACAGTATTTTTATTGGATACTGTTAAGTAACAAAGACAAAAGTATTTGTACACAAACACTAACTCTAGTTGGTAAATTTGTTTCTCACAGAGATATATATTAGCAATTCTGAAACTATCTGTATATTAGAGTTGAACAAATAAGGAACTAAATTGTAGGTAACAGGAGTCCGGTTTCTCATTGTCAGAGAAAGAAGTTATAAATAAGAAAGAGGGGTTGTGGGGAGAGACTAGAATAAACCCTGTGATGCTGGACTAGAATCAGCAACATCAGTATGAATTAATATGTATTTTTAAATATATACACATAGACAGACACAAATATACATCTATGTGTATACATGGTTTTGTATACATGCCTACATTTCCTTGCTCTAAGGAAAGATCCTAAAAGCACTGACACCCCAATAGCAACAGGCACACCCAATGCTCTGATCTTTTTTTTTTTTTTAATATCATTGTCCAATAAAAGGAACAAGACAAGGGCTCCTTGGAGAAATGGTTGATTCCAAGTCTGAGTCAGAGAAAATACAAGATGGATCATCTTGTGGTGCCATAAAGTAAGAAAGTGCAAAAGAAGATGGAGAAGGAAGAAGGAAAGGGAGGAAAGAGAAAGGAAGAGGAAGGAGAAAGAGGAAAGGAGTGGGGAGATAGGGAGGAGGAGGATGAAGAAGGAGGAGGGAGAGAAGGAGGGGGAGGAGAAGAAGAAAAAGAATGGGGAGTGTCGGAAGGTCACAGGAGCCAACTGAAAGAGCTCCCAATGGCCAAAGCTTGAATAATTTGAGCAAAAATAATAATGATAATAATAATTATAATAACAAGAGTGTTGGATTGTAGCCCAAAGAAATTATATATCTATGAGTCTATACAGATACAATAATCATTAAATAAACAAATGAGGAGAAGGAACAAATCTTTCTTACAGAAAATTCTAAATAATATATGTAAATACTCCCCCTTCTAGGTGGTGGAGCTTAAACCTCTTCCCCTTGAATGTGATATGGACTAAGTGAAAGAGTATAGAAAAGGAAAATAACTTTGCAGTGGAGAAAACTTGCAGACCACCTTAATCAACTGATCATGGTCAATATCACCAGTAATAAGTCATGTTGAGATCATGAGCCTTCAGATATAATGTGATAAGAAAGGAGCTTCACCTAAATGATATTCTCAAAAATTCATAACCCCAGTCTAATCATGAGTGAACACGAGAAAAACTCAAATTTAGGGACATCCTACAAAACACCTGACCATTACTGCTCTTCAAAACTATCCAGGTCATGAAAAGGCAAGAAAAGATTGAGAAACTGTCATAGATCAGGGAAGACTAACACAACATTACTACTTGATATAATGTGACAACTTGGATTTGATCCTGAAACAGAAAAAGGACATTAGGTAAAAACTGAAGAAATCTGAACAAAATATGGACTTTAGTTAATACTAATGTATCAACATTGGTTCATTAATTGTAATAAATGGTATTAGTGAAATAAGTGATGAAATCTGAATAGCGTCTATGATCCAGTTAATTAGTATTGTCCCAATGTTAATTTTTTAGTTTTGACAAATATACCATGGTTATATTAGGGGAAGTAGGGCAAAGGGTATAGGCTATAGGGGAGCTCTCTGTACTATCTATGTAACTTTTCTGTAAATCAAAAATTATTGCAAAAAAAAGTTTAAAAAATACAAAAGACAAACAATCCAATAAAAAACTGGCAGAAGATTTGACAGACAGATCACCAAAGAAGAAATAGTAATGACCTATAAGCAAATAAAAATGTGCTTCATTTTTTTAACTCCATTGGTCAGCTGGAAAATGCAAATTAAAACCACAATGAAATACCATTTCACAAACACTTTAATGACTTGAATTACAAGGACTGACCACACCAACTGCTGGCAAGCATGTCAAGCAACCAGGACTTTCACACATTCTAGTGATATTTTTAAATGACTCCTTTAGGAAAATGGCAGTTACTTGTAAAGCTAAAAACACACTTACTATAGGACCCAGCAGTTCCACATCTAGGTATTTAACCAAGAGAAATAAAAAATAGTACCACAAAAAGACTTGTACAAGAATATTCGTATCATCTTGGTTCATACTACTTAAAAAATTGGAAACAACATAAATATCCACTAGCAGGGGAAAGTATAAACAAATGGTGGTATATCCACAGAATGGAATGCTACTCATGAATGAAAAGCATTGAATTACCAATAAATGTAAAAAGGTGAATGATTTTCGAAAACATTCTAAATGAAAGAAACCAGATATAAAAATGAATTATTGAATGATTCCACTTAATATGAAGTTCTGCAACAGGCAAGACTAATTTATGGCAATAGAAATCAGAACAATGATTGCCTAAGCGTGGGCATGAATTTGCTGGAAAGAGACATGAGTGAACCTTCTGATGTAATGGAAACATTCTATATCTTAATAGGCTGTGGATTACACAGACGAGTGCATTTGTCAAAACTCATTGAACTCTATACTTCTGATCTGTGATTTCACTGAATGGAATATACCATAATTTTGTTTTTATTTTTAAACCTTATGGGGAACAATAAAGGTTGTACTCAGAGAAAAATGCATAGCCTTAAATGCCTCTGTTATTAAAGAAGGACTAGAAAGAAAGTAATTTAGCTTAATATGCTTCATAAGAATTAGAATAACAACAAAATGAACCAAGAGATACTAGGCAGAGGAAATTCCGAAAGATGATGCTGAGATTAAAGGTACAGGCATTTTTTAAACAATTGAAATTAAGACAGAATTCCAAAATTTTAAAAGACCATTAAATTAGACAAAACTTTGGTTAGTAAAAAAAAGAGAGAAAAAATTAAAATTTTACTCTTCTTAGGAATGAGAAATGGGACAACCTCAAATGCATAAGAAACTGAAAGAATTATAAGGACATATTGCATACAAATCTATGATGATTAATGTAAAAAACAAGTAGAAAGTGATCATTTTTAGTGAAATACGGAAGTTAACCCAAGAAGAGGAGAAAACTTTTATTGATCATTTTCTACAGAAGTGAATGGAAAATAAATAAGATCCATCAGATATTTTCAATATAAGGATGGCAGAGGTATAAAAAAAATATTATCTATACAAAAGAATGAGAATCCAGACACAGACTATACATGAGAATGTAATATTTGGCCCAGAGGCATTTCAATTTGGGGGACAAAGAAAGTTGTTCTGTTTTACAAGTTTCTCACCAAACTGGGTATCCATTGTGAAAAAATTAAAGTAATAATCCTATCTCACAGCATATACAAAATAAATTTCAAGTAGATTAAAGTGTTAAATATGAATATATTATTTATATTTTACTGCTTCTTCTGGGGAAGACCTAGACAGAAGCTAAAAAAGAATTTTTGCCTGGCAGAAGATACTATAAAAAAAGGCAGTAAACAAATAGTAGATTTAGAAAACATGTTTGCAGTGCAGATGACAGATAAGGGTTTAAAGGCTATAATTATATGATGAGAGCTTTAAAAATTGACAAGAAACAAACAACAACCTAATAGGGAAATGAGCAAAGGATTTAAACAGCTAATTCACAGATGAGCAAATCCAAATGGCCTACAAATAAGTGCAAATATTTTTAAAATTCACTAATAGGGAAATGGAAAGTGAAGTAACAATCAACCATCATTTAAAACCCATCAGCCTGGCAAACATTTTAAATAATGCTGTCAATGGTGGCGGGGATATGTGGAGTCATTTAAAGTAAAATACTCACATCACTTCCCATTCTCTAAATGCTTCAATGTAATTCACTTCAAACTATAAAATAATACAAAGTGACATATTTATGGCCAAGGGAAGGATTTTAAAAAGATGATTCATTAAAGGGTCACTGAAATGGCAGATTATTATGCACAGCTGGGTAATAATAGCAGCGATTCACAAGAAGATATCTTGGTAATAGAATGACTAGCCAAAGCCCAAAGAGCCCATGTACTTCCAAGAATAAATTTCCTTTCTAAAATACCTCAGAGGAAGGAAAAAAAAAAGTACAAACAAAAAAACTTAAAGTTCCTAAAATGCAAGATTGGGAATTCCCAAGAGATTGATTCAGCTATTTTACACTAGCAAAGACTCCATTAAAATTGAAGGTTCATATTTTAGGGTCACTTTCTTCAGTTTCAAAATCTTTGAGCCATAGAAAGCTGTACTGTTAATACTTGGATATTTTAAAGGTGTTTCTCTTTTCAGTCCTTTAGTTTTTCTTTACTCTTGTGACTCTATGTCCATTGACAAAGTCAATTCCAGACTTACAGCCCCAGGGAAGTAAAGAACAAGGAAGAATATCACTGATTTTTGAGTTTCAAAAGCCAAAATCTTATATAGACATGAAAGTTGGAAGAATAGTGATGTGTGAAATCCAGGATTTTTTTCTTTTCTATTTCAGAGAAGAAAAAGATTATCTAGGCTGGGAAAGGAGAGAAAAATCAGGGAGAGGGAGAGATCAGATGGTCTTGAATCCCTGGGAAAGGGCCTTGTACCCTGTTCCCACTCTCAGCCAAACCTGAGGGGGATTTCACAGCCCTAGATAGGGTTGGGGATTTGAGGGTAGCCTATGACCTGGGACTTGCTTCAGCAGAAGATCTCAAAAAGGCAGTGTATTCCTTGGCATGGTATCATTCAAGTAGCAACGACTGCATGAGGTGTCCAGTCAAAGGAGGCTGAACCAGCTTCAGAGAATTCCCTGTAGATCCAGAAAGGGAACAGCCACACATTTCTCTTGTCTCCTGAACAGGGTTCGGAAGTCACCAAGCAGACTTGAAGAAGTCTGATGTTTATGACAAGGAAGACACAGGCACAACTTGTGAAGACTCAATGACCAGAAACCAGATGTCACAGCAAATGCTAGCAAGGCAAATGTCCAGATATCTACATTCAAGGCATTGGGGCTCTGAAAGCTCCAGAACCTGGAAGCAAATCTAGATTTGGGAAAGACCCTGCATTGACTTAGAGAGCCTGAAACAATGGAAGAAACCCCAAATTGACCAAGATTAAATTTCTACCAGATAAAATGGGAACTTGGAATAAAAATTAAATTCAATTATAGGAAAATCAAGTCAAATCATATTTCTTAAACATTTGAATTCATAGGATGAGGGTTGTACACACTTTGCACAACTACTTCAAGTATAATTTTTTTTCTGCTCGAAGATAGGTGACAATTACTATAAAGTTAAAAAAATATGTTCTCAGTATCCAATATCCACCTATTATCTATCAATGAAAATTTACATTCTGTAATTTTTAAAAAGTTGAGATAACTTAAAATAATTACAATGATGAACTCTTCCCATCACTATAGAAATGTGTTTGATTATATTAGAAGATCAGAGTCGTGAAAATAAGAGAAGTTTTAAGGTGAAATTAAGAGGTGTTATCCTACATATCACAAGTTTATTGCAAATCCTTTAATCCCAATAACTTGTCTGAGAGTATGTGATAGGAACATAAAGTTCAAAGCAAACTTTCTAGAATGCGCAAATCCAAATGCGCACCATCCTCCAATTATCACATTAGAAAACTACTGAGATCTAAAGATACAGATGCTGAAAATATTTTTGGAATCTCTCTTTTGAAGTTGGCTTCTGAGTCAGGATAAGAGCCTCACAAGAAACTAACAGGGTTTTAATAAATTTACAAGCAAATCAAGAAAAGCAATCTAAACTTCTTTATCATCAGAACTTATATTTGATTATTAATATTCCCACTAGATTTAATCCCAAACATTATTAACTGAGTTCATAGCATAAAACTATCCTTAAAGGATGAAGTTAAGCCTCCACTGAAAATAGCCAAAATGACACACTTCTGAAGGGCACATAACAAGCTGTCAAAGGATTGGCAGAATGGTAGAAAATGTGCACACATTCAAGGGAGAAAAGGACAGTCAATAATATGAACGTTGACTAATAAATCTGTGATGACTCGTGGCAAATTAAATTCTGTTTTCTTTTTTTTCTGAATACAATTTGATGAAGAAACTGGGATCTCCTTTTTGAAAACAAAACAATAACATGCATCAAAGAAAGGAAGAAAAGCATAAGAGAGGCAAGCCAGCTGGAGTGTCCTGGCGTCATCAAGCATATTTAATAATAGAGAATGCAAGAAGGGACAGCCAAAACATGCTTAATTTATGTTTCTTTAACAATTTTTTCTCAAGAACAAAAAAGATTCTGTGGGGTGTGTCTGAATGGTGCCTTTCCTAACCTCTAATTCCAACCATATAAAAGATGAAACAATTGAAAGGTTTACCAAATGAGAATTGGAAATATTTTCATATTCATGAGCAGGGTGATTTTTAAATATTTAGCACACATTAGCCCTTTGATACTGACCAATCAGAACATATGCAACATCTATTGGTCACTATCCATTACAATTAATTGTCATACTGGTCATCTCAGCTGAGAATTAGCCCTGCTCATGGCTGTTTCTCAAGGGGAGAAATAGCTCCTTTTTATATACAAACTGTCTTTTTCTTTTTTATATGCACTGAGTAAGAAACACAAAGTCTCTATTTGCAACCTGTTTTTTTTTTTTTTAGATCTATGCTTTGCATTAGAAAAGGGAAAAATAAACAGTAAGAATAATTTTATCTGTTCAGCGGCTTAAAAAGTAGTGATACCATTCTACTAGAAAGATACTCTATGAAAAAAGCCTCTTAATTTTTTAAGTATAAATACAAAAATTACATAGAGTCTAGGTTTTGTCAGAGGAAACTGTTACATCCAGTTAAAGACATCAGTGAGGTAAGGACAAGAGGGCTTCTAAAGGGCTCCTTTTATCAAATATTTAGGGCCTAGCAGCTTGTAAAATTATTCCAGAGAGCAAAGGAGATTTCGCAGATTGCTTTTTTTTTTTTTTTTTTCCATGTTGGAGAGAATTGCATTCCACAGGAGCTTCCCAGACCAAGCCAGTTTCATCTCGCAGTCAGTGGCCTTGGACTGTCCCTCTCCCTCTCTCACTCTCACTCTGCTCTTGATCCCTCCAATTCGTCGTCCGTGTAGCAGCCAGAGTGATCTAAAAACACAAGTCTGATCATGTCCCTTTCCTGCATAAAACTTTTCAATATGTTCCCATTGCATTAACAATGAAAGACCAAATCTCTAGCATGACTACATGGCCTGAGTGATTGGCTCTGCCTCCTCTCCAACCTCATCTTGAGCCCGTTTCGCTTTCACTCACACAGCACTGAAGTGTTTCCATCCTCTGGGCCTGTGGACATATTCTCTCCCCCTCTTCCTCACTGACTCTTTCCTACTTATCCTTAAATTTCAACTTAATGTCACTTTTAAGGAAGCCTTCCTTGAAACTCCAATTAATTTTTTTTCATATCATTCATTATGTACTAATGGGTTTAAACATTTGATGGATTTCAATCCATTGCAATTATTATCCTGCTCAAATTGTCCCATTCTTTTACTAACAGTAAATAACCTTTTTAATTGGTTCCATAGCCCTTTTGACAAGACCCTGTTAGTCTTGAGAGCTTCCTTGCTATCTGATATGATAAGAGTTTCCAGGTTCATCTTGTCCATTTCTTGCCTCATGCTAGAAAAGAGCAATTTCTCAAAGATGGCTTGGTTTCTTTTCATGGGAAACTGGTATATCAAGATGACAATTTTGGTGCTAAGGATTTTTATTGGTACTGGGTGATTGGTAATTTTTTCTAGGCCTTTCTTGTAGACATGGCTAGGAAATATATCTTTATCTATAGCCACATCATGCATAATATGCTACATACCTACTCTGTTACATACGTTCTCAATTGCATACAGACAATTCAAATACAATGTATATGCATTATATATATGTATGTATATGAAACACCTCATGAGTTAATACTGATATTTCTAATTCAAATTTCAAACTAAAAAGTTTTGGCTTAAATTCTTCTATGTTTCATCTGTATCTCTCTCTCTCTCTTTTTTTCCCCATTTCAAGAATCCTGGTTCTTAAAGTCAAAGAGGATGAGAGAATTAGAGTATACCATTATTACTTATTTGTTTTATCCCACATTAAACACAGAACAGTCTCAAAACAACATTAATATAACCAACATAATGATTATTGAGGACATTTTAAAGTTTTGTTTGGTATATGTTAGCCCTAATATCCCCCCATTTTTAATAATTACACTATAATACATTTTCAGAGCACATACCCATTACATAATATATTCTTTCTCTTTGAATTTTCATTTAATCTTTATTCTACAAGTAATATGTTTGATGCTTACCATGGGTATTCATTGAATAAATAAATGAATGAAGTGCTTTGCATTTGTAAAGCAGTGTGTCAAAGTATGAACCTAGGAGTCATCAGTCTTGGAAGGGAGCCCTGGTTGATCTGTTTTGAGAGGTCACTGGGTCTAGACTTCTCCAGCCGCTTTAGACCTTTCCATGCATTCCTTCCACTTACCAGCTACTGGATTGTGCAAAACCCCTCCCAGTTTCAATTTATGTTCTCAATTGGTCTGCCATACTTTTCCATAATTACTGTTATCTATTTTGAATTTCTGCTGTTTCAGAACCATTAGATGACCCATTGCTTCTCTTTGCTCTTTTCCCATACAGACCTTGTATTCTTTGAACCCACTGTCTATCCAGTACCCAAAAGAGATATTAAATAAACAAAAACAAATCCCATAAATAAAATTACATAACTGCCATGCATGTTATAAAGGAAAAGTATAGCACTCTATGAAAGCAAGTACTTTCATGCTGTGAAAGCAAAAGTAATTTGCTTTTCTTGCACTTTGGTCTGGAATGTCTCAGCTTTCTGTTCCATCTATCTCAAAGGTTAGTGTTTCATAGCAGATAATCAAATCTATTTCCTCTTCTTCTTCCTGGGACCCATTCCATTTCTGTTCCTTGCTTGCAGTGTATGTACATCATAGTATATCTTTCTTCTATTTTTAAAAAGACGGGCATATTTAACCGTTTGGGTTTGGTAAAGCTGCTGGAATGCAATATACCAGCTTTTACAATGGGGATTTATTAGCTTACAAGTTTACGGTTCTGAGGCTGTGAAAATGTCCCAACTCAAGGCATCAACAGAACAATATCTGGACTCTGAAGGCCAGCTACCAGTGAGTTTGGGCTCCTCTGTCATGTGGGAAAGCACACGGCAGCACCTGCTTGTCTTTCTGTCTTGAGTTTTGTTACTTTTAGCTTCTGACTGCTCCATCTCTCAGCATCTCTGGGTGCTTCTCTTAGCTTTTGTATGTGTTTTGTCCTCTTATAAAGGATCCAGCAAGAGGATCAAGACCCACCCTGAATGAGGTGGTTACATCTCAGTTGAAATAACCTAATCAAAAAGTTCCACCCACAATAGGTCTACACCCACAGGAATGGATTAAAAGAACATGGCCTTTTCTGGGGTACATAATAGCTTCAAAATACCACAGTAGCCTCGAAATCAGCTATTGATGATGTTGGAGCCACATTATAAAAGTAAACTGAGTCCTGGAGTTACTACTTAGAGAAGAGCTGTCCACCAATCATGATCAAAATTTATCAGACTTCTTCATGAGAAAGAAAGAAATTTCCATTTTTTTAAGCAATTAAGATTAGGAGGCTTAATATTTTTCAACAATTAACATTATATTAATAAACCAAATATGATCTATCTTGCAGAAGTAACTAACTGGCCCCTGAGCAGAACTTGAGGAGAAAGGTAATAGGGAAGATGGCTCTACCTGCTGATTCTATGAGCTGTAGCCTATATACATACATATAATAAGCTTCAAGAACCCCATCATTACACTGAAAGTCCCTCTTTTGGCTTCCAAACACTACTTTCTCCTATATCACGTCCGATGGCTATGTTCATTCTCAGCTTCCTTGACTGGTTCTTCTTATTCCACCTGCCCATTACAGATTGATACTACCCAATAATAACCCTCAACCCTCTTCTCTACACATTTACCACATCTGCATCTCAGTTACTTAGTGAATAATACTGAAATTTTATTTCCAATTCTAGAGTCATATTTGCAATGACCTAATGGACTTCAACCTGCTATCCTTTTGGCACCTCAAACTCAAAATATTCTAAAGAGAATTTATCATCATCTTCATGAGATCATTTCTTCCTCTTGTGTATCTTTTTTGCTTAGGGGTATTTCCAAGTCATCAAGCTAGAAACTTCATGACCTTCACTTCACTTTTCCTTCCTATCACAAAGTAATTTCAATTGAGTATCTCTTAAATCTGCTACCTCCTTCATATCACACTGTCACTGACTCATCCTTCTCCTGGACCACAGTAGTTGTCTCCCAACTGGGCTTCTGACTGCCAATCCTTTCTTCCTCTACTCCATCCAATCTGTTTGAAATATCTTACTTTAAAAATAAGTTATACATGCTCACAGATACAAAATCCATACAACACAAAGGGTATATAGTGAAAAATTGACTTGTTCCCATCTCTGTTCTAGCCACACTCTCCTGCCTACAGTTTCATGTTCCTAGTACTTTTCCAGCATAAATGTGTGTATATAAATATATATACACACATAGCATCATTTCAAATGGTAGCATATTATATATATTAATCTTCAGCTTGTGTGTTTGTCAATATAGTAATTAATTTCATTTAATAAATATTTTTTGAGCCCTACTATGTACCAGTCACTCTTCTAAGTACAGCAGTGAATAAAAACAGGCAAAAAATAAATAAATAAATAAAATTCTTCACCTCCACAGCATTCAACTTAGGTATGAAGTTTATATTCCAAGGAGGAAATTATGGTATCTTGGAAATATTCTATATTAATACATATTGAGGTGTCTTATTCTCTTTCCCTCAGCTTACGCACCTATGCACACACCATAATTTCTTTCTCACTGCCTTTGATAATGGCATTTAACTTATTTCCAACATTTTGCTATTAAAACACATTGAAGTAAATATCCTTGTACATATGACTTTACCCATGTGTGTAAATGTATCTGTATAATCAATTTCCAGAGATAGAATTGATATACCAGAGATTATATATACATATCATTTTTTCAATATTCCAAGTGTTCTCCATAAATGTTTCTAGTAATCTGAAATCACTTCAGCTCCCTTCCAAGGTTTGAGCTTAATGAAGAAATTTCTAATTCAAAAGGAGAACAGGGCTCATGATCTCTGATAATGATATTTGCCTTCAAGGCAACCCCACTTTCATTATTTGTTCTATACTCTGGTTTCAGCTTACAGTTCCTAATTGTCTTTGCTTTAATTTTTTTGTCCCTTACATCTCTCCTAGTTTCTGGTAATCCAGCCGTACGTTAAACATACTTGTTGTAATTTATTGAGCTCTAAGCCAAAAAGGTAAATCTCCAAGTGCTTTAAATGAAGAGAGAACTCATGGCGGTGAGAGAGAATTAGAGCTCCATGAGAAAAATGGTATTGGGAGCACAGGCCTCCATTAGTGTGATTTTCTAACAGAGGGGAGAAATTCCTACCTGCCATCCATGTGCTCATCCAGAATGAACTACCCATTACAGGTCAGGTATGGATACAAAGCAACCTACCAAAGATTCCAAAGCCTGTGTGGATTAAATGTAAGCCTGATTTGTGTGTGGCAAAGAAATTGTAATCTGAGAAGCTAATATGAAAAGTGGTTCAGAATAGGTGAATCCCTTTAGCATATGAACTGAGACCACCAGAAGACAACCCCATTGAGAAACAGTCGCAGTTTGGTACACACAAAGGCCTACTTCAGGAAATTATTCCAGAGATATTCCAGAGACTCAGACACCCACCCTCCCCACCCCAGAAAACAGAGAATTCACACCTGGGAAACTAGAGACAACAGGAGAATTGGAAAAGAACTTTAAACTAGTTATGTTTAAAATGTCCAGTGAGAAATTTAGTGACTTGCCTAAGGTCACCCATCTGGCAAGTTCAAACCAAGTAATCTAACTGAAAGAGTTCACTTTTATAACCACCATAGTATGATATACTGACTTTTCACATTGTACCTAAATAAAAAGGATTAAAAACTACCATACTAATCTATGTTGCTCTAATTTCATAGCTTAGAACTCTCTTCCTTTAGTTAATATTTGTATATTCGGTATTACAAAACTACAATACTATTACAGCCAGCTGTATTGTTAACAGGACAGGGAGATAACTATGGGTTTCCACCAGCAATGGAAAATTTATGTCTGTGGAACTTACCTAGTATCTGTTCAGGATGGATGTGGAAACACCAAAGACTCTTATCAGTTTCATGGAAAAATAACCAGATGGATGCCTTGTATAAACAAATGATGGGGAGGTGGGGATGAGCAGTATTCCTGATTGAATGTGGTTTTCTAACTCACATCATATTTGGATTAGAATGTTAAACAGTCAATTTTCTGAGACAGGTACATTGAACTTTATGAGTGATGTGTTCCACTTCTCTTATTTATTACACATTCTCTAGATTCCCACCCTCCACATGGAATAGCATTATAGCATAGCTGATCATTAACTCCACTATGTGTGTCAATTTAAACAGTTTATTTACATCAGAACATTCTGAGGATCTTGGAAAGAAATTTTTTTTACCTTTTCTGAGGCCAATATTACCCTGGTACTGAAGAAATGAAAAACAACACAGGAAAATTAAAAAAAAAAAAAAACTTGTAGACCATTATCTCTCATAAACATATAAGCAAATGTCTACAACAAGATATTAGCAAATTAAATCTAACAGTAAATAAAAAGGAAATACCTCACAACCATGTGGGGGAATAACCTGTAAATGTAAGACTGGGCCAACAGTAGAAGTACAATTAATATAATTTACTATATTAACAAAATAAAGGAGAAAAATGACTTTATTTCCTCAGTAGATGCAGAAAAAGCATTTGAAATAATTCAAATCCATCCATGATTTAAAAGAAAGAAAACTCCAGAATACTAGTAATAAAAAGGATCTTTCTTAACCTGATAAAGAGCATCTACAAACACAAACAAACAAACAAGCAAACCTATAGTTAACATTGAATTTAGTTATTAAAACCAAATATTTTGCCCCAAAGATCAGGAACAAGGCAAAGTTGTTTGGTCTTACCACTCCTATAAGGAAAAATGTAAATAAATTTAATGCATTCTCAAACCAAAGACAATGGCATTTTTAAGGCAAAGTGTAAAAAGATATGGTTGTATATTATTATTTTACCTGAGAAATAAACCTAAAAATTAATAAATACTTAGATTAAATCAAATAAAAACTTCACCTTTACTAAGAAGAGTCCATGGCCTGATGGGATGGTGGGAGGGGAGCGGCGAGGAGGAGAGGTTATGTGGAGGGATGTTTGGAAGGAGAGTCCCCTCCAATAGAACATCGGGCACTTGCGCTTCAGGTTTCTTTCTCTTCTCTGCCTTTTCTCAACTTGCACCACAGGCTCTGACACACTCTTTATCACATTCACTAAAACCTTATCCAATGAGGACTGCTTCTGTCTTCTTTTCAGAATTCCTTGAAAATGTGAAATCATTTGATAATTCAATAAATTCACATTTCTGCTTGTCAGAGCTTTGTCTGGATGGCACTTTTCCACAGAGTTTTGAACTTCTGCCCATTTTGCACACATTTCTTTTATCAAGGAAATGGGGACATATTCCCTTGTCTCCTCCTCACCTGAAGAAACCTCTTAAGCCACCTCCTCTTGCTGCTCCTTCTGCAGTTCCTGCAGCTCCTCAGGGCTGAGCTCTTCATGATGTTCCGCCACTAACTCTTTAACATCAGCCTTTTTAATCGCTTCTTTATTCTTAATGAGGGTGGAGACCGTTGTTCTAGGCATACCGTATTCCCTAGCAAGATCAGTAATGCAAATACTGATCTCCTATTTGCCTATTGTTTCCTTTTTTTGCTCAATGGTGGTGAGAAATAATTTTCTTTTCTGCTCAGTGCTATCACTGCTCATTTTCTTAGGACCCATGATGAGAAAAAAAAAAGTGCAAAAATACACAAAATGACCACAGACACTAAGATAAGACAACAAGGGGATGTGCACAGGGCAAGAGCTACTGTGTTAATATTGTGTGACCCTTTGTTTTGGCTAGAAAGTGCAGCGAGTCATGACGCAACTGACACTGACAAGTTCTAGCTTGCGTTCAAGTATCAAACAAATGACGAGAACCAGGACAAAACTTTCATGTCAAAATACATTGAGTACCAAATTCGATGAGTTTCAAAGTAGTAACACTGTAGTACCAGAAGCCCTAGCCAGTGCAATAAGGCAAGAGAAAGGAATAAAGGCACACAGATTGAAAAGGAAGAGATTAAGATAGCCTCTATTCACAAGTGACGTGATTATGTACATCAATAACAAGGAATTTAAAAAACAAGATCCTAGAACTAAAAAATGAGCTTAGCAAGTTTGCAAGGTACATATGACTATTAAAAGAAAAAAACAGAAAACTATCCTACATCTATATATTAGCAAAGAACAATTGGAAAGGGAAGTTTTTAAAAAATGGCTTTTTATAATAGCTCCCCCAAATAAAATATCTAAGTATAAGTCTAACAAAAATGTACAGGATCTGTATGTTGAAAACTACAAAGCATTGATAAAATAAAAAAAAAAAGAACAAAATAAGTAAATAAAAAACTCAATATTGTTAAGATGTCAATTCTTCCCAAATTTATCTATAGATTTAATATTTATCCCAAAATCTAAGCAGGAATTTTGTAGTTACTTTCAAGATGATTTTAAAATGTATATGGAAAGGAAAATGACCTAGAAATGATTTTTGAAAAGAACAAATTTAGAGGGTTCACATTCTCTGATTTCATGACTTACTATAAAGTTATAGTAAACAAGAGAGTATGGTATTAGTGAAAGTATACAAATTAATGGAACAGAATAGAGAGTTCCGAAATAGACCTACAGAAATATGGTCAACTGATTTTTAACAAAAGTACAAAGGCAATTCTACAGATAAAGGATAATCTTTTCAACAAATGATGCTGAAACAATTTGACAGTCATATGCAAAAATACATATACCTCACCCTATGCCTCATACCTTATACAAACGTAACTCAAAGAGGATCATAAACTAAAATGTAAAACACAAAATTATAAATCTTCTGGAAAAAGAAAACAGAGGAAAATCTTCATGATTTTAGATGAGGGAAAGAATTCTTAGGTATGAAACCAAGAACATGATCATAAAAGGAAATATTGATCAATGTACTGGGTCAAAACTAAAAACTTTTGCTCTATTAAAGATGGCTAACAGAATGAAAAGACAAACTACAGAAAGTAATTTGCAAATCACAAATCCAGCAAAAGACTTATATCCATAATTTGAAAAGAACTCTCAAATATCAGCAGTAAGAAAACCAATATCCAATGAAGAAAAACAAAAACAAAAACAAAAAACAAAAAAACACAAAAAAACAGACAAAAATTTGAACAGACACATCACCAAAAAACATGAACAGATTACAAATAAGCATACAAAAGATGCTCAATATCTAAAACCACGATGAGATACCGTTACACACTTATTAGAATCACTAAAAAACAAAACAAAAGCAAAAACCAAAAGAACCCTGATAATGCCAGGTGCCAACAAGGTTATAAGAGTAACTATAAGTGTCACATATCACAGGTGGGAATGCAAAATAGGAAAGCCACTCTGGAAAACAGTTTGTTTCTTATAAGATTAAACATACATTTACCACATGACCTGCAATCCCACTCTGTAGGCATTTACCCTAGAGAAATGAACACACACACACAAATAGTGTTTAGAACATATTATGATTAAATAGTACTATTAATAATTGCCGAAAACTAGGAATAGCCCAAAGGTTCTCCAGTGGTGAATGGATAAACAAATTCTGGTACATCATTACAATGAAATGCTGCTCAGCAATTTTAAAAAATGAATTTTAATATATGCAACAACATGAATAAATCGCAAACAAATTAAGTGAAAGAAACCAGACTCAAAAAGTTGCAAACTATATGATTTCATTTATACAACACTCTGGAAAAGGCAAAACTATAGGGAGAGAGAACATATCAGTGACTCAATGGTTAAAGATGGGGAGGTTTTGACTACAAAAGGGCAGCGTGAGGGAATCTGGGGGACTGAAGGAGCTGTTCTGTATCCTGATTGTGGTGGTAGCTATAAGGCTCTATACATTTGTCAAAACTCACCAAACTATACATACAAACTAGTGAATTTTACTTTATGTAAACTAAATTAACTTAAAATATGTGTCTACAGAACTGAAAACAAAACAAACATCTATGTTTTGTGGGCAGTCTATCACCCTGAAAAAGTGAGAATCCTATACCTTTCTCAAAAATAAAACAAACCTTTAAAACAGGAAGAAAAAATCAGCCAGAATTTTTCTGGCTTGCACTACTTGGAACTCGAAAAAGTCAAAGTGAAAAGTTAGTGGTTGCTTTTACATACTGCTGTTCAATTCACCTTGATCTCTTACCTTGGTTTTTAAAAGAACAAAAACAGCATAATGGAAACAAACCATTCTGGCATCATTCTATTCAATGCCCTACAACAGCACCCCTATGTGTGCTACTACTTTTAGTCTGATCTTAGACTCTGCTTCTCTCATGGGAGGAGGAATAATAAGGATAATACAGTCTAAGCAATCCTCCAGCAGAGCAAATTCTTCTCTAAAATTCATTTTATTAAATTTAAAATGCATCTAAGTCCTCTATTCAATGATTTCCTCTTTAAGCCTGCACTTTCAGGAAGTGCTACTAACCAAAAGCATTGTACGGAACAAGTGCAGTGGTAAGCTTTTGCAAGAGAAGAAAATAGGAATTGAACTAAAATAATGTTGCAAGTATGAAACTGCTTGTGTGAGAAGCATCAATATATTTCATTTCTAAATCACCTAGTGGATAACTTTTGTGAGATATTTGGACCACACAAGTGTGTGTCTGTGTGTGTGTGTGTGTGTGTGTGTGTGTGTGTATGTGTGTATGTGTATTTCATACCCTTTAGTCTCTGGATTGATTTACATTTTCTTTCATCATGGTTAAAAGGAAAACTTCATCCTCAGAATCCACTGTTGTTTTGTCTCCAGGACCAATCTTGCTTTGTTTGGCCTGTCAGCCAACTGTGGTGAACATTTTTCATTTTATGGTTGTGTTATCTCCATACACACCCTTTCCTATTTGCATGCAGATTTGGAAGAATCATAGTCTTAGAGTTGGTACCACTTCCCATTATGAAATCCAAAGGGTTAGCATCTTCCTTTTCCCCAATCCTGGAACCTCTTTCTATATCAGAAACTCTTATTTGCAAGCAGCAAGAAGAGATTCTCATAATTTTAAACAAAAGCAATATAATTGATAGAAGACCCACTTGGTAAACCAAAGTCATGCTTAGAAAAGGGCAGGTCCCAAAAGAGACCCAGAGGGCTGACCAACAGGACACAGAGCTTCAGGGAGAAGCTGTTCCTCACACTGCAGTGATAAGGCTGCCAAGCGGTGCCCACCTTGTCCCAGAGTCCCAGGTGCCCCTGATATCTAGTATTCGCCCCCACCCTGCCAATCCTCACTTGCTCTGGAAGACATTCTGGAAGACATTGTGGAGAAAGCTGGAACAGCAAGCACAAATGCAGTCTCTGATGCCACAGTCATCTGAATTAGCCACTTTGCCTGTCACTTTGCTGTCACCACCTGACTGTGGTCCTGCCACCACATTGTTGTCTCCACCCTACTAGGGGAAATACAACCCCAGTTAAGTACACATTTTTGTAACACTGAATTGTAACACCTCAAGTGTAACACTCAGTTGTAACAATTGTGTGAGAATTTCCTACTATTCTATTTCTTCTCCAAAAGTAAATATTAAATATTATTACCTGTTTAATTGTGATTTTAAGCAAATGATTCTGTGCTTGTGTAAAAATTATATAAAAGAGCTTCCCTAAATATAATTATAGTCAAAATGATTCCTTTGCCAAGTATTGGTCCAAATACTTTTTAAAAACTTTGCATCAAAGTATGACATACATTCAGAAAATTGCATATATCATAAATTATAGTTTGAATTACTTTCATAAACTGTGACTAGCAACCATGATAAAACAGAATATAATCAGCACTCAAACAGCCTTCACCTTGCCTCCTTTCAGTCACTAGCCTGACTGAACTGCACAGGTGAGCTTTGCCTGTTGGGGAATTTATAAAAGTGGAACCTAATAGTCTTTTCACATCTTGCTAATTTTACTAGATATTGTTTGAGAGAGTCACCCATATTTATTTGAATAGCTATAAATTATTGATTCTCAGTGCTCTATGGTAGCCCATTGTGAATAAACTTCAGTGAGGCCAGTCCAACCATTTGTTACCATTTAGAGCAGAGACTCCAAATTAATAGTTCACATGCCCACAGATAAATTTAATTTGGCTCACACATTTTGCTTCCTCCTTCCCTCCCTTCCTTTTTTTCCTTCCTCCCTTCCTTCATCTTTTCCTTCCTTCCTTCCTTCCTTGCTTCCTTCCTTCCTAACTTCCTAACTTCCTAACTTCTTAACTTCCTTCCTAAATGCTTAACTTCCAACTTCCTACTTCTTTATTACTTTACAAAACTTCAAAATTCAGAAATTTTATTCGAAAATAGGGGCCTCCAACTTCTCTTGGAATATGGGTACATTTAGCCACATTGGGCACATGTTCACACAGACCAGCTATGGCTGAGCCAAGCCATGACGCTTGTGGACTGGCTGTGTTCTCTCCAGTTGACCTCACACTCCCCCTATTATTTGAAACCCAGACTGATTCATGCATCTCCCCTGCCTGGCCCGTGCAGGACTTAGATTTCATGCCTGATTTTGAGCACCTCCAGTCAGTAACAGGCCTAGTAATCTCAAGTCTGAAGAGAGATTTCAAAGCAAGAGAACATACAGCTGTCTAGCTCCATGCCATCTCAGCCAGGGCAAGTAGCCAAGAGTACATTTGTGGCCTTGACTCCTTTGTGAAACAAAGAATTTAAATGAGTAAATATGAACACCTTTAATTTCTTGGAGTTCCTGAGGTATACTGATGATAGGTAATATAGATAATTCCTAATTGTCAGGTTTTTCTGAACCCTCAACTGGGAGGTTCAACCCAGTTGTATTTTATCTTTTTTGTGCCTGATTGATTGGGCCTCTGTGAATGGCACAACATAAAGTAAGTGTTAATTAGTTTCAAGTATAAGGCTCCTATTAAAGCATGAGAGAAGCAGATGAATCATGTATTTCTGGATAAAAATCAGAGATGGTCATAAAATCATTAGACAAATCATACTAGACTCAAAGTCTCCTTACTTCCTAGCCAACCTTCTTGTTAGATGATTCTACTTAACCTCCCGGCTTATTATTAGTATTATGCAGCAAATGGAATGAAGGTTGCTTCTCTGTATTTCAAGAGTGAGGAAAAATGAAATAATATATGTGGAAATTATTGAAAAGGAAAGGGCACAGCATAGATATAAGATCATATTTTCTGTAATAGCCGCTACTGGAATTCTCCCAAATACATAGTGATTTTTCCAGACAGCAAAATTTAACAGGTCGATTTTTATTTCATATCTGTGATCTATCAACATTACTTAAGCCAGGTTAAGCAGTAGTTCAAGAATGGTGGTTCTGCCCATGCTTTTGGACTTATGCTGGGCACAAATGAACACAATAAATTAAGTCATCAAAATAAACTAGATACCACAAACATAATACTTGCCTTTCACAGATGCCAAAGGGAGATGCCACAGCAAACATTTTTAAGATGAAAATTTTCAGTCCTTAAATTTCTAAAAAAACTTTTCTACAGGGAATGATTTTGCTGGCCACATTGAGTTCCTAAGATGACTAGACATGGGTTATATACAAAAGATGAAAGGGAAATTAATTAACAATGGCCAATCCAGTGTTTCCAATGTCTTAATCATCAAGGACTGTAGATGGTCAAATTGTTTTAACCTACCTAAGACATCTAAAAAAAAAAAAAAAAAAAAAAATCAACCCAATTCATCCTGATTGCCCTATTCATTCTTTCAGTGCACTTGTAGTGTTGCTTTACAATTTTATTATATTAGTACCTCAAAAGGGGTAGAATTGATCTTTCTATTGTGTTAATGCATCTTTGGATAGCATTTATCACAAAACTTCAAAGTTAGAAAGGTCCCTAAATGTCACGTAGTTCAACCATTTTATTGCACACTTACTAACTGCCAGACAGTTGGCATAAATTATCTCACTGAATCTTTACAACAATTCTAAGAGGAAAGAATTATTAACCTCATTTTATAAATAGAAACTAGAGTTTAAGTAATTTGCCCAAGGTCACACAGTTTATAAGTGGGGGACCTAGGATTCCAACACACATTTATCTTATTCAAAATGTTTGCTTTTCACTCCATGCTCAACGTCCTTATCTATTTCATACTACCAGTGGCATGGAACTCTTTCCTCCATCTTTGCACAGCTCTGAAGGTCAATCTTTTAGATGTCAAACAACTAGCTAGAAAAAATTATAACATCCCACAAAAAGTCTAGCTATCATTTGTCACCAATAACTACGTACTGATTCTGCAAGCCTATATTTTTCTTTTAAGATTACCCTCCATAATTCTACCATATGTTATTTACTTGCCTTTTATATTATAATCAAATGCCTTCCCTTTCCTTAAAAAAAAAAAAGCATTAGGACTTCTCTAATATTGCATCATTTCTTGATTGAGGTCCCAGAATTCTGCACAATAAATCCAGATGACTTTAGCCTGAAGAAGTATTCATGCAAATGATATCAAGCAATCTTTTAATTATTAAAAGAACTTCCAAGTGATCCTTATAGAATATGTTATATTAATAGGAATTAGATTCTAATAGATCTGCCTGGATAATTTACTGTAAAACACATCTTTAAATAGGAAACTGAGCTGAACTGCTGACCTTTATCCATTTAAATGTAATACATAATTATCCAAAAAAATTTTACATTAATGATTATTGTTACTTAGTTACAGCATCCATCAATTCCTATGCAAAGGATTCCATCACCACTTTATCAGATGCAATAAAATAATATGCACAGCACTCTTGTTTCCTACTTGTAGCAAAAGGACATGTAGTCAGTTTAATAGTAGCTGTATCAAGTAGTCTAGAAAAAAATTAAAGAGTGCTAGAGCAGTGCTATCTGGCATCATATAAAATAGAGCTGTCATCTATAATGAGTTTTACCTTACCTTTCCAGGTCTCTCCCCCTAAATTTCTTTCCCCATATCTTTTTCTGGTCCTCTGTCATTCCAAACTTGACTCCGAGAGTCTACATCCACTCACATCTCAGCTTATTTTCATGCCCCTTACACCTGAAAACCATCACCCTCTCCTGACTATTTGGGCAGTGCCTTGGTCTACCCATCAATTCTCAGCAGATGGGCCCCTCAAAATGCTAATTCTAAGTTCCAATTCCACTTTCTACTGATTGGAATTAATCGGATATCTCTTTTATATACTGAATTCCACCAAAAACTTTAAGATATACCTTCGAATAAATAAGTTGCACAAACTCTTTCACATTTCAAAGAAAACACCCCACAATAGTAATTTGTTAGAAATTTGGTTTTTAAAAGAAATTTCTTATTGAAAGAAGCAATACAAAGAACCTCCTTGTTATACAGTTCTTTATTAAACAAAATTCAATTAAACTCATGGGTAAGTTCAGAGAATAAAACGCTGATATAAAATGATTGCCAGACAATCTAGATGTTTGTCCCATTACCCAACACCAGCATTTATTCAACATTCAGAAAATATCTATTATGTATGTACTGTATGCCAGACATTAAAGATGGACTCACTATATTTAATATTTACATAGTTTTTTTGCTTTTGATGAGTTCAATTCACATATACCAGACCACAACAATGATCCCATAGGATGAGCAGTCTTATATAGAGACACCTAAATAATTTTCAAACTAACTACTTACCAAATAAATTTAGAACTGCAAAAAAAACAAAAACAAAAAAAAAAAGAAAACAACTAGGTCTCAGTTACCAAGATTAAGTCTAAACTATCATACCATTTTTTCCTATTTCCAATATTCTAAGCCATCGCTTCCATATTATACAAATAAGATTCACTCATAAAATAGTTAATATTCTCTCTAAGTAAATGACAAATAATATGTGTGAATGTATATATGAATAGTTGATTTCAGGATTAACCTCAACATGAAACCAAAGTGAACATAGTTTAAATTACCAGAATCCAAATGCCATAGAATTTATAAATACCTATGTTGATCAATTATGCATTGTCAGAAATAATAAACCACACAATAAAATCCTGACATAACATGCCTATGGTATAAAACATGCCCGAATTAACATGCAATTTATTTCAGTGTTGCAAGGTCATGGAAAAAATTCCAGTAACTAACCCTCTGTTGGAACCACTCTATGAGTTTAATTATAGACCTGTCTAAAATGAAGACCCTCTACATCAAATACTTGCTTTGAAATCTACTCAGAATACTCCAGACATTTTGAGAACAAATAAGAGACTTACAGTAGAAGTTCCTTTTTGCTCGTGGGTTCATCATTTGGTGATGTTTTCATCAGGAGTCATCATGCTTTTGATCTTTAATGCTGTTCTTCCTCCAAGGTTTCTTGTCTGTAATTTCCAAAACAGAGTCACTTGTACTAGCAAGCCAGCGTCCCATACTGTTTCCTTTTTTGTGTGAATGTTACCCTGTAGATCAATTTCCTGTCCAAAAACACTAAAAAATGAACAAACACTGCTGTATGCAAGAGAAATGTGATCTTCAAATACTCTGTTGTTGCAGTTTGGATCAAGAAGACATGTCCTTATTAAAATGAGGAACTATATCCCAGTTGTTCCAGAGAAGTTGAAAGACAGGAGTTTCTTCCTTATGAATGAGCATATCAAAATTGCCAGTGTCATTTATTCTCACTAGTTTGTGGCTCAAGTACTATTTACACAGGAAGCATCCACGTTCTGTGAGCAGTCAAAAGACCCTCCCAACTGCCACGGTAACAGTATCCCAACCATATTTTAAAATCACGCTTACTGTGCTTTGAAGTACACATTGTTTTCCATTCCTGAAAGGACAAAGAGATCTACGTAGTCAAAGTTTATTTTTAAGCTCATGTGCTTGTTAAGAGCAGTGGCGAACAGGCTTTCCGTGCCTGGACTTCCATTGCTGGAACCTATTAGTGTAAACAGACGAATTGTTGGCATGGACTCACAGAGGCTTTTATTTCTTCTTTCTTACCTTATCTAAATTGCATTGATTATTTTTTTTTTAAGAAAGGAATACTAGCAGTTTCCTTAGCTTGCTTGTTTTAATTTTATCACTAGAGTAGCAATGTAAGAAAGGCAAATAAGAGGAAGATTTCAAAAAGCTTTTGCTAAGATAAAGTCAGTAACAAGTAGTGATTTTGTTTCTGGAAGAAGTTGAGGGACATTTGGAGACAGTAAAACAACAAAAAATTTAAATAAAGGAGGAAAATAAATGAATGAATGAGAAAATGAAAGATAAGGGAAGAAAAGGAGGGAGAGCAAGCACGAGTGAGAGAGAGAGAGAGAGATGCCTTGAGTATTAGCAATAATTCTTCACATACTCTCTTATTGTTAGGAAAGCAAATTTCTAGTTTGCATAACCCCCTACCATTCTGCTCAAGCCACCAAAATTAGCCCACATGTCATCTAATACCAGACTAAGATTTGTAGAAACACATTATTACTCTATTAAAGTCATAACAAAATACAGCTGAGCAGTGAGTGGTAGGTGGTAGGGTAACCCCGCAGTAATATAATCCATATTGTGGAATTTCTAGCCCAAATTTTAAACATCTGGTTTCCATATGATAATAAATGTGATAATGTACATTAAATACCAGCGTTCAGGTAACATTATCCTTCACTCCAATTAAAACAATGAATGTATCAAATCATATAATTCATGATAGAAGTATAGACTTCTATCTATAGAAGTGCATGTACAAAAAAATGACCACTGATAGCCCTTCCATTCACACACACACACACCACAGCAAAAGCACATAAACTGCTGCTATTTTTCCAGAAGAATGAGTTTTTACTGAACTCTTCCCTTGCTCTCTCTTCTTGACACCCCTTGGCACAGTTGGTCTAATTTGTAGGAGACTTGGCCGGGATTAGGGGAACAGAGGACCAGGTCTGTGAAAAATAACAATGCTAATTGTAACAGACAGAGATATGAACCCCTTCCGTTTCCTTCATTAGTACCATCTCGTACTGTGACCTGATGAAGTGCCCAGCAACTGGCAACCTGAAAAAAAATTAAATCGGATTATCCTTATTCTGCTTTAACTCCATGGTCAAGAGTTTCCGTATTTTGAATCCAAAAGTGAATAAATACAAGGACATCACCTTCACATTACTGTAACAATAGACTTCAAGTAATCCAGTGCTGTAAATGGCGCTGGAGTTGGGGAGTTGACAGAAAAGATCCCTTTAAATTAGCACCTTAGAATTAGAATTGTTGATGGAAATTTACTAACCCACGAGTATTTTCTGACCTTTGAAACTTGCACATAAGAGGGCCAACAGGATGACCTGGAATATGGGGAGGGTGTGTTGAAACTGCCAGAAGGAAAATCCCATTAGGTTTGACAATTAGTTGATGAGTTTGGGGTTGAGAGATTAGAATGAAGTTGATGCTGATTGAGGACTCACATTCCTCAGACAGAGAGAAGTTATTATAGTGCTGTACCATGCAGTCCATTTTCCTTCATTGAGAATCTGCTATGATCAAGGCACTGGGCTAAGAACACAATTCTGTGTTACATGCAATAATATAAATACATACAGAGTAGAGAGGTAGGAAAGAGAAAGGAGTAGTTAATTATATTTGACAAGATTAAGGAAGGGTGATGTCTGAGCTGGGTTTGGGGGAAAATCAGAACTCGCCATGCAGACTACAGATGGCAGGACATTCCAGGCAGAAGATTAAGTATTTGCAATGATGAGATAGAATGAAATGATAAAGGTATCAAAAACACAAATAATGTGCATTATTTGGTTCTAAAATTCCAGTGGAATTTTGGAAAGGGAAGGATAATTTGGTCCAGGTTTGTCTCCCTTACCCAATCACATTAGCTGCCTATTGAGAGGAACTATGTCTTGGCATCACCTATATTCCTGGCACATAATAAATTAACTGATAATCAGATTGCACTACCACTCCTTGCCTCAACAAAGGGTGTAGGAGTACATCTTGCTCCAGTGGTATTTTGTATTCTTTTCTTTCTCCCAGCAAAAAGGAGTGTCGTTCAAAGTATGTTTGCACATCAGGAATATTGAAAATTTATTCACTCTCTTGTTTCCTCCTGACGTTCAAAGCTTCATGAGTCAGGTGAATGGAATTTGAAAGAGCTGGCACAAAACGAAGACCCCAAGTATTCTTTTTTGGTTTGAGTCAAACCCAAACCTTTCAAAGGCGTGAAAACATTCAGCCACATTGGTTTGGTTTTCCTTTCCTGGGCTACTTTCCTTCCCGGTGTTGGCCAGCACCACACACAAGTCTTGCAACATGAGCCATTTCCATGGAATTTTTAATTCTGCCAAAAACAAGAGGGATCAGAAATTTCGTGAGAATGGTTATTCTTAAGAGATTTCCATTCCAGATTCCAAACTTGTGTGGCTCAGATAAGCTTCTAAAATCCACTGCCAAACCTTTTGAGGTCCCCAAAGCACTTATTGTCACTGACATTTCTGCATGGAGACCTCAAAGTAACAGTAAATGCAAGGATTTGTTGGAAATATTTTCTGTATTTCAGCCCAAGATCCTTCTATCTAGGTGAAAATGAGTTTGGGATACCATTTACAATATAAACATTGGGTTTGAATGTTCCCCAGAACATGTTCATCCAAAATCAAAACAACCTACCCCAAAGCAACCCTTCAATTATTTTCTTTTCTTTTGCTTCTGAGCAATTTCCAAATACAATAAGAATATTTTCTTGGTGCACTGTTAAGTGAGTAACTGCTCAAGCTCTTCCTATAAGCTCATATCTCATGAGAAAAAGTATAGCATAAATCCAGCCAAATTTTCACTAGCTGGGACATTGTATCAGTTAGCCATTGCTATGTAGCACACCTATTCCAAAACTCAGTGGTTTAAAATAATAGGCACTTATTGCTCACTATTCTACATGTCAACATAACAGTTCTGGTCTCAGCTGGGCTTTCTGATGCACTCCGCTGTGTGTTGAGCAGGTGACTGCTGATCTGGGCTGGGCTGTTTAACATATTTGGGGGTCAGTTAATTGTAGGCTGGCATAGGATAGCTTCAGCTGGGACAACTGAGCCCTCCTCTATGTGTTTCTTACTTGCACATTTCTTTGACATTCTTCCAACTAGTTAGCCCAGGGATGTTCTCAGGATAGCTTGGGTAGGTTTCCCGGGAAATCGCAGGGGAGCAAGAGAGGAAGCAGAAATGCAAAAGTGCTTTTTAAAGCCCCTGCCCAGGTCAATCTGTTAAAGTCACATTGCCCAAAGCAAGGTACAAGGTCAAACCCACAATCAGTGTGGGAGGGCACTACCAAAGGATGTGGTTATAGGGAGGCATGGAAAATTGGGACCATTAAGGCAATTGATGTAGCAGAGACACATTAATGGGAAGAAGTCAGCCTGATTCAGTCACTTGGATAGACTTAGGACAATACCAGTAGCCTGAACGGTAAGACTAGAGCTACCTTTTGGTACCAAAGCAGGAGAGGGAAGCCAGGTTGTAGTGGGCAGAGGCAGGGGAATGTCCTAAGAAAGCACAGGAAAAACACCAAAATATGGTGCCTATGTCGGAGGCTGAGTTGAAGGCATGGACAGAGACAACAGTGAGGTTCACATAAGATCTGAATAAAACTATCAGGCATGGTGGAACCATAATTTGGAAGCACCATTAAGAAACCAAAACATGAAATCTTGGGTGATGGCTCTCTGGAGTAATTTTTTTTTGAGAAGGGTCTTTTGGGTAGAACAACAGCTGGAAGCACAATTGCTAACAGCAACAGGAAAGACTGAAATGGATCTGATGCCATATATATAAAGTGGGGGGATGAGGTCACTGGAGAGGCACGTGCTCTATATGAAGGATGTGTTTGCTCCTCACCTCCAGATGTCATTGTCATGAGGGACCAAACACCTTATGTTTCAAAAGAAACCTAGAATTTCATGAAATATTTCCTGATTTTTCAAACACTTTAAAAAACAGCTGCAGGCAGGATTCACTTCCATAGACCACAAGTCTGCAACTCCAGGTATACAGGTTTAATTTCCATGGGGCAACTTCTATCTGGGTTCTCCAAACTATGGTATTTAGGGCTTACATTAGCAATTGAGAACAAATAATTTGCTATTGGAATACAACTAATTAGCACAAAAATCACTGGATCAGTCTGGACATTCAACACACAGGTAAAAGAGTTCCTAAAAGTATTTTTATCTCCCCAAATCTTGTTTTGTTGTGTTTTTGTTTTGCTGTTATTATTTAGTTTTTTTGTTTCCCCAAAATCTTTTATATTTCAATAGTTTGCATTCTTCTATTCCCTATATAGATACTTCTAGAACTCCACCCCAAAGTTAATTGCCTTTTATTTTTAAAATCAACTTGCCTTTGACATTTTATTACATTATAACTTTCTGTTTATCAGCATATTGGTCTAATAGTTTCATTTTGAGCCTTCAAATTGTTGATTTCTACAATGCAAACTTTTTCCTACATAGATCTCTTCCTATAGCATCTAGAAAATACATTTACAATTAAGCATTTATAATTCCTAGTCCTGTTTATCTGCAGGACTATTAAACACACTGCCATTTTCTGGATTTTTAGTTTATTGATTCAGCTTCTCCACTTGCATTGTTGGCTTCTTGGTTCTTTTTGTATACTCTGTAGGCTGCCTGGAGGGAAGCTCTTTGAAATCCAAAGATCTAACTATTTCTTCTGCTCTGGAAAGACATCTGATTCTTGGCATTTTTGAAACACCATCCTGTATATTTCCAGTAAAGCACAGTTTTACAGCAAGTGGTAAATCCAAGAACAAAAAGGAGGGTAAAGATAGCTTTCTTTAGCTTCCTTTCTAGTTTGCTAATGCTGCGGAATGCAAAACACCAGAGATGGATTGGCTTTTATAAAAAGGGGGTTTATTTGGCTACACACTTACAGTCTTAAGGCCATAAAGTGTCCAAGGTAACACATCGGTAACTGGGTACCTTCACTGGAGGATGGCCAATGGCATCTGGAAAACCTCTGTTAGCTGGGAAGGCATGTGGCTGGTGTCTGCTCCAAAGTTCTGGTTTCAAAATGGCTTTCTCCTAGGACGTTCCTCTCTAGCAAGCTTGCTCCTCTTCAAAACATCACTCACAGCTGCACTGAATTCCATCTCTTTAAGTCAGCACGTTTATATGGCTCCACTGATCAAGGCCCACCCTGAATGGGTGGGGCCACGCCTCCATGGAAATATCCCATCAGTTATCATCTACAGTTGGGTGGGGCACATCTCCATGCAAACAACCTAATGCAAACATTCCAACTTAATCCCCACTATTATGTTTGACCCACAAGATTGCATCAAAGAATATGGCTTTTTCTGGGGGACATAATACATTCAAACCAGCACACTTCCTAAATCAGGTCTTCTAAATACATCTTCATTACTCTGTTTTAAATAGAGTAATACAAACACCCATTTCAAAGCTCAGCATATTTTTGTATTCTTTGCTATACAAGTTTCTACATACTTCTTTTTCCTCTTTTAAGGAAGAGATTTGAGAATGCATTATGTTGGTACTATTGCTGTGTCTGAACACATATATTTGTGCTGCACATCTTCTGCTCATATTCACATTCTCCTGCCCTCACCTGTCTCCCAGAACCGCAGAAACGTGCTCCATCTCAACGGTTGGCCCTGAGACCTACTCACAGATTGGCTTCATGATCTTACACCTGAGACCAAACATGGAACATATCTGGAGTCCCTGATTCCTCCCACCACTTCCAGACTTAGATGAAGCACACACCACTTGTACAGGGATCTGGCTTCTCTAAACCTGCCACAGGGACCAGGTGAGACTGATACCACCCCTTAAGCTTGGCATTGACTTCCAAGAGCAAACTTTGACCAATAGGAAACAAAAGGTGAGAGAAAGCTTGCAAATAAATGTCATCTCACTTCTTCCCCAGATGGTCTATTTAAATGCATGATTTTGCCATACTGTTTGTAGAAACAGTGTCACACATGGCCAAGCAGGTGCACAGATGATGGGATGGCTGCATCTCTTTGCAGACTTTTTGTGAAACAGTTGCCAGCATCATAACACATTATTTTCCATTTGCTTTCCATTATTCCCTGCCTCGTTTCCCTTTGCCCTCACTCTTGTTACCATGGGAGTCTCTGCCCAATAAAACATTAGCACATAAGCCCATGTCAAGCTCTGTTTTCAAGGGAACCCAGGCTAAAACATCTATCTATGTATAAGTGTGTGTATAATTTTATATATATATACACAGTTATAGCTAAGTAGTTATAGTTATGTGTATGTATAGATACACATAATATATATAATTCATTTCCCTTTGCTATTCCTTAACAAAATGTCATACCACATAATGTCCTTAACTACTGCATGGTGACATTGTGAAACAAGATATTAACATAAAGAATTTATGAGCTATGGAAACCCCAGAGTTTTTGTTTTCTTTTTATGTCTTTGTTTTGTTCTTTACCAGTGAAAAATGCTTTACACAAATGAATAAACATGGACTTTGTGAAATATCAGCCATAAACTTTGGGAAATTATCAATAAGAACACTGATCCTTTAGGAAAGCAGGGTTGTTGTTTTGTTTTAATTCAATTTTATTGAGATATATTCACATAGCATACAATCATCCAAAGTGAACAATAAATTGTTCACAGTACCATCATATACTTGTGCATTCATCACCACAATCAATTTTTGAATATTTTCATTACTCCAAAGTAAAAATAAGAATAAAACTTAAAGTAAAAAAGAACACCCAAAACATCCCATCCTCCCAATCCCCCCCCCATTTAGCATTTAATTTTTGTCTCCATTTTTCTACTCATCTGTCCATACACTGGATAAAGGGAGTGTGAGCCACAGGGTTTTTCACAATCGCACAGTCACACCATGTAAGCTACATAGTTATGCAATCAAATTCAAGAATCAAGTCTACTGGGTTGTAGTTCAACAGTTTCAGGGATTTCCTTCTAGCTATTCCAATACACTAAAAACTAAAAAGGGATATCTATATAGCACATAAGTATGCCCTCCAGAGTGACCTCTCAACTCCATTTGAAATCTCTCAGCCACTGAAACTTTATTTTGTTCCATTTCTCTTTCTCGTTTTGACCAAGGAGGCTTTCTCAATCCCATGATGCTGGGTCCAGGCTTATCGCCAGGAGTTCATGTCCCACATTGCCAGGGAGATTTAAACCCCTGGGAGTCATGTCCCACATAGTGGGGGAGGGCAGCAAGTGCTCCAGCTGGGCTGGTTTATAGAGAGAGGCCACATCTGAGCAACAAAAGAGGTTCTCTGGGGGTGACTCTCAGGCACAATTATAAGTAGGCTTAGCCTCTCCTTTGCAGTAACGAGCTTCATAAGGGCAAGCCCCAAGATCGAGGGCTCGGCCTTCTAAATTGGTAGCCCCCAATGCTTGTGAGACTATCAATAATTCCCCAGGTGGGAAAGTTTTATATTCCCACATATTCCCCCAGATCCTCAGGGGAGCTTTGTAAATACTTTCTATTTTCTGCCCAAATTACTCTGGAATGTATTGGGGCTTCACACTAACCTGTACAAACCAACGAGATCTCACTTCCTATTCAAAATTTCTTGTAATTACGGTGTTTGAATAAATTGACCAAACAAGGTAAATTATGTAGTGTGTTACAGAAAATATGGATTTTGCACTGAATAAACATTTCTTCCCTTCATTTCACGCAGAAGTTGTTTTAAAACACTGTCAATGCTGCCCTTACGCTTTAGTCTGATTTACCTTAGTCCTAACCAAGTCCATTTCATTCATATCTCTAATTGAAGTCTGATCTCTTTTTTCAGACTCCTGAACATTTGCTCTATGGGGTGATGCTGACATTCATAGCTGCCGGACTCTGGCTCTGAGTCTCAGGTGTCAAACAGATACCCAAAGTTCCAGGGGCCAACCAGGTTATACACAAAGAGCTCAGCATCTCAGAATTCAGAAATAACCATTACAACTCAGGAATGACATAACTGCTGTAAGAGCTTACAATCTAGTAACCTTTACCACAAGACTTCCCCTGATAATCTCTGCTCTCAGATTCAATTAGCAGAGTTTGTACATTATGGTCCATATTGGTGAGGTCTTATAATATTTATCTTTCCATTTCTGGTTTATTTCACTTAACATACTGTCCTCAAGTTCCAGTCACCTAGCTGCATACCTCACAACTTCACTCCTTCTTGTAGCTGCTCAATATTCCATTGTACATATACACCACAGTTCACCATTCCATTCATCAGCTGGTATACCCTTAGGCCACCTCCATCCATTGCAAATCGTGAATACTGCCACCACAAACACCAGTGTGCAAATGTCCATTCATGTCCCTGCTGTCAGTTCTTCTAAGTATACATACAATAACAGGGTAGCTTCCTGTGGAACCACCACACTGCCCTCAAGATGGGCTGCACCACTCTACTTCCCCACCAAGAGTCATTAAGTACATCCCCCCTCAACATTTTTTCCAGCACTTGTATTCTCTGTTTATTTTTTAGATGGTTTTATTCACATACCATATATTCCCTCCTAAGTAAACAATCAATGGTTCCTATTATAAGCACATAGTTATGCATTCATCACCACAATCTATATGAGGACATTTCCATTTCTTCAGCAAAGAAAGAGGAAGAGGAGAAAGAAGAAAAAGAAAAAAGAAAAAAAAAAAGATGAATAATAAAATAAAATACAATAAAAAAGGTTAGACAACACGACCACTGCCAAGAATCCTATGCTCCTCCCTTATATCCCCCTCTTGTAGACATTTAGCTTTGGTATATTGCCTTTATTAAAAGCAGGGTTGTTGACTCTTAAAAATATATGTGAATGAAAGCCTTGAAGATACAGTTTTTATCTTAAAATGTCTTTTCTCTTAAATCTTGCATGATCTGGAACTAACTATTGCTCTGCTAATAGGAGAGGCATATTTTTAAATAGCTGTCCACTTGAGGGTTCTTTATATGTGTTCCATTTTATGAAATATCAATAATTTCCTAATTTGTAATGTTCCTTCCTATCATAGCTAGCGAAACAAAATAGACTTTTTAATGTTTTGGTTTTCATCCTTCTTACTGCACAATTGAAATAAAGCATGCGTATCAATTTGTGCGCTGGCAGTCTGTATTCTTGATCCAGATCAATATCGTTTACTGAAATTGTACATCAAATTTACAGGTTACTTTCAGAAATCAGACCATTTGCACTTGTTTGCTCCCTGCCTGTGGGTGAAGAATAATTTAATATCCACTCATAGCCTATCTACGGGTCAACATACTTCAAGACCCTGAGGAACAGCCCATGGCCTACACAGCTTTGAGATAAAGACTGTAATCTAATTTCAGTCACAACTTTTCCACACCTATGGAGCAAAGTGATCAGGGAAGAAAGCCAGGAAGACAATCTTTTTGAAGAGGAATCTTTTTAGAATGGTAGAATGATTGGTCTTGAGCTTTTCAGCTGAGTGAGCCTCGAGGGTGGACTAGAATACAGGCTGAGGGGAAGCCTCTATTCTGAGTGAAGGAATTTGGCCTTTGGCCTTTTGGCAGCAGGAGCAACTCTAAGAAGAAAGCAGCCTGAAAGTCCTACCAGGCAGTCTTTCCAGGGGCTGGAGGCATTGTCACTTAGTGTGTCCTTGTCTTCTGGATCAGGCCTACAGCAGCTCAAGTAGAAAAGAGATCCGACAACATGGAGAGAGGCCAGGCCTGGCACACAATAGGCAATCCACGAAGGTTGGATGAATGGAGTAACTAATTTTAACCCCAGCTGGGCTACATCTCTGAGACATTGAGCAAGTCACTTGTCACTTCCTCACTTTGGGCCTTAGTACTTCCATCTGTAAAGTGGAGGAAAATAATAATGCTCCCTCTTAGAATAATTCCAAAGATGAGATGCAATAATGATATGACTTTGTGGATTCCAAAGTGCTAAACAAATTAAGGGGTGAAAAGATGGAACTCTGCAACCACATTGCTTCTATTCAAATATGCATAGATATTACCATTTGTCTTCCTTTGGCTTCCCCCAAAAGTAAATCCTGAGACAAGAACATACGTGCAGGTAGTTGAGTTGAGAACTAATTCCAAGGAGCAGGAGAGAAGAAATTAGGAGACTTAAGAAAGAAGAAGCAGCTAATTTTGTGTGTCAAAGTTGTGGACAACTAGGGCTTAGTCTTGCTGGGCCTTTCTCTACTGATGCCTCTCAGAACTGTCCACCCAAATCAACGGAGGGTGTATTTATCCATCTGCTGCCACATTCCACAAGGAGTGCCCCCGAGGTATTAATCCCCTGCTTTTCCAGGTATGAACAAATGGTTGATAAGAAAGCAGGCTTCCACCAGTGAGCATAGAAAGCAGAATGTAAACATTAGAGAAGATGCTTTTGGCAAGAGGTAAGTTGAAGCCCTCATGGAGGTGAGGCTGAGAGGATTTGAGTAGAGACACAAAGGCATCTGATACCATTTTAGTAACTAAAAAGCAGGGTCAATTTTCCCTTTGACATTCTTCTGTTTTAATTTAGTATATAATTTAAATAGTAGTTTGATGGGTCTACTTGCCCCACAGAACTCTTATTAAAATTGGCCTTAAATGTAATGCTATACCCTGGTGAGCCCAAAGCCCTACAGCCTTGATTTCTACAGGTACCTACCATTTTCCATCCTTAAGCATCTCTGTTTCTTGGCTTGCTGCCTAGAGTTGCAAAGTCCAACCTCTATGTCAATTTCTACAGGAGAGTTTGTGAGTTTAGTAACCTTAATGAAGACTTAAGAGACCATAAGAGGGACACAGCTCACACTGTCGAGCCATCTGCTATCTTGCCCAGTCCTCTCCACACACTCCCTCTCCTTATTCTAGGTCTTCAATGCATTGACAAATCCTTCCCATTTTCTCTAACATAGGAAAGAATCCCACTCATATTTAAACCTTGGAAAACTTGGCTTTTCCTAAAAAAATTGGGTTTCTAACTACAAGGAGTTCTCATATAAGCTACTAAAATTTTTTCTCCATGTCATGAAATAAGAATATAAATTTTTCTCTGTGAGTCTCAATAAAGCTATTTTTGAGTGAGGAAAAAAAGTAGGCATAAACATTTTATTTTTCCTAAATTATTCCTTGCACAAAAAATAATACTCATGATGGATTAGCTCAATTCTCCTTTATAAGTGTTTCCATAGCTCAAAGTATTTATCACTTTTGAAATCATTACATTTGTAATTTTACTTTCGTTTTTATGATTTTTGATTAATGTATGTCTCCTGCCATTGGACTGTAAAGTCCAAGAATGTAGCAACCAAATCAGGTCTTGTTTGGCACTGAGTCATCAGCATCTGGAACATAACTTGGCATTTAAGTGGATGGTCAGTGTTCACTTATTCAATGAATGAATGAATATAAATCTGTAACTAATGAAATTTCATTATATATAAATGGAAGAGAGGAATTATAGAAAAAACAAAACAAAACAAAACAACAAAAGCCCAGAAAAGTGAAGTGTCTTGTCCATGGTCACACAGCTAATTTATAACACAGTGATTTTAGTGAGTTGGCCATGAAAATTTCTTCAGCCCTCTTACAGCCTGCAACTTTAGACTGTAATTTATTATGATATTGCCTAACAGAACCACAATTACAAACCCAGCATTTTCTCTCAGGGCCATATCCTTTACTGAAGAAATATCAAAGAAACTCGGTTATTTATTTACAGGTCTCAGCTCTCCCTGACTCTTATTTTTCTTTTAAGAAACACTAAATTAATTTGCTCCTTACACTGAGAAATGACATTTCGGACCTATGCTTCCCTTTTGAAATTACTACTTTAAAATGTCTCTGTTGTTTCCACTGGAGCTTTTAGTGATTTAGGAGAGGGATCATTCCATGCACACCCCCAAATCAGCAAGAGCTGAGTTTCCACTTCTCAAAAGTACACAGAAGAAAATGGTGCCAGTGGAAAAGCACTCACAGGTCTTATAAAAGCAGCTAAGCAGGACTGTCAGTCCCCTCTGGAACTTCAAAGTACCCCAGAAATTCATGTAAAAGTGAAAGGGGAGTAAAGGAAAATCTGACTTTGACACATTTTAAAGAAAGTCAGGTGAGAATACAAATTCCCACTTGGAACCTGAGGATGAAGGCAGCACTTTTCTTACCTTCTCTAGTCCCAATGCATCAGTTGCACTGACAGCCCTGGATATTCAGAAAGGAAGTCTGTGGCTCCAGAACCTATACTGACTATGTTCCTGCGGGCAGCGTTTGGGATGGGGAGAAGTAAATAGAGAATGTTTGCCTGGGAGACTGAAATCCAAATTTATGTCACTACACAAATATTACCTAATTTCTTTTAAAATATAGACTCCATACAGGGAAGTTCTCTTACATTTGTTCAACCCTTAACATGTTTCCTAAAACCGTTTTCACCAACATTCACAAAATGCAATAAACCTTCACTTTATCACACAAAACAAGGGAAGCCATGCTCCTATGAAGAGTATGGAGATTCCATTTTATTAATTATGATAAAGTTATTCCCTGAAAATTTGCTTACACGTTTTGTATGGTAAATCTTCTTTCAGATGATAAACCTCAACATAGCCCTTGTAGCATAAATTCCAAATTAGTGTGGCTAAAGTCAGTGGCATTTGCTGTGAATTGCATTGTAAATAATCCCTAGCAAGTGCTCTCCACCTGTGATTCCATCCTTTCTATACAAAACCATTTCGAGCTTAGAGAATTGCTTGCATGCCCACAGGATAGCATGTATAATTTCTCACTGGGAGAGATCATGTTTAAAAGGCTCATAAGAAAATGATCAGAACAACCTCTCTGTGCTACTGCAGAGGATCGGATCATTTCTCCCCTTTCTTCATTTTTCTCTCTTCTATAACTAAGTTTACTTACACCCTGGTTCCTGAAGCCAAGGGTACTTACAAAAAAAAACAACTACAATGGCCCTACTTTGTAATTTTTTCCATATGTTTGACGTGCTTCATAAAATAATCCCGCATTAGTTTTCCAGCCTAAAGTTTGAATCATGACATCTGTTTTTTCCTATGTTTTCATGATTTATTTTGGTGTCCGTGTGAACTTGCTCTATAATAGCAAAAGGAATTTGCTTAGAGTCACTTTTCCTGGCATGTCTCCTGGTGCCTTGCAGATCTTCAGACTTCTGATCCACACAAGATCTGACAAAGCCACTATCAAACCCAGCTCTGCCCCTCACTAGTGTATGAACTTGCACCAGTCATTTCATCTCTCTAGACCTCAATTTCCTCACCTGTAAAATAGGGATGATAACAATAATACCTAAGCATAGGGTTCCTGAAAGTCTCAAAAGAGTTAATACGTACCTAAAACACTTTGATCTGCGCCTGGTGCATTGTAAGCATTGGCTGCTTTGTTATTTCTTCAAGAGGTACAGGTGTCTCTTACCCCACCATCACATTCATTCAACAAATGGCTATCAGGTGCCAACAGATAGAACCAGTGCCAAGTGGGGCCATGTTAGAGCCTGAGGCTAAAGGAAATCAGTAGTACTGATCCTGTCTTTATTTTAAATGTTGACATTTTGTTCATTATGGATTTTTGCACCAATTTTGACTTTTGAAAAATATTGCATTAAAATATTATTTGTTTGATATTGAGTTCTTTAGCACCCTTTCCCCCTTTAAATTTTGTGTCCAAAGCAAGCGCTATACTTGCCTCACCCTAGTCCTGCTCCTGGACAATTGTGAGTGAAACGTATCCAGTTCCAGCCCTCACAGTGCTAACAATCATGTGGGACAGGGCTTAACAAAGTTATCCTAAATAGATGTAACTTTTTCTCTGTTAAATGTACAAGAATTTTATATAATCCCTTGGGACTGTGGAGGAATATAAATACTTTTTTTTTTTTAAATTAAGAGCTCAAGTTTTCCGTTCACTCATTTTTCAATAAATATGTATTAAAGGCCTGCCATGTGCCAGGCACTGCTCTAGGTGTTGAAGTAAGGCAAAGAGACAAAGGCTCCCACTTTTATAGAGCTTATATTCTAGTGCAGAAGGGAGACAATAAACAAACAAATAAAATGGACATATATTATACAGTCATAAGTTGTGAAGAGCAAAATACATAAAGCACGGTGATAGAAACTGTAGGGGAAGAAATTAAAATGTGAGATGTTTCCCCAAAATCGTGACCTTTGAGTAATGACTTGAAGGAAGTGAGGGAGGGAACCATGTGGAGGAAAGCAGTCCAGACAAAGGGAGCAGCAAGTGCAGGGCAAAGGCCCTGAGGTGAAAATGTGCTTGGAGTATTTAAGGGAATAACAAAGAGGGCAGTGAGGCAAGAGAGAAATGAGTAGGAATTTAGATCAAAGAGGTCCTAGAGGGCTGGTCATGGAGGGCCTTCAAAGTCCTTACAAAGACTTCATTTTGCACTCTGAGTTAAAGAGGAAGTCACTGGAGGGATTTCAATAGTGGTCAGAGAAGCTCTGATGTGCTGTGCTGAGAAGAGACTGAAGTGTGAAAAGAGTAGCAGTAGGGAGGCCAGGGGAGATGTGGGGGTGGCTTGGGCCGGGGGGTAGCAGTAGAAGACATGGTAAGTTGTCAAATTTCTAGATGTATTTTGAAAGTAGAGCCAACAGGGTTTGCCTTCAGATTGGATGTGGCATGAGAGAGAAAGAGGAATCAAGGATAACTCATGATATTGCAGCTAGAAGAATGGGGTTGCCACCAACTGAAATAGCAAAGACTATATAAAGACAGGAATCTGAGAAGGAATATTAGGAGCTTGGCTTTGGCCATGCTAATTTCAAGATGCCTATTAATCATCAAACAAATATCGTGAGTAGGCATTTAGATACAGGTTTGATGGTTCAAGCTCTAGAATTCAGAGTAGCATTTGGGTCTAGAGATAGAAATTTGGGAGTCATGGACATCTAGATAGCATTTAAAGCCATGATACTAGATAAAACCATGTGGGAATGTGCATAGATAGAATAGGGAAGTATTTAGTAGTAGGTACATGAGAAGCAACTGGCAAAGAAGATTGTCAGCAAAAAATCAAGCAACTGTGCTGACCTGAAGCCAAGCAAAGAAAGCATTTTGAGGAGGTAAGTGTAAAAAAGTGTCAGATGCTGCTGATAGGTCAAGTAAGATGAATATTAAAATTTACACATTGGATTTAACAAATTGAAGGTGATCTTGATAAGAACAATTGTAGTCGAGTAGTTTTTAGCTTCCCCATTTCTAAAGCAAATAACTTGTAATGGGTTGGCTTAAAAAAATGGGAATTTATTGGCTGACGGTTTTGAAGCTAGAAGTCCAAATCAAGGCATGATCAAGGAAGTGCTTTCTTTCCAAAGACTGGCCGATGTTCTGGGGCTGCCTGCGGGAGTTCCTTGGTCTTCAGCAATAGGATTCTGGGCCACACCTTATTTGAAGTAACCTCATCAAGAGTCCTATTTACAAGGTTTCATGCCCACAGAAATGGATTAAGTTTAAGAACATGTTTTTCTGGTATGTAGTATCAATAAAAGCTTCATTTATTAGATTCAAAAGAGAAAGAAAGGAGAATGTGTAGAGAATCAGAGATCTCTTATTAAAAGGAAGGTGAGAAACAGTGCAGTGACTAGAAGGGAAACCTCACATTCATTGATGTCCTCTCTTTTGCTCTTATGGATTTTTTTTTTTTTTTTTTAACAAGGAATTACAGAATCAAATGACTACCAGGGCCAGGTAGATAAAATTTGGGATGGTAGAATGTCAAAGACTTATTATCCATCTAAAATGGCAGACATTATTTATATCCAACCAATTGTTGGCCTGTGAAAAGGCCACCCAGCCCTGCTGTTTTTGGTGATGCCAAAATCTTTGATTTTTCAAAAGAAGTTAGAAATACAAACTTCTATGTGAAATAACCAGTTATAAAATGTTGGCAAACAATATTTTTCTAAATACTCTGCAGAATCAAAATATGTCCAGAGGCAAGATCCAGCCCTTGGTTTGCCAATTTTCAGTCTCTGATTTATATTTTAGTTTAATTCTCTTCCCTCAGAATAATCGACTCACTGAAGGTGGGGAGTGGGGGGTGGAATATAGGTGTTTATTCAGTCTACAATTATGAAAGTTAAACATTATCTACAAATCTTAGAACAATGCCCAGCACATGGTAAGCACTCAATAAATGTTAGCTCTTGTATTATCATTGTGATTTACTTGGAACTTTAGTGATATCAGCCTACTGGCACAAAGGCAACAGTAATTTATGCATTCAGAACCAAAAACAGCAGGGCTGGACGGCAGTTTACTGAGGTCAGATGAAGATTATGCATCTGAATTGTGCCAACAAGCTGGGATCAGGAAAGGACAGAGCTACTAAAAAGGATGGCGTGAAGACTGACTAAACCTAAGAAATCATTTCCAAATAGGCAGAGGTAAGAACCATTGCCAAAGCATCAGAAAATCACAAAGTGTCAAGACTGCCATAGGGATCAAACAATTAAATATAAACGGTAAGGCAGCAGAGCAAAAATCCAGGCAAATTGTCAGCAGTAAGAAATCACCAAGAAGATATTCGACAACATAGTGACAAAGAAAAACCTGGATTACTAAGGCAAAGATTTACGTCAGCAAGGAAGCTTTTTAATATTTCATTATACTTCAGTAGATAAGTAACAAATCTTTAAGTATATGAGCTGGGGTTCTCTGGGTTAACATGACTGAAAGCACCTGAGCAATTTGGGAGGGTTGGAAAGCACAGAAAAGATGAAAAGAAGTTCTTATAAATTACCCAATTTATATAAAATTGATACCCTAGACTTCTCTTCATATTTTAATTAATAATATAATGTTTACACTGTAAGGAAAAAAAGAGTGTGCAGCAACATAAACTGGACATTGTTATGGGAAAAACTGTCATGAAAGAAATTTAGAGATAAAATCCCTGCGTCTTAACTGGGGAGGATGGTCAGCCTTTTCCAATTTTTTTTTTTTTCTTCTTCCTCTGTCTCCCTGGAAGTGAAAATGAAATGTTGCTCAAGCAACATTTATGTAACAAGAGTACAGAACCTTCTGTTTGGGAGCCATCCTGGTTGTCTTCTTCCATCCCAGCTAGCCTGACTCTCAGAATCTAGCTGTGAAATTCTTACTTGCTAAATATATACAAGCCACCTTCAGCTGGCAGCAACTAGCTCCATTCTTCTCCCAGCTGGATCTGGAAGGACGGAGAGAACTCAAACTGTTAGGTAAAAATAAAACAGCTTGAACATTTTAAAAAGTTTATTCACTTCATAAGCAATGGCTAAAATATATAGAAAATCTTCTAACACTTTGATTTAATTTCAGCCATATCAATACTTTAAGGTGACGATTAATAACACATGCCCCCTGAAAAATTGTCACTTCTGGTATAAGGCCCCAATTTCTGCGCTTTTTATGCAAATGAGGTGAACATGGCATTCTGAGTAGATTTCTCTTACCGAGAGAGATGTGATCGTAAAGATCTGAGTCAACTTATTGTCAGTCACAAATAATGTAATTCATTTCTCTGCGAGCACATTATGTATATATTTGGTGAAATCCCTGAGAGACAATATAAACTCACTGTGGTTTCCAGATATTGTCATGACTTTCATCTCATATTTCATCACATCAGCAACACACACATCTTCTTTAGAAAGTTTGCCTCCAGATAAAGCTAAAAGATGGCAAACAATTGACTCGCACCTTGGAAGGGAGGGAAAAAAAGAGACATAAAGTGCCTAATTAAATAGGTGGTTGCCAAGAATACACTAAGAAAATCTAATTATACCCTAAATCTTGGCATCCCTTTCTCCTTAGAAGAACCTAAGAAAATTCCATCTCTATTTCCATGGTTCCCAGAAATTCAAGTTTTCTTGAAGACAACCTGACATGTCTACACATCACTGAATCTCTCTCCCCCAACACTTGTGGGGATTTATAAAGGCACATAAAGGGGGTTAAACTCCCTACCACAAGCAACACTTTCTGATTCTGTTGCTCCATAAACGTTTCAGCAGCTTTCTCGTTTCCTACAAAGTCTTTTACATGAATCTATGTTTGTGCATTTTTTGTAATTATTTGAAGCTTCACCCACAGTTTTTGCATCAGGCAATGTTCAATATTCAAATCTAGCTACACTTGTCCAAATTGTGGACAAAGCCTGTTTTTCCCAGATGGTTGTTGGCTCTTTTATGAAGTCATTCAGTGTCCCGGAAAGAGTCAGCGTCATCTCCAGGGCCTTCAGCAGCCACATATCACCAGCCTTCCAAAGTCCCACCACAGCTGACAGTACCCTGCCACTGTGGGTTTGCTTTTGTCACAACTCATTTGTATTTTTATCAGCTCTAGCTCTAATTAGCCAGAATAAGGAGTCTGTCTTCTCCCCTCTGTAAATTCACAGAAGAGAATTGAAGGCAGCCACCCCCACCGCCCCCGGTCTGCACGCTTTAGTTATTTATAGCTGAGGCCATTGAGCAGCAGCTGGAAGAGGAAAGAAGCACAATTTGTTTCCCAAGCATACATCAGTGAGAGCCCTGGATGACTGGGCCATCCTTATTGGCTACCAAAAAACTACACTGTGGGAACAAATGGGGTTTTGTCTTGGGTTTTCAGTGATGGCATCCATTAGAGAGAACCAGGCCCAAAATATCTCTGGTAAGTTACTCTTTGTGGGACCAACTACTTGTGTCATGTGACTTGTCTAAGCCTCAGTTTCCCTCTGGGAAGTGAAGAACCAAACTCACAGGGCTGTTTTTAAAACCCTATTAGCTAACTATAATTATCCCCTGCTCTACAGATAAGGAAACTGATGTTTCAGAATGGATAAAGAGCTTTTTGCCCTGAAAATTTTTTAATAAAATGTTATTAATATAACTATTTATCTAACCAACTACTGGGAAGATCCCACCCCCCTCTTTCTTCACCTGCAGCTACATAAATTTGGAACTTACAGCCTGCTGAGGACACAAAAGGACACTGAACATTGAAACTAGGGATAAAGATGTTCCAACCCTGGTCAAGGAAAAATATCTTCCAGGGGAAGAAATAGGCCATGCTCTCACTGCAATGAAAGAATGATTAGAGAACTGAGTTTTCTGTCATTCTGCAAACCTACTTCTGATTTCCCTCTCAAAAAGCAACTGAAGGGTATTTTAATGAAAGAAGAGCTATGTCAGTCTGGGGAGGGATTCCAAGATTCAGATACTGGAGACTTCCTGCAGGCAGTAGTGATTATGCTGAGAAGAACAAGAGAATTCTCGGAGAATTGAGAATGCTATCTCCTCAAACCTGAGCAAGTGTGCATCAGAATCCCGGAGGGGCTTGTTCAAAGCGTAAATTGCCGTCCCCCAGAGTTTCTTGTTCAGTAAGTCTGGGATGGGGCCTGAGAATGTGCATTTCTAACAAGCTCCCAGATACTGCCAATGCTGCTGGCTGGGGACCACACTTTGAGAACCACTGTCCCACAACTGCTGAAGGGATGAAAATCCAGGGAAGAGGGGCATTCTTGCAAAGTTTCCTCCCCTATCTCTAGGGTACCCTGTGGTATAAGGAAGCTCCAACCAGTGCAGGAAAGGAAGGAAGAGATGGGTAAAAAGGGATGGAGAGAGAAATTTTAAAAAGTGACTGAATAAATCAGAAGACCCAATCACTCCCACTTAGGGGTTGGTGTATTTAATATAATGCCAGCAGATATGGTGAGCAAGCCCGGCTGACAAAGTGACCCCATAAGCACAGCAACCCAGGAGGCCGAGAGAGATCCCATCTGTGAGCAGTTCGTTACCCATCACAATAGGAGAGAACATTCCCCAGGACTGCAGGCGACAGGGGGAAGCCTTCAGGAGGACTTGGTGAGACTGTGGGAGGATAGACCAGGCTTCGGCTGCACCAGGACACTAGGGATATGGGGATTCTTTGAGTCACTAAGATATAATTGTGTGACACAATATATAAAATTACATCTTAGTTTAAACTAATTTGATAGATTAACATCCAAATGCTTTTTAAGTAGGGAACACAAGTCAGTTGGTGGGCTTCTTCACGGGGGTCCATTTAAGCAGAATTAGGCAGCAGGCTTTCTAGAAATTCAACCCATAACGTTCTGCCCGGGATTGGAGAAGCATTCCTGCTCCTCAGCAATATTTCTTGACCTTAGCACTAGTGACATTTTGGGCCCTATAACTCTTTGTTGTGGGGGGTGTCCTGTGCATCGTAGGATGGTGACAGCATCCCTGGCTTCCACCCACTAGATGCCATTAGCCCTCCTCCCACACCCTCCCCAGTTGGGGAAACTAAAAATGTCTCTAGACATCACCAAATGTCCCCTTTGTGGGGTGGGGGACAGAGTACAAAATTGCTCCAGGTTAAGAACCACTCTGCAGTAATAGGGTCCATGTTGTAAACCCACACATGTGTATTGTCTCCATTCTCTCAATAATTCCAAGAAACAATGTCATATGCACTTCCTGTTGATGAGAAATCACAGGCTCACTGATATTTGTTCATACCCAATAAGTGCCTCTCTGATTTGCCAGCCTATAACTTTTTTAAGCAGGCATTCTCAATGCACTAGGATATAAGGACAATCAAGTTCCTGTAACTGCAAGCAACTCTAAACCCCAGAAATATGCCTTTCCAGCAAATTGGGACAATAAAAATATCTCAGGTTCTAGACCCAGCAAAACACATACACACACACACAACCGCGAAGCAGTGAAAGTGAGGCCATTTTAACAGCCAGCCCTGTGCGTGAGGAGAAGCTTTGGGTTTCCCTGGGGACTCCTTCTTCTTGCTGCAGCCTGACAGACAGCTGTCAAACAGAAACTTAAAACTGGCAGGGTATGAAAAACACAGCCAGCCCTCTGCGATTTATCGGGCAAAGTACAGCTTGTTAGCCTGTCAATTATTGTCACAATGGTGCCAAACCGATTTTGGTTCTCTCATCTTACACATGAAATGCTTTGTATTAGCAGAGATACTCTTTTGGGAATCAAAGTCCTGTGGCTTTATGTTTCCCTTTTTTTTGAACGGTTCTTGGATGCCAGAAATAATTCATTGCCTCAGAAGAAGCAAAAGATTAAACAGTCTATCTAAAGACTACTCAGGGAAATGAATTGAATTATTCATTCACATGACGATGTTCGCAGAGCACCTAATGCAGCCCAGTTGAATAGTGGAGACTCATGGATGAACACACCGTGGTCCACATCCTGAAGGCTCTTACTGGCACACAGCAAGGAGATGCTTCATCAGTCAGCTATAATACAGTGGTGCTCAGGTGTCTGACATCAGGAAAAAGATTACGGAACCGCATTAGAAACCAAAAGGAGAGGGAGTAAATTTGAGGGATGCCTTGCCGACTTAAATCATTATATGAGCTCCTCTATCTACTGGTAATTCAGAATAAAAGGAAACCATTGGAATGGAATCCATTGTTCCATTTCATTCTTCAACTTGTAATCAGTCCCTGAGGCCCCATTGCTTCCATCTCGCTCAATTCAGACTAGATAACCATTTGGATCATTGCCTGACATTTGTGTACTGTTTTCCTTTAATGATTCTTTGCAGTTTTTCTTGTTTGCAGACTGCTAATCTATCCTGAATAATTCATTTTCATACTCCTTGTTTTCCTTCTTTTGGTGTTTTCAGACTGCTCTTTCTCTCTCTTGGCTTTACTTGTTTCAATTGCAACTACTAAATGCCCCACTCCCACTGAGAAGCCTGCTTTCTCTCTTAGATTTTCTGTGATGATTTTGCATTCTTTTAGCAAAGAGACACAGAACTAACCAGAGTCAGATATATTCTTTCTGATCTTGCTAATTTTACTTTATTGTGGCTCCAGCAGCAACTCAGGTGAGATTTCATAAAGCCTTGTGTATGCAGAATCTAAATTAAAGAGAACCGCAAGCATTAATCTATTTTTTCCTTTCGATGTAAAATGCCATCTTCACTTTGAAGCAGCAGTTTATATGGCGCTACAATTGATTTAAAATTTAAATTGATTGGAAAGGAGACAAATTAAAGGCCAACAGTAGGACTGAACAAGTTGAATTAGTCGGTAAGTGAAGTTTATTTTACCACAAATAAATGGCAAGACAACATTGGATCAAATAGAGCTAAGTGTTTATAAGCAGGTGTTTTATCAGGGGAAGGAGAAACTTATGAGTCCTGTTTATTAATAGCTTTTTAACTTCAAATAACTCAACTTGCTGTTCTGATGTAACTATAAAATGGTCAGATTAGCTTAAAACATACAAGAGGCTTCCCCAAGATTTCCAGGCAAGGAAAGAGCAACAGAAGAAAAGGGGTCTCCTCTCCTAACCCCTGGCTCATCTGGGAGATGTGCTGTGCACAAACAGAATTGGGCTGAATGATTTTAACCTTTAATAAAAGGTTAAAAGAAGTACAAGATAATAATCTGTTGCCTTCATTTATTTTTCAATCTGATATTTTTTTCTTAGCAGCATTCCTCAGTCATTCTCACTCACTCAACAACAGTGGGTAAACTCCAAAAAAACAAATATCAAAATGAGAGCTTTCTTCACACTACAGGCCTCATCTGTTCCAGCCAAACTGCCAACTTATCAGACTCAGTACTTATTGTATTCCGGGTGCTATTCTTTGTGCTTTGGATATATTATCCATCTCTTAAAATTATTAAAACAACTCATGAAGTAGGTCTCAAAGTCCTTGCTTTATAGGTTAGGAAAATAGGCTCAGAGATTTGTATTAGCTAACCCAAGGTCATCTGCCTATACTAAGTGGTTAAACTGAGATTTGGATCAAAGCCAGTGTGACTCCATCCTATCCTTAGCATTCCCCCTGGCATGCACAAGGGCAAAGCCATTCTGCCTTGGATCTGCCATATGTATTCCTCCTGGAATGCAATTCCTGTTCATTTCCCTTCATCTAATCCCCCAATTCCCTCAAATCTCAACTCAATTCCCAGCTCTTACACACACTTTAGTCCCGCCTTTCCGGTAATCAATTGTTTTTGCTTCATTCCTTGAAATTTAACAAATGCAAACTTCTTTTGTTTATCTGTTCTGCAGCAGGGGTTAGAAGTCAACACAAGCTGTTTATCCACTGAATATTCAGACATTTGGGGGCTGTAATCTTTCCTGCTAAAATGAAAGATGTATGATGGCAGAAACTAGAACTATTTCATCAACTACTATATCCCCAAGGTCTTACATGGTAAGTGGCACATAGTAGGTATTCAATACATTTTTCTTGAATAAATGGATATATAGAGAGGTGTTGAGGTTGAGAGGAAATGGGACCTATTTGCAAAAACTGGAAAAGGAACATCTGGTGAAAAGAATTTATTGTCAACAAAGAAAGACTGTTTATAAATTTGACCCAAGCCCAGTGGGTCAGTGTAGGAGAGGACAGGAAGTTTTAAGCTCCACATGAAGTGTGTTGTTCACATTGTCTCCTGGCCCAGCCCCACCCTACCCAAGAACTCCAACATAACTTGGCTAAAAGCCCCTGGACTTGGAGTTTATGAATTAAATAAGTAAAAGTGCTGCTTCATTAAGATCTCTGAAAGACACTGAGCACACCAAATGATGTTGCTTTGTAGCCCAGGCAATAATCTGTAGCAATGAGGGAGGTAGAAAGCATTTTCTTCTTTTAAGCAGGGAATTCACCCGGAAGGCTGGGATTCTTGAGAAGTGAGAAGGGAGAAAACTTTAGAAGACTGATTAGGGAACCAGACCACCCTGCACATGGAGAAAAAGAAGAGGGAGGAAGGCTTTATGGATCAGTGCTGGCCAGAGACATGCCTGAAAAACCAAAAACAGAGAAAACCCAGCAGGCTCTCAGGAGGTCAGGAGGCTGCCCCACAGGCATAAGGAAGGACCCCTGGAGGCCACAAGAAATCTGTGCTGCTTAGCAAAAATGAGGTACACCTTCTGGGCTTCCTGAACTAGTTGTGAGAAATTTGCAGAGGGAATGTAAGTCAAACCATACATAGTAGCTAAAGCAGAGAAATATCACTAATTTCAGTATTTGTTTTTTGGTTTTTTGTGTTTTTTTGTTGTTATTATTTTGGTTTTTCTATTTTGGTATTTGTTTTTATTGTGAACCATTTTTTTTTTTTTCCCTAAATCTCTGTGCAGCCTTGGGAGTCTCTGGTTATACTAATATGTGCCCTGGTTTCTGTATGAGATTCTAATCCCCTAGAAGTTGACAAATACATTCATCTCGACATCCCCAAATCCTGGCAAGATGTTTTACATTAGACACTACCAAGTAAATATTTGACTGCAAAGATGATAATAGTGATATGAATCTTGAGATCTTCAAAAGACATTTTAGTTTTCCTAAATGGAATTATTTATTGCTGCTGAATTTTTCACTTCTGCTCCAAAATATTCCAAAAATATTCCAGAATGAATGGTATTATTTATTCTGATAAAGAATTAAAAGTTAACCAACCAACGACTCCCCCAAAATCCTTTCTTATTTTTGAAAAGAATCTTCAGTACACATTCTGTTGCTTCAGAGAAAGACACTTTGAGGAATCCAGGGTCAAGCAAACTTGCCAAAACCCACATAAAAATAGTACCCCCAGACATCACAAAACAAAGTAGAGGGCTCAACCTTTTCCAAAAGAAAACAGATAAAATATGAAAACAATCTGGCCACTGCAGGGGCCCATTTGTCCCCCAGTAGAATGTCAGATGCACCTAAAGCAACAAGAGGCGATTGGACTGCGTGTTGCCAGGAAACAGATTCTCTTTTCCACACTCTAACACCCGCATCACCACACCGAGAAAGCTGGAGTCGTGACCTTCAGACCCGAGTGGGAGTAGAAGGCTTTTAACGGCCCTTCACTCCTAGAAGCTGAGAAAATGGTGTTCTAGACCAGACTCCCCTAAGGATGGTTAGTGATTCTTCTGAATCAGAGTATTGATGTTGGTAGAAAGTAGAAATCATTACCCTTCATCGGAGCTTCCTCACGATAACATGAAGTTCCTTTGTGGATCATTCAATTCACCGGATCAGCTTCTGCTGCAAATGACAGAAACCCAATTTAACCATGCCTGGCAAAGCGGGGAGTGTGGAGCCAAGGAGTCAGGCTGTGGCTGGTGCAAGGCTGCAGCTGGACTTAGAGCATGCTGGGCTGGCGTCTAGAGTGTTGTCTCTACTCTCCCGTCGCTTCTATCTTGGGTTCCAGCTTCCGTCTCTCAGTCTGGCTTTCTTCAGAGGGTAGGAAACATGCCCATTTAATATGCCCTGATTCACATCTCACAGATTTTCTCACCACTGAAAGGGCTTATGCCACATCCCCTTAGTCCCATTTGAAAAGACCCTGGAAAGGACTAGCCCAGCTTGGGCCACAAGCCCAACCCTATGCCCAGATGGTCGGGTTGCTACTTCCACCAGTAACACATGGTGGGGTTGGAGAGTGGAAAAGTTTCCAAAAGAAAGGGGAATGCTGTTCCAGAAGGGAAGGTGGTTGGTGAACAAAAGTAATGACCCACCGTACCATCTTATATTAAAACTCCACTTAAAATGAATGAATATTATCCAATTAAAATAATGTAACATACTGTCAAGGAGATTTTATCTGAACTTCCATTTTCTTGCTTTTCTTTAACTTCCTACCATTTGTTCAGACAATTGAGAAATTGCTAAAAGCATAAAATAGAATCTCAAAAAAAAATAATGATAATAAGCAATGCACCAAGTATTTTTTTTATATATATACTGAATGTACCAGTCACTATAATCTAACCAGTGCCTTTCTCCTTCTCTATACATGGCTCTTGCCCCTGCATAGGCTGTCTTCGTGGAATGTTCTTTCTCATGCTGCTGCCCATCAGACCTCACCTCTCCCGTCAAGCTCACTGTATCCATGACGATTTCTATGACCAGCCTGACTTCTTTATTCATAGCTCCCCAGGGCTTTAAGCACAGCATTTGCTCTATTATCTTAAGTTCATTCTTATAAATAGGTAGCTTTCCCATCTAGAAATGTCAGAATCCCTTGTCTTGAAAGTGCTAAGTATTAAAAGTCTTGGTATTAAGTGTGAATGAATAATTATACATGGCTTTCACCTGTGGTTCAAAAAAAAAAGATACTAAGACAAAATCCCAAAGGGTGAACCAAGGAGAAAAAATAAATATATTATCTGAGTTTAATAAATGTCATTACAATGAACATCTCTCAGTAACAGATATAGTTCAAACCTCAGTTCACTTCAGGCAAAATTCAACACAATGCCCTAATTCAACCAAGAGTAACTGGGTGCCACTGGGTGCCAGGTACTGTGTTAGGCAACTCTGGGAATACAAAGATGAGAAAGATGAATCTCCTTATCAAGAAACATAATCTAGCAGAGGTGAAAGATCATGCTTGTGGTATAGCTGACTTCAAGGTGCACTGGGGAAGAAAAGTAAGCAGGAGTGAAGATGAGCCTTCCCCAGCTTTCCCCAGAGGATTTAGCCAGCACTTCCACCGTACCTCTTGCGTATTCCCATTGCAGCATGCACAAGTTTCTTTCTTTGTCTTTCTCTTTCTTGCCTCCCCCTCACTCACACTCCCATCCCCACAAGGGCAAAACTGTGCCCATTTATATGTGTATATAGTTCCATAAGGCATCTGTTGAATGAGTGAATGAATGAGTGAATGCTGACATGGGTTGGATGTGAACTGCAAAGTGCCTTGTACACCTTGCTCAGTGGTTCTTTTTTGTTTGTTTGTTTTTTCTATAAGCGGTAAAGAGGTATCCAAGCTTTAAAGCAGGGAGTGAAGACCAGGTTTGTATTTCATAAAGAACACCTGGGCATAAGCAAAGACAGGACTAGGTAAAGTGGAATGAGTCTGGAGGCTTTTATTATGTTGTAGTCAAGAGATGAAATGAGAGTGAACTAAAGCAAGTAGTGATGGGGATGGAGAGACTACAACGAATAATTGGGAGATAGAAATTTGGTCTCCGCTTGGTTGTAGAGATGAGGGAAGAGTCCAGGATAAAAAATATTTTAAAGTAACAAAAGAGTCTGGGCAATTCCTTACAGATCATTGTAGCAGGAATGATCGATAGTGTAAATTGCACAAGCCCACATAGCATCTCTTGCCAATGCTAAATTTTTCTTACCCTTGAATTCCCAACACCTGTACCAAGATAGACTTGGCTTAGTATTTCATGAGCTGCCACAGTACTTGTTAATTTTATATCTTACATAATTCCCTTTTATGTGCTTTAAATTCCAGTGTTCATGAAGTAATCGCAGAGCAGCAAATTAAGTATTTAGGGCAAATTTTCAATATCAGCAACTTCTGCAAAATGATACTATGAATCTTGGAAATTTCTCTCAGAAGGATGTCTCTAATAAGGTATAATTATTTCATTTAAGTTTGAAAATGATACGCAAGCACTGGTAACCTCCTCCTACACATTCTTAGGCTGGGAGCCCAGAGGCCATTTGGCCCTAAGAGGGAGATTTAAAAAGGAATAATTGGACTAGTAAGTTCAAAAATCTCAGATCCACAAATAAAACAGAGGCATTAGGAAGCAGATGTTGTCACCCTGATTCAGTTCTCCACCCCCACACCAGTCTAGAATGAGAATGATGTCGGCTGAGGAGGAAAAGATATTCGAGACAGAAGTAGAGACAAATCATCAGTGTTAACTATGGACAGGGGTGAGAAGAGCTGTGTCCTAAACTCTCCTTTCCTCAGCTCAGCCCCATGGGGATGCAGAATCACCGACAGCCCTCTAATTAAGTCTTTGGATCCAACGGGAGGAGGACCAGAGCCCTGGTGAAGTCTCTCAAAAGCATTTTGATATGTCAATGTCATGTGACCACAAAGGAGTCGAAAGGGAGAGAGCTGGGAACAACCCAGAAGATTCCTTCAGGCTGGAGAACAATGGGAGAGCACCCAAAGCTTCTTGTGGTCCCCAGACGAAGCACAATAGTCAGCCGAAAAAGACAGTGCTGTGGCATGCAATGGCCTGCAGGGGCATGCATCAGGGGCACTGAGGCAGACTGCAGAGTGGCCTGTCCAGCAGGGGTCTGTCTGAGAATGCAGATAAAATGTTACCACTGCCATTATGGTGGGGACAAGCCAGGGGGTCTGGTAAATGGACCCCAATAGGCAACCAAGACAAATCTTTATCACAAAGTTGATATTTCTCCACCATTTGCATAACCTTCTGAGTGATGCCTTCACCAAGGGAAAAGAAGTTTTTTGAACAACATCAAACATAAAATAACAGACAATAAACTTTCCCTGGTAACAACAAAATTAAAATGTTTGCATGAGAAACAATGGAGATTGAGGTGGAAATTTAATTTTTATAGGCAAGTGGAGGAATTTACATATTTTCTTACCTGAGAGAAAGTCATTATGAAATTTTTACATAAGTTCATGACGTAGTGGTCACGGATGGGAGCGCTAGTGTCAGACCTCAATCTGAGGCTCCCTCAGCTAATTTCCACCTATGTGGCCATAAGCACATAACTTACATTCTCTAAGTCTCAGCTTCCCCCTCTTTCGTCTTCATTTGACTCAGATGTCTGATACTTATTGGTTTACCAAAAACTTAATTCCTTTGGCTCATGTGTCTGACTTGGCCTGACAAACTGATTCCATCTTGTGTTACTGATCTCTTTTCCCATTCTGTATCTGCTTCTTCCAAGATCTTTATTTTCCAATTTCTAGCCCCAGTATCTAACTGCACCTTTTCTAGGCTTTCCTAACTTAGAGTCATGCCCTTACAGCAATTAATCCAGACAGGACAGCTCAGCCAAGTGCTGTACCTGAAGAGCCACTCTCTGACGTCATTGTTGTCGTATTACCCTTCCTGGAAAGGACAGGCTTTCAATTTAGTTGATTCTGGTCTGATTTGGAGCCTAGACGCCACAAAGATTTTGGGAGGAGAGAATAAGAAAATTTAAGTAAAACATTTGGTGCTAAGAACTTTGGATGTCAGAGCTGTTAATAGAACCCTTGTATGAACAACCAGTTCCCAGAAAATAAAATGACAGAAAATATTCATACCAGCAAGGAACATCAGAAGGTACACATTGAGGCGCAATGAACCAAGTCACAAGCAACACATGCAGAAGCCAACTGTGCTTTAGACTTCTCATCACCTTTGGATTTAGCATATTAGTCTTATTAGTCAGTTTTTATGCCAAGTTCCCCAGGATCATGCAGGGTGGAGATTATGTCATTTTACACAGGCCTACGCCCTACTGATTTCCCTATATCTTTTCCAAACATAATCTGGAGAACTCCAGATTCTCCTTCCCAAACTCCCTTCCCTTTCTACCAATGCCAAACAGTATCTTAAATTTGTTATTTTTTGTTGGCATGAATTCTTTAATTTCATGAATATATGTTCCCATAAGTGTAATTTTGTTCCATAACATTTTCAACTATGCATTTTTTTTAATTTATTTGTATCTGTCTTCTTCCACAAAGGGCTACTTTGTCTTGAAGATCACGGACCCCAGAACCCAACCACTCTCTCCCTGTGAACAAAGCACATCCTTTTTAAACCCTTCAGAGCTTTTGCTTCTTTTGTCTGAAGGAAAAAAAAAAAAGCCTGAAAATATTAAGACTGTATCCATTTTATTAGAAAATATTTAATATTGAAAGTACCTTGAGAGGCACATCTGAAAAATCCAGAAATAGACATTTTACATTTTATATTCAGCCAATTTTCCTCTACTTAATTGATTCCATTATTCATGTTTTCACACCCCAAAACTTACTGATTTTTTTTGGTGCTTATGCACTCCAAGAATGCATGGTTATTAATCAAAGGATCTATGTTCATCACTTAGCCAAGCTGTCCATGTTAAATTCTTTTCATCTTCCCTCATAAATTAGTTCTTTGGCTCCTTCATCATTTTCATTACTTGTGTCTAAGTCCTTTTCAATTTCTCTGAAAGGCTTAAAACTTCCCATAGTTACAAATCCCACAGAAAGGGATGCCTCACTTCCAAAATCATGCCATTATAACTTTCTAATTAAAGTTAAATTGACATGGGCATTTTTTTTTGCTTTTGCTTTCTGATGCCCAACTCAGATTTAATTTGATACCTTTCAAGGTGGCAGCTTCTCAGGTTTGGCTTCTTCATTAAGAGTCTGTTGCTAGTTATGCTTTGCCTACTTGAATTTGAGATGACACCCTAACAAAAATAAGAACCTAGCTGGGTGTTTAAGAATGAAAATGGGTGGCGGTCTCATATATTTGGTTAAACTAATTCTCTGGAGTCCGTCTCAATCCTAGGAACAGTGAGTCTACAGCTTCCAGATTCCTGCCTTCTTGGAGCAAATGTATAAACCAGGTCCAAGATTGTTTGTCAAGGTGTTTAATTCAGCAATTCAGTCATCCTTGTATAGCAATGTTCTTTGACTCCAGTCATTTCCAGGACACCTGTTATAGTTTCCTTGGTCTGTGCTCAGGCAAATACAATGTAACAGTTTGGCTTAAACAATAGGAATTTATTTGCTCACAGTTTTGAGGCTAAGAGAAAGTCTAAATCAAGCCATCATCAAGGTGATGCTTTCTTCCAGAAGATTGGCATTCTGGGTCTGGCTGCTGGTGACCCTTGGTCCTGGGAGCTTATGTCACATGGTGGCCTCTCTCTATCCCCTCCCTTCTCTCATGGATTCTGTTGACCTTCAGCTCTTGCTTTCTGTGGCTTTCTCCATGTGTGTGTCTCTGAATTTTATTTCACTTATAAAGGACTCCAGTAATAGGGTTAAGACCCATTCTGATTGGAATGAGCCACATGTTAACTCAGGTAACCTCATCAAAAAATCCTGTTTACAATGGGTTCACACCCACAGGAGTGGATTAAGATTAAGAACATGTTTTTCTGGGGTACATACATCTTTAAACCACCATGGGAACTTTGCCAGGGAGTCAGTTATTGAGAAGAATTGCCATCTATAGGCAAATATTTCCACCTGCTCTTCCCTGTGGTACATTTGTATCTCCTTACTACAAGTTTTTTTTCAGGGGGGAAAAAAAGTGGGTAGGGACTGACTTGCAGCTAAATTAGAATCAATATCAGTTTTGAACATTAGTTTCCAATGCCCAGTTAAATTTTAGAATCCTGTTTGAAAACAGTTCTGCTGATCAAGGCAAGGAAATCTGGTTGAAGGGATGGGAAAAACAAGCTGTCCAGGAGCAGCAAAAACAGTGGGCAGTTCCATGTTACAGCTACAAAAAAGGAGCATTGTGCCTCCTTAAATGAGCTCTTCAAGCAACGGCTCTGACTGCACTTGCCAGTAGTTAGAAATATCTGAACCAACCCTGTGGGGGTTGAAAACCATAAGCCTTCTGAGCTAGACTGACATTGGTAAGGGACATCCAGAGAAGCCCCTTCCTTCACAAGCAAAGGAAGCCACTTGGACCCACGCTCCTTGAGTTAGAGCTCAGTAAAGGTTAACACCCTTTTACAGCACTTTGTATTACAAGATACGAACTACATACCTGAAGAGTTACACCAGAATCTGTTGATCAAGATTTTCCTTGATGATCTGTTTAACAACTTTTGCTTTTATTAGAATTCCAGGCAGAAGAAACTCATTCCTCAACAGAATAGCTCTGGCAAGGGATTGTCGGGAAAGCTGAAGCAGCCTGATCAAAAATGTGGTAGGTGAAAGTAATGACTTAGGGTTCATTGAGGCACTGCTGTGACAAAGCTTCCTGGGGATGCTGAGACCCGGCCCTAACTACCCACCGAGTAGTATGCTGGAGGAGCTGGGAACCAGCCCTTGTCAAGCAAAGGCTTCAGGCCAACATCACATACCATGATGAGTCCTTCAAACAGCTCTGGCAATGCATCAAAGCACATATAAATCCCCTATTCCAAGTCATTCTGCTTAATGTTCACGTCTATCAACCAATCAATCTCAAAGGCAGCAGGTCATTAAAGCTGCTCTCAGCTCCTTAATGCCTCCACTCAACTTGTACCTCTTACCCTTTCTTTTGCGTTTGACTCTCAGTGATTGTAGGACAGTAGCAAATTGTTTCCATATGTGCCTACAGGAGACGCTAGAAGGAATTTATACTGCATTTGTAGCACTGCTTCTCAGGAGCAGGTGACAGAGATATAAATCAAGGGTTGTCCCTTCCAGGCAGTCCTACACTGCCCATACCGCCCCCCACTTCCCATGTGCCTTCTTCCACTGTGAAAAACAAACCTAGGCCTATGTAGCCCCAATTTATCACAATCTGAATTTTCTCTCCCTTTAGGATTGGCCCTAATCCTGTCCCTTCTTTAAGAAAAGACTCTTCTCCCTAATAAGAATTTGAGTTTCTAGTTCAAGAAACTAACAAGAGTTTGCAGCTCATTCTTTAAAATTATGAGAAAATTTCAATAGCAAGAAGAGCAATTTTCTGAAAATCTATGTTAACAGCAGTATAGAAGAACCTAACATTTCCACCCTTTCTGCTTGCAAAAGCTCTGGACTATAGCTCACCTTCCATTATTTCACAATAGTTTCAGATTCAACACATATGGCTTTGAGAACAGCTGTGTCAGTCTGCATTCACGTACTTTTTTATACATTATCTCAATCATTTTATCTTCACAAAAGCCCTGCAGAATAGATCTTATTACTCACTCTCACAGATGGGGAAATGGAGGCAATGAGGGTGTAAGCCTGCTGCTATGGATCATACAGTTGGGGAGTGGGCATGTTGAGGGAGAAGAGCTCAGAGCCTCCTGGCTCTAAGCCCAATGCCCTAAAAGACTCATTGCACCTTGTTTTTATACCTCTATTTCTCTGAAACTGAGATGTATAGGACTTTTTAAAGATAGTTTATTGTTCTTTATAGTGTTGGGGGATTTAGAAAGTCTTTAAAAGCAAAATGAGAGGCTAAACTTTTAATACTTAATACCTAAGAACCTAAACACTACCAACAAAACATGCATTATGATGAAATATTGCCATAGCTTGGAGCCCATGTTTTGTAATTTAAGGACTTTGTAAATGCTTCCATGTCAATGGAGTGACTGGCATGTCCCCAAACAGGCTGCCCCTTGCTTTGTAGAGAAATATCATTTCATACTTACCATTTGCCCATGCTCACTGGCAAGTGAATGATAACAAGTTAATTCTCAGTGTTAAGCCAAACCAAATAACTGAAGAAACAAAATCAAAAGGAGGAACATATGTGTTTGCCTGAATCATACAAGATCGCTCCATTCTGAACCCAAATAATTGTGTGCAATGCTTGTAGCATTGGGTACTCAAGCACCCAGAATCAGAGCTTGTTGGAAGCCTCTCATTCCGGCCTTGATCTGAGCCAATGAACCTGACCCTCACTTGCCAAACCACTGGACCTATGCAGGCTGGCCCTTAACACGAAGTGAATGCTCTATCACTTTAGGTTTTTAGATTCAAGAAACAGACTCTGACAGACTAGATGGAAAATGAGATTAAAGATATAGGGTACTTCCTAGAATCACTGGGAGTGCTAGAGAACCAGGCTGGAGGTTGAGGCCACAGGAACAATGCCTGAAATTGTGATGTAGGACTTGTGTGATGAGGAAAAGGTTACTGCCACCATCAAGCACTGGACACTACATTGTCATTTTTATGCCAGGAACTAAGTCTTGCTATCATGGCTGCTGTCCATGTTGACACAGAGAGAGTAAGCAGGTGAATTTGACTGGCACTTTGTCACATGCCTGTGCCCTGTTATAAAAGTCATCTCCAGCTATATAGGGGAAGGAGGTCTTTGCAATCTCCTAAAATGCATAAGGTGGCGAATTCCCCCAAACATAAAAAAGGGCATTGATAGTGAGTTTCAAAAAACAAATGACAAATGTCCATTTCCTGACACAATCAAATAGACATCATAATACCCAGTTTTGAGTTGAGAAAAGAGGAGCGGTATAGTAACTTGTCTAAATTTCTAATAACCAAGCCAGGATTGGAACCTTGTCTGTTTGTTCATTTTAATTCAAAAGCCCATATACTTTTAACCAAACTATGCTGCCACCTATTAAAATAAGAACAGTTTGAATTTAATATGCTAAGCAATATGGTGGCAATTTTTAATAAAAATGACAGATATGTAAGAAAAGAAAAACAGCTTAAGCTGTTATTCATGTTTATTTGATTAAGCTTTTATTATACCAGACCAAGTAATTGCTGCTGTCCAAATAAATTACCTACTTTCCCACTTTTGATTAAGTATGGATTAAACATTGAATCAAAATGGTACACTTTTAGATTTTTAGTCAAAATCCCCTTTCTCTCAGGACACTAGGAAATGAGTTACAAAAGAAGTTTACTATATAAGGTTGCCCTTATGTGGAGCTAAATAGATTTAAAAAAATCCATACTCATTAAGCTGCTATGCTGTGCAAGGCACTGTTCTTCCCTGGGGAAGAAATGATGACTCTGCTGTGGAGAAGCTCAAAGTTTAGTAAACAAGTCATAAAGAATGACATCATTTCAATTATGCTGTGAGTGCTATGGTAAAATGACACTCAGGATTTAACAGCTCACCAAATGCATGACACCAAATGCAAACCCAGAGAATCTGGGAAGGCTTCCTGGAGGAGATTCCTAGCCCCTAAAGAGCCCCTGATCCAAATAGTCATCATTCAACAAACTTCTCTGGAGCACTACTTTGCACAAAGTTTGGTGTTTAGGATACAAAAGTAAATATAGTCTCTGCCCATGCCCCTGTGGAATTTAAATCTGGTGAGGAATATGGAAACCAAAAAATAATGACACTGACATTTCATTAAATATAATTATAATAAGTGCTATCAAGAAAAAACAGAGGTTTTTGTAAATTTATGACAAAGGAAATCTATCATAATCTCAGTGAGTAGCAGGGGGTGGTGCTGGGAGACCATTCTCCATTGGTCTCATGTTTCTGCACATCTTATGTTAGCTTTTGTTCCATACTATCTTTTCAAGGATGTTTGTATAATAAATAGTCTTAGAAGACAGAGATAATGCCTCCCTCTGGGAAAGAAGGAAGATTTTTTTTTCCTGACCAGTTCAACAAATATAAAGTCTTCCTCCAGAGCAGTGGTTGGGCATGATTGCTAGCAGTCCCCTTTAGAAGACTAGGTGTTTTTAAGCCCGGGATTCCTAAAGTGTGATACAAACCTACTGCGTTGGGTGCACACACCCACTGTGTTGGGATGACTCAAGGCCATCAACCTGGGATGCTATGCATCACTCCCTGAAACTTGAGGGACAAGGAAACTGATGAGAACATGACGCTCTGCTTCCTGCTGTGCCATGAATAATAAAGAACTTTGTCTCTGACCCAGGAGTCTCAAAGATGCCAGCATCCAAGAAATTATGGCAGGATAATTTGTTGGCTTATAAATAAGATAATCTCAGACCATTCAAGGCATTGAGGAGCTGGTGGGAGGTCAGAGGCTTCCCTGAGAAGTGTATTTTTAAACTGAGACCTGAAGAATGAGAAAGTGTTGCAGGTTGGGTTGGTCAATTCTGGGCAGAGGGAATCCGTGTGACCGGACTCTGAAGGAAAGGAGCGTGGCATGATTCAGGAGCTGAAAAAGAACCAGATTGTCTGGGATTACAGAAAGTAAAGTTGGAAGTATCTCAAAGTGAGACTGCAGAGGTAAGAGGGTAAAACATGTAAAGGAGTTGAGTATATATTGGAAGACAATTCTACAAGCACCTTTCCATTTTTCTGGATATCTTGCAAGCTGCCTAACTGCCCTTTTTTCCGAACCGTCTTTCGAGGATGTTTCTATAGTGAATGGCTTTGGAAAATAGAAATAGTGTTCCCCTCTGGAGCAAAGGGCAGGCATGCTTACTGCTTGCTTAACAGATTTGGGTTTTCTAAGTTTAGATTTCCCCACCCAGAATATAACTGGGTGCAGGTATTATCTGGCATTCTTTGTATCATAGGAATTAAGGTTTGAATAACTGGCACCAAAAAAAGCTGATTTTGGCTACTACTACTTTGAGTACAAACTATCCTTTGTCTTTGAACTCAGCCTTGTGTCTTTCGCCATCCTCCAGGAATCTACGGCAGCCCAACTGGATAGTTTGCAAGTAGGGTAAAATCTCAGGCCCTTCACAGTTCTTGTGAATACTTCAAGAGCACAAATTCTAGAAGTAGGTTTTTATAGTTTCATATTTTGACTTTTGCTTGATATAGTAACCTATACTTCTCTAGAAAGTAGTACCATAAGTTGAGGAAATCAAATCTTCCACTCCCACAGTGATATTTGGTACAAGGAACATAAATGCTAAAAGTAATCATCATTAATTGGCAAAACTAGAGTGGTATAATGGAAAGCATACAGAGTTGGTGTATTTTAGTCTCAGGTTCCAGCCATATAATCTCATTTGCTCTTGATAATGATACAACCTATGGCATGTAATTGGTGTGAGCATGAAATGACATGATAGCACTTGAATAATAATAATAACTTTCTCTATCAGAACACTTTTTAAATCAGACAACATTGTCTCCTTTGGTAAACTTAGCTGTTGAGGGGTACTGAGAAGAGTTTCAAGATGAATTTGCTTTGGTTATAAACCTTCTTATTGTTGCATCACTGAAAGCCATTTGTCTATTTGTGACATCACTGGTTTTATCTTCTAAAGTTTCAAACAAGTTTTAGTTTCCCATCCATGAAAACAAATGCCATTCAATGAATTTGCTTAAATAATGGGGATTTATTGGCTCATGGTTTTGAAGCTAGAGGTCCCAAATCAAGGTATTGGTGAGATGGTGCTTCCTCCCCAAAGATGGTGGCATTCTGGGGGTGGATGCCAGTGATCCCTTGACCTTGGCTTTTCTGTCATGTGGCAACACACGTGGTAGCCACTCCTGGTTTCTCTCTGTCTGACTTTCACTCTGCCTGTAAGGACTCCCCCAGTAATCCAGACTAAAGCCCAACCTGAGTCAGTAGGGCCACACCTTAACCAAGTAACATCTTAAAGAGATCTTACTTACAATGGGCTCAAACCCACCAGAATGCAGACTGAGATCAAGAACATGTCCAAACTGGGATACACAATTCAATACAACACAATACAACTTGGAGATAACTGTAGGACCAAATGTATTAGATGTTTGAAAATACAATCCTCTTCTCAATCTCAGGGTATGATTTTCTTCCCTATAATCAATAACATTACATATCCTATAATACTGGTAGTCAATAGTTGAAAAACAATTGCAATAAAACAGTGACTGTCTATATCTCTAGATAATCCTTAAGAGGCACAGCTACTGAAATGCTGAAAATGAAGCCTATATCAATTCTCAAAAACATACTGGGGAAGGGGCAAGATAGTGGCATAGAGAGGAGTGGAATTTAGTCAGTCCCCTGGAACAATTAATAACAACCAGGAACAACTAGTAGATAATCTGGAATAACTGCTGGGGGACAACCATGACTGTCCACACTTCATACACCAACCTGGATTGGGAAGAATGCTTGAGATTGCAGCACAAAATCTGTAAGTAAAAACTGCAGAACTGCACTGAGAGCCCCTCTCCCCATGGCAGGCTGAACTGAAAAACCTTGCTGTGGTAGAGAGCAGCACTCTCTGAGCCAGAGAATGTAGCTCAGCTGAACTCCAACTGGGGTTTTAATTAACAAATGTACACTGCTGAATACAAGCTACAAACCCCCAACAAGCAGACAGAGGCTTTTAGTGATAACTGACCTTAAAGAACCCAGAAGATTCATCTGTCCTGGGAGGGGGAGACCAGAAGACTGGGTGTTACTTCTGGCTGATGAGTGAAACTGGGGCAGGGGGGGGGAGTGGGTGGGATGTGTACCAGCTCCAAAAGGGGCTTTCTGTCTTTTTTTCTCTCTCTCAAACTCAGGGGCTCAGAAGAGAGAGCAGCAGCCATGTTCAGTTTGCAGCGCTCTGACCCAGACAGGGGTGGAGATAACAGAGACAGACAATTCAAATGTAGATGATAAATGCCTCAGGGGTGTATCTTCCCTAAGAGTAAGGAAGTGGGGCCCATCTTTCCCTTCAGAACCAGACCCCAGAGCCTGGGGGGAAACAGCCAAAACAGAAACTGCAGCCAAAACACATCTCCTTACACCAGTTGGGAGCAACAGGCTGATAGGCAACACCTGCTGGGCAGGTTAGGAAAAGCACAGAGACTGGAAACCTCAAAGGAAAGTCTGCCATTCCTTGAATACACCCTGAATATAACCCCATTCTGAGACCGGAACCTGTTCTGGTCTGGGAAAATCTGGGGTAACCAAGGAAACCAGATGCCTAGACAGCAGAAAAGTATAATCTATACTAGGAAAAACGAAGATATGGCCCAGTCAAAGGAACAAACTTAAACCTCAATCAAGATACAGTTGAGATATTATTTCACTTTAATGAAACAATCTATTAAAGATTTTCAAAGAGATATGGAAATCAAATCAAAAACCAAATCAATGAGTTCAGGGAAGATAAAACAACAGAGATGAAGGCTATAAAGAAAACACTGGGTGAACATAAAGTAGAAATCGCAAGTTTGAAAAAACTGACAAAAGCTATGGAAATGAAAAGCACAACACAAGAGATGAAAAATGCAATGGAGACATAAAACAGCAGATCTCAAGAGGCAGAAGAAAACACTAGGAGACTGGAGAACAAGACACCTGAAATCCTACACACAAAAGAACAGATAAGGAAAAGAATGGAAAAATATGAGCAACATCTCAGGGAATTGAATGACAACATGAAGTGCACAAATATATGTGTCATGGGTGTCCCAGGAGAAGGGAAAGAGGGCAGAAACAATAATAGAGGAAATAATCAATGAAAATTTCCCATCTCTATGAAAGACATAAAATCACAGATCCAAGATGCACAGCATACCCCAAATAGAATAGATCTGAATAAACCTATGCCAAGACATTTAATAGTCAGATTATCAAATGTCAAAGACAGAGAATCCTGAAAGCAGCAAGAGAAAAGCGTTCCATTACATATGAAGGAAACTTGATAAGACTATGTGCAGATTTCTCAGTAGAAACTATGGAGGCAAGAAGGAAGTGGGGTGATATATTTAAGATACGGAAAGAGGAAAACCACCAGCCAAGAATATTATATCCAGCAAAACTGTCCTTCAAACATGAGGGAGAGTTTAAAATGTTCTCTGACAAACAGACAATGAGAGAGTTTGTAAACAAGATACCTGCTCTACAGGAGATATTAAAGTGAGCACTACAGACAGGAAAAGACAGGAATGAGAGGTTTGGAACACAATTTTGGGTGATGGTAGCACAGCAATGTAAGTACACTGAACAAAGATGACTGTATGGTTGAAAGAGGAAGTTTAGGAGCATGTGGGACACCAGAAGGAAAGAGGAAAGATAAAGTCCAGGACTGTATCACTCAGTGAAACCAAGTGGGCTCAACAATTGTGATAAAATATATTTTTACATGAGGTAGAACAACTTACAAGGTGTTAAAAATAGAGTGGTACAAAAAGAGAAATATTATATGCTACCACTAATGTGAACTTTGAAAAATGTAAAACAAATGGTTTATAATGTAGAATGTAGGGGAACTAGCAATAGAGAGCAATTAAGGAAGGGGGAACAATAATCCAAGAAGAACAGATAAGCTATTTAACATTCTGGGGATGCCCAGGAATGACTATAGTCTGTTAATTTCTGATGGATATAGTAGGAGCAAGTTCACAGAAATGTTGCTATATTAGGTAACTTTCTTGGGGTAAAGTAGGAACATGTTGGAAGTTAACCAGTTATCTTAGGTTAGTTGTCTTTTTCTTACTCCCTTGTTATGGTCTCTTTGAAATGTTCTTTTATTGTATGTTTGTTTTCTTTTTAACTTTTTTTTCATACAGTTGATTTAAAAAAGAAGGGAAAGTTAAAAAAAAAAAAAAGAAAGAAAAACAAGGAAAAAAAAAAAAGATGTAGTGCCCCCTTGAGGAGCCTGTGGAGAATGCAGGGGTATTCGCCTACCCCACCTCCATGGTTGCTAACATGACCACAGACATAGGGGACTGGTGGTTTGATGGGTTGAGCCCTCTACCACAGGTTTTACCCTTGGGAAGACAGTTGCTGCAAAGGAGAGGCTAGGCCTCCCTATGGTTGTGCCTAAGAGCTTCCTCCCGAATGCCTCTTTGTTGCTCAGATGTGGCCCTCTCTCTCTGGCTAAGCCAACTTGAAAGGTGAAATCCCTGCCCTCCCCCCTACGTGGGATCAGACACCCAGGGGAGTGAATCTCCCTGGCAACGTGGAATATGACTCCCGGGGAGGAATGTAGACCTGGCATCGTGGGACGGAGAACATCTTCTTGACCAAAAGAGGGATGTGAAAGGAAATGAAATAAGCTTCAGTGGCAGAGAGATTCCAAAAGGAGCTGAGAGGTCACTCTGGTGGGCACTCTTATGCACACTTTAGACAACCCTTTTTAGGTTCTAAAGAATTGGGGTAGCTGGTGGTGGATACCTGAAACTATCAAACTACAACCCAGAACCCATGAATCTCAAAGACAGTTGTATAAAAATGTAGCTTATGAGGGGTGACAATGGGATTGGGAAAGCCATAAGGACCACACTCCACTTTGTCTAGTTTATGGATGGATGAGTAGAAAAATAGGGGAAGGAAACAAACAGACAAAGGTACCCAGTGTTCTTTTTTACTTCAATTGCTCTTTTTCACTCTAATTATTATTCTTGTTATTTTTGGGTGTGTGCTATTGAAGGTGTCAGGGATTGATTTGGGTGATGAATGTACCACTATGTAATGGTACTGTAAACAATCGAAAGTACGATTTGTTTTGTATGACTGCGTGGTATGTGAATATATCTCAATAAAATGAAGATTAAAAAAAAAATAGAGTGGTATTGGGGAAAAAATGCAATCAATGCAAACTAGAGACTATAGTTAACAGAACTTTGTATTATGCTTCCTTTAATGTAACAAAGGCAATATACCAAAGCTAAATGCCTATAAGAGGAGAACATAAGGGAGGGGTATGGGACTCTTGGCATTGGTGATGTTGTCTGACTCTTTTATTCTACTTTAGTTTAATTCTGTCTTTCCTTTCATTGAATTTTAGCTGTCATGTTTTTCTTTCTTTTCCTTTTTGTTTTGTTTCTCTACTTTCTTTGACTCTTCCTCCTTCTTTGAGGAAGAAATGGAGATGTCCTTATATAGATAGTGGTGATGGTGGTGAATACATAAATATGTAACTATACAGGGAACCACTGATTATTTACTTAGAATGGAAAGTATGGTGAGTGAACAAAACCATCTTAAAAAAAAAAAAAAGTTTGATGAAGAAACCTTGAGGGCACTACATTGAGTGAAATAAGTCAGACACATAAGGACAAATATTGCATGGTCTCACTGATATGAACTAATTATAATATGTAAACACATAAAGAATGGGGAGCAGTGCTTATTATGAGCAGAATGTTCAACTAGGTTGAACCTAAGTGTTTGGAGGTGGACAGAAGTGACAGTAGCACATGTTATTGTGAGAATAACTAACAGTGCTGAATGGTGTGTGAATGTGGTGGAAAGGGTAAGCTTAGAGTCACATATGTTACCAGAAGGAAAATTGGAGGTTAAAAGATGGGAATGTATAAAACAGTGAATTTTGTGGTGGACAATGTCTGTGATTAACTGTACAAATGTTAGAAATCTCTTTCATCAAACAGAACAAATGCATGACACTATAAGTAGAAGCTAATAATAGAGGGGTACATAGGGAAAAAATATACCTATTTGCAAACTATGTACTACAGTTAACAGTATCTTAACATTCTTTCATCAACAGTAACAAATGTTCTATACCAATACTATGAGTCAATAATGGAGGGGGGTGGTGGTTAGGGGTAGGAGAGGAACTGAGTTTTCTTTTTTGTCTTTTTTTTTTTTATTTTTAAATCATCATTTTATTGAGATATATTCACATACCACGCAGTCATACAAAAACAAATTGTACTTTCGATTGTTTACAGTACCATTACATAGTTGTACATTCATCACCTAAATCAATCCCTGACACCTTCATTAGCACACACACAAAAATAACAAGAATAATAATTAGTGTGAAAAAGAGCAATTGAAGTAAAAAAGAACACTGGGTACCTTTGTCTGTTTCTTTGCTTCCCCTACTTTTCTACACATCCATCCATAAACTAGACAAAGTGGAGTTTGGTCCTTATGGCATTCCCAATCCCACTGTCACCCCTCATAAGCTACATTTTTATACAACTGTCTTCGAGATTCATGGGTTCTGGGTTGTAGTTTAATAGTTTCAGGTATCCACCACCAGCTACCCCAATTCTTTAGAACCTAAAAAAGGTTGTCTAAAGTGTGCGTAAGAGTGCCCACCAGAGTGATCTCTCGGCTCGTTTTGGAATCTCTCTGCCACTGAAGCTTATTTCATTTCCTTTCACATCCCCCTTTTGGTCAAGAAGATGTTCTCCATCCCACAATGCCGGGTCTACATTCCTCCCCGGGAGTCATATTCCACGTTGCCAGGGAGATTCACTTCCCTGGGTGTCTGATCCCACGTAGGGGGGAGGGCAGTGATTTCACCTTTCAAGTTGGCTTAGCCAGAGAGAGAGGGCCACATCTGAGCAACAAAGAGGCATTCAGGAGGAGACTCTTAGGCACAAATACAGGGAGGCCTAGCCTCTCCTTTGCAGCAACTGTCTTCCCAAGGGTAAAACTTATGGTAGAGGGCTCAACCCATCAAACCACCAGTCCCCTATGTCTGTGGCCATGTCAGCAACCCTGGAGGTGGGGCAGGCAAATACCCCTGCATTCTCCACAGGCTCCCCAAGGGGGCACTACATCTTTTTTTTTTTTTTTTTTTTTCCTTGTTTGTCTTTTTTCTTTTTTTTTTTTTTTTTTAACTTTCCCTTCTTTTTTAAATCAACTGTATGAAAAAAAAAGTTAAAAAGAAAACAAACATACAATAAAAGAACATTTCAAAGAGACCATAACAAGGGAGTAAGAAAAAGACAACTAACCTAAGATAACTGCTTAACTTCCAACATGTTCCTACTTTACCCCAAGAAAGTTACATAATATAGCAACATTTCAGTGAACTTGTTCCTACTACATCCATCAGAAATTAACAGACCATAGTCATTTCTGGGCATCCCCAGAACGTTAAATAGCTTATCTGTTCTTCTTTGATTATTGTTCCCCCTTCCTTAATTGCTCTCTACTGCTAGTTCCCCTACATTCTACCTTATAAACCATTTGTTTTACATTTTTCAAAGTTCACATTAGTGGTAGCATATAATATTTCTCTTTTTGTGCCTGGCTTATTTCGCTCAGCATTATGTCTTCAAGGTTCATCCATGTTGTCATATGTTTCCCCAGATCGTTCCTTCTTACTGCCGCGTAGTATTCCATCGTGTGTATATACCACATTTTATTTATCCACTCATCTGTTGAAGGACATTTGGGTTGTTTCCATCTCTTGGCAATTGTGAATAATGCTGCTATGAACATGGGCATGCAGATATCTGTTCGTGTCACTGCTTTCCGATCTTCCGGGTATATACCGAGAAGTGCAATCGCTGGATCGAATGGTAGCTCTATATCTAGTTTTCTAAGGAACTGCCAGACTGACTTCCAGAGTGGCTGAACCATTATACAGTCCCACCAACAATGAATAAGAGTTCCAATTTCTCCACATCCCCTCCAGCATTTGTAGTTTCCTGTTTGTTTAATGGCAGCCATTCTAACCGGTGTTAGATGGTATCTCATTGTGGTCTTAATTTGCATCTCTCTAATAGCTAGTGAAGCTGAACATTTTTTCATGTGTTTCTTGGCCATTTGTATTTCCTCTTCAGAGAACTGTCTTTTCATATCTTTTGCCCATTTTATAATTGGGCTGTCTGTACTATTGTCATTGAGTTGTAGGATTTCTTTGTATATGCAAGATATCAGTCTTTTGTCAGATACATGGTTTCCAAAAATTTTTTCCCATTGAGTTGGCTGCCTCTTTACCTTTTTGAGAAATTCCTTTGAGGTGCAGAAACTTCTAAGCTTGAGGAGTTCCCATTTATCTATTTTCTCTTTTGTTGCTTGTGCTTTGGGTGTAAAGTCTAGGAAGTGGCCTCCTAATACAAGGTCTTGAAGATGTTTTCCTACATTATCTTCTAGGAGTTTTATGGTACTTTCTTTTATATTGAGATCTTTGGTCCATTTTGAGTTAATTTTTGTGTAGGGGGTGAGGTAGGGGTCCTCTTTCATTCTTTTGGATATGGATATCCAACTCTCCCAGCCCCATTTGTTGAAAAGACCATTATGGCTCAGTTCGGTGACTTTGGGGGCCTTATCAAAGATCAGTCGGCCATATATCTGAGGGTCTATCTCTGAATTCTCAATTCGATTCCATTGATCTATATGTCTATCTTTGTGCCAGTACCATGCTGTTTTGGCAACTGTGGCTTTATAATAAGCTTCAAAGTCAGGGAGTGTAAGTCCTCCCACTTCGTTTTTCTTTTTTAGAGTGTCTTTAGCAATTCGAGGCATCTTCCCTTTCCAAATAAATTTGATAACTAGCTTTTCCAAGTCTGCAAAGTAGGTTGTTGGAATTTTGATTGGGATTGCATTGAATCTGTAGATGAGTTTGGGTAGAATTGACATCTTAATGACATTTAGCCTTCCTATCCATGAACATGGAATATTTTTCCATCTTTTAAGGTCCCCTTCTATTTCTTTTAGTAGAGTTATGTAGTTTTCTTTGTATAGGTCTTTGACATCTTTCGTTAAGTTTATTCCTAGGTACTTGATTTTTTTAGTTGCTATTGAAAATGGTATCTTTTTCTTGAGTGTCTCTTCAGTTTGTTCATTTCTAGCATATAGAAACATTACTGACTTATGTGCATTAATCTTGTATCCTGCTACTTTGCTAAATTTGTTTATTAGCTCTAGTAGGTGTATCGTCGATTTCTCAGGGTTTTCTAGATATAAGATCATATCATCTGCAAACAATGACAGTTTTACTTCTTCTTTTCCAATTTGGATGCCTTTTATTTCTTTGTCTTGCTGGATTGCCCTGGCTAGCACTTCCAGCACAATGTTGAATAACAGTGGTGACAGCGGGCATCCTTGTCTTGTTCCTGATCTTAGAGGGAAGGCTTTCAGTCTCTCACCATTGAGTACTATGCTGGCTGTGGGTTTTTCATATATGCTCTTTATCATGTTGAGGAAGTTTCCTTCAATTCCTACCTTTTGAAGTGTTTTTATCAAAAAGGGATGTTGGATTTTGTCAAATGCTTTTTCAGCATCTATTGAGATGATCAATTGATTTTTCCCTTTCGAGTTTTAATGTGTTGTAATACATTGATTGTTTTTCTTATGTTGAACCATCCTTGCATGCCTGGAATGAACCCCACTTGGTCATGGTGTATGATTTTTTTAATGTGTCTTTGGATTCGATTTGCAAGTATTTTGTTGAGGATTTTTGCATCTATATTCATTAGGGAGATTGGCCGGTAGTTTTCCTTTTTTGTAGCATCTTTGCCTGGTTTTGGTATTAGATTGATGTTAGCTTCATAAAATGAGTTAGGTAGTGTTCCATTTTTTCAATGTTTTGAAAGAGTTTGAGTAAGATTGGTGTCAGTTCTTTCTGGAAAGTTTGGTAGAATTCCCCTGTGAAGCCATCTGGCCCTGGGCATTTATTTGTGGGAAGATTTTTGATGACTGATTGGATCTCTTTGCTTGTGATGGGTTGGTTGAGGTCTTCTATTTCTTCTCTGGTCAGTCTAGGTTGTTCATATGTTTCCAGGAAATTGTCCATTTCCTCTACATTATCCAGTTTGTTGCCATACAGTTGTTCATAATATCCTCTTATAATTTTTTTAATTTCTTCAGGATCTGCAGTTATGTTACCTTTTTCATTCATTATTTTGTTTATATGGGTCTTCTCTCTTTTTGATTTTGTCAGTCTAGCTAGGGGCTTGTCAATCTTGTTGATCTTCTCAAAGAACCAACTTTTGGTGATATTTATCCTTTCTATTGTTTTTTTGTTCTCTATGTCATTTATTTCTGCTTTAATCCTTGTTAATTCTTTTCTTGTACTTGGTTTAGGATTGGTTTGCTGTTCATTTTCTAGCTTCTTCAGTTGATCCATTAGTTCTTTGATTTTGGCTCTTTCTTCCTTTTTAATATATGCGTTTAGTGCTATAAATTTCCCCCTTAGCACTGCTTTTGCTGCATCCCATAGGTTTTGGTATGTTGTGTTCTCATTTTCATTCGTCTCTATATATTTAGCAATTTCTCTTGCTATTTCTTCTTTAACCCACTGATTGTTTAGGAGTGTGTTGTTTAACCTCCAGGTATTTGTGAATTTTCTAAGTCTCTGATGGTTATTGACTTCTAATTGTATTCCATTGTGGTCAGAGAATGTGCTTTGAATAATTTCAATCTTTTTAAATTTATTGAGGCTTGTTTTATGTCCCAGCATATGATCTATTCTGGAGAAAGTTCCATGAGCACTAGAAAAGTATGTGTTTCCTGGTGATTTGGGATGTAATGTCCTGTAGATGTCTGTTAAATCTAATTCATTTATCAGATTGTTTAGGTTTTCAATTTCCTTATTGGTCTTCTGTCTGGTTGATCTATCTATAGGAGAGAGTGATGTGTTGAAGTCTCCCACAATTATTGTGGAAACATCAATTGCTTCCTTTAGTTTTGCCAATGTTTCTCTCATGTATTTTGTGGCACCTTGATTGGGTGCGTAGACATTTACGATTGTTATTTCTTCTTGCTGAATTGCCCCTTTTATTAGTATGTAGTGGCCTTCTTTGTCTCTCAAAACATCCCTGCATTTGAAGTCTATTTTATCTGAGATTAATATTGCTACACCTGCTTTCTTTTGGCTGTAGCTTGCATGAAATATTGTTTTCCATCCTTTCACTTTCAGTTTCTTTGTGTCCCTGTGTCTAAGATGAGTCTCTTGTATGCAACATCTTGATGGTTCATTTTTTTTGATCCATTCTGCGAATCTATATCTTTTAATTGGGGAGTTTAATCCATTTACATTCAACGTTAAAACCGTGAAGGCATTTCTTGAATCGGCCATCTTATCCTTTGGATTATGTTTGCCATATTTTTCCCTCTCTCTATTAATATCCTTTATTGTACCCATACCGAATCTCTTTAGTACTGAACCTTTCTCCAGGTCTCTCTGTCCTGTCTTTGTTTCTCTGTCTGTAGGGCTCCCTTTAGTATCTCCAGTAGGGCAGGTCTCTTGTTAGCAAATTCTCTCAGCATTTCTTTGTCTGTGAAAAATTTAAGCTCTCCCTCAAATTTGAAGGAGAGCTTTGCTGGATAAAGTATTCTTGGCTGGAAATTCCTCTCACTCAGAATTTTAAATATATCGTGCCACTGCCTTCTTGCCTCCATGGTGGCTGCTGAGTAGTCACTACTTAATCTTATGCTGTTTCCTTTGTATGTGGTGAATTGCTTGTCTCTTGCTGCTTTCAGAACTTGCTCCTTCTCTTCTATGTTTGACAGTGTGATCAGTATATGTCTCGGAGTGGGTTTTTTTGGATTTATTCTATTTGGAGTTCGCTGAGCATTTATGATTTGTGTATTTATGTTGTTTAGCAGATTTGGGAAGTTTTCCCCAACAATTTCTTTGAATACTCTTCCTAGACCTTTACCCTTTTCTTCCCCTTCTGGGACACCAATGAGTCTTATATTCAGACGTTTCATATTATCTATCATATCCCTGAGGTCCATTTCGAGTTTTTCAATTTTTTTCCCCATTCTTTCTTTTATGCTTTCATTTTCCATTCTGTCATCTTCCAGGTCACTGATTCGTTGTTCAACTTCCTCTAGTCTTGTACTATGAGTGTCCAGAATCTTTTTAATTTGGTCAACAGTTTCTTTAATTTCCATAAGATCATCCATTTTTTTATTTAGTCTTGCAATGTCTTCTTTATGCTCTTCTAGGGTCTTCTTGATTTCCTTCATATCCCGTACTAGGGTCTCATTGTTCATCTTTAGTTCTTTGAGTAGCTGCTCTAGGTGGTGTGTCTCTTCTGGTCTTTTGATTTGGGTACTTGGGCTTGGGTTATCCATATCGTCTGGTTTTTTCATATGCTTTATAATTTTCTGTTGTTTTTGGCCTCGTGGCATTTGCTGAACTTGATAGGGTTCTTTTAGGGTTTGTAGACCAGTTGAAGTCCTTATCTCTGATTTATCAGATCTACAGCTTCGTGGAGTACACTTTCTCTAACTAACCAGCAGGTGGCGTCCACGAGCCACCTGTTCTCCACAAGCCAGTTCTCCCCTGCTTAGCCTTTTTGGTGAGTGGGGGAGTGAGTCTTGTGGGGCCCAATTGGTGTACCAAGCTTGCGTGTGTAGTTGGTGTTGCCTGCCCTGTATGTGGGGCGTGTTTCTGGGCAGTCGGGGAGGGGGGGTGGCCCTAACAATCAAATCTCCCTGATGATCCTAGAGTTTTAAAGCTGCTGCAATAGTCTAATCCTTCAGTTCAGTCCTGCCACAGTTTGTCTCTGCCACTGACCCACAAGTCTTTGGTATTGGCGTATGGCTCCTGAGACTTGCAAGTGGGCCCCTCTTCCAGGCTGTGCACCCCGGGTCCTCTGTTGAGGGATGACTGTGCTATGTCACAGGTGAGTGCCGTCCCCCCAGGGCAGTTCTGGGCTGCTGGGCTGTGTTGGGAGGCTCCCAGTCTGCTCAAATGATGGCTGAATGGGGCTCTGTTAATTCACACTGCTCCCCCTTCCCAGCTCTGGGACATTCAGCTGAGATTGCAGGGAAGGCTAATGTCCACGCCCAGTTTTGTGGTGTGTGCCTGTTATTTGAAGCACTTCCGTCACACTGGGTTGTCTGGGGCAGCTCTGGGCTATGGGGCTGGCGATGGGCAGGAGTGTTTCCTGTCCACCAGGATGGTGGCTGTGAGCGGACACCCCCCTTTTCTTGGGAAGTTGTGTTGTTTAGTGAATTTTCTCAGCCACTGGAATATTGCCTTTTGTCTCAGAGCTCTCTTAGTTCTGCTCTTGACTTGACGTGCCCAAATTTCAATTCTTTGAAGCTTTCTGTATTGAGCTTCTTAGAGTAATTGTTTTAGAAAAAGCAAAAAGGATTTAAAAAAAAAAAAAAAAAAAAAAAAAAAAACGGCCCTCCTCAGAGATCTAATGGGTTATTGAAATGCTAATAGACAAAGCAACCAGGGCCATTAAGGAAAGGTGCACTGGGCAGAGAGATCAGCTTTGCTTCGGGATTTGCATATGCGCCTCAAGGCCTGATCTCCGCCCTTCCCCTTTCTGTGTTCACCAGAACTCCAAAAATCCTCTGCTTTTATTTTGGAGTTTTTCGTGTTGTTTTTTTTCTATGTCTGTCTCCTCTCTGCTGGGCTGGCTGCTGTCAGATTCTCTGGTGTCTGGTCTCAGTCTATCTATGGTTGGAGTTTGAATCAGTAGAATGAGTTTCCGATAAGAGCAGCCACTGCAATTCTCCCTTCTCCTTCCCGGAGCTGACAGCCCCTCCTCCCCCGGGACTGAGCCTGGCAGGGAGGGGCGCGGGTCCCCTGGCCGCAAAAACTTACAGATTTCGCTGATCTCAGCAGTTCCACGTCTTCATGAGTGTTGTATGAAGTATGCCCAAAGACAGATTGCTCTGTGGTGTCCAGTCCACGCAGTTCCTGGCTTTTTACCTACTTTCCCGGAGGAGTAACTAAAACATACAGCTCACCAGTCTGCCATCTTGCCCCGCCTCCTCAATATCTCTTTTTTGTCTTTATTTCTTTTCTGGAGTAATGAAAATGTTCTAAAATTTGGGGAAAAAAAAATTAACTGGTGATGGATGCACAGCTGTATAATGGTACCGTGGGCAACTGATTGTGTACTTTGGATCTTTGGATAATTGTATGATACGTGAACAATCTCAATAAAATTAAAAAAAAAAAAAACATACTGATGACAGTTTCCTAAAATTCAAGTAGCAAGTGTGGTTTTTGCTTCTGCTCTTAAATAGCAGTGAGGCATCCTCATTTGCAAATTCATGATGCCTACATAGACAGCAAAGCCTGTTTTAAGCTGCGTCTTTAGGACTTCCAATCTTCTGTGAATTCCAGTCAAAGAAATTGGGTTTTCCATTCTACTATAACTTTTCTGGGATTTGCTTGAGACTATGATAAATTGGCAAAGCCTGATTAATTAAAGCCTTGAAATGAAGATAAACACTTTAAAGTCTTGTTTCATTGCTGTTTTGTGGATGAGAACAATAAACCCAAGAGTATCCAGGGACTTTGTTATGGGAAGCATGCCTGGCCAAGCCCTGGTGTAAGAGTCAGAGTTCAGTGGGTATTGGAATAGACTTAGGGGGCTTTTCAAAACTCACCCAAGGGTCATTTCAACTACCCTTCCTTCCTTTTGCCTCCGTGGTATCCTGTACATACTTTTGTCGTGGCCTCTGTATCACTTTATGCCACTTACTGGTTCATCTGTTACTTTTCCTCCTTAAATCAGGGACTGTGTTTTATTTAACTATTCATCCTCAGCAACAATGTAGTTGCTCATTAAATGTTTTTGTTCTTCAACGAATGAATCAATGAATAAAATAAAATAACTATACTGATATGCCAGAGTCCAAAATACAAGCAGGAAAATTGCCATCAGGAGATTGTGTGTTGGAAAAGAAAAATGAAATAGTAAAGCCGTTTTGCAGGGAGCTAAGTAAATTTGGGGTGCATTTCAAAATTGTAATTAAAGTCTCTTTCTCTTTCTTCCAAAAGAGACAGTTTTGCCCCAGGTCTCATTAGGGGAGCAAGAGAAGAAATAGCTGAAGCTTTTTGGCATCTTCTTTCCCCCTCTAATTACTGTAAGTGCAAAGATGAAGCTTTGATTTTAGAATTGTGAAAGGCCAGAGACCCCCAAGGATGGCAGGACGTCCCAACAGAGCAGTTTCTTCTTGCTCCTCGCAAAATTCTGAATGGAAGCAGACCATGTTGCTGTTCCACACTGAAGAGGATTTCTTACAGTATTTAGTCATTCCTCTGCATGCCAGGAGTTGGCCTGAGGGTCCAGCAATCAGACCTTGTGCCCAGGGTGAGCATCATATGCTGAACGTCTGCTCATGTGCCCAGCTGCACCCATCTTTCCATTCCTCTGGAGTCCCCTGCCTCGACCAGTGTTCTTAATATTAAAGATATTTTGCCATCTCCCAATTTATGCTTAACATTTTCAATGAGCATTCATCACTCCCATCATCTTGTGCAAATCTAAAAGGCAAAGTTAGTGAAGGTATCATCTGGCCAATGCATTAAGTTCCAACTTTACGATTCACCCACACAGTGATCATTAATATTTCCACGACACTACTGAACCAGAATTGGCGTCATCACAAACTAAGTATAAAAGAGGGAGGATCTCTGATGAGTTATGTATTATCCCCAAATTCTTTTTCAAACAAGGGCAGATATATAGGCTGTATCACATATCAGTGAGACAGAGTAGTAGGTCAGGAGACTGTTTCAGAAGACAGCAAACCCACAACCGAGATACAGTTACCATCCGGGGAACCTTGTAGGAGAAAATAATGACCAATCCTGGGAACTTAAAGGCGAGAGGAGGAAAGATTCCCAGGAGCAGGCTAAGATCTAAGGAACAGAGGCACAGGCCAGTATTGAGAGGTACCCCATTATAAGCAAGAGTTTGGTCAAAGGGACAAAAGATGGAGCCTGTTGAATTGAAAAATGCATAGGATGAGAGCAGGCTCATTCTCCCTAAGCAGGAAGACTTGGTTTTTAGAACCTGAGGTGGAGCCAGTCTGCAGGTGAGTGTAAGAAGGTCCAGCAGTGGACAGTAGAGATCTTGTGGAGGCAGAAAGTCAGAAGGCATTGTAGCCTCCCACATTTTATGGCTTGAGATAACCCAGATGGATAACTTTCTATCTCCTTGAAATCAAGAATTTGGAAAGGCACTCAAAATGAGCATCACTATCTTGCCAAGGGCCAAACATAACAGGCGCCCTGAGAACTTCAGCCCATCTATTTGCAAATTAGAACCTCTCTCTTACTAATCCTGTACCTTTTTATTGAGCTTTGGGGCTTATTCATCCCTATTATTCCTTCTCTGCCTACTGGCATACAGATGCTTGAGAAACACACCCTCCACCTTGCCATCACGGAAGGCAAAGAATTTGGCCTAACTCTGATATCCTATGCCATGAGGACTTTTTACAAAGTTTCTTGGAACTTTGAAGCAGAGGAAAGGGAAATGCTGCTTCCCACAGGCCCTGATGGGATTAGAGAATATGGTTGTTCTCTTCTATGTTGTGAAAATAGCATCAAGCCTAAGAGAACAGAGCACATCCCCTCCCAGATTTGACCAGGTAAATTCTTAGAATCTGAGAGTAATAATCTGAGAGAGACCTCTGACCTCTTCAGTAGGATATCCAGGAAGATTGTGTAGTTTGTGCAAGACTATGAGATAAATAAAGCCAATGACTGTGTCTCTCTTACCAACCACTGTTTGCCCAATTCCTATAGAGTGCCATGTACATAACAGACACTCAACAAACACTGGTTAAATGAATGAATGAGTGACCTTCCTTATTTGCTTTTATCTGGATTTGGCAACTTCAAATTTGGAAAACTCTTTACCACTAATTAAAACCCATATCTAATTCTTCTTTGTTGTGGGGGGTGAACTAGTCATTACTTGTTCATAATACTCTTTTTATGCATCTTTTTACCCTTGTTTGGTAAGTCCAAGCCTTCAAGCTCTCCTTAACAGTCTCAGAGCCGTGTGCTCTTGGTTTAAAAGCCCCAGGCAGGTTCAGATCATTCCCAAATTTCCCCATTTTCCCCTATATGATTTACTACATCCTCATTTACAGCCCCCTTGGAACTTCCATGTAGTCTTTGGACTCGTAAATAAATCACTGCATTAATGTGTGCTTTCCCAACCTCTTGGTTAAAATTTAATTATTAATAAGATAACAATAAAGCGGCAACAGATATTTTCTGTATCGCTCCTGAGGGAAGATGAAGTAATAAATGTGAACAGGAGCTCACATAAATAACTTACTTTTGTTATAAATAAACTTATTTATTTATTTTATCATAAATAAAACTTACAAATAACATCTGCCAGGAACAATGACAAATAGAATTAATTACTTTTGTGATTTATTCCATTTCAATGGGTCTGTCAAGATCATTATTTTTGCCCACTAATAAAATTATATGCACAGCCTGAAACATAGCACATGGAAAAAATTTCCACCATCTTATTGTCATTATGATTATCATCATCAAAATTATTAGATTGGTCATATTCCTTTCTGCAAAGGAAAACATTCCTTAAATGTGGAAAAAAAAAATTCTACCTCCCTTGAATTACTTTCCTATCACTACTAGTTTATATGCCTACCAACTGCGTCATTTCTCAGTATTGTTTTGTGAGGACTATAAACAAGTGACAAAGCATATTGGGGTACAAAGTAACTGGGACCCCTCCCTCAGGAGTGGGCTAAAACCTAGAAAACCTGAGCAGCCCAGGTTATGCTCCTTTCAGTGCATGGGGACTTTTCCTCCCATCCTACCCTATTAAAAACCTAGGAAAGGTCTCCCCCAGAGTTTTCCAAACCTTCAGCCTTAGAACCACAGGGCAGAAAAATAAGGTTCACTAAGTCTTCACTGAGCCCTATATGGAAATGAGGGGGCCTTACCATGGACTCCAGTAATTATTACTGTGTCTATTTCAGAGGCAGTCACTCGTTTACTCTTTCAATATTCTCCTTCCATTAATGGCAAGTAACATGAGTCTCTAATGGCATATAAATCCACTTAAACACTTGTAAATCCACTTCAACAATGTAAAATTGAGAATAGTCCTTGTTACCATTAAGCTCGGATTTTAGAGACAGACATGGCTCATTGCAATCCTGTCACTATTACTCCTCATGGCTGAGTAGCCTCATGCCCCTGACCTACTCTCTCTGCACGACACTTTCCTGTTGTGTAAATTGATCCTGGCAGTGCCTACATGGTTGAGGTCATTAATTTTAGGTAGAGTCCAGCAGAGTTCCTGGCAAATATGGGAGCAGTGAAATGCTACCTTAAAATAGTAATCCATGCAAGATGGTGGAGTGGTGAGGTGTAGCTTTTAGTTACTCCTCCAGGGCAGTAGGTAGAAAGCCAGGAACTGCGTGGACTGGACACCAGAGAGCAATTTGACTTTGGGCATACTTCATACAACACTCATGAATGTGTGGAACAGCTGAGATCAGTGAAATCTGTCAGGTCTTGCAGCCAGGGGACCCTTGCCCCTCCCTGCCAGGCTCAGTTCCAAGGGAGGAGGGGCCGTCGGTGCTGGGAACTAGGAGGGAGAGCTGCAGTTGCAGCTCTTATTGAAACCTCAGTCTGCTGATCCAAACTCCAAACATATATAGACTGAGACCAGACACCAGAGAATCCATGAGCAGTCAGCCCAGTGGAGAAGAGATGGGGCTAGCAAAAACAGCAAAAAGAAAACCCAAAAATAAAAGCAGAGACTTTTTGGAGTTCTGGTGAACACAGAACAGAGAAGGGCAGGGCTCAAACAGAGTCAGGCTCATATGCAAATCCAGTAGGTGAGTTTCCTTGTCTTAAGAGCCAGTTTCTCTGCTTCCTTGTTTGTTCCTTAATGGCCCTAATCTCCTTGTCTCTTAGCATTTCAACAGCCCATTAGATTTGCAAGGAGGGCCCTTCTTTTTCTTTTTTCTTTTTTATCTTTTTCTCTTTTTCTAAGACAATTACTCTAAGAAGCCCATTACAGAAAGTCTCAAAGACTTGCAGTTTGGGCCCAGACAAGAACAGAGCTAAGAGAGCTCTGAGACACAAGGCAATAAGTCCAGTGGCTGAGAAAATTCACTAAACATCACAACTTCCCAAGAAAAGGGGGGTGTTCCCTTATAGCCATCTTCCAGGAGAGCTGGGAACACTCCTGCCTGGCGCCAGCACCACACCCCAAACAACCCAGTGTGACAGGAAGTGTTTCCAACAATACATGCACATACCACAATATCAGGCATAGACAATAGCCTTTCCCACACCCTCAGTTAATTGTCCTAGAGCTGGGAAGGTGGAGCTGTGAGAAAAGGGGGAAGTTAACATGCTCCATTCAGCCCTTTCAGCAAACTGGGAACGCCTCTACACAGCCCTGCCTCCAAGAACTTCCCTTGAGGGATGGTGTTCACCTGTGACATAGCACAGTCATCCCTCAGCAGAAGACCTAGGAATGCATGGCTTGGAAGAGGGACCCACTCACAAGTCCCAGGGACCATACACCAATACCAAGGACTTGTGGGTCAGCAGCAGAGACAAACTGTGGCAAGACTGAACTGAAGGATTAGACTACTGCAACAGCTTTAAATCTCCAGGAACACCAGGGAGATTTGATTATTAAAGCCACCCCCCTCCCTAACCATTCAGACACACGCCCCATATGCAGGGCTGGCAACACCAACTACATGTGCAAGCTTGGTGCACCAATTGGACCCCACAAGACTCACACCCCCACTCATCACAAAGACAAAGTTGGGGGGAACTGGCTTGAAGGGAATAGGTGGCTCACGGAAGCCATCTGCTGGTTAGTTAAAGTGTACTCCACAAAGCTGTAGATCTGACAAATTAGAGACAAGGGTTTGAATCAGTCTACATGTCCTAAAAGAACCCTATTAAGTTAAGCAAATGCCAAGATGCCAAAAACAACAGAAAATTTTAAAGCATATGAAAAAAACAGACAATATGGATAACCCAAGCCCAAACACCCAAATCAAAATATCAGAGGAGACACAGTACTTGGAGCAATTAATCAAAGAACTAAAGATGAACAATGAGAGCATGGCACAGGATATAAAGGAAATGAAGAAGAGCATGGTACAGGATAGAAAGGACACAAAGAAGACCCTACAAGAGCATAAAGAAGAAATTGCAAGAGTAAATAAAAAAAAAAAAAGATGAACTTATGGAAACAAAAGAAAATGTTGACCAAATTAAAAATATTCTGGATACTCATAGTACAAGACTAGAGGAAGCTGAAAAGCAAATCAGTGACCTGGAGTATGACAGAATGGAAAATGAAAGAACAAAAGAAAGAATGGGGAAAAAATTGAAATGGACCTCAGGGATATGAAAGATAATATAAAACATCCAAATATAAGGCTCATTGGTGTTCCAGAAGGGGAAGAGAAGGGTAAAGGTCTAGAAAAAGAATTCAAAGAAATTATTGGGGAAAACTTCCCAAATCTTCTAAACACCATAAATACACAAATCATAAATGCCCAGCAAACTCCAAATAGAATAAACCCAAATAAACCCACTCTGAGACATATTCTGATCACACTGTCAAATACGGAAGAGAAGGAGAAAGTTCTGAAAGCAGCAAGAGAAAAGCAATTCACCACATACAAAGGAAACAGCATAAGACTAAGTAGTGACTACTCAGCAGCCACCGTGGAGGTGAGAAGGCACTGGCATGACATATTTAAAATTCTGACAGAGAAAAATCGCCAACCAAGAATTCTTTATCCAGCAAAGCTCTCCTTCAAATTTGAGGGAGAACTTAAATTTTTCAGACAAAAGTGCTGAGAGAATTTGCTAACAAGAGACCTGATCTACTTGAGATACTAAAGAGAGCCCTACTGACAGAGAAACAAAGAAAGGAGAGAGAGATATGGGGAAAGGTTCGGTACTAAAGAGATTCACTATGTGTACATTGAAGGACATTACAAGAGAGAGGGAAAAAATATATCTGACAAACATAAACCAAAGGATAAGACGGCTGATTCAAGAAATGCCTTCACAGTAAAAACATTGAATGTAAATGGATTAAACTCCCCAATCAAAAGATATAGATTGGCAGAATTCATCAAAAAAAAATGAACCATCAATATGTTGCACACAAGAGACTCATCTTAGACACAGGGACACAAAGAAATTGAAAGTGAAAGGATGGGAAAAAATATTTCATGCAAGCTACAGACAAAAAAAAGCAGGAGTAGCAATACTAATCTCAGATAAAATACACTTTAAATGCAAGGATGCTATGAGAGACAAAGAAGGCCGCTACATACTAATAAAAGGGGCAATTCAACAAGAAGAAATAACAATCATAAATGTTTATGCACCGATTCATGGTGCCATAAAATACATGAGACAAACACTGGCAAAACTAAAGGAAGCAATTGATGTTTCCACAATAATTGTGGGAGACTTCAACACATCACTCTCTCCTGTAGATAGATCAACCAGACAGAAGACCAATAAGGAAATTGAAAACCTTAACAATCAGATAAATGAATTTGAGTTAACAGACATATATAGAACATTACATCCCAAATCACCAGGATACACATTCTTCTCTAGTGCTTACAGAACTTTCTCCAGAATAGATCATATGCTGGGACATAAAACAAGCCTCAATAAATTTTAAAAAAAGTGAAATTATTCAAAGCACATTGTCTGACCACAATGGAATACAATTAGAAGTCAATAACCATTAGAGACTTAGAAAATTCACAAATACCTGGAGGTTAAATAACAAGCTCCTAAACAATCAGTAGGTTAAAAAAGAAATGGCAAGAGAAATTGCTAAATATACAGAGATGAATGAAAATGAGAATACAACACACCAAAACCTATGGGATGCAGCAAAAGTGGTACTGAGGGGGAAATTTATAGCACTAAATGCATACATTAAAAAGGAAGAAAGAGCCAAAATCAAAGAACTAGTGGATCAACTGAAGAAGCTAGAAAATGAACAGGAATCCAATCCTAAACCAAGTAGAAGAAAGAAATAACAAGGATTAAAGCAGAAATAAATGACATAGAGAACAAAAAAAAAAAAAAAACAATAGAGAGAATAAATAACACCAAAAGTTGGTTCTTTGAGAAGATCAACAAGATTGACAAGCCCCTAGCTAGACTGACAAAATCAAAAAGAGAGAAGACCCATATAAACAAAGTAATGAATGAAAAAGGTGACATTACTGCAGATCCTGAAGAAATTAAAAAAAAACTTGTAAGAGGATACTATGAACAACTGTATGCCAACAAACTCAGTAATGTAGAGGAAATGGGCAATTTCATGGAAACATATGAACAACCTAGACTGACCAGAGAAGAAACAGAAGACCTCAACCAACCCATCACAAGCAAAGAGATCCAATCAGTCATCAAAAATCTTCCCACAAATAAATGTCCAGGGCCAGATGGCTTCACAGGGGAATTCTACCAAACTTTCCAAAAAGAACTGACACAAATGTTTCTTAAACTCTTTCAAAACATTGAAGAAAATGGAACACTACCTAACTCATTTTATGAAGCTAACATCAATCTAATACCAAAACCAGGCAAAGATGCTACAAAAAAAGGAAAACTACAGGCCTATCTCCCTAATGAATATAGATGCAAAAATTCTCAACAAAATACTTGCAAATCGAATCCAAAGACACATTAAAAAAATCATACACCATGACCAAGTGGGGTTCATTCCACGCATGCAAGGATGGTTCAACATAAGAAAATCAATCAATGTATTACAACACATTAACAAATCAAAGGAAAAAAATCAAATGATCATCTCAATAGATGCTGAAAAAGCATTCAACAAAATTGAACATCCTTTTTGATAAAAACAGTTCAAAAGGTAGGAATTGAAGGAAACTTCCTCAACATGATAAAGAGCATATCATAGCCAGCATAGTACTCAATGGTGAGAGACTGAAAGCCTTCCCTCTAAGATCAGGAACAAAACAAGGATGCCCCCTGTCACCACTGTTTTCAACATTGGGCTGGAAGTGCTAGCCAGGGCAATCTGCCAAGACAAAAAAAAAAAGGCATCCAAATTGGAAAGGAAGAAGTAAAACTGTCATTGTTTGCAGATGATATGATCTTATATCTAGAAAACCCTGAGAAATCAATGATACAGCTACTAGAGCTAATAAACAAATTTAGCAAAGTAGCGGGATACAAGATTAATGCACATAAGTCAGTAATGTTTCTATATGCTAGAAATGAACAAACTGAAGAGACACTCAAGAAAAAGATACCATTTTCAATAGCAACTAAAAAAATCAAGTACCTAGGAATAAACTTAACCAAAGATGTAAAAGACCTATACAAAGAAAACTACATAACTCTACTAAAAGAAATAGAAGGGGACCTTAAAAGATGGAAAAATATTCCATGTTCATGGCTAGGAAGGCTAAATGTCATTAAGATGTCAATTCTACCCAAACTCATCTATAGATTCAATGCAATCCCAATCGAAATTCCAACAACATACTTTGCAGACTTGGAAAAGCTAGTTATCAAATTTATTTGGAAACAGAAGATGCCTCTAATTGCTAGACATTCTAAAAAAGAAAATGGAGTGGGAGGACTTACACTCCCTGACTTTGAATCTTATTATAAAGCCACAGTTGTCAAAACAGCATGGTACTGGCACAAAGATAGACATATTGATCAATGGAATCAAATTGATAATTCGGAGATACACCCCAGATCTAAGGCCAACTGATCTTTGATAAGGCCTCCAAAGCCATTGAACTGGGACATAACAGTCTTTTAAACAAACGGGTCTGGGAGAGTTGGATATCCATATCCAAAAGAATGAAAGAGGACTCCTACCTCACACCCTACACAAAAATTAACTCGAAGTTCATCAAAGATCTCAATATAAAAGACAGTACCATAAAACTCTTAGAAGATAATGTAGGGAAACATCTTCAAGACCTTGTATTAGGCGGCCACTTCCTAGACTTTACACCCAAAGCACAAGCAACAAAAGAGAAAATAGATAAATGGGAACTCCTTAAGCTTAGAAGTTTCTGTACCTCAAAGGAATTTGTCAAAGAGGCAAAGAGGCAGCCAACTCAATGGGAAAAAAATTTTGGAAACCATGTAGCTGACAAAAGACTGGTATCTTGCATATTTAAAGAAATCCTACAACTCGATGACAATATTATAGACAGCCCAGTTATAAAATGGGCAAAAGATATGAAAAGACAGTTCTCTGAAGAGGAAATACAAATGGCCGAGAAACACATGAAAAAATGTTCATCTTCACTAGCTATTAGAGAGATGCAAATTAAGACCACAATGAGATACCATCTCACACCAATTAAAATGGCTGCCATTAAACAAGCAGGAAACTACAAATGCTGGAGAGATGTGGAGAAATTGGAACTCTTATTCATTGTTGGTGGGACTGTCTAATGGTTCAGCCACTCTGGAAGTCAGTCTGGCACTTCCTTAGAAAATTAGATATAGAGTTACCCTTCAATCCAGCGATTGCACTTCTTGGTGTGTACCCGGAAGATCGGAAAGCAGTGACACGAACAGATATCTGCACGCCAATGTTCATAGCAGCATTATTCACAATTGCCAAGAGATGGAAACAACCCAAATGTCCTTCAACAGATGAATGGATAAACAAAATGTGGTATATACACACAATGGAATACTATGTGACAGTAAGAAGGAACGATGTCGTGAAACATATGACAACATGGATGAACCTTGAAGACATAACGCTGAGCAAAATAAGCCAGGCACAGAAAGAGAAATATTATATGCTACCACTAATGTGAACATTGAAAAATGTAAAACAAATGGTTTATAATGTAGAATGTAGGGGAACTATTGATAGAGAGCAATTAAGGAAGGGGGAATGATAACCCAATAAGAACAGATAAGCTATCATTGGTAAATTTAATGTTCTGGGAATGCCCAGGAATGACTATGGTCTGTTAATTTTTGATGGGTATGGTAGGAACAAATTCACAGTAATGTTGCTATATTAGTTTATTTTCTTGGGGTAGAGTAGGAACATGTTGGAAGTAAAGTAGTTATCTTAGGTTAGTTGTCTTTTTCTTACTCCCTTGTTATGTTTTGTTTGAAAAATATTTTTTATTGTATGTTTTTTTACTTTTTTTATATAGTTGATTTAAAAAAAAATAAGAGTTAATTTTAAAAAATGAAAAAAATATGCAGAGCCCCCTTGAGGAGCTGGTGGAGAATGCAGGGGTATTGGGCTTCCCCACCTCTATGGTTGCTGATGTGCTCACAGACATAGAGGACTGGTGATTTGATGGGTTGAGCTCTCTACCACAGGACTTGCCCTTGGGAAGACTATTGCTGCAAAGGAGAGGCTAGGCCTGCCTAAAATTGTGCCTAAGAGCCTCCTCCCGTGTGCCTCTTTGTTGCTCAGATGTGGCCCTCTCTCTCTAGCTAAGCCAAGTTGGCAGGTAAAATCACTGCCCTCCCCCTAAGTGGGATCTGACACCAAGGGGAGTGAATCTCCCTGGCAACGTGGAATATGACTCCTGGGGGGGAATGTAGACCCAGCATCCTGGGATGGAGAACATCTTCTTGACCAAAAGGGGGATGTGAATGGAAATGAAATAAGTTTCAGTGGCTGAGAGATTGCAAAAGGAGCCGAGAGGTCACTCTGGTGGGCACTCTTACTCACAATATAGACACCCCTTCTTAGGTTCTAATGAATTGGAATAGCTAGCAGTAAATACCTGAAACTATCAAACTACAACCCAGAACCCATGAATCTTGAGGATGATTATATAAAAATGTAGCTTATGAGGGGTAACAATGTGATTGGGAAAGCCATATGGACCACACTCCCCTTTGTCTTGTTTATGGATGGATGAGCAGAAAAATGGGGGAAGAAAAAAAAAAAAAACAAAAAAACCCAGTGTTCTTTTTTACTTTAATTGTTCTTTTTCACTTCAATTTTTATTCTTAATATTTTTGTGTGTAGTAATGAAAATGTCAAAAATTAATTTTGGTGATAAATCCACAAGTATATAATGGCACTGTAAACAATTGAATGTAAGCTTTGTTTTGTATGACAGCATGGTATGTGAATATATCTCAATAAAATGAATAAAAAAATAATAATAATATAAAAAAATTAGTAATCCATGTGCTTTTCTTTCCCAGGTGTCTTTATATATAATCTTACTTGTCAATCATTTCCTAGAGAAAAGTTAGGACTGTTCTAGGATGAAAACAAAGAAGAAGAAAGAATAAATGTTCTGGGTTCTTACAAAAGTCTCTTGAAGTCCAGAGAAGCCAGATAGAGTTTGTGCCATAATAGATTTAAAAGAATGGAGAAAGCCCTGTGTCAGTTTGGATGTATTATGTGCCCCAAAATGCCATTATCTTTAATGCAATCTTTTGGGGGCAGAGGTATTAGTGTTGATTAGGTTGGAATCTAATAGCCTGCTTCCATGGAGAAGTGATCCACACAACTGTGGGTATTACCTTTGATTAGATGATTTCCATGGATGTGTGGCCCTGCCCATTCAGCATGAGTCTTGATTTAATCACTGGAGTCCTATGAAAGAGCTCACAAACAGAACGACCCCAGAGCAGCTGAAAGTGACATTTTGGAGAGCAGCTCAGAGAGACATTTTGGAGACATGAAATCTGAAAGCAGATTTTTGTGACACTTTGGTGATGCTAGCCCAGTGTTTGCTACAGAGAAGCTAAGAGAGGACAAAACGCTCCAAGAGCAACATTTTGAAGGAAGCACAGGAGCTGAGAGAGGAGCTAGAACACAATCTGGGATCAGCAGATGCCAGCCACATGCCTTCCCAGCTAACAGAGGTTTTCCAGAAGCCATCGGTGTTCTTCAATGAAGGTATACTCGTGTTGATACCTTAATTTGGAAATTTTCATGGCCTTCAGACTGTAAATTTGTAACCAAATAAACCCCCTTTATAAAAACCAATCCATTTCTGGTGGTTTGCATAATGGCAGCCTTAGCAAATGGGAACAGCCCCAGATTATCCCAAGGGGGATAGCTAACAGCCTGTCATTCTGCTAGGGGGCTGGAAGTATGATAAAGAATGGATTGGAACCTAGGAGAAGGAGGCTGGGATAAGACTTGACCTAGGGAATCACAAGGAAGGCATTCCCTTTAGAAAGATGGTCAACAAAAGTTAACCCATCTTACCTGCTCTCACCATCACCCCCACCACCACATGCATTCATTCCCAGGCCAATAATTTCAATCAAGGAAGTCTACTGCAGATTTGACTTAATATTTCATTGTTATCCCAAATTTCAAGAAAGGCTTTGGAGTAAAAATTCTAAATAATTATTAATTCAGAAGAGGCAGAAATAGCCACTGCCTTGGCAGTTAAGTTGTTTAATTAAGAGGGTCCTGGAAGGAAGTGCAAATTTTGTTTAAAGACTGAAAAGAATAATTCCTAAGAAAATGAAAGTTCATTAGAACAGATACTGCTGGAGAGATGCCTTGAGAAAAACTCTGAAGATTAAACTGCTGTCCAAATATGGAAGATTTAATGGATTTCCTGAAAGAAAATCCCGGGAGAGGGCCTGTTTGAGTTGTAAAATCTCTAGATATCTTAAGACTATTCAATAAATTTTTTTTAAGGAAAAAGTTGAAATTGGGATGTTATCTTTAAACCTCTCCATAAATCAAAATTCACTTTGTTGGTTTGGAGATATGTACTTCTTCACTCCTAATCAATCATGTCAAGTTTATTACATTTTAAAATGCCTTTAATGACATTACATTTAGAAACATTCAGACTAAAATTGCCAATGTACTGACTGATTTTCATATATTTTTTCATATTGATCAGAGCTGGTATTATATGCTTCTGGGCTCCAAAGTTTAGCAGTTCTTCAATTTTGCCAATTGACATAAAACAGGGAATGAATTGAGGATGGAAATTGTCAATAGTATATTAAAAAAAAAATTATTTCTGCTTTTACCATATTCCATTCATTCAGTATTTTTCATTTACTTGGAATATTTTTATCAATCACTTAATATATACCAGGTGCTGTGATAGCACCAGAGGTACAGGAGTGAAGAGATACTCATTTCACTGCTTTCTGTCCCAGGGAGGCAGATTTTAAACAATGAGTTACATGAATAACTAGCTAATCAAATTAAGGTTGGTTGAACAGGAACAAAAACAGTTTTCAAATTTCAGAAAAAAGTCAGAATAGAAAACAATTCCTCCAAACAAATTGAATATCACTTTTAACATATAAAAGTAATCTATCTCACTTAACAAGATTCCTTAGCTGCATTTTGATTTCATCTTCCCCAACTTCTAAAAATGGAAGTTTGCTTTAGATGAAACAAGCATTTCCCATCTCAGCTTATTTATAAATTTGATATATTTCTGATCATCGATCCTGATCTGTCACATTTTTACTGGAAAATGGAGGAGTTTAAAACTATTGCAAAGGGGGAGAAGCTGAGGCTATGGGCTCATTCTGCTGAAAGGATCAAAGTGACAGGGTAGCAGTTGTGGGCCAGGCACCTTGGAGAGATTTTCTCTTCCTTTCTCAGGATAGCACTTTTTTTGGTATTAATCAGGATTTTTGGTTGTAAGCAACGGAAGCTAATTCAGAATGTGTGTATGTGTGGGGTTTTTTTGTTTGTTTGAGGATGTAGGGTAGCCCACAGAATTCCTAGCTCCAGGTAATCTTCTTGGAAAAACAACCAAAATCACATGGTAGAGCTGATCTGATGAGGAAATTGCTGCTGCTGCCACCAAGCAAAGTTCTGTATCAGGAACTTGATGTTACTGCAATGTCTCCATTGCCAAGGTCATGGCCCTTCTGTGCCAAGAGCCTAATCTTAGAGCCTCTGCTACTTCCAGGACCGTGAAACAGAGTTGACCAGACCTTTTCTTGAATGTCCAACCCTGGCAGAAGTGCCACTGAGTGGCAAAGCTAGGGTGACAGGCAGATTTGACTGCCCTGCACTATTACCAAACTATTTTAATTACTATAGCTTTATATAGAAAGTCTTAATATTTGCCTTGTGCATCTTTTTCTGGCCTTTCAACGTTTCTATGTCCTTATATTTAGGAAGAGCTCTCACAAACAGATGAATTTTATTTTTATAGATGCTGATCATTTTTATCTCTTAAGTTAGTTCATTTATATTTATTATGAAGACTGACAAAGGTAAATTTGTTTTTGCAGTCTTATTTTGTGTTTTCCATTTGAACAATTTTTATTTTTTACCCCTCTTCGTCTTCCCTTCTTTTCAATCGAGATTTACATATTCTTCCTTTTCCTTTTATAGTTTGGAAATTATGTGCTATATTTCTATTCTCTTAGGAATTACCTTAGCAATTGAATACGCACACTTATTTTAACAAAATGTAATGCTCTAAGAATCCTTGAATTACTTCAGATTGCTCCCAACTTCTACATTATCCATTTTTATCCAGAAAAGTAAACTCTGTTGCTATTTTTCATACATGTGATATTTATTTATTCTCCATTCTTTGCTCTCCAATCCTTTTTGTATCTCTGGCCTTCAGGACCATTTTTCTCCTGCCTGAAGTACATCCTGTAGAATTTCTTTTAGTGAGGGCCTGCTATACTCAAACTTGGCCAGTTTTTGTTTAACTAAAACCACCTTTAGTTTGCTTTTATTCTTAAAAGATTGCTTCATTCAATAATTAATTTGGTAATTATTTTCTTTCCACACATTATTGCCATGTCTTCTAGCATCTTTAGGTGGAGGAGTTAGATGTCAGTTTAATTTCACTTTCATTAATTACATTTTCTTTACTTTCTTATGTTTTTTAAGTTCTCTCTCTCTCTCTCTCTCTCTCTCTCTCTCTCTCTCTCTCTCTCTCTCTCTCTCTCTGTCACGTTTAGATAATGTGTCTAGTTGTGGATTTAATTTATCCTGATTGGGATTTAACAAGCTTCCTTGTTGTAAGGATTGGTATCTTTGACCAATTCTGGAAAATTCTCAACCATTACCTTTTGTTTTGTTTTGCTTTGCTTTGCTTTTATTTTTTGCAGCTTTATTCATAGTTGCTAAAAAGTAGAAACAATCCAAACATACATCAACTGATTAATAGATCAAAAAATTGTAGTACATCCATAAAATACAATACCTGCCCAGCAGTATAAAGCACAATGACATGAACGACTCTCAAAAGCATTATGCTTACACTGAAAACTACAAAACATTGCTGAAAAAAAATTAAAGATCTAAATTGCACATTATATTTATTCCATATCAGTGAGGTGCTGTCTTTTTGTTTCTCGTTTATTTCACTCAACATACTGTCCTCAAGGTTCGTTCACCTAGTTGCATACAACCATTAACTTTAAAGTATCCTACTCTTCCTTATTGTATTTCTATTATCAACTTCTGAATCTCTAGTTACGTTTGTGTCACACCTTATTTTTTTTAATCATACATGTATCTTAACAGTTTTCTTATTTTCCTTAATCTGGGGAATTTTTCTTTCTTCAGGTCAATCTTTTACTGCAGTAATTCTCTCTTAAACTGCTTTAAATCTACTCTTTAATTCATTTATACAGGTATAAATATTATTTTGTATTCTATTTCTTGTTCTACCTAGAAAATTTTAATAGTCTCTTTTTTTAAATCACAACTTCAATTCTCTCTTTAATTTCTATGAACACATTAAGCACATCTATTTCATACTCTGTGGTTGATACTGGAAGTCTCTGCATGTCTATTTTCTCTTCTAGCTCTAACTTATGGTATGTTTTGTCCTTGTGTGTTTTGTGATTTTTGAATGTGCCCTCATGTTCTCTCAACTTGAGATGTGGGAGTTTTGAGGCCTCCTGAGATGATCTGTTTTTGCTTCTGCCAGGCATACCCAGGGAAATTTTAATTGAAATCTCAAGGTAAAGGGTTTTTTTTGTTTGTTTTTGTTTTGTTTGTAACCACACAGACAGGATGAACTGACCCTACATATCTGTATGAGGATTGGATTATAGTTATAAATTCTCAAGGGACTATTTTCTCCCTAACCCAGCAGCAATATTAAGATAAACAACATCCCTTGCTGTCACCTTCTGCAGAATAGATTTATTTCTAGGTTACACTTACACTGAGGATGTAGATATATTTGAGATCCTACATTTATAAAGTCCTGGATTTATAAGTTACAAAATCCTCATCTTAGGTTGAAACGTCACAGCAACGTCTTTTTAAAATATTTCTCTTTCCCATTATTTTTCTATTTTCAAACTTTGGGATCTCTACCTATATATATTTTAGATTTAGACTTTGTCAGTATGTTTCAGTTTGCTATAGCTGCCAGAATGCAATATACCAGAAATGGGTTGGCTTTTTCAATGGAGGTTTTATTAGGGTACAAATTTGCAATTCTAAGGCCATGAAAATGTCCAAATTAAGGCATCAAGAGAAAGATACCTTCTCTGTGGAAAGGCTGCTGGTATCTGGGGTTCCTCTGTCACCTGGGAAGGCACATGGTGACGTCTACTGGTCATTCTCTCCTGGTTCTGGTTTCAATGGCTGTCTCCAAATGTCTCTGGGCATTTCTGTCTTCGCTTCCCTGAGCTCTCTGAGTTTCATCTGTCTTTTATCCTCTCATAGAGGACTCCAGCAAGGGGATTAAGACCCACCTTGCATTGGCTGAATCACATCTCTGTGGAAACAACCTAATCAAAAGGTCCCACCCGACAGTAGGTCTGCCCACACAGGGATGAATTAAGAGAATATGGCCTTTTATGGGGTACATAACGGCTTCAAATCAGCACACAGTATATTCTGCATCTTGTGTAACCACCAAATTGTAAACTCAAGGTCACCATGGTTTGTGTTCTCTAAAGAAAAAACAGCTTAAGTGTATACTTACCTCTCTGATTTCCCACATTGTCTTGATTTTTGGCTTCTAAAGATTTCTTGCTGTCTTTACTAGAAACACATTGCAACTCAACAATATATATAAAATATTTCAACCCTCACGTCTAGTTGTTTTCAGTGGTGCAGTTGTTCTTTTCTACTAGAAAGAATTCTCTCTTTTTTCTCATTTATTATCTTTCTTCTTTTTAATAATATGACTTGTGCCAGTCTGAATATATTGTGTCCCCCAAATGCCATTATCTTTGATGTAATCTTATGTGGGCAGACGTTATCAGTGTTGATTACATTGTAATTCTTTGAGTGTTTCTTTGGAATGCACCCCACCCAGCTGTGGGTGATAACTCTGATTGGATAATTTCCATGTAGAGGTTGTTCCGCCCATTTGGGGTGGGCCTAAGTTGATCAGTGGAGCCATATAAATGAGCTGACATAACAGAAGGAACACAGTGCAGCTGTGAGTGATGTTTTGAAGAGGAGGTACAGACAAGAGGGACACTTTGAAGAAAGCACAGGAGCTGCAGATGAGAGACATTTTGAACACGGCCGTTGAAAGCAGACTCTTGCTCCAGAGAAGATGAGAAAGGACAAATATCCCAAGTGCAACTAAGAGTGACATTTTTGAGGAACTGCAACCTAGAGAGGAACGTCCTGGGAGAAAGCCATTTTGAAACCAGAACTTTGGAGCAGACACCAGCCACGTGCCTTCCCAGCTAACAAGGTTTTTCGGACACCATTGGCCATCCTCCAGTGAAGGTACCTGATTGCTGATGTGTTACCTTGGACACTTTATGGCCTTAAGACTGTAACTGTGTAACCAAATAAACCCCCTTTTATAAAAGCCAATCCGTCTCTGGTGTTTTGCATTCTAGCAGCATTAGCAAAGTAGAAAATGACTCAAAATAGTTTCAATTATTTATATGGTATTTTATGTCTTAACATCTTAAGTAAAATGAACACACTTTCATTCATGCCACCTCATTCTCACTCTCTTTCAACGTTCCATTGAATAAAGGAAAGAAGTTCTCTTTCCCTTGTTATTTAAATTTTGAAGCCTTGATAAACTATTTCCTAACATTTATGGATACTAACTATGCACCAGAGTAACAATAACTGACTAACAGATGTAATTCTACATACCCAATACATACTAACAAATGCTAGTGGTGTATGGCCCTATCACATCCAGGGCTAACTGAGTCTTAGAAAATTTTAGCTTTTGATCTCCCTTGGGTTGAAGGAAAGTTGGAGAGTCATATCATTTTAAAGCTGGAAGAGATCACATATTCCAAGTATATCAAAACCACATGTACTCTCTTTCTTTGCCCAAGGAAGATGGAGATATGCTTTATTAGGCATGTTGCATTAATTAATTAATACCTACTCTGAAGAAATAAAAACAATATGAGAAGGCATGTCTCCATTTTCCTCCTAATTTAGCTTTAGGTGGAAAATAAAGGGGCAGCTCACTGAAAAAATCCATCTATCATGAGAAATGCTTTGCGTAACGCAACACACACAACACAGATTCTGAGTGGACCACAAGGCTATCTGAACTGGAGAGACAGTTCAGGATAGACTTTCATCTACCTTGAGGAATAAATTTATTTTGAAATTGTGAAATATTTAACAAAGTTGGTGGGGGAGGGATAGGGGAAGAGAATCACATTCCAAGAAGAATAATTGGAATAGAGGAAGATGTGGCAGAAGTGGGAAAGTGCAATCACAGACAGATGATCAATACTGGAGATGCGATCTTGACACAAGAACCAGAATCTCATCTGAGGCAAAGCGGATAGTGCATGCTCTGTAAAATCTCAGGGGCATGTGTTCAATCAGTGGCTCTACTGTTTACAAACTAGTAGAGGTGAAGAGTAGTAGTAAGATAAATCTATACTGGCTTTTTAGGAAACCTTCGGTTGACCAGATGCCAATAGCCGCAGAGAACTGAAACTTCCCTGGAAGTGAAGGCAAGAAGAATTAGGAAATTTCGTACATCAGAACTAGGGTATTCTTTGTAATAGAAAGGAAAATGTTGATAAGCTTATTGGATAACAACAAATACTTATTAAAACAGGGTGGATTACTTAAGAACTTTGTTTTGCTGAGAATGATCTGCAAGTTTGGAGTCAAAACCCACCTCTTCTCCCACCTGGACTTCAATGTCCCTCTGAATAATTACCTCTGTTAATCAGTTGGCCTTGAGCCTACACATCTTTTGATTCTGATGCATACTATACTAACCCTCTCCCCACTTTCTTTGTAACCCCAGTGAGAGCCATTATTCTGAAAAATAAAGAAATTAAAGTATTTTGTAAACCATAAAGTTCTATATTAATGCTAAGTAGGTAGCTTTATTATATCATTATCATCACTGTTAGAAAGGCAGTATGATACAAGATAAAAATTTGTATTATTGTCCTTTCTGTCATTAGTATTAAAATACTATATAGCATAGTTTTCTCCTTAATATTGAAGGAATTCTAGAGCCAAATGACCTAAGTTGAAATCCTGGCCCTACTACTTTCAACCTCTGTGAATTGAGACAAATTAATTCATTTCTCCAGTGCTTGATTTCCCTTTCTGTAAAATGAGATTAATGATGGTATAAGTTTTTAAGACGATTAGGAAAATGAACTACTTTAATGCATATAAAGTACATTGAACAGTGCCTGGAACATAGTAAACACTCAATAAAGGTCAGTGTTCATTATTATCATCATCATCATCACCATTAATATTAGTATGGATCAAGGATGTGTGGAATCTGGAATCAAAACAAGTGTGACCAGCAACAGGGCTAACATATAAAACATTTTGAAAATATAATGCAATAAAAGGAATCAGAAGAAGAAACTGAGATTAAGTTGAGTCAAGCAATGATTTTCCAGAGTCTAATAAAAAAACTTTATCAAATAAAACCAGTGGCACTAGACACAAGTCTAGATTTATGTATCAGAATGAAGATACTGAATCTCTGAAGTCCAAAGCCAGCAAAAAAAGGTCAAAAGATGTAGCTGGGGCCAGACAAGAGTAGAAAGGAAAGAACAATTTTAGCAACCTAGTAACAAGCCAGTGGAGGTTTTCTGGCTCCTCTCCCTGGATGGGAGCAGGTTGTTGTCCTGACCCTGCCACGCTGCTGGTCCTCAGGGCTGAGCCCAGCAAGCCTCCATCTTTGCTCAGCGTCAGGAGACCCACTGCATTTCATACTTGAGAACTCTAATAAGTTCAGGATTTTTATGAAGATGAATTGGGATTACGTGAATACATATAGTATCATAATGTAAATTAGCATTATCATTTGGGTGAAACTAAGTGTGATGGAAGTGAGACGTCTAGTTTCCCTTTTGGTTAATTCCAAATAGAAAATAAATTCATTGCTGTTTTACACAAGCGTTAATTTTACTATCCAGTTGTGCTAGTTTGGATCTGTTATGTACCCCATAAAAGGCCATGTTCTTGCAATCCAGTAGCCTCGATTCTTGAAGATGACTGTATAACTATATAGCTTATATGAGGTGTAACCATGTGGTTGTGAAAATCTTGTGGCTCACACTCCTTATCCAGTGTATGGATAGATGAGTAGAAAAATGGAGACAAAAAAGGAAATGAATAATGGGAGGGGAGTGTTTTTATTTTTTTCTAATTTTAATTTCTATTTTTTTTTTTTTGGAGAATTGACAATGTTAAAAAATTGACTGTGATGATGAATACACAACTATGTGATGATACTGTGAACACCTGATTGTATACCTTGGATGATTGTATGGTATGTGACTTATCTCAAAATTGCAGGAAAAAATATATATAATAAAAAATAAAATAGAATATGTAGATAAAATACAGGTACATAATCTCTGGTGTACATTTGTAAAATATAGAAAGCTCTTTCATGGGAAAATCCAACATGATGTAATATAAAGTTATTTTAAGATTTTCCACAGCCTATTTGGTGTCAACATTTATGTGTTTTGCTGCAAATATGTGAGTGTATTTGCTTAAAAAGTTCTGCTCCAGAATCTGCCAATGGAGTTGTATTTTACGGCATTTGTGACATATTTTTCTTTTAATACTAAAAAACTAAACTAAAAAAAAGGGCCATGTTCTTTTAATCTAATCTTGTGGGGGCAGACCTATTTTGGGTGGGATATTTTTGATTAGATTGTTTCTAAGGAGATGTGACCCCACCCATTCAAGGTGGGTCTTAATCATCTCTACTGGTGTCCTCTATGAGAAGATAAAAGGAGAGACATTTTTAAGAGCTCAGAGAGGCTTAGAAAGAAAATGTACAGAGACTTTTGGAGACAGCCATTGTAACCAGAACCAGGAGAGAATCTAAGAGATGAAATCCAGAGTTTGCCCAGAGAAGCTAAGAGAGGACCCCCAGATGCTTAGAGAGAAATGCCCTGGGAGAAACAAGACAGGATGCAAGGAGTTGAGAGAAAGAGAATCTAAGACAGAAGTCCACAGACATTTGTGAGGTGTCTCAAAATGTTGGAAACCAGAAGCTAATTCCAGGAAAGGCCCAGCAGACCATGTGCCTTCCCATGTGACAGAGGAATCCCAGATACCATCGACCTTTCTTCAGAGCAGGTATCATCCTATTGATGCCTTAATTGGGACATTTCATGGCTTTAGAAATGTAAATTTGTAAACTAATAAGACCCCATTTTAAAAGCCAATCCATTTCTGGTATTTTGCATTCCGGCAGCTTTAGCAAACTAGAACACCAACTCTCTTGACTATTTAATTTCTGGTCCACCTTTTTTTTTTTCCCCAAATAACTACCTCCTTCATTTTCTTGATTTCTATTTTCTTAATTTGATTATTATTTTTCTCCTTCCTTGGTTTCAATCACATTGATTAATTACTGGCCTTGAGAAGTTAACTTGGAATTAAGTTATTCAGGTAACAAATATAAAAGTTGGCTTAATTAGAACCTGCATTTTTACAAGGCCATTAAGAAATGTGTGTACACATTAAAGTTTAAGAAAACTTTTGTCACACATGAAAGGGCCTTCGGCATAAGAAAAGTAATCAGTGTCTTCCCTCAGAATTGATACATGCATTTGAGGGCCTTCCTTTTCCTTTTAGATCTCAAGCCATAAGGATTTAAGCCTGAGATTGCCAGGGCCAACTTTTCTGCCACAGGGAGAAAGCCAGCCAGAAAACGTACCCAGGGTGCATAAGGAAGGATGGTTAAAAGAGGAGTTTGGAGCCCACCCAACATCACTTGAGTCCCTGCCATGCGTAAAGTCAAAACCACTCTTGAAATTCCCAGTTAAATGAGTCAATAAATTCCTTTCTTTGCTTGAGCTATTTTGAGTTGATGCCTGTCATTTGAAACAAAGGGTTCTGAAATTTAAAAAGTCAAGTCTATTATAACATACCAACAACAAACAATGAACACCAAATGATATTTTTACCAATGTGGAGTGTCATGCAAGAAGTAAATTTAATTTAATTTTCATCTATTTTTGAGCCAGAGCTTCACAGGGGAAGTAGTCAATGGAAAATGGGTAAATATGATATCTGATTCTCAGGAAGAACACTTGTCTTCTTTCATATCATGCTGGTTTCCCCTTCTGTTCTTTTCCAAGTATCTCCCAAACCCAAGATTTCAAGTTAGTCAATAAACTTCTTCCAGCTGTTTTTCCTGTTGTGTAAATTTCAATAGAAGAAGTAAAACAATTACCATGAATCTGAATGCATTTAGACAAGGTTTTCAGGTGACTCTTCACTATAAAAATCTAAGCAGCCATATAAAAATAAAGCAAAAGCTTTAAGACTACAGCAAGGTTGGAAACAAGGAACTTTTACTTTCACCAGTTAGTAAGATTGAATATGTTAAGCAATCAGAGTGATAGATAATTACTAAAAAAACAGAGGAATTCTAATATATGCATTACGCCATATTGTCATTCAGTATTGAGAAGAGTTTTATTCTCTGGAAAGGCGAAAGATAAGAAGGCCTCTTCACTATATGAACATTTGGGGCAGAAGAAAATAATTGTTTTTAAACCTCTTGAAAGGAGTTCTTATTTTTCAATGGGTCCCACCCTGTTTTATCTCTGGTGCTTTATCCAGCTTCATTAGGCAATATTTGGGACAATGTGTTTGCTTTTATTGCCTTCTCAACAGGCAAGACTTCTCAAGCAAAGTGAAGTACAGAACTCAACAATCATTTAATGTTCATGAGTCCTCAACCCTCTATCTTTCTGACCTGAAAATATGCCTTATAATAAATGAGATATTATATTATTGAAAGTCCAAACTAAAAACATACTGTCCTCAAGCAAAATAAAATAAAAGCATTACACTAAACAAGCACTTTGTTTCTCCCTATCCGTGCTTTGTCACTTCTTTAGCTCACCATGCCCTCCCTCCTATATCTGAAACATGCAAAATTATTCATTCTTTACTATCTATGCATCCCAAATGCACATTGATTAGAATTTACCATCCCTGCTCAAGTAATAATCCTAGCAGCTAATATTTATGCAGTACTAAGCATTGTTATGATTGCTTTACCCATATCAATTTACTTAATCTTCATGGCAATCATCCCATTTTACAGGTAAGGAAACAGAGCCATAGTAATTTCCCTAAGATTTGAACAGTGAGTAAGCAGGAGAACTGTGATTCACACTGTGCTATATTGACTCTCTAGCCTGGTGAGGTATTTTTCTCAATACCACCTTTAAGGGGAATCTGGCAAAGCTGTTATATGATAAGTAGATTTATATAAACACACACACATATACTTACACAACTTATGCATCCATAAAATACCATCCAAAAGCCCTTTTCTTAGTGACCCTTCTCAGGTTTCCCTCCAGTCTATCACTAATTCCCAATTAGAAACAACCTATGAATTCCCATATAATCCTGTACTTTTAAAAGTACTTATAGCGCAAAAGGCTTTAGATTATAATTGTGTGAATGAGTTATGGCCCAGCTAAACTTCAGGCTCTTGAAATTTGGAGCATTTAAAAATTATTATTTCAAAGCACTTAATGAGGTCTTTTGCACGGAATAAATGCTTAGTAATCACTGATTAACCGAATTAACTAAAACTTGAGACTAAAATTAACTTTTGGGAAAAAGACAAGGATGATGATTAAAAATATAATATTAATAGTAATCACAGTATTAATGGTGGTAGGTACGCAGAAAGAAAGAGAATCTCAGTACTGGGTAGTTCCGTAGAAAGCGACTGTTTTCCAAAAGAGTGTTGATAATTAACACAATTTTCTTGCAGGTATCCACTATCAGTGTCTGTGAAGCTACCTCAATATCCCCTATTTACAACATGAGGATAAATTTGGCTTTTTTCCTATCTCTTATTGAGAAAGTTTGAAGTAAAATGATGAGATTGATACATTCAAAGTCTCCTGTTGGAATAATAATAGCAAGGAATAAATGGGATGATAACTGCCTCAACAGCAATGTCGTCTCTTAAATTTTCTAACAGCTTAATACTTAACCTCACTGAACCTCAGAAAACTGCCAGTGATGTTTTCTGGCAACTTTCTCAGAGATGGTGCAGTGGTGAAAAACATGGTCCCTAGTGTTAAATATTTGGGCCTAGAAGCTGTGGGCCCTGCTCTCTGGGCAGCCGGGTTAAATTGCTTTGCCCTCTTCTTCCTCTGCTGTAAAATGCTAATGACGCCTATTTCACAGGGCTGCTCTGAGGTTCTGATGACATGCTAAGCCTACAACAGTGAATTGTTTACAGAAAACCCTCAGTGAGTATTAAATACTACTTTCAAAGGTGGCTTATTGATAATATTCTTATCTCCCTAACGATATCCAGTCATCAGGAAACACCATTTAAAATCTGACTGTAGCACAGAATTTAGATGCAGGAATAAAGATGGAATGTTTTCAAAATTACCTCTTAGTGCTCTATTTCCCTGTAAGCATTTTTGAAAAGGAAATGGGAACAGTAATTATTTACTTTTTGATGCAATTATTATGTTCTCAATTCATATTTATGTATGTATATTGTTATTTGCTTCATCAGGTCTTTTGTCAATATCACTATCATGTTTAATATCCTCCCCTTAGAATCCTAATGTAATGCATTTAAGGTAAGCAGGGTAATTTGTTTTTAGTACTTCTAGGCAAAGAGATAATAAAATGAACTTTAGAAGAAAAATCACATGGATTTTGAAAATCCGTGATGGTAAGACAATATCTTTTTTTAATTTCTGAAGAACTGTGTCTTTTCTTATTTAATTCATTCTTCTTGAGACTCATAATGTGATATAATTTACATATTAATTGTTGCCTCTCAAAGGATTAATTGGTTACTTCAAATACATTTGGTGGATTTTCTAATGAACTGCCCTAAGTGAAGGGGAAAAAAAAACATGTAATGAAAATGAGTGACAGCCCACACAGGAAAGTTTCTAAAAGAAATCTCACATGCTTAATGGAAATCAATCCATGGTTTTAAAAGAAATGAGCCTTATTTGGGAGCAGACTTCTTAAACACACTCCCAGGATATTTAATCCTTCTCCATGTCAACTCAGATGCCCAGGGAAGTCTCAAAAGCTAGCAGGGCCTCACAAAGGGTCTGAATCAAGCAGTTAGGACAATTCGGGGTTTGACCTGGATTGTCATCTGGTTCAATACAGACTCATAATTTGGATTACTGCCAAATACAAGGCTCTATTCCATGACTATGCTGAAGTTTTCTAATGCGGATCCCTTCTCCATAGTAGTTTCAAGAATCCTGATAGGGCAACATTTTCTTTCTTGAAGACCCTAATTTTTTTCTCTGCATTTCCATGAAAGGGGTATTGTCTTAGTTTGCTGGGAGGCCATCATAAATAGCACAAACTGGTTTTGACTTAACACCAGAAATTTATTGGCTCATGGTTTTGAGGTTAGAAGAAGTCCTAAACCAAGTGTGCCAGTTTGGATGTATTATGTCCCCCAAAACGTCATTATCTTTGATGCAATCTTGTGGGGCAGACGTATTAGCGTTGATTAGGTTGGAACCTATTGGTTCAGTGTTTCCATAGAGATGTGACTCAATCAGCTGTGGGTGAGACTTTTCATTGGATTATTTCTATGGAAGTGGGTCTTTATTGGATCACTGGAGTTCTTTAAAAAGAGCCAAGCAGGCCCAGACACAGAACAGCTATGAGTGACATTTTAGAGAGCAACTGAGAGTGATATTTTGAAGAGGAGCTGCAGCCAAGAGAGGACAAAATGCCCCAAGAGCAACATTTTGGAGAATGTCATTTTGAAATGCATTCTGGGAGCAAGCAGACGCCAGCCACATGCCTTCTGAGCTAACAGGTTTTCCAGCTGCCAATGGCCATCCTTCAGTGATGGTACGCTATTGTTGATGCCTTACCTTGAACACTTTATGGCCTTAAGACTGTAACTTTGTAATCAAATAAATCTGCTATATAAAAGCCAATCCATTTCTGGTATTTTGCATACTGGGCAGCATTAGCAAACAGAACGACAAGGTATTAGCAAGGCTTACTTTCTCCCAGAGTTTGTGTGTTCTGGTGCTGGTTGTTGGCAACTTTTGGGGGTTCCTTGGCTTGTATATCTGCCTCCTGTCACATGATGATGGCCTCTCCTTTCTTCTGGTCTTCCTGTTTTCTCTAACTTCTGGCTTCTTCCTGTGCAAACTTTTCCAATTTGGGGATTCTGGTTTCTTCTCTTTATAAAGCCTCCAGTAATCTGGCTTAAGACCCACCCTTATTCTGTTGAGCCACAACTTAACTAAAAATAACATCTTCAAGAGATCCTATTTATAATGGGTTCACACCCACAGGGATGTGGATTAAGATTAAGAACATGTCTATGTTGGAGCACATAATTCAATCTACCACAGTCATCAATAAAGTTTAGATTCTTCTTCACTTGACATTGGGAAACTCTGGATTTTCTTACCCAAACTGCATAGGGTTTTCACACATGGCATATTTCCCTGCATTCATCAAGCAAATGAGTGTATATTTGAATTGAGACTCTTTGTAATTCTAATTAATGGGTAATTAATCCTCATTTTCATTCTTCATAATCGAGAAACCAAACATAACTGCTTTTGCTGCAATTACAACATGCCATACTTCCAAGCTTTTTGACAAATGATTCTGTAAAATACAAATTGATTTTGCCATCATAAAGAGTAACATGAACACTTAGTCAAAATAATTACTTCTAGATTCCTGGCAATTTCATGTTCTTTCCTTGAAAGAAAAAAAATCTAAAATTTTTCCTAGTTATGTCCTTCCCAAAAATGTAGTATCACTGAATGAACAGATTTTAGCTCTAAAACACCTGCAAAAATAGGTATTCTCAGGGTTTCCTTCCAAAGAATTTTTATCCTGTGCTGCACTATTTAGCATTTAACACATCAAAGTCATGTCAAATTTTCCAATCTTCTAATCTTCCTTTTACCAGAGGTAAGTGGAATATTGAGTGGCATCATTACAATTCTTTCCTAAATTGGAGACACTAAGATCTGCAAATGCCATACATAGGTAATAACTCTTTCTTCTTAATTCTTGTTTTTAATGAAAAGCTAAAATTGCATCTGCACAGGCAAAGCTAAATCCCCCAAGGAGGAAAAGCTTTTCTTAAAAGTCTGCATATGTGGCACAAAAAGCAGGATCTTTGGAACCAGATAGTCCTGGGTCACTTGCTGGAAGGAGTAACTTAACTCCTTCAGCCTCTGTCTCTTTGTCTATGAAATGTGAAATAATGATATGAAATAGTATGACCTAGCCTCCAGGACGATTGTAAGGATTGACTGAGATATCCACAGTAGAAGATGGGTACATAACAGATATTCCACCAATTGCAATGCTTTATATTAAATTGTTTCACGGATAGAATTTATTAGTTCCTTCAAGCTCCATTTAATTTGGCCTGTGTAGACAAAAACAGGAGCCCAAGTGACAAAAATAAAATAAAATAACCTCTGTCTCAGCTGGACCAGATCTCACACAAAACAGGAAAGGACTATTCAGAGGAAGGAAATAGAGTTGAGCTGATTACTCTCTGAACTGAATCCTACAGAGAGTCATTTGGATAATTGTTTCATTCATACATCACAAAATCAGCAATTCAGCGGCTCCACTTAGCCACTTTCCTTTCTTCCATCCCTTCCTGTATTTTCAAATTCCATAGGTATGTTTGACATGACAGCCAAGCAACCTTGCAGAAAAAAGAAAATTCAGATTCTTTGTGAGTGGTTTTCAGTTAAGATGGTTTGAAATTGCATAAAAGGATGTGGTTTGCAAAGACCTGCCACTGAAAGTCATACCTATGATATAAATCTTGGGTTTCTTGACTTTGCATCTTTTAGTTTCTTAGAAAGCATCTTGTATTAAGTTTCCTCTCTCATCCCATTCTATTTATATTTTCTACTTCTATTATGGTTATTTTCTTTTCCCTGCTCTAGTAATAATGGCTGTTGTTCTATTTCTTTCCAAATATTTTATTTCCTTGTTAACCTTTCCTGTTTTTGCTTATCTTCTTGAAGCAGTTCATTGCTACTAGTCCTCTCCCACTTCAATTTGAACAGAATCTTCATTTTTCTATAGCTGAATGTTAATTTGGAAGACAAATATCATGTGCTTCAAAGATCTTATTTTTCTTTTCTGATAAATAATATGGACATACTAACTATACCAAAGATAATTCTTCAAAATTAAGCAAAAGGTAAAAATAATAAAGGAGAATCCCTTTATTACCTTTATTGTCTGTTTACAGTGCCTAAATAAGGCAATGCCAAAACACTTGCTCAAATACTTAATTAAGAAATAGCTATTCCTAATTGATGGCAAACTCTTCTGATAGATAAAACATAATAATCTTAAATCCATCTGTTTAGTTATTTAGAAGAGATTTTATATTAAAATTATGCATTGTTAATCTAGAGTCTTGGTCCCATTAGATTACTTTAGTGTCTGAATGGTGAAGGCATAACTAGGATGGGGATAATCAAGAATGTTCTTCAGCAAGCTGAGGGCTACTGGAACATTGTACAGAAACAAATACCATCGACACGATATGAGCTCTTTCTTCCAGACCTAGAAGAATGCCATCCACCACTGACCCAACTATGACCAAATCCATGTTTGCAGTACAGCTACTTTTAGGACACTAAGTTTGACAGAGGTTGAGTGATCTTCTTCCCTCTAACTTAAACACAATGCATTCAAGCCTAGAAAACAGTCCCCCTCAAACTTCAAAGCATCACCCGACTGTGATGCTCTGGTGTTAATAGTTTCAAATTTCTCCATATTCTGTGGCTTACTCCCCCCGGACAATTCTGAAAACCTTTGATCGCTTGAAAGATGCTACCAACTCTGGCACCCATTGTGCAGGCCTCACAGTGATCCATCATCCACCAAAGGGGGGACTCCCAGGCCTACTTCTTCATTTTGGTTGTGCCAACAACAAAATTAATCTTTTTTGTATTTCTCCCAGAACTTCATAAGTATATAGAATGACTGCGTATCAATCCATACAAGTTGAGGAACAACTATTTCCCTGTAGTTGGATATTAGTGTAGATCCTCTTTTCCCACATGAAACAATAATGATGCAAACAGGATTCTCCTGGATAGAATATTGTCCTTTTTAAAAATTTCCTCCTTAGAAACAAGTCTTTAGAAAAAAAGATTACTGAGTCAAAGGCAGTAACTATTTTAGTTTTTGATGCACAATATGAAAATTATTTCCAAAAGTGTTGCACCAGTTTATACTACAAACAGTAAGAATTAAGAGTATCAGTTTCACTTTTCATGCTACAACATTGGGTTCTTTCAAAGAAGATGTTACTATGTTAACAGGTAAACAATGCTCACTTATTTTTTAATCTGTATTAATTTGATTATTGAAAATGTTTTTTTCTTTTATTCAGTAATCTTTTTGCCTCAAGTGAGTGGTGTTTGGTATATTTTACTCTCTTATTTCTTGGGCTCTTGATTATTTTCTGACCAATTTATATAACTCTTCATATTTTAAAGGTATTAACAGTTCTTCTGTTATATATGATAAAAATATTTTTCCCTAGACTTTGGTTTGAATTTTTGTTGTAGTTGTTTTTGTGTTTCAAATACTAGGCTTATATCATTCACTGAATAAATATTAATTGAAAGCTGACTATGCATCAAGCATTTTACAAGACACTGGAGCAACAAGATAGATATGGTTCCTGCTATTGTATAGTTGCATTCAAGAGGGAAATGTAACTGTGAAGAATGCATTAAGCAGTAAAATAATAATAACAACAACAACAAAAACCAGAAATAAATTGCTTAAGCAGATATTTTAGTTTAATAAGAGATTCAAAATCAGTCCAGTCATGCTGTAGCTAGCTGATCAGGAGTTACTGTTGTCAAAGACCCAAGTTCTTCTCTGTTTTTGCTCCATCACCCTTAGTTCGTGGCTTTCATCCTCATGATTGCAAAGTTTCTGTTGGACCTGCAGACATAATTTCTACATTTCAGTAGGAACAACAGAGGAGTTCCAGAAGCAGGAGTAAAGCAAAATCTTCCCCAGAAATGATGACTTACAGCTCATTGATCAGAACTGTATCACATCACCACTCCCAGCAGCAAGAGAGTTTAGGAAAGTGAGTATGTTTATTTAGCTGAGCGCATTGGTGCTCTGAAGAATATCAGAATTTCATAATAAAGAAGAAGTTGGAATGGATATTAGATAGAAATTGGATAGTATCAGCCTCAAGAAGACTGTCCATAAAATGAAATAAAATAAGTAAAATAATTGCAAGTTGTAATAAGTGCAATGAAAAAGAGAAGCTATGATAGAGAATAACAGGAAATGGAACTATTTTAGATAGTATGGTTCAGGATTGCCTCTCAAAAGAGGCAACAAAATATGAAGGGCAGGAAAAAAAAAATGTTGGCCTTGCAAATAATGGAAGGAAAAATGATCCCAGCAGAAGGAAAAGCAAATGCAAAGGATTTGAAGTAGGAAAGAACTTAGTTTGTTCATAGAACTGAAAGAAAACTAGTGGGACCATGAGTGCAATGAGCCAGAGGGAAGTGCTGAGAGATGAAGCTATCAAGGTTCCAATCATTCAGGACTTTGTGAACCATGGGAAAGTGCTGTGGTTTTAATTTAAGAGTAATGGATTGATTCTGATGTGCTGGGACATAACCTGACTTACATATTAAGAAGACACTTTGGGTACTATATGGGATAAAAGACTGTAGAATGAAAGTGGGGACTCAATTCGTGTGCTGTGGTGGTCCAGATGAGAAGGAGTAGTTGCCTGGATCGAGATGGTGGAGTAGTGACAATGAGAACTAAACAGGGTCGCAATGATCTTCAGAGGGAGAAATAATAGAACATGCTGTGAATAAAAGGATGAACTCAAGAATGAGACTGACTTTGCTGACTTAAACATCCTGACAGATGGTCTTACTCTTTCCTGGGAGGACTGAGAGTGGGAAGAGTAAAGAAATGAAGAATTCAGTTTTAGATGTGTTCAGTTTGAAGCTTCTATGAGATATCAAGTGGAGAGGTCAAGTAGGTAGTATGAAATATAGGCCAGAAATTCAATTGAAAACTCTAGCCAAAAGATATAGATATGGGGAGGCAGTGGCACATAGATAACATTCAAAGCCATGAGCATAATTAAGATCATATACGAGACACTATGCAAACGAAGAAAGAAGAGGACCTAGGCCAAGGCAACAAAAATATTTCACAAGGAAAAGGAGCTAGCAAAGAGAGGTGGAAGGAGCAGCCAGTGAAGAAGGAGGAAAACCAACAGAGTTAGAGTCCTGGAAGTCATAAAAGGGGTGTTACAAAAAAGATGAATGGCCAGCTCTTTCCAAAGCTCATAGGAAATAAAATGATAATAGAGATGTACCCATTGGATGTACCTTTTTTTCCCTAATGGCTTAATTATGTTAAATTTATCTTCCTATTGTGATTAGATTGTAAATGCTGTAAGGGCAAAGACAATATACAATACTATTTCCGCATTGTCATAATGTTTAGCAGAAGGCACACATCAATAAATATTTAAGAGTACTAGAGTCACAGCAGTGATATAAGTCTTAGAAGTTGCCAAATCTAAGTGCCTCAACTCTACAAATAAAGAAACTCAGACTAAACAATTAATCAATTTTTCCACAGTCAAAAGAAAAAAAGTTGGCAATGACCATCTCTGTATTGAGGACATGTAGATGTAGCTACACATATTCTCATATAAGAAAATATGGATAACTCAATGAGGATGACTGGAGGGAAAGAAAGTGTGAGGAGTGAGGAGTGGGGAAGGGGGGAGAGGGGAAGGAAGGGAAGGAAAAAGGAGGGGAGGGGAGGGGAGAGGAACGCAGTTTTTGCTTCAGTCAGAATACCTAGGATATTAGAGTGCTTACCTATCTGATTGCCTCCCACTCAACCTAACCCAGTTCAAGAACCATCTAAAGCTGAAAAGTTTAGTGAGAGAACTCATTCTCTTACCTCTGAGTGGCTTCACACATCCCTGCTACTAATCGTTTGAGATACTGAAGAAAATACTGTTAGTGAAAGACTATTGTAAAGCACATGCTGCAGTAATAGTTTGTGATATCAGCTGTATACACAAAACACCATATCACTGGATTTTGATGATATTTCAATCACTGATCTAAAATAAGCTATTTGAGGTTCAAGTACTTTATTTCTTATAATCTTAATTTTTACTGGGTTTCGACTCCCACCATGTAATTCAGTGCCATATCCCCTGTAGACAGTAGGTCAAATTGGCAATTCATTGCAAATATTGAATAAATGTTTAATGCCATCATATTAAAAAGTCTTAGTTTATTTCCTAGTGAGGTCTCTCCAGAAGACATTAATAAGACCTTTACCTGATCTTCTTTTACCTAGAGTGTTCAAAATCTTGAAAAGTTATTGAAAAATATTTTACATAATTGTGTATTTTTGTGTGGATTTTAAACTGTGCTATAAAATCCCTACTTGTTCTAAAAATTTCTCATTAGCTAGAAATTAAATAACCTAAAATGTTAAAACATGCCATTCTCTACTGTTGGAGACACAAAGGGGCAGATGGTTCTGGAGTAATTATTATGATCCCTTTAGCTAGACATGTTTTAATATTATTAAACAGAACCAAGCAGAGAGCTTAATCAAAATGGAAATTAACAATACATAAGTGTAGGATATCATAAAGACATTTTAAATAAATTTGTACTGCCATTTCTAACTGAATTTACTCCATTTCTAGTTAGTGAACACATCTTGAGCATGTGCTTACTAGTTATTTCTTGAAAGACTTCCACTTTGAGAAGCTTAGCTGACTCATAATTCTGATAGCTTTTCTAGTTGATTTTGTTGTCTCCAGAGAGTTCAACAGCCTTGACTAGATTGGATGACACCCCACTTTTAGCCACAAAAAATGAAATTAATAGAACACTATCTCAAGGAAATAACACAATATAGATAAAATCTGAAGCACAATTTGCCCAAACCATTCTAATACAACTTGCCAATTCTAGTTTCTTAACTGAAGATAACTTTATACATAAAGGGTAAAATCTTGTAACATGCCTCTATGTACAACTAGCTACTACCATACTTGAGCATTCTCAGTGGTTAGAGATGAATTGCTGCTTTTTTCCTGACTTGGTGAACTCAAGAAACTGAGTTGAAAATGTTTCCTAAATGGACCTTGTGCAGGTTTGGATATATTATGTCCCCCAGAAAAAGTCACATTCTTTAATGCAATCTTATGGTGGCAGATTGATTAATCTTTTTGATTAGGGTTTGACCTCTTGATTGAATATTTCCATGGAGATTTGGCCCTGCCCACTCAGGGTGGGTCTTGATTAGTTTACTGGAGTCCTTTAAAAAGAGTCACACAGGCCCAGATGCTTGCTGACACTGACAGTTAGAGATACTTGGAGATGCAGACAGAAGGATGTTTAGCTATGAAATGAAGCCCAGAGTTTGCCCCAGGATATGCTAAGACAGGACCCCTAGGTGCTTAGAGAGAAACAACCTGGGAGAAAGAACCAAGAACACACAGGAGCTGAGAGAGGAGCTGGAATGCAACCTGGAATCAACAGGCACCAGCCACATGTCTTCCCAGCTAACAGAGGTTTTCTAGATGCCATTGGCCATCCTTCAGTGAAGATATCATCTGTTGATGCCTTAGAACTGTAAATTTGTAACTTAATAAAAGCTAATTCATTTCTGGTATTTTGCATAACAGCAGCATTAGCAAACCAGAGCAGATCCAGACTCCAGAGTAGCTGTTTATGATGGTTTGACTGTTATCAAGTCACCCTAGGAGGAATGGTCTATGCGTCCCTCCCTGCCACCCATTCTGGCCTCCTGATACTGGGCAGTGTGGGTGCTGGGGCCTCCATCCTATTGGGTCAGTTCCATCATTTGTAGCAAAGGCTAAATCTGCAGCAATAGTGGCTGAGTACTAACTCAAATGGACCAGCATCTATGCTATCTTCTCTTCCATCTCATACATCTTTAAATCATCTACATGGAGAAAGCTGAGACATATCTGGGTCCATTTTTCCTAAATATATCTGGACCCTTTCAGGAAAGAGTTGCCTGATCCCCTGAGCAGATGCTGAAGGACCTTGTCATGGATCCTATATGCAAGGTGGTTCTATAGTATATCATTTTTCTGGTTTGCTAGTGCCACCATTATGCAAAAGATCAGAAATGGATTGGCTTTTATAAAGTTACAGTTCTAAGACCATGAAAGTGTCCAAACTAAGGCATCAACAAGAGGATACCTTAACTGAAGGAAGGCTGATGGCCTCTGGAACACGTTCTCTGTCAGCTGGGAAGGCACATGGCTGGGTCTGCTGGTCTTTTGCTGCTGGGTTGTGTTTCAAAACAGCTTTCTCCAAAATGTCTCTGCATGTCTGTCTTGGTTCCTTTCTGTTTCTCCAGGGCAAACGCTGGGCTTCATCTTTTAGTTTAGGATCTCCAAGCATCCTTCTGTCTGCATCTCCAAGCATCTCTACATGTCAGCAAGCATCTCTCCACAAGTCTCTCTCAGCTGCTCTCAGCACCTTCTGTCTGTGAGCTCTCTTACAGGACTCCAGTGATTTAATTAAGACTACTCTGAATAGGCGGGGTCCACATCTCCTTGGAAATAAGTTAATCAACCGTTTCCACCCTAATCAACAGACTCATCAGTCTGCCCCCACAAGATTGCATTAAAGAATATGGCTTTCTGGGGACATAATATATCCAAGCTGGCACAGTCATATATAAAATCCAAGAAACCAAAATATTGAGAGAGATGAAACACCTCTGTGATAGGCTCAGGAATGCTCTCACCAGACAAGTGGTCTTGATGTTGAAATTTAAATCCCTGGATAAGACAGAGAAAAGATCTTCTTCAACTACTGAGAGTTTATTGAGCTTTTCATTCTTAAGCAAAAGGCAATTTAGAGGGTGCATGGGCCTGCTGTAGATTCAGACTGTCTGGGCTTGTATTCTAGGTCTACCACAGAACTCCACAAAGGTAAGTGGCTTTGTCCTTTTTGTCTGTGAGTCTTAGTGTCCTCATCTGCAAAAATGTACCTTAATTTGTAAATTTATTCGGAAAATTAAAGGAGAAAACATAAGCAAAGTGTTTGCTACAATACTTAACATTTAATAAGCATTGAAAAAAATGTTGGTTATCAGTAGAGGCAAAGAAAGAGCTTATAATTGCGTGTGTTTGGGCTCCACAGATAACTAAACTTAGAAGCAGAGCATCTCTCTGTTTAGCATTGTCTGTTTTGTGTGATTCCCTATAGAATGAAAACTTAAAAAGTAGACTGACTAACCCAGTGAAATTCTTCATTGTGCACCAGAACAACCAGGATAAGATAGCATTAGTATAACTTCAGGTTCAGGGCTAGATTCATCTACTATCAGAAGGACATAAGAACAGAAATTACTATACTCGTGGTCATCTAAATTTCTATTTCATTCTTATGGCCAGGAAATATAGTATTTAAGGCTAAAAAAAAAAAAAGATTATTTGGTTTCAAACTTTTTTTGAATATTTAAAATTCTTTTTTAAATACCCCAAAACCCACATTTACTTTCCATGGTTACTTATGTAGATGTCCAAAGAACCAAGACTAAAGCACTTCATAAAAACCAAAACTGAAACAACAGCCCTCGGTATAGAAGCAAGACTACTTTAAATACAACATATCATATTTACATATACCTTATAAATGCATGTTATATGATTAAAACTATTTAAAATTTTGTAAGCATATAGATAAGGATTAGAAGAAAGTTCAGAAAAATGAAAATAGTTTATTTGTTGAAGTGAGAGGACTGCAGGTAAAATGATTTTTTAAAAATTTCCATGATGTTAGTTATAATGTTTTTTATATGGTATTCTAAACTATACACATACCATATCTACTAAAACCCTATTATTTGAACCTAACTATGTGATTGTGGAAGTGGCTAATTATTTTTGACATTCTACTAAAAACATGGCAACTAATCTCATTCTCCAAGGGATTCCACTATAATAGTTTCCAAAACTCATTCTTAACTGTCTAACTCTTAATACCTAAAATGCTTATTACTGGGCCCCCTGATAGCAGATAAATGATTGCTTATTAAATGTTGTGAAGATCAAATATAAAACTAAGGCAATTAGAACTTACTTTTTCACACACCCATAAGATTATCCATTTTTAGATTATTCATTTATATATCCATATAACTTAATATATAATATTCTAAAAATTTAGGACCTCAAAATAATAGTTTTATTGAGAAACTATTTTACTTTTTGTTTAACAATTTTGTTGAGAGGTATTTTTCAGCATTGGTTAAAATCTTATAAGCATAAATCAAATTTGTTTGAGAAATTATTTACCTCACTGTTACAATTTGCTGAACTTTTTAGCTGTGCTTATACCTATTTATAAGAATAAAGTAAAGAGCAACATTGGCATTGACAACTACAATTAGATTATCAAAGACATGCATAAACAAACATTTAAATATAGATACAAAGTAACATCAGTCACCCAATCATCTGAAGGCATAGCCTCATGGTCAAATATGCTATTTAGGAAACTGTGGACAATTTTATATATATATATATATATATATATATATATATAAAAGTTGCCCCCATCCTGATCCCTGCCATAAATTTCTTTGCCTGTATACCAAACTAAGTAAAGAAGAGTCAGTAGACAATCCACTACTGAGGAACTGAGCCAAATGACCCTCTCTTCTGCTCCATAGGATGGGAGGTGCTGAACATTTATCCACAAAGTGCCTGGAGTCTGACATGTGACTCTCAGTACAGATTTTGGCTACACTAAGCATTCAGTGAAGAAAATCACAGTGATAAATCAAGGAGCAAAAATTATCCTCTTTATATTTCCTGATTATTTCGGTGAAAGTGTTTTAGACCTACATTACTTGGAAAAGTGTCTTAAACCACCACTACACTTTGCCTATTTAGTTAATGTAAGATCCCAAACTAAGACTCTTTATTATCTCTTTCTAAAAAAAAGAGACTTCAGTAAGGCACTTGGAATCTTGATATGTGAGTGATTCTCTAAATCAGGTATATTTTTAATGCCTATCTTCATTCGACAATGGTGTGCAGCATATTTTCTGGGTCAACCAGAAGTTGAAAAGGCAATATTTTAAAGGAATAACAATTAGGAAATTACAATATTTTGTTATCTATTTTCACATACATTATGCATCAAAATGAAGACTAGCTAAGAGAAAATCTCTAAACAACTGAAAAGTTTTATCAAGGGACACACCAAACAGTGTTTTGCTTGTTATTCCTGTTGTAAGCATTCCTTAATGTTGATCTGCTTGTTCTTTTAGAATGTTGAGGGAGGGAAAAAAACTCAAGCTGATTAATAATGTTTTTCTTCGAGTTTGTTTTTTTGAGTCCCACAGTTCAGTATTTACATAAATGGGTGCCCTGCTGCTGTTAAATCATTCATCTTTGTTTGTCTAGAAACTGTTTCCTATAAAGCTAAACCCATATGTTTTGTAAGGCTTTTCTACCTCTTAAAAATAGACCTGAACTTCTTTCCACTACCATTGATTATTGTTCTGGAATTGATTTTTTTTTAAATAAAGGAGGATTAGAAATTGTGCAATAAAAACCAATAAAACATACCCCCATAATTGATTACTAGGTTCTAATTCTTCATTTTCTTGCAGCTTCATCTTATGACGAGAGAAAAATACATGATTATTGTGGTCAGAGGTGAGATCATAAAATTGCAACTGGTCTCCTTTTATCCAAATATCATAAATGCTTAAATTTCATTTTTACTATGTTGGAGAAATATGAGGCAGGCACTTCTTTAAAACAAAATTCTTTCAAAAGCCATGATAATAAATTTGCAAGATTGAGGCCCAAGCTACTGAATTCATTCATGAAAAAGTTATAGTACAGTCTTTTTAATGTTGCCAAAGGAAAGAGGAAAAAAAAAATACTTACTTTTGAAAGGTAGAATAAATTTTAATGACTTTTTCAGGTCATCAATAATACCATCTCTCAAATAAAACCCCAAGGGAGTAAACCTTCCAATAATAAGGAAGAAGTTTAGGTTTTGTCAGTGAAGGAAATTTGGAGATCAGATACTGATACTTTATGTGTCCTTACTCGGAAGTATTAGCAGGAGGTAGGAGGCACAAAGGCTAATAGTTTAAATGGCTTTAATTCTCTTTTCTACTCTCCCTGCTCATTAACCTTTAAGCTATTTGATTTAAAAACAAGCTGTGTTTTTATTCAATTATTTTCCAAACCAAGTTTGTATGATGGGAACAGATCTCTATTTTGCCATTCTTTTAAAAAGAGATAAACACGTTCTTGTCATCCACAGCTGTTCCTCCAGATGTTCCTGAACCAGAACCAAAATCAGCTCATCTGTGCTTTAATAGGGGTCTTCTTGGGAAATCTGGTGGGAGTTGCTGTCTTCATGAGGTGAGATCTGTCACAATTCCAGTGCACAGCAGGACAGAGACCTTTCCTTCTTAAGAACATCTGCCCGCCAAGAGCAGGACTAGACTGTGACCAACCTGCTTAGGGAAAAAGCAGCTCCACAATCAAGTGGCCCATGCAGGAGAAGGCGAGAACAACAAATATCAGCTGGAGGTCAGGCAGAAGGCAACCTTCGTGAGAGGTGCTGTTATGGAGGAAAACTGAGCCCTTGTCTGTAGTTGAAGTTAGAGCTCGTTTGCTGAAGATATATAATGTGTGTTGTGCAGTATACATGTGTAATTTCATTTAAATATTACTCTGTAAGGTCGTGATTCTCATTACCATCCTACAAATTAGAAAACCAAGGCTCAGGGAGTATATGAGTAGGACTCCTTGGCTGAAAATGCCAGAAATCCAACACAAACTAGTTTCAGCACAAGAGAGCTAATGGCTCACATAACTGGAAAGCCTAAAGGGCTACTTTCAGGCTTGACTGAGGCCACAGGTTCAAAGATTATCATCATATTTCTGTCACTTCGTAGTCATTTCTCAGCTTTGTTTCCTTCTGCATTGGCTTTATTCTCAGTTTGGCTCTCTCCATGAGTACCAGAGTTCCAGGCTAACGTTATTCCTAGAGCTACCAAACCCAGCAGGGGGAAAGAGTGCTTTCTGTCCTGACAACTTTTCCTGAGGAAGACTCTGCTTGGTTTGGGTTGGATCATACATCCACACCTGAACCAGTCACTCGAATGGGGTTCTCTGACCAGGCCTGGGTCACGAGCCCCCTCTTGTGATGAGAAGGTGGGGTCAGACTCAGCCAAATCACAAGAAAAGGATTCCCCACAGAAAAGAACAGTTCACTTACCACGTGGAGTGAGAAAAGGACAAGAGGATGAGCAGAAAAGGCTGAAGGGTTGGCAAAATCCTGCCCAAGATCATGGTGCTGGGATTCAGACTCACCTGAAGTGACCACAAAACCCATGTTGTTTCTACTGTGCTCCTCCCACCCTCAAGAAGAAAGAGAGGACCCCCACAGTCAAACCAGACAAAGAGGGAAGACTGATATTATATTCACCAAAATGACCCCAAAATATTTTGGAAGCAAATTCAATGGTCGTTTCAGTTGTTATTTGGGTTTGATACTTGACTGCAGCAAAGTGGAGGTTTCCTGCAGTGTGTGGCTTTCCCAAAGATGGATTTCTAACTTAGGCTTTATACTTATAAGCATCAAAATGCTTGCTATTCAAACCAATTTATAATTAAGACATTCTCAGATATATTCTAAGTGTTCTTAACATTTTAAAAAGAGCATTTATTTGGAATATCATGATCAAAATCATCAACATGAACATCAGCCATTACAATGCACTATAGTATAATCACATTGTCAGAGTCTCTGAGATTGGTAGAACTATTTACTCCTATTCTAAATTTAAATTTTAATATCAACTTTTTGTAGTTTTTCTGCTACCTCCCTTACCTGTCAAGACAATATAAAAACTAATATAAAATAGTACTGTGTGTATGAGTAAAGAGTTGCTATCTACCACTTCCGGCTTCTCTCAATATGCGCCACCATCTTCTCATTTGATACTGCAAAAGTAGAGTGAGCTTAGAAATCAGAAAACCAGTTTATTAGAAATGCGTACTACATTCATGTTTCTGCATTGTACTATAAATATGATTACTACTTAAAATTATTTTGTTATATAGAACTATTAAATATATAACATTTCCAAGAAAAATTTGAGTCAGTAACTACATAAGCAATGCCTCAAATAAAAATAAAACAAAAGCTTCTCCATATGAAGTAGGTGCCACAAATATTGGGGACAAAAGAACATAAATAAAGATTGAGACAGTGTGGCAGGTCCAGGTATCTCTCTCACCTTAAGAGCGTGTTTCTCCCCAAAAGTGGAAAAACAGTAGAGAATGGATTTTTAGAGCTTGGGATTTAGAGTCAGATTTGATTTTGATTCAAAGATTCAAACATTGGCCATCTACTTGCTCGGTATCCAAGGACAAGTTCCTTACCTTCTCTGAGCTTTGATCTACTATAAAGAACAGATAGTAATAACCACTGCAGAGGGTAATTATGAGAATTAAATAAGATAATATTTCAAAATACTTCATATTCTCAAAAGATTGTCACAAAATGCTCAAGTAATGATTAACATTGGTATCATTGTTATTTTTGCTGTTATTATTATTATTATCATTATTATTGCTGCTGTTGTTTGATCCAATAGAATCTAATCGCAAGGAAAGTACAGTGTGGATTGGATTCAATGACATAGAAACAGTGTCAGAAGAGTGCTAGAGGCTGAAATACTGAGGTTTACTATTTAAATCTTAACTCTTCCTTAAACTTATGTCTCCTGTTGAAAAGGAGATTAAGGAAATATCTGGAGAGTTTTTCATCTTCAAAATTAAAAAATAAAAGTTGTAAATATGAAAGATTCATTTATTCTTATTATTCCATCTATTTTTATTTTACTTGTATGAGTTAGGGGAAGAGAATATAAGAGGTTGATGTAGTAAAGTAGCTTCTTATAAAGGAAATAGGACCCTAAGTCAATGGGTATCGTGCAAACCGGTACAAATGGCCAAACATCCCACGGACCTGCCTGGGCCACGCATAAATTCTAGCAGGGCTGTATGTTGGATTCTCAGAGAGGGACCCAACCCTTGGGCTATGCAGTTCTTACACTGCATGACTGGGGAAGCACAGCCCCTCCTCTGGTGTGTCAGGGGCCAAGACACAACAGCAACAGGATTTGACAGATCCTATCTTTTCCATCTTGAGTGTACATTGTTGAGGGTAACTCCAGCATCTCCCCTACCATGATGATGTGGGTATGGGAGGTTGGTGTTGAATCTTGCAGTTGACGAGGATTGATCACTGTGCTTGTTTTGATATATTATGTCCCCCCAGAAACCATATTCTTTAATTCAATCTTGTGGGGGCAGACATATCAGTGTTGATTAGATTCGAATCTTTTGATTGTTTCCATGGTGATGTGACTCAATCAACTGTGGGCAAAACATTTGATTAAATTATTTCTGTGCACATATGGACCTGCCCATTCAGGGTGGATCTTGATTTAATCACTGGAGTTCTACAAAAGAGCTCACGAACAGAAGGAGCTCAGAGCAGCTGAGAGGGACATTTTGGAGAGAAGCTAACAGCTGATGCTGACACTTAGAGGTGCTTGGAAATGCAGACAGAAGGACATTTAGGTAAGAGATGAAGCCCAGAGTTTGCCCCTGGATATGCTAAGATAGGACTCCCCAGGCACTTAGAGAGAAATGTCCCAGGAGAAAGAACCAAGAACACACAGGAGCTGAGAGAGACATTTTGGAAACAGCCGTTGAAAGCAGATTTTTGTTGATGCTTTGGAGATGCTAGTCCAGAGTTCACTCCAGAGAAGCTAAGAGAGGACAAAATGCTCAAAGAGGAACATTCTGAAGAATGCACAGGAGCTGAGAGAGGAGCTGGAACACAACCCAGGATCAGCCAACGCCAGTCACGTGCCTTCCCAGCTAACAGAGGTTTCCTGGACACCATTGGCCTTCCTTTGGTGAAGGTATACTCTTGTTGATGCCTTAATCTGAACATTATCATGGCCTTCAGACTGTAAATTTGTAACCAGATAAGCCCCCTTTATAAAAGCCAACCCATTCCTGGTATTCTGCATAATGGCAGTATTAGCAAACTGGGACAATCACCTTAAAAACTAGACAAAGCTGGTTGATACAGAGCTTTGAGGAAGAATAACTCCTTTACTAGAAGTCCATCCTGTAAGGGATCAGCACTGGGCACATTATTCCTTACCTCTCCGCAGGTAAAGGCATAATTGTGTATAATGAAAACTACCTATGAAAAATCTAATAAATTTTAATAAATTTACCCAGATCAAAGAATATGTGATTTATATGTGCAATTCTGCACAGTAATCTCATGCACATTAAAATAGAAAATCACTGAGTTAGACTGAAGGAAAAATAAAATGAAAACCAAAGGAAAGTCTACAAGCAAATATCTGGACATTCAAACCATTCGGCTTTTAAAACAAGACTGAAATCGCTAGGTGAATGAGGGCCAGTGGAGAGCTCTAGAGTATTCCTACCTGCCTGTAGAGCTTACTTCATCCTCTTCTGGTAAAAAATCTCTATAGCATCAATATTTATTAATACGCTTATTTGTCATCAGGAGAATTAAATCCGTTCTTAAACTAAATGGGCTTTATTCAGATTCCATGGGTAACAGTTGCTGATGAATAAAGAAACATTTTTGGTTTTGTATGGTATTAGAGTTTTTCTTTTGTTTTTTTTTTTTTTCTCTGTCAAGATATACTTTTTGGTCAAATGGAAAAGAACAACAAGTAAAATACTACAATGAAAGAAGAAAATGTATTATTAGTAAGAAATATATATTAAAGAGTAAAGCACACCACTTTTCCTCTCTCACCTAATTAGAAGAAAACTACTGTGTGCCAAGAACTTTCCTATTATCTGATTCTTGTAATAATCCTATGATAATTATCCCAACTTTATAGATGAGAAAACTGAGGCTTCAAGAGATGCCGTCACTTGCCTTAGTTTCATACAGCTTGTGAGCAAAAACACCAGAAGTAAATTATTGCTCTTTTTAATGTAGGGCCCTCAAAATGTTATTAACCCAGCCATGTGTTTCAATTCTCAGCTTTTCTTCTTAACATCCCTGGAAATCAGCCTCACTGTTGATTGTTACAACAGCTTAAAGCCATTTTATTAGTTTTTGATTATTGTTTATATCATCTTAAAATATTAATAAAGAATGACATTTTAACATAAGAAATTATGATGTAATATTTAGCAATTAACAGAATTTACTTAATATTGAATATGCTAAAAATATTTATTTCAGAGTATATATTGAGCCCCTAGGATGTTTTGGACACTGTTCTTCGGGCTAAAGATACAGCAATGAACAAGACAGACTAGAGCCCGGGCTTTATGAGTCCCCTCCATAGAAGCAAGAGACAAACAGTAACCAAGTAAACAAAATAATAAGCAATAAATATGGATTACAGATTGTAATGTGTGCTTTTTTTAAAATCCATTTTTATTGAGATATATTCACACACCATACAATCATCCAAAGTGTACAGTCGTTCCCAGCACCATCATATAGCCATGCATTCATCACCCCAATCCATTCATTGAACACTTTCTTTGTACGAGAAAAGGGGAAAAAATAAAAAATAAAAGCAAAAAAGAACACTCAAATCATCCCCTCCTTCCCACCCTATTTTTCATTTAGTTTCCCATTGCCATTTTTCTGCTCATCCATTCAAACACTGGATAAAAGGACTGCAATCCACAAGGCTTTCACAATCACACTGTCACCCCCTGTAAGTTGTATTGCTATACAATCGTCTTCAAGAGTCAAGGCCACTGGGTTGCAATTTGACAGCTCCAGGCACTTACCTCCAGCCATTTCACAGCACCAAAACCCAAAAAGGGTTATCGATACAGCACACAAGAGCGCCCACTAGAGTGACCGCTTGATTCTACCCAGAATGTCTCAGCCACGGAAACCCTGCTTCACTCCATTTCTCTTTCTCCCTTTGGTCAAGAAGATGCTCCCAATCCCACAGTGTCGGGCCCAGACTCATCCCCGGGAGTCATATCCCACATTGCCAGGGAGATTTATACCCCTGGGAGTCAGATCCCATGTAGGGGGGAGAGCAGTCAGTTCACCTGCTGAGTTGGCTTAGCTAGAGAGACAGGGCCACATCTGAGCAACAAAGAGGTACTCAGGGGGAGACTTGAGCACAATTATAAGGAAGTTTAGCCTCTCTTTTGCAGTAACAAGCCTCATAAGGGGAAGTCCTGCTACAGAGGGCTCGGCACATCAAACTGTTGGTCCTCAATGTTTGTGAGGACATCAGCAACAATCCAGGTGAGGAAGCCCAACACCTCTGCATAACGTGTGCTTTTAAGGAAAAAAAACTGAGAGAGGTGAGAGGATGTAGCAAGGTTGGTGGGGAGATGGGAGGGCAGGGGGACCATTAGCAGGGAGGTCATGGAAGGCTGCTCAGAGAAAACGGTTGGACTTACACCAGAAGGGTGAGGAAGCAACCAACATGTTACAAACAGGGATAAGGACCCAAGTCCCAAAACTTATTACATCTTTTCTAGAGAGTCCCAGTGTGTGGAGGGTAATGGAGCAGCCTCACATATCAGGGCTAGACTCAAGAACTAGAACTATGCTTGGGAAGCCCAGATAACAACATCCAATAGGACTTTACTTAAACCACTCAGGTAATAGTCAAGTCTACTTCCATTTTCCAAGAAATAGCCTGTCTATTCTTGCTATGTCTAAGGTTTTTCTAACCACTAAACAGTAAGTTTCTGTGTAATGTCTTTCTTAAACATTTCTTTTAATTTAATCCTATTTCCTTCTTTAGTGGTCCTTTATAAAAATAAAGAGCTTCTGCTCATCACCAACTTACAACTTTTCACATGCTTTAGTTCTAATTATTTCAGTCATCTTTTGACTATGAATCTTTATTCCAGCACAATCTTAGTTTTAGACTAATAGTGTTATTAATCCTGAAGGGATGGATCTCAGTCTGTCTCAAGAAATGGGAAAATCAAATGCTGAAAATATCAGCAATGTAAAATGTATCATTGATTGGTTAATTTAGTAATTGTCAGAGCCAAGCATAGTGGTTAAGCACTTGGTTTCAGAAATCAGATGCTGAGTTTCACACCCATCATTGTTATTATTCTTCTTTGTATAGTTCTTTTCCAAAACCACTTATTTCTTCATAGTTTATGACATCATTACAACAATGAGATATGCAAAAACCCACAGATGTAATTAAAATAACAGTGTATTATATAAATTACAGGGTCCTCATGGAGAATTAAGGAAGACTATCCTAATATTTTTCTTAGTTATAAGATAATAGTAGTGGCAAACACTTACATGATGCTTACCATCAACATTAGGCCCTCCTCTAAGTGTTTCTTACATGTCATTTAGTACTATCAGATTGTGCTATCATTGCCCCATTTTACAGATGTGGAAACTAAAACCAGAGAGAGAGTAATTAACTTGACCAGGCTATAGGGTCAGGAAGCCTTGGAGGTTAGATTGAACTCCAGGCCTGGACACTTCACTATATACTGCTCCTATGACAAGGTCTAGACTATTTGGAGTCATGAAACTCCTAACCTTTTAATATATGTTTAAAACTTAACTGAGCACCTGAATACCCAAAAATCAGGGGAATTAATGGGTGAATATTCTAATAGGAGGATGCTTTCTAGCAGCCTAGAATGATTTGATCAGAGACGTACAATATAGATGGTTTGGTACAAAGGCATTGAGAAGAAGATGAGATAAGCCCTTTGGAAGTGTTTCTGGAGTAAAAATGTAAAATGTTACTGAACGCAAACCTGCTAAAACTGTAGAAGTTGATGGATGTTGCTCTCCTAATATCAACCTGTAAAAGTGAAAAGATTCTTACAGTCCCACTTCATTACTGCTCTCAAAGACTGGACTTCTCAGCTGGTAAAGGATGAACAAATTTCATCTTATCTACGAGTTCACTTTCCAGGTGTTCTGCAAATGTTTGTATTTGCTTTATGATGGCATTAATCTGGGAGTATCATCACAATTCCCTAGAGGAGGAGCACATAGGAATAATAATAGCTAAGCCATAATGAGCCCTTACCGTGTCCTAACAAGTTTACCTGCACAGCTGCTCTCTGAGGTCAGAACAGCTTCCCTGGCCTATGCATGAGCCTTTACCTTGCCTCCTGACTCCCATATCCCTGGGACTAACTCCTCTCTGCTGAGGAGGATTTGCTAACCTGATATCTCAGGGCTGGAGACGCTGGGCCTTATTTTACCAATAGAAAGGATTACTATTTTTTAGAATTAACGTGGGACCCATGTAAGATTTCCTTGTGGTCAACTGACCTGGACAAGGTCTGCCTCATGGGTCAGGCCACAGCCACTTCTTTCTGTTTCACCTATTCCATGCTGAGATTGGGTGGGAGACTGGGTCAAAGTCAGCCCTGCCAACCCAGCCAACTCAGATTCAAAGGCAAAGAAGTAAGAGGTTTCATGAACGCTCCCTGGACCATTCTGCATGGTGAGTTTCTGGGTACTCCTCCAGATATTTATCAAGTGGCTCCTTAGGTCTCATTCTAGTTATTTATGTTATCAGATAAATGACTTGGTTGGAAATTCCCATGGGGATTTGGAATGATTGGCCGATTACCAACGCACCCAGCCCCTCTCCTAACAATGAATTATTTGCCCATCCTCAGATGAAGAAACTGAGGTTTAGCTGGGTAAGGTAAACCACCACTGGTTTACAGTGAAAATGCAAAGGAGTACCATCAATGCATGCCCTGGAGCAAGAACTACTTAAGCAAATCATATTATATAATAAATATATAAAATAATATCTATGCATATATACACATATCTATATATACACACACATATATATACACACATATATATTTTAGTAGAAGAAATGTAAAGATCTTGTTTCCATTGCCTGGATATAATCTAGAACTAACCTAGTACCCAGAGGGTATTCTCTCATAATGGAGTATATGGGTGTATGTGTATGGATTTGAGACCCTGATGATCTGTTTTAGTTGATAAGGCCATGTTCTTCAGTAAAGCGAACAGAACCAGAACTCTTTAGAGGGTGGTTCATCTCCCAGGTCTGCAGCACTTGCATTTTCTAGAACAGGCTTCCTCTGCTGCAAGAGGGACATAACAACCTATAATATCAAGACATCTCTCAGTTCTAGAATTTCATGATCCTTGGAAACAGCAGCTGGGAGAATCAAATAAGATGACAGATGTAAAAACCCTTTTAAAATGTTTCATCACGTGCTTTGGAAATGAATAATTTCATGGAAAATCATAAGTTTTAAAATGTTCCAAATGCCCTAAGAATGAAGATCCAGATGATTTCCCACTTTGGTCCCCCACCTGAGGGTGCTCCCAAACTAAGACAGCCCAAAGAAGTATCAAAAGGCCTAGAAGAACATCCTTAAGAGCAAAATCTGCTTTTGCTTTTTGCCTGATGCTCTTATCTTCCCCATCTGGGGTTCCTTTGAATTGATTTCACAGGAAGAACTCCCATTGTCTCAAATGAAAGTCACACCTGCAACTCTATTGAGAGGCAAATGGCACTCACCAGGAGAATAATGAAATAAAAAGGTTTTGCTTAAATCAGGGAACGGGGAAATAGACAAGAATCAGTTTGAAACTATACTTAATCACAGCAGTTATAATAGAGGCATAAAAAGTGGGCCTTGTGCTTTGAGAAATGGGCAGGTATTTGTGTATAAGATAAAAGATCTAATGGTAGAGCAGGGCCAGGGGAGGAGAGGAATGGACATTTTAAAAGAGGAACAACAAGGCAGAGGAGCACAGGTGGGGTAGATTCATACAATGGAATATTGAGAAAAGGTCCAATTATCTACCAGCGACTTTACCTACACTAATTTAAAAACAACCCAGCAAAATAGTTATTACAATCGTCATTCATAGGAGAAGAAAGCGAGGCCGGGGAAAGATGAAATGCTCAGGTCACTCGGGTAGTAAATGAAAGCAGACTCTTCAGTGCTGACCCCAAAACATATTGCACAAATCCTCCTTTCTACATTTCTACATGTAACATTGTGAAGTCTCTGTTTTGGCTGACGTAAGAGAGGTGGGGTAAGGAAAGCGTTCCTTTCTGGACACAAATACAAGTTCACATGCATATCAGCATTAGTGGGGCTATTACTGCTGGCTCAGGTGCAGAAGGGGCAGTCATTAACCCAGAGACATTGGCTTTCATCCCTCTTAATAGTAGTAACTTCCATGTGTGTTAAAGCAAGCAGGTAAGTCTCCTTTTTTGGAACTCTCTTGTAACTTGACCATACTGTCAGATTAATCAATTTCAAAATGCATGCTAACAAGTTCCTCTTGAATTGCTGCTCTGTGTGATGGAAACAAGATTATCATGCGTGTTAGAGTGGATTGTTACAGCTAATCCTCAAAGATGACATTTAGGTGATGACTTGGAGATTCGCTTATGCAGTTTTGCCTCACTGCTGAGAAGTGAGCCAAGTGTGAATGAGGAACCAAAGACGTGGTCTTTACTATGCATAAAATGGAGATGAAATCTGCTATGAAAGAGGACAAAGCTAGGCGAAATGTGGAAATTATCATATAAACAAATATTCTTTCTCTGATTTTCAAGGTACAAAATTGGTTTTAATCACAGTTTTCCCTAGATTTTCTATTTCCAAGGACCTGTTACAGTTCCACAGAGATTCCATGTTTTTTAAAAATTATCTACCCTGATTTTCATGTATCCTAGGTATAGAGTAAATTTTTAAAACTCATACTCTCCAGTGATATCCCATGCCTATTTCCATAGATGGAATGCTTTTTGTTGATTTAAATGATTTGATTTGAAAGAGCCTGAAAATTACTTATTCCCAAGATGAGAGTGACCACATTTTATTCTTTTTTTAAGTAACAGTACTACTGAGAAATTCCATGGATGTACAACCTAACAAATTTCTGAACTGCATCAATACAGTACTGCAGCTCACTGTAAAAGGTGTAGAAAAGTAAATTTCCCTGTCACTGAGCCTTAAAATTTGTACAAAGGATCATGGCAAGTAATGGTTGAGATTAAGTTTTTGGTATAATGAAGCTTAAAGAGCGAACAAAAAAAAAAAAATTATCTACCCAATTTCATTTATAATGTAAATTAATTCATTTGCCCAGTTTTATTAATCAAAGACATAACTGCCAATCAAAGCTTCTATTCAGTCTGGGTAACAAATTATTTCCACAGTGTGTTAATTATAATCCTAGGCTAAAGTAAAGAAACATAATAATTTAATTAGCATGGGCACCTTTGCCATCATAAATGAGTAACTTCTACTGGCTTCTTTGCAAATATTGAAAAATAGCTTCCAGTTGTCCTTAGTTTTAGGACCAAAGCCCGCAAAACTGGATCAAATGCCCTTTACATGTAAGCCCTTAGGATATTCTGCAGATCCTTTCCACATTGTATTACACAGCCAGATTTTTATTCCTTAGCTACCATCTCTAATCAAATGAGCATACCCACTGAGTTTCTTCCAAACATAGCCCTTTCCGGAACCAAGGAGAATTCCAGTGAACGCTACTTTCTCCATCTCACATCACCAATAAATTTTTTGTTACACATCCATTCAAATGTTTTGACATACACACTCAAGGAAATTAAAATCTCCTTCCTCCAACTTTCAACATGATGAATCAGCAGAAGCAGAAAGTTCACGTGTCAGGTTACAAAAAAAAAAAAAGGAGGAAGGCACAGGAAGCGGGAAAGGATAGGAACAATATTTAAAACTTTATCAAAACATGAGCTTAGCCAGATAAAACATAGAGGTGAACTGCCAATCCAGAGAACCACATTCAGGTCATGTTACTAACTGCACCTGATTAGAGTTTAGAGATTGAGGAGAAAAGGCAAGAGATGAAAGTTCAGGAAACAGATCATGAAGTTTCTTGTGTTCACAGCTAAGAAATATGGATTCTATCTGGAAGCAACAAGGAGTCATTGAAGAATTATGGAAAATACATATTTGTGCTTTGAAAAGTGCAATTGCTCTGACTACAGAGTTACAAATGTGTGACCCAGTGGCATAATGGAAACATCCTTGCATCCTCCCAAATTCATGGCCCTTCCATAGAGGTCTGCTAATTCATGGTCCTGCCATAGAGTTCTGCTAATTTCCAGGGGCTTTTTGTCCTTTACCTCCCCAGTCTCTAAGGCCTCTGTTCTCTTTCAACATTAATCCTAACAAGAAATCCAGCCCGCTCCTTCAGTTTCAACCACACATAGGAAAATTAGCATTCACATCAAGTCTTTCAGTGGTAGTTTGTTTGTTTGCTTTTTATTTTTGTTTGGAAAACTACATGTAAGATTGTAGGGGAAACAAAGAAAGCTTTACATCACAACAATGCAAATTAATGAGATAAGATACATTGTTTTCAAAATCTCCTTTGGCCATCAATTACCCTAGACTTTAACTGAGATCCCCTGAGCTCTATATCTCTTGCTCCTTGCTCTCCCTCTTATATCTACTTTTCACCTTCCTTCTTGGAATACCACTGTGAGCCATGAATGACTTTCCCTCTATTTGACAGAGCAATGTGCCCCCTGGCCTGATAGCCTGTCCCTGTAGACATCCCTGTCCTGGATGATTCTCCTGCCCCCAAGCAGTTATATCAAGGCATAATCCCATAAAGAACATTTCTTCCTCAGAAGAAATTCTCACACTGTTACTCAAATTTGATCTTTTTTGTGTTATTAAAAGTGATTGAAAAGAAGACAAAATTGCAATGGAAAAAAGAAGAAGTTGCTGCAGAAATATAGGGAAAAAGTAGAAGAGTCCTGAAATCATAGTAGTGCAGATAAAAGAAGATTGTTTTAAGAGATAGTGAGAAGATAGAACCAACAGCGAGGCAGGCCAGAATAGGGCATTCTGGGCAGGCCAGAGGCATCAGTCAGTTCAGATGGACAGTTAGCATCAAGCCATAGTCAAGATAGGCAGATGGAGATCAGGAAGGAGGGGGCCAGGCAAAAGGAAAACCAAACACTTATTCTTAGAACCAGTTGACAGGCAGATAGACAGGCAGAAGGAGAAAGGAAAATCTGAGTGGAAGGAGAACCAGCCCTTAATTCCCAGAAATCGGCTGAGATAGCCAGATGGAGGAAAAGGAGGGGTAAAGCCAGGGGTGGGGGTGGGGGTGGGGGATGGGAATTTCCACCCCCAACCCTGGCCTAAAGCACAGCAACAGTCTAACATGTAAAACCTGGACATAGCTCAACCTGGTGGAGCCCCTCTCTTGGGGCCCACCTGCACTGACCTCTCAAGCATGTATCCTTCTTACCAACCTTTGCTATTTCCCCATGTGTGCCTGCTGTTTCAAATGAACTCCACAGCTTGCTACTATTCCTCTTGTCCCTGAGTTCTTTCTTGAGACAAGAAAATGAACCTGCACTGGAGCTCACCTTGGTTGCCAACCAGGCTCCGGCAACAACATTGCTTGAAGATTGACTGGATACCAGTTTTGTGGAGAAAGAAATGGAGTCAAAGATGATTTTGTTTTCTTACTTGGGCAACTGGGACTACCAGAAAAGATAATGATATTCCCCGAGGTGGAGAATAATGCAGGAGTGGGTATGTTATTTTCTTTGTATGTTAAGTGAAGATGTCCATGGAACATATAATGAAGATATCCAGCAGGCAACTGGATTTATAGATCTGGAACTCAGCAGAAAGATATTTAATCATCACCACAATATCAGTAGATTTGAAGCCATAGGAGTGGATGACATCACCCTAGACCAGTGCAATATAAGAGAATAAGAAAAGTGACGATAAAATAGGGGAGACATTAACATTTAAGTAGCGGAGGGAGAAAGAGAAGTCCTCGGGGAAGCTGGAGGAGCAGCCAGAAGTGAGAAGGAGAATCCGGAAGGAACTGACGACTTGAAGGGAGGAGGGTCTTCAGACTGGAGGGCCGGGTCACAGAGCTCATGTTGCACAGAGATCAAGTAACATGAGGCCACAGTCCTTCACTGGATTTTCTCCTGCTTTGTTGAGGGAAGTGAACCAATATGAGGTTTGGCAGATTTGGATTTAAACAGCTCTTCTGATTTCTTCCTAGTTCTAATAACTTGTCTTTAGGCCACTTCTCATAACCAAGAGTAACCATATTCAAAATGTCACAGAAAATATGGGGGGGTGGGATAAGGGGTTCGGGATAGTTTGGGTATTCTTTTTTATTTTTTATACATTTTTTCTTTACTTTGGAGTAATGAAAATGTTCAAAAATTGATTGTGGCGATGAATGCACAACTATATGATGATACTGTGAGCCACTGATTATATACTTTGGATGGATTATACGGTGTGTGAGTATATCTCAATAAAATTGCATTAAAATTTTTTTAAATGTTGCAAAATATGACTTTCTTATTCTCACAGCTACGGAATAAAGATAATCATAGGTGAACCTGAGGAACCATACATCACCTCCAATTTAATTAATAAGACCAAGTGTCCCAAGGAAACCTACTTAACATAACAGAGAAATCATATCAAGCATAAGCCACTCCTTAGTGAAATTTATGTATATTCAGTAGCTGCATTAAATCTTCAAGGTCACTGGATCAGATGTTATAGTAAATTGTTCTACATGGTATAAGTAAGAAAATACAGATCACTGAGCTTCCAGAAACATCTCTTAGAAGAATCTGCCTGAGAACCATGATAATTTGATTTTTAATCATCTTATTTGTTTCCTCTCTACATTAGTCTGACAACCTAACAAGATCTCCCTCAGTGTAATAGGCTTTGCTGACTAATATTAAAAGATGTTCATTTTTTGAAGAAAAGCATAATCCCAAGAAGTATTCTCCTACATAAGAAAAAATATTGCATCAAAACTGATGTAGTGGAGACTGTGGCATGTCACTCACACCACCCTTCAGGTCTGAGTCCCTTATCCCATCAGCTGCTAGGAGAGTTAGCTGCTGACCTCTCACAGCTGAGGCTTGCACTCAGCCAAAGGGAGCTGCCTCACCCAAGCTTATGTCCCCTTTACAACGGTAGCCCTCATCAAATGGCCAGTTGATGCATGTACAAAGGTCCAGCTCCCCTACCTCATGGAGAATGGAATAGGAAAACCCACACATGGATGCATAGCCTTTTAACAGTGATCTCAGCATTCCCAGCAATGTGCCCAATCCATTAGAATGTCTTCCTTTGGAGGAGCAAGAAAGAGGAGAGGGAGGATACAAGATGGCGGCATAGAGAGGAGTGGAAGCTAATTAGTCCCCCTGGAACAACTACAAAAAACCAGAAACAACTAGTAAATAATCCAGAATAACTGCTGGGGGACAAACGAGACCATCCACTCATCATACAGCAACCTGAATTGGGAGGAATGCCTGAGAACACAGCATAAAATCTGTAAGTAAAACCTGCAGATCCAAGTCGTGAGACCCCCTCCCCCATAGCCCGAGCTGCAAAGCCTCGTGGTGCCAGAGAGAAGCTCTCTCCCAGCAAGCAAATATAGCTCAGCTGAGCTCCAACTGGGGTTTTAAGTAGCGAGTGTGAACTGCTCACTACAGGTACGCATCCCCAAAAAACAGACAGAGGCTTTGGGTGACGACTGACCTGGGAGAGCCAGAGGGTCGCCTTGGACTGGGTCTGAAGGGGACTATCTGTTTCTTTTTCAGGTCAGTGGAGAAAGCCTCAGCCATTTGCAGTTTCCAGGGCTGTGACTCAGGGAAGGGTGGAGACAGCACAAGCAGAGAGCGAGACCATTGAAATGCTAATGACCTCCACCTGGGGGGTCTGTCTTCTCTAGGAGGAAAGGGGTGGGGCCCTTTCCATTCAGAACTAGACCCCAGAGCCTGGGGGAACACGGCCATACCTCCTCACACCAGTCAAGAATTATAGGCTAACAGACATCACCTGCTGGGCAGAAAAGCACAGTGAACCTGAGGCATCAAAGGGTGGAGCAATTTTCTAAGACACACCCTCAGGGAAACCAGATACTGAATATTTCTTCCCTCTGGGACCTGAGCCTGTTCTGGTCTGGGAAAACCTGATTTGGATAACCAAGGAAACCATGCCTAGACAACAGAAAATTACAACCTACACTAAGAAAAACAAAGTTATGGCCCAGTCAAAGGAACAAACGTACACTTCAGCTGAGTTACAGGAATTTAAACAGCTAATGCTAAATCAAATCAAAAAGTTTAGAGAAGATATTGCAAAAGAGATAGAGGCTGTAAAGGAAACACTGGGCATATATACGGCAGAAATCAAAAGTTCAAAAAAACAACTAGTAGAATCTATGGAAATGAAAGGCACAACACAAGAGATGAAAGACACAATGGAAACATACAACAGCAGATCTCAAGAGGCAGAAGAAAAAATTCAGGAACTGGAGAACAAAACACCTGAAAGCCTAGACGCAAAGGAGCAGATGGAGAAAAGAATGAAAAAATATGAGCAACGTCTCCAGGAACTCAAGGATGAAACAAAGTACAATAATGTACATATCATTGGTGTCCCAGAAGGAGAAGAGAAAGGAAAGGGGGCAGAAGCAATCATAGAGGAAATAATTAATGAAAATTTCCCATCTTTTATGAAAGACACAAAATTACAGATCCAGGAAGAGCAGCGTACTCCAAACAGAACAGATCTGAATAGGCCTACGCCAAGACACTTAATAATCAGATTATCAAATGTCAAAGACAAAGAGAGAATCCTCAAAGCAGCAAGAGAAAAGCGATCCATTATATACAAAGGAAGCTTAATAAGGCTATGTGTGGATCTCTCAGCAGAAACCATGGAGGCAAGAAGGAAGTGGTGTGATATATTTAAGATACTGAAAGACAAAAACCGCCAACCAAGAATCCTGTATCCAGCAAAGCTGTCCTTCAAATATGAGGGAGAGCTCAAAATATTTTCTGACAAACAGACAATGAGAGACTTTGTGAACAAGACACCTGCCCTACAGGAAATACTAAAGGGAGCACTACAGGGTGATAGAAGACAGGAGTGCGTGGTTTGGAACACAATTTTGGGAGATGGTAGCACAACAATGTAAGTACACTGAACAAAGGTAACTATGAATACGGTTGAGAGAGGAAGGTTGGGAGCATGTGAGACATCAGAAGAAAGGAGGAAATATAAAGACTGGGACTGTGTAACTTGGTGAAATCTGGAGTATTCAACAATTGTGATAAAATGTACAAATATGTTCTTTTACGAGGGAGAACAAGCAAATGTCAACCTTGCGAGGTGTTAAAAATGGGGAGGCATTGGGGGAGGAATGCAATCAGCATAAACTAGAGACTGTAACTAATAGAATCATTGTATTATGCTTCCTTTAATGTAACAAAGGTGATATACCAAGGTAAATGCAGGTAAGAGGGGGGGATGGGGGAGACATGTTAGACACCTGACATTGGTGGTATTGTCTGATTCTTTATTCTACTTTGATTTAAGGTTATTTTTCCTTTTGCTGCTTCCTAGCTGTCATTTTTTTTTCCTCTTTCTTTTGCCTCTCTACCTTCTTTGACTCTCCCTCCTGCCTTGTGGAAGAAATGTAGATGCCCTTGTATAGATAGTGGTGAAGGTGGTGAACACATAAATGTATGACCATGCAGAGAACCATCGATTATTTACTTGGGATGGAATGTATGGTAAGTGAACAAAACCATATTAAAAAAAAAAAAAAATGGGTTGATGACAAAACCTCAAGGGCAATATACTGAGTGAAATAAGCCAGACACATAAGGACAATTATTGCAGGGTCTCACTGATAGGAACTAATTATAATATGTAAACTCACAGACACGAAATATAAGGTACCAAGATATAGGACGAGGCTTAAGAATGGGGAGTGGTTGCTTAGTATGAGCAGAATGTTCAATTAGAATGAACTTAAATGTTTGGAAATGAACAGGGGTGTTGGCAGCAAGATGTGAGAATAACTAACAGCGCTGAATGGTGTGTGAATGAGGTGGAAAGGGGAAGCTCAAGAGTCATATATGTCACCAGAAGGAAAGTTGGAGGTCAAAAGATGGGAATGTATAAAACTGAATCCTATGGTGGGCAATGTCCATGATCAACTGTACAAATACTAGAAATCACTTCCATGAACCAGAACAAATGTATGACAATACAATTAGAAGTTAATAATAGAGGGGCATATAGGGAAGAAATATATACCTATTACAAACTATATACTACAGTTGGTAGTATTTCAACATTTTTTCATAAACAGTAACAAATGTACTATATCAATACTACGAGTCAACAATTGAGGGGGGTTGGTTAGGGATAGTGGAGGATTAGAGTTTCCTTTTCTTTTTTTCTTTTTTCATCTTTCACTTTATTTCTTGTCTGGAGTAATGAAAAGTTTCTAAAAATTGAACAAAAATTAAGTGTGATAGATGCACAGCTGTATGAGGGGCAAGTGATTGCACACTTTGGATCTTTGGATAATTGTATGGTATCTGAACAATCTCAATAAAAATGAAAAAAAAAATTAAAATAATAAAATAAAATAAAATAAAATAAAAAGAGGAGAGGCAGAAGAGGTGGACAAATAAGAGTAGCACCCATACCCCAGAAGCAAAGACACGCCACAAGCATGCTGATGTGGAGGGGAGTTTTCTCCTTAAATTTCTACTTCTGTAAATTTCTCTGGTTTTCAGAAACTACGCTAGCTATACAGAAAGAAGCAACTTTATTATACGTTTCTATAGGTGCTGCTTACTTGATTTTGCCTGCTCAGGAAATCGGGATTTTTGTTTTGAACTTGGATAGGAAGTCTAGGAGCCAGGAACTCTGCCTCTCTTATGCAAGGATGGGGTTGGATAGGGTACACTGTGACAAGGTTTAGCTGATGATACTGGTAGAGTCATACCAGGGTGTTATAACTTTAAAATAGTCCATCATGCCTGTAAATAGCTGGCCATCTTGGCTCTTCCTCTAGATGCCCCTACTCCCATGTGCACACTCACCTCTTCATGACCCATCAACTAAAGGGATGATGTCTCACATTGCAAGGGATCCCTGAACCCTGCTCTAGTACCATTGCTGGTGATCACTCTGGCCACTGCAGGTAATAAATCAGCTGATAGATGAATAGCAGTCTTACATACATAGAGCAGAAATTAGAGGAGTTAATTTAGAATTTTATAAAGATGAGAAAGGAGTTGGTTGAGAATGACTAAATTATTATAATACTAGCAGGTAACATTTCCTTAATACCAGTTATGTGCCCTAGATTCTTCTAAGAGCTTTGTGAGCACAGTGTACTAATAAAGTATACCCTGTGATTATCTATGTTTTACAGCTGAAGAAGCCAGAGCTTAGAGAAGGTAAGTAATGCTCCTAAAACACATAGTTAGCAACGGGAAGGAGAAGTGTGTAGAGCTTTTATACAGTGTATTCTAATATGAATTTGCCGTGTCTCTTCCCCACAGTGAGCAAGGGACTAGAGGGTGCTTCTGGATTCTACGCCCCGTCTCTCATCTTGTTCTTGGTTCATGTCATCTCATCAGTGCTGAGATGCCAGTTTCTTGCTTCAAATCCTCATTATTAATCCTCATAGTCTTTATGTAGGTATTTAACCAAAATAGTCTTTAAGAGCTCAGTGTTTCTCAGTTTGTTTTTGCTCTTCTCTGATATGCTTTACAAATATGATCTCATTTCTCTTACCTTCAAATAATATGTCTTGAAACCATTTCCTCTGCCAGCACTGCCACTGCTTTGTAGCAAAATTCATGCAAAAAAATTTTTTACACTCTTGTCTCTAATCCCTTTCTTCCTATTCTCTCCTAAACTCACTCAAAACAGGATTGTGCTCCCACTTTACTGAACCTGCTCTTGAAAAGGTCTCCAATAGCATCCACAGAGAAAAATCCAATGGTCAATTCTCCGTCCAAGCCTAACTGAATATACAGCAGTCTTTGATACTTTGGATCACTGCATTATCCGTGACACTAACTAACTGTGCTAGATATGCTTTCCTGGTTTTCTTTGCATCTCACTGTCTCTTTTTCTCTCAGCCCTTGTAAGGTTGGAGACTCCCAGGGCTCAGTCCTCAGGCATCTTTACTTTGATGATCTCATTCAGTCTTGTGGCTTTAAATACCACTTACATCTCAGCAACTCCCAAATTTATACTTCCAAACTCAGATCTCTCTTCCAAACTCTATACTCATATAATAAACAGCCCATATGACATCTCCACTTGGGTATTTAAAGGACATCTCAAACTTAACATGTCCAAAACTCTACCCCGATCTTCCTTCTTAAACCTGCTCAACCCATGATCTTCCCATATTGGTTCATCTTTAAACCAGCTTTCCAATTTTCAGGCCAACACTTTGGAATCATCCTTGACTTTCTTCTTTCTCTCACACAGACTAGCCAATCCAGAAAAAAAAAGAAAAATCCTGTTGGCTCCACCTTCAAAATATTTCCAGAATCTGACTACTGCTACCATCCTGATCCCACCCACTCTCATCTCTCACGAGGCAACTGCAAGAACCATTTAGCTGGTCTCCCTGCTTCCATCTTTGCAGGGAGTCTTTTCTCAATTCAGTAGCCAGAGTGATCTTTATAAAACATAAAGTCAAGTCATTCATTCCTCTGTGCAAAACACTCCAATGACTTCTCACTTGACGTGTAGTGAGAGCCAAATCCCATAAAGGCCAGTAGGACCCTACAGGGTGTGGCCTTCCTTTCCCCTTTCTGACCTCCCTCCCTACTGCTGCTTCCCTCTCACTGCACTCCAGCCACAATGGCAGCCTTGCTGTTCTTAGAAGACTCCAAGCACATTTTTTCTCTTTGGAAAACTCTTTCCCCAGAAACCCAAAATAGCTAATTAATTCTCTCACTTCTTTCAAATCTTTGTTCAATAAGATTTATCCTGACCACCCTATTTGAAATTGTAAACTCCCTCCATACCCCTGATCCCTCTACTCTCCTTTAGGTTTTAATTTTTTTGCATTGCACTTACCACCTTTGACTATCCTATACAAATTACTTATTATTACGTCTCTTATTTATTATGTGTTCCCCGTTCCCCCTTCCCCCAACAGAAGATAAATTCCATGAGATGAGGGACTTTGTACGCTTTTTTTACTGATGTACCCCAAATACGTAAAATAGAGGCTGGCACATAGTAGGATGCCCAGTAAATATCTGTTGAATGAATGGCTTTGGTGGTGGGTACTGCAGCTATTTCTAGCCTACCTTGTTCTGTCTTCTCTTTGGTGGTTGAATTCTCCCAAGAGATGAATGTGCTTCAGTTCATTATGCCAAAGGAAGGGGGGTTTTAAAGGTCTGTTGGTGGAAAGAATTCTTCCTGCTTGGAATTCAAACTTTAATCAAATTGTAAATGTGAACACTATCATGCCATGTCCTTGTCTCCCCATTCAACCTCACCCAGAAAACAATCAATGTGGTTATCACCACTCAGTATCGTGATGCATTTCTCCCCACACTTTTTTTTTTTTCTTGGAGAGAAAGCTTCCCTGTCCTAATGCTCCTAGTTCTGTCCTCCCCCTTGCTCTCTCTTCCGTATAACAAGTAAGCATATTTGCATGTGGTAAACTGCATAGTTAGCCTTGCTCCTCCCTGTGGCTCCTGACAGCTCGCCTGCCCATGGGGACCAGGTGTCCTGATCTGCTCTCCTGTGTGTGATGACAGGGGCCCACACTGAGAGTGTAAGTTTGCCTATTTGTGGACATAAGACTACATAGGTAATAAATTTGAAGTTTTTTGTTTTTAGGTGCCTTGACCACTCATTCGTTTGTTCATTAATCTGTCCACCCAATCAAGAAATAATTCTTGAAAGTCTATTATAAACCAGGTACTGTCTTCAGTAATGAGGATTCAGCAGTGAGCAACATAGACAAAAAATCCTTTGTTCATGGAACTATGGAGCTAACCTTAAGGTTGGGAGAGATAAACAAGATTAATAAGTAAAACTACTTTGGCCAAGAAGTTGAGCAAAGAACACAGAGGTGTGATTTATTGGTCCCTTCATAGCCCAACAATACCCAGCATCAGTGGGTTTGCAATCACATGACTCAAAAAGGTTGTTGTTTTCTCTAGTCTGCATTCTTGATTGCAAACAGCAGACAGGAACTCTGGCTCCCATATGGAAAGGTTGGATTACTAAAATAGCAGAAGGGGCTCACAAAGTAGAGGAAAAGTTCAGCATGTGAACAGGAACTAAGGGGGCTCCAAGGCTGGTGGCAAGTGGAATCCCTGGCCAGACATTTCCACAGCCAGTGCTAAAACCACACGACTCCACAGAAAAATTCTAACCATCAGTGTATCGGAGTATCACCTTCTCAAGGGTCGAGTTCCCAAACAGCAGTATGCTGAGGGCTGAGCCAAAATCAGGTATCGGTGATTGTCTGCCAGAGGTAAAATGAGGGAGTAATTGGCTTTCTTCAATTTCCATAATGAAAGGTAGGGATGTGTTTCCCACCAAAGCCCACTTAATGAGAGAAAACTAAATACTGGGCTGCCTGCCCCTGCCTGTATTTCTATTATGTCAGTTTGTACTTGTTTTAGTCAAAATCCTATTGTATCGTTCATCTTAAGTGATGCTAGTCCTACTTTTACACTTTCATTCTTATAAAAAGTACTCAATCTATTTTTTTTTTTAATCTTACAGCTATAAACTAGAAAAACTACCATTTTAAACCTGCAAGTACTTTTTTTCCTGGAAGATGGAGAACTGAATTAACCTTTGAGACAAATTGTTCCTTCATTTTCTAGAAAAACTTCACTATTCAAAAACACAACATCCATCCCAAGTACAGATGTTTATGGTAGAGCTATGTCTCTGAAGATTTAGTCGGCTTTTTGATGTAAATATTTCCTTTCTTCTGTATGACTAGAAATTGCCCTATGCCTTTGTCCTATTGTTCTTGTGGAGTAGCGTGTGTGTGTGTGTGTGTGTGTGTGTGTGTGTGTGCATGTGTGCTCAAGTACTAGTGCTTTCTCATAGGAAATCTGTGTACAAAGACCCTAAAGAGTCAAGAAAGCTGATAATTACTGCAAGCAGACAAGAAAGTGAAAAAGGGAACTGGCAACATAATGCTCCACATTTGGTATTACTCAAAAGGAAATAATAAAGAGTTTGGAAAACATATTTATTTTGGAGTATGTTCTGATAGGATGATCTTTTGGGGGGTCCCAGGACAAGACCACAGTGGTTTGGATTGTGAGGAGGCGCCCCTTGGATTGGTGAACCTCCCACCATCCCCAATTCGATAACCACTTATTCCGGTGTTTAGTAATGCTGCTGTTATGCAAAATACCAGAAATGGATTGGCTTTTATAAAGGGGGTTTATTTGGTTACAAAGCTACAGTCTGAAGGCCAGGAAAATGTCCAAATGAAAGCATCAACACAAGTATGGCCAATGGCGTCTAGAAAACCTCTGTTAGCTGGGAAGACATGTGGCTGGCGTCGGGTTATGTTCCAGCTCCTATCTCAGCTTCTGTGCATTCTTCAAAATGTTGCTCTTGGGGCATTTTGTCCTCTCTTAGCTTCTCTGGAGCAAACTCTGAGCTGGCATAAGTCTGCTTTCAATGGCCGTCTCCAAAATATCTCTCTCGGTTGCTCTCCAAAATGACACTTACAGCTGCTCTACTCCGATCTCCTTCTGTCTGAACTTTTATAGGGCTCCAGGAAACTAATCAAGACCCACCCTGAATGGGTGGGGCCACACCTCCATGGAAATAATCTAGTCAAAGGTATTACTGAGAGTTGGGTGGGACACATCTCCATGGAAGCAGCCTAATCCAAAGATTGCAACCTAATCAACACTAATACATCTGCCCCTACAAGACTGCATCAAAGAACATGTAGTTTGGGGGGACATAAAACATCCAAATCAGCACACAACTCCACTTTGCTGAAGCCACTTCCATACCACATCCACTTCTCCACTCAACAGCCCAACCTCACAGCTACCACTATCTCTGCTGTGATGGAAGAGAGAACTGCCTGCCCAGGGTTGCTGAGTAGCAGAGACTAGATAATGTACTGTACTCTAACTGCAAGGGAGACTGAGAAACCATATGGGGAGCATTTACAGCCTCTTTAGAGAGAGAGGGTCTTTGCCAACTTCCCATCCCCAGTAGGTAGAGGATTCCCAAATATGGGAGTTTCAGCTTCCTAAATTCCCACTACACATTCCAACATCATTTGAAATATGATGTTGTTTTATGAGCCAATCAAATGTTAATTAGGCTTGTTATCATCTCCCTTATTTTCTGCCTCTGAACCAAGAGACACAACAGTATAAGTTAACTGATGAATAGTAATTTAAATTCACTGGTATCAAAAATTCTTTCTAGGTTCATTAATTGAATTCATTCAATAAGTATGTCTTGAGTGCCCAATCTTCTTAATTTGTAGTATTTAGTAATAATTTGGGGTTTTAAGGCTGAGAATGTACTATGTAAAATGCCTTAGCTTAAATATTGTTATCAAACATTAAAAAAGTATTCATTAAACTTTTTAAGTTTTTAGAAAAAATTAAATCTTACAATTCTTTCTCCTTGAATTTTTCAGTTTTTACTCTTTTCCATGTTTTTCATATCCTTGACAGTTTTCATTTTAAATTCTTATGAAATTATATTTTAAATATCACAAATTTTAAAATTAAAGCAATAGAGAAACAGTAAACAGTATTGCTCTATTTTTTGCAAAGAGCTCTAGAGATAGACATCTACCCTGAATCTCAAATCATATTTTCAAATATCAAGTAATGAGCACATTCTATGTAGCAGGAACCATGGTCTGATATTGAGACAGATTTGTTAATAAACAATTACAAAAATATAGAGTAAGTTTTGCCTTTCAAAGTTAACTTAAACTAAACTTTGCTTATGGTGTGAAGTAGAAGACACTTTATATTGCTTCAATATGAAAAATTGTCCCGGAACAATTTGTTGTATCATATGTCCCTTCCTCAATGATCTGCAATGTGAGCATCATCATAGACATAGCTTAAATTGATTCAAGGCTCTTTTTAATGCCCACTATTTGACTGGTCATGGTTCCCTAGAATACTCCACTATTGTACTATTTGACTATCCCTGCACTAATGTCAGCCCTCCAAGCCCCAAGAACTTGTTCCAGGGCAGTATTATCTGGAGGAGGTAGGATGAGCTCAGTTGTTTGGTTTCCATGATGTGGCAGAGAGCTCATTTGGAAGGCAACCCTGGAGGATGGGCCAGTTTCTAGGCCTGTGAGTTCTGAAAGTGACCATATCTAGGACCATTTATAAGGCACTGTCTGTGTTGTGCTTATCCATTATCCCCAAACCTTGCTAAATTTTGTAGCCTTGTCTCATCTCTCACTGATGGAAATAGATAGTACAAGGAAGTAATGGGATGAAATGATACAAGAATGAGCAGCAGGTAGGAGACAATGCTCCATAAATATTTTCATGTTTCTGCACAGGGCTTCGGAGCAAAAATCACTGGCACCTGTGTTAAAGGTTAATTGAATAGCAACCCTAAGATGGACACCTCCAGAGAGATATAAAGAGTCCTCCCCCTGGAACCATTTTTTTACATTGTAGGGTGGTGATGCAGAGATTGTCTCCTCCTCTCCCCAGAGAGGATTCCTTTGTATTACAGAGCAAAGCAGCGAAGTCTCTCTCATCCATCCATCTCTCTCTCTTTCTCTCTCTTTCTCTCCCTCCCTCTCTCTCTCTCTCTCTCATCCAGCCCAGAGGGGAGGACAGATATACATATGTGCCAGCAGCTTCTGTGTAACTCTGAGTTTCATAATTTGGGGGTTTCTCTCCCATAGTGCAAGGTCCTACAGGTGCAGGCACATCTGGCTCTCACCATGTCACCCCATTGGGAACTGGAGCACTGGGAACTAATAACAGCTGATCTGTGAGTGCAAAGTCTGTTCTCTGATACTGAGCTCTAGTGTTTCTAGATACAGATAGATATAGACACAGGTACAAATACAGATACAGATAAATGTCATTGTAGCCATAGACACAGTTATAGACATGGATGATATAAAACTATGGCAGGCTAATTTATTAGCTTGCAAGTAGGGGAGTATTCAGACCTACCACAGTTTCAGACTTAATAGCAGCTGCAGTCCAAGGGAAGCTAATTTGGAGATGATCTTGAGTGAAACGAACAGAAGCCCATAGGCAGCATGGAGACAGGGTAAATGGTGTGCTGGGTCATCAAGAAGAATCCAGGACAGATCTGTTCTCAATGTTTCCAGCAACTCTGTGAGGAGAGAAAATTGAAAAGTGGCAACAGACTGAACTGCCCATAATCAAGGAGGTTGGGATATTAGGGTGGAGAGGTAGGCTGAAATATGACCAAAGGACTGATATAACATTGAAGAATTTGGACTTTATTCTGTAGGTATTGAATAGCCTTAAGCAATGATCAGGTTTGTGGTTGTTATTTTTTTTTTTTTTTAAAAAAAAGATCTCTCTGACAGCAATGCCCAGGATAAATTATAAGAAGTGACTGGCAGTAGGAAGAAAAAATAGGACTATTACACTAGTCTAGATGACAGATGATGAGTTCCTCAACTACAGACTAGCAATTCTAGTCCTATCAAAGTCATGTTAAAAATAGAACTAGCTTCTCTGCTGATCTAAACTGCATTTGTTCCTGGCTCCAGAATTCAGAATACAGCAAATATGTGTCTTATACACAACTAAATTGAATTTATAATCAAGTTTCTACTACATATTCTTTTGCTACGCTATCCCTGGTAACTGAATGTTCAGCAAATTCTAGAATCTTCCCCTAATAGGGTCTTCATACTGCTCTCCCCTCACAAAAGTCATAAAGTTCTCCTTCCCCTTTCTTCCCTCTCTTGCTGCTGTCATTCTGCAGCCCTTGCAGAAGACAAAATGGGAAAACCAGAAATACCTGTTTTCTTCTCTTGTGCCTCTCTTACCTCTTCTTTCTTCTTACTCTCCATCCCCAACTTCTCAATTTCTTCCTGTCATCCCATCCCTGAAAGCTCCCATTTGTAGATGAGAGCTGACACTGGTGGTGTCCCTGCTGACTTCCGATACCGAAACTCGCACGTCTGCAGCCCTAGCCCCTGCTGATCTAGACCTTGCAGTCTTCTTTCTGAAGCAAGTTCCGTATCATTTGAGCCCACACTCTCAGTTTACCATGACTCTTTATTTCTTGGTGCTTGTTTGAGTCACTGTGGTATTACATTCATTCATTCACTGATGTCTATGTGGCCTTTGGTCCCAAGAAGTACTTGACCCTCAGAGAGATGCTCAACTCACACTGGAATGTAGGCATAAGGGAGAATATTATCTCCAAAGTCACAGAGACAAAGTTACTTACTTCAGAGTCACATAGCTACTTGGTGGCAGTGCCAGGACAAGCAGCCTGGCTGCCTTATTCGTAGTACACTATTATTTCTAGAACACCGACATCCTAACCAGATAGACGTTTTGTCAAACCCAAAGGCTTCCATTCATACCCAAGGATCTAAGTGAAGCTTCCGCCCTGCTACATTTTTTTTTTTTACATTTTTTTTAAAAGGTTGGAATAGCCTATAATGATTCAGATTACTTTCCTCTTAAAAAAAAATCAAGCCTAAAACTTTGTTAAAACACTTGAGACATTTCTTGGGAAGACGGTTGCTGCAAAGGAGAGGCTAGGCCTCCCTATGGTTGTGCCTAAGAGCCTCCTCCCGAATGCCTCTTTGTTGCTCAGATGTGGCCCTGTCTCTCTAGCTAAGCCAACTTGAAAGGTGAAATCACTGCCCTCCCCCCTACGTGGGATCAGACACCCAGGGGAGTGAATCTCCCTGGCAACGTGGAATATGACTCCCGGGGAGGAATGTAGACCTGGCATCGTGGGACGGAGAACATCTTCTTGACCAAAAGGGGGATGTGAAAGGAAATGAAATAAGCTTCAGTGGCAGAGAGAATCCAAAAGGAGCCGAGAGGTCACTCTGGTGGGCACTCTTATGCACACTTTAGACAACCCTTTTTAGGTTCTAAAGAATTGGGGTAGCTGGTGGTGGATACCTGAAACTATCAAACTACAACCCAGAACCCATGAATCTCGAAGACAGTTGTATAAAAATGTAGCTTATGAGGGGTGACAATGGGATTGGGAAAGCCATAAGGACCACACTCCACTTTGTCTAGTTTATGGATGGATGAGTAGAAAAATAGGGGAAGGAAACAAACAGACAAAGGTACCCAGTGTTCTTTTTTACTTCAATTGCTCTTTTTCACTCTAATTATTATTCTTGTTATTTTTGTGTGTGTGCTAATGAAGGTGTCAGGGATTGATTTGGGTGATGAATGTACCACTATGTAATGGTACTGTAAACAATCGAAAGTACGATTTGTTTTGTTTGACTGCGTGGTATGTGAATATATCTCAATAAAATGAAGATTAAAAAAAAAAAAATCAAGCCTAAAACTTTGTTAAAACACTTGAGACACATTTCAGACACAAACAGCAGACTTTGAGCAGTTGCCTAGAGTTCAAAATAATGCTTTTTTAAAAGTATTTCCAAATGTCCAGATAATAGAGAGCAAGTGCTTAAGGATTTTATTCATACAGTCGAAATAGCTCAATTTCCATCTTATTATACATATGCAAGAACTGAGGGAAAATGAAATCTAAAGAATGTTTCAGTCATATCATTACATGCTTTTACTATTTATTCCTAGAAATAAAATGCTAGAATCAATAGTTTAAGAGATGGGCAAATACTTAATAGGTAACTTGATGCTTTTCTCAAACACACTAAATACTCTTGAAATTCCAAGAAAACAGAATTTTCCTTGAATTTACTTTAAGAATTGCTCATTCAGTCCCTCACATGATCTCACTAAATAAAAATAGATCTTTCTACACCCACTGTTTTAGTTTCCTTCGCTGATCAAAGCAAATTCCATGAAATGGGTTGGTTAAACTACGGGAATTTATTCGTTCATGGTTTTGAAGACTGGAAAATGTCCAAATCAGGACATCATCAAGGCAATGTTTTCTTCCCAAAAAGCAGCATTCTGGGGCTGGCTGCAGGTGAACCTGGCTCCTCTGTCACACGGCAAGGCACACAGTGGCATCTGCCGGTCTCTGTCTCTTCTGAGTTTCATTGATTTCAGGTGCTTGCCTCCTGTGTCTTTTTCTCTCCTTTTGTCTGAATTTCATTCTCTTATAAAGGACTCCAGTTATAGAATTAAGACCCATCCTACTTTAACTGAAGTAGCCTCATCAAAAGATCCTGCTTACAATGGGTTCTTTTTAAGTTTTAAGAACATGTTTTTCTAGGGTATATACAGCTTCAAACCACCATACCTACCAAAGGAATGATTGCAGTACCTTTCATAAAGTAAAACTTTTGTTTTAAGTATTTTGTAGGGATGAGAAACAATAAGTGGAGAACTTTCAATAACTCTCTGAGATATAATTTCAATGTTTAATTGAAATGTATAATGTATAAATAAATTCTGGCATTTTTATGTAGAATGAATTGGCTCCATGCCATCTGAATTCAAGAAATGTCAAATAATTTTATAATATTTTTAACTCATTTAAGTCTCTATTTGAGTCTTAAACACTCACTCTCATTACCCCACCCCCACATTCACCCACTAGATTATGCAAAACTCTGAGGATTTATGCGAAGCCAGGAAATTAGAGGTCAGCCTGGTCATTGGTCTGTGGTGGCTTCCATATTTATCACTTTCCTTCTGCGATACACGATTCCATGGTGGACATCGGTCGGACACACTGCTCCTCGAGGTAAGCTGGGGAGGTGCCCTTCATGAGGTCCTCAGCAGAGACTGCCAGCTCAGCCACAGGGGCCATCATCTCTGTCCTCCAGGCTTAGATCAGGCCTGAAGCATCCACGAGCCACTCCCAACAGAGGCCCTACTACCTCCTAAGGAACTGTGGGGAGTCTCAGTCACTGCCACAAAATCCATTCCCGTCAACTCCATCCAGCTCAGTGAATCCCTCCCCTCAGGCCACTCTCTTCTTTCCAAGAATCAGCCTCTCTCTTCTCATTCTTCTCTCCTCTGGGGCAACTTTTATTCCATCCTTGATGATCCAGACTTCCACCAGAAAGTCTAGGATGGCTGAAGCTGGAGGGAGTACGAAAGAGCAGAGAGGAGGGCCTGATCAGTGGTCTCAAAACACACAAGAATCTCCTGAAGTTGCTTTTCAACATGTATGTCTTAGTCAGTTTTGGGTGCATCCCAGAAGTGTGCAAGAAGGACCCTGGATAAATCTGAAACAGGTGGTTCTAGAAACACACTTGGAGAATCACTGGCCCACGTCTTACAATGCTTGGCTAACCCTTCAGGAGGAACAGCAATGGGAAAGCACTTCTTAGCCTTTTATGATGAACCTACAATCAGCCTTCAGTCAGGGAAATAAGAGCATTGATTTCTCAATCAGGTTATTTTGCTGCCTACATGTTGTAAATGTTTTCTAAGAAGTAAAGATTCTGGGTAGCAGGATAAGACTCTTTCCCTCTGAACCAGCCATAGATAATAGATCAAGTTATTTAACGGACAGAAGCAAAAAAGGTATTAACATGATATATACTGGAATACTTTACATATGTATGTAAATCACACACACTTATTTTCAGATTTTGCTTTCGTAAGTGTTTTCATTGCCAGCTTATGTAAGCCTTTTTGTCGTATGTATGAGTCTATCTATGCTTTGTAGAAAACCACAAAAATTTTACTTTTCTCATAGAGAATTTTTTTTCTTATTTTGCTTTCACCTCACAGTATATATTTAGTCTTATAGTAATAACCATTTCTATATAAGAGAAGAAACCAGAGTACAAAGCATAGATGAAGTAATTTGCAAAGTTACATCTTTCAAAGTGAATTGCTTTTCTCTTTTTTCCTCCCTCCTAATAAGTGCTCCAAGACACCCATCAGCTGTTCCTAGGAAAAATTACCTTTGTGAAATACAGAAGATTGAAAGCTAGAAAATAAAGAATAATAATGAAAGAAACGTAAACAGTTGCCTCGGGGGAAATGGTTCATTCAGTAACCTCATTGTTTTCCTCTCATCACAATATACATAACATATAGGGCCTCATAAGGAGGATACACCTATTATTCTTGGCCTGGAAAATTTCTCTCTCTGCACACCTATCCCAAGAATTTTTGTGTTGTTATTCCATTTATAGAAATGGAAAATAATCATTGTGAATTAAATGTAAAATCTCATTTCTTGTTAAAAGCACTTTCAGGTTGGTTGTTTCCTCTGTGATATACTACATTCTTTTTATTATTTACCGATAAAAATTCAACGTACACTCACTTAAGAACTGCCACATTTAATGTGCCTCCCTAATATGGGCAGGGAAGTACTTTGAGACTTTTGATTTCGATGAGAGGACACCAAGAGGTAAAGGGTGGCCAAAGTTTATTCTCCCTGTGCTCCCCACCAAATGCAGGAGAAGTGGTGCCCTGAGCTCTGCTGGGAGGAGGAGTGCTCCAACTGCCTTAGTGGTCATGGATTCCAGGGCAGGTGACTCTCTGAGGGGTGGGGTCTGGAAACTCAGGGGCTGCTTCCGAAGCAGCTGAGGGTCTTCGAGGTAAGCCCAGGTGACCCTTGTGAAGGCCAGGGGTGTAGCATGACTTTCCCCAGGGAAGAAATTATGGCCTTTGGTGATATTCTGGTTCCACTGTGATTCACCTTATTTTAAGACACCGATGGGCAAATTTGTCCCTATTTTTTCATAAAATTATAAAAAGAAAAAAGGATTATTTATAAACAAATACAAACTTTTAACAAAAGATGTTATGTGGTCTCCTTCCTTTTATTCCTTCTTAAGAACAATAGACCAGAGCCACCAACCATTCATGCACCAGCTTTCTAGGAGAAGGAAAATGGTCAGGACCCAACATAAAAAGTCTTAAGCCCCATGAAAAGGGATTTTCTCAGGAGTGGCTTATAACTACACTCAAATAAGTGGAGAAAGAGAGAACCTTCAAAACATAGAATTCAACAGAATAGGAAAGGAAAAAGAAGATGTGTGAATCCTATTTATTAAGAAAAATATTTTATTGCCTTACATTATAGGTTCAGGCATATTTTATACCCATTTTTTTGATGGGTTTCACCTAGCAATGGCTCCTAAAGGTACAGCTTTCCAATGTTCTGCCCTTCCTCCTCCTGGCTTCTGCCAAGCAGTTAATGACTTGTTAACCAATATTTAAATGCGTAAAGAGAAGCAATTAATAGTTGTCGCAAAATGAGATCACACTTTTTGTAATGTAAATACTCACAGTTTATGTAATTGTTTGGCAAGTCCATGTTTTCTTAATCAACAGTGATATGACTAAACAGAAATGTAATTTATACTTTCTTCATTTCAAATATTATAATCTTGGAATTATAGTTCAACTATTCTACTGAAATTAGTTAAGTTTTTTTAAAAAAATTGCTAGAGCGCTATTAATGCTTAACTGCTGATAGGTGGAAGGCAATTCTTTTCTTAGGATCTTAATAGATTTAAAACATACGTTGCTTTGTATCTTCTTAATATTATCCTATTATTATGAAACAATTAAATTATCCCTCCTGTGTAGGATTCATTACTATTTTCAATATTTGAGGGTGGGTGGGTAGGGAAGAATATGTTTATTTATGTATGGATGTGTGATTAAGAAAGGGCTAGAGGGAAAAAGAAAAGTACCTGCATTGCAGAGACTTGAAAAATGGAGCATTCAATTTTAAGCTGGAGGAGGAAAAGAGATGTTTGGAAAATAGACAAGACTTTAAGTGATTTTTGTCCTATTCTCTTTTGTTTTTAAAAACTTTTCTACTCTTAGACACAATTTTAAAGAACTTTATTTGAGGAAAGTTTGGGAATGTGAAAAGATTAGTGAAGGCAACAGCATGTGTAAATTATATAGTATTATTTCAAGAACATTAAAAAAAAAAAAGCTAATGTTTTTAGCTTGTTAGTCCTAACAGCACAACCAGATTGTGTACTGTTCTCTTTGAAAACTTACGTGCAGGAAAAAAAGCATTAAATATCATACCAAACAGCAACTTCTATGTACTCAGTCATAGATTTTATTGCTTTGTTTTGTTTTGTTTTGTTTTATTGCAAGGCCATGGTATTATGATGTCAGTTTTTTCATCTGTGAAGCTTAGCATTTTATATTGCCATAAGAAAAGCTCATCTGAGAATAAAGGCCAAAGTAATCTTCAGACACACAGAAAGACTGTGTTTTAGACATTGAGAAGTCATAACTCAATTTCCCAAAGAAACTGAATCATATCTTATTTAATTATGAGACAGATATAGTTTGATAAAAACCCGAAAATATGATCCAAAGGAGCAAATGGATTTAACATTACAGAATGTCACTGTACTTTGTACTTTCTCTTTTCACTTTGTAGTTTAAAAGAATCCTAGAAGTTAGAGAATTTATTATTTGTGTATGTTCTCATATGCAAATATTGATCATTGGCCCAGTTTTGTTAACATAGCAGATAATTGACCAATATGAATCTTATGCCATTTTTCTTCATGTATCCCCAGTAGTCACTGCATTGTTGAGAAAATAACTATTAACTATTGTGGGGTTCAGGAACAAGGAAGGCTAAGGTTCGGGTCTGGACCTCTCACTGTCAGCAGCTGGCTCTGTCAGCTCTTACAAATGATTCAACCTCTGCAAGCCAAAGCCTCCATATTTCATATTTTAAAGAGATGGAACTAGTTAGAAAAGCAAATTCAAAATTGTAGGTGAGAATCTTGTTAAATGGGTTTGGTGCATCTTCCAAAATAAATATCCATAAAACTATTCTTACTTTCCTTTTTTCAAAGTATACGCACAGTGTAGATATGAGTATGTAGGAGGGGGCTTTGGGGATATGTGATATTTGTTATCATGGTTTTGCATTTCATTGGTAAGTAATAAAACCTCAAGAACATGGTTTCCTCTTTTTCTAAAACAGAGTAAATATTACCTGTGTTTTCCAGTCCTGGACATACTGTGAAGCCGTTTTATCTCTGAGCATTCTCTCTTAACTCATCTGTGATCTCTCCATTGAGTGTTGTTTGCTGGACTTGGTGATTTTCCCTTCTATCTATAAAAATTTTAAGAGTTTTCTTCTGAAAGTAGATTGAGAAAGTGAAGAGAGCTTTGAAGGTATCCGTTTCAATAAATCTCACAGTTCTTTCAAGAATTCTAGAAATTCTAAAAATTCGGTCCCTCCCTCACAGTTGTCATCAAACACTGCAAAATCAGTCCTGCAAGCCTTGAAACAAAAGAAAGAGAGAGAGAGAGATTTAAAATATATTATATTCAAAGTCATTTTATTTTTTTTTCATTTTTTTTTTTTCATTTTTAAACTATTGTTTTAAATGCAATTTTATTGAGATATATTCACACACCATATAATCCATACAAAATATACAATCAATGGCTCACAGTATCATCATATAGTTGTACATTCATCGCCACAATCAATTCTAAACATTTTCATTACTCCAAAATAAAGAAAAAAAATAAAAATAAAAAAGAACACCCAAACATCCCATACCCCTTATTCATCCCATTATTTATATAATTTTTGTCTTTATTTTATTACTCATCTGTCCATACACTGGATAAAGGGAGTGTCAGTCACAAGGTTTTCACAATCACACAGTCACACAATAAAAGCTATATAGTTATATGATCATCATTAAGAATCAAGTCTACTGGATTACAGTGAAACTATTTTTAAATAGTTTAATAATATTTCTTGGATGTTGCTTCCTATATATATATCAATTAATGTAGACCTGCCTCATTCTGAATTGAGATGGTATTTTTAAAAATTATTTTTTATTTTTATTGTGAGATGAGACTTTCTAAAAGATAATCAATAGTACTGTTGTGTTCTTATCTCTTAGGATTTTAAAAGTGGCACCAAAAGGCAAGAATTTGGTCAGACTTGCCAATCCAGATTAGAGGAAATGGAAAGCAGTGAAGTTGGATGTCTTCACTTTTGATGGTCTTCAATTTTTTTTTTTTTTTTTTTTTTTTTATCATCATTTTATTGAGATATATTCACATACCACGCAGTCATACAAAACAAATTGTACTTTCGATTGTTTACAGTACCATTACATAGTTGTACATTCATCACCTAAATCAATCAAAGTCATTTTAATTAACTGTCTTTCTGATTCCTTATATTTTCTCCCAATCACTGATTTTTACTTGATATTAAAGAATCATGTTTTTCCATTAAAAATGATTTTATTATTTATTATTCTGTTTTCCCCCAAGATAGTCAGATTTGCACCATTGTCATGGCAAGGTAGCACTCTCTGCCACTCTCAAAAGTGTCTCAGTTTTGCCCAAAATTACAGAATCATTCTACTTTCATTTTAAGGGAAATGTAGGGCTATAAAGCTGAAAGCAAACACCTGTTTGTTGACACCTCCTCTTTCTTACACCCATTTTTGTAAAGAACCTGTCTTCTGGGATGTGATAGCCTATCCCCAGCTCCCCACACTCATCTCCTGCATTCTTCCTTTCTCTAACAATAGAAATCATACCATCGGTATCCTCATTTCAAGGGAATGGAAATCTCTAAAAATTTTTGGTACAGTGATTCAATGAGTCATGAGAATTATAGGAATCCCTCCAATTATAGGTTTCAAATTGGGAGGACAAAAAAGAGGAGGGAAAAGGAGACTGTAGGGTTAAGTAAACTCTGAAAACTCATATTATAGATGTCTCGATTTTCATTCTAGGATTTTCTGTTGTTGTAAAATATCTGCTCCAATTGCAAAAAATTTCATTTTCAATAGTGTTATACGCATTCGCATTTTTCCTAAGTGGAGTCTGTTAAACCGCATCTTCAACCATATGTTCAATCCAGTGACTTCCATGTCAGTTGCTTATGTTTACTTTCATTTCTCCATGTTTGCTAGGGGTGTTTTCAGCCACTACTTGTTTTATCTTTTCTTTCCTAACTTAGATATTATCTGATTCTCCATTTACAGAATTTATAGACTTGCTGCTGAAGGTGATTGACGTGTTCAGTTGTTGTCATTATATCACTACACAAGATATCTAAAATGCATAAAAATAATCTTCTAGATTCCAGCTTTCCTTCCCAATTCCCATTCTTCTGTGATTTTAGCATGAGACTTCTAAAAGATCCTGTTTGTGTTTTTTTTTTTAAAAGATGTGAACTCCACCATCTGTCTCTACAATGATCAAGTGAGATTTTTTTTTTACCTTAAAATAAATATAGTACAGAATTCTCATTTTCTAATTATTTAAAATTTTAGACACATTAAGATAATTGACATTTTATTATTCAAGCAGAGGCCAATCATTTGGGAGAGATTCTCTAGAAGGAAGACAAACGTCAGATTGTGCACTAAATGTAATCTATTGATTTATTCAACACTAATGGAATAGATACAATGAGTGATAGTGGATTATGAGCCAAGTTTTATTGTTATCAAAAGCGAGCAAAGCCAGTGATACCAGAATGTCCCAATCATTCCCTGATAGTCATCTTTTCTCCCTAAAGAATTTCATATTGACAACCCTATACTCAAGGAGCAGTAGCAGAGCAGGAGTCAAAATATCAGTTTATTAATTGTTCAATGCTCTTTAGTGAAAGGTGATCAGAGTAACAGTTTAGGTTTGAGACCTAACAGGGGTATTTTATTTTCCACTTCCACCCCAACTCCTAATATAAATTTAGGACATGTATTAGTTCCTTCAGAGAAAGAGAGATGGTCAAGCAGCAAGAGGGACCTTGAATCCACTCGATCACCTAGCCATGATGAATAAAAGAGAAGAGAACCGGGAATTTTTATCTATAGCTCTGACCTCCCTAGGAAAGAGATGAAAGGTAAAAAAAAAAAAAATGGATATGAACTGGGGCTGAGTTTTAATTTAAATGCCCAGTAACCCAGCATCTAATAGAATGTAGGTATGACCATAGAATAACCAATTCTTCCTCCATTTTGACACACCTGGAAAAGGAACTTACAAAGTCCCTCACCCAAAAGTTACCAGGCACCATGCTGGATCAGCGTTAAAATCCTTAAAGAGCTTATCTATAGGAGAGAATGGCAAATCAATCAACTAGCAGCCTCCCTCCAATGCTAGGACTCTATGATTCTATTGAACATACTTAATTTAATCAGTAGCTAGAGAAGTAATTTTCAAAGTTCGATCCATGTAATCACAGAGCTCTATGAGGCTCCTCTAGAAATTCACTGAAATCAAATGTAGTCTTGGTTTACTTGTTTGATTCTAATATTTTTAGAGCCCATTCAATCCCCAGACAAAGATTTAGGCTTTTGCTCAAGGAAAAATGACACATAAAAGACACATGGCCTCAAAAACATGAAAATCAAAGTCTTTCACACATTCATGAATAAATAATTATTAAGAACCTAATATATATAGGCCCTGGGGATACAGCAGTGAACAAGTTGACCAAGGACCCTTCCTCAAGGAATTTATTTTTAGAGCACACATGCACATGCGTGAAAAGTAATGTGTGGCTCAAGAAATTACTAAGTTTTGAAATCAGGATAGATTTCTTACAAACTTCCTAAAATTAAGTAAATGTATTCCATGAATTAAAAAGCAATAGGAAGAAAGATTTCTTTAAAAATCAGATAAGGACTTCAAAAGCAAAAAACAAATTGTACATGTGACTATTCTCTTCATTAGCATGAATATGTAGCCTTCCCCTGCCCAAGGCAGATATGACTCATCAATCACCACACTTTTCCAGCTGAGCATGGATGTAAACTCAGAATCTTTTTCAACATAGTCCTCTAGGCAGCCATTACCGATCCACTGTGGTAGTCATTCAAGGTGAAACCTTTATCCTCACTGTCATAGACCTGTCTATGACAAAGCGTTTAATGAGTACCTACCATGTACCTCTTACCATTACTAAATGCTAAAAGGAAAAAATAGGACCAGAAGTGAGAATGAATACTCACTAGTAATCTTGAGCACACAAACAATTAATGAACAAGACCTTCATTGGTGGGAAAAAAATCAGAGTTGAAGTCGGAGTTCCTTTTCTAGGCTGAAAAGTTCACTAGTTGTATGGTCTTGAGATTGATTTCTTACCTCTCTGTGTCTCAATTTCCTAATCAATAAAATAAAAATATACTATTTTGCCTATTTCTCAGAGTCGTTGTAAAGAAAAATTGAGACACTGCATAAGAAAGCACTTCAAAAATATAAAATACTACACTGAGCATTAAAACATTGCTAAAATAATGTGCTAAATTATGAGTTACAGACTGAAAATCACACAGTATCTAATATGGGAGGAGACCACAAAATATATAAAGAAAAGATTAGACCACACCAAATTTTAAAACTTTGATGTGACAAAATACCATATACAAAATAAAAGACAAAGGACAAACTAGCAAGGGAGGAGAGATTTGCAATTTATAACTGTTAAAGATTGACATCTTTACCAAGTAAAATCCTCTAACATAACATAAACAAAGTAGAAAGATAAACACCACAATGGAAATGTGAATAGAAATATAGATTCACAAAAGAATAAATGCTAATTAGGGCACTCTTCCTATTCTAACAATAGGAATGTATATCGATACAATGTTTCCAGAAGACAATTCTCCTCTTGACTTCAAAAATATTATTGTACACAATATCCTTTTATATGGATGACTACAACACTGATTATAATTGAAAGAAAACAATTGGACATAGTTCTAATGTCCATCAATAGGAGAGGTGCTAAATAAATGAAGACTTTCCTACCTTTGGAATATTCTACAACTAATACAAATAATAATATAGATCTATATTCATCAGCTGGGTAAAATGTCTGTAATATATCATAGCTTTGTAATTTTGTCATATTTCCATATTTGTTTTTTTAAAGAGCTTGAGTCTGTGTATATGTGCATGTGCATACATAGAAGAAATCTTGAAATATAAAATTAAAATATTAATTACAATCATCTCTCCATGGTAGAAGGATAGAAATATGGGTAACATTTTCCTCTTTATATTATTTTAGACTCTGTGCATTTTTGCAATGGATGTTTTATTTTATAATCAGAAAAATCAATAGGACTTTTTAAAGTATGTAATAAAAAATAACTATACAGTTCAGACTGCTAGGGGAAAAAGAATATTGATTTTTAAAACAATAGAACTTAATTTTATATACTTCTGTGATTTAAAAACAAGTTTTATTCTTTCTCATACATAAAGAAAAGCATATCAAAGGAGTAGTGTTATTTCCCAAACATAGTGATTGTCATAGGTGTGGCCTAAAAACATTGGCCTTGAATAAGAAAAACCTGGCTTCAAATTCAAGTTTTGCCATTTATTGCTTCATACCCTTGGCAAAGCACTTATGCTTTTCAGATTCCTTTCATGTTTTTGGTAAAGTGTTCCCTTTCGTTTTCATTTTCAAATGGAACGGATTTTAAGAATTTTTACTTTAAATTCTGGCACGAAAAATCTCATTTTGAAGTCTAAATGCATCGAAAGTATTTGAAACCCTTTGGATAATTATCTTAACTATATTTAATTTCCAAAGGAATCCTTAGCTCTTGTGACAAAATTAGCTCCTGACATACATCATTCTTGTCACTTGAAATTTTCCTATGAGATAACAGACTGCTTCATCTGAGATTAAAGGACTTATTACTTAATACTTAAAAGAAGAAAAAGAGTGACAGAAAAGAAAATCCTGGGATCTTTTCCAGTCTCCTGGCTTTAAATACCAATAAATCACTGATGGCTCCAAAATTCCCATCTCCAGCCCTGTCCTCCCCACTCAACTCCAGACTCGTGTATCCAACTGTCTTATTGACAGGCCCACTTTTTGCCTAATAGGCATCTCAAGTTAAAATTTCCAAAACCAAACTTCTGATCTTTCCTCCTAAAACCCTGCTGCACCTCCCAATGCTCCCTGTTTCAGTCAATGATCCCACAATTCACCCAGCTGCTCATGGCCAAATATATTGGAGTCATATTTGACTTCTCTTTCTCTTGCACCCGAAATCTAATCCATTAACAAATTCTAATGTCTATGCCATTAAAAGTCATCCAGATGTTGGATGTGTAAACTTCTCACTACTGCCCCTCCATACTCCCAGCCCAAGCCACCATCATCTCCCACCTGCATTATTTCAATAGCTTCCTGCTTGCCTTCCTCTTGCCCTCCGCTCCCCCAGTCTATTTGCCACACAACTCCTAGAGCCATACTTCCCAGATGTACATCTGATTCTCTCATGCCCCTGTTCAGAAAACATCCAAGAGCCTCCCATCGCACTTAAAGTAAAATTCAAAGTGATTAACATAACCCCTCCCAAATTATTATCTCCCACTCTTCCTCTCACTTTTCAGTTCCAGTCATACTGGTCCCCTTGCTATTCTCCCAATATGTCAAGTGCATTCTCACCTCAGGGCCTTTGTACTTGCTCTTGCCTTTGACTAGAACTTTCCCTTGGGTATTTGCATTCCTTAGCTTCCACCAGGTTTCTACTCAAATGTCTCTTCATCAGAGAAGTACTCCCTGATCAATCTACCTACAAGAACACCTTCGTCCACTACCTGCTTTTACAAAGCAAATTTTACCGCATGACATTTTATTGTTTACTGTCTGTTTCAAACCAGCTCACGCCCCATGCAAGCTCAGGACTTCAGATGCTTTGGTCATTCCTATGCCACCAGGGCTGCATTCCAAAAAATATTTGATGAATGAAAAAATGATAAGTGAATTAACATGCTTCTAACACCCATTCTGCTCCACACTTCTGTGGAACTTTGTCCTACATCTTTTTGTAGGAAGGCCTCAATGTTTTAATGCAATTGAAGTTTTCCTTGAGTAACAGATGACAGAGTCACACCAGAAAACATGAGGCAGCACTTCTATGGTATGCAAACTAATTTTTCTCTTTAATTAGAGCAAAGTTATGATCTGTAGCTTCTGGACACACACAGACACATGCTTATTTTGTGCTCCAAAACAAGCTTCACCTAAGCAAGTTACATAAACCAAAATTTATGATCTCAAAAATTCTATTTTATTTATACAAAGTTCTCCATGAAATATTTAAATTTGTAGGGCCCATCAATGTGGTCTACTTTTCCACTGGCTCTGCAGGGATTTTATAGATATACTCATTGATAAAAAAATAAAATGTTATTATGATTATACCAAGCAATTTTTCCATTTCCGTGTTCTTTTTTAAATGGCAGATATCTGCATATAATAATAAAATACAGTTTGTTCTGAGTATTTTAATGGCTATGTGCTTATGAAATGCTCATGTATATTTTTGCAGTTTACATCAGAAGAATTAAAATAATTTTGATGTCAGAGTAACAATTAACTTCACTGTATTATTCCAGTTAACTTCTTTGTAGCAGAATAGAATTGGTTAATAAAAATAGATAGGCTTTCATCACACAATTTAATATTTTCAATAACTGAAAATGAGAGAGGCATTATAAATGTATGGATGTTATTTCAGAGATAATTTAACAGTATCTTAAAATATTTAACAATAATTCATCAGAACAAATATTTTAGGTCAGGGAGCATTTTGAACCTGCTATGTGTCTATGGCAGATTGAGTTATTTACCCCAATTTAAACACATTCTTAACTTAATCTGCATTCCTGTGGGTGTGAACCTATTGTAAATAGGACCTCTCCAAGATGTTATTGTTAGTTAAGGTGTGGGCTTTAATCTGGATTGCTGAGGACTTAATAAAGAGAATCCAGAAGTCCCAGAAGCCAGAAAGGAGGCACGTGAAGGAAAGCAGGGACATGAAACCATGGGGCACCAAGGCTGCCAGCAACCAGCATCAGAACACTACAGTCTTTGGGGACTTTATCTTGGACTTTTAGCCTCAAAACTGCAAGCCAGTAAATTCCCATTGCTGAAGCCAACCCATTGTGTGCTCTTTGTCATTGCAGGCTGGAAAACCAAGACAATGCCAATTTGACATCTTTTCATACAAACTTCTTTTCATTGCAACAAACATACATATTGTTTCCATTTTACACGTACCAAAATTGAGGTCTGGAGGGTTTATGGCTAAATTCATACCGCTTCTGAGTTACTAAATGAATCTGGAATAATTAATATGGAATATTAATTATAGAATGTTTCCATAGTACTGCAAAGCACTGAAAAACTCTCCTGTTGAAAGCAACAAAGACACAAGACATTTTTAAGACATCGTTTTAAAAGTATTGCTGCTCTGGAAAGGAAGAAAGGAATACTCAGAGGCTGAAAAACAAAGAGAAAAGGGAGCTAGGAAAGGCAAGCAAAGCACTGACTCTGCTTCACCCAAAGGGCATCAGCTGAACACTGATGAACTTGAGCTTGAGTTTTGATGGCAAAAGAGACAAAGCCCACCAGGGCCATCCCAACACTGAGAGTCAAATAAGGAGTCCTACATAAACTTGGGATATCAAAGAGATTCACTGCCAATGTGAGGGTAAACTAGAAACAAACTCATCTACTGAAGGGGATTTCAAGGTAACGTGCTTGTCCTAACTTTGGTGTTGAGTCAAGGGGAAAATTCTCCGCTGAGAATTCAGAAAGACAAACTGTCATTTAGATTCACACCACCCATGAGATCCAAAATAATAATAATAATAATAAATATTCTCTGAATGTATGGACCTTCAACTAAGGCCTCAAAATATTCCCATGAAGTTCCAGAAAATGTGATCTTGCAGTCCAAACCAAAACACCCAAGGTAACGTGGTTCCATGCGGGAGACAAGATCAATAACGAACAGAATCAGATGGCAAAATATTCAGATATTGATGTGATCACATACGGAATATCAATGTCTAAGGTTTAAAGAAATAAAAGGGGAGCTGATAATATAGGGAAGGAATAAGAGACTAAAAAAAATCAAGTAAATTTGAAAAAGAACCAAATAAAACTTGTAGAAACAAAAAATTTAATCTTGAAATAAAAACTCAGAAGACATTTAACAGCAGAGCTGAAAAAGACTTATTTAACTGAAGCATGAATTGGAAGAAAATATTCAAAAGGTGAAAGAACAGTTAACAGACATGAAGGAATAGAATCATTGTATTATGCTTCTTTTAATGCAACAAAGGTGATATACCAAGGTAAATGCAGATAAGAGGGGGGGATAGGGGAGGCATGTTAGACACCTGACATTGGTGGTATTGTCTGATTCTTTACTTTGATTTAAGGTTATTTTTCCTTTTGCTGCTTCCTAGCTGTCCTTTTTTTTTTTCCTCTTTATTTTGTCTCTCTACCTTCTTTGACTCTCCCTCCTGCCTTGTGGAAGAAATGTAGATGCCCTTATATAGATAGTGGTGAAGGTGGTGAACACATAAATGTATGACCATGCAGAGAATCATCGACTATTTACTTGGGATGGAATGTATGGTGAGTGAACAAAACCATATAAAAAAAAAAAAAATGGGTTGATGACAAAATCTCTAGGGCAATATACTGAGTGAAATAAGCCACACATGTAAGGACAATTATTGCAGGGTCTCACTGATAGGAACTAATTATAATATGTAAACTCATAGACATGAAATATAAGGTACCAAGATATAGGACAAGGCTTAAGAATGGGGAGTGGTTGCTTACTATGAGCAGAATGTTCAATTAGGATGAACTTAAATGTTTGGAAATGAACAGGGGTGTTGGTAGCAAGATGTGAGAATAACTAACAGCGTTGAATGGTGTGTGAATGAGGTGGAAAGGGGAAGCTCAAGAGTCATATATGTCACCAGAAGGAAAGTTGGAGGTCAAAAGATGGGAATGTATAAAACTGAATCCTATGGTGGGCAATGTCCATGATCAACTGTACAAATACTAGAAATCGCTTCCATGAACCAGAACAAATGTATGACAATACAATTGGAAGTTAATAATAGAGGGGCATATAGGGAAGAAATATATACCTATTGCAAACTATTTACTACAGTTAGTAGTATTTGAACATTTTTTATAAACAGTAACAGATGTACTATACCAATACTACAAGTCAACAATTGAGGGGGGTTGGTTAGGGATAGGGGAGGATTAGAGTTTCCTTTTCTTTTTTTCTTTTTTCATCTTTCACTTTATTTCTTGTCTGGAGTAATGAAAAGTTTCTAAAAATTGAACAAAAGTTAAGTGTGGTGATGGATGCACAGCTGTATGAGGGTACCCAGGGGCAAGTGATTGTACACTTTGGATCTTTGGATAATTGTATGGTATCTGAACAATCTCAATAAAAATGAAAAAAAAAATTAAACTGGAAGAAATAAGAAAAAAATAAATCACAACGTTCGCTGCAAAAAAAAAAAAAAAGAGACAGGGAGGATGTAATGGAAAGTCCAACACACATCTAAAGGGTTATAAGGAAGAACTGGGGATGGGCAATGCAGGAGGAGACAACTTGAGATGCACTTATAATCTCACAGCCCAGATATTTAAGAAATTTGAGAAATGTTTTACCAAATATGACAAATCCTAACAATTAAAAGTCATTACTTACAGCAAGTTGAGAAACTGAAAGTAAATTTTCCAATATTTATTGTTAAATATTTAACAATAAAAAAAAATTTCGACCAACCGTAAAGAGAAGAAAAAAATCTTTCTATTCTCTCCATGAAAAACTGAATTACATAGCTGTTATGAAAAGAGATGTTCAAAAAATGTGCCAGAAAAATATAAGAAAAAAAAATGTCAGGTAGTTAATTAAAAAGAAGTTATGTTTGTTTTCCAGCTTTTGTGATTTTGTAGGATTTTTCAGCTTTAATTAATTTGTAATTTGTTGTGACTTCTCATTCTAAATAAGCATTCAGTTTTATACCTAATTTTATATTTGTGATATTGTATTCTTTTTTTTTAAAAAAAAGGAGGCTTTCAAAATTATGAGTTTCAGAATCCACAAAACATAGATCCACCCCTGTCTTCAACTTATGGTTATTTTTCACAGAATAGTTTATTTATAAATCTAAAAACAAATTTTGGATAACATATTCATAGACATTTGCAATAAATATGTCACTAGGAGTATAATTTATAAATAATTTTAGTTAGCTAATTTGTAATTGGAAGTAATTTTGAGATCAACTTGTAAATGTTAAATCTGAAAATTGTTTGTAAATTCTTGGGGAAAAAAAAGTAGAGAAAAATTTCATGTACCTTTATCCTCCAAGATCCCCTCATAAAGTAACAGGCATCCAATTAGATACATCTTTTTTTAACTTCTAAGAAACTAGTGGCATTAGCCAGGTCACAGGCCAAAAGTCTATACAGACAGATACAGTCTTGCATAAAGAGAAAAGGAAAAAAAAAAAAAGAATTAAGGTGAACAAGATGAACAAAACACCAAATTCTTTAATGACACACACATATAGAGATAGAGATGAATTGAAGAGATAGAGATAATCTGAAGTCCACATTTAATTTCAGGTTGGGTTTCTCCTATTTAGCCCAATTTTGGAGGGTCAGGCTCCATGGCATGCAAACAAATATCAAGAGGAGAAATATTTAGTAAAGTAAAGTGTTGCAAAGTAAATTATATAATGTAGTCCAGTGCCGAATATAAATTATTCTCAATGCAGCGAAATCCCCTACACCATGGAGAATGGAGATGGCTAGTTATATCTATGTCTATATATGCAGAATATGTGTATTTGAATTCCAAAAGTCAAAATATATTTTCATAAGGATCATTTGAAATCCTCCATACCATAGAACTAATTGAGAGTGTATGCAGACTAAATGGATGTATGTATCATTTACAAAAGAATTATATCTTCTAGTATTTACCAGCAGAACAAGCACAGTAGCTTCCAATAAAACATAACATATTAATATTTCATTTGCTAAAGATCAGAATTAATTGAAATGAATATAGCATGACTAAAACTGCAATACTACATTATAAAAACTCTCTCTGGTTCATTATTCATTCTATTAATATTTACCGAGTGCCAACTTTTTGGCAGACATTGATGAATACTTTGTAGAAAGCTCTGAACCAGAATTTTTAAAGTTAAAAAAAGGGAGAAAAATTTTCCATTGCAATAAAGCTAGAAATAGACGCTATAATAATGTAGAACAAAAGTCAACTGGGTATTTTACTAGATACTGAGAATGTCACGAGGATCAAAAGAAAGCAATTCCCTAATCTCATAGTGCTTGTGGTCTAATGGGGGAAGGATTCATATGAGTATTAAGTGATCCTTCCATTCACTTCTTAATATTCCACTAACAAAAGAGTAGAAAATGTCATTAGATTTATGATCCTGAGAACCAAATACTAAGGAATATGGGATTCCTTTATTGGTTCAACTGAAGTGTATTGAGATCCTGATCATACCCCCTTGGTACTCACTGTTTTCATACAGACCAATGGTATCCACTGCAAGCACCTGTGGCTCTCCATCTGAGGGAGTTTTTAGGCTTAAGTAGAAATGGCCTGAAGTGCTAGGCAGACAGTAGAAGCAGCCTTCCATCAATGACAGTTGAGCAGGGAGACAATACCCCAGGCTCTTTGCTTCTTGAGTGTACAATTTTGAAGTGTTCCACATGTACACCATCTTCCCTGAGATCCCCAGAAGGATTAGAAGTCAGGAGCCCACTCCCTTACTAGTGCATCCTAGGAACATAGTTCCCAAATAAGCCATTTTCATTTAATTCCTTGTGCCTTCTGAAGGAAACCAGCCTAAAACAATCCCTAATGAGTTTCCTTGACTTCATCCATTGTTTTTTCAACAGGATTATAATCTCTGAATAAATTTACACTCAAAGACCAGGTATAATTATTATATCAAGTTGTTTCATAAGCATATTCTTTTATGAAACAATCATTACTTAATGGATTTTCTGGGAGAGACTACTTAGGAATAATTTTTTTTGGTTACTGTTTTGTCATAATTACTATTGCAAAAAATTAGATCATGACCAAAAAATTTGTCTGAAAAATTACCAAGGTGATATTTTTACAACAGGTTCAAAGTATAATCATGTGTGAGTATATACTAAGTAGGTGAGTTTTTGTATTGGGAGATAAGCAAGACAGCATAATGGTAGAAATTTTTCTCATACTATGGATATATAGTAAAAATAGTACAAAATCTCACTTGTGTTGGTATGACTTTTGAAACATTAAAATCCTTTTTTCTTCTATTTCCTTTATCTTTATATGCTTCTTCTATCCCCCTCTTTCCCTCCCTATATGCAATAATTTTAATATGAAACATATTTTTATTGAATTGAGCTTATAGCACTTCAGTATGAGGGAGATGGTGTACCACATAGCAATGGTAAAATACGTCTTCTTCTATCAGTCAGGGCCACACTGAAAAGACCCTGCCAAACAAATTTATACTGATTTTGAAAGGCTTTAGCAAATGAATTATTTACCAATAGTCTTGAACTTTTAGGGGACACATAAATATTTGGAAAATGTATGATTATTCAGGTATACATTTCTATGTACATTTTTCTGAGAAATAAACCAATAATGGCCCAGTTGCAAAGAAAAAGCAATGCATAGCTTCAACTGGTCTTCTGTGTCAAAATCTGAACCCTGAAAGGGAACTAATAAAATCCTGAGACCTGAAATAAGGACTTGGGTGGACAAACCCAAGAATTTTGAACCCCAACTTGCCCTGAGTTCTCCTGGCTAACTGTTCTTCTTTTCCAGTGGGGAACAGTTATGATCTCACCTGAAGCAGACACCTTGCAAAATGTTGCTTTTTATCTACAATATTTGTTTCATTGTCATTGTTCCTCGCAGATAATACAAGTCAGATATTAGCAGAGTCTCAGTGGAGAAGAAAAAACTCCTAGAAAAATAGCCTGTCACCAAAGAAACTGCAGAACTGGCAAATACGTCCTGGCAAAAACCAAGGGAACATCTGAGAGTGGATTTTCACAATGGTAGATGAGTGGGATGCTTGGGAGGAAGGCAGACTGCTGAATATAAGGCTGGATAAGGGAGAATTTACTAACAAGGGAGATATTACTCTTGCTGCAAGATTCAGTACTTTGGCAAGAACACATGGAATGGGTCCTAATGGTTTGGTGGGTTAGCTTGTTTGAAGACTAGACTCAATGATGGCACACAGCAAACAAAGTATGGAGGTGATAGAATGACTTCAGCATACTATTGAAAAAGGTAATGGAATGCTCAGGAAGACAGAAACGTTAAAATGGATTCATTGTGTATGTTTCAAGAACCTCCATCTAACTCTTTTCCATGGGAGAGCCCTTATCTTATTCCCTTCACAGAGACAATTACTATAACCCTTTGAAAAGGGCAGTAGCATCTTAAAGAAATCTCAGTTCTGGCTGTGTTCTGTAGCTCAGTGATGGTAGTGAGGAATTCTGTGAGGAATTGGGCTCCCTAATATCAGTGGAGAGGATGGCAGTTTGGAATGTGGAGTCAAATGACAGGACATACCTGTCATAGGCCAGGTAGATATCATTACTTCCATGTAGCAAGAGTGGAATGGCAGAGTGTCTTGACCTCCAGGGGTCCATGATAATGGCTATGGATCATGATATTTAGGTGAAAAGCAAGCTAAGATTTTCTTAGTTAACTGATTTATTGAGACATAATTCACGTATCATGGAATTCACCATTTTCAAGTGTACAGTTCAGTGTTAGTGTGTTCACAGAGGTGTGCAAACATCACTATGTAATTTTAGAGCATTTTAACACCTCAAAAAGAAACTCTGTATCCATTAGCAATCACTCCCTATTTCCCCCTCTCCTAGCCCCTGGCAGTCACTAATCCACTTTTTTGTCTCTATGAATGTTCTGGAAATTTTATATAAATGGAATAATAGAGTATGTGGTCTTTTGTGACTGGTTTCTTTCACTTAGCATAGTTTTCAATACATGTTGTAGCATGTGTCAGTACTTCATTCCCTATTATTATCAAATAATATTCCATTGCATGTATATACCATATTTTGCTTATTCATTTAGCAGTTGTTTCCAAGTTTTGGCTACTATGAGTAATATTGCTATAGGTATTCATGTACATTGTTTGGTGTAAACATAGGTTTTCAATCCTTTTTCGTACATACCTAGGAGTAGAATTGCTGGGTCATACAGCAACTTTATGTTTAACATCTGAGGAACTGCCACTGTTTCCCAAAGTGGCTTACCATTTTAAAGTCCCTTAATAATGTACGAGGGTTCCAATTTCTCCATAACCTTGTCAACACTTATTGTCTGTCTTTTTTATTTTAGCCACCCTAGTGGGTACGAAGCGGTGTCTCATTGTGGTTTTGATTTGCATTTCCTTGATGATTATTATTAATTTTGATCTTTTCACATGCTTACAGGCCATTGGTATATCATGAAAAAAATGTCTATTCAAATCCTTTGCCACTTTTAAAATTGAGTTGTCTTTTACCTATTGAGTTGAAAAGTTATTTATATATTATAGATACAAATTCATTATCAGATTCATGATTTGCAAATATTTTCTCCTATTCTATGGGCTACCTTTTCCCTCTCTCGGTGGTGTCCATTGCAGCACAATTTTTTTTTTTAATTTTGAAGAAGTTCAATTTAATTTTTCCTTTGTCACTTATGCTTTGCATTTCGTATCTAAGAAATCATTGCCTAACCCAGGTCATGAAGACTTACTCTCATATTTTCTTCTAAGAGTTTTATAGTTTTAGCTCTAACATTTAGATTTATGATACATTTTTAGTTAATTTTTGTATTTAGTGTGAGGTAGGGATCCAACTTCATTCTTTTGCATGTGGATATCCAGTTGTTACAGCATCATTTGTTGAAAATAATATTCTTTCCCCCATTGAATTGTCTTGGCACCCTTGTGGAAAAGCAAACTAAGATATATATAGCTCTCAAAATATCAAAAGCTGGCAAGAAGATGATCGATAAACCACCACAGCACAAACGTATATCTTGCACACAGTTTCCAGACCCAAATAATTTCCAGATGCTGAGTCTATTTATTGAAGTGGAGACTGGGTTCTTTGAGGAAGGAACTTGAAATGTCTCCACAAGTATTTGCAGTATGTATTCCTTCTGTCTCTCCCCAAAAGAGATCTGTGGCTATTTCCTAGAGTGAACTACACCAGTACAAGGGAAATTTTCAGGTTTTTTTTAAGAATTCCTAATTATGAGGTATAAAATAACACTGACATTGGGGATTCCAAATGCACCGTGGTTCTTGCTTATGAAGGCAGGACGATAAATTGTGTTTTGGTGCAAATCTGTTGTACGTCATCCCAAGTTCCACAACATGCACCCCCCCAAATTTAATTATATATATATATATAAACATTATATATATATAAACATTATATATATATATATATATAAACTTTAAGTTTCCCTTTATATAATTTAGATAAATATGCTTAGCTCCTAGAAGAATCCTCACATTTGTTCCTTAGCCTGTTAAGTTATGGCCCTTATGGTAGGAATGACAATGGAAGTCCCTGAACAGCCACCATCCAACAAGATAGTGTATCAGAAGCAACGCTGCACTCCTAGAAAAAATGCAAAAATTAGTGTCACCATGGAACACTTGGAAGATGCAATGTTGATGCTTTCTATCGTTCACCATTGAACTCATTAGTCTGGCTTCAGTAAAACCTAGATGGGCTATGGAGGATGACAGTAGACTAGCAGACACTTAAGCAAGTGATAATTCTTAATTGAAGCTGCTGTGCCAGGGGGTATCTTTACCAGAACATAACAACACAGAGTCCGGCAGTTGTTATGCAATTATTAATTCGGCAAATGCTTTCTTCAGGATACCAACCCAAAGAAGAGATCAGAAGTTGCTCACCTTTATGTAGCAAGGACAACAACACCTCTTCACTATCCTAACTCAAGGTTAAGTTAACTCTCTTGCTCTCTGTCATAATGTAGCCCAGGGAACTTAATCATTCTTATATCATGCTGTTCTACTACATTAATGATAGCATAATAATTTGGACCTGATAACCAGTCCGGGAATTGACAAGCATCAAGTAAGGCACATGCATACCAAAAAATTGGAGTAAGACCCCATAAGATTCAGGGCCCTGCCACTTGTGTCAAGTATCAAATGCACAATGGTTCTGGGGCATGTGAGAATATCATCTCAAAGATAAAAGACAAAAAGAGAGATACAGCACTTCGGATTTTGGAGAAAATGTACACCACACTACCCCATATATTGGGTGTCTTATAAGGCAGCCAGTTTTGAGAGAAGCCCGGAGAAAGAGCTGCCTCAGTTTACACAAAAGCCTTTACTCTGAAGCAGAATAAGATAGTTATATAGTTATATAGTTACATAGTTTCTATATAACTTTGAAAATATCCCATCCTAAAGACATCACCTAATCTTAAAAAGATTTAAACCTGTAAGAGAATTCCCAATTTACATGTGTGAATAATCAATAACCTTTCATTAAAGCAACTCATTGATCGCTTTGGTTTTCCAGAATCCCAACAATGCCTGATTCTAAAGGATTCCTTGCTAGCTCTGATGAGAACCTGAAGTCTTTTTAATATTTATACCAAATCAAATTGGATTTAACATATTCTTCAATATAAATATCAACTAAGCACCAATTGGTATTTTTGAATTTTTACTTCAAGGAATTTAAGAAAATATTCTACTATAAAATGAATTCAGATGTTCTAATAACTAGATTTTGTTTTCCAAGAATAAAGCATTATATAATGCATCTCTTGTTGTTAGAAGGAAATAAGTCATATTATCACTAGGCAACAGTAATATAACAGGGTTGAGTTCCAGTTTTTTAATTTTTTCTGAACACCTAAAATGTATTGAGCTTACCCACATAGAATGATATTAATTTGTTATAAATAACTTAAATTCATATAAGGTTTTGCAACGTGCAAATCATTTTTAAGTTCATTATCTCATTTACTGCTCTCTATCAGTCAGTAAGGTAAGACAGCTATTACTACTGATAGTTTACATACTGGGAACCCGAAGTTTAAACTATTTAAGTAATTGCCCGAATTGGCATAATTAAATGACAAGATTAAAATACAGATCTTCTGATTCCAGATCCAGCTCTCTGACAATTTATTTGAAAGATATAAATGATAAAGCCTTCTGTGATCCTCCAGTCAGATATGATATCTTCCTTCTAAACATGTTTTGGGCACATGGTATGCATTTGCTCAATACTGTTTCCCTTTGGATGGTCTTCAGTATTTTGATTATACACTTTTTTTGACAATTGCTTTGGGTTATAGTTTTTAATCTGCCTTATTTTCCCTACTGGATTCATATGTACTTAAAAACAGATGTCTCCTGGTTTCCTCAGCAATTGTTACACTTCATTCTAATGAGTCATTTAATCTTTTTGCCTTATAATGTCTCCCCAAAGGTGGACATTTGCCTTACCTTGGGTATTTTCTTTCATCTTTCATTTCTCAGTCATTTAGCTTATATTGCTAGAGCACTAACTCGTCAGCATCATTTCTTACCATCCCTCATGGAAAGCAAAAGAAAGCTGATAACCTCTTAGGTTCAGTTTAGCCATATACAGAGTCTATTAATTTTCAGTAAAGATATGGCTTCATAGCCTATTGTTAGGGGCCTGTACATGAATTTTTACTGTAATGTGTGTCTTTCTAATACATGAGGAGGTCATTTCTATAATTTAGGAAGTTATATAGGGACTTGCTGATTGAGAATCAGGCCCCAGCCTAAATATCTTTATTTTCTGAGAAGAGAAATAGCTTTAAAGATGAGATAATCAGAGGTGACTATTATGAAAGCTCTAGATAAGTAGCTGATTATTTAACATCAAATATAAAAGAAAGACCCATTATATATTTCTTCAGTAATACAAATAAGTGATGTATCTACTGTTTGCAAAGAATATAAAGACAGAATTTTCAAATTTAGACAAAATAATATCTATGTTATACACAATCTATATTAGGCTTCTATATGGCATTCTTTTACTCTGTTGTCATTACAATTCTGTGTCTTGTCACATTTTAATCTACTTCTGGGTACATTTGGGAAATTGCTTTTGAGTACAATAATATACCTTTAGAACCACATTACAATGATTTGCAAATATTGTTACTACCGCTATTGCATTCTCCACTTGGAAAGTATCTTACCTAGGCAATTTTCTAAAGGAAAACAATAAAAACATTCGTCAGAAAAAGATAAATAAATAAAAGTCATGGCTAGTGAAATCCTGAGACGATAGTGTTTTTACCTGCTTATAATTTCTTGAGTGACATCCAACCTCCAAGTAATTGTCTTTTCTTAACTATGGCCACCACTGCTCTCATTCCCAGACCAGACTTAGACTCCACCACTGTTGTAACTCTCATTCACACATTTCTCCTTCACTGCCACCATCCTGATTTCTAACAATATCCTTAATGCCATTAGCAAAAAAGGGTACTCTTTCTGCAATGTACACATGAACTGATGTACAAACTGGTGTGGCCCAGATACTCTGATCCCAATGTCCAGTCAATTAGCTACTCTTCTACATCAGTCAGTCAAACACTAAGTGTTTGTTGAACATCGACTATTTAGCTCACACTGTCCTATTCATTCTGAGAATTATCTGTGTGCTACTTTAGACTAGGGCAAAATGTTTATATTTTTATTCCTTTTCAATTATTTTAAGGTTCTGATCCCTTTTTCTGTAAATACTGCAGTGACTTGTGGTAGGGTTATCTCAAAAGTTTGATAGCAATATTGTACCATTCTGATAAAAACTGCTTACTTTGTGTGGGTTGCTACTGCTCTCCAACACCATAGGGAGGTATCAAATTATAATATGATGTCATCCTTCTCTTAAGCCACAAATCATATATTTGAATAAAAAAGCAGAATGCAACTAATAAAGACATTAATTCCAGACTAAAATTTCCCCTATTAGATGGTAAGCTCTTTAAGGTCAATTACCAGGTCTTATTCATTTGTGTTCCTGTACTTAAATGATTCTGTTTCTCAGAGAACAATATAGGACTAAAGTGCTAAACTAGGTAGTACAAAACAAATTCCCATCAAATTTGGATAAGGAATATATCTACTGGTTTCTAGCACTAATTGTATGAAACTTGTCCTTTTCCCCTTATCACATTAAGATAATATGGTGACAGGACTCTAAAATAAATGAGAATAATTTCACAAACAACACAAAAAATAATCTAACTACTTTATAGTCAATCCATGTCCCTTAGTTGTTAAACATTGATTTAGGTTCAGTATTTCTTGTTGTTCCCCAAACTCAAATTTTGTCTATTTTGGAAGATAGTTCATGCAAGTGCACTCTAAAGAAATCACTCATCTCGCATTCACATATCATGAATTCTGACCAGATGGCTCTGTTCTTAGTAATTTAGTCTATTATTTGAAATACATGGAATTTTTAGTCCCTTTTCCAGTCAAATTCCAATTTATATAGTTTGCCTTAGACTACTTGATTAAAAAAAAAAAGCATTGTTTGTTTTTCAAAAATTATGAAAATTCCTTCAATGGGTAGGTATCTAGACATCCTCTCACTCTTGTATCTTCTTCATGCCAGTTCCTTTAATACTTGCTGAATGCCGAAATGGAAAATAAATAAAACAATTTATTTAGTCTATTTAAAAGAATCTTATATAAATATATTTGTAATATCTTTCCTCTTCAAAAATAAATTAAATTGTCTTACTAAAATATATAGGAGAGAGAGAGAGAGAGAGAGAAACAGGAAATTAGGGTAGAAGAGAATAAGAGAAGCATGCAGCCAACATACTAAGTGAACATAGTTATAATTTTCCTGACAACCAAAATTAAAAGTTAGGATACCCAATATGTTATACAACTTACAAAATCAGCAAAGAGGAAACATATAAATTCTTCAGGATACCAATATAGTAATTGGTCCAAAATGTCTGATCTTTTTCTAAAGTACATGAAGTAGTAATACATTGCACAGGCTTTTACTAATCATATACTTATTAAGCATTGAATTTGTTTGAGGATTTTACAGTAGGCATTGTGGAGAATATCAAGGTTAAAAAAACCTAATTCCTGCCTATAGAAAATTTATAATTCAGCTGTGCTGACAAGACATGTGCTTATAAAAGTAACTGACGATGCAAGGCTTTATATTATAAATGTGAAATAAATTGTGTAAACATTAAGAGTTGGAAGAATTGAGAGGAAGGAAGGTTTGCTGTGCCAGGCTTCAGATAATCACAAGAGAAGCAAATCTGGAAAAACTGGGTCTGGGATTTGGGCAAACAGTATAGAAAGTTATTGGAAGTTCTGAGGGCAAAGATGAGGTCAAAATCTAGAGCATTTGGGTGAACTGGATGGCATAAACAAGTTTTAGCATTCAAAAAAGCTGACCAAATTTGGCTTTCAGAAATTGAAGCCAAGCAGGAAGACACAGTGGGAGTAAAATCCAAAAATACATTCACAACTCAGGTTTCAGTCTCCAAGCCAACTATCAAGAAACAAGTGAAGAAAGGAGTTCCATCCAGGAGATCTGAAGCCAGGCCTGCCTTTATATAGACTCCCTGGAGACAGCAGGTAAGGGCGAGTATGTAGGAGCTGCTTTCCAAAGTGAGGCAGTGTTCTCAGGGAATGACACCCACCCAAAGGGTCAGCTCTGAAAATCGCCATTTGGGAACCAGTAACTTTCAAACCAATTGCAGAGCGTTCAGAGAAGAACAAATAGCATAAAGAGGGGTCTGGAAGTTACATGCAAGGACTTATTTAAGGAGTTGAACATGTGTCTTAAAGGCCAGGAGACCAAGAGGAGAATGCTAGTTGTCTTCAGATTTTTGGAAGGGCCACCATGTATATATATATATATATATATATATATATATATATATATATATATATATATATATATGTAAATTATTTTATTTCACACTGATGTGTTATTTCTTGGTTTTCGAGCACTAAATATATAGTCTCAGTTCAATTTTTTTCTTAATTGAATGGCCTACTTTAAAAACAATTGAGTTTTCCATCCCAAGAACTGAAAGTTGGATGAACCTCTGTCAGGAATGTTATAGCCGATACTCTTGCATTGATGTAGAAACTTAAGCAGGAGCTCCACTTTCAGAACTCTCCAGCTTTATCTTTTTGGGAGTCTCATAGTTTTAACACTGCCTTCCTTCCAACCAGGGAATATTTTGACCCCTCTTATATGGACCAACTTCTCATAATTGATCTGACACTAACTGTCTCAATGATCAGGGAAAGAATGTGTTTCATAGGCTCTCAAGTCTGATCTTTCTGACTTGAAGCAACCCTGATCCCAGAAAACTAAAGCTAAAAAAAAGTCATGTAACTTGCCCAAAGTTACAAAGTAACCCTACTAGTTAACAGCAGAACTGAGAGTTCACTACTCCACAGCCTTATGGGTTTTCTTCCTATTCTACAAATCTGCCTGCCTTGCAGGAAGAAATTGGTGTATGGTAGAGTAAGGGCAGGACACAAAGCATATCTTTGTTGAATGAGAATCTGGGCAGGTCACAAACTCAGTCACCTTTTTGAATTGATGGTGCTTCCTGAGAGAATGCTAATTCCCTAGTTATCCTGTTCACACATAGACTAACATAGTAGCCTCCAAAGCTGGGTGCATGAACCCTAGGTGACACACATGACAACTCATTGGCATAGAAAAAAGAAAACACTAGAACTTCTATTTATGCTAATTTTAATGTAATCCATCCATTACTGTTTTGTACATGTTATATACATACATATATGTGTGTATATATATATATACATATAATGCATTATTAACAGTGTATATATAATTTATACACTAATATATATATGTTGAAAATGCATGTTCAGAAGCAAACAGAAAAGTCTGGAGACCAGTGATTTACCCTCCATCTTGAGGCTTGCTCTTGTGAAATTTATGGCTGTAAAAGGGAGGCTAAGCCTACCTATAATTATGCCTAGGAGTCACCTCCAGAGAGCCTCTTTTGCTGCTCAGATGTAGACTTTCTCTCTCTAAGCCCAACTCTGCAAATAAATTCATCAGCTTCCCCCTGACGTGGGACAGGACCCCCAGATGAGTGAGACTCTCTGGTGGCATGGAACACAGATTCTGGGAATGAGCCTGATCCTGGCATTGGGGGGTTGAGAATGCCTTTTTAACTAAAGGAGGGGAAAAGAAAAGCAACAAAATAAGGTTTCAGTGATTGAGGGATTTCAAATAGAGTCAAGGGGTTCTCCTGGAGGTTACTCCTATGCAAGCTTCAGCTAGATATGCCAAATGACCACAGCATAAGCCCAATATAGCAGTAGTCATGAACACCCTAAAGAATGCTCAGGTCTCTATCTGAGACTCTATAAAAGATTCACTCACTAGGTTCCTTTTTCAGAAACTTAAATCCTCCAGAGAGCTCCTATGCCAGCTAAGTCCCAAAATTCAGAGGCAACAGCCTTTTCCAAAACATCAACCAGATGCATCCCCTTTTCCCGTAATGTTGACACCCCTTTTCAACATGAACAAGTTACGGTGGTCACTGCCTAGACATCCTTGAAGATCAGGAAAGTGATTAAATTAGAGTAAGGGGTAGCAACAGACAAGATAGAATCTAACAAAGGATTTCAAATATTGAATATCCATATAATTTTCTTTTTCTTAGTTGCTAGGGTATTAGACTAGCTAAAAGGAAAGAAATGAAATGATGGAGCTGTAACCCATAACATTTTTTGAAATTTGCTCTCTACTTGTTAACTTGCAATTAGAAAGTTATCACTTTTATGTACATATGTTATATTCCACAACATAAAAAATGAAAACAAATCTGTAAATAAGACACAAACAGACATTTGCAATATTTACTGCATCCCTGTGTTGTGCATTCAAATATTTTTTTCCCTGGGTTATGGAAAACAGAAGCAGAAGGAAGAAAACATACATACCTCAGAGAATTAGTTCAGACTGGCTATTTCCAAAGAGCTTCAAGGAGCAAGATAGATGAGAGATTTTTCATTGTAAGGAGCAGGACTGGAGAGCAAAAGGTGGGAATTACAGGTAATGACTCAATTTCCACAGCAGGGAATAAGATTCTGACTCCAAAGGGAACTTCCCTTAGGCAATGTTCTTTGTGTGATATCAAGTTAATAATTAGTAAGTCCCTCCAGCAACTGGTTTTAATTATAATGCCCCAGTCAGGGCTTTGCACACTCTTAGCAGCCCAGCTCTGTGGATTTGGATAACAGAGGTCAACAAAGTCCAGATGTCAGGGTTGAGCCTGAGGCTGAAATAAAACAATCAGGGAGTTTCTATCTCCTCAGGTCACACGTAACAGAGTCAGTTTCTTAGGACCAGTCATTTATTTTAGACTAAAAGTCTATCTTTGCTTCCCGTACTGCATCTACTAAAGGAACAGGAATGTGTATTGACTAGTCAGTATCTCATCACTCTTCTGAGAACTTTAGATGTGTCTGAGAAGAAAAGAAACCGAAAATAAATAAGTTGAAATAAGTGTTCTTCTAAGAAATTATAGGATACCTTACCAGCCCTGGCACCTACTGCATTTTGTGGGGAGGATTTCTCATATAAGGAATTGCTGAAGGTCCCCAGTTCTGCCAAGTGAGGCTGTGCAATAGGAGAACATAAGGCACTTAGAGCCTCCAAGGCAATGTCCAAAACTAAGCCTGCTCCACACATCCATGTGTCCTGCTAAGACTGCTTAGACATGGTTTCAGAGAAAACAGTTTGGGGCTTCTTGGCATCAGAACTTCAAAATCAACTAAAGGAACTGCTCCATCACATGAAGTAAAGTCGCTCTTAAGCTGTTAAAGTGACATGGGTGGACAAATTGAAGCTCAAACTAAAAGTCAAAGATGATAGAAACAGCATAGGTGGGAAAAGTTGCTGTCCTTCATCTTTATTGGTGAATCAGTAAGATTTGCCAACAGAACCCACTTTGGCTAGTCTACAGATACAGTGTTTTTTTAAAGACTATCAAAATATCCAAGCAGGAAAGAGGTAAAAATCCAGGTTTAGAGACTATGCAGCCTTGCAAAATGCCCTATTTGTAAATGCACAAGATTGTTCCAGTTAAGATGCTACAGCTGCCACCATTGGGCAGGGACCTCTCAGTTGCATGCTATGGCTTGGACCTCTGTGCTGCTACCTCTGGAGAATAGTTGTCTCTGCCTCCAGCTTCACCAGGCTGGATATCCCAGAACACCTTCTTCTTAATGTTATTAGTTTCTGAATTGAAGTATGACATGAGGAGACTCATTGGTGGAGAATAGGTCACATGCCTGTGCTTTAACCACAAGGCAAAATGAAAAAGCATATCTTTCAACCTTAAGATTTCAACCTTAGGGAAACAGGTTTATAAGGTAAGGAGTTTCCTAAACATTTAGAAGGTATTTAAAGTTGCAAAGAGGCCAAAAAATTTCAAATATGCATCACATTGGAATGAAGTATAGCTCCTTGCAACACACTGGAATGAGGTACAGTACTAGTACTACCTGGTACTGCCTGACAACTTATGATGGGAACCCATGGAGACGTGCTTTCCCACTTGGTTGGAGTAGCTACTCTACGTGGTGGACAAACATTTAAGCAGAAGTTTAATTGTAATTAACATGAGGCAATGGTGGGTAAACAGAGAAGTCCCTGTCCAACGTCAGGTCATAGATTTCTAGCTATGGAAAAAAACCCTAATCAAGAGCACCTCATTTTGCTGAAATCAGTAGATTCAGATAAACACACATTTTGATTTAATAAAGCTGTAAGATTTCAGTTTAATCCCTCACGTTGAGACAACACAATGTTGCTGTATTGCTGCAGCTTTTTCTTCACTATGTAAATGAAAAGATTAGGCTATACATATGTAAATATGTTCATATATTTATAGTACTCTATTAGACATCAACAAGCAAGCCGTAGATCCATGGACAGACTCTTTGGCCTGATATTCATAGAATCAAAAACTATATTATGCCTTTAAGAGATATTCCAAGGATTTGGCTTTTATTATGGCAAAATGGTAAGTACTTATGTCTTTTTTCCTCTCAGAAATTATCCCCAAAATGGCAGAAAATATTGAGAATAAAAACACAAACTTAATCTCTGATGGAACCAGGAGACATCTGAACCACAATAAATGAAAAATAAAATCAAATGGGGGAGAGGCAAAGAAGTTAACTTCTTTAAGTTTTGAAGTTAAAAGACAATGTCTAAAAATGGCGAATCAAGAGTAGTATAAATGATATTTAGAAATAAGAAGATGAATATATAAGGAGACGGTTGCTGCAAAGAAGAGGCTAGGCCTCCCTATAATTGTGCCTAAGAGCCTCCTCCCAAATGCCTCTTTGTTGCTCAGATGTGGCCCTCTCTCTCTGGCTAAGCCAACTTGAAAGGTGAAATCACTGCCCTCCCCCCTACGTGGGATCAGACACCCAGGGGAGTGAATCTCCCTGGCAACGTGGAATATGACTCCCGGGGAGGAATGTAGACCCGGCATCGTGGGACGGAGAACATCTTCTTGACCAAAAGGGGGATGTGAAAGGAAATGAAATAAGCTTCAGTGGCAGAGAGATTCCAAAACTAGCCGAGAGATCACTCTGGTGGGCACTCTTACGCACACTTTAGACAACCCTTTTTAGGCTCTAAAGAATTGGGGTAGCTGGTGGTGGATACCTGAAACTATCAAACTACAACCCAGAACCCATGAATCTCGAAGACAGTTGTATAAAAATGTAGCTTATGAGGGGTGACAATGGGATTGGGAAAGCCATAAGGACCAAACTCCACTTTGTCTAGTTTATGGATGGATGTGTAGAAAAGTAGGGGAAGGAAACAAACAGACAAAGGTACCCAGTGTTCTTTTTTACTTCAATTGCTCTTTTTCACTATAATTATTATTCTTGTTATTTTTGTGTGTGTGCTAATGAAGGTGTCAGGGATTGATTTAGGTGATGAATGTACAACTATGTAATGGTACTGTAAACAATCGAAAGTACAATTTGTTTTGTATGACTGCATGGTATGTGAATATATCTCAATAAAATGATTAAAAAAAAAAAAGACAATGTCTAAAAATGGCGAATCAAGAGTAGTATAAATGATATTTAGAAATAAGAAGATGAATATATAAGGAGACGGTTGCTGCAAAGAAGAGGCTAGGCCTCCCTATAATTGTGCCTAAGAGCCTCCTCCCAAATGCCTCTTTGTTGCTCAGATGTGGCCCTCTCTCTCTAGCTAAGCCAACTTGGCAGATGAAATCACTGCCCTCCCCCCTACGTGGGATCAGACACCCAGGGGAGTGAATCTCCCTGGCAACGTGGAATATGACTCCCGGGGAGGAATGTAGACCTGGCATCGTGGGATGGAGAACATCTTCTTGACCAAAAGGGGGATGTGAAAGGAAATGAAATAAGCTTCAGTGGCAGAGAGATTCCAAAACGAGCCGAGAGATCACTCTGGTGGGCTCTCTTACGCACACTTTAGACAACCCTTTTTAGGTTCTAAAGAATTGAGGTAGCTGGTGGTGGATACCTGAAACTATCAAACTACAACCCAGAACCCATGAATCTCGAAGAGAGTTGTATAAAAATGTAGCTTATGAGGGGTGACAATGGGATTGGGAAAGCCATAAGAACCACACTCCACTTTGTCTAGTTTATGGATGGATGAGTAGAAAAATAGGGGAAGGAAACAAACAGACAAAGGTACCCAGTGTTCTTTTTTACTTCAATTGCTCTTTTTCACTTTAATTATTATTCTTGTTATTTGTGTGTGTGTGCTAATGAAGGTGTCAGGGATTGATTTAGGTGATGAATGTACAACTATGTAATGGTACTGTGAACAATCGAATGTATGATTTGTTTTGTATGACTGTGTGGTATGTGAATATATCTCAATTAAATGATAAAAAAAATCATTAGTGAAAAAAAAAAAGACAATGTCTAAAAATGGCAAATCAAGAGTAGTATAAATGATGTTTAGAAATAAGAAGATGAATATATAAGGAAACTGCTAAAAGACTATAAATAGTTTACCTTAGGAAGGTAGACCGGAGATGAGGAACTAGGGGAGGAATTACTAGTTTTTATAGGCCTATTAGCACTCTTCCAAGATTTGATTGTTTGTGTTTCTTGGATTCCAATTAAAACTGATTTTAAAAGAAATTATCCCCAAAGCTAAAACTACCACAGTTCCTGCTACTCCGAACCATGGGAAGGTGGCTTAAAGAATAACTAGGCACTTCACAAAAAGTTGGCAGGGTTAACCCTGGGGCTAAATTCTCCCTCAAATTTCTGTTCCCAACCCAGTCTTCCCTTTGTCCTTGGTTTCCTATTGGAAGCACATGTGGCTTCTCATGTTGACCTCCTTCTCAGACCCTGATGCAGCCTGGGCTCTGCATGTTGAACTCTGGATTGAACTCTGGATTGAAATCACATCCTCCTACCACTGTGACCCATACCCTGCAGTTTTCAACACCACTGAAAGACACATTTTGTAAAGCCTTGAGTAGAAATCTGTGTGGGAAACAAATATTGACAGCTTAAACTGAGAAGGGGAAATAGTCATCTGGGCAAGCCAACCAAGATGCCCAGCTGCATATTTCTTGCATAAGGCTTTTTATGAATCATTAAATGTCTGTGTGCTAAATCCTTCTCCATAATGTATTAAAGGATCCTCCTAGGACCTTTATAAGCTATTTGGTTCTGGCCCTTGTATCTCAACACATCTCAAATAGAATTAAATTATGTGCAAGAAAGAATTTTCTGATAACTGCAACAAAAAGCAACTAGAAGATTTGGTCTCTCTTATCCAAATTAAAGTCAGAAATGTGGAGGATTTTGTGTGTGTGTTTTCTTTGTTTTGTGTGGTTTTTTTTTTGTTAATAAACTTACTATCATGCAAACTGGAACACATTGCCTAGTATTATTGCTCCAAAACCTACTGGAGACAGGAAAAGTAGCAGGTATGGGAGTCCCTCTATGACTTGCTGCATTCTAAGGTAGTGCAAGAGATCTAGAAAGCCTGACTAGCAGAGCCTGGGAAAGGAACCTCAGCTCTCGGGGTATGAGGCCCTTGTGCTACACGGTGAGAGAAGCACCAGCTCCTCCTCTGATTTTATAGGAACTGGGATAAAGTGGCAATGTGATATGACATATGATGTAATATTGGCTCCAGTTAGGCAGCATTTGTTTTTGAATGGAGTACAAACCCCACCCCTGGCATGAGCAGAGGTCTGGGATCCAAACCTCAAATTCGCAGCTGTACAATGTAGCAACCTGGAGGCAGAGATGATCATGGTTGGGGAAGCACCCTCCTCTCTTGTTTTTCCCTACCTCCACCCCCACGCAGAGATCTAAGCCTTGCAGTTGACCAGGATTGATTGTTTTAAACTCTGGACCATAGCCGGTTTCCATGGAGTTTTGCTAGGGCACAACTTCCTCTCTGAAAGGTCTGCATGCAGAATATCAGTCTTACACAAGTTAACCCTTACCTCTCATTTACTAGATTAATGTATTCCTTCCATAAATGTGTACCTTCGAGACATCAAGCCTTGTGAAAACAGAGACGAAAGGCACATTACACTGCCTCCAAGCAGTTCTCAGTCTAATAAGGGAGGCAGACCTTAAGCAATAGAGAATAGGTGCTTTAACAGAACCATGTATGGGATAATCAGAGTAGGAGGAGGGGCAAAGAATTTCCAAGGAGTGGGGTCAGAGAAAACTTCCTGGACTAATGAAATCTTCAAAACTAAGGTGAAGATGAAGGGGCAGAATCCTGTAGGCAGAAGAGACAGGATGTTAAAAGGCAAAAAGGAAAGGGAGGTTATGGCTGGTTTGAATATCTGAGAGTAATTTGGATTGTCTAGAGCTTGTAGGACACTGCTGGGGGATGAGATAAAAGAGAGCATGAAAAGCCTTTGCATACCATGCTAAGCATTTGGAATTTATCCTATTGGAAATGGGGAATCAAGTGTTTAAGAAAATCAGAATTGAATTTTAGAATGATTGCTTTAACATCAGTGTGAAAGATAAACTTTAGTGAGGGAGAGCAGAGATTGAGACCTCAAGCAGGAAACTCAATTAGGAGGTAATATGGGACATAGCAGCAAGGTCTAAGGCAATTGTGTGAATACAGATGACAGAGAGGCTTCAGATTATATCCCGAGTGGGACTGTTTCTCACCCCCTCCCCTGCAACCATCTCCTGCCTGGATTCACAAAACCTCCTAACTGGTCTCCCTGCTTTTCTCCTTGCTCCCCCTTCAGACCACTGTCGACTCAGCAGCCAGAATGATTCTGTTAAAACTTACATCTGACTGTGTCACTCCTGTGCTCAAAATCCTTCAGTGACCTCCAAGCTCACAGGGAACAAAAACCAGTGTCCTACAAGGCCACACAGCTCTGTCCCTGTCAACTCTTTGACCTTGTCTCCTACACCTCAAGCCCTAATTCTCTCCATTCCAGCCACACTAGCCTCCCAAGTCAGAGATTTTTCACTTGTTGGCCTCTTTTTCTGGAATGCTCTTTTCCCAAATATTCACACACATCGTTCTCTCACTTCTCTCAAATCTTTACTCAAATGCCAACTTCTCAGACAGGACTTCTCTGAACACCTTATATAAAATCATTGTACCACCCCTGACACTCCCTAGTCCCCTTCCCTGTTTAATTTTCTTTGGTTCTTATTACTTACTAACCTGCTGTACAATATTTTACCTGTTTTGTTTGTATACTACCAACCCTCCATCTAGACTACACACTTCACGTTGTCAGAGATTTTTTTAATCTGTTTTTGGTCATTGCTGAATATCTCCAGTGCCTAGAATAGTGCCTGGTACATAGTAGGTACTTAGTAAAGATTTATTAAATGAATGAACATTTAGGAAGTAAAACCAACAGAACTTGGCTATTAATTAAACAATGGGAGTAAGGAAAAGGAAAGTCTCTAGGATGCCTTGTAAGTTTCCAGTTTGTGTGACTGGGGAGATGGTGATACTATTCAGTAAGAGAGGAAACAGAAGGAAAACATAATTTTTGACACATTGAGTTACAGGCATAAGTGAGACAATTGTGCCACTTATCAATTTATTATAGCTCAGCCCCAAACCCACCCTCCTTTGCCCTGCTCTGTGATACTGGAGCTGGCCCCTATACCCATTGCTCCTTTGCCAGCTGACACAATGTTAGGCTTATCAATAGAGAGCTCCAGAAAGACACTGCCAGACCATAGAAACAGGAAAAGGCTTCTGTTGTGTTTCTATTTGAGCATAGCAGTCAGTGAATCAGCTTATGGGAGGCCCAAGGGTACTCATCTCAGCAGCCTTTTCAGACGAGTTCCGAGTTTCTCTGCCACTTGCGTGTTCCTCCGGCAGCTACCACACACTCACCAAAGAGTTCTGAATTTCAGCCTTGCAGGGGAGGGCAACTCTTCTAAGCTCTTAGTTTCTTTGTTTTTCACTCTTCCACAGCCCTAGAAGGAGTAGTTGTTTTCTGCATTAACTATTTCTGTGCCCACAGAGCTTTCTTTTACCCCTTTTAGTGGTTAAATTGTCTTTGACTAGTTAACAATTCTCTGTATTAATTGATCCCTACTTAAATTACCAGTGTGGTATCTATTTCTTAACTGGACCCTGACCAATACAACATCCAAATGGAGATGCCTGGTAAGGAGCTGGAGATGCAGCTCTAAAGAAAGGTTTAAGCAGGAGATTCATATATGGAACTCTCCAGAATACCTATGGTATTTAGACCAAAGAGTAGATGATTAACCATGGAGTATGTGAATAGTGAAAGCACAAGGGGGCCAAGAAAGGACACCATCATGGGGGTGAGGGGTGTAGGTAGGAAAAGAGCAAAAGTGGAAACTGAGGGAATAGGGGAATGGGGAGAAGAACCTGGGGAAATGAGAAGCTAAGAAGGATAAGTCTTGGAGGTAAAAAGCAAATGAGGAGAAGCTAGAAGCAGAGAGAGTTTCTAGAAGAGTTTGAACAATACTGCAAATGCTACAGGTAACTGAATTAACTAGAAACTTAAAATGAAATTAGGGACTTCCAGGAAGATGTTGGATTGGGAAAGGCAGAGCAAAATTCTCCTCCATGAAAAACACTAGATAAAGAAGAGAAAGCACTCCAGAACAGCAGTTCTAAGGTGCCACCAGCCAAGCAGGGACTTCTACACCACATAGTGAGGACCTAGCTGGAGAGGCCGAGAGACTGCTTTTAGGACAGGTAAGTGTTTGGCCCAGAATGCCACCGGGGACAAGCATTTGGAGCCAGCTGACGAGCGTGGAGTGGGGAAGCTTTCCACACCCTGTGTACTCATCTCAGCAGTTGGCTAAAGGGATAACCCTTCACAGCCCCTTGGCTGAGAGCTTCTGTGAGGGAACTCCAGATTCAGTGGTCTTATGACTACAACCAGTCTTCCTCCATGGAAACTCATGGTGTGCACAGCCAAGAGGCAAGGGCACCACATGGAAGTGCAAGGAGCCCCTCCCCAGCCCCAGAGACTTGCAGCTGCACAGCGGACAGGGACTGCGGTGCATTTGAGCTGGAAGGTGAGATGCGCAGCTTCCCAGCCCCAGAGTAGTCCACCAGCAGACCTGGGAATTGACAGGACCACTGTGCCCTGGAGCTGACTCTCTGCTGAACTGCACAGGACCCCCTCTCCTCCCACAGGGCAGGCAATCCCCAGTGCACATGAAGAATTAGTGCACTGATTGGATTTCCACCTGGTTTGGACCTTGCTCAGTGCATAGACAAAGTTAGGGGAGAACTGGCTAGAGGGTAAGAGGTGAATCAAGAGGACCATCTGCTGGTAGGACAGGGAAAGTGAACTCCATCAAGCTGTAGTTCTGCCAAATTATAAATAAATGTTTGAATAATCCTGCATATCCTAAAATAACCTTATCAAGATAAGCAAATGAGGGCAACAACAGAAAATTATACAGCATATAAAGAAACCAGAAGATTTGGACAACCCAAACAAGCAAATTTAAAAGCCAGAGGAGACACAGAACTTGGAGCAATTAATCAAAGAAGTAAACACAAATCTCCAAAACAACATCAAAGAGATGGCTAAGGACATAAAGGACATCAAGAAGACCCCAGAAGGGCATAAAGAAGAATTTGAAAGAGTAAATTAAAAAATAGCAGATCTTATAGAAATAAGACACTGTTAGTCAGATTAAAAATATACTTGAAACACACAACAGTAGATTTGAACAGGCAGAGGAAAGAATTGGCTAACTTGAGGAAAGTACAATGGAATGTGAAAGCACAAAAGAACACATTGTGAAAAAAATTTTTAAATTTGAAATGCATCTCAGGGAAATGATGAACAACCTGAAATGCACAAATAAAAGAATCATTGGTGTTCCAAAAGTGAAGACAGGAGAAAAGGGTTAGGAAGAGTATTCAAAGACATTGTTGGGGAAAATTTCCCAACCCTTCTAAATGACATATATATGCAAATAAAACAGTAGACATTTCTACAATAATTATGGGAGACTTCAATACACCACTTTCTTCTATAGATAGAACAACCAGATAAGGAAATTGAGAACCTAGACAATGTGATAAATGAATTAGACTTAACAGACATCTATAGAGCATTACATCCCAAATTACCAGGAAATACATTCTTCTCTAGTTCTCATGAAATGGTCTCCAGGATAAAGCATATGCTGGGGCATAAAGCAAGCCTCAATAAAGTTAAAAAGATTGAAATTATCCAAAGTACATTCTCTGACCACAAAGGAATGCAACTAGAAGTCAATAACAATCAAAGAACCAGAACATTCACAAATATATGGAGGTTAAACAACACAATCCTAAACAATCAGTAGTTCAAAGAAGAAATTGCAAGAGAAATTGCTAAATATCTAGAGGTGAATGAAAACAAGAACACAACATATCAAAACATATGGGATGCAGCGAGGCAGTGCTGAGAGGGGAATTTATAGCTCTATATGCATACATTAAAAAGGAAGAAAGAGCTAAAATTAAAGAACTAACAGAACAAGTGAAGAAGCTAGAGAATGATCAGCAAACTAACCCTAAAACACGTATAAGAAAAGAAATAACAAGGATTAAAGGAGAAATGGTATGGAGAACAACAACAGCAACAACAGAGAGAATAAATAAAACCAAAAGTTGGTTCTTTAAGAAGATCAACAAGATTAACAAGCCCTTAGCTAGATTGACAAAGTAAAAAAGAGAGAAGACCCAAATAAACAAAATCATAAATGAGAGGGGTGACATTACCACAGATCCTGAAGAAATTTAAAAAATCATAAGAGGATACTATGAACAATTGTACACCAACAAACTAGAGAATTTAGAGGAAACAGATAATCTCCTGGAAACACATGAACAGCCTAGACTATGTATCTGATAAGAAATTGATATCTTGCATATATAAAGAAATCCTACAACTCAACATCAACAGTACAAACAGCCCAATTATAAAATGGGGAGAAGATATAAAAAGATATTTCTCTGAAGAGGAAATACAAATGGCTAAAAAACATGAAAAAATGGTCCATATTCAATAGCTACTAGGGAAATGCAATTCAAGACCACAATGAGATATCATCTCACACCAGTTAGAATGGCTGCCATTAAACAAACAGGAAACTAAAAATGCTAGAGGATGTGGAGAAATTGGAACTCTTATTCATTGCTGGTGGGACTGTGTAATGGTACAGCCATTGTGGAAGACAGTTTGGCAATTCCTCAAAAAACCAGATATCAAGTTACCCTATGATTCCGCAATTTCACTTCTTGGTATATACCCAGATGATCTGAAAGCAGTCACATGAACAGACATTTGCACACCAATGTTCATAGCGGCATTGTTCACAATTGCCAAGAGTTGGAAACAATCCAAGTGTCCTTCAACAGATGAGTGGATAAACAAAATGTGGTATATGCATACAATGGAACACTACACAGTAGTAAGAAAGAATGAGGTCTTGAAACATATGACAACAAGGATGAAACTTGAAGATATACAGCTGAGTGAAATAAGCCAGGCGCAAAAGGAGAGATAGTGTATGGTATCACTAATGTGAATTCCATGAACAATGTAAAATAAGTGTCATAATTTAGAATATAGGGGACCTAGAGATAGACAGAAACTAGTGAAGGGGGAATGATAATCTAATGTGTACAGACATGATAATGAAGGTGAATTTAATGGTATGGGAATGGACAGGTTTGATTATTGTTCATTAATGGGATTGTCAGTAACAGTGCTGCATTGAAGGTGAACAGGATGAAAGTGGTTATTTAAAGGCTTGTAACCCACAGAGTAGCACTGCAAACATAAATAAGTGTTAGCATGATATAAGATATGACACTGGTACAAAGAGTTAACAATAGAGTTGTATATGGAAAAACTACCCATTCCATATTATAGACTACACTAATACTAGGGATGAATAATTAGCAGCTGATAAGGGCCCTGGGATGTTTTATGTTAAGACAGTTGTTTAAAATTGAGAGTGGTGGTGATGATTGTACTACTAAGTGAAGATAATGTGAGAAACTGTTTATCTTGGGACAGAATATGTGAAATTAGGAACCCACTACTTAATAAATCAAGCCCTTGACTTGAGGCTTGCAATTGTGAAACTTAGGACTGTAAATGAGAGGCTAAACCTTCCTATAATTATGCCTAAGAGGCACCTCCAGAGAACCTCTTCTGTTGCTCAGATGTGGTCTTTCTCTAAGCCCAACTCAGCAAATAAATTCATTAACCTCCCCTCAACATGGGATATGACTCCAAGGGGAATGAATCTCCCTGGTGACATGGGCCACAATTCCCAGGAATGAGCCTGGAGCTGGCATCAGGGATTGAAAATGACTACCTGACCAAAAGAGGGAAAAGAAAGGTAACAAAATAAGGTTATAGTGGCTGAAAGATCTCAGACAGAGTTGAGAGGCTATCCTGGAGGTTTCTCTTATGCAAGCTCCAGTTAGACATCCCAACTGGCCACAATATGCCATGTCCTTACCAATAGTAGTTCTGAAATTCCTAGGTCCCTATCTGCGATTCTATAAAAGATTCACTCACTAAATTTTATCTCTCAGAAACTTAAATCCACCAGTGTTCCTATGCCAGACAATTCCTAAAACACAAAGGCAACAGCCTCTTTAATAATAACAATCAGATCCAGCCCCCCTTCCCCATACTGTCTACAACCCCTTTCAATATGAACAAGTTGGGGTGATCACTGCCCAGACACCCCTAAATATTGAGAAAGTGATTAAATGAGAGGAAGAGTAGCAACAGACAAGATAGGATTTAATAAAGGATTACGAATACTGAAACTTTATATAAAAGTAGATAGATAGATAGATAGACAGATAGATGCTAGAGTATTAGAGTAGCTAGAAGGAAATAATGGAAATGGCAGAACAGTAACCTATAACATTCTTTGAAATTCGCTCTATTCATTGAATTATGCTTTGAAAGTTAGTACCTTTCTGTATATATTCTGTATTTCACAATAAGGAAAGAACTGAAACTGTGGAACTGTAACTCAATATTTTTTGAACTTACCTGTACAACTCCTTAATGACCCGTACTTTGAAAGTTAACACCTTTCTGTATATATGTTATATTTTACAATAAGGAAATAATGGAAATTGTAGCCCACAACATTCTTTGAAATTTGTTCTCTACTTGTTAAATCACACTTTGAAAGTCATCATTGTTATGTACATATGTTAAAGTTCACAATAAAAAATGTGTTAAAAATGAGATTATGAATAATCTTTCCAAGAATAATTTTAGTGAGATGTTCTGAGGACTCAGTAAGAAGTCATCAGTGCCCATAAGTCTTCCATTTTTCTTCTTCTCTGTCCTTGGCATATTACTTTATTGCTCATGGTCATAGCATGACCGCTGCACTGCTAGATTTCACATCCATATTCCAGGAAGGAAGGGAAATGAGAGAAAGACTTCAATTTGTACCAAGTAGGAAAAAAACAATACCACTTTGCTATGTCTGGCTATCGGGGAGGCTGGAAAACCCTGTTTTTACCTGTTTATTGCCTATATAGCAGGCTCAGGCAAGGTAGAAAGGGGTTGAAAATGGAGATTAAGTCGGCTAATCTCAAGTGTCTACCAGAGACCTAACTAAGCAAAAGCTTAAGACAGGAGAACAGGGAAGGTTCATTTAGTGACAGGAGGAAAATGAAATGAAAATTCACAAGGGCAAACCATAAGGAAGACAAAGCTGAGATTAGGAGCTTTGGATTCATAGTGGCACTCAGCCTCAGTGTGGTGAAATTGCCACAGAAAGTTAAAGAAAAAAAAAAGGGGAAGATGATTAATTTCATTAGAGTCGAAATGTTTGTAGAGCAGGTGTGGCCAAAGGAAAAGCAGCAAGGGAATTGCAAGTGTGCACAAAACCATGCTGTGGTGGACCACAAGCTCTTGCTGAGGAAGGAAGGGAAGCTGAAAAGGGGCTGGTAGATTAGGGGTAAAAGAAAGGGTCAAGGGGCAGAAAAACATGGAAGTGTAAGAGGTTGTGGTCAGAAAGCAAATAGGGACTTGAGATGTTAGAAGTAAGGCAGCTCTCGGTGATAAGTTCCAGAAGGACTGAAGTCAAGTGTTGATGACCGTCTTGAGGTTAAGGAACTGTGAGAGTGCTGTGTTGGAAAGGTCATTATATGAACACTGACCAGGATGATGAGAGAATTGGGGTGCTTGCAACACATACCAAATTTGTAGATGCTTTGGAAATACGCAGCCAAGATATGAACAGATGACAGCCCAAATGGGGGTAGAAGATGATAGATAACAGCTATGCCTCCTGAAAGGTGACTTCATCCAAAGATGGAGAATCTTATTAAACTTGTAAAAGACAAATAATAAAATGCATTGTTCCACTTTGTTAATGCTGCCATTGTGCAAAATACCAGAAATGGATTGGCTTTTATAAAGGGGATTTATTAAGTTACAAACTTAAAATTCTACAGCCATAAAAGTGTTCAAGCCAATGCATAAACATGAGTATACCTTCACTGGAGAAAAGCTGTTGGAGTCCGGAAAACCTCTGTTAGCTTAGAAGGCACGTGGCCAGCATCTGCTTGCTCCCGGGTTGTATTTCAAAATGGCTTTCTCCAAAATGTCTCTAGGTTTAGCTTCTCTGGGCAAACTCTGTGCTAGTATCTCCAAAGCGTCAGCAAAAGTCTGCTTTCAATGGCGGTCTCCAAAAAGTCTGTCTCGGCTGCAGCACTGAGTTCCTTCTGTCTGGGTTCTCATAGAGCTCTAGAAAACGAATCAAAACTCATGCTGAATGGGCGAGGCCACATCTCCACGGAAATAATCTACTCAAAGTTATCACCCACAGTTCGGTGTGTCATATGTCCATGGAAACAACCTAATCCAAATTAGGATTGGATTAAAAGATAATGGCTTTTTCTTGGGGGACATAATATATCCAAAACGGCACATGCATCTAAAATTTTTAATCTTTGGTTTAGAAAAAAAATGTTTAAATATTTGTATGGAAACTATACTGTAGTACATTAATTTATATTTCACATTTTTAAGAATTTAAATGCTACATGTACTCACATAAAATCACTTCTCAATCTATCATTCATTAAATACTTTTGAGTACCTACTATGTACAAGGTACTAAACAGAACAAGCCTTCAGAAGAACTATCCTGAACTGAACTTTCAGAGTCCATGTTTCAAACTGCCTGATTTTAACTGGCTGTATGGTTTATGCATATTTCAATTTCTTTGGTCCTCAGTTTTATATTTACAAAAAATTGAGGTGATTGAGGTTAATTATCTCTTAAGTCCTTCTGGCTCTAATATTTTCTTCATATGTTTGCTTTATATCTGTTGATGGCCTCATTTTTGGTCACTTGACTGCTCGTTTGAATCATAATCAAAGACTGAACAACAAGAAAAGAAAGTATGGGATGCTAAGAGCAATTTTTAAAAAAATCTGCCAGCAGCCCTAGGATATAATACTGGCTAAACTTAATTGTTCTGCATTAAACCATCTTGAAAACACAGTTTGATTTATCTTTAGATTTCAATTACTGTTCTACTGATATCTAACATTCTTAATAGCTGACCTGTATTTCATTTGCCACTCCACAGAGGTTAGTGGAGTGGCATTATAGCAGGCATTTAATAAATCCTGTGGACTATTTATATTTTTCTCTATCTGTTGTTTAAATTAGTAAAACATTCTTTTCAGTACGAATTTGATGGTGAGCTATACAAAATGGTTTCAATTATAATTCCATGTTCACATTTTCATAACTTGATGGGAAAAAAATGCTTTTGGGGCTGAAACTTTCCATTCCATGTTCTATCTCCACCCAAATACAGTTATTTTTTCTCCTCTGGAAAATTTGAGGAAATTCGTATGATGACTTATGAATGTGGAAAAAACGCAGTCTTTCAAATGTTTAATTAAATAAAAGGTTCAACAATTAAAAATCTTTACTATAAACCTAACATACATATATATAAATCCAAAAAATATAAATATAGTAAGCCTCAGAAAAGAAATAAGTTTCTTATCCATTTAAGGAACTCTAATTTTGAATACTTGCTAGTTTGAAGCTTAGAAAAAGCTATACTATGTAAGCATAGTAGGAATTTTAATATTGAAAGTGACAAATTTAATATGCTTTTGTGATATGATAACTTTATTAATTTTTGCTAAATGATACATAAAGGGCCAAGGAATAGAAGTGAGAGTGGAGAATGTTTTCTGAATTTTATAATGCTCTGTACACAGTATGTGCTCAATAAATGCTTACTTATCAAATGTAATTTGTGAAATACAGCAAATAATTTCTTTAGGGCTTAAAGTTAACTTAATCTTCAGAAGTGACTTTTTTACAAAATCTCCACAACAATTTATTTTGGAAATTTTAAAAGGCATCATTCATGATTATTAAGTTGCCTTTAGCATTTTCCCTGTAAATAAATCATTTATTCAGGAATATTAAAACAGTCAAACCTTTTGAGCATTTCTTATACCAACTCTTTCTGGGTCTCCTGTTTGCTACAGATTCTCTAGTGAACAGAAACGATCAACATGGGTAGCAATCTTTACCCAAGCAGCTCTTTATAAAGAAAATTGATTGCTAACTAAATACAGTAATTAACCTTAAATCAACAACTTACAAAGCCCAAAGCTACTGTTACCTACAACTTACTCAAAGAAAGAAACTGGAAATGACTTTTTTTGTTTTTGTTTTTGTGCATTAATGAGTCTTGTTCTTTCAGTAGTTTTAGTTTAGATGGATGCAAAGAAAACAGTATTACATACAACAGGGGAAGAAAAAGAGACATGAAGCTAGCCAAAATTTCAGAACCAGTAATTCTATATAGAAATAGTCTCACTAACAGAAAGCTCTACACCTGCCAGATTTTTTTTTTTCTTTTACTTTCCAGAGAAGGAATTTGTAGTTTGAAACATCTGAATGAGTTGAGAACTAGCAGAATAATTGAATGTAGAAATGGGAGGAAAAAGCCTCTTAATACCTTGTCCAAAATGCGCATTAATATAGACTGTTATCTTTTAACAAATTCATTAGCAGCTTTTTACCTTTAAACAAATAATTTATTAGAAATTTGGAAATCTTTAAATAGACACCTGTTTCAGTTTGCTAAAGCTGCCGGGATGCAATATACCAGAAATAGGATGGCTCTTACAATGGGGATTTGTTAGCTTACAAATTTACAGTTCTAAGTTCATGAAAATGCCCAAATTAAGGTATCAACTGGATGATACATTCTCTGAAGAATGGCCACCAGCATCTGGGACACTTCTGTCACACGGGAAGGCACATGTGGCTTGCATCTGCTCATCCTTCTCTTCTGGGTTTCGCTGCTTTCTGCTTCTGGCTTCTGTGGTTCCCTCTCTTGGCTCCTCTGAGGGCTTTGTCTTTATATGCTTCTGGGATTTTTCTGTCTTCTACCCTCTCATAAAAGACTCCAGTAAAAGGATTGAGACCCACCTTGAATTGGGTGGTTCACATCTCAATTGAAATAACCTAATCAAAAGGCCTCACCTACAACAGGTCTGCACCCACAGGAATGGATTAAAAGAACATGGCTTTTTCTGGGGCACATAACAGCTTCCAACCAGCACATCACCTGAGCAACAAAGCAGTCTAAAAGATGGTTGGACATTTTTTAAGATATTGTTGATACCTCAGACTTTATTCCTATTGGCTTCAATCTGACCCTAGTCTCTGCAGAATCTAATTTTTACTTTTACCCATCTACCCAGGAATATCTGAAAAACTGGCAAAAACTGCCAGCTTCCTCAGGATCGCTTTTCCTTTTTTTGTTTTGTTTGTTTGTTTGTTTGCTCATTTGTTTTAAACAGCCATTCTTTGAAATGTAAGCACATTATTTCCACTAATAGGTGAAAGAAGTAGGAAAATACGTGGTTTGGTGTTGGCAAGTGGGTTAGAAGCGGTATAAAAAGTTGTTTGGTATGTATAAATTTGAACTGATGTATTGTTTGAAACAAATAGGAATCTTTCAATCTTGAATTTTGGAAACATAATCAGCAAACTTCTGTTTTTGCAAAAAAGGTTGGGAAACTGTCTGGTTTATTTAATATTCTGGTTAGCTAAGAAGTCAACTTCTTTTTTTTATGTAGTATTCTGGTTATTTTGATAATCTGGATAATTGAAAGTGGAGCGCCTCTGTTTTTGTTTTGTTTTGTTTGGGTGTGATTGTTTTCACATAGCAGAAAGAATAAAGATTAGAATGTGTTGAACTTGTTTTTGTTTCACTTTTTTTTCTTTAAATGCAGGTAAGAAACAAGATGGAAATGCCATTCCAGAGAAACTGAAAGAGAAGAAAGTATCATGAAAGAAAGGGTTCTCAGTCAAATGAGATATATATGCATCTCTTGATGAGGAGGTCTTCAGTCACCCCTAAAGTAACAGTTTCAAGAAAATATTGTATGATCTCACTGATGTGAAATAATTAGAATAAGCAAACTCATAGAGTCAGAACCTAGAATATTGGTTACCAAGGGATGGGGTTGGGATAGGGAATAGGCAGTGTTCCAGTTTGCTAATGCTGCTGTTATGCAAAATACCAGAAACAGATTAGCTTTTATAAACGGGGTTTGTTTGTTTACAAAGTTACAGTCTTAAGGCCATTAAGCGTCCAAGGTAAGGCATCAACATTCAGGTACCTTCACTGAAGGGTGATCAATGGCATCTGAAAACCTCTGTTAGCTGGGAAGGCATGTGGCTGGTGACTGGCATCTGCTTGCTCCAAGGTTGCATTTCAAAATGGTATTCTCCAAAACATCAGTGTCAGCTCCCAATGGCTGTCTTCAAAATGTGTCTCTCAGCTGCAGATGCTGCTCTCCAAAATGTCACTGTTAGCTGCTCCGAGGTCCTTCTGTTTGTGAGCTTTTATACGGTTCCAGTTAACTAATCAAGACCCACCCTGAGTGGGTGGGGGCCACACCTCCATGGGAATAATCTAATAAAAAGTATTATCCACAGTTGGGTGGGTCACATCGCCATGGAAACAGCCTAACCCAAAGATTCCAACCTAGTCAACACCAATATGTCTGCCCCGACAAGACTGCATCAAAGAACATGGAGTTTTGGAGGACATAATACATCCAAACTGGCACAGGGAGTTAAGGTTTAAAATGTACAGAGTTTCTATTGGAACAATGGAAATGTTTTGATAATGGATAGCGGTTGTGGTAGCACAACATTGGGAAGGCAATTAACAGCACTGAAATATATATATATATCTGAATGTGGTTAAAAGAAGAAATGTTAGGTTGTGTAGACAATAATAGAATAAAAATTTTTTAAAAATCCATAGAACTGTAATACACAGTGAACCCTGAGTTAAACCATGGACTATAGTTAATAGTACAATTATAAAAATGTGCTTTCATCAGTTGCAACAAATGTACCACACCAATGCAAGGTGTTAATAATAGGGTGGTATAGGGTAATCCTGTATTTTATGCATGATTGTTCTGTAACCCACAACTTCTCTAATAAAAAAAAAAAAAGTAAAGAAAATAGAATCACAAGCTGGAATGTGGTATGCTGAGAAATGAATTGGAGGGACAAGAAATAAAAGCAACAAGAAAGAGATCTTCTTTAATCTTTATTTTTCAGTTGTGAGATACATCATACATTCAGAAGAGGGCACCTAACTTGGGTGAATTGTTAAAAGCAATCAACCTGTATCCACTATCCAGACCTAAAAAACGGGGTGTGACCAATGTCTTTGAATCCTTCTCTATGTGACTCCACGATCTCACCTACTTCTCTCTACCAAATGTAACCAGTAACTGAATATTGAATTAATCATCCCCTGCAATGCAGTTTTACCAGACATGCATATATATCTCTAAACAATGTTTTTAGTTGTTTTGCCTATTTTTGAAGTTTATCTTTTAGGATGATAAAATACATATTCTTTTGAAACATTCTTTTAAATTCACTCATGATTTCAGGATGTATTCAGGTTGATTCACAAAACCATAGTGCATTTATTCTACTGATGCATAGTACTTCTTTTAATGAATGTACTAAATTATATGTTTCCTTTCTCTTGTTAATAAATATTTGGGTTGTTCCCCATTTTTTGCTGTTATGAAAATACTGATAGCCATAATATTGTGCATGTCACTGGAGCAAGAATTTCTCTATGATATCCCAGGAGCAGAATGATTTTGTCACAAGTAGATTTTCATTTTTAATGTAAATTTTTTTTTTTTTTTTTTTTTTTACCCAGCTGGTTGACCAAATTTACATTCCCTCCAACAGTGTACAGGAGTCACCATTGCCCTGAAGCCTGATAGGTGCACTTTTAATTTGTATTCTCTTAAATACAAATGAAGTTACATATTTTTTCATATATTATTGATTAGTCATGTTTCCTCTTTTGTGTCCAATGCCTAATCATGTTTCTTTTGTCCATTTTTTTGAAATTGTCTTTATTTAAATGATTCATAAGAAGTTTTATATGTTCAGTATACTAATTCTTTGTCAATGAATCAGGTTGCAGGTATCTACTACCAGGATGCAATTTATTTTTTGACTCTCTTTATGGTCTCTTTGGATGAATAGAAATTTTTAAGGTTAATATAGTCAGATTTATCAATCTTTTTTTTTTATAGTTTGTGCTTTTCCTTTCTTGTTTAAGAAGTAATTCTCTAACCAATTATTCTCCCATTCTCTTCTAAAAGTTTTAATATTTTTTGTTTCACATTCAAGGTCTTTCTTAATTCATTTTCATGTTTCCTTTTGTTTTGTAGAGATAACCAATTGTCTTAGAAATATATCCCAACTAAACATATCTTTTTCTGCCTGATGTGCAATCCCACCTTCACTTTAAATCAGAATTCCAGTTATATCACAGCTTGTTTCCAGGCTCTCTATTCTATATCGTTGACCTCTTGGTCTATTATTATGCCAATACCTCATTTTCCATAACTTTATTTTAAAAATCTTCATATTATTTAGGAAAAATCTATCCAATCTGTTGTTCTTCAGGAATGTCTTCGTTAGTCTTGGTCTCTTGCTCTTCTGTGTAATTGTAAATTGTAAATTCCACCCAAAAAAACCCTACTGGAATTTATGTTGTAATTGCAACATACACACACATACACACATATATAGGTGTGTACAATATATATTAATATAAACTAGGGATGAATTGGCATTTTTAGTATTTATTTTTCGTATCCATAAGAATGATCTCTTTTTACTTACCTTATAAATAATATCTTTCAATTAAGTTTTATTATTTTATTCATAAAGCTCTTATACTTCTTTTGTAATTTGTATTTCCAAAGTACTTTTTATGCTTATTATTGTAAACTGTATTTTTTCTATGATTGTATTTTCTAACTCTGGTTTGTTTGATATTTGTATATTACTTGTATATCCAGTAAATTAATACAGTCTTTTATTAATTCTAATGTTTTTTCTGTGGATTACTTCGGGTTTTATGTAAAGGCAACCATCTAATCTGTAAAAATCAGATTGTTTTCTTCCTTCCAATTATTATATATTTTAATTTTTGCTTGTCTTCATGCTCTAAGACCTTTTAGCACAATGTTAAATAGAAGTGATTACAGTGCTCATTACTAATTGTAGAGAAAATTATTTTAATACTGTATCATTCAGTATGATATTTTCTATAGGAATTTTTAGAGATAGGTTTTATCAGGCTAAAAAGGTCCCATCTATATTAGGCTAGAGTTTTGACTGCTATAGCAGTGAGCTAACTTAAAAATGGCTTAAACATTGATCTCTCTCTCACATTAAAGACCAAGCTATTGTGGAAGCTCTTTTGGATGAAGCCAACAGAAATCCAGGCTCTTTCTATCTGTTCTTCTACCAACATACAGAACAACACCAGAAAGACCTTTTGGTTTAGGTTCTTGCAATAGACCAGGTGAGATCCTATAGTAATTTGGCCTCAGTTGGAAAAGCATGAGGTAAAGAGAAGTGAATAGATTAAAGAATTTTTTCCTATATAAAATCAACAGCACTTGGTGACACACTGGATATGAAGAGTAAGGCTTTTGTCTCAGGCGATTGGGTGGCTCATGTTATACCAATCACTGAGTTGGGAAACACTGGGAAAACTTTGGGGGCAGAGCATGAGGGGTGGAGATCACAATTTCAGTCTAGGACATGTGATGTCTGAAATTGTTTTAGTTATCTCTAATGGAAGAGTTCTAGTATACAGTGGCTATATGGGTCTGAACTCCAGATGAGGTATAGAAATCATGAGGAAAGATACTAAAATAGAGAGAGACTAGCATCAAGCTTATTAAACTTTTTGGCTGTAAAAAAAAAAAAAAAAACAGAGAGAGAAGTCATTAAGTAATATTAAGTAGTAAATATGAGCAAATTTTAGGGGCAGGGAAAATTTCAACTCAGTATAGGAAAAACATTCTATGTTTAGGAATTTTTTAAATTATACAAGAATGGAATGGGGTCTTGAATTGGATTGCTGGTCAAAAGTGCTTTATCCTTATCAGGAAATTTATGAACAGAGAGTGTTTCTTATGTGTTACTTATGTAATTGAAAATTGTTTTTAAGTCGGTCCTGAAAAATTCCTCTGACTAGATTCAGTGGCTGAGAGCAAGGAAAAACATGAGCATATAAATGCAAGGAAAAAAGAAAAGCAATGAAAATCTTTAAAAAACACAAACATATACAAGAATGCCATAGGTCAAATATGAAAAAATAAAACCTGACATAATTTTAAGTAAAGGTAGAGTTAACAAAAGAGACTCCAATTAAACTTGGACCTTGGAACATTCTCTTTTGAGTGGCCCCAGGATTGTGGCATTGGACCCTCTTGACCCAGAAGTGTACTTTTTTACATCAGCCAGACAAAAATGTAAATTCTGTTTATTGGTATTCTGCTTTTACACTCAACTGCAGAGAAAACCTTAGTTGTGGCTGTAGCACATAATATTAATGTTAACATTATTCTCAACATAAAAATAAAAAGGTATCTGACAGAAGGCATGAAGAGAAACAGGAAAAGGTAAGGAAAATATATGGGTGCTCGTATTTTCATCTTACAATGAAAATCAATTGAACAAATAATAGATTTATGTATATTATTTTTAGAGTTATAAATGTAACCAACAGAAGAACTCAAAATGATAATACTTTAGAAGGAGGAAATGAAAGAATGGAAAAAAATAAATAATGTAACTATGGTTTTTCATATTGAGGAGTCCAAAATAGAGAAAAAGGCATATTATCTACCAATTTGGAAGTTATCAGCAGAAGAAACAAAAGCAGAAATAGTTTTAAAGGTTGTCTCTGACACATGAAACTGAGATGGGAAGAGATGGGGCAGGAGGAGACTATGACTCTTTGTCACAAGGAGTGTGCAGCATTACTTGTGTAATTTTTTAGAAGACTAGGCTTCTTCAGTTGCAGGGCTTGAAGGGTGGGTGAGGAGAGACTAGGAAATCTCTCAGATTCAATCCAACTGGAGATTCTGTGGTACTCTGGTCCCAGAAGTTCCCAGAAGGTCATCCAGCTAATGCTGAACTTAGTTTGGGCAAAACTCATCAGTGCCAGAGCTCCATAATCTTTATCCTACACCCCAACTCCTCTAATAGCATGGACCTCACCCAGCAATTAACACAGAGAGAAAACAACCCCGAGTCCAACTTAAAGGAACACAAAATGCTTTTCACACCTTTCTTATACTTAATCATAATAAAACTAGTAGAATTATACTAGCTATTACTTTTTGGCCCCTTAGAATGGGCCAGGCCCTCGGATAAGTGCTTCGCATACATCATCTTTGCAACCGTCTTATGAAGTTGGTATTATTCCCATTTATAAATGAGGAAAATGAAGTCTAGAGTCACACAGGTGAGGCTCACAGCTGAGACTTAGGCCTGAATCTCTCTGTCCCTAAAGCAGATACTCCTGCTCATGGTGTACAGCTCCACAATTCCTCATCTACTATTCTGAAACCCTAAAGACACTGAGAGTCTGGGTATTTTCATCTGGTAGCCAAGTATGACCTGAACTGACATTAAGCCCTGTTACCTTTATTTAGACCACTTAGTGTAAATATTTATATTTTTTTGTTGCAGAAATATGAATGCATTTGACTACAAGTTGCTATCCTAGAGTTCACTGGGGTATTATGTGGTATATAGTATATGCAAAGTATTACTTTCCTAAAATCTGAAATATGCAGAATTCCAAAAAAACACCAAGGGTTTCAGAGAAGAGATCATGGACTGGTAAATGCAAGTTATTTTAATACTTCAGAAGACACTGGATCAAACTTGGATACACACGTATTTATAGATTTTAAAAAAAGGATTGGAGAAAATCTACATGGACATATGTGATATAACTAGGAATATACTTTTTAGAAAAAAAGACCTTTCATCAAACATTGATTTTTCATTTATCTATCTCTCATAAAACTTGATCTGTGAATGTGCAAAAAAAAATTTAATGTTCTGGCGGTTTTTACTGCAATTAAATGGGATAATCTTTGCAAATATATTTGCCTCTGTCCTAGTTTGCTAATGCTGCAGAATGCAAAACACCAGAGATGGATAGGCTTTTATAAAACGGGGGTTTATTTCACTACACAATTACAGTCTTAAGGCCACAAAGCGTCCAATCAGCAATCGGGTACCCTCACCGGAGGATGGCCAATGGCCTCAGGAAAACCTCTGTTAGCTAGGAAGGCAGCTGGCATCTGCTCCAAAGCTCCGGCCTCAAAACGGCTTTCTCCCAGGACGTTCCTCTCTAGCAAGCTTGCTCCTCTTCAAAACATCACTCCCAGCTGCACTCTCTTTCCTCTTCGAGTCAGCTCATTTATATAGCTCCACCGATCAAGGCCCACCCCGAATGGGTGGGGCCACGCCTCCATGGGAACATCTCATCAGAATCATCTCCCACAGCTGGGTGGGGCACACTCCAAGCAAATCCAACCAACACCAAAACGTCTGTCCCACAAGACCACAAAGATAATGGCATTTGGGGGACACAATACATTCAAACCGGCACAGCCTCCCACTTATAAACTTTGGAAAAGTGAAAATTTGTCTTTTCACAAAGTTCAAATGAGACAGAACAAGTGATTATGACTTGTTTCTTCTGGTGTGGAAGTGACATGTTGATTTGCTCAGGCCAGGAAGTGTTTGTGTTTTGAATTAACCAATAAAACAAAGAATGCTAAAAATAAATTTTTAGCAATAGCACATTAAAACAATTAGACAAATGTTATTCCTAGTAAACAAACAGACTTAGATATTATTTCCTCTCCACATTTTTTTTTCAAAAAGACTCGCATATAAAAAGTAAACAATGCTATTTTTGTGGCTTAAAATGACACTTCCATATGAATTGTCTGGTGCTATTAAGCTGTTCCTTTGTATTTACTACATTTGTCACATATTGATGTTGGTATTATTGTTGGGCTTCTGTAAACCTAAGTGAACTGTTTCCTTTTTTAATTTTTATGAGGAAAAATTTCAAATATACACCAAAGTAAAGAGAATGGCCCAATAAATGACTATATATCCGTCATTCAGATTGAATAATTATCAACATTTTGCCAAATTTGATCCTTTATCCTATTTCTCTCTCTCTCTTCCTAGCTCACTCTCACTCCTTCTTGCTTCATCTCTTCAGAGAATATTTTAAAGCAAATCCAAGATACCCTGACATTTAACTCCTAAATGCTTCATTGTGTATTTCTGAAAAATAAGGATATTTTTATATAATGATAATACCATTGAAACAATTAACAAAAAAAATTGGTAATCCTTTAATTTTATCAGTACCCCACACGTATTCTAATTTCAGTCATTACCTCAAAATGTCTTAACAGTTTTCCTGCCTTTTTTCATAACATTGACTTCGTAAAGACTGGTTCATTATTTTAAAATGCAATAATCTGTTTTGTATGAACATATTAAAATGAAATAATACATTCCTCACTATGTGAGAACCATGTGAGTCTGTATCTTGGCTGAGTGGTCACTGAAGTTGGAAAACTTGGGTTCAAATCCCAACTCCTCTTTCTTACTCCTGTTTGATCTTGGACAGGCTTTATAATGCCCATGTGCCTCACTTTCTCTTCTGTAACATGGAAAATAATAGCAACCACCTCATAGAGTTGCTGTGAATTACTGCATACCTAGCACTTACTACATGCTTGGCACACAAGAAGCACTGAAAGAGTTGAGCTTATTATTTTCCTATAGTGTGCACCTTTCTGGACACACTATATGCTTACTTTGGGGATTTCTGAAATTTGCTCAGCATTTTTCACACTTTGAATGTGTTAATATACTTAAGAAGAATTATTAATAATACAGGCACTAAAATGGAGGCAGAGACTGCTGTACTGAACATGAAATTGTACTGAGTTTCTTCCTGAGCAGAACCAACCCCCTAAAATCCACCATCCTCAGAGATACTCATCCAGTTGTAAAACCTACAATGTAGGGGGTTCAAATGTGGCCTAAAATTAAATCCTTGTTAGGCTAGCACAGTATTTACCTTCAGGCAACACATATTTTCTCCTTTGTACACCAGCTCTCACTTCTCCCTCTTGTCCTACACAGGGCTCGGCCACATATTTACGTATTTGTCTGATTCTGTGAGTGACTCATAGCTCTAAATCCTAAGAGATACTGTCTCATCTGGTATCCAGATTATCAGCTAGGAGTCAAATAGAGTAGCAAAGGCTGAGAAAAGTAAGTATCTATGGGTTATCTTGGAAGTAGAAGTTAATAATTAATTATTTTCACTAAGAAAAGAAAATATGGAGAAAACTTTTTTAGCTCAAACATATACTAAGAGTAAAAAAAAACACATAACATGAATTCACATAAATGATATTGGAAAGTGTATATATCAAAAAGAACCATTGCTTACCCAAAAAATTCTAAGGACAATAAGTAAGACATTTCCAACTAGGTTTGGAGCAAGTAAATTATCGTTATCGTCATTGTCATCACTATAAATAATATTTATTTACTTCTTACCATTCTAAGCATTTATTAATTCACTTTATCTTCACAATAATCTTCTGATGTCAGAACTAGAATTGTTCCCTTTTCTCAGATGAGGAACTGAAACTTAGAGGGTTCAAGTAACTTGCTCAAAGTCACAGAGGTAGTGAGTTGTAGAGCCAGAGTCTGAAACAAGCCTCTATTACACCAAACTAGACTAAGGACTGGACAGGACTGATGCAAACAGAAGATACCATAATGTTGAGAGTTGACAAGGCAAGGCAGAATACACAGCTTCTCTTTAGTTTCTGCCTCAAAACCAAAGAGAATGGCTATAAAACTATAAAGGAATCAATAAAAGCCATTTAAAAGGAAATTAAACTAGAGAACATTGAGAATAAAAGCACTTAGCCACTTTCTTTTTAAAATTTCTTATTTGTTTTTTATTACAGAAACATTTCATGTTCATTGTACAAAAATTTTTAAATAAAAAAAGTAGAAAAGAAAGAAAAACAAATTAAAATTAATTTTTGGTGTGTCTCATTTGCTACATCTCATTTGCTGTATCTATTTCAAGAATTGCACACTAGGTGATTATAGAACAATCTGGGTTCTTGCTAGTCTTTCCTGGATATAAACAAAACTTCACCTTAATATAATTATATTTGCATTTATGTTACTTTCTGATTACTTCCTTATGATGAATTCTCAGTAGAAGTGCCTTTTTGAGGCAAATTCACTTAGTCCCTTTCAATGAGTTCACACTTCCCCCCAAAATTATACATCAAAGAACTGAAAGAAATTGCACCTGTGATTATAAATGAATAAAACCAATCATTAAGAAATCATATACATGGGAGAGGTCCCTGAAGACTGGACACACACAAATATTGCAATTATTGCAAGCCATCATTGGTTCACCAAGAGCAAGGTGTCTACCATCATTTCTTTGTTTTAACACTAGATTGACTTGTAGATCAGAAAAACGAGAATCAAGATAAGAAGACGTCTGAAAACCATATCTTAGTAGATGACATTGGGAAAATGGATCAGTTTGGCCCAAAGAAAAAAGACATGAGGACACCAAATAGCTATTCCCATCTGAAGAACTCTCTAATTCAAGAGCTCTGTCAAAAAAGAATTGGGCAAAAACTTAGAAATCATAGAAATGAGTTCCACATAAGGAATAATCCAACAAATACCATTGTGTAGAAACAGAATGTATGGTCAATAAACTCAGTGTGCTTCCCCTTAGAGGAAGCAGGCTGACCACCTGATTAGCATGGCCCCTTTATGTAAAGTAGTAAAAAGGAACAAAGTAAAATTCTAAAAGTTGGCACATTACTTCTCAGTAATGAAATTATAACAAAAACAAACACATTTTGTATCTTATAAAAATCAAAGTATTGAGCATGTTATAATAGAAAATTTAAAAACTGCATCACAATAATTAAGAACTCAAAACCAAACGGATACATGATTTAAAAAAAAAAAAGTTATACACAGTGCTTTCAAGGAAACAAAACTGTCTCAAAAACTTTAGTGCTAACTTGCTCTAATATCTCATTTTCCAAAGAAATGGTCTAAAGATTTCCTGTGACATTGCAGAATTTAATTAGTTTTTAACCCATGTTTATTATGAGAAGCTACATTCCCTACTGGTGACAGATAATGGCAAAGTTAAAAATACCTTGAGGGGTGCAAAAGTATGGGAAATGTATCCATAAAAAATTGATGTAAATATATGTCAGTACTTCAGTTGATCTTAGAAAATGTATGGTTTTTAATACATCATACATTGATATCCCAGAAATTATATCAATCATCCTACAAATATCTACCAAGTGTCTATGTATGCCAATCACTGTTCTAGGTGCTTGGCATACAGCAGGCAAACAAAGTAAACAAAGATCTCTGCCCTCCTAGAGCTTATATTCTAGCAAACTTCATTTGTCATTTTTTATCCTAGCAAAAGAAGCTCACATTCATCATAATTCTTCATATTACAAAACTCACCCAGAAAACTGAAGAGACGTGATGAACTTTCAGAATAGGAAGACTCTCTTTAAAAGACATTATTGCAACAAATGTTTAAAAAGAAATAAACTGATTTTGAAATTTAGTTCAAATAATTAATAGGCAGATTATGTTGTCCAATCAAGTATTCTTTCTCATTTTTCTGGTATTTTTTACTGGAAAAGTTAGTGTCAAAGTCAAGAAACTATCATTTGTTTATTATTACTCATTTGTTGATTGTTAACGATATATAGTTCAAAATACCTTTACTTTGTTTTTTACTCAAAGAAATTTTTAATCCCTTTGATGCTTTCAAGGACAGTATGTCTGAGGCAGAATAAAGCAATCAGGACTGGATTTTGTCAACCATTGGAAGAAATCACTTATAATAAATTTCTGAAACATCCTACTTCTGCCCTCTTTTGGAAAGAGAGAATTTTTTACTTGAGGTGGATAAATTTCACCAAGTGTTTTGTTATTTATTATTCAGTTTCCAAGGCCTTGAACCTGAATTAACAGATAATACATTGGTTTGAAATAATCTTTGTTTTTCTCTTGCAATTTTTCTTAAAAATCTATCACTTATGATTATTAAGAAGTAAACCATACATTCACAATATATACACTTAGTGACCTGCTGAAAGTAGTAGATCTGAAGTAACTTCCTCCTTTTATTGGAATTCTATTTCTTCCAAAAATCTATTCTATGACAAATATTATTTTATTTTGTTTTGTTCACCAATGATTTTCCATTTTATATTTTCTGATCATAGCTTCTAATAATTACTAATTGTGTGACTGAGAATATTGCATAATTTCTGTGATCATCTATTTCCTCATCTGAAAAATGGGTCTAATAAAACTTACCTTGTTGGTATAGGTTGCCAGGAGATAGAATGAAGGTAGAGAATAGGGAGGTAATACTTGATTTGTGCAGATTTTTAATTAGGTTGATTGTTAATGTTTGAAGATGGATAGAGGTGATGGTAGCATATTATGTGAGTATAGCTAACAGCACTGAATTACATGTGTGATTCTGGTTGAAAGGATAGTGTATGTCACTAGAAGGAAAGCTAGAGGATAAAACATGGGACTGTATAACACAGTGAACCTTAGTGTAGATGATGACCATGGTTAATAGAACAAATATAAGAATGTTCTTTCATGAATTAGAACGAATGTACATCACTAAGTCAAGGTATTAACAATAGGGTGGTATATGAGGGAAAATACACCTAATGCAAACTGTGGACTATGGTTAACAGTGATATTTTAATATTCTTTCTTCAGTTGTAAAAAAGGTACCACACCAATACTAATGTCAACAATAAGGGGGCATAAGGGGCATGGGGTTTTTCCCTTTGGAGTAATGAAAATGTCCTAAGATTAACTGTGGTATGGATGCATAACTCTGTAAATATACTGAGAGCCATGGATTGTGTAGTTTGGATGGATTGTATGGTGCATGAATATATGTTAATAAAACTATTTTAAAAAAACTAACCTTTCTGTGTGGTAATCCTTGTTGAGTATTCAATGAAAACATTAAGTACCTATTATATTGTAGGCACCCCTTAAAAATGTTGGTCCCTTTTACTTTGATTAAATTAAGATTTGCCTGATTGCCTCAGTTGTTGCAGAAGTAATATCCTATCCCTTTTGTTGTTATTTTTCAGTTTTCCCACTCTGCCTCAGACAGGTTATTTTCTTTCCCATTCTCTTTCTTCCTATTTTTACTTTCCTCTCCCGTCACTGCCTTTTGGTGCTCAGCCAGTCCATTGCGCAGGACCCTGAGCTCAGGCACATAAAGTGTTATTATCATTGCCAATCCTACAACATCCAAAACTACCATTACCACTAACAGCACCACTATCAAAGACAACAGCAAAAATAATAGCTTCACTTATAATTCATAATACTTTAGAATCCTAAACAATATTATCTCTCATTTTCCAGTTGAAGTAGCCAAGGAACAAAGCTTCATTTGCAGGCTTAGAGAAACCTTTCCTACCAGTATCTGTCCCACTATTAGCCATATCTCAATTAACAATGTGAAGTGATGAATTCTTATTTCTTTCTTTTAATTTAAAACTGATATCGAGGATCGAGGGAGAACCCACTTTCTGGCTCCATGTTAAGAGTCTCTTTTTAACTCCTGGTTAAAATAACTTACTCTTGAAAGAACATTATACCCTACAGGAAATTGTTTCTGATTTTGTCAGGTTTTGCCACTCTAAATTCGGTATCACAAGCATATTTTAAAAGAAGCTATTGCTGAGGAAATTATTACCTCAGTTTATACAATGCCTGCTAAGGGAAAGAAAAGTTAGGGACAGAAGCAAAAATAACCAATGCCTGTTCATGACCATCTGGTTCTATGAGAGAAAGATGAAAGAGAGAACAGGAAAGGTTGAAAGCAAATGAAATCCCTACTACTGGTGATTAGTGAGGAGTTATCCAAGCAGTCGTATTCACTAAAGGAGAAAATCATTTAAGAAAAGCCACTCATAAGGTCTCCACTAGGGCAATCCCAAATCCATGAACATTCCCCTAGAATGGACTTTTGGCTCTAAGAGAAGAAAGGTGAACTACCAAAAATATTAATAATGAAGTTAGGCATTTTATAATTTTAATAGACTTATTACAGAGTACCATAATTTATACTGCTACAGGATGGTAAAGATATTTAATCAGGATAACTTGCTTTTAGTACTATCCTCTCTTTAACTGTCACATTACAAGTTATTCTTAGTGAATTTGCCTAAATTGCTAAAACAATACTTTGCCAGTTACACTTTAATAAAGAAAAATCCCCAGTGGGAAATTTTGAATATGAGTTGTTGTAGAAATTGGCTAAATAGTTATGATATTAATACATACTGAACACCAAACTGTAATTTTTTCCCATTCTCTTCACAAGAATAAGGTATTTCTTGAAACGAAATAAAGCTTCAGGGGCTGAGAGATTTTGAATGGAGTTGAGAGGTCACTCTGGTGGACATTCTTGCCCAATATATGGATAACACTTTTTGGGTTTTAATTTATTGGAATGGCTGGAGGTGAATACCTGAGGCTACCAGGCTCCAGCCCAGTGGCCCTAACTCTTGAGGATGATTGTACAGTGGTGTGGATTACAGGGGGTGACCGTGTGATTGTGGGGGCCTTGTGGATCACACTCCCTTTGTCCAGTGTGTGGATGGATGAGTGGAGGAATGGGGACAGGGGCTGGATGAAGGGTGGGGTGGGATGGGGTGATGATTTGGGTGTTCTTTTTTATTTTTGTTTTTCATTCTTGTTTTGGTTCTTTCTGGTGTGGGGAAGGTGTTCAGAGGTGGATTGGGGTGATGAGGCCACGGCTGTGTGATGGTGCTGTGAACAGTAGGTTGTACACCAAGGATGATCGTGTGGTGCATGGATGTATCTCAATAAAACTGAATTTAAAAAAAGAATAAGGTATTTCAGGAAGTAAAGGATAGTGGAGAATAATGATGTTGGTAATGGCAAAAATTCTGACTGTGCCATATTAAAAAAAAAATAGAGGAAAATATACAAAGGAAAAGGATATAAGAAAGGAAACAATTAAAACCTCAGCCAAAAGAGAGCAGCTGTGGGAGGAGGATGGAAATGCAAGTGACATTTTAAAAGAAAACAAATACTATTTTCATTATTGTTTTATCGAAGCACTCTATAAACCATAGAATCAAACACAATTCTTGCTGGGGAAAATAAATCAAAGCCCCAAGAGTGCTAATGAGTAGAAACTCCTTAACTTTACTATATTAGTTTATAGAATAGGGACAACTCAAGGACTGAAGTTTTTTTATCCTTTCTGTGTATTACAAATGCTATTATTTACTTAATGGTGCTTTTATTTTAGCTCTCATCATTCCTTTTGAAATAAATTGCTTATGTCCTGCTGCCTCCACTAGATTATGCCCTCCTTGAAAGTGGAACTATACTTCATTTATTTCTATATCCTTAGCCCCAACAATGCCTCCACATTCTATTCCTCATTAATAGAAGGCTCAATCGGAAGAGCCTCAAATTCAATTACTATCATCCCCCTTCATGCTTGCTCTTTTTCCTAATTTATCTATCTAAATTAATGGTGTCATTGAGTGTCCATCAACATGGAAATATGATCATCATTCTTATTTTTTCCTGTTCCTGTATATCCTGCATCAAACTCTTCCACACACAAAATAAAATCAATTAATTTTATCTTAAATAGGTCTCTCCAATGTGATTTTCCTTCTCCATCTTCATTGCCATTCCCTGATTTTGGTTTCTCTTCATTTCTCACTTGACGTGTTATCACAGCCTCATAGGTGGCTTCTAAACCACATATTTTGTCCCATTCTCATGTATCTTTCACTGGAAAGATAAACCTAAAAAGTTCAGATTATTTTAAATAAATAAACAAAATTCAGAGGTTTCCTGTCTCCAACAAGAAGGTTTACCCTCTCCCCATGACACCGTGACTAGGTCCCAGTGTCTCTCCTCAAGCTCATTTCCCTTCCCAGGCTCCTTCCCCACACCCAGGTTTCTTCTCAAATGCTATGGGTTTTATGATATATGATTATAAATGTGCTTATTTGTTTAATATATGTCTCTTTCACAAGATTTTAAGATCCACCAGAAAGGAGACTACAGTTGTTTTCTTCAATACTGTAAATCCAGGGCCTACCTCATAGTATCAGGCCCAAAGTGGGCTGTCAATAAATATTTCTGGAATGAATACAATTACTAAAGATACTGACTGGTGAAGACTTACCAATGGTTTAGAAAAGAGAGTGGATTAGGGTCTTGAATTGTATTGTTAATTCAATGGAGTAGGCAAACCAACATAATGGCTCAGATGCTACCTCCTCGGGAGCTACAGATTCCCCAGAAACTACACTGGGAACAAAGAGTTGTTAACCATAGCTGTTAATCATAGTTGATTTTACATCCATATGTTTTCACAGGGAGTCACTGAAGTTTTTAGTTCTTGAGAACTAGACAAACCTATGTTTGTCTTCCTGACTAAATCACTCACTAATTATGGAAATAATGAAAAGTGTGCTATGTTTAAAAGAGTAGATTTAAAGGATTGCTCTTACATGATTAGTTGATTTACAAAAAAGACTCACCATCCGATTCCCTTCAGTAGGGAACTCCTTAATTTTTTAATAACTTAAATATAAGTTATCAGGGAGGCAGTATCTCATGGCAGTTAAAAGCATGAACTTGAAGTTAAGCAGGTCTAGTTTGAACCTTGGCAAATTAATAAAACTTCCTAAACTTCAGTTTCCACATCTGTACACAAGTAAATAACAATATCTCATGTGTTTGCTGTAAGCATTAAATGCTTTTAAACATGTAAAGCACTTATCTCAGACCAGTAAGTAGAAACTGCTCAGTAAATTGCTTTAAAAAAAATCAATATTCAGTGTTCAGCCAAATTTGTGCTTCAATGGTCTAGGAAAGTTCTGTAAATTAGGTTGTGTGGTTTATTAGTGTTGAAAACTACGTTTTTCCTTTCCTAAATAAAAACCCTGATGGAAAGTTATCCTCCAGAACACGTTTCACTGACACCCATAAACTGCATGAGTCTGTACACTGACGAGGCTGGAAGTCTCTGAATTGAGGATGTACTTTTGTTTCCTAGTTAAAAGCAGAAAAATGTTTGATGTAGACAATTTTTTAAAGGACCACAATCAAATAAAAATAAAAACAAAAAACACAATTAAAAAAAAAGTTCTTTTAAAAGATCACAACCTATGCCTATGTGGCTTAGAGTTGATACTTTCCTCTTGTTTTATCAAAACGTTTTATCAAAAATGAAAAGGATTAATCCATATTGGGATAGAAAGTTCACAATAAGCAGTGATATCTCCAAAACACCCTGAGTACTGTAGGCCGTGATGATCACATGTCTGCTTCTGGTTAGTGTCTACCCTTATAAATTAAAGATGTAAGTCAACAAATTAAACTGCTTTGAGTAGAACTATCAATGCATAGTTAATTCTCAAAACAACTTCAGAAGGGTGCTTTTTATCTGATTCCTTAACTCTGCAATTCACAGATATAATTTGCATTTTACAAGAAATTCCACTTACAGCATACAGTTAGAAAGCACTGATCTACAGAATTCTTTAACATGAATAACCATGGTTAATATGATCTAAATACCATAACTGACTGGACTCTTTAAAAACACATTCCCCCGAGAAAAGAATAATAGAAGTATAAATATAAAGATGTATACATGACAAACCAGTAGCAGTGGCTGCCTGTGGAGTAAGGTGGCTGGCAGACAAGGGGTAATGGGGGAAAAAATACTTCCTCGTTTTATACCCTTTGGTATTCTTTAATGTTATACAGGTATATAATTACCTATTTAAAATAAATACATAATATTTTTTTAAAACAACAAAGGAAAATAACTTCTGCCTCACCTACACTGAGGCATATGAAGCAATGCTCCAACCCTTGGGAGAATCTCTCCAGACTTCCCCTCCTAAGCTTCTTCAGGAACCCTCCTGTGCCTTTCTGCTTGGTTTTAGATGCTGGAACTAGGTTCCTCTTCTGGGTTGTCCTTTCATGTGGATGGTCTGGTTGACTTTATCCTGGTTTGTTTTATTAAATGCTGACTTTCCAATTTCCTTTTGCTTTATCCTCCACATCCCACGGGACTCCAGGAACTCCACCCCAGCTACCTCAGTACAGATTGCCACTTGCCCAAGATGGGAGTCCTGACCCTCCCCAGCTTGAGATTTGTAACTATCTTCGAGTAACCACCTTGGAGTCTAAAGTCTGAGATCAAAGGTCTAGCTGTGCCTTTAGTTATATGACATCAAACAAGACACCCCCATTAAAATTCTGCCTCCTCACTTACCAGCTGTGCAACCTTTGGCAGGTTCTTTCCCCTGCCTGTGCATTAATTTTCTTATCTAAAAATGGAGATAGTAATAGTAGCTACCTCAATAAGACATGAAGATGAAATGAGCTGCTACAAGTAAAGCACTTAAAACAGATCATGGTGGACTTGGGCAAGATGGTGGCATAGAGAGGAGTGGAAGCTAAGTAGTCCCCCTGGAACAACTACAAAAAACCAGAAACAACTAGCAAATAATCCAGAATAACTGCGGGGGGACAAACAAGACCATCCACTCATCATACACCAACCTGAATTGGGAGGAATGCCTGAGAACACAACATAAAATCTGTGAGTAAAACCTGCGGAACCAAGTCGTGAGACCCTCTCCCCCATAGCCCGAGCTGCAAAGCCTCCTGGTGCCAGAGACAAGCTCTCTCCCAGCAAGCGAATATAGCTCAGCTGAGCTCCAACTGGGGTTTTAAGTAGCAAGTGTGAACTGCTCACTACAGGTACGCATCCCCCAAAACAGACAGAGGCTTTGGGTGACGACTGACCTGGGAGAGCCAGAGGGTCGCCTTGGACTGGGTCTGAAGGGGACTATCTGTTTCTTTTTTGGCTCAGTGGAGAAAGCCCCAGTCATTTTCAGTTTCCAGGGCTGTGACTCGGGGAAGGGCAGAGACAGCACAAGCAGAGAGCGAGACCATTGAAATGCTAATGACCTCCACCTGAGGGGTCTATCTTCTCTAGGAGGAAAGGGGTGGGGCCCTTTCCATTCAGAACCAGACCCCAGAGCCTGGGGGAACACGCCCATACCTCCTCACACCAGTCAAGAATTATAGGCTAACAGGCATCACCTGCTGGGCAAAAAAGCACAGTGAACCTGAGGCATCCAAGGGTGGAGCAATTTTCTAAGACACACCCTCAGGGAAACCAGATACTGAATATTTCTTCCCTCTGGGACCTGAGCCTGTTCTGGTCTGGGAAAACCTGATTTGGATAACCAAGGAAACCATGCCTAGACAACAGAAAATTACAACCTACACTAAGAAAAACAAAGTTATGGCCCAGTCAAAGGAACAAACGTACACTGCAACTGAGATACAGGAATTTAAACAACTAATGCTAAATCAATTCAAAAAGTTTAGAGAAGATATTGCAAAAGAGATAGAGGCTGTAAAGGAAGCACTGGACATGTATACAGCAGAAATCAAAAGTTCAAAAAAACAAGTAGTAGAATCTATGGAAATGAAAGGCACAACACAAGAGATGAAAGACACAATGGAAACATACAACAGCAGATCTCAAGAGGCAGAAGAAAACACCCAGGAACTGGAGAACAAAACACCTGAAAGCCTACACGCAAAGGAGCAGATGGAGAAAAGAATGAAAAAATATGAGCAACGTCTCCGGGAATTCAAGGATGAAACAAAGTACAATAATGTGCGTATCATTGGTGTCCCAGAAGGAGAAGAGAAGGGAAAGGGGGCAGAAGCAATCATAGAGGAAATAATTAATGAAAATTTCCCATCTCTTATGAAAGACATAAAATTACAGATCAAGGAAACGCAGCGTACTCCAAACAGAAGAGATATGAATAGGCCTACGCCAAGACACTTTATAATCAGATTATCAAATGTCAAAGACAAAGAGAGAATCCTGAAAGCAGCAAGAGAAAAGCAATTCATTACATACAAAGGAAGCTTAATAAGACTATGTGCGGATCTCTCAGCAGAAACCATGGAGGCAAGAAGGAAGTGGTGTGATATATTTAAGATACTGAAAGAGAAAAACTGCCAACCAAGAATCCTGTATCCAGCAAAGCTGTCCTTCAAATATGAGGGAGAGCTCAAAATATTTTCTGACAAACAGACAATGAGAGACTTTGTGAACAAGACACCTGCCCTACAGGAAATACTAAAGGGAGCACTACAGGGTGATAGAAGACAAGAGTGCGTGGTTTGGAACACAATTTTGGGAGATGGTAGCACAGCAATGTAAGTACACTGAACAAAGGTAACTATGAATACGGTTGAGAGAAGAACGTGGGGAGCATGTGAGACACCACAAGAAAGGAGGAAAGATAACGACTGGGACTGTGTAACTTGGTGAAATCTAGAGTATTCAACAATTGTGATAAAATGTACAAATATGTTCTTTTATGAGGGAGAACAAGCAAATGTCAACCTTGCAAGGTGTTAAAAATGGGGAGGCACTGGGGGAGGGACGCAATCAGCATAAACTAGAGACTGTAACTAATAGAATCATTGTATTATGCTTCCTTTAATGTAACAAAGGTGATATACCAAGGTGAATGCAGATAAGAGGGGGGGATAGGAGAGGCATGTTAGACACTTGACATTGGTGGTATTGTCTGATTCTTTATTCTACTTTGATTTAAGGTTATTTTTCCTTTTGCTGCTTCCTAGCTGTCATTTTTTCTTTCCTCTTTCTTTTGCCTCTCTACCTTCTTTGACTCTCCCTCCTGCCTTGTGGAAGAAATGTAGATGCTCTTATATAGATAGTGGTGAAGGTGGTGAACACATAAATGTATGACCATGCAGAGAACCATCGATTATTTACTTGGGATGGAATGCATGGTGAGTGAACAAAACCATATTAAAAAAAAAAATGGGTTGATGACAAAACCTCGAGGGCAATATACTGAGTGAAATAAGCCAGACACATTAGGACAATTATTACAGGGTCTCACTGACAGGAACTAATTATAATATGTAAACTCATAGACATGAAATATAAGGTACCAAGATATAGGGCAAGGCTTAAGAATGGGGAGTGGTTGCTTAGTATGAGCAGAATGTTGAATTAGGATAAACTTAAATGTTTGGAAATGAACAGGGGTGTTGGTAGCAAGATGTGAGAATAACTAACAGCGCCGAATGGTGTGTGAATGAGGTGGAAAGGGGAAGCTCAGAGTCATATATGTCACCAGAAGGAAAGTTGGAGGTCAAAAGATGGGAATGTATAAAACTGAATCCTATGGTGGGCAATGTCCATGATCAACTGTACAAATACTAGAAATCACTTCCATGAATCAGAACAAATGTATGACAGTACAATTAGAAGTTAATAATAGAGGGGCATATAGGGAAGAACCATATACCTATTACAAACCACATACTACAGTTAGTAGTATTTCAACATTTTTTCATAAACAGTAACAAATGTACTATATCAATACTACGAGTCAACAATCGAGGGGGGTTGGTTAGGGATAGTGGAGGATTAGAGTTTCCTTCTTTTTTTTCTTTTTTCATCTTTCACTTTATTTCTTGTCTGGAGTAATGAAAAGTTTCTAAAAATTGAACAAAAATTAAGTGTGATGGATGCACAGCTGTATGTGGGTACCCAGGGGCAAGTGATTGTACACTTTGGATCTTTGGATAATTGTATGGTATCTGAACAATCTCAATAAAAATGAAAAAAAAAAGAAAAAACAGATCATGACACAGAGAAGCACTTGATGAGTGAGTTATTATTATTTAAGATGTAGTTATTATTGTTGTAGCTGTTATTACTATGCCTTATCTTCTAGAATAGGGTCAGAAAATTTTCCTTAAAGGACTGGATATAAATATTTTAGGGTTTATGTGCCCAGAGGCAAAATCAAGGCTATTCTGTAGGTGCTAATACAAGCATTTAAAATGTAACCATTCAAAACTGTAGAAATTGGTTCTCAAACATTAAAAAAAAAATGGTGATTGGGGAGATTTGGTCTCTGTATGGTAGTTTGCCAACCCCTGTTCCAGAACAACACCATACAATGGAAATTTAAGATATGCCTCAAGTGTGAGCCACACACATTATTTAAAATTTTTGCTAGTAGTTATATTAAAGAGTGGAAAAAGAAACAGGTGAATTAATTTTAATAAAATATTTTATTTAACATGTGATCAATATAAAATTATTATGATATTATATATTCCTTTTTTTATTTACTAAAACTTTGTATTTTACACATACAGCACATCTCAATTCAGAAGAGTCACATTTTATGTGTTCAGCAGATCTGCATGGCTGCTGACTACCAACTTGGACAGCACAGTTCCAGAACTATAAAATGAAAGGGTTGGACAGAATAATATTTGTTTCCTTTGCTCTAAATTACATTCAATTATGAAGCTAATATCTCACCAACACACATTTATTCTTTCGTTCATTTACTCACTGAATTTATTCACTATAGGTGTCAGGACTGTATTAAACTCTAGGGAAAGATAGTGTAGGAACTGTTCCTATCTCCAGTAGTTCACTACCCAGCGTAGGAAGAACGATGTCTACACCAGAGATAGATGAGCGTGGGGTTGGATGGGGGGCAGAGGGGTTCCGGGGGGAGGCTTGCACCAAGGAACTGGCCTGAGTGCTGAGAAGAGTGCCCAGGATGGTTACCCTTGAGCTGAGTTTCTGGAGTGATGAAAGGTTTCAATTCAATTCCAGCACAGGAAGCAGAGTGATGAAAGATGGGGAGACATGAAACAGTCTGGCCCTACTGGGCCCCCACAGGTCATTCTGACAGACCAGATTTCAGGACCTTGGGAAGGAAAGCCATAGCCAAAACCCCCACAAGGAGCCATACAATGGAAGGATTTATTTAGCAGTGATGCTAAGAAATGTGGATTGTATCCTGTAGCTAGTAGGGAGGCATTAAATAGTGGCAGGTGAAGGTTGACATGATCAACTCTGCATTTTAGAAAAGAATATTTGGCTGAAGTGCGGAGCCTGCATTGGTGGAGTGAGAGGCAGGAGACAAGAAGACATGTTGGGAAACCATTCCAGGAATCTAGACAAGCAATGAAGAAGGCCCAAACCAAGGCGGAAACACAGGAGGACACAGATACAGAAAACAGGGCAACAAGTAGTTGTGCAATGAGAGAAATAAGTGGAGGAGATTAGAGAGACATCCAGATTTCTGACCTCCATAACTGGAAAGATAACTGGGTTTCCATTTATTATGACTGAAAACATAGTAGGCCCTTCATTAAAAAAAAAAAAAAAAAAAAAAAAAATCCCCTTATACAAGAACAAGATTCCAGAGATCCGTCTTGTATTAAATGTTTCACTACAGCAAGTCTGTCTTGGTCAAGTTCATTAAACAAGTTTTGATCACATAATATTTTTAGGAAAAGTTCAGTGAAAGAAACGGAATCTTTTAAAAGATGCATTGTGTGAGTTTCCAGCCTTAAACTGGAACAATCATACCAATGTATTGTTTTTTGCTTGCTTTCTGACAGAGCTTCTTGAGTTCATGATCTAATGCTCCTGTATAAAGCACAGACTGCCTACAGAAAACTAAATTTGCCTGAACCACAAGCTAAATGCTCTTTTCTTGATGCTTCAGTGATGGAAATATATCAAGCTTCACTTCACTCAAAACAGTTATTAGTTGCTATCTGGTTAGTTATTCTGATCACACATTTTAGTTTCTTCCAGTTCAGATTTCAGTACCATGATGAATGGTCTTTTAATGCAACTCCATGCATTATATCCTCTCATAAATTTGTCCAAGGCAGGCAGAAAGGGGAAAGACTTCTCATCTCCATGGCTCTTCTTACTAGGGAGCAAAATCCTTCCCAGAAGCCTCCCCACCCAGCAGTCTTCCCCCCTATGCTCACTGAGTGGCCCTGGGCCACATGTCCTCCTTTAAACAACTAGCAAAGAGAAACAGGATGACTATGCATTGGCCTAAACCAAATACAGGTCATTCTATAGGAGGGGGCATGGGGAGTCATATGCTGTCAAAATAAGAAGGAGGAGGAGGTGGTGGTGGTAGTGGAAGAGGAAGAAGAAGAAGAAGAAGAAGAGGAAGAGGAGGGAGTGGGGGAGAGGGAGGAAATGGTGGTGGAGGAAGAAGAAGAAGAGGAAGGAGAAAGAAAAGGTGAAGGAGAAGAAGGAGGAGGAGGAGGAAGAGAAGGGGAGAAAGAGGAGGGAGGAAGAGGAGGGAGGGGTAGCGAAAGAGGAAGGAGAAGGAGAAGAAGGGGAGGAGGAGGAGGAGGAATGGGAAAAAGTCAGACATCTACAAACTAAGGATAATAAATTATTGCTCTCCTCGGCTTGGAAAAGTTGACTGGAAGACACAAAATGACATCTTTGAATCCCCAAAGTTACTTGATTTCTTCAAGTGCAAACTTTGTCAGTATCAAATATATTCCTGGAGCCTATTTCTCTGAATCCCCAGTGAAATGCATAATGCTGCCTTTTGTAATGAGAGTTTATACTAATTTAATTTCAACTTACTTCCGAGGACTTAAACCTATAGGAATAATCAACCCCTACCCACATATTGCCATCTCCTACCTATGACTTTGAAAGTCATCAAAGCAAAGATCTTCAGAAAATGAACGTCTGAAAATAATTTTAGAAATATATGGTGGGTTTACTGCTTTATTTCCTTCTTACTTCTAAGTCTATAGTTGCATTTAAATAATTCTAATGAATTGTCTCCTTAGGAAGAAATTCTTCTATCTACTTCAAGATAGATACACAATTTAAATTAAAAACAAAAAACTAACTAATATTTGTGAGTTTTTATGTATTTGAAAATTGGCAAGATTCATGCTTGGGTTTTAACACATATACTAATAGGTAACTGTAATAGGATATCAGTATACAGGGGGAAAAGATATGTTCCAAATCTAACAACCCTCATTTGTCAAAAGGCAGAAAGGTGATGGGGTAGAGAGACAATCTTCTTTCATATATAATGAATTTCTGAAAACAAACACTGAAACCAAATATAAAAAAAGTTTAATAACCTTACCTATCACAAGGGGATATATATTTTTAAAAAACCTCAAATATAAAATAAAATCCCAAATTATACCTTATTCCCAACTTATTCTTTATTTCTTCCTCTGCCTTTACAATTGCATACCACAGTCAACTCTTAGGTTCAGTGAGTGTCCAATTGAGGCCAAATAATTAAATGCTTGTGGGGAGGTGCGGGGTTGCGAATCTTTTGTCTCAATAATTTCATCACTATTATTGACACTTTGGCTTTTCTGTTTCCCATTCATATTTAAATCCAATAAAATATTTATTTAAATAGTTACAGAAACAAATACTGTTACAAAGCTAAAACTGAGCTACTAGCAGGCAAGCAGTAGTAATAGTCAGTAGACATAACACTTACTTCAGCGTAGGAAAGAGAGTTTGGGTGTTTTATTGTCTAATATATGGAAAACCACTCAAATATCAAACAAAAGAGATAGAATACCCATAATCTTTTCCTCAAATGTTAAGTCTGCAACATTTCAACTGGTGAATTACGATGCTTTCATTTCAGGAAGCAGAGAGGTGTCTGCCCATCCTTCTTTGGCGTTTTGACACTCAGACACTTCTTCAATTAAAATGCTCCAAGGACCATACAGGCCCAACAATCTCATACCTTTTCTCATTGTCCCAGTGAGTCCACTTCCCTACCTTCTCCCTCCAGAGCCAGAGTCAGGGACACAGCCAACTTCAGGTGCACGGGGTATGTGGCATCTAGGGTGAGCCTTCCCTGACATCTGGCAACGCGGCTGTTTAACATATGTGCACTGTATTCACCGCATGCCAGTGCTGCTGTGGAAAATTTAGAAGTTTACAAATGAGTCATAAAGTGAAAATGACTAGGAAGCATCAGCATAAGACATTATGTGGACCATCTACTGACCTCCTTTCAAAGTACCAATGTAGAGGACTCCCTTACAATCAGAGGCGCATTCAGTATCGGGCAGCAACTCACAAATGGTTCTCAGGCCCTTGGGAATGTCAAAAGGTTCTTACTAAAATGAACACTGAGTAATAAACTTTAATAGTCTCCAGAGGTACGTAATGCCAAAGAATAATACATAAAAAATCCTGATTTAATAAGAATACTTATATATTCCTCATAAATCATTCACTGCAAAGCAATTTTGAATTACTCAAAAGATACTAGATTATAACTCATGCTGAACTAAGCTTTACGTTGCCAATATCAAACAAATAGGTAAATTAATGTCCTTAATTAGCAGCTGATGACGAGAAATCATGCATAGCTTTAAAAGAATCTTACAACATCTGTGAAATTTCCAAGTCCATTGGCTAAAATAAGCTTTTCCCTGTCACAGCTTTTTTTTCCCCTCCTGGATCTCCCTGCAAGCTGTCAACCCAGTACATCATGCTGGATTGTGCAGCTGCCCATCACAGGAAATTGCTCTCTGACAGAGGTATTTCCAATCTGTAATGATTACTCTGTCACGCAGATAGTTAAAGTAATATAATAAAACCAAGAAAATCTGATGATTCCCCATATATCTGGGTAACCAGTACTCCTTCTTTCACACCTGCACTTAACAGATACATTGTATTTGTTAGTGGAATACAAAATAAAACATAACAAAGCCAGTTTTCTCCAATTTGCATTAAGCAACACCAATGCGGGAGAGCGGGTTGGAATAAAGGCTCTAGGTTTCTCTCTCTTGTATCTTCTAGTTGTCAAAAATCTGAAAAGATATAATCACCATGACAAGAAAGGAGTCAGTGGTTTCTATGGCAATGTTGAGAAAGGAAGGCCAAAGACAGGCCAAAGGAGGTAGGAAAGGGGTCAAGATTATCACTACAATTCCCTTCCCCTCTGAATCTTATTTTTGACAGTTTGCCTGAAAAAAAAAATCCAATTTTAGTGACTTTTCTTGATGCTTCATGGGTAAGTGTCAAACTGCAAGTTATGGAAAAGAATGTCTGGGAGGAAAAGAGTGGGAAGGAAATTCTCATAATGAAATCCGACTGCTGAGATCTAAGCCGATAGAGGAGCTTCAGGAGTTTTGCTGACATCCCCAATGTAAGGCAAACCATGCATTTAAAATCAAGGCCCTCGAGAGAAAATGAGTGGGAAGAGGTGGTGAAGCACTTTGATTCTCTTCTGAGACACATTTTCCAAGCGTGGGCAGGATGTAGTGGCAATCTGCCGAGTCCCAGATATTTTAATTATCTGCCATTTAGTTAGTTATGGAGTTACAGTGTTTAGAAAGTATAAATTTGGAAAAGTTCCTGAAATGTGAACTATCATGGCCTAAGACCTCTCCATATATGAAATGGCTGCCTTAGGAAAGTACTTCATCTTCAAGCCTTGGTTTCCTAATATGCAAAATTGGGTATTAAAAATTCCTGTATTCTCTTGTTGCTACATCTAATGGATGAACTGGGCAAGGATCAGTGAACAGGGCATGCTGAGAGGAGCTGACCTAAAACTGGATCTGGCTAATGAGGTAGGATATATAGTCTGTGTGTGTGTGTGTGTGTGTGTGTAGGGGGTGGGAGGTTGTTGTCCAGGTGACAACACACCAGTCAGGATACAGTCAATCAGGGTAAAGGCAAAGAGGGAGCATCAGGATGGAACAGCACAGGGTACCAGGGTCTCCCAGCATGCTGAAGGAAAGTCCAGGAATACTCATTTGTCTGCACACTTTTATCAAGCACCTATGATGTGCCAGGCACTGTACCAGATGTTAGCAATGGTGAACCAACTAGAAAAAATAAGTTGCATCCAGTTAGGAAGACAATTAGCTCAGCAATGAAAATAAAGTGGGTTGAAAGCTGCAATGGAGAAAATACCAGCTGCTTGGGAGAATATAGCAGAGATACTATATCTAGGTTGGGAGACTAGGGAAGACTTCCTGGAAGAAGTGACACTTTAGTCAACCTGAAGGATGACTAGAAACCAGCCAGGTAAAAAAGGGGGGAGGAAGAGTATCCCATATCATGGATGTTCCAGATCCTAAGGAAAGATGGCCAATGGTATCTGGTGAACTGAAAGAGGGTCGATGTCAGAATATTGAATTTGTGTGTTGGAAGAGAGGGACAGTTATTTTAAATGAGTGAAAGATACAGGGAAGTTGTTGTCCAAGGTTAGACAACACCCCCCATTCCCTACACACACACACACACAAACACACACAAACACACACACACAGACTCTATGTCCTCTGGTGTCTGTCCTACCTCATTAACCATATCCAGTTTTAGGTCAGCTCCTCTCAGCATGCCCTATTCTCCTGAAGGCTTTGTAAGTTAGTTAAAGATTTTATCTAAGCGCCAAGAGAAGTTATTAAAGGATTTAAGCAGAGGAGAAACATGATGTGATTTTCATCTTTGAACATAACTGGTTGTGGTGTGGATGGTGCATTTGAAGAAAATTGAACTCAAGGCATCGCAACTTAAGCAAGCAGCTAAAGCAGTCCAGGCAAGTGAAGCTTGTGACGTGGACTAGGGTGGTGACAGCAGAGAGAAAGAAGTGGATGGATCAGGAGTCATTTATGAAGTATACTAGACACATCATTGTGGCTTATTAGATTGGACATGGGGAAGAGGAAAGGAAGAACCATGGATGGAGTCCAGGTTTCATGTTTCGGCTACAGGGGAAATGGGGGTAGTGTTAGAAGAGTCCAAGTTCACTCTGTCTGCAGGTGGCAAAGGCCGCAAGGTTCAGAAACAGAATTGCAGATCCTGGAAGGAAGAAGGCAAAAGCAAGAAGAGTGCCCCACTCCCCTTTGCCCTCTCCACTGGGTTATGACTTTTGCACTTTCCCTCCACCTCCACACTGTCTGAGATCTGCCAGCAAAGATCACTGACAGCTTATGCTTCAGTTGTGATTGGATCCCTGCCTTCCCCCTGGCAGGTGATTCTGGTATTTGTGAAGGCCTTTTATCTCCTGGAGAGACATTCTCCACTAGTCAAAACTGTTATCTTCATCTGATCTGAGACATTTCACTTTTTCAATTTCACATACCATCCTGGAGAATTTTTCATTTTTCAGGCAGTGATCCAGAAAAGCTAGTGGAGAATTATAGCTTAAGCCATTATCAAAAACTCTTCCAAGATGACAAACAAAAGATAAGGAAACCAACAGTTCTGATTATTCATTCATTCATTCATTCATTCATTTGTTTATTCCACTAATATTTATTGAGTCATTCAACAAACATTTAAGAAGCGCCTTCCAATGTTCTAGGCTGTGCTAGGCACCAGAGAAACAGCCGCCCTCACAGTGTGTACATTCTTGTGGAGAAGATATTAAATAAGTAAACAAGTACTGATTTTGATAAGTGCTGTGGAGAAAAACAAACAGGGTGATGAGCAGAGAGTAACTGAGGATGGCATTGTCAATGGAGTGGTCTGGGTAGAGCTTTCCAGGCAGAGGAAACAGCAACAGCAAAGGCTGGCAGTGGGGAAGAACTTTGTGTGTTGAAGAACAAAAGGGTTGCCAAGGGTGTTATTGGCAAGTGAATGAATGCTTTAGATTGAAGGTGGAAAGGTGGGCCATAACAAGAAATTTGTGTTTTATTCTAAGTGCAAAGGAAGCCACTGGAGGGTTTTAAGCAGGGAGAGACAAAATCTGGGGTATGTTGTCAGATCACTCTGGCTGTTCTGTGGAAAACTGACTGGAGTAGAAGCAAGAGATGACAGTCAAGAGTTTGCTGCAGGAGTCAGGGTGAGAAATGATGATGGCTGAGAAAGAAGCAGTGTCTCAGTGGAGATGGAAAAAAAAAATGCAACCACTTCCAGGAATGGGCGGTGGGGTGCAGGACAAAGGAGAATCTCTGCTCTGTGCAAGGCTTCTCCTTTGTATTTCTGTAAACGCTTCCCAATTCATCTCAACTGATGACCTGTGGAAACTATTTATAGGTGGAATTACTTAATATCAAGTATCTCATTGGATTTACTTGTACTTATGTCTATTTTTATGACTTGGCCTAGGTATCAGGTGTATTTCAGGTCACAAAGGAAGGATCCTGTATCCAGCCATAAACATTGATGGGTAGGCTTTTCATTGCTTGGTCCACCTTACCTTCTTTTTCCTTCAGCCCCACCCTCCTGGAAAGCACTGCACTTGCACAGCTGGAAAAGATGACTGTTGGGGACCAGGACTCCAGTACGGCCCAGTGGGCCAAGGAACTGCCTTAAAAATAGAATATTGAGCCATTTCGTAGTCTAGCAAGAAGTCCAGATGCCATTAGGTGGAGTCTTTGGCTGGCTTCAGACTAATCAAAAGAGAGGCTTTGGGGTCCTACTAGACATTTACTGTCCCTGTTCCTCCTTAATCTCTATCTCAGGTTATACTAATAAAGTCACATCATTCAGTTTTGCCTTCAGTACACTAAAAATTGAACACCATGAAGTCATTCATACATGAAGGCAATATCACAATTTTTATAGGTCCATCTAAGTGGATAAAAACAGTATCTATTAGCCTCTAAGAAAGCCCTATCAGTAAAATCATATTGATGGACCCCCACTTCACCTCCTTCCTCAAACAAATCTACTTTTTTCCTGTAAAATTTGCACTCCCTGAGGACACCAAGTCTGCTGGATGTAATTCATGCTTTTGGTGTTCCCTGCTGGTTAAACCAGAGCTGGTGGCAGTTCTCTCCTGGAGGGTGACCAGGAGAAGCTTAGGGCAAGGAAGGGAATTACTTGAAGATTTTCTATATGTGCATTCAAGTGTAGGACTTTCTTAGCATGTCCCTGGAAGGAAAATTTATGGGTTGTAATTGGTGACAGGAAAAGGGACTTGCAGTGTTCTCCGTCTGGTGATCCCAGCAGATTGCAGCTTAATTTAGTTCAGATGCTGCTGCTCTCCATCTTTTGTAGGATTTTAGCTGTCCTTTTAGATGTTTCTCAGCCCTAAATATTCCTTCCTAAAAATTTTCATTTCTAATAATAAAACTAACCTAGTACTTCTCAACATTGCATATAAAAATTTTTTTCATTATGCCTCTCATTTGAAAGAAATTTCTAGGGGGAAAAAAGTTTCTTGGTATTTTATCCCCATGTTAACCCCATAACTGTTATGGTGTCATTTATCTGGCATGTTAACATTTAAGTATTGGAAAAGAAAAGAAACTAAACATAAGGCTTGTCTTTCTTTCAGTTTTGACCCACTTCAAATATTTTCAGTAGCAGACATTAAGATGGAAAAAAAACACACCAAATTTCAATTTCTCAAACTATTCTGTTCCGTGCATTGTCTTCCTAATCCAAGTGCTTCTTCTTAAAATGGGACCCAGACTATGTATTCATGAAGGGGAATTAAGTTGTCTGTTACCTGGACCACAGCACTGGCTTTCAGGAATCAAGATGATTTTATTTGCCTACTTTGGGTTGTTTTTCTAATAGCAGGGAGAGATTTACCCTTGATCATCTTCCCAGTCATTTCTTTTTCATTTTTAAAAATTTATTTCTTAATTTACATACTGTAAAATTTACTTCTTATGAAGCACAGGTCTATGCATTTTGACAATGCAGGCTTGTGTATCCACCACCACTATCATGATACAGAACAGTTCCATCACCCAAAAAGAATTCTCTTATGCTGCCCCTTTGTAATCAACCCCTCACTCCTACTCTTCTGTTTTCCATCCCTACCATTTTGCCTTTTCCAGAATTCCACATAAATAAAATCATGCAGTATGTAGCCTTTTGGATCTGGCTTTTTCACTTAGCAAATTGCATTTGAGATTCATCTAAGATATTCTATATGCCCCTAGTTTGTTCTTTTTTATTGCTGGGTAGTATTCCATTGTATGGACACACCATTATTTGTTTATCCATTTACCTACTGAAAGATACTGTTTTGTTTTGTTTTTTTTCCTAGTTTTTGCAGGATTAAAAGTAACACTTCTACAAACATGTTTATATAAACATAAGTTTTTCCTTTCTCTTGGGTAAATACCTGGGAGTGAAATAGCTAGATCATATGGTAAGGGTATGTCAAAATTTATTTTAAAACTTTATAAAATTTTCTGAGTGAATTGTAGTATTTCCCATTCCCACCAGTAATGTAAGAAAGTACCAGTTGCTCCACATCCTCACTGGCACTTAGTATTGTCATTTTTTTCTTAAGTTTTAACTATTCTGATTAGTATGTGGAACTATCTCTTCATGGTAATAAACTGTATTTCCCTAATGATGGCTTCTTCAGTTCCAACAATCCCATTCATACCACAGGCAGGAAGAAAGGAATGAAAATGGGTGAAAGTCATATGTTAGCAGAGGCAGCCCCTATTTTCAAGTAGCATTTCTGGAAGCCCCAGCCAACAACATCTCATTACATATCATTGGCCAGAGCTAGTCACATGGCCTCTCCTATGTGCAAGGAAGGTTGAGAAATGTAGTTATTTTACTGGGCATACTACCACCTCAATGAAATCAGCTATCTCTATGCGAGGGAGAGGAGAACGGACACTGAGCTGGTACCTCACTGACTTTAACACACTGGTCTCCCTGCTTCTGCCTCATGCCTCTGTGCAGTCTATTCTTCACTTGTAGCCAGAATGATCCTTATGCAAGTTCATCAGCTCATGTCACTCCTGGACTCAAAATAGTTCAGTGCGCTCCATCTCCCCAGGAGTAAAGCCCAAATCCTTACAATTGTTCATAAGGCCTTTCTTGATGTACTCCCACACTCACTTTTGGAACTCATCTACCAGTCTCTCCCTTGCTCACCATGCTCCAGTCACACTGCTATTCTTCTTCCTCATGAACAGACCCAGCGTGCGCTCACCTCTGGGTCTTTGTGCTTATTTTCCCTTGGCCTGGATTGTTCTTCTTTCAGTTATCCTCACTGCTTTACCCTGGATTCCCACAAGTTGGCACGCAAATGTCCCTTTATCAGAGAGGCCTTTCCTCTTATATACGATCATCTTACATTAAGTAGAACTACCAACCCCTCACATGCTCTATTCCCATACTCTTTTATTTTTCTTATAAACACTTAACATCATATGATATATATTTTGTTTATTTGTTAATAATTTGAATCCTCTTTCTAGAATACAAGAGGACAGGGATTTTGTTTTATTCACTGTTGTATCTAGAATAGGGCCTGTCACTCAATAAATTATTTGCCAAATGAATAAACGGGTTGGGGAGGGTCTTTGCAGAGGACTTGTAGAAGAAGAGTGCTGTGGTATTTCCTCTCTCCTTCCTGTAAGTTCTTTTGTCTCCACTCCCCAGTTGAGTGAGGAAGACCCCAAAAGAACCAACCGTAGAACCTGGGTTTTTGCAGACGGGGAGGCTAACATCACACCACTGGCTGTATGTTTGATGAAATAGAGAATTCTGAGGAGGGTAGGTAGGTAGAGTTTCCAGAAGTAGCAGGGCATAGAGATAAAATGAGGAAATGAGAGCTTGGAGGAGCAGGGAAGCATACATTTTCCTCTCAGCCAAGTAGACACCTTGATGGCCGAAAGGGTAGGGGCCATATTGAAAGGGCCCCACCCAAGCATCAACCAGGGCTAGGATTTCCTGGCAGAAAGAAGCTGTGGGGTGTACTTCTAGAGCTTGGGAACTGGAAACATTGCAAGACGCCTACTGGAAAGAATCTCATGGAAGTCAGGGAATAGCACAGGGCAGAGGTCATCAGCAGAGAGGTCTCTGAAGAACTCATAAGAAGAACCTCCTAAAGGAAGAACCTACAGTTAGACATCTGGCATTTGACAGCCAAGAGAACTATAATAAGCAAGAGAAGCTAAAGAAAAAAAGTCATGAACCTCTTCTCTATTCCCTCTTCTATGTGCCTCAACCACTGACCCTGGAGGTTTGGGAAGAAGGTAGAGAAAAGCGAGTGAAAGAACAAACCACTAACCTCTCTCCCACTGCAGGTTCCAGAGCTGTGAGTTACACCCAAACTAGGAAAAGGAGAAACAATTGCATTGGATGCAAGATGAAAGTTTGTCTTCTGAATCTGACTTGCTGTAGACCAGAGCTGCTAGGAAGCAAGCAGTTCAGAAATGTGAAGGCAGTGGCATTTCCCTAGCAGGAGACACAGGGCTGCTTTTGAGCAAAGAGTCAAGGAAGACTCTCCAAGAAATAATGGCTTTCTGGGAGATAAAGCATTGCCTACAACACCAAAACTGTCCTTGAAAAGCAGGTCCATAGCACAATAACTGGGATGGGACTTTCACTCTCAAGTCCTTTCACAGTGATTCTTCTGGAAGAGGTAATTTCCTGGTGGCACAACTCACAAGGCTTTTGCTCCCTGGTAGACTTGAGTCCAAGGTGTTCCAGTGCTCTATCACCCACTCTCTGATTTCACACAATCACTTCCCACAGATGCACCAACCTCCAAAGCACTAGGTTAGGACTAATTCTACCTCAAATGTCTCAAACACCCAGAACCTCAGGGGAATCTTCCTCCCCATGAACCAGCACCCTAGGAGTGGGGTGGGGACCTGTTTCTATTCTCACAGTACAAAAGATCTTGTAAACTTTTCCCAGGACAATCAGATTTACTTATCCTATAGACACCCTATAAAGGGAGACCTTGTTCAGCAATTCCAAGATGATATTCTATCGCCATCTACATGGGATGTGACAGCCAATGCCTCCCACCAAAGAAAACAAGTTTAATCTCCAGCAAGGTACCCTGCTGGCAGGGCACCATCCTACACTAACTATGGTCATAACAATATTAAAGAGTATGAATTACTGGGAAATCTCAATCTGGGGAACAACCCACAATTTCAGCAACTGAACAATCAACTCACTATGGAGTACGATTGCCATTATTCACAAAATGCTCTTCCAGCCCCAGTCAAATGAATTGCTGATGATTCCAATAGAACAGAATTAAGATTTAAAAATAATAATAAAATGCAACCATTTAATTTTTTAAACTTGGTGGCATCAAAATTTGCTAATCAAATATATTTTTCATTAGTTGAGAGAAAATGCATGCTTTGGAGTTGCATTCTTTAGTGGGATATTAAGGCATATACTGAGATACAAGGCTGCATGTTTTATCTGTTAATTTAGCTGCTGTTGACTCATCTGCACCCACAGTTTACACACTAGTATTAAATGTGAATAAAGCTTTGCTTTGACGTCAAAAGTATGTTGTGACCTTTCATTTGCTTTGTTTGGAAATATTTTTCTTGGACTATCCTACTTGATTTTCTATTATTCAAGGTATTTAGAAAAGCCAGAATCACATCAAACATTTCTTTTGCCCTCTATCATCAAGTGACATAGGAAAAGTCATAAAGAATGGTCTCACATAGATGCAGTGCTATTCAAAGAGCTCAAAGTCCTTTAAACAAATATTATTTTATCTTTTATTGAGTTTCAAAGGCTCTTGGAGACTAGTCCAAGGTCTGTGAGTAGATCTGAAGGGGAAAAAAAAATCAAAGAATAAAATATTATAGCTGGATTCTTAGAAAACTGGATTCCCTTTATACCATAGTAATCACCAGCTGCAGAATATCTGGGTATCTGCCATCTAAAAACTAGCCTCACCAATCTAGAGGATTATTTATTAAGTCCTACTGTGTGCCTGAGACTATTCTGTGCACTAGGGATGCAGTAATAAGCCAAGTTCTCATGGAATTTACATTTTAATGCAGGAGACAGACAATAAACAAGATAAATATATAGTGAATGATGAGTACTAGGAAGAAAAACAAAACAATAAAGTGGAGCAGAGAGTTTTGGGAGACAGTTGCACTGTTAGGCTAGCCAGAAAAACCCTCAATGAAAAGGTGACATTTAGTAAAAACTGAAGGAGGTGGTGGAATGACACATGATAATATCTGGAGAAAGAGTGTTCCAGGCAGAAGGAGAAGAGGTACAAAGACCCTGAGGCAAGAGCAGACTTACATGTTCAGGGAATGGCAAGGAGCCCAGTGTGGCTTGAATGTAGTAGCAGAGGGATAGAGTACTAGAAGGAGATGAGCCCAGAGAGGTTATGGGCCACCAGATCATGAAAATGCTTCAGGACCATTATAAAATCTTTGACTTTTACTCTGAGTCAGACAGACAGGGAGCTCTTGGAGTGTTTCGAGCAGAGGAGTGACAAGATCTGACCTATAATTTAACAGGGTCTTTGGGGTGTTACAAATAGTCTGAAAGGGACAAAGACAGAAATAGGGAGACCAATGAGGAAACTACTGCAATAATCCAAGTGCTAAATGATGGTGTCTTGGACCAGGGTTATAGTGGTGAAGGCAACTGTACATGGTCAGTTGCATAATATATATTTTTAGATATAGCCAACAAGGCTAGAATGGATTGGATGTGGGAGATGAGTATAAGAGAAGAATCAAGGATGGCTCCAGGGTGCTTTGTCAGAGGAAATGGAAAAATAGACATGCCATTTGCTGAGAGGGGAAGGCTGTGTGATGATTAGGTATGTTGGGGAAGATCAAGAGTCAGTTTGAGACATGTTAATCTTGAGATGCCTTTTAGATATATGTGAGAACGTTGAGTAAAGAATTGAGTAGGATAAGCCTGGACAAGAGACGTAAATTAAGAAGTCATTGCAACAGAGATGGCATCATACATCTATGTATTTACTACAACTCTTCACAATGCTTTTTGTTTCCCTACAGAAAGATGATATTATTTGACAGTGCAGGAATGGTAACCCTGCCTCTGATTTGTGATAGTTCTATTCCCTTCTTATGGGAAGAATTATAAAAATGACCTACCACAATCAACTCAATATTTTATATAGTTATGTATTTATTATTTATAGCTTCTCCATTTCAAAAAAAAAAAGAAGTTGGGCAGCACAAAATGTTAGAATACATAAAACAGGAAAATTACAATTTAAAAAAGTAGAAGTCAATTAGAAAGAGAAATTAAATAAGCAAACCATGTAATTTTTAGTAGATTTCTTTAAATTCTCTATATGAGCATCACACTTTGGGAGAAGAGGAAAAGAGAGTAACAGCCTCCCCGGGAAATTTCCTAAATAACATTTTAATTTACTATTTCACTTTTGAAAAACTTCTTACTGTATTATTTTAAACCAATGAATTAAAGATTGGTACTAACCAGTGAGATCTACCCATAAAAAATGATTAGATCCTTTGTATTAATTAAACATCTCCTAAGAAAAGATTAAAAGATGAGCTGATAATAGGTATCATGCTGCTTAGATACAGTCCAGGGATTTGGGTTTTACAATGACAAAATAGATGTTTCTGCCTTCTTCTCTGCAGAAAGCATTAAGGATTAAAACAAAAACTTCATCTTTGATGAAAACAGAAGACATCTAAATCACAATAAATGAAAATCAAATGTAAATGGAGGAGAGGCAAAATAAACAAGAAACCACACACACAAGCAACAAAAGAAACAATAGATAAATTTAACTTCATCAAAATTAAAAACTTTTGTAAATCAAAGGAAATTATCAAGAAAATGAGTGAAAAGTCAATGCACGGAATGGGAGAAAGTAGTTCAAACTATAGTTTTGTATCAGATTGAGGGCTTAATACCCAGAATAGACAAAGGACTTAAATAAACATTTCTCCAAAGAAGATATTCAAACAGCCGATAAGCACATGAAGAGATGCTCAAAATCATTAGCCATTTGGGAAATGCAAATTAAAACCACAATGAGAAACCACTTCACAACTGCTAGAATGGCTACTATTTTTTAAAAAAATGGAAAAAAACAAGTGTTGGACAGGATGTGGAAAAATAGGAATACCAGTATATTGTTGGTGGGAATGTAAAATGGGGCAGCCTCTCTGGAAAACAGTTGGGTGGGTCTTCAGAAATCTAAGTATGGAATTACCATATAACCCAGAAATCCCACTTCTAGGTATATACTTGAAAGAACTGAAAGAATTGAAAGCAGGTATTAGCACACCAACATTCATAATGCCATTAATCACAACTGCCAAAAGGTGAAAGCAACCTAAGTGTCTGTGCCAGTTTGAAATTGTTATGTACCCCAGGAAAGACTATGTTCTTTAATGCAATCTTGTGGGGGCAGGCTTATTGTGGGTGGGATCTTTTGATTAGGTTGTTTCCATGGAGCTGTGACCACCCAACTGTGGGTGTGACCTTTTGATTACATTATTTTCATGGAGGTGTGACTCCCGCCTATTCAGGGTAGGTCTAATTAGTTTACTGGAGTCCTTAAGAGAGCTCAGGGGCTGAAACAGACCCAGACACTTGGAGATGAAGACAGAAAGACATTTGGAGATGCTAAGCTAAGAGATGAAGCTCAGAGTTTGCCCTGGAGAAGCTAAGAGAGTACCCCAGAAGTTAAGAGAGAAACACTCTAAGAGAACAAGCAAGGATGCACAGAAGCTGAGAGAGAGAAGCTAAGAGAGACAGAAGCCCAGAGACATCTTGGAGAAAACCATTTTGAAACCAGAACCCGGGAGCAAAGGACCAGCAGATGCCAGCCACATGCCTTACCAGCTGACAGCAGTGTTCTGGATGCCATCGTCCTTTCTCCAGCAAAGGTATACTCATGTTTATTCCTTGGTTTGGACACTTTTTATGGCCTTAGGACTATAAATTTGTAAACTAATAAATCCCCTTCATAAACATCAATTCATTTCTGGTATTTTGTATAATGGAAGCTTTAACAAATTGGAACAGTGTCCATCAACTGATGAATGGATAAACAAAATGTTGGGTACACCTACAATGAACTATTATTCAGCCATAAGAAGGAATGAAGTTCTGATGCATGCTACAACATGGATGAACTTTGAAGGCATCATATTGAGGGAAATAAGCAGACACAAAAGGAAAAATATTGTATGATTTCACTGAAATGAAATAATTAGAATATGCAAAAACTAGAAGACAGGTTTTCAAGGGCTGGGTGCAGGTGGGGAAGAGGAGGTTATTGCTTAATTGGTATGGAGTTTCTGTTTGGGGTGATGTAAAAGTTTAAGTAATGGGTGGTGGTATTGGTGGAACAACACTGTGAATGTAATTGACACCACTGAATTGTATATCTGAATGTAGATAAAATGGGAAATTTTAGGTTGTATATATGTCACCAGAATAAAATTTTTTTAAAAAAACACAGAACTATACAACACAAAGAGTGAACCCTAATGTGAAATATCAACTCTAGATAATAGTAAAATTATAATAATATTGTTTTATCAAGTGTAACAAAGCTACCACACTAATGCAGAATCTTAATAATAGGAGAACTGTGTGTGAAGAGGGATGTACATAGGAGCTCTGTACTTTCTGCATGATTTTTCTGTAAACCTACAACTGCTTTAATAAAAAAAAAAAAAAACATAGGATAACACACCCAGAAAGATGTCTTTTAAAGAAAAAAAAAGGAACTGTTGGAGAGGGTGCAGAGAAATTGGAATGCTAATGTATTGCTCATGGGAATGTAAAATGGTACATCCACTGTGGAAAGCATGGTGGTGGTTTCTCAAAAAGTTAAGTATAGATTTACCATTTAGGCCAAAATTCCACTTCTAGGTAAACGCCCAAAGAAAGTGAAAACAGGGTCTGAAACAGATCCTTATATGTGAATGCTTGTAGCAGCATTAATCACAAGAGCCAAGAGGTGGAAACAATCCATGTGTCCATCAACAAAATGAATAAACAAAATATATCACATATGCACAATGGAATATTATTTAGCCATAAGAAAGAATGAGGTTCTGGGACATACAACATGGAAGAACCTTGAAAACTTTATGCTCTGTGAAAAAAGCAAGACACATAAGGAAAATATTGTATGATGCTATTGTGGTAGTTTGAAGCTGTTATGTACCCCATAAAAGTCCATGCTCTTTTAAACCATTCCTGTGGGTGCAGACCTATTGTGGGAAGGACCTTTAGATTAGGTTATTTCAATTGACATGTGACCCACCCTGTTCAAGGTGGGTCTTAATCCCCTTACTGGAGTCATTTATAACAGGATAAAGGACACAGAGTAAAAGCCCAGAGAACTCAGAGAAGTCCCAGAGAAGCTGAGAGACAAGGACACACCTTATTAACTAGAAGCTGAGAGAGGAAGGCACTGAAGCCAGAAGCTGAAAGCAATGAAACCCAGGAGAAAAGGATGAGCAGACACTGGCCATGTGCCTTCTCATGTGACAGAGGTGTCCCAGATGCCAGCAGCCTTTCTTCAATGAAGGTATCATCCTGTTGATGCCTTAACTGGGAAATTTTCATGGCCTTATAACTGTAAATTTGTAAACAAATAATCCCCATTGTAAAAGCCAACCTACTTCCGGTATACTGCATTCCAGCTGCTTTAGCAAACTAAAACTTCACTTATAAGAGTTTAGAAATAGCAAATCCACAGTCAGACAGTAGATTAAAGGTCACCAGGGGATGCAGGGAAGGGAGAAGGGGGAGTGCTTGCTGTGGATATGGAGTATGTTTAGAAAAAAAAGTTGGCAATAGTTTCCATTTTTTAAAATTCTTATTACAAAAGCAAAATATTTTACCACAGAAAGATAAATAAATGTAGAAGAAACACATAAAGAACTCTTTAACTCAATAATAAAATGACAAATAACCAAATTTAAAAATGGATAAGGAGAGAGATGGAAGATGGAGGCATAGAGAGGACTGGAAGTTAGTTAGCCCCCCTGGAGCAACTAATAAACAACCAGGAACAGCTAGTAAATGATCTGGAATAACTGCTGGGGGACAACCGTGACTGTCCACACATTGTGCACCAACCTGGATTGGGAGGAATGCCTAAGATCGCAACATGGAGTATGAGTAGAAACTGCAGACATGAGCCAGGAGCTCCCTACCCCTACAGGAGTACAAACTGCAAAGCATCACTGAGATAGACAGCAGCACTCTCTGAACAAGCAAATATACCTCAGGCCAGCTCCAAATGGGGTTTTAATCAGCAAATGTGGATTACTCAATGCAAGCTACAAATCCCCAATAAGCAGACAGAGGCTTCTAGTGACGAATGTACTCGAAGAACCAGGGGACTTCTCTGTCTCAGGAGGGGGAGCCAGAGGTCCGGGTGCTATCTCTGGCTGATGGGTGAAACTGGAGGCCATGGACTGACCCTGAAAGGGGGCTTTCTGCCCCTTTTTCTCTCTCTCAACCTGAGAAAGCCTCAACCATTTTCAGTTCACAGAGCTCTGACCCAGACAACAGTGGAGACAGCAGAGTCAGAGAGACAAAGAGCCTATTTAAATGCAAATGCAAATTCCCTAGGGGGTGTATCTTCCCTAAAAAGAAAGAAGTGGTGCCCAGCTCTGCTACCCACCTTCCATTCAGAACCAGACCCCAGGGCCTGCGGGAAAACAATCAAACCACAAACAACTTAAGCTGAGAATTAAAGGGGCCACACCTCCTTATCCAGGTGGGAGCAACAGGCTGATCGTCATCACCTGCTGCGCAGGTTAGGAAAAGCACAGCACCTTGAGGCCTCACAGGGTGTGTCAATCTTCTAAGACACATCCCCAGGGAAACCTGGTGCTGAATATTTCCTCCTTCTGGGACCTGAGCCAGTTCTGGTCTGAGAAAACATGATTGGGGTAACCAAGGAAAGCAGATGCCTAGACAATAGAAAACTACAACCTACACTAAGAAACACAAAGGTATGGCCCAGTCAAAGGAACAAACTTACACCTCAACTGAGATACAGAAATCGAAGCAACTAATGCTAAATCAATTGAAAAAGTTTAGGGAAGATACGGCAAAAGAGATGAAGTATATAATGAAAACTCCGGGCATACATAAGGTAGAAATTGAAAGTTTGAAAAAACAACTGGCAGAATGAAAGGCACAACACAAGAGATGAAAGATACAATGGAGACATACAAAGATACATTCAAAGATACATACATACATACAAAGATACAAAGATACAATGGAGACATACAAAAGCAGATCTCAAGAGGCAAAAGAAAACACTCAGGAACTGGAGAACAAGACACCTGAAATTCTACACATGGAAGAACAGATAGGGAAAAGAGTGGAAAAATATAAGCAACATCTCAGGGAACTGAATGACAACATGAAATGCTTGAATGTACATGTCATGGGAGTCCAGAAGGAGCAGAGAAAGCAAAAGGGGCAGAAGCAATAATAGAGGAAACAATCAATGAAAATTTCCCATCTCCTATGAAAGACATAAAATTACAGATCCAAGAAGTGCAGAGTACCCCAAACAAAATAGATCTGAATAGTCCTATGCCAAGACACTTAATAATCAGATTTGCAAATATCAAAGGCAAAGAGAGAATCCTAAAAGCAGCAAGAAAAAAGCAATCCATCACATACAAAGGAAGCTTGATAAGACTATGTGTGGATTTCTCAGCAGAAACCATGGAGGCAAAAAGGAAGTGGTGTGATATATTTAAGATACTGAAAGAGAAAAACTGCTAATCAAGAATCCTATATCTGGCAAAACTGTCCTTCAAATATGAGGGAGAGTTTAAAATATTCTCTGACAGACAATGACAGAGTTTGTGAACAAGATACTTGCTCTACAGGAAATACTAAAGGGAGCACTACAGACAGATAGGAAAAGACAGGAGTGAGAGGTTTGGAAAACAATTTTGGGTGATGGTAGCACAGCGATGTAAGTACACTGAACAAAGATGACTGTGAGTAAGGTTGAAAGAGGAAGGTTAGGAGCACATGGGATACCAGAAGGAAAGAGGAAAGATGAAGACTGGGACTGTATAACTCAGTGAAACCTAGAGTGCTCAACAATTGTGATAAAATATACAAATTTGTTTTTACATGAGGGAGAACAAATGAATGTCAACCTTACAAGGTGTTAAAAAATGGGGTGGTATTGGGGAAAAAATGCAATCAATGCAAACTAGAGACCATAGTTAACAGTAACATTGTATTATGCTTCCTTTAAAGTAACAAAGGCAATATACCAAAGCTGAATGCATATAAGAGGGAACACGGGGGAGAGGTATGGGACTCCTGGAATTGGTAATGTTGCCTGACTCTTCATTCTACTTTAGTTAAATGCTATCTTTCCTTTTGTTGCTTCCTAGCTGTCATTTTTTTTCTCTTTCTTTTGTCTTTTTCCTGTCTCTCTACCTCCTTTGACTCTTCCTTCTTCTTTGTGGAAGAAATGGAGATGTCCTTATATAGATAGTGGTGATGGTGGTGAATATATAAATACGTGACTATACAGGGAATCATCAATTGTTTACTCAAGATGGAATGTATGCACAAGCACTGAGCCTCCCACACACCTAACATTGTGCACCAGGTTGCTAAACAAAAGCCTCAAATACCATGGCTTCTTCTGGGTGTGTGAACAAAACTGTCTTAAAAAAATGGATTGATGAAGAAACCTTGAGGGCACTATATTGAGTGAAATAAGTCAGACACAAAAGGACAAATATTGCATGGTCTCACTGATGTGAACTAATTATAATATGTAAACTCATAGACACGAAATATAAGTTACCAGGATATAGAATGAGGCTAAAGAAAGGGGAGCAGTTGCTTTTATGAGCAGAATGTTCAACTAGGGTGAACTTCAATGTTTAGAAATGAACAGAGATGGTGGTAGCATGTTGTGAGAATAACTAACAGTGCTGAATGGTGTGTGGATGTGATGGAAAGGGGAAGCTCAGAGTCATGTATGTCACCAGAAGGGAAGTTGGAAGTTAAAAGATAGGAATGTATAAAACAGTGAATTCTGTGGTGGGCAATGTCTGTGATTAACTGTACAAATATTAGAAATCTCTTTCATGAACCAGAACAAATGTATGATGCTACAACTAGAAGTTAATAATAGAGGGGCATATAGGGAAAAAAATATACCTATTGCAAACTATATACCACAGTTAGTAGTATTTTAACGTTCTTTCATCAACAGTAACAAATGTACTATACCAATACCATGAGTGAACAATGGAGGGGGGGTGGTCAGTGGTGTGGGAGGATTTGAGTTTCTTTTTTTGTCTTTATTTCCTTTCTGAAGTAATGAAAATGTTCTAAAAATTGAAGAAAAAATTAATTGTCGTGATGCATGCACAGCTGTATGATGGTACCAGGGGCAATTGATTGTATACTTCAGATCTTTGGATAATTGTACGGTATGTGAACAATCTCAATTAAAAAAAAAAAAAACAGGTAAGGAACTTGAATAGAAATTCCTCCTAAGAACATATACAAATGCCCAGTAGCACATAAAAAGATGCTCAACATCATCAGTCATCAGGGAATTTCAAATCAAAATCACAATGAGATACAACTTCACACCCACTAGGATGGCTATAATCAGAAAGTCAGACAATAGCAAGTGTTGGCAAGAATGTGAAGAAATTGGAACCCTCACATACTGCTATTGGGAATGTAAATGATGCCCTTGCCTTGGAAAATAGTCTGGCAGTTCCTTAAAAAATTAAACATACAGTTATCATTTGATCCAGCAATTCCACTTCTAGGTTTATACCCAAGAGAAATTAAAACAGAGGTCAACACAAAAACCTGTACACATATGTACATAGCAGCATTATTCACAATAGCCAAATGGTGTAAACAACTCAAATATTCGTCAACTGATGAAAAGATGTACAAAATGTGGCATTTACATACAATGGAATATTATTCAGCCAAAAAAAGGAGTGAGGTTCCAATACTTGCTACATGAATTAACCTTGAAAACACTATGCTCAGTAAAAAAAGACACTCACAAAAGACCACACATTGTATGATTCCATTTATTTGAAAGGCCTGGAAGAGGTAAATCCATAGAGAGAGAAAGCAGATTAGTGGTTGCCAGAGGGTAGGGGGAGGCAAATGGGGAGTGACTGTTTGATGGGTATGGATATATTTTGGGGGTAATAAAAATGTTCTGGAACTAGATAATGGTGGTAGCTGCACAACTTTGTGAATGTACTCAAGATCACTGAATTGTACACTTTAAAAAGGTGAACTTTATGGCTTATGAATTATATTTCAATTAAAAAGAAAGGAAGGAAAAAAGGAAGGAAGGAGGAAAGGATGGAAGGGAGGAAGGGGAAGGGAGGAAGGGAGGAGAGAAGGAAGGAGGAAAGGATGGAAGGGAGGGAGGGGAAAGGAGGAAGGGAGGAAAGAAGGAGAGGGGAGAAGGGAAGAAGGGAAAAAGGGAAGAAGGAAGGAAAGAAATGCAGAAAAATTCAAAGAAAACAGAAACTATCCAGAGGCCTGGAGATGACCCACCTGGCACCTTCTAGACTCTTCTCTCTATGGCATGGTCCCTCCTGATGTCTACAAGGTGGTAATGACGAATGCATCATTCCCTCCCAGGACATGAGCCTCACCCTCCCCATGCAGCACTTTCAGAACATAGTGTGCTTTTGCACATTGGCACAGATTCCATCACTCATCACTGCCCTCATCCAATAACTCACCCCATCCTGTCCTTATGCATTAACTTACTCACCTGACCAGCCCAGGTGCTGAGAGGAACAGGGCCCTGGTCAGAGTTCTTGCTGAGCAGCTGGGATACAGAGTACCTACCCTCAGGTCATGGTCACAGGAGACAGATGTCACTGCAATGGTGAGGATGGCACTCACAGAAGGGGACCTTGGATAGATCCCTGAGGCAGTAAGGACATGCTGCTGGCAGAGGACCAGAGCCATGGCCTGTGTGCCCAGCACCCTGAGCAGTAACAAGGATGCCATTGAGGGCGGAGTAACAGGTGCAAGGCAGGTGTGGTGGGAAGGCATGCCTGAGGGTCTGCCCAGGAGCCAGCTCACATGGATTTTGAACTTGAATTTATATTCAGAGACATGGGAGGTAAAAGTAAAGGGAGAGTTAAACAGGGAAGTAACATGGTCTGATTTATGTTTTTATAAAAGATTGCGCTGGCTGCTGTGTGAGAATGGATTGAAGAGGACAAGCTTAATCTCCATATATGACATTTCCTTAGGACAAATTCCTAAAAGAACATTACCTTTCATAGATATTGCCCAAATGTCCTTCCATTCATGTTTCTGAGGCTGCACAGTTACTGCAATGCTCGTGTTAATTTAATATGATAGATAACAAATCCATAATTCAGTTTAATTTACCTTTCTTTCATTATTGGCAAGAGCAAGAATGTTTTCATGTGTTTAATGTGGTATTTGTATTTTGTTTCTTTTTGAGTCACCTATTCACATTCTGTGTCCATATTTGCTTTGAAAGTTATCTTCGTGTTCCATTGATTTATAATATCTCTTTATATTAATAAAAATTAAAACCATCTTCCCATAGAGAAACACCAGTTAGAAAATTAAAAGGCAAACCTCAGACTAGGAAAAAATATTTGTTAAACACTTGCAAAGCACTGTTATTCAGGTTATATAAAAGCTAACAACACAATTTTTAGAATAGGCCAAAGATTTGAACAAAACCTTCATGAAAAAAAGACATATGAATGATGATGTCATCAACATGGCAGCATAAAACATCCCCTGGAGAAGTCTCCCCTCAGAATCAACTATTAGAAGGACAAATCCCACTTGCTTGGAACTCTGGAGGAATCCACAAATGCTGAAATGAAGAAAAAGAAAAATAATCCCCAAGATGAGATAGGAGATTTCTGTCCTGGAACCGCCAGTCTGGACCCCTCCCCCTTACTTGGTCCCATGAAGCTTGGGAGTCACAGAGAGGTAGCATAGCTCAGGTCCCTCTGGCTGTGGATGCAGTCTACAGAGCCATTCACAGCACAGAATTAGAACCCTACACATATCCAGCACAGTGACCCAAGTCTGCAGAGATCTAGGGTGGAACACAAACAGCTAAGAGTACCACATACAAAACTATCCCCAGGGGACGAGAGAGAGGGGAAGAGAGAGAGAGAAAGAGGGAGAGAGAGAGAAACAGACAGACACTGACTGTGGCAGGACTGTTGGCAATAGGTGTGCACACTCAATCCAGCCTCTGTTGACTGGACAACCTACATGCAAAATGGCCTTTCTGGATTGACCTGCCTTTCCAGATTGACCCTGTATGAGTCCCTGGGGCAGGATATCCTAAGAGGTAAGAAACCAGAGGCAAATAAGCCTCACAGAAAGAGGGGCAAGAAGAATTGAACTGCTTGCTATAAGACAGGATAGGTCCCAGAACTGAAAAGTGTAAGGAAAAGGAATAATGAATAAGGGAGTCAATTTAAACATATCACTGGAGTTGGGAAGAAAATTCCACACAAAAACAGACAGAACAGATCAAGATTTCTATAGAAGGAACAGAGGAAAGGAAGCCTTCGCCCACAGGTGAAACAATTATACAAAAAGTGAAATCTTAAAAATTTACCACAAGAATCAGGTGAAGAAGAGTGAGAAAATCTGAGCAGTTAAACACTGGCTACTCTAAAAGTCCAGAATAAGTTGGATCAAGCATCAAATAAGAGCCTTAACACAAAGCCAATCAACAATAAAACCCTGGACAAAAGGGAGAAACTGAGTTAACAAAGTTAACATATCAAAATCAGATGCCCAATATTAGCAAAAAGTTACAAGCCATAATAAGAAACAGGAAGATACGGCTCAGGGGACAAATTAAAATTTCATAGGAAATGCAAAATCTGGAACGACAAATATAAGAATTTCAAACAAACATCCTAAATCAATTCAAGGAAATGAAGGAAAACAAGGATATAGACCTAAAGGATGTTAAGAAGACAATGTGTGAGCATAAAGAAGAATTTGAAAGTATAAAAAGAAACATAACATAAATTATGGGAATGAAAGACAATACAAAAGATTAAAATACACTAGAGGCAAACAACAGCAGATTTCAATAGGCAGAAGAAAGAATCAGTGAACTAGAAGACAGAACAATCAACATAATACAGTCAGAAGAACAGATAGAGAAAAGAACAGAAAAATTTGAGCAATGTCTCAGGGATTTCAGTGACAGTATGAAGCACACAAACATATGCATCATGAGTATCCCAGAAGAAGAGAAGGGAAAAGGGAAAGAAAAAAATATATGAGGAAATAATGGGCAAAAATTTCCCAACTCTTATGAAAGACCAGAGTATACATGTCCAAGAAGGGCAACATACTCCAAACAGAATACACCTGAATATACCTACTCCAAGACACATACTAATCAGAATGTCAAATGTCAAAGAATAAAGAGAGAATTCTGAAAGCAGCAAGAGAAAAGTTATTCATAACATGCAAGGGAGTAACAATAAAGCTAAGAGTAGTTTCACATTAGATTCCACGGAGGTGAGAAGGCACTGGTATGATACGGTTAAAGTACAGAAAGAGAAAAACTGCCAGCCAAGAATTCTTTATCCAGCAAAACTGCCCTTCAAAAATGAAAATCTGAAATATTCACAGATAAACAAAAACTGAGAGAGTTTGTCAACAAAGTATCTGCCCTACAGGAATTGCTAAAGGAAGTTCTGCAAGTTGAAAGGAAAAGACAGGAGAGAGTGGCTTGGGGTAAGCATGAAGAAATGAAGACCTTCAGTAAAGATAACTGAAAGGGTAAGTGAAAAACGCAGTAGTACTGTATTCTCAAAATACAACTCTACTTTTTAATTGCCATAAGAGAATACAACTGAACAAGAAAAAGGGTTTTCCTGATAATAGACATACAAATATAAGGAGGAAATGTGGGACAAAAACAACATAAAGTGGGGAAAGGAGGGATATGTAAGTAGAGAATATGTGCGCTATTGAAGCTAAGTTAGTAGCTTTTCAAATTAATAGGTTATAGGCAGGTTTTGTAATGCAAACCTCAATGTAAGCACAAAGAAAATATTTTAAAAATAAACAGTAACAGAAATGAGAAAGGGATCAGTCAGATACATCACAAAAGATTAGCTATACAGAAAAAGAGTTTGTAATAAAGGAAAAGAGACACCAAAAAAAAAAAAAAAAAAGGATATGACATATAAAAACCAAAAGGATAAATGATTGGAGTAAGTATTGCCTTTACAGTAATATAAGAATGTTAATAGATTAAACTCCCCAGTCAAAAGACACACATCAGCAGAGTAGATAAAATGTATGATGTATCTGTATACTGTCTACGAGAGACTCACCTTAGACCCAAAGAAATGAATAGGTTGAAAGTGAAAGGTTGGAAATAGATATTCTACACAAAAAGTAACCAAAAAAGAGTAGGGGGAGCTATACTAATATCAGACAAAATAGACTTTAAATGCAAAAGTTTTATAAGAGACAAAGAAGGGTACTATATATTAATAAAAGGGGCAATCCACAAAGGGAAAAACAAACACAAATACTTGTGCACCTAACCACATTGACTCAAAATACATGAGGCAAACACTGGCCAAACTGAAGGGAGAAATAGACATGTCTACAATAATAGCTGGAGACTTCAATACACTAATCTCATTAATAGACAGAATATCTAGACAGGGATCAATAAAGAAACAGAAAACTTGAATAATATGATAAATGAATTTGACCTAACAGACAGATACAAGACATTGCACCCCAAAACAGCAGGATGAAACATTCTCCAGGATAGACCACATGTTGGGTCACAAAACAACTCTCAGTAAATTTAAAAGGACTCAAAATTATACAAAGAACTTTCTCTGACAATAATGGAATGAAGCTGGAAATTAATAACAGGCAGAGAACTGGAAAATTCACAAATATATGGATTTTAAACAACATACTCTTAAAGAATCAGTGGGTCAAAGAAGAAATTACAGGAGAAATCAATAAATATCTCAAGATAAATGAAAACGAGAACACAGCACATCAAAATTTATGGGATGCAGTGAAAGAAGTGATCAGAGGGAAATTTGTAGTCCTCAATGCCTACATTAAAAAAAGAAGAAAGAGCTAAAACCAAAGACCTTACTGCACACCTGGAAGGATGAGAGAAGAAGAGCAAAATTAATCCCAAAGCAAGTAGAAGGAAAGAAATAACAAAGATTAGAGCTGAAATGAATGAAATCGAGAATTAAAAAAAACAATAAAGAGAATTAAGAAAACAAAAGTAACTTCTTTGAGAAGATCAATAAAATTGACAAACCCTTAGTGAGAATGACAAAGAAGAGGGAAATCTGCAAATAAATAAAATCAGAAATGAGAGAGGGGCACTATTACTGACCCCACAAAAATATAAAAGATCATAAAAGGATATTATGAACTGTATGTCAACAGATTAGATAATTTAGATGAAAGGGACAAATTCCTAGAAACATACAAATAACCTACACTGACTCTAGAAAAGTAGACCTCAATAGATCTATTTCAAGTAAAGAGATTGAATCAGTAATCGCCTCCTCCCAACAAAGAAAAATCCAGAACAAATGGCTTTACAGGTAAATTCTACCAATCATTCCTACAAGAATTAGTACCAATCCTGCTCAAAGTCTTTCAAATATTTGAAGAGAAGGGAACAATACCTAACTCATTCTATGAGGCCAAAATCACCCTAATACCAAAGCCAGATACAGATACTACAAGAAAAGAAAATTACACAATTTCTCTAATGAATATAGATGCAAAAATCCACAAGAAAATACCTGCAAATAAAATCTAACAGCACATTAAAAGAATCATACACCATGATCAAGTGGGTTTTATCTGAGGTATGCAAAAGTGAACACAAGAAACTCAATTAATCTAATACACCACATTAACAAATGAAGAGGGAAAACCACATGGTCATCTTGATTGACCTAGAAAAAGCATTTGACAAAATCCAGCATCCTCTCTTAATAAAAACACTTTGAAAAATAGGAATAGAAGGAAACTTCCTCAAAATGATAAAGGGCATATATGTAAAACCTACAGCTAACATCATACTCAATGGTGAAAGACCAAAAGCTTTCCCACTAAGATCTGGAACAAGATAAGGATGCCCACTGTCACCACTGTTATTCAACATTGTCCTAGAAGTTTTAGCCAGAGCAATCAGGCAAGAAAAACAAATAAAAGGCAACCATAGTGGAAAGGAAGAAGTAAAACGTTCAGTACTTGTATGTAACACGATCCTATGTATAGAAAGACCCAGAAAATCTACAACAAATCTACTAGTGCTAATAAATGGGTTCAGCAAAGTGGTGGGATACAAGGTCAACACACAAAAATTAGTAGTGCTTGCATACACTAGTAATGAGCAATCTGAGGAAATCAAGAAAAGAATTCCATTTACAGTAGTAACTAAAAGAATCAAATATCTAGGAATAAATTTAACCAAGGATGTAAAGGACTTGTACACAAAACTATCAAACATTGCTAAAAGAAATAAAGACCTAAAAAATAGAAGGGCATTCCATGTTCATGGATTGGAAGACTAAATATCATTAAGATGTCAATTCTACCCAAATTGATTTACAGATTCAACACAATCCCAATTAAAATTCCTACAGCCTCCTTTGCAGAAAAGGAAAAGCCAATTATCAAGTTTATTTAGAAGGGTAAGGAGCTCCAAATAGCCAAAAACATCTTGAAAAAGAAAAACGAAGTTAGATGACTCACACTTCCTGAATTTAAAGCATATTATAAAGCTACAGTGGTCAAAACAGCATGTTACTGGCATAAAGATAGATATATTGACAAATGGAACTGAATTGAGAGTTCTGAAATAGACCACATCTACGGTCAATTGATATTTGACAAGGCTGCCAAGTCCATTCAACTGGAAAAGAATAGTCTCTTCAACAAATGGTGCAGAGAGAATTGCATATCCATATGCAAAAGAATAAAAGAGAGCTCCTATCTTGCACCATATACAAAAATTAACTCAAAATGAATCAAACCCTAAATACAAGAACTAGGACTACAGAACTCCTATAAGAAAATGTAGGGAAGCATCTTCAAGATCTTGTGGTAGGCAATGATTGTTAAACTTTACACCCAAAGCACAAGCATGAAAGAAAAAAATAGATAAATGCGACCTCTTCAAAATTAAAAACTTTTGTGCATCAAAGGACTTTGTCAAGAAAGTGAAAAGACAACCTCCTCAATGGGAGAAGGTATTTGGAAACTACATATATGATAAGGTTTTATGATCCAGAACATGTAAAGAAACCCTACAACTCAACAGTGAAAAGAGAAACAACCCAATTTTAAAAATGGGCAAAACCTCCCCGCTACATGGGATCAGACACCCAGGGGAGTGAATCTCCCTGGCAACGTGTAATATGACTCCTGGGGAGAAATCTAGACCTGGCATCATGGGATGGAGAACATCTTCTTGACCAAAAGGGAGATGTGAAAGGAAATGAAATAAGCCTCAGTGACAGAGAGATTCCAAAAAGAGCCAAGAGGTCACTCTGGTGTGCACTCTTACAATATAGACAACCCTTTTTAGGTTCTAGTGAATTGGAGTAGCTATCAGTAAATACCTGAAACCATCAAACTACAACCCAGAACCCATGAATTTGAAGACGATTGTTTAAAAATGTAGCTTATGAGGGGTGAAAATGTGATTGGGAAAGCCATTTGGACTACACTCCCCTTTGTCCAGTGTATGGATGGTTGAGTAGAAAAATGGAAGAAGGAAACAAACAAACAAACAAACAAACAAAAAGCACCCAGTGTTCTTTTTTACTTTAATTGCTCTTTTTCACTTTAATTTTTATTCTTGTTATTTTTGTGTGTGTGGTAATGAAGGTGTCAGGGATTGATTTTGGTGATGAATGCACAACTATGTGGTGGTACTGTGAACAATTGAATGTATACTTTGTTTTGTATGACTGCATGGTATGTGAGTATATCTCAATAAAATGAATTTTAAAAAATGGGCAAAAGACTTGAATAAACATTTCTCCAAAGAGGAAATAATAATGACTAAAAAGCACATGAAAAGATACTCAACTCACTGTTAGGGAAATGCAAATCAAAGACACATTAGAGATCATTTCACACATACTAGAATGTCCATAATTTAAGAGACAGGAAACTACAATGTTGGAAAGGATGTGGAGAAATAGGAACACTCATTCGTTGCTGTTGGGTATGTAAAATGGTGCAGCCATTGTATAAGCTAAGTATAGAATTGCCCTATGATTTGGAAATGTCACTACTAGATATATACCCAGACAACTGAAAGCAGGGACACAAATAGACACATCAATGTTCATAGCAGCATTATCACAACTGCAAAAAGATAGAAGCAACCCAAGTATCCATCAACTAGTGAATGTGGTGAATAAACACAAATAGTAAACAAAATGTGGTTTATTTATACATACAATAGAATATCATTCAGCCATAAAAAGGAATGAAGGCCTAATGCATGGGACAAAATGGATGAACCTTGTGGACATCATCTTAAGTGAAATAGGCCAGACACAAACGTACAGACTGCATGGTCCCACTGTTCTGGACTAATTATGATAAGCAAACATATAGAGTTAGAGTCTATAATACAGGTTATCGGAACACAGACTGGGGTTAGAGAATTGGGAGTTGATACTTGACTTCTACATAATTTCTATTTATACTGATGGAAATGGACTGTGGTGATGGTAGTACACATTACTGAGAGTGTAATCAACAGTACTAAACTATACAGATGAATGTGGTTAAAAGAGGAAGCCTTAGACTGTATATATTATTAGAATAAAAATTAAAAGATAAACATAGGATTGCACAGCAAAGGGAACCCTACTGTAGATGATGGACTGTAGGTAATAGTATAAGAATATTATTTCATGGGTTATAACAAATATATGACAAGGTCATAATAATAGAGTGGTATATGGGAAAAAAATGTATACCTAATGTAAGTCATGGACTATAGATAGAACTATTTTAATAATCTTTTATCAATTTTAACAAAGGTTACTACTGTTAAAAAAAATACAATTATAAAAAAAAGTGCTATCATCAATAGTAACAAATGTTCCTCACCAATGCAAGGTGTTGGTGTGTGTTCTAGTTTGCTAATGCTGCTGGAATGCAAAACACCAGAGGTGGATTGGCTTTTATAAAAGGGGGTTTATTTGGTTACACAGTTAGAGTCTTAAGGCCATAACGTGTCCAAGGTAAATCATCAACAATCAGGTACCTTCGCTGGAAGATGGCCAATGGTGTCTGGAAAACCTCTGTTAGCTGGGAAGGCACATGGCTGGTGTCTGCTCCAAAGTTCTGGTTTCAAAATGGCTTTCTCCCCGGACATTCCTCTCTAGGCTGCAGTTCCTCAAAAATGTCACTCATAGTTGCACTTGGGGTATTTGTCCTCTCTTAGCTTCTCCAGAGCAAGAGTGCTTTCAATGGCCCTCTTCAAACTTTCTCTCATCTGCAGCTCCTGTGCTTGCTTCAAAGTGTCCCTCTTGTCTGTAGCTCCTCTTCAAAACATCACTCACAGCTGCACTGAGTTGCCTCTGCCATCAGCTCATTTATATGGTTCCACTGATCAAGGCCCACCCTAAATGGGTGGGGCCACACCTCCATGGAAATTATCTCATCAGAGTTATCACCTACAGTTGGGTGGGGCACATCTCCAAAGAAACACTCAAAGAAATCTAATCAAAACTGATAACATCTGCCCACACAAGATTACATCAAAGATAATGGCGTTTGGGGGACACAATACATTCAAACTGGCACATTCCACCCCCGGGACCCCAAAAATAACATTATCTTTCCATATACAAAATACATTCATCCCATAACAATATCACAGAAACTTAAATCATTTCAGTAACAATAGTTACGTACAAAATTCCATCAAAATCAATTATAGGCATGGTCAGTCCTAAGGCATAATTTTGCTTTAGCTGTGGATCTGTGAACTGAGAACAAGTCACATGCTTCCAATATACAAAGGAGAGACAATCATAGGATAAACATTCCCATTGCCATAAGGAAAAAGAGTAAGGAAAACAGGGTTAACAGGACCAAAACAGTTCCTAAAACCTGCAGGACAAACTCCATTAGATTTCAAAGTCTGAGAGTCATTTACAGAACAACTTTGCATACTTGGGGCTTGAGAGAGCAGGAGTCTAACCCTTCCCAAGGGCCTTTTCGGCAGCCCTTTCCTCTCCAAACTCTTAGGTGAGTGCTCCGACATATTCACACATTGGGGAGACCACCTTCTTGGCCCCACCCTCCTCAAACATTGGGGCAGCTCCCGGATTCCCTTCCATCTCTGGGGCACATGCTCAACCCCTTCAGTGATCAAGGCCCACCCTGAATGGGTGGGGCCATGCCTCCATGGGAATATCTCAACAGAGTCATCACCCACAGCTGGGTGGGGCACATTCCAAGCAAATTTAATCAGCACCAAAACATCTGCTCCACAAGACTACATCAAAGATAATGGCGTTCGGGGGACACAATACATTCAAACTGGCACAGTGTGGTATGCAGGAATCCTGTATTTCATGCATGATTGTTTTGTAAACTCACAACTTTTCTAATAAAAAATAATAATAAAAACTATGAGAAAAAGGAAAAGGAAAAAATGAAAACGTACTGAAAACATGCTGTAGCTAGACACTCTGCCAGTTACTTTCAAATATATTATTTCATGTAACCATCACATGCACACAAAATAATAATAATAATAATAATAATAATGAGACTGTTCTTATTCCCACTATACAGATTAGGAAACTGAGTCTCTGGCAGGTCAAGTACTATTACAGTTAGTGAGAACCAGAACTGCTTTTACAGGCAGTTTCTTTACACTAAATCATGCTCTTTCACTGGGGTAACAGCAGCCTGATCAATAATATTCAATATGAATAGATATTGGTTGGAGCAAAGAAAGAGACAGCAGGAGATATATGAGGCATTATCTAAAATGGAAAGCTGATGGAGGAATATGTTTGTGGAGAAAAATGAAAGATTATTATCCATGACTACTATTATAGGTGATAGCTATGCTCTCACAATATCAATATATTAATAGTAATAGCTAACATTTACTGAACACTTATTATATACCAGGCACCAAGCTAAATGCTTTACACACATTTCATATTAAATGATACTTCATGTAATTCTCAAAACAGCTTTATTACTATCATCCCTCTTTTAAAGATGGGAGAAATGAGGCTTAGAAGAGTTAAGTAGCTTGCCCAAGGATGGTGGTTTCCAAAGTGTGGCTCCTAGACCCCTTACAGATCCCCAAGACTCTTTCAGGGAATCCAAGTTATAAAAGTCAAAACTATTTTTATAACATTAGCATTTTTATAACAAGAGTAAAGCATTCTTCTCCTCTGGGTTGAGTTTCCACTGATGGTGCAACAGCAATAGTGGGGAAAAGTGCTATCACCTTAGCACTAACCAAGGCACCAGCCCTAAACTGCCTGCAAGGGGGAAAAAAAAAAAAAAGCCAAATCAAGCTCACATAAGTTCCTGGATGATGCAATAAAATTTACTAATTTTATCAGTTTTTTCCCTTGAGTACACATCTTTTTAATATTTCATGTTTCATGAGGTGTAAGGATTTAGTACTTACGCAGCCTGTGGTGATGTCTCAAAAAAAAACCCATTTGGGTGATTGATTGTTAAAAGCTAAACCTGCCACTTTTTTCACTTAACACCATTTTTAGTTGAAAGAACAACTGACAGACTTGATTTTTATAATTATTCAGACTTGGGGACTGGACAAACAGTTTCTCAAAAATAAACACAGCAAGCCTGTCACTTCAAAGGAAACAACTGACATAAGTTGTTGTCAATAATAAAGTTCAAGTTTTCATGTGGACTTAGAATTTTGGAAAACTTGTATCTGCCCCCATGAGCTTGACAGCTTCCCAATCCTTACTTTTTTTTCTGAAGAGATTGATAGTGGTGTTAAATGTGATTTTTTTTATATTGATAATTAAATGTGTCAATATTTAGAAGATCTAAACATTGGAAGCAATGTTTTCCAAATGACTGTTACAAAATCACTCGTGGGTAAAATTACCATTCAAAGTACAAGAAAGACCAATGGATTTTCATATGACATAATGCAAGTTCATTGATACGGTTTCAGATTCCACACTGCGACTAACTTTTAAGAAACTCTCAATTGTTTTGGGTTTAGCATCAAAGAAAATCCACAATTATATGAAAAGGTTATTAAAATATCCCTCCCTTTCTCAACTACATAGCTGTGTGAACCTGGATTTTCTTCATTATTTTATCCAAAATAATATATGCTAACATATAAAATGAGGAAACAGATATGAGAATCTACTTTTCATTAAATCAGACATCAAAGAGATGTGAAAATGTAAAGCAGTGACATTCTTCTCACTAGGTATTTTCTTTTGGAAAATACAGTTATTTTTCATAAAAACATAGTATATTAGCATTTGATGGGCTTATTGTTGTCATTTTTAATGAATTAATAAACAAATATTTTTAAAAGACATTGGGATAGTTATCAATGTAATTCAAAGATATTCCAATTTTCTCCTCTTTCTGGATATATATACTAGGAGTGCACTTCTTAATTACATGATATACTGTGACCAATGAAATGTGAGCAAAAGTAATGTATCATTTCAGTGCATAATTTGCACACACCCTCTTTCCTGCGTTGGCAACCCATCAAAGCATGTGCTCAGATGGACTCTTCATCAGTCTAAGTCTCTTGGTGACTATGATGAGCAAACCCTCTTTTGACATCATGAACAAGAAAACAATTTTTCCTTATGTGAAGCCACTGACATTTTAGGGTTCTTTGTTACTGCAGCATAATTGAACCTGTCTTGCCAGATACAAAAATTGGTACCTAAAAGTGGCTGCTACTGCAATAAAAACCTAAACTATGTGGTTTTGGCTTAGTAAGTGGAAAAACTGTTAAAGGTGATTGGAAAGGTGCTGATCGGTATTGTCAACAACACATCTGGAAAACTTGTTACCTGTGATGATTTGGGAAACAGATCATGCATCCTTATAGCTCTAGAGGATGCTCTAGGAAAACAAACTTACGAGCTCAGAAATCAATTGGATGAAGAGGGGTGTGGGAAGGGGATGGAAGCAAGAAAGGAAGGAAGGAAGGGAGGAAGGGAGGGAAGGAAAGAAAGAAAACAGAAAGGTAACAAAATCCATGAATTCAGTGAGTTGTAAGATAGAAAGATGCAACTGCTTCTCAGCCCCAAACAGTAAAATGTAAACTTTAGAAATGCTTTCAGTAACAACCCTGATGAAAACCCAACCTTGAAGTAAGGATCAAACAAAAGAATGGCCACTGTACCCATTGTTAAAACCTCTGAATGGATTAGAGGAATGGGAGTAATGGTCCAACCAAAGGTGTGGTGCCCTAAAGCCGTTCAATGGAACAAAATGGGGGAGTGGGGGGAGAGGAGATTAAAGGTTAGGCAGAGTCTTCTATTGACCTTCTTTGGACATACAGCCTAAAAAAAAATTAAGTTTGCAATTTAGCAATTTAGTCGAGAGAGAGAGAGAGAGAGATAGAGAGAGAGAGAGAGAGAGAAGTAAAGGGACCAGAAAGCTAAGAAAACATAAAGAAGTACAAAAAGTATTAAAGTCTAGAAAGGTTATGGTTATCGATAAATGAAATTGACTAGAATCAAAAGATGGGAAGCCTAGTTGTTTTTTTTGTTTTTGTTTTTGTTTTTTTTTACTGACCCAGGGCTCCTTTACCACACAGCAACTTTGCAGGGGAGAGTTCTGCTAGGCCTCCAACCCTGATGAGCTAGCTGCTTCACTCCCAGGAAGGGGGTTCCTCACGGCACCCCTCTTACATCTGCCAAGGCCCTTTCCTCTTCACCCACCTTGACTCTTTTTATTTTTATTTATTTATTATTATTATTATTGTTTTTTTGGTTTGTTCGGTTTTTTTTTTTTGCCTAAAGGAATGTCGCTGCCAAAGAAGTCCTAAAATCTATGCTGACTGATTCAGAAATGAATGGAGTACAAAAGAAAATGGAAACAGCTGCGCTGTTAAGGAGATAAAATAAGGGGTGAAGTTGGAGTTTTGTTTCCTTTGACAAAGTCATAAAGTTTTTTTAATAATATCTTTACAAAAATAAAGAAATAATATAGAAAAACTTAAACTCTGGTGGCTAATATTCTCTCTTGAGTAAATAACATTCTCCTAAGCAGTTATCAGCCCAAGGTCAGGGATATGAGCAAGTGACTTGGCATCATGAGAATCCCAACAGAAATCAAAAGAAGTTGGCTGTACTACAAATTTCCACAGATTGCCCAGACAAGTAGGCACAAATGGTATTTGTGCAAAAGAAACTATACTGGGTAAAATTTTGATAGGGCAACTTCATGACTGAATTTTTTTCATCATTTGCTATATTTGTTACTGAAGGAACATGTCAGATTTTATTGTACTCTTTTATAATTCAGATTGATTATTTTTGTGCAAAAATAAGTACTGTAATAGACGATGTACAAGAGTTTCTGTTTCTACTTTTAAACATGCTCATTAAATTCTCTGTTGATTCAAATGTGCAAAGTTATATGGTCATAGACCCGAGAATACAGAAAATCAAGTTCTTTTTAAATCTAATGTTATTATCTATGATAAAGTTCATCCAATCCTCCTAAGGAAAATCAGATGCTCTACTGCAAAACACAAACAAACAAACAAAAAAGCAAGGTTACAGAAAACAGAAGGGAATCTTTGATCCCAAGGGCGATCAGATTCAAGGCAACATCTCAGTGGAATTACTTGGGTCTTGATTTTGCATTAGAAAATAAGAGACCATTTCTAACCCCGTCAATCTGGCCTTTGATCCAGGGAAATCTTCCTTAGTCTGGAATAGAGATTCTATAATAATGAATCCCTTTGGAAATCAGCCCTCAAAAATTTGGCAATGTTTTCTGATCGGTCATTGTTTACATACTGATCTGCAAATTCAAATTGGATATTCATATATTGAATAAATTTTTAACATATCTTCCTTGCTTCAGAGAATTGCCTGGAAAGATGAAGCTAATAACTCATGCTCCAATCCCAAAACACTTGTGGGTACAGGCATGCACACATGGATTCAAGTCCATGCACACATATATCCTCTTGGTCTCCAGTTCTAGAACTAGAGCCAAATCCAAACATGTCCCAAAGGGCCAGCAAAAAAAAATCAAACCCAGGAATAAAGGATTGTACATACCAAAAACATTGCAGAATATTGCTGGCTTATATTGTCAAAAACTCCTAGAATATGTACAAAAATGTAATTTTTGAGGTATCTGAACAAAGATGAAAAAAATGTTATTTTAGATTGGGCATAAATTTATCAACATGGGCACACTTAGCAAAAATTCTGGATTTTATGTCCTTGCTTAAATTTCTGGGAGTTTCTAATAGTGTGTTCCAGCTGGTTACAGGAATCTTGACTCAGTGTTGGACCTCACTAAGTAAAATTGAAATGTCAAAATTCCTAGGTGTAATGGAGTGAATGGGCTCTGAAGAAACTTTGGAAGATAAGAATACTGAAGTGTATTTACCATCTGACCCTAACCACTCACTGCACGACTATGTGCTCCAAAGTAATCAGAAGGCACTCTCTTCATCAAGGCCTTGAGGGCTGTGCCAATATCTATGAAAAACTCTTTAGTCACTGAACTCCATAGGCTCAGGATTTCATTGAAAGATGCTATGTTGAAACGGGCTTTCTGATCCCAATGAATTTGTAAGATCCTGAAGTAGCAAAGGCCTTATTCTCCAGCATCAAGGCAGGATGGCTTTCATGATAGGTATCAAGGATAGCACAGAATCAAAATGGTTTGGTTCTTTGACAACTGGAGGTGCAGGGACAACTGAATAGAATATATAAGCAACTTATGGAAGTCCTATTTGACTTCTTTAATGAAAAATGTTGGAAACCTGGTAAAAAGAAGTCTGATTAACAATCAGACAATAGACAGAATTCAAACCTAAATCTGTTTTATGATAATCCCAGTAGATCTCCAAACACATTCAGAGGTTACTTCTCTAGTTCCTGAGCCAATAGCTGAAATGGATATCCTTGGGAACAGGAATCCCTACGTTGGCTTACTAGCCTGTGGCAAGAAAGGCTAAATGGAGGAAAGGACAAAGTGGAAATCCGTTCCTCTTCTTTACCGAAACAATAAATTCAAAACTTTAAAAACCAACAACTAAATATTTCCCTGAGAAGAAATTAACATCATCACCAAAGTCTTAAAAGATGCAGGGGTGGTGAACCCGAACATCCCATTTAATTCTTTCATTTTGGCCAGTGTGGGAAACAGGTAGAAAGTGGATTTTGAGACGCTGAATCATATGGCAACCAACAAGAACACCTGATTTAGAAGTTGTCTTCTTACAGGACAAAATTTTAGCCTTGAATCTGGAAAGCAGCTTTTAATCTGGCGAATGCTTCTACTGTATCCCCAATATATAGAAAATGCCAGAAGTTAATTTCTGTCATGTGACAGGACATTCTTGCTCCAAAGTTAGATCAATTCTCTCTTTTGTGCCACTTTTAGTCTACAGGACATTGATCATCTAACCATTGCACAGTGAATCGTGCTGCTCCACTACTTTGATGACATCATGTCATGCTGATAGGACTTGGAGAGCAGGAAATAACAGGTACTGTAGAAGCCTGTGAAAGAGGGATGCATGCTAGACAATGGGAGATAGAGCCAATGCGAGTACAGAGGCTGCACCTGAGTGAAGAGTCTCAGGGTTCTGTGGTCTTAGTAAGGTTGGATATTCCCTTCAAAGTGAAGGACAAGTTCCTCACCCCAACTAATGAGAAAAGAGGCACAAGGCAAGTCTCTTTGAATGCAGGAGGCAAAATAAGTCACATTTGTGGGTGATCCTCTAAGACACTTACTGAGTAACCTGATAGCCATTGGCTTTGAGTGAAATCAAGAGCAAAACAATGGTCTTTGGTTGATTAGACAGCAAAGCCAGGACTTCTGCTATCAAATGTTATGGCCCAAAGACACAGTGGAGCTCAGAGTGTCTCCAGGCAGATCATGTTCTTGTGTGGAGATATAAAAAGCCCCTCCTGGGGAATCAGAGAGGAATACCCTCGGGTTCTGTAGGAGGATCCTTGCTAGACCCTCTTGGCTTGCTTTTCAGCAGGCTCAAGGTGTATGATTTACAATACAGCACAGGTGACCATGGGGCCTGAGCAATAATGTGACTTGAGTGGTCTCTGATCCATCCAGCCATAAATTTTGGCATGTCCATCTTCAAGTGCAAAAGATGTACCATGAGCTGGGCCCAAGCAGGTCCTGAGGTCACAAGTAAGTTCCTTGAACCGGTTGATTATACATTCCAGCCCACCTAATACAGCTGACCTGCCAACTCTTGGCTACAATGCCCCAAAGGACACATTTGCAAAGTTAAAGTGCCACTGTGCACGACGCAGTAAATACTCTGAAACAGCAAAAGTACGTAGAACATAACAATGGTTCCACTGAAAAGGAAGATGACAGTTCAGGTATCTCATGCCAGTGGGAAAAATGAGGGAATGGTGTTACAGTACTGGTGATTATATCTGACTAATAAAAGGAAATAGTTTGGCAGCTACCCACTGCAAGGGAAAAAGTATGTATGGAACCCTGGAAATCACTTGTGGAATTCCCTGATATAGTCATCTCCAGGGATAAATGTTAATTAATTAGCTAATCAATTATTCAACTAATTAATTCAGCAAAAATTTATTGAACACCTATTCCATGCCAGGCACTGTAATAGGCATTTAGAATATAGCAGTGAAAAAAAATGAAGATTTCCTGCCCTTGTGAAGCCTATATTCTAATGGAGAAGGCAGGAAAGAAACAGGAAACATAATAAATAAGTAAATTATATGCTAAGTTAGAAGATGATGAGATATATGGAAAAATATAAAAAGCAAAGCAAGTTAAGGAGGAAATGGTCAGGCAAGTCCTCGTTGAGAAGGTGGCATCCAAGCAAAGACCTGAAGGCCTGAGAGAGTTTCCACAGGGATATCTAGGGGAAGAGCAGTGCAGAAAGAAAAGCAGCCAGTGCAGAGGCTGAAAGGCAAAAGGCCAGTGAGGCTGGAATAGAGTAGTGAAGGGGAGAGGACTAAGAGAAGAGTAGAGAGAAGTTCATGGACCAGAGCCCATAGAGCCTTAGAGGTTACTTCTCTAGTTCCTGAGTCAAAGAACTAGAGAAGTAAAGACTTTGGCTTTATTTTGATCGAAACAGGGAGTCAGAGTGGGATTACGAGCAGAATAGTGACACCATCTGATGTATGTTTACAGGCTCACTCCAGCTACTGCAAGACCATTGCAACTTTATACAGACAGGACTGCCAAAGGCTTGGATCCCTTACTGATAAAGATTGGATGGCTGTTTGTTAAGAAACTGCAAACACTTGAGGCAAGAGATTAGCAGAGGGCTGTGGAGGAAGCATGTCACAAATTCTCAATACTGCCTCTCAACCAGGTGCAAAAATTTTTCCCTCCTTTTCTCCCTCCCTTTCTCCCATTAATGTCATAGATGGCAGAATATCAAGATGGGATGGAAACATGCCAAAAAGAAAATGGACATTTCTCAGAGATACTGAACCAGATGCAAAATCTGAAAAGGCTCTGGGTTATTTCCCTCTGAAAAGGGAGTGAATACTTTCTTGGTTGATTGAGCGATATCATTGTTTTTTCTCTCTTTCATTGTAAATGTAGGGAAAGGATGTATGTGCCTGTTGAGCAGGGGGATAGGGCCTTTTTTGCCCTCCCAGCAATCAGTCCCCTTTCTTCATTGTGTGTTGTACTGGGGAGATGCAGTGCCCCACCTCTCACCCTGGAAGCCTGGCTTCTAGGGTAGTGTCTGTCTTCAAGCCCCCTGGCACCTGGGGACAAAAATTTATCAGTAGGATTCTCCTGTTTGGACCTTTGAAACTTAAGGAAGCAATGCAGGAATGCTTTAGAAGGGATACACAACAGTGAAATCATCTACAGGCCAATGGAGTGTCCACAGGCAAAAGCCAGCAGCAGAACTCTAACCAGACTATTCACTTGGGCCCATCTTGGCTGTAGTTCAGCTTCCTTTCCTCCTCTGGAGTCTGCTCATTTCCTGTGCTTCTTTCTCCAGTCTTCCCATCAATCTTTCCAATAATTTCCCTTTTAGTCTACATTAGCCAGAGAAGTTTCTATAGCTCACAACTAGGATCCTTATTGGAGGAATACTCCCTCCCTGCTTGCTCACATCCTAATGGTCAGTCTGCTGGATCACGGCTCAAGCCTCCACTTTCACCTCCCACCTGCAGCCCCTCTCTATTCTACGCAATCCAATAGACTCAGTGTATTCCACCTAAGCAATCATGTCATTTCCCTGCTCAAATCTTAATAACCATCTCCTGTCACCCCTCACTTCTACCACCAGACCCCATTTCCTACTGAATAAAACCAGTATCATCCCCTCATTACACATTAATGATTTAGCATTATACTTACTACTCTTCTGTATTTCTATGATTTTCTGTTCCCCAAACATGTCATGTTTTCATGACACTCTATCTATGTTCATCTAGTTCACACTATTTATAATGTCACATCTTCACCTGTCCAAATTCTACTCATCTTTTAAGGCATATCTCAAATTTATAACATATTACATTGAAGAATCTTCCCAGACAGAAAGATTTTAATGAACTTTAAACCGCGGACTTCACAAGACATTTTAAATATTCAAAACAATTAAATTTTTTATCAAATAAATTCTTTCTATGCAGCCACGTAGAAATTCTAATCATTATTAAAGATTAATTGGTTTAATTGCTTAGCAATTTGTAAAAGCTCTTTTGTTCTTTCCCTTCCCTGGCCTTCACTGTAGTACTCTATAGTTTTTATTATGCCATATGCCCTTGCCTCTTCATATTTCATAATAAATATAATAGGATAGAAAATAACCATGCCATCAAATCTACTGGCATAAAACCATAATAATATATTCATGCCTGACTGGAAAATACTGGCTCCTACCATCCTTCAGAACCAAAGGACATTAATACAGCTTTGCAGACACTGGATTTTATAGGAGCTTGAATTCATATTGACACATTTTATCAGCTTCCCAAAAGACATCTGAAGGATCATGATTCTGTTTTATATTTCTTTCAGTATCAGAACACACATCATACATACTACCTAAGTAGCAAAATTCAATGACAGGTCACAGGCCTTTGATTTGGTAAAAAAGCTTTTGGAAAGGCGATCACACAGGCTGCTGCTACATGGCCTTATTCTGACAAACCTCAGGCAGGTATACCTCGTACGTGTCTCTCTCACAGAACAGTCTCCTAAATTCCTTACTGGCTCTCTCTGGGGTGCTAAGTAATAACCCTAATTTATAATGTTTTACATTCAAGAAGCACAAAGTCCTTTATCTCCTTCACAGCTATTGCAAAGATACATTGTTATAATATTTGTGCAGAATAGCTCAGCAATATGTAGCAAAAGCCTTTCTAAAAATCTGCTCCTTTTCACCCAACACCACCACTTCTAGAAATTTATCCTGAGTGATGGCATCGGACATGTGCATGAGAATGTTAGATATGGCACTGTTTATAACAGGGAAAATTAAAGACAACCTAAATGTACAGCAATTAAAGTCTGGTTGAGTGAATTACGATATGATGGATATTGGACATGTATTAATTATTATGCTGTAGAAAAATATTTGTTAGCATAGAAAAAGTCACAATATATTGGTAAATGAAAAAAACAAAAAACAAGGTCACCAAAATACCATTTTATTTAAATATATACCAAGAACAAGGGGTGGATTTGCTACAAAGCTACCACTTTTCAGCTTCAGGCCTCTCACTTGGAGCAGCTCCTCCAAGACTGGGCATGATCTCCAAGAGTCAAAAGCAGCCCCAGCCACTGCCCTCTGCATGGAGATCACCCCTCTACCTGGTGGATCTGGGGGGTTCAAGAGCCTGCAAGCTGCCAGACTTACCTCCACATTCACAGGGCCCAGCAAGAACCAGCCTCCAACCAACCTCATAGAGCATCCAGACCCTGTCTTTGTCCCTAGAAGGATATGAATGGGTCACTGTTCAGTTCCGTGCTCAGGGTGCCACTTGGACCTAGATTTCATGGCTACCTCCATCAGCCCCCTCCAGACCAGAGAGCTTTTGGTGGTGGTAGGGGGACACAATAATTCATGACGATGAAGGGACCTGCTCCTGGCCAGAAATACCTAACACAGCAGCAAAAACAACAGAGGAAGTTACAGATGAGGTGCTGCTAATAAGGAATTGAGAAGCTAAAGACAAAACAAAACAAAAAACATTCTTCTAAACTATCAATATCAAAAAACGAGTTTTAATCAATCATGTAAGAGGAAAAACAACTATCTCTCTAGTCTCTCTATAGAAAATGGTATTTACAAAATCATTATCTTATGAAGAGAATCATCATCTGATGAAGAGGCAATCAACGAGTATGCAACCCAAAATACTGGAGGAGGAGGAAGGTATTATAGAGGAATGTCAAGCAGTAAAATAAGAAAAATAATTTGTTATTTTTTCTGGATGGTGTGACATTTGTCATGTTTTTCAGCTTCTTAAAATTTATTTACTCTGATGTCTTTCTCATTCTATATGAATACTTACTTTCAACCTTATTTGTGTTTATAATTTTGTATTTTATTTCTTAAGAAAGGTCCTCTGAAATGTAAAACTTTGAGTCTCAAAATAGTTCTGAATTTATTCCTGATCTAGAAAAAGTACTGTAAGGACCAAAATACACAATGTTAGTAGGGAGGCAACTGATGGGATTATGAGTAATTCTTTCATTTTGTTTCATTCTCTTTGTTTTTCCATGTTTTCCAAGTTTTCTGTATTAGCATGATTTACTTTATAATTATAAAAAATATATATAATAAAACTGCTTAGAGAATCTCAAGGCTCTTTTCAATAAATTAAAAAACATACATATTATATCTTACCAAACCCCTAGGCTGAATTTAAAACAGGATAAAAAATAATTATCACTACATAAGCTCTCTCAGCCTGGGACACATAAGAATGCCATAAGCACTCACTGACTGAGTAAAATATATCTGGGAGGAACTTTTTAAAAATAAAGTCTTTTATATTTAACTGAGACAAATGTATTGACCAATGCATTTTTAATTTTATAACATTAATAAATTAGCTAAGTTAGTCTATGAATTAACCTGCACATGGATTAGTTAAAAGCTATTCTGGAATAAAACAAAATTGCAACTACTGCCCAGGGCATTATTAACCATCTTTCACAGATACTAGCCCTCTTCCAGGTGCAAAGGAATAAAAAAAGAATTAAATTAAGATAAACAGCTTGCTCTCTATAGGTTTGTAATATAGTTGAAGAAATAAGACATATGCAAGGAAAAAAACCATAAACAAAACTGTAATGTCCTTTACTACCTGTAAAAGTACATGGTAGGAGAACCTAAGATGGCAGCTAGGAAAGACAGGGCAAAAAAACACCTCTGTGAAAAATACTAGATAAAAGCCAGAAAGTGATCCAAAACACCAGTTCCAGCAATGCACCAACTAGACAAGGTCTGCTAAATCCACAGGGATCATGCACTTGGTGAAACCAGGAGTCTGTGTTCTGAAACGAGTGAGTAAGCCTGCTGAATGTGCGCAGCCACGCTGCAGTGTGGGGAAACCGTGGGCTGGTATCTGGAAGTGACTAGTTCTTTTTTAAAAAACCCAAAAGCAGCTGCAGTTACGGCAGCAAGAACCACACAGTGAAGCACAGCAGGAACGGGCTGTGCAAACACCTCAATATCTGGCACGGAAGATAGCCTTTCGCGCACCGGCTGCTAATTGTCTCAGAGCGAGGCAGGCAGAGGTGAGTCAAAGGGGAAAATAACCATGCCCCTTGTAGCCATCTTCCCAGCTGGCTGGGAATGCTCCTGCCTGGCACCAGAGCCACAGCCCAGAGCTGCACCAAAAAAACCAGGGCAACGGGAAGTGTTTCCAGCAACACGCACAACATGCCACAATATCAGGCGTGGACAATAGCCTTTCTCGCACCCACAGCTAATTGCTCCAGAGCTGGGAAGGTGGAGCTGTGCGAAAAGGGGGAAATTAACACACCCCATACAGTCATCCTTACAGCAGGCTGGGAACACACCTACATGGCCTGGCGGCCCAGAACTTCTTTGAGGGATGGCACGCACTTGTGACATAGCACAACCTTCCCTCAGCAGCAGCCCTAGAAGGGCACGGCTTGGAAGAGGGACCCACTCGGAAATCCCAGGGACCAAACATCAATACCAAGGACTTGTGGGTCAGCGGCAGAGACAGTCTGTGGCGAGACCAAACTGAAGGTTTAGACTCTTGCAACAGCCTTAAATCTCCAGGAACACCTGGGAGGTTTGATTATTAAAGCTGCCCTTCTTCCCTAACCACTCAGACACACGCCCCATATTCAGGGAGGACAGCACCAACAACACACCCAACTTGGTGCACCAACTGGTCCCCACAAGAATCAGAACCCCACACATGACAAAGTTGGGGAGAAATGGATTGAGGAGAATAGATGACTCCAGATGTCATCTGCTGGTTAGTTAGAGAAAGTGTAGGCCACTGAGCTGCAGATCTGACAAATCAGAGATTAGGCTTTGAATAATCCTACATATCCTAAAAAACCCTATCAAGTAAAGCAAACGCCAAGAGGCCAAAAACAACAGAAAATTTTAAGGCATATGAAAAAACAGATGATATGGATAACTCAAACCCAAACACCCAAATCAAAAGATCAGAGGGGACACAGTACTTGGAGCAATTAATCAGAGAACTAAAGACAAACAATGAGAGCATGGCGCAGGATATAAAGGACATGAAGAAGACCCTAGGAGAGCATAAAGAAGAAATTGCAAGAGTAAATAAAAAAATAGATGATCTTATGGAAATTAAAGAAACTGTTGACGAAATTAAAAAGATTCTGGATACTCACAGTACAAGACTAGAGGAAGCTGAGCTACAAATCAGTGACTTCAAGGACCACAGCACAGAAAATGAAAGAACAAAAGAAAGAATGCAGAAAAAAACTGAAAAAATCAAAATGGACTTCAGGGACATGACAGATAAAATAAAACATCCAAATATAAGACTCATTGGTGTCCCAGAAGGGGAAGAGAAGGGTAAAGGTCTAGAAAGAGTATTCAAAGAAATTGTTGGGGAAAACTTCCCAAACCTTCTACACAATATAAATACACAAAGCATAAATGCCCAGTGAACTCCAAATAGAATAAATCCAAATAAACCCACTCCAAGACATATTCTGATCAGACTGTCAAATACTGAGGAGAAGGAGGAAGTTCAGAAAGCAGCAAGAGAGAAGCAATTCACCACATACAAAGGAAACAACATAAGACTAAGTAGTGACTGCTCAGCAGCCACCATGGAGGCGAGAAGGCAGTGGCATGACATATTTAAAATTCTGAGAGAGAAAAATTTCCAACCAAGAATACTTTATCCAGCAAAGCTCTCCTTCAAATTTGAGGGAGAGCTTAAATTTTTCACAGACAAACAAATGCTGAGAGATTTTGCTAATAAAAGACCTGCCCTACTTCACATACTAAAGGGATCCCTACCAACAGAGAAACAAAGAAAGGAGAGAGAGATATGGAGAAAGGTTCAGTACTAAAAAGATTCAATATTGGTTCATTAAAGGACAATAAGAGAGAGAGGGAAAAAAAATGTATCTGACAAACATAAACCAAAGGAAAGGATGGCTGATTCAAGAAATGCCTTCACAGTAATAATGTTGAATGTAAATGGATTAAACTCCCCAATTAAAACACAGAGACTGGCAGAATGGATCAAAAAATATGAACCATCAATATGTTGCTTATAAGGTACTCATCTTAGACACAGGACACAAAGAAATTGAAAGTGAAAGGATAGGAAAAAATATTTCATGCAAGCTACAGCCAAAAGAAAGCAGGAGTAGCAATATTAATCTCAGATAAAATAGACTTTAAATGCAAGGATGTTATGAGAGACAAAGAAGGCCACTACATACTAATAAAAGGGGCAATTCAACAAGAAGAAATAACAGTCATAAATGTTTATGCACGCATTCATGGTGCCATAAAATACATGAGAGAAACACTGGCAAAACTAAAGGAAACAGTTGATGTTTCCACAATAATTGTGGGAGACTTTAACACAACACTTTCTCCTATAGATAGATCAACCAGACAGAAGACCAATAAGGAAACTGAAAACCTAAACAATTGGATAAATGAATTTGATTTAACAGACATATATAGAACATTACATCCCAAATCACCAGGATACACAGTCTTCTCTAGTGATCATGGAACTTTCTCCAGAATAGACCATATAAACAAAAAACAAGCCTCAATAAATTTTAAAAAAAATTGAAATTATTCAAAGCACATTCTCTGACCACAGTGGAATACAATTAGAAGTCAATAACCATCAGAGACTTAGAAAATTCACAAACACCTGGAGGTTAAACAACACACTCCTAAAATAAATGGTTTATAATGTAGAATGTAGGGGAACTAGCGATAGAGAGTAATTGGTGAAGGGGGAATGATAACCCAATAAGAACAGATAAGCTATCATGGCTGAGTTTAACCTTCTGGGAATGCCCAGGAGTGACTATGGTTTGTTAATTTCTGGTGGGTGTGGTGGGAACAAGTTCCCACAAATGTTGCTATATTGGGTTATTTTCTTGGGGTAGAGTAGGAACATGTTGGACTCCCTTGTTATGGTTTGTTTGAAATGGTTTTTTTTTTTTGTATTTTTTTTAATTTTTTTATATAGTTGATTTAAAAAAAAAAGTTAATTGAAAAAAAAAAAAAACCAATGGAAAAAAATATGCAGATCCCCCCTGAGGAGCTGACGGAGAATGCAGGGGTGTTGGGCTCCCCCACCTCAATGGTTGCTGATGTGCTCACAGACATAGGGGACTGGTGGTTTGATGGCTTGAGCCCTCTACCACAGGACTTTCCCTTGGGAAGACTGTTGCTGCAAAGGAGAGGCTAGGCCTCCCTACAATTGTGCCTAAGAGGCTCCTCCTGAATGCCTCTTTGTTGCTCAGATGTAGCCCTCTCTCTCTAGCTAAGCCAACTTGAAAGATGAAATCACTGCCCTCCCCCCTACATGGGATCTGACACCCAGGGGAGTGAATCTCCCTGGCAACATGGAATATGACTCCTGGGGAGGAATCTAGACCCAGCATCATGGGATGGAGAACATCTTCTTGACCAAAAGGGGGATGTGAAAAGAAATGAAATAAGCTTCAGTGGCAGAGACAAAAGGAGCCGAGAGGTCACTCTGGTGGGCACTCTTATGCACAATATAGACAATCCTTTTTAGGTTCTAATGAATTGGAATAGCTAGCAGTAAATATCTGAAACTATCAAACTACATCCCAGAACCCATGAATCTTGAAAACCATTGTATAAAAATGTAGCTTATGAGGGGTGACAATGTGATTGGGAAAGCCATATGGACCACACTCCCCTTTGTCTTGTTTATGGATGGATGAGTAGAAAATGGGGGAAGAGAAAAAAAAGGAGAACAAGGCATCCAATGTTCTTTTTTACTTTAATTGTTCTTTTTCACTTTAATTTTTATTCTTACTATTTTTGTGTGTGTGGTAATGAAAATGCCAAAAATTAATTTTGGTGATGAATGCACAACTATATAATGGTACTGTAAACGACTGAGTGTACGCTTTGTTTTGTATGACTGCATGGTATGTAAATATATCTCAATAAATATGAATTTTTTTAAAAAAGTACGTGGTAGACAAAAGGGGGATGCGAAATGAAACAAAATAAAGTTTCAGTGGCTGAGAGATTCCAAATGAAGTCGAGAGGTCACTCTGGTGGACGCTCTTACATACTATGTAGATAATCCTTTTTAGGTTTTAAGGTATTGGAATAGCTAGAATACCTGAAACTATCAAACTGCAACCCAGTAGCCTTGACTTTTGAAGACAACTGTATAACAATGTAGCTTACAAGGGGTGACAGTGTGATTATGAAAGCCTTGTGGATCACACCCTCTTTATCCAGTATATGGATGGATGAGTAGGAAAATGGGGACAAAAACTGAATGAAAAATAGGGTGGGAGGAGGGCATGATTTGAGTGTTCTTTTTTACTTTTATTTTTTATTCTTATTTTTACTTTTTCTGGTATAAAGAAAATGTTCAAAAAATTGATTGGGGTGATGAATGCATAACTATATGATGGTACTGTGAACAGCTGATTGTACGCCACAGATGATTGTATGATATATATGATACATTTATATATATATTGTCTGATATATATATAAATGATTGTATGATTTATTTATATCTCCATAAAACTGAATTTAAAAAAAAAAGTACATGGTAGAGATACTGAGGGAACAGGACACTATATATTAAGATTCTGACTGGGTAGTACAGACAAACTTTAAAGGACTTGGAGAAGGAAAATTATCAAAGTTTGGAGATGTCCTGAACAAGATCTAAATAGGTCTAACTAAGGTCTAGGGAAACCCCTCCAGATTATGTAAATATATTTTTAGAAGTTTAAAAGTAGGTTGGGCACAGTAAGGCAAAGAAAGAGGAAGGAGAAAAACCTGACCTGAAGCAAATAGTATCCATTGAGGAGTAAAGATTCATACTGAGTTCTTTCATTTTTAATAGTGATGACTACATAGTAATGTTTGAAAAAGACTCATCTCTGCAATGAATATTCAAATATTCAAAACTGAAAAAGCCAGTAACCTAAACATATTTTGAGGAGATGCACTTGACAAAAATGCAAATTATTCATAATTATTCATCCAAATCCAGTTCAGTTAAGGAAAATTTACTTATGTAACTAAAGATGTTTTTTCCTCTTATTCAAACCTGAAAATTTGGATAGCTGTAAAAAAAAAAAAAAAAGTATTTTCTTTATATTTTGACAGATTTCAACACTTGAACCAAAATAACATGTATCCTTATGAAAATATAGATAGATTAGGAAATCAAATTTATAATAATCCATTCAATAGTCACCTGATGTACCCTAATCTGGCTTAGTTTTTGTCAATAGTGAAAAGGAGTTGTTTTTCACATGTCTGTTCAGGACTATATTAAATCTGTTTTAAGAAATTATGTCAGTTAATTTATTTCCTGGTAGAGAGAGAACATTTGCTCTCCAGGTTGAGAGTTTCAGGAGATAATATCATAATTGTAGAAAATTTCAGCAAAGAATGAATTTCTGATTCTGTCTATGCATATAAACCAGAATTTTTAAAAATATTTTTGAAACCTCAATCTAGTTCATGTATATAAGTGTAAACTCTAGCCCACTTATCTATTCATAACAAATACTGTGGAGGTCTTATAGGGGTTTTAAAGACCATGACAATGGAGTATAAGACATAGGAAAATTAAAATATAGTATATGTTGAAAAATAAAAATATGAAAGTGAACAACAGTATCTTGTTAGATTCTTTCATTCCTAATTAAAAGAAAGACCCTCCGTTAAATCAAATAGGCCGGTAAACACAGCATTAGTATATTGAGAGTATAGAATCTCTTATCTTAAATGCATCACAAACAGATTTATAAACATCAGACTGTGTGACTCAAATCTCCCCAAATCTGTATTGGCCAAGAAGGTATAATAAGGTCACGATCACAGTAACAGGACCCATCTCCAGGTTCACTGGCAGTCCAGAACCAGCCCCAGCTCCTCTCGGGCAAGGTGATTCCTGGAGCATCTCTCACAGACGCTCGCACAGGCTCACGAAGGGCCATGCCCAACTCCACTCCTTCATCCTCCTCTACGCCTGTCCTAAAGAGGATCCCAGGTTGCCATGGTAATAACCACTACCATAGTCCTCTTTTGTTCTATCACGAACATACATACGCTAAAGGAATTGCCTCCAGTCCTGCTCATGTTGCACCCTGCTACCAACCCATTAAGCAGTTCTTCCATTCTCATTCAATTTCTTAAATAAATACTTCATCATGCATACTTTACTTTCTTTCATTTTATTTATTTTTAACTTATGACCCAGTACCCTCCACCTAGCGCTTTGGCAAAATCCTTGGGGAGGCAGGATCAGATGCTAACCTATGTTACACCCTTAACCAGGCATTTTCTTTTTTTTTTTTTTTTTTTTTTTTTTGGCTGGCTGAGCTGGGATCCAAACATGAGTAATATAGACATCACTTCTCTGCCTCATCTTAATTCCACGCCTTTTCCCCGCGCTGGTATTTACTTGTGACCACTAATGGGGGGCTTTCACTTTACAGGCAATGGATAGGAGGGGTTTGACTTGAGGGAAGGGCAGGGGAGAGAGCAGGAAGGATAGAGTGGAGGGATGGGGTCTGCTCCCCAATAATTCCCTCAGACTATGTTGGAGCACCTGGCACAAGGTTAGAAGGAGATAATTAAGAGTCCAGGCTCTGGGGGCAGCTGCTTGGGTGACATCCTGACTCTTCCTTTTTCTCATCTGTAAAAAGGGATTTTGTGATGATTATATAATTACTTTAAAGTCTGACATATAGTAAGCCTTCAATAAATGTCACTTATGATTAGAAAGATCAGGTCTTGAAAAAGTTCTTTTGTTTCAGCTATTTTATAAGTAAATGTGTAAATTGAAAAACATCTTGTAGACCTTCCTATGACAGAGAATATTACCTTTCTAAACTATGTACATAATTGGAAAAGGTGGGTAGACAGCGTCACAGCAGATTTCTTACCATAGTTCTTGCCTCTCAAGGCCTGTTTCATAAAAGAAAAATTTCATGGTTTATATAAGAAGGAAAAGTTCATTCCAAAGTCAAGAATTTTTGTTTAAAAAAAGAAAATGAAAGAGAAAATATAAAAGAAACAGGATAATACTACTGGGATCACTGTTCCAACTATCTCTGATTATCACATGGAGAAGTCAACCCAAACATTTTGTGGATTGCTCAACTTTTCAGCATCAGCTCTTGGAAATCATTAAAAAGTAAACTGCAATAAAAAAGACAAAGTGTCATCTAAGGCTTCCAACAGATATTCACAGCCATGACACAATGTGCAAATAGATGCGGTTTCTCAGATTCATAACAGAATCTCAAAGTTCTGAAAATGGTAATCAGTTCTCAAGTTGCAACATAATATGATCTTTGATGAAAAGAAGTTTTGTCTTTTTTCTGACCCCTATGAAGAGTCAAAAATAAAATCTCTTGGCTGTGCAGTGAAGGATAATATATTCTGATTTATTTATACCTACTTTTACCTAAAGGATTCTTTCCCTGCTATGCTGAAATTTCTGGAATTTCTCCTCCAAGAGGCATGCATTGAGAATGAAAGCAAACTGTCTGTTTCTCTCCAGTGTACCAATTAAAACTTCCACACTTAGTGGGAGACAACAGTGTGAGCCTTGAGGGTTGTAGGAGTATTAAGGCAGGTAAAAAAAAATTGGTTTTATTTGCCTTATTATCTAAGCATCAGATTGGCTGGTTGCTTATTATTTTCATAACTTTCTTTCTCACAAAGCATTGATTTTAGGACTATCTCTCTATCACACTTTGTCATAAATACATTCCAATTCTCTCTTCTAGACTCAAAAGAGGAGCTTGTTCACTGGAATGGGTTACTTTTACAATGCTTTGGCATGAGAATAGGAACTAACCATCCTAGATTTTCTCAAGAATATTTTAAGAAATTTACTAATCACTCATTCAAGATGGAAACAACAAATGAAACAAGATTTGGTGGTCATTATTATTATTATTATCTTATTGAGTGGAAGATTCTAGAAATTACAACATATTCTTGGAATATTAATAGATATCAGAAGTCCTGTTTTTAATACAACTCTTCTAAATTTTTTCTTCACTACAAAATACTTTTCACCTGGAACATCTATAAACATTCTAAACATCTACCATATTGGAAAATGATTAGATAGCATTCAGGCAGAAAGCTGCATGAGTGATATTTTGAGTCCCTTCTAGGAAGTAAGCTAAGATCCTTTAACATGGTAGTCTGGGAATTCTTAAAAAGAAGCATGCTTTTATATTATTGAGTAATGAACTTTCTGGATCATGAAATAATCCTCAGTTAATTTTTTATTCAGTATCCATTTCAACCAAACCATTTATCAAGTTCATCCTAAGTGCTAAGTGTTTACAACAACCCCCTGTGGGGGCTGCCGGATTCCATCCACTACCATCTCAGTGGGCCACACTGGGATCCAGTTCCAGGCTCGCTGCTGCTGTCAGAAAGGGACATGAAAATCCTCATACCCAAGAACTGAGGGGACATGACCAAGCACTGATTATAGCTCTTCATTAGTAAATTTGGATCAATGGGTGCCGGTTCTGAGTTATTCTTTTAACCCACCCTGGACAAAGGTAAGGTCGTAGCAGCCATTCTTTAAACCCAACTACCAACAGGGGCAGAGGTGATGGAAGTTTAAAGATATAGTGCCTCCTTAGGCTGAGGGGAACAGTTAGTTGAAGGGAGCCATCTGCTGAGCAGGCCAGGAAAGCACCCCTTCTGGGAGTCAACAAAAAGGCTTTTGGCATCTTTCCTGACCTTCTCCTCAGGGCACTTTGGAGCTGGTCTGCACCTCCTTTGTGGGTCCCCGGCCCTGGCTGTGTCTGGAAAATACTGATGTGGCAAAGTCCTCTCCAGGATGACCTTCCTCTCAGAATTTGCCTTCCAGGCAAAAGCAGCTAGAGACAATGAAAGGAGTGTAAAAAAAATTATAGAAATAAAACAAAAGCAAACAGAACAGGTCAAGATTCCCAAACAAGTAACAGAGGAAAGGAAGCTTTCTCCAGGGGGTTAAAACAATTGCACAAATAGTGCATTCTTAAAAATTGTACCATACATCCAGGGCAAGAATCAAATGAAGAAAAGCTGAAAAAATCTAAAGAGTTAAACACAGTCTATTCAAAAAGTCTAGAATAAGTTGAATCGATTGTCAATGAAGAGCCTAAATGCAGAGCCAATCATCAGTAAAACCCTAGGCAACAGAGCTAAACTGACCTTCAGAGTAAACTCATCAAGATAAATAGATGCCTAGATATCACCAAAAAATGACAAGCCATACTAAGAAAGAAGAAGAAGATATAGCCCAGTCAAAGCAACAAATTAAAACTTCGGAGAAGACAGAGAATTTGGAACAACTAATCAAATATGTTTTAAAAAGTCAACTAAATCAATTCAAGGAGGTGAAGGAAAATATGGCTAAGAGATAAAGGATATTAAGAAGACACTGGGTGAGCATAAAGAAGAATTTGAAAATAAAAAAGAAATACAACAGATATAGGAATGAAAGTCACAATAGAAGACATTAAAAATATACCAGAGGCATACAACAGCAGATTTGAACAGGGGAAATAAAGAATCACTGAACTAGAAAACAGGACAATGGATATCTTATGGACAGGGGAACAAATAAAGAAAAGGATGGAAAAAATTGAGCAGGGTCTGAGGGATGTGAATGACAGCATAAAGCACATGAACATATGCATCACGGGTGTCCCAGAAGAGAAGGGAAAAGGGACACAGAGAATATTTGAGGAAATAATAGCCAAAAATTTCCCAACTCTTTTGAAAGCCATAAATATACACATCCAAGAGGCGCAATATACTCCAAACAGAATAAATACTAATAGACCTACTCTGAGACACATAGTAATCAGAATGTCAAATACAAAAGATAAACAGAGGATCCTGAAAGCTACAAGACAAAAGTGATTCACCACATACAAGAGAACTGCAATAAGACTAAGTGTGATTTCACATCAGAATCCATGGAGGCAAAAAGGCAGGGGTATGACATATTTAAGGTACTGAAAGAGAAAAGATGCCAGCCAAGAATTCTTAATCCAGTGAAATTGTCCTTTAAAAATAAGGAGAGTTTAACATATTCACAGATAAACAGAAACAGAATTCATCAATAAGAGACCTGCCCTACTGAAATATTAAAGGAAGGTCCACAAGCTGAAAGGAAAAGACATGAGAGAGAGACTTGGAATAGAGTTCAGAAATAAATTATAAGTAAGGGTAACTAAAAGGGTAAAAAGAGAGAGATAAAAGATATCACAAATAAAAGCCAAAGGATAAAATAGTTGAAGTAAGGATGGCTTTTACAATAATGACACAGATTAGCATAAGGGATAAAAAAGTATGATCCAACTATATACTGTCTAAAAGAGACTCACCTTAGACTCAAAGACACAAACATGTTGAAAGTAAAAGATTGGAAAAAGAAATCCTATGCAAACCATAACAAAAAAAAAACACAAAAACCTGAGGTAGATGTTCTAATATTGGACAAATTAGACTTAAAAAGCAAACTGTTATAAGAGACAAAGAAGGACACTATATATTAATAAAAGGGGCAATCCACCAAGAAGAAATAACAATTGTAAATATTTATACACCTAACCATGGTGTCCCAAAATACATGAGGCAAACACTGCCAAAACTGAAGGGAGAAATAGACATCTCTACAATAATAGCTGAAAACTTCAATATACTACTCTCATCATTAGAAAATCTAGAAACTCCTGCCCTGAACAGTGCCTGAGTTTGGAGATCCTGTGCGGCCTCTTTCTCTACTTCCAGGTGGGCAGAGGCGGCCTCCTCTCCACATGCAGCTGCCAGCTCTGAGATCCTTGCTGGGCTGTCAGAAGCTCAGGTCAGTTCTGGGCAAGCAGCCACCACGACCCTCTGCCCTCCCTACTGGTAGACCAATTCCATAGTAGCATCTCGCAGGGAAATGGTTGTGCTTTTGGTGCCCACCGAAGTCACTGTGATCCCATTGGATATCGAAGGTATCACAACCCTGATTGCTTTCATGAAGTTCACCCTATGTCACCCCTTCACTAAAGAAAGGGGGATCCAAAATGTGGATTAGTAGAGACAAAACAAAATTCTCCTCTGTGAAAAACACTAGATAAAATTCAGAAAGTGCTCCAAAATAGAAGTTCCAGGGTTCTACTGGCTGGACAAAGTCCACTACATCCACAGTGACTGTGCACTTGGTGAAACTGAGAAACTGCATTAAGAATCGAGTGAGTGTATGAGCTGCTGGGGAAATGGCGCTGGGTGCCCCAATGAGAAAGCTAGGATAAGCGTTTGGAGGCGGGTTAGTTTAAAAACCTGGAAAGTAGGTATGGATCCTGTAGAGAGAGCCATGCAGTCAAGTGCAGTGAGGCAAGACTTCCACACCCTGAGGACCTGCCTCAGTATCTGGTGTGGGTGATAGCCTTTTGCACACCTGCAGTTAATTGTCCCAGAGACAGGAATGGGCTGCTTTAGCGGGCAGAGGAAGTGGGAAGTTGCCATACCCTGTACAGCCATCTTTGCAGCAGGCTGGGAGATGCCCCTTTGCAGCGGCATGGCCAAGACCTCCCCTTCAGGATTCTGCTTGCTTGTGACATTGTGCAGTCTTCCTCCATGGAGGCCCACAGAGGGCACAGCTGAGGGGCGGGGTCCCACACAGAAGGGAGACGAGACCTAGACCAATCCTAGGAACTTGTGAGCCCACAGCAAAGAGGGACAGTGGGGAATCTGAGCTGAAGGGTTGGACTCATGCAACAGCCCCAGGGCATTACAGTTGCAGCCCCAGGAAGGGCTGGGAGTTCTGGGTCTTAAAGCCATCTTCCCTGCCTAACGGCACAGGCACACACCACACCCTCAGGACTGGCAGTCCCAAGTGCACATGGAAAACTGGTGCAATGATTGGACTTCCACAAGGTTTGGACACCCACTGGTTGCATAAACAAAGTTGGGGAGAACTGGCTTGAGGGTAAGAGGTGGCCGGGAGGCACCATCTGCTGGTAGGTCAGAGAAAGTACACTCCACCAAGCTGTAGCTCTGTCAAATTATAGATAATTGTTCAAATAAGTCTGAAAATCCTAAAAGAACCTTATCAGTATAAGCAAATTCCAAGAGGTCAAAAACAACAGAAAATTTTAAAGCTTTTGAAGAAACTAGAACATATGGATAACCCAAACACCCAAATCAAAAAACTACAGGAGACACAGAACTTGGAGTAATTAATAAAAGAAGTAATCATAAACAACAAGATCATGATTCAGGATATAAAGGACATGAAGAAGACCCTAGAAGAGCATAAAGAAGAATTTGCAAGAGTAAATTTAAAAAAAATGAGCTTATGGAAATAAAAGAAACTATTGATCAAATTAAAAAGATCCTGGAAACACATAGTAGCAGATGAGATGAACTTGAAGAACAAGCAAGCAAAATGGAATAAAATGTTTTAGAGACTGAAAGTACAAAAGAAAGAATGGAAAAAAAATCAGAAAATTTGAAATGGATCTCAGGGATATGATGGACAACATGAAGCATGCAAATATAAGAATCATTAGTGTTCCAGAAGGGGAAGAGAAGGGTAAAGGTCTAGGAAGAGTATTCAAAGACCCAAAGATAATAAATCCAAATAAACCCACTCCAAGACATATTCTGATCAGATTATCAAATGCTGAAGAGAAGGAGCAAGTTCTGAAAGCATCAAGAGAGAAGCAATTCACCACATACAAGGGAAATAACATAAGACTATGTATTGACTACTCAGCGGCCACAATGGAGGTGAGAAGGCAGTGGCATGACATATTTAAAATTCTGAAAGAGCAAAATTGCCAACCAAGAATTCTTCATCCAGCAAAGCTCTCCTTCAAATTTGAGGGAGAGCTTAAAATCTTCACAGACAAACAACTGCTGAGAGAATTTGCTAACAAGAGAACTGCCCTACATGAGATACTAAAGGGAGCCTGACTGGCAGAGAAAAAAAGAAAGGAGAGATATGGAGAAGGGCTCAGAACTAAAGAGCTTTAGTAAGGGTATGTTAAAGGAAATAAGGAGAGAGAGGGAAAAAAGTATATCTGGCAAATAAAAACCAAAGGATATGATGGCAGATTCAAGAAATGCCTTCACAGTAATAACATTGAATGTGAATGGATTAAACTCCCCAACTGAAAGATATAGACTGATAGAATGGATTAAAAAATATGAAACATCAATATTTTGCTTATAAGAGACTCAGACCCAGATACACAAAGAAAGTGAAAGTGAACGGATGGAAAAAATATTCCATGCAAGCTACAATCAAAAGAAAGCAGTAGTAGTAATATTAATCTCAGATAAAATAGACTTTAAATGCAAGGATGTTATAAGAGACAAAGAAAGTCACTATATACTAATAAAAGGGACAATTCAACAAGAAGAAATAATCATAAATATCTATGCACCCAATCAAGGTGCATCAGAGTACATGAGACAAACACTGACAAAACTGTAGGAGGCAATAAATGTTTCCACAAAAATTGTGGGAGACTTCAACGCATCACTCTCTCCTACAGATAGATCAACCAGACAGAGGACCAATAAGGAAACCGAAAACCGAAACAATGTGATAAATGAATTTGACTTAACAGACATATAAAGAACTAACATCTCAAAATCACCAGGATACACAATCCTCTCTAGTGCTCATGGAACTTTCTCCAGAATAGATCATATGCTGGACCATAAAACATGCCTCAATAAATTTAAAAAGATTGAAATTATTCAAAGCACATTCCCGAATCACAATGGAATACAATTAGAAGCCAATAACCATCAAAGATTTAGAACATTAATAAATATCTGGAGATTAAACAACATAGTCCTAAACAATCAGTGGGTTAAAGAAGAAATAGCAGAGAAATTGGTAAATATCTAGAGATGAATAACAATGAGGGCACAACAATCAAAACTCATGGGATGCAGTGAAGGTGGTATTGAGGGGAAATTTATAGCTCTAAATGCATACATTAAAAAGGAATAAAGAGCTAAAATCAAACAACTAATGGGACAACTGATGAAGTTAGAAAATTAACAGCAAACTAATCCTAAACCAAGTAGAAGAAAAGAAATAACAAGGATCAAAGCAGAGATAAATGACATAGAGAACAAAAAAATAATAGAGAGAATAAATAAAACCTAAATTTGGATCTTTCAGAAGATCATCGAGATTTACAAGCCCCTAGCTAGACTGACAAAATCAAAAAGAGATAAGACCCAAATGAATAAAATAATAAATGAGAGAGGGACATTACTGGGATCCCGAAGAAAGTTTAAAAATCATAAGAGGATACTATGAACAACTGTATGTCAACAAACTAGGTAATGTAGAGGAAATGGGCAATTTCCTAGAAACATATGAACAACCTAGACTGACCAGAGAAGAAACAGAAGACCTCAACAAACCAATCACAATCAAAGGGATCCAATCAGTCATAAAAAAGCTTCCCACAAATAAATGTCCAGGGCCAGATGGCTTCACAGGGGAATTCTACCAAACATTCCAAAAAGAACTGACACCAATCTTACTTAAAAGTCTTTCAAAAAGAGAAGAAAATGGAAAACTACCTAACTCATTTTATGAAGCTAACATCACTCTAATACCAAAACCAGGTAAAGATGCTACAACAAAGGAAAATTATAGGCCAATCTCCCTAATGAATATCGATGCAAAAATTCTCAACAAAATACTTGCAAATTGAATCCAAGATACATTAAAAAATTCATTCACCATGACTAAGTGGGGTTCATTCCAGGCATGCAAGGATGGTTCAACATAGGAAAATCAATCAGTGCAATATAACACATTAACAAATCAAAAGGGAAAAATCAAATGATCATCTCAATAGATGCTGAAAAAGCATTTGACAAAATTCAGCATCCTTTTTTCATAAAAGCACTTCAAAAGAGAGGAATTGAAGGAAACTTCCTCAATATGATAAAGAGCATATATGAAAAACCCACAGCCAGCATAGTACTCAATGGTGAGAGACTGAAAGCCTTCCCTCTAAGATAAGGAATGAGACAAGGATGCCCACTGTCACCACCGTTATTCAAGATTGTACTAGAAGTGCCTAGCCAGAGCAATCCAGCAAGACAAAGAAATAAAAGGCATCCAAATTGGAAAGGAAGAAGTAAAACTGTCATTATTTGCAGAAGATATTATCTTATACCTGGAAAACCCTGAGAAATCGGCAATACAGCTACTAGAGCTAATTAAAAAATTTAGCAAAGTAACGGATACAAGATTAATGTACATAAGTCAGTAATGTTCCTATATACCAGAAATGACCTAACTGAAGAGACACTCAAAAAAAAAAGATTCCATTCTCAATAACAACTAAAAAAATCAAGTACCTAGGAATAAACTTAACCAAGGATGTAAAAGACTTATTCATAGAAAACTACATAAGTTCCCTAAAAAAAAATAGAAGGGGACCTAAAAAGATGGAAAAATATTCCTTATTCATGGATAGGAAAGCTAAATGTTGTTAAGATGTCAATTCTACCCAAACTCATCTATAGATTCCATGCAATTCCAATCAAAACTCCAACAACCTACTTTGCAGACTTGGAAAAGCTAGTTATCAATTTATTTGGAAAGGAAAGATACCTTGAATTGCTAAAAATATTCTAAAAAAGAAAAACGAAGTGGGAGGATGTACACTCCCTGAATTTGAAGCTTATTATAAAGCCACAGTAGTCAAAACAGCATGGTACTGGCACAAAGACAGACATATTGATCAATGGAATCTAATCGAGAATTCGGAGATACACCCCCAGATCTATGGCCAACTGATCTTTGATAAGGCCCCCAAAGTCACTGAACTGGGACATAACAGTCTTTTCAACAAATTGGGCTGGGAGACCTGGATATCCATATCCAAAAGAATGAAAGAGGACCCCTACCTCACACCCTACACAAATATTAACTCAAAATGGATTAAAGACCTCAATATAAGAGACAGTACCATAAAGCACCTAGAAGATAATGTAGGGAAACATCTTCAAGACCTTGTATTAGGCGGCCTCTTCATAGACTTTACACCCAAAGTACAAGCAACAAAAGAAAAATAGATAAATGGGATCTCCTCAAACTTAAAAGCTTCTGCACCTCAAAGGAATTTGTCAAAAAGGTAAAGAGACAGCCAACTCAATGGGAAAAATTATTTGGAAACCATGTATCTGACAAAAGACTGATATCGTGCACATATAAAGAAATCCTACAACTCAATGACAACAGTACAAACAGTCCAATTATAAAATGGACAAAAGATATGAAAAGACAGTTCTCTGAAGAGGAAATACAGATGGCTGAAAAACACATGAAAAAATGTTCATCTTCACTAGCTATTCGAGAGATGCAAATTAAGACCACAATGAGATATCATCTCACACCAATTAGATTGACTGCCAATAAACAAACAGGCAACTACAAATATTGGAGAGGATGTGGAGAAATTAGAACTCTTATTCATTGTTGGTGGGACTGTATAATGGTTCAGCCACTCTGGAAGACAATTTGGCAGTTCCTTAGAAAATTAGATATAGAGTTACCCTTTGATCCAGGAATTTTACTTCTCAGTATATATCCAGAAGATCTGAAATCAGCGACACGAACAGATATCTGCACATGTTCATAGCAGCATTATTCACAGTTGCCAAGAGATGGAAACAATCCAATTGTCCGTCAATAGATGAGTGGATAAACAAAATGTGGTACATACACACGATGGAATACTATGCGGCAGTAAGAAGGAACGAGGTCGTAAAACATATCACAACATGGAAGAACCTTGAAGACATAATGCTGAGTGAAATAAGCCAGGCACAAAAAGAGAGACATTGTATGTTACCATTAATATGAATGCTGTGAAAAATGTAAAATAAATGTTTTATATTGTAGAATGTACAGGACCTAGCAATAGACAGCAAATAGTGAAGGGGGAATGATAATCTAATAACAGATAAATTATGGAGGGTAAGCTTAATGTTATGGGAATGCTCAGGAACAACTATGGTTTGCTAATTTTGGAGGGGTATGGTAGGAACAAGTTGGCAGCAATATAGCTATTTTAGGTTAATTGTTTTTCTTATTCCTTTGGGTAATAGTTTGTTTATTTTCTTGGGGTAGGGTGGGAACTTGTTGGGAAGAAAGGTAGTTATTTCAGGTTGTTTTTCTTATTCCTTTGTTCAGTTATCATTTCTTAATTTTCTTGGGGTATGGTAGGAATACGTTGGAAGCAATGTAGTTATTTTCAATTATTTGTTTTTTCTTATTCCTTTGTTTTGGTTTTGTTTGAAATGTTTTTTATTTGTTTTTTAATTTTTTGATAAAGTCAAAAAAACAATGAATGTGTTAAAAATGTAAATAAGTAAATGAACAATGGGGGGAGAAGGGGAATGGAATATTTTGGATGTTCTTTTAATTTTAATTTTTTTTTTTTTTGGAGTAATGAAAATGTTCAGATTGTGGTAATGAATGCATAACTATATGATGATACTATGAACAACTTACTGTACATTTTGGAGGATTGTATGTTATGTGAATATATCTCTATAAAATTGCATTAAAAAAAAGAACATCTAGAAAGAGGATCAATAAGGAAAGAGAGAACTTGAATAATACAGTAAATGAACTAGACCTAACAGACATATACAGAGCACTGCACACCAAAATAGCATGATCTATATTCTCCTCAAGTGCTCATGGATCATTCTCCGGGATAGACAACTTGTTGGGTCACAAAACAAGTCTCAAAAAATTTAAAAATATTGAAATTATACAAAGCACTTTCTCTGACCATAATGGAATGAAGCTGTAAATCAAATATAGGCAGAGAACTGGAAAATTCAAAATATATGGAAGTTAAACAACACACTCTTAAACAATCAGTGGGTCAAAGAAGGAATTGCAAGAGAAATCAGTAAATATCTCTAGGTGAATGAAAACTGGAACACAATATATCAAAACTAATGGGATACAGCAAAGGCTGTGCTGAGCGGGAAATTTATAGCACTGTCTACATTAAAAAAGAAGAAAGAGCTAAAATCAAAGACCTAAATGCACATCTGGAGGAACTAGAAAAAGAAAAGCAAACTAATCCCAAAGCAAGCAGGAGGAAAGAAATAACAAAGATTAGAGCAGAAACAAACAATAGAGAGCACCAACAAACCAGAAGTAGGTTCTCTGAAAAGACCAGTAAAATCTACAAACCCTTAGTGAGACCAACAAAGAAAAAAAGAGAAAATACAAATAAATACAATCAGAAATGAGAGGGGGGACATTACTATTGACCTCACAGAAATAAAAAGGATCATAAGAGTTAATAAAAAAATGGTGTGCCAACAAATTAGACAAGTTAGATGAAATGGTCAAATTCCTAGAAACACACGAACTACCTACCCTGACTCTAGAAAAAATTAAAGACCTCCTCAACAGATCAATTACAAGTAAAGAGATTGAATCATTCATAAAAACACCTCCTAATGAAGAAAAGCCCAGGACAGATGGCTTCACAGGAGAATTCTACCAATCATTCCATGAAGAATTAATACTAATCAAGCTCAAATTCTTCCAAAACACTGCAGAGAACACTACCTAACTCATTCTATGAGGCCAACATTACCCTAATACCAAAACCAGATAAAGATACTACAAGAAAAGAAAATTACAGACCAATTTCTCTAATGAATATAGAGGCAAAAGTCCTCACCAAAATACTTGCAAAATGAATCCAACACCATATTCAAAGAGTCATACACTATGATCAAGTGGATTTTATCCCAGGTATGCAAGGGTGGTTCAAGACAGGAAATTTAATACACTACATTAGCAAATGGAAAAGAAAAAAAAAAACACATGATTATCTCAATTGATGCAGAAATGGCATTTGACAAAATCCAGCATGTTTTCTGGATTAAAAACACTTAGAAAACTAGGAATAAAAGGAAATTTCCTCAACATGATAAAGGACAATATGAAAAACCCATGGCTATTACTGTACTCAATGGTGAAAGACTGAAAGCTTTCCGTCTAATATCTGGAACAAGACAAGGATGCCTACTGACACCACTGTTATTCCACATTGTGCTAGAAGTTCTTGCCAGAAAAATTAGGCAAGAAAAAGAAATAAAAGTGACGCAAATTGAAAAGAAAGAAATAAAACATTCACTATTTGTAGATGACATGATCCTATATAGAAAAAGTCCTGAAAAATCTACAAGAAAGCACCTAGAACTAATAAATGAATTCATCAAAGTGGTGGGGGAAAAGATCAACATGCAAAAATCTGTAGTATTTCTATACACTTGCAGTGAGCAATCTGAGGAGGAAATCAAGAAAAAAATTCCACTTATAATAGCAACTAAACAAATCAAATATCTAGGAATAAATTTAACAGGATGTAAAAGACCTATACATAGAAAACTACAAAACATTGCTAAAAGGAATAAAGGAGATCTAAATGAATGAAAGGACATGCCGTGTTCATGGATTGGAAGGCTAAATATCATTAAGATGTTAATTCTACCCAAATTGATTTACAGGTTCAATGCAATCCCAATCAAAATTCCAACAGCACTTTGCAGAAATGGAAAAGTCAATTATCAAGTTTATTTGGAAGGCCAAAAATATCTTGAAAAAGAATGAAGTTGGAGGACTTACACTTCCTGACTTTAAAGTATATAAGGCTAGAGTGATCAAAACAGCATGCTACTGGCATCAGGATAGACATATTGACCAATGGAATTGAACTGAGAATTCAGAAGTAGACTCTCACATCTAATGGCCAATTGATATTTGACAAGTCTGTCAAGTCCACTCAACTGGGAAAGAACAGTCTCTTCAACAAATGGTGTGGGGAGAACTGCATATCCATATGCAAAGGAATGAAAGAGGACCCTTCTGTCAACCCATATATAAAAATTAACTCAAAATGGATCAAAGACCTAAATATAAGAATGACGACCCTAAAACTCCTAGAAGAAAATGTAGGGAAGCATCTTCAAGGTCTTGTGGTAGGCAGCGATTCTCAGATTTTACACCCAAAGCACAGCAGTGAAAGAAAAAATAGGTAAATGGAACCTCTTCAAAATTAAACACTTTTATGCATCAAAGGACTTTGTCAAGAAAGTGAAAAGACAAGCTACTCAATGGGAAAAAATATTTGAAAACCACATTACTAAAACTGATAAGGGTTTTATATATCAGTACCCAGATATATAAAGAAATCCTACAATTCAACAATAAAAAGACAACCCAATTATTAAAATGGGCAAAAGACTCGAATAGACATTTCTCCAAAGAGAAAATACAAATGTCTAAAAAGCACATGAAAAGATGGTCAACATCACTAGCTGTTAAGGAAATGCAAATCAAAACCACAATGAGATATTATTTCACACCTAGTAGAATAGCCACTATTAAAAAAATAGAAAACTACAAGTGTTGAAAAGCATGTGGAAAAATAAGTACACTCATTCATTGCTGGTGGGAACATAAAATGGTGCAGCTGCTGTGGAAGACAGTTTGGCAGTTCCTCAGGAAGCTAACTGTAGACTTTCCATATAGTCTGGCAATACTGCTACTAGCTATATGCCCAGAAGAACTGAATGCAGGTACATGATCAAGCATTTGTACACCGATGTTCACAGCAGCATTATTCACAATTGCCAAAAGATGGAAGCAACCCAAGTGTCCATCAACCAATGAATGGATAAACAAAATGTGTTATATACATACAATGGAATATTATTCAGTCATATAAAGGAATGAAGTCCTGATGCATGTGACAACATGGATGAACCTTGAAGAAAAAATTATGTTGAGTTAACTAAGCCAGATACAAAATGACATAGACTGCATGATCCACTGTTATGAACTAATTAGAATAAGCAAACTCATAGGGTTAGAATCTAGCATATAGGTTATTAGGAGATAGATTAGGGTTGGAGAATGGGGTGTTGATATTTAACTTACACAGAATTTCAATTTAGGCTGATGATAAAGGTTTGGAAATGGATGGTGGTGATGTACCACATTACTGGGAGTGTAATCAACAGCAATGAGCTATACAGGTGAATTTGGTTTAAAAAAAAAAGGAAATCTTAGGATGTATTTTATTACTAGAATAAAAATTAAAAGATAAAACATAGGACTGTACAACATAGTCAACCCTATTGTAGACAATGGACTATACTTAATAGTACAAGTTTAAGAAGGTTCTTTCATGAATTGTAACAAATGTACGATACTAATACAAGGTGGTAATAATAGTGTGGTATATGGGAAAAAGTACACTTAATGTCAATATTGGACAATAGAACTATTTTAATAATCTTTCATCAATTGTAACAAAGGTAACTACTATTTACAAAACGGTACAATTATTTAGAAAGTGCTATCAAGAAAAAAAAAAAAAGGAAAGGAGTAAGGGCAGGTAGTGTTCCTCAAAACTGGGGTTAGAGACACATCATGGAAAAATCAAGATCAATAGCTCCCAGTGGAGTACTGCACCTAGTCTAGTGGACTGGCCACAATACATACTGATTGGTCAGGTACCACTTTTGACTGAATGCCAAGTTGTTAAATATTTTGAACATCACCTCTAAGTGTAGCAAAATGGGTAAGTAATTAACTCCTCCAAACCTCATTTTTCTTTCCTCTAATGGGACGATGATAATTACCAATTTGGCGATATTTATGAGGTTTTGAACTAATATATGTAAAATGGCCTGCGTACAGCAGGCATACTAAGTCCTAAATACACAAATTCTACAAGAATTCAGGCTACACATTATAATGCCTTTCTATAACGTTATGCCAAGCAACATGCCATGGATAGTCTTCAGCAAAGGTTCTTACCCTCTTTTCCATCCATTTATCTGAGCCTCATACTTTATCACAGTTACATAAAGCCTATTGTCAATAATACCGTTTTAGATCCCAAGAGAAAAAACCCCTTTGCCTGAATTACCTAAGTCATTTGTGTATTCCTCTAACCCCTCTTTGCCTGCAAAGCTAGAGTCCTAAGAGTGGATTATGTTCACCAAATTCAGAGGCTGACCTAGAAATGATATAGCACAAACCTGAGCAAGAGACAGATGTCAAGAATTGTGAAGGGTCTGAGATTTTACCCTACCTGAAAGTTAACAAGTTTGTGTGTCACAGTTTCATAGAAGTTGGCAGAAGACACAAGACTCCTGGGTCAAAGACAGAGGACTCATTACTTACAGCAAGAGCAGTACCCAGATATCAGCATTTGTGTGGGTTCCTTGAACCAAAACACCCATAGGCAACACAAAGAGGGCCATGTGATACCTGCACAGACAGTGGGTTGCACTGAAGGACAGAAACCCTGATTTAGGAAACTGAATCTTTTATAGTGGACAATAAACATGCCTGCCCTTTGCTGCAAAGGAAGATACTTTCTCAATATTCCAAGGCTTTACAACCCTGACCTTTGCTCCAAAGAAACACACTGTATCTGCCAAGGCTGTCTGCTGTTCAAACAACCTTAAAAAATAGTCCAGAACAAAGGCAGTCAGAGCCTCTGTTCACAACATGCACAAAAACATAAGAGACCCATGAAAAATTGACTTCCAACAATAGACTATCCAACAAATGACTTCGAAAACTATTTTTAAACAATAAAGTTTTAAACTTTCCTTATAGCATATTACAAAAAAAAAAAAAAACCAGACATGACAACTATATGAAACACGTGATCCTTGGGGAAAAGTTACATTGCTACAAACAAATTATTACAGCAATTGGCTATATTGGAATGTCTATATATTAGATAGCTATTTTATCAATATTAATTTCTTAATTTTGATAATTTTACTATGATTATGTCTATAATTTTGTGTGCATTTCTGAATTAGACATTCAAGAGAAATATTAACCCACTAAATCATGTTCATATGTAGGTGATCAGAATGGCAAAAGGCCTGGCTAACATTTTTTTTTTTTAAGGAAATAAATACCGAATTATTTAGGAGTAAAGAGGCAGAGACATCATGTCTGCACTTCCTCTCAAATGGTCTAGAAATACACACACACACACACACACACACACATTTATGTATATGTGTGTGTATGCATATGTATATGTAGAAACTGAGAGAGACAGAGAAAAGTAGAAAGAGGGAAACAGAGGAAGAAAGAGAATGATAAAGCAAATATGTAAAAATTTAACTTTGGGAAAATCTGGATAATAGGTATTAAGGAATTCTTTGTACTATTCTTGCTATTTTTTTGTAAGACTGAAATTGTTCCAAATTTAAAAAAAAATTAAAGCATAAATAACTAAGAAATGTTGATACATATTTAATTAATCTCAGAATAGGAAAGAATTTTGTAATTAAGTAAAAGAAATGAGAAATTTCTCAAAGAAAAACATAAAAATTTACAAGTTCTAGACATCACAAAGCCCATACAACAAAAATAAACACAAAAGAAAAGCAGTGCAGTTACTTGTGATAAATACTGCAGACAAACACTAATATTGCATAATATACAAAAAAATGTTTACTGCTTAATAAGAAAAGCATAAAGACCTCAGGAGAGAAATGGTTGAGCAGTGGTTAAGAAGAAAAACTTTTTAAAGAAACAGCACAAATATCTAGAAAAACTGCTCAAATTTACCAGTCATAAAAATGCAAATTAAGACAATACTTAGCAAATTGGCAGAGACTTTCAAAAATGATGCCCAATACAGCAAACATATAGTGAAAAATTACCTGGAATATCTTTTATAAAAGCAATTTGGCAATATGTATCAAATGGTCTTAAAAACATTCATATTCTTTGACCCAGAAATTCCACATCTAGTAATCTAAAGAAACAAATGATTCAAATTGGACTCTGCCAATAAATTCCATTCCACCCTAGCTTGGGCAGTGGTTAGCTCCTCCCTACAGTGACTCCCTGGCAAACTTCCAGGCAGCACCCTACACTGCCCCACAGGGAAGCTTCTGCTTCCTTCCTTTGCTCTTGGGACCGGAGGGACACTCAGACCCTGGCCCCCTTGCTGCTGTCCTGCAAACACCCCATTCTGATCACAGTGGGGAAGAGCACCTCTCAAGCTCTCTGGGGCTTCCGTCAAAATTCCTTTCATCTTGTCAGCCCTCACCCCACCCCAAAACTGTTGGACTGAGGCCTAGGAAAGGAAAAGAGTGGGGGGCAGGGAGAATTCAAGCAGAGTAACCTCACTCCAGCCTCTCACCTCCCTCTCACACCCTGTTTCTCCTGTCTCCACCCCCTCCTCCAGCTCTCCTCTTGTTCCCTACTAGGGCAGGAAATTTCCATATTTTATATTCTGACTTCTCTCTCTCTCTCTCTCTCTCTCTCTCTCTCTCTCTCTCTCTCTCTCTCTCTCTGAAGCTTTTAGTAAACCTCTTTGATCAGACTACCAAACTTTAGTCTTGGTATGTAAAAGGAAAGTTGTCAAATTTTGAAAACTCCTTTCTCCCTCAATAAAGCTTGGCTTTTAAGATGTATTGCCATAGACTCTAAGATCCTATATTGAAAGTCAAAAGTATCTTTGTCTTCCTACTAAATGAACCCTCATTCTTCTCTTGGATCTCAGCCCAATCATTCTTAAGGATTTGTGAAAAAGAACAGTGCATGAATATCTTTGAAAAAAAGTATTATCCTTGTTACCCTGGAAAATGTTTGGGGAAAAATAACATACAAAAATGAATAATGATAGTAATGATCACTGTGCAGGGAAGGGATTATTGCTGAGAATGCTTACTTTTCATACTATATTAAATTTTCAGAACATAATACAATGAGCATATATTAATTCCAAAATCAGGGGCAAAAAGCACCAAATGAAAGATCATCTGGTCACATTTCTGTTTATTTTATTTTTGATTCACTATATGATCTTATCAGTGGAGATGGATCTGTTTGACCAAAGTAATATGGGAATTCTTTTCTTCTTGCTGCCCCAACCTCCCCAATAGACTACATCAAGGTTTTCTCTGGAAGAGTGACTAATCACAAACTCCTAAATTACCTTTTGTAAGAAAGGGTTAAGTTTAGTTTTCACATAGAGACAGCATGGAATAGGGAAAATGGGGACAGAACCAGCTTAAGCAAGCCCTGTGGTAAAGGGAAGAAAGATAGAATCTGCGCCAGCTCCTTATATGGAAAAGTAACCATGGTTACTGGAATGGAAAGAGATATGGGGTAAAATCAGAGGCAGGAACTGCAAGCAGGAAACAAACTGAATGAACTCTCTTGGATAGGCTGTACAATTCAAAATCTCAAAAATGAGCTAGTTGGCTCTCTAGGATAGGCTGTACAAATTAAAATCTCAAAGACGGGCTAGTTAGTCCTCTCCGACAGACTGTAACCTCTGTAGTACCCAGCCAATGGGGAAACAGGGGAGGGACTTGCGCATTAGGCACAGGAGTAAAAGGTCGCCATGTTCAATTAAAAGGTTGCCATGTTCTTCCTCCCGTGCACCAGCCCCCACGTTTTTGGCTGTGCGCCCTATCTTGCAAGATCGTAAATAAATTCTTTTCTCCTCCAGAACTGAGTGAGCATTTCTTCCCTTACAGGTACTGCTTTATTTCTGACACCTTTCAAGCTAAATATTTCCGTGAGCTACAATTTCTACAAAGATGTATTCTAAGAGAAAAAGAACTAGCCCACCTCCCACACCTACACTTAGAACATACCTAGCTCCTTTGAGAATCACCCTTCTCAAGTTCTGTGGGTAATTTAGGTCAAAACATTAACCATGAAGCACTGCTGTGAGCTGTATTGGTCTCGAGTATTGCCATCTCATTTATTTAAAAAAAAAAAAAAAAAGGAAAGGAAAGAAGGAAATTAAGATACGGACCAAGACTTGCCCTTTGGGATCAAACTGGTCATTGGTAGAGCATAAAACAGAATAGGAATCATTTAGATCATCATTTAAGGGGCTGGCTCTTGGTCCAAACAACCTATAACCAGCCTACTAGAGCTTTTTGATGAACTGAATATATACCATTCTGTCAAGTTGGAAAAACAAAGAGAAGAATAATTCTAATTTTCTTTTTATGGCTTGATTTCATTACTACCCTCTAAGACACTGTAAATCACTGCAAAGTGTTTCACTTATTTCCTCTTCCTTTTCTCACCTTAATTTTTTTTATAGCATTCACTTTCCTGACTTTTTCCTGAATAACTGAAATCCTCAAATGGAGATTGAAGAACAATTCCATAGCCAGAGATGATTAGGAAAAGGTCTGTTTCAATTTCATTCTGAACACCAGGCTCCAACCATCTTAATTCATGGGTTCCTGAGACTAGATAATTTAATCAAAATGGAGACCTTGGTTAGGCACATAGATCCAACCAAGACTTTGCTAGGAAATTTTAATCTGAAGCCTGTATTATTTTCTAAGCCGGCTTGTAGTGCTCATGATACCCATTGCCGTCCTGTATCTCTTGAACATCTCTACATTTTGATAGTTTCCTATATTGTGAGTCTTTCCATCCCAAAGAATATTGATTTCAAAATATTTTTTTAAAAAATTATTGTTCTCTAGGTTGTATATATTGTCATAGAATAAAAATATTTTTTAAAAATCCATAACTGTACCTCAAAGGAATTTGTCAAAAAAGGTAAAGAGGCAGCCAACTCAATGGGAAAAAATATTTGGAAACCATGTATCTGATAAAGATTGATATCTTGCATGTATAAAGAAATCCTACAACACGACAAAAGTACAAACAGCCCAATTATAAAATGGGCAAAAGATATGAAAAAACTATTTCTCTGAAGAGGAAATACAAATGGCTAAAAAAACACATGAAAAAAATATTCATCTTCACTAGCTATTAGGGAGATGAAAATCAAGACCACAATGAGATACCATCTCACACCAATTAGAATGACTGCCATTAAACAAACAAGAAACTACAAATGGTGGAGAGAATGTGGAGAAATTGGAACTCTTATTCATTGCTGGTGGGACTGTATAATGGTACAGCCACTAAGGAGGACAGTTTGGTGGTTCCTCAGAAAACCAGATATCGAGTTACCCTACAACGCAGCAAGGGAACTTCTCGGTATATACCCGGAAGATCTGAAAGCAGTGATGACAACCTAATCAAAAGTTCCCACCCACAATAAGTCTGTATCCACAAGATTGGATTAAAAGAATATGGCCTTTCCTGGAGTACATAACAGTTTCAAACCGGCACAGCAGTAGTGAACTTTCAAGTTTAGTACATAGGTTATAGATTCTCAAGACAGGATTGCAGCAGAACTAGAGCAGGAATGAACAACATCCAGACATCTGGACTTAGAAATGAGTACAGTGACAGACACTTTGGGTCTCCTCTTTTGATGAGAGGGAGAACATTGTTTTTATTTGTACAAGGGATAAAATATAACTTTTTGCTTTTATTTTATTTTATTAAATTAAATTGCTGCAGAGGGCTTGGATGTGTTCTGGTTGACTGACATACATACTTTGGGAAAGGGACATTTCATGGAAGGTAGCTCAACCTCAGTGAATTCTAAGCCATAGCCTACAGGATAGCAGTGTTTGGTTCATCTTAATCTCCCATGGAAGAAACCAGTAGCTCAGATACATCTCTACATCATTCATACAGGTTATGACACATACAAATTAGAAAAAGGAGCTTAACTTGCTATAGACAATGAAAAACCAGTCTTGGATACAAGCCATAGGAACTTGAAAAGCAGCATTCATTATACCCACAAGGGAAAGAAGAACTGTATAAAAGTACATCTTCTTTATTTGCACACTTTAATTTCAGAACAAAATAAACAAACACAATACACAACATCAACCTCATCATCATTGGGATGGGGCTCATGGCCCATTGCATTAGATAAGGCAACAGCAAGTTGCAGTTTTTTGGAAGTTTAAATGGGGAGGAATGATCTGTGTTAACGTTGGGCAGCCACTTCTGATCCAAATTCTGTAACTGTTAGAGATTGTGTTTGGCTGCAAGTAATAGAAAATCAATCCAATCAATGGTTTAAACAAATTAGAAATCGTGTTTATTTTACAAAAAAAAAAAAAAAAAGAAGGCTAAAAGTAGTTTTTACTGGAACACAAGGGTAAAGAGAGTTTAATGTGTTTAGACAACTAAAGTATCAGCCTTGTGATGAGACATCACTAAATAGAAGTATTCACTTACATTATGTTAAGTATACTCATGCCAGACATTCTGCTGGGTAATTAGGGTAATTTTAACAAAATGTATCATTTATTGAAAAGAGATAATACTGTCTTAGGCTTCTTGCATGCAATTATCTTTTAATCCTCATAGCAACTTTGTGAGTTAATTTCTACCTTTATCTTCATTTTACAAGTGAGGAAACTGAGGCTCAGGCAGATTAAGTAACTTGTCCAAGATCACACAGCCAGTAAGTGGATTCATCAGTAAACAAGCATCCACATTCCCTGTTCTAGGGCAGCTTAGAGTCTGGTGTTGTCACTGACAATTTCTTCTGGATTCTTCCAAAACAGACTTCAATTCATTAGCAATACGGATTCAATGGAGTACTGTGCTTTACGAATTCCTCTATGTTTCAAATCCAATAAATTCAGCACTTTTTTACAAAACAAAAGTCAATATTTATTAAATGAAAATATTAATAAAGAGGAAGAAGGATGGAAAAGAGAAGAAGTGTAGCAAAAGAGAAAGTAGTAAGAGAAGCACTTCCTGACACTTCCTGACAAATATCGGTAACCTTTAAAAAGACATACATGAATTCCATTTCCAGCATATGAATAACTAGATATCCTAAAAGCCACTGGCCACATACACCTGGAAATGTTGGATAAAATATTTTAAACATGTTTTTAAGCTCATAGCTGAGCTTGTGAAAAAATAAAGGAAATCTCCAAACACCAAAAATAAATAAAATCATGAAGCCAGAGCCACCAACTGCCCAGGTCCAGTAACCTTGAAGTTTCAGTTGTAATAGGTGCATCCTTGTGAATCAATAGACAGTTAGTAATTTAGTGTAAAAAAAAAACAAGCACAAATGTGAGAATAAAACCACAGAACAAAGCAGATTTTTCAACAATATGCAAATAAATATAAGAACACAGATGAAATTAATTGCTCTCTAGAAGAATCAAAACAATTGAATAAAATATTTTCCATTAAGTCAAGAACAAGACAAGGCTGTTAACTATCACAACTATTCAACTTTGTTCTCAACATATAAGCCAATGCAATAAGACTAAAGAAAGAAAAAAGGGGTAAATGGTAGAAAAGAGGAGGTAAATTTTACAAATTTTGCAGATTATATGCTTATAAACCTGGAAAAATCCAAGAGAATCCAGGAAAACTACCATACTGGGAAAAAAAAAAGAGAGAGAGAGAGAGAATTCAGAAAGGTGACCGTCTCAGTTTCATGGCCCCTATGACAAATAGGATGCAACAGGAATGTGCTGACTCAAGATTTCAGAGGCCAGAAGGCTTACTTCCTCCCAAGGTTGGAAGCTTCTGGCTGGCCAGGAGTCCTTCGATTCCTTCGCTTTCCCATCACATGAAAATGTCTTCTCCTTTCTCTTTCGTGCTCTGTGGATTTATAGCTGCTGTTGACTTATGGCTTCCAGCTCTTTCCTGTGGCTTTCTCTTCCTAATGCCTCAGCAATAGGATTAAGACCCATCTTGACTCAAGTTGGCCACACCTTAAGGTAAAAATAACATCTTCAAGAGGTGCTATTTATAAAGGGTTCACACCCATGGTAATGAGATTAAGATTAAGAATGTTTTTCTGAGGTACATAATTCAAACTACCAAGTGACTAAGTTAAAATTAATTTTAAAAAATAGCCAAAACCAAATAAAAGATATTCTAGAGGAGACTACACACACTCAAAGTAGCATAAAAAAGATAAAATATTTCAAAATAAACAATCAAAATGTAAAAGCTCATGTGAAAAAATATTTTATATGCCAAGACACAACCTGAAAAAGTCAGAAGGCATATCCTGTTATTGCATAGGAAGATTCAATGTTGGAAAGATGACAATTCCCCCTAAATAAATATATAAGTTTCTTATGACTGCAGTAAAAATAAAACCATATTTTCTTCGTAAATGGACAGTCTGATTCTAAAGTTCTTATGGAAAACTATAAAAGCATATCTAGGAAAATCCTTTAAAATAAATAAATAAATATGAGTAATGACGACAAGACCCACCAGATATCGAAATCAATTTTAAAGTTACAGCAATCAAAACAGTATGATGGTAGTAAGCATTCAAGACAGACTAATCAATGGAACAGAAGAGTCCAGAAACAGTGGTAAATACACTGAGGACTTTGGTATACAAATTCTATAATTATAGTATATGATACACATGACTTTATTATATGATGAAGATGTCTTTTCTTCCAGGAGAAAAAAAATGTATTGCTCAATAAATTTAGTATGCAATAAATAATGCTGTATCGACAGGGTAGCCATATGGTTGTCATCATCTCTATCTTACTCCTTATACCGAGGTAAGGAGTGAATATTTTAAATATTACAAAAAGGAAAGGAAAAAAAAAAAAAACCATAAACCTTAGCAGACACCCAGGGGAAATTTTTTCTTTAATCTTCAGAAATGACACAAAATCCAGGAGCCAAGAAAGAGATTAACAAATTCAAATACATGAAGAGAAATCCATTTCTCCATGCAGAAAACAAACAGGGAAAAAATAATTGCAACAATATGTTATTAGCCATTAACATATAATGAATTCTTACAATGACCAAAGGATTAGAAGAAAAAATGAACAGATGACCTGGAAACAGGTGTATTATAAAATAACAGATAGGCTCTTAAACATTTGAAAAATGTTGAACTTCACTGGTTTACCACACCATGACAGTCTGTTAATCTGCCTAATTTGAAGAACCACATGAAACATTTTCTTTCAAAATACAAGTATTACACAATTTTTGGACAAAAGAAGAGATTTCTCTCTGCCAACTGGAGGTTAAATTAGAAATAACTTCTACCAGTATAAATAGAGTTTTAAGAATAAAATGCTACATGAAGGAAAATATATCCATTTGTTCTGTTGCTGGAGTCACATTAGTAATTTGATTGTGTATAATTTTGTACCATTTGTTCTAATAAACTTCTTAAGAAGAATTTAGCAAATCACATAAAATAGAAAAATCATTTTAATTTAGCTGCTTTGAAAAATCTTATAGGTCTTTAGAAAAATATCCATTTAAAAAGACTGAATTATTCCACCCAACTTCTAATTAAGAGGTTAGAGATTTTCTATAGCGTGATATGTCTATATTCCTAAATAAAAATTCCTCTAAATCTGTTTTTAGCAATTTAGATGTAAACAATTTTCTGAGTGTATCATAATTATCTGCATAATGATGATACTTTTAGTGGCAAAAGTTTGGTGGTGGTGTTTTTTTTTTTTGAGCTTTTAATAAACTTCATTTTTAAATAAATTCATTCTTACAGGAAGAGTTGCAAAAACAATACAAAACCAATACATAGAACTCCATCACACCCCGACCCCCCTCCCCCAATACCCCAATCTACCACCTTTAACATCCTGTCACACCACCATTTCTTTCTTTCTTTCCCTCCCTCCCTCCCTCCCTATCTATCATCCATCATCTATTGCTCTGTCCTCTGAACATATGAGAGCAAACTGCACATATCTTTGAACAAACAATATAATTCACATATACCTTTCCCATGGACAAGAACATTCTTTTATGCAATCTCATTAAGTGCAACTAAGAAGTTCAAGAAATTCAACATTGATACAAAGCTTACATTCTATATTTCCTTTTTTGTGTGTGTGTGTCCCATCTGTGTCCCTTTGAGCCTCCTCTCCTCCATCCTCAGATTCCATCCAGGATCATCCTTGGCATTCAACTGTCATCTATTTAGACTGTCTTTTTTTTTTTTTCCTCAATTGTGGAAACATATATACAGCCTAAATCTTCCCATTCCACCCCCTCCCTAGCATTCCATTAGTGGAATTAATCACATTTAGAATGTTGCAATGCTATCACTTTCCCACCATCCATTTCTAGAAGTTTCCCTTCACCCCAAACAGAAACCCTACTCTCATTTCCCCATTGCCCCTTCCCCCACTTTTCGGAACCCCTACTCTATTTTTCATCTCTATGGTCATATTCTCTGATACTTTCTTTGTGTTTACAGTTTCTTTAACTTCCATAAGATCTTCTACTTTTTTATTTACTCTTGCAATTTCTTCTTTACGCTCTTCTAGGGTCTTCTTTATGTCTTTTATATCCTGTGCCATGCTCTTCTTCATGTCCTTTATATCCTGTGCCATGCTCTCGTTGCCTGCTGTAGTTCTTTGATTAATTGCGCTGAGTACTGTGTGTCTTCTGATCTTTTGATTTGGGTGTTTGGGTTTGGGTTCTCCATATCATCTGGTTTTATCATATGCTTTAAGATTTTCTGTTGTTTTTGGCCTCTTGGCATTTGCTTTACTTGATCTCTAATATGTCAAAACTGCAGCTTGGTGGTGTACACTTTCTCTATCTAACCAGCAGATGGCATCTGTGAGTCACCTATTCCCTTCAAGTCAGTTCTCCCCAACTTTGTCTTTGTGGTGTATGGGGATCTGACTCTTGTGGGGTCTAATTGGTGCACTTAATTTGGGTGTGTTGTTGGTGCTGTTGCCCTGAATGAGGGGTGTTTGTCTGAGCTGTTAGGGAGGAAGGGCAGCTTTAATAATCAAACTTCCCAGGTGTTCCCAAAGATTTAAGGCTGTTCTCTGCCACTGACCCACAAGTCCTTGATATTGGCGTAGGTTCCCTGGGATTTCCTAGTGATTCCCCCTTCCCAGCCATGCTCTTCCAGGACCTCTGCTGAGGGAGGGCCGCACCACATCACAAGTGTGCACTGGTCTCCAGGGAAGCCCTGGGATGCTAGGCTGTGCAGCGGCGTTCCCAGCCCACTTCAAAGATGGTTGAATGGGGCGCGTTAACTTCCCCCTTTCCGCACAGCACCGCCCTCCCAGCTCCGGGACAATCAGCCATGGGTGTACTAAAGGCCACTGTCCACAGCCGACACTGCGGTGTGTGCGCAGTGCTGCAGGAAAGACTCCCCATCACACTGGGCTTCCCGGTGCAACTCTGGGCTGAGGGGCCAGCCCTGGGCAGGAGCATCCCCCACCCACCGGGGAGATGGCTACAAGTCATGCGGTCCTTTCTCCCTTTGGCTCCCCTTTGCTCCCCTGGGCCTGAGACAGTTGGCAGCAGATGTGGGAAGGGGTATCCTCCACGCCAGACACCAAAGCATTAGCCCAGCCTACTCCCACCGTGCTTCACTCCGTGGCTCTCCCTGTCATACCTGCAGCTGCTCCCAGGCTTTTTTTTTTTTTTTTAAAGAACTGTCCGTCTCTAAATGCCAACTCACCATTTTCCCACACCACAGTGTGGCCGAGGGACTTTCAGCCAACTCACTCACTCATTTCAGAATGCAGACTCCTGGTTTCACCAAATGCACGGTCCCTGTAGATTTAGCAGACCTTGTCTGGCTGGTGCTACTCTGGAACTGGTGTTCTGGGTCACTTTCTGGTTTTTATCTAGTATTTTTCACAGAGGTGCTTTTTTGCCCTGTCTCACCTAGCCGCCATCTTAGGTTCTCCTCCAAAAGTTTGGTTTTTAACATAAATACCTAAAAAAATTGATCTATAAGGATAATGTAATTTAAGAAAGTGTGATGGCAATTATCTTTTATATGTGATAATTCTCAAGTCTCACTATATGGAGAATAAACAAAAAAATACAATAAATTCTGTTAAGATGATGTTCAGGGTATCTACAGATAAAAATATAAAACTTATGAGAAGAAACCACAACTTTGTGGCTATTAACCTAAAATGATGAAAATAACATATGGGAAAACTTTATAAGGAAAAACTCTATAAATAGATTTTATTATTTTATGTTTCACTAAACTTAATTCCCAGAATTTCAGTCTATTTCCTGCCTCAGTTTTTGCTGTGAAAGAGTTCAACTATATGGAAACCAGAACCCTGGTGAATGTGGCGATTTCTTTATCTCGCCTAACTTCTAAAAGAAAACTTTAGTTGAGTAAATAAGCCTTAAGAATGTCAAAGGAAGTAACCAGAAAATTCAAAAAATTCAAAAATATCCATTTATTGTCTTAACTGACATGTGAACAATGAGCATCTCCTATGAGTTTAATATTATATTACGGTCACTGCTATAAAGAAATAACTGCAAGGGGAGACACATACCCACCCACAATTGTACATAATATAAGAGAACTTATGAGTAAGGATTGGACAGGGGTGCTTACAGATTCAAAATGTTATAGGAATAAGAGGGAAATCAAAGAGGACCAAGGTAACTTGCAAAGGTCTCAAGCCTTCATCAAGAAGTTATAAACAGGAAGGATATTTAAAAACAAAACCAAAATTTTAAAAAGCTCAATTTGGGTTAAAAGGTATAAAGGTAAAAATTTATAGGCCAAGGCAGAAATCAGCTTAATTCATGTGAAAGGTATATATTGGAAAACAGTAAAGCAACATAAGTAGAAAGAGAACAGACATGGGGGCTTCAGAAGCTCAGCAAATGAAGAAACCTTCCCAAGGCCACACAGTCAGCAAGGGCCCACGTCTGTCTCAGGCTGCAGCCTAAGCAGGACTGTTGCATTATTTGTATACAAACCCCTACCTCCAAAATATTTTCCAGAATTCACAGATCAGGGGGAAAAAAAATTATTCCCATAAGAAATAGCTGTTTTGGTGGGTTGATGAGACTGTCTTTATGAAAACATGAACTTTATTCCTCACTATCCCCTGTTAGGGATCAACCTCCCAATCAGACCTGCCTCCAACACATTCCCACCGTCACCTCCTCATCTTTACTGGCTGCTCCACCTGAAGAGTAAGCACTCCTTTCTCCTGGCTTCTGTATGAATTCTACATACCCTTCAATAATAAACTCCCAGAATGTTCTGCCATCTGTCCCATTTTCTCTAGCCCACACTGATTTTTTTTTCCTCTGAATCTTTTAATTGCTTATAATTTATACCACATGACCGAGTTCTTAGTTATATAATACCTTGTATTGTTCTCTAATTTTTCATGTCACTCTGATTCACAGTACCTTACTAAGAACACTGTATGTATAGGAATCACAATTATTTCTTTCTGTGTCCCCTATAGCTCTAGATACATATTACCTTTATTACTCTTTTCCCTTTTCTGCAGCTTTACTCTCAGATGGTCCCATGGGTCAGAAATACTAAGGGCCAATGGGAGCAGTATCTTCAATATCCTCTCCTGGGAGAGGAACTGAATAGGACATGAAACTAGAAACATCTTGTAAATTTCCAAGTTACTTAGCTTTTTCAAGATGATCTCACTGAGCACAAAGGCAGATAATACAGAGAGCTAAAGTTATGAAGATGGGTTTTTTCCTCTGCTCTTTTTCTGTTAGAAAAACATAGAGAAATGAATTATGGGTTCTGAAAACCTGAAATGTTCAGTTCAACCACTACAGAAAAAATAAGCATATTAAAGTGCAATGTTTATTTAAAAGTTTTCTCATAGCAGCATCCAAAATTTAACATCCAGATGAGTCACAAGTCTATCTTTATGTTTAATTCAAAGACCAGAACCAGTCAAAGGTCAGCTAGGGCTTGTGCCCGAGTCACTACAAAATTGATAGGCAAAATAGTGATCCTCCTAGCAGTTCATAAAATTCCTTCAAGGAATGAAATAGTCTCAAGGTTACAGAACAGTCAGTTGAGTAATTAACAATGGATTAATTTGATAGTTGGTTCGAATTTAAAATACTGCATTATGAAAAGTATGGGCCGAAGCATTAATTATTGACATTATTGCCAAATGCTTTGTGAAGTTGTTTTTTTTTTTGTTTGTTTGTTTTTTAACAGTGAGGATGTTCTCAAATTGGCTGTGGTGATGAATGTACTATTTTATCTTTTAATAAGTTTAGTCATATAAATGTATGTGTTAAGAGGATGTAAAGAGTTTTATAATGCTAACAGGTGCTTACAACTCTTCTTTTTAAGATTGACATTTAATATATTCTTAAGGAGCCACAAATTCTCCTCTTTATTCTCAGATGACAATTTTGACCTGCCAGGAAGTATAGAAAGGTTTTGATATACAGGAGAATTGATCTTCATCACCTCATAGTCTCTTGTAACAACTCAGTCGGTCATTTAGTGATGGCTGTAGTATTTGTTCAGCACTGCAAAAGTGCACATTGAAGGATCTTATAATATGAATCATGAACTAAAGAGGCTACACCTGGAATTAAACTGCCTGCAACACCTAATTAAACAGGTAAATCCTTAAGTCCTGCAGTCCCTGCATGATTCTCGGGTAGGGAGCAGAGGGGTTGAAGAAGAGAAGGAATTCAATAAAGAAAAGAAGAGAAAAGAAAAGGAAAGGAAAGAAAAGCTAGAAAAAATAGAAGCCGTAATTCCTATTTTCAAAAGAGCTTACACTCTAAGAAAAATATTTGAATATCCCTTCAGAGTAAAGTAAGAATTTATATAAAATGAAGTACACTTGTGCTTATACAGAGTGAGGAATTGTCAGTCTATAATTTAACTTAAAAAAGAAAGTCTGTTTCTACCTATCACCTTTCCCTTACAAATTCCACCAGCCATAACTTCTATCACAAGTCAAGTATATTAGCACACTTATGAATACTAAAGAAATTGTGCTATTAACTAAGTAAAGATAAACATTAGTCATTATTTTAAATAGATCTAAAATCAGACTACCCTACCGTGAAACTGGCCAGGTGACAAACTCCATCCACAAACACAGAGCTTCCAATTGGTTTTAGCATCCTACTACTAAACATGAACAAACAGCCTAAAATCACCAAGCATCTGAGGAAAAGCTGTATTACAAAAGACAAAGATACAAAATAAGCAAGGCGGGGGTGGGAAACAGACTGGGCAGGGAGAAAGAAACTTAAAAACAAAGCTACCCTAGAAATCCTCAGAGAGGGACTTCTGAAAGCTTCCATGATACTGTAACAGGAACCTGATTTATCCTCCTGCCTAAAACACCTGGAAAACTTGTTACAAATTGGGAAAATAGATAAAACAAAATAGAGTTACTATGGCTAAGAGATTTAAAATGGAGTCTGAAGGGCATTCAGGAAGTTATTCCCATACACCTCTCAACCAGATATCACAAACTGCCAAGGTATGCCAAACCAAAAGCATCAGTGTTTCTGAGGACATCTGGATGCCATGAACCAAGCACAAGAAAAAGAAATTAGTAAACTGCCACACTTGGTAGACATTTGAAAAGCCCCAAATATCTTTACAAACAACTGAGGTAGTCTTTGTTTACTTTAAAAACCCTTGCTGGAAGGCCCCAAGACAGGACACAATTTGGGTTGCCACCTGAATCTTTGTGGCCTGAATTGCACGAGGGTCTAAGACCCCAAATAGAGCTTTTGTTGCCTTACAGTTCAGTTTGTTATTTCTCAGTCAACATTTCTGGCGTTCAGACGTGGGACCCAAAGCGACCGCCACCTCTACTCCGGAGCGGTGGACTTGAGCACATTACCTGCCAAAGCTCCTTGCACCCTGCCATTTCCCTGAGGGCCCCAGGCTTCTTTGGTGAGTCTTCTCAGTTCCCAACCGCCCTTCCTTTGGTTGAGGTTCTGGCCTTTGTCCGGGTGTCTTCTGGTTAAGAGCATTTTGAACTGTGCTCTTTAGGTTTGGACTGGTGGCAGCAGTCCTTCTGGTTGCCCTTTTGGCTTATGGGAATTTCTCCTGTTTGTGAGTACTCAAACATTTGAAATCTCTTCTTTCCCTCTTTCTCTGATATTATACCAAGGGATGCCTCCCTAACATTTTTTGTTTGGTTGGTTTGTGGTTTTTTTTCAGGATTAATATTCTAATTTAATTGCAGATAAAAGGGTCTATGTTTAGTAGAATACTTAGTGTGTTCTAACCATTCTACAATTCTGTGTAAATAGAATTCAGACAATTTGATTTCAAATCCCAACTAAATTGAAGAGAGTTTTGTACTAAGAGAGGATCTGCAGTTTCAAAATATTCCTTTTGGAGCAGTAAAATTAACTTTGTGTTTAACTGAAAACAAAGTTTCAAGTAAGAAGTACCCATACTATAAAAACGAAATTACCTGTGAGCTTGATTTTGTATAGTCGAGCCAAAATTCCTGGCAAATCATCCACCTGCAGCTTTATCTCTTTAGATTTTCTTTTCATCTTTTGTCTGTTTTCTAGTTCTATTGGGCCTTCAATTATTGAGGCAGATTCTAGTTCTAGCAATTCCTTTTCATTTGGTTTTCTGGACAAAGATAGGCCAGGGGATGAAAGAGGTCTCATTTCACTTATTTCTGCTTTGGCTTGAACCCAATATCCTTTTTCAAAGAAAGGAGACACCACAGGTTCTTGCTAGTTGTGACTTCTGTTCAGTTGTGCGGCCTGCGTGTGCCTGAAGTGCTGAAATGTTACCCATTGCTGTTGACGTTCCCGATAAGCTGCATAAATTTGTGAGGAAATTCCTGCACAACTATTCTTCCTAGATACCAGACGTATCCTCCTACCCAGCCTAGCAGGAGGCATGAGGAGAGAGTGTGGCGGGATGCGGCCATAATGCAGGCGTCTGACCGCTCCCCAGGATCCCCGTGTCCTCCCTCCTCGCCGGCTCTGGGCGCCGCCATCTTCCTTCTCCGCCCTCTGCCTCCCCCTGCAGACTCCCTAACGTTTACTTGCCCTTTGTCCTGACTGAGAGCAATCCCATTACCGTTTTTGTGGGCCTAGTTTGGGCATTTATATGCTAATGGAGCTCCCGCCCCCTCCACCTTCAAGAAGCCTCTGTGTAAGGTTAAGGTAGTCACAGACGGGCCAGACTGACAATAGGTCGCCTGCCACCCTCAGAACAATTTCTGTGCAAGTAGGGACACTGGTCATGGGTCGGACAACTAGAAGCACAGGTTATCTGCCAGGTTAAAGAAGTATGCCGTGTAAGGCACGCTGTAAAACATCTTATTACCCCAACCCTAAGATGAATCTTGTCGGGCTTTTAGGCTTTAGGGTTGCACCCAATCAGAAGCAATGGGTTCTAATTCTGTAAAAATCTCTAGTGGTGCACCACTTTTTATGTATAAAAATTAAGGTCCTGCATCTTGTAAATTCTCATCTCGCTGGCCTGGCAATACTAAAGGTAATATTGAATCACAAAGACCGCATTGAGGCTCTTTTAAAATACCCAGACTGGTGTATTTGCGTGCACAATTGGCGAATAGGGACTCTAGCATCAAACAACATGAATGGGATAACTTTCGTTTTAACTGAAACTTGGAAGCACCCAAATGTATAACAAATACCAAAATTTCCTCTCTTCAAGAAACAAGTTAACAAATTAACAAAACAAAGATTAATCTAAACACCTAATCAAATTTAAAAACCTGTCTAAAACCTCTAAATTTTCCAAGACTGCCCCAGCTCCTCCTCACCTTCCTGTCCTCCTCCTATTTATCCTAGTCTTGCAGAGTTGTGATGAAGCTCCTTCAGACCCTCCCCCTCCCAACCCCTTTTAAAACCAAGCCTGACCAAGGAGGCTCTGGAACTGCCTCTATCAACTACACTCCTTGAGCTAAAGCTGAACTAAGAGCCATAACCAAGGAAATTCCAAATCCTACCAAGGATCCCCCAGAAACAATGGAACACATTCTCTAATTGATATGCCAAAATAGCCAACAGAGTATCTGATTCCAAAATTGCTTCTTTAAAAGACTCCTTACAGAGAGCTTAAGAAAAATTAAAATCTAGCCTTGATAACCATCTGAGTAAAAGGACTGAACTGGACAACGCTGCCCTTTCTGCTTCTCCTAGTCCTGCTGCTCCCCTTGTGTTCCTTCCTTATGTCCTTTTTTTGCCTGACTATAAAATTTGGTAAAATCTGTAAGACCAGACCTTCTGAAACTGGAGGAAAGGCATCCTTGGTAACTTTTAGCCGGTGATCAAGAAGAGATCTCAGGGCAATTGTTAAGGAATTTCCCAATCCTAAAACAGATCAAAAAAAATTTTATAAGAAATTTAGAATTCTAATTGGAGTTTATAATCCATGATTGCTTGACCTTTTCAATTTGTACATATGGAAGTAAGTCTGGGTTAAACAAAAAATATATATAAATCAGGGCAGCTAAATGGAAAAGTTGGAAGGTGATATAAGGGGCCATACTAGTTAGGGATGCTCCAGAAAGGCCCACTAAATTGCTAAGGACTTATTAAAAGCCACACCAAAGGCTTTTCCTCAAAAAACAGATTGGTCAATAATCTACTTTTGTAAACAAAAAGGATGAATCCATCTAGGTTAAAAGAAGCAATTGTCTCAGACCCTTGGTATTCATTCAGTTCTTTCATCTTTTGCTGAGGCATTTGAAGGATCACTGTCCACATTGTTTGTCAGTAGACTTAAACCTAATCTTAGGAAGTTGGTTTAAAAAACTAACCGTAAGTGGGAAGCTGCTCCTTTAAATGAGCTAGTTAAATTAGCTAAACATTTTGAAAAAACCGTAGATCAGGATAAAAATAAAATAAATAAATAAATAAATAGATAAATAAATAAATAAATAAATAGCTTTACACTTACAGCAATTCCAAAAGGGTGAAATAAAGTATAAAAGAGTCCCTGGTTGCCACTTTTAATGGTAATCAATACAAAAATAGAGGTACCTCCAAGGGAAGAAATATAAAGGACAGTAACTATATTGCAGGCAACAAGGACATTGGAAAGGAGATTACCCATTTTTAAAGGGAAAAAAGCAAGCATTGTGCACATAAAAGACCCAGTTTAAAATGGCTTTCTTATATGCTTTCTTTAAAATAAAATTTTTTAAAAATTTGTTTTAAAATTCCCGGACCCTACCAAGGAATGAGGTGCGTTTTTTGGTGGTATTCAAAAGCTTCTAAAAGATATAATAAATTATAAAATAGTCTCTTTACCAAAAACACAAAAAAAAAAACTGATTAAAAATGCTTTTTAAAGTGGGACAAGGACAAAAATTCAGCTCTTTTATATAAACTAGTCAGTTTTATATCCCTGTATTTTATTTGTCTGGGTTTCTAAATCTGTTTTTTTGTTGTTGTTTTTTTTTCTTTTCTGACTCACAGCTAAAAACTTTAAGCTGTAAATCCTCTATTTGTATACTAATGTAACATTGTTGATTTAAAAGAAAATAACTATGTCTTCTGAGTTATCAATGTTAAATACAAAAGAAAAAAAAGGCATGCATTTTTGGAGGTGTTCTTCCTTAATATATATAGGTTTACTGATCAAATAAGCTAATATTTTATCGACTAGATATTTAAATGAAATATATACGTATATATATATGTGTGTATTCATATACAACCAAATGGAATAATTATTCTGGACAAGTTTTATTTTGATGGTAATTGTATTTTACAAGATCATAAGCTTGAAGACACTTTTTAAAATGATTTTGGTAACTTAAGTATATAAGGAATACAGGATGTGTTTTTATTAAAGAAAAAGAGAGTAGTTTTGTCCGAAAGTAAAATGACGTTTCAGAATGAGAGAGAGGAAATGTAGGACAAAACATGAATAGATATGGAAAATTGTAGAAGGTTTGGGGAAAAGGAATTTTATTTCTTTGTGATCAAGGTTTGATAAGATTTGATGGAACCATCTATATAAAATTTTTAAGAGCTTTAGTATCTGTTCTGATTTGCTAATGTTGCCATTAAGCAAAATACCAGAAATGGATTGGCTTTTATAAAGCAGGTTTATTTGGTTACAAAGTTACGGTCTGAAGTCCACAAAGTGTACAAGGTAAGGCAGCAACAATTGGGTACCTTCACTGAAGGAAGGTCATTGGCATCCAGAAAACCTCTGTTACCTGGGAAGGCACGTGGCTGATGTCTGCCTACTCCCAGGTGGTGTTTCAAAATGGCATTCTCCAAAATGTTGCTCTTGGGGTGTTTTGTCCTCTCTTACCTGCAGCTGCTCTTCAAAATGTCACTCTCAGTTGCTCTGAAGTCCTTCTGTCACTCCAGTGATCCAATTAACACCCACCCTGAATGGACGGGGTAACATCTCTATGGAAATTATCCAATCAAACGTTTCACTCACAGTTGATTGAGTCATATTTCCATGGAAACACTCAATCAAAGGATTCCAATCTAATCAACACTAATACATCTGCCCCCACAAGATTGCTTCAAAGAATATGGCTTTTTCTGGAAGACATAACATATTCAAACCAGCACAGTATCAAATAGTATATGGATGCAAAACTAGAATTTGGTTTTCTCTCTATTAAAATGACAAAATATTCTTGGATTATCAGTCTGTTTTTAAGAAGTTGTAAAGGTTTTTTCTGAATAATCAATGTAAAAGGCAGACTATGTTTTATCAAAATAAATTCTTGTACTTTATGTTAACTTTGTCATGTCCATAATTATTTGAAAGAAACAAGTCATCTCATTTTTATGGAAAAAAAGTTTTTACCATCATGTTACCTCCTACATTTACTTTTAAAATCTTTTATTGTCACTTTAATTAAAGAAGAATGCCAGATATTGTTTCACAGTGACTTGTGATCCTATTAAGCTAATTGTTCAACTTCCCTGACAACTTTTAACATTTTGCCTTCTCAAATCAGATACTAAATGATCTCTTTTTATTTCAAACTGGCTTTGGAATTTTCCAAAGCGTCCTTGAAAAAATCACAAAGAATCTGCTCTCTCACCTTGCAAAAAAGGGGGAGTGTTAAAAAGAGATTTATTTAACATGTTATAAATTACATGGGAAATATCAAATTAGAAGGGATTTTCTAATCTTCTGTTAGTTGAATTGTGCTGATAAAATGTTAACTTATTTTTTCCAGAAACTATATAAAGTTCCTAGAAATTTGTCAGTGTCCTCACTGTCCATAAAATATCCTAGTATTTATCTGCCTTATATTAGACAGCAATATAATGTTATCAGGAATAATTTCAGTTATTCTTAAAAATATGTTACATGCCTCAGAAACAACCAAATTTCCTTCTCAATTACATTATTTTATAATGAACTCTCATTAGATCTTTTACTTCTATAAAACAGGAATAAGTTAACCATAGCCATTCTTTGTCTTTTACATTTTAAGTCTTTTGTAATCCACAAATAGTTTTTTTCTTTTATTCTGATATTTTCCCTAAAATACTTGCAGTAAGCTACAGACCAAAGTGTTTCCTATGCAACAAAAAATACCATCCCAGAGACCTGTGGAAAGGACTATGGCAAGTTCTCTGGGGCACCAGCTTCTAGTGACATCGCTTAAAGAACTTTAAACCTATATCATGGCACTGACTCAAGATTTCGAAAAATCTAATGGGAAGCTGATGCATTCATGAAATTGCCACCACAAAATTGAATGGAACAAGAATTAATTACTTAGGACTGAATGAATTGAAAAAAAAAATAATAATTACAGATTTTATTTGAAATATTGCTTATGTTTTAATATTTTTAATATATATTTTTTAGATACAAGGAATCCCTTTTGCTTCTCTTTTAAGCTACCTATAACTCATAAAACATTTATCTTTTTCTCCCTGCCTAATCCCCTGGAATTGCAAACTCTTATTAAATATTCTTATTCCCATGAAAATATCATTATTTGCATAAGTTCAAAAAAAACAAAAGTCTTCCTTGTTAACAGGACATAATTAGAGGTGCTACTTACATAACCAAAACTTTGACTGGAATAACATAATTTAAAATGATGCTGGCTGAATCTTGAATTTTAGGGTAACTAGATTTGTAGCCTATTTCAAACCTTCCTCATCTGTTCTCTTAGAATGATTATGATGGTGTCTCTTATTTGTTACATCATCTCTAGAATAATGGCTACCCCCTGAGCCATGCTAATGTGCCAGACCTTTAATCTTATTTGTGAAACTTATAACAAAACGAAGCCTAACTATAACTTAGGCCTAAAAGTCACTCCCTTAAAACCTTGTTACTCATATATGGCCCCTCTCTAAGTCAAACTCCACAAATAAACTACTTCCCCACTACGTGGAACATGACTCCCAGGGATAAGCCTTCCTGGCACTGAGGAATTAATACCAAATGTTGATCGGCAATGCTTTTGGAGAAACATCTTGACCAAAGCAGGGAAATGAGAAAAGAGATAAAACAAAATGGAGCTACTATGGCTAAGAGATTTAAAATGGAGTTGAGAGGCCATTTAGGAAGTTTCTCTTATGCACTCTTATGTACCTCTCAGTCAAAAACTACAATGTCTCTGAGAACTTCTGGACACCATGAACCAACCATACGACAAGGAAATCAGTAAACTGTCTAACTTGAAAGACATTTGGAAAGCCCCAACTATCCTCCAAGCATAATTCTTCATGAACAACTTATGCAGTCTTTTTTTTTTTTTTTCTTTAAAAAACCTTGCTTGAAAGCCTCAAGAGCCCCAAGATGGGACACAATTTGGGTTGCCACTTGAATCTATGTTCCCCAGATTGCAATGCTAATACCCCAAATAAATGCTTTTGTTGCCTTGCAGCTCAGTTTGTTATTTCTTGGTTGCCAGAATAAATGGTTTTCAGATATTGGACAACAGGCAGCTCAGGACTATGATCACTGGAGAAGGGGAACAAATGAGGCAATCCATCACCAGAAAGCTATAGACTTTGGAGAAGCTGTGGTCTGCCAATACCTTGATTTTGGACTTCTAGCCTCCCAAATGTGAGCCAATAAATTCCTGCTGTTTACACCAGTATGGTATTTTGTTATAGCAGCCCTGACAAAGTAAGTCTGCCTCGTAAAATTATTTGACTCTGAAAACTATGTGTGTATACAGCTTTGATTAAAAACAGTGTTTAAAGAACACTTACTAGACAAAAACAATAAATGCCTTATGTAATCAAAATTTTAGATGTGAATGGCCAATTAGCTGAGCTCTAATTAAGCTTTGTATAACTAACACTGTATATTTTCTCCAGAAATCTTGACAAAAGACTTTCAAAAGATTAGATTCACAGTAAATGACAGTCATCATTGCTAAAATATTAGCATAACAAGCAAAGTTACAAATTTGTTTGCATTTACTGAAGAAGCAAACACTGTGAACAGAGTGGAGGTATTTGTTGATGCTGAATCTCTGCCACATTTGTACAGAGAAGCCTTGAAGCATCTTTCTCTTTTAAGAAAATACAAATTGCTTTTTGATTCAACACTGCTACCACAATAAGTGGGAAATTTCTCCTAATTTAAATTTAGCTGAAGATGAGAATTATATCTAGGTATATAATGAATGAGAGCTATTTAGAAACATGAATTTAAATGTCCTGCAGTTATGGTCATTCCTTTGTTTCCAAAAGCATATGCATTTATCTTTTCCAGTTTGTATTTTTATTCTGATTGTGAAGATTATTTCTAAATCTGAATTTCACACATTGCTACACCATTTGACATTGGGAAAGCTGGAAAGTGTGGCGACTTTAGATTTGGTTTTCTTTTTTGTTTGAGGGTAAATCAAAATGACATGAAAACATCACATGCATTTTTGTAATCTGTATTTTCCTTTATTTAAAAAAAAAAATCAGACCCTAGTTTTTACCCTTGAATTTCTATATGGAGGCAATGTGATATATGGGAAAGCAAATGGAGTTCAGGAGTCAGAAGAGCCCAGGTTTGAACTCTGTTCCTTCCCCTTATAAACTTATGTTTTAATGCACACAGATGCTCTATAAATAGTAGCTGTAATTACTATCAGTTTCCTAAAGGAACAGAGGTTTGGAAGACAAAAGAAGGGAAGAATATTAAAGAGGAAAGATAAGAAGGCCTTTGGGAGAATCTAATTGATTGTAAATGTGAAATGAAATGCAAGAATCCTCTATATTTGTCCCAGTTCTTCCTCTGATTTTATTATGCTCTTTATTTTCTTTGTTTTTGTTTTGTTTTGTTTTGTTTTGTTTCTTCTCCTCTTTTGGGGATGTTATTTAAAGTGTCCCCTAAGTTTTTCATCTCCTCTTGAGTAGTGCTATATGAATACACAGAATTTTTTTAATGGGATAAAGGGACAACAAGCAAGTGAGGTAAACAAGGTTTATGGGATCAATTTTTAACTAGATCTGAATATAATGAAAATCTAGTTATTCAAGGTAAAAGACCAGGAAAAACTTTATTTTTCTCAATGACTCTTTTTTCTGACTATTAAAATAATAATGCACAATTGCCACACAGAGTATAGAAACATGGGAAGGTACATAGTTGAAAATTCAAATCATAATAAGCATTCCCACCCAGAGATGACACAGTTAATATTTTATCGTTTTTCTTTCCAGTCTTTTTTCTAGCTTTCTGGTCTCATGTTGTAGTATGACATTGTATACTGTTTTTTGTTTTTATATATCATGAGCATTTCCCCATGTCATTAAATATTTTCCCAAAATACAATTTCTATTGTGTAGCTGTACTTAGTTCATTAAACATTAGTAACATTGATAAAACCTTAATGATAAATCTTCTCCCAACCAACTTCCTCTCTAAGTAGTACCATAGGTGTAAAAGAAATGGGTGACGCAAAGGTAACATCTGCCCTAAGCTTTAAGTATTGCCCTATGTGTCTTAATTTTATAAATAAAAATTAGAAGTATGCCTGAAAAATCAAAGAAGTTGGAAAAGTTTAAGTAATAATATTGCCCACTTCCCAGGCCTTTTGAACTCATCCTATTATAGCTGTCAATATGGTAAATTACCAATTTCCACACCACCGCAAGCATAAAGAAAGCTCTTTCCTCTCAAGTCTTTTCTCGACTTGAGTTTGTTACTTGCTTTAGAGTAGGCAAGGCCATGTCCTCCAGGATACAAAGCAATCATTCTGACCACAGGCAGGCTGAGGCCTTGACTTTTCCTCGGTTAAAGAAGCAATTTGCCAACAAAATAAGCTAGGTCATATCTCAGCTGATTGCAAGTCAATGGTTTCCCTAAAATTTTTCCAATCTATTCCAGACCTGACATAAAAATTAAAAAGAAAAAGAAAAGCTCAATCAGGTGCCATCTTGAGCTTTTGCTTGATTGCTTATTTCAAACAAGAAAATAGGAAATGCACAAAATGTAAATATTCTTAATCTCTGGAGACAAGATTTAGGAAAAGCATTTTAAGTATTTCAACCCCCTTACGTGGTTTAGCCTCCTAATAAAATACTATGCACTAAATAAATATTTTTGATAAATAAGCAAATGAATGAATAAATTTTAATATTTAATAATGTGGAGAAATCAGATACCAGAGAGCAAAAGTCAACTCTCATTAGCCTCAATGTTGGGAGAAGAGGTGGCAAAAGAAACAGGGTTAACTAGTTTTGATTTTGTACAAGTCGCTGGCTCTGCACATTTTTGTTGTTTCCCTGCATGGAAGAAATCTCACTGAGCCTCAATTTCCTCATCTATAAAATTGCATTGTAATTGTTTCTCTTCATAGGGTTATGGGGGTGATCAGTTGAGTTAATAATGTTTATTCATTATCATATATTGTATGTTGTAAACAGCAGAATGGATGGACTTTGGAGACCAGAGACTTCAGACCACGTTTTAGCTCTTCTTTTTTTTTTTTTTTTTCAGTCATGTTACATTGGACAAGTTATTCAAACTTACTGAAACTATTTCCTCACTGGGTTAAATAGAGATAATACTAATTTACAGAACTGTGAGTATTAAATGTGTTTTAAATGTAGCTGGCTCTTAAAGAGTAAAGGGAGAGGTCTCTTGGCTGTTCTGCTTCACAACAACCACTGATTGGGGGACTGCCGTTCAGACCCATTATGGTACATTCAGCCCAAGACAGGAAGGGTCAGAGCCAAGTCAAGCAGGAGCAAACCTGGCTTCCTTAGAGTGCATCTTTCATAGCCTCCATCACTCCCTTGATCTTTCCCAGCCATTAAATATTTGTCTTCAATATTTACACTTCCTAAAAACTTAGTAGATATAAAGTGTAATTACTTCTCAGGAACTCTTGGGGCTGTGATAATACCAGAGAGGAAAAAAATATTTGTATTTAAAAATCGAATTTTCTTTTTTTCTCCTTTGCCAGTTTCTGAAGAATAAAACACAGATATATGTTCTATTCTTGACATTTACAAGGCAGAAGAATTTTAAGAGACCTCTAGTATTTAATTTCAAAAACATATAACAGCTATTAACAATGAAATTTTGTGTTCAAACTTTGTTTTCATACAAAGTTTAAGGAGTCAACTTCAAAAGTGTAGTTATGTGTCATTAATGATTGTTAATGGCAGAGAACATAATTTCAAGAACAGATTTTTATAAAGGATAAAGGTGTAATAAAAAAAAAACAATTGTAATGTTGAAGCTGTTAAAGTGATTTAAATGTATTTGAAATGTTTTTGCTTCCATTCACTCCACCCCCAAAGTTAATTTTTATGTTTTTCAAACTATAGGGGAACTGAGTCCCAGAAACTCTCCTAGGAGGCCATCCATTAGGCACTGTGAGAACTCATGTAGGGGACTCTTTAGTGCATAGTTATAGATTATGGCCCCCAAAGACATGTAATAGTTACTTCACACACCATGCAAAGGATGTTTTTGGTGATAGCTTTTTCCCAGAGAGTTGCCATGAGCTCCTTTCCTCCCTATACACACATGCCATTCCCCCAACAAGAGTTGAAGTCCATTCCCTTCTGTTCCTGTTTGCTAATGCTGCCTTTTTGCAAAACACCAGAAATGGATCAGCTTTTATAAAGGGGGGGTTATTTGGTTACACAGTTACAGTCTTAAGGCCATAAAGTGTCCAAGGTAATGCATCAACAATCAGGTAACTTCATTGGAAGATGGCCAATGGCATCCAGAAAACCTCTGTTAGCTGGGAAGTAACATGGTTGGCTTCTGCTCCAGAGTTCTGGTTTCAAAATGGCTTTCTCCCAAGATGTTCCTCTCTAGGCTGCAGCTCCTCAAAAATGTCACTTTCAGTTGCTCTTGGGGCATTTGTCCTCTCTTAGCTTCTCCAGAGCAAAAGACTGCTTTCAAAGGCCGTCTCCAATATGTCTCTTGAAACTGCAGCTCCTCTCTCAGCTCCTGTGTGTTCTTCAAAGTGTCCCTCTTGGCTGTAGCAAGCTCGCTCCTTCTGTCTGAGCTTATATCGTGCTCTAGTAAACTAATCAAGGCCACGATGAATGGGTAGGGCCACACCTCCATGGAAATTATCTAATCAGAGTTATCACCTACAGTTGGGTGGGTTGCATCTCCATGGAAACACTCAATCAAAGAATTACAGTCTAATCAACACTAATACGTCTGCCCACACAAGATTGCATCAAAGATAATGGCGTTTTGGGGGACATATTACATTCAAACCGGCACACCTTCCTACCCTTAAAACTCAGCTGGTCTGGGAGGTTTGGTTGGCAAATAGAATACAGAGGAGTTGATGTTCTGGGAATTCTGAGGCTAAGTAATTAGAGACTTTGCAGCTGGAATCCTTTTGCTTTCTCTGGAAATGCTGGCTCTGAGAGAAGCCAGCTGCCATGTGAGAAGTTTGACTCCTTTGAGTACATTGATTTTAAAAGTCCATGCAACATGGACAGGCCTTGGAGAGTGAGAAGCCAAGTGAAGAAAGGAAAGTACCAAGAACAGAGAGAAATTAAATAGCTCATATAGTAACTCAATGAACTCCCAGGAATAGTGAGAAGTGTGTGCAGAATTCAGCCAGTTGGGTCAATTTCATATGGGCATGATATATATATATATATTAATTAATATTCAAATTGGTGTGATTTCACCCACCAATTAATAGAAGAGAGCATGCAGGGGGAAGTTGGGTGGAGGGGTTAACGAACCTGAGGTCAAAACTTTGCCTTAGGCAGGTGAGTAATTTAAGTGCAAATTAATTAAAGAATGAGATCTATGATTATTGGGGTTAACTGACTTGCCCTGCCTTTAGTAACATTATTGCAAGTTTAAACTAAATTTAAAGACCTGGTATAAAAAAAAACAAACCAACAATTAAAAACAGAGAAACTTGTGACAGAGGCTTGACATGTGTGATGGTTAGGTTCATGTGTCAACTTGGTCAGGTGATGGTTTCCAGGTGTCTGGTCATGCAAGCACTGGCCTAACCGTTACTGCAAGGACATTTGTGGCTGGTTAATAAACCAGAAAGCTAGTTTATTAAATCATCAGTCAACTGATTGTACCTGTGACTGATTACATCAACAAAGGGTGTGTCTTCCACAATGAGAAAATTCAATCAGCTGGATTTAATCCAAACAGTTGAAGACTTTTAAGGGAGAAAGAAAGAGGACCTTCACTTCTTCAGCTAGCCAGCGAAGCATTTCCTGAGGAGTTCATCAAACACCTTCATCGGAGTTGCCAGTTTGCTGTCTGCCTTACAGAATTTGGACTCATGCATCCTGCCCTACAGATTTGGACTCATGCATGCCCACAGTTGTGTGAGACACTTTTATAAAATCTTATATTTACAGATACCTCTTGTTGACTCTGTTTCCCTAGAGAACCCTAACTAATACAACAAGGAAAATAAAATCTACAATAATTTCCTTCTAAAGTTAGAAGAGGTTGGTATATCAATACATTGATGAAGCAAAATCTGTATTTTTCTTTAATAAGCCAACATGAACAAACTAAAATTAAAAATTATTTTAATAAAATATATTCTCTTTGCCTTAGTTTAAGAACCTAAAAAGAAGGAAATTGAAGCAAAAAATATTACCAGAAGTGACAATATAAAAATTCTACTCTAAAGTAATACCCAGATGAAAATAAACATACTTATTGTTCACAAATGTACCTTTTATAATTGTGATGTTTGTGTTTTTATAGTTTCCTTTGTGTTGAACTCTTATAGCCTAGTTTGGGATTAGAAATTAGAAATTAAAGGACATTGACTTTTCCCAGCCTGACAAGCTAATTGATTAATGTAAAGATTTGAGTTTAAAAAGAGCTAAAATATTACAATTTTATTTAGAAAACAAGGGAATCTGCAGCATAGTTACAATTTGTTCTATTATCTATTGTTTCCAAAACAAATTAGCCCACCAATATTTTTGCTTTCCTTTTTTAAGGAACTAGATATTGTGGTATTTTTTTCCCTGATACTCTCTTTTTATTCATTTTTTCTATTTGGAAAGGCATTTGACTGCATTATAAATACACATGAAGAACAGATATGCCTGAGCTTGTTGAGGTGGGTTACTTTAAATATCTTAGGTTGGGATTTTTGCAGTCATCTCACAGTCATATTTATGTCTTCCAAGCCAAGCTTGCCAATTAAACAGTTGCTTTAATTCTCTGTGTTTGCAGACAGCAAGGAGAGCTTCCAACCTTCTTTTATGTTTTCAAACACCCAAAATCACAAGAGGGTACTGTGCTTATTGATTTAAATTCTTACACCTTGGTAGAGGCACTGTTTGTCACTACAAATTTATTTTCTATCATGTGTGAAGTACGAGGGAGAATAGGGCATAAAATTCTCTTGTTCTGAAAATCAGTCTCAGGGTAGATCCACTTCAAAAGCTTAGGGTCCAATCTATATGCTGTCTACAAGAAACTCACTTTAGACACAAGGACAAACATAGACTGAAAGTGAAAGGTTGGAAAAAGATATTTCATGCAAACAACAACCAGAAAAAAGCGGGAGTAGCTATATTAATATCAGACAAGTTAGACTTCAAAAGCAAAACAAATAAAAGAGACAAAGAAGGACACTATATATTAATAAAAGGGTCAATTCATCAAGAAAACATAACAGTCATAAATATTTATGCACCAAACCAGAATGCCCCAAAATTCATGAGGCAAACACTGCGATCACTGAAAGGAGAAATAGATACCTCTACAATAATAGTTGGAGACTTCAATACACCACTCCCATCAATGGATAGAACATCTAGACAGAGGATCACTAAAGAAACAGAGATGTTGAATTGTATGATAAATGAACTAGGCTTGACAGACATTTATAGAACACTACATCCAACAACAGCAGGATACACTTTTTTCTCAAGTGCTCATGGAACATTCTCTAGGATAGACCACATGTTGGGTCACAAAGCAAGTCGCAACAAATTTAAAAATATTGATATTATACAAAACACTTTCTCAGACCACAATGGAATGAAGTTGGAAATAAATAAAAGGCAGAAGGTCATAAAATTCACAAACATATGGAGGCTAAACAACACCCTCTTAGAAAACCAGTGGGTAAAGGAAGAAATTACAAGAGAAATTAGTAAATACCTCAAGGCAAATGACAATGAAAACACAACTTATCAAAACTTATGGGATGCAGCAAAGGCGGTGCTGAGAGGGAAATTTATTGCCCTAAATGCCTATATTAAAAGAGAAGAGAGAGCAAAAATTGAAGAGTTAACTGCTCACCTGGAGGAATTAGAGAAAGAACAGCAAACTAACCCCAAAGCAAGCAGAAGGAAAGAAATAACAAAGATTAGAGCAGAAATAAATGCAATTGAGAACAGGAAAACAATAGAGAGAATCAACAAAACCAGAAGTTGGTTCTTTGAGAAAATCAATAAAATCGATGGACCACTGGCTAGGCTAACAAAAAAAGAGAGAGAGCAGATGCAAATAAATGCAATCAGAAATGGGAAAGGAAATATAACTACTGACCCTGCAGAAATTAAGGAGATAATGAGAAGATACTATGAGCAACTATATGCTAATAAACTAGACAACTTAGATGAAATGGACAACTTCCTAGAAAAGCATAAACAACCAACATTAACTCAAGAAGAAATAGATGACCTCAACAAACCAATCACAAGTAAAGAGATTGAGTCAGTCATCAAAAAGCTCCCAAAAAGGAAAAGCCCAGGACCAGATGGTTTCACATGTGAATTCTACCAAGCATTCAAGAACGAATTAGTACCAATCCTGCTCAATCTCTTCAAAAAAAATTGAAGAAGAGGGAAAGCTACCTAACTCTTTCTATGAAGCCATCATCACCCTAATACCAAAACCAGGCAAAGATACTACAAAAAAAGAAAATTATAGACCAATTTCTTTAATGAATATAGATGCAGAAATCCTCAACAAAATACTCGCAAATCGAATCCAGCAGCACATTAAAAGAATTATACACCACGACAAGGTGGGATTTATTCCAGGTATGCAAGGCTGCTTCAACACAAGAAAATCAATTAATGTAATACACCACATCAATAAATCAAAGCAGAAGAACCACATGATCATCTCGATTGATGCAGAAAAGGCATTTGACAAAATTCAACATCCTTTCCTGATGAAAACACTTCAAAGGATAGGAATAGAAGGGAACTTTTTCAATATGATAAAGGCAATATATGAAAAACCCACAGCTAACATCACACTCAATGGGGAGAGACTGAAAGCTTTTCCTCTAAGATCAGGAACAAGACAGGGATGCCCACTATCACCATTGCAATTCAACATTGTGCTGGAAGTTCTAGGTAGAGCAATTAGGCAAGAAAAAGAAATAAAAGGCATACAAATTGGAGAGGAAGAAGTAAAACTTTCACTGTTTGCAGATGACATGATTCTATATGTAGGAAATCCAGAAAAATCTACAGCAAAGCTACTAGAACTAGTCAATGAATACAGCAAAGTAGCAGGCTACAAGATCAACACGCAAAAATCTGTAGTGTTCCTATACACAAGTAATCAAGAAAAAAATCCCATTTACAATAGCAACCAAAAGAATCAAGTATTTAGAAATAAACTTAACCAAGGACACAAAAGACCTTTACATAGAAAACTATAAGAAACTGCTAAAAGAAATTGAACAAGACCTGAAAAAATGGAAGAACATACCATGTTCATGGATTGGAAGACTAAATACAGTTAAGATGACAATTTTACCTAAACTGATTTACAGATTCAATGCAATACCAATTCAAATCCCAACAACCTACTTTACAGAAATAGAAAAACCAATAACTAAATTTATTTGAAAGGGTAAGATGCCCCGAATAGCCAAAAATGTCTTGAGAAAGAGGCGTGAAGTGGGAGGTCTCACATTACCTGACTTTGAAGCATATTACAAAGCTACAGTGCTCAAAACAGCATGGTACTGGCATAAGGACAGATATACTGATCAATGGAATCGAATTGAGTGTTCAGAAGTAGACCCTCACATCTGTGGACAACTGATCTTTGATAAGGCAGTGAAGCCGAAGCAACTGGGAAAGAGCAGCCTGTTCAATAAATGGTGTTTGAAGAACTGGATATCCATTTCCAAAAGAATGAAAGGGGATGTCCATCTCACACCTTATACCAAAATTAACTCAAAGTGGATCAAAGACCTAAACATTAGCACCAAGACCATAAAACTCTTAGAAGAAAATGTAGGGCAATATCTTAAAGATCTTGTGAAAGGAGGTGGTTTCTTAGACCTCACACCCAAGGCACGAGTAACCAAAGAACAAATAGACAAATGGGATCTCCTCAAAATTAAACACTTTTGTACATCAAAGGACTTTGTCAGAAAAGTCAAAAGGCAACCTACACAATGGGAGATGATATTTGGAAACCACATATCAGATAAGGGTTTAATATCCCGAATATATAAAGGAATCCTGCATCTCAATAACAGAAAGACAAACAATCCAATTACAAAATGGGCAAAAGACATGAACAGACATTTTTCTGAAGAGGAAATACAAATGGCTCAAAAACATATGAAAAAATGCTCAACTTCACTGGCTATTAAGGAAATGCAAATCAAAACCACAATGAGATATCATCTCACACTTACCAGAATGGCCATTATCCAAAAAACAGAAAATGACAAGTGCTGGAGAGGATGTGGAGAAAGAGGCACACTTATTCATTGTTGGTGGGAATGTAGAATGGTGCAACCACTCCGGAAGACAGTATGGAGGTTCCTCAAGAAGCTAAATATAGATTTGCCATATGACCCAGCTATTCCATTGCTGGGTATATACTCAGAGGAACTGAAACTTAAGACACAAACAGACATTTGTAAACCAATGTTTACTGCAGCATTATTCACAATTGCCAAGAGATGGAAACAGCCCAAATGTCCATCAAAGGACAAGTGGATAAACAAACTGTGGTATATACACATGATGGAATATTATGCAGCTGTAAGACAGAACAAAGACATGGATCATGTAATAATGTGGATGAACCTTGAGGACATTATGTTGAGTGAAGTTAGCCAGAAACAAAAGGACAGATTCTGTATGGTCTCACTAATATGAACAGACATTAATGAACAAACTTTGGGAGTTAAAAGCTGACAACACAGGTGACCAGGAGATAGAAGGAGGGCAGAGATCAGCCATTTGATGCTGAAGGACTACAGAATGTTTAGGATTGATTGCATAAATCCAGAAATAGATAGCATAATACTGTGTGATGGTAGCACAGTATTGTAAGTACACTGAACAAAGATGTCTGTGAGTAAAGCTGAAAGAGGTGGGATAGGAGAATGTATGACACCAGAGGTAAAGATAGATGATAAAGACTGGGACTGTATAACGTGGCAAAAACTGGAGTGGCCAATGACTGTTACTAAATATACAAATATAAAAATGTTTTTGCATGTGGGAAAGCAAATGAATGTCAACCATGTAGAAATTTGAAAAAGGGATGGTATTCAGGAAAAAACATAATCAAAGCAAACTGGAGTCTATGGTCAACAGTAACATTGTAATATACCTCCATTAAATGTAACAAAGGCAATACGCCAATGCTAAATGTATATGAGAAGGGGATATAGGGGAGTAATATGGGATTCTTGGTAGTGGTGTTATTTGCTGTCCTTAGTAGTATATTGTATTGTATGACATGTTATTTTTCTTTTTATCATTTTTTCTTATTGCTAAAACAAAAAAAAAAACAATTTTTCTTGTAGTAATCAGTATGTTCAAATGCTGATTGTGGTGATAAATGTACAACTTTATGATGATACCATGAACAACTGATTGTACACTGTGGATAAATATGTGGTATGTGAATATAACTCTATAAAATTGTAGGAAAATATATATATAGGAGTAAAAGTGTTGGAGAAAACATGGTGAGAGGGATGATGCCTCACCAATATGGACTAACTACAATGTGTAAACTCAGAATTGAATCTTAGAACATAGCCTAACGTGGACACAATAATTGTAATACTCCCTAGATTGTAAGCTCTTACAGCAGTTAACTCTATCCCTGAATTGTAAGGCCTATCTCTAATCTTTAAAATGCTGATCCCCTAGCGTATGTTGTCACAAACATTGGGACTGGCAGTTTGATGTGCTGAGCCCTCAAGCATGGGACTTGCCCTTATGAAGCTCATTACCACAAAGGAAAGTCTAAAGTTGTATGTAATGGTGCCTAAGTGTCTCCCCCTGAGTACCTCTTTGTTGCTCAGATGTGGCTCTCTCTCTCTCTAACTGAGCCATCTAGACAGGTGAACTCGCTGCCCTCCCCCCTACGTGGGACCCAACTCCCAGGGTTGTAAATCTCCCTGGCAACGCAGAGTATGACTCCCGGGGATGCATGTGGACCCGGCATCGTGGGACTGAGAGTATCTTCTTGACCAAAAGGGGGATGCAAAATGAGACGAAATAGTTTCAGTGGCCGAGAGATTCCAAATGGAGTCGAGAGGTCACTCTGGTGGACATTCTTATGCACTATATGGATAATACCTCTTAGGCTTTAATGTATTGGAATAGCTAGAAGTAAATACCTGAAACTACCAGACTCCAACCCAGCAGTCTGGACTCCTGAAGACAATTATATAATAATGTAGATTACAAGGGGTGACAGTGTGATTGTGAAGACCTTGTGGATCACACCCCCTTTATCTAGTGTATGGATGAGTGGAGGAATGGGGATAAAAACTAAAGGACAAATGGGGTGGGATGGGGGGATGATTTGGGTGTTTTTTTTCACTTTTATTTTTTCTTCTTGTTCTGGTTCTTTCTGATGTAAGGAAAATGTTGAGAGATAGATTGTGGTGATGAACGCATAACTATGTTATCATACTGTGGACAGTGGATTGTATACCATGGATGATTGTATGGTGTGTGAATGTATTTCAATAAAACTGAATTTAAAAAAAAAAAAAAAAAAAAAAGCTTAGGGTCCAAGTTCGAAGTTCTTTCCACTTCAAAAGCTTTGCCTTGAAGTTTGTTATGGAGAGAACTGCACACCAAGACATCCTGAATTTTAAGACTCATTGAGAGTTACTTCCTGTGGAGAAAAATGAAGGTAAAATAATAATTAGGGGAAAGTACATCTGAAAGAAAACTTGGAGAGATATAGAAATTAAACTTTCCCTTATGAACAAAAAAACCAAATGTTTATTTTGCAAAAAATGTTATCATGGTGTTTCTTCATGGTGGATTCTATTCTTAGAAAATTCCAACCCAAAGATTCAAGTTGTTCATCTTAAATAAGATAATATTGTAAAAAATTTGATGATTTTAAAAACACCTAATAAAATTTAAGCTAACATTACAGAGACAACCAAACAGAGCCAGAAATAGGAAAGACTAGTACTACTTGTCTTTGTCCTTTAAAAAAAACTTAAATATTACTTCATGAAATGATGAACAGAAGAAAGGTAGTAGGAAAAAAGTATATGCTATTGGTTTTTTATTTGAAATTTATATTTAAATTCTGGTAGTTCCCTAAAGACAGAGTGTTTTTCTATTTTGTTCACTAATGTGCCTCTTTCACCTCACGTCCTGCCAGGTGCAGTGTAGGTGCTCAAAAAACATCTGCTGAATAAATGAATCTTTCGGTTGGAATTTTCTAAGAATAGAATCCACCATGAAGAAACACCATGATAACATTTTTGCAAAATATGAGCCTCTGGCTAATAAACCAGAGAAAATATAGGGGAAAAAATAGCAAAGTAATCTCTGGAATAGAACAATGTGGTTTACTCTTCCAGCTCAGCTCAGCCCTAAGACTGAAGAACACATCAGGTCCGGAAGAGGACATGGGTTTAATTGGGACTCACTGACAGGAGATGATGGTTTCACCATAGCACCCAGCCATGGAAAGTGAACCACGTGAAAAAGAGGGAGGAGTGCCAAGGGGGAGGGACTTATAACAGTTTGTGACAAGGGAGTTTCTCATGAGATTTGGTTACAAGATCTCCGGAGATTTGGTTACTAACAGTGATTAGGGGATAGAAGTTTTGCTTTCCCCTCTGGTGGGGAGGAGCTTGTTGCCTGTTCAAGTAGGCAGCTGCGTGTATCTCAGTAATGGAGGATGGGGCAGGGCCCCAGCCCCTGGGTCCTCACATTTAGTATTCACGATCATTAAAGTCTAAAGTTGGAAGAAACCTTAGAAATTACCTAGACTCTTGCTCCTCAAAGTGTGGTCCATTGACCATCAGCATCACCTGAGAGTTTGTAGGAAATACAGAATTTCAGGGCTGCCCCAGACCTACTGAATCAGCATCTGCAGTTTAACAAGACTTCCAAGTGATTCACTTATACAGCAAACTATGTGAAGCCCAAACAGGCAACTCTGGTGCCCACCATAGAGTCATATCTCAGGACTCACAGAGCAAGTCTGGTAACTGCAGAACAGGACAGAAATGAGAGAGTACTTAGGAAAAGTGAACCCACAGCCAGTATAGATAAAGAAGAGTCAATCTGAGGCATAGGCACAGAAGTCTTTGATCACAGGCTGGGCAAATCATCAACAAAATGTGGTTGAAGACCAAGTAGATGTGCAATAATAGTGTGTGTGGGGTGGTAAAAAAGAGCTGTGGTTTGATCAGTTAGGTTTCTTAGAAGTCATAAAAGGTAGTAAGCTCCCTAATAGTCCATATAGACACTGTGCTAGAGTATAAGGGAAAGACACTGAGGTTGGGATAACTACAGAAAGAAAAAGAGAGAGAAGGAGGAAGAAAAAGAGAGAAGGAAGGGGGAAGGGAGGGAAAGAGAGAAAAAAGGAAGGGAGAAAAAGAAGGAGGGAAGGAGAGAGGGAAGGAGGGAGAAGAGAAAAGAAGGGAGGGAGGGAAGGAAGAAGTTTGTTCTAGAAAGTTGTAAGACCAGAAGATGAAATTGGAATGATGTGGAGAAGAAAAAAAAAAACACAAATTCTATTAAAGATCTACTATGTGACATGCTGAGCTAGATGCTTTCTATACACAGTATTTGATCAAACCCCCAAGATTTGCATCATTGCCTAAAAATTGTAGATTAAAAGAAAAAACTGAGGTTCAGACTTCCAGTTGACCAAGATGATGGCATAAGACTCTTCCAGGGTGCCATCCCTCCAGAGATCTTTGAACAATTAGTGAAAACTGGCAGAGCCATTCTTCCTCAAGCCTGTTAGTGCAACCCTTTAACTGTTTTCTAGAGTTTTGAGGAAGACGGCAGAGTAACCCCAGGGCACATACTGGGGATCTGGTATGTCACTGCTGTTCTTATCTGGTGGAAGCCAAAAGACTGAACCAGGAAACTTATCTCAGGCCCACCCTCCCAGAATTTGTCCTGAAGGCAGAGAATCAGCTTGTAAACAGCTAACGAAGTGTAAGAAATAATTAATTTGAAGCAGCCTGAGGCAAGAACTACTTCCATGGTGTTCTAGTTTGCTAATGCTACCAGAATGCAAAACACCAGAAATGAATTGGCTTTTATAAAGGGCGTTTATGTGTTTACAAAGTTACAGTCTTAAGGCCATAAAGTGTTCAAGGTAAGTCATCAACAACTTGGTACCTTCACTGGAGGATGGCTAATGGTATCCGGAAAACCTCTGTTTGCTAGGAAGGCATGTGGCTGGCGTTTGCTCCAAAGTTCTGGTTTCAAAATAGCTTTCTCCCAGGACGTTCCTCTCTAGGCTGCAGTTCTTCAAAAATGTCACTCTTAGGTGCTCTTGGGGTGTTTGTCCTCTCTTAGCTTCTCCAGAGCAAGAACATGCTTTCAATGGCCATCTTCAAACTGTCTCTCATCTGCAGCTACTGTCTCAGCTTCTGTGCTTTCTTCAAAGTATCCCTCTTGGCTGTGGCAAAGCTGTTTCTTCTGTCCAAGCTTATATAGGGCTCCAGTAAATTAATCAAGGCTCATGCTGAATGGGTGGGGCCACACCTCCATGGAAACTATCCAATCAGAGTCATTACCCACAGTTGGGTGGGTCACATCTCCATGGAAACACTCCAAGAATTACAATCTAATCAACACTGATACATCTGTCCACATAAGATTACATCAAAGATAATGACATTTTGGGGGACATAATACATTCAAACTGGCACACATCAAAGAAGACCTAAATAAATGGAAGGAAATGCTTTGTTCATGGATTGGAAGACTAAATATTGTTAAGATATCTGTTCTACTCAATGCAATTTACAGATTCAACACAATCTCACCTGGCAGGACGTGAGGTGAAATTACAACAGCTTTCTATTCAGGCATGGAAAAGCCAATCATCAAAATTATATAAGACACTAAGTGGCTCCAAATAGCCAAAACCATCTTGAAACAGATAAATGAAGTTGGTGGACTTTTACTTCCCAATTTTAAAACTTATTACATGGTGCCTAAGAGTCTCCCCCTGAGTACCTCTTTGTTGCTCAGATGTGGCCCCCTCTCTCTCTAACTGAGCCATCTCGACAGGTGAACTCTCTGCCCTCCCCCCGACGTGGGACCCGACTCCCAGGGGTGTAAATCTCCCTGGCAATGCAGAGTATGACTCCCGGGGATGAATGTGGACCCGGCATCGTGGGACTGAGAGTATCTTCTTGACCAAAAGGGGGATGCAAAATGAGATGAAATAGTTTCAGTGGCTGAGAGATTCCAAATGGAGTCGAGAGGTCACTCTGGGACATTCTTATGCACTATATAGATAACACCTCTCAGGCTTTAATGTATGGGAATAGCTAGAAGTAAATACCTGAAACTACCAAACTCCAACCCAGCAGTCTGGACTCCTGAAGACAATTCTATAATAATGTAGATTACAAGGGGTGACAGTGTGATTGTGGAGACCTTGTGGCTCACACCCCCTTTATCTAGTGTATGGATGAGTGGAGGAATGGGGATAAAAACTAAAGGACAAATGGGGTGAGATGGGGGGATGATTTGGGTGTTCTTTTTTCACTTTTATTTTTTATTCTTGTTCTGGTTCTCTCTGATGTAAGGAAAATGTTCAGAGATAGATTGTGGTGATGAACGCATAACTATGTTATCATACTGTGGACAGTGGATTGTATATCATGGATGATTGTATGGTGTGTGAATGTATTTCAATAAAACTGAATTTAATAAAAAAATAAAAAAATAAAAACAAACAAAAAAACAAAAAAACTTATTGCAAAGCAACAGTAATTGAAACAGCACAAGTTCAGGCATATAGACCAATGGACTCAAATAGAGAGCTCAGAAATAAATCCTTACATCTATGGTCAGTTGATTTTTGACAAGGCTGCCAGGTCCACTCCATTGGGAAAGAATAATCTTTTCAACAGACAGTGCTGGGAAAACTGGATATCCATATGCAAAAGAATAAAAGTGGACCCCTATCTCACATCATATAAAAAATTAATTCAAAGTGATCAAAGACTTAAATACAAGGACCAAACTATAAAACTCCTAGAAGAAATAGTAGGAAAGCATCTTCAGGACTTTGTGTTAGGAAATGGTTTCTGACACTTTATGCTAAGAGCACAAACTACAAAAGAAAAAAATAGATAAATGAGACTTAATCAACATTTAAAACTTTTATGCATCAAAGGACTTCATCATGAAAGGAAAAAGACGACCTACAGAATTGGAGAAAATATTTGGAAAACATATTTTCAATAAGGGTTTATCATCCAGAATATATAAAGAAATCCTACAACTCAACAGCAAAAAATCAAACAACCCAATTTAAAAATGGGCAAAAGGCATGACTAGACACTTCTCCTGAGAAAATATACAAATAGCCAAAAGGCACACGAAAAGATGCTCAATATCACTAGCGATTAAGGAGACGCAAATCAAACCACGATGAGATACCATTCCATACCCACTGGCATGGCTACTATTTTAAAAATGGAAAATAACAAGTGTTGGAGAGGATATGGAAAAATAGGAACATTCATTCATTTTTGGTAGGAATATAAAATGATAAAGCTACTGTGGAAAAGTTTGGCAGTTCCCCGGAAAGTCAAGCAAAGAATTACCATATGATCCAACAATCCCACTTCTAGCAGGGTCTCAGACAGGTATTTTGTACACCAATTGTTCATAGCAAAATTATTCACAATTGCAAAAGATGAAAGCAACCCAAGTATCCATCAACAGATAAATGGATAAACAAAATATGGTATATATATACAATGGAATATTACTCAGCTGTAAAAAGGAATGATTCTGATATATGTGACAACATGGATGAACCTTGAAGACATCATGCTGAGTATAATAAGCCAGACACAAAAGGACAAATGTATTATGATTTCACTGATATGAAATAATTAATATAAGCAAAATCATAGAGTCAGAACCTAGAAATCAGACTACCAGGAACTGGGGTGGAGGTAGGGTATAGGGAGTTAATGCTTATTTTGTACAAAATTTCTGGGAGTGATGAAAAAGATTTAGTAATGAATGGTGGTGAAGGTAGCACAACATCATGAATGTAATTAACACAACAGAATTATTTATTTGATTGTGGTTAAAAGCGGAAATTTAGTGTTGTATATATGTTCTGCAATAAAAACTTTTTTAAAAATCTGTAGAGATGCCAGAAAGTAAAGGACTGCTCAAAAAATACAACGGGAATATGTCAAAGGGACATAAAGGCTAAACTCAAGAAACTCCCATTTGCCAAAGTTGGGACAAGTAGAACAAAATAAATAATGTAATATTGAATTATAACCCAAATAAAATAAATATAATACAAATATACATGGGTTCATAATGATATAACTAGAAACACAAATAAATGAGAGAGGAGAGATAAATCTTCCTTGCAGAGGAATTCCAAATAATAATGTCCCCACCCGTTGAGTGTTAGCTGTACTTACTGACTTGTTTCCAAAGAACAGAGAATCAAAAGGGGAAAAGATTAACTTTACATTGGAAAACCTTGGAAAAACTACCTTAACCAAATGATCAAGATTAATATCACCAGGGATATCATATGGATTTCATGTACCCTCTAATATGATGTGACAAGAAGGGCAATTTACCTCTGGATATTCTTCCTAAATAGCCATAAACACAACCAAATCATGAGAAAAACATCACCCAAACCCAAACTGAGGAAAACTCTATCACATTATCCTCCTCAAAACTGTCAAGATCATGAAAAGCAAGAAAAGATTAAGAAACTGTCATAAACCAGAGGAGACTAAGGAGACGTGACAACTAAATGAAATGTAGTTATGTGGATTGGATCCTGGAGCAGAAAGAGGACATTAGTGAAAAAAACAGGTGAAATCTGAATAAATTCTGATGATTATTTAATGGTAATGTATCAATATTAGTTTCTTAGTTTTAACAAATGTAGCACAATATTATAAGATGATAACATTAAAAGAAACTGAAACTGGGTGAGGAACTCTCTGTACTATTGTTTCAAATTTCCAGCATATACATAATTCTTCCAATTTAAGAGGTTATTTAAGATTTTAAATCTATGGAGAAAAAGATGAATTGTTTGATAGGTGGTGATAAAGAAAATGAATAACAAAATATAGGGAAAAATTTGGATTCCTACCTCATAACATATACAAAGATGAATTCCTAAATATGAAAAGGCCAATAGATATGAATATAGCAAAAATATTTTCATGACCTTGGGTTGGACAGTCACTTCATAAACAAAATTCCAAAAGCGCGAGACGCAAGTTGAAAATTTGATGGATTTGACTCATTTCTATCCAACAAAGTGTAGCCATGGACAACATTCACAGGTAACAGATGAAGAAAAAAGGTATTAAAGAATTTCAAAAGCTATTTAAGGATTAATAACTAAAATATGCCCCCCAAAAAATCTTCTATTCATTGACAAAATTACAGAAACCTGAAAGAAAAAAATGCATAAAGAATATGATTAGGCAATTCACAACAGGAAAAGTCTCAGGTGGATTACAAATGCTTCATTTGTTATGAAAAATTGCAAGTTAAAACAAGCATTTACATTCATCATATTATATAAATTAGATATAAGCTAATATAGGTGTTGTGCAGACTCAGGGAAATAGGATTCTCATGCAGTGATGATGGTGCAGCCATTCTGGAAAGCAATCTGGGGGTCTTTGAAGAAAGGAGTTATGCATATTGCCCACAGTCTTTCAATAGTACTCTTGGGTATATACCACAGGAAACTCTCATATAGTTCTAAAGGAAGCATATATATGAATATTCATTAAACATTAGTTTTGGCAGCAAAGGGTTGAGATTGGCCTCAATGTCCATCACTGGGGGAGTGGAAAGGTTAAAAAAAAATGTGGCAGATGCCTAATATGTAATGTTATGCTGTAGTCAACATAACTCGCTCTTAAAACATAGCAGTGGAAAAAAGGTAAAAAAACAGAATGAGATTTGTAGCACTAACACAGAGATTTAAAACACACCAAAATACTCTATTCTTCAAGGAGACATATATATCCGGAAAAGTATTTCAAACTTCTTTGAAATAGAGTATATGCCTAAGAGGAAAGAGACAGAAAAATAAAGTGTAGATAGGGAATAAAGTTTTTTTTAAAAAAAGGAATGAGATAAAATAAAACAAGAAATAGGGTTTTCATGAACCAATAGTGATAGTATACCATGAACTGGGCAGGGTAACTCTGATCTTGAGGTTGGGAAAAAAGAAAGATAATGCAAAGCCAAGTATGAGGATGGAAGGGTGGGGAGAATGTCTTTCATTAACATATTTGTCACATACCTCTTGTGTGCCCAACACTATTCGAAGCACAGGGGAACCAGGACTGAACAAGATCAGAAACCTTGCCCTCATTGTGCTTTCATTCTAGTGTCAGTGACAGATAATAATCAAGTAAACAATAAGCATACCATATAATATCAAGTATAGGTATTACATGAAAGAAAAAGCAGAGGAAGGGCTTGATATCGATGGGGGTTATGGGAGCTGTGTTTGATAGAGTGGCCGCAAAAGGCCTTTGAAGTAAGTGACGTGAGCATTTGGAGATGAAAATAAGGAATTATGATGGGAAATAAAAATGGATTCATGAAAAAATGTCATTTGAAAATGATCATGAAGATTGTTGGATTTTCACAAGTGATGTTCTCAAGTTAAGTTCCAAGTTCCCTGGTGTAATCCTATCAAATTTGAAGTGATATGTAATAATGTGTGATGGCACTCAAGGGGAGGCCAGCAGTAGACATCCAAGTGAGGGGATCATCTGCATCAAAGCAAACACCAAAACAGGAGCAGTGGATAAGATAGGTGAGGAAGCAAAGAAAAGGGAATTTTAGAGAAAAAGGCCAAGGAGATGAAGGCCTTGAGAAATCACAACTGTCTTTTTACACTTTTATTTTTGTACTGTTGATTATCTGAAGGGAGTTTCAGTAGAAGTATGGAAAAGCAAGGAAATAAACATTTAATGATCATTTTCTATGTGCTGAACACTTTACATGTATCATTCCAATTTTACTACAACTCCAAATAATAGACATTAGTGTCGGTATTTTACTGATAAAAAAACAAAGTCACAAATTCACACAGTAAGTAAATGAAGAAAGGAGAATTCAAACCAGTTTTACTTAATTACAAAGTCCATGTTTGATCCCCACAAAGCTCCCAGGAGGTTCAGAAGGAAATAAGGATTTTTCTCCATTTCTCCCTATGAAGAGAATAATAAGAGCTAGCGTTTTTTGAGTGCTTTCTATGGGATAGATCTATTCTGAGTGCTTTGCTTCTATTATCTCAATCATCTCAACAACCCTAAGAAAGAGAGACTCAGTGATGTGCTGGAACCAACTCATTGCTGCAACCAATTCATCTTGGTAGCTTGACATCAGCTGGGGTGGGAGTATTTACACAATGGAAATTGGAAAATGCACAAATCAGGCCCTAGTCTCCCACCCACCCCCAGAGACATTTTTCTAGCACACCACCTTTATGGTAATGTCCATTTTATAGAGGATGGACTCTTGCACAATATCACACAGCTAATACGAGGCAGAACTGAAATTGAACCTAGTCAATCTATTTGTAGAGTCTAGATTTTTAACCACTAAACTATACTGAGATACTTAGAACCATTGCTTGAGGTAGTTGTGGGATCAAGGGAAAAATGTGTTGTACTAGAAAACTTAAAATGTTTAGAGGCAGAGGGAGTGGAGGAGTCAGCAGAGAAGGCAAAACTGAAGATATAAAAGAGACTGGGTATTACTCAAAGTGTGATCAAGTGGGCGGATAGGCAAAATAGGACCATGTGCTCAAATGTCAGCTTTGGACTTAGCAAAAACAAGAGACAATTTTTACCTGGAGAAGTGAACAAAGATCCAGTGAAGGTACAAAGGGATTTTGAAGATGACAAAGAAGAAAATTAAAGCATGCATGTAACACTGAACTCAATTTTTTCCATAAAACTGAAGCCATGGTTATTTGTCAAGAGACAGATGGACAGAGATTGATTGGAAATATTTAAAAAGCAGTTCTGATTACCTTATTGTCAATAACATTTCATCAATTCTTTCTTAGATATTTGAAAATTAATATTACCTATAGAAAAACATTGTGAGAGGCTGAAATCCCACCACGTGGTTAATGTGCTGCGATCTGCTACACTGACCTTGCAACCCACCTCTTCATTCATTCAATAGGCATATGTACTTCAATTTGCATATGCACCAAGTGGCCAGTAGGATTGTGTGACCCTGTCAGGCAGTGTGGAAGAAGCTAGTTTAATTTACCTTACTGTGTTTGCAGTTCCTTGGGAGAGGAACAATTAGTAAAATATGTTTGGTGGATTGATGAAATCTAGGCACTTATTTTGACTACACTGATGAGACCACTAAAAATTAAAGCCAAAAACCTGCCCTTAAGAAAATATGTTTGCAACCAATTTGTTTTTATGTAAAATAATAATAATAATGTATTCTAATCTTAACAGTGATAGTTTCCTCCAAGTTTCTTAATAATATTCATATGATGTCATATTAATCATTTTCTGGTGACCAAATCAGAAATGGAGGACATCTCTGAAATGAATATTGTGGTTTTTACATTGCTTTAAATTGTGGAGGAATGGGTTGACTCTACTTTTTTGAAGACTTGACATAACTTTTAATCTGTCATTATTTCCTTTTACACAAAGGGTGTCAGAATCCTGATGTTTAGTTTTAAATTCTTTCTCCTGATAGATATGTGGGAGTGAAATGTGCACAGTGTATGAAAATTGAATTGCAATTTACACATTTTTAAATTGCATTAGATACAAAAAAAAAATCTTGGATTCTTCATGTGGTCTCAATTGGTATAGAATTGATGTTTTCAATGGTTGTTTAAATTTTAATTTTAATGACATAAGTAGGCAGTGAATAGTCTTTTAAGGAAAAATAAGTTGAAATCTTTTAAAATCAGTTCATCTTTTTGACAAAAAGGAACTAGATAGAAAGGAATATTGATGGCCTACAAGTGTCCCTTCTAGACTCTTCATTATTATTTGTCTTTTTAAAAGCTTCTCTTCTGTATGACTATGTGTATACTGTGCTGATTTTCAACTGATTGTTGCTGTCAGGGTGTTTTCTTAAAATTCAACGCCAGGTATGTCCATATAGTCATTCAGACTCAGCCAAGGGTATACACTCAGTGTCACTTTTAGAGAACATTGTGTTGCATTTCTTTGAGATTTATAACTGTAAGTTAAATTTTTGTTTTATTTACTGTGTTCAGTAGTAGCCCTCCACTTTTGCTCCCTAGGGGAACAAAGAAAGCCTGTTGAGTATAATTCCAATATCCTCTATGGCTTCATATCTATTATGTTTTCTCTCTTCAACTAGAGTGGATGTGCGTGGAGAGAATTACTGCACACTGCAAAAGACACAAATGACAGCATTTTGTGCCACTTTTCCTTTTATTTCCATGTTGTGTATAATCAGTGCTCCATATTCAGAAGAGGTATGTAGTTGGTAATTCACTTCTTAATAATACACCAAAGATGTCATAGTTGGCAAAGAACAACTAACAGAAATTTAGATCCAGAAGTCTGTATGATTTTTAAGACTCACATAGGCTACTTGTGCCAACAACTAGAGCAACTAGAAACCCAGCTACATTTCAAACTTTGGCTTTGTTCTTCATTGAAGCATGTTAGTTCTTAAATTCAAACCAGTCCTCAAGGGATACAACAGGTATAGCACATAGATCTTTAAGGAATAAACATTAAAGCTTTTCTGGAATTATTCTATGAAGCACCAAAGAAATTTAACAGCTCACACTCTAGAATATGAATAGATGTGGGGCCCTGCTCCTTTTCTTTTATTGTTTGGTGCTGTTGTTTTTTTTCTGTGTCACACTGTTCTGCCATCAAGCCAGTCTGCATTTTCTACTTGCTGCCAACAATCACCAGTCTCTCTGACTGCGTTTCCTCTACATTTAGATTTTGAGTGGCAGCACCAGTCATGATTTACAAGATTTGCATGAGTCCTGCTGGGTTTGCACAAGAGGTTATGGAGGTTACTGCTCCTTTCCATGGTGGGGCACTAGCTGCAGCCCACTGTCACCATGGGAATGGTTGGTGCCTCTTCTTTGGGACTGAGCCAGGTGCTTACCTGCAGCGCACCTGTGAACTGTGTGTGCCCAGAGGTGCTGGTGATGGTGGAGGTGGAGGTTTGGTAGTTGGCCTCAAACTAAAATTCAACGTTTTAAAAAATGCTCTCCCACTGTACAGAAAACTCCACTCTCTTGTTTCCTGTTCCATGTGATGCAACTTGCTACACCTTCTCTCTCCAGCCTCACCCCTGCTCACCCACCACAGTGAGAGCAGTCTAGGGTTTTGCTATTTTAAAACGTCACACCCAATGTGTGTGGTCTATGTGAGCCATTTTTATAGATTGAGCATATGAAATCGCTAATATTTGGGCTACAAAAATGTCAATTCCATATGGTTCCAATCTAAAAGCTTTATTCAAAAACTACCTTCCCATATACTGAAATATGAAATACACTGCTAGTCTAAGAAATGTCATTTCCAGGCACTCAAATATTGCCCTGCCACCCCTTGTTTACAATTCAATAATCAATCACGTATTATTTTCATTTTATGCCTACTTTACTACAGGAAGACATTTGATTAATATTGCAGAGTCTGTGAGTTCAAAGAGAATTTTCTAGCCAACTGTAGCTAATCCAGTCTCCTGCATCTCTTTGATATTATCCCTATGAATCTGTCATGTTGCATTAGCAACAGTCCCAGAAAATAGATAGGTAAAGGCAAATACAAATCAAACTTTTATTATGAACAAGGTTAAAATAAGATTTAGAGATTAATCCAATGCCCCTGGACCTTTCCTCAGAGACAGTTAAATGACAATGGTAAAATAGATATGTACATTATCATCCATAAAATTTCCCATACCTTCCAAGGTAGTTTTCATCCAGTTGAATATAGTATAGGTGATTACGTGAAGCCAGTAACACAAACTTAAGCAATGGAATCCTCTAAAACACTTTCTGAGGAAACTAGATACACTGTGAATTCTCAAGGGCATTGTGTTGCAAACTTAATACTACATATAAAAAGCATATGAAAGGCTGAAGGCATCCTGGGAAACAGGAAAAGTAAGCTATTACCCTAAAAGGAAACTCATATTTGGATAATATTTCTTTCTTTATCCAGGGCCTAGTAATTTGATTCATTTTGTAAATTATAACATGGCTCCATTGTACACCAAATAGATGATTTAATTCTCACAGAGAGTATTTATCTTACCTAGATTACTAAGAATTCTACACCTTTGAAAACAATTATTGTCTAGTACTGCCAGTACTTTAATTTTATGTCTCTTTTGTGCATTGCACAAAAATAACTAAAAAAAGAAAGAAAGAAAACATATTCTCTACATCTCCAGTTTTAAAAGCCTCTCTAAAAAGAACTCCATGATATTCTTTGTAAATTGATCATCTTCATTTGGTTTATAAATACTTCCTATTTCTTACAACTAGGGACATCACAATAGGATGAAATATTTCTAGAATTGTGTTTATTTTTAAAAGATACTTACAGGTATAGGAAATCTTGTATAGACAAGTATTTCACTACACTTTTTCATTCAGGCTTGATATTTTGAAACTTTAGAATTTTTAGTGCCTCTATGATTTCATCATTTTGCTTCAAACTGAACTCATTGAAACCAAATTTCACTACTTGTTAGCCATGTTCCTTCCTTTCTCTTTTTTCTAGCTTTTATTTTATTTTATTTTTTGCACATTTTAAAAAAATTTTGTTTATTTAAAAATGTTTGTGTAGTAAAAGAATTCATAAGCAAAATTAAAAATCAAGTTATACCCTGGGAGAAAATATTTGCTATTCATGTAACAGAAAAAGTATTGATATTTCTGATATTAAAAATATTCCTAAAAATCTATAAGAGGAATACTTCCACATCCAGGAAGATGGAGTAGATATGTTTTCCCCTATTCCTCCCGTTAAATACAGTAAAAACCCTGCAAACTATATGTAAAACAAGCATAAAAAGACTCTGAAATGTAGAAAATAGAAGGCAGAACATCTAGGGACTTTGGCATCCAATGAACAACACAGTGGTGAGTTCCTTGGATTTCCTATTTACTTCATATAACCTGACTTGGAGCTCAAGAAGTTGGTAACCTGGAAACATTAACAGGCATCGAAGAAAAAAGGCCCCCAAAAAGCATATCTCTCTGGTCAAAGAACCAGGAAATGGGTAGCCTAGCAGGCAGACAACTTTTAGACAACAACTCTACTCTTACCTAAAATCACAGAGAAAAACTGTGGCCCCACACCCACCCATGTCAGCAAAGGACAAGTGAGGATGCTGGACTGTCCGGCGCTGCCCCGCTCGGTCCCCGGTTCCCGGCCGGCGAGGGGAAACAGGGAAGGAGAGAGAGAGATGCAGACTGCGCGAACTAACCTGGTCATGAATCACGACTCGAACCACACGGCAGTTGTGAAAGCAAGCCCTTTACTACAGCTAGATGAACATTCTGTGTTACTGGTTCCCACACGGGGCACGGCGCCTCGTGGGAGAGCAGCCTCGATGTGGCCGTCAGGCACGGCTCCTTGTGGGCTGTCTCACCCTACCCCGTCCGGGTAAGACCTTTTATACACAATTAACAACCAATAAGCTTCTAGGCTAGTATCGCGTATACAGGATTTCGATTGGTAGGAGCGGGTGGCGGATACATACGTCACTATGCGGAAACAGGATGCAGGCGCCATCTTGGCTCACTCGATGGGCGGGGGTAACTCTAGAGCAGGCTGCAGCGCATACGCTAGGCCCGATTCGGGAGGCGGCTTTCCACATCTCCCCCTTTCTTATTTATTTTTGACCCAGTGTCTCCAGTGATGAGCGTGCTCCCGTGAACCCAAATGGTTCACAACCTCTTTGGTGCTTTGGGGAGTCTGGACTAGGCCTCAGCCATCCAGCGGCGGAGCCTCTAGCACCAACCAGAATGCTCACGTCATATGGAGACCGGAGAGTCCGTAAGCTGGAAACAACGTGACTCTCCCTGCAGTGCTTTGCCTGGCAACTGGGGAACAACGACGGGGGCAGGAACAGCAGTAACCAGAGTCGGGGGTGTCACTAGGTGTCTCTGTGCAATGGCTAGGGTCCAGTCTGGCCACAACTAGGACTCTGCCCTAGAGACCCACCTGAGACAAAATTATGACTACTGGTGTCGCCTTTTACACCCGAGAAACAGCCATGCGATTCGCTACAAATTTTGCTCCAAAGCGCCCCACCTGAGGCGACCAGGAAGGGGTATGGTTAATAAATCGGTCACTATCGGGGGTAACAGAGGTGGGAGTCATAGCCATCATAGTGGTAACACGCAATTGCTGCTGCGCTTGAAACAGGCGTTCTAGCAAACATTTAACAACGACTAATCCCACCAATAATCCCACTACAATGAGGATCCAATTAGTTAAATTGGGCCAAGAGAACCAGGAAGAAACACTGTGCAATAGTTTCTGTAGAACCTCGCCTAACCCGGAGAGATCGACTTTAACGGGTTTTAACTTGATCCCCCCAATTGTGTCTAAACTAGATTCCACCTGTTGGGAGAGATTAACAAATTCAGGAAAATATGACCTTTTCAGCCAATCAGAGACTCTGGAAATGCTTCCGGTCACGTTGGCCCTGACAGGAGTGACACAGAGTTTAACCGTAAGCCACCGGGTGTCACATGTTTGCTGAAGCACTCTCCAGAGTCCATCTATTTCCAGTCCAAGTTCATCTATCTCCGCTTGGAGTTTCTGAATGGCCTGGAAATTTAAGTTCAGCATCTGATTGTGGCGGCGTAGCACGTCTCGGGTAAGGTTGACCAAGCCATTTACCGTTTCCATCGTTATGGCGAGCTGCCGATCTGTCCATGCTTGTAGCACAGCCTGCCCGATCGTTGGGACAAACAAAGAGGAAGCTACACTGGCAGCATTCGATAGCCATTCTTTTATGCCTCTTGGACGCCTAGACTTAGAGAAGGGGATATTGTTAAGTGAAACAACTTGAGAAACAGGGCCAACCCAGTCGGTTGCCTTGACGGGGAGCCAGACATAACTTGGGCGATACACTAGGATAGCGGGGCGGCGAGGCATCCGGGTCTTTGGAACGGTTGCAGACTGTAGGAGCAAGCCCTGGAAGGAAAAGGCACCTTTGAGTCTCCTTTTTACTCAAGATCCCTTCACAAGACTGGCGGCTCTTCCCTGTAACGTTAAGAAATTCAAGCAAGACTCCCTTACTTAACTCGCCATTACCAGTTTCACAAGTAGCATTCGCCGCAACTGTGGTGTTGACAACCTTGACAGAGAGGTTAGCAAAAGAGAGGATCAGTGTGTCATTGGTGAGGGGGAAGGACTCGTTGAAGCTTGTGGAGGGTCAGAAGGCAGGTGGTGGAGACCTAGAGACAGGGTACGAGTGAAAAACACAGGAGAGGCGGGAGACCCAGCAGAGAATGGGGCCAGGGTCGGGGGATGATGCCACAGGCCCCAAAGACCACTCTCCTGCGCTACCACAGTTCCACTAAAAAGAAAAAGGCAGATTAGAAGGATTGCTATAGGAGAGCAAAGAACAGAGTTACCGATCCTCTTTTTGGGCAACCGCGGGGTGGTCAGTCCTACTATTATCGTCTTGTCGGTCGTCGCCATCATCAGCAGGGTCGGAGGCTTGGTCTAATGGTTCAGGTTGTATATTCGTTGGCGTTTCTGACAGCTGTTCCTTGGCTTCTTCAGGTGATGTCACGGTTCTCACCAGTCTTTCCGGAACCCACACTGGTTGACGTCCTGGTTCCTGGGGAAAAACACAAACAGAGCCTCTGGCCCAGCTGAGCACCGGGTCAGGGCCTTTCCACTGCCCCGACAGGACATCCTTCCAACGGACTAGACCTCTATGCGGAGGACTCGGGGTGGTGTGTTGCAGGGCAGGTGTCATTCCTTGTGAATTTTCGTTTAAAAAATTATATGTGAGCAAGGCTACAGACAGTCGAGCTTTTGGGGACAGGCCGTGGCCTATACCCTCTTTCTGTTTTTTAAGCAAGTCTTTGAGAGATCTGTGCGCTCTTTCAATGATTCCTTGCCCCTGAGGGTTATAGGGGATGCCATGTTTTAATTGGACATCCATGTTGTCACAAAATTTTTGGAAGGATTTACTAGTGTAGGCAGGCCCGTTATCCGTCTTTAACGTCTTTGGCTTACCCCAAGCTGCCCATGCAGCAAGGCAGTGTGCAATGACGTGGGAGACTCTTTCTCCTGGTTCAGCAGAGGCAAATAAAACTTGGGAGCATGTGTCCACCGACACATGTAAGTACTTGATCTTACCATACTCTGAATGATGAGTGACATCCATCTGCCAAGTATCCCCTGGGGTGAGACCCCTAGGGTTGACCCCAACCGAGGGGACTGCTCTCTGCTCTGCACAATTGTTGCAGGCTCGGACAATATCTCGAGCAGCTGCACGTGGTATGCTGAACCGCTTAGCTAGGGTACCTGCGTTGATGTGAAACTTGGCATGGAATTCTCGGGCTTGTTGATACGGTACCAGCGTCGGAAAGATGTGCAGCTGTCGAGTGGCTACATCTGCGCTATGGTTCCCCTGGGCCATAGGGCCAGGCAAACCTGTGTGGGCTCTAATATGGGTTATGTAAAAAGGGTGTTGCCTGGTCCATATAACCTCCTGTAGTTTGGCAAAGAACGTCCTTACTGTAGAGGAATGTTTAACAATGCCCACCGTTTCTAAAATTTGTACAGAGTTCACAACATAAGCAGAATCCGAGACGACATTTAAGGGCTCGGAAAGGCTTTCCAGGACTGCAATGATAACCTGCAGTTCTACCCATTGAGGCTTTTGTGGTTGGAAGAGCACTGTTTTAGGAGTGTCCCCCTCCACACAATACGCCCCTGTTCCAGAGCTGGAGCCGTCCGTGTATACGGTGGGGGCGCCTGCTAGTGGCCTAGGAGAGGTTACTTTGGGAAAAATCACTGGGTGCCGGGTGACAAACTGCAAGAGAGGAGCCTTAGGGAACTGATTGTTAATGGGACCAAGAAATGTACACCGGAGAATGGCCCATTGATCTATGCATCCGGTGAGTATCTCAAGCTGCTGGGAAGAATAAGGCACCCTGAGATTTTTGGGCTGCTGACCGAAATGCTGCACAGCCCTTTTAATGCATTCTAGGGCCAAGTCTGCAACCGCTGTAGGATAGTGCTCTAGGACTTTTTTGGGGGAAACTCCAGGGTGGACCCAGAGCAGCGGCCCCCGCTGCCACAGTACCGCAGTGGGCTGTAATTCTGTCGGCAGCACGCAGGCTTCAAAAGGCTCATCAGGATCTATTCTCTTCAATGCAGCGCCACTGAGCGCCTGTTCCACCTGGCATAGTGCTCGCCTTGCCTCTGGAGTGAAGCTTCGAGGTGAGTTTATATTAGAATCCCCCTTCAACAGGTCGAACAAAGGTGTTAGTTTGACATTGGGTATTTTTAGGTATGGACGGATCCAATTGATATCCCCCATGAGTTTTTGTAGATCATTGAGAGTGTGTATATTGTCTAGCCTGAGAGACACCTTTTGGGGGGAAACATGAGTGGGTGCGACTTTCGCCCCCAGGAAAGTGGTAATGTCAGTCATTTGGATTTTTTCAGGGGCAATCTCTAGGTTAGCTTCTCTAAGACTAAGGACTAAATGTGACAAAACTGTTTTAAGAAGATCTGTGTCTCTATGGGCTAAGAGAATGTCATCCATATAATGGATGATTTTCACTTGAGGGAACTGCTGCCGAGTGCTAGCTAGCTTCGCAGCGACATACAGCTGGCACATGGTAGGACTATTAGCCATGCCTTGGGGCAGGACTGTCCATTCAAAGCGTTGACAGGGCTCCTCTTGATTACTAGAGGGCACAGTAAAGGCAAACTTAGGAGTGTCTTCAGGGTGGAGCGGAATAGAAAAGAAGCAATCTTTCAGATCTATGATGAAAATCGACCAGTGCTCCGGTAATGCCGAGAGGAGGGGCAGTCCCATCTGAACAGGCCCTAAAGGCTCCATGCAATCGTTAATAGCTCTTAGATCATGTAGCAGTCTCCATTTACCAGATTTCTTTTTTATTACGAATATAGGGGTGTTCCACGGTGACGTGGAAGGGGCGATATGGCCCTTTTCTAGTTGTTCTGATACTAGGGCGTGCAACGCTGCAAGTTTTTCCTGTGGCAAGGGCCACTGAGGCACCCACACCGGAGCCTCGGTTTTCCATTTTAGTTTTATAGGTGTGGGTGGGAATCTCTCCTCAGTGGCCCCTATGAAAAACCCAAGCCTCGTCTGTCAGACTTGGGGGCAGCTTGTATAGGCTCCGCACGTCCGTGCAGTGAAGCTCCTAAACCCTTGCCGGGGGTATACCCCATTTCTTTTAGCAGTCGCTTAGAGGTTGGGGAGTAGCCGCTAATTAAAGTAACGTCCATTTGGGTCAGAATGTCTCTTCCCCACAAAGACACAGGCAGGGCTAATACATAAGGCTGGAAACTGCCTTGGTGTCCTTCTTCATCGGCCCAATGAAGGGCAGCTGCACTGAGCATGGGCGCTGAAATTTGGCCTATTCCTCTAATGGGCTCTTCCGCCCTGCTCGTTGGCCAGGTGGGGGGCCATTCTTGTTGTCTTATGATAGACCGATCGGCCCCTGTATCGAGCAGGCCCAAGAAAGATCTGCCTTGCACCTTAATGGTTAGCATAGGTCGAGACTCCAGGGACATATGGAGTCCCTCAAAAATCGCTCCACTGGATCCGAACCCTTTTTCCCCTCTCTGTCTGATTCTGCTTGGAAAGACTGCATGTAAGCTGGGTAAGAGCAGGAGCTGCGCCAGCTTATCACCTTCTGCAATGACTAAGGTGCCCCGCTGAGATTGAACCATAACTTGGGCACGGCCTGTGAAATCTGAATCTACAAGTCCTGGTATAACTGTTAATCCTTTCAGGGCCGTGGATGCTCTTCCCAATATGAGCCCTACAGTACCAGCCGGTAAGGGCCCCTTGAAGGAGGTCCCTACTAACTGGACACCCATGGAGGGGGTTAGTACGAGTCTGGAGGTGGCACAGAGGTCCAGTCCTGCTGAGCCGGGGGACGCACGAATTTGATCGGATCCTGTGTTGTCGAATGGCATGCAAGGGGGTCCGTCGAAAGGGCGGACCCCCTCTTCCCGTTTTTTGGAATCTGCTCGGGGCGGCCAGAGAGGCGTCTACCCTGCGCATCGAAAACCGATTTACAGTCTTCTGCGCGGTGGGGGCCTTTGTGGCAACGGCCACACGGCCTGGTTGCTGCACCTGGTTCGCCAAACCGTTGAGTGGCAGGGGGCTGACGTCTATTGGGACAATCTCTCTTAAAGTGCCCTGATTGGCCACAGCCATAGCACCCGTTAGACTTTGCCCCTAAGGTTCTCGGGCTTTTTGTAGCCACCTGTAGGGAGCTGGCTAGCATGGCAGCTAGACCTGCATTAGTTAAAGGGCTGCCAGCATCTCTACAGAGCCTGACCCACTCTGTCAAATTTTTTGCTCTGTTTTGTGCCAGGATAACTTTGCACTCCTTGTTGCACTGCTCAAAAATCATTTGCTTAACCACAGTCTCTGCTACTCCTGGATCTGAGAAGATTCTCTCAGCTGCGGTTTGCATCCTGGCTACAAAATCCGCAAATGGTTCTGTGGGGCCTTGGTGTATATTGCTGAGTGAGGCCTGAGCCTCTCCCTCACCTGTTAGCTTTTTCCAGGCACCCACAAAACAGCGGAAGATCTGGGCATAGACCTCTTGTGGGAAACCCGTTTGGTTCTGGGCATGGGCGCCTCTCCCCAACAGCATGTCAGCATTCCACCCGCCACGTCTCCCCGCCGCATTCCTTGCGGCCTGCTCTTCAGCTAACTCCTCAAACCATGCTTTCCAATCTATGAATCGGCCTGACGGCAAGCAAGCACGGGCTAGCTGAAAAATATCTGCGGGTGTATGATTTAGAGCAGAGAGGTTCTCGATCATGTTCAAGGTATAAGGGGCATTGGGGCCATACTGATGGACGGCCTGCCTCAATTCCCTCAATAGTTTGTAATCATATGATTCGTGCCGATTGCCACCTTGGGGATTGATAATAACCGGGTACATTTCTGAGACTGGCTGCGGCTCAAGTGGCTGGTAGCCACCCAGCATGCCAAAAGGTCTAAATGTTGTGAAAGGGTTCCATCTCCAGAAATGTCTCCCACCACTACCTAATGGCAAAGGGTCCTGAGGGCCTGTATACTCGGGTGGGGGGTACGGCAAAGGTTGCCCCTCCCCTGACCGACCCATCGGGGTTTCCGGGTCTGGCAGCAAAGGATAATTACATTTACTGGGCATGGCCACTAGAGGGAGCTCTCGGCAAGGTCCTTTGGTGGGACCGCCCAAGGCGTCAGTTGGGAGCTGGGGTGTCCCTGGGGGTGCAGCGGTAGACATTGGCGGGGCGGAAGGCCGCACGGGTGTGGCGGGAGGCTCCTCCCACTCAATTAGCGGGGATGCTTCCGCCTTCTCGTCAGTATCGCTATCTGACTCTGAGTCAGAGTCACTGGACTCCGGCGGTTTGCCCTTACAGGAGCCGTCCGCTGACGAAACTGACTGGGTTTCTTGGAGCGCGCACCGTGCTTCTTGCAAGACAGAGGACGGGCTTAGGCCGGTAGCCGATTCTAGTTCAAGGACCGCACGGACGGTCTCCCATATGGGTACTAGAATCGGGTCCATACACACGCCCGTCTGGCGCGCTCGGTCTATGTCGCGACCGAGCTTCATCCAAGAGGGTAGGCTAAGGCTGCCGGTGCAGGCAAACCAAGGGGCAAAAGTATCAACATCATCAAGAAAACGCTGAAGGGAGCTTTTCCTGACCGAGATACCCCGTTGTTTCAAAAGGTTCTTTAAGGGAGCTAAGAGAGGTGAACTTCCGGACTGCCCCATGATTGCAGTCGGCACTATACTTCAGTCACTCGGAGAGCTCTTCCGAGTCCCCCGGGGTCACCTGAAAACCCACGGGCCCTAACTATCATGTAATAAGACGCACTCACCTTCTCGCGTTGATCAGGCGCGGGAAGTCCGCCGTAAGCTCGACGCGCAGCGCTGCTCTCCTCACAGAGGGACCGTCGAGAGCGAGGCAGGAGGAGGAGCGTCCCCGTACGGGCCACCACTTGTCCGGCGCTGCCCCGCTCGGTCCCCGGTTCCCGGCCGGCGAGGGGAAACAGGGAAGGAGAGAGAGAGATGCAGACTGCGCGAACTAACCTGGTCATGAATCACGACTCGAACCACACGGCAGTTGTGAAAGCAAGCCCTTTACTACAGCTAGATGAACATTCTGTGTTACTGGTTCCCACACGGGGCACGGCGCCTCGTGGGAGAGCAGCCTCGATGTGGCCGTCAGGCACGGCTCCTTGTGGGCTGTCTCACCCTACCCCGTCCGGGTAAGACCTTTTATACACAATTAACAACCAATAAGCTTCTAGGCTAGTATCGCGTATACAGGATTTCGATTGGTAGGAGCGGGTGGCGGATACATACGTCACTATGCGGAAACAGGATGCAGGCGCCATCTTGGCTCACTCGATGGGCGGGGGTAACTCTAGAGCAGGCTGCAGCGCATACGCTAGGCCCGATTCGGGAGGCGGCTTTCCACACTGGACATCCATTCTTGCAAAGCTGTAATGAGGCTCCCAAACACCCCTGTAGAGGTGTTATCTGAGAAGGCCAAGTAGGAAGCTGGAACACTCATCCCCACCGGCAGCAACCATCTTCCCTCTCAGTGTCAGTGGAGACCACATAGGAAATAGATTTCCACCCTCAGTAACAAGGCACCTCTCCCTTTTCCTGATAAAGTGGTGTCAGAGAAGACATGTAGAGAGTCAAGATTCCACCATTGTCCAGCAGTAACAAAGCCACACCCTCACTGTAGTGTCAGTGGAGATAACATTGGTAGCTGGAACTCTTACCCTCAGCTAGCAGTAACAATGAGCCACCTCCCTCTGGTGTCAACAGAGGCCAAATGGGGAACCTGGACTTCTATCTCCACTTGGCAGTAACATGTTAGTGTCACCCCTTCCCTTCCAGCAAGGTGACAGAAAAGCCAACTGAAACAAAAGTTTTAAATAAGATCAAGATTCACATAACATTGAATTGAGATTCCATTGAAAATCACTTACCATACCATGAAAAAGGAAAATCTCAAACTGAGTGAGGACAGTCAATAGATACAACACTAAGATGACAGAGATGTTAGAATTACCTGGCAAAAGATTTTAAATCAGCCATGATAAAGATGCAACAATGAGCAATTATAATTACATTTGAAACAAATGAAAAAAAAAGAAAGCCTCAGCAAGTAAATAGAGAGCCTCAGCAAAAAAAACATAGCAATCCCAAATGTATATGAACCAAACAACAGAGCTGCAAAATCTGTAAAGCAAAAACTGGTAGTACTGAAAGAAAAAATAGTCAAATCCACAATTATAGCTGGACACATTAACATCCCTCTCTCAACAATTGATAGGACAACTGGACAAAAAAATCAGCAAGAATATAGAAGAACTCAACAATTCCATCAACCAACAGGATTTAATGACATTTTTAGAACACTCCACCCAACAATTGTAAAATACACATTCTTTTCAAGTGTCCATGAAACATATAGCAAGAGAGACTGTATCCTGCACCATAAAACAAATCTCAACAAATTGAAAATAATTGAAATCATGTAGTGTTTTCTTCAACCTCAACTGATTCAAACTAGAAATGAGTAACAGGAAGATAACAGAAAGAGTACACAGTGTCATTTCCATCCCAATATATCATTTCATATATCATGTCACTATACTATCAACATGATTTATAACTGTTGATGTTGACCTTAATCACCTGGCTGAAGTAGTATTTGGCAGGTTTCTCCATTCTAAAAGTTACTCTTTTTCTCCACCTCTTCATACTGTACTCTGGAAGGAACTCACTATGTGCAACCCACACTTGAGAAGTAGAGACTTCTGGTCCCTCTCCTTAAGGGTGGAATACCTATATAAATTATTTGGAGTTCTTGTGCATGGGAGATTTGCCTCTAGTCCTCCATATATTAATTTATTCAGTCACTTGTTTATATCAGTATGCAATCATGGATATTTATTTTATAATTTGGATTATAAATCAATATTACTTTTTTAATGCATTTTTTATTGTGAACTTTAACATATTTACATAACAGTGACAACTTTCAAAGTATGATTTAAAAATAAGTAGTTAGAGAACAAATTTCAAAGAGTGTCATGGGTTACAGTTCCATCACTTTAGCTATTTCCATTAGTGTAAAATATAACATACAGAAAAGTTAACTTTCAATATACAATTCAACAAGGAATGGGTAATTTCAAAAATTGTTATAGGTTACATTTCTGTAGTTTTAGTTCTTTCCTTATTATGAAATATAGGATATATACAGAAAGGTGAAGACTTTCAAATCACAATTCAACTAGTAGCTATAGAACAAATTTCAAAGAATGTTATAGGTTACAGTTCTACCATGTCATTTACCTCCATCCAGCTACAGCTATTCCAACAACACAGCATCTAAATATATATATATATATATATATATATATGGGACTACTTTTGGTAAGGGAATGGCATACTGTGGCCATTTGGAATATCTAGTTGGACCTTTCGTGAGAGAAACCTCCAGGATAGCCTCTCAATCTAGCTGGGATCTCTCAGCCACTGTATCCTCAGATTGTAACCTTTCATTTTCCCCTTTTTGATCAAGTTGGCATATTCAATCCCTCACTGCCAGGGCCAGGCTCATTCCTGGGAGTCATGTCCCATGTCACCAGGGAGATTAATTCCCCTGGGAGTCATGTCCTTCGTGTGAGGAAGGTTAATGAATTTATTTGCTGAGTTGGGCTTAGAGAGAGAAAGGCCACATCTGAGCAACAAAAGAGGTTCCCTGGAGGTGCCTCTTAGACATAATTATAGGAAGACTCAGCCTCCCAGTTACAGCCCTAAGTTTCACAAGAGCAAGCCTCAAGTCAAGGGCCTGATTTATTAAGTAGTGGGCTCCTAATTTCACTTAACATATATTCTATCATAGCATAAATGTCAGTTTCTTACATTATATTCACTTAGTTGTACAATCATCATCACTCTCAACTTGAAACAATTATCATAACATAAAACATCCCAGAGCTCTTATTAGCTGCTAATTATTCATCCCTAGTGTTAGTGTGATGTTGGTAAGATATTCCTATTAAATATGTAATGGGTAGTTTTTCCATATACTGCTCTGTTGTTAACCCTCTGCACCAGTGTCATACCATATAAGTATATCATGGTAACACTTGTTTAGGTTTGTGGTGCTACTCTGTGGGTTACATGCCTTTTAACAACTATTTACTAATATCCTTATAGTGGGATTACATCCAGCAGTCACATTCTAGTTACAACACTAGTTGCAAAAAAAAAAAAAAAATACACTCTCCATGCAATTTCTAAAAATTTACCTCTAAAGTACCGAGTCTTGGTCCACTGTTTTTCTATAGCTTTAGCTACTGTTACTAATACTAGTTATTGATGAATAATAGTATTAGTTATCAAAAATAACTACCTTTTTTGAACACTTATGATGTACCAAATACTGTCACATATGCAAAAATCATGTAATCCTCATAAGTGCCCTTTTAGGTAGGTACTATCATTATCCCCATTTTAAGTATGAAGAAACTGAGCCTTAGAGAAGTTAAATAACTCCCCAATATCATGGAATTTACAAGTGAAAGAGGCAAGTTTCAGTCTTGGACTATCTGACTCCAAAACCTGTGCTTGAACCATGAGTCTAGACTGCTATTCCAAATGTTCTAGCCCCAGGTCTGTGTAATGCAAGAGCAAGGTAGCTCCACTCCCAGGGTACTCTCTTACAAAGGTCTGATGTAACTGCCACTCAACCAGGGATAACTTCACATTCTCTGAAGTACACTACACCCATGAGTTTGTCCTGGATTGTGGCAGAAAGATAACTCTTTCTTGAGTGCTCCTTAATAACACTTCACTTATATATAGGTAATGTTTCACCCATGCAATTAATAATAATAATAGCAAACACTTTTAAAGTACTTACTATTTGCGAGGCACTATTCAAACCCTTTATTATATCAATTCATATAATAATAAGGTACTATCATCCCAATTTTCCATATAAGGAAACCGATGCACAGAGAAGAAAAGATACCTGCCTAAGAGTGCATAGCTATTAAGTGACAGAGCCAACATTCGTACCCAGGCAGCATGGCCTCAGAGCCTAACCACTTAACTATGCTATATTTTATCCTAACATTTCTGAGCACAACTTAAATGCTAGATGCTGCACTGGGCTTCAGGAAGGCTGCTATGAACCAAAAAGACACATCCTCTGTTCTCTTGGAGGAAATAGCCTGCTGTAGAGGGAGAGAAATTACTTACATATATACATATATGGCTACAGACTGTAATAAATATATAAAGGAAAAGAAGAGGGAGCTGAGAGAGTATAACAGGGACTTGCTTCAGATTGTCTGGTCAAAGCAGGCATTGTGGGAAGCTATATCCAAGCTGAGACCTGAAACAGAGGAGCGGCGGCCAGATGAAGCTCTGAGCCAGAAAGACGGCAGAGTGTGAGAGAAGGGAGAATATTGAGACATCCTGACAATAATAGGCTTCTATGTTATTTTAAAGTTGTAAATGGGTGCTAAGATATGTCATGCTCTATCTCCGTCTGCTCTCCCCACAGGCTCAAAACAAAACAATAGGTGTCTAGTGCCCCCACCGGACTTGCACAGAGGGTACTCCAAAACTTGTTTGTCAATCCCTAGTCCATCACCCACCTTACATGTGCAACAGAGCTGGAGTTGAAAAGACTGGGAACAAGAATTTCTCTGGAGAAAGCCATCATTATGCTCTGCATTCCCTCCCTCACCCACCTCTCCCACCAAGGGGTGAAGAAGGGATATTCCACCCCACACTTTGAGACCTTCAGATGGACTGTGCCTGGCTCAGCTGAAAAATCTAAAGGCATGAGGACATGCTCCAGCCCTGCTAGGGAGCAGTGTTCAGAGAAAGTGGAAGTCATTGGAAAAGAATTGAACTTTCACACAGGAAAGCTTGTAGAAGATGTTCCCATGGACCATAAATGGGTCTCATGAGAGTCAGACTGGAGCCACTTTCATAGGGACCTTGCTGTAATTGGTTTACTGAGAGAATCTGTGGGGTGGAAGGCCCGATGCCCAGGGGCCGAGATGTAGTGTTGTTCAGTGGCCATCCAAGACCCACATCATAGGATGCTTAATTGGAGGTCCCCAGTGGGGGCATTTCTAGAAACCCACAAAATATATTCAAAGCTAAATAAACACCAAGGACAGACCATGAAAATACCAGTCTCTGAATACTGTGCATTTCCTTAATTCCTTCTTGCCAATTCTGAAAGAGTCAGAAATCTGGCCTAGTGAGCTGGGATTAGAGCAGTTGAACAAGGTGAGGCTGTGGAACACAGGCCATCCATCCCTTCCCCAACTCGGGATTCACAGCCTGAAGCAGCCCCAAGCTGGGGAAGGGGAAATGCTTTAAATTTGACTGAAAGTCAGAATTTTTTTATTACATACAGCTGGGTCATTTAAAGTACTGAAATCGGACTGTTTTTTGACAAGAAGTATCCCAAGGCATTTTTGTTATCTAACTCTAACTGGAAAAGCCAAAGGATTGATCAAGCATTTATTTAAGAGCAGGAGAAAAAAAAATGTTGATCTCAATGAACAGGTTTAAAGATTCCCAGATGGGTTAAATAGAAAATTGTTAATTATTCAACAAATATTTATCCAGTGCCTACAATGTGCCTTGTAAGTTCCAATACTTGAGGTATATATATGAACAGACAAAATACACGCCCTCATGTAGCTTGGATTCTATTGGGGACAGTCAAACTATAAATGTGATAAATAAGTAAATTATATCTTTTGATAAAATGTGATTAGTGCTATAAAAAAATTGATCAGGCTCAGATCATTGAGAATGCCAGAGGGGAGAGTGGCTTGTAATTTTAAATCTGGTGTTTATAGTAGACCTCATTGAAAGGTGATGTTTGGGAAAGGTGATTGTTTTAAAACATAAATCAGATCCTGTCACTCCTCTGCCCAAAACCCTGCAATGGCTCCTAAACTTTGGCTATAAAGGGCAAGGATGGAAGCAGAGAGAACTGTTAGGAAGCTATTACACTAATGGAGGAAGGAGATCGTTTTGTCTAGTGGCAGCAGTGGAGGAGGTGAGAAGTTGGCAGATTCCAGATATATTGTGAAAAGAGCTAACAAATTTCCTGGCTGGTTAGATGCAGGATGTACAAGAAAAAGAAGTTGAGGTTGGCTTCAAGAATGAACAACTAGGATATCAGAATTACCAAAAAAATGATATGGATAAGACTGTTGGTAGAATAGATTTGGGGTGAAGAACAGTTTTGGATGCTGGTAAGCCTGAGATGTCCATTGGACAATCAAGTAGAGAAGCTGTGAAGACAATTGCATGTATGGATCTGGAATCTAGGAGAGAGGTCTGGGTTGGGGTTACAAATTTGAGAGTGAGAGTGGAAACTGAGTCTTGTTTACAATTCATAGTAAGAGCCTCTGTGCAAGAGAAAAAGCAGCCCATTGTAAACCATATGGATGAATAATGGTGTCCAGAATTCTAGGTGGGAAAAGAAGAAAATTAATTAATTTGGATGAAACTAGAGCAGAAATTTCTATCAAATCTTGTTATTCAAAGAAATCGAATATGTATTCTTTGGTAATTTAGAAAGTTGTTTCATAATAGGCATCCTTCTAAAGATGTTCTTTGTTTTAGTTTTTATGTATTAAGTATTGTTAAATGAGAAATTTTAAATACTTAAAATAGTTATCTTCCAAACTGGGGAGAAGAGCGAGACTCCCCGGTGTGAGAAAAAATTGTATAACCAAAACTAGGGTATAATTCTCTCTACTCTCAAAATAGAAAATGTTCTCCTATTAAACCTCTCTGTATTGTTTCAGCTATGCAACTTTACTCTTAACTTGCAAAATGATCTATCAATCACATAACCATATTGCTGACCTTTGAAAGGTAAGCATACCACTGGCCCAACTGTATTCCTAAGGACAGCCTCCTTGGAGGAGAGCCTCGTTGTCGTACCATCCCAATAAACCTTCAACACAGCCAGTCAATTCTGTATCTCTTGACAACGTAAAAACATTTTTCTGGTGGAGCAAAAGAAATAAACTCCAAATCACTGTTACCAATAAAGTCAAACATAGTGACTTCACTCCCTTAGGAGTTGGTGTGAGGTGTTTCTCCAGCAATTATTTAAAAACTAAAGCACCACAATATCTTTTAAATACAAGCAAAATTATTTCTGATAGAAGAGTGGGTTAAGTTTTTAAACCAACCAGCCAGGAATATTGTTGGAGTCCCCTCTATCTGTAAAGTATTATTTAGTTATCCATGATTTAAGAATTCCGTGTTGCATTCCAGCCATTATTCTTTGGTGAACCCTCTAACCACAAGAAAAAGGAAAATTTAGTCTCCCTCTCCGTAGCCCAGACAAGAAAACTGCCACTAGAGGTCAGAGGGGCAAAGTAAATGTCACTCTGACCCAAAGGTTTGGAAAGAATGTAAAAAATCCATTTTGAAAAATGAAAGGGGCCCAGAATTCATGGTAGCAATTTCAAACTGCTAGGTACACTTCTGGACTAATTATACTCCCAGGAATGTTGGGGACCAGTACACAGGAAATACAGAAAGTCTGCTCAGCTGAATTCCAGATGGCGGCAGAGACAGTCCTATGGCTCTAAGAGGGTGAGTAATTAGGGTGCAGAAAACAATGGGACAAACTTTAAAAGAGAGAGAGAGAGAGAGAGAATGTTTTAAAAAGTGAGAATAAACATAGCCGAGCAAAGAAAACATTTGTAATATATGTAAACTCAGAGGATTTTGCTTTGACTTAGAAAGTGGTAGAGGAACTCATTCCAGATTGGTCTAGGAGGGATGTTTATTTTGCCTTGCTTAAGTCAGAACTAATGATACTAATGACTTTAAATGATCCTAAATTATTCCCTAGTCTTGGTTAGATTTGTATTCAGGCCATAGTTTAGACAGCAAACCCTAATTTATTTAGCATTCAGTCAAACAAACTCTCAGTTTGCCAGTGTTCTGCCCCTTTGTCAGTACATGAGTGTTGAAATTCATAGTCCCACTCCTAAAATATTTCAAGATTATGATATCCCTTCAGAATTATCAAAGAACAGTTTTAGGGTTGTTAATTATATTGGCTTCTTTTTCATTTTGTTTTGTTTTTTGAAGGGATATTGGTATCTCTCTGAAACCAGAACATTCAACTGTCCAGAATACCTCATTTCTGGAACAGCACAGTTCTATAGAACCTTCTGTGATGATGAATATGTTCTGTATCTGTGCTGTCCAATACAGTAGCCACTAACCACATGTGGCTACTGATTACTTAATAAATGGCTGCTGTGTCTAAGAAACTGAATTTTTAATTTTATTTAATTTTAATTAATTTTTAATTTAAATTTAATTTTAAAGAGCCACGGGTGGTTAGTGGCTACTGTATTGGACAGCTCCAGAATAACAGGGAAAGTAGTGTATATTGTTAGCCTATAGACAAATACTACCTTTGTTTACCAATGTGTCTGCAAAACCCAGTGGTTCTTTCCAAACTTGAAGTAGAAGAAGCTTATCTTTCATTATATGGCCTGTAGTGAGTTGTAAGCCAGGCCTGCCATGGGACTGATAACAGAGTAATAAGGGGAACAAAAATGTATGTAATGTGGTGTGCCAGTTTGGATGTATTATGTCCCCCAAAATGACATGTTCTTTGATGCAGTCTTGTGGGGGCAGATATATTAGTGTTGATTAGGTTGGAATCATTTGGTTGAATGTTTCCATGGAGATGTGACTGAATCAACTATGGGTGAGACCTCTGATTGGATGATTTCCATGGAGGTGTTACGCCACCCATTCAGGGTGGGTCTGAATTAAATCACTGGAGCAATATAAAGAGCAGCTGTGAGTGACATTTTGGAGAGCAACTGAGAGACATTTTGAAGACACCCATTGAAAGCAGACTTCTGCTCTGGAGAAGCTAAGAGAGGACAAATGCCCCAAGAGAAACATTTTGAAGAACCCACAGGAACTGAGATTGGAGCTAGGACACAACCCAGAATCAGCAGATGCCAGCCACATGCCTTCCCAGCTCAGAGAGGTTTTCCTGGATGCCATTGACCTTCCTTTGATGAAGGTAACCGATTATTGATGCCTTACCTTGGGCACTTTATGGCCTTAAGACTGTAACTGTGTAATCAAATAAACCCCTTTTATAAAAGCCAGGCAATTTCTGGTGTTTTGCTTAATGGCAGCATTAGCAAACTGGAGCACGTGGCATAGCAGTAATTTCTTTACATGGCAGTAGGTGGATCTTGAGAGCTGGAATAGCCCCTTTCCCATCCTAATGCTGTAAGGGCAGAAGATTCAGGTCAGAGGTCCCGACAGGCTCCCGGCTCCACGTGAAGAGCGTGACCTCAGAACTCTGAGCAGGAGATGATGAGAAGATGCATCCACTCATGTTTAACCTCACCTGGCATCTCTCCTCTGCTCCGCTTGGTGCAGGTTGGTAGTAAAGTAAGGAGAAAGCAACTTTGAATGGAATACAAGACATCTTTCTCCCCACCCTTTGAACCGGACCAGCCTCTATGGGCATGCCTCCACGGTGCTGCTTTCAGAGCTCACCACAATTTACAGCTTCCCAGGAATTTTGATGAGAAACATCTCTCCTTAAAAAAAAAAGAAAAAAAATGTACACTTCCCTTTCTTTCTTTTTATCTTTCTCCCCTAGTCTCTGCTAAATCAGTCTGATGTGCGGCTACCGCTGCTTTTTTTGCCGAGCAGCATCCTTCCACTGCTGACTATGGTATTTCACATTGTGCCTGACTCTTTAGGAAATTTGTTACTGTTATGTACCAACCAAGGGCAAAGTGCATATTGGGCACAAATCTCCCAGGATGAAGTGTGATCTTGGTAGCAGTTTAGAAAAAGCCGAGGCCTTGGTGAGCTAAGCTGGTGAAAGTTTTCACTGCTTATGTGGAACACCTGAGACTTCTAGGAGGGCTGAGGAGGGGGGAGGGGATTTGGATTGAACGAGCAGTTCTTAAAGCCTCAAAGAGGAGCAGGTAGGCTGTGAAGGGATTAAGGAAATGAGGTGATCCAGAGTAGCTTGATAAGGACTTAGAAACAGAACAAGAATCTAGGCCCTGAGGTGAGATGCTGAGGAAGGCACTTGGGTAGTAAAAGGGGGTAAGAAAAAAAAGAGAGAGAGAGAAAGGCGGCCATTTAAACAGCATCACTAAGAACAGAGTGAGGTTATGTTATGTCAACCAGAATCTCCCTAATACTTGGTCAGTGGATGGTTGGATTGAATTAAACAGGTAAGAAGTTGTCTTGTGAGTCTTTCTACACCAGCACCTACACAGTGTCTGGTGCATGGAAGCTGCTCAGCGAATGTGAAAGGGATAAACAAAAACGCAAATGAGTTTTGCAATTACTATGTGATGTCAAAGTACAGGAAAGACCTTCCCAGTGCTATTTTGAGACATTAGTTGGGAGATGAAGATGGATAGCCTAAGAAGAAAGATCCTAGGAAATAAGGGATGAAATGTGAAGAACAAGGAGTAGTGTGGAATAAATGAAGGAATAAATGAGGTCAAAAGCAACTGTTTGTGTTATGATGCCTCAACTGATAAGATAGGAGCCAATAATGGTCTGTCGTTTACAACATGGCATATCTGTGCAGATTCACCACGGTCTGTACCACTCTACTGTCTCTTCTTAGAGCCCACTTTACCCATGTGGGAAGGGCTGACAATCAGCCAGTACATATCAGTAGAGCTGAGTGGGTTGTTAAAGAACTGAAATGCTTCAAGTTGGTTGGTAAATCTGAGCTATCTTTTGCCCTCCAAATATATCCCTGCCTTTCTGGCTGCCCCAGACCCACTCCCCAGGATGCTCCAGAACTCATTATCCAGTTGCTGATATAAAACTGCTGAATGATACAGGGAACCTGTTGGAGCCCATTCTACCTCTATGGCCAGTGTCTGCTCTGATGGTGTATGTTGGTACCATATCAGTTGTTATATATTTTTAACAGTATCCCTGCATATAGATTACCACATGGGTAAAGCCTGCAGGCATTTGAGCTTGCCATGTCTGCTCAAACCTTAGATGCTTCTTCAACATCACTTACTGGTGCCCATCTGAAGAATCATTGTTCTGCTGCTGCCCCAAATATCTTAAAATTTTTTACTTGTCAGCTCAAGTCAAATATTGAGGGCCTGAAACAGCATCTGTGCTCAACCTCTCAGCTTTATCACCCTTCTAATCCTCTGCATTGCTGGTTGTAAATTTGTTTGACATATTCCCAGAAAACCCATCTCTGCTCCCTTTCTCTGGGATTCCCTCCACCCCACGGCTGCTGTTTATCTTTGGATGAACTGAAATTTTGGGTACTCTTTATTTACCTTATATACCTAATTTATTTATTAAGCATAATAAAGCAGGAAGAGGAAGAGAAAGGTTTTATTATAGAAAGAGCTCTATAGATTAAAAAGATTACTTCTTTCCTTTTATTAAAAAAAAACAAACTCATATAATTAGAAGGGAGGAAAGAAAATCAGAAACATAATATTTCTGTCCAGTATTTTAGTGTTTTTGCCTAAGCCTAGATAATATATATGTACTTGGAACTCCATCTTAACAGTGGACTCCTGTGGTGGCCAGAATTTGGCTTCATTTCAAAATAATAAGCATTTAGTTCAGAAGGCTATTTAAAGGAAATAAAAAGACATGAAATCTCAATTATCCAAGATGGTTTGTATTAGAATAAATTGATCGCCCAAAACCTAATGTGATCAGAGCTCTGCCAAGAGGCCGGCAAGCAATAATTGTTGACATAGCCCAAATCCTAATCAGTTATTTGTAAAAAGTGATTATCTAATAAGCATTCAGATTCATCTTTGCTCCTTCAGCCAAATGGAGGAGGAAAAGAAAAGAAAGAGCCCTCAGAGGGAGTAAAAAGAGCTCCCAAGTCTAATTTTTTTCTCTTTGTGAGTACATGAAAATATATTCATATGTAAAGAAAAAAATCAGTGTTACCAATCAGATCTATGATGTGAAAAGTAAGCTACTCTTTCCACCCCTGAAACTCTTAAAGAGCAGTTGACTTATTGAACTGTTCCTAAGAGTGGAAATACTGGATGAGGAGATTTGGTGTCATCATGCTTCTCCTAAAGCCAAAATTATTTTATCCATTGTAATATGTATAAAATTACAAAGCAAAGTGTCAGTTAAAGGAATGTTCCATTCTTTCTTAATTATACCTCACTGAATGATGAATACAGTTCATCAAGTTTTGAAATTCCAAAGCAAATCTTAATCAACTACAATGAATAATGATAAGCATAACAAATTTAAAGAGAAAACTTGGAACATATTAAATCCATATTAATTGTTTTCTGACAGACAATAAACTAAAAAAAAAAAAAAAAAAAAAAATTAACAACAGCCCTAAACCACAAAAAAGCAGTAGTATCAATAGAATGGAAATATCTCTCTTCATTTCTTCCTAGATCAGTTTTGGTAAAAATATTTAAAATTAATTGTTAGACTTACTAATATTTTACATACCTCAAAAAAACACCATTCATATGGGAACTCTGTATTTTATATATGATTTTTCTTTAAACCTACAACTTCTCTAATGAAAAAAAAAAAGACAAGACACCCTTAACTTTCCAACTTACAATTCTGACATCTCATAAGAAAAAAATTTTTAAGTCTGAAAATATGATAGAATTGTCACAGTTACATGGAATCAGTTATATAAATCTTGAAATGTAAGTCAAGTATTATTTGTGCTTTAATGGCATAAGTTTTCAGCAAAACAGTTGATTCTAAAAAGAAGAGCTGCAAGTGCCATTTGTCAGGGAGATTGGACGTAACCTTGCCCAAATTACCTGTGCAAGCACCAAGTGATATTATTATAAAAATCCAAAAGCCCCTTGCTCTTGAATTGAGCCCAGAGTGAGGTATTCATCCAGACAGTTCCTACCTTCATTACAGTCCACACAGAGTCAGCTGCATCTCACCCTTTTCCCAAGTTTCCCTGAGAATACCTCTGCTAAGATGGGGACCTCTAGCTGGGGTCTGAGAACAACCCTGTGAGAAGCACTCTAGATGGCTTTCTCCACCAGATATCTGGTGTTCCCTGAGAAGAGCCCATCTCTGAGAAAATTTCTCCCTTGATGCTGGTACTACAGGGTCCTTAACCTCCCCCCAGGCCACCCCCCCACCAAGGGTTTTGCCTTTTGTTGCAGTTGACAGAAGGGCTTGCTGGGAAATTAAGTCCATTCAGCCCCAATCCTCCATGGCCTCTGTCATGTTGGCAAGCAAAGGTTACCATGGCCACTTGTCAAGGCTTCTTGCAGTATCCTCTGGGGCATATTCCTGCAGTATTAGCAGACTTCCCAGCCAATATATGGAATTTGGGAAGGAGAAGACCTTTTTTTCTTGCCTTTCAATTAAATATCATGGCTCCCTGCTTCAGAAATATTACCACCCATGAAGCCTATTCCTGTCTTCCAATTAATCCCTTTGACCCAACTAGTTCATTTTCTTTTAGAAACTATAGTTTTTAAATTATGAAATGAAAAATACAATATCCCTAGACTCTCATATCTCATGCCTACAGCTACACAGGTATATGATCTTAAGAAATAGATTAAATTTTTGTGCCTTAATGTCCTCATCTGTAAAGTGGAGATTTGACTTTATTGTTTCTTCATTCATTCATTCATTCAACATTTATTTCATTCCCAGGCACTGAAAATCAGTGAAGGTTTTTATAAGCTCCTAGTTTAGGGGGATTATTCCAAAACATCCCTGTTTCATTTCCATGTTTTCATTCCTTCATTCCATAAATATCTGATAAGTGCCTACTATATACAAAGCATATATAGGCACCATGTGAAAAAAAGAATGAGAAGATGGAAAATGAGAGACAAAATTCTGAAACCTCATGGAACTTAGTGGGGAGAGACAAGTAGTTATAAAAGAAGGGAAGAAGGAGGAGAAAGAGAAAAGGAGACGGAGAAGGAGAAGAGGAAGAGGAAGAGGAAGAAGAAGAAGGAAAAGAAGGAGAGAACTACTACCACTACCTCTACTGCTACTACTTCTACTAAAATATTGAGCAGCTGATAGATACTGATAGTATAGACTGAATCAAGACTTGAGGAAATCGGAGGATATCTGGCAAGATAATGCAAGGCAGCAGGAAAAGCAAATGCAAAGTCCTGAAATAAGAATGCCTGGAAAAAGGCAAGTCAATGGAGAAAGAATAGTCTTTCAACAAATGGCATTGGAGGAATTCCTTTTAGGAATAGCAAAGAGGCCAGATACCAGAACAGAATAATTGAAGATAGGAATAGGTGACAAGGTCAGAAACTTGATGGGCTCATATGGGCCATTGTGAGGACTCTGGTTTTTACTCTAAGGTAGAAGGAAGTCTGCGAGAGGTTTTGATCAGAGAATGACATGATTAGATTTTCTTTCAAAGGGAAGGCAAGCACAAAATCAGGTAACCTATTTAGGAGACAATTTTAATAATCTAGGTGAAAGATAATGCCTTCAACTTGGATGGAGGCAGACGTGATGCAGATGGGAAGAAATGGTTGTATGCTGTCTTTTATTTTATTTTTAATGCAATTTTAATGAGATATATTCACATACCAGATAATCATCCAAAGTGTACAATCAGTGGTTCACAGTATCATCATATAATTGTGCATTCCTCACCACAATTTTTGAACATCTTCATTACTCCTAAAAATAAAAATGAGAATAAAAATTAAAAAGGAACACCCAAAACATCCCATTCCCATTATACACCCATTATTATTTTTTTTTTGTCTTTTTCTTACTCATCTGTCCATACACTAGATAAAGGAAGTGTCAGTCGCAAGATTTTCACAATTACACAGACACACACACCTTAAGAGCAATATACTTATAAAATCATCTTCAAGAATCAAGGCTACTGGGTAGCAGTTCAACAGTTTCAGGTATTTCCTTCTAGCTATTCCAATACACCAAAAAATAAAAAGGGATACCTATATAATGCATAAGAATAACCTCCAGAATGACCTCTCAACTCTATCTGAAATATCTCAGTCACTGAAACTCTATTTTGTTTCATTTCTCTTCCCCCTTTTGGTCCAAGAAAGCTTTCTCAATCCCATGATGCCAGTGCCAGGCTGATCTCCAAGAGTCATGTCCCATGTTGCCAGGAAGACTTACACCTCCATGTAGCAGGAAGGGCAGTCAGTGTACCTATACTACGGAGTTGGCTTAGAGAGAGAGGCCACATCTGAGCAACAAAAGAGGTTCTCTGGGGGTGACTCTTAAGCATAATTATAACTAGGCTTAGCTTCTCCTTTGCAGGAATACATTTCAAGGGCAAGCCACAAGATTGAGGGTGTGGCCTATTAAATTGGCAGTCCCCAGTGTTTGCAAAAATATCAGGAATTCCCCAGGTGGGGAAGTTTAATATTTCCACATTTTTCCCCAGTCCCTCAAGAGGCTTTGCAAATACTTTTTTATCCTCTGCCCAAGTTACTCTGGGATATTTCAGGTCATCACACTAACCTGTACAAACCAACAGAATCTCACTCCATATTCAAGTTTCCATGTAATTATGGTGTTCAAATAAACTGGGCATACAAGTTAAATTAAGTGGTGTGCTACAGAAATATAAATTTTGCACCTAATAAACCTCCCTTCCTTTGGTCTCACACAGAGGTTGAAGTTTTAAAGCATTGTCAATATCGTCCTTTACCCTTTAGGCTGATTTGCCTTAGTCCTAACCAGATCAACTTCATTCATATCTCTAATTGAAGTGTGATCTCTTTTTCAGTTTCTTTAACATTTCAGCTTCTTTAACATTTGTATGCAGTAATGCTGACATTCATAGCTATTGAACTCTGGCTCTGAGTCTCAGATGTCACACAGATACCCGAAGTTCCAGGGAATAACCAGGTTATACACAAGGAGCCCAGCATCTCAGAATTTAGAAATAACCATAACAACTTAAGAAAAGATGTGACTGCTGTAAGAGCTTATTATCTAAGAACCTTTACAATAGGCCTTCCCCTGATAATCTATGCTCTCAAATTCAATTCTCAGAGTTTGCACATTATATTTAGTCCTTATTAGTGAGGCATTATATTAGTCTTTTTGTTTCTGGCTTATTTCACTCAACATACTGTCCTCAAGTTTCATTCATCTAGATGCATGCCTCACAACTTCATTCCTTCTAGCCATCATTGTATCCAATGGAATATTGTATGGAATATCATATGCAACTGTATGCAATGGAATACATTGTATGTATCCTTAGGCCACTTCCATCCACTGAAAATCATGAATACTGCAGCTATAAATACCAATGTGAAAATGTCCACTCCTGTCCCTGTTTTCAGTTCTTTCAAGTATGTACCTAATAACTGGGTTGCAGGATCATATGGCAACCCTATAGTTGGCCTCCTGTGGAACCACCACACTGTCTCCAGGTGGGCTGCACCATTCTTCTTCCCTACCAACAGTGAATAGGTGCAGTCTTATCTCCACATTTTCTCCAGCACTTGTATCTTGCTGTTTATTTGTTAAACAGTTTCATTTACACACAGTACAATCCATCCTAAGTAAACAATCAATGGTTCCTTGTATAATCACATAGTTGTGCATTCACCACCACAGTCTATGTGAGGACATTTCCATTTCTTCCACAAAGAAAGAAGAGGAAAATAAATGAACAATAAAAAATAAAAAAAAAAATAAAAAATAATAAAAAGGAGAAACAACACCACCACCAAGAATCCCATACCCCTCCCTTATATCCCCCTCTTATTGACATTTAGCTTTTGTATATTACCTTTGTTACATTTCATGGAATTATGTTACAATTTTATTTTTAACTCTAGACTCTAATTTGCATTGATTGCATTTTTCCATATACCATCCCATCTTTAACAACTTGCAATGTTGACATTCATTTGTTCTCCTTTATGTAAAACATTCTTATATTTGTACATTTAATCACTATCATTGTCCACTCTAGGTTTTGCTAAGTTATACAGTCCCAGTCCTTATCTTCTATCTTTCCTTCTGGTGCCATTCATGCCCTTAGCCTACCTCTTCCAACCCTACTCACACCCAGCTTTGTTCAGTGTACTTACAATATTGTGCTACTGTCTACCATTTTGTCTTTTGGATTTTATATGTCCTATCTTATTTTATTTTTATTTTTTTCCTCTCTCTGTCTCTTTTTACCCTTATTGATAGTCTTCATTTCTTCTCTCTTTTCCAAACCTCTCTCTCCTGTCTTTTCCTATCTGCCTATAGTACTGCCTTTAGTATTTCTTGTAGAGCAGGTCTCTGATATAAACAAATGACTGAATAAATTAACAAATGGAGGAGAAGAGGCAAATCTCTCATGCACAAGAATTCCAAGTAATTTATATAGACACTCTTACTTCTAGGAGGGGATCCTAACTCTCTACTCGTCAAGTGTGGGTTGCACATAGTGAGTTCCTTCAAAGAGAACAGTATGGAGAGGTGGGGAAAAAGTAACTTTAGAGTGGAGAAACCTGCCAAATACTACTTCAGACAGATGGTCAAGGTCAACACCAATAGTCAAAAATCATTGATAGTATGTAATCTTGATATAATGTGATGAAAATGGCACTTTACTCTGTAGTATTTTTCCAAAAGCTCGTAACCCCAGTCTAATCATGAGAAAACACCGACCAAATTCCAATGGGGGGGGGGGTCATCCTACAAAATATCTGATAGTACTCTTCAAAACGATCATCAAAGGCAAACAAAGTCTAAGAAACTGTCACAGTCAAGAACATAACATTGACTTTAGATCCAATTCTCTTCTCTGCAAATATTCACCAGCATAATATAGTTGACAGAATTTGGGATTCAAAGGACAGGCTTGTATTTAAGGGACAGCTCACATCTCTACCATTGACTAAGTGTGTGCCTTTGAGTTCATAACCTCAAAGAGCTTCAGCCCCGTAACCTGAAAAAAAAGATAAAAGCATTTACTTCATGGCATTATTGTATGTCACTAGAAGACACTAACTAAACATTGTATTTTCTACTTCCCTACCTCAACCCTGCCCTCATTAGTATATATTATTAAACTAATAAATGAATTAATGACTGCCAGTCAATAATGAGAAAAAATCATTGAACAGAGAAGTAGAAATAGCTGTCAAATGAATAAGAACAACAAATATCATATCTGAGCACAGAAGCTCTCCAGGGAGAAATTTTCCCCTGATCAACTTCGAGCCAAAACATCTAAACCTAGAATTCATTTACACTCACACTGAGCACTCTTTAAAGGAATACTGGGACCAAGTCTGCTGCTCCCGCTGGGGCTTCTCCGTCCCCTGGCAGGAACAGGAGGCCCAGGATCATCGGCTTCCTGGGGGTGACGATTCTTGTAGCGTCCCGTGATGTCCCTCCTGTTACTTAGAAAGTGTCACAAGATTGAGGTTGATTCCAAATCAGCCCCTCTTTCTGGGGTGTAAGGGGAGAGGGCAGCATAGAACAATATCAATTCTGAGTTTCTGGAAATGGAGATTTGGGTTTTTTTAAAGTTTTGAAGTATAAGCGACAAACCTGATAAAATAGGTTATTGCAGAGGGAAAATGATTTCTGGAACGTGTCTCTAATTCAGAAACATTTGAAGGAAATTTGAAAAGGTGAAAAATAAGGATTAAATGATTTATTTAAAATACTTTTACAACTTACATTATTTGTGTCAATTAGGGTCTAGTCAAGAGATAGAAATGGCAGCAGTTATTTAAACAATGAATTTAATGTAAAGAATTGTTAACTACATATTAAAGAACTGAAAAGAAAAAGAAAAGAACACAAAGGATTTACAGAAGAGACAACTGCAATAAGCAGCTACCGCTCCTTAGGCCAAAGGAACAAAGGGAAGAAGCAGAAATTATTAAAATATAAAAGCCTGGGGGAAGGCCCTTGCTGTTGCTGGTTCCCTAAGGGAGCATGATGAGGCTGATGAGTGTTGGGAAAATTGTAAACTGAATCCAGATGCAGCTGCTGAAACAAGCTGCCACTGCCAGAGTGAAGAAGTGAGGCTACGGGTGATGCTGACTGAAAACAAACAGAAAGCAGCGAGTCCCTCCTTCCTCTCCCAACTTTGCAGTGTCCCTCTACCAACCTACCATAGGTAAAGTCTATGGGGGAGCCACACGGCAAAGAAGAAATATGGTCTACAGAGTCCCAGCTGCAGCATCTTAAAGCAATGTAGAAGAGAAGGTTTGAAGCAGAGAGAAAATAGCTTTCTAAATGATACATTTAGAAAGTTCCATTAATGAAAGGAGGAAAAATTTTTGTAAGCAAATAATTAAAAAGTAAAAGCAAACGAATTTTAGAAGTTCAGTAGGTTAGATATTCCTCCTGAGATCTTTTTTTAATCTCTTAATTCATTTGGAAAATCTGTTCTTCCCAGATGACACAAAGACACATGGAAATCCAGAGTGTAACAGAAATTTTCAAATTCCAAATTTGTGAGGAATGAACACATTATGTTCTACTGTACCTGAAGAATCATAAAAGATAGCTTATTAAAAGAGAAAAGATGAAGTACGTGTGTAAATCCTGGGCTTCAGTTTCTTGAAGTTTCTGTGATTAGAACCTTGAACTATATACTATCTTGATTTACTGCAAAGAAAAATTGAGAATTAGCTGTACTGGATGACAAGTAAATAGTTACCAAACAAGTGAGGAAAGTGCTTGTCTCTGTACCATTCTCTTAGATACTGGGAATAACTGTGGATTCTGGGATAGGAATTATCTTGGAATTTCCCATAAGATATTCATCCAATCCATCAGTTTAAACAACTATGGGCAAAAATTTGATTCTTTATTAAGATGCATTTGGTCTTATCAAAAACAATCCTGGGAAGGTTGCTCTTAGTATCAATCAGAGCTAAGGCTGAGAAATCAGTACATCTGTGTCAATTTATCATCTTTCTTGTGTCCTGATAACAGAGAGGAGCCAGCTGTTTTCCAGGTAATAGTTATAAATAAGTATTTATGGACTGGGCTCTGTGCTAAAACAGAAGATATAAAGATTTGAAAGATACTCAGCTGTCCCCAAAAGCCTTTGAATTTAGATGAGGAATATAGAGTATGTTACATTGTTATGACTGAAGTGTTAACCAAATAGGAGGGCTCCAAATCACTCTCAGAAGGAGGTAATCATGGAGGAAGGGACAGCAAGAGAAAACTACACAAAAAAAGATGGGGTTTACACTGAATCTTGAAGGATTAGGAAGAACTTGGAATATGAAAGTAGTCTAAGGAATGATGAAAAAAGATTTGGAAGTAGGATTAGGAACTGATGGATTGGGAAACCATAAACCATCTAATTTGGTTGGCATGAATGTTGATTCTGGGGTAAAGTGAAAGATAAAGTTTTGAGAGGTGATCGTGTCTACAGCAGCTTTAAAATTAAAACTAGTTTAACTCTGGAGTTGGCTTCCTTTTTCTAATTTGTACACAATGATTATATATACAGATATATTTTACAATTAGGAAAAGAAGCTGTCTTTGTGTTTCGTTAGTTTGCTTTTTTTGGTGGAGAGTCAAAGTCAAACTTGGGATCAACAACAAATAAGTCATCCTGGTCAGGAACAGATGAGTCATGGGTGCAGGTCAAGGGAAAGGGAAAAGAAAAGGGGGAAAATTAGAGACCAACAAAGAAACATAGTCAGATTGTCACATTCAGACCATCTTGATGGCTGAGACACCTCCCTGCTGACACAAGAGCCAATTCCCAACATGACTGTAGTCCTCCAGCCTACAGGGAGTAAATTGAGAGGAGGAGTTTCTCAAAGAGAAGATGAGGTACACAGAAAATTACCAAATTCCAGCAATAGAAATATTATAGCAATATGCCCTTCCTTGATACTGGCTTTCTCTTCAGATCGTTTGACCTCCATAGAATGGATCTTACAGATATTATAGAACAACCACAGTCATGTGGATGTTTTAGTTTAGTCATTCCTAATCAGCAACTGGCAAAGAAGAATGGGTTATACTGATTATCATTTCTTCTGTGGGGATAGGCCCATATCCCCTGAGCAAACGACTGCCCAATATCTGAATAAAACTGAGATTCCATTGACCAGAAAGAAAGTGGAAGTGACAGTTGGGCTAATGTTATAAGTTGAATTGTGTTGAAGTCCTAACCCAAGTACCTGTGAATTTGACCTTATTTGGTCTTTGCAGATGTAATCCAGTTAAGATGATCTCATACTGAATTAGAGTAGGCCCTAATCCAATAACACTAGTTCCCTTACAAGAAGAAGAGAAGAAACACAGGCAGAGGGAAAACAGCCATGTGGAGACAGAGGCAGAGACTGGAGTTCTGCTGCCGTAACAGAAGGAACTCTTGGGAAGAGGCAAGGAAGGGTCCCCCCTAGAGGTTTCAGCAGGATCACAGCCCTGCCAACACCTTGATTTCAGACTTCTGGCCTCCAGAACTGTGAGAGAATACATTTTTGTTGTTTAAGCCAGCAGCCCTAGAAAACTACTGTAGCCAATCAGTCATCTCTGTCACAGCAACAAGGATTTTCTGCCTGGGATTAATAATAAAAATTGGCTGAAGTTGGTTTAAAAGATAACTCTTCATTGACTATGAATACCAAATTTGGGAAACCATTGTGAGACTCTTCCAAACCAGTATGTTCTCTTCTTAAATGGGTTTATGAAAATCTCACAGTGGAAAAAAATCTAATTTTGTTATACATGTTAGAACAAGGTTTAGGGTGCTATTTTGGGCTTCTGGTTTTCTAACAAAATATTGGTAGGCAATAAGGCTTGATAAGAACTTGTTTTAAATTCTAGGAATGATTATTACCCTCCAGTTATTAGGCCTACCATTAAAATATTTTATATGCTATTTCCACATGGAACAATTCCCTGATTGTCTCATAGGCTGAATACCCAATCTCTGAAAAAACTATTCAGACAAAAGCAAGATGTAACTCGCCTATCTACTCCAAGTCTTGGCTATTTCAGAAGGAAATTAGTCAGTCTCCACACTCAGCACAACCTGTTTACAAATCAGAGCATTGTCCTTTCCTCCTCCACTTGCCTATGATTCCAATGAAAGTGACACCAGGCCACCATGTTGGCATACAATGTAGGCCATGCATACATACAACAGAGGAAACGAAGGAGTGTGAACCAACACAGGGCACCTTCAATACCCTCTGCTGGTCTAAGTGCAAGAAGATGACTGTTAAAAAAACAGAGGGTGTCCAGGACACATACTCTCATGTGTATTGGTCAAGGAGTCAAGGTCTAGAAGAGGGTGTGGGCACGAGCTAGCAAATGCTCTTAGATAACACAGCTGTTATTTCAACAGCAAGTGCATCTGTTCATATTTAAGACTCAGGAATAGCCCAAGTTTGGCTAAAAAGTCAATTCCTATGAAAAGCTGACCATCTTCCCACTCCCTTGCAAAACAGTGTTGGAGTAAATGAAAGTGAGAGAAGTGAAAATTCTCTATTATTGTAATAGTGTAACTTTTGCTCTAAACATGTAGGTCCACCACTACATCAAAAAGTTAAATGAAGGTAAATGAAGCAAATTTAGGATGGAGTTGTCCTAAACCCTAAAAGAATGAAACTTCCCCCATTGGGTTCAGAACAGGGTCCTAAAAAGGACCTGCCAGGCTAGTCATCAGCTTCTTTGCTGACTAAATCACTTCACTTTGTACTAGAGGATGTGTGGTAATATATGAAGAGCAAACTAGAATAGTAATCTTATTCACCAGCAACATGCTTTGCATTAAAAGATGGAAGCTGGTGGGAATATGGTGGGCTGGAACTTAATCTGTAAGTCTATCAAAAATGTATGAAGCTTGGGGATTGTTCCGGTTTGCTAATGCTGCCAGAATGCCAAACACCAGAAATGGATTGGCTTTTATAAAAGGGAGTTTATTTGGTTACAGAGTTATAGTCTTAAGGCCATAAAGGTAAGGCATCAACAATTGGGTACCTTCACTGGAGGATGTCCAAGGGCATCCAGAAAACCTCTGTTACCTGGGAAGGCATGTAGCTGACATGTTCCGGAGTTCTGGTTTCAAAATGGCTTTCTCCCACGACGTTCCTCTCTAGGCATCTGCTTGTTCCTGGGTTGCATTCTCTGTAAGCTGCAGATCCTCCAAAATGTCACTCTCAGTTGCTCTGAGGTCCTTCTGTGTGTGAACTCCTTTACAGGACTCCAGTGATCCAATTAATACCAACACTGAATTGGTGGGGTAACACCTCCATGGAAATTATCCAAACATTTCATTCACAGTTGATTGAGTCACATCTCCATGGAAACACTCAATCAAAGAATTCCAGTCTAATCAACACTAATACATCTGCTCCCACAAGATAACGTCAAAGAACATGGAGTTTTGGGGGACACAATACATCCAAACCAGCACAGGGATATATGTATTTCCTTGCAATTTTCTATATCATCAATAGAACAAACCACTTGAATTTATGCACACATATACATCAACATTACACAAGACTAATCTTGCCTAAATCATCAGAACCAACATAAAAGCCATTACTTTCCCTTTCACAATGGGAGCAGCTATTCTAGAAATGTGATGGACAAGTCTATAGCCCCATTTCCTTCTCCCAAGACCACAAGAGAATTCTGTCCAGCACTACAAAACAGGAAAGGAAGAGTGGGATACACTGGAGAAACAGTTGAAGAGTAGAAAAATGAGTGTCTGGAAACCCTATTCTTAAAATATATTTTCCAGAGAAACAACACTATGAATGGAGGTTCCATATGGTTGAAACAAACCCAATTGCAATTTTAATATATTATGGGCTAAACTGGCTTTCTGGACTGGCCTCAGAACTTAGGCACGATTTGCAATGCTGGTTCTATAATGAAGTGTATTCTGAGTTCCAAACAACCAATTTACATTTGAACTTCAGGAGCACAACTCTTTTGTTGTAAGCAAAACAGTCAGTAACTGTTTTCTTTGGCTATATTTAATGCATCAAACAAACAAAAAATAAAAAACAGTGGATGGCTTATTTGCAAGATCAGTAATTGACTGTTATGTGATTAAATTTATTTGCAAAATAGCCATGTGTCACTGAGATTGGGGAGAATTTTGTAGGATAGAACTTAATCTAAAATTAATGTATTCTGTGTGATTTAAGAATTTTAAGCTGTAATATTTTAAAAAAAATATCTGTGTAATTATTTGTATACAGAATAATTAGCATTTTATTGAGTACTAACTTCAAGTTGAAATATTAACTAATTTAACCACCATGACAACTCTGAGAGGTGATTGTTATTGCTGTTATTTTGTATCCTTTTTGCAGATGAGGAAACTGAGGCATAGAGAATTATATAATCTGCTTGTGGTGGTGAAGTTCATGTGTCAACTTGGCCAGGTTATGGTGTCCAGTTGTTTTGTCAAGCAAGTACTGGCCTGATTGTTACTGTGAGGTTATTTCATGGATTTAAATCATTAGTCAATTGATTGTATCTATGGCCAATTAACATCTACAATCAACTGAGGAGATTGCCTTCAACAATGAGAGAAGTCTCATCCAATTGGTTCAAGACCTTAAAAGGAGTAACCACTGCTGTCAGTAATCAGCTTGAGTTCATTTCCTTCGAGAGTTTGGATAAATTCAAGTCAGAGCTGCACAGCAGCTTCTCAAGTGTCACAGAAAAGCAAGTCAGCAACGACTGATCTCTCCATTCAGAAGCATGCGGTCTTAAATGTACAGTAATGAGAAACAGTTATTTTATTATCTTCATTAAAAGCTTGATTGAATACTAAAGAAAAAAAAAAGAGAGAGAAATGATGATTTCAGCAGTCAGGAGAGAGAATTTCCATCTCTACTTCAGCCAGCCAGCTTTTCCTGGGGAATTCATTGAAAACCTTCATCAGCATTCCCCAGGTTGCAACCTGCCCTATGAAATTTGGATTTGCCCATCCACACAGTTGCATAAGACAATTCTTATAAAAATCTTTACACACACACACACACACACACACACACACACACACACACACTGTCAGCTGTGTTTCCCTGAGAACTTAGGGAAGAAATTGCTGAATTGGTGCTAGCATTTTTTTTTAATTGTTTCTCTCATCTGATTAGATTCAAAGGTTCTAATGACTCTATTTCCATCAGTCAAGAGGGCACTGATGGTCCATGGCAATAGAGAAATATGCAAACTATCACAACTGGATCAGGCTGCTCAGCTTCAAATTCCCAACTTAAGCATCACATGAAAGTTGTGAAAGTTTCTACGTGTGCCTTGAAAGAAAATCTTCTTCAATGTAGCAGCAGATTTGAGATTTCTGAAAAACAGATCCAGAGTCTCATAGTGCAAGAGGCTGAATTACAAAGTAAATTAAATTCCCAGCCCTGCAGGGTGTCTGCCATTAAAGTGAGGACACTGATTGGAAAGGAATGGGATGCTAAAAATTGTAATGGAAACATATGGGTTGATAATGATGGCCATGGGGACATTGAAATCTTAGATTCTGCTAAGTCTTTGCCAGATAATCCTGTAATGTTCTGCCCAGAGGAATCAGCCATCCATCCTCTACCTGAAGAGATTAACCCTGCTGGGTCTGATAAATCTATGAATGCCTCCCCTCAGGAAACAGCCTCACACCTCTGTCTGACGAGATTAATCCTGTTTCACCAGAAACAGCAATATAAACTGCAATATAAAGCCCTGAGGTAGTTGGCTTGCAAGAAACTTCTAATTCTTCTCATGACTCACCTCCACCAACCCTCTTTTCCTCCAGATCTATAACTAGACTAAGTCCCACCAGGCCTCAAAAGGTGATGTACAAAGTGTGACCCATGAGGAGGTACACTACCTTCCAAAAGAACTGCATGATTTTTCCAATTTATACATAAGGGCACAAATCAGAGGAATATGTGTGGGAATGGATATTAAGGAAGTGGGATAATGGTGGAAGGAACATAAAGTTGGATCAGGATGAATATACTGATATGGACCCACTAAGCAGATTCTGGATTCAAGGTTGTAGCTCGAGGGGTAAGAAAGTGCTCTAACAGTTTGTTCAGGTGATTTTCTGAAGCATGTACCAAAATGTGGCCTACATTGCCTAAGGTTGAAGTGCCAGAACTGTCCTGGTATAATGTAGATAAGGGACCCAAAACCACGGAGAGATTGAAATGTTAAAGTGGATTTATTATGTAAAACCTGGTCACCCACCTCAGCAATGTCAAGTACACACCTTTTACCAGGACTGTGAGGAATAAATTTTGTGACTCTTACTCCATCATCCCTGAACAGCTTTGTGCTTGCTCTTCTCCGTAGGTTAGATATTACTGTGAGAAATGCTATCATTTAACTTGGATCCTTAAACACCATGGGGATGATTAGATCCCAGGTTGACAAAAGCCAAGTGGCAACATTTAATTGCCAAAGACAAAGGTGGGCATGTCTATCATAATGGACAGCAGACTCAAAGCAGTAATGTAAATAGTTTGACTCACAGAGACCTCTGGTGTTGGCTAGTAGATCATGGGGTAGCTAGAAGTAAAATAGATGGGCGGTCTACTAAATTCTTACTTGACCTGTATGAGCAGGAGAGTTCTAGGTTAAGTGAACAAAAGTCTAACTTGAATTACAAAAACAGAAAGTCACAGTCCCTTAATCAATTACCAAACCTGAGATAGTTTACAGACCCACAGCCCCTAGAAAGAAGGGAAGGCCAGGTCCTGTCAGTTCTGTTTCCTTGGAGAATCCTGAGTAATACTGCCCAAGATCAGATGGAAGATAAATCAGGAGGCCCATGCATCTCCTGACTTTCACTCTTACTGTCTACATTATACTAAATGCATGTATTCAAAGCCTTACAAACCTTTAGATGTTTCAGTTTTCCAAGAGTCTTTAAAATGATTTACTTTTATTTAAGTAAATAATGGTTATGCATTAGTCAGTAGTTATAATTTTTAAGTCCAAAGTTGAAACTCATAGCTAGTCTCATTTTATATTTTTGAAAATTTAATATAAAGCAATGCAAGTCAAATGGAAACATCCTTGACTAAAGGATGTCTCCATTGCACAAAATGGAAAACTACTTACATCACCCGAATAATTGTGCTGTCAGAATTATTCTAGAAAAGCATCCTTCTAGAGACCAGCAGGACAAAGGAGAGAGAATGGACTTTATATTCATGGTGCTAAGATTGAAGCATAACTGCCAGTTCTTGGGGAAAATACCTCAACTCCCCGAGCTTATTTCCTCTTTTATCTAATGAGGATAACCCCCACTTTGCCAAGGTTGTTGTGAGGATTAAAAGAAGCACATTATTGACAAGGTCCCCAGACCTGCGAGTCACAAATTCTACCTGTCTCTTACTTAACCTCAGCCTACAAAATGGAGATTCCAATGCCTACCTCACAAAGGTGTAAGGTTTGAGCAAACATATGAAAACATCTTATAAAATGTAAAGTGTCCATAACTTTCCACAAGGTTTTTTTGTTTTGTTTTTTTTTATCATCATTTTATTGATATATATTCACATACCACGCAGTCATACAAAACAAATTGTACTTTCGATTGTTTACAGTACCATTACATAGTTGTACATTCATCACCTAAATCAATCCCTGACACCTTCATTAGCACACACAAAAATAACAAGAATAATAATTAGAGTGAAAAAGAGCAATTGAAGTAAAAAAGAACACTGGGTACCTTTGTCTGTCTGTTTCCTTCCCCTACTTTTCTACACATCCATCCATAAACTAGACAAAGTGGAGTTTGGTCCTTATGGCTTTCCCAATCCCATTGTCACCCCTCATAAGCTACATTTTTATACAACTGTCTTCGAGATTCATGGGTTCTGGGTTGTAGTTTGATAGTTTCAGGTATCCACCACCAGCTACCCCAATTCTTTAGAACCTAAAAAGGGTTGTCTAAAGTGTGCGTAAGAGTGCCCACCAGAGTGATCTCTTGGCTCGTTTTGGAATCTCTCTGCCACTGAAGCTTATTTCATTTCCTTTCACATCCCCCTTTTGGTCAAGAAGATGTTCTCCGTCCCACGATGCCGGGTCTACATTCCTCCCCGGGAGTCATATTCCACGTTGCCAGGGAGATTCACTCCCCTGGGTGTCTGATCCCATGTAGGGGGGAGGGCAGTGATTTCACCTTTCAAGTTGGCTTAGCCAGAGAGAGAGGGCCACATCTGAGCAACAAAGAGGCATTCAGGAGGAGACTCTTAGGCACAAATATAGGGAGGCCTAGCCTCTCCTTTGCAGCAACCGTCTTCCCAAGGGTAAAACTTATGGTAGAGGGCTCAACCCATCCAACCACCAGTCCCCTATGTCTGTGGTCATGTTAGCAACCATCGAGGTGGGGTAGGCGAATACCCCTGCATTCTCCACAGGCTCCTCAAGGGGGCACTACATCTTTTTTTTTTTCCTTGTTTTTCTTTTTTTTTTTTTTTTTAACTTTCCCTTCTTTTTTAAATCAACTGTATGAAAAAAAAAGTTAAAAAGAAAACAAACATACAATAAAAGAACATTTCAAAGAGACCATAACAATGGAGTAAGAAAAAGACAACTAACCTAAGATAACTGCTTAACTTCCAACATGTTCCTACTTTACCCCAAGAAAGTTACATAATATAACAACATTTCTGTGAACTTGTTCCTACTATATCCATCAGAAATTAACAGACCATAGTCATTTCTGGGCATCCCCAGAACGTTAAATAGCTTATCTGTTCTTCTTGGATTATTGTTCCCCCTTCCTTAATTGCTCTCCACTGCTAGTTCCCCTACATTCTACATTATAAACCATTTGTTTTACATTTTTCAAAGTTCACATTAGTGGTAGCATATAATATTTCTCTTTTTGTGCCTGGCTTATTTCGCTCAGCATTATGTCTTCAAGGTTCATCCATGTTGTCATATGTTTCACGAGATCGTTCCTTCTTACTGCCGCGTAGTATTCCATCGTGTGTATATACCACATTTTATTTATCCACTCATCTGTTGAAGGACATTTGGGTTGTTTCCATCTCTTGGCAATTGTGAATAATGCTGCTATGAACATTGGCGTGCAGATATCTGTTCGTGTCACTGCTTTCCGATCTTCCGGGTATATACCGAGAAGTGCGATCGCTGGATCGAATGGTAGCTCTATATCTAGTTTTCTAAGGAACCGCCAGACTGACTTCCAGAGTGGCTGAACCATTATACAGTCCCACCAACAATGAATAAGAGTTCCAATTTCTCCACATCCCCTCCAGCATTTGTAGTTTCCTGTTTGTTTAATGGCAGCCATTCTAACCGGTGTTAGATGGTATCTCATTGTGGTCTTAATTTGCATCTCTCTAATAGCTAGTGAAGCTGAACATTTTTTCATGTGTTTCTTGGCCATTTGTATTTCCTCTTCAGAGAACTGTCTTTTCATATCTTTTGCCCATTTTATAATTGGGCTGTCTGTACTATTGTCATTGAGTTGTAGGATTTCTTTGTATATGCAAGATATCAGTCTTTTGTCAGATACATGGTTCCCAAAAATTTTTTCCCATTGAGTTGGCTGCCTCTTTACCTTTTTGAGAAATTCCTTTGATGTGCAGAAACTTCTAAGCTTGAGGAGTTCCCATTTATCTATTTTCTCTTTTGTTGCTTGTGATTTGGGTGTGAAGTCTAGGAAGTGGCCGCCTAATACAAGGTCTTGAAGATGTTTTTCTACATTATCTTCTAGGAGTTTTATGGTACTTTCTTTTATATTGACATCTTTGGTCCATTTTGGGTTAATTTTTGTGTAGGGGGTGAGGTAGGGGTCCTCTTTCATTCTTTTGGATATGGATATCCAACTCTCCCAGCCCCATTTGTTGAAAAGACCATTATGGCTCAGTTCAGTGACTTTGGGGGCCTTATCAAAGATCAGTCGGCCATAGATCTGAGGGTCTATCTCTGAATTCTCAATTCGGTTCCATTGGTCTATATGTCCATCTTTGTGCCAGTACCATGCTGTTTTGGCAACTGTGGCTTTATAATAAGCTTCAATGTCAGGGAGTGTAAGTCCTCCCACTTCGTTTTTCTTTTTTAGAGTGTCTTTAGCAATTCGAGGCATCTTCCCTTTCCAAATAAATTTGATAACTAGCTTTTCCAAGTCTGCAAAGTAGGTTGTTGGAATTTTGATTGGGATTGCATTGAATCTGTAGATGAGTTTGGGTAGAATTGACATCTTAATGACATTTAGCCTTCCTATCCATGAACATGGAATATTTTTCCATCTTTTAAGGTCCCCTTCTATTTCTTTTAGTAGAGTTATGTAGTTTTCTTTGTATAGGTCTTTTACATCTTTGGTTAAGTTTATTCCTAGGTACTTGATTTTTTTAGTTGCTATTGAAAATGGTATCTTTTTCTTGAGTGTCTCTTCAGTTTGTTCATTTCTAGCATATAGAAACATTACTGACTTATATGCATTAATCTTGTATCCCGCTACTTTGCTAAATTTGTTTATTAGCTCTAGTAGGTGTATCGTTGATTTCTCAGGGTTTTCTAGATATAAGATCATATCATCTGCAAACATTGACAGTTTTACTTCTTCTTTTCCAATTTGGATGCCTTTTATTTCTTTGTCTTGCCGGATTGCCCTGGCTAGCACTTCCAGCACAATGTTGAATAACAGTGGTGACAGCGGGCATCCTTGTCTTGTTCCTGATCTTAGAGGGAAGGCTTTCAGTCTCTCCCCATTGAGTACTATGCTGGCTGTGGGTTTTTCATATATGCTCTTTATGATATTGAGGAAGTTTCCTTCAATTTCTACCATTTGAAGTGTTTTTATCAAAAAGGGATGTTGGATTTTGTCAAATGCTTTTTCAGCATCTATTGAGATGATCAATTGATTTTTCCCTTTCGAGTTTTTAATGTGTTGTAATACATTGATTGTTTTTCTTATGTTGAACCATCCTTGCATGCCTGGAATGAACCCCACTTGGTCATGGTGTATGATTTTTTTAATGTGTCTTTGGATTCGATTTGCAAGTATTTTGTTGAGAATTTTTGCATCTATATTCATTAGGGAGATTGGCCGGTAGTTTTCCTTTTTTGTAGCATCTTTGCCTGGTTTTGGTATTAGATTGATGTTAGCTTCATAAAATGAGTTAGGTAGTGTTCCATTTTCTTCAATGTTTTGAAAGAGTTTGAGTAAGATTGGTGTCAGTTCTTTCTGGAAAGTTTGGTAGAATTCCCCTGTGAAGCCATCTGGCCCTGGGCATTTATTTGTGGGAAGATTTTTGATGACTGATTGGATCTCTTTGCTTGTGATGGGTTGGTTGAGGTCTTCTATTTCTTCTCTGGTCAGTCTAGGTTGTTCATATGTTTCCAGGAAATTGTCCATTTCTTCTACATTATCCAGTTTGTTGCCATACAGTTGTTCATAATATCCTCTTATAATTTTTTTAATTTCTTCAGGATCTGCAGTTGTGTCACCTTTTTCATTCATTATTTTGTTTATATGGGTCTTCTCTCTTTTTGATTTTGTCAGTCTAGCTAGGGGCTTGTCAATCTTGTTGATCTTCTCAAAGAACCAACTTTTGGTGATATTTATCCTCTCTATTGTTTTTTTGTTCTCTATGTCATTTATTTCTGCTTTAATCCTTGTTATTTCTTTTCTTGTACTTGGTTTAGGATTGGTTTGCTGTTCATTTTCTAGCTTCTTCAGTTGATCCATTAGTTCTTTGATTTTGGCTCTTTCTTCCTTTTTAATATATGCGTTTAGTGCTATAAATTTCCCCCTTAGCACTGCTTTTGCTGCATCCCATAGGTTTTGGTATGTTGTGTTCTCATTTTCATTCGTCTCTATGTATTTAGCAATTTCTCTTGCTATTTCTTCTTTAACCCACTGATTGTTTAGGAGTGTGTTGTTTAACCTCCAGGTATTTGTGAATTTTCTAAGTCTCTGATGGTTATTGACTTCTAATTGTATTCCATTGTGGTCAGAGAATGTGCTTTGAATAATTTCAATCTTTTTAAATTTATTGAGCCTTGTTTTATGTCCCAGCATATGATCTATTCTGGAGAAAGTTCCATGAACACTAGAAAAGTATGTGTATCCTGGTGATTTGGGATGTAATGTCCTGTATATGTCTGTTAAATCTAATTCATTTATCAGATTGTTTAGGTTTTCAATTTCCTTATTGGTCTTCTGTCTGGTTGATCTATCTATAGGAGAGAGTGATGTGTTGAAGTCTCCCACAATTATTGTGGAAACATCAATTGCTTCCTTTAGTTTTGCCAGTGTTTCTCTCATGTATTTTGTGGCACCTTGATTGGGTGCATAGACATTTACGATTGTTATTTCTTCTTGCTGAATTGCCCCTTTTATTAGTATGTAGTGGCCTTCTTTGTCTCTCAAAACATCCCTGCATTTGAAGTCTATTTTATCTGAGATTAATATTGCTACACCTGCTTTCTTTTGGCTGTAGCTTGCATGAAATATTTTTTTCCATCCTTTCACTTTCAGTTTCTTTGTGTCCCTGTGTCTAAGATGAGTCTCTTGTATGCAACATATTGATGGTTCATTTTTTTTTATCCATTCTGCAAATCTATATCTTTTAATTGGGGAGTTTAATCCATTTACATTCAACGTTAAAACCATGAAGGCATTTCTTGAATTGGCCATCTTATCCTTTGGTTTATGTTTGCCATATTTTTCCCCTCTGTCTATTAATATCCTTTATTGTACCCATACCGAATCTCTTTAGTACTGAACCCTTCTCCAAGTCTCTCTGTCCTGTCTTTGTTTCTCTGTCTGTAGGGCTCCCTTTAGTATCTCCAGTAGGGCAGGTCTCTTGTTAGCAAATTCTCTCAGCATTTGTTTGTCTGTGAAAAATTTAAGCTCTCCCTCAAATTTGAAGGAGAGCTTTGCTGGATAAAGTATTCTTGGCTGGAAATTTTTCTCACTCAGAATTTTAAATATATCGTGCCACTGCCTTCTTGCCTCCATGGTGGCTGCTGAGTAGTCACTACTTAGTCTTATGCTGTTTCCTTTGTATATGGTGAATTGCTTTTCTCTTGCTGCTTTCAGAAGTTGCTCCTTCTCTTCTGTGTTTGACAGTGTGATCAGTATATGTCTCGGAGTGGGTTTATTTGGATTTATTCTATTTGGAGTTTGCTGAGCATTTATGATTTGTGTATTTATGTTGTTTAGAAGATTTCGGAAGTTTTCCCCAACAATTTCTTTGAATACTCTTCCTAGACCTTTACCCTTTTCTTCCCCTTCTGGGACACCAATGAGTCTTATATTTGGACGTTTCATATTATCTATCATATCCCTGAGGTCCATTTCGATTTTTTCAATTTTTTTCCCCATTCTTTCTTTTATGCTTTCATTTTCCATTCTGTCATCTTCCAGGTCACTGATTCGTTGTTCAACTTCCTCTAGTCTTGTACTATGAGTGTCCAGAATCTTTTTAATTTGGTCAACAGTTTCTTTAATTTCCATAAGATCATCCATTTTTTTATTTAGTCTTGCAATGTCTTCTTTATGCTCTTCTAGAGTCTTCTTGACTTCCTTCATATCCCGTACTATGGTCTCATTGTTCATCTTTAGTTCTTTGAGTAGCTGCTCTAGGTGCTGTGTCTTTTCTGGTCTTTTGATTTGGGTGCTTGGGCTTGGGTTATCCATATCGTCTGGTTTTTTCATATGCTTTATAATTTTCTGTTGTTTTTGGCCTCGTGGCATTTGCTGAACTTGATAGGGTTCTTTTAGGGTTTGTAGACCTACTGAAGTCCTTATCTCTAATTTATCAGATCTACAGCTTCGTGGAGTACACTTTCTCTAACTAACCAGTAGGTGGCGTCCACGAGCCACCTGTTCTCCACAAGCCAGTTCTCCCCTGCTTAGCCTTTTTGGTGAGTGGGGGAGTGAGTCTTGTGGGGCCCAATTGGTGTACCAAGCTTGCGTGTGTAGTTGGTGTTGCCTGCCCTGTATGTGGGGCGTGTTTCTGGGCAGTCGGGGAGGGGGGCTGGCCCTAACAATCAAATCTCCCTGGTGATCCTAGAGTTTTAAAGCTGCTGCAATAGTCTAATCCTTCAGTTCAGTCCTGCCACAGTTTGTCTCTGCCACTGACCCACAAGTCTTTGGTATTGGCGTATGGCTCCTGAGACTTGCAAGTGGGCCCCTCTTCCAGGCTGTGCACCCCGGGTCCTCTGTTGAGGGATGACTGTGCTATGTCACAGGTGAGTGCCGTCCCCCCAGGGCGGTTCTGGGCTGCTGGGCTGTGTAGGGAGGCTCCCAGTCTGCTCAAATGATGGCTGAATGGGGCTTTGTTAATTCACACTGCTCCACCTTCCCAGCTCTGGGACAATCAGCTGAGGTTGCAGGGAAGGCTAATGTCCATGCCCAGTTTTGTGGTGTGTGCCTGTTATTTGAAGCACTTCCGTCACACTGGGTTGTCTGGGGCAGCTCTGGGCTATGGGGCTGGCGATGGGCAGGAGTGTTTCCTGTCCACCAGGATGGTGGCTGTGAGCGGACACCCCCCTTTTCTTGGGAAGTTGTGGTGTTTAGTGAATTTTCTCAGCCACTGGATTATTGCCTTTTGTCTCAGAGCTCTCTTAGTTCTGCTCTTGACTTGACGTGCCCAAATTGCAATTCTTTGAAGCTTTCTGTATTGGGCTTTTTAGAGTAATTGTTTTAGAAAAAGAAAAAAGGATTAAAAAAAAAAAAAAGGGCCCTCCTCAGAGATCTAATGGGTTATTGAAATGCTAATAGACAAAGCAACCAGGGCCATTAAGGAAAGGTCCACAGGGCAGAGAGATCAGCTTTTCTTCGGGATTTGCATATGCGCCTCAAGGCCTGAGCTCCGCCCTTCCCCTTTCTGTGTTCACCAGAACTCCAAAAATCCTCCGCTTTTATTTTGGAGTTTTTCGTGTTATTTTTTTTTTTCTATGCCTGTCTCCTCTCTGCTGGGCTGGCAGCTCTCAGATTCTCTGGTGTCTGGTCTCAGTCTATCTATGGTTAGAGTATGGATCAATAGAATGAGTTTCCGAGAAGGGCTACCACTGCAGTTCTCCCTTCTCCTTCCCGGAGCTGGCAGCCCCTCCTCCCACGGGACTGAGCCTGGCAGGGAGGGGCGTGGGTCCCCTGGCCGCAAAAACTTACAGATTTCGCTGATCTCAGCAGTTCGACATTTTCATGAGTGTTGTATGAAGTATGCCCAAAGACAGATTGCTCTGTGGTGTCCAGTCCACGCAGTTCCTGGCTTTTTACCTACTTTCCTGGAGGAGTAACTAAAACTTACAGCTCACCAGTCTGCTATCTTGCCCCGCCTCCCACAAGGTTTTAAAGTAGCCTCAAGTGAGCAGTGGCAATAGATCCATGGCTATGCCTGGGGGTAGGATGCTAGCTTTAGGGCCTCAGATTTTTTTATTACAATAACTGGCTCTTCTGAGGCACTCAAAGTTCTGTTCTCTCTTTGTAAGTGAACCTAGCATAAAGCCCTTTCCTCTAAATGGAAGGCAGCTTATGTGAAAAGAAGTGAGATAGCACAATTCAGCTACCCTCAACTACCATTAGGCAAACACCAATTTTGGGTACCAGTATCCCCTTCAAGAAATAATTGTATCCCTTTTCTCAACCACGAAAGAGAAATATGAAACGCATGCCAACAATAAGTTCAATTTCTGATCATGGTGTAATAAAACTATGGCTTAAATTGATCAAAGTTAATTTTCCATTTAAAATTATTTTCATGGCATACTGCCAGAGCCTGAATGATTTTGAAAGAACTAACTTGAACATTCTAAAATAATGATCAATGTTCTGAACCACTCTGAGAGTAGTTAGAAGCCTTTGAAGATTCAAATCAGTTGGGAGGCGGAACACGTTTCCCCTCCTCGTTTTAGAGGCCCCCTGGGAAGAAGTATCCCGACTTCTTTATAGTTTCAAACAAATCTGTGAAAATTTGATAGTTCCAACAGAGCAAATAAATTGGGGTCAAATGAGAAAACTCAAACATAGATCTTTAAGAAAATGAGTAGGGGCACAGATGGATGGACAGACTCTTTCCTGGGAAATCAGGTTACATGTAAATGTTTGCTTTTATTCCGTTCTTAATGAGGAAGCAGTCCCTTTTGGATTCCTAACTGCTAATAACACAAGGGTCATCTCAGTTTCTACAGAATGCTCAAGATGATAGAATTCTTAACAAGAGTCTCAACCAAGCCCTTCATTGCACAGACGAAAATCTGATTCCCAGATCCCTGGACTTAGTCCATTTTCCCATACAATTCATCAACCAGGATTTTATTTGTGACTCAACTAGTGTATAAGGTACTTGAGAGTTGAGACTGTAGCTTACTTACTTCATCCCACATGCAGCTCAAATCATAGTATAATGAGTATTGTTAACTCAAAGAAAAGAATACTTCATGTCCTGGATGCCCATGTATAAGGTTGTAAACAATTCTCCATGATTATGAAAATACAAGGCATGCCAAGTAGTCACTATTAACAGAAGCAACAGCTACAACACAGCTAGAAAAAAAATGAAGATATTATTGAGGACCTGATGCACTACCCAGCAAAGCCTATTGAGTGGAATCTTCCAAACACTGGAGACAGCCAACAGAGCTGATGGCCAAATCCCAGTACTGTCTACTCCAGGCCATGCCCTTGAGCACATGCCATCAGCCTTGGGATGATTTATGATAAGGACATTGCACCAGATCATAACCCCAAGCAACTGAAAAAATAGGAGAAAAGTCAGGATATATCACTTTCAGGAGATGAATACTAAGTAGCTTAGTATTACAGAAGCATTATCCAACAGTAAAGGCCACATTACAAAGGACAATTTAAAAATATAAATGATGGTATCTGTCAAGATTTGTGCATCATTCTGAACTGAAAACCAAAAGCAAATTATGTCAATCTTTTACTAGCTCATGTCCTGGAAAACTTCTTTACCAGATACAAGGATACAAGGTACTTGTGCAAATGTCTTTGAAATTGATAATGTCTGCATATTTTCAAAACCTACTATCAATAAATAAGCCAGAAAATAGAACATGCTTTTATTCTTGCTGGTACAATTTAATGAGTACAATGTACTAAGCACTTAGAAGGGCATATATTTTCATTATATAATCTTCATGACCCATGGTTCAAATTATGTCTTTTAATTAATTGAATAGGTTCATTAAATATACTAATATCATTTGTTGAAAGATCTGTAATATTTTTCAAATATTTTTACTCATATAAGAGGCTGTTGAAGTTAGCAATACTACCAATATTCATAATGTATTTATTTTGAAACCATTTTTAGAGAAAAGAAAGGTAATTTTCTTTTTTTTTTTAGAAAAACATGCCACATTTTAATACAAAATCAACAGATGTAAGAATACATATCAAAGAACTGCAACAAATTGGTCTTTAAAACAAACAAATGAAAAAACAGCACGATAACAGGAAACTTGAAATGCTACACCTCTGGCTGCAAGCTCCAGGCTAATTGGAAATCAACACACACCTCCTTACCGCCCTCCCCCCACACACATACGTACAGCTTCTGTAAGAGAAGGATGAACACACACATATTTGTATATATATATATATAGTCCTAAAAACATGTAACATGGTTTTCCTGCATGTTACTCAGCTCAAAGAAATTCTTGGTCTAAAACTATTTCACACCTAACATTCTACATAGGAAATGTCATAAAACAAATGTTTAGATTTTTCTGGGTGCTGTTAATTGAAAGTATAAAATGTCTTTTGTAATTTTGGGGTAAAATCCACCTACACATAGAAGTTGTTATATAGTGCTTACCATTCAATTGTAACATTTTCCCAGAAAGCTTTACACAGCACTACTTACATTATGAGAGAGGAAAATAAACCTTTCCAATACTTAGACATGGGAGATCTAGAGTACAAAATCTGTAGATGTTTAAGAAATTCTCTTCCCACCGATAAAGTACCCCCTGACTACAGAAAAGCCCCTGCAGTTTCACTGTCATCTATTCAACTACAGCCGTTTCCCAGGGGTCCTGGCACATAAGGTAGGGGTCTCTTCTATTGGACCCTACAGTTCTCGCTGCTCTTGGATTCGAAAGCAGCTGCTGGGCTAGGAACAAGTCGGCTTCGCTTGGCCCTCAGGCCCTCTCTGGGGCTGTCAGGCGAACTTCTCTCTGGAAGGTTATTGACCGAGAGAGAACTTGTGGTGGGTTCTCTAACAACAGCACCTGGATCTGCTGGGCTCTGTCGAGCAACCTTGACCTGGAACACAAACATCTTTGGTTAGAGGTTTCAATCACATTCACATTTCTACAGCAAGAAAAATAAAGCACTTACTTCACCAATTTTTTTTTTATTTTATTGTAGTAACATTTCTATCTATCTATCTTTCTATCTATAAAAACCATAAAATTAGCCATTTTAATGATTTTTAAGGATATTAATTTTGTGGCATTAGTTACATTTACAATGTTGTACTACCATCACCACCATCCATTACCAAAATTTTTCCATCATTCCAAACAGAAACTCTATACCCATGAAATAATAACTCCTCATTTCCCTCTTCTCCCAAAGCCCCTGGTAACCTCTAATCTATCTTCTCTCTCTATGAATTTGCTTACTCTAGATAATTCATATAAGTAGAATCATACAATACTTGTCCTTTTATGTCTGGCTTATTTCATTCAGTATGAAGTCTTCAAAGATCAGAACTTCATTCCTTTTATGACTGAATAATATTCCATTGTAGGCATATGTCACATTTTGTTTACCTATTCACCCATTGAGGGACACTTGGGCTGTTTCAACCTTTTGGGTCTTGTGAATAATGTTGCTACAAATTTGAGTATACAAGTATCTGTTTGCAACCCTACTTTCAATTCTTTGGGGTATATACCTAAGGAGCGGAATTAGTTTTGCTTGGTTTTGAACTTCATATAAATGATATATAGTAAAGTCTTCTCCCGTGGCTTGTCATTTTCCATATGCTTCTGATGTTCACCCAGTTGATATATGGCTTTAGTTTATTCATTTTCATTGCTGTGAAATTCCATTGTTTGAATATACCACATTTTATTTTATCCAATTTCCTGGAAAAGGACATCTGGGTCATTTCCAGGTTTTTTGTTTTTGTTTTGTTTTGTTTTTGCCATTACAAACAATGCTACAAAGAAAACTGTTTTCCATAGCAGCTGCACCATTTTTATTCCCATCAACAATACACGAGGGTTCCAATTTTCCCCACAATCTTGCCAATACTTGTTATTTTCCTTTTTGTTTTTAAAGAATAGCCATCCTAGTGGGTGTGAAATGGTATCTCATTGGGGTTTTGATTTGTATTTGCCCACAAGGCTAATGATGTCGAGCCTCTTTTCGTGTGCTTATTGGCCATTTGTCTATCTTTTTTGGAGAAATGTCTATTCAAGTCCTTTGCACATGTTTTAAGTTCTTTTTCTCTGGAGTTGTACAGTTTTAATAATTCTTCTTCCCTGAGAACAGGCCCCATCTAACAGAGAAGCTTGGAGGATGTCAAGGACCCTCCCTCACCAGTCATCTGACAACCTTCCATGAACCTCTGAAGGCCAGAGACTCTCTCCCAAGGCAAGCATGACATTTCAGATCGGAAGGTTATCAGTCTCCTTTAGGGCAAAGGCCATGTCTTATTTATCTGTGCATTCCTAGTAAATGTTCTATAAATTCTGAGAACTGACTATTCTAAATTTTTTTGCAAGTCAGAGCCCAAACCTGCCTCCATTTGTCCTAATTGAGCCACTGCTATCATTCAAAATGAGTATAATCCAAATGGATAATACCACTTACCTTCATAGGGCAGAAGCTTTATTTACAATATTTTAAAAACCTGGGGCTTGTTCCTCATATAAATACTTTTAATCATTCTCTTTATATTGTTATTGTTTTGTTTCCATATTGGATCCAGATTACAGCAGAGGGCAGCTATCTACCAATGAAAGCCCAGAAAAACACAAATTGCCTTGCTGATGTCCTGCCTTTTTTAGTGAAAGAGGCTTCTCAGAAAATGTGAGAATTTAAGAAGTAGGTGAGAGAGTGGGGTGGCCGGCAGAGCCAAGATTTTTTGAGGTTTACAAAGTAATGAAGAATGATATGGGGTCAGAAAAAAAGAAAGGGGAACAACTGTAGAAAAGCTTCTCTTAACCAGAGTTAAAGGCAATGGTGGAAGATTCAAGTAAGGAGATCTTTCAAAGAAACAAGGAAGGGCTCTTAACAAGAGTCGATACACGTCCAGTACAGATGCTGAGAAATAACTACATGACAGATCATTCACTCCCTAAGCAAGTGACTTCCAGGGACCTCTTTCCGAAGTAGTAAGAAGAAAGAATGGAAATCATTTTTCCACTTATATTCATTCCATAGGAAGTATGTGGTTTTAAAAGGCAGTTTAAATACTTTTCATTACAGAAAAACAGTGAATCTGGCCAACAGATTAAATTACTAAAACGCTTCCCTGTACATCAAATCAGATTATGTGCAGGACACTCAAAAAGAGCAGCCCTTGAAGGATTAGGACGTAATGGAAAATTACCACCCATGTGAAGTTGAAGGGGAAAAAAAAAAGAATTTTACTGGTACTGACTGTTTAGTTTTGTTTTCTTTTTTTTTCTTTTTCTCTTTCTTTTTTTTTTTTTCTTCTTTTCTTTTTTTCATAGAAATAGTGATACCAAGGATAGGCCTTTCCCATGAACCTATCAGATGTAGAAGTGCCAAATTTTTAGGTTCACTGTAAGAAAAACGCTATCATTGGGGGAAAAGAAAATTTGAGCCAGTAAAACTTTTTTTTAATCCCAATTTAATGCTTCTCATCTCTAGATTCATCTTCTCTGACGCTGAATTGAGGAAATTATAGATCGCAGTTTTAAACTGTGGATTTGATCCCCATGATGGTTAGTTAGCCTCAGACTGCTTGATGACCAGAGGAGTTCAAATTGCCCAAGTATTTAAACAATGAAGGCAGTGCATCCACACCCTAATTCTCTTACAAATGGATGTCTGAGGTCACAGTGGGAAAAGGACAGTATGTGGACAGGTCAGTGAAAATGAACTTCACTAACAGAAAGAACACCAGGCCCCCAACTCAACTGCTGACTTTGGTTGCATAATCCATGAGGAGATTTACAACTTAGTGACCAGTCAGTCCTCTGTTCCTCTGGCACTAACTGCCAAACCCCAGTTCAGGAGATCTAGTTCTACACTCATTCACTGACTCCCTTGGTCCCCAGCAAACAACAAGCTCCTGGGCATATTTATCCCAGAGACATAGTAGATAGAGAATGACCCTTACCTAACCTGCTAAATGACTGATAAAAACTCAGCCAATCACTTCAAGGGAAAGTTCATGATCTTGAATATCTCAGCAGTTGCTTTAGGAAACAATACCTTGTTCTAAATTTTTAAAACTAAATGATGAGATATGCTTAACAGATGAGGCAAGCACTTTCCAGGGCAACTCAGAAAATGCTGAATTAAATCAAAAATCCCTGGGCTAGATTTTGAAGAGCTTTAATCTAATCATGAAGTCTCCTAAACATGCTCTCAAGAGGACAACCCCCCTCCCCTTTCATTTGCACCACTGTACAAAACTGCTCAGCAATTTATAACTGTTGATGCCTACTGAACGGCCTGTAGCTAATGCACTGAACACAAATCTACAGGAAACCATGGTTACTATTCCATACTCAACAGACTCACAAGCAGTGTGGAGAGCAGGCCCCCTAGTGTGCAAAGTTCTTTTTCCTAGATAATAAGTCTGAACAACACATGCAAACAGCTTTCATCATCAATTCCTCATAAAAGAAGCAAAAATGACCCATGTGGTGATTTCATAAATGATTTTCTAATATGCCTTTAAGCATCTATTCATAAAGCTACTGCAGGGTAAGATGTTACCCACATTAACAACTCCACTCATTCAACAAATATTTGTTGGATGTCAGACATTGCATCAGACACTGAGGACACACGTAAACAATGGCCATATTTGGTAACCTCACAGAATTCATACTGAAAATTGAATGACATATTTAAGCAATAATTATAGTAAAGTGAACTGTCTTATGATAGTGGAAGTACAGGGAACTACCTATGAGTGGTGGGTTGCTATTTTAAAAGAGTCAATCAAATAATTTATTGGCTCCAAGTCACCTATCTAAGGAAATGGCACAAGCTACACCAGAACCTGAACCTGACTCCTATTTAGCAGTGCAGTGGATATCCTGCAGTTAACAATTTTGGTCAAGCTTTGTAACTTTGCCCTTTATGGACAACTAGTGGCTTTAAGGGGAAGTGGCTGTTCCTATGGTCATGGAAAGTCAGGATCTATATACTCTTCAATGTCCTTTTTTGCCAAATTCCAAAAGTTGATCCCAGTGTGTGTGTGTGTGTGAGGAACAGACAGGCAGACTGTGTTTGTGTGTGTGTGTGTATTCGGTGGTGGTAGCAAAGGAGGATTTGTACAAAATGATGGAAGATTTCTAATACAAATAATAGATGGGCCCATTTCAATGAGTGGAAGAAAATCTCAGATCTCTCTTCCTCACCCCGAATTAATAACATTCTTATTATAATGTGTATTATGAACAAATTTAATACTGGGTTTATATCTTACTCCTTATTCCTTACTGCTTATAGCTCTTACACATCCAAAAAACTAATTAATTTGCAATTCCATTATTATTTTGAGGCAGCTAAATACCAATGCTTTTGTATTTTGATATCCAGAATAGTAATAAGGCACATGCCTGTTCCCTTAAGAATTATTACATTACACAAACGGGGGTTACTACAATTTCAAAGCTTTGTTTCCTGGTTCAAGATAATCAGATTACATACCAGATCAAACTCTTGACAAGTGAGCAATTAAAGTAAAAATACAAAATTTTAAAAATTCCTGAAGCTATTCCACCAACTCCCAAAAATATTCCTGTTTGAGAAACACTAGTCCAGTGAAATGAGCAAGATTGTGAAACTGAAAGAGTAGGAATTGAGGCTAGGAGAGGTCTATCTTTATGAGTCCTCTCTTTCTTCAGCCTTCTATAATGTCACTTACTGTGAGTTCAGTAAAATGAAAATAAAATGTGAGAGTTAAATAAAATGCATAGACTTTTGCACACATAAATGGTAGCTGTTGGTATGGATTATAGTAATAGGAGTAAAGATCTGTTAAGCAAATGCTCTCTTTACTTGAAGTATCATTTACTGAGCTATTTGCAAGGCACATACAGGTGACTAAGATCCTAGCCTTGTCCTCAACAATCAAAACAGAGAAATCCATAAACATAAACAGCATTCTTTTCTTTATACATCTACTAAAACATGGGTTTTTTTGTGGAAAGTAAAAGATTAATAAAAAGAAAGAATAAGCAGCTGAGGCAGACGGATGAGAGGGCAAAGTGTGAAACAAGCAATTACTAATGCCTGTGGCCAAAAGGAAAATGACCGCTTCAAATCCGTCCATAGTAATGCTTGAAATTTTCTTACAAATCTTTTGAGTTTTGATATAACAATGCCATTTCCAATCAAACTATTTATAAGTGGCCTATTCGGTCAAGGACAAGATTGTGCAGCAGGATAATGTAATGTTTATCTTCAGATTTGCTTACTACTCTTATCACTACTGACTTATTTATACCACACTGAGAAGGTCAGACTTTAAAGACTTATGAGATCCTGAGTCAGAGGGTGCCCTATCAAATCCTTGCTCAGATAACATTGTAATTTCCTGGATTTCAAACAGTAGATAAACTGTCACAGTAGTTTACCTTTTGTGATCTGCTGCCACCAGCTGTTGGTTTGGAGGTCTCAGCAACATTTTCTTTGTTGAGAATTAGGGGCGACAGTGCTAACTTCTGGGCAGCAAGGCGGGGGCTGGTTCTGGTGGCCATGGTTGTTCTCCGCAGGACATATGGGCTTGTCTTTCCTGTTGGGATATCAGCAAATCCTACGGGCAAAAAGTTTACTGTCAACACTGCTAGACTCCAAGAGAGAGATCAGTCCAATTCTACCTGCATTTGAAATGATACTCATCAGATAAAGTTTTAAGAAAGATAAAGGTAACCATAAAACACTTTATCCTAGCAAGAGTGGCCAATGGATTGTCACAATCACCCTAGGAGTCATCAAATTGAATAAAAAACTAACAGGTTTTCTTCTATTAGACATATAAGGACCCACCATAGGAAAGGCAGAAGGAGAACATTAACAAAAACATTGTTTTCTGCTTCCTCTTCTATGTGCATGATTTACCTTGCATTTTCCTAAGATCTGAAGAACAACAGCAGGCCTTACAGTTAAATTTTGAGTTGGAGAAAGAGGAAAAAATGGAAAGAAAAAAATATTTAAAAGGCCAGTCTTTGTATAAAGGTAGAAAATGTAAAATAGCAAGAGCTACTTCAAGCGGCTTTTCCCGCCAGTTTAGACCACCCTCATTTAGAGACTAGTTTGGAAGAGAATGGCTTTGCTCAGAATGATTTCACTCTCTGTTCACATTGTCTCCTCCCATAAAGGGAACTGGCCTTATTTCTGAGGACGAAGAGGGGAAAGTCAATCCCAGGGACACGTGAAGACAGCATATCACACGGACTCCAGAGAGGCATTAATGGCTAAGTAAAGCAGCATTTTGTTTTGTTTATTAACTACAAATAAAAATCAGCAAAGAAAAAGGGAGAGCTAGCAATTTGGAAGAAGAGCTAACAATTTATTCACAATAGTGCTTCTCAAACATCTAAAGAACCAAAGAACTAGTAAAGAACAAGTTTAGATTTTTTTGTAATTTCCAATCTGTTGTGGAATGATACTTTTGTATAATATAATAAGAAGAAATCAATAGAAAAAATGATTATGGACTTCAATGTCTCAACAGTATCAAACTGCTGTGAAAATATCTAAGCTCTTACTCTCAATTTCTATACTTCTTTTGTCACGGACCAGTAACGAACAGTTCGACACTAGCACTCACCCATGGGTCAGACTTCAAGTACTGGGCTAAAAAAAAAAAGAAAAAGTGGTAAATGGCTCCAGGGAGGGAGCCAGCATTCTCTGTCCCCTCTTCCAGCTCACATACTATCTTAATGCCTGACGAAAGGCAGGAAAGCTGTAAGGGTGGCCTTGACTTGGGGATTTTTTAGCACAGAAATACCATGTTTTTGACAGTCATTTTCCAAATCTACCAGCTCTTTGTGATGCAAGTAATTAAATCCTAGTCACTCTTATGACAGAAAGGAAAAAAAAAAAAAATATATATATATATATATCCGGATATCTTACCAATTTAAAAGGGGACTATTGTTTCAACAGTCAATTAGTACTGTTGTACAATAACCTAGAAAATAAATGCTCTGCTTCTTTGTATGTGAATGAACTTTACATTCTGGACTTTCAAAAGAGCACAAATAATTTTGCTTTTAAACTATACATACCTTTCTTCACAACTTCTGGGAGACCCTCTGGCTGAAACTCAATGTCTTCGGCATCCTCTGCAGGGTGATAACCACTTTTGACCACTTTTCTACTCTTTTTAGAAATTGTCTCTGGTGTAGAAGGCGTTGATCCTCCATCACTCCCCTGAATGCCACTGGACCTTTGCCTCTTGCCTGAAACTTTATTTTGGCCAGTGGATAACTTCTTTTCAATCACAGAAGGGACTGGAGATGGTCCTGGAACAACTGACTTTGGTGAAGGAGAACTTTGAAGATTATGTTTAGATTGTCGAGAACTCAGACAAGCAACTTGTATTTCTAACATCTCTTTAGTTTTCTCTAATTTCTCATGGCTTATAAGCAGGGAACAGTATTTATCCAAGTATTCATCTGCCTCCTTGGCTTTTTCTTCAAGAATTTCTTTCAGTTCTTTCATTTCAGTCATTAATTCATCTACATTAGCATCCACAATGGTACCTATCGAAAAAAGTGAGACATCATAGGTAAGTAACTTGATGCTTCTCCAGTTAACATGGGGCATCATAAAGCAGATAATCTTAGCTCTGTTCTTTGGCATCTCTGGTGAAGAAGGGGAGGAAGGTATCATAGCTGTATGTGTTCTTACAGTTGAAACGACTCTTGCTTGACAGGTATCATATAGCAAGGTACATATACCAAGATTGATTACCCAACTTTTATTGAAATAGCTTAAATAAATAAAATCAAACAAAATCCCAAACTCATATTTCAATCAACCCATCAAACTTTCTTCTAGATTCACTCATATAAGATCAAAAGAATTAATTGATCCTATTTTCCCTTGTCCATTCTTTGTACTCTAAGTGAAGACTACGAAGTCTCTATTGTAATGGCTTTGGAAGACAGGAGGAGACTAGTCATAAAGCTAAATCCAAACAAACTGTGAAAACCATCTGGAGGCTAATGGGGGTTCTGATGGACAAGGGCCTGAGGGAACACTATAAAAGGTGGACTCTTGGTCAACTGGTAGCTGTCATGGCTTCATTAGATCAACTAGAAAGAATCCCTTCAAACCCCAATTGATCCTGAGCTGTTTTCCCAACAGGAAACACTGTTGGCCCACCCTGCCAAGCCATGGTTCCATGGGAGCCACTCATACTAAGCTTGCCATCACCTACCGGCACAGGAAGAGCAGTCCACTCTGGGGGCAGAAACGGAGGAAAGTGACAAGGGGAGTTGTCATTTCTTCTCTTTTATATTTTGCTTGTACATCCAAAAATATAGCCTCCATCCCTTACCTATAGTTGACCCATGAGGATGGGCCAAGGAGAACCAGAATCGGCTGTCTATAAATTACCTAGGCCAACTCAGATGCCAGTCTGCTTCTAACACAGACTACTTAAATGGTACATCTACATGACAAACTTCTTGGAATGACTCATTACTAAAAAGTACCACCAGTTTTTTTATGTATTATAGAGAACAGAAGATGCCATAATTCTTTTTTCAAAATGCAGGCTTCGTTCTGAATCCTATATTGATCTCAAGCTGAGCACAAAATTCAGAAATTGGAAGATGGATATCTGCTGAAAATCAGTACTCAGTAATTTAACAGAGCACAAAAAACATTTCTTATCCACGAAACCATACTTGTATTATTTCACTATTGGAAAACAATTTTGCTGATTGTTCTGCTGCCTACCACTCCCCACTCCTTGTTAACGCTCACCTGATTTTAACTTCTCCTGTGCAGCTTCAAGATGAGATAGCTCTTTCTGCAAGGTTTCCTTTTCTTCTTCCAGCTGTTTACAGGATTTTATCAACAACTTTATTTTCCCCTGGGCTCGTTCATTTTCCTTCTTCAACCGATTGGCATAGTTTAGACTGTCCATCTATGAAACAAAATTAATTCCATTTAGAACCTTGAATTTCTTTTTATAAGCATATGGGAAAATAATTTTGAAATATAATTAATAGTTATATCGTCAGTTTAAGAATTTTTATATTCAGAACAAAGATGCATAAAAATTCACCCTCTCTACTCCACCTTGGTTTCCCAAGCCTCTCCCCAAAAATAATGTTTTTGTCACTCCCTTACTTAGTATCAACACTCATAAATCACAGTTCCTAAGATAATGTACTATTAGTATCCACCATGTCTGTGTTTATCAAATGGGAATCACACCTGGGGTGGGGAGTATAGGTGGGGATTCCCTGGACATATTCTTAGTGGGTCAAAAATTCTCAGTGAGAGACTTGTTTTCCCATTTGTAATCTTGTCTGTGAAATGATTTTAATACCTAAGATGGCTTTCATTTTATAGTCACACACCAATCAATCAAGCCAGACTTTGGAATTGCCCAGCAAATGATTATCTATGGCTGGAGAGGCCTACCCTAATCTGCTATGTATCTCAATCTTCATATCCATCTTGACAAGTCTTTAACATCCTCTAGCTTGAGAGAATTCACTAAGCAATGGGTAAAGTTTATTCAAGCTATAAAGGACTGTGGACCATTTACTGATATTAAAAAAATAACTCAGCAGAGAACTGATGAATGATATTTTGACTACAAAAATTTTTCATAAAACTAAAATGAAAGCACATAATTCTATACCATTAAAACCACTATTATCTGTATGAAGCATCATAAGTCATGAAGTAATAAGGAGTGCATATACCTTGGTTTTCTTCAATTCTTCTAAAATCTGGTTGGTAGCTTTCAAAGAATTATTGAGTTCCTCTTTACTGGACTTTAAGAGGTCTACCTCCAACTTCTGTGAGCTAAGATATTCTTCTTTAGAAGCCAATTTCTCTTGACATGTCTGGATTTCCATTTCATGCTAGGGCAGAAAAATGTTACTTTAACTAGGAGACTCAGCTAAAAAAAAATGGTAAGGAAAACAAAACAAAAACCCTGCTGTTCCAAGGACCATTTCAGAGTCTTAGCAACTTTCCTACTATGCTACTATTATACTACTATTCAAATCATAAATTAAGAGGTGTTCAGGTAACTGGGGTAGACAGTGAAGTTAATACGATGTGACCCTTAGTAAGATCAAATAACATAACAACAATTCAGAATACTGATCTTCTTGCAAAACATGCTTTATTACCATGGTCCACACACTTCTCCTCCGGCTCCCTCAGTAGCCAAACCCTGTATCTGACCTGTTTGTTTGCATCCAGAAGCAAAGTCTGGTGCTTCTTTTCAGCTTCCTGAAGTCGCAGCTGATACTCAGCTATTTCTTCTCTTAATTTCCCTTCCTTTTCCATTTGATCTTTGTGTAAGCAATCCAAACTCGTCTTCAATTCACTATTTTCTAACATGAGCTCCTTCAATTGAACCTAAACAGAAAAGTAATAAAATCATGGGAAAATAATTAAGAACCTAGATGTATATCTCAAAGGACTCATTGAATACTGAGGGAAATACATAGTTTACTGACAAAACAAAATCTCTATGTGTAGTGCTATAATCCTTAGAATTGTATACACTTTAAATTTTTACTTCTTCTCCAGTGACACTTTTCTCTGCTCCAGCCCAACCATCCTCAAAGTCACATTCACAGAAGACTCAGAGAACCCCTGAAATCTTGATTTCAACTAAACCACTCTGGGACCATACCCTCCTATATTTCCAAGCTCACTAAAAGTACCCCCATTGCAGTAATTCCTTGACCTCATCAATACCACCACCACCTGCACATCAGTCCCCTCCAGATTTGTATTTTCTTCCTTGACCAACTTAGATTCCATGCTATATTGCTCTAAGAATTTCCTCCCAAATGCCCTCAAACTCTTGCTCCTCTCTCCCTTTATAGTGCAGGGCTGGCAAAACCACAAGGGATGCATCTGTCTCTCCATGCCTGACACCCCAAATAGCTCTTTCTGGGGGAAACTCACAGAAACCTCTGAAGGTCACTCAGTACTGCATAGCAGCCTCATTATATTTCTCTTTCCTTTCCCATTCTTGAGATGACTATTTCTTGGTTATTCTTGTCTCGAATCCCCAACAACTCTCCAACGAACATACAAGTTTCATTCACTCAGAAAAGAGAAGCCATTGTCTGGGAGCTCACTCATTTCCCCACAACCAAATCCATGAACCTATCCACAACTGCCCCATCTTTTCTTTCCTTCTTGATACTTCTCTCTCAATATATATCAAGGCCAGTCCTTTGTTTTGTGCTCTGGACCCCAATGTCCCCCTCTTTCTCCTTCTCAAGGCTCTGATCCTTGAGTCACTTGGCTTTCTCTCCTCCATCGTTAAGCCCTACCTCTCTACTGGATCATTCCTGCCAACATAGCAATGTGTCATATTCTATAAAACCTCTAAAACCCCTCCCATCGTCTCAGGTATTGCTCCACTTCTGGGCTCCCCTTCATGGTCAAACTTCATCATAGCCTCCATGTCACTAACTCCAAGGAACACTTTTCAGTCCACATCTCACTCAACCTCTAAAAAGTGTTTGATGCTACTGACCACTCCTTCCTGCTTGAGACAGCCTCCACTCTTGACTTCTAGAAAATCACACTCTCCTGGTTTGCCTCATCAAGTCTTCCAGTTTTTTTTGCTGGCCCCTCCTTGTCCATCTCACCTCACATGCTGGAGAGCCTCTGGGCTATGCCCAGAGCCACCTTCTCTTCTCTACCTGTATATTCTCCCCTCCCCATAATTTAAAACACTATCTATATGCTGAAAGAACCAAATTGAATATTTCCTTCCTAAGCCTCTGCTCTCAACCCCAGGTTTATGTATTCAGTATCACTTTAGGTTTTATTATAATTCTTTACCGTGGCACTCCTGCCTCTCCAATCTTTATTCATGTCATTTTCCCTCCAGCTCCAGTCACAATGGCTTCCTTTCAGTTTCTGAAAAAGACTTTTACCATGTAGCTCTCTAGACTTGGAAGGGTCCTTCCTCAGCACTATTCTTTGTGCTATAGCTTAGCCCTCATCCTGCAGGTGGCATACTCTAGCTGCCCCATTGAGATTAGATTGTTCCCTACCCCCCACATAACCTGCTCCCCAATTATTCTTCATTGAGGAAACCTATTTGTTTCCTTTATACCACATACCAGTTTATGACTATTTCATACATTCCCCTTTTAATTATTTATTGTGTGTCTACATTGCAAGATCTATGAGTGCAGGAACCGTAGCTATCTTGTTCAACATTCTATCCCCTGAGCACAGTAGTGTTTATTATTTATAGAAAGAATAAATGAATAAATAAAGTCATTGCAAACTAACACATTCATATGTATGTAACTGAGGTTGAACATCTAACTTTTTCTCTACTAGAGTCTATAAATGATACACAAATAATGATATACTTAGGGATAGTCCCAAATCTTTCAGTACCAAGGGAGATTTCAGATGATGCACTACTCAAATATCATTCACAGAAACTCCTTCCTATGTGACATTGTCAGAAAATTCCATTAAGTCGATTACTGAGATTAAAGGCAAAACTTCCTCCATTTTAACTAGATTAAATATTGTATTTAAAGAATAGTACAAATCTTCCTGATTCCTCATACAGGGTATTATATTATTGTTATTATTATAACAATAAATAAGAATGCTAGTATTTCAACTGTGGGTGACTATTCAGGATCACAATCATGACGATCTTTCCTTTTTCTGTCTTTTTCTAAGTGAAACTTAGGGACTAAGGTGCCAGAGGGCTGTAAAGATATAGGAATGTTTAACCATTTAAACAGGTTTGGCAAATGGGTTTCATTTCATCTGCCAGCTCTGCCTAAATGATAGGTGACTAAGGCCCAAAGTTAAGAGGTTCTGGAGAAAGGTCATGAATTAGCCATGGCTTCTATCAAAACCACAGCCCAAATGCCATAGAATTACCACATGAATCCTGTTCTAAAGTAGCACCCCCAAACTGCTCTAACTTTACATTTTACTGTGACTTCCCTTCTATCTCTTATTTTGTTCTTAGCAACTGTCAGTCCATCTGTCTCTAACAGCATTCTGGCTTATAATCTGTGGCAGGCTAGGAAAGCAGATATACCTGTTGAAACTGCATGAAATCAATTTCTAATGTGAGTTAATATAGTACAAGGGTTCTTTTCTATGAAAAATTTAAAATAATAATAATAATAATAAAGACTTCATGTATTTTCATGTGTTCAGAGGCTTCTCATGACTTCTTCTAAGACCATAACAGTGCTGGATGTCTGAGAATACTGTGACTCTTAACATGACAAAAACTCAGGCTATTTTCTTTCAAAAGCTAAAGAAACATTATAGGTCTTACAAAACAACAACAAACAAACAAGGAGAACACACAATAAATTATCGGTGTAACAGATCTGTCATTGAGAAACTTACTTTGCTGCTCTTTGCTTCTTCCAACACTGAGTTTAATTCTTCAATTAGCCTATTTTTTTCTCCACTAAATTCTTCTTTCAACTCTGTCATTTTTTGTTCCAACTCATGTATTTCCCGCTGCAGCTCAGTTTCCTTCACAGTCATTGTGTTTACCTGAAATTTAATCTTGCATTAGGATTTGCTTATGGTTGATTGTTTGAATCAAATTAATCATTCAGGTACAAAATATTCATGACATTTATTTTAGCCTTGAAAAATAAAATCACGTCTGGATAATCCTTACTTTACTAATCCACTCAACTAATATTCTCAAAACCTACTAGTAAGCTTACCATTTCTCCTCAGGAAAGGTTTATTAGACAACAGCAATAAAGGAATGACAAGGAAAGATAATAGTACTAAATCTTGAAATCCTTCATGAAGTTATTTTATATTGAACATCAGAGAATACTGTATGAGGCAGCTTAAGATTTTTATGTGTTCTGAGATCTCTGTTAATTCCCCATGGCCCTACTAATGTGCAAGAAACATAGCTATGATTAGCTAAAACTAGTTAAAGCTCTATTGATTGCATTTGTCCCCTGAAGTCGAAACAGCCTGGTATAGATTGTCTAATCATCTCTACAGTCACTACCATCTCTTGCAAGCTGTACATAAACCTGAAATTCTTGGAAGATACAGAGTTATGATCAACAGCATTTTCTGGGCACTGTCTTTTTCTTTTAATATTTCTTCGGCAAAAATTTAATTTGTAGATGTTCACTTTAATAATTGAGCCTCTGGATTGCAGATCTTGCCTTTAATCATCGGCTAACAAAATAGGAGATTGCACAAAAAGAAGGTACAAAAAGAGGGGCAGAGAGCAAGAAATCCCCAGGATATACCCTGGAAGCCAGGAGCATCTTGTTGATAACAATTATATCAGTATCTTTAATAATTATTTTTCCTAAAGGCAGAACAAAAAGGGGAGGGGGGGCGGGGGGGCAGCAACAGAGGGTTCTGATTCTGACCAAAGGGTTCCTGCACTTTCTCATCCTAACTAGTGTCTGTCATACTCTCTATTACAGTAGTTCTCAATTGGATATGAAGATACTACCATTACAATCTATTGTTAGCAAAGGAAATATAATTAGAACTTGGAACTGCGCATAGCCCAAAGTCTCTCCTATGTCAAGGTGTCACATTAAAAATCTGGGCCAATCCACAGGAGAGTCCCATGTAACCATGTATCACAGCAGAGAAAGTCACTGTTGCTGGAGCACACTCAGTGCCCCAACAGTTGAAGTTCCCACAAATGTCAAGCCTATACAAAGTTTGGTACAATAAAGCAAAACTGACTAAAAGGAAACATACTTGACAAAGTGGTTTTCCCTCCCTCATGACTACATATTTAAATGTAAATAGGTCAAGCCACTTACTTTTTCAACAAAGGAAGTTTTTTCCATTTTGGTCAATTCAAGCTCATTCTCTATATCCTTGTAAGAACTCTGCAGCACTTCTAAGGTACCCTGCAGAGTGTCATTTTTGGATTGCAGCACTTGGATCTTCTGCTCCAATTCCACTGTCAGATTTCCCAGTTCTGTTTTTTGCTTCTTCAAAAGTTGCTGCTCTCCTTCCACTTGGGACAGTTTAGAGGTGAGCTGCTCTTGGTCCTGAATTTGATTTTTTAGTATACCGATTTCTTCATCCTTCTTCTCTAGTTTCTGTTTGCCATCCTCTACGTCCTGAATGAGGCCATCCACAGAGGACTGCAAAATCATATAATTGTTTTTGGCTTCTCCAAGCCCTTGTAGTAACTGAGCCCTCTCTTGTTCAAGATAGTCTACATGACTGCTCAGATTCTGTTCTTTAGACTTATATGTCTTTTGGTCAATACACAAAGCTGCTACTTTCTCATTCAGCTCTTTTAATTGTGTCTGAAGCAACTCCACTGCAATTTTAGATTCTTCTTTCACCTGTACTTTTTCTTGCTCTTTGTCTTGCAGTAGACTTTCAAGTGAAGAATTTAATGTTTCTAATTCAGATATTCGTCCTTGCTCTTTTTGTAATTCTTTTGTCAGATTTTCTTTTTCTGACCTTATAGTGACAAGGTCTAATTCCAAATCTCTCAGGTTTTGGGCCAGCTCTTCCGTTTTTATTTTGAGGGTCTCTACCTCTGCTTTGGAATTCTCAGCATTAAGTATTACAAGCTGTTGGTGTTTTCCTGATATCTCTAGTTCTCTTTCAAGGTTCTCAACTCTATCCTTAAGCAAGTCTGCATTTTGCTCACTTTCCTTCAGTTTGTCTAAGAAATGGAGCTGCTTCTTTTCATCTGCTTCCATGTAGACTTTCAGCTTTTCAATACGATTTCTCAGCTGACACACTTCTTCAGCTGGTGAGTCCAGACTCTGTGCTTTGGCTGAACAGTTCTCTTGGTCATCACACAAGGCTGCTACTTCCTTATTTAGCTCCTTCAATTGTGTTTGAAACAACTCCACTGCAGTCAGAAATTCTTCTTTTATCTGTAATTTCTCTTGCTCTTTTTCTTCTAGTAGACCTTTAAATAAAGAGAGTGATGTTTCTAATTCAGACACTTGACCTTGTTTTTCTTCTAGTTGTTTTGTCAGACTTTCTTCTTTAGACTTTACCGTGTCAAGGTCTAAGTCTAAAACTTTCAGGCTCTGGGCCATCTCTTCTAGCTTTACTTTTAGAGTCTCTACCTCTGCTTTGGAATTCTCAGCATCAAGAATCACAAGTTCTTGGTTTTCTTCTGACATCTGCAATTCCCTTTCAAGGTTCTCAACTTTATCCTTAAGCAAATCAGTTTTATGTTCACTTTTCTTTAGTTTTTGTGAGACATAGAGATGCTTCTTTTCATCAGCCTCAATGCGGACTTTTAGCTTCTCGATGCCATTTCTTAGCTGATGCACTTCCTCTTGTGTTGAGCTCAGTCTCCCTACAATCTCACCTTTCTCCATTAATGCAACCTCCAAGGCTTTGGAGAGGTTTAGCTTTTCATGTTCTGATTCACTCAATTTGGACTGCAGGCTTTCTGATTCCCTTACGAGCAAGTCTTTCTCTTTACTCAATTTTCCAATTTGGTTTTCCAGTTCAGCTTTAACCAGAGACAGTTCCTGTGAATCTCTTTCCAAATGCTGCAGCTGCTCCTGGAGATCCGCTTTATCTTTTAACAGCTCGCTTGTATCAGAAGACAAAGTCTGAAGGAGATCTGTTTTCTCCTTTACCTTAGCTTCCACCACTTGAATGTGATGGAGACAGTGACCTTCATTAGATTCAAACTCTTGTATTTTTTCCTTCATCTTTTCAGACATCTGATCCAATTCTTTGTTTTCTTTTGACATCGTATCTAATTCTTCATGAAGCTGGTTTCTCTCAGTTGTGACCACAGAGAGTTCTTCTTCCAGGCATGTTATAACTTTCTGCTTATTTTCATTGTCTTTCTCTAAATTTATCTTTTCTGATTGAACTATCTCCAATTTCGCTTCCATGGACAGGGCGTGATGCTCAAAGCTTGCTTTCTCGGACTTGGTTCTCTTCAGCTCATTTTCCACATCAAGAAATTTCTCTTTCCAGTTGTCATTCATCTTGGCTACATCATCTTCAATAACTTCATCTGACAATTTATCTGTACCTAATGCTAAATTAGAACTGAGGCCTTCCAAAGTTTTTATTCTCTGGTATAACTCCTGGTTATCACAAGAGAAGGAATCCAATTTTTTACTTAACTCCGATTTTTCTTTCTTAAGACCTTCAACTATTTTTTCCAATTCTATGCATGCTTCCATCTTGGTGGTTAGTTGTACTTTCTGTAAATCAAGTTTTGAGTCCAACTCTTTTATTTCATTTAGCAAACTTTCAACCTTTTTGTCATGTTCCTCTATGATGTGAAGCAATCGCAAATTCTCATCTGATGTCTCTTTTACCTGCAGTTGGAGATTCTGAATGGTTACCTGATTCTGCAGAAAATCCATAGGTACCAAGGTATTAGGACCAGAAAATGACAAATCAGAAATGCATTCTGAACAGTCCTGGGTTTTGTCTTCCAGTAGAGTTTCACAATTGGTTTCCAAAGACTGCTCCTTAGGCCATTCTCCTAAAAGTGCACCAGTCTCAGGTATTTTCTCAGTCTCTTGACTCAAGTCCTGCTGAACAGCTTGTCCACAAATCTGATGAATGTCATGCTTTGATGTTCTTTCATTAGGCGTTTTTAGAGTATATCTTTCTGATTGTTGAACATCACAGCTATCATTTCCACCCCGAATAGCCTGTAATTGTAACATATAACAAGAATGCAAGTCATTTTTCAAGAAATAAGATAGAATATAGACTTATTATTTTATAGAAATCAGCTTCTTCCCTCTGCTAAACACATTCTCTTAATGATTAAAGTCAAATGGCATATTTTCTACCACACACCCCTCTCTCTCCATTCAAGTGTTCAACACAATTAAACAAACATTCTGTAGGTTTCCTCTACGGGCAAGGCATTGAGTAAGATATTTACTACGAGTAAGGTATCTTCAGATGAGTTATTTAACCATATACATCACAACATATTTAAATTTCATATTTTTTTCTTGCTAGAAATACTCTAAGGGAGCTTACATATAAAATTACTCTTTATGATTACCAAATAAAGAGGCTAACAAGTTCCATGGCATATATTCAGCCTCCATCTTCGGTATTTATGACATTCTTTAATAAGAGAAAGCAGTAGGCTCACAGATCCGGTACCTACTATCTGCGTTCTTGGATAAATTACATGCTTGAGCCTCACTTTCTCTCATCCGTAAAATGCAGATCTGCTTCTGCTACTACTACTGCTGCCACCTCACCACCACCTACCCTACCTCACAGAGACAGAGGGAATCAAGTGTGACCCATAAACTAGACAGTTACTTACTCAATAAAGAAAGAAATGTCTCTTGGAATGACTGATAACAAATCATATATTTGTATCACAGCAAATTGCCAAAGAGAAAATTACTCAGTAATATCCAATAATCTCCTACATTTATTTTCATGGTTATAATTCTGTAACATTAAAAATAGTCTGAAAGCAATTATATAATAATGTAGATTACAAGGGGTGACAGTGTGATTGTGAAGACCTTGTGGATCACACCCCCTTTATCTAGTGTATGGATGAGTGGAGGAATGGGGATAAAAACTAAAGGACAAATGGGGTGGGATGGGGGGATGATTTGGGTGTTCTTTTTTCACTTTTATTTTTTATTCTTGTTATGGTTCTTTCTGATGTAAGGAAAATGTTCAGAGATAGATTGTGGTGATGAACGCATAACTATGTTATCATACTGTGGACAGTGGATTGTATATCATGGATGATTGTATGGTGTGTGAATGTATTTCAATAAAACTGAATTTAATAAAAAAAAATCAAATGATACAAAAAAAATAGTCTGAAAGGACATGAGAGGCTAAATTTCATATCACATTATCATTCATAAACTCTAATTCAATATTTAAGTATCCCTTATTAACTCACAAAGAATAAAAACACATGTACATCCTGAGAGAAGACCTTCTGACCCCATAATATAATTTTCTCCAGGAGACTTTAAAAACATCTCTAGTAATTTTCCATATAACAGTGTTTAAATCTAATCATTATGGAAATTGCCCTCCAAAATAAGGTTTACTTATTCTCATCAAGTTCTGGTTCACTTTGAAAAAATTTTAGTGTATACTGTTTTAATTTCCTTGAATCCTAAAAATAGTTTTAATTTAGAATTAATGTTGACTGCAATTCAAAAAAACATTTGAGTACCTACTCTGAATATAAATAAAGGAAAAAAACACCTAAATCCCACATACTTACATCTTCTGTGTCAGTGCCAAGCAAAGATTGCGAACTTAAGTCAAGTCCTTGCAGTTGGAATCGCGCTACTTCGAGCTCAAGTAACAGGTGCTCCGTCTGTTTCTTTTCTGCTGCCAGCTTGGACTCCAGCTCCATTGTCACACTTGTCAGCTTCTGCTGCCATTGTTCATTTTCTGACAAATACTGCTTTCTAAGGCAGTCAAGCTCTTTCCTTTCAGAATTCAATAACTGTTCAAGCGCTTGAATTTCCTTATTTTTCATAATCCATTGACTTTCGATTTTCTCTTCCAGCTTCTTGAGCGACTGCAGGTATGTCTGACAGAGGGTCTTAAGTTCTTCAGTACTCCTCACCGGGGCAGATGGAATTTCTTTCTTGGTCAGACTGTCCTCTAGACTGCTGCAAGACGCTTCACTGACATTAGATTGGTTTGCAGAAACAGCCTCTTCCAAATTATTCAAAAGAGATTTTTCTCCTGTCTGTTCTAAAAGATCTTTGTAAAAAGAGGATTCTCCCAAACCGGTAAGACTAGTGCTGTCAGTCACACCAGAGAATGACAGTGACAGAAAATGCCCCTCCTCGGGTCCCAGCTGTCCCTCCTTTACCAAGTCACTCGGAAAACTTCTCAGGTTCAGTGACAAGATGGAATTTTCAGCCTTCAATGTGTCAACATAGGACTGCAGTTCTGATACCTTAGAGCTCATTTGAAAGTGCTGATCGTGTAAAATTTTGTGTTCGCTTTGTAAAGATGAGAATTTCTCCTGTAATTCAACAAAGTGCATTTGAACTTCTTTGTTTGACAATGTCAACTGCTCACAGAAATTACTGTCATCCAAAGGATTCAGGGACATAGACTTCTGCTCATTTTGTTGTTCACTAAATCCAGCTTCTGGTGTTTGTTTAGCTAACTCACCTTGGAGAAGACCATTTTCATCATTTAATATTTTTACTTCATTTACTAGTTTCTCTACTTCTTCTGCCATTTTACTAGTTACTGTGATACATTCTGATCTTGAATCGTTCAGCTCAGATATTAGTCCAAACTTTTCAACCTGCAGTATTTCAAACATTTTCTCCAGCTCAGTCAGTTTGTTCTTTGCTGTTTGTAGAGAGCACTGTAGCTGTGCATTGTCATTTTGACTTGTTGACAACTCACGAAGCACTGAAATATACTTTTCTTCTGTATCTAGTTCACAATCTTTGGGGTCACTAATTTCTTGTGACTGAGTATCTTGTTGCACACTCCCAGTTTTTAATGCTCCTCTAATCGTCTGTAATTCTTGCTGCAGGCACTCTTTCTGTTCCTCACTTTCCTGAAGTTTTAATTCCATATTTTTTATCACAGCTTCTAACTGCATCAGTTGTGCATTACAACTGTCTACAGAAGTGTCTCTAACTTCAAGATCCATCTGAAGTTGAACATTACATTTATGTACCTCACTTTCTCTTTCTTTCACCGAGTCCCTAATTGGTTCCAATTCTAGATTTTGATGTTCACACTGAGTCATCACTAACTTAATCAGGCGCTCATTCTCTTGTAATAAAGCATCAACTTCCTTTTGCTTCTTACTTTGTTCTTCCTTTAAAGTCATGATTTCTTGCTTTAAACTATGAGCCTCGCTCTTGGCATTGTTTTGGATATCAGTCATCTCAGATCTCAGATCATGCTGCACTGCCCCCAACTCTAGTATTAGGTTCTGGTTTCTTTCTTCAGCTAAAGTTAATTTTGTTAAAAATACTTGATGTTCCCTTGCAAATGTTTCCTTTAGCTGTTCTAACTCATTTTTTCTATTTTCACAAACACTAGTGCATTCATTCAGCAAGCACTCTAACTTGGAGTTCTTTTCTTGTATTGTTTTGTGTTTTTCCTGAAGATCCTCAAGTGCATTTTCTGCTTCTTCACATCTTTGCAGTAAAATAAGTTTTTCTTGCTTGTACTGATCAGATAACTCTGAAATGCTTTTCTCTTTCTCATCTATACAATTTGAAAAACTCTCACTTTTTTGTAGTAAGTTCATTTTCTCTTGATTTAGGTTTGCATTAATTTCCTTAAGAGTCCCATTCTCTTGGGTCAGCTTTTCAATTTCTTTTTTATTTAGAGAAATGATGGAGCTCATTTCCTTTTTCTCTGAGCTCAGGGTTTCAGACAAAAGCTGTAGCTCCTTTAGAGATTCTTCAAGTAAATGATTACACTTTTTTAATTCTTGCATTTCTGCTTGCTCAGTTTCAAACTTTTCATTCAACAGTTGCAACTCTATTTCCTTGCTCTCAAGGGCAACTAAAGTTTCAGCAACAACATTCTCATGAACAGAAGTGTCTTCTTGTAATTTACTTATGCGTTGACTTGTTTCAGTCACAAAACTTTGATGCATCTGTTCTGCTTTAATGAGATTTTTTTCTATTTCTCCTTTGATTTGCACCAACTCTTTACACTGCTGCTGCAGATCTGAATTCATCTGCTTTTGAGACTCTAATGAAAACTCAAGTGAAATGACTCTATTTTGTAGGACTGTTGAATTGTTTGGACTTTGGTCTGCTTCTAAATGGTATTCACTCCTTTCTGAAGGCATGCTTCCCTGTTCTCCAATTATACTTGCAAAGGAATTGTGCACTGCGGGCTGCTGTTCAAAAGTTAAAAGGCTTCTGTGATGATCCTCATTTGTCACTGGAGAAGAATCTTTGGATTTTAACAGATATTTGAAGCTCTCATATTCAGCATGCAAGTCTTGGTAACATTGGTCTTTGTCCAGTATTTCACTTGAGAGTAACTGAAGTTTGTGTTCTAGATCTTCAACTTCTCCAGTAAGCTGAGAAATTTTCAAACACATGTTTTCTGCTTCCTTCATATGTTTCTGGTCTGAGAACTCAGCTTTCTGCTGTAGTTCCACATAAGCTCGTTTTTGTGCCTCTACCTCTACACTTTTGCTGTCTATCACATTGTGAAGGTTTCTGATCTCCACATTTAGATTTTCTTTTTCCATTTCCATTGTTTTTAGTCGTTCATTGTATTCGTGACTTTTCATTTGTTGAGTCTTGAGACAGGTTTCCAAGTGATTAATTTTACTCTGCAGACTTTCCTTTTCTGATTCCATCTGACTTAAAAGTCGTTCTTTTTCACTATTCCGACGAGAAAACAGAGTTTTCTCTTCTTTTAATTCTTCATATTCTTTCTTTTTTAACTCCAAAGCACTCAGTAAAGCTTGGGACTCTTTCTCTGTTCTGCTTAACTTATCATTCAGTTGTTCAATGTGATGCTCCCTTTTCTTCAAAAGGTCTTGAGAACAATCTCGCTGCTTTTCCAGATCAGCCAGGGCAAGCTTCAATTTCTCTAAAGTCAAGGAGTTTTCTTGTTGATTCATTTTTTCTTGAAGATCTCTTAACATGGTTTCCTGGGAGTTATTCTTAGCTATTAAAAAAGAAAAAAAAAAAAAAAGTCAATGTTTTTAATAGTTTTCCTACAAGAATTCTAAATTCTTAAAAAATAAAAAAAAAAATTTAAATCCAAACAAACTAACAGCTTCTTAAGCCGTATAAAAATTGGCATTATTGTTGCCTGGGTATCTCCTGGAATACCTGATAATTATCTAAGCTGATAGAAAGACATTAAGAAAAATGATCATTTTAAGGACAGCAATACATTTGTTAATCTTCTTTTCAAGTGGCTTAATCAACTAATGTTGTAAAAAATACCAAGGATTATTTTCCAAAATCTTTTCAGGCAGCTTAATCAACTAATGTTGTATAAAATACCAAGGAATATTTTCCAAAAGCACTTGAAACTCTTTTCTCCTTCTTCTTTGTATGTGCGTATGCACGTATTCATTTTCTCCCTTTTCGAAATACTTATTCAAAGAGAGAAAATTGGGAGTCTAGCACAGCACTGAAACAGAAATAGCCTACTTTGCTCTGGAGTAATTCCGAAGTCCCAGAAAAGTAAATAACTACTACTCTACCATTTCAGGCAAAAAGCCATAGAATTAGACTGATGTGAAAAGAGTAAACAATGCTATATAACAGTATCTCTTAAGGCCTCTACATGAGTTTTGTTGTAGGAACAATTATCTACCCACCTACCAGCCCCTCACAGTAAGGGTGTGTCTATGAATATGAGAATCCTGTGGAAGCATTTGAAAACTTAATTACTGCCTTGTTTTCTACCCAGTAAATTACCTCTACCCGCCCGCCCCTTCTAGTTGAGAATGACGGCTATGCTTCTGCTAAACTGTGGTGGAAAGGCTTCATATCCCTCAAGGATGGTGGGGATAAAAGAGTTGAGAACCTCAAGAGTAGATGATAAAGATGTCATATTAAATGGAAAAAATACAAATTTTAACCAACTATTCGCAATCTACCTACTGAGAGTTGACAGCTGTGGAGACAGCTCCGCAATGGCTATCAAACCACTTGGCTGTGAGCATCTCAAAAGATGACACTGGTGACCAACACTGAAAAATGCCCTAACTCTTCCTTTTCTTACAGGTTTCCTTCAAGAAAGTCAAAGATTAACATTTCCACCACACTACTACGGAAAAACTGAAAACTGTCTTAGGGAGATTAAGAAGAAAATAGTCACAGAGAAGTGTGACACGCAATCTGCAGGTCGGCATTAAAAGAAATCCTAGATGTGCAAATACCCCAGTTAAGAAAATAAATATAAGTAAAAGACATATGGCACAAGCAAACAAATGGGAAACTAATGATGGGTTCATTTGGTGTGTATAGCGAAATACATTGGCTTTCAAATAAGGAAATAAAATCATTCAGTCAAGTAAGTCATCAAAAAACAATGTCATTAAGAGCTTGGAAAACATGCATTTAATATAAGTTTTTCCCCATTATAAGGGAAAAGGTAATGAGCAGGGAGAAGAGCTTCTGGATGAAACTAACTAACACACTAGAGACAAAAAGAATGGGACTCTGGGGCGAGAGATAGCACTGACAATTTAGTTTTGTGTGGGAAATATTTACCCTTTTGGTTTCCAAGTGCTGAAAACCAGGCATTTTGGGACTTAATATGTTCCTATAAAAAAAAGCGTCCAACTATCACTCTGGAAACTAAAAAATGAGAGCGGCAAAAATGCTTTCTCCACCTCAAATGCAGTCAGATTCAAAGAAGTTTCTTCAGTGTGCTAATGTCATCAACCCGACTTCATGGGAACAACAGGTTGAAGAAATAACTCTGAAACACTAAGCTTACCTCTCAGTTCTTCTACAAAATTCTGGCTTTGATTTAAACACTGTTTGACCTTCTTGAGTTCTTCCTCCAGGTGGCAGACTTCACTGGCTCTTTGCTCAGACTGTCTGTTGAGGAGGCTGTTTTCCGTCTTCATTTCCTAAAACACATAGTTAGTTATAATCAGAACAAATACTCCAACAATTTAGGACTTCGGCCTTAATAAGGGTCCCTAATGGAGCTGTTTGCTTATCTTATGAGTGGAGGAATCAAACTTACCCTTTAAGTACTTAATGAAGTTAAGCATCCTGACTTAACCAAACAATTATACAAATAGAAATCAAAGAAAGCAAAAAAAAAAGATCCAAATCTGATCACTTTTTTTCCCTCAATAAATATAAATTTCTTTGAACTTTCTGGTTGTCCACGCACTTGTGGAAGAGTTAGTTTATAAGGAAAATCTTATATACAAGATACTCAGAAATTACAAGTTCCTATCACTCCTGAACAATCAAATACATTCTGCAAATATGTGACATGTTAGTAAGACAAAAACTTCAACTGACAAATTTCTATTTCCTTTCCAATGCAGAACCGTCTTAAGGGTTACTCTTATGGAGATGACTTTATTGGTAAAACTACCATCAAACACATGTTTAATCAAGTAAATCTACAATGTGAAAGATTCTGGAATGGATATTTTGAAAGATGCAATATGCATAAAAGAGTGACCCTACCCTCAACGTGGGTACCTTCCAATAGGGGAAGATGTGATACCAATAATTTAATACACACTGGGATGTGCTAGCCTCTGTGTGCTATGGAAAATCAGAGATGGAGCACAGAAAGAAGAATTCATTCTGGATGTGGGGATCTGAGCTTTCGCAGTGAAAACAGATTTTCAGAGTACTTGACTAAATGAAGTATCCATGCATCAATGTGCAATAATTCAATAGAAAGGCATATGCAATTCTGTTCTATTATCTAGGGAGACCGGTCTATTTTTCTGAATCTTAAAACCAAGCAGTATGTGGATGCCAAATAAAAACACTACTGCTTATTTACCATGTAAGACTCACATAATTAACGTTATGAATCCTCTATATTCCTCCACCTGTTCTTCAACTTTCAATGATCTTATAGCTGATGAGAATCTCATTCTATATTGAATGCCACCCTCTGGACCATGGGAGTTGGCATATATCATTATAAACTGACAGAACCAAGCACTTCACATTCTTGATAAAGAAAATACATATTAATATAAATATATATACACATATTCTTTGTTGACTTAGCAGAAAGAACTTTTTCAAAACCATACTTCCAAAAAAATACAAACAGTCCCCCTCTGAGAAGTGGCAAAAATGTTTGAATCTTAAAGAAACCATTAAGACCCATCCTCCAAAGCCCTATCGCACCGTTAGAAAACAGATGGCCCTGGCAATGCCGTGCTGGAAGGCTGCCTTCAATGATCAGTCTGGTTACTACCAGCAGATGGGCACCGATGTTGCAAAGCCAAATTCAAGAAGAGGGAGAATCTGGCTAGTAGAAAGTACTTGAAAACTTGCTGGCAGTGATTCTCTTCATGTGTATATATGATCATTCCATTATAAAAACAAGACAGAACCTGTTGTAGTTAGACTCCTCCATCTTTGTCCTAATTCTGACTCCCTTCCGCTAGGCTAAACAGACACCTTTATCAAATGAAGATGTCAATCAAGAACTAAAGGGCAGCTCCAACTGAAGTGGAGCACTTTACCAAGGCACTTGAACAAAGGGTAATGGAGCATTATTAGTGTATTTCTTCCCAAAATGTAACATTAGCCAGACCTCCATGATCAGTGCTAAGATCAGCTGAATGAGTTCAACATGAAAGATTCGCTAGAATTTAACCACCTGGGATGACTTAGGATTTTATTTTGCAACTTATATTTTCTTACCCTAAAAATTCAATCAGACCAAATGACGTCTCCATCTAGAGGCTTGACAAGAAAGCTGGGAAGACACTGTGTGTCAAAGCAGGGCACATCATAGTACAAAGGAAAGACACTAAGGAGAAGAGGAAGAGAGGTCACAAGGGAGGGAGGGAGCGGGAGATTTGTTTGTGTCCGTTGGTCTCTTTCTGGCTCTGTCCATGGTGGAGACATTCAAATGAAAAGCCAGCTCACTGGAAAGATTAACATGTCTTTCTCTATTCTGGCATTTGCTCAGTAAATATTTGTTGCTAATGAAGAAATGTTCAGCCAATCCTGGGGCCCAGCAGGCTTACAATGCTATGGCTATGACTAACCCAAGAATTTTAAAAGGCCAGAATTTAGAAAATGAACATCTGAAAATGGATCTGCGGGCTGTCATCCATCAGCAATTAGTTTTCTGCGAGGCTACAGCCACTTAAGACTTGATTGGGTAGCTCGTTATCAACAATGAGTTAAGCATACAAGAATTTATTCTCCTAGGCATCTCTTGCAGCCTCACATGATTTGCAAAATTGGGCACTACTCTGGAAAAGCACAACAAAAATCCCCATAACCATAAGCCAGCATTAGCGCTTAGCAAGCAATTCCACCCTGATCAACTTTGGTTTAGGAGTGGCAAGGGAAGCATCATTTCCTAGGGCCAGACAAAACAAATTTCAGTTAGTGTGGCATTTCATGATCCCATCCATGAATGAAGCTTAATACATCCCCTGCTAGGGTGAAGTCTATATTGTCAAAAAGGGATAGATACAAAAAAATGTACTTTTTCCCCTTCCACTTCTTCATACTTGCCAACCAGACAAAACTCCTTTGAGGACCTAGTGTAATACAGATCCCTATGTGTAGAAAGGTCCCTAAGCTAGTATTCCTGATCTTGACTATCAAATGAAGGTATTTTATTGTCCAGCCCCAGGCTACTGAGCTGGCACTGGATGCTGGATGAATAGCTTACCTAAAGCCTACATTTACTTTGATACTAAATGCTAACTTTACCCTTGATTGGGCCATTAAATCATGTTTCCAGGACTGACAATTTTTCATTGCAAGCATCATATTAATTTACTAAACACAGACAAGGAAAATTTCCATACAAATGTCACATTATTTGAGCATCCAAAACCTATAAACATGCTAAACTTGTTGGTACTTACTTACAATTAGATACGGAAAGTTACCCAGGATGATAGAGAATAATAGAACAGGCAAAAATGTTCATGTTAAGGAAACCCCAAAGGCACTGTCACTCTCTGTGCCTATGGGTGACAGCAAACAATGGTAACATAAAAGGACACAGCAGTTGTCAAGACCAATGCAACAAACAGGGGGCCTGCAACAACAACCTTCATTTACTGAGCACTTATGTGCTGGGCATTGGGCTAAGCACTTCACATACAATGTTTAATTTAATCATGACTATGGTCTTGGAAAGTAGTATTATTAGTCCCTATATGTAAAGGGGAAAGTCAGACTCAGAAAGGGAAGTCACACAGAAGGTGGGTGGCAGAAAAGCAACCATTTCAAATATCTCATACTCTTAAGTCGCCAACATTTTAACCACTAAATTATACCACCACTCTAACTGGGTAAATCACTTTTCTGATTCCATCCCAATTCAAAATGCAAGAGCCAGCTACACTCCTTGAATTTTTGATACCATCCTCAAAATAACATATAAAGACATAAATTAAGAACAAACCTAAACTAATTACCAGGCACTGTGCTAGGCACTTTCACATGACTGCCCTCATTTTACCCAGATGTCAATTAAATATAAGTTAAACGTGATGTGCATTTAAGCTCCACAGCTTACAGACCAGATCCTGTGGGGATGAACAAGTCTTCAGAAACACCTGCAAGGCAATGTCCAGACCACTACTGCAACTTGGCAAGCAAACAGTTTGAAAATGTCTGGACCCTCTTCACCAGATGATCGCTTTTACAAAATGTTTCCACCAGGCAGCCAGTGGAGTCGCAGGAGAGTTCCTGGCTGAAAGGGAAGCTCACAGAGGGAAGAGTTTGGTGCCAGTCTGCCTGTGGAAATGTTAGCGGAAGCATCTGTTGGTTGGTCCCCACTGGCCAAAAGGCAAACATTTGTTTTGCTGAAACAAACACTTCCATTTGAAAACGTCCACTGATGAAACCATCATCTGATTTGAAGTTTTCTTCCGCTTGGGTTGTTGGAGTTCTGGCGTAATATCGCTGGAGTAATGTATTGCACCTTTGAGGCTAGCTGCTTTAACAATCTCCTCTTTGCTACTGACAGATGTTCTGATTTTACAATTGTGATATACTCTTACAGCTTTGGAGAGAAATAAATTTAGGCTTTTGCACCTGGATAAATAATTGTTCTTTACAGAGATTTTAATAAAACACTCTTTACAGTCTAAAAAAGTGATCTCAGAATATTTAAAGAATGAGTGGAAAAACATTCTTTCCTATGGCATTTGATTGAAAAGAAACCTCTACTATCTTCTGCTATGCCTCTTACTAAAATTACAATACTAATTTATGGCTCTATTTGAATTGTTTCAGTCTATTAACTGTCCCTAAATGGTTCTTAATTAAGTCCTTTATAATGAACTCCAGGCCACTAAATAAATTCAGAGAGATGCCAAATTAAAAGTATGGGTGGATAAAATCCTATCAGTAGAAACAACATCAAGGTACTCCTCTCATATCCATGCTATTTGGGAATCCATATCCAAATATAAATCTCCAAGGGCATTTGTCAACCTGTGCTTGCAGGCACTCAACACTGATGCTACTACTGACATTTGAAGCCAAAGTAATTTAACTTACAAATATTTGATATTTTTATACAAATTTTAAATCTAGGAACGCTTTGTCATCATTTTTATTTATTTCAATCTATGATTTTCCACAGGGCTTTTTATATTTAATGAATCAAAAGCCAACTCTTGGAAAAGGAATTCAAATATCATGTCCTATCATCAATTTTGTTTCTATAACATGTCCTATCATCAATTTTGCTTCTTTTCATTTAGAAAATGCTTTGCTTTCTTTCTTCTGTCCACGCACTTCCCAGGTAGTCTAAACACTTATTGTAAAAAATATAGTATGCATTCTTAATACAAGCCATGTTTTCCTATAATTACTAAATATATATTAGCATTATAATGGGGTGGAAAGTGAAAAAAACCCACTTATGTTCAATTAGGTTATATATATAACACTGTATGTAATACTTCTGAAAAATAAGAGAGAAAAATATATATGGTCCTAAACTACTGAAAAACAGTACAGAAATTCTCTTTCAACCATCACACTTCATCCTATACAGAAGCTGAAAAATACTCATCTCTACTCCTCACATACCTCACTGGTTTTCCTCAGCTCATTCTCCTTGATCTGACTTGCCTGTAATGCCTGTTCAGTTCTGCATAACTTTTGCTTAAATTCTTCTAAATATTTTTCTAGCTGTTGTTTAACCAATGAGACCTATAAAGAGAAAAAAAGGCAAAGTTTAATTTTTTACATTTTTTACTTTTTAATAATCATTTATTCTTAAATAATAAAAAGGTCAAGGAAGATAAGAATTTATGCCATCTATTTCAGTGAGACAAAATATATGTCACAGCTAAACGCAGCCCTGTAACTTTCACTTAAAATGCCATAATATGAACCTGTGACATCACTTTGCAACAGCATATAAGAAGCTGGGAAGGCAGCGATAAAGGATTCAAAAGTTTATCACAAAAATAAAACAAATGCAGAGTAAGAAATAAGCAAAAAAAGTTAAGACAAGAAACAAATTGGTAAAGCATATTTGCAATATTTATAAAGGAATAAAAAAGATTTCTATCCATAATACAATATATAAAGCACATTCATGATCTAATTTACAAAATGAAAAACCAATTTTTTTAAATGAGCAAAGGATAGAAACAGAAAAATTTATACAGAAGAATTACAAATGGAAAATTAGCTTTGGAAAGAAATAACCTCAAGAGATATTGAGGAAGTGTGAATTAAAACAATAGTAAATGCCATTTTTCATTACTTAGTTGGCAAAAGTTTAAAAACCAGGACTATTTCCTATTACCAAGGATGAGAGGAAGCAGGCTGTCTCTTAGGACTAGTAAGAGGGTAAACTACACCATTCAGCACTGTCTACCAAAATTTAAAATGCTTATACAATCCAAGTCATCAATTTCACCTCTAGAAATCAGTCTTACAGAAATATCACTGCATGTACACAAATATATCTTCCCAATGATATTACAACCAGGCTACAGTAAACAAGAAAATGTTAAGAACCTAAATTTTCATCACTAGGGGATCCAATAAAAGCAAGGCTCAGGCAATACCAACAGAATGTCCTCTTTCAGTTAAAACCAAAACCCTCCATTTTTACAGTTGTAAATGTATTTTTAAAAAGGCCTTCAAGGATACCCATTAAACTGTTAATAACCATTTGTCCTAGGGAGAGTAGTAGAAAAGAGGGATTTACTTTTTACCAGATTTGGAGAGACGGAGAGATAAACAGATGGGTGTGTCTAGAATAAGCATTTCACACCACTCCTTGTATATATAACAAGTACCAATAAATGCTAGCTTTCCCCATCCTCAGCTGCCTTCTCCTATCCCTGGTTCCTATAAGGGAGGTCAAGATGTCTTAGACTGCTATAGCTTGAGTTTGAATTATCCTGAATTTTTCAAAAAATAAAAGACTCTATTTAAACAATAAATCCTTAATTTTAGCAAAGAAGCAAACATAGAAAATGAATGTAAGTTGGACAATATGCGAATACCTAACATATTCAGGGTAAACTCTAAAATGTGTCACCCTCCCGGGCAAAATGGATCAAGTCAAGAAGAGAAAGAACAACTCCACTGTTACATGTTCTGCCATTTTAAAGCTATAGATATTTAGGGCTTAAGTGCTGTAGACATTGCAGTGAACTAAAAAGACAAAATCCTGTCCTCATAGAACTTAGATTTGAGCACTAGAAGGCAGAAAATATAAAAATAAGAAAATAACTATGATGTGTGTCAGATGATAAGTGCTAAGGAGAAAAATACAAGTTAAAGGAAACAGAAGGTACTTGGGGGCAAGGGTAAAGACTTCATTGGTAAGACAGCATTTGAGTAGAAAGCTCAAGAAGTGAAGGAGCACACCATGAAGATCTCTCTGGGAAAAGAGCATCAAGGAAGAGAGAGCAAGGCAAAGGCCTGACGTTGGCACGTGCTTGGTGTATTCAACCAATGACAAAGAAGTCATGTGGCTACAACACAGTGAGTGAGGGGAGACTAGGAGGAGGTGAGGTCAAAGAGGAGGTGGGAGGGCCACCTAGTGTCCTGCAGACCATCAAAAGACCTGGCTTTTCCTCTGAGATAGACGGGTAGTGGTTGGAGGGTTTTGAGGGAAGAAGTGCCATGATCTGACTTACATTTTAAAAGGCTTGCTCTGGCTGCTGGGTTGAAAAGAGATCATAAGGAGGCAAGGGCAAAAGCAAGTAGACAGTTAGGAGTCTACTGCACTAATCCCGGTGAGAAATGATGGTATCTCAGACCTGGGTGGTAGCACCAGAGAGGTGAAAAGTAGTCATATTCAAGATAGAATATAAAGATAAACATAAAAGTCAGGATTATTCTTAATAGGGAGGAAGGGAGCATGGGGAGGGTTTCTGGGTTGTCAAAATTCTATCACCTGATGTGGGAAATGGTTACAAGAGAGCATGTGTGTTGGTTTGGAGCTGTTCTGTACCCCATAAAAGGCCATGTTCTTTTAATCCATCCCTGTTGGGGGCAGACCTATTGTGGATGGGACATTTTGATTAGGTTGTTTCCATGGAGATGTGACCCACCCAGTTCAAAGAGGGTCTTAATCCTTTACTGGAGCCTTTTAAGAGAATGCAGAGAGAGAGAGAGCTTAGACAGAAACACCCTGGGAGAAATGAGCAAGGACCCAGAGAAGCCAAGAGAGATTCTTCCCAGAGACATTTCGGAGACAGCCAGAGAAAACAGAAGCCAGGAGAGAAGTATCAGCAGTCGCCAGCTATGTGCCTTCCCATGTGACAGAGGAAACCCAGATGCCATTGGCCTTTCTTCAGAGAAGGTATCCTCTTGTTGATGCCTTAATTTGGACATTTTCAAAGACTTAGAATGTAACTGGTAACTTAATAAATCCCCATTGTTAAAAGCCAACCCACTTCTGGTATATTGCATTCCAGCAGCTTTAGCAAACCAAATCAGCATGTTGCATAATACTTTAGTTGTACATTTGTTCTATATGGATTTTGTATCTGTACTATATTTAACAACAAAAAGGTTTGAATGCATGTATATTATATATATAATGCACACACATACATGTGCATGTGTGCAAATATAGACATAAGTAAATACATACATAAATAAAAGTAGAATTGTAATGGATTAGTTGAGAAGTGTGAAAGAAAAAAGAAGAGTTGAAGATGACATGGACCAAGCAATGTAATGAATGGAATTGCTATTTTCTGGAATGGGAAACACTGAGAGGGGAGCAAGTTTGAAAAGAAATATCTGAAGTTCAATTACTAACATGTTAAGTTTGAGACGCCTGTTAGATACGTAAGTGTCTACCAAGTATATGTCCATGAGTCTTAAGTTCAAAAGAGACATCCAAACTGGAGATATAAATTTGAAAGTCATCATCTTATAGATGAAATGTAAACCATAAAACTGTATGAGATCAACTTTGGAGTGAGTGTTAAGTAAATTGATTATAATTTTCAACGCTTTTAACTATTATTGGGCACAAATTTCTTGGGATAGCTCCCATCTGGTCATGACCAAGAACCACCAGACCATCAGAACCATCCACAGACTTTCAGATCTGAAATCAGAACTCACCCCCCTCTTTCTCGAGATGAGAAAACCAAGGATCCATTTGCTATGCACTTAGAGAAGTAAGGAAAGAGAAGATAGAATAGTCTTTCTTTACAAGTATGATACATCAGGTGTGATATTGAAATAACATGTATAAGAAAAAAGGGGTATTAAGGGAAGGAAACTAAATTAGCATCCTACTTTATCCATTTCAGCCTGCAGGACATTATGAGTATTCTTGGCTTGCTGTAACTCCTGGGTAAGTTTGGCTTTCATTTGAGTATACTCTTGGTCCAATGTTTGGAAAGAATGCTGTTGACGGGAGAGCTCCTAAAAAAAGGAACAGATATAAGAATCAAATTGGCAGTAATTAAAAAGGGAGATTCCAGGGTGAGACAAACATCCTTCAAGCAATGTTATATATAAAGAGCAGCAGACAACAGGGAGCCAAGCCGACCATCCACTTCAACGATAAATATAATCAGCCCTAGCACTGGTTCTGGTGATCAGATCCAGGTCTCTGAAGGGGAAGGGGAAGGGGAAGAAGTCTGCCAGTTGAACACATGGAAACTAGCTAACTCCTGCCCCATCCCCCAATTTTAAATTATTCACCTCTATTTTGAAGGATCTAAGGACAAAAGAGAGAAGAGCTGAGCTGCAGAGGTCACAACTCAGCTGAGGAAATAAACACACTCAAAAATGGGGTTTAAACATCATATACCAGATACCACTTAGAATCATCTAGAATTTAGAAGCATAGGAAATATATGACACCAGTTAACTTCGATAACCACAGAAGGATGCCAGATTGACATTTCCAGTTGTTCTTATTAAAAGGCTATGGACTCTCAACCTGCATGACACAATTTCAGAGTAAGTCACATGAAAGAACCAAACTGGCAGCAATACTTCTGAAAAGGAGTACAACTTGTCTGCCAATTCTGTACCCAGCACACCAACTACCTTTCTAATTATTTGCCAACCCTTGGTATCAAAATAGCTGGAAAACATAATATGACTTCCTACATAGCAAGGAAAGTGTTTGAAACAAGATATATGATCCTTTCCTACCTAGTATCAAATCTTAAACAAATCAGAAAACACTGATAAAAAAGAAAACTGACTTCTGATTCTCCAATCAAAAACTGAAAGATGGAAAAAGTACAAAATACAGGTGTGAAAGAAAATAGTGACCTTTTGCTCACAAAGCATTTCCCCTTTAATATCCAAAATCATGATAAAAGCTCCTCTTTTCCAGTGATCAAACTATTAAATGTCTATAAAATTCTTCCAGATAAACTCTTCATGCATCCATTTACCTTACCTCTTGAAACTCCTTTTCTTTCTCCTTGATTTTCTGTTCCAGAGAACATCTGGCACTTTCTGCATTTTGTCGCTGACAACTTAAATCTTCAGTCAATTTTTTCAGTTTTTGTTCCAATGCAGTACACTAACAACATATTAAAAAGTTCAATACAAAACAAAAATTATTCAAGTAAAGAAGCAAATATTTTGAGTTTTAGAAAAATTCATCCTAACATTTGCTTCAAGTTTACATAGTGTTTTGATAATTTTAAACCCAACTGTTTATGAAATAAAAATATTAGCCAAATATCAAAGCCAATATAATTATCTTATCACATATAAAATTTTTATTTGGGAAATATTAAAAAGGATGTAAAGTGTTAGCTTATTTAAATAAATACTTCATAAACTGAGCAATGTTTAGAATGAAACATTAGCAATGAGAGAGAGAGAGATGTTTCTGAATAACAATTCATCTAACATTTTGTTGCATGGAAATGAGAGGTTAAAATGCAGTGGTGTTGACCTATGTACTTGAAAGCCTGTAAAGTCATCAAAGGGTACCCACTATCTTCATATAGTAGTCTGTTTCAAGCATGATGGGTTTCCTGGGAAACTTTAAATATTAAAATGATTCTTCCCACAATGCCCTCAGTATGCCACTTTAAATTTCTGGATGATCACAGTATTCCGGAGAAAATCACAACTAGTTTTTAACCAAGCTGCCATGAGCATCATTACAAAGAACATTCTATTACCTTTATACGTAGTCAATTATCCTTGAATCTAATTTTTTAAATGTGAACTACATCAAAATTTAGGGTGCTCTTATAAAATTAGATTGGAACAAAATGGTCTTAATTCTTTACTTGTTGAAATTCATTCCTCTGAATATTCTCCATGGTTTTAAATCCTTAAACTGACAGTCAAAACAACTCTAAAGACCCAAAGAGTCATATGAAAACTTCATATTTGTTGGTAAGAACTTCCTGGTACAAAAGAAATGCTCTCCACAGAAAGATAACTAAAAAAAAAAAAAAGAAAGAAAGAAAAAGAAAAAGGAAAAGAAAAGAAAGAAAGAAATGCCCCCTAATTTGGCAAATCTTCATCTACTAATGGATTTTTCTAAGACTCATTGTAGTTTGATTTAGAACTATTAGAAATATTAGAATTTTAACTGAGAATTAATAGGAAAACATTCTGGCAATATTTTGCTAGAAGACCAATCAGCCAACAATTAATAACTATTTGAAGATGAAATGACTAAAAGATTTTGCAAACGTCAGCACTTTGAAAATACCAATTGCAAAAAGTAAAATATAAAGCCAGTGGTTCAGATTAATCCTCTGCCTTGGACACCAAGACACCTTTGTCATTTTTCTTACTATTTTGCATGTTTAAATTCCAAAGGAAGAGAATTACAGAGACCATTTAAGACAATAATAAATATGAATTCAACAGATATTTATTAAGGGCCCACTGTATGTCAAACACTATTCTCGGCACTGGGGATACAGCAATAAACAACTGAGGCAAAAATCATTGCCCAAATAATTGTCCATAACATTTGACAGTTGACAGTTTTCAGGAATGGCGTAATAGATGAATGAACACTTGGCTCCCTCTGCTGACACTCCTTCAAACTACAAAACATTCTACTAAATATCTCAGAATCAAGAATTCTCTCCTTCTGGAAATAGTAAGTAAAAAAAAAAAAAAAAAAAAGCCTATAAAAAGTCTTTACATTTTATTTAAAATTTTTAAAATGACATTCTGATGTTGACACACAATCCACACAAGAGTAGCTGACCACTAGGTGTCTTGAATGCTCCGTGTTATTCTAAAATGGTGCCTAGGGCTCAAGACCTTGTAAATAATGACATAGCATATACCCCTGGGAACTCACTGAGAACTCTGGGCCTAGTTTTTTCACGTATAAAATGTGAGTGTTGAACTCCAGGTTTGCTGGCTGCTCCAACACCATTTCTACATGAATTGAAGCCTTGTAATCCACATGGTTTGTGAACACTTGGAAAAGAAGCATACTAGAAACAGCATTATGTTCACTTAAGTACATGGTATTGATTTTTTTCAAATTAGCTTTGTTTTATTTAATAAGCAATTCTAATGGTAGACCAGAAAATAGCATAAATACTGCATAATTTGATTTCAGCAACATATGACAGAGTCTGATTATTCTTAGAGATAAGACAAGAGAAAGATGGACTGGATGTTTTCAGTTAGGTGGATTAGTAGTTCATTGGGACAAAAAAAAAAGACCTCAGAAAGCACTGACCAACAGTGTCTTAGGAACCTGGAGAGAAGTCTCTAAAGAAAGAAAGAAAGCCAGGGCTCTGTTCCCAGCACTGTCTTAGTCAAAATTTTTAATTGATGATCTGATGAAAAAAGACCTCAGCAAGTTATTTTAGATAGAAAACGGATTTGGTGATCTTGTCACACCTAAAACAACAAAGTAGGATACAAAAGAGTAAGTGGAAATGCTCATACTTAGGAAGTCCTGGCTTGGCAGAAAATATGCTTAATTGACTAGGAACTCAATGTGATAATGACAGCTAATATTATTATAAGTTTACCATGTGCTAGGCACTATGCTATAAGGTTTCCCAAAAGTTACATTAATCTTCATAACTCTATGAGACAAGCATTATTATTAATGTCATTTTATTAATAAGGCAATAGGTGGAGAAGTTAACTAAACAGCTTCAAAGCAACGCAACTGGGATGTGGCAGATCCAGGACTCAAATTGAAGTCCTTTTATGAAGAGAATAAGTATATGGGTCAAGGAAGGTCATGACCCATTGAATCTCCACTGCTCCTTCAGCCTTCCCATCAACATTTATCAAGTATTTCTCTGGGTAAAGCATTGCGTTAGGGGAATATATAAAAATGAAGCTCATGTGATGGAAAGGGGGAGTTTAGAGTCATGTATGTCACAAAAAGAAAGTTGGGGGTTAAAACATGGGACTGTATAACAGCGAATCTTGTAGTGAACAATAACTGTGATCAAGTGTACAAACTAAAAAAAAAGTTCTTTCATGATCTAGAAAAAATGTATGACACCATTAGAAGGAGTTAATAATAGAGGGATATATGGGAAAAAAATATACCTATTGCAAACTATGGACTATAGTTAACAGTAATATCTTAATATTCTTTCATCAACAATAACAAATGTACCACACCAATAGAATGGGTCAACAATAGTGGGGGATAAGGGTATGGGAGGATTTGGGTTATCTTTTTTGTTTTTATTTCTTTTCTGGAGTAATAAAAATGTTCTAAAGTTGATCATGGTGATGTATGCACAACCAGGTGATGATACCGTGAGCCACCGACTACTTCGGATGGTTTGTATGGTATGTGAATATATCTCAATAAAACTGCACGGACTTGCACATCTGGGAAGATGGAATAGACAAATGTTTCCCTCTTTGCCCCACTAACAACTAAAAGCCCTGGACATTATAGTAAACAAACATAAGACTCTGGAAGGTGGAGAGAAGAAGGCAGACAGACCAGGGACCTTGGGACATGAAGAACAGCACAATGGTGCTGGACAAAAAAAGGACTGTCAACCCCAAATCCTTTACCCAGAGAAATGAAGAGGAAATCCAGACATTCTCAAATTAAGGATAACTAAGAGAATTTGTTGCCCAAAGACTTACCCTGAAATAATGGCTAAATGAAGTTTTCCAAACAGGAAGAAAACAATAAACAGAAACTAGGAAGGAAGAAACAACACTCTAAGCAAGAATATACTGAAATACAAAAGGCTTTCCTTCTCCAATTTTCTAAATTATGTTTGCAGATGAAGCTAAAATTATAACACTGTCTTAATGTGGTTCTAAATGTATGCAGAGAAAACATTTAAGACAATTATATTATAAATGGAAGAGATAAAGAGATGGAGAGAGAGGTTAAGTTTTCTGTATTTCGCTCAAACTGGTAAAATGGTGACATAAGTGTGATAAACTGTGAATATAATGTAAGTTCTAGAAAAAACACTAAAAAAAAATACTCTACATAGAAAAACACCCAAAAAACTAGGGATAAATCAAAATGGAATTCTAAAATTGCTCAAGTAACCCACAGGAAGGCAGGAAAAAAGAAAAGAGAGGAGGAAAAGAAAGGGAAAAAAATTAAATAGCAGACTTAAGCCATAACATATCAGCAACTATATTAAACATACATGATCTAAATATACCAATTACAAGCCAGAGACTGGCAGAGTGAATTAAAAAACATGACTCAACTACATGTGTGGCTACAAGATATTCACTCAAAGCACTGAAAAAGATATATCATGCAAACATTAATCAAAAGAAACTAGATGTAGCTATGCTAATATCAGAAAAGGTAGACTTCAGAGCATAGAAAATTAGCAGGGAAAACGAGGGATAATATAAGGGTTAATCCTTTGGTGTATAAACCAAACAACAGAGCTGCAAAATATGGAAGGCAAAACTGATAGGCCTGAAAGGAGAAACAGACAAATCAATAGTTATAGCTGGAGAATTCAACACCTTTCTCTCAACAATTGATAGAGCAACTAAACAGAAATCAGCAAGTATACAGAACTCAAAACATCATCCATCAAAAAAGATCTAATCAACATTTTTAAAAAACATTACACCCAACAAGAGCAGTATACACATTCTTTCCAAATGCCCATTAAACAAATTCCAAGACAGAATATAACTTAGTCCATAAAACAAATCTCAACAAATTGAAAAGAACTGAAATCCTTAGATGGTGTTCTCTGAATACAATCTAATCAAACTAGTAACAGAAAGATAATGGGAAAATCTCCAAGGAATTGGAAATTAAACAATACACTTCTAAATAATCCATGGGTCAAAAAGGAAGTCTCTAGGGATAGCAATAAATATATTGAACTGAATGAAAATAAAAATAGAACATATCAAAATTTGTGGGACACAGCTAAAGCATTGCTGAGAGAGAAATGTATAGTACTAAATGCATATATTAGAAAACAGAAAAAGTCTCAAACCAATAATCTAAGCTTTCACCTTTAACATGGGGAAAAAAAAAAGTAAATCCAAAGCAAGCAGAAGAAGAGAAATAATAAAAGTAAAAGCAGAAATCATTGAAATTGAAAACAGAAAAACAATAGAGAAAATCAATGAAACAAAGAGCTAGCTCTTTGAAAAGATTAAAAAAAAAAAATCAATAAAATTGACAAACCCTAGCAAGACTGACAAAGAGAAAAAGAAAGACAGCATAAATTATCATTCTCAGGAATGAAACAGGGGATGTCACTACAGAGCCTACAGACATCAAAAGACTAAGGGAGGGAGGAGGGGCAAGATGGCAGCATAGAGAGGAGTGGAATTTAGTCAGGCCCCTGGAACAACTCATAAACAAGGAACAACTAGTAAACAATTTGGAATAACTGCTGGGGGACAACCGTGATTGTCCACACATTGTACACCAACTTGAACTGGGAGGAATGCCTGAGATTGCAGCATAGAATCTGTAAGTAAAACCTGAGGAACCACACCAAGACCCCCTTCCCCCATGTCAGGCTGAGCTGCAAAACTTGCTGTGATAGAAACTAGCAGCACTCTCTGAGCGAGTGAATATACCTCAGCTGAGCTCCAGCTGGGGTTTTAATTAACAAATGTGGACTGCTGAATACAAGCTACAAACTCCCAAGAAGCAGACAGAGGCTTTTAGTGATGACTGACCTTACACAGCTGGGGGACTCCTCTGTCCTGGGAGGGAGAGCCTAAAAGACCGGATGCTACCTCTGGCCAATGAGTGAAACTGGGGGGCTGTGTACTGGCCCCAACAGGGGTCCTTTCTGTCCCTTTTTCTCTCTCTGAACTTAAGAGGCTCAGAAGAAAGAGCTGCAGCCATTTACAGTTTGCAGCACTCTGAACCAGACAGGGGTGGAGATAACTGAGTCAGAGAGACTATTCAAATGCAGATGATAAATTCCTAGGGGGTGTATCTTCCCTAAGAGTAAGGAGGTGGGGCCTAGCTTTCCCTTCAGAACCAGACCCCACAGCCTGGGGGAAAACAGCCAAAACAGAAACTAAGGAGGCCACACCTCCTTACACCAGTTGGGAGTGAAAGACTGACAGCACCACCTGCTGGGTAGGTTAGGAAAAGCACAGCGACTGGAAACCTCACAGGAAAGTCTGTCTTTCCTCTAAGATACACTCCGAATATAACCCCATTTTGAGACCTGAACCCGTTCTGGTCTGGGAAAATCTGACTGGGGTAACCAAGGAAACCAGATGCCTAGACAACAAAAAACTACAATCTATACTAGGGAAAATGAAGATATGACCCAGTCAAAAAAACAAACTTACACCTCAATCAAGATACAGTTGAGATAATGTTTCACTTTAATGAAACAATCTATTAAAGATTTTCAAAGAAATATGCTAAATCAAATAAAAAACCAAATCAATGAGTTCAGGGAAGATATAACAAAAGAGACAAAGGCTATAAAGAAAACACTGGATAAACATAAGGTAGAAATCCCAAGTATGAGAAAACAACTGGCAGAATCTGTGGAAATGAAGGGCACAACACAAGAGATGAAAGACACAATGGAGACATACAACAGCAGATCTCAAGAGGCAGAAGAAAACACTCAGGAACTGGAGAACAAGACACCTGAAATCCTACACACAAAACAGATAGGGAAAAGAATGGAAAAATATGAGAGACATCTCAGGGAATTAAATGACAACACGAAGCACACGAATGTACACGTCTTGGGTGTCCCAGAAGGAGAAGAGAAGGAAAAAGAGGCAGAAGCAATAATAGAGGAAATAATCAACGAAAATTTCCCATCTCTTATGAAAGACATAAAATTGCAGATCCAAGAAGCACAGCATACCCCAAACAGGATAGATCTGAATAGGCCTATGCCAAGACACTTAATATTCAGATTATCAATGTCAAAGACAAAGAGAGAATCCTGAAAGCAGCAAGAGAAAAGCGATCCATCACATACAAAGGAAGTTTGATAAGACTATGTGCAGATTTCTCAGTGGAAACCGTGGAGGCAAGAAGGAAGTGGGGTGATATATTTAAGATACTGAAAGAGAAAAGCCACCAATAAGAATCCCATATCCAGCAAAACTGTCCTTCAAATATGAGGGAGAGCTTAAAATATTCTCTGACAAACAGACAATGAGAGTTTGTGAACAAGATCCCTGTGCTACAGGAAATACTAAAGGGAGCACTACAGACAGATAGGAAAAGACAAGAGTGAGAGGTTTGGAACACAATTTTGGGTGATGGTAGCACAGCAATGTAAGTACACTGAACAAAGATGACTGTGAGTATGGTTGAAAGAGGAAGTTGAGGAGCATGTGGGACACCAGAAAGAAAGAGGAAAGATAAAGACTGGGACTGTATAACTCAGTGAAACCTAGGGTGCTCAACAACTGTGATAAAATATACAAATATGTTTTACATGAAGGAGAACAAATGAATGTCAACCTTGCAAGGAGTTAAAAATAGGGTGGTATTGGGGAATAAAAATACAATCAATGCAAACTAGAGACTATAGTTAACAGAAACTTTGTATTATGCTTCCTTTAATGTAACAAAAGCAATATACCAAAGCTAAATGCCTATAAGAGGGGCACATAAGGGAGGAGTATGGGACTCTTGGCATTGGTGATGTTGTCTGGCTCTTTTATTCTACTTTAATTTAATTCTATCTTTCCTTTCATTGCTTTTTAGCTGTCATATTTTTTTTTAATTTTTATTTTATTTTGTCTCTCTGACTTCTTTGACTCTTCCTCCTTCTGTGTGGAAGAAATGGAGATGTCCTTATATAGATAGTGGTGATGGTGGTGAATACATAAATATGTAACTATACAGGGAACCATCAACTGTGTACATAGGACAGAAAGTATGGTGGGTGAACAAAACCATCTTAAAAAGAATGGGTTGATGAAGTAAACTCGAGGGCACTATATTGAGTGAAATAAGTCAGACACATAAGGACAAATATTGCATGGTCTCACTGATATGAACTAATTATAATATATAAACACATAATAAAAATGTAGCTTATGAGGGGTGACAAGGGGATTGGGAAAGCCATAAGGACCACACTCCACTTTGTCTAGTTTATGGATGGATGAGTAGAAAAATAGGGGAAGGAAACAAACAGACAAAGGTACTCAGTGTTCTTTTTTACTTCAATTGCTCTTTTTCACTCTAATTATTATTCTTGTTATTCTTGTGTGTGTGCTAATGAAGGTGTCAGGGATTGATTTGGGTGATGAATGTACAACTATGTAATGGTACTGTGAACAATCGAAAGTACGATTTGTTTTGTATGACTGCGTGGTATATGAATACATCTCAATAAAATGAAGATTAAAAAAAAAAGACATAATGCTGAGCAAAATAAGCCAGGCACAAAAAGAGAGATATTGTATGTTACCACTAATGTGAATTCTGTGAAAAATGTACAATATTTTATACTGTAGAATGTAGGGGACCTAGAGATACCAATTAGTGGAGGGGGAATGATAATCTAATAAGAACAGATAAACTATGGAGGGTAATCTCAATGCTATGGGAATGCTCAGGAATGATTATGGTTTGTAAACTTTCTTGGATATAGTAAGATCATGTTGGAAGCAATAGAGTTATTTTAGGTTTTTTTTTTCTCTTATTCCTTTGTTTTCTTAGGGGTTGTTAATTTTCTTGGGGTATGGTAGGAACATGTCGGAAGCAATGTAGTTATTTTAGATTATTTGTTTTTCTTACTCCTCTGTTTGGACATGGTTTATTAATTTTCTTGGGGTATGGTAGGAACATATTGGAAGCAAAGTAGTTATTTTAGGTTATTTGTTTTCCTTAATCCATTGCTTTGTTTGAAATGTTGTGGGGTTTTTTTTGGTTGTTGTTTGCCTGTTTGTTTTTAATTTTTTGATAAACAAAAGTTAAAAAATTGAAAAAAAATCAGTAGAAAAATGGGAGTAAAAACTAAATGACAAATAGGGTGGGATGGGGGGATGGTTTGGGTATTCTCTTTTCACTTTTATTTTTTATTCTTATTCTGATTCTTTCTGATGTAAGGAAAATGTTCAGAAATAGATTGTGGTGATGAACACATAACTATATGATCATACTGTGAACAGTTGATTGTATACCGTGGATGACTGTATGGTTTGTGAATATATTTCAATAAAACTGAATTTAAAAAAAAAAAAATATATATATATATATATATAAACACATAGACATGAAATATAAGTTAACAGGATATAGAACGAAGCTAAAGAATGGGGAGCAGTTGCTTAGCATGAGCAGAATGTTCAACTAGGGTGAACGTAAACATTTGGAAATGGATAGAGGTGATGGTAGCACATTGTGAGAATAACCAACAGTGCTGAATGGTGTGTGAATGTGGTGGAAAGGGGAAGCTCAGAGTCACGTATGTCACCAGAAGAAAAGCTGGAGGTTAAAAGATGGGAATGTATAAAACAGTGAATCTTGTGGTGGACAATGTCCGTGATTAGCTGCACAAATATTAGAAATCTCTTTTAGGAATTAGAACAAATGTGTGACACTATAACTAGAAGCTAATAATAGAGGGGTATATAGGGGAAAATATATACCTATTGCAAACTATGTACAACAGTTAACAGTATTTTTAATATTCTTTCATCAACAGTAACAAATGTACTATACCAATACTATGAGTCAGTAATGGAGGGGGTGGTGGTTAGGGGTAGGGGAGGAATTGAGTTTTCTTTTTTTTCTTTATTTCTTTTCTGGAGTAATGAAAATGTTTAAAAATTGGGAAAAAAATTAATTGTGGTGTTGGATGCATAGCTGCATGATGCTGCCGTGGGCAACTGATTATGAACTTTGGATCTTTGGATAATTGTATGGTATGTGAACAATCTCAATAAAATAAAATTAAAAAAAAAAAGACTAAGGGAATACCATGAACAACTATACACATGTAAACTATACACATGTAAACTATACACATGACAACCTACATGAAATTAACCATTTCCTCAAAAAACACAAACCACAACTCATATAATATGAAATAGATAGATTTTAATAGCTCTTTAACTATTAAAGAAATTGCATTTGTAATTTTAAAACTCACAAAAGAGAAATCTCCAGGCCAGGAAGTTTCACTGAAGAATTCTACCAAATGTTAAAGAATGAATATGAATTTTACAGACTCTCTTACAGAAAAAGAAAAGGAAGCCATACTCCCCGATTCATTGTGTAAAGCTAGTATCAACCTGATATCAATACCAGACAAAGATGTGCCGAAATAAGAAAACTATAGTCAAAATCCCTCATGAATACAGGCATAAAAATCCTTAACAAATTATTAGCAAATAAAGTTCTACAATATATAGAAAGAATCATATACCATGACCGAATGGGGTTTATGCCAAGGATCCAAAGCTAGTTTAATATTTGAAAGTCAATGAGTGTACTCCATCATATTAACAAGGCTATTATTTCTTATAACTGCATGTGAATCTATAATTACCTCAAAATAAAAAGTTTTTAATTTAAAAAAAAAGAAAGAACCTGCCCCTAGGTAGCAAATGGGAGAAACAGGTATACTACAGTGGTTTTACCTAGTACCTTAGAACGACCTAGTAAAATTAACTAAAAGTAAATTCCCTAGACCCAACTCAGATATGGGTCTATCAGGATTAATTTTGCAGGGTTCCCTTTGAATCTGGCAATTAGCCAAGAGTGGAAACTACAGGCTTAGAAGACAAATAACAATAAAAGGCCATAGGGGATAGCAAAAGAAAAGATCTCACCACGCTATAAGATGAGGAAAGGAGCTTAAAAGGATGAGAAAGATGTTAAAACTCAGACCTAAAGAGGAGGGTATTCCAAGCAGAAGAGCAAATGTGAGCAAAACACTAGGCCTGGAGATAGAGTGTGTTCAGGAAACACCAAATAATTGTGGTTGGTCTTAGAGAACAATTCCTTTTTCTCTTCAACACTTATCACCACATATGATACTCTATCTGTTACTTATTTACCTTTGTTATTTTCCTGTCTTCCCCCACTAGGATGAAGCTCCATGTGGGTAAGGATTTTTGTTTGTTTTTCACTGCACCATCCCCAGGGTCTAGAATAGTGCATGGCATATAGCAGGCATTATTGAATGAATGATGAATGGTAGAAAAAGACTGGAGAGGCAGATTTGGGGTCAAAGCAGACACACACACACATCTCTCAAATAACTGCCTAAGAAGCTTGGCCTTAATTGGAGCCTTAAGAAGATTAAATGGCAAAGAGTGTATATACTTGATCCCAAGAGTAGATCAACCTAAATTTTAACATATGTCCTAAAAACTCTTTAAAATTCTACTACTTTAGTATGTGCAAGTACCTATTCTATATGCCAGACACCATGGCAGATGCTATATACACATTATTTTTATTCTTCACCATACTCTAAGACATAGTGACTTGCCCAAAGTCACTCAGGTAGGAAAATGTGTTGCCAAGATTTGACCCTAGATCTGCCAACTCTAAAAGATCTTACTAGTTCAACTGCAAAACCACTAACACTTAATTCATAAACTTAAATAAAAGGTACTCTTTCCAAAGAATAGTGTGATAAGATGGAGATTTTTCAATAACTCATGAAAAGTCAATACCTTAGTTGATGCCTGGTCATATTGGGCCATTGATCTCACTAGCTCATCCCTACTTTTGTTCGAAACTTTCTCTTTTTCAAGTAATTCCACTTTTGCTTTCTCCAACTGGAGTTGGAGCTCTTGAAATTTATTCACTTGGTTCTTCATTTCTCTTTCTTGCCTTTGCAGCCGTACTTCCAGCTCACTAATCTTGCTTTTTAGCTCTTAAATCACAAACAAAAACACACTTCAGTTAATGTGCATTTTTCACACAAATTTTACGACTAAATTCAGAATTTATCATTTATTTTAGCCTGCTCTAAAATCTTTGATGAGACCAATATAAATCAATTTACATTAAACACAGAAACTACTTTAATCAGATTTAATTCGATGTTTAACCTCTGTTGTCATTTGTATTCATATACCTCATAGAAAGCAGGTAAAACAGATTTTCTTGTGTTTATTACGTCTGCTTTTTTAAAATCACAAAGTGTTTTACTGAGACTGCAAAAAAGTGCAACGCATACAATGCTTTGTTAAAATTACCATTTTATTTTTTTATATACTCACAGGCTAACATTTGTTCTGTGCCCATATCAATGCAAATTAGTGCTAAACAGTAAAAAATTCACCCTCCTATATTATCTGGTAGCATTACCTCCAGTAAAGATCAAGACAGTGTGAACCTACTATCCTGCCAAAATTAACAATCATTTTTCCCCCCATGTTTTCTCCACATACACACACTATTGGTTCCAATGACACTGGCAGTGTGACAGCTCTCACCAGTGAACACTGACGGTGATTTTCGATATATCATAGCCCTAGAAATTATCATATTCTACACAGTGGGTGCCAAAATACCACCTGGTACCCTTGGCTGTCAGCTGTAGCATATAGCACAGTAGCCAAGGTTACAGGTTTGATCCCATATGGACAACCTGGCATTGCAGAGCAAAGCTATTCTGCAGACACATGCCACACCTCTGGCCAAAGCTGGTCAGACTCCACGCTTGTTCTATGGGCTACAAAAGGAGCCAGATGAGAAACACGGGCAACACCAACTGTAACCAATTTACTCACCCCGCTTCTGGAAAGACAAGTCAAAGCCACTCATCCTACTCTTAAAGGCTTCGGGGCAGAAGCTTGTCAGCACAAATAAAGGTACATGGCAAAATTGTATGTGATACCTTTTACCAAAAGACAGTATTTCACATCACCACTCTGGGATGTTGACCACTGATGCATATAACAAAGCACATCAGCACTTTACAGGACTAAATAGTCTGGAATCATTTCTTAAATTTTCTCAAGAAAATTTCATTTAAACTAAAACTGAGCTCAATAAGTTACCTTGATTCTGGGCTTTTAATTGATCCAGAAGATGAGAATTGCGAGAATTATCACAGAAACTGCTATTGGCATCTTTTTTCCCTATTTGCAAAGACAGTCTACTCGGAGTCACCTCTTGTTCCCCAGGAAAGTGAGGGGCAGAGAAATCTCTCCTAATCGGAGTCTTTTGAGCAACAGATGAAAGCCGACTTGGGGTCTTCTCCTGTTGCCATGAGAACACAGACGAAGAAGCCTGATGTCGAGCAATCTCTCGGTGATTCATGGTGCTTTGGGGAATAGTCTGGCTTGCTTTCTATAAAAACAGAACCTTTTTAGAGTCTTTTAGAAATTTAAATATTCAAAGCTATTTATTTTCAAATAGAACATAAAGCCATGATGCCAAGAAGTTTTCCACTCTGCACTAAGAAAGAACATTCATCAAGTCGAGGGAACCATTAAGCTCCAGTATCCAGTGATAGAATATTCGAAAGGTCAGATTTCTCGGCAATTGAAGGGTTAAGCAAGTGCCATCTGAAGCCAAACTATTTTAAATGGGCTAAGTCTTTGTATTTATTCTGCATCCCTTATCTCCATTAAACATAAGTGAGTATTCACTGCCATTATGAATTTCAAAATTGGCTTTCCTTTGCCTATCACGTCCCCCTGTAGCTTTGTGCAAATAGAATGAAAATGAAATATTAGTCGAAAGAAATCTCACTTTCCACCATAGCATTTCCCCCAAAAATGTTCTATAGGGTGTTTATAATATACAATGCACATCTGTGGATTATCTGCTGTTCTGAATTGTCCTGGATATAGATTCTGCATTAACTTTTTTATACCAAGAGCTCTTCTCTTGCCACAGGGAGAGGTTTATTTAATGTTTATGGAGACCTACATTCCTCCATAAAATAACTGTAGGAATCAATGTCAGGGGCAGAATTGGTATGACTGAATGAATTAGATGATAAACCTCATGATATTTCTAGGACAAACCAGAGAATTATTATTTAATTTTTATCCGTCTTGATAAGCAATGCCTTTGCTACACATCAGAATTCCAATGACTTCAAAACAACAAGATTAAAAGGCATGAAAAGAGTTAAAAGTGGTAAAGCGCTAACAAATGCATAGCTAATAATGATTCTTAAATCCTTACTATTTAAGGTATCTACTTATAAATTCATCTTAAAATTGTTTGCTGAATTGTGTTTTTACGTTCTGCAGAAATGCACAATTAAGCTCCAAGCTGGGTTTTTTTAGCCAATAGCATATCATGTGAACAGCAATGGTAGACATAAATTCTCTATATTCCAGGTATTTTCATGGTCAAGTCCTGAACTGGAAGCAGGGGGTCTTAGAGACCTCAATTTTACTTATTTTGTTGACATTTAACAAATCTCTTTACCCACCTCTACCTGCTTATTTACCCATATCAAATAGGGTTAAACACCCTTTTCAGCAGCTTATTTAAAAGTATTGAGGACTATGCTGATAGTGTTCTCCTCTGAAATATTTCACAAATAAGGATCCTCAAACGCCATGTCCCTGTTAGTAGTCACCACATTCTATTGGAAGGGCTGTCCTATTCTCTCCAAATACACTCTTTTATCATCTAATCTCAATAGGGGAACATTTATACAACTATGATTTCTGTAGATTTCTATGAACTTTTACTATTTGGGGGTAACCTAACCTCTCTACTCTAATTTTCTCACTTCTACCTATTTTTAAAACTAAGAATTAATCACAACCAATAAGTCAGAAACGTTATTTTTCATCATAAAAAAACAATGTCAGTCCTATATAAAACAGATTGTCCCTAATTTTGTTCTCTATCAAAGTACTTCTATAAATAGTATCCTCTATTATAGGATCCATAATTAACTTACTTTAGCCTGTAAAACTTTAACCTCTGCCTCTAATCTTTTTCTTTCTTCAACTTCTTTATTATATTTCTCTTTTAGATCTTCATACTTGGAACCTAAACACAGACAATGAAATACAATTTTATTTCAATCACTGATTTCATGGAAGAATTCACAGGTCAATAATCATTACAAGAGATAATCTAGAAACAAATGTGTTAATAAACCAAGTAGAAAGAACATTTTTCTTAGGACAAAAGATCAAAAAACTGATCAAATTACTCAAATATTGAAATACACAGAAATACATGTTTTTGAATATTCTGAAAAATTACCTTTAAAACACACCATATAAGGATAAAGTGAAAAGTTTAAAGGCTTAACTAGGTGACACAACAAGGTTCGACAGGTATGCAAATAGATATGTGAGTAGTGTTTGCATTTTTTAATGCCCAGATTGAAAGCTGGGTTCAAAGTTTAATTAATCCATTTATTTGGCAGAATTAAAATCTCTAAATAAAAGAGACATCTGTACCCCCTACGTGGGATCTGACTCCCAGGGGTGTAAATCTCCCTGACAATGCAGGATATGACTCTCGGGGATGAATCTGGACCCAGCATCGTGGGTTTGAGAACATCTTCTTGACCAAAAGGGGGATGTGAAATGAAACGAAATAAAGCTTCAGTGGCTGAGAGATTTCAAATGGAGTTGAGAGGTCACTCTGGTGGACACTCTTACGCACTATACAGATAACACTTTTTAGTTTTTAATATATTGGAATAGCTAGAAGTAAATACCTGAAACTACCAAACTACAACCCAGTAGCCTTGATTCTGGAAGACGATTGTATAACAATATAGCTTACGAGGGGTGATAGTGTGATTGTGAAAACCTTGTGGATCGTACTCCCTTTATTCAGTGTATGGATGGATGAGTAGAAAATTGGAGACAAAAACTAAAAGAAAAATAGGATGGGATGGGGGAGATGATTTGGGTGTTCTTTTTTACTTTTATTTCTTATTCTTATTCTGATTCTTTCTGGTGTAAGGAAAGTGTTCAAAAATAGATTGGGGTGATGATGCATAACCATATGCTGGTACCGTGAACAGCTGACTTGTACACCATAGATGATTGTATGGTATGTGAATATATCTCAATAAAACTGAACTTAATTTTTTTTTTTTTTAAAAAAAGAGTTATCTATAGCAAGGAACAAAATACTTACCACTATAATATTGACTTGGTGTTAGTGGAGTTGTAAAAATTTTTTGTGGTGTATTGCATGGGTTCAGAGAGGCGTCTGCAGCCAGAGCAGCTTGTTGGCTTCTTTCAAGTTCAGATTTATACCTGTTAGTAAAGGACCCAAGAGGATACCAGATCAGTTAAAACAAATGCTACAGAATACCAAAGTTATACATTCCCAGAGAGTAATAAACTTACAATGAAACCCACCCCTCTAAAAATTTTTACCACCTCATTTACCCAACACATTTATTAAGAAATAACTTATGTGACATAATGCAATGTCTTGTCCTCAAAGGAACTCAGTCTAACTGGGGAAACAGAAATGTAAACCAATGATTATGCTATATAGGCTATAATGAAAATCTGTAATGACCACTATGGTAGCAAAGAGAGTTGGCGATTGGGGATAAATACCAAGCAGTTTATGTTCTAAGACACGAAAAGACACAGGGATATAAAAGAACCCACAAGTTCAGAAACAAGAGAAAACTATTATCATGAAGCATGGGGCTCAAATCATAAGAATGGATGAGGTGACTTAGCATATCTAGTCATAGCAAAAGCATAGCCTTGATATACATATCACTTACCATATGACATTTTAAGAAAAAGTTTATCTTTAATGATTATGGGTTCTGAAAAGTATTCATTGCCTCTGCCAGTATTCAGTTATAAACGAGAGGTAAGGATATACGTAATAACAAAGGTCTGTGAGTGTGTGTGTCTATGTGTATGTTATTCCAAACAGTTTGTGAAGATTATAAATGGAAAATAAAAGCTGAGTTGTTTTGTGTGTGTGTGTGTTTTTTTTTTTTGCAAATACATTGCATCAAAAATATAGTATTCACACTAGCTAAAACAAAACATTAATGAAATAATTTTTTAATAAAAAAATAATTAAAAATTAAGTTGATATAACAATGCATCTAGAAAAGATATAAGGTTGGAAACAGTTGTAAAGAAATGGGGAAAGCAAGTTTATATATTGTATGTATGTACAGAAATAGTCCTACCATTGAAGTAAGTTCTGAACACATTTCAGAACCAAACCACCCATGCTAAAAGAGGGCTCAGCTCTTACAAATCTCTAATGTCTCTGATTTTAGCTTAGTATAAGAAATACAATGAACACCCTGTTAGAACAGCCAATGATACATACCAGTCTTCTGGCTATGAGACCGTTCATTACTCAAAGCAGAGGCTGAAGAAAGTAGTGAGAAATTGCCTCAGAACCCCTAGCTCTGCCCAGCTTCAAATTCAGGGAAGGAAGAGATAATAATATGAGCTGAGAACAAAGACTATTCAACAAATCAGATCATCACACTTGAGCTTAAGTAGGTAACAGCACTGTCTAATAGAAATGGCCTATTAACGTTTAAATAGCAACAAGGAACAAGCAAAATTAACGTTAACATTTTATTTAACTCAATAATTCCAAAATATTTTTGGAAAAAAATAAGTCCAATGGCTGAGAAAATTCACTAATCTTTAATCAATATAAAAATTATTACGAGATATTTTGCATCCTTTTCATATGAAATCTTGAGAACATTATATACCATACACTTAGAGCATATCTCAATTTGGACTGGTCATATTTCAAGTGCTCATGAACATCATGTAGCCAGTGGCTACTGTTTTGGACAGCACAGGTCTGTAAAGCCTAATAAAGGTGTCACAGTGTTGGTGATTCTAAAGACGACTTTTGAAGAACTTTGCAAAACCATTGTTTCTCCTCCCCCTCAAATTCACCTTATACCCTTTCGCCTATTCTTTCATTTAAAATGTGATTTATTTTAAATATGAAATAAAAGCATATCCTAGGCCGGGCAAGACGGCAGAGTGGTGAGCTGTACGTTTTAGTTACTCCTCCAGGGCAGTAGGCAGAAAGCCAGGAACTGCGTGGACTGGACACCGGAGAGCAATTTGACTTTGGGCATACTTCATACAACACTCATGAACATGTGGAACTGCTGAGTTCAGTGAAATCTGTATGTTTTCGCAACCAGGAGACCCACGCCCCTCCCTGCCAGGTTCAGTCCCATGGGAGGAGGGGCCGTCAGCGCTGGGAACGAGGAGGGAGAGCTGCAGTTGTGGCTCTTATCGTAACCTCATTCTACTGATCCAAACTCCAATCATAGATAGACTGAGACCAGACACCAGAGAATCCGGGAGCAGCCAGCTGGCGGAAAGGAGATACAGATAGCAAAAACAGCAAGAAAAACAGAAAAATAAAAGCAGAGGCTTTTTGGAGTTCTGGTGAACACAGAAAGGGAGAAACAGAAAGGCAGAGTCAGGCTCATATGCAAAACCAGAAGAAAAACTGGTTTCTCGGCCCCCTGGACCATTCCTTAATGGCCCTAATTGCTTTGTCTCTTAGCATTTCAATAACCCATTAGATCTGAAAGGAGGGCCTTTCCCTTTTTTTCTTTTTTTATCTTTTTATCTTTTTCTGAAAACAGTTACTCTAAGAAGCCCAATACAGAAAGCCTCAAAGACTTGCAATTTGGGCAGGTCAAGACAAGAGCAGAACTAAGACAACTCTGAGACACAAGGCAATAAGTCCAATGGCTGAGAAAATTCACTAAACACCACAACTTCACAAGAAAAGGGGGGCATCCTCTCACAGCCATCATCCCAGTGGACAGGGAACACTCCTGCCCGTCGCCAGCCACATAGCCCAGAGCTGCCCCAGACAACCCAGTGTGATAGGAAGTACTTCCAATAATACAAGCGCAGACCACAAAATTGGGTGTGTACACTAGCCTTCCCTGCACCCTCAGCTGGTTGTCCCAGAGTTGGGAAGGCGGAGCACAGTGAATTAACATGCCCCAGTCAGCCATCCTTTCAGTAGACTGGGAGCCTCCCTACACAGCCCTGCAGCCCAGAACTGCCCTGGAAGGACGGCGCTCACCTCTGACATAGCACAGTCATCCCTCAACAGAGGGCCCAGGGGTACACGGCCTGGAAGAGGGACCCACTTGCAAGTCTCAGGGGCCATACACCAATACCAAGGACTTGTGGGTCGGGAGCAGAGACAAACTGTGGCAGGACTGAACTGAAGGATTAGACTATTGCAGTAGCTTTAAATCTCCAGGAAGCCAGGGAGATTTGATTGTTAGAGCCTCCCCCCTTCCCTGACCGCCCAGACACATGCCCTATACACAGGGCGGGCAACACCAACTACACATGCAAGCTTGGTACACAATTGGACCCCACAAGACTCACTCCCCCACTCACCACAAAGACAAAGCAGGGGAGAACCGGCTTGAGGGGAATAGGCGGCTCATGGATGCCACCTGCTGGTTAGTTAGAGAAAGTGTACTCCACAAAGCTATAGATCTGACAAATTAGAGATAAGGATTTTAATCGGACTACAGATCCTAAAAGAACCTATCAAGTTAAGCAAATGCCAAGAGGCCAAAAACAACAGAAATTTTAAAGCATATGAAAAAACTGGATGATAAGGATAATCCAACCCCAAGCACCCAAATCAAAAGATCAGAGGAGACACAGTACCTGTAACAATTAATCAAAAAACTAAAGATGAACAACAAGACCATGGCACAGGATATAAAGTACATGAAGAAGAGCATGGCACAGGAAATAAAGGACATCAAGAAGACCCCAGAAGAGCATAAAGAAGAAATTGCAAGAATAAATAAAAAAATAGACTATCTTATGGAAATTAAAGAAACTGTTGACCAAATTAAAAAGATTCTGGATACTCATAGTACAAGACTAGAGGAGGCTGAACAACAAATCAGTGACCTGGAAGATGACAGAATGGAAAACGAAAGAAGAAAAGAAAGAATGGGGAAAAAATTGAAAAAATCAAAATGGACCTCAGGGATATAATAGATAATATAAAACGTCCCAATATAAGACTCATTGGTGTTCCAGAAGGGAAAGAGAAGGGTAAAGGTCTAGGAAGAGTATTCAAAGAAATTGTTGGGGAAAATTTCCCAAATCTTCTAAACACCATAAATACACAAATCGTAAATGCCCAGCGAACTCCAAATAGAATAAATCCAAATAAACCCACTCCAAGACATATTCTGATCACACTGTCAAATACAGAAGAGAAGGAGCAAATTCTGAAAGCAGCAAGAAAAAAGCAATTCACCTCATACAAAGGAAACAACATAAGACTAAGTAGTGACGACTCAGTGGCCACCATGGAGGCGACAAGGCAGTGGCATGACATATTTAAAATTCTAAATGAGAAAAATTGCCAACCAAGAATTCTTTATCCAGCAAAGCTTTCCTTCAAATCTGAGGGAGAACTTAAATTTTTCATAGACAAACAAATGCTAAAAGAATTTTCTAACAAGAGACTTCCCCTTCTTGAGATAATAAAGGGAGCCCTACCAAAAGAGAAACAAAGAAAGGAGAGAGAGAGACATGGAGAAAGGTTCAGTACTACAGAGACTGAGTATGGGTACATAATAGAGAGATGGAAAAAGTATATATGACAAACATAAACCAAAGGATAAGATGGCTGATTCAAGAAATGCCTTCACGGTTATAATGTTGAATGTAAATGGATTAAACTCCCCAATCAAAAGATGTAGATTTGCAGAATGGATTAAAAAAATGAACCATCAATATGTTCCTTACAAGAGACTCATCTTAGACACAGGGACACCAAGAAATTGAAAGTGAAAGCATGGAAAAAAATATTTCATGCAAGCTACAGCGAAAAGAAAGCAGGAGTAACAATATTAATCTCACATAAAATAGACTTTAAATGCAAGGATGCTATGAGAGACAAAGAAGGCCACTACATACGAATAAAGGGGCAATTCAACAAGAAGAAATAACAATCATAAATGTTTATGCACCCAATCAAGGTGCCACAAAATACATGAGACAAACACTGGCAAAACTAAAGGAAGCAATTGATGTTTCCACAATAATTGTGGGAGACTTCAACACATCACTCTCTCCTATAGATAGATCAACCAGACAGAAGACCAATAAGGAAACCAAAAACCTAAACAATCTGATAAATGAATTGGATTTAACAGACATATATAGAACATTACATCCCAAATCACCAGGATACACACTCTTCTCTAATGCTCACGGAACTTTCTCCAGAATAGATCATACGCAGGGACATAAAACAAGCCTCAATAAATTTAAAAAAAAATGAAATTATTCAAAGCATATTCTCTGACCACAATGGAATACAATTAGAGTCAATAACCATCAGAGACAGAAAATTCACAAATACCTGGAGGTTAAACAAAATGCTCCTAAACAATCAGTGGGTTAAAGAAGAAATAGCAAGAGAAATTGCTAAATACATAGAGACAAATGAAAATGAGAACACAACATACCAAAACCTATGGGATGCAGCAAAAGCAGTACTGAGGGGGAAATTTATAGCACTAAATGCATATATTAAAAAGGAAGAAAGAGCCAAAGTCAAAGAACTAATGGATCAACTGAAGAAGCTAGAAAATGAACAGCAAACCAATCCTAAACCAAGTAGAAGAAAAGAAATAGCAAGGATTAAAGCAGAAATAAATAACATAGAGAACAAGAAAAACAATAGAGAGGATAAATAACAACATAAGTTGGTTCTTTGAGAAGATACAAGATTGACAAGCCCCTAGCTAGACTGACAAATCAAAAAGAGAGAAGATTCGTATAAACAAAATAATGAATGAGAACAGTGACATTACTGTGGATCTCGAAGAAATTTAAAAAATTATAAGAGGATACTATGAACAACTGTATGCCAACAAACTGGATAATGTAGAGGAAATGGACAATTTCTTGGAAACATATGAACAACCTAGACCTGAAAAGAAACAGAAGACCTTAACTCACCAATCACAAGCAAAGAGATCCAATCAATCGTAAAAAAGCTTCCCACAAATAAACACCGAGGGCCAAATGGCTTCACAGGAGAATTCTACCAAACTTTCCAAAAAGAACTGACACAAATCTTACTTAAACTCTTTCAAAAAATCAAAGAAAATGGAACACTACCTAACTCATTTTATGACGCTAACATCAATCTAATACCAAAACCAGGCAAAGATGCTACAAAAAAGGAAAACTACCGGCCAATCTCCCTAATGAATACAGATGCAAAAATTCTCAACAAAATACTTGCAAATCGAATCCAAAGACACATTAAAAAAATCATACACCATGACCAAGTGGGGTTCATTCCAGGCATGCAAGGATGGTTCAACATAAGAAAATCAATCAATGTATTACAACACATTAACAAATCAAAAGAGTAAAATCAAATGATCATCTCAATGGATGCTAAAAAAGCATTTGACAAAATCCAACATCCCTTTTTGATAAAAACACTTCAAAAGGTAGGAATTGAAGGAAACTTCCTCAATATGATAAAGAGCATATATGAGAAACCCACAGCCAGCATAGTACTCAATGGTGAGAGACTGAAAGCCTTCCCTCTAAGATCAGGAACAAGACAAGGATGCCCGCTGTCACTGCTGTTATTCAACATTGTGCTGGAAGTGCTAGCCAGGGCAATCCGGCAAGACAAAGAAATAAAAGGCATCCAAATTGGAAAAGAAGAAGTAAAACTGTCATTGTTTGCAGATGATATGATCTTATATCTGGAAAACCTTGAGAAATCGACGATACAGCTGCTAGAGCTAATAAACAAATTTAGCAGAGTAGCAGGATACAAGATTAATGCACATAAGTCAGTAATGTTTCTATATGCTAGAAATGAACAAACTGAAGAGACACTCAAGAAAAAGATACCATTTTCATAGCAACTAAAAAAATCAAGTACCTAGGAATAAACTTAACCAAAGATGTAAAAGACCTATACAAAGAAAACTACATAACTCTATTAAAAGAAATAGAAGGGGACCATAAAAGATGGAAAAATATTCCATGTTCATGGATAGGAAGGCTAAATGTCATTAAGATGTCAATTCTACCCAAACTCACCTACAGATTCAATGCAATCCCAATCAAAATTCCAACAACCTACTTTCCAGACTTGGAAAAGCTAGTTATCAAATTTATTTGGAAAGGGAAGATGCCTCGAATTGCTAAAGACACTCTAAAAAAGAAAAATGAAGTGGGGGGATTTATATTCCCTCACTTTGAAGCTTATTATACAGCCACAGTTGTCAAAACAGCATGGTACTGGCACAAAGATAGACATATTGATCAATGGAATCAATTTGAGAATTTGGAGATAGACCCCCCAGATCTATGGCCGACTGATCTTTGATAAGGCCCCCAAAGTCATTGAACTGGGTCATAACAGTCTTTTCAACAATTGGGGCTGGGAGAGTTGGATATCCATATCCAAAAGAATGAAAGAGGAACCCTACCTCACACCCTACACAAAAATTAACTCAAAATGTATCAAAGATCTCAATATAAAAGAAAGTACCATAAAACTCCTAGAAGATAATGTAGGGAAACATCTTCAGGACCTTGTATTAGGCGGCCACTTCCTAGACTTTACACCCAAAGCACAAGCAACAAAAGAAAAAATAGGTAAATGGGAACTCCTCAAGCTTAGAAGTTTCTGTACCTCAAAGGAATTTCTCAAAAAGGTAAAGAGGCAGTCAACTCAATGGGAAAAAAATTTTGGAAACCATGTAGCTGACAAAAGACTGATATCTTGCATATATAAAGAAATCCTACAACTCAATGATGATAGTACAGACAGCCCAATTATAAAATGGGCAAAAGATATGAAAAGACAGCTCTCTGAAGAGGAAATACAAATGGCCAAGAAACACATGAAAAAATGTTCAGCTTCACTAGCTATTAAAGAGATGCAAATTAAGACCACAATGAGATACCATTTCACACCAATTAGAATGGCTGCCATTAAACAAACAGGAAACTACAAATGCTGGACAGGACGTGGAGAAATTGGAACTCTTATTCATTGTTAGTGGGACTGTATAATGGTTCAGCCACTCTGGAAGTCAGTCTGGCAGTTCCTTAGAAAACTAGATACAGAGTTACCCTTTGATCCAGCGATTGCTCTTCTCGGTATATACTCGGAAGATCTGAAAGCAGTGACACGAACAGATATCTGCACACCAATGTTCATAGCAGTATTATTCAGAATTGCCAAGAGATGGAAACAACCCAAATGTCCTTCAACAGATGAGTGGATAAATAAAATGTGGTATATACACATGATGGAATACTACATGGCAGTAAGAAGGAATGATGTCGTGAAACATACGACAACATGGATGAATCTTGAAGACATAATGCTGAGCGAAATAAGCCAGGAACAAAAAGAGAAATATTATATGCTACCACTAATGTGAACATTGAAAAATGTAAAACAAATGGTTTATAATGTAGAATGTAGGAGAACTAGCAATAAAGAGCAATTAAGGAAGGGGGAACGATAATCCAATAAGAACATATAAGCTATCATGGGTAAATTTAACGTTCTGGGAATGCCCAGGAATGACTATGGTCTGTTAATTTCTGATGGGTATAGTAGGAACAAGTTCACAGAAATGTTGCTATATTAGGTTACTTTCTTGGGGTAGAGTAGGAACATGTTGGAAGTAAAGTAGTTATCTTAGGTTAGTTGTCTTTTTCTTACTCCCTTGTTACGGTCTGTTTGAAATGTTCTTTCAGTGTATGTTTTTTAAATTTATTTATTTATTTATTTTATACAGTTGATTTAAAAAAAGTTAATTAAAAAAAAAAAAATCAAGAAAAAAAATATGCAGAGCCCCCTTGAGGAGCTGGTAGAGAATGCACGGTATTGGGCTTCCCCACCTCGATGGTTGCTAACATGACCAAAGACATAGGGGACTGGTGGTTTGATGGGTTGAGCCCTCTACCACAGGACTTGCCCTTGGGAAGACGGTTGCTGCAAAGGAGAGGCTAGGCCTCCCTATAATTGTGCCTAAGAGCCTCCCCCCAAATGCCTCTTTGTTGCTCAGATGTGGCCCTCTCTCTCTAGCTAAGCCAACTTGGCAGGTGAAATCACTGCCCTCCCCCCTACGTGGGATCAGACACCCAGGGGAGTGAATCTCCCTGGCAAAGTGGAATATGACTCCTGGGGAGGAATGTAGACCCGGCATAATGGGATAATGGGATAATGGGATGGAGAACATCTTCTTGACCAAAACGGGGAAGTGAAAGGAAATGAAATAAGCTTCAGTGGCAGAGAGATTCCAAAAAGAGCCGAGAGGTCACTCTGGTGGACACTCTTACACACAATATAGACAACACTTTTTAGGTTCTAATGAATTTGGTAGCTGGCGGTAGATACCTGAAACTATCAAACTACAACCCATGAATCTTGAAGACAATCGTATAAAAATGTAGCTTATGAGAGGTGAAAATGTGATTGGGAAAGCCACATGGACCACACCCCCCTTTGTCTAGTTTATGGATGGATGAGTAGAAAAACAGGGGAAGGAAAAAAACAAACAAACAAAGGCACCCAGTGTTCTTTTCTACTTTAATTGCTCTTTTTCAGTTTAATTATTATTCTTGTTTTTTGTGTGTGTGTGGTAATGAAGGTGTCAGGGATTGATTTTGGTCATGAATGCACAACTATGTAATGGTACTGTGAACAATCGTACGTACAATTTGTTTTTTATGACTGCATGGTATGTGAATATATCTCAATAAAATGAATTTTAAAAAAAAATTTCATAAAAGCGTTCTGAGGAAAAGACTCACCAGTACAGCAAGTTGCAGGGGTTTTTTGGGTTTTCTGTTTGTTTGTTTTTTACATTTTTTAATTGTGAAATATAACATATTGTATAGCTTTTTTAATTGCAAATATCCACACAGAAGAAAAACAAAATACTTATGATTTAACTTGCTTATACAGTGTGATGAGTGATTTTCAGAATGTAAGATCCTGGGAAGAATGACCTATCCTGTGTACACTATACTATCAACATTAAGCAGAATGCAGAACAAAAGATAAATGTTACTTGACTTTAATGATAATGCCATATGGACAATTATCTAATTAATTCAAATAAAAATGAAGTTAAAACAGTCTTGTTGGTGATTCACAGGCAGCTCTGCATTGTCCTGCCCAGAACAACATTCCCCAGAAGTGTTTTTTTGGTTAACAAATTGTCACCTAAAATAACAGGTTCTGGGGGGAAGATAAGTTTAGGAAATTATGGGTTAAGCCAAGTTAACCCTTTATTGCCAAACTTATTGCCAGAACTTTGCATGTGATAAACAGCACTGTGAAACACCATAAAGGGATACACTATACAGTGTGTCTTAAATTTATTTGTTCTCAGAAATATTTTCATGGGGCATCCCCTGGATCTAGGTCATTCTTGACAGCAATAGAAAAAAAACAGTAAAGAGTCAAAAATTTTAGAAATTAGCTAATCTTATTTCGATAACATTAGAAATATAAAGGCAATTTCATTCTCCTAATTTCCAGGTAGTCAAGGAAACCACAAAGTGAAACTATTCTGTATTATTCCATAATGTTGGATATATGATATTACACATCAAAACCCATAGTTGTATACACAAATAGTGAACCGTACTGTAAACTATGGACTTCAGTTACTAATAATGTATCAGCTTGGGTGCATCAATAGTACATACTAATGCAAGATATTAATAATAGGGGAAACAATGTATGTGGGGGTGGTGGGAAGGGGATATGGGAAACTCTGCTTCCTGTGAAATTTTTCTGTAAACCTACAACTGCTCCAAAAATAAAGATTAAAAAAAAATTTTTTTAAAAGCATATCCTATTATTTTTATAAATCTTTATCTTTCTCCTCTCCCCTAGGAAGAAAAACACAAATCACACCACAAAAAAAGCACTAAATTAAGTTGTTTTCTATTAGGTTGAACTTTATGATGTTACCAACATTCAAGAGTTTTTGACTGACATACCAAAGGGTTCAACCTAACCTGTTTGAGACCTTCCTGAAACCTAATCAGTGGCCACTGATGGAGAAAATAAGTTCCTGTCACTGCATTCGAAGGTCACAGTAAGAATTTGAAAACTATACCGTAATAATTTTGTAGTCTATATTTTTATACTTTTTACAGTTTTTATACTAGAGAAAACTATAGTCATAGCAGTTTGTATAGTATAATTTATATAGTTTATATATTTTTATAAACATCTATATCCATATTATAGATACTAAGAATATTTTCAAACCAAATGTGCTTTGGGAGTATCCTACCCCAATGGCGATGACAGTTGTTATGTATCTTGCACAATCCTGAGCACTTTATATCTGCAAGTTTTGCTTCTAAATAGCACTTTCCAATGAAATAAATGTAAACAAGTACCCTTTCTTAAAATGTTGCCAATACAAACATTTCTACCTAAATTAAAACCAGGATTTCTAAAACCAGCACCCAAAATATATTTTCCAAAAAAATAATTATTCCAGCATAATGAGATAAGCTTCCTACTTCCCTAACATCTGTTTTCTAAAACTAATGTTTATCTTTCATTCATTCATTCAATAAATATTTGAGGGCCTACAATTGCCAGATGCTAGGAATACAATGATGAACAGAGATCCCTTTTCTCATGGAGTTTGCATTCTAGATGGGATGTTACACAATAAATGAGAAAACAAAACCTGAACAAGATAGAAGTTGATTTGTTATTCTAACATGCAAACCATATATAGAAACCTTCCTACCTGAATAGGAAACAAAATTTAAAACATCTAAATTACCATTTTCACACAAAGACAAATAAGAATATGATAAAAACTTTAACTTCTAAAAACATTTTTGGTAAATAAATAAAACTGAGATAATTGCAGCTGAGCCTGGAAAAAATTTCTTGGTGTCAAGATATTTATTAATTACAAAGGAAAAAGCCCTAAACTTTTTATTGGAGAAATCCAGACAACATTTTGACCAAGCGATGGGTTAAGTCATATTGACATCACGAACCCAGACATGATGTGCACTAAGAAAGGCACGTCACTACTTCTAGGGTATTCTTATCAAAAATGCATAACTTCATCTAATCCAGTCATTCTCAAGTGGGGATGATTTTGTCCCCAAAGGATATCTGGCAAATGGAGACATCGTGGTTACCATGACTTGGGGGCATAGGGGGTGAAGTGCTAGGGCCGTTGGGTGGGTTAAGATCAGGGATGCAGCTAAACATCCCACAATGCACAGGACAGCCTCCCACAACAAAGAATTACCTGTCCAAAATGTCAATAGTACTACTGTTGAGAAACCGTGATCTAACCAATGAAAAAATAGCAGGCAGCTCCAAAATAGTCAAAGTAACTAACCAATACTTTTCAAAAATATCAAGGTTGGAAAAGATATGGAACTTTCACAGCTTAGAACAGATTAAAAAATCCTATCACTAAATGCAATGCAGAATCCTGGGTCAGATCCTAAAAAGAAAAAGGATATCACTGGGAAAAAAACAGTGAAATTCAAATAAAGTCAGTAATTGATAGTAGTAGTTGATAGTTGATAGTATTGAGCCAGTGTTTATTTCCTGGCTTAGTAATTGTACTGCGGCATGTGAGATGTTAATAATTGGGGAATCTGCATGAAGAGTATATATGTTTGCTACTTTTCCCTAAGTCTTATTTCAAAATAAAAAGTTAAAAATACTTCTGAGTATGCATTCACAGAATCAACAATGGGGCAATTTGCTGTTGTTGAAGTCCTTTAGTTTTATTCAGCCTTTGTTATTTTAAAAAATTCTGCTATTAGAACAAGGAGGTACCATTTATAAATTAGCAGTGCTTATTTAGATTCCAATAGATTTATTTTGGATAAACACCTCTAAGTGGGGATTTTCTTTGATGAACAAGTAATAATAAATCATTTTTTATGACTTAAATATGGTAATGAAAGAGACAAACTGACTTTGTAATGCTTAAGATGGAAGATGAGGATCTCAGATTTCTCAGTAGGCATGTCTTCTTGACTTCTCTTCCCTCCCTCTACAGCTAGATTCCATGGAGAGGCACAATACTTCAACCACTCTCTTCCCAATATCCTCAATCATTCCATCATCTTCTATCCTATTTCCCTGGACAAAAACAACTCAAATTCATCTGTTCACCTTCTCAGTACTTACATCCCAGATGCTAAAGAATGAAAAAACAAAACACACTATCCTATAGATTGGTTCCTCTGTAAATTCCTGGTCTCCAACCTCAGCTAGACCCGATGCTCCTAGATCTTTTTGTGTTCCTTAGTCCTGTCTATCATTTCCATCAAAGAAAACATAAACCAACCATATAAGCTACACTTTAACTTCCTTTCATCTTTTCAATCTTGACTCTCTGTTCATATTCACCTCTTTTCTTCCTCTCCTCCCTTTATAATGTAAATATAAAAAACATATTGTCTAAAGCTAATCCATCCCATGTTAGAGGCCCATCAGCTCGCATTTTCTCAGGGACCAGGTCTGATTCTTTCTTATTTCATTTCTATTAACTTCTCCATCAATTCTAGTTCTTATAATCAAGATACATAATATACTCAAAACTCTCTCCCCTTTTTAATAAAACATGTCTCACCATACCCAATCCTGTTCATATACTCCTCCCCTAACAGCAAAATTTCTCTGAAAGTTGACATCATTTCCTCACCTTCCAATCCCTCCTTTGCCTCCATACCTACTCCACCACTGAAACTGTCTCCAAGGTCTTCAATATCCTTTGTGTTGCTAAATCCAATAGTCTTATCTTGCTTGATTCCTCTGTAGCATTTTGAGATGATTGCTCCTTCTTTCTTTAACTTCTCTCCTCTTGACTTCAGGTATATCATAGTCTGCCGGTTTTCTTTCAGCCTTTCTGACTTCTTAGTTTTCTTTGAAGCCTCCTTTTTCTACCTCTCACTCCTTTATATGATGGTGTTTCTCGAGGTTCCATAGTAGATCTTCTTACTCTCCACACTTTTTGTAAATGATCCAAATCATTCCTGTGTCTTCAATTATATGCTGATAGCTATATATATATATATATATATATATATATATATATATATATATACACACACGTCCAGAACTGTCTCTCTTGTTTCAGACCTATATATCATACCTGTCTACTGGTCATTTCTATTCAATGTCTGCCAGAGACCTCAAATCCAATGTCCAAAAATGACATCATCCCATCCTCCCCGATCTCTGTGTTCTTTCTCCATGAATGGCACTTCCACCCATCCGTCCAGGCCTGAATCCTAGAAAGCATCTTTTTTCTCCTCTACTTCCCTATCCCCACATCCAACCAATCACCAAGACCTGTTCATTCTGCTTCAGAAATAATTTTTGCATATTTCTATTTCTCTCCATTCCCACAGCCACCACCCAAGTTCAGGCCCTTTTATTCTCTCCCCTGAAGGATCTCCCTGCCTCCAGCCTTGTTCCCTCTAAACGACTCTCCACACTACAGTCATGGTGATCTTTCTACATACACATTGCATCATGGTATTCCCATGTTTAAACCATTCAATAGCTTCCCACTGGCCCAAAGATAAATCCCAAACTCCTTGTGAGGATTTTCAAGGCCCTTTTTGGTTGTCTAGCCTCATCTCCCACCACTGATTCTGCTCACTTAATTCTTTCTTGAACTACTTTTGGTTCCCTGGACATCCAGATTTCTCAGAATGGTTGAGATCCTTCTTCTTGCCCAATTCTACCCAGAATCTAAGAATCAGCATAGATGTCACTTTCTTAACACTCCCCCCTACCATATGCTCCCTCAGTATCCTATATGTCCACCTATAACACTAAATAGAAATTGCAAATTTATGTGCCCATATATTCCACTCCTGAGTAAAATCCATGAGAACAGGTACCATGCGTACCTTGTTTTTTTCCCCTTTTATTTTCCACTAGGCTGATCAATTAACAGCATGCTCATTAAAAAATTCCAACCACTCAAAAATATGAAGTAAAGTAAAAAGAAAAAGCAGTAACCACTGTTGATAGTTTCAGTATTCTTTATTGTATCACCCAGTGACAAACAGCATCTGGCACAAAGTAGCTGCTGAATAAACATATATTGAATGAATAAATGAATAAGTAAGCAACAATTTGACGAATTTATATAATACTGAGTCATGGAATAACAGGATTAATTATATGAGAAAATAATTAATCCTCCTCAAATCATTCTTCTTCCACCAGAAAAAAGAAATATTGCAATTATAATAATTCTAATGTTAAAGGAAAAAATAAATGCATCTGAGGAACACATACAAAAAATACCCATATAAATACCACTGAAAAAAATTACCTTTTAAGTTCCTGTTCCAGTTTTTCAATTTGTTTTTTGCATGAATTCAGTTGCCCCTCCTGGAAATTCACTTGTGACTCTTTGAGTTGAAGTTCATGAGAAATCTTCTGCTTGGTTTTCTCCAGATTTTCACACATTTCCATCAAGCTTTGGTTCTCTCTTTTCAGATTTGTGCCCTCGGTTTTTTCATTTTCAACCTATCAGGGATCATTCAAAAGGAAATAGTTCTTTTATTTCTTGAATTCACCAAGTATTATTTGTAAATATGAGTTTAACATTGATTACTAATTTTCTCAGCTATAGCTGTAATAATCCAGATGTCAATGCTTTATGAACACAGAAATCTTATGTGACCACACTTTGAAGCCTATAGGTAGAAAAGTTCTACAGAATCATTTATTACATTGTCTTAAATCAGGTTTGCATAAAACCACCCGAGGAAAGGGAAACTTTATTATCCTTTCAAGAATTAAAACATCAAAAAACAAAAACCTATAAACCTCCCTTAAGAATTTCCAAGTACAGCTGCTAAAGCCAGTTATCATGAGAAACTGGAAAATTCTCCCAACAACATTTTAGAAGCAATGATTGCATCACCACTTAGTTGGCTAACGTGGAGAAAAGAAAGAAGTACTGTTTAAGAGGTTTAGAAATTCCAAGGTGAAAAGCCTCCTCTCAGAAAGCAATATCCACTTAGACTGGAAAATGCTGTTAATAATAATGTCTGTAGATGCAGGGCCAGAGAGTTTTGGCTTTGTTGGTATATAATGCAAAAGTAATTCCAATTTATGGTCCCAAGTGGAAGTTAAAATGAAACTCAGTAGCCCTAAATATTAGCAGGTAAGCAGAAATGAGGACAGAAGATGGAGGAAATTAAAGCAATTAAAATTAAAATGACCAGAAAAGGAAAGGGGGGAATTACCACCTGAAGAAAGCAAAATCATGTTTCTCTAAATTTCAAACACCAAGATGAAATAACTAATCCGAATAATTATTGAAAATTAATTATTTTTATAGTAAATAATTTTAATTTTAATTTTAATTTTAATACTATAGTTCCAATGATATTACCTTCTGCTTTTGCTTCTGCAGTACAGCCTCCAGAGTTTCAAGTTGAAACTGCCTTTGCTGTCTTTCTTTCTTTAGTTTGTCTAGCTGTCCTTCAAGCTCTTGAATTTTCTGAAGAGCTCTTGTAGGCAGGCCTTCTTTCCATTCTTCTAAAGCCCAGCTCATTTTGTTCTCCTTTATAATTCAAACATTTATAATTAAACTGAAAAAGAATGAACAAACCATTAGTCTTACTGTAGTATAAGAAAACTTGACCTATCAGAGACTAGCTCATCTACAGAAACACCTCTAAGAATCAAGTTTCAAGACTTCCAGGGAAAATAGTGGGTAGGGAGCTCCAGGACTCAGTCATCCCACAAAAACAACTACTAAACAGACAGGGACTATTTGAAACAACTATTTTGAAAGCCCAGAGGCCAGAAGAACACTGTACAGCATCCAAGGAAGAGTGGGAAGAAGAGGCAGATAAATTATGGTAAAGAACTGGACGTTGCTCTCTCCGCAGGGCGGCTACCAGCACCCATTCCCCACTCTCACAGCAGGCTGCTTTGGGGTCCAACCCCTGGGTTGCTTGCTAATGACATAAAGAGACATAAAAATCCTCTTCTCCAAGAATATGGTTGGGCACGATGGATCACTGATCACAGGTTTTGATTAGGACATTCAGATCAAAAGCAGCTGGGTCACCGCTCCAAGGGCAGCCATTGTTTCAACCCAGTCCTGACAAAGGCTGTGGCAGCCATTATTTCAACTTTCCCCTGACAGGGGCCAGAGGCAGTGGAGATTTAAAGATGCAGCACTTCCTCAGGACTGCAGGGGACAGTTAACAAAAGGACTGCATTTGCTGGGGAGGCCAGGAAAGCTCAGCTATGGGAAGACATTGGAGAAGCTTTGGTTGCCCTTCCTGATCCCCCAAAGGCAATTTGGAACCTTCGTGGGTCACTGGCCCTGTTTTGGCTGGGAAAGACTGACTTGGGGAAGTCCTCTCTGGGATTACCCTCCTCCCAGAATTTGCCCTCCAAGCAAAAGGAACTTGAGGCAATGAAATGGGTGTAAAAAACTATAGAGGTGGACAGTCTGGGACAAAGGCCAGTCGGCATCAAATAGCCAAGAGAGGGAGGTCTGTCTCCTGGGAAACAGATGGATAACCAAAGTCCTGTAAATAGGGGAACTACAAAATAATTAACAAGCAAAAGCCCAGGACAAGACAGAGGCCCAGAAAGGCTGGGAAAATCCTGCACACTGAATTTGCTTTGGGCAGACCTTCCTGATAGGGAGGCTGAAGCTCAAGAAAATCTCTGTCTTATCACCAGCTGTTTACAAAACCAAGAAACAGACATCCATGTGAGTAAATCCCAGAGTTAATATTTTAAAATATTAAAATATACAGTGTACAACAGAGTGCAAGACAAAGAAACAGGAAATGATGGCCCAACCAAAAGAAGAGGATAAAAATAAAGAAAACACCAATGAGGATGAAAATATGGATATACCAAACAAAGTCTTGGAAAAAAAAATCCTAAAAATGCTCAAAGATATGAGGAAAGTACAGAGAAACAACTAAAGGACATCAGGAAAGCAATGAATGAACAATATGAGAGTCTAAGTAAAGAGACAGAAATTTAAAAAAGGAACAAAACAGAACTACTGGAGTTGAAGACCACAATAACTGAAATGAAGAATGTGCAAGAGGGTTTCAAGAGCAGATTGGAGCTAGCAGAAGAAACAGTCAGGGAACTTGAAGGCAAGACACTTGAAATGAATCAGGCTAAGGAACAGAAAGAAAAAAGAAATAGTAAAAGCATAAATAGCCTAAGACACCATCAAATTCACCAATATATGCATTACAGGAGTCCCAGAAAGAGAAGAAAGAGAGAAAGGGGCAGAAGGAATAGACCAAGAAATAATGACTGAACTTACCAAACTTAGGAAAAGACATGAATATGTACATCCAAGAAGCTCAGAGAACACCAAACAGGTTAAACATGTAGAAAAACATATCCTGTCTATATTGACTACACTATGAAATGCAAAGGACAAGGACAGAGTTCTAAAAGCTGCAAGAGAAAAACAGCATGTTACATACAAGGGAGTCCCAATTAGATTGAGTGCCAATTTCTCATCAGAAATCATGGAGGAAAGAAGGCTATGCAGTGAAATACTTAAAGTGCTGAAGGAAAGCATCTGCCAGCCAAGAATTTTATATCCGGCTAGACACTTTCAAAAGTGAGGGAGATGAGAACATCTTCTTGACCAAAAGGGGGAAGCAAAATGAAACAAAATAAAGTTTCACTAGCTGAGAGTTTTCAAATGGAGTCAAGAGGTCACTCCGGTGGGCATTCTTATGCACTATATAGATATCCCTTTTTAGGTTTCAGTGTGTTGGAATAGCTAGAAGTAAATACCATCAAACTCCAACCTAGTAGCCTTGACTCTTGAAGATGATTGTATAACTATGTAGCTTACAAGGGGTGACAGTGTGATTGGAAAATCTTGTGGATCACACTCCCTTTATCCAGTGTATGGATGGATGAGTAGAAAAATGGGGACAAAAACTAAATGAAAGATAGGGTGGGATGGAGAGGATGATCTGGGTGTTCTTTTTTACCTTTATTTTTTATTCTTATTCTTTCTGGTGTAAGGAAAATGTTCAAAACTAGACTGGGGTTATGAATGCACAACTATACAATGGTACTGTGAACAGCTAACTGTATACCATGGATGATTGTATGGTATGTGAATATATCTCAACAAAACTGAATTTTTTAAAAAAGTAAGGGAGAGATTAAAACATTCTCAGATAAACAAGAGCTGAGGGAGTTCATCACCACTAGACCAGCCCTACAAGCAATGCTAAGGGAGTTCTTCAGACTGAAAGGAAAGGACACTAGACAGTGGTTCAAAGCAGCATAAAGAAACAGAGAGCTGCTGTAAAGACAACCATTTGGGTAATTATAAACGCCAGTATTATTTATTGTATTGTGTGGTATGTAAGTCCACTTCTTACTTCCTGCAGGTACTAATATGCAACTGCATAAAAAGTAATGATAAATCTAGGCTTTTGGACATCCACTGTACAAAGATATAAGTGGTAACAAGTACAAAAAAAAATGGTGGGGGGACAGAGAGGTATAGAAAAGGTATATACAAAACATTGACACAATTAAAAGACAAATAGGAAAATTTTTGCAACAAATGTGATAGCCTTAATAAATAAAGAGCTCAAACAAATTGACTGAAGCAATATAAAGACCCCAGTGGATAGTGTTAAAGGAAATAAACAGATAACTTGTAGGAAGATAAATAAATGTCTAGTAAATATTTAAAGAGATGTTCACATCATTAATATTCAAATAAATGTAAATGAGATAACAACACAAAGGGTAAGGGAGGCCGTGCAATAACCCATGGGGAAACAGCATTCAGGAAAGGACCCATATACCCTCTCCTGCCATCAAACCATTGTTTTATTCAGATGCCTCCTCATTGCCAATCTTCTCTGTGCTGTGCAGTGAAATTGAATAGTACATGTTGATAGTAAAGGGGGCTCTCTACATTTTCCCACTTATTTTTCTAGACAAAACAGCTTTACATACATTAATAATGACGAGGATGCTTATAATTATGATGATAATATGAATAACATTTGTGGAGCTCTTTACGCATCAGACACCATGGAAAGGTTTTATTCACTCAGTCCACAGATATGTGATGAACTTGGTTGTGTGCCAGGAGGGGTCTAGGACTGAGGGTTTAGCAAAAATAAATAACAATGAAGTGATAAACACTAATTCTGGAAAGCGACCCAGCAAAATGTATCAATAGTCCTAAAAAATGCCCATGCTCTTAGATCCAATAATGCTTCCTCTAGGGATATAGTCTCAGGAAATAATAAGAAAAGTAGACAAAGATTTGTAACTAAGATGGACGTATCTTATTTATAACAGTTGTGTTCAGATGATATTTCAGATCAACTTTCTGTTTTTCATACCTTAGTGTTGCTACAGTATTGCTTTAACAATAAACATGTATTGGAAAAAAAAAAAGAAAAAGAAAAGGTATATATGCATGCTATTGATGGTTATATATTTAGGATGTTAAATTTTATCCCCATGGTAACCAGCAGGAAAATAGATTTTAAAACATATATCTAGATAGAAGTTAGAAGGCACTCAATATGGTACAACACAAAAAAGCAAATAAATATAAAAGTAAACATTAACGTAAGTGATGAACAAAAAAAGGTACCAGACTTACAAAGGTTAAATAGCAAAATAGCAGAAGTGACTTTAAATGTAAATGGATTAAACTCTCCAGTAGTGACTTTAAATGTAAATGGATTAAACTTTTCAGTCAAAAGGCAGAGATTGGCAGAATGGATTTAAAAAAGCACAACCCAGCATACGTAATCTACAAGAGACTCACCTTAAAGTCAAGATATAAGTAGGTTGAGGGTGAAAGGATGCGAAAAAATATACCATGCACATAGTAACCAAAAGAGAACTAGGGTGGCCATACTAATATCAGATAAAATAGACTTTAAGTCAAAAACAATTTGGACAACAGTATGCCAGGCCCTTACCAAAAGTAGTCCCCAAATACCTAGGTCCCTACCTGAGATTCTGTAAAAGATTAACTTGCTAAGTTTTATCTCTCAGAAACTTAAATCCACTGGAGTGTTCCTATGTCAGATAAGTCCTAAAAACCAGAGGCAACAACCTCTTTAAGAAGAATAATCAGATGCAGACCCTTCCCCATACTTTCGACATCTCCTTTCAATATGAACAAGTTAGGGTGCTCACTGCCTAGATGCCCCTGAAGATGGAGAAAGAGATTAAGTGAGAGGAAGGGATAGCAACAAACAAGATAAGATTTAACAAAGGTCTATGAATACTGAAACTGTATATAAATAAATATATACATATATATGCATATATATATTTATCTATATTTTTTTAGATGCTGGGGTGTTGGAATAGCTAGAAGGATGTAAATGACATGGTGGAATTGTAACCTGTAACACTTTTTGAAATTTGCTCTACAGTTACATGTTGAATTGTGCTTTGAAAGTCTTCAACTTTCTGTCTATACTCTATATTTCATAAGGAAAGAAATGAAACTGTGGAACTGTAACCCATAACAATTTTTGAAATTACCTATATAACTGTTTTTGAGCTGTACATCGAAAGTTAACACTTTCCTGTATGCATGTTATATGTTACAATAATGGAAATAGCTGAAGTTGTGGAACTGTGACCCATGACATTCTTTGAAATTTGCTCTCTAACTACTTGTTAAATTGTACTTTGAAAGTTATCACTGTTCTGTATATATGTTAAAGTTCACAACAAAAAAAAGCATTAAAAAAACCACTTGGACAGATATATACTGATAAAGGGGAAAATTCAACAGTAAAATGTAACAATTATAAATATATATGCACCAAACAGGAGAGTTCCAAAACATATGAAGCAAAAACTGACAGAATGGAAGGGAGAAACTGACACATATAAATCAATAGAATATTTTAACATACCACTCTCAGTAGTGTATAGAACATCTAGTCAGAAGACCAGTAAGGAAACAGGATTTGAATAATACACTAAGCCAACCAGACCTAACAGACATATATAGAATACTGCACACTACGAAAATTGAATCCATATTCTTCTCAAGTGCACATGGATCATTCTCTAGGATAGACCATATGTGGGATCATAAAACAAGTCACAATAAATTCAAAAATATTGAAATCATACAATGTATGTTCTCTGACTACAACAGAATAGAGCTAGAAATCATTAACAGAGGGAGAAATGGATAATTCACAAATATGTGGAAATTAAGCAACATACTCTTAAACAACAAATGGATTAAATTAGAAATCACAAGATAAATTAGGAAATTTCTTGAGGCGAATGAAAATGAGAATACAACATATCAAAATTTATGGGATGCAGTGAAGGCAGTGGTGAAAAGGAAATTTATAGCTCTAAATGCTTACATTCAAAAAGAAGAAAGACTTCGAATCAGAGACATAACCTCTGGAAGAACTAGAAAAAGAAGAGCAAACTAAACCCAAAGCAAGCAGAAGGAAGGAAATAACAAAGATTCCACAAGACGTAAATGAAATAGGAAAAAAAAAAATAGAGTAAACAAAGCCAAAAGTTGGCTCTTTGAAAAGAACAGCAAAATCGACAAATGTTCAGCTAGACTGACAAAGTTAAAAAGAAAGAGGCTACAAACCCGGCATTGTGGGATGAAGAACATCTTCTTGACCAAAAGGGGGATGTGAAAGGAAATGAAATAAGCTTCAGTGGCAGAGAGATTCCAAAAGGAGCCGAGAGGTCACTCTGGTGGGCACTCTTACGCACAATATAGACAACCCTTTTTAGGTTCTAAAGAATTGGGGTAGCTGGTGGTAGACACCTGAAACTATCAACTACAACCCAGAACCCATGAATCTTGAAGACAATTGTATAAAAATGGAGCTTATGAGGGGTGACAATGGGATTGGGAAAGCCATAACGACCACACTCCCCTTTGTCTAGTTTATGGATGCATGAGTAGAAAAATAGGGGAAGGAAACAAACAAACAAACAAACAAACAAAGGTACCCAGTGCTCTTTTTTACTTTAATTGCTCTTTTTCACTTTAATTATTATTCTTGTTATTTTTGTGTGTGTGCTAATGAAGGTGTCAGGGATTGATTTAAGTGATGAATGTACAACTATGTAATGGTACTGTGAACAATCGAATGTACAATTTGTTTTGTATGACTGCGTGGTATGTGAATACATCTCAATAAAATGAAGATTAAAAAAAAAAAACAGAAAGAGGCTACAAATAATGAAAATCAGAAATGGAAAGGGGAGCATTACTAATGACTCCACTGAAATGAAAAGGACTATAAAAGGATACTATGAACAACTATACACCAATAAAATAGATACACTAGATGAAATGGACAAATTCTTAGAAACATACAAACTACCTACATTACTCAAAAAGAAAGAGAATATCTCAATAAACCAATAACTAGTAAAGAGATTGAATTAGTAATCACAAACCTCCCAACAAAGAAAAGCCCAGGACCAGAGGGCTTCACAGGTGAATTCTATCAATCATTCCAAGAAGAATTAATACCAATCCTGCTCAAACTCTTCCAAAAAACTGAAAAGGAAGGAACACTACCTAACTCATTTTGTGAAACCAACATCACCCTAATACCAATACCAGACAAAGATACTACAAGAAAAGAAAATTACAGACCAATTTCTCCAATGAATATAGATGCAAAAATCCTCAAAAAAAAAGAAATAGTAGCCAAATAGAATCCAATAGCACATTAGAAAAATTATACATGATCAAGTGGAATTTATCCCAGGTATGCAAGGGTGGCTCAACACAAGAAAGTCAATTAATGTAATACATCACATTAACAAAAGGAAGGGGAAAAACCACATGATCATCTCAATTAAGGCAGAAAAGTCATTTGACAAAATCCAGCATCCTTTCTTGATAAAAACACTTTGAAAGATAGGAAGAGAAGGAAACTTCATCAAGATAGAGGGCATGTATGAAAAACCCACAGCTAATATCATACTCAATGGTAAAAGACTGAAAGCTTTCCCTCTAAGATCAGGAACAAAACAAGGATGCCCACAAATAACCACTGTTACTTAACATTGTGCTAGAAGTTCTAGCCAGAGAAATTGGGCAAGAAAAAGAAATAAAAACCATCCGAATTGGAAAGGAAGAAGTAAAATTTTCACAATTGGCAGATGACATTATCCTATATTTAGAAAGTCCCACAAAATCTACAACATAGCTCCTACAGCTAATAAATGAGTTCTGCAAAGCAGCAAGATACAAGATCAACATGCAAAAATCAAGTTTCTATACACCAGTAAGGAGCAATCTGAGGAGGAAATCAAGAAAAAAATCCATTTGCAATAGCAACTAAAAGAATCAAATATCTAGGAATAAATTTAACCAAGGATATAAAGGATCTATACACAGAAAACTACAAAACATTGCCAAAAGAAATTTTAAAAGACCTAAATAAATGAAAGGACATTCCATGTTCATGGATGGGAAGGCTAAATATCATTAAGATGTCAATTCTACCCAAATTGATTTACAGATTCAATGTAATCCCAATCAAAACTCCAACAGCCTACTTTGCAGAAATGGAACCACATCATCAAATTTATTTGGAAGGGCATGGGACCCTGAAGAGCCAAAAACATCTTGAGAAAGAAAAATGAAGTTGGAGGATTCTTACTTCCTGACTTTAAAACATATTACAAAGCTACAGTTGCCCAAACAACATGTTACTGGCATAAGGATAGATATATTGACCAGTGGAATCACACTGAGAGTTCAGAAATAGGCCCTCACATCTATGGTCAACTGATTTTTGAAAAGGTGGTCAAATCCACTCAACTGGTTCAGAACAGTGTCTTCAACAAATAGTGCTAGGAAAACTGGACATCCACATCCAAAAGAATGAAAGAGGACCCATATCTCATACCTTATAGAATTAACTCAAAATGGGTCAAAGACCTAAATGCTAAACCTTAAAGCTAGAACCCTAAAACTCCTAAAAGAAAATGTAAGGAAGCATCTTCAAGATCTTGTGGTAGGCAATGGTTTCTTTGACCTTACACCCAAAACACAAGCAAAGAAAGAAATAGATAAATGGGATTTCCTCAAAATTGAATACTTTTGTGCTTCAAAGCTCTTTGTCATGAAAGGGAAAAGGCAGCCTATTCAATGGGAGAAAATATTTGGAAACTACATATCCAAAAAGGGTTTAATATCCAGACTATATAAATAAATCCTTCAACTCAACAATAAAAAGACAAACAAACCAATTTAAAAATGGGCAAAAGATTGAATAGAGATTTTTCCAAAGAGGAAATGCTAATAGTTAAAAAGCACATGAAAAGATGCTCAGCATCACTAGCTATTAGGGAAAAGCAAATCAAAACCACAATGAGATATAATTTTACACCTACTAGAATGGCCATTAAAAGAAACAGAAAACTACAAGTGCTGGAGAGGATGTGGAGAAATAGGAACACTATTCACTGCTAGTGGGAATGTAGAATGGTGCAGCCACTTTACAAGGCAGTTTGGTGGTTCCTCAGAAAGCTAAGTATAGAACTGCCATATGATCCAACAAGTCTGTTACTAGGTACATACTTAGAAGAAATGAAAGCAGGGACACAAACAGACATTTGCACAATATTCATAGCAGCATTATTCACAATTACCAAAAGAGGGAAACAACCCAAGTGTCCAAAAACCAATGAATAGACAAATAAAATGTGGTATATACATACAATGGAATATTATTAAGCCCAAAAAAGGAATGAAGTTCTGACACATGTACCAACATGGATGAACCTTGAAGACATCATATTGAACGAAATAAGCCAGACACAAAAGGACAAATATTGTATTATCTCACTGTTTTGAAACAATTAGAATAAGCAAACTCAGAGTCAGAATCTAGAATATAGGCTACAGGAGTGAGGGCAAGAGTTAAGGCTTAAAATGTACAGGGTTCCTATTTGGAATGATAGAAATATTTTGGTAATGGATAGTGGTGATGGTAGCACAACACTGTGAACACAATAGCAGCACTGAAATCTGAATATGATTAAAACAGGAAATGTTAGATTTTATATATAACAGATTGAAAATTTTTTTAAAAAATCACTACACAGTGAAACCTAAGTTAAACAATAGATTTTAATTAATAGTACAATTCTCAAAATGTGCTATCATCAATTATAACAAATGTTCCACACCAATGCAACACGTTGGTGGTGGGGTGGTATATGGGAATCCTGTATTTTACACATGATTCTTCTGTAAACCCACAACTTCTCTAATAAAAAGAAAAAGATCAAGCTTCAGTACTCCCTATTTAAAAAGACAACAAAGTATAATGTCTTCTCCATCCTGTGAAAACAATCACTTTATGATGTATATAATATGCTTGTTTGGTCTGCACATGCATTCCATTTTTCTTATTTCTCAGTTTTCACTTCTTATTTGGCTACCTGATTTCTATTGCTCACAGGAATATTTCGCTATAAGGTGGTCAGGTAAAATAGGTCCTATAAATATATAAAATGCATAACAAGCTATTTTGCAAATGCTCTTATTTCCCTTCTCACTTTATTAATTCCCACTCATACTTTGTCCTTCAGTTCAAGTCCTTTTCCTCTGGGAAGCCTTCCCTGAGATCCCTGGCTTGGTCGTATGTCCCGGTCATAGTCTCTCATGGCACAGGTACCTCCAGGTAACTCCTACTAAAAAGTTATCTTTTATTGAAACAATGAAGGAAGAATAAATGCCAGATTAGTGACAGAATCATTCCAAAAGGCAGTAACGTCAGTCTCCAGACATACCTCGACCAGCAAACAGGTGTATAGCCTGGATTCAGATTCCATCTTAGCCATTTAAAATACGTGTGACCTTGGGCAAGTTATTTAGTCACTTTGTGCCTCAGTTTCCTAATTTGTAAAATGGGGATGATAATTGTGGCAATTTCATATGGTTCTCCTGAGGATGAAGTGAGTTAAAAATTATTAAAGCTTTACACCCTGGTAAGCCGTCTATACATGTTAGCTATTCTATTAGTCTCTGAAAACATTTTTTTAATGTATGTATTTCAGCCTATGGCAGAGTGAAGTGGTCCCTCTCCTCAAGCACATCTTAAGAAATGTAAGTCATCTGGAAATAGTGTGGCAACTGTTCTTTATTCATTAGCCTTTAAAACTTCAATGAAAGAGAAAGGATTCAATTTGCAGTTATTCTAGCAAGAGGGTGAGAATTCATTTTTTACTAAATGAAGTCCAGAACCCATTTTAGTGTTTTGTTTCAAACGATCTTCCCAATAAAATTTTTTTAACAGAACTAAGAGTTGATGAAAGGACTAAAAATGATTTTTAAAAGATGTTTAAAAATTAAGACGGAGGAGCAAAGATCTCAGAAAATTAATGACTTACATATAAAGTCTTAGAAAGCTGTGTTTTCACTTCCAGATTTGTTTTTTGTTTTGTTTTGTTTTGTTTTAACTTCACTTCTTGGAATATATCTTAAACTCCACTACTATTTGCACAAAAACTACTGAAGATGCCTCATGCCTCTCCACTAACAAAGGACAATTTACCTTTGCCACAATATACGGCACCTTCCATTCCAATTTAGCTACTTATTCAGGGGTGGGAGTACAAGACCCAAGAGGCACAATACTAAAACTTTATCCTAAACAATTCAGCTAGTCACTGATACCATTACAGCAAAATGCCATAGCTAGCAAAATATTAAAAGGAGCTAAAAATTTAGAAGGTGACAAAAGAAATCAACAGAAGGAAAACTGGCAAGTTGAATACCTTTCCATTTCAAAGTCTAAGATAAAACAATCACACCTAAGCCAACTGTGATTAAAGCAGACTTTGACACATCAAGGCATCAGCCAGCAACCATCTATATCAGGGTACTGGGGCAAAAGAGCACATTTGCATCTCAAATATAAGTTGGGGGAAGGAAAGCGGGGTGAAGAAAATCCCTGGACGTCAGGTCCCTGCAAGGAAAATATGCGGGTCTATCTTCCTCTCTAGAAAACGGTCTACCTTTTTATCTAAAATATGTGAAGGACACGCTATATGGCCGAATCATCCAAGCGTTCAAGTGCTCCTGGAAGTTTGTGTGACTAACCCAACACACCACTTCAGGCCCGTTTTCATGCTTTCTCTTTACCAGAATCCCCCTGTCCACCGAGAAAACCAAGTCCCCGCCCACCGTGCCATGGCCGGGCCTCAGAGCGATAATCCTGCCTCCTTCACTAGACCAGGCTCCTCAAGGACAAGATTCATGTCATTTATTGCTTAAAACTCAGCACATAGCTGAAACCTGGCACACAAGCGCATCTAAATAAACGTGGGAGGAAAAAGAAGAGAAGAGAGAAGTGCTCTCGTAATCAACAATGCATACACCACTCCGCAGCCCAGATGAAAATCCAAGCTTGCGTTCTCTCAATGCAACAAAGCACCGGTGTCCGAATTTCAAATAGGAGCCACTGATTCCTGGTTTTAGAGCGCTGCTTGGAAACATCTAGTGATCGCCAATTTTTTTTACCTTACAAAGGACGAAACCGAGTCTTCCAAAATACGAGTTCGTGACCCAGCAGGGTCTCCCGACACAAGTGTGAGGCCAGTTTCACCAGAAGCAGAGGGGCACCGACACCCTAGAACCTCACCCACAGTCGCGACAGGAGCTTCAAACCCCAGTCGTGTCAGCTCAGAGGGGCCGGTCCAGTCCCTACAGGGTCTGGAGTGCGATCCCGGAAGCATCCCTGCCCCGTGTATTCCGCAGAAAGCTACTGGCTCCCCCACGCCCGCCGCCAGGCCGGGCGCTCACCTTGCTATCGGAGACGGAGAAACAGCCTCTCAGAGAGTCCAGTCCCCGCGCAGCCTCCTCGGGGTAGAGCCCAGTTCCTAATTCAAACTGCCCGCGGCCGCCACCCGCTCCGATTCGCCTGCTTCCGGTCCCGATCAAACTCACCTCCAAGCTTATTGGTCAATGTAGCGTCTTTCGGGCCAATCCGCGTCCCCATAATTGGACTGCCGCCTCTGATTGGGTTTTCTGGATGGATTTAAAAATCAAGCCCTCGTGATCCGAGCTGCCAGCCCTAGGATTAATATATTTTGTTGTTGCGGCCGGGACGCGGAGACAGTGTGCGGTTGCTGAGGCTGCAGCTGTTTTGAGCAGCTATTTTCGCAAAAGCTAGGGTATGGGCCCTCAGATTAAGAGGGCGTGGTCTATCGCCTACAACCAGCGGCAGTGCTGCGCCGTGAAAACTTTTATGTACTGCACATACATATCTATTTATTAAATATGTAATTTAGCACTAAATATATAATTTAGTACTATGCTTGCCTGCATTCTTCAACCCATTCTTAAGTGCCATTCTTAACAATTCTTTGAGGAAAACATCTTCATTTCATTGAAAAGTTAACGAAGGCACCATAGAAGCTAAATAATTTGAATATGAATCTAGATATATAGGATCTCGTTATAACTGCTGTCCACTACTGATCAAATTTTGAAGAGGAGATTCTGGACACTTGTATGCAGGGTTTCTAAGGGTAAGACAATGCAGCCAGAAGAATCTTAAAAACTGGATGTGATCGCTTCTTTTTATGAAGCCCGCTAGTTTATGTGTTTTCTGTACTTGCTTTATTTTCCTATATGCCTATAAGTAAACTTCTGAAGGTAGTAAGAAAACAGTGATTTGTTGAATTAATATATCCCTAACAATTTGCTGCTGACCCCCAAAAGTTTCCAAACTTTCCACACCATGGACTGTCTACCTTTCATTGGACTTTTTCTGAGACCTAGACTGCTCCCTTACATTTTCCCTCTTCTTGCTGAAATTCTGCTCATCCCTCAGTATCCAGTTCAAATGCTATTTCCTTCATAAAGCCGCCCTATCTGCACCCACCCTTAGAAATAACTATTTCCGAGATTTTCCCTAGAACTTGGTTTATGCTTCACTTTTAGGACTTTTCACCATGTCTTCTATTATGTTTATGTCTATGTCTGGGTCCATCAGACTCAAAATCTTTTTAGAGTACAATCTATTTTAATTCATCTTGCATCCCTAGTAACTTCCTAGTAACACTCTCACCTCAGAAGATGACCTCTCCACTTCACAGAGAAAATATAAGGTGTCTGGCAGGCACGCCTTCAAAGTCCAGCCACCCAAATTTATGAACTTGCCAAAATGTAAAGCGATTGTTCCCTCCACAACAATGGGAAAGGTATTTCTACATCTTCCTAAAGCTGAACAATTCCTGTGTTCTAGAGCCCCTGGCTTCTGAGGAACTTCACTCTCTCAATTATGCCCCACAAACAAGAATCTTGAACGGCTCTCACTTTCCTGCCTCTTTCTATTAGACCTGATCAAACCTTTCCTTTTAAAAAGAAATACTTACTCAATCCCACATTTCCCCACTCCTGCCCCCAGCTGTCACCATCTCTCCCTCCTCAAATTCCGTTTCCATTTTAGACTTGTTAAATAATTTTCCATACTCATTCTTATCAATTACTTTTTTCCAAAAAAAAAAAAGTACTTTATATAAATGGAAAACAATATAATCTATTATTTTAAGGAGTTATTTAGTTTTCATTTTTTCATATTAATGATGCAGCTTTATGAGGACTCAGAACTTTTTATAATTACGCACTTATCTATCTAATTATGAGATTGTCACTTCCACTGCAATGTCAATTCCATGAAGTAGGAATCCCATATGGGCTGTTGGTGCTGATGTTGTTTTAATTTGTTTGGTTTGGTTGTTGCTCTTAGTATTAGATCAAATATATTTTTCCATCTTTTTACTATCAACATGCCTGTATCTGTGTTTTAGAGGCTTCTCTTGAAAGCAGCAATGGTTTTATTCCATTTTTATCCATTCTGATGCTCTATATCTTTTTTAAATTAATTTTATTGAGATATAATCTGCATAAAATGAAATGCATTGATTTTAATTGTACAGTGCAATCAGTTTTGGCAAATTAAGACACTTCGGTATTCACCACTAAAATCAAAATATAAACATTTTTCCACACCAGAAGTTGCCTTTGCACCCCTTCTATTTATCCACCCCACCAACTCCCAGTGAACCACGAATCTATTTTCTGTCATTAAATATTGAATTTGTCTTTTCTAGAGTTTCATATATCTGGCATTATATAGTGTGTACTCTTTTGTGTCTGGCTTCTTTTGCTCAGCATGTTCGGTTTTTTTTTTAATTCAGTTTTATTGAGATGCTCAATATGTTTTTGATATTCATTCTTACGTTATATGTAACTGTATTTATTTATTTTTTACTCCCAAGATGTATGTCTGTCTTTGCATGGATATACAATTGGTTTATCCATTTACCTGTTGATTGACATTTGTGTTCTATCCTGTTTGGCACTATTACGAATAACACTGCTATGGTCTTTTGTGTTTAAGTCTTTGCATTGACATGGGTTTTCATTTCTCTTGTGAAATATTTAAGAGTGAAATTGCTGAGTCAAATAGTAAATTAATGTTTAATTTTTTAAGAAATGCCCAAAATCTTTTCCAAAAAAATTGTACCATTTGGCATTCCCACAATGTGTAAGTGTTCTAAATGATACACATACTGGCCAACACTTAATATTGTCAACATTTAGAATTATGTCATTCTAATTGAGGTATATGTTATATTACTGTGGATTTAATTTGCATTTCTCTGATGACTAATGTTGTTGAACATCTTTTAATATGCTTATTGATCAATTGAGTTGTTGATCTTCTTACTATAAGTTCTCATATATCCTGGATAAAAGTTCTTTATCGTATATATGTATGTATGTGTGTATGTGTGTGTGTATATATATATACACTATAACTTGTCTTTTCAATTTCTTAATGATATCTTTCAAAAATCAAACATTTTTAATATTGATCTGCAAAATTATTCAATTTTCTCTTTCATAGGTCATGCTTTTTTGTGTCTTAGCTAAGAAATCTTTACTTAACCTCAAAATTTCTCTCCTTTTTGTATTCTTCTGGAAGTTTTATAATTTGAGTTTTTACATTTAAGTCCATGATTCTTTTTGAGTTTATTTTTCTGTATGGTATGAAATAAGTGTTGAAGTTTACATTTTTCCATATAGAAAGCCGATTGATCTAATACCATTTATATGAAAAGATCATCCTTTTCCCATTGAAAAGCACCTTTGTTGAAAATCAATTGGTCATATAAATGTGGATCTATTGCTGCCTCTCTATTTTGTTCCGCTAATCTATACCTCTATCTTTACACTGATATCACCTTGTCTTGATTACTGTAGATGTCCGATAAGTTATGAAATTAGGTAATGTGAGTCTTCCAACTATGTTCGTTGTTAAAATTGGGTTGTCTATTCAAGGGTCTTTATTTTTACATAAAAATTTAAAATCAGATTATGTGAAGCCATAGGTTTTCACAATCAGTGATTGTGAAAACCTATGGCTTCACATAATCTTGATTGTGGATCAAGGATATAGTCCAGTATCCTTGATCCAGAGTCAAGGATACTAGATTGCAGTTCAACAATTTCAGATATTTCCTTCTAACTCTTCTGATAAACTAAAAACTAAAAAGGGATATTCATATAATGCATAAGAGTTACCTCCAGAATGGCCTCGCTACTCCATTTGAAATCTCTCAGCCACTGAAACTTTATTTTGTTTCATTTCTTTTCCCCTTTTTGGTCCAGAAGACTCTCTCAATCACACAATGCAGGGTCCAGGCTCATCCCTGGGAGTCACAACCCACATTGCCAGGGAGATTTACATCCCTGGGAGTCATGTCCCATGTAGAAGGGAAGGAAGTGAGTTTATCTGCTGAGTTGGCTTAGAGCGAGAGGCCACATCTGAGCAACAAAAGAGGCCCTATGGGTATGGCTCTTAGGCACAATTATGAGTAGGCTTAACCTCTCTTTTGCAGTAACAAGCTTCATAAGGGCAAGCCCCAAGATGGAGGTCTCAGCTTAAGTTGGTAGTCCCTAATGCTTGCAAGAATATCAGGAATTCCCCAGCTGGGGAGGTTTAACATTTCTGCATTTTGCCCCAATCCCTCAAGGGAGGGGGGGGGGGTTGCAAATAAATTACTGCCCAAATTACTCTGGTTGTATCGGGGCTTCATGCTAACCTGTACAAACCAATAAGATCTCACTCTGTAGTCAAGTTTCCATGTAATTACCATATTTGAGTAAACAGACCATACAAGTTAAATTATATAGTGTGCTACAGAAAATATAGATTTTGCACCAAACAATCATCTCTTCCTTTGGTCCTACACAAAAGCCAAAGTTTTAAAATGCAGTTAATATCATCCTCTACCCTTTAGTCTGATCTACCCCAATTTTAACAAAGTCCATTTTGTTCATATCTTCAATCAAAGTCTGATCTCCTTTTCAGCCTCTTTAACAGTTGATTCATGGGGCAATGCTGACACTCACAGCTGCCAAACTCTGTCTCTAAGTCCCAGGTGTCACACAGACACCCAAAGCTCCAGGGACCGACCACATCACACACAAACAGCTCAGAATCTCAAACTTTAGAAATAACTGTTACAACTCATGAATACATGTGACTGCTGTAAGAGCTTACAATCTAGGAACCTTTACATAAACCTTCCCCTGATAACCTATGCTCCCAGATTCAATTATCTGTTTGCACAATATTATTAGTCCATATTAGTGAGGCATTATAATGTTTGCCTTTTCATTTCTGGTTTATTCCCTCAACCTACTGTCCTCACATCCCATTGCTTCTTTATTTCTCTGTTTGCACCTAGTCACCAAGCAACATTCTATAAGCCACTTAGTATTATGATTACTGAATACTTAGAGTACTTAGTTACAAGCAATAGTAACAAACTCTAGCTATTTTGAGCAGAAACAAAATTTATTAAAAGATACATGTGGAGTGAGTGGCTACATGGTGCATCATAGGAGCACAGGCTCTGGCACAACAGAGAATTTCGGCAAATGACCACTTCAATACTTAAGCAGCACAAAGTATCCAAAAGAGTAGGGGAAGAGTTCCCATCACGGCCAGTCCCTCAGGGAGGCCAACTGCTTGGGTAAGGGTTGGTGGGTGGTGGCTCCACACATTCTGGTTTGCATCAGAGATGAGGGACCCTATGCTGCCCTAGTGATGGGTTTTTATACACCCCAGGATGAGGGGTCCCTGCCACTGAGCAAAATGCATGTATCAAGTAAACTGTACAGAGTTGCCACCCTGACAAGCAGCTGGGAATGCTTGTTCCTGGTTTTGTGTCCAAAATATGAGGTATGGTCTGAGTATTTCACTTCTGGGTAGCTTGATTTCATGGTGACACCTAACACCTCCCTGGACTGTCAATGGAAACATACCAAAACACCTGCATGCAAACAATCAAGAGGGGTAAAAGAGCAAGGTAGCATGTCTGTGACTTCCCCAGCAATATGGGAAGCTCACAGAGTCACTAGAAGGGCCAATAAAATAAACTTGAAGGCTTCACAGTGTTCGAAATCATAGGGAAGACCTAATTCTCTGAAGTCTTCATTATCTCCACATGCACCACTTACACCTTTAGAGCAGTACACAGCCATTAAAATAACCACCCTTCTTACCTCTGGAAAATATATGTAGCTATCACCATTGCCTCCACTTTTGCCAAAGTAGTTGTCAATGCTATGTCCCTGCTTCTTTGTTTCCCCATCACCTAAGTAAGAGACCATCGTGAATGTGTCTGACTGGTAGAGCCAAGGTTATCAGTCTTTGCCCTGGTTATAGGAGAGGCTGAAGCTTACAGGAAAGGCCAGAATTAAGTCAGCAGTGGCAGAACTACAAAGGAGACTAATTATGCAGCCTTGGCAGAGGTCTCCTTGCTGAAGTTAGGACCTTGATATGGAAGGAATGGGGCTTTAGACTTTGGATAGGGATATTAAGATGGATCCACCTACAAAACTTGAAGTCCTGATTCCTCTGAACCCTCCAGGCTAGCAGAAGCAGGCACTCTCCTTTAATAAATGAGAGTAGCTTCCCCTTGCCTGAAGACCATATAAAGACCTAACCTAAAGCAGATCCTTGCAAGATGATGCTTTTCCTTGCCAAGATTATCCCACCCCCACCTCCCTTCATTGCCTGTACAACAATAGCTAAAATCAGGCCCCAGCATGGTTCAAGCAGGCAAAGACAGTTCCTGTTCTGTGGGGAAGTAGCTTACTCACCAAAAGGGTGTTAGGAGCTGGCTAATGTGTACCAGTGGGAATCAGTGAAGTATGTTTGGAAGTAGATCTTGAGGAGATTGAGAATATGAGGTTGGATAGGCTAGGCTCTGCTGACCCAGAAGCACTCTGTCATGCTCAGGATTTAACATTCTGGCAAGGACACCTGGGGCTGCCCCTAACATACTGCGGCATGACTCCCTGAAGCTTGAGCATGATGAAAACCTTTAGCGAATGAGGTAGATAGGCTGGAATCACATTGAGGAGAATCGAAGAGAGGATTAGAATCCTTAATGAAATGAGAATATTAGACTGAATTTATTACTTAAGACCACTGCATGGTTATTATTTCTAGGAAGGCCCAGAGTCTATTCCCTTTAGTAAGGCAATAAAGAATGTTCTAGTGAGGGGTCCACCTATATCTGAGAGAAGCTCGGTGGTGGCTGACCCCTGCAGGCCAGGGCTGACGTAGGAGATGCTGCCATGGACCTGGGCTCCTTAGGGTCAATGTGGAAGATAGGATTCCAGAATAAAAGAGGCGTTGGCTGGCACCCACCTTCCTTGTCAATGCTAAGGTTTAAGTAATTACTGTAATGGATAGCATAGCTCAAGCAGTAACTCAAATGCAGAGATCTGTGGCTATGGCTGTTAGACCTTTGTGTTCTTAGGTGAGAGATAGATAGGCAATACACTTGGGTTTACTTGATTTATATAATAAGAGTAATAATAATAATAATAATAAACCTCAAGAGTTAATCCAGCAGAAATCTGAGAGCCACTATAGTGCAAAATCAAGACAGGGCTCTGCACTTGGCCATTTCATCTAGCAGATCCAATGGTGCTAGAGATGGCCAAGGCAGATAAGGCTAACCCTCTGACAAGCCTCAATGAGAAATTCACTGCACAGACTCTCTAGGATTCTGAAGCAAGGATGCTTTCTCCACTAAAGAACTACTTACTATTTGAAAAGCAAGTTCAAGTGAGTGCAGCAACAAATGATCCTACAATGGAAATGGTACATTTGGGGTCAGGCCCAAGCAGGTCCAAAGGGCACATATAACTTACATAAACAGGTGGCCACAGGTTACCTACTCTGTTTCTCTCTCAACATATATCTATGGTCTTATAGTGGGTTCCCCAAAACCTGCTGACTGAGGAGGAAAACCCCTATCCCAGTTCACAGACAAGTTAGCTTTATATGTGTGTACTGAAAATAGACTGCTTCTCTTTACTGTTTCACTAAGAAAAGACTCTGGTGGGTAAAGCAGTGAGCAGAACAGTTGATTGTCAACTTTATATGGAAGAAGAAGTAGCCTATTCATGAACTCTTGGGCAAATGATTTGGCTGATAGTTCAGGGATCTGGAAGGAGCAGGATTAAATTATTGGAAACAGAGTTTTGGAGAAGAGGATTTTAGATAGACTGAAAGGAATAGAAACAAAATATGTGGGTCTTTGTGTGTTATATCTATGCACCCAAGAAAGCATCCACCACAGAGAACAGAGACCACAAAAGATGTGATAGGACTGTTTGTCTTATGGATTTTCCAGTGGATTTTCTCAGTGACCTCAGTGCTTGCACAATGGTCTCATCATTAAAGTAGCCATAGTGGCAAGGATGGAGGTTATATATGGACCAACAGCATGGCTTTCTCTCACTAAAGCTGGCCCAGATGCTATCTCTGCTAAATGACCAAGTTGTCAGCAGCACACTGACTCTGGGCTCTTGTGTGGCACTACCCCACGTAGAAACAACCACCTGTTTGGTGGCAAGTTGATCGCAGTGGAATCCTTCCACCTTGAAGGAATTGATACCTAACCCAGATATTGGGTGATCCTCTGTTTGCAGTGCCTCTGCCAGCACTACTCTCTTAGGGCTTACATAATACCTCCCTGATTTACAATCATGGTATCCTGCATAAGATTACCTTCGACCAAGGGACACATTTATTAAGAAATGTGTGCGTGGCCATGGCATTTGCCAGTTCTACTATATCCTACCTATTCCCTGGAAGTCACTGTTCTGATACCATTTTGGAATGACCTATTAAAGACTGAACTAAGGCATCAGCTCAGGGATAACAGCCTATAGATTTGGAGCACTGTCTTCTAAATGCACTATCTGTGTTGAACCAATATATCAAGCTGTGTATAGCTAGAATACAAAGGGCTAGGAGCCAAGTAATGAAAGAGGAATTGGCCCTTCTCACTATCACACGCAGTAACCCATTTGTGCTTCCCATTCCTTCTACTTTAAGCTCTACCTGATAAAGTGGGGAGTGGGGAACACAAACCTTAGTAACACAAAAGGGTTCCACAAAACCTGAAATTACATCTGGTCTCTTTGGTTGCCTCGTGAGGGCACACCAGCAGGCAAAGAAAGGAGTTACTACAGAGGAGGGAAACACCTCTCACCTGATTATCAAAAAAATCTGGGGTTGCTGCCATGTAAAGGGGCAGAGAAAAATATGTCTGGAATTCAGGGGCTTCACTGAGTACTCCCATGTGCTTTTAGGCCTGGTGATATCAGCATAAATATAAGTTATGCTTGACTGAATAAATAATTGCAGTCATCACAACCTAAAAAGGGCAAAGGCAATCAAAAGGTCAAAGCCCTCTGGGATGAAGTTCTTGGATGCCAGGCAAATAAATTAGAACAGATGATGCTGGCCCAGGGTGGGGTGGAGGTATCTAGAATGGGTGGTGCAGGAGAGGGTTGATGAATATCAATTATGGCCTTGGAACCAGTTGCCATAGCAGAAACCATGACTTATTCCACTAATTCTCCTGTACAAAATGTATTTTAGAGATTGTGGCCATCACCTTGAAGATACAATAACAGAGTAAACTTAATATGGGGGACAAGTGAATCTGAGCAGGGTAAGGGGTGGACTATAGCAAATGCTCTCATGACATCCTCCGATCTATCCAACCTCTAATTACACCACAGCTGTGGTAGACTGCTCTATGTGAGCTCAGACTCTTTTCACCTCAAGTATAAGCCACAGGTCTCTCAGCTTCTTCATTCCAGGGCTTTCTCTGAAGCTTTCTCTGAACTGCTTAGCCAGCACACCAGCACAACGTGGAAGTGTAGGAGCAGGTATGGCGTCCAAGGGCACCCTCAGCAAATGGCATCAGGAGCCAGGGGTCAAATGTCCTAGGCCTCCACCCTTCACAGGGAAAATTCTGAGAGATCTGAGAAGAATCAAGCCCCTGGCACCTACAGTAATGTCTGTCATACTGTACCCTTATATTGAATCTTCCTTCTTCCCTGTCTCACTCTCCCTCCCTGCCTCCCACTCTGCTTCTTGGAATCATCAACCAAATAAACTACCAAATAAACTCCCTCCAGCCAAGCCTTTATCTTAGTCTCTACTTCAGGGGGAACCTACACTAAATAGAATGTTCCATATACATATAATGTATTCTTTTCAACAAGTGAAAAATTCACCTCGGTCTCCCAAATGTTGCAAAAGCTTCTATTATGTGGCAGGAACATCAGTTACCTCATCTGTGAAGATGGAAATGTTATCATAATGGCATTTTCCTGGTGCTGTTGATTTCAGGCCAGGGATTCCTGGTAGATGAGGGTCATGTTTTCACGCTTGTTTTGTACATACACAGAACCACAAACTTAGTACATTCTTTGAGAAAATGATTAATTGTAAAAGTTTAATTTTAGGGGTTTTTGAATCCCTCTAGGAAAGAAGACTTTGGGGATAAATACTAAATATACAGCATCTTAGTATGTTTTAAATAAATTGATTACAAACCCTATGGACACTACTCAGTGATATAAACACAAAGATAAGGATCTTAGACTTTAAAAAAGCTTTCTCTATTCCCACCACTAGGTGATTCCCTAAACCTTAGAAAGTCTTTTAAAATAATCTCTACTGTCCCAGTACTCTCATTGCATTTTCCCTTCTTTCAATTTCCCTCCATCCCTTCTCTCAGTTTATCTAATGTTTTTGCTTGTTCTTTTTTCAAAATAATGTTTGCTTGTTTAAAGTAGAGGACAATAGAAAAAATAATGGCCCATAATTATACTGCTTTTATAATCTTTATTATTAACAAAATAATAAAATAACACATGCACATTAAGAAATTCCAAACATTAAAAAGTATGTTAAAAATGAATTTTGGAAACTAGAACAAACATGAGACATCCACAAATCTAAAACCTTAAAAATTTCTAAAATATTTATATTTCTAAAAATTCACACAATCACTTAATGGCAATAAATAAATAAATAAATAAATAAAGATATGTTTTAAACAGATAAAACATTTTATCTTTAAAAACAGTTTAAATAGATAAAACATTATCATTCTGGAATCACTTTACAGAAACTCAAAATACTTTCCTACAATTCTTGAAACAGTAATTTTTATGAATGAAGGAAAATAATTTACATATATTTTAAATTTCAGTTGCATTTCCTAGGTGGGAAAAATGCTTATCTCATACTTATTTCTTCCGAAGTGTTAATATCAATATTTATTATATTTTCTTTTCTTTGATTTGAAGCCTTATCCTCAAAGAAAGAAAGTAGCCTATACAAGTGCAAATTCCCAAAAAGATAAGGTAGCCAAAAATAAATCTCTCAACCTTCAGGACAAGTTTGATCAAGGAGATGACGGTTTTTCATCATCATGTGACTAAGTTAAAGTTCAGTTATCTCTATTCATTCTCAATAATAGTTTTGATCCAGGTGTTAGGTTAACCATGGCAGGATCCTCCCAACCTTTAATACTCAGGTGGCTTGATATCTAGGAATAAAAGGTGATGGAATTCTCTAAACTAGGAGTTTCCAAATTTTAGTGCCCTAAGGAATATGGAATAAGCAAAGTTTGAGGCTACACACATTTCTGATATAATAGGTCTGGGGTGGAGTGCAGAAATCCATTTCTAAGTCCCTATTCCCCCATCATGTGGTTAAAAGATCAGGTGACCATGCTTCCTGTTTTGGTCTTAATGTACTCCTATTTTCTTGGCATCCCTCTGGTTTAACATTTATCCCAGGGGTTGTGTGTGTGCATGTGTGCAAGTGTGTGTGCTGAACAAAATATTATTATTAATAGTGCATTAAAATACATTATGATGGGTTTGGTAGATCACTTTCTACTTCCATCTCACATACTACTAGAGAAGAACATGACCAAATAGCAAGTGGTTAAATCTGAATTATTAGTGATAACCCCTCCTACTTTTCCTAAACCTTGATTGGCACAAGGTAACTAACTCTTCCATTTTAAGGATCACATCCAAGATGCTCTCTGATAAAGTGTGCTTGCATATAGGCAGCTTAAGACAACTAACTTCTGGTCTCAGGTGATATGGGAAAAGTATTTGCTGCTGCTGTTCCCGAGGGCCCCTTGATATATGAGTCAATTGTGCTGTAGTCCAAGTTGGGGTCTGCAAGATGATGCTGCCTCTAGGCTGGCAAGTTATCAGGCAGTGGGGTCAGTGTGCAATGTGGGAAATTAGAAATTCAGGGAATGGGAAATGTATGTGGGAAATGGGGATTAAGCATGCCTGTCATAGAGCTTACATGGAGAGGGTGTGAACACTCCTGCTAAAATGGTTTTGTCATACACTCGAGAGTGTAATTCTACAAATATTTATTTATTTTGTTGTCTGGTAACACTTTTAAATTCTTGCAATGGATCCTTTCAGCTGCAATGCATTCAAGAAACCCAATAAAACAAAAAGTCATATTTAATTAAAAAAAATAAACTTCAGAATTTTCATTTCTCAGTAAAGTTGATGATGAACATATAACCTAAATTTTTGTCAACATTTATCATCCATCATGCACCAAGAGGCCTGTGGTAATGAAAACTAGAAGACACAAATATGCTTAAGAGGCTCCATAGTTTACTTCAAAATTTAAATGTAATTTTGAAGTTTTCTTGTATAGGTGTGAGATATGAAGCAATAACTGTTAAGGTGTTTGATTCAATTGACAGAACTGTGCAAAAAGTTAAATGATCCCTGTTTTATGTATAAACAGGTACTTCAAATGAAAAAGTAATCAATTCTAATAATTGTTCAATTTTTTTCATACAATTCATGAAATCAAAGTAAAGCTTTTGAAAGTTCCTCTCACAAATCCTCAATCTATAGTAAGTTCAGTAAAAAATTTAACATAGAAGATAAATTTTTTGTTTTGTGATATTCATATGAACACAAATTTTGATTGAGCACAAAATATATTTCTTGTCTATAGGTTTCTTAAATAAGAAACCTAAGAGCAGAAATGTTCTATGAAGTTTTTAGAGAACTGCAATTATTAAAAACAAAACTTGAAAATGGAGATACTTAAACACACCCTAGAAAAGCAAGGAAGAACTAATAAAGAATGAAACCTTAAGCAATTTGCAAGATTTAATTTTGAAATCCTATTAATTGTGCTTTGGAATACCTAGGCTTTGTAATATCTAGGCTCTTGATGGCACTCCTTGTTTTTATTTCATAAATTCATATTCTGTACCACAATGAAATGCAATTACAAAGACTAACAATTTCAAAGCATCTAAATTTTACAAAACATTTTAAAGAAGTATAGAGACAACTTATTGGGAAGTTTTATCTTGTGAAAGTATTCATTAAAGAAATCTACTACAAATGAAGACAAACAGTATCTGTGAAAATAGTTGTGCTAAAATATTTACACATTTCAAATTTTTTAAAAATGAATTGAGAGTATCTTCCCTTTTGCTGAATTTGTTCTGTGCTTGACATGAGCCTCAGCACCTGAAGAAAGAGTAATTTTTCTAGTTGGAAGTATTGTGGGCTAAAGAGATGAGTCAATTGAAAAAGGCAGCAACAATGAAAAAAAGATTGTACTGAAAAAATGCATTCTTTAGAAATATTTCAGTAAAAAAGTATTAGCAAAAGATACAACTAAGAAACTGAATAAGTATATGCATACATATCAACAATTGTCTGCTTATACTATTTTTAGTATTCACATAATTAATATAAATATATTCTGAAATTTTTGCTTCAATCTACATAGCTACATATGTTTTAAAGAAAGAGTTGTGTTTTTGAAAATGGTTTTTATAGAACTATTTTCTTTAGGTCCTAGAATAAGATAAAAATGACTTTGTTAGTCAATAAATAAATACATTAAAATTAAAAATTTTTAAATAATTGTATTAAAAGTATTTGTTTTATTCTTTAAAATATCCTAATTTGAGAGCTAAATTATATGATCACACTATTCTAAGCCTGAATTTGAGAAACAGTTAAAACATTCAGACCCTAAATTGGTAAGAATTGTTCTAGAATATTTTTAAATGGATTCCAAGTTTCCTTTATTGTCATTTTAGGGTATAGGACATTGGAAAAAAAACATGGCCAGAGAATGTAGCATTTTAAAACTGTCTCACTTGATTCTAAGCAAAAAATGACCTCTACATCAAGGTTGAACAGGTTTAGCTTGCTGAATTTCAAGGGGCAGTTAGGGCAACCAACCGTTTCCCCAGAGGGATTTCCCAGGACACCGGGTTTTCAGTGCAAAAGTCAGACAGCTCCGGGCAAGCCAGGGTTGTTGGTCTCCCTACATCCATTAAAGAGGCCTCGTTGGCATGTGGAGAAAGGAAATCATAAATAGTGAGCCTCTGAGCCACTGGGTTCAGAAAAGGTGCTCTTTACCTTTAGAATATTGCAAAATAAATAAACAGCAACTTTTGTGACTCCCTTATGTTTCAGACCTCACTTCTCAAACAGGGAAAAAACCTAGAAAAATATCTCATGATGATTCACTTCCTTCTCCTTTCTCCCCAGGAGTCCTGACTTCAGTTTCTTCACACTCTCAAGTCCAAAACTGCCCTAGGAATCTGGGGCCTCCAGATTTCACAGGAATCCAGCTCCTTGGGAATCCACCACAAGACTATAAGCCCACTGTTGAACCCTAACGCCTAGTTCAATGCCCAGCTGTTCCGGCTGCCTGTTATGCAAAACACCAGAAATGGATTGGCTTTTCTAAAGGGGGTTTATTTGGTTACAAAGTTACAGTCTTAAGGCCATAGAAGTGTCCAAGCTATGGCATCAACAAGTATACTGTCACTGAAGGAAGGCCAATGGTGTCCAGAAAATGTCTGTTAGCTGAGGAGGCACGTGGCTGGCATCTGCTGATCCCGAGTTGTGTTCCAGCCCCTCTCTCAGCTCCTGTGCCTTCTTTAAAGTGCCCCTCTTGGCTGTAGCTGCTCTGCATCTAGGCCTGTGTGGCTCTTTTTAAAGTACTCCACCCACAGCCAGCATAGTACTCAATGGTGAGAGACTGAAAGCCTTCCCTCTAAGATCAGGAACAAGACAAGGATGCCCGCTGTCACCACTGTTATTCAACATTGTGCTGGAAGTGCTAGCCAGGGCAATCCGGCAAGACAAAGAAATAAAAGGCATCCAAATTGGAAAAGAAGAAGTAAAACTGTCATTGCTTGCAGATGATATCATCTTATATCTGGAAAACCCTGAGAAATCGACGATACAGCTGCTAGAGCTAATAAACAAATTTAGCAAAGTAGCGGGATACAAGATTAATGCACATAAGTCAGTAATGTTTCTATATGCTAGAAATGAACAAACTGAAGCGACACTCAAGAAAAAGATACCATTTTCAATAGCAACTAAAAAATCAAGTACCTAGGAATAAACTTAACCAAAGATGTAAAAGACCTATACAAAGAAAACTACGTAACTCTACTAAAAGAAATAGAAGGGGACCTTAAAAGATGGAAAAATATTCCATGTTCATGGATAGGAAGGCTAAATGTCATTAAGATGTCAATTCTACCCAAACTCATCTACAGATTCAATGCAATCCCAACCAAAATTCCAACAACCTACTTTGCAGACTTGGAAAAGCTAGTTATCAAATTTATTTGGAAAGGGAAGATGCCTCGAATTGCTAAAGACACTCTAAAAAAGAAAAACCAAGTGGGAGGACTTACAGTCCCTAACTTTGAAGCTTATTATAAAGCCATAGTTGTCAAAACAGCATGGTACTGGCACAAAGATAGACATATAGATCAATGGAATTGCATTGAGAATTCAGAGATAGACCCTCAGATCTATGGCCGACTGATCTTTGATAAGGCCCCCAAAGTCACTGAACTGAGTCATAATGGTCTTTTCAACAAATGGGGCTGGGAGAGTTGGATATCCATATCCAAAAGAATGAAAGAGGACCCCTACCTCACACCCTACACAAAAATTAACTCAAAATGTATCAAAGATCTCAATATAAAAGAAAGTACCATAAAACTCCTAGAAGATAATGAAGGAAAACATCTTCAAGACCTTTTATTAGGTGGCCACTTCCTAGACTTTACACCCAAAGCACAAGCAACAAAAGAAAAAATAGATAAATGGGAACTCCTCAAGCTTAGAAGTTTCTGCACCTCAAAGGAATTTCTCAAAAAGGTGAAGAGGCAGCCAACTCAATGGGAAAAAATTTTTGGAAACCATGTATCTGACAAAAGACTGATATCTTGCATATATAAAGAAATCCTACAACTCAATGACAATAGTACAGACAGCCCAATTATAAAATGGGCAAAAGATATGAAAAGACAGTTCTCTGAAGAGGAAATACAATTGGCCAAGAAACACATGAAAAAATGTTCAGCTTCACTAGCTATTAGAGAGATGCAAATTAAGACCACAATGAGATACCATCTAACACCGATTAGAATGGCTGCCATTAAACAAACAGGAAACTACAAATGCTGGAGAGGATGTGGAGAAATTGGAACTCTTATTCATTGTTGGTGGGACTGTATAATGGTTCAGCCACTCTGGAAGTCAGTCTGGCAGTTCCTTCGAAAACTAGATATAGAGTTACCATTCAATCCAGCGATTGTACTTCTCGGTATATACCCGGAAGATCGGAAAGCAGTGACACGAACAGATATCTGCACGCCAATGTTCACAGCAGTATTATTCACAATTGCCAAGAGATGGAAACAACCCAAATGTCCTTCAACAGATGAGTGGATAAATAAAATGTGGTATATACACACGATGGAATACTACACAGCAGTAAGAAGGAACAATCTCGTGAAACATATGACAACATGGATGAACCTTGAAGACATAATGCTGAGCGAAATAAACCAGGCACAAAAAGAGAAATATTATATGCTACCACTAATGTGAACTTTGAAAAATGTAAAACAAATGGTTTATAATGTAGAATGTAGGGGAACTAGCAATAGAGAGCAATTAAGGAAGGGGGAACAATAATCCAAGAAGAACAGAAAAGCTATTTAACATTCTGGGGATGCCCAGGAATGACTATGGTCTGTTAATTTCTGATGGATATAGTAGGAACAAGTTCACAGAATTGTTGCTATATTAGGTAACTTTCTTGAGGTAAAGTAGGAACAGGTTGGAAGTAAAGCAGTTATCTTAGGTTAGTTGCCTTTTTCTTACTCCCTTGTTATGGTCTCTTTGAAATGTTCTTTTATTGTATGTTTTTTTTTTTTTTAATGTTTGTTTTCATACAGTTGATTTAAAAAAGAAAGAAAAGTTAAAAAAAAGAAAAAGAAAAAGAAAAAAAATATGTAGTGCCCCCTTGAGGAGCCTGTGGAGAATGCAGGGGTATTGGCCTACCCCACCTCGATGGCTGCTAACATGACCACAGACATAGGGGACTGGTGGTTTGATGGGTTGAGCCTTCTACCATAGGTTTTACCCTTGGGAAGATGGTTGCTGCAAACGAGAGGCTAGGCCTCCCTATAATTGTGCCTAAGAGCCTCCTCCCAAATGCCTCTTTCTTGCTCAGATGTGGCCCTCTCTTTCTAGCTAAGCCAACTTGAAAGGTGAAATCACTGCCCTCCCCCCTACGTGGGATCAGACACCCAGGGGAGTGAATCTCCCTGGCAACGTGGAATATGACTCCCAGGGAGGAATGTAGACCCGGCATCGTGGGACGGAGAACATCTTCTTGACCAAAAGGGGGATGTGAAAGGAAATGAAATAAGTTTCAGTGGCTGAGAGATTCCAAAAGGAGCCGAGCGGTCACTCTGGTGGGCACTCTTACGCACAATTTAGACAAACCTTTTTAGGTTCTAAAGAATTGGGGTAGCTGGTGGTGGATACCTGAAACTATCAAACTACAACCCAGAACCCATGAATCTCGAAGACAATTGTATAAAAATGTAGCTTACGAGGGGTGACAATGGGATTGGGAAAGCCATAAGGACCACACTCCCCTTTGTCTAGTTTATGGATGGATGAGTAGAAAAATAGGGGAAGGAAACAAACAAACAAACAGACAAAGGTACCCAGTGTTCTTTTTTACTTCAATTGCTCTTTTTCACTTTAATTATTATTCTTGTTATTTTTGTGTGTGTGCTAATGAAGGTGTCAGGGATTGATTTAGGTGATGAATGTACAACTATGTAATGGTACTGTGAACAATCGAATGTACGATTTGTTTTGTATGACTGCGTGGTATGTGAATATATCTCAATAAAATGCAGATTAAAAACTAACAAACAAAAAAACAAAAACAAAAAAAAATCAAAAAACAAACAAACAAAAAAGGCCTGTGTACAGGTCTTTTTGTGGATGAAATTTTTGGTAACAAAACCAAGTTTTTCTCAAAATAATGAGAAGAAGTATGAATTACTTTTTAAAAGTTCAGCGTAGAAATTGAATTTTACTGTTTGATATCAGAGTTATTTAAAACTTCAAATACTGCAGTTTAGTAAAGTTCTCACAAAATTTTTTAATTATATGAATTAAGATAAAAGTGGCACTAACTATAATTTCAAGTGAGGAATAAAAGTTTAATCAGGGCAACATCTGGATATCCACATTGAATAGAGAAAAAAAAATAGCCAATTGACATGGGACTAGTTTTTGGAGGCTTAGCCACATTATCTGTGTACTCATGCTGCAGACAGTGTCCTCTGAGTGAGAAACAACACATTGTTGGGGTGGGACAGAATTGTTTAATTTCTTGTGCTCCAGGCTTCTTTCTTTATTTCTAACAGGTTGACTTTTATCTTTGTGGCTTATCATAGAATATAAAAAAAATTGTTAAAACTTGACCAAAGAATTTTTAATAAGATTGTTCGTAAATGTTTGGAAATGGATAGAGGTGATGGCAGTACAATATCGTGAGTGTAATTAACAGCACTGAAAAGTGTGTGTGATTGTGGTAGAAAGGGGAAGTTTAGGGTCGCATATGTCACTAGAAGGGAAGCTGGAGGATGAAACATCGGGCGGTGTAACACAGTGAACCCTGTTGTGGACAATGAATGTGGTGAATAGTAAAAATACAAGAATGTTCTTCCCTGAACCAGAACAAATGCACAACACAATTACAAGGTGTTGATAATAGGGTCATATATGGAGGAAAATACATCCAATGCAAACTATGGCTATAGTTAACAGTAATATTTTAATATCTTTTCATCAATTATAACAAAGGTGCCACATCAATTCTAAGGGTCATTAATAGGCAGGTGTAAGGGGTATGGGATTTCAATGAAAATGTTCTAAAATTAATTGTGGTGATGAGTGCACAGCTCTGATTATACTGAGAGCCATTGACTGTATATTTTGGATGGATTGTATGATGTGTGAATAAAACTGCTTTAAAGAGGAAAAATAAATAAATAAATAAAGTACCCCAGTGATCCAATAAAGACTCCCCCTGGATGTGGGGCAACACCTCCATGGAAATAATCCAATGAAAGTTCTCGCCCACAGTTGATTAAGTTACATCTCCAAGGAAACACTGAATCAATAGGTTCCAACCTAATCAACACTAGTACATCTGTCCCCACAAGATTACAACAAAGATAATGGCATTTTGGGGGAATAATACATCCAAACCAGCACACCAGCACATAGTAAGATATATATATGTGTGTATGTGTATACACACACACACACACACACACACACACACACACACACACACACACATATATATATAATGTATATATATATTTGTGAATATATATATGTATATATATATTTGTGAATGATATTTTTTGATAGACCAACCAATTAGGTCAAAGGGTCCCCCAGATAGTAGGAACTCATCAAACTACTCTCCCAGCTATCTGGTGAGAGAAAGTTGTCCAGAGAGAAAGTGAGAGAAAAAGTTGGTGAATAACCATTTCCCCTTTTGTCTTGCCCCAAAACTCAGGAGATGAGGTGAATTGCAAATAAGCCACAAATAAACCCCAAAATCGGTTTGTCTCCTTTGTCCCCTGGAAGTTGGAGAAGGAGAAGTAGCTGAAGGAAACTACCTTTTTTCTCTTGGCTGGTATCCCATAGCTAGCTACCTGAAAAACAGAATATAAAAATTACCCCTTATGTTTCTTCTTCTAGGAGAATTTGTTTCTGGAATCCTAGAACCAGAAACCAGGAACACTTTAGTATTTAAAAACAATTAACCAAAACATTTCAGATTTGCACCACTTACTTTGCATTCATCAATTATGAATAGAAAAAGTATTAGTTCATGAAAAGTCAAATACGACGTAATATGTGTTCAGGATGTTTGAAGGTGGCTTGCTGACCACAGTGACTGAGGTGTACTTTCCTTACACACTAGATTCTCATGTATTCTGAGAGCCACGAGGCAGCACAATGCAACAGTGGAGGCATCACACCAGAGAATGTGTCCCAGCCTTCCCACTTAACTGGCTGTGAGAACTTGGGCAAATGACTCAACCTCTTTCACTCTTGCCACTTAATAGGGTTGTTATGAGGATTAAATGAGATAATCAGTGTAAAGCTCTTAGCACAGTGCCACATGGCATTCAGAAGACAGCTATTGGTACTCACTGTTCTGGGTAGGTTGTGTCATCTAATTACCTGTAATTTAAGAACTAAGGGGATTTTTACACCTCATAGTAAATGTACAAGATATATTAATCACAGGAAGGTTATACTCTTGGTTGGTTATTACCTAATTTGATGAGTCAGATTATTCGTTTTGTTTCGTTTCTGTGCTTAAAATAGAAATTTAGGTCCAAATTTTGCTTGAGGCAGGAAAGCTTTCTTACTTGGTTACCTGTCTGAAATGAGTAAAGAATCCCTCAGTGTCTGGCTGCTAAACCAGCCACCCCACATTGATGTTATCAGATTTCTTTTAGGAACTGGAAGCAAGAGTCTTAGGACGGTCTGTATATTGACTCTCGAGCCAGGCACTATAGATTATAATTTAGCTCAGAATCCCTTATCTCCAAACCCACCAGAAATGAATAATTTAAAAACCCAGGCTACCAGAATTCCTCAGCTGAGTTTGATAGACAATTTATGCTTGTGGCCACCTACACCAGATCAGAGTTCATTACACTTCACTAAACCAGTGGTGCAGTGATATTGTGATCTAATATGAGAAGTAAATTGTCAATTGCCAGAAGGTGGAAGCAACCCAAGTGTCCATCAACAGATGACTGGAAAAACAAGATGTGTTATATCCATACAATGGCATATTATTCAGCTGTAAAGGAATGGAGTTCTGAGACATAGTACAGCATGGATGAATCTTGAAGATACCATGTTGAGTGAAATAAGCCAGACACAAAAAAGGACAAATATTGTATGATCTCACTTATATGAAATAAACAGGATGTGCAAATTCATGGAGAGGGAAAGAATATTATAGGGTACCAAGGGCAAGGGTGGAGGTGGAGAAGGGGCCATTAATGTTTAATTAACTTCTGTTTGGGTGATAGAAAAAGTTTGGGTAATGGATGGTGGTGATGGAGGCACGACATTGCGAAGGTGATTAACACCACTGAATTACATACTTGACAGTTAAAAAATAGGATATTTTATGTTGTATATATGTTACCACAATAAAAATTTTTGGAAAAGAGAGAAGTGAATTGTCTATTGTAATTACACTAAGTGTCTATAACTAACAAAACTGACAGATTCTCATTTGCCCAGTGTTCTCCTTAGTGCAGGAAACTGGGTTCTGGCTTAATAACCTTAGGCCATAAAGTACCGTAACATGTTAGCTCATGCTGGGTGGCAACAAGTTTGTTTTTCATGATTATGTAAACTGAATTCCTTTTCCAAGAAAGGATTTTAAAATGAGCTATTAAATTGGATTGCCAGCAAACATGTAATCTAAATGCACATATCTTTCAACTTCAGTAAACTCAAATATTTCCTCTCAAACTGTCCCCCACCCCATACAAATCTGTAAACTATAAATCAATAGTGACTCATGAGAAATGTTGTCTAGTAGCTGGCTGAGGTTTACATAAAGCATTAAAATGCCTACTAGGGACTTTTAGGGAAGGTATTTGATCTGCTCAGTCTTAAAAATAGCAACCTAATCAGTCAGGGGATCTGGGCAATTTGCGCACTAGTACCCATATTAGATTTGCTTTAAAAACTAATATGGTATTAAAATATTGCATAAAGAGTGTATCGTAGAGTGGGTTCAAAGACTTGAGGTGCTAGAATGCTGGTTAAAAGAGAGGTTCCCATTGTTCTTAACTCTCAGGACAAAGCTGAAAACCACAGCAAATAACTGCTTGGAGTTTTGCATTCCATACCCTCGCGACTCACAAGCAAGCTTCCTGTTCCTTCTTGGCTGGCAGACCCAAAGGCCAGATGATGAATGGTTTAATTCTCATAGTTGGAGAATCTGCTCTGGCTTACATCCCTTAAGGTTCTGGGTGCCAGGCCAGGTGTTATTTTTTGTAAAAAAAAAAAAAAAAACTCCTCTCAGAAATTTGGATTTTATTTGAAGATAACAGAGCAGGAGAACAAACTGAGCTAGGCATTTGGGCAAAGACCATAACTAACAAAGACATACACACTCTATTCCAAAAGGGATTGTTTCAGAATAACTGAGAACCAAACTTGGAAAACTCTAAACATTACCTGGATTAAAGAAAAAAGGACAATACTAGATTCTTTGGCCAACATGATTTCTTTCTCTTCCCCTGCCTCCCACCTTGGGGGAAGTGGCAGACTTTTTTTCAAGTGACATGATATTTGTGCTTTCCTATGCAGCTGACATACTTGGTGCATGTTTATTATGAGTTGAAGGTCAAAGGCTTGGATTTCCTCCATTGCCATCAGCAGCTAAAGCTACTAAATAGACCCCAGGTCAGAACTTTTACTGGAGACTAAGGGTGAGAGAGAGAGAGAGGTTGTAACTCTGGCAGTGTGTGTGTTTGTGTGTGTGTGCACTTGCATGTGTGTTTGTGTGTGAGTGAGAGAGAAAGAGAGAGAGAGGGAATTGTCCTTGCATGGAGTTGCTGTAAGTCTGCTTTAGTTTGAATTTTAAGTGGAAAACAAATTAAGAGAAAACTAGAACTCTAGTTATTAAAATTAATTGCTCAGGAAAACCCACTAACCTTTTCACCTCTGTCCCATTGTTCTAGCAATTTTAAAGCTCTTATGGCCAAAGAACAGGATCTTGGGCGCGGTGGGGTGGGGTGGGGGTGTTGAATTTTAACTCAGCTGAAATGAGGAGTAATTTCCTTAGGTAGTTCAAAGCTTTAATAGAGGCTTTCTGCCAGACAGAACCAGGGCTGGGGCCTGTTTGTGACCCTCCTTCAGAGAAGAGGAGGCTAATATCCTTCTCTCAGGCAGCCCCTCCCTTGGGCAGGGCAGACAACCTTCCTCAGTTTCCAACCACTATAGTACTCACTCTGACCTTTCTGCCTTCTTTCACATGCTGCTTGGATTTCTCTCTCCCTACCTCTCTTTCAGTTCTTCACTTTCTTCCAGGTCCAATGCCATGTCCTCCAAAAAGATTCACCCAACAAAGGACCTAAACCCACCTGGCACTCTCCTTTCTGTCAGCCATCATCATGTTGTTAACAATTTTCACTATTTCTGGTAGAGTGCCAGAGTTGGCTTGCCAACTAGAGACAAAAGTTCTTCTCTTTCCTTTCCTGGCTGTATTTTTCTTTCTTTTCCTTTATACAAATAACTTCGTGATCTTCTTGGCCTGACTTTTATCATTGTTTTCTGTACCCACAGAGATAGAACATAAATGAGTGACTTTTCACTGCTGTTGTATCCAGGTGGTCAATTACTTCAACTTCTCAATCTACTGCACATTGATCCAAGCCATATTTGGTTTTTGCAAAAGTTCTCAGAGATTGGAATTTAAAGTCAATCCAAAAGAATGGAAGCTATTTCTTCCACAAGGGCAGGATGAACTGAGGGAGAAATTAGTCAATACAGGATATATTATGTTGATGCAGAAAAGTAGTGTGCATGGAATTTTCAGAAATATCCTCACAGACTCTAGAGAAAACATTTTCTCTATTTTAAAAAAATGCCTTTTAAAAGTAGAAGGGGACTTCCTAAGTTTTTAAATTGTCCTTAAAAAATAATAAAAGTGGATACAAGACATAGCACTTCCATGAAAGAGAAGTAATCCTTTTTCATGAGTCCAGACTTCTCTACCTAGGGAAGTCTAAAGGAAATTGAGTGCAGTCAACCCACAGAAATGGAGCAGGAGTGAGTAGAGATAATTGAAACGCACTGATAATTCAGAATCTCATTTCCACCTCATTAATTTCAACCTCTGTTCCTTTCTATCGGTACTTCTAAGAAAAGCAAAATAGACCAAACTGAAGATAATATCCTGCCCCACTCCTGCCCAGTCATTTGGGTGGAAGATAGTTATCAGAAGAGCGAGGCAACCCAGCAGTCCCCTTACCCCATCCCTTAACTGTGCAAAGATTGCAGATAGTTGTCACTTATTTAATATTTTGGGGACTTAACATGAAAATGTCTGGTCTTGGTCTGTTTCCAATTTATCAATACCCTACACTGGGAACCTGAGCATACCGAACTTCTGTGTTTTTACTCTCCCTCCCATTCAGTGGGGGTGGGGGTGGAGGATTTTTCATTGTTTTCAGTAGGACATGCCTGTTATTTTTGCTTGTACTAGAAAGCGATTAAGACTCCGTCTCTCCCAAACAATATTTTCCCATCATTTTACAATGTGTACTCTTCCTCTGGTGTATAAGAAGGACACTGCTTCACTGTTGTATGTCATTCTAAAAATCTACTTTATTGCAAAGAAAATTTCAGGGTCCGCAAATGCTAAGACATCTGCATGCTATATGGGGCTCATCAGACATTAACTAAATATTCTGGAATTATCAGCCTCAAGTGTGGGGCCCTGCAAAAAAAAAAAAAAAAAAAAAGAATATTCAGGGTCATAGGCAGCCACAGTGTAGAGAGAGGAGGAAATTAAAGCAAAGATGGCAATATGTAAGCAGTTGGGACTAGAGAGAACACGGGGTTGGAGATGGAAGTTTTCTGTGAAAGTCAGCATGAGCCCTTTTCAAAACCGTGAACTAGACAAACTTCATCTTCCCCTCTGCTTTACCAAAAGCTGCTTAAAATTCCCAGTAACAGGATGACTATTATTCCTACTTGTGACTTTACATTTGTTTAAACACTTAAATTTACATATCTCTAGCTGGCAAGATTTTGAACTTGAAAAATATGGGTGAGAGAGAATTTGTGGATGCAAGTCCCTTACCCAGAAATTCTACTGTACGCCAAGAGACCCTCAGTATAACATTGTGAATGTTATAAACAAACTACTGAATTATATCCTCAAAAGTGGTTCAAATGGGAAGCTTTATGTTGTATATACCTTACCACATTAAAAAATTTTTAAAAACCGATAGAACTGTTCAACACAAAGAATGAACCCTAATGTAAACTATGGACTTTAGTTGATAATTTAATTATAATAGTATTGTTTCATCAATTGTAATAAATGTGCCACGCTAATGCAAAATGCTAAAAATGGGGAAAACTCTGTGTGTGAAGTGTGGTAAAAGGGAACTTTACTTTCTGCATAGTTTTTCCATAAATCTACAACTGTACTTAAAAAAAAATAGAGAAAGAGGGTGCCTCAGTAGAGCCCTGAGAATCGTAATGAGGGAAAAAATTCTAGGCCCTTATCAAGGTACAAAATGTGAGGAAATACAAAGTGTATGCTAACCATGTAAAAATAAAAATGGAAAAGAGTCAAATCCTTGTAGGAGGGTGATCAGGGAAGGCCTGAGAGAGGGATATTTAAGCTGAGGCAACTTTGAACCAGGAGCCAACTTTGTGAAAAGCAGAAGTTAGTAGTGTTCCTCGCAGAGGGACAAGCAAGCCCAAAGGCCCTGGGGAAGGAAAGAGCTTGGCATAAATACGGAAGTGAAAAAGAAACCGGGATGTCTTGGGCATGGTGAGCAAAAGGGAGATGGCCAATACGAAGCTGGAGAGGTTTGCAGAGGTCAGATTATCAGGAGTCTGAGTGAAATATTTGGATTTTTTTTTTTCAAACTACTATAAGACATAATCGAAGATCTTTCAATGAAGAAATGGGGAGAAATGCTGCTGCATGAGAAGAGATTAGAGGAGACCAAGAATAGGGGCAGACAAACACTTAGGAGATTACACTAGTGGTCCAGGTGGGAAATGGTTGTTGGCCCAGTATGTTGGCAGAGATGGGCAGATATGAGCTAAGCTACTTTACTATGGAATGAAGGAAGAAGGTGGGAAGTGAGGGCATCAATGATGCTTGTGGGTTTTGGGCTTGGACAATTGGGTAGATGGTGGTGTTACACAATGCAATAGTATAGACTGAGAGGGAATTGGGATTGGAGAATGTAAATTAAGAGTTTAAGTTTGATACTGGAACTCAGAAGCAAGGTTTCAGTATGAGATATAAATTTTGGAGTCATCAGATGCAGATGGTATTTGAAACCATGTGAATAGATATGATTAAACAAGGAGAGAACACGGAAGGACTGAAGCCTGGGTAATTCCATTTAGAAATATGGTGGAGAAGGAGCAGCTAGAAAACTGGGGGAGAGGGGAATCAACAAACAAAAAAACAAGGGTATGCCAAGAGGGGTTGTGTTTCAAGAAAGCAGTAGCAGCCAACTGTGAGAAATGCAATGAAGAGACAAGTAAAATTAAAACAGAAAAGCAGCTATAGCGCTTGGCACTTTAGCCTAGCACAGAGGATCCAATGTCTGGTGTGAGTGCTTGTCTACCCAATGCTTTCTCATTTATTATTTGCCAACATGTTCATAACAAAGGAGACTACTATAATGGCTAAATCCTTGTTGCATCTTCTAGGCATTGATTTTCATAACTGGATGTACATTGCTGCCTGGTCTTTTTTTAAAAAACAGTTTCAACTTCCTGGAAAAGTTGCAAGAATGTACAAAAAACTCTGGGATACCCAGTTTCCCCAGTTGTTACCATTCTTCTAGATTCATTCATTTTCTCTCCCTCTGTCTTCAGAATATATATATATATATATCCTGAACCAATTTCATAACCACAGTACAGCTGTCAAAATCAGAAAATTCATAAAGGATATCATACTATCTAATTTCCTTTATCTCAAAAAATTTTTTCTCTTCTGGTTCAAAATCCAACCCAGGATTATGTGAGGCATTCAGTTATCATGCCTCTTCATTCACCTTCAATCTTGAATGGTTTCTCAAATCTTTGTCATTTGTGGCATTCGCATTTTTAAAGAATACAGGTCAATTATATCATAGAATGTTTTCAGTTTGGGCTTGTCTGATGTTTTCTCATGATTCGAATTCATTATGCATTTTTGATGGCCTGCTTTTCCTCACAGAGGAAGAAGGAAGGAAGTTGGTACCTGGGCATCTAGGAATAACAAGTGAAGAGAGGAGAGATGTGCAAAAGAAGGACAAGATGTTATGCATTCCCCAGCCTGGCCTCTGGGATCATGTCTGATCTACAGTAGGCACGTTATACAAAAGATTAATTGTTTTGAAGATTCAAGAATCCCAAGTCCGGATTAAGAGACTTATTCTATCTCCTAATACCCGTTTTTTTTTTTTTTTCTTTATCACATTTATCACAATTTATAATTACAAATATATTTGGCATAATAATTTATTTAAATTTATGTCTTCACTGGACTTTAACTTGAATCTGTCTGGTTGTATTCACTTGTATCTTGTGCCCAGCACAAGGCCTGGCACATAAGAGTTCAAGATACAGTTGTTGAATTAATAAACAATGCTAGTATATATAGGAATAGAAAACTGCAGTCATTAACTTATAGGCATAAATAAATTAGTGAACTAAAAATCAGTGCTTTTCCAAGTTTTTTTCATATAAAACTCCTACTTGTTTATATTACTATCTTTCACTAATAGATAAGTGGGGACAGACACTAAAAATTTAAGAAACATTTAGGAAATGTTAAGAAACATCTGAAATTGAGAAAATTTAATACTTCAACTTATTTTTACAGAGATTTTGGAAAAGACAACCATTATTGTATTTTTTAAAAATTCATTTTATTGAGATATATTCACATACCATGCAGTCATACAAAACAAAGCATACATTCAAATGTTCACAATACCATTACATATGTATTTTAACTTTAAAATACTTCAATACTCAGGGAAAACTGTGTGCTGGTATTTGGGAGTTGAAAGGTTATTTATACTGACATGTCCTAAAAAATCCAGATGTAAGGTAGCCAAAGTTCTAGGACCATGGAAAGTCCCTTACTTGTGTATTTCCTAGATCACAGGCCCAAACAACTACTCTTCTGAATAAGAGGCTTTGGTGGAAACAACCAAAATATCCATGAACTGATGAATGGATGAACAAAATGTGGCATAGCCACACAATGAAATATCTTTGGCATTAAAAGGAGCAAAGTGCTGATACCTGCTACAACGTGGATGAAACTTGAAAATATTAAGTGAAAGAACAGCCTGTTTTCTGTCTACAAATTATATGATTTCATTCATATGAAGTGTCCATAACGGGAATCTATGGAGACAGAAATTATATTATAGTTGCCTCAGGCTCAGGGGAATGGAGAGATTAGAGGGTGACGGCTAAGAGTACGGAGTTTCTTTTTTCTTCTTTTTTTTAATGCAATTTTATTGAGATACATTCACACACTGCACAATCCATCCAAAGTATACAATCAATCACGGTATCATCACATAGTTGTGCATTCATCACACAGTCAATTTTAGAACATTTTCATTACTCCAAACCAAAAACCAAAAAACAACAACCAAAAAAACACAAAAAAACAAAAACCCCAGACATCCCATATCCCTCATCCCCCTCCTATTATTGACCCCTATCATTGGTGTGGTACATTTGTTACTGTTGATGAAATAAAATTAAAATCTTACTATTAACTATAGACCATAGTTTGAAGTTTCTTTTTGAGGTGATAAAAATTGACTATGGTAATGGTTGTACATATCTGTGAATATTATAAACTATTGAACTATGTGAGTGATTTGTATGGTATATGCATTATATCTAAATCAGGCTGCTAAAAAATTAGGAGGTTTTGTGAAGGGACATATGAGGGAATTTTGAACTTCTAATGCCTGTGATGCAGCAGAGAACTTATCTTAGAGAAATCAGACAATCATAGAGTTTTAGAGTTACAAGAGGCTTTAGGCCAATTGCTCTTACTATATAGTTTGGGAATTAAGGGCCTGTAAGTGAACTGTAGAGTCACATGGCCAGTTGGTACAACTTCAAATAATCTCATGTCTCTGACCTCAAATCAGGTCATATATAGTGAGTGTAGGTGAAAATTTGTGTGAATATTGAATTCATACTTGAATGCAGTACTGGCTCAGAATATATGGTTACAGCCCTGGTGATATATCATAAACAAAAAAACTACCCCGAAACGCATTTACTTCATAAGTTTGGAATTTTCATATTGGATTTTCTCCCAAGTGTGGCACTACTGAACCACTCTGATAAATTCAAATCTAAATTTTAGTACAAGTGACAGTGTCACTTTCTCCCTTTACATACTCTTGCTAAGACTCAGTGGTGAGCTCATCATGTGTCACACAGTGAGGCTGGAGCCATGTCCGCCAGTGGCACAGGCATGGCTACCAGCGGCTGGAGTGGAGGAGCGTCTCTCACACGCGAATCAAGAATCTCTATCTTGCCAATTTTTTATAACTCAATTATTGTTGTGTATTTTGAGGAGATTGATAGTTTTGTGTAATCATATATTGTATAATATTTATTCTTTTGATCACAGAATTTGGTTAAGAAATGACTACTCCTCATGGATGATTGTATGGTGTGTGAATGTATTTCAATAAAACTGAATTTAATTAAAAAAAAAAAAATGCCTACTCCTCCACAAGTATAGGGAGTTTTCTCAAACTTAATTCTAAAGCATTTGCTTTCTACACTAAAACTGGTATCAGTGTCTTTGCTGGTTGCAAACAAATCAAAGACTGTGTTAAATAAAATACGCATAAAAATGTAAGTCACTTTTTAGAATAGCAACTACTTAGATTAAAATTTGGGGGACTTATTTTAAATCTGTTTTCTTCCTTTGTATGATTTTCAAATTTTAGGAATCATGAAATCAGAATCCTTTCAAATCCTTCATTTACAGTTCTTACAGCAAAGTACAATTTTAGCCAAAAATGGTGTTTAAGTGTTCCTACTGAGGAACTGTTTTCTTAAATCTTATTCCTGCTTTCATGATTTGATGGTGTCATAATAATGTTTTTGAAGTTTTATGCCAAGTATCATTTAATTTGAACAATCCTTTGTTAAATTAAAGAATATAGGAAAATATGATAATAATCTTCTTTCAAGAAAACGAGCTATTAAACATTTTCCCTATATTCTATTATTGAAAAATCACACCCTTCATCCTTATCGGAAAGACTGTATTCATTCAAAATGCCATATTAAGTTCAGGGAGGTAACAATAGATGACAAGAAAGATCTGCCTTCAGTCTAAATATGGAAGATTTTTAAAGCTCCCCTTAAAACACATCTTTCTCAACTTGGCATTGTCAGCACTTAGCAAACAATACTGTCTTATTAAATGTTTTTAAATTAATGTTAATGCCAACTTATATAAAGAGAAAAATATAATTAATATTAATCTGTATGTAAATATGTAATGAATAGATTAAATTTTACACAAGTCTAATCACATATGTGCTTATAAGGAGTTTGCAGAAAAAATGGGAACAGAAGATGCTCTCCCCAATTGGAGAAAATTTCACAAAAGGATAGCTCTGATTTTGTAGAACATATGGAGCTGGCTGGGCAGATGGGTGGGAGTAGGTGGTTCCCAGCATGCAGGAAGGTCCTACAAGTCCATCTTCCTGCCTCTTGTCAGATGAGAGATAATGACAAAGATGTTCCCACTAAGTGTTGCTCTGTTTTTTAAGTTCCATTTATATATGATACTCGGTTTCTATTTATTTTTTCATGCTTTCTTTTCTCCTCTTCTAGGACAAATGCACTGTGATTAACTTATCAGCTATTTTATTGAAATAATTCTAACTGAAATGAATTGTTTAAAAATCTGAATTGAATTGATAGGCTTGAATAATTATTTTGGTGCCCTCTGTAGAGGTTACTTAAAGACTCAGCTCTCCTGACTTCTAATTCAAATCATGGACCATGGGGTGTGTGCATGTGTGTACATTTGAAAAGTAATGTATAAATTAAATAACATTAAAATTAAAATCGGTAGTAATGTTCACAATTTAAAAGAGCCCATGGTTATAGTCTATGGTTAAATGTTTCAGTGAAGATTCCTTCTACCTAATCCCAATCAAATTTGTTTCATAAATTTGGAATTTTTGTACTGTGTTTTCTCCAAAATGAGGCATCTCTGAACTTACTCTGATAACTTCAAATCCCAAATTTTGTGCAAATGAAAATGGCACTTTCTCTTATATTGTTAACAGTTTGGTATATATACTTTCAGATTTAAAAAAATGTAGGATGGCTCACACACTTAAAAAGCAACAACATATAAATAATAACACATGAAACCTTTGTCTGCATCAGTAGAGAATTAAAAGTGATTACCTCCAGGAACTGGGAAGACGGGAATGGGATGTAAAAGCACACAATTCTCACCTTTTAATTTAATTCAATTTAACTTAATTTTGGTATTGTTTGAAATGAGAATATATTATTTTGTAACATATATTTTTAAACTTTTTATTATTATTGTTTTTATTTTATTATTCTTTCATACTTATATAAAATTAAATGAATACTATAATGAACCCCCCATATTCCCATTACCCAGTTTCACAATTATCAACTCACTGCCAATCTTGTTTTGTCTACATTCTTATGTATTTCCCCCTCCTGTATTTTTTTCTTGATATAACCCTTTTAAGCCCTTATTTTTTTTTAATCTTCATTTTATTGAGATATATTCACATACCACGCAGTCATACAAAACAAATCATACATTCGATTGTTCACAGTACCATTACATAGTTGTACATTCATCATCTAAATCAATCCCTGACACCTTCATTAGCACACACACAAAATAACAAGAATAATAATTAAAGTGAAAAAAAGCAATCAAAGTAAAAAAGAACACTGGTTGCCTTTGTTTGTTTGTTTGTTTTTTCCTTCCCCCATTTTTCTACTCATCCATCTGTAAACTAGACAAAGGGGAGTGTGGTCCTTATGGCTTTCCCAATCACATTGTCACCCCTCATAAGCTACATTTTTATATAATCATCTTCAAGATTCATGGGTTCTGGGTTGTAGTTTGATAGTTTCAGGTATCTACCACCAGCTACCCCAATTCATTAGAACCTAAAAAGGGTTGTCTATATTGTGCGTAAGAGTGCCCACCAGAGTGACCTCTCGGCTCCTTTTGGAATCTCTCTGCCACTGAAGCTTATTTCATTTCCTTTCACATCCCCCTTTTGGTCAAGAAGATGTTCTCCATCCCACGATGCCGGGTCTACATTCCTCTCCAGGAGTCATATTCCACGTTGTTAAAGGCATTTTTAATCTATATATCCACCCCTCAACTCATTACCCACCTCCCCCCTCTTTGAAATGTATTTCTGGAAAACAAAAATTGTTTCCTATAGAGTTTCCCACAGGCTAGATTTTGCTGATTGCCTCTCTTTGGTCTATTTGAACATGTTCCTCTGTTCTTGTATTATTTCGTAAATTAGTAGTTGAATCTATTCTAGTGTCTTGGTCAGATGCAGGTTATCTCTTTCAAAGCAAAATATTGATAATCTAATGTCTGATTATCTCTTTTTATGATGTTAGCAGCCACAAAAAGCATCAGTTGATGCTCAATGCCTGGATCCATCACCTAATCAGGGGTTATAAAATGATGATATTCTAATTTTATCATCTCTTTTGTTTGTTAACTAAAATATCTGAATATCTGAAATAATGGACAACCATTTATTCTGGTTTGCTAATACTGTCCGTTATGCAAAATACCGGAAATGGATTGGCTTTTATAAAGGGGATTTATTTGGTTACAAAGTTATAGTCTTAAGGCCATAAAAGTATCCAAGCTATGTCAACAAGTATACCGTCACTGGAGAAAGGCCAATGGTGTTGGGAAAACCTCTGTTAACTGGGAAGGCACGTGGCTGGCATCTGCTGATCCTAGGTTGTGTTCCAGCTTCTCTCTCAGCTCCTGTGCATTTCTTCAAAGTGTCCCTCTTGGCTGCAGCCCCTCCTTCTGTCTGTGAACACTTTTATATGGCTCCAGTGATTTTATTCAGACCCATCCTGAATGGATGGGGTAACACCTCCATGGAAATTATCCAATCAAAGGTCTTGCCCACAGTTGATTGAGTCACATCTCCATGGAAATGGCCTAATCCAAAGATTGTAACCTAATTAACACTAATACATCTGCCCCCACAAGCTTACATAAAGAATATGGCTTTTTCTGGGGGACAGAATATATACAAACCAGCACACCCTTCCTCATCTACTACCAGTTGTAAAATTTGTTAGGAAAGGCAAGATAAAATATTTATTTCTATCCCTTCATTTATCATTATGCAAAATAATGAGTTTGTTCCGGTGATGACTATTTTGTGGGTTTTTAATGTGTTTTTTTTGGCGTCATTATGAACTTATGGATTTAAGCACAGCTGAAATATTTCAACTCATCATTATTATCCTTATTAATGCAATCTAGTTCAAGGATATGTATTCTTAAACTATAATTTACTGTCTTAAATATACTAGATCAGATGTCAATCTGGAAGAGGGGAGTTAAGTTGGGAATGGGGTATATAGAGAAAAAAGTTATAAATACACAGAAGACAGGCAGCACATGCACTGAGGAAGACAGTGTGTCAGGAAGGGTCTTGGTGTCTCAACTCTATGTGATAACGTCCTTAAATATAAACACCAACATCCCCAAAACATGGAAACCCACAATCTAAAAACAACAACAAAATCATACAAGTTATCTTATCTCACAAATCCTCAGTTTCTTCCATCTATAAATGGGAAACCATGATACCTATGTCACAGGGTTGTTCTAAAGATTAAATAAAATAATACATGTAGAATTGTGAGCACAGGCAAGTAACTTGCAGTTATTTTTATTTAGGAGATACTCACATAAAAATAATACAATTTTACTTATTCATTCAGGCATTCAATAAATATTTGTTGAGGATCCTCTCTGCACCAGGCAGTGGAATACAGTGGTATAACAAAACAGACAAAAATCCCTACTGCCACAGAGTTTCCAGCTGGAGAGAAAGGTGACAAACAAACAGACATAAATAATATAATGTTAGATAGTGTAAATGCTAGCAAGGAAAATAAAGCAGGGTAAAGAAATAGAGAATGGGGTGTGAGGAGGTGCTATTTAGAGAGGGTGGTCAGAAAAGGTCTGTCTGAGCAACGAAGTGAGGGAATGAGCCAGGAAACATCTGGAGGAATGGAGCCCTGGGTGGAGGGTACAGCGAGGGCAAATATCCTGAGATCTCTGAGATCCTGAGAGTACTTGGCATGTTCCGGGAATGACAGAATGTCAACTTCACAAGGGCAGCGGGAGCCCCGGAAGAGCAGTGCGATGTATTAGATCGTGAAGGTAGTCAGCAGCCAGATCATGTAGGGCCTTCACAAGGCCCTGCCTATCAACGGAAAATCCACTTCTCTTTCACCATTTGAAAATTTTTATCTTTGCATATCACACTAAATCAGAGGTGCTGATCATGGACTAAAGCCCAATGCTTGCCTTCTTACGTTGGTAAACTCTTTCTAACCTCTAAGATTTATTATGCCAGATGATACCTCTGCCTCATAGTTTTAGTAGAAGACATTTCAAAACTGAGGTTCCTAGCAACTTGCCTTTTCTTTGCTGGCCACAGGAAGTATCTTTTGATCCCCAGTGGGCATTCCAATCCAGTCCTCTAATTGCCCTTGTCCAGATCTGTGGCAATTACTCAGGCATGTTTGAAGTCCCACAGCCAGTCGCACTCTGAGTCACCCCTCATTCTAGGGGAGGCAGCCAGGAAGCAGCCGTGTCTTAGGGGAGGTTTTGATTTAGTGCTGTTGGATTCTCTTACACAGGCCTGCCCATACCCACAGGTAACCCTATCTCACCCCTTCAGGCTGGGGAGTCCATGTTCTTTAGAAAGGCATCCCAAACATGACCCATTCCTTCCCTCCCCCACTGAAGGTTGTTCCTTGTCGGTAATCACAGCAGAAGATTCCTTTCATGTACGTTACCACCTCTCAGAGGGGTGTTCGGCTACAGCTGCTGATGTCGGAAACAAATGCACCCCTGTTCTTGTTTTACTTTCCAATCATCTTTGAATTTATTAGCTCCCTGGAAGATTATCCATTTTTTTTTTTTTTATCTCTGTAAGTCTGGTAGTATAGTTTGCATTATTATTTGTCAACAACTTCTAGAGTTTAAATTATGTTTTTTAAAAATAAGCCAAGTACCAAGGAGATAAACAAAAACCAAATTAATTAATTGTCACCTATAGGGACTTTATTTAAATTTAGTGTCTAGAACAACTAGAAGATGAGGAATCAGTGGCCCATAAGATTGGAATCCACCTTTCTCAGGCTTTTCCTTCAAATTAGGTATAGTTTCAGGGGTTTAGTGTAGCTAAAAATACTACCAAACAGAAACGATGTCAGAAAGAGGTCCATTTCTGGACTGCCCCTTCATTATGATATTTTGATATTTTTCTTCCAAGGCTGATGGGAAAGGACTGAAAAATGTGCGTAACGGAGAGAGTGATCTATTGACTTTTTTAACTAAGAAATGTCCTGACTGGCTTCTGACTTCTTAGAATAGCATGCCTCATCATCACTTTCTCTATCTCCTAGTGGACAATGATTTTGAGATTCCACTAAGAATTTCTCTATTCCATTATTCTTAGCAGTCGGGCACCTAGTCCCATGATCATACCACAAAATGGCAGCAAGCAGATATTCTGGAGAAGATTTAGATGGGGATAATTACAGATATTATTTACCTGCCCTCATGTAACTCTCTGGAAGTGTTGATGGCTCCTTGGCCAGCCATAGTAAATTCTATAGCTGTGTACCTTCCAAGGAGCCAGCCCTGGTTGGGATATAAACAGGATGAAGAATATTTTAGCTTAGTTCATGGGTGATAAATTCATAGCTATTCTTAGAAATTAGAGTATTTGAGGGGGAATTTCTGACTTCTGAGATTGATGTCATGTACAGGAACTACTCCACACTCCCAGAAAGTGTGTCATCATGCTGGAGTCAAGGCTAGAAGGACTATTGACCCAACCTGCCATTACTTGGACTTTACCTGGTAAATAGGTGACATTAACTCATAGGAATCTTGGAATAATGAAATAAAAGGCATTAAAATCCTTCAAAATGATTTGTTCTCTTACAGCATCAGCTTTCATTCTCCTTTGTACTGGGTGCACTCAGAAAAACATGGAAAAAGAAGGATTCAAAACAATTGGAGACACATACCCTGATATGTCTTCTCATTAGCACCATTTAATATCCACCACTTATAGTTATCCTTTGGTAAACTACTGTAATGGAGAACTTTGAACACACACTGTGTCCTGCCAATGATCACGTCAACTGATGTTTTTATTTACCCTGTTTTTACCATACAATATCTGTCACCCCTAACCCTAGTGCCTGACATGATGGTGCTCAATAGACTTTGCAGCAATATGCTGGATTAGAAAGAGCATGAATTTTGGAATCAGAAAGTCCAGATTTGATCTTGGATCTAGCATTTATAAAGTACTTACCTGGGAGCCTCAGTTGATTTATCTATAAAAAAAAAATGTAGAACCACCTAACTCAAACACTGTTACAAGGATTACCTAGCCTTGTTCCTAGAGCATAGCAGGTGCTCAACAGATATTAGTTCCCTGACTCTCCTCCATGTGATTCTTAACCCCGTAGTGGGTTGCTTTCTTCTCTACATATGAGAAGCCAGGTTTGGCCCTGGTGTGGATAGTTACAGAGAGTGAACCGAGGGATCCCCAAGCCTTCACCTTGGTAAGAATTTCTCCCTTTCCTTAGTGAACTGTAGATACCTTTTCAGATGCTTGTCTTGGCCACTCTCTATGTGGTGAGGACTGTCCTTCTCACCCAAGGGCCCCGCTGTGTCAGCCTCATTCCTTCTCCAAGACCCTAGACTGATGATTCGAGCCAGACCAATCAAATTATTTCTCTTGGGAATTTGGATTTGAGATTCTATCTCTGTGGAAGGAGAGGAATCCAGTCTGTAGAGAAAGAATGAAGTTGATGATAATATTAATAGGTTACATACTGAGGGCTCAGTGTGTGCCAGGTTCTGTTTGAAGGGTTTCATACACATTGACTCATCTAATCATTACTACAACTCTCTGAGATGGATACTTGTGTTATTCCCTTTTTACAGGTGAGGAAATTCAGCCCAAGAGGTTTAGTAATTTGCCCAGGGTTACACAGCTATTAAGCCTGGATGTGGACAAAAGTAGAAGACAGGGAGAAAAGGAATGGGAGAAAAGCAGAGTGCCTCATAGTCCTCTGCCTCTCCTTTTTTTTTTTTAAATTCTTATTGTGGTAACATATACAACATAAAATTTCCCATTTTAATCACTTTCAAGTATACAATTTGGTCCCACCCTTCTCTTGTGGATTCCCTGACATGGTCCAGTATCCTGCCACTATATTCCTTTTTTGCTCAAACAATTCTAAGTGGTGTTTTGTTCCTTGTAAACCAAAGGAACTTTTACTAAGACAATTGGCCTTGCCTACCAGATCTGCTGTATGCAACATTCAGAGCACTTTGAGACTAGTTTGTAAATGACTATGGAAAATGTTTTTAAAAAATAACTCTAGTCCATTAAAATGTTTAAAATCACTTAAATCAAAATGAAAAAGCTTTCTAAGAAGAGATTTTGGGGTGGTGAAAGCCTTCTTCTCCCCATAATCAATGCCTTTCAGCACTAAGGGGTGGGTAAACTCTTCGATGTCAGTGTGCTCCAGAGAGGAGACGGTGATGATGACACACGTGTGTGCAGTTCATGCGTGTGTGCTATGTCTGTAGGGAGATAAGCTCTGTGTTTTCTCATCAAGCCTAGCAAAGCTGGAAGGCATAGTTGGGGCAGAGGGAGGCAGGAAAGTTAGCAAGCTGAACTAGGTAGGTACAATCAAGAAGTTTACGCTTTTAACATGCGATTCAAAAGATGTTTGTGACCTAAGGTGAAATTAACATATGATAACGAAAGCATTGGAATTGGCCGGAATTATGCCTAGGTTTTCTTTCCAGTTTTGCTAAAAATACCAATACTGTGTGAGAATTACTCTTTCTATGCTCACTTAATTAATATATGTTGCTAGCATATGGAATTTTTATGGATTAAACTATTGGCTGAATTTTGTATATTTTCACTGGAAAAATCAATTATTCTGCCTAAAGTGAGTCTACCTTTTGATGTCCATTACTCTAATTGATATCATTGCCCAGATGGTCAAGAGCATTTGCCAGATGAGTTGGCACAGTGTCCTGGGGGAACAAGTTCATCTTTCCCCTCCCAGCTTGAAAAACACAACCTCAAAAATCTTTGGCACTATTTCCAGAAGGAGATAACAAAGGAATAATTCACTTGACAGACACAGAATGGGGGCCCTCTCTTCTTAGACTCATATCACTGGGGAGGTCTCTTGAGAAGGCAGGGAGCCTGTTTCCGAGAGCTGTATGAAGGAAAGAGAAATGACATGGAAAAGTAACATGGTAGCCAGAAGGATTGCTGGCCTGGGATGGCGATGCATCAGGAATGAGGGGCTTGAGACATTAGGAAAGATGGTGAAATGGGAAAGGAAGTGTGACATAAAGGGGTGCAGGTATGCCAGGTCTCTGAAAGGGACTGGAGAACTTAGATTCATCTATGCCCTTACAAAAGTTTTCTCTTATTCCACCTTACCAGTGTTTGAGACCAGTGTGACTTCCTGGCCTAGTCAGCCTGGAGAATAGAAGGCTGGACTTGAGATGGCTCCTTCCCGCTGGGAAGCTGAAAGACCTCAAAGATGTAGCCTGGAGGGAAGAAGATTTGGCCATTTGTGTCAGATACCACGAAGCATTCTTGAAATGGGGAACTCAGTATCAGTGCTATCACTGCACAACTCCAGAGGATGCCATTCTCATTGTTGTCTATTTTAGGTCCTAGAGTTGCACGGTGCAGTGTGTGTGGCTCTACTCAATAACTCAGCATAATCAAATAACTTAAAAAAAAAATCACTAGATAACAAGTTCATATTCCAGTGAATTTCTTAACTTGTTTTTGTTGATAAGAAGCTCTGAATGTAAACTGTCATTAAAGCATTCTTAAATGTGGTTCTAAATTATATTTTTCTCTTCTTTTCCTTCTCTGTTACTTAAAATTTTGGAAGCTTATTTTATTATGTTTTTACTGTAAGACAGTGGTTCTGAATTGGAGTGGCAGAAAGCATAATAGAACTATTTGGGAAGTTTTTTCAAAACATACCTGCCCAACACATCAAGAAAATGAATTTAGAAAGTTGTGATATATTTACATAATAACTGAATCCATGCTACAAGAAAATGAAGTAAAACTGCGAATACATTCAACAGTGTGAATTAATCTCAGAAACATTATATTGAACAAAAGAAGCCAGACATAAAAGTATACTGTTCCATTTACATGAAGTTTAAGAACTAGCAAAACTAGTCTGTGGTGGTAGAAGTCAACCTGGAGGAACCATACTGACTGAAAAGAGCACAGGGTAAATTTCTTAGATGATGGACATTTTTTGTATCTTGACTTGGGTGGGGGTCAAATGCACATACACATATAAAAAAGTCATTGAACTCCATGTACACTTAAGATTTTTTTTATTGAATGTGATTTATACCTCGCTGTTGAAAAATATGAAATGTATACACACATACATACCAATTCAAATCTCTACCATCAACCCAGGGAATCAGAAATGGGGGCAGAGGACGCAGAGAGAATGTGCTTTTTGAAAAAACTCCTCAGTTACTCTCATTTCTCCTTTCCTCTGTTACTGTGTGTTGCGAAAAATCCTTTTTGGACTTGGAATTAGGCTGGGGCTACACATACAACACACACACACACACACACACACACACCACACGTAGGACTTTAAACATTTTAGAAGGCCTCCAGAGGTGAGCAGAATTTTCCTAACAAAGCATGTTTACTTTCCAGTTTTCCTTGATTGGGGACCTTATTTTGTTTTGCTTTTAGTGATTTCAATCTCTTTGAAGGTTTAAAATGAATAAATTAATGTGAGGAACATATTGGAAGCCCATGGGATTCTGCCTGACGTTCTATGTTTGTAGTTTGAATCAGGCTTAGAACAAGTTAAAATACTTTTTTGGAGAAATTTAATATCAACAAGTTCTTAAAATTGCAAAGCTTTAAAGTGATGTGTAGTGGTATGTCCCTGGGCCTATCCCATCAACCAAACTCCTGTTCATCCTGATACATATTAAGCAGACTTGAATGTGATGCCACAGACTTAGGAAATGAATTGCCTTTTTTGAAACGAAGCTTGGGTCTAGCTTTCGTATATTCATACAGAGAATGAAAGGTCTTTTTCATTGAGTTGGACTTTCTATTTTTTAAAAAAAATTCTTACTTGTGTTGCCTTTATGTGTTCTACTCTAAAGAAAGGGAAATGTGGTTGGTCAGATACACTTTACAGGCTTTTAAAGTAATACGTTGCTTTTTCACTTTCATATGTTACACTACTCAAATTTTAAAAATGAGTTCACAGGGTTAGTGCTAAATCTTAGCTTAATTTACCATTGAGCACTCATTGATATACACTGGATTCTAAACATTCATTTTGATTCCACCACATCCCCACCACATCCTGGCTTGATCACTTAGCTTCCTTCACAGACATGCCATCTGCCTGGAGGAGTGTACGTTCATGCAAGTTTAGACCTGGCAAGTCTTCAGAGATGAACTCATCCAACCAAGCTCTGGCCTCCATGTCACACTCCACTAAACTCAAGCCCAGGGGTGAAGTAGCTTGCTCAGGGTCACACAGCTGGTCAGAGGCAGAACCAGAATTCTTGTATCTGATTCCAAGTCCTTTGCTCTTTCTCCTACGTCACAACACCCTCAGTGTGCTGTGCTCAAAGCTTGGTTTTATAGTGACTTTACAGCAACAACACACAAATGCCATCTCTTTTCTATCATGTAAGTCCCCAAGAGGCCTCCCATCTCTCAGGAAAGAGCAGGAGTTTGAGATTCACATTGAGCACCTGTAGGCATTTCCTTATCTTTAATCCTAATCCTATTTTGGTCAAGTTTCCAAAAGATTAAGAACAGGTATTTTGGGCCAGACCAACTAGGGTTAACTATCATATTTTACTAGCTGTGTGACCTTTGGTGAGTATTGTAATTTCTTCAAGCCTCACTTTCCTTATTTAGGAAATGGGAATAATAATGCAGGAGCACAGAGAGTGCTTAATACACTCCCTAAGTTTTCTTCAGAAACCCAGCAAATCCATATCAAGGCTACCCATCTATTTCTTTGAAAGTTTCAGAATCTCTTCCTTCCAACCCTTTGGCATTTGTGTTATTCTCTGGGTCTTCTTTAATCTTCTGTAGTTCTAGAGATTGGCAAATGCTCACAGAACTCAATCACCACAGATGTTCACATATAAAGCTTTGCTTTTTGCTTTCCAGTGCTCTTCCCTGAGATCCAAGATTTTTGCATGCATTTTAGGGCATTAAAGTAATTTAGGGCAATATCTTCTGTGACAAATGTCTTAAAGATTCCTTTTCAATCTGAGAAAGGATGAATCTGGGCTTGAATCAGGGCCAGATAACAGACGCCTAGGACACGTTTTCAGCAATGGGAAGGGCCACAGAAAAAAACGTAGTCAAACCCTTTAATTTTACAGTTATAGAAACCAAGGATCACAAGGGATGGGATACTCAGTCAACCAATTCGACAACAGCAGGGCAGGGCCCCAAACCCAGGTTTCCCGCCTGGCTGCGAGCTTTTTCCATCACACCAGCCGCTGCTCATTAACCCCACCTCCGAAAGTGCTAAGGAAGTTCCCTCCCAGTGCCTTCCTAGGCAGGGTGGGGCGATTCTGTGGCATGGCACGAACCGGGAAGACGACATATTCTAACTCTCACATAGGTTGTTTTTACGATACCTGGGGGGAAAGGGGTGGGGGTGGGGGGCTAAGGCACCAAGTCCAGTGCTCGAAGGTTCCGGGTGCCTTGGAAAAAGAGCTCCGAGACTGCCTACTCGGTGAGGCCACCTTTCGTTCTCCTGGTCTGTCTTCCCCTGTGCGATGGCTGCACGGGGCTGTCATGCTTGGAGGGTTCCCCCAAGTAAGGTGGGCAGTCCTTGCTCTACGTCGGAGTTGGGCGACTTGCTGCTGCTGCCCAGTCCTCGTGGTCTTCACAGATCTAGGTGGGATTTTTCCTTCCTTCCCGCTTTGCGCCGCGCCAGGAGCGGCGCTGGTGAGGGGGGCGAGGGGGAAGGGAATGGGTGCGGTCGAGTTTTCTTCTCCACCCCCAAGTTTCTTACTCCAGGAAATTTCACCTTGTCCTCCTTCTTCAGCTCTCAGCTTTTAAAACGTTTTCAAAAGCTACCACATTAAAAGTGCGCGACTTCTCCCGGGCCTGCAGGAGCTCCTGCAGCCCGGCATTCCTCGGATTCCAGCGCTGTGACGTCCCCGAGGACGGCGCGCCTCCAGCTTGGGCGCTCGGGCTCCACGTTTCAGCGCTCACACACGCTCACACGCGCGCACACGCACTTAAACTCACTCACACGCGCGCGCGCTCAGGCCTGGGAGAGGGCGCCCTCGTCGCGCGCCCTCCCGCGCCGCATTCCTCTCCGCCCCCGGCCGCGCGCTCCGAGCTCCCTCCGCCTCCCGGCCCCAGCACCGCGGAGCCGGGCCCGGGGGTGGGGGAGCCGGGCCGCCGGCGCCTGCTCGGTCCCCTCCCACTCGCACGGCCCCTTCCTCCCTCCTCTCCCAGCTGCTTGCATTTCCTGCCGCTCTGGCTCTCCTGGCCCTTAAAAGTTCTTCCCAACTTTTTCTCCCTGGAGCGCAGCGGACGTAGTCTCGGGGGCAGGTTGCTGTGTTTCTCCCTCAGTTCCCTCTTCTCCTCGCTCGGTTCCTCTGGGAGCAGCGGACACAAAGTGGCCGCTGGCGGTCCTTCCCCTCCCACCTCACCCATCCTTCCCGGCCTTCTCGCGTCGGCCCCTCACCGGCGGGACAGAGCCGACCTTAGGTTTTTCTTATTCTCCTTTGCTCCTTTCGCTGACTCCCGCGCCGGGAACGGAGCGGAAACCTCCCTCCCGTTTCGCCTCCTCCGGCTCCTTCCCTCCGCCCCTCCTCCGCCAGCCACTGGAATCAAGTCCTTGGGGAATTGCGGGCTCTGCCGCCACCGCGGAGGAAAGCCATTCCACGCGGGACTCAGGGGCACCGACGGGGGCCATGTAAGCAGGTAAGCGCTGTGTAAGTCGGGGCGGAGGTTGGAGCCGCCTCCGCGCTCCGGGCGCTTTGCAGATGACTTGGGCAAACACTGGCAACGCCAACTCGCGATCGGCGGCCGGGGACGCCTGGCAGGGTAGTGGGGACGCGAGGTGGCCGATCCCAGGGGTTTTATTTCGACGTGGAAACTGCCCGCAGTAGGGCGCACAGCTTTGTATGGGGGAGTTAAGCTTGAAGGTGGGCGCCGTCTGGATAGTTAGTAATTAAACCTTTTGCCTCTCTTCTCCATTCCCTTCTGCTTTTTGGGAGCGGGAGAGGGCCTGGAAAGGGCCGTCTGAGACACCCAGAACTAAGTCGCTGTCGCTCCAGCGGGAGGGGGACGCAGCTCCCCGTCCCCACTCCTGCTCCCACGGGGACAGCGTCTTGGGAGGGAAAGGAGAGGTATTTTCATGCCCTCTCACTAGGCCCCAGCTGTGCCAACGAACTCCGGGCGTCTTGGCCCTTCCTGGGTGGTCGGTCGGGCTGGCTTCTAGGGAAGACCTGTGGCCACATCATTTCAGTTCAGATCTCCACGTCAAACTTCCAAGGTTCGAAGAAGTAGCTACCTCCCTACTCCTTCCTTCGCTTCATGACCCCGAAATCTGGTTTTTGAGTACTTGTATGTGGGTTTTCCACTTTTTCTTCTGGAGGGAGTCCTGTCTCTACCTCCTTTTCCCTTCCCCTTCCTTGGTTCCTGTCACTCCACCCCCATCCCCACTTAAAATTTAAGAGGATTGTAAGGATTTTGCCTTCAGTCTGAGGAGAGGACTGAGTCTTACAGGCTCTTTGTGAAGGTGGGGAATTTCTCGACTGCAGGCTGCAGGTACTGTTGCAAGGCTACTACTCATGTGTTAATTTTCTGTAGTGGATTAGTCCACCCATTCATTCAACAAACCTTGTATTGACTTTCTACTCTGTGCTAGGAACAGGGGATACAAAGTTGCTAAAACAAGATTGTAGTCCAGCAGTCTGCAGCCTAGTGGAGGGAACCCATAGGCAGATAACAATTGCCATGCGGAGAGAGAGAGTTTCTGCCCAGAGGGGAGGAAAGGCTTGGTGGAGAGCGTGAAGCGTGCACCTGGCTTTGAGGTTGGAGGTGGCGCTCACCTGGTGGAGTGATCAGGGGTATGCACTCCAGGTAGAGGAAACAGCTTGTGGAAAGTGAATACCCAGTCATCCGAACAGTGGAGTACAACAAGGACAAAAAGGTCATACCTAGCTATTTAGGGGCCTGAGTGGGATTTGTGGCTCAGTAGGTGCAGTGTTGCTGCGTGTAGCATTTTTTTTTTTTTTGACTATCAGGAATTAAACTGGCATGCTATCCACTCAGAGGAACAAGTCTCCCTCTTCAGACACATCTCTACGTCTGATGCTGTTTCTAGAACAAGCAGCAGTTGTGCGACTTTCTACATTTTATTTGGCACTAATTGACCCAATGCCTGGTTTTGTTAGAATGGTACTGATTCCTTTCTGAAGAGTAACAGGTGATGAGAATTCTGCAACATTACAAAACCTTGTATTAAAGTTACCTTACCATTTGGTGATGGGGTTAAAGATTGTGCCATCAAAATGAGTGGGAGCAGAATGGCGTGATGCCCTTTTGCCACATCTGCAATGGTGTCTATGATGTGCAGAGTTAGTTTATGTATGTGTCACAGTGTTTGTTATAGTATTCACTACTTAATAGAGATGTCGTTATTATTAAAGTCATTATTATTGCTTTAGCGCAGTACAAAGGACCATTTTTCTTTCCTTTGAAACTTGATAAGAACTGACTATCTTCATGCAGGTTGTTGCAGCCTAATGTTCCAGGATTCAATGACTCCTGTCTAGAAAAGTTTCTTATAGTGCAGTAGCATTCTGCGTGGCGTTTGTGTTTCAAGGGCGCCCTTCACTGGTTGAAGAGGTGTGGTGGTAGGATTCATAGTGACTGAATCCTGGCTGAGGTGGCAGAGGTCCAGCCTTCTGTGACCTCAGGTCAGTACATCAGAGTGGAAATAACACACTGGCCCCACAACTTCCAGTGTACATCCAAGTGCCTCCACCAGCATTTTCTCCCAGGAACAGCCGCTTTATAGAGTTTTTCTGAGGGGGAAGGACCTGTATGAGAGAAATCACCAAAAGAGAAGTCTTTTCCTGCTAATCCCAGGTATCTGCCTAGCTTCCATCATTGGCTTAAAAACAGTTACCTTGTGCTTGAAGCAGACTTATTTTTTTCTGGTTCATATGTACTGTGTGGCATTGGCAGCTGCAATGGAAAAAACAGTTATAGAGTCTATTTTAATGTAGAAGAATCAAAGAATTTAAAGAAAAATCCAAGTTTTGGGGAGAATTCTTTTTTAAAAAAAATTTAAGCGGTTTTATTCACACATCATATAGTCCATCCTAGGTGTACAATCAGTGGGTCTTGGAATCATCACATAGTTATGAATTCACCACCGCAGTCAATATGAGAGCATTCTCATTTCTGGGAAAAAAAAAAAATCCTTACTCCTTATATTCTCCTATTACTGACATTTAGTTTTGGTATAGTGCCTTTGTTATAACTAATGAAAGAATATTACAGTGTTACTGTTAAGTATAGACCTTAGTTTGCATTAATTGTATTTTTTCCCATATACCACCCTATTCTTAACACCTTGTAATAGTGATGTACATTTGTTCTAGTTCACATAAGAACTTGTATTTGTACAATTAACCACCAACTTTGTCCATTCAAGATTTTGCTAAGTTACACAGTCCCAGTTTTTACCTATAACTTTCCTTCTGGTGACATACACCACCCTAGCCTTCCTCTTTCAGCCATACTCACACTCAGCTTTGTTATTTACTCTTACAGTATTGTGCTATCTATTGGGAAGATTCTTACTTGTCCTGAATGGATGGGTTCAGAAGTCAACAATTAAGATGATTTTTTCTTTTTTTCAGTGCCTTCCCTCCTTATTAGGGGCAAATTGCTTCAGGAAAACAAACATCTTCGATTGCATATTACAGCCCACCTGGGTTCCATATTCTTGTCCTTTTTGATCTGCTATCCTGCATTCAAACGTCTTTACTTAGTCACCAGGTGCTGTGTATTTTTTGAACTCATCCTGTGTTCAGAATAGTGCTATGCTCTTTGTAGAGATAAAGCACAGAGAAAGAGAAGATGAAATTCTTAATTAGCCAATTATATTAAATCATTGCTGCTTGCACAGATTAAAAACGAATGAGGGAAAACAAACAACAGACAAAAAAAGCATTGGTTGGGAGGAGCTTAATGACTAAACTAAGATTTTGTTATTCCTCCTTACTGATTTGATTTGATTTAATTTACCCTACCCCTGCCAGAGGTTTTACCAAGTGGGGCATGCGGCTATTTCTGCAGCCTTTTCTGGCTGTCAGTGTGGTAAAGCAGGGGATCCTGGGTCGGGAATTCGCGGTAAAGCTAGATATGAATTCCAGCTCCGCCACTTTTTAATTGCATATTCTTGAGTCTCAGTTTCTTCATCTGCAAGATGGAGCCAGTAGTATCTAATTTGTAGGATGTGTACAGAGAATTCAGTGTAATGCCATCTATTACCCTCCTAACGTATTGCCTCATTTGGAGTAGTATTTGTTCAAGGGTGTCTATTTATACGTGCAAGGAGTTGTGTGTGGCTATGAATGTGCTCTTTGTGTGTGTCATTTTTTCACCAGCACGCTTGAATTCACATGCATGCCAACATACACCCAAAGCTTTGTCTTGGACATTTTTTTTTCCTTTTCTGTTGGCTCAAAGCAAATGTGTTGGCTGGCAGCTGCCACGTGGCCCGTCAAACAGGAGGTCTAGAGCTGCAGGACCAGGCGGTAGGGAAGTTTGGAGAGGGAAAGTCACTTAGAGAAGAAGGGCAGAGAAAGGGGTCCTTTTCCCTTTACCCTACTTACCATAACAAATGTTGAATTCTACTAGAAGGATCCCTTGTATTTCTAATGTTGAAATTCAGTTAATTAAAGAATGTTAGAATAAATTTGCCTGCCCTTAGCAGGAGTGCAAAAGCTAGTGTCCTCGCAGCCTTGCTTTCCTTCTTTGAAGCCCAAATGTAGAGTCAACTGCGGGACCTCTAGTGTAGTGCCAGCCACAGGTCCCTTCAACTTGAATGTTACCTTTCATCTGAGAAGCCTGAAGTATTTGACAAGCACTAATTCACTGATCATCATATCAACCTCTCAGCAGGAGGGAATGTTACAAGAAAGGAATAGCTCATAAAAGGGCAGTAGGGCAGGTGTGTATGTGTTCTTGAAGCCTAATGGGTTGTTACTGCAAAGAACTTGTTCAGGCCAGGAGGTCATAAGAGGGTACCCCTTTGAGGGGCGAGGGGAGAAAGCCTAGGAAAGACACAGATCCCACTGGTATGTTTGCAGTAGAAGGGGAGAGGAAATCCATGTCACCCAGACTAGCGATGGCTGTGCCGTTTAATGAAAAATAAATCGTCTCTGAATTGGATTTGGCAAAGGATATGATATGTGCTTGTGGATGAAGGACTTGAGTAGCTGAGGATGAGAGGTAATAGTAACTAAGGAGTTTTTTGTGGGGTAGGGGTGGTTGTGGATATAAGTGTGATTTTAAGTGGCATATTAACATTGTTTTAACTTCCTTTCCTTTTTTCTGTGTTCTTTGACTTGGTTTTGTTTTGTGCTCCCATCAAACTTTTAGTCCTCCTATGGAAAAAACATATTGTGGCTGTTCTTAGATCGATTTTATATTTAACATTTGATACATGGGTAATTTAGCTTAGCTCTTTAGGGGGCTGAATTATGACCAGGTCAGAGGTTTCATCCTTACTCTGGTCAATTAGCTTGACCCAGAGGACTGTTGTGTATTCACAGATCCTGTAACCTAGCTGGCCGTCCCGTAAATGCTTGATATTGGTCAATAGGAGTGACTTGTGAGAAAATGAGAAACAGGACAGCTGGTGTGTAGCATCATATAAGTAGCAGACTGTTCTCTCCCATTTGAGATTTTAATGTTGAACTGTATTCTTAGGTTAGGAAGCCTTTCTGTGTGGACCACTACCTGATGTACTTTGCCTTACACATTTTGAGCTCATAGTGAAAAATCAGAGTAATTGTTAAAAATTAGTATAAGTCTCTAATGCGTATCTTTATGCAAAGAGTGTATTTTACTAACAATTTTCTCAAGTCATTGGAAATCCATCTCCAGGGGCGTGTTTATTTCACACTCCATTCCCCTCAAATAATTGGGGTAGTAGCTAGGGCAGTAGTTCTCAAACTCGAGTGAGCATTACAATCACCTGGAGACCTGGAGGGCTTAACACAGATTGCTGCTCCCCACCCCAATCCATCCCACCCCAGTTTCTGATTCAGTACATCTGGGGTGGTGTCCAAGAATTTGCATTTCCAAGGGACTCCCAGGTGACACTGAAGCTCTTGGACCCTGACCCATTGCATTTGTTTTTTAATTAAATTCAGTTTTATTGAGCTATAGTCACATACCATACAATCAGTCATCCATAGTGTACAATCACCTGTTCACAGTACCATCATATAGTTGTGCATTCATCTCCCTGATCTATTTTTTTTAATTCAGTTTTATTGAGATATATTCGCATACCATACAGTCATCCATGGTATACAATCACCTGTTCACAGTACCATCATATAGTTGTGCATTCATCACCCCAATCTATTTTTGAACATTTTCCTTATGCCAGAAAGAATAAGAATAAAAAATAAAAGTAAAAAAGAACACCCAAATCATCCCCCCCATCCCACCCTGTTTTTCATTTAGTTTTTGTCCCCATTTTTCTATTCATTCATCCATACACTGGATAAAGGAAGTGTGATCCACAAGGCTTTCACAATCACACTGTCACCCCTTGTAAGCTACATTGCTATACAATCGTCTTCAAGAGTCAAGGCTACTGGGTTGGAGTTTGACAGTTTCAGGTATTTATTTAATTCTAGCTATTCCAATATATTAAAACCTGAAAAGGGTTATTCATATAGTGCATAAGAATGCCCATCAGAGTGACCTCTCGACTCCATTTGGAATTTCTGAGCCACTGAAATTTTATTGTTTCATTTTGCTTCCCCCTTTTGGTAAAGAAGTTGTTCTCATTCCCAGGATGTTGGGTGACCCATTGCATTTTGAGAATCGCTGAGCTAAGGAATCTTGAGTTGGTCTATTCACTCTTCCTCAGGCTTGCAGTGGTTTGAGTGATTGTTTCTGGTTGCTTTAGAGTTGTGGTGAGGCTTAATGGCTGCTTATAACTAGGCAGGTTCTTGCCAAACATGAAACAGATGCTTCCATTTTGGTGGATCTCCTCCAATCCAAACCTCTCCACTTGGGGCCAAGCAGTTTGGTTTCTCTCTGGTGGTTATTTCCATCTGGGTATCCATTACACATCCAAATCCTACCTGTCTTAAATTGAATTCTCCAATTTCTTACTACAAAAGCTGCTATTTTCTGTCTTGGTCAGTGACACGATCATCTGTTGAGTTAGCTGTTCAAGCCAGGAACTTGGAGTTCTCTTCAACTATTCTTTCTTAACCCCCCCCCCCCCCCCCCCCCGCCAACTCCAACAATGAATCCAGTCAGTCTAGTTTTTTGGGGGTCTGCACCCCTAAAATAACTTCAGTTTGTTCCCTTTCCTCCATCTTCACGGCCTCTTGGGATTATTCCAAGAGCTTCAAAGACTGTCTTTTAGTACGTAAGGCTTCTTTACCCCTGATTACCTCCCCATCCTCACATGCTGCACTTCTCTCAATCGATGCTAGAGCCCCTAACACTTGGCATTTAATTCCCATCTCCATTGTTACATCCTGATCCAGAGTGACCTTTCCTCCTTGCTACCTGCTTAACCTCTAGCATTGCTTCGCCACCTTTGCCGACGTTCCTCCCTGCTCGTGGTTAGCCATTTGTTCCTTTATAGTCTCTTAGTACTTGAACTTACCTATGTTGGTAAGTTTTGTCTGACCACATTATGTTTGCTTACCTCTCTGTCACCTCTACTAGGTTGTGAGCTTCTCCTGGTAGGGATCAAGTCTTATTCATTCTTCAGAATCCCCACCCTATGTGTAGGTCGGATAGCAATGATCATGGCTAACATTTATAGGTGCTGTCTCTATCCCAGTGTGCCCAGCACTTTATAGAGATGCTTTTACTAATCTTTCAATGACCCCAGGAAGAAGGTGCTTTTGTATAGTGAAAGCAAGTTGATAAAAAGTACATTTATAGACTATAATCAGTGATTGAATGTATTTCTGAAATAAGTTGGTTTACATCTTATTTATTCTCTAATAGGAGATAGTGCTCTAGGAAAATTGCATCATGTTAATAACTGTATGTGATTTTAAAAATTAACCAGGTAGCGGTGCTATTTATTATACATGTCATATTTGTTATTCGAGAGGAAAAACCACATCTCTTAGGTGTTCTCTTGAAGTTGCTTTTATTATGGTTCTTAATATTGTTTTCCTTTATCTGGATACTTCAAAAACTTGATACTTTTCTCCTCATTTTTCAAACCCAGGAATCTATGTAGAACAAAGATGTGTAAATATCACAGGAGGGTTAGGAAGTGGGAACATTTAGGGAGTAAGGTATAAAACTAAATTTGTTTTTGCAGGTTTTGATATATTGATTAGAATATGCTTAATTTACTTCATTTGCCTTATTTTTTTTAGCAGTTCATATAAAATAATCTCCCATCATTTGACCACTGGGTTGCTAGTTTTTAAAATGAGAGAGAGAGAGAGAGAGAGAAGCCCTCCATGACACCGCATCAAGGCGGATTTGTACGTGTGCCCATCAACCGAGGCTCTCGGTTGTACTTTTAAAACTAGGTAATAAGCAACAGTGATATCATTGATGTTATCTCCCAAATCACAAGATTTGCTTTCACCATTATTTTAGTTCTCAAGTAAAAGGGATTAAGGCAGATTTCATGGTCATGAAAGTGAATTTGTTATGAATTACATACACAGAGTTCAAGTTGATATTTAAGGTTCTCCACAAATAATCCCCAAAAGGTCCTCCGGTTTCTTCAGATTTATGTCCCACTATTCCCCAGAGTTCTGCCAAGCTGCAGCTGTTTCCTGAACAGGCCCGATAATTTTCCACCTATGCTAGTGCTGTTTCCTTGCCGAGGAATCCTCATCCTCACACTCATGGTTGCCTGTCAAAGCTGTCCCTCAGGACCCACCTTATTAAAGAGACCGCTTTCTTTAGGCAGCCTTCCCTGATCTCAGTCTCTAGTTAGCACCTCGTACCTTTTTGCTCTTGGCTTTTACCCATTTTACTTTCTGTCCTGGTTAACCTGTCTCACCCCCTCATTTTAGCCTGTCAGTTGCCTGGGAGCCTCCTCCTGCCTCCCTCACTCCCCTCTGCCTCCCCTACCGCGGTCAGCCCAGATTGCGTCTGTTCTGCAGTTGGTCACCTGTAACTGTTCATTCAGATCTGCCTCTCCTCGCCCTGGGATGAGCTCCTCTTCATTGTGACAGTCCTTCAGTGAGGACAGCTGTGTTGACCCCACTCTGTCTTGAGCTGTCACCTGGTCCCCCGTCAGGGCTGGGACCCGTCTGCCCTCTGCACTGCGGAGTTCTTTCCGAAACAGATCTTGTATTTTCATTCTCCTGCTTAAAATCTTTCTTGCCAATTTATATTATTTAGGGGTAAATACGTATGTAGTAAAAGTATGACGAAATGCCAGAAGAAAACAACTGCAGGGTGTGTGGGTGGCAGAAGGGGCGGAGGTTAGGAGGGGGTGTGGTATTGTTTTATTTCCTGAGCTGTGTGGTGGGAACATGCATGTTCATTATATTCTCACTTAGGTCTGAAATATTTAATTAAAGAAATTAATTGCCTATGGTTAAGAGATGATTTCCTAGAGGAGCATTTAAGGCCTCCCAGTAACTTCCTAGCCTTGTCCGGTTGCTCCCCTAAGTCTCTTCTAGCTCTCACCCTGTTCCAAACATTTCCCAGTGTTGAAAGCTTAGTGCCTTGACTCTGGCTGTTACCATTACTTCTCCTTTGAATTTCTTTTTATACCCAGTCACACAGTAATCTCCTACTCATTCTTTGATGTCTGGTATGATTTTTATGTCTTCTTGGCTGTTTTGTCTGACATTCCCTTTTCATCATTAGGAAGAATTCACCATCACCTTATCTGTCTTCCCATAGTGCTTTACACATGTATTACTTTGGCATATATCACATTGTATGATGATTGTTTGTTCACCTATCTCCCCAAAGTTGCATGCTCTTAGAAGACTTTTTTTTTTCAGATTTTATTGAGATATATTTATCATATATTCCATTCAAATTATACATCACTTATTTGTGTAGTCATCAACTCACTTTTAGACTGTTTTCATTATTCCAAAAAGAAAATTATCAGATAGACACACAAAACAAAACCCAAAACACCCCATATCCCTTATCTCCCCCTATTTTTGACCCACAGTATTAATGTGGTACACCAGTTACTATTGAAGAAAGACTTTTAACATATTGCCATTAACTATAGTCCGCAGCCTGCAATAGGTGTTTCCCTACCAAATACCACTGTATTGTTAACTCTTTGTACCAGTGTTAGAAGACATGTTTTTGTGCTTTATTTATCTTTGGGTTCTTAGCGCCTGATGCAGAGTAGATGTTCAGTAAATGGGGAATTATTGATTAGTAGATGCAAGATAATGTTTTGAATTGAAGTCACATTTTTTTTAAAAAATGTGTGTCTGAAATAAACTTCAATACAGATGAAGGGAAGATCTCGTGTTCAGTATCTGAAGTCTGAAGTTTAGAGTGTCTCAATAAGATGAGCCACTGAATATATCTGATTAATTGATTCAGAATTTATTTGGATAATTGATTTCCTAATTCAACCATAATTTGTTTTAAAAGTTCTTTCTTCTGCTTTTCCCATTTACTCTATAATGGTCATTCTTTTTTTTTTAATAGCCATTCTCCTTTTTTTTCTTCCCCCTCACCGTAGATTGTGTTTTGGTTTCTGTAGTAGTGTCCAGAGAACGTGTGAATCTGAGTTTGGAAGTAAATCTGGACTGTGAAGTGATTCTACTTGTTGTTAGGCTGACTTCTCCATCAAAGCTACTTGTTCTGTTATGGAGAAGTACTACATTCATTTAGAGGAGAGACTCAAGAGTTTATTTTTGTGGCAGATGTGCCCCACTGCAGAGCTATAATAACCATAATGAAGGAGGATTATGCCGTATTAGGTTTACGAAGGGTACACTAGTCTGTTACCAAGGTCAGTGGTGACAGCTCAGGCCAGCAATTAAGTTTCATTTAAAGCTCCAGGAGGCAATTAGCATTCACTTTTTCCAGTGAAATTCTGTGATCTTTTATGCATTTTTTTTATTATACATTTTGAAAAAATGTGCTTTAGATGATGAAGTTGCCCATTTTTAAAAGACATAATCAGATCTCCAAATTGTCATTTGAAAAAATGGTCGTTAGACTCTTAAATCCATGACTTATACTAACTAGCATTCATGGTGGGTTGTGCTTTTAAAATGGATACATTTTTGAAAGATCATATAAATTCTTTTACTCGAAGGTAAGGATTTGTTGTGGAATATTATACAATTAAGTGATTTTTGAGGAAAAAAAGGTGAGGCTGATGTGAGATGAATTAAAACTCCAAAATACTGAAATGGCACCTGCTTATCTTAATTATATTCTTTAGAAAATTGTTTTACTAAGAGGTGTCTAAAAGGCTGGAAAAGCTTAGTGCTGTGCTTCTGTTGAGCAGCTGTTTGGTTGTTTTCAAAATGGGCTTCTTTTCTGAGTGCCAGGTTAGGTAGATGAGTGCACTACGTGTCCCTTCATCTTATTAATGTATTTAGGAATTTTACCTTTCCCTGGGAATACAAAGTGATATTTACACTTCCTAAATTATTTTTTAAGAATCCCGGTTTTATAATAAATTGTCTACATTTTGGAGAATTGTGATAGCTTAATTACTTTGTGTATTCAAAATTAGTATTTTTTTCTGGGATTATAAAAATAAGAAATGCACATTGCACAGCACGTCAGGGCAGGGTATGCAAAGGACATCTATTTTTGTGGGGTATCCAGGCCATTTCCCTGTCATTTTGGTTCTTGATTTGCATTATTATTTTTTTCTCATTTGTAGACTGATAAAACTAATGGCTGAGTGCAGCAGCTTGAAATCGTGATAACAGAACATTAGAGCCCAGCATGATATTTGGGAAAGTTTATTGTATGCTTCCCCCCTTGGAAATTCATAGTGTACGTTAGCAAAATAGATGCTGAGAAATCTTGCAATAAATGTAAGTTTGAAACACAAAGCCAAAATTCCTTTTAATAAGGACCCTTTTTAAAATTTTTTGGAACACCTGTAATCTCAAGGGACACTGATATTCCATGAAATGCTCTCTAGAAGAATCTTGGTTTAGATAGTACCTAGCATAGAAGAGACATGTTTGCTGTCTTTAAGAAACCCTACACTTAAATTAGACAGCGTACTGTCTTGGATTATTAAGATGATTGGATATTTACAGTCTTCAGTAGCAGACTAGAACTAACTTCATTTTTTTAAATAACTTGACTTTTTTTTTTGCCACCTTTAGAGCACAATGAAAGAATAAGTAAATAAAAGATGAGGAATTTATTCAGAAAACCACCTTTCAAGGGAAGTTTAAGGGACAGTAAACATGAGTTTTAATTTTACGTATTTATAATATATGTAATATAGTGAAGAGTTATGTTCAAATTAAATTTGAGGCACTGTAGGAACTTCATCCTTCATAGAAAGATTCAGATGTATTCAGTAGTTTGTCTTGAGACTGGAAAATGTAGCTAATATACATACTGCTGAAAAATCTTGATTCTCCAAATTCAGCCCTCCTCTTCCCACCTTACTTAAAATACTGCCAAGAAGAAAGCCAGCAGGCTAAGGAGGTGTAAACCATTGAGGGATCTGGAAGTGTCATTGCAATTATTTGTGTTGTTTTATTTAAATAGGTGATTAACAAATGCTTTGTGAATATAATATGAACAATCCCCCCCAACCCCCTCCAGCTTCTTTACTTATCTAAAGCCAGTTTCCTCAGTATTCCCTTCATCAATTTCTCCCATCCTGTTTCTGGCCTTTTACAAAACAGAGCTTTATGTATAGAAACCCATTTTCCCTACAGCCTTTAAACAGCCCTATGAAAGAGGTGTTATTTTTAGCTATTGTTGATCCTTGAGTAATGTGAGGTGTAAAGAGGTTCTTTGCTAAAGTCACACAGCTAGTAAGTAGAAGTAGGGATTTGAACCAGTTCTCCCTGACTCCACAGCTCAAATTCTTCACCACTACATTAGGCCCAAAGTCTATACAGGTCTAAGTAAACATATTTTCCCTCCCTCCCTCCTTCCATCCATTCAGTTGTTTATTGAATGCATTTTGCTGTTTTTGAGAGTGGAGATGTTTTTTCTGGGTCATAATGTTTAAAAGAATAAGCAACCAACCATGTGGCTTTTAGCTACATATGGCCATTGAGCATTTCAAATGCAGCTAGGTCAAATTGAGAGATGCTAGCAGTGCCAAATACACACTAGATTTCAAAGACTTAGTACAAAAAAAAAAAAGTAGAATATCCCATATATATATATATATTTTTTTTTACTGATTGCATATTGAAATGATAATGTTCTGGATATATTTGGTCAAATAAAATCTATTATTACAATTTCACCTGTTTCTTTTTGCTTTCTAAATGTGACTACTAGAAAATTTAAAATTACCTAAGTGCCACACATTTGTGGTTCACATTATATTTCTACTGTACAGCAGCATTATAGATGGTTATAGAACTGTACTTCTGGGAAACCTAGTTCCTCAGTGATATTTCAAAGATAGAAATTAGGAATCGTTTTTGGAGATGGTAAGAAGCAAGCCTGATGACATCTTGGTTGACCAGCAGAGACAGAATAATATTCGCTGCCATTTTTTAGTACTTAGCATGTGCAGGTACTTTGTCAATCACTTTAAGTGGATTATCTTTCTTGATCCTTACAACCCTAAGAAGTAAACGCTATCATTGTATAATTGTATAGGTGAATGAACATTCTCATCTGTTTTATAGATGAGAAAACCAAGACTTAGGCAAATTAGTTAACTTGCACAAGATTGTATAACTAGTAAATAGTAGTTTACTATGTACCAACGTTGGGGTGCAATTACTAGTAGATGATGGAGCAGGGCATCAAATCTGGGCATGAATCCAATGCCTGTATTTGTAACCACTTTGCATCACTGCCTCTCAAAGGTGAAAGGGAAAACATTACTTTGAACTGTTCATTAGCAGTCCTTTATGCATTTAGTGCCTATTGGGGGGTTCCCATTTATCTCCCCAGCCTAGCAGATACCAACTTTGAATTAGGGACTATAGTACAAAAATTGATGTTTCTCAGAATGACTTTGAGTTATCAAGAAATGATCAAATTATGCTTAATATGCCCTATTTGCTAATCAAAGATTGCCTTAATCAGAAGATCTTTATCAGAAATTTTTTTTTAAACTTTAAGCACACTTCACTTGCTTTTTAACTGAGACATGTTGCTGTATTTTATAGCAAGTACAGATTTTGTAAATACAAACGTTAGACCTTTTTCTCTCCTCAGTGTAATAACAATACTCTAAAAAAGTTGGCAGGTCCACCCATAGATCTGCTCCCAGTTGTTTTAAAGTTTTCATATTTTCCTCATTTGTAGGCATATTTTCATAGCTTTAGTTTTATAAACTCCTTTATATATATGCATGCTTTTATTCTTGTAGTCTTAATAATTAATATTTTAGTACATCTGCTTACAGTTAACATTCTGTAAATTGCTTTATTTTTTATTCCTGAGATGATACACATTTTATATTTCTTTCTGTTTCACAGAAGATAGTGAGAATCTTGACATGATAGTTTTTTGTTGTTGAATTTGTTTTAGGATAAATTCTCATGAGTGAGATTGCACATTAAGATGAACATTTTTATGATTCTTGGATTATACAAATGCAGTGGAATTTTGAGCATAGGTTCTAAAGGTAACGATAAAAGGTAATACAATTTTATTCTCAGATAGTTGATGGTCTCTTGAGCCTTGCTCTGAAAACCCAATGTTTGTTAACTAGAAAGTGGATTATCACAGCAAATATTTTTTCACAACTCTTGGTTTTGTCTGTTTTTTTGAAATTCCCTTCCTTATTGTCTGATAGAAGAATTGATGAATCCTAAGTTTAAACATTCAAAGGCTGAATAATAGCTCTTACACCAGAGTCTCTTTTTCCATAAGTGTTGAATAATTCTTATATCATTTAAAACAGATAAATGTGTATTGACAGAATTATTTCTGTTATGAATATGATACATGTAGAATTGTTGAAAAGTCTGTTTACAAAAAGAGGTGTCACTTAAATGGGAATTAAAAGATACATATATATATAAACATACAGTTCATAGGAAAATAATTATAAACTTACATCATTCTAAATTAACTTCTGGTCCTTTTTTCACTTTTGTTTTATATAGATGTCATTGGTATGTGCCGATTATTCTTGTCTTCTTTTTCACAAATTTTTTTCAAGTATATATTTTCTTATATCACCTATTCTATAACTTGCAATATTTTGATGACTGTTGTATTATTTAGTTTTTGCTGTGGTAACAAAAAAGGTTCCAACATCTTAGTGGCTTACAACAACAAACATTTGTTTCCTGCCTCTGTTACATGAGTGCTGTGGGTGGGCTGCACTTCTCTATGGTTTGACTGGGCTCAGCTTGGCCCCACATGTCTTCTTGCGCAGGGACCCAGGCTAAAGGAACAATTCATATTTGGGACATGCTGTTCTCCTGGCTGAGGGCAGGAGTGCAGTAAGAAGCATGCGATCTCATTTAAAGCTGCTGCTTCGAGGCAGCAGCTGTGTTGCCTGCTTACATCCCATTGGCCAAAGTATATCATGTGGCCAAGTCCAAAGTCAGTGAACTGGGGACTCATCCAACCGAGTTCATAGGCAAGTCACAGGGAAACGGATGGGATATATTACAGGAGGGGAGCAAAGAGTTGAGGACTGATAATCCCATCTTTTATACCATAATTAATTTAATTATTCTCTGATGGTTTGGCATTTGGGTTGTTTCCAGTTTTAACAATTATAAATAGCATTGCTATAAACATTGTTGCACAAATTACGTTTATTTTACTTGGACTGGTTCCTTGGAATATAGTTTCCCAAGAATACTATCTGGGTCAGAGGGCATGAATTGCCTGTGGATTTTGTTACATATGGCCTGAGTAACCTCTAGCAAGGCTATCAGTTTATAGTACCATCATCAATATTTAAGTGTAGACTTTCCTCATATCCTAGTAGTGCTGGTTTTGTAATTTTCATTTCATTAGATTCAAAATGCTTACCATTTGAGTTTTGTAATTACTAGAGGTATTTTAAAATGAAAAAATATCAGAACAAACTGAATTATTCATCTTTTTAAATTGAATAGACACGGACCACCTGCAATTTTCTTTCCTGGTTTCTAAAAATCATTTGAAGAAATAGTCCTGTTCATTCTTTCTTTGATTTCTTGGCTCCATATTTTTCTCAGTTTACTATTTCTTAAATACATATTTATTCTTAAATTAAAACAGGGAAAAAAGTAAAAGTAAAACATATACTTGATTTGAGATTTTCTGACTTTTATCTTAATTATTTTTATGGAACTGGGTACATGACCGAACCTACTTAAATGTATGAATTTTGTTGCAGATTTTAAAGTTTAAAGAGATTGATTTATTGTTCTGTTGCCTGACATTGGATGGTTTTAATTCCATGGTTTTTAGATTCACCTATTGCCATAGGGTTTATATAGCAGAAAATACCAATGGAAACATAAGAACCCATCTTTTCTACAGTTTTTCTCCCAAAGCTGTAAACTAAAACTTTTTATTACCAACTGTATCCTCTCTCTTGGGTTTACCGTAGAAGTGTCACATTGCCTGCTGCTACACTTGTCTTTAGCGTCTGCCTAGAAATAGTGGTGTCTAGACATACCCACAAATATTCTTGGTTATATTTCCTTATATAAGGTTCTGAAACTTCAAAGGAGAGGCAAGAAGACTTGTCAAACAGGAGAACTCTTCAGGCCATCAAACCCGGGGTCCCTGGGCAGAATGGGCAGATTGTGTGTGTGTGTGTGTGTGTGTGTGTGTGTGTGTGTGTGTGTGTGTGTGTGTGTGTGTGCTGGGATGGGAGGTGGGGGGTGGGGCTTGGGGATGTTAGCTGAATCTTACAACTACCATTGGGGTGTAAATGCCTCCCGCTGCCTCATTTAGAGGAGGAATGTCAAAAATCCACATAACTGAGGAACTCAACCCTGTGTTTTGAGAGACAGCCTGGTAAAGCTTGTAACGAATATTACAGCTCTGTGGGAAGCAAGTACAAGTGTGGGAGAAGCTAGGTGATGTGTGAATCAGGCAACTGTGTGTGAACCAGAGCTTGTTGGAACAGTAGTCGCTGACAGCAGAATGTCAATAGTGTGAGTATTAAGCGTATTAATAGTGCAAACACTAAGACTCAGATTAATGTTGGAGAAATATGAATTTGAATAGATTTGAGAATGACTGGGCCACAAAACTCTTTGGATCTTTGTTTCTCAAATATTCTTGTTTCAATTTCAGTCCATTTTCTATGTCTTGGAATTCATTGCAAATTTCTTTGAAAGATGAGGACCCTTTGGTTTATGCAGTTTTGCTTTTGGACTAGATAAATCTTATGGGAAGACTGCATACTGAGGCTCAGAGTAAATGGGCATGAGGATGCTTTATGTTTATGTAGGAGAAACTAGATAATTACTGAATAAAGCTTTTAAAAATCAGTACAGTAACATAGGATGCTTGTTTATCTTGAGTTATTACATATTTAGTCTGAATTTTATAAAAAGTTTACTACTGAACCTTAAAGATCGTCATCCTCATCGTAAATGCTTGCTTAAGCTGTGAATAGTTTCAAAAGAAAAAGAGGTGCTTTTACTTACAGTGTTTTCTGCTTCACTGAATTCTTTAGTTTGGAAGAGTTGAGGCTACAGTGTAAAGTATATCTGTATGGAGCTTTTAGGTCGATCACCCCGGGGACCCTGTACTGTGCTGTCCCAATTCAGCTAGTGTCACACTGCTCACTCCCCTAAACCTTCTCCTTTCTCTTTCATTTCCTTCCCCCTTTTCTTCCCTCCTAGAGTGAAAGTTGGTCTGCCAGTGGAATCCACTTATGTGGCTTAACCTCATGGGTTATTTTCAGGCAAAAAATTGCTGATCTGAGAAAGCCTATGACTGCCAGACCATTTTAATGTACCTGCGTCCATCTGACATTATCTTTCTTGAGTAATATGTTTGCCCATCACCAACACTGAATGTTCATTGCAGTGAATAGTTTTTTAAACATGTGGCACATGTGAGGTTCTTGTAAACCATTGTTTGTCGTATAGTAATTGGTACATTTGTTGACGTCCATGAATAGTTAGAAGCTGTTTCTAAGGGGGGCAGTGGTCAAAACTGAGTTCATTTCCCTTATGTCTCCTTGCTGTGGATGCCCAAGGGAAGCCTAGGCAGTGCACCGTGTTGTGCTGGTGTGCGCTAAGGTCAAGTACAAATGCATTTGTCGTGTCACTGTCTTGTGAGAGATGATCATCTTTTTTTGTTCCTTACTCTGCTGCTTGGAGGACCTCGGTCTCCAAACACATACTTTGCTTGTGGCAGGGTAATCTAAGACATATGGATTAGGACCCATAGTTCTTGACTTCTCTGTTTGTGGGTAGCATTGAAGCCCCCACTTTTTTAAAAAAAAAAAACCATATTTCAATTCTTAAATGTCTCAAAAAATATTCACACTCATTGTTCCGCCACTCAAACATATCCAGTTTTTGTATTCTTTCTAAACTTTGTATTAACGTAACCGTAATCTTGTCATGTATATATATAGAATAATATCCTAATTAGAATAATATATTGAGAAAATACTTTTTATTTTCCATTTTTTCACTTTTATCTTTTTCAGTCTATTTTTCCATGTTTCTACATAGTCTTGCTATATTTATAATTTTAGTTAATCCACTGAATTAGTAAGTTATAATTCACAATTTCTATTTGTTGACTATTTGGGTTATTTCCAGGGTTTTTGGGGTGTGTTAAATAAAATATCCTTAACATCTCCATACATGTAGTGTCTTTCTCCTTTCAAATTATTCCTTTGGGTTGTTTTCCCAGGAGTGGGATTAATGCATTAAAGAATATATTGTATGCACTTTTACATTCTTTGTTGGCATAACTGCTTTTAATATTACCCAGTTTACATACTGCCAGCTTTGTTTCCCACAGCCTTTTTAACAGTAAGTTTTATAATTTATAAGGGTTATTATACTTATTTATTTTTTTATAGATTAATATTATGTTTTATTATTGGGCTATTGATGACTTAAAGACAGAGTCTTGTATTCAGTTGTTGATCCTTAGTAGGTGCATAGAAAAGTTTTATTTGATTGAGCTTGCAGGAGAAGCGCTTACCAGCGTTAGCTTTTCCAGTATTGGAACTATTCATTCTATATATATTTCATTGATTTTTAAGTGTTGTTATAGATTTAAAATAACAAAAGCTGTGAGAGGGAAAACAACACAACTCCTCACCAGACTGCATTTGGCCCACAGCCTACAACCTCTGCTTAACTGCTTTCGCCAGCTACCTTTTAGATTTTTCTGATTTATTGTTTGTGTTTGGCTGGGTGTTCTTCAGTATGCATTTCTTAGCGACTGTTAAATCCAGTCCATTTTTTAGTTATGTGACTATTTGGAATCTTGGATGTACCGGCTAGGAGGAAATATTGTTATGCTGATAGAAGTTTTTGGTTAATTGAGAAGGAATCCTCAAAAAGAAGTATTAAAGAGATAGTTAATTTTTAGAGGGAATCTTTACTAGTCAATACAAGTATTACTGCATGCCTCGGGTGCCCCTCGTTTCATTACAGTTGTTAGGATGACTTAATTACTGTTTATTCAGAATTTTTGAATACTAAAATGATTTTCCCAGACCCTAGTCCTTTTGGGTTGAGGATGGGCTGAGGCCCCTTGACAATTAGGCTTCTTCCATTAGATTTCTAAGTTGGCACTGGTCAGTCCTGGTTGAACTCATAAAATTAACTTCCTTAACAGGCAAAGAAAAGGACCAGATTCCGTTGGTAGTCGGAAATCTCCAGGTATCCTGAAAGAGCCTCTCTGGTTCCATATCTTGCAGGGAACCTTCCTCCACTGAAGGCGGGGTGGGGCTTTCTTTCTGCCTCCTGCAGCAGAGGACATGTCTTTTTTTGCCTTCCTCTTCTTGCATCCCCTCTTCTTTATCACCTTTACTATTTTCTTCCCTCTCCTGATTTTCTACCTTTAAAAAATTTTTCTTTTCTAGCTCCTGTCATTTCTTCCACACAACCCATGCTTAAAAGAAAAAACCCTGTATTTTCAAACATGAACAATCGAAGTGCCCCTTCTATTCTTGTCTGCTGTGTCTGGGCCAGTCAGTACACCGTGCAGCCTTGGATTCTCTTTCACAGCTGTGTGTTTGTTTCCAGGCGATCCAAGAACTGCTGCTTCTCTGCAAAGGTATACCCTTCTCTCTGTTTTTGTCTTTTAGTTCTCTGGGGACTTTGAGTCCTTACCACACAGATTCTAAAGATGCTCTTCTAACAGTGTATATTTTACTGGTAATGGAACACATTAAAACGATGTTTTGCCATATATTGTTATTTGACCTAGAAAACCAAGCAGTGACTTCTTTGAAGAGTGTTTGGATTATTGTCGATATGTGTATACTTTAATTCCAACTTGATTTTAGTCACTTTGATCGCACATTTGTCTACAAAAACCACTAACCATTTAAAATGCAGCCCCATTATGAAGTGACTCTAGCTTGTTACCGGAGAGTCCCTTAGGCCACATAAGATTAAACCACTCTGTGCAGAAGTGTAACGGGCCAAATCCATTTTGAATTTTTGCAAACCCCCCAACCACCCCCCATCATCACTCCTGTGGTGTAGTGGAAAGTGCACTCGTGGAATTTCAGAAACCTGAGTCCTAGTTCTATCACTAATTAGCTATTTTGTTTTTAGGCCGATTACTTAGCTTCTCATGACTCAGTTTTCCCATCTTTAACATGAGTTAGTCTAGTAGAATGTAATTCTTAAGGGTTGCAGCTCTATACTACTTTGAAAATTCAGCAGTTCTGTAAAACTTTTTGTATTAACTCTGCGGTGGAATTAGTGGTCAGAGAAAAGAAGAAAACCTCTGTACTGTTTTGTGACTCTTGTCTGCAGAAACTATTGGTTGTCTGATTTATTTTATTTTTGTCCTAGAAAAGATTCAAGTAGCATATTTAAATAGTAAATTTAACCTTTTTTTTTTTTGCTGTGATCATTTATTTGATTGATTGTGACATTTATTTGTGATCCTTCACATGAAAAATGGGACTATTGTGTGTAATATACTGCTTTGTATTTGTTTAATATACATTTTGTTTGGTTATATTTCCCGAGTTTTACCACCATCTTTGAGGTTATGTTAGATAGTCTTAAGTGTTGTCCATTCAAGGGTTGGAAATCATTGGGGTGAGGGAATTGTTGCTGTTGAGCAGAAGATTCTCTGCTTGTGGAAGAGGATTCACATTCTGCTGTCCCTCTGTTACCCGCTGCCAGCATGTGGCCATCCGTGGTGGTCTGCACTGACTTCCCAAATCTCTCAGCGATTTCGTGGTCGGGAGCTGTTACGGGATCTGTCTTTAAAGTGTGTGTGAGGTGCTCTGTGTTATGTATGTACCTCTTTGGTATCTGCTGAACTGTGATTTGTATTGATTTGTGTCCTTTTGGGAAACATCATCTCCAGGGTTTTAGGTTTCTTGACTCTCTTCATGGCAGATTTGTTTGTAGCATAAACTCATTACATTAATTTGTTTTGAGAATTTTATAACTTATTCTGAAACATTTTGAGACACTCAGGCATTTCAAACTCTGGGCTGGAAATGTCTGGTCTAAAATGCAGGCAGTAGTAGACGAGGAAGAGAAAAAAGAGAAGATTGGGAGGAAGTTGGTGATTTCTAAACATGCAGCCATGGCCTCATGTAAGGAGTTGCTGGATAGGAGCATCATTTGAAAAAATAGATTTTGCAGTATATAATAGGTTGCTTTTCCCTTGACCCTTTTATATTTTGAGTCCTTTCATATTTTTAAAGCACATTTTTATGTTTTATTTCCACTTTAATAAGATTTTAAAGTAACCAAAAATCTTATTTTATTTTACATTCGAGACACACACGTTATTGATACAAATTGCCGTTCTTTTTTTCTTTTTCTCTTCACTTTTACTGCTTTGACCCGTGTATTGCTCACTTTATAAATGAATGGTTCCAAAAGAGTGTTTGTAATCACTTGGCTGAAAACCAGGAATTGATTTTCTTATAGACAGCATGTTAAAATTGGTGCTTAAATGCTCAGCTAACTGGCAGAAGCCCTATTATCTGTGTATATAGCCTATTATAGTACTTAGCCACTCTTTTTAAATACTATTTCATTGCAAAAATAGATTCCCAGCCCCAGGGAACTGGAGAAGAAGAAACAGGAGAACAAATGCCTGTTCAGGGCGGGGAGGCTCTGGGTCAGCCCCGGCAGGAGGAGGGGCCCCAGGCTTTGGGGGTGGCCTGTGCCCCAGGGGCCTGCAGGGCGCCTCCTGCATCCCTAGATGCTTTCACAGCAACTGCCCTTAGGGCCTCTGGTTGACAGATCCATGGAGTCAGTTACAGTAATTATTTTGGGATCATTCTTTATTAGGAAAGACTACCAGTATTGGATATGTCAGGAAAATGGGACAATATTGGGGGAGGGTGGGAAGCAGATGTGCTCCTTTGAAAGATTGTGTTGACTTTTGAATGCAAGATCTGAGGGCACTCCCTCTATCAAGATGGTCATTCCTGCCCTATAGATCTTGTATAATGAAAATATAAGGATTACCCAAAGATTATTAGTATATTAGTCTCTCATAGTATCTTAGGAGCCTCATGAGGGATGATGGATTCTTAAAAGTCAGAATAATTTTCATTATTTTGGTGTGTAGTTAGTTCTGGATCACCATAGCAGTTTTTAAAAAATCTTGAGTTGGCGTTTCTCTGCTTCTTGGTCTAGTGGTTGGGTTACTAGCAAAAAGGGGCTTCCTCCTTTTTTCCTTTCAGTCTTACCTTGCCAACATTTTTAAATGTATTTGATGTCACCTGCAATTTTATTAAGCAGTAAACATGAAATTTTACATTAAATCATTGAAAATTCCTTGGCATTTGCTTTCACAGTTGGTTGTCTTTTGTTTACAAGTAGAGTTTTTATGATGCTTTCTGTTTTTTTCCTCTGGTGGCTTTCATGTACACTTCTCTGTCCTTTCTTTAAAATAGCCTGGTGTCTGCTCACTGCACTTCTAGGCAACCTCCTCACTCACCAACATTTGGTTTAGCCTCAAGGATTGTTAGCTAGTTTTTTATGCTGGTTTAAGACAGATGTAATTAGGAAAGTGAGTTTGTTTCAGAACACAATATAAAACATGTATTGCATGTACATTCCTTTGTAACATTCTACTGGTCTGGGTGTTTGTATCCTGCCTGTTCCTTTTCTGAACATAGATAAATTTTTTTGAGAGTAGGTTGAATTAGCTAACTGTTGATTATTCGTTTTGCAAGTTATTTCCCTTTTTTTTTTTTAACAGGAGATATTTGTTTAAGCTGAAGTTTGCCTTGGTACTGATTGTACCGACACCCAAAGTAGCCTTTAGGTTTCCAGATTCGATCGAAGCTGCTTTTGAGTCTTTAAGATGCTACATTCCTGATATTCTCATATTTGTGAAAAAAAAAAAAGTGTAAGAAGCTTCCCATTTATATTTTCTTATAGATTAAGCAAAACAAAACAAAAATCTCTCAAAACATGGTTTTAGGTGCCTTCTGGCCAACAGTTAGGGGAAGACATGCTGAATCAATATTGCCCATACTTTTCCTAACTGCTTATTTTGCTACCTTTTAATAATTTTTCTTACTGGATTGTTCTTGCTCTTTCTTGTTTGTATTTATTTATACTATCATCCACTTAGTGTTTATGCATCTTTTTTCTCACAAGGCAGGGATCTGCTATTTGAATTGTATTGGTTATTTCAAAAAAGCTCTTTTGTGTACCTGGGTTAGGATAGGTGACTAAGACTTTTGTCACTAAGGAATTGCCAAATATTTTATGAAAACAATATACATGTGCATGTATTTATATGAGAGGCTTTTTAATTTACGCTGTTAACATGTCAAGTGTTCTACGGACCCTTCACTGATCCATGGCTTTTCAACAAAACATGTGTTCTGATTTTTAATTGCATCTAAACTGCCTGTTTTTGTTTTTTTTTTGTTTTGTTTTTTTAAACTGTCAATTCCAAAGGTAATTTTCATTCTCTCTGTAGGAAAATAGGTGACTCTCTAGCCCTAAAATTCCTTCTGTGTAGTGACATGTGTAAATGACAGCCATTGTGGATCTATTTTATTTCTTCTTTGTGTTTCAAAAGGTGAGGATGGCATTTTAGCCACTTTAAATAGACACTAGCTTGTGTTAAATAACGATTTAGTCCAGGTGGGTAGAAAAGAATGCATATGACATTTTTTTTTTATCAGCTCCATGTGTAACCTCCAAGCAGGAGGTCAGGCAGTAAAACATTTGAGTGAACTGGTGAAATGTTTTGTGCTTATTTACAAGGCACTTAATCACAGGATTGATCCCAATAAACTCAACAAGTTAAAGTGACAGAGGAAAGTATATGGGGCATGCAGAACAGTAAAAGTGGGAACTGGAAGGGGCCTTTAGATTTCATTTAGTCTACTCTTCTATTCCCACTGTAGGAAGCTGATCATCAGAGACCCTGGTGCAACAGCCATGGGTGGATTTGATTAGGGATGTAGTTATGCCCATTCTGGTCCTACTACTGTTGAACTACTTAACATATTGCTCCTCTGTGCTTGGGTTCCAGGCATCCTGAAGCATTTGAATTCTATTTTACTGAAAATTGTTTTCTTAATTCTTTTTCTCTAACCTGCTCTAACCAAAACTTCTCTTCCACCACTCCTAACATATTTTGTATTTTCTGTTGCCATGGAGTTGACTTGATTCTGTTGCTTACCATGGTCTGATTTAAAGCAAAAACCTTCTGAAACTTTTTAAATTTTGTCTTTTTGTTGTTGTTGTTACCAAATTTTTATCTGTTTAGATATAGTCTGGAGAGAATTAAAAAAAAAAAAAAAAAAAGAAAGAGGACAGTGCTTCTAGATAAGAGGTACAAATATCTTTCTACTTAAAAGATCACCACATAGTGAGCTCTGGAGCAAATAGCCATTCCCTTGTCCTCTTCTCTGCCGTCCTGACTGTTGTTCATCTTCTTGTTACGTTTCCACCAAATGATGGGCAGAGGTTTACTGTGTACCTGATGACTGCTTTTTTATATCTTGAATAAAAGATTTCATGGGGCAAGAGGGTTAAACTCTGTGAATATCAGTAATCCAGATTACTTTGAAAGAGCTTTCATTTTATATGCTATTAGAAAAAAATTCTAATTGTTATATAGATAAGCAGTTATCTGTATTGTCTCTCAGAAGTCTAGGCAAGCTAGATTAAATGAATGAGTATAATTTAGTGTTGCCTACTATGCTAATTAGAGTACCTGGAATAAGATTCAGTTATTATTTGCACATTACTTTTTTCAACTCTCTGTGAAAAATATTAATGTCTATTAGGAAGTTATTTCAGTTTATTACTGACCATCAAACATTATTGAGAACTTACTGAGTTGCAGGTATGGGACAGGGACTATGAAAATGAATGAGGTGCTCTCAGTTTGGGAATGGGAGTGGGGGAAACAGACTCATAATCATAAAATTTTAATAGAGTGGTGAGGGCTTTGATGGAGGAATGCAGATGCTGCTGCTATGGGAATATCCTTTCTTACTGATTCTTGAGGGATTTTTTTTTTTTTTTTTTTTTTTTTTTAATTAAAGGCACTGATCAGATTATCTAGGGAAGTAGTTTAAAAGCAACATACCTGGAATATAAAACAGAACCCAGGGAAGACATTTTTAGGACATTTTTCTCAGGCAACCATTTACTTTTATTGTGTATTTGACTGTAAAGACTATATTCTTTGAAGAATAGCTTTTTAATTTTATCTCTTTTAGTTGAGGCTATAACTCAACTCAGAAGAAAATGAATAGCTGTTGTACTCAGAGATAGAAAAAATAACAGAATAATTGTACCTACCCCTTGCTTGTTCTCTTCCACTTGGTCCCAACTGGCCCATCTGTCCACTGGGATTTCGGGTAGTTTCAGTCCACAGGCTCAAGAGAACCCACAGGAAGTTCATATCTGAAGATTCGCCCTCTGTGTGAGAGTAAGTTACTTGGTCATTATCTACTGTTTTTCATTCTTTGTAAAATGTAACATCTACCACAATGGATGATAGAAAATAATAGTGTTCTAGACCAAAGAAAGTATATTTGAAATAGTGTAGTATTTTTAACATATTTGATCTGCTTAATGACCTTGAATGAATAAGTGAAAGAAAATATTATATATATATTGAATATAATTTATTGAATTGTAAAGAAGATTGTCTTTGAATTGATATAGAGAACAGAGTCTCTTTTCCCAGTACTGGTGAGTAGAAATGAGTGCTTAGATATGCTGGAGTAATATTTTAGTTGGAAAGAAAAATCTTTAACATTTTTATGTGATGTGTTTCTCCATCCCCCCAAAACAATAATTTCGTAAATGGAAAAAGAAGTCCATGAATGCTGGATTTTCAATTACAGTACTCAGTTCATTCTTTTGGCAAACATTTATTTACTGGGTGCTAGTTGAAGTGGAAATGGTAGCTAAGTGTTTATGAAAGATACCAAAGCATAGTCACTTCTTTAGAGGATTTTATAATAAGTTACTTAGCTATTTTTCAATGTTATTCTCATTGATCTTGGTGAGTTGACCTAGCAGTATCGGTCTCATGCTTTTTCTTTTGATTCAGTGTGTGGACAGACTTTGTCTTCAGGTAACTTAACAGTGGTTAGTGTTTGCATGAGTTATACTTGAGGAATCGTTCTCCGTTTTCTATTTAGGTTCTTTGCATTTTGGTACAATAAGGATTTCAGAAAGGAAGAAACACCCTACTTTTCATAATGCATACATAGTTTGTTTAACGGGAAAATATTTATGGTGGACCAGCCATACTCTTACAGAAATGGAGGCAGCAGTGCCTTAAGGCAGAAGGAGGTAGATATTCAGGGTGATGATTGCTCTATAAATGATTTGAACATAGTGGTGTAAGGGCTTAGAGGATGGGCTGATTGCATTTGTCTGGATGGCATGAGAAAGCCCTAGCGGAATTGGAAACTGCTGGGTCTCAAAGGAGTAATAGGACTTGTTCGGTGGGAAGGGGAGAAGGTCTCCAGCAGGAGGGAGGGAATATGAGCTGTGGGAAGGGTGGAGAGGCGGATGCTTTAAGGGCATGGCATACACAGGAAGCTAGGAGTAGTCCAGTATGGCTGGTGCTTAAAGTGAGTGGGGTGGCATGGGTGGACTGGAGTTGCCTTTGAGCTGGAATGTGATGGTAACAACGGACTGCGTATGACTACTCTGACCATTTGGAAAGATTAAAATTTTCCTAGAAAAGATACTTAGTTTCTGCCTGTTTTGCTTTCTTGTATCAAATCCAGTGTTTTGAAACATAAACTGCTTTTCTATTGCCATTTGAACCCATCTCCAAAGGAAATAAATATTTACAGTCCTGGTAGCAATATGATTGATTGTGTGGGTAAGCTTTTAGTAATAGGTAGCTTCAAATACACGTTACCAAACCACATTTTGTGTTTATTTTGCTCTGGTGCTAATCTGGCAAGAATGATGTCCTGCAGGAAAGTCAACATATCTTAATAAACCATCTGTTTTACAGGAATGCTAGGTTTCTGGCAATGGTGTTAGCTGCCTGACGTGCATTTCACTGTGATGACTCTATTTATACCTGTTCCAGTGGGGGCACAGTCCACTTCCTTGATCACTGCTGTTTTTACAAAGGATCTTTCAAAGTGTTTTGAGTTACTTTTCAATTTGTACACGTATCTCAGCCTTTTGCAATGTCAGCATTAAAAAACCAAAAACATCCTAATGAAATTATGTCTACCCCTTCAGCACTGCGGCTTCAGCTGTTAGAGATGGGTGGGGAGGGGTGAAGAAACTGAAGAGGCAACTGATGTGTTTTTATCTTGTGATTGGGCTTGTCAGCTGTGCATATGCCAGTGGAGGGGGGTTTTCTCCAGAACCTGGGGTGGTAGGGCAGCACGGGCTGCGTGACTCTAGCTCCTTTGGGGTCTGGTGGAGGTGCTTTTATGTTTTTGGAAGAGGGGTTCAGGAGAATTAGGAGCTTCTTTGTCAACCTAGTTACAAACCTCTTTATCAGTTACAGGGCAAGCCCAAAGGGAGAACATCAGCCAGATTGCCATTTAGCCAGGGAAACCGTGTTTTGCCAAATGTAACTTTTCCAAGGGCAGTGATATGGCAGGACATTTCTTGAGGGAAGGAAGTAAAAAGGAAAATCCTTTTATGAGATTAAAAATACAATGAATATGCCAACTTCATTTTAAAAACTCAACAAGAAGTGTCTGAGTTTTCCATTGTGTTTTAGTCCCTAAAAATAAGGCCATTTCTGTTTATGGTGATATCTTTCTGCTGAATTTTGGATAGTTGACTGGTCAAAAGGCATTGAAGAGATGCCATTCCCTGGGCCATGTTGCTGTTTTATTAAGAATACATCTTAGGAGGAAGAATTTCTTTTCTTGCGGCTAGTTCTACTCTGTCATTGCCATGGGTGATGGAGGGAGATGGATTTTTGTTTATTGTTGATGGAGGAGCAGAGTGGCCGGAAAGGAATGAACAGTGCCTGATTGGTTCACACACTGAGCTTAGGTGTTCTCAGCTGCTCTTGACATTATTCCTTGTCATTTTTTTTTTTTTTTTTAAATGCTGTATGTTTACAAACTGGAAATTAGTTCATGACACTTCAGAATATCCCTTGCAAGGACCTAGGAGTTGGATTATTATTCTCTTTCTGTAAGGCACACAGTGAGTCTCTTCCGGAGTCTTAAATGTCTTGTCTTGCATGCAGTGCAGTCATTGGTTTGAGCTGGAGTGAACTAATTATGGAGGAGTTGGCACATATTAGTATTCTCAGAGTAGTCTGGGGACTGCTTGCATCTGCCCACCTGCCTGGGGAGGTTGTTAAAACCAAGATTCCTGCAAGGGACCCCAGCCCTGTGGAATCAGGCTCTCTAGTGATGGACCCTTATAATCTGCATTTTGACAAATTACCTTAGTGTCTTTTCAGCTGGAAAACCACTGGTTCATCTGTTCCTGTCCAGAGACAAACACTTTAAGCCCATTTTGCAATTTTGATAAATCTTGCCTCAAATGATCCACCCATGGGATGTGGGTGAGTGGCCCAGGACGGTTCTTATGCACCCAAAGTACCCATCCCTGCAGCGTGATTTATAATCATAGTCTCTTCATGGCATCTTTGCAGAGCTTGAGAGCTTGCAAACACTACATTTATTACCTTTTAAAATGGGGTGTTTTATCCTGTTTAAGAACAACTTCAGACTGTTAATTTTGCCCCCTGGGGTTGAATGTTGAATATGCTTGCTGTCCTGGAATTTGTAGCCTGGGAACATTCAGATAGTAAAACACCACCTGGGGTTCCTGAGTCAACTCTCAAAATTATGTTGGATTTAAAAAAGGAAAGAAAAAGAAAAATTTGTGGGAGGATGGGAAGATGTGAGGAGGGGATTTCTCACAGTTGAGTGGGTCCTGGAATTCCTTTCATACCTTGGTTATTTTTCCTGCAATAATATTAGTGATGATGGTGATGATGATACTAATAACAAATACAACGACAAAAAATAAAAATAAAAAATAAACCAGAAATTAAATTAAATAAAAAGCCAAAAATAAAAAATAGCAAGTATTTAATGAAGATTTACTCTGTGCCAGGCACTGTGCTAACACTTTACGTACATTATCTCATTTAATCTTTATGATGACCTTATGAAGTGTGTGCCATTATTACCACCCCCCTTTTATCGATGAGGAAACTGAGGCGGAGACCGCTGGGCTCATCAGATAGCTAATAGTGGCAGATGTGGGATTCAGATCCCGGGAAGTCTGTCTCCCAAGCCCAAGCAGGAGATACAGTGCTGGTAAATGACTCAAGTGCCTATGGGGCTAGGCAGGAAGGGAAATGAATGAAGCAGGCCAGTGGCCAGTGGTCACGACAGCGAGGTGTGGGACTGGCCTGCCGGAGAATGCTTGCCCTGTCTATAGGGTGGTCACTTCAATCCTAGCTCATTGATTCTAGGCTGAAATTCAGGCCAGTGCTAGCAGATCAAATCTGTATATTTGTGTGAAATATCTTAATTTTATAAATGATGGCAACAAATTCAAATTCTTCCATAAAATTACCAGGGCCAAATAAAACATCAGAATGTAAGCAGGGGTTTAATCTGTTTTGTTTACTGCGTGTGCAGCATCTGGAACAGTGTTGCGCACATAGTAGGTGCTCAATAAATGTTTGTCGGTCAGACGAATGAATGAATGAATATTTGTGGACTGCATTATATCTCAGGCTGCCAGTTTTCAGCTTGTGCGCCACTGCTGTCTTCAACTACCTTTTAAGTTTTTTTGCTACTTCTTATCCTAGACTAGACCACTTTTCATCTAAATATATAGATCAGATATACTTCAAACGTTAAAATCCCTTTAGTTTCTGAATTGATTTTAGGATAAGATTCCTGGTGGGTGGTTTTGTGTGTGTTTGCTTTTGTAGCTTTAAATCTAAGAACTTTCAAGATGTGTAAAAATGTAATTTTTATAAATAACTTGGTGTAGCATGGGCAAATCTTCTCAAGATGATTGTCTTCTGTCTTGCAGAGAGAGGCAGAAAGCTTACCCAACAAACCTAACTGGCTGCTAACATTAAAGAATCAGAAACTAACACTGGGAACGCTGGCCTCTGGCTTTAACTGCTTGGCGAACGGATCGTTTGCAGAGGACTTACCTGTGCTGGCCAAAGTTTGACTTATCTAGAAAAAGCTCAAGCATAGTGAGAAGGTCTCCAGTTATTTGTCCAACCTAGAAGAGCATTCTTCATCCTGAGAGCACTGTTCTGTGGAATCTCATTAAACTTTTTGATGACAAAAGAGGTGAGGTTATAGAGGGCAAGGAAAATGAGAAAGGAGAAGTTGAAATGACTCTGAGCTTCTGTTCAGAAAGCTAAACCAGTGGTAGTGGCAGAATTTAGTGTACTTAGAAAGGATTGATAAACTAAAATAGCTGGAAAAGGAAAGTAAACAAATCATTACTCCCTCCCCGCCCATTATATTGTTAGTTGGTGCTGACCCAGCCAAAAGAAAGTTGGTAGGGTCAATCTAGTAAAACTAATAGTCATATCTAAAACCCCCGAATCCGGGAGAAGAGTAAATTTAACTTTGTGACAGCTAGTTTGTAGTTTCGGGGTTAAAATATGTTATATAAACTTTGTAAATTTCACTATGGAATTTAATACAGGTTACCCCCTACTGACTCAGGGTTAATTGAAAAAAAAGGTGCCTATGTTGAGGTTTTGACTTTCTGAGACGTCCTTTACTGATAGAGCATTGGTGTAGGATTAACCGTATCTGCAGCCTTAGAAACAGGAGGCATTCTTGCCTTTTCACTGTCTGGTTTGCAGAGGTAGAGGGCTGGGAGGAGGGTGGTTGGGGTATTGTGAGTCACCAGGTTAATGGTTAACTCCTGCAACATGCCAGACATAACACCTAATCTTGGATGCGACCTACTGCTCAGAATGAATAATGGTTCACCATTCCTTACCTTTGACTAAGACCATACACCTTCAGCAATTTCTTTTAAATATGTGAGATTGTGAGTTATTTTTTTTTCTTTTGCAAATAACATTTACATAGCACAGAAGTTTTATGACTCATTCGTTGCAAAGAAAGCAGGTGGCATCCATGAATAGTTTGCCATCTTTTAAGGACTAGTAGAACAACAACTGCCAGATTTTCATTTAATTTGATCACAGCTGTGTAGAGACCGAACTAAAGTGATCCTTTTCTCAGTGCAAAACCTGAAAAAAGAAAGTGCTCATGTTTGCAGACATGACCTTTTGGTCTGTTAGATATGGGGATCAGTCGTCTGGACTGGCAAAAGATAGAAAATAAAAATGAACAAAGGGAGCAGAGAATCTGAGGTCTCCGCCCCCTCGCAGGGGCTGCTGGGTGCTAAGTGGCAGTGGCTGGGGGGCTGACTCCTTGGAGGGAGCCACCGCATTCCTGGCTAATGACTGGACAGTCACCTGGCAGGATGCTGTCTCAGGTTTACCCCGTGGGTATCCAACTAAAGCATTTGGTGTTTCTGTCTACCTAACAACATTCTGGAAACATTAAAAATAGCTTTATATTAAAAAAAAATGCTTGATAGAAAATTGGTTCTTGCCTATTCTGAGAAGTTTATGATTAATGGTATTTATGATTCTCCAGCCATTTTCATGGTCTTCGTTTCCTTTCCACACAGTCATCTATCTAAAGAATGATACTACTGAGTTTCCTTTCTTGACAGTGATCTGAGACAGTATCTAAATAAAGGATGCCTGGATGAAATGGCCACTGTTGCTGTGTCTCTATCTCTGGGCTTAGAAAAGTCAACTGTAAATCTATTCTGAGCTGACAGTTCAATCAGGGGTGGAATATTTCTTGCTTATTACAAACTCCTAAGTTTTAAAAAAGAAAAACAAAAAGCATGCTCGCTGGGCTCTTCCTTTATGGCTGTGCTTCTTGAGAAGGTCCTAAGGGCAGGCTTTGTCTTCCTTTCAGCCTGCAGCTGGGCAGCTGGCAGCCCCAGGATGCCCCAGAAACTGCCCTGGCCAAGGCTCCCAGTGATCTCCTGACAGCCCACCTTTCTCGGTCCTTTTCTTGTTTGACCTTCCTTCCTTTGACACTGACCATGTCCTCCTCCTTGAAGCATTGCCTTCTTGGTTTCCCCTGATGTTCATCCTACTTCTCTGGGTGTTCCTTTTCACTGTGCTTTGAGGTCTTTCCTCCTGCTGGTTACCATTTAATAGAGGCATGGTCGAGCGTCCGCACTTTACCCTCCTCTCACCGTGTGCTTTGGGGGTGCTCACAGGCATACTCACAGTAGCTTCTTCCAGCCCCTCTGTAACACAGGCCTCTCTCTTAAAGCCTCCTCAAATGCCAGCTGCCTGCAGGAATTTTCCCTGTGATTGACCGAAAGTATTTTAAACTCAGAATGTCATGGACAGAATTCACTGGCTTCCTCCTCAAAACCAGCCCTTCTCTTATTTTCTCTACCTTGGTGAGGATGTCACCTTGTGACAAGTTAAGCAAACCAGGGACTGAGTCAGTCTACACTCCTCATTCTCCTTTGTGCTCTTTATGCAATAAGTATCAAATTCCTTTCCTTACTTTAAGGCAGTTTCTTTTCCTAATCCAAACCGATCCCTACTTGTCCTTCGGGTTCACGGTATACTTGACCGCCTCAGGATATGTCCCCCAATTTCCTGACATGGCCTGTTGTGCTGGGGTAAGTTCTGTTTACCTGTTTGTTTCCCCCAATTGGGCTTAGCTAAAGCTGGGGCCATGCTTCATTCACCACCTTGCCCCTCGGGCCGGGCAGAGTGATGCCTTGGAAATATGTAATTTAGTGCAAGTGTCATTACCATTCCATACCTAATGGGCGTACTGCTCTTTAACTTCATAGATGATGCTGGGAAATCAGCATGTGGACTTTGTGGTCCTAAAAGCCCTGTTTGGTGGTTGTTGTTTGTTAGGTTGTTTCCAGTTGGAAGGGACAGCTGGGGTAAGGTGACAGAGGGCAGCAGGCAGCTTTGGTGTGATGGAAAGAGCTCAGCCTGTGAGGACTTTGCTGTGAGAATTAGAGGAGAATAATGCATCAGAGGCAGTTGATGAGGGGTTGGTTCTCAATAATGGTATGTTTGGAGCAGCTACCAATTGCCAAGGGTTTGGCCCGGTGCTTGGATGCAACCGTGAAAAATAGGTTCCCTTTCTGGCTAAAAGGTGATTGACGGAGGAGTCAGAATCCTGATTTGAGGGATTTCTGACTCCTTGAATGCAGTGTGAAAGGTCTTCCCAGAGGTTTGAGTAAAGGGGAGGCAGAGGCAGTGCTTTATAAACTGTCATTTAAGTTGGAAGACTTATTTTGTGTTACATTCCCAAAGATCTTTTCCATGTTCCAGTAAAGTGAAGGAGGAATCAGGAAGTGGTGACATCACTGGCAGCATTCTAATTACCATTTCCTCCTGCTGCAGTTTGGGGAAAGTACTTGAGTTTCCTCACTCTTTCTCACAGTGCTCCATAAAAAGAAAGCTCAGTATACAAAATGGTTAGAATCCCAGGAACCATCAGTTGCTCCAGGCTTCTCCTTACTGTGGAAGCTTGAAGACTCACTTTTTTTTTTTTAGAGAAGTTTTTTTAATTAGAGAAGTTGGGGGTTTACAGAACAATCATGCATAAAATACAGGATTCCCATACCCCACCCCACCACTAACACCCTACATTGGTATGAAATATCTGTTACAATTGTTGAAAGCACTTTTTAAATAATTGTACTATTTTTTAACAGTAGTTACATTTGTTACAATTGAGGAAAGATAATTGAAATAGTATTATTAATTGTCTTCCGTAGTTTACATTAGGTTTATTTTTTCCCCATATGCCTTCCTGTTAACACCTTGTATTAGTATCATACATTCATTATAATTCATGAAAGAACATTCTTATGCTATTAACTATAGTCCTTTGTCTACAATAGGGCTCACAGTGTTATACAGTCCTATGTTTCACCCTTCAGTTTTTATTCTAGTAACATATGTAATTATCCCTTCTGCATTACTGGCATTAGGGATACAGTACCCCTGTGATCTGGAAAATCTGTGTAAAATTTTGTTTTTCCTCAGGGTTTCAGGAAACTCCCTAGGTGCCTCTTGATCAGCAGACACTGCCTCTCCCATTACTTTTACACTGCATATTTACATACATATATTTTATGCATTTTTGAGTTTCTAAACTTTTCCTGTGTCATCTGCTATTGCCTGTGACTTCCAAAAAACCTCCCCAAAAATTCCTATTCAATTTCTTATGCTGACCCACGATAAATCAAAACCATGATGGGGAGAGTAGCGATGTAGAAGGGATAACTGAACATCCTAAAGTTTCCCCTTTTAACCACATTCACCTGTACAGTTCAGTGTTGTTGACTATACTCACCCAAACCTTTACTTTACCATCTGCCTATGTAGAAAATCTGTACAAGTTAAGCATCAACTCCACATTCCCTATGCCCAATCTGTATCCCCGTAACCTATATTTTAGACTCTAATTCCACACATTTGCCAATTATAGTTAGTTCATAACAGTGAAATTATACAGTATTTGTCTTTTTGTGTCTGGCTTATTTTACTCAACATAATGTCCTCAAAGTTCATCCATGTTGTCCCATGCATCAGGACATCATTCCTTTTTATAGCTGAGTAATTTTCCATCGTATGTATATACCACATTTTGTTCATCCATTTGTTCATTGGTGGACACTTGGGTGCATCCATCTTTTGGCAGTTGTGAATAATGCCTCTGTGAACATCGGTGTGCAAATATCTGTTTGAAGACTCATTTTTAAGTTAAAATAAACAAGAGCAGCAACAAAACCCCATAAGGCAAATCTTATTTGAGTAGGTAAAGTCAGTTATATTGGCTGCTGAACAGAGAAGCTTTTTTAATGCAGAGAAAGTGAAACTACTCTCAGTTATTGTTGAAGTTAGTCTATAGTCATCCTGTAGCTAAATATATAATAGATTTTTTCCTAATTGTACTGACTTGTTCCTGTACCAACATCATAATAATAAGATCACAATACCATGTGTTAAATTGCTGTGCTTGGTTTAGGGAGAGGGGAGGACAGTTGGCTGAAATGTAAAATCCTGAATGGAAATTTGAAGTAAAAATTGAATTCAGGTTTTGATTTTTGCCTTTCTTAGCCACTGTGTGTTTTTAAAGTTTACCTTGCCTTGCAAATATAGATCTGTATATTGGAGATAAGAATGGAAGAGAGGCAGCCGATGTTAAATTTATGGTTACAGTCTAAATAAACTTCAGTCCTTCTGATTACTGAGCTGTGTCAGAGGTGCCATGTGTGAAGAAGAAATCAGTGTCTTCCCCCACCCTAACCCGCAATTCCGAATATAGATCTAAGTCCGGATTACCTCTTATTTGTCATTAGAGATTATTTTGCAAATTTAATGAGTTAGTTCATTACAATGTCTGTCACAGTAAATGCTAAATGGTGCTTGCCATTTTATTATTAATGTTTTTGTTTAATTATTTTTAACAAAATTGTATTAAAATTTTTCTTTTCATGGTATGCTTCTCCAGATACAAACTAATCATGATTCTCACATTTGAAATTGGAACTCAAAATCCCTCAACTGATTGAGTTTTGTCTTTTTGGTTGAAATTTTCTTTTGATCTGCTTTGTCTACTTTTGTGGGGTTAGTCTGATAATGTGGTGCATATTATCAATAGTACATACCAATAAGTTTTTAAAATTACAGATTTGAACAACTTTTCATTTAATTTTTGTGTATCTTTAAAAACTTCTGTGGGGAAATCTGGTTATAGCCTATGCAAATAATTGACATAAGAAATATGAGACATTTTCATTTATATTTTCCACATATATTTTCTGTGATATTATTTTTTGTTGTGTTTTATTATTAAACATCTTTATATACTCAAATAAGTCTGCCTTTGATTTTGATAATTTCTTCCATTTCTTCAACATTCAGATACAGTATTTCCTCCAGAGCTTAAATTAAAATGCTTATTTTTTCTTAGCTTTTAAGCGATATAAAAATGTTGAATTAAATTGTACAAATATTTTTCAGGGCCTAATATAGTTGTGCACTATATTAATTGCATATGTTTTTCTCATGTATACCTTGCTACTCTCTGAGGTGTTTTGCAGGAAGATAAGTTGCATTTTATATGTGGGGAAACTGAGGCTTAGAGAGTCCAAATCATTTGCCTGGATAGTAAAAGATAGAACAGGAGTGAATCCAGATCCATCTCTCTAAGCCCAGACTCTTTACTACTATGATAAAGATTTTTCAAAATAATGATAATTCTTTCAAGTAATGACATGAAAAATGGACTTAAGTTAATTTTTCTATATATTATACTTGGTTCCAATTCATTCTTTTAATAATTGTTTATTGAACTCCTAATATATTCCAGGCATTGTGTTAGGTGGTAATTCAACAGAGATAAGTCACCTGTTAAAGGGTTTATAGTTGATAGAATTCTTATTATGTTTTCATTGATTAAATTTTCTGCATGTAACCAACTCACATATGGTTTAATATTAGTCACACTGTAATATCATTAAAAATATAAGACAAGTTTGACACTCTAGCCCAGTCCTACCAGTTGAGTTTTACTATTTACCACATTATTCCTTGAATTTTTGCATTGAATATAGGATATATTTGGATTATATTTTTATCTTTACTGTATTTAGTTTTCTCAAGCTATGTTGAGGATGGTGAATCTTTCATTGGTAGTGTTTTATATAGTTTCAAACAGTAATGAATAATGACCAAGTATCAGATGTTTCTTAACTCGTATGCTCATAACCATCCTACTAGTCTGCATTTTCCTCATACTAGTGATGACGGAGCTGAGACTTCACTTATTCCCCAGATGTTGTAAGAGATGGTATGAGTTCCAGGGCAGTCCTCTGCTGGCTTCGGATCTCTCTCCAAGCTTCCTTATAAATTTATGCCTTATTCCCTCTGTGATAGCCAAGGTTCCTAACACAGTAAAAATCTGTGAGCCCTATGATGAATGTATTATTATCCATTTACTTCTGTCTGCCCTCAGTTGTCCTAAAAACTTAAGAGAGATTTCAGCACTTTATTCAATAAGCCAATTGTCTTGAGCCACTTGCATTAAAACCTATAAAAAAGTTGTTATTTACTGAGTTCAAGAAAAGGAATATTGGTGGCTTCCTTTGTTGCTGAAAGGGTGGCACTGATTATTGTAAGATTTTCAAGTTAAGTTGTAGGAAAGGACTGGGGAAGTCAGGGTTTTTAAAGTGTTTGAATTGACTTTGGGATCTTGTAGAGGATATTTCAGTCTTGGCTAGGAAGGGAAAGGGGCTAACTCTGTGGCTCCTTTCCATTAGGAATCTGCAACCTGAGTCCTTATTTGTCCCAAGCTGCTAAGATTATTTTTTAGGTGCCTTTGAATATATCATCCATATGGATACATGGGTATGTGTTTGTATATTTGGGTGAATATTCTGCAGGGAGCATTTATCCTTGGGCATATCCGCATTGATTTTGTATTAGAATTGGGTGTACAGTAATAAAAAAGTGCCATAAACTGTAGTTGTGACTCATTGCTGTGAATGAGAAATTGTCTTGCACAGGAGCCAGAAGCTCTCACAGGTAAAAAGAACTGTTTGCCTTTTCCCTTCAATTGGCTGGTACAGATGTGTTCCCCAGCATCAAGAATTCCTGTAGGAAATTGTAAAGACTTTTGAAGTCTGGTTTCCTGTAATGTGAAAAGTGTTTCTGTATTCTGAGATGTAAAATGAAACTGAAGTTTATTTTCTTTTCAGGTGTTGTCTCATAAGCATTTTTAAACAAAATTTATATTCAAATTAGAAACTGGCAACTTTACAAGAGTTTGACATTTTAACCATTAAAAAAATTAACAGTTATGTGAACTTTGACAGACTTTCTGAATTCATGTAGATGAATAATTTTATTCTGTAAACTCATGTTGGCTTTGAAGTTGTCTTTTGAGGGCAAGGATAAATGTGTTAAATTGACATTTTAAATTATATTTAATTGAGTTCAAATGGGTGAATGATCAACATGATGCAGAATTTAAAAAGTATGAAAGATTGTACAGTAAAACATCTTCATTCCACTCTTGTGCTCTAGGTTTCCCTCTTAGGGGTCAACTCTTAGTAGTTTATAAAACATTCTTTTAGAGGTATCTTGTACATACAGTAGCATATATTCCTACCCTCACTGCCTCCGCCCCCCTTCCACACACTGTAGTATATTATTCCTGCTATTCTATACCAGTACTGACTTTTAACTTGAAGGCCATTCATTTCAGGATATATATAGGGCCTCTTCATCCATTTTTCCATTCCATGGACACATTGTTATTTAACCTGTACACTTTGATGGTGTTTTTAAATTGTTTTCAGATTTTGCAATTACAAAATTTTCCCACATATATGAGAATAAATTCATAGAGTCGAACTGCTGGATCAAAGAGTTTGTGCTTTTGTAATTTTAATAGAAATTGTCAAATTGCTTGTCACAGAAGTTATACTGCCGTCAATGTGTTGGGGTACCTTACAGACTGTTGGCTTTGAAGGTTTTCTTTTGGGAGTAGGAATATAAGAATAAAAAATATTTTTGTATTCAGATGTAAAATATGTATATGTGTGTGTGCATAAATATAACTCAGTATAAGTTTCATTATTGAGTAATCATATTTGAATCTCATTTTGGAAACTAGATATATACATGGCACTTCTCAGTTATAGAGCACTCTCAGATTGAGAAAAGATGGTTAACAAGGTAATTAAAGGAACTTTTGATTTCATGTCTTCTTTTTCTCTTTTGCCCATCTGAATTCTTTAGGATTGAGCTCAATCTTCTTGCACGAAACCTTCCATAATTATTCTAGCTCCTGTTGACAAAGAGCAACATTTAGAGCTTGTACTTACTGTATCTTTTATTAAAACTAATCTGTAAGGTGTTTGTGAGTCTTGTTAGTAGAATCAGTGTCAGAATGGAAAAATAAGGAGAAGTTAAACTCTTGGGTTTGTCTTATGATTTTGATTGAGTTTCTGGGACAGAAAACAGTAACATTCCATAAATATTATTCTCTCAAGTTTTTAAGAGACTCCTTAAGCACTTTATTTAAATATTTTAAGCCTAACTTTATTATTTTTCTAAATATAAAAGTAGTATTGATCATTATGGAAAATATAAGAAATACAGAAAAATTGTAAAGCAGAAAATAAAAATTACCTAAATCCTACTTCCCATGGACAATCACTGCCATCATTTCTCTTGTCCATTTCTTTGTGTATTTAATTAAATTGGAAGCAAAATGCTTTTCTTTTTTTTTTTTTCCCCCTCCCTACCAGTGTTGACAGTTTGCGGGAATTCTACAGACCTTATCCTATGCACATAAATACACATATGAAAAGTAGAGAAAGTTTAACAAAAATTAGAAATAGAAGCATACTGTGCATAATGCCACGCTGGCTTTTGCCACTCAGTTGATAATGTTGTAAGCCCTCTGTCAGTGAAGTACAGATCAACCTCATTCTTTTAAAAGTTTGCACCGTGTTCCATAGGCTTCTAGTTGGATCAAGTTTTTCTTTATTATAAATAATGCTGAGGTGAACATCCTTCATGGAGTAGAATCTTGTAGGACAGACTCTTAGAGTGTAATTACTGGGTCAAGGGTCATGTACTCTTAAATTTTAACAGATAATGTCAAAGTTTTCTTTAAACATGTTTACCTGTTTATATTGCAATAAATTACCTCCATGTCCTCATCAACACTGGAAATGATCAGTCTCTTTAATGTTTTTCCCAATTTGATAGATAAAAATGGTTTCTTACTCATGTTTAATTTATATTTTCCTGATAATTAGTGAGGATCAAATCTCTTTTATGCTTCTTCATCATGTGTCTTTCATTTATAAATTGACTCTTTTTCTGTTTGTTTACTTCTTTCTTATTCACTATTAGGATTTCTTTTGATATGAACTTTTTGTCTGTTACATACATTGCAAATATTTTCTCCCAAGTGGCTTTCTTCTAGTCTGCTTTATGTTGTTGTTTTTGCCATATAGGAATTTTAAATTAGTAATGAAATATGTTACGGCTTCTGAGTTTTGTGTCTTATTTAGGAAGAACTTACATATACTTTCAAATTTATAAAAAAATTTCTTATGTTTTCCTCTATAACTTTTATCAGTTTGCTTTCTTATGTTTAGACTGAGTTAGATTAACTGAGTGGTGGAATTTTACTATTCCTTTTCTCCCATAGTTTGATCATGAAAGTTGGCATGTTTTTATAGGATTTTTAGGATTTACCAAAGCAGTTCTATGTAATATAGATCAAATTAAAAATGAATGATGGAAATTCACATGTTGCAGATAAAATATTTCAAATATTATTTCAGCTATTATTTACTTCAAGTCTTTTCAAAACTTATTCCCTTGTCTTTAGGGTCCAGATTCTCAAGGGACTGGGGGGATGGGGGGTAGATAGAGGATATGTGGGTATCACTAATCAGTTCTTTGTTTATCTGTAATATTTCATTTGTAAATAAAGATATTGCTTAAAATAAACAGAAAAGCAGTGATTTGCTAATATACTTAAAGTTATAGGAGTATGAAAGGTATATTGGCCCATTTCCCCCCAGGAGTTGCCTTGAGTTGGCCGATGTGGCGTGGTCAGTGCGTGGTGGAGCTAGACTTCTTTGCTTCGCTCTCCCTTGGCAGGGCTGGGCTAAGCCTCCCTGTTTCCAGCCCCACCCTCTGACAGTTATAAAATATGCCCCATAGTTTCAGGTTCTGCTATAGAACACTCTCTGCACTGTTATTCCACGTTTCCTCTTGGATACTTTTCTCATCTGTTCACTGGGATCTAGTTATGCAGAAGCAACAAACACTTCAGAGCATAAATATTTCTGTCAAGAACTGAAGTTCATTTCTAAATCTGTGAACACAAAATTGAAATGGAAAATTACTGAGCACATTTTAAGCTCAAGACCAAGAATGCCAGGAGAATTTTATTTTTATGTTTAGAAAAGAAACATGAAGTGTTGTTTATCAGTGGGTGTGAAAACATATATTTTAAAATAACACATAATATTTCAAAAAGCCTTTTCCCTGCCTCATCTTAATTTGATAACTTCAGTCTTGTCCAAATACATATTCTCCCGGAGTGCATTAATGGCACATTATTTCTTATTTAGACTCCTTTGAATTACTACAGATTTTTTGACAATTCAATTCTTTTTCCTCACCTAAATGTTATTTTCTTTTCAGAAAGTATTAAGTAAATTTTAATTCTTAGAATTCTCTTTTAAAACTCCTTTATATTTCTCAAGCATTGATTTTTTATCCCCTTTCCCCTTATTGCAATAGCTACACTCATAGATAATTCGTTAAGCATGCCACATACTCTAACTGCTTTCCATGCCTTATATCATTTAATCCTTTGAATAACTCCGGGAAGGATAGTTAGTGTTTTCATCTTACAGATGAGGAAACAGTCTTAGAGAGGTTAAATAGTTTGTTCAAGATGTTAGAGATGGTTAAAACTCAAACTTAGGCTTCAAATTCATCAAATTCAGGTTTGTCTTACTGCAGAGCCCAAGCTATTATAGAGACTATGCATATAGAGAGACAGTATATGAAGGCTATTGTTTATATCTTTAGATATGTTTACTCTATTTGGAGACTTAGTATGTCTCCATCCCTTTTCTGGATGAGGCTCCATGAAGAAAACATACATCTCACTACCAATGCTGGTCCCAGTTCTCAGACAGTTGCGGCTTGATCCAAAATGATGTGTTAAGTAATCTTCAAGACCTGTTTAGTTTCATGAGTTGGACAAAAGGAATTCAAGGTCTTTCAGCCATCTCTTTCCCTTAAGTTCATTTGTGGTGAAGATGACACACGGTCAGTGTTGCTAATTATACTTCTGTCTTTTCCTTGAATCTTGTCAAGAGCACAGTCACTCTTTCATTCCCTCCTCCTGCCCTACACTACTGGTGTGGGAGTGCATCTTGGTCTCAGATATGTCAGGAGAGGCCACTCTTCCTGTAGACTCCCAAACATTTCATTAGCTTTGTTTCTCCCTTCTTTGTTCATGTGAGAGCTTCATCTGTATACCAACTTCCTAGCGTCATTTCTTTCCACAGTTACAGAAAAAAGAGCAACCCTAATGTCTTAAAATTAGAAAACAATAGAATACAATGGAACATACAGTTTAAGTTGGTTAAACTCGGTGGGGTAACGAGAAGTATATCCGTGGCTTGCTTATATTTTGCCCAGGAAGCATTAAATTAAAACATAGGTTTGTAGCAGGAATCACCACCCTCTATTATCTTTGGGGAATACTAGCCTGTGCATTGGGTCTGACAACAAGACCACTGATGTTAAGGCAAGGGGAGGAGGAGAGTAGGAGAGGAAGTGGAAGGCTCTGAAGACAGTGGAGAGGACGCTGATGGAGTACTGCCGGCAGTTTCTTTGGTTGTTTTTCATTGGTGTCTCCATGTAAGTTGAGTGCCACAATTTTATTGGTTGTTATTTTCTCTGATAGATGCCAAAAGAATATGTTCTATAAAAGATACCCCTAGTATAATAATTCTGTTTCAGATTGGTGGAGTTCCTGATCATATAGATTTGACCTTTTATGTAAAAAAGTGCTTATATATAACATTGGCCAGCCTCAGAACAGGGTGCATGATAGATATTACCTTATATCATCTTCATCGAGCCTACTTTTCCTCTAAGAAGATTAAAATTGTGTATAAAAGGTAAATTTCTTGTTCTGTCTTTTCTACCATTCTTTGCCAATTCATTGGAATATGATGACACTATTGGTTGCCTGATTCACTTTTTCATCTTTTGGAAACCTGCTACTTGCAAGACCTTGAACCCTGAAATTCCCGTCTCCAGTCACTCCTCCTCATTTGTCACTGGTATGGACCCTTCCTATTAACTTCTCTTGCTTCTTTCCCCAGTCAGAACCTCATGGGAAGTTGCTTCCAAGGCATTCCAGTACCTATGACTGCTCTGCCCTACAGCCAGCCCAGATTTCCCTCTGATTCCAGACACATCCTATGCTTTCCCACAGTAGAAGGAGAAACACCTGGAATGCTCATCTGCACCCCCTCCAAAAACAGCCACTACCACTATCACTGTCTGTTGGAATCCTGCTAGGCACAAAGACTCAGCTCAGTCTCCTTCGTGACTCTTCCTCATACCCTCCCCTCAGGTGATGTCTTCCTCTTCTTTCAACAGCTTTTAACAGCTCACTGTTTATAATCAGACTCATGGAGCTTGCAAAGGTTATCTTTGAATACCATTGTTATAATTTCACCAATAAAAGGCCATAGGTATATTGAAATTTTTAACTGGCCTCTTTAGAGCCACACAAAACTAAAGTAATTCATAAAACTGTTTGAATAAATTCTATTGAAATTAAATCAGGGTTACATGTGTTTCAGCACTTGTGATTTATGTCATGGACCTTGTGGGTTGAACTAGCAGATGTTGAGTCTGCAAATGCCAAAGGCTCAAATAAACTCTAATGACACTTGTAACCGTCGTATCCTCTATTACAGCAGCTACATGGTTATGGATGTGTCTCATTTCTTCTGCCCTTTTGGAGGCAGAGATGATCTTTTACTATTTATTGTATTCTCCCAAGTTTTTAGCACAATAGTCTACATTTAATAGGTTCTTTTAGTAATGTGTAGTTGGTAAATGAATTAATGAATACCACATTTTTTATAAGATCCCATCTCAGAATGGAAATAGGCAGAGAATGGTAGAGAAAAAGAAAATCCTCCATTTGAAATTAGGATGGGTGGTCTGAAAATTGAAGGGACAAATCAGGATCTATGAATAGACCACATAGTTTAATTGTAGTTGTAAATGCTGTATTTGTTGGATATCACTTCTGAGTTTTTAGACTAAAATCTAATGTAGTAAACCCCCCTCCTCCCATTTTTAAAGCAGTTTTATTGATATATATTCACATACCATACAGTCCATCCAAAATGTACAATCCATGGCTCACAGTATCATCACAGAGCTGTGCTGTCATCACCATAATCTATTTTAGAACATTATCATCCAAAAAGAAAAGTACCATACCCCTTACACCCCCGTTATTGACACATAGCATTCGTTTGGTACCTTTGTTACAATTGATGGAAGAATATTAAAATATTACTGTTAACTCCAGACCATAGTTTGCATTAGGTTTATTTTTTGCCACATATCACCCTATTATTAACACCGTATAATAGTAACGTGCATTTGTCCTAGTTTATGAAAGAACATTTTTATATTTGAATTATTATCCGCAGTCATCATCCACAGCAGGGTTCACTGTGGTATACAGTCCCATGTTCTTTATCTTTGGCTTTTGACATTCTGATTAGTGTGTGTCTTAGAGTAGGTCTATTAGGATTTATTCTGTTTGGAGTACATTGAGCTTCTTGGACATGTATATTTATGTCTTTCCTAAGAGCTGGAAAATTTCCTGCCATTATTTCTTCAAATATTCTTTCTGCCTCTTTGCCCTTCTTTTCTCCTTGGGACACCCATGGTGTGCATGTTTGTGCACTTCTTGTTGTCATTCAATTCTTTGAGACCCTGCACAATTTTTTCCAATCTTTTCTCTATCTGTTCTTCTGTCTGTAAGATTTTGAATGTCCTGTCTTCTAGTTTGCTGATTCTTTCTTCTGCCTGTTCACATCTGCTGTTGTGTGCTTCTAGTGTATTTTTAATTTCTTCTATTGTACCTTTCATTCCTGTAAGTTCTGTTATGTTTCTTATCATACTTTCAGATTCTTCTTTATGCTCACCCAGTGCTTCTTAATATCCTTTTTCTTTTTAGCCATATTTTCCTTCATCTCCTTGAATTGATTTAGAAGATTTGTGTGAAGTTTTATAAATTCTCTGAAGTTGTAATTTTTTTCTTTGGACTGTATCTTCCTGTTTCTTAGTATGGCTTGTAATTTTTTGCTGATGTTTAGGCATCTGATTATCTCAATGAATTTACTCTGAAGGCACATTTCTCTCTCATGTAGGTTTTGTTGTTGATTGGCTATGTGTTAAGGCTCTTCTTTGATAGTTGGTTCAACTTGTTCTTTAGAATTGCATTTAGAATTGCTTAGTGAGGTTAAGTAACTTGGCCAAGTTGGTAAGATATGTAGTCAGGACTTGAATCCAGGTATATCTGGCTTCAGAAACTGTCCAGGAATGAGATGACCCTTTAGCTTCATTTTTGTGTTCAACCAATCAACACATATCTTACTCATCTTTTTATCTATAGGGTCTGACACTTTGTAGTGGCTCAGTGGTGATTAGTTGAATGAATAAAAGTTAATGGTATTGCTTAATGTTCTGGTATTTGGCATTTTTAAAAGGCCAGATATTAAGGGAAAAGATAAGACTTGTGACAGTACATTATTTGTTTGATATATGATTTTTATGTACTCAGATATGATGTTACCCTGAGTAGAAGATGCTTTAGCAGTTTTGATTGTTTTGTGTGCAGTGGGTACAGACAATTGTTTTAGAGATGATGAAGGTGTTTTCTGGTACGTGAACATTGTGAGGACAGCACCACCAAGGCTTTCTTAAACAATTTTGTCCCCACTGTCTAGCTTAGTGCCTGGCACATTGTAGGAGCTTGATAAATATTTGCAATAATAAGTTCCTATTAAAAATATGGGTTAGGCCATTGTTTTGAAATGTAATTTTAATTCAACAGAGGCAAGGGGTTTGACTTCCTAGTTTCTATTCCTGGCTCTTACGTAGGAAGATAGTTTGTGGCCAGTACAAAATCCAAATCAAATTACATTTGCAGGATAGCTTCTGTGCTATATGGTGTAGGTAAAGCCCTTGCTTTCTCTCCTTGTGTCATTCATTAGAGTCATATTCTTAGGGTAGGGTCTTTCTTTGGGGTTAAGGGCATGGACTTTAGGTTCCAGCTTTGCTCCGTGTATGTTTGCCCTTGTTGGTGTTCCTGGAATATTGGCATCAGTAGAAAAGCCATCCTGTAATACTTTTCCCTCACCCTCTCTCAGACGCAGCCACTTGTCTTTCTGTTGGCCTAAAAGTCACCACACTGATGGCCTGTACCCCCTCTTCCCTGCCTGGTTAGAGAGGGTGCTCCTCCCCCCAACAGGCTTATCATTTAAGTCACCGTTTAACATGTTATCTCTCAACAAGCTGCTTTCCAAACCTTTTTTATGTTGTTTGCAAAGTGTAGTTGATTAAGCTTTTTTCTCGGTTGCTCTTAGAGATGGATTTAACAGTCTTTGATTCAGCTGCTTTAATTCTAGTGCTGCTAGTTTTGGAGACCTCTCAGTGCAGTATTCACTGCCTCCCTCTCCCTCTTCTCTTCTCTTTGCTTCTGTGTATCTGTACCTCTCCTTTTCTTTTCCCAGTCATGTGTGAGCGGCCCATGAGTCAGTGACTTTAGGTTATGCCTTGGAAAATAGGCATTATTTACTTGCACTTGTTTTAATACTGGAATTGGGTAAGTTCCCTTCTGTACTTAACCTAGAAAATGTAAAGCATATAAAGCATGTAGATTTATTCTGATATTTATTATTCTCTTAATAGAATGAAAAAAGATATTTTGGAGAGTCCTACTGAAGTGCATAAATTAATATGTATTGGTAGGAGGTTGGTATGTGTGGGTGGCAGAGGGTCAGTTTTTCCATATTTACTGACAAATGCCAAAGTTAAACTTTGGATCTGCCAGTTAGTTTTGTAAACCTCTGAGAACTTTCACATGTTCTGGTTTCTTTATTTTTTTTCAGCACTGTAGTATCAAGATTGGCTTTTGTTCACTGCTGGGCCCAGGGAGGTTGTTTTTGTTTTTAAAACAGAGAGCAACAATACTAGTAAATGCCAGGCATGCGTCTGTAGAAAGCTCCAGGCAAGCAGTTTCTAACTTTCTAATCCCTGTCATCTCAGTTCTTTTCCTTTTCGTTTTAGGCCCTGAGTGGTCTAACACCTTTTTCCCTGTTGTCCCAACCCCAGATATTCCAAAAAACATTTTTCTCTAAAGTGGTAACTATTTTTATATGACACTTTCAGTGGATCATTAGTTCTGAATTATATTTCTATTAGTAGAGATTTACTTCCCTGTATCCCTTCAGACTCTAGAATAAAGTCATAATGGAGGCTCATGATTTAAGAAATTATGGAAGATGGGAGACCACAAGACCCATTGGAGACAGTGAAACTGGTATCTGCTAGTATTCTACTGCTAACTAGTATTCTGTATTAAGTTACTTAAACTCTGTAATCTTTTGTTTACTCACTTACTTGCTTACTACAAGGTTGGTGATGTATTAGAAATAATGTATTTATTGAGTTTAGTATGGAGGAAATGTGCCATAAACGGTAACTGTAGATCCCTGGTATAATTAGGGTATGGATATTGGCCATGAATATTTACTGACCGTAACACATTGTCCACAGTAATAGGACCGTAATGTAGACATCTGTATTCTAATTAAGGAAACACTACCTACACCTAAAAGGCTGGGTGCTTTCAGTCCTGTGGTCATTTCTCTTCATGGATTTAGGCTTGGTACAAAAGCTCACTGCATTTGCTGTTAGATTAGCCTTCTATGGGTTGTGGTCAGCGGGGGTGTTGGAAGTCTAAGTTAGGTGTTATGTTTTGGATTTCCCTTTAGGTCCATTTTCCCCAGCTCAGTCTCCATCATCCCTTCTTTATTCACCTCAGCAGTTACATTAAGGAGAATTTCATTGACCTACTGAGACCTTGCTCCTGATGGTTACCACAGATGTCCTGAAGTTGAGTGAGATGCTCTTCTTCCTCCTCTTGCTGAAAGAATCCCACGAGGTGACTTCTGGACATCAGGGGGACACTCCTGCCCTGAGAAGCATTCCTCCTTTCTGACTCTGAGTCTTCGTGGTGCCTTTTGCCTTGTGACAGCCTCCTGACTCCTGGGAGAGATGGGCCCACTGCCTCCTTAGACTGAAGTGATCTGGGGGTAATTCTCTCATTAAATTACAATGTAGGTGTGGGACTACCACTTCATACACACTAGGATAGCTATTATTTTAAAAAAATGAAAAATAACATGTTGGTGTACAATGTTGGTGGGCGTGTAAAGTGATGCAGCTGCTGTGGAAGACAGTTTGGCCATTCCTTAAAAAGTTCAACACAGAATTACCATATGACTTAAGAATCATACTTCTAGGTATATATCCAAAAGAATTGAAAACAAATACTTAAACAGATACTTGTATGACAATGTTCATAGCAGCTTTATTCACAACAGCCAAAAGGTAGAAGCAGCCCAGTTGTCCATCAACAGATGAATGCATAAACAAAATGTGGTGTATACATACAGTGGAGTCTTATTTAGCCATGAAAGGAATGAAGTTCTGATACATGGATGAACCTTGAAGATATCATGTTGCGTGAAATAAGCCAGACGCAAAAGGGCAAATATTGTATTATTTCACTCTCCTAGAATAAGCATTTTCATGGAGACAGAACATAGATTACAGGTTACCAGGGGCTGATGATGGGGTGGGGAATGGAGAATTATTGCTTAATGGGTACAGATTTTCTGTTTGGGGTGATGAAAAAAACTTTTGGTAATGGATGATAGTGATGGTAGCACAGTATAATGAATGTAATTAGTATCACTGAATTGTACATTTGAAAGTGGTTAGAAGGGGAAATTTTGTGTTGCATATATGCTACCACGATAAATTTTATTTTAAAAAATTACAGTGTAGGTATTGCAAAGCATTACTTTTCACACTTTTCACTGGCTATTTGAAAGAGTATGCCCTTGTATTCATTCGTCTATTTAAACATAATTTATTCTGGATCATTAAAAGTAAGTGAAGGTCTCTTCCCCACATACTCACATACAAAGACAGTTTTCTGCTGAGTTAATAATTTTTTTTTATGAATTTTGAAAATACTTTTCGAAGTTGCTTTCACATATATGACCTCATTTTAACCTGAAAATAATTTTAAGTCAGGTAGGGAAGATATTTGCTATTCCTGTTTATAAGTGAGCAAACTGGAGTACAGAAAGCCCAAGAGGCAGTGTGAAATAGAGCAAAGGGCCCTGGAGGCCTGAGTTGTAGTGGTATCTTTGCTTCTAATTTGCTATGTGACATTAGATAAGACAGGAAAACTTTTTCTGCCTTGGTATTCTCATTTTTAAGATAAGGATATTAGACTTGATTACCTTTAAATTATTTTTATTTTTATTAAAATATTATTTGAACATTAAAAAAATTAGAGCTAAGAGCCTTGTCCTAATTAAAATCAAAACAGCAGTCTCGTCCCTCCTGTGTTTCACTCACCCCCAAAACTTGCCTTACTATCCAGAGGCGATTACATCAGAAGATTTTAGTAGCTTCTTCTGGTATTTACCTTTATATATCTACATAGTATGCATATGTTCCTATCTCTGGATTCATCAGTTAGTAGACCTATGTGCTGATTTACCACTAAATAAGTTAATAAATTTAAAATACTAATAAATGCTCATGTTAGCTAGGATAATGATGGTAGTGGGAGACAAGAACTTAAAAGTTCATTTATAATCTTTTTTTTTTTTTTTTTTTGCCACCATCCTTCCAAAATAATTAGAACTAATATCCTGGTTAGACTCAGCTCAATGCTTTTTATTCACTATAAATATGTAAGTATTGTTCATGGAGCGCTAAGTAGTATTTAGATTACGTTTTCTCTTTTGAACAAATTTTTGGTTTTCCTTCAGCTTGTAAATGCCTCACCTTTTCATTTGCTTAGTTTTCTTTGAATATCTCATTAAGTCTTCCCACACACCTCCAATTGCTTTATGAAATGTCTCCCATACAACCTTCCACATAATTAAACCTTGTCAGATAGTTTCAGTGTGTAGTCGTCATTGCCCGCCTCTTCCCACCCCTTTCTCTTGGAGACATCCCTTTTGGAGCCCTCTGACTTCCTGTTCCCATTGGGATTGGCTACTCCCTGGGGAGAAGGAGTAAGGCTTCCTTATTAAAGACATTCAAACAATTCCCCTATTTTCAAATCCTTCCTTATCTGCAGCCTACCCACTTCCCCCCACAAAGCAAAACCAAAGACCTGACACATGTGCCTCTAAAACTTAAGCTTCCAGAGGATCGATTTTGCTTGCTCTGAAAGGTTTTTTGCCTTCTGTATTCTGTGGAGTTTCTGAAACTCCCTTTGTTTCATCGATCATGGAGCTTTTAGTGTCTGTATCTTGTTTCCTTCATTGATTTGAAATGTTTTTTTCTGAATGGGGAAGGGGTGAAAACATCTTTATTTTGCCACTTAAACGCCACAATCTCCCATCTTCTAACTCTAAATTTCTAATTACTGACTGGATTAAAATAACTGGGCAGAGAAAGGAATTAAACCTGGATATTCCAGACCCATTCTGTTTTTCCTGTTTCCTTTTGTCTTATTCTTCTTTATTTTCTGCTAAAAATTGACAATGTGTTTAGATTTTCTTTTGGGGTATTCTTCCACAGAGAAATCTTTTCCTTCAAACGCAGGTTTTGTGGAAAAACCCAACTTGTGTGCTCTGTGTTTTCTTTTGATTAATTGGTCCATCTCTAAATTAGGTTGTCTCATTTTAATTCAGCAACTTAAGACAAGGAGGATTTAGACTTAATAGAGAACCTCAGAGATAATTAAAGGATTTTGAAATAGTACCTAGAAAGGTAAGAAGGTAGGATTATTTATGCTGACAAATAGGAGGTAGTGATTGTCAGAATAACTGTTAAATATATAAAGGTTCAATATAGAGATGGTGGTTCCCAGTTGCTGTTTTCAAGAAGAAAAGCTTTAAAGAGTGTGCCAGTTTGAATATATTGTGTCCTCCAAACGCCATTATCTTTGATGTCATTTTGTGTGGGCAGACATTATCAGTGTTGATTAGATTGTAATTCTTTGAGTGTTTCTGTGGAGATAGATGCGCCCCACCCAGCTGTGGGTGATGACTCCGATTGGATAATTTCCATGGAGGTGTTGCTCCGCCCATTCAGAACAAAGAGGAAACATAAAATTAGCAGTAGAGATTTAAGTATATTTTACAAAGAAAAAAATTTCAGCACCATGAAGATTGTTACTGCAAGGAGCTGTCAAGATATGGTCACTGTTCTAGTTTTCTAATGCTGCCAGAATGCAAAACACCAGAAATGGATGGGTTTTTATAAAAGGGGTTTATTTGTTTACAAAGTTATAGTCTTAAGGCCATAAAGTGTCCGAGGTAAGGCATCAACAATCAGGCACCTTCACTGGAGGATGGCCAATGCATCCGGAGAACCTCTGTTAGCTGGGAAGGCACGTGGTTGGCGTCTGCTCTGGAGTTCTGGTTTCAAAATGGCTTTCTCCCAGGATGTTCCTCTCTAGGCTGCAGTTCCTCAAAAATGTCACTCTTAGTTGCGCTTGGGGCATTTTTCCTCTCTCGGCTTCTCTGGAGCAAGAGTCTGCTTTCAATGGCCATCTTCAAACTGTGTCTCAGCTGCAGCTACTCTCTCAGCTCCTGTGCATTCCTCAAAATGTCCCTCTTGGCTGTAGCAAGAGTCTGGGCCTGTGTGGCTCTTTTTAAAGTACTCCAGTGATCCAATGAACACCCACCCCAAATGGGCGGGGTAACACCTCCATGGAAATTATCCAGTCAGATGTTTCACTCACAGTTGATTGAGTCATGTCTCCATAGAAACACTCAATCAAAGGATTCCAATCTAATCAACGCTGAATACATCTGCCCACACAAGAGTGCATCAAAGATAATGGTGTTTTGGGGGACATAATACATCCAAACCAACATATTCCACCCCCTTGACCCCAAAATGACTTTGTCTTTCCATATACAAAATACATTCATCACACTACAATATCACAGAAACTTAAATCATTTCGGTAACAATAGGTAAATACAAGATCCCTTCAAAATCAGTTACAGGCATAGTCTGTCCAAAAGCAAAATTCTCCTCTGGCTGTGGACCTGTAGAACGTAGAACAAGTTATGTGCTTCCAATATACAAAGGAGGGACATTCATAGGATAAACATTCCCATTGCCATAAGGAGAAACTGAAAGGAAAACAGGGTTTAAGGGACCAAAACATTTCCTAAAACCCACAGGGCAAACTCCATTAGATTTCAAAGTCTGAGAGTCCTTTACAGAACAATGTTGCATCCTTGGGGCTTGAGAGAGTGGGAGCCTAACCCTTCCTAAGGGCCTTTGCAGCAGCCCTTTCCTCTCCAAACGCTGGGGTGAGTGCTCCAACATATCCATACACTGGGGAGACCACCTTCTCAGCCCCACCCTCCTCAAACATTGGGGCAGCACTTGGATTCTCTTCCATCTCTGGGGCACGCACTCAATCCCTTTAGAACAGTGGGGTGGTGGCCAGGCTCTCCCCAGTCCCCTGGGAATGTGCTCCACCCCCTTTGAGGCCTGAGGTGGCAACACCTTTCCTGAACATCGAGGTGGAAGGCCCACCCTCGACCTCTGGGGCAAACTCACCCTTTCCATGTGTGTGGGCCACTCCACTCTCTGAGCCTGAGACCTCTTGACTCCAGACCTCAAACTCCATGGCTCTTTGAAGAAATTTTTCCTTCAGTATGTTCCTTGTCTGTCTCCTCCATTCCAGACCAGCAGCGGTTCCATCTATAAAGATCTTGCAAAAATTCTGTTGGCTTTGCATGAAGCACATAGGGGTCAAAGCCATCAGACAATAGGACTTTCCACAAATCCTTTCTGGATAACTCCATCTCCAGTTTTGGCTTGTACTGGAATGGCGGTTGGGTTTCATGTTTGGTTAAATCGTCACGTTGGTCTATAGCTTCTGGGCTTCCACCCTCTGGAAGCCCGGAATTTTCCAGACCATCAGTTTCTGGTTTCTTTGAACCCAAGTGTTTAGTTCTAAGTTTCTCTCTCACCGCTCACATTTTACTATACGCTGCAAGGAGAAGCCATGCTATATCCACAACTTTTAGTTTTGAAATTTCATCAGCCAAGTATCCCAGCCTGTCGTTTTCAACTTCTGCCTTCCATCCAGCACCAGTACTCAATTTTGTCAAATTCTCTGCCACTTTAAAACAATGATCACCTTTCTTCCAGTTGGCAATGACCCATTCATCATTTCTGTTCAAGGCCTCTTCAGAAGTATCTTTAGTGTCCATATTTCTCCCAACAGTCTCTTCAAAGCAGTTTAGGTCTTTCTTATCAAGCTCCTCACAGTTCTTCCAGAATCTTCCCCTTATCCATTTAAAAAGCTGTTCCAACATGTTTGGTATTTGCAAACTCAGCAGTACCCCACTTCTGGTACCAAAATCTGTTCTAGTTTGCTAATGCTGCTGGGATGCAAAACACCAGAAATGGATGTACTTTTATAAAAGGGGTTTATTTTGTTACAAATTTATAGTCTTAAGGCCATAAAGTGTCCAAGGTAAGGCATCAACAATCAGGTACTTCACTGGAGGATGGCCAGTGGAGTCCGGAAAACCTCTGTTAGCTGGGAAGGCACATGGCTGGCATCTGCTCCAAAGTTCTGGTTTCAAAGTGGCTTTCTCCCAGGATGTTCCTCTCTAGGCTGCAGTTTCTCAAAAATGTCATTCTCAGTTGCTCTTGGGGCTTTTTTCCTCTATGGGCTTTTCCGGAGCAAAAGTCTGCTTTCAACGGTCATCTTCAAAGTGTCTCTCAGCTGCAGCTACTCTCTCAGCTCCTGTGCATTTTTCAAAGTGTCCCTCATGGCTGTAGCAAGAGTCTGGGCCTGTGTGGCTCTTTTTAGTCCTCCAGTGATCCAATGAATGAACACCCACCCCAAATGGGCAGGGTAACACCTCCATGGAAATTATCCAATCAAACATTTCACTCACAGTTGATTGAGTCACGTCTCCATGGAAACAATCAAAGGATTCCACTCTGATCAACACTGAATACATCTGCCCACACAAGAGTGCATCAAAGATAATGGTGTTTTGGCAGACATAATACATTCAAACTGGCACAGTCACCTTAAATAATTTTTCTTTCACGTGTTTAGCTATAATCTAGAAGTTATAACTTTGCATTCAAATGCCTAAGCAGCATTATGTTTTATTCCAAATCATTTCTTTCTCCCTTGAGAATGTACAGGGCAGATCGCAGAATGAAATCTTCACTCTTAACTCCTTGCCTCTTTTTATTGCTGTCTGAGAATGCTCATTAGTAATCTGACTCAAGAGCACTAGTGCTTTTGAGAACTGACCATTTCTTATTGTTCTAATGTTCGGAGAGTTTAAACTGAACTAAAAAAAAATCATACATAATAGTGACATAGCTAGAATATTTAAAATTTTATGCTTGTCTTTGCACTGTATTTGTTTGGGCTTCCCATCACTTCTGTTTCAGATACTGCATTTATGAGAAAATAAATGAGCTTGGGCATCATCTTCAGTCAAAATTGCTCAGAACTCAAAACTCTTTTATTTTCTTCTTGAACTAAGGGTGCTCATTATCTCCCTTTCTCCTTTTTACTCTTTTTTACTTTATTTCTTTTGCCATATATCCTGAACCCTAGAACAGCCTCCAGGTGGTTGCGAATTTTCATCCACCCTTTGTTTCTTTCTTCCCCTTGCCTCTGTCTGGGCTCATCTCTCCCCCAGCTGCCAGTGTATCTGCTTCTCTTTGTTTTTACACTTCTTTCCTACCACGTGATAGGCAGAGAGGGCATCTTTTGTTGTTCTTTAGGAAATACCACAATCTGTATTTGTGCTGCATGAATAATTGTTTTTCATAGACTCATATATAAATATAAGGATGTACAGTAGTTGGACATTCAGGCTGAGTAACATTTTCTTTTCCCCTTAAAGTGAACCATAGTCACCAGCTGATGGTGGGCAACATGTCATATTTTTCAAAAGATATCCTTAGAGCTGCTGCTTCTAAAGTCATGGTATGGTGACATAGCACTAAGCTACTGAGAGAAGAGAATGCTGGCATGTTTGATTGTTGATCTTGCCCAGGGCCCTGCATAATATTCACAGTCCCCCTTATTTATTGCAAGCTAGATTTTGGGAGGTGTGCTGCCACTCAGACCTCCTGTCACAAAGGAGAACACTGAGACTTTGATGTATCATTTTTTTTTTATTAAATTCAGTTTTATTGAAATACATTCACACACCAAACAATCATCCATGATATACAATCCACTGTCCACAGTATGATAACATAGTTATGCGTTCATCACCACAGTCTATCTCTGAACATTTTCCTTACATCAGAAAGAACCAGAACAAGAATAAAAAATAAAAGTGAAAAAAAAACACCCAAATCATCCCCCCATCCCACCCCATTTGTCCTTTAGTTTTTATCCCCATTCCTCCACTCATCCATACACTAGATAAAGGGGGTGTGATCCACAAGGTCTTCACAATCACACTGTCACCCCTTGTAATCTACATTATTATATAATTGTCTTCAGGAGTCTAGACTGCTGGGTTGGAGTTTGGTAGTTTCAGGTATTTACTTCTAGCTATTCCAATACATTAAAACCTAAGAGGTGTTATCTATATAGTGCATAAGAATGTCCACCAGAGTGACCTCTCGACTCCATTTGGAATCTCTCGGCCACTGAAACTGTTTCGTCTCATTTTGCACCCCCCTTTTGGTCAAGAAGATACTCTCAGTCCCACGATGCCGGGTCCACATTCATCCCCGGGAGTCATACTCTGCATTGCCAGGGAGATTTACAACCCTGGGAGTTGGGTCCCACATAGGGGGGAGGGCAGCGAGTTCACCTGTTGAGATGGCTCAGTTAGAGAGAGAGAGGGCCACATCTGAGCAACAAAGAGGTACTCAGGGGGAGACTCTTAGGCACCATTACATACAACTTTAGACTTTCCTTTGTGGTAATGAGCTTCATAAGGGCAAGTCCCATGCTTGAGGGCTCAGCACATCAAACTGCCAGTCCCAATGTTTGTGACAACATACGCTAGGGGATCAGCATCTTAAAGTTTAGAGATAGGCCTTACAATTCAGGGATAGAGTTAACTGCTGTAAGAGCTTACAATCTAGGGACTATTACAATTATTGTGTCCACGTTAGGCTATGTTCTAAGATTCAATTCTGAGTTTACACATTGTAGTTAGTCCATATTAGTGAGGCATCATCCCTCTCACCATGTTTTCTCCAACACTTTTACTCCTATATATATATTTTCCTACAATTTTATAGAGTTATAGTCACATACCATACATTTATCCACAGTGTACAATCAGTTGTTCATGGTATCATCATAAAGTTATACATTTATCACCACAATCAGCATTTGAACATACTGATTACTACAAGAAAAATTGTTTTTTTTTTTTTGTTAGCAATAAGAAAAAATGATAAAAAGAAAAATAACATGTCATACAATACAATATACTACTAAGGACAGCAAATAACACCACTACCAAGAATCCCATATTACTCCCCTATATCCCCTTCTCATATACATTTAGCATTGGCATATTGCCTTTGTTACATTTAATGGAGGTATATTACAATGTTACTGTTGACCATAGACTCCAGTTTGCTTTGATTATGTTTTTTCCTGAATACCATCCCTTTTTCAAATTTCTACATGGTTGACATTCATTTGCTTTCCCACATGCAAAAACATTTTTATATTTGTATATTTAGTAACAGTCATTGGCCACTCCAGTTTTTGCCACGTTATACAGTCCCAGTCTTTATCATCTATCTTTACCTCTGGTGTCATACATTCTCCTATCCCACCTCTTTCAGCTTTACTCACAGACATCTTTGTTCAGTGTACTTACAATACCGTGCTACCATCACACAGTATTATGCTATCTATTTCTGGATCTATGCAATCAATCCTAAACATTCTGTAGTCCTTCAGCATCAAATGGCTGATCTCTGCCCTCTTTCTGTCTCCTGGTAGCCTGTGTTGTCAGCTTTTAACTCCCAAAGTTTGTTCATTAATGTCTGTTCATATTAGTGAGACCATACAGAATCTGTCCTTTTGTTTCTGGCTGACTTCACTCAACATAATGTCCTCAAGGTTCATCCACATTATTACATGATCCATGTCTTTGTTCTTACAGCTGCATAATATTCCATCATGTGTATATACCGCAGTTTGTTTATCCACTCGTCCTTTGATGGACATTTGGGCTGTTTCCATCTCTTGGCAATTGTGAATAATGCTGCAATAAACATTGGTTTACAAATGTCTGTCTGTGTCTTAAGTTTCAGTTCCTCTGAGTATATACCCAGCAATGGAATAGCTGGGTCATATGGCACATCTATATTTAGCTTCCTGAGGAACCTCCATACTGTCTTCCAGAGTGGTTGCACCATTCTACATTCCCACCAACAATGAATAAGTGTGCCTCTTTCTCCACATCCTCTCCAGCACTTGTCATTTTCTGTTTTTTGGATAATGCCCATTCTAGTAGGTGTGAGATGATATCTCATTGTGGTTTTGATTTGCATTTCCTTAATAGCCAGTGAAGTTGAGCATTTTTTCATATGCTTTTGAGCCATTTGTATTTCCTCTTCAGAAGAATGTCTGTTCATGTCTTTTGCCCATTTTGTAATTGGATTGTTTGTCTTTCTGTTATTGAGATGCAGGATTCCTTTATATATTCGGGATATTAAACCCTTATCTGATATGTGGTTTCCAAATATCATCTCCCATTGTATAGGTTCCCTTTTGACTTTTCTGACAAAGTCCTTTGATGTACAAAAGTGTTTAATTTTGAGGAGATCCCATTTGTCTATTTGTTCTTTGGTTGCTCATGCCTTGGGTGTGAGGTCTAAGAAACCACCTCCTTTCACAAGATCTTTAAGATATTGCCCTACATTTTCTTCTAAGAGTTTTATGGTCTTGGTGCTAATGTTTAGGTCTTTGATCCACTTTGAGTTAATTTTGGTATAAGGTGTGAGATGGACATCCTCTTTCATTCTTTTGGAAATGGATATCCAGTTCTCCAAACACCATTTATTGAACAGGCTGCTCTTTCCCAGTTGCTTCGGCTTCACTGCCTTATCAAAGATCAGTTGTCCATAGATGTGAGGGTCTACTTCTGAACACTCAATTCAATTCCATTGATCAGTATATCTGTCCTTATGCCAGTGCCATGCTGTTTTAAGCACTGTAGCTTTGTAATATACTTCAAAGTCAGGTAGTGTGAGACCTTCCACTTCACTCCTCTTTCTCAAGACATTTTTGGCTATTCAGGGCATCTTACCCTTCCAAATAAATTTAGTTATTGGTGTTTCTATTTCTGTAAAGTAAGTTGTTGGGATTTGAATTGGTATTGCATTGAATCTGTAAATCACTTTAGGTAAAATTGCCATCTTAACTATATTTAGTCTTCCAATCCATGAACATGGTATGTTCTTCCATTTTTTCAGGTCTTGTTCAATTTCTTTTAGCAGTTTCTTATAGTTTTCTATGTAAAGGTCTTTTGTGTCCTTGGTTAAGTTTATTCCTAAATAGTTGATTCTTTTGGTTGCTATTGTAAATGGGATTTTTTTCTTGATTTCCTCCTCTTGTTGCACATTACTTGTGTATAGGACCACTACAGATTTTTGCATGTTGATCTTGTAGCCTGCTACTTTGCTGTATTCACTGACTATTTCTGGATTTCCTACATATAGAATTGTGTCATCTGCAAAGAGTGAAAGTTTTACTTCTTCCTCTCCAATTTGGATGCCTTTTATTTCTTTTTCTTGCCTAATTGCTCTACCTAGAACTTCCAGCACAATGTTGAATTGCAATGGTGATAGTGGGCATCCCTGTCTTGTTCCTGATCTTAGAGGAAAAGCTTTCAGTCTCTCCCCATTGAGTGTGATGTTAGCTGTGGGTTTTTCATATATTGCCTTTATCATATTGAAAAAGTTCCCTTCTATTCCTATCCTTTGAAGTGTTTTCATCAGGAAAGGATGTTGAATTTTGTCAAATGCCTTTTCTGCATCAATCGAGATGATCATGTGGTTCTTCTGCTTTGATTTATTGATGTGGTGTATTACATTAATTGATTTTCTTGTGTTGAACCAGCCTTGCATACCTGGAATAAATCCCACCTGGTCGTGGTGTATAATTCTTTTAATGTGCTGCTGGATTCGATTTGCGAGTAATTTGTTGAGGATTTCTGCATCTATATTCATTAAAGAAATTGGTCTATAATTTTCTTTTTTTGTAGTATCTTTGCCTGGTTTTGGTGTTAGGGTGATGATGGCTTCATAGAAAGTTAGGTAGCTTTCCCTCTTCTTCAATTTTTTTGAAGAGATTGAGCAGGATTGGTACTAATTCGTTCTTGAATGCTTGGTAGAATTCACATGTGAAACCATCTGGTCCCGGGCTTTTCCTTTTTGGGAGCTTTTTGATGACTGACTCAATCTCTTTACTTGTGATTGGTTTGTTGAGGTCATCTATTTCTTCTTGAGTTAATGTTGGTTGTTTATGCTTTTCTAGGAAGTTGTCCATTTCATCTAAGTTGTCTAGTTTATTAGCATATAGTTGCTCATAGTATCTTCTCATTATCTCCTTAATTTCTGCAGGGTCGGTAATTATATTTCCTTTCCCATTTCTGATTGCATTTATTTGCATCTGCTCTCTCTTTTTTTTTGTTAGCCTAGCCAGTGGTCCATCGATTTTATTGATTTTCTCAAAGAACCAACTTCTGGTTTTGTTGATTCTCTCTATTGTTTTTCTGTTCTCAATTGCATTTATTTCTGCTCTAATCTTTGTTATTTCTTCCCTTCTGCTTGCTTTGGGGTTAGTTTGCTGTTCTTTCTCTAATTCCTCCAGGTGAGCAGTTAACTCTTCAATTTTTTCTCTCTCTTCTCTTTTAATATAGACATTTAGGGCAATAAATTTCCCTTTCAGCACCACCTTTGCTGCATCCCATAAGTTTTGATAAGTTGTGTTTTCATTGTCATTTGCCTCGAGGTATTTACTAATTTCTCTTGTAATTTCTTCCTTTACCCACTGGTTTTCTAAGAGGGTGTTGTTTAGCCTCCATATGTTTGTGAATTTTATGACCTTCTGCCTTTTGTTTATTTCCAACTTCATTCCATTGTGGTCTGAGAAAGTGTTTTGTATAATATCAATATTTTTAAATTTGTTGAGACTTGCTTTGTGACCCAACGTGTGGTCTATCCTAGAGAATGTTCCATGAACACTTGAGAAAAAAGTGTATCCTGCTGTTGTTGGATGTAGTGTTCTATAAATGTCTGTCAAGTCTAGTTCATTTATCATACAATTCAACATCTCTGTTGCTTTAGTGATCCTCTGTCTAGATGTTCTATCCATTGATGAGAGTGATGTATTGAAGTCTCCAACTATTATTGTAGAGGTATCTATTTCTCCTTTCAGTGATCGCAGTGTTTGCCTCATGAATTTTGGTGCATTCTGGTTTGGTGCATAAATATTTATGACTGTTATGTTTTCTTGATGAGTTGACCCTTTTATTAATATACAGTGTCCTTCTTTGCCTCTTTTAATTGTTTTGTTTTGAAGTCTAACTTGTCTGATATTAATATAGCTACTCCCGCTTTTTTCTGGTTGTTGTTTGCATGAAATATCTTTTTCCAACCTTTCACTTTCAGTCTATGTTTGTTCTTGTGTCTAAAGTGAGTTTCTTGTAGACAGCATATAGATGGGTCCTGTTTTTTATCCATTCTGCCAGTCTGTGTCTTTTTATTGGGGAGTTTAATCCATTTACATTTAGTGTTATTACTGTAAGGGCAGTACTTTCTACTACCATTTTATTTTTTGGAATTTATATGTCATATCTTATTTTTTCCTCTCCTTTTACCTTTCCTGATAATCTTCATTTCTGCACTCTTCTCCAACTCTCTCTCTCCTGTCTTTTCCTATCAGCCTGTAGCACTCCCTTTAGTATTTCTTGTAGTGCCGGTCTCTTATTCACAAACTCTCTCAGTGTCTGTTTGTCTGAAAATGGTTTAATCTCTCCCTCATTTTTGAAGGAAAGTTTTGCTGGATATAGAATTCTTGGTTGGCAGTTTTTCTCTTTCAGTATCTTAAATATATCATGCCACTGTGTTCTTGCCTGCATGGTTTCTGCAGAGAAATCTGTACATAGTCTTATTGACTTTCCCTTGTACATGATGGATTGCTTTTCTCTTGCTGCTTTCAGAATCCTCTCTTTGTCTTTGACATTGGACAATCTGACCAGTAAGTGTCTTGGAGTAGGTCTTTTGGGATCTATTCTATTTGGGGTATGTTGTACTTCTTGAATCTCTAATTTTCTGTCTTTTATAAGAGTTGGGAAATTTTCAGTGAATATGTCTTCTATTACTCTTTCTGCCCCTTTTCCCCTCTCTTCTCCTTCTGGGATACCCATAACACGTATATTTGTGCGTTTCATGTTGTCACTCAGCTCCCTAAGACCCTGCTCATATTTTTCCATTTTTTTCACCATCTGTTCTTTTGTGTGTATGAATTCGAATGACCTGTCTTCCAGTTCACTGATCCTTTCTTCTGCCTGTTCAAATCTACTGTTGTGTCCCTCCATTGTGTTTTTCATCTCCTCCATTGTGGCCTTTATTCCCATGAGTTCTGCCATTTGTTTTTTTAAGTTTATGAATTCTTCTTTATGGTCAGCCAGTGTCTTCTTTATATCCTTCAGCTCTTTTGCTATATCTTCCTTCATTTCATCAAATTTATTTAGCATTAGTTGCCTCCACTCCTGTGTCTCAGCTGAGCTATTAGTTTGTTCCTTTGGCTGGTCCATGTTTTCGTGTTTCCTGGTATGGCTTGTTATCTTAAGTTGTCTAGGCATCTGATTCTCTTGATTAGTTTATTTTGGAGCTTGTTTTCTGTCTTTGACTTAGTGGTTTTCTTGTTGGTTGGCTTTGTTTTCTGGCCTCTGTTATTCAGTTCAACTTATTCTAGACCTCTAACTTAGGTTCTATTTAGTTGATCGGAATTTTTCCCCTCTTGTTTTTTCTTTCTTGCTCTGCCTCTATGTAACCTTTTTGTGAGTGGGTCTCCTCAGATATGGTCGACCCTAGTCAGATTTTCCCAGTCTAGTGAGGCCCAGGTCTCATTGGGAGGGTATGGAGTTTTCCTGAGAATGAGACCCTCCTATGAGGCCTTTAGAATTGGTGCTTTTCCTCTCCTGTCCAGCAGGTGGTGCTGGCCAGCCCGCAGCTCCCCCACCAGTGTAAGGAGGTATGGAGCCTTTAATTCTTCTGGTGACTCTGATCCTGTCCGGAGCCTGGCTGACTGAAGCTGGAATCTGAATTCCAGCCCCTGGGGTCTGAATTCCCAGAAGGAGGACTGCCAGTTGAGCTGGGCCTCCCTCCACTCTCCCCATCCTCAGAATTCCAGTTGTCTCTCAGGGGCACTATTCCCTTCTCCTCTCTCCTCTTTGGGGCCTCTCCAGGTAGATTCCTTGGTCAGCATGAGTTGCCAATTAAAGACGGGGGGTGGAGGCCTTCAGTAGTGAATACGGAATTCAAAGACACTGCAGGTACTCTGTCTCCCCTCAAGCCCAGCCCAGTCCCTGTTGAGGGCTTTCCGATAGAAAATAACCACATATATTACTTTTAGATTTAAAAAAAAAGTAGAAAAGAAATCAAGAAAAAGAAAAAAGGAAAAAAAAAAAGAGTCTCTTTTAAACGTTTTTCTCCAGCCTGGAAGTTTTGTCAGTGTCAGAATAGAGCATTTAAAGATATGCTTTGGGCTATTGTCTGATAATTACTCTCCAACCGCTTCAGTTCCACCCCTGCCGGAGGCTATTGAAATGCAAAAAGATAAGGGATCAGCGAGAAGCCAGAAGGGACAAAATGTAAGGGGAAAAAAAAAATGGCTTTTTTGGAGTCTGGGAATGGGTGCCCGCTTTTACATGCCCCCACTTCTTGGAGCCCAGCCCTTCTTTAGCACCCCAGCTCCCAAAGTTAGTTAATTAATTTGTTAATTAATTCTGCAGTTGAGGCTGGTTTGAGCCTCCCTTCTTGCCCTCAGCAGATTGCTGTTTTTTGTTTGTTTTTTTTTCCCCCCTTTCAGGGAGCTGTCAGCAAGACAGTCTGTGAGGTCTGGGTGGGGAGGGGCGCCAGACCCCTGGTCCGGGAAACTTACAATGTTCGCTGCGATCTCAGCTTTTCCTCCAATTCCAAACTTGTGTCCAATGTGGGACTGGTTACTGGAGACCCCGAAAACACTGTTTCATATAGTTCTTGGGTAATTGCCAGCTGCTCTAGGGGAGAGACGAAATTCTGCTCCTCACCACTCCACCATCTTGCCCCGCCCTCTGATGTATCATATTTTGAATGGAGAATTTCTATTAGCTTTTTTGCCACCCTGGAGAATCATGGCACATTGTGAGATCCCTTTCCTTTAACGAAGTTATAATTAATATAGCAGTTTTTTCTTTATAGCTTAAGAAATCAAGTTTATGATGTTAAAAAAAAAAAAAAAACCAGTAAGAGGAAAAGCTACAACCTCAGCTTGGGTGTTTTGACTCCAAGTTCAATTCCTTTTTATTTTATACTATGCTGCTATTTAGTGAAGTACTAAAGACAACATTTCTTCATTCATTTTACAGGAAGCCATATTGATTTGACATACCTTTTGCATTTGACAGTCTTTTGGGAAGCAGTTTAGAAAGATGCAGTGAGAGACTTCTAAAAATACATAGTTTTTGACTTGGTAAAACTCCTTCTTAAGAATATACATTAAAGAAAGAATCAGAAGTAAAGGCAAATATTTTTGAAAAATAGTAAAAAGTCAGAACCAGCCTAGCATTTCAGCAATGGAGAATGGCTAAATAAAACTAGTGATCTGTACAGTAGTATTTATGTAGCAGTTTAAAATGTTTTTTTGAAGTTTTTAGTAATATGGGAAAATTATACATTATAATCAGAAAAGGGAAAAATATCGAACCATATAGTACAATCCAGATTATATAAACAAATTAAATAGAAGAATGGGATAAAATATGCAAAAGTTTTAACATTGGTCATCTCTGGATGATGATTGTGTGTGAGTTAATTTTCTTCCTTTTAGGTTACCATAACTTGTGAATTTCATGTAATGAACTTAAAATCAGGAAAAAATTAAAGGTTATTAAAAATTTTAAAGTTGAAGAAGAATGACGTTTATAATTCTAATAATTCAAAAGAATGAAATTTTTTAATGCAGTTTCCAGGATTTAAGTGATTTTAATCAGTTCTAATTTTGAAAAGGAATGCTGATCTGTAGTGTTTTCTTCTTTTAGTTTGCTTTTACCTTTAGTCAACAAATGGTTGTGTATCTTGTTGCAGGTCATGTAGTAATGAGAGAGCGGTCCCTTTTGTTATTCATGAAGGGGCATATATAGTAAATATGCATCCTAAGGTATAATTTAGTGATGAGAAACTGGGCTGTGGAGCCAGCCTCTGCCACCTGCTAGTTCTTCAACTTCGGTAGGTTATGTAGCTTCTGTTTCCTTATCCATAAATTGGTATTATGAGGATTAAATAAGATAATGTGTCTAAAAGCCTTTAACACAATTCTTGGTACCTAGTAATCGTTTGATGATAAAAGCGCTGAAATGATAAATGATAACTGGCATAGTTATTAATATTACTAAAGGGAAGACTTCAATATTTTCTTATATTATAGTATGTAGGATGGGGCATAGGTTGGATAGTTTAAAAAAATATTTTTAAAATACAGCGTTACCTGGAACCCATGAATCTTGAAGACGATTGTATAAAAATGTAGCTTATGAGGGGTGACAGTGTGATTGGGAAAGCCATATGGACCACACTCCCCTTTGTCCAGTGTAGGGATGGATGAGTAGGAAAATGGGGGCAAAAAAAAAAAATATATGCACCCAGTGTTCTTTTTTACTTTAATCGTTCTTTTTCACTTTAATTTTTATTCTTATTATTTTTGTATGTGTGGTGATGAAAATGTCAAAAATTGATTTTGGTGATGAACACACAACTATATAATGGTTCTGTAAACAATTGAATGTACAGTTTATTTTGTATGACTGCATGGTATGTGAATATATCTCAATAAAAATGAATTTGAAAATAAAGAAAAAAAAATGGGGGTAAAAAAATTACAACATTAAAAATCCAAAGATTTTATAAAGAAAAAGTAGCTGTTTCTTCTCTGCCTCCCCTTCCATCCCTTTGAGGTTGGAAATGCTTCACGCCTTTCTCCAGGCTCATGTAAACATACACACACACACACACACACACACACACACACACACACACACACACGATGACCAATTTTGGTTTTGCCTTACACATTGCTCTGCAACTTTTCCCAATAAGACATAGATTTAAATAATTTTCAGTAATTGCATAATGCCCTATATAATGTCTATATGCCCAAATTTATTTGGACCTTACTCTTCTATGGGTATTCAAGTTGCTTTCAGTCCCCTATGCTCCCACTAGAGACATGGTTACTGTAGCATCTTTATTTATGATCCTTAGGAATCATTGCTTTCACTTCTGAGAGTTTTCCCGAAGTAGAAATGCTGAGTCAGAGAATATGTTAATTATAGTGCAAAGGAATTTTGGGGTTATAAAAGCTGTGTAGAACTTCACTGGTTCTTGCCCTCTTACAGTTGAGTTGAAGAACAGATTTATTTTCTCAGGAATTTGTTTATGTACAGAAGTTTTAGTAAATGGTATTTATTTCCAGGGATGTTTGAAATCTTTGGCATTCTGGAAACATAGGTATTATCAAAAGAGCAAAGGGAGCCTCTTGAATCAGGTTTATTGTGTATAGTAGTTGCTGTATTTTTGACGTATGAATTTGTTAGAAGTTGTACATTTTAAGTTTTTCATGTTTTAAGAGCTAAGAGCCCAATTCGAGAACTGAAGTCCTTGACGTTTGCCTTCCTTCAGTTTGCTCACACCCCACAGGGTTGCCAGCTATGCGTGAACCATCTCTACGCACAGCATATCATCTCCTGAGGTCCAGGCTTGCTCAGCATGAATGCAGACAGCTGAGCAAATCTTCAGATTTTTAAGTCACCAATGGTAGCAGGAATGATAGCATACTAGCAAATTGTTTTTATAGCCATAAAGTTAATGAGCTAGAGGTCGACAGGCTCTTTTTCTCTGTAATGTCTCTGAGAGCTACTTAGTATAACATCAGTTGTTCCAGTACCCACTCACTTGAGCAATGTTGTGTGTGTGTGTGTGTGTGTGTGTGTGTGTGTGTGTGTGTGTGTGTGTCTACCTTTAATATGTGGCATGGCTGTCTCTTTAGCAGCTTTGTTTTCCCGATTAGTAATTAACATTTGGTTATATCAGTTTGGATTATACAACTCTTTAACAGCTCACACTAGTTCATACCTGTTTTTATTCTTTCCCTCTGATTCAGCTTTCTGGCTCTGGAGAAGTGATTGCGTTATAACACTTTAGAACCCACATGCAGTCTTCCCGACTCGCTGGAGTGGCCACATATCTGAACCCTGCTGGGCACCCTGTCCCAGTTCCAAGTCAGTGGGCCTGTAGTTGCTTGTTTTGCTTTCATGTCTTGTCTCCTTGTGATGAGTAGCCTTAGCTTTTTAAAATTCTCTGCTCTATAACCATTGGTTTGTTGGGAAGCAATTTTTACTTTTGGTGTTCTTGGTAGGCAGTCTGTGTTTCTTTGGACTTCTTGCAGTATTCAGTGAAGTAGTAGCAATAATGACGGCAGTAAGAGCAAACAAATGGTGCTTACTATGTGCGAGGCACTGTGCTGGCGCTTCATATGTTATATGATTAACTCACACAACCCTCACAACCACCCTGAGAGGTGGCTCGTGCTGGTATCTCCTTACTGTATATGCAACTTCGGAGCCATGGCCATATAGCTCATAAATGCCTTTAGGGCGGAAATTACTTTGCCTCTGGGTGAGGCGCTTGGTGGGGCTAGGAAAATGAGCAGATGAGGCGATGTACCCAGGGAAGCTCGGTGCTGATCTCAGACCCCAATGGACACAGTTGGCAGAGCTGCTTGGCTGCTGCTCACTGTTTGGATAGGAAGTGACACGCATGAACCCTCCCATCCGAAGCCCTGGACCTGGGAGGGAAGTTGAGGGAACTCGCCCACCGGCCTGGGCAGGAAGGAAACGGAAATGGAGGTGTGGAAAACTTTGCTAAGGGAGTTCACAGGCAACAGCCTGTAATGAAGAGCCCCTGTCTTCATCACGTTCATTCTTTCAGGACTCAAATATCCAGAGATGGGTGAAGCAAGTTAAAGGTACGTTTACCTTCAGCAAGTTTCTTTTGCTTTGATGAGTGAGCCATAGGCCCAGGTGGGAAAACCCCCAGTTACTTTTGTGGTTGTGTGTTTAAAATTAGAATTTTTGAAGAAGGGATTATTTGTGGCGTGCCAGGAGTGTCCCACTCTGCAACAGACTGCTAGTGTAGAAGGAAAGGTGTCTAGGTAAGAGGCACCTGGTAAGATGGGATGAGACTCTGAATCTGCTGCCGTGGCCTCTGGATAGGTCAACCTAGGACTGACATTGGGGCACCAGCCTCTGGGTTCATCTCCAACATATCTGCAGACCTCCATGGGTGAGCAAAAGGAGTCTGCAGATGGTGTAGCCAGAACCTTATGGAATGTGGTTGCTTTCTGACATTACTAGGTCATAGGTTCCAACCCTCTGTCTGCATATGATCGGCATGCTTCATTGAGTAAGAATGGAGGGCCAGGCAGAGCTCTGGGTTCTGAGCTCGACTACCATAACTGTGTGTGATCTTGGGCGAGTTCTTTAAACTCTCTGGGCCTTGGTGCCCTAGTCTGTAAAATGGGTGTAATAAGAGTAGCCATTTTGTAGGGCTGTGGAGATAATGCTCAGCAGAGTGCCCTTGTCATTGTATCTCCTTAATAAATGGTGGAACTCATCATTGCCTTTTCGGTGTTCTGACACTTGCGGGGAATCTCCCATTTTGGTTCCTGATTAGCTCTGACAGTTCCAGGGCACCTACCACACTAGGTATAGATACTGACCGCAAAAAAAAAACTGGAATTGAAGAGTTGCAGATTTCACCACTCTCAAAGGAGGCTGGTTTCTCATAGGACAAAGCATTCCTGGCAAGAGTAGACAAGAGAAAGCTCATTTGAGAAGCAAATCAGAGACAGGTATTTTCCTGATAGAGTTGATGATTCAAGTTTGACAGAGAAACGTTCTATTTTATGCCTGGTTGATTGTGCTTTGCACTTTATTCAGCTTGTCCCTTTACATGCAAAATTAATTTTTCCTGCCATCTTTAAAAAATGAAATGGACGTCTCTTGCTGTCAGTTTGATCTAGTTAAATGCAAGTTTTACTTTGGAAGGGCAAGAAGGGTAAGGCGGAAGGAAACTTCTAAGCTCTTTTTTGTGTAACACACCTCTGCAAAGTGGATTCAGTTAACTATTTTACCAGGTGGTTTTACAAAACTGTTTAAGAAATGCTTCATTTTTTCAAAAGGAAACAGTTTTATTATCGAAAATTTAAAGCATGTACAAAACTGGAGAGAATGGTGTGTAACCCCAGTGTGCTTCTATACACATCAGCTCATGGACAATATTGTTTCATCTGCACCCCCAAACAATTCCCCCACCCCATTATTTTGAAGCAAATCCCAGACAATATATTATTTCATCCACAGATATTCAGGGCACTCTTTGTATGCCTTAAGAGAACAGTTTCAGTAAGGTCAAAAATGAAAACTTTCATTTTGTAAGAACCTTTGTATGGGGAAAACCCGTGTCTCAGAAACCTCAGGGCAGTGATCCTCAAAACAAAGGGGTGGGGAAATGGGCTTTTAAACAGTAACCTGGATGGCTTTTTCAAACTACTGGTCCTCCCATAGGGTTGCTTCCCACTCTTCCACTCCCCAGTTGCAAAATGACAGCTTTCAGTAGTTGAGAGTTTGCTTCTGAATTTTGGAGCAGGAATGAAAGATGGAGAACCCCTGCATAGGGAAAAAGTCATTCCAGACAATGGAAGCCTTACTTGTGAAGAACATTTTTTTGTCACTATTATTTTTAACCACCAGGGATTGGAATTAATGTAAAATGTACTTACTTTTTGTCTCCTTGGGTAGAGTATGTGGAATGTTACTGAATCTTTCCGGTTTATTAAAGGGTGTTTTTGACCAAGAGACCCGTCCCCTGGCCTCTAGGCTGGGGAATACTTTTCATCGTTTACCTGTCACCTCCTTTATTGCAGTTTTTAGCCCATCTGTAACAGCCCCTCCCCTCTGTGTAATCTGCAGAGGGCTAAGAAGCAAAGCCGAGGAACTTGTAAGAAACTGTATGTGAAGTTTGAGTCAGTGAACTATGAGGGCGTTTTTGCTTCCTGTGCAAAGTTTACAACATTGGAATTGGGGTCTTTGAGATGTTTGTTCAGAGGATATTTTGGTCCTGTTCCTGGTTGTTACTTATATTCTGCATAGTTGAGGTTGCTGTGTAGCCTGCAAGTGGAGTACAATATAGCAGGAGTCTTTCTCTTTTCACTTCATAAATGGCTTAGGAAAGGCCTTGAAAGGTCATTTATATGGTTAGTCCATGGAAAAGATGGAAAATGTATTTTTGGACTAATTTCTCTCCATCTCACCACCAAACATTTGAAAGTGAGTTAGTAGGAGGGAAATGAGAATTTTAAGATGTGACCATTCTGCTTTTGTTGTTTTCTTTAGCGACTAAAGTTAGGGGCTTGCGTTTTAAACTATTCATAAAAACTGCAGTTGTTGTCTAAAAATAATTTCATGTATGGGTATAATTTGGGTACTGCCTAACTATGAAAAACTTAAAAGAAGAAACGGAGATTAAAGTCTAATCCCCACCCCCCTCAAAGAATACCTAGCTTCCTTCCTGTTATTCTTTAGGAGAAATCAGAGATGTAATTTTTAACTCTTTTCTTTCCCATTCCCTCCCACTCCCATCCCTTTTATAACCTGTCTTATGAAAATGACATAGAACTTAACAAAACTAAGCTTTGCCTTATGCAGGCTTCTATACAGGATAGACAAGTTGCGTCAATTTTTTCTTTCTCACACCCAGGCCAGGATTACATAGTTCTGTGAGGTGTGTTTAGGAGTTGTAATAATATGGAATGCTGGAAAAATTCCAGAAGCTGTTGGTAAATATAGGATGCAGCTGAACAGCAATTAACTTCTCTTGGTGATTTCAGAACTTATCTTTAGGGGTAGAAAAAAAAAGGAAAGTATAGAAAACATGGCTAGGGAAATACAAAGAAAATGTGATTGAGTTTAGGACTTGGATTTTTAATTTCCTTTCATCTCCTTAAAGACAGTACGGGTCATTCAGTAGAGGGGATTAAACTGTGTTCAGTTGATATTCATGAAAGGTATCTCCGTTTATTACAGTCATATTTCAGGATTTACCAAATCAGCCAAGTGACTTTTTCAATGTTATGATAAAGCTCTTTTACTTTGTATTTTCAATTTCGAAGGCTTTTTTTTTGTTGTTGATTGTTTATAAAAAAAAAAAAAATGAGAGTACCAAATACTGGAAATCCACAGCTCATAGTTAAAGATGGAACCTTCATATTAGAGTTTTATGAAGCTGATTAACTGCTCAGGAGTGGGTTTTAAAAGCAACTTTGAAGCCTTTCTGTGTGTTCTCTCCCACTGTAGCCTATTCTATAAAAGGCCTTTAAAGTGCAGTGTTTACAGAGCAAATATCCCAACAAATTGCTTTCATCCGTCATGGATGCAGTAGAACATTTTTTTCTCCCTTGCATCAGTAGTTCTATTATATTTTTTTGCGAAGACATTCTATGGCATCTGGCATCTCTCTGGTCTGTGAGGCCAATCCAGTATAAGACATGGCATGGGCTGAAAAAGGAAAACTTGGGTGTGGGACTATCCTTTTGGAACTCTCGGTTCTCCTCGCCCCCCCAAACTAAGCGCCAGTGAGCTAATAACTCTAGCCCCAGCTCTCCGTGGCTTAAATCTCTATTTAGCATCCAAAAGTCAGACCTAAGGTTTCAGATTCCTCAAGTGATCTGAAGCGTTATTGAGATGAACTGGAGGCGCCTGCCCTACCTTAGCCTCAAAAATGCAGCTTTCTCAGGATTCATTCTTTCTGTCATCATGACAAATATTTATTTAGCTTCCTACCATGTACAAAGCTCCATTTTAGGATTATAGTAGACAACAAAGCTGAATCTGATGCAGATCTTTCCCTTTGGTTTCTGTTTGGGGAGCCAAGACACATGTAGTGTAGGGGAGATGGCAATGTGGTTTCAGGTAGGGAGAGAGCCATATGGGCTCATAAGACCAGTGGCAGTTGGGGACCAGTTTTCCCCTGAAAAAAAGGACATTTGCTAAGACCAGACCCAATAAGCCAGTGATTGACCAAGGGGTAAAAAGTAAGTCTACAGTTTTCTTGCCCATTCAGGATGGGCTCTTTGGCCACTTAATCTAATGATCATCTCCTTTTGCTTCAGGGGTTGGAGTTTTGGTAATAGCAAAGTTGCATTGGTTGTGTGGGGAGAATGTGTGGTCTGGCTTTAAACTTGGGACAGTTGCCCCATGGAATGGTAGTAACTTCATGTACTTCCCTGCATTTCTCTTTGCTTGGCCTTACCTTCCTCCTCCCTTTTATAGACGATTTCTCCTCTAAGGTGTAAGGTGGTAAGTTACCCATGTCCTTGTTTTCTCAACTATCTTGTTTTCTTTTGGAGCAAACTTAACATACTATGAGGGAGAATAGGAAGGGAACATCCCCATACCTATTGGGTGCTGAACAGAAGCATTTTCTCATTTACTCTTCACAGCTATGTGGGATAAATATTATTTTTATAGGTAGGTAAACTAAAGCTCAGAGAGTGTATACAACTTGGCATTCAACCCAGGCCTCTCTTATGAAAAGCCAGTTTTTGCATGAAGATTGGTGCATGTTTTGTTTTCTAATAGTAGACTAGTTTGCAGGAAGAACCGCTCATCAACTTCATTCTCTCCCTCCTTTCGAGCGAGCATCTTTCCTTATTACAATCTTCACTATTCAGTTTCCAATTGTGTCACTGCTTGGAAAACACTAAGATGATCTTCCCTGAGACAAGGCCTTTGGAAGCTAGAGAGTTGAGAGTTTGGGGCACTTTCCCTGCCATTTTTCCCCCTTTGCTTTATATTCTGAATTGCTCTAATCTTTGAAGTGTCAGGGCTTAACTCTGTTATCGGATGCTACTTTTCTTTCTGAGATGCTCTTAGGATAAAGAGAATTGGCAGATTATGTTTTGAAATTAGCCTAATTTATTCTGTTTTATCATCTATATTATAAAAAAAAAAAGCATGGCTTTAACATACATGGATGAATCTTGGAAATACTTGCACCTTGGCAATATTTACTAAACATGTTCTTGAAAAGTAGATAAATAAAATGTTTAAAGTAGCTTTCTATTTTAAAAATTGTATTAAATAGAATGATGACTCTAATTTATCTTTTTCGAAAGCAAGTTTCATCAGAAAAATCTAACATGTCAAATCTGTGTTTGTATGAGAATATGGCATTTAGCTCTAGGTTTTTTTAGTGTTCATGTGATAAAGTGAATATGATGAGGCCCCAGAGAGCCCATAGGAAAAGTGGAAAGGTGCCAGGCAGAACTTGTTAACAGAGGGGAGCTGCTTGGAGGATGACCTAATATCAAGCACATTATATGGTGGGATATTTTAATCTCTGCTTAAACAGAGGACAAAACAGAGGAATTGGGTTTAAAATACCACAGGGAACAGGGTTATGTTTAAGGTAAAACTTTATGCCTGTGTGGACAGTTAAATGGTGGAATAGTGACACATGCGCTATAGATTCTTCGAGAGCTTAAAAATGGTGGATAATTCATATACTATTAAAATGTTAAAACTGAAAGAGCCTAAAAGATCATCTTCTCTAAACCTATCATTACAGGTTAGTGTCAAACAGATTGTTTACCTGGGATATTTTAGGTGTGGCCCTTCCTAAAGGTAAGGGATGTCTGAAAAGAGTTGCCTGAAAGTATGTCCTGAGTGTACATATCATGGGCTTTTAATTTAGGTAACTAATGCCATTTTAAAGACAGAGAGGGTGTGCTTCTAATTTTGGAGGAGTTTAGAGACAAAGTGTGCTAGTATTTTTAACATACGATGGATTTGTGTATTAAGGTAAACACAGATGACTGTGGGAGTTCAGATGAGGAAAAGATTACTTCTGACTGGAAGGCTCTGAGAAATCCGTGAAAGAGGCAGCAGCATTTGAACTGAGCCTTTATGAGTAGATGTGATTGGAGCGGGTTTAGTACTTGCACTGAGGGTTGCCTTTTTTTTTTTTTAACTTTTGATTATTAAAAGTTTTAGGCATACAGAAAAATTAAAAGAATATTACAGTGACTATCTGCGTCCACCAGCTTGATTCAACAACTGTTAACATTTTGTTATATTTTTTTCGACTCCAATAATGTGTATGTGCTTACGTGTGTATGTGTTGTTGTTGACATTATTTCATTATTTGACAGTAAGTTACAGGCATCTTGACATTTTGCCCCTACATATACTTGCTGGTGTCTCCTAAAGCCATTCTCTTACATAACTGCAATTCCGTTCTCAAAAACTGAAGACAACTAACAATAATGTTCTAATGGCATCTTATACATCTTATACATTCTGTATTTCAAATTTCCCTAATTGTTCCCGATGCCTTTTATAGCCAATTTTTTTCAAACCATGATTTAATCAGGGTCCACACATTGCATTTTATTTTACTCTTTAATCTTGTACTCTAGAGTATTCTTGCCACCATGTTGATCTCTTCCCACCTCCATTTTTTATTTCATGACACTGAGTTTTAGAAGGACCAGACCAGCTTTCTCACAACTTTTTGTTGAGACCTTACCTGGAAAGTGTCTCGCAAGTTGAAGATTAAAAAAAATTTTTTTAAAAACTTAAAATAGTCATGTATTTTCTAAGAGATATATTATGAGATTGTCTCTGTTACCATGAATGTAAAAATGTTTCTCCAGATACACCCTTTTCAATAGATAATGTCCTTAAAAAATATTTACACAAATAATATACAGCTATTTTAAAAAATATATATATTATAATATTTATTTACAAAAATACTATAAGGCATATCTATAGTATGTTAGAGCAATTTAGAAAGATAAAATGTAAAATGAGAGTTGTATTTAATATCACTGCCGTGTAGCCATAACTGTTCTTAATTTCTGTGAACTTACACTCTTATTTGTGATGTGTTTTTGTTCACTTATTAAAAAACTGAGTCATCTATACAAATTGTTGAGCAGTTAACTTTTTATTTCACTTAACTATATATTGTGGATGGCGTCCCATAGAATATGTAGTAGGGATTGTTTTTAATAGTAGTTGGCATACATTTGCACCAAGCCAGCCACATTCTTTCATCGGTGTTTAAGGTGAGACACACCCAAATGTAAAGGGCCTGGCCCAGGATTAGAAATGTGGCTTGTGCCCACAAAGCAAATATTTTCCTCTGTTTGAGGCTCTCTGGCTAATGTAGGATTTGAATCTTGCTGTCTTCTGTCCTGTGCTTCGACAAGTTGAAGGAATGTGTTCGTTGTAAACACTTAAGGGCTCTGCATTTGAATTCTGGCTCTGTTTTTAGGGGGATAGGGCCCTCCATATTTTTTCCTGTAGATGTCAAGATAACAGGTTGTCCTACCTTGGAAGTAAACATGATACTCTGTCAACCTAAAGTGATTTAGAAATGTTAATATATTTTACCAAGCCAGAGTCTCTAGCATGTGTATTTTAAGCCATCATAAAACATATACCTGTCACGCTAAGGAATGCGCCGAGGGCTGTGGGATCTCTGGGGCGTGTGCTTTGCTGTGTTGTAGGGTTGTGCCCTGACAACCTCCATGAGGCCTAGGGTACTGACAGGGAGTACTTTATAAACATTGAAGCCATTTTATACATTAACTCAAGAATTCATACAAATTGTAGTTATTCATATTTTTCTACCCAGTGTCATGGGACTCAGGGATAATCCTGTGTCGGCAGGTGCGTGAAGGGTGTGAAGACTGGGTGGATCTGCCTGGCTTAGGGGATGAAGTGAACAGAACAATCATATGAGCAAGAGATGGTCCTATGAAGTTAATGGAGAACACGTTATAGAACAGAAAAGCTATCTGGGCATTCCTCACTAATTTGAAAGATAAATTTAATGAACCTCCTACTGAGAGCATTGCTCGCCCAAGATGGAGTAGTGAAACTACTTTTGTTGTTGTTTTCTTCAGCTCACCATGGCAGTAATGCCATTGTTTTCATTTGGTGTGGCACCAGGCTCTTTCAGTAAACCTCATCATTAGTGATTTAAATGATTCGTAATTTGGTGACAGGGCTTTTGCATCAAATGTGTTTTAAAGGAACAAAATGATGGTAGGGTGGTTCCCACATCTAACTGTCTATATTTGCTGAAAAAAGGACAAAGAGTAGTGGTTTTAAATGCATTAAAGAATTCTTTTTAAAAAATTTAAAAAAAAGTTTAAGTGGAAAGTGACTGTATTTAATGTGTATTCCATTTACATCATCCATCCTAATGTTAATAAAAATAAAGTAATAAGATAAAAATAAAATAAATATAAATGTATACAATATAGGAATAAAATAAAAAATAAAGTCAATAGTGTAAATAAAAGCAGAGAAGCAGTGATACGAAGAGTGAAGAGAAGCAAGATAATATTTTAAGCTCTGGTTCAGTGAGTCACTTAAATCATTTGAGCCTCACTTTTCTCATCTGTGAAATAGGGATAATGAAATCTACACTACAGAGTTGCTGATGAGGTTGAAATGAGATTATTTATGTCGGTGTTTTTCACAGAACGTTTTCAGATTGCATCCCAATTGCTTTCTTGAGCAGACAGGATTGTACCGTGAAAAAAGCATGTGAATGGAAGTTGGAGAGACATTGGTTTGAATTTTGGGTTTGCCTTTTACTCTCTGCATCCTTGGATAAGTTCTGAACCTTAGTTTCCTCAACATAAGGTGGATTTTATCCCATCACCCTTAAAGGATAGGCTAAAGTGTGCAGGATCTGCCAAGACACTTAGGAGCTACTGAGTTTGCTGGTTCTTGGTCTGGATGTTCACCTGTCAGGCTGTGTGTGTCTGCTTGTGTGTGGTGTACCCCACACCATCTACAGCTTCCCTTCCAGCTAATGAACTTCCTGTTTATTTTCCATTTGTAGCTATATTGCAGAGTGCCACGCTGGGCATGGACTCCTTTTTCTGTATTTGGAGGAGCACGGTTGGTAGTGTGACCACCCAGTCACGAACCTGCTGAAGACATCTCGGGCGTGTGTGCCAAGAGAGGAAGGCGGCTTCCAAGGACCGCATCGCCATGCCTTTTGGTCTGAAGCTTCGCCGGACACGGCGCTATAATGTCCTGAGCAAAAACTGTTTTGTCACCCGGATCCGCCTATTGGACAGCAATGTCATCGAGTGCACGCTGTCAGTGGAAAGCACGGGGCAAGAGTGCCTGGAGGCTGTGGCCCAGAGGCTGGAGTTGCGAGAGGTAAGAATGTGTGTGTGTGTGTGTGTGTGTGTGTGTGTGTGTGTGTGTGTAGGGGTATGTAGGAGGGGGAACTCGCTGAAGGAACCAGTTGTCTGTCTCTGGGAACCTGCCGCGTTTTTCAGCTTAAGTGATGTGTTTATCAGAATCCTGTTATTCTTAGCATGGGCTTGAGCTTATCAACCTCCTGTGGATCAGGGAACCTGCTCTGATGTTGTAAGAAGCAAGAACACCACCTAGAGCTTACTCTGGGTGGTGGTTTCCCTTTCATTTCAGCTGGTGAGGAGGTTTTGGGGGAGTTGAAAAAAAGAGGCCCCCAAAGCCGTTTTCTCTCTTTAAAACAATTGAGTAGGTAGCTGATATTTTGGCATCCTGGCTACGTATCAAGGATAAGGCTCCCACACACGGGATGGATGCAGCTGCTTTTTTGTTTGTTTCTATATTTTCCTCTTAAAAAAAAAAAAAAAAAAACATTTGAAGTGAACATGCCTAGAAAGGCGTTTTGTAGGGGCTTGTGGAATTGGGGGTTGTTCCTTTTCAGATTTCTCATGGTACTCATTTGCTTTGTAAGGTCTGTTTGACTCCTTTTTGGCTTCAAGCAAACACTTGACTAGTTAAGACAGTCGTGTTCTCAGTCTTTACAAGAAATGTTTAGTGCAGTATGCCATTTGTAAGAAGCAAGCCCTGCTTTTTTCAGTCTTACAGATATTCAGAAGAGACTTTTGTGGGAAATCCACACTAAAGCATTTGCATCTTGAGAGTATGAAACATTGGCTAGAGGGATAAGGTTGCCAATACTGAAATGACTGCAAGCCCCTCAGATTCAAGTCATCCTGAGGACAAGGAAAGCTGTGTAGTTGTTCTAGGTACTGGACTTCCATAGGGACCAGGTGACAGCAGTCATTGTTCAGTAACTCAGGGTGACAGAAAGGAAGTGGTGGTGGTGCTTGTTGGAAGGGCTCGTATGTGATCTCTTTCTACTCTGCCCATACTCCATCCTCTTTCCACTTGCACAAAGGAATTAGGGTAGGGGTCTTTCTCTCCCCCTGGCATACTCTGGGGGACTGTTTTACTAGAGCACTTCTGTCTCCTGCTGTTCTTCGTGTTTATCCTTTGGTTTCAGTGATCAAGTTTTCCTTTGAAGTTTATTTTCCTGTGCAGGAGTTTGTCCTTCAGTAGCTGACAAAATAGACTTAACATGTGAAATGATCTGACCTTGCTGGTTGGTAGCTAGCTGGCTCTCTCTTGTTCATTAGCACGTTAAGGTACACATATTTCAGCACACACACATGCATATGTGTATGAGCATAAAGGAAAAACCTTAACAATGTAGATCAGGAGACTGGTCTAAAGTCTTGTAAAAATTTTAATTATAGACATTTAAAAAGATATACAGTGGTTTTACTTTTGAATACTCACAGTAACTTAAATTACAGTAAGTAAATATTTGCAACATACATTGGGAGTCAGTATAGCATATGGTTAAGTAGTTACAAACACAGGATTTGGAATCTCAGATTTGGGTTCATATTATGATTCTGTCTCCTGTTAGCTGGGTGACCATGAAAAAGTTACTGAACCTTTCTGGGCATCAGTCTTTCCATCTGTAAAATGGGAATAATGATACCTACCTCAAAGGGTTGTTGTAAATAATAAAAGAGATACTGTATGGAAAATGCTTAGTGCAGTGTCTAATAATTTATGATTGTTCAAATTTGGAAGTCTTAAAAAAAAGTTTTCCATTAAAGAAAATACTCAGTAACTTCAGTGTGCTCCAGGCACTATTAAAGGACTTAGGGGGAAACTAAGATAAATAAGGTAAAATTTTGTCTTCAGGACACACACAGACCAGTAGGGGAGTCCAACATTTATATAAACAATTAAGATTGAATGTGATCCATGCTAAAAATAGAAGGCAGGAGGAGGCCTGAAAGGCAGTGGCTCCCCTTTGAGTTGTGCAGTGCACAATCTGCCCCACTGGATACTCTCTGGCAAGTGGAGAGAAAGCCTCAATGAAAGATAAAAAGAACCATCACTCTTGGAACTAGGTCTTGAAGGATGCACAGGAGTTCAGCAAGTGGAAAAGATGGTAGGGGGAGCTGGATTTTCCAAGCCCAGGGGAACTGACCATTATCAGGGGCTGAGAAGGCATTGCTGCAAATCACTGGTAGAGCTAGAGTGTAAGGTGAAAGGCAAGGAGTATCTGCAGATGTGTATGATAATAATTACTTTTGGCAGATTATTGTTTCTCTAAGTGAGAGAGCAAAGGTCAACCCCTGACTATCCCGCAACTACATTGTCACAAAGGATAAAGCACTGAAGTCCAGATTTTGCTGTCAAATGCCTGCTGTAATGTGATTGATTTTCCAGTTCTAAGGTGTGGTTTGCCTTTAGTGCTGTCTTTATTTTGACATGCTCTAAATAGGTGTATCCACATTAGAGCAAGTCATTTTCTTTTTGAATTTTATGCTTTCACGTGACAGATAACATTGAAAGCATGGACTTTTAGGAATCAATTCTATAGATACTCTTGAATTAAAGGATAAGATATAGTGACCTAATGCTTTGTTCCTCCTTTGCACATACATACCTGGAGGAGGAATGCATCCTCCACCCATAAGCAGAAGGAAGAGAGGTGAACACAGGGGCTGCTCCACTCACACCTTGATTTTGTATTTGGGTCATTTTCCAGATGGAGTAGATGGTGTTTTAGAGGAGGAAGTGAAAATTAATCTAAAATATAACACAATGTTTAATCTTTATAAAGGTTTGGAAACCAAATATGGTGGCTGTTTGGCTTGCCCTAAGAAGTATTGTGTGATCTAGGTGTATCCTTATGAGGAAGCTTTTGTAATAGGAAAGAATGTAGGCTTTTTGAGGGTTGAATCCAGTTTTGAGTGCACTCAATGTGTTTGCTATTTAAAATAACATTGGAAAGGGCCAAGGCCTGGTTGATATGGTCAACAAACATTGGATGAGCACTTAGAATCAAGCCCTGGGGAAACAAGGCAGAATATGAAAGGGTTCATGCTCCCCGTAGCCCTAGGGTTTAGAGAACAGGGCAAACAAGAAACAAAGCAAAGGGAACAGGCTGTGCTGAGGTACAGAAACAGGAAAGAACATGGAATTTTCAGGGAAGGGCAAAGTTCAGCTTGCACTGATCTGTTTGTGCCTGTGAAGGGGGTCATTGAGGTGAGTGTGGACAGGCAGGTGGGAGTCTGGTTTTGACTCCCAGCTAAGGACTTTCAACTAGACCCTGTAAAAGATAGTGTTTCTCAAAATGTGTGACAAAGAAGAATTAAAATAAATACCACATTTTAATGTACCACGTACTTTCCTGAGCACTTTCCACACATCGTCTTATTTAATTTTCATGACAAGTCTGTGAGGTGGCTACTGTTGTCATCCCCATTTTACAGATGGTGAGACCATAGCACAGGTGCTTTGCCCATCAGTGGGCTGGCAAATTGTGAGGCTGGTTCAAACCCATGCATTCTCACTCCGCTCTGCTAATCCCAGGAGATGTCCAGTGGGGCAAAGGGTTCTGTGGCAAAATGCTTTGGCAAACAATCTCAAAATTTCTACAGTTAAAAAAAAGGGGGGGGTGGAGAGGGATTAACTCAGTGTTTCACAATTATTTTAGCCCTTTCTTAATATTCTTTTGAGTTGTTTGGAGAATAAAACATTGCCCTGAGATGGAATGCCATCCAAGGAGTTCAAGGAGGAGCCTGAAATGATCACCTTGTGTTTTAGGAAAAGGACCCAATAGCAGAAAAGAATGAGGGGATTTGAGGGGAGACACGACAGGGAGAACAGAGAAGCTGGTTAGGTGGACATAACTTTTTCCCCAAATGAAATTTTAGGTGGAACTTCAGTGTAAGAAATGGAGCTGTTCTGTTTGCAGAGAGCATAGGTCATCTGGAGCCCCGTCTTCTTGTACCCTTTCCACCTCTTCCTCCTCCCCAACATAGTTTGAGCAATTTAAAAGAGAAATAGTTAAAACAGTGTTGCTGTATAGCTAACCCTCATATTGTAAAAATAATAGATGAGAGGCAGCAGAGTTTCAGTGGTTAGGAATGCGAGTTTGAACCAATCTGTCTGAGTTTGAATCCCGGCTCTGGCACTTAGTAGCTATGTAATATTGGATAGTTACTTAACTGCCCTGTGCTTCATTTTTCTCATCTGGAAAATGGGGTGGTAATAGTAGCTACCCCCATAAGGTGTTGGGAGGCCTAAGTGAGTTCATTTTTGCTAAGCTGCTGCAATATTACAATTCCTGGCACATAGTATGACGTCTCAACCAGACACCAAAGGCTATCCAGATTAGTCTATGGTAATTTCAGAGACTAGGGCCCTTGTCCTTTATAAATCTGCTAGTTCCATGTTTATATAGTTTTAGTTATTAGACACTGTGGTCCTGAATTGAGCCCAAATATCCAAAGTCTTTTAATTCCTTCAATAGTTATCCTTGTTTTAACACTGCATTGTCCAATATTGTAGCCATGTGGCTATTAAGCACTTGAAATGTGGCTAGTCTGAACTGAGATGTATAGTTACATATAAAATACATATCAGATTTTGAAGACAGTATGAAAAAAAATTAAATATCTCACTAATCATTTTATATTGATTATGTATTGAAAGGATATTTGGAATATATTGCTTTAAATAAAATACATTAAAATTAATTTCCTCTTTTTGTAATTTTTAAAATGTAGCTACTAGAAAATTTAAATGACACATGTGGCTCATATTACATTTCCACTGAACAGTATTTTTCTAACAAAGGCAAAGAGGGGCATGTTAATAGTATTAATGAGTTTCAATAAGATGTAAGAATATTCTGAAATGATTTCCTTATAGGGATAATCTTGAGTCAACTTTTAATTTAAAAACAGTAAGTGGAGGAGGCATAACAAAGTATTTGAGAAACTCTTCAAGGTTAATCTCTAACCAAGGCAGAGAACTGCTGTTTTATTGGGAAGTCCAGTGCTCTGGGGAACACTGGGGAATGGTAAATTCAGTAACTCTTGGGCCTTTCCTAAGGCTAGACTGAAAGCCCTAGATTTTAAAGGAACCTAAAAAATCTATAATCATTACATATGGTAGGTAGTTATCCTCCAATTTATTGCCTTTTTCATTTGCAAATTTGTATTTTCATCTTTACTGAAAGCTGATTTATCCACAGCTATCAACTACAGTAGAAATCTAACTTTTCCACATTTTGCTATTTTAGTAATTATTGGAGATTAGAAAGGTACAGGCTCTTAACATGCATTTCTCATTATGAAAGAAATGTTAAATTACATTAAGGATATATCTGTAGTTTGATTTTGTGCTAATCTTTCGGCAATTGGTTACTTAGGTGTGGCTATGGGAATTCTCGATTAAATGGAACCCCTCATTCCCTGGCCTTGTCAGATAATAGTGAAATTTTGCTGTTTTATAGCTTGCTTAACCTTGTCCGTATATGTATATATTTGCAGAGTATTAAAATAATCAACACTGATTAAGAATTGACTGAACAGTAGGCTGCTGGGGAGATTTCTGGCTTTTGAATTTGGAATGCTTTATGTCTTTGTAAAGATTGTAATGTGAAATCTGTTTACCTTAGTATCAGTCCTGTGAGGTAAATTGGCACCAGTGTCTCCATTTTCTGGATATAGAGATATAGCTGAAAATAATTTTCCCAGGCTTAACTTGTAAGTCTTTGTCCTTTTCTGCATTTTGAGTGAGCCGTGCAGCCTCAGGAAAGGGATTTCTCTGGACTTTGAGATATGCTTCTTGGTTGATGTTACTTTGCAGTTTCTTTTCTTGTACTTTTATGAAGAGGTTGGATAGGAAAATGAAGATGGTGCAGTTGTTAATTATAGATGTGTCAGTTTTGGAAACCCCAGACCTACACAGAGTAGAGGTTGATAGCACACAAGTTGTTTTTTTGCAGTTATCCAACTGATGTACAGTGGTTTATTTTCCAAAGCCATTGGAATGTAATTGCATGAAGTACTGTTTCAGCGTCTGCTTATAGTCATGTTTCTGAGGTATTTTCCACAGCTCAGTGAAACTTCTAATGCTGTGTGTAACTTGTATAACTTGTAACTCCTATATTTTAAACATTGAGATGTATCAACCCAGTTTCTTAGTTTACAACTGAAATACTGGAGTAAGACAGCTTAATGCAAAATATTTTAAACTTTTGCTTGTGGTTGATCACCTCTTCAGAATGCTTGAGATAAGATCATGGGTTTAATCCCTAGTAATTGCCAAGATTGCATCTGTAACCCTTGCAAATAGTTAGCATTAAAGCTATGCCACTGATTACAAAACTGGAAAATTTGTAGGGTACAAAACCCTCCAAAAATCTTTCTCTATTAGTAGATAATGTGGCAGATAGCACCATCTCTTTACAAATAAATGAGTGAACAAATGCGAAACACCCCAAACTGTTTTTAAAGGCCTTTATTCGTGAGAATTTTTTCATAATACCAAAAGATGGCTTGCGCTTTAACAATAAAGCACTCACACACAAATCTGCCAGCTGAAGAAACAAGGAGATTTTTGAGGTCATGCATACATTTTATACTTCTTTTGTTAAAAAGCAAAACCAGAAAACTACTTACATGAAAATGACATTTTAGTGTAGCATTGATGTATATAGTAGTGCATTTTTAGTAACTGTTTCCCCTCTTTGGGAACTGGTTCTTTTGTCTTCTTTTCTCATCCTTGCAATAAATTCATTGCAGAACTTACAGCACCAGGGCCTTGTGCTCTAGTTTTCTAGAGAAATAAAATGGATTTTATGACTTGCCCAGAGGCATCATGAGGATTAGGTGGACCTGACTTACTTTGGAATCTCAAACAGAAACAATACAAATGTTTCAGGCATTTATGCAGGTAATAAGATGGGATTCTTTTGGTCATAGTAGATGTGGTTTCTGTTTGGAATCATTCACTCACATTTTCCTTAACTATGTGGCAGTGTTTAACAATGAAGCTGTGTTTCCAAAATGGAGCTAGAGTTTAAATTAGCACCTCATTATGAATGTGCCTGATGGGATTAATAGTCCTTTGGATAATACACGGGAAGTTGACTGGTGCATGTGTTAATTGAAGTGAAAGTTTAGGCGCTGTATCCATTCCCTGTGGGGCCCAGTAGAGACATGGCAGAATAAACTTGTGCTGCATTTTAAACTTGTAGGGTAAGAGCTTCAAGGCAGGGTCTTTCTTCTCTATTGAATGTTCCAGAGTAGAGATATAGCTAGAGGAGGAATAAGGGAAGTAGGGTGGAAGTGGAGAAGGTTACTTTGTGCAAAGCTTCCAAATACAGCGTGAGTTCTGGAGTAATGAAAATGTTCTAAAATTGATCATGGGAATGTATGCATAACTATGTGATGCCACTATAAGCCATTGATTGTATAATTTGGATGGTTTGTATGGTGTGTGAATATATCTCAATTAAGTTGCAAAAACAACAGCACAAAACAGTGTGGGGATGGGGCTGTCCATAAACGGACTTTCCTTTTTACTAGATGACTGGTAAAGTGCTTCTAAAATTAGGAAGCCCGAGCCATGTGTTCTCCAGGTTACCCGCTGCTCCTTTACTGTGCACAGGAAAACTCATTTCTTGATTAATCAAATAAATAATAATTGCACTAAATACTTTGTTTCCTCTAGAGAATGCTGCAGTGCTATAAATTAGGTTTTTTTTTCTTTAGAAGTAATTTACTTTATTATTTAGTGCTGTATAACATTAATTATGGCTCAGAGACAATTAATACCTTACTGTTGGGGATCGAATCATGTCCCCCCTTTATAGGCATGTCCCAAATCCTGGTCCTGTGAGTGTGAACCCATTTGTAAATTGGATCTTTGAAGATGTTATTAGTTAAGGTGTGCTCAAATTGAAGGAGGGTAGGCCCAGTCCAGTATGGCTGAAGTCCTCATAAGCAAAGGAAGTTGGACACAGAAAGAGAAGCCATGCGGAGAAGCCAGAAGCTGGAAGTCTACAGGATTCAGAAGAGAAGGAGAAGACACTGCCATGTACATTGCCATGTGACCAAAAGACAAGGGATCATCAGCTGTCAGTCCCAGAATGCTAGTCTTCAGGGAGAAAGCATCACCTTGCTCATGCGTCAGTTTTGGTCTTTTCCTAGCCTCACAACCATGAGCCAATAAATTCCTGTTGTTTAAACCAACCCATTTGTTTTAGCAGCTAGGAAACAAACCCTTACTATGATTCCTCTGTCCCTCATCTTCCTCCTTTTTGGTGTATGTGCATGGGCGTGTGCACGTATGTTTATGAACATGTGTACACTGGAATGTTTTTATGTGTTTATGTGTACATATCTGTGTGTGTACGTGTATGTGCTTGTATGTGCATTGTGTAGGTGTTGTATGTTCTCTATGGAGTATTTATCTAGATATATTTTAGGAGAGGTCAGTTCTGCTTTAATGATCTGACCAGGTGGGAAAAAAGAAAAGAATATTTGAAATTTTAGCTTCAAGGCATTGGAGCAATACGAATTTTAATCCCTCCCCCCTTTTTTATTTTGCAAAACTGATTATAGAATATTTATGCAAGTACTGTGGACTCCATGTAATTTGAATGTTAGTAATTTTAATGGATGTTATAAGTTAAATGAATTTTGGATCATAAAAATATCACCCCAAATGCCAAAACTACTTTTAGTGAAAGATAATAAATCATGGCTAGCCTATTAAGCAATTTTGAAGCTTTCCCTCCTTCTCTCCACCCATGCTTATAAAAGGGCTTTTTTCCAACTATAATAATTATGCATACAGCATTATAGTTTACATATGTTATCTCATTTATTATATGCAGACTCATTCCTAGCCATCCAAAGTACAGTGGAATACCCTTGTATGGCACTATACTCCATAAAAGAATTCGGGTAATGCAGGACTGCCTTGGATCCTTTTCAGACAAGTTTATTAAATTAAGTACCCAGATTACCTTATTTGAAGGTTAGCTTAAGCTACATCATAGATCCCCTAGGACAACATCCAAGTACTGTTCTGATGTCTCATAAACACCTGTAATCCAGCTCTCACAAAAATATTAGGGGAGGTACTGCTTTGTTGCATGTTCTTTTTTTCTTAAACCTTTTAGGTTTCTATGTCATTGATAGGCCTTCCAGCTTCCACTGTTGCCATCTTTTTGTTGATTTCCAGATAGCCTCTGTTTTCTAATTCCATGGTTCCTAGGGATGCCAGTGGTGCTGGGTGAAGATGGTTCTTGAGGTTTGCCTGCTGTCCTTCATCAGTGATGATGATGAAGCAGTTGCTTACATGTGCCACGTGCCAGGCTCATGGGCATCATCCATTCCCCTAATGGCTCTGCGAGTGGTATTTGTCATCATCATCCCCCTTTTACAGATGAGAAAGCTCTAAGAGTCCGGGAGGCTCAGTTACATGTACAAAGTTACTGAGGCAGTGAGTAGAGATGCTGGGAGATGAACTGACTCCAAATCCTGTTGTCTTTCTATTCAGCCACATTTCATTTCCTCTACGTTATCCATCATGTCGGAGCAACTTAAATGGATTCATGGAAACTGGGAAACAAACAATAGGGTCAGAATCAAGCAAGTTTGTCTGAATTGAAACAAATACAACCTTGACTGTTCTTGACATTTTGCTTCTTGAGGAATGCATAGATATATCTGATATAAACTTGTCCTTTGAAACATCATGGAGGAAAGCTGATCAAATCATTGCTCCCATCTGAAAGTAAATTGATTTAAAAATATTCTTTTAAAACATTTAGGTCTGTAGCCTTATATAGGCAAGGTCATGTTTGGTTTTCTAGTAAATTCAGAATTAAAATTTTGTACAGATTTTGCTAGTCAGGGATTGATCTATGGTAACATCGAGGGGGTAGCCAGCTGGACTGGGAACATCAGCACAAAAATGCCTTTGAAAATTAAACATTGTAATGAAAACATTCTTTTGAAGGCAGATTTCTAGGTGCATTGTAAACCATCCTAGGCTATAACTGAAATGTAGAAGAATGCTTCAAAAGCTGTGATCTAGGTTTTTGGTGATTGTTGTATTAATCCTGAAATCCTAGCATGAACTAATATCAAGATGAAATTTGATGCATAAAAGTACTCATTTTAATCATTTAGCATGTTGTTCAAAACTAAACTGGTTGAGGCTTCAAGTCTAAGGGTGGAAATCTCACTTTCATCTGTTAAATCCCACCATTATCTGCCAAGAACAGGGATTCTGTGGCAGCTGTGAAGAGGAGATCCTTCCACTCAGAGCTGGATACGGGGGGAGAGATTTGTTGCAGTTCATGTATAATAAAGTGGTAGAGTGCGATGTTTTTAAAACTACTTTGTTAAAGCTCATAAAGAATGAATCAGTTTTCTGTTAAAATCTGGTAATCTATGAAAATATTGAGTGGAAGCTTCCGGTTGCCAGCAAGGTTGATCTTAGGAGTTGAGTCATAAGTTACTTTGCAGCAGGTGCAGTAACCATGTTTGCCTTTGCCAGCATGTTCCCTGTGAGATCAGATCCTGAAGCATCTGGAAGGCACACAGGAAAGTCAGCCTTCAGATCTCAGAAAAGTCAGCCCTGTCCCCACCTAGCCTTACCACTCCCTGCCCAGCATAGGTGCTGTACCCACGGACACCAACAGAACCTGTCTCTAACGTACAAACGTACAAAAAGCAGCAATGGGTATGGCTACTGCATCTGGCTATGCAATGTATATTCCATTGTTGTCTGTATATAGTTTCTTTTAATTTGTTCTGAAGTTAGAAAGTAAACGCTGCATCCTTGGGTATGGGCTGGGGAACCAAAGTTGACATAGGCACTGGAGCCGTGTTTCCTGTGAAGTCTTGGGATTCTCATTGTAAGCATGAACTGATGCTGTTTTTCCCTTTTATCTAGACACACTACTTTGGCCTTTGGTTTCTCAGCAAGAGCCAGCAAGCACGATGGGTGGAGCTGGAGAAACCTCTGAAGAAACATCTGGACAAATTTGCTAATGAGCCTCTGCTTTTCTTTGGAGTCATGTTCTATGTGCCAAATGTGTCATGGCTTCAGCAAGAGGCCACAAGGTAAGTGCAATTTTATTTTTCCTGTGTTCTCTACAAGGGTGTGGACTAAATGAGGCTTCAGATAAAGTAGATGAGCCTGTTGATTTAGTTGTGTGGGAGAGGTGGGAGTAATTGGGGGCAAGAGTAAGGTAGCTGTGGATTGTTGAACAGTTGCTTTGCAGCTTTAGAATTTTTATTTAAATCAGTGTAGCTAACCCTAGTGTTTCCCTGTAGTGATCCTGAGCCAGGTGGAATTTTGTGTCTAGCCACAATGAGGTGTAATTGGAGACCCACAGTCTCCAATTAACACTTGGGTAATACTATTTAGTCCACCCCTCCTCCCCAAATATCTCCAAATAAACTGTACCATCTAACTTTAGATTCGAGGACTGGAAAGGTAACTAAAGACAGGAGCAGCAGCGTTAAGGAGAAAAATGTTGAGAAGGCAAGAGTTTTGACTGTCCTAGGGTTAATAAGAGGAGACCTGGGTGTCTGCTGCTACTCATTGGTTATTTCATTTTGGAGAAATTGCCTGCCATTTCTGAAATGATACTTCCTCATCTCATTTGTAAAGTGAGGGGTTGTATAAATTACTAAGTTCTGATAGTCTGCAGTTCTAAAGGTGAAACAAGTGCATTTTTGTTGGTGTTAGTACAATTCACTTATCAGTAAGAGTTTTCTGTTAAAGTACCTGAAGAGTCTCCTTTCAAATGGGATATTTCAAACAGTAAAGGAAATTGACTGTCTCTTTTTTGCCTTTTTTTTGGGTCATGGCATGTAGAGTGCTTGGAAGGAATGCAGTGACTTGTCAGAAGACAAAACGGTATTCTTACATGTAGTGTTTCAGATTTTAAATTTCTGAGATAGTGATGCAGTTGAAATTTTTATAAACATTTTAAGATGATAGTTTCTATTTTTCTTACTTATCAAAAATTGATATTAAATCGATGGTGTGTCTTAAACAGAGGCTGATCTGAGAATCTAGGCATTCAGTTTTCCTGTGACATTCATTCGAAGCCCCTGATTGTATAATATTTTGCTCTGTTTTCAAGTTACTTCATTTATGTAAGTCCTTCCTCTAAGGGAAATTAATTCCTTGAAAAGGGGCAATTTCCACTGGCTTTTAAATCTTCCTTTAGTACTTTACACAGTCTTAGGAACACAGCAATAGGTTAATAAATACTTACTGATTCTTGGCTCTCAGATCGTTAAATACAAGACAACGAATGACAAAGATGAAACATAGACTGTAAATTAGTGTGTGTTAGAAAAGGTTCAGTTTATTAGAAAAATGAAGTGTTACTCCAGATGTATTTATTGGGAAAAAAAATAGCAAGAATGAGTTGAAACATTGAAAAAAATAGGAGTTTCTGAAACCAAGAAGCAATTTTAATTAGAAAAAATGTTTTGTTTAAAACCACATATATGTAACTCTTCACCCTCCACTAAGAAAAACTGCCCCCGATTATTTAGTCCTTGTAGTGGAGATACAAATTCAAATCAAAGTCTATTGGACAGACTTTTCTTGAACTGGAGTATTGTCTGGTTTTGGACACCATCGAAGGCACTATACATAGTATAGTCTAAACAGTTTGTGATCTGAAAGCCTATACCAGACATTTATTCTGCCAGATCTATTGTTGAGGGAGCGCAGTTGACGTGGTGAGGAACTCAGAAGCTGTGCTTTATGAAGTTAAAGAAAAAAGATTGTTTAAGCTCAGAAAAATGAAGGCTTGAAAGGGCACACTAGCTGCCTTTTCAAAACCTCAAAGACTCTTGTGACACGGGATATTTTGTGTTAGCTCTGGAGCACACAATTAGGGCTGATAGTAAGGGAAGTTAAAGCAGTTGAAAGACTTTGGCTATTTAGGCTCAATATAGGAATACAATGTCTAATAATTAAAGCCATATAAAAATGGAACAAGCAGACGTATAGAGGCAAGTGTCCCAGTCTCTGGAAATGTAGCACAGACTGGATAGCTTGTATGGTGTCTTATAGAGGAGGCTGTCATGTTGGGTGAGACATTTGACCAGATCAGCAGTTTTCAAAAAGACCAGGGCCTCCTATATCATAATCACCTAGAGCATTTGTTATAAATTTGGATTTGGGGACTGTATCAGAGGTCTGCATTGGAATCTCGAGGGGTGGGGGGCTCAGGAGGGTGTATTGTTTACCATAAATAAACAGCGTTTCTCAAGTGATTCTGATGTTTATACAAGACCTGGGAATCAGTGATTTAGTTAACCTCTAAAACCCTTTACAATTTTCAATGTTACGAGTAGCTAAAAGCTGCATTATTTGGCTCTCAATGTTTGCATTCATAAGCTAAAACAGTACGTCTTTAAGTCTCAAAAATTGAGGTATAAGGTAAGAAATTTTGATGGTAGTGATGATTGGGAGTGGAGGTGAGGAAGCACTTTCCTCCTTTCTTTCTAGAATTTCTTTTTCTCAGGTGGCCTGGTTCATTTAAGATGAAGGAGGACAGAAGTGTTTTCCAGCCTAGGAATTTGAAGTGAACTTTGTTGCTGTCATTTGATCAGAAAAACAAACCAAAATGATTTAAAGCACAAAAAAAATTTTTTTTTTTTTTTTGGTCTTAAACATTGGAACTATACTATGTAGATTTCAAGTGGAACCTTCTCTTTATGGCCAAGGATGTTTAAAATAAGGAGGTGGGTTAGGATGAGGAGTTGTGTTGTTTTTGAGCATTGCAGGAATTTTTGTTGCCCCCAAGGGACTTGAAAACTGGAATGTGCCAAGGGGTATTAGAGCAAGTCAAAGCCATAAGCAGGGAAGATGGAGAAATAAGAAAGAAAAGTGTTGTAAATAAAGAAAGGGACATTAATAGAAGGAGAAAGAAAAGAAAAAGGGAATTACATAATACTTGGGGAGGTTGAGGGCCACCGACAACAGCCCCAGGTGATTCAATGAAACATGCCATGGATTGTAGGTGTATAGATTAGTGTATGAAACAGACCTAGTTTGGGCAGAATGACATTTTTAAATGCTCAGGGTTTCAGCATTTGGTGTTAGAGACAAACAGATGGTGAAAAACGTTACTATAACAGTCATTAGGAGCCTTTAGGAATCTGAGCCTTCTTGGGAGGTTTTAGAAGCATCTGGGGTCTGAAATGAATATTGAAGCAATCTATGGGGCAGAGCAGCCAAGGAAAAGCGAAGGGGTAGGGTGGGGGGCGGGATTCCAGAGGAGGAATGTTTCACAGAAAGCCCAAACAACATCCACTAGGAGTGGGTTAATGACTAACTCTCCAGTCATCCCACTGTTATCTGAGTTACCAGGCAGTTCAGGTAGAGCTGGGCTATGGCATCTCTGAGAATACCTGAGATCTGCAATGTCTAACATGAAACAGTCTTTGTGATGCTCTATAGAGTAAGATATTTGCATAGATTAGAAACAGGAATCTGTCTTTCATTTGTGGGCATCCCATTGGAGATGGGCTTAAAAAATAAGCCTTTGTCTGGAGCCAACCAACTTGTTTTCACCTAACATGTTTGCAATGGTTTGGCTACATCAGTTTGAGAGTAGAACCAGTTCTGTAGCATGTCATGACCAGCCATTTCTTCTTTCTGGATAAGAACAAAGAGTCTAGAATCAACTCTCTGTTTTTGTTTGTTTGTTTATTTGTGAGCCCATATATATCAAGACTCATAGGAGTAAAAGGAAGATACATTTACAAGGTAGTTATTTCATTTTTTGCCCCCAGACAATCCCACCCGTGAGAACTTGCAGATTAATAGTGTTCTAAACAACACAACACAAATGTGAGAATGATGTTGATTGCAAACTGTTTAAAAAGTTCATTGACTTAAAAAAATTACTGTCAAGATTTTTTTTTTAATTAGAAAATTGGGATGACATTAATTTTGCCAAACTGTGTCTCATCACAGCTGCTGGATATGTCTTTTGAGGAACAGATCTCTTCGTAAGTGGGGGAAACCTGCCAAGTTACTATGATTGAGTTAGAGAAGTAGGAAATTCAGACCCAAATTTTAGTTGATAATTGAATGACCAGATAGAAGATATCAAATGGCTAACACACAGAGGAGTATAAATAAAGATACAAAACTGTGAGAAAAAGTCCTGAAAAGAAGGACACGATAATGGAAAGAAGGGGGGGATGAGTCATGAAACCATAGGAATGGAAGAGGTTAAAAACCACTGAGCTTTGTTAACATATCTCTAAAATGTAAGATACTTTATCTTGGGGCTTTAAAAATGTTAGTTTTCCCCCTTTGGTTGAAATGACTCAAGAGATGGAACCACCATAATTTTTTCCATTTTGCTTTGCTTCTCGCATTTCTTTCTGCCAGCTTTCCTGTTCAGCGAAGGGACTCTTGCTTGTAGCTCTTCTTCCCCCATTATGTTCTCCTCCTGACTCAAAGGAAAGATTTTTGTAATGTGTTTCAGTGATTTGCTTAGCAACCGGCTCATTCTACACACATGGTTTTCAGATTTTTCTGGACACAGAAAGAAAAAAGATGGTTTGTAAGAAGTGGAGAAATTCTTAGTCAAACAGAAGAATACTTAATAATAGCAAAGGAAAACCAGAAAACTGCTAGCCAAGACCACTGCTTTTAGTTTAGATCTGGTATTTTTCCAAGTCTTCTTCAAGTGAGGAAGTCTCTCTTTAGTATTTTATTTGTTTGTTTTTTTTCTTTTTATTTTGCAGTTCTAAGAAGAAAACTTTTAAAAGAAAAACTAATTTTTTGAAGAAGCTTACGTTGCTGTTGTGTATGCATGGTTTTTAAAATTTTTAATTGTGTGGCATTTTTCTTTTTACCAAGGCATGTTTGTCTTTGCATTATTCACTGTTGTGTGGCATGTTTGCATAGTGTAAAGGAGCTTCTAATTGTCCTAATGAGGTCAAATAGCATTTCCTTCTTTCCCAGGGCCTGTTTGTAGCTTGCTTGGTGGGGTGGGGCTATTCTATACACAAGCAGAGCAGTGTAACTGCTTTAGCCAACACTGTCACTCACTTGCCAAGGAAAGTCTTAGTACACCACTGTACTCTAGAGGAAACGTCAGTCCTTGGGGCTTGTTCTGAGCGCCCTCTGTCTAATGGGTGCTGCCTCTGCTTTCAGCTGTGTCCTGCCTGCTTCTGCCCTTGTCAGCCTCTGTGGGCTCCCCCTACTCCTACCATCACTATTCTGTACATGACCCATCTCCCCCTAAGTACCGGACTACAAGGCTATCTCCTAGTCTAGTGCAAAGCAAGACTGCATAGCAGTTATTGCCAGAAAGATTTATTCGCTATATGGACTTGTACAGAGCATTCTTCAATGTTAAACGTAGCTCCTGTCTGGAAAGAATTTACAGGACAAAATTGCCTTCATCCAACCGGGAATAAATGCCCATATTTAAAACTATGCAGTTAGGTACCATAAAGAGGATTTGTGCGTGATGGTGAGTGATGAGGGAGATGGGTTATTACATTTTTAGACTATGATGGGGGTCCTTTTCTTCCAGCTAGACATTTGGGCTTATTGGCATATTGAGGGCAAAGCCTGGTTAGGTGAAGCCCTTCATCCCCATAAGGGCCCCAAAATAATATTGTTTTGTTTTGTTTTAAACTCTATTTAAAAGGAATTAGTTCCAAAGACTTCATAGACACCATTTTCACCTTTCCTTGTAAATACCAATACTTTTCCCTCTTAGACTCTTGATATCTCCTTGTGTGCCCTTGTAAACAAGTCAGTGTTCAGTCACATTTAAAATGTCTCTATTAAAAGCTCTAATTATGGTAATGTTTCCATTTCCTTTTACAACACCCTTTATTTTGTTCCTCTGGTTCTTTTATTATTTTGAAATGTCATTTTAATGGATATTTAAAGATTGTCCATGGGCTGGAAAATAAGGACTCCCTTCAAGTCAGATTTAAGATTCTGCGTGAATTCCCCATGGATAATACAATTTGCTGAGAATGGCAAATCTTCCTCCTGGCCAGCTCCTGCTGGTGAATGGGAACTTGTTCTCTCTCTGTTGATTATTGAGAACAGAGTTGTTTCTGCCAGATATTTTAAGATGCTGTTGATACTGGGATCTAATCAAACCTTATTCCATGCTGTTACTATAATGTATGATGAGGTGAGCGTGGGAAATGGCTGTCTGTAACAAATAAAATCCAACCTAGTTAATTGAAATGTTAGTTGCCATTGCATTTTTTTCCCCATTTCAAACTTCAAGTACATATTATATGTTAGACATTTTGCTGGTTATTGGGAGTGTAAGAATGATCACACAGATCTCAACACCTGCCCTCACCCTCCACTGCAAACATACTAAGAGCTGGATCTCTAAGTAGCTTTTGCTTCATTTTCATATAATTGATTTATTTGAGATTTATGTGAGTTTGTCCTTAAAGCTTACATCGCCAGCCATATTTGTTTTAGGATGAGGGCTCTCTCACTCCTTTGGTGAGACTCAGGAAGCCTGACAGATGTTTCCGAGCACGAGGACCAGTTTCATGGGTGTGTGACCTGTACTTTTACGCTTGGAAGGATCTTGTGCCATCACGCAGATGCTCTGTTGTCATTGTTGTGAAATTCTTAATAATTTTTGAACAAGGGACCCGCATTTTCATTTTGCACTGGGCCCCCCAAATTATGGAACCAGTCTTGCCCAGAACAGCCTCCTGTACTCATATATGCCATCTTTGTTCCATTGTTACCTTGTGACTGCTTTTAGTTGTGGGTGAATCTGAATCTACTGATCAAATAGGAAAAAAGCAAATAAAGAAAACCCTCGAAGCAACAAAAATAAAATTTCCACAGTCTATGTGGATACGAAAATAGTAACATGGCTCTAGTAATTATTTCTACTCCTGGTTCTCACTCACTGGAAAACCCTTGCACAGACTGGGGTACTGTTATAAAAATCAATGTGATTTTCTTCAGGGAAGCTGATCAATTTGCTTGTCTTAGCCCTCAGTTAGGATTTTCTCATGTTTTACTTACGGAAGATGACTGTAAAGTCTGCTCTTTTATGAATTGATTCAAGAGTACTTGTTAGTGCCTACTTTATCATATAAGTCTCAAATGCATGAAGTTGCTTCTTGTGTTTTGGGTTTTTTTTTTCTCTTTTGCCTCCCTTATGAAAAAGATATTGTTGCTAGAAATACAGGCAACCCACTGCCACTAGAACAAGGTGAGGTACAGACAAATAAAAGGAAATTAATCCTTAAAAATAATCTGGTTGTCTCTCTGATAATTTCTCCCTTTAGGAGAGAGAAAATGAAAAGTAAAATAAATAAATCAGTATTCTTTAGTAATATTACTTGGTATAATTTATTATTCATTGTCACCTGCAAAGAAGGGAAAACTCAATTTCAAGAGGAAATAAATTAGATACATCATTAATATTTCAAAAGGAGTCTTCATGTAATGTTAGGGTTCTTTAATGCAACTGAAATGCTTGGTTTGCACCCTTTATAAAGCAAGATGTATTTGTATTGCTGCTTTAACCATCAATAAGGCAAAAGTTACAAAAAATTGGTGAAGATAGTGTACCTTAAACCTCTGCCTTTAAAATGTTAAAATTATTGAACACTTTATATGTCTAATATGTGGTTACTAGTATTTGATGACGTGTTTTCAAAGCTTCTCAGAAGTGTTTTTGTTGAGCAGTTTTGAAAATAACTTAATTTCTTAAGCAAGGATATTAATTTTGTTCGTTTGTTCCTTGATTTACAAAGATACATTCATTCATTCACTCATTCACTCATTCATTGGTTCCAAATGATTCTTTTTAAGTGTTACATTGCAAAAAACTATGAAAAATTCAGCATTCAACCCTTGAAATAAAGATTTGTAATAAAGTGTGGATTAAAATTTTAAAACAGTTATGTTTTAAAAGCTGGGTAGAACATGATGGTGATCCCACACTGCAGTGTTTATCCTTAATTGAGGGCAAAGAGAGAAGAACAAATGGAGGCTATGGGAAGAGGTGTTTTATCATGTCCGAGCATGCAAGCTATGCTTTATGAATTTTTTAAAGATATCAACTTCCTTATAAAAGATTCTTAGGATTTGTAAGGATATCACTATAATGGATGGGATTGTGGATGGTGTGTTAATGTCAGTAGTGGATTTTTAAGAAATCTTGTTGGAGGCAGGGGCATAGGCAGTAGGTGTTTTGGAATTCTTTGCCCTACCTTTTTCCTAGAATCTTAGTGCTGGGACATTGTTGGGATACATGGGTGGGGAGGGAAGAGAGAAGTGACAGATGGGCTGGAATCACATTTTAAAGAGCATTCTGTGCTTTATGGTCTACATAGATACTGTTTTTGCCGACATTCAAGACTTCTATAAACCTCCCAGCAAAGAGTATCCTAATTCTTTGAGGTTTGGGTGAATGTAGTTTGCATCGTATCACCTAATGTAATTTACTACTACTGCTGCTACTACTGCTACTAATAATAATGGTTGCAACTAACATGTGCCAGGTATTATTGCCAAATGACTTAAGTGCATTATCTTATTCAGTCCTTTAAGTAGAACCCTATGAAGTGGGTACTGTTATTCCCTGAAAAAGGAGTTTTATATTGTTGTTTAGCAGGTGTTTCATTATTAGCAAGTGGAGATTTAGGTCATCAAACAATTAAAAGAGAAATACTTCCCTCTACCAGTACCTCCCCACCCCTGCCCCAGTTTTAACACAGTACAGGGAGTTTAGTTTTTATTAGAACCTCATCAAAAAAATCCAGGTGGCTGAAGTACCGGTAAGATCAGTGATTATAAACTGGTACCATAAGGGCTGAATCTGGTCTCTAGCAGGGTTTTCTTTAAGAATTTAATTTGGATGCCTTAAAGATAGGCACATGCTGTCTGGCTTGCCCCAGTCACCCCCAGTCCTTATGGTGGTACATCTGGCCTCGTTTCCTCCTTTATGTGAGTTGTCTGACTCTGTAGGCAGACTTTTGACCTCTAATGCTTGCAGTTTCCATAATACTCAGTGCTTCTCAATACTTGGGTCAACCCCAAGTTGGCCCTGTTGAGTTTATAGCTCTCAGTTTTTAGCTGTTTTAATACCTCAACTGCCTACAAGAGACTGTACATGGTAGAGCTGGGTATAGGTGTAGAATTTTCCTTAAGTTCTTGTTTGAAAAAGTTGTTTCATGTGTTTCACTCCAGGGTGCTACTTTACATGTTACTGTCCTTTCTGTTGTGGAGATGTGGCTCAAGTTTGTCAGATTATCTCTCTTTATTGCTTTTAATATTGTCCTCATCTCTGATTTCCCATAAAGTTTCCATCCATAAGAAGGGTACCAAGTGTCTTGTAGGCTCCTCCCCAAATCATCACTCAAATCTTTAACAAACATAGTCTATTTGAGAAGGAACAGGTTGCTGAAGAGTTTGCTGTCTATCAAGACAGATAAGCCTTACCGGAAGCATAGAATTTCATATCTAAACATGAAACCCTATAGGTTTTACAGATTAAGAAACTGAGAACCAGAGAGATAAAGGGACTTTGCCTGTAGCCACACAGTTGCTTGTGACAGAAGCCTGGCTTTTAAGGCAATAGTGGAATGGTTTTGGGTGAACCAAGCATGCAGGCATGGGAGAGCCACGGATAGGATTTGTTTTAACTTTGAAAAAGCCTTTGACAATCCTCCCCTCCTATGCCCTGTCACAGCCAAGGCACTGTGGAATTGGAAGGGATGAGTTTTGTCAAAGAGAAGGAAGTAGTTGAGACGAGGAGACAAAGGGTAGGGGAAACAGATGCTTCTCTGAATGGAGTCATTTAAATAGCATAAAGAAGAGATTGGAACCAAGATGGGTTTTATTTAACATTTTTATCAGTGATCTCCAGCCCTGGGCAATAGTGAAAGTGCCAAGCTTTCAGATGACACTCAAGTCCTTTAAAAGAGTGAAAAATTAAGTCATTGGAAATAAACAGTAGAAAGGTGTCAGCGAGTGTCAGGTTACCAGGTGTGACTATGAAATAATGATACTGCTTTGGGAGGAGTAATCACAACATCATAGCAGGGACATGTTGCGACATGTTTCAGTGACAGAACTCTCTTTCAGTGTCAGCTCGTCAGTCTTATGCTTGCAGCTGGGGTGACATCTCACCTGTCATTTTCTGCCAGCCTAAAAACAATTTGCTGTTATTCAGAGCAAATCCCAGCAAATTTTATGTGAGTTAAACTAAAATGCAAGTCCAGACACATATACTTTAATAGGAAATCATGGGGATAAAGTATTGTTAGAAACAAATGTTTTTGACCAGTACAGATGTTTTTTTTTTTAAAATGCAATTTTATCGACATATATTCCCACACTGTATAATCCATCCAAGGAATACAATCAGTGGCTCACAGTATCACCACATAGCTGTGCATTCATCACCACAATCAATTTTTGAACAATAAAAAAATAAAAAATAATGAAAATAAAAATAAAAAAGAACACCCACCCCATAACACTTACCCCTCACTTTATTTATTTATTTATTTATTTAGTCTTTATTATTCATCTGCCCATACACTGGATAAAGGGAGTGTCAGTCATAAGGTTTTCACCATCAAATGGTCACCAAATAAAAGCTATATAATTATACTGTCATCATCAAGAATCAAGGCTACTGGAATACAGTTCAGCTGTTTGGGTATGACCTTTTATCTATTCAAATACACTCAAAACTAAAAGGGAATATCTATATAATACATAAGAATCACCTCCACAATGATCTCTTGACTCTATTTGAAATCTCTTAGCTACTGAAACTTTATTTTGTTTCACTTGTCTTCTCCTTTTTTGGTCAATATGGCATTCTCAGTCCCATGATGTCAGGGCCTGGCTCATCCCTGGGAATCATGTCCCTCATTGCCAGGGAGATTTATACCTCTGGGAGTCATGTCCCACGTTGCCAGGGAGACTTACGCCCCTAGGAGTCATGTCCCGTGTGTGTGAGGGTGGGGGGTAGTGAGTTGATTTGCAGAGTTGGCTTTGAGAAAGAGGCCACATCTGAGCAACAAAAGCAGTTTTCTGGCGGTGACTCTTAGGTATACTTATAGGTAGGCTTAGCTTCTCCTTTGCAGGAATAAGTTTCATAAGGGCCAGCCCCAATTCAAGGGCTTGGCTTATTAAATTGGGAGTCCCTAATGCTTGAGAGAATATCTGGAGTTCCCCAAGTGGGGAAATTTAATACTTCCACATTTTTCCCTCAAGGGGACTTTGCAAATACTTTTTTATTTTCTGCTCCAAATACTCGGGAACGTATCAGAGTATTATATTAACCTGTACAGAATAACAGGATCTCATTCCCTATTCTAGGTTCCATGTAATTATGTTGTTTAAGTAAACTTATGTACAGGTTAAATTAGATAGCACAGTACAATTTTTTTTTTTTTTTTTTTTTTTTTTTTACATACTGTGTGATTTTATTTATATGTACTTTAAAAATTAGCAAAACTAATCTAGATGATATAGGTGAGATTACTGCTAATTTTGGGGAGGCATCAAGTGTCAGATGCACAAGGAAACTTGCTGGGGTACTGGAGATGTTCTGTATCAATATGGCAGCAGTTACTTGACTATATACATAATATAAAAATTCATCAATTGGGTAAGCAGTCAATCAATAGAATGATATGACAAATGTGACAAAATGTTAAAAATCGATGGATATGGATGTCTGGGTGGATAGGGGTATGGTGGAGCTCTCTGTATGGGGTTTGTATTATTATTTTTTTTTTATCTTCATTTTATTGAGATATATTCACATACCATGCAGTCATACAAAACAAATCGTACTTTCGATTGTTTACAGTACCATTACATAGTTGTACATTCATCACCTAAATCAATCCCTGACACCTTCATTAGCACACACACAAAAATAACAAGAATAATAATTAGAGTGAAAAAGAGCAGTTGAAGTAAAAAAGAACACTGGGTACCTCTGTCTGTTTGTTTCCTTCCCCTATTTTTCTACTCATCCATCCATAAACTAGACAAAGTGGAGTGTGGTCCTTATGGCTTTCCCAATCCCATTGTCACCCCTCATAAGCTACATTTTTATACAATTGTCTTCGAGATTCATGGGTTCTGGGTTGTAGTTTGATAGTTTCAGGTATCCACCACCAGCTACCCCAATTCTTTAGAACCTAAAAAGGGTTGTCTAAAGTGTGCGTAAGAGTGCCCACCAGAGTGACCTCTCGGCTCCTTTTGGAATCTCTCTGCCACTGAAGCTTATTTCATTTCCTTTCACATCCCCCTTTTGGTCAAGAAGATGTTCTCCGTCCCACGATGCCGGGTCTACATTCCTCCCCAGGACTCATATTCCACGTTGCCAGGGAGATTCACTCCCCTGGGTGTCTGATCCCACGTAGGGGGGAGGGCAGTGATTTCACCTTTCAAGTTGGCTTAGCCAGAGAGAGAGGGCCACATCTGAGCAACAAAGAGGCATTCGGGAGGAGGCTCTTAGGCACAACCATAGGGAGGCCTAGCCTCTCCTTTGCAGCAACCGTCTTCCCAAGGGTAAAACCTATGGTAGAGGGCTCAACCCACCAAACCACCAGTCCCCTATGTCTGTGGTCATGTTAGCAACCATGGAGGTGGGGTAGGCGAATACCCCTGCATTCTCCACAGGCTCCTCAAGGGGGCACTACATCTTTTTTTTTTCCTTGTTTTTCTGTTTTTTTTTTTTTAACTTTACCTTCTTTTTTAAATCAACTGTATGAAAAAAAGTTAAAAAGAAAACAAACATACAATAAAAGAACATTTCAAAGAGACCATAACAAGGGAGTAAGAAAAAGACAACTAACCTAAGATAACTGCTTAACTTCCAACATGTTTCTACTTTACCCCAAGAAAGTTACATAATATAGCAACATTTCTGTGAACTTGTTCCTACTATATCCATCAGAAATTAACAGACCATAGTCATTCCTGGGCATCCCCAGAACATTAAATAGCTTATCTGTTCTTCTTGGATTATTGTTCCCCCTTCCTTAATTGCTCTCTACTGCTAGTTCCCCTACATTCTACATTATAAACCATTTGTTTTACATTTTTCAAAGTTCACATTAGTGGTAGCATATAATATTTCTCTTTTTGTGCCTGGCTTATTTCGCTCAGCATTATGTCTTCAAGGTTCATCCATGTTGTCATATGTTTCACCAGATCGTTCCTTCTTACTGCCGCGTAGTATTCCATCGTGTGTATATACCACATTTTATTTATCCACTCATCTGTTGAAGGACATTTGGGTTGTTTCCATCTCTTGGCAATTGTGAATAATGCTGCTATGAACATTGGCGTGCAGATATCTGTTTGTGTCACTACTTTCCGATCTTCCAGGTATATACCGAGAAGTGCAATTGCTGGATCGACTGGTAACTCTATATCTAGTTTTCTAAGGAACTGCCAGACTGACTTCCAGAGTGGCTGAACCATTATACAGTCCCACCAACAATGAATAACAGTCCCAATTTCTCCACATCCCCTCCAACATTTGTAGTTTCCTGTTTGTTTAATGGCAGCCATTCTAACCGGTGTTAGATGGTATCTCATTGTGGTCTTAATTTGCGTCTCTCTAAATAGCTAGTGAAGCTGAACATTTTTTCATGTGTTTCTTGGCCATTTGTATTTGCTCTTCAGAGAACTGTCTTTTCATATCTTTTGCCCATTTTATAACTGGGCTGTCTGTACTATTGTCATTGAGTTGTAGGATTTCTTTATATATGCAAGATATCAGTCTTTTGTCAGATACATGGTTTCCAAAAATTTTTTCCCATTGAGTTTGCTGCCTCTTTACCTTTTTGAGAAATTCCTTTGTGGTGCAGAAACTTCTAAGCTTAAGGAGTTCCCATTTATCTATTTTCTCTTTTGTTGCTTGTGCTTTGGGTGTAAAGTCTAGGAAGTGGCCGCCTAATACAAGGTCTTGAAGATGTTTTCCTTCATTATCTTCTAGGAGTTTTATGGTACTTTCTTTTATATTGAGATCATTGGTCCATTTTGAGTTAATTTTTGTGTAGGGGGTGAGGTAGGGGTCCTCTTTCATTCTTTTGGATATGGATATCCAACTCTCCCAGCCCCATTTGTTGAAAAGACCATTATGACTCAGTTCAGTGACTTTGGGGGCCTTATCAAAGATCAGTTGGCCATAGATCTGAGGGTCTGTCTCTGAATTCTCAATTCGATTCCATTGATCTATATGTCTATCTTTGTGCCAGTACCATGCTGTTTTGGCAACTGTGGCTTTATAATAGGCTTCAAAGTCAGGGAGTGTAAGTCCTCCCACTTCGTTTTACTTTTTTAGAGTGTCTTTAGCAACTCGAGGCATCTTCCCTTTCCAAATAAATTTGATAACTAGCTTTTCCAAGTCTGCAAAGTAGGTTGTTGGAATTTTGATTGGGATTGCATTGAATCTGTAGATGAGTTTGGGTAGAATTGACATCTTAATGACATTTAGCCTTCCTATCCATGAACATGGAATATTTTTCCATCTTTTAAGGTCCCCTTCTATTTCTTTTAGTAGATTTATGTAGTTTTCTTTGTATAGGTCTTTTACATCTTTGGTTAAGTTTATTCCTAGGTACTTGATTTTTTTAGTTGCTATTGAAAATGGTATCTTTTTCTTGAGTGTCTCTTCAGTTTGTTTATTTCTAGCATATAGAAACATTACTGACTTATGTGCACTAATCTTGTATCCCGCTACTTTGCTAGATTTGTTTATTAGCTCTAGTAGCTGTATCGTCGATTTCTCAGGGTTTTCTAGATATAAGATCATATCATCTGCAAAGAATGACAGTTTTACTTCTTCTTTTCCAATTTGGATGCCTTTTGTTTCTTTGTCTTGCCGGATTGCCCTGGCTAGCACATCCAGCACAATGTTGAATAACAGTGGTGACAGCGGGCATCCTTGTCTTGTTCCTGATCTTAGAGGGAAGGCTTTCAGTCTCTCACCATTGAGTACTATGCTGGCTGTGGGTTTTTCATATATGCTCTTTATCATGTTGAGGAAGTTTCCTTCAATTCCTACCTTTTGAAGTGTTTTTATCAAAAATGGATGTTGGATTTTGTCAAATGCTTTTTCGGCATCTATTGAGATGATCAATTGATTTTTCCCTTTTGACTTGTTAATGTGTTGTAATACATTGTTTGATTTTCTTATGTTGAACCATCCTTGCATGCCTGGAATGAACCCCACTTGGTCATGGTGTATGATTTTTTTAATGTGTCTTTGGATTCGATTTGCAAGTATTTTGTTGAGGATGTTTGCATCTATATTCATTAGGGAGATTGGCCGGTAGTTTTCCTTTTTTGTAGCATCTTTGCCTGGTTTTGGTATTAGATTGATGTTAGCGTCATAAAATGAGTTAGGTAGTGTTCCATTTTCTTCAATGTTTTGAAAGCGTTTGAGTAAGATTGGTGTCAGTTCTTTCTGGAAAGTTTGGTAGAATTCCCCTGTGAAGCCATCTGGCCCTGGGCATTTATTTGTGGGAAGATTTTTGATGACTGATTGGATCTCTTTGCTTGTGATGGGTTGGTTGAGGTCTTCTATTTCTTCTCTGGTCAGTCTAGGTTGTTCATATGTTTCCAGGAAATTGTCCATTTCTTCTACATTATCCAGTTTGTTGCCATACAGTTGTTCATATTATCCTCTTATAATTTTTTTAATTTCTTCAGGATCTGCAGTTATGTCACCTTTTTCATTCATTATTTTGTTTATATGGGTCTTCTCTCTTTTTGATTTTGTCAGTCTAGCTAGGGGCTTGTCAATCTTGTTGATCTTCTCAAAGAACCAACTTTTGGTGATATTTATCCTCTCTATTGTTTTTTTGTTCTCTATGTCATTTATTTCTGCTTTAATCCTTGTTATTTCTTTTCTTCTACTTGGTTTAGGATTGGTTTGCTGTTCATTTTCTAGCTTCTTCAGTTGATCCATTAGTTCTTTGATTTTGGCTCTTTCTTCCTTTTTAATATATGCGTTTAGTGCTATAAATTTCCCCCTTAGCACTGCTTTTGCTGCATCCCATAGGTTTTGGTATGTTGTGTTCTCATTTTCATTCGTCTCTATATATTTAGCAATTTCTCTTGCTATTTCTTCTTTAACCCACTGATTGTTTAGGAGTGTGTTGTTTAACCTCCAGGGATTTGTGAATTTTCTAAGTCTCTGATGGTTATTGACTTCTAATTGTATTCCATTGTGGTCAGAGAATGTGCTTTGAATAATTTCAATCTTTTTAAATTTATTGAGGCTTGTTTTATGTCCCAGCATATGATCTATTCTGGAGAAAGTTCCGTGAGCACTAGAAAAGTATGTGTATCCTGGTGATTTGGGATGTAATGTCCTGTATATGTTTGTTAAATCTAATTCATTTATCAGATTGTTTAGGTTTTCAATTTCCTTATTGGTCTTCTGTCTGGTTGATCTATCTATAGGAGAGAGTGATGTGTTGATGTCTCCCACAATTATTGTGGAAACATCCATTGCTTCCTTTAGTTTTGCCAGTGTTTCTCTAATGTATTTTGTGGCACCTTGGTTGGGTGCATAGACATTTACGATTGTTATTTCTTCTTGCTGAATTGCCCCTTTTATTAGTATGTAGTGGCCTTCTTTGTCTCTCAAAACATCCCTGCATTTGAAGTCTATTTTATCTGAGATTAATATTGCTACACCTGCTTTCTTTTGGCTGTAGCCTGCATGAAATATTTTTTTCCATCCTTTCACTTTCAGTTTCTTTGTGTCCCTGTGTCTAAGATGAGTCTCTTGTATGCAACATATTGATGGTTCATTTTTTTTGATCCATTCTGCGAATCTATATCTTTTAATTGGGGAGTTTAATCCATTTACATTCAACGTTATAACCGTGAAGGCATTTCGTGAATCAGCCATCTTATCCTTTGGTTTATGTTTGTCATATTTTTCCCCTCTGTCTATTAATATCCTTTATTGTACCCATACCGAATCTCTTTAGTACTGAACCTTTCTCCAAGTCTCTCTGTCCTTTCTGGTTTCTCTGTGTGTAGGGCTCCCTTTAGTATCTCCAGTAGGGCAGGTCTCTTGTTAGCAAATTCTCTCAGCATTTCTTTGTCTGTGAAAAATTTAAGCTCTCCCTCAAATTTGAAGGAGAGCCTTGCTGGATAAAGTATTCTTGGCTGGAAATTTTTCTCACTCAGAATTTTAAATATATCGTGCCACTGCCTTCTCACCTCCATGGTGGCTGCTGAGTAGTCACTACTTATTCTTATGCTGTTTCCTTTGTATGTGGTGAATTGCTTTTCTCTTGCTGCTTTCAGAACTTGCTCCTTCTCTTCTGTGTTTGACAGTGTGATCAGTATATGTCTCGGAGTGGGTTTATTTGGATTTATTCTATTTGGAGTTCGCTGAGCATTTATGATTTGTGTATTTATGTTGTTTAGAAGATTTGGGAAGTTTTCCCCAACAATTTCTTTGAATACTCTTCCTAGACCTTTACCCTTTTCTTCCCCTTCTGGGACACCAATGAGTCTTATATTTGGACGTTTCATATTATCTATCATATCCCTGAGGTCCATTTCGATTTTTTCAATTTTTTTCCCCATTCTTTCTTTTATGCTTTCATTTTCCATTCTGTCATCTTCCAGGTCACTGATTCGTTGTTCAACTTCCTCTAGTCTTGTACTATGAGTGTCTAGAATCTTTTTAATTTGGTCAACAGTTTATTTAATTTCCATAAGATCATCCATTTTTTTATTTAGTCTTGCAATGTCTTCTTTATGCTCTTCTAGGGTCTTCTTGATTTCCTTCATATCCCGTACTATGGTCTCATTGTTCATCTTTAGTTCTTTGAGTAGCTGCTCTAGGTGCTGTGTCTCTTCTGATATTTTGATTTGGGTGCTTGGGCTTGGGTTATCCATATCGTCTGGTTTTTTCATATGCTTTATAATTTTCTGTTGTTTTTGGCCTCGTGGCATTTGCTGGACTTGATTGGGTTCTTTTAGGATTTGTAGACCAATTGAAGTCCTTATCTCTAATTTATCAGATCTACAGCTTCGTGGAGTACACTTTCTCTAACTAACCAGCAGGTGGTGTCCACGAGCCACCTGTTCTCCACAAGCCAGTTCTTCCCTGCTTAGCCTTTTAGGTGAGTGGGGGAGTGAGTCTTGTGGGGTCCAATTGGTGTACCAAGCTTGCGTGTGTAGTTGGTGTTGCCTGCCCTGTATGTGGGGCGTGTTTCTGGGCAGTCAGGGAGGGGGGTGGCCCTAACAATCAAATCTCCCTGGTGATCCTAGAGTTTTAAAGCTGGTGCAATAGTCTAATCCTTCAGTTCAGTCCTGCCACAGTTTGTCTCTGCCACTGACCCACAAGTCCTTGGTATTGGCGTATGGCTCCTGAGACTTGCAAGTGGGCCCCTCTTCCAGGCCGTGCACCCCGGGTCCTCTGTTGAGGGATGACTGTGCTATGTCACAGGTGAGTGCCGTTCCCCCAGGGCAGTTCTGGGCTGCTGGGCTGTGTAGGGAGGCTCCCAGTCTGCTGAAATGATGGCTGAATGGGGCTTTGTTAATTCACACTGCTCCACCTTCCCAACTCTGGGACAATCAGCTGAGGTTGCAGGGAAGGCTAATGTCCGTGCCCAGTTTTGTGGTGTGTGCCTGTTATTTGAAGCACTTCCGTCACACTGGGTTGTCTGGGGCAGCTCTGGGCTATGGGGCTGGCAATGGGCAGGAGTGTTTCCCGTCCACCAGGATGATGGCTGTGAGCGGACACCCCCCTTTTCTTGGGAAGTTGTGGTGTTTAGTGAATTTTCTCAGCCACTGGATTATTGCGTTTTGTCTCAGAGCTCTCTTAGTTCTGCTCTTGACTTGACCTGCCCAAATTGCAAGTCTTTGAAGCTTTCTGTATTGGGCTTCTTAGAGTAATTGTTTTAGAAAAAGAAAAAAGGATTAAAAAGAAAAGGCCCTCCTCAGAGATCTAATGGGTTATTGAAATGCTAAGAGACAAAGCAACCAGGGCCATTAAGGAAAGGTCCACAGGGCAGAGAGATCAGCTTTTCTTCGGGATTTGCATATGCGCCTCAGGACCTGAGCTCTGCCCTTCCCCTTTCTATGTTCACCAGAACTCCAAAAATCCTCCGCTTTTATTTTGGAGTTTTTCGTGTTGTTTTTTTTTCTATGCCTGTCTCCTCTCTGCTGGGCTGGCTGCTCTCAGATTCTCTGGTGTCTGGTCTCAGTCTATCTATGGTTGGAGTTTGGATCAGTAGAATGAGTTTCCGATAAGGGCTGCCACTGCAGTTCTCCCTTCTCCTTCCCGGAGCTGACAGCCCCTCCTCCCACGGGACTGAGCCTGGCAGGGAGGGGCGCGGGTCCCCTGGCCGCAAAAACTTACAGATTTCGCTGATCTCAGCAGTTCCACGTTTTCATGAGTGTTGTATGAAGTATGCCCAAAGTCAGATTGCTCTGTGGTGTCCAGTCCACGCAGTTCCTGGCTTTCTACCTACTTTCCTGGAGGAGTAACTAAAACATACAGCTCACCAGTCCGCCATCTTGCCCCGCCTCCCAAATGTTTTGAAGAAGATAGAAAAGATATTTACAGTGACTGAAGTGAGAAACCCTAGGGCTAAAGAAACTTGAAAAGATCAGCAATTTGGATCCCTGAAATAAATGAACAACTGAAAAAGAAGACTTTTTGAGGATACTGATGGAAAATTTGAATGCAAGTTTATGTCTCTGCCAGAATTGTGCTATATATTTTCAACTATGGATGGAATCATCAGAGAACTGACTGTTGGTCTAATCTTCAAGGAAAAGAATGGCTGGAAATAAAATGTTGTACAAAAACAAAACTCTCCTATTGTAGGAGGAGCACAAACTTGAAGTTGGAAACCTAGCTCTCAAGTATTTGTTGGCCAGGCTCCTTAATCTCCTCATACTTAACTTCTGTATTTACCATCAGGTGATGATGCTAGCCTAGCTATTGTGGGGATTAATTCAGAAAACACCTATCGCCGTGTTCAGCACATAGTAACATAGTAAGTGTTCAAAAATGTTTATTTTTTACGTAACAGAGATACAGTAGAAGGTGGCAAGACACTGTTGCATCCCTCTGGAAGCTGTCCTGCTGTCAACCCACAGGCTTGCTGGAAAATTGTGGGACATGTAGTTCACCCTAGCCAAGTTGAGCCATTACAATGCCATCATGAGGCTTAATATATAATTGGTGATTAGCAAAGCCCAAATCATTATATAAACCCAGTTTAAGTAGAAACTCTATTAAGTACCAATTTGGCACTAACTCATGCATTTCAAAAATCAAAATCACTCTCAAAAGAGAAAAGAATTTATATTATTATTGAAGATAACCTCAAACTTGTTCACTTGTTCTCTCAGACATTTCCTCAAGGTGGAATTGCAAAAGTAATTTAAGCAAAAGTTGTGCTGTTATCATAAGCATGTATTTCCCAAGGAAGTTCCCCGCCTCATCCTTGGTAGTCCTGTCCAAGGGAGCAGAGCCACTCTACTAAAGATGCCCAACGAGGCCCAGGCTGGCCCTGCTTACTGTGCCATGCTGAGTGTGGCAGGTTTAGGTTATCAGGAGTGTGCGAGGAAACAGGGTAAGGCAGGCTTTAACTTGCAGCTTCACAGATGGTCAGAGCAGCTGTTCAGATGGTGAAACCAGGTAGGCTGTAGCAGTTGGGCCCAGGCTGGCTGGATGCTAATCTTGCAGTACTTGTAACTTGAAGAGGAGGTACAGTCTGCAAAAGATAAACGATTCCTCTTAAGGATCATTTAAAGAGATGATGGGCTCTCCGTGAATGACAATTACTAAAAAACAAAACTAAGAAATTGGGGCCCGCTGATTCTTTATGTATAGTATGCCTGTATCAGAATTGCCTGTGGCATTTTCTGAACCAAAGTCTGCTTTTGATTCTTGCCACAGGTGGTTTTTACACCCACTTAACTTTTGCTGAATGGATGGCAGCCATGTCCCGATGTCCTTTGGGTTACAGCTAGTGTTTTAAGTCACGAAGTCTAGTGTTAAGAGACTGTCAGGGTGGATTTGGGGGAACTGGAAAGGAATTGAAGAACTGCAAAGCTTGAAATATCTGGTTCAGGCTGAGGAACTTTAAAGGATAATTGATGTGATCTCAGTTAGTTAGAAAGATGAGTTGAAGAAGCATGGATATTGTGGATATCTTCATGTGAGTTCAAGAATGAACAAAATGGAAAACCTGTGGTTCTGCAAGAACATTTTAGCCTTTTAGTTAGTTAAACTTCTATATTGTATAATAGACTGTGTATAATATATCTCCTAAATAGCTTTAGGAGATATGTTAAATCCTATTTATAATTAGAATTTAGCATTGTGTCTATCTTTAATAAGTATGAAAATAACTGGCCTGAATTATACTTCTCTAGGACCTTTAAACCTTAAATGAGACTTTTTGTATGGTTTCTCTAAGCTTTGAAATTGTAGCTTTAATTTAAAAATGAGGATTTTACAAAATTGAGAATTCTGCATACAAATTTCAGTACATTCTCTTGTCATTCTGACTGTTGATTTCTATCGCATTTAGGCAAATGTAAGGTGAAGCAAGTGAGAAATAACAATAATTTCAGCCAAGTAAATTTCTAAAGTTCTGGAAACATTAAGTTCCTTTTCATGATCAGTTTATTTTAAAAGATACTACTTTTTAAACTGGTTCATGGAATCCTTGATTCCATCTATCAACCAGAAGCACAATATATTTAAGTACAAAATTTTCAAAGTGGAAAGCTTAGTTCTAGATAGTAATCTTAATTTAAGTTTCTGAGATGATGCCCTGATTCTTGATTTCTTGCTGTCTATCTTTAATTCATTCGTTTGTGTATTGAATATCAACTCTGTGCAGGGCACTGGAAATATAAGCACAAGATATCACCCTTTTCTTAAGGAGCATACCATGGCAGCCCCTCTGCTTTTGGATTACATTCTTGCTTCAGACTCCTCAGGGTAATTATGACGGCTACCGTTTGCTAAGCACCTCTATCCTAGCCACTTAGCACACTGTATCTCAGTCAGTCCTCAGAGCAAGCAGAAGGGTAGATGAACTTCTGCTTTCCTATTACCTTCTCTTGACCTTAAATCCTTTCCTAAATACCTCATTTGTCTGTAAGTGGCCCTTTGATTCTTTTGCTGTCACATTGAATAGAATCACCGGGGCTGTCCTTCCTATATTATTTGTTGCACTGGCACCCCCTATTCCTCTAAGTTCCACTACTACCTAGTGGGCATTCCTTCTTGGAATCACATTGTCCCTTTCAAACTTAGCTATGCCGATAGTCTTTTTTTTTTTTTTTTTTTTAAATAAACTTTTCATTGGAATATAATATATGCAAAGAGGTGTAAAAATCAGAAGAATAAAGCTCAATGGGTCTTCATAATGTAACCAGTCCCTAGATCAAAACTCAGGACATCACCGCTGGCACACCAGAAGCCCCTCGCATTCTCCCTCTCAGTCACTAACCAACCCCCCCCACCCCCGCCAAGGGTAACCACTGTTCTGACTTCTGACACCATAGATTAGTTTTGCTTTTAATTTTTAAATTTTTTAAGAAAACTTTTTTGGTATAGTATCTACTCTTTCATGCCTAACTTCTTTGTGAAAGGCATCCATACTATAGTGTGTAGTTAGAGATTGCTCATTTTCATTGCTGCATAGTATTCCATTGTACGAATATACTGCAGTTTACGCATTCTGCAGTTGATGGACATTTGGCTTTTGGGTTGCTTCTGGTTTAGGGCTATTATGAATAATGCTGCTGCGAACACTCTGGTACATGTGTTATGGACATTCTAGTACTTGGCTTTGGTGAGTGTACTAATTTCTGAGTGTGCATAAGCTAGTCTTAGTATATACTACCCAACAATTTTCCAAAATTGTTATTACTACTTGCAATATAAAAAAATAAATTTTCAGGTTGAAAATTCTTAGTTGTTTGATCTTGCCTTTCCTCTCCTCTCCATAGTGAATACACTATTTATTAAGCAAATGTTTATTGAGTACCTGCTATGTTTGAGCCACTTAGGGCACATCAGTGAACACAAAGCACTTCTATTGAGTTGTGCATACTTTTTGATCTCTCTTAATATTAACAATAATGACATTTATTTGGTGCTTACTATGTGGCAAGGCACTATTCTGAGCTCTTTATGTATTAAATCATTTAGTCCTTAAAACAACTCTTTGAATTACTACTATTATTATTCTGATTTTATAGAATAGGAACTAAGTCAGAGAGAGAGAGATTGAGTGGCTTGCCTAAGATCACATTGTGAGTGGCAGAGTTGTGAATCTTACCTACATAGTGTGTTCCAGAGTCTACACATTTACTGCACTGCGCTATACCATCTTTCCAGTTAAATCTCTTCCAGCCTACTCTGTCCCCTGGTGTATGTTTTCTTATCTCAGGCCTGTCATACACTGACACAGGCTTTAGTGTTGGGAGAGCACAGGCTTTAGTGTTGGGCAGATTTATTTGGATTTATAAATTAGATTAAACTAATTAGTAAATGGAAAAGCTTCCCTTATAGAGCCTGACACTATTATCATTATTATTTGGCCTCCTAATTTGTATCCATACCACCCCACCTGTATAATATGGTGTACCTGCCAATTCGATGCATCTCTTTCTTCAGGATAGTTTTCGTCATTTCATCATTTTCCTTCTTCTATCAAAAGTGTTTAATGGCTTAGAATTGTCTGGAAGATAAAGTAGAACATTCAAAGACATTTCTTCTACTCCCTTACACAAACCCTTCTTACTTGTCCGACTGATCCATTCACTGTCTCCTGACACTCCATGCTGCTTAGTCCCCCTCTGTTCTTTTTCAGTCCTTGAAGCGTCTCTTCCTTTCTCATTCTGCCTTGGAAGCCTTTTCTGCCCTCTAGACCCACCTCCAGATATTCATTCATTCAACACATGTTTTGAGTATTCTCTAGCCTATAAGGCAGTCTGTAAAATGCAGAGTAGCACAAGATGTCACTCCTGCCCTGAATGGGTTTACTAATCTATTTGGGAAGATTAGATGACCACATAAAAGTATCTCAACTACAGGGTAATGTGTTGTAAGTGCCAACTGGGGGTAGCCATCCTGGGTAGAATGATAAGGTGAAGCTCTGGGGAGATGTCAGTTGAATTGGGTGTCAGCTGAAGAAGACATTAGATTTTGATAAGTGAATCAAAACTGTTAGAAGGGAAGAAAATCTAGACCAGGAGCTGTAAGCCTGTTTTCTCCCCAAAATACTTAAAGGGTAAGGTAACTCCCATCAGTAAAAGTAGTTCACTGATGGATGAAGGTGGAGGGTGTGAAAAGAGTACATTCCCAGCAGAGGGAATGGTATAAGAGGAGAGAAAATTGCAATGTAAAGGCTCTCAGCGGGGGGCTAGAATGTGGTAGGAAGCAACCAAATTGTAGCAGCAGGAGCCCTGGATGAGTATTTTGGCTCTACCTCTTCACTCTTTGGGTAACTTTGTAAGAGCTGCTCACCCTCCGTGAACTAGTTTCCAAGTCTCTAAAATGGAGATGATGATGTTTGTTCTTCCTTTCCCCCAACACAGATGTGCCCACTTGTTGAATTGTATTGAATCATTGTATTCGGAGACAGATGGGGGGACCAGGGGCAGTAGTTCTGTGCTGTTGGTGCCACTGTTAACTTGCTGTGTTACCTTGGGGAAACCAGTTAGCTTCTCCGTTACTTTCTTCATCTTCCAAATAATATCTCCTTTTCCACAGAATTTAAATTTTTCTGTCTTGAAAAATAATTGAATCTCTATGTATAAGCTTTTGATTTCTTGGGAGAAAGAATATTTTAAAGTTCAAAATACTCCTGTTACTATTGGATCCCAGGTTCCTGGTATGAAATCTCTTTCTGTGTCCTGGAACTAAGTTATGCAGTTTCTTCTTCTTCAGTTTCAGTTTGGTTTGGGCATTAAGGAAAAAATATTATCTTTTAAATCTAGAGTTTCCAATATCATAAAACTCTGTTTTGAAAAAATATGTCCACCAAATTTGGGTACTTCCCCAAAACATTTTAGTGTTAAATACCACATAGTTATCTTTAAGCATGGAATAACTAGTGAAACATAACACATTTTTACGTAATACTATTTTAGTCAGCTTGGAGGCCCAATGTGGGCAATGTACCAGTCAGACTTTTCTTCACTCACTCACTCAATTCACTCACGCATTCAATTGTATATTTACTGAGCATCTAATGCGTGCTAGAAATCTTATGGTTACTAGAAATACAGCAGTGAGCAAAACAGACAAGGCCCTTGCCCTTAAGAAGGTCATCTTTTTGAAATATTTGTAGCAGCTTATGAACTTCTCTTAGCATTTTTATGGAATTCAGTTGGAAATTATAAAAGTATATGTTACCCTACTTATATGAATGATTAAAATCAGGCCTCAAAGTGTGTATTCTCTAAAAAAATTTTGAAACAATAATGTTCAATTCCTAAATAACAGTTTGTTTTCAAGTAATAATAATTACAGGTCCCCTCCACTGAGAAGATGATAAACACCTTTTAGAATCTACTGTAATGTTTGTTCTTATTTGTATAAGCTTTAAATCAAATTCATTAGACTTATTGTAAATCGATGGTCATGACTTTTAAGAGGAAATCAGCCTGTCTGTAAGCATAGTCATGCCTTTGAGTAAAAATGGATGGAAGTTACACAGAATATACTAATATGAGAGAGTGGAAAAATACTTGGGATTTGGTCTGTATGGCTAGCACACAGGACTTAGTTTGCCAGTGTAAAGATGGTAGTGGCTTTAGATGAGTTTTCATAAAAACTGTAAAATGTAAATGACAGAAAATGCATGGACCATTAACTATTAAGTATACAAAACTTTGTTGTTTTCCCTCTCTTCTACTTTTATTGTATGTTTTGGCCAAGTTCTAGTGCAAAGAATATTTTTTAGTTTTATTATTCTTTAATTTGATGTTTAATTTTTTTAAAAAAGTTATGGCAGTCTTGTAACAGGGATCAAGTGGGAAGTACCCTTGACTTGGGCTTCCCAGAGATTTTGCCGAACACTGGGTGAGAGTATTACTGTCCACTCAAAATTCAGATCAGGGAAAACTGGTAGAAATATCTTCATTTGATGAGGCTATAACTTCATTTGTAAAGTTATATGAATTGGGGGGCAGGGGACAGGAACAGGAAGAAGAATGATTTAAAAAGACAGAAGGAATCTCTTACAACAACAAAAATCTCCCCTTTTCTTTAAAGATTAGAGCAAGTGTTTGAAGTGGTTTGATGACTATTTTAAACTTGTAGGTTTTAATGAAAGATATTCTGGTGATTTTTTTTTTTAAAACCAGTAGTTAAATCCAATTCCTTCAAATGTATTTTGTTGAAGACTAGTTTGTCAACATCTCAAAAAGGAGAGGTCTTTATTTGAAAATGATTTTAGTTACTTAGGCCAAATATTTTGCAATCATCCTTGAGTTTTCTCCCTTACATCCCACACCCAGCTTCAGAACATGTCCAGGTTCAGACTACCTCCTTCCACATCCACTGCTACCATTCTATTCTAGATGGCATCATTTCTCCTGACTGGGGTCCCTGCTTCCACCCTTGCCATGTACAGTCCAGTGATGTCAGTTTATGTGGCTTCTTTATTCAGCACCTTCTACTAGTTTTCTTACTTTTGCCTGCCTTTCAGCTGATTTATTTGGGGCAACTAATGTTTGGGGCTGACCAGAGAGGACTGGTGGGGTCTGGGTGGCTGGTTCAGGGGCTGGCCCTGGGGCCTGGGGATGGCTCTCTGGGAGGCAGGCTCAGTCCAGGGGCTCTGGGATGGTGCACAGCAGGCCAGCCAGGCCCTTCTGGTTTTCCACCTTACTCAGAATAAAGTCAAAATATTCACAGTGCCCTGTAAGGCCTTAGCTGGCCTATACCATTCCCTGCCTTCTCCTCAACCTTTCTGGCCCCATTTCCTACCACTCACCCTCTTGCTCACTCCACTTTCACTCCACTAGCCTCCTTGTCATTCCTGAACCCACCAACATGCACCCTCCTGCCTTTGTACCTGCTGTTTCCTCTGCTTGTACCAGTACCCTCTTCCCCCAAATATCCACAAGGCTAGGTCCTTATTTCTTTTAGATCTCTACTCAAAGTTCACCTTATCAAGACCCCTCTTGACCACCCTTGTTACTCCCTATACTCTTCTCTGCTTTTCTCTCAGTGGACTTATTTATTATTTACTTAATTATTTCTTGTCTCCCCCACTAGAATGTGTGAGCTCCATGATTGAGAACAGGGACTGGGTTTAGTTCACTACTGTATTCCTAGAGCCTAGAACAGCTGGCATCTAGTAGTCAATCATTAAGATTTTGTTGAATGGATGAATAATAATTGAACATGTCTATTTATACATTTCTAATATTTTACCAGCAAGTTGGGTCTAAGTTGGTTTAATTTTTAAATAAAAGACACTTTATTCTGCTAGTAGAATTTGGTAACTTTTATAGTAATTTCTAACCAATAGGTTTTATGCTGGTATCATTAACATATTAATAAAATATAAGGCCAGACATTTTCTACAGTCATCACGTTTTTTGGAGAAGTCTGCAGAGGTTTTTGTTTAAGGGGGAACTTGAGTGCCCACTTAATACTTCTTTTCCGAAGGAATCCCCCCTTTCGATCATGGCCTTACGTCTATAGCGCAGGCTCAGTGCAGCCTCTGACCATTGATAACCGGACCCTTTCTGGGTCTCATGCTCCTGAGTCCTTGGTTCCTGACATGTTCTTATTCTGGTTTCTAATGAGATAGTTTAAAGTTCTTAAACATAGGATGAAAGGAGGAACGTATATAGGAATAGGAATTCCACGGAAAAGGAAAAATTAGGCATTTTCTCTGATGTGGGAATTGCAGTTCTTGGTTTGATAACCCCTTCCCTGTCTCCCCAGTCCTAAATTATGGGCTTCCTTCCACCTCTGTGTTCCCTTATCATTTTAGGTCAACCTTTTTCTCTAGGAAATAATTCCTACCTTAAAATTAACTGTGTGTTGGGGGATGTGAACAATGGTCTTGTAGAGACTGAAGCAGTTAGAAAACTAAAACTCTAAAAAAAGAAAGGGCATCTAAAATTATTTTTAAATCCCATTCAACAAATGGAGTATAAACTACTTTAGTCCTAAGGCCTCAGAAGAAGGTTGAAATGAAGAATTGGAGAGAGAACATTTCCATGCTTGAGAATATCAAGCACAATTTTGGCAGAAATTACAACATAGGAAGATGCCAGATTCTTGACCAGTGAGATATTTGTTGGTTTGGTATTTTATCTCTGGCAATTGTTGTCACACCTGATATCCTCAGCTGCTTTTGGAGATTCTACAAAAGAATATTATTCATTTCCAAGAGTAAAATAGCAGTAATATAGTCTATAGATGCGTGTTAAAATGTGTTTACAAACTTTTGTAGTTTTTTCCTTATCTTCCTTCAGATTTTTCCTTTGAGATTTATCCCCTAAATCTGTAGGAACTGCAGCCTATGCCAATTTACAACACAAATACACTGTTGTAATAGAGCACTTGACTATAATATCACCTCATTTCCCTGAGCCCCCATTTCCTACTGGGAATCATAGTGACTATCTTAAAGTGTTATGAGAATGAAATGACAGGAAACATTGCACAGGGAAACACATGGGAAACAACTCCACAATTGTAAAGACTGTCATTGTAAATAACTGGTTGAATTCCTCTAATTTCTTAACATTTAGAGGAAGTGATTAAAATTCTAGGTATGGAGAATTCACATCTTCCAAAGCTTTTGAAAGACATGTGGTATGCTTTTATTATTTCTTTCAGCATACCTAAGACTACTATAAAGTTTTTTTCTGCCAGTCTGTAATTGCTTGGCTTTAAATAAGGGCATGTCGTATGTGATTGTCATGATGCCATGTTCTAATGTAAGTGTACAGTGATTATCTGTGTGCTAGGGGTTGAAGGGAAATACAAAGATGAACAAAGAAATCTTATAGCCAAGGAAGCAAAACAGATACATATAATTAAATAAATTGCCTGAACAGTACCATGTTAGAATTAGAAAATTCAGTGGGGTGGAATGAATTATTCCAATTAAGTGGTTGGGGAGAGGTGCTTTATACTATGCAGTTTAGGTGACTTTGTTTTTTGTTTTGTTTTGCTGCTGAATCCTCTATTGTTTGATGCCACAACAGTTTGGGTGACTGACTTCCAGAAAAGGGTTTTCGAGCCCCACTATGTTTCTCTGAGTCAGTAAACCATCATAATGATTTTTGAGCAACTACCAAGTGTAAGATCATTTACTAGGTCTGTGAGTTACAAAGAGAGGTGGCCCCTGCCCTCAAGGTTCTTCTGGGATAGTAGGGTGAAAACTAGAGATGGATGGGCCTATTATCCTTAAAAATTAACAAAATCTATAATATTGAAGTACTGTAATTGGGAAAAGGTTGAACATGGATCATGTTAGCCAGATAGAAAGTGGGTGGGCAATTGCCTCATGGAAGATCCCTGCTATGGAAGATATGGTCATTCAGCAAGATCACAGATGTATCTCTTATATATTTCTGATTTCTAAGTAGAAGTAACAGCTATTTTGCTCTTTCTGATGAACATCCATCCAGCTGATGTGATTTTTCCCCCATCAGTGTTTTCAAATAAACTTTTAATAGGGGTCACTCTTTTGGTACTCAGACATTTTCAGCTCTGAATTTGGGAAATGTATATCAAGCAACTAAGAGAACATGGTATGAGAGGGTACCTGCAGAATTTGAGCACTGAAGCCTAAAGCCAGCTGTATTAGTTAGGGTTCTCTAGGGAAATAGAATCAACAAGAGACATCTATAAATATAAGATTTCATAAAAGTGTCTCATGCAACTGTGAATATGCACAAGTCCAAATTCCGTAGGGCAGGCAGCAAACTGGCAACTCCAGGGAAGGTGTTCAATGAACTCCTCAGACAGCGAACTGCAACTCTGATGAAGGTGTTCGATGAACTCCTCAGGAAATCCTTCATTGGCTAGCCGAAGAAGAAGTGAAGGTCCTCTATCTATCTCGCTTAAAAGCCTTCAACTGATTGGATTAAATCCAGCTGATTGAATTCTCTCATTGTGAAAGGCATGCCCTTGATGTAATCAGTCACAGCTGCAGTCAATTGACTGATGATTTAACAAACCAGCCACAAATGTCCTTGCAGTAATGGTTAGGCCAGTGCTTGCTTGACCAGACACCTGGGCACCATCACCTGGCCAAGTTGGCACATGAACCTAACCATCACACTAGCATATAGTGATATTTAAAACTTAGATTCTTCGATAAATAATAGCAGCAACCAATGTTTAAAATTAGTCTGACTGTTAGAGACAACACTTGGGTGGGGTCATGGTTATACTGACAGAGATGCTGGGGAGAAGGATGTAGAAACTGCTGATTATGCAGAGTACAGAGGTGAAAAGATCCCAAAACAGGGTCAACCAAAGACAGCTAAAGGCAAGAAGGACTCCCAGTCCATCACTCTGTACAGAAAAAATCGCAATCAGTGGTAGTTATGTCCCTTCCAACCCTTGTCCTCCACCAGAGATCCCCACAGCTTGAAGTTGTTCCTTGGACTGGCTTGTTACTTGCCTGCTGTCTAAGGAAGAATTTTAGCTTGTTTCTTGAGTCCATTAGGTGTGTGAGAATTGATAGCACATTCTATTTTCAGGAGCTGAAGAAGGCCCCAACCAAGTGCTTGTCCTGTTTGGATGGCAAGGAACTGGAGTGAAGAAGATAGAAGCCTAAAACTCAGTGGTCTTTCCCCATTTGCCTCGATCCATACTGAGTTTTGTGGTCACCAACAATGAACAGATACCTGTGTGCTAGCCATGTGACTTAATATAGTTTGGGAACTTTTATTTCTCTCATAGTCTCTAGGGACATGTAATTAATTAATCCATTCCCTTGTTCATTCATCAAACATTTATTAAGCCCATAGTCAATATTTCCTACTCACTTCTGGGACATTAATTCCTTGACAGAAGAATTGATTTCTTTTGGCAGTTGCTCATTTATGAAAATCTTGGAGCTACTTTTAATTAGGGATGATAGGGAAGAGTTCACACCCATTCATAGAGATGATTCTCTTGCCTCATATTCATTGATTTAATTTATTTTCTTCTTCAAACCAGGCATATTGGTAACAACAGTACTGCCCTTCCATCCGCTAACTCACCAAATTTTTTAGGATATTATGCAAGCTTCTAAGCCACAAATCTGGCTCTTTATAAGAAGACAGATCTTTGGGCCATTGACTCATCGAACTTCCAGATGTAATTTAAGCTCCTTTTTCCCACAGTGGAGTTGTAGGTAATATTATGAACACATGATTTTCAGGGCAGGCAGGTGTATATTTTGAGCTGATGAGTCAAGGCATATTTATTACTAGTGTAAGAGGCTCCATATTTTACAGCTGCAATTTAGAGCCGTGGTTTTGGCCAGCTAATCAGCAGGGAGCAAGCCTTCTTGCTTCTTGATTTGTGCTCCTTTTGTCCACCACAAGGATTTACCTCATGCACTGGACCCTAGTCCCTACTTTGTGCATGGTAGTTCAGAAAGCAGTTTTAAGACATTTACAAGTAAGCAAATGGCCCACGCCAAAGGAGTGTATTTGTTCTTTGCAACAAAATTTTCTTAAGGATTCTTGCTTGATGGGTGATGGGTTACATTTCTGAAACTTATAAGTGCCTCTCTCATTCTATAGAAATAACATCTAACAGCCTTACTACAAGGTGGTTAGTATCCCTCCCTTCCTCCTTCCGCCTGTCTTTGCCTGTGTTTGTTAGTGTCGGTCTCCGTTTCTCTGTCTCTACTCAGAAACATTTACTGAGTGTCTCCTTGGTGCCAGTGATCAGGTTAAAAGGTAAGTAAGGCTGGTCGAGTGAGGGAGACACTGATGATAGTGTGTCCACTGAGGGCTGTGGGGAGAAGCCTAGGGGAAGTACTGTGGGGGCTGGGAGAGGGGCTCGCTAACTTTCTAAGAGAGTTTGGGAAGGTTTAAGAGAGGAGAAAAATGTCAGTGGAACTGTGAAGGAGGAGTAGGTGATCCTCCAAATGGAGGAGGATGGGCAAGGGCATTCAAACAGGAAACAGCCAGGAGATAGGAAAGAGCATGGTGGGTATCAGGTACCACAGTGAACGTATTACAGTTCAAGTGTGGGGTGTATGATGGAACCTGCAGTTAGAGTAGTTTTGGACAGATTGCGAAGGGCCTGGTGTGGTGTATCAGGAATTTGGAGGTTTTATGTTTTGTTTTTTGTTTTGCTTTGTTTTGTTTTAATTGAGCTAAAATTCAGCATTTTAACCATTTTAAAGTGAATAATTTAGTCTTTTTTGTTTGTTTGTTTTGTTTTTAGCATGTTCACAAAGTATGCAACCATCATCACTTTCTAAGTCTAGAACATTTTCAGCATCCCCAAACAAAAAGAAACCCCTGTTCCCCCTGCCAGCCCCCACCCCTGCCACCCCATTCCAGACATTTCATCTGAGTAGAATCATACAATATGTGACCTTTTGTGTCTGGCTTCCTTCACTTAGCATAATGTTTTAAAAATTCATCCACGTTGAACCATGTATCAAAACTTCATTCCTTTATATGGTCAAATAATATTCCATTATATGGATATACCACATTTTGTTTATCCATTCATCAGTTGATGGACATTTGGGTTGTTTCCTCTTTTTGGTGATTATAAATCATGCTTCTGTTAACATTTGTGTACAACTTTTTGTGTGAATTTATGTTTTCAGTTCTCTTGGGTATATACCTAAGGAGTGGAATTGCTGGGTCACATGGTGACTCCATGTTTAATTTTTTGAGGGACTGACAGGCTGTTTTCCAAGACTTTGGAGACTTTCACAACCGAGAAAAAAAGATCCAGATTTATTTTAACACCAAACACTTTAGGACAGTGTTTTCTTTAGAGGCTAGAATTTTCTAGTTCTATTGTCATGCTTTCTTAGTTCAGGGCATCACCACCCAGAGCAGTAAAAGCTCTCTGGCTCCCTGAACTCCTGTGGTTGTGACTGCAGTAAAGGCTTCTGGGTCCAGTAACATGGAATGGGACAGAGAGAAGTGATGTCAGGGTATTCTCTCTCCTTCTATGATGTGTTGTAGAAAATGAGTTTTTCTTTTTTAAAGAGAACGCTGATTAAATTATAGGCTATTATTAGGGCATTTATTGTAGTTATAAACTGTACTTGGATTCTCTATAATTTGTTATAATTAATGCAAGAGTTCAAGAGCAGAAAGCAAGATCAGGTTGTGGCATGCATTTCCCTTGTGCAACTCTGTGCTATCATTGGCCTTTTTTCACTAGTAGTTAAGGCTTGTGTGTGTCTGTGTGCATTTAAACAAACATCCTTTTTAGGAAAGAATTGCAATCCTTTGACTCACTAAAACTTAAGGATCCTCAAGTTAGGAATTTGATGTCTTTGGCAAAATAGGATTCTGATCAATGAATGTTGCAAACTTCTGGAATTGAACTTTCGCCAAGAAAATCTTGTCCATATGTGCTTGAATATACATATGTATTTATATTTTCATGCATGCACGTGTAATAGCTTGTGGTGTGTAAAAAACTAGAAGAAAAACAATTCCCTTTTAAGAGTATCTTTTTTAGTTATAGTTTTGCTTTTTAATTTTTTGTGTTTCCCCCCCATTGGATCATTTCAATTTTGCATAGTTGTAGGTGTGTTGAGTTTGTAATCTGTTAGTCAATGCAAAGTTTTAATTTAATTATAAAAGCTTTTAGACAGTTCATGGATCAGGTACCAAACAAATTATTATACTTAATAATCATAAACTGAAATTCTTCTCAAGGGTTTTGAGGATACAGAGACAGAGGGAGGGAAGGATTCAGGTTTATCTGGTTGCATGCCTGTGTGCATACTGTTTATCTGGTCCTGGCAGACAGAGGACAGTGGGGGCCACCCTGTCCATTATCTGGATTTACAGCTGTGAAACACCCTTTGGAATGGATGGAATGTGCTCTTTCTCTCCTGTGGGTATCTTTGTCCATCTGAGTTATAAAGTTATTCTCCTTTGCTGTCCTGTAAATCTGCTGTATTCCAGATTTCTAGGACAGCTTGTCCTTAGTCCCATCTCTTTCTTTTTTGTTTAGTAAGGAAACTTTTACTTTGTTTCCTATTTGCCCAATATAACATTAATCAGAAAGCAGTGTTTTCACTTGGGCACATGCTGCACTGTCTTTGTAGAACTGGTTCCCGTATATTATAGCAAGATTCTTCTGATATTGCTAATTGTAAAGGAAGCTTTCTAGGGAGGAAAGGGTATTTTAAGTCTGACCCTGTACTTAACAATGACAAAACAGTATCCCTCTCTCTCCCTCTCTCTCCCTCTCCTTCCCTCCCTTCTTCCTTCCCTCCCTTCCCTCCTTCTTTCTTTCTCTTTCTCTCTCCCTCCCTCTTGCCCTCCCTCTCTCTCCATCTTTCTGGTCCTCCCTTCCCAGTAGTTTTACAGAAATGTTTCAAAGACTCAGGAACTTAGGGATGGTAATGATATACCCCTTCTCTCCAAATTGTTACATCGTGATTTACCATGCAGGTGGGAGGAGAGATATTGGCTTAACTGAGTCTGAACTGTAGAGGAGGGAAAGGCAGGCAGGAACTGTGTGATGACCATGATCTCACAAGTTGCTAGTTACAACTTGTGGGGTGCTTTTACTTCTTTTTAACTGAAAAAAAAAATGCATTTCGTTTCTGTCCCAGATGCCCATGGCAGTGGGGGTAAAAAGAGCAATGCATGGATGGTATGTGCCATTCATACAACTTTATCAGGTATTATTACTATGATAGCAACAGAATTCAGTCTGGATAATTTTTTACTATCCACATTATAAAAGTTACTCAATGCATGGATCAGGGAAGACCATGTATGACACTGATTGAACTGCAATTTCCCTTTTTTTAAATCTGCATTTAAGAATATATACACTTATGTGCCCTTCCTTCTAACCCTGGGGGAGGAAAGTGAAATATTCCAGAAGCTGTTGCTGGGATCAAAAGCAGAGCTGTATAATCCATGGGCCAAGGTATGAAACATATCCTGTCGTAAGATTTTATAGAAAAGCTTCTATTTTTGTCTCTTATGCTGTAGCACAGGCAGTGGTTATGGGGGGGGGGGGGGTGGGTGTTCTGGTTATCAAAGCCCTTCCTTAGAAGCATGGGATCACAAAAATCACCGGGTAGTGGTGTTTTTAGTTATAGACTTCGATTGAATTGACGGTTTGCCTGAAATGGCTGGGAATCAGAGGCCACTCTCGTTGCCTGTGTGTAACCAAGCTGGGGCAGGGGTGGAGCTGGGGTGGGCAGAGCTCCAGGTTTTGGTTCTGGTTGTGGCTCAGCCGTTAAGGAGCCATGTTACCTTGGGCAGGTCATTCTCCTTTATGAACACGGTTTTCTTCTCTGAAAATGAAAAGGTTTTTAAAATCCTTCCCATATTAGATAGCTTAGGCTAAATCATGCTGCTGTGATATAGGATCTAAAAGCTCTGTGGCTTTCAAAAACAAAGGCTTATTTTTTGCCCGTATTGCGTGTCCCCTGTGGGTGGCCGAGGCTCTGCTCCCTGCCTCCACTGCCTGGGGTGAGGCTCTTGGAGCAGCAGCCCCTACCTGGACACCGTAGGCCTCAGGGCAGAGGAAATCAGATGGTGAGCCAGGACACTGGCTCTGCAGCCTCCACTTCCACTCCCATTTCCTTGGCCCCAAAGCTAGTCACAGGGTTATTGAGGGATGACCCTCCCTTAGGGAGAGGCCCCAGGGAAGCCACACAAACATTTGAACAGTGATGCAGTCTACCATTCCACCTGTCTCCACAGCCCTGTGATTTATGCTGAGGATATTGGGTCCTTGGGTAGAAATTGACCAAAATCAGATCTTAAGGCTTTAATATTTTACCTGGCTATTCCCTGTTTGACGCATTTCCCCTCAACTGGTCTTGAGATGAATATTTCACTTGTGGAAGGGGTGGGATAACTATTTTTAAAAGCAACATGTACTCAGCCTCCCTGTTCCTCTCACCTCATTCGTGATTCTGTGGTAGGACCCCATACTCTTTAGAAGACCACACGGGATTTCCCAATCTGAGACTTTTTAACAGGCCTGCAAATAAAACATGGTTGCATGAGGGCAGGGATAAAATCCCTCGTATATAGGTCCATCATCTCTGAATGTGAATTGAAGAGAGAAGTTAAAGATTTTAGCACTACATCTATAAATGCTGATTATGTGGTGGGGTGTAACTGTGAAAGAGCTCTTTGATACCACTGTCGGAAGCAGAATATAATGCTGAATGCCCCATTGATTTGACCCAATACAGCGTTTTTAAAACTTTCTCTTCAAAATCTTGGGGGAGGAAGGAACTTGGGAAAGTCGCTTATTTTCTTGCCCTTCGATAGCAACATCCCAAATAGATGAGGCCTCCGAAGATTGGTTCATAGCACCTGTCACTTCCTAGTTTATAGTGTTTAATAACACTGTGCTAGGAAGCTTTTTTCTGTTTCACCCAGAGAAACCTACCTTCAATCAACAAATTAATCTTCTCCATAGATTAAAAATGAAACAAAACAAAAATATCTTTGAAAACAGAGATTGTGCCTTTCTTTATTCAACAACCATAACTATGCTTACCAATTCTTAGAGGGAGAGTAGAATCCTAACTTAAAACCTTTCATTTGGCATCAGCAGTTGGACAAGCTATTTCCAGGTCTTTGAATATGAAAAAATGTTAAAAAGTTTTCCTTGTGAGCTTGGGTTTTCAAAGAGGATCGCTTTGGAAAGTTGGCAGATAGTTAACTTTCCTGGCATGAGGATTGTTTTTTTTTTTCTTTTCCCCTCCAACCAAAGCTATGACAGGGTGGAGTATACTTCCATGAAATTGCATGTTTCCAAAATAGAATTCATTGCTATGTTTTACTGCTGTTATAATTGAATGTCTAATCAAAAACAAGCAAAAACCAAACATCACTGTAGAAATACAATTTCAGTTCATATTTTAAAATTTAGTCTTCATATGTGATAAAATTATTATATTTTGTAAATTGCTTTTTGAGTAAAAGTATTCCAAACAATTTCCAATGTGGTCCAAATTTCATCCTCATTTCTGTAGTCTCACATAGTAATTATCCACAGTCTCATATAGTAATAGCACCATATCATTGATGCTGTTGAGTTTCCCTTGTAGTCTGAATGGCTTCCAGAAGAGAACACTGCATTCCTCAGCTCTTTGGTTTTCCATCCCAGTACGAGTCTACATCCAACCAAAATGACCAGGAACAATCCTTGATGTTCCTGGCTGGTACGTTGTGATTCATTGTTTCCTAGGATGGGACGGATCTGTAATAGAACTTGGTCATACATTATGGAAGTGACAGATGTGGACAAAAGTTGGGATCACCAGCGAAAGAAAACTAGTTATCCCTTCCACATCACAGGAGTTAGGAGTGTAGTGCCCCCACGATCTAGAAAATCCATGTAAAAAAAATTTTTTTTTTCAGGGTCTCAGGAAACTCCCTAGCTGCTTCTTGATCGGCTGACAGTGTCTCTCCAGTTAACTTTTACATCTGTAGGCTAAACCTTTTTTTTTTTTTAATTTTCAGAATAGCCTTTGCTGGCCTGAAAATCCCTAGGGATAGACCCTGATGCCACAGTCTACCAGAATGCCTTTTTTATATAACAACCCTGCACATTTCTAGCCTTTTCGTCATCTGCTGGCCTTTGCATGTCCTCTGTGGCTTCTGCAAAACTCCCCCCAAATTCCCATTTCATGTCTTATGCCGACCTGCGATATATCACAGCCTTGATAGGGGAAGTTGTGATGTGGAAGGGATAACTGTAGAACTATTGTTCTATGTTCAGGAAGTACATGTTAATATCCTTCTGTCTCCCAGGCTTGTGGAGCAGAAAATAAGTAAAACCACTTGAGAGGAAAAGGAATGAGTAAAGGCAGAAACTCAAACATTGTACAGTTAGTAGGAAATAGGTGACCTTGACTATCCATTCCTACCTTGAGATCTTGTTTTCTGTTTTTCGCTTTGTTTTCTTATTTGAGAATCCCATTGTACCTTTCTTCAGTAAACTTCACGATTCCTTCATACCCTGAGATTCTGTTTTCTTGTTTGTTTTTGTTTGTTTTTGTGTTCTTTTACTTTATTGAAGAAAGGTATGGTGGGATCTGGTAGCAGTAGGGTAAATTTTCTTCTTGTTCCTCCTAGTTTTTAAAAGTGCAGTCTTTAGATGAATGACCTGTCTGCTTTCACAATGAACTCTTGAGATTTAAAAGAACTTTTGGTAACTTGGGATCCCTTTACTTGCCTACATTTCCACAGGATGCTGACTAGGTTATAGCATAAAAGGTCTTCCATAAAAGGTTCTCAGGCCACAGGGAGAAATTCCTAAGGTCTCCGAAAGGAAGCCTACATCACATGAATGAGTGGAACCTTTGCTATTACCGTAAGAACTGGCCCAGAGGCATCCACAGAAACGTCAGAACCAAACAGGGGGAGCCATGAAAGAGCATGGTGTTGAAGAAAATCCTTGAAGGAAAAGTGAAGAGCACAAATAGGAAATGTGTTGTGATATGTGGCATGAAAGAAATCTTCTAAAGCCCATTTTTTCCCTTCCTATTTCAGATTTTACTGAGCTTTCTCCCAGGTGATGAACTGGTACTATGCATTATTAGAGTATGTTTTTTAGCATCAATTGGTTACTTATTTTAAGTAGGCTAAACAACATTGAGCTTTGCTTGTAACTGACAGGGTGCCTACTTCTTGAAGCAAAGGTGCTAATATAAAGCATTTTTGTTGGAGCTCCTGGGTTGCTGAGTGGAACCCTGGAACCTATTGCAATCCTTGACACTAACCATGTGCACACTAGCTTTCAGTTCTTTTTTCCCTAGGAATGGGAGACAAGCAGGCACTTCCATCATAGTGAATATGTGAGGGCCACCTTTCTGTAATGTTAACTAACCTCGGGCGAAACATTTGAAGATAAGTCTAAGTTCAGGTACTTGACTGTAATAGTAAACAGAAAAGGGAAGAGAAAGGATGTTGATGCAGCATGTTTTAATAGCAATTCAGAATTCCTTGGCCTTGGATATTTTTATTTGCTCTTATGATGTTTCTTAAAAATTGTATACAATTACTGCTTCACAATGTTTTAATTTACTCTTGATTTTCTCCTGTGAAAAATGAAGAGGCAGGTCGTGACTTCCCCTTCCGTCATGTATTATTGCCAAAGACTCCTTCAAAAAATATATACAGATAAATGGATCATATTCTATTTCATAGGGTTTTAAATTATTCTATCTGGTGTTTTCTTCCTTATTAATCTGTGCACATTCAGAAACAGAGGAGCTGCCACTTGATTACCATCAAAAGTCTTTTAACTACAAGTGCTTACATATAGTCTCTGTTCTTATTTGTTGGGACTTGGAATCCGTGATGCTTCTAACCAGCTAAGGATATAATTACTGGACAAAGACAGAGCAGTGTCCACTGGGCTTGGAGTAGTGAATGGTCCCACCTGAGAAAAGTGGACACACAGGTTTTTTGTACATGTGAAGTGATATGTCTCTGAAAATCAACAGACACTTGTTATATCCGTTAGTAGTCAGATGATCTAGGCAGGAAGTAAAATTATTGATTGACTAGTGGAATCTATAAAATGACTATGAATTTCTTAGGAGAAAGATAGGATGGAAATAGAAAAGAAAGATTGTTTTCCTGTTATTTATGAAATTTGAGTAAAAAGGATTTTTAAATGACTTCTGGTATTTGCCCTTCTGATCTCAGTATAGGTTTTTCCCACTGTTGGGGACAGAATTGTGACCCCCACAAAAGGTATGTTCAGGTCCCAACAGCTGGTCCTGTGGCTGTGGACCTATTTGTAAATAGGACCTTTGGAGATGTTTCAAGTTAAAGTGCCCTAACTGAATCAGGGTGGGCCTTAATCCAATATGGCTGAAGTTCTTATAAGCAAAGGAAATGGGGCACAGAAGAAAAGCCACAGGGAGTAGCCAGAAGCTGGAAGTCAACAGAACACAGAATAGAAAAGAGAAGATGCCACCATGTGCATTGACAAGTGATGGAGAAGCCAAGGACCAACGATCTCTGGCAGCCAGCCTCAGAATGCCACAGTCTTCAGGGAGAGAGCACAGCCTTGCTCATGCCTTGATTTTGGACTCCCCTAGCCTCAAAACTGTGAGCCAATAAATTCCCATTGTTTAAGTCAACCCGTTGTGTGGTATTTGTTTTGGCAGCCGGGAAATAAAAACACCTACAAAAGACCAACTGGGTTGTCTTTACCCCATCCAGTAGACCCAAGAGGACAGAAAAAGTGGAGGACTCTACTGGAGAATGCAGAGAGCCTGCTCCCTTCTCTCAAACATGCATTAGATTGATACGTAGTGATACCCTGATATCAAGGTAGACCCAGAAATAATTAGCCAATGGGGCTTATTGTCTCTCTTCAGAAACGTTGGGCTTTGAGTCCCTTGAGTCCTCCTTGATTGAGATGTCAAAGTTAAGGAAAAATAGAGTCATGGTTGCCAGTAGCAAAAGGGTTGTTGGTATTTGTTAGGAGTTAATGCTAGAGAATGTGGCTGTTTTAAGGTATGGTCTATGAAGAGAGTCCTGTAGGTGAAAGTCTGGGGTGAAGAGATTTTTAAAGGTTTAGGTAATTCTGAGAGTGTGATTTTATTGGCAAGGGAACAATATATACTATATTAGCTTCTGGGACAGTGGTCTAGTCTGAGAATTGCTGCTATGTTTGGGCACATACTGTCCATCTGAACTTTGCTAGCTGGAGAATTTACTTGGAGTTGGAAGGTTTGTTATTGCGTTAGAGTAGATTTTTATGAGTCACAGACAGGTAGGGTGGAGCCAGGCTCTGAGAAGCTCTATCCTGTCCTTTAGCAGAATTCCAAATTATCTGGCCTATTTATGGTCTATGCTACCAAAGATGATGTGTTTCTAGAGTTTGTTCAGGAATGTGCGCTGTTTAATGTAGCTTTGGCAGCTGTGTTGTGCCTCTCCAGGTATAGAAGAACATTTTCATTCTTGGTCTCCGTTAGGAAAAACTGGTCCTTATCAGTAGTTCAGCCTGCTGGCCCACAAATAAATGATTTTGATGAGAATTCTCAAACTGAGAATGAACGGGATGTGGCACCTGCCACATCAAACAAAGATAAACACAGGCAGAGGCCACTTTCCATCTTCTGTAGAGATAACCTTATCCACATCACCTCCACATCATCTGTGTATCCTGCTGTGTGCACAAGGTTCTACATTGAGAGACATCTGTGTTGTGTGAATATATTCCAAGTATGTGTTTTTTTTAAAGGTTGTTTGTTCCTCTTCTCCCACGAACAGATATCAGTATTACCTGCAAGTTAAAAAAGACGTGCTTGAAGGGCGATTACGGTGTACATTGGAACAGGTGATTCGGCTAGCCGGTTTAGCTGTGCAAGGTGAGATATACCTTACCATCTGACTAGCACGTGAAATCTCTGTCTATTTGATTATGGTGTTTCTGGCTTCCCAAGGAAAGGTTTGATTTCCTTAAATGATCCCTTCATAATGTTCCCTTTTCATTTCAAGATGTCTTAAAAGTTAAAAATGAAACAGTGATTTTCGGTGGCAGGAGGGTGGATTTCTCAAAGTTCTTTGCAAACTGCTCATGCTTGTGTAATTCCAGTTTTATTTGAAGAAATAACAGCTTTTATCCTGCCTTTAATTAAAGGTGTATTTCAGGGTTTGTGGAACTTTTCTCAGAATTCTTGAACCACACAATGTGGTCATAGTCTGTGGCTTGATAACTGTGTTAATATCACAATGATTTCAGGTGTGATGGCTTTAATGTTTAAACATTATACTGTATTTTATTCTAATACATTTAATTTAAAGAGATAAATTAAAAGTAAACAGTTGTAATGGGAAACAACAAATGTGCAATAGTAAATATATTTTCAACCTGTCCTCTTTAGATTTATCAGACAGCTATCCTTTATCTTCTCTAAATTATTATTAGGTGTTTTTTATATAAATTCTTTACACATTTCTCTTCATTGAGTGGTGGCTTAATTGCCTTTAGTCATATGGAAAACACATAGAGAGTAACAAAATTTTTAGAAAGAAATGTGTCTCCCTTTCAGTCATTATTTTCTTTAAAAACAGCTAATGTGCAAGTATAAACCTGTTAGCAGCTGAGTTCTTGCTGTATGGTCTGTTGTTTTAGAAGCTGTGAACTGAACTTCCATCCCAAACTTTGAACTGAATTTGAACCTTTTGGATTCTCAATGACTGGAAAGGCAAACTTTCCTTGACCTTTTCCATTCTGGAGTATTAGTAGTTCAGTGATTTCTGTTGGACAGAGATTCCTGTGCAGTTAGCAGCTGTTGTTAGCCTGTGGACAGAAATATGCAAACTATGTTGCATTACATCTGACCACTTAAAGCCTGAAAGGGGAAGAAACAAAGACCAGTTATAACAGAAAAATCTGTGATAGCATCATTGAAATAATGGAGAAGAGTCCCTTAATAGAGAGAAGAGAGAAAAGATCTGATATATTCTTCATCTTCAAATTGGGTCTTTCTCCCTTTGAAGAGTTTTCTTTTTTGTGCGCTTTATTTACTCTTTTTCCCTATCACCATTAGACTTATTTTGGCATCTTGGATGCTGGAGGACCTGGTGAAAGCTCTCAAGCTGAATGAAGTTGGTGAACTTGTTTAGATTCCCTATTCCTTGGATCCTTGAAACCGACTGTTCAGTCTGATGAATCCCCATTTGGCTATAATATTTAAAAAGTAATCCTGAGAGCCCTTATTGGGCAAATAGAAAAACACCTCAACAGAGATATAAATTGTGATGAAATATGCTAACTGATGATTAAACCTGGGAATAGGCTACCGAGTGATCTTTCCTATTCTTGAATGCCTCACCTAATTGGTAATTATTTGCTAAGTTTGTGGGTGGATCTTTACCTTCCCAGTGACTTCTTTACATTGGTCCTCTGTATGTGTATAAGTATCCCCTCATTCTATAGCTAGTGTTACCTTAAAGATACCTGCATCCATTTCTATCTGGTGCTAAATCTTTTACATGAAATTAAAATTTCATGTTGGTTTGAGTTTTGTGAGAGCAAGTGGGATTAGAAGCAAGGCATTTATATATTTATGACACAGACACTGTATTCATTTTGCATGAGTTCAAACATAACATTGTGACATGGAAACAGGACAAAACAGAATTTTTGGCATCTTGCAACATGTGAAGTTGTTTAAGAGGTGTAAAGATTTTCAGGGTTGCTTGCCAAGGGTGATTTACAGTGGGAATTTCCAGCTGCAAATATATGAAAAGATGCAGATGGGTTTTGCTCTTCGGTTTTCCAGAATAACCTTGGAAAAGTCCCTTTAACATATATTCATATGAATTGATACATATTTAAAAACAGATAAATATAGGCTTATTAAATGTTTTTAAATACCTTTTAGGAATTGCTTTCAAATTTCGCTGTTCTGTCTAGAAAAGTGCATAGCAGTACTCACATGTTGATATTTACAGTGTTAAGTAAAAATGATAATGATATCAAACAAATCTTGGCACTATTTTTATTTAATAATGTAGAAATAGGATGGAGTGGGAAAAATAAATGTGGTAAGTTTATCCTATATTATTCCATCTTTAATTTCATACTACCCCTCTCCCCCTGTTTTAGCTGATTTTGGAGACTATAATCAGTTTGATTCTCAAGATTTCCTCAGAGAATATGTGCTATTTCCTATGGTAAGTATAATTTTCCTTGTCTTAATTAATTTTCTACCTTCTTTGGACCTTTAATTCTTTCCTTTGAAAATCTCGGAGGATTTTACGTAGATATATTCCCTGGGGAGGAAACTAAATGCATTTATAAAGTAGAGAGAAGTTTTATAAAACGCTGAGAAAGTGCAGATGCTTTCTCCAGGCATCAAGGCCCCCCACGCCCGCATCTCCCCGCACCCCCCGCATGGCTTACTCACCGCCCTCCAGCATGCTGGCTCTCAGCCTTTCTGAACTCCCACGCCAGAGCCCTTGTACTTCGGCTTTCCTCTGGAGTGCTCTGCCCCAATCTTTGTATGACTGGCTCTTTCTTGTCATTCAGATCTCAACTCTGATACCACCTCTTCAAAGAGGTCTTCCTTTTCCTTGTCCACTTTTCTGATACACCCCAACCATCATCTGCTTTCTGTGTGGTGTTTGTTGTTTGTTGTTACGTTTTATTGTCAGCCCATCAGCTCTATGGTCCTTATGCAGGGACCTTATCTGTCTTGTCTACTGTTGCTTGGCACACGGTATGTGCTCATAAAATATTTGTTGAATGAATCACTGAAGTAAAATAACCATTCCTGAGTTAAACCAGAGATGAGACTGGGTTTTAATGCCAGGGGGATTTTTGTTTGGTTTGTTTGTTTGGTTGGTTTTGTTTTTGTTAGCTTCAGGGTAAATGAGAGAGTTTTGATGATGCAGGAGTCTAGTTTTTATCATTAAAATATTTGAAAATCCATATTAGAGAAGAATTATAACCAATCTAATGAATGGCTCCAATGTTAGAAATCATGATCATTCAACTCTTATTTTTTTGATCTATTTTGATGATCATTGATCTGAGTACTTCCAGGGGATGAAGTTATATAGGAAACGGTGCTTGTCCTCAAAGAGATTACAGTGTGGTTGAGTAAATAAGAAATTTGCAAAATCAGAATGTAAGGCCAAATGTAACAAAGCATTATCAGGATTTTATGTGAGGAGAGGTCTCGTGCACTTGGGGGATTAGGGGATCCTTAAAAACTAATGGCCTGTGAGCTATATCTTAAAGAACAGGCCAGTTGGAATAGGCAGAGATGGTAGGGAGTGAGGAGTGATATTTAGAGAGACAGATAAGAGGCAAGGTGGCTTGGGTGTTTGGGAAAGGTAGTTTGACTATCTACAGCTCAGGGGTGCTAAAGGAGAATAGTGGCTGATGGGACTGAAGTCATCTGACAAGTTGGAATGTATGTGTTCCTTCCAAGAGTTTGCAGATCCCATACTTCGAGAACCCCTGGATTCATGCAAAGAGACTGTAGGAAGTCAGTTGGGAATCTGCTGTGGTGATCTGGGCAAGAGGTATAATTTAGACATTTGCAGTGGAGATAAAAACAAGAAAGGAATGTAAAAGATGTTTTGGAAGTCAAATGGGCAGAACTTGGCATCTGGTTGGCTATGGCATATTGGAGAAGGTGAGGCATCTGTGACAAAGGTTTTAAGACTAGGATAAGTAAGGCTGGAATTGCTACCCCTATCAGTGCATACAGTGAATTTTAATGGGTCCAAAGCTTACCTTGCTCATCTAGGTTAGGGAAATAGTGCAAAATCTAACTTTTCATGATTAATTCTATCCTTATTCTTCTTCCCTTCAAGAAAATAGCAGTATTATCTACTGTCTGCTGTTTTTTAATCCTTATTAATTCTGCTCATTAAATCAACCTTCACTCAAAGAGCAGAGAAGTTCTTCATAGGACTGAGTGTAAACCTGGTTGAACCAACATCTCTAACATCTCAGATCACCTCAAAAGTCAGGATGTTTTCTAATATGCTCGATATGAAAACAGTGAAGTTCATGCCTTTAAATTTTAAAGAATGTGCATTTTTTTATCTGATGGAGTAGAATGAATTGGGTTGATAATATTCCACAACTTTTTTTCACTGTTCTCTCATTAAAGGTCTTTATCGCATAGCCTGTAGGCAGAGACCAGAGTTGAGTGCTGTTCAGAATTTTCAAAGTGATTAGCAGCATGATCTTTGTGAATTTGTAGATGATAAAATGCTCTGACAGGTTAAAGTGCTATGAAGTGGTAAAGGAGTTATTTTGTACATCATCCCTCTTTCAGAATTAGGCTCTGTCCCCGCTGGCAGATCAGATGCTTAAAAAGCATTGACCTCACAGATCTCACCATAAACCGACAAATATTGACATTGTAATTCTTAGATCTAGTCTACCCTCTTCAATATGGTAGCCACTAGTAAAATCTGAATTAATTAAAATTAACTGAAAAATCAAAAATTTAGTTCCTCAGTTGTATTAGCTACATTTTAAGTGCTTAATAGCCATATGTGGTTAGTGGCTACTGTATCGGATAGCTCAGATATAGAACATGTCCATCATTGGAGAAGTTCCATTGGATAGCGCTGATCTAGAAAATGATGTAGCAGAAGCTGATGCTTGTCTGAGTATCTCTCTGAGTTGGGAATATTCCTAGACTTTGCCATCAGCCATGTACCTTCATCCCCCGTCCCCCTGTTATCTTCTGGATGCACCATGTCAGAGAGGTGCAGAGCCACAGGAGTTGGGTAGTTCTGTGCCCATAATCTGGCTGTGCCACTTACCAGCTATATGACTTTGGGCAAGTTATTTAACCTTTCTGATCTAAAAATGAGGCTAAGAAGCCTAAACCTATTGCGAAGATTAAAATAGATATTGCACGTGAAGTATCTAACTTGGCACTTAGTTAAGTTCTCAATAACAATTTAGTCATCATCATCATCTTCTTATCAGCATTATTATTGTGTCTTTGCCATGCAAACATAAGAATAATTGAGGAGTGTGCTTCCAGGTGGCATCACTAGAAGCATTTTGAAATGTAAGCAGACAGAGGACAAGCAGAAGGTACAATTGATTATTAACCAGTTTTGCATAATTAAAAACTTGTTTGACAATATGAAACTTACACATTGTAGTGTAGAGTTTTTATAAATAAAAACTGATTTAAAAAAAAAGTTACTGCTTTCGAGATACTTAGCAGAGGGAAGGAGATGAGGATGAAGAATAGGATGAGTATGCAGATAACTATGGAAGAAATACAGTAGGCAGAACGTGCACAGGAAAGAAGAGTCCAGAGAAGTAAAAGTTTACATCCAGTTGGAGGGAACAGAAAAGCCCTGTCAAGGGAAATGCTAGCAGAGATAAGATCCAAAGAATGGGTTGATTTTTCCTAGGGTGTGAGGGGTTCTTCTCGGAGAGGTCAGCTTGAGTGTGATTGGATTTGTGAAGAGGAGTTGAGTTCGGTTTGCCTGAGTCCTTGAACCCTTGGGAGGGGAGTCCGGAAAGGGAGGCTTAGTCACACTGAAGAATGGGCTGAATGCCATGCCCAGGTGTCGACTTAATCAGATGGGCAGTGGGGAGCCATGGAGGGTTATAAACTTTCTGCTTAGTTCCACTGGCGCTTTGAAAGAGAAGAATGCATTCCTCTGGTGGGGGAGGGAAGATGGGATGAATGGTCTTGTTTGATCTTATAAAGTAACCGAATTTGTCAAATGGCATTTCTTCAGCAGAGAAAAGAACAAAGTTAAGTACACAGTGCACTCCGCAGGTGTGTGGCTGTGTACAGGCATGTACTCGGCCATTTTTCATTTGTGTGGAGTGGCTCTCACATTTCTCTGTGGCAGAGGCACATACCTCAGGGAGGCCCCAAGGCATATATTGAGCCAGTTGAATACAATAGCAGGGAGGCATCTTTTTTTTTTTTTTTTTTTTTTTAAGTTAGGAAGCAGAGGTTTAATGGAACACTTTTTGATCTTTCCTTCCTTTTATTTGGTTAACATGTATCTTTCATTAGCTTTTCAAAATTAGCACTGGGTTATTTCTACTACTTAATGCCTAGATGCATATACATAGCTAAATTTCTAAGCCATATGGAATTTTTGTTATTTTACAGCATGAAATTTAAAATGTTAAGCTTATTTCCTATCATGGACTTGAGTCATTTTAGTGAATGCCTAAGCAGGAAACAGCAAATTAATCAGTTAACACGTGAAAAATAAGAGCTGCCATAATTCCCTCCATCTTCTCTAAGGTCTCTCACAGCCATCTGCAGAGCTATAGAATTTCCAATAATACAGTTACATTTTCATTTTCCAGTTTTGAAAATAATATTCACGTTTCACATTTTAATGGTTTTGAGATGAAATGTTTCTTACAGTTGAGGTGTAAGAAACATTTATGGTCATAGTGTTTTATCCCTGAAAAGTTATTAAATTGGAGGCAACTCTTTAATTTGGAATCAAGGCAAAGAGGTATTTTGGATGTTTTCTGCTGAAACATTTCCCCCCACCCCTCAATGTCTAGCGTGAGCCTCAGGTGTGTCCTTATCAGGTCACACGGTTCAGGGTCCCTTCGGCCATCCTTTCTAGAGCTCAGAGGAAAATGCGGCACACCTGTGTTCTCCGTGCTCGCCAGCCTGGGGTTTGTGCAAGCTGCTGCTTGGGAAGGCTGGAGGCCGCTGGCCCCATGGCTTGAGCCCCCTTGGGCCCCACCAGGCCCCCAAAAGGGATGAGGCCAGCTCTGTGATCACTACATCTATCAGGCTTTCAGTAAATGATTGCTATTGTCTCCCGTCTTGGGTTTATTCCTCCAGACTCCATCCCTCTATCCTAGACAGTGCTTTGCTGGTAAATGTTTGACAAGCCCTGATTTCCATGGTGTAAAAACTCCCACCATGAAGTCACTTGAAGGAGAGTTGGGAAAAGATGCTTGTAATTGACTCTTCAGAGCCCACAGGGGTCAGGGGTCTGGTGTTCAGTTGATTGAGGTATCAGCTGGTCAGCGGCATAGCTGTTGTCTTACCAACATCATGGCCTCCACTCCCGTGAATGTCAGCAGGAGTCTGCTCTGCCTTCATGTGGGCTCTGAGGCAGTTTTCTGGTTTTGTGGTGGTGAACATAAAAGTCTGGCACAGTCCCTTCCTAGGCTCGACTTTTGAAGGGATAATGACCTGGAACTCATTTGCCTATACTCTGATCGTTAAAAATATACAGGTGTATGCATGCAAAGCATTTTTAATAAAACTGGTTCTGAGAGACAGGCAGATTGGGAAGAATGTAAATTATAAAAGGAGCTATTCCCTGGCCCTACAGAAATTAGGTGGCCACCCAAAATACACCTTGGAATAACTTAAATTATTGTGGAGAGCCACATTTTAAAAGTAAAAATGAGGAGTCAGTACCGAAAATTACAGCCTTTAATTCTGAAGGAGTAAAGGAGGGATCAAAGAGGCAAGGCAGATGAGGAACGTCTTCTGAAGAAGGGAGCTTTTTTTTTTTTTAAATTCATTTTACTGAGATAAATTCACATACCATGCTGTCATATAAAACAAATTGTACATTTGATTGTTCACAGTACTATTACATAGTTGTGCATTCATCACCTAAATCAATCCCTGACACCTTCATTACCACACACACAAAAATAACAAGAATAATAATTAAATTGAAAAAGAGCAATTAAAGTAAAAAAGAACACTGGGTGCCTTTGTTTGTTTGTTTGTTTATTTGTTTTTTCCTTCCCCCGTTTTTCTACTCATCCATCCATAAACTAGACAAAGGGGAGTGTGGTCTTTATGGCTTTCCCAATCCCATTGTCACCCCTCATAAGCTACATTTTATACAATTGTCTCTAAGATTCATGGGTTCTGGGTTGTAGTTTGGTAGTTTCAGGAATCTACCGCCAGCCACCCCAATTCATTAGAACCTAAAAAGGGTTGTCTATATTGTGCGTAAGAGTGCCCACCAGAGTGACCTCTCGGCTCCTTTTGGAATCTCTCTACCACTGAAGCTTGTTTCATTTCCTTTCACTTCCCCCTTTTGGTCAAGATGTTCTCCATTCCACGATGCTGGGTCTAGATTCCTCCTCGGGAGTCATATTTATTCCACATTGCCGGGGAGATTCACTCCCCTGGGTGTCTGATCCCGCGTAGCGGGGAGGGCAGTGAGTTCACCTGCCAAGTTGGCTTAGCTAGAGAGAGAGGGCCACATCTGAACAACAAAGAGGCATTTGGGAGGAGGCTCTTAGGCACAATTATAGGGAGGCCTAGCCTAAGAAGGGAGCTTTTAAGGTTTGCAAGCAAAGTAGCAAATGCTCAGAGCTTCTTGAACTTAACCACTTTCCATTCCTACAGGATTTGGCCCTGGAAGAGGCTGTTCTGGAGGAGCTGACACAGAAGGTAGCCCAGGAACACAAAGCCCACAGGTGAGGAGGGCCAGGCAGAGGGGGCAGGGGGCTGCCTGGCCCAACAGACAGCCATTGTCAGGGGGGCAGGAGGCATTAGCCTCCTTAGGCCCAGTCCCTGCCTTGAGTCAACAAAGGTCCGTGTAACTCACCTCTGTCCTATTCTGAGACAGGTGCATATGGGTTGAAAACGGTGCTACTTTTCCTTCCTTCTTTGCCTCCATCCTTCCTTCTGTCCTTCCCTTCTTTTCTTCCCTTATTCCCCCTCTCTCCCTTTCTTTCTTTCCTTTTTTTCTTTAACATCAGAAAGCCCATACAGATGTGGAGCTGTTGGCTAGGATAATTCCTCTCTGTGGCCTTTCTAGGAATCTGTGGCCAAGTATGGTAGGCCTGGGAATGCCGGTGCTGAGGGAAGAGTTAAAGAGCTACCTCCGGTGGACATGGGAAGGCAAAGGCCCCTTCCTCTTGAGAGGGAGATCAAGAGGGAAACTTGGGGGACCAGTTTAAGGAAGCACTAAGAGTTTAATGTCACGGCTACTTGGAACTATTTTGGACTAATATAAAACAAACGCCCTTCCCTTCCAGCCTCAGAGGACCTATACAGTAACCCTAGACTCTCATCTTGGTCACTTGGCTCCCAAAATATCATCCTTATAAACTTTTCTCTCTCTCTCTTTTTTTCTTTAGTAATAGAAATTTCTCCTGATGGGAGAAAAATATCTTTTCTTTTTAAAGCTGGTAGCATTATTCACAGGGATGTCTGGAATAATTATGTAGTGTTTGTAGGGCTGTGACCCTTAAGTAAATACCTTTACCTTCCTCTTATTATTCTCCATTAAGTAAAAGGCCACTGGGGACTATGTTTGCCAACACACCATACCTTTACAGTTGGGTGATGATTGCTTTTCCCAGAAACTAGAGCTAAACCACAGCTCTGAATTTGCCATCAGGAGGGTAAGCTCTTCCACTGACTTTGTTGTCCTTAACCATTTCCTCCTTTGATGCTATTTTGATTTTAGTGGAATCCTGCCAGCAGAAGCTGAACTTATGTACATCAATGAAGTGGAACGTCTGGATGGGTTTGGACAGGAAAGCTTCCCTGTAAAGGTAACGTAGTGTGGCATATCTTTGCTCTATCCTTCTCAGAAGGACCCAGGCATTTGGAACACATCAGTGTTGATAGCAGTGGGCCAGATGGCTTGGCTTTCTTATTGCTGTGTGGCATTAGTTGGCAAGTCCAATTTACTTTAGGTAAAGCAAATGCTTTTTCTTAACTTAGAGAGTTTGAAGTTTTCCTTGGTCTTCAGCAAAATATCTCATTTATAAGATAGTGTTCTGCATACAGAATACCAGCCCATCCTGTGCCTTGAAGGTATCCAAGCACATATCTGGTCTTACAGGGTATGCTTCAGTAAAGACCTTAGCCTGTAGTTTTCTTCCCCAGGCTTATTCTCTTTTTTTCCTTTGTACGGATACAGGGATATCTGTTTGTAATGTGGAATGAAACATTTCCTGCATGCAATCACAAACTTTATTTCTCCAACTCTATAGAGGCCTCCATTGTGGGTTTCCAGCCCCTCTGATGTTTTCTGGAAACTATGTCTAGGAAACTGTTATAGCACATCATGTCCTTTGCAACAAATACACCTCCTGAAATGGGTGTGGTTGGGGCAGGTCATGGTGCATGGTCATTTATGGGCCTGAGCCCATATCCAAATTCATTTTCCTCTCTCTGCTGACCAACTTTACGAAAAATGGAGTTTTATCAGAATCCTAAAGCAACTGGCACATTTCAGCAATTTGGGAGATGCCTGCAATTTCAGCACAAACATTTCACTCCAACTGGCTCCACTGGCTGGTTTATAAGTGTTCTGTTCCCCCTCTGTTGCACGTTTGCAATTTGCCTTAATGAGAACTGCCCATGTGCATCAAGTAGAATCAAACAGGGTGGCCGCAGCTTGCGGAAAGGGCTAAATGACTCTTTTTTAGATTTGTTTAATTTTCTTTTGCTTCTCTAATGGCTGCCCTTCGTAGGGTTGTAATCCATTTTCCTTGCAATAATGCCTTATGAAGCCATCTGCATCCCACTTACATTTCAGTAGCCCATATATAGTCATGATATTTTGGGTCATTGAAAAATCAGAAAACTTTTCTCCACTTCTAGCAAACTGACTTCCCAAATTGCTGAAAGTTGGGGGTTTTGTTGTTGTGGTCATTTGCTTGTTGTGTTTTAGTAATTCTGAGACTTGCGAAATAGGGACAGTTGAGATGGTGTTGAAACCCACTGTGCTTGGCTCTGATGCACTTTCTAGGTTGCTCTTTCATGGGAAGGGTACTCAGGGGGCTCCTGTAGCTTACTCTGAATGGGTGAACAGGCCCTGCTGACTCACTGTAGGGCAGGCGTAACTTGGCTGCATTTCTCTTTTTTTCTCTTTCTCCAACAAATCTTTTCATGACTAAGGTGATCACCTACAGACCACACGGTTCCTGGAAACCCAGTGATGACAGGTGGGACAGTAGTAGCAGTGGGGGCAGTGATGTGGTCAGCTCTGGAATAAGTGAAAGAGCAGAGAAGAAAGCATGCAGGGAGAGATGGTCAACGTTAATGTAATCCCTCTTGGTTAGTACAGGTCCTTATTGACCAAATAAGTAAGCTGTCTTATGGATATGTCCTAGGGGAGAATATTTCCCTTTAGTGTGGGCTTTTCCATGAATGGTTCCTACAACCTAAAAACCATGGCCTTTTCCATGAATGGTTTTCAAGGCTGGAGGAGTCACCTAGCCATTTGTAGGCAGGTCTGCCCCTCCTCCTCCACAAGCAGAGGTGTGGCTGCTGCCCAAGTCACTTATGGACATGGGGAGGGTGCTTCTGGGATGGGTAGGCTGCAGGCTGGAGCCTGGGTCCTTTGCTAAGTTGGACTTAGAGCCCTTACATTCTGACCAATGCAGTGACCCCAGCATCCTGGTAAGAGTGGTCAATTCAGACATCCCGTCCATGTTTTTCCATTGATTCAGGTGATGAATTGCTCTCCCTCCATCCCCATCAGAGTTTTACATGTACCTGCTGGCAAAGTACCCAAGGAAGTCTTTCTGCAGGATTTCCCTTTTCCTTTCCATCTCTACTTCTTCCATCTTCTTTTCTCACACATATTTTAATGTAGTATAATTTACCTTTTCTTTTTTAAATTTATTTTATTTTTAAAATAATTTACCTTTTTTCTTCAGCCAAGGTAGTTTTCTTCCTTCTTCCTCAGTTCTTTCCCTCCTAACACTCATTCTGCTTTTGTCACCAACAGTTGCCTTACCCATTCTTTATTCCTGTTCAAAGACTCCTTGTTCTAATGTAAATTTTGGGGGTGGGTGGAGAATAGGTCACTAAGAAGGGACTCTGTCTTCTTTGTGTCTTAAATGGGATCAAGTATTCTGGGAAGTGTAGAGATCCTTCTTTTTTGTCTTAGGCCTGACTATACCAAGAGACCAGACTGAAGATAAGACATCTGGGGTTCCCCTACAGAGGGCCAGGACAGATTGCTGACAGTGACACCTACAGTCCACAAGCCTTAGCCCTGCTCACAAAGCTCCCAGCCAGCATTTGGCACCCCACTCTCAAATGTGGGCAGCCAGGTGTCACCCAATATGATACCCTAACAGGAGAGACAGCAGAGATCACCACAGTGAGGGCGAAGCAGCCTGGAAAACAGAGACTCTGCTGGGAGAAGACAAGTGCCCCCCTTTAAAAGTGCATTTAACTTTATGCCTCAGAGATAAAAAAGAAAATCACGTCCTTGAAGGAATAGGGTCTATAAAACGGAACATTCAGAGAATAAAAAAGAGCTCTCAGAGATTAAAAATATGATATCCGAAATGGAAATCTTAAAAGAAAGGGCAGAAGATAAAATTGAGAAAATTTCACCAAAAAACAAAATAATGGAACGTGGGGGCACAGAGATAAGAAAATTAGAGGACCATGTCAGGGTGTCCAACATCTGAATAATGAGCATTCTAAAAAGAGTGAACGGGGAAACAAGATAATTCAAGAAAAATCCCAGAACTGAGGAATACGAGGTACTAAATTGAATGGACCAAGCATGGTGGAGGCAAATAAACTCACACAAGGGCTTTAAGAGGTGAAAGCTGCTGCCTCGGGGGAGCGGAATCAGTGGGGACAGGATCTGCTGTTTACTTCTTCTAAACAACCCTAACTAATCTTTAATGGTTCAAATTATGTGCATGTATAACTTAGATTTCAGCAATAAAAACTAAGTTAAAAAAGATATTAATAAGCCATCAAAGAGAAAATCCTAATGGCCCAAAACATGAGAAAATGTTAAAATTCTCTCTTAAATAGGAAATGTAACAAATTGAGAAAAAAGAAAAAAAAAATATATGGTCCAGTAGGATGTGCAGTATGGTGTGAACCCTTCAGGATCTGGCGCCCACATAGCTGACTGCCTTGTTGCCATGATGCTATTTGTGATTTATTCCCATTATGGTGAGAAACGGGGTGTGCTGGCTGTAAGGATAGACTGCTGCCCAAGTGCTTGGTTCTATAAGACTGCTGGGGTGGTCTGTTTCATCACAAGTATCTTTTGTTGATCTTATGCAGGACAATCATGGAAACGGTGTGCACCTTGGCATTTTCTTTATGGGGATTTTCGTGAAAAACAGAATTGGAAGACAAGCACTAATATACAGGTAGTCTTTTTTGCTGTTTTGGCTTTTTCACCACCACCACCCCCTTGCCCCTAATCCCCTTCTTCCTTTTCCCCTCAAGGGACTCTGGAAAAACTCCACCGAGTATCAAAGTTCTCAAATGAATTAAAAGCTAGAATTGAGATTTTTCTCAAATCAGATAAATTTGGCCCTCTGCAGGATTTAAGCAGTTATGAAGAAATTCACCTCACTTTTCCGGGAGGCCTGTAGAGGGAGGAGGAACGTTTTCTTCCTGTCTGACTCCAGGGAACTCCACAGAGCCAAAAGAGGGGAACTAAACTCCATATGCATCTGGTTAGAAATGGCTCTTCAGTCTCCTGCTTGAATATCTTTGTTGGGCTTATCAGTGACTGGTTGTTTAATCCAAACTGGCTTCTCTACATTGTCCTGGACCTTCTGCCTAACTACATATGCTAAAAGAGGGAAAACAAATTTTTATATCAATGAAAGAGGATTATTTGTGAACGTTTGTCTTGGAAAAAAAAAAATAGAAGCAATCAATTTATTATCATTATAAATTAAAGGACTTGGGAACTGTATACTATTTTGACATGTTAACCCTCTTTTCCAGTTAACAGGGTGGAACCAGAGTAGGGATGTGGCAGAGTATCCTCGCCTTTACATACCAGTGAGCTTGCTTTGTGTTGGTACCCACAGATTTCATCATAATGGCAATGATCTGAAAAAACCCACATGCTTTCATTTGCAAAGGCAATGCAGCCCATTATTTATTGGAAGAACCGCTTTCCTGTGTGTGCATCTGATAGGCAGAGCTGTGTACCTAGGGCCAGTGATCAATGATGGCTCTCAGAGACAAGCACAGATCACCTTCTGGAACTGAATCTTGGCCAGCCAAGTGCTCTCTGGATCAGCAGTTACTGCAGGTCATTTTGAGACACTTTTCTGAACAAAAGATTCCTGATTGGTTGTTATGTCCCTGGGTCCCACCCTACCATTATATTTATGACTTTTTATTCCTCTTTAATAGAGACGCTATTGTGCTGGGAGAAGGAAAAGAGATCTTTGGGGCTATACAATAAGCCTTTTGAATTTTGGGCACATTCAGAGTCAATTCCATGTATTTGTACCAAATTATGAATTAATTGGATAATAATATATAAATACAGCAGAGGTATAACAGAGGTAAATTTTTATGCTTATTGCAAAGCTATCCAGGCATTTTTGCCCCACACAGTTCTCTATAGCTAAATTCATGCTTCAGTTTCTCCTTGAGCCTGGAGAAGAGAAACAGACAAGTCTTACATTCCAGTTATTGAGATGGAATAAAAGAAAATAGCAATTTGAATGCCTGATGAGCATAAGCTACTCGGCAGTTTTGCACAGTTTCCTTAGGAACTGCTTCTAGACCTCTTCTTTAGCATTTATCTCAAAACCCCCAACAAAATGGGAATTTACTGCTATTATAGTGTCATGTTAATTAGGCCCCAAGGGAACATCGTATGGTGGGGACAGGAGGAGTATATCCATATTTTTGGCAGTTGATCTGAAGGAATGGAGCCAGGGGAAACCGAGTGTCTCATATCTCTAGAAACCTTCACCGAGGAGCTTGTAGCCGTGAGTTCATGTAGATATAATCTGTCGGCATGTAAGTTGGGCAGCAAACTCTGCCGAACACCTGTAGAGAGTCTTGCCCTAGCAGATGTACTTAAACATGGTACTGTATGATGGAAAGGTGACTGGAGGAAAATCTGGAAACCACAGGTCTAGAACTCATTCATCCCTGACAAGTGGAGCGAATATGGCTAAGTAATGTTTTCATTTGTGTCTAAATTGCCACATATTCTGCTAACGTAGGAACAAAAATAGTGCCTCGTCTACCCTAGAGGCTTGATATAAAAGTTGTAGTCTGTACAGATGAGATGCAATATTTTACTTTTAGTCATTTCAGCAAACATTTATTGGGTATCTGCTTTGTGTCAGGTACTTGGCTCAGTGCTTGGAATACAAAGAGGAAGAAGGCAGAATTCCTCCATGGGGCATGAGGCCTGTGGTCTAGTTTGGTCTAGTTAGGGATCAAGTCACAAGAAATCAGAAATTGTAATGCTGGGTGATGAGTGATGGCGGACTACCCCATGTATCGTGGGAGCAGATTAGAAGGTACCTCTCCTAGCATGAGTGTTGGGGATGAGGAGGGCTTCCTAAAAAAGGTGACTTCTGAGCTTGTTGTAAAGGGTAACCAAGAATTAGCCAAGCAAGGGATGGTAGAAGTAGAATGATCAAAAAAATGAAAAAGCAGTGGGTAGGGAATTATAGGTTGGGGCACAGAGTGAAGGGTAGGTAGTAGTAAAAGATGGTTAGAAGTAGAATGGGAGGCAGTAGCTTGTCTTTTCCCTTGTCTAGTAGTGATTTCCATGTATTTCATATTAGATAAGGTGCTCTATGAGGAAAGGGAAGGGAAGTCTGGTTTTTGTTTGTTTGCTTGCTTGTTTAGATTCCAAGTATATGTATTAAATATTCTATAGGAATTTTCTTTAGGTAGCATAACCAATCTGTGGTGCATGTTGCAACATAAAGGTGTTGTGCATTCTTCAGCCTTGATTCCTGGATGCTCATACATTTTTAATAATGTATTCCTCCATCATTGGAGGGAATTGCTTTGTCATTGTAAATGAATAACAACAACAACATGACAGCAAAAAGCCCTTTCAAATTTTCCTCATAGCTAATTATAAAGGAAACTGTATTTTATGAGCAGTGATATATGAATATTTTTAAATAGCAATTTTATCTATTTTAATAGATACATTTCATTTTCTTTACCTTTTTTTTTGTCTTGAGAGAAGGAATATTTAGCTTTTAATATTTAGCTTTTAAAAGTATAAATTGAAATCGTAACTTGTAAAATGAGACTTGACATTTAGCAGATGGCCCTCCTATGCCGAATCATAAATGCATGGAACGTCTCTGGGTCAACACAGTTGTATTTCTTTTGACCAGGTGGAATGATATTGGGAATATCACTCATAACAAGTCAACTATTCTGGTGGAGCTCATCAACAAGGAAGAGACTGCCCTCTTTCACACGGTAAATGGACCGACAAAGGCAGGGTTTGACAAGCAACTTGTTCTTTGACTTTCCAGTTCTTAATTATTCTTTCCTTGTTCGTCATGTCTGGAGGGAATGAAATATCCTCTTGAAAAGATACTTTCTAATACTTGCCTAGTGCTATCACTGTGTTTTGGGATAGTGGTAGTCAAATACTGTGTTCAAAATGCCAGGTTCCCCAGATGACTTTTGATGCTAGGATTGGAGTTCCTCAACCTGCCTTACCTGGGACGGAGGACATTGTCCAAGTGCCGCATTCCTCTGCACTTTAGTTACACCCCTCATCACGTAACCCCTGATCATGTTGCATGGCATTTTCTTTCGCTGGATGACCTGGAGTTTCTTTTCCAGAATACTCCAAGCCTAATCAGAAGTAAGCTGAGTGATTGACGTTCTGTTGAGTGCCTTCCTGAGAGCCAGGACCATTCAGGCATCTTACTGCCTCCAGTTTAATGATGCTTGTTGTTTATTCCATGTTCTGCTGTTTTTAATCACTTGGTGTGGAGTTTTGTGGACATGCCAGTTCATCAGTGCAGTCCCAGCATCTTGGACATACAGAACTCTTTAGCAGAGAGCATTTTCCACCTTCCTTTGCTGGGCTCAGTAGGCATGGCTGCTGCTGAATTCAGCAGGTTGGTTTGCCAGCTCAGTGTGTTATTTCATGGTTGAAATGAAGGCAGCGAGGAATGTGTCCTGCGTATATAATCAAAACAAATGTTTATTCGTCTCTGTCTTTTATTTTTCAAGGATGATATTGAAAATGCCAAATATATTTCTCGGTTGTTTGCTACACGGCACAAGTTCTACAAACAAAACAAAATCTGCACAGAGTAAGTAAACATTAAGTTCACCCTCTCACTCGATGACTTTGTCAGATTACATTCATGTGCTTTAGGGATGTTGTAGATTGTTTTCTCCATTCACTCTTTCTCCTCATTCTTCATAGAAGCTAAAGAAGTAAGCTAAAGCTAGGCAGGAATGAAAGAACTGGTATGATGAAGTCTAATGTAGCTCATGTGCCTGGAGAGAAAATAATTTTGCAAATTGACTGCGAATGCTCGACTATCTGGACTGGTTGGCCCACGTTAGTCCCTTTTCAACACTCTGCTGTGAGTTCGGAGGAGCCGAGCAGTTCCCAATTTGCCAGGGTGCCTCTTCATGTCAGATGTGGAGTGTGTTCAGAAGCATGTAACAGTGACGAGCCAACTTGAAAGAGAAGAAGCGCCTGTCATCCTCAGCCCTGTTTCACTTACACAGTTGGCTTACCCTGCGTGTGCTTCTGGGTCATGTCATCTGACTATAAATGAGAGGCCAGGGTAATTAGAGGAAGACTTGGAAGACACTAATAGATTTCACAAATCCAGGTGTATTTTTTTTTTTTTTTAATTTGGAAATAAAGACGAGCCTTGATGAGGGAACTTAAATGTGACCTGACCTCAGATGTAGCGTGCTGGGGCTCACTCTACGTCGTCTTTACCTTGGTTGCCTTCAAAAGGCGTTCCTCAGCAGAGTACATTTAGCAGCTTGGGAGCCCAAGGTGTTTAATTTTGTTTCAAAGAGCTTCAGGGCTGTAAATGCAAAAGAAGAACTGCTTTTCCACTCCCCCAGTGGACACATCCAAGACTGTGAAAAGTATTGTCCTAGAGCAGCTCCTGCTGAAGGATGTGGCTGCTTTAGAAGTAGATCATCAGGTCACCACAGACTTTTTTCTCTACATGAGGGAGACCGTTTCAAACCAGTCACTGCAAGTTGGTCACGTCGGGGTCTAAAAGTATGTTTGACAGTATTACGCCTGCCAGCAAAGTTTGCAAATGTAAATCAGAGGAAGCGCTGATCAGGACCTGGTAAATTAAGCAGCCATATCTTTCTTTTAGATACACCATTCTTTTGAGTGTATTCCCTATTGGTCACTTCTGCGCAGTTCTACACTGCTGCTGCCTTCAACTGTGAGGGTTATCTGACATTAACAAGCATTCTGTAGTTGACTTCTGTAGGGAGAATTAAAAAAAAAAAAACTTTTGAGAAGTGTATTTCACTGTAGTCTTCTTGTTTAACCATTTCTCAGCAAATGTCTTTCCTGTGAAATTTACTGAATATTTATATGCCTTTTGTGCTTTTCTGATATTAGTGAATATCACTTCTTAGACCAAAAACTAAGAAGTTCTACTTTTCCTACTTCTGTAGTAATCATTCCTTTCTTCTCCCTAATCAGGTACAGAAGGTTCCTAATCTCTTAGGTGATAAAAACTAGGGCTCTCTACAAAGTGCACCCACACTCCATGTCCACATGAAACTCGGCTTACGGCTTCAGCAGCTCGCACAGGCCACATTAAGGCTGGGGTATCCCACTGGGTTCCACTAACCCAGCACCATTTTAACAGCATCCTTCTCCACTTACGAGTCCTTTCTGACACCTGAAAGTGTGTCATTGGTTTTTCTGCTCCTGAGAGCTACTGTTTGTCATTTTGAGATAGAGCTACCAGGAGTGGTTCCCATATTTCTTGACTTTGGGAGAAAAAAATGGGAGGGTGGGGGTGGTGGTTAACATAGCTCTAATGATACTGTATTTGGCCAAGCATTTTAAAAAATCCAACATTCTGTCTCCATCATTTGATAAAAGAGAAGACATTTTATCACCAAAAAGGAAGGAAAGATGAAATTTCAGAATAAGGAGAGCCCTTTAAATTAAAGAAATTTAGCTTGATGTAAAACTCTATAAACATCCTGGTTTTTTAGTTTTAATGATTTCACTTAGGACAGGAGAAAATGTAATGACATTTGGGACCTACTGCTCAAGAATTCAGTAAACTCCTTGTCCCCACTTTTATTTATCTCTACTTTTTTTTTTTTTTTTCCCCAATCCAGGTTGGTTCTTAGTCTGGAAGGGATCGGATCAGATAAACAGTTGTAGTGTGTATTATCTTAATGTAATGTGTGTTCTCTTAATGAAAAGTTCCTTTATATGGTCATCATAAATGAATTTCCTAGGTCTTCCATAACAAATTACTCCACACTGGGTGGCTTAAAACAGCAGAAATTGATTCTCTCCCAGTTCTAGAGGCCAGAGGTCTGACATCGAGGTGTCGGTGGGCCACGCTCCCTCCGAAGGCCCTAGGAGAGGGTCCGTCCTGGCCTCTTCGAGTCTCCGGTGGCTGCTGACAGTCTTCGGCATTTCTTGGCTTTGTAGATGCATCACCCCAGTCTCTGCCTTCAACATCGTAGGACGTTTGCCCTGTGTCCGTGTCTTCACGGAACCTTCCCATAAGGATACTGGTCTTGGATTTAGGGCCCACCCTATTCCAGAATGACCTCATTTTAACTTGATCACATCTACAGAGACCCTATATCCAAATAAGGTCACATGCACAGGTACTGGGGTTAGGGCTTCAACCTATCGTTGGGAGATGCAATTCAATCTATAATAGTCCATCCAGAAATATTTTATCTATTTTGGATTTTCATTTGACTGTTGACATTTTAAAAAAATGTTTTCTTCTTGCTTTTCTTTTCAATAATGAAATATTTTAAACATAAAAAAATTTACGAGTAGCATTAAAATAATCCATGCACTAATGGCAGTATTTTTCAGTCTTGCTTATTTCCCTCTTAATTTTTCTTTAGAAACAAGCCTCTTTTAATATTACTTTGTAAAACTTATTATTTCCAAAAATTTTGAAAATAAAGAATAAAACAGGAAATAAAAATTGCTCTTAGCTTCCCTATTTGGAAACAATATTTACATTTGGTATTTTTGGTTTAAATCTTACCCATTTTGTCTGTTTCCCCTTCTCCCTCTCCTTTATCTATCTGCCCTCCTTGTATCTGGTAAATAATACCGATTGTCCTCATGTGTTCAATTTTTCATGTAGACAATCAAATTCTCCACCTCCCATCAGACGCCAGCCCACCTGGAGCCGCTCCTCCCTGGTATGTATAATCTGTTGAGTAATCACATAGTCTGACTGGTGGAAATACACATGGTGTTCTTTCGTTGCTAACTTGAGGGGAGAGGTGAGAAAACATCATAAGCAGGGCAGACTCTGTGAGGACATGGAGGGCCTCAGTCTGCCAAGCAGAGGTGCTACGGGTCCATTTTCTCCCCCTGTACCCATCCATGCCCATCACTTCTCAAAGCGTGGCTCAAGGCTCACCAACGTGAGTAAGCCTGGCCTTACTCTAGGCTGATAAAGCTGTGTTCCTTCAGCCCACAATCTATGGTGTGTTTTTATCCTCTTGCTCATCTGTTGTCTTGTCTCTGTTTCTGGTTGTTGCACACAGACTTTGGTTGTAAGTCCACAAATTTTTTTTTTTTTATTCATTGCCATCAATATTGCTCAATAAACCAGTCAGAAAATGCTTTTTAAATGAGCAAGGAATTGAATGAGTTTAGTTGGTGGTCTCAGGTATTCAGTGAGGAAGATTAATTGTATGTTTTCTCATTTTAAGGCTTTAATTACACAACATAATTTGAATTGATCCACAGTTCTACCTGACATTGGCTTTTTTTTTTTTTTTTTTTATGGCTCCCCTTGTCCTGTGAATAAGGAAACACAACTCTGATGTCAATACATTTGTTCTGTCTTAGCGTGTTTAATTTTGAGGATTATTCAAAGATAATGTAATAGAACTATATAAGAGAGTTGGTTTCCTTTAAAGGTTTCTGCCTGCTGTTTTTTTTTTAAGTCTTAATTCTTTTCCTTTAGGTTATGATTTTTTTACAACAAAATAAAAATAAACTTATGACCTTTTATCTTTCTAGACGAAGAGCTTTCATTAAGTAAACAGGAGAATACTGTTTTATTACTCTTCCTAAGCAATGTATATTTACCCTACAACACATCTTTAATTTGTCTTTTGAAAGAAAGTTTTGAAATTTTTTTCTGGGGAAAATGCATGGACTCTGATAATTTTAGGGTTGAGCCATTATATCATCCCATAATGATTCTTAAGTGCTCACTTGATATTTTTTTTCTTAATATGCACAGTATTCCTTATATGGTCCTTGGCCTTGGAAGCCTGGAGAGTCACTTTAGGCTTTTCACCTGTAGCACCAATAGATTTGCTCATGACACTGGTTTCTTAGTTCTTCTCCTTTGTTAGTATTATTTTCCCCAACTCTTGCTTTAATGTCCAGATGTCTTAGCGTGATAATTTTCCATTTATGTCCATGAAACACGATGGGAGTCAAAGTGATACAAGCTTTTTTTGTGATCTGATCTCTTGCCATTATTATCCAGATAAGATGCAGAGGATTTCCTATTTTATTGGGTTGAAGACAGTGTATAGGAAGTCAGATTCATGGCTTCTCTCTTTCTCCTGCCCTTTAGGTTTTAAACGTTTTACCAGGAGTGTCTTGAATGAGTATGCTCAAGACCAGATAATCTTGTCTCCTCTTGGCTTCCTGCTTTAACCAGGATGCTGATGGCTGTTTTTCGCTTGCCCTTCTGTTAACTGTGTTATGATATTTAATTTGTTTCGTTATTAGCAGGTATGAAAAGAAATGGAATGTGTAATTCTAAAATAGTGTTTGGAAGATTAGTTATGATAGTCCTTTACCTATACATTTATGACACTCCATAGGTATCCACTTATTTGTTGGATTTTTTTCTTTTAACACGTGCCAGAGAGGACAGTAAGCCAATTTTTCCTGTATGTGTTTCTATTCCCAAATACAGTTCCCTCTCCACTATTTAAAAAAATAAAAAATAAGTGCCTTAGAACCTGCTGTCCTCTCATGAAAAAATTGAGTTAAGTAACGTTTGACGAAGAAGAGGAAAAACATTTTAAAAATGCAACTCAAAACCAGCCAAAAGTATATTAGGGAATATTTAGAAGAACTGATATAACATCTTTTCTTTGGTATCCTGAATTACTTTCTTAGATTAATTTAATATCAGGTTTTTATCTTTCTCCCTTGATTACTTTTAACTTTTGGATCCCTTGTCTTTATTACCTTCTTTGTTTGCCCTTTTGACGCCGAAGCATTTTGTTTGTAGGTGAGTTATTTATCCAGCTTCAAACTCTTGACAAGTGTTCTTTCCATTGAGGATGCTGAGAAAGTATGATCCCTGCTGGCATTGGGTTGTTGGCTTGATTTCAGCTTTTCAGCTCCTCGTTCAAGTTTGCTAATGCTGCTGGAATGCAAAACACCTGAAATGGATTGGCTTTTATAAAAGGGGGTTTATTTGGTTATACAGTTACAGTCTTAAGGCCATAAAGTGTCCAAGGTAACACATCAACAATCAGGTACCTTCACTGGAGGATGGCCAATGACGTCCGGAAAACCTCTGTTGGCTGGGAAGGCATGTGGCCAGCGTCTGCTCCAAGTTCTGGTTTCAAAATGGCTTTCTCCCAGGATGTTCTTCTCTAGGCTTCAGGTCCTCAAAAATGTCACTCTTAGTTGCTCTTGGTGTGTTTGTCCTCTCTTAGCTTCTCCGGAGCAAGAGTCTGCTTTCAACGGCTGTCTTCAAACTGTCTCTAATCTGCAGCTACTCTCTCAGTTTCTGTGCATTCTTCAAAGCGTCCCTCTTGGCTGTAGTTCCTCTTCAAAATGTCACTCTCAGCTGCACTGAGTTCCTTCTGTTTGTCAGCTCATTTATATGGCTCCAGTGATTTAATTTAGACTCACCCTGAATGGGTGGGGTAACACCTCCATGAAAATTATCCAATCAGAGTCATCACCCACAGTTGGGTGGGGCGCATCTCCATGGAAACACTCAAAGAATTACAATCTAATCAACACTGGTATGTCTGCCCACACAAGATTACATCAAAGAAAGTGGCATTTTGGGGAACATAATACATTCAAACCAGCACACTCCTAAAATAGTAACATTTGCAAAAGTATTTATAAGCCTAATTTTAAAAAATAATCAAATAGAAACTATTAAGAGATCTTCTTTAGTGGCTTGCAAACTCAAAGTTTTTTTGTTTTGTTTTTAGCATCAGAACCCTTTCTTCAAAAAACTCTTTCCTAAAACCCTAATATATAGATAAAGTGGATAATGTTTTAGGTCTGGGGAGGAGAACGGGGCCTCATTAGATTGACAAGAAACAGATCCAGTGAGGTTAAATGACTTGGTTAAATCATACCAGCGAATAATCATAATGGTAAATATTTCCTCTGTTGGCTCACCAAATATTTAACGCATCTGTTTTTTGTTTGTTTGTTTTGTTTTGTTTTTTAACCCATCTAAAACTTTACCTCTTTTCAGCAGCAGGAAGTTATTCAGGTTGAGTCTAAATGGCCATCTTCAAGAACCTTACGGAAAAGATTCTTCGTTGAAGGGATAGATAGATGGTTGAACTGGATTCCCTGCCAGGCCCTCTCCACATTTGATTCTGCAATGGGGAGGATCAATAAGTGGTCTCAAGAAAAATATACTCATGTTGTCAGTCACAATTTAGACTTTGATAAAAATTGCAGCTGGGCCCAGTTTAACCCTAGTCCATCCCAGTTCAAGGTTGACATGGAGCTGTAGGTCCAGCAGTGCTGTGCTGTGAGCTTGTGACTCCAGGAGGGAGTCAGTTTTGAATAGACTGAAATAGTTTCTCCCTTACTCTCTTATTATTTCTTAGGTGAGACATAATGATGTACCTGTTCTGAGTTACTCCTTTAAAGAAGACATAAAATGTTGTAGAAAATAAATAGCTACATTTCAATTTTTGATTACAGTTTCTCTTTCTAACCTTGAACCAATTTCTTTCTCATTTCTTTTTTCTCCAGTCCCAAACTTAGTAATGAGATGGGGACACAGATGGGCAGAAGAGTGGTCAAAGGGTTGGACAGGGAGAGCAGCTGCATAGAGGCGTGCTTCCTCGTAGCGGCAGGTTAAAGAACTGTCGTGTGCTCGGGTGGGCTCTCTGCGTGAATCCACGGCCTTCTGCCAAGTCCTCCCCACATACTCTGTGTTCTCTCTTTCAGCCCCGGCAGCAGCCATACATCTTGCCTCCTATGCATGTCCAGTGTGGAGAGCACTACTCAGAAACACACACTTCACAAGGTAACTTTGGCTTGCCATTTTCCCTTCTTAGGATAAAATGTTAAGAAATTGAGTACCAGTAAGCAGTAAAGGAGACTTTTTTTTTTTTACAAGAAGATGACAGTCATGCGTTCATTTTAACTTTGTTATTGTCTGAATGACAGCAACCAGGAACTTCAATTTGTGAAAGACTATCATTTGCCCCTGAGAGAAAATTTTCCCCAGAATTTGCTCCTAAGGGAGTTGGGGACAAGGAGTGAAGTGGGCTCCTTTCCTCATTTCTTTTGTAAGTGGGCTGTTGCGATGTGAGAGGGACAGCTAACCTCAACCTCAAAACAGGAGATGGTAGAAAGTCTTGGATCTGGACAATATGTCTATTGGATACTTAGTTTCTATGTTATAATGTGATGGCAGTTTTGAATCCTCTGTTCTTGAAAGCATGAGCATGAAAACTAAGATAATCAAGGCTACTGAATTTAATAAAATAGTACTTTTTATCAGCAGGCTAGTAAAGTTACCCCACTTCTATGGGGAGGCACCGATACCATTAAAGGTGGAAAATTCCAACACATTTGTCCCTGAATTCTCCTAGTTTTTCTTGCCTATCACATCTCAGCTGTTCCCTGTTCAATTTTTAATCATCTTTTCTGTTTTTTTCTCCTTTTCCAGCTTTGTTTCCCTCTGCTTTGCCCATGTTTAAATCCACAGTGTGAAAAATGAGTGTACTTTGTTATAGAAAGTGTTTTGGCAAAAGATTACCTTCCTAGGCTCGTGTATGAAGTGTGTATACATGTGTATTAATTAAAGGAATCCTGGACATCTGGAATGGGCCTGACTTGAGGAGTCTGTTTTTCATCTCTTTGGATACCTCTTTAAACTGTTGCTAATTGTTACATGAATTAACCTCAACCATGAAACCAAATCTAAAGGAGGGTTTTAGGCAATGGCTACAATACCCTTAATCTGCTCCCTTGTTGCTGGTCAGAACGAGCTAGTCATGCTGACATCCTGGCCATTTATTTGTCTCGAGTCTTCCTGAATGCTCAGCAGCTCCTTGGATAAAGGGATCTTTTCCACTTCAGTCAGGAAGAGTAGCTGCAAGTACTTAATTTCAAATCTTTTACCCTATTAAAGTTCAGTCCTGGTACTGAGACCTGCACAAGAGGGCGGGACTGGTGTACCCAACATAAGGCCATTTGTTGCTGCCTGATTTCAAAGCTCATGGCAAAATTAAGAACTTGTCCAGGCAATACCTATTCCACATGTGGATACCTTTCTTTGTTTAGGATCCTTTTTTCATTATGCTTTAAAGTGTTCCTTCTGGATGTTGGCATTTTGTCTTAAGAAATTATCAGTTTTTTGGGGGAATTTATGGGTGGAGATAATGGGACTTTACTTTTTTTTAATGATTTATTTAAATGAAAAGTCACCCCCATAAGTGTGAGGATGAGCTGAATAGAAGCATGATGACTTGGAGTTCATGTGCCTTTGTTTGACTTCTTGTAGATAGCATTTTCCATGGGAACGAAGAAGCCTTGTATTGCAACTCTCACAACAGCTTGGACTTAAATTATTTAAATGGCACCGTTACCAATGGCAGTGTGTGTAGCATTCACAGTGTCAACTCCCTCAACTGCTCCCAAAGTTTCATCCAGGCGTCTCCCATATCCTCCAACCTCAGTATCCCTGGGAGTGACATCATGCGGGCTGACTACATCCCCAGCCACCGGCACAGTGCAATCATCGTTCCGTCTTATAGGCCGACCCCTGATTATGAGACAGTGATGCGGCAGATGAAGAGGGGGATCATCCACACAGACAGCCAGAGCCAGTCTCTGAGAAACCTCAACATCATCAACACCCATGCCTACAACCAGCCAGAGGAGCTGGTATACAGCCAACCTGAGATGCGGGAGAGACACCCCTACACTGTCCCTTATGGACCACAGGGGGGCTACAGTAACAAACTCATCAGTCCATCTGACCACATGAACCCAAAGAATAACACCGTGCAGAGCAAGCCGGGGGCGAGCGCCATCTCCCACACGGTGAGCACCCCAGAGTTGGCCAACATGCAGCTCCAGGGCAACCATAACTACAACGCGGCTCATATGCTCAAAAACTATCTCTTCAGGCCACCGCCCCCCTATCCGCGGCCCCGGCCTGCCACTAGCACCCCCGACCTCGCCAGCCACCGCCACAAGTATGTCAGTGGCAGTAGCCCAGATCTGGTGACCCGGAAGGTGCAGCTCTCGGTGAAGACCTTCCAAGAGGACAGCTCCCCGGTGGTGCACCAGTCTCTCCAGGAGGTGAGTGAGCCCCTCACAGCCACCAAGCACCATGGCACAGTGAACAAGCGCCACAGCCTGGAGGTGATGAACAGCATGGTGCGAGGGATGGAAGCGATGACCCTGAAGTCGCTCAACCTCCCCATGGCTCGCCGCAACACTCTCCGGGAGCAGGTGCCTCCAGAGGAGGGGCCAGGGAGCCACGAGGTTCACCAGCTTCCTCACTATCACCACAAGAAGACCTTCTCTGATGCCACCATGCTGATCCACAGCAGTGAGAGCGAGGAGGAGGAGGAGGCTCCAGAATCGGTGCCGCAGATCCCCATGCTCCGAGAGAAGATGGAGTACAGTGCCCAGCTCCAGGCTGCCTTAGCCCGGATTCCAAACAAGCCCCCACCTGAGTACCCTGGACCAAGGAAAAGTGTTAGCAACGGGGCGCTGAGGCAAGACCAGGTCAGCCTACCTCCTGCCGTCGCCAGGGCCAGGGTGCTGAGGCACGGGCCAGCCAAAGCCATCAGCGTCTCCCGGGCAGATCAGCTGGCCGTCAACGGGTCCTCGCTCGGCCCTTCCATCTCGGAGCCCGACCTGACAAGCGTGAAGGAACGGGTCAAAAAGGAGCCTGTGAAGGAAAGGCCTGTGTCTGAAATGTTTTCCCTGGAGGATAGCATTATAGAAAGAGAGATGATGATTAGGGTAAGTGTCTTCCTCTCCCAGGGTTTTGTTTTGGGACAGTTACACAGGCTGGTCTCCCCCTGCAACCTCCTCTGCTTTTCCATGATTAGATTCAAGGTATGAAAACAGATTTTAGGCACTGGAGAAGGCACAAGGCTTATCAGGGACAGAGTTATATATTTAAAGATCATCTGGCATTTAAACAGGTCATATTTTATTTCACAAAACTTTTTCTTTAGCCCCTTCAAATAAGTCTTCCATTCTCATCCGTGGCTTCTGAAGGGCACCCTTGGTACTAAGTGCTGTGACTGAGCTGGGATGGAGTAGGTTGTTGGTGTCAAGGTCATCACCTAGGCCAGCATTTTGCTACTTAATTGGGTCTCAAACTACCTGTTGTGTGAGTTGCTGGAAGCTTGTTTTTCTACATCTCCTTATGTTTTGTGTTTTTAGGGGAAAAGTGTTTTTTTTCTGATTAGATATTAAAAGAGCAACATTCCTGCAGGCTTTCTGGAAAGACCTACATGTCACGATTGTGCGCCAATATTATGCAGACCATGATGTGTCCAGCACTATTTAGTTTTCTTTCAATAGATGTTCAATACAAATCCAAGAAAACTATAGGAATTGGATAGGTAACTCAGAAACTTACCACTGAGCTTCATTTCCCCTTTGAGTTTATTATATCAAAATTTTCCACACATGTACATGAATTTGCATCCACATGTGCACATACAAACAGGCACACACACACACACACACACACACATCGTTTGAAGATTCGTCCAAGTATTGGATAAATAAGCCTTCTTCAGAATATGTACAGTCTAGAGCAATGTGTAGAACAACAAGGCAAAGGTATCTCCTACTATTGAGAAAATTACTAGATTGTAGTTGCTACTTTTAAAAATATCAAAACTCTATTGCTGTTTATTCTGAAAGTTTTCACTCCCTGAAATAACAAAACAAAGCTTTTCATTATACCTAATCAAACCCAGGTTGACTTCTCTTCATTCACCTCATCTTTAGCAGAAGGTTGTCAGGGCTTATTTTAGGAACTACAGAACAGTTGTTAACTTAAAATTTGCTTTGATGGAGTTCATTAGACTCCTTTTGTTTATAAGCCTTCCTAAGTCACCAAGAGGAATCAACCTAAAAAGGACAGTCAGGAAATCACAGTTTTAAGGAAGCAAGTTTCTGGGTTCAGGAATATTATCCATAGTAACTTTAGTACTTTAGAAAAACCTTAAGAACATTCTCAATCTCAGTTTTGGCCATTGGATCATAGTACTAAGAATTTGGTGCAGGCATAAGTTTTCCACAGTTTGCAAACCTAGAGGGAAATTTTGAAAGATGTGCTTCTGCCTCTGGCAAATAAAACTTTTGGCCGTGGGATGGAATGATGGAATGAAATGTGGTGGGGATGGGGTGCCTATAGGAGAAATTTTCCTAGCTTGGAAAAAGTAATTAATTGGTATAAAGAGTTTTTCAGCAGTTCCTGACCCCAGATCTCTTGAAAACAACATGCATCAAGGATCTGTCAGTCTAAGCATTAAACTTAGGTATTTCCCCTGCCTACTTGATATATATTGATGCTCAATAATAACCTCATTTTGGTCATATTCATTCTCTTCTCTCGTTACCTATATTAAACAAATAACCTGTAACCACAATCACAGACTTAGCCCCCTTTGTTTATCTTCCATTATCACAAAGGAGCAAAGGGTTTTCCACTAGTTTTTTCCCATCTTCTAGTCTATATCATCTATATAGATAATAGTAAATAGCAAATTTTGCCCATTCACTTTTAGTTCAGGAAGGATTAACCCTTCCCTACTTCATTTCTCTGTTGATTTTTTTTTCCCCCCAAATCGTGCACACCGTGACTCAAGGACTGTTACCCCTGCTGGGAGCTGGGCTAGGTGGTTTCTCAGTGGTTCTGGATGCCAAGGCAAGATGTTGACCCTGTTAGTGCCACCAAAGCTGAAGATGACTCCATCTGATTTTTACTGAGGAAATTCAACCTGATGTTTTAAGCAGCATCTCTGTGTCTTACACTTGTCTGCTCTCCCTTCTGGGCAGCTTTTGACTAGCCTGTTTGGAAAGGGTGGGAGGAGAAGGCTGCCTGGCCTCTCCAGAACCCTCTGAAAAGAAAACAATGAGAAACTCTAACCAAATGAGAACTGGAGGGGTCAAGTATGGTGAGAATTTGCCCCATGGGCAGCTCGCCATAATTGTGGAGCTTCTGTTTGATGTCAGGCTGCCTTTTAGCTCCTCCTTTTGGCTCATCCTGCTGCCTGGAAGACATTTTCCCTGCTTCTGGCCCCTAAGCAGGAGTCATATACGGGGAAGAGAAAGAACCAAATCAGATCTTGGTGTTACTTGTTTTTATCTCTGGTAAAAGTTGATAGGATAGGTGAGAAGGCACTAAGAGAAATGGTGTGGTTTATTGCTGAGGTTGTGGTTTTCACTAGATAGGTAGCAGTCCTATCCCCAGAAGGACAATTAGTTATGTTTTGTCTTAGGCCCAGGGAAGAAAGGATGAAGACTGTCTAGAGGTCCTCAGGACCAATTTTTTTTAGAACTATTATTTTGCACTGCTTTGGGGAGGGGTGAAACACATTCCCAACTAAAAGAGGTGACAGGGAGAAAAAAAATCTCCCCCACAAAAACAAACTAATAAGCAAACAAACAGAAACCCAGAAACTTAAATCCAAAATCTTACCCAGAGGGTGCCTGGGATTGAGAAACCAGGGCCAAGAGCATTATGCCTTTTGGCTCAAAGTCCATTGGCACCTTTCTTAAGTTCAGTTCATCTTGTCTGAGCTGCTCCTTCTGTTTGCCTGACTAGCCGGCTCTGTCACTGGAGGAGGCATCCCAGGGGCAGCTCATGCAAGGGCCAGGCCTCCACTCTGCCTGGAGGTGGTGCTGAGGTGAGGGTATAAAGCTGTCTTTTCCACCCACACTGAGAATAACCCATTAACCCTATGGGATCTACCAAGAGCCAGGACACACTAGGGAGTAAACTTATAAATGATAGCAAAAGAAAAAAATTATCTAGAGACTTGAGAAGAAACCAGAGATTAGATAACCCTTTCATCTGTGACACCAAATAAATCTGCAAAGTGGTTTCACTCCAGTTTGGATGAGAATCTTAAACTCTAAAGAAACTTATCTGTTTCTTTGCTTTGTGAAGTCCCTCTGGTCTTTCCCTTAACTTCTATGGCAAGATTGTTTTTAGGAAAGCCTCTTAATGGCTTCCTGAAGTGAGTAACAAGAAATTTTCCATGCCTCAGTCAGTTTAGAGGAATGGGGAAGCACAGCAGTAGACATAAAAACCAGAGCCCTGGCTGATCCAGTTTCAGAGTGTAGGTATAGGTGGGGATGGAGAGGAGGGAGGTAAAAAAGCCACAAACCAGGGCCAGGTGTCCACATCAAAACCTTTCCCTACGTGTCTGCTCAGCCCCCAAGTCCATATTCTCTCACTGTTTAGTCACTTCCCACAGTGTTCCACCAAAGACATTTGGAGCCGTGGTGTCCATTCTTCCAGGTCTGCTGGATGAAGCACACAGGGTAATGCCTGATGGCTGTTACCGGATGACACCGGGCTTTGGTGTTAGCGAGTGTACTAAACCACATCAGCTACCGTTCCGGGGTTGATAACAGAAATTAACCCAAGGGCCAGAGATTAAACAGAGGATTGACATCCTCAATCTTAGCTCCTAGAATGGAAACCTGGAAAGATTTTCCCCATAACTTACGTGCCTGGCCCTCTCAATCGGCAACACAACCAACAGTTTTACAGACTTTGCAACATTCAATCTTTGTATCAGATCCATCATGATGATTAGATTTGATCAGATTATTTATGAAATTCTGTTTCTCTTCTCTTTGTCCCGTTTTCCTTCAGCCTTAAAATTCCTAAAGGGTCTTGCTCCTACCCTGTTTGTGTGTGTGTGTCTAAGCACTGTGGCAAGGTGTATTTCAGGGAGCCTTTTCTCTCTTTATTTATTTATTGAAAATTAGAGCTCAGGCGTCCTGTAGGGCAGGGCATCGTCAGGCACAATGGGAGTAGTGGGGAGGCTGTATTTAAATTTGCCCTGCAGTGGTGATTGTCTACATTCCTTGGCCAGGGACTTACAGATTTGGGGAGATTAAAACACATTCCAGCATTCTACTGGTATTATAAACAATGAGAACATGCCTTTTCTTGCCACAAGAATCTAGAGAAGCAGAAGATGGCAGGCCTGGAGGCACAGAAGAGGCCACTGATGTTGGCAGCATTGAATGGACTCTCAGTTGCTCGGGTCCCAGGGCGGGAGGAGCATCGAACTGATGCCACCCAAGTTCCCATGGATGAGAGGGTAAGTGCTGGGCCTATTAAATGTGTGATTCATTCTCTGTGGTCTTAGGATTCCAAAGCTCACTCCTTGCCCAGACATGCCACTCTAAGATTTGCTTGATGAATTAATTCTATTTGAGATTTGGAAGATCTGGGTCTAAATGTGTTGCATTAAAGCGATCTTTTGCAGCATCTAATTTTTCTTCCAGTTGTCTCACTTTGTGAAGTTGGTGCAGTGATACTTGCATAAAAAGACCAGACTCTAACAAATTGTATGACTTTGGTCAAGTCACTTGGTTTCTTAATGAAGAAATTAAACAGTTGTCATGTGTCTCACAAATTCTATGATTTTTGTGAATGAATGCCATTTCTTAGGTGATTACTTTATCCAGGCATTTATAGAGTTCTTTTAGTATGTTGATTCCTTGTATGGATGTATAATGTGACTACTTTATATCTGTTAGGATAACACATTGTGAGAAGCATGGTAGTATTCAGAGGTGAAAACAGTTACTGCTTTAGTTATTCCTTTAGTTGTGAACACAGTTTTTCCTTTAGTTTCCAGAATTTCTGTCAGAAGGTTAAGAGACAGGTTATAAATTTAATAGAGTACTGATAACATTAGGATTTTAGATTTTCACTGGTATGCATCAAGTATTAGAATGTTTTGAAAGCTATAAGGGACTTGGGAAGAATTATTTAATCCAATTAATACCACATTATTATAATTAATAATTTGGTCAGGGAAAAATAAAGGAGTGGGGATTAATCCTGAGAACATAGAACTGTGGACCAGTATCATCTTAAAATTTAGCTCAATAAAAACAACTATGATAACAGGAGAAAGGATGTTTGGATAATTAAGAACAATAATCCCCTTATCGCTAGGACTTTAAACAGAGTAGTAACAAAAATATTGATTTTGAATTTCACCTCTTGCCTTTTCTTCCAGATGTGTTCTATCTAAGGTATGAGAAAGAAAATGGTTATAGAATGACAGAAACTGGCAATATGGTTAATAATGAGGTCATATAATCAAGTGTTAGTTGTGCCATCCCTATACATATTTAAAGAAATCAGGTTGTTTTATTGTGATTTTTGGGTAAGATAATTCAGAAAGCTGAAGACTGAACTTCTGTTGCAGTTCAGAAGCCTGAAGAAGAAGCTCGAAGAGGGAATGGTGTTCACAGAATATGAGCAAATTCCAAAGAAAAAGGCTAATGGCATTTTCAGCACAGCAGCTCTCCCAGAAAATGTGGAACGCAGCCGTATCCGAGAAGTTGTTCCCTATGAGGAGAATCGAGTGGAGCTGATCCCAACCAAAGAAAACAACACCGGTTATATCAATGCCTCCCATATCAAGGTAAAGAGAGAAGCGTGCCAGGGAGTTTTGTCATGGACTGCTAGATTAAGGTAAAAATTCAGAGGGAGGAAAGGGTATGTGTGGACCTCAACTGTGCATCTGGGCTTAACCCCAGACTCTCAGGGAATGTTTTTGGATTCCTGTGCTTTTCTTAGTCAGTTGGAAGGTCATGTCTGTCATGGCAGAAAAAAGGAAGTGGAGCAGCCTCAGGAAAAACCTCAGGGCAGGCACTTCTGATGCTTATTTATTACAGCGGATTCAAGGCTTTTGTCTCTCTGTTGGTTATGACTCTCCCGAAACTCACTGGGAAAACTGAGGATTGCCCTTTCCAGTTTGTAATTAGCAGACGGTGGAGATTTTGAAAGTCACCGTTATTGTATTACTGTCAATGAAGTTTTTATGATGTTCTGTGGCAACAGAAACTATCAGTTCTCCCTTGTAATACTACAGGTTATTTGTTTTACATCTGAAGGCCCAGTTGTGCTTGGCATTTAAAAGTGTGGACTACTTTAAACACAACCACAAAGATTTGGTCAATATCGAATCTTACAAAAAGCAAAACCAAAACTTTGCTATATCACTCAATAAATCAGTGTCACTATATTTTTGGTAACACTTAAATACTTCAAACCTTTATTTACACTTGGTATTTCATAGACTTTAAAATCAGTCAGCTAAGCTCTTCTCTTGTTAGAATTTAAAGTTATGGGTACATGTGTACACACACTTAACGTTTCCTAAATCACTTACAATCTCCAGTGCCCCTAATAATAGAGCCTATCTGTTTGGAATATCACCATTTGCTCAGAACTCTGAGGTGGGGGAATTTGTTCACATACTAACGTTAAAGCAATTTTTACAGGCAGTTTTTAATCAACACAAGGTTCACGTCAATAGTACATTGTGATCAACAGCCTTAAAAATATGTTTTGTCGTTCAGAATTCATTTCCCTTCTTCATTGAACTTTTCAACTGTAGCAGAATTATTGCTAGGTTCCTTTGAGCCTCTAAAATGTACTCATGTATCAGTTATAACCAATTTTGATGCAGAATATGAAAAATATTCTGTGGTTCGATGTAGTGTTTTTGTATAAGCACAGATAACCAAATTTTCTTTAAAGTATTAGAAAGCACTGTTAACTCTCATAGACCATATTGCTTATTTTCACTCTTTCTGAGGGCAAAAACTATGACAATAAAAAGTGAACCCAAGGAAATTCTTGAGTAAACTGGCGAGTCTCATGGGCTTAACTTGGGTTATGAAACAGTGACCAAAATAATGTACTCAAACAACGATGCAGGTCACACAGCTGCTTCTTGACAGAGTGTCTATGGAAATCTTAGATAGCGATATTATACTATCTTCTTCTTTTACCCAAATCTCCTCCACTATTTTCCATCTGCTCTCTGGAAAAAGCTGTCACTCTGCATAAACTGTGCCCAGTGGGTACTATTAACAGAGTAGCATTCCCTTCCTCAGTATTCTCCAAGGTCCACATTTCATCTGTGCATCCGGGTTAGACATGGGTGTGTTTAATAGACCCTCAGAGCTTGCAAGAACTGGTATTTTAGAATAGAGTTGTATACCTTGCCAGTATTTTCTCCCTGGATTCCAAGCAGTCATTAACAGAGAACAGAGATTTATTTGCTCCAGAGGTGGAATCACATCTGTGACATCTACCTCAGTCACTGGCTGTTGTGTTTTTAATGCAGATTTTAATACTCTCCTGTCAATACTAGGAAAATGCTAAAAGGCCCCAGGCAGCAGCATACTCTGCAAGTATTTATGGTTCCTATATGTTGGGTGCCAGAGAGGCTAATGTTTAAAATCATAATTGTACAGATTAACCAAATTCTTAGCCGGCAAACATATGAACATTATCTCCCACAGTACTTGGAAAATGGATTTGGCTTCCAGCTTTGACCTAAACATGTCTTATGTAATGAGACAATAACTGACATTGTTTTTGTTTGAATCGAGTTAGCATAGTTTCATAAAATAAATGAGGAACAAAAATGATCACTTCATTGCTCCTAGAGCCTCTAGAGATCTCTTCTGCGTGGATGTGTGAGGGGCTGACTGCAGTCTCATGGTACAGGGATGGAATAGGGCACAGGACGACTCCCTCCAAAGGCCACCCTTTTGTCCCTGATACCGTGCCCTCGGCACTTTGCACACAACATGTGCAAGATTTTCTGCAGCTGGTATTTATAACAGCAGAATTATCCTCTCAAGATCACCCTAACCTGCATGGGGTGATGGTTTTATTATCCAAAATCATCTCATGACACCATAGTTCAGAGAGTAGCTGAGGTTGGAAGCTGTGGTGCTACACCAGGTGAAGTTATTGATAAAGAATCAACATACTGTTGACTTAAGCACATCCCTAACACCTCTGCCATACATGGCCCCACAAGGCTGCAGTTTATGACACATTCCTCTCAGGTCTGCAGCAGAAAGATAGTTTTCCAAAGGGGATATTATTCCATGATATATCCAGCTTTGACTGGAATTATTTAAAGGATGCCGTGGAGCAATGTTTCTCAAACTGTGGGCTACAAGCTGTTAGTGAGGTGTGGAATTAATTTAGTGATGGCCATGACCAGTTTGGTGGGGGTTTTTTTGTTTTTGTTTTTGTTTTTCAATGAAATTTATCAGACAAGAAGAGAGAATGGAAAGTATTAGAGTGCACTGCACATAGTAACCATAACTGTTGTTTCTGTAGCAAGTAAATCTTGTTAGTAAATCTGTCGTTAGGTTATACACATGTATTTTCCCATAATGTTTATGTATTGCATATGTGTGTGTATGTTTTTAATGTGCACTGGTTTGCACATTCTTACTGTGGGTCACAGACAAAAGAAGTTCAGGTAAATATTGTAGTAGGCTTGAGTGGCGATAAATGCTTTCATGTGAGAATGTGTCCCTGGTCACCTGTGGTCTCAGGGTTTTTGATAATTGCACTAACCCATTTGGCCCCCAAAATATTATCTAAAACTTTAAAAGTGATAAGAATGGATATATGGTCAGGAGTTCCCTGTCCTGGACCTGGGGCTGGCTTGCTAATGCTTCCTTTGGTTTCCAGGTGGTGGTTGGTGGGGCAGAATGGCACTACATAGCCACGCAGGGGCCCCTGCCCCACACTTGCCACGACTTTTGGCAGATGGTGTGGGAGCAGAGCGCGAACGTCATCGCCATGGTCACTGCAGAGGAGGTAAGGGAAACCCCGGGGAGGGGTGGCCAGAAGAATCAGCTTTGTGTCAGTAACTTTCCTGCCCCACCCTCCTTCCTGTGGCCTTGTTTCTCTGCAAATTATTTTCTTTTTGATATACGCCTATTTTCTCTTCTCATTTCCATATAGATTTGGTTTTTCTCTCCAGGGATAATTTGTGATTGTGGCTTTTCTCCCCCCATTTTCCTTAGGCTTTTTATTCTTTTGCTTAGATTGTCATGAACTAAAATGAAAAAAATAAATAAATAAATAAATAACCAAACTTGAGTCCAGGCAGCTGACATTTGTATGCCAAACAAAGCAATGATCTTTCTACTGGAATCTGAGACCCTGGGTGCTGGCCTGGGTTGACTAATGTATATTCCCAACCCCAGGCATGGCCAGCTCCACATGCCATCATGCTTATCAGCTAAAAAGAGACCAGAAGCTGTTGTTCCTGAAAAGGACTCTATTCTTTGGGGAGAGGAAAAAAAATCTTTTTTTTTGTTTGCCAAGCCAAACAAACTTTTTCTTTTGTAAGTGGAGAACTCTGTGTGGTGTTAAAAAAACTGGCATTTACCACTCAACAGTTAGCTTTGAGCTTGTTGTCTTTTGGGGAAGAAGTTTTATGTTTCTTCTCTTGTCACATTCTCAGATTTTTTAAAAACCATCTTCTTTTGTTCCTTTTATTAAATTCCAGCATATGGTTTGAAGTCATTTAGGGAAGTACCCTCATGTGTTTTTACCAATATCTGTGGTATTGTAATACCCCTTTCCTCACTATTTCAATGGAATGGGGAACAGAGAGAATTGAAAAAATCATATCCTGCTCATTGACTGTCCTTAACAGCTGCTTTCAAGAAGAGCCCATTAGACCACAGTAGCAAAAAGGATTTTGGATTCTTTAAAGCCACTTCCACGTCTCTGACCCTCCCACAAAGAGAGTGAATTCTCCTTAAAATCTCAAAGTCAATTTGCCACCTCATAGAATCGTGTCACTGTGAGGGATCCATGCAAATAAATGTAGTGTACCATCTGTGCTGACCTCAGGGCCATGGTGGTAGACAGTCCAGGCAAGATCCCTGTCCCCATGGAGCTTACACCTAGAAGAGGAGACAGTAAAAAGTTAACAAATAAAATACTTTTAGGTAGGTAAAGTGCCATGGTGAAAATAGAACAACATAATGAATGGAGAGTGACTGGGGGGTGCAACATCAGAATAGGGGCCCAGCGAAGGGCCCTTTGAGGAAATGGCATTTGAGCTAAAACCTGAGTGACACGGAGGGGTCAGCATTGTGAAGACAATAAGTAGTCTAATGACCTGTGGGCAGCTAGGGGCTTACAGCCTCTTGAAATCTGTTAACTGATGGAGACACTCAGCAGAAATGTGAATTCAAGACCTTAGGTAAACCTACTTTTATAAGATTGGTAAATAAAAGAGGAGACCCGATTAAACCAGATGCATCAGCCACTTTACAAGGGGGTAAGCCAACAGGCTCCTCTGAACAGCAAATGCCCCCAGCACTTGTCACTCACACCACAGCCCCGGGAATGCTCCATTCAAATCTCCTGTGAACACCTACTCCTTGCCCCTAGTCCCCTTTTCATACACCATCCCCTCTACCCTCCCTACCCCTACTCTACATGATTTGATTTCAAAACTATGCAAAACTTAAAAAAATAGACCCCTTTTTGTAAATGGTTGAGAATGTGAATCCTGAGAAAAGAAAATTGTAAAATAAAGGGAGAAAGAAAGATGATGCAACCTGTTGCTCTCTGTTCACTTGTAGATAGGACTCAACCAGATGGGGCAGGCTGGAAAACTGTGAGATGGACACTAGATGATAGACAGTATCAGTAGTCAGTGTGGTGTCATGGAAGGAACTCTGGGCTGAATAGAAACCTGGATTCTCGTCCTGGCTCTGCCACTGGAAACTTGTGGAGTTGTTTTCATTTCAGTTGCAAACCTTTTACATTTCCCATTGATATAACTACCATTTTAAATCATCTTATCAGTCTTAGCTAAAATTTATAGGATCTGAGTAACAGACTCAGTGATAACATACTGAGTTAGTATCTTAGAAGCTATTTGCATTTTTCTTTCCTCGGATTTTAAGATTGAGGATAAAAGCATCCCTTGATGTATTTTCCAATTGTGCTTTTGTGTGTGATTTAGGAGGGTGGACGAACCAAGAGCCATCGATACTGGCCCAAACTGGGTTCTAAGCACAGCTCGGCCACCTATGGCAAGTTCAAGGTCACCACAAAGTTCCGAACGGATTCTGGTTGCTATGCAACCACAGGCTTGAAGGTCAAGCACCTTTTATCTGGACAAGAACGGACAGTGTGGCATTTGCAATACACTGACTGGCCAGATCATGGCTGCCCAGAGGATGTCCAAGGATTTTTGTGTAAGTTTTTTTTCCCCCCAGTCTGGGTTTCTTTAGCTGCATCAATGATCTATCAGTTGGCGTTGAAATGGGAAGGGAGGATGTTTTCTCTTAAGTGGCAAAAATATTATAACGTTGCTGTTCATGGCCCTTCATTACTAAACAGAACAGAGAAGAATAATGCATAGTTATTATATTTTCTGTTATGCAAATGAGCTAAAACTGTGATAAATTAATTGGTTCTACCTTGATGTGGACCACTCCTCATTAATAAATGACTTATTTTAGATTTCTCATAGAAGTTTGCATCTCATGCCCTATATTTCCCTACAGCAGGAAATCTCAGTCAGTGCTTTCTCATATCTATGATTAAGTGACTAAGAATTATTTAAATCAACTTGGAGTCTTTGAAGCTGAAATGGACTCAGAAGACTAGTACATTAATTTATACATATATGGTTATTTTAGAAACTCATTTCCCCAGATCATATGAAGTACTTTAATTTGAAAGATCAAATATTTTTGTGTGTGCCCACTGCTTGTCGGGCTCTGAGGATGCAGAGATGAAACCGGGTTCACACTCAGTCTAATGAGAAAGACGGACCAGTAATGACAGGCCAGGGGAGATCCCATTCTGTCATCCTGCTTTTCAATGGTGGCTGGCTGCAGCTATCATCCCCCTTACTTCCCACAAGCTCACCTAAACTGCTACAGTTGTGGAGAAGCCACATTCCTTGCTTACCTAAGGAGGCCTGGGGTTTTCTGCAGATTTATACCTGCTGTTTTGTTCACTCTCTAGCTAGCAGAGTCCTGATGACCTCTACCGAGGCCCATCTTTTGGATGGAGGTGAAAGATAATATCAGAAACTTGAATTTATCTTGATATTCATTAGAAAGGAGGTGTAGGGGTTGAGGAGGGAGTGAAAGGAGGGAAATGGGAAGAGAAGAAAGTTTGCACGTATCTAAAAGTACTGTTTTACAAGTTCCAACAGAAAGATTCTGATATGTATTTAGATGTTTTTCATTGCCCATTAAGGTGATGATATTTGAGGGGCTGGGTGAAGGAAGTAGAGAGTAGTAATTATTGGAATCAGAAAATTTAGGGCAAGATCTAGAGGTTTAATGCTTTGCCTGAGGTCAAAAGCCAGTTAAGTGTAGCTCAAAATATTAATAAGGAAGGCAGTGACCTTCATAGAACTTTATTTTCTTCTAATGGGGCTTTTTTTCCTTTCTTTTTTGTTTTTTCCTTTCTGGTAATCTTTCGCTAATCAACTTATTAAAATTTTCTCCAAGAGGCAGAAAATGGGAATGATAAAAGTAGAGTAGTTTAATGATTGGTTAATAGCTCTGATAAAAGATTTTTAAGCTTATTAAGGTGGTCAGAAATATAGTCAAATTTTCTTAATCTGAACTAATGTAAGAAAGGCCAATTTAAATTGCTGAAAAAATACAGAGAATATTTTTAAAGAATGTAAAAATTTTAACTTAAGTTTCTAAGAAACTCAGAACAAGTGCTGTGTAGGGCTGTAGAAATGTTAGCTCCATTTCTTCTAGGGTATAAGATTTTTAAAAGGTTTCTGTCCCTTTTCCAATTGGATTATCTGGATGCAGATCCCCAAAGCCAAATAGTCTTCTGCCCTCCAGAAGTCTTCAGTGAGCTACAATTTAAGGAAGTCTTTAGTTAATTAATATGAGTGATAGACAAAGCACCATTTGAATCCAATTTCAGAGTTTTATGAAAGCTCACTTGAAAATGGCATCTACTGTGTTGTTCCACATCCCTTTCATTTTTCTTAAGTTTACCATTGTACTAGCATTGCCTTTTGTCAGACAGAGAATACTTAGTCCCCTAGGATGTTCCCCCCTTGCAGAAAAATTGTGACGGGAATTCCATGCATAGAAGTGTTTAGTTCATGTTGGTATCCAAAAGAAACTACTCTCTTTATTCACTTCAGGTCATTTGTCTTCCCTCTCTGTTTTGTTTTATCTCATTTATTAGTAGTATTTACTTATTTTAGTAAACTACCTCAGGTTATTTTGTAATTAGATAAGATTATAAAGGAAATAGGTGTTCTCATTGATTGTATGTAAACAGATACTTTTAAATTACTAGAATGGTTCCAAAGCACTTTTTTCTCTTCCACAATCTGAGCCCTGTAGTCTTGTTTACATTGCTGCACTAGGATGAGATTTGCAAAGTTTCAAGAACCTTCAAACCTTTCTCCCCTGAGCTACTATGACATCTAAATTAATAATTGACTTTTTCCAGTTTTTGGACGGTGTGGATTACATTTATATACTTCTTTCTCTTTTCTCATGATCATGATGCATGCGTCATTAAGGCTTGTAGCGCTGAAGCCAGTTTTTTTCTTTTGTAGCCAATTGGAGTAATGGGCAGGCCCCCTCCCCCGCAGCCCTACTGAGCCAGGCAGATGTTCGCAGGCACAGGGAGGGGGCACGAGCCCCTCCACGCTGTACACGCTTTGCCTCGAGCTGGGGGGCTCATCTTGAACAACTCCATGTAAAGCCCTGCCATAACCACATGGAATCCATGCTGAAAAGGCCTCCCAAAGCCTATTTTAAAATCTAAAAACAAAGTCAAGCCTCAGTTGATATTCATTCATTCAGTGAGGGAAAGGAAGAAGGGGCAGATGGATGCTTTCTTCCCACCAGAAATTGGCTCTGACAGGCGGGCATTTCAAGGGGACTTAGCTGTTGTTCTGATCCCAGTCTGTTAATAGTAGGAATTGCTGTAAGTAATGTCTAGAATCATCTGCTTGGGGGACTTTGGGATTTGCAGAGGGGAAAGCAGAATTTAATTTTTAAAAAAGAACTATTTAATTTAAAGAACAAATTCTCCCATGGACTAATTGACTCCCAGCTGGTCCTTTCTGGATCCAGGACTGTACGATGGGTACCAGCCAAATAATTAGTGTCTTATAAGAACTGTAAATTATTGTCACTTAAGAAAAAAAAAAAAGATGCTTTTTATGCAAAGCCAGGTAGGACTTTGGTGACAAGATTTGCATTTTGCCTTGCAGCGTACTTGGAGGAGATCCAGTCCGTGCGGCGCCATACCAACAGCATGTTGGAAGGCACCAAGAACCAGCACCCTCCCATCATCGTCCACTGCAGTGCTGGGGTGGGAAGGACCGGCGTGGTCATTCTTTCTGAACTGATGATCTACTGTCTGGAGCATAATGAAGTAAGTCATGGTAGGGTTCTCTCTGAATATTCTACCTTGAGGACCAATCTCTTCCACCACCCAACTTTGGTCTGTGCCCTTTTGTTTCCAGTGGTTAATTTACATTCCTGACAAGAGTCTTCCAGGCCCAGGGTTCCTAATGACTCTGACATTTACAGTCTTTCTCATCTTTTCGCCTCTCACCACTCTATGTAGATTCCCAGGTACTATAAAAGATGAAAGTTGGACATAGGAAATATTTGGAAAACGTGACCTTAGTTGGCATCTACACTCAGAATTCTACAGTGTTTTGCAGACAGTCTGGTTTTATTGTGGGTAATTTTCCATATTGTGTGATTTGATGGCACACAGTTTAGATGGTGTCTTGCATCTCTAGGATGTGTTTTGGCCTAAATCCTATGTAAAAATGTATATGCTTTGAAAATGTTTTGTTGTTATTGTTCTCCAGAGTGAAGATTTTATTTAAAAGGGGTTATTTGTGCTATTGTAGACCTGGCAGTTGTGTGGTGTAGCAGACCAGGGTGGACAATCTGAGTACCCAACATTACTTGTCTCTGCGACAGCTGGAGAAGCCCTGGCTCTTTCCTCTTGGGAGTGGGCTGCTGCGCTGGTATTCTTTTACTGCAGTAGAATCAGGGAGCTACACTAAGAGCTTTTGGTTCAGCGTGGATGAGACAAACAGCAATCAAAGGCTGAAGAACAGTTCCTCTACCTTCTCTTGACATGGAGCTTTGCAGTTTTTCAAGGTTTACTTTTTTCTCTCTGAGTTGGTCCTCTTAGCAGCTGTGTAGGGCATACAGGCACATGGACACTCCTCCTGCCTCACAGATAAGGAAACTGTGGCCCAGAAACAATGGCGTGACTTCTCTATGTCGAACGGCTCTTAAGCAGTGGTGTAATGGCACAAGGTAAGGGAGGTAAGGTCGTCTGCTCCTGGTCCAGAGTAATTTCTAGGCTTCACTCTACCTCCAAATACCCAGGGACGTTTGGTTCTGGTTCAGTTTTCAAATTGTACAGCTTGGAAAATAGAAGGAAACTTTTGTAGTGGTTTGGTAGTTTTTAATTAAGGAATATCATAATGGATGGTCTATGGAGGAATTTATATTATAATGTATGTATTTACCTAATAGCATCAATAGTTTGAAAATCAGATTAATTATTGCCCAGACAAGCCTGTCATATTGAAACTTCCCCCCAAAAAACAATAAATGCTACTTTTAAAACACATCCAAAGGATTTTAAACTTCTTGCCTATAAAAAATTAATTTTGGAAGCTTTTTCAGTTTGTACTTAAGAAATATGGTTGCCACCGAAAGTACAGAGGTTATACCAACTGTAGCCCAATGTTAAAAAAAAATCTTGTCAATGAGCAAAATGCCCATCATGGAAGAAGTTGAGACTACATCGAAATTGCAGCTTCCACCAGTTTTTGCCATTTTGTCTCACACAGGATTTGTCGATTGTTTGCTTTCCTCTACCCCGTCACCGCTAGAAAACGTCTAATACAATGAATAACTTGCCACCGAGTCCCAAATGCACCCAGTGCTGGGTGATGGGTAAGAAGAAGGCAGTCAGTGTGCCCAGGCATCAGTGTCTGAGCTCACATTGTCACCCCCCCTCCACAGGGAACAGGGAGGAAGAAGGGCCTCATCGGCACCTCCCCACGTAGGTGTCGTTTCTTCCCCTAGTATCACTCTCGTCTTCAAGTTCCTCTTCTTTTCTCCAATCCCCGTACCCTTTTCTTCTGCTGCCCCTTCCCCCTTTTTAACTTGAGAAGCTCTTCAGTCCACCTTGTCTGACTTGAAAGATTGTTCTGTTCTGAGCTCTCTGGAAGCCCTTTAGAGGCTGAGCCTCCAAGCTGCAAAGGCACAAGAGCCCAGTGACTGCCAGACGTTACTGGCCCAGTAGAACACAAACAACATACGTCAGAGCCAGCACTGGGCTGAGTGAGGGATTCGGCCAGTAGGGCCTCCCTCGGACTTAGTGTGGGATCAGTGTGATTGAGTTCTCTGTGGTGTGTCCCAACATAGCAGATTTCCTCAATGCCTAGTTGCATGCCAGAACATTCTTTGCTGGAACCTGGTCAGTCCAAAAAGAACTTCTGTTCCCATTGATATTCAAAGATAGCAAGATGACTCATATATTTCACTTCCCTTCCCCTAGCACAATATAGTCAGCCTTATCTTCCCATAATTGCTATCAGTAGATGTTGAGGGGAAAAAAAAAAAAAAACTTCTTTGTTCTGATGCTGTTTCAGGCCTGGTTAGTAAGATTCAAGCTCCTATTTCAGGAGACGAGTGGAACAAAGATTTTGACAAATAAGTAGGAAATAGTGTGCCCTATTCTTCTCCTGTGCAACCTTCCTGCTTTGTTTCCAAGGCTTCTGGATTTAGCATACTTTATATTTTAGTCTGCAATTCATAGGATTTTTATTTTGTCCATGAAATTGCTTTTCTTTTTCCTGATTTTTCCTTTTTAGTCTCATTCTTAACATAGAAAAATTGAACACAAACAGTGAAACAAAGATTCTTGAGATCAGGTGGCTATTAGGATGGAAAGGGACAGCTCTCCCAGGCTGCTCTGATAAGCCTCCTCTTGTCCATTGCTTTTGCTTCCCTAGTGTTAGCAGTAACACTTTAGTGCCCATACCTTTTTCCAGAAAGCACTAGGTTTATGGTTTGCAGTGCTCTCTGTTGGCCCCATGGATTTAGCTCTCTGTCCCAAATTAGCTAATTATAAAAGGTCAGGTTCTCACTAGCCAGAAAGCTGATATCTTGATCTTGCTGCTTTTCTGAATAAATTATCCCTCCTTTATAGAATGGGGAGGAGAAAATACCTTCTAAATAAGGTTGAGCAAACATCAACTGCCTCCTGATTCTTTCGGTTTGGGACAGTTGGTGTCAGAGCCTGTGAGGGTGAATCTTCAAGACAGCTGGGACCCTTTTACTGAAGAATAGGAGAATCTTTGACTTGTCCTTAGTGCCCTATATCAGATCATACACCGTCTTTGGGGCTGAGTCTTATTAAACTGTAGCAATGGGGATGATGGTGGTGGTGGTGAATACAATGACAACAACGAAAATAATACAATAACAAAAGCTAACCTGTATTTAGTGCTAACCAGGCACTGTTCTAATCGGCTTACATGTATTAACTCAGGTAGCCTTCACAATTACCCAAGAAGTTAGGCCTGTTAATACCCTTGGTTTTACAGAAGAGAAACTGAGATACAGGTCGATGAAGTAATGTGGCAGAGCTGGGGCTGAGCTGACGAAGCCCAACCCAGAGCCCTCTCCTCCTAACTCCAGGGTGGCTCTGCCTTTCTGTTCACAGTCATTTTCTTTAGCCTTGTATCTTCAGTGCCCAGCCCAGAGTAATATTCTTCAAGCATCATACTAAGTTCATTGTTGGGTGGCTCTAGGTTGTACATCATGAGACTGGTAGCTTCAGGGTGTAACTTAGGTACCTGCTACCATCAGAATCTCATGGTGTAGGCTTCATGTTTTGAGGATTCAAATGCCTTTTTATTTCTCTTCTTATTACTCAGGAATTTGACATTGTCCCTTTTAGATCTGTCTGTATTATTGCTTAGTTGGCTTGGGGAAAGAGCAACTAATAAGAATGGCCTGTGTTGTCTCATAGTTACACAAAGTTGGGAGATAGCTGAAAATATTTTTTTAAGGTTTGAAGGCCCCCAAGTAAGAAAAGATGTACAGCTGAGTTTCTATTATTTTATTTTTGACACTGGCCTGGATCATGAGCTCCCAGAGTGTAGGGAGCGCGCCAAGGCCATGATGGCATTGCGGCTCAGTGGTATTTCTGCTGCACATGCCCCCACTGGTGCAGGATGAAAATGATGCAGAGTGAGGGGACACCAGAGAAGCCTCTGGTCTTGCTCAGACAGCAGTAACCCACCAGAGCAATCCTTTCTATTGAAGAGCATTTTATGGTCTCAAAGAATTTACATGTGCAATCTTATTTAATACTCAACATGTTTTCAGTTAGATGCCTTTACTCTTTAGAGAATGTAATTAACATGGGCAAGGCCTCCCTGCTGTTAGAGGAAAGCATTGTTACACTTATTTTATAGATGAAGAAACTAAAACCCAGAGAATATAAACTGAAGTGCCCAAAATCCCACCCTGGGTCATGGTAGAGTTGACAGTATCAGTCGAGTTAACTCCGGGCCTCTGTGTTTTATCTAACAGACTAGGCTGTATTTTAAAATATCACACCAGAGAGAGATACATGACAACCAGGTTCTCCAATTGTTGGAAATAGACTCTTTGATTGGTAAAACATAGAGGGGCAGGGTTCTTTGCTTTATCTTGTATCTTCAGTGCCCAGCACAGAATACATGGGCAGTGAGTGAACACTTCCTGGATGAAGGAAAAATGAGTGACCCTGGGAAAGGTTCCCATCTCAGGATCTTGTGCTTTTTGTCTTTTCTTGCAGAAGGTGGAAGTGCCCATGATGCTGAGGTTCCTCAGGGAGCAAAGGATGTTCATGATCCAGACCATTGCTCAATACAAGTTTGTCTACCAGGTCCTCATCCAGTTCCTCCAGAACTCCAGACTCATTTAATCTCTCCAGATCCAGCTACTGGGACAAGGACCTAGTTCCATCCTGCAGATGCAGAGGCACCTCCAGACAACAGCTGCTCCCCCAGCAGGGTGAGGATGGCTGGCAGCAGGCAGGTCAAGGATTCTCTGAAGAAAGGAGCCAAGATTATTCATAGACAAACATCATGTATTATTTTATATGAGATAATTTATTTTTTTCCCTTTGGAATAACTTTTGTGACTTGTAATACAGTTTTCACAACACAGTGCTTTTCATTTGAACCACATTTTGACTGATCTGCATTGTAATACATGAGTAGAGAAGGTTGCCTAGTGGATCATTTTGGGGACAGAGGCATAAGGGAACCCATCTCTAGTGAAGCTACAGCCAGACCATTGGTAACCAACCCTGAAATTCATCAGCCTAATTGTTCATGTCCAAATCAAAGATGGCAAGAAAATGAATTCATCCCAAAATGAAAAGGGCCACAACCCTTTCCTGAAGAGAAAGACTCTATTCTCTAATATTTTTTTTGGCTTGTGAGCCTTGATGGACAGTAGGTTTCCTTTCTTCTTCCTTTCTGTCCTCACCTTCATTAGTTTCTGTGTGCACCCAGCTTGAGTTAAAGACAAGGACAGCCAGAGGAAATGCTCCCTTTGTGGGTACAGGAATTACATCTTCCAGGCTGAACAAGGAACTCTGTGCTGTATCTTTCTCAACCACCCCAGGTTCTGGGCTCTGGAGCCTGTGTTTCCCTGCTGGGGCTTGTACCCTGGGTATTTGCCACTTCCCCCTCTTTGCTTGGTGGGTCCCAGTCTGAAGGTTGAGGCCCTGGTCCAGGCCATGTGTTCAGTTAGGTCTCTTGCCTGCCTAAGAGGGGATCATGGGAAGAGAGACAGGCAGGGCTTGATAATTGTTCTTATTTAAAGATGATGTTTGTGCTGGACGGGTACCTGAGGGTCAAGGTGCTGGGTGCATTCTGTCTTCCCATTGGTCATGAGTCATAGAAAGGTTATGGAGGGAACAGGTGGGGAAGCTGACTTAGCACACCAAAGCATGCTCCCCACTGCGCTGGTGATCACCTCTAGGCTTTGGCCTGCATGAGCAGAATTAATCCCATTCAGGACCCTGTAGTCCAAATCTTGGCCCACTTTAAAAAAGATGTTGACATTTCCCTCTCACAAAGTCCTTTGCTGCCTTCCTCGTCTCCATATAACGCAGATCACTTCTGAGCTTGTCTCTTCCTTATGACTTCATTGGTCACTGTCCTTCTGAACTCCTTAGGTTAGTACGCAACAGATCTTGTTCCACACATTTTCCCTCTTGCTGAATTTTTGGGAATTTTCCTCTCTACTGTCTAGTTTTTCTTGAACACAACTTTTTTTTTTTTTTTAATACAGTTTTATTGAAATATATTTACATACCATACAGTCATCCATGGTGTACTGAACACAACTTTTTAATTGTGGTCTTGCTCTTAGAATTTACCACTGCAGGTTTATCAACCAGAAAGAGCATGCCTTTATGACTTCCTGTTGCCGCATTCTGGTACTCGAGTATGAAATCAGGTTTCTTATGAACCACTGTGGAATGCAAATCAACCCAGTCTCTCAACTGGCCAGGGGTTGTGGTGGTGGTACTCTGTGTTTAGAGTTAGAGTCCTTGGGGATGGAAGGTTTCTTCTCTTCTTACTCCAGGTCTGAAGAGTTAGTCAAGCAGGCTAACTTCAGCTGGGCTTTGTAAATTCCAGAATTTTGGTGTACATTCTGAAGAAAAACACGTATTAAATGTATTTTCAATGGAACAGAACTTTTAACCTTCACTATCTGAAGCTCAGAACTTGAGTCACCAACAGGCAAAGAGGTGTGTGTCTACTTTCCTTAGAGATTTTTCATCCTTGGGGAACTCTGCTTTTAGGGGTGTTTTAACAATTGGTCTGCAGTTACTGGTTTATTGCATGATGAACAAAATCAGTATCTTTTGTCTCTGAAGTCCCAAGGATAGCACTGTTAAAATGTCTCACCCCGGCAGCATGTAGATCTGGTATCTCTTTGAGCCCTTCACTTAGGGCTTCATTTAAACCAGTTCACTGTTCTCACATTATACTATACATACTTTCATGAATGCACAAAAGGCAGGGAAGAAGTAGGTTTAATATTCATTTTCCTAGCTAAACCAAAGGAAAACATTTAAAAGCTATTCCACATATTTCACTTTTAAAACAAATGCTTTTGGTTCTTTAGCACATTTTGCATTCCTTTTCCCATCTCCTGCAAATGCCAACATATCTCCTGTTAAATTAGCAGCAGCCATTTGAAGTCCTTTCAGTGGCATCTGCATAATAATTGCCCAGAGATGCTTTATATCTGGGAAGCAAGCCAAGGAATAAACCTTGAAGCAAAGTGTATTAAATTAGTTATCCAGTTAGAGCTTTTGGAATGATTTCCTGATGATGTATCAAGTCTGAAGCTGGAGCTGTCGGATTCTATTGCTGCAGTTTGGATTTGAAGGGAGAAAATTAAAAATGGAGGGGGTAAAAAAAAGAGTATCTCACAAAACCATCAAACACTTTCAGGCCTCTGATTTTGGAGTCTTCTAGTTGAAATATTGTGTTTCTTTCATCTGCACTCACTTGGATACACTGACCTAAAGTGTTCATCCTTGTTTACTGGAGTCCCTGCATCAAGGGCCCGAGTTTGATGTCTTCATCCTTAGGTTGAGGAAGTGATGAGACCTGCCAACAAAGCTGAGCAATGCCCTGCTGGGCTTTATTTGGTTTCATTTGGTTTCTACTGGGACACCACCTTCTAGTAAGAGTCTCTGGGAGCATTTACAGATAGCATTTATATTTAAACACACCTCTTTCCCTAGAGAAGAAAAAAGGGAGGTGTTAGCTGCATTAGAGAGGAATGTCAAACATTGATTTCTTTCTGAGAATTAACAGGAATGAGCTTCTCTGTGCAGTTGGAGGTGAATAAGATCAGGGAAGGTGAAGATATTTCCATGGGGAATGTTTGAGTAATAAGCTTTTGAGAAGCTTCGATTCAGAGAATTTTACTTGTGCTTCCTCTGTGGTCCTGGGTGGAGAAGAAGAGCCAATTTTTAGACTCTCCTGAAGCTGTCATTGCTTGCTGATGGTCACCTGGTTATCTCTGGTCCCCTCGTCCATCACCCTGGTTAGAGGACTCTGGGTGGCTACTACTAGGGGTTGGGGGGGGGTCCTGTGAAACTCAGCCACCTTTGCATTTCTGTTATAAACTCGGGTAGGTAAGTATTTTCATCCAGGGGACCACCTTTATCTTTTACAGCTTAATACAGCTATATCTCCTTTCCTGAGACCAGGTCTTCATCCCAAACTAAAAGGATCTGGCATAAACTGATTTCTTAGACTGGGTAATTTATTGGTCATTGGTGTAGTAAAGGGAAGGATGTGAATCAGTGCCTACAGTTCAGCACTTCAGCCAGTCCTCCCATTTAAAAAATAAATTCAAGGACATTTAGAAAACAGGAGAGCTAGAGCTGGTATCTGTGTAGAAAGTCACGGTTCCTTCTGCCACATTTTGGACCACCAGGATCATTCTTTCCAAAAGTGTCATAAGCTTTCCCCACAAATGGAGAGAGGAGAGAGGGACTTTAGATCAGCCCTGGAGATGCTGTCGAAAAGTTCACTGATTCTTGGTTTTCCCTATCTCCTTTCTGTACTGTCAGAGTGGTGCAAACTATGAAGCAGAATCCCTGGGCAACACTGTGTTGCTTGCATTGGGTTCTGTTTTCACTCTTACTTAATTTTTTTAACTGGGCCCTCACTGTTGAGACAGAGCTTGATGAATGTCATAGATTCTGGTTTGGGGGATATCAGATTTCCCTGGTTTGGCTGCTCAAGATCAAGAGCACCATCTCCCCTTGCTTGCTGCTGACAGTCCATCCCTCGCCTGCAACCTTGCACATCCACACGGCTCCCAGGGTTAGCAATCCCAGCTCTTGGGTATCCTGACTCCTGAGGTCCCAGGGGTGCTGCAGAGCACATTACCCGTTACGGCAAGTCGTGTCTGTCATGGGGGCAGAAGTGACACAGTGATTGAGTCGTCCCTTGTCTCACTGGGGACATGGGCAGGACTGTTTTGTCGTGGCACCACTTCATTCAAAGAGCATTTTAGGACTAGGATGACCCTGCATTTTTTCATCTGCTTTGTGGGTCAACTCTCAACAATATGCTTTTTCTTTGTTACCTACCCCCTTTTTTGTTACCTACCCCCTTTTTAGCTACAAAATAGTTACATCTATTTTTAGAGAATCAGTGTCTTAAACTTCTCCAAAATATGAGATTAGAAAATCTTATTTTAATGGAAAAGCTTATAAAGTTTCAAGTAATAAGATCTGGAAAATGAAAATTACCAGAATGAAAATAATGAGATCACTGCCAGCAACAGGGAAACCGGCCTTGCCCACCGTTTTGTTCCCTTGATGCTAGATACTATCACTCAGTATTGGAAGAAATGAAAGAAAAGATGTATTATCCCTACTCTTTAAAACAGTTACTGCAGCACTATTGAATATGATAGACGAGACCATCCAGAATCACAGTGGTCACATTTGGTGTGGTGACTGAAGTAGTCAGACTAATGTGTTTCTGGCTTCTTCCTGCTAAACTGGCCAATCTGGGCTCCCCAGGAACGTTTACAAGTTGTCTTGTAGTCATTTCTCAGTTCCCTATGGAGCGGTAGGATAAACTGTTTATCCAGGCTGTAGGTTATTCTCTTCTTTCTTCCTCTCCCTCCTTGCTTCAGGGAAATGCAGATGCCATCTCACCTGACAGAAGGTTTCAAAAACCTTTTTTTCAGAGAAAGCTGAAAAGATCACACTGGGATCTTTTTTTTGCCTTGGGTGTAAACTTTTGCTAAAATCTCAGGAAACCTGCTTTGAGTTTAGCCAGGGTGGCTCTCAAATCAGCACTGCCCAGCAGTCTCAGGGGCCTCCCAATTGCAGTATTAGCTAATCAATACCTTCAGCATAGAACTATAAGCTTCTAGTTCAGGGCCATGTTTTTCAACCTGAACATTGTAAAAGTTGATTGCAATTTCCTTTGACTGATTTTCTTGCCACTGTTTGGAATCTTAAAACCCATTATGACCTTATCCTTCCAGAACTAAGTTTTCTTTTCATCAGAGATGATTTCCTATATATGTCCTTTGTTCCTTCAATAGTCAACTAACCTGCTTGAGGATACTTAAATCGGCAGGGGAAAAGGGAGGTTTACATATGCAGATGACTATTAAATGTATAACCTCCATAACTTGTGTAATATCAGATAACAGGCTAAATCTAGTTTGTTTCAGTGGACTATCATGTTCTACTTAATTCAGTATTTTGATATTTTCCTTGGTCTGTTTTCTATACAATGTGAATTGTCATATAATTCAAAACAATTGACATTTAATAGGTTTTTTATTTTGTAACAATGTACAGACAGGTCCCCAACTTAGAAACCAGTTCTTAAGGTTCTTTGGTCAAGCCACAAAAACCTAACAATTTACAACACAGCCGGAAAGGTTTGGCTGAAACACAGGGCTGCCTCAGCCAGCTCTGGCTGGCTTTTGTGGGCTGACGTGGGAATTTAAGTTGCACCTATTACACTGTTGCCGTTAAGAAATGCATTCCAGGTTGGGGCTTAGGATCCCGAGAACATGCTCTCCCTATGGCAGCCACTTGCTACCTTGCAAGATCAACGCTCTGTCTCCACCACCAAACTACAGTTGAAAGGGGGAGAGGGGCAGAAAAAGTTTATAGGACATTCCCTAGGTTAGGGTGTGATTTTACCAATATCCATGGCAACTTTACTTTGGTCTAAACTCCCTGTCAATTTAATAATATTAAAAGCCTTAAATAAAACTATGCATGCTATTCTATGCTATTTTATATCAGTAAATAAGCTTATGCTTGCCAGTTTTATATACAATTATTGGCTATATAAAACTGACTTTTGACAGTATTTTTTGCACTGTTTCTTACCTGTTTTTATAAAGTCTTATTTAGATATTGGTCTTAGTTGTATATTGTTTATGTTCTCACTGCCCTTGTTATTGCTGTAAAATGTTTCATATGTGCCTTTACAAATGTGAGATCTTTATTCTAACCTTTTTTGTAAAAGATATCTATTGATTTCCATATGCAATAAACCATTTTTTTTTTGCAGAGAAAACCACTGAATCTTAATTCTTTTCTGTACTATGGATGGTGCATTAGTTGAAATTCCCCATAGGCAAAATGGCCTGGGAAACTCTGCTTTCTCGTTTTCTTAAAGCCCATTTCTACCTCCTTTTTATTCCTGCATAACTTGACCACATTGAAGATTTAGCTTGAAATTCCCAAAGTTGTCATTGTTAGAAGAAACCTGAAGGAGATAGGTGATCAGTAGGCAAATGGAGTGAAGAATACATAGAAATGGGCCTTTCTCATAAATGCAGTTTAAAGGTAACTGCCAAAGCACATACACAATGAACCCCTAATAATGAGGGTGGACACTTTCTTTATGAATCTTTCATAAGCAACAGGGCAGTACAACTTTTGTTGAGTAACCCATTCACAACCCCACAACCCCTATCACTGGATCAGAAGTTAGTTTTAAATAGTCTTTCCCAAAAGGGTCATTAACCTATCAGAGGTCCCCACCTGTTTCACATCATGAACATTAAAATACTGTAAGCCACTCTTGGGTAAAAGGATATGGCAAACAAATTTAAATACATAAATAATTCCACTTTTATGGTGACTGTGGCAACAGAAAGAAAAGCAATATAATATTTAAAAAGAGAATAATAGACAAAATATGTTAAAGAAAATCAAGAGATAGCAGGTAGAATGGCAAGAGACCAGGTACACTAATATTGTTCAACGGTTTGAGTTAATAGACCTGTTTTACAGGCTTAGATGGCATCTACAGTGAGGCCACGTTATATGGAATCCAGGGATTTGGCAAGTCTGCTATAATGAAGATACACTTATATGTACAGGCATATTTCGGAGATATTGTGGGTTCAATTCCAGACCACCTCAATAAAGCGAATATTACCATAAAGTGAATCACATGACTTTGTTTTCCCAGTGCATTTAAAAGTTAGTAAACTACAGTGTAGTGTAAACATAAGTATGCAACAGCACTAAGTCTTTTAAAAAAATGTACAGACCTTAATTTAAGAACATTTTACTGCTAAAAAATGCTAACCATCATCTGTGCCTTCAGCAAGTCATATAATCTTTTCGCTAGTTGGCGAGTCTTGATGTTGATGGCTGCTGACTGATCAGGATTGTGAATGCTGAAGGTTAGGGTAGCTGAGGCAATTTCTTAAAATAAGACAACAATGAAGTTTGCCACATCAATCAACACTTCCTTTCACAGAAGATTTTGCAGCATGCATTGCAATTTTGTAGCATTTTACCCACAGGAGAACTTTCAAAATTGGAGTCAATCTTCCCAAACCCTGCTGCTTTACCAGCTAGGTTTTTGTAATATTCTAAATCTTCTGTTTGTTATTTCAACAATGTTTACAGCATCTTCACCAGGAATAGATTCCATCTCAAGAAATCACTTTCTTTGTTCATCCATAAGAAGCAACTCCTTATCCATTCAAGTTTTATCATGAGATTGCAACGATTCAGTCATATCTGCAGGCTCCTCTTCTGATTCTAGTTCTCTTGGCTGTTTCCACCACATCTGCAGTTATTTCCTCCACTGGTCTTGAACACCTCCAAGTCATCCATGAGGGTTTGGAATCAACTTCTTCCAAACACCTGTTAATGTTGATATTTTGACCTCCTCTGATGAATCACAAATGTTCTTAATGGCATCTAGAATGGTGAATCCTCTCCAGAAGACTTTCAATTGACTTTGTCTACATCCATCAGAGGAATCACTATCTATGGCAGCTATAGCTTTATGAAATGTATTTCTTACATAATAAGACATGAAAGTCAAAACGATCCCTTGATCCATAGGCCTCAGAATGGATGTAGTATTAGCAGGCATGAAACCAACATCACGTACATCTCCATCAGAGCTCTTGGGCGACCAGGTGCATTGTCAACGAGCAGTAACATTTTGAGAGGAATATTGTTCTGAACAGTTCTTGTCAGTAGGCTTAAGATATTCAGTAAACCATGTTGTAAACAGATGTGCTGTCATCCAGACTCTGTTGTTCCATTTATAGAGCACAGGCAGAGTAGATTTAGCATAATTCTTAAGGGCCTAGAATTTTTGGAATGATAAATGAGCACTGGCCTTAACTTAAAAGTCACCAGCTGCATTAGCCCCTAACAAGAGAGTCAGCTTGTCCTTTGAAGTTCGACATTGACTTCTCTCCAGCTATGAAAATCCTAGATGGCATCTTCTACCAATAGAAGGCTGTTACATCTCCCTTGAAAATCTGTTTAGTGCGATCACCTTCATCAGTTATCTTAACTAGATCTGGAAAACTTGCTGCAGCTTCTACATCAGCCCTTGCTGGTGACGGCTGGTTTGATCTATCCAAACCACTAGAACTTTCTCCATTTCAGCAACAAGGCTGTTTTGCTTTCTTTTCATTCAAGGGTTCACTGGAGTAGCACTTTTAATTTCCTTCAAGAACTTTTTCTTTGCATTCACAACTTGGCAAACTGTTTGGCACAAGAGGCCTACCTTTCAGTCTGTCTCGGCTTTTGACATGCTTTCCTCACTCAGCTTAATCATTTCTAGCTTTTAATTTAAAGTGAAAGACCTGTAACTTTTCCTTCTCCTTGAACACTTAGAGGCCACTGTAGGGTAACTGGTCTAATTTCAATATTGTGTATCAAGGAACAGGGAGGCCCAAGGACAGGGAGAGAGATGAGGAAAAGCCAGTCAGTGGAGCAGTCAGAACACACACATATATTCAGTTCACAGTCCTATATGGGTGCAGTTTGTGGTACCCCAGAACATTTACAATGGCAACACCGAGGATCACAGATCACCATAACCGATAGAATGATAATGAAAAAGTCTGAAATATTGCAAGACTTACCAAAATGTGACACAGAGACACCAAGTGGGCACGTGCTGTTGGAAAAATGGTGCCGGCAGACTTGCTGGATGGCGGGTTGTCACAAACTTTCAATTGTAAATAATACAATATCTGCAAAGCACAGTAAAGCAAGGCGCAATAAAACGAGGCATGCCTGTATTTTTTGGTGGATAAATGGAAAAAGATTTTTTCATATAACTTACAGATATAATGGTAACCACCAGTAGACCTATTTATCACCAAATAGACTATTACTAGGGATTAAGAAGAAATTTTAAAAAAAGAAAACCTCCCAAATCAAAAGATAAATATGAGAAACGGCAACAAGCAAAACATACAAACACATGCAAATATGCAATAAAATGACAAAAACAGGATCAAACATGTCTGTTTTATGTGATTTCACATTTTTTCTTTAATAATAAAAATAAATGGGACAAACTCACCAGACTTAATAGTTAAGAATATGGAAGAAAAGAGCCTATTCATAAGATCTACAGCAAACAGAAAACCTAAGAATTAAGAAATAATGTGTCAGATCTGTTTAAACATAACTAAACCCCTTATGAGTTAAAACATATAAACTGATAAACTCACCATGTACTTGGCTAGAAAGACTCATGTTGTGATGAAATCAATTCTCTCTAAATCACTGAATCTGATGCAATTCTAATAAAAATCACAACAGGACTTTTGTGGGGGTCGGTGGGAAGAGGCCAAGAGAGTACTTGTTGAAATGATTCTCAAGTTAATTTGGTTTAAACATGGAAGAATGAACAAAAAAATTCAGAAGGGAACACAGAAGGATTAGTCCTATTAGATACTAAAAGTTTTGCAGTGCAACAATAATTAAGAGTGTTTCATTGGAACAGGAATAGATAAATGGAATTATTTGTAGTGTAAAAACTTACCAAAGTCTTATGGAAATGATAATGGTAGCATTTCAAATCAGTAGGGGAAAATAAATTATTTTACTAGACAAAGAGTTAATACTGTAATATATATTGATTCTTATAAATTAGTATGAAAGACATGAACAAACTAAAATAGGCAATGGCCAGAAGAAATACAGTAAATCTGAAATAACATAAAAAAGGGCCCAACCTCACTAACAAAGAAATGCATATAAAATACCCTTTCATATATAAGGTTGGCAATTTTTTTAAAAATGATAATACAGTGTTACAAGGGTGAAGGACAATGAGTACCATTATATACTATTGATACCTGACACAAATTTTAAAATGGAAGTGGCTAGATCTATTCAAATTTTTTAAAATGTTCCCACTACTTGACCCTGAAATTCTACTTCTTTCAGGAATCTACCCCCAAATATGCTACCACACATCAGCAAATTTATGCCTAAGATTAGTCACTGAAGCACTGTTTGCAATAACAGCAAATGGAAAAAACTGTACATCCTCAAAGAGTAGAATGGCTGAGTAGACTATGACATGCATTCAGTGTGGGATTCTGCCTTTAAAAAGGAGACAACTACGTAAATGCTGAAATGAAGAAAGGTCCATGGCGTATTCAGTCAGAGGAGCAAATTACAAAATAACATTAGTATCATCCTGCCTTTGGTTTTTAAATCGATTTAGGTACATATATTATACAGGCATGGAAAAAACAGATCCCATAAAGCCAACTATTTACCATGGTTACCTCTGGGGAGTGGAACTGTTGTCCCTTTTTCAGATATATTTGTGTTATTTGAATTTCTTAGGAGAAAGCATTACTTTTATAATTTTATAAAACCTTAGCCCCGTAGTATATAATAACACCTCCTCAAACTGAGCTGGAAACATGCCTCCCTCACTGCCACACACTTGGAGATTTACACAGTGCTTAGCATATAGGTGTTCAATAAACGACCTAGTGGACTTTACTGGACAAGAGACTGCATTCTCCCTGTTAAATCCCACTGCAAGCAGTTAGCTCTGTGTGTAGGGTCGGGGAGGGTAGGGGTTGGGGTTGGGTGGGAGGAAAGGGAGAAGGGGAGGATAACAAGCCAGATTTACAGCAGCTCAAGCAGTTTTCAGATCATGAAACTATAAGATAATTGAAGTGTAAATTCCAACAGACTTTAATTATTGACTAATGGGGAAGTTCCTCTCTTTGGACCACGAGACTTCCCAAAAAGAAACATCCTTTCACTTAGGCGCACCATTGTGTGTCGTGCCTTCCTCTGCAGCCATTGCCAACAAACACAATTCCCCAGGTTGCTGCCGCCTGGGCTGTGGGGCTGCAAAAACTTGGATTCCTGCTGACCATCCGGGTGGAGATCGGGGTTTGCTCAACAACACAGAGTAGGAAAGGAAATTTTTTTTCCTTCTCCAGCTTACCCTGGAGTCTTTCCAAACAAGCAGAACACTGCACAAAACAATCAACAGAATGAAAGATGGAAAGTTCACTTGGAGACAGATTGGAAAAACAAAAAAAAACAAAAAAACCAAGACAGCATGCACAAAGCACCTTTTATATATTTGGGGCACACCAGGTGCTAGACAGAATAACTGAAGAGTCAGCTCTCCTGCCAGGGGCGGGGGACACGGGGACGTCTCAGGTCACTTGATCACTTTCCACCTCAGTGACCTTTCTTTCCTTCTTGCCTCTTTGCTCTTCCTTCCAGTTTCCTTCCTGCACAGGCCCTGTACCACGAAAGAAACTGCAGGCTCCCGAGGCCACGTGACCCTACTGGTTCCCCTGCGAGTGATCTGGGTTTGCTGATGTACGCAGAATACGCATTGCTGCTACTGCAAGAGTTGGGCTCCCACCACCACTTTAGAAATCCTTCCCCCACAGATACAATACAACACAAACCTCAAAGGCTGTTATCTTCTTTTATTCTCTTTCATTATTCAGATTTGTTCAGAACATTACAACAGGCATGAAGGGAAAAATAGTTGTACTTTTTAAACTTGAGCTATCCAAACAACAGGCATGAAGGAAAAAACAACCGCATTTTAAAAAAACTTGCTCTGTCCAGAGCAGATTTTATAGTATATGAAACCATGCCATTATCTCTCAGGAAAAAAGGCATTCAAAATTTAGTTGCTATTCATGTTGAAGATTAAGACTGATCTTCAAGTAAGCAATGGGCGAGGTTTTCAAGTCATGTAGTGTTTTTATTCCAATTATTTTACAGAAATGCTGGAGTGACATGTAAGATGTGCAACATTCAAATTCCTTAAGATTCTCCACTAGAATTTAAATAAAAACTAAAGTGTTGCATAGTTTCAGTGGCTTTCGATTTCCTGCCTTATCTCAGAAATGTAGGGATGATCTTTGCCGTGAGCTACTTCCATGATTGCAATGGCCTGCGGAAAGAGAGAGGCAATTCAGGGATCACAGCCTGCAGCCAATTCCTTCTCACCTCCACCTCCACTCTGGGCTAACGTTAGTTCAAGCCAGACTTCTCTGCTTTAAGACACAGGATTCATTATAAACCATTTGTTTAACATTTTTCAAAGTTCACATTAGTGGTAGCATATAATATTTCTCTTTTTGTGCCTGGCTTATTTCGCTCAGCATTATGTCTTCAAGGTTCATCCATGTAAGACACAGGATTCAAACTGGCTTTTTAGGACCCATGTTCTCCCACAGTCTGGCTTTTTTAAAAAGTGAGGTCAATTACCTGGTAACCAACTAGGCTTCCTGTCTCTACTGCTGAGTTAAACATTCTGCAAAAATGTCCAGAGAGTAGCTGGAGAAATGTTGTTGATAAAATGATCTCATGATATTTTTCCCCCAATATTCCAGATATTGTAATAGAAAAATGCATGAGGGCCAGAATAATTTGGCAGTGCTCAGCCAAGAAAACAGTTAATGCTCAATAGACAGATACATGTTATGGAAGAGAAAAGTCCATGGTGAACTTTACATCAAGTCTATTTTGGCTTTAGTTTATATTACTAAATTATAAGACATGACTAAACATTTTTTTCCATTCAAAAAATGCATTTCCTCCTAGGATATACATCCTAAAAAACTTTAAAATAGATGCAGATTTCATTTTGGGAAGTGGAGTGAATGTATTTAATAAGGTTTCTTTGAAGTAAGGTGATATAGAAATGGCAGAGTTTCCAGAGGCTCCATCACTCCCTAGCTGTGTGACCTTGGGCAATTTACTTAACCACTCTGTGTCTCATTTACCTTAAATGTAAAACGAGAATAGTACCTACCTCTCAGGTGTATTATTGCTAATACATATAAAATGTTTAGACTAGTGCCAGACATAAAGGAAGCATATATCAAATGGGATCTATAAGAATATTTTGCTCTTTGGAATTCAACTATATTACTAACAGACAGAAAAACTAAATTACTCCCCCAAACAGGGAATTTTTGATGGCCCGTGACTATGACAGGTATTCCTTTCTATTATGCCATTCTCTGCCTAGATCGCAAACCAACAGGTGGCAGGCCAAGAGACCGTGTGTTTAAACCTTCAGGTTTTGCCAGTTTGAACAGTCATTCTCTCTCCTGCCTCCCCTTGCCCTTGGCATGAATTTCAAGACTTGTTCCTTGCTCAGATCTCTTCTGTCCTATCTTTTCTTTAATTGCCTACTAGCACTGTGCAGTTTTAGAGAGGTAAGGACTGCCAGTGAGACCTAACTTGTTCATTTTCCCTCACTTCACTAAGGCAATAAATATGTTACCTCAGAAGACAAATCCCGTGGTTTAAAGGCTGAACATCTTATGTTAACTCACACTTGTAGCCTGGCGGGGCCCTGGCTCTTCCACTGGGGATCTGCATCTTACTCATCTTCCCACACAGCCCATCAGGAAACTGGGGGATCTGAGAGGATGAGGCCTCCAGGCTTAGTTGTGGCCTCAACATTTATAAACATTTTCTTACGAAAGTATATAAACAGACTGTCCCAAAGATGCCGTTTTATTAACTGGAAGTTCCCTTCCACACGGAGAACAGCAGAGAATCAGTACTCAGAATGGTGACCAGCTCCCTAAGATCTGGTGGACCCAGGCCAGGCAGCCCCTTCCCACAGCACAGCTCAGATACTGGGGAGGCAAAGGCTGCTCTGCATCTGGATTTCCCCAGGTTTCTTGGCCATAGCACAAGAGGGAGGCACGGGGCTTTGAACTCAGAAAGACCCCAGCTTGAATTCAGGCCAGTCAGCGTACCTCGCACTGCTGAGTAACTAACCTGTCTGAGCCTCAATTTCTTCATCAGGAAAAGTCTCTCGCTCGATTTTGTAAGAATTAAAGACACATGTGAGGGTTCTGGCAGTTAACGGATTCTCAGTGAACCACAATGATCGCTCTTAAGTACATTTTAGAAACTGCAAATGTACAATCCTAATAAAGAATAACTCTTTCTAACTGCCTTGATTTCACCACAATCGGGCATCGTAATTCTGGATATCTAAAGGACAGACAACTGGAGGATGTCCTCTCCAAGGTCTCTGGGCCCAGCCTGAGGCCTCAGTGCCCTTTCAGGACTTCACACTGGGGAGGGGCAGCGTCCCATCCCCCCTGGTCAAGGGCTGAGCTGGTAATCTCTGCCAGCCCCTCCCACTGTGTGTACCTCCCCTTACCAGAGGGCCAGGGCACAAACCTGGGGATGGATCAATTACTTACCCCACACCCACCTGCCTGAGCCTATCTCCTCCAGCTCCTATGGCCAGAGGGCAGGTCATGAGCTAGTCATTAGTCATTATTTACAGTCATTTGCAACTGTCAGGCATGAAGGAAGTGTGCTAATGAGGCTGCCCAGGATTTGGGGATCCTAACTTCTGTCCTAAGACATACCTTCTTCAGGGCTTTCTCTCCTGCAGCTTTGTTTTCCAGGCCCATGTACAACCTTCCTAGCTTCAACCACATGGAGGCCACGTTGAGCGAGTACAAAGGATAATGCTTACTGGAAGAAGAGAAAAGACAACAAGGCCACCTTGTCAAAGACTGCAGAGCAGCCCACAGGCCAGATGCAGAAAGCCTGCAGCCGCTGAGCTCACGGCCAAACTCTCCAGGGCAGTCAGACATTGCCAAACCCTGCAGGCTCTGGGGTGGGGGGAAGCGGGGAGCATGGAGGTTCACCACTGCCTGGCCACCATAGATGCATTTCATTTAATGCAGTTCATGTGCTTCTGAAAAACGATGCAAAAACTGTTGGAGAAATCCTATACAAAAACACTTGTAAATAGCACCAACATTCAACACAAGTCTAGATTCTGGATTTTGGATGTACCCAAAGCAAAGCATTGGGTGCTGGACAAGCATCTTTTAAAATAAATGTCCCATTCATGAGGACAGCAATTAAGCCACTCCCTTCATATTAGAAAGACAGTAGTTACACACACACCCCAGTGTGTCTCAAGATCCCAGGTTTCTGTAACAATTCACAGTACCGGTTGGTTCAGGAAAACTATAAGATCTCTGCAGTCAGGAGGACATCTATTTCTTCTAGAAACTCTTTCTCCATTGTCCAGTAGAGCACTTTATATGCAGTAGGTGCTCTCTCCCTGGTTTTAACTGAAGGCGGCCTGCCTGGGAAAGGCCATATCCCTAGAAACAGAGCCCAGGAGGCAGCTTGTGGGCCAGCGTGTGCACGCAGAGGGTATTTATTTATAAGCCAGACTGCTCTACCCTCCCTCTCCTGAAAGCCTGTCCAAAAGAGGAAAGTTCCAGCTGTATTCCTGGGCAGGAGGCTGCCAAGCTGCCTGGAGGTGACCCTGGAACCAAGGGCCCTAAAGAAGGCCGGAGGAGACCTCCGGCAGAGGCTCCTGCTGGGAGAACAGCCCTGAGGCCGAAGTGCTTCCACTGTCTCTATCTCCCTTCATATCTCACAGAGGGAGAGTGCCTGAGACCAGAGGACTTCCTCACCCACCCTTGGAGGCAGGGAAGGCTTTGAGATCACTCTCAAGTTAACAAATTCTGTTTCCAAGAGCAGATTTTAAGGGCTGGCTTCCCCTTGGGCTCAGCTCCCCCTGCTGGATAATAAGGGCAGTATGGGGTAAGTGGAGGGTAGAATTAGCAGTGGAAATTTAGACCAGAAACAGACTTTACAGTCCTCAATCTTTAGAACTTGAAGGGAATCTCAAACTCATGAGAAACACCCAGGGTTCTTCTTGAACATACAGGTTTTCAGGTCTCAGGCCCAGAGATCTGATTCACTTGGTCTTGGGCAAACCCTGTAAACACATTTAAGAAACACCCCAGCAACTGTGATCTCAGCCACCCCAGGACTGAAGTGACTAGTCAGATGACCTGAAGACCTCATAGACTTCCTTCAGTCACCCACTTTAGGGTTTAATAACTCTCTCCTTCAGGAAACTTCTCTGTGGCTAATAGTCATTATTAATACAAAGTAAATCCCAATTTGTTTTACTCCAACCTTAAGGAAGACATTAAGTAACCACATCCAACTTACTGGTCCCAGGGTCTCCCAATTTGCAAATGCGGGCTGCAATTTGAAAAAGCCAAGGAAGGGGATGGTGATTGTAATGATGGAGAAGTGGTGTTTTCAAGACCACCAAATACTGACTAATAAGTGCTACTTAACTTGGGAGGGGTGGATAGGAAAAGAAACAAATTGGTAGCTTTTGAATACTGGCCTGAGTGAACTACGATGGACACGGCCCCTGGAAGTGCAGAGGAGAGAAAGCTGCTATAGTCAAGTTCCACCACCAGGCAGAAAGACCAATGGCCAAGGTTCCATTCCAAACCAACAAATTCCAATCCATCCGAGGATGACCAGAACAGCCACCGCAATCACCTGTAGGGCTTAATGATTTTCTGTCCATAGCGCAGGGCTCCTTCCCAGTCCTGCATGTACAAGCAGACTCCCATGGCCTGGTACATCATGTGCAACATGTACACGTTACTGTCCTCAAACATGGAGCTCATCTTCTCTTGGCTGAGTTCACAGATCTCCAGGAGCTCACTAGGGGGTACTCTGGGGTCAAGGAAAAGATAGGCCGGGCCGCACTCCAGTTGGAGACTTCCCAAGGAAGGAGGGTTCAAGCAGGCATTTCAACTACACAACCCCTCACCAACACACTGCCCCACCTACCTACCTAAAGCAAATTACTTAAAGCAAGCCAAAGTGGTTGGAATTGCATTTTCTTGAAGAAACAAACTAGGAAAAATTCAAGACCTCAAATGTTAAACAAAACTAAAGAATTTTAGCCACAGGAACAGATCCTCAGTTCACATGTAGATTAGCATCACAAATCCTCAAATCATCTAATTGAATTCAAACCTTCAGCCAAGGCAGGAATCCCTGGGCACTTCAGCAAGGGCATTCTTAAGGAAGAAGCCCACCACCATGGGCAAGTTCTTTCTTTTGCTGAGAAACAACACGCCTTTTTCCAATTTCTTTTCACTGCTTTTATCTCTGACCTGTTGAGTACAAATCTAACTCCTTTTCAACTACCAAGAAAATGCTATATAACGTAATGGTTAAGAGCATGGACTCTGGTGGTCAGGAGAGCTGGGGTACAATCATCAAACTGCCAACGTGAGCTGAGTACCCTTGTACAATTACCTGGTGTCTAGGAGCCTGTTTCCTCATCTGCTACATAAGGATGGTAACCCTACCCCACAGTGTTCTTGTGAGAACTGGTTGAGATAAAGTGATAAAGCACTTGGCACTGTGCCTTACCCAACATAAAATATACAATAAGTGAAGGCCTTCAAGGAACGGGTTCTAGTCAGTCTTCCAGAAGGAAACTCTTCCACAGCACCAAACTAATCAAATAAGGAGAACTAACATAAGAACAACTTGATAAAACTTTGCATATGATTGGCACTATATAATGGATGGTCAATACACTTTCACACAATTACCAGGAAAGACTCTTCCTTTAAAATTCAGAATCTTGGACTCATCCTTCTCCTCTCTTCTCTTTCCATCTCCCCATACCTCTTGTCACTGAGAGATGGTAAACTGTCCCGACAGTTGTAAAGGATATATTTGTAGTGCTTGGCCCTCCGGAACTCCTCAATGACATTGCGTGCGTATCTGACCATGTCACGGATGGCTTCTGCCTTTGGGGGATTGTGGAGCTTCCGGATTTCCACCTTGGCTTTATCCTGAGGGAAATGTCCACAAGTGCAAGGTGTTACCTCCCAAGGAAAAGCTACTGATGAAGAAACCTCTCAAAATATAAATATTCCCGTGGAGAAGAGGCATTCTAAGGTTACAAAAGAACGAGAGGAGATCAGGCAATGGATCTAAAAGAAATTCAATATCCCTTTATGTTTTCCCAAAAAGAAACAACAGAAATACTAATTTTACAGAAAATCCTTATCTGGGCAGGACACCTAAAACATGTTTGCTATGAGCAGATGTTTGTGTGCACACACCAAGGAATCATCAAGAAGAGTTTAAAGAGGAGTGAACAGTGGAATTTGAGCAATGCCAGGGAAAATGCCAGATGTTCTGATGAAGAGGTTGGAAAGCCTGAAAATTATTCTCATGTGCTTTTTCCTTCCCGTCCCTTTCTTATTAAGAAAGAGTAATTTGGCAGGTCCTTCTATTTGCACAGCCTAATGGAAATGTTTCCATCTGCTACCAGGAGCAGGTTTGAGCTAACTGGATACCTGCTGGTCACCTTTATAAGGTGAGTGGTAAGGGGTCAAAAATATCCAAGGAGGTGGTACCCCAAGTCACATGGGGGAATCCTCCCTGCAGAGAGGACCTGCGGTACAGGTCATTGGTGCCTTGGCTGGATCAACAGCGCTCACCTTGTCTTTGGTTGTACATTCCTGGCACTCGCAGGTGAAGAAGTAAGAATCTCTTAGCCGGTCATTCCTATCTTCTGTTGGATACAGGAGGTCAATATAGCTGGTAAAAACCTAAGCGGTCCAAAAAGTTGAAGCTTCAGTCAGCTGCAGTAAACTCAGTCCCTGTCATTCTTGTGTCTGTGCAAACAGGCCAGAGGAGCGGCCACGGCCTGTGAAAGTGCTGCTTATTTTAGCACCCTGAGTTCCTTAAGCCGAGCAACCATCTAATGTCCCTCCTTGTGGTGGAAAGCAGAGCTTTAGGAGCCCCTAGAACAGTGAATTGGGGGGTTGAAAAGATCACTGCCTCCTTTCCTCCCCAAAGAGAAAAACCTTTGGGGGTTTGTCTCAGCAGCAGAAGCATTTCTGTTTTGTGGATAGAAGCAAAGGCCCCACTGGGCAAAGATGCAACTCATCCTTGGGATTGGGCCTGGGCTGTCTTTGCCTGGCCTTTATTTAGCCTCTTTCATTTCACAACCTGGGACTGCTCAGGTGCTTTTGTTGCTGCCACTGCTGGATGAGTCCCAGGGGAGAGCACGAAGAAACAAACATTGATATGCTTCCCCTTTCTCTGTAAATCAGCTGGTAATAGAGCAAGAGGCTCAGCACAACAGGCTGGCTATGAACAGCTCTGTGATGCTGAAAAACTGGCCTGGGGAAGATGCAGCTTCTAGAACACCAGTCTGCTGCTGCCTTACCCACCGGGCAGGGAGCTCCTCATTCTTCCAGCTGAGCCAGAAAACTTGGAAATATCTCTTACCTTTGACTCAGTGGGTTCAGCACTCCTTGTTTTTATCTAACAGGGGTCCATAACTAAGACTTGGAGCATACTGAGGAGATCAGCACTTAAATATCCATTATCTACTCACTGGGACGGCACTTGCTGATCATCCCACACAATCAGGCAAATGTCTGACTGAACAGATGGATTTCACAGAGCCATCAGCATGCCAGTAATCTTGGGCATCCTCAGGCAGGGGAAGAACACATTTGGGACTGGGTGCTTGCAGGGACAGCCAAGCTCAACCCAACCCAAAGAGCAATAATGGAGACCTCGAGACTCATTTTGACACCCTGGGGGAATACGCTCCTCTCCTTTTGAAGGGCAAGTAACCCCCAAGGCACTGACTCCCCCTGTATTCAACAGGGTTGCTGCACTTTAGTTTGGCGGGAGCACGCAGGCAAATGGAAATGGGAGCCAGCCTACCCCTGCCTCCCAAGGCAAGTAGCTGCAGAATTCCCTTCGAAATGACTGCTGGACACAGTGCAATGAACAGAAGGGCCCAGAAGATGGCGACAAAGGCCACTCCAGTGATCGACTGGTGCCTGGGGACTCAAAACAGACAATTCCAGTCATTGGAAGTAACAAAAGGGGCATCAGGGTGGACTTTACAAGACCTTCAGAAACCTAGACACCAAAAATGAGATGTCCTCTGCAAGATGAACTTAGCAAATTTAGCAAAGGGTAGAAAGTCCAAACTGTATACTCGGCTTTTAGTCCCAGTTCAGCTGTGAACTTTCTGAGATATCAAAACATTTAGCATTTAGCATAATGATCATTATACATAAAATTCAAAAGATCCAGACATGCACTTTAAAATAGCATTAAAAAGTATTATATTGGAATTCAATCTAAAATGTGTAATTACGTTCCCTAAACATTCCTGTGTCTTGCTAGGGATTTTATTTTTTACTTAAGAACAAATGGTATACATAGAGTAATCCACCATGCCCACCTTTTCTGAGGTAAGACGTCTTATGAGGAAATTACAGAATGAATGCTTGGTATCACAGCAAAGAAAAGGAAAAGGGAATCACTAAGCAGGTGAGGAAAACTGACCCTCCTGGCAGAGGTGTAACATTTACCCAGGCCTGCACTCCAGAAACCTAAATCAAGGGAGGCTAACGGTGCCTCTTATGCTTAGCCTGCCCTCTTCCCCTATCTGTGCACACAACCGGTCATCTGGATTATATTCTTAAGAAATGAATCCTGACCCGAAATACTGATATGTCATTTGGAATTGTAGCTCTACAGCTTGTTCTCTCTTTTAGATAACACTGCTTTTGACCTTGTTTTTTTAGGGGAAAAGGAGGTAAAATTTCACTATTCAAAAAAGAAAAAAAAATCATCTAGCACAGGAATACATAGACTCTAAAGAGGTCCACCAGGCAGTCTTTTTTCTTTCTAAATCACTGTAGAAATTTAGCTCCATTGAATTTATTCTTTCCTGTTTCTTCTTGACCAAAGGTGGAAACAGTGCATACTAAATGGAAGCCCTAAAGGGTGTGATCCAAAGCCAACAGGGCACAAATCTGATCATCAACCTCCTGGCAAACAGACACTTCTAAACTACAGCCCACCAGTTTAACTGTTGGAGTCATTTGTGACCAGTATTCTCAAGTGACACTGCGCTGATCCTTCTAAGCCCAGCCTTTTAAAACAGCTCTCTTAGGCACACAGCCCCAGCCCCTGCGGCCACTCACCTCATCTCCTGGGCTGATTTCCTGTACCGCTCTTACTTCTGCCAGGGTCCCCTTGTAGGTCACAATCACATTGGGGCAACAACTGTGATTCATCAAGGCAACACTGTCAATCGGAAGAGAACGATTGATTTTCTCCACAAGGCAGGCAGACTCTTTAAGTGACTTGGCAACTCACTTGCTAAGTTAGAGGAACTATATCCTGGCAAGACATTAATTAAAAAAACCAACTAATAGTTGGCCCCCATATTCTAAGAGGCTAATCTGTTGCATTTATAATCATATCTGACATCTTAACCTTTAACAATTTCGAAAAGTGAAATCTACAATTAAAAAACAGCCCAAAACAAAAACCCATGAAAATTCTTCCCCATTAGGCGAAGAACTCAGAACCCAATGCCTACAGCTAATCGCCACTCCACTCTACACTGTAAGCAACAAATGAGTTGTCATTTCCAAGCAACTTTTTTGTTTCATTAGTGGATTATTTCTAAAGTGTTTTCTTCAGAGGCCGAGAGAGCAACCCCGTGGGAATCCTAAGTGGCAGCTCGTGATCCCCCGAGACCTGGAGATGCCCTTCTGAGACTCGCTGCACCTCAATTTCCTCATCTGGAAAATTGGGACGTGATCACTCCCGCTGCTCACTGTCAGCTTTTCAGGGACAGCGAGAAGGACAGAGAATTCGCCTATCCGAGGTGCTTTGAGCTTTCTGATTATATCAAGGTCAAAGTTCTAAGAACAGAAATTTTTAAACTACAGGGAAAAAGTGCTTGATCTCTGAAAATGCTGCCTTTGAAATCACAATGCCAATATGATTTCAGCCCCAAAGGATTTTTCCCCCAATTAAAACTGCCCAGAAACTGGGGCTCATGTCCTATGGGCGCCTTCACGTCCAGAGGTGTAACTGCTGTGGTAGCCGGCACTGCCTTCCCGACCCTCTGGTGGTGAAAAGCCCTCTCCTGGACACCCCAAGAATACAAAAAAAGCAAAGGGGTTGCAAAGCCTGGCTAGGAAGGAGCTGTCCCAGGTTTAGAAGGGAACCGATGCCAAGTACAAGGAAGGGGCAGCCGTCCTCTCACTCCCAGTTGCCAGAGGTCTGAATGAAGTGTGTGACTGGCCTGGTGCCCAGGACAAAGTTCACTGTCTTGGTCCTCAAGGAGGGACACCTCCACCCTGCACCACGGCCCACTGACCTCCTGACAAGTGACACAAAGGGAATCAGGCCCTAGGAAACCTACTAAATAATTCTACCAAAATAAAGGAAAAGTTGACAGCTACATCCATCTTGCCAAGGAGGTAGTAAGTCATTCATTTCAAGCCAGACTTGTGGACATTTTTTTTAATGAAGGGGAGAAGTGCAGTAAGGCAAAAGGACCTGAAACAACTCACATTCATGGTACCATCATTTTCTTGGCCATCCCTGAAAAGGGTGATAACTTCAAACAGCAGCACTGTCCATCCTCTTAGTCCTTAAGATACCAAGAGCAGAGACCTTCCAGAGTACACTGCAGTGCTGAAGTTGTCTACACGAGTCTTCTACGGAGGCTCCCATGCCCTTTCTCTTTTTCTCCTTCCTGTTCTCAAGGGCAAAAATCCCAAAGAGACTGTCCCGAAAAACACTTCTTCCCTGGCTATCAGGACTCAATCTGCAGATGATACCGTTTTGGCCTCAAAGTAACAATATGTAAGTAAACTTTTTTGTTTCTCTGGTTCGAGCAAGCCACTGATAGCTGCTCACATGACACAGCTCGTAACACGTTCTTGTCTTTCTGACCCATAGGATACATGGAGTCTGGCAGCAACAAACAGACGTACCAAGAGTGAGCACTTCTTCTAAGGCAAACACATGGGTGCTAAGGGTTGCCCACATAGGCTTCAACCTACAGCCCAAGGCTCCACTAGTATTTAGAAAGCAACATCACTATAATGGGGCTGATTTATAATATGTATTGATTCGGACAGGGCATATAGGAAGAGCTCCTTTGCTCTACTTGTGAGGCAAGGGTTTGATCTCAGGGGACTGAAATACCCATCTGTGCCAGTTTGAATGTATTATGTCCCCCCAAGCACCATTATCTTTGATACAGTCTTGTGTGGGCAGACACATTAGTGTTGATTAGATTGTAATTCTTTGAGTGTTTCCATGGAGATGCGACCCACCCAACTGTGGGTGATAACTCTGATTAGATAATTTCCATGGAGGTGTGGCCCTGCCCATTCATTGTGGCCTTGATTAGTTTACTAGAGCACTAGATAAACTCAGACAGAAGGAGGGAGCTTGCTACAGCCAAGAGGGACACTTTGAAGAACACAAAGGAGCTGAGAGAGCTGCTGCAGCTTACAGAGACATTCTGGAGACAGCCTTTGAAGGCAGACTTTTGCTCTGGAGAAGTAAGAGATGACAAACACCCCAAGAGCAACTGAGAATGACATTTTGGAGAGAAGCTGAAGCCTAGAGAGGAACATCCTGGGAGAAAACCATTTTGAAACCAGAACTGTAAAGCAGATGCCAGCCACATGCCTTCCCAGCTAACAGAGGTTTTCCAGACGCCACTGGCCATCCTTCAGTGAAGGCACCCCCTTACCTTGGACACTTTATGGCCTTAAGACTACAGCTTTGTAAGCAAGTAAATCCCCTTTATAAAACCCAATTCATCTCTGGTATTTTGGATCCTGGCAACATTAGCAAACTAGAACACCATCTCATCAAAGAGACAATGGCAAGGCCATCCTCAGCAACCCCTGAAGTGAGAGCTATAAAGACCTCTATTTGTCATCTGGCTAGTTGTTCTTGAATTACTTGAGTATTCCTGAAGTAGCGGCACAAATCCCAGCATTCTCTGAAATTTGTCCCTGGTTCTTCCAAACTGTGATGTTTCTGTACAGGTATTTCTCAAAAAGGAGAGCTGGAGAGGCAGCTCATATATTCTCCACACAAGCCTATAGCCAATTCTTGGTTGGAAATGAACGTTTCACTTTCAGTATTAAAAACTCAATGATTTCCAGAACCACAGACATGCAGAAAGCAAATTTCTCAGCAGGACATAGTCTGTTCTTCTGTGCACACTCTGCAATGCTCTTTAATAACAGCTCTTTGCCTAGCAGGACTTAATAAGCAACTGTTCTCTTAACTACTACCTTCGGATCCTTAAGTGTAGGGGAAATATTTTGAAATCTGGCAGAATTAAAAAGGTGTCTCAATTCACTTGGATTTTCACGTCTGCCACATGCAGTTAGGTGGGTTATTTGAAAATCAAAAAAATCAATTTAGTGTTAAATAAGTAAAAAGAAAGGAAATGAAGTCAGCCTACTCTGGAAATATTGCTGATCCCAAATGAGAAAGTTCTTCATCTTCAATCGTGAAGCCATTGCAGTTAACCTGTGGTGAGAAAGGGGGAGAAAGAAAGAAAGAAAAATAAGCTAAAAGCTTCTCTCTGGATAGAAACAATTTCTTTAATTTGGTCCTTTAACAAATTAACTAGGAAGATATTCTGGTTTGGTGGTTTTAAAACCTTTCTCTTGGCCATGGTACCCTCTGTTCCAACCAGAATTAGCTATCAGTCACACGTGTAAACAAATAAAAGTAGAACTGTTAGGGCTGAAGCCACCCTAAGCCAGCCTACCTCCTACCAATGTGTGGTGGCCCAAGCATTTCACTTCAGGAATTCTCCTAAAGGCTCCATGGACTGCGTGGGAGTTAGGATACCTGATGTCTAATCCCAATTATGCCATTCTCAATTTCCCCCACTAAAAATAGGAGCCACTTAACCTGGTCCGCATCTCATAAGGTGAGGTGGTATATAGGAAAGCCTATAAATATCTCATCTAATTTTTGTCCATCGTTTGAGAGGCAAAGGGACCCAGAGTTTCTAAAGCTAAGGAATGAGGCCTGGCCTTTCACTTCTCAGCCAAATCAATCACTATATTATCCTTTAAAAGAAAATGTTGCATTGAAAACACCAAGAGCTACTCTCACCATTCTGGAAGCCTAACTTAGAGCTAGCAGGCTGCAAATGAGAATATACAACTCCCCAAATCTATGTTGTTCTATAAATGCATCCCTTTCACAGACATTTATTGAGAGTCCTTAAGTGCCAGGCACTGTAGATAGAAAGATTAACAGGCTAAAATCTGTGCTTTCAAGGAACACACTGTCTACTGGGAGACAATTTGGTGGGTGTTTTTCACTTGTACCTAAAATTTCACAGTGGATGGGAATGTAATTGCTTCATGTTTCAGATGATGAAACTGAGGTACAGAGAGGACAGAGACTTGCCCAAGGTCACAAAGCTAGTCTGTGGCCGGCTAAGACCATGCTCATCCCAGGCTGCTTTGAAGGCTGTGTCCATGGGGTGTGCACTCAGAATGACTTCACCCTATGGGCTGGAGCCACTCTCTTCTGCACCTCATCAGTACATTTCAGGCCAGCGGGTAGGCTTTTTAAAACTAGCATCTGCTGAGCACTTACTCTGGGCCAGGCACTGTGCTTAGTGCTGCATATTTACCATGACATAAATACAGCGTTATTATCATCCATTTGACAGATGCGGAGACCGAGGTTCAGGGAGGCTCAATGATTACGTGACTTGTACAAGGCCGTATAAGTAGCTGATGGCAGAACAGGAGTCAGAATCTAAACCAGACACTGACAGCAAAGCCTAGTTTCCTTACACTATACCATTTTTCTTCTAAAAATTGCTCTGATCTACTAAATGTTAGGGTGGCCAATTTTACTTAAAATTAACAGACTGAAGGTAAAGTCTTGGAAATCTTGGTACACACAGAAGGGCTATGATGGGTTTGACTTGCAGTATCTACAATTCAAAAGAGGAAAATGGGAGGGTACTGTGGATTAGTAAAATAATTCATAGCCTTTGACATCCTGAGACAATATCCAAGTGAAGCATTTCCAAGTAGGAGACGTGGCATAGTCTCCTTTGAGTCAATTCCATGCACCCTGACCTATTCTGTGGTCAGGACATCAACCAGTGACCATCAACCCACATTAGGTGAGAGTGAATCAGGATTTTCATTCACTCAACACATTTATTGGAGCATCAACTATGTGTCCTGTACTTTGGTAGGTACTGAATAAGCTATATGCAGTCTCAGAATGGATACTGACATGCCTCCACAGTGGCTGGTACCCATAAGACAATAACAAAAATTTTCAGAAAGAGAATTTGACAACAAGTTTCAAAACTGATTTAGGTACAGACAACTGATTAACTTTGGGAGTAGAAGAGGACTTGCTCCTTTACTTCTTTGTCTCCTCCTCTGAAGCAAGAGCAGCAGGACCAGTTCTACAATTCCAGATTCCTTCAGGCTCCACCTATGACCACCAGTCCCTTTATTCCCTCTCGGTCCTCCTCCTCTTACTACGGAAGAGGGTGTATGTTTCTTCACAAGCAAAGGCTTCCATAAGCACAAGTGTCATTACTGTTCCTCTCTAGAAGGCGGTGATGGCTTTTAAGCCAGATTGCACAGCAATTTGCTTGCCAGCTTCCCCTCCCTTCTGAAATATCCCTAGAGAAGAAGAGTGAACTTGCATATTAAGAAAGATGCATGGGCCAGAGTCCTTTTTTTCAAGTCAAATCAGGCGTTAGTGCCTTGCTAAAGCTATTCTCATAATTAGCATTTAGACTACATGTAGGCTGCACACCAGAAATATACTTCCCAGTCATGCATATATTCCTGGTGATTAAAACACACCTCGATGCTGCGGAAGGAGCGCGGTCACCTTCTGTTGCCAGCTACTGCTGGGCCACAAGTGAACCCATGACTCTCTCCCATGAACCAGAGAGAGGGGAAAGGGCTCAGAGGCCAGAGAGCTCAAATGCAGCCGAGAGCAGAGCGGAAGGACCAGAGGGGGGTGTAGTGCTGGAATAACGCTTATTTATTTTTGTCTTAGCTTTCTCTGGGGATATTGGATGCCCTTTTCAAATTTATATATGAAAAAAAGATGTATGTATATCTGTGTATATATGTGTGTTTGTATAAACACTCACGTTCTCAGAATGCATAGTATGATTTGATAAACATAAAGTCTATGAAATAATTAATTATATGTATGTATTTCCAAGACTGAGTTGAGTTGTTCTTCTCACAATTATACTTCTACTTATGAAATGAAGCACCTAGATTTCTGGTTGTGAAAATATGGTCCCATATCTACCACATTACCATTAAGAAACCCAATCAGCAAGTATGTGTTAGAAGAAAAGATATCTTCTCTCACAGCTAGAAGTGAAAAGAAGATAGCTTATATTTATTTCTTCTCTCCTGCTTTGTCACATAAGCATGTCTTCTCCAATCCAGGAAAAAAAAAAAAATCATGTATCCAATTTTCACAAAAATTTAAAAGAAGTCAATTTTTCAACTTTTCACTGTCACCCAAATCTGCTACATTGGGATCCAGAGGAAAGTATGTTATAAATCTAGTACAATATTATAAAAACCAGGGAGATTTTTCATTACTTCTACCTTAACACTTACTCATAATTTGCTGCCCTTTTTTCTTGAGTATAGGCCACACAATAGAAATATGTCTAATATAAGCATAAAGTTTATAAAGAAATTCACTGAACTGTTAATGTTCTCTTAGGGGGTTGAAGTGGGTGGGGGAAGTGAGAAAAGACTGTCACTTATTTTTAAGTGGTAGAATTATGAGTGCTTTTTTTCTTTTTCCTTCTTTTCAGTACGTAAGTTATACACACTTACGGAGAAAACCCAGAAAATCACTCAACGAAAGAAGCAAAAATTTTCCATTACTCAGAGAGAATATGAACTTCCATTTCATCTTTTTTGTGTGTGTGTTTTCATATTTCACACATTTGTTCATCCTATTACCCTTATTATTATATCTTCAACACTTTCACATCTCTTTAGACAGTCTCTGAAACATAATTTATAAAGGGTACATAACCTTCCATTATGTGGCTATGACATAATTTATTTAATCAATCCCCTACTGCTGGCCACTTATGATAGTTCCTTTATCTTTCTTTTTAGCTTTTAAAAGAACCCTACAGTAAACAACTTGCATGTAAATCTCTGTCCATAATCTCTAACTATTTCTTTAGGATAGACTCCTGGGAATGGAATGACTGGGTCAAAGGGTATGCAGGTGAAGCTTACTGTATTCTCAGAAAAAAAAAACAAAAACAAAAAAAAAGAGTGTCTACCCAAACTCTTGTGTACATCTAGAGACTGAAGTTTCCAGCAAGGGAAGGCGGCTACCTGCACCATGGGACAGCGTTCCTCTCTCTCAGGGAAGGCAGACTACCTTCAACCAGGGCCCAGCTTGTAGAGGACAGCACCTGAGCATGTGAGGAGGGAGCTCCAAGACAGCAGGTCTGGCCAGTGAGAGCAAACCTCCCAAATGACGGGCAGACCGAGGCCGCCGGCCTTCATGCACCAACGAAGTGCGACTGCTGCATCCTTCTTCCTTTTCTTGTTTTAACATTTCCCAACCTTGGCCTTCACACAAGACCTAGTTTCCAATTCTTTGATCATGTTTAAATTCGCTCTTGTTTAGAAGCTGCTCTATCTTTTTTTTAATTTCTGATTTGATAAACGTATGATTCTCTAAACAAGATTCCTCGGCAATTACCAAGAAACACCTCCCATACCTAGATCCACCGGGGCTCCTCTCTGTGGCGACTGCACTTCTCCAGGCCATCAGAGAGGGCCTCCTGCTCCAGGCATCCACGCAGCCTCTGCTGTATCAGCACAGTCTTGGTAGGAATTAAAACAAACAAACAAACAAACAAAACTACAGACAGGAAGGCATTTTCTGGCAGAATGAAGGTTTAAGAGAAGAAAAGTAAAATTTAAGACAGGAACTTCAAATGGTCTTCTCTTCTCAAAAAGCTTCAAGTATGCAACAATATCAAGTTGCTGGAAATTCATCTGTTTTCATAAATTCTTTCCAGGGCAGAGAGAGAGGTGAATTTTCTATGCTCTACTCATCAATGAGAACCAGCACAGAGAGGAACTTGATCAGCTCAAGGTCACCTAGCAAGGCTATGGAAAACAGGGTCAAGAGGTCAAGAGCCTTGTCATCCAGCAGAAGCTATCCTTCTATCCCCATTCATCTTCCATGAATGTGTGCTGGGGAGAGGGGCGCAGAGACGGAAAGGCTGAACCTAAGTGTTACCTGATACTGACATTCTTACCTGTGCAAAAAGGACTACCAGGCCATCATTGTCAGGGAATTCTAGGTGCTTGGAGTAAAAGTGATGGAGAGCAGCAATGTCACTCTGGATCAAATCCTTCTTCTCACTGTCTAACTTATCCAGATCTGTTGACAAACAATCCAATCCATCATTCATCAGGAAGAAAACCCCTAGATCTCTAGCTACATCCTTCTCTTACTTTAAATGGCAGAGAGAGAAAGAAAAAAAAGCCTCGGTCAAGTCCCCAGAGAGCACTTTTCCCCCATCCCTTGGTCTAGCTGACAAACAAAAACAAAGCGTGCCATTCCTTTCTTCCCTTCCTCTGACAAGTGGAAGTCATTTGGGACATGAAATTCCATCCGACCATTAGCAATTAGGTCAGGAATGAGTGGTGATGACTGATAATCAGCCTCAGTCTAGTCAAGGGGCCCCCAATTGGCCCTGGAGTTTGTATCATGGTCAAGCAAATGGACAGCCCCTGATTTAATGCCTTCCGGTAAGGACATCAGCTGTTTACAGGACTGCAATTCAGCACAGATCCAAAAATATTCAGCCCGCCAGGAGAACCAGCAGGAGATAGCTCAGGATGCAATAACTCATCTTGTGAGTTCCTACCTTCCCTTCATTATTTCCTAGTAATCCTGTCAACTCAGGGTGGGGGGAGGAAGTTAAATAAAGTAATTTTTCAAAACAGCATACAAGCCAAAATACAGACTAATAATTTAAAAGTCACCACCGCTACCAAGGGCACAAGCTATCCCATTCTTTCTTTAATCTTGCCCAACCCATAGCACATTTATGGACAAACTAACTCACTCCTCAGCCAGTCACTGAAACACATAAATTCTTCAGACTTACGTGATTCAAACTCCTTCACAGCTAACAGTTTCTCTGAAGGTGTTCTCTCTGGGTGGATTTTCTAGTAATTGGGGAAGAAATCACAGATACAGATTTTAACACTCAGTGCAAAAAGCAGGGCGTCCACGTTTCAATCAACATGAAGAAAAAGCAGCGATTCTCAATGAAGTAAAGAAAGCTATCCAAGAATTCCATAATTTGGGCTCTGAGAGTGTTTGCCCCACGTCCAAATTCAAAATACTCTTTTAAAAGGCTTTCAAAGTGTCACCATTGTGACATTCCACATTCCTAACACCCTGATAATGCAATGCACACAGTAGGCTCAAAAATGCTTGTTATGGGAAAGAATGATGGCTGGAAAACAACTTTTTAGAGCCCTTACTTAAAAGGACTGAGTCCACAGACAAGCCATCCTATTTATTATTTCTCCTTCTAAAAAGGAACAAAATCAAACCCCCCTTCCATTTTACACTTTCTTTAAGCATAGGCTAAAATGATCTCAAATTCTGTGTTTCAAAAAGAACTCTTTTGGTTGTATCTGTGAGCCCAGATTCACTTTAAACGTGTAGCTGGCTTTGTTCTAGACACCCCAAGAGGAGCTAACAATAGTAAACCTGCTAGGCTTTGAGGACATGAATAAACTTAGTGTTGACAAGAGTTCAAAAGCAGAGCTGAAGAGCTGGCCAGAGGCCGTGTCTTTGTAATCTGGCTATTCAATTTGGGGATACAGGTGGTCTAGCAGGGCGCTCTCACCTCCCTCGTTAACATGTTAAGCTTCCCCTTGGTATTTTGGTCGCCTGGCTCCCCTAATCCTTTGCAAGCTACTAGAATACAAATGGTCTGTTTTTTTAATCATCAAGTCCTATGGAGATGAAAAGATGGTCAGGTAGCTTTTCATTTAAATGGACCATTAGTAGTAGTAGTAATTATAATAAAAGTTGAATGAGGCTAGTATAAACTCATCATAGCATTCAGACTCCCCCCTCCATAGTACCAAAACATTTCAATAGGTTTTTTTTTTTGAGCAGAAATCTTCCATTCACAGGCTGCAGTTCTGTAAGATTAGTAGATCGTCTTGTCTAGGAAAGCTTTTCATTCAGGAAAGCACACCAGGTTCTCCTGAATTCTTAACCAGAACACTATAAGTAGCATCAACAAATTGGGGAGAACAAAGAACCAGCAGATTGGTCACCCAATCCTCTCAAGATGTTTACAGATCTAATTTCTTGGCTTTCATTCTGACACTCCCCCATCCAGTGAAGGCCAGTCACACCATTTCCCCTTTTCTCCCACCCAATTGCTCTGCATCGATTTCAAGATAAATGTTATTAAGGATCCAAATGTTAACTCCTCCTCCTCCAGGCAAAACAATTCTGATCTTTCTGATCTCCTCTACAGGCAACCCTTGAATGGCTTTGGTTACTCTGAGCTGGCCAAGTGGGATTTCCAAAAGCACCTGACCTAAGTTGAATATAATGGAATGATGACTTTCAGAGTTCCCCAATGTTCTACTTTTGTTTATACAATCCAGGTTCCTAACTCATTCTCGGGGCAGGTACATGCTAATCATTACAATCACATTTGGCTTGGATGAAAAAATAGAACATTTTAAAGGAGGTGGGGTGGGGAGGGTGGGTAGGTATATAGAAGAAGTGAATGAAATGTTATCTTTAAGAGATTTACAATACAGAGACCTTGCCACCAGTTTCCCAGTAGCAAGAACCTATGTGGAAATATGCCTTCCAAGCTCCATGCAACCTATTTCACTATGTCACAAGGACAAGCCCTATGGCAGGTTCCTTTCCACCTTTGATTTTGGTCCATCCAAAGATCAGGTGTGTGTGATTTTCACATGATGATCAATAAGGACTGTCCAAGCCAGGGGGAAAATGGTTAGTTACGAGCCAGAATGGGTAATTTTCAGTCCTGATCATCTCTGGAGAAAATTGTGGAGACTATCAGTTCCCACCAAAAGCGCTGCTTTCTTTTCTTCCTTCCCTTTCTTTTTATTATTTTCCCATCTCCTTGACTCTATTTCTACTTTTCCCCATTGTCTCTCTCTCTTCCCCTTTGCATATGCCACAGTTGCTCCACCATGGGTGGAAAGGAAAGGGGAAAAAACGCAAAGCTTTTTTATCCCAATCAGGTACACTGGGAAGCTCTAATGATTTTGTGTCAGGTTTTTCATGCCTTGAAAGGCCATGTTTCCCAATAGGCACCTTTTTCAATACACCCCAGAAAGCTGAGGACTGAATAGCTGTGGCCATGTTCCTGGCCTTAGCCACCAACACCCTAACTGCACAAGGGCAAACAGACCACAATCCAGCTCAGGCCTCAGGTGTTTCTTCTTCCCCCTGTCCCTATGAGTGTGAAAGGAAAGAAAGCCAGGAGTGTTTAGCAAAAAGAGGGCCACTGCAGGCCATTTCCTCATCTTTCTGACCTTTAATAAATAAATAAAATTCAACTGAACATTATCCTATTTCCTTACCTGTTTGGCCAGAATCCTTGCTGTTAGCCTTACAGTCTCCGAGGGATTCCAGTTTTCCCCAAAAACAACCATGGGAGAACATTCCAGCTTGTGCATGGGCCAATCTTCTTTCTGGGAAGATTAAAAAAAAAAAAAAATTTCAAAACAAACAAACAAAAAACCCCACAAGCACACAGGAATAAAGTGCAAGAAGAGAGGATACAGTTAAGTCCTCCTTGTTAAGGTCACGTTAAATATGCTTCCTTTTGGAAAACATGAGGATACTCACAAAAGCTGAAGCTAAAAACATCTCTGAATTTAGATATGATTGTATAATCTTGACTCGGGGCTGACCAAGGCTCTTGGGATGGGAAGATTTGCTTTGTGTTTTTCCAGCAAGCATCTGATCTCTTTCTGCAGCTCCTCATTACTCCAAAAAAACACATCACCTTTCCATTATCTGTACAGTATCAAATGGCCGGCGTATGCCTGTGATTTGAGTTGACCGTTAAATTGGCCCCTCCCTCACGGTTCTGGTCTGGCTCTGTTCTCACGTCAGGGCAAACGACCCAGAGTTGGCTTACACAGCAACAGGTTCCATTTTATAGGTGATAAAAGAAAAAGCACAAATGAGGAGTTTCGCAAGGAACCTCAAAGTGCCAGGCGAGGTCAGCTATTGGGAATATTTGGGAATACAGACCTCCTAGTCACTTGACAAATGGGAAACTGTATTCTCTTCTATCACGTGTGTTGAAGCTTTCCAGCCCTGGGAAGAGGGGTGAAGGACATGTGATCATCCCTGGAAGGGGGAGTTGCCACCAGTCGAGGTGAGGAAGGCTGAGGGAGGAGGACAAAATGGTGTTTTGGAGGCCAAGGAAAGAAAGTACTTCAAGGAGCAAGGAGTAAATGATTGCAATACTGGTGATGGGTTTAGTGTGAGATGACTGACAACTGAATTGACTTATGAAAACCATTTCTGGTGGAGTGATGGGGGTGAGAGCCTGACTGGAGTGGGTTCAAGAGACAGGAAAGGAGATGCAAAAACTTTAAGAGTTGAGGCAAACGCTTAGGGAGGTGAAGGGTTGGGGTGGAATTTTTTCTCCCTTGGGAACCATCAGAGCCTGTTTATACATCATTGGGAATACTCAGACACGCGTATCCTTGCCCCCACCTTCCTGGTCTCAGAAAATGGCAAGTCTATTCTTACGCAGGCTAGAAACCCTGAATCATCCTTGCCTCCTATCTTTCAACACACTCCATATTCAACTCTCTGACAAATTCTTGGTCTCTGCCTCAGAACAGATCTCCAACCAGATCATTTCTACCCCCACCCCTACCCTTCTACCTGTTGCAGCCACCAACATCTCTCACCAGGATCACTCCATCGCCTCCTGAGTCCCCTACAGACTATTCTCAATAGGGCAGCCAGAGGGATCCTGTGAAACAAAAGGCAGCTCATTCCAGTGCTCGGCTCTGAACCTTCCAATGGCTTCTCACCTCAGAGCAAATGGCAACGTCCTAGAAATGATCCATTAGACCTCCTCTCCTACCATGCCCTCCCCCTCACTTCCCTCCACTTTGTCTGAAATCGTCTCCTTGAGGTTCCTTGAACATACCAAGCATGCTCCTGCCTCAAACTCTTCTGTACTTGCTGTATTCCCTGGCTAAAACCCCTTCCCCTAGATATCCATATGGCTCCTTCCCTCCCTCCTCCAAGCCTCTGCTCAGACGTCACCTGATCAAGATACTTCCCATGATTACCCCTAACTAAAATAGCATTTTCCCCATCAATTTCCCTTTCCCTGCTTCATTTTTCTTCTTAGTACTTCTAACCACCGGATACATTACATATGTAGTAGTTTTTTTGGTTTAGTATGTGTCTCCCCTCCCCATTAAAATAAAGGAACACAGTCTCTGTTTTTCACAGCTGTAACCCCAGAGCCTGTAATAGCGCCTGACATTTACTAGGCTCCCAATAACGTTATTGAATGAAGATGCTTCCCAACTTCCTTCCCTCCACCCCCATCACGAAAAGGAAGGACACGATGCCATTTAATGATTTAATGCAGTACGTCACACAGCCCCTTGGCTCAAGTTCTGTGCTGAGACACTCTGTGGTTAAATAATGCCGTGCCAAATATAGCTAGGAGCAGGGGGAGAAAGAAATGACAAGATACATTTGAGGGAGGCGCTCTGTTTTTCAGCCAAAACCTAAAAGGAGAGCATGGTGATGAGGCAAAGAGATAGGAACAGGTGGGTCCAGCTCCCTGCAGACAAACCAACTCTCTCCCCAGCTAGAAAGCAAAGAGAAAAAGACAGAGGGTATCAGGAGAGATGACCAGGAGAGATGGATAATTCAACAACTATCGACAAGTGCCCGCTGTGACGCCAGGAGCTCAAAGAAAAGCACAGTGTAATAAAGACAGGATCTCTGTCTTTGAAGGGCCTTTAAGCTATTGGTTTTCTGAATTATGTGTACTGTCTTTGGTATCTAACAATGAACTCTGGGGAGAAAGAAGGAGTTTGATGTTAATGTTATTTAAAATAATTAAATTCATTATTTTTATTTATTAATAGGACTAAATTATTAATATGATCAATGTAAAATTAACAATGTAATACAAATAATGAATAATAACATTAACATTAATATAATTATATAATTAACATAAATGTCGTCAGTGGGAAGGGAGCTTAACTATATGTAATGCTCTGTGAGGAAAGCAAAGGGCTGCCAAGGTGGAAGAAAACTGGTCTGGGGCTCAGGAAACCTGCATTCTTATCCCAGCTCTGCAACAAAGAAGCTCTGTGACACTAGGCAGGCCTCTTCATCTTTAGGCCTGTGTCCTTGGCTATAAATAACATGATCTCTATGTTGTTAGCAGGTCCAGAATTCTGAGTGTATAACTTTACACCTTGCAATAGTGAAAATCAGATACAAAGCTTGACTATGAACAAGGGTAGGCCCTTAGATAGCGAGAATCAACATGCATTCAACTTCAAAGGGTCGTTTTGAGGATTAAATGAGCTAACTCAGGAAAAGCACTTAGAACTGTGCCTGGCACATAGTTAGCTCTCAATAGAAGGTTGGTAATTGTTCACTTCTTGGGTCATTCACTCATTCAACAAGCCTTGCAACTGACCCGAGAGGTAGGGTTGGCAGTTTGAAGCCTTTGGCTTCCAGCCGTTTGGGACTAAGTCAAAACCTAAGACAAAAGTAAGCGCACCTGTAAGTGGACACAGTCCAACAGATAGCAGTTAAATTAGAGAACTGGATGAATTCAAGGAAATGCAGAATCATGTAAATTTCATTGAGGGACATTTACCAGTATAATTAAGTTTTCACTTTCTTTTTTGAAGGTGTACTAAGGAAGGGGTGAAACAGATGTACACAATGGCATACTCAGTTTCCATTCTTAGGAAAAAAAAAAAAAAGGTTTCAAGCCTATCTTGATACATCTTCTTCTATCACAGAGATGTCCCCATATCTTTGAGAAAATTTTGTCCATAAGAAATTATAAACAAGAGTGGACAAAACTGAAAAAAAATTAGGCTAACCTGATAAACAGGAACGAATGTATGAATGTTATCAATTAATTATGGGGTTTTTCTTTTCTTTTTTTTTTTTTTTTGAGTATTAGTTTTGGTGAACACAGTGGTTTTTGCAATCCTTTATGATTTTCTAGTGTTTAAGGTCTTCTGAACCTTTTTCTACTATTTTTCTTAAAAATTTAAACTACTATTCCTGCCCTATAATCCTCATAGACTTTTATACAAACTAAGATCGTATTTTGCAGTAAAATAAAACACATATAAATAAACAGAAAGGATTCAGGAAGACATACACCAAAGTGATACCAGTGGTTTTCTCTGGAAGGGTAAGATTATAGACACCTTTCTATTCTCCTTTTAGTCTGTACTCTCTGATTTTTCTATAATGAGCACAGATTATTTGGGTTAAAACTGAAAAAATAAAATCTATTTTACTTTACTATAAAAGTAAGATGTGGAATATTTTGTACTGATGGTCCTCTTTTTAAACTTCTAATTCATTTTTGGCCAATGTAATAACTGCTCTGTAAACTTATTTTTGTACATGGGCAAAAATGCTAAAAGATGCATCAATGTCTGCAAAATTGTCTCATGATGCATCAACATTTCCAACATTTCCTTCTCAAAAAAAGAGTGACTGTTATGTTGTTCAGTTTTCTGCTGAGCAAAGGATATATAGCCTTCCTGGACGAGGAGACTAGATGGATCGTCACTGAGAAGCCCCCTTTTCTAATTCTAGCACTCGTTTCTATTTTCTAACAGAGCTCTCAAAACAAGCATAGTTTACTTCTACACATGCATATGTGATATCTTAAAATGTGGAACAGCAAGAAAATATTGTAAGATTTCTGAGATGCCACTAACATTATCTTCAAGGGGAAATACGTTATTTTCAAGGGAAAGAGTGCAAAAGAAGTTAGGTGTGTGCTGACCATCTTATTCCAACATGACTGAGGCTGATGAAACACCATCCCTAGGACACTTTATTTTGTATTCCTCGTAACAGTGATGGGTTGCACTGAGTCATTTACACACAATTTTTCCTAATAATGATTTTAAACATTCAGAAAAAAGAGCATCCCAAGTTTCAGATACTTCCTATGGCTGGCTTAAGGGACCAGAGTGAATTTAACCAGGACTGAACATATGACTCAGGGGCTCTTCACTAATCATCCATAATGATGACATGGTCATCAAAACATCTACGAGGTGTTTCTACACTTCAGTTATTTTTCACTCAATGATAAAATTCTAGACTGTTCCCATATCTTTAGTCTTTGACACATGCTCATCTTATCCCCACCAGAGCAGGTCCCCTTCTGCTGTCAAAAGCAAACTTATAACCACATCACCTCCACTTTAAAAACAAAAACAAGTTTTTTCCTCCTACTTGTTAACAGTTGCAGATACTCCAGGATGTACTACCGTGCAATGATTTCTCTACATAATGATTTTCTAAACTTTCGAAACTCTTGAATATGTCCTGGCACAGTTTAATGAAGTGGTAGCTTTGCAGACATATTTATAAAAATAAATATTTTATTAAACCCAGGTTACCAAATAACAAGCCAGACTAAAAAGGAATTTCTATATCTTTTGTATTTCCTCCTTTACCCTTCTATGCATTGTCAATTAAAATCTTTCCTCTGGCAGGATCACACTGAGTCAAGTGAACTCAGAGGGAAGTAAATGAGACAAGATATAACCAAACTGTATAAAATAAAGCAGAATCCTAAAGCACTTCAGTAAGAGAGGTGGGTTGAGAACCATGTACAGTGACCAGGATTCCCTAAGATGTTTTGTTCTGTGGAAAGAGGAAACCCTCAGGAAGAAATTCCTGCCTTAGGATTCTTGGAAAGCCTTCTGGAATAGCAATGACACTTGGAAGGGGCTCTTCCCTTTCACATCCATTAAAAACTACTTCTGTTTCTCTGACTTACTCCCACCGTAATTGCCTCTCCCAGAGAGCAGTCAGTACTCCCAAGCACAGGGATGGAACATGGGGCACTCCCCTAATAGTGTGAAAGCCTGGTCCCAGTTCTGTCCCTGTGTGATCTTGGGCAGGTCACCACCCCCGACACTGTGTCTTTATCTAATGACTACTTGGGAACCCATAACCTCTTTCCCAACCCAACCATCCACTGTGTGGAGCTGATCACCTGACAAGTGCTGGTGGGCAGGGTCTATCGCTAAAGACGGTCCAGTTAATTACTAGCAGCTGAGAACCATGCTTTCTTAGGTGAAGAATCACTTAATTACCTTCCTCATCTCTGCTCTTTTCTGGTGCCACTTTTTACCCTTAACTGAGCCTCCACTTTGTTCCCATCCAAGCATTCCCTTAAACGGAGCCCTGAATACATTTTTATCTGAAGCAAATGCCTCAGAATCCTAATGATTTCACATATGAAGCTCTTGTACCTCCCATTATTTCTAGGCATTTACTTTTGTCGACTTTTATGCCCGCTGTATCACATTATAATACTCTGCCCCACACTTATTTAGTTCTTCAGTACTAAAGGATGAAAATCCTTAATAGCCATTAGCCTTTTCCTTCAACAATAAAACATAGATGAAACACAAATGAAACTTACAGGTTAAATCCGGCCAGCTACCTCTGGAAATAAGGGTTGAAGGCGCTGTGTTATACTTGTCATCCAGGAGGGTACTCTGGTCGCTTGGTACTTAACAGAAGCTTGAAAAATAGAATTGCAAGAGTTCCCCCCAGGAACTGGGTGAGTAGCAGGGAAAGGCCCCTGGCAGGAGGCTGGACACAACAGGCTGTCCTGGCCCGAGTCCTCCAAACATTAGACCCACTTAACTGTTCATTCCATCCTGGGGTTCTTTGCTACCTAAGCAATCATTTCATTATGATTTGACCATCTATACAACGTCTGAAGGAAGAGAATGTACAGACTGTCAAACTGCTTGTAGTAAAGCAATAAAGAAGCATTCTGGTAAATACGGGTTGGTGTATTTGGTAAATCTGAATGCTCCTCCAAGGGAAGGCAGCACTCACTGTGTGCTAATAAATGAGGTTTCTGAGTCTGCAAATCTGGGAGACTACGTCCTGGGGCCAGAGGAACCTCATCAGCTGCCTCAGAATCCCAACTTGGACATGACGATTCACCAGGATAATGCCACCTAGTGAGGCCCGATGGAAGGCAGCACAGCAGCCAGTGGTGTGGGAAACCCACAGCCCCTCTGCTCTCACACACTCTGGTATTCTCTATTAATGAAGCATTCACGGTTAAGCAGAACAGTGAAGATTTGTTCCGCAGTGAGGATTACTCACACAAATGCACACCATTAAAATCCTCAAGCTCTAGGTTAAAAAGAAAAGCAAACCCCTTAAATCTAAAGCATACTGTTTATTTTATTCTTTGCATAAAGCTAAACTTCAGACCAGCCTGAATTATACAAATTCTACTTCACCGTACACTGTAATATTGTGATTTATGATAAACCCTCACATCTCTACAGAGCTTTGCAGTTCATACAGAATTCCCCTATCAATCCTATCACTTGATTCTTACAGCTTGTCACGTGGCCACTACCAACCTCAGTTTACATTTGAAGAAACCAAGACTAGGGATGTTCTGTGATTTGTGAAGCCCAGGGAGCTCGGCAGGAGCAGAGCTGGGACCACGCCTTCCTCCTATTCCATGTTATATCCCCTATATTCGACTGTTTGCTTCTCTAAAAAAGCAGAACTTAATGAGTTAGTTTCTGGAGACATAATTAACTTATACACAGGACTAGCTAACTCACCTGGCAGGCCTGGTCTCAAGAGCCTATTTGCCCAGTACCCTGCAACCTCTATGACGTGGCAGCAATCTAATGCCGGAGTTCTCTGTCCCCAGTTGGTAGGAACAAAGTAGGATCTTTTTGCAAAGGAAGGCACACACCCCGAAAACTCAACTGTAAGCCCCACTTAGATTCCCACAGTGAAAAAGGCTAACTGTGGAAGCCTTCTGGGGGGGCACGGGGAGGCGAGCTGTGCCTGTAGTCTCCAGGGCCCAGGCAGGGGTCTGCCCCCCAGCCGCTGTCCCAGGCTATGCCTCATTCAGCTGAGGAGCCAATGGGACCGGATCCCCAGAGGCAGATGAGATGGGGGGCTTAGCAACCCCTCCCACTGCTAAGGCTCTTTGGGGCCTTTCTGGGGCCAACAGCATGGGTAGGTGAGAAAGAAAAGCAAGAGTGAAAGAAAAATGAAATAGCAGAAAATCAGAAGTAGATGAGGGTATTGTTTGTGTGTGGCGGGGTAAGGGGTGATACTGGATATGGAAAGAACAACAAAAAGAGGTACAGACATGGAGAAAATTTTGTCATCTGTCATGTAGGGATACCCTTTAAATGCAGCATTTCCCAAAGTGTATTAATAAGTTTCCTTAAAAAAAAACAAACAAACAAAAACCTGTGTACAGGGGTCAAAAAAGAAATGATTAGAAATTCATAATGCATATTAGCATATTAAAGACTGAAAAGTTCTGTAGTAAAGAGACCATGTTACACGAAACTGAACATAGGACAGATTTTCTGTGGAATACCTATGAACATTTTGTAGTATCTAGTGGAAGAGTTGGGGAAATACCTATCAAGGCCTCCTCTAAGCTTCTCCTTAAGCTTCCGATTCCCATGTTATGGGATCCACTTAACACTCTCATCCATCAAACACAATGGCGCAAGGTCTAAAAAGGTCTAAAAAGGTCTACGCGCAATCAGCTTCCTGAACCCCCTTCGCTTTCGCAGCTTCCAAGCCACTAGCTCCAAGTACAACAGGTTCAGAGCACAGCCACCCTCTGGCTAAGCAAAAGCTGTGCCGGGGGCTCACCTAAATCTAGCTGGAATCAGGCTAAATCTTAAAAGCCCAAGGGCGAGGTGTGGCCTGCTATATGGATTTATATTAATACAGACCCATGACAAGAACAACTGAAAAATTTCAAGACAGCATTTCAATATTTTTCACCTGTCATCTCTGTATTTTTCATCTGTTGCTGGTGCCCTTGGGGCCACATGGTCAACGTGGGTAAAAGACCTGCCTGCATCTAACACGGGTCTGCTCAAGTCTTTCCTACTACCCCCGTACCTCATTTTCAGTCCTGCCTGAGGCACCCACGCTGTTACTGCCTGTTAGCCCTGAGTCAGAACCACGAGGGTATCAAGCCATATCCTACACCACAAGTAGGATACAGGAGAGCACAGGGGGTTGCCATGGCAAGGAAGAGGACATCTGGATCCCACTCTTCAGAGAAAAGAAGGCCCTCCCTATTAGTTGGCCCAGCACCTACCTGACACTCCACATCGCAGTAAAATGCCTGCTTGCATCTTCCACATTTGGACAATCCTTCTTTCCTTAAAAACAGAAAGGGCACTGTAGTGATGAGAGGCACAGAAACGTGAAGCGGCACATTTTATCAGGCAATAATCAAAGCCATCTGGTGGGACAGCAGAGCCAAGATTCACCTTAACTTACTCTTCCACTGATAAGATACAGGAGATTTTGACCAGATTCAGTCCTTGAGTAGGAGTGAGCTAGTCAAAGAGTACAAGCACAAACATTTACCAAGCCCTCACAATGCAAAGAGCACTTTCCAAAGAAAGGAAGGACATGCTCTCTGACTCTGAGTGAACCTGGCCTGGGACACCACAGCCGTTAACATCGTCTTAACATCATCTCTACAATTGTTTTGGACCAGTCAAAGGTTATTATGTCCTGATTTTCTCAACTGCTAAAGAGGGACAAAAATAACAAAACTATGCTGCAGGTTTGACATCATAAAGAAAAATGTTGGGGTACACCTACAACAGTGAAAATGCAAAGTGAATGGCAAACCTTATTATTTGGAGATTACAAGTAATGCACAAGATAGACTTTACTATGTCAGTAATTCAAATGTCGTCCAGAAAGTTACGTTTAAAAACACTGCAACCCAGCAAGCAGAGACATATTCTTGAACTAAATCTTATTGGATCTGCTTGGTATACACACCTACCTTGCCAGTGTATTATTTAGATGTGATTCTTCTGCATCTTCGTAATTAGGTCAATTGTACCTGACCGTAGCTCTATTCTTTTTCTGCTTCCCACAAAGGCAGGGACATTGTAGTTTTCCAATTGTTCCATGCTCATGAATTTGCTGGGTTAGACAAGCCAAAGCTTTTTCAAAAACTGTGAGCGCTGAATTAAACCACACACTATAAAGTTTTTAAATGTTTTTGAAGTGGGGAACAACCTCATTGTTTAGTTCAGAGGGCTATTTGTAAAACCTGCTCTCTAGTTCTCATCAGCTGCGTGGAAGGCAGCTTTCTGACAGGTTCAAATGCTGACAGCACGAGGGGCTCCACACTGCCACGGGCCGTGCTGCATTGCAACAGAACCACCTCTCACGGAGTCAGCAGCCCTACACCAGGAAAGGGCGAGCTGACATTTCACAATGCACAGATCATCCTGCTGCAGAATCCTCTGCGGCTTCTTGTCAGCGAGTGGCAGTCACCACATTACTCCCACAGAATCAAGAAAGTTTTTCAAAAAATGCTACTGTTGGAACTAAACAGACTGCCTTGCAGTTTTCATGACAGCACTTGGATTCCAAGAAGCAGACTGGAGAATGTGTGAGAGAAAAACACATCTTGTGCTTGAGACATAAATAAATATTATGGGTTTGCCTATCTACCCATCTCCATAGTTCAAAAAAAGAACCCACTAAACTAGCTGAGTGTATTCTCTGGCCTGAAATACCCTGTAAGGGTGTAACTGAAGATATCCAAACCCTGACTTTGTATTTTGGAACATAAACGAAATGAAAGGCACAGTCACTGCTCTCAGGAAACAACTGTGAGGTACCTTGTAAACAAGCGCTACATGATGCTGTCCGTGATGGAAGTCAGAGGGTGGAAAGTAACAATGAGCAAAGCCAGGGAGGCAGCTTCCAAATTCTTTCCCCAAAAAAGGTATGTTTGGACATGGATAACGGGCAGATAGATGCTACCCCATAAAAATGCCAATCTAAAACAATAGTTTTTTAAGGTTTGTTTTTGTACAGAGAGAGGTCATAGAACCTCTTTGAGAATTTAACTAAAGGTACTAACTTCTCCCACAACCCCCCATATATTTCCTCAAAAAAAAAAAAACAGCAGTAAGTTCTATATAATTTCAAGGGCTTGTGAGTCACCTAAAGCCCATCCATGGACCAATAAAAGGCCCCTAAAACATGAATTAAGGCCCCCTATATAAAAGATTAGGAGAATATATTCTAAAATATATTTATTATGTCCACAACATACAAAAAAGCAAGGATTATACGAATCTTCAGATACAGAAGCTAGCAGTCAAATTAATATGAAACTAAGGTTTGTTTTCAGCCTCAAGGTAACATCCCGGGAGAGCAAAGGCAACTGGGCTCTGAATAACTAGGAAGGAACCCTAGAGGGATTGCATCAAAATAATAAATCTCCCAGCAGGCAGGCTTCCTTCGAACCAGCTGGTCACCAAGTCCAAACGCCACAAAGAATGAAGAACAGGAGGAAAAAAGCTAACTTTGAAGTATTAGCAATACCTTCCGCAATTTCCAATACCTACCTCAATGTTCTCAAACTGTTGTCTGCAAACTGCTGGGGTCCCAGAGACAGGGAGCCTGGGAGGTCAAAACTATTTTCAAAATAATGCTAATATATTATTTATTTTTGTCCCATTGTCTTGACCATTGCGCTGCAACAGCGGGTAAAACTTCAGGGGCTTTCACACGCATCAAAGCACCCAACTGTCCTAGCAATCACCATATTTTCATCGCCAAGAGCTCGCAGGAAGAAAAGAAAGAAAAAAAGCCAAGACTTAATAGTATCTCTGCTGAAGCAGTAATAAGTATTTTATTAAATCTCAATTCTTGAGTATATATCTTTTTAATATTCTGTTAATGAAATAGGAGGTATGTACAAAGCATTTCTGCTGCATACCATAGTACAATCTCTGAAGGAAAAACACATTTGATTTGCAACTAGCCACTTGTTTCCTTGGAATACTATTTTTTACTTGAAAGAGCAACTTCAAACAAACTGGTTATTCAGACTTTATACTATCTGGCAGATATGTTATTGAAATGAATGAAATGAGCCTGTCATTTCAAGGAAAACAACTGGCAGTGTTTGCTGCCAATGATGAAATTTGGACTTTCAAACAAAATTAGAATTTTGGAAAACATATCTGCCACGATGAGCCTGACAGCTTCCCAATACTTAAACTTTTCTGATGAGATTTGGTGGTGATATTAACATTTTTGATTTTTTGATCTATAATGATTTAGCTCAATTTTTAGAAGATCTGTATAACTTAGAGACCCAATGTTTTCCAAAGGACCAGCACGCATGATGTTACAAAATTATGCATGGCTAAAAGATTCATTCAAATCATAAGAAATGCCAATGGATTTTAACGTAACAGAATACAAAATATTTCATTGATATACCTTCAGATTCCACATTACAATTAAACTTTACGAAATTACCACTAACCAAGTTTTAGTGCTGTATCAAAGAATATCCATAATTATCTTTTTCAATTACATAGCTACATGAGGCCAGATTTTCCTGACATATGTCAACCAAAACAACATATCACCATAGACTAAGTTCAAATCATTTTTGCAAATCCAGCAGTCATCTATAAAGCCAGACATTGAAGAGACTTGCAAAATGAAAAGACCACCACCCTTCTCATTAATTCATTGTTTTGGAAAATATTTCTCATATAGTCTGTTATATTAACAGTTGTGATTTAAACATGAATAAATATTTTAGTATTTTATCTATTTTCATTTCAAATATGGTAAATAGCAACAGATATTACCCATATGGGGCTCTCAATAGTTTTTATGAGTATAGAGGGGTTCTGAGACCAAAAAGTTTGACAAGTGCTGATCTAAATAATCCTTTCAACTCTGTGAATAAGTCAGCATTGTTCCTGTTTTCCAAATGGAAATAAGGAGGCTCCTAGAGGTGAAATAACTAACCCAAAGCAGTCATTCAACATGTAAGTAGCAGCATCAGAATTCACTCATCGAGGTGCACATTTTGTCTTTGTCATACAAGAAGAACACCCTTCCCTGAGTACTGCTATGAACTGAATTGAGCCCTAACCCTTTCCCCCCATGAATCTGACCTTATTTGGAAATAGGATCATTAAAGATGTGACTGATTAAAATGAGGCCGAACTGGATGACAGAGAGCCCTAATCCAATATGACTGTTGTACCAATAAGAAGAGGAAATTTGGACACAGAGACAGACATAGGGGAGAACGCCATGTGACACCAAAGGCAGGGACTGAAGTGCTGCAGCTGCAAGCCAAGAAATGACAAGAATGGCTGGCAAATAGCGGTAGCTAGAAGAGGCAAAGAAAGATTCCCCTCAACAGGTTTCTGAGAGAGCATGGCCCTGGTGACAGCTTGATCTCAGACTTTTAGCCTCCTGAACTGTGAGACAATAAATGTCTGTTGTTTTAAGCCACCCAGTTTGTGACACTTTGTTACAGCAGCCCTGAAAAACTAAGACAAGCACTGTGACAACCATCCCGGAGAATACTACACCACATGAAGCAACAATGATCTGTGTGTCTGGATAATAGTGAAAACAAAACATATGCAGGAAGCATTCTTCACTCTGATCTGCAAAATGTCCAGTAGTATCCCATTAATGCCATTTTGCTTCAAAGAAGCAATGAGGAGGATCCAAGTTCATTTTCAAAATGAGATTTGGAAAGCATCTCCATAAAGAGGCTCCCTCAACCAACTGTATCACAGGAATCCACTTCACTTGAAAAGGGATGCAAGAAAACAAGGATTGATTTTCGAATCTACTCAGTACAAAGAAAGCCCCTCCCTCTCATTCAGTATTCTAAACTTCCAGGAGTTCCACAGAAGAGTCTGTGAGGGCCCCAGCCAGATCCGGCCCTCTGGGAACAGAGTGATAGAACACTGCTGCTTGCACTTAAAATGCAAAAAGCCTTTTCTAGCCCTGAGGTGGGCCTGACTGTAGACTCACAGAATTAACTACCTACTTACATGATGTGAATTTTCTGAACAGATCCTCCTGAGCCAGACTGCCTTTAGGGCTGGGGAAGGAGAAAAGATAAAACAGTTGCTGATATTGAATAATCAAAGACTCCACCAAGATCTACTTTGGTATAAGCAATTCTGTATGAGTCGGGGCAAGGAAGGGAGGAGGGAGCTCTGTTTAAAGTGTCCAGATACTTACTTTGATACTCTCCATAGCTAGGGAGAGATGTAAACTTTTCATAAGTCTAATGGATGAATCTGGTGTCTACATTGTGATAGAGATTGAGACTGAGACTGAGCTTGAGACTGAGAGACAGAGAGACAGAGAGAGAGAGAAAAATTGAGATGCTATGAATGTCTGACTATTGCTGACTGAGAAGTTATAGCCAGAAGGAAACTTCATATGGGATATCCATTTTCAGTGCAGGAACATACAAGGCATTTGGAATAAACTCTGCTCTTACAGAAAATCCAGCCGTAAATCTTTCATTTGCAATGTAACCTGATCTGAATTGTCCAGGAGGTTTGGGGGAAAGGCTGTGCAAAGCAAAGGAAACAAATTCCATCAAAGAAAGATTAATAAAGGTCACTTGGAGGAATGAACTAAAATCACCCAAAATAAAATAAAAGGAAAGTACCAGTGAATAACTAATGGCCTCTCACAGTGGTTCTCAACCTAAGCTGCACATGAGAATCATCTGGGAGCTTTTAAAAATAGAGGCCTGGGAAAGAGCCCTGCAATTCAGAGTTGACTGGTCTGTGTGGGGTCCATCCAGGCACTGGGAGTTTTAGAAAGCTCCCCAGGATGTTCTGATGTGCAGCCAGTGTTCACAAGCACTGACTCACCTAATAGATCCGAAGCACTCTTCTCTGCAAAGCAGACTGTTTACAATGTAATTCCCCCTAAGAATGAATGGCATATACTCCATTAATTAGGTTGTTTAGCTACCTTAGTGACGAATGTTAGGGTAAGAATAAAGTGGCTTACACTGTATTTTCTAACTATGATTGAAAGTACCCGAGAAGCCAGGTGCGAGCTTTAAGAGTGAAAACCCCAGTTTCCATTCTGCCTCCTCCAGATCCCGGCTTGATAATTTAAGATGAATTTAATGAGTTAGTTTTTCCACCTCCTTATTTCAAATCTCCTGCTCGCCTCTGGTGCTTGAGGTGTTGTGTCATCTTTGGCAAGTTATTCATCCTTTCTGACCTCAGTTTCCTCTATTTTACAGTAAGAAGACGACTCCTCCCTTAGAGGTTTGCTATGAAAATTAAATGAGAAAATACAAGTGAAGTAAGTGTTTCACACACAGCTGGGTACACAGTAAGTACTCAGTAAACATCAGATATTACTACTGCACTCTTTTTAAAATGTAATATCTTTTATTGTAGAATATAACATATATACATAGAAGTGATAACTTTCCAAGTGCAATTTATCAAGCAGTTAGCAAATTTCAAAAAATGTTATGTTACAGTTCCACAGTTTATTTCCTTATTGTGAAACATAACATATATACAAAAAGGTGATAACTTTCACATTACTATTGTACTTTTAATGAGCCTTTGTTATTTTGTTTTTATAAAGTGATGTTAATTACTGAAATACCTGCAGTACAATCTCTCTCCCACTAATATTTAGAGGATTTTATTTCTAAAGCTTTTGTCCTTTGGGTAAATATCTACCCTGCTATGAATGGAAGGGCTCTTTGAATTTAAGAAACGGCTCCATTCACAAAGGGGGAAAAGGAACATTATAGAAAAACACAAGTATTTGATTATTAGTGACGGGAACAGATCTTAGAATACACACGCCTGTCATTTTCTACTGAAGGAGACACACAGTGATTAATTTCCTTGCTTTTAAAATTCAGAAGCCATAAAGATCAACAAGTTAGAGATGTAATTAACAACTCCTGCTAGTTAATGTGTTGCCGCAGGTGCTGTTGGTCTAGATAAAAAGGAATTTGATCCTGTAAGCTTCCTACTTTCTGCTACTGAAATGAAAGCTTGGTGGGTTTCACCATGAAAGAAAATGATACTGGCATGGAGGGGGTTTGCAATAACAATTACTTTTAACTAACGGTGACAGAAGAAGTGACAAGTATGCTCTGTTGAACAGAGGCAGCCCCGGCCAAATGAAAAAGAGAAAAGGAAAAAAAGCCCAGCAGCACAATATAACTTCTCCATAGGATGAAATAAGACAATCAGAAAAAAAAGTTTGCCTCCCACCCAGGGAGGGTGGTTCCACTATCAAGGTCTCCAATCTTATTTTAGAGAAATAAAAATTTGAGGAATTATGGCAGAACCCTATTATAACCCAGTCAAGGGACAAGGATAATACTCAGGCTACAGGTTTTTGTGTGATCGTAAAAGATGCTCAACACATCACTTTAATCCACAATGTAACAGTGTAGAGGACCCACGTGCACTGGGGAGCTTCTTACTAGAGCTTTGCTGAACCTTCGCCTCAGCACCGGGCTTTGTTCTTAGGCTTGTTAAAAGTTACAGCCCGGGTCCGCTAGGGGAGGCAGGAAATATTTAGGGCAGTAAGGCAGCAACTAATAGGTTTTCCTAACTTTGGGGAAATGAGCCATGATTTACAAGGACAAGAAGCAGAGCTTGGTGGTCAGGGCAGTGGCGGGCCTTGTTAAAATGACGACACTAATTTAGAATTTGTTTTAATAAAGGCGCTGGCTGAGATGAAATTTACCTTTGCCTTAGAAAGAAAAAAAAATCATGAAGCTTATGTACAGAGGAGAAGACTATTTAGCCCACAGGAACAGCGAACATCAAACTACTCTTTTCAGATACCAGACAACTCTTATATCCAAACCTCATCTTGTAGTCCATGTAAAATTTCTAACAGTTAAAGCCTGCCCAAAGAATGAATGGATGGACTTCAAAATAATCAACATTTTTCTTTGGAAACATGTTCTTTCTCAAATTCTGTGGGAGAGCAGAATGACACACTTCCTTGCTACTTTTAACTTTACTTCTCTGATGCTGACTTACTTGAGAAGTCAAAAGGAAACATCTAAAGTCCTTTCTTTTGAACTTAGGTCTTCAAAAAGGAGGAGATAATAAATAACCTTCACTGTTTCTTCCATTGGCACAAAAAATGGTAGTTATCATTAAGTCTTTTGTAATGAATACTAATATTCTTTTATTCCTCTATAACCACTGTTGCCCTAACTTCTACAATTCCAAAGTGATTAAATATTGAGGAAAAGGACAAAACCACAGGAACACAAATTTAACTATTTAAAAACTTTAAATGCTCCTACAATACTTCTCATTTCAGCATTCTGGCCACAGGAATAAACCATGTAAAATAACTTTTACCCTAATGCTACATGTGTGTCCAGAGCATGTCAGGTCCTCTGCAGCCAAACATGAATATTAACATGAGTTTAATAAATGTTTATCAATATTAACCCACTACACAGATGACCTGTTCTGAGTCTTACTTATAGGAAAATGCAACTTAATTGCTTACAGAATTTTAAAGAGATGATTCTCTTATCCCGTTTAATTTTCCTGTAGACAGACAATTTTCTGTTAAAAGAAAATTGCCAATTTGTTCAGGTAAATTACCCCAATTGCAAGCTCTACCTTGGGAACCCACACTTTTCAGACATTGTTCAAACAGATTTAACCTATTTTTCTTTCAATCTTTACTGCTTTTTTTATTTTCTGGATGAAGATGTAAAATCATTTTTATAGAATAAAGTCCTGCACAATGATGCATGTGCTGATTGGAAGCTGTCATGTGCCCCAGAAAAGGCCATGTTCAATCCATCCCTGTGGGTGCAGACCTATTGTGGGTGGACCTTTTGATTAGGTTATTTCATAGAGAAGTTGCCCCAAGGTGGGTCTTAATCCCCTTATTGGAGTCCTTTATAAGAGGATAAAGGACACACAGAAAATGCCCAGAGAGCTCAGAGAAGCCCCAGAGAAGCTAAGAGATGAAATTAAGAGAAGCTAATAGAGAAAAGCCCCAAAGAAGCTAAAAAAGGACACACACAAGCCCAAAGAGGCCGCCACTGGAACCAGAAGCTGAAAGCAAGAAAACTGGGGGAGAAAGACCAGCAGACGCCAGCTACGTGTCTTCCCATGTGACAGAGGAGCCCCAGATGCCAGCAGCCTGTCTTCAGAGTCCAGGTATCATCCTGTTGATGTTTTGAGTTGGACATTTTCATGGCCTAAGAACTGCAAATTGTAAGTTAATAAATCCCCATTATAAAAGACAACCCATTTCTGGTATATTGCATTCCAGCAGCTTTAGCAGCCAAAACAAGGCAGTAAAGAAATATCTCTTACCACCTTAGACAAGTAACTTCTATTCAGAAAGTATTTTTCTATGTACAAAGTGCTGCCCTAGTCTTTGTGGAAAATATATCTTCATAAAAAATGAACTACTTGGGGAAATAAGCCCTGCCTACAAAAATGGTAAATATAAATACTAGGTAGAATGATTCAGCATTCAAATGGCCCAAGTGACACCAAATTCTGAAGGAGAAGCAGCACTAGGACTGAGCTCTTGGATGACACAGAAGTTAGGGCACAGCAGTTATAAAAGATGTTGTCTTATTCATCTTTGTATCGCCAGGGTTGGAACACAATGCTAGTATAATAAGGTGTTCAACAAATATAAATAGCAAAATGTTGTAAAGTAAATGTAAAATAGTAAATATATAAAATGACTCTGAAGTATGTAAGAGGAAGCTTCATAAAAGACATGCAACTTGAGCTGAACCTTTCTTGAGTATGAACAGCATTTGGATATAAGGCTTTACCAGGGAAAGAGGCTGAGGGTGAGGACGGGAAAAATGCAGAGAAAAGCAAGCTAGGGTGCAAATGGACACAAGAAGAATGACATATCACCTTTATGGGGCACTGGAAAGACCACCAAGATCAAGTTTAGGGTTTAAATAAAAAATAACGGGAGATAATGTTGGCTAGATTAGGAGTGACACTTATTACAAAGGACTTGAGCAGTCTAGATTTTGTCCTGAAAAAAATATGGAGTCAATTAAGGGTTCTGAGAGTCTTCACAAGGATTCATTTCAAAGAATGACAGGGCTGTAGAGTTAGATAGATGAGGCCTGTTTAAAGGCCACCAGTAGATTCATGTGCAGAAATGAAACTATTCACTTAAGGATTTATTGAGATAATAAAGTGCTAGGCTTCATGCTAATTGCTGGAGTTACAAAGATTAGTGAGTCCTATTTCTTGCACTCTAGGAGAAAGAGTGACAAAGGAGGTACTTACAGTAAGGTGCTATGGGAGCCAAGATGAAGATACTAATCCAGCCTGCAGAAATCAGGACAGACTTCTCAGAACCAGGCAAAGAGGGGTACAGAAGAGAGCAACAGCAAGGTGCATGTGCACGTGCAAGGACATGTGTGTATCACTATAAGTAATCTGGGACTGCCAGAGTGAAACTGATACGGCAGAGCAAACCAGATTCACATGGCCCCTGAAGCCATCCCTGTGTGCTCCCCATCAGCACCTCCAGCTCTCTGGCGGGGTTAGATCAAGGCCATTTTCTAAAGATTCATACAGCAAGAAGACAGAGGTGGGCTTCTTTCCCCTTCTCCGTACGAAGAAAATATTTTGTCACTGGATGCCTTGCAAGGCCTGAATATGTGTCAAAATACCTTTTTGAGGAATAAATTAAACGTTGGCTGTTATGTACCCCAGAAAAACCTGTGTTCTTTTAATCTATTCCTGTGGGTGCAGACCTATTGTGAGTGGGGCCTTTGATTAGGTTGTTTCCATGGAGATGTAACCCACCCAATACAAGGTAGGTCTTAATCCTTTACTGGAGCCCTGTATGAGAGGATAAAAAGACAGAAAAAGCCCAGAAAGCTTTGAGAGAAAAGCTCCAGGGAAGCAAGCAAGGACTCACAGAAGCTCAGAGAGGAGGCCACTGGAACCAGAAGCTGAAAGCAATGGAACCCGGGAGAGAAGGACCAGCAGACGGTGGCCATGTGCCTTGCTATCTGACAGAGGAACCCCAGATACGAGCAGCCTGTCTTCAGAGAAGGTATCTTCTGCATGATGCCTTAATTTGGGCATTTTCATGGCCTTAGAACTGTAAAATTATAAGCTAATAAATCCCCATTGTAAAGGCCAATCCATTTCTGGTATATTGCACTCTGGCAACTTTAGCAAACCAACACAAATCTTGTACTTCTTTATGAACCTGTAAGTTTGTAAGTGTAGAAAGCCTTGAAGGTTTTCTTTTTTTTTAGTGATATTTAAAAATATTTACTCAGGTGTATGGGTAGGCTACATTTCATTGACATCCAAAATATCCATGCAAAGTTACTACTTTTTTAACACAATGCAGGGATGCTGCAATTTCATTAGATCTAAGCATTCTCTTCTCAAAGCTCCCTCTTGTGAGAATTAGATTAAGTTTAGCCTTCACACAGGGTGGGGGCAGCTTGGGGGAATGGCAGAGGGTTAAGAAACCAAGACATAATCCATGGCCGGTCCTCCTGTTTATCCGCCCACTATCCTTGCAAAGTAGAGACTGGCGGGGGAGGGGTAGAGTTTCCTAAAATAGCCTCATAACTTGTTACCAAAACTAGCTCAGACTGGCTCTGCAGTGTAAAGAACAAAGGTAAGAGGCCACGTAAACATAGAAGTGGTGTCAGTGGCATAACTGGGCATAACAGTTATAGTCAGGGGTGGAGACTTGTTTCAAATGTTTCAAATTCACAGGGGTGGGGGGTGGGGGGACAGGACAACTTGTTTTGAATGTTTCAATTTTGCCTGGGCTGAATGTTTCAAATTTGAGCAGGTTAGTTAGGCTTGTCAAATAGGCTGTAACCTATCACCTCTGGAGTATCCAGCCAATGGAGAAACAGGGGAGGGACTTGTGGGTTAGGCATAGGGAATAAATAGTAGCGTTCTATTGTTGTACGCGCCAACCCCCCACATTTTGATTGTGCCCCTGTTCTTGCAAGATCCTGAATAAATTCTTTTCTTCTCCACAATTGGGTGAGCGTTTATTCCTTTTTAGGTATAGTGCTTGTTTCTCACACTCTTAGCTTGCGTAAGTCATGAACCAGAGTGTTATAGTTAAACATTTTGGCTAATAGAATTTTCTTCATGGCTTACCGGTTTTCAACTGAGCAAAAGCAAAGCAAAGAATCCCAAAACCTTACTGCCTTCCATACAACATCTTCTGAACCCTTACAAAGTTCAAGGCACTGAAGATGAGTAAAATCTACTAGAATATAACTCTATGATGGTAGAAATCTTTGTTCCTCTTCTTCACAGCTGTATCCCAGGAATACAGAACCCAGTAATTGCTCCATAAATCTAAGTATTTGTTGAATAACTTAAAAAGTACATTCCCTGTCCTCAGGAGGTTTACAGTCTCTTCCTAATTAAATGTCTCTTACTGCTGAGGTTTTAAGATCATGTGAAGCTATCACTGTCAACAGCAATTGACATTCTACCACAGATCTGTGTACTGGACAGATAAGAAAGCTTACAGCTGGCAAACGGGCAAGCGTTTCCTACACAAATATCAGCACCATGAGAAAAATCCCTGAAATAGGGTCAGTACCCACCCATCCCTGAAGAGTCTTTCCTGGTACTCACAGATTGAAGGGAAAAAATCTCCTCCTGCCAAAGAACTTTTCATTTTGTCACAGATTCCAATAGAACTTCTTTTGAAAGTACCAGGATGTAAAATCCTTGAGATTTTTATTTGGCTCAGATGAAAAATTATTTTGTATGCCAGCCAGATTTTCTTTCCATGTCTCTCCCTTAGGATATGCACAGGTCTGAAATTCACTTCTCCACTGTTTTCTGTATTTATCCTCTCTTCCATGGCAACTCTGTATCCCCTTGGCACCAACACACTCTGCTCCTCAAAGCACAAGGTGATACACAACAGTGTCTTAGCTGTCATAGCATTAAGCTGGCCTCTAGAGAGCAAAAACTTACCAAAGATAAGCACTTTTGGATTCTCAGATCCACTCCTTCCTATAAAAGCTAACCCAGTCCATTCTAATAATACACATGCAATATTTTTACTGAGTCATCTGAAACTTTCCACTTCATGTACAAGATGTTAATAACTTGGCACAAGGAGTTCCATACTATATTTAAATTTTTGATTGAATAATCTGAGAGACACAGCTGGATTCTCTGCAAATGCACGGACTAGAAAGATTAGTTGTTTCCTGAACCTTCAAGACTTTTTTGTATTATTTTCCACCTAAATTGCATATTTCTGTCCTTCAGAGAAGTCTTGAAGAGATCTGATTTCCTTCTGTTCTATTGTGTCGGTGTGAACGCCTTTGCAATTGAAAAGGAGGCCGCTGAGGGTGGTAGGAAAGGAGTCAGCAGAAGTTACACAGAGTGAGGTGTATGGCTTTGTGACTGGTTAGAGCACCGGCGCTAATGAGGCCAAGGTCACGGGTTCAACCCTGAAAAGGCAGTCACTTCAGTCAATTCCCTTGCTGGAGGACAGCACCCCTAAAGTACTGCAGATATGCTGGAAATCCAAAGATGTGAGGACTGGGGATGTGGGTGGGAAAGGTGATGGAGACTGTATAAAGGCTGATAAACGCAAGTCCCTGGAGAGGGAAGGAGATAGCTAACAAAAGCCACCTCCCTCCAGTTCCAGAACAGGCTGCTCACCAGGAGAAAAGGACAGCACAGGGTTCCCACCCCCCCATCCCGCCCTCGGAATATTGCTACAGAAAATCCCTGCTGTGGCCAAGCTGGCCAGAGAATCCAGTCAGTGCAGTCAGGGTGCCCTGTCCTGGGCCTGTCCTGCTCTCTGGTGATGATCAGGACATATAAATACACATATTCAAAGATCAGTGGCAAAATCCCTTAGAGACGCTGTCTGCGAGAGCAGTAGGAAATGGGAATGGGGGATCAGGGTGAAGGGGAAAGTTTTAAAAATAAAATTGGCCTTGTGCAAACCAAGTGAAAGCAGGCCTTGAACTGAGCAGCATGATTACCTCAACTCTGCATCTGAGGTCAAAAAAAGTATGTCTGGGCAGTGGCTTTAGTTATGACTCTATGAACATAAAGGATGGTGTAAAATTATTGGCAGATATGAAGTGGCATAAACTTGTAATTATGTCATATTTTCTTTAGATTGACAAGAAAAAGAAAGGCGACATTAACCTAAGCCAAAAGAGGTAAGTCTTAACATGCCAAAATAGAGACTTTGCTTGCAATTTTCTTGCTATTTCAAATTCTAAAACAAGACAACTTTGCTGTCCCATGTTCTCACCAAATTCTGAGTTCTCTCAAAGACCAGTTTGCTGTAAACTATAGCATTGAGCCCTGGATCTTTCCAAAGAAATGTCTTGTCTAAGAATTTTTTAAAAGAAACAGTTGATACTCAGGTGTGCAACCTGCTTGTCCTACAAGAACATCTATTATCCAGGGGCCTCCTGGAGTGGCTGCACTGTAAATTCTATTTCCAAACCTCACCAATTTAACTTTTGCACAGAGAGAAGTTCTAAAGAATGGATATGGTAAGGGAAAAAGAGGGGCTCTACTCTGATGCTGACCCAGCAGAGGATACAAAAACGAACTCTTTACATGCAGGCATAAAGACTGAGGTGGTGAACTTTGGTTTAGTTCTGGTGTAATGTTTAAAATATTCTAAAGCACAAAAGGACCAAAGCCTCACGTTCTTGTTATGTTTTATTATGTAATAAGTGTATGTACAAAAGAATAAATGTAACTTATGTAAACATCAAAGCATCATAATAAAACCAGTATCTCTGAACCCCCCACTCAGCATAAGATATAGATCCAAGACAGCTGAATCAATTTACCTTTTAAACTTCTAGAAACAATGTATTGGTTTGTTGAATTACCTGTTGGGGCAGAAAGAAAGTAAAAGAAAAGGGGTGATAAAAATTACATTCACTCCAGGAGAAATCGGAGATGGCCCAAATCATAAGATGCTCAGGAAGAAAGATTACACTTGGAATGGCAAGACCTGACTCCCAGCCTGAAGAGCACAGAGCCTGGCCCTTGGGAGGCACGCAGTATTTGACCCACCCACCCCCCAAAAAAGTATAATTCAAGGAAACCACTTAACCTCTCTCCAACACTGGTTTCTTCCTATTGTAAAATAGGATAAGGCCCTATCTGCACCATCCATCCTTGGGAGGATCAAAATAAGAATGTGTCTGGAAATGCTTTATGAGCTGCAAAGAGCAACATGATTTAAGGGAATGTCGTTTTATAAGGGATCTTCAGATATTTTTGATTGAAAGGATTTTGTGGAATTGCTTTTGGGAGGGAAAGGTGTTAGATGGTGGTTTTAACTCAACAGGGTTTGAATTTCACCTCAGGATATCCTGCTACTGTTCTGCCTCTTTCATCTGAAATCGTTTCTGAGCATGCAGCTTGGTCACTGAGTTCCTACAAGCTGTAACAGAAATTATGTTCCCTGCATATGAAAAATATGCATGTTATGGCACCAGGCACATAGGAAGTCTTAAAGGAGGGCTCCTTGCCACAGTTTCAAGAATCCTCCGAAGGTCAGAGCAGACAGGACCACAATATCCTTGCCATGTGGAATATTCTGTTTTTCTCCATTTCTCTTTTCAAACATTTGTCTAATCTCACATAAAAGAGTATTAAAGTGTCTAAGCACTTTGGAGCTAAAAAACAAAAAAAGCTCTTTTTCTAAGAAGTTTTACCTGTGTACATTCGTTCCATCATTTCCAGGTTTTGGAAAACATACTGTGTGCAGCACACAGGTGTCCAAACCATCAGACAATAGAACTTTTCACAGATCCTTCCTGCATAATGCATCTCCATTCCTGGCTTGCACTGGAATGGCTGACTGGAACCATGTTCAGTCAAACCCTCACATGGAACACTATTCTCTGGGAATTTGCTTTCCAGAAGCTCAGGGACGTCCCTGATAGAGCTGGTCCTGGCCCTAGTCTCTGAGCACAACACACACGCAGGCTCAGAATCTTCTAAGCCCTCAATTTCTGGTTTCTTTGTGCTAAAGAGTTGAGTTTTCAGCCTGTTCCTTTCCTCTTGCATTTTACTATAAGCTGCAAGAAGCAACTAGGCTTCACCTTCTACACTTAGCTTGGAAATCTCCTCAGCTAAATATCCAAGTTCATCGCTTTTAAGTTCTGCTTTCCATCCAACATCAGAACTCAATTTTGCCAAGTTCTCTGCCACTTTAGAACAAGGATCACCTTTCTTCCTTTTCCAATAGGACAGTCATCATTTCCTTGTAAGACCTCATCAGAAGTACCTTTAGGGTCCAAATTTCTATCAAGAGTCTCTTCAAAGCATTCTAGGCACTTTTTATCAAGCACTTCACAATTCTTCCAGCCCCTACCCATTACCCAGGACCAAAGCTGTTTCCACATTTTTTGTTATTTGCATTAGTGGCACCTCACTCTCCTGTTACAAAACACTGTTTTAGTTTCCCTGACTGCTTAACTACGGGAATTGTTAATTCCATTAATTGGCTTAACAATGGGAATTTATTGGCTCTTGGTTGTGAGGCTAGGAGAAATCCAAAATCAAGGTGTCATCAAGGTGATACTCTGTCCCAGAAGACTATGGCATTCAGAGGCTGGCTACCTGTGATCTTTGGCTTTTCTGTCACATGGTATGCACACGGCAGCCACTCTTGGCTTCTCCTCTCTGTGACTTTTTCTCTCTCTGAGGCCTTCCCTATAAGACCTTCAGTAACAGGATTACGACCCATCCTGATTCAGTTAGGACCCTAACTGAAGTAACCTCATCAAAAGGTCCTATTTACAACAGTTCACACCCACAAGATGGATTATGTTTAAGAGCATGTTTTCTGGGGTACATAGCTCCAAATGTGCCAGTATGGATATATTATGTACCCCAAAAGCCATGTTTTAATTCACTCTTGTGGGATATTTGAATTAGGTGTTTCCATGGAGATGGGACTCACCAAACTGTAGATGATACTTATGATTCGAGTATTTCCACGGAGGTGTAGCCTCACCCACTTAGCGTGGGTCTTTATTAGCTTACTGGAGTCCTTTAAAAAGAGAGACCCAGATGCTCCCAGAGCGTGCTGACATTTTGAGATGCTAGCCCCGAGTTTGCTCCAGAGAAGCTAAGAGAGGACAAAATGCCCCAAGAGCAGCCGAGAAAGACTTTTGCAGAGCTGCTTGGGAGCTGACAGAGATGCTCAAAGATGCCTGGACTTGCAGACAGAAGGATGTTTGGAGATGCTAAGCTACAGACACACAGGAGCTGAGAGAGGAGCTGAAACACAACCTGGGACCAGCAGATGCTAGCTGACAGGTGTTCCGGATGCCATCGGCTGTTCTTCAGTGAAGGTATCCTCTTGTTGATGCCTTAGTTTGGACACTTTCATGGCCTTAGAATTATAAATTTGTAACTAATAAATCCCCTTTATAAAAGCCAATCCATTTCTGGTATTTTGTATAATAGCAGCATTAGCAAACCAGAACATATATCCAATTTTTATTCAGTAAACATGAGAATTTGAGAAATTTGAAACCATTTCCCCCCTCAGAGATGCTACCCCCAGAGAATATTCTTGGAATAATTAGAATCACAGCAGTCCTGGGACAATGTCCCCTTCTGATGTGTTTCAGCCAGGCACGAAAAAGCCTTTCTCAGAGAGCCTTAAGAAGACAGCGTCAAGATTTCATGGCCCTTACTATTGGTTAAGATCAGCTAAAGACTGTTCTACTAGTTTGGTAAAACAATGAGAACACGAGATGAATACTGCTACAAAATAAATCTGGGGACAAATATGAAAAAAATTCTGTATCGCTGCCAAAACAAGACATCTTAATCATAGTGTTTTGCTCATGCAAACATTTTTAATTTTGAAACCACTCTGAGTGAACCATGCAGGAAGAAAATTCACTAAAACTGGGTTCTATTAGCCTTATTCCAAGGTGGCCAAGTGAGTCTTTCTACTTTTGCCTCATACCCAGAAAAAAGGGAGACAATATTCTTGCCCTTTAATGACCCATGAGGCAAGGGAATAAAAGATCAAGAGAGAGAAAACTGCCCACCTGAGGAACTGCACACAGAATGGATATTTAGATTGAACACTGGTTTACAGTGGATTTCCCCCTTTTTGAGCCAAACTGAAGTGTTAAAATATGTCAAATACTAAGTTTAAAATATAACGTATCAAAAGAAAAACTGCCACAAAAAATTGGCTAACAGCAAAAAAAAAAAAAAAAAAAAAAAAAATTTATATGAGACTCTGTGTGTCCCTGCATGAACACGTGTGTATATAAACTACCTAAAAGGTCTGATAGGGACAGCTTCCTAGCGGAAGACATTTATATTTTTAGAACCTGCCCTCTGCAGAAGAGGTGCAACACACATCTTCCCCAGTGTCACCCACCAAACTGAGAAAATGCGACACAAATTTAAAACTCCCAGAAACAATCCTTTGCCTAAACTGCATTAACAATAAGAATCTTATTCCATTGTGACCTGAGAAATTTCCCATTATTTTTCAAGTTATAGAACATACTTATTCCTAAAGAAATCAGTGTTTCTTTCCCTCAAAAGTAAGTTAAATCCTGATTACAAATGATGTGACATGGAAAATCTCTGGTGGCCATTTATCTTAAGCAATACTGTTTTCAGCATAAGAAAGGATAAGGGCTAGTCCTTGTGGAGGAGAGGTGCATAAGAGGTAGTTGATTTTGATCTATATACAGTGACATTTACAGAATTCTACTCCTTTGAGTCACCATGAACATAGATGCATTCCCTTATGGTACAGCTGCAAAGACCTGATTTGTCATCAGTCATATGCAAGTAGTTGTCAGAGAACTGGCGCTAAAACCATCAGATTGATTAAGTCACTAATTCTAATCAGATTCAGTGGAAATCATAAAGAGAGGAACAAAGATAATTCTAGTGCTATGGGTATCCTGGGTATTATTTCTTGTGTATTATTTTAGTTGCTTTCAAATGACTCTGGAAAGAGAGGAAGCAGACTCTGGGTACTGACAGATGTTCATCTAGGACAAACAGAAAGGGAGGGAGTCCAGCAGTAACACTCATTGTATGTGGGAGCCCTGGTGGTGGCCCCAAAGCAACAGTCAGTAACAGAAACAAATGCCATCAGAAAAAGGCAAATAATAATAATAATAATAATAATAATAATAATAATAATAATAAAGGAAACTTTGTCACACATGGCAGAATAATTGAGGCTGAAAGATTTGTGAAGTTGCACCTGCCTGTACATTAATGTTCTAAGGTTGAGGGTGTGTAGTGTAGATACAGTTAGGAAACACAGCTAAAGAGAAGACTCTCTCAGTCCCTCTCAATACTTTCTGAACTGAGGGGGATTTGATCTTTAATTCACTGGAGGAATGGACTGAAAACTATGATCAGTGTACCTACTATGTGCTTGGCATTCAATTCTCATCTCCCAAGACGGCATTCACTGATCACCAGGATCCCTGCTGGAGGCTCCTTGTGTGCTGGTTGACCCTGCTTTGCTCCTGTCACCGCAGACACCCACACTGCTGCAGACTCCCAGCCACAGCCGGGCTCAGAAGATCAAGGGACCAGTCACAGCAGCCTTTTTAACTTTGGGAAAACCCAATGCTCACTTCACTCAAACGTCGCAAAGTGGTGCCATGACCCTCTAGCTCTTGGCTCACCAATTCAAAGAGCCACATCACATACAGCCCTTAAGCTGCCCACTGCATGATTCCGTGTCTAGTTCCTTTCCAGGTCCCCCCAAGCGGAAGACAGTTCTGGCGGGGAGTCTGGGAGAGATTACTCTATTATTTGGCCTTTGTCCCTTCTTTTCCTACATCTTATTGTAGAATAAGGCACACAGGTCTCTGAGATTGAGCACTTCAGTGTATACTGAACTTGAGGCCTGTTCTCAAAAGGTACCTGCAGGATCTCAGGTCTGCTTAATCTAGCCCCAGAATCTCCATTTCAAAGATGAATAAACTGAGGTTCAAACAAAGGAAAAGAAGGTCCCTTCCTCAGAGAGTGGTTGGAAGACCTCGTACAAACTTAACTCCAGAGCCATGTCTTCTGCCTTGGTAAATTTCCTGAGCACCTAACTAGATGGGAAATGGGCAATACTGAATGAGACCAGGTTTTCCCTTAAATATCAGTGTGACTGTTTGTATATAAAATCACACTTTCTCTCTGGGCTTTAGTTTTCTTGTCCATAAAATGGAGGGAGATTGGGTTGGATTGGTGATTTCTAATGTGCCTTCCAGCTCTGAAACTATCATAAGGCTTGAGGATATAATTATATGTGGGTGGGTGTGAATATATATAGATATATAGAGAGATACACACATGATATGCTGCAATTAAATATCATCTCCAACCACACATCTTGCCTAATTCCCCGCGACCAGGCTTTCCTAATTCCAAACCAAGGTCAAATACGCCCCCTCAATTCAGCCCCTGAAAATCCGGGATGGGTGGCAAGTACCCCAGAAGCTTCTTTCCAAACAGCAAGTACAGAGAGTAAGAATATTTGCATGAAATATTAAATCATTAAGGTCCTTGGAGAAAACAACCAATCTGAGTCAGGGCTGCGCTATGGAGGCTAGAACACGCAGCGGGAAGCACAAGTTAGACCAACAGCGGCTGCCTAAATCTGGGACCCCGCTGCCAATAAACATCGTGGCAAAGTGTGCCCATGCTTGGAACACGTCTGGCTCAGAGCCCACGTCTGAGGACAGGAACCTGCACTCTTGAGTGTTAAACACCCGGAGTGCGCAACTCTGAAAATGTGCCAGGCAGAGAGTGCAGAGGGAACTTGACTCCTCTTTCCTAAAGCACGTGGCACCGCACTGCACCGGGTTAAAACGCCCCGGCTACCGCCCGCCTCCAGGAAGCCCCACCCCACCACAGCCGCCTGAGCCGCCCGGCGCTAGGACCCTGTGCGCCGCGCGCGCTTCCTCCCGCCGTGGTGCCAGCCGCCGGCGCGGCGCCCCCGGCTCCCGCCCTACCTGGTGAAGCAGTACTCGCAGTGGTTTCCCCGCTCGTTGACCGTGAGCACGTAGGCGTAGGCAGGGCAGGAGAAGAGCAAGTCCCCCACCTGGAAGGGTTGTAGGGCCCGGAGTCCCCGGCCCTTGCCCGGGCTGCAGAATCTCTCCAGGCCGATGTCGCCCTCTGCCCTCATGGTGGCAGTGAGGCAGGCGAGCGAGTGGCGTGGGGCTGAGCCGGCGCGGAGGGGCGCCTGGCTCCGGCTGTGCCAGGAGCTGCGGCTCCCCGCGAGCTGTTATTGGAGAAGCGTCACCCCGAGCTGCGGGGGGTGGGAGGGGGTGGAGTGGGAAGCCACCAGGCAGACTCGGCAGCGGCCGCCCGCTCCCCGGAAGGGACTGCGGCCCCGCCCGGCCCTCACCCCCGGGGGGTGGGGGTAGGGAGCAGAGCCGGCCACCCCTCCCCGAACGACGGACCCTCTGGGGCTGCCCCGCACGGCTTCCTTTCCGGTGTGGCGACAACAAAGAGTCCCAGCCCCCGTGGTTCCTGGAAGAAGGGCGTGAGGCGTCTGCACCTCCGCGGTGTCTCCGCGGAGTGAGCGAGATGCTGCCGCCTCCCCGGTGGGTGGGATGGGGTCGCCTAGGAAGGCAGGTATCCGAGGCCCTCCTCCTGGGCAATCCGCTTGGCGCAAAAGATGACCCGCCCTAGGTGCATTGAGGGGGGCGAAGACGTCCCTCAATCCTACAGTCCTGTGTCCTTGTCAGAGATCCTAGAAGGAGTGATCGGGAACACAGAAGAGAAACTGGGAAAGGGAGAGAACCACAGTAATAAAGTTTGATGTACTGAGAGCTAAAGGGCCCTATATGCCCAAGGATGTGCTTGTGAGGCTTCAAACCTGGGGACGCAGGTCTCACTGTGTACGTAGTTTGTCCTCTGCCCCTCTAGGGAAGTTCATTACACGGACAGAAGAGGAACGCACCCATCACCCGAGTGCACTGAGAGTCTCCCTTCACTGTGAAGGACACTGAGAAAACCAGAGACAGCCTTGCCTTTGGGGAACACAGATTTTTGAGGTCAATAAGATCCTTTGGCCAGACCACTGTGCTAGGATTTGCAGTGGTTTTAATCTGCTTGACCATTCACTTTGGTCTTAAAAAAGTCAGTTACCTTACGGTCACATCACATGGAGAATGAAATGAGTTAATACATGTAAAGCCCATAGAACAGTGCTTAGAACATATGTTCTATACACATATGTACACGAAAAAAAGGAAATAATCTTGTTTCACGTAGGGTTGTGTGAAAGCTGAAACGTGAATGCAGTAAAGACTGTCAAAGTATAAAGATAATTGAGCAAAAAACACTAATACTTCAAACTATGATCTCAAAATACATTACCACTATTAAGTTCAGGGCTAGTTTAGCAAAGGGAACCCAGGAGCAGCAGTTAAGGAAGCTTTTGCAATTTCCTAGCAGAGAGATGCAGAGAGCCTGAATCAAGGCGGTGGCATTAGAGAAAGAGGCCCAGACATCAAGGATAACTCCAGTTTCTTGCTTAGGCATATGGTTTCTCCACATGGGAGATGTAAGTCAAGCCAATAGCAGATAATGTTGGCTTTCTAACTTTAGCCTAATCAAGCTTGTAAGCTCCAGACAGAAACCATAAATATCCTAGAATTTTGGGGATGGAGGAGGCATTTTCTTACTGATGAGGAAATGGAGGCCCCGTGAAGTTAAGTGATTTGCCTAATACCCCAGTGGCAGAGCTAGCACAATATTCCATGTCATTCAACTTTTAAATCTTTATTACATGCTTACTGCATTCCAGAAACAGTGATTAGGGCTGGTCGTATAGTGGTAACAAAAACTGTCATACCTCCTCCCTCCTCGTAGAGGAGGAGACAGGCATTAAGCAGATAATTACATAAATAAATGCAAACTATCAGTGATCTCAAGAGTCCTAAGGCAGAAAATCATAGTGGATTGACCTAGTCAGGGAAGGCTTTCCAGAGAGAGTAATGCTTGAGCTAAGATCCAAAGAATGAATAGAACTTAAGTAAAAGAAGAGGAGGAGGGCCAAGCAGACCAAACAGGGAACAGCATGTGCAAAATTCCACTGGTAGAAAGAAACATGTTCTCTATGAAAGACAAAGAAAGAGTGGCTAGAGCAGAGTTGGAGGAGGAGTGTCGTTCCAGATGGTAGGAGGTGAGAAGGCCTTGTTGGCCAGGTGACAGGTGTTCACACTGAGCAACAGAAAGCCTCTGACGGGTTCCAGATCACCATTAGAGAACAGTAGTCCACTCTCCCTATGTAAGTTGATTCTGACAATTATGTTCCATTATAAATGAGCATTATATGCAAAATGAAAGAATTTTCTGAAACCTTACAAGTTTCTGAATACAACCCTATATAGGCAAATCTTGGATACATTCCTGGAGTCTATATTTTAACACGATTTCTGAGGGCTCTAATCACCACAAAGCTGGAAAGATTGACATAGACGTAAATAAACAATTAAAATACAGCAAATGACTTACTGTTTCAAGGATTAATTGTGCAAAATATCTACTTTTTTATTTTTTATTCCAAGTAGTTCCCCCACACACACTTTCATTGGGCAAGAATTGTCCAAAAATGATAACATAGCTACTGAATTGTCTTTCCAGGTAAATAGTGGCTGGAACAGACTTATTCTTGTAGATGAAGGTGACTGATTTGAGAACACTGGAAAAGAAAGAGCCTCATTTCAGAAAAAAAGCCTGTGCTGAACTCCAGTGACTCAAGATGGGGAAATGGTCAACTGAGCAATAGCTATGAATTTAGGAGCTTAAATTACAGAGAAAACTCTGTGTAAAATGAACTGCCAGGGGATGGAAACAAACCAACCCAGGGCAAACCGATGACAGCACTCTTAATGCAGCTCTTGCCCTTCAGTCTGCCATCTGGCATTCTCACATTCCGTGAAAATAGCCTTCCGACTGCCAGGGCCCATCCGTCTTTTCCACCCCCTTCTGCTCCCATGGCTTGGAAGGAATGGAGTTTGAACAGAGTGGATAGTGGGTGCCTTGCCTCACTGAAATGCAGAAATGATACAAGGAGGAAGGCCTCCTTTGCTTAATTTCTCTAACCTAGAAGTTGCTCTAGTTCATGAGTAAAATTTCCTTCCAAGCACAGATTAGCACATGAAAGAAATAGCTGTGGCCTAAGGAAATAAAACTTTACCAGAGAAGGAATACCAATAAACACAAATGTGGACCTGTACCGCTATATTTCTACATGTTTTTTGTTTCTTGATACACATTATATGCTTACAATGTGATGGATCTTAGTCATACAGAGGTGAAAAGCGTGATCACCATACATGCAAACAATTATGTAGAAGCTGAATTATGGGCCCCAAAGATATCAGGACCTAATCCCTGGAACCTATAAATGTTACCTTATATGGGAAAAAGGCTCTGCAGCTGTCATTAAATTAAGGCTCTTGAGACGGTGAGATTATCCTGGATTATCCAAATGGGCCCTAAATGCCATCACAAGTGTCCTTGAAGAGTGAGGCAGAGGGACATTTGACACAGAAGAGGAAATGGTATATGACCAGGGATTGGCGTGATGTGGACACAAACCCGGGAGAGCCGTCAGCCACCAAAAGCTGCAAGAAGCTGGAAGAAGGAATGGATTCTCCCCTAGAGCCTCTGGAGGGAGCATGGCCCTACTGACACCTTGATTTAGGCCCGGTGGGGCTTTTGTTTTAAGCCAATTTCTTTTAAGTGCAACAGAAAGATTTCACAGAGTATCCAATATTTTAGCTTCTTCTACAAGGACAACTAGAGATTGACCAAGTAAAAAGAAGGACCCTGAGTAGCTCTTACAAACTGAAGGTGCAAATTCATACAATAGAAAAGAACTTGACAATCCAGGACTATTTTTATTTTACTTAACAAGCACTTAGATAGCACCTACTATGTACCAGGTGTAGCTTTAAGCACTTTTCAAATATATTTTCATTTAATCCTCCTTACAACATTTACAGATGAGGACGCTGAATACAGAAGTTTAGTAATTTGCGCAAGAAAATGAGGGTGGAGGTGGGGAAGGTTAGGACTCAAAACCAGGGTCTCTGGCAGTTGAGTCCATGCTTCTGACTACGGGGCTGTGCTGCCCAACAGAGCTAAAGCCCCGGGTCAGGGATCTCAGGAGGAAACTGGAGGGCAGATGTGAGCCGCATGCTGAAGGGTTTTGTTGGCCACGTGCATGGGAGTTACATTGCCCTGAATAGATAGTACCCAGCCAGAGAGGAATTTAGAATGACGTAATCAGATTTTTGCTTTAGAAAGATCATTTTCACAGATGAAGGGATGATAAATTAGGGGGAGGCTGAGGACAGAGAGAAAATATGAGTTAATAAAAAAACGGTCAAGAGATGTTGCCAGACTGAGGGACAATGGTGATGAGAAGGAGGGATGGACTTGAGGAACTTTTAATTAACACGACTTGGTGGTTGTGGTAGGGGAAAGGGAAAGAGGAGAGGGAATATGAGCCATGGAAAATATGCCCAATGACAACCGGCATCACCTCCACCCCATTCCTGAAGTTCATTTCCTCCCCACCCTCAGCCCTAGGTTCCACAAACAACTTCTTGTTAATTCTCCCTTCATATCCATTCTTATCCCACTTGGCCCTTGCAAATTCATGTCTGGATCACTACAATAGTCTGCTAAATAAAGTGCTTTGGGGTGATATTTTGAGATATTAACCAATGATCATACATACCCCCTGAATTTCCTTTTTCCCCTTGCCAATACCTCCCATTCAGTCAGTGGCACTGACCTGGAAAAGAAATGATATTGCTCAGTAGAAGTGAGAAACCTCTTGTACTTCAAAAGCCTAGGTGTTTTGAACTGCGAAAGGTTAAGGTCTAAGGGGAGTCAGGGCTCCAATCTTAGCAAATTCATGATGATGTAGAAACAAGGCTTCACCTTATCCAGAAAACATTCTCCAGGACTAGGATGACAGGGAGGGAAAGCCAGAAAGAAGTTGGGGTACTTCTCAGAAAGGGACATGCACCTTAGTCTCATCCCAGCCTGAGGCCTGGAAGAATGGAGTATTGCAACAGAAACCCCCTTAGGCTTGGGAGATCCAGAACCGAGGTGGCCTATGTCCTACTCTTAGGTAGACCCGGAATACCCCTGTATAATAGAAATGGCTGTGTGGGAGAAAGGTCTGAAGTCTCTCAGAAATCTCTCATGGGAAGCAGAGGCGTGATTTCCCATGCACCAGAGAGGGATCCTAAAATAGACAAGTGAATCATCCAAAAGAGCCAGTGTGGATGAGAACAAGGGACAACCCAGGAGAGACCTGCCTGTGTGGACTGATGACCAAGGACCACGTGTTCCCACCCCTGCCAAACACTCAATGCCCTACTTAGCACCATGTGTGCCGCCCAAACCCAAGAGGCAGCCCTAGGAAACTGACTGAGATTATGTTTTTACCACCCAGGGAAAAGGAGGACTCATGAATGAAACTGCTACAGTTTCTTAGACACACGAGTTTATAAATGAGCTTCATCTGCCTGTTCTCTCCCTAGTCCATCGGCCTTAGTTACTGCCACTAAATATATTGCCTTAAAATAACTATTTTAATAATGAAGCTTTTGTTCAAGTACTTTTAGTTACTCTTTATTGTCTATCCTATCAAGGCCAAGCACTTCTTTCTGGCTTTAAAAGCTGCCTTTGTTTCCTAGGGCTCTGTAACAAAGTGCCACAAACAGAATGACTTAAAACAACAGAAATTTATCGTCTCACAGTTCTGGAGGCTAGAAGTCCAAAATCAAGGTGTTGGAAGAGCCACACTCCCTCTGAAGTCTGCAGGAAGAACCTGTTCCATGTTTCTCTCCTGGCTTCTGGCAGTGGCTGGCTATCCTTGGCATTCCTTGGGTTGTGGCATAACTCAGTCTCTGCCTCCATTGTCACATGGTGTGGAGCAAGTTGCTGTGGCAACACAGGCTCAGGCACAACCAAGGCTCCCAGCAAATGACTGCTTTATTGCTTGCACAACACAAAAGTTCCAAAAGAGCAAGGGAAAGGATTCCACCTTGGCCAGCCCCCTGGGGAGGCCGTCTGTGGTCAGGGCCGGTGGATGGCAGCTCTGCACATCTCTTTTTGCAGCAGAGATGAGGGACAAAGTGTGGCTGGTCTCCCCGGGGAGGGCAACTGATCGGCAGCTCTGCATACCTCACCTTTCTGCCTCTCATTGCACCAGAGACGAGGGCCACCTGCACTGATTTGAGTGCTGAGCTTTTATACACTTCAAGGGTGAGGCGTCCCTCCCAGCTGCCTGCAGTCTCTTGCAAAATAGAAACATACCAAACACCTGCATGCAAACAAGCACAAATGGAAACATAAACACCTGCCCAAAAGCAAGCAAGAGTGGGAAAGAGGAGGGAGAGGTGAAGGTAGGGATATGGCTGAGGAGTGTGTCCTTGACTTCTCCAACACATGACCATCCCTCTCAGCGTCTGTCTCTGCTATTTGTGTAAGGACATCAGCCCTATTGGATTAAGGGCCCACTCTGCTTTGTATGACCTCATTTTAACTTGCCTCATTACATCTGCAATGACCTTATTTCCAAATAAAGTCACATTCTGATGTTCTGGGGATTAGGACTTCAACCTATCTTTTAGGGAGACACAATTCAATCCATAACAAAAATCCAATTCTTATCAGTAATTTTTGCTCAGCTTGCAGTGTATCTATTCTGAGAAGCCTTCTCCAAATATTTCTGCCCATAACGATTCCTACTACTTAAAGACTTATCTGTACCATCTTGGCATATAATCATCACCTTGATATTTAACCCCATGTAAGTTAAAAGCTCTTTACGGGAAGACACTTTATGTTATATTATTTGGTATTCTCTTTGACTAGCTCAATACTTAACGTGTTATATTCTCCAGTATGTTTTAAGTGACTGAAATACTGAAAGACCTGAAAAAATTTTGACACTGATTTTTAGAGTATGTTCTACTGGTAATAATTTTGACCTAGCTCGTAGACTGCATTAAACCATTATCCAAGGAATAAATTCCAGACAGTGAATCTATGAAGAGTTGAAATAAATCTCTATTACCATGTGAATCTTTATTCTGAGGTAGCTAAAAACAATTATTAAAGTTATTACTTTGCCATTGTTTTGATGGGGGATATATTGTTGTTGTTTTCCTGATAACAGAATCGTAAGTGTTGGCTTGGAATGCCTACAAATCCAGACACCTAAAGGCACCCACATAATGCTCTGTTGTCTAGCTGACAGGCAAAGGTTGTCGACTCAAACAGAAAAAGCAAACCTTGGCTTCCAGGCTGAACTGCTGCAAGAGCATCCTGAAAGCAGAATTTAGTCATAACACCAGCATCTAGGCTGCACTGTAGCATTTTTATGAGAAGCCGAGTTACCTAAGAAGAAACTATTTATATCAGTGGGAGGTGTAAGAAAGCCAGAGAAGAGTACATAAGTACTGTTTGAGGGTCAGGTTGGTCAATTCTTAAGCAGTCGTGTTCTCTTGCATTTTGGGGAAAAAGCTTAAACTGGCCTTGTTCTTATGATTTAGGCAATATACTAGTTATAGCTAGGTACTAAAAATTGAATAAAAAGACAATAAAGACTCAAGAAAAGGGCCTGTTCCTAACATGTTTGGTCCTGGTCTAGGCTTGTAAGCTTTTTTCTTCATTTTATTTCTGGAAAATCCCACTACTTTTCTTCCCCTCACTTAAAAAAAAAAAAAATTGCTGAATGTCATAAAGTTTAGCAGTGTTGGGCATTTCTACTTTGTTGAGAACTGTCTTAACTCTCTTATTTTTGGAGAGGCAGTGTCATCTAGTGGCTGGAAGAGGGGGCTGGGTACACAATTTGACTTGGTTACTAGAGGTTGATGACCTTATGCAACTCAACTGGAGCCAAATTTTCCGTGCTTTGCAGGCCCTGTGAAATTCCCACTGATTTTATGCGTGTGCAGGAGAATGCCTTATTCTATGCATTTATAGGTTGGAACTTTGCATAGAATTTTAACATTTCAGTATAGTTTATTTCTTTTATAAGAGGGAAGAAAAACACAGGAGGAAAAAAGTCAACAGCTGTGAGCTGAGGAAGAATCCATGCAGAAGCTGAATATGGTCAAATGACACCATCTTAACTCCATGCCATCACAACACTTAAAAAAGAAAATTTGGCTTAGTTTTCTTTCCTAACAAGGGTTAGAAATCGGTAACATTAAATGTCTATATCCTTAGTATTTGGGAAATCATTAGTATTTAAGGTAAATTCAATATTTTTTTTAAGCTGGGAAATGAGGATTTCTTATTACTTTGCTTGATAACACATGAATTTATACGACATCTATCTTGACACAAGTCAAACCAGAAAACTTTTGTCAGAATATGTTCTAAATGCACTTTTTATGAAATTTTAAAAATCCAGGCATTTTTTCCACTAACTTGTATTTCTGAAATGTAGCAATTTGAATCTGATGAAATTTTCTTGCATTGCTTGCTAGTTTTCTTTTACTACAAGTTACGTCTTCATCTTTTCTCATCTTCATTGTTTTCTAAATAGAAGTCAAAAAAGTTGAAAGCTGATTAAAAAATAGAGTACGTGGACAGAAAGAAAATGGTTAATAACTGTAGCTCTCAGGGCCAAAGGAAAAACAAAAACAACTGAATAGCTTGTGCATTTGTGGGGACACAGGACCTGGGCTCCCACCCTAATGAGGAATAAGGCCCCACAGCAAGTAGCAGCCTGCTTGACAGGGACAGAAGTTGAAGGTCCTCAGACCTCCTCAAGGAAGAAGGTATGAACAGATGGTAGTAAACAAAGCATTGAACCCCCCTCCCCTGAACACTGTTGATAACAAACTTCCACAGCCCTGTGTCACGAGACTCTGCTGAAACTCTGTTCTCATACCCTATGGAAAGTCTTTATCCTAAACTCTTATAAGCTGCTCCTTGCACTCCTCACCCTTTGTTCTAGTTTGCTAATGCTGCCGGAATGCAAAACACCAGAGATGGATTGGCTTTTATAAAAGGGGAGTTATTTGGTTACACAGTTACAGTCTGAAGGCCATAAAGTGTCCAAGGTAACACATCAGCAATCGGGTACCTTCCCTGGAGGATGGCCAATGGTGTCCGGAAAACCTCTGTTAGCTGGGAAGGCATGTGGCTGGCATCTGCTCCAAAGTTCTGGGTTCAAAATGGTTTTCTCCCAGGGTGTTCCTCTCTAGGCTGCAGTTCCTCAAAAATGTCATTCTCAAGTTGCTCTTGGGGCGTTTGTCCTCTCTTAGCTTCTCCAGAGCAAAAGTCTGCTTTCAACAGCTGTCTTCAAACTGTCTCTCATCTGCAGCTCCTTTGCTTTCTTCAAAGTGTCTCTCTTGGCTGTAGCTCCTCTTCAAAATGTCACTCTCAGCTGCACTGAGTTCCTTCTGTTTATCAGCTCATTTATATGGCTCCAGTGATTTAATTTAGACCCACCCTGAATGGGTGGGGTAACACCTCCATGGAAATTATCTGATCAGAGTCATTGCCCACAGTTGGGTGGGGCACATCTCCACAGAAACACTCAAAGAATTGCAATCTAATCAACACTGATATCTCTGCCCACACAAGATTACATCAATGATAATGGTGTTTGGGGGGACATAATATATTCAAACTGGCACATTCCACCCTGTGGACCCCAAAATGACATTATCTTTCCATATACAAAATACTTTCACCCCATCACAATATCACAAAAACATAAATCATTTCAGTAACAGTAGATAAGTACATGATCCCATCAGAATCAATTACAGGCGTGGTCAGTGCTAAGGCATAATTCCCCTCTAGCTGTGGATCTGTGAAACTTTGAACAAGTTATATGCTTCCAATATACAAAGGAGGGACATTCATAGGATAAACATTCCCATTGCCATAAGGAGAAATAGTAAGGAAAACAGGGTTAACAGGACCAAAACAGTTCCTAAAACTGGCAGGACAAACTCCATTAGATTTCAGAGTCATTTATAGAACGACGTTGCATCCTTGGGGCTTGAGAAAATGAGAGTCTAACCCTTCCCAAGGGCCTTTTCGGCAGCCCTTTCCTCTCCAAATGCTGGGGTGAGTTCTCCAACATATCCACATATTGGAGAGACCACCTTCTCGGCCCCACCTTCCTCAAACATTGGGGCAGCACCCAGATTCCCTTCCATCTCCAGGGCACACGCTCAACCCCTTCAGAACAGTGGGGTGGCAGCCAGGCTGTCCCCAATTCCCTGGGAATGTACTTCAATCTCTTTGAGGCCTAAGGTGGCAACATATTTCCTGAACATCGAGGTGGAAGGCCCACCCTCGACCTCCGGGAAAAACTCACCTTTTCCATGCTTGTGGGATGCTCTGGTCTCCGAGCCTGAGACCTCTTGACTCCAGACCTCAACCTCCATGGCTCTGTCTTTGAAGAAGTTTTTCCTTCAATTTGTTCCTTGTCTGTCCCCTCCAGTCCAGACCGGCAGTGGCTCCAACTATGAAGAGCTCGCAAAAATTCTGTTGGCTTCGCATGAAGCACACAGGGGTCAAGGCCATCAGACAAGAGGACTTTCCACAAATCCTTTCTGCTTAACTCCTTCTCCAGTCTTGGCTTGTACTGAAATGGCAGCTGGGTTCCATGTTTGGTTACATCCTCATGTTGGTCTGTAGCTTCTGGGGTTTCGCCCCCTGGAAGCCCAGAGTTTTTCAGGCCATCAATTTCTGGTTTATTTGAAACCAAGAGTTCATTTTTCAGCTTGTCTCTGTCCTCTCACATTTTACTGTAAGCTGCAAGTAAAAGCCAGGCTACGTCTTCTATATTTTGCTTGGAGATCTCATCAGCTAAATATTCCAGGTCGTTGCTTTCAAATTCTGCCTTCCATCCAACACCAAGACTCAATTTTGCCAAATTCTCTGCCACTTTAAAACAAGGATTGCCTTCCTTCCAGTTTGTGACAACACATTCATCATTTCTGCTCAAGGCCTCATCAGAAGTATTTTTAGAGTCCATATTTCCACAAACAGTCTCCTCAAAGCAGTTTAGGCCTTTTCTATCAAGCTCCTCACAATTCTTCCAGAATCTTCCCCTTATCCATTTAAAAAGCTGTTCCAACATGTTTGGTATTTGCAAACTCAGCAGCACCCCACTTCTCCCCCTTGCAGAGCACTAATTCTATTTTCCTTGGATGGCTGCCACCAGGGACCCTCCTGTTCATAAGTCCTAATAAACCCATGCCTCACTCTGTGCCTGGTGTGTTCTTTGGTCTTATGGCTGCATTGACCCAAGCCCTTCAGGAGCTGGGTTGGACAAGATCTGGGTTGGAACAGCATCTTTCATTATTCATTTAGTGAATTAGCAATGCAAAGCACTATCTTGGGTGCTGTGGAGGAACGAAAGTTGAAATGGACCCAGAACTCATCTTCTAGGAATTTAGAATCTAAAAAAGGAAATTTGACATACAATTAGCTATAAAAGTCCATTAGAATGTAAGCCTTGTGAGGGCAAGGATTTTTGTCTGTTTTGCTCACTGCTGTAGCCCCAGGCAGTGCATAACACAAGGTAGGCCCTCAATAAGTATTTATTGATTAAATGGATAATACAAGGCAGAGAGTGCTGAGCAAAAACAATGAAATTGGTAATAGGAGGGACAGGTAAATTGCAGTATCTTTGATATTATGTATGTAAGTTACAGGTAGGTAAGCTGACAATAGGTCATAAACACAATCTCCTCTATGTTGTTGCTATTGTTTTTCAAATCCATCCCCTGCTCTGCCATTCTCTTCATCTAACGTCATGTGCACATTACTTAAACTGGGCTTCAGCAAAATCAGGACGTAAGACTAGATGAGTGTACATGGGGACAAATATGCATGTTTATTTTAGGTGGCAGAATGATTAAATGAATAATGATTAAACCTGTAGAGCTCGCCCATTAAACCTTTGATATCATGGATATTATTGCCTGGGACAGAGATTTAAAGATGACTTAAGGAAAAACTATTAAATAGTAGTAGGGGCATTATGCAAATAGGGCAAAATTTGTGAGGACAAGATACAAAAGACTGACGTTTGGGAGACATGGGAAGGAAGGTCCTTAAGATCATTTTAGTTTTACTGTTTTATTATTTAAATTAACTCAACCAAAAACTTTTCTTGGCTCTACCTGCATAATGTTAAACCTAGTTCACATTCTTAAATCCTCTGAATCATCTCTCAACAATTTTCTGAATACTTAACTCAATACACATAGCATCTGTTTCTCCTGGGGTGTTCATATACTGAAGATCTCTTTATTAGACAAAGACTCTTGAGAAGTGGTGCTAGTGCCTGCTGAAGGTTTTGTCAGATCTGCAGCAAAGTGAGAAAATTAAGAACAATGTAAATATTATACTTTATAAAGCTAAACTGACTCAACTTAAGGGACTTTAAAAAAAAATCTGAGATTAGTACTGTTTCAAGGTCAGACTATTTTTCTTTTTAAAATGGTGACGGCTATAGATGGTATTCTTTTTAATGGTCTAGGCAAAATAAAAATCATCTCTATGTACCTCCCACCATATTTTTTACATCCTATTATTATAATTCTGAAATTTAGAGTCATGAACCTCAAGAATGGCATTAGTGTCATTATACAGACTACTCGGAATAATTCCTTAGCACAGATTGTTGAGTCTTCAAATAAGCTTGTGCTAAATATTCAGAATTTCTTTTATGTCTTGCTCATGGACATTTGTGCATGTCTACATAATATATCAGATTACTGTGGACGAAGAAATATAAGCTCACGTGCAACTAAATAGAAAGCTGTCATTTCTTTAAAGGCATATTTATTTATTTATTTCTGTCCTTAGCCAAAAGTTTTAGTATTCTTGGGAAAAATACCAGGCGTCTTTGATGCTAGTGCTACTAACCTTTTAAGGAAGCATTTACTGATGTAATGTTATGAAATTGCATTTTTCTTTGACCATAAATGATTTTTAAAATTTTCCCCAGTGAACTAAGGAAATAAACTATGGAAAATAATTTTGAGGCCACTGATTGTATTGTTCTATAAGCAGTGTATATTAATCTTATATAGTTAGAAAACACGTACAAGCCTAGTGATTATCAGTATAAAGTTTTTGTTGTAGATCCTTCTACATCTTTCTTCACATACATATAAATATTTTAAAACAAAAATTGGATTATTCTGTATATCTTGTTTTGTAACCTGCATTTTCAACTTAAAAATATGTTGTGATTCTTTTTTCATGAAATATAGTTTTCTACATCATTTTAATACATACTATGATAATCTACAGAAGTACTATAATTTATTAAGTAGTTCCTTGTATACCATTGATGACCAGTATTTTTCTATTACAATGTTGAAATGAGCATCTTTGTCAAGTTAAATCTTTGTTTATATTCTTGACTAACTGAAATCCTAAAAATGGAATCTCTGGGTAAAATATGTACAAATTTATAAGACTTTTGATACATTCATATAAAAATGTATTTATTTATTTGCTTATTTATTTATTATAGTGTTTATAGTCCATGGAGGGGATATGATAACAATTTAACTCATAGCGTATCATTCCCTGGATCTCATTTAATTTCCTTAATAATCATCATACCTAACATACGAGCTATTTTAGATGAAATCATGAAACTTTGGCCTAAAGGAACCCTAGATAGTGTCCAGCTTTATTCTAGAGTTGAGAAAATTGAGGCAGAAGTTGTTATAAGTATCCTGCTCATAGTAATAGCTAATGAGAGGCTGAAACAACCCAATCCTCATCCCCAGCGGCTTCTCCCCTCTCCCCACCAAGATGCTAAGAGAAGTTCAAGTTGTTCTTCGGATATTCAAGTAACACTAGAGAATTCAGGTGCAAGCTAGTTAAATAGACTCTACTGTATAACTTTCACATTAATTTTGTTGTTGTCACTATTAAAAAGATATACTATTTAAAATGAGCTTGGAAAGGCTTTGTAAAAGGTTGATTTATAATCTGTAGCTTTATTTGCTGATGATCATCATGTATTCCATGCAATGCTGCCTTTATTTATTAAAAATAGCTTTGTTGCTTTTTCTGACTAAATAATGCAGGTTCTTTGTATAAACAATAATAAACAATAACAAAAGTATAAAATCCAAAGTGGAAATTGTATACCCACCAAACAAAGATAATCACTGTTAGCTTTTTGGTATACATCCTTGCATTCTTTTTTTTTTTTTTTTTTTTTTTTAATCATCATTTTATTGAGATATATTCACATACCACGCAGTCATACAAAACAAATTGTACTTTCGATTGTTTACAGTACCATTACATAGTTGTACATTCATCACCTAAATCAATCCCTGACACCTTCATTAGCACACACACAAAAATAACAAGAATAATAATTAGAGTGAAAAAGAGCAATTGAAGTAAAAAAGAACACTGGGTACTTTTGTCTGTTTGTTTCCTTCCCCTACTTTTCTACACATCCATCCATAAACTAGACAAAGTGGAGTTTGGTCCTTATGGCATTCCCAATCCCATTGTCACCCCTCATAAGCTACATTTTTATACAACTGTCTTCGAGATTCATGGGTTCTGGGTTGTAGTTTAATAGTTTCAGGTATCCACCACCAGTTACCCCAATTCTTTAGAACCTAAAAAAGGTTGTCTAAAGTGTGCGTAAGAGTGCCCACCAGAGTGATCTCTCGGCTCGTTTTGGAATCTCTCTGCCACTGAAGCTTATTTCATTTCCTTTCACATCCCCCTTTTGGTCAAGAAGATGTTCTCCATCCCACGATGCCGGGTCTACATTCCTCCCCGGGAGTCATATTCCACGTTGCCAGGGAGATTCACTTCCCTGGGTGTCTGATCCCACGTAGGGGGGAGGGCAGTGATTTCACCTTTCAAGTTGGCTTAGCCAGAGAGAGAGGGCCACATCTGAGCAACAAAGAGGCATTCAGGAGGAGACTCTTAGGCACAAATACAGGGAGGCCTAGCCTGTCCTTTGCAGCAACCGTCTTCCCAAGGGAAAAACTTATGGTAGAGGGCTCAACCCATCAAACCACCAGTCCCCTATGTCTGTGGTCATGTTAGCAACCATGGAGGTGGGGTAGGCGAATACCCCTGCATTCTCCACAGGCTCCTCAAGGGGGCACTACATCTTTTTTTTTTTTTCCTTGTTTGTCTTTTTTCTTTTTTTTTTTTTTAACTTTCCCTTCTTTTTTAAATCAACTGTATGAAAAAAAAAGTTAAAAAGAAAACAAACATCCAATAAAAGAACATTTCAAAGAGACCATAACAAGGGAATAAGAAAAAGACAACTAACCTAAGATAACTGCTTAACTTCCAACATGTTCCTACTTTACCCCAAGAAAGTTACAGAATATAGCAACATTTCAGTGAACTTGTTCCTACTACATCCATCAGAAATTAACAGACCATAGTCATTTCTGGGCATCCCCAGAACGTTAAATAGCTTATCTGTTCTTCTTGGATTATTGTTCCCCCTTCCTTAATTGCTCTCTACTGCTAGTTCCCCTACATTCTACATTATAAACCATTTGTTTTACATTTTTCAAAGTTCACATTAGTGGTAGCATATAATATTTCTCTTTTTGTGCCTGGCTTATTTCGCTCAGCATTATGTCTTCAAGGTTCATCCATGTTGTCATATGTTTCACCAGATCGTTCCTTCTTACTGCCGCGTAGTATTCCATCGTGTGTATATACCACATTTTATTTATCCACTCATCTGTTGAAGGACATTTGGATTGTTTCCATCTCTTGGCAATTGTGAATAATGCTGCTATGAACATTGGCGTGCAGATATCTGTTCGTGTCACTGCTTTCTGATCTTCCGGGTATATACCGAGAAGTGCAATTGCTGGATCGAATGGTAGCTCTATATCTAGTTTTCTAAGGAACCGCCAGACTGACTTCCAGAGTGGCTGAACCATTATACAGTCCCACCAACAGTGAATAAGAGTCCCAATTTCTCCACATCCCCTCCAGCATTTGTAGTTTCCTGTTTGTTTAATGGCAGCCATTCTAACCGGTGTTAGATGGTATCTCATTGTGGTCTTAATTTGCATCTCTCTAATAGCTAGTGAAGCTGAACATTTTTTCATGTGTTTCTTGGCCATTTGTATTTCCTCTTCAGAGAACTGTCTTTTCATATCTTTTGCCCATTTTATAATTGGGCTGTCTGTACTATTGTCATTGAGTTGTAGGATTTCTTTGTATATGCAAGATATCAGTCTTTTGTCAGATACATGGTTTCCAAAAATTTTTTCCCATTGAGTTGGCTGCCTCTTTACCTTTTTGAGAAATTCCTTTGAGGTGCAGAAACTTCTAAGCTTGAGGAGTTCCCATTTATCTATTTTCTCTTTTGTTGCTTGTGCTTTGGGTGTAAAGTCTAGGAAGTGGCCGGCCTCCTAATACAAGGTCTTGAAGATGTTTTCCTACATTATCTCCTAGGAGTTTTATGGTACTTTCTTTTATATTGAGATCTTTGGTCCATTTTGAGTTAATTTTTGTGTAGGGGGTGAGGTAGGGGTCCTCTTTCATTCTTTTGGATATGGATATCCAACTCTCCCAGCCCCATTTGTTGAAAAGACCATTATGGCTCAGTTCGGTGACTTTGGGGGCCTTATCAAAGATCAGTCGGCCATAGATCTGAGGGTCTATCTCTGAATTCTCAATTCGATTCCATTGATCTATATGTCTATCTTTGTGCCAGTACCATGCTGTTTTGGCAACTGTGGCTTTATAATAAGCTTCAAAGTCAGGGAGTGTAAGTCCTCCCACTTTGTTTTTCTTTTTTAGAGTGTCTTTAGCAATTCGAGGCATCTTCCCTTTCCAAATAAATTTGATAACTAGCTTTTCCAAGTCTGCAAAGTAGGTTGTTGGAATTTTGATTGGGATTGCATTGAATCTGTAGATGAGTTTGGGTAGAATTGACATCTTAATGACATTTAGCCTTCCTATCCATGAACATGGAATATTTTTCCATCTTTTAAGGTCCCCTTCTATTTCTTTTAGTAGAGTTATGTAGTTTTCTTTGTATAGGTCTTTTACATCTTTGGTTAAGTTTATTCCTAGGTACTTGATTTTTTTAGTTGCTATTGAAAATGGTATCTTTTTCTTGAGTGTCTCTTCAGTTTGTTCATTTCTAGCATATAGAAACATTACTGACTTATGTGCATTAATCTTGTATCCCGCTACTTTGCTAAATTTGTTTATTAGCTCTAGTAGGTGTATCGTTGATTTCTCAGGGTTTTCTAGATATAAGATCATATCATCTGCAAACAATGACAGTTTTACTTCTTCTTTTCCAATTTGGATGCCTTTTATTTCTTTGTCTTGCCGGATTGCCCTGGCTAGCACTTCCAGCACAAAGTTGAATAACAGTGGTGACAGCGGGCATCCTTGTCTTGTTCCTGATCTTAGAGGGAAGGCTTTCAGTCTCTCACCATTGAGTACTATGCTGGCTGTGGGTTTTTCATATATGCTCTTTATCATGTTGAGGAAGTTTCCTTCAATTCCTACCTTTTGAAGTGTTTTTATCAAAAAGGGATGTTGGATTTTGTCAAATGCTTTTTCAGCATCTATTGAGATGATCAATTGATTTTTCCCTTTCGAGTTTTTAATGTGTTGTAATACATTGATTGTTTTTCTTATGTTGAACCATCCTTGCATGACTGGAATGAACCCCACTTGGTCATGGTGTATGATTTTTTTAATGTGTCTTTGGATTCGATTTGCAAGTATTTTGTTGAGGATTTTTGCATCTATATTCATTAGGGAGATTGGCCGGTAGTTTTCCTTTTTTGTAGCATCTTTGCCTGGTTTTGGTATTAGATTGATGTTAGCTTCATAAAATGAGTTAGGTAGTGTTCCATTTTTTTCAATGTTTTGAAAGAGTTTGAGTAAGATTGGTGTCAGTTCTTTCTGGAAAGTTTGGTAGAATTCCCCTGTGAAGCCATCTGGCCCTGGGCATTTATTTGTGGGAAGATTTTTAATGACTGATTGGATCTCTTTGCTTGTGATGGGTTGGTTGAGGTCTTCTATTTCTTCTCTGGTCAGTCTAGGTTGTTCATATGTTTCCAGGAAATTGTCCATTTCTTCTACATTATCCAGTTTGTTGCCATACAGTTGTTCATAATATCCTCTTATAATTTTTTTAATCTCTTCAGGATCTGCAGTTATGTCACCTTTTTCATTCATTATTTTGTTTATATGGGTCTTCTCTCTTTTTGATTTTGTCAGTCTAGCTAGGGGCTTGTCAATCTTGTTGATCTTCTCAAAGAACCAACTTTTGGTGATATTTATCCTCTCTATTGTTTTTTTGTTCTCTATGTCATTTATTTCTGCTTTAATCCTTGTTATTTCTTTTCTTCTACTTGGTTTAGGATTGGTTTGCTGTTCATTTTCTAGCTTCTTCAGTTGATCCATTAGTTCTTTGATTTTGGGTCTTTCTTCCTTTTTAATATATGCATTTAGTGCTATAAATTTCCCCCTTAGCACTGCTTTTGCTGCATCCCATAGGTTTTGGTATGTTGTGTTCTCATTTTCATTCGTCTCTATATATTTAGCAATTTCTCTTGCTATTTCTTCTTTAACCCACTGATTGTTTAGGAGTGTGTTGTTTAACCTCCAGGTATTTGTGAATTTTCTAAGTCTCTGATGTTTATTGACTTCTAATTGTATTCCATTGTGGTCAGAGAATGTGCTTTGAATAATTTCAATCTTTTTAAATTTATTGAGGCTTGTTTTATGTCCCAGCATATGATCTATTCTGGAGAAAGTTCCGTGAGCACTAGAAAAGTATGTGTATCCTGGTGATTTGGGATGTAATGTCCTGTATATGTCTGTTAAATCTAATTCATTTATCAGATTGTTTAGGTTTTCAGTTTCCTTATTGGTCTTCTGTCTGGTTGATCTATCTATAGGAGAGAGTGATGTGTTGAAGTCTCCCACAATTATTGTGGAAACATCAATTGCTTCCTTTAGTTTTGCCAGTGTTTCTCTCATGTATTTTGTGGCACCTTGATTGGGTGCATAGACATTTACGATTGTTATTTCTTCTTGCTGAATTGCTCCTTTTATTAGTATGTAGTGGCCTTCTTTGTCTCTCAAAACATCCCTGCATTTGAAGTCTATTTTATCTGAGATTAATATTGCTACACCTGCTTTCTTTTGGCTGTAGCTTGCATGAAATATTTTTTTCCATCCTTTCACTTTCAGTTTCTTTGTGTCCCTGTGTCTAAGATGAGTCTCTTGTATGCAACATATTGATGGTTCATTTTTTTTGATCCATTCTGCGAATCTATATCTTTTAATTGGGGAGTTTAATCCATTTACATTCAACGTTAAAACCGTGAAGGCATTTCTTGAATCGGCCATCTTATCCTTTGGTTTATGTTTGCCATATTTTTCCCTCTCTCTATTAATATCCTTTATTGTACCCATACCGAATCTCTTTAGTACTGAACCTTTCTCCAAGTCTCTCTGTCCTGCCTTTGTTTCTCTGTCTGTAGGGCTCCCTTTAGTATCTCCAGTAGGGCAGGTCTCTTGTTAGCAAATTCTCTCAGCATTTCTTTGTCTGTGAAAAATGTAAGCTCTCCCTCAAATTTGAAGGAGAGCTTTGCTGGATAAAGTATTCTTGGCTGGAAATTCCTCTCACTCAGAATTTTAAATATATCGTGCCACTGCCTTCTTGCTTCCATGGTGGCTGCTGAGTAGTCACTACTTAGTCTTATGCTGTTTCCTTTGTATGTGGTGAATTGCTTTTCTCTTGCTGCTTTCAGAACTTGCTCCTTCTCTTTTATGTTTGACAGTGTGATCAGTATATGTCTCGGAGTGGGTTTTTTTGGATTTATTCTATTTGGAGTTCGCTGAGCATTTATGATTTGTGTATTTATGTTGTTTAGAAGATTTGGGAAGTTTTCCCCAACAATTTCTTTGAATACTCTTCCTAGACCTTTACCCTTTTCTTCCCCTTCTGGGACACCAATGAGTCTTATATTCGGACGTTTCATATTATCTATCATATCCCTGAGGTCCATTTCGATTTTTTCAATTTTTTTCCCCATTCTTTCTTTTATGCTTTCATTTTCCATTCTGTCATCTTCCAGGTCACTGATTCGTTGTTCAACTTCCTCTAGTCTTGTACTATGAGTGTCCAGAATCTTTTTAATTTGGTCAACAGTTTCTTTAATTTCCATAAGATCATCCATTTTTTTATTTAGTCTTGCAATGTCTTCTTTATGCTCTTCTAGGGTCTTCTTGATTTCCTTCATATCCCGTACTATGGTCTCATTGTTCATCTTTAGTTCTTTGAGTAGCTGCTCTAGGTGCTGCGTCTCTTCTGGTCTTTTGATTTGGGTGCTTGGGTTTGGGTTATCCATATCGTCTGGTTTTTTCATATGCTTTATAATTTTCTGTTGTTTTTGGCCTCGTGGCATTTGCTGAACTTGATAGGGTTCTTTTAGGGTTTGTAGACCTATTGAAGTCCTTATCTCTAATTTATCAGATCTACAGCTTCGTGGAGTACACTTTCTCTAACTAACCAGCAGGTGGCGTCCACGAGCCACCTGTTCTCCACAAGCCAGTTCTCCCCTGCTTAGCCTTTTTGGTGAGTGGGGGAGTGAGTCTTGTGGGGCCCAATTGGTGTACCAAGCTTGCGTGTGTAGTTGGTGTTGCCTGGCCTGTATGTGGGGCGTGTTTCTGGGCAGTCAGGGAGGGGGGGTGGCCCTAGCAATCAAATCTCCCTGATGATCCTAGAGTTTTAAAGCTGCTGCAATAGTCTAATCCTTCAGTTCAGTCCTGCCACAGTTTGTCTCTGCCACTGACCCACAAGTCTTTGGTATTGGCGTATGGCTCCTGAGACTTGCAAGTGGGCCCCTCTTCCAGGCTGTGCACCCCGGGTCCTCTGTTGAGGGATGACTGTGCTATGTCACAGGTGAGTGCCATCCCCCCCGGGCAGTTCTGGGCTGCTGGGCTGTGTAGGGAGGCTCCCAGTCTGCTCAAATGATGGCTGAATGGGGCTTTGTTAATTCACACTGCTCCACCTTCCCAGCTCTGGGACATTCAGCTGAGGTTGCAGGGAAGGCTAATGTCCACGCCCAGTTTTGTGGTGTGTGCCTGTTATTTGAAGCACTTCCGTCACACTGGGTTGTCTGGGGCAGCTCTGGGCTATGGGGCTGGCGATGGGCAGGAGTGTTTCCTGTCCACCAGGATGGTGGCTGTGAGCGGACACCCCCCTTTTCTTGGGAAGTTGTGTTGTTTAGTGAATTTTCTCAGCCACTGGATTATTGCCTTTTGTCTCAGAGCTCTCTTAGTTCTGCTCTTGACTTGACCTGCCCAAATTGCAATTCTTTGAAGCTTTCTGTATTGGGCTTCTTAGAGTAATTGTTTTAGAAAAAGAAAAAAGGATTTAAAAAAAAAAAAAAAAAACAGAAAAAAACAGCCCTCCTCAGAGATCTAATGGGTTATTGAAATGCTAATAGAGAAAGCAACCAGGGCCATTAAGGAAAGGTCCACAGGGCAGAGAGATCAGCTTTGCTTCGGGATTTGCATATGCGCCTCAAGGCCTGAGCTCCGCCCTTCCCCTTTCTGTGTTCACCAGAACTCCAAAAATCCTCTGCTTTTATTTTGGAGTTTTTCGTATTGTTTTTTTTCTATGCCTGTCTCCTCTCTGCTGGGCTAGCTGCTCTCAGAGTCTCTGGTGTCTGGTCTCAGTCTATCTATGGTTGGAGTTTGAATCAGTAGCATGAGTTTCCGATAAGAGCAGCCACTGCAGTTCTCCCTTCTCCTTCCCGGAGCTGACAGCCCCTCCTCCCCCGGGACTGAGCCTGGCAGGGAGGGGCGCGGGTCCCCTGGCCGCAAAAACTTACAGATTTCGCTGATCTCAGCAGTTCCACGTTTTCATGAGTGTTGTATGAAGTATGCCCAAAGACAGATTGCTCTGTGGTGTCCAGTCCACGCAGTTCCTGGCTTTTTACCTACTTTCCTGGAGGAGTAACTAAAACTTACAGCTCACCAGTCTGCCATCTTGCCCCGCCTCCCCTTGCAGTCTTTTACATACATATTTTATGTCGTTGATCTATCTATCACTGAAATAGTATTCAAAATTTCATACTGTTCTATAACCTGATTTTTCTCCACAAGTATTTTAATGTTAAAAAATATTGTCAATAAATATTGACATAATTTATAATGGCTACATGGTCATTTATTGTACCACAATTTGTTTAACCAATCCCCAGGTGATGGGTATTGGAATTGTTTGGGTTTTTTAACTAGTCTAAACAATGCTGTAGTAAACTATCTTTTAAATAGTTGTTTGAATATCTCATAAATAAACTGTTTTTCTTTTGGTAAATGCTGCACATAGTATTATTTCCTGGCGATTCACAATGCACATTCATTTATTAAACAAATATTTGCTGAATACCCATCAACTGTGCTGTGTGTTGGTATTAACACATTAAAGGCTCTGCAAATTCATAACGAAACTTTTTAAATTCTGTTTAAATTAAGGTTTGCCAATATTTTGGTCATAGAAACTTTTATTTTTTTAAAACAAGCAGAGCATTATTAGATGCTACGGTATTAGAATAGCTGGAAGGAAATAACTGTAAATAATCTGTAACCCATAACATTCTTTGAAATTTGCTCTATAGCTACTCATTAAATTGTACTTTGAAAGTTATCACCTTTCTTTATACATATTATATATCACAATAAGAAAATAACTGAAATTGTGGACCTGTAATCCATGACATTCTTTTAAATTTGCTCTCTATTTGTTAAATTATACTTTGAAATTTATCACTGTTCTGTATATATGTTAAATTTCACAATAGAGAATGTATTTAAAAAAAACAGAGCATCTACTAATATTTCAGTAGTCTTACCTAGAACAGAATTTGGAAAACACTAACCTAATATCAATCTTGTTGTTGAAAATCAGTAAATAAGTGCCTGTACCTACCTGTTAGTTTTCTAGGACTTGAAAAATATTGGGGAATTATTGAAGGAAAACTATGTTTTAGGCATTCGAGAAGAATACCTCTTTGAGCTACATTCCTGGATTGACTGCCACAATAGATAATATTTTGTTATGAATGTTTTGATGGGAACACTAGAGTTTTTTTTCTTCTTAATGGTATTCATATCATTAGAACAAAAAGTATACTTGAACAAAAAATGAAAATGTGGGATATAAAGTAGTCTGACTAATTAGTGGACTTTTTAGAGGGAGAGGAGTAAATTCATATGGGGAAAAAGAATAGACTTAGGAAAAGAGAGCCAAAGAGGGAAAAGAAATTATTGAAAGGAATTAAAGATGGAGGTTATGAGGACTATATAACATGGGAACTATTTCAAATAAAATATTTGGTATAAAAAGCAGGATATGAAATCATATTTTTAATATATAAAAACCGGGAAAGAAATACAATAAAATAATAATGTTTGGGTTGGGATGATTTTTCTTCCTCTTCTCTAGTAACTATTTTCATTTTTATTCTTAAAATAAATACTAAAACTGAAAAGCAAAGAAATACTAAAGGAACAGACAAAATTAGAAGAGAGGCTTATGGAGGAGTAGGAAGACAGTGTTTGAGTCAAACAAAGGCAACAAGTAGATTAAAGTGAATGAGGGAAGAAGAGAGAACATTCGGTTTTGCTTAGAGGAGACAGTTAATGGCTTCAAGTGCTGTCAAGTGGACAAAAGCCAGTCTGTAGTGGGTTCAAATGAGGGAAACAGCGAAGAATAATTTTTATTATTTGTAGGACCTAGGATAGTAAGAATTCACTTAGAGTTTCCCCTAACCATTCCTACTTTAGTTCTGGTTTCATCATGTTGTGATTTTACCTATATTGGTTTTCCAGGAGCCGATAAATGAAAACCTTAAAAAAAGGAATCCTATGAGTAAGTTTTATTGCCCTGATATTTGAATTGAAAAATAAAGAAATGCTAAATTTTCCTTCTGAGCTGTTCTATGTGCTAGAAACTCTACCTTATAGAAATCTTAATAATATACTCTGTGCGTGCTATTTAACAACAGAAGAACATGGTCCCCCTAGGTCATTTCACTTGCCTTTTTTCCTAAGCGACTTATATATATTTTATCCATAAAAGACAAATTATTATGAAAGGATATGAAATATAGGTTTAAGAAACTCAAAGAACAAAGTGCATTCTTTGCTCATTGAATTTCTTAAAATTATGTTCTTAAGACTCCTGCTGCTTACCTTCAAACAAGCAACTTTGAAATACTCCACTAAATCCAGTTAAAGCACAAAGCAAAGAGTTTTCACTTAAAAAAAAAAAAAAAGCACATGGGAGAGAGAATGTGCAAGTCTTCCAGAATCCATACTTATTAACTAAATTGAATGCCTGTGGTGGGTTCATGGGAGCACACAGTGGCAGCCTCTTGATACTATGATCCAGCCAGAAGTGTTTATATGCCGTTGTAATTATGGGCAAGGGTGCAACTAGTGATCTGAATGGAAGCAATTATGTGGATTATTCAGTTCCCTCAACATTCCTTTAGAGTCTATGTTTGTGGTTTTATGTTTGTTTGAAGTCCCTGTATAATTCCCTCAGCTCCCCACAATTTCTTGATACTATAGGTCCAACCTCAGATGATAGCAATAGCTAATACTCATACAGCACTTACTATATGTCAGGCACTGTTTAGATGCTCTGGATACATTTCCTTAATCCATTCTTTCCAAAACTCTGTGAGTGTGAAATCTTAAGTCCTAGGTCCCCAGAAGCAGTCACTGAGACAAGATTCAAATGCAAGGGATTTATCCAGAAGCACTCACTGGAGAGACCAGTAATGAGATGGGGGGAAGCAGAACAGAAAAAAATGAGGCAGCCATGAAAATGTACTATCTCAGGCCAAAGTTCTTCAGAGGTGTGGTAGGTTGAATTATGAAACCCAGGAAAAAAACTTATTCTTAATCTTAATCCTATTCTTGGGGGTGTGAACCTATTGTAAATAGGACCTTATGTAGATGTAATTTTTAGTTAAGGTGCAGCCAACTCAATCTGGATGGGTCTTAACCCTATTTCTGAAGTTCTCATAGAGAGAAAGCCCTGGGGAGGAGCCAAATGCCAAAAGTCAAGGGAACCCGGAAGACAAAGGTGAGAGCATTGCCATGTGATGGGAAAGCCAAGGAACCCAAGGATGGCCAGCCCACCTGAACGATACTGACTCTGAAAGGAAGCAAGCCTTTCAGCCTCTGAAACTATGAGCCGATAAATTTCCATGGTTGAAGCCAATCCATTTTGTGGTGTTTGTCATAGTAGCCAGAAAACTGAGATAAGAGTGTAGCTTCAGCCTAATCCTGCAGGGCTGTTCTGGAGCATTGGCTTTACCCAGCTGCAGTCATTGGGTAACAGTCAACGGGGGTGGGGAGGAATGTGTGTGTGAAGACATCTACTAAGAAGAGGGGTAGGACAGAAATACCTACACTGTCTGCTACAGGTAGATACTACTATCCCTATTTTATAGTTGAGGACATTGAAACTTGCCTGATACCTCAAAGCCCATAAATAGACGAGCTGGGATTTTAAACCCTGAAATTTGATTCCAGAAGCCATGTTGTATGCTTTACCACCATGCTATTTTGGTTAAGATCGTATCTTTACATACGCTGTGATTCTATCAATAAAATGTCAACACTGTTCACAATGGACTATGTAGCGTAAATTACATTGATCTTATTTGGTTTCTAAAAATACTGAAAGTATGTCAGTGGGGAAATGCATTAACAGTTTGTTGGATTCAGTTTAAGGATACTCCAGGCCTCAAGAATAACATAAGCTTAGAGAGCAGACTAAAAAATTAGACATTAGTGTACATCAAACAACATACTCTTCCCAAACCACCCTAATCAATGGAAAGCTGCCCAGTTCTCACAGAATTATGTAAAAAGTTATTCTTTCTCAAGATGTATTCACACAGATGCTATTTTTATGTTAAGATAATGCCATTCAGTTTAAATTGCTGTCCTGATTTCTGTTATCATCCTGTTAACCCTCTATTTTTAAACAAAGTACATTTCCCTCTCCAAGAAAGTGAGTTTTTCATTTTAATGTAACAGTAACTATTTTATGAAACATTAAAATTTTTTTTTATCTTTAAAGGCATTTTCTTTATTTTTAGTAAAAGAGTTCTCTTTATTATTATTCTTAGAAAAGGAGATCTGTATAATACTTTATCTCTTTCCACTTGGTAAAAGAAGGAAAGTTTGTTAATGAATGGGTGACCAATTAAATAATCTCCTCAAAAGTCTGAGAATGGCTGTGCTTGAATAGGTGACCAGGAGAGAAAAAGTGGTAGCCCAGCCTACATCTAGGCAATCAGCTAGAACCCTGCTGGTCCAGAGAAGATGAAGCGAGGGGAGAGGAGGATGACACAGAGCAACAGTACTTTGAGGAGAAAGCTTAGGAAATGTCAAATTTGAAGTTTTCTTCCCATGTCTCTTTTTGGTGAAGGGGAAAACTCTCCTGTTTTGCACATACCTGTGGAGGATAATGCTCTGCGAGTCCAGTGAACCCGAGTTCTGCCATGCCACCATGATTGTTGAGGAGGGGAGAACGAGGGAGTGAAAGGCCAAAAGATTGCAATGAGTGCTTAGAAAAGGTTTTGAGGTCCTAGATAATAAAAGCTAACACAAAGAGTGCTTCTTATGTGCAAGGGACTGTTCTAAGTGTTTTACAAATTTAACTCCTTGAATTCTTCTAACTATCCCGTGAGGTAGACATTATTATAGACACTATTGTTATCATCACTTTGCAGAAGAGGAAAGAGGGGCACAATAGAGGTTCAATAACTTGTTCAAGGTCAGACAGCTGGTCAGTTGTGGAGCAGGGATTCAAGGCCAGTTTTTTCTCTTTGTTCCAGTTTGCTATTACTGCCATTATGCAAAATACCAGAAACGGATTGGCTTTTTTAAAGGGGGTTTATCTGGTTACAAAGTTACAGGCCTAAGACCATAAAAGTATCCGAATAAGGCATCAACAATAGGGTACCTTCACTGAAGAATGACTGATGGCAACCCGAAAACCTCTGTCAGCTGGGAAGGCACGGGGCTGGCGTCTTCTCTGGGGTTCTGGTTTCAAAATGGTTTCCTCCACAATGTCTCCAGGCTTCTCTGGGCAAACTCTGGGCTAGCATCTCCAAAGAGTCAGCATCAGAAAATGTCTGGGCCTGTGTGGCTCTTTTTAAAGGACTCCAGTAAACTAATCAAGACCCATGCCGAATGGGGAAATAATCTTGTCAAGATTATCACGTATATTTGGGTGAGACACACCTCCATAGAAACAACCTAATCCAAATATCCCACAAGATTGGATTAAAAGATCACGGTTTTTTCTTGGGGGACATAATATATCCAAAGTGGCACATTCCTCTTACCCTGTTTTCTCCATTTTATAGTACTCCTCATCTGGAATGCAGAGAACATGCTGATAGCATTGCTAATAATCCTTTGTTGGTTAATCTCTTTCTGAATGCTCTGCCGTTTTTTTAAGAGACCTCTACATCAACCCTTGGTAGGAGAAGATTTGAGTTCTGATAGTAAGAAAAATTTAAAAAATGGTCTTAAAGTTGACTTGAAGTAGAAAACCCTGTGTTTTGGAAGTTTAAAGAAAAGGAAGAAGTGGGGGTGGAGGGCAGATGAGCTTTCTGCCATGGGTGGAGATGATGGTGCTCTGTGCCCATGGGGAACAGGAGCTGGCAGCAATCATACCCCCAAATCACTCTTAACACTCAGCTGCTTACTAAGAATTAAACTGCTAGAATCAGATTTAGCGAGCCTTATGTTACCATGGTTTGGGTGAAGCGTGCACATTAGTGTGATATATTTAGTATTCAGAAACACTTAAATTTAAGATTAGGTTTATTAACAAAAAGATAATGTATGTATGTATTACTGGTGGTTGTTTGTTTCATGTCCCCAAGTAAACAATTTCACACCTATTTATTCCATTGAGTAAAGTGGATTTCTCATCCTGCACATGTTTTGTGGACAAGAGTGACCCACTGTGGATTCACCTGCAAGACAAGTCAGAGAGAACTGGCTGCCCCCTAGAGGGATGTCAGTCCAGAGACATTCATCTCTGAGTCTTTTCTGAAGACTGCGTGGCTATACCACCCTCGTTTTCCCGTTTGAATCTCTAATAAATGCCATTTGCCCAAAGGGGATGAATTGAAAACTTTCTGAACCTCCAAGTCAATAGCATAATGGGACTTAAAACTCCAAGCCAGGCCACTGATAGTCACTCTGTACTCAGGGAAGCTATAAAGTGTTTGTCCTGTGTTTTTCACCCCCTATCTCAGTCACTAAGTGGAAATTACTCAAGGTTGTTTCACAACTATAAAAAGAGCTAACACTTACAGAGCATTTGCTACATGCCAGTCCTATTTTAAGTGTTTTGCATATATCAACCTAGTTAATCTACACAACAGTCCTGAGGGTAGGTAGTATGATGATTGACATGTTACAAATAGGGGAGCTGAGACAAAGAATCACTATGGATTTCTTACACCTAATGAGTGTGAGCGCTGGATTTGAACCCAGGTAGGTCAGTCCTGGGCACCTCAAAAATGTCAATGACATGGAAGACCAAAAGAAGGAAAATAACAACAACGTCAACAATTCTACAGCAATTGCAACTAAATGTGAGATAATGCATGGTCCAGTGGTCCATGATTAGATACTACACACACACACACACACATACACACACACACACACACACACGTACATATATATATATATATATATATATATATATATATATAAGCTGTTAACATTATTGGGAAATTGGGGAAATTTGAATATGGACTGTATATTAGAAAATAATGTATCAATATTAAATTTCTTGAGCGTGGCACTTTTATTGTGGCTAAATAGAAGTATGTCCTTGTTCTCAAGTAATAGTTGATGAAGGGTTTAGGGGTGAAATGTCATGATATTAGCAAATTACATCAAATGGTTCAGGAGGAAAAATATATGTGAGAGAGAAAGAGAAAGCAAATGTGGCAAAATGTTAAAAATTGGTGAAACTAGGTAAAGCATATGTATTAGTTTCCCAGGGCTTCCATAATAAATATCCACAAATTGGGTGGCTTAAAACGAAATGCATTATCTGATGGTTCTGGAGGCCAGAAATTAAGGTGTCACCAGGGCCATGTGTGATCACGCTGACACCTCCAGGGAAGAACCTTTCCTTGCTGCTTGCTAGTTTCTGTGGCTGTCTGCAATCCTTGGCAATCTTTGGCCATGGCAGCCTACCTCCAGTCTCTATCTCCGTCCTCACATGGCCTTCTTCTCTGTGTGTCTGTGTCCCCCTGTGTCTTCAAATCCCTCTCCTCATAAGGACACCAGTCTTTGGATTCAGAGTCCGCCTTACTCCAGCAGGACCTCAGCTTAACTTGATTACATCTGCAAAGACGCTATTTCCAAATAAGTACACATTCAGAAGTACTGGCATTTAGGTCTTTAAAATTTCTTTTTGGGGAACACAATTCAACCAACAATTAGGTATTTGACATTCATTATACTCTTTTTCAACTTTTCCATAAGTTCAACATTTTTAGAGTAAAAAGTTGAGGGTCGAAAAAACTTTACCTCATAGTAAAAGCCAGCCGTGGACAAAGCCAATGTCTCCGCATGGACCACCCAAAAGAGGGTGTGCTGAACTTGGCATCCATGTGCAAGCTTTGAGATCTGTAGGTATGTCTTATGTATGGATGTATGTGATGTTAAACATATTTATTAGCGGTTTTCACTAGTCTTAGGTATTACATGCATCAGTATATACTTTCAAAAACATTCAAATCCTATCCAATGGAAAAGAAATGTATCTTATAAAACCCTTTATAAAACTAAAAAATGGTCTACTTTTAGTCTTGAAATTAGGCTGTTTTTGTTATCAATGAATAAGGCATATATTGAAGTCTGCCTTTCTTATTTATTTATTTATCAAGTATGTTTTGGTTGTTCACTATATTCCAGGCACTGATCTAGGTGCTAGAGACACACCGGTGAACAAAGCAAGATCCTTGAAGGCATGGTACTTACTTCTGGTGAGAGAGACAGACAATAATGAGCATGATAACCAGGCAAAGGGCCACAGGATGGAGATCCTGCTGAATTACATGTGGCATTTGAGAGAAAGAGCTGAGTCAAGGAAGATTTGATGTTTTTATCCTGAGGAACTGGAAAAATGAGGTTGCCATCCATTGAGATAGGAAAGACGAGGTGCAGCAGGTTTGGAAATACAGGTGTGAGATGTCTGTTAGACATCCAAACAGAGATGTCATGAAGGTAGTTGGAAAGAGAAGTCTTGAATTTGGAGAGAGGTCTGAACTGGAGATTTAAAACTGGTCCTAATTGGAGTACAGATGGTATTTAAAATAGTGAGACTGGATGGGATCACCAAGAGAATGAGTGTTGTTAGAGAAGAGTATTAAGGAATGTCCCCTTGGAACTATTCTGTTTTGTGTGTTTATACTTGTTATGTTTCTCATTTTGTTTAGAAAATTATTGCACTGCACAAAACTAAAGGGAAAGTTGGCAATTATCTAAATTACTGAAGATAGTCAATCAAATAATTAAATTTGCAAAATATATTAATTTTCCTCAATTATCTGGTTTGATTTTCCACAAATGTCTACATTATTCAGACATTAGGACAGCTACAATTTGAGCTGCTTTATCCTACTGTTATTTAATCAATACTAAATTAATCTTTAGGACAATAAACTTCAAAACTGCTTTCAAGTGATTCTCTAAGTGGAGTAATTCTCATTTGGGATAATTTTCTGAATTTACATCAAATGTTTTGTTGGAATATGGTAATTCTTCCCTTTTTTCCTACTGCTTGTGATTTGACAATTCTCATTTTGGTGATGTGGTAAATGACTTTTAAAAGTTATGTCCAAGGAAAACTGCTACTGATTAAGGAGGGAGAGAGGAGTAAATGCTATCTCTAGGCAAAGAAATATGTATATTTATTGTTGTGTTTAATAAAGACAATTGGGGAAGATAAGGAGTTTGCTAAACTGCAAGGAAGCCCATATGGTAAATGGATTTTATCAGTAGGTTGTGAATTTTTAATGTCAGAACTCTGTCAACACTCTTATTATAGTTAATTGGCAAATGTGGGCAAGCTCAGGAGCTTTTTTTTTCTTTTCCACTATGAACTATATAATGGTGGCAGGCAATTTAGACAATATAGGCGTGTGATGAGGTTTATCAGTAATGAAAAACCCAATTTAACCGAACTTTAAAAATAAGAGAGTTTATTGACTCATGTACTGAAAAATACAGAGGTAGACCAAACTTCTGGGTTTGTTGATCAAGAATCTAGGTTTTTTTTTTTCCTGGCGTCTCTGCTCTGCCATCTGCCATCCAAAGTCTTATCTTTAACATGCAGCTGGCTTTCTTTACAGGCCTAGAGAAGGTGCCAACAGTGGCTGGGCTATTAGCTTTCTTGAAAATATCCAGGGAGAAGGAATGGCCTTCCATGATTATCAGGCAAGAGATTTGAAATTAGTGTCAATTCTCGAGGCCAGTAGAATGCCATGTGCTGATGGACGTAAGGCTTCAGACACCTGATCTCTGTGGCAAAGGAGATGGGATTTCCTGGACTTGCTCATGTCTTTGGAGATTTTGGTGGGGTCATGCCCTTTGAAGCACATGGCTGCTACCCAGCAGGGGTGGAGTGGTTTGGTTGTTGGGCAAATGATCTTCATGTGCCTTATATGAGGCCCAAATCATCCAGATGATCCAAACTCAACTGACGTCCCATTTGGATTTGTTTTTGAGATCTGGCTTCCTAATCTTGAACATATTTCTCTCTCAAGGGCTTTCTCCATTTGAGAGTGAGAGAAACCCAGCAGTATCTAGTTATGAAAATATTTGAACTAAAACTTGGAAGACATGGACAAGAGGGGAAAATTTTCAGCTTTTCCTAAACTACTAGCCAGTATAGACAGTTAATGCCTTGTTGCATCTATAGAGGATATCTTTCATTTTTCTGTTACCAGAGCAGTTCATATCATTGTATATGAACACATCTCTGTCACTGATGTTGTTGGAACACATTTTTATGATGGAAGTTTATTTCCAATGCTTTCAAGTTTATTTCCAATGCTTTCAAGTTCCATTATATGGGTGATTCCAAGAGAAACATCATCTTTAATTTTTTTTTCAGCTAAAGTTGGTGAATTGAGCATATGGGATCATACAGCTTCCTCCTGAATGATACTAAAATGAAAGTAAAGGTGTTTTTTTAAAGGCATAAATCGTGAAGGACAAAGAACATGAGACCACTGAAAGAAAATGTGGGAAGCTGGAAAGGCAATGGACAAGTATCAGAAATAAAGAACTGAAAATTTGCACTGGGAAAAACATAAAAACAACCTAGTCTGAAACTCTAAACCACCAATAGCTCCGGAAATGGCAGTGCAAGGTATCTTTGAAAGTGAAGGTGCAGATAGGGCTGAAAACAGAGTTGTAAGCCAGTTTCTTAAAGAATCGATGAAACCTCAGGTCATTATTCTCATGCTGCATAGGTGGGCAATTGTTCGGCTGTTCCAGCCATCCACATATAACATAAAGACATTTATTTTCTGGAAAAGTGAACCACAGTATCTCTGGACTGGGGGACACATACAGCTGAGCATAGGGGTACACATCTTGAAAATGGGATGATCAGATCAAAGTCTACATACTCAAAAGGGAGAGCCCCAACTTCATTCCCTCACCAGGCTCACAGAGTGCCAAGAACCAGGCTTATATCCTCCAAGCCAGAGACTGAAAGGAATCTGACTAGCTCAAGAGAACAAACCTATAAGTACTGACAGCCAAGGATCTAGTTATGGAAAGGTCAAGTGAAATCACCTTATCATTAGGTACATCACTAGTGAAGTCATACTCCTTTGTGATTTCCAATCATCTCTTTAGTCCTCCATTTAAAAATATGAACAGATTACCACATATTTGAGGGAAACATCTAATAAGATGGAGATCAAACAACAGAAAAAAGAAATTTTTAAGAGAGATCATGTGTAGAGAAGAAAACTGTGGGGAAGAAACTAGCCTCAGAAATATGTCATTATAGCCATGAAACAAGGACATGACTCTATAAGAAAAGAACATTTGGAGGACATAAGGAATGCTTAAAATTAAACATATGATAGCAGAAATGAAAAACTCAACAAAGGAGGTAAGGTAAAATAGTGTAAATCTCCAATAAAGTAGAGCAATTTGACAAAGATATGAAATAGAAAAGATTAAAGAAATTTAGAGGACCAGTCCAGGGATTCCCATATTTAAATAATAGAGATTCCAAAAAGAAAGAGAAAATGGAAGAAAAGAAGGGGAGGAAATCATCAGAGAAACAAATCATGACAATTTCCCATTACTGATTGAAAAAGTCCATTGTGAGACTACAATAATGGATGAAAATAGATACACATTAAGAGATATCACCAAAAAATTTTAGCATACTGCAGATAAAGAGAAAATTGTAAAGCTTCTAGAGGAGATGGAGGGACAAAGACACATACATTAAATGTCAAATGGCATTTGAGTTAGCAATAGCAAACTAGAAATTAAAAGAGAGTGGAATAATGTCTCAAGAATTATGAGGGTGAAGTATTTCCAAGCTGGAATTTTATATCCAGCCAAACTACTGCTTGGAAAAAAAATATTTTCTTACATGCAAGATCTAAAAAAAAAAAATATGACTTCTATGAGCCCTTTTCCCAGAATTAAATAGGGGATGTGTTATACAAAAGCAAGGAAATAAATCAAGAAAGAAGAATAACAGGGTAACTAGGACACATAGATAAGGAAATTATAGAGAAAGAAATTTCTTAAGGTGCTGATGAAAGAAGAGCCCATGACATCAGCTGTGCAATAGACCTATGGGGCAACCAGTTCATTTTGGAACCTATCACACAAAACTGGTAGTATTCTGATCTTGACTTCTTTCAGAGAAGATTTGTACTTTTAGAGAGCAATTGTGGATGAATTTATGATAAGTAGTTAGAAAACAATACAACTGAAAAAATAGCCTACTAACTAAGGAAACAAAAAGTTGCCAAATATGTATAGGTAATCATGGCATATTACTTCCATATTTTGTTGATTCTAAGATGCCGTCAATCATCAGATGCACCATAATTTAATATTTTTTGTACCACTAAGCAAGAAAAGTCTCTTCTGTCAAATGGTGACTCAATGCCTTCATGTTAGTCCTGTGTGATGTATGAATCAGTCACATCAGCCTTTTATTGCTTTGAAATATCTTCCACCCATCTATACTGGGAAATTTGATAGGGAATCCTTTTCACACTCTCGGTAACCAATATAACATAATTGCATTTACTTGTAGGTATCTTTTTTCTTAGACATCATAAAACACTTGGTTTTGCTTTGCAAGAAAATATTGAGTTGCTGTCATTCCTCCAATGACAAATATTTGCTTTACTAACAAGAAATTTATGCTCCACTGCTATGGTATTTTTTTTTGTTTTGTTGTGTTTTGTTTTGTTTTGTTTTGTTTTTGGCTTTTCTATGTACATAAAAACTTTTTGTTTTAATGCCAATTCATAGTGTGGTATTTTTGAAAATATTTTATGTGGCAGTTATACTCAATATGTATAATGCCAACAATGCATAAAGGCAGCTGAGGTGATGAAAGTGTCACAGCTATGATGAAATTTGTGCATGATTAATGACAATTATTTTAGAACAGCTGTTTGGTCAACTGCAATAGAAAGATATCCATATTTCTATTACATAAGTGAAACATAAGTGCCCTAGAATCAATGAAACAAGGTTGCTCAGCTATGAATAGGATAAATAGGGTAATAGTAATATAAACACTGAATATGAACTAAGCAAAATTAAGATGTAACCATATTGGGAGAATGGTGGGTGGGAAAGTATACACATATGTGGTGGTGATGAAGGTGCAGTGGTGGTGGAAAAAAGCTAAAAATGAACATGTACTGAAAGAAAATATTATAATAAGTAGCTAAAATAATTGAGAGAGGTGGCCTCTGGAAAGCAGTTCTGGAGATAAGGAACTCTTTTTTTTTTTTCTTTTTAAATAAGACTGGCTATTTGAAATTTTAGGCTGTGCAGATATAACTTTGATAAATATAAAATTTAAATGTGAAATAAATCGGAAACAAGACAAGGATTTCTAACATCATTTTCCATTCTTAGTCAAAAATATATTGAAATTTACTAGTCTTATTTGACATTTAAAGGATCTCAGGAATAATTTTATAATGGCAAACATAATACACAAAATGTGATATAAAGTGCATTGTAGATTTAATACTCTTATGGAGTTATACTTAATAAGGAAGGCATCTCCTGTATTAATACTGAAAGTGAATTTTTGTATTTTGGCTCAGATCTAATCTCATCCAAAATATGTAGAATGAAAAACTTTCTCTGTCTAAATGCCTTATTAATGAAGTCATTACAGCTAGAAGTATTTCCATTTCTCTGCATGTTAGTATTGATGAGTGACTGGGCTTTTAGCTCTCCCCAAAGATGCCTCCTTCATATAATCTGCAGATAAAGCAGGTAAACCTCTATCCCTTGTGACTTATTAACTCTTCCTGGGTTCTTCTGCTGCTGCTCACATTAGTTTGGGTATAAGCTGGTGGATCAGATTTCAAGAGTTAGTTATCTTCAACTTCTGTGTGAGACCAGAGGAAGAGATGTTTACTTGGTGCAGGATCTGAATTTTCTGCAGCACACTAAATAATTAACTTGCACAGTCAGCTTATTCAAATACCATAATTACACGGAACTTTGAATAGGAGGTGAGATCTTGTAGGTTTGTACAGGTTAGTGTGAAATCCCAAAATATCTCAAAGTAATTTCAGCAGAGAATAAAAATATACTTGTAGGGCCCCCCTGAGGAACTGGGGAAAAATGCAGAAATTAATGGAGTTCCCCACCTGGATTATTGCTGGTGTTCTCGCAGACTTTGAGGACTGATGGTTTGGTGGGATAAGCCCTAAATCTTGGGGCTTGCCCTTATGAAGTTTGTTACTTAAAGGAGAGGTTAAGCCTACTTATAAATGTGCCTAAGAGTCTCCCCTGGAGAATCTCTTTGTTGCTCAGATGTGGCCTCTCTCTCTCTCTCTAAGCCCACGCAGTAGGTGAATTCACTGCCCCCCACCCCCATGTGGGACCTGACTCCCAGGGATGGAAATCTCCCTGGCAACAGAGGATATGACTCTCGGGGATGAGTCTGGACCCAGCATCGTGGGATTGAGAAAATCTTCTTGACCAAAAAGGGAAAGTGACATGAAACCAAATGAAGTTTTAGTGGCTGAGAGATTTCAAATGGAGTGGAGAGATCACTCTGGAGGGTATTCTTATGCACTATGTAGATATCCCTCTTTAGTTTTTAGTATATTGGAATAGCTAGAAGGAAATACCTGAAACTGTCAAACTGCAACCCAGTAGCCTTGGTTCTTGAAGGCGACTGCATAACTACGTAGCTTACATGGTGTGTCTGTGTGATTGTGAAAACCTGGTGGCTCACACTCCCTTTATCCAGAAAAATAGAGATAAAAACTAAATGAAAAATAGGGTAGGATGAGGGGGGATGGAATGCTTTAGGTGTTCTTTTTAACTTTTATTTTTATTTCTTTTGGAATGAGGAAAATGTTCAAAAATTGATTGTGGTGATGAATGCACAACTATATGATGGTACTGTGAATAACTGATTTTACACTGTGGATGATTGTAGGGTATGTGAATATACCTCAATAAAACCGTTTAAAAAAATACAGGATCACAAAGAGCTTTGCTTTATGTGTATTATATCTGTATTGATCGTGTTAGAAAATAAGTCTGAGAATGTTTAAAAATAAAAAAAGTCAGTTATCTCCCATTTCTTAATTAATATGAGCCATGTTAATTAGAAACTATCAGAGCAGCATGATTTAATGAACAAAACAAGAAGTCAAAAGACTTGATTCTTATCCCAGACAAGCCATCTAAGCATCTCACCTCACTGTGCCTTGGTTTTCTCACTAGTTAAAGGGAAAGTTTAAAATAGGAGCCTTCTAATGCATTTTCAACTTACAAAATCTATGATTTGGGGCACATGCATTTATTTAAATGCTTTATTGCTAGATTAAATTACAATATGAATTAATTGGGACTTTATGCTAAATCTCTGGATATTCTTGTGTGCAATTAGGTTGAAAAATAAGGACTTAAAAAAGAAGTAGGTAGGCAAATTACTGGGGAAAGAAACTACCTGGGTAAAGAGAACACACAATTTTTTAAAGTAAAAAACAGTATTAACATTGCATTCTATGCTGGTAATGTATATATAGCATGCTATCCTAGAAATAAATGCTTCTTAACTGGTGGAATCACACTTGTGAGCAAATAGGGCATATATTTTGTAAATATTGCTTGTAAGCAAATTAGCTCCTTTGAGTATTAATCCATTGGATTTTATCCTGCTGCAACTATCACTGCCTGTTGTACGCACCCTGTGATATTGCCAACCAAGGCAGAGGCTGACTTTGCAAAATCAGATGAATGCCTATTCGGAAAACATAAATCATCTACACTGAATTAATTAAAGAATTAGAAATGATCCTGAAAACAATGCAGGGTATAACATAAAAATGCATGGTAGGCATACATTATGTACAGTCTAAGAAAAATATTCTCATTATATTTACTGTATTTAATAAAAACACTAATATGCATTGTTTTTAACAATAGCAATAATCCCAGATCCGGAATAGCTTAAAAGCTGAGGCAGGCTACATTGTGCTCCTTTTATTAGCCGCATGTTGAGGCAGTAAGATCTTTGTGGTTCCAGGGAGCAGTTGAGCTGCGTTAGAGGACAATTGGCCATTTCTTCTCCATTCTAGCATCTTTGGGAAATGCCATGCCGTAAAGAGGAGCCAGATGAACAACATGGATTCATCACTATTACTAGAAAAAGCAACATGAAGGGCCACCTCTGTTCAAACTACAGCACATTATTTATTATTTAAATCCCTTAAATTGTGTATTGACCAAGTCACTACCTCAATGGCTTTTGACTTTTGATATACATCAGAATGGAGAATACTTTTTTCAAAGTATATATGCCTGGACCCCATCCCTCAATATTTTAACTCATCTCTCTACAATTTGTATTATTTGAAATCGACACTAAATGCTGATTTTGCTATCAACAAAAGTTTGAAAAATACTATTCTATATGGCAACTAAACCCCTCAATGAAACATTTCTGGCACAACTAACCTATCTTAAAATCTACCTGAATTCTGGACCATTACTTTGGAAGGGAAAAGTCAGTAGTAAATCCTATTTGCTTACCATACTATGGTCTACTTGTTTCTATGATATAACCATTCTTTCTAAGAAATTAAAAAGCAATATTCTTCTTTAATTGTCTTGACTATTTTTCCTTTTTAGGAGGCTTTATGCATTATTTATTCTATATTCCTCAAAATATATGGAGCAAAGAGGAGATCTGTGTCTTAGAATATGATGTATTTAAAAAAATGGTAAAAAAACGCCACCATTACTTTTCAATATGTCATTCCCCTTTTTGACTTTCCCTCAAGAGAACCTGGGATCACTTTCCATGCTATGTGACCATTTTCCAATGATTATGTATAATTTCAGGCCCTCAACTCATTTATCTCCCTGGTTCTTATCTGGTACATAGGCTAAAAAGTCCAAAAAAACATACAAGTTAAAGTAGATCGCTTCTCCTTTGCCCCTCTCCCCGCCTGATTTTGTTTTCTATTATATATGACAAGAGATAATATGGTTATGCGAGATGTGTATGGGGGCAAGGGAACAAAGACTGGAAAGTTTTGACACACCTTGTTCTGTAGGGAATTTTTCTTAACAAAATCTTCTCCCAGTGGAACTTGGTGAATTGCATGCTTTTGATGTGGATGGGAGGCTACAAGATAAAACCAGTTCCACATGCAGCAAAAGAACTGCAAAGTGACTTTAATACATGGCTGGGCCGAGTTGGTGCAAGTTACCTTCATGGCAGAGATACTCAGCAGGGCCCTCCTTGGCCTTCTGAATGGCAACCATCTGAAAAGAGGCCAGAATGTCCTCTCTCTGTTTTCACTTCTGGTGATGGACAAAGCCCTACCCCCCAGGTCCCAAACCACCTTCACAGGCTTTAGAAACCAAAGTCTTTCTTGGGCTAGGTTTTATTCCATCTTTTCCTAGATATATTCTTTAAATCACACACACGCATGCACATACTTTACTTTCCAATGAACATGATGAAGGGGAGAGAAAGCGAGGTGAAGGATCCAAGGGAACTGACAGATCCTGTCTTTCATCTCAAGTCTCTTTGCTTCTGTGGTTCATGGGACTTTGGTTTTGGAGTCTCAGCCCAATTTTAACGTTCGAGCTGCCTATTACTGGTAGAAAAGGGGGGGAAAAAGAGCCGCTTCCCTGTCTCTTTGCCTTAATCTGCTGTTCACGTGGAAGTGTGTGCGGCTGACCCAAACCTCGCTGACATGTCAGCGTGCAGCCGCAGGACTAGGGGCGTTTGATTTATAAATGGAATGTATAATAGGCACGATGCCTTCTGAGCCGAACGTTCATGGAAAATCACAAGCCGCTCACATGAGGGACCAAGATCTTTTTTTATTATTTTAATGAACTGAGTTTTTTCAGTGCACCAGGGAGATAAGAAGATACCTGCCAATAGCCCTCTGATTGTATCCTCGGCCAATTGGTAGGCTTGAACACGGGTACTCCTCGCGTCAATTGAGTTTGTGTGTTAAGTCAAGGTTTAGCTTTGGATTTGAAGTTCTCACTCAAACAAAGCCACAGACGCTCAGACGGTGGAAACCATCACATAATTCTCCTCTTTGTTTCTTTAAACAAAAAAAAAAAAAAAATCCATTTTGGGAAGACTCAGTCTGAAGATAATGATAGTGAAGATGAGAAAAGACAGCAGGTTGTATGTTCTGGCCTAAGTTGGGTAACAGGGAAAAAAAAGGTTGAAAAGGTAATAAACTACAGCAAGGCCAACAGATCAACCAATATGAGAAAACCAACAGGTAACAAGGGGCCTCTGGAGCTTCTGAAGAATAGAGATCAGTAGGAAAGCATTTTGAATGAGAAATAAAATGCTCCTTCCTGTCAGGGAGGAAGGGAGGTGCATGATGCTTGAGACATGGAAAAAAAAAGCAATTAAAAACCAGATACGAATAAAGATCAGGTGAGAGAGGATGTCACCCTGTGGCCTTTGGAACTGTGTTTCTGCTGCCTCCAAAAATTATTTTTTTTTCCTGGAACAAAGGAACAATGTTGTGGCAAAGTGGGTGCCAGAGACTTTAGGAAAATGAAACACAGTGAAGCGGATGAAGGAGACAAAGACAATTGCTGTCACATGCAGTAAACTGAAGCAGCTGAGGCCTGAGACAAAAGGTGAAAATTCAGAGCCAGCAAGATGACTGAACCATGGGAAGGAAGGAGGGAATGATGATTCACAATAACATTTGAAAGACATTGGCTTGAATATTTATTAGGGTATTGCACACTGCTTGGCCTTGGGACTGCCTTTGTTCAGTGAGCCGTTTCCCAGGTTTAAGGCAATAAACAGGAAAAGAGCTTGAAAGATGGCCACGGATGCTTGTACATAGTGTTTGAGAGCAAACCTGAGATAAGACTTTGGCTCTGAGCAAACCATGGATTGGAGGCATTGTCACCAGGGAGGATCATCTCTCTCCAGAATCAAACTGCAAGAGGAAATGCATTATGAAAAGGCTATGAAAGGATTCCTTATAACGAGACTAAAATTTTTACCACACACAATAGGGGAAAATTTTGTTTATACTTAATTCATCCTAGATATAGACAAGAATGAAGAAGTGAGCAAGGTCAACTGTAGGATAACTGAAGCTTGTATGCCCAGAAATAACTCTCCTTTGGGGGGCATTGAGCCCATATCTTTATCTGTGTTCTTTCATAAAGTGAAACACATAAGAAGCAATTTTAAGTGATACTTATGGTCCATCCATCTCAGGATTTTTCCCAAACAATAGGACTAAAGGATAATTTGTGAAGGAGGTTGATCATCATTCTTTAGCAAGTAGTTCTCAAAATGTTAGTGATGTACCAAAAGTATAATATCATTAATGCTCCACTATTGAGCAGTATGGCTCTGTCAGCATGGAATTTTCCTTCTATTATTTGTTCTTAAAAATAAAATGAATTTTCTGCAAGTCAGTCAAGGACCTACGCATATAAGTAGTTAGGTCAGTGTTTACTCTAGCAGTAAAAAAACCACTCATGGCTGTTGAGTTGCTGTTTAAATATTTATTAGTAAAATTCTGTCCAAAAACGTGAAACAAGAGAATCTGAAAACAAATGAAAAATTCCTAAAGTCAGTTTCCTACAGAGTTGGGACACTGTGCCAAATGGAACAACAAAAGGCATGGAAGAATGAGAAGCAAACTTGGAAGACAGAATTGTCTGAGGCCTAAAGAGCTCGAATGGGCTCCCAGTGTTTATGTGCAGTTAGTGGAAAATGAATGCCCGTTCGAATCTTCTAGAGCACTCTATCAGGGAGGAAATATACCTGCCCTAATAAGGGAATGGAAAATGGACTCAATTCCTGTCCAGCTCAAAACCCAAAGTGGCATATGCTTCTGCCATAGGGCTTTGCAGAGCAGAAGCTGGGATCAGAGCAGCCACAAACATTCGTGGAAATGGGGGCAGTTGAGAGGACAGCACCAGGACGGCACTCAGGAAAAATGTTTACTTGTTACTGGAAAAGAAATGTGTGATCAGAATCTCAACACATACCAAGGGATTGTTATCTTTTATGTCAGGACTGCAGAACGGTTCTGGAACAGCCTAAGTCCACAGTTTCTTTTTTCCCAAGCCTTGGATAATTTGTCTCCCCCTCACGTTGATGAACAAATATATACACAAAGGTCAAATGAGATTAGGGCCATAGTGGTTTCTGGCTGGTTAGTTCAGCTAATACACAGAAGTGATTTATCACTCTTCCCAAAGTGGTGATATGGAATCCTTAGGTTTCTCCATTAGATGTCAAAACAGTTACTGCTATTTCTGAAAAGAAAAATCAGTGCAGGGTGTTTACTTTATGTAGAATTCCAGGATCCAAATATAGAGAAGCAATAATTATACATTATAGCTGCCTTATATTCATAGTTTGCAAATGCTTTTAGTATGCTTAACATTTAGTAATTAACAGATGATTATTTGCCTCTAGTAGATGAGATGATTGAGGACAAAATTTATAAGTCTTGTCTTCATACTTCCATTGCCTAATATAGGGAAGAATATACAGTAGGCCCACAATAAATGTTTTTTGAATAATGAAAAAATTAATTTTTATTTCAAAAGGGCTTTTAAATGTGTCTTTAACAATTCATTTATTCTCTCTGGTCTCTAGTTTCTCATGCAAAAAATTTAGATGTTTGCACTATATCTGCCTCCACTGGGTAGATATCAGAACAACTGTGGGGTTTTTTAAATGAACACATGCCCAGGATCCTTCTCCACCTACCCAGTCAGAATCTCTAGCTGTGGGACCAGGAAAATCAAGTTTGAGAACCAATGTGTTAGATGAGCTCAGAGGGGTCTGCCCCTTAGGTCATCTGAAACAAAAGTCTCCTTTCATGCTATAATGTGCTTGTTTGTCATTAGCTCCTTGGCAGACAGCTAAGTGAGGAGAGGGAGTTTTTTTAGACTTTGACTTTCGGAAGTGAAGACCACATCTCTGAAATAATCATGTAAGGCAAAAAAAAAAAAAAAAAACAAAAAAAAAAAAAGGAAAGAAAAATCATGCTTGATTTACAATGTTGTTTTCTACCACTTTCCAGAAGAAAGTTCTGGCAATTGATGTAATCCCTTATATTTGTGTAATTTGTTGTCAACTGGTTCATCTCATTATCTCATGTGTTTTTTCCACAATAATTTTCACCCCTGTTATGTGTATTCCCTCAGACCCATACTGACAGGTCAGAGAAGAGAGAACCCAGGGAGTGGAAGCACAGAGAGCAAAGAACAATAGGAGGGAGCATGTTTGGCTTTTCTGCTCCTTAAGCGATTTTTGCATTGTTAGTCAGCTAGTTAATTGCCATTTAGAAAGCTATAGTTTCCTGTCTTACCTGTATGAGCTGTGTTTACCCAGCTGCTTTCTTGCCATAGTTGATAATTAGATGGTTCTTCTTAACTAGGTAAATTTGGAGCCATTAGATTGTTTTCACCACATCGCTGAGACTTCGGGGTCATTGTGACAGCTGTAGGGCAAGACTCAAGAAGGGACCTGATAAAGCCACATGGGATGGAAAGTACTATTAATGAAGATTTTAAAAATCTAAATCTAAAATGGAAGTGTTTCTCTGCTAGTTTTTCTTTTCTTTTTTGTTTTTTTTAAGGGATACAGTATCTACCACTTTGAAATTAGGGCCACATTAAATAAATAATAGAATGGAGCCATAACCAAGATGACAGGAAACTTAGTTTTTACCTCCCTGATGGCAGTCATGTGAGAAAGTTTCTGAGAGAAAGAGGCGGATTTGCAGGGACACTGCCAGGGGCAATTACTTGGGTCTGGTCTTAGCCAACTATGGTGTGTGCATGCGTGTGTGTGTGCATGCTTGCGTGTGCACGTGTGCATACTGGGGACAGTAGGTGAGTTGAGGACAAGGGGTAGTCAGACTTTCTTAAAACCCAAGTAGCTTCAAAGGAGAAGGAAGTGCTATACTTCATTTTGGTTAAATTTAGCCAAGACAAATTCTCAATCAGGTGGCACTGGCAACTGAAACAAGCTTTCCCTCTTGATCTGTGGCGGTGATTCTGAAGGCCACAGGCGGGGATCTCAAGCCTCTTAGAGGTCTGAGGGGAGCTGCACTGGGTGCAGGAGGTGGGAGAGTGATAGTCACTGATGTGTGAGAGAAATGAAAGGCTTCCTGGAGCCCATGCAGAACATTTTTTAGTGAAGAAGCCGAGATTCACGGAACAACTTTTGAATTGTAATTAGCACATACTCGAGCAAAGCAATATGAAAACTCTTATGTCTATACCAACAAAAAGATAAAGGAAAAATTTAAGAATGGCATTAAGTAATTTCAAATTTCCTGGGATTTGTGTGTGTGTGTGCGCCCACAAAGTTTTTAAAGATTAAAAGTTTTTTAAAAAACTGTCAATTGCCAATGTATTGGGGAGCTGATTCATTTAACAAACATTGATTGAGAACCTATTATATGTCAGGCACAGGAGACAGCAGTGGAAAAGCTCCCCGCTCTCTCTTCCCCAGCAGAAAAACCAGCCTCTTCTCACAGGTAAGCCCCTGGCTTTGACCATGGGGGTACGCGCTGCCACAGAAACGAGGCCCAAAGAAATGCAGATGAGGGGTCAGCAGGCTGCTTTCTACATTATTCCTCTCAGAGAATAGGAGTCGGGCTGAATGAATTTAAGGCAGATCCAAAAGTTGCTGTTATAGATGCATTTTTTTTTTTCAGGCTGCCCTCAGAAATATACATCCCTTTAAATGCAAAATAGCTTGTTTATATCCAGGAAATAGAAGTAGTGATGATGCTCCCCCTTTGACTTCACTTTGAATTATTAATATGGTTCCAAGCCCAGGCATTAAAGCTTTAATTTCCCTAATACAGAGCTACTACATTGGGAAGCCTACTTCCCATCCCAGAACACTGGGGGCAGACAGAATCGGTCAAAATACGTAATCACATGGGACTTAAGTTGGAGGGAATTTGACTAGTTTATTTTCTTCACCAATCTCTACACACACAAACACATGTGCACCTGACATTTTCCGTGAAATTGACATGAGGCTTTATCTATGCAACAAAGGTTTTGATTTCTTAGGGTTAAATTTTGCAGATCCAGAAAACCTATCCTGGCAAACATTAAGACATGACATGACATTTAAAACAATATGCCAGGGCTATGTCTTCAATGTCTGTACAAGTGTTTGCACAGTCAGCATCAAATTCACCTGGAAAGGTTGATTAACATGCAGATTCCTGGACTCGCCTAAGATCTGGGGAATCAATAGCTGGGGGCCGGGTAGGGGTTGGGGCAGATAATTCTAGGCATTAATAAGTTTCAACAGGCAGCCCAGGAAATTTTGATACACACGACATTTTATGTTCTAGTGCTTTAGGGCACAAAGCAAGAATTCTCTGATACCTACATTTCCACTTGAAAGGCAGGACCAGACATTGTGTATCAGCTTAGAATTATTACATCCTATGATGCTGCCTTTAAGGCTAGCCCTTGACATCAGAGCTTCTGGTTTGCAAGGCTTTGGGGAGAAGAGGGTAAAGAAGTGGGAGTAGAGTGGAGGGAGACTTGATACTTTCCCAAGGTCAAAAGGATGAATTAGAATGAGAATAAACCTCCGGAAAGTCTGCATCCTGGTAATTTGCCTGTCCTGCTCTGTGGAGTTGTCTGACTCGGGCTGGGTGGCACATTATGGGATTGTTTTTGGTTGGCCATGTAAGACAATTCGTAATTGAATTGGCTTTTTTGCATCTGTGGCTTCACTTTTTTGAGCAGCAAATCAAAATCCCCAAACATGTACAATTTTAGACCCAGCTTCTATTTAAAATTATTTAAAAGTCTACATGGGAGAGTGTTATGTGCCTAAATAAGTTTTCTGAGGGTTTGGTGTAATAATTACAACACAGAATTTTAATTTTGAAAAAGCCAAAGAACGGTAGTGTCCAGAGACTGGAAGCAGGACCGCACGCTGACCCCACTGCGCCCCAGGAGCTGCCCATCAGCTTTCCCTTCCAGGCTCCCGTCCATCTCTTTCCTCCTCCCCGCTCCCCCCTTCAGTGTCCTCTCCTGGTATCCTCTTGTTCAAGTGAACTGCATTCCAATTTGCAAATCTTTTCTTTTCGACAACATCTTCATATGTTTTCTCACTTTTCCCTCATCTTCCAGCCTTCTACCCATTCCCAAAGGAGTAACTTTAGAGGGTATTTCTAAAAACCTTGGAGAAGAGTCCTGCCTACCGGGTTGTTTTCTTTTCCGTGATCTTCCCTCCCTGCCCCCTCCCTGAATAGAGAAATGCAAATGAGTAAAACAGATTCAAATGTCATCTTGGCATAGTCCAACCAGGTGCTTCTCAGATTATTATATTGGATAGATGATAATGTTGATGATGCTGATGGTGATGATGGTACATGTCTGTTAGCTCATTGTGCCTGGCTTATGATGGGAGCTTTACTCTGAAGGCTGTAAATAGGGTTCAGGTCTTTAACATTGTATTCTAGCAGACAAAATGGCATCAGTAAGCCAGTGATGAGTTATTCCTCTCCCAATGTACAGGGCACTATTTTATTAGAGACGGGAAGGAAGGAGTGATACAATAAAGGTAAAACAATATAGTTCTTGTTGATTTTAAGTTTATGACACAACTGGTAAGCAAGGATATAAATATGAATATGTTCTATTTCTAAATACACACACACACAAGTATATACATAAATATCATATTCACTCTTACATTATTTTTGAACAGCTTGATAGAAAACTGGAATAGAAATGCACTGGAAAGCATTCATAAATGAATGAGTATAAATGCAAATCTGTAAATAACAATGGTGAGGAGGAAACAACAAAAGCACAATACCATTTAGATTCAAGGGATTAACTGAGTTGAGTAAATTATTCTATTATTATTGCAGCATCATAAAACAGAAAGCGCTCAATAATTATTTGACTAACTGAATAGTTTATGTTTTCGTTATTAAACTATGTGAATAAACAAAGCTAAAAATATATTGCTCTCCCTGTAGGGAAGCTGTGATTACTAAGTATTATTAATCTGCTTTAAATATTTCCATGAATTATCAGCTACCCTTTAGGGATTCAAGGGATTGTTGACATTAACTGGGATTTCTAGGAAATTGAGATTTGATTTAAATTGAGGGATGTAAGATTTTTTGAACCCAAAGATTTAAAAGGCATTAAAATAAATGTTGACTAATCCCTTAGGGATTTCCTTAGGGAAACCAGTCTAAGATTAGATTATGCTCATATGATAAATCAGAAATTCTCGAGGAAATGGATAAAACACCATGGGCATATGCAAATCCACGTTTTGCCTGGAAAATGTAAAGAACAACACATTTATGTTGATATTTTCTAATACTTGTGATTCTCGTTTGCAAAATTTACTCATTTTATTTAAATATCATATAGACTAGTGCCATGGATACATTGATTATTCCACTGCTTCTTAGGAGGAAAATGTTGTTTACATTCAAAAATATCCAATCATAGAATGACACAGTTGCAAAGATATTTATAAACCACCCAGTGAAGCCCCTTCCCTTCTCATAAGTGGAAAACAAGCCTCAGAGAGTGACATGCTCTCCTCTTGGTCACACCCATAGTTCTCAGCAGAGACCTCTGAGAGCAAGAGCCACAATTTTTACCTTCTCCAGAATTATGTCTGTTTTAGTTTCCTAGGCTGCTTAAAGCAGATACCATGAAATGTGTTGGCTTAAACAGTGGGCATTTATTAGCTTACAGTTTAACGCCGTGAAAATGTTCAAATCAAGCATCATAAGGGTGATGCTTTCTTCCTGAAGACTGGCTGCCGGCGATCCTTGGCTCCTCTGCCCCATGGCCAGGCACATGGCGGCATCTGCTGCTCTCTCCCTTCTCTTCTGGGTTTCGTTGACACCAGCTTCTTGCTTCTATGGCTTTCTCTCTCTGTGTGTTCATTCCATTTATGAAAGACTCCAATAAGCTAATTAAGACACACCCTGAATGAAGTGGGTCACACCCTAACTGAAATAACTGCATCACAAAGTCCTACTTACAAGGGTTCGCACCCACAGGAATGGATTAACTTTAAGTTAATACGTAAATGTTTTCCTGGGGGTTAGGGTTATACTTCATACTTAGTACTTAACTTAATACTTAAATGTTTTTCTGGGGGTACATTCAGCTCCAAATCACCACAACATCTTTCCCAGGTGGTGGCTTTTCAAAAGGGACAAGCAACTAGCTGAGCTGCCTTTTGAGAAATTTCCTGATTATTTTAAATCAATTTGTTGCTAAAAATATGATAGAAGAAGAAGAATTAATTATTTGTCAAAGAAACAACCAGCTGTTCAGTGAAACAGTGGAGAGTAGGGAAAAAATGAGATCACCTCACGGTGTTTGTTTAGCTATCAAGTGACCTGAAAATAATAATAATGATAGCTAAAATGTACGGACTGTTTACTATGTAGCAGGCCTGTGGATCAAACATTTTAAATTATTGTTTCATTCATTTTTGGGAAGCATTGTCTCATTGAATCTTCTCAAATTCCCTCTAACATAATTATTAATAGCTCCTCTTTATCGATGAGGGAACAGGTTCAGAGAGGGTAAGTATAACTTGCCTATAGTTTCATAGTAGGTTTGAAAACTAGGCAGTTTGACTTTGGATTCTTAACCAGCTAAATTGTAAGCCTTATACTACCTCCTCAGGAAGGAGAGAAATTTTCTACTTGACCTCAAGGAGAAGTCCTAGGTAGAAGTGTTGATGATGACGGCTCACATAGAAATCTCCAAGATTCAATGAAAGTCTGCCTGCAAACTGTCTTGGAACTAACCCACCATTTCCTTTCAATCTTGAAATGAAGAATTCCCATCTCATAAAACACAACAAAAACCCTTATTTGGGGGGTAGGGGTGGGGGATGGTTTACTGACAAGGTTTCCTTTGTTGGATAACTATTTTTTGCTGGGCTACTTGAAATGTGAAGTTGGAGTATCTTTGATCTGTAGAAGGTGTTCTGTGGAAGCTTTTTGGTCAGAGGATGACTTTACAGTCTTAAAAATTAAATTAAATTTATTATTTTAAAAAACTAAAATAAAAAATTACACTGAAAATATTGAGAGCCCCAAAGAGCTTTTATTTACATGTTATTTCTATTAATATTTACCATGGTTAGAAATTAAAACAAATAAATTTTTTAACATAAGAATACATAAGCCCGCATTCCATTAGCTGTCAGAGAACTGATGCCAACACACATCATGTAGCTTCTGGAAAATTTCACTGTACACTCATGAGAGAATGAAAGTTTAAAAAAGCAAATAAGGTCTCTGCATTATGAAAATAGATTTGGCCTGGGGGATGACCAGTGCTAAAATGAGAACACAGCTAGAATGGTTTACAAGACTTAGAGTCAGGGACACCTGGGTTCAAATTCTGATTTGGAACTTACTAACTGTCCAAATTGCTTAATCTCTCTAGGATTCAGCTTCCTGATCTTAAAATGCATCTTAATGTCTATGTTGTAGGTTTGATGTTGTCTTCAATGAAATAATGTATGTAAATACCATAGCACAGTTTTAGGTAAGCACTTAGTACCTAGTGGCTGATATTAGCCTGGGTCATGCACCTGGCTGAGAAGTCGTGCTCTAGACCCTCGGTATGAGTAGGAGCTGGGCAGGGATCACCAGTGCCCAGAGTGTGTCATGCCCTGCATCCTTGAGGAGGCCAGCCTGCTCGTCCATCCCACAGTTCCCCTCCATTTCTGAGTAAAGTAATATTGTTTTAATAAGAATACTAGTTTTCTAAAATGAACGTGACCGACAGAGAAAAAGGATAAAATAACATTTATTTAATATTCCTGTAATTTCCAAGGAAGAGGAAGACTGACATATTGTAGTCACATTATTAAATTTTCATTTTAAAGAAAACTATTTTTACTGAATGATCTGTTTTATCAAAATAGGATTTGGGCAGAGGAAAAATGGAGATTCAGTGCTATTACAACATATACTACCGAATACAACTAAAATTCATATTTCTGCTATCCAAAACAGATTTTCAAGTACAAGCTAATGGCCCACTTACTTCAGGAACTCTTTTATACACTCATATGCTAATGAAATATGAGGATTGGGAATTTGCTGAGACCTAATATGATTTGTTCATTTATTAATAGCAATTGTTTGTAGGGTAGGGTATATTTTATAAGAAAATGCTCTAAAAATATAATTGGAAAGGATGTATAGCTGTAGATTTTGTCTTGTCTCCATGAATAGTTAGTTAAGTATAATGAAATATCAGTGTTTGACATCTAAATCCCATGAACCTTTTTTCTTAGTCTTGTTATTAATAAAGCGTCCGCTTAATTGCCTTTAGTCACCAAAAAGCTTAGTCTTGGACATATTAGGATTGAAATACCCACAGAAATCTGTAACTGAATTGGAGGGAAGAGATAAGGGCTTTGACCTCAAAAATCTCTAGATTTTTCACTTTCGAGAAGGTAAAAGCTGACAAATTCAAAGTAATGTCTGTGGTGTGCCAACAAAACTTCTTACGTCTACAGAGTTGCTCTACCGTCATCAAAGGGCAGCAACAGAGTCTCACTGCCCTCCAAGGTGCAGGAATTCCTGCCAGGTGAGCTCGGAGAGATTGTCCCCAGTGCAGAAGGACTCCATATCAGATGGATCTTACTCGATTCTACTGCTTTCAACATCTATCTTCCAACTCATTTCAAAAACTTAAACTACTCCTTTCTCTGAACATTTCTGATAAATGTTCTGTCTCTTGCAATTAGTAGGCAGCTGTTCTAGTCAGATCTGAGGAACACAGTTGTAGGCTTTCTCTTAGATTTGGCATCAGGGATGAGTGACTCAGGAAGATACGAATAGTCTCCTTGCCAGGTGTTCTCCAAGTTAAGTGATGTTTTTAGGAGCAGACTAAGTAAAAAAATGCAGCTAGTTGTGAATTATTGAGGTAGGATCTGTATCTGACATTTGAGAGAAAATCTTCTGAATCTCAAAAGCAAATGACAATGTTTGCTCTTGTCCTACTTGTTTTTAGAGAAATCTTCAACAGCAGGAAAAAAATCAGATTATAGGCCAACAATGAAGAAGAGTCGATAATAAGCCACTTCAGGCAAGGAGCCTAAAATGACCCCTGCCAGGTGCTCCAGATGTTTCCTCTCGCCTTGCCTCATCTCGTCCATTTTATCTCTGTTGCACTCTGGCCAACTTCTTCTACCTAACTGTGCAACCCCCACCTCCCCAACCAATACCCCCTGCAATGTCTTTAGATAAGTCGGAGGCTAAGAGTTGAGAAAGGATGTGTTGACGAAAGTGATCGCTATTCTCTAAGCAGTATCTACTCATCCACAAGTGTAAAAACACATCCTTATCTGTTCTCAACTCACTGAATGACATTTCCATGCCATCTCCAGAAGGTGTTTGTGTATCCATGCAAATGGTCTTTCTGAAGCCATGAAGTAAAAAAAGGATTGACCCAGAGGACAGAAGACTATTTACATTGGAGCCAACCAGCTATTTCACAGGCTCCACTATTGTCATTTAGCCAGTGATGAGAGGAAGTTAGCTTCTTCTGATATACAAAGAAGAGTTCAATGTCCTCACTGTCCTGATGTCATCTCCGATTGTTATTTTTCGAATACTTCTAAATAATAGGATTTCTGGCATGAAGATTTATCTCAGGATTCAGCACAGTAGTATTCTGAGATCAAGGGCCTTGATGGTGACAGATTTATGCAGCTTGTGATTCTCTGACTAATTTGCTTTGAATGCAACAAATCCTTGGGGGAACCAAAACATTATTTCCAAGATTTTATATTCTAACTCAAAAGATAACAGGAAATATATTGTAAAAAAAAATTTTAGTTTTCATCTCTGAATGTCAAGCTGGATTTTTCATGTGCTTTTTAAATTAATTTAAAAATAGATAATAAATTCAATTGTACTTCCTTCTTTACACAAAACTTGTAAAACCTGGCAGAAACTCTTTTTTCTTGTTGCGAACGTAAAGTATTTTAAACAGTTTTCATTTTGCTGGGAATAGTGAATGTTTTGATGGTTTCTCCCCCTGTGCTACATGAACATGTGTGCTGGTGTTTTCACGCTCAGCGTCAGGGAATGAGCTGGGAGCCCAGGGTCCCTCTGTGGTCTCTGATGACAATGCGTCGTCGTGCAAAAGAAGCATAAGTTTGTAGAGTGTTGACACTGGTGGAGAGAGAGGGGAAGAAAAAAGTTAGTTACATGAGACTGAATGGAAGTAATTAATTGGAATTTCACAGATGGAAATCCACTTGCCTTATGCCAAGACCAAAGGCAGAGAGTACTGGTACCCTCACAGCAGTGCAGCGGGGCTCTGAGGCCAGGCAGAGAGGCAAAGCCCTGGCACACTGAGGCACGGGAAGAGCAGTTATGTCCATTGTGGGGGTTTGAAGCTGTATGTACCCCAGAAAAACATGTTCTTAAATTTAATCCATTTCTGTGGGTTTAAGCCTATTGTAAGTAGGATCTTATGATGAGGCTACTTCAGTTTTTTATATATATATGTATATACATGGAGAGAGAGAGAGAGAGAGAGACAGAGAAAGCCATGGAAGCAAGAAACTGAAATCAACGAAACCTGGAAGAGAAGGCCCAGCAGAAGCCACCATCAGCAGGGGAGCCTAGGATCGCCAGCAGCAGGTCTTCAGAAGAAAGCCTCACCTTGATGATGCCTTGATTTGGAAGTTTTCACAGCCTCAAACTGTAATCTAATACATTCCCATTGTTCAAGCCAACAGATTTCACGGTTTCTGCTTTGAGCAGCCTAGCAAACTGAAACACCCATCATCTGGGGCATCAGAACTGGGGCTGAGCCCAACAATCTCTTTGATAAGACCTGAGGAGTTAGGATCACATGAGGGTCATCCAATCTGTTAAGGTTTTAGGGCACAAAATTGATCGTACTTTTTAGATTTTGTTATTCTCTTCTGGCTACCTGTCTAAAATCTAAATTATGTTGAAGCTTTCTTTTAAATAAAAATACATTATTTCATAATCTGTGATCAATTTAATGGAGTGGAATAGAGGAGGATTTTGTGTTTGCTATTAGAAAAAATATGATACAGCACTCAAGGGACACTTAATAAGTATACATTATTTATTAATATATGCTAGGTACTATTAAAAACAATTTGTATTTTTTATTTTTACAATTACATAACAATAATGCAAAAAGATAGGGCACTTTTAAAATCTCATTTTAAAGTACTTTCAAATTCATAGTCTCATTTTATGAATGACTGAGGCAGGAGATGCTATTGTCACTTTTTACGAATGAGGAAACCACTGTAACTTTTCATAAAATGTTAGCCCTAAAAGAGTTCTTAGGTATGATATAATCTGATTACTCTTATTTTAAATGAGGAAACTGAGACCTCAAGAGGTCAGATGAATTGTTCCAGATCACATAGTAAGCTGTGGAACTTTGTTTATCTACCAAACATTTACAGTTTTTATTCTGTGCAGGCATTCTACTGGGTATTGAGCCTGCCCAGCTAAGTTACAGATCATGATGGCACATTACTGTGAGTGAGATCAAGACAGGCTCCAGGTGCTAAGATTGCACACAGGAGGCAGGCTGGGGGGAGAGGAGTGGCAAGAATGGTCCTGGAAGGCTTCCTGGAGGAGGCGGTACCTGATCTGAGCTATGACACATTTTTGTATTACTCAGTAGAAGGAGGAGGGCAAAGACTATCCCTGTTAAAGGAAACAGCATGTGTAAAGCTAGTATGTCTAGGGAACTACAAGGAGTTCAGGACAGCAGGAGGCCTGGGTAATTGTGGGTATAAGGAAAACGAGGCTGTAGAAGTTGGCTGGGGCCAGGCCAAGCCTTCTTGGACCTTGTGTGCCTGCTAAGCTGTTTAGATTTTGACCAGAAGGCGATGGGGAGTGGCTGAAGAATTTTAAGCAGGGATTGAGGGCTTGTACTTGAGGGGAGATAAAATACATCTTCCACTGAGATGGCAGAAAAGAAATAAGAATTAGGTATCAATGTGAAACTAAAAAAATTTGAAAGTCAACTCAGGTTTATTCTGGCACACTTCCATAGCATACTGTTTTAGTTCTTGTTAACTATCTATATATTTTTAAGGACTATTCCTTGAAAAAAAGTTTATGACTGGATTCAATCCTAATTCAGATTGCTCTTGCCTCATGTTTCACCATAGGTTTGTGGAAAACGGTAAATTTAATAATACCTGGAGTCTTGTTTATTACATGAAATAGTAAGTATAGACCTAATTCTTATCCAAGTTAAGAGAAAGAGCTAAAAATATACAGTTTAGTAACATAAAGACATGGGGTCTGAGAAGGAGCCCTGGGTGGGGAATTGTGAGCCACATCCGGCTGTAGCTCTGCTGCCAGCGTCCTGGGGGAGCTGGGTCTGACCAACCCTCTCTGGAAATGGCATAAAAGCAAATACTTGCACCGTGGGTAATTCGCCTCAGGGCCTGTTCTGAACACTCTGCCTAGGTTAACTCTTTTAAACTCTCACGGTAATCTCCTGACGTAGGTGTCATTTGTAAACTAATTTGAAAACTAATGCACTGGAAAATTAATAACATGCCTAAGGTTTTGCAACTGGGAAGGTCAAGGCGCTCTCTGAGTCCCATCCAGGGCTGCTATTCTGAGTGGAAGGTTTTACCCAAGTAGCTCTGGCAGTCCTTCGTCTCCATGGGGTTTCTGGAGTTTTCTCTGCACATTTCTATTAAGGAGCCCAGACCTGAACTTACCTCCATGGGCAGTGGTCACAACAGACAAGGTCACCTGCAAAATGCCAGTCCCGAAAGCCGGAGCAGGTGAAGCGGGTGAGAAGAGCTGCTGTTTCCTGATCAGCTCATAGGTGTCAGCTCCTTCACATGCCAACAAGCCCCACAGCATTGCCCTAAAGAGGTATCATGATTCCAACTTTACACACAAGTAGACTTCGGCTTGGAGGGTTCAGTAATTTGTCTGACTTGACAGAAACAATTAGTCTGGGAACCAGAGTGGGAACCCACATCTGCCTGACCGCAGGGTTCATTAATTGCTTTGCATGTTTAATCACAGCCCGAATGAAGTCAGTGTGGACTGTGCTGAGAACAGGGAGTTAATGTTCATATAGACATTTAGATTCAATTTAATTTTAAAAGCTTTGAAAGCTTTGGATGATTTTCTGCAAGAAAATTATTTTCTTCTTTTAATGCCTCAGCTAGAAAAGTTCCTAAGTTATGGCCTATTTGAGGGAGCTTGTGCTCTGTCCACGCTTTGGGGATGGTCCTTCACACAGTCTGAGCCGGAACAACTCCAGGGGGCTCCTGTGGCATAAGGGGGGGTGGGGTGGGTAGGAAGTGGCTGCCAGGGCTGCCAAAGGAGACCCGGGTGGTCTGTTCACTGCCGCCACCTCTGAGACTCAGGCCAACTTGCACACTGCCCCCTCCAGCCTTTTCTCTTAGAAGCTTCCCTTAAGTTCATGTAAGCAGTTTTCTCTGAATCTGTGTGTTGGTGGAAAGGAAGAATAAGATGTTTAAAAAGTGTGTCACACATCCCTTTCAGCATGCCTGATGCACTCAAAAGAAGTTAGTATGATTTTTAAGAACTCCATTAGATACATATTTGGAAAATATTCACTTACTCATTTCCTGTAAATAATATATTTTATATATATATGTATATATATAGCATAAATAAGACACCAACTTTGCAGGTCTCACCGTTACCTAAATTATGAAATGGAGACGGTTGAATAACATAAACTTTATCATTATTATTATTTTAAAATAAGGATCTGTAAAATCGAAATTGTGCGTGTGTGTTTCTAACGAGTGTAGAATCAACTTGATTGTGCAGACCATAAGCTCATCAAGGTCAGGGACTACCTCCTTAATTTCTTTTGATTCCCCCTAATGCTTGGTGCTTAGCGCTAAGCAGGTGTCCAGTAAGCGCTTGTTGGCTGTCAAGCCAAGTGCTAAGATGCAGAAGCTTTATTTGTCCTCATGGATCTGTGCTGGGGGCCATTCCTGCCAAAATAGAGCGGTGAATTAAAGATTCTATAATTAGACATCCAGTGTCATACCAGGCACTCTGTGTCCCCCCGTATGTAAATGTGTCCCCGTCATGACGTACCTACAGTTGCCAGTCTCTCTGGGGCTTGTGTTCAGTGGATGAGAATGTTAATTTAATTTAATTTTTATTCTTGGCAGAGGGTAAACTCATCATTCAAGCCCATCACAGAAGGGCTGTCATTTCATGACTTGAGAAAGGGATTTTTTTTTTCCCCTTTAAATTGCAACTGATGGGTTGAGGATTTAAATTAGAAAAGTGAATAAAGGTCTATCTGCTTGTAAAGTCACACAAATGTAGTGAGAGTAGTTTGAAAAGGAAAATACATAAAGCATTTGCTCCCGTTTAGTAAGAACTTATTAGGTGCCAGGAATTTTGTGTAAAGCCTGTTATTTTCCCACTTGTTTACAACAATCCCATGGCAAAGCTGTTGATTTTCTCTCCATTTTACAGATGGGAAAATAGGTTCAGAGAGATAAAAACCCTTGCCCAATGTTCACATAATTAGTAACCAGTGAGTGGGGTCTTCAGCCTAGGTCTTTGTGATTGGAAACTGCTAGGCTTTATCACTTTCCCTCTCTACTCCTCTCTCTCGCTGTGCTGGTTTGGAGCTGTTATGTGCTCCAGTAAAGGCCATGTTCTTTTAATCCATCCCTGCGGGTGCAGACCTATTGTGGGTGGGACCTTTCAATTAAGTTATTTCATTGAGGAATTGCCCCAAGGTGGGTCTTAATTCTTGTATTGGAGTCCTTTATAAGAGGATAAAGGACACACAGAAAAGGCCCAGAGAACTCGGAGAAAAACCCCAAAGAAGCTAAGAGAGGACACACAGAAGCTCAGAGAGGAAGTCACTGAAGCTAGAAGTTGAAAGCAATGGAACCCAGGAGAGAAAGACCAGCAGATGCCGGTCACATGACTTTCCATGTGACACAGGTGTCCTGGATGCTGGCAGCCTGTCTTCAGAGAAGTTATCGTCCTGTTAATGCCTTAAGTGGGACATTTTCACAGCCTGAGAACTCAAATTTGTAAGCTAATAAATCCTCATTGTTAAAAGCCAACCCATTTCTGGAATATTGCATTCTGGCAGCTTTAGCAAACCAAAACACTCCCCCTCTTCCACCCTGCTTTATAGATTGGGAGAGGGCATGCATTGCGTTTTTTACAGTTGATGTTCTTCTGCCTTATCCTTGTGTATAGTTTGTGTTGAATAGCTAAATCCATTGTGTTCTGGAAAACCTGTGACGATTGCTCTCTTTGTAGGCATTTCTCTGTAGGAATTTAGAAGTTCTTTTTAAAATGAGGTGTACATATATTAATTTTTATAAGCCCTTTCCTCTTCCATTCCTATTGCTTTAGTCAAAGAAAGAAAACAAATTAGGTTTGGAATTAATAAATTACAAAAATGCATCAGAGTTAACAATTGAGAGTTACTGTTTTGCTTGGTCCTTACAACCATCTGTGGGAGGCAGTAGGGCTAGTAACAGATAATCTTCAAATACAGACATGGAAGCCCGGTTTTAATGACGTGTTCATCATCACTCCGATGGTGTAAAGAACACCTCACTTGAATCCAGATCATTGACTCTAAGTTTGGGATTCTTGAAAATACAGGGAAGTGTGATTTTAAATATTCTGTTCCCAGAGCTTTCCAGAGGATTTGGAGGCAATGGCAACCTGACTTCATCTCACTTCCCCTCCATTCCCAACACTAACCCTTGTTGTCAGTCCGGAGCCAAGCAGCTGCTGGGGCTGGCAGGCAGCTCAGAGCAATTAAGGACTTAAGCTTCATGGGAATTCCAATAACTGGGCAAGACCCCAAAGAGCAGGCAAAGGAAAATAACAACATTCACAAGGGACCCCTCAACCAAATAGGTGAAGTTCAGGCAGAACAATCCAGCTGAAATAGTACACTCTGGGAGATACTGGTCAATAATACAACAAAGAATAGGAGAAAATATCCCTGAGTGCAGGCTGTTAATGAGAAAAGAGAGGATGAGGATGGGCAGCTCCTCTAGCCCACAGGCTTCAGACTGTTTAGCAATGATGGGGAGGTTGTTCACTGGTACTTGTTTCTATAGCTGAACATTGTGTGTGTGTGTGTGTGTAATTTGTGTTTATTTATGTGTATATTTCTGGTCTAAGGTATGAAGAGATACATACAGGGGGAAATATATATGTATATAAAAATTTGTTTACTGTACATACATGTATGTGTGTGTGTATGTACATATCCCCCCACCGTCCTGTGTGTCTCCTCATAACTTAGACGGTAACCTTTTAAAGGCAAGGCCTCCATGTTTATGTTCTTTATAGCTCTCTGTGGTGGCTTGAATTCTGAGCCTAAATGTTGTTTAGTATTGGTGACTGATTGATTTTTGCCCTTCATTGTCCCACTTCTTTCTCTTTGCACTCTGGCCAGAAATTTAGGATCTTGGTCAATATTTGTTGAATGACTGGCTGCTCAGGGAGGGAAAGAAACCATGAAAAATGATCTTGGGAGTGGGGGTGGCTAACCTTCTCCTTTAAAATCAAAGCTGCTCCAGGCGAAATTGTAAAATGATTTGGGGTTCCTCCCCAAGCCGTCCTCTGCCCCAGGGCTTTCAGGCTCCTTCCTCCATCTTGCTCTCAGCTACCAAGAGACACCCCCACGCCAAGTGGTTCCTAATCACTGGTTTAACTGTATATCCTCCCAAAACTGTTTGTGCTTAGTCCTTTGGTTCAGTTTCCCAAATCTGAAAAAATCCTAAAGGAACAAACTTTGGAAGGGGTTAAATTTGAGGTGTTAGCAGGCCACGAAGGAATATATTTGGGGTCAGGAGAGCCTTTCTTGACCCCTAGAAGAATCATTAAATAAGAAACACCAGCAAATGTGAATGGCACAATCATCTGGCCCAAGTGACAAGGAGGCTGAGCCCATGGTCTGCGTTTTTGAGTGGATGTCCAGAAGGCTAAATAGGCAAATTTTGAAACAATTTCCTTTCCTATTCCCTCTCTGAATTACCCAGCTCTAGAGTAGCAAACTGTGTGTAAACTACTCGGGTTTCTTTTAAAATGGATCCAAGGAAGGGCTGACAGATGAGAGCACAGAACGTACTGAGGAATATTCAACTGGGAGAAACTGAGCAGAAAGAAAAGTAAGCAAACAGCTGAGAGGGCTTCCCATTAGTATTAATTTAGGCATCAAAGAGAAACCTGACAACACAATGAAAGCAGCAAAGACCTCAGTTGTAGGAACAGAGGATAATAATGCAGAATTAAAGAGCTGTAGGACGCACAGCACAGGCACCTTCCCAGAGCCAGCAGCTGCTCCTCCTGCCAGGCTTTGGCAGCTCCTAACAAGAAGGGTGAGAGCGAGAGCGGGTGGGGAGGAGGGTGAGAGTGAGCCAGGAAGAATAAGTTGCACCCTGGCCCTTTAGCAAGGCCTATAACTGAGAGGAGAACCAAAATGGACTTTTCTCCAGATTATGTTTACTCCACAACAACATGGGTCAGGCAGAGGAGTTGAAGGGGTGAAGGGCCTGCAGGGTTGGAGCCACATTGCCTGCTGGAGCCAGGCCATTGTCCTGCTCTCCTTTTTCTCACCTCCTAGCTGACTTAGTATCTGGCCCAAAGAGGGTGCTTGGTGAATGTTTATGGAACAAAGTCTGTGTGAGGTTGTATGGTTAGGTCTGCATTTAATTGGGTCTTGACTGATGGAAATTTCTCTGCTGTCTCATTCTCAAGAAAGGGTCTGAAGCTGCGAAGAGAGGGTCAGCTATCTTTTGATAATCTAGGGGGAAAGCAAAAGCGAATGAACTGAAATGAGGCACCCAAGAAATCACTAGAAGTTAAAGCATAACCTTCAGATCAAAAGGGCATGCATTTTACTCTTCTGGGTACTGTAAATTCTTGTTTTCTCTTTACTCTTCTCCCCTACCATCCCTCTCCCCCACCAATTTGGATAATTAGGAAAAGCAAAATTTGGAAGACAATACAAACATTTTGAAGTCTAGTATAGGACTTTGTTACTTCTCTTCTAGACTAATGATTCTCAAATTTCAATGAACATTCAATCCCCCACCCCCTGCCGGGGGATCTGGTTAAAATGCCAAATCTTATTCAGTAGGTCTGAGGCAGGGCCGGAGATTCTGCATTCTAACAAATTCCCAGGTGATGCTAGTGCTGTTGGTTCTTGGATTACACCTAGTATAACAAGGATCTACATGGAATCACCTGGGGAGCTTTAAAAACTGCTGTTGCATGGGTCCTATCTGCAAAGATTCTGATTTAACTGGTCTGGGTTTGACCTGGGCATTGAAATTCTTAAAACCTCCCCTGGTGATTCCCATGGGCCAGCCAAGGTTGAGAACAGTCGCTTTTGAAGATGGAGTGGGAGTGTACAAGCTCACAGGTCTTGTAGCTGAAGCCCCCTAGGTTTGAACCAGGTTCTGCCTTTGGCCAACTGACCATGGGTGTGCACCTCACTCTCTGAGCCTCAGTTTTTCATCCATTAAACCAGGGGATAATGATACCTCCTGCTCAGGAGTGGGAGGCTTCATTAAAATAAATTATGTTCAGTACCTAGAATGGTGCTAGGTGTATACAATCAATCAATATGAATATTTGTTTCCTTTTTTCATGTTACTTTCTCGCTCAGAAACCTGTGCAGGCTACCCAACATCTAGAATAAGGTTAAAAACTTTTGATCTCTGGTTCAAATTTGATCACCAAATGAGTTTTTAGTATACACACACACACATATATTTAGATTTTTAAAAATATCGTGGTAAAATACATATAACATGAAATTTGCCATTTTGCCCATTTTTAAGTAGACAATTCTGTAGCATTAATTACAACTACAATGTTGGGTCAGCAAATGAGTTTTATTTTTTATTTTTTTATTTTTTTTTAAATCTTCATTTTATTGAGATATATTCACATACCATGCAGTCATACAAAACAAATCGTACATTCGATTGTTCACAGTACCATTATAGTTGTACATTCATCACCTAAATCAATCCCTGACACCTTCATTAGCACACACACAAAAATAATAAGAATAATAATTAAAGTGAAAAAGAGCAATTGAAGTAAAAAAGAACACTGGGTACCTTTGTCTGTTGTTTGTTTGTTTCCTTCCCCTATTTTTCTACTCATCCATCCATAAACTAGACAAAGTGGAGTGTGGTCCTTATGGCTTTCCCAATCCCATTGTCTCCCCTCATAAGCTACATTTTTATACAACTGTCTTTGAGATTCATGGGTTCTGGGTTGTAGTTTGATAGTTTCAGGCATCCACCACCAGCTACCCCAATTCATTAGAACCTAAAAAGGGTTGTCTAAAGTGTGCGTAAGAGTGCCCACCAGAGTGACCTCTCGGCTCCTTTTGGAATCTCTCTGCCACTGAAGCTTATTTCATTTCCTTTCACATCCCCCTTTTGGTCAAGAAGATGTTCTCCATCCCACGATGCCAGGTCTACATTCCTCCCCAGGAGTCAGATTCCACATCAGCAAATGAGTTTTACTTATCTTGGATAGTATTAAAACATTTAAGCTATCACTTAAACATCTGAAGAGTTACATAAAAGTCTAATTTTGGTTTCTTTGGAAGAATATTGAGATCTGGTAATAATGGGCATATTAGGCTGCTTGTTGCTGAGTGGCTCTTGTCCTGTTTGGAGAGCTTTCCCATTTGACAAATGCCCTGCCATTCTCTCTATCATTACCCTCTTGGCTCGACTCATTTGCAGTCATTACGTTACCTCCCTGCACCTCCTAGACATTTGAATTTGCCACTCCTGGTCTAAAAACATATGTCCTAGTTCCTCATCTTCCAGGATCTGATGACAAACCACCCCTCCAGCCTCTCTTCTAGGATTTTCTCCTCTCTGGACATCTGATGCTTCAGGAACACCACTTCTTGCTATTTTTCTCACACAGACTCCAAGCTGTCACACCCTGATGTTCAAGATCTTCCCACTTCCTGAGAGTGAAATGCTCTGCCTTCTCCATATTGTTCATGTGTCTAAATTATTTGTCTAATGGAGAAAAATGGGGAAAAAGATGAAGAGCCAAGAAGTTTTTTTTTTTTTATTTTAATTAAAGAAAAGAGGAGAGAAAAAAACAGCACCCCTGCTGTTCCCTGGGTGAGCGTTAGTCCTGCCAAGCAGCTTCTCATGGCTTCTATCTTTTGGTTTGCTACAGACAAGCAGGACAGTCATTCACTTTGATCTAAAGAGACTTTCCCTCCTAAAAAGATTTTTTATTTTTCACTTTCCTGTGGGGCTAACTCTCCATTTTGTCATCCTTATTAGTTTTATTACCTTTACCATAGGTGATAGATTAAAAAATACCAGATGCATGCGTTGGTAGGTGAATGAGATAGTCCACAACTTTGAATCCTGGTAACCCCAATAATGAGGAGGAGAAATCCTTAAAACCTTCCTTGACAACTAGCCTAATTAAAGAAAAAAAAACCAAAAAACAAACTCCTGGAATATAGTTTTTGCCACGCCTACATAAACCAGTAAAATAACTAAGGAATCAGATCATTTACTTCTACTTTGGGCCAAAGTCACTTGGATCATTTAATTTGGCCATATTTCCAAAGGGCGTTTATCTAACATCTGTTGGGGGAAGTATAATTTGGCTCAATCTAAAAAGTCCCCAGTGACACCAGTCAGCTATTCACTTCTGGATTGCTCATCTTCCCAATATATTGCCCCATCATCACTGGCCCTGAGAGCCAGAGATGGCATGTCAAAACAGAGTTCAGTGAGGGTGGTATGGCATTTGGGTGGCCAGAGAAAGGAAGCTAAACATCTGGGGATGAAGCGGTGGTGGAAGACTTAAAAGCAGAAGATAAAGAGAAGTACTAGCAGAATCAAAGTTAAAGTCAAAGAAGTTTGGTTTCTAGAACAGGGTAACTAGCAATTAAGAGTAGGATTGTAATTCCTGGGATGTCTGGCAGTGGGAGGACAGGCAGAGCCATTTACAGGGAACAATTGGGGATCTGCAAGAAAATATGATTTAAGAATTTTAATAAGCACAATGGAACAAGATAAGGGTTACTGAAGAAGTCACATAAGATCCAATGGCCAAACTGGTTGGATGCTGCTTGAGTTAGAGTATAGGCTAAGTTGCTCAAACAGATAGAAGTTTATTTCTGGCTCATGTAACAGTTCAGGGGCAGGTAGTCTAGGGGAAATCCAGGGTGGTGAGAAAGGAAGGGCCAGGGATTCACAAAGACATTCCTTTTAAGTACACAACCCAGCTGACACACATCACTTTGCACATCCCATTGTCTAGAACTTAGTCATGTGTCTGCACTAAGCTGCCTGGGAGAGAAATGTCATCTCTACTGGGTAGTCATGTGCCCAGCTAAAACTTGGGAGTTCAAATATTAAGGAATGAAAGATGTAATATTGTTTGGGAAACTCTCCCCAGTTCCTAAGTCCAGGAGTTCAGAGTTCCTTGCATTTCCTCTTCCTGTGGTTGAACTGATTCTAAACTATCCAGAGAGGCTTGGGGCAAGTGGTATACATGTATACATTTGTTCTGCAAATAATCATTGGGCCATCCCTATATGCTGGCAACACACTAGGTGCTGAATTATGAAGGGGAGCAGGTTTCAAAGAGCCAGACACAAATTCACGGCTAGAACTCTATTTCCATTAAGCAGAGCTCTCCTCTATTCATTAACCTACTTCTTTATCAGTAATGATTATAATATCTAACATTTATTGTTTTTACATACTGTATTTTATCTTTACAATACCTGACAAAATAGGTATTATTGTTATTATCTGCATTTTACAGATGGGGAAACCAAGGCTCAGAAATGTTGAGTAACTTTTCTAGGGTCACAATTAGTAACTGGCAATTCTAGGATTTTTGTCCTGGTATGTCTGGTTCAAAGCTCATGCTTTAATTGCTACCTTGTTCGATCTTACTAAAACCACAGCTATAGTTTCAGGCCATGAAATATGAGGAGTTTCCTAGCATAAAATGTATCTTTAAAAAACTTTTAGCTTTTTTTTTTTTTTTTCAGAGATACACATGCACATAGTTAAAAAAAAAATCAAGTAGTTCTACATGGCTTTTTACAAAATCCACGAGTCTCTTGCCACTTCTATCTTCATTTGCTACTCCCTGGCATCAGACACTTTCAACTCATTTTGCTTTTCTTTTTTCATTTTCAGCGACTTCTTAATTTTTCAGTTTTAGGCATTACCCTCTGAATTCTCACTCTGGAAGATGAAGGTTTACGTTTCTTTCACTGTTCAACTCCACCATAAGCCCAATTGTTTCCTACCCATCCACCTCCATCCTCCTGGTATAGTGGAACCATATTTTCAGTTAGATCCATATTCAATATTTACATTATTTTAACTACATGAAAGCTATTCACATATGAACCATGTAGCACATTATGATTATGTTTCTTTTTTTGCACAACTATTTGTTTTGTTTGAGTTAGTGACTCTCACATGTTTTATTTGCTTAGTTTTAGTTTGCACTTATCACTAATTCATCCTCCAGTCCCTGCCGCAGTTATCTGACTCTTCTTCAAACACACCAGGAAATTCCATTTCTTTTGTGGAGACAATGCTCCAAGAGCCTTCTGATTTGCTCCAGTCTGGGCTGGGACAGAGCTGTCATCCTGGGATCTTCTTTCACCTACATCTTGGGAGTTTCCTTTGGGTCCCTCTTAAGTTAGATCCCCTATTCTATGGATCCTTTGTCTTTCTTTTTCTTGATCTAGAAACTTCCTGAGAAAGGGTGCATGGAAGGAAAATTTTGAGACCTTGAATATCAACAAATGTCTTAATGCTATCCTCATATCTATTTGGTTATTTTGCTGGGTAGAGAACTCTAGATTGGAAATATTTTCCCCTCAGAATTTTGAAGCATTGCACTGTTGTCCTACAATGTTAAACTGATTCTTGATCCTTTTAAATAAGCACTTACTCTGTTTTTCCCTCTCTCTGGAAGCTTTTAGGATTTCTCCTACCGCCTAGCATTCTGAAACTTTACCAGGGCGTGCCTTATGTTGATTTATTTTCTTCCATAGTCCTGAGCAGCCCATGGGCTCTCCATCTGGAAAACTCATGTCCTTCAATTATGGCAAACTTTCTAAATTGTTTCTATGACAATATTCTCTGGGGGAGAATGTGTTTTGGGGGCAGTGAGCTGGGCCTTATTTCCCATAGGGCCAAAAAATTTAACTTTTTGATTTATCTTTACTTGGCAGGTACTTTAGCATAGTGTTGGGTATAACTCAACAATTGTTAAACTGAACAGAATTGGGATAAGCCTCTTGCAAAATTTAAGTCTTAGGATTTAAATGTATGGTCATAATTCTCATATTTCTCCGCAAGGCAAAAGATGCTGAAAGGTTAGACTGACTAGCTCTGCCAGTGACACCTTTTGCTGTCTGAGGGTTTGCCCCAGCCAGGTTTCAGAATGATTATCTATTAATATAAGTGCTCCAAACCTCCATGGCTTCTACATGAGCTGTTCCTTCAAAGCTAACTCATCATTCTCTCTCTCTCCCTCTTCCCACAATTATGCTGGATTTTCCATGGGGGAGGGTGGTCAAGGAAGGAGGTAGGAGATGAGTCCTTCAGTTTCCTGCTGAGTTAGTGGAAGCCTTTTCCTGCCTGACCTGCCCTTAGGAAAGAGCTGCCTGCTAAGGCATGTATTGATGGCTGGGAGAGACTGGGACTGAGGGCAGGGCCGGAAAAGATGTGCAAACCTGTCAGGAAAATCCAAAGACACAAAGGTTATTTTCAGGAATTGCTGAATTTAAATAGAAATCCTTTGGGATCCTTTTCAGGGGTGGTTTATCTTTTACCCAAGATTTAAGTTTGAAAGATTTATGGTTATAGAGATGGTTCAAATATCATCTTAAAAAAATGAACAGAAATATCATTCTCACACCCTGAAACTCTGTTCTTATTTTTAGAATTAGTAATTAAGCGAGACATCTGGATAGAACAGCAGAAGTACTTCTGAAGAATTTTGGGAGCTAGGCAACCTTTTTTATAAATGAATAGCAGGCTCTGTTTTTAATTAATTACTTTGAGAAGTTAAAGTTTTATAGAAAATTCATGCAGAAAATATATACTCCCCCCCCACACACACAATCTCCTCATCACCAACACTTTCACCAATGTGGCACCTCTGTTACAACTGATGAAACAACATCACTATAATTATATCATTAACAGTAGTCCATAGCTTAAATTAGGGTTCACTGTGTTATACAGTCCTACGTTGTTTTAAAAAATTTTGTTGTAGAAACATATACCCAACATCAAATTTCCCCTTTCTACCATGTTCAAATACACAGTTTAGTGGTGCCAATCACATTCCCAATGTTGTGCCACCATCACCACCATCCACTACCAAAATGTGTCCATCACCCCAAACAAAAGCATTAATTCCCTATTTCCTATCCCTGCCCGGCCCCTGGTAACCTGTATTCTAGTTTCAGACGCTATTAATTCACTTGTTCTAATTATTTCCTATCAGTGAGATCACACAATACTTATCAGCAGCATCTGTTTTGAAGAGTGTTCTTTAATGTCTGTGCCAGTTTGAAACTGTTATGTAACCTAGGAAAGACTATGTTTTTTAATGCCATCTTGTGGGGGCAGAATTATTATGGGAGGGGCCTTCTGATTGGTTGTTTCCATAGAGATGTGACCAGCCCACTTGAGGGTGGGGCCTTTGATGAGATTATTTCCATGGAAGTGTGACCCCGCCCATTCAAGGTGGGCCTTAATTAATTCACTAGAGTCCTTAAGAGAGCTCAGCAGCAGCCGACACAGACCTAGACACTTGGAGATGCAGACAGAAAGACATTTGGAGATGCCTAGCTAAGAGATGAAGCCCAGAGTTTGCCTTGGAGAAGCTAAGAGAGGACCCCCAGATGCTTAGAGAGAAACACTCTAGGAGAACAAGCAAAGATGCACAGGAGCTGATAGCGAGAAGCTAAGACAGACAGAAGCCTAGAGACATTTTGGAGAAAGCCATTTTGAAACCAAAACCTGGGAGCGTAAGAACAGCAGATGCCAGTCATATGCCTTCCCAGCTGACAGAGGTGTTCTGGATGCCATTGGCCTTTCTTTGGTGAAGGTATACTCTTGTTGATGCCTTAGTTTGGATACTTTTATGGCCTTAGACCTGTAAATTTGTAACCTAATAAATCCCCTTTATAGAAGTCAATCCATTTCTGGTATTTTGCATAAAGGCAGCTTTACCAAACCGGAACAATGACTAAAGAGAAGCTGAGGATTTGCCTCCTGTTCTCTTCTCCCTGGACTACCTTCACCAATCACAAACTTTGACCCATTGTCTTTGGGGTGACTTTTTAAATGAGACGAAATGGGCCTGGCTCATTAACTACATCCAGATTCATAAAAGGAGGGGGGATATTTAAAACAAAAGCAATTTTTTTTTTTTTTGCAAGATCTGATTTAGTTTAAACCAAAGCAGTTTATAGAATGAGGTTAGTCCTAAAGGATCATCAAAAACAGGGAACCCAGAGCCAAGGTTTCCATCTCCTGCTTTCACAGAAGCCATCCCAAAATTGTGGTTCTCAATGGCCTTCAGTTTAGTTCAGCTCAGTTTCCTTCTACAAGTATTAATAAACACATCACATATTTTGTGATCAGCAGTTTGGTGGGCACTGCAGGGAACACACCATGTGGGCTAAAGACACAAGGGGGTAAACAGGGACTCAAATTGATCCTTGTACACTGATGTTCACAGCAGCATTATTCACAACAGGCAAAAGGTGGAAGCAACCCAAGTGTCCCTCAGCAGATGAAAGGATAAAAAATATGTGGTATTTACATACAACGGAACATTGTCTGGCTGTAAAAAGGAATGAAGTCCTGATATATTCCACAACATGAATGAGCCCTGAAATCATTATGCTGAGTGAAATAAGCCATACCAAAAAGGATATGTATTGTATGATTACACTTACATGAAATATCTGGAATAAGTAAATTCATAGAGACAGAAAGTAGATCAGAAGTTACAAGGGACATGGGGGAGGGTAGAGGAGGGAACAGGGAGTTATTGCTTACTAAGTACGGAGCTTCTGTTTGGGGTGATGAAAAGATGGATGGTGATGATGGTAGCACAACACCGTGAATGTAATTATTGCCATTGAATGGTATACTTTGAAATGGTTAAAATGGAAAATTTTATGTTATATATTTATATGTTACCAATAAAATTAAAAAAAAAAAAAAAGAAAAAAGGCCCAGCAGCTGCCTTGAGGAGCTGTAGTCCCTGGGGAGAAAGGACATGGCACTGTGAAACTGTCACTGTCACTACCTCACTGTCAACTATGTCCTCCATTCAGTGTCTTTTCTGAGCACCAGGTAGTACAGAGAAAACTCATTGCAGGGATCTGATCTTGTGTTCCATAGTTCAAGAAAGTTAGGTAGATGTTTTCACATCGATTCATTTTATTCACATCTGCAGATGCTTTGGGAGCACCAACTCTGGGTAAGGCACTGGGTTGTTCCCCATGAGAGGAGCAGGTGATGTGAATGGCAAGATTATGAAGAAATATTTGTCAAATGAAAGGATGAAGGACAAGCACAACAGACCCATGTGTGCCAGTTTGGATGTATTATGTCCCCCAAAATGCCATCATCTTTGATGCAATCTTGTGGAGGCAGACATATTAGTGTTGATTAGGTTAGAACCTATTGATTGATTGTTTCCATGGAGATGTGACTCAATCAACTGTGGGCAGGACCTTTGATTGGATAGTTTCCATGGAGGTGTCACCCCACCCATTCAAGGTGGAACTTAATTAAATCGCTGGAGCCATATAAAAGAGCAATTGAGAGTGACATTTTGAAGAAGAGGAGCTACAGCTAAGAGAGGACAAAATGCCCGAAGAGCAACATTTTGGAGAAGGCCATTTTGAAACGCAACCTGGGAGCAAGCAGACGCCAGCCACATGCCTTCCCAGCTAACAGGTTTTCCAGGTGCCATTGGCCATCCTCCAGTGAAGGTACCTGATTGTTGATGCCTTACCTTGGACACTTTTTGGCATTAAGACTGATAACTGTGTAACTAAATAAGCCCCCTTTATAAAAGCCAATCCATTTCTGGTGTTTTTCAAAATGGCAGCATTAGCAAACTGGAACACCATGTAACTAGACAGTGACAAAAAGGGGCGATTTCTGCTGTGGACTGAGCTCTGGCAGGGAGTCCTTCAGCCTTGGAGCTGGGAAGCCACTCAGAGATGATGCTGAAATTGTATCCCTCATCTCCCTTCCCATTAGACCTCTTTCCTTGGCTCATGCATGGGGTGCAAGTCCCTCTTCAAGTAGATAATGTTCCAGAAGGGCTGTGGAACCTTGACTCTCATACATAAGTGTAGTGATGTGAGTTTTAATTTTACTTACAGGGAACCGCTTCCTTAGGTAATGGGTTACTTTGCACTGAAGGTGTGGACTTTTCTCCTTAAAGCCCTAGTTGTGTCTGTCCCTGCTATGTATCAGTCCAAGAAAACTGATGACATGTGAGGTATGTTATTTCATCTTGCATTACCTATCTGGAATATTGCTGTTTGGGGACTACTCTGATGCCATTTCATTGCTCAAGAAAGCACTTGTGATACTGGTTAAGTTTTCAAATTTGAAACTAGTCTTCATGTTTCCAGCACTTTACATATTTAATTGAAGATTAAAAAAAAAAAAAACAGCACTGCAGATAAGTATAATACCTGAATAACCAAGGTGATCAAAGTCCTGGAGAATCCTCCCTATTTTTTATATGAGAGAATTGAGGGTTTTTAAAATCACAATTCATTTAACCAATCTGCTATTAAGGCACATTTAATTGAATATACTACATACAATAAATATATAATATATTGTATATACTACATACTATAAATATATAATATATAGTATATATTACAAATATTGTATACAGATTATATATATATATTTCTGCAATGAACATCTATAGGATAGGACCTAGATTCATTAATTCCATACTTATTTTTGAGAGTTTGCTGTGTGCCAGGAAATGTTCTAGGCACTAGAAAATATTGTGCTGAAGGCAGATATGGATCCTGCCTTAATGGTACATACATGCTAATGGTTAGACAATATACAGGCAAATTTTATCATGATGTCAGGGAGTGATATATGCCAAGAAAACAATAAAGCTGGGTAAAGGGATGAAGAACAACAAGATTGTCCCTTCAGAGAGGGTGGTCAGGGAAGGCTTCTCTGATGAAAGAGCTGAATGAACTGAGGGAGAGAACATTCTAGAAAGAAAGAACAGCACACGCCAAGGCCCCGAGACAGAAATGTGTCTGGCAAGTTCAAGGTAAGAAAGGGGTATCGTGATGCCAAAGTTTGGGATCTGTGCTGGCACAGTAAGTGGTGGGACCATTTTCTGAGAGGGACCAGGGGGAGAGGAGCAAGTTTGAGATGGTGGGGGAAGGGAAGTCCAGTTGTGTACTGAGGTTTGCTGTGTCCATTATACATAGGATGGCAGGTGTTCAAAAAGGAGACTGGAGCACAAGGGAGAGGTCAGGCTGGACACCTAGTTAGGGTATCTTCAGTCATTAGGACTGCCTATAGGAAATGGGACTGGGTGAGCCTGAGGGCACCTTGGGAGTGAGGGAAGCAGAGAAGAGTGGAATTTCTGAGTCAAAGAAATGCAAACATGTTTCTAAATATTGTCAAATTGCTCTTGAAAAAGTTTTGCCCATGTAAACTTAGAAACGTCCCAGCAGAACCCAGGCAGGACTCTCATAACCGTGCACAAAAAAATAAGCTATTGTTTTTATTTAAACTTGCATTTATTTAGTTGCAAATGAAATTGAGCAAATGTCCAATATTTGCATGATCCTTTGCACATTTCTATCCTGTAAACTGCCCTTCAAGTCCTTTGCCTATCATTGATTTATGAGACTGAGTTTTAAGATTTATTAATACGTACATTTTATTGATTTATGAGAGTTCTTAGAATATTAATATTTAAGAATTAGTCTTTTATCATAATGTTTTGCAGTTTAAATTTTTTCTCTTGATTTTTAAAAGTGCTTTTTCAAGTCCAGAAGATTACAATTTTTAGACGGTCAATTTAAATATTTTTCCCTTTATAGATTCTGAGTTTTCTTTAGTAGTTGGAGGGGGTCTCATCGTCTAAGATCACAATACTATTCTCTAAGGTTTTCCTTTAATACTTTTAAAGTTTCCGGTATATCTTTGACTTCTATTTTGGTGGCAGAACTGCTCAGGAAACGAATCCATGGAACTACTTTTCAAGCTCACTTTGCAACACCTGCTGCTGGTGAACCAGCAAGGGGAGCACAGCGGCGGCGGAGTCGGGCGCATAGCAGGTGCTTAAATCGTCACTGAAGGAACTTACCAATGAGTAAATGAACGGTGCGCGCTGACGGCCTTTGTCTCAAGCGAACAGGGGTAGAGTCCTTCTGTACGTTGCCAAGTACTTTCCAGACGTTATCACTTGCACGGCCCAAGCTTTCCTGCAGCAGAAATAGAGACTGTGGACGAGGTCGAGGGTGATTTGGTCAGTACTGTCCAGAGCTGGTCGATAGCTTTGTAGAGGAAAGGCTTTGTGGATGCCGCTGTGGTAGTTCTTCCTCAGGTTCCTAGGAATTACTTGGTGACTGGAGAATTGCAAACAATGACAGTTTCTACTCAGAAGCTCTCTTTGGAGAAGCGTTTGGTGCTTTAGACAAACTACCTTGTAGGCAAAACGCATTTTGTCCTGCAGGCTGGGAGCTGGGCGTCCCGCTGTGGTTTCCAGGCCGTTTCTTGTCACTTTCTGCCATCTACCGGCGACAGCACACATTATCCCTGAATTCCTGCAGATGATGCCTTTGATGAAGCATACTTTATTCCTGGACTTTCTCAAGTGAAAATGTAATTTCCCAGATAAATTGTGCTGTAATTCACCAAGATCCAAAATTTATTTTTCTCAAAATCACAGTTTTAGGGGCACTGAATTTTTTGAACAATGACTTTATTAGTAGTTACTACTATTATTATTTTGAAAGGCATTATTTGAACTCCGCTACCAGAGTTTAAATCTTGGTTCTAGAATGTACTATCATGGTGACACTTGGGCAAGAAACTCAACTGCTCAATGCCTGTTTTCTTCATTTGTAGATGCTAGACCTTGGCTCTAGGGTTTTGACTAGGATTATGTGAGTTCTCATATATAATGCACGTAGAGCAGTACCTGGCACCTTGTAAGTACTCGATAAATGTTACAGATTGTTTGCCTGAAATCTACGTAAGAGTTTAGGCAGGCATTACTTTAGAACATAGAGTATTCTGTAAGTTAGTTACTATTTATAACCTCTGCCCAATATTTGTGTAGCAATTTTGTTTTCAAACTGCTTTCATTTTAATTCTTAAATTGGAACAGGCAGCCTCTGACGTGGAGCCTTCCTTAATGCTCCTTGCTGGAATAATCCATCTTCTTTCTGAACTACCATATCGTAGTGTCAGGCCCTCTCTTGGACTGATTATTTTCATCTTGGAAAGATGTACATTTTTTCAGGTAGATCTCTCTGGCTGATTTTAGACATAGAGGTGCTGGTTGCCAGGGAACCTATCCCTTTTTCTGATCTTTCTTGTCTTCAGGTTTCAGTCTTACATTCTTTCATAGGAAGCAACTAAGTATCAAAGAAAGGTAACTCTTTTCCACACCCCCAGTTACTGGCTGGCTCTTACCCCAAGGAGATGGCTCCTGGCTGAGTTTAAACATGTTATCTCTTTACAATTAAAGTTCAAAGAAGCACCTGTCCCATGTGCCAGATGCCCTCCTTCACTTGAGGGAGATGGGACTGGACCGCAAGAAGAGGAAAAGTATGGTTGTCCTCTAGCGGAATGCCCTAAGCCCAGCGGTGGAGTTAGTGCGTGACATTGTCAGACCAGAGGAGACACTGTTGTCCATCTGGGAGCTGGGGACACTGGAGAAGTTAGCCTGCCTTCCCTAAGGACACCATAGCCACGGAGGCCACATGGGATACTGCTGACCCATGAGGATGGTGCCAGCTGTAGGGCGCAGAGCAAATGGAACAGAGAACATGGAGGGTTTTCTCCCATGTGTAGCTTTCTCCCATAAACGGAAGCCAACCTCACCCCTACCTCAACTCTGATTTTCTGTAGCTCACCTAAGCAAATGAGATCAGGCAGGGAACTAGATCAGACCAAGAGTGTGTGATAATCCCGCCTGCTCCTGCTCCCCATCTGTAAGATTTCCATAATTTTCACAATTTTCAAGGAGAGAGAGCTTGAATGAAGAATAACTGAGATCAAAATGCCCAAATGGATCATGGTGAAGTTACAAGATGAGGGTAATGTAAGTAGTCTGCTCTCAGCAAAGTTGAAAAAGAAGTGATTCTAATTTTGCATGAATCTGATGGTGACTGTCTAATTCAGACTTACTGCAAATGTTGTATTCTATGCCACATTAAGGACACAGAGGTGATAAAGGTGGCCGTGGGTCAGCGTGGAAGCTGCAGTCTTTTAGGCAGCCAGAGAGAGGGGTTTGAAGCTCCCACTATTAGCTTTGTAGCCACAAGCAAGACATTCGTCTCTTTGAATTTATTTCATCATCTGAAAAATGGAGATAATAACATACTCGTTTCAGAATTAGTATAAGGATTAAAGATAATGTCCAGAAGCATGGAGCAGAGTATAGCAACTGTTATTATAAGAACATGGTGTCCTGTCCTGCCGAAGAGACTGGTAGTCTGGTTGGGAATGTTGAGGCCATGGTAACAATAATTTTAATCATGTGGTCTGTGACAGGTGCCTTTGCACATCTGACAGGAGTTGGAATTAGGAAGAGCAGCAGTCCACCAAATTCTGTTATGTCTGCTCAGTTTCATTCAACATGTATGCATTAAGCATCTACCATGAATACCAGGCTGTGTTAACATAGTGGGTAAGTGCCCAGGTTCTGGAGTCAGAAAGACCTGGGTTTGAATCCCATCCCTGCCACTAGTGCTAGACGGGTGCTTCGGGCAGTTCCTTGACACCCTCTCTATTTTAAGAGTTTCCTTAGTAGCACCTGCTTCATAGGTTACTGTGAGGAATAAACAAATTAATGCACATAAAGGATTTAGCAAAGTCCCTGGCACATGGAAAGTGCTCAATAAATTACAGTTGCTATCATCATCATCATCATCATCAGTCCCCATGCTTAGTATCAGGGATCTTAAAAATGTATGTGACACATTTCCTAACCTTAGGCACCTTACAGTTCGGCCTATCCTGAGACTGTTTCTCATTCTGAAATCTTTGGCAGGTAATCCAGAAAGGAAGTGACCTATTTTTCTAGGAAGGGAGAAAAATTTGCTTGGGAAATTCATAATACTTTTTCCTAGAAGAGAGCATTTTCTTCCACCTAACCACACCCACTTGGGGAATATGTTTCCCTAGATCTCCCCAAGAAACTAGGACAAAGGGCCTTTATATTATTAGGCCTGTTGTTTTTACAAAACTGAAAATAATCCCATTCAATCTTTATAATTATGCAAATTGACAGGCTTATAAATCAGGGGTCTCAACTTGCTGTACCCTTGCTCTGGTTTATATATTCCAAGATATTCTAAATATACATAAAATAAAATATGACAGCATAGAAACCACTGAGTTGGGAAGTAGCATTTTGACTATTAAAATGGTATAAAAAATCATGAAATGTGCTTCATAAAAAGGAATTTCTATGATCTGAAACCAGATTAAGTGCCTTCCCCTTTGGCTTATGGGGAAAAACAAAACAACAAAATATGAGTGCTTATGCAGCTTCATTTTATCTAAGAATTTTGAATGGTTAAGTGTAACTCTTCTCAAAGGTGGGGGCTGGACCATTCAACTTAAAAGTTTCTTTTGCATTGTGGTGTTTGGCTTATTTAGTAGAAGGGTGAACAGAACATGGACCAGTTAAAAGGGAAGTCCCATCAAGTGCAGACGATGCAGTGTTCTCTTAAGAATTTTTAAAAAGCTGTCCCTAAACTATCTAATAAGTCAGCATCCAATAAGGAGAAGGACATCTGTATATTTTTAGATAGAAAAGTTCTGTCTCCTTGTCATTTTGTAGAAAATGCTTTTCTCTCTGCTCACCTTCATTGCACCTTCTGGTATCTCTGAAGAGAAAGAAGCTACCTGGTTAATAAAGATAAGCTATGCTTATTAGGAGAGATTTGCAAGGGAAGAGGCTGTTTAAAAATGGATAAGGAGCTAATTGTGTTCCTCTGGCTCTGAAGCCTCGCTCATTTTCCTCCGGCAGGGCAGGGCTGCCAGTGAGGAGCCGTACAGGCACGCTTGCCAGGCTGGTGCTGACCTGTAGTTCACATGCCGAAGCTGCACTCAACGGCAGGGATCCTCAGGCCTTCTGAAATTGCTGGGTTGTCCCAACAGTAGATTCCTCCTGTGGACTGATGCTCTACCAAGAAAGTAAAATGCCATCGTTTTTTGATTGTCCTATGGAATAAAAGGGAGGGCCGTGCAAAGCAGACCCGGTACCAGGCTCAAGTCTAACGGAGCTTGCAGGGAGCACACCCAGGAACTTGTTTTGTGCTTTTCACCAAGGGGGCACTCCTCATGTTAGTCAGACCTGGGGGCACACTAGGGTTCTTTACAAGGTCTCCCTGAAGGATCTGGTAAACAGTTGAACATGGAAATGGTGAATGGTGGTAGAGGTCTACATGATATCTCACATCTGGTTAATACTAAGTTCAGTCAGCTCTCCAGATGTTTCCAAATACTCAGATGTTTGCTGACAGAAAGACAAAGCCACCTTTTGACTCCGTGTTGCAGCTTCCGTCTGATTGTTCTGGAGAAACTGGTCTGTTTATCATGTTTGCTTTTAGATGTGAGGAATTGATCTAAGCCAAAAGACAAAGGCACACACGCTTCTCTCCCCAATGTTCACCTCCCTCTTCCCCTTCAGCCCCACGGCAGGCTGCGGGAAGGAAATGGGAGAGCACGGCTCTGAGGCCGGTGGAGCCTGCCCTTTGTCAGCACATGAGCTCAGCTTATCCCAATTGTGCTGACTCTGTGGGATTCCTAGAAAATAAAAGCCAGGGACAAAGCACCAGGAAAATGGCCTTGTCCTCTTGGAGCCTGGCCTCTTTCCCAAACACCCACTGACTGTGAGTGAAGTTGGGGCGAAGGAGAGCGTGCTTGGAAAGAAGTGATGCCGAGAAATGTGTACACTTTTGCAGGCCCTAAATTCTCTTGTCAAGCTAACTTCTGAGGTATGATAGATGTGTGTGTGGCTGATACCTCGGACTGTGCCATAGAGCAGAACACAAAGACTGTTTCGTAGTAGTTAGTTGGAGAATAGTTGTCACCCCAAGCTCCCCACCCTCCCACCAGTTTCTGGCTTAAGGTATTTCAAATATCGTCTGGTTATTTGGTTATGAAGAAGGAAGAGTAGACACGAACTGCATGCAACTGAAGCATTTATTTTTCAACTGTGATTTTATTTGCTTGGAAAAGTAGAAATTTAGTTTTTAAATTTGCTGACTCCATCTCTCCCTGGCATTTTCTCTTCAGGCTTCCTTTGCAGAAATAGACCCCAAATACTTTTGGAATAAATCTGCAACTTTAGAGAAACCTCAAGTAGAGGTGGATTTACCATGAATGAATAAAGCTTAAGTTCCGGGAGCTTCTCACTTTCATAGGCTGCTTTCAAGGCTCTGGGAAGGGGCCTAGAAGTGTGTTCATGTCTTCAAATGTTTTTCTTAAATTTACAAAAATATTATCTTTTAATGCAGTTTTTCTTAAAGAGGGCCACCCCAGTGAAATAAGATTTAGGTTCCTGGCCAAAATCTTATAGTGTGGTGGGTAGTTTCTTATAGGCTCCTGGTCTCTATCTTAATAAAAGAATAATAAATTAGGTTAATTTAGAAAAATTTAGAAGAGGAATTTTGGGGCAATTGCCATTATCCTCCCACTATGCAAAACACCATTTATTCTACTTTGATTTGTCTTTAGGAAAAGAGCTGCTGGTGTAAAGAGTTTCTGGAAGGTTTCACAATGCTAAGTAAGGGGGAAGAAAATAATACATCATATTACATGGTAGAAAAGGCTGCCTCCTTGTCCTTTGGTAGAACATCAGTCTTTGAGGACAAAAGGACTGCATGACATGTCCTCTGAGCCTTTTCTTCAGGACTACAAGAAATGAGGGAAATGTTTGAAATGACTTAGGGGCCTTCATTATTTCCTTCGCTCCTTTAATCTCTCACATTTTGAGTAGGAATGTTTGGACCTAGATGTTTCCTATACTTGGCTTTGGTGAATAGAGTGGTTGCAGAGGATCAGGGAGCAAAGAGGATCCTTAGGGCATCTGAGGGCTCAGGAGAGGGTCAGCAAGATCCTTGGGGCCCTGTGTTGCATGAACCCAAACTCTAGTCCTCATAACTACACCATCACCAGGCAAGCTTGATAAAGCTTGAACTTCACGTACCCCAGGTTTAGGTAGCGTGGTCCTTCTACCCCTTGGTTCCCTATCCTAAGTGTGTTAATTTCCTCCTTCTCTTATCCCCCTTGCTTCTTACTGTGTTTTAAATTTATCCAATAAACCATGTGATTGGAGCATTTTAATTGGCTCTGTGAGTCTTTCTGTTCTGTGACCTCTGAGGTAGTTTGCCTGGTAGTATACTTGGAGACTATTATTGCCTCAAAGTAATCTCCCACATGACAGCATTAGTCAGTTATTCAACTCTTGTAATAACAATTCCCAAATGAAAGAGATTCAACAATTATTTTTTCCTCAAGTAATCCATTGTGAATGTTCCCTGTCAGACAGCTTTCCTGGGCCACTCTGCTCGAAACACTGGCATGGAGACCCAGGAACCTTCGAACTTGTGGCTGCACCCTCCTAGAGGTCTTTGGGATCCTTTTTGTTAGATGGACAGATGGGGAGTGTCGGAGGATCACATGCCAGAGAGGATTATGGGCCAGAACTGGAAGTGGTGCACATCACTTCCGCCCACATTGGAAGGGAGGCTGGGAAATGTAGTCCAGCTGTGTGACCAGGAGAAGGGAAACTGCTTGTGAACAACCAGCCAGTCTGCAGTCTCTGCTGGAGAACCATGAAGGGACGGTGTGGAACGTTCATTCCTCAAAATCAGAATTGCCAAACTTTGGTTTATTAACCTTGAGGCAAGGCAGTTGAAGGCCATGACATCTTAAATCAATTAAAAATGATGCAAATAATCAGTGCTTATTTTAGAAAAATTAGAAAACTCAGGTGACTGCTTGATACATATTTTAATCAATGGTGTAATATATTGGTACAATTGTTCTGGAATTTGAGGAGTATGTCGCTTGATCTTTAAAGATAATATGAATCATAGAATAATTTGTACAGAGAACTAAATAGGATAATAGAATTTTAGAAATAGAAAAAACCTGGGAAATTATTTATTCCAAAGCCTTTGTGAATGATGAAACTTAAAGGAAAGAAAGGGAAGGTACATCTCCGGAGCCCCTACAGCCCCTCAGGTGTATACTCTCCATTTCATGGAGAGGCGTCATGACTTGACTTACCTGAGATCACACAGCTAGTGAGAGAAGTGACACTGGGACACTGAGCTTTGAATTATTTATCAACGTGCTCTTCACATATGTTTAATTAACCTCCTTTCCCCATCCCCATCCCATGCCATGTATACATATATACTTTCATGCTCCTCTTCCCAGCCCTTCATGGAAGCTTAATTTACAGTCCACTGAAATGGAAAGAAGGCATGATTAATGTCCCTTATTCTCAAAATGTGAGGCTAACAGGTCTGTGGTATTGTATCTGTAATAGGACCATTTTCATGGCTTATATGCTGATTTGCAAATAGTGCCTAAGTATTTTGCCTGGTGGTCACCAAGCTCCAAGAGAAATGAGATATTCTTTTCATTGGTCTGGAAAAGAGCAAGTAGCAGTGGCTGACTTCAGAATGACCCATTGTTCTGAGCCTAACAGGTGCAGGTTTTGACGCTAAGGGTCTGATCCCATTGCCACTCGCGTTGCATGGATCACTGACTTCGAAAGGGGCTACACACACATCATTGTGGGATCTGTCCTTTAGGAACCACGTCTACTAATCTGAATGGCTATTTCGAGCCATGAATGGCATTTAACAGGCGTCTCTCCATTCTTCCATGCTCATTGACGAATCTCAGTCTTTCTCTCCTACTCTTTAGAATTGACACTTCCCAGGCCAGAAGGATGACTAGGGTGAGCCAAAGAGGTGAGATCTTCATCCTGGAGGAGAGGGTATAGTTTGGGGCCAGCTGGGGATGATAAAAGGCACCTAGGCAATTGGGAGTTGGAGCTCGTGATTGTATCTATATTATAACAAACACACAGTTGTGTGGGTTATCTTAAAGAAACCTCTGCTTTAAAGTTGGATGATCCGATCAAGTCACTTTGTAGTAGCCTGTTAAAAAAATGAATGTTTCAGCTCTGCTGGAAACACCACATTGCCATCAAATAAACAGGCAATTTCTCACTGACTCGGGTTTAATTTTCCTGGTTTTGATTTATTTACTTTGTTTAGTGTGTAATTTACTTTCGTATACTTGGTGGTTTTATTTATCACTCTAACTTCCGGAAATTAAAATATCAAAAGGACACTACAAATGTTTTGGCAATCCAACTGGATTTTGAGGGTAGGTGGCCCCTGTATGGCTGTTTCATGGAGCAAATTTATTTGTTTGCCACCAATGCAAATTAGCCATTTGCCACTAAGAAATCCCAAGGTTCAGTCAGTTGTTTAATTGATTTTCCACTGATTGATTGAAGACAGTAGTGTCATATAGAAACACAGAAATAACCTGTGGCTAAAGAGGCCAGATGGAAATTGTTTTCTTGGGCTTTGGTTATCTAGCTGGACCATCTATTCTGATTATAGAAGATGCAGATGCTGTTGATGTGATTATAAAGAATGAAGCCAGTGGGGAAAATATTCTCTCCTTTCTATATTTTCAGGGATATTATAAGTGATCTTTTCAAAAAGCAACTCTGGAGAATTTTCTATTATATCAGAGAAGCAGCACCATGGCTTGGATATGGTAATGACTTATCACATTAATTAATGATTTCATTCATTCCTTCATTCAGCAAACTATTCAACACCTCTTGTGTGTAAGGTGTTGGAATACAAAGATGAGTGAGACACAATCATGGCCTTTAAGTGGAGGAGACAAATTTCTAATTGCCACATTTTGTGCCAAGGGTTTTGGTAGCCATTTACATGAACTGCTAGGGGAGTGAGGAGGAGGGATAATGAGTTTTGCCAAGGAAAATCAGAGAAGGGACCATGGAGAAGGCTTGATGAGAGTTGTCTGGGGAGGGTGGGGAAGGACATTCTAAGCAGAGGAAGCAGCATGTGCACACAGAGGACAGAGGGGTGGCAAGAGAGGCATGTTTGGAGAAGAACCAAGTCTTCAGTGCAGCTACATCATGAAGTAAATGTGGATATGGATGTGGCATTACAATACATGCATGTAGAAAAGTCATGAAGAGGGCAGAAATGTCAGTCCACATGCTCAGGTGGAAGGGAAATATAGAATGTAACTTTAATCTTTTTTTAGTCAACTTATTTTTTTTTAAGCTCTCATTCTTATCTGCCTCAATTCAGGTTTCTTCCCTTTTCCTTAGGTTTGTCCTAAATGCCAGGGACTTGTGTAGACATTGGTGGGGGTTGGAGGATGGGGAGGCATTAGGTCTTCAGTTGTCAACTCTCCAAGCTGTCTTCTGATGAGCTGACCATTATCTTGCCCGACCTTGGGTCATCAACTCTTTATGCCAGCTGCTGGGTTATTCTTGGAAGGCTGCTGAGCTGCACCCAGGGTCCCAGAAATCAGCTGGTAGCTCCTCGGCAGTATGAGGCTGTCTAAGGCCTGGCTTTCTTAATCAAGCCCCACATTTACTTCTCTGAGCTCTAGTTGCCCACCTGGCACTCTATTTGGGCAGCAAGCATGGGACCTTCTGATTTCATTTCCTAAAAAGTTATCAGGGAGGGGTCTGTCTCCCTCCCACCTGGAAAGATCAGCTCAGTGCCCCTTCCCCCTTCTTAAGGACTACCAGCTTCCATGCTCTTATGACCTCCTTTCCTGCTTCGTTCCCAACCAAGGCTAGCTTTGGTAATCTTAAGAGTGTGGACTGTGGGGATGGTGGGGGTAGAGAATCTTTGCTCTTAATTATCACATTTTCCCCAATATTTTTTTTGTTTTGGCCCTGTGTTCTTTTCATTTCTTCTGAAGGCTAGGCTTTTGAAACTCAAAAGCCAGTAAGAGATTCCTTTCTTCTCTGCTTTCCATCTTATAATCCCTTTCCTGAGATAAGGGATCCAGAAAGGTCTAGCTCAGGGTTCTCAACTTCAGTTGCACATTACAACCACCTCTAAGCATTTTAGAACAGATGCAAATGCAGTCGGCCCCGCTTCCTGAGGTTCTGATTTAATAGGAGTGGGGTGGTACACAGGCATTGGTACTGTTTTAAAAGCTCCCTAGGAGGTTCTAATGTACAGTCAGATGAAGATCTATTAGTGTAGCTGAGTGATGAAGGAAAGGTCCGAAGTATTAAAGAAAATGCAGGAAAAACATCAGCTAATATTTCAAAATATCATCCACGCCTGCTAGGTCAGCACTACATTTGGAAGAATTGAAGTTGCCCTATGATGGAGTTTTGGTTTCATTGTGTTGCAAAGGCAAGGCACTGAAATTAAAAATTGACTCATATTTACCGAATGCCTGCCCTGTGCTAAGTACTGTGCTTTAGATATTTATCTAATTTCAGCCTGAGGTTAAGCCAGTAAGGTATGTCTTATTACCCTCTATTTTGCAGATGGGGAAATGGAGCTCAGTGAGGTTATAGAAATTTCTCAAGATCACTGGGCAAGAAAATGGCAGATCCCTGATTACAGCCCAGGCTTCTTTCTTCAAAACCCAAGTATTTTCACTAAATACTGTTGCCCCCCAAACTGACACGAAATGGCTTATTAATTAAATAAATCAGTGAATCGTTTCATCAACAAAATGGTGGAAGGTCAGCCCCAAGGTCGTGGTTAGCCTGCGGGCTGTGGAGTCCTCCTCTTTTGGGTAGTGACCCTCCACTGAATGGTTTAACTGCTTAGGCTTTCAACACCCATACTTCAGGGAACCTGAACTTAACACCACTTAATACATTCACTTGTATTTGTTCTACAAGAATATAGTCAGTTTTTATCATTAATTTCAGCATTTTTACATAAGTAGGATATGTCACAGTCAGAGCAAAGGCAGAGAACCAAACTCCTAAGTATAAATAAAGTACCCTTGTTACCACCCTGAAAGAGTCTATATAATGTTTACTTTCCTTCTTTGGCAAGGAAGATATTTATCTTACTTTCACTTTTACGTTTCTTCAATTGCCTTTCATGATGGTTATTAGCATGATCCAGATAAAATTTACTAATTATTTCCTTAACCGTGACCATTATTTTCTTAATTACTACTTATCATTGTTTGGGACACATGAATATCCATCTGTCCTGTCTCCATTTTTCCTTCTTCAGGTAAGGGTAGGTAGAACCCATCTTCACATCTTGCTGCTGACTAATGTACTTGCTCAGAGATCCTCTCCATTTTATAAAATGGTTTCTTACAGGACAGACCCGAAAATTAGAATATATTCAAATGTGGTTTTGCCTCCACTGGTTACTGTATATTTATTTTTCATGGTAAGCCAGGCCCCGGCAGAGCACCTGGCAAAGCTCAATAAATGTTGACTCTAATGTGGGCTTCATGTGTTAAAACAGTGTGGGAAAAGCCAGGTACATTTAATCATCGATTGTTGAAATGCAAATGTCCTTGTTAGGCGTCAGGTGTCCAGAGGTATAAGATTCTGATTTGAGAGGAATGCATAATGAATCCCCACTTCTTCTGAAGTTCAAGTCCTTTATGCACAGCCCTGCCCATCCTCGACATGATAGTGCGCTTTCCTTTGATGTCCTGCAATCTCCATATTTGTTTCATTTCCTATTCCAGAGCCACATACTTATTTATCTTCCCTGTGTATGTTTTGGGGGATGTATCTACTTAGTGAAAGAACATTTTCAATAACCTCTCCTGCTTTTATTATGTTTCTATTAGCCTTACTCTTTTATTACACAAGCTGCCCTGGGCCCCATCAAAGAAGGCAGGGGCCTTCAACACAGAGGATGTAGTTAAGCCCACGGATAGACACACAGGGGTGGGAGCAAAATTTTGTGCTGAGGGTTGGTCGGGGCAGTTAGAAAGGTGGAGACATCATCCCTTGGTGAAGCAATGAGGGAGGGTGGTGGGAGGGGAGAGGCTGTTCCCTGGGGGGAATGTGTGTTTTTAAAAAGGAGGAAGGAGGAGGGAGAAGACCTAAGAGCGAAAAGATAAATAAGGTGGTTCATTTTAAGGAACTGGGTTTGAGAGTAATATGAACAATCGCTTTTCAAGTCCCAGATGAGTTCATCTGGTTTGTTTAGATTTGGCTTTTATTGTAACCTATTATTATTTTTGGCTTTTATCTCTTTTGAAGCCATCTCTGTTGTCCTGGTATTCTAGTAGAATTCATCTGATGGCAGGGAGGATGATTTAAAAAATTGTATACCTGAGAGGAGATTATTTTATAGTTTCGTGGTTAGAAAGGAAGAGGCAAAGGGGACTTCGCTAATGGAGACATTTTTGAAAAAAAAATGAAATTTCAGAGCTGCTCAAATAAAGGGAACATTTTAAACAGAACGTGCAGAAGGAGAGGATGCAAGCAGGCAGGAAGGAGTCCTTGAAAGGTGATGCTGTGCAATGCTGTTAAATAATCACAGCCCTGGTGCTCATTCTGGGGAAGCTGCTGCCTTGAATCTGTCCACATCTGACACTTGCTGGTGCTGCCTAAACTGATCTAGCATCAGTTTTGGATGGGCCGTCTTCCTGCTCCTTTGCCCTGGCCTTTTCCATTTTGGTAAATGAGGCCTGGGTCTGTTGTAGTGAACAACTGAGATGACATACAGAAAAATAAGATGAAAGAAAATAATGGCATAATCGTGATATGGAAATGGTTTCCTTTGGATTATAGGTAAACATGTACAAATCATGCTACCCCACTCTCCCAAATTCCCATCTATTTGAAATTCTGGTCCAGCTCAAATGATCTTTTATGAAAACTTTTCTATACCCCCAGCACAGTATGATCCTCTCCTTCCTTTCAGTGTGATCACAATCTTCAGCCTTGCCTTAAAGTAAATCGTATCTTATCCACTTGTGGACAGGTCCTATGTCTTAACTCTTTTTCATTTGTACAAATAATTATCTTGAAATGAAACACAGGTGAAAATACATAGAATATGTTGAAGTAATGATTCTTTTTCCACCAAGTTGGCAGGCTCTGTTCTCAGTTTGTAATGATCACATAGATGTTTCTAGATGCACGCACATACATTACCCTTTTCATAGGCACACACAGGTTTGGGGGTAGTGATGGCGGAAGCCTGACATCCAAGCTCTGGAGCTGCCTGCCTTGGCTTTGAGTTCTAGCTTTATCACTTTCCAGCTGTGTGACCTTGGGCAAGGAATTTGACTTACCATGCTCAAGTTTTCTTGTATATAACTGTGGATAATAATAGCATCCGTCTCATAAGACAGTAGCCAGAATAAAATGATATAATACATGTTAAGCATCTAGAGCAAAGCCTTTCACTAGTGAATGTATAATAAATATTAGCTATTGATATTATTATTATTATGGTCTTGCTTGCACTTTCTTTCATGTGTGTAAGCTTTGTCTCCAATTCCAAATCATAAACTTCTTGTGGGTAGTGACTGTTTCTCTCTCTTCTGTATTTCCTAGCATAATCCTAAGCATAGATTAGACTCTTAATAATTATATGTTTCTTAATTGGTGGAGTCAGGGTGATACCTGGAGCCCCGAGAGCTCTTGGTGTTCCCTAACGTTTCTCTGAAATATCCCAGGTAGTAAAAGTGTGAAAGTAAATGATAATTCTGAATCCAGAAGACTCTTACATTTGGTTAGAAAGGCCGGGGGCCTTTCCTGAGATGATAGTAAGAAATAGTTATAGCTATAGGGAAATTCTTTTTCAAAAAATAGAATTAAAAAGAAATCATATGTGTTCTTGGTTCTAATCAGGCTTCTGTTTTAGCAGTGCTAAATTCTAGCAAGCTGAAGAATTTGGGAAACTCTTGTTTTTATTTTTTTTGCTTTTGTTTTATTCATGTATTTTTAAAGCAAGAATTGAACTTGAGTTCTATTTCATCATTATATTTTGAATTACTCTTATCTAGGACAATATTGGTTTCTAGCTGGTGTATAAATTAGTCTGGGAGTACTTAGTGAAACAGCTTTTCAGACTATTCCAGAAGGAAACAGAATAGAGGAACTAGCAAGATTGTGGTATTGGAAAAATATCATCATCTCTTTTTCAAACATTTTGGGATGAGTGAGACCCCATACACATATTGCTAAATATTCTTTTCCTTCTGCATGAAACCATCAAATATTTCAAGAGAAATTAAATCCTTTAGGCCCCGATTCTTTTACACTCGACTCATCAGAATCCTCTTTTGTAAGAGCAACTTGATAGCTAAGAAATCCCTGGAGCCTTTTTTCTTGAACTAGGAGGTCACATTTTTGTCAGCACTCATTGCAACTTGAACCGAGAGCAGCTCAAGTTCAGGTTCAGATTTGGAGCCCACAACCTTGAGTAAGTTCTAATGCTGGTACTAGGCATTCTTCCTGCTAACTCACCCAGCGGCTGCACTCAGGACAGAATGGACACCTTAGGGAAGCATGTGTTCTGGGAAAGGAAGGAACTGTCAGGCCAGTAAGGATGCGTCTGTTGGGTCAGGTCGCGGAAGAAGTCAGCCCCAGTGGTGTCCTGGGAAAGCTGAGAAGTGGAATTCCGAGGAAGTGCTCCCATGCACCAACCTGGGAAAGGAGTAAAAATCATCAAGTGTTGTGCACAAGGTGAATGAGTTTTATGAACTGAACTCTTAAAGAATTAAGTGTTTATTCATTCTTTTAACCAATACCCGTTGAGCAGGCACTGTGAACAATCAAAGTACAAACATTGGAGACATGGAAGCAAGCAAGGTAGACTTGTCCGTGCCCTCCATCAGGATATTAGAAGCTAATACTGTAATTAAATGTTTAATTAAATATTTTAATGTTACTTTATGGTAAGAGGGCTTGTTCTATACTTCAGATGTTCTCAGAGGAATTGGTAAAGAGGCAACTTGTCAATTTTCCATGAAGTGAATTAACTTGGGAAATTCATGCAAAAACTGCACTGAGTCAGGTGTTTTGTGTAAATGAGACCATCCTGTTTTTTAAGATGTTTGTATTTCTTCATATCCCCCTTTCAGTTTGGCAGAACAAAATGAGCTATCCTGTTGTGATGTATATTGTATTCAGAAAGCCTGAACTCTCCCAAATCAATGAATCAGAGAAGTCATTTCAAATATATGAGCACATATTTCTTTCTCTATTTTTGATTTTGATGCCATGATTTGAACACTTTCAAAACCAACTTCTGCCCCAAGTCTTGAGTTAACTTCTTAATTAGATACTGTTTAGTTTCCTGGCTGCTAAAACAAATACCATGCAGTGAGTTGGCTCTAACAACGGGAATTTATTGGCTTACAGTTTTAGGCTAGGGGAACTCCAAAATCAAGGTGTAAGAAGGCAATGCTTTCTCCCAGAAGACTGTGGAATTCTGGGGCTGGCTGCTTGTGATCTTTGGCCTTTGGTTTTTCTGTCATATGGCAATACACATGGTGGCCTCTCCTGGCTTCTCTGGGTTCTGTTGACTTCCAGCTTCTTCCTGTGGCTTCTTTATGTGTCTGAATTTAATTCTGTATATAAAGGACTCCAGTAACAGGATTAAGATCTGTTCTAATTCAGTTGGGCCACACCTTAATTAAAGTAACTTCATCAAAAGGTCCTATTTACAAAAGGGTCACACCCACAGGAACAGATTAAGATTAAGAACGTGTTTCTCTGGGGTGCATAGCTCCCAGTCACCACAGATTCCTTAGATCGATCGGTTTCTCAGCACCATCTTCTCACCAATTCATGTATACTCAAGTGGGAAACGCATAATCTCAGGGCACAAAATGTATCAGTGAAAGTAGAATCTGGGTTCTGGTTCCAGCTCTGTCATATTTTCTCTATGATATGGTATATGTCAATCAACTTATTGAATCAGACAATTGAAGCTTTGGGGCTTCAATTTCCTGCTCTTGGCTCTGCAGGGCACAATGAGATGAACCCAGATGGAAAAATGCTGTGAAGATTAAAATATGCTGTGCACATGCTAGTTCCCACTAATTTAGTGAGCATACATTGAGCTTGGAGCACACAGCACTGGATTAGCTCTGAGGGGTGGGGATACAAATTACATAGAAGACTTGGTTCCTACCCTCAAGATACTCACAATCAGTTCAAGCTGTTGAGATAAGGAATTAAAAGTGAAATAAGGAGTGGTACTATGACTTCTTATTGTGGTGACTGTTTTGCATTTTTTAGGGGGAAGGATTGAAAGGAGCACTATAGCTTGTTTATTGCATTTTAGAAAAACTGTCTCAAGCCCTATATATAAGTAGCTAGAAAATGTAATTATATTTAATATGCAATTATTATTTATTACAATAGGGGCATGCAAAGTAAGGGAGCAAATCTGGCCACATGCATAAGGAGAAAGAACCCTGATACCTGCTTTTCTGCCTCAGCCGAGTGAGGATCAGTGACATGGGCCATGAGGTGTCTCTCTCCATGGGTCCTTTTCCCTGGAATGATGGCTTCTAGGCCCCCATTGCCAAAAGATGAGTTCAGAAGAGCCTTTCTTCCTGAGAGGCATTATGTTCCCAAAATGGATCAAAATCTCATTTCTTCTCTCCATCTTTAGCTAAAGGGTTCACTTGGGTTATCTGTAAATTTAACAACTGAGGTTCAAAGTCCTGTTACTCCACAGGCCTTTACTCCTTGTCCATTCTGGCCCCTTAGTAATACTCTTCAGAGCCTGGGGCTGTGGCAGTAAAAAGGAGCAAAGAGGCATTGTCTGCATCTCCACAAGGTCCGTGGCACTCCCGCGGGGCCAGGCTGCCCCTTCTACCGTGTCGCTGTCTCCGGTTAAGTGGGGGCCGAGGTCTGAGTCCATAGTGAGGACAAAGCAGGGAAGGCACAGGGCACAGTGCTCCTCTGGTCCTCTTTCCTCCAGTATAAAAATTATGCTGCATCCCTCCTGAAAAAGCATTTTCAGCCTAGTAAGGGCATTAATAACTAGAAAAACTCTCACTGAAAAGTCAAAATTGATGGAAATTCTAGTCCTGCTTGTCCTTTGGTTTAAAATGCATGCTGCTGCAAAGGCAAGTGACCTTCCTTTATTGATGAAATACCTTGAAAATGTCTTTCACAGTCTGTTGCTGCCATGCCTGACTGAGCAAATCCTGCTCACTCCCTCTGCTCCCTGGAGGAACGCCTCGGGACCACGCTGGAAAAAGCGAATGATCGATTAATGATGAAATTGGCCAACTTGCCAATAACGATAAGTCGTTTTGTTCTTCCCACAGCAAGGATGCCAGCTCAGTGGGAAGCCTGTGCCTGGAGACAAAGGATGGGAACCCTGGTCAAAATTAACACGGATGAGCTTTCAGACCTATAGTGAGCACACGACTACAGTAAGAGTGGCTCACATAGTCTGTCCAGTGTTTGAACAACTTAAAATGTTCTGCATGGTCTCATGACCAGATATTTATAATTGCAGAAGAAATGCAATTTTAGAGTCAAAATTTGGTCAGAACAGCTTTCTCACCCTTTATTAGGGTAGATGAGAGTGTTGTGGGTGACCATGCAATTTTTAGCATATATAAAATACTCTCTGAAGACAACAAAACAAGTAGAAGTCTCACTAGGAATCTGTAGTACCCTTGAGCAAATGAAATCTGCACATGAAACGGCATGAAAATAAATACAAAACAACATGTCAGCAAGGACAATTGGTATACCCAGTTGATGTTTTTATTTAGTACATTTCAAATTGTGGGATCAATTGTTTTTTATTTTGAGTGATATTCACTACCTGATACAAAATTTGGGAAATACATATACTAATATATATGAAGATATCTAGTCCCTGCAATCCACCACTCAGGAAAAAGAAAAGCAATCATTGAACATTTTAATGTAATTCTTTCTGGTCTTTAAAAAAAGATATATTTGTTTTTATAAGTAACTTTCTCCCTAATTTCAAGATAATGCATGTTCAGTTACAGAAAACTTAGAAATATCCATTATTCTAACAGTTAGAAGTAATTAATGTTAAATTTTGCTGGCTATCCTTCCAGCCTTTTCTCCATATAAGTATGTGTGTGTGTGTGTGTGTGTTTGTGTGTATGTGTACATATGCATATATATATAAAATAGGTATGAATATTTATCAATATTTGCATTTATTAAGACAAAATTATATCAAAGGTGTCAAGTGTTTTTCTTTAGTATTATTTTGTGGATTGTCTTATGAAAATAAATCTATAGGTAGAAATTTGTTGCCTGTTTTTTTCATTTAGCATCGTAGTATGAGCCCTTTGTGTTACTGTCCATGAAAAGGCTGAAGAGATTGAAAGTAGAGGAGGGAATTTCATTTCTGAGGGAGAGCAGAGGCCCCCCAGCCACCTCCTCCACTGAGGCCTGCTGGCTGCCTGCACGCTGTATTCTGGGTCTTGGCAGCATTTATAGGCAAGAGGCTGGGTTCAGTTTCTGCCATATGCTTAGGACAAGGGGGACTTCTGCGGGCTATAGTGAAGAGGGTTGGCCCAACTGTTGAAAATCAGGCATGTTGCCTCTTGTTTGCTGGCTAAAAATGTCCTCTTGTCAGGTTGTTAAGATAATGATTCTTTTTCTGAGCACTGAATTCTCTTTCTGAGCACTGAAGACAAGATGAGAAAGGAAAGGAAAATGCTTGTCTGCTGCCTATTAAGTTCTTATGTTTCAAGGAACACAAGAGAATTTAAAAATGCTCCTTAAAATGTGAAATAATTTTAAAAAAATCCAAGCAATTAATAGGAGAATCAGCATGATTTACCTAATGAGTAGGCCAGATTCTAGAAAGTTTGAATTGTATCCTGGGACTTGACAAATTGAGACCCTGGTTCTTTAATCAGTGATTCCTATACATTGATACATTTCACTAATCATTTTACCCAATAACCACAGAGGCAGCATACAAGCTGGGAGATGTGGTATAAGGTTGTTGGAAGGGAGGTGGAAGGAGAATGTGTGACTGAGATCTTAAAAATTCTCTTACTTTAAAAATATCTAAATATAGAACTGCTCAGTAGAAAGATACATGGGTACTAGAGTTAGTATTTTGTTGTTGTGGTTTTAACTGACTTACTGAATGGTCTTAGACAATTGTTTAACTTTCTCTTGGGTTTCTTTTCAGTGTAATAGGTTTAATTCATACTTTCCAGTTTACCTATTAGGGCTTTTGTGAAACTAGAATTTGTTAATGGATATGGAAATATTTTGAAAATTAAAAAGGCAATGTAAAGATATTATTAGCGACGGGCTTTTATTATACAACAACCCCATAAAATAGATTGTAAATTGAATTAAGAATATAAAATTTATTTTCCATGTGGGCTCAAGTAGCTGACTAGCAATTATGTTTGGAAGTATGAGACACAAGCTCTCTTTGAGATGTATATTTACGTTAGCTTCTCATAAAAAAAATTGAGCATACTTGAAAAGATACACCAGTAAAAAGATACATTATTAAAAACAAAAAGAGTCTATATCTAGCTTAATTTCATTTTTTTATGATCATGAATGAATTTGCTTTAAAACATCTTGTTGCTGCATGGGGCAAAGACTGTCCTTTAGCTGTAGCCCCATCTCTGATGTCTAGGACAGGGTCTAGCACATGGTAGGCATTCAATAAATGTTTATTGAATGAATGAATGAATGCAACTGGCATTAGACATGAGTTTTAGATGTTTAGGAAGTAGAATTGTAGGTTACTGACATCTGTTAGGGAATCTACTAGGTACCAGAATATAAGCTTTAACTTCATATGCTCTGGTATTTATCAAAAATACTTGGTAAAATATTCTATTGCTACTGCATGATAATGACTGTGTTCCCCCCAAACACAAATAAAACATGATGGATAGGAGAGGAAGGGAAAACCATGGACTATTTTGTAGAATTCATTCAAGCTAAGGGACAAACACTATCGCCATCCAGTCAACCATCTACCTGGAGAATTCTCACATGTATATGAAAATGAACACATGCAAACATATACACTAAACACACCCATTCACCCGTTGCCTGAGTTTGTTCCAAAAATCCAATAATTTTGAGGTAAGTTGGGAAATAACTGACCTTCCTTTCTTACAGTTGAAGAAAGATGTCAAGTGACATTACTTAAGGCAACACACATGTTAGTAGTGTCTGACTTCATTAATGGGTAAGCAGGAGGCCTGGAGCTCTGATTTGGGCAGGATCGCACGAACTGGGACTAGATGAGTGAGTGGACAGGAGTGACACATGGCTCAGGCCATGGAAATAAAGTGTGAGTCCCAGCAATGACAGTCCAAAGAGTCAAGTCTGAGGATCTGGTAGGATATTTCAGACAGGATGCTTTAAGAGGCAGAGCCTGGAGGGATTCCCCAAATAACACTCTGTAGGCAGAGAAACTTTTACCAGGTATCTGCTGCCCAGACAAATAGAGATGCTCAGCTAGTTCCTACAAGTGCAGAATCACACCTAGAACTTGAATGTTCTGTGCTTCTGGCAAGTATAGAAAATCAACACGTTCTGCTAGCAAGACAATGTACCATGCATATTACAGAAATAAGTAATCAAAGGACAAGATCAGTGTGGTGGATGTTTGGATGTTCTGTGCCACCAAGATCTCCCTCCAGGAATGAAGGACTCATTCTTCCAGCTGGAAGATCCTCAGCTGCCAGCTGCCTCCTGGCAAATGCCTCTGCTGAAGAGAACCCCTCACTAGGATGGCCTGCATCTAATGACTGGCTGATCAGGAGATTAAAGGTCTGGACCCCTCACACCAACTCAGAATGACTCTGAAGGGTCTCCTCTGCTTCAGAGCTTCAGGTAGTAACCGCTGGGATGTGCACTGAGATTGCATCACAGCTCAACTTCTCCCTCTGTCCATTTCTGTTTCCCTCCCTTTGCTTCCGTAGGTGGTGGTCCGAAGATTACTCTCTCATAAACATCAGTAAGCCAGTCTTCATCTCAAAGTCTGCTTTCCAGACCACTTCCTCCCCTGGCCCTGACAGTTAGCTTGTCTTTCAGGAGTCTGGCAGTTAACAATAGTTTGACTACATGGTGTCAAGGAATTGGTGAGATCAAAATAGCTGTGGAGACCAAGTAATGTCCTGATACCTAAGTGTTTTTGCTCTATGACAATGCTGTTGACTCACTTTAAATTTTCAAAGACTTGTCCACAAATATTTCCACATTTGATTATCTCAACAACCTTATGAGGTAGGCAGGAAAAGTTTTTTGTTGTTGTTGTTGCCCATTTTACAGATTTGGAAACTGAGGCTGACTGAGAGTTAGCAACATGCACAAGAACCTCATGACTAGTAAGTGGCAGAATAGAACTTTGAGGTCTTTTGATCCCTGGTTTAATTTGTTATGAAATACGTGAAAATGGGACTGTCCTAACTATAAAGGATGGGGATTTATGGGAAAAGTATAGGTAGGGAGGCAGGGAAAGGGCAGCAATGGAGATGCCAGGTGGTGGGGCGACTCTCAGGGAGAGTGGAGGTGGAGTTGGGGGGGGGTGGGGGTGGTACTTTGCTCTCTCTGAAGTGAAAAGGTGAAAATGGTCAGATCTGGTGACAGTTTCTGGCAGTTGTAGTTCTAACCCCAAACTGAAAAGCAGTCTTTCTGTGCAGGATTTCATGGTCCTACATGAATCACACCATTTCTGTCAAGATATTACTCTTTTGACAACAAGGGTTAATTCTATTTTGGTCACACAAATCACACACATATATTTACATATATAATTTTATATATTTTATTTACACAATTATATGTTTTATATTTATATATATATATACACACACACACATATATATATATATGAAATTTTTCCCACCTTTCACTTTCCATGGCTTATTGTCCTACAAACCAGTGTAGGAGTATCCAATGTTTTAGCCATATGGAAGATTTCCAGTTTAGTCTCGTCTTAAATTCATTTGTAAAGTGTATCTGCGAGTTCTGAAACACATTAAAGCACAGCGCGGCGAGGCTACATTTTCTTTCCTCCGGAAGCTCCTGAGTTGTATCAGGCAAAGAAGGCAGTTCTCTTTCGGGGTGTGCTGAGCGCTGCCCGCCTGCTCCTCCCGCTCGGCCTCTTCGCCTGCAACACGCCACACAGTGCAAGGCGACGACGTGGCAGAGAGAAAACAAACCGTTCCCTGGTGTCTGCGACCTGCAGGCGACCGCGGAGAGCCGGCACCGGAGCCACATTCCTGTTAGGCAGTTGGCTGATTGCTCTCCGCCCGCAGCCCAAGTGGTGCGCGGGGATTTCACTCCCTGCTCACCTCTACTGCAAACAGAGGCACGTTCTCCGACTTTGATAGCTCCCTGGGTTCATGGGAAAAAAAACAGCAGCATTTTTGTAGTATATTTCTCAAATACCAGCATCAGGGGATCGAAGAATTACAGCAACCAATGTTACCAGGTAATATTTCCAAAGAGACATACTGAAAAAATAATCCAAAGAGGACTATTAAATAATAATCTTCATTAAAACCAAACCAAACCAAGCACAATCATTCTTAAAAGTGTGGTAAAGGGAAAAAACAAATGTTTTAAGAGAAGATTAATTATTTGCTCGTTACGTTTATGGGATAATTACACATCATTGGCCTTTCCAGAATAGTGCATTTTTAAAAAAATTAAAAATGCGTTTTAGATTTTTCCCTAACAATGTGCACATCAGGTGTGCGTAGAGCCTTTTAGCATGTGAAAATGAATCACAATATTAGTGTGCTTTTATTTTCCTATAAGAAGGCAGCCTTTCCTAAAACATTAATCTGCTGCAAAAAGATGCTCCTAATTTAGAAGAAATTAGACGCAGACTCGACTCAGCAAACACCTCTGCTAACGCTTCATTAGTATGTATTTTCACATAATTCAATTAGCCAAAACACATACGCACACTAGCAGTGCTGTTTCTGCTCTGGGAGTGTCAGCAAGGCTTTAAGCAGATCTGAAACAAAATTGCATAAATGGCATGTAAAGCTCTGTGCATACAAAGATACCTTCAGGGTTCTAATAAATTCATGAAACTTTTTAAAGTATGATTTCCTAGCAGGCAATCACTTTTAATTAACAGGATCACCTACAGCAACACATGTCCTTCAAAAACTTACATTATTTTTTCTTTTTGAATTTCAAAGTTTCTGTAGTAAAAGTTGAATAGCTGAGTAGCTTAACCTCAAAAGGATTCCAGGCTTTTATGACAGTTATAAATCACTGTGGTGCCTTCTTTATAAGAAGAAAAGATTCTTAACACAACAGAGAAAGAAGGAAATCTCTTTTTAGTCATAGCTAGAAGCAAGCATTTTCTCCAAAGGTCAAAAAACTTTTCCTCAGTTAAAGAATAATTTTAAGGACATTGCAGCTACTTGTACAAGTAATCTCCTGTAATTTAGTTTATGAATTAAACATTCAATTTCTAGGATTGTGGTTTGACACAGGATGGACTCCCCTCTTTCTGGAGCTGCCTTTGTAGAGTTGTTTCCTCTTTAGTTTTTAGTGAACTTGGGCTAGGACTGAATGCAGGGTCTTACTTAATGAGTTCTTCTTGAGGAGAATCAGAAAAACCTATACATTAGCCAAAGGATTCATTTGAGTGGTTCTTGCCACTTCTTTGTCAGACCTTTCTTTGAAAGATGGGGACGTGCTCATAGGCTGCCTAGTGCTAATGATAAGGTTGCCGGAAATCTGAAAAAGAGACCCCAAGGATTTTGTGATGAGAGGAGAACAAGTGACGTGTTCACTCTTCTTCCCCTTGTCCTGGAAGAGACTGGGAAGTCGGATAAGGGCAAAGGCCTGGCTCCAACATCGCAACTTGGAGGAGGGGGATCCCCCTCTGGCCTTCCTGTATCCCAGCCCAGGCCCCCCTCCCCCAATGGTTTTCTCCTTATTAGGAGACTCCCATTGTTTTGTAATTTTCCCAAACGTTAGCAGATAACCAGGTGGACGTTTTGGGAGTGGAGAATTAGGATGGTGGTTGCTGCCCTTCTGAAAAACTGTCAAGATACCTGCAGGGTGGAGGTTGCACCTTCTTGACCACTGGGGTGAGAGCTGGGGGAGCAGCCTTTGCAGGCTGAGGCTGCAATGCAGCCAGGCACTGCTCTCAATGTTTGCCCTTTTTCACTTCTCAATCTGGGTTCCAGCTATATTGAACTGTTGATATGCTGCGCCCCTCACTAAGAGGCCATTTTCTTTCTCACAGTTTTTCAAATGTGTCTTTTTAGACCCATTTTCCAGAAGATCCCTTTCCCCCTTTTCCTTGGTTTGAATCAAAAGCCACCTTAGTTAATACCTTCTCATTCTTCAAGTACTCCCTTATTAATTACCCTTTCTTTCTTTTGAGGAGCCATCCTTAACTCCCCCAAAGTGTAGACCATTCTACTCTCTCAAAGCATCCTCTTATTTCAGTGATTGACCTCATTTATTCAAATAATATTTATTGAATATTTATTTACTATGTACTAGATTCTGTTTTGGTATACAATGATAAGACAAGTCTTGCTCCCATGAAGCTTATATTTTATCTAAATAAATAAATAAAATAATTTGTGATTGTGATAATTGCTATGAAGAAAGAGGAGAGGATAATAGGATACAACAAGGCTGGAATGGTGGGGATGAGGTAGGGTGTCCAAAAGGTCATCACATTTGAGCTGAGGTATGAGAAGAAGCCAGCCCCAGGGATATCTAGCAAAAGACCATTCCAGATGCAAAAGAAGGACCAACAAGCACAAAATCCCTGAGGTAGGAACAAGATTGGTATGTTCATGGTCAGAAAGAGAATCAGTGTAGCTGAGTATACTAGGTAAGCCTTACAACCCTGGGTTCAGCCATTTCTCCAAGGAAACCTGGTTTCTTTTAGTGGAGAATGCTGTTTCAAAACTAAGATCTGGGAGCTAGGTGTGCTCATAGATATTGGGATTTGCTGTTCCCAGCAGACAGTGCCAAGAAATATATGCATGTATATTCATGACCACATAATAGTTATTTCTCTATATTTAAAACCATGAGTCCACATAAATATCTCCAATTCCAATACAATACCACAGGGTATATTCTAGTTTTCTTCCTTTCTATACTTGCAACTCCTTTCTCCAAAATGAGAAATCTAACTCCCATTGTTTTTAGCACACTTCCTTATTTGATCAAGCTCCCTGTGTATAACCAATCTCCCATCACCGTTCCCTCTCCCTGCAGGGACATCTTCCTCACTCCATTTGGGCTTTAAAACTCTGCATCAAGCTGCCATCATATGTAAACACCCTCTTCACCTTGCCTGGGCTCTGACACCCCATGCCAGTCTGCCCCCTCCCCATTCAGATATTCTCCTCTGACACCCAGTGCTAGGTTGCGCAGTTGTTTCCTCCCCTCACTCAGCCTCCCACACCCTAAGCCAAACTGCCCTTCAATGTTGACAAGGTTTTCTGTATCCCCAATACAAATGCTGACCTTCTCTAGCTCCACATCATGGCTTGAATTACTCAGGAAGAGAAGGAAAAAGAGAAGAAGAGGAAGTCATCAAACTTTTAAAAATTTGCAGTAATATAGGTGAAAATTGATCTCCTTATAGTTTTTTTTTATTTATGTTGTGAATAAAGTTAAGTATCTGTTCATATATTTAAGAACCATTTATAGTTCATTTCTGTGAATGTTCTGTTAATATCCTTTGCCATTTTTTCCTGTCTTTTAGTGGCTTGTAGAAAATCATTATGTATTTAGGAATTATCTCTTGGTTATTATAGAAGGAATGATTCTCCATTTTGATATTTCTTGTTGGAGAGCACTCCACTGATGTGACCTCACTCTGCTGAAGGGGACTTAGTTGATTGATGAATTTGGGGTGAATAATGCAGACACATTTGGATTAGCTCTACCATTTTCTACTCTTGGGAGCTTCTCCTGGAGGCACTCTTCTCCGCCAGCTTGGGATTGCTATCTCAGCCCAGCATTGTCTGAGTCTGAACAGGTGATTCTGTCTTAATTTGAGGTCGAGTTAGCAGGTCCATTTGGCTCCCAAGCTAAGCAATGTGTTACAATTAAGCCTCTACTAGAAATAAAATTGTTATTTGGCCTCCACACCCTTACCTAAGGCAAACTGGAGGACTGCTATTTACTGAACCCCTCAAAGACTTCAACATTAGTGATTATACATTGTAGACATGGTTTTCCAGGTAGTTTGTTTCTTTATGTAGTTTAATGGTGTTTCTTTCCCATGTAGAACTTTTTAATTTTACATAGTCATATTTATGTATTTATTTATTTATTGTATGGTTTCTAAGGTTTACATTATAATTAAGCTTTGCTCACTCTGAAAAAAAGTTTCCCATGTTTTAAGATTTCATTTTTACATTTAGATCTTTTATCTGTCTGGTATGTATTGTGGATGTAAATTGGGAGATAGCGATCCATATTAATTCCTTTTAAAAATTTCTATCCAGTTGTCCTGACAATTTTTTAAAATAATCTGTCTTTTCCCCACTGAAAGTCAGTGCTAATTTCATTAGAAATTAATTCTTTTGTGTATTTGCATCTATTTCTGGTATTGTATTCTACTCTACTTAGGTGTGTTCTTAGTTATGTGCCCTTCCCCAACTGTTTCAATCACTATAGCTTCATAATGTATTTTCTGTCCAGCAGGGTTAGTCACCCTTCATTATTCTTTATTTTCAGAATTTTCATGGTTATTTAGATATGTTTACTTTTGTTTCTATGAAAATGTCTTCATTTTACTCTTAAACTTGAATAATGATTTAGCTGAATCTGCAAGTATAGCTTGACAGTTTTGTTTTTTTGCCTCAGCATTGTAGAATCCATTGTTCCATTGATTTTTAGTTTCCATTGTTGCTGTTAAAAAGTATGCTGTAAGTCTAATTACCATTCCCTTGTGAGTAGTCTGCCCTTTTCCTCTGGTTGCTTTTAAGAGTTTCTTTTTGTCTTTGCTGTTTCACCATGCTATGCCTAGTTGAAGATTTATTTTTATTTGTTTAGGATTGTTATAATTCCCAAATCTCAGGCTTCATATCTATCATCAATGCTGGAAATTAAGCGGTCTTTTTTTTTCCACATTGTCTTTACTCCTTTCTTCTGGAATTCTAATTAGATATATGTAAGAACTATTCATTTTATCTTTGAAATTTACTAATCTCTCTCTACTCCTAAATATCAGATTGCCCAGGACTTAAGAATTCTCCATTCTCTTCCTAGGAGAATTCACCCAATTTCCGGATTAAACACCATTTCCATGCTGATGAACTAAATTTTATTTTCTGTTTTTACTTTGAAACCTTGTGGCTTATATATTTATTAGCCTACTTCGTCTTCCCATTTGGATGTCTCAGAATTAAATTACTCATGAATTGCCTACCATTTCAGAAGATGGCACCATTTTCACTCAATTGTTCATGCCGGAAACCTAGGGATCTTTTTTTTTTCACACCTTCCTGCCCTTCATACCAAATCAATCAAAGGTGATGCATTTTTTTACTTTTAAAATAGTGTTGAACCTGTCCCTTGCACTTAATCTTTTCTACCACCACACATATCCAACAACCCTCATGTTATCTAAATTTCTGCCATAGCTTCTAACTGCACTTCCTGCATTCACTTATTTTTCCTCCCATCCGTTCTCCACTCAAAGTGATAGGAGTTTTTAAAGATGTAAATTAAACCATGCTCCTTAAAACCCTATCTTACTATTGCACTTAATATGAGTTAACAATTCTTAATATGACCCATAAGGATCCACATGAACTGACCCCCCACTCAAATTTTCTACATCATTTCTTGTCATTTAGCTACTTTCTTACTACACTATAGTCACAATGGCTTTCTCTGTAGTCCTAAAACTTTGTGAGTCATTTTCAATTTATTGCCTCTCAACTCTCAAAAGAGTTTTTCCTTTAACAGCTGGCACAATGTTCCATTTTATTAGTAGTATGTATATGCTAGAGAGTCATTGCAGGAGGGAAGAGTTGTGCTTCTCGGTTCCCTTATGTTTGCCCTCCAGAAAGGCTCTTGTGGTTCTTTCAGCTTGTCTAGCACTTTGCTCCTTCAGCATAAGTGGCTTCCCTAGTGCCAAGCTCCTGCAGTGTGGGCAGTTTCCCCAGTTCCAGGGCTCTTTACCACTCATAATGTCTTCAGTGCCATTTCCTGCATGCAGTGACCAGCAGCACTCAGCAACCAGCAGTTTCTCTTGGCACTTCTCCTGGGTAGTTTTGTAGAGAAGTGCCTCTGATGAGACACCTGTCTGAGAAGAGCTTTCCCTGACACTCTAGAAGGCAAACTTCTGGCAAGTTCCATCAATATAGCACCACAGCAACTTTTCAGCAGCTCAGGGAGCCACAAACATGTTCTCTCCAACAAAATCAAAATCTCAGTCTGGGCAGAGGGATCTTCCTTAGACACTATTTCTCAGCCCTGGGGGCAGTGGCTGTTCCTTATTTCTGCTATTCCTATGTTGTTTATAGTTCTCTTTACTTTACTAGTCTATCTCTCATTACAGCAATTCTCAGTTATAGTTAATATAGTTATAGTATTAAACTTTCCCTGTTAAAATTACTGGGTGGTTTGTTTATTGATTGGACCCTAACTGATACAGAATTGCTAGCAGAAGTTGTTCCAGGAGATAACCCCACAAAGACAGAATTTAGAGATTGGAAGAAGGGGAAGGGTTTGAGTCAATGCTGAGCCCCTTGCCAATGGGAAATGGGATGCTAGCAATCTGTGGCATGCGATGGCATAACAATTAATCAATATATCACCTATGGTTGGTTGTTATCATGGGCCTTGTGAGCTCAAGTTAGCTGCCCTTGACCATTATGGCAAAAATGATAACTATAAGGACTGTGGTGTGGAATGGATTTCTTTTTGCATGCACTTGAGTGCCAACAAGCAGAAAATGTCAAGCACAGGTCCACTAACTCTCAGCTCATGTCAATCTGAGAACCAGAGAACTCCCAAAGCAGCCTAGAAGAGGCTTGTATTTCTTGTAATTTGTTAAATATTTTAATTGAATCTATTGAGATGATTACCTGGCTTTTTCTTTTTAGTATATTGCTATGGTGACTTTCATTGATTGATTTTTGTATTTTAAATCAACCTACCAATCCTGGCACAAGCCTGGCTTGGTAATAATGCACACCAATTTTTATATAGTTTGATTTTATTTGCTAATATTTTGTCAAGAATTTTTGTATTCCTGTTAATGAGAGACGTTGGTCTGCAGTTTTCTTCTCTTATTATGTCTTTGGTGTTGTATCAAGGTTTCACAAAAAGAGTTGGGAAACGTTCTTTCCTCCTCTATTTTCTTTAAGAATTTATGTAGGCTTGGTATGATTTATTTCTTAAATGTATGATAGAACTCACTAGAGTTAACAAACCAGGCCTAGAATTTTCTTTGTGTGAAGGGCTTTAAATATTATGCCAATTCAAACCAGGCCTGGAATTTTCTTTGTGTGAAGGGCTTTAAATACTGTATCAATTTATTTAATAGATACAGGGCTAGTCAGGTTTCTTTTTCTTCTAGTGCCAGTTTTGATTGTTTGTCTCTCTCAAGGAATTTATGCATTCATCTAAATTGTCTAATTTATTGGCATTAAGTTATTTATAATATTCCCTCATTATCAATTTAATGTCTCTATGACTTTAGTGATGTTTCCCTCATTTTTATCTTCTCTCTCTTATTTTTTTCAATAAGTCTAGTTAGAGTTTTATCAATTTCATTGATCTCAAAGAATCAGCTTTTGGGTTTATTGATTTTCCCTATTAGTTTCCTGTTCTATTTTATTAATTTTTACTCTTATCTTTATTATTTCTTCTTTATACTTACTTTGGGTTTAATTTGTTCTTCTGTTTCTAACTTCTTATAGTGGATGTTTAGATCATTGATTTCAGACTGTTGTTTTCCAATATGAGCATATGTAGCAGCTACAAATTTCTCTCTAAGCATTGCTTTAGCTGCATCCCACAAATTTTCTTGTAGCCTTATCATTTTCACTTTTTCAAAATATCTAACTTGTGATTTATTTTTGACCCATAAGTATTTAGAAGTATGCTGCTTAATTTAAAAATATTTGGGGATTTTCCAGATATCTCTTTATTATTCATTTCTAGTTTGATTCCATTGTGCTAAAATAATATATTCTGTATGATATCAGTCTCTTAAAAATTATTGGGCCTTGTTTTATGATCCATCACATGGTCAAGCTGGGCCAATTTTTAATGCACACTTAAATCTGTGTTCTGTTGCTGTTGGTGGAATATTTTAGGAATTTCAATGAAGTAAATTTAGCCGATAGTGCATTTTAAGTCATCAATCTATTTACTGATTTTCTCTCACCTATTCTATCAATTACTGAGAGAGGAGTGTTGAAATCTCTAGCTTTGGTTGTGGATTTGTCTCTTGTTTCATTTTTGTCTGTTTTTGCTTTATGTAATTTGAAGCTCTATTAATAGGTGCATACATATTTCAGATTTTTATGTATTCTTAATGGAAATATAAAATATATAAGATAGTTATCATTATAAAATGACCCTTCTTAGTTCCAGGAATATTTCTTGTCAAGAGGTCAATTTTGTCTGATATTATAATAGCTGGTCTACATTTATTATGATTCGTTTACATCTGGCATATATTTTTTCATCTTTTAAATTTTTATCTGTTTGTGTCTTTATATCTAAAGTATATTCCTTGCAAGCAACAATACACTTGGGTCCTGTTTTTTAATTCAGACTGGCAATTTTTGCTTTATGATTAGAGTATTGAGACCATTTAATTTAGTGAAATAATTTGATATGGTTGTCTTTAGATCTATCTTCTCACTATTTGTTTTATATTTGTCCCTTTAGTGTTCCATTTCTTTTTTTCTTCTTTTCCTGCTGATTTTTCATGGAATTAAACTTGTTTTAATAGTCCATTTTGTCTCCTTTATTGGTTTATTAGCTATACCCCTTCATTTTATTTGTTTTTACTGGTTGCTTTAGGGCAGCTGATCTTATGTATTTTTAACTTACCATAGTCTACCTTCAAATAATATCTTATTACTTCATGCATAATGTAAAAACCAAACCTTATAACAAAACACTTCCATTTCCTCTTCTCTTCCTTTGTCCTATTTTTGACATGCATTTAATTTATACATATGTTATAAATCCCAAAATACATTTTTGTTTTTGTTATAAGCAGTCAACTATGTTTTAAAGAAATTAAAATATTTAAAAGTATTTTATATTTACCCATACATGTATTATTTCCAGTGCTCTTCATCCTATCATTTAGAAATATTTCCTTTTTTATTTTGCCTGTAAAAGTCCATATTTAACCTTCATTTTTGGTAGATACATTCACTAGGTATGGAATTTTAGGTTGACTTTTTTTTCTTTAATGACTTAAAAGATGTCATAGCATTGCCTCTAGCTTTCAATGTTTCAGATACCAACTATGGTCATTCTTATCTTTGTTCCCTTGTATATGATTTGTCTTCCTACTGGCTGTTTTTTAAGGTTTTCTTTTCCACAGTATTTCAGCAGTTTTATTTTGATATGCATTGGTATGTTTTTGTTTGTTTGTTTGTTTGTTTTCCCCCTGTTTATCATGCTTGGAATTTGGTTAGATTCTCAGATCTTTTGGTTTATTGCTTTCATAAAATTTTGAAAATTTCTGACCATCATTTCTTCAGATATTCTGCCTTTCCCTCTTACTTCATTTATATATATTTCATATATATATATATATATATATATAATTTTCATATATATATTTCATATATATGTTACACTACATGATTTAGTGTCAGTCACTGAAGCTCTGTTTGTCCTTTTTGCCATTATTTTTTTTCCTGTGCTTCATTTTTGGATAGTATATATTGTTCTGTTCTCATGTTCACTGACTTTATTTCTCTAGTGTCTAATTTTCTGATAACTCTACCCAGTGAAATGTCTATTTCAGATGTATTTTTCAGCCAGAAAAGTTTCACTTGATTCTTTTTTTTAGTATCTTCAATTTATTTCTTCATTATGTTTATATCTTCCTTTAAATTATTGAGCATATTTATAGTTTTAATGTCCTTGTTTGATAATTCTGTCATCTCTGGCATTTCTGCATCTCTTTCTATTGACTGGCTTTCCATTCATATTTTCCTGCTTCTTGGCATGTCTTGTAATTTTGATTGGGTACTGGACATTGTGAGGCTTACATTGTTGAGTATCTGGATTTTGTTGTAATTCTTTAAATAGTATAATGTTCTGGTTTGGCAATTAAATAAAGTTAATTGCAGTGCAGCTTGATTTCTTTTTGGGGCTTATTTTTAAGATTTTAAAGGACTATTTTAGAATAGATTTTACGCTACAGCTAATTTAGCTCTACTGCTTAGATGAGACCCTTCTCGGATCTCTACTGAAAGAACCAGGTATTCAACAAGGTCTCTCCAATTTGGCTAGTCAGAACTTCAAATTCTTCCAGTTCTGTGTGAACTCAGAAAATTGTTCAGCTTACAGTTCCCTAGTTGTTTCTGGCCTTATGGATTTGTACTATATGTATATACTCTATATTCAACAGCAACAGATTATAGGATCTCCTATGAAGATCTTTTTCTTAGTTGCTCCCTTCTCTCTGGTACTCTGCTGTATAAATTCTGGTTGTCTTAGTTGCCTTTAGCTGTTATATTTGTCTCCTTCACCCAGTGTGAATGCCATGCTCTGCTTCGGTCTCTCTCCTTGCACTGCAGTCCAGAAAATCTATCCCAGCAGAAACCTAGGATTAAAAAAAAAAAAAAAAAACAAGATCACATATTTGGCATGTGACAGAGCTCACATTTAAGCCAAGGACTGTGAGTCTCCAGAGCCTGTGTTCTCTTTCATAACCACATTGCAGGGCAATCAATTCATGTTGGTCTTCTAGACTGTAAGATTCAGGGGCCACATGAATGAAGAACCTTGCAATAGGTATAAAGTGAAAGTACAAATTATCAAGAGCTCCCTGGACAAATCAGATGAAAGAATTGAGCTTGTGGACAAGCACCAAGGGAAGGAGTGGGGTCATAAATCCCATTACCGGATTGCCTTTCAATTTTGTGATTTTGGGGCTTCTTAACTCAACTGAGAAGCAACAAAGGTACACTAAGGTGGCAGATGAACAAAAATAATGCTGTAGATGTTTGCTTGGCAGAACAAAACATGCATCCTGATTGGCTTCTTCCCAAAGAGTTTAACACAATTCTTTTTTTGATGGTCACTGATAATATGTAGTTTCTACGAGGAACCATTACTGTTATTTGTCTATGGCTCTTTTGTTTCTTTTTCTAGATTGGCTGACTGAAATATTAAAAATTGCAGTAAGTCAAGCACTACTGATTGGAAAATTCTGACAATAGCTGAAATGTATATGCTCAAGTTTGCTTTTTTCCTATTTGTTAAGGAAATACCCATTTTCTTACCAGCTCTAGATTTCATAAATTTCAAAAGATGTTTATCTACTCATTAAAGCCATTACTCAAATAACTTCTAATTGGCAATTTCCTTTAGAGCAAACAACCAAGGAATAATTCATTTAGAATATTTTTACATGAAGATATTTTGCTAAGTCATACTGGCCTTCTTCCCTTGTTAGACCACATACTTATGCTTTGCTATATTTAAGGTCTTGTAGAAATAATTTGTACCTGCATTATAATGTATCCTGTCTCTGAATGCTGTCACTTCCTAGACAGAATTTGGTTCTGCTGAAGAGGAGAGCTGGATTACTAAAGCTTACCATGGACTTTCAGAGTTTTGAATCTTTAGCTGTTTCTGGCATCATCAGAGAGCTAGGAGTCTGAAAGTCAGTCCAGATGTAGCTGTTTCCTGCTCCCCATCCTTCTCCACCACCATCATCTTATTGAATGTCATGACCATCCAACAGGACTCACCTGCCATGCTGCTGAATAGGCAAATTTTTCAGGACTTTGCTGCTGAGAATTTCAAAGAGGAGAGTAAGAGATTTATCTTACTTTGAAAACTGCTTAATAACTAAGATACCAGATTTGCAAACAGATACCTGAAGATCCAAAGATGTGCTAGTTATCAGAAACATTTGGTCAAAATATTGGCAAAGAAAAACAGTAGAAAGAGAATTCAACAAAAATGTAAACATGTTGGGTTTTCTTTTTGAACTGTAGAGAAATCATTGAGGGATCTGTGAATGTGACCTTATTTGAAAGTATGGTCTTTACAGATGTAATCATATTAAGGTGAGGTCATATTGAAGCTCTAAGGAGCAAGAAATGATTCTTCCCCTTAGAGCCATTGGAGAGAGCATGATCTTGATTTTGGACTTCTGGCCACCTTAACTGTGAGAGAATAAATCTGTTGTTTTTAAGCTACCCAGCTTTGTGATAATTTATTATGGCAGTCCTATGAAACTAATTCATGGGCTGAAACTGTTTTAAGCAGTGTTGTGTGTGCAGGGTGAAGTAGATTCCCTTTAAGGAGAGGGACCAGTTACCTATTGCTGCATGACAAACCCTCTGGTTTACCTGGGTAGTTCTTCTGCTCCACATGGTCTTGACTAGGGATCCCTCATGCAGGCCCTCAGCCTCTTTACAGCTTCTTTGCAGTTACTGATTCCAAAAAATTAGCAGCAACTACCAGGCTTAACCTAGGCCTTGAAATGGCACAGTATTACTGCCACTGCATTCTATTAGTTAAAACAAGTCGCATGGCCAGCCCAAGGTTTAAGAGGAGGGAAAATAGACTCCACTTCTTGCTAGGAGTTGCAGCATATGCATAGACTAGGGAGTGGAGACCATCTTTGGAGACTGCCTAACGCACATACATTGTTGGAGCCATTGTCCATTGTTTGCTTGCCATTGTTCCAGTTTATGCCTATCATCCTGGTTTGGATGGTAAATTATATGGTCATATGATCTGTACCTTTTAAAATTAAAATTCATTGATGCAAATTCCAACTAGTTAGAGTAAGATTTTTCGACTGTGGAATGAATTGTGGGAGCAAAGTTTCATGCTTGTTTTAATATGTAGCTAGATTTTTCCCTCAATTAAAGGCAGTGGTAGTTTATATTTGCTGAATATATAATAGCATTTTGAAGAGGCCATTGAGTCTGTGAGGGCCAGTCAGGGAATATTATGACCATCTCTTCTCTAGCTATCTGAGGAATTTTAGGTTATTCATATAGAAAACCTCCTAGCATATTAGAATGGAAACAATAGAACTCAGATATAGACACTTTATAGTTACTTATGTTTTAGTTATGCCTTTTTTCAAATCACCTGCAACATAAGTGAAGGATAAAGACTTTCATGATGCTCCCTGGGCTGGGCACATGTGAAACGGTGAGACAGGCTCTTTGATTATAGCTCATGCCCATGTCTGTTGTGCTTTTGTGTCATCTCTCACCTGTCATGACCTTAAGTACAAAGAACACCCAGGCAGTGCCCTCTTCCAGGTCTTTGAACTTGTCTCATCCTCTCCCAATAAATAGAAACATTTGCTTGCCATGTTACCATCTTTAAATTGGGAGTTGATGAACAACCCAGTGCTAAAATGGGAATGGCTCTGAATGTATGCTATTTCCTATGCAAACCATTCACATTTTGACAATAGGCTTCTGTTGATTAGGCCTAAGATTCCTCATTATTTTTTAACTCAAGGCAAAATTTGCCATCGTTAATCAACACCTTCTTAAAACTTTCTCCTCTCTAGGATTTTGTAAGCATTCAAGGTTCTCTCTTATCTCCAAGTGTTCTGTGTCTCTCTGTTTCTCTCTGTGTCTCTCTGTCACACTCACTCCCTCACCCTCTGTGTCTCTGTTTCTGTCTCCTTTACTCTGACCACCCCTACACACTCCAGTCCTACCTGAAAACTAATGGGAGTCCAAAGCCCTCCTTCGGGAAGGGTCTGGAATTAATCTTATTGTGCTAATCCAGATAGCTTCTGTTAATCCATATGTTTAACAATCCTTCAGGTTTATAGGGTAGGGAAGTGGACTTACACTGTTCTGTGAAACTATGTAGTTGGTCCAGGAGGAGACAAGTATCGAAACTGAATGTAAGCACACCAGCACTCACTTCTTCAGGCTCTGGAGTTTGTTCTCTTTCACCACCAGGATCAAGCCTCTCCTGCCTACTTGTAACACTGAGGGGCTTAAAGCTAAATATGTATACAAATAAAAGAAATAATGAAAAATTATTGCTATTTGGAATGTAGAACTCAAAATGAGATTATTAATTTAATGGGTATGATAGATTATATTATTATAGATATTATATTATAGTATAGTATAGTATATTAAATGTTTTGTATTATATTATATTATATTATAGTTTCCTCCCTGGTCTTGCCAAGCTTTCTTATAGGCAGAGTATATTTTCTACCCCACGGAATTTGAGTTTGGGCATATGACTCATTTTGGTTAGTACAATTGACCTCCATAGTATTCAAGCCAAAGCTTTCAATGTGTTTGTATGGTTTGACTCTATCCCTCCTTTGGTGCCATCCACCACAAGGAAAGCATGCCCAGATGGTGGGCAATCCTTTAATCTGGGTTGCAGATTGACAAGACATTTTCAGCCAGACAGAGCCTAAGGAAGCCCAGAAGAACCTGGTGGAGCCCAGCAGAATCCAGCAGAAATGCATTTAATCCATAGACCTCAAGTAACATGAGCAAGAAATTAATGATTATTGTTATGATCCATTGATATTTTTGTGGTTTATGCAATAAAAAAGCTAACAAATAGAGTAATTGGTACCAAGAGTAGGGTTCTTCCATATCACAGTCTTTAAATATATGGCATTGCTTCAGACACTGGGGAATCTATTATAGGAAGTTGGGAAATGGCAACCCATGTATGCATTGGTGAAACACTTGGTAAAACTGTTGTTCTGGATAACTTGAAAGGTGGAAAATGTACCTGTTGAATTCTGGCTTAGTGTGAAGAGGTTTTGAGAAAGAATGTTGCCAGCATGGGTCGGTTGTTCTTAGATGCATTTGATAAGAAACTACAAGAAAGAGATGAGCTGAAAAAACAATTGGCCAGTTTGCATTGAGGAATGAAAGTTAAAAGTGAAAATCCAGAAATTCTTGGCTTTTTTCCTTTCAGTAAAAAGTTTTCGTTTTAACATATAACATGAGGGCAAGGGCTAAATCAGGAGTGATGCTACACAGCCTAGGAGCAAGACCAAATCAAGAAGATGGCTTACGTACCTGCCTGGTTGGATTAATGTAGCACCCAGTGATTAAGTACCTGTAATTAAGAGAGAAAGATTCAAATATAGAGAGATACATGAGTTGAAAAGACTTGTGGGTATGGGCAATATCATATCACGTTGATTGGAATCAAACAAACAAACAAAAAACAGTCCTGGGTTACCAAAAGGGGTTTAGCATTGATTAACAAAGACTGTTACTGAGATGTAAAATAACCTAACTTTATCAGGGCAGGAAGCATGCTTAGAAAGCTGCCCAGCCATCTGGAGAGCCTATTTTCTGATTTTCCTTCAAATTAAAAAAGAGGGATAATAAAAGAGGATGGAACTCCTAGAGGATAGAGGGTAGAGGCAAAAGTCATGAAGAATAACAGAGCAGGGTTCAACTCCCAAGGAATGTTTTCTACCCTCAGTTTAGGGGACCTGTGGTATATACTCTGAGGTTTCAGAATGGTCATGGGCCAGTGTTCACACTTTCTTCTCAGAAGTATTTATTGTGGTTTTCCTGTCCCTGAGTCACCATTTTTTGTTAAGTGTGTTTGTGTTGTGTGGGGAGGGGGGGGAGGGAGGGGGACAATTTGTCTTTTTTATGCATTTTTAAAATTGTGAACTTTAACATAAATACATGATAGTGATAACTTTCAAAGTACGATTTAACGAGTAGTTAGAGAGCAAATTTCAAAGAATGTTATGGGTTACAGTTACACAATTTCAGTTATTTCCCTTATTGTAAAATATAACATATATACAGAAAGATGTTAATTTTTAAAGTACACCTCAACAAACAGTTATTTAGGTAATTTCAAAAAATGTTATGGGTTACAGTTCCACAGTTTCAGTTCTGTCCTTATTGTGAAATATAGAATATATACAGAAAGGCGTACACACACACACATATATATATGCTTTCAAAGCACAATTCAATGTATAGCTACAGAGCAAATTTCAAAAAATGTTATAGGTTACAGTTCCACCATTTCAGTTATTTCCTCCTAGTTATTCTAATATCCTAGCATCTAAAAATATATACATATATTTAAATAAAGTTTCAGTATTTGTAATCCTTTGTTAAACTCTATCTTGTCTGTTGCTACCCCTTCCTCTCATTTAATCACTTTCCTGATCTTCAGGTGTGTCTGGGCTCACTGAGCACCCTAACTTGTTCATATGGAAAGGGGTGTCGACACTATGGGGAAGGGGGCTGCATCTGACTTGATCTTAAAGAGTCTGTTGCCTCTAGGTAGGACTTGTCTGGCATAGGTACACTCTGGTGGACTTAAGTTTCTGAGAGATAAAACTTAGTGAGTGAATCTTTTATAGACTCTCAGATAGGGACCTCAAGATTTCAGGACTACTTTTGGTTTTTGGTTAGGGCATGGCATACTGTGGCCATTTGGGATGTCTAGCTGGAGCTTGCATAAGAAAACCTCCAGGATAGCCTCTCGACTCTATGTGAGATCTCTTAGCTATTGTAACCTTATTTTGTTACCTTTCTTTTCCCCTCTTTTAAAAGGTCAAGTAGGCATTTTCAATCCCTCGCTGCCAGGGCCATGTTTATTTCTGGGAGTCATGTCCCATGTCACCAGGGAGATTCATTCCCCTGGGAGTCATATCCCGTGGCGGGGCTGGGGAGGTTAATAATTTATTTGCCAAGTTGGGCCACATCTGAGCAACAAAAGAAGTTCTCTGGAGGTGCCTCTTAGGCATAAATACAGGAAGTCTAAGCCTCCCATTTACAGCCCTAAATTTCACCAGAGCAAGCCTCAAGATTGAGGACCTGATTTATTAGGAATGGGTTCCCAATTTCACAGAACATGTATTCTGTACCAAGATAAACGGTCGGTTTCTCACATTATCTTCACTTAGTTATACAATCATCACTCTCAACTTTGAACAATTATCATAACATAAAACATCCCAGTGCTCTTATCAGCTGCTAATTATTCATCCCTGGTATTAGTGTAGCACTGGTAAGATATTCTTATTAAATATAGTCTTTAATATGTAAAGGGAAGTTTTTCCATATACCACTCTGTTGTTAACTCTTTGTACTAGTGTCATACCTTATAAATATATCAAGCTAACACTTATTTATGTTTGTAGTGCTACTCTGTGGGTTACATGCATTTAAGCAATCACTTTTGAACATTTACCTTCAATTCATCACTGATACTTGTAATCCCATTAACAAACCATAATCACACCTGTCCATTCCCATACCATTAAGTTCACCCTCATTATCATATCTGTACATTTAGATTATCATTCCCCTTTCACTAGCTTCTGTGTATCTCTAGGTCCCTTGTAGTCTACATTATAAAACACTTATTTGTTCACAGAGTTCACATTAGTAGTAACATACAGTATCTCTCCTTTTGTATCTGGCTTATTTCACTCAGCATTATGTCTTTAGGGTTCATCCATGTTGTCATATGTTTCCACACCTCATCTCTTCTTACTGCTGTATAGTATTGCATCATATGTATATACCACATTTTGTTTATCCACTCATCCGTTGAAGGACACTTGGATTGTTTTCATCTCTTGGCAATTGTGAACAATGCTACTGTGAACATCAGTGTGCAAATGTCTGTTTGTGTCATTGCTTTCAGATCTTCTGGGTATATACTGAGAAGTGAAATTGCTGGATCATAGGATAATCTGATATCTAGTTTTCTGAGGAACTGCCAAACTGTCTTCCACAGCAGCTGTGCCATTACACAGTCCCACCAGCAATAAATAAGAGTTCCAATTTCTCCACATCCTCTCTAGCATTTGTAGTTTCCTGTTTGTTTAGTGGCAGCTATTCTTATTGGTGTGAGATGATATCTCATTGTGGTCTTCATTTGCATCTCCCTAATAGCTAGTTAAGATGAACATTTTTTCATGTGATTTTTAGCTATTTGTATTTCCTCTTTGGAGAAATGTCTTTTCATATCTTTTGCCCATTTTATAATTGGTCTGTTTGTACTATTGTCATTGAGTTGTAGGATTTCTTTATGTATGCAAGATATTAGTCTCTTATCAGATACATGATTTCCAAATATTTTCTCCCATTGAGTTGGCTGCCTCTTCACCTTTTAAACAAATTCCTTTGAGGTACAGAAGCTTTTAATTCTGAGGAGTTCCCATTTATCTATTTTCTCTTTTGTTGCTTGTGCTTTGGGTGTAAAGTCTAGGAAGTGGCCGCCTAATACAAGGTCTTGAAGATGTTTCCCTACATTATCTTCTAGGAGTTTTATGATACTGTCTCTTATATTGAGGTCTTTGATCCTCTTTGAGTTAATTTTTGTATGGGGTGTGAGGTAGGGGTCCTCTTTCATTCTTTTGGATATGGATATCCAACTCTCCCAGCCCCATTTGTTGAAGACAATTTGTTTTTTAGGCTCACAGGACTCTGGATCAAGAAAAACTGCATGTGGACTGATGGAAATCATGAGATTTGCTTGGATGGTACTTTGTATCTCAGGAAGAAAGCAAATATTTGTAATCAAGAGGATGGTCTTCATAGATAGTACTATTTGTTTACAATTTTTCATTCTCTCCCTATGCTTGCCATGCTTACCTCTAGTTGGAATGTACTTTTCTACTCTTTTGACTTTTGGCTTGGCCATGCGATTTGCTTTGGTAGGGAAATGCGAGTGGACATGAAATATGCCATGTCCAAGCAGAAGCTTTAAATGTGCTTGCATGTGTTGCCTCTGTCTGCACCCCTCCTTGATCTTAATATGAGAACCTCATGCTCTGGATAATGGATGCTCCTTCATCCCAGGTGCTGAAATGAGAAGATAGGTGGAGCCAAACAGGGCTCAGAGGAGCACAGAACAGCTTAGAGAGGCCCCATGTGTTCTTAGCTCCACCCCAGATCTCTATGAGAAAAAGTAAGTGTTTATTTTTGTAAGACACTGAGATTTGGGGGTTGTTTGTTCCTGCAGCAGAAGCTGACTCCTGTAAAGAATCTTAAAATGAGAGAAGAAATCATATGTGAAGCAGAAAAGGTAAATATTATGTAGTTCAACTAGATTGTGCAAGGGAACAAAATCATTTTGAAAGCTAACATTTATTACATGTAATTGTTGAATTATCAGAGGACAAAAATAAGGAAATTGAAATAAATGAGAATTTCAATTATTTTACACCTGAGATACACGTTTAATTGAAGACCTGAAGAAAACAGCTTTCAATGTTAGGCACTGATTTAAAAGATTATCAGGGGGAAGCCTATGATAATTGAACTAGCATGGTTGGTTAGGAAAAGACACTACTTCTGAAAATCCAGAAGCATGTAGAATTTGAATTTGTTACTAGGAGACATGACATCAACTGTGCTGATGATGACATTCTTTAGAACAGTTCAAAGATTATATAATGTAGTTTTTAGGTCTGTCTGAAGATGAAACATGTTGATGGAAAATATAGAATTTGACCTTAGATCTATTCTTAGACCAAGAAAAGAATGTTGACTAAACACTCTTAAAGTAATTAGATTCAATTGAGACAAGATATGAGATTCCCTAGAAGAGATCAGCAAAATAATAGATGATCCTCAAATAAAAAGCAAATTGTAGACTTTGATAGAAAATGAAATTAATTTTGAATTTGTGCTATGCATTGCTATTTGGAACAAACTAAATTGCTATTTTTTAATGCCAGAAAAGATTACAAAACACCTAAATATATCTGTTTGGCTATTTCACTTTTTAAAGGACTAAAATATTTTTTAAAATCATAGAAAAAATAATTTTTCTAAATTGAAGAAACTGCATGTTATATGTGCAACAAAAATGACATTCCAGTAAAAAAATAAGAAAGCTGTAACAAGAAAAAGAAAATATTTGCATGGCTATGGAAAAGAAGATGTATAAATAATCCCCAAACTAATTTTCTATAGAGATTATTATCTAGTTATTATAGATCAAGATTGAAAAGAGATTGGGATACTCTGAGCAATATACTATGATTTTTTTTGTTTTGTCCTTAATTATCAAAACATTGAAAGGTTTGAAAGAACTTACATGCTGTGTGGTTCTTGATATAGCCCTAAGACATAAAAATTGCAATATGAGTGATAATGATTCATATGATGAACTTAAAACATTTCGTATTTTCTGCAATGAAGATAACATCATATATGACCACATTACAATATTTATATATGAGATGTAAAATGCATTATGCATTTCTGAATCTAAATATTGTTCTAAAAATTTTCATGGACAATTCCACTTGCTATTTCAAAGTTTTTCCAAATTAAAATTAATAAAACATTTTAAGAATGACAGTGACTCAGGAAAGACTGCCTAATTTGGTATTATTAACAATAGAATACAGATTCTTTGAAAACCTTGCTTTCTTGCAACATAGTGATTTTGCTGAAATGGAGATGAGGGAAATAAATTTTATGGAATTAATATATATAATGTATGCAGTAAATTATATTTCTGGCTCATCAATATAGCACCTGGACATGCCCAGTGATAAATTATTTGATATCTGATACTTTACCTGCTTGTGTAGTGTGTATGTGTGTGTATAAATTTACACACAGAAATCAAGATTTTGCATATATTTTCCTATTTTGTCATTATAAGTCTTATTTGTCAAGGTGAGAAGTTGGAACATTGGCTTGATTTATAATGTTTTAGCATTTAAGCATATAGTATGTGGCTTCTACTTGTATTCTTGCCCTGGGCCCTGCTGATGATAGAAGTGCCTGTGATCAGAAGACTTGTGTTGGAGACATGACTTGGACTCTTAACTGGCTATGCACCTCAAACAAATCATTTCCCTCCCACAGATGTTTATGATAATATTGGACCCACTTGGCTCCTAGCGTTGTTTTGAGAATCCACTGATATGGTGATGATGAGGATGAGGATGAGGATGATGATGATGATGATGATGATGATAATCACAACAGAAGCAGCAACAACAAATGCATAGTGCTTCCTGTGTTCTATTTATTATTTCTGTTATCATCATAGTACACCAGTGTGGTGGTACTATTATTCTCCTCATATCATAAATGAGGTAACTGAGGCACAGAAAAGTTAAGTAAGTTGCCCAAGGTCACACAGCTTGTAAGTGATGGCGATATGATTTGAAACCAGTCAGTGTGGTTTGTATTTTGTAGCCATAAAGTATATATAAAGTATTGTCATTATTATCTACAGTTTGTGAATGTACTAACTTGAATAGTTGTGGTATCTTATGCAACATTGTTTGATGGTAGAATTCTTGCCTTCCAACTCCTTAAGGAAGAGTTAGAGGTTTGTGACGAACTAGTGCCTTAACTTCGTTGTTGGAGCTCATGGTGTAAATGGAAAATTCATCTCGAAACTTTTGTTATCATTACCACATGTAAGAACTATTAAAAGATCTGACCATAGACTGTTAGAGAAGCCCATAATCTATGAGTGGAGCAAACATCATAGGTCATGTAATTCAATGCAGAAATACCTTTTAATATATTCCTGGTTTTTCAAGTTATTTCAAGGTCTACTAATTTGATTTAGCTTGTTGAAGAAATAGGAAAATGATAGGAGAAGAGCCAATTATAAATCAGATAAACAGCTTAAAATTGTAAGTGATAAAATTCTTTAAAAATCCCCCAATTCACAAATGTAAATGTAGCATATTATTTTCCTAATAAAATGCAGTAATGGATAAGTATGACATTCAATGATTTTACAAATAGGCTAAAGTAGTTTATAAAGTTATTTTTAAAAGTCTGTATTGACAACCCTACATTATGTTACACTGTTACAGTAGTGAGCCTAAATTGAATTCATCTTCATTTGAAAGTTCTATAATTTCTGTAGAATTCCTGACTATGAAAGGAGGAGAACTAAACAAATCTCATTTACATTTGAAAGCTGGGTGGTCATTTGGGCTCCTTCACTGGATATGAGATGTGTTTCACAGTTATCAGTGGGTCTCAGCAGATCTGAAACTGTGTGTCGTGAACCTTTGCAGTCCCTTGTGAACAGGTGAATTTACTAATGTTAAATCCAGGAAAGGTGGGGACCCCACCGTAACCATACCTATATATTGACCATAGGATTTATAAGTAAAAAGATTCGTGTAGACTTTTGGGTAAATAAACTAGAATTTAGGCATTCGATTAAATATTTTCTCAAGTAATTGTCTTAGAATATCATACCCTTCTGTCTCTTATTTAAATGATGCTTCTTTTGGGGAAATTATTCTGGAATTCTGCTATTTGGAGCCAGAGTTTTGTGGTTGTTGTTGTTTGTGGATTTTTGCTTGATTGTTTTGTGCCTGTGCTTGAGATGCTCCAGAAAGTTGGTTTCTCTTTCAGCCATGTTTCTCTTTTGACTACAGTTGTTACAGAACATGGCAGCATGTCTGTCATGTCCAGCTTCCCAAAGTGGCTGCTTCAAAGGGCAGGAGCCACTGGCTCTGTTCCACGGGCTGGTGTGTGCATTAAAGGGGGTGTGTTGCTTCATAGCTGCACCTGCAAAGGGGCCTCCAACTGGAGGCTAATGGACGTTACTGGAAAAACAAAAAAGTTTTATATTCGAACAAGTTTGGGAAATTCTGATTAAGAAAATCAAATATGTATATTTTTATATACCTCAGGACTTCTCAGAACATTTAATATGTTAATGTGTACTGTGATCTCTTCAGGGGAATATTCAGAGCATCTCCCTAATGAATGCTCTGGGGAAAACACATGGATTTCATAGTTGGTACCTCCCAAGCAAATTGGATTGTTTGAAACAAAAAAATAGATGATGTAAATGTTAAGGCTGCACCTGAATGCAAAAGGGGTGGAGCAGAAATCCCTGAGCTGCACCCAGTCCCCACTTCCCCTTCTCAAATTCAGGAGCATGAATGGCTCCCCTGCCCCCCACACTTCCTTTTCTCCCCCAAACACAAGATGCAGGACCCTTGGAACAAACAAAACTGCTTGTGCAAAGAATCAGGCATGGTGGTTCCGAGTTGCTCCAAGGCCTATGCCTGAATTAAAGGTGAGGCCACATAAGAGGAAATAAAAGGGTCTGCTCAGAGATCAAATGAAGCATTTGTATAGAACCTTATTCAGAATGGATACAAATGCATCAATTCTTCAGAATTATAGGTGAATCAAAGGAAAATTACATCCAAGCAGTTAAAGCAGCTGCCAGCAGTCTAACCACGTGTGGAGCAGAGATGCAACTTTGAAGCTTCCTGCCTGGTGTGCCAAAGAGCCAGATGTGGCAGGTGGAAGGATAGCGACTCCAGCTCAGCATCTGGAGTGTATAAATCTGTCCCACAGAAAATTAAGAGGTGCACAAGAAGGTAGTGAAAATGACCAGTTGAAAATATATTTTTGAAAGAAAAATCACTTTGAAGAACGTAAAACATTCTTTTTTGAAATTAGAAGTAGGTTCAATATTGCTCTATGTATTGGCAAAGGAAATCATATATGGGGATTATCCTAGCTCCAAAGTAGCAAAACCCCAAGATTTCTTTCTAGGGGAGAAAGAGAGTGGGGAGTGAGCACGCTTGCTACCCATGGCTACCTGTGGTATTGTGTTTCTAGGAAGAAAGGATGATGTTCCCAAACTAAGCCAGTCGTTAGTAATAATGACCCAATTCAGTTACTCCACAGGTCTGAGGAAGGCTGCTTGTGTAGATGTGTTCCTCGGGGCTTCCTTCTACTGGTTGGAGAATCTGGGTTACCAAAAAGACATCCTCTCTCTGTCTTTCTGTCTGTCTCGCTCTCTATAGTCTCACAGGTGTCACATATATGAACAATTTCACAAAGGCAATATGAAATAATTCAATAAGCATTTATCCAGGTCACAGAATCTGGTTGAAAGGACCTGAGAGACTTTCTAGTCAACCCCTCATATTGCAGAAGCTACAAGTGAGAAGCAGCCTAAAAAGTGACTTGTCTGGGGAAGGCCCAGGAAGTGTTAGAGTCAGGGTGGGTCTTGGGGGCTTGGCTTCCCAGGTCAGTGCTCCCATTTTGCTATGCGTCCTGTCTTGCATCAAGGTCTCAACATGCTTTCCTAACATGTGTGCCTTCAAAACATGGGGTGTCTTCAGGTCTAAGAAGTTCTCCTGTAGTGACCCTCTATGCTTTCCCATTTCTAAGAAAAGGAGACATGAAGGGGGACTTAAACCAAAGTGCAGAGGGGGTCAGGTTAATTATAAGGAAATATTATGGAGTCTCATTCTTTGGGGTCCTGAAATCATTAGGTAGTTTCTGGGTGTAGAGAATGGATAACTAACAAACTAGATAAAATACAGTAAGCATCATCTCCATTGTACTTAGTAAAGATGAAAAAAAATAAAGAGACCACCAGGCTAAGAATTATAATTTCCATCTATAATCTCATCTGTTTCTGATCTTCTCACACTCAGAACCCACTGCTGATAATGCTTAAAGCACTCTCACAACCATAATTTTCTTTGATCCTCAGAACTGACCAGTGAGATCAGCTGGATGCCCATTTGCAGATAAGGTAATGGACATTCTGAGAAGTTAAGATGTGCCCAGAGGCAAAGGCAGGACACGAATCTGGGAAATCTGCCCTCCAAAGTTACGTGTTGCCTTTTCCTACAAGCTGCCAGTGGGGCCATTGCGATGAAGGTAAGTGGGAGCACCATGATGGGGCTCTCCCCAAATGAAGTCTAGTGCCTGCTTCCAGAGAGGAGGTATCAGGATAAAGAGGGATGACAGCAGAGGTGGGCAGTGATGGTGGAGGGCTGTTAAGGACAGACTGGATGTGACAGGCAGCAGAGACCGCTGTGGGGTCTTGTCAGTTGACAGTGTGATGAACGTAGTGGCACTTGAGGAAGATGATTCTCCCAGATAACAGCATCATCATCAACAATAACATTGGCATCTTTCCTGTGCCTGAGCTCTGGGGTTTCCAAATGCTGCCTGTCCCTGTGAGAAAGATAAAAAGCCTCCTCAGTTGGAACCTGGCCAGCTAATCTTGGAGCTCCAGTTCAAGGAGCAGGCCAGATGTGTCCTAGCAAGGAAACACTATAGGTTTGGACAAAGGCTTGTTCAGGTATAAAATATAGCTCTGGGGTAGGTGACAATTCCTACCACATGTGCAGGAGGAGAGAATTGCAAGCTGGTTCATGTTGCTGCTGCCTGTTCTTTCTACGTGAACAATGCATCCTAGCAGCTCTGCACAGCCCGGGAAGCTTGGTGTGTGCTCAGTCCTCCAAGCATCCAGGGATCAATTTGCATTTATCTGGGATCGGCATCTATATTTCAACTTCTAGTTCAACCTTATTAACTAGATGGTGCTTTCAGGTATCCTTGACTTTATCTATGGGGCAAGTGGTACTAAGGGCCAGATATTCCAAATTCTGTCTGTGTAACCTTTTAAGATTTTTCTGTCTGGAAGATTATCTAAGTATACTGTTTAGAAGATAGTGGATGTTCAATAAATTCATGTTTTTGGCCAAGGGTGTGCACAAGAATCAACCTGGGAGCTTTTGTTTTCCCCCTACAAAATGTACATGCTCATACTTTCTCCATCCTTACACAAGCACCCTAATTCAGAGATTCTTTTGAGTATGTTTGGAGTAAGACCAGGCATCATGTTTGAAAAGGCCCCAGGTCATTTTAATGCACAACTCTGGCCTAGAACCATTACAAAAATTATTGTTGTGTTGCTATAAATTATTTATGAAGAACTGAGCCTAAGGACCTAGTATCTTAATTGTCTACGTAAAATAATTGCTGTGCTTCATTAGAGCAGATTCTCTATGTGGAAATGATTTAATATTTAGTTTCCTACAAACATTAATATATTTAAAAATATTTATTTATATCACATTTTGTTCAAAAAAAGGTTTGAAATGACTCTCATTAAATAACTTTTCTACACAAAATGTCTTCTAATTCAGATTGCTCTTCATGCCTAATTAGTTTCAATTAAGGAATTTTATCAAGTTTTCAGTATTTATCTTTTTTTCAAAATTTTTCCTTTAAAAACTTTTGTTTACCAAAACAATTCTTATTTATTGTAGAAAAAATTAGGAAATACGTAAAAAGCAAATGGGAAAAAATCATCCTCACTCATAGTTGCCACTCAGAGGTAACTGATGTAAATGTTTTGACATAATCTTCCAGAATTTATATCTATGTATGCTTATATTTTTAAAAAAGCCTTACTACACTTACTATTTGTAGGCCTTTTATTCATCTGTCACAAATATTTTCGGTAATACACAATACCAAATTGGTTTTCATAAAAGTCACAGGGAATTAGACATCTACAACAATAACATAAGAGAACAAGGAACTCTTCTATGCCTTTACCGAGATTTCCCAATTGCTAATGTTTGTCCACTTTTGTTTTCTGTCCACATACACATTTTTTTTTTAAATTTAGCTTTATGGAGATTTACTCACATACCATACAATCATCTATGTTGTACAATCAACTGTTCACAGTACCATATATAGTTGTGCATTCATCACCCCAATCAATTTTTAAACATTTTTCTTACACCAGAAAGAATAAAAATAAGAATAAAAAATAAAAGTAAAAAAGACACCCAAATCACCCCCCCATCTCACCCTATTTTTCATTTAGTTTTTGTCCCCATTTTTCTACTCATCCATCAATACACTGGATAAAGGGAGTCTGAGCCATAAGGTTTTCACAATCACACCATCAGCCCATGTAAGCTACATGGTAATATAATCATCTTCAAGAATCATGGTGGTTTAATAGTTTCAGGTATTTATTTCTAGCTATTCCAATGTGCTAAAACATAAAAAAGGATATCTTCATAGTGCATAAGAATGCCCTCCAGAGTGACCTCTCGACCCCGTTTGAAATCTCTCAGCCACTGAAACTTTATTTGGTTTCATTTCCTTTTGGTCAAGAAGATTTTCTCAATCCCATGATGCCAGGTCCAGGCTCATCCCTGGGGGTCACATCCTGCATTGCCAGGGAGATTTATACCCCTGGGAGTCAGGTCCCATGTAGGGGAGAGGGCAGTGAGTTCCCCCGCCGAGGGGGCTTAGCTAGAGAGAGGGCCACATTTGAGCAACAAAGATTATACTGTAGGCTTGGCCTGCAAGTAGGCTTAGCCTCTCCCTTGCAGCAACAAGTTTCATAAGGGCAAGCCCCAAGATCGAGAGCTTGGCACACCAAATTATCAGTCCTCAATGTTTGTGAGCGTATCAGTAATAGCCCAGATGTGGACGTCCAACACTTCTGTGTTTTCCCCCAGCTCCTCAGGGGGCCCCTGCATATACATTTTTATTCTCTGTCCAAATTACTTTGGGATGTAATCACCATTTCATACTAACCTGTACAAACCTACCAGATCTCACTTCTTATTCAAAGTTCCATGTAATTATGATGTTTAAATAAACTGACCATATGAGTTAAATTATTTAGTGTGCTATAGAAGATACATATCCTGCACCAAATAAACATCTCCTCCCTTGGTCTCATAGTCAGTATTTTCCTTTACCCTTTTCCTGATTTTCCTTAGTTCTAACCAGATTCACTTCATTCATATCTCTAACTGAAGTCTGAACTCTTTTTCAGCTTTTTGAACATTTGCTGTATGAGGCAATACTGACGTTCATAGCTGCTGAGCTCTAGCTCTGGGTTTCATGTGTCACACAGATATCCAAAGTTCCAGAGACTGACCAGGTTATACACAAAGGGATCAGCATCTCAGAATTTGGAGATAGCCCTTACGATTCAGGAATAGATGTGACTGCTGTAAGAGCTTACAATCTAGGGACCATTACAATAAGCGTTCTCCTGATAAGCTGTGCTCTAAGATTCAATTCTGAGTTTACACCACAAACACATTATTTTTGATGAATTGTTTGAGAGTAAATTGCAGACATCACAGTCCTTAAATCTCTTAATATTTAAGCATTTAGCTGAAGAATAAAGACATTCTTATGTAACTGTGATAAAATTATTAAATTTAGGAAGTTTAACATTGATACAGTTCTTTTATCTAATATATAATCCATAGTCATATTTTTACAACTGTCTCAAAATGTTTTTAAAGTAACTTTTTTCAACCCAGAGTTCTTATTCATTTTTTTAGAGTACTTTATAAATTATGGAAATTAAGTCCTTTGTCAGTTTAGCAAATATGTGTTCCAATTTGTTTTCAGCTGGACTCTCCACTTGTTTAAAAATTAAGTCTACTTGTACTCTAGCCCCATCTGGGGATATGGAAAAAGAATGTGCCACAGGGTCTGCAGGCAGTACCAAATTTGGAGTTTCAAGTGTCTGAGCTGCAACCTCAGTTTTCCAAGTTGGACATTTCTTTTTGTTATTGCAGCAGCATTTAGATGCATAAAAGCATGGATTTGTCTCATTGTTCAGGCTGTCTTGGAAGTGTGGCCTAGTCACCATAATTTGTTGTTGCTTTATCATTCAAATGTCTCTGACAGTGTTGGATGGCATCAGTTTGATTGTGTGGTAGTCTGGGTTCATGGTCCTCTTTCCTGGTCAGTATTTACCTTTCTCCCAAAGGTCATTTCTCTGAACCTGTTCCCCATCTTCTTTTAGTTTCTCTCTAGGGATAGATGCAGCTGAATTGTAATGGGTCTTGGGATCCCCTTAATAGAAAAACAGAAATCTCCAGATTGAGGAGGCTGTGTCAGATTCTATCAAAAGGATTTGGCTAAGCAGTGTGAGAGTAAGTCAGTGGAAGGGTAGCACATGGGACTACAAGCGATCTCCTTATGTCAATTTCTCATCATATATAACTACTCAACTTTTGCAGGTATCATAGGGTCCACCAAATGTTCACCATTTTCTCCTCAGTAGTAGTATCAGTTGCCAGGTAAAGCTATTATCTTAGAATCCCATGTACCTTCCTTGCCCTAAAAATCACGTTTGAAGAGAAGGAGAAAAGGAATTACCATTTATTGAGTGCCGTATACACTTGGGGTTATTTTAGCTTAAAACCTTACAAACAAATTTAAGTGCAATTTGAGAAGAAGTAATATAATGGAATGCACTGTATTAAAGTTACAAAAAGCAACTTTAATATACATATAAATAAAACCCTTCAACTATAGAATACTACAAGTAATCATCAGGACTAAGTAGAGCGTGGCCGTCTTACTAATTCCCACTCCTTTACCAGCACACTGCCGAAACTCCTCTCTTGGCTTCTGTCTCAGACCCGTCCATTTGTTCTGGTTTTTTGTGTGTGGCTGAGCCACACAACACTGGCTACTTTCCAAAATGTAGCTAATAAATTAATTACAAAGGGTGCACAGACCTTCCATTTACAAGTGCTGGAATTCAGTGTGCTCTTCGTTGAATTCCTCTAGCTGTTTCCATTCCCATCTACTAAGAACAAGTGCCTCCTAACCCCAGCTTTCATAGAGCTGGGGCTGGGGGGCGGAGGTGGAGGGCTATTTGGGCTGCACAGCCAGCCCACAGCCAGTCTTGTCACCAGATCGGATGCACATTGGTTGGTTTTTTTGAGGCGTTTCATAAACAGGACGTTATCACAACAAAAATGAGCTGTTACTCAAATTTTGTCTGCACACACAGTTTCCCTCTGACATATGGGGAAACAGGATCGTTTGTTTAATTATTTATTTATTAGAGAAATTGTATGTTTACAGAAAAATCATGCAGAGAATATGGAGCTCCCATATACCCTCCCTCACACTCAGAGCTTTCCCTATTATTAACACTTCACATTCATGTGGTACATTAGTTAAAGTTCATAAAATAATATTATTACAGTTATACTATTAACTATAGTACATAGTTTACATTAGGGTTCATGGGTTGTACAGTGCTATGGTTTTAAAAAATTTTGTTATTGTAGTAACATATATATGTATGTGTGTATGTATATATATATTAACATATATATAAAATCTAAAATTTCCCCTTCTAACCACATTCAAATACATAATTCAGTTGTATTAACTACATTCACAATGTTGTGCTACCATCACACTACCAAAACTGTCCATCACCCAAAAAGAAAATCTGTATCAATAAAGCATTAACTCCTATTCCTTCCCTGTTACCTGTATCTAGCTTCTGACTCTAGGAATCTGCTTATTGTAATTATTTCATATAGTGAGACCATTCAATATTTGTCCTTTTGGGTCTGGCATTTCACTCAGAATAATGTCTTCAAGGTCCATCCATGTTGTAGTATATATCAGAACTTCATTCCTTCTTATGACCAATAATATTCCTTTATATGGCTATACCATTGTATTCATCATTTCATCTATTGATGGTCACTTAGGTTACTCATATCTTTGAGCAATTGTGAATAATGCTGCTATGAATATCAGTGTGCAAATATCTGACCCTCTTCTTTATTATTTCCTTCCTTCGGCTTGCTTTGGGTTTAGTTTACTTATCTTTTTCCAGATCCTCCGGTTGTGAGGTTATGTCTCTGATTTGAAGTCTTTCTTCTTTTTTAATGTAAGCATTTAGAGCTATAAATTTCCCTCTCAACACTGCCTTTGCTGCATCCCATTAGATTTGGTATGTTGTGTTTTCATTTTCTTTCACCTCAAGATATTCTTAATTTCCATTGTGAGTTCCTCTTTGACCCACTGGTTGTTTAAGAGTGTGGTGTTTAATTTCCACATATTTGTAAATTTTCCTTTTCCCCCTGTTACTGATTTCTAGCTTCATTCCATTGTGGTTGGAGAAGATACATTTTGTGGTTTCAAAATTTGTGAATTTATTGAGACTTATTTTGTGACCTAACATACGGTCTGTCCTGAAAAATGACCCATGTGCCCTAGAGAAGAATGTGAATTCTGCTGCAGATGGGTGAAGTGTTCTATAAATAGGTCTATTTAGTTTATAGTATCATCAGAGTCTTCTGTTTCCTTATTGATCTTCTAGGTGTTCTATCCATTATTGAAAGTCTCCTCCTATTAATGAAGAACCATCTATTTCTCCCTTCAAATATTTGCTTCATGTATTTTGGGGATCTGGCGTTAGGTGCATATACATTTAAAATTATCTTCTTGTTGAATTGACCACCTTTATCAATATATAGTGGCCTTCTTTATCCCTTGAACAGTTTTTGACTTAAAGTCTATTTTATCTGATGTTAGTATAAATAATAATGGATTAAACTGATTTAGTCATAGTCTCTATGGTCCTTCTCAGTTTTGTTTTTTCTCATTGTATCATTACACAGTAATGTAACAGGCCTTCCTCTATGTAATCTTTCTTTCATCAATACGATTTAAGGATGAGGAATCATTGTCTACCCACATCACCACCACCCATCTGTCCCCAGTGGGGCCTCCACTGCCACAGAGAGAGTCAAGTTTTAGAATTCCAGGGGTGGAAGGCAGAGACAAACATTCAACCCCACCTCCATCCCAGGTTATTCCTGACAAGGAGTTCTTAAGACTTCCAAGGTGACTAATCAATAATATGATTACCTGTTCCAGTTAATCACCTTTACAATGAAGAAATTTAACTTTTTGGGGGGTTTAACTGTGAGTTTCAATATTTTCAATAGTGGGCATTGAAAGCGATTAAGTGGATCATGGCTAACATTTTAAAAATGAAATAGAATAGAATGAAATAGTCTACAAATGTAAAATTGCTTTGTGGAACAGCTATGGTTGCATGTGAGACAGTGTGTATAATGAGAAGTGGCACTTAGATGCCTTGCTAAAACTCAGGAAAGGTTTCTAGAAGGATAAAGGATGAATAGGTACCTCTGGAAAATCAGTGGGTCTGCTACCATTCCATTCCATTCCATTCCGTTCCATTAAAAACTTGCTGATGCTACTTACCAGGTCAATTTAGTGACCCACTAATAGGTTTCAAACCTGTAATTTGAAAATCCTTGTCCTGAAGTATAGTAGGTTATAAATTATAAATAATTTTAGAAGTCAGGTTATCAGGAGAAGTTAAAAAATAGATTATGCCAAAAATATTGCTAATATTTTAGCTAGTCTGAATTTTTATCAAAGTTATACATGCATGGAGTTTGAAGGGCCAAATAGTTTTGCAAGTAGTGAGGTTCCTACTGCCATCCCTAACTCTCACCTTCAATTTCACACATCTGGATTTTCAACTCTTGAAACTGACTCTTTTGGTATTTACCTGTGTGTGAACCTAGTGTTTATATTCTACTTCTTGATTTTTGTTTTTTAGGCATTATCTATTGATAGTCCACTACAGAAATGAGGATTTTCCTTCTTGCCCCTAACTGTTCACCCTCTACCTACTTCTTGTCCCTTCAACCTTCCAAGGTAGTTATATCATAATTTTAGTTAGTTAAATATTCAGTGTTTACATTATTATGACTATGTAAGTTATGACTATATAAAACTATTCATAGTTTTTGTTCCCTTTTTAGTTTATTAGGATAGCTAGAAGGAAATATTTGAAACTGTTGAACTGCAATCCAGTATCCTCGATTCTTGAAGATGATTGTGGCATATAGCTTATACGGTGTGACCATGTGATTGTGAAAACCTTATGGCTCATGCTCCTTTTACCCAGTGTATGGACAAATGAGTAGAAAGGTGGGGACAAAAAGTAAATGAATAATAGGGGGAAGGAGGAGTATGGGAAGTTTTGGGTATTTTTTTTACTTTTACTTTTATCCTTACAATAAAAATGAAACTATTCATTGGTGATCCATTTAGTTTCCTAGGATTGATTTTTCCCTGTGCAATATTTTATATATTCTTGTGTTATTGTCTTTAAAAATTTTATTTAGTGCTCTATGTGCTTATCACTAATCCAACCCGCCCCCCATTTGCCTCCCCATTATGTAAATCTCCACCAATATACTTAAACATACTAGATGTTTTACTGATTTCATCTTCTTGAAGAAGTCCAATCAGGACTATTTCTCAGGTCAGCTATGCGGCTATTATTTTGGGATCTCCCATCACTGTCATCTTGGGTATTCCCTCAACCTCCCTCTAATGTTGGATACACTGTGTTTTGGATCCCAGGCTTCCTTTTTCTTTTTATTCCTTCATTCTAGAGAAGCACATTCAGCAGTAATTACCTAAGAAAGGCTGTAGGTTAAATAAATGCATTGAGATCTTGCATGTTTGAAAATGTCTTTATTTTACTTTCACTATTAATTCATAGTTTGGTTGGACATAAATTCTAGGTTAGGAAATTTTTGCCTTTGAAATGTTGAAGAAAATGCTCCATTGTCTTCTAGGCTTTGGTGTTGCTATAGAGAAATCTGATAACCTCTGATTCTTAAACCTCTGTAGAAAACCTGTTTTTTTTTTAAATCTCTCTGGAAGTTTGTAGGCCTTTCCTTTGTCTTCAGTGATGAAACATTTCAATGACCTGCCTGGGCTGAGTGTGTATCTATTTTTACTGACTGTTGGAAACACTCAGTGGATCCTATAAATCTGGGAGATTCATCCTTTGTTTCTGGGAGATTTTCTTCAGTTATTTTATTGATTATTTTCTCCCTTTCTTTTCCTCTTTTCTCTCTTTTTAGACTCCAATTATTATAATATTTAATCTCCTGGACATATATAACTATATGATATAAGATTTTTTTAGCTGTTTTTTTTTGTCTTTTTGTTCTGTTTCCTGAGATATTTCTGCAGCTTTATCTTTCAACATTTCTGATCAGTATTTTATTGCTGCCATCAGATTTTTTTATTTTCCAAGAGCTGTTTTATCTTGTTCTTTGAATGTTCCATTGTTATTATTATTATTATTATTTTAAGATTACCCTATTCTGGCTTCCCTTATGTCTACGAGGATATTAATGCTTTTTTTGTTTGTTTGTTTCTAGTATGGTCTCTGCTTTCTGGAAGTTGCTTTATCACTGTTTGTTTTGTTCTCTGTCCTTGCTTTAGAAGATGTTCTCAGCTGACTGGTGACACTTGGCTGTCTACTTATATTTTAGAATGAGACCATAAAACTCTAGATGGAACCTGTGTACCTGGAGGGCTTCACTGTAGGGTGATCTGGTTGGGACTTTTCTTTGGGGAGCCCACATGTCAGAGTCTGGGTCCTTTCCCCTTAGGCTGATCAGATGCCCCAGAGAAGACTCTTCAGATTTCTTGTCTGGAGAGTATATGCCTAACTGCGGCCAGTATTGTGGGAGCCAAATAGGGAAGAAGGAGTGGTGAGGAGGCAGCACAGTGCGATCTCAATATTCATTTCATGAACTTTCTCTTATTCCTTTTGTTTTCAGCACAGTACCCCCAACCTCAAAAGGGCTTGTTGTTTCCAGTGCAAAGACCTTCTCTAGAGAATAAGCCTGTATTCTTCCACTGGTTGGTGTAGGGGAGGGGCAGTTGCTTGGCTTAGCATAATAGTGGAGGAGATTTGTGCTTCTTAAACAGACTTTCAACCAATCCTCCTCTTCTAGCCCTATAACCAACTCCATTTTCAGAGGTACCAGGCTTCACCAAATGCTGAGTCTTTTATGGGTTCTGAGTATATATCAGGTTACTCCTGTGGCCTTCCTTACAGTGGGGTAAGCATTCAACTTTCTTCAATCTGCTGTCATTTATCACTTGGACGTCTTTCCAGATTTCAAAATATTTTTTTGTCTTTTTCCCCATATTATTTGTCCTATGAGTTTATTCCTTGAAAACAAAACAAAACAAAACAGAACAAAACTCTTTTCTGCTATGTTAGTGGAGTTTCTGAATGCAGCAGAGGTTCCAATGTGTTCAATCTGCTACGTATAATTGCTATATTTAGGTCTCTCAAATTATTTTAAACAAGCAGTTTCAACCCTTTCTTTACTTTTTTCTCCCCACAATCCTTTAAAAATTTCTAAAATATAGTACAGTTGTTTAATTTGCATGTCACTTCTTTAACTTTATCTTTTTTTTCCTCTAGTAGAAAAGCTTTTGAAATTTAACAGCAGATATGTGGAGAGCAGGGAGGAGGAAGGAAAAAAAAAAGGTGGGAACTAGTAAATCCTCAAACTTGATTATCATCTCTTAAATTATCAAGAGGTAATGATAGCTAACATTTTAGAGGGTTAACAAGTAAAAAATAGATCTGAACCTTGAAGAATGTGTAGCTTGCACAGTTTTTTTGTTTTTTATTTTTTTTGCTGGCATCATGAAGTATTTAGGGAAAAAATTTGAAAACTGCTTTTTAAAGTGTCTGACCTTGGTCATTGGCCCTGAAAATAAGTGAGTAGGAGTTGCTGTGTAGTTCCTGGGACTTGAAAGAAAACATGTCTGTGGCTGGGTGCCTTTTCTCTGCAATCAAAAGCAGAGATAGGAATCTTCAGACTGTGACAATAACAAAACTGCTAGATAAGTGGTACCCAAATTTCCAGTATTCACATCTCATTAAAGTGTCTTAAGGGAAATGACACCGCCCGTTAACATGTAGTCATTCTTTCTAGCCAACAGTATCAGCTGGGAGCAGGGTGGTTTCGAGAAGGTGTGTGAGATTTGGCATCAAAGACAAAAAGCCATGATTCACCTTCTGGCTTTATTTCTCAAAAATTGTGAGAATTTCTATCGGTTGCTTAGCAGCTCTGAGCCTCAACTCCTGTCTCTAAAATAAGAACGATAATGTCTTCTTTGAAGGATTAGAGACAATGCTTGTTCATTTCCTAGCACAGTGCCTGACAATTAATACATGCTCAGTGAGAAGTGGTTGCTGTTACATTATTATGGTAGTTGGCAAAAAGACAGGGAGATGCCCCACAAGGATATGAGTAGAATTTCTCCTGGTGGGCGAGAAAAAAACACAGACTGGATTGTGGATGGAGGGTCTAGAAAGTTAAAAAAAAAACAACAACAACAACGACAGGAAAAGAAAAATAAAGAGCCTTCAGATGGGAATCCTATTTTTTCCTTTCTGGATAAATGACTCCATCTGAACTACCCCAGATTAGTGAAGCAGGGAGGTGGTGAAGTAGGGCATATAATTCATGCTGCAGTCCATTAGGATAGATCGAGTCTCCTCTGCTTCGCAGAAAGCTCGTCTCTGGAGCTCCATTTAAATAGTGTGCTGAGCCCTAGTGCATGCAAACAATAATGTCCCTAGCCACTGCCAACAAATAACCTTTTTACAGCAATAAACTCCAAAGCCTCCAGAAATTAGCATGGAGTTAATTTTAGCAGAGACATAACGAATGAGGCTGCCTGAACTGAAGGGAAAAGGAGAGTGTACATGCTATCACGAAAGTAGGGCAGAAGCAGCAATCAAACATACCAAGAGGTTTGAAACCCTCTCAATGATACAGCTTTGGGTTTATGCGTGTATCTTTATATAAACTGTGTGTGTGTGTTAAACACATGTAGACATACAAATGTCTCTCCCACAGGCAACTCCGGCAGGATTGATTGGAGAGATTGGGGTGGGAAGCTTAAAGTGAGGGGAAGGTGATAGGGAGTAAACTATGTGAACCTGAATTATCATAGGCACGAGTCTGGGGTAGAGACTGTACTCCTTCTCTGCTTCCTCTCCCCCCTGCCCTTGACTTAATATTGCTCCAGATACAGAAAACCGATGTTTCCCACACTGTTTTAAACCATGCAATGTAACAAGATTACCTTGATCTTTTGTTCAGAAAGCCTTGAAAAATAATCCTTTTGTGAAGCTGAAAACAAGGAATTAAAAAAAAAAAAAAAAAAAAAGGAAAGAAAAGAAAACCCTTGGTGTTTAACTTGCCTAAACCAAACCATTAATTCTTGTTTCTCTTCTTTCTGATATTCACAAAGCCCCTTAGTACTGAAGCCACTGGTTTTAACAAGAGACAGCTGCCTTATAAAGAAATCTACAACACTCTTAAATAGCTTTACTTTTACTTGTTTCTAATTTTATTGACCACCAAGAGTGGGTTGCCTTATTTTACTGCTTACAATCTAAGACTTTTGTGTGGCATGAAAGTTACCGTGGAAGGCGTTTGTCCCTGTAATGACATAGAACAAGGATGCAATGTGTGACTTCAGGTAGAAGTGCAGAAAGTGGTCATTTGGTTTTGGGTCTTAAAGCTCTTCTAAAAGCTGGAGCTTTTATTGGAATAAGGGCAATCCAAGTCTGATAAATGGGAACACATCTGGCTCTATCCCTGACGAAACCCGCATAGTATTAATTATACCGATAGTTAAAGCTGAGAAGTGAGTAGAACATTATTTATAGTGATCTTTGCTAAGTAAATCATTTTAAAAATGGCTTTCCAAATGTAATATTTACCTTTTAAGAAGCCCTCCAGAATTAGAGGGGCTTTACAATAGAACATGAAACATATTGCAGGCAGAGACAGAAGCTGTCTTGATTAATGCCCACGATTATCAGCGATGCAAATCACTTTCGCTTATTAAGTCTTGTTTAATATCCTAATGAAGGCTTCCTGAGCAGATTTGGTGATTCCAGAGAAAGTGACTGTGAACTAATGCCCTTTCAGCATGTTGAGAATGAGCAGTACTATAAAGAAAACCTCATTTACCATAATTCCTTCCCTGCCCAGGACCCTTTTCTCAGTTTCTACTTCCCAGCAGGAGACAATTAACCTTTTCAGTGCCAGAAGTGATTCCCAGCACATTCCCGCTGCGAGGGCCAGCAGGGTCAGAGGAAGATGGAAGTTCTCTTTAGTTTTCACCCTCATAGAACAGTTGTAAGAAACTGGACTGCAAAGTAAGGATATAAAATGTAGCTGCTGTTTAGGTTACTTGACTTGGACATACGTGGTATCTTGCACCCTACCAAAGTCTTTTAAAATACCAACCACAGCCGCCTGGCATTGCTTATTCGTTCAGCTCAAATCAAAGACTGCCAGAAATGAAAGCAGATACGCTGAAGAAAGACTATTCCACCCTTAAATGCTGGGCTTCCTTTGTGATCTGTCAGAAAGTAGGTTTTATTGACGTTGAAAAATCTGGGAGGTCAAGGTGGGGGTGGTGATTTCCGGATTTGCCTTTGGCTTTCTTTGTGCAGCTGTGCTCCCATTTTGTGGCTCTGCTTGCACTGGGGGCAGTTGAGATGACAGAGGGCTAGGGCCTGTGCTGAGCCCTTCTCTGTTCAGGTGGCTGCCTCCCATTTGTGAATTTGTAGCTATCCTAGCATCACTACTTCTTGCTTGCAGAAACAATATGTAGAGGTGAGGGAGAGAAGGACCCAGCTGGGGCAGAAGAAAGTGAATAAGGCCACAGGGCTTGGGGATGGGGGAGCTGTACTCATCTCCCCTTTCGGGCCCCATTGGAGTGACTGCCCCCACTGAGCACTCCTGTGATGTCAGGCTCGTGTGTCATCTTGGCCAGGTGATGGTGCCCAGTTGTCCAGTCAAGCAGGCACTGGTCTAACTGTTACTGTGAGGACATTTCGTGGACTTAAATCATCCGTAAGTTCATGGCTGATTATATCTGCAGGCAACTAAGGTGTGTGCCTTCAGCAATGAGAGATGTTTAATCCAATCAGTTGAAGGTTTTAAAAGGAGAAGCGATGACTTCAGCAGTCAGAAGGGAGAACTTGCATTTCTACTTCAGCCAGCCAGCTTCTTCTGGGAATTCATCGGAAATCTTCCTAGGAGTTGCGAGCTTGCAGCTTGCCCTACAGAATTTGGACTTGTGCATCCCCACAGTTGCGTGAGACACTTTTATAAAATCCCTTAATATTTACAGATATCTCTTATTGCTTCTGTTTGCCTAGAGAACCCAAATCTCCTCTGCATTTCAGGAATGCCCTTTCTTATACTTCCTTACCTTAATCTGGATATGTCAACCCATGTCCTAGTATAAAAGGAGAAGGCTTGGTGTTTGGGTAGAGACAGAAAAAAGAACCTGGTGATTTCCTGATTTGCTTTGGAATCAAAAACAGCTGCAAACTGACCATTCGCTTAAGGATCTCATCTTGTCAGTGTCAAAATCAAAGCTTACTAGCCCAGCATAGAACAATTCCAATGTACCAAACATCTGCCTTCCTACGTGATCATGTGAGTATCTGAGGACTTCCTTAATTGCTATTGAAAGGAAAACCATCATCCTATTTTGTTATTCCTAAAGATTTTCAGGGCAGAGCAAGATGTGTTGGTGGGAACAGACACTGTTTGATGAGTCCATTCCTTTGGGGGATGGAAGTGGGATCCATCCCACGTGAGTGCTAGCAATGGGTGCAGCCCGGCAATGCAATGTCTGGTTAGGGCAGGATTTCAGAACTGAGGGAATCACTGAGATCACTTATAACCTTACCTTTTCATCCTGGCCTCCTAACTCATTCCGTGAGCTGCCCCACTCCTCCCCTCACACTTTTGATCGCCCTTAACCTCCTCTAAGTTTTCCTTTCACATTGCATTTTTCATCTTTTAATGTGCTAGACACTTTACACATTTGGCTTGTTTACTGCTTATTTTCAGTCTCCCCCCTGCTAGGTTGTGAGTGCCACAGTAGATCTCTGTTAACTCATGTGCTTAGCTCTCATGCATTTCTAGAAATAAGAATTCTAGAGTTCTGTGTAATTTAGCTTTTGTTGTATACAATTTAAATGATGATATTGGGTGATGAACCACCATAATTATGGGCTATATGATCATATTCAACCTTGAACTCCTAGAGAGACTTGATCTTACTCATCAGGATATCCCAACCCTTGAAACAGTAGATGGTACATGTTGGGTAGTTAAGCCATTTTTGAAAGCTACATAAGTAAAGGAATAAAGAAATTCAAGATACCAGCATCAAGTCTAATGCTGCAAGGATTATTTTTTGAAGAAGAAAAATAGTTCATAGATATAGAAGATAAACAGATAAAGCTGAACCCTTTAAAGATTCAGGCTGAGGTTGAAGCAAAGTTGCCCAGATGTCACTGACCAGGAAGTTTGGCAGGGGATTGAAAAAGAAGTCTACAAATCTGTGAGCCATTTTATGGAGCATCTACAGAATTGCCCAAGAGCAGATGGTGAATATTTTCATAGATGCTTCTTTAGCTATGTTCTAGAAATTTCTACTTCTGTTGTCATTAAAAATATTTAATATAGCAATAACCTCTAAGTGCTTAGTGCTTTTTCATTTACAGAGCACTCACATTCATTTTCATTTGATTCTCAGAGCAACCCTTTGGGATTGGCAGGACTGAAAGCATAATACTAGTATCTACCTCACAGGGGTGTTTGAGGTTTAAAAGAGTTAATAAATGTAACCCGTTTTACTTTTGGATTTACTGAGACTATGGTCTGGAGAGTTTCCATAAGCCCCATGCCTTATTAACATCTTACATTAGTGAAGTAAATTTGTCATAATTAATGAACCAATATTGAGATATAATTATTAACTAGAGTCCACACTTTATTCATATTTCTTTAGTATTTACCTAATATCATTTTTCTTTTCCAGAATTTCATACAGGATACCACATTTAGTTGTCATGTCTCCTAAGGGTCCTCTTGGTTGTGACAATTTCTCAGACTTTCTTTCTTTCTTTTTTTGGTGACCTTGATAGTTTTGAGGTGTAATCGTCAGGTATTTTTTAGTCAGTTTTTCTATTGGGATTTGTGTGGTTTTCCTTTTGATTAGACTGTGATTATGGGCTTTAGGGAGGAAAATCACAGAAGTAAAGTGCCATTTTTATCACATCATATCCAGGGTCTATATATCAACTTATCTCTGTTGCTGTTGACCTTGATAACTTGACTGATGTAGTGTTTGTCAGGTTCCCTAGTGTAAAGTCAACACCCCTACCCCTCCTTCCCTGTCTTTCCATACTCTACTCTTGGGAAGGAAGTCACTGTCTATGCACAGCCCACACTTAAGGAGTGGGGAGTTGTGCTCCCTACCCCAGAGGGTGGTGTATCTACATAAATTATTTGGAATCCTTCTGCATGAGAGATTTGCCTCTTCTCCCACATTTATTTATTCAATCATTTATTTATATCAGTATGACTCGTAGATATTTTACACTTCAGATTATAATCCAATCCTGCTTTATTTTGATGCCCAAATTGTTCCACCTTTAGCCATTGGGAGCTCCTTCAGTTAGCATCTCTGTCTCTTTGACATACTCCCAATATTGTAGCTTTTCTTTGTTGTTGTTTTAAGTGCTTCTTTACTTCCTGATGGTATAAGATGCTCCAGGCTCATATTGTCTATTCCTGCCCCAGTCCTAGAATCAGCCAGTTCTCTAAGAAGTTTTGGCCCCTTTAATTGGAAAATGGTATTAGAACCCAAGAGCTCAGCGGTAGCTAAGCTCATTGTTACTGCAGTGTCATAACTTCTAGACCCTCTCAGCAGGCAGAACTAGAAAATATATGTGTTACAGACCCTGAATTTTGATTATTGTTTTAGACAGTTTGGATAAAAATATTGTTAAAATATATTACATTATATACTTTCCTGCATTCAGAATAGAATATAATAAATGTAATTTAATCTTTCTTAGTAACTGGGGTATTATTGTCTTAAATAATCAGCGCTTAAGATACAGTGGTGGCCCTCAGTCCCGTTGAGCTTTGAGAGACTTATAACTTGTTTTATTATTTGAATTCTGTGCTTGCTTTTTGTAATCTTTCTGTTTTTTCCTTTTTTCCTCTTGGTGTCTTTAGTAACCCCTTTCCTTCCCCCTAATTTATGGTTTGTAATCTGCTGTCTGCTTAGAAATCAGATAACCAAGTTTGGTCAACTTGTGCACAAAGTAAAAGCAAATAGATACTGAGCAAAGATCTGAGGTTCACTCCAGTAAATAAAGTGGATTGTGTAATATCAACTTCAGACAATTTAGGAATCTCTCCTTTCCTTCTTCTTTTCTGTATTCTGTTTCTCTGCTATGACCTAGTTGGATAACAGTACTTGGCAAGTTAGGTCAAACATAAGCTTTATATATGTGGACACTAAATGTATATGTGGTGCTGGTTTGTCCATGTGGTTCTGTGTCCAGGCCCTCAAATTATGGTTAAATCCCTGCAAGGTATAGCGAAAGGAATAGTAGACTTGAATTTAGAAGATGAGTTTGTATTTGACCTCTGGCTCTCTTGCTCTGTTACTTAGGCAAGTCACTCGATTTCTCTAGACCTGAGCTCTCTGATGGAAAATGAAAGAATGACTCCAAGGTCCTTTTCCAGCTTTAACATCCTGTGGCTTCTGAGTGCGCTTTATTAATCTTAGGAGAGGAATGTGATCAAATGGGTTACAGAGCTTCTAATCTCAGTTAAGCTGCCTATGGACTGAGTGATCTTGGGAAATTTTCTCTAAAAATACCCACCTCAGGTGCACACATGTATATGTAGGCATGTATTGTATAAAAAAGGACACATAAGAAATCAGGGAAAAGTGTGGGTTATATATGGACAATATTACAATACCAAGAAAATTGGATCCCTGTTTGGAGGCAAATAAAACTGGATCCCCACCTAAGATTACTAGATGAATTAAATTCCTAAACATGCAGGATTAAAATATAAAGTTATAGAAAAAAATTACGGAGAATATCTTTGTGATCTAGGGCTGGAGAAGGGCTTCTTAAACAAATGTCAATAGCACAAACCTTAAGGCCAAAAATAAAGATAAAATAGATTCCATCAAAGTTAAGACTTTCTCTTGAATGAAGACCATCATGATTAAGGTTAATAAATAGTTAAGAGAATAGGAGAAACTATCTGCAACGTCCAATAGAAAAATGAGCAAAGGATATAAACAGGCAAATTTCAGCAGAGGACACTCCAAAAGTTCACAAGCATATGATGAGATGCTCAAAAATCATTGGTAATCAGAAAAATATAAAATGAATAACAATGAGGTGTCATTTTGTTTCTGTTAGACTGACAAATGTTAGAAAGAGGTGTAATGCCCAGGGTTGGTGGGAATGTGGGCCTCAGGGAATTGTGAGCACTGCAGCTGGGGGTGTGACTGGTGCCTTCCAGCATGACTTACACACGTGTGCCAGTTTGGATATATTGTGTCCCCCAAAATGTCAGGTTCTTTGATACAATCTTGTGGGGGTAAATGTATTAGTGTTGATTAAGTTGGAATCTTTAGGTTGTTTCCATGGAGATGTGACCTACCCAACTGCGGGTAATACCTTTGATTAGATTATTTTCATGGAGATATGGACCCTACCCATTCAGGGTGGGTCTTGATTTAATCACTGGAGTCCTATATAAAAAGCTTACAGACAGAAGGACCTCAGAGCAGCTGCAGCCGAGATAGACATTTTGGAGATGGCCATTGAAAGCAGACTTTTGCTAGCCCAGAGTTTGCCTGGGAGAAACTAAGAGAACACCCCAGATGCCTAGAGAGGAACGTCCTGGGAGAAAGCCATTTTGAAAGCAGAACCCTGGAGCAGACGCCAGCCACGTGCCTTCCCAGATAACAGAGTTTTTCCGGACACCATCGGTGTTCTTCAATGAAGGTAGCCTATTGTTGATGCCTTTGTTTGGACACTTTTATGGCCTTAAGACTGTAACTTTGTAACCAAATAAACCCCATTTATAAAAGCCAATCCATTTTTGGTATTTTGCATAATGACAGCATTAGCAAACCGGAACAGCATGCAAAACCCTGAGGCCTGCAATGCTGGTCTCAGAGAACTTCCCACCCAAGTCTGCAAGGGACATGGATGAGGCTGTTTATAGCAGCACTGCTTTCGCGGTGGGAGATGGAGGCCACCTGGGAGAGTGGGGAGCAGCAGTTAGAAGCAGAGGATGAGATGTATGCCAGCAACACAGACAGATCCAAAGTGGGCAAAAAGTAGAAAACAGAATGTAATATGAGACAATACCATTTATAAAATTAAAAATCTATTCACAAAACCCAGCAATATATCTTTTGCAAGAACACATTCAAATAAAAGGAAACACATTAAGATGCTTGCCTATGGAGGGGAGAGGGGAGGGGACTGGGAAGGGGGCATAGGAATAAAAGGGAATAAATACATACATAAACAAATATAACAAGAAAAGGGTCCTGCATGGTCCTCTGATGTTCATGTGCCATGAGCTGAAGAGTATGATTTACTCAACTTCTGCACCTGAGGCGAAATAAAATAAAATCTTGCCTCATGCTTACTCTGTGTACATGTATTTTTTAAACATGCCCTGGCTATCTCCTTGTATTTTTACTACATGTTTGTATAAATACCATCCTCACTGGACTATAAGCCCCACCCCCCAAAGGCAGGAATTAAATCTTGTGCATATTATTTTTAGCTCTCAGAACACAGGAGATATTTATATTAGTGGAAAATGAATGTACACAGGTTATCTCTACCTTAGGTACTTCACTGGGATTTTGTGGGCACGGCATGAGATAACAGGTATAAATACTCACAGACACTTAAAACACTTTTGGCCTCACCTCTCTCTCTAAGAGCTCACGTGGCAGGTGAACCCACTTCCCTCCCCTCTACGTGGGACATGACTCCCAGGGGTGTAAGTCTCCCTGGCAATTTGGGACATAACTCCCAGGTATGAGCCTGGACCCGGCATGCTGGCATTGAGGAAATCTTCTTGACCAAAAGGGGGAAGCCAAATGAAACAAAATAAAGTTTCAGTGGCTGAGAGATTTCAAATGGAGTTGAGAGGTTACTCTGGAGGGCATTCTTATGTGCTACAGATATTGCTTTTTAGTTTTTAGTGTATTGGAATAGCTAGAAGGAAATACCTGAAACTGTTGAACTACAGTCCAATAGCCTTGACTCTTGAAGACGATTGTATAACTATATAGCTTACATGGTGTGAGCATATGATTGTGAAAACCTTGTTGCTCACACTCCCTTTATCCAGTGTATGGACAGATGAGTAGAAAAATGGGGACAAAAAGTAAAAGAATAATGAGGAGATGGAGGATGGAATGTTTTGGGTATTCTTCTTTACTTTTATTTTTATTCTTATTTTTTTTTTTAGTAAGGAAAATGCTCAAATATTGATTGTGGTGATGAATGCACAACTATATGATGGTACTGTGAAAAGTTGATTGTACAATGGATGATTGTATGGTATGTTAATATATCTCAATAAAATTGAATTAAAAAAAAAAACTGTTGGCCTCAAATGATCCTGAGAATTCATCTGGATTTCATAGATGATTTTAAGAAAAGAAGGGTGAACCAAGAAAATAAAATTTGAGTATCCTGGGGCAACCCATCCACCTTTTCTTAAACGTGTCTGTGGGAACTAAAACCCATCATTATCATTTCGTGAAAGAAAGGGTTTTTAAATATCACTGGGTAAGATAAATATAAAGTACTATAGGAGTTCAAAGAGCCATCAGGATAGATTGAGGATATCAGAAAAGACTTCTGGGAGAAGAAGGCGGCTTCTTAGAGAAGGTAATAGTTGAACTGGACCTTAAACAAGGGGTTTTTTAAACAACAGAGAAGTAGAAATGTTAAAGGATATCACTTTTAATGAAATAATTTATCTTAATGAAAAATTCACTACAGTCTTCCCATTTTTTCTTCATGGAAACTTCATCGCAACCTGGCCTAGGACCATGAACCGCTGAGCAGGTCTGACTTCAAAGAGTTAGTGTCTTAGCTTGTTCTGGTAGGTCTAGGACTAGGGTCCCAAGCTTCTGACTCCAAAGAAAGCTCTTTCCAACCCAGCACGCGAAATTCTTCTGAATGAAGCTCCAAAGACTCTACGAAGTCTGCGTGGAAAATTCCCTCCTGTTTTGGCCAGCTCTGAGTCAGCTGGCAGATGTTTAAAGAGAAAATTTCTTCTGATCCATCCAATGTCAAGAGGTGCTTTGAACTGAGGCTGGAGAGGAACCTGAGTTCATAGTACCCATATCCTAGACCTGTTGCTATAGCACCTGAAATGAATGAGTCACAGGGGAAACAGTGGGGAATGGTGACAGGTATATGTGCAAATGAACGGTTGGTTTCCCAGCCAGCCATAAATGGGACCCAGCTGTGCGGCATAAGCAAGCTTGTGTAATAAAGGGAGGGAGAAGGCTTATTTCCTACTGGCACCAAGTCCATTTGAATCTTGACACTCCTCAAACTGTTCTTATTTGATAAACGCAAGGTACCAGAAGCCTAAAAGAATAAGTAACATATGCGATAGTGTCAGCCCTTTAAAATAACAGAGCTCAGAATGAGATAGGAACAATTATTGCACTGCAAGAAAAGGACTAAAGACGGATGTGCAATTAACAAACTGTGCCAATTCTGGGTTCCTCTGGACTTGATGTGGGTAAACAAACAGCAGAGTTGATTCCTTCATCTCCTTTGATTCACTTTTTGAATATTTCAGTTCGTCCGTAATTAAAAAGAGCGAACACACCAAAAATATATTTTTGAGTATTGTTCGTGCTTCTGATATATCCTGACGGGACCTAAGAAGGAGAAAGCCAAGGTTGCAAAGTTTGTGGTGTTGCAGCTGTTTATTATTGTCTAACAGCTGCCCTAGTTACAAGCTGTGAAAAGTAAAGCAGCCAACTCCTTTGAGTTAATGGAACCTCGAATAGGACCACACAAAACTTTTATAAAGAAGCACCAAGAACTCAGGGGGAGACACGTGTGCACAGACGCACACTCACCCCACACCCATGAGTGACCTCTCACCCATGGAAGCTGCGTGGCCAGAGGCAAAGGGAAGGGGGATAGTTAAAGGTAGAAGCAGAAAGAAAAACAATGAGATTTTGGTATTGCATTATTCAGATTGGCTGATAACATTTGTAACTTCTTTCTGTATATTTAGATTTTTAAGAAGGGAATAATGTACATTTTCCACATTAAAAGCTTTTCTAGGACTCAAGGAATGGATCTAGGAAAGATACAGGTAGTGGAGGTAAATGGCCACATTAGGAACACATTTCTCTCAAGAGGGGCAGAGGAGATGCAGTGACGGCAGGGATCCAAGCCAACAGGTCTCAGGGCCCCTGAGTTCCCAAGCCTCTCCGAGATCCACCCCACCCTCCCCTCTGCCTTGGTATTCAGGAGGTGGAGGATAATCTACTAAACCCCAATGGTCTTGTCTCCACGCTCTCTTCTCTTCAATTCACCTGGTAGAGCACTGTCAAATTAATTCTCCTAGTATGTAATGTTTCCTTGCTCACAATAAAATTCAGACTCCTTAGTTTTGATTTCACAGTTCTTCCCACTCATATTTCATCCTAATTTACTCTTCTGGTTCTGTACATCATTCTCTAGGCTTTAAACTATCTGCTTTCTGTTTGCCCCTTGGCTCTCTTAGCTCTTCCTTTCTGATTAATGCCCACCTCCTGTGCGCTCCAGCTTTGCTGTCTATTTCTTGCCCTTCCTCAAGGCCTAGTTCAACTGCTCCCTTCTCTAAAGAAGCCTTCTATGACAACCTCAATCTATCCCAATGGCTCTTCTAATTCCTGTAGCACTTTATATTTATTTTACAGCCTTGACCACACATTTTCTTTCATTACAAGCAAGCTAACTATACATTATCTCATCTACTAGATTGAAAACTCCTTGACTAGGTCTTTCATTTTGTCTTTGCTTTTCTTATTGTGAAAAATAGCACGCAAATATAAGAGTACACATAAGCTAAATATATTGTTTAATAAATTAACGTTAAGTACATCAAGTTCAATAAATTACATCAAGTATCCAGCACTGAGGTCAAGAAATAAAACATTTCCAATACCTCAAAAGCCCCCATCACTTGCCCCTATATACTCCTTCCCAACTCCCAATACCATTTTCACTTTCCACTCTTCCTTAGCACCTACCCCAGAGTCCTGTGCGCAGTAAGTGGTCGGCAAATACTTCAAGTGTGAATGAATAGATGATGAAGTAGGTGCAGCCGAAGGGAACATTGCTAGATTCCTTATCATCGGTGGAAAAAGGGGCCAAAATTCATTCCTCTGTCAATGGTGGGACAGAAGTCTCTTCATATATGAAAGACACATATTCCACAAAACACAGTCGTTATTTAAAGAGCACCTAAAGGGCAGAGAACACTCAGTATCATGGGATCAAAACTCTGGGCAAGGAAAGGCATTGCTTGGCTGTGTTGTATTTTGAGCTGTCAGGAAGGTAGAGAGAAATTGTGACTCTTTCGGGGATCCTTATTGGGGTGCGACAAAAGCCACACAGGCAGCTGATTCTTGGGAAGGATGTCCGGGAAAGGTTCTGGTTGTAACTACATTGCCGGTAAAGTCAGGATCCTGTGGTTGAATCCGATTTTCAGGATTTCTTGGAAGCCCTGAAATGGGAGAGTATCTAGGGCTATCCAAGGGTGATAAAACCAGGAAAGATAATGGTGTCTTATGCCATCTTGTTGCGGTGATCAGTCACCTTTTCAAATATTTATGTTGTATTTTTATCTCTGTATTAGAGAGGCATTATTGTGCTCAGGCTGTTAAGAACAGTTCTGAGGGAAACACACTTCCAGCTGCTTCCTCCTGTTTTCCATCTGCTGCATTTATGTGTCTTTGTATGCATTTAACTGTTGCTTGTCGGTGTAATTGGTATTTTCTGAGGCCAGGCAAAAAATTCCCTAAGGGCGGGTTGTGCAGTTCAATTGATCTGAAAGAGATTATCTTGGCTAGTCACTGATAAACATTATTGCTCCGGAGTGGAGCAATATAATAAGTAGTAAGTAACTTTAAGTTTAAGAGTTAACTTGCTTCAGTTTATCTTTGTTATTGCTGTATTTATGCGTCAGCTACTCTTTCTCCCATTTAATCTTAAATATGTAAATCCTCAATTTATCTGGAATTACTTAGTGAAAGACTGATGTGTGAGTGTGGCAGATTATAATATTCCATCGCCACCCCTGATCCTCTTTACCTCTTATTCTTTTCACAGCAGATCAAAAAAGCTGCATGCGTGCCACAAGAATATATTATTTTAAGAGACTTGGACTTAGAATTGATTTCCTTGATGAGAAAAAGAAAAGTCTCCTTCTGACCTAGAGGGTCACTTCGTAATCCTGTCACTCTATATCAAAAGACCTTTTTTGTTTTCTTTTAGGAGAAGATGAGACTGTTTCTCAAAAGGAATTAATTTTTCAGCTACAGTAAAAATGGTGACTTGCAGACTCAGCCAGCACATGAAGAGCAGTCTTATTCAGAATATATCTTCTGTGATTAGAACAAGCTCCTGATACATTTTAGGGACAGGCAGTTTTAGATAGAGACTGGGATTTGTTCCATGGATGAAACTGATGTATTTTATTGATGATTTTAATGCTTAAGCTAGAGTCTTTTTTTTTTTTTTTTTTTTTTTGGTAAAGACATTTCATAGCTTTCAAATATTTAATAATGATGGTTGATGCGAGCAGGCTATACTCCTTATGTGTGGATTTAAGTTAATAGGCTATTAAACAGCACGTGATTTTTATCATCATCTGATTGAGGTTCAACTTGTAATACTTTTCTCTGTGTTTTAGGAATGCCTGTTACCTGTCACTGAATTACCTGTCCAGGTATAGCAGTGGTTCTCGATCCTGCTACAAATTTAAACCACCTGGAGAACTTTTCAAAATACTGACGCCCTGGCCACACTACTGGAAATTTTGATTTGGTTGACCTGAGATCTGGGCCTCATGGTTTTTTAAAGTGCAGACAGAATTGAGGACTGCTAAACTATATAGAATATTCTGAAACCACATGGCATTCTCTTATCCTTAAGTATTTGGTACAGAAATCTAACATTTGCATTTATATAAAATTTTCTTATTTGAAAATGTTTTGACTCAAGATTTCTAATGTCCTTAATAACATGAAGCCTCAGCATCTTTTCAAAACCTCTAAATTAATAATTTTAGTGCCTATTTTACTGATGGATAGAAGGAGGTTAGCAAATGAAAACAGCAGTTCAGCAAATCTATATATAAACTCATGTATGTTAAAAGACCAACGTATGTGAGGCATTAGCAACTCAGTTACGTTGCATACAGTTGAGCAGGGAGACAGTCACTCACGATCCCGTGTGGGAAGTTCTCCAGTATGGAATGCGCGAGGTGTTCTGGGAGCACGTACAAGGGCACCTCAATCAACTATCTGGGTTCAGCGAAGGCAGAATGTTCAAGGCAAAATGGAAGGATAATTAGGAATTAGCCATATGAAGAGGAGGATCTGGGCAAAGGCACAGGGTCACAAGAGGGAAAACCATGCCTCAGAGGACATGAAATGAGGTCTGGTGTGGCTGGAAATGCCAGGAAGAGGTGGCGAGAGGTGTTAAGGGATTATGTTGGACAGGTAAATAGAGGCAAGATCATAGCAGATAAACACAGAAGCCATTTGACTAGACCACAGAACTAAGGGCTTTGCATGCCCTGTATCATTTAAGCCTCAACAACAACCTTATGGGTAGGTCCAATTTTATAACCCATTTTACAGAGGCGGAAACTGAGATTTAGACTCAATGCCCAAGGTCACACAGATAGTAAAATTGTAGAATTAGTATTCAAAGGCAGATGTGTCTTTTCACAAGGCTTGAGTCCTAAATCACTTTATCATATAGTTTAAGAAATGTGAACTTTATCCTTTGGGAAATGGGAAGCTATTACAGGGTTTTAAGTAGGAAGTGACCCAAAGAGCTTTCCATTTTAGAAAGACACCTCTAGCTACAAAACGGAGAGTGGTTCTGAGGGACAAATAAGGAAGAAGAGGGAAGAGAAGGCCACCTCCTCCAGCCCCGTGTTTAGGCAGATGAAACACTAAATTATCCTGTTCAAGAGACCCAGTATGGTCAGAGATCTCATAGCTTGATGGCCACAAAGGTCGTATGTGATCCCACTGCATTCTTCAAAGGCTTTTCCTTAGGGATTACTCTTGGCTGGATCTCGGTCTAAAATGATAGACCGTTGGGGCCATGGGCAGGTTTCTTCAACATCACATATTCTGTAAAGCTTCCATAAAGTCCTGGCAGACTCACCGTCAAAGAACCAATCTCTAATGGATCTTAAATGAAATTGACTTCTCTCATGCCCCCTCCACGTCACTCACACCAGCCTCAACTCATCCCGGGATCGTTCCCCAAGTCTCATAAGGGAAGAGCTGTACTGGGCTTTTCTATTTCCTTTCACAGGCAGATTCCAGCACCCAATAAAACTTCTCAACACAGCAAGGGCTTCACGCGCATTGCAGAGTGACTGGTCCTCTGGCTGGGTCACTGAAGACCTCTAAGCTTCTAGATGTGAGTCTTGGGATGGGCTGGGTTTAAATCTCTATGCTATTAATGATATTATGACCCATTATATTACTGTAGAGGAAAGATTTACTGGAACTGGTTTCATAGAAAAACACTAAGTCTCAAGTAGATTCAGAGGAGCCAGACTTAAAAAACCAGTCCCCCTCCCTCCCCACTCAATGGCTCTGGGGCTGGTTTTGTCAGTTAATGGATTCTTGCTTTCCCACCCTTCTTCCTCTGGCCTATCGTTTGGAATCTGAAAGAGGCAAAGAAGTCCAAACTGGTCACCTTAATTTCTAATGGGATATTTGGATAAAGTTTGGGTGGGTAGACCATTGATATTCAAGGATGGGAATGTGGTAGTTTGGCCTCTTTATGGAGAATTGTCATTCTATTATAGGTCAACATGCAGAAGACAAGAAATAAATGATCCCAAATGGTCATTTTCATTGTGAAATTAAAAAAAAAATCAATTCATTATAAAGCCTCAAGTGATTCAGTAAAAATAAACACACACACAAATAAAACCAAAATCAACTAAAAAAACTCTCATTACATTTTTGACCCTCTCTGCCTTCTATTTCTTACACAAGGTATTCTCCACCAGCACTTCCTTTCCAAACTTCCTTGGGGGATTTTCTATCTGTCATCCCAATCTCCTCCCCTACAGCTTTTGCCCAGTGACCACTGTCTTCTTATCTCTGAGACCTTTTATTTCTGATATTCTCTCCTTTCTTGCTTCCTAGGAAAGTAGAAGCAAAATTGTGGAAAGTGCTTTGGAGTCTGCCATAATTGGGTTCAAATCCCTAGAATCTTTGACTCCAGGGGCTCTTATTCTCCACTTCCTCATTTATAAAAATGATGTTAGTAAGACCCCAGAATATCTGTTGGGGACTACATGACACAATGTATTTGAGAGTACTCAGTCTCTTGTAGATTTCCTTTCCTTCCATTGCACTGACACCTCAAGTGACTTGACCATCTCATAGTTCTCTCGAATCCAACCATCTATCCCCATGATCTTCTCTGATCCAGACCCCTCTTCACTCTCTGTGCCCGAAGGATTCAGAGGTCCCTATGGGAATTCCTGGCTTTGTAAATGGTTTGCTCCTACTTGTGGGTGTGTTGGGAGCCTCCCCAGCCCTTGGAGGCAGAAGCCAAGTCTGAGAATTGATTTGAACATTCCTGCAGTGTCCAAAATAGGGGTCTATGCATAGAAGTAAAGTCACCAATGTCACATTGGCCATGGAGTGCAAAGTGCAGACACACTGTGGAGGGACATTTTGAATGTTAGTGAACTAATAATTCACCAGAATTCCTTAAGCTTTTTATTTTATGCTTACTCAGGGATAGTAAATATGTCCATGACTTCTTATTTATCAGTTAATGTATCACCATTATCGAGTTCCTTGCTTGTTGAAATACAAGCTTACCATACTTCATTCCAGAAGAGGCAGATGTGGTTACACTTGATTTTTATAGAAGAGTCCTCAGCAAATCTCTTGGGATGTGGGGCTCTCATTAACTCTAAACATAGAGAATGCAATGCTTTTTTCCTACATGCACATAATTCTATTGGAAAATTGAAACTGAAAAAGAGAGAAGGGAAAGCGAGTGTAACTGTTCATTCAATGTGTGTCACCAGGCTAGGTCCACAGCCACCACAATCGTATACCACTAATGAGCGCACACACAGATACTTGCTAGGAGAAGACACTGTTTTAATGTTTTTCCCATCAGAATTCTTTTAATCCTCCTATAAGTCACACAAGACATAGTATTCTCCCCACTTTACAGATTAAAAAACTATGGCACAGAGAGGTCAATAATTTGCCTAGTTTTGCTCAGCTACAAATGGCAGAGCCAGGATGAAATCCAGAGAGTTGGCTCCAGAACCTGAGCGTGTAACCCCTGTGCTGTGCAGCTCGCATAGCACAGGGACCTATGATAATGAAGAATTTCCTATTACAAGCATCCACATGTGAACATTTTGACCAGGCTTGGGCCCTTGTGCCACTTGAGGGAAAGACCAGGGCTCAGGAAGAACTGGATCCTCAAGGGGCACCACCACCCACCTCTCCATTCGTGCTCTCTGTGCATTTTGTGCCTGTGTAAGGCTTACAGGAGGGTATTTGAAAGCCCTTTACGATGCTCTGGAAACTCCCTGGGCATGCAACAAATAACTTGGGCAGGGTTTCTGTCTTTTTAATATGGCCCACCTTCTCCTCCCATGTTGGGCATCCATAATCCAATAAAGCTCTCTTTTCTCTTGAACCAGTTAATGGTCTCCGAATGCTATATAGGAAACCACCTCCGATTGATGACAGTTGGCATGGAGGAAGAAACCTGTTTGTCATGCTTGCCTTAGCCCAAGGACTAGAGATCATGTCATATTTGTATTTAGAATCTAGTACAGTGCTAGGTATAGAATTGGTGCTCAATGAATGAATGAATGAAGACTTATGGAACTCGAGCACATTTGCACATAACAAGGATTCTGCTGTGATTCCGATTAAAACCAATGGTTTTAATCAAGGCAGAATATCTTCTTTAAACACAGGGATTAGCCTCTATGAAAAGAGAAATGTAAACAGGACTCTAATTAGAGAATTTACTAATTATTCTTCCCTGCTGAGGACATTAGCTGGGGTTTAGTCTTTAGCTGTGACAGCCATACGACTTTCGCTTTATCTCCAGAAAGGGAAAAATTGACTGGAAAGATTCATTTCAATACCCTGATTCCTTTCCCGCTCTCTTTCACCCTCAAAAAAAGATATTCCAGCATGAAAGATCACAGATTCAGCCCAAAACTGTGGACCCAGGTTGATTGCATTCAGGAAACTGCACACTCCTGGAGACCCAACTGCTGAGGCAAAGATAAATCGGCAGGAAGATTTCTTTGGAATGATGTGAATTTAATGAATCATGAAAAATATCCCCAGCTGTTCTTAAATTTAAGGGAGAGTGAGTGATAACAAAAGATAGTTTCCCTTCCTCTTAGATGTAGGTTGGAGCGGAAAGAGCCGTGGTAAAAAACCCCTGAGGCCAAAAGCTTGCCTTTTCTTTCCTATCTCTTCTATTGTTAAGGGGAAAAAAAGCTGTCTGCAGTCAGCAGCCACTGAAGGGCATGATGAAGAGTGTTTGCTATTACCAGACTTTAAGAATTCTCCACTCTGATTTCAAAGATCAGGCTGTCCTTGCAGGCAAACATTTGGCAAGTGATGGGCTTTTCTCTTACTCTCTCCCAACCCCCAACTACCACTGCCCTCACATTTCATTCAGCCCCTTTATTAACACATTGACTTGCTGAAATTTAAAATAATGATTCTCCCTTTCCTCATCCCAGCTGCTGCAATACCCCACTCACCCCGGCCCTTGAAATCCTTATTAACCCATTGATTTGTGTGGTCTCCCAGGGCTGTCCTCAGCTGGGAGGTCTAAGCCAGACTGCTGTGGGTTTGGCTAAGCTTCAGGGATTCCCATCTCAGATCCCAGAGGGCTCTGCTGGAGGGCTCTGAGAAGCATTTGAAGGACAGGAGTGACTTTTCTTCTTCCTTCCTTCTTTCTCCTCCAGCTCTCTGCCTGGGCTGACATGGGTCCCCTTGAGCAGGCCAGGCACCAACCCAGGAGGCAAAGCACCAAGCAGTGTCCAGGCGCTCCGCTCTCTTTCCTACCTGGAAAAGCACAAGGCCGGTGGGTAGCTGTGAAGGTCATGTGGGAATGCCTGATCATGTCTGTTACTCTGGGATTTATTAACTGTTTTAGAAAAATCTCCCTTTCCTTCCATGTGGGTAGGGGAGGCTAACAGCTGCTAAGCAAGATTTTTTCCCCCTTATATCAGTTTTAAACTCCTAAGCAGGAGTGAGAGATGTGTTTGAGGGATAGAAATGCTCTTCTCTCTGTGTAACCATTAGAAGGGGATCAGAGAAGAGATGGATGATGAAGATGATGATGATGTTGAATATCAATGACACGCAAAACATACTGAGGACTTACAATGTACCAAGCACAATGCTAAGTGCTTCTCATATATTATGAATCTAACCCACAAAACTTCCCAGGAAGTGGATAATTGCAACTGGGTATTCAACAAACTGGACAGGGTGAGATTTTAGCAGGAAGAAAATTTAGTTATTTTTTGCCACTTTCTCCAAACTCTGTTTGATCTCCTTCCTTCTTAGCAGATCCATAATCTTGCCAATAATTTTAAATGTTAAAAAATAATCTCAATCAAGACTGTCTGTTTTGGCAGTCTTGATTGAGATATGTAGATCAATGTAATAAAATATGTATTACATTGTAGATAGATATGTAGATCAATGTAATAAAATAGGCAACCCAGAAATGGACCTACACACATATGGTCAAATGATTTTTGACAAAGGTGTAAATGCAATTCAAGAGAGAAAGGATAACCTTTTCAACAAATGGTACTGTAACAATTGGGCATCCATAGTAAAAAACATGACTTATCTAAATTTCATACCTTATTCAAAAAGTAACTCACAATGGATCATAGATTTAAATGTAAAATATAAATCTAAAAAACTTTCAGAAGAAAACAGGGAGAAAATCTCTGAGGACTTGGTGCAGAGTTCTTAGGCTAGAAACCAAAGTCATGTTCCATAAAAAAAAAAAAATATTGATAATTTGGATGAAAAGGCAAGCTACAGATGGGGAGAAGATATTTGCAAACCACCTTTTGAAAAAGGACTCATATCTAGAATACATAAAGAACTGTCAAAACTCAGTAGTGTTTTGGTTTGATAAAGCTGCCAAAATACAATATACTAGAAATGGACTGGCTTTTAACAATGGGGATTTATTAGGTTACAAGTTACAATTCTAAGGCCATGAAAAATGTCCAAATTAAGGCATCAACAAGAAGAAACCTTCTCTGAAGAAAGGCTGCTGGCATCCGGGGTTCCTCTGACACATGCAAAGGCACATGGCGATGCCTGCTTCCTTCTCTTCTGCGTTATGGTTCAGTGGCTCTCTCTTTCTCAGCTCTTGTGTGTCTTTCTTGTTTTTCTGCACATTTTTCTCTCTTCCTCTCTCACTGTGTTTCGGCCTTTGATACTCTCATAAAGGACTCCAGTAAATGATTAAGACCAATCTTGAATTGAGTGGAGAACATCCCAATTGAAACAACCTAAACTAAAGGTCCCATCCCCAATAGGTCTGTACCCACAAGAATGGTTTAAAAGAGCAAGACCTTTTCTGGGGTACATAACAGCTCCAAACTACCACAAATAGTAAACAAACAAACAATTCAATTATAAAAACAACAAAAAATGTGAAGAAATTTTTCACCAAAGAAGAAACACGGATGGTAAAGAAGCATATGAAAAGTTGTTCACCATCACTAGCCATTAAGGAAATGAAAATTAAGACACAATGAGATGTCACTAAACACCTATTAGAATAGCTAAAATTAAAAACAGTGACATTGCCAAATGCTGGTGAGGATGTGGAGAATCTGGTTCTCCCAAACATTGCTGGTGGGAATTTAAAATGCTATGGCCATTCTGGAAAACAGATTGGTAAATTTCTTAAAAAACTAAACATATGCTTACCATACAATCCAGTAATCATGCTCCTGGGTAATTTTCCCAGAAAAATGAAAACTGACATCCACATAAAACCTGTACATGATTGTTCATAGTGGCTTTATTTGTTAATAGCCCCAAACTGGAAACAACCAAAATGTCCAACAATAGGTGAATGGTTAAACAAACTGTGGTATATCCATATCATGTGTTCCAGTTTGCTAATGCTGCTATTAGGCAAAATACCAGAAATGGACTGGCTTTTATAAAGGGGGTTTATTTGGTTACACAGTTATAGTCTTAAGGACATAAAGTGTCCAAGGTAAGGCATCAACACTTGGGTACCTTCACTGGAGGATGGCCGATGGCATCCGGAAAACCTCTGTTAGCTGGGAAGGCACACGGCTGGCATCTGCTTGCTCCCAGGTTGAGTTTCAAAATGATGTTCTCCAAAATGTCAGTGTCAGCTTCCAATGGCCATCTTCAAAATGTGTCTTTCAGCTGCAGCTCTTCCAAAATGTCACTCTCAGTTACTCTGAGTTCCTTCTGTTCATCAGCTCTTTTATATAGCTCCAGTGATTTAATTAAGTCCCACCTTGAATGGGTGGGATGACACCTCCATGGAAACTATCCAATCAAATTTCCTGCCCACAGTTGATTGAGTCACATCTCCATGGAAACACTGAATCAATAGGTTCTAACCTAATCAATACTAATATGTCTCCCCCACAAAATTGCTTCAAAGATAATGTGTTTTGGGGGACATAATACATCCAAACTGGCACACCATGGAATACTATTCAGCGATAAAAGAGGAATGAATTATTGATACATACAACAAGTGGAATGGACCTAGAGGGCAATATGCTGAAGGAGAAAACAATCTCAAAACATCACATACTGTATGGAACCACATATATAAATCCTTAAATGACAAAATTATGGAGATGAAGAACAAATTAATGGTTGCCAGGGCATGGGGATGGTGGTGGTGGTGGGTATGACTATAAAGAGGGAGAGCTTTGTGGTATGGAATAGCCCTGATCTTGATTGAGATGGTAGTTACATGAATGAACACATGAAATATAATGATACAGAACAATACAAACACTTGTACTAATGTCAGTTTCCTGGTTTTATTACTGTACTACAGTTACGTAAGATTTAACCTTTGGAGAAACTGGATGAAGGGTACATGAGTTGTTGTTTTACTTGCTTTACAACTTCTTGTGAATCTATAATTATATCAAAATTTAAAAATATAAAATAGAAATAAAATTTTAAAATCTCATTTTCTGGTAGTATGCCTTTTGTTCCTGTCTAGTTTAAAAACTTTGATATATCATCCAATTTAATGCTTCTCTTTCCCTAGGACTGGTCCTGGTGTAGAAGCCTGCTGGGTTAGTTGGCTTAGTAGGCTAAGCCATGCTGTAGTAGTAGGAAATTAAAAAAAACCCTGAAATCTTGTAACTTTAGCATAATAAAACTTTGTCACTCATATCCACTGAGGGTTGGGCAGTTCATCTTCCAAATGATGACTCAGAGATCCAGGATCCTTCCATCCTGTGGTTCTGCTGTCTTCAATGTGTGATCACTCTGGGAGGAAAACAGAAATAGTGGATGGCCATGCAGGAGACTTTATGACTCTGCCTATCACTTCTGCCTATATTTCGTGGCCCAGAACCCAGGCAGGCTCAAAGCCCAATTTAACTGAAGGGAGGTGGAGGTATCCAGTTGTTCTAGTTTGCTAATGCTGCCAGAATGCAAAACACCAGAGATGGATTGGCTTTTATAAAAGGGGGTTTGTTTGGTAACACAGTTATAGTCTTAAGGCCATAAAGTGTCCAAGGTAACACATCAGCAATCGAGTACCTTCACTGGAGGATGGCCAATGGTGTCTGGAAAACCTCTGTTAGCTGGGAAGGCATGTGGCTGGTGTCTGCTCCAAAGTTCTGGTTTCAAAATGGCTTTCTCCCAGGGCATTCCTCTCTAGGCTGCAGTTCTTCAAAAACGTCACTCTTAGTTGCACTTGGGGTATTTGTCCTCTCTTTGTTTCTCCGGAACAAAAGTCTGCTTTCAACGGCTGTCTTCAAAATGTCTCTCATCTGCAGCTCCTGTGCTTTCTTCAAGATGTCCCTCTTGGCTGTGGCAAGCTTGCTCCTTCTGTCTGATCTTATATAGTGCTCCAGTAAATTAATTCAGACCCACCCAATGGACGAGCCAACACCTCCATGGAAATTATCCAATCAGAGTCATCACCCACAGTTGGGTGGGGTGCATCTCCATGGAACCACTCAAAGAATTACAATCTAATTAACACTGATAGGTCTGTCCACACAAGATTACATCAAAGATAATGGCGTTTGGAGGACATAATACATTCAAACTGGCACACCAGTCTTCCTGCGTGCCAAGGAATAGCAAGCATGATTGGAGAGTATCCAGCCAGTTGCCCTTCCTGCAGAGGGAAGGGTGACACGTGAGTTTCTTTTCTCCTCCTCCTTTCACCTCCTGCCCCACTCACATCTGCTGAGCCTGGTCCACACAGGAAGGTAAGGAATGAGTAGGAGACCCAAGGGCTCTGGGATTGGCCGTTATGTGTGGTCCAAATGCTGGATATTTCCCTCCTGAGGCATTTGGTGGGTCATCCAGGGACACTGCCCCCCCCCCCATCAGGGATCTCTTCTGTGCCATTCCTCGGTGCAGTGGGTCACCTTCTGCTGACTGTGTATGGCGCTCCCTCGCCTTTTGCATCCAGAGGAACACCCAACCCTCTTTCTATTGACATCAGCTCAATCTGCCATACAAGACAAGCATGATACGTTCTCCTAGGTGGGGTCCTCTAAGATGACTCAAGCCTGATTCACAGGAAAACTCAGTATCCTTGCTCCCACCACATCCCTCTTTACTTTCTTTGCCATCACAGAAAGCTTTAACCAGGTGTTTTCAGGGAAGAGTCAGGCAACACAGGTCATTTTCTTCAGAGAGTCTATTGCTTTGCCTTTGTTAGGGCCCACAGGGTCCCCTTACTCAGCTTGAGGAGAGAAACTCCCTCTCCTTCCCTCCATGGGTGAACAGGAAGGGAAAAATCCATCCTCTAGTTTTATTCAAATCAATTTTTTGGTTTCTTGTTATATATAGGCCGGAGCAGGGAGATGGAATGTAGGATGCAGCGCCCAGTTTTTCAATCTATCAGCAAATCCAGCATGGATGGTCGGACTCCTCTTCTTAGAATGTGTTGGTGCTAACCCAGCAACCTCAGTTTTGAGGTCTCAGCCAAAATGCTAAGAGAGTTGGAAAAGTTGCATTTGACATCTTGTTAAGTAACACTATTTCCATTTTATAGACATAAATTCCAAGGTTCAAAATGGTTAAGGAATAATGCAAAGTCACACAGTTATACAGGGGTAAATAGCTTTCAAAAACTGTGGTGGGGGAGATGCAGTAGCTGAGATGAAGAACAAGAATGTAATTATATTTACTTTCAGTAAGTCAATGTGTTAATGGAGAGTAGATATGAATTGGTTCAATGTGCTATTAGTTGGGGATTAGAAAGGCAATCAGAAATGTCTTCATTATTTTTTTCTGAGAATTTCTTAGCTCTCACATTCTAACCTATCCAATTCTGGCACTTCTTCATACCACTAATCCAGAACACCCAGATCTCTTGGGCAAAGTGTAGCCTCACCACAACATCCTAAAGGCCCTTGGTATATTCCTCATATAGTAGAATGACAAAATTGTAATTTAAACATCTGTAACTGGGGGGCCTTGTGTTTGTGTGTGTGGGGAGGGCTTGGCTTAGGAAACCAATATGAAAACTTGAGGGTATGATTTAGAAGGCTCCTACAAAACAAAATAAAATTGCTCAAGTGTCATGTATAAGAAGTGGCATAGGAATTTGGGGATAGAGAAGACCAGAGATGAAGGGAGGGAGGTAGAGAAGAGAGAAGGTGGGTGGCAAGGCAGGAATCCAGCCTCTGCAAAGTGAAGTGATGGTGAAGGACAATTCAGAACCCAAATGTCCAATAGTGAATTTTATATTGCTTGAGATTTAACCCTCTGCACCTCTCAAAATGTTCAGATAAGGTCTATGAACATAGATGCCTTTTATGCACATTTTTGGGGAATGGAGAAATCAAGGACAGAGAAACCTTTCTAATTCCAGGTTGGTGTGGAGTAAAGAGAAAAGAAGCTGGGGAAAAACAGGGGAGTAAGACCGAGAGCTTACCAAACATAAATTTAGAGCCAGAAGTGGCCCTGAGAAGGGAATTTAGAAATATCTTAGGGAGGTCATTTAACTTACTACAGGATGTCACAGAGTCAGTTTGAGCTAATTTAACCTAATCTCATATTATTGTAGCTGACATCGGGGTTGTGCTCAAATAATCAAAAATCCTTTGAGCAATATATGACACACTCCACAACTCCTTCCTCCCTCAACTTTTTACCCAACTTGCTTAAAAGAATAGTTTTGAAATGACTTCTGCTTAATTTCCCATGCCTAGCCTTTGTGAGGAGGTGCTAGAGAGGAATGAAATAAACACAAGATAGAGTCAGATTAAAGAAGAGAGACTCAAGTGGTGTGAATAATAGAATAAATTGATGTCAATTCACAATAATTAAGTTTGACCAGTGAGTTAGCAGAAAGCTTGTCCTCTGTGTGTATGTGTGTCTGCATTTCACAGCAGTGCTTCCCAGATTTTAATGTGTAAAGGGATGGAGTGAAGCTCCTGTGGTGGGTTGGTGGTGAGTGATAAGATTTGGCATTTCCAGCAAGCTTACAGGTGACGCCATTTCTGCTGGTCTGAGGCCATGCTTTGAGTTTCAATGTTTAGAGTAGGGGTAGTAACTTTTTTTTTTTTTTTTTTTTTTTAACTCAGAAGGCTGTTGATGGAGCCAAGGGAGAGAGTGGGAGGGAAAACATAAAATGTGAGAATGTAGATGAGGGAAGCAGAGTGAAGGGAGAGAAGACTAAACCACCACTACACAGAGCCAGGAATCTCCAGTGAGAGAAATAGGGATCTCTAGAAGTTGTCTCTGGGACTCCTTGATGTTTATCTCAATGAAATAAGTTGCTTTGCCCTCTATTGAACAGTACACATTTTGTGTGTGTGTGTGTGTGTGTGTGTGCCCTCAAAGTATGGAAGTTTAAAGGGTGAAAAAGCCAATGTCTGATTTCATAGTGGTTTACCAATATTTATTAAGCAACCACTATGGAGAAGGCCAGTGCTTTTGTGCTCCCGTCTAATATACTAAAGGAGTTTACAGTCTGAAGGGGAAGAGCAGAATTAAAAAACACAAATTATAATACAAGTCAAAGCAAATTATACATGGAGCCTAATACTGTACACTTTATATTAAAAACGAAATTTTACATCCAGTGCATCCATTTTTCTATCACTTGTTGAGATAGGCAAGGCAGACCTATTATCACCATTTGAAGGAGGAGAAAGGAAAGCTCAGGAGGTTAGATGCCTTGCCCAAGGTCATATCTCTAGTGAGTGGCAGAGCCTGCCCTTGAAGCCTTCTCTTCTGGTTTCTATTCTTGTGTTCTTTCCACTAACCTACCCACTTTATGGGCAGTAAAGTCTTCTGGGTGCCACTTCACCCACCATTCTCTTTCTCTAGCTTAGGGAGCCAGGACTTCTCAGTCAGCTCAGCATTTAGTTGGTTTTGAGTTAACAGTTTTTGCCCTCATTAAAAATCTAAACCAGTTAAACAGATTTCACAGAAAACCAAACTAATCTTTAAACAAAGTCTAATGCTGGATCTCTAAATAGAGGGTATTTCACAATATGTCATTGAAAACAGTGGGAAATAATAACAACCCCTTTGTAAACTTAGTTTCACCTTTGCTTACAACTTAGCTTCCGAAACTTACATGCTGCCCAGCTTCTCTGATAGATATGTATGTTCAAGTGAAATGTGTGTGTGTGTGTGTGTGTGTGTGTATGCTATTTTAGACATCATTTTGCTAATTGGAAACAAATTTTCCGTTAATGTCATCGTATTAAATTCATCCACTGTTATAACTTAACAACGTATTTTAATCCTAAACAGTTTCGCAATCTTACAGATATTTTTTCATTCTTTTTCAAAAACATATTTTTTATTAGAGAAGTTATATTTACAGAAAAATCAGGCAGAAAATACAGTTCCCCTATATCCCTCTTCACACACAGTTTTCCCTATTATCAATACTTTGCATTAGTGTGGGATCTCTGTTGCAATTGATGAAAGAATATTATTATAATTGTACTATTAACTTAGTACATAATTTACATTAGAGTTCACTGTCTGTATCATACAGCCTTATGTTGTTTTTAGAATATTTATTTTAATAACATACAGACAACTTAAAATCTCTCTTTAACTACATTCTTTAACTATATAAATCAGTGGTGTTGATTACATCCACAATGTTGTGCTACCATCACCAACATTCATTACCAAAACTTTTGCATCACCCTAAACATAAATTCTGTACCAATTAAGCATTAAGTCCACATTCCCTCCCTTTTTCCCCCTCAGTCCCTGGTAATCTATTCTAGTTTCTGAGTCTATAAATTTACATATTTTTACTTCATATCAGTGAGAACATACAGTATTTGTCCTCTTTCATCTGGCATATTTCATTCAACATGATGTCTTCAAGGTTCATCCATGTTGTCACACGTATCAGAACATCATTCCTTTTTTCATCTGAATAATATTTCATTGATGTATATACCACATTTTGTTTACCATTCATTTGTTGATGGGCACTTGAATTGCATCCACATTTTAGCAATTGTGAATAATGCTGCTATGAACACTGGTGTGCAAATATCTGCTTGAGTCCCTGCTTCCAATTCTTTTGGATATATACCTAGCAGTGGGATTGCTAGTTTCTATGGTAGTTCTATACTTAACTTTCTGAGGAACTTCTAGACTGTTTTTCCACAGAAGCTGCACCATTTTACATTCCCGCTAAGAATGAACAAATGTTCCTATTTCTTCACATCCTTTCCAACAAAACTTTTTTTCCCAACTTTTAAAATAGTAGCCATTCAAGTGGGTGTGAAATGGTATCTTATTGTGGTTTTGATTTGCATATTTGTATATTTCCTTTGGAGCAATGTCTTTTCATGTCTTTGGCCCATTTTTAAATTGGATTGTTTGTCTTTATGTAGTTGAGTTGTAAGAGTTCCTTATATATTCTAGATATAAGTAAATTCTTATCAAATATATGATTTCCAAATATTTTCTCCCCTTCTGTAGGTTGTCTTTTTACTTTCATGATGAAGTCCTTTGATGCACAAAAGTTTTTAATTTTGAAGTCCCGTTTATCTAGTTTTTCTTTTGTTGCTCATGTTTTTGGTGTTAAAGCTAGGAAACCGTTGCCTAACACAAGGTCCTGAAAATTCATTACTATATTTTCTTCTAGGAGTTTTATCATTCTGGTTGTTACATTTAGGTCTTTGATCCATTTTGAATTGATTTTTCTGTATACAGGCATCCCTGCGATATAGTGTGGGTTCAGTTCCAGATCACTGCAATAAAGCAAGTATCACAATAAAGTATCACATGATTTTTTGGTTTCCCAGTCCCTATAAAAGTTATGTTTATACTATACTGTAGCCTATTAAGTGTGAAATAGCATTATGTCTAAAAGAACAATGTACATACCTCAATCAAAAATACTTTATTGCTGAAAAGTGCTAACCATCATCTGAACCTTCAGTGAGTTGTAATCTTTTTGCTGGTGGAGGGTCTTGTCTCACTGTTGATAGCTGCTGAATGATCAAGGTGGTGGTTGCTGAAGGTTGGGGTGGCTGTGGCAATTTCTCAAAATAAGACAATGATGTTTGCCACCTCGATTGACTTTCTTTCATAAAAGATTTCTCTGTCAAATGCGATGCTGTTTGATAGCGGTTACCCACAGTAGAATTTCTTTCAAAATTGGAGTCAATCCTCTCAAACCCTGCCACTGCTTTATCAATTAAGTTTATGTAACATTCTAAATCCCTTGTTGTCATTCAACAATGTTCATGTCATCTTCACCAGGAGTATTTCCATCTCAAGAAACCATTTTCTTTGCTCATCCATAGAAGCAACTCCTCATCAGTTCAAGGTTTATCACGGGATTACAGCAGTTCAGTAACATCTGCAGGCTCCACTTTTAATTCTAGTTCTTTTGCTATTCCCACCACATCTGCAGTTACTTCCTCCACTGAAGTCATGAACGCCTCCAAGTCATAGGTGAGAGTTGGAATCAACTTCTTCCAAACTCCTGTTAATGTGATATTTTGTCCTCCCATGAATCATAAATGTTCTTAGTGACATCTAGAATGGTGAATCTTTTACAGAAGATTTTCAGTTGACTTTGTCTAGATTCATCAGAGGAATCATTATCTATGGCAGCTTTGGCCTTACAAAATGTATTTCTTAAATAATAAGACTTGAAAGTCAAATGACTCCTTGATCCACGGGCTGCAGAATGGATGTTGTGTTAGCAGGCATGAAAATAACATTCATCTCATTGTACACCCCCATCAGAGCTCTTTAGTGACCAGGTGCACTGCCAAGAGTGGTAATATTTTGAGAGGAATCTTTTTTTCTGAGCAGTAGGTCTCAATGGTGGGCTTAAAATATTCAGTAAACCATGTTGTAAACAGATGTGCTGTCATTCAGGCTCTGTTCTTCCATTTATAGAAGACAAGCAGAGGAGATTTAGCACAATTCTTAAGGCCCTAGGATTTTCAGAATGGTAAATGAGCATTGGCTTCAACTTAAAGTCACAAGCTGCATTAGTCACTAACAAGAGAGTCAGCCTGTCCGTTGAAGCTTTGAAACCAGGCACTGACTTCTCCTCTCTAGCTGTGAAAGTCCTAGATGGCATTTTCTTCCAATAGAAGGTTGTTTCATCTACACTGAAAATCTGTTGTTTACTGTAGCCACCTGTGCTGGTTTGGATGTATTATGTCCCCCAAAACACCACATTCTTTGATGTAATCTTGTGGGGACAGATGTATTAGTGTTGATTAGGTTGGAACCTGTTGATTCAGTGTTTCCATGGAGATGTGACTCAGTCAACTGTGGGTGAGAACTTTCATTGGATAATTTTCATGGAGGTGTTGCCCCACCCACTCAGAGTGGGTCTTATTTGGATCACTGGAGTCCTATAAAGGAGTTCACAGACAGAAGGAACTCAGAGCAGCTGAATGATATTTTGGAGAGCAAATGACAATGACATTTTGAAAAGGAGCTGCAGCTAAGAGAGGACAAAATGCCACAAGAGCAACACTTTGGAGAACGCCATTTTGGAAACACAACCTGGGAGCAAGCAGATGCCAGCCACGTGCCTTCCCAGCTAACGAGCTTTTCTGGATGCCAATGGCCTTTCTCCAGTGAAGTTACCTGTTGTTGATGCCTTACCTTGGACACTTGATGACCTTAAGACTGTAACTCTGTAACCAAATAAACCCACCCCCTTCATAAAAGCCAATCCATTTCTGGTGTTTTGCAAAACAGTAGCATTAGCAAACCAGAACACTACCTTCATCAATTTTCTTAGCTAGGTCTTCTGGATAATTTGCTGCAGTTTCTACATCAGCACTTGCCCCTTCCCCTTGCACTTTCATATCACAGAGATGGCTCCTTTCCTTAAACCTCATGAACCAACCTCTGCTAGCTTCAAACTTTTCTTCTGCAGTTTCCTCACCTCTCTCGACCTTCACAGAATTGAAGAGAGTTAGGGCCTTGCTCTGGATTAGGCTTTGACTTAAGGAAATGTTGTAGTTGGTTTGATCTTCTAGCCACACCACTAAGATTTTCTCCATATCAGCAATAAGTCTGTTTTGCTTTGTTAACATGCATATGTTCACTGGAGTAACACTTTTAAGTTCCTTCAAGAACTTTTCATTTGCATTCTCACTTGACAAACTGTTTGGTGCAGGAGACTAGAGTTTGGCCTATCTAGACTTTTGGCATACCGTCCTCACTAAGCATAATCATTTCTAGCTTTTGATTTAAAGTGAGAGATGAGCAACTCTTTCTTTCACTTGAACACTTAGAGGCCATTGTAAGGTTATTAATTGGCCTAATTTCAATACTGTTGTGTCTCTGGGAATAGGGAGGCCCAGAGAGAGGGAGAGAGATGGGGGAATGGCCGGTCAGTGGAGCAGTGGGAACACATGCACAACATTTATTTAGTTTGCTGTCCTATATGTGCGCAGTTAATGGAGCCCCAAAACTACTACAATAGTCACATCAAAGATCAATGACCATAGATCACTCCAACATGTTGAAATATTGTGAGAATTACCAAAATGTGACACGGAAGCATGAAGTGAGTACATGCTGTTGGAAAAATGGCACCAATAGACATGCTTGATGCAGGCTTGTCACAGACCTTCAATTTGTAAAAAACACAATAATCTACAAAACACAGTAAAGCAAAGTGCAATAAAATGAGGCATGCCGGTATGTTTTATGGCTTTACTGATGGCAAAATTGGATTGGAGAACACAGGAGGAAATGCATGCTCTGTTATAAACAGGAAAGTTCAAATAAGAGAGAGTATAAGAGACACTACAGAAAATATATAGCAATGTCCCTCCAACACCTTCTCTAGGCCTGGTGTTAGAGTGGGACTAGAACCTCTAGTAGAGTTGTGAAGAGATTCTAGAAGCTCTTGCACATTCTTCTCCTTCTCATGCTGCTGTGGTAAGACTTTAGTTTGGCTATCTTTTACAATCTCTTCAGATCTGGAGTGGGGTTAAGGGAAGGCCTTGGGGCACTTCTGCCCTTAGACCAAGGTAAGACGGGCCCTCGGCCCAGGCTCTTTGCTTTAGAGGGCTGCACTCTGGCCTTCCACAGGCAGTGCTCTCCTCCATGGGGTCAAGCAGAGAAACCACCCCAAAACTGTACTTCCCTTCTTGACCATGCTTGAGAATTTTCTGTCCGAATGACCCTGAATCTGTCCCCAATCTTGCATGGGTTCTTTCCTAGTGGGCTAGAAAGTGTTTATTCTCTTCCCCTTCCTGTTCTGAGGTTATATATCCTGCCACTGGTGTGTGTGTCTCTAGAATTGAGGGATGGAAGAGGGTGGGTGGATATAGGCAGTGGTGGAGGGGTAGGGTATGACGCAGCTTGGACATGTCATCTGTGGTTGCAATATTGCACTGTGGGATGGAATGGAGGATAGAGGGAGGGAAAGGGGCCAAACCACTGATGGCCAGTTCTCCCAGCACCCTCAAGTTCTAGTATAGCACTCTTAGGGGTACAGGAATTTAAAATTAGAATGTCTTAGGTTTTTCTAAAAGTGTATTTATCAGTGTAAGAGGTCAGGACATATTTTGCATTATAATTTGTTAGTATGATTTATAACTTTCAAATATTTAGATGTAGGGTGTGTGGGCCTCCATCTTTGTACTTGCCTCAGGTGTCATAAATTTGAGGGATAGGGACAAGAAGGTCCTAGGTCACCTAAGCTTTAAGGAAGGAAGTGGAGAGTCTATATTGCTGCATAGCAAAACTTCCCAAAGGATGGCCCTCAAACCACAAGTATTTTATTACGCTCACGGCTTCTGTGAAGTAGGAATTTGGAATGAGTCCACAGGAGGGACAGCTAAGCTAGTCTTTGCTCCTCAGTGTCTGATAATTCCAATGGGAAGACTTGAAGGCTTATGGGGACTTAATGATTGGGGGCTGGAATCTTCTAAAGGCACCTCACTCCCATGTCTGGTGATTCATACTGGCTATTAGTGGCGACGTCCACTGGTGTGGCTGCAGCGTTAATTCATGGTCTCTCCTTGAGGACTGGGCCTCCTCGTAGCATGGTGACTGGGTTCACAAGTGAGCATCCTGAAAAGAACCAGGAAGGAACTATAATGCATTTTATGACCTAGCCTTGGAAGTAACCTAGCTTCACTTCTGCTTTGGTTATAAGCCTGCTCAGATTCAAGGGGATGGAGTAAGAATGGCACCACTTGATGGAGAAGTGTCAGAAACACATTATAAGAAAAGCCAGAAGGGTGGGAGATACTGTTATGGCATTTTTTTGGAAAATGGAATCTACCACAGTGTCCTTTGTTTCAAGAGTGCACAACAGACAGGGATTTGGGACAAAATCCCTGGTTCAGGGTTTCCATGAGGATTGTATTGGTTAATTCAAGTAAAAGGTTTAGAGCAGTGCTTTCACGTGTGGTAAGACTCAATAAACAGCAGCTTCTGTCTTCACCTTAGTGTTCTTCTCTCCCCCTTCCTTCATCCTCCCCCCTCCTCCTCCTCATCTCTGAGAACTATGGAGATGATTTGATCATGTGTAGAAGAGAGAGAACTGAGACCCAGATAAGTTAAATGATGTTTTAAGTATCACCAAACATTTCAGTAGTAATTCTGGTGTTTGAACTTGGTCTTCTGACTCCTATCAAGGAATTTTGTAGTGGTTTTTTGGGGACATGGTAAAGGAATGTCCAGGTAATCTGAGATTAAATAGCATTGATGACCCTGGATCTTAATCACTGCTTTTATTCATTTCATGTTCATGACTTCAGAGAGGATTTAGAGGGTGGATTTTCAGGCATCTTTTTCTTTAAAGAGCAAACAATTTTTAAACTTGTAACCATAATATTTCAGTAATAAGATGTCCACTACTATGGTTAATTTAGATTTAAAAAGTCAGACATTTGTTTTCTATCTTGAAATGCTGTCTCCTAAGGTAATTAGTGAAACAAAGTTATATGGGGTGTTGTTTAACTGTTTGAGGAACCAAACTTTGTCTATTGAAATATTATATATACTGAATGGAGTAAATCAAGTCTCCAGAAACTTATTTGGCAGCATTCCCTCATTTGGTAGTGTTTAATCATTTGAAAACAAATTTCTTTCTTATTTATTTTTAAGGTAATCTTCTATAATTCTAACAAGTCTGTTGTAAATTTATTTTTCCATAAAAATCTGAAATTTTAAGTTTTGGTCCAGTCTCTATGTTTATATTGTTTCTCTTGAGTTGATAATTAAAGAGTTGGTCTTCCCCTGAGGGAACACAGTTAGCAAGACCAAACTAATAAATATCCACTGATTCTCAGCCAAATTCAGCTAATGGCGGGGAATCTGAGGGGTAAGGGTGAAGAGGGCATCGGTTTGTGCTTTTCTCCTGGTGAACCTCAGTGTTCATTCTAATGATCCCGATGCAACTTAGGGTGTCAAGACTGTAGGTCAGCACCACTTTATGTAACAGTTCCCCTTCTCCTTTTCAGGTAGGAGGCTAGGGCAAGGGTAACTGTTCATACAGGTCATCCATTCAGATTGAGTCTGGAGCCTGTCCAAGAAGACAGAGTCCAGTTGATGTTGGATGCTCACTGACTGGTGTCAGCAGATGAGGAGGACAGTGGTGAAATCTTCCACTCAGATTCTCTGGGCAAAAATAGCAGATATGCTGTTTAGGCCAACAACTGATGTTTCTTTCTGAGGAATTTTCTGGAGCCAGACAGCCTGGGTTTGAATATCAGCACAGCCGTTTACTAACTGTGTGTTTGTGGGCAAGTGATGCCTTTCTCCGCCTCAATTTCCTCACCTATAAACTGAGGATAAGAATAGTACTTACCACACAGGATTCTTATGAGGTGAGAACAATGTCTTGCACATGACTAGCTCTCACTAAGTATTGCTTCTCTAAACTCAATAGCAACAGCAGTCATTTATTGAGAATTTGCTATCTGGCAGGCATGATGCTAAGCTTATTATATACATTACTTCATTTTATCCTCACAACAACTCTATGTGGTACTTGTTTTCATCCCCATTTCATAGATGAGAAAAATGAGGCAAAGAGAAGTCTCACAATTGGCTAAAGTTCACACAAATTAAGTGCAAGAGCTTGGTCTCTAACCTAGTTTTGTTTCACACAGAAATTTGTGATCTTCACCACCACTTGGTGTATGATAGAAACAAAATAAAACAAAGCACAAATAACCTTGTCATTAGCATACTGGATGCACCCTGAGAAGGCTGTTAGGTTATTCTTAGACCATCAACTCTAATGTGGCAGTTGTGGCTGTGAGTTTGCTCCGTACTGTCTACACTTAATAAACGTCTTCTGTTCCTGCTGCTACTATTGTTGCTGATGACACTCTAAGCTGGAACCTCAGACGTGGCCTATAGTGCAGTAGACAGGGACATGGAATGCAAGTCCAAGCCTGTGTGTTCCAGGAAGCCCAGTAACATTATGGGTGGTGTCTTTGGTGGGAGGAAATTCAGAGTCCATACATGAATCCCTGATATTCCCAAATTTTCATCCAATTTTCAAAAAAAAAAAAAGAAAAAAATCAAACCAAGTTATTTATTTTAAGGTCTGCTAAAATAGAGCCACTTTACCTTCCTGATGACCTCTTATTCCTCTACTTCCCTTTTTTTTTTCCCCCTCTCACACTACAAACAAGGAAGATTGATAGCTGGAATGGAAAAACCCATGGTGTGGTCTCACAAAGACAGATCTAGGCTAGGGGTGGGAGAGATCCCCCCTTCTCATCTGTTTGTTTAAAGATAAAGAGGCCCTTTCAATCTGCATGGGGTCCAATTTAACCATAAACCATATTCGTGGATTGCCAGAAAGTTCCTGCTCTGCTTGGCTGTGTAGGGAGGGACATGAACCTTGGGTTCTGACCACTCTGGGCTGAACTTTCCTGAACCTTTCAATTTAAAAGGGTTACCTTTGAAGTGTTTGAGTATCTCATAGACCATGAATTAAAAACTTTTTTTAAAAAAAACTACATGTATTTCTAATAACCATAGGTCCTGGGATTTCAGATCTGCCAACAACCCTCCCTGTTTCAAAGAAAAAAGTCTTTTTTTTTCCTTACTGGAATTTTTTCATTCCTTCCCACCCACCCCACCCCCATTTCTCATTTCCTCAGGAAACCATTTAGCTGGAGACAGAGGGAAAGTTTTCCAACACACTTCCCCCAGCCCCCACGGACTCATGCACATCCACATAGCAATCTAGCACCAAGAACATATGTTGCAATATGCTCAAACTTGCCCTTAAAGATTTCTGTCTCTGGTTCTGGGGAACATTTGGAGGGCCTTCTGGTGAAGGCAGCCTCCATCTGTGTGAACACCAGCGACCCGCTAGGAACCCTTGGAGGCTGTGGGCTGGCCTCTGGGGATCTGTCACTTGTAGTGGTCATTAGCCAATGAGGCAAAGATAGAGTCATCGTGGAGCTTCTGGGGTGTCCCTGGATGTGATGCTCCTGTAGGTTTTCTGAAGTAGAGGAAGTTAAAGTAGGGATCCCTGGTTGGTTTTATGAGGAGCTGTGAGAAAGTATTGCTATTCTTTTTTTAAACAAATATTTGAGAACTTTATCCTGTGCTAAACTAAGTTGTAGGCACTGAGGACAGAACGGTGAACAAGGCAGGCAAAGTCCCTGCTCTCAAGTTTACTTTTCAGCTTGGCAGAGTGGGTAGTGAGTAGAAAAGGCAAAATCAAGAGTAGACAGGCAAACTCCTTCCCACTCCCCACCCCCCCAAAATCCCACAACAATAAATGAACATTAATAAAATGAATATTATTATTTAGTGATAAGTGCTATGAAGAAATCAAATAGCATGATAGAATAGTGACCAATCTTTCTTTGTGCAACTTTTAGGAAGCCATATTCCCTAAGTATCTACTACTTTGAGTTACTTGGCATACCTCCAGGCTCATTGATGACTGCCTTTGCCCCAACCAGAGCAAGGAAGCCAAATTTCTCTCTGAAGATCGAGATGAAGAATTTTCGTGAGTAAAGATCTGGGGTCTCTCACACCTAAACAAGCTCCTGGTCTGACCCAATGTGCTGAGAGGCAGCAGAATAGAAAAATCCAGCATGTTTCAGCAACCACTTTTGGTTTTATGACCCACCCCCTCCAACAAATGAAAGGCTTGAAAAATATATATATTGGAATAGTAAAGAGAAAATGAATAGAATTATTTCCAGTTGCAAGAAAAAAGTTGCCTTTAACCTAAAAGGATTATAACCGAAAAGGATTCCCCTGTGTTATTCACCTTCTGTGACTCATGAAGTATGTGGGGATAAATCTAATCTGTGTCCAAATCTGAGGAGACTTGGATGCCTCCAGGGAAATAATGACTTTCACTCTGGTAGCCAACTTTCATCTTCTCAGTGCTGTGGGAAATTGTTTCCGTTGTCTTTTAGTTTGGCTTTACCTTTGGCTACAAAAATGTCTTAGCTCAAGGGGAGGCCTCCAGGAATCAGTAGTTGGGAAGTTGATTGACTCAGCTTACACTCTGCAGAGCAACCACCAGATGTCAGCAACTCATCTGATTTCAGTTCCCCAGCAAAGGGAAAGACAGCCTACGAGGAGGGAAGGACTGCTTTCAGCTAGTATCAGCTATTTTTAAGTTTCAGGTGCAACTGTGAGAAGTCATCTACTTTTAGGAAGAGTGCTAATGGCTCAAGCAGGATCCAAACCCAATACTAATAGGCAACTCAAACATATTCATGTGATAGAGTTCTTGGACAAATATTCTAGTTACATTTTTCTTTGTCAGCACAATTTACAGGTAGCAAAGAAGTTTGTTAGGGGATTGAAGGAGCTTCATTGGGGAAATTTTTAGTGCCAAAGGCAAATGAATGGATACATTTGCTTTCAATTTTTTTTTCTTTTTTCCTTTTTAAAAGGTCCTGTTACACCCTTAAAAACCCTGTTAGAAGGGAAAGAGAAGTCTGAAAGTGCAAATGTTATTTCAAAGAGAAGGCCAAAACAAGGTATCAGAAGGTCATTAGGACCAGCTCCCATGATGGTTATTTATTTTGCAAAACCAGGTGAAGCCCTCAATATAACAGGCTGTGACACAAAATGCCTTTGGTGAATTAAGTGTCAATATAGCTAAAAATGCCTCCAGCTTTGTGGAGAAGGCCTTCCATTAGTTCATGAGTTTTACAGATCTATCACAATGGATTCTTCAGTAAGCCAAATGCAGGTTACAGATCCCGTAAGAGCTCATTTATTAAAAGAACCCAAGTGGGCGTGAAGTCACGGGTATTCTTTTCTTAGTCTCCAATGTATCTTCCACTTCTCACTTTTATTCTTCTTCTTCCAGTTATTAGCTCTGTACTCAAGGTCAAATCTTTAGCATTCACTTCATTGTAGGGAAGATCTCTGTGAGCTTTAATTGCAGAGGAAGGACAAGTGTCCCCTGTAGCAAGTCACTCAGTGCAAAGACTGGTTATGGCAAAATATGGACCCAAACCGCTGAAGCCTGGTATTTGAGGTCCCACACTAGTGTCTTCATGTAGGCTTGGGGCAGGGGCCGTGTCTGGTGCTTTGTGAGCAGCTCACTCACCAAGGTCTGGTGTAGGGCTCGGCACAGAGTGGGTGCTAAAACCGTCTGTCGGTAAAATTGGGCTTCAGCCTACTTCTCCATCCCGCTTCCCACATCTCTCACGAACTCTTCACATTGGCCTCATCCGTCTCTCACTATAGGTCCCCTAGACATGCCAAAGATTTCTCTGCCTTTGAGTTTTGCTCCTGCCACCTTTCCCCACTGTCCTGTAGAATCCCCTTAGATCTTTAAATTCAACTGATGGTTCAAATTTGACCTCTTCTCTATGGCCTCCACTTATTACTCCAGCCTGATGCCATTTCATGCCTCTTAATTCCTAAATCATTTGCTGTGCCACATCTTTAGCTCTTTTCATTAAAAATTTTATATGGTATTACAAATTTATAACTAATATAACATAACATAGAACATACATTGCCATCTACATTATGTTAAAATTCTTCTTACACATTTCTTCCAAAGTAGATTGTAAAGTTCTTAAAAGGTTTTAGTTTTCTCTCCAAGTAGTTTACAGAAAGTAGGAAGCATTCTAGACACTTGTTAGTTAAAAGCAGAAATGATCTATTTGCAGTTCTCGGTTGAAGCGCTAACTTCTAGAGTACATTTCCATGGAACTACATTTCTAAGATAAATGACAAGTGGAACCTGAAACCTTTTGCTCCTTCCTCATTCACTGCTCCATCTGAGATCCTTAAATGAGGAAAGGCCCTGAGAAGGTTAGGTGGTTCAGCCTCCACCCAAAGACCGTGGCAACTCTTAACAAAGCGAAGTGCCCTGCCTCAATTCCCCAAGGGTAATTTGACCTGCTAATTATATGCAAAGACTCAGATCCCTTAAAAGAGGGCTTGACTTTGTTGTCACTTGGGAAATGTCAACAAACGACATTATCTCCCTTTGAGCAAGGCCTGCGGCTTCTGGCTGGGCGAGGAGGGTCAATAGGGAAGCCAGGTGAGGCTGGCCTGCGTCACCACAGGGGATGGGATGGGTGGGGCCACTAAAGACTCTTCCTATAACTTTGTTCTTGTGGCTGAAATTTTTTTACTTCATCACGGTGCCTCTGTGAACCCCCTTTTCTGCAGTCTAATTAGGAAATAGAGGAAGAGCTGTTGAAGTTTTGATGGGTGGGTGTAACATCACAACATTGGTCTAGCCTGCAGGGTGAAGGCCCCATCCAAAGCCTCTGGTGTGCCATGGGTGGCCGCACCTTCTCTGCCTCCTTCTACAGCACCCTGAGGTTAGACAAAAGGCAGTGTGATTAGTGAAGTTGATTATGATAATTTATTGCTCCATTTAGCCAGAGCTTGTTGTAGGCTAAGTGCTTTACATCCATTACCTTGTTTAGTCCTTACCACAGCTCTTGGGGCTAATTATTATTTCTATTTTATGGAAAAGAAAATTGAAAGTCAGAAAGTCTGTGTGACTTCAGTTGCCCTGAGTCACACAGATAATGGGGGGCAGGGTTGGGTTTGCAATCCAGGCGAAGCATCAGATGCCTTGAATTTTGGTTCTGATTTTGCCATTGCCTGTCTGTGTGACTTAGGAAAGACTATTCCTAAAACTTCCTTGAGCCTCTCTTTCCTCTTCTTGAAATGAAGGGCCTGTGCTAGAACTGCTCTGTGAAATATGGTCATCACTAGCCAAAGCAGCTATTGAGCACTTGCTAGGGCTGGCCTGAATTGAGATGTGCTGCAAGTGTACAATCCATATGGGATTTCAAAGGCCTGACACAGGAAAAAGAATGTGAAATATTTGGATAATATCTGGTTACAGGTTGAAATGATAATATTCTTTATACAAGGGGTTAAACTATATTGTTAAAATTGCTTTCACCTGTTTTGTTTTTTTTTTCCATTGTTAAATATGGCCACTAGAAAGTTTAAAATTACATTGGTCTCACATTATATTTTTATTGGAAAGTGCTTTCCAGACTTTCTGATGAACTATCTCTGGAGGTCACATGTCTCAGGAGTTGATATTTCTTTATGACTTCTTGGCTCCGGAGTCAATGATGAGAGAAGCAGCCAAGGGTTGGAAAGCACAGATGCAGTAAGAGCTAACCATGGGAATGGCACAAGCTCTGACTCTTGGGACTCAAACTGGCCACTCAATTTGGTTACAAACAGACTTGTATTATTTGACAGCATGTTGATTTGATAACAAGCAGGTAAGAATGGTGCTTTTCACTTTTCAGCGGGGATAACCAACATCACATTTACTGGTGACAGTTTAAGTAACTTGCCGAAGGTCAGACAGATAGTTAGTGTTAGGGTTGGGTTCAAACGGAAGTGTGCCTGACTCAAGCACTTATGTTAGTAATTGTTAGGTAATGCTTTATAATCCAAGTGGCCTCAGTTTCCTCAAATATAAGAAGCCAAAAACTGGAAAAAAAGCATCTGCTTTGTAGGAAGGGCATTGGTGTTGGAAGAGCCTCCAGAAAGTTCCTAATGATGCTCGATATTATTACATATGGTGAAGGACCTGCCCATCATCATCCCCCCTCAGGCAGAAGAGCTCTGCTGGGCTCTGCTTCCCAGCAGTTTAGAGAGACTATACTTTCCAGGTTCTTGCAATCTAATTGAGTTGAAGACAGATAGCACAGATACAGATGGAGATAATGATTTACTGTGTACAAAGCTCTGCCAAGCAACTGGAGAAAACTGGGAACTCTGTCTCTGTTATCCAGCCACTTCCAAATATTCAGTTTGGGCACCTTAAAGAATGAATGTTTAAATTTCCTTCTAGGTATGTGACACACTATGTATCAGACAGGGTCCAATCATGAGAGAAACTACAGAGTAATTTGAACAGGGAAAAGTTAATACAAAGAATTAATAACTATAACAGGAGACTGGTATAATGAGGGATTGGCTAGCACTGAGTAAAGAGAATGCTAAAGAATATAGGAATAGCAGGTATAGGCAGCAGCCACTACCTCTAAGGCTAAGAGAGAAGCTCAAGGAAGATCTCCATCCCCAGTCCAGGGCTGAGAGCCAGTCCCTGCAGGAAAGGGCAGAACTGCACCTCACTGGCTGGCCAAGAGTTCCTGTGGTGCCATGTCCGTGGAACTTGTTGGAAATTTGCCCTCTGGAACTCACTGTTGATCTGCTTTCTAGGGTTCCAGGGAAAACTGTTGAGGAGGAGATTTCTCTCTGCTGTGAAACCATCCCAGGGTGGAGGGAGGGTTCTGAGGAAAGCTGCTGCATGTGGGGTACTGCCGGCTGCCATTACTGCAGGAGCCTAGTGCTGGAGGATCTGCATATGCTTCAGAGCTGGTTGGTCGAGGACTTGCCTGTACTGCAGGTGCCTGGCACCAAAGAAGTCATCCACACTGCGGGAGCTGGGGACTGGGGAAGCCACCTGGGCTGCTGCAGCTGGGTTCTGTGAAGCCATGTGCACCATAGGAGCCTGACGAATCAGCACACCAGAACCAGGAAGGAAGCCCTCTTCCTCCTGTATTGTCTCTCCAGTGCTCTCTAACAAAGCTTGACATCATGCCAGCTGGACAAGGAAAAATATTTAAAAGGCACAGATCCATTTTTGCAGAACTAGTAGTGAAGGGTAGATTTGGAGCTGAGAGGCAATAAATTGATAACTGGCACACTATAGAAAAATGACTTTGAAACTCTAATATTCATAAACAGTACCTGGAGGTAGGTGTGAAAAACAGAGTCCTGAGACCAGTTCCGGTTCAGTGTATCTAAGATTGGCCCTGCAATCTGCAGTTTTCACAGGTACTCTGGGTAATTTTGATGGGTAATCTGCTATTGTCAATTTCCATTTGGATTATTGAAATAGTCTCCAATTGGAGTCCTTGATTACCTTCTTATTCCCCTAACATCTATTCTTCACACAGCAGCCAAGTGATCCTATTAACATAAAAGTCAAAATTAGTCACTCAGCAGCTCCAAATCTTTCAGTGGCTTCCCATCTTCCTTGGCCCCCATTACTTCTCTCCCATCATTCACTTTCCCTCAGCCACGCTGGCCTTGCTGTACCCTGAATACACCTGGTGTACCCCAGTCTCAGGGGCTGGGCTGTTGAAGTTCCCTCTGCCTGGTGGGTCTTCAGAGCTCCTGCCCTCACTGCCTTTTGGCCTTTGCTCAGATGACACCTTCTCAATGAGCTCTTCCCTGACCCCTGCATTTAAAATTACAACTCTTTCCACCCTCTCACCCAGGACACTCCCTATCCTCCATCCTTGGTTTATTTTCCTCCATATCTTTTGTCACCATCTAACTTATATGGTCCACTCATTCACTTTGTCTGTTTTTGGTCTTCCGCATTAGAATGCAAACTCTGTGAGAAAGAGAATGTTTGTCTTTGTGTTCACTGCTGCACTCACCAGGGCCTTGAAAAATAGGTGCTAAATGAAAATTTGTTGGATGAATGAATGCAGGCCACTTGCTGAGAAACTTCTCTACAGGAATTATAGATTGTAAGGTTGTTGCAGTAATGGGCAGTGAAGGCCCAAGACAGCTCTCAAACGCTTAAAAGTTTTTCCTGTGCAAACACTAGCATGAAACTTTTAAAGGAGCTATCCCTCTGGAAGAAAAAGAGCCTTCTTGGGCAGTGTAGGTGCAGTGGATAAAGAGAACACTCCTGCACCTATTCAGAAGGGTGGAAAAGCAGCCCAACTCAGTGCAGAGAAAATTATAATTACCTGAAATGCTTATTTGTGAGAAAAGTCTGCATTCTCAGCCATGTTGCTTCTCAAAAGTTCCTAGAGGCCTCTGGGTATAGCAGACAAGGCTCCAGATACAAATAAAGCAAGTTTGTCTGTCTTCTTCCCAGAGCCAACTTTTCTTGTTCTTGGAGGAAGGAAGCATGCCTATGATTGGCATTTCCTCCAGGCCCTGGAAATTGCCTTCCATCACCATCCAGATCAAGCCTCTCCCGCCTGCTCTTAACACTGAAGGACTGAGTGAATTCCGAGTGTGGCCTTGCTGAGTGAGTCATATCCCCATTTCACGTGGTTTGGACCTATTTAGCCAAGGACATTTAAGAGTTTCTGGATGAATTATTTAAGGAAAGGGCAAAGAGAGAATGAGCGATAGATCCTGAGAATCAGGTTGGACCCTGCAGAATGGGTTGGAGGGGAAAAAAAAAGGCTCATCATGTATACACGAGAATGGAGAGCCAGCAGTCTAGAATGACCCTTTAGACCTAAATTCAAAATATGATTTGACAGAAAAAGACCGTCTTGTGATTGTCAGAAAACAGAAGAAAACATGAGACTGAGTTGATTTATAGCTATTGGGGTTATTAGGTCTATTCGTGGAATCCCAGGCAATTTCATCCTAGCATGGCCACTTCATCTAATATTAATACTTGCCAACAAGGAATCAGCCAAAAACATGTTATAATATTCTGTTGTTGAGATGATTTCTCTCCTGGTTATAGATGTGATAGCCTGAAAATATCCTGCTTTGCAAGTTTATGGAAGACTGGAGCCACAGCTTGTCACCTCACCAAAGCTTTGGAAGATGTGTTATGTCCTGAGGAGTTCACATGAGAAAATCACCACCCATCTTCATTAACTTTTTAAAAATTTTCATTTGATCATCTTATTATCACTATTTCTAGGGTGGTAATGAGAGAGATGACTGTCACACAGAAAGTAGAATTAGTCAAGTAAGGATGGGCTAACAAGGCTAACTGACTCACTGGTGCCCCTAAAAGCCATAAGGCAAGAAGGCTGAAAGGGTGGAGGTTCACTCCTTCCCCCCTATCCAGTGCCCTTTTGCAATGATCTCTCAGTTGGTCTCACTTGCCTATATTGGTAATGTATATGACTTCCAGATTGCCAAGTCTGGTGGCAATTCTCAGTCTGTGTCTTACTCTACAGCATTTGACATGGTTGCTCACTCCCTTTGACTTGAAACACCTTCTTCACCTGGCCTGGACTCCCCTTTCTCCTGGCTCTTCCTTCCCAGTCTCCTTCGCTGTTCCTCCTCATCTCTTCAAGATCTACCAGGTGGAAGGCTCAAAGTTTAGTCCAAAGACCTCATCTCTGCTCTGCCAAATCACTCCTTAGACAGTCCCATTCAGGGTCATGGTTTTGATTACTATCTATCTGCTGAGATCTTCCAAATTCCTATCTCATGCTTGGACCATTCCCTGAACTCTAATAATATACACCTTTTTACATGACATTTCTACTTTGATGTCTGGAAGGTATCTCACTTACCATATCCCAAAACAAAGTCCTGATTTCTGTTCCCCCCTCAAAAAATCTTCTTCCTGTAGTTTTCCCCCTCTTTCTAATTATTCAAGGCCCCAAAACTTGGAGTCTTCCTTGACATGTCTCACACCCCACATCTGATTCATCACCAAATCCTGCTGGCCATACCAACAAAATCTAGAATCTGACTACTTCTTGCCACCTCCACTACATAAATCCTCGCCAATCATATAGGTTATTGCAGGGCTCTCAACTTGTCGTTCTGCCCCTACACTGGCTCCCCACTTATATTTGCTCAGAACTTTCCAGTGGCTTTCCTTCTCTCTCTGGGTAACATGCAGGGTTTTTGCAGTGGCCATAAAACCCTTATGTGATCTGTCCTCACCCTCACCAAGGCTCTGATCAAATCTCCTATCTCTCTCCTCCCTGCTCACTTTGCTGTAGACACACAGCCCTTGACATTCCTCAGACACACCAGTCATACTTCCAGCTGGGGCCTTTGCATTTTTGCTGCACATTTAACCCTGGAAATTTTTTTTTTCTTCTCCTAGATAGCTTAATGACTCGCTTCTTTCTTTTGAGGTCTCTGCTCAAATGCCATATTAACTGGGTGGTCTTCCTTGACCACCCTAAAAAAAAAATAGCAATCTGTCTTAGCCAGGATTTATTATGTAAGGCAGGGATAATTGCAAGTAATAATGCTATCTACCACATGATTCTTATCCCCACTTCCCTTCCTGTCCTCTTGTGGCCCTGTCACCCTGCTCAATTTTCTCCATTTACTGGTTTGTGTCTCATGCTATCTGACATAATATATATTCACTTGTTTATTTATTGTCTGTTTCCCTAAAAGGAAATATAAGCTCCATGGGGGCAGGAGCTTTGTGGATTTGGTTCACTGCTGTATTCCAGGTGCCTGGACTAGCACCCGGCACAAAGTAAGTGCTCAAAAAATATTTGTTGAACGAATGAATGCATAAATAAAAAGCAGCCTATGGTAGATTAGGATGTGCATAAAGAAGGGCACTGTGAATTTAGGAGGTTTAGCAGTGGAAATAAACGCAGTAAGAGAACAGCTTCATGGGGGAGGTGAAAGTGTCTCTCTTCTTGGAGAACTTTCAGTCAGAGGCAAAGAGATTGAGAACTTCTTGTTCGGAGTCACTTTGGACCTGTGTTTAACTGTCTCAGCTACCTACTAGCTGTTTGTCTTTCTTCAGGATATTTCACCTTGCTAAGTCTCAGTCTTTCTCATCTGTAAAATGGGGAAAATAATAGAACCTACTTTTGGATTATTATGAAGGAAAAGACAAGTCTAAAATGTTTAGCACAGTGCTTAGATTTAGTAAGAGCTAAATAAATGTTACAACTGCCATTTTTGTTGTACAGTGTAACATTTTGGCAGGAGATACACTGAAATATCAATAATGGCTAACCCAAGGTTTGGAATTGTAGATGATTTTTATTTTCTTCTTTTAGCTTCTATCTGCCCCCCCCCTTTTTTTACAATGAACAAGCATTATTGCATTATTTACAATATGAAAACTGATGTGAATTATGGCTTTTTAAACAAGAATTAGACCAATGCAGCTGTGTTTTGCTTGGGTTGGGTCAAGTGGGTAAACATGAATGGGTTTGATGGTCTCCTCAGGTTCCTGTCAGCCTTTTTATTCTGGGTTTTCTAAACCAAAGGCTGGCATGTAAGAGCCAGTGTTCTGAGGGGGAGAACGGTAGGAGGCAAGAGCAAAGGATGCTGGGACAGGCAGAGAGCTTATAGAACTGAGGAGATCCAGATGCTGAAGGGAGAGTTTCCACTTCCTGGTTTGAGATTAGTTTCACTTTCAGAGCCCTAGGTTGGGAGGAAGAAACCACAAATCATTCCACTTGACTCAAGCATTAAAAAGTTTCCAAAAGAGGCAAAATCTGAATAAGGGGTCTTGAAAGAACCTGGAGTCAAATGGATTTCAGTTAAAGATTCTCCAGAGCTGTGCTGTTCAATAGAATGTGAGCCACATGTAATTTTACATTTTGTAGTAGCCACATTAAAAAGGAAAAAAAAAAATCAGGTGAAATTAATTTTAATAATATGCTTTATTTAGCCCAATAGATCCAGAATATTATCATTTCAACATGTAATGAGATAGTTTGCAGTTTGGTTTTTTTTTTAATGAAACCTTCAAAATGCAGTGTGTATTTCACATACAGCACACCTCAGTTCAGGCTAGACATGATTCAGGTGCTCAAGAGCTGCATGTGGTGAGGAGCTACCATATTGGTCAGCTTAGCTGTACACTATGTAGTTGCCCCTTCTAGAATGGAGACTCCCAAGAGTCAGCCAAAGCCTTCCTTTTCTTCTCTTCTCTCTTATCACCATTTCTTCTCAGAGCACCTCAGATGTGATGGGCCATTTCTTGCCAGGGTCAGTCTCTGAGGCTGCCAATCTTTCCCAGAAAAGGATTGTTTCCTGGAAAAGATACAGCCTATTGAGAAATACAGAGGGGCAGGCAGCGAGCCATTTTGAGGACACCTCTGTGCTACTCTGTGCTGTTGGCATCTCAGGATACTGTGCGTAGGTAGAGGATAGCTAGTGGCCAGCCCAGCCCTGTGCTGTGTTGAGAAACCCTCAAGGACAGCAGTAATCCCGGGCAGGGCTAGGCAGGGAGAAGAGTTGTGGTTTGGCCACTTGGCTGGGAATGTGACTGTCATGAACTTTTCCTACCTGACAACTTCGCCTCTTCCCGCTCCTTCCCCCCACCCCTCCCTCAGTCTCCATCCCTCACATGTGGTACCCTTGTGTTCCTCTTCCCCCTACTAAAGGGAATTCGAGATGAAGAGATATGTTTATCTTGCCTGGGGGGCTCAACTAGTACTTTTGTCAGAGTTGAAACTGAGATGTAAACGTGACTACTAGTTCATTTGTCACAGGGGTGTATTTATCGTGTTCGAATGATTTAATTTTTCCTAATGAAGAACTGTACGAATAGGTCTGATGAGCCTTGAGGGCTCTCATTTGCTTTCAGAGTTTACAGCAAGCTGGGGAGTCTCGGGGCTTACTTGCCTCCCGGGGTTCTGTGTTGCCAGCCTCCACTGGGAATGGGCAAAGGCCGGTGGCATTCTCTTTGAGGGTACCTGTGGCCTTGGGATGCCCGAAGGCTCTCTCTCATTCGGGGGGGTTTACATTTTACAATGTTTATTTAAAACAATTCTTTATCTTTATGCTTATGATAATCTGCATAATCTTTTGTTTGTATAGCTGGCAAAACAGGTCCCCAGATAAAAGAGAAGGGCATAGTTAATATATATGAATAGAAGAGTAACACTGGGGAGCTGCATGATCTGAAGATCTGCCTGTCCATTGCATGTCTTGCTCCTGGCTTTCCTATTTTTAATTTGTTTTGTTAGGAGAGTTTCTGTCTAATTAAGGGCCAGTGTTAGTTTCAGGAGAGAGAGAGAAAGAGAGAGACAGAGAGGGAGACAGAGAGAGAGAAACTGAGGCTGTAGTACAGAATACAGAAGAGGTAGTGGAGAGAAGGGGAAGAGAAAAGGGAAAGATGATTTTTAAAACTGAAGAAAATATGGAAGAGAATGAGGCAGAAAGAAAAGAGGAGGAAGGGAAAACGTAGGAGTGAGGAGAGAATATTAGATTTCATTGCTGGAAAAGGCCCTGGAAGTCTTATTTTCATTTTATAGCTGGGGAAATACAGGTGGAAGAGGCAAAGTGACTTGCCCAGGGCTGCACTTGGTCATTGGCAGAGCCAAGGCTCTGTTCTCTGTATGCCTCCAGAAGGAAAAGAAAAGAGAAACATATGGGGAGCTTTATTAGAACTTGGTGGGTTCCCGTTTCAAGTAATGAGTCAACATTGCTCAACTTCAGTCAAGACAAGAAGCCCTTCCCATCCCCACAATCCCTTCAACCTCCACCACCACCTCTGCCACCCCACTTCTGTGTGACAAGTGTTCTCTGTTCTGGTCTAAATTTTCAAATCACCTGGGTACAATCAAGACAGGAGAAACCTTAGTTCAGATTTGCAATGCATTAAAAAAAACTCAAAAACTGACACATACTGCTTACCTCACATTGACTCCCTTAGGGATACCCTCGCTTATTTCTTAGGCTCCTCATGTCACTAGAACATGCTTTGATAATTTCTCTGCAACCCCCCTCCCCCAACACACACACAATTAAGTCAAAATTTATGTGTCCTGTGTTTTCATTTTTGCTAACTCCGGCAACCCTAATCATACAAAAAATCCAGTCATACAAGAACCAGTTCTTACCTCTAAGTTGCTTATGATTTTGTAGAGAGTGCTGAACTAAGGAAATTTGAAATCAGAAGGTTAACTAGACACTTTCTACGCACTGATCCTCGTCTTCATCATTAGCACCATCTACCCTTTATTTAGTGTTTATTGAGCAACTATTATATGCCAGCCACTCTTCTAGGTTCTGGGTTTCAGCAGTGGACAAAACACAAAAATCCCTATTCTCAAAGAGCTTCCCACTGATGTGAGACAGACAGACATCAAATAAAATAAGAAAGTAAGCGATACAGTATGTTTAAGCGATACAGTATGTTTAAGCGATACAGTATGTTTAAGCGATGTAGTACGTTAAATAGTGGTAAGTACTATGGAGATGTTGGGCAGGGACGTGCGGAAGGTGAGGGGACAAGATTTTCTAAAGGGCACTGTTCCAGGTAAAGGGAACAGCAAGTGCAAAGGCTCTTTACATGCTGGCTGCACGGTAGGCACTGGGTGAAGGGCTTCACTTATTTAATCCACACAGTAGCCCTGTGTGGTATTATTGTCATTCCTGTTTTGCATGTGAGTAAAAGGAATATTTTGGTGGTTAAATCTCTAGCACAGGATCACACAGCTATTAAACGGTGGCACCTGCATACTCGCCCAGGGCTGGTTATCAACACCTGGCATTCTTCATTCCCACTCGGAGCTAGTTTTAAAAGAGGCCCTCCTAGATTTGATTCTCTCTGCCCTCAACCTGCTCAGGCTCTGGTAGGATCCAGCGGGAGGCAGAGGCAGCTGTACCTTCCTGGTTCTGCTGAGGGCAGCTCCCTATAGGCCCTGCCCTGGTTACAATCCTGTGGGGGAAAGAATATCCCGGCAGCCTCAGGGCCTTTCCTTCCACACAGGGGCCAAACCAGGGGCCTTCGTGCCACACGCCCCCAGCCGTCCTCTCTCTGCGTGCCCTGCCCCCCTGTCTCGCCAGCAGGCACAGGCAGTTTCATCATAGGGCAGCCCATTGGAAAGAGCCCCTCGCAGGCTTTCAATTGGGGCCTGTGTGCTTCGGGGCTCCCTGCAGGATGGCGAGGATACCATCTTCCCCGCATTGTCGCCGGTAAGTGCCCTGCGTTCCGCTCAGGAAGCGTCTTGGCCTGGCTTTTGGAGCCAGTTCTCCCAGGCAGCAGGGGGCTGGCGGTAACCCCGAGGCCCAACAAACGCTGACCTTGCACCTAAAAAGAATACATTGTTTTCAAACACGGCTTCCTATTCCTGCCAGATAAACCACCGCATTAACAATGCGTCCAGGTTGTAAAATGTTGGCTGGGGATTCGTTTTTAGCAGCGAACTTTTTGTCAACAGATTGGCATTTTCCTCTCCATTCAGAAGAGCCCGGCTCTCCTTTCAGGGCTGGGCAATGGCTCTTAGATAGCCAGGGGCGCACACACACACACACACACACACACACTCTCAGACTCAGTTCAGCATTCAGTGTTGATAACATTGTTATTATTAGATGTGGCCTCTGGAATCACGGAGTTCATTCCCAAACAACCGGCTCTTCTGGGTGAAATGGAAGAACAGCCCCTGTTATCGCAGTGGCGGCCGCAGATCCATTACCTGGGAGCCCCGTGAGCCGCAGACGGCCGGGCCGGGCCTGCCATGCAACCTTGCTCCCATGGCTTTTTCCTGACAAGGAAACAGCCTGAACGTCATTCCCGGAACCCGGTGCTTGGAATGCAAGCACCAGCGGTGCCTAAGACAAGTCTCTCCGCCCCCCCTTCCTCGCTGGTCCCCCCTGCTTGCAGATCTCAACCCTAGCCTCCCTCCCTGGGACACACCCCCCTCAGCACCAGAGTGGACATCAGGTTGACTGGCTCTCCACTCTACCCTGGGCCTGCTGTCCCTACTCCTTGCTTCTGCCTCACACCGTTTCCTGTGCCTCCAGTGTCCTCCCTTTCCTCTACTGCATTCCATGTTCCTCCCCACCTTCCAAGCCGAGCCTCAAACTTACCAAACCCAGGGACTCCTCTACTGTGTGCATCCCTCAGTACTTAGGTTTGTAAAAATTTACTACCTCTTATTTGTTGGATTTTTTCTAGGGGTGCTTTAAGATTTATGTATGTTTTTTCATTACAAAATAAGTGTTCTTAAGTGTTTTTCTGTGCCTTCCCAGCCAAATGGTAAGCTGGGAACCTCCTGATTCTTGAGTTCCTTCTCATGGTGCAGGATAACATCAGATTGTGAGGTCCTTGTAGACAGGAAAAGTGTCTTTCTTTCCCCCTCAAGGTATAAATATTTGTAGTCAAGGGCATAAAGTGCACTAATCTTAAGGGTACAGCTCAATGTGTAGTTACATACATATATAGCTGGCAACCATCACCCAATGTCAAGATCAAGATACAAAATGTTTCCAGCTTCCCTGCAGTTTCCTGGTGCCCCTTCCCAGTCAACCCTCCTCACTCCCCGGAGATAACTGCCGTTTGATTTCTCTGAAGTATCTTAAAAATCTTTTCATTCCCCACAAAGCACATAGAAAATGCTTGAAAAACACGTTTTTAAATTAAACCATATTATGCTTTGCACCCAGTGAATTTGCGCAGCCGCATGCTCAGTTGACTGGCTGCTCTTGGTTCTTAAGGAGTTAATCGTGTTAGCATGGGGTTGTATTTCAGTAGCTTTGCTCTGTGCTGGATTTAAACACAGTGGAAACCAAGTTAAGGGCAGTGCTGTTCTGTATATCAGGATGCCCACTGAGCCAAGGAGACCCATTTATTTTTAATTGAATTAAATGGCTCACAAAATGAAAGTAGCATACTTTCATTAATATTTAATTACATACAGTGTTAAACAATGATCACAAAGAAAAGTTTGCGGCTCTTTTGTCTCTGCTTTTTTTCATTATTATTATTACTTTGTTAAACAAGATATTCTTATTAGCTGTTTTATGCTTGGAATTTTAAGGGCCTTGCTCTTATACCACTGGAGAAGTACTTAATTGGCAGTACTCAGCTGAGTGAGGAGGCAGGTTGGCTGTGACGTTGACCACAAGCAAGTGTGTGTGTGTGTGTGTGTGTGTGTGTGTGTGTGTGTGTACATCTATATGTACTAGCTTCAATTACCGGGCCACAGAAAGATATTAGTGGGGGCAATCAGGGGCTCCAGCAAGAAAATAAAGGTCCATCTTCTGAATATCTTGAGGTCAACCAGCTATGCCCACTCCCCCAAGAAATTCTGTATGTAATGAGAAAAGATATGACTTTTCTCAAAAGGTCATTCCAAGGGAAAAAGCGTTTACTTCTGTGTTTTTATGAGATAGTTCTCACACCATAAAGCAGTGATCCTCAAACTTTAGAGCACCTAAGACTCTCTAACGGGCTTGTTAAAATACAGATTCCCTGGTCTCCACAGTAGAGGCCTGAGAACCTGCATTTTCAACGAGTGAGGATGGTGATTGATTCTGATGCAGATGGCTGGAAGGCCACACTTTGAGAAGTACTACCATGAAGATTTAAAACAGGGTCAAAGAGATCATCTAGCCTCATTGTCAACAGTGGAATGCTTTTCCTAACTAAATCTTACACAAGCAAAGGATTGTTGCTGCTATTGAAATGATGATGAGGTCCTTTGGCTTTCCTTTACCCTCTTTGTCCCCCTTAGCTGTTTTCTGGGGTTGAAAGTCATAGAGCACTCTTGGAGGTACAAGATAAAAACCCCTGGATTAGTATTATCACTAATTAAATGAAAGTTTTTGACTGGTTAGGTAAATTCATAATGTCATGGAGGAGTTGTCTAAGATTTGTCCAAAGATAAAATACCTTCTTGGGGAAGTAGTATAGAATTCTCTATCATAAGAGGAGTCTAAGCAGTCATTGACTGCCACTTGGCAAGGATATTCATTTGTTCATTCATTCAACAACAAAAACTTACTGAATGACCACTCTACAGTGGACAAGTCTGAGGATACAGCAGTGGATAAGATAGATTAAGTCACTGCGCTCACAGATATTGTGTTCTGGTGGTAGGTTAGAGATGATAGACAAGAAAACAACACCTGAAGGTCTATGGAGGAAAGGAAAGGGAGTAATGTATTCTTCAGGGAAGATCTCCCAGAAGAGGTATAATTTCAACTGAGACCTCAGTGATTTAAGGAGGGCTGGATGGGAGAGCTAAGGAAAACGCATTTCATGCAGGAGAAGAGAAAGTGCCAAAACTCTGAGGTAGGAACAAGCCCAACATATTTGAAGAAAAGAGAGAAGAAAGTATAGTTGTAGCACAGTAAGCAAATTGTATGAGATGTGGCAGAAAGACTGGCAGGGGATAGATCAAACTCCAAGGCCAGGAGTTTGATGAAATGGTCATTCTAACTTTCAGTATGTCATTGGATGAGGTGACTGTGGCAAGTCATATTTTCCAAAGATAGCACAACAATATCTCCTGTCTCACACTTCTTTCTGCTGTATGACTTCACCTTCCCTCATCAAAAGGTGGAGTTTTTCTTTACCCTCTTAAATCTGAGTGGGATCTGTGACTGCTTTGACCAATAGAATACAGCAGAAGTGATGAAATGCCAGTTCTAGGCATGGTTCTTAGGCACTGGAAATTTTTGGAATGCTCAGTCTTAGGATTCTCCTTGAAACCCAGCATCATGTTGTGAAATGCCCAAGCCACATGAAGAGACAATGTGTAGACACTCTCATTGACATCTCTGACTGAACTCCCAGTCAGTAGCATCAGCTGTCAGCCAAGAGAGGGAGCCATCCTGGATATCCAACCCCATGGAGCCTTCAGATGGACGAAACTCCAGCTAACACCTGACTGGAAGTACTGAGAAATCCTAAATGAGAACTATTCAGTCAACCCCCAGAACCAAGACAGATAGTAATAAATTGTTGTTATAGGCCATTAGGTTTTGGGATGGTTAGTTATTCAGTGACCATTCAACCCCAAGATGCTCTGATTTAATGAGTCTGAGCTGCTAGTATGGTTCTCTTTCCCTCTCTATCATGTTGCCATAGAACCTGTTAGTGGAGAATTTCTGAACCAATGAGAATCCAAGAAGGGGTTCTGAGCAACACACTTTGAAAATCTAAGTTGTTTTCATGTTGATGTGAATAACTCCTTGCCTGTACTGCCCCAAGTATTTGATAGTTTTAGGAACTAAAGCTATTCTAGAATTTAGGAATTCTAAATTTCTCTTCCTTGATTACATGCTGCTCTTATTCTAGGGGCTTGGGCATCACAGAGCAAATGAGAGCTTGAGATCAGAAAACCCTTCCAAATGATACTTTTGATTGGCTTACTCACAGAGGTCAGAGGAGAGCAAAGGTCCCTCTTTACAATCCTTGGAGGCTTGTGTTTCTCTCTTTATTGGGTGATTCATGATCTTATGGCTATTTTAGGTTATTGTTAATTGGCCTTTTAGTTTGCAAAGCACTTTCACTACCTTCTTGCATTTGATCTTTGCAATAACAATAGGTCAGTCATTATTTTCCACATTCTGCAAATGAGCCAAGTGAGGCTCACAATGATTAAGAAACAGAGAATAAGAGGCATGGTCTTAACTTGAATCTGGATGATCTTGCTCCTCAGTCAGTGCTGTTCCACTTGTCTCATGCTGTCCCCTGAAAAAATTGTCAAATTAGTAATGCTAATAGTTTGCTCATCAAGAGATTTCTATTATGTGAGGTTTTAAAAAGACACTTCTGGGAATAGAAAATAAGTAGAAATCATACCAACTGCTTCTGGAATGGAACTGCCATTTAGGGTACAGATGAGAAAAGAGGTTTCTGCCTATCTTTTCAGCTCTCTTCCTTTAGGATTTTGATTCCAACAATTCCAATAACCCCATTAGGATATATACCCCTTGATCCTTCGACCATTTCACTATTAAGTTCCTATTTCCCCTCTTCCCTAGTTAAGATTCTAAGGTCCATCATCAGGGTAACTCCCCAACTTAACATTCTAACTCTCCTGCACCTCCTCCCCTCATCTTACTTGTCTGACAAAACCCTCCCTTGGTTAAATTCAACTCTTACTTTCCACGGCTTGTACATCTTCCTGGCTGAACATGGTTGGAGAAAACTGTGTAAACTAAGTGTGTGACCTTAGTTTGAATTTAGGATGACTAACTTCCAGTTGGCTTCCAGTGTTGGCTGCCAATTCTAGTATAAGCCTCTACTGCAATCACTTTCCTTCTCTCCTAAACAATTAAAGCACATGTTTGCTTCTTTCTTCAAATATCCAACAACTCCCCTCCTATTCAAGTTCAGTGCTGATGGAAGGGCTTCTTGTTTCACTGAGAAAGTATTGGCATCAGAAGAGAAATTCCATAAACTTTACCACCCATATATACCCACCTACATGCCTCTGTGCTATATGCTCTACCTTTGATGCATGTGTTCCTAGCTAGAACAGTGCCTGGCTCATAGTGGGCACTCAATAAATAATTGTTAAATGAACCAGTGAATGAAACTAGTGGAGGTCTTGAACGTTAGGTTAAGTAGCTTGGAATAAATATGATAGTAGGAAATACTCTGTAAAAGACTTTGAGTAGAAGAATTTATTAACTATGGTATCTGAGGAAAATGATTTACGCTAATAACTGTAATAACATCTGTTCCTTCTGTCTTCTCCATTTAGCTTTATATCTGGCAAATGTATGGTCACCCTTCTAGATCCAACATAGCCTTCAGCCATGTTTAACCATCTCTGACTCCTCGGGCTAGATTGAATCCTCAAGTGTTCTGGGGTTCCCACTTCTATGATACTGATTACTACCGAGGTTTTACATGCCCATCTCTTGCACTAAACTGTTGGCTCCTTGAGATCAGGGACTGCAATGTCTGTTTCCTGTAACTCCTTCACCCAGCAGTACATGTGGCATAAGCACCCAACAAGTTGTTCATGTCAGTAATTTTAAAGTAGGACTTAAAAATTCTTTTAATCTGAGAAAGAACTTATTGCAAGGAAATTTACGTTACAGGATATGAAAGGACTTGTAAATTAGGTCATTGTAGCACTGTTTGAGATTTTGGAAGAACTAGAGGGAAAAAGAGATACAGCAGAAGACAACATCTGAGCATGTTTGGTCCTAAATTTTAAGAAATAAAAATATGCATTAGAGAACTGTAGACCTGTGAGTTTGACAATATGATTCTGTAACAGGTTATCTTAGGAAGACATAATATTCACCAAGAACCAGAGTGGGTTCACAAAGAACAAGTCATACTGGAATGATCCCATACTTGTCTTTATAGGAAAACTAGACTCATGGGTGTGGGGATAGCAACTGAGGCACTGGATAAGGTGCTTCATTACTTGATATTTGGGGATGAGATAGAGGAAGAGGGCCCAGAGGGAGGAAGAAAAACATCACAGTTAAAAATAGATTGTCACAATTCAGTCATCTAATTATGCAAACTTGAGCAAGTTACTTAGAATTTCAGAACCTTAACTGCATCATCTATAAAATAAGGATTGTTATATTTGTCTCTACGTAAGGATTGTTGTGACAATTAAAATAAGCCAATATAGGTAAAGTTTTTCATGGTGACGGATTCAAAGCAATCTGTAGGTGGTGTGTGTTTGAGAGTGTGTGTGTGTGTATGTGTGTGTGTGAGTGTATGTAGCAGGGGTCACAGGTTGAAGATATGGCTTTTGCTGTCTGACAAATGTTGAAAATAGACTGAGGAGGCTTATGGGAGAGAATTCATCCTAAGGGAAGAGGAAAACAGGTATGAACTTGACCAGAAAACAAAGCCTCAGTGTAGGAGGAGGAGAGCAAATATGACTTGATTTCTGGTCCAGCCACAGGAACTCATGTCTGGTTCCTAGAGAGAGAGGTTATACAGGTAAACTGTCAAAAAATGTTTAACAGTCATGCCAAAATCTATTAAGATATCAGGGGTCCAAACAATACTGCACTTGGAGCCTTCCAACAAATTGTAGCTCAAAACCATGAGAAAGTTGGTCTCACAAAACTTGCCACAAACCACAGCCCACTTTGGCAAATTGAAGACTTCGTTGTAGCAATGGTGGTGCCTGACAAGAGTTGAAACAAGCAGGAGCAGTGCTTTATGGGAAACCTTCATGCTGCATGGAGGATGGCAGTGGTTCCTGGCAGAGGTAGCTGGTGTTATACCCAGCTGTGATGCAAGCTCTGCTCACAGAAAGCAAGAGTACGAAGCAGAAGTGGCAATGAGGCCTGGTGGATAGCACAAAGTGACTAAAGAATGGATATATTAGCAAATGTGAGAAACCACTGAGAACACCTAGAAGAATTGCATTTGGAGGACAAAGTGGAGAGGGAGGGAAGGTTAAGGAGGAAAAGATTCTCTTGGACTGGAGGGCTTGCAGAAGGAGGGGAAGGCAAAACCTTTCCAGTGAGTGACTTCTGTGTTCTATGAGATCCTATTGAACTGAAAACTGATGGAAGCTGAGACAAGTTTGGTTTCTAAAGACAATGGGGTAGATTTGTAACTGGTTGAATGTTGATGGCCAAAGATTGAAATCATCAAGAGAGAGGGTTGTAGAAGTATACCATGAACTCTATCATCACCCATACTGTGTTTTATTTTTTAAACTTTATATCAGTGGTTTAGATAAAATTGTGAAGAGCACATTTATCAAATTTGCTGTTACAAAAAGGAGAACTGCTAATACTGATAGCTCTTACTATATGACAAGTACATATGGCTTAGCAGCAGCATATGTGAAAAAGAGTTAGAGCTTTTAACTAACACTAAGATCAATATAAAAAAATAATGTGAGTGACTACCAAAAAAAAGAGAACAATGTGTTTTTAAGAGCCATTAATAGTAGCTCATATCTAAAATTAGGGAGATGAAAGTTCTTATTCTGTAATATTTAGAACATACATGAAATATGTTGTCCAGATGCTAAGTTTAAAAAAGACATAAATGAAGCATTTATAGTATATTCTGAAGAAGGTAAGCAGGCTAGAAAAAAAGACTCAAAACCAAGTCCAGTGAAGCATTTCTGAAACCACTGAAGATTTCTAGCCTGGAGAAGGAAAGACTCAGTGAGAGAGCTGCAATAGTTATCTTTGAATACAGTGTGAAAGATTGACTAGAGTTGTTCTGCAGGATCTTTTAGAGCTGGGACTAGTAGATGAAGATGCTGGGAGATGGATTTTCACTCAGTGTGAGAGAAGACATTTCTGAGCGAGATGTGTGACATTAGAATGAGCAGCTTCAAGAGGCAATGAGGTTGATTTCACTAGAGGTATTCAATCACGGCCTGCACAATGACTCAGCAAGGGCATTTCAGTATTTGAGTGGGATTCAACCAAATGGCCTTTCTCACTTGTAGGTGGTCAGGCTTGATTAGTGGTCTCTGAGAGGCCATGATGCATTTGATTAAATCTCAGAATCATTTCTGATTCATTCAGCAGGCAGAAGAATAGTGTCAGCTGTGTTCACAGAAAAAAATTGGAACTTTTAGAAAAGCCATGGATGTGATATCTGAGTCAAAATTCTACTTTCTTTGTAAAGATATTTACATTTTCAAGTTTTTTCAAGATATAAAATAAAATTAAAGCAAAATTGCAAACTTTGGTAAAAGCCAACTGATGACCACAGTTCAATGTCAACACGGGGTTATAGTGGAAGAGATGGTCACCATACTACCACCTTACCTCAGCAACCATGGCCTCCAAAGGTATGAGTCAGATCATTCTCACACCACTGGAGAGAATACAGCCCTCTGCATCCTGTACCTTTACCTTGTATTGTAGCTATTTGAATCCATATCGTTTTTGCCCCTATAGATTGCAGGCATTCAGAGTTAGGAACAGCTGTGAATTAGCTTTGGATCCCACAAAGCTCCTAGTATAGGCCTTTACATACACATGGTGCCTAATGAATAGTTACTAAATTAATAAATCAAAGCTTTCTACTAAATAGTTCCCAAAGAAAATCAATCCAACAGATTACTTGGTTGTGTATGTGTGTGTGTTCGTGTGTAATCATGCTTTTGAAACTTTCCAAGTTCAACCTACCTGATGGTATGAATTTTCAGTTTAGCCATTTGTGTTGAAAGACAAATTACAGAGTGGAAAAAAAAATTCCCATTTCCAAAGGGAATTAACCCAGTCTAAATTAAATTTATTAGTCATTTATTGAGACACTACTACGTGAAACTCATCGGGCCAGGTACCATAGGGATTGCAAAGATGACTGATGTTTAACGTATATTTAAGAAGCTTTCAATATTGTGAGACAAAAAGATGGCTGAGCTGTTTTAAGTGTCCTTACCAGCCGGTCCTACTTTATCTGCTTAAGAAATGTTAGGAACTTTGAGGGTTGAGGGTAAACAAATTGCAAAGAACATAGGAGATAATGAGAGAGAGAACCCAGAAACATGAAGGGGGCTAGAGCCCTAGTAAAAGGAATATTCCCTGATGACGTGAATAAATATCGAACTCTTAAAACGGTGAGGTTGAATATTTAGTCTAGTTATCTGCTCTGAGGTCAAGCACATCATTCCTTTGCCATTACTATTGAAATCTTCAGTAAACTGTGTTCTATTAGAACTTTGTTGAGTGAGAGGTATTTGGGGTAAGAGAAGGAGCCACATTTCATTTTGGGGTCCACATGGGTAAAAAATATGATCAGCTACACAAGGTGAGAGATGAAAGAGACTGAAGATTCATTAGAAGGAACAAATAAGGGCCAGAGTGACTATTCGAAATGTGATAGACTCAGAAACCTGGGAAACATTGGGAGAGACCCTGGATTTCCTCCCACATGGAGAAAGGAGATTTGAGCCATTAAATCTGAAAGGACTAGGCAATCCCAGTAGGCTGAAGGAGTTGAGGTCAGATAGGTAGTTGATACATTGTTTTGCAAAGAAAAGAGAAATTTAATTTGGTAAAATAGACAGATGTAAGCAGGGAAATACAAAGGAAGAATCCAGAAATCATCCAAGTTTCCTTTGAAGCAATGGAAGACAATGGCAGAACCATTGATAATGAGAACGTGATAAGTGATAGTAAGAGTGTGATTTAGATCCAATTGAATTAACAATAATGGCAGCATATTTTAGAGGAGCTATCCTAGAGGAAATCAGAAATACAGGGCAAGAGCTAAGTAAGATTAGGTGATATAAAATATGAGTGTTAGGTTAGAGGTGATAATGGAAGTCATGAAATGGAAACCTTTAGAAAGATTGATATGTGATATCCCAAATTAAGAGGTGGTAGAAAGCCAAAGATAGTCGGGGACAGGGAGCTAGGAGGAGAGCCAAGAAGTTAATACAATGGAAGCCCAGGAAGAAAGGACTTTCAATAAGAGATTGATCAGCAGTATCAAATACAGCAAAGATAACATGGAGGAAATAGATAAGGGGAAGACTGTTGGATTTGTACTAACATGCATACCAAAATATTTTACTTTTACATAAAATCTTACAGGATTCAAACATCATGATCATCATCAAATAATGATCCTGTTATGAGAAATGCAAAGGCTATGGAAAATATTTATGCTCTTAAATATATTTTCCTAATGTCTTTACAATCTAAAAGGAAAGGTAAGGGAAAGATTTGACCAGCACAAACATACACAGATGGAATAATTAGGATGGAATTCACATGGTACGAGGTATTACCAATTTCCAGCTTGTGAGTCTCTAAAAGAATATTTGATAAAAATAAATTTGAATTCAACCAAAAAAAATTGGATTTTTCCTTAGAGTTCAATATAACAAGATGCCCCTGGAGACTAACTGAAAAGAACTCAAACGTAATATCTAGGACACACATTCAGAGAGGCACTAGAATTTAGTGCTACCCCCAAGTCAGTCAGCACTCAAAAGCCTAGTAGAAATTGGCAATTTATATATGTGATCGCTGATGCTTTGCATAAAATAACCCTTATTCTGATGATTGTACATTCCTCTTCTTTAATATCCTCCCCCCAGCCTTCCACTTGGAATTTTTTCCTTGCCACACCTCTGACTATTTCTAGGGTGCCGCCATGTTGCTGTACCCCTCTTTCATCTCCGTTCTCCATTTCTTTTCTTCTCCACTCTCAAATTCCTGTTCATTTTTTTTGTTTGTTTCTTACATATAGAATTCCAGCTATTTCTATTATTTCTTTCTTTTATAGGTCTTCTTTCATTATTTGGGAGTAAAGTAAGTAGTTGCATGGAACTTATGGGAGCAAGAAACTAAAATTTAATCACAAACCCTCGCTCTCTTTTCTATTGTTAGGATTCTACTGAGGCTCTGCCTGCAGATTAGCTTGTTGATAATGTGTGGTGGTAGCCTTGACAAAGAGGTGCCTAGTAGGTCTCCAACTCCAGGGAGCAAATCGACTAAAGTTCCCATCAGCTGTGCTCTGAAACCCATCACCACAGTCACACAAAGCCATGCTTCCCCTGGGCTTCTCCCAGCCAGTGAATGAGTGTGGCAGGGATACAAATGTAGGCTGGACCTGGTAGACACTGGACTCCCCTGATGGCAGATTTGGTTTGAGGACTCTCTGAGATCTTGTGGCACCTTCCTTAAACTGCACAGAAGACTAGGACACTTCTCCCCAACCTAACCTTCTTCTCTCCTTCCATGGGGGTCAGTCTTGCATTACCATTTGACAGCTCTTCCAGCTTTCCCTGGTTATCTTATTTCTATCATGGGCATTTCCCCTAACAAAATTCTTGCACATTTAATCCCATCTTAATGCCTTCATCTTGGAGGACTTTGGGTAACACACATGCCGAATAGAAACAAGGAATACAATGCCCTCAGTCTTAAACCTTGGTATTCTCACCAGCATTTGGCTCTGCTCACACAGCCTACATCAAAATTATTGAATGGAAGTGATCTTATTTGCAATGGGGGTGGGAGAGTTGGCTAAACAAGCAAACCTGGTGAGAAATCAACAAGATATTTCTTGAGACTTGTGATCAGAAATTCAAATGCTGGAAAACCTTTGCTTAAACCTTACACTTAACTACACTCACTTTCCATTGTATTTCTCTCTCTACTCAAAAATAGGACTGAGTGAATGGAACTTGGTCGCATCTGAGTCTTTGATCTGTTAACAGTTTTCTTCAATGTTGCCTGCATAGTTGCAGGAAAAGACTGGCTCAGTACTCCTATAAAATTTTCCTGACTCAGAGAACAGAAAGCTAGAAATTTGGTATGCTACAAATGATCTATAAAACAGTGAGATAAAATTTTTCACTTATCAGATTGGCAAATATTTAAAAGATTGATCTCATTCAGTGTTGGTGAGCAGATAAGGAAATAAGCAACCTCTTTATTCTTGCTAAGAATATAAACAGGTACAAATTTTTATTAGGGTTAATTTGTCAGGCTCTAACAAAATTAAAGATGGATGCAAATTGTGGTCCAGAAATCCCATTGTGGAATCTTTCCTACAGAAATTTTTAAAGGGAATAGAAAGAACTATATGCAAGGATGTTCACTATAGCTAATTATAGGGTTGTCTGCAGTAATAAAACACAGAAAGCCATCTAAATGGCTAGCAAGATGAGACTGATTAAATAAGTTAGAGAACATTCATACCTAGGAATATTATGTAGCTGTTAACAGGGCTGACACTAGCCCAGAGGGCAACTTTGCTTGCATTAGAAGAAAGATAACTCCTCCTCTGAGTGAATAAAGCCAATGCCAGGAGGCCTGAATTTGTGTATCGAGTGTGGGCTGGATTTTAACTCCCATTATCCCCCTTTGCCAGTTGCTCCTTTGCGATGCACAATCTGAAAAATACTTAACAACTCTGGATGTTAAAAATAATGAGATAGTGTTATATATAATGCCATGGAAAGCTGTCCATTGAACTAACACCTTACTCCAAGAAAAGAAAACAAAATCAAAAAGAAGGAAAGTTGGAGCATAAATGTTATCTATTGCTGCATACTTAATTCTCCTAAATATAGTGTCTTAAAAACAACAAATATTTATTATCTCACAGCTTCTTTGGGTCAGGATTCCCGGCACAGCTTCATGAGATCTTCTGACTTAGGGCTTCTCACCAGGCTGTAGCCAAGGTGTTCACTGGGGGCTGCAGTCATCTCAAGTCTTGCTTAGAAGAGTCAGCTTCCAAATTCACTCGTGGATGTTGGCAAGATTTAGTTCCTTGTCTGCTGTTGGACTGAGAGCCTCAGTTCCTTGATGGCTGGTGGCTGGGGGCCACCCTCAGCTTGCTCTGTGAAGTTCCACAAGGCACTTCACAATATGGCAGCTGGCTTCCATCAGAGCCAACAAGGGAGAAGAGCCACAGAGACGGTGTGAAGATGGAAGCCATGGTCTTTTATAACCTAATATTGGAAGTGACATCCCATCACTTTTGTTGGATTCTGTTCATTAGAGACAAGTCACTAGCTTTTGGTCCACATGTGAGGGGAAGAGATTGCACAAGGGCATGAACACCAGGTCATTGGGGTCATTTGGAACCTTTGTAGGAGCCACTGACCACAGAGAATATGTATTAAACCGGCAATATGCAAACAGTTATCTCTGAAGCAGAGAATTGGAGGAGGTGCTTTTAAAAATATTATTTTAACCTGAAAGAAAAACTGCAAGAATAGTACAATGCACTCCCATATATCCCTTTTCCCAGATTCACCAATTATTGAAATTTTGTTCCATTGTTTTTCATGCCTTCTCAATATGTATGTTTGTATATGTACACATTATTTTTTCTTTCTGAGCCATTTGGAGATATCACATCCCTTTAAGAACTCCTTAATATCTCTGTATTTTCTAAGAACACTCTCTCTTATATAATGCAGAAAGATATTAAAATCAGGAAATTTAACCTGAATACAATACTATTATATAATCCATATTCAAATTTCATCAAATTTCTCAGGAATTCCTTTATAGCTCTCTCTTCTTCTTTGGACCACGATCAGATACAGGACCATACATTTATTTAGTTGCCATGGCTCTTTAGTCTCATTTTAATTGGGAAGTTTCTCAGTCTTTCTATGCGTTTCTTGACCTTGATATTTTTTGGAGAGTACATGCCAGTTACAAACAACTTGGGTTTGTTCAGTGTTTCCCCATAATTAAGTTTGTTATACATTTTTGTCAGGAATATCACAAGTATTGTGGGGGAGGGATGCTTTTAATAGGCATGTATTATTTGAATTTGTTATAATGAATATTTACTTTTGCAATTAAAACTGAAGATTTTAATAAGGAAGAAAACCCCCCTCTCCATTATCACCATTGGTACTACTACTCCTTTCCATTATAAATGATGGGATATGGCTTTTGCAGTTTCAATCAGTGCTGACCATGAAGCTTATTTATTCTCACCATCCTTGTGATCATCGCACTCTCTTAGATGGGCTAAAAAAAAGCCAGATACTTGGTAGCAGTCATCAGTTAAATAAATAAATACTTCGAAAATGAAATCTTAACACATGGAATGACTTACTAATCTTTAATGACTATCAGCTGTGATGACAGTTACAGCTGGGATGTCAGCAAAAAATTCAACTGTGGTTCACACCAACATTACCTGGCCAATGATAACATGAGAGAATCAGCCAATCTTCAAAGGACAAGGAGAACTTTCTAATTTTAGATCCAGCATTTATTAGCACTTCAAATGAATGGGTAATTACTTTTAAACACTGCAGCTAGAAGAATGATAACCAAACTTTTGGCAGCTTCATTTCCAATGAGGAGGAGAAGAAAGAAAAGAAATAAGGTTGAAAATGGAGGAAATCATATTATAGACTGAATCTGAGAAAGGATCTCATTCGAAGATGTGTTGTTTCTCCATGATCCTCTAATGTCTTTTTTATCACTCTTTTCCATGCACCTTTTCTGAAGCGTGGTCATGGGATCTGTCTGAATAAAAACCTTCCAGGTAGAACACGTATTACAGATAAGCAAGGAAAGCAGGAAGTGTTTAACCACTAGACAGCTTTTGATTTTGCAGTAGGAAAGGGCAAAGGAGCCCTTTTTGGAATGTTCCCATGGGCACCCAGCATTTGAACTCAGGCTGCCTTCCTGACAGCTTTTGCCACCCTGATACAGACATCAGCCTCAGTGCTGCAAAGCTCTGCCCACCAGGAACACTGGATTCTGAGCTTGTATTGCGGGCTTGGTTGCACACAGTTGTTGTTCTCTTTCTCTCTCACGCATTCAGTGCTGGATTTTTGACCTCCATTGGCACAATTTCCCTATATTCTCTTCCCCAACAGGCTCAGGGCTTGGTCGGGAGCCACCACACTCACTTTGCACCTCCTTGACTCTCGTCTTATTATCAGATTTTCTCCACTTCTCCTTAACAGGAGACTCTGGGGAAGGGATTGTTTTGGCTGGAATTTGACAAGGCACAGGTGGTTTTACCAGCTGCAAGTTCTTTAGTTCTTGTTGGCCGCCCACCAACTCTTGGTCTTTTCACAGTTCTTTCTGTGGTGGAGGTGTAGGAGGAGGAGGGGCAGGAAGGGACAGTAGGTCCTTGATGTTGTTGTTCAACATCAACAGCTGTCTCAGGCTGGCATTGAGTCCAGAGCATTTCTTCAGGAAGGATCCCCCCTCCCCCGAATGTTTTCTCCTTGAGACTGGAGGGAGCTGAAGGGAACAGTCACAAAAATGGCAGCTCCACTGCATCTGGGTCAGTTAACCCAGGGATGCAAGGACAGCGTGCTCCCCTTCCCACGCGCCCCTGCTCCAGATGAGCCTGGCTCCCGCTTTCAGATTGCCACCACTTTCAGCCTCCGAAATTCAGGCTCAAACTCGGCAGCTTGCCTCTTCACTCCCTAGCTGGTTGGAGTCCAATGACACCAGCATCATCTCCCAAAATAGACGAAAATAATCCTCAGCTCGGTCTCTTAAATGCCTCTTTTTGAGGAAAGAAAAAAGGAACTTAAAACTTAAAAGAGTTTTTCCTTCTTCCTTTTCCTTTCCAAGCATCTTTTTGATAGCAACAATAAAACACTTGAATGTGCTGTTTGACCTCCAGTTCCACCTCACACACTGTTCTCTTCTCAGCCCTTTTTATTTTGAAAACATTCATTTGACGCCTTTCCTTAGTACGATTTCAAGCCCCTGCACATGTTTCTTCAGACTTTCCTTCCTGTGAGGCTCTGCTTGAAAAGCCTGGTTCTGTTCTCTCCTTGATGTGTGTGGGCGCTCGCCTCCCCCATTATTCTGAACCCATGTGAAAGGGGAATCTAAAATGGCCCTTTATTGGTTAATTCATCTCCCCCTTCTTTCCTCCTTATTTCTTCTGATCCTTCTGCTTCATTTCTCCTTGCCCTCCTCCTCCCTAATCGCCTCATCCCTCAGCACTAGACATTCTTGGATCTTCCTGTTGGCCTTAGCCATTGATTAGGTCCAAGGACTATTAAGCAAACTCCACAGGGTGTGCAGCAGGGGGGACCTGACTGAGACCACCGGGCATTTTCAGAGGCCCTGACTTCTTTTCTTTTTTCCCAGCCCCTTTACTGCTGCACAAAGTGCTGATTCCTTTCTCTGTCCCTGACTAAATTGCCTGATTGCCTCCTGGAATTTATCGTTCTTTCCTACCTCACCCTTTTGGTCAATCCTGTGAAATTTTCATGGTTGCCTGATTCTTCTATGTCCTTCTCAGTTCTGATTTGTAAAAGAAAGCTACAGGAGGCACACCTTGGATAAGTTTGTGTGTATTGAGTTGGGTTCTCCCAGTCCAGAAGCAGCTCCTCCAGAGAATATAAGCCCATTAGCTGTTTAATAATGCTTTGTTGATATTCCAACTCTGTCTGTTTGCTTTGCACACAGAGCATTTCTTTTAAACCCAAACAGTCTGAAATGAGGTGCAGAGAGATATGAAGGTGGAGGTGTGGGGTATGTGTTTGGGGATGGTGAGGCAAGGGGGGGGGGGAGGATCAGCAACAGCAGCAGCAGCAAAGACGACAAGAGGAAAGATGGTGAAGGGCTTCCACATCCCAGATTTTCCTGGGGGAGGACACAGTGGTGCCACCACTGTAAGTATGGATTCCTGCAACTTCAGAAACACTCATTCCCAGAAATAAGCATAAACAAGCACTCTAAAGCCCGGTATAAATGATTATTGGATTACCCACTGCTTTGGATCTTCTAAACCTCCTGTTTAATCTTCTTCAGCCAGAACAAGCAGGAATGGACATTATTTGCTTTAGCCAGCACTGGCATTTTTTCTTTTAAACCATAGTTCCATTTTATATGTCATTCCAAAGTATTCATCATACATAGGAGATGCTGGATATACCTGTCAATTCAATAGAGAAAATCTGCATTTTTCCTCTCTGTTGCTCTTTGCTTTAAGGGCCCAGCAGTGCTGCTCTTTAGCAATATTCTTTTCCCAGTAAGAGCTCACATCCAATCTGAATGCTAAATAATGTTGTCACGAGGTTGCATGGGCACTGGTTAAGATCTATGCCCAAACTATAATGAATCTCTCTTCTCCATAACTGTTATTGTGGCCAAAATTGGTGAACAGCCCATCCCCAAGGGAGCAGTGGGAGGAGACTGGAATATTGTGTTGGATTCTGTCCTGGACATATCTTCAGCTAGACTCCTGGAGCAGTTTAAATCAAGGGCTGGGCTGAGTAGGCCTGAATGGATTTCAAATGACAGATTTATGGAGGGAGGCCCAATTAGATCATGGTAATTTGTAGTATGACAATATCTTTTGCTCAAGATCTCAAAGCAAATTTCTGCCTAGATAGGTGGGCAAAACAAAGATCTGCAAATGTCAAGGAATATTCTCAATGTCAAAAAACAAATCTTTGGGCAGCCTGGGATGACAGTCACACCTTGAATTTGTAAAACACTCTATAGTTGAATTGCGTATTCATATAATTTTATCTTGAGTCTTACAAAATCCTTCGATGTAGTTAGGAATGGTAGGAGTGTTTTCCCTATTTTAGAGAAAGAAGAAATGGAGGAATTGGCAGGCTCAGTGATCAGTCCAAGACCATATACTCAGTAGTGGGATTGATTTTTTACATAACCCATTGGCTTGATAGGGTTCCTGGCAAAGACCTAAGAAATGAAGTAGTGTAACTCAAAACAGCAAGGGCAGAAGGAAACCTCAAAATTCTGAGACTCTGATTCTAAGGACTCAGCAGAAAGGAGTATGCTATGGCTGAGGAATTCAAACCACAGAAGAGCCGAACCGGGGAGCAGTAACGGGAGGGCCAGGGATTCAGCTGGGTCAAAAGCTTAACATGGATGGCAAAGAAAAGTGCTGCAAGTACTTGGAAGTTTGGAATCTGCACATCATGGTGCAGCATTGGCCAAAATATATTGATTATTATATGTGCTGCCTTGAGGGTACTGTGGTGGCATGTCAATCATTTTAATCCAAGCTGCAAACACAGGTGGGGATGCCCTCAAAGAAGAGGAAAAGTCACAGATGGAATTCCTGAACCGTCTCCCAGTGGCCTTCCCTCTATAGGATCACAGAGAATTGCCTGAGCTGCTTGGCAAGATTTCCATTCCAGTGACCATTCATTTATTGATTCATTGGGAATCCATTTCCTGTTGGTCCCCATGAATGCGATTATGGTGATGCATAGATTTTTGCCTTTAAGCAGCCTATGCACCAATAAATGGGCTCCAATATGTGCCTAAATAATAATGTCTGAGGTAAAAGTGTTAAGTGTAACAAAAGAGGCATGTCTTAGTCTCTTCCTAGGCTAGCTTGTAATGGGCATCATCTGGATCTTTTATAAGGGACAGACTGAGTCTTACTCTTTTTGGTTTCCCCAGTAGGACTCTCTGCACTGGGCTGATATTCATAAATATTTGCTGACATCTTGGTGACGGTTTTCTTTCCCTTTTGGTTTCTTAAGTTCCCTTACTGAAAAAGGTAGTTTGGGTATTTATTTTTCCAATCTCTCTCTCTCTCTCTCTCCCTCTCTCTTTCTCCCTCTTTCTCCCTCTTTCTTCAATATGAATACTGTGCCATGTTGGAGATGGAACCAATACCTCCTACTAAATGACCCATCGTGATTAAATGCAATGACAGAGTACTTGTATTTTCTAATGCCTAAATGTCCCTGGCATGTTATGACCAACATTAAACACAGTTATACCCATTTAGCAAATCCAAATATCTTCATTTCTAGAGAATAAACAAGAAGAAATAAAACAAGCTTCTAGTTCTCAATGATGGTAACGTCACAGAGACCCCAGCCCAGGCTTTCCCTGCCTCCTTCTTAGACTTAAACCCAAGTGGACAGATAATGGATGAAAGGCAGCTGTGGGGGTCCTGCAGAATCTCGAGACAGTCTCCCCTGACTGCTTAAGGACATGGCTCATGAGAAAAATCACAAACTGTGGGCTTGGCAGATTCTCCCGGAGCAGGAGGGGAAGGTGATAGCCTTCTCCAAAGTCCTAGAAGGGATGGGTATTGAATAAATCACAACAAATATGTGATATGTCCTGCAAATGGTATGAAAAATTAAATACAAAGAAAAGTGAAGACAGGGCTTCTCAAATGACAGAGCTGGGAAGAGAGTGATGGGGGGAAGTACAGTGAGGAAAGGGGATGAGGCTGGGGGGGCGGGGAAGGGGCAGAGTGCTAAATTTGTGAAAAGAAAAACACTGATTTTGTGCATAGTCTGAAAGATGACATATTTTCCTAGTCCAGATGGCAATTTTTTTTCAGAGTTTTACTTGCATTTTCTGATTGAACAGACTTTGCTTGGATACTGTTATTACTGTTAGAACTCGGGGCCCAGGCTCCTGCTTTCTCGCCAATGCAGGTTGACACTGCTGTTCAGGTGAAGGAGAGTTCAGAATCTCGGAAAGCGAGTAGCAGCTTGCGCTTCTGGGTAAATGGAACGATGAATCCCAGGCAGCCGAGCCCGCCGCTCCATAAAATGGAAGAACGTTGGCTCCCCGTATGAATTCTCTTTGTGATTTGGAAGACAAACACCTCTGCTGAGTTATCTGTGAACAGGTGCTGCAGATGGTTGGCCCCTGGTTCTTACAGGCTGTGTTGGAAGCGAGGGAGGCTATTTCACTCTGCTTCGGCCCCTCTATGTCGTTAGCTAAGGGTGGGCTCTCCAAAGATAATGCATCATGTGCACTTTAAGTAAATTTGAGGAAAGTTGAGGGCATGTGGAGTCCCATGTTAGGTCTCACTATGGATAGGTAATGCGTTATATAAAGTTGCTTCTATGATAAAGTCATTGTGCAGTTTGGAGGTGTGTCATGATTCCTTTCACTACAAGGCAGAGCATGCATTACAGTTTCTTAGGGAATCCCAGGTGATAGGGAATTCCTCAGAATCCCTTCTCATCTTGGTACTGGAATATAAGAGATATCTTTATAACAGCAGAGCACATTGAGGGTAGAAATAAAGGGAGGGCACAAAAATCACCTTCCAAAGTGAGTGTTTTGCTTTTCTTGAGATTTCTCGATAATGATGGATGCTCCATTCCTTTGTTCAGAGATGTCAGCCTGTGAATCAGAGACAAAGCTCCCTCTTGGTTTTAGTTGTCACTGATGTCTATTTATAATCATGGCCAAATGTGACCTCATCCTCTAGGTTCTGCAAGCTCAGCAAAGTGAGGCCAGGTTAGCCTGGCCACAGGTCTCTGAGGAGCACCCCAGATGCTGCAGTGTGTTAACTGTCAGCAATGCCAAGGTTTTTCTCTTTCTGCTACTCCTGAAATGCCTTTCAGCTCAGCACCTCAGAAAGCAAGGTGATTGGAGGAGCCATCTTTGAAATCAGAAATTAAATGGAAGTCCCTGATTCTGGGCAACAGTTGCTGATTTTTCCCTCCCTCTTCCCCTTTTTCCCTCCCTCCCTTCCTTTCTTCCTTCATTCCTCTGTTTTCCTTTTTATTTCTTCTTTTCTTTCCTTTTTTAAAGAATAGAATGGAGAAAGGAGAAAATGGTGAAATCACTCAGAGTTGGATAAATCCCTGATGGAAAAGCCTCCTGGGGGCCAGACCACAAAGAACTTCCAAGGATTCAAGCAGACCCTGATGGCTCCTCTTAAGTGTTTAAGGATTGGGACCGAAGCAGACAACACATCTGAGAAAATGACAGCTCTAGTCTAGTCTTGGGAGGAGACACGGTGCTAATAAGCTCTACCTAATTTCACAGTCCATTTCTTGGTTCCCCTCCCTCATCCAATCAGCATTTACTTCATGCCACCTATATGCCAGGTTCTGTCAGAAGATATCTACCCATTTTTCTGGGGTTTTTCATCCTTAGTTGAGGAAAACTCATTTAATGTTAAAGCTAGAGTTTTACCTTTGAGAAAAACTCTCCATTTCCATGCCATGGTCTGTTTTGTTGAAGTCAGTGGGCAGTTTTCCTTCTCCAATCCAACAGTCTTTACTAAGCTACCGATGGCTCTAATGACTCTTTCCTTTATATTTCATTCAATAAATATTTTTTCAGGATGCCTGAAATAGTATGTCTTCAGGTCTACGAAGTTATAGAAATCCATTGATTGGTTAACCCAGTTGAAAAATCTGTTGAGCCAATTATTAAAGAAAATTGACTATTCGGTCAAGAGCAGTTGCTGTAGCTGCACATTATGTGGACAGAGTGGGTGACGCTGGTGAGGCCTTGTACAGACGTGGCTGCTGCCCATCCGTTAACCAGCACAGACTGCAAGGTAGGACCCTCAGGGAACCCAAATATACTTGGGGGAAAACAGCACCAGAGGAGAAGATTTCTGCAGTAGCTGGGGGCAAGCAAAAGATGGTACACCTTGGAAGCAGGTGTATGTTCTGCCCTCAACTTCTACCAGTAAAAACCATATTTAAACTAGATCTGTGCCATAACAAAGATGTATACTGCAGTGAAACCTACATCGATTGTGTGTGTGTGTTTAAATTTAATTTTTCTTAGATGAGATTAACCTGAATAAAGATGAAAAAAAAAGGGGGAGGGGAGTAAAAATGTGCAGCAAGAAAATGTCAATACAAATATTCCTCTTTTGCCAATGTCTCCATAAACTAAAATCCCAAGCAGCTTCTTTGATTTCATTTTTGGTAATTGTGACAGAAAATTGCATCTGGACTGACAATGTGTATACCATGCTTCAGCCCAGTGTGCTTACAAATTGCCAAGTTAAAGCAAACCCCCAGCAGAAAGGATGGGATTTTGCACAGAAATACTGGCAAACCTTTAGGAGCAGTGGCATTTACTGACACTACATCCTGGGAAAGAGAAATGAACTGGAAACTGTACATCAGCACGATCAACAAGGTCAACTGAGTCCTGAGTTTTCTTCTCAGCCCTCCTCCAAATGATTTGGCTTTCCAGATTGCATCTGCTCTTTCCCTTTTGTAGATACAGAAATTATGCAGTGTCTAATTGGAAGTCTCCTTTCCCTTTTTCCTTTCCTCCTGAAAATTTGTTCATTTTGAGATAATCTGAATATTTAACAGGGACAATGAGAAAACTGTCACAGATGAATCTCAATCACCTGGATGGGGGAAAGTTCCCTTTTTTAAGAGCTAGAACATAAATATTTTAGCAAATATTTAATTCCATCCTGATTTCCCTGTCCCACCCAGAAGTCTCTTGGCCATCTCCCCCAGGCTGTCAGTGAATATGTTTTAAAGAAATTTAAACTTATTTCAGTGTCTACCTTAGTACACCATGAATATTTCTTAACCAAATAGAAGTGACTTTTGCATACTTCACCATTTAGGATTAATGTGTCTCTATAATAATGAAGGATCTAGAGTTAGTTAGAGCTAAGAGTAGATGTTAAAATTTTCATTTTCCTCGAGCAGTGGTTGCCAGCTTTGCAACCCTGGACCTCCTGAGTTTACAGAGTGACTTTAAGAGGTCAGCACATCCCTGTGCCCATCAAACATCATCTATGTACAGAATGAATGAACCAACACCGGGCTGTAGGGCATCACAGAGGGGCCTCATCCCAGAAGACGTGGGGATTCCCTGTTCCAGAAGAGAAAACTTCCAAGCTCTAATCCTGGGCTTTTGCTGAGTTCACTCAAAGAGTTAGAAAACTCTGATCCTCTCCTTGACAAAGAACAAACAAAGAAACACTATATATACACAATCTAAACACTAAACAGAAATAATATGCTGTGTATGTGTGTGTTATTTGTTTATTTGACTGTATCTATAATATAAGCCAACATGAAAAAAATACACCAACATCTAGTTAATCTCAGACAATCATGTCAAACAACGATTAACTAATTCCTTTGGTGGACTATAATAAAAGCAGTTGTTTGATTAAAAGCAACTGCTGTTTCATCCTGTTTCCTTTAAGATGAATAGGGGCTGGTATTTTGTCTCTCTTTTCTGTAAACCTGGCAAATATTAGGTGTTTACAGAATACAGTTTTACTTATTTATATGCTGCAAATAATTATACCTTAATAGTAATTGCCCTCTTCACTGAAATATAGTACTATTTGTATTTTTTTAAACGTACATGATCACTAGCGGTCACATGGCAAGAATTCCCACTAAAACAGGAAAACAAAAGAAAAACCTGCACAAAGTCTAGTGCTCTTTAACATGTTTGTCCCTGTGCAATAAGTCAACGTCCAGTCCTCTAAATAATTATCAGACAGCCCCATCACGCTAAAGTGGGTTTCTATCAATATTGAGGTTATCTTTGCTTTGCCTCGGCTGACCCTGAGTGAGAAAGAAAGAATATCCCGGGCACACCTAATGGCCACTTGCAGCCAAGAGCCGAGGAGAGGGCAAGTATAGCCAAGCAGCGGAATCAATCACCAGACTCATTAACCCGGCAGCCTCCATCCCCCTCCACGTGCTCCCCAGCCTCACAACTTGCCACCACCCCACCTTCTTTATGCTCTGCACCCACTCAAATCACCTTCAAGGGGCTGTGCACCTGCTCACTACACCGCATTTCCCTCCTGGTCCACATGTTCTTGCAAATGTGCAGCTGAAACTTAAAAGAGATTGTTTCCAAAACAGAACCCTTGCTGGCCCCAGAGCTCACACACACACACTCACACACACACATACACTAAGATGGCACCAGCACAGGAGCACAGACACCCCTCTGCTGACATTTCCTAGCCTCCCTTCCTTTCCTGCCCCCCACCACCCCAAGCCCTTCCTCACGTCCAAGGATGCCATGCTGCCCTCATTTGCAGACCCGCGGGCCACTGCCTTCCCTCTCTCCTGCTTGGAAGCGGCAGCCTCCCATCAGGGCTTTGTCTGCCAGCCCTGTACTGTACTTCATTAGGCGGCCCTATTTAATGGTTTCCACAAAAGCCATCATTTTAGCCCAACTGCCTTGACTAAATTAAAATTTCAATCTCTGTTTTAGTGTTCTGCAACTGATGTATACATAAGCAAAACTGGTCAACATCTGCCAGTGGGTTGGCCAAAAGTTCTGTAAAGATGTACTTCACGTTTCTGAAGCATGTGCAAAGTAACAGCGTCCTTATCCTCCCGAGAGCTCTCATGGTTTTACTTCACCATTTGTTCAAACGCACTTTAGCTGCGTATGCGCCGCACAGTTGATTCTCCCCTTGGTTGCCGTTTTATCTGTAGTGTCGTTTTGAGTAATTGGGGTATGGTAGCTGATCAACTTACAGGTTTCTCATTGGCAGAAAGGGACAGTATTGGCACCAAGAAAGAATATGATGGGTCCTCTCGGTGCATAAGCAAGTATCCCTCTCCTGCACTTGGCTACCCAAGGCCATTAGGAAATAAGCTTAATAAAGCCTCCAAGTGTCTACGTCTTCCCTCTTCCCAGGCAGAGGGAGGCACCTATAGAAGAAACATTGCAAACCAATGTGGAAAGATGGTCAATGTACATATTTAGTCAGTGATCTGTGAAAGTTTCTGAATTAGTTTTTAAAGCTTTGTTAAGACCAGAACGCACAGATGTTGAAAACAAGTTCAGATGTAGCGACAGATGGTATTTGATTATGAAGCAGACTGTTCATATAATACAAAGATGCTGCTTCTGCCATACACAAGTAACTGCAGAGAGTGCAGTAGAAATTTTGGAAGGCAGGCAGTTTGAGAGGGTCTTTGTGCAGCAATAACTTTCCCATTTTCCAGCAGTGCTAGAATTGGGATAATTTTCTCCTTTTCTTTTCAATCGGCGCCTCTCTCAGCTCTTCCACGCCCCGCCTCCCTTCCCAGCCTTTATTTTTTCTCCTGCCTTAAAAACTCTTTTCTCTCTTCAGACAGTTGTCTCACTTCAGCCTCACATCGTTTACAGCAGTGGTGTCAATTTGGAGAATGTGTGGCATCAGGGGCAGGTGCATACCCCAAGTTAGGAGGAAATAGGAAATGATTGCCAATGTTCTCATAATCTAAGGAGGAAGACTTCTCAGTTCTTACACTTTGCAATGAGAATTTTTAAACAGAAGCCAGGATAATTATGGCTTCGACTGTGAGGTTGCTACAGCATTTCTTTGCACCACTGGGACTCAGCTGCCTCTTTCGTAAAATGGGGATAACAGTTGCCTTGCTTATCTCTCAGGGGTGCCAGGAAGATCATATAGGATGCTGGATTGGAAAATATATTGAAAAATAGAAATTGCTATGCATATGCATGTGCTTTTCATGGTCAAGCTCTGAAACAGTGCGTTCTAAGAATGGGAGAGTTCTGTACCTTACGTTGAAACGAGAGATCGCCCTGTACCTTGGGAGTTCTTGATCGGAAATCCACTATCTTCCTTACATCTCAGCCCTAGAAAAATGGTATGGTATCAGAAGTTGGGCTTATTTAATAATCTGAGGCCAGCAGAACTCCTGGCTGAAAGAGGTGTGCCCTCCAAATGATTTTTTACACACTGGGGACTTTTGGGGATCAGTCACTTAGAGAATGTGGTGCCACCAGATCTTAGTCAATGGTTGAGTTTGCAGGTGAAGGTTCTGTTTGTACTGTCAGGGAAGGGGCAACCTTAGATAGCAAAAATGTTATTCAACAGCCTCAGTTCCAGTCTCTAGTGGGTTCCAAGCTTTCACATCTAGATAATTTACCAGGTCTTGTTTCTAAAGTTTCCATGGCTCTTTTCCTTCTCTTTCTCAACACCTTTGTGTCCCTGTCTGTGTTGTGGTGTTGGTGGTGGGGGAGGAGGGATCAGGGTTAGGGCATGCCAGCACAGCCTCATTCCTGCACAACTAGCAAGCCCACCACCCGTCCTCTGCACTCCAAGGCTCTTGTTTTGAAGAGCTTACTATGTGCCAAATAATATTTAACAAACACAGATGAGCAATAGGAGAGGAGAGAAAGAACAAGCATGCCAAGATCTATTGGAAGAGATTTTGAGGAAACATTCTCAGACACACAGCTCCAGTAGAGAAGGGGGTGGGTGCAGAGTAGGGAAGAGCTCATGAAGGAGGTGTATGGAGGGAATGGAGAGGAGTTTTCAGGTACCCTCTGGGGCCATCCTGTGATGTTTTATATACTGCTTCTAAAAATACCTTCTTCTTGTTACTTCATTGGTCCACAGGGCAAACAAATCAACCTAGCTTTATTGAGGGTAATGCCGATATGACACTAATTATAATAAATATCTGGGGTTTGATTAGCCAATAAGAAAGGATTTGGATTCTTGCTCCAATTTGCAAATTTGTGTTAAAGCCATTGTATCTTTATTGAAAACGGGACCAGGGACAAAATTTGTGGGGCTCAGCCCAAAATAAAAATGTGTGGCTCCTTATTCAAAAATTTCAAGATGGGGACAGCAGAGTATTAAGTCAAGTGAGGGGTCTTCTAAGAATGCAACCCTGTGCAACTGCACAGATTACATGCCATGATGCTGGCCCTGATTGCAGAGCGGAGTTGGAAAAGTAAACTTCTCTGATTATCTCCCATCCAGAGTGTCTGTGACATTTGGGAGACTTCTGTGCTTTGAGCATCAATCTACTGAACCATGAGACTTTAAACAGATTCCCAAAGGTGTGGGAAAAAATGGAGTATGGTGACCACAGAGTCATAATAGAAAATGGAGTAAGTGGAAAGCAGGCTGGACAAGGATTCAGAATTCCTGGATTTAGACTCAAATCCTACCATTAATCAAATTTATGATCTTACCCATGAAGGGGGAATAATCAGGCCTTCCTGCACCAAGGGTCTCTCAGGGTTGCTATGTGCTCCAGGGACGATGATGTGAATGTGTTTTGTAAAGTACAGAGTGCTGGCAAGGTGGCATTCTTGGTTCAGGCAATATGCCCTGCAGGGTAGGGGGAGGTGAGTTAGTGAACTCACCAGCTAGTGAGGATTTATGGGGCGTCCTTTGTGCCCAGCACGGAGGTGGGTGCTGTTAGCTACTGCAGTGATGACTGGGGAGACTCTGGGGCTTGAACCAGGCTGACGTAAGCCCTGTCTGAGTGGTCCCCTGTGTACTGCCCATTCCCCAGATGCTGGAAGAAGAACCTTTAAGTGAAAGTATGCAAATGCTTAGGAGGTACATGAACCACCCAGCAATATCCACACAGGCAGGGAAAGGCTGCGTTAACCTGTCAGAATTACAAATCGCCTAGTGAACTTGATGGTGTATAGAAAGAATTTTGGTCTCTTGATGAATCAGTGCTAAGTCAAATAGAGAGCTCTGTTAAAGAGGGAGACACACAGCTCTAAATCCAGAGCTGAGAGCTGGGAGAGGCGGCTGGCCTCAGTTCAGGCTGTATTCTCTTCCTCCCTCCCCTTTCTCTGACAGCTGTTTTTAATGAGGACTAACCAGGTGATGGGGTCAGCTCTCTCCATCCCCATAACTTCTACACCAGGGCTAGAATCTCCAAGGGAAGGTTGGTCATCACCTTGGCCAGGAATATCTCTGACGCCAGGAAATATAAATAGCTTACTCTTGCACAGGGGCCTTGTTTCCTGTTTGGGGGACAAATTGTCCACATTACACTGAGAAGACCCGGATAGCTCACACCCAGACGCCTGCCCCGTGGAAACTATGAGGTAACAAATTTGCATTGCTTTAAGCCACTAAATGTGTGGTCATTTGTTACACAGCAATAGAAAATGAATACATACTATGGCGTTATTATATAACAATCACCATCACCTATTGGGTGTCCAACTTACCTACCTTTGCACCAGGGTATTTATACTGTGTTCTCTTCATTAATTCACAGAAGGAACTGGTAATAGAGGTATTTTGAAGCCTGTTTTAGAGATGATGAACTTGAGGCTCAGAAAGTGCAGGTACGTTGTTCAGGAACATGGAATAAGAGATGGGATGAGGGATTTGAACCGAAGTCAGTCTTATTCTAAAGCTCCTGCTAACTAAGTGTGGGGACAGTTTTCTTTTACTGTGATTTCTGCCTTTCTTCCCAGTCTCCATCCAATCCTTTACCTTTCTTGTTTGTTAACATACCTAGATCCTGCTCTGGCCTTGAACTGCCCCCTCTTCACTCATTTCTGCAAGGATCTGGCAAACCTAGCCCAGAGCGCTTGATGCATGTGCCCCGTACAAGTCTCCAGGTTCTGAGTCCTACCTTCGGGGACTGGTAGCACCCCTGAGCATGCCTCAGATGGGGTCCCCTTAACAGTCACCTTTGCTGCCTCCTGGCCTGAAGTTCCCTGAGATGGAACACTTTAGGCTCCAGTGATCTTCATACCCGGGACCCACAATGCCCTATGGGACCCTGCCACTGACACTGTAGTAGGCGTAAGTTTCCTATTGCTGCATAACAAATCGCCACACATTTAGTGACTTAAAGCCATACAAATGTATTAGCTCATATTTTGCATGGGACAGGAGTCTGGGTAGTGGCTAGTCAAGTCCTCTGCTCAGGGTCTCACCAGGCTGGAATCAGGATGTTGCCCAGGACTGTGATCCCATCTGAGGTTTAGGGGGCTCTTCCAAGCTCACCAGTTTTGGGCAGAGTTTGGTTTCTTGTGGTTGTAGGTCTAAAGTCCCTGTTTTGTTGCTGGCTGGTGATCAGGAACTGCTCACAGTTCCTAGAGGCCACACTCAGGTCCTTCCCATGTGGCCCCTCCAGAGGAAGCTTTCAACATGATTGCTTGGTTTTCCAAGACCAAAAGGAGAATCTCTCTTTTGAGGGCCCACCTGATCAGGTCAGGCACACCCAGAAGAATCTCTCTTTTGATTAACACAAAGCCAGATGTTTAGGGACCTTAATTCCTTCTGCAACATTCCTTTGCCTTTGTCATATATTGTACCTGAATCATGGGAGGGATATCTCATCATAATATTAACAGGTTTTGCCCATGCAAATAATGGGACTAACCAAAATGTGCACACCAGGGGATGGGAAACTTGGGGGTTGCCCAAATACTGTCTACCACACAGAATTGAAAGAGGGACTGTCATCTCTGAAGACTAAAGGTCCCCATGAGGTTAGATGTAGCTGCTGGAGTTCTTGATGAAGCTCAGGGGACCAGCAGTTCCAGGTGGATGGTGGCAATTGCATGTTATGATCTCCCAAGTCAGGACATAACACTGACAGCTTGGGGATCCCTTGTTTCCACATTTCCATGGTTTGCAGTAACACATTTTCTTTCCATGCATTTTGTTCCCTTTATTTATGTTAGGGACACAAGTTATTATTATTTTATCAGGAAAATGTCTGTTGTGAGTACAGACAATTTTCCTTCTTGCCCCTAGTTTCTAACAGGGAATGATTTATTGCTCTTAGAGACAACTCTCAGGCTCTCCTTTGTTGTGTGAAATCTAAGTAATGGACATATGATAGAGAATATTAAAGAAACCTGGGAGCTATATAGAGCATGTAATGTGGTATTTAAGAGCATACGATCTAGAGCCTGACAGACTTCACCACTTACTAGCTGGGTGACCTTGGGCAAATAACTTAATGTCTTTGTACCTCCATTTTTTCACATATAAAAATGGTGTAATAATAGCATCTGCTTTATATGATTATGAATATTAAATGAGTTGATATGTGCAAAGTAGCTGGAATAGTGCCTGGTATGTCATAATTCTATAAGTGTTTGGTATTATTGCCATTCACAAAGTAAAGAGCTGTGAGAGACTAGGGAGGGTGGAAAGATGCTTAAGCATACAGAGAATTTGGGGAAATAAGAGTGGAAAGTGGGAGTTAAGAGTGGTTGAGTTTCAGAAAGTTGCTGCTGATGTGGCACAGATGGGGATAGAGGACTATTTGCTGTTTGCTGTGCTTTAACACTTTGTCTTTTGGTATTTCATCCAGAGATTGTAGAAGGATTTGAAGTGATTTTAGTTTTTGTACCAAGGAAGAATGTCTTTAAATGCAGCATCGGACTTAGACTGGGCTATGTGGACTTTGAGACATAATTAGGTTACATGCATTGAGTCACAATCAGTGTCCACTGAATGCAACTATGACCCATGTATTGTGCTAGATACAATGAATTAGACATAGCCTCTGCCCTCAAAAAATGTGGTTTGTGTATGTATATGTATCAGATACAATACAGAATGATACACATGATAATAATAGCTAATATTTATAGAGTACATGCTATAAACAGAAGTAATCCAGGAAAGGCCATAAATAATTTTGTTTGGGAAGGATTCAGGGAAGGTGTTGTGAAAGTTAAATTTAAAAATTTAATCAAGGCATAAAATGTACATGGTAAAATATCAAATAGTGCAGAACAATACTTTCTCCACTCTAGAAACAATCACTTTTAATTATTTGTTTTTATTTTACCTGTTGGATATTTTCATAAATAAAATTTATTATTTATGGACTTTCTGCTTAGCTTACTTATGTACTATTCTCACTGCTTCTCAAATTCTTTACTTCATATTTTTGTAATTTGATTAAATATTTTTGAATCATTATTTCCAGGTATCTATTGGGCATCATTGATGCGTGAGGCTCTGTTCCAAGTTCTTAGGATGCATCAGTAACCAAAAAATATGCTGTCTCTGCCCTCGTGGAGCTTGTGCTCTAGTGTTGGAAGATAATAAATGAACAAATAGATTTATACTATGTCAGATGATGAGAAGTGCTAGGAAAGAACACAAAGCAGGATAAAGATGGGGGTGCCAAAGTCCCCAAAATAAGGTGACATTTGATCAGAGAACAGAAAGAAGTAAGCAATGGAACAGTTTGAATACCTGGTGTTAAGCATCCCAAATAACAGGAAGAGCAAGCTCAAAGGCCCTGAGGCTGAGATATCCATTGTGTTTTTGAGCAACAGCAAGGAGGTCGCTCAACCAGAGTGGACGGAGCCCCCTGGATGGCTAAACCAGAGTGAAGGGAGAGAGGGATTGGGAAAGGAGCTCAGAGAGATACTGGGCACCAGTTATGGAGAGACTTGAGACAGTGGGAAAGATTTGAGTTTTACTCTGCATGAGATGGTGGTTTTTTTGAACTGTAGAAGGTTTTGAGCAGAGGAATAACTTCATCTTGCTTACATCTTAACTAGGTCACTCTCGCTGCTGTGTTGAGGATGACTTATACGATGGAGCAGGGGCAGAAGCAGGAAAATTAGGTGAGAAATGCCACTACTTAGGTCACAGTTGAAATGCTGGTTTCTGGATATATTTTTGAATGTTAGAGCCCACAAAATTTGCTGATGAGTCATGTGGAATGTGAGAGAGACAAAAAAAGCAAGTCTTGCCCAAAGTTTTTGGCTTCAGCATCTGGAAGGATACCATTGAGTTTACTGAGTTAGGGAAGACTGTGGGGCAAGTGGACTGGGCTGGGTAGAGGATTTAGAAATTCAAGTTTTGGGTGTGTTAAACTTGAACTGTTCAGTAGACATCCAAGTGGATATGGTGAATAAAGAGTCAGCTATAACAGTCTGGGAGGTCACTCAGCTGGGGCTACACCTTTGGGAGTTTTCAGCTGCGAGACTGGATAGGATCACTTAGGTGTTGTGCATAATGGAGAGAAGTCTGAGAACAGCTCTAGGGTGCTCCTAGCTCCTCTACTGGTTACCTTTGAAACTTTAACTACAATATTTAAATCTCTCTTTCCAGTTCTATCACCTTTTGACTGTTCCTTTTAACCACCCAGATTAGGATACTAATATTGCCGCTTGCTCTCTCCCTCTGTCTTCTAGCCATATCTTTGCTTTTACATTTTCAAGCTTGATAACATTTACATTATTCTCTATAAACATATGTTAGTCCATATGCTGATTCTGAATGATAAAAAACAGTAAATAACATTTACATTATTACAACTGTATAAATTTTGGACACTGCTAAGCCAGTCAGAATTTCAGGAGTATATTTCCTTCTTTACTAGTTCAAAGTCATTCATTAAAGTTATTGACTCTCTGCTACATATAGGTAAGATCAAAAAGATTTTCTGTCTCTCTTTAATTTACTTTTTTATCTTATAAGCTACTCATCTGTTATTTGTATTGCTACAACAATTTTCTTTTGCTTAGTGTTTGTATTAGGTATCTTCTTTCTAAAATGGATTATCATTTTTTCTGCTCTTACAAGTTGCTTAAAACAATGCTGCATTTCCATTTGCTTTAATTGCACTATAATTTTAATTTTACTTTCTTGTATTTTGTTTTGTTTATTTTTTGCTTCTAGATTTTCTGTTAAATTTTTTTCTTATTATGAAAAGAAACACAATTTCTTTATCATTTCACAAATATTTTCTAGTTTCTTTTTTATCCACCCATTGTGCAGAATTCATTTTATTTCTTCTAAAAACATCCCTCTTGGAACATTGTGTTCTTGCTCTAATTTGGACTAATTGAACTCTAAACCTGATGCACAGCTGTCATCCTGTCCTCTGAATAATTCCAAGTTTGTTTTTTTTCTTTATTGCACATCTTCCTCTTTCTAGGTTTTCATCTTCACTTTGTTGGAATACATCTAAGATAAATGTTTCAAAAAGAGTGCATGGAAAATAGACTTTTTGAATCAGTGCATATCTGAAAGGGTCTTTATTATTCTCACACTTGATTGATAGTTTGGATAGATAGTATATGCTAGGTTGTCATATTCAATATCTGAATAGTGAGTAGCAAAGAGTTCAAACAGTAAATAAGAAAATAGAAGCATTCTATTTTTGTAGAGGAAAAACTTATGTAATTGTATGAAGGCATGAAATAACCAGGTATGAATTGGGAACAACAAGCAATTCAATATTATAGGGGCACAAAGAGCAAGATTTAGAAGGAAAGGAGAAATTCGCAGGAATGAAGTTGAGAGAAAAGGTAGGGGTCATATCCTAAGGAGTCTTGTCAGCCTTGTGAAGGGGACTGAATATAATACTGAAGCAATGGGAAGTCTTAGTCCTCATTGGGGAATACCATGCCCAGAGACGTGATATAGAAAGATTGATTGCTTATAGTAGTAGCAGTATGGAGGACTCACATGAGATTGGGGGGAAAGGAGCCAGCACAAAGGAAGTAGACTGTTTTGGTGGGAGTGGAGAATGGCAGACTAGGAACAAGGAATGGATCATAAGGACGCTAAAAGCCATATAGCAGAGTTTGTTCTTGACTCTGGAGCAATGGAAGACACCCTAGATTTTGAATAGAGGGACAGATTAGTGCTTTAGAAAAATCACTCTGGCTACAGCATAGGAGAATGAGTGGAGGTTGGATGGGAAGACTGGAGTAGAAACTGAGATGAGGGTTGATGGTGGCCTGAGCCAAGGTGCTGACAGTGCAGCTGGAGAGAAGTGGGTGGATTTGAGTAATACAAGTGGTTGACTGGATTTGGGGATTGAGAGAACAAAGAAGAGTGACATGGGTCTTCAGTTGGGCCAGTGTGTATGGATGATGATGTCACTCACTTAGGAAAAGGCCTTTTTGGGGGAAAGATGTCATAATCTAGGATGAAATAGGTCTATCATGTGTGGATGTATTTTCTTCTTTACTTAAATGTAAATCACTTTCATCTGCCCTTTGAAGGAAGGAAAAGAACAGTGTTTTCCTCCTCTGATGCCGTCCCTCCCTCCCATCCTTTCCTGGAGTCATCCTCTTCCTGGCTCTCTGGTTCTTCTTTCAGGCCCCCAAATCCTCTCCATTTCCTCCAAGCACGGGCCCTTTGCACTTGCTATATGCTGGACCTAGAACTATTTTCCCTCCTCTTTGCTCAAGTGACACCTGCTTGTCGTTTGGATCTCAGCACCAAGAGCCTGCCCACTCCTTTCCCAGCCCTGTGGACTCTTGTACCACCACATTCTTTTCCTTCATGTTACTCACCTCTTTCAGCAATAAACTACTTTTCAGTCTGTGAAGTTCGTTTCTGTGAATCACTGTCTTCCCCATTAGAGCGTAGCCTCCATGAGGGTAAGAACAATTTCTATGTTGCTCATCAACGTTTCCCTGGATCCTAGAACAAATGTTTACTGAAGGAATGAATGAGAAGAATGCCCTGCAGCGTAGCTGTGGCTGTGACTACAGAGACTTCCTTGTGCCCCAGAATGACTTTTCTCAGACGCCTCTTAGCAGCTGTTTGAGAGTTGCATGACTAATTCCCAGACAGCAGCTTTATCACATGCCAACCTCTGGGGCATGGTCAACGGTTCTGGCAAAACTGAAACTTCAAGGCCTCTAGGAAGCTCCATTTCATGTTGTGAGTTGAGGAAGCCATGCCTGCTGGCAGGTCACTTTGAGGTAGCAACTTGCAGTTTACCTGGGAGACCAGTTTGGCACACCCAAAGGTGATGCTCTTCTTTTAGCATGTTTTCCATCATAAAGACATGAGCTCCTTGAGTGCAGAGATTGCATCTTGTCCAAGAATGTCCCCAGGACCTAACAGAGTACTGGGCACATAAGATGAGCTCAATACGTATGTGTTAAATAAACAAAGGAATGCATCAAGGAAGTGGTGTTATTGATCTGCCATCATATCATGTTTAAAAAAACCCTTAATTTCCTTTTTTTAAAATTGTTTTCAAAAGTATAAAAGCAATAACCCTGAAAAAGTTCAAAAACTAAATATGGCTATAGAGAAAAAGTAAATGATGCCTTCATCCCTCCTCTCATCTTCTCTCAATTCCCAATATAGATATGATTAATCTATATCTATGTATCTATCTATATGTCTGTGTATCTATCTGTATCTATCTGTCAATCAATCATCTATCTTCTATCCATAATCTGTCATCTATCTATCTATCTATCTATCTATCTATCTATCTATCATCTCTATCTACTTCTGGTACAAATGGATCCAGAACACTCAGAGGCTAGTAATATGATATTTCCTATTCTCCCCATAAATCAAGTTAAATGTGCCTGTTACTGGATTGAACTGTGTCCCCCAAAATACATGCTCATGTCTTAACCCCCCAATCTTGTGAATGTGAACTTATTTGTCAAATGGGTCTTTGAAGATGTTATTAGGGTGGGCCCTCATCCAATACGACTGGTGTCCTTGTAAGGAGAGGAAATTTGGACACAGAGTGACAGAGGCAGAGCGAGGTGCTGTATGATGGAGGCAGAGGTTGAGTTATGCTGCCTCAAGCCAAGGAGCTCCGTGGAGCGCCGGCCACCCACCAGAAGCCAGGGGAGAGGCACAGAATGCCTTCTCCCCTTTCAGACCCTGAAAGGATCTTGCCAACACTTTGATTTTGGAATTCTGGCCTCCAGAACCTGAGACAATAAATTCTTATCATTGAAGTCAGCCATCCTGTGGTGCTTTGTTACAGCAGCCCAAGAAAGCTAAGACATATCTGTATCTACCCACTGTTAGAGTTTTAATGTACCAGCTTTGAGAGACTTTTACATTTCCTATTTTGTCATCTTGGCTTGATATCACATTCTCTATCTGAAAAATCTCAAGATAAGTTAACTAAGTGCTTTGCGTTCTTATGGTGAAGCAGAAAGTTAAGGAAGCACTTCTGAGTCCAGATCCAGCTCTGTGGAACTCTAATTTGCTTAGCTCGGTTTTGTGGCATGAAACTTTTAATTTTAATACTGTTTTATTGTGATGGGACCACACCTATTATCTAAGGTAGGCCTCTGCCATCTGTGAAAGCCCAATAAATAGAAAATTAAAGTTAAAAAAAAAAAAACAACTAAAACAAAAACCTCCATCTCCAGAGCTGGCTGATATCCAACCTCAGTTATCTGGGGGACTCTCTTCTTCTCTTGAGGTTGCTTAAGAATCCTGGGTCTTATGTGATCTGGGAAGATTGAGTATGAGCCCTGGGTCTCCAGTTAATTGTGTCTCTGTTTCTGGCATTTCCTGCTTAAAACCCTAAAGGCTACCTAAATACTAGAAGCAGGTAGCTCTGCCGAGGCACCTCTGCTGCCATGACAAGCTTGGTCACAGGCGTCTTTGCCTCCATATCCAGTGCCATGTGTTTAGCACTTTATCCACCTGTGCATCCCACCTATCCTTCCACCTCAGGGAAGCAGCTTTCTGCACCCCCAGAAAGCCCACACTCCCATCTCCTGCCAGTCACTGGGGCATGGAGTTGGTCTACATCCTTCTCTTCTCCTTGAGGCACAAAAACCTCCATCTTTTCCTTCTTTGGGAAAATCTTGCCAACCCACAGGTCTGTTTAAAAGCTTGTAAAGTCCCCTGGAATGAGTGGGTCTAATTCAACAACATAAAGACCAAGCTTCCTTTCTTAAAGGGAAAGGAAGAAAATTTTCCTCCTCCTTCTCTTCTTTCTTTCTCTTCTTCTCCTTCCCTCTCCTGTTCCTTCTCTCTCTTCATTTCTTCTTAAGACTAGCATACAGGAAAGACATCAATTAAATTTCTCAATTACTTACTCTGTTAGATATATAAATAAATGTTAAACATAAATGAGACCTTATGATATACTGTCTTTCATAGACTCTAAGATGCTTCAATTTCTAAGACATTCCATCATTTTATGTTCTACTAAGAAAAAAAAATGCTACCTGTTATAATTTATTGGACACTGTTGATTGCATAATGCATCACAATTTCAGCAGTATCAAAATATGAAAAAAATGCTTTGAGAATCAACAAATTATAGTAGTGTTATTCTGCTCCTAGCATTTTTCAGTTAATAACTTGTCTTAGAGAATTTTCTGTGCTGATATATAAAAATCAATCTCATTTGAAACCATTCTATAGAATACCAAGTAAAGATATAAAATAATTAATCTAATCTTTCCCCAGTGATACATTAAGTTGCATCTTATGTATTTTTATGTTTTGCCTCAATGAAGATCCTTAAGCAATTTTGTGCATGTTTCTGAATATTCCCAGTTCCTAGAGGTAGAATTACTGGATCAAAGGGTTTGTACATACTAAATTTTCACAGTTACTGTCAAACTGTCCCCTGCAATTCAATCCTGTGATAGTGTCAGGGAGTGCCCACTTCCTGATGCCCTTGTCAAAACTTGATAATATCAATATTTTCCATTTTCTCCTATGCTAATTGGTAAAAAAATGGCATTTTGTTTTAATATGTACATCTCTGATTGCCACAGAGGTTAAGCATATTTTCAGATGTTCATTGGATATATATATTTCATCTCTGGTGTTTTGACTATTCATGTCCTTTGCCCATTTTATCTTTGAGTGATACAATTTTTCACTGATATAAAGAGTAAGGCAATGCTTTATATATGATACATATATTTTCTCTCCACCTATTTATTGTCTCCAACTTTTTCCATGATTTTACTGTTGTTGCTTAGATGTAACTTTTTATGTAGCCATATCTTTCATTTTATTTGCTCATGGTTTCTGGGTTTTGTGTTGCTTAAAATGTCTTCCAAATTGAAAGACTGTAGAATTAATTTTCTAGAATGTTTGTGCGTGTGTGTATTATTTGAATATATATTCTCAACCTTATGTCTATCGAGAATTTATTTTTGGGTATGTCATCTAACTTTTTTCCCATATGATTAGCAAATTATCCCAGTCCAATTTGTCAAATGTAATCTTTTCATCAACTAAATTACCGTGTTTGCCTGCATCAGTTTCTGGATTTTCTAATCTGTTTCCTTGACCTGTTTTTTCAATCCTTGTATTCATAATGTAGTATTTAATTGCTATGACTTTATATTTTGTTTTTTTATCTGTTGGGGCAAATCACCCTGTTATTGTTCTTCTTTTTCAAGTTGTTTCAAGCATTTTCTCTCGTAGGTGAACTTTAGAATAGTTTCTTAAGTTCCGTAAAAAGTCTTCTGAAAATTGATTAGGTTTGCATAAATTAATAAATTGTTTGCATTAATATACAGAGTAAAGTTACAGAATATATTAGGAAAATAGCATATTTTTCATTTTGGTTCTTCTCATTTAAAAAGTTACCCTACCTCTAGGTACCCCCTTTCCTTTCCTGAAAAAAAATGAGGGTAATAGTATTAACTGCCTCCTAACATTTGTGAGATGATTAAAGATATAATCTGTGCAAAAATCTTAGACAATTCCTGGTACATTAAGGGAACTTAATGTTAGTTACTATTATTATCATTATTGTTTGATGTCCAATTGTTTAGGGCTCCTTTAAATAGTTTTTCAATTGATTCTCTTGGACTCTCTAAATAGAGAATATCAGAAAATAATAAAAATTTGCTTTTTCCCATACTAATTTCTACCTTTTCTTTTTTTCATTATTATGTTTTGGAGATCAGAGCCCACTTTGAATTCTAGTAGAGAAAGTGGGCATCCTCATCAAGTTAAGAGGTATTTTCTAATATTATTCGGTTGAATGCTTTATGAGAATTAATTTTCTTTAAAAACTGGAATGACTATTATTATTATTATTTTGATATCCTAACAGAATTTCAGATTTTCTAGCATTTTATTTAGGGTATTTGAATTTTCTTTCATAAGTGGGGCTGCATATGCTTTTTTTAAAATTTTTAGAGCCCAAATTACTCAATTTTAATATCAAGGTGGTGCAAGTCCTGCGGAATAAATGTCTTAATATACCTTGTATGCTTAAAATAACCATCACATTATCCTTTTCTTGAATATATGTCAGCTATCACCCCAAAAACCATTTGGGCCAGGTGCTTTTATGCAGGGGATAGGGGCTGAAGTGTAAGTCTCTCATTGGATAAAATACACAATTTAATATAAAAAATGAGAATGATCTGATCTCAGAGTAAAACTGAGAGTTCTATATTGTCCTTAATTTTTCATTTGTCACATTGCTCTAAACAAGTAAACCAAACTTTCTGTTTTCTTTTTGTTAATTAGGGAAGTTGCAGGTTTACAGAAAAGCCATACCTAAAATACAGAATTCCCATATACCACTCTATTATTAACACCTTGCATTAGTGTGGTCTATTAGTTAAAATTCATGAAAGAGCATTTTTACAATTGTATTATTAATTATAATTACACTATTAACTAAGTCTATCATTTACAATGGAGTTCACTTGTAAACCAAACTTTTAAGGACAGAAGTCACATTACTCCGCCCTGGGCTCAGTCCAACCGGAGGGGTAACTTTTACCTTTCGTCTGCCTAGGACTGAAGGCTGCACCACACAGATTGGAGGCCTCAGGCTGATGAGGAAGAACTGAGGTTGTGTGTGGTCTACTGGAAGGAAAGGCAACTCCCCATTATCCCCAGGTGCCTCAACTACTGAGAACATCATCTGCAAGAGTCTGGGGTCTCTTTCCCCATTTCTTCCCCTAGTCAGGCTCTGGTGATATGGGAAGTACCAACGCGGAGAAAAAAGCCAGATATAGAAGGGGTTATTATGTGACTTCCTCTCAAGGCTGAGGTGTTATCATTCCAAAATGAAGGGTAAATATGCTTTCAATGTTCTATTGTTCATGTTAATCTTTTCCCTTGTCTAGGTTGAGTACATTGGAAAAATGTCTGCATTTAATATGGAAGTAATTATTGCCATGAGAATCTTTGAATATCAGCTTATACAAAATATGCATTTGATCATCTCCTTTATGCATTTGACCATCTACTTTGCAAATAACCATTTTATCGAAAGTTGAGGAAGCAAGTTTGTTTTGAAACACCTGGGAGAACTCATGATGTTGGAACGAGAGGAAATAGCTTGGTGGATTCCAATCATTCTCATGGGGCTCAAGAGAGGAAGTGACTAAGGGTTATAGAATCTACAAGAATTTTTGGATGTGATATGTTCCAATAAAAGATGTCAGTAGAGAGAACTCTAGTTAGAACATGTCAACTGAGGATGCTATGAGTCCTAATGAATATCACATCTCTCTTGTACAAGTTATACAAGTGATTTATTCAATTCAGTGAGTAACTGAGTCACATCACTGATACCCAAATAAAGGATATAATGGCCTCTACTGTTTCTGATTAAAAAAAAAAAAAAGGCTCCCCAAACAAAGATCTTCACATAGAGGTTATTTTTGGCTACATCCAGGTCTAGGAAGCAGTCAAATAAGCACAAGTTTATTTATATATATGCATTCTTTCAAATGTCAATGGCGTTCACATGGATTTTGCTAAGGCAAATTTTAAATGAATACTGCAGTCCTGAATGTTATGTTTAAATTTTTCTTGTCTCTATTCATTTTTGCTGCCATGGTGTCCCCTCAAGTGACACTGGCCTGATTCCACTATGTCAAATGTATGCAGCAGAGAAAGGGGATACACCAGCAGCTGGAGGAGCTGAACGGAAGGAAGGAGACTTAATCATATTAATCCCATTTTAAGCAACAGGCACTGTGTTAAATGCTTTCAGATACAATACCTAGTTTAATCCTCATGGCTCTCCTGCAAAGAGAGCATTGTTATGATTATTTGCCCAGATGAAGAAACTGAGGCTCAGAGAAATTAAGATTTGAACCAGGGTCTGTTTAACTCTAATCATGGGTCAGAAATGTCAGTTCATCCTGAGTACCAGCTAGAACTACCAGAGATCTTAGTCCAGGCCTCCAGGAAAACTTGGGTCCAGATCTAGGGATAATTGAGGCCAAATATGAGTCCAAATCAGTAGGATCAATTCACTTTGTTGGGGGCTTCTTGATTGGCAAGATACTCTGTCAAGACCTCCCAGACGGGCATATCAAAATTCTTTACAACAAAATGAAGGCTCTGCTCCTCATGGGAAATCTGTTATCTTCATCTTTCAGCTCAAAGACCTACTTTCTGGAATTAGGTCACGGACTTGCAGGACTTCCCGTCTATGGTTTTGCTTAGTGAGTGAAGATCAGATGAAGAGTGCTGAGGAAGCTGTAGGCAGAGAGAATCAGTGGTAATTCTTTCCTACAACACTGCACTCCATTCTTCTAACATACCTCAAGTGCATGCCCTCGGCTAAAAGAGATCTGGCAAGAGGAAGATTAACAATGATGACAAAAATAGTCCCTGACTTGATAAAACAAATATCAACTGGGTCAGGGGACAAGAACTGCCCATAACCAACCTTGGGATCTCATATGTTCTTCATTAGGACAGGATTGCACCATCTTAAGTATTTCACCTCATGCTGACTCTGAAGTTAGACCTTATAGCACTGCCCTTGAACTCAGTCAATATTTGCTGTTGGGGGTGGGGTGGGGAGAAAGGATACAGATCAGCAAGAAGGGTAAATGTAAGATTTTCTGGAATAACTTTTGGTTTTCCCTAAGCTCATAATTCCTTATTTGTTGACTTTTCAGAACTGATCTTTGAAGACAAGTCCAGTCAGGCATGTTTTACATGATGTTTTACGTGATTTACATTGTTGGTGGGTGGTGGTGATGGTGGTAAATTTTTATTAAATAAAATGTGGCTTTGTCTTGGTCTGAGCTCCCCAATTTCCTCTCAAGATAAAGATGAGCTCATTTGAACCTATCCGTTGCTGGATCAGTAAACACTCTGCATGGGTCAAATTCCAGCCCCAGCCCCTGGGCTCCTGGACTTCGGGAGCACATTGATTTTTCCTTTCCTGAGGCTTCAGGGTGAGAGGTCAGGGCAGGTGGGATGTGGGTGGTCCAGACTTCCTCTGCCTTCCAGCTCTATCTCCATCCAATGCTCTGCCCAAGTCTCCGATTCCCAGAATTATGAGCATTGTCTCACTAAACCTGGGGCTAGTTTCAAAGCTGAGTGCTCCTTCTACACCGTCTCTCTCCATTTACCCATTTTGCCCTCGACACAAACTTACAGCATAAATTTTGTGCCATCCATTTCTCAAGTTAATTTCTTTTCTGATTACCCACCCTGAACTCTGGTCTTCCTGCTTCTTTCTCAACTCCACTCCACCTCTTCCTTACCTGTAGTAGGGAACTGCAAATGCATAATCACATGGATTGAAGCAAAACACAGCTAATACAATAATTTCTGTAGCTTTGATGTCCTTCCTCTCATAGATAACACTTACACCTACATGCCACTGGGAAGATTATACCTTTTGGAGGACAGGGTACAGAGCTCACCCTTGTTTGTGTACTCTGCTTGCTTCCTTGACCATGCACTCAGTAAGAGGTAAATTGGGTTGGTAAATTGAGAAAACAAAAGAAAGTGGAATAAGGCACTGATGTTGGCATTTAAAATGTCAATCCCCAAAGTGTAGGGGCAACCCTGTCTGCCACTCTTCGAGGTTAAGAGTAATTCTGTCCGCCTGGCTTTTCTGTCTCCTTCCATTTATTGGGCACATTCTGTATCAAGCAACCTACATAAAAGATCTCATTTATTCCTCAGTTTGAGGGGTAGGTGTTATTTTATTAAAGAACAAACTAAGTCTTAAAAAGATTAAAAGCCAAACAAGTCATGGACTAGGCCTCAGACTCCAGTCTGCCTACGCCGTAGCCTACGCCAGCCACTGTGCTGCTACGCCCCCCCACCTTCATTAGGAGACCCCCCCAACAGCTGGGGTGAGCCAGTCAGTGCAGGCACCCGTCAGGAACTCGCCTTCTCTGCCAGTGAAGGGCACACTACTTTTGTCTCTTCATGTGCCTCTTATAAATAAAATCTCTGCACACTTGCTGAAAAAATTTCAACACTGCAGCAATGTATAAAGTAGCAGTGAAAATTGCCCCTCACCTACATACTTCCTTGCCTTCTTCCACTCCTCTGAAGTAGCATTTTTTTACTCTGTTGATATGTGTTCTCCCAAATTGTGTGTGTGTGTGTGTGTGTGTGTGTGTGTGTGTGTGCATGTTTGCTGGGTAGTTGTAGATACATCAATTTTAAAAAAAAAAAACAAAAGTGGAATCACATTATATAAAAATATTCCTATATTTGCTTTTGAAATTCAACAGTATATCATGGATAACTTCCCATTTCGCCATGTAAGTATTACTCGACCTCAAAATTTAGTGGGTATACAATGTTCCATAGAACATGGACTCAAAATACACATGTTACAGTTAAAAGCACAAAAGAAGCTTTAAAAAAAGTATAGTTTTGGGATGGCTGTGGTGGATAATAGGGAAACCATTATTCTTGGGGTCAGTTCTACCCAAGTTAAGTCCACCTTAAAGAGGCACAAAATCACACAATTTATTTTAACATTTCACCTACTGATGGACATTTATGTTGTCTACAATTTTCCATTATTCCATATAATCCTGCAATGAATACCACTGAACATGCCACATAAAATTTAGACAGATTAACTGAGGTCCTTCCTGCTTCAAACTCCAGTATCTGTGACTCTTCCTCATTCAGTCAGGGATAAGCATTGCTTCTAGAAGGGATTCACAGAGCAAATGATCGGACTTTTGGCTTTGGAATTTCTAACTAGGGTCTTAGAACTCAAGAAAATGGTCTTCAAAGTCAAGGCTCTTAATTTACCAGAGCATGACTTTTTGTAATAGAAAAGAGGTTTTTAGTTTTGAAAGTTTAAGCATTAAAGAAATCAAAGCATAATGCTCAATTCACATCAAGGAGCAGCAAGGGAACAGATGAGGAGCCAACCTAGCCCACCCTCACCAGCTGGAAGAAGTTTGCCTGGGCTAAGGGACAAATGGATGTAAGCAGACCCTGAGGGATGTCTCCGGAGAACGGCCCTGCACCTTATGCTCTGGTCAGAGTCTGGGGCTTGGGTACAGTTGTGGTCTAGCAGAAGGAACTTGTGCCTGTGTTCCACCTGGCAACAGAGAACAGAGTAGCCGTGTGGAAATGGCCTTGGCCAACATGGTGTGGCTTCTATAGGGCACAGAGGGCTGTGTGGGCACCAGGGGCTGCAACAGCCTCAGCCTCAGAGTGGCTTAAGAAAAGAGACAAACTCTGCTGTGCCCAAACCGCTGGATAGAGGTTATAGTGAGGGTCTGAGGATGGCTGAGTGGAACGTGGTATGAACCATACTGGCCAGAAGCCCACTGTGGTGATGGCCACTTTAACAAACAAAAGCCTAGTGCAGTGAGGACAACTCAGAATCAGATGTCTCATGACGCCCAATTCGGGGACCAGAGGGGACAGCATTGTGGAAAGTCAGCAAATGACCAGAAACCCCCTTCTAAGGCCTCTAGGTACCCAGGAACTTAGAAACCACCTAAGGGAAAGGAGCAGAAAGGGATGGAACCTAAGTGGAAACTGCTGAGCAGCCTGAAAGTGACTGGATTGTTTTCTGACATCAGACAGAAAAGGAGCTTGAGGTAGAGATTGAGTTGTTAAAAAAAAAAAAAGTAAAGAAAAGAAAGTCACACATTTTGCCCTGAGTGCTTTGCGATACCTGTCTGTACCTTCATGCAAATATTTCTATAAGTTGTTTGCTAGAGGTGGAGTTGGTGAGGCAAAAGCATGCACATTTTAAAAAAATATGAATATTGCCAATTTCTTTCCAAAAAGGTATTTCTGACTCGCATTGCCTGTCCCCTGGACAGTTGGAGAGCACCTTCTTTCTCACACCCAGCTGAACTCTGGATGTTGCACATCTTTAAAATTTTTTGCCAGTCTTACAGGGAAAATGATAGTCTCTTCTGACATTTTTACCACTGTCTATTGCTGTGAGTTTTGGGCATGAGTTCTCCTATGGATTCTCTCTCTTTTCTGGAGTCCCAATCGGCAGGGAAAGAAAAGGGAGAGAGAATTGTCGGGGAGGCTGGTATTGCTGTAGTGGGGTTGATTCCACTTCACATAGGTTTAGAAAATTAAACATAAGAAAGCACATTTTTGTGTATTATATCCACCATAAAATAAAACCTCAGAGTTATGTTGCTCATAATGCAATTCTCATAGCTTCACCAAATTACCTTGAGTCAGCTAGGTCAACACTTCTTTAAGGGCTAGTATCTTATCCTTTCTTCTTAGCATATAAACAGATAGATAGGTTTTAATTTTTAAATCAACATGCCAGGAAATGAAAATGTCATGAATTCTTTTATGTAGAGTGACTAGTCTATCTATAGTCAGGATTATTTTTAATGCAATTTTATTGAGATATATTCGCACACTAAACAATCCATCCAAAGTGTACAATCAGTGGCTCACAGTATCATCACACAGTTATGCATTCATCACTTTCCATTTTCAAACATTACTTTTTGGGGTTTCTCTCTTACTTTCTCTCTTTCCTTCTTTTTTTCTTTTAAATTTTGAGGGAAATCCATAAAGCCATACTAGAGGAATTGAACTTTTTCCAAAGACTCAGAGTTCTAATACAACATATTAAAATGAGATATGGCCTCTGAGTTAGGCAAGCTGGCATGTTAAAATGGCTGAAAGGGCAAAGGCTACTTGGCCTTAGTAAAAGAAAAAATTAGGAGGCAGTAGCAAATAATGGTCGAGTTAGCTGACAGACCCAACAGGGAATATTTTTTTCCATTGTCATTAAAAGGAAGGAGGAAGCAAATGAACATATCAAGAAACCCCTTCCTGCTTTTCACCCAAGAGCAGGTCAAGAGCTTCCTTCATCCCAGTTTGTCACAAGTAATGAAACTTGCTTGTTTGTAGGATAATGTTTTTCTTACTATACCGCTGGATTGGATTTGCTTATATTTTTATTTAGGATTTTTGCAGTTGTATTTGTAGAGGTGGACTTCATAGAATGAATTTGGTTGTGTATATTAGGGTCTGAATTTTTTTATCCACTATGTTCTATTTTTTGAATGATTAACAGACTTCACCCATAAGACCGTAAAGGCCAGGTGCCTTTCAGGTTGGAGAGGAAACTTGTGTTTTGAACAACTTTTTCAATTTCTTGGCCTTGGTTCTCTTTAAGTTTTAGCTTCTAGAGTATATTTTGATACCATCTTTTTGCTTAGAAATGCATCCACTTCAATGAGATTTTTCACAAATGTAACTACAGTGGTGAATCCAAAAATTCTTGGATATTGAGTGGAGAAAAGACACCAATAATACATAATTGTCAATCTATATATTAGTCATGATTTTCTCTAGAGTGCAGCATCCTCCGCTGAGATGCACATGCCCGAATCATGCTTGGACACATGCATGTTTTCTCTTCTCTGTGCTGGACTTCCTGCTCAAACTTACTGTCAGTTTCCAGGATTTGTGAAGGGGGATTTAGGGAAAATGTTTCTTCTAGTTACCAAAGAAAATGTTTCTTCTGGTTACCAAAGATTTCCCAGTTGTGAATAATTGGAAATAGGACCATTGATTTTTGGAATTATTTCCCAACAGGTCAAGGGTAACAACAATGACAAGAAATCCATAGCTTCAGTTTTCATGGTCTAGAGCTGCTCATACCAAGGAATTTCCAATACCAGCAAAGCACAGAGTGCTATTTGCACAAGCACTGGGGAAAACCCAGTGCTTTCTACACTGGTAGATTTATTTGCAGAGACACAGGCATTTTTTCCAGGGTGGCTGCCAAACTATCTCCTGAGCCTGTCTAGCTAGCACCTGGGCGACTCAGCAGGGGGCTTTGCAAATAATACCCTCCCCTTTGCCAGGGTAGAGGCAGCCTAAGTGATCCTGTTTCGGCCTGTTATGGCACCTTAATCTTTCTAAGCTGCTCCACTCCTATTCTGGGGCGTACTCCAGCATGGCAGGCTGAAGGTGTGGCCACAGCAGCTCTGTGCCTGGGGAAGCAGCAAGAAGGGGGCAAAGGCTTTCAGTTCCTAGAGAACCCCTCCTATGTTCTTCAAATTTTGAATGTCCTGGGGACTTAGGGTGGATCTGGGTGTAGTTCTTTGATTACAACTTAAAACAGCATGGTCCCACAACAACAGGGCCTGACTGGGGAAGAAGGAAGGGAATTAATGGTGATTTGGCATCAACCATGCTCCAGGCTCTGTGCTGTTTCTATGGTGTAAAAATCTTTTTTTGAAGCTTTGATAGAAATCAAGATTTTAATCTTCATATTTATCCTTAATTGGCTCTTACCTTATCCACTGGGAGTATTGTTGTGTTGCTGTTGTTCAGCAGAGAAGGTTTCTTTAAATGAGGGTATGAGAGAATTTATTTGTTATTTAATTCTCATGTTCATACTTAAAGATGTTTTATCATACCCAATGAGATGATAGTTTTTAGCAGAGAACTCCTTTTTGTTTATTTTTAAATGAAATGTTTATTGCACCCCCATATAAAGATGAAGCTCCTATGCTTAAAAGAGTCCCCAATCGTTGGTCCCAAGGTAACTCTGCATTACCCTAGAGATCTAGGGGGAGAAGCCATTGCATTAGATTATCTCTAAAACTTCTTCAGGGCTAATCACTGTTCTCTGTAACCAGTGGAGAAAGGTCCCTCTACCTGTCAGTTCTTATGAACGATTTTGGGAAGATTTGGAAGGATTCTATGACCATAGGCGGGAAACAAGTCCTGAAGAGAGAGAGAACGGAAGCCTGTGAGGCCGAGATGCCTTGACAGAGCTTACTGCCCTCAGGCAGGAGGATGAACAGGGCACAGCACTGGGTGGTGCCATTCAAGAGTCACAGCCTTACCTTGAGCGGGGAAGGCCTCCAGCTCCCAATCACCCCATTCAGTTGTACCCCACATGGAACCAGTAAACATATATTCCTGTGCATGTAGCTTTTTATGCATATGCCACTGGGAACAGGAATATATCAAGTCAGTGAAATCTTGACGCCATCTTTATTAAATGGCTTATCCCTGTGAACAGAAGGTGGGTTGGGGCAACACGGGAGCCCTGAGTGCTTTGGCAAGGGACAGAAACCCTTACCAAGGGAGAGCAAATCAAGAGAAGGGAGAAAAGGATCCAAGTCCCACTTGGCCAACTTCAGAAGTTTGCCTTTACCTTGTCCTGAAACGTAAATTGCCTTTTTCACAACAGGCGAAAACCATCCTTAGGAGAAAGTCAGCATAGTGGTGCAGCAATTCTGACAATCAGCTAGCCCTTTATAGTTCATGACACTCTCCTGGGAGACCCAAGGGTCTGAGGCCTGGCTTAAGTTTCTCTGGATATGACGTAAATATTTTTAGAATAGAATTGATTGGAGCCAGGTCTTCTGACACCTAAAGCAGGCTCTCCTGATTACTTTTCCTCTAGTTTCAAAAGTTACCCTTTAGTTTTTACCTCAATGTCTTGACCCTTCCTCCAAAAGTTTATATTATTGGGAAGGGGGTGAAATGCCATTTCTTTCTTTAGTAATCTTTCACAATTTTGCCTAGTTATTGTATCAGCTATTTTCTTTTGTGTCTACTTTCCTTGTATTTTGTCTTTTAAAAAACAGGATTGTTCATAGACCCCAGGACTTGGTATTATATTATAAATATTTTATATTTTTCTATGACTTTTATTCAGAGACATTTATTCTTTACCTTAATACGTGTTACTAAGCAAATTGTGAAAATGATTTTTAGCTGCTTGCTTTTAGGAAAAATTTGTAAATCATTCAGGATGACTTTAAGGGAGACAAAAATGAATAAAATCAGACTTTTCTTTATTGTTTTCTTGCTGGGAAGTTTATACTTTCAATTATAAAATGGACACTAATAAATATCAAGACATATGAAGAACAAAGTTTATGATCGGGAATCATATTAGTGTGAAGAGTGGTGGTACATACTATTCCAGACCAACCTAATCAGATAATTTGGAATCACCAAAGCAATGATGTGAAGCTGTATTTCTAATAAATCTACTCTCAGAAAATATTATCACCTCTGAAACTTCTTAGAATTTGGTTGCTACCTGGATGATCCAATTTGGTTCAAAGCAGATGTGTTAAGTAAGTTCAAGATGGAAGGGTATACGTTATGCTAGTGCAAATGCCAATAACAGTGGAATGAGGGGAAATCCCTTTTTTCTTCAATCAAGGAATGACTATTTTGGCACAGAATTATAGACATTTTCTTTTGAGTGATTTAGTTTTGAGGACTAGTATTTAAATTTGTGCCATTGATAAAAAAAAGAACTAAAAGTAGAAATACAGTTATCATTTAATAAATTATTGATATTGTGTTGATTCCAAGCACTCTCTGTCAACAGGGTCAAAACACAAAGTGCTTTTTTTTTTTTCAATCATGCATGTGAAAATGAAAGAAGAAATCTGGGAGATTAAGAAGACTCAGTGGATAATAGTAAAGATGGACAGAAAGGAGGTATAGCTGCAGCAAATGATGTAAAGTAGAATCGACTCCAAGCAGGCCAATGATTTCTGCTAAATCCTCAGGTTTCTGATTCCAGGGTAAAAAAATACAGGATTTTAATGCAAAGCAAAAGAAATCTAAGGAAATTTCAAAAGCCATACAGCGAATGTTCTTAGTATGAAGCATGCTATCAGTCATGTTTAAAATAATACTGAGAAAGGTTTCAACTTTTTACATTAGAATTTGGTCCTGAGCCCAACCAGAAAATGAACAAAACAAACTCTTGATCCCCACATTCCAAGTGATACACTGGCCATTCTGTGACTTTTGGGAACATCTTTTGTTTTTTTTAGAATCAATACACATTAGCAATCATTGAATTAGGAGTAAAACATGACTTTGAGCTAAAGGTTTTGTTCTTTTTAAATTTTGAGGGCTACATAAAGTTTAAACGGAGAAATGAGGGTACAGAGAGAAATCTAGCCAATTACTACAATCTTCTGAAGTAAAAAAAGACCATATCCATGAGTTGCATGCATTGCTGTTAGGCTTGAATAACTAAGAATGTAACTAAAGGAAAAAATCCTTAATTGATATTACAGTCACAACTACCCTGATATCCTAGAATTGGATACAAGTCCAAAAACTAAATATCACACATTTTCAAATGAAAAATCAAACGGCACTGAGCTTGTAATGTATATTTTATTTTGCACAAGCTTGCATATATACTGCACATACATTCAGTTTAAGAGAAGATGGAAGGCACACAAGGCAATTGGACTACTGTATCCTTTAAGTGGTACAAAGCAAAAAGGTAAAAGTTTGGAGAGTATACAAAAGCTTAAAACACACAAAGTAAAATCCCCTTCCCCCCTCCCACCCAACAACTTTTTTCCTGTTTTAAAATTTAGTAGCTGCCAAACTAAATTTTTTTACTTTTACTTTAAAATCAATTGTCTACTGCACCTTTTTATTTTCTTTTTAATATGGACAGGGAGTCTCATTGTTTTTTATCATATCAATTAATATTACAGTACATCCTTGGTAATACAAAATTGTACACCTTCATCAAATAAATTAGGATAAATTAAACCAATAAATTATGCAAAGTCTCAGAACAATAGACAATAACAAAAATCCACAATTGAAATTGCCTCTAGCTAACAAAAAAAAAAAAAAAAATCAAAAATTGACTTTATCAGTTCAGTTATTGTACTATATTTAAATCAAAGGGTCTTTATTACAAAAAAAGAGCTTAATGCTATTTACAACATATTGCTAAATAATATAAAGGCAGTGTTTTGTCATGGTTTGTAACTATATACATATGAGAAATGGCTGGGACAATATAAGGGGGAAGCCACAGCCTTTGATTCTTCTAGGTAGCACTGAGACCAACCCCCAGATATATTTTTTCTAACTTTAATTTTGCAGTGGTGATATAAATTAAAAATTTTTTTTCTTCTAATGTGGAGTAATTTAATATTTTAAAAATAGAGAATGAATAAATTTTCACAAAAGAAAGCCAGCTTGTTTGCCTTTTCTACTCATATTTGTGCATTTTAGGGGGTGTCAGATTTGAGTGAAGGCCCAGTTGAAAAGACTCAAAGTCCAGATGCTTCCAGATTCTGTTATATTCTTAGAAGGGTAATTATAAGAAGATGCAAAGGTTAAATACCAGTTTTGATCCCAGCTCTGAATATGAGCATTTTAGCTTTAGTTTTATAGATGGTTTACGACCAACAGATCTACAGAAAACAAAACTGCAATTCCTTCAACATAACATTTAAGTGCAATATAGTAACTGCTTACTCATATAAACCAGTTACATTCTTTTAAGGGGAGCTTTTTGAAAACAATGCTTCTTATAATTTGCAAACATAGAGTTTGTACCAGAAGGAAACATTTGTACTAGTCACACCAATGAGTATAATATACATGGCAAAGAGATTTTGCACTGTTCTCCCATGTACAGTGTTTCTTTCCAGGGAGTCTGTAAACTACTTTTTCTCCGATGAATTTATGATTGCTTCTGGGGAGCATCCTATTTTTAAAGCCCCCAAATCTTTAGCTTTATAACTTAATATTAACCTGTATGTGGGTGTATGGGGAGGGGTTACTTATTAAATATCTTCATGTACATAGAAAAGAAATTTCATAAATTTACAGAAACTGCATTGCCCTTGCCCTTGACATCTGATGAAAGAGACTGTTATCTTTTAAAAGTAGAGAGCAGGATTTTCAAGAATGCTTTCAACTGTCTATACAGTCACTGTAGTGTTCCTAATAAATTCAACAGATGTTGTGAGAATGTAGTTATTTATTAAAATCTCATGTCTTACGTAACGACAGCCATGAGGTTAAATATTTACATTGCTTTATAAAAGTTCCCCTCTTGGTTTAGTGTTTTTGTTTTGTTTTGTTTTCAAAACTTTTAAAAATGATATTCACCCACATCCCTAGTACAGTAACAAAAGATTCTGCAAACATAAAACACTTTAAATAATACTCAGAGGCACAAAGCAAACTTCAGGAATATGTGGGTGAACATTTCCTTAAATAATTACTACATTCTAACATCTTCCACGTGTTTTACCATTTAATGTGAAACATCTTCATTAAACAGCCAGAGATACAGTAAGAATGAAATGTTTTGTTGTTGCAAATAGAACATTCGTTTCACAAAACATAACAAATGTCTAAAATAGGATCTTAAATCTAGATAGGAAAAGGTAAGCTTTCCACTTCACACACATATATATATATGTATATTTTACATGTGTGTATATGTGTGTATGTGTTCACATGTCTGCATACACATATATAGCACATGGTATGAAATATTGCTTCTATACTACTTTTCATTAGGCTAAGAAAACACAAGATTTGCACCACAGTTACAAAAAATTGGCTTCTACAAGAATTTTCAAAACTTGAATGCTGCTCAAACAATTGAGGAAAAAATAATTTGCGGTATCAAACTGTTCTAAAAATTCTCTTCTTCAAAAACGTATTCTCCCGCTTTGTTTTAAAAAGACACAAAATATGCATAGCTATTAACGTTATGTCAAACAGCCAGAAAAAAAATCGAGTGTTTATTGCAGCTGTAATAATTGGAAATAAAGTCAAAAAGATGAAACTGAAAGCCACAGAAGGCACAAGAACAATTGTACTTGTGGGAGAAAACTGGTATTTTGAAGGATTTTTAAAAATCCCCCCGCTGGTGCATTTTAGGTCTAGGCACAGACTATAAACTCAAGGGTATATGCAAAAATAATTTAGAGTTAGCAGAAAATAAGTGGTAATGTGGTATTTCAACATGGACTGCAGACTTTTTTTTTTCCTATGTAAAATGTCCCTCATCTTTCACCCTCCCACCATAAAAAGTTAACTTCCTTCCAACTAGCCAATTTTCACTTGGTGACAGTTGATCTAACATTTGAAAAATAGTGATTTTTTTTTTCTTTTTTTTTTTTTTACTGTTAATTAAATAGGAGTCTTGAGAGATAGGCTTTTGTTGTTTTTTAATGCAGTGGGAGGCACAAGATTTTATGATTATAAAAGGGGACAAACCACCTAAAAGCAAAGTGATTGAGTTCTGTCTTCAGGACAAAAGAGGTGAGTTTATCCTCCTGGTGCAATCTCTACTCTGAAATAATTTCTACGCCTCAGTGAGCATTGAGAGGATATTATCAGTAGATAAGCACATCAACATTTGGTTGTGAACACAAACTTTCACTTCATTTGTCTATTTAAATTAGAAAGGCAGGGAAAAATACTAAAAATCCAAATAAAGTCTGGAATCAATACTATTGAATTCGCCCCAGATCAAGAAGATACCTAGCAATCTGTCTACAGAATAAACCAGGGCTTTGCCTTTTACCTTGCAAATGGTAAGGTGATATTGATATGAATTACTAAGGAACACCAAAGACCCAGTGGTATACTGATGTGGATAGTGAATGCCATACTCTTTCACAGTAAGGAAGTCAAGAGACTGTGACCACAAATTGAGATTGCTTCCCTACTTTGTGCTGATCAGATTTTTCTTTTCCATCTTATTCTGCTGCAATGATTATCTGAACATGGCTTTCCTAAAAGCCAGCAAGAACTAATAGCAAATTGGATCTAATAATTCTGTGTGCATCACACGTGTTAGGCGAGTGAGAGCTGGGAGATCTGGTTGGTTTTGGGTATGGAATCAAGTGGTTGATGCTCCAGTCCATCCTGCTGACCACTCTGTCCACACAGAGAAAGCCTGCACGGCTGCTGAATGATGCAGCATAAGATTGCACCATTTAATTTAAAGTCAGCAGGTTCTAAGGCTTTGTGCTGACAATAATTGCGTTCATACATTCCTGTCCATCAGCAGAATTTATAAATGACACTAAATTACAGCGATTGGGTCAGCTAGTTAGTCACATGGGTCAACCTGCATTCTCCAAAGTCAAATGGATTTCTTTTTTTAATTAAGGAAAAATGGTACTTATGTTCTATATGATCTAAATACCAGATTTGTTACTGTGTCAGTTTAGGAAGTGTATATCAAATTACCTGAGGGGCAGGGGTTTGCAAGACATTATTAGAAAGAACAATGAATTCTTACTGCATCTGCACACAAAAACCCATCTTAGAAAATGACACGTGTGAATGTCTTATGATTTCTTTGAAAGCAAGTATGGGACATGACACACCTTTGAAAAACTGAAAAAAGAAATTAAAAAGGGGGAGAACCATTGAAGAAAGCATAAAATAGCAGCTAGCTTTCTTAAGTGTGCTGAAATTGTGTTTTTTAGGTTAACCCCAAACTTCTCTATGCTATACACTCTTCTCACATTTTGGTCAATATTAGCTTTTGAATTAGAAAAGACTTTATCAACTGCTTTAAAATGCTACACCCAAAAGGAGGAAACACTTCATTGGACTGTGACCACTTTGACCACCCATCAAGGGTTGTGTGGAATTGTTTATGAAAATAGGTCATTCTCATATGTGCCCTTCTTAGGAGGTGAGGGTCAAGTCAGCTAACAGCTGTCAACAAACTACTGGTAAAAGCAGGAATTTTATGATCAAGATAGAATTTCCTTACCATAGAAAGGTATTCAGAAAATAGTGTTTTAGAAAACAAGTATTAAATATACAACAAATAATAATCTTTTAAAGCATATAAACAAAAATTGAGCAAGGAGTAAATTGGAAAGTAATGTGCCTTTTTATACTGAAGCAATATGAGGATAATTAGAAAATGACAAAAGGTTAGGGTTTTTCTCTATGAAGGAGGATGTATACTCATTTATTTTGAAAATCACATTGTAAACTTGAGAGAGGTGGCTGGCTAAACAATCATGCATAAATTTCCAGTCTTAAACTTGAGTCAGTTTTGTGCAAAATTGCTTTGCCTCCATAAGGAACTGGTACTAGAGTTTGGGGTGTTTATAATTTCTCTTAGGGAAAACTTGATAGTTAATAATCATTTTTCTTTTTGCCTTTTGGGGTTCTTTTGTTAAGTAAGGTGCTCATCCACCATTGGGTTTTTGTTTTTTTTTTAAAACCTGTAAGAAAAAGCAACTTACTGAGCTCAAACCAAACAAAATATTTAAACTTGTATAGTGGTTTCATTGAGTTTCAGACCTCTTAGCAGTAAAAACAAGAGACACATCATTCTGTGCTGTGTCACCAGGTTTCCCTCGGACAACTGCCATTTGCAATAACCCATCAATCAAGCAGAAGCATCTTTAACAAATGCCCTTCCTTCTCATCAACATTTCTTTTTCCTGAAAATTAAGCCTATTTTAGGTCTCCAAATGTTAAGGGCCTTGGGCAAAAGTAAACTAAAAGTGAAAGGAAAATAACCATCCCCTTGCAATGGAAAACCAAAGAAAATGAAAGATCGTGAGGAGGAATTACCAGCTGATTTCCATAACATATCCATGCCTCCCATACACATATATATGAAATAAAAATTTAGACACAAGTAACTTGGACATCCAAAGAGGACTGCTACTATTCATACATTCAAAAAGAGTTGTTGAAATTCCTACTCATGAAGCAGCTCTTGTAGGCAGTTCGGGGATTTGAAAATCTCAGGGACTTCACTATCCAGCTTGCAGATGACCTTGTAAATGGCCTTCTTCCAGGAAGGATCAACATCTTTGCCTGCGATAATGGCATTGAAAAACTCCCGTAACGTGATCTGCGCAACTTCCAGGAATCTCTCTGGAACCTGCTGATACAAGGAGACAATGGCATTAATAAAGTTTTCAGTTTCAAGTCTCCAGTTCTTCAAAGGAAACTGAGCTAAGTTCTTTCTTTCAGAAAGGGGCTTACATGGCACCTGTATTTTCTAAAAATGGCCGGGCTCTATTCTCTTATGTAAAGTTGTTATATATAGTAGCATTGTAATGTGAGGTTGACAGCTTTGTAGAGTTTTAGAAAGAGACTCGTGAAAAGACATATACAGACCTCTCAAAAAACTAGGATTGCAGTGTGAATATTAGGGTAGAAAAGAGGGACATAACTGTTGTGATTCTTCACTTTATTAAATAGGTGTCTCCCAGAAGAAAATCTCCAGCTGATTTTTCAGAATTTGAAAGATATTTCCTTTTGATTTCCAGTACGAGAACAAAATGTGCTCTCCAAAGTAAAAGAATGAGTGATCCTAGAAATGAGCCTGGACCTGGCATCAAGGGATTGAGAATGCCTTTTTGACCAAAAGGGGAAAAAAGAAAGGTAACAAAATAAGGCTACAGTGGCTAAGAGATCTCAAATAGAGTTGAGAGACTCTCTTGGGTGTTATACCTATGCAAGCACCAGCTAGATATTCCAAATGCCCACAGTATGCCATGCCCTTACCAACAGTAGTCCCGAAATACTAAACAATACCTGGATCCCTATCTGAGACTCTATAAAAGCTTCACTCACTAAGTTTACTTTTCAGAAACTTAAATCCCCTGGAGTGTTCCTATGCCAAGTAAGTCTCAAAACCCAGAGGCAACAGCCTCTTCAAGAACATCAGCCAGACGCAACCCCCTTCCCCACAATATCAACACCCCTTTTCAATATGAACAAGTTAGGGTGGTCACTGCCCATATATCCCTGAAGACTGAGACAGTTACCTAATGAGAGAGAGGGGTAGCAACTGACGAGATAGGATTTAACAAAGGATTACGAATACTGAGTCTTTATATAAATAATTTTTTTTAGTCTCTAGGGTACTAAAATAGCTAGAAGGAAATAACTGTCATGGTGGAACTGTAACGTAGATGCTTTGAAATTGCTCTATAGCTACTTTGAAAGTTATCACATTTCTGTATATATGTTATATTTCACAATAAAGAAATAACTGAAATGGTGGAACTGTAACCCACAACATTCTTTGAAATTTGCTCTCTACTTGTTAAACCATGACAGTTATCACTTTTGTGTATATATGTTATATTTCACAATAAAACATGTAAAAAAAGAAAGAATAAATGATCAGTCTTCGATATAAATTAAACCCATACTTCAAATGAAGGAAACTTTCGAAAATCTTCATTTCCTACTTGTGTCATAGGATTGTTGACTCAAATGCTAAATTGTATGTTAAAATAATCTGAACTAGAAAGGGATCTACTTACATAAAGGAGGAAGATAATGCCATCAACACTGTCAAGCAATATAATATTTGAACTGAATCGTAAAATACTACATCGGAAAATATAACCTGAGAGCCATAGAGCTCTGTAACAGTGATTTGTGCAGCTGCTGCTATACTACTACTAAACATTTATTGAGTTATTATGTTTAAGTACTGAATGTGAATTATTACATTCTCTTCTCCCAATATCTCTATGAGATAAGTTCTATTATTTTGCCCCCTTCAAAATGAGAGAACTGAGGCTCAGAGATATGAGGGGTCATTAGATTCCAAGATAAACCTTCTCCCAAAATTCTTTTTAGGATACCCATTTGTTAAGCAGTTTCTTCCTTAACAATTTGTGTGTGTGTGTGTATGTGTGTTCTCATATTGTTTATTTAATAGTCTTGACCTCTTAACTAGGCAAAATAGTAGCTATCAGTGTATTTATTTAGTATTTGTAAATTACTCACGGTTAAGCACGGCCTATCTGTCCACACACCAAGAAAATAGGTTCATAAAATCATTCTGTGAACTCATTTTTTTTTGCAAGTACATCTTGACACTCAATAAATTTCTTTTAGTGTGTACTTATGCGTAAGTAATGTTTTATTTTTTATATTAAGTAAAGATAGATGAAGAAGTAAATGCACTGTAGTTATATGTATAGGCAAATCTGTCTCCACAAACACAAGAGGAAAGATTTTCATCTTAGTTCAGACATGCCACTTACTAAAGTAAAAGGAAAGTATTTTCAGGTTTAACATGTTAAACACTTTCCTCCCCACTTTTTCTTAATTGTTGCAATGGACCTTTTTATAATGATAATAGCTATTAACACTAGAATAATCACAAGACATTGCAGTTTTTCACATTTAAAATCAGACAAAGAAGTTCATTGCTTTCAATGGCAAGCCACTTCTCCCTTGCAGAAAAGCCTAATAACTCCCCTGAAAAAATAAAAGGGCCCTATCTGCAGTTGATCAGAGTTTGGGGAAAGTAAGACTTTTTGCTATTCCCTCCAAAAAGATCTATTCACTTTCCAGTATCTCAGGACGCAGCTCCCAAAGCTGCCTGGAAAATCATCCAACGTGCTACCTCCTCCCTCGGGGACTTGCAAACCCATTCCCTCATGAGAGTTCCTCTGGATTTTCTATAGAATTCCCACCCCCACCCCCATCCCCAATCTCCAGTATCCACATGAATACTTGAAGGATAGGAAGGGATTGGGGCAAAGACTGGCTCTCCCACTCACCTTATACTGAATAAAAAGTCATTAAGCGGCCTTTTTGAGTATGCTCCCTTCCTCCTCCCAAAGACAATTCTTCACATTTTATCATATGGGCAGCATGGAGGGAGAGAATCTGGCTGGCTGGAGAAGAGTTAGTTAGGCAGTGCGACTATCCACTCTAACTGCTTGGCTTGGGAGCTGTTAGCCAAATGCTACAGAAACATAACCATAGGCATTTATTAAAATGAATATTTCAAGAAGTGTCGTTTCAGTGGCCACTGGCAACAGAGCCATGGTGGAGACCTTTGTTCCTTGAACACTCGGGGATGCGACAGGGCATGGCTGAGAGCTGCGAGGGGCGGGCCAGAGAAGGCCAGAAGCCCCCTCCCACACTCCAGGGTCTCACAGGAGATCTGGGGTGCTGGGGACCGAGGGAAGAGGGGCACTGTTTGAGAAGGCAGGAGGCAGGAGATGCATCTGGAACAGCATCTGCACTAGAGGAAGGAGGGAAGTGTGGTTCTAGGATTTGCCTGAGACAAAATCAAGGGAATGTCTTTGAGGTTTATGTACAACTTCCACCCTTTATTCTTAGCATTCATCATGGTTGTTAATGGGTTTTAGTGGTTTTAATCCTGTTTAAAATATTCAATTATTATGAATAATAATCATAATAATAATCATGGGCTGGTTTGTAATGTTTTCTGTATTTGTATCTTGATGTGATTTAACTTTTCACCTACTTATATCCAGTTTTAATTAAATTGTCATAAGGTGTCTTTAGATAAAGAACCAGATTTCTATTCTACCACAACACCTAGCAGAGATTTTTTTGCATAGTCATTTGACAAATAGGTCAGAATGAGATCTTGCCTTCTGCTTTACTCCACATTGGAGTCAAACTTATCTTCCTCCCTCAATACTTTGTAATAAAAAGGAAATTTAAAATAATGATAAAATAAGGTAGAATTTAAAGAGTTGAAGCAGATCTCAGAAATCTTCATTTTTATAGATGAAACTAAGAATCATGTGACAATAACTTGTCCAGGTGTCTTGATATTAAACCATGCTGGCTCCCTTTTAATCCATTTTAGCAGTTTCCACTTATATGAGTCATCAACACCTTGACAAGCTGTGGGTCTGTGATCAAGAAAAACCACAGAGGAGCTAGTAACTTCAGAATAAATGGAAACTATATAAAAGATTCCCAGAAAGAGAATTTGGTTATTGGCTTATGTTTGGGAAGGGATGGATTCTTTGTGAGTAAATAAAATGGTATGCTAATTTACTCTAGTGCTTTCCTTAAGGCAACGCTCATGCACTGGACTGGACCTGGACAAAAGCAAGTTACAATGAGATCATTCAATACTGGAGCAACTAATCCATTTTTGTGGCAACAGAAGAAGTTTACTGTTGGACAGCAGCTATTCTTTTGAGAGGGTGCCAAGGTATTCCACCCACAGGTAGAAATATCACCCATGAAAGAGGTACCCTCACCCTTCTGCTTGAAAACTTTTCCCAACTCCATTTAACAGAGTAAGGGGGTGTCCTTTCTGATGTTTGTTTTTTGGGGGGGAGGATATCTCACAATGCAGGCTTATGCGAATGACGTTGCCCGTATTTTTCTGCACCGCTTCACACCTAATGACTTTCCAATCACTAATAAACATCTGCAGAAAATCCCTTAGTGACAAGTAATCCCTTATCTAGGTTTCTTTTAATAGAACCCAAGAATCTGCAGAATGAACCCTAGAGTATCTCCTCAGCATCAGGTGGCAACAGTCAATCAAGTCACTGGAATGCAAGACAATGCAGGCTGCTGGAGGAGGGGGAGGGGGGAAGGCTGTGCCTTTGGACATGCCACAGGGAAAAAACAAAAGGCTTCCAAAGTCTCTGGCTTGAACTTTGAAGCTATTGTGGGAGCTGCTTTGTCAAGGGTTCTTCAGGAGAGGAGAATGGAAACTTTGCTTTGATAAAAAGGCACCCCAATAGAGGAACCTCACCCCAAATGGACTTGCCTCTCCTAGCCTTGATCTTTGGAGGACAGTATCATTATGATGAAATACTTAAATACACTCATAAATTTGAAGGGGGCTGGCATTGGCATCAACCAATTTTCCACAATTGTTTGTACTTGTGTGCCCTCCGGGCAAATGAGGGCCCTGAGGGCCCTGTGGGCTTCAAAGAAATGGGAAAATGGGAGGATGTTTTCACCTGTTTCAAGTCTGCTCAGTCAGCGGCTGCGTTGCTGTGTATTGGGTGGGAGGTGTCTTTCTGTTTTGTTGTTGTTGTTGTTGTTTTTTAATTTTTTTTAATTGGAATGAGTGGCAAAGACACATTTTTCCCCCCTGTCTTCCTCCTCCTCTTCCCAGTTGCTTTACCTTCAAGGATGATTTGTTTTATTAAACTGGCTGTCCCTAGCCTCTGCAGTACATAATAAAAGCCTGACATAGCAGGCTGCCTGCCTTCTGTGTCCTGCAGATACTCATCATAAGTGTCAGGACATACCAAGGTTAGCGGTCACTGGAAGTGTGCTTGGCTGGCCCAAACCTTGCCAAACGCACTTGGCAGCTGAATGAATGTCACAGAGAATAGAGGGGGAATTACAAAGGTTAAAAAGAAGACAGCCTCTCCTATTTTCTGGAGACAGACAAGCTGATTTTTCAAACCTCTGAAATAACCATAAGCTCATTCATTGGCCTCTTGGAGGGGATCTAAATCTCGCCTCTTGCACAGTTCTCCATCCTTGATCCCCTTGGCAAACTGGCCCACTGGCCTAATTTCATTAATGAAATGATTTTTACTATAATGGATGGATGAGGATCCAGGCATACATCTGTCTCCCAAGCCCTTCCCCAATAACCAAAGGTTGAAATGGTTTATCAATAGATAACAACATTATCAAGAGAGAGAATCTTTCCAGCTCAGCTTTTTAAACAAAAAAATTTTTCCCTTCCAACTTACTTTAATGGGGAAACTGAAAAGGAAACATACGTATGGGTAGGTCTGACTAACTGATGGAAAAGTAAATGCTTGGCTGATATTTTGGTGAATCAGTTTGTGTGGGTTTTCTTTCTTCTTCCTCCTCCATTTTTTTTTTTTTTTAATACTATAAAAGGGCAATAAAATGCTGACTGTAAGAAGACAATGTCAAGGAGAAAAGGGTATTGGTATTTTGGATACTCTTCACTGCTCGCCTTGGAGAGAGTTATTCTTGTCACAAACCCTTTTGTCTGCATCTGCTGACTGCTTGCCTGTAGCCAGCAGCATACTTTAACTGTTTTGTCACCTCCTAACATCACATGCATCAGCTGTTGGGCTTTTGTTACGGGTATTGTAGAACTAATCCGCTGTGGCTGTTCTACTGTGCAGTAAATAAAACAGAAACGGGCTTCTCAGACAATTCTGCATGAATATTTCAGATGGCTTTTACAACTCTGATTCACAAAATCAAATAAATAAATAACTCCCACAGCCCCCCACAGTCCCGACCCCCACACAGAAACAAAACCCCTCAATCTAGACCCAGATGCCTCTGAGTCAACTGTATTGAAGGCACAGACTTGAGCCTTAAAACAGTTGTTTCAGTGAAGTTGAAGGAAGAGTGCTTTCTAAACTTCAGCACCATGTTACTCATATTTGTTATTAGATTGAAACAAATCTAATGCTGGACACTGGGTAAGTGGCTCTGAAATTCTGGAAAACTACTTTTCTCCTTGGACCTTTTCAAAGATTATGTAATTCCATCAGAAATGTATAGTTTGAGTTGCCTCGTCAAACTGATTTTATTGCCTCCATCTCATTTTCCTCCCTTCTGCACACCTGAAAGGGGTCAGAGGAAGAACCTTCTGAATGTTTAGTTCAGTCTAAGACCCTTTCCTAAATGTTTAACATGTACAGGTACACAGAGGGAAAAAACAAACTTTGGGTTGGTGTTTTCAAACCTTAATTTGCACCATGAGCTGTCTTATGATGTGAACAGTGGACTAATCATAAAGCAAAGCATTTTTCTAGATGACTTCTTAGTGTCTTTGGAGAAGTTAAGAGAAAAGGGGCCTGTGCACGCATGCACGCACACACACACGCACACAAAGATCCTAGGAAAGGAGACAAACAGTTGAAGTACTTTCCCGAGCATTCATTCACCCTGGTGTGCACATGATTCCTCTAAACAAACTCTCCCATCCCTGCTGTTTGTTAAGTAAATATTGATCAAGGAGAGACATATCTCCTGACAGCAGTGGCACAAGCTGGGGACTTATACTGCAGACAGAGTGGACTTAAATGGATAAACTCAGATGCTTTATAACTCCTCATAGAGATTATCAGATGCAAAGCAAGAACAAATATGTTATTGCTGCTTCTCTCCGCTGTTTCACTTTCACTGAACTCTACGGCTGGAGACAGAAAAGGGGAACCATGGAGCTAAAATATGGTCACAAGATGCTGTTACTAAGAGTCTCCCTTTGCAGTCATGCATGCATTTATCCTGTGTTTACAGCCGGGGACTAACTGACCCTTCAGAAAAGAAGAAATGGTGCGGGATGTTACACATAGAGAGACATAGGCCTGTATTCCAATGCCCTCTCATTACACGGAAGGATCAAATGAGAAAGCAAACATGAACGTGCTTTAGAGAACATAAAATATCATCCAGTGTAAGCTGGTGGTTTGAACCTGTAAAGAAGAGCTCTCAGTCCTGGGAAGTCTTTCACTGTGATTAGTAAATATGTGCAAAGCATTATTTTGAGCGATGCTTTGAGGGGGGTTGCCCGGGCAGTTTTATTAGTTGAGAAAAGGTACTTTGTGTTTCCTCAGCTTGATTTTGGTCATTTCATGATTGTGGTTCTAATCTCTGTTTTCTACGCTGTCCGTAGATGAATGGAAATGTACACTTCCCTGGGAAGGCCAGTAGCAAGGTGTTATAATAGGGATCCCAACAAGTGACTAAATGGCATTTAAATTGTGTTAGGATGCTCGCATGTGTGCTTAGAAGGACTAGCATCATCCCGAGGGCACTGGCTCAGAAGCAGCACTCAGATGTCTGCCGTGTTACATTGAGTGAGGCAGAGGAAGGTTCTGCAACGACTGGGCTTTGGACTAACATCTCTTTCGTTCTGATGCTCCTGCTCCGAGTGGCATTCAGTTTTGGGGGACCTTAAAGGATTAGAGGAATCTAATGCCCACACAATTGTAGGCCCCAAGAGTGGGCCCACTTCCTAGTAACATGTTTTGCTGCTTAAATATGTGAAGAGTAAACGCTTGTAGGAAGCGGCTATAGTTCAAGGCTGTCCTTAAAAAAACAGTTTCCTTGGTCTAAGCAAAGCAACACACGGTAATAACAGTCTGTATCAATTTTTTTTTTCCACAAAGCTACAAAAGAACAATGTCCTGTTGAGCAAAATTCAGTAGCATTCTGTAAACATTAATTTAAGGAAATCAATAGACTCAGTGAGCTAAAGCCATATTGCAAGATAAACTGGTCAGAGTGCCACTTTGTCAAATAGATTTTCGTTTTCTCGGCTAGATAAAGACAATTTCAAAATGGGGCAAACGTGTTGCAACCAAGGTTTGAAAAGTATGTGGCCTTCAAATAGTCTGCTTGTTCCTACTATAAAGCTGGATAAACATACTTTAAAAATGATAAGATTGGCTTAGAATTGATTTTGCTTCCAAATTTTACGTACGGTAGATTTCTTCGTTGTCGCATAGGAAAAGAATAAAACAAACACCATGCATTCAAGAAGAGAAAACGTACTTGAGAGAAGGGGTTAACTTGTCTTGAGAAAGAGAGCTTTGGGGGAGGTCTCAGTTGACTTTAAAAAAGAAAGAAAGAAATCTTTATTCATGCTGACCTGATGGGCAACAGGCCTTCCTGCCAAAATCCCAAAGCCAAATTCTCTGGCGAGTTTGGGATCAGCGGTTTCAGACGGTGGAAGCTGCTCCTGCTCCATGCTCCCCGTGCTGTGTCATGTTAATGTGAGGAGGGGGCACGGGGATGCGGGGAGCACGGGGATGGGGGGAGCACACCCAGGGAAGGCCTGGGGAAGGCAGCGGAGCGGATGGCCCACACACCAGCCCCAAGATTTCTCTCAGCCAGACTGAAAGAGTGGTGGGGAGAATTAGAAAATGGGGCAAAAGGAAAGCATCTCTCCAGGCCTGCTGCCATGGCAGGGGTCTGCACCGAGCTTGTGGCATGTACACGTCCAAGTTAAACCATGAGATCCAGCAAAGCCATCTCTGCCCTTACAATCACCGGTGGAGTAGCAACCAGAAATGAACGATTTCGTGGAAGTGGCCCACTGGGGGAAATGGAATAAAAACTAAACACTCACAAGGAAACTGCCAAGGAGGGAGTCAAGGATCTCCCTTGGATGGATAGTGGGACTTCACAAAAAAGGCTCTGTGGAGCTGGACTTCAGGCTGCAGTGCGGGGAGCAGGGTGCCGCTATTTGTCTTTGTGTGCACCTCTCTGACACAAGCATGAATCAAGGGCAGAAACATCCCCTAAGTATTTATTTCCTCACCAGAATTTGTGTATTTGTCTTTTAAAAGAGTGGGTATTTAGAAAATATAGAATTCACAATAAAATTTCTATATATTTTTACTATGTATAGATAGAAACACCATATAAGTATCAGCAATGTGCTAGAGTTGAGCATTTTGAATAATTCTGACTTCCAAGTAACAGAAAAGGAATTTCTTAACGTCTTCTAGTCTATCTATTAAATTTTGCATACATTCTTTATTATATAAGCATTTCATTGGCAATGCTGCCTGTCAGTATCAATACAAGTAAAACCGTCTCTCTTACGGCCCCAGAAAAGGAGGAACTAGTTTGCGGGGAGCAGAATGACATGCCATTATTATAAACTCTATGAGACTGTGCAAATTAGTTCGAGGTGATGAAATTTGGTTTACTGAACATGCTTGGAAGTCTTGGCGTGACATATGTTAGGAAACAAAATGACTGCCATGTTATTTGTGGTAACGGAGTATATTTTCCTTCTCTCCCAAATGCTGCACATGTCTCCAGGAGTGACTCCAAGTTTAAACACACAAAATAAAACAAGAATGAAATCAAAGAAAAAGCGTCAAAAACTAAAACTAATCCCCGCCCCCCCAACCTGAGATACTACTCAGATACTGTCTAATCTTAAAATCTGGAAGATCTCTTCTGGGATTACACATCCGGTAGGCTGTTCAGGTAAGAGCTGGATCAAAACTGTTCCATCAAAGAGTCACGGAGTTTTGGAACTTCAGAACTAGAAGGGACTCTGAGAGTTCAGGCACTGTAAGAGAGAAATAACCCTCAGCTAGGGGTTAACAATTTTATTTTCTGTAAAGGGCCAGATAACAAATATTTAGGCTTTGTGGGCCAGATTTAGTCTCTGTTGCATATTCTTCTATTTTACAATGCTTCAAACATGGAAAAACCACTCTTAGCTTGGGGGGACGGGGCGGGGGTAAAAACACAGACCAAGGGCCACATTTGGCCCATGGGTCACAGTTTGCCAACCCCTGCTCTTAGCCAAACTTGGGGGCTAACAACTTTTCTGAAGGCCTAACACTCTTTCATTCTGCACTAATCCTGGTGTGCCTTGCTGGGCCTGTACACCGGTTGTTCTTGCAGGGTTGTTGGAATGGACTCACCCAAATTCAACCTGCAATGTAACTCTGTTCCTCAGATGCAGTTAATGCTGCCCATGTCTATGGGAAAAGAGTTAATAAATCACACACAGAGAGATGGTCAAGAACCAGGAGAACTTCAGGCTCTTCCTGCTTTGATTAGGCGCTTTCCTGCCAGTAAATATTTAATGTGCTAAATAGGGAAAACTATTCGTGTTCCATGATATATCTATCCCCTCAGCTTGATACATTAGATGAAAGAATAAGCACTGCAAGCAGTGTATCAGTCCCACTGCAGTGTTAACTAACTTTCCTTCTAATTGGCACCATGAACAATATGTCATCACTGTCCAAGTCCAAGACAACATGATGCTCCTTGAAGTTCGACCTTTGCTACAATTACTAGGCAAGATGGTAAAATAGATAGATGTCCCTATTATTGGACAGATTATTCAAAAACAACATGGCATGAACTCTCCAATATTGCATGAAGGGAAGCTGGGACACAGATAATCCACAGTAACTCCTGGTTTGTTCGAGAATGCATTACATGATTATTTTCTGAGGCAGATTTACCTTTGTAATTAGGCTTTGCTTCGGCTAATATTAAAATGAGTCTGCTTGTCCTGTGGGCACGTAGATGGAGCAATGTCAGTGGTGGGCCTGAGGAGAAGCTGCTGGGAAGTGGGGATCAGACAGGATGCTGGGAACAGCGTTGCTCATGGTAAGCACCCAGGAAAGTGCCATGTGATACAGATGGTAATCAAACAGAGCGTCAAAGAACTCTGGATCCTGGATGACATTGCCAATCATCTCACAATAGCTGATCATGCCGCAATAATATCTGAGATGCTTTGGGAAAGGACAGGATTATCAGTCTCAGTCCCATCACTTGGTTTTGATCGAAAGATCTTTGTTCTGTCCCAGAGATTCCTTTTTGCGTTTCTTAGGAAACCCTATTGGTTTCTCCTCCACAATTACCCATGGCCAAAACTAAGGATGGGCTGTACTTCAAAAGCTACATTAGCACTCATGAAGGGCTTGGACATCTGATATAAGAATGGTGACTAGTTTGGAAAGACACAGAAAGATTCCAGAATAAGCTCCCAGCCTTGGGAGGTTGCTCTACCTCTACCAACACCTAGTTGCATTTCGGGTGACAGGGTGGGAAGTTTTAGGAAGCTGTCAAGACCTGGAATTGGCCCTGTTGAAAGGCAGTTTCAGGAATCAACATACAGATTATCTCATACATCTTCAGGTCATTTAAAATGACGTTATCTTTGCCCCTGTGTTTTTCTTGCTAAACGTTGTCAAGCTTAAAAGAAGAGGAAAATAAATCTCTGGCTGGTGAATATTTTATGTCCCAAATAATATGTTAAAGTCTACCAAGGTAACTAAGTTATGGGTGTTTTCTCTCTTTCATTATAAGCAAGAAAGTTAATTTGCAGTTGTAAAATTATTATGGGACTGCAAACCTATTTGCTGTCGTAGTTGGAAATAATGATTCTGATTTTTAGTCTGGGAAAGCACATATTTCCAAACCTTGCAGTATGAATTTTGATAAGGGAAAGACTTTTTGTGTGGTAACAGAAGGAAAATAGGACTTATTTACACAGTGAATGTTCACTCTGTAGAGGAACTTCCCTCCAGTTATACATCTTCCCCTTACTTTAGCCACCTCCACATTTGATAAAGATGCCAACATGTTTCAAAACCAAACTTGAAGGAAGGGGCCTAAATAATTGTTGCTCCTGTAAGTGAATGGCACTAATTACTGTATTGTGTTTTTTAATAGGGAGGTGCATTTTTGCTAACTTGAAGGAATATGCTGTATTTTGAATAAGTGTGTGACTTAATATTTGGGTTTTTTTTTCTCCTTTAAAAACTGGACCTGAACACAAGCTTTGAGTTGATATTTGTAATAATCTTAGGACCTGAAAGACTGTAGCATTTAGTGTGTCTTAAAATTATGTACTGTACCAGCCATGGATTTTTGTAAATATACCTGTCTCCCTTTATTGTATTATTTTAGTAAAAAATAAATAAATAAATTTAAATTTAAAAAAATGATGTATCATTGAAAATAGGTTATATGTTAAAGGAAGTGCAGTGGCCTTGAAACCATAGCCTTTCATGTTCTTTCACCTACTTCAGCTTCATGTCATTTCTCTGCTTTTGCCCCTCCTCAGGTCCCATACAAGTTCTCAGTGAATATGTTAGCTTTAACTAAAAGTCACTTTTAGTACCAGGTTTTACTTCAAAATTTTAGGATAGCCTTAAAAAAAGAAGTTGGGTACAGTAACTATAAGATACACGAAAAATTCATTACCCAATGACATGTGAGGATTTGCTATGTACCAACCCCAAACTCACAGGGGAAAAAAAAATCCCAGTGGAAAAGACTTTTATGATCTAGATTGCTATCCTTCTGGGAATATTTAAAGGAAAGGATGCTGTCGGATTTGCAAAAATTACCAACCAAGCCTAGTAGTGCAGGTAGTTATACCATCTAAAACAGCTCATTCCATCCCCAAAGAAGGGAAACACTGTATATTATGTAGCGGGTAATACATATCACAAATGCTAATTTTCTGCATCGAGGTGTGGCTTAGGTTGAAATCTGTGTGGAGTGTGCAGACTCCCCCTTAGTCTGTCCCCCTCAGCATCGTCTTCCGGAAAACCCACATGCATGAAGGCTTTGAGGACAAAATTTTTCATTGTTTGGCCACCCCAGCCAAAGCAACAAATAAAAGTGAGCAGCAAGTAGACTGGCTAGTGCCAATTCAGTCAATAGATTGTTTAATAATTTTGTAAATTAATCTCTATAATCCCAGCAAGGGAGTTGCTGCGTCTCCAAGGGCACTGCTGAGATTTGAATCTGCAGAGAGGGCCTTAGGAGAAAACTAAAATGGGTGCCCTAGGGAGTTTTACTCAGATAATTAAGCCATAGCAGAGCCATAAGGGTACACATGGCCCCAAGGGGAGCCCGTCTGGATAACCAGGGCCTCCACACTCACCACTTAAAGCTCTGCGTTATGTCTGGGATTTGAGAGACTTTATTTTTAAGAATGCACAGTGATCTTTCTTAGAATCACAGAATTTCAGAGCTACAACAAGCTCTGAGTTTCATCTTGTCATTTTACAGGTGAGCAAAGTAAAGCCCAAGAAGGCAGCTGTTTCCAGAGGGAAGCCGACCCTCCAGTCCAGAGCTCATTCCATTATACCCTGTCATCTCATTGCCAAGTTCCTCATCTGAAACAGGTAATTCCAAACTCCCAGAGATGTTCTGTTGAAGTCTTGGGGCAGGAAGAACTGCTTTCTGGTTTTACAACCAGTTTTTCTTTGAGTATTTGTCCCAATTCTCAGAACAGGGAGGATATGAGAGTTCCCTGCTTGCTTGTTTGTTTTCCTATTTCGGGTCGGTAGGAAATGAGGCAATAGTTGGGTATCCACGTGGCAGTGACACAGTACCTTTTACTTGGCTCTGCAGATGAAAAAGGGCAAATGCTTATACAGCACTTACTATGTGCCGCTTAATTCTCACAACTCCGTGAGGTAGGCACTGTTATTTCCCCCTCTTTTCAGATAAGGAAACTAAGGCATAGAGACAGTAAGACACTTGCCAATGCATCACTGCTAGAAAGTGGCAGAGCTGGGATTTGATCTCAGGAGCTGTCCTCAGAGTCTGTGCTCTGAAGCTCTACAATAGTATTGGTCCACGACAATTGACAATGGAAAGATCCCCCAAAGGGTTTTCTCTTTAAGATTTCAAGGTGGTGCTTTTATATAAAATGGTGCCTCTTCATAAGTGAACATTTTGATTTCTGCCTGAGAATAATATCAAATAAAGTAGAAACCAGAGCTTTTTTGACATGGTTGTCATTTTTATAGCCTCAAGCCCAAGTCTAAGGCTGTGTCTTCATGTCAAACACCCTGATGCTTTATCTACCAAAAAAATTGAAAACAACTGGGAAGCAGGCTGGATCTGCTCCTTTTAAAAATTCGGCTGGGTATGTCCATCAGATTTGCCAGACTACTTGACAAGGGTCTCATATGTTGGTCTCAGAGGATAATTTTAACCACTAAGTGCTACTGAGATGCTACTCAAGAAATGCAACTTCCAAGGACAAACTTCTGGGGCAACCGAAAAAGTCCCACTGAGTGTGCATAAAACACAATTTCCAAAGTGTGGTGTGGCTGCCCACACCTGGAATTCTGCCCTGTTGTTTAGCATCATAACTGCCCCTCAGGAAAACAGTCATGCCGGAAAAGCATTACAGACGGGCAGCTAAAATGATCAGGGGCAGCCCGCTTACTGTATGAGATTAGGCTTTTAAAAAGGATTAGAGCCCCTTAATCTGGAGAGATGAAGATTAAGAGGGAGTAATGATCAAAGTCTATAAAATCAGAAAGGAAATGGAGAATATGGCCACAACCCTGTTCACAAATCCCAGGATATTATGACAAGGGATATCCCTTTGGAGTTTGAGGGGCATCACGTTAAGAGCCATGAAAAGAAGGTACTATTTGCACAGTAAGCAATAAATTTAAACAATTATTATCTCAAGGAGTGGTACATTCTGAGAAGAGGGTTAGATTTAAAAATGGCTTAAATAACCGTATAGGTGATAAAACCATAATGATCTAATACTAGGAGGTAAGGAGTGTCCTGGGCACCTCCTGAGTCTTTTGAAGATGATTTGATTGCATGGCGGGTACCAGCCACTCCGCACATGCTCCCTGCCAGGGCTGACCCTGGGCTCAGTGCCCCACTAATCTGACCACCTCTCTCCTCTTCTTCTCAGCTAGGTTGCTGCTGGGAGGCTCCTGATAGTTGGAACTGGGCTCAGTGACCGGAATGCTCAGGAACCTGGTACAATACAAGCAGCTCATTCCTCAGAGGGAGATTTCTTTAATCTTTACCAGGGACTCTGTCCTAAGATTCTGAATTAGAATTTAGGGCAACGATCTGACCATAATTCTCATAAAATATATGTATTTATCCCTTTAGCTATGTCTCAAAACTAAAACCTATGTTTAAATCAGAGAAGGAGACATTTAAAGCATCTTATGTCACAGTGGTTGGGGGATAAAAGCTAGCCAAACTCTCCATTGGGGAAGCGGCTCATAATATGCTAACACAGATCAATTAATTCAAATTTAAGGGGAAATTAAACATACCAATTATGTAGTACCCATCAAAGACCAAGATAATAAGTCCTGAAATTTACTGTAGTTAATGTAGAAACCAATATACCTTTAAAAGCTGTGGCTTTGTTAAATATCTAAAATAAAACTTTTAGAGAGAAATGTTTATGCTCATTCCCAGAACAGCTAAGTGTTAACCACTTTAAGTATCTAATAATAGGTCACTGTGGAGGGCTGGGGAAGTTATGACAGCAGAAGGAGGAGGAGAGGGTATTTTGGTAGGGGTAGAGTGGAGATGAAGATTTCATTCAGAGAAAAGGAACCTTCGGACGACCGTAACATGCACAGTGAGGTGTGAAGAATATTTTCTGTACTCCCATTTTAAATTGCTTTCTGAAAACCGGTAAAAGGTAGCAATGCTCAATAAAAAAATAAAGGAGCCAAGAAAAGAGGGAGGGAAGGGGGAGGAGAGGTGAGGATGAAAAAGAAAGGCGTACATATAATCAGTAATATCTAACAACCTCTAATTCTAACCCTGTCTCCCTTCTTAACCTGTAAACAACAACGTGGCATCTTTTCCAACTGCAAGTTTGAGAACGTAAGTCCTTACGGCTGAGAGCTATTCAAAGTCACTATTCGTTTTGGGAGTGAAAATGTACAAGAGGTCAGAAGGAGTGTGATGGGTTAAGGGGGAAAGAGTCACCTTGTTTCTTATTGTAGACCATGGAGTGATTTGGGCAAGAAAACTGGGACATCTGGAGTTCAGAAGTCGAGGAAAATGGGGGAAGAATCAGGAAGATGAATACATGATCATCAGCTACACAAAAGAATGGAGCAAAAAGAAGCCTGGATTTGGGCACTCGCGTCTGGCAAGGAGGCCGGCAGCAGGGCTAATGAAGCATTTGTGGCGTGGGACGTTTGCCAGCGCAACAAAGAAGATGTGCTTGGGCTCTGCAGATGTGCCAGGGCCCCCAGAGCAAAATAATGACATAATCACCATCAGTGTCACAGACCAGACTGTACACAAGGTGACAGGGGAGGGGAGGCCTGGGGGACACTCACAGGGGGGCCACCACGACCCACGGCGGCTGCTGCCCTGTGGGCTGGGATACGGGCAGCACTCCCACCTGCCTAGCCCTACCTCCACCCTAAATTCTAAGGGGAGGCTTGTCCCTACCTTTGGTGGATGTTCCCATCTAAGCCCAGCTGCTCCTGACAGAAATCTGTAAAGCTTAAGAGAGATTTGGACTGGATGGAAAAAAGCTGACTACCAAGGAGCAGGGGAGAGAAGGAAGGAAAGTGTTTTCTGAGCCAGACTCCCTTGTCTTCTGGGAGAGCTCCAACTTTCATTAGCTTGACCCTAGCCACACAAGCCAAGGTATAAATATCATCAGGGGTGTCAATGTTTCACACTGTAAGGAGAATACAAGAAATATTTAGGGGGAACTTGATGGGGAGCACGAACGAGCAATAAAAGGAGCACCCCAATGCAAAAGCAACAGGAAGGCAGGAGAAAACCGCCACTGCCCACTTTAAATAAGGCCTCTCGGCGGCCCTGGCACCTGCCTGTGGCTCCTGCTCAGTAAGGTGGGTGTGTTGGTACAGCTGTCTGGCTTTTAAGTGACTTTTGTCAGTTTGAAAGTGAAAGTCTGTTTGAGGAGCTGAAAGAACAATAGCTCAGAGCCCGGAAGAAGAGCTTGCAGCACAAAGGACTTGGCTATACTGGTGTCCCTTTTCATTGCTTCTAATGAAAGATTCATAAGAATAACTTTAATTTTTTATGACCTCCTTTTTGGTATGACTGTATTAGTTGTGTCAACTTCCATACACAGGTTCTCTTTAAATACCAAAAGGTTTGTCGTAAAAGTGTTTTCAGAGCACAATGGGGTCAGAATCAATTGTGGCCGTCCTAGAGGTCTCTTCCTCCAAGAGAAATTGCTATGAGGGAGGCAGAGATTTCCTTCAAATATGATTCCCTTCAACCTCGACGTCGTCATGAACACTGCAATGTACTAGTCTTAAACCTTTCTAATTTACTAATTCAACTGCTCCTCGGAAGAATGATTATATTTGTTTTTCTTGGCTTCACCCTATTTAACAGGAACAGTGGTATAATGATCATTAATAGACAGTTCTCCTTTTCCTATATACTTCTCGAATAGCTGTCTCTGGATTGCCTCTTTATTTTGTGTCTCAGCCAAAAAAGGGAGGGAGAGGAGCAGATTGTATTTGTTTTATGTCATGTTACAAAATAGCACTGAAGATTGGCTTAAGGCAATCATTAAAGGTGAAATAATGTTTTTAGGCTGGTAAAATCTATCTTCAAAAATTATATTTCTATCCTGAACCAAAAGGAATGTTTGCAAAAATATTGCATGTTGCGAATGTATACTGACGTATTTAGGAGAAATAAGCGAATTTTCTGGCATAAGACTGAAAAAGAACCAGTTAACGTTAAATAAAATGCTGGGCCGAAAATGAGCAAATTTGATTTAAAATGTTACCTGCCATTTGAAGGGGAGATCGTCAACTTTGAACAAGCTTTAGTTTGCTAAATGATTTTGTTTAATCTAGATGAAATAAACAGGCTAGTTTTCAAAAGGTTGTTAAAACTTCTTCAGACATTTAATCCAAGATGGGTTGAACACAATGACAACATCCCACTGAAAACTACAACCACCACCGACAGCTCTCAGAAGAGAACTTGCTCTCTTTCTCCTATTGATAACCCTTTGTGGGACGAAGAAAAAGAGCCGAGGCAAGGAGAACTGAATGTCAGACAATAGACATCACTCCACACACTGTCTCTGAACTTTCCTCATCTCTGAAGGACAATTAATTATGAAGACCTTAGGGGTAGGTCGAAGCAAGGGAAAACCCTGTGTCGTCCCAGCACTGCAGCCGCTATCTCTGTGTTTGCTAAATGGCTTCGCCTGTTGGGGTACAGCCACGGAGAGAAGCAATAGATCATGGGATGGGGGTGGGGGGGTGGGGGAGGAAAGCAAAAGATTTTTTTGTGTGTGCGCCTGCCCTTGTATAATTCTATTCTCACTGTGAATTCATCCATACACAAAACACAAGGACAATTTTTTTTTTTTAAGAGAGAAAAGCCACAGGGTAGGTTACAGTCAGAACGGTCTCTCAGTGGTGTGTTAAAAAGGATGGTCTTTTCACCAAATCATTTCACAGAGGCAAAACAGACAAACACAAAGAGTTGAGACTTTTTCTCCTACATTAAATGGAGTAACTGATAAGGTCAGACATATGATACCTAAAGACATGAATCTGTGAACTCTTGAAGTCAAAGGGCCTCTCTGTGCCGAGGAACAATCTTTCAAAGGAAATAGATCATAGAACTCCACTGAATCCCCTTTAAACTTTATGAAGCAGGAGGAGAAAAAGCTCTAAGTAGGGAAGCTTGACAGAAGAGCCTTGAACTATTTTCTGAAGGAAAGATGAGACCCTCCCTAGGCTGCCACAAAACATCTTTTTTTTTTTTTTCTAAAGGCTCCTCTGAACTTTGATATGTGCCAAGACACTGCTATTGAAAGCTGTATAATTATGTGCTATAGCCACTGTAGAAAATGCTTTGTTCACCCCAACAAAGGACAATAAGCAAAGTAAAGCGACATTACCCTGTATCTTTTTCTTTAAGAATGTTGAGAAAGGTCACGGAATGCTATAACTAATAAAGCTGTTGAGTAAGGAGGTTTTAAAGTTGATCTTACTGTGCTTGAATGTAACCCAATGACAAAAAAGACACAGGGAGCTAAAAATGCAATGACATTACCAAATAGCTGGTAAATCAATAGGCCTGCTTCATTATACTGATGAACACCTTGAATCCCAAAAGGAGAGCGCTATAAAAACGGAGCCTCGCGGAGCCTCGTGCATGTTCACAGAATTCTACCTCTACCCCACCCCAACCCTTTAACCCCACTTGGTTTCTTTACTGCTCTCTCCTTCAAATTTCAGGCCAATAATTCTGTAGAAGGAATATGTGCCCAGACAGCCTTGTGTGTACGTATATTTGGAGAACATCCATTTAGTCTCTTAAAGGATCAATTTGGCTTGTCAATGGTGGGACTGGCAAGGAAAGAAATGTAAGGGTTTCTTTCCCTCTTTACCACCCACCAAGAATGTGTTGTGCGATCATTTAAACAGCTTAGTGGCTTTGAGGCCAAGAGACTGCAAGAGCAGTCTTCCAAATGATCACTCATATTTCTAAGTATCTATTTGGAGCAGAGGGAAGCGCTTCCTAAATCCACCTGTCCTCATTTTTCTTTAAAGAGATGACAATGTAAATGAAAGACTTCCAAATACATTAAATCTTAAACACGTGTTCTGCTGCAAGCAGGAGTGGGTTGCGAATGGGGGTAGGGATGGTGGAGAGAAATATATAAGTAGGTGTATTTGTGTGTGTATGTGGTGGTGGAGTTATGTGAAGGGTGCTGCTTTTTAATTTTCTCTTTCCAAGAGGAAATGAGAAAACACGTAAGTTTGTGGAAGTACCCTTCTTGCCTGTCACGTCACCTAGAAAAATGTCAACTACACATGGTCTGCGATGGAGCAGCTTCCAGTGGGATATCAGTACCTTAGGAAATGACATTTACAAACCTGGTAATCAGTGGATCCTAAGGCCTCTGTCCAAAACCCTGAGTCTTTTTTGAGGGGAAGGGAGGTTAGCCACTCCTACTGGTCACTGGGACCCTCTACAGGCAAGCGGTTAGCCACGGAGGGGCCCATGGAGGCTGCCTGTCTTACTGCCTTGGGGAGAAGAGCTCCCTCATGGCACCCCAGAATGAGAAAGAGTACCCCAATGTGCCTGGATACAGATGTCACACACATTCTCTTCTCAGCTTACATTCAGACCATCCCAAACCTCACAACTTTTGGATCATGCCGCCTTTCTTAGCTCACCATATAATGATCATTACCTTCCTTACTTGCCACAGTTGAGTAAAACAGAAAAACAATAAAACCTAACTTATAGTGTCCCTAAAGTCAGAAGTATTGGTATGATTTAAAAACTGGGAAGGAATCCCAAACCTTCTTTTCTCCCCATAAAACATTTTTTTGGAAGCTCTTCAAAGTGAAGTGAGAATGAAGCATGGAAATATATACCATAACACCTGGAAAGACAAATTCATTGTTGCCAATCTCATTAAATGTGAGAAGCAGGAGTGAAGGATGTAACCTGTAATTGAATGCCCCTCCTCTTGTACACATTTGCAAACTCACATTCAGAATCAAGATGTTCCACCCATGTTATCGTGCCAACTTTTGCCCCTTTCGCACAAACTAAAAAGCATAGTTCTTTTTTTTTTCCTTCAGTGTCTTCTTCCACATCCCCTGGGTCTTCTCAAGCTCTCACCACCCTAAGTCTGAATGCTGTGCCAAGAATCTTGGCAATTGTGTAGACTGATACAAAAGGCAGAACAAGCTCTCCTGTCACTTAGAAGGTCCTGACTCACAAAGGGCAGGAAATGCAGGGTCTAGAATAGGAGAGAGGCACAAGCCACTCCCTCTTTGCTAGTGATAAACCTTCCCCACCTGCTTTATTTTCCTGTAGGCCAGAGGTCAGCACCCTTTCTGGCCTTGAGAGTCAGCAGCAGCAGGGGCTGCAGAGGATGGTGCTAAGCTGTGACAGAGGTACCACCAGAAAGTTTATGAGAGAGGCAGAAATGGGACAGAAAGCTGAAAAAAGACAAGGAGTAGAAGGAGAGAAAGAAGGAAGGAAAAAAGTAAGCATGACAGGGAAAGCACTGGCTACATCCTCAGGCCCCTTTCTCTCTCCCTGCCCCTGCCCATCCATAATTACTTTAAAAACAGCAAAACTTTAGGAACATGGAAACTTTTCTCCTTATTACATTAGAAATGGTGTCATTAATATCGTGCCCATTAATTAAGTTGATGTTGGTAAACATTTAGAAGAGGGCCTGCAACATGGTACAGGGTCAGCTAATATTGTCTATACTATTATTGCTACAAACAACTGGATGAGAAACTTAAAAATGCCTTCAATAAGACATTCATTATTTGGCCAGCTAAGACTCAGTTAACTGGATCTTTGGGCATCATGAAGCCACAACTTTCTCTACCATGCTCCATATCTCTATTTAAGAATTGAAAGAAAAATAAGGTATACAGTTCTGTACTCTGCCTTCCTCTTCCCTCGCTCATACTTAAACTATAGATTCAGTTTACTTGAATCTGTAGTTTAAGCATGAGAAACGTAAATACAAAGTGAAGTAGCACACAAAATATCAGTTGAGGTATTTGGCTTGAGGTGCTGTGTCTACTTTTGGCTCACAGCCACGGCCCACACTGCTAAAGCTCCAATGATAAGGCCAGTGGCTTTTTAAGCATGTCACTTGAGCACTGACCTCCATGCACAGAGGCATGGAAAAGAAGGGATCACCTTATCTGAAGCTTTTGTTAGTAAATGCGCCAAACTGAGAGGCTAAATTGAAAACTACTTAGTAACGTTAGAATCCTATGTGATGAAGAATGTGTATCTGTGCATACCTACATGTGAACGTGTGAGGGAAGAGGGCAGAATTCATGGTCCTGCTTCTTTCTCACTACATTGCTGGCAATATCCTTCTTCTAACTGAAAGAGGAATTAGAACCAGAATAGTCTAGTAACTTGTCTGAAGTCACATGAGAAGTGACAAAATTCCTCCCCAGGCCCCATATTCCTTGTACTGAAGTGGTCTTAAAATAGACACTGCAGATAAAGGAGAGGTAGCCTGGCTGAGAGTGGCTATGATTCACAAAGAGAAATATCAGATGTTAATCATATTAAAGGCGGATTTAGATGATGCTAAATGGAGCAGCCTGTTGGGTACCTCTTGATGCCAGTCATCCCCAGTTTGTGCCATTTTGGCCCATGAGCTGTGAGTAGGGGATTAAATTCCATCCAGGTAAGGTTTAAACAACCCTGAAAATCCTAATGTGCACTTTAAGGATTTGTTCTCTTGAGTTTGTTATACAGAAATATGCAAAAATCAACCCATGATTCTTGGGCAATTCTTTTATGAAGCTTGATCCATCCTGCCAACTGAAAATTTATATCATAAACTGCACACAGTCCAATAGCAGACAATCGAAGTCTCTTAGCTTAAGGTTTTGAGCAACAGACTTATCAGAAAGAAAGAAAAAAAAAAAAAAAAAGAAATGAAGCTTTAAATTAAGACTTCTTTATAATGTTTAGCCATAATCATATACTTCAGCTTTAGAAGAAATTTGTTGAGCATTCTGCCAATATAGTACACCATACTCGGTTACAGCAGAAACTTTAAAATAGTGAAGCAGTACAAAAAGGATCCCTACCTTTCATGTGTTCAGCAAAAGAAAATTTTAATTTACCCTATGGTTGGCAAGAAAATATATTTTCTTGGATGACAAAGATAAATTGGTGGCTTACAGTAAAACCATTCAAACTTTCAGAGTCAAAAACCATAACTTCACCACCACTAACTTTCCACACTGAATTCTTTATGATCCACCATAGCTAATCTGCACCACCAAAAACAGTAAGGGAGAGAACCCAGAAAGGAAAGGGCCAGCAGGGAGGGCACTAGGAATCAGGTCCTGTTATTGACAAGGCCAGACCAAGGTGCCACTCTCTCCTCCCAAATAGAGAGCTTCCTGGGCATTCATCGGTACCTACTCACATGAGGAAGGCAACAATTTTAATGTGAGGCTCCAGCACCAGCAGTTGTGGGAGAGAAGATTCCTACAACAACCCGCCAACATAGTACAAGAAATGGACCAACTTGATCAACCCACAGCCTGTCCAATCATCAGGGGCTACAGCCTGCAGAATTCGTGCTACATTCTGCTTCCAGCTATTGTCACCTCAGTCAGCAGGGCTCAGCAAAATGCCTTTGTGAGTACTGGGAGATTTGCTAGTATTGTCTTGTAGAGAGTCATCATGTTATGATAAAAACTGTTTGCTGAGGCACCACATTAGAAATGCCTTACTCATCGTCACACATCCTTTATTGTTACATGGATATTGCTTTCTGGAGATTGTCTATACTGCTTTGTGTGTATCTAGAATATGCATGTTGTAGATACATACTAATATCAAAGTCTAGGAAAAACCAGCCACGTGCTTGTACACATATGCACAATGAAGGCAGGAGTCTCTCCCCCAAAAAGGACAAATACAAAGACAAAAACAGTAAAAAAGATGTTGATGGAACTCTTATGATCTATACTTCACAAATTCTCATACCATTTCCTCCACAAAGGAAATACATATCTTTAAGAGTTAGAAACCATGGAATCACTCCCTCTCCAACATTTCCAGACTTCTTTAGAAAACACCTTTTATAGTTACCATTGAATATAACACATAATGGTTCAACTGACCTCCCAGACCCTATATATGAAAAAAGTCTATTGGAGCAGAGACCTTTGCTCTGGAAAGGGAATCACTAAAATATCTGCTGCCATTTTCCTTGGTTTCTCCAGTACCCTTCTCCATGGCCCAATAAACCCTCCACACAAGAGCAGAGACAGGGAACGGGAGAGGAAATGGAAGAGGTCAGCTCCCATGATCTGGGGGATGTTTACCTGAGAAACCAAGACAAAAGCAGATTTGGGAATTTTTCTACAAAAGATACATTTTTTTTTTTTAAAAAAAGGAAAAAGGTGATGACCAAAAAATAAAGATTAGTTCCTACCTCAAAGTCATTTGCTTTATTGTAGTGCATGTTCAGAGCCCTGTACAGCTCACAGTCTCTGGTTATAGACAGCTCTTCAGTACTGGTGACCCCATCATTGATGGCTTGACGCGCATACTTCTCCATCTGAATGTAGTAAAATTCACGGAAATTGCTAAACCACTTGATGAGCTGAGAGGTAATGCATCTGTTGAACTGTTAAATTTAAATGTTGAAAAGGATAAGAATATTGCCGTTTCCTTCATTTATTATTTGAAGCATTTTAAAAGTTTCCCTCCCCTCTTTACTTGGTAAGGTATGTTTTAAATTCCTCCAAAATGGCAGCAAGATTGGTGAGAGGAATGACATACTTACAGAATATTATCAAACATACCAATAATAGAAATCACATCACAACTCTCTATATTGCAAATGGAAAATTCACATTGTAAATCTGATTTTCCTTAAACCAAATGTCTTTTTAGAAACATTGTTCTTAATCTTCCAGTGAAACAATACCATTTTTATACTTCTTGTGGAAATTCATTCAAGCTATAGAATCCTGGGAAGTGTTGTACCAGAGATGATGAGTCACATGACTTCACTGCTAGCATGATTTGTTTAAAATGAGAACTCCATGCCACCACATCACAGCCTCGTTCAACGCTGGAAAATGACTTTCATGCAAAAACAGGAAGAATATGGCCTTTGCTTGTTTTTGGTAGTGAGTGATCCCCATGCCTATCTGGCCATGATTTCACTCAACATCAGCCCACAGTACCCATGTCCAGTGCCGTCTGGGCAGACTGCCGCGCTGTTCATCTGTTCTCTACAATCAGCACTGGATGAGACCCATACTCCCTTCTGCTGGTGTCCATGCTGTTAGGGAGGTGTGGTTAAGTCATAGTGCAGAGAAGACATAGACACAATCTTTATTACATTTTTTTAAATGCCAACTTACTATAACATGATTAGGTTTTAAAACTTTGTTTACCAAGGTTTCCCTATGACCTTTTAAATGAAGATGTCTTCTTGGATTCACTGCAAATGATACCATCCTTATTGACAGTCCTCTGTTCACGTAAAGGACAGATGCATCTCAACTTGCCAAGTCAAAACCAATAAATCTATAGCTTTATATCAGGCTGCCTGACAGACAACCCCCTGCCTTTTGTCATCACAGGCATTCCCTTCTCTGGGCCCCCAGAAAAAGATGTACATTCATCAAAAATCAACAAAGAACACTTATCAAACACTGGCCATGAGAACATCCAGACTCCAAAAAGATGACAGCTAAAGTGTGTATTCGGGCAGTAATTACTACACAGAAACTTGTTTCTATACTAGCAAACATAATAAATGAATGAAAATTTATGGCAGAGAATTGAAGTAACAAGGAAACAGAAACAGGGAGACTGGTGTTTCTCCCAAAAGGCCAACTTGCATCATAATTGCCATGCAGTTGCAAGGGTCCTTACAGATAATTGACCAGAAAATGATTAAGCCATCAGCAAATCGCTTCTGCTTGCAAGAGTTCAAACATGTACTTAACCTATCCAAGAATTATATTTTCACTCTGTGTGTCTGCTCTGTCTCTATTCAGCCTTGCGGGGAACCCGATTAAAAAGACAACTGAAGGACCCCCGTTATCTGATCTTCTGGTTGCCGATTTCAATAGAACTTAAACCCATTACGATTTGCTGAACTTGGAGTTCTTTCCATTTTATCTCAGCAGTAAAATACACTGTCCAAATTTCCAGACACTGAGATAAGGACTACAGGCCCCCGTGACGGCTTACTGTTCCTTTTTAATTCTTTTAGAATAAGAAACAAAACATTACAAAATGATAGCAGGCTGTGCACTGGGGAATGAAAATTGCTTTGACATGGAGATTAGGCTTCTGCATTGTTACAAGACATTGTCTCATATGGACAAGAGTACTGTAGAGGAAAAAAAATAGAAGGGCATTTTTTTTTTCTAGAATGGTCATGAATGACCTAATGGGGAGGACAAAAAAGTAAGTGCACTTGCTATTATTTAGGAATGGGACATAAAGGGAGATTTAAAGCTTATTGTTGGAGAATGGAAATACCAGAGAGAAAGAATGGACAAAAACAACAGACGCCCCAAACATGAGACAAGTGAAATGACCAACACAACGGCTTGAAGAACAGCGTTTCCCTCCACTAGAAGTGAACTGAAATTTGTTCGGTTTTAGTTGCTGGCTAAAAGCAAAAAGCAAACCCCCTGTTTGTTTTCCAGATAGTCACACCGGGTGAGAAAAAGTGTTAAACCTTAAAGAGTTAATTTCTACCATTCTGTAGTGGCTTACAAGAAAAGGATCAATTGTTCTATAAAGGAAAGCTCTGTAGTGTGTTAATGTGTTACTGCAAAAACTAATCGCTACAATAAAGAGGCTGTGTTTCCACAGTGTACGAGTCTCTGTGACTTTGATTAATGCTTCCCACGGGACATCTCAGCCTCAATATGGGCTGAAGAAACTTCCTAAATATTCAATGAGCATGGTCAAAAGATGTATAAAACAAATCAATCTGACACCTTAATCTGGCTAGGCAGCAGTTGACTCAAGGGGTGGAGGGAATGAGATACATCATTTAACACTGCCGGGTTGAAAAGCCTGTGAGCGTCTGTTCTTCAAAGCTAAAATGACACCGAATCTGTTGTATTTAGTGGTCTAAGAGTTATTAGTTTATACATTAAAGTCTGCACCCAGTAGGGGACAGGAAGATGGTACAGCCCATCCATCCTTGGCATCTCTCTCACATTTGCCCACTTGCCCTTCTCAGAGGATTTGCAGCCATGATGAGCTGAGCTTTTCGTCAGGTTCAAGGTCATTGTGAGGGAATTAAGTCGGACTCTCTGTGAGAACATAGAACTTTGTTTAGAATCTTACTCTAGGAGTTAAACTAAATCAGCCCTGGTTTCATCCTTCATACACTTCATCACTGTAGAAGAAGAAACTCTCTTAACATGCCAACATCTTGGGATCAAATATGATTTCCTTCCTCTTTCTGTTTAAAGTAATGTAAAAGCATATGCCTCCTACCCAAATGGAAGTCACTCATCAAAAGTTAAGCAGTGTATCCATTCCAAAGAAAAAGAGTGTGCTGCACTCCTTCTCTGGCTCACCTTCTGGAGCTGGTCAGAGGACTGGCCTAACCCAGCACTGTCCTCCAACTGTGACTTTGATGTCCACCCAGGCTACACCTTATCCATGGAACAAAATAGTTTCTGTGCGTGTCTCTCTGCTTTTAACTTGCAAAACTAACATCTAATCACTGCTTGAAATGACTTTATGATTTGGAAAGGCACATTTTGTTAGCATTAGGAATTTTCTCTTACATGAATGTAGCCCATTGAAGTATAGGCTGGTATCTTTTTGGCAAGCGTTACTTGATCCACAGAAACAGGAATATGTCTTTTTTAAGACATAGAATACTCTGCAGGGTTTCATTTCAGGGTTTCTTTTTACCAGTTTCTAGGGAAGGACCTCTCAGTTCTCTAGTGGTTTCTTGAATACTGATCAAAATAAAATTTTGGATTGTGTATTGACATATAGAGAAATACCTAGCTATTGCAGCCTGGCAAATAAGTATCCACATTTATATATATTTTATATATATCTACAGATGTACAAAGCTATATATACATGTATTTAAAACATGTCTTTATATCCCTATCCATATATAATTTACATATCTACATATGCATTTATGCATAATGTGTATAGGGCATAATATACATATACTTGTATATGTGAGCATATACATTGGATTTCCAGATTATTCTTGATATTAAGAAATCCCAAATGCTTTGCCTTAGTTCTGGGAAGTTTCTAGATCACTTGCCTGGCTATGTTTCCTTTTCATGATGGTAGCATCAGTGTTAGCTCAGGGAATAAAAATTCATTTATTACTAGCCAAAAAAAAAAAAAAAAAAAAACATAATTAGGAAAGTTAAAAATGTATAATTCATTCCAAAAATAAAAGAGAAATGACCTTCAGTGATTTTTTTGTTTTGCATTATATGCCCTATTGTTTCCCCTCCATTAGAGTGAATAATTGGGAGTTATTAACTAGACTCACATATACTTTAACAGCTTTTTCCTTCCAGCATAGATAGAGCATAGATAGAATCTATAATCTGAATATTAGTGTTTAAAATAAAATATTCATCCAGGTATTTAATTATTATTTGCATAGAGTACGTGCCTATTTGCAAAGCTGAATTACTGATATATTCTAAAGGAATGAGAACTATTTCTTATGGATTTACATTGCATAATATTTATAAAACTACAGCTCAACAATCTCCCCCACCCTTGCCTCCCACCCCCTTCCACACATACCCAAACACGAATGCTTGTAATATTTACATCTACTTGTTGGGTAGTGTTGCTGGCTCAGAATGGCTGCTGCTTTCCACCCTCCAGGTGGCTGTATTTCAATGGTAGGTGAGTGATCCCTATGTATGCGGTTTGTAAAGCTCTTTGGCATCCTTCTGGATGAAAGGTGCTATATCAATGATATCAGGTTTTCTCATTATTATATCACAACACTTCAGGTCATTGTACTCAGGGGCGAAGGAGGTTACATGGACATCCACACACGCACACACCCAGGCATGCATGTGCGCACATGTTAGTGCTTTCACTCCCCTCCCCCTCGTCCTCCTCCAAGAGCTAAAGTGTTGGAAGGATTCCCTGGAAGAAGACTTTGCCAGGTTCTCCTGGGCTCTAGAAGCTGGCTGGCCCTCAACCAGTTGACAAATTCTCTTAAATTTGTCTATTCTAGAGGGTCCCCCACGAAGCCCAAACCCTTTTTCTGGCCTACTGTATCACTCAGCCTTTTTTGTGCTTAATGATTCTGAACCAGCTGTTGAAGTTACTGGCTTTCTCTGACTTCCCTGTCTCACCCAGTTTGTTGGCACTGAACGAGGAGAAAACATGCCTTCCCCTTAAGAAGCACAGCCAGGGAAGGAGAAAGATAAAAGGCTTAAGTTGATACACAATTCAAAAGCAAACAGGAGGGGAAACAGAACTTTTCTTTTAAGGCCAAATAAAACATCAGTGAAGGCAACTGGAATGAGACGGCCTGCAAAATGGGGCCAATGAAGCAACTTGGGCATCGAGTACAAAACAAGCAGCGTGGGGGGCAGCCATAGAGGAGTGAACATGTTTTGGCAGCCTGTGAGTTCTCAATGGCAGAAATAGGAACTTGTACATATGGGGGTGGGGAGGGGAGGAGTGGGGAAAAAAGCAACCAACCCTAATAAACTAATCTCAGCTAATGCAATGTTTATCAAGTTCCTTGGATAATGATACCATGTGTGTCATTATCATCATCAAAACCCAATCTATGTTTTAAAAAGTTACAGATGATTAACACAACATCAAGTTGATGCAAACAATTACTTAAAACACACACACACACATACAGACACACACGCGCATGCATACACACTCAGAACCAGGAGGTCCCAATATCTTGTAGAATAAGGGAGGCTGCAGCTGTAGGCCGACAGCTTTCATATCCTCATTTGAATAATGTGTCCTGAATCTGTCACTTTATTCATTCTCCTTATGCTCAGTGTACTCTACATCAACAACAAATTAAGTTGTAAATAAGAGACAATCATCACTTTTGTTTTTAAGCAGCTACTGCATAGTGAATTTCAATGTACGCTCCTTTTCGACAGGGAGAAAAAGAGGTGCTAGAGTTTGCTTTCATAAGCACAAATATGGGGAAACCAACAGAAACAAAAACAGAAACAGTTTACTGTTGCTGAAGGGAGGAAAAAAACATTCTCTAAAGCACATCCATCCATTACCAGCTGAACTTTCTTCCAAGAAGCTACTAAAACAGACTATAGAGAAAACCCATGTAGCTTATTAGTAACAGTCCTTCAGTCTTTATACACAAGGGGCATCTTTGCTTGGTTCGCTTTTAGACAAAAAGACAAGTGCATTAAATCAATTGCAACACAGGTGTATTAAGGAACCAATTCCATGTTCAAATCATTACCACACATGTAGGTGAAAAAATTGATAATAAAAAAATGTCCCTACCTTTACATCGGAGAAGTAGGTCTTCAGCATATTGGAGCTGGGATAACGGGTATAAAAGAACATGAGCTTTGCTTTTTTCAAGTGATTGGGTGACAGTCCTTCCTGCATGTAGGATGCAATTGGTTAAGGAAAAAATTTCTTTAAACACAAGGAGCTGCCACCTCTACCTCTATGACCAATGCCATCCCCGCCCCGACCCCCAGAGAATCTGAAGGCTGACCAAGCCGCCGTGTGAATGACTTGGGGGTCGATGGCCCTGGCCATGTAATCCATTGCTAACTTGCTGCTGCTTGTTCAAAACAACCACTGCCTCTCAGAAATTACCAAATGTAATGGTGAAGATGCACAATTTAGTTGGAGAGACTTGGCTACTCATGGTGAGGGAAGCAAAACATCCCCCCCCATTTTAGGTCTGTATGCTGTCTATATGTTCACTTGTTGCTAAGGAGACAAATGCACCCACATGCGCTGCACAACTTTTATCATAAGAGTTTTTTTCCTTCTTTGTCATTACAGTCCTGTTTATTATTCTCTCCACACCATGCAGTTTGCATCAAATTATTATACTGATGTACATGAAAACATAAAAATGCATTATTTTGAACATTGTTATACAAAACTTCACATTTTACCTTTAGGGATAGCAGAGCATCTTGACTCACTATCTCCCTATCATATTATTATAGCCTTTTAATTGTTTGCTTTTAAATAAGAGCTAAAACTTGGGAGGGGCCATTTTGGCACAGAAAGAATGGAAGTTGGGGGTGTTGCTTTTGTTAAAGCAACGATCCAAAACCAAATACAATTTGCCTCTCCTGGATTTAGTTAACTCCTTTAAGAGTGACACAGGAGTTGGGGCTAACAAATCAATAAATGTGGGTTACCAGATCAATAAATAGCCACTTACCCAAAATAAGAAGGCCTATTTATCTGGAAACATCATTACCTTTTAGATCTGTAAACAGCAGCAACTAAAACCGTTCCCAAGAGAATGTGAGGCTAACCATAACAATCCAGGCTTCCTGATTCTCCCCCAGATTCTTGGCACTCCTCAGCAGACGCGGAGCTGGGATGGCTCTGGTCACATCTGTGCTGCAGCCTGGCCCTGCCATTTCCTCAGCAAATTAATGGCTTTATAATTTATCAGAAATGAAGATGCACGTGGAGAAAATCAATGTGGTCCCCCCAAGGTCAATTAAGGGTCCTTCCTAGAAGCTTCTCTAAGGAGCTTCTCTTAAAAGGGAGTCTGGGCTAAAGAAAAAAAAAAAAAAAAAGGAAAGAAAAGAGAAAAACATGCATGTTTGTGCAAACTCACACACACACAACTACACAACCAAAATTTCACACTTTATGAAGAAAGGTCAAATAAACACAGTTATTTAGGAAATGGTAAAGTTTTCCAAATGATCTTCGTCAAGTACACCATGACCCATCTTAAGAATGAAGGGAAACCAGCAAGCTACTTGGGAGGCATAATCAAATTAATATTGATAAGCTCCTGACTACTTATAACAGGATGTTTAACCAAATATTCTGAGAATTTCTTCAATGAGTGCTCCCTTGAATATCCCATGTGATTTTTCAAAAGAACATCTTTATTTTTGTAAATAGAAAAGTTAGGGATTGTGCTTATTTTTTTCCCACTGAAAATAAAAACCAAAGAAAGAAATTTTGGTTTTATGTTTGTAAACCCAAGCAGCTTAACTGAACTTGTGTTTTCATTCGAGATCTTGAATGATTAGAAAGATGGTAATTTATGACTGACATACTTCTTGTGCCAAGGAAAGAGCTGAAAGGCCCTTCAGTAACCTCCATTAGACTGATAGAGAAGACTGACTAAAGGAGCCCAGCACCCTTCAGGGCCATCTGTCCAAATGGATAAGTGAAATAATAGTTGCAAGCTGTCTCCTCTTGCCCGTGATAAGAGTTTTAGGCAAGTCAAAACTTCAACAAATATTCTCAGATCTGGGTTCTAAATTTTCTCTTTCAGAACTAAACAACATTAAAACAACCTTGTACTTTTAATTATTGGTGAGGAAGAGTCCTAAATCTTTTACAATTTGATGTCATACAAAATACAAGTTGTTTTGCTAGGGTTCTCAGATAAGCACAGAGCTATCAAATCTCCCAGAAACTTTCAATACATTTCAATTATGCTAAGATGTTTCAGTTCCTTTTATTGAAAACACATAAACGATTCATCCTGTTTTGATCAGGATTTAGAGGCTTTTATTTAATGCAAAACTTATTCTAATTTGAATTTCTCAAGTTAATTTTTGCTTTAAAATGTTTCCTGTTGGTAATACTTGGAATTGGGCAATTGAAATGAAACACAGAATAAATCTTTATCTCTTGCTCATCATGTAATTAAGATAAATTTCCCATAAAATATATGCTTCTAATAAACTATTAAAAATAGCTAATGAAACATTTAAAAGCCAAGAGTTAGATAATCCTTTTTTTTCCTCCTCAAAATAAATCTGAACTGACCAATTGGTTAATTTCCCTTTTAAGTGCTTGTGCTGAAAAGCAACTGTTCTTCCAAGAAAGCACTAGCTGTTTCCAGGATACTTACACACGCACAATGACTCATGATGGAATAGATTCAGTAAACATACAGCTGTACTGAACACGAGCTAAGCTCCATTCAAGGCCAGGAAGGAAAATGAGCACAAATAAATATTAAGGAGGTAAAGGGGGGTGGGGGTGAGGGGGGATGGAACGCAAACAAGATCTGTCCCAGCAGCTCATGTGGCTTTGCCTCAATTCTCTTAGCCATAGCTTTGTGAAGACAGATGACATTCAATTCTATGTGTAATGCAAAATAGACAATAACTGCTGAAACTTGAGACAGCTGCCAGGTGTAAAAAAAAAAAAAAAAAAAAAAAGAAAAGAAAAAAGAAAAAGAAAAAAAAAGAAAAGATGATAAATCCATAAATTAATGAAAGACATCTGCTTGGGAATATAAAAGATCAGAGAAGCAGGGTATTGCAGCCGAACCTAAAGCAGTGTTCAAACAACCTCAGAATCTAAGTGTTGTCTGTTTACTAAGAACAAAATAACCTTACCTAAACAGCAGCAGCGGGAGGAGCAGCAGAGGCAGCAAAAAGGCAAATGGAAGAATAATAGGTTGTGAAGGCTGGAAGAAGAAAATTCTTTTTTTCCAGTTGAACTCTGGATTGTGACTAGAGATTTTACACACTGTTGTTCCAACCAAATAGATTGGGCCTACTTACTAATATTTTCTAAAACACTTTGAAACCGAAAGAATTTTAGCTTTCCCCTTACTCTTCAATTTTCTGTTTCTAAGAGGCTTTTCCCCTAGAAACACTTAATGGAGAAAAGATTGAAACTCACTCATTTAATGATGGTAGTGATAGAGAAAGTTGTTGTTCCACAAGATGCACAAGATGTCCAGAGTAATCAGTGGAAGGTGTAGCTTATGGAAATATTTTCTTTTTAAACTTACTTACTTCATAATTTTTTCTGGGTACAGAGGGAGGACTGGGGAGCCCAGTTTTTTAGTCTTTAATCTAAATGTATCCCTATAGATAACAGAATTATTAAAGCCCCAGAAGACTTCTAAAAATGTAAAAGATCAACTTCTATGGATTGTTTCCACATTTTAGAAATCCATTTTTAATACAGGGTTTCAGCAGGATTTTAATTTCAAATTACTAAGGAATTTTCCTTTCCAAACTTCAAGTATTTTTGGCATTCTCCATAAAAGTCGAGCAGGGAAAGGTGTCGCAGAGACAGGCTCAGTTTCCTCACCTGTGCATCCTAACAGCTTATAATACTACTCTTGTGCTTTAATTGGGTGTATGCAAATGTTTGAATCCTAAACAAGGCTATTTCTCTTGAGATGCAAAGAGGATGCATGACAAGGAACATCATGAAGAAAAACAATTGGCTGGCTGTTTCTTTTGGAATTTGAATAAAACTTAATATTTGATTAAATGGATTCATTTGCAAAGATACTGAACATATATTTTATACCCAAGACATGAACTCTTGGAGCAGGTGTGCTGACATTCAGTTTAACACGCACACATTCAGCATTTCCTTCCTATTGAAAAAGGAGAATGATACAGTTTGTTCTATTATATGGAACATATATGTTTAATATGCTGTACTTAGAATGGATTTATCTAAGCTGATGTTCTTAACAGTTCTTATCTTGGCTACTTTGCTCAAAAAAATAGATGATGCCCTTGGAGCATGAAAAAAAAAAACATTTGTTAAAAATTAAATAACTTATAACAATTTGGAAAGATATGAATTAAAAGTAAAAATATAATAATGACAAACAGCGATATTTCATCCCATTTCTATTCATTTCTATTGATCCTTTCTACGAATAGCTGTATAACAAGTTCAAATACAGTCCTGAAAACTAAAACTAAAGTAAAACACCACTCACTCTGCTTCCCAGAAGTTTTATCACACTAAAAGCTTGAGAATTTTGCCTATTTCCCCTATGAGGTAGGGAAAGAACTCATTGCTACATAAAAGATGAAGACAGAAGAAAAGTTGACCCAATCTCCCAACCAACACTCAGCTCCTTCCTGGCTTCAGAATCGTGTGGGCTACAGAAAAGGTGGCTTGCCTATCTTCTTCCTGAGAAATGACATGTAAACGTGAATTAGAAAAAAAGAAAAACAAAAACAGAGAATTGACAGCCAAAAGGTGGAAAACGTAATCATTAATTGCAACAAGGTGCCTAAGTTATTTAGCTATCAAAAAAGAAATAACTGCAGGTGTAGGCCACTAACAGTTCATTTGAACATGGAGTTTCTAAACCATCCATCTTCAACAGAATTTTACTAATGGTAGGAGAGAGAAGTTATTTCTCTGGAGAAGAAACACCTGTATCTTCTTTAATGCCTTTAATACGTATAGAAATAAAAGGAACTTCTTTTCATTCAAATTCTCAAATTCCTCAGAGGATTTAGAGAGGGTGAGACAGTGAGCATAGCTAACACTTAAAGCAATCCAAAAGATTCTTTTTCCTAGATGGTCCAACTTACTAAAAATGAATAAATAAAAAACACAGGTATGATTATATGCTAACAATTGAAATCCAATTTAGAAAAAAAACCTAGTCAATGGAACTAAAGTGTTTAGAATGGACTCATAGGACTTTGAAATCTGGCTTCAAATAGTTAACCAGCAGTAGGCATGTCTCTTTACTTTGAAAATGTGTGTCTATATGTGTGTGCATGATAAACAACCCACCATCACTGCTATATTTGCAAAAACATAGTTAAGAGAATTCTGAGGAGCAATAGCAATGGTAGACCCCAATGGTAGTCTGGACATTAGCCTGGCAAGAACCTCAGAAAATGCTCTTCCTTCAAAGGGTTAAAAAAAATCCACAACATTTGAGTCATTGGGTCTATTTACTTTGCTATATTCCAATCATTTTGACTAATATTTGTTGCATGCTTATAATTAGTGAGGCACAGTGCTTGGCACAGCTTTGATTCATGACCGGTGGACTGAACTTTTAGATCTTTGAAAGAAAGAAATTAAATCAGCAAACAAACCAAGACTTACTTTCTATTTATATATCTAAGTACTCAACATCTTCTCTTTCTCATGGCACTATTCTTTTCCTCCTCATTATGGAAAGAGAGTCTGTTTAACTGCCCAAGTGGGCTTCATACTTGTGGGTCCCATTCACCTTTTCAGAATTCTTCACTGCTGTCCTGAGATTGGCTTTAATGCTGACCTCCATTAACTAGGAAAACACATTTCCACCATAGCTGGGACTTTGCACTTATGTGGCAGCCTCTGGAGTGGGTTTAGATACTAAAATGTCAATCTCTAGTCATCAAGACTATTGCTCAAAATCCTCAATTTAGCAACAGCCAACTTAATTGCTAAATTTTATATCCATCTGGTAATTTATTATTTAAAAACTTGCTTCCACCTGTCCTAAAATGCTACTATTCTACTACCCTAAAACACCAATGCCCACAAGATTTTTAAAAAGTTCCTGAAAAAGGCCAATTTACAGAGAAAAAAATCATCGGTTAAAAATAGCTGGAGTTCAGGATGGTTCTAATAAAAAACATAACTAGAATTTCTACATAAAACTCAGGTTCAGAATTAAAGTCATAAAAAGACAACCTTTTAAAAGCCTAATACAGCTGAGTTTTATATTTAATGGGGCACTCTCGCTTTCCAAAATAATTTGCTTTGTGAATGTTAGGACAAAAGATTTCTGTGTATGGCTGAACAGAGGTTAATCATGCATAGAGGCAGCTGCACCAGTCCCAAAGAACAGACCTTGGGTGAACGAGAGACCGATGCCGTTGGAATAAATCAGTACCTGTGTATTTCCTTTTAAAAAAAGAGGTTTCACTTAAAGATTAAAGAGAAAATCTAACCTCTCCACTCCACATCCATCTTTCTCCTATCCCAACCTCCCACCTATAAAGTATTCTGCCTAAGATTTAACCTGGGCTTCTTTAAACAGACCAGGAGTCTTGCTGACAGTTTAAAGGGAAAATTCTTCTTATGGTATCTTAGGGATCTGAAAACGACTTTTATTCTTTATTATAAAACTTACCATCTTTTAAAAAATATCTGATTGAGTACAATATTTACAATGAGATTTTTTTTGCCCTTTCTTGGAATCTACTCTTAAAAAAAAAAAAGGATAAGAAGATAATACAGGAAGAACAGCAGGAAAAACACTTCTGAAAAAGCACCTTATTAAATACCAGCTCCTTGAGGCAATTAACAACTTGACAAAGTGTTAAAGATTTTGGTTCAGTTTTAAGCTTTTGTGGGGTCAGAAATGTTACAGACGCGTCGATAAAAGCCTATTACTTTGAATAATGAGAAAGATTGCATCTTTAAGCACATACTAGTCTACATTATTTTATGCATTGTGGAAACCTAACCTTTTGGGGAAAACTTGTTTTTTGCTTTGTTTTTCCTTGAGGGAAAAATAAAAGGATATTGCACTTCCCGAATAAGGTGAGATTTCGGACATATCCTGAAGGTCACCACACTCGGACTTTATGAGAGACAAGGAGAGCCCTTCGGCCGTGCTGGGTGGGTGTGCTGGGGAACAAGGATGGTGGCTCAGGTGGTGGGATGACATCTTGGTCCTCAGACTTGTTGTCTCCCTAGTTAAGTCTAAGGATTCAGGAGAGGCTCTGTCTTTTCCAGAGAAGGAGCTGGAGGGAGCACCTAATGGACTCTGAAATGGGTAGGCCATCAAGGGAAGGGGGAAGGGGTGGCGGAAGGTGGATGTGGTGAAGCCGGCGGTGGCAGAGAGAGGTGACTGGTGCAGTGGCTGGTGGTGACCGCCAGCCGGGGGGCCAGAGGCAGACTGGTCAGACGAGTTTTTGCGCACAACCAGGGGCAGTGCTTCTGTCTGGTCTGTGGAACTAGGCATCTGCACGTTGCTAAAGGTGTCCAGGGGGTTCGGAATGATGACATCGCCAAAGCACTGCAGGCGCTGGTTGGCAGTGTGGAAATTGTGGTTTTCCCCATTGACTGCAAACCTGGCCTGGGGGATCTGGAGAGGTGGGAAGACCTGAGGAAGCTGGCGGGAGGGCTTGGCCGAAAAGACTTTGACCACAGTGTCCACAACTTGCGACATGGCAGTGTTCAGTTCCTGTTTCAAGGTCTCAGCCAAATGTTTGCCTTCTGGTTGTAAGGAGTTTGGCCCGTGGTCTCTTTCTTTGTTGTTGCCCTCTCGTTTCGGCTTGTTTTCCGCCATCTCCTGCTCTCTGATTAGCGCTCGGGCCCGGTCAATAAACTGGCCTGGGTCGAGCTCACACATCTCATTATCCGACCTCCCGACAGAGTCCTGGGCCCTGGCATCCAGGATCTCCGAGCGCATGCTGTCTTCAGACAGGTTACCATCTTCATCATTTTCAGAATCAGTGCTGTCATAGATTTGGTAGAACTTTTCCTGCAGCTGGCGCAGCTGTTTCTGCATGTCCTCCAGCTGCTGTTTCAGCTGTCGGCGCTCCTCTCGCTTCTGTTCTTTTCGGGCTGAAACCAGCTGCTGGAAACTCTGCTGCTGCTGCTGGGGCAGCTTTTGCTTGCGTTTGTTTTCTCTGTAACTTTCCCGGGGACTCACAGACTGCGGGGCCATCTCTCTTTCATTTTCATTGCCCCTTAATGCCACACTAGGGGAATGGCTCATACCCCGAATTATATTCTCAACCCGGGCGCGCTTTGCTTTCAGGTGCTCATCACAGAAGCGATCCATATCAAACTGGCTCATAGTAGGCCTGCCAAAAGGGGAAAGACACTCTGGGGGGCTGTCTCTTGAAGAGTTGCTGCATATATCCTCCTGATGTACTTCGGAGCCTGTGCTAGAGAGACCGCTGGCTTGGAAACTGGGCTCTGTGCCACCATTTTTGTTCATGTTATTTTTCAACAGCTGGGAAATTATGGTTGCTCCTGGAAAAGGCATCATGGCATCTTCATATGAGTTCGCCCTCTTCAGCAGCTTGCGGAGTACATTTGACTTTTCCCCATCTGCATGCTGCACCACTGAATACTCAACATCCTGCTCGGAACCTTGGGGATTCATGGCACTAAAAAACGTTGCTCTTGCCTTAGCAAAAAATGCAGATGCTGTCCCTACCGTCCTTTTCACTCCAATGTCAACTCTTCTCCTCTTGGTTTGCCGGCTTAAGAGGGCTGTGCTGTCATGGTCAGGCATCACTGGACGGTTATTGTGCCATCTTCAAAAGCTCGTCAGCTGGGCACAGCTCAAGAATCCCGGGACCCTGGCCAACAGAACAAAAGGACTGATGAATCATTTTCTTTAAATTTCTCCAAATTTCCTGACCTCAATCCTGAATCAAATGCAAAATGCATAGGCTCTGGGATTTATGGCACATTACAATTATTGCAATTTATTATGCACTCTGCTTGAAATGAAACATTTTTAAATATTTCTGCTCCACCGGTTTAAGATGGATTAAGATTAAAAAAAAAAAAAAAAAAAAGCAAAAACTGCTTAAGCACCAGTAATATGATTCTCTTTTACAAATGCCTAAAATGATACTGTTTATCTTCAGAAGAAATAGTAGATTATAAGAACATAGCCTCTGACAACCGATTGATGAAATTCTGGGCATTGAGATTCATATTATAAAAGAAGATGAATATGGTCTACATTTAAGAAATAAGGTTAAATTTTGAGACTGCATGAAATTTGGATGAAAATTCCATTTATGCATTAAAATGATTGTGGTTTTAATGCTATTAAAGGGAAAGGACTCAATTAAAATATTCAGAACATACCCTTTATTATTGAATTTTAAAATATTCCTATTGTATGTGAAATGGGAAGGAAAACTGCCTCAACAGCATCTTTCCAACATAAATGGTCAGTTTAGCATTGAAATAAATGAACAAATACTCATTTGACAAGTCTGCTTATTTAGCATAAGTTATGCATTTCGGAAATCATATGTGAAGATGGTATCTGTTGCTATATCTTATTGTAACTATGAGAATATTTATAAATTTTCACCATGTCTTTTTGATGACTTAAATAATTATAAAGTTGGATCCACTGCAAAAGAAAGACATTGTCATATTTAAGAGCTCGATATGTAGAATAACATAATTGGACTAGGCAAGAGCAAATGTATCTTCAGTACTAGTTTTCTTCTGTTAAAATCTGCCGAAATAATACTTCAAATGCTTAAAGAAACCTTTTACACTCAATTTGTGGATCTTACTTCCTATGCCAAATAAAAGTGGGAATAAAAGAAAAAGATCGAAAGAAAACATAAAAAGAAGAAAGAAAAGAACATCAGTCAAATGTATGAGAAAGGGAAATACCTATCTGGTTTATGAACTTCCATTGTTTCTTGGGAACACAATATAAAAGACAACATCCGTCCTTGCCTTTTATAAAATGCACTTGACATTTTGTGATTAACATATTAACTAGTGATGATAAACCCAAATTTCATATAAATATAAGATGTTATCTTTTTGCGTACAATTAACATTTTATGAAGAAAATGAAAATATTTTTTTCACACAGAGTTTATCTAATATTAAACTTCACATTTGCTTAACAGAGCACATCTTCACAATAACAGGGTCTATTGCCAAAGGCAGCATGCAGAGTGCTTGGAACAGCTCCCATCTCTTTCGGTTCACCTGTAAAAACATCTACGTGCTCCCTAGGACTGCATCTGTGGCTAGTTTTAAAGAATGACTATCCATGCAAATAGGCATAATTTCAGCATGAAATAACCTGTAAAAATCAAGAAAATGCTCAGTGCTTAGATGGCAACAATGTGCTTTTTTTTTCTTTTAAGGGACAAAGATTTCATCCTGCAATCTTTGCTCCTGGCTTCTATATGAAGAAACATTTTACAGTCTTATGAAAGAAATATGGTGCCTCTCTATGTTTCTTTTTACATAAATTTTCTGAATATGGAATGGAAACAGAGATCTCCAAAACTTCAATATTTGGTTCAAAATTGAATTCAGAATGATTGAAACTCCTCATGCACTAATAATAACATTGGTCTCACTCACTAAAATAAAATAATAAAATGCAATGACAACTATTTCACTAACACATTAGATCTGATAAATCAGGTGTTGCTGTCAGGTGAGAGAATTAGAAGGAGAGACTGAGACAAACCAGAAAAAGGACAATTATTTCAAAGCTCTTATTGATCACAGAGAGACTTGCATGTTTGGGGTGGGGTGGGAGCTTTACAAGGAAGACCTTTAAAAAATTTTTTTTGCATGTATATCAGCTTTCTGAAAATAGAGTTCATTCCCACCATTTAAAAATTTTTAAATTTTTTATGTGTGTTCAAATCTTTTTCTCTTTAATATCACCTGCAAAGCATTGGATTTGATCTCCAATCAAAATGTTACACCAACTTTCTGCAGTGCTTTTTCTTCCCCTGTCCACCTCAATACCCAAACTGGACTTGCCTCCAACCCTTCCTTGCTATGGGGAAAAGAGCACCTCTGCGTCAGAGGTGCGGAAACGGCCGGTGTAAGAGAGGAGCACAAGGTCATCCCCAGGCATCCTCCCTTTTCCAACTGCCATTTACCTGTGCGTCAACTGCACTTCCTCTCTTCTAGCCTAGGTAACAACAGCTGTATCCCTGCCACATGCTAGAGCCAAGAGTAGGGCTGTGCTCTTCCTAAGGTGGAAAGAAATGATGCTCTCGTCTTCGGTACAGGATAAATGTTAATTAAACAAGCTCATTGGTTAAGAACAAAGTATTCTGTCACTTTCTTCAAATTCACCAAACTAAACTGATTTTTGCAATTCTCATTCAATCATTTAACATTTTTAGATCCAATAATAATTCATTTCTATTTTGGGCTAAGAAAATTCAAATACATTTAGGTCTTGCTGTAAAATGTCCAGGCCAGATCAAACAGGATCAATTATATAATCCTGGAAGAAAAGGCAATATATCAACATGCACAAATAAGTATATCTCTCCATAGGGCTTAGACCTAAACTTTGAAATAAGTATACTAGTAGTAGATATTGGAACAAAAAAATCCATGGAGGCTACAGGCAAGATGAACTAATTATAATTGGCTCACATAGCACTTTATTAGCATCATGCCTCATAAGCAAGATATATATGTGACTATGTTCATCACATAAGAAAGCGCACTGTTAAATGACCATAATGTAAATTAAATCTCTTAAAAACATTTGTAAAGTGCTTTCATGATTTCTCAATTCAGAATTTAGAGGATGCTACATAATGACTTTATCAAGGATATTGTTATAACCCTTAAGATTTTTGAAATTCCTGTATTTCTCAACATAGGCAAATGAAACCTTTTGATCAGTACTGGTGAACATCAGCATAGCAAGTAGGCAGAAAAACACTGATGTAGAATTTGAACCCAAGTATATTATTGACCAGATTCACACATACTATTCCTGTAAACTCCTTAATTAATGCAAAAATCTATACGGAATATCTTTTCATTGTTGCACCAGTTTGCATGTAATTTTCACATATACTTTAATAGCTCTTATACAAGGGATAGCTTAACATAGCAGATTTTTCCCAGAAAAAGAAATATAAGACGAAACATCAAGGTATGATCAAGTGAAATTTTAACTATTCCAAAAGATTCTTCATTAAAATCTGTATTATCTCACATTCTATTTATTGTGTAGAATCTCAAGGAAAATGATGATGATAACAGAAAAGAATTTTCTGTTAAGAATTTTAAAGGAACCCTGTAGTGTAAAGAAGAGAACGGTTAAGCGTTGTACTTCAATAAAGAAGTTATTTGGTGGTGGTGGGGGGAGTGGTATATGTAACTTTTACTGTGTCTGTCTGGAGTTCAGATTCTGGATAAAGAAGGGTTTTCTTATGATAATTGCCCAGATAGTTCAGACAATTCTTTGATGGGTCTGGGGAAGCGAAACATTGGCATGGTTTTCTTGTCTGGATTATTTAGATTATATTATTGAAGAAATTGCTCAAGTCTATGTTTTACTTTCTTTAGAAAATAACCTTTGAATGAGCCTCTAATCTACTTGGGTCAACCTAGTTATGAAATATCAAATGGAATATCATTCAAAGAAAAAACATTTTTAAATCAATCTGGAAATTAGTAACTCAAGGGAGAAAAATCAGATGATTTGAAAAATTGCTAAACTGTCCACTTCATTGTACTATATTAAAGAGTTCATTTCTGCTAATTAGCAACTTTTCCTTCATAGATGTATCTGCTTACTATCAGGTTAAGAATGCCTTTGATATTTATTTTGAAGAACAATCTGACATAAATTAGTACTTCAATTAACTAAGATTGCATTGTCAAAATCTTACATCGAGACTTAAAATTTCCTATCATAAAAGAGTTCTCAACTGAATTTCATTATTAAGATTCCCCATCCTATCAACAATTCCTTACATTTTTCACCTGAAAAATGAGCACACTGCATATTTTGAGCCATACCTAATATATTAATTTCTACTTACTTTAAAAGCAGTAGTTCACCAAATTGATAGATAAGAGAGGGCAAGAAATAATCTTAAGAAAGAACATTTACACTTTTTTTTTTTGCAGATAATTGAAAGGTCCTAAATATCCCTTGAAACTTTAGAATGCACTAGGCAATACGATTTGAGAAATTCCTTATGCATATGTCCTTCCTATTTATGCAGTTCTTTAATTAGAATCCTATAATAATATATCATGCACAATCCATTTTCATATTATAAAATCAGTAACGTTTTTATAATTTCTTTTGTTAATCCTGAATTTTAAAATTCCTTATATTAGCAGCTGCAAAGGTGAGACAATTCCTCAAATGATATAGGAAATTTATGTTAAAAAAACGTCTATTTGAGTTTCGAACAAATAAAGAGCAAGTATGGAAACTTATAGAATAAGCTCACTTATGTTTAAAAATTCCAAGTGCTGCTTAAACAGGAACGATGCTAGGAAAGGAATAAGTGAAAACAAAGATGGATGTTATATATGCATGACTTTTTTTCCCACAAGGTGGTAATTAAACTAAATAGAATTCTGCATAATGGACACATAAAATATCAATAAGTGCCAAGCACAGATAACCCCTATTAAAAATAAAGCAAATGAACATAGCCATAGATGACATTTTAATTACCAAAGAAATTCAAAAGCATCCAAGGAAAATATTGGGGGAAACTTTGATGTTTAAGTCTAAAGAATAAATGACACATATTTTCTCATTTTCATGGAAACAGTGATCACTACTCAAACAACAAAACCAACAAAAACCATTTGCCATCTAACCTATTGCTATGCAATTCAGTTTAGAGAAGTAACCTGATTAAAGGGAAAAAAAAGATCAAGTTTTAAGAATTCAGATATAGTGCTTATATTGAGTGAATTCCCAACATCTTCCCTTACATATCAAGCCAGAGTCCTAACTTAGTCTATTTCACCATTAAATAAATATGCCCATGTTGTAGCCATATGGACTGGTTAACAATAAAAAGCTCTCCTTTTTCTTCCCCACCACAGACAGTCCATTTCATTTTGAAAATACTCAAAAGTGTTTGCAAGAAATTCTTCATAGACCTAACTGCCCACATCTTGAATCAAACAGAAAAGCGCAGTTACCTCTCACGTACTTGAGATTTTCCTTCTCCATCAAAGTATTATCTAGGACATCTGGCACATGTCTGGTATAATGACAGGCTCATTCTACTTTATGAGTGTATTTAACATATGACTTGAAAGAGTTTATGCACACACCTATTCTTTCTGGGCAGGGAGAAAGCAGGCTAAAAAGATAAGCTTCAGCAACAATAACACTTTCAAACTGACTTTGGTATTCTTGACAATTACACATCATCGATGGCTGTCCAAAACACACACACACACACACACACACACACACACACACACACACACACGGACAGCCATAACTCACTTCCCCTCTCTCTCTCTCTCTCTCTCTCTCTCTCTCTCTCTCTCTCAATCTCTGCCAAGGGAGATAGGCATAAACTGGAGGAAAGCAAAGGGAAAGTCAATCTCCCTCCACCTGCTGCCTGAAGCCAGGGTGTTTTTGGCCGACTGGCAGACAGGAGCCTGAGACAGCCTCAGCAGCAGCCTGCCAATATCCTTAAGAAAAATAAACAAACACATACCAACTTGACCCCCACTCCCCAACAAAAGAACTCATATGGCAGAGTTCAAAACGTAACAACAGCCCAATTCCCATTAGCACAGACAATCCTATTAACCAGGATGACCATAAATTCATAAACCTCTACAACCTCCAAGCAAGCACTGTGGTCTGGAACTGCACAAGCACACACAGACACAGAGGAAATTTGCACCTGTCTTTCTTGACACAACACACCTGTCAGGCCCTGCCCCTGAGCACTCTGCTAATAGACTTCTGTCTACCTAGTTTAGGAAAGGAAATGATTTTTTTTTGTAAGGGAGGTCATGGGTGAAAAGAGAGAGAGAACACAACCTGACTCTTCTAGCCTTGACTTTGAGAGGAGGCCACCCTGCGCTTGCCCTGTTTTTATAAACTCAAGGAGACAACACAGACCTTCTTGGAAAAATAAAAACAAGTAGTTGAGTTCCCAGCCTTCCCCCAGGCAGAATAGGGTTCTGGATTGCCAAGAACAGCAGGTTCACACTCCAACCTGCCTCCTTGGGCTATTAAAGACTTATCGTCCAACCCCTCCTCCTAGTTCCGCTATATGCCTGTCTGGAGGTCTCTCAACTTCCGAAGACGCTGGAAGGGACACGGGAGACCTGCGAGTCCCTCGAAGGCTACTCCTTTTACCCCCTCCCATCAACTCTCTCCACCAACGGTCAGTTTTAGCAGGAGGAGTAACTGGTTGGCACACCAGAAGAACCAACAACTTGCTAAACTGGACTTTGGGTGACGTCTCTCTCCCCTCCTTGTCTGCTCAGGCAAGATATCAGCTCTCCCCGCCCCCTCCGGCTGCCCTCCTCACTATCCTTCCCAGTAACAATCACTCTCACCTCTCCTCGCCTCAGTGCTCCGACCTGGGGCAAAATTGTGGATACCACCCAGACAAGACAAGACCGAAGCAGCCAAACACCACTGACTGTCTGCAATGACTGTGAGATTCTTCGCCTCTGACACCCGCTGCCTAAGATCCCCCCCCACCCCTCTCCCGGATTCCAATCCTTCTGTCCTTCCACGGTGCTCAGGCCCCAGTCTCTCCACTACTTAGACTCCGGTGCTTCCTTACCCAACTCAACTTGACCCAGCCCTGGTTCCATCGATCTCATGCAGAAGACCGCCGCGCTAGTTTCCCGATACCCACCTCTCCACGACTCCAACCCCGATTTCTACATTTTGGCTGCCACAGCATTTTGAAAGGAATGTAATAGAGCGCCCCCCTCGTCCCTTTCCCCCTCCTCCCCATCCCGGGCCTCTGCTGAGGTTAAAAAGGAGAAGTGAAAGGTATGCAAATGACAAGCAAATTGGAAGAGGCTGGAAGAAAGGCAGCTATAATAAACAAGACAAAGAGAATGAACATAGGCACTAGCCTGGACTTTTAACCGGGGTTGGTAGGGAGAGTGAGGGGGTGGTGGGAAGCAAGGATCCAGAGGAACAAAAAGCGACCCGGTCCCCCTCGCGGTCCTCTCTCCTGAGAAGAGAGGGCAAGAGAAAGAAGAAAAGGAAGCAAGCGCCTCCTCAAGCCCCAGAAACAGTACACAAAAGGTGATAAGATCAGCGACAAGTCCAGCAATATCAGCCTCCCTCAATCGCAAACACCACCCCAGCCACCAGCAGGAAAGAAAGAAATAAAAGCCAAGGGGATCACTTACTCTTAGGAACTGGGAGGAGCGGAGCGCTGAGTTCCACTGAGGTTCAAGCTTAGAAACTGTTTAGAGGCTATTTTATTATGATTCATTTAAATAACATCATTTTCTCCTGGAAAAAAAATGTTTACACTGGTATGAGTAATGGAAGTCTATTTTCTTTTCTTCTCATTCAAGAACAAGCCAGTACAAGTGATTCTGGAAAAGGGGAGGGGACTCACGAGGGGGAGAAGATACTTACGCGGTGCAGAGAGCAGTGGGACTGAGCCTCTCTTTTTTTTTGCCGGCAGAGAGAGGAAAACGCGCGCGCACACACGGTGATATCTTGCGGGTGATGAATATGATAATTGGACAAGGGACGGTGAGTCTGTGCGAGCGAGCAAGCGGGGCGAGAGGGAAGGAAAGGGGAGAGAGAGGAGAGAGGGGAGGGAAAGAAAAGGACAGGAGATAAGAGAAGGGGAGAGAAGAGAAGACAGGAGAGGCGAGGAGAGGAGAGAAGAGGAGAGGAAAGAAGAGAAGAGAGAATAGAAGAGAAGAGAAGAAAAGAGAGAAGACGAAGGAAAGAGAGGACGAAGCGAAGCGAAGAGGGAGCAGGCAGCCTCGGCGAGAGCTCTTTTGCGCCGCTCTGCTTTCCCTGGCTGCAATGGTGTATTATTTCAGAGCGCTCCCTCAGCTGAGGGCTCCGCTCCACAACAAGATTTACTTTAAGACACAGCTGAAGGAAACAGGAAGACTGCACGTCACAGTCTGACTGACGTACCCGGCCCCAGCACCCAATCGCGAGGCGCCTTCGGATTCAAGGGGGGATAGCGAGGCAAGAGAACTTGGGAGGAAAAAAAAAAACATAAAAGGGGTGGGGGTGAGAGGCTGGGAGAGAGGAGGGGAGAGGGGCCCCGCGCTCCCCCTCACGGGCCTCCATCCTCGGCCTCCCCCCACTCCCGCCCTGCCCCTGCTTCGGTGCGACTTGATCGCAGCGCCGGGGCCGGAGCGAGCCATCTGCGAACACTATGCAAAGCGGGCGACGGCGCGAGCGGCCCCGGCTCCCACTCGCTCTTCCAGGACGCAGGTCCTTTTCTTTCTTGCTTGCTTTCTTCTTCTTCTCCTCTTTTTCCTTTTTCTTTTTTCATCTCTCAGATACAGCTGATGGAGTTCGCCGAGTGACTGAGAGAGCGGGCGCTCCATGGACTTGGGTGGAGGAAGGCACGGAAAAGTATACTGGAGGGAAAATGAGGGTTTTAGGGGTGGGGTGGCATAGGAGGAGGGGGTAGAGGATTCTCAAATCATTGCACTTTTTAAAGGATCATTGGTAGTATCAAGAATACATGATATTCTTGCTTCCTTTTAAAGAGGAGAAGAACAACAAAATATAGGTAGATTTAGGATTAAAATAATAGATGTCCGAGGTTTCCCCCGCACTGCTATTAGAAGACCGGTATTGGCTGCGTACCAGTCAATCTCCCGTCAAAATTAATAGGAAGAAGAATATTTAGCCTTGTTTACATCTAATTACGTTATTTAAATTGTAGGTACACCAGCCTTTCTGGAAAAAAAAAAAAAGTTACAAACGTTACTTCGCAATTACCCCTAACTCACCCTAGAATTTCCGAAGACAGAGAGAGGCGCAATAAGGATTTGCCCACAGTTTTGACGCCTGAGTAACAAACTTTAAAGTTTGCCCAATAGGGCAAGGAATTTCAAACATTTAAATCTCGGGCTCCAACGTAATGCCATTGAAAATTCACTTTGGTTTGGTATTTCTTGGATGAAAACAAGAAAAGGGAAGATTTCTTTAGATATTGTCTCTCTGAAAGAGTTCCTTGGGGCTTGCAAGTTACAGATACTAAAGAGCCAGCCTTCAGCCGCCCCTAGACCGTCCCTTTCAGGGGGTGCAGTAAATGTCTTTTAATAAAGCAATTGCGTTTATGACTTAAAAGTCTTGTAAAAGCTAAGATGTGCAAAGGCTGCTAAACAGAAGTATTCATATTTAGCTGAGTAGATGCTCATTTTTGGGATAGAATGGAAACCAGTATTTTACGTGTGTCCCTCGAATTTAATCAGATCAAAGGTTGAATCATGTTGTGTCATGACAACAGGGTGTTTATGAGGTGTTACAAGTACGGTGACCGAGCACTACTACCATCTTCTGTGACACGCACACACTTTTCCGAGGACATTTACAATTTCAGTCTCAAATTCAGAAAACTATGAGGAGGATATTGAATCTCTTTGAAAAAGAATAGTGATGAATGCCCGAATCTATACATTGCAGGAAAGTTTCTAGCATGGAATTCAAAAATTGAGAAGAAGGAAAAATCAGGTCGGCCAGGTTAGGTTTCAGTGATAACAAAAGACTTGTGTTAGCACCCCAGCCTTCATTTCGCCCCATTTCACCGCCCCCGATACCCCCCTCCCCTTACAGAAACAACACAGAAACGCGGGCACACACAACTCACACTTCCAATGATCGGCCATTGTATCAAGCATTCTAATCGAGATGTGAGAATTTAGACTGGAAATAGAAATAATCTGTCAACATGCCCGTTAGATGCAAGGACAGAATAATGCTTCTATTGCTTGGGTCCTTTCGAGGTAAGCGGGTGTATGGAGCGGGGGAAATTTGGGCTCTGTAAGTGAATCAAGGCTCCTTCCTTTCTTTTTCTATTATTTTTCTTTAGGATCCCAGTTTGTACATATAAATAAGAGCCAATTCACAAATAAACTGGTAGGAGTAAAGGAGATATGCCCTCCACACCTTAAGACCAACTGTTCAGTTTGACGTTTTAAAAGGAGCAGGGCAGGGAAGGAGGAGGTGGAGAATGAGAAGAAAGGGAGGCAAGGAGAGAGAAAAAATTTGGACTCTGGAAAGAAATGGCTTGAACTTTAGCTCACAAGTTTGTGTCCTTTGCACCTAGCACTCTGATGCACGTTCTGCACACGCCACGCCCGGGAACTAGCTGCAGGGAAAGTTCCCTGAGAGCCCCAGTAAGTCCTCCATCACACTCGGGGGAGGGCAGGCCCAAGTCGAAGTCGGGGTAACCGACTTGGCAAACAAGGAAGCTCCCCCACCCCCAGTCCTGGCGATTGAGGCTCGCGGTTCGCTACCCTCTGCGGCCGCCGCGACTCGCAGCCGGCTTTAGGGCGCAGGAGCCGCTCATTGAAATAGCGCGCGCCACGCAGCATCAGCGAGCTCGGTCTGCAGCCCCGCTCTGCGAGCTGAGCCCGCGGAGCCCTTTCGGTCCCCTACTGTGGGGGCGACGTACATGTCAGCCTCCTCGCAACCTCTTTTGCCCGAGCTGGGGCGCTCTCGCGGGTCTCAGGCCGCCCTGGAGCAACGCGTATGAGGCCCGAGTCTCCATCTCGGGCGACTCCGGTTTGTATTCTGATAAGGAAAAAGGGATTAGTCTGCCAGAAGAAGAGAAGTCGCCTAGATATTGGCCCGGTGTCTGACACCAACTGCGAAGTCTAGGGTCCACGCAACCCCTTCCTCTACCCCATTACCATCACAACCCCAGTAGCTTAAAAGTTAACACAAGTTCTGAATGGTTTTCCAGCAAACCTTAGCCTGCATGTTGCGTTTAATTATTTGTCTGAAGAGCGATCTGTGTGTTCTTAGTCAAACTCCTGTGACTATCACTCATCCATCTAGTTCTGGGCTAAACATACTTCGCCATGACATTTCCTCGGTGTATTCCACACACCCCCACCCCGCCCTCCTATTCTTTCTTGCAGCCGTTAGGTGGGGGGTAAGAGGAAGTATAGTGCGTATAAGTAATTCAAAACCTTACAAATAATTATCATCAGATCTAAATAAATCAATTCTGGGAATTTCGACCAGATCCAGGTGAGGGGCAAGCGTGGGCGTGGATTTCGGAAGGATGCTGTAGATCTTGTGATGACACCCACCCCTCGCCGTCGTCGCCATCACCACCATCACCACCACAGAAGAGTGGGAAAGAAAAACAAACAAACAAACAAACAAACAAAAAAACACTACAACCCCAGGAAGCAGGCCGGCATGTTTCAGGCTGTCTGGAAGCAGCCTGCCTGACGGCCTCTCTCGGGGCGTTCCCATCTCTTGTGCCCAGTGAGACGCCAAGCCCAACCTGGATTTATTCTGAATGGGTGTGGGGGGCGGAAGTGAAATGCCATAAGATCAGTAGCTAGTAGCAGCTGTGGCGTTTCTCTCCTGGGAACCCCACTGCTTAGAAGTCTCCCGAGTACGTTTGCTAACCAACAGCTTTGAAAGTAAACAGAAGCGAATCACTCCAAAGTTGAAATATAACCCTTAAAAGAATTTGGAGCCAGTGGTCCTGGCAGTAAAGGGAATCTTTTAAGACAATGAAGCCCTTCCGCCAAGGGTCCACTACATAGCTTTTAAAGGAGCCCAGAATTGTCATAAAAAATTAAATTCGTTGAAAGGTCACATTACATAATAGAGTGACCTTGAAGGAAATCACTCTTTCCCCTACAAACACACCCCCACCGGGATGAGGGAGTTGTCGGTCACTGAAGAGCGACACTACTATTTGATTTTATGGAAGTGGGCGAAAACTACAAAAAGGAGGTGCATTCCCTACCATGGAGTAGAAAGGAGTAGGTTAGGAAATGGCGCTCTTCGCCGCCAACCCGGGCTTTGCCTCAGGCGCCGAACTTTCCACATCAAGATATTAACAGATGGTGGTGAGCACATGGAAGGCTGTTACTTACATAATCCAGCCTCACCGCCCGGCCGCGCAGAACCCGGCGAGGCGCCGACAAGGCCGCGCGCGCGCCTTTCGAGGGGTGTTGCCCCCCGAAATGACTTGCCTTTCTCCAATCCACCCTCTCCCCATAGCTGTGAGGGCTAGGATTTGGAAATACAATGATTTTAAGGGGGAGGAGGGATTAATATATATATACATCAATCTGGTTTTGCTTTACATTCTTCATCTACAGCAGTGAAGGATAGAAAACCAAGAGCTGAGGGATGCGGAGGATATGTCTTTGGATAGATACCTTCAGTATCCCGGGGGCGACCCCAGCAGAATTTACGCAATTTACAGCCCCCACCCACCCACCCAATTTCCCCAGACTAGTATTTCTTTATCTGTCACCAAATACAAAGGAAGGCTCAGGCCGCAGCCGAGTGAGGGGAGGTGGTGGTTGTGGTGGTGGTGGTGAGGGTGTGTGAGAGGACGCCTTTGCACGCGGGGGCGCAGTGGGCAAAGTTACGCAAAGCCTTTGGGCACTGCCACACTTCTGCGCTTTTGCAGGTTTTTAAGCGCTCGTTCCCGCAGGCCGGGAGTCCCTGACGGTTGTATGGCTGCCTGCTGCTTTCGCGTCCTCAGCCACCTCTAGGGAGGCCCATTCTCTTTCCAGTGTGCCTGTGTACCTCCCTGTGTGTGCCGGAGGACGTGTATTTGTCGATTCTCCTCCCTGACGGCGACTCGGGGTCGTCACAGCCTGCGAGGTATACGCCAGCCTGCGTGTGTTAAAAAAGTTTCGGGTTGGGAGCGAAGGCCGGGAGTCTTTTCTCCTCCAGTCACTCAGCGGAAGCGGGGCTTCTTTGCCCAAGGCTTCCTCCTGATCTCCTCCCTCCTGCTATCCCCTTCTTCCTCGCTTCGGCCCCGCCCTAGGTGTCGCGGCCTCTCGGCCCCAAGAGCGCGAGCGCGAGATGCTGCAGTGGCGGCGCCGCGCTCCCGGTGGCTGGCGCTCCCCTCCCGCCTGCGCGGCCCATGGGGGTCCAGGCCGCCCCTTCTGCTAGTCCTGACGGTCCCCGCCCGGGCTCAGCAGCCCGCTCCACGGACCGTGCCTCCTCACGGGCCGCCGCGGGGGCTGGAGCTCTGCTCCGCTCTCCTGGGCTCGGCGCACGCCTGGGAGCAGAGGGCAGCCACCTGCTCCCTGCGCTCGGCGGAGCGGCGGAACGTCCGACGCCGAGGGGGAACGTCCAAAGCCGCCAGGCCCGCTCTTTCTCCCCGTCCTCCCCCACCCCTGCTGCCCGCCTGTTGCTGCGGGGCCATGGCCGCCTCCGCGCTCTCAAAGCCGGTGCGCGAACAGTTAACCTGAGGTGGAGGGATGGGGGAAGGCTCTCTCTTGGGACCGAAAGAAGGAAAGGGACATTTTAAGGGATGAAAATCTCCCTTTCGGCCCACCCACTTTCTTTCGTCAATTAATCTGAGGATATTGGACGATTGCTCCCAGCTTCCCTTTTTTGGTCTTTTATGTCAAGGATATGAATTCGAAGGAGGTGCTTTATTTTCAGAGACTTCGGTGTTAGGACTTGTTATCCCTACTGTCCATCTTACAAGGCTTTTTATTCAGGATGAGGAGCAAGTTAGAAATAAATAGGTGTAGGTCAGGCACAGAGGAAAAAGAGAAAGAGGCTCCCAGTAAAGATTTATTTAGGGAGAGAGTAACTCTGGAATGTTGCATTTTGTTTAAATTAGAGCAAGGCAAAGTTGAAAGCAGATTTCTATAATTTTTCTGGTAATATTTCTTTTATGAAGTATCTAAATGTCTCTTTGTCATCAATTTGAGATCAAAAGGAAAATCCATATGCTGCATAGTTTTTCGACATTACTATTTAAATATGTTTAAAATGTTTTATCCAACATGTAGAAGGTTGCTCAGAGGCAAGACTGAGTGACTTGGATAGCAAGGTGGTTTGATGTGGAGCAGTGGTCCAAAAACCGTGCTGATCATCAGAATTACCCAGGAGCCATCTCAGTTGGACAATCAGTGATTGGACATGGGAAACTGAGTGTCACACTGACTGTGTTTCTAATTACAGTTCAGCCAATCATTGACTGTGACCTTGGGAATGTTACTTTACCTGAGTCTCAGTTCTTTTTATCTGTAAAATAGGGATAATATCCGGTTCAGAGTTGTAGGGAAGCTTTTACATAAGTAAAAGTGTTCGGCACAAGATTGGAATAAATGGAACCTATTTTGTCTATAAATGTGTGCTCTACACACTCGCACTGACTGGTACTCCTTGTATACAGGACCTCCCTGTGGAAAGTTTTGGTGCAGCTAGCTGGAGTGCCTTGTCATATGTACATGTATGCACATTTTAGCGTATGCATAGTTGCTACCTTGTACAATTTAAAAGCTCAACCCTACTTTCTATGCCATGCAAAATAAATTAGAATCAGTGTATGTTTGGAAGCTAGGCCCTGTGCTCCTGGACCTAGAACTTCAAGTCATGCCCTCTCAGAGAGAAGGCATTTGCCAATCTGGAAATCTGGAGCCTGCTGCCTGGTTTTTTGTCCACCTTTTTTGGTCCTTTCACCTTCCTTGCTTCATAGATGGCAAACCCATCCTAAAGAAGCCACCCACCAGACCAGTGAAGCTCAAGGACAAAAAGTTCTATTCAAGGGGAATAACAAGAAGGAAAAAAAGTAAACATTCCTAGGTATGACAATAACAACAAAATGCATATCATGAGTCATATGTTTTTATATTTGAATGAACACCTCCCCCAAGTCCATGTAGGGTAAAATACAAACCTTCATAAAATTATGTTCAAACCAATGGATACAAGCACAAATGTCAATTCTGCCCCCCCCCCCCCCCCCCCCCCCCCCCCCCCCCCCCCGATAATTAAGAGAGGGCCCAGTCAAAGACCGCTGTGAGAAGAGAAGGAAAGACAGGCAGGAAGGTGCCATCTCTGGCTGCGACTCTGCAGTAGTGTGAGAGGAAGAAAGCCAGAGAAATGGAATGGGCTGAACCAGCAGAGAGCAGATCAAAAAGGCTGACCATTTTAGAACTGGATAAGGTTGTGACTAGCTAATTAAACATCGCAAGGAAGGTACTTTGCTGGTACTCTCATCTCCAAAGGCTTAAAATAATCATAATGTGTTCCAGGGAACACTCTCCAGACAAAAGAATGAATGTCAAAGCATCACTCCTAGAAGCTTGTCCACCCAGTGTTGCTGGGTGTCTTTGGGCAAGTGTGGAAGATTACTGCTAGGATGGCTATTCTCTGTAACCAGGTGGGAAATGATTGTACACACAACAGCCAAAAACAACTAGAGAGAAACACACAACTGGGGCCAAGCTGGTAGGGGGTTTCATGGCCATTCTGCCTTATCACACTCAAGCACCCTCATGGTGGAGAAGAGCTTTTGCCTCCGCTTGTGGGTGGCTAGGGGGCATAGGCAGAGTGGGGACAAGTGTGAGAGGGGGAAGGATGGGCAGGGTGGGGTCGAGGGAGAGTATAGGTAGGGGGTGGGGAATGGGGGTGGTAGGGGAGTGTGCTGGGTTGGTTGCCCGAGAATGCAGGTGGGACAGGAGGGGATGGGGGACAGTGTTTGTGGGAGAGACTGGGCGGGGGAAGAGAGGGTAGAAAGAGACAGTGGGGTACGGGCGTGGGGGACAGGCATAGGGGCGTTGGGAGCGGGGACAGTGGGAGTGGGAGGCCGGGAGGGCGCGTCCCCGCTTGCAGCCCAGCGCCGAGGCTGTCGCGAGGTGGGGGGCGGGGGGCGGGCGGGTGTGGAAGTGTCGTTTGAGGGGCGGAGGGAGAGGCAGGAGAAAAGGCGAGATGGATCAGCTGCATTTGGCTGCTGCTCAAGCCCTGATCAACGGCGACGCGTCTCAGCTTCCTCACGCTCTCGCCCAGTCTCGCCGAGACTGTTGAAGAAGCTCGCCTGCTAATCCGGGCTTGGCCGGGGAGGACTTGGACCCGACAGCTTCGCGGCCGCCGCTCGCCGGGACCAACGTCCCGGGCCTCTCCCGGGGGTGGGGCGGGGTGCTGGGGACCCGGGCGGGCGCGGCGGGGACTCACCCGCGCCTTCTTAGCTTGGCCAACACTGCGGTTCCCCTGGCTCCCTTTTCAGATCGAAAGTGTCCCGTTTGCCCTCGCCCTACTGCGCCTCCACAGGACCCGACACAGGGCGGCCGGCAGCCAGCTTCCTCCTTCCGGCGCCAGCTCCGTCTTCCCTCCATCCCACCCGCGGCCCAGTGTCGCTACTTTCACTCTCCCACCAGATCCCACTATGACCCATTTTTTTTTTTTTTTCCTCCACGGTAAGGCGAGTTCACCCTTTACCTTCTCGATGCTAATCTGGTGATGGTGTTGGGGGGTGGGGTGGTGGTGGGAGGGGAGTGCCTAACCCAAGTGGTCTCAAGGAAAATTGAATAATTCAATTCAACAGATAATTACTGTTTGCAAGGCACTGCTAAGCATGACAATTGGTGACCCTGTTGAGAGAGCAGAGTGGACTGGATGATTTTGGTTCTGACCCAACATAGGCAGTTATTATCTATGTTTGATTTAGTCAGGTTTCTGAAACCCCAGTTAGGAACAGTAGTCTTGACGAAGCTGAATGAGGGGCAAAAGTGTCAACATCTCAGTCTCCCCATATATCCAAAGTGTGCTTTCAGTGAGAATGTGTGAAAGAGGCAGACAGGCATGGTGATAATTAGCAATAATAATTCTAGCATTTATTGAGCACTTCATATTTGTCAGAACTGTGCCAAGCAGTTTTTGCACTATGCTTTCATATTCTTGTCAAAAACACCATAAATTATAAGATACACCATCAGTTTAAAGATGGTCTTTGGGAGATAAAGAAAACACAGCGACCTTAAATACACAATCTATTGTAAGACATATGTTGATTTTAGGGACATTATAAAATTTGGGGGAAAAAAAGTGAATCTTAGAAGTGAAGAAATAAAGTGTATTATGTGTAATTTTCCTGACGGCCCTGATAAGGATTATCCCCACTGGATGGAGGAGTAAACTGAGACTGGCAAAGTTTTCACACCTGTTCAAAGCCACAGAGTCATTAAGTAGCAGAGCCAAAAGTGGGTCTCAGGTCTGCCTGGGGTCAGAACCAGACAGTTTTTCCTAGAGCTTCACATAACCTCTGAAGGCATTGGGTTTTGTCAGCTGCATCTGACCTTTTTCATGGCCCTGGGTTTGTCTTGACCCTTTTACCATCAGCAAATCCCTCCCCCAACTCCCAATCCCCACCCCCACCAAGTTTTGGTCATTTCTATGAGGAAAAATTAATTTATTGGGGGAAAAGTTACAAAAATAGTCAAATTGCATTTTCAGAATCAAATAAGGTCTTTAATCTAAGGGTATAAAACATGCATGCCAAGTTTTACTGGGCACCGCAGGAAGTCAATGAATTTAAGGATCCCAGTATTGGTGAAAATAGAATTGTAAAAAATAAAGGGGGTGGGGGGGAGAAAGTGAACGAAACTAATCCTATTAAATGTGGTAGCATGTTTTTGTGGCACGCAGGGAGAGATTAAGCACAGGAAAGGGGATAAGTACTGCTTCAGTTTCACTAAACTAATGTGACAACTTGTCATTGGGAATCTTTGCAGCTTGTTAGCAGATGACTAGCTGATTCAGAAGTGTTTTCTCTCATTCCCTTTGTGTCCCCCATGAGTTTTTAAAATTTTTTCTTTCTTTTCCTGTTTCTTTCTTACCCATGCTGCTCTATTTTGCTTTTTAATCCTCCTTGTCTCCTTCAAGTCAAAACATTTAGCTGGCACTAATCAAGATTTGATTTTGAAGATACCCCTTGACCTTGTGTTGCTCAGAGAAACCCTAGAAGGGCCTGTCTGCCACTCCTTAACCTGAAGACTGTCCTGTAGCTTGAGAAACTGAACTTCTGGGGAAGAATTCTCATTTCAGATTTCATTTTCCTATAGTCCTCCTCCCTTCTATCCCTTTGTTCTCCCCTTTTTGCTTTTCATTTCCCAGCCTCTATTCTTTTTCTGATTTTTCCCTCTTCTCTACTATTTCCCTCTTCAATTCCCCTCTTGTCACTTGCTGTCCTCCCATTTTCTCTTTTATCTCTTACCTAGAATTTCTTTTCCCTCTTTGTTGCACCCTAGTAGCTATCTTATATTTTTCTTTTTTTCAGATAAGACATTCAAATTCATAGAGCAAAGTTATGAATCCTTGACAGTCTCCATGTTTAAGTAACTCCTGTGGTTTGGGGCAGGAGAGGTGGGGAGGGGGCAGAGGGCTGATCACAGACATACAGGGAGCAAAAGGTTAATCTAAATCAAGAGGAAGCAAGAATTTTAGGGTTGGTCACTGTCTTTCCAAAACAGGTGTCTAGCTTGTTTGGAAATGTGACTGACTGTGCCTCTCTCTTTTGCTTTGGAATCACTCTCTCTCACTTTCCTCCCTCCCTCCCCCTCTCCCACTTTCCCCACTGGCTTACCACCAGAGGCTAGATGTTGAGTCAATGGAAAAACAACATTCACCAACATTAAAGGGAGACTGTTTGGAAAAGGAAGGCCCTGCTGAGGTGCAGAGGAAGCCTGTGCATTAACACTGGCCACCTCTTATCTGGGGCAGCTGGGCCCAAGTGGCCCATGTGGATTCTCTGGCTTTGCCAAGAGGTCTTCAATGGAGAGGCCACCTTAGGGGGTGGGGGTTGGGGGGAGCTGATCCTCACTCAGAGGCATCACCAGAACTTTTAGAAACAAAAAGTCCTTGCTTTTCTCTCTTTTGTTTTTCTCCCAGTACTTAACTGGAAAGCCTGGACCAATAAGCAAAGTTTTGCAAAATGTAGTACTTCTCAAAATCTCTGTCTCTGAGCACTCCTTACCATGAACTTGGCTACTCATTTCCAATCCTTTTGGGGTCTCCCAAGCACTGTAAGGTTTGGCCATTCTGACCTGAATGTGCTTAATGGTGAAGGACAAGCTAGAGTGACCCAAAGGAGGAGAAAAAGGCATGTGGGTAGATCCACCTGGCTCTAAATTGCTTGCCATTAAGTCTTGAGCTAGCTCCTGATAGAAAGATAAGGTAAATCCCTAATCAGTCAATAATTAACCGCAGCTCCATTAATGGTCCAGTCAGTCAAATCCTGCTGACACCTTGGGAGCCCTGCTTTGGTGGGAAGGGTTAGGTAGAACCCTTTGATAGAAAGGTTTGTCTATTCAGCCTGTCACAGACCTCACTCATGGATTATCATAAAACGGGTAAAGTTATGCCCATACTTGCTGATAAAATCTTTTCTTGGGTTAACTCCTTAAGATAACTTCTGGAAATCTCACCTTGCAGAAACCCATCTGTGTGTGTGTGTTTGTGTGTGTGTATGTGTGTGTGTGTTTTCTGTATAGAACAGCTGGGAGATCCATTCTGGTTCCAGATCAGTTTGGATGAAATCCCAGGTATGTTCTGATTGTTATTGCACTATTCTTCTTGGAGGACCATGTTTTCTTTCCGCTGTCCCACTCTTAGTTTGCAGTTTATTCCATGTGTCTATAGAAAGTTCTGTTCCTTGTTTCTCAATGTTAGCTTCTCTTCCATTTGTGTTAAGTAATAAGCAACCACACACTCCTACCAAAGCATGAAAAGAAATTTTTGAATTTTAATTACATAGGCAAATTAAAAGACTAATAAATATTTGATTTTAGTACTTCTGGCAGATTGAGTTCTTTTTCACTTCCTAGAGAAGCAAATTTTTAGGGTGGTGGGCTTAGGTCTTAATTTTTTGTTTTGTTTTTGTTGTTCTATGCAGAATTTAATGTATTATTATATGCTTGTGGTTATATATACTGTTAGTTGAGAAAAATAAACCTGGTTTGAATATTTCCTAAGGTCAAATTGTAGATTATGACCATATGCCAATCAAAGATCTTTGCTTCTAATTTTACCTGTTAAAACCACTTGGAAAATGTGTTCTTTTAGACACAAAAGGAATGGGGTACATGAATGTGGCTTAATATGAATCCATCCACACCACAGGAAAAAAATGACAAAAAAAAATTGCATGTTTGTATGATGGGGTGTCAGTGGTGGTGTTCTTACGTGTGGAAGATGCTAGTTCCAACTACATTTCTGTTGATTCCACAGTGCTGTCTCTAATTACCAACAGATCTTTATTCTCCTTTCCTCATACAACCCAGTAGTCTGGGTGCTCAATTAATCTTTGGCTCCTTGGTTGAGTTTCCAATGAGTAAAATTCTGCCAATGGTCTGTGACACCCTTTTCAACAAATATTAACTGAGTGACATTTCTTTTTTCCCAAATTATCCATCTGTCCTTTCTTGAGCAACTTTTGAGTTTCAAAAGTGTAGAAGGCAGGCTTTCTTTGGGTCACAAATTTGGCCTAAGAAGACAAAGTATGAATTGGACAATATAATCTGTTGCTTTATAAAGAAGTCTAAAGATTCACTAGAATCAACATGCTACGAAGTATAAAATAAATTAAAACCAGCCTTCTTTTCTCTTTGCCCTTTGTTTTAGTTTCTTAGGTGCTAAAACAAATACCATACAGTGGGTTGGCTTTAACAATGGGCATTTATTGGCTCACAATTTTGAGGCTGGAAGTTCAAAACTGAGGTACCAGCAAGGCAATGCTTGCTCTCTGAAGACTGGCTTCCTGGGGCTGGCTGCTAGGGATCCTTGCATCCTTGGCTTTTCTGTCACCTGGCAATGCCCATAGCCTCTTCTCTATTCTCTTCTGGATTCCGTTGACTTCCAGCTTCCAGTTGCTCCCTGTGGCTTCTCTTTCTCTGTCCAATTTCCTTTGATTAAAAGGCCTTCAGCCATATTGATTAAGGCCCACCCTCATTCAATTTTGGCACACCTTATGTAATAACATCTTCAAAGGTCCTGTTTACAAATGGGTTCACCCACAGGATGAGGGGTTTGGACCTAAAGATGCCTTTGTGGGGGACATGATTCAATCCCCCAAGCCCATTAAAAAGTATTTTGTTAAGACAATAGGTTAATGGCTAGATTCAATGTGCTATATGCTTTTTAATCACTTGGGGGTACAAGTGGGAGTGGGAAGGTTAGGAAGAAACAGTGAGAAAAAAAATTTAAATTAATCATTATTAAATTTGTAGGTAAAAATATATGGGATACAGTTTTCTTAGCTTTTATGCTAATTCATTATTGTTTTAAAACATCAAAAAGTATTTTCACTTATAATAGTGCTGCTAAGTAAAGTAGAGTATATACATCAAGTTGTCTTTGTAGTCATGCTGCTTGGATATTAAAATGAGATTTTAAGAAGTGTAATTGGCATTTATTTTTTTTTCAGCAGGTCAAAAGGCATTCATAATTATGAGTATTGTGCTAATTGAGGATAGGAAAATGTAGACCTTGACATTGCCATGTTTAGTTACACTCACTATGAAAAAAATGTTGTTTACCCCTCGAGAATTTCTTAAGGAAAAGAAAAATCAATCTACATCAATGAACAATATTTTTCTCCCCAAGGGATATTGATTTGAACATTGACTTCACAATGGGTGAGTTATTCCCTCAGACCCCTACTATGAGTTGTTAGGTGACATGCCTTTTATGAACCGATAATCATGTTGTTTCTAGTATAGTAATCTCATCGGGGAGGTTCCAGCTTCTGAATAAGGCTGGTGCAGAATATTTCAGCTTTTATACATCTGTGTTAACTATAGTCCTGTGGACTATTTTCCAAGTTTAAAGCACATCTTGTTAAAAACCATTATTTCTCATTTTTTTCTGCCTTTTAAATGAGGTATAGCTTTTGTGTTCCTTCTGGGGGAGAAGCAGGTGGTTTGCTCCTCAATTGCATGTCCTCTCAGCTTGTGCATGGAACCAGGAAGCACTTGCAGTCATATAAATGTTCTCATGATGCTCTTTTCTCCCTTTTTGTAATGGCACAATTTGGGTGGCTCTAATTATGAAAATGAAGCACATTTTCAATTTACCAGAGAAATCATTGTGTAAAGGAATGCCGTGGTGGGTGGAGATGAGGGAAAGAGTAGGGGGTGTTGAATTCTTGTTAACATGAGTGATCATTCTCCAATTTGCCTGTTATCTGTTTTCTGTTTGGAGTTATGTATAATGTGTTTTCTCAAAGTGCTTTCTCAAAGTTTTTGTTAGATTGCTTTGGGCTTATTCATCCCTTCATTATTCTTTTTTTTTTTTAATGTATCAGTTATTTAATTAGGTTCTTTGCAAGAAGTTTAGAACACCAATTTGTGAGGATAAACTCCATTTGTGAGAGAGAACACAGAACGCAGATAGCCTTGGAGGTGAGGAACAGCTTTTGATTTTTTGGCATAAGTTGTGAGTCCACAGTTTTCTGATCAACCTTGCACTGCTGAGGGGTTTTTTTTTGCCATGGCTCAACAGCTTCTGAGGCACACCTTCAGCAGGATAATATCCAGACATTTTGCGAAGTTTAACCACTCTGGTACCTCCATTTTTGTCACCACCAACAGGTTTTGTGACAATAGCAAGAAACAACTTCTTCTTTTTCTTTTCAATCCTGCATTTAGCTGTTGAATATTTCCTCTTGTACATGGCCTTTCTGGAATACATTGCAGATCAAGAAAATCCGTCAATTCCTCTGACAAGAACTGGATTTCGACTGCAGTGAGGCTTCCCTTTTTTGGTCTTTTTGGTCTTGAGGCTACTCTTCTTAACCTTGCCACTGGCATTGTCCTTCTTGGCCTCAGGTTTCTTCTCCATAGTAGCCAGCGTCTCAGCCTTTTCACCCCCCATCTTCTGAGATGGGAAAGAGCCCTTCATTTATTCTTCAACAAATATTAATTTAAACCCTAACATGTGCCAAACACTGTGCTCAACATTGGTGATACCAAGATAAAATAAGACTCATCCTCTTGTTCACTGTAGAATTACCAATACCTAGCATGGTGCCCGGCATCTAAAAAGTACCTGACAAAAGTTTGCCAAATGAATGAGGGAATGAAGTCATACTGGTTCAAGTAGACTCAAAGGAGTAAAAGGATAATAAATAAGCCTAAATGGGTTATATAATTTTTCTGGTTTCTCACCAAGTTCCCTGACTGTGTCTATGACAATATCTGTATCTGTGTGTTAACTTTGTATCCAATATGAATCCACGTCAAACCTAATTCTCTGTTCAAGTTGATTATCTCCACACTGTTTATGCAGTAATATTGCATATGTTCTTCTTACTTACCATGTGCAAAACTGCAACTGGTTGGTGAATGAAATATTTATGCTTTGAAGAATTGATGTTCTAATCATTTTCTATTTATACTGGCGACCAACTATTTCTCAGTGAGGAGGAGGATAATTTTTTCTGTGATCTCTGTGCTTTTAAATGACTAATGAAGTCAATCTGGGCCTGGCAGATTTTGCCACAACTTGGACAGACGTAGTACTCATGGACGCCGTGTTACTTCAAAGCTTGCTGGTTCCCTGGTTCCCATTGCAATGATCTCATTAATGGCATTTTGTTTTCGAAGCGCTATCTTTCCCATTGTGCATAAAATTATGCCTCTGTGTGGCTTGGTCTTAAGGCACTGACTACTACTTTTCTTTCAACCAAGCTTATCTTTCTAAAATAATATTCTAAAGATTAAATATCTTTGATTAGCTTTGTTTTAATTTTTGGTGAAATGAGGGGAGAGGGGAATTCATGTTCTAAAAATTATCTCTAGCTTGAATAAGAGAATTGGACTTTGGAGTCGGTTTGAATTGAGATCAGCAAAATTGGGTCCATTTGCTAGACTTTAAGTTAGAAAACTGAAAGGCAGAAAGGAGACAAGGGACTTGATTGGTTCCCTTCCTCTTCTTATGCTATCCCCTGGCTCCACTTCCTCCATGAAACAGTCTGGTTCCTAGTTCCTACAGAGTCCATCACTCTGTACCACTCACTGGTCAAGAAACGCTGTTAAGGGGAAACTAAATCAAGTCCATACTCTAAGTTCATGTTGGCTCTTAATCACACTATTTTGAACTGTCCCACTTCTTTCTGTCTCTCTCTATGCATATTTTTGTTTCCATAATCAGATCCCAAGTTCCCCAACAGAAAAATATCATATTTTATATCTTTTGTTAACCATTTTCCTCAACTTCCCCCTCCCCATGCTCTAATAATGAGGTCTCCAAGTAGTTGTTGCTCACAGAATTGGAGAGAAATTGAATGTATCTCTGTCACCATGCTGTTTTCTTCTTATCAATTTGTAACCATTATTATTTTTTTACTTACTTATTGCTGCCCCTTCATAAGCTTCTTAAAGGCTGAGAACCATGTCTGCTTTGTTGACCAAGGTATGTCCAGTGTTGGCCAGAGTGAACTATTTAATGAATATTGGTGGAATATAGGAATGAATGTAGAGAAGGGGCTGCCTTATTCAGGGTGAATTTCTGCTTATCTTAAAGAAGGGAAATGAAAGCAAACTTTGATGGTTTTTGTCTAACTGTGAGCAAATTGGCATGGACAGAGAAATTCAATTAACTGTATTCACTAATTCTTATCTCTGGGTTGAGACCAAGAATTCTTGGTTCCACCCCTTTTGTGACATTAAAAAAAATAAAAACCCTTGGCATATTAGATGAACCAGATTTTTTCCTTTGTCTCAAAGAAGGCTCAGCTGAACACTAGATTCCTCACCCAGTGCAACAATCAAAAACGCAGGAAACCTCAGCTGCCTCAGATGATGTCACAGAACCCTTAAGAATGCTCACTGCTGAGTTGGGCACAGGTCCAGGAAACACAATTTTTTCTGCCAGTTATTCAGGGTCTTTGACAGATTAGGTGATCTTTTTTCTTCTTCTTTTTTTCTCATCCTCTTAAAAGGCAGTTGCGTTTACCTCTAAGCAAGACATTAGCTCTGGCTGCCCCAAATAACATTTTAATTGAAGTCTCAGTCCAAACAAATGCCCAGTCTCTTTATTAACCCCAACAGTGTAATTTTTCAACCTAAGACTGATGCAGGGGGAAACTGTCTCACTTAAGCTGCCATGCAATGGAACACGGCCGTTTTCCTCAGTCAGTCTCTTTTCTGACCTTAATTTGAACCTTAATCTCTTTTAACCATGTTCTCTTTATTAGCTGCTCATAGCCGTGGCACAATACTAATTTTCCTGTTTTTAGACTATCAGTTTGTAGAGGTTATTTCACTCCCTCTTCTCCTCTCCAAATGTCACCAATCAAGGTTTCACGGACATTTTTGGGGAAGGTAAGGTGATACTTATTCCTAACATATTTTAGGTTTAGTAATTTAAATAGTGGCTTTGTAAAATGTGCTATAGAATTTTATATTGTGTATTTCTATGCTACATTAAAGTTTATAAATTCTTTTTAGCAAAACATTAAATTGTCAGAAAAACCTGAAGAACTCTTTTAAATAATTACGAAAGAATTTGCATCAATAGACAGGTCCACACATATAATAAAGCAGGAAATTAAGGCTATTATCTTAATAATTCAGGCAAAAACAGTATGTTTTTATTAGAAACCGCTAATCTTTTGGGGGAGCCCAGAATTATCCAGATAATTGCTTCAATTCCTTCCTTCATTTTAATGCTTAGATATAATCAATGAGTAACAACAGAAAATACCTTTTTTCTTAATTATACCTTCTCATATTTTGACATTGGTAAAATGATCCAAATTAAAAAGAAAAAAAAAAAGCATCCTTTCAATAACAATTAAAAAAAAAACAACATTGTGTTTCTTTATGTGGAGTCTACCTTAATATAGCAGAACTATGTAGGTAGAAAAACAGTTCTTATGATCATGTGCTCAATTAGATTTATTATAGGTTTTTGTACTTTTTGGCATTAGCATGAAAGCATATTGGTTATTATTCTTTATAATCTAATTGGAGGCTTTGTATCTAGTTACCCCTCTGTTCTCTCTTAATATAATAGTTTGTTGATTGCAAAAATTGCATTTTTATGACTTTAAAGTCCTAGAACTTGCATTGTCATTGAAAGCTGGAGATTCAGCCCAGTGTTTGGGGGGCAGGGACCCATTGCCCTCTGGGTATGAGGAGGTGGGCAGCTGGAAACAATGGTCTGTCCCCTTCAGGGTTCAGAGACATTAGCATTGTATTGGTATGATTAACTTTGCCTTCATTTCACCAGCTATACAATTAGTGAGATTGAATCAGAATTCTCCTGGATTATAGTTTATTCTATGCTATTAAATTCCATTATTCAGGAAGTTGTTGCCACAATTGTAAAACTTCCCAACAGCTCCCACAAAGCCTCCATCTCCATTCCCAGAGTGAGTGCATTATTGTTATCTTCTCTGATAGACAGGATTTTTTTTTCTTTTCCATTGGTACCTATTTAAAGAGCTAAGAGCTAATTTGAAAATACATCTTTGAAAGGAAAACAAAATGAGATGTGAAAAAATGGATGAAGATTCTTAATTAGTCCATTATTTGACATGCACGATTTAACATGATATGCTTAGCATTGTGCATTCCCCAAAAGAACAAGGTTCTTTTTTTATCCCAAACTTTAACTCCCTCTCATTCATTATATCCCTTCTTGTCACTTTCCATTAGCTGATCATGACATCCTTGCTGGAAGGGTGAACAAGCAGATTACTTGCAAACTGGTGTAAGTGACACTCGAAAGACTGGCCTGAAGGGGGTTCTGTTATAGCAAATAGTTCCTCAGCCCCTGGAGTTGGAGAATGTCACTTCAATAATGTATTGGAGTCCATTGTCACATCATTTCTATAGCAATTGGAAACTTCCCAGGGGTGGCAGAGATGAGTCTTCTGCTGGAACTTGTGGATGATAGTATCTAATGTTACTACTGTTGCTGATGATAATAATAATAATAATAATAATTTACTGTGCCAATCCAGTTCTCTTAGCAGCTTGCATTTTACAGATGAGTAAACTGTGCCCATGGCCACAGAACTGATAAGGGACAGAGCTAGGATTTTAACTGAAGTTTGATGAACTCCAAGCTCATGCCTCTTTCTGTTAGAGCAGGCTAAACAGCACACCAACTTCTAGGAAACTTCAGTATGTCTCCCTAAATCTAAAGGGTAAAGACATGATCAAAAGAGTGATAATTTTTTTTTTTTTTTTTTTTTTTGATGGTTGACTTTTTTTTTTTTTTTTTTTTTAAATCATCATTTTATTGAGATATATTCACATACCACGCAGTCATACAAAACAAATTGTACTTTCGATTGTTTACAGTACCATTACATAGTTGTACATTCATCACCTAAATCAATCCCTGACACCTTCATTAGCACACACACAAAAATAACAAGAATAATAATTAGAGTGAAAAAGAGCAATTGAAGTAAAAAAGAACACTGGGTACCTTTGTCTGTTTGTTTCCTTCCCCTACTTTTCTACACATCCATCCATAAACTAGACAAAGTGGTGTTTGGTCCTTATGGCTTTCCCAATCCCATTGTCACCCCTCATAAGCTACATTTTTATACAACTGTCTTCGAGATTCATGGGTTCTGGGTTGTAGTTTGATAGTTTCAGGTATCCACCACCAGCTACCCCAATTCTTTAGAACCTAAAAAGGGTTGTCTAAAGTGTGCATAAGAGTGCCCACCAGAGTGACCTCTCGGCTCCTTTTGGAATCTCTCTGCCACTGAAGCTTATTTCATTTCCTTTCACATCCCCCTTTTGGTCAAGAAGATGTTCTCCGTCCCACGGTGCCAGGTCTACATTCCTCCCTGGGAGTCATATTCCACGTTGCCAGGGAGATTCACTTCCCTGGGTGTCTGATCCCACGTAGGGGGGAGGGCAGTGATTTCACCTTTCAAGTTGGCTTAGCCAGAGAGAGAGGGCCACATCTGAGCAACAAAGAGGCATTCAGGAGGAGACTCTTAGGCACAAATACAGGGAGGCCTAGCCTCTCCTTTGCAGCAACCGTCTTCCCAAGGGTAAAACTTATGGTAGAGGGCTCAACCCATCAAACCACCAGTCCCCTATGTCTGTGGTCATGTTAGCAACCATGGGGGTGGGGTAGGCGAGTACCCCTGCATTCTCCACAGGCTCCTCAAGGGGGCACTACATCTTTTTTTTTTTTTTTTTCCCCTTGTTTGTCTTTTTTCAAAAGAGTGATAATTTTAATGCAACTGAGAAATATCCAGTCACCAAACACTTCTAAATGGGGGCAGAGGATGATTGAACGAGTCAGCCAGTGATCAGATATGGATAAATTGTGCTGACTAGGAAAACAAGTAGAGAATCTGATGCTCTGATCAGATCAGCCCTGGATATGACTGTTTCCTAGGCCATTGACGTTGTCTTCCACCATGCTTTCCTTTCTCCTCAAAGCCCAGCCGTGGGACTCAGATCCTCAGCCTTGGAGAGCTGCTCCAGGAACGATGTGACCTGGGAAGAGCGGAAAGCTTGCAGATATGTGTATCCCAAACAGACACAGACAGTGGCACACCCTGATCTGAGCAACAAAACCCACTGGGACCAATCCTGGCTGCAGTGTCAGACCTGACACCAACTTCTGGCCTCCTATGGTTTTTTGCTCCTGAGTTTTCTTTGTTAACCAAGTTTTGGCTTCTTTTCCCAGGAACATTTGAAATGTTCTGATTATAAAATACAGAGTATAGAAATGTGGATAAATGCACTGATGAAAAGAAAAGTCAGATATTATCCTACAACCAGGAGAAATTTGTTAGCCTAATGGTGTATATCTTTCTAGTTGTACTCTATACGTACATATGCTAGGCCGTAAAATATGGTGGTTATACAGACAGATCCTGAAATCAGACTGCCCGTGTTTAATGTAGACACTGCCACTAGCAGAGTATCCCAATCTCCTGGAACCCCAATTTTCTCAGATGTAAACTGCCTATCTCATGGAGTTGTTGTGACAATTGATGATCTATACGTATAAAGGAACTGACATATGGGAATCAGCTAGTGCATTTTAGTTATCGTTAATGTACATTTGTCTGGTGTTCTTGTTTTGCTCACTATTTCTGACCATGCCCCAGCCTTCTTGCTTCCAAGCCCATAGGTAACTTCATCCTCTTCTCAGTTCGTTTGGCTTGATCAGCCTTCCTCTTAGCACTACATCAGTGATTTTCAAGATCTCAATTCCCGTCCATTTAATTATAACTCTTAAATAAGCATATCCAGCATCTTATTTTGTTTCCTCTCTGTCTGCTGGACATATTTCTGCCTTGATGTCCTGCTTCCTCAGCCTGACACCAGGCAAAGCCTGAGCAGCCTCCTTGTTCTCATCTTCCTTCAACTCCTTGAATTAAGTGCAGATGAAGGCAAGATCAGGAGTTTGTGATGATAAAAAGAGCAGCACCGTCAATCCACAATTCTGGGGCCTCTGGAATGTCAGTGACAAACTAGCTTCCACTTATATCTAGGCAATACAAGGGTAAGTTTATTTGTCTAAATGATTTTAAATGAAAAAAAAAAAAGATATTATGAAGGATATTTTCTGTAGTATCTTCTTTTTTAAAGTCTTTGTCATCGATTCTGTTTTTTCAGACATCTTTGCCCCACTGGGAAGGAAAATCAATGTGTGTGTTTGTGCATTTCTTGGAGGGAGGGGGGATGAGAGAGTAGATGGCCAGCGACAGGATTGAGAGAAGGGAGAATTACATTTAATGAAGCTGGGAGTTCAGGTGGACCTTTCAGTCTTTAAAAAAAAAAAAAAAAAATGTTGATTTTACATGCCAAAGTCTTGAAAAGGGCTTGACAGCTCACAGCTTTGGTGGGTTTTTCCAGATGGCAGATGCCATTTTATGTTTTGCATAAACTGACTAAATTTGCTTGCTCTTTGTACTTATTTCAGAGGAAACCATTCTCTGCTTTCAATAGGGCAGAAGAGCTCCTTGGCACTGGAACCCTCCTTTTCTGGTGAGAGAGGAACGGCTAAGGGACTGTTCTGAGGATAACCAGGCATCATCCAAAACTTCCTACATTCAGAATGAGGAAAGAGGCTGGGCCAGGGCTTTGGATTTTAAGGTTGGTTCTGACAGTGGGAGCAAACCTCTGCAGGTAAGCTATGCCGAAGAACTTTGGAAAGTTCTCTTTCCAGGTCGCCTGTTCTTATGTCCATTGAATTGGCTCATTATGCTCTTATTTCAGTGAATTTACTTTCTGCTAACTGCTAGTTGTGTGACCTTGTAATTTAATTCTTCTGGGCATCAATTTCATCAGCTGCAAAAATTTAGGATGAAAATAATGACACATCTCAGAGTTGTGAGGATTCTATGAGTTAATCCATATGAAGGGTTTAGAACAGTTCCTAACATATGGTAAGTGCTTAAGAAATGTTGTTAATTTTTTTGTTGTTGGGATTAATTTCCATGGGAATTTGCATTTTTTCCCCTATTTCCTGCTGATTGACCTTGCCCTGCTCCTGTCATCAGTATGCTAACTCTAAGTCATTTTTATGGAAAGAGGCTAGTAACAGAGTGGTTAAGCCACAGGCTTTGAAGTCAAACAGTTTGGAGTTAAAAGTCCTTAAAGTAACACTTAATAAGCTACCTTTCTTCAGAAAGTGACTTAATTTCTTCAAGCCTCAGTTTCTTCATCTATATAATAGGGATGATAATAGGACCTGCCTCTAATCCACTTGTTGAGAGGATTAAATGAGACTCAATGTTTGCACAATGTCTGGCACACGGATTTTGGAGGACACATGTTCTAGAGCTGTACTCACAAGATGGAGGCCACTCAGCCTACATTCTGAACAAAAACAATGCTTTATTGGTTACACTATTGAGAGTTTGGGTATTATTTATTACTGAGATTTATCTATCTCATTCTGACTAATATCTAAATATTTCAGTCAGGAAGGAATTCAGTGTAAGGAATCAGAAGCTTACAGAACCATGGGAAAACTGGGAAGTGAAAGTCAAAGAGATTGCTACTTATTTTCAGGAAACCTGAAGTGGAGGAACCACTGGGAAGTCGACTTGCCACTGATGATCTCAGCTGCCCACAGCACTGAAGTGAGTGATTCACAGGAAGATGCTCAGAGGCTGACACAAATCCCCGTATCTGTTATCTGCCCATGCTTGCACACCTGCCTGTAGGTACCGCTGGAGAAAAACATTCTCTTCTTCTTCTTGTCCACTTTCCAGTGCTTGTGAGAGCACTTCTTGATGGCAGGGTATACCAAGAACTCTACTGGCAGGGAAGCTTATGGAATGTAGTTTCTAGGATTTCAGCCTTTGTGGTACCAGAGGCAGCTGAGAAGGGCAGATATGGTACTGAATTTCAACAATTAATATCTGGCATAGGAAATTCTGGTGGTCGTTCTCCATAATCCAGCTCCTTGAGGACAGGTCATAATCAATTCTTTATCCCCAGTACCAGGCAATTCCAGGTAATAACTTGTTTTGGATTGATTTGAATGGACAGACAATGAAATCAATTAGGAAACAGGAATGCTATTCCCATCAGTTAAAGTAGAATTTAAGGTCTCTCGTCCATGAAATCTACTAATTCTGCCTAATGACTGCCCTAGATTCTGTCTCAGCTTAAGCCATTTTCCTCCTAGCCTGCTCAGAGTGCCTATGAAGAGAGGCTTGCTCAACAAGTGACCTTGAACTTGATCTCTGGGTTCTGCCTGCATAACCAAAGAAAGGGAATCTAGTATTGCTTTGGTTTACTGGATCCATGGAGACTGTCAATCATATATTTTGTTTCTTTGTTTTAAACTGCATCATTAAGTTCTTTGTGTAGAGTTAGTCAAAGTATTTCTGTATTTTATTCATGTGGTTCTGAACTTTGACAGAGTTGGGAGCTCTTTGAGAAATGGGGAGTTTTGAATTCATGTTGGGGTAGGATGGAGAGTATTCTGTATAGAAGGAGAATGTGGGATGGGTGTTTGTGTGCTAGGCAGCTCACATTCAGCCATAAGAAAAGGATGCCTAGGAAAGGGAGGGTCAGACTCCAGTGTGATTTCATCTGAAAAGGTGAAACTCAGAGAAAGGTTAAATATATGCTCTAGATATTTGTTTTCCTCACCCCAAAAAGGTAAGGCTATTGTGTCTGTGGTAAGAATGATATTAGAATGAATCAGAATTATTTATAATTGTCAAAAAAATGAAAGATATAGATCAGGCCATTAATTAATCTTTTTAATTATAAAATGGTGAACATATCCAGCTGAAGAGTGCTGTGTACATAATAACACAATTATGGGGGATATGATGATGTAACAGCTACTAGTGCCCAGCACTTAGCTTCTCTTTTCCATTCCCACCCACCCTGATCTCTGGCTATATTTAGTTGTTTTACACAGTACACTTTGACCACAATCTATTTTACATTTAAAAGTGTAGAAGAGTTCGGGTTTTCATAGAAAAACCAGGCTCTACTCTTCATTAATATGTTTTCTCCTTCTTGGTACTTAGAATCACGGATGAAACAATCATGAGTTTACTTTGTGTAAAGGGAAGTAGGGCATTGAGCAATCATCTAATGAATATGGTCAAGATGGTTAGTGGATCTGGAAAATTCCACTCTCAAAAAAATTACTTTCTCTACCCTGTAGCAGATTTCCTCTTGGGCTTAATCATCCACAGCATTGTCCAATTTTCTGATACTTTTTACTGTTATGCACATCACCTTAATAATGTATTTAATAAATTTCATTGGGTTCATTTGGAACCATTTATACTAAGTGGCTTCTTTTATCAGTTTATTTACTTCTTCAATAAACATAGAGCATGGTTCCAGTTATCTATTGTTTTGTAATACACCAACCCAGAACTTGGTGACTTAAAACAACAATTTATTGTTATCACTCATGGTCCTTGGGGTTGATGAACTCACTGGGCAGTTGCTGCTGTCCCCCGTGGTTGCAGTCAGATGGTAGCTGAGGCTGGAGCCACCTAAGTGAAGACGAGTGAAGACATCTTCACTCATGTGTTTGGCACTGGGCTAGTCAGTAATCCCTCTTTCTCCATGAAATTAGCTTGGGCTTCTTCACAGTTTGTTGGTCTCTTGGTAGTCAGACTTCTTACACATGATCAGCTTCCTCCAGTGTAAGTGTTCTAAGAATTCCAGGTGGAAACTGCAAAGCTTCTTGAGACCTAGATTGTGCAGATCCTTTTAGCTATATTCTACTTTTTTCAAAGTAGTCACTGGCTAGCCCAGATTCCAGGGCTTGGAGAAATAGATTTCACCACACAATAGGAGAATGGCTTGAACATTCAAGGAGGGAAGAGGTTAAGAGTGGTCATGTAATGACAAGCTACCACAAACACCTACCATGTGACAAGAGCTATGCTAGAGTTGAACAAGACAGGAGCAGTCCTGTCCTCATGGATATTAAAGTCTAGCTTAATTAGCTCTGGTTTGACTTGACAGCTTTCACAAATGCTGCATAATAAATCCGAATACTAAGTTATTTGGTTATGAAACCAGCAAATCGTTTGTGGTCTGTTCTTTTGTGGCCTGGTCATTTTGATATTCTCAATTAATTCAAAGACAATGAAATTTGAATTAAATGTGTGATTATCTGATCCACAACTTGATCATCTCAATGAGCTGATTCATTATGCATTCTTTAAAACATTAATGGGATATTTATCTGTCACTAAACAAGCATGTATTGAGTTCCTGATGTGTATGATGTTGAAACTTGCTTCTTTGACTCATAATAGGGAATATAAAAGAAGTTTCAAGTCAGATTTTGCTCCTGATGAGTTTCCATTCTCTTTAGCAGTTTTGATGGTGGGCAGATGGGGAAACTTCTGATAATCACAAAGCAAGATGGTGAACCCAGACAACACATGATAAACTAGACAAGCTGTATCTTTCAGTTTCCCTCTTGCGAATGATCTTTTGGAGAGAAGTAATTGATTACTTGCCTCAGTTTTTCAGGTTTGTTAAGTAAAAAGAGATTTCAGGACAGGAATGTTGACAGAAGAATTGGCAGTGTTCAACAGTTCTCGGTCTTATCATTTTTGGCATAGTTTATGTCCATTCAGTGGTACAGCTATGAGGGGCAGAGGGAGGGGGCTCATGATGACGCAACAGATACCTTGACATTTCAGACACAAAGGTCAAAGCCTGAAAAGGCCCAAGAGCAGGCAGATTCCTGGGCACAACTGTCAAGTTCCCTGCCATGAAACTAGTATCATATTGTGCCTTCTTATACCTATAGAGATAGATTGCGTTGTCTCATGTAGTATGAAAGGATATCATAGGGGATATTTTAAGTAAAAAGCAAAACACAAACACAAAAAGCACACTTTGCTAAAATCACCTGACTTTTTCAAGCAAAGCAAAATTTTGGCTTAATTTTCATATAATAAATCTCTTCCGTTAATCCATTAACTTGAACTTTATAACTTATACTTCATCAGCCTGGATCTTTTCACACTAGTGAAACTTTTGGCCCATAGGTATGATTTGCTAAATTATACTTCTCTCCATTTCTCATTCCAGTTTATTTATCTGAAATGCCTTTTCTTACTTTCTCTGGAAATTTGTAATAATCATATTTTTATTATATCCTGCTTTTCATTCTTACAGCACATAATTATTGTTTTGTGTTCACATTGTTATGTTATGACGGTTAATATGTCACTTTATAGTTTTTCATGGGTACCTTATTTGCCCAACTAGATAGTAAAGGCAGGAGCTTCTCTATTCTATCAATATATTTGTATACACACAAATATACATACATATGTATATGTATATGTATAGTATATCTACACATACATACCCAGGAGACACTCTTCAACAGCTGATTGACTATTTCCATTATCCACTTCCCTTTGCATATTTTGCAGTTGTATGATAAATTATATGATAAATTAGATCAAAATATATGTCTAATGAGTTATTCAGGTTTTTAAAGAACCTCAACTTCATATTCATAAAGTTAAAATAGTCTAGATCATTGCTCATTTTTTTTCATTTGAGAAATTTTTTTCATAAATTTATGACAAATTTACTTAAGCTATGCAAGTATTTGTGATTGGTTGTTTTGGCTAAAAGTGACTTCTTTTTTTTCTTGCCTTGAATTATGGAAGTTATCTAACTCCTCAACTAGAGGTGACAAAACCTGTGAATTTCCAAGTTGATCTTATGGGGTGTTATTCAGGCTTGCTTTTATTGGTCATGAGGGAGCCACAGGGTGGATTGGAGGACCTCAACTTTCCGTCCTAATGTCTATCGGTATCCTACCTCTGTTTATTCAAATGAACATATAATTTAAGCAAAAACTTGGGGCTGACTTGGCTAATTCAGCCTCAAGAAAAATCTCCAAGCCAACATGTCACACCTACTTTTCTTCTAATCACATTGCTGTTCCTAAAACTTTCCTATATGGAAAGCTTGGTGCTGCTTGCCACATATGAGTAGATGAGAGGCTTCCTAACATATCTGATTTCAGGGCCACCATGAAATATTTTCCATCCTTCAAATTCCATTGAATTATTTTGACATTCCTGATATTACCTGAACATGAAATAAAACTTTCTTCTTAAAATTGGACATAGAGTTAAAATGCAAACACTGCTGGAAGCGTTAATACAAGAAGTCCTTATTCATACAACATGATAATGAGTGATACTAGATCTTTTCTTGAAAACAGGTTTTGATTAGGGCAAAGTAGTGACTGAGTTTGACAGAATGGCAGATCCCTGCATTCTTAAATCACCGAGCTTAGAAGTAGGGTGTCCATACCCCATGGAGAATCCAAAATGATCCATTAGTATGCAGAAAGAAAATATTAAAACTTTTGTTGATTCTAATTTTTATTTCATCTTTAAGATTTTCTTGGTGCATTTGTTTTGATTCATGCCATACAATAATTCTTATACAATTTATTAAAAAATACAGAGGTATGATATGCTCAACATTTTTTCCTTAATAGACACATGTACTCTAAAAGTTTAGAAAACACTGATTAAAAATTAGGACAGATGTGGATAAGGTGTTCATGATGCTATGGAGAGGAACAAGGTATGCTTACAGAAGCAAGCAACCTCAGAATTCTGACTCTGGTAATCACTGGCTTTAGTTATTTGATCAATAGGGAGTTTACTAACTTTCACCCTGAGGCCAGGACAGTCCCTTTTAAGATATCAAGGAATTGCTCAATTTTAGGATGTTGACTAAAGAAAGTAGATTTTAGTCATACTTTTTTTTTTTTCCATTTTGTTTTCTCAAGGGTCCCATGGGAACAGAAAGTTTTGAGGGAGTTTACTGTTTGTGCAAGATGACTGGTTGGGTAAAGAAGTCCAAAGTATTTTATCTGCAGAACAAATAAAGCCTGGGCAAAGGTAACTGAAACAAATGTCTCCCACCTTGTCCCTTTTGCATGTCTAAGGGGATGTTTTTACTGACGGTTGCATAATAGAAAATGTGAAATGGAAAGGAGATGTATTTTAAAATCCTACTGGTTAGCATTAGTTGCTGACCTTTATTTTTCTTAATTTGGTAAGCAACTGTTGGTAGTGCAACTGCAAAATTCAGTTAAAGAGTGAAAAATCTATTTGTTGATTAGATATTTCTAAATATTCAGATATTGTTAGATAGACAGCATTTGGATGGCTGAATTAGAATTTTTCACCTTCCTCAATTGTAGACATGACACAGCTTGAGGCAGATACTAAAATGAGTTTACTAACTCATGGTTAACCTGGACTTTTGTTGTTGTGGTGGTGGTTGATGACAACAGACAATTGGATTGTCCTTATGGTTAATCCCCAATAACTGCTGACAGATATCCAGAATGGACAAACATAAAGTGTAGGGTTCAACGAGTCTTCTAGAATATGCATTCTTATGCATAAATGTTGATGAGAAAGTGGGATATGTTTGAGTGGTTGAGGTTAAACATGTAAATTGGGAAAGATAAAAATGCTTTGGGTCTTAGAGATGCCTATTGACCAGATCTTTGCTTGATCATTCCCTTTATTTTTACTCTTTGTTGTTGTTTTTGTTGGAACTTGAGGTTTATAAAGCCAGTTAAAGAGGCATTTTACATGGAACAGTCTTGAAGTATGATAATGAATGAGCCAGAAGCCAATTATGGCTAGAAACTGAGTAAATAAAAGAGCTGATTGCCCATTTTTAAATTAGATAGTCAAGAGTTTTATAAACTTTTTCCAAGTATGTTTATCACCCAAGAATTGTTTTCTCAAGGAAATATTTTAACAAATGACTCTAGACATTAAGAACAAAGTGGTTAGGATGAGATTCCTCACCTCATTTTTGGATGGTTGAGAAAATCCTGGTGGTACTGAAAATGTGCTGTGGTTTTCCTCAGAGAATTGCCCACATGAGCATGTATGGAAATACAGTTAACAACTGAAACCATTTAATGTCCCAGTTATTTGAATAAACACACCATTTACTGGTACAACTGTTCAAAAACTTTAAAAAAAATCAAAATTTTCCAATATGGAGAAGATGAATTCGAATTTCTAAGCCTAACCCTTGCTATGACCTATGGTTTGGAATTTCACTTATGACTAGCCATTCATATGGAAAAATGGATTAGCAGAAATTTAGGTTAGACATTTAGAAGTACTTCTGTTATAGACTGTGAGGTCACAAATAAGGTTAGTAAATTCTGGATTCTTTCAAAGTCCAGAATAGAAAATCATCCTTCTGAGTTGGTATATTTGTAGTTTTTTCCTGAAAATAATGACCTTTGGAGTTTCCATCAAGCCCTAGGATACCATCAGCAGCCATCCAGGGCTCATGGCATTTCATTTTAAAACAAGCGACTTTCTGAGGAAAGTTGGGGATTGTGGGAATATGTGAATGTTGAGAGAAAAAGTGAACTGCCTGAGTAGAGATAATGAAACACTGTGATTTAAATGTGGGCTTATACCTGCAGAATCTATTAGATACATTGATTAATAATAATAAAGACAATAATTATAGACCAAGGAACATTAAGACATTTGGTGAAGAAGATGGCAGAATGTAAGAGAAAAGGAGAGACAGAAAGACAGAGGTGGGGTGGGGGTGGAGAGTGAAAGCACACTTGAGGCCCGGGGCTGGCTGGCTGCAAGCTCAGAGGGCCTGGTTTTCCAATCTGGCACTCAGCTGGATGAGTCTGTTTATTCAGCCACAGTATCAGACATTCCCTTTTCCTGCCTGAAGAAGTCCCCTTTGAAGAACTGCTCTGCTGGGGAGTAGTTTCCCCTTGGACGGGCTACTCCTTTTTGCGGTCCTAAAGGAAAAAAACTGGAAATGCCACAAGAATGTTCTTTAAAGTGATATTCCAGCTCCATGTGGGGGGAGGATGAAATAGCAGTAAAAGGTTTATTTCCTGGTTGAGGTATTTTTTTCCCCTCTCAAGTGAATATTGCATTGAACAGAGATGTCACATGAATGCAACTGGGGTCAGATGTTCTCGGTTACCCCCAAGTCTGTGTGGTCAGGTTGAGACTGGGGGTGGGAGAGCACAGCTCAGAGCAGTAGCTTATCAAGCTTCTGTAGGCCTGGAGCGTGGGCTCATCTGTGAGGGGCAGAGATGATTCCACAGGCCCTGCAACCCAGCCTTGCGAGTCTCTATCTGCAAAAGAATCAGTGGTGGTGGTTTCTCTGAGGACCAACTTATACCTTCAAAGCAAAGCAGTGGATGAAACTTTATGTAGCAAATTGGGGAACAATGTTCATAGTCGTGTTGGGCAATTCACAGGTTAAAAATGTTACTTTAGGACATTATTGTTAATTTCTCATATTTCAGTGACAATTTTTTCAAAGAAGTTTTTCATCAGCCCTCATGTCAACTCCATAACGTAACTAGGGTAGATGTCAGTCACCTGGCTTTTCAATCTCTTTAGACAAGGATCTGGCCAAAGAGAAATGGTTCCCCAGCTCCTTACTGGTGGGGGCAGAACGACAACCCAGGTCTCTTGACTCCTGGATCAGGTCTCTTTTCTCTGTGTTCTTGGGACTTGTACAAAGGGATATGGGAGTTTCAGTGAAAAGGAAGGTGACATTCTCCATCTCCTCCCACGTACATAGAAAGTTGCTCTGACTTTGAAGCCATTGCTCTCTGTGTGTCAAAATCTCTCTCAGGGACTGGCCTATGGGAGGAGGTTCAAAGTGAAACCTTCAGAGGGCAAGTCTCATGTTCCAGTCACTACTGCTGCCCATGCCTCTGGGTGATTTATTCATTCTTTACTTGTCACATAAACAGGAGCTCTCCAGAATGGAAAGGATCTATTGCTCCATGTCTGGGATGAGCCCTTTGAGTCAGAGTGCTGCCTCACCGTGAGGCCTTGTGTTCCAGGAGAGGTTATGGATGTACCCAGCCGTCCACACTCTCTTCCTGGTTCCTGGCTGAGACTTGTAGGATTCACATTGGCTCTTGGGACCTGGGAGTGAGATTTGAGCCCACAACAGCTACCATATCTGAGAGTAGGAGTGAGCCAGAATTTCCTTCCAGGAAACATGGATTTATGTTTGTCAGGGCCTGAAGGGGAAAGTAAAGCAGTGTTACTTACAGGCTGCTTTTCTTGCTTTGATAAACAGAGCCTTATATTTTACCCAACTTTTCCTGAATGCTTGTATTTTCCCTACAGGTAAAGCTGAAGTTTCGCAGCATTTGAGCCATATCATATAATTATTTGTATCCTCTGAGGGTTCCTAGTGCTTAAACTATCTGAAGAATGAACGGGAATCCATTTTCATCCAGTCCTTTATCCCGGTGTCTCTTAGCCTATAGTTTGAATAAGAATCACCTGGGAAACATGCATGTGTACTTTGAAATAACTGCTGAGATGAATCTCCTCTGCACCAAAGTTTGAAAATTCTTGCTTTATCCTTTCTCCTCCTTGGCTTTGAAAACTCTTGGTGACTTTGAACAATGTTATAAGCACAAATACAATCTGAGATTTGTGTAGTTTTATGATTTACAAGATCTATTTCACATGCTTGCCTAATGAATAGCCCTATGATGTGTGTTCTTTTTTGACCCATTTTATAGATGAGGATGTTTTATGATCACGTAGGCCATTTGTGACAGAGCCTGTGCTGACCCCAGGTTTTCTGATTTCCCCACCCCCCCCTCCCTGCTAGCTCCTGTGGTCTCTGTGCCCTTGTTGGGCATTGCTGTTTTTTGTGTGGAAAGTGTTATTCCTGATAATGCCTGCTGCCCGTATCATAGGAGCAGTTACTGTGGTGTATGTGTGAAGCCAGCAGATTAACACGGTGTGCAGTCCTAATGAAGTATATAGTAGGGTAAGTGGCTAAGACTAATAATGAAGCGTCCTTTCCTGCAAATATTAAATAAGTACAAAATTTTGGTTTCTAACTGAACTGGAAAAGCAGAACTGGGAACTGGTGAGAGGTGAGAGTCCTTCCAGAGAAGGACCTGTGACTTAAACTGTCCTCTCCTGACTTCTCTTCCCATTTCATTTTACTGGAATTGGAGAAGGGATGGGAAATGGCCTGAGCTCCTAGAACTTGCTTTGTGACCTGGAATCCCGGAGATTACCAGGCCAGCTTTCTTGAGTTTGACTGTTTTAGTTGTCTATGAGGTTCACAGCTCGAGCCAAAAAAGAGTACTCAGGAACTAGTGTGGACATGTGGAAAGTTGTAAAGCTTGAGCAGTTCACCTCTCACTTAATTCAAAAGGAAGAGAATGCTCCTAAATTCACCAGATGCTCAATGGAGCATGCAGCCATGCTTCCAATGGCGATTTAATGGTTTCCATGGTATTCTAAACAGAACTTTCTGGATGACTCTTTATTCTTCGATTAGTTACAAAGTGCCGACAGCCATCAGAAACTGAGACTTGTCAACGGAAAGAAAAGGTGAGCCTGAAACTTCTGCTACTACCATTTCTCCTCCACTTAACTGGGAAAGGACCTCTTCTTTAATCATGGAGTAATGGATGATTGATATGACTGTACCTTGATTAGAAAAGGTTTCATTTTACTTGTGCATGGTACATGGAATTAGTTAAGGGTTGCATAGGAAAAGAAGTGATGGACTATTGTTCACATTAAATTATAATGACAGCCTTCCTAACCACTGTGTATTTATTATGTAAGAAAAGAAAATGTCTGGTAAAATTCTGTATAGGTTAATAACACCTTCATAATATACTCCTTCTTTTCTATTGACTTGAATAGCCCTCCTACTGACTTTTAATGGATTATTAGAGTTAATTACATCAATTGCAATATAATTGATTCTTAAATACTATGTAGAAACCTCATACAATTATGGAAAAACAAAAGTTATCTAGACATCTCAGATCAAAAAAGATTTGGAATTCCTGCACATTTAATTTCTGATAATCACTAGTCAGTTTGGACATTAAGATTGCATGGTGTTTTGTTTTCTTTTTGCTAGGTTTTGACAGAATTGATAGTTTTACAACATTTAACTCAATACTCATGGAAATATAAGATTAAAGCTGTGAATGCAATTTTTTTTTTTCCTAAAAAAGATACTTCATGGCTTAAAAGCTAAAATGTGTTACCTGTATAACATTGACAGAAACAAACTCAGGGGAAAATCAAAAGTGGATTTGATGTTGAGCTTTTAGAAATCTCTTCTGTACAGGTATAAAGATTCCTGCAGGTCTTAGGGTTTGTTACCAGAGGGCTTTAAAATATGACAAGGGGGATAAATAGCCTAAAGGGGCAAAAAAATTCCTTCCTATTTTATATTGCGATATGGCCTATGTGTCCTAATGTCAAAACCACTGGTCAAAAAGAGAAACATTCATTAATATATGATATTTGATGTCATTTAGAGCAAAAGAAATTCTTGAATTAGAATAGTTTGAATGCAACCTTTTCATTTTTAACTGATTTGGGGAACTAGTTTGTGGGTATTGATACAGGTTTAAATGTTAGTTTTCTAAAGGAGTATCCTGCTTTATAGATACAGATTTTTAGTTCATTCCAAAATAGTCTACAAGTAGGTGAATGGAGGCAGCTTGGTGTAACGGACAGATCACTGGAACGGGATTCAGCTGATCTGGTGTTGTGTGTTACTAGCTAGCTGGATGACTTAACTTCTCTGGGCAGTAATGTTTTCATGGATTAGATGAGTGAGAGAACCACTACATTTTCTCTGCCATGAATCACCTACCTTTGAATTTTGTGCTTTTATTACCTATAGTAATTCATTTGATTCTTAATATAAGCTGTGCTTTCTTCTAACTGGGTTGTAAGTTTCCAAGGACAAGGACCATGCCACATACATCTCTGTAACCTCCTAATATATATGATAGTTTCCTAGCATAGAATAGGCTACTGTTTGGTTGATTGTGTCCATCAAAAGGAAGTGTTTCCATTTACTCCTGAAATTCTTGATATGATGTAATAAGAATAATGGCAGAACCCATTTATTATAATCTTTTAACTTTTAAAAGTGCTGTAAAATATATTTATGAAACAATTAAGCTTTGAATCAGAAGCATTTAAGATTTAAAATTTCACCCAATTTTTCTGCAAATTGAAATGCAGTTTCATTTTCTATTGGGATTTTTAATGGAATTTGAGCAGTCTGTTCTAATGTTCATCTGGAAGAACAATGCATGACAATAGCCATGAAAAACAAAAACATTAAGAGGAGTGGAGACTTGACCGAATAGTTATCAAAACAAGCTAAGCATCTTAAACAATTAATATACAAGGGTAGTGATAGACACATCAACCACTTGAAAAGATTAGAGTCCAGAAGCAGATCTAAGAATATAGAGGAAGTTAACAGATAATTTTGAAGCATTTCAAATCAGTGGTGAGAGTAGACTGTTTAGTAAATGGTATTGGAGCAACTGGCTATCCAACTGGACTCATACCATACATGAAAGTAAATCTAGATGGAATAAAGCTGTAAACATGAAGATAAAATCTATACAAATATTGGAAGAAAATATAAATGAATCTTTTAAAGATAATCTTGGCCTATAAAGTCTATATCAACAAGATGGAAAATCCAGAGGCTATTAAAGAAAACCTGACAGATTTGATTTCATTAAAAAAATGCACACAAAGTTAAAAAACAATGACAGATTGGGACACAAAATTTGAATTATACATTACTGAAATAGGGTTACTATCCATTATTCAAAGAGCACCTACAAGTTGATGAGAAATATATAAATAGCTCACTTGAAAAAAATGAGCAAAAGATAGAAAATAGGCAATTCTCAGAAGAAAAAATGCAAATAGCTAGTAAACATTTGAAAAATATGCTCAACCTCATTAGTGATAAAAGAAATGTAAAATGAGTTGCTGTTTTCTACCTACCAAATTGGCAAAACATTAGGGAGTTGATTGGATATATCAGTTAGAATGAATGAATATACCATACATACCATCAAGGACAGATGTTGATGATGAGTTGTTAGGTGTAAAAAGCATGTTGTATAACATTCATTATATTGTGTCATTTTTGTAATACTTTAAAAAAAGCATATGTATGTAAAATATATTTTGATAGTATTTATGCATTACAAATACATGACACTATCTTTTATAGTAGTTGTCTCTCAAAGTAGGGTTAAGGTGGGTCTAAGAATACATCTCTAATCTTTGGAACACTTTGCAATGGGGAGTCAATCCTTTTCTTATGCTTTATTTAACACTCATCAGGCGGAATAACTGATCATTAGGAGGCAGTTAAAAGTCATTAGTTCAGGGGATTTAATTGAACTGATTATTCTATGAATACAGGGCAGTATTTTATGGAATCCTAGTCAACTCTGATAAAATTTTTCAAATTAATCTTGTTGAATTAAATAGTGTTCTGGCCCTATACTGTGATTTCAGTAGTTGGACCCCTTCAGTCTTTAGGTTCCTAAGCTTTGTACAAAGGCTATGGTAGATTTGCCTCTTCTCTTCAGCTGTCATCATTCCATATGACATCCAGGGGCCCTCCCCACCTGCTCCCATGAATACCCTTTGTGTTAAATAAATCACAACATCCTGGAAGCCAGGCCATCAGTGGGGTTAAACAAGTCAATGTAAATAAAGTCTTGTGATTAGTTTGAACTTGCTTCCAAGCTGTTTGTTAGCAAGGACATAATAAGTTCAGACCTTTGGTCATATGAGTCTTTAAGGAAAACTTTTTCCCCATTCCAATGACTTCCTGTTCAGGGGAAAATGAGAGGAAATGAACCTCTAGCAAGAGGATGGACCCACCCTTTTCCAGTCGTGTGGCTAATTTGTCAGGTGTAATATTGGCACCTGTTCGCTTGTGTTGGCTTCTTGCCCACCCTTGCTGGGGATGTGTCCAAATACTTGTAAAAGGCAGTAGAAAACTTCAAAGCCATTTGTAAAAGAAAAGGATATTGTCATTAAAGAACTTAATGCCGAATACTCCCAATCATTTAGTGATTTCAGATAAAAGGAAAATTTTAAAAACACATTATCTAGAGTTTTTTGCTGATAGATCATATGACTTGTTAAAACAAAGCAATGCAGTTGATTTAGTAACAGTAAGGTTTCATGGGTATATTTATTGATTAAATATTTAGCTTGCTTGTTTTTGAGAAAATCAGCAAAAGGATCAATTATTTATAAGATGAGTATAAATTGTTTCTTTATGGAGGATATAATTCTTCAAATTCACCTTTATATAGTTACTCTCTTTGTGCTTGCTAATTGAACTGTTTCCTTTCAGTCATAAAAGATAACTACAACAGTATCAAGTGGATCTGATAAATGACAAGGAATGATATGGGTTTTCAGAATTCATTAGGAATTTTGGATGGGCACAGCTGGTTTTGTTCCATATCTCTCAAATTTTCACTGGAAATAATTACTGCCTTTTGAACAAATGGTATACTTAATTTTCTTGCGATTCAAGGTAAATCTGTTCATGAATGAAGATTAACCAAACTATAATCAGTGGCCCTTAATCTATAATAAAGTCTATATAACAATGGAACTTTTTTAATCATATAGTTAATGTAAGCTTTATTGACTTAGTGTATCTAAAACTCACGTGGTGCAATCAGCATTCATGGATATGGAAAACAAAAATGATTAGTCTCCCTAAAGCGTACATTCATGGTCTCCTAACTTATAAACCTCAATCAGATGATTACTTCCATCAAATGACCCTTAAGTCTTTATTGGGTTTTTATTGGCCTAAAACAGTGTCAGAGAAGTTTACTAAATTATTAACTGAATATTTGTTGAATGTCTTCTCTGGTGAAAAGTATGGAGATTTGATGACTTCCATAGGGAACAGCAAGGACTCATTACATAGGGGTCCTTCAAGCCTAAGAGTTGATAGCTCGAGACTTCAGAGATCTTAAATTATCTTGCAATCTACCTGGCTGACAAGCTTAAAACATATAAATAATTAGAAATAATACATTGTGTGACATAAACTGTAAATGGGGTGGGAGTTCAGAAAAAAGAGAGATCAGTGTTGATTGGAATAACCTTTGAGGAAGTTAGTTAGCTGAATCTTAAGAATGAATAGGATTTAGGAAACCAAAACAAAGAAAACAGTAGGCACTCTAAGTGGGTGGGAACTGGGAATAAGCGTTGGGTGAGGCAGATCCTTTGAGGAGATCAGATGATTCCCGCACTGCTTGCATGTTCCTATGTGGAAGGAAATAAGGCAATCATTTGAAAGGTCTTGTAAGCTCAGCAGAAGAATGTAGGCTCTGGAAGTGCAGGGGAAGGGGGTAAAGTGATTTAAGTAGTTTAGGAAGATTTTTTTCCAGTAGTGATCTATAGTGAGGAGAAGCTGTAAGGAGGGAGATGTGTTAGGAGGCTCTTGAGAGAGACAAGGATAAAAGACAGCCACATGATGGTGATGTAAAAAAGGAGAGAAAAAGAAATGACCTTAGGAGATGAAGGAAGGAAGAATGAGGTTAGATGGCATTGGATACCGGGACTGGGGGAGGAAAAATAGGTCAGAGATTACCCCAAATTTCTATCCTGGAAGGATGGAAGATAGATAATATCACTGACCTCTGGATGAGAGAAAATGATAAGTTTTGTCTTAGGCAGGTTAGATCTGGAATCAATTAGGATGTCTAATAGAAATACATTAAAGGCAAATTGGAAAGACAAGACTAAAGAGAGGGCAAGGGGCCAGGAAGAGACATGGTGAATTAATGATAACCAGCTATAATATTCCATATTGCACGGTCTGATTTTCAAGGCCGCCCTCACCTAGCCTCATCCTACTTATTCAAATTCATCTTCAGCTATCCCACAGTCTGTACCCCTCCTTCCATTCCAGCCAGTCTGCTCATTTTATGCTTCTTTTTATCTTTGTGTCTGAACTCTTGCTGTTCTCCTTGCCTAGAACCCTCTACCTAAATCCCTAATTATTAACATCTCCCATGCGATAGGGCTAGCTTATGTCCTTGGTGCTTCATGAGGATGTTTTTTAAGAACTCCAGTCACACAAAATCATTTACAAGTCTATATTGTTATTTAATTGGGCCAAAAATAAGTGCCTATCTTTTCTGCAAATATAAACACCTTGAGGATAAGGATCGATGTTCCCCTTGCCTTAGTTAAGAATTACATTTGACTGCTAGGAGCAGAGGTCCCTAAACGGTGGCTTAAAAAAAAATTAGGGCTCTTATTTTTCTCATGTTATGAGAAGTCTAGAGGCAGGTAATCCAAAACTGATTTGGCAAATCTTGATAACAGCCGAGACCCAGCCTTCCTCTACCTTATCATCAAGCCATCTTTGGGGTGCATTTGTCACATCCGAGTCCCAAGCTGGCTGATCCTCTTCAAGTATGGCATCTGTGCTCCGGGCAGAGAGGAGGGGAAAGGCAAAGGGCAAGCTGGGCTTGCGAACTGTATCAGCCCTACTTTTAATGTGGTTTCCTGGAAGCTCCTTCCTACAACTTCTGCTCACATTTCACAGTTGGTAGATGGATGTATGGTCACTCTTATTTGTAAGTATGGCTAAGAAAAATGTTTTTTAGCTGGTTATATTGCCATACTCAACAAACTCTGGGTTCTTTTAGGAACAAAGAAGGGCTATTGAGTAGGCAACTATTGTCTGTCTCCATATATAGAAAGAGAGATTATGCTATATGACTATCTCTCTCTCTATTTCTATTTGAACATGAATATATATGTCTATATGTATATATATATACAAATATGAGAAAGACATTAAAACTGATCAAAATTAAAAAATGACATAAAAATATCCTGAAATATTAAATCTTTTGCTAATTACCATGTGTATTATAATTAGACACCAGTGGAACATATTTTTACAAAATTACTTGTTGCAAAATTACTTTTACAAAATTAACACAAGTTTTTTTTCTATTGTTATGGTAGCTTTGATTAGTTTTCTTGTATCTATAGTCAGCATTCGTGCCCTTGGATTTCTTAGAAGTTAAAGGCAGTGAATTAATGATTCTGGATTTAGTTCTGTGTTTTTAAAAGTTTTCCCTTTTGTTCCCTTCCTTCTTCATGATTTAACCATTTATCCTCAAACGGTATGTGTGAAACATTTTGAATCTTAAAATTATCAGCACATTTGAAAAGATAAACATACACCAAACAAAGCTAAAAAGAAATCAGTGATAATTCCAAATGATGATCACCATTCTAACAGTCACAGAGCCTGCAGAAGCATCGCAAATATTTTTTCCTTTACTTGTCGCTGTTCACTGTATGTCACTGTTCACCACCTTGACTGTGCTCTCTCAAGTATCCCCGAGGAAGTTTCTCCTATGATCTAGCAAACAAACTTCCCATGGTGCTGGCTCTTAGCTTTACTGCATCCATTCTCTACACCACCTTGCACAACTCTGCTCCACCGTACTGATAGCCTTTGCTGTAAGAAAGTGCCTACTTAGTGAGAACAAAAACGTATTTTGTGCTGTGATTGTATTTTGGTGGCATGCTGGTAAAGGCCCAGATGAAGGACTCATGTATTTTCAGTTGAGGACCGGAGGACTTGGGAAAAGATGGTGCTGTTCAAACTTGTGCCTTGGCAGCCCTACCCCTTGCCCCCAATTGTTCCCAAATTACTGGATGGGGGTGAGAATAATAGGAGTTACGGAATGGACTCAAGAGACTTGCAACCATCAACTCTTTTGGCTTCCTAAATAGACCTGCATTAGACACACTGACTTGTGGCTCTGAATTAAAGCAAGAGAACCACAGGGAAGAATGTATCTTTACCCAGCATCTATTTCATTTACAGAAAAGTGGCTTGAACAAATTACACACAGAACTATGATTAGGATTCAGCAACAACAACAATAACAATTTACATTTGTGTAGAATTGTACTGAGTGCCTCGCCAGTCAGACAGAGCAGACATTGTTTCTCCTTTTAGATGAGGAAATGCTATGAGAACCATGGCAGGTAGTGGACGAGCAGCGAACGGAATGCGAGCTCATGCTGCAATGGTCATGGCAGGTGCTTTCCCCCAAAGATGACTCTTACTCAGCAGCTTCTCTTTAATCAGGTCAACAGATCAGAATGCTCCCTTATGAATCCCGTGGATTAACCTGTTGGGATAAGGTGACATTTGCCTGCAAGGCTATTTCCTATCCACCCTTCCTATTATTTAGTCTTAGCCAATGTAATTACGTGCTTGTATTGGAACAACGAAACCAATAAGAAAAAGAAATTCACTCGCCCCTCTTGCTACACATCACTGCCCTCAATATGGCACCCAAGTTTCTAATTTTCTAAGACAACATTATCACTTAGGGTTTAGGCATATCTTTATCTGCTGACGGATGGAGCGTGTGGCAGGCATTTCCACACCAGGACTGTATGTCATATAATTACCTAAACATTAGAAAGGAGATAAATAGAGGGCACATTGAGTATCTGTTAAGGGGATGAAAATGATTACAGCATTGGCTTGATACTAACAGTGTGGTAGCATGGATCGATGACAGTGAAATAGTTAAAGACAATCAACATTAATTGGAACTTATTGTTTGCTTTCTTTTGAAAATTTAAAGTTATCCAAATGATGTGTTAGTTTTGTTTTTTTTTTTTAAAGAAATGTTTTCTTGGGAGAAGACAATATTTTGAAAGGTTTTTAATTTATGAGAGCCCATTGCCTTCGGTCTCCCATTGCTGCATGAGGTTGAACAAATGTTAGCTGTAACTAATTAATTAAGTTTGCAGAAAGTAGCAGCAGGGGATTGGAAACTTGAAGTGGAAATGAGCATTTTGACTGTAAACATGGTAAACATGTTGCCTGCCTGAGAGACTATATCTGGATTGAGTGGTTGCTGAGTTATCCAAAGAAACGCAGTATCTGTGGGAAAATCATACTTGGCGGGGAGAGAAAAATAACAGTATCTCTTTGCTGGCAAATCCATTTATTTATTTCCTAGGCTCATTTTCACATGCTATGCTTGGTCTGGCTGCATACTATTATTATTGAGCCATCCTCTGTGCAGGAAGGTGACACCACGAACTTGCTCTCAGAGGAAAAGGAACTAATATTTGTTGAGTGCCTCTTCTGTGCCAGGCTCTTTATATATATTATGCCATTTCTCTGTGTAAGGTAGATATCATTTTACAGATAAGGAAACTAGGTCTGAGTATTCAGGACCTCACTGAGGATCTCAATTTGTAGGTGATGGAACTAGGATTTGAACCCAGGCTAATCTGACAGTGGAGCTTTTTCATCTACACCAGGATGCTTTCCCGTGCTGGGAGGTAGGGGAGAGCTGAAGGGAGCCACGGCAGCCTCTTGCCTGGCTTCCCTTATGGCTGGTGGAATGATAGTCAAGGGCAAGCTCTGGGGCCTTGGAATGTAGAATGGGATCTGTAAGTGATTTGCAGGTCACACTTTGAGAAATGTTGGGTTAGAGGGATTCCTGAATACGATTCCTTTAACTAGCGCCCTTGTAGCCTTCAGACTACACTGGGATAGTCATGATCCTTCTCTCAGGAATTTGAACCCATACATGATTCCAAAAAATATGAGGGGATTAACGGCAGACATGAAAGCTGAAAGGGGCCATGTACAGAGGGAAGGAACAGGGCAGCCATAATGGACTCTGGGCAATCTGAGGTCATGCGGGAGTAGAATAACCATGACTAAACAAAGGAAACTTTGTTTAGAAAGAAGAGGTTAAGAGAAGAGCATATAGAGAAGCAAGGACATAGCATGTGGAGATCGAGTCAACACCCCATCCGTAGAGCTTTTCAGTTCCCAGGATCTTGGCCGTAAGGCACAAGGCATGTTGATCTTGTCCTTACAAGTCTGCTACTTCAGACTCATCATTTGCTCTTTGTACCATCAACACTGGGCAACATTACTGTATAGATTAGAGACTTGTAGAAGAAATTTATTAGAAATGCAGTAGAACAATTCAGGACACTCAAGAAATTCTGGAATATCTGAGTAGAATTGCACATACTTTTCTTAGAATTTAGTTAAGACTTAAGAACAGATCATTCTTAGAATTTAGTTAAGACTTAAGAACAGATCATTGGTCTTTTATTGAGTTTATAGTGGATATTACTAGAAAATAATAAAAATAAAAATTGCAGTATTTGAAAATGTACTTGGTAAATATATTGGAGTCTAAAAATTGAAGAATGAAATCTTCTTGACTAAGTTTAGATTTGCAAAATTTGAGTGGATAAAATTAAATTTGATAGAACCAATGGACACAGATGAAAACTCACAATGCAAGTGCTATAAATTATAGAATTTAGTATGGTAAAAAATACTGATCAATAAGTCAAATCTTGTTTGTAAATTCACATCTGAATATTGAACTAGATTAAAATCATGTCAGTAAAATAAGAATGAGATGGAAAAAACACTGGGAAAAGTTTGCCTATTTTATGTAGAAAAATATTTTTGAAATTAATTTGGACTAATGGGAGCTTCTGCTCCTGAATAGTAGGTGGTGCCAGGCTATCAGCTCATGCTGTAATAACTAGAAAAAATGAAATAAATTGTTAAAAAAAAAAAAAGCATATTTTATAGACATTGGTGGGCTGGGAAGCAAAAAGTATTAGATAAATTAAAATTCCAGAGACAAGTTCTCTTCTTAGGTGAGCTGGCTATTTCCTGGGGACAGTTGCAAGTCTGACCACAGGCTGAGGATCAGCCAGACTTAGCCTAGACAGAGGGACTCTGCTGGGGAAAGACAAACCTCTAGTGCTTTGGACAGCCACATAAACTGATGCACTAGAATCCAGAGGAACTCCAATGCCTTATCCAGTTTTTCCAAAAGACGTCTTCTGAGTACTGGGGGACCAAGATCCCAGGGAGCTGGGCTGGAAAGGCAAAGTGAAGTGTCTCGCTGCCACATAGAGCTTGGGGAACCCTCTAGATGGAAGGGGCTTCAAAGAACACACAACCGTTCTTGAGATATTTGAGAAGAGGTGGACCAAGTCTAACTAAAGCTTCAATCCAGCTCCAAGTCAGCTTAGTTCCTGAGGACTGAGGTGATCAGTCCCTCTCCTCTCTGCCTTTCAGAGGAATGAGCAAACCCTGTGGGGAAAATTAACTTCAATCTTTAAGATTCTTTTACATAGCATGTTCAATGTACTATAAAATATTATGTTATGTGGAGAAGAAGAAAAACATGACTGCAATTCAAGAGAAGAAACAAGCAGTAGAAGCAAACACATTGATGATCCAGATGTTGGAGTTAGCTCAAAGGCTTTAAAATGACTGTTTATAAAAATAATAAAGAAAATGGAGGAAATGATGAACAACATAGATGAAAAGATGGACAGGTTCAACTGAGAATTTGAATCTATCTAAAAGAAACATATCTATAACCAATAGAATTTTTTTTTTTTTTGACAGAACAATAAAGCTTATTATCTCAAATGCTGGTGTATAACAAATCACATGCTTAATTAGAGGATGTGACAGAGAGAAACATCAGATACCTGGGTGGATTTCTGGGCTGGTTTAAATCCTTTAAAGATTGACGGCGAAATTGTTCATAAAGTCTTTTTTGTTTTTTTAGTTTGAGATGTACAGCTTTCTTTTTATGTGACAATTTTCATTAGCAATTCTTATAATATGAAGTTCAACTAGTCTTTTCCCTGTCAAGTTAAATGAAAAATAGAGAGGGAACAAAACAGAAATGTTCCCTAGTATATAAGGGTGTTAGAAATAGTTTGTTTTCTTTGTGCTTTCACATACGTTTTAATGTTTACATTTGAAACATCATTAAGGGCATCTTAGTTTTTAATTGGTCTTAATTTTTAAAATTGTCATGGTGATGGATTCTCTTGAGTTATAGATCATAGTAGCTTTATAGATGTTGCTAGAAGATGATCCAGATACATGTAAAAGCAAAATTTCAGGTGCTTTTGGAAATACATTTTAAGATATAGCACATGTGATATTTATTTCCTTTTGGATTTTCTCATCCTGTTGGGATACTGAAAACTCTGTCTTACACAAAAAATTAGCTTTGGATCACTTTAGCTTGAATAGATTACAAAGTTGGGATTTTCAAAGTTTTCTCAACAGGCTTCCAGTTCAAACAATTCAAAGACATCTTGTGTCCTAAGTTGGACATTTTGCTAATTTTTTTCTCATTGCACAGTTAATATCAGTGGGCTCTTTGTTGGCAGTTTGTCTCGGTCATAACTTACTCTTGCAAAACCATTCCTTATGGTAAAGCAGATAGGAAAGATTTTCCCCAATGCCAGGAAAATAATCTGGATCAATAGCAAAGCCAAAGGCATAGATGTTTCAGGACATTCTAGAAAAGAGGTTTCAACAGTCCTCAGATCATTTTTCCTTTTGTTTCAGCTGTGTAGTCACTGCCCTTTTCTCTTCAATTCTGCAAAACAAAAACAACAAAAATTTTTTTGGAAGATCAAGTTTTTCACAGGTATGGAACTTTTGGAATGAACCCAAAATGTACTGGAATGTGGGGTCTCTCCTTGAGTAGTTTCCTCCTCTTCTAGCAACTTTTAACTACTGTCTGTCAATAATCTCATCATAGCTGAGTTCTTGGGTCAGACGATTAACAACCGTAGGTGAAAAAAGCTCTTTGATAAATGCAAACTGACCAAAATAATGCCTCTGAAACCCACCATCTAGGGCTGCTTCTCTTGCTCTGTTCTCAGAAACATGTTATTGACTTTTTCAAGGACTGCTGATACTTTGTATCAGCTGCCTGTCTTCTGGATAGTTGCAGTGGTCCTCCCAGTCGTCAAATTCCTTACCCTATCCTTGCTCTTGAAGTCAGGGGCTGCAATCTAGCCTGGCTACTCCCCAGGGTTGGGACTGTTCACAAGGCCCCTTTTCCCTCAGGCTGTGCCATGGGCTGGGCCTCCCCTTCTTCCACTTCACCTTTCTCCTTGAGCTGTGGTGGGGCCCCATTGCAGGGGGGGGGGGGAGCTCAGCAATGGTTATCAGTCCCCACTCACTGCCTACCTCCCTCTGTGGAAGTCACTCTCGCCTGGCATTGCATCTATCTGCAAGTCACTGCTCTCTTCATGTATCTCAGACAGCACCAATATTCCAGACATCTTACAAGTTGCTTGACCACTTGACCTAATAGAATTCTGATAGTAAGAATTCATTGGCCAGGTTTAACAGCATACTGGATATAGTAGAAGACAGGATTAGTATACTCAAAGTTTGGCCCAAAGAAAATATCCAAACTGAATGACAGAAAGGAAAACAAAATAGAAAGAACCAAACAGAACAAAAGAGATACATGGAGCACAGTCAATACTCTTAACATATGTATATGGAATCTCAGAAGGATAGGAAAAAGATAATGAGGAAGCAGCAATATCTGAAGAGATCATTGTCAATTACTTTCCAAAAACTGATGAAAAATGTCTACTCATAGATTCAAGAAGCTCAGCAAATTCCAAGCAGGATGAATACGAGGGAAACATTTAGGTAAATCATAGAGAATTTGCTAAAAAACCAGAGATAAATTGAACTAATGGAGTTCTCTCTGGAAAATTGTTTCTCAATGAAAATTTAATGAAGTTGGCATTACTCTGATTAAAATGTTTACATTTAAAAATACAAAATCGACATGATCCTGAAGCCAAAGTGGAGGAATAAAACAAAACAAAACAAAAGGCCAGGGTTAAAGGGTCATCTTTTTCCTGGCATGAGTTGGTGAGTTTATTCCTTGCCTGGAATTAGTGGGTGAGTTTGTTCCTTGCAACCAGAGGACCTACCTGAATTTTCCTCTAGGTATTCCCACCTTACAGGGCCTCTTCTTCCCTTATCTGATCATTCTAGGGGCTTTTAGTTCTGCCTATTGACTTAATTGCTATCTGTAATCCTGGAATTCCTAGGTTTTCAAAGTTACATTTCTCTGGCCATTGCTGATTCACTGAGTGAGGGGCCTGTGGGGTTCTGATGAAAGAACCAGCTTGGTTTCTGACCCTAAAAGCAGTGACCAACACCCAATTACTTTTGCTTAGCTAAACTGTTTACTCCAATATGAGCAGCCAGTCAGGAAGAAACAGTTCAATGGACCATGATTGTACTTCAGAATTTGTGCAAGTGATTTTAAAAATAAATACATACACAAATATTAGAATATAGGTCATCCCTAACTTAGGGATAGATGGATAATGGAGCATCCTTAAACTCCTGGAGATTGATAGAGTTCAACCATTTTCCTTTCACGCAGGTGAAGGAATGTATGTGCCTTGTCTAATTTGAATATTTTTTGTGACTACATTTTTCCATGTCTTGCTCCAGGTTGTAAGGCTGTTCCACCTATTTTCTCTTCCCTGCCCAGTTCCTGCCCCAATACTAGACAAGCCTGGTACTGTATCAAGATCCCCATGACCTATGGTAAATGCCGTCTGGAACTGTGGTTGGCTGCTCAGAATCAAGAATCAAGGATACTTCTTCAAACTTCTTGAGCCTAACCTCCGTCATTACCCCAGTTCTTCCACAGTGTCTCAAACACTGTCTGGACTGTGGCCGTTTAATTTGGGGCCCAGAATAGATTTTCTTCCTGGCTCTTACTGTTCCCTCTGCCAGGAGATAGATCCTGCTTTCATAACCCTGACTGTTATTTGGGGTTTAGTCCGAAATATTATGAGTATCATTTGATCATTCATTATTTCTTTTAATAAGTTTTTATCGATCACTTACTATGTGTCTGGCACCATGTTAGGTGCTAGATATTCAGTGCTAAGCAAAATGATGTAAACTCCACAGAGTTTATATTCTGGTGTAGAAAAAAAGACATTAATGAAATAGCTAGACAAATAAATATTTAAGTACAAACTGTGATAAGTGCTGTGTAGGGTAAGAACAAAGTTTGAAAAGAAAATAGCAAGCAGAATTGAATTTAGGTTGGGTCAGGGGCCAGGGAGAGCCTCCTGGAGTCAGCCAAGTGAAGACTAGGGTAAAGAGTATCTCAAGTTGAGAAAAAGCAGGTGAAAGGCTTGGAGTTAGCAAAGAGCTTGTCCTTTCTGAGGACATCAATAGTGGCTAGTGAGACGAGAGCAGTGGTTGCCAGCCCTGGCTGTACTAGTTTCCAAGACTGCTATAATAAATTACCACAAACTTAGTAGCTTAAAACAACAGAAATTTATTCTCTCTTGGTTCTGGAGGCCAGAAGTCTCAAATCAGTATCATTGGGCTATAATCAAGGTGTTGACAGGGCCGTGCTCCCTTCCTGGGCTCTGGGAGAGAATCTCTTTCTTGCTTCATCCAGCTTCTGGTGGCTGCCAGCATGCCTTGGATTGTGGCCAAATAACTCCAGTCTTCAGGGCAGAATCTTCAAATTTCTCTCTCCTCATCTTCATATCACTTGTCCTCAGTGTGTGTCATATCTCCCTCTGATTCTTTCATAAGGACACTCGTGATTACATTTAGGTAATCCAAGATAATCTCTCCTTCTCAAGTTCCTTAACTTAATTACATCTGCAAAGTCCTTTTCTTGCCATATAAGATAAAATTTACAGGTTCCAGGGATTTGTACCTGATATTGTTAGGGGCCTTTATTCAGCTCATTATGTTGACTTACATCAAAATACTCTGAGGAACTTTTAAAGATTTGATGCCCAGGTTCCACTCCAGAACAGGTAAATCAGAATCCCCACGTTTGCTCATGTGCACAGATGGTTTTTAAAAGCATACCACCTGACTCTAATGTAGAGTCAGGGTTGAAAACTAGAGTATAGTGAGAGCAGGAGGGTATCACTACCATTTGGAGATTTCTGCTGCCCTGTTAATCTGGTAACACCTGTTGGATTTCAGTGCTGTCTGAATGAAGCCCTCATTTAATGTCCACTTTGGAAGGTTTTGTGATATGCCTTCTTTGAGATTCTTGGCACTATATCCTTCAGTTCTTTCTTCTTTTTCCCCATAAAGCCATCACTGAGGCCCTGAAGTGTGTGACACCTGAGCCTGTCCAAGTTAAGAAGGATGGTACAGAGCTAACAAGTTAATGGGGATCAAACTTAACCTCATATCAATATAGATGGAGTTGACTACTGTGGAGCTGTAAGGAAAGTCTATAGAGCATGTTCTAAAGTGCAACTATAATCTCTAGTCAGAACTAGAAATCAACCTTAGAGGCAGGCCCTGAATTGGGAAAACATGCTTGAAACCCAGGCACTTTGCTGCTTGTTTTAGCCATAAAAAAGGATTTTCTTTCTCACACTACCCACCTGTCTATGAAGATATTGAGTTTTTACTTTTCCAGTAAATGCATTTGGAGAAAAATGGGAATTTGGCCTATCAAGATCCCTGTCATTACCAGTAGCTTTGTCCCTAATGACAAACCTAATTTCACAACCACATGGGCATGCCACTTGGGAGCTGTGAGAATGACCGTGTAATTTACTGAGAATCTGACAATCTGAGGAAAAGAACCAATTTCGGGAATTCCTATAAGGCCTGAGTAACTATTTGCTAGTCGATCGACATTTTCAAATGCCAGTTTGAGAGAAATTCCAAGCCCAACCCACCATCAGGCCATTAGGGATTAATTTGAGGAGAAGCCATCTTTGCCTTTACAAATTGCTAAATTGTCTCTGGGCAGGTAAAGCATAATTATTCCACTTTGTAGGCTGCAGTCTTTTCATGGTCAAATCTACTAATATGCTCCCATGCACAAGGGAATATCGGTAACACCTTGAAAGTGTGGGTTGCATTTTGAAGTATTGGAGATGTTTAACTGGAAGTTCTTTGTAGTTGGGACCAAGGTCTATGGAGCTTCATTCTTCTGACATTGTATGTCATCCTTAACACAGTGCCACATTCAGTTTGCTGACAATCAGATCAAGTGGAGCTAGACATCATGAAAAATTCAGTGGAAACATGGTGCTTCTTTTGGAAAGTTCTACCTCCTTCCTTCTCTTCTCTCCTGCAATAGTCACCCTCTTCTTGTTTTCATAATAACTTGCACCATTGTTCTAGTTTGCTAATGCTGTGGAATGCAAAACACCAGAGAAGGATTGGCTTTTTAAAAGGGGGTTTATTTGGTTACACAGTTACAGTCTTAAGGCCATAAAGTGTCCAAGGTAACACATCAGCAATCGAGTACCTTCACTGGAGGATGGCCAATGGTGTCCGGAAAACCTCTGTTCGCTGGGAAGGCACGTGGCTGGCGTCTGCTCCAAAGTCTGGCTTCAAAATGGCTTTCTCCCAGGACGTTCCTCTCTAGGCTGCAGTTTCTCAAAAATGTCACTCTTAGTTGCACTTGGGGTGTTTGTCCTCTCTTAGCTTCTCCAGAGCAAGAGTCTGCTTTCAACAGCCGTCTTCAAACTGTCTCTCATCTGCGGCTCCTGTGCTTTCTTCAAAGTGTCCCTCTTGGCTGTTGCTCCTCTTCAAAATGCTCCTCACAGCTGCACTCTGTTCCTTCTGTTGGTCAGCTCATTTATATGGCTCCAGTGATTTAATTTAGACCCACCCTGAATGGGTGGGGTAACAACTCCATGGAAATTATCCAATCAGAGTCATCACCCACAGCTGGATGGGGCTCATCTCCACAGAAACACTCAAAGAATTACAATCTAATCAACACTGATAACGTCTGCCCACACAAGATTACATCAAAGATAATGGCGTTCGGGGGACACAATGTATTCAAACTGGCACAATCATATTATTTTGCATCTCTTGGTACCTACATAAAAATGTGTCTCTTTACTAGTGGGCTTCTTTTGGGTTCTCCTTCAGTTTAGGGAGGCAGAAGGTGGTATTCTTTTCTGGGTACCCAGTACTGAGCATGCCCATTGCTCAAAAAAAGGTTTGAAGGAATGGTGGCTCCCTCCCTTTCAGAATCCCTCTTTTAAAGCTTTCTCTTTAAAACATCTTTCCCTTTCCAAACTGCAGTTGCTGTGTCTTGTGAATATCTTGGATTTTCTTTTGATTGTCCCATCTAAGAGAAAACCTGTGAGTCACATACTAATCACAAAACATTCTTTCCTGCTAAGAAGATTTGACGGGCAGTCCCAGTAATAACTTTCTTACCAAGGAAAACTGGTTCAGTTATTTTCACCTCTGACAAAATGTTGAACTTCCGAGTACTTGCCCAAGGGGAGAGGTTGGAGGGAATGGAACTGTTAGCTCCACCACCATGATCTGGGTTAAGGTGCCTGGCTCTCAAACATAAATACCCCTCTTTCCCCAAAGAGCAGCTATTGCAAGGCATTGGCATGCAAATACTTGCAAAGTGAAAATGGATACCCTTCCACAGCTCCTCATCCTTGGCCTCCAGAGAACAGCTGGCCAACCATGCATGCATGTCGGTTTGGCACCGAGACAAATGTTCCCTGGAGCATAGACAGAAACCACCAAACTGATATCGCATGGGAAGCCAGCCAAATCCTGACCTTGCGCTCTGTAGGTGAGTGGCTGTGGAATTAACCTGTGATGGTCTCCTGCTCCTGCCTGGTTGGTGGCCTGGTTTTGGTTTTTGTTTTTTTGTTTAAATTTAATGATATATTTGAATATTGTTATCTCTCCCATGCCACAAAACCACTTTCCTTATCTTGGTTTGTGAACATGGGCAGCTACGTGGTTCTAAGAAATGGACAAACCTGAGGATCTCTTCTTGCCCCTTGAGAGGGAGGGGCCAAAATCATGCCTGGTTAGTAGAGCTGTTGGGCTGGCATGGCTGGCATCTGCGATTGTGTCTGCTCCTTTTGCATGCCCCTTGTCTACATTTTCTCCCTCTGTTCCAACCCCCTCCCTTTTTTTGTTTCAAACCCTTATTTATTCAGGGCTTCCAATATTCTAAGTTTTTCATGAATTCAGGGCTTTAATTTAGCATGTGGGGAACTGGCTCTTCCAGCAAGCTGCTTTGGTCATTATTTCCAACTTGAGGGAATAGAGAGGCAGCAGTGTGCCATGGAAAGAGTGGGGGCTGGAAGTCAGAAGGCCCCAGGTACTAGTCCCAGCTCTGTTTCTTAGCTGTTGGATCCTCGCCTGGACACAGCTTGGACACACCCTGGCCGTGGACCTCAGTTTCCTTACCGATGGGAGGAGGCATTTGGGCAATACGATTACTAAGGCTTAGCTTATTCTATCATCCTATGGAGTGGACTGCTTTTGTGAAATCCATATTGGGTCATGGCAGTCTCACTTTTCTTTTTTTTTTTTTTTGTAACACTTTATTGTTAAATGAATGAATTAAGGAGGTGGAGCAGAGTCCCTAAGCCAGATTTTTAAAATGCAAAGTATTTGGAGGGTGGGGAAGGGGGATCTACTTTTTAAATCAGTACCCAGAGACTTATAGCCTGGAAATAAAATTCCACTTCCTATCTTGAAGTGTGAAACAGTGTTTTCCACCAGGATAAGATAAGGAAGTGATTTAAGTTGTCTCTCTCTCTCCTTCTCTCTCTTGCTTTCTTTTTAAAGATCCTATTTCTTTACTGTAGCATAGACACATATAATTGTTCAAGCAAAATTATAATTTTGGAAGGAAAAGGTTAAAGTTGGCTACTGATATTCATCAGGAGATGGATATTTAATCTTTAATCTCTTGTCCTAGGCTTCTACTTTGGATCAACTCATTATCCCGAATAAACGATGTGTCATTCCCATTATTTATGTTTCACTGCAGCCAAAGTATCTGGACCTCGTTTTTAGTAAGCACCATTCATTTTGACCCATTCAGTATTAATCTCCCTGCTAACATCTTTCCTGTTCTATGTGCTGTCCCCTATTTGCTTTTATGTTTTCTGCAGAGTGTTTATAAAAGGATAATCTTTTACAAAGCAGACAGAATTTTTGTGTATAAACTGCTCTGTTTGAATGCCTCATTGATATACCATCTAAAAACTGAAGTGTTCAGCAAGATTAGCAAAGCCCTGAGCCATTGAGCTGGGGAAAAACATGAGAACCGGTCCCTTCCCTATAGGAGGCAAAGGCAACAAACGATGCTTTGGCTTTTGCAGAAGTAGCAAAAGCAGAGCCGTTGTCCACCCAGGCCCTGATAGATCTTGTTGCTTGGAAATCAAAGGGACCCCAAGAAAGCAGCTCAGATGTCACTGGGGAAAGAGTGAAGAGTGTGGTGGTCCTATGACTTCTTTCCTGGAGTTTTCCCAGAAAAATGCTGTTTCTACAAATTCCAGATTTGCATGCAGTGCCCACTTCAGTTGAAACCCGCAACATTCATGAAGTATCCACATGCTGTTGCTTAGTTACTCATTGAGGTTAAATTTCTTGTCTCATTCTGGTCTACACCGTAGAAAAAGATGTAGGAAGTGTGTAAGGGTCTGAAGGAGGAGGACATTCTCTTCCTCCTCCTCCATCTTCTCTGTCCAGGGATTGGAATCTCATCCAAACAACTCTCTTTTTTTAGAAAGGTGGTAGAGATCACTTTATTTTACCATGGACAAGGAAGTTTCCTTTGTGAAATTTTTGCATGGCATGGGGTCCCAAATATGCCACCAATTAAGAGAACTTAACAGATGGACTCTGAGAATAGGAATTAATTCAAGAAAAATTGAGAAAAAAAAAACAAAAATCAAAAACAACAGTAGAAGGGGGTTGCCAGTCTGGCCACCGTGGGAGCTGAATACAGGAAGCTGCAGTGAGCAAACGCTTTGTACCTTAAACAGGGTGAGTTCAGCTGGTAGAGATGCATGGAAGCATCTGAAACACAAACTGTGCTCGAGTTTTTAGTTGGCAATGTTGTGGGTAAAAAAGAAAAAAAAAACCCCAAGATGCACAGTGCCAAAAATTAAACGTGCTTTTAAAGAGCATTTTTCCAACAATTGATCACTTTGATTACACAATAGCAAGCCTTATTATTTTATAAGGTGTGCCCTTTGCATACATGAGAATTTTTCTATCCATTACTACATTTATTAGGGAAAAGTCCAAAACAGACATGTGGTCATGTCACTTTAATGGAATAGACCCTTAAATACTAAGGGCCCGCCAAATCTCTATTGAAGATATAAGCTATAAAAATCTCCAAAATTTGTCCATGATGCCTCTATCAATAATAAAGCACTGTTTAGGATTTTATTTTAGCTAAATGCCACCATTGTTGGCCATTTGTCATGAGAATGGCTAGGATGGGTGCCCTTGCCTTAATCTACAATCCACACCCAGATGCAGGCTGACAAACTTTTGGGAAGGCCTTGAATCTAAATTTCCTGGGGGCACGCTCTGTGTGGTCTTTGGAAGAGACTGCAACCAAATACCAACCCCACCTTATAACTTGGCAGGAAAGTTCCGTACTTTGGTGGGGGACGGGTGGACTAGGGAGAAACAGGGAAATTCTTACAATGAGCCTTGGTCAGTTGAAATGACTAAAAGAATAAGTAACTAGGTTTTCATGGTGGGGAGCTAATCTCTTGACTGTAGTGAAATTTATGGTGATAGCTCATCTCATTTTGAAGAGTCTTAAGAATATACAAAATAAGACCCTCAAGGAGAGTGACTGCTTCAGTTATTTTGTATGTATCAGCCTCAGTGGTGAATAGTTTTGAACTATATTCCTTCTATTTTCTGTTCCTTTTTCTTCTACCCTTTTATTTCTTTTTCTTCCCTCCCTGTCTCTTTAATTTTGTTTGTTTCCTTTTTCCTTTCCCTCCCTCCCTTCCCCCTCCCCCCTTCCCTCCCTTCTTTCATCTTGGAGTTATTGGGGGAATATAAAGAGTATGGAAGGCATGCTATTTGCCTCAAAGGGCTTACAATATAAATAGGTAAATATGGCCAACATAAAATTTGTCCAATGTAAGGATGGCCAATCAAGTTCATTTTGCATTTCGGCACTCATCACTTATAGAGGCTGCCTGGAGCCCTGTGTTGGGAGTATTCTGAGTTCAGAACTGGGCTCAGAGGGAATGAATACCCTGACCAACTAGATGTGACAGGAGAGGACAGGAAGAGTGGGGTGGAGGAGCACTGGTGGCAGAAACTTGCCATCCTGGGTCTAAATCATGGTCTCTCTCGACTGAGGCATTAGCAACACTTTGGGCTGGCTAATTCTTTGTTGTTGACAAGGGTGGGGGTGTGGGCTGTCCTCTGCACTGTAGGATGTTGAGCAGCGCCTCTGTCTTCTACCCACTAGATGCCAGTAGCATTTCCCTTAGTTGTGATAACCAAAAATATCTCCAGACATCGCTAAACATATCCTGGGGGACAAAATCACCCCCGGTTTAAATTTGCTGGTTTAAATATATGGAAGTAAATGAGAAATTAAAGGGGCTGAAAGACTGCAAAGCCTTTGGGAGAAGTGAGGCTGTATAGGAAGTGTAGGATTTGGGATGGCAGAGAAGAAATTCTCAGTTACCATTGATGCGTATTAATGTCCATTGTGCAATAGTCCGACAGCTCTAAGTTCATCTCTGGGAGTAGACAGGAGCCTGAGAAATACAGCCTTACATCACAGCAGGAAGAATCGAAGTTATACTACAGTTTATTGGTGATAAATTGATAGAACTCTGGATCATATTATCAATGCAACTGAAGTTTTCTGTGTTGGAGATTTCACTAGGCAAGGAAGATGATGTTCTTTGGGTTGCTTAGAAGGTGGATTGGCCAGAGGTAAGGGGAGCAAGAAGGAAATTCCCTGTATAGTCCTGGGAATCTTTGACAAGCAATGGGGTCCAGGGGATCTGGGAAACTGGAATCATGTCTATCACAAGCCCCCTTTGTGTGGAGGAGGGTTATTTACCTTAAATTTGTTAGCTTGATCAGAATATTGGTAAAAAATGAGCAAATGCTAACATGTTTGATGTAATAAACCAGTGGATTCAGGACAAATTCAAAGTGTGCAAATCAATTTGAGATTCCCTTCATTTACTGAACTGGGATTTTAGAGCTGGTCATTTCAGGGAATGTGTGATGCAGTGGGAAGGTCTAAGTTTGCCTATGAAAAGGTCTGCTTCTTTCTTAGAAGCCGTGAGGCAAGGAACAAGGCATCTAATCTCTCTGAGCCTCAGACTGATATCTGTAAAATGGGGATAGTATTTCCTGACTAACAAGGTTATCAAGAAGATTAAATGAGCTGATATAAATCAAATGCCTCTATAGGGATTGGCACAGATTAAGATGCAAGAAGTGTTAATTACCTTCCTTCTTGCATCTCTCACTCCAAGTCTCGCAATCATTCTTTTCCAACAGTTTAAGAAGGTTGGAAAGGATTTTGAAGCTGCCTTCATCCACATTCTACCCACTTTCAGAACAATGAATGCTAATAAAATATGTGCAAGCCTCAGATCAGATGGAAAGTTTGGGTGAATGTGTGCAAGTTATCCTGAGGCAGTAGGTCTTCTGGGTATTGCTGCAGATTGGGGACAAACATCTCCCTTTACTCTCTGGTCCATATCTCTGTGCCCTTAGAGGGCATGATCTGCCACCAGATCTCTAGCACAATAAGGCACTTTATAGGAAACATAAAACAAAAGTCATATCAAGGAAACAAAAGAGGATGAATCTATCATCTTAGATAATTTTCTCCCAGAAACCCATTGGACAAAACCTGAAAGCCCCAGTATTAGAAAAGGAAGAGACTTCACTGAGGGCATGAAGTCTAGTTTCCTCATGCCGGGTGAGGACCCAGGATTCTGAGGAGCAGAGACGCCTGACTAGCACAGCCGTCTTGTGAGAAGTTCCCGTGTCTTTCTGTCTTAGTGCTCAGTCAGAGCTGTAGTGCCATCCTCTCTGCAGTTACCCACTCCATTTGTTCTGCCCTGGACCAAATGAAAGTTGTTTGTGGACCTCTGTCTTGATTTACGGATTTATGCTTTTAGTCTTTCTTCCCATTCAGGCTAGGTTCACACATTTATTCAACCCCTCTATCGTCATTTCCAGTCATACATCTATTGTATTCACATCTCATCTTTATCACTTACCAGCTCTGTGACTCTGGGCAAATTATTTAACCTATATGAGCTTCAGTGTCCTCATCTGTAGAATGGGGGTAATTCTAGAACTCAGCGTTAATGAGAGGAACCCTCTCTTACTCTCTTAAGTTAATGAGAACAGAGTGCCCCTCATAGAACCTCAACAAAAGCTATTACTATAGCTGTTGTTTTTACTGGAAGCATTTACTGACCAAGAGACTAAGATCCAGACAGAAGGAGATGAGGGTGCTGAGTGATGAGGACCAGCTTCATGGATGAGTGGCCTGTGCAGTTGCCCAGGTGCCCATGCTTACAAGGGCCCCTGCACTTGGGGTAATGCTCTACTGTTGCTGCCTTGAATTTCTTAAAGATTTTCAAACCAGGGGCCCTGCGATTTCATTTTGCACTGGGCCCTGCAAATTGTGTAGCTGGTCCTGCATTAGGAACAGGGAATCTTTTAAAACTGTCTAAGATGTTAGTGAGCTCTTGGGGCTCTGCAGCATGTCAGATCCCCTCCCCTCCCCCACTGAATTCTGCAGGCATGAAAACTGCCACAAGACATTCATTTTTAATGACTTGTTATGGGCTTCTTAGCAATATATCTTTGGGTATTAAGGTGTGGAATCAGAGACTTAAAATGATTGATGCCTTTGCTCCACACGAGGGGTCTCCCACACTTACCTAGTGCCAGATATCCACTCGGGAAATTTATGGGTGCTCTTGGCAGCCTAAGCGGCCATCAAATATTAATCAAAAATATGTAATAACTAATATATACTTAAAGAATTGAAGAAAATTAATATTCAAGGGAAGCATTCAGGGACCCATAAAAATAACAAATGCTAAAGAGACTCAGTCAAGGTTGGCAGGTTCAGAGCTCACCCTGCCCTTACGCTTGCTTTCAGATTCTGGGTTTGCTGGCTGATCTTCTGTGGCCGAGATGGCAAGAAGAGTTTAGTGCTTTCTCCATTGGATCTGAACTCCTACTAACAAAGAAACTCGCACTCTGGAACACTGCATTTCTGCCCCCTTTTCCTCTGCACATCTTTCTCATAGCACCAAGGACACCCAACTTGCAACTATTTCTTATGGGAATTTCCTCCTGGGAGCCCCTTGAAGGTAGGCTTTATATCTTCATCAGCTAGGACAGCAGCTGGCACGAAGTATTAGATTGAATTGCATGACATTTCCATTTTTGTAGGTCAAAAATGGCCAAATATCAGTGATTTTATGTGGTTCAACTTAATAAATGCTCAATAAATGATTATTTAAATGGCCGCACACTGAGTCTGGCCTTTTAGTAGAACTTTTAAATTAGAACTCAACGGCCTCCACAGAGCAGCCTGGAAAAGTTCCCATAATGCTGGGTCTCAGTTACTGGTATGTTTGATTATCCCATAGGCAGCAGTTTACTGGGGAAGGCCTATTTTGTCTTTCTTTAGCCAAAATAAAGGGGTTTAGAAGTAGACCTGCGTGGGGACTGGCACGGTAAGTACATTTGTCACCAGTTGCTGCTTTTTGTTCAGAACTTTTGATTTCAGTCCTTTTCTGTCTCAGATTTTTTGGTCTTTTAGCTCAGTTTCACCACCACCTCATGTCTGATCTATTTACCTTGGCAACTCTGAATGCAGAGAGAAGTTAAATGATTTATTTTTATTTATAAAATTAGCAGCAGCAAAACTCAAATTGGGCTGCTAGATTGTGGCTCCCCTGATACTATACATGGAGAGATGGGGGTACCCAGCTCCATCACAGACAAGGGATGCTCTTCAGCTCCCGGAGAGAGCGGATATCGGCAGACCATGTGTGCTTGGACAGGGAATAATTTGTTCGGGGGTTGGACTGCTACAGCAGTTGCTGGTCTCTTCTGTTATTGTGGAAAATCAGGAGCGGAGCCTGTCACTTGTCATCTGTTCTTCGAGTGTAACCAACTTTTCTTCCATGGGCCATTTGGTGTGACTTTGAATGATGGCTCTGGCTAAATGACACCATCCTGATGGTGGGGTAAACAGAAGTGATGCTGGAACGGGTGCCTTGGATTCAGCCTGCATTTTCAGAGAGTGACAGAAAGGGCCTGGGATTGAGAAGAATGTGAGGCACGGTTAGGGTTGAGATTTTGCAAATGACTGCTTTAACTTCCACTGTGGGGAGTGAGGATTAAATACCTGAGCTTCTGAGGCACAAACCAGGCTTGTGATCAAAGAACAATTCTATAGATACTCACTTGTATTTGAGTCTATAGAGAGATTTAGAACATTCATGAAATTTCAATATCATGTATCTCTTTCCTCTCATTTTATGAGTCAGGAGATGGAGGCTTGGGGAGGCCAAGTGGCTGTCTTTGTCACATGGCTGGATGCTGGCAGACAGAAATGAGGACCATATTTCCCACTGCCTAGCTATCTGCCCCTTCAACTCTGTTGTGCATATATGTCCAAGTATTTCCACAGTTTTCAGGTACCGTTGTTTTAATACCAGTTGTTTCCTTCTCTAAGAGCAAAAAGCCCTCTGCTACCATATTAAATGTACATGCCAATTGTAAAACTCAATTAAAAATATTAAAATGGGGAAAAACGCAATAAGAGACAGTGTGGAGTAGTGGTTAGGAGAGCAAGTTGTGGGTTCAAATTCCAGCTCTAACACTTAGCTCTCATCTTGGGCAAATTACTCTCCATGTCTCAGTTTCATCATGTTGGGGCTAGAAATAATACCTACTCCAATGGTTGATATGATGAATAATTAAGATAATGCATATGAAACACTTAGCACACTGGTGCATACTAAAAGCTCAATAAATTTGGACTGTTATTTGTGTATGTGTTTGTGTACATATATGGCATCCGTATACAGGGGTAGGTGGGAGAGGAATACTTCAGAGGTAGCGATGCAGATGACGTCTCTGTTTCACTTTGCCTATAAAGCATTTCAGAGGCCTGGCGTGCTGCAAAGACCTTTGGTTTCCAGAAGCACCTCCTGGTCAGAAACTAGGTAACACTGAAACAGGAAATCTTTCATCTATCTATTAATAAGATAAGCTGATTTTCATATTTTTTGCCCTTCATAGCATACCCTTTCCCATCCCAAATAAGGTTTGATAAGAGTTAAAGGAGATGGTTCATGTAAAGTGCAGCAGAACACTTTGCCTGTATCTGGGCATGTAGTAACTGCTCAGTAAACATGAGTGGCTATTATTATCATATAGTGTGTTATAGAGTTGTGTAAGAGGGAACAGAACAAAGGAAAATCAATTTCATGAACTACTTTTGTTTCACCTATTTGGCTGTCATATTAATTTCCTAAGCATCCTTACAGCCAGGCTGGTAGAGATAGGAGGTATTCTCTCCATTGTACAGATGAAGTAACCAAGAGACTAAAAAGTGACTTCACCAACAGGAGGTGACCCAAGAAGTCAGGGCCAGAAACAGGTCTGGAATACAGACTTCCTGGCTCCTGACCCAGGCTCCCTTCTGCTACGAGGCCTTTACTGGGAGGCTGGAGGGGCCAGGGAAATATCTGTTTCAGGGCTCTCTCAGCTGCCCATGGAAGTTTATCATCTATGGACTGAATGTTGACCAAAAACACACTAATTCCTGAGGAGACCTTGCAGGATGTCCTGTTGAGACTTTTCCTCCTTTTTATGTCAGTGCTTTGCTGGCAGATTAAAATCCAGTGGACTTCATTTGTAGGAAGTCTGATAAAATATTCTCATCTCAGTTGCAAACAATTTCTCCATCTGCCATTTGGCTGAGAGGTTCAGACTCAAACACCCTCACAAGAGGGGAGAGTCATCCCAGGCAGAGGAAGGTACAGAAAACAGTAAGGCTTTAGTGTCCAGACTTCCCATCTACCTGATCTATTGTCTGATGGAGCTCATGAGTCAGCTCTTATTAAGCAGCTAGGTTTTCTTCACCAAATTGACTGAATGCGCCTAAGATATCTGCTGCCTGTTGTTTGGTATCTTGTAGACACAGCCCTAAATATGCAGTACATAAATCTGAAAGAAACAACAAATTTGGGTTGTGAAGGGAAAAGGGCATAGATGGATTATGGGAGGAAAAGATTGGAAGATACCTGAAGTGAGATCAGAAAAGCTGAATTGAGATAAGTGATGCAGCTTGTGAAAAGATACTGAAGGAAGTCAATGCAATCCACATAGACATTTATGATACCAATTATTTGCAGAGAAATGTGCTAGGTGAATAGAAAAATGAAAAAGACATGACCCTAGATTTGAATTGGTGAGGGAAACATTCCTTCATTCAACAAATCCTCATTAGTGTCTACTATGTGACAGGAACTTTGCAGGATGCTGGAGATATACTGGTGAGCAAGAAAGATGTGGAGCCTACTCTCTAAGAACTTAGTCTAGTGGAAGGGAGCAACTAGAAAGATGTGACCTCAGTTGGGATAAGTTCCATGAAGGGAATAAAGAGGGTATTGTGAATAGAGAATATCGGGGTAAGTGGGTGGTGGTGGGTGGTGCTATTTCAGATCAGAGAAGTTCTCTTGAAATGGTGACTTTCAGCCAGGTATGTGAAGAGCATTAGAGGCAAAGGAAATTCAAGTGCAAAGATCAGAAGAGAGAACTCCTGGAACATTCTAGAAACTACCTGACAGCCTACATAGTTGGAGTGTAGTGGGGTCAAAAGATGATAAAGCCAAAATAGGAATTGAGATGAGAAATGATGGTGATTGGATTAGGGTGGGTAGTAAGATGGGTGAAAGTAAATAAATTCAAGATTTGGGGGAGAAGGCAGGGGTAAGGTCAATGAATCTGGCTTATACATTGGATATGGGAGTCAAATAACACCCAGGACTATGGATTGAGAACTTGGTGTATGGTGGTACCACTTACGACAGGCAGACCCAGGAGGGAATATCCTTTCAAGAGGTGGAATAAAGAATTCCATTTGGATGTTACATGTCCAATTGGATGCTAAGTACATGTGGTTGGATGTGTTTGTCCTGAGCTCAACAGGAGGTCTGGGTTGAAGATATTTAAATTATTAACATAGAAAAAATTATAAAGAGACAAGTAAAGTACTACACATGTTTACAAAGTGAAGAAATTCTGATTAGGGAGATATAGGTAAATGACTTTAGGAACATGCCAAGTTCAGTAAAGACCATAAACAAAGGAGCAGAGGATAGATAGAAGATAACCTATGGATATGTCTTTCATTGTATGATGAAAGAGAAGGTTGATGGGTAGAGATATCAGAAAGACTATATTTCTGAACCCTTCCCCAGAGAAGATCAGCTGGGAGAAAGGAGCAGGGTCAGGTCTGTTCCATAATTAAGAAAATGACTAGACAGGCCACAAACTGAGAAAAATATTGGCAATAAATATATGTAACAAAGGGCTTATATCCATAATATATAAAAAGTTCCTACAAATCAACAATATAATGACAAAAAAAAAAAAAAAAAAAAGAGAGAGAGAGAGAAAACCCTAACAGAAATGGGCAAAAACAAAAACAAAACAAAACAAAAAAAACTTGAACAGGCACTTCACAAAAGAAAATGTTCAGGTAGCAATAAGCAGCTGAAAAGTCATTAGTCTTTGGGGAAATGCAAATTTAAAGCCATAATGAAACATCTTTTCACATACACAGGAATGGCTAAAATAAAAAAGACTGCCAATACCAAATGTGAGCTGGTTCAGCAACCAGATCTTTTATATGTTGTTGGTAGGAGTGTACAATGGGACAACCACTTTGGAGAGCTATTTGGTACTTTCCTAAAAAGTTGAGTATATATAATATTGTAGAACCCAGTAATACCAGATCTAGGCATTTACCACCTCTCCTTACCTCTGCCAAATGAAAACAAATTTGCACAAAAACATTTGCACAAAAAATGATTATAGCAGTCTTAGTGGTAGTAGCCAAAGTCTGGACACAGCCCACATTTCCACTGACGAGAGAATGGATAAACAAATGGTGGTCTATTCATAAAATGAAATACTATTCAGTACTGGAAAGGAAAAATTGCTGATCAGCGCAACATGTCAAAAACACTGTTTGAGTGAAAGAAGTTGGACACAAAAGTGCACATGCTGTAGGATTCAATTTACATGGAGTCCTAGAACAGGAAAAATTAATTTATGCTAAGAGAAATCAGAAAGCAGTTGCCTAGCAAGGGGCATAAAGAAACTTTCTGGGGTCATGGGAATATTTTATATCTTTTATTAAGTGGTGGTTACATGGGTATAGGTAGTTGTTAATATCCATATGCATTTTATTGTGTGTAATTTATATCTTAATTAAAAAAACATAAACTGGAAAGTCTAGCTCCAGAGCCTGTACTTTAAAAGTCCTTCCCAGTTTTAGGGAAAAAGAATCTATCAAAGGTGACTATGTGTTGAAAATGTATTTAAATAAAATGGATGTATTTATTTTAACAGTGTCAGGTAGCTTGCTTTTTGAGTAGTGGGTATGGACTTGGCACATAGCTTCTCAGGTTGATCTGTACTCATGTGGACATGTTGACATGTTGCTATATTAGAGACCTGAAATTGTTTTGGTGGATGTAGTTCAATTCAACCTGCATCAGTGTAGCACCTGCTTTATGTCAGGCCCTGGGCGTTTCCTAAAGCCTCCCATTGGCTCTGCAGTAGCCAGGCCTTTTTCTTCTGTTACCCTGTTTTTTCCACAGTATGGCTTTGCTGTTTCCCTGATTCCTCACAGGGTGATGGCTGGCATAGTGGGGGCTGAATAACTATTTGTTAAATGAATGAATGAATGAATACATGAATTAAAGAATATCAACTGTGTGACTTTAATCTGTATGGATATAAGAACTTGGCATTTAATTTCTTTTTTTTGGTAAATATTACCACATAATTGACATTGATAAAAAAGCAAAATAATAGTAAGAAAAATCCTCACCAGTTTATCTTCACTCTCTGTGAATAAAAGAGTAGAATAAGTGAAGAAGATCCAGAAAATAAAATTTAACGATTTCAATTTTTGTCCCTTTTACTTCTGATAAAAAGGCTAAACTAATGACAACTGGTCTAGTTGTTAGACTTTGGCTCATTAAAAAATATTTTGCAAAAAAATAGGCTTGGTTGACTACTACTAACACTACTTCTAAAAAATAACTATTGGAAATCCTAAAATTGAAAAGAATGTAAGTTTTTAAATGAAAGGTTTAGAAGTATGAGTCAACAATGAGATAACCTACCTTGATAAGGTGACAGCAACAGTAGACATTTCTGGAGAGAAAACACTAACCAAAATAAGAACCAAAAAAATCTTTTCCAATCTCAAGAGGCAATGGAGATTAAATTTAGCTGCAGATGCCAATAGACAAAGCCTTTGGAAGATGTGTTTAATGGGATCTTTTATCAAAGTTTGCTAACTGCTTGTATTTTCTACATGGCATACAAAGTGGCAAAATAAAGCATTTAATGATTTTGAATCTAGAATATACTTATAGAAATAAAAACAGAATTAACCTGGGTCAAATGCTTCATTCTATGAATGCTTATTAACACTGTGAATTACATTAGTGATAAAAGAAAAAAAAAGTCTAAATAAATCACTGTGTTGAAAAATAGAATGTAATTGTTCATTTATGAGTCAACAACACTGATGTAAAAACAACAATGGTTCTAATTGTACATTTGATTTAGGCAACAGATAAAAACTTGTTAAATATTTGGAAATTTATATTTAAGTTAAATTTTGGTATTTTCTGATTCTGAAATTTAAAAGCCCTGGTAATACATTTTTAATAAAATTAAAAAATACATTTATTGCAGGTTAGATAGAACGTATTTCTTCCCAGGAAATTTATGAGTTCTTGCAAGAATACACAGTCCACTATAAAATAGAAAACAAATATTGTAGTCTAGGGAATAGAAATAGAACAGATGGCTAAGGCAGGTATATGTCATGGGGTTGGGAGTGCGGTAAGAGGGAGTTTCAGTACAGAAAGAATTAGGAGACACACAGACTTTAGAGTCTTGTACTATTCAACTAGCATTGAACCACAAATTTGGTTTTGAATTTCATCATGACCAAATCAAAAAGGGAAACATAATTTATCAACATGATTTATAACAGAATTTACATTAACTATACTGACCTTAAACAAAGAGTGACCTAATAAAACTTAAAATTAAAAAAAAAATCCTCTTAGAGCTAAATGGCATGCACATGTGTCTGTGTTGATTTCAGGGGACTGAATAACAAAGTGGACAATGTTCTCCACAATATCTGTTCCAGTTTGCTAATGCTGCTGTTATGCAGAATACCAGACATGGTTTGGCTTTTACAAAGGGGGTTTATTTGGTTTCAAATTTACAACCTGAAGGCCATAAAAATGTCCAAATTAAGGCATCAACACAAGTATACACTCAGCGAAGGAAGGCCAATGGTGTCTGGAAAACCTCTGCTAGCTGGGAAGCACATGGCTGGCATCTGCTGATCCCAGGTTGTGTTCCAACTCCTCTCTCAGCTGTGCATTCAAAATGTGGCTCTTTGGGCATTTTGTCCTCTCTTAGCTTCTCCAGAGCAAACTCTGGGCTAGTATCTTGGAAGCATTAGCAAAAGTCTGATTTCAACGGCTGTCTCCAAAATGTCTCTCTAAGCTGCAGCAGGAGCTCTTCCTCTCTGAGCTTATAGGGCACTGGTAAACTAATCAAAACCCAGGCTGAATGGGTGGGGCCACACCTCCATGGAAATAATCTAATCAAAGGTATTACCCACAGTTGGGTGGGTCACATCTCCAACCTAATCCAAAGATTCCAACCTAAAAAATACTAATACAGCTATCCCCACAAGATTACATTAAAGAACTTGGCATTTTGGGGGACATAATACATCCAAACCAGCATAATATCCCTTTAATAAATGCAATAGATAATTTTGTTCTGATGTTTCTTCCCAATGTCAACTTGGGGGACAAGGAGACCAAGAAAGAACAGGCCTAAATACATGGCTCTCTGATGGTTTTACTCAAGGACAAAACCTAGACGTATAATCTAAGGATAGATGGCTGGCACTGAAGCCCATTTGCTGCATCCTCCCAGATATGCCTTCAATGTAACTTGAGCTGTAAAGAATTGAGGGTTCTATTTATTGACAAGGTTCTTCTGTGAGGCTATTGTGTGGTGATGGCTAGAGGTGTGTCAGTCAGCTTTACACATCAGCTTAAACAGGATAGAGTTGACAAACTTTAGTGAGTAGTGACAAACCAAGCAAAGATTAAGTAAATGGGGAAGGGTGGGAAATGGGCCTTGATTGCAGTGATTGATGAAGCCTTCCTCTACCCGAGAGTCAATGTACACAGATGACATGTTATCCTTTGGCTAGGGAGTCCAAAGACTTGGCTTCACCTTTTACTAATTAGGTATAAGGGAAGTCACTCAACTTCTCAGTGTCAGTGTCCTCACCTTACAATGACTGGGGAGGCGTAGCTTGCTCCCCACTCCTGATGGTTTCATTCATGTGGGGTGTGGCCTTCTGGACTCTTTCCATGTCTTTACTCACTTGCTCCAGGGCAGGCAGAGTGACTTAGTGACTATGACTATTTAGGAAAAATAATCTGGACATGACTCACCCATCCCTTTTCCTTCTAGGGAGCTAGTCACCTGCCCATAGTGGGAGCTTTCTTCCCCCTCCACACAGTGAATCTTTCCTGAGCAGGTTTCCCTCCCTGTTTGACATGGCCTCAAGCCAAGAGAGCAAATCTGCCTAATTCTGGGGCTCTTGCATCAAGCAATGTCCTTCCAATTGGCTTTTTTAGGTAATAAAGATTGTATTCTGGTCTCTATCTGTTGCTCTTTTGCTTGCTTTATCAATTTGTTTTGATCTCTGGTGAGGGGGGTGCCATTTATTGGCCCCCTCCAGAGACCCCAACAGGACTGACAATTTAGTCATCCCCATCACACACTGCGTGCTGAGGTTTAAACAAGGTGATGGTGTAGTGATGGTATAGGCACGCTGTGTAGCAGTTAAATTATTTATTATTCTGGATAATACTTGATCCCTTTATTCTGGAGTTATACTTGAGGAATATGGATCACAATAACCATAATAAATAAGACAGCAGAGGAAGTGGAGTCTCAGATCTTTCCCACCAAATCCTTATATTCTGGTTCAAAGGCCCTGCAGATACCTGACAAGTTCACTTCACCATCAGCCATCGTTCTGGGGCCACCTGTAGCTTCTTGCTCCTCTGGGGTGACCGTATTCATTCTGGCTGCAGATGTGTCTCCTGTCCTCAGATTGTCCTCGGGATTCTTTCCGACATCATCATTAAGCCAAAGTGGGGACACCCACTTTGTGGTTGCAGACACCACCAAACTTCCTTGAGCGCTTGGTTTGCTCCGGCCTCAAGGTGAAAAATAGGGAATCTCCAGGAGTGGGTACCACACTGACACCCGTTTGGAGTAGCCAAGTGCTAAAAGTCCTGTGAGGGGCATGGACAGGGTACTGAGGATGGCGAGGTGTAGCAAAGCAGGGCTGACGCAGGCACCATTTCTGGAAATGTGGTTTCCTGGTGTGGTTTCATGTGCCTTCTCCATCTGCTCCACCAGCATTATTCTGGGCACCTTGACAGGAGGAATCCAAATGAAAAGGGAGAATGAAAAAGTGCCTTTCTTTTTTATCATTTCCAAATACCTTCAGCTCAGGGATGTGAAATTAAAAACCCTCATCTTACGACCTTTCAGGCCTACTGCAGGAGGAGGAGAGAGAGAGAGGGAAAAAAACCCTTCCATTAAAACAAAATACAGCATCTTGTTTCTTTTCTGTCCTTGTTAGCTCTTTATTCAAAAGGGAAGAAAAAAGATATCTGGTATTTAGACCAACCTGTTGACAGACAGTTGCTTTTATTTGATTTGCAATTCATTTGCATGAATAAAAGTAGCTGTGAGAGTGTTGTGACTTAACAGTAATATAAAAGCTATTAGAGGGGCCTTCCTCATTAGCTTCTTTGTCATAGAGCGATTGTATCTTGCTTTCAATCACCAAATGCCATTTAAGGCATTCTCCAAAGCTATGGAGGTTGACAGAATATGAAGATTCCTTCACTTCAGGGGATGCTGAGCCAACCACAGACTGTAAAATTTACCAGATCCCAAAGTGAAAAAGAAAAGTCTTTGCTGGATAAATTGGAGAGCATCTAGGCAGTCAAGGACAAAGGGGAAGGATTCAGTAGCAGCTATTTGAGTTGGAGACCTGAGGTAGCCAGGGGCAGGAGGACTGACCACTTTCCTTTCCTTAAGGAGGTGTAAAGGGGGCAGGGACCTTCCCGGTGCTCATCTGATAATCCCAGAGGGTAAGGGATCTGCCTGGGAAGCTCCGCTCTCCTCAAAATGATCACTGAGCTGTTAGGCCAACCTCAAATTTAGCTAGAGTATTAGGACATGGGTGGGCATTCACAACAGGGAGGGGGTTACTGTAGCAGTGTCTTGTCTGGAACTAGCTTCATGCCAGTTTTAGGAAATTTGTGAGACATTTGCATTTTCGGTGGTGCCATGGCTGCATTCTAAATCCTTTTTCCCTTTCTTACCAAAACATTCTTGATTCTGTCAGTCACAGGTGTAAACACTGATAATGACATAAAGCATTACTCCTCCTTGGGGTATTTATATCTTAAGAGGGATAAAAGCCTTGGCTGTTCTCTGAGAGTAAACCTCCAGCAATCAGACAGTGGGTGGAGAAGGCTCTTGTTCCTTGGGTGTGATTTTTTCTGTGCCCAGGCTCCCTGGGTTCCTGCCGGCTTTCTTATTTGGTCCTTCAGCCTTTCTGGTGATTCTGCGAATTACCTTTCAATAAATTCCTTCTCTATTTAAATATTCATAGTTCTCTTCAGCCAGAGATGGTTCCTGTTGCTTGCAGCTAAGGAGCCCTCAATGTTACACATGGGAAGCAAAGTGCATCTACGGGAGGGATACTTACCACTTAACTATGTGCAAGGGGAAGTGCAATAACTCCAGTCATCAACTGAGCATGTTCTATGCCAGACATATTATCTAGATTATTTCTTCACCCCCAGAACAACCTTTGAATTGGTACCATTATCATCATCCTCATTTTATACATGGGAAAGCTGAGTGTTGGACCCAGGGAATCTGTCTCCAGAGCCTATTCCCCTAATAAACATGACAGAGACTCAGTCCAAATCCTGAATTCCTTCAAAGCCTGTATCAGCCATCAAACCTCAACCCCAAAATGCCATCCTTCATGAACCTTTCCTTGAATACCTGGCAATTCTCTCCCTTATTTTTATTTTACCCATATGGGGTATCTGCTCTCTGCCCCACACTTCCAGGGACTTGTTTCCACATCACCTTAGAATTGTTTCATATCTGTGCTGGTTTGAACCTATTATGTCCCCCACAAAAGCCATGTTCTTTAATGCAATCTTGTGGGGACAGACTTATTATGGGTGGGATCTTTTGCTTAGGTTGTTTTCATGGAGATGTGGCCCACCCATTTGTGTGTGAGATCTTTTGATTAGATTATTTCCATGGAGGTGTGACCCTGCCCATTCCAGATGGGTCTTGATTAGTTTATTGGAGTCCTTAAGAGAGCTCAGGGGCCTACACAGACTCAGATGCTTGGAGATGCAGAAAAAAAGATGTTTGAAGATGCTACGCTAAGAGATAAAGCCCAGAGAGGACCCCCAGATGCTTAGAGAGAAACGCCCTAGGAGAACAAGCAAGGATGCACAGGAGCTGAGAGAGAGAAGCTAAGAAAGACAGAAGTGCAGAGACATTTTGGAGAAAGCCATTCTGATACCAGAACCCAGGAGCAAAGGACCAGCAGATGCCAGCCATGTGCCTTCCCAGATGACAGAGGTGTTCCTTTCTTCAGTGAAGGTATCCTCTTGTTGATGCCTTAGTTTGGATACTTTCATGGTCTTAGATCTGTAAATTTGTAACCTAATAAATCCCATTTGTAGAAGCCAATCCATTTCTTGTATTTTGCATAATGGCAGCTTTAGCAAACTGGGACAATACCTCTCTGATATCTTCTTTTCTGACTATATTGTAAGCTCTCTGAGGATTCTCATTTTGGTTATACTAACAGGTGATCACAGGCCGAGTACTTTGAGTGTGTAAGTCTGACTATAGTGTTGCTGTGGGCTAGGTGGCCTTCAAAATGCCAGGTTTAACAGCCAGTTTACAAGGGTACCAGGCAATCACAATTGTCTATGGATGTAACTATCTGGAATGCCTGCCCCAGTGTAAATGATTGAATATTAGCTCCAGTTGTAGCAGAAACAATGTATGTGAGAATTCTTTGTAAGTTGTACAGTATGATGAAAATTCCAGGCTTCTGTGTTTCTTGCAGCTGCCACAAAGTATAGTATATTTGTATTACTATGTATTCAGTAGGCACATATTAAATCTCTGAATTAATGGATAAATGAGTAGATTATCAACATAGTCTTTTCTTCCAACCTCCCACAGATGAATGTCAAAAGCAGTAATTCCCTATTTTGGTGGTATGATGATACCCGTGGGTCATATCTTCAATTATTTGGTGATAAAGGGTCATGAAATTCTCAAACTAGTCTCACAAGGTGCTTAACTTTGATTTACGTATTGGAACACAAAGTAATATGCTATACTGCACCGTCAGAAATGGAGACTGGGGCTTTCTAATCAAACCAAAGACACACACTGGTGAGGCAAGTCCAGTCTCAGCTTTTCCTGGGATACCTGGCTCAGGTGAGGTATGGATAGGTGTCCCGTTATGTGTAGCTCCAGGAATAGTCTGGCTACTTAAGGGCCCCCTGTGGCAGTTCCTTTCTGAAGAAAGCAGCAGCTCCCCAGAGCACCCAGAGGATCAGCCTTGCATTGCCCCAGAGCCCACCTACCTGCCTGGTGCTCAGAGCCTGTTGCTGAACGTTCTTTTCCCCCTTCTGTTCTGTCTTCCATTGCTATCATGCCGACAGCTGCAGGAACACATGGAGGTTGCTTGGCAGCTGCGAGACACAGATGCTGGGTTCTGTAATGCACTTTTCCCCCCTCTGCTTGCTGCTTCTGAGTGTTTCTCTGGCTGCCTGAATGTCTTCATTACTGCCTGTGGGAGGGGTGTGCTCCGAGGTGTTAGTGGGGTGTGAAACCTTGGGGAATTGGTGCTGCTGAGCATGCAGGATGGGTCGGTCCTTAGGATGGTCTCTGCCTTTTCCACACGCAAGTGTCAGTTTTTAACAGTTCTGCTTGCCTGAGAATGATTTTAAGCTGCTCTAGAGGAAAACAATACTGGAGTGTCTTTTTCTCTCCAGCCTTGAAGCCCCTGTATTCATCCAGGCCCTCATTATTTCCTGGTTGGTTTCCTGTAGTTGCCTCCTAGTTTAACTGGCCTCCTTTGTCTCCAACTTGCCCCTTTTCTTCCACCTCCCATGTTGCTACCAGCATGATTTTCCTATAACCAAATCTGATCTTGTCTCTTCTTCTCTTTGATTCCTCGTAGGTTGCAAGATAAAATCTGAATGTCTTACTATGAATAAAAGGCCCTTCATGACTCAGCTCTCCTCACCACCCAGTCTCATCTCTGCTTCAGCCATATCTATTTTGATGAGAACAAATCCAGCTGTTTCATACGTCAGCCCTGCATTTGTGTTCTCTCAGCCTAGAAAGTCCTTTCTTCCCCTTGTCCATTTGTCTGGTTCACTCCTTCTTAGCCAGAGAGATTTCTAAGATACTTTCTTCTTGGTATAGCCTCTTGCTTGACCTGTTCCTCAGTGGGCCAAACTGGCTAAGTTGCCTGCAGGACAATCTCTATTTGGAGACAACCGTTCAGGTGAAGTTGCTCATTAAACAGCCTACTGTGTGCCAGGAGTAAGGATGCGAACATGAACAAGGCCACACTTAAAATAGAGAATGGAATGAATTCTATGATAGAGGGGAATACAGGATGTTACAGGAATTAGATGCCCTCTCTTTGTGCTCCTTCAATTAGATTTTAATATTTTTTAAATGGTGTTTTCATTTTATCAATCTCTTCAATGATCTCTTGAAGGCTGGGGCTGTATCTTATTCAAGTTTGTCTCCCTCGTGCCTACCCAGGGCCCAGCACAGATAGAAACTCTAGAAACACCTGTTGGGCAGTGTCACCTGAACGATTGTCTGCACATGCACATGACCTGCGGGACGCCCTTTGGTTTGTTCAGGTGAATGGCAACCCTAAGGGAGTGTGCTGGAATCCTCTTGGGTTGAAGCATATAGGGCAGAACATATAGGAACTTAGAGGGTGTGTGGGCTCTGGAAATTTTCTACCTTGTTTTAGAAAATAAAAGTGTATCTTTCAATAAGGTACTCTAACCTGGGGCTTGGGAACCATGGTCCGTCCCTTTGCTTGTTCATCATCTTTTTTCCTTGGGAACTTCTCTCCTCTTCTTTACTTTTCTTCTGCTTTTGGCCAGAGAACATATCCATTAAAGAAAATTGCCTATTATTCAAGAATGATTTTTATGTACATCTAAAATATATAATTTTTTTACATGTGCATTTTAGAGAAATTAGAAAATGATTACAAGAAAGAAGAGAAAACCTTGAGTAATCCCACCACCTAAAATGCCTAGATCACTGATGTTGGTGTGTTGGCATACATGCTTCTAGACTTTTCTCTATACATACGTATAGAAAAGTGTTCTCTATATGTATGTATAGAAAATCCTAGTGAAAACTTAGGATTTTTGAGTCTGAATCTTGGCTTCACCACTTACTAGCTTGGTAACCTGGACCATGTTGCTTAACCTCACTGTGCCTCAGCTTCCTCAGAGTTCAGTGGCATTCACAGTAAAACGTAGAGCACAGCACGGTTGTGAGAATGAAATATTAGGTTAAGTGTTTATAAAAGTGCCTGGTCCAGAGTAAGCATGAATTCATTTAATTAACAAATATTTATTGAAGGCCTATTTTATGCCAGGCACTCTCCTGGAGAGCAGTTAACAGCCAAAGATCTACTGCTGTCATGCAGCTCATAGTCTAGTTTAACAACCAAAATATGTTAGCTGTTACAAAGAAATGTCATAGTATATATTGTTTGGAATCTGCTTTTCTCCCTTATAAAATCTTGCTGTGTTATAACATTTTTCCATGTCATAAAACTTTATGTTATTACCGTAAATGATGATACAGCATTTCATTGAATGGATACCCTACTTAAATAATATCCTTTTGCTACACATTTAGGCTGTTTCTAATTTTTGGTATTTTAGGGAATATTGGGATGAAAATTGTTCAGTATACATCTTTGTGTACTTGCCTGGGTATGCCATGAAGATATGGTCTTTGAAGTGGAGTTGCAGATCAAAGAGTATGCCCATGTTCAGGGTTTAGGGTAGACGTTGCCTTCTGTAAGGATTATGTATCAAATTATAATTCCACTAATGCTGTAGGAGAGAGCTCATTACGCCACACTCCCTTCTGAACCAATACAGAACATTTTTATTCTTTTTAGCTTTTATAAATTATGGCAAAAATAGTATTTTACCATTTTTATTTGCATTTCTTTGACTTTCAGTGAAGCTGAAGTGGTTTTTTAAAAATATGTTTCAGTGGCTATTTGTGATTTTTATGTTCTGAGCTGATTATTTGTGTTCTTTAAAGCATCCTTCCTGGCTTTGGTAAGATGATCTTGAATTTTGCTTTACATTTAATAGCCTTTCTCTGAGAAAGACCTAGACCTCTGTTCAACTTTGTAAGGTTATGGTTTCAAGAGACATGTGCCCAGTCTTTTCTGCTATGTATTTGCATTTTCCACCAAAAAATGCAATTTTAACGTTATAAATTTGACTTTTCTGCACTTCTGCAATGATGGTTTTAACACTAATGAACACTTTTCGAACAACTCCGGGAGAGCAATGACCACTTTTACATAGACTGAAATATGCTAAATGATATCTGACTGTGTGTAACGGATGTGTGATTTGTTGCATGCCTCTGTGTTCCTCTGTGGTAGATGCTGGTGTAGCTGAGTATACATGTATGTCTACATATGTACATTTCTCTATTTGAACTGAGGCTGGAAAATGATATGTGTGTTTTTTGGTCCTGTGAGATTACACAAATACTTTTGCATTTCTGTGAAACTACCCAAATACCTTTGAATTTCAGTCTTGAATCTATCTCCCAAGGGGCAGTTAGTTCAAAATGTGCTTCTTTTAGGAAGACTCTGTTTACTCTCTTTCCTCTGATTACTTCCCTGATGCTGACTTTCCTGAGCACCTATATTTCACATCTAAACTTGCTGATGCAGTGCTAGAGTCCTCAGTGTAACTGACATATAGTTTTTCTCACATGAGAACCCTCTTTTTTTTTTTTTTTTTTCTTTTTCTTTTTTGCCTGTGACCATCATGAAGCAGGAATCTGGGCTTCATCACACCCCCCTCAAAACAGACCCAACCCACAAAGCATTAATGAGTAATGTAGAATGGATGACGATGTCATGGAGAGATGAAGGAGAAAGTTAAATGATTTGCTATCTGGCAATAAATAAATAAAGACCAAGATTTCCACCTTCTCTTCTCAAAGTTCCTCTTTAGCCATCGGCCTCTGGGTCTCCCTCTCTCTGAATATTTCCCTAAAGCAGCCATTGGATATCTTGTCCCTTTCTTTACAGAGAAATTTTGCTCTTTGTAATTCTTCAATCAGAGGCACCAGCTGATCTTAATGCCCAGGAGGGCCAGCGTTTTCTCAACAAAAGTGAATCTCTTCCTATGGAGAAATGTACTGCTAAGAAAAATAAGACTTCCTTCAAGTTGTTCCATCTGGCTATTTCATGAGGCTCTGATTTGTTCCCTCAAACTAGTGTTTGATGACAAGGACTATGTCTTTCATTTAGTTTGTGTACTGACTCACCCACTTTCTGCCCCATGCTTCCTCTGGGGTTTTGCTTAAAGTAGGTTCTCAGTAAATGCTTGCCAACTGCTTAGGATTCTCCTGTATATTCCCATTACTTAGCACAGCACTTGGCACTTAGCAGGTACTTGAACACATGGACAAGTGAAGAGTGGAGACCTGGTGTCTGTACCACCGTGGTGCAGTGAGTGAGATATGCCCACTGCTGCTCACAGGTTGGCATCAGCGTTGTGAGCCTCAGCCCGTTCACTTCCTCCTATGTCTAGTACACTTCTCTTTTTCCTCTAGTCAGCTGGCAGGGTCTTCTCTAATTCCCTTTGTGTCTTTTATCACAAAGGGTTGGGCCAATCCAGAGGGGATTTCCAAGGTCTGTTTCCCGGCCATGGAACCCCACCTCCCACCTCAGCCTTTGGATAATAGGGTTCTTCAGAGCACCTGCTCCCTGGGACCCGGGTTGTCCAAGGTCTGCTTCAGAGGCCCGCACCTCCCTGTTGCTCCAGAGACCTCCTTTGACCACACAAAGGCCAGGAGGAAGAGGAGGCCATCACGAAACAAAGATAGGGATATACTGATTGCATGAGGGAGACCCAGATCAAGAGACCCGTGTTGGCTGGGAACGGGATGGAGAGATCTGCAGGAAGGAGGAAGAGGATTCCACAGAGTAGAAATGTAGGTGTTTCTCCTTGGAAATACAGATGATTGGCTGTTTGGGTCAAACCCATCTCTTAGATTTTTTTATGTGGGCCCTTATTCTGTGCTCTGGCATTTCCTAATGACGTCCTTGATTTTTTTTTTTTTTTTTTTTTCTTGAGACACACAAAACCAAAAAATGCAAATGTATAAAATGGTGGGAAGCAACTGCGGGTCAGAAAGGAACTTTAGAATATCTTCCTATACAAGGAAGTCTAGAGGCCAGCTTGGGAGGTGGGACTTACCACCCAGATAAAGAGTCAGATAAATCTCAGCAGATAAGGAACTGTCCATCTCCCTCTCACTATTTCTAGTTCAGGAGATCCTGTGCTTTCTGTTTTCTGCCTCTTCAACAAAAGTTCACCTCACAGGATTAGAGGGTGGGTGAATGAACACCAAATGAAAAAGTACGGTTTTCTTTTATGACAATTTTTAGTGGCTGCAGGTGTTTGCATTTTCCTCTCCAGAGGCTTCTGAGTGTAGGAACCTCCCAACAAGCCTGGCACCTCTGCCCTTGCCTTAATCAGAGTCACCTTCACCTCTTCAGCTCAAACCTATGCATTTAAGCCCCTGCCCACTCTCTTATGACAAAGTATGTAAGAGAGCCCAAAGACTTCTCTTGCTATGTCTACATTCCAGCCCCTTCTGGATAACTCTTTGACTTCTTGGGCCTTGGAGTCTTGTTCCCTGAACCCATGGTGCTCACTTCGTCTTCTCCTTCGGAATTCCCCCCACACACCTGGTTCCAGTCTCTCCTGCTCCCTGAAGCTTGCCTGCTTCTTGCCTGCCCAGCTCTCCTGCCTCTCCAGGCATCCAGCCCTTGCCCCTCCTTCCCAGACCTGCCCTGCTGAGGCCCCTGCCTGGCAGGACATGATGCCTCTAATGACTAAAAATAGGAGTTGTATAAAAGAACTGTGGGACCCAAATAAAGTCTGAAGCAGGAAATATAATGATTCTCCAAAAATATGATTCTGGTGCTTTCACAAGAGCCCTGTACCTGCTTCAAAGCATATGAACTATCTTTATTTTGCATTCAGACTATCTTTTGGGGACAGGTTTCCTTCATAACACAGCTTATTGCAAAACGGATCTGAAACCCTAGGGAGTTTATCTGTAGTTAGTTTTATTTTTTTCTTTCCAGTAACCGTGGGTCGGAGATATTCCAGCCATTATTGACTAAAGGACTGCTCTGTTTTATGACTTCTAATCAGGTGAATGTCCCACTGGGAGAACAGAATGTGTTCTTTTTTTCCCTCTGGACTCAGGAGATAAAGAGATAAAACTCACATGTTGTTTTATTTTATTTTAAAAAGATCAACACATAGTAGTGGCCAGGTACCTCTGGGATATGCGCAGGAGCCTGGTTTTAATGGGGGAGACCTAAGAGCTTAGGAGTAGAATCCTTTTTCCTCTGAATGACTGGGCTTGGTCTGGTCCAGAAAAGTTCCTATTTGGGATGTACTCAGATCCTGGTAATTCAGAAGAAAAGACAAAATCTGGATGTAGTGTGTTGTCACAAAACCTGGTATTGTGCCCAGAGGTCTTCACTTGCCTGAGAAGCCAAATCCACCCTCAGTTTGGAGCTGGAGTCCTGCGAATATGCTAGGCACATAACCTCTCAGAGCTCCCACTTCCTGATTCACAGAGTTGGCCTGTAAATGCCTGCCTTGACAATCTTCTGGGCTGTGGTAAGACGCCAGGCAAGGATATATGTGAAACACCCAGCTCCATTCAAAAGCAAGGTATTATTGGAGCCCTGGTTAAAATGTGACTCAAGCATCCCAAACTTCCCTTTAGTATATTACACTGATTCTCACATCCTTACCTTTATGAAAACCTTCTTGAAGATACATGTGCTTTTTCCCCATTGGGGGATTGAACTGCACCCCCCAAAATGATATGTTCAAGTCCTAATAAACCTGGTACCTAGAAATGTGACCTTATTGAAAAATAGGGCCTTTGCAGATGTCATTAGTTCAGATGAAGCCATACTGGATTAAAGTGGACCTTAATCCAATATAACGGGTGTCCTTTTAAGAAGAGAGAAATTCGGCATGGACTCAAGGGAAGACAGACACGTGAGGAAGCAGGCAGAGAGCAGAGTTGTGCTGCTAGAAGCCAAGGGGTGCCTGGGGCTGCTGGAAGTTGGAAGAGGCAAGGCAGGGTCCTCTCCTAGAGGCTCCAGAGGGAGCGTGGCCCTGCTGACACTTTGATTTCAGACCTCTGGCTTCCAGAACGGTGAGAGAATAAATTTATGTTGTTTTAAGCCCCCAAGTGTGTGCTAGTTTGTTACAGCAGCCTAGGAAACTAATACCCACCCCATGTCACCTTTTGAAGCAGCTCATGTCTTGAAGTATGGTTCGCTGTCATTTGTCCCAAAACGTTCTCCTCCAAACTGAGTTCAGAGTTTCGGGATTAGTGAACAAACCTGTTCCCGCTTCCTCTGCACTTTTCCTGACTCTGTGAGTTCTCCTCATGTTCCCTCAGAGGTTGCTTTTGCAGCATGAGTAGATCTAATGCCTTTAGGTTGGGCTCACACAAAGGTCCCTCCATCCCCGTGATGCTTCTCGAGTCTCTCTGAACCTGCCGTCTGTCCTTTGGCATTTCCACATGTGCATCAGAACTGCCTTGCCTTCCTCAACTGTGGACCCTCCCAAGGGCAGGAAGCACCTTTTCAGTCATATTTTAGACTGACTGCCACAGAGCTGCATCTTGATAAGCACTTAGAAAATGTATGTTTTGGTAATGAATTTATGACTGAGGGCTTTTAGGCAGGTCAGTCTGCTTCATTGGCTCTGGCTCAGCAAGTCTTAGAGCTCAAGAGATCTCTTGGGGGAGACTCCAGGGCTACCCAGACTTTTGGCGAGAGAAGAAGTAAGAGCTTTCAGAATGAGATTTGAGAGGCTGAGAGAGGTGCCTTGCCTCGGAGCACCTTTTCAATGAGTCCATAATCTCTGAAATCCTTCCATGTGGGGCACATGGTTCTTTAATTAAAGGCAGAGCCCCTGTTAAAATGCAAGGGACACATTGTGCAGTTGGCAAGAGCACAGGCTCTGGGATAGAGATTGATGCCTGGCTTAAATCCTGACCCTGACATTCGCTGGATGGGGACTTGACCTCCCGATGCCTCAGTTTCTCCTGAATGATTTCCTCCCATCTCATGCAGAAGACAGTTACTAGACAGCAGGAACTCCTAGTAGCACAAACCAGTCATGAATGGCCCCAAAGGGGGCTTTCTGGGCTAAGAGCAGAGTCACCTTCTCATAAATAAATGGTAAAAGTAACCACCATAATACTTACTGCTATCACATATTGCGCTCTTATGCTGGGCTGGACCCTGCAATAAGCATCTGTATACTATCTAATTCAGACCTTACAGCAACCTCATGAGAAAAATGCTGCTTCATTCCTACGGATGAGAAAGCAGAGGCTTAGAGAGACTAGTCAACTTGCCTAGCATCTCATGGTTGATAAGGGTGCCCCAAGAATCGAAGCTGGGGCTCTTAACCAATGGATCTTCTCTATTTTCATCTATGTATCCATCAAGGCAATTTCTGATCTTAATTTCATTTTTCAAGTGGCTATCTGTACCAGGATGTTTAAATTAATATTACCAGTCAGTAATTTAGCTTTTGGAAAGAGCACTGAGTTATGTGTCAGGAGGCCCTACTTCTGGCCTGGCTCTGCCACTTACTCTGCCCACTTAGACAATCAGTTTACCTCTACTCATCTATAAAATGGGAACTGTTACGCTGTATCAGCTTCCTAGGCTGTTGTAACAAGGTACCACAGACCAGGTGGCTTCAAACCACAGAAATGTCATCTCTCAGTTCTGGAGGCTGGAAATCTGAAATCAAGGTGTCAGCAGGGCCATTCTGTCTCCAACAGCTCTAGGGAGGAATCTGCCGTGCTTCTTCTAGTTTTGGGTAGTGAGTAGCAATCCTTGGTGGTCTGTGGCTTGCAGCTGTGTATCTCCAGTCTCCACCTCGGTCTTCACATGGCCTTTTTCTCTTGTGTCTGTCTTGGTGCCTCTTCTCCTTCTCTTATAAGGACTCCAGTCATATTGGATTAAGTGGATTAAGGGTCCAACTTACTCCAGTATAACCTCCCCTTAACTAATTATATCTGCTATGACCCGATTTAAAAAAAAAAAGTTACATTCTGAGGTATTGGGGGTTAGGGCTTCAACATACCTTTTTGGGGGACATAATTCAATCCATAACTCCTATCTATCTCAGGGAATATGAGGATCAAATGAAATCATTCACATTTAAATTCATCAAACAATGAGTGCTACTATAGGTTCAGTACTGTGCAAGCTACACTTTTATGAATATTTTATTCTCATAAAATAACTTAGGAAACACTTAAGATGTATTGTTCCTGTGCACTTGGACAGTGTGAGCCAGTTTTTCTTAGGGCCCCACAGGCAGGCTAAACATTTAGGTTCAAGAGTTGGGAGACCAACCCCTGTGTTTCAGAGAGCTAAAATCATCCTTGAGACCTTCTTTGGCTTTCAGCCTGTCTCTTCCAATTACCGCCTGAATGATAGGCATGTTTAGAGTGGGGGGGGGGGCAAATTGAAACACTATGAGGATCTTTGAGAAGCTGAAGGCCTCATGGAGCACTAGGCACTTCTATCCCATCATCCATCCACCAAGGCGATATTAAACCAGAACCTACTATGGTGGGATGTTGGGCTGGCTCTGTAGTTCACCAAGAGTAAAGGTGTGAAAAAGAAGAAGGATTTGAAAGGTAAGGAAATAATAAAAAAATAAATCTAGGATTCATATTCAACCAATATGTATCAGGGTGGACTTTCCCATCCAGCATCTGTTTTGATCGCTCAATGCCCATGGTGTAAGAGTTGTTCACTGTTTTGACTCTCACCCATAGACAGAGCTTCCCTGCTTTTTAGTTTTGTAGAGGATCCCCTCATCCTATGATCTGCCTGGTGCCTCCTGGAAACAAAGTGGTAGCAGAGCAATAACCCGTGGTCTCTAGCCACACACCATCACAGCACTCACTGGTGTGGATGCCCAGAAGCAGAAGCATCCATTCCCCTGATTTCCAGGACGACCAGAGAGAATGCTTCCATTTAACCAGCTGAACTTTTAGAACAGGAGCCAATCTTCAAATTTTCCTCAACAACCACCCAGTGCTCGAGGCTTAGAAGGTGCTCAATGAGTGCTCAATAAGTGAATGAATGACTGGATCAGTAAGCATCAATTCATTCTCCATATAGATGAGGTGCAGGGTCATTCATGGCAGACAGTGAGTTAAAACGACTAAGTCACAGTTTTCAGGGAATTAACCACCTTGCAGTGGATGCTCCCTATATGACAAATATAAAGGATACACGGACACCATCCTTTTAAAATTCAAACAATTAGATTTAATAAAAATTATCAAAGGTTATCACTAACTAAAATGAAAGAACCAAGGAATATCAAGGGCAAATAAAGGTTTTTCTTGGATTTAAAGACAGGAGAAGCAAATTCCTTTGGAAGTAGCCCAACATGTGGCATTTCTCGTCCCCTCCTTTTTCAAAAGCTGGTTTTTGTTGGGTTTTTGACTGAGAGCCTCAGGACGGAAGGAGAAGCTATCTTCTCAGCACAGAGTCCTCCCCTCCACCACCCCTTTTCCAAAGGGAAGGCAGATTTGGGAAACTGGCACTGCCCCTGCCCAGATGGCAGCCAGCAGCTGGCTCTGGCAAGGGGAAGTTCTCACTCTCGGCTGCTGGCTGCCTGGCCCCTCCCGTTACCCCAGCAATGCCGGCCTGGGCCCTTGGAAAGGAGAGAATGTGAGAGTCCCACAATGCCAGCCACTCCTTGTGACCCTGACCTGGCTTCTCTGGCTCTGGCGCCCAGGCCTGCAGCCGGGAAGCAGACCTGGCAGCCACCAGCCAGCAGCTCCAGCCTCCCTCTTCCGGCCTCAGCTGCTCACTTGGCCCTGTGCTGACATCAGTGGGGCTACAGCACGAGGGACAAAGGGTGGTGGGTGATTTCAGAGATAGTGTCCTGACCACACAGCCACAGGCAGATTTGGGTAACAGGACCCCCAGATGACCCCCAGATTCCCACACCAGACACTGCCCTGCTTTTCACCCACCCTAGCTGTCCTCATTTCCTACACCCTAGACAAATTTTTCATTCTTCCTTCCATTTCTATTCCTCTTCTCTCCCTTTCCCTCCTCTTTCTCCTTTCTTTTCATCTCCTTCCTTCCTTCCTTCCTTCCTTCCTTCCTTCCTTCCTTCCTTCCTTCCTTCCTTCCTTCCTTCTTTTTCTTTCTCTCACCATGTCTTTTTCCTAGTCTCTGGCTTTCTTCCTCCTTCTTTCTTTTATTCCTCAAACCTTTATCAACTGTACATTATGTACCAGTCTCTCCTAGGATCCAGGTGGTCACAAATGATATTCCTTTGCCCTGCCCTAGAGGATCCCATACCCACTGAGCATGGCCATACAGTGAGATGAGTCTATGACAATTAATGATGATAGCATGTGTTAAGTACTATGAAAGCACACAAATTACTAGGGAAGTAGAGGAAAGAGCCATTAATTTTTACCTGACTGCATTTTGGAGAAAAGTTAGCTGAGTAGCTGCCATTTTTCAAGTTAGTTGCTCTCTCTGCTTCTTATGCTCCTGAGAAAAAGGTTTTACATCTCTAGGTCCGGCTGGAAAAATTAAAGCTTTGCATTTTGTTTTCATTCCTGCTTATGAGTCAAGTCCCGAGGTTTGACTGATTAGATATGATATTTGGGGCTGGGCTTGCTCTGAGTTTCTGGGTGGTTTTAAACTCAAATACTTCAGTGGATATTAGTAAGAAAAAATCTTGGTGTATGACATTTTCACGTGATGATCTTGGCCTGGGATATTCCTATTTAAATGGGCAATTGGGCTTTTAGTAAAATGTGCTTGCTTTCTTCAATAATAGTTAATGTTTGCTCCCAAATAGACTTTTTGGAAAATAACGTCAAGAAAAAATATTTCATCATGTAATTCTCCCCCAAAATTTTTGGGTGCAGGATTTTAAAAAGTCCTCTTTGAAACCTGAAAGCAGCTGCAGCTGCCAACTATAGTCTTTACAAGTCCCTGGTATCCAGGGGTTGCGGTTCTGTAGCTCTGCTCTTGGGACTATGTCTTGAAAATACAAGTGTCCTCTCCTGGAACTTTAAAGAAGCAGTGCAGATGCTTAATTGCCATTAGTATCATCCATGGTAGCATAATTAGTATGTACACTTAAAGGTGAAGGGTGATCTTAAAGAACATCAAATAATGCTTTTCACAGTTGGAGGCAGAATGGTCAAGAAAAGGCTGCCTGACAGCTCTGTGTGTTTTGAGTTAATAAAGCCAAGGTCCTGGGTCCTGTGTCATCTGAGGCAGTCAGGGACACAATGAAACACAGCTGCAGACTGCACCCCATCCAGGCCAGTTTTCTTGCAAAGGAAATAAAGTTTGTGAACATGAAATATAAATGCAGTGTATTGTGATTGTTCAAGAGGAGTATTTTTGTTTGTTTGTTTGTTTTTGGTTTTTAGTTTTGTTGGCTTAATAATTTATTTTAATTTTAATACAGTAAAGTTCACTTTTTGGAATGTACAGCTCTAAGGGTTTTGACAAATGCATGGAGTCATTATCCACCACTATATTCATGATACAGGACAATTCCATCATCCTTCAACATTTCCTGTGTTACCCTTTTGCATTCAACCCTTTCCCCCTCTCCCAGCAGTTAGCAACCACTGATTTGTTCTCCCTCCTGATGGCCTTTGCCTTTTCCAAAATGTTAGACGGGTGCACACAGTATGAAGCCTTTAGGGTTTGGCTTCTCTCATTTTGGCACAACGATTTTGAGACCCACCCATGTTGTACCATGTGTCAGTAGCTTGTTCCTTTTTCCTGCTAAGTAGTATTCTATTGTATGGATGTGCCACAGTTTGTTTTTCCATCTACTTGTTGAAGGATATTTGGTTGTTTTCAATTTGGGGCTATTAAGATAAAAGCTGCCAAAAATACTTGCGTACAAGTTTTCATGTGAACACATGTTTTTATTTCTCTTGGGTAAATATCTAGAGATATTTACCTCTAAGAGAGTGCTGGATCATATGGTACATGTGTTTTTAACTATATAAGAAACTGCCAAAATGTACCATTTTGCACTCCCACCAGCATATGAGAGTTCCAGTTACTCCATATCCTTGTACTTGCTATGGTCAATATTTTGAACTTTTAGCCATCCAAATAGGTATGCCATGGTATCTCATTGTGTTTTAATTTGTACTTTCCTAATGCCTTATGATGTTGAGCATCTTTTCATGTGCTTTTTTACCATATGTGTATCTTCTTTAGTGAAGTCACTGTTCAAATCTTTTGCTCACTTTTTTTTAGTTGGGTGATTTATTGATTATTGTCTGTCTTTGAGAGTTCTTTGTAGATTATAGATACAATTCCTTTATTATATATGGAATTTGCAAATATTTTCTCCCAGTCTGTGGAGAAATATTTGTCTTGTCATTCTTCTAATAGTTCTTTCACAGAGTAAAAGTTTTTTTTAAAAATAATTTTGATGAAATCCAACTTACTATGTTTTTCTTTCTAACAATGGGACTTTCACTGTTGTATCTAAGAAACTCTTTGCCTGACTCAGTGTTGCAAAAATTTTCTCCTATATTTTCTTCTAGAAGCTTTATAATTTTCCAAATTACATTTATATGTAAGTCCGTGATCCATTTTGAATTAATTTTTGTGTCCAGTATGTGAGGTTTTTTTTTTTGTTGTTGTTGTTGTTGTTGCCTATGGTTGCCCAATTGTTCCAGCACCATTTGTTGAAAAGACTATTCCTTCTCTTTTGAATTGCCTTTGCAACTTTTTCAAAAATAAGTTGACTATATTTGTGTGGGTTATTCCTGGATTCTTTGAGAGGAGTGTCCAACATATTATCACACATACACAGAAAACTCTAAAAATATATGCTTTCCTACTGTGTAAACAGCACCCTTTGTATGAGCGAGACTACCTTATTACTTGGCTAGGTAAAAGAAAAGATGTTTTGGTAAATCAGGATTAAAATTAACTTTGCTACTGACTGCAGCGTGACTTTTGCTTTTAGAAGTTTTCGATCTTGAGTAAACACAGGTGAGGAACAATAAATGTCATAAGGATTAAAGAAGGCCATGGCTGGGAGAAGACTTGGGATTAGTCTCATCAGCACCCAGATATTCATATAATTCCTTCTGTACTGCTTCACAGTGAAAATAATAGGGCAAATGTGGATAACTGTTAGATTATAGCACTTTAAGAGAAAGTCTGTCTTCTTTTGAACATAAGAGGTCCTTGATGTTTTCCCTACAGGAGGCAGTAAACAGGTTCTCAGGATCTATTGTTTGCTTTCCTGCTGTCTCAGGTCAAGTACGGAGATGTGTTTAATGCCTTAGTCCCCGTGACATTCCTTCAGCTCTTCTTAACCAATGAAATTATTCTTTTACAGTTTTGGAATGAAAAGCATGCAAAATGGTGCCTTTATATTGCTTTACTGCTTTCTGCCCACGCCACTCATTTCTAATTTTTCATGGCCTTAAACCACCATCTGCTGGAAGGATGGGAAGGGCATTTGCAAGGTCATTGTGTCCTTGCCTCCAGTCACAAGCCTGGGCTGTACTTGAGCTACGCAAGTGAGAAGCATTTTTGTCTTACTCTGAAAGGTTTTCAGAGCTTAGTTCCCATCGTTTGAGGAGTTTCATCTTCTGGGTAAGTCCACTTCTCCCTCCAAGGACTATCTTCCCTATTGATGGCCAAGGATCCTTCATTTATACCAAAAACCCTGGAAGGTTTATGCCATGATGACGATTTTGTGTCTTCAACCAACTTTGCTTTCTTTTCCTTTATAAATCATTCAAATACCTCCAGTCCAAATGCTAACACTGGAGACAGCTTGTAACTTACCTCTCTCCACTCCAGGAAGTAACCAATATCAGTGATTCCTCCTTCTAAAATAGCTTAACCAGTTTTTAATACACCAAAAAGACTTTTGTACATAGCCTACTGGTCATCTATTTTCCTTAATAGCCTTTTATGAAGGACCTTATCAAAAGCTTGCAAGGAAATCCAAGTAAATTATATTCCTTGTTTCACCTTTACCTACTATTTCATTAACTTTTTCAAAAACAATATGACATAGTTTTCAACATAATTAAAGGGGTTGGGAAAAAAGGAACTTTAACTACAGCTTGACAGTTTCCATAGTTGCTTAGGAGAGCTGGGTCACTGCTCATATTCTCCCTCTGCTTAAGGACACTAATTCATTTCCCAGGCTGTCTGGGGAGGTCAACCACTAGTTCAAGGTGGAAATGACAAGTTTTTAGGCTTTCAAGTATGTAGTATTCAGCTCTCCAGAGAGGATGAAGGAAGGAAACGACGAGTTTATCCAGGTCTAGCCTAGGGAAAGAGGAAATGATGGGAAGAGACAAAGTGAAGGCAAAGGGAGGAGTCTCTTGGAAGGGAGAGCTGGCCAGGAGAGTCTCTGACACTCCCAAACAACTTTTTATTCTTTGTATGAGAAAAGAAGGGGCTGATATAATAGAATTCAGGAAAATTGTCAGTGTTTCATGGGAAGTATGCCATGCAGAAAGCAAGGGTGGACTGGGGCTGGTAGGAGAAGGAAAGGGTTAGAAATGTAAATAAGCTCATGCAACTAGTAGTAGCAATGTTTAAAATGATGATAATTATAATAAAAATTGCAGCTGTATTTGTTGTGTGTTTCCTATGTGCAATTATGTGCTAGGCATGTGTGATTGTCTATTCTATTTAAGCTTAATAACTGGGGAAGATAGATACCATTATCCTCATTTATAAATGAGAAAAATAAGGCACAGAGAGTTTAAAGGACTTGCTGAAGGTCACACACTTAATGAATTATTAGATTTGTAAGGCAGCCCCCTCCCCCCAAATCTGAGTTACATGAATTTTCTTGACACCATTTATTTAATTCTAAGCCCATTCTGTAGCAAAATTTCCCATTATTTAAATATGCTGGTAAACTGAAGATTATAAATGTTCTAAATAGGAATTACTGGTTTTCATAAAGTACATATCATTACTAAGTGGTTAATAAAAGACAGATACTATGTAGTTTGTATTAACAATTCACAATGGCATCCTCAAAAACATCTTTATGAATTTCCGTTTTCACTGGACTGACAATTTGGAAATGCTTGTTTACAAAGGACTCTGGCTGACAAAATGCTAGTAAAATTGGCTTTTAATGTAGAAAAGAACTAGTAAAGAAAAGCAGAAAAGCTTCTGCTCGTTTCTGGCTTACTTCTTGCTTTCTATTGGCTCAATGCCTGTTTTTCCTTATGTCCTAAGAAATGGGCCATTTTTAGTCTTTTCCACGATCTCAGAAAACCCACCATAATTGTCCTACCACTTGCTTCGTGCTGCACAGGCTGCAATGCCCAGATATTAGAAAGCATTTAAGTATCTTCTGAAGACCTTCACCCTCTGCCCAGGTGCACCTGCCTCCTGCCATATTCCAAGTGAGCATGCCCCTGACCCTCTGACCCCTTTACCCCACCCCTACCCTTTTCCATGGTTACCTGAAGGTTCCTATGAAATGCCCGACACCTAGGGAAACAGGTGGGTACCTGAAGGCCACCTGCCAAGCCAAGCAGCCCAACTAACGGGATCCCAGCTACTGATTTGTCAAGACAATGGCCCTTCAGATGAGGCGCCTGAGAAGCTGAGGAACCAGAAAAGCAACTTGGGCTCTTCTTCAAAGAATGAACATGCTAATTGGAGAGAATGAAAATGTGGCAGCCCAAGAGAAAAAGAAATCTTTCAATACAGCATGGAAACCAGGAACCTGGGTGAGAAAGAGCTAGTCTCCTGACAGGAAGAGAGATGGCCTGGGCTAGACCCCACTGAGGTTAATGGAAGTTCCGAAGACACGTTTCAGTGACCATTTCTGGGCAACAGGTCATGTCCATCCTGTGTCTTCATGGGACGTGTGGTGGCCTTGTGCCGATATGCAGGTCTCTGTGACAAAAGCTGGGTGGAGCTGCAGAGTCTGAGCAGACAAGGGACAGACGGGGTCAGCCGAGGTTAATGCCGCTGCGTTCCAGTTCTTGCTTCAGCACCTTCCAGCTTTGGTGACCTTGGGCAAGTTAACTTACTAGCCACATATTCAGTTTCCTCATTTGTAAAATGGGAATAGTTCCTGACTTTGTTAAGTTGGGAAATATGTAAGATAGTGCATGCAAAGTGCCTGACACATAGCAAATGACAAATACAGATTCATAGCACACTTTTAACCCCAGACTCTATTAGCATCTCTTAGGGGAAAATGTAATAAGTACAGTTTTTCAGCCCCAAATTGGACCTGTGATGTGAAAAATTTTTATATTTTAATAAAAATGAAAAGCTCTGAATCCATATTCCTTCTTTTATGGGGAAGTGGAGGGGGAACTGGATAGGACTTAAGCTTGCCAACTAAAGGAAACTCCTTTTGTTTATAACAGTCCTGCTTTGGGGTGGCAGTGGTGGCAAATGCCAGTTCTTTCAGGGATTCTCACTTTTCCTTCTACCGCTCAGCCAAGACGGCATCTGGACTTTGGAGGAGGCTTATGTATGTACCCCAGTGGTGGTTGTGGGAGCACATTGGGTTCACTGACTACCTCTGAGTCCTTGCTGGTGTTTGCTGCAAGATGGGTCTGGTCTAGCCCACAGGTTCCTTGGGCCAGTGCCAAGGAGGAATGGCTCATTTATCTTATCTTTTAGGATTTATGCTTAATCCTGCCATTGTCCTGGACATTTGCTAGGTAGGGTCCTTGCACTGTGTGGCCATGTCCCCAATTCCTGGATCCTGCACATCCTCTGGCCTCTCAGTACCACTGTATCTTCCCCTAGGAGCATATAGGAACTTTTGGATTCCATAGCAAGTTCAGGCATTAGAAAGCCAGAAGCTCTACTCCAGGCCACTTAATTATTTTAGTCAGGTTAACCTATCTGGTAATGCTACCATATTTTTCATATTATAATACAAAGGCAGAGCTTCCCAAAGGGGGATTGAAATTCTCCAGTGTGCTCACTCAAGAGCAAGGAATAAGCCCCATCACTCTGCAGAATTCCTAGCATTGGAGGCTCAGGACACACATAACTGTCTAGGTTTCTTTTTCTTACCTTTTCCATTTTATCCTTCTTCCAGCTCCAGACAACTCTCATTTTTCTCCCCAGCAGGTGAGAATGTCCCTTATGTAATATCCCAAATTCTTTATGCCTGTCTCTTAGAATAAAACTCCATATTCTCACTCAAAGTATTGATTTGCTAATGTAAAGTGAGCTTTTGAAATTTAGAGGTCGCTTTTTCTAAAAGCTTAGCTTTCAAGACTATCATTTTATTAAGCACTCCGAAAAGAAATCCTACTCTGATGATGTGTTGAGCAATAATTTCCTTTTCCTAGTTTTATTTACCCATCTGTTAAAGACTGAGAAATATTGATTCAGTGGATGGGATTTGTAAGGAATCATGATTCAAAGGGAAAGGGAGAATATATCACTTTAATTTTAAAACATTATAGGAGGTGACCTTGTATTCTCCCTGCTTGATCTGAAGACTACAAGAAGCTGTTACAGGTTTGGAGATTATTTCACCCTGGTCATCTGCTATCATGCAACTGCTCAAATGAAGCTTGGGAATAGCAGAAGAGAAAGAAGACACTTTGTTGAAAGGACCAACAAGGCTATACTGTATTATCAGTTTGTGCTGAACTTGGAAAAGTGATACTTAGACACTGCCTACCTTGAAGCTTCCAAAGATGGGATTTTCCTGGGCTGTCTGCCTTTTCTGGTTCACTGAATCTCAATGAAGCATCTACTAATTTCTTTCCTTATGAGTTTATATAATCTCATTTTAAGAGTTGATTGACAGTCTTCTTGGTCTCTTTTTTTAGGAGGTGACTTTATACTCTCCTTGCTTGATTTGAAGACTAAAAGAAACTGTAATTCTGCCAAGCAGAACTTCGTCAGAAATTTATTGACTTCATTTAACAAATATTCATTGGGTGCCAACTATGTGCCAAGGCACTGTTTAGGCACTTGGTGTGTCTCTGTTGCAGTACTGAAGTGGAGGAATAGAAAAAAAGAGAATATGAGCAGGACAATAGAAAGGGTAGATTGCATTGGAAAACACCAAACACACCAAAATCTTACAAAACAAAAGATATATTTTGTTTATTTTTTCCTTTGGGCAAAAGTTTTGTGGTTAGTAGAATCTGTTAACTGTGCCCATAAACACAACCATCCCTCAGGGACTGGAATGTTGCCCTTTTTAATTCATAAAATTAAGTATCATTTGCTCAGAATGAATTTGCAGCCTGGTGGTAAAGTTCATTTATCTTTAATTGCACTTCTCTCCAGTCTGGCTGGTTTCTTCAGTGTTCTCCAGCTTTACCAAGTTTTATGCTGAAACAACTCCCTTCCCCTGAGTAGTTATAACCTGTCATACTTCAAACTCAGGCAATCACCTTCTTCATGAAACCTTCTTTGACCCTTCCAGCCAATGCTGACATGAATTCCTTTCATGAACTCTGGTTACATTTCTAGTTAGCCTCACTTGGTTGGCTCTCAAAACTTGATTGAGTATAGAATCTATGTCTTAAATTTCTTTATGTTTTCCATAGCATCTATAACAATGATAGGTCTGTAGTAGCTGTTCAATAAATAAGTAATAAGTATGTATACACTTACTGAGTACATTCAGAGATGATAGTAAAATATTTAATACCTAGAACAACACAGACACTAATCACTGAGAATGTACTTACCATTGCATATTGTCTGAAAATCAGCCATGCTTTATATACATTTCTCAGCTGCTCACAGTATTACACAGACAACTGATGGAAGACTCTATTCTATGTCTGTTAACTGAAAACCAATGCTCTTTCCACCGTACTAAACTGATTACCTAACTGCTGTGAGTTGAGGTGTGCCTTTCAAAGGAGAAGGAGTTGGGTGACTGGAGAGTCTGATCAGCTCACCTAGATTACACCATCTCCATTGTGGGGAACTTCCTGGTCATAATTCACTGTCCATTATGGCCAATTTAAACACTAATTTGCTTGTATTGTGCAGATTTGATCAGAAAATGTCGGAGGATTTTCAAAACAAAGGATATGGTACCTTGTTTGGTGAACCATGAGATCCCTTAAAATCTCTCAGTGCTTCAATTTTACTTCATTTATTAAATTGGAAAAAATTATACTTGCCTTAAATTTCTCATAATTAATATTAAAGAATGTTTAACATGTATTTTTAGTATAAAAATAAGATGTCATTATTGTCAAAGCATTTAGATGGTGACTGAGAAAAGGAAGATAATCTCATCTCAGTTCGGTAAATCAGTGATGAGTCAAACGAATGACACATGCTAATACAGCATAGACACCTATAATCTAACAAATCCCATTCCTTATTCCTGAGCACATTGAAAGTCTTCATTTTTCTCCTTTTGCAGTTAGATTGGGGGCCATGTGACAGGGTTCTGGTCAAAAATTAGGACAGAAGGATTAATCTACTTTTTGTTTTAAAATATCTATTTGTTAAAAAATCTCTTAAACAATATATCAGCTGTTACCTCCTCTTCCACAGTGAATGCAGAGGCCACGGGTTTAAGATTCCAGAATCAAAAGATGGAAGGAGTTTGGGTAACTCAGTCACCACTTGAGAGCAAGCCTCCAGAGAGAGCTGCCAGACTTGCACTGGACAGTGACATGAGTGAGAAATAAACCTATGTATATGAAATCACTGAGACGGTTGTCATAACAACTAGTATTTATTGCCCTAATATAGAAAATGATATCAGAAATAGGGTATTGACATATCCAAGCCATAGTCCTTGACTGTTATACTATCCTAAATGTATATCATTGGTTTAATAGTTCAGCAGCAGACAGAATGGAAACATGTCAGAGACTGAGAAAAAGGAGATTTGTGCTTAACAGTGGGAAATAATTTGTTATAACTATTGTCTGTTTGTCTGTTATTACTTAGAAAGTAGTCCATATGCCCAGTCAATTTATGCCTTTAGTATGGTTGGCTAATACTGGATTTGTTTGGAAAGTATTACAAAAAAGAGATGAGCTCAGGAAAGAATTCATTAGTGTGTAAGCAGAAATAGAATAGAATACAGAATGTCCAGAAAATTGGATCTTTAGGGTATGGAAAAAATGAGTTTGTTTTAGACTCAAATAGTAAGATGTGGTACCAAAAAAACAAAAACAAAAACAAAAACAAAAAAAAAAACAAAAGGGGGAAAATGTGCTTCAAGTGACAAATAGTCAGTAAAGTTCTCAATTGATTGAACTTATTTGAGGTAAAATTAGATTGGGGGGTAGCCCTCTCACCCGCTGTTTCTAATAGCCTCAATGTATCTAGGTAGCTATGTGAAAAGAGAGAGAAAGGCACAGAACTGAAGAGGCAAAGAAAAAAAAGGCAGATTTGATTACAATATCCAGAAAATAATTCTGGGTGTGGTTAGTGGACTGGAAGCAATTCGATCATACATCTTCTAAGTTTTTGAAAATTGTATTGCAAAGAAATCAGAACTTGGAATTTAAAAAGCCTCCCCCTGTTAAGACTTAAAACAACTCTTGGGCCCCCAACCTGTTGCAGACTGAGCAGAAGGCAAGCTTCTGGGCTGCACTGCTATGAGGGAAATTGTACTCTCATAAACCCACTTCAGATGTGGTCAGGGAGAATAACAAATAAGGACATTTTCCTCAAAGCCCAATCCACACCCATCCAACCATGCTCAGAGTGTATGGAATTCCCAGTGCTAACCCAGAGGGCTTGCTCTACACTATGATGCTGAGTATCATGTATTATTCCTCTTTTCAAGTGGGTTATTTATTGCAGTTATCCTATCCTTTTTCCAGCATTATATATGGGCTGTGATGGTGAGGAAGTGGGGTGCAGATGACTTGTCTTTTTAAAAAGTGGTGCCAATCTGGACTGAGGGAGAAGACTATATCACCCAGATATCATGGACATTTATCTGGAGGTGTTTTATGGATATCTGGTGTCCACAGGGCAGACTATGGTGAGAAACTTTTCAGTGTTCATATTTTTGAGCCTCTTCTTACACTGTGCAGGAAGATTACATTTCCCAAGCTGCACTGGAATTAGATGGGGCAATGTGATCCTAAGCTCTGGCCAGTGGAATGTGAGAAGAAGCAATGAGTGACACTTCTAGGCCAAGTGTATTGAAATCTGGTATGTCTTCTCTGCATTTTCTTCCACCTGAATGGCTGGAAGCAAAGGACTTCCAAATGGAAAAGCTGCACGGTAGAAGCAGCCCAGATCTCAGAGTCTTAAAGAAGAACCTGCAGGAAGCTATCCAACCCACACTAGATGTTCATGAGTAGTAAGTAGAGCTTTGTATTGAGTTATAATACTAGTGTTTGGAAATTGCATTTTACAGAAGCTTGCACTGATTATCTTGACAAAATTATTCTAAATCTAAGAGTTGTTTTGAAAGCTGGAAAATCTCTTTATTTCTCCTTGAAACAGTGGAATCATCCCCTCCTCCTCATCCTCATCACTATCATTTTCAACACATTTGGTTCCCAAAACAATTTTTGAGTATCCATAAGGTATCAGGTGCAGTGGCGGATACTGTAATATAAAAAGGAATAATGTACTATTTCTGGTGTTGTCCATAATCCAGTGGAAGAAACACACAGGTAACAAATAATGAAATAAAGAATCACAGCTTAAGTTATGTCATTATTGATGTATGACCCAGTTAACTGGGTTTGGAGGTAGGAGAGGCAGTTGCCTCACAGAGGAAGTAATATATGTATCAGGCTTTAAAGCAAGAATAGAGGTTTTCTAGGCAAACAATGCTGGTGGAAGGCATTCAAAATAGGGGAAACAATATGTGCAAAGGCCTGCGGAAATGAAAATCAGGAAAATGAGATTGACTTGTATGGTTGGAGATGAAAATATTTTTCACTCTCATCATTATTATCATCACCTTCATCATATCACCCAAATTATTTGTTAATTTTCATACATAGTGACCACATGGATTTGATACGTGTTCTCCAGAGGACATCAGTCAAAGGGAACATGGATATTAGGTTAAGCACTGACCAGGTGTCTTAAGCTCTATAATTCACTTGCTGTATAACATTGACCAAGTCACTTGACTTGTCTCTATCTCATTAGTGTCCTTGTACTAAAGAGAGCTCATGTATCTATATTTTCTGCCTCATAGAATTGTTATACAAATCTAGTAAGTACAACATGTGAAACAAATCACAGGTCTGAAGCCAAGAAGATGAGGATCAGGATATAGAATATGAGTCAGGATATAGAATACGAGTGAGTTAGGACAAGTGGTCCAGAACTAAAGTTTCAAATACTGAAGGTCCTGAAGGTCAACCTCTTACCATAGTTCCTCTTCCTTGGCCTGGGTATTTGGCAGTATAGCACATTTTCACACTTAAGGGGTCTGCTCTATGCAGAGACACAGCCCTCAGTCCTTTCACAGAAAAGGTTTGGAACTTGAAGGCTCCAAGTAAAGTCAACACTTTGTGGTCAGTTGTTTCCTGCCATCTGTCTCCCTCCACATTTATAGGATGGGTCCCACTTCAAACATCAGCATAGAAGTGACTCTCCATCTAACCATGGCACTAAGGATGCCATGCAGCAGGCATGGGAATGCCATTGGCTTCAGTAGTTGGAAATTATGCCCCTGAAATGCCCCATTATAGAAGGGCTGTGATTCATGCCTCTCTATAAAACCTGCTTAAACCTATTTAGAGTTTCATAATACATAACCTTGCAAGAGCACAAGTCTTGCATAGTCAGCTACTACATAAAGTAGTAAGTCCATGTCTTTGATATCCTAAACCTGCCTCATTAAAGCATGAATACTCTAGTATTTTAAGATCTAGTAAACAATTTTATTTCACCTATTGAGATCTTAAAGAATCTGACCGAGGTATAGAGCTTTATCTCTGTAATCCAGGCCTATATGACATTACCTACAAAAAGTCACCAGTGTTACAAGTGAAGCTGAAGCCAAACAAAACCCAGCCTAAAGACACAGATGACATTGCAGCCCATCCAACCCATCGATAAATCCTTGAGGTTTTAGCTCTGCCCATCTCCTTCCCCCCAGTTTACATGCCCTCTCCTTTAGGAAAAGGTTGGTGGAATTACTTTGCATTGGAATTAATGGTATAAAGAGCTACCTTCTCATCCGAGTAATGCTAATTCATTTCCATCCCTGGTCATTTGCTACCTATTAGAAATACCCTGACAGCCTGCATCTCATTACCATTACAGCCGGTTCATCTCCTAAGAATAACCTTCTAAGGAGGCTGAAATGTACGCCAGTGGCATCTAATGCCAGGGCATAAACATTCATATTTTTAGCAGCATATACCAGTTAGTGCAACCTTTAGTGTACTGTATGTACTTTTAATAATCTCCATAAAAGCCTGATTTCCAATCCCTAGGCTCAAGCTGACAGTGTAAATAAAATCACCCAAATCCACAGGGTAAGAGAAATGAAAATGACAAGGATTAAAATTTGGTCAAACCTCTTTCTTTTTAAAAATTCTACTTCCCTTCCAATTGGATCACGACCTCTGTGTGCTCAGCTTAAGACCAGACGGTATGCTTTCACTTTTATTCCCCTCTGCTGCAGGCTTACAGTATTTAGTGAGAGTCTGTAAAGAATGTGAACTGGGTGGAGAGTTAATACCATAATCCCCCATCGTTGGGGTCAAATGCTGAATAGAGCAGAAGAATTAGAAAACATGTTACCTACAATAGCATGAAAAAATGCATCAGCATGCTGTTCTGTGGGCACCAGCAATCATCACCTGCGAGTAATGGCCATGAGGTAATAGAGTGTATAAAGAGATGTGTACTCAAAGTCTAGTATGCATGCTGAAGGTGGAAGGAAGACATGTACACCAGTCTAAATACCTATACACTCCGTGAAGTATTTATCACCCTTTTTTATTGCTTCTTTCCAGGTACCTTTTTGGATTTAGTTCCTAAGTAACGTATTTAGCCACTAAATTGTTTCGCAGAGTTGAACCTTGAGCTGTCTCTTTTCACTCTTCAGCAGTGGGTGTGAATATTGTTCTCCAAGTGCTGTAATGCATCTGTCTCTGGAGAATTTTCTTAACTAACAGGTAGAAATTTGAGGCACCCCAAGCAAAAAGGACTGAACAGCCACCGTCCATTGTATCTTAGAAAAGTCAACCGGACTTCCCTGGAGTAAGATTACAAGCAAATAAATAACTTTGTGTGGAAGTTCTACAAAGAAAAGTGAGTTTAAGTGGTGTGTGTGTATGTGTATACACAGGAAATCATTTTACTGTAAAGTGACAATGTGGATTTATTTTAAGTGATGTATCCTTCTAAGCAGTGACTATTAAAGAGCATACGTTTTAATATTTGTACTTATTTTTAATTTATATACCATAAAATTCCCTCTTTGGGTGTAGAGTTCTTTAGTTTTGACAAATGCGTAGACCGTGGAAGCACCACCACAATCTGGGCACAGAACTGTTCCATCACACCCAGTGGTCCCTTGTGCTGCCCCTTTATAGTCAAATCCTCCATCCCAACCCCTGAGAATCACTAATCTTCCCTTCATCCCTCTATGTTTTACCTTCTCTAGATTGTCATATAAATGGAATCATATGGCATTTCCTCTTTAGGTCTGTCTTCTTTTATTAAATGTGTCAATCTATGTGATTAATCTATGTTTGTTGTTTGGTACCAATAGTTCTCTTATTTTTATTACATAGTGATATGTCATTTTCTTAATTTTTCAATGATATTTCTAAATATTTTTCCCATCCTTTATTGAAGTATAATTTACATACAATGAATACACCTATATTAAGTATACAGTTTGGTGAGTTTTGACAGATACATGTACCCGTGTAATGATCACTACAATGAAAATATGGAACATTTTCACCACCATCCAAAAAATTCTTTTGTCCCCCTTCCCAATGAATCCCCACTCCTATCCTTGGCAACCACTGATCACTATATATTAAATTTGTCTTTTCTAGAGTTTCATATAAATGGAATCATATATTGTATACACTTCTGTGTCTGACTTTTTTACTTACCACAAGGTTCTTGAGATTCATCATGTTGTTTTGGGCATCACTAAATAATTTCTTTTTGTTGCTGGGTAGTGTCCCATTGCATGAATTTACCACAATATGTTTATCTTCAATAGTTTTTTTGATATTACCTTCAGAGAAAGTCTATGTGGTACACTCTCATCATAGCAAATTTTAAACTGGAACTTGACATAAGGTAGTATAGCCACATCAAGGGGATTTAGTGACATCACCATAAGACCTCATTTATACTTGTATCTTGCACAATGATCAGAATGATGATCCAGAATCATATGACATATATATGGGTATAAACACATAAATTAGACTTATACTTTTTTTTTTTCCCTTTATTTTTTTTTTTTTAATTCAGTTTTATTGAAATATATTCACAAACCATACAGTCATCCATGGTATACAATCAGCTGTTCACAGTATGATCATATAGTTATGCGTTCATCACCACAATCTATTTCTGAACATTTTCCTTACATCAGAAAGAATCAGAATAAGAATAAAAAATAACAGTGAAAAGAGAATACCCAAACCATCCCCCCATCCCACCCTATTTGTCATTTAGTTTTTACTCCCATTTTTCTACTGATTTTTTTTCAATTTTTTAACTTTGTTTATCAAAAAATTAAAAACAAACAGGCAAACATCAACCAAAAAAACCCCACAACATTTCAAACAAAGCAATGGATTAAGGAAAACAAATAACCTAAAATAACTACTTTGCTTCCAATATGTTCCTACCATACCCCAAGAAAATTAATAAACCAGGTCCAAACAGAGGAGTAAGAAAAACAAATAATCTAAAATAGCTACATTGCTTCCAACATGTTCCTACCATACCCCAAGAAAATTAACAACCCCTAAGAAAACAAAGGAATAAGAGAAAAAAAAAAAACCTAAAATAACTCTATTGCTTCCAACATGATCTTACTATATCCAAGAAAGTTTACAAACCATAATCATTCCTGAGCATTCCCATAACATTGAGATTACCCTCCATAGTTTATCTGTTCTTATTAGATTATCATTCCCCCTCCCCTAATTGGTATCTCTAGGTCCCCTACATTCTACAGTATAAAACATTGTACATTTTTCACAGAATTCACATTAGTGGTAACATACAATATCTCTCTTTTTGTGCCTGGCTTATGTTGCTCAGCATTATGTCTTTTTTTTTTTTTTTTTTTTAATCTTCATTTTATTGAGATATATTCATATACCACGCAGTCATACAAAACAAATCGTACTTTCGATTGTTCACAGTACCATTACATAGTTGTACATTCATCACCCAAATCAATCCCTGACATCTTCATTAGCACACACACAAGAATAACAAGATCAATAATTAGACTGAAAAAGAGCAATTGAAGTAAAAAAGAACACTGGGTACCTTTGTCTGTTTGTTTCCTTCCCCTATTTTTCTACTCATCCATCCATAAACTAGACAAAGTGGAGTGTGGTCCTTATGGCTTTCCCAATCCCCTTGTCACCCCTCATAAGCTACATTTTTATACAACTGTCTTCGAGATTCATGGGTTCTGGGTTGTAGTTTGATAGTTTCAGGTATCCACCACCAGCTACCCCAATTCTTTAGAACCTAAAAAGGGTTGTCTAAAGTGTGCGTAAGAGTGCCCACCAGAGTGACCTCTCGGCTCCTTTTGGATTCTCTCTGCCACTGAAGCTTATTTCATTTCCTTTCACATCCCCCTTTTGGTCAAGAAGATGTTTTCCGTCCAACGATGCCAGGTCTACTTTCCTCCCCGGGAGTCATATTCCACGTTGCCAGGGAGATTCACTCCCCTGGGTGTCTGATCCCACGTAGGGGGGAGGGCAGTGATTTCACCTTTCAAGTTGGCTTAGCTAGAGAGACAGGGCCACATCTGAGCAACAAAGAGGCATTCGGGAGGAGGCTCTTAGGCACAACCATAGGGAGGCCTAGCCTCTCCTTTGCAGCAACCATCTTCCCAAGGGTAAAACCTGTGGTAGAGGGCTCAACCCATCAAACCACCAGTCCCCTATGTCTGTGGTCATGTTAGCAACCATGGAGGTGGGGTAGGCGAATACCCCTGCATTCTCCACAGGCTCCTCAAGGGGGCACTGCATCTTTTTTTTTCCTTGTTTTTTTTTTTTTTTTTAACTTTCCCTTCTTTTTTAAATCAACTGTATGAAAAAAAGTTAAAAAGAAAACAAACATACAATAAAAGAACATTTCAAAGAGACCATAACAAGGGAGTAAGAAAAAGACAACTAACCTAAGATAACTGCTTAACTTCCAACATGTTCCTAGTTTACCCCAAGAAAGTTACCTAATATAGCAACATTTCTGTGAACTTGCTCCTACTATATCCATCATAAATTAACAGACCATAGTCATTCCTGGGCATCCCCAGAACGTTAAATAGCTTATCTGTTCTTCTTGGATTATTGTTCCCCCTTCCTTAATTGCTCTCTATTGCTAGTTCCCCTACATTCTACATTATAAGCCATTTGTTTTACATTTTTCAAAGTTCACATTAGTGGTAGCATATAATATTTCTCTTTTTGTGCCTGGCTTATTTCGCTTAGCATTATGTCTTCAAGGTTCATCCATGTTGTCATATGTTTCATGAGATCGTTCTTTCTTACTGCCGTGTAGTATTCCATCGTGTGTATATACCACATTTTATTTATCCACTCATCTGTTGAAGGACATTTGGGTTGTTTCCATCTTTTGGCAATTGTGAATAATGCTGCTATGAACATTGGCGTGCAGATATCTGTTCGTGTCACTGCTTTCTGATCTTCCGGGTATATACCGAGAAGTGCAATCGCTGAATCGAATGGTAACTCTATATCTAGTTTTCTAAGGAACTGCCAGACCGACTTCCAGAGTGGCTGAACCATTATACAGTCCCACCAACAGTGAATAAGAGTTCCAATTTCTCCACATCCCCTCCAGCATTTGTAGTTTCCTGTTTGTTTAATGGCAGCCATTCTAACCGGTGTTAGATGGTATCTCATTGTGGTCTTAATTTGCATCTCTCTAATAGCTAGTGAAGCTGAACATTTTTTCATGTGTTTCTTGGCCATTTGTATTTCCTCTTCAGAGAACTGTCTTTTCATATCTTTTGCCCATTTTATATTTGGGCCGACTGTACTATTGTCATTGAGTTGTAGGATTTCTTTATATATGCAAGATATCAGTCTTTTGTCAGATACATGGTTTCCAAAAATTTTTTCCCATTGAGTTGGCTGCCTCTTTACCTTTTTGAGAAATTCCTTTGAGGTGCAGAAACTTCGAAGCTTGAGGAGTTCCCATTTATCTATTTTCTCTTTTGTTGCTTGTGCTTTGGGTGTAAAGTCTAGGAAGTGGCCGCCTAATACAAGGTCTTGAAGATGTTTTCCTACATTATCTTCTAGGAGTTTTATGGTACTTTCTTTTATATTGAGATCTTTGGTCCATTTTGAGTTAATTTTTGTGTAGGGGGTGAGGTAGGGGTCCTCTTTCATTCTTTTGGATATGGATATCCAACTCTCCCAGCCCCATTTGTTGAAAAGACCATTATGGCTCAGTTCAGTGACTTTGGGGGCCTTATCAAAGATCAGTCGGCCATAGATCTGAGGGTCTATCTCCGAATTCTCAATTCGATTCCATTGATCTATATGTCTATCTTTGTGCCAGTACCATGCTGTTTTGGCAACTGTGGCTTTATAATAAGCTTCAAAGTCAGGGAGTGTAAGTCCTCCCACTTGGTTTTTCTTTTTTAGAGTGTCTTTAGCAATTCGAGGCATCTTCCCTTTCCAAATAAATTTGATAACTAGCTTTTCCAAGTCTGCAAAGTAGGTTGTTGGAATTTTGATTGGGATTGCATTGAATCTGTAGATGAGTTTGGGTAGAATTGACATCTTAATGACATTTAGTCTTCCTATCCATGAACATGGAATATTTTTCCATCTTTTAAGGTCCCCTTCTATTTCTTTTAGTAGAGTTATGTAGGTTTCTTTGTATAGGTCTTTTACATCTTTGGTTAAGTTTATTCCTAGGTACTTGATTTTTTTAGTTGCTATTGAAAATGGTATCTTTTTCTTGAGTGTCTCTTCAGTTTGTTCATTTCTAGCATATAGAAACATTACTGACTTATGTGCATTAACCTTGTATCCCGCTACTTTGCTAGATTTGTTTATTAGCTCTAGTAGCTGTATCGTCGATTTCTCAGGGTTTTCTAGATATAAGATCATATCATCTGCAAACAATGACAGTTTTACTTCTGCTTTTCCAATTTGGATGCCTTTTATTTCTTTGTCTTGCCGGATTGCCCTGGCTAGCACTTCCAGCACAATGTTGAATAACAGTGGTGACAGCGGGCATCCTTGTCTTGTTCCTGATCTTAGAGGGAAGGCTTTCAGTCTCTCACCATTGAGTACTATGCTGGCTGTGGGTTTTTCATATATGCTCTTTATCATGTTGAGGAAGTTTCCTTCAATTCCTATCTTTTGAAGTGTTTTTATCAAAAAGGGATGTTGGATTTTGTCAAATGCTTTTTCAGCATCTATTGAGATGATCAATTGATTTTTCCCTTTTGACTTGTTAATGTGTTGTAATACATTGATTGATTTTCTTATGTTGAACCATCCTTGCATGCCTGGAATAAACCCCACTTGGTCATGGTGTATGATTTTTTTAATGTGTCTTTGGATTCGATTTGCAAGTATTTTGTTGAGGATTTTTGCATCTATATTCATTAGGGAGATTGGCTGGTAGTTTTCCTTTTTTGTAACATCTTTGCCTGGTTTTGGTAATAGATTGATGTTAGCTTCATAAAATGAGTTAGGTAGTGTTCCATTTTCTTCAATGTTTTGAAAGAGTTTGAGTAAGATTGGTGTCAGTTCTTTCTGGAAAGTTTGGTAGAATTCCCCTGTGAAGCCATCTGGCCCTGGGCATTTATTTGTGGGAAGATTTTTGATGACTGATTGGATCTCTTTGCTTGTGATGGGTTGGTTGAGGTCTTCTATTTCTTCTCTGGTCAGTCTAGGTTGTTCATATGTTTCCAGGAAATTGTCCATTTCCTCTACATTATCCAGTTTGTTGCCATACAGTTGTTCATAGTATCCTCTTATAATTTTTTTAATTTCTTCAGGATCTGCAGTTATGTCACCTTTTTCATTCATTATTTTGTTTATATGGGTCTTCTCTCTTTTTGATTTTGTCAGTCTAGCTAGGGGCTTGTGAATCTTGTTGATCTTCTCAAAGAACCAACTTTTGGTGATATTTATCCTCTCTATTGTTTTTTTGTTCTCTATGTCATTTATTTCTGCTTTAATCCTTGTTATTTCTTTTCTTCTACTTGGTTTAGGATTGGTTTGCTGTTCATTTTCTAGCTTCTTCAGTTGATCCATTAGTTCTTTGATTTTGACTCTTTCTTCCTTTTTAATATATGCGTTTAGTGCTATAAATTTCCCCCTTAGCACTGCTTTTGCTGCATCCCATAAGTTTTGGTATGTTGTGTTCTCATTTTCATTCGTCTCTATATATTTAGCAATTTCTCTTGCTATTTCGTCTTTAACCCACTGATTGTTTAGGAGTGTGTTGTTTAACCTCCAGGTATTTGTGAATTTTCTAAGTCTCTGATGGTTATTGACTTCTAATTGTATTCCACTGTGGTCAGAGAATGTGCTTTGAATAATTTCAATCTTTTTAAATTTATTGAGGCTTGTTTTATGTCCCAGCATATGATCTATTCTGGAGAAAGTTCCATGAACACTAGAAAAGTATGTGTATCCTGGTGATTTGGGATGTAATGTCCTGTATATGTCTGTTAAATCTAATTCATTTATCAGATTGTTTAGGTTTTCAATTTCCTTATTGGTCTTCTGTCTGGTTGATCTATCTATAGGAGAGAGTGATGTGTTGAAGTCTCCCACAATTATTGTGGAAACATCAATTGCTTCCTTTAGTTTTGCCAGTGTTTCTCTCATGTATTTTGTGGCACCTTGGTTGGGTGCATAGACATTTACGATTGTTATTTCTTCTTGCTGAATTGCCCCTTTTATTAGTATGTAGTGGCCTTCTTTGTCTCTCAAAACATCCCTGCATTTGAAGTCTATTTTATCTGAGATTAATATTGCTACACCTGCTTTCTTTTGGCTGTAGCTTGCATGAAATATTTTTTTCCATCCTTTCACTTTCAGTTTCTTTGTGTCCCTGTGTCTAAGATGAGTCTCTTGTATGCCACATATTGATGGTTCATTTTTTTTGATCCATTCTGCGAATCTGTATCTTTTAATTGGGGAGTTTAATCCATTTACATTCAACATTATAACCGTGAAGGCATTTCTTGAATCAGCCATCTTATCCTTTGGTTTATGTTTGTCATATTTTTCCCCTCTGTCTATTAATATCCTTTATTGTACCCATACGAATCTCTTTAGTATTGAACCTTTCTCCAAGTCTCTCTGTCCTTTCTTTGTTTCTCTGTCTGTAGGGCTCCCTTGAGTATCTCCAGTAGGGCAGGTCTCTTGTTAGCAAATTCTCTCAGCATTTGTTTGTCTGTGAAAAATTTAAGCTCTCCCTCAAATTTGAAGGAGAGCTTTGCTGGATAAAGTATTCTTGGCTGGAAATTTTTCTCACTCAGAATTTTAAATATATCATGCCACTGCCTTCTTGCCTCCATGGTGGCTGCTGAGTAGTCACTACTTAGTCTTATGCTGTTTCCTTTGTATGTGGTGAATTGCTTTTCTCTTGCTGCTTTCAGAACTTGCTCCTTCTCTTCTGTGTTTGACAGTGTGATCAGTATATGTCTCGGAGTGGGTTTATTTGGATTTATTCTATTTGGAGTTCACTGAGCATTTATGATTTGTGTATTTATGTTGTTTAGAAGATTTGGGAAGTTTTCCCCAACAATTTCTTTGAATACTCTTCCTAGACCTTTACCCTTTTCTTCCCCTTCTGGGACACCAATGAGTCTTATATTCGGATGTTTCATATTATCTATCATATCCCTGAGGTCCATTTCGATTTTTTCAATTTTTTTCCCCATTCTTTCTTTTATGCTTTCATTTTCCATTCTGTCATCTTCGAGGTCACTGATTCGTTGTTCAACTTCCTCTAGTCTTGTACTATGAGTGTCCAGAATCTTTTTAATTTGGTCAACAGTTTCTTTAATTTCCATAAGATCATCCATTTTTTTATTTAGTCTTGCAATGTCTTCTTTATGCTCTTCTAGGGTCTTCTTGATTTCCTTTATCTCCCGTACTATGGTCTCATTGTTCATCTTTAGTTCTTTGAGTAGCTGCTCTAGGTGCTGTGTCTCTTCTGGTCTTTTGATTTGGGTGCTTGGGCTTGCGTTATCCATATCGTCTGGTTTTTTCATATGCTTTATAATTTTCTGTTGTTTTTGGCCTCGTGGCATTTGCTGAACTTGATAGGGTTCTTTTAGGATTTGTAGACCAATTGAAGTCCTTATTTCTTATTTATCAGATCTACAGCTTCGTGGAGTACACTTTCTCTAACTAACCAGCAGGTGGCGTCCACGAGCCACCTGTTCTCCACAAGCCAGTTCTCCCCTGCTTAGCCTTTTTGGTGAGTGGGGGAGTGAGTCTTGTGGGGTCCAATTGGTGTACCAAGCTTGCGTGTGTAGTTGGTGTTGCCTGCCCTGTATGTGGGGCGTGTTTCTGGGCAGTCGGGGGGGGGTGGCTCTAACAATCAAATCTCCCTGGTGATCCTAGAGTTTTAAAGCTGCTGCAATAGTCTAATCCTTCAGTTCAGTCCTGCCACAGTTTGTCTCTGCCACTGACCCACAAGTCCTTGGTATTGGCGTATGGCTCCTGAGACTTGCAAGTGGGCCCCTCTTCCAGGCCGTGCACCCCGGGTCTTCTGTTGAGGGATGACTGTGCTATGTCACAGGTGAGTGCCGTTCCCCCAAGGCAGTTCTGGGCTGCTGGGCTGTGTAGGGAGGCTCCCAGTCTGCTGAAATGATGGCTGAATGGGGCTTTGTTAATTCACACTGCTCTACCTTCCCAACTCTGGGACAATCAGCTGAGGTTGCAGGGAAGGCTAATGTCCACGCCCAGTTTTGTGGAGTGTGCCTGTTATTTGAAGCACTTCCGTCACACTGGGTTGTCTGGGGCAGTTCTGGGCTATGGGGCTGGCGATGGGCAGGAGTGTTTCCTGTCCACCAGGATGATGGCTGTGAGCGGACACCCCCCTTTTCTTGGGAAGTTGTGGTGTTTAGTGAATTTTCTCAGCCACTGGATTATTGCGTTTTGTCTCAGAGCTCTCCTAGTTCTGCTCTTGACTTGACCTGCCCAAATAGCAAGTCTTTGAAGCTTTCTGTATTGGGCTTCTTAGAGTAATTGTTTTAGAAAAAGAGAAAAGGATTAAAAAAACAAACAAAAAAAAAAAAAACAGGCCCTCCTCAGAGATCTAATGGGTTATTGAAATGCTAAGAGACAAAGCAACCAGGGCCATTAAGGAAAGGTCCACAGGGCAGAGAGATCAGCTTTTCTTCGGGATTTGCATATGCGCCTCAGGGCCCTTCCCCTTTCTATGTTCACCAGAACTCCAAAAATCCTCCGCTTTTATTTTGGAGTTTTTCGTGTTGTTTTTTTTCTATGCCTGTCTCCTCTCTGCTGGGCTGGCTGCTCTCAGATTCTCTGGTGTCTGGTCTCAGTCTATCTATGGTTGGAGTCTGGATCAGTAGAATGAGTTTCCGATAAGAGCAGCCACTGCAGTTCTCCCTTCTCCTTCCCGGAGCTGACAGCCCCTCCTCCCCTGGGACTGAGCCTGGCAGGGAGGGGCGCGGGTCCCCTGGCCGCAAAAACTTAAAGATTTTGCTGATCTCAGCAGTTCGACGTTTTCATGAGTGTTGTATGAAGTATGCCCAAAGTCAGATTGCTCTGTGGTGTCCAGTCCACGCAGTTCCTGGCTTTCTACCTACTTTCCTGGAGGAGTAACTAAAACATACAGCTCACCAGTCTGCCATCTTGCCCCGCCTCCCGACTTATACTTTTTTAAAACAATTTATAACAAACATTGAAACAAAAAGAGCTTCTAGAGTGATACTGAATTAAACAATTAAAACAGTAGCTGCACATTCTATTTAAACAAGGTCTTATATATGTGTACATTCATGTGCATAAATAATCATATGTTAAACGAGAGAAATCCACTTTCTCTGGCATAAAAGGCTTACTTGTTCAGCAAGTTCAGTGAGTGCAGGGGCCATGGCCATATTCTTACACTCTACTGCATTAACTATGGGGCTTATTAAATATATGTTGAATTGAATATTAACCCAAGGGACGGAGTAATGATTATTACTTAAAATTGAAAAAGCTTGTGACAGCTGTCACTTGGGATGTGATACCTTCTGTGTTGTAATTGTGGCTTAAGGATAACCAAGGAAGAAAGGTAAGGTAATAAGAAAGAGGGGAAAAAAATGTGTTTGTGCACCAAAGTTTGAATTTATATCACAAATGAGCAAGCCCACTAGACTAATGATAGAAATTGGCATGTTATTGAACATGACCAACACTGTATGTGCATATGACTAAATGATTGAAAGCTAATTATTAGAAAAATTATTAATAAAGGTTTTAGAGTTGTGTTTGGGAAGGTAAATCATTTGTTTATTTAAATAGGACACCAGAATTTCATGTGAAAATACTGAGTGAGGCTGGTTTCTAACTTAGGAGGTATAAGAGATGTTATGTGTAATTCAACATATCTCTTTGTCTAAGGCATACTGACTAAATTACTAAAGAGCTGTTAGTTCAAGCAAGGAAATCATTACTGTTTGAAATAGACATATTAACATATTCTTAATTTTAAACATTATTTTATCCACATTTCTATTTAGCTACAAGTCAGCCTTTCAGTCTTCTTTTCTGGCTACTCCTCTATCTGATGGCCCTTTTCTTGTGCTTCACCTGTGTTTGAGGAGAAATCACTTATACCTGTAATTAGTTATAGACTCTCAATCCACACTTCATCAAGCCAGAATTTCCTCATGAGTTCCCTTCAGCTTCCTACATGTCCCATTCCTGAATGTACCGCGAACAACCTAATCTTAAATTGTCCAAAACAGGGTTAATATCTTTCAAACCAAATGGTCCTTCCTTCATAGAACTTTCCACATGTTTCTATTAGCTCTCATCTCACTCCACTGGACTGAAGGCAATGAACATCTACTTTTCCCCCAGTGCCTAGAATGGTGCCTGACATATGATAGACATTTGGAATATTTGTGGGAGGAGTGAGTACTTAACAACACTTATTCACATATAAGTAAGGATTTATTTCCACCCCAAACCCCAGTATTTATTAATGGTTTTTAAATGAATGAGTGGTAGTAATACACAGAGATAGAATCATTTATTCCCCCCTGACTGCCAGCCATCATATCTACATGATGCCTAGATATCAGTCTGCTTTATACAGCAGGGAAATGAATAAGCATGTTTATTTTCAATTTTCTTCCTATATTTTTTTCTCATTGAATTCGTATTATTTTTTTTACTCAACATTATAAGTTAAGCACGTTTCCATGTCTTAAAAAGTCCCAGATATATTTTCAGTGATTGAATAATATTGCCTCTGAGAGAAGTGCTTCCTGCTTTACACAAGAAGTTCAGTTTGAAACATCATGAGGACCTCACTCGAGAACCTTCTCCTATTCAACAATCTGTGACTTACACCAGTGGTTCTTGAAGTGTGGTTTCTGGACCAACAGCATCAGCATCATGTAGGAACTTGTTAGAAATCCAAATTCTCCCCTACCCAAGTAATCTGTTTACGCTTTAACCACCTTCTACATGATTCTGCTGCTTGCAAAAGTTCAAGATCCAAAACTCCTACACTTTCCTGTGAAAAGCCCACCTACTATATGGAATCTTCCTAAACTAACTCTCCCTTCCAACCACTCTCTTTATACAGTCAGGCCCCTCATCAATTCCAAATCATATTCATATTGATAAAAGTCTTCTGTCTGAAAATGCATCTGTAGAACATGTCCCGGGTTCCTGTTTTACAGAAACATAACTATCATTTGAAGCAGTGGTTGTTAATCTTGGTTTTAGTAACAGCAATTTGAAATGAAATATAATGGAAAAGCTAGGTATACATACATACGTATATATCTCTGTGTGTGTATCAGATGAAAGGGAATTACCATGGTTGAATGTGGTTGAAGTTGGGTGGGGAAAGGGAGCACAGCCTGCACACTCGACTCAGCTTCCTCTGCCCAACCCTTTCTCCATGACACCTCCAACATTCAGAATTTAAACACCTCTAGGGAAGCAGAAAGGAAACTAGACTGGGGATTGGGAGGCCTGAGATCGAATGTGTTTCCTTATCTAAAAATCCTAGGTAATCTGTAAATTCTCTTCCAACTGGAAGTTTAGTTGTTCTAAACTGGTTAGCTTCTAAGAGTAAGAGATATGGGCTATCTTGAAAGTTCTCCCTTCCTTGGACACACAGGAAATAGATGTTGGCTTTGCCATTTGCTAATCCCATGTCTTCTTTAGCATTGACTTAGAAGCATTAATGAATATACAGTGCCAGCCTGCCACCATTGTGGGTGCAAATAAAGAGAAGGAAAGGTTCCATGAGAGTCACAAACATTGAACAGATTTTCAACTCCAGCATTTGACTGGGAATGTAGGTTGAAGACGTGGGGATATGTGAAGAATTTAGAGAGTTACAAAGCACTGTTGTAGCAGCCTCCTCGGTCTCCTCCTCCTCCTCTTCTCTCCTCCCCCCTCCGCTCCCTCGTCCTTCTCTCCCTCTTGTTCTTTCTCCTCCTCTGCAGCCTCCTCATCTCCCTCACCCTCCTTCCTCTTTCCTCCTCCTTCCATACTCCTATGACCAAAATCTACAATGGGTGATGAGACGTTGGATCCCATGGAGTATTCATGAGTGTTACTTTCACACTGGCTCTCACAGGCATCTCTGTATTTCCTTCTGCTCTTTCTCCCTTACTCTTCTCTTTCCTACTTCTTCCTCACCCTTTCAGTTCCCCTGGTCCTGCCTGTGGTGTCTTCCTGGGGTCAACCCTAAGCCCAGCTGGTAACCCTCAGAGTTGAAGTGGGAGATGAGTCCAGATTGAACAGTGCTGTCCTGTCCCTCCAGCAACAGCAGGGCTTGAGAATGTGAGGTGTGTGGTGGCTGAACAGTGGGGAAACTGAGGAGACAAGGTGGGCTGTGGGCTTACACTCTTGCTATATGCTTCACATAAAGTCTCCCGTGAAGCTGTCTGGAAAGAAGTTCCTTCTGGCCTCAGCTCAGCAAATGCTAAGTGGCTGATTCTCTGAGATTCAGGAACTTTGCTCCATCAATCATTCCCTGATTTGTCAGAGGTTTTGACAGAAATACCAGACACACACTTTAATTAAATTTGTGTACCAAAAAAAGGGCCTGATAGGGAAAGCATATTGATAGAAATCTACATTATAGTTTACATTTTACTGTAGACTGCACTACTTGTGTACGTGTAATTATTTTTAATTGGCATTTTAAAAATGGAATCTATATATCAATTTTTTGTTTACTTTTATCATATGGAACGTTAAAGGGCTAGACTGCTTGGTTTGGGCAATTGGCAACTTTACCCATCCCATCTCCTTTCCCTCTCTTTACTGTAGTTTTAGCTTCCCCCAAGCTTTAGTCTCCTTTCCTTCCGTGTATAAGTAGGTACAAATTTCACCCATCAAAAAAAAAAAAAAGCAAAACACTTCTCATTGATCTCCTTCACTTTTTCTCTCTGTAGTTTAGCTCATTGAAACAAGAGTTAACACTATAATTAGTGCCTCTACTTTTGCTCACAATTTCTTAAAACTTCTCTGACTTCTACCACTCCCTGAACCCCCAACTCCTAATCTACTGAAACTGCTATTGCAAAGTCACCAATTTAAGATCCCATGGCAACTTTTCAGTCATTTTGTCATTTGAACTTCAAGTAAAAATGACCATTTCCTCCTTGAGTCTCTTCATTCCTTCAGAGTCCATGACCCTCTGCTCTCCTTGTTTTCCTCACAGCTCATTAAATCTTCCTTTTCAGCCTTTACCTGTCGCTTAAATGCCTCTCGCTTCATAGGCTATCTCCTCATCCTTGGTGAGGTATTTAGCCATCACCTACTTGCTGATATTTTCCAAATCTATACCTTCATCCCAGTTCTTCCTCTCACGGGCTCCAGACATACTTAATTTGGAATGTTGCCATTTAATAGGTACGTCAAGATTAAGTCTGTGAACAAATTAAATTTATCATCTTACCTCTTGAATCCTGCTCCTCTTGCTGAAGTTCTATCTTGATGAATAGCAGTGTCATGCTTCCAGCCACCCAAGTGACAACTGAGATTCGTTCTAGGCTAGACTACCCCTAAATACAGTCAATCAAGTTCTCCCAATACTACCTTTAACATCTCTCTCTATTTCCACCAACTGTCATCACTACTGCCTCTGTTTGGCTCAGGTTGTAATTACTTTTCATCTGGGTGCATAGCCTCTGGACTCCCTGTCTTCAGTCTCCTGCATCTCCAAATCACCTTTAAAATACTCTCCAGAATGATCTTTCTAGAACTGCATTATCTAATATAGCAGCCACTAGTCACAAAGGGCTATTTAAACTTAAATTAATTAAGATTAGATAAAATAAAAAATTCTGTTCCTCAGTCACCCTAGCCATGTTTCAAGTATTCAGTAGCCTACATGGCTAGTAGTTATCTACTGAACATTGCAGACAGAGAACATTTCCATCATTGCAGAAAGTTCTATTCAACAATGTTGCTCTAGAACATAATCACATCATACCCTGTTTACTTCCCTAGCATTTCCCATGCATTTCAGATAAAACTACAAACTCATTATCTTGACATATAACATCCTGCCCTCCTGTCCACTCTCGTCTTTCACTAACCACTTCCCCTCCCCCAGTTTGAACCTTGTGCTTCAGTCATGCCAACCCACTGTCTCCATCCCCCATGCCTCTGTGCTTCGGGCTATGCTTTTTACCCCACTTAGAACTGCCTTCCTTTATCCCTAGAATTCCTGTATATTTTTCAAACTCAGCTCAAGCGTAATTCCCTCTGTGGGGCTTTTCCTTACCTCTCTAGGAAGTTTAGACTCTTCTTTTTCTGATTTCCCCTGGCAGTTTGTACTATTATGACATTCCTCATTCCCTCATTAAAAAAAAAATACTCATTCACTGTGGTAGACTGAATAATGGTCCCTCAAAAATGTCCATGTCCTAATCCTCAGAACCTGTGAATATGTTACCTTACATGGCCAAAAGGATTGTGCAGATGTAATTAAGGATCCTGAGATGGGAAGATTATCCTGGCTTCTCTGGGTGAGCCCAATGATGTAATCACAAGGGTCCTTATATGTGTGTGCTGGCTTGAAACTGTTATGAACCCCCAGGAAAGACTTTGTTCTTTAATGCAGTCTTGTGGGGGCAGACATTTTATGGGTGAGATCTTTTGATTAGGTTGTTTCCATGGAAGTGTGACCCCACTCATTTAAGGTGGGTCTTGATTAGTTTACTGGAGTCCTTAAGAGAGCTCAGGGGCCGACACAGGTGCCAGATGCTTGGAGATGAAGACACAAAGACATTTGGAGGTGCTGAGCTAAGAGATGAAGCCCAGATTTTACTCCAGAGAAGCTGAGAGAGGACCCCCAGAGGCTTAGAGAGAAACACCCTGGGAGAACAAACAAGGGTGCACAGGAGTTGAGAGAGAGAAGCTAAGAGAGACAGAAGCCCAGAGATGTTTTGGAGAAAGCCATTTTGAAACCAGAACCCAGGAGCAAAGGACGAGCAGATGCCATCCATGTGCCTTCCCAGCTGCCAGAGGTGTTCTGGACACCATTGTCCTTTCTTCAGTGAAGGTATCCTCTTGTTGATGCCTTAGTTTGGACACTTTTATGGCCTTAGAACTATAAATTCGTAACCTAATAAATCTCCTTTATAAAAGCCAATCCATTTCTGGTATATTGCATCTCCAGCAGCTTTAGCAAACTGGAACAGCATTTCAGAGTCAGAGATATAGGGAAACGAAGGAGATAGGATGATGGAAGCAGAGAATGGAATGATGTGCTTTGAAGCTGGAGGAAGTGCCTGTGAATGCCAGTGGCCTTAAGAAACTGGAAAAGACAAGGAAGAAGATTCTCTACTGGAGCCTCCGGAAGGAAACCAGCATCACCTACACCTTGATTTTAACTCCATAAGGCTCATTTTGGACTTTTGATCCCCAGAACTATAAAAGAATAAATTAATGCTGTTTTAAGCTGCTACATTTATGGTAATTTGTTGCAGCACCAAAAGGAAACTAATTCATTCACTCCGCCATCTATCCTTGCATACATCTGTGCCACATATCACTTGATGTAGATTTAGTGCATACCTACTTTGTGCCAGACCTAGTGCTATGGGCTAGGAATACAATAGTGGATAAGACTCAGCATTTATGTTGGAGAGAAGGAAAAGGCAGGAGTCCAGCAAACATGGAATTGTAAAGTAGTCAAGGGCTAGACTCTGCAGGGCCCCTTATGTCATTGTCTAAAGTTGGGACTGTAATCTGTAGATAACGAGGAGCCATTGAAGATCTCTGCATTAGTTTATGATCAAATCTATGTCTGATCTGGTTTGGAAATGGATTGATGCTGGAGTCAAGAAGACAAAACTGGCTGTCGCAATTTTCTGGGTGAGAAAATGATGGAGCCAGAACCACAGAGAAGCCATAAGGAAGGAGATCTTGTAATAGTTGGGTGATTTTTCAGAGGCAGAATTGATAGGATTTTGTAATCAGACACTGTGCACAAGAGAACAGAATCCAAGATGACTCTGAGAACTGATGACTCTAAGCTCAGTGCCTGGCACACAGTGGATAAGAAACGATTGTCTTGAATTGAATTGTGTGGCAAGAAGACAATGGGGTAGATCATCACTGTGAGGGAAGGATGATGCCAATGAATATGAATAGTGGAGGAAAATAAATAGAAGAATAAGTGTGTGTGTGTGTGTGTGTGTGCAGGGTGCTGGGAAAAGAGGATGTGAAACATGTGCCCTGTTACCCCATTTGATTTTTACTGCTCAATTTAAGATTTAGCTCTTTAAGCTAGTACCATGCTCAGAGAGAGAATTTAGAAAACTGTATAGCCACCTCAAAGGAGTCATATTTCTCTCAATGGCAAGTTTAGCTAGCAACTGTTTTGATCTAAACTAGTTTTAAGCAGGGAGGGAGAACAAGTAGTTTGAGTTGATTTGTGGTGCATTGGCTGTACCATACTGGAGTGAGGCCAGCACCTCTGTTTTCTCCCCCCACAGACACCTGCTGCTACCAGCGGGCCTGGTGTCTAAGCCTGAAAGAAGAGTGTGCCCTGATACTGCATGGAATTATGTAGAACCCCCTTGCCCAAGAGCCTCTGTGAGAGCACATGGTGGTGAATATTTGCTATACTGAAAGGGCACTTATAATTCTACTCCTCAAAGTGGCATCCTGATTCCACCCCACTGTTAGAAGAATATGCATGACCACCTAGCAAAGGCCCACTGGCCTTGCTCTTACACATGGCAACTGTGTTCCCAGTAGAGGGAAGGAGTCATCTCCATAACATAAAAGAACAGGGTCCATGGTGGGTAGACAAGCCTTTTCTTGGGTTTGGGTTTCTATAGTACATTGTTCTGAAAGCTATGAACTATGACTTTGTAGACGGGGCAAAGGGAAGGGGCCTTATATTCTAATTACAGATATTCCTAAGAAACATTGCAGGTTCAGTTCTAGACCACCACAATAAAGTGAATGTTGCAATAAATCAAGTCACACAAACATTTGGGTTTCCCAGTGCAAATAAAAGTTAAGTTTATACTTCACTGTAATCTATTAAGTGTACAATATATGTCTGAAAAAAAAATGTACATACCTTAATAAAAAATACTAACCATTATCTTGCTGCTTCACCTTATATTTTTATGCTATGGAGATGACTTCTTCCCTTAAACTTTAAGAACCAACCTCTGCTAGCTTCAAAATTTCTTCTGCAGCTTTCTCACCTCTCTCAGCCTTCATAGAACTGAAGAGTTAGGCCTTCCTCTGGATTAGGCTTTGGCTTAAAGGAATGTTGTGGCTGGTTTGATCTATTCAGACTGCTAAGATTTTCTCCTTATCGGCAGTGAGGCTGTTTCACTTTCTTATCATGTGTGTGCTCACTGAAGTAGCACTTTCAATTTCCTTCAAGAACTTTCTCTTTGCATTCACAACTTGGCTAACTGTTTGTTACAAGAGGCCTAGCTTTCGGTCTACTTTGGCTTTTGACAAGCCTTCCTCACTCAGCTTAATCATTTCTAGTTTTTGATTTAAAGTGAGAGACGAGCAACTCTTCCTTTCACTTGAACACTCAGGGGCCGTTAGGATTATTAATTGACCTAATTCTAATATTATTGTGTCTCGGGGAACAGGGAGGCCCGAGCAGAGGGAGAGAGACGGGAAACAGGTCGGTGGAGCAGTCAGGACACACACAACATTTATCAATTAAGTTTGCTGTGTTATAGGGGTGTAGGTCATGGTGCCCCCAAACCATTACACTAGTAACATCAAAGATCTCTGATCACAGATCACCATAACAGATATGATAATGATAAAAGTTTGAAATATTGTTAGAATGACCAGAATGTGACACAGAGACGTGAAGTGAGCACATGATGTTGGATAAATGGCACCAATAGATTTGCTCAATCCAGGTTGCCACAACTTCAATCTGTAAGAAACACAATATATGAGAAGGGTACACAAAAAAAATGTGAAGCACAATAAAACGAGGTGTGCCTGTACTTCGGGAAATTTGCAGTTAAGCAAACATTTCTGAAGGTCTACGCAGAACCTTTAATATAGTAATGTGCCCTGTGGCTGTCTGAGAGATGAGTAAAGATTTTACTAAACTTGTTTGACTTCAGAACCTTATAAACATCATGGAACATGTTCCATGCACCACAGCTTGGAAAGCATTGTCCTACTGAAGCAAATGATGTCCAAGGTGTTCTTATAAGCCTGGCACATTCAGCAGGAGGCCGCAAAAAAGACATTTAGCTATTATCTATCTTCACAAAGCTTCCAATGAGCATGAATCACCAAAGACAGATTGAAATGGTAATTGGGCCAATCTTTTTGTTCTGACATTTTTAGTTTGAGTTTGAACTCACTTTGCTGATGAGCCAGGACGCAGTTATAAATCAGAGCCATCAACCCATATCCTCTCACACTTGGAGTTTCATCTTCTCCCCCAAAGTCTTCTTATAATAAAACAATTCATATTGGTTTCCTTCTTAAAAATTGTAAAAACACTTTGAAAACACTAGGTAATTTTCTTTGGACATTGGAGCAGAATACAATAGGATCTAGTTATTTATGCTCTGTTTCTTTTAGTCCCATGTAGCTGTATTACAAATATACAATATTTTGCAGTTTTCAGAGATCCTTGACATCTATTATCTCATTTAATCCTTAAAAGAACTTCATGAAGAGGAGATGATGAAACTCCATTTTATAGAAAAATGAAGCAAATAACATATTTGTATGCCTATTTGTGCTAGACATTCTGCTATGTGTTTTACATACAAGAACTCATTTAAAGCTCCTATCAGCTCTATGTAGTAGGAGGTGTTATCCTCATGTTAGATATGAGGAAATTGGGGCTGAGAGAGCAGAGTAACTTGCCCAAGGTCACATAAACTTATAAAAGGAAGGCCTGGTATTTAAACCCATGTCTGTTCTACCCCCCAAATCCAACCCTACTCCACTATGCCACCCTGAAAAACAAAGCTGAGACCAAGGGCAGCTAAAGATTCGCCCAAGTTCACACAGTTTGGGAAAGTGGTGGGATTGGGACCTAATTTTCTTGACTCTCAGCCCAGTGTCCTGTCTTCTACACATTTCTGCCAGGCCACTGGAAGGTCTTTCCCAGAATAAGTGATGACTCTTGAGTTGTTGCTCCCAGCAGCAACAGTGACAACCTCATGAGAACAATGGGGAAGATGGCAAAAAACAGGGGCTCAAAATCTCCTTCCAATCCCTCCATGTCCTAATGTTGAAAAGTAGAGGAGACCCTGCATTTCTGAGAAAAATGCCAACGAAACTTCATTCCCTTGTTGCATAGGAAATGAACTGGGATTGCTGAAACATACTTAAGGAGTTTGGACTCTCCTCACCTCTTTTTTTTCATGACTGTAAAGGAAATAGAGGAAATTCAAACCACCACCCTCTGCCCCCAAGTGATACCTACTATTTCCACTCATCAGATGAATATAATTCAATAACATTTACTGAGCTCTTCCTGTGGGCGAGTCCCATGCTGGTGTCACAGAAGATAGCAATGGAGGTGAGTAGGGCACACTTTCTCAGAACTTGGAGTCTAAACAGAGGGGTATAGAGGGTCACAGAAGCAGGAGATAAGCCACTCAGGGAGATTAAAAGGGAGGGCTGGCCATTTAGCACATGTAATAGTCACCCTAATTCCTCCGAACAATTACGTTGTAGTTACTTACCATGTACTTAGCTCATCAGGGACATTTACTGTGAGGTCACTAAAACACAACAGCAGTAAGGCAAATTTTTGTTGCCACTTTCCAAATCCACAGCTTTTTAAAAGCTTTCCTTAAAACCGGGTTGGAATGGAAAGGTAGTTAAGCTTATTTATCATGGTTCCATCCTGAAAGATCCTTGACTCCAAATAGACTGGAGAGTTAGAAAAAAGGTCTTTATTTGGTTGCTGAGTTCCTCTTCTTCTTGGGATGGGATGCGTGCATCTTGGCTCCAGCTCCCAGCTTTGTTTCCTGTCTATCCCTTCCCCTCTCTTTTAAGCAGTGGTAGTCAGAGTCTAAGCTTGGAACCCTACACAGGATTAGTGCTGATGGGAACAGTGTGGGAAATTGTTCCCAATCTTTTCTTGCTAATTCAGCCTTTGGAGAAATCTAATGGTTGGAGCAATGGCTGAAAGTCAAGGGAGCAGGATCTGCTTCCAACTTCTCTTGAATTATTTTATTACTCTTCTGTTAATTTTCTCAGCTATTGAATGAGAATCTACAGATTGGGGCTTACTTTTTAGATTAACGAAAAGTTTGAGAATAATGAGACAAACATGGAAAAGGGCTTAGGCTTCTCAAAGAAGAAAAGACACTTTATAAATCCAAGGCAGTTACAGCCTCTTGGGTTAGCAATTCCAGTGGGCTCATTCACATTGGCCACACTGAGATGTGCCAGTGCCCAATAATTTTCCCTCTTGCACATTTCGACTTCCAGATCATTAGGCTGAGAGAAGCGAGTACTTCCCTTGAGGAAATTCAGAGCCCTTTCCACATAGACTCAGGGAATCTCTGAGAATCTCCAAGCTGGAAGAGACTTTAAAAGTCACTTTGTCCAGTTGCCAGTATATTCCCTCAACAAGCAAACAAGTGAGAATATAAAGTAAAAGTGCATTTAATTCTCAATTATTAGGATGCAGATTATTTACAGACATTGAGTGAAAGATTTGTGTATTTGAAGGCAATGACTAAGTCTCTTCTTATCTTTTCCTTCTCCGAGCTAAACAATCACAAAAATTCCAGTGCTCCTTAGAGGACTGATTCCAAACTTTTGAAATCACATAAATTGAAGCCATCTTCATTTAACTATGTTGATGCTGCCTTCATTTTCACTCCAGAAACTTTTGGCTATTCCCCATTCAGAAGGGATTGACTGCATTTGAAATAGGATGACAGAGGAATTACTCTCACCGATATTACCCTTCAGCAACATCCCAGTACTAAGAGATTCTGCTAACTGCTATTGCCATAATGACTAGCAATCACGGCACAATTACTGAAATGAATTAAATTATTAATTTCAATAGCACCCCATGGTGCCTTTATAAATTCCACCATCTGGGGAACATAAATATGGAGGTCCACATTCTAAACTTGGAGGCATGGTGCTCAGTGCCAAGGGCTGTATCTTTGAAGGCAGTAAAGATTTTTCAAGATACTATATGTGGAGCAGCAAGCTGTGCATTTGAGAGAAGACTCTGGCCCTGTGTTTCTGTTAGCTTTAACATTTATTTAAGGCTCTCTTTCCCCATATTTTTTTAACCAGTTCTTATCAATAGATCCAAAGTGTAAAAGGCTTGGTTTAGGGAGGGTATAGAATGGGAAATAAAGTCCAACTCTAGCTTGAAATATTTAGTCATCAACCCCCTTTTCTCTGTATTGAAGTTGCTTTTGCACTCCCCTAAAGTCTCTTATTGGCTAACTTCAAATACGTAAATCTCTATGTTAATTAACTTTTCATACTGAGACAGCTATTCCTGCATTTTGAATGTTTTCAAAATCTGGAAACTTCAAGATAATGTACCCGAAGCAGAAGGAAAGGAGGATCGTGAAGTTGTACATAACCTACTCTAATAGAAGACATTTGGCTTTCTTTCTTTATAAGGAACCATTTGACCAGGTGTTGGGGTTCAGGAAGCTTTCCCTGTTTGCCATCTGTGACATCCCCAAGGGCTGGTGAGAGGCGGGCACTCCTGAAGAACATATGTAAATGACTTACTTGGAACCCTGCAGGGACACTGTAGGCCAGCTTCTTCCTACTATGGATGACAAACTCAAAGGCAAGTAACAGCCTAGGCCTCAGTTGCTAAGTCACAATATCATAAAATCCACAATAACTGGGTTTCTAATGCATGGATTTGCCTAAGATAAAGAAGAAAAATGTATAGCCTTCTGCAGAAAAAATAATTCTATAGCATAAGTGTTGTTGTGCACCTCTTGATTTTCTTGTTCTCTGTGTATCCAGGACTTTGGTGCAATTTTGGTATCTTTAGTATCTGATGATGAAAATGATTATTGTACAGCAGGGCTGTCTCCTTTCAGAACTTATACATGTGCACATCTGAATAAATGTATTTCTAGCCTTGCAGATTAATGTAGACCTGCAAGCCAGTGTGATATCTAGTTGAGACTGAGGTTACACAACCGGTATTCCCCTATCCTCCACTTAGCAACCAGATGCTAAAGCTCACTGACTATTCAATGCAGTAAAGTTCTGGTGAATGTGGTTAAGCAAAAATATTTTGGGTTGAGATGTTTTTGGCACCCATATTTTATGTTGATTTCCTTTAATTCCCTATAAAGCCAACATCAAGAGAGTTTGAGATATGGTGATCTGATAGTTTGGTAACTGATGGTTTGTACCTGATGAGAATTTTGTTTCTTCTTTCAGATGCCATTCTTATAACTTAACCAAATTAGCTTATTAAAGTTATTAGCCATTGTAGGATAAGAGAATAAATAGAACCTGCAACCACAATGGATTTAAATGAAACTTCTGATCTTCATACCAAGGTCCTTGTCAGCAGCTTCCCTTTCCCTTGTTGGGTTGTAAACATAAAGATACATCAAATTTGAAGAGTTGGACCTCTAGGGATTCCCATGTCCTGGATTTATTAATAACAATGAAGGACCCCCAACTCAGTGATTTATGCACTTTAGCCACGTCTATCCCCAATCTCTGTGGGATTTAGTAGACTGGAATAATTACAGACTAAATAGTGATGATAAGGAGGAAATGTACTGTAGTTGGAGTCTCAGGAGAATCTGTTTGCTGTCATAAAGAAGGAGAAGAGGAGAAGCAAAGAGACTTTGTCCTGATCGAATGAATTAGTAGCTGGGAAAGACTATGTAAAGTTATTGTAGGAAACAAGAGGTGATAAACACAAAGACCCTTTGGCATCCTGCTCCCTGTTCAGCCAACCACCAAGCAACAGGAAGACAAACAGTCTGTCCTGTTAGGGTGAAAATACTGAACAGACACTGCTTTGCTGTCAGGGCCAATGCTGATGAGCCTGGAGGACCAGTGTACCTTGCTTTGGAGACTGAATTTGCTTCTGATGCAAACACAGGAGAAAGCGCTCACATAAAAGAATTGAGAAACTTCCTGTTCTGAGGTGAGCTGGGAGGGTTCAGGGTGAGCCAATCACAAGAACAGCTCTTGGTTATTGCAAGACTTCCTTCCTGGTGTCAAAGTAGCTCACCCTACACAGCCAGCAGTTCTGCATTTAAGAGCTGAGTCTGACTGCAGCCCAGGTCAAGTGGCCTGGCCAAGGCCATGGTGGAAGGTCCAGCTATGCAGCGAGCCCAGGAAGCGCAACTTCCTGCCAGAGACGATGTCTCTCCCCCAGTTTCCTTGAATCTCTCAACCTGGATGCACACTGTCTGACACTGTCCCACAGTGAATAAAGGGAAAGAAGAAAATGAGCATTTCTTTCTGAGATGAAAACAATGTGCCCTTAAAGGGGGTGCGGAGAAGAATGCCTGAGTCAAAGATTCAAAATTATGCTGGTGATGCCTTCAAGGAAAAGTAGTATAAAATAGAAGAATGTTTTCTCACTTATTTCTTGGGAAACATCTAAACAGCCTCTCACCCCAGGAAGGGGGAATATCTGCCTGAGTCAAGTTCTAAATTGACTCAGCACTTCCCCTTCAAGGGTAATTGCTTACCTAGGTGACATTCTTTCAGGTGAATTTTTCTTTATTATAAGATTTGATGGCCAATTTAATTGGCCTCTGGGGCCACAGGATAGAAAAACAATAAAGCTCTACGGAGAATTATTTAGGGAAATCATATTAATGCAGAGAATTCACACATGGATCACTTCTAATATGGCCACTAAAAGGTATGAACAGTGCCAGAAATTGGCAAGCATCAAAACAAGATCTTCGTAGGTCTCACCTGGCTTCCCATAGCCTTCATTCTTCCACTTGGATGCTTCCCAAATTTTTCATGAGGGAAGCAGCATCACATCTCTCATCTTTAGGGAGGCTTTTGGAGGAGGTTTGGAAGAGACTGATCGCTGCTGAGGCTTCTCTGGACTTAGGGCCCCTGTAGGCCGAGGGATTTAGTGTCTCTCTGCACACCTATAACCGTTCATGGCCCCCTGAGTGTACTGTGACCTGCTGCAGAGAAGGCCTGCTCTTCTCCATCCATCACGCTCACTGGGAAGCCCTCATAAAGGAGAGGGACACTGCTTGACTAATGCCTCTGAATGGTGGATTGCAAAGCCTGTCCCTGATGCTGCTACCTTTAGAGCTGCCTTCAAAATTCCCAAGAAATTAATCAGAGGAGTCTTCTACTTTGGGGGAACTTCCACAACTCTGGTTCAAAGAGCCGCAGTCCTCAGGCCTTGCCTGTGGTTCTATATGCTTTATTCATTTCCTAGGGATGCTGTCACAAAAAACACAATCTGCCCCATGCTTATGGGGGCTAGGAGTCTGACAGCAAGGTGTCGACAGGTTCATGCTCTCTCCAAGGTCTCTAGGGGAGGATCCTTCCTTGCCTCTTCTAGCTGCTGGTGGTTTCCAGCAATCCTTGGTGTTAGTTGGCTTGTACATGCATAACTCCAATCTCCACTTCCATCTTCACATTTCTGTCTTTCCTGCGTGTGTCTGTGTCCAAATTTCCCTTTCCTTGTGAGGACATAGTTATCGGATTAGGGCTCATCCTAATCCAGTATGGTCTCATTTTAACTTAATTATACCTGCAAAGACTGTATTTTCAAATCAGGTCCCATTCACAAGTATGGGGGTTAAGACCTCAACATATTGGGGGAGGGGGCCACAATTCAACCCATAATAGGTAGCATTGGGTATCATAGGATATTACTGTGAATCACTGAACAATGTGCAAGATTTTCATGTGGGTAGTTCAGACATACTCTCATATCCTGGAAGAAGGACTTATCTGCTTCAAAAGGTAGATGGCACAATATCTAGTGCCACTCAGGCTGCCTAGAAACCAGGCCTACATCCTGACATCTGATGGTCCAGATATTTTATTTTTGCCTATAACTCCGATATTTGGTTTCTATCTCTTATAGTTGGGGTTCTCTTGGAAACAGAATTCGAGACAGAGATTGGTGTGCGGATGGTTTACTGGGGAATGCTCTCAGAAGCAAACTCTGTAAAAGAATAAAATACAGTTAAAACAGAGGCTCAGCCAATCTCACAGTGAGTCCTAGAGTCAATATGGCCCCTTAGAGTTATGTCAAATTGAGTTAAGGGTGCTAGGTATTTTGTACTTCCATTTCCTGTATGAGCTGGGGGAATTCAGCATAAGCCAGTCACTTTGGCAGAGCTTAATAGATGAGAGCTGCCCCTGGTGAAAGGGTGTAGCCTTGGAGGCTTCTCCCATTGAGGGCAACAGTCAAAGATGGACTCGACTGTGAACTGTCAATACCAATCCCCAGTTGCTGGGGAAATGAATGCTTTGTCCCTTGATATGTGTACATGGGATTAAGGAGAAGGAGGTCTGGGTGGCACACCACGGCAAACACTACAGTCCAGCCCCTGGACCACTCAGATAAACTTCCTTTGTCTAATAAATTTCAATCTGGGAATAGCATCTCTGGGATTCTGGAGGCTATTTATGCCTTGGAAAATTGACAATATTAAGATTAATGGGATTAATGACATCTCCCATTGCTATAGCTTGTCTTGAGGCCACAACTGATATTCCCTCCACTACCCACCCCAGATTTCTCCTTACTGTCAGCCCCTCTGCCAGTCTAGGTGGCTTACCTGTTAGAGTGTTCCAGACCCTCGTCCCTGAGCGCCTCAGACAATGGCTGCTGCATTTGTCTCTTTGCCATCAAAATCAGGCAGGAGAGTATCAAGAGATGTTCCAGTGGTCTCCTGGGTGCCAAACATTCTTTCCTACCTGGATTGTAACAACCGCACCTTCTCATGATCAGAGACAATTACCTCTGCCTACATAGTGACTCTTTTCCTTGCCTAATTATCTATTGATCCAGGATCCTGAAGTGACCAGTAGCAGGTATAGCTTAAAATTTAATGGGATTCTTACTATGTTCCTACTCTTAGAACATGAATTCATAGGGAGGAAAACTCAAATTTCTCAAGTGTCACTGGAAGTGATGGTAAGCAGGGCCACTCTTACCTTCACTTCTTGGTCCCCATTCCTATATATTCTACTTAATAGGGCATAGCACCATATAATGATATTGATTTAGGATATATACTTCACCCCAGAGAATGGAGTCCCATCCTTGGTGAGTATCATCTCCAAGATAGTCCTTCAGTCATATGCTCAAAAGACCATTTAATTGCTCTATCGGATATATAAACTCTGCATGGTATGATATAAAATAAGCTCAATGGATCCTTTGGCTATATGCTCACTGCCATACTTTCTCTGTTGTAAAGTTGGTCCCTTAGTTAGAGGTGATATTAATTGGAATATTAAGTGATTTACTAAGTAAAATCTCATTTTAGTAGATCAAATATTCTCTATTGGTGCTGGCCAAGGCAGTATATATGTTGATTTCAGTCAAGAAGAATTGCTGCTCCTTCTAGAGTGAAAGGGTTCCAGTTTGATCAATTTATCAGCAAGTAGTTGGTTGGTCTCTTTGAGGGATGATTCCATGCAGGGGCTCAGCATTGGTCTTTGTTAGTGCAGAGCTGCACATTTGACAGTTGGCTTTGCTAAGTGGGAATCCACACTTTTGGTCCTCTTCATAACCTTTATTCCTGTTACAATGAGTATTCCACTCATGAACCTATCATAATAGGATTAGGATGACTTGTGACAGAGGCTGACTGACTAACATCAACTGACTTAATTAATATGTTTAGTTGGCTATTTACTCTAAGGTAGTTGCTCTCTGAGGGGCATTAACAAACTATAAGAGGATCCTCACATTTCATGTCCACACTCATAGGTCCACCAACATACCTTTTTTCCAGATTCCTTGTCTTTAATCTTCCACTTTTCCTCATTCAAGCCAATTACTGCTACTTATGAGTCCATTGTATATTCTTACCTCAGGTCACTTCTCTTTCCATACACAGTGGATGATTGGGTATGCCACACAAAGCTCTGCCTATGGAGGGATTTCTGCCCATTGCTGCAGGGCCATCACTGAAGGGGGCTGTGTTCAGCAGGAGTCCATTTTCAGCTTGCACGCATGTACAAGCCAACCCATCTATAAACAAAGCGTGGCCTTTTCTGCCTCCCATGTGGTCTCGCATGTGGCCTCCCATGCAGCATAGGTATGAACTGAAGGAAAGCTCAATAGTGGTGGTTGGCAAGGGCTTCTGGGCCACCTGCTTGTGCAGTTTATTGGTGCTCACTGGCCCTACTCATGTCTGATCCTGGATATACCACTCACATCTAACAATTAATGGCTCGTTCCTGTCTAACTTTATGACTTGGTGGATCTTATAAAACCCACCTCATGATGGTAAGTTCTGACCACTTGTCACTTGATGGTCCCATGGTTAGATACTGTATCTCTATCAGGGCTCAGTAGCATACAAGGAATTCTTTTTTCAATGGTGTATTGTCTCTGCTGCAGATAGCATAGCCTTGCTCGGGAACCCTAGGTTTCTACATTGTGATTCTTCTATTCAAGTTTGTCATACACTCTGGATAACATCTTTTCACACCATAAGATCCAATAGGTTGAATAGATCAAGGGGCAGGCTACATCTACCACAGCCTGGAACTCCTATGGATCCTTTTCCTTCTCTGAGCCCCAAAGCTGGCAGCCTTCCATGTCCCTTGGTAAATGGGTCAGAATGTATTCTTTAAGCTGTTTTTCTAGAACATGAAGAGATCTGATAAGCATTGTGCTTTCTTCTTGACTATGAGGGGTATGAGACATAATGATATGTCCTTTACTTGTGGTGGTGGCAGGGGAGGGATGTCCTGACATGCCCCAAAGTATTGAATGCTGAGATAAGGTTTATCTCCCATCCTCTGGAGATGTGCGTGTGTGTGTGTGTGCGTGCATGTATTTTAAAGCCTCCGATGTCCTTGCCAGTTCTTGCTCATCCAGGTGGATAAACATGACGGCACTGATATGGTTAACCATTGTAATGTTCTATAGAATGTCCAGATGGTCCAGGTCTCTTCAGACTGTGTTGTGACAAAGGATAGGGGGATTGATTTAGGCTTGGGACAAGACTGTAAATGTATACTGTTGTCTGTCTCATTAATGTGAATTGCCTATAATCCTCTTCCTGATAGGGATGGAAAAGAGTGAATTCATCAGGTCAGTGATTTCATAGCATATACCTGAAGCTGTATTAATCTGCTAGAAAGATACCATATCTAGCACAACAGCTGCAATTGGAGCTATGACTTGGCTGAGCCTGCAGGAGTTCAAGGTCATCTAACATGATCCCTCTGGTTTTTGTAGGGTCTATACTGCTGAATTAAATGGGAACCACTACTCATGCATGCTTTAGATATTAGAGGTGGTTTTAATCTCTGCCATTCCCCATAGGCTGCCATATTGTCTTTTATTTACTATTTTGGCCTAGAGCAAGGACAGTTTTAGAGCCATCCACTTGGCCTTCCCCACTATAATAGTTCTTACTTCATAGGTCTTACTGTATAGGGGTTCTTAAAATTACCATGTCATTTCAATAATACAATTAATGGCCAAGAAAAAGACCACAGGATAGATCCATTGACCCAGTGGATCTACTGTGAGTTGGACCTGGGCTAGGACTCCATCTGTTCCTCATATGCTCCCATTCTAATGGGTGCCATGATAACACTTTTGGCCTCCAGGTATCACTATCCTCAGACCTTGTGTCAGACAGTTGTCAAAGATCTGGGTATATCCTTTCCCCATGTATGCTTGCCTGAATCAATAGCCAAAGGTACCATAGTGAAGGACTAGGGAAATCATTACTGTAAACCCTTGTCATTGTGCTGCAGGATCCTTCCTCATGAGACCTGCCCTCTCCTTCAGGTGCTGGGTTCAGGACCAGAAACTGGGCAAGGAGTCATGACTTATTGGGGAAACTGCCTTTAGTCTCTTGATCATCCTTGATTCCTTTGGTTGCATAAACTAAGCAGTAACTTTGCTGGCTGCTCACATATTTTGCCCTAGAGACACAGTGTTCTGAAAATCATCCCCATAGCTCTCTATGGCTGGCTGCCATTCTGACCTTGATGTTCACGACTGTAATTCCACCAGCCTTACTTTTGACAGCTCAGTGCCACCACCTGGCTTCTTTGTACAGTCATCCCGTCATCCCCATTGCTCTTAGGGATCCCAGTTTTAGAACAGCAATTGCTATCATCAGCTTTGGCCAACAGAGGACAACCACTATTGAGATTCTTAATCATGCTGGTGCTTTTCTCACCAGAAATACACAAGTGTATTTAATTTTTTTGGTTTTGTTTTGTTTTAGGTACTGAAATGAATTATTTATTTAGAATGAGAAATCACAACAAGTTACAAATTTTCAGGAGTTGTCAAATTGCACAAAATCTGGAAAATAATATTTTAATTAACTGCTTGCTTTTAGATAATACATTTTTTCTTACGTATTGGCGGCATATGAATCTGGCGCCGCACCTTTGTGTCACAATGCCAGGTAAGCCAGCACAGAGAGCAGCAGGAACATTGCTGGAAGCCACTGTTGCATTAAGATGGTGGCTGTGAGCCACATAAATATATCCAACTAAGCACAAGCTAAATGTATCAACTCAACTTCTCCTAAGTTGGATCCCCCAATTTCCTGTGGACACATCACTCAACACCAGGGAGGAGGAACACCACATCGAGAAAAGGAAGTCAGACTAGAAAGAGAAAGAAGTGTTAATATGTTGTGCTTAAAGTATCAGACCTTTACAAATTTTTTAAAAAACATGACCAGACAAAAGTAAGGGATGTGTCCTGAGGCTTATACTTAATCAGCTTCATGACAAATCTGACTCCATCCAGAACTGACAAATTTGAAAAAAGACAAACCACAGCAGATAACCACTTATACCTATGAAGTTATGTTTGTGTCCAGCTTTTTGCTGTGCAATACAATGTGCCAATGATATTTTTACATATATTATGGTGCACATACGCCAGTATTTTTATAGGCTAATTTCCTAGAAATGAGATTCCCTGTCATTATGTGTGTGTGTGTGTGTATAATTTTATGCTTATAGATACACCAAAATGTTCCACATTGCATTCCCATCAACAATGTATGAGAGTACGAGAATCTCTCTCTCTATTAGACTAGACATTATCAGTCACCAAAGTAATGGTTTACACCTAAATTCCTTCCACATGCTGATTGGGTAGCTGAGACTAGGATCAATTCCCTGTAAACCCATGACTGCTACACAATGAGTGAGTTTTATCCCAGGTATGCAAGGGTGGTTCAACACAAGAAAAATCAATTAATGTAATATACCACATTAACAAATTGAAGGGGAAAAACCACATGATCATCTTGATTGATGCAGAACAGGCATTTGACAAAATCCAGCACCGTTTTTGATAAAAACACTTTGAAAGATAGGAATAGAAGAAAACTTCCTCAACATGATAAAACATATGTATGAAAACCCCATAGCTAACATACTCAATGCTGAAAGACTGAAAGTTTCACTCTAGGATTTAGAACAAGTTAAGGATGCCCATTGCCACCACTGTTATTCAACATTGTGCTAGAAGTTTTAGCTAGAGCAATCAGGCAAGAAAAAGAAATAAAAAGCATCCAAATTGGAAAGGAAAAAGTAAAACTTTCATTATTTGCAGATGACATGATCTCATATATAAAAAGTCCCAAAAACCCACAACTTAGCTAAAAAGCTAATAAATTCAGCAAAGTGGCAGGATACAAGATCAACATGCAAAAATCAGTAGTGTTTTTATACACTAGTAATGAGTAATCTGACGAGGAAATCAAGAAAAAAAAAAATCCATTTGCCATAGCAACTAAGAGATTCAAATATCTAGAAATAAATTTTACCAAGGATGTAAAGGCTTTATACACAGAATACTACAAAATATTGTTAAAGGAAATCAAAGAAGACCTAAATAAATGGAAGGACATTCAGTGTTCATGCTTTGGAAGACTAAATACCATTAAGATGTTAATTCTACCCAGATTGATTTATAGATTAAATGCAATTCCAATCAAAATTCCAACAGCTCACTTTGCAGAAATGGAAAAGCCAATTATCAAATTTATTTGGAAGAATATGGGCCCCTGAATAGCCAAAAACATCTTGGAAGAGAAGAAAGAAGTTGGACAATTCAAATTTACTGACTTTAAAGCATGTTACAAAGCTACCGTGGTCAAAACAGCATGGTAATGTCATAAAGATAGATATATTGACCAATGGAATTGAATTCAGAGTTCAGAAATGGACCCTCCCTTTTACAGCCAATTGGTATTTGACAAGGCTGCCAGGTCCACTCAACTGGGACAGAATAGCCTCTTTAACAAATGGTGCTGAGAGAACAAGATATCCATATGCAAAAGAATGAAAGAGGACTCCTATCTCACATCTGATACAAAACTAACTCAAATGCATCAAAGACCTAATATAAGGACCAGAGTTATAAAACTCCTAGAAGAAAATGTAGGGAAGCATCTTCAAGATCTTGTGGTAGACAGTAGTTTCTTAGACTCTATACCCAAAGCACAAGCAACAAAAGAAAAAATAGATAAATGGGCCCTCCTCAAAATTAAAAACTATTGTGCTTCAAAGGACTTTGTCTAGAAAGTGAAAAGGCAATCTACTCAATGGGAGAGAATATCTGGAAACCATATCTCTGATAAGGGTTTACTATCTGGAATATATAAAGAAATCGTACAGCTCAACAATAAAAAGACAAACAACCCAATTAAAAAATGGGCTAAAGACTTTAATAGACATTTTTCCAAAGAGGAAATACAAATGGCTAAAAAGCACATGAAAAGATGCTCAACATCATTAGCAATTAGGGAAATGCAAATCAAAACCTTAATGAGATATCATTTCAAATCTACTAGAATGGCTGCTATTAAAAAACAGAAAACTACAAGTGTTGGAGAGGATGTGGAGAAAAAAGAAAAGCCATTCATTGGTGGCAGGAATGTAAAATGTGCAGCTGCTGTGGAAGACAGTTTGGCAGTTCCTCAGGAAACTATGTATAGAATTGCTATATGATCCAGCAATCCTGCTACCAGGTATATATCCAGAAAAACTGAAAATGGGGACTCGAACAGAAATTTGTATACCGATGTTCATAGTGGCATTTTTCATAATTGCCAAAAGATGGAAACAACTTGTGTCCATCAACTGATGAATAGATTAACAAAATGTAGGTATATAAATATGATGCAATATTATTTAGTTTGTAAGAAGGAATGAAGTCCTGATGAATGCAACAATATGGATGAACCTTGAAGACATTATTTGAGTGAAATAAGCCAGATACAGAAGGACAAATATTGTAGGATCTGATCTCACTGATATGATAGAATTGTAATAAGCAAACCATAGAGTTGAATCTAGAATATGGGTTACTAGGGGATAGAGTTTGGGTAGAGAATGGGTTGCTGATGTTTAATTTGTGCAGAATTTATACTGAGGTTGATTGTAAATGTTTGGAAATGGATAGTGGTGATGGTAGCACATTCTTGTAAGTGTAGTTAACAGTGCTGAATTATGTTTGTGCATGTGTCTCAAAGGGGAAGTTTTAGGTTTTGTATGTTATTAGAAGGAAATTTAGAAGATAAAACATGAGATTGTATAACACAGTGAACCCTGTTGTGGAGGATGGACTGTGGCTTAATAGTACACGTAAGAATGTTCTTTCATGAATTGTTACAAACGTACGACACTATTACACGGTGTTAATAATAGAGTGGTATATGGGAAATTTATACCTAGTATAAACTATGAACTATAGTTAACAGTAATATTTTAATATTCTTTCATCAGATGTAACAAAGGTACCGCATCAATACAAAATGTCAAGGGAGTATATGGCAATGTATTTTTTACATGATTTTTTGCATGATTTTCTATAAAACTACAATTTCTCTAATTAACAAAAATAATAATTTTAAAAATCTTTATTCTGAGTGAAAGAAACAAGACAGAAAGTACTACAAATTGTATGATTCCATTTGTATAAAATTTAAATCTAAGTGAATCTATAGTGATAGAATTAGATTGCTAGCTGTAGGCCTGGGGAAGGATAGAGAGATTGGGAGGTGACTACTAAAGGGTATGGGGCTTTTTTTTTTTTGGATTAATGAAATGTTCTAAAATTTATTGTGGTGATGAAAGCACAACTTTGTGGTTATATCAAAAGCCAGTGATTGTACACTTTGGATGGATTGTATGGTACGTGAATACCTCTCAACAAAACTGCCTAAAAAAAAAAAAGAAATCATGTCTGTTTACCCCTAAATATTCCAGTGTATATCCTAAAGAACTTTCTCTCATATAATCACAATGCAATCATCAAATTCAGGAAAAACTTTGAAGCTATTATTTAGTATATAGACCATGTTCAAATTTTGCCAATTGTTCTGATAATGTTCAGTGCTGTGTTTTATACATTTCCATAGAAAATGTTTGCATTTTCTTACCACGTACTTTAAAAATAAATCAGCAATGGTTTTGAGAGCACCAGGATTATAGGCTATTTTTGTTTTCTTCCTGCAATATTTCTGAATTCTAGAAATGTTTTTAGAAAATTTATTGGTTTTTCACTATAAATAATTTGAAACAGTGAACTTTGTCTATTCTTGCAATTATTTTTAGTTTTGGTAAATGAGTATGGTCTGGGTTCTCCCACTGACCATTTTCTGCCCTTACCTAGTGTTGCAGATTGGGATCCTCTGGAAGCAACTCTGAGATGGAGTTTAATGTATTAGAGAGTGTTCTTGGTATCAGCACATGTGGGACAAAGGAGGCAAAGGGAGGACTTGGGTTGCAACCCAGTTTCACAATTGGCTTTAGCTGACTCCTCGAGGAGCTCTGAGGATGGGCCAACCCTTTGGTGTTGTCCTGAGCTAAGGAGAGTGGATCAGACATTTAGACTCCGACATCAAGCAGTCTTGTATAGACTGTTTCTGGGAGGGAGTTATGGCCCTTGGAAAGGCAGCTTTCTTCAGCTGAGGGCAATTTCCAGACAGAGCGGACAGCTGAGGGCAGTCAGCTGGCAGTACTACCAGCAGCTGGGGGAAATACGCCCTTCATTCCTAAAGAGGGATCTGGGAGGTGCATCACAGCATTCACTGCCCCTGGTATATCCACTCTAGTTTGCACAGTCCTCTGAGCCTTTTGATCTTTGTCCACCATCTGCCAAGGCAGTCTGGGATTTCTACTTCACTTAGCATGGGTCATCTCCAAGCTTCTAAGAGCCATCCAGCAGTGCGTTAGCACCATATCCCATGTCCTTGCCAGGGTGCTAAATTGTGTATCACAGGAAAATGCTTTGTAAAATGTCCTTTATCCAGTCCCCTCCCCCTTTGACCCAACACCCTCAGGATCCAGCCTCATACATACTTCTCTGGTTCCTCCCAGCACATCTTGGTTAGCCCCTGTAGCTCCTACATCATATAGTTCCCTTTCTCCCTTAGCAGGCCCAGCTGAGTTATGTTGTGACCTGACCATAGATATTGACCTGGTGGCCAGGAGGGGAGATGTGGGTGCACTCTGGGGGCGGGGGTAGGTGGGGGTGGGTGGGGGTGGTGGGGGTCAGGGGGTCGGTCTTATAAGTCAAAGGCTTTATGCATCATTTTCAAGCCAGTCCAGCACACTAACCTTTAACAAGGAAGAGTGGGTCACTTCTGCAGACTCAAAGGGTTCAGGGAATCTAGGGATTCAAAATCTTAAGCTCACTACTCCAGAAGTCTGTATCCCAAGTCTCAGGATTCCAGTCCTTCCAAATAAGGATCCTGACCTTGGTGTAGAACACTTGCTGGAATTAGGAATTTAATCTTTTCTGAAGCTCTACTACACTTAGAATTACATCCTGGGCTTAATTGTCAGCTTTTTCTGCCCTCTGGCTGCAGGATACGAGAGTCTCTTTATATCTTCCCAAGAAGGCCAATTGGTTTTCTTACTTCACTGTAAATTGGTGATTATTCAACCTCAGACTTTCATTGCCTTTTTTCAATGCGTCAATAACACTCAGTAACAATCACCTGATTTCATAGTCCTTTTAATTATTTACTTCCCCAAATCTTTTAAACACCTGAGCTATTTTACCTCCAGTTCATCCCATTTCACTGGTATCCCTTTCCAGTTCACCACTAGTGAAAACTTTAACAGTTGTACCACTACAGCATGCTAGGGATATTAGAACTATACCTACCACCAGTGATGGGTTCCTTTTTGCCAACTGGCCAGCAGATAACCCAGCTCCAAAATCCCTTCTAGATTCTTATCCCTCAGATCATCCTTGGCGTTAATTCTCTTAGGTCGGCTTCCCAAGAAAGTAGTTTCTGAGTTGGAGGTATAATGGGGTATCACCTTGGGTGAGGAAGTTTCCTTCAGCATGGGGCAATTTACAGAGAGGGAATTCTTAGCAGTCAAGACTGCCAGTAGTTGGGGGAATGAGTCTCTCCATCCCAGGGGGGATCTGGGCAATTCATGGCAACAGCATGTGCTATGCTGACCCAGCCCTACCAACTAGGTGCTAGTCTACTTGTCTTCCTGCCTTAGCTGACTTTTTCTTGTCTGAGTTAAGGTATCTGCCAGCCCTCTATCTAATTAGCTGAAATCTGAATACACACACACATACACACTGATGTGCACATATTCACTCTTTTTCTTTTTTTCTTTTTTTTTTTTTTTTGGTGAGTCAAATCAAATTTCAGAAGGAGCTCTAGGGTAGCAAAGCTTCAGATGCAAAGAAAAAAGAAAGACCATGATGATCCCTTAAGTCTCATTGTGTGGCATTCTAAAGGGTGACCCTGCAATTTTGACCCTAACAACTAGCTTCTCCATAGCTGCTGTGATTCGAGAAGGGTTAAGAGAGAGAGAGAGAAGAGCAGGGAACCAATGGGAAACATGGGAGGGAGAACCAAGCAGCCTTTTTCTTCTTAGACGTGAAACAATTCATCGAGATGAGTCCTGGAGGAACACTCCTGCTTGGCTCTCCAGTGGTAAGGACTGAAGGCAGAACGGTGAAAAGGTATTTCTCAAAGTGTCTTCCATGAAACACCTACCTAAAAATCACTCAAGGAGTTTGTTAAGTATACATATTCTGGTCCCCACTGGTAATATACCAAGTCATCATCTCTGGGCCTGAAACCCCATAATCTGTAGTTGTGCATGTTTCACCAGTCTCGTGTACTCTAAAGGCTGAGCACGCTTCTCTGTAGCAATGTCTGGGCTGTTGCAGGAAGAGTCACAGCTTCCTTTCCAAGAAGCACATGGAGCTTGCTGGCCAAGAATGGGAAGAACCTTCAACAATTTGAGAGCAAGAGCATGTGGTGAAATGGAAACCAAAGTCATTTGGGGGAAAGAGGGTTTGCTTCCTTTAATAGCTTCAATGGGGTTTCGTTAATGCCCTCCCAGAAGAAAAGAGGAACCTGAGACTAAAAGAAGCATGCTACCATATTTACTTTTGTTTGCTCCCTTTGCCCATAATTGGTAGTTGACACCATACAAGCTGGGAAGAGGGAGTGGTGCAGATGGTAGACTTCCCCAACAACCTCTCCTCCCCCATTGTACACATAGAGGAGTGGTTCAAGGTTATGCCTTTGATTTGCTAGACTCTCATTCTGTGGAAACAGGACTCTGCTCAGTCTAACCTCCTTGATCCCTAGAGCAGTGATAGTTGAGGGGACAAAAGCCAGCAGAGAGCATTCATCCCATGAGAGTCCTCTCACAATTGTCACAAAGTGGCCACTAAACATTGCTGTGGGTCAATACAATGCCAAAAAAAATTTGAATTAAAATCATTTCCTCAAAATGTTAAAATATTTGCAAAGTAGTATACACTAAATAGCGAAGTGGCTGATTGGTTTTTCCACTTTAATTTTTAAACTCAAGTACATGATGTTTATCATGTAAATAGTTACTTCATTCTAGAACTTAGATGTGTATGTCTTGGACATCACAGACTCTTAAATCAAGAAACAGAAGAAATAAGGGCGAGTCAACAAATTAAGGAAGAATCCCTCTGGGAAAGTCCCCAAGGCCATGTTTAACTCTGCCTCTACAGGAAGGTCTTTAATCTCTTCTGCCCTGTTTCTAAAAATAGGAAGCAAAAGAAGCCTGGTCTGCCCTGGGGCTCCAAACAAAGGTGGGAAAATAAGTTTTGTAGGTGTCCAGGAATAGGGGTCTGTGGGAAGTTCTGTTTCCTACCTGTCACAGCCCCACTATTGGGCACAATCACCCAGTTCACTCAACGGAATGTCTGTGTTCTGCTAAGGTCCTGATTCTTTCTCATACAGAAAGACCAAGAGTTCAAATGCTAAGAACCTGGGTCTGTTCTCAATCCCCAGGCAGAGATGCCTCCAAAACTACTTAGCATCTTTGTGAGGCTGGTATCTCAGTTGAAGATCAGACATTCAGCAGATTTTATTTCTCAGCATTGCACAAGTCATTTATAGTCACAGAGGCACAAAAGGTCAAGGGCCAGAGTGCCCCTTGGGTGGCTCTTAGAGCAGTGTGGTTACTTGCCCATGGTCTCCCAGGACTATGATCTGGAAGCCCTGGTTCACGTTCATTCCCTTTTCTTTGATACCTCTCTGTTTTCTGAATAAATTTTTCTATGATTCTCAATTTTTTCTACCCCATAGAGTTGAAGCTACTCTGCCTGTCATGTTTTGTTACATTCTGGATGACCCACCTGATCTAACTTTTGTTACTGCTTGACAACCTTGCTGTCTCGTCAGGCTGGTCTCCCTCTTGCCTAACACACTTCTCTCTCCTTCACACCTTTGTTCATGCTGTTTCTCCTGTCAGATACACCCCTTCTCTAGTTCTATCCAATTTCTACCCCTCCTTTAATCCCCAGATAAAATCCCATCCTCCTTATGAAGACTTCAACTTTGTCCAGCTCTTCATCTCTTTCTTCTCTGCAATCCTGTATCTAAAGACACTAAAGTACCTATTGCTTAATAATGCTTGCCCAGTGCTTTGTGTGCATTAACTGTTTTTGTCCTAATAGTAAGAACTCCTTAAGAAAGGGGTTCTAAATCATCTTATACTTTTGGTGGGAACACAGCTAATTCTTGATGGACACTCAGTGATGGAGATATTAGGGACTGGTACTCTATCTCTGAAGGCCAAACTATCTTAGCTAGTAGCACTATCCCACACATACCCTGGGGACTGAGGAAATGCTGAAGTCCACACTTATCACACCCTCTAACCAATCCAGAAAGGTTCCATTCATTGAAAACTTTGGTCAACATTCTTGAAAGACTACAGATTTTCAATTTGGAAATTTTGACCCCATGCTTTGCCCAGTTATTTGCCCATGCTGTCAATGTGCTTCACTTCTGAAGACTGTAAGGCTCTGCTTGGTTCTCAGCTTCTGCCTAATGTCCAGTGGCTTTAACCCCCACCTGTAGGCACATCCCTCTACCAAACTCCAGGGCAAACCTTAAGTTTATCCATGAAAAAAATTAAGGAATTAAAGCTCGGTCCTTTATGATTCAAATCACCCAGATTTTGAGCTAGAAATGTGGATAGTTGACCTTGGCCTTATTTCTGAGACATAGGCTGCACATTTACCCTGGGTCTGAGAGGTGGCTCCTGTCTTGGGTCCCCTGTCTCAGAAATGCAACCAGTAATCTAGTATCTATATCTTTGTACCAACTTTCACACTCCTCTGATGCTGGCTGCCTCTCTGGGCCCACCAGCACTAACGTCAACTGGATTTTCTAATGAAGATTCCCCCCGTTTATTCCACATTAGGACTCCTGACACCATTCTTTTGTCTAAACCCCTGCTTGAGTCCACACTGTACCTGTTGAATTAGACTTCTTTCAGGCCTGCTGCATAGTCTAGTCCCTGCCTGCTCCACTATATGGATGTGATTAGTTTTCTGGACTTCATCCTCCTTGGGTTGCCCTGGACCCTTATATCTAACTGGACCATGTCCTGGGACATGACAGGAGCAAGTGGCACCAAAACTCAGATGTGTTCAGCCTGAGGTGCATTGGCAACTTGACAAACAAGACTTGAAGTGGGAGGAGAAGCAAGGCAAGGGGATGCCTGTGGCTGAGCCCTGTGAAAGCAGAGAACGGCTCCATGAAGATGTGAAAGGGAATGTGACAAACCAGGAGAGGTTCAGATGGGTCAAAATTCAAGCCAGGTAGTAGGGTGTGGAATCAGGAGTACAGATGGTGAGAGATGCCTAAATGGATGGTGATGTTATGGAGGGGTTAGAAAGGCCTAGGCAAGAATATTGTGAAGTCTCCATTCATAGGGGCTGAGGTTAAAGGAAAACTGAAACATAAACTCACCTGTATAGTCAGGGTCAGTATAGCAGGGAGTGACTTACTGAGCCCTTATGTTCCTAGGACTCTTGCCAAGACTTTAGATACCTGATCTAATCTAAATCAGATCCCCAGATCCCCATAATCTGAAAGGCTGAGTGAGTTGCTGGAATTCTTTCTTCTCTGGTGAGGCAGTCAGGGTAGGCTGTGGAAAGAAACAACCCCAAACTCTCAGTGGCTTAAAACGCCAAAGATTGATTTCTTGCTTACTCTGACATCTAGAGGTGATGGTGTAGGGTGTAGGGCAGCTCTCCTCCACAAAGACATCCCTCAGGAGACCCAGCTGATAAGGCTCTTCTGAGGCTGACTTCTGAGGCTGACATTTCAACAGGAGGCTTCAGGTTCATCTTTGGGTTTGTTGTCACAGGGGCGCTGTCTACAGAGTTGCACATAAGCACTTAAATGTTTTAGACACTTCTGCTCACATTTCATTAGCCCAAACCACTCAAAAGGTAGGGTTGTGTCATCTTTGTACCTGGAAATAGAGGATGGGATATTGGACACTAGTAATATCTATCAAATTTAGCTAGGGTTGACTCATGAACTGGGCTTTGCCCTGGCTGTAAATTGTGTGAATGTGCTTACCTGGTGGGGGGTGGGGGGGTGGAGGCTACACTTTTGGCTCATGCTGGGAAAAGTAGAGTGGAAGGAAGTGTTAGCAGCTAAATATATAGGGTCAACAGATATTCCATAGACTGAAATGTATTCTGAAATACAGCCACAGTCTAGAGTCTAGAACTGGTTATGTCTTCTCATTCATTAATGAGTAGTGCTGCCCTTAGTATATGAGGACAGTATAAAGCTAGACCACTGCCATCAGAATTGGCCTTTTTTTTTTTTTTTCCGGTAGAAAGGCTGTTTCTGCAATGGACTGTCCATGCTCCATCTCTCATTGTCCCCTTTATACAAATCACACCACGCGTGAGCTGGTGGGCCCTGGCTAGGGTTGTCGTCCAGGGCTATAGAAAAGCCATGTAACTGGTCTGGGAATTGAGCCATCATGTTTGGGTTTATTAGCATCATGTCTCTTGAACAACCCATATAGTCACTGTATCTCCAGGAGCTTATTGAAATAACTTCAGTTTTTTAAAAAAGGTATACAACCAATTAGATGGAATCCAACCTATGTTAAAAAAGACATTCCTAAACAAACAGTTTTAGACACACATATACTCACACATGCACACACAGACACAAATCATAGAAATTTGCTACTTTTCAGAACAAGGAAGTTGTACTTATGTTTAAGAACCACCTTGAACCTCTATACTGTCACAGAGTAACAAGAATCATTTCAATTGTTAAACTCTTTGTGGAAACATGTATGCCAAAAATCCCTCAGCAGACACTCCAAAGAAGTGTTATGTTCACATGCAGAGTGTCAACTATCAAGACTAACAGGGTAGAAGGGTTTCAGAGAGTGGGCTAGGGATAGATCACAACTGTAGAAGATTCAAGTTGGTTCAGGCCCGAGAGTCATTGTAAGAAGGTACACTCCGACACATTCCCGCACGTGGGTCCCCGGGTAGTTCTCCCACAGCCTTTATTGCTTTGGGGATTGGAAATCACATTAACAGCAATTCTTATTAGCCTAAGCTTTGCAAGAAGGAACATTCTTAGAAATCACTTGTGGATGTTCATGCTGTGGTTATTTGGCTGGAGAAGCCTTCTCTTCTAAACAATCCAGCAGTCGTAGGCTTTTCTTGGCTCCGGGTGAAGAGGTGACTTCCCTCTTTGATTCAGTGCTCATAATTGGGCTGTCTGTCAGCCAAGGTGGTGAGAAAACAATGCTAATGAGGTCAGAGGTTCAATGCCCACGTGGGTCAGTTAACATTCTTTTGTTCTTCAGCCAAAAGTCTGTTTCTTCTGTGTCCAGGCACTATGATGACGATAGAGATTGGGAAAAGATGAGGGAATGCATAATCCCACTTTTCCTGTAGTGGAAAACAACTCCAAATTCCTGACGTTTTTGTCAGCAAAGCTGTCTTCAGGGATGAAGAAGCAGCAAGGAAAATGAAAGGCGTAGCTCCACAATGGTGTTAAGAAGGCTGAAACGGTAGAATTAATGGTTATCATTAGGGCACCATCGTGGTCATTTATGCTAATGAGAAGACAGCAGTAGCTAAGATTATCCATGGCCAATTTTCAATTTTGTATTAGCCAACATTTCAACTTTTTCTAGACATTTGTGTAAGGAACAAAGCTGGATTCGAGTTTCATCTCTTCTTTTTTTGACATCCTCCAGCTACTGGAGGTTCTAACGAGTAATAAAAGGCTCATAGATGGGCATAAAGAGAAGGCCTGGGTATTCCCACAAGTAGGGCCTCAGCCCCAGTTAGATCTGACTTTCATATAATCACACTTTATAATTCCCCTGCACAGTGCACTGTTTCCTCAGAATTACTGTCTTCTGTAAAGCTGTGAGACAACATGAGTCAGAGTAGGCACTAATCTTGCATGGTGGGAAACTGGCTGTCTGTGTCAGCCAGACTCCTCAGCTTTGTGCATGTGTGCACGCACATCCTTGGGAAAGCTACTTAACTGCTTTGAGCCTCAGTTTCCTTGTTCATAAGACTGTTGGAACAACTATAGGAAGAATATAAAGTCCAGGAGGACTAGTGTTGTGCCGGACATAAGGTAAGTACTTTTATTAATCTTTGGAGTTCTTATTACTAACATTGCATGCATTCCTTTCAATCATTTGGTAAATATCCCTTCTGTTTCTTGCAAAACCAAACATGTAGAGCATCTATTGCAATACCTTATTAGCAGATGCTGTTGATGGCCTGTCCTGTACTCCTCACACCACCTGAATTTACTGATAGCTGCAACAGACAGTTCCTTGCTTGTTGATATCTTCTGATGTCAAGGATCTGGGTCTCTCCTCTGCTTTGTCTGAATTTTTTCAAAGGGACTTGTGAAACCTAGAAGCATAGGGTATTTATGCTCCAAGGGGCAACCCTCAGCCAAAAGGAATGGGAGGGTCCATAGACACATGCCTCAAATTCTTTCCTTGGGGTGCAGTGTTTCTGAGATGTATTCCACACTGTTTCTCAGAGGATCTCCAGCAGGATTAAGCTCAACTTGCCCACAGCAGAAATGCACTAGAGAACACTTATGGGCTTTTCCAATGTACCTGTCTCACTTTCCCCATTTCTTCATTTGTGATTTCTGGGATCACCTTGTAAATAAATTCCTATGACCCAATTTCTTATTTCAGAATCTGTTTTTCAGAGACTCCAAACAAAAGCACCTACTTCATAGGGTTTTTATTATTGTAATTTACATATAGTAAAATTAACCCTTTTTTTTGGTGTATACCTTTATGAATCTTAACAATGTACATGTTCATTTAACCACCACCACAGTCAGGATACAGAACATTCCCTCATCCCCCCAATTCCGTGCTGCTGCCCCTTTGTAGTCACATGGTCTCCCCCCATCTTGAACCCATGGTAACCATTGATCTGTTCTCCATCCCTATAAGTTTTGCCTTCTTCAGAATGTTATACAGTGTATAATCTTTTGAGACTGGCTTCTTTCACTGGGCATCATACCTTTGAGACTCTTTTTGTTGCTTGTATCAATAGTTCATTCCTTTTTATGTCTGAGTGATTTTGCATTGTATGGTTGTAAGACTGTTTATCAATTCACTTATCAAAGAACATTTGGATTGTTTCCAGTTTTTTGAAGATTACGAACAATGCTGCTATAAATAGTCATGTACGGGTTTTTGTGTGAACATAAATGTTCATTTCTCTAGTGTAAATACCTAGGAATGGGATTGCTGGGCCATATGGTTAAGTGTATGTTTAACTTTATAAGAAACTGCCAAACTTTCCCAGAGTGCCTGTACAACTGTGTGCTCCCAGCAGCATGGCGGCTCCACATTCTTGCTAAGGCTTGATATTGTCATTGTAATTATTATTTTAGCCATTCTAAATAGAGATGTAGTGGTATTTCATTGTGGTTTTAATTCACATTTCCCTAATGGCTAAGGGAAATGCAAATTAAAACCACAAAATGTTAAATATTATTTCATGTGTTTATTTGCCGTCATGTATCTTCTTGGGTGAAGTGTCTGTTCAAATCTTTTAGTCATTTACTTAATTGGGTGATTTGTTTCCTTACTGTTGAGTTTTGAGTGTATTTCATATATGATTTGCAAATATTTTCTCCCAGTCTGTAACTTGTCTTTTCATCCTTTGAAAACTAAGTCCTTTGAAAACGGAATCCACGTACTATATACATGTGAATGGGGGAAGGCAATATGGAGAAAAGATTGACTTGAGACTCAGATAAACCTGGGGTCAGGCACCCACTAACTGTTTTACCATGGATGACCCTCAGATAGTTTCCTCATCTATAAAATATAATATAATAATGCTTCCCTCATAGGGTTTCTGTGAGGGTTAAATGAGATCATGTGTGTCAAGGGCTTAGTCCAATGCCAGAACATTGTGAGTGTTCAATAAATGTTAAGATTATATCCATATTCGAATATTCTCTTTCATTTCCAAGCCTTTGTTTAAGCTGCTACTTCTGCTTGGATCATTCCTCTGCCAGACCCCTTACCCCTCACCCCTGACCCCCATCATTTCTTAGCTGCCTGGATAATTCCTGTTCAGGAGGCTTTGCTTGACACCTCCAGCCTGGGCCATGTGCCCATCTTGGTGCTCCTATAACACCCTTTTATGACCTCCCATCCCTCTGTATTTTAAGGACAATAAGACGTGAGCAACTTGAGGGCAGGAGTAATGTCTTCAACACCTAACACAGTGCCAGCTCTTGTTTGATGAGTGAATGAAGGGCTGAATGAGTGAATTCAGGTCATTTTTTTTTTTTTGTCTGGGGGCACCAATAGTTTGCAAATTGCCAAAATCCAGTCCCTTTAAGGAAGCCTTAAAAACCACAAATGAGTATCTATGACTTACACCAGGACCCTGCTTGCAATCAGCCAAACACACACTGTATCTTTGACAAGTTGGATACCGACTGGAGAAACTTGAATGCTTTGCATCTATTTACTTTTACCACATGCCATAAAAATTAAAAATACATTGTACCACAAGTGCAGTATTTAGTGTCTCACTTTAATTACATTCAAGTCTGTTGCTAAATAGTCTTGAGAAAACCTTAATGACCAGCTGTTCTACCCTTTTCCCATATGTCAGATATGGTTTCCGAAATCACATTCTGGGACAGTAAGGTTGTATAATTAGACAGTGTATAGTTAACACTTCTAGATTTTCCCTTTAAACTGTGGACCCTTTACACTAACATATTGTGTGATTCTGCCAGTTTGGCGCAATACAATTAAATGACGTGCCAAACAGCAACCGAGATATGCAAACTCCATCAGACGTGTTATGATTGCATCATTATCTCCTCATATCTTTTTCATCATTAGGACTGTATGCTTTTGTATGTGTGTGCTATGCAATATTCAGCATGCACGGCTGACAAATAAACTTAGTAAAGAGGGCTGTAAATTTTTAATATTCCTTTCATAATGCCATTTATCTCATTAGAATTAGATGTGAGGGTGGCATTCGCATCTTTTCGAACAAAGAGCTATCACTCAACTACACAGAAACCATTTAAGGAGACAAAACAAAACTATAATTCCCAATAGTGGTAACAGAAGACAATATTTTACATTGCTTCTGGTGGGGGAAATGGGGATTTCCATCTATCTGCCCCCAAACTGGATTTGGGAGATAAAAGAGGTTGAATTTAGACACACAATTGATTATTGTGAAAATAAGTCATTAATTGCTGCAGTTGCTTGACTCTGAGCTTAATGAGTTGTTTTGAAAACAGTAATGTTTTGTTTGATTGAATTTGGCTAATTCTTTGATTTGTGAGTGTAGACAGAGACTAAAATAGAAATACAAAATAAAGAAATGGGAAAATTCTATAGGCTAGATAATATTCTTTGACTGTCCCTCTCCCCTGCTCCAAAGATATAGCCTTTAACATTGTCCCAAATCAAAGTCAAAAATGTAATTTTGATTTCTGATCAAGAATCGCTGTTGTAAATATGTTAACCCAAGTCCCGACTGAAGCTTTCTTGCATCTTAAAGCACCAAATTCATTTTTAAAAAAGGCTAAGAGAGAGCTTTGTTGTTCTGATAAGACAGATTTACAACATTTTTTTTTCCTTCTAAGCTTGAATTTCCAATAACTTATTTAAATATAAGCATTGGCAGCTATAATCATCTTTTAAATCTTGCTTTGTACCCTTAGTTATAATGTCGTTTAATTAATATTCAGAATAGCAGAAGTGATGTGCCGTTTTGAAAAAGACTTGAATACAGTCCAATGCTTTGGGAAACTGACTCTTGAGAGGATTAATCAGCATTTAAAACTTGCATTAATAAAAATCTGATCTTCCACCATGCGGCATAAGCATACAAAAAGCATCAGACTTTTCGTTTTTAAACATTTGAGTTTAAAACTATGGCATCCTTTGTCCTGATTTTTAAAGGGATTTTAAAAGCAGTTCCTTCAGGTCATTTATGCCCTGACTCTAGCACATAACTGGTCACTTGCAATTTAAAAATGTAAGCATGAGCTTTTGCATGGTGCACTAAACTGTATTTCCAATAGTTAAGATAAGGGCAATAGTGGGCTACAACATATTTCTTAGCATTTCAGTTTTTTCCCCAAAATTTATATGCAAGAGATTTTTGTCTTTCTTCAACTTCTCCAAAGCTAAATTATCCAAATCCAATTCTAGAGAGAAAAAGAGCTAAAAACTATGTTTAAATAGTGGAAAAGTGATCATGGTAATGGAATATTTTGCTATAAATGGGATGCATAGAATGAGTTTTATAATTAGTGGTCTCTTTTTATTTGTTTTTCAATAAGACACTGAGTTATTTACATGTAAACAAGGATTTTGGTTCTAAACTTAAAACAAAATGACATGTTAGGAAACAAGTTGGAAAATAGCGGACTGAATGCCCTGTTTGGTTTATAGCTAAATGGGAATGAAATAAAGTTTAGAAACAGAAAAGAAAGATGTTTGTGAAAGCAGGACAGAAAAAAAAAGCTGTTTTATACTAAAAAAGTATACGACCAGAAATAAAAGTCAGGTCAAGAGTGTGCTGCTGTCCCTTTTCTCTCTCCTTAGACAGTCCGATTTTCTCTCTGGCGAAGGGCCAGCTGCTTTCTGTCTGCTAAGACCCAGTCCAACACTTCTAACCATCAAGACAGAGAGAAGTCTGCTTCATGGTGATAAAGATGCCTGGAAGGATGTTTTCTTCCCCTTGCATGATTTTTGAAATTTCTTTTTTTTCCCCGAAAGGAGAGTCACAAAATCATTGTTTAAGTTTCCACCATAAGGGAGTAAACACTGTGGAGCAAATTCTTACCATTCTTGGACCTTAGGATTTTGTAGCATGTACAGCAAAAGGTCAATAAACTTGCTGAAAGAATACGTTTAAAAGTCCTTCTTATTAAGTGCGCATAGCCTCGCGGTTGTACGGTTTCTTGTGCTGGAGAGCCACGCTCACCTGGTCGTCTCTTTTAGCCAAGGGATCCACTTTTACTTGGAGAGCAGCCTCTTTGGATCTCCCTGAAATTCCATGACTGCTCTGAGATGGCATATCAGGGAAAGGACCAAAGGGCAACTGAGGCTCTCAGAAAAGCTGTGGAGCTGCTGCCCTGCGGAAGGGTCCACGGTAAGGCTAGGCAGTGGACTGGGGTGTCTGCTTTCTGACTGGACACTGAACACAGACAGGGCAGATATTCAGCAGAACAAACGCAGTTATTTACGATATGACTGGATGACAAGGCGTTTCCATTGTATTTAGTGAAGTGTTCATATCATACATAAACTCAAGAGCATGTTATGTTAATGAGAATGGTAAAAACTTAAAGCTTGAAAAAGTAAAGCCAAAGGCAGGTCACGGGGTCAGGGTCCACATGATGGTGGCAAATGCATTTTTATTCATAAACTGAGTCCTTTCGTGGAGGTGGCTGGGAGTGGGTTTGGATGAAGAGAATGTGAGGACCACAACCTTTTTCTTTCTAACAGGAGAGAGTCATGTATTTTAAGTCTCTTTCTCAGATCATTGAAAAGGCTCTTGTTTGTTGGTTTGTTTGTTTCCTTGCTCTTTCTCCACCAGTGTCACATCACAGGTGGCTGTCGGTGAGACAGGTGACTGAGCAGGAGGGTGATGAGGGTGTAGGGCCTGCTCCCTGGATACACTTCCCCAGGAACCTGGCATCTGGGGAACTTGTTTGGCTTCTTGGGGGAAGTTTTACCACTCTTGTTTGTGGGATAAATTATGAACATTTTGATAGTCTCAGGGCCTACTCTGCTTCTTAGTCCAGTATAATGTTTCTAAAACTCAGATGAGATCAGGTCAGTTCCTTGCTTTAAAACTTAAATGGTTTCCTTTAGCCTATGCAAAGAAATCCCATATTAGTGCTGCCAATGGTGCCTTCACTATCGGACCCCAGACCACCCCTCTGGCTGCATCTTCTGCTTTTCTTCCGTTGCTCTCGTGCACCCTGCATCGTTACTTAAAGTGCTTTTCCTGACTCTGTATCCTTATTGGAACACCATCCCCCACTCCTTTGCCCCTTGCCTGCTTGGAGAACTCTTACTCCTCCTTCAGTACCAAGCTCAAATGCCACCATTTCTCCATGGCAATTCCTGAACTCCCGGAACTCTCCTTCTGCCTCCTTGCTCTTTCGCCACTAAAGAAGAATTAATTGTGCCTGTAGCTAAGCTCCCCTACTATAGCACTTATTACTTATGATAGACATATTTTTTATTTTCCCCACAAAATTGTGTGTTATTCAAGAGTTGGAATACTAGATCCAAGGTTGTTCTTTCATTAACATTTGTTGAAGTGAATTAGCTCTTCAATAAAAATGTATTTCAGAATCTTAGCACTGAAGAGAATATCAAAGGTTTTATAGTCAAGAGTTGGTTTGCTTTCCTCAAGCCTAGCAAATATAAAATGACATATAAATTAAAAGCTTAGGCCTACTTTTGAAATTTAAGAACTTTGTTCAGAAAGAATTAGTGTTCTTTTTTTTTAAACACCAGACCACAAGATGCAGAGATACATATAATAACCACAAAAACACCCATAAGCATTTTTTTCTGCTCTCAGAAAAACTTAGAATGTAATTAGACTAATTCTGTGGTTTAGACTCTGTATCTAGGAAATACTCCTCACCCCCAAAGAGAATGACATTTGAATTATGGATCTCTGAGAAAGGTTTGGTCTTACTTAATGTAAGTATACATAGACTGCATTGAAGGAATGCTAAAAATCTAGTTTTCTCTGCTATCATGTGGATGGGAAAAACAGTATTTCTTTATATTGATTGAGAAAATGTTCAAAAGGTAAAAGCAACCTCTTTTCCCCTTTCACATCTGTGGTGATGCCTGCCACATATCCTCCAAAGTGAAGAGAATTTACAGACAAGTAGATCAAGCCAAGTTGGCTGTAAGAATCATCTAGTACAGGAGTCAGCAAACTACAGTTCACTCTCTGTTTTTGTAAAGTTTTATTCAAACACAGCCACACCCTTTTGTCCTCTTATTGTCTGTGGCTGCTTTCCAGCTATAATGGCAGAGTTGAGTAGTTGCAATAGAAACTGTACGACTTGCAAAGCTGAAAATATTTACTATCTAGGTCTTTACAAAAGACATTTTCTGACCTTTAACCTAAAAGTTTCATTTAGTTTTGTCCTTAAAATAATACAGATGTCTGAAGCCCATCTTATACCTATTAATAACTGAAGGAATAAATCCTGAACATCTGTAGTTTTAAGAAGCTCCACATTTGATTCTCATTACAGACCCCTAGTTTTTATTTTTCAAGAAGTTCGTAAATCATGCCAAACAAATTCCCATAACACAAGGAATGTCCTTCTAAGTGAGGCACCATACTTGACTTCTCTTTGCATCCATAACACCGAACACAGCTCCCAACATAATTAGATGTTAACAATGTTTTTGCTAAGTGAATATGAATGAACAGACAAGGTGAGGTAAATAACAGATAAAGTCAGAACCCACTAAACAGCACTAAATTGCAAGTATACTCTCAGGCCCTGACACATGTCCTCCTACTTTCTAGTGAGATTTCTCTCTTTCATCTTCAACCTAACCTAGAAAAACTGAAATGTCACTGATTGTCTGTCTGTGGGTCTGAAATTAAAAAAAGAAATTTCCAAGAGTGTCAAATGATATATGCCTTAGTCTGCATAAACATAGTCATCTTCTCATTGTGTGGGACATGCAGAAAAAAAAATCAACTCATCATGAGAAATGGTGCAGATGGTATATTTGGCATCACCGGCCTTCATAGATCAGAGATGCATTTATTTACATGACTTTGTTTGCATTGTGACCATTTATCAGGGCTTTTGCTCAGATTTAACCTTTTGATGGGTTGGGAGGGAGGGAACCATCTTGCCCTTGGGATTGGATGGGCAAGATATGTTTGCATTTCCTCCTACCTGCAAAATACTCATTTCTTACAGCATCAGAAAACATTTGGTTATGTTATCTCGTGGGTCCAGGAGAAGTGTGGAGTGAGCCAAATTTAAGAGCCATTGCCAAATGCCATGGTTTGTGTTATGTAGACAGAGCTTGCCAGTGGAACTGGTGCTAACTAGTTGTAGATCTGAGCTCTATCCACAAAAGAAAAGTATCACTACAAGTCATTTCCAACTGGGATCGTGTCCTTTGCCTCTGGTCATGAGATGACTCTGTGTCTGTGAATAAACCTTGACTGCGGGCACAGCTCATTGACCACTGTGAATGACCTCCTTGGGGCTGGGACAGCGAGCCCTGAAAGCTGCACCAAAATGTTCTTATGTCCCGCTGGTGACTTGGGATTGCTGAAAACCACCATGGTTCCTTGGAAAGGGCATCAGAGAACTTGATTCTGAGCCTGGAAATATCACTGGCTGGGACTGGTGACTATAGCTCTCATCTGTAAAATAGGGACAAATTCTTTAATCTCTTTGAGATTTGGTTTCCTCATCTTTCAATCAGAATAATCATAAAAATGGAATGACAATTGAGATAATCCACACAAAGCATCGGGCACAGAGTAAGCTCTTAATAAAATGTATCATCATCATCATCATCATCATCATTATACGCATATCTTGCTTAATGCACAGGGTAGTTGTGAAGATTAAATGAAATAATTGGTACTAAAGAACTCTGTGAATATGCAAAACTTAGCAGAGGTGAGGAATTGTTATTTAAGAGGGAAAGGAAAAAAGAGCAATTACTTATAGAACCTGTCAAAGAGCATTTTGACATGACGTGAGCCATTGGCCAAGGGTCCCCAACCTTTTAGAAATGAGAAGGAACAGTTCATTTTTATAAACACTTGAGAGACCAGTGGCCCATGGTAAGAATGTAGTACTGACGGTGATGCAATGGAAGAGGAGGCAGCCACTGAGGGGGTGCCCAGGGAGTGCCTCCAGAGATGGCAGCAAGCCTCTGAGCCATCTACCTGGAGTAGCACTGAGACAGAGAAATGACTCCCTGTATGAGGACTCGGGTTTGTTGAAAATTTGTTATCTCAGTTTGCCTGTTAGGTTAATGGTCTCCTTCAAAAAGCATTTATTGTAGTGCACAAGTGCTTTGGGGAGACTGGGTGAGGTTATCTTCCTCATTGGTATATCATGGAAAGAAGGAAGGAATTAAAGTTGCCCTTGAGAGGTGTGGCTATAGTGAAGTCCGTTCTTTCTCATAAACACGTCTTGATGTTGCTTCATGAGAAAGATTATTGCGCAATGTTCTCCGCCAGTGTTTCACGAGGAGTCTTAAATTCAACTGGAGGAAACTGCAGGTGCTCAAAGTGACAGCCAGTACTCATGACAGTGGTGGCTTAGAAACTCTCCTATCGGGCACCCCACGGAGTCCAGAGGTGTGTTGGTGCCCACTGGGGCTGCGGTAACAGGGCTCTGAAACACTCACTAGGGTCGGTCGCTTCAGTAAAATGTCAGGTCAGCTGACAATAACTAGCTGGTTCCCTCATGCTCCCACCTGCATAGCAAAGCTCTAGGCACATTATAGGTATTCAATAAAAAGTTAAGCCCAACATCATCATCATAAAAAAAATATGTATTGTACAATTACTAGATACCAGCCTGTTAAAAGTGCTTTGTATGTGTTGATTAATTTTATCCTCACACTAACCTAATGAGATAGTTGACATTATCACCCTTTTAGAGGTGAAGAAATGGAAGCTTTGGGAAGCGAAGTAACTTGTTCAATGTCACACAGGTGGAAGTGGCAGAGCTGGGATTCCAACCCAGGCAGACTGACGCTGAGCCTGTTAAATAGTATACGGGCACTACAGACTCAATTGAAAAATAATGTCCAGTTTAAAAATAAATAAGACTTTGAATTTAGGGAAATGTTTCTTTAACTGCTTGACTTTTAATTCATGACTGAATACTTAGATTTTGTATAGGTATAACTTTAGCAAAAATTATGCAAAACAAATAGTTTATAGCATGTAGAGCAAGCACTTGGTGATTGGTCTGAGGCCATGGAAGGAAGGGAGGAGGGAAGGAAAGAAAGAAGGAAAGAAGGAAGGAAGGAAGGGAAAGACAGAGGGAGAGAAGGAAGGAAGGAAAGAAAGAAGGAAGGAAGAAGGAAGGAAAAGAGGGAGAGGAGAGAGGAATGAAGGAAAGGAGGGAGGGAGGAAGGAGTATGTGTAGGTGTGTGTGTACTTGTGTGTGTGCGTCTGTGTGAGTCTGTGTGTTCACGATAGAGGCAGTCAGAAGAAGAATGAAAGCATCATTCCATTATAAGGTCCCATATTTTCTTTCTTTATTCTTCCTGCTTATTTATAGAGTGCTCTTCTCAGAGAAGTGGCTAACAGTGACCCAACACATTCTAACTGCCATTTCCTAAGCACCATTTTAGATCCTCCAATGGGGAGGGGTTCAGAGAATTAGGGTAAGAAACAACCAACAACAGTGATCACCCTGGGAGTGACTCGCCTCCAGGCACAGAAGTTATCACTCCAACAGGCAGTTCCCCTAAACCTGATGGAGGGACTGAATGACAGCCAGACCCTCTGGTCGGTCATCCAGTCACTTCTCAGCAGTTAGCTTTTTGAAGCTCCCTGCAGGCCTCTGCCCTGGCCAACAGAGGCAAGGAGAAGTTCTGAGGCCTCCAGGGGCACTGCCTGTGTCCACACCAACCACCCACTCTAAGGTAATGAGGGATATGGAAAGTCATGCCAAGAGGGAGAAACCCTCTGGATGCAGAGCTTACCACAGCGCTGCCCACAAGGCCCACCACCCGGAGGACGGTGGGGCTATCCCCTTGTTGGGAGAAGCTGGTCACAGATGCTTCCCACACTGTGGAGGCTGAGGAGCTGTGCTTTGCAGGGGACCAGGTAGCCAGCTCTTGGATAGCACTGTGCAGAGGGGTAGGACGGTCTCCAACATCTAGAAGGATCGTGCGAGAGATGAAAGGCGAGGTTTCAGCCTGAGAGAAAGAATCATGGCAAATGCAGGCCCCCAGAGAAGAGGGGAAATGGAAGACACCCAAGGCCAGATGCTAGTCTTGTGAAGAGGTTTTTAGCTGTTCCAGTGGAGCGGGAGCTGCGCAGTGTGGACAGAAGGAGCACATCTAATCTATTATAAAGGTTCCCAGGCAGTGTCAGGTGCCAAGGTTGGGGAGTTAGACTTCATCAAGCAAAAGCACTCTCGGAAAGTGCATTAAAACACAAGAGGAAGCATTATAGACCTCCCCTAAGTAACAAAAGGAATACTGGTGGATGATACAACTCCCTAAGTCTTTTTCATAGTTAATTTCCACCACTGGGTAACTGACTTAAAGAAATATACATACATCTGCTGTGTGCTGATATGTTTTTGTCCATTTTGACCCTGTAATGCAGTTTTTCTGGGGGGGAGGGAGAGGTGCAAAATGAAGCACTTCAAATATCTGCAAATCCAACCTCCTGTGACCTGTGCTCAGAGAAGAACGGAAAGCTAGAAGCGGCTTTGTAAAAAAAAGTTTGGCTTTCTGTACAGTGCTGAGTAGTTATCTCCAAAGGATCCATCTGAGTCCCAGAGTTTGCATTTGGGGAAGCAGCATTTGTTTTGAAAAGTCTGTAAACAGTTTTTTTTTTGCAGATAAAAGTGTTTTGTGGAAAGTAGCACTATTAAAGCAGAGGGTGAATAAAAGATTAAAGAAAGAACTCAAGAAGGAAAGAAAAATGCTTATATTGTCCTACGGAGAGTAGGATGCTAAGCTTTGGTACTGAATATTTCCTTTTTAAAAAATCCACATCTCCCAACACCAACTCCAAATGGAGTCATGTAACATAACTTTTGTTGATGTTAGTAATTTAGTTTTCTCATAAGGAAATAAAAAGGAAACTAATTTAATTATTTGTTAGGAATAGTCACAAAAACGGAACCGTTGCTAGAATCTTGGAGATTAGTGGGGAATCCCATTCCTGCTGGAGGAAACAAACCTCTGGTTTGCTGGAGGAGAAGAATTATAATATTTTATTAGTGTTGGAGATCTGGAGAGTGGGGACCCTGTAGTTCCTGCTCCCTTGTCTTGGAGAAGTTAGAGATTAATATGGATTCCTTCTACTCCCTTCTTACCTTAAAAATTTTCTTTTTTCATTTTCTTTCTTCTCCCACTTCACTTTCTTTCTTTGCTCTTTGCGTTATCTTACAGAATGAGGAAGAGTGGATCATTTTTAATAAGGGGCCATAGGAAGAAACCATTTCAGTTCCCCTTTTCTCTATGTTGGCGCTATATTTTAACTAACTAGGGTCACTTGTGGAGAGGAACAAAAAGAGATGTAGTGAAGAACTGAGTAGAAACAAGTGAAGCACCTGAATGCACCTGGATGAGGAATTTGTGGTGCTGAGGTTGGAATTTAGAGCACCGGGAGTGAATCCAACCACAAGCCAGCTCCAGGCAGCCAGGGCCCCCAGTCCAGCCTGAATCTCCTTCTGCTAGGCTGATGGGTGAGATCACAAAGAAGTCATGATTATTGTGTGGTAGATTATTGAGTGAGGCATTTTATATATCATTATTCTGTATAGCAGCTCTTTAAGGAAGTTATTATCCTCATTGTCTAGATGAAGCACTTGAAGCTCAGAGATGCTGAGGACTGTGTAGATGCCACATCTTATAAGTGGTGAAACTAAGATTCAAACACAAAACTCTTTGTTTATAAATTCCTCAGGTGCTTACAGACTAGGGAAGATCCTTTATCATTTTGGCTCCATCAGTTTTTGATGGATGGCAGATTCTGAGCTGGATGGAAGGGGGATGTGGTACTCATATTGGGCTCTTCCATGTGGCTGAAGGCCATGGTTTGATTAGTTATATCTTGCCACATTTCTGCTGGCTTCAATTTAAAATAAATGGATTTGAGTTCCAGGCTGAGGCATAGCCTGGCAGGAAGTTCCACAAACTTACTGGCAGAATAAGGATTAGCTGCTCTACCCTTTGGCAATTGCCTTGGGTCCCTTATTGTGTTCCCAGAAGGGATGGTCCAGATGCAAAATTGGATAAATTTGAAGGTACAGATTGGAGGGAAGAGGGACTGAACCAAGGGAAGCTTCCTTTGGTCATTCCATAAGCCGGCTGCTTACTCCTTCTCTCCTTCCCAATAAATCATGATGCCCTCAAACTATACATACTTGAGGAGGAAATGTGTCAGTCATAGTATGGGGTGCTGGCGATACTAACCTGTAACCTGAAGATAAATATATGGTGAATATCTCTATTAGGGCACTTGCTGAGTTGCGTATGTATATTTGTCTCTGCTTTTCTCTTGATTTGGGGAGCAGTGACTCCATGTCATTCATCTTTGTGTTCCTAATGTTTAGCTCAGTGTTTAAAAATGGGCTTGTGGATAAAGAAGTGAGTGTATGATTTTAGCAAGCTTTTATATTACTATAGGGTGACAGTAGACTTAAAAACAAATATGGCCACTAATGTGGCTCTGATAGATCAAGTCTCATTGGATCTATTAAGTGCAAAAAAGAAGAGCAATCAGTTCTAAGTAATAGGTGGTGGTAAGAAAGAGATTCAAAGAATAGGTGATTTTGAGATCCTTTTTAAAAGATAATTAGATGTTATTGGGTAGGGGAAGAGGTGGTAGAAGCATTCCAGGTAGATGATAAAAGCTGAGCAAAAATATGAATCATGGAGACAAGGAATAGAATTGTGAATTACAGAGATGTGGAGGGGTGAGAAATTTGCTATGATGAGAACATATGATGCGAACAGAAGTTTGGTGAGAGAGAGGTCTAGAGAAAAAAAATCCTGTATGGTACGCTAAGGAGTTTGGATTTTACCTCAAGAGCAATGGGGGGCTGCTAGGTGGTTTTAAGCACACATGTGATTTAATCAAAGCTACATTTCTATTTTTTAAAGGAAGAGCTCTATTGGTGATTGTGTTAAGAAACATTTGGTGAGGTCAAAATCAGAGCAGGCAAGAGTTTCAGGGGAGTGAACAGCATGTATGTGGGAAATCCCAGAAGTCAGAGGAAGCTTGGTTCATGGAAATAAAAAAGTCAGAGCAGGTAGACTCTACCAGGAGCACCAAAGAGAAACAATTGGAGTCAGAGCTGTAGCAGGGGCAATAGGAGAGAAAAGAGTGACACAGGAGAACTTCAAGAGAAAAGACAGTCCAGACTTAGGCATGGGCTGGATATGGGGCAAGGAAGAGGTGTAGGATGATAGGTTAGATGACTGGATGGACAGTTATGATACTTATGGCAGTAGAGGAGACAGGTGCAGGAGCAGATTTGGGCAGTTGGGGAAGCTGATAAGTGGAGCTTTATACATATTGTTTTGAGGTGCTTATGGGACACTAGGTTAAGATAGTCCAGTAGGCAGTGTGGAATTTAAGAGTGAGGTTTGAAATGGAAATAAAAACATTGGAATCAGCCTCATATAGTCTAGAAGAAGTTCTGGAAGTGAAAGAGATGGCCTAGGGACAACTTCAACAGTATATAATGAAATAAGAATAGTACTAAAAGTAAAACCCTGGTGGCGGGAGAACATCAGCATTTAAGAAGTAGGCAGAGGAAGAGGAGCCAGGGAAGAAACTACTGGGTTTCTACATTTATGACTGGGAAGGACAGAGGTAAGGCAGTAAGAAGCTAGAGTTATTTACAATCAAAGTGAAGACTTAAAGGAATTTCAAGTTTATAAACCAACAAAGAGGAAGGGGTTGAAAACATAACAGAGGTAAATATCATACTTAAAAAGAGATGGTGGAATTAGGGAAGAACAGATGAAGGGTTGATCTTGTACTGAAGGACAGATGATTCTTCCCGTGGAACTGGAGGAGAAGAAAATAATTGGGAAGGGCATTAGGAAGACTCCAGAATTAAGTTATAGATTCAGGGATGGGAATTCCCATCTTTAACCTTGATTTTCTCAGTAAAGAGGCTGCAATAGTGGAGCCAATGCTGGGAAAGGAATAAGAAGACTGATAAAGGAATGAAATAGTAGCTTGGGAATTGAGAGAAGGAGTTGGCCATGTGTAAGCCTAATAGAGAACTGGAAGGGTCCTGTGGGGTCTTGTACACCTCCTAACCTTCTTGAGGGAAAACATGTTGCTGACTCTAAGTAAAAGGGTAGAATTTTCCAAAGTGCATAAAATCAGCTAAATAAATGGTGAAACAGAAATCATATTCTATTTTTATGAAGTATGAAAATCTACAAATATTTTAACAACATAAAATATAAAAACCAAGCAAACTAAGCATTGTGAAATGCTGGGAGCTGGAATCACTAGTCTCCAAAAATCAAAGACAAGAGAAACAAATGTCATGGACCATGGTGCAAATCAAGGTTATGGGGTCCCCCCTAGCAAACAAACACAAAACACCCCAAGCCTACATGTAAATACTGCTAAGTGTAATTCACAGCTATGCCGGTAGCAAGATAGGGTTTGAAGACCATAACTTTGAGGTGTGACAAATTTAAAACCCTTGTATCATTTCCACTTGCAGTGCTCAGCAGCTCAGCCCTAAGCACAGGGCCAGGTGGTAGAGGGTGGACTGACCCAAGGCGGAGGGTTTCCACGTCCTGTGCAGCAGCAGGACAGAGCAGACCCCCACCTAGAGAAGCAGTTGAGTCCTAAGTGGAAGGCTGGGGTCCAATTTAGCAGATCATTTGTTCACAAGCTTGAGCATCTTTATCACAATAGAACAGACAATGTTCTGATAAGTCTAATCAGGGCAAAAATAAATAAATTTAGCATCAGTCATTCATTTTAAAAAACTCATTGTAATCTAGAAACAGACAAGTAACACCTTGATATGATTAAAAATTTCTCTCTAACGAAATAGTTTCAGTGGCTGAGAGATTCCAAATGGAGTCGAGAGGTCACTCTGGTGGACATTCTTATGCACTATATAGATAACACCTCTTAGGCTTTAATGTATTGGAATAGCTAGAAGTAAATACCTGAAACTACCAAACTCCAACCCAGCAGTCTGGACTCTTGAAGACAATTATATAATAATGTAGATTACAAGGGGTGACAGTGTGATTGTGAAGACCTTGTGGATCACACCCCCTTTATCTAGTGTATGGATGAGTGGAGGAATGGGGACAAAAACTAAAGGACAAATGGGGTGGGCTGGGGGGATGATTTGGGTGTTTTTTTCTCACTTTTATTTTTTATTCTTGTTCTGGTTCTTTCTGATGTAAGTAAAATGTTCAGAGATAGATTGTGGTGATGAACGCATAACTATGTTATCATACTGTGGACAGTGGATTGTATATCATGGATGATTGTATGGTGTGTGAATGTATTTCAATAAAACTGAATTTAATTAAAAAAAATTTCTCTCTAAATTAACAACCAATATCATACTTAAAAGTAAAACAGGAGAGACATTTAAGTTAGGAACAAGGTAAAGAAGATATCATAATTATTCCTTCAAAAGTATTCTGAATTTAGCCAATGAAAAAGGGCAGAAAAGAGAAAGAAGAAATCTATAGGAGAAGAAAGAAAAATCCTAATTATATACAGACAACTAGGTTTGTAAATGGTTGTCTGCCTGGAAAACCCATAAGAATAAATTAAAAACCTATTTGAGCTAATTATGGAAATCAGAAAGAGGCCAGTTATAAAATTAATATATAAAAAGTTTACTATATGTCAGTAATTTCAGCATTTATCAGTTAGAAACATGATGGAAAAAAGTTCTATCCACCAGAGAAACATAAGTTAAAATATCTAGGAATAAATTTAATAAAACTTCTGCAGGAGCTGCATGAAAAAAACAGAAAATTTTACTAAGGAACATTAAAAATGGAAGTTCCTGCTGTATTCATGAATGGTAAGGCATAGTATTGTAAAAATATTTAGTAGTCTCCAAACAGATACATTAATTTAATAGGATTTCTACACAAATACACAATTTCTTTATGAAACTAGTTAAAATTATTATGACTCTACCTACATAAATGAGCTTATGAGAAAGGCCAAGAAAAAACTTTGAAGAAATGAATGAAAGGGAATCTGTATCACCAGACAGCTAAAAATTATTGCAAATGCACATTTATTCATTCATAGATAAGACAGAGGTAGAACCAGAAATAAACCCTAATGTAAGTAAAAATTTAGGGTAATGTAAGTTTGGAATTTCAAACTGATGAATAAAAAGATGGTTTATACATTTATATGAAACCAAGATACATGGCTAACAATTAAAATCATATCCTCTACCAGACCCAGTTTAAGCTAACCTCTAGATTAGCTAGGCTCCATGGCCTTCTGTGCCTCAGCTGTTCTGGCTCCTCTCCTCACACCCCCTGCTCTCCCATCCTCCCGGGGTTCAGACTCCACTGCTCTCATCACAGTGGGGGCCGCAGCAAGTCTAGCACCCAAGTGTGACCCAGCTGAATCCATGGTATCTGGACTTCCCCAGAAGCTACTTCAGTGTCTGGGTAAAGCACAAACTTTAACCCTTGAAAGACAGGAGATAGAATTGGCAGATTCATCCCTCACTTCTCATCCCCAGTGGCCCCGTTGCACAGTGCACCATTCATTGGTTCTGCAAGACCTCTTTGTTGATGTCCCTCATCATTGAGCAATGATAGTGTTTACCTGTGAAGCTGTAGCCAACCTGGTAATGCACCACCTTTCATTTTCTTTCCTCCTTCCCTTGCTCATTTCCCCTTTCCTTCACTCTTGAGGCCCTGGCATCCTATTCATTAAAATTTTTCCAAGAAACTGGAGCTAAGACACATTCCTACATCATACCTTTTGCCAAAATAAATCATAGATGGATTAGAGTATTATAATGTGAAAAAATGCACAGGCTTCTGTACATCTATAAAATATATGGTATTGAGGTGTAATGCAAAAGTTTGATAGATTTGACTTTATAAAAATCTAGAACCTCTGCACATTAAAAATACTATAAACAAAAAAAATGACCAATAACAAGCAAGGAAATATTTTCAATACAAAAATTGGCAGAAACAGATTAATGTATGTTAATAGGTTAATACAGGTTAATATATAAGAAGCTTTTAGAATTCAATGAAAAGATTAGTATCACGTTAGAAAAAATAATAGACTAAAAACTTGAACAAGCAGTCCACAAAGAAGAAACAGAAACAATAAAATATCATATGAAAATATTCAGGCTCACTATTAGTCAAGGAAATACAAATTAAAATAACAATGATCTATTATTTTCACTTAACATATTAGCTAAGATGGGGGTGGGAGAGGGCAGTGCGGTAGTGCTTTCACAGACTACTGAGAGGTCTGTAAATTGGTACACTTATTTTGACAAAACATATCAAACACTTTAAAAACTTGAGTTGAACAAGAAAACAGTAAATCCAGAGGAAATAATCAGAGAACTAAGACTTATATCCAAGGATATTCAGAGCAGCATTACTTACAATAGCAAACAAATGGAAATAAGATAAATACCAAAGAAAAGGACTGGTTAAATACAATTCACATATTAAAATGGAGTTCTCTGCTCCTATTTCAAATTTTGATTTTGAAAATATTAAAGGTTATGGGAAAATGTTCTGGAATATAAAAAATTGCTTATAAAAGTTATGCAAAATACAATTTCAAAAAAAAAAAGAACTTATACTGTATTTGCAACCCTCCTCTCCTTTCACATCTTCTACAAAACAAAACTACAGTAACTAAACAAGAACTGGAAGCACTATCATAAAATTAACAACCAGTCTCTCAGTGTTACATTCTAGAATAACATTTGCTAATTTTGTTATTATAAAATATTATTTTAAAATGATTTTGAATCATAGACCTAAATGTAAAAGCTAAAACTATAAAACTTCTAGAAGAAAACATAGGAGTAAATCTTTAGGACCTTGAGGTTGACACAGATTTCTTAGCTAGGACATAAAAGCACAAACCATAAAAAGAAAAAAGCATATGGATATTGTTCCTTATCAAAATTTAAAACTTTTGCTCTTTGAATGATACCATTAAAAAAACGAAAAATCAAGACATAAAATGAAAGGAAATATTTACATTTGTTTAACAAAGGAATTGTGTCCAGAATATATAAATAACCCTTGCAACTCAATAATAAGAAAACAAAAATCCAATTTAAAAAATGGGGAAATGATTTGAACATACACTTTACAAAAGATAATTCACAAATAGCCAATAAACACATGAAAAGATATTTAAAGTACAGTGAGGTGACACTACATACTGAATAGGATAGCTAAAATTTAAAAGACCGATGATACTATTTGCAAGGCTGTGGAGCGACCAGAATATTCATACACTGCTGGTGGAAATGTTAAATGGTACTACCACTTTGGAAAACTTTCAGTTTCTCAAAAAGTTAAACATTACATTTGCCTACCATACAACCAGCCACTCTATTGCTAGGTATTTACCCAAAAGAAATAAGAATATATATCCACACAAAGTCTTTGCACACAGCGTTCATAAGTAGCTTTATTTGAAATATCCCCAAACTGGAAATAATCCAAATGCCCATCAACAGATGAATGAATAAGCAAATTGTTACATATCTTTACAATAGAATATCACTTAACAATAAAAAGAATGAACTACTGATATCCACAACAATATGGATGATCTCAAAGTTATTATGCTGAATGACAGAAGTCAAATACAAAAAGAGTACATATTATGTGATTACACTTACATGAAATTCTAGAGTCTGCAAACTAGTCTTTAAACACAAAAATCAGATCAGTCGTTTCATGTAGTGGAGAGTAGAGGGAAGGGTGAACTACCAAAGGGCACAGGTCATTTGAGAGAATTATGAAAATGTTCTGTATCTTGATTGCAGTGGCAGTGTCACAGGTATACATATTTGTCAAAACTCATCTGATTATACACTTTAAATGAATATAGCTTATAATGTATAAATTATACCGCAGAAAACATGATACAATTATTTTCTTCCTATGTTTCCTGCTGGGAAAGACCTACCCAATCTTAATTACTCCTTTGATTATTATTTCTTCTCTTATTTAGTATTATGTTATCATAATAGACTTAAGGACATAACTGTAATTGCTTCTGTGTATGTACGTGTGAAAGAGAGAGAAGGAGAAATAGAAAGAAAGAAGAGATTGAAGAGTCCCCAAATGCTAGCAGATTTAGGTGAAGAAAAATTTCCCAGGGGCACTTGAAAGCATGGGATCCAGAATACAGATGGAAGTCTGGGGCTTAGAGAGGAGTGAGCACAAGGCCTCCTTAAAGCTGGCCCTGAAGCATGAGAGTGAAGGTGAGATTACTGAGAAATTTGAAGTGGATTCATGAAAGGCTGAGATATCCATTTCTGTTGACCTCAAATGTTCCACGAATAAAACATGACATCTTCTGAGAGAGGGTCTTGGATGGGGTGATCGTTGAGGAGAGTGAGGCATGCTATAGAAGTCAACAAGAGATGAATAAAGGATTCGAGAGATGCAGGAGGGGTCAGGGAATGGGCAGAATATTCCAGCTCAAGGAGGGAATCTCTGCCCACAGTCACTGGGTTTTGAGGCCTTACCCTTTTGTACAGTGTTCTTGAAAGGCAGCACTGCTGCTGCTGACCGTTGATTATCATTTCCACTTCAATTGCTCATCCAAACCCCTCAGATATTTGGCAATTGTTTGGACTTTCAATGTAGAGAAATTAGGAAATGCAGATGTGTATGCCCAATTATTGATAGTTTTTGGTCTGATTTTGTTAAGCAAGGCATCATGATGTAGATCCTTTTCCACCAAGCACCCTCAATTCCCAAAAAGATTATATTATTTTGCATAGAATGTGTCCATGAAGGACTCTGCTTTCTGCTGGTGAGGAGAACATGTAGTTCTGCTAAGGAGAATTCCATGTGCCTAGTAATTGGGGCATGAGGTTGGAATTAAGGCAGAGAAGATCTATGCCAAATAAATGTTATTCTAATGACTTTGGTCTGCACCATCAGTCTTAGGTTAATTGTGCTATGGCAGACATGACTTTCTTGCTGAGGCAGACTGTTAGAATGCATGAAATAATAATGCTGTGATTAATCTGACCCACACTCGCTGAGAGTCAAGAGGTACAAATTTGCAGACTCGTATGAATACTGTAAAATGATACATCAACACAGCGTTTGGGTGGAAGGCATCAATCTTAAAATATATGGTTAAAAATAACACCCAGAGAAAACAAACACTTGAATCCTTGGACCCCTCTAAAAAGGGCAATTAATAGATTCAAATGTACGTTGCTGATAATCATCATTTCATCAATATTGAGACTGTACTGAAAGTTTCCCCTCCCACCTTACCCTTATTTCCTTTTCTAAAAATGTATATGAGTAGGAAATTTATATGATATTTCTGAATGAAACGTTCCAAATATTAGTAAGTGATCTTTATGCAATCAGTTGTGCACTTGATTAATTTTAATTGCCAAGTTGACAAAAAAGAGTACCCTTACATTTTTTGATGTTTGTTTTTGATCATGTCTGTAGTTGAGCTAAAAAACAAAATTGGTTTCAGGAGTGAATAATTAGCAAACTAATTAGTTAAGATTCTGTGTATACTTTTATTTTCAAGGCATTTATTGGTGTTAACTAAAATGTTCTATTTTCATTCAAGTTATTAGCATCCAAATAAAGGTAGTAAGTCAATCAAATAGAGGTACAGAGTGTTGGGAAAAGAGCTTGGGATATGGGGTCCAACAGAGCTGACTTTAATCCTGATAGGGCTTTATCCTTTGTTGTTCTTATTTTAAGCTAAGAATGAAATTGAAGATTAAAAAATGCTAAGGAATGCTAGGTAAAGAGAAATATCCCGGGGGTATTAGAGACATAGGATCCAAGACACACATGGAGGAAAGGGGCTTGGAGAGGTCTGTTCCAAGGGTTTAACAGATTTAAATGTATGAACACGTTAATCCTTGCAGCAACTATGTGTGATAGCTATTACTATCATTATCCCTAATTTTCAGATGAGGAAACTGAGGCACAGAGAGGTTAATTTGTGCATATTCAAAGATCTAGTAAGTGGAGGAACAGAGATTTTCATTCAGGCAACCTGAGCTTAAGCTCTTGTAGTTGTATTATAAAGATTAGGTAATATTTTGTATCAAGAGTACCTAGTACAGAGTCCTTTGTATAATAAGTGTTTGATAAATGTCAGGTGGCTTTAATTTATTTGAACATCATAGTAGAGACTAAGTTAAGTGCGGTCGAAGATCTTAAACCAATAACAAAGGATAACTCTTCAACACAGTATAAACAGGATATTGATTAGCAACTGTGCTTCTCAGTTCTTCCCAGCTATGCTGTGGTCAGTTTGGCTGATGTAGGAGTCCTACTCTAGAGACCAAACTCACACAGGTTTTTGTGGGGGTGAAAGAAGGGTGGGGTGAGATGGAGAGGAAGATGACACTGCTCCCAACCATCACTTAGAGATAGGACTTCAGCTATTTTGTTTGCCCTCACAATTAAATTAATAACTTAGGGGTGGACGTGGGGAGGATTCAAATTTGTTAGGCAACACGTAGAAAGAACAACCGATCAGTTGGCTGGTGGCCTCCAGTCAATGATTAAAAAATTAAGAAAGATATTTTAACTGGTTATTTGATTTCTTACAAACTCTGAATTCCCAGTTTTTGTTAAATGTTGTTTAAATGAGTTTTAAGTGAGGACAAATGCTAAAGCTTGGCCCATTTCTTTTTGGGGGGAGCAGTGACTAGGCGGTGCAGGAGTCGGGGCGGGGACAGAAGGTCTCTCTCCAGAGGGTGGATGAGTGTCCTCAGGCCAAATGCCCTTTGGATCTATTTCCCAAAGTATATTGGAAATGGGGGTGGGGTGGGGTGGATTGAGGTGTCAGGGCCTTTAAAATGCTCGAGTGCCTGGGGAAGCTGGGCGGAATGTGGGGAAGTTTCACACCTTCAGATTTTTTACTTCATTCAAGATGCATCTTGCTGGACTAGTCTTTAAAGAACCTTACATAGTCGTGTATTTACTTAAGAACTCTAGTGAATTTTTATTCTCCCTTCATCCCTATAGCTGCATAAAATAGAGGGATTTTTATTCATTCTCATTCTCATTTGATAGCTTGTATATACCATCATTACATAAAGAAGGCCTGTGATTTCAAGCAGATTTTTTTTTGCGCCCCACCCCTGGCTTTTTAACATTTTTCCTTTTGCTTGTAACTTTGAGAAGACCGTGTTAGGGCTTACGTAGTTAATAAAAGCAAACTAAAGCAAATAATCACCTTCTAGCACTTCTTTCAGCATATTTAATTTTTTAATGGAGAAAATGTATTCTTAAATTAAATATGCATAATAAGGAATACTAATAATAAGAATAAAGTGGAGTATGTGAGAATGAATCTAGTGTTGTAAGCAAAATGCATTTGATTTGCTAAGGATAAAAGCTAGCTTGAATCAGTAAGAATCAGTGCAAAAAAGAAAAGCCTCAATGTTCATAAATTGTCCATAATTGTATGGATTTAAAATATAAAAGTTGGCAGTGGCAAAAGCTAAAAGCCATTAGGAGAGATACTATTGTGCAACGTACCAGGAGCAGCAAGTCACAATCTTATTAGAAAAATCCTAGCTAGAGTTTTCTAAAATTTTGATAACCATACTCGAGACTTGTCTTGATGTTTACTACAATGCGTGCATTGTTCAGCATGGCATGGCCTAATGCATACATGAATCATATTTTAAAAGAGCTACTAATTAACATGAATAGTCGTCTTCCGTGAAGGTCATTTATTGCAAAGTTCTTTTTTTTTTCTTTTTCCTAGCTGAATATCGCTGAAGGAGTCCTCAACAACAGCCATTAGTTTAAGAGACTAGCCTATTTTCTCCCTGATGTCGGGTCATAGTCTTAGAGTCTTTTTCTCATGCCAAGAAGCCATAAAAATAGTATTTGAAGGCAAGAGAGAGAGAAGAGAAGATAAAAGAAGAGGGAAGAGAAAAGAGAAAATAATCATTCTCTGTTTGAGTAGTACCTCTCACTCTCAACCCATTCGTTAGGATTTATTCTGTCATCAATTTTATTCTATCATCAACTTCTTGTTATCGTATTTAAGAATGATTTTGCTGAAATTGTTAGAATTTATTTTAAGTGCGATTGATCAAGGACTTTTTATCCTTGGAAGACTGGGTTGGCCAATAATGTGCTAGGATTCAGTGGGATGGTTTCTAAAATGTTTTCTATTTAAGAAAAAGCACTATGAGACTTTGCTCTACTATTCAGCACTGGAGGAACATTTAGAACCCTCCACTGTTTCAACTTGGGGTCCAGTAGGTTTTGTGACTTAGACGTTTCAATAAACTTAGCCACGATCAAGAGATTGCCAAAGATTGTTGGGAAATATTATTACCATAAGCTAAAAATATCTCTTAGCTAAATATCTGCACTTGAACCATTGGTTCTGTTTAAGTAGAACTAGTAAGTTTCGGGTACAGAACATGTTCTCTTAACTGCTTGGCCTTTAAAATATAACTGGATTTTGGGCTAGGTTTGCATGGTGCAACAATGTGTAAAAGAGCCAATCACTTTGTTATTTTGCCTACATGATCCCAGCCCCTCTGTTTGATAAATTAATACAGTATTTTTTCTGGCCAATCTGGTTATAAAAAGTTAGAAAGTCTTTTCTAACATCTGTGGAAGTGTTGGCTATTATTTGATCACTCCAGCGAGACTTGGTTTTGGGAAATACCAAGAAGTTCTCACACTGAGTTTGAAATGCATACATTTTGTCTTGGTTAGCCAGAACTGTCATCACAAATACCACAAACTGGTTTGGCTTTATTGTCTGGATGTCGAGAAGTTTTTTTCTCTGGGAAGTCTATGGTTCTCTGGTGCTGGCTGCAGGCAATCCTTGGGGTGCCTTGGCTTTTATTTCTGCTATTGTCCTCTCTTTTGTAGCTTCTCTGGCTTCCCAGTTCTCCTTATAAAGCCTCCAGTAATCTGAATTAAGACCCACCCTAATTCAGTTGGGTCACACCTTAACTAAAAATAACATCTCCACACCCCCAGGAATGCAGATTAAGATTAAGAGCATGTCTAGATTGGGGTACAAAATTCAATCTCCCATATTTTTTTATATTATTTTAATTTTTGAATCATATAAGTATTTTTAACAAGCCGAAATAAAAGGCTTCTAATCGTCCCTTCACTCACCTCTCCTCCCTTATAAAAATCTCGCAGTGCCAGTGAGCCAGAGAAAGGGGCACAAATGCAGTGGATGGAGGGGAGGAAGTGCCTTTGATACTGTCTTTCTCATCTTCCTGATCTCCCCACCCCCAATAGAGTCAGTGTACAAAATCAGTTCATTTACAGATGGTTGAGCATGCACAGCACTCTGTTTTGTCCTCAAGATATTTTGTTACGGGATACTCTCTTGGAAAGCACAATGCTGCAGGGGCCTTAGTGCTAAAAGCACAGTTCTGCATGACTGGAAAGGGCCGAGCAACCACATCTAGCCCAGGGATCAGGAGAGGCTTCCTGAAGAAGGAACGAATGCCTTGAGTTAGGCATGGAAGGGGAAGTAGGATTTTGGTCAGTGACAGGGCAGAAAGAGCATTTCTTGGGTAAAGACTGGCATATGTGCAGCAGTGGGGGAAGAACATGAAGACCCAAGTGGTGGGAGAACAGGGCTAGTCTGGGTTTACCATAAGTGCAGCAGGGATTGTGGTAAGAAGGATCGGCTGAGACCAGAGAACAGAGGAACTTAAACTGCAAGGGACTGGATTTGGAAGGCTTTCCTGAGTCACTGAAACTTTCTGCATTAGGACCTGCTGCTTTTTTTATAAATCTCCCGTCATCATTACTGAACACACTGCTTCAAGTGTCTTTACCAGAAAAGCCTGATTTTATCATTAAGAAACTGATTCCTTAAAAATTGAACCATTTTGTTTCCAAATGGAATCTTGCCCAGCATGTCTAAGACGGATGAACCTGGCAGGGTGGGGGAGGAAGTGGGGCCATGAATGAAGGAGTTACATCAAAGAGTAGCAAGGATGTTGCCGTGAGTTTTCCTGTTTGGGAGGTGTAATTCTTCATGGTTTGCTTGGCTGTCAGAATGCTTCATGTTTTTATTTGGGAACATACATGGTGATCTTCCTTAAGACAAGAAATCTGGTGACAGTTCCCTTGATGCCCTTGTTCAGAGCAGATGTTGCATTCAGAGCTGGGCTTTCAATTCTCACCTCTGAGATGCTGTAAATTGCATGAAGAAGCGTCTCTCAAGCACGCTTATTGTTTCACATACAACTTATTAAGGAAATGTTGGAGGAAAGAAGTTGAAATAGACAAATTTAACAGGTTTATAGATCACCAAGACAGAGCCATAATCTGTGTTGATGCAATCACCTACCGTTTGTGTGAGAATCAAAATAGAGAAAAAACTCAGTAGGGGAATAAGAAAAAAGAGATACATATATTTAGATAATCAATATTGAACAGCTTTGCAGAGCTATCAGGGTCGGAAAAAGTTAAAAGTTACTTACTTTGTGAGTGTGCATTAGGGGGTGGGTACTATAAAGGGTGATAAAAGCAGAGAGGGGCAACACAAAGCCTGTCTTCACTTAGAAAGTGTTGTGGTTCCTAGGATTATGGACCCCAAGCTGGGAAAGTTCTCATAGTGGAAAAAGAAGTTTTCTTGTTCCACCTCTTATCACAGCAGAGATCTCCTCTCCAGCATCCCCAATGTGGGGCCATCTCACCTCTCCTTGAACTCTTCCATAGGCTGCAGTTTGTACATTTCAACTTGTTTGGGCTTTGTTGGACACAACCTAAGTCTGGATGGCAGAGTGGAAATTTGATAAACAGTCACACTGACCCCAGGGAGATTTTTTTGTGCATGTGTAAACATCTGTTTCTTGAATTTGGCCATGGTAAGAACAGAGCAGAATGGGGAATACCAATTGATGAAATAAGATCAAGAAGATGCTGCCCCATTCTTTTTTGCTAGCTTGTTTCAGGGAGTATAAAGCCTGTCTCCCTTTGGAATTACAGAGGGTGAAAACCATTTCCAAGTGTCCTCTGTTATTGGGTTTATGCCCAATTCTAGTTTAGGTGAGAGCATGTAGATGCTTTTTCTGGTACTTTGCTGCACTACAGATGTAAACTGCTTTGAAAGAAACCCCAAGCCTGCATAAAAATCTGAACTTATGAGTACAAATGAGTGGAATGATCAACAAATATTTATTAAGCACTCACCACATGCCCAGCAGTATGCAATATACTAGAGTGAATTCAGCAGTGGAAAAGAATGAGTCCTTGCCTTATAAAGCTTAGTTTTGATAGGAAGATTGATGTGATAAAGAATAAGAAAAGACAAGCTATAATTTCATACTAAATTGCAAGATGCCAATATTAATATATGTAGTTATTTGTAACAAGAGACTACTAGAGCTGGAGAAATCTTCAAAAAGGAAACTTAAATTACGTGGGATCTAAGATGCTAAGAGACTTTGATCAGGCAGACCCTAGCAAGAAGCATTTCTAGTAGGGCAAATTGCACAAGCTAGCAACAAGTGTTTCTATGTCTATCTATTCCAAACTTGCTAAGAACTAACTGTCTGGGGGCATTTTTATCCCCATTGCCAATGGAGAGATGAAACTTGGTAACAGATGAGTAACAGCAACAAAACAACAACAGCTAACACTCCTTTAATGCTCATTATGTTTCAGGAACTGTTCTAGGCTCTTTGCATATTTTAAATTATGTAAGCTTCATAAAAACCTTACCAGGTAGACTCTATTCTTAGATCCCTTTTATGCTTGAGGAAACACAGTGTAGAGAAGTTAGGCTGTGAAGCACAGAAAGGTTCAGTAACTAGCCCTTAAGTGGCAGACCTGAGATTGAAACCCAAACTTCTCTAGTTCTAAAGCCTGTACTCTGTGATACTGTATGTACGAGAAGAGTGTAAATATGGTGAGCAAAATGATACTGACCTTGCAGGAGGGGTGAGGTTACAAAACGGGGAGGGATACACTTATAATAGGTGAGGAAGGGTGAACAGTAATTACTTTCATTCTAAAACAATTCTTTGTTTTAACTTGTGTGAGTCCATGATACATTTAAAACATGAGTTTGACCACCAAATTTTGGACACAGCCATTACATGAAATATGCTTTATGCCCTTTTAGTAGAGAAGGCAGCTCATCCCATTGTTGGTCTCAAGACTTCCCAATAATCCCAGCCTCCGTTCAGGGCCAGGATCTCAGTAGAAGAGAGATGCAAATGTAGATCGATGCCTTCCCAGCTTTATGCTTCTTCTCTTATAAAGTACCTATTATTAATTTTAAAACATTCCTTAGACCTCTGAATTCCCCACATGCATGGTCTTTGATATCCCTGAAATTCAGTGATGATATAGGATTATATGGTCCCTCTTTGTAACTCTTGGTAGAACAACCAACAAACCCAACTGGAAAAAAGCTGTATGATTTCAGATTGGTACTCAGAACAGGCCTTACAGGGAGATGGAGAAGCTGATGTAATCAAAGAGGATCCAAGCTAAGTTTTTCCTTATCAAAATGCTTTTCTCTTACAGGTGCCGTATTGTTAAAATCCTGTGATTAAGGATTAATTTCCTTTTTATGACTATGTCCACAAATCTCCCAATGGAAAGAGATTCAATCCAGGGGTTTCCAATCATAGAGTCTTAATCAGAAGAATTGATTTTTCTCAAATGAATTCTTACTAGTTCTTCAATCTATAAGATAAAGGTGAGCTAGTCTGGGAATATCTGGTGACAGTAAGAGCTCTTCCTGCCAGCTAAGCCTCACTTAGTCCTCTACACCAGCCCCTGAGTCATCTTTACAAAATCTTTAGGTTATGGAACGTAATATGAAACCTATCATGCATCTCAGTTAGGATGAAGTTAACAGAATACCTGACTAACCAGCGGCTTAAACAAATATGACTAGTAGGCTACCAGTGTTAATTCAGTGGCTTAAGAGATCTCGGATCCTATATCTGTGATTTTCTGCTTTTTGCCTCATGGGCTAAAGAAGGCTGCTTCAGCTCCAGACATCATAGTTTTGCTTATGGCAAGCAAAAGATAGAAGGGCCATATTTATCCCCTATAATTAGGGAAATGAAACCTTTCCTGAAAACTTCCAGTAGATTTCTCCTTAGGTTTTTGTTGCCTTTAGGTTTTGTTGTCCTTAGGTTTTGTTTTGTTTTGTTAGGTTTTTGTTTTACTGTCACATGGTCACACCAAACTGCAAACGATTCTGAGAAAGTAAGTTCTTAGCCATATTGCCACTCCAGAGAATACTGGGGTTCTTCTCTCAAAGGAAGAATGTGGGTGTGGCCATTGAATAAGTAACTAATTACTGGTAACATAGCCTGTATTCTCACTCTCGTTTTATATACTTCACGAAGAAGCATATTACATTTTAATGTTTTCAGGATAGAAATTGTACATAAAATCAATTCATGGTAAGACACCAGTGACTTCTCCACTGAAAGGAACAAGAGCATATAGGTTTTTAGAGGGTGTTGATGGGCAAAGGGTGCTGAGTGGGTAAAGAGGCGTACCTCTTTTTACTGCACTTTACTTTTTTGTTCTTTGCAGATATTGTGTGTTTTTTAAATAATTGTAGATTTGTGGCAACACTGTGCCAAGCAAATAAATCAGTGCCATTTTTCCAAAGCATGTGCTCACTTCATATCTCTGTGTCACATTTGGTCATTCTCTCAAGATTCCAAACTTTCTCATTACTGTTATAACTGTTATAGTGATCAGTGATCAGTAATTTTTGATGTTACTCTTGTAGTTGTTTGGGGGCACCATGAACTGCACCCATGTAAGATGGTGAACTTAGTCTATAAATGTTGTGTGTGTCCTGACTGCTCCACTGACTGGCCATTCCTGCCTCTCTCCCTCTCCTTGGGCCTCCCTGTTTCCCGAGACACAATAATATTGAAATTAGGTCAATAAACAACCCTACAATGGCCCCTAAGTGTTCAAGTGAAAGGAAGAGTTGCTCTTCTCTCACTTGAAATCAAAAGCTAGAAATGATTAAGCTTAGTGAGGAAAGCATGTCGAAAGTCAAGGTAGACCAAAAGCTAGGCATCTTGTGCCAAATAATTTGCCAAGTTGTGAATGCAAAGGAAAAGTTCTTGAAGGAAATTAAAAGTGCTACTTCAGTGAACACATACATGATAAGAAAGTGAAACAGCCTCATTGCTGATTTGGGGAAAGTTTCAGTAGTCTGGGTAAAAGATCAAATCAGCCACAATATTCCCTTAAGCCAAAACCTAATTCAGAGCAAGGCCTTAACTCTCTTCAATTCTGTGAAGGCTGAGAGAGATGAGGATGCTGCAGAAGGAAAGTTTGAAGCTAGTTGAGGTTGGTTCATGAGGTTTAAGGAAAGAAGCTGTCTTCATAACATAAAAATGCAAGGTGAAGCAGCAACATGATGGTTAGCATCTTTTGAATTAAGGTATGTTCATTGTTTCTTTTAAAACATAATGCTGTTGCACACTTAATAGACTAAAGTATAGTGCCAACATAACTTTTATATGCACTAGGAAATAAAAAATTTGTGTGACTTGCTTTATTGCAATATTGGCTTTATTGCAGTCATCTGGAACTGAACCTGCAATATCTCCGAGGTAAAACTGTATAGATATGATAAAAACAAAAAGCATTAAGGACAAATTGCTTGCAATTCATAGTGTACTCCATGTAATTTTGACTGAGTGCACATAGTTCATTTAGGAGGATAACAAATATTATGGAACAATGAGCCTAAAATGATGCAGCTTCTTAAAAAATAGCATTTTCTCTCAGTGTAAGCAATGTAAGTTGTTCAATCAAATACATTTGCCTGATTATCCACACAAACTGATTTGTTGAAACAAAACTAAACTTCTTAGACACATGATAAAATAGAGGTAAAAAACAGTAAAACCTGTTTCTGAACACACTTACACAGCTGTAAAGATAAAACCAGTGCAAGATGCTTACTCTATCAATGCTTTTCTGCTGAAAAGTGTTTTCTGTTTCTGTGATTCTCCCTTCCTATTTCTTAAACAGATAATCAGGGAACAGTTTATCATGTCTGCCTTTGGGTTTGTTCCTAGAATATAGTTATGGAGCATTTTCAGCAGAAAGCATGAATGAATGGGGACTTGTCCTGAATGACAAAACAAAAAGAAATTATTAATCATGTTTCCCTTTGTATATTTATTGTTTTGTTCTGAAGGGAGTATTAGTCCACTAAAGATGCATAATTAGGAGGTATGCCAGATGGGTAATCAATGTGATTTTAAATTTTTATAGAGAGAGAACAGAGTTGGAGCTTGGATCATTATTTTAGAAGTTACTTTAGTTCCATGCAGTTAAAAACAAATATCTTGCATTAGAGGGTTACTGTCTTCCCTGTGATGATGGTGAATATGTTCTTTAATCTCCTCCTCTATTTTCTAAAAAAACTGGCCTGATGGAATAGAAGTGCTCTACGGGCCTACCAGATGGAAGAGGAAAGCTAACAAGCAGAGATGGTAGCTGGGGCTCCCTGGGAGGAATGGCTGAGAGCTTTATTTAATCATTATCATCATTATAAAAACACACACACACATAAATTCCATTTCCCTTCCCTTGTTTCCCAATCAGTGGAGTTTTCATTGCTCTAATTCTCAGACTAGAAGGAAATATAAAGGAAGAACTTCTTAAATTCCAGATTTAAGCAAAGTAGGTAAAATCTTCAGGCAGAGGGGTTGCTGCTTAGTGAGAGCCATGGGGCTGGTGATTGAGATAATCTTAGAAGAGGAGGAAGCATAGCAGAAGTCCCAGGGGTGTTTTTTAAACTCTGGGTCCTGACACATCAGCCAGCTATGAAATCAATTAAGTGGGTTCCAACTACATATTATTTCTTGATAAAATAGGATTGCATAGAATAGAATAAAGTAGCATAAAAATATAAATGTGTGCCACATGTTGTAGGAGTGAGTATTATTTGTGAAACTTTTGTTTCAATAATATGTGTGAATATTGGGTCCCCATTTGTTGCTCCACTAGTGTTTCGGGGATGTCCTCGTTATCAGACTTTGGCATTATGACTTGGGCTACTTTCAAACCCTGCCCCAGCACTGTAGTGAACATTCTTTGCTTTTTCTAATAAACTAGGCCACACGCTTTAATTAATTCAATCTCATTTTGAATGAATTTAACATTTTCCTCCCAAAAGAGGTATTGGTAATTTGCTCCAAAATTCAGAAGCAAACCCAGAGAATGAATGAGTCTTTCTGAGGAAAGTCTGGGGTATGTTCTAAGGCGAACGTAACGTGAATGAGATCAGGAAGCTTTCCACCCACACAGTGGTAGACTGCCCTGCGCTGACACACCTCCAGTGGCTGAGATAGAGTTAGACCCTGTGGCTCAGCAGCACCCATGCACTGCCTCCCAACTCTTGAGTCTGCTGCGTGAAGACTCCTGTAGCTTTGGGTGTTTCTGGATTTAGTGGTGCCAGGGTGTGGCAGTACCAGGCTTCTCTACCCCTTGGGTCCGAGCTTGTTTGCCAGGCTCCCACATAAATTCACTTTGCATTCATAAAGGCCACAGCATCTCCTCTGAAATGAGGAGGTCCTCTGTTGAGTGAATGTGGAAATCTCTGAGTCGAGAAGAGGGGAAGGGGGGATAGAAGAGATGCAGAGGGAAGGGTGCTACCTGAGGGCCTCCACGGACAGGCCGATTGGAATCCTAGTAAACACTGGTCTGACGAATGAATGGTCCAGGACTCGAGTGGGGATTATCTGAAATGATTTTCATTTTCTGAGGAGGGACAGTGAGGGCATAATATCTGTACAACAACCCAGTATTCTGGGTACCAGTGGAATGCCATTTTCTGACCCTGGCCCACAGTATCATTTCTTGAAGTTCATTTCAAGATCAACGCCATGATCACACATGGAGCCATCTGGTATTTAGGGAGCCCTGCTCTGTCTCCATCATGGAGGGAAAAGGTGATCACATAGAGTGTGATGTTGAGCAAAGGAGGACTTTCTGGACCACAATTTCCTGTTCTGTGGTTCTGTGAGTCTACAGCACATCTCCGGACAGTATCATTTAGTCTGCTCTCTTCCCTGAAGAGTCATCCAACCTGTTTGAAGAAGGCTGGAGAGCTGCTTCCCCCCAGGTCTGGAGCCCTCTTGTCCCCCATAGCCCTACTCTAATACCCAATCACCACCATGCTGTCAGGTGGTAGCCAAATTAGGGGTTTGCAGAAAGGGGCGGACTATGAGAAGGTCTAAGTTTGTAGTGGCCTATACAGGCATACCTCAGAAACATTGGGGGTTTGGTTCCAGACCACCACAATAAAGAGAATATCAAAATAAAGCAAGGCTCAGAAATTTAGTTTGTTCCCAGTGCATTTTTTAAGTTATATTTACACTGTACGGTAGTCTATTAAGTATGCAATAACATTATGTCTGAAAAAAATTATATACATACCTTAATTAAAATTACTACATAGCTGAAAATTGCTACCATAATCTTACTGCTTCACCTTGCATTTTTATGTTATGGAGACAGCATCTTTCCTTAAACCTCATGAACCAACCTCAGCTAGCTTCAAACTTTTCTTCTGCAGTATCCTCACCTCTTTCAGCCTTTGTAGAATTGAAGAGAGTTAGGACCTTGCTCTGGATGAGGTTTTGGCTTAAGGGAATGTTGTAGTTGGCTTGGTCTTCCATTCAGACCACAAAACTTTCTCCATATCAACAATAAGTCTATTTCACTTTCTTATCATACATGTCTTCACTGGAGTAGCACTTTTAATTTCCTTCAAGAACTTTTCCTTTGCATTCACAACTTGGCAAACTGGCGCAAGCAGCCTAGCTTTCAGCCTATCTCAGCTTTCAACATGCTTTCCTCAGGAAGCTTAATCATTTCTAACTTTTAATTTAAGGTAGAGATGTGAGACTCTTCCTTTCACTTGAACACTTAAGGGCCTTTGTAGGGTTAATAACTGGACTAGTTTCAATATTGTCTCTCAGGGAATAGGGAGGCCTGAGTTGAGGGAGAGGGATGGGGAACGGCCAGTCAATGGAGCCATCAGAACACACACATTTATTAAGTTTGCCATCTTGTATGGGTGTTGTTTATGGTGCCCAGAAACCATTACACCAGTAACATCAAAGATCACTGATCACAGATCACCCACCAGTAACATCAAAGATCACTGATCACAGATCACCACAATGGATATTATAATAATAATGAGAAAGTTTGAAATATTGTGAGAATGACCAAAATGTGGGACACATGCTGTTGGAAAAATGGCGCTGATAGACTTGCTTGACTCAGGGTTGCCACAGACCTTCAATTTGTAAAAAACAGAATATCTGCAAAGCATAAGAAAGCAAAGCACAGTCCAACCAGGGGTGCCTATACCCTGTCACTGCAGGCCATGTCTCTGCACATGGTTTTTCACACCAGACTGTGTTTATTCCTTTGTCACCCTAACTCAGAAGGTGTCACTGGAAAAATTACATTACTCTAATGGAAACGGGAACAGCCCTATCTACCATGGCATTTCCAAGCGTTCCCTTTTGTGTGCTGTGATGGTGCCAGTGCCCCCCCAGTCGTTCTATGAAAGGTTTTTGTCCTCAAGCGTTCACTATATACCAGCGGCAGTATGTCAAGATGGTTCAGAAGTCCCATTCTTCTGAAACATTCTGCTTTTATAAGGAAGGCCACCGAATCCATATGAATGAGTAGAACTTCATAAATATTGCAATGTAGGGCTGTGTTTGTTGAACAGCCATCCTTTTAGAATCTCCCTTCTTCTCTGTCTTAACCTCTGTGATCTTAGGCCCTAATGGTGACATACTGGTTAAAGCTGTCCTGTGATAGAGACCTTTCCACCCACTCTCTACTTAACCCTAACTGCTCTTCAAAAGTAGCTAATATGATAAACAATTCACATGAAGATATAACTATCTGATTAGAAATTTATATGCTGCCCCTCCCACATAACATACCTGAAATTTTATTAAAAACTTTCAAACCTTAATCCAGGAGGTTGTTGAATGATGGGAATTTCAGTCACCATGGCTGAGTCACCATCGGCGTCTCTCAGTTCATGCTGCTTTGGCGGTTGCTCATCTGCAATTGTGTATACAGGTCTTGCAATTTTTGTTTGTAAGCTATCCAAACCTTCAAAAAAGATGTTTAAAATCAAATTGTCTAGAGTTTTTGTATACTGTTTTTGGCAGTTTCTAAATGGTGGTTAGAGAAATTTTTTGCAAAGTCAACAAGGATATGTTTAAAGGGTAATTTGCTAATGAAACACCCTCTGTACATACCTGTATATGGCTGTATTGACCACCCCCGCACACTTGAGCCACATGCACACTTCTCCCAAGCAGAGAAAAGGAATTATGATTCTTATTAGCTTCAATACTAAGGGCGGGCAACTCTGTAAAAGGGATTTTATATTAATGAGCCAGAAAACAAAGCCAGAAAAAGGGGATCTCTAGGTCTGCAAATATTATACTAATTATGTGCTTTTTGTTAATTTCAATTTTACTTTCCCTCTAGGAACTTTGAATTTGACCTGCTGTCAATGTGTAAAGAAAGAAGGAAATGTACACAAGGGTTAGTTTGAATGGTGTGTTTTCAACTAATTCAGCTAGTAGTTTCCTACTCCACTCTTCAGAAAACAACATTGCTGTTGTTTGAACCATGTGAATCTGCTGCTTTTGTAGGTCAGAAACAGCTGCATGTCATCACTTCATCCTAGGTTAACCTAATCTTTTGGTTCAACTTTCCTTCTTGAACACCTTGAGAATAGTGTAAAGCATCCCACCAGGCACGAATCCTCTTGGGAGGGGAGAAGCTATTCAGTTGCAATTTATGCCATGCTTCCTATGTAAAAATGGAAATGTGTTAAAGAAATAAATATTATGCTTCATTTAAGTATTGCTTTGTTTTTTTTTTTACTTTACACATTGAAGTTTTTTTTTTCCCTTCAAATTGTTTATTTATTTATTTTTTTTAAATCTTCATTTTATTGAGATATATTCACATACCACGCAGTCATACAAAACAAATCGTACATTCGATTGTTCACAATACCATTACATAGTTGTACATTCATCACCTAAATCAATCCCTGACACCTTCATTAGAACACACACAAAAATAACAAGAATAATAGTTAAAGTGAAAAAGAGCAATTAAAGTAAAAAAGAACACTGGGTGCCTTTGTCTGTTTGTTTGTTTGTTTGTTTCCCCTATTTTTCTACTCATCCATCCATAAACTAGACAAAGGGGAGTGTGGTCCTTATGGCTTTCCCAATCCCATTGTCACCCCTCGTAAGCTACATTTTTACACAATTGTCTTCGAGATTCATGGGTTCTGGGTTGTAGTTTGATAGTTTCAGGTATCTACCACCAGCTACCCCAATTCTTTAGAACCTAAAAAGGCTTGTCTAAATTGTGTGCAAGAGTGCCCACCAGAGTCATCTCTCAGCTCCTTTTGGAATCTCTCTGCCACTGAAGCTTATTTCATTTCCTTTCACATCCCCCTTTTGGTCAAGAAGATGTTCTCCATCCCACGATGCCGGGTCTACATTCCTCCCCGGGAGTCATATTCCACGTTGCCAGGGAGATTCACTCCCCTGGGTGTCTGATCCCACATAGGGGGGTAAGTATTGCTTTTTAATAAAACATTGCAATGAAATGAATTTCTAAGTCAATGCTCAAACAATGACCCAAGTCTTTATATTAGCTTTTCTCTCTAATAATTAGAATGCAGAGTCAGCTATTACAATGTACTGATGGCAACCTACAACGTGAGTGGAGTCATCTTCAGAATGGGCTCTGGGAACCTGCTGGCCTGGGAGAAACGGACACCATTATCCAGGTAGGCCTGGAGAGGACAATTTAGAGGTCTAGAAAACACTGCCTGGGTATAAGAATCTGAGTGTTGATTCTGAATATGATTGGTCCACGGTATCTGATCAGTTGCTTGGAGTATAACAGCAGACATTAAGATATGGCTCAAATTCTGTGAGTCAGGTTGGTCTTTGACCTTCATCCAGGAATATGTCCAAGGATGACTGTTGTATGTAGTTAGACTTGGGGGTAAAGGGATAGGATACAGGCCCAGGAAAGAGATTGGTAAGAGTGAAACATGGTCCTATGGCTCTAATTATTGAGTTGGGTTAAGAGTGTGTCTTCTTGTCCTAGCACTATAGTCCTTAGCAAGAGAAGCAAATAAAATTAAGGTTTCTTCCTTGTAAGGTTCAGATACTTTGGTAGACACCCAGTCCTAAGATGGAACCAAATAGTAGCTAGGTTCAGTTATGACTCTGGAGCTACTCAAGCACCAGAATCTTCCTTAGAGGACTTAAGTCAGATATTTTTTGGCCAAGAAGGAGATGTGGAGGTGCAACCAGGGACCAAATAGATGGGTCTGGGTCACAGGGTAGGTCAAGTTCAAATCTACCCTACAGAGACTCTTGCTTCCTACCATTTTGGAATGGATAAGCTGGAACTTGCATGTGGAGACTATTAATAGATCAAGTTGCAAGAAGCAGGGGATGAGAGATGCAGAGGATAGGTGATGAAGGAGCATCTTCCAAATATTCCTTACTCTAGGGGTCTAAACCTAAACCAAACACTCAGCAAGTCAGGCTCCTTCTATAGCAGATAGTCTCTGAATCTCAATAACCATATTAATAAGTGCATCAAGCAGGGGGAAGAAAAAGGTGGTAGGGTATTCCCAAGAGGAAAATTAATTTCTTTTTATAATCTGCTGTAGTTTATTTCATATATTCATGACCCGCCCAGTATGTTTTTTCTTTATGATGAGCCATAAAAATGACAAAATACATTAGCCAAGTTCTTCGTTTCTGCTGAAATGACCATATTCAAAAATAATAACAGAGACTTGTATCAGCGATGCAAAAGATGCATGAAGTAATTGGGGCTTAATTTGTACACAAACTGTCAAGGCAGTTTTCCTCACGGCCTGCATCTTCTGAATTCATTAGTCTCTAATTACGGCCAGTGGGGACCAGCAGTTAGAAGGTTAAAGAGGTTCTGACAGGCCTAATCATTGCTCAGGAAGCTGAAAATGTATGCAAAGTCTCGGCAGATGGGGTGAGAGCGGCTTCTGCCAAGTGATAACTGTTATTCCTTTGCACCTCCAAAGCTGTCATCCTAATAGGCACATTTTAAATTTATTAATGCTCTAGTTACAATGCATACGCAGTCTCTAATGGTATGTCATTCTGAGTATATAAACTGAGCAATTAACACATATTACCTGGTAATGGTAAAATTATTTGTTGCCTCTTTGATTTTTTTTTTTTTTTTTGGTTGCCTCCTATTCCAGTAAGAATTGTCCCAGGAAAAGCTTCCTTTTATTAAAATAGTACCAGAGCTACATACATTGTGTATGGGTTTCCCTTTCTACTTGGATGCAGCAAATCAATCTGAATGCTTCCTTCCATGCTTTACTCTACCTGCCTCATCAATCACCAATTTCTGGCCTAGCACATCAGAATCTGGTAGTTAACAGTTCTAGCGAGGTGCTTGGTCAGACTTTTGGGAAGAGGCAGAAAACTCCGAGTTTTTATGATAAGCTCCTTAAAAGTGAGGAGGAACCCAGGGCCATAGTTCTGTTTGTGACTTTAATTTTAGAAGTAAATGTATGTGTGTACTTTCAAATTTCCAATTCAAATGTCATCAATGTCTCATCCTTCTTTGATGGTCTCCCTGGCTTTAATCCTGATTGCTTTTAAAGCCAACTAATCACCAGAAAGAGATGCTTTTTTTTTTTTTTTTAATTTGAACAAAGGAGATCTCTTGTCTTTCCTGTGACTGTAGCGATGACATAGGAAGGGCCTTTAATTAAATGCAGCACTTAGTACAACAATTGTTTACATGAAGGAGGCTAAGAAATGGAGACAGCTGGATAGATGGTCCTTAAGTTGTAGGCTTCATCAGAACCACACGATTCATAAGCGGTCCTAATAGCATGATAAGGTGTTAATCTCAGCAACAGAGTAATTACTGTCCAGTGACTGACCACCATCTCTGCACCCACTTGCCCATTGTGGCTAATTGATTTGCACTGTACAGAAGTAATATAACAACAGCAACAAAAAGTCACAGAGACTTTATGTTAAATAAAAACCATGAATACATTTTCCTACTAGGTTATCTGATGAGATTTTTATACCATACTGGAAAGATATTAAACTATTAAAAAATAAGTTTTCTTTGACCAAATAGCCCATCTGCTATGGCTATAGCTCTAGAAGAATAGCCCTGGTTGGTTAACAGACATGAACTGTGTGACCTTGGGCAAATGTCCTCATCTCTTTGAACTTCAGTGTCATCATCTCCAAAGTGAGGAGTTGACCTAGACAACCTCTGATCTCTAAGATCTCTTTCAATTCTGGAAATTCTACACTTCTATGAATTCAAGTGTCATGTAGCAAAGAGAGGATTATACAATTGATCTAGAGCAATAGTTAGGAGTATGTCAGGTCTTTACATTCCATTTCCTGCTTTCTACTTGGAAGTATAATCTGGTTTCTGACTATCCTGTTTATTTATAACTTTTTAAAAAAATGTGCACAGTGTATTTTTCCGGCCCCTCGCTGTATTTTTGTTGTATGACATATCCATTCATTTTCAGAGATTTTAAAAAACTGTTTTCAGCATCTCTTTAATGGGAAATCCAGTGAAGAGAGTCTAGACATGCCCTGTGGTGTCAGCTTACTTGGTGTGATGTGGCACTGCAGGTAGAAGTGACATCCTTTGGGACTCTATGAACTGTGAATGTGAATGGTCTGCTGGCCCGGGCTGACTGACCTATGTATGTAAGTGTAGACTCCATTCCAGGTCAATAATCAGTAAAAAGTGGACGTTTTGGGCTGAAAGCTCCCTAAGGTCTGTTCCAGCAACAATATTTGATGACTCTCATCCATTTTGAGAAAAAGGAATTTCCTTAAAATTAGATGCTTAGGAGTCACAAGGCATTTAGAGGAACAAGCAGGTAGAGGGAGAGAGAAAGCGAAAGAGGTTCTGAAGAATTTTTATAGGTGAAATTTGGAGAAAGCCTCATTTTGTGGATGGTAAAGTCATAGTGTGGGACCAAACTTATTCTCCAGTGAAAAGAATATCGGTTAAGATTATCAGCAAGAGTAGAAAAATCAGCCTTGGAATCTGCTGTCCATTTGGGAGTCTTGGGGTCCATTCTCTCCTTCTTTAGGTAGATCATCTGACTTGTTTAAATGTTCCTATAAGTGGCTCCACAACTCACCTGCTCTTAACATCTTAACATGAAGGAAGTGATTGCTGAGCCTCTTTTTTTTTTCTTTTTTTTTTGGAAAAAGTCCTATCATATTAAGGCTATAAATTTTGTAGGTGGGTGTTTCTTGAACAGACCACTTACATCAGAATCCCTCGAGAGCTTGTTAGAAAGGCAAATTCCAGGGTTCCACTCCAGACCTACCTACTCAGAACCCCAGGGGTCTGGGTATGGGAATGTCTATTTAAAAAAAAAAAAAACTCCTCAGATGACTCCTATGCACAACTGAAGCTGGAGAACCACAGTTTTAGAAGGTGGAAGACCAAGCTGCCCAGTGTTCTGCCCTCCGGGAACAGTGCTATTTGTTTTCCACCTGGTGGGACCTACTCCAGCTTCCTCCGGGGAAGATGGAGTACCCAGCCTGGAGGGTCCTCCCAAGGGGCGAGGTCATGAGCTGGAGTTGAAGGTTGTTGCAGGCAAGCTCCATTCTGCCCAGACACCCCATCCTTTCAGCATAACTGTTTTCTGTAATTGGAGCTGGTGGGCTTTCTTGGTCTGAGTCACTTTTACCCAGAGCCTTAGCTGTCAGGCTTCAGGAGGCTTCGTCTGTGGGGTTTCAATTACATTAGGGGCAAGAGGGGGAGAGGCAGAAAGACGGTTCCCAATTCCCTGCGCACACACATAAACTGCTTTGCCCTCATGGATCCACAGACACGTGCAAAAAGCTCCCGGTCATTGCATTTCCCTGGAACTGTGACAACCTGAGAGTTACTCAAGCCCAGCGTTAATCTTAGGAGAGAAGAAACTTAAAAGACTCTGCAGAATGGAAATCTCTTACTAGAAGTAGTACAGAATAGTAATTAATGTCACAAAGCCAGCATCCAGTCTGCCTCGGTTCAAATCCTGTCTCTACTCTGTGTCCATGGGCAAGATGCTTACTTTTCTGTGCCTCAGTTTCCTTATTATGGGTAGAAAATAATAGTACCTCCCTCCTAGGACTCATCTGAAGATTAAATAAATTAATAGATGTAAAGTTCTTAGAATGGTACTCAGCACACAGCAAGCACAATCATTTAACAATTGTTAATTGCTAGCCCCTGTTAATTCTGGATCCTCTACAAGTGGGCTTCATGGACGTGTGACCTGTGCTCCATGCTTGAAGGGGTCCCACTCATGGTTTAATTCTCTGCTCTTGCTGTTTTGAAATTCTTAATAACTTTTGAACAAGGAACCCTGTATTTTCATTTTGCCCAGGATCCCACAAATTATGTAGCCTGTCTTTTCTACGATGTTGTTGTGGCTAAAATCCAAAGTCCATATACAGGGTTGAAATTAGAAAGACTGGTCTCAGCATTACCTTTTCCAGAAAGGTCAAATTTTCCCTAAAGAAGATTTGTTTGATAATTGGGCTAAGGTAAATATTCTATGCACATTTGCACAGAGTCAACGATTTCTTGTCTTTAATGGTGCAATTTACTGATCACAGTATTGCACATTTCTATTTGTGCTCAAAGATTTAGCGTTAGCTAGACTACTACACCCTGTCAACATTAAAATGAACAGTAGATAGATCTTAAATATTGTAAGTATAGTATGATTCTAAATTTCTTGTGTTATTTTCTAGCTGCTTTTTGTAGATTCATCTTTTTCTCCTAAAGATGGAAACAATATCCCCTTAATTTTCTGTTTGATTTTTCAAAAGGCATAGCATAGCCCTAGGCAAATATTTATTACTTAAAGAATAATTTTAAAGACAAATTATAATATGATTGCATGTCATTCACCTCGTGAGTGATGGTGAGCATTTCTGGGTAGCAATGAATTTCATGTATAATCAACCCCTTCCCCCTTTTTAAGTATTTTGATTGTTCTCAGTTCATGGGTTTTATATTAAAGTTTAAAAGCGATGTGAGATTGGGGGCCACTGGATATTTTTGTGGAAGTTGCTAGGAACTCTTCCAAAACGAGTAAAGGGTTTTCCCTCATAATAACCCACTACAGACCCTTATTAAATTCTGGAATATTAGAGCTATGTGGAACCTCAGAAACCATTTTCTCAGCTTCTCATTTTGCAAGTAAGAAGACCAACACCCACACAGGTTGTGGTTTCTGAAAATCCCACAGACCATTAGTACTTAACAAGCAGTTCCCAATGTCCTGGGTCCTTGCACAGGGGAAGATCCACATGGTAGGGCAGAGTCCTGGAGCACAGACAAGTCACTCCAACCTGGAAAATCTATTGGTAATTGGCTGGGTGCCATTAACAGGCACTGACTGCCTCACAGGACAGCAGCAAAGATATCTCAGTTCCTTCACCTTCCATTTAGCACCTGGGAGCTCACTGGGGCAGATGCTGGGATTTTTTAGGCTAACGTTTTCCTTCTCCCAGCTTATTCCTTCCTTTTGTCTGCATTGTTCTGGGAAACTTGTACTGCAAGCATGTATTCAAATCTTCCCCAATCCATATTTATATTAGCAGCCTTTGCACATAATATTTGAGTATTAGCAATATTTGCTCTTGGTCTGAGCCACTTCTACCTTACAGAAGGTTAAGTCTTGGTTAGCTGTATGGAAGGGATCCTAGGACTACTTCTGAAGGTATTTGGTGAGCCCAAAGAAGAGTAGGGTGGATGAGAAGCATAGTAATACTCACTTAAGAGCCTCAACTATAACCCAGGAGCTTTGCTGCCCTAGATGCCCTGTAACACCTTCTGAAATTGGTTCCATTTATCTTTTCATGCACTCTCTTACTTGGAGAGACACGCTATCCCTCTCCCACTTCTTTTTTCTCTGGTCTGGCACTGCCAAGGAGAGGGGTGGAGGCCTGCTGGGAGCCCTGCCCCAGGGTCTCATGACAGTCATTCCTGAGACACAAGCAGCAGGTCTCTGAGCAGCCGGTTCATACCCACTGCCAGGACCACAGGAGGTGGGCATCAGCACAGGAGCCTGGGAGTCCCCATTTCTTGGCGGTGCAGACCCTGTGATTTTTTTCAGAAGGCGTTTATCCTTAGGTGCCACCTGTTAGGTGAGGGGGTTGAGAACCTGGGGCATCAGGGCTCCTGTTTACCAGATGGAGCTGAGCTAACAAGCATGGTTCGGGGTGAATTAATTGCTGCATGGATTCTGGTTGCTCACTTAAAGGTGTGAGGCAAGCTCATGTCCTTCAATTGGGCTAGCACCATGGCCAGCTCTGAGGGCCAGGAGGGTCTTTATAGGATGAATGGGGGAAGAGATCTTCACTATGTCACTGACTTGGTTGCACTTTTGGTGGATTCATATCACCTTAGTAACTAGGGGGATCTAGGGTCTTTTTCACTGCAGCATAAGGTGTCCTTAATGTCTATTGCCCTTATCCATCCCACAGTGGCATTCATCAGAACTTTGAGCATTTTGAGCTAAGTGTAGACCTAGGTGAGGGTGTAAGCATAGAAGCTGATTAGAGACCTTATTTGAACTAAAAACCTCAGAAGCATATGGCTTTTTCTCTTACAAGCTCTGCGAACTTTGAAAAGTTACTTAGTTCCTTTTATGCCTCAGTTTCCTCATCTGAATGTGGAGATCAAATTTTCCCCTGCTTCACAGGGTTGTTGAACTGTTTAAATGAGATAACAGATGTGAACACTTTAGGACAGTGCCTGGTACACAGTAAGACCTTATAAAAGCTGGTTATTATTGTTATCATTGTTGTTGTGTGTGTGGGCATGGTTGTGATCTCCAGTCAAAAGGATGTCATGGTTACTGTCTGAAGAGCAAAGCCATGGTGGTTTGGATGGAGAGAATGGAGGAAGCACTGACCCCTTGCTCTGGGATCCTCTATTCTGAAGGAAAAGGGAGATAGGAGTTATCATATTTAAGGAAAATATTCCAAAAAAAAAAAAAACATACATTGTAATACAATTCTAATCTCAGATCGTTATTAAACTCTTGGCCCAAGCTGTTAGGCAACAAGTGCATATTGAGCTCTCACGGGTCATGGAGCTGAAGACTCTATGTATTCATTCACCAATTCACTCATTCATTTATCAAATATTTATTTTGTACTTTGTGCTAGACACTAAGAGAGGGCACTGGCCAAGCCAAAGGAAATCCTTGCCCTCACAGAACTTAAATTCTAGTTGGGAGACAGACAATAAACACATAAACATATGATTATATAGTATCCTATCAGGTAGGAAGTACTATGAAACAAAGCAGGGTAAAGGGATATGCATTACCTGAGGTTGGGATGGTCTGGGAAAGCTTTCCAAAGGAAGCAATAGCTGAAAAGAGATTTAAATGACTGGAGGGAAAGTATTGGTGGCAAAGAAAGCAGGAGGGACAAAGGCCTTGATTTCCAGGAGAGTGAAGATGGAGATTGGAGAGCAAGCAAGGGCTGGAAAATAGGCAAGGTAAGGAGTTTAGATTTTTTTATTAGAGAATTTGTAGGTTAGCTGAAATATTGTGCAGAAAATGCAGAGTTCCCATATACCCTCTTCACACACGCAGTTTTCACTATTAGTACCCGTTTACATTGGTGTGGTCCTTTTGTTACAATTAGGGACAACATTATTATAAATATACTATTAACTATATTTTATGTCTTGAATGTTTGTAAAGACATAAAAGTCCTACGGTTTTTAAAAATTTTTATTCTAGTAACATATACACAAGCTGAAATTTCCCCTTTTAACTATGTTCAAATATATAATTCAGTGCTGGTAATCATGATCACAATATTGTGCTACCATCACCACCATCCATTACTAAAATTTTCTATCACTTCAAACAGAAACTTCGTATCAATTAAGTATTAATTCCCCCTTCCCTACCCCCACCACAGCCCCTGGTAACCTGTATTCTAGTTTCATACTGTATGGATTTCTTACCTTAATTATTTCATATCAGTGAAAGCATATAGTATTTGTCCTTTTGTGTCTGTCTTATTTTACTCAACATAAGGTCTTCATGGTTCATCCATGTTGCTGCATGTATCAGACTGCCATTCCTTTTTATGGCTGAATAATATTCTATCATGCGTATATACAGGGTACTCTGGTGTTTGGTTCCAGACCACTGAAATAAAACAAATATCACGAAAAACTAAGTCACACAAATTTTGGGGTTTCTCAGTACATATAAAAGTTGTATTTACACTATACTGTAGTCTATTAAGTGTGCAATAGCATTACTTCTAAAAAACAATGTATACACCTTAATTTAACAAATACTTTATTGTTAAAAAATGCTAAAAATCATCTGAGCCTTCAGTGAGTTGTATGATCTTTTTGCTGGTGGAGGGTCTTGCCTCAATGTTGCTGGCTGCTGACTCATCAGGGTGGTGGTTCCTGAAGGTTGGGGTGGCTGTGGCAATTTCTTAAAATAAGACAACAATGAAGTTTGCCCCATCGATGACTCTTTCTTTCATGAAAGATTTCTCTGTAGTATGTGATGCTGTTTGATAGCATTTCACCCAGAGTAGAACTTCTTTCAAAATTGGAAATTTGAATGGGAATGTTGAATTTCTTTCAAACCCTACCACTGCTTTGTCAATTGAGTTTATGTAATATTCTAAATCTTCTGTTGTTATTTCAACAACATTCACTGTATCTTCACCAGGAGTAGTTTCTATCTCAAGAAACCGTTTTCTTTGCTCATTCATAGAAGCAACTCCTCATCCATTGAGGTTTTATCACGAGATTGTAACAATTCAGTCACACCTTCAGGCTCCACTTCTAGTTCTGGTTCTCCTGCTATTTCCACCACATCTGCAGTTACTAGCTCCACTGAAGTCCTGAACCCCTCACAGTCATCCATGAAGGTTGTAATCAATTTCTTCCAAACTCCTGTTACTGTTGAAATTTTGACCCCCTCCCATGAATCACGAATGTTCTTAATGGCATCTGGAATGGTGAATCCTGTTCAGGGGGTTTTCAATTGACTTTGCCCAGCTCCATCAGAGGAATCACTAACTGTGACAGCTACAGCCTCACAAAATTGTATTTCTTAAATAAGAAGATTTGAAAGTGGAAATGAGTCCTTGACCCATGGGCTGCAGAATGAATATTGTGACAGTAGGCATGAAAACAACATTCATCTCATTGTCCATCTCCATCAGAGCTCTCGAGTGACCGATGCATTGTCAATGAGCAGCACTATTTTGAAAGGAATCTTTTTTTCTGAGCAGTAGATCTCAACAGTGGGCTTAAAACATTCAGTAAACCATGTTGTAAACAGATGTGCTGTTACCCAGGCTTGGTTTTCCATTTATAGAGCACAGGTAGAATAGATCTAGCATAATTCTCAAGTGCCCTAGGATTTTCAGCATGAGAAATGAGCATTGGCTTCAACTTCAAGTCATCAACTGCATTAGTGCCTAGCAAGAGAGCCAGCCTGTCCTTTGAAGCTTTGAAGCCAGGCATTGACTTTTCCTCTCTAGCTGTGAAAGTCCTAGATGGCATCTTTTTCCAATAGAAGGCTGTTTCATTTGCACTGAAAATATGTTGTTTAGTGTAGCCACCCTCATCAATTATCTTAGCTAGATCTTCTGGATAATTTGCTGCAGCCTCTTCATCAGCACTTGTGGCTTTACCTTGCACTTTTATGTTCTGGGGATGGCTTCTTCCCTTAAGTCTCATGAACCTGAACAGCTCATGAAGTTACTGGCTTTGAACTTTTCTTCTTCAGCTTCCTTACCTATCTCAGCCTCTACATCAGCACTTGCTGCTTCACCTTGCACTTTTATGTCATGGAGATGGCTCCTTTCCTTAAACCTCATGAACCAACCTCTCCTAGCTTCAAACTTACTTTCTGCAGGTTCCTCACTTCTTTCAGCCTTCATGGAATTGAAGAGAATTAGGACCTTGCTCTGGATTTGGCTTTGGCTTAAGGGAGTGTTGTGGCTGGTTTGATCTTCTATCCAGACCACTAAAACTTATCCATATTGGCAATAAGGCTGTTTCACTTTCTTATCATTCATGTGTTCACTGGAGTAGCACTTTTAATTTCCTTCAAGAACTTTCCCTCTGCATTCACAACATGGTTGTTTGGTGCAAAGGACCTAGCTTTCAGCCTATTTCAGCTTTCCACATGCTTTCCTCACTACGCTTAATCATTTCTACCTTTTGCTTTAAAGTGAGAGACATGTAACTCTTCCTTGAACACTTAGAGGCCATTGTAGGGATATTAATTGGCCTAATTTCAATATTGTTATGTCTCAGGGACAAGGGAAGCCCAAGGGGAGGGAGAGAGATGGGGGAACCACCAGTCGGTGGGTAGAGCAGTAGGAACACATGAGACATTTATTGATTAAGTTTGCTGTCTTATAGGGGTGCGATTCATGGCATCCCAAAACAATTACAATAATAACATGAAAGATTGCCGATCACAGATTGCCATGTCAGATATAACAACAATGAAAGAGTTTGAAATATTGTGAGAATGACCTAAATATAACACAGGGACATGAAGTAAGCCACATGCTGTTGGAAAAATGGTACTGATAGACTTGCTCTATTCAGGTTTGCCACAATCCTTCAATTTGTAAAGAACATAATATCTGCAAAGCACAATAAAGTGAAGCAAAGTGCAATGAGTTATGCCTGAATGGCATAACTGATGGTTTCTTAGGCACTGATGGTTTCTGAAATTTTATTTTGTTTCTTTGGATTGGCCATCCTTTCCTCTTTCCTTTCCTTTTTTTTTTCTGTAATATTGTGTCATGCACTGTACATTTTAGTATTTTAATGTGTTAACTCTGGGACTTAATCCCTGAGATATCTGTTTCTTAAGTTTTTATCAAGCTATTGATATGACTGAGATTTCCTAGAGTACCAGGAGCTAACAAAAACATACAAACCAATGCAAATAACATCCTCCCCGGTCTTTGCAAAGTGTCTGTGTATTGGATGATGCTCTCCTTCATGGTTTATCCCTCCTATCAAAATCAACCTGAGGAGAAAGTGAAGTACTTGTGTCCTCTCCATCTTTTCTGAGACTGAGTCCTGTCCTGGGCTTGTGCTCACCCACGACCTTAGGAATTCTCCTGCTTGCAGGAATCAAGTATCTTCTCTACTCACTATGAAATGGACTTCCCCCCTTCCAGATGCTTTTTTGTAGGTCTTAAAGCTGATAATCTTCTGCACCAGACAATTTTGACTTAATTGTTTCTTACACTGCTTTAGCTGTCTGCAAGTTTCTGCCTGTAAGGCAAGTTCTGGGAGGAAGAACCAGAGACCGTTTCCTTGTTCAGTCTTTCAGACTGCTACCTGATAGATTGGCGTCAGCATACAGACACCCCAGTAAGCACACAGGGGTTATTCTGCTCCCTCTGGAACAGGGCCAGTGACACACATTAAGAGCACAGGCTGGCTCCACACCATGCTGGGGAGGGCATGAAAGGGAGTAACAAGGGAGCCACAAGCTTCTCCTACCATTTTTTAAAGCTGTGTTTAATTGATTTGGTACTCACCCAGTTACTGAAACCCTTTAACTGTTTTCCAGAGTTTTGAGGAAGATGGCTCTGCCAGTTTCTACTAGTTGTTCCAAGATTTTGTTGGGGACCAGCACCTTGGAGCATCTTATGCTGTCATGTTGGTTAACCAGAAGTTTGGAGTTTAGATTTTATTCCAAGTTTGATGAAAAGTCATTGGAGGACTTGAGGTGTGGGTCATGGCATGATAACATTTATCCTTCGGAAAAATCACTCTGATGGACGTATGGAAAATAAATTGTAGAAGTCCAACAGTAGAAGCCAAGACCAGTCAAGATGCTATTACACAAACCTAGGCAACAAGTCCAGGATATGTGGCTTAGGAGATGTTGATAATTGAGGTTAGAGCTAACAGGACTTACTCCTGTAGCATGGAGAGAAAGGCAGGAAACAAGAATGACCCCTAAGATGTTTTTATCTGAGCAACTGGAATTGCAGAGCTGTCCTTAACTGGAATGGGAAGTCTGGGGGAGGAACAAGCTTGGCAGGAATGTCTAGACTCCTTCTCTGAACTGCTTTGGTTAATTTGGAGATGTCTATTACAAGTCTAAATGGAGATGACAAGTAGGCATTTGGATAGGTGAGTTTGGAGCTCAAAGATGAGTTAGGGATGGAAATGTGAATTTGGGAGTAAGCATATAGATAGCATTCAGTGGACCCATTTGAAATCACCATTTTTGTAAGTAAAAATGATCAAATATCAGATATTTCTTATGATTCAACCTAATATTTAAAGCCATGAGTGTGTGAGATGATCAAAGGAAGGTATAGGAGATAGAAACAAGGTCCAAGGACTGAGCCCTCAGTTACTCCAACAATTTGTAATCAGAAGGAGGAAGAGGACCCAGCAACGAGCATCCTGGGAGGCAGGAAGACAACCAGGACTGATAGGTCCCTGCAAACCAAATGAAGAATGTGTTTCCAGAAGGACAGAGTATATACTGTGCCAAATGCTGCTGAGTGGTCAGTGGAGGATGCAGAACTTTCACTCAGTGAAAGTTCCTGACCATGAGGAATTGTCAGACCAGGGGGGCACTTCCTGCAACCAGCAGTTCTTTTGTGCCCGAACACAACTTTGATGCTTTGATTTGGGAGGATGGCAACTCATTCTCTTTTACAAGCACTACAAACCTATCATGAAAAAGCCTCCTCCTTGAGGGAAATTAAGAGAGATATTGGCTTATTTTCCCAAAATGGCAATATTAAAACAAATAAAACTTGCTGCAAGGCAACCTCCCCCAGCTCTTTGCTTTGAGAGAAGTGGGTCCCCAGCATTCTTGCCCCACCTGTCCCTGTCTTGTCCAGAGCCAGCATCCCGTGCATTTCTTGTTTTGGGGAATTTCACCTCCTAGGAAATGACTTACAAAGAAAATGGAATCTATGTGGCCCGAGTGACTGTGGACCCAGACAGTAGTAGGAAATTCATGGCCTTTGAGGCAATAGCTTGGGAAAGGAATAGTGAGGATGAGGAAGGGAAAGTGTGTCTTTGCAGGGTATCAAGGCAACAGAGTGGTTGGTTGGTTGGTTCAGTTGTTTGGACATGTGAGTGCAGATTATAGAAATGGATACAGGAAGAGGGAGAGAAAATAGGGATTGAAGCAAGAAGGCAATCTTGAATGCTTTAACATAAAAGGCAGCAGATTTCTAGACAAATATGTGAGTTTATCATATTTACTGCCACCAGTTAACACAAACAAAGAGCATTACTGTGGTGTTGGGCATTGGGTGAAGGTCCGTCTTTCCCCTCCATGGGTCTGTTTTCCTCTAGGCTTCTGACGGGGGGAAAAAGGACTGGAATGGGTGTGTCTGCGCCCTCACCCTGAATGGCCCTTTTGTGTCTCTCTCTGTAGTTTGTTCATTTATGAGTCCCTGCCAGGGTGGATGTGGAGCCAACCCTGTGTCCAGCACTGAGCTGGCATTGCATGGGATACATAGATAGAGAAGGCTCAGGGAGCAGGTGACAGAGACAAATGAAGGACAGGAAGGATAGCAGATTAGGAAGGGAAGATTAGAAAGAGCGGAGGGAATTCTAGAGAAAAAGTTGGAGTGGTACTTTCCTGTGTCTCACCGCACCTCCTATTTCTGTAGCCTTTTTTCCCCATTGTGGTAACCCTTCTGCTCTTGGGTCATCTCAGTAGCTTGGATCAGAGAAGGGTTAGGCACTAAATATGTTGTACCAGAAGAGAACCATGTGGAGACAGAAATGCTTGGTATGTGGGGAAGAGGATTTTTTGAGGAATATGGGATTTTCAGGGTCTCTCAATTCACACTACATACATGGATGACTGTAGAGCTTAACTATACGGCCACTTTCTGGAGTAGTTTGCTCTCACCCAAAAGTGTGGAGTGAGGATTCCAGAGTCCAAAAGAAGGGCTGAAGCCTGACTCCTCTCCCCTCCAGCATTGATGTACACCCTGCCCTCATCCTACTGGGTGGTGGCAATGCCAGGCTTCTTTCTGGGGCACATTCACCAAGTTGTCGGAATAAACCCACGAGTGTCACTGGACCTTGTCTAATGAGAAGCTGGGTGTCATGTGTGTAGTTGACCTCACTAGTGTGTGGGAGGGTAGGGGGGCTGTATGAAATGGCAGAGCCCCAGGAAACTGTCTGACAAAGTCCAGGCCACCAGCCACAGGGGATCCCACCATCTCCACCCCAGGAGTCCTTTCTGACACAGTCAGCTTCACACCTCCCGGGAACCTCTGCCAAATTCCAAAGGAGAGAGAAACAGAGAGGGATCCCTCCAAGGGCAGTCTGTGGGCCAGCTACTTCCCTCAATTGGTTTTACCTTCTTCTCCTATATATATGTTTTTCTATTCCCCCAATGGAGACCCAGGGAAGCACTCGGGCAGCCTCAGGGCAAATCTTTCTAGGAAGACGGTATAACCCCCTCCACCCAGGCATTAGATTTGTTGGAGGCAGGCTGGGATGCCAGGATGTGCTTGCACTCAGGGATCCATTCAGGGTTACCCCCAAAGTTCCAGGAAGATGGGGGATAATTAAGAGGAAGCTGGGCATGCCGGGAGATGGGGTCTTCACATTCTTGTCCACGTCGGTGCAGTCTGCTGTGAATTCTCTATGCGGATCCCATCTATTTAAAGCCAGTCCTCAAAAAGCCCCTCTTGGCCTATCCACCAATTGCCTGCCTTTCCTACCTTTAACCAGAGTCTGCTAATTAGAGAACAAACTCCTGCTTGTCCAAGCAGTTGCTTATCTTCCACCCCAAGTTAACAAAATGAATACAAGAGTTAGTCTTCTTTTAAAAAAAAAAAAAAAAAGTTTTAAGCTTATCAAATCCTAATTGGTTTTCCTTATATCACAAATTTCTATAGATTTAATGACTCCAAATGATAAGGTTTCAAGCTATAGTAATTTATTCTCCCAAGCAATGCAGGGTTTGGCTGTAGTTCTATAATATTAATGATAAAAACAGCAGTAATGCTAACAAATTACTACATACCACGCACTTCATATGTGCCAGGTGGTGTGCTCAGCACTTTTTCTGCATCATCTTATTTAATTCTCACAAGAAGCCTTGGGGGTAAATGTCATTATGTTTATTTGCATTTAAGGAGACTAATATTTGGAGAGATTAAGCTAAAAGACTGATGTCACTCAGGTGGTATTTTAGAAGCCTCTGATGCCCACCTTAGGTTCTGATAGTCCAGTGTTTCTCAGACTGTGTTCCTTGAACCATCCAAACCAGAAAACAAAAACAAAAACAAAAACTGGGGGACTTGTTAAACTTCAGATTTCTGGGCGCCTTCTCAGACTCAGGGAATCAGAATCCTTGGGAGTGTGGCCCTGGAATCTGCCTTTTTAAACAGTCCTGAGACTCGTGTGCACAACAAATTTGAGAATCACTATGTTTAGCTTTTAAGGTGGTTTAAAGGCTATATGATTTCAATGGCAAAGGAGTTAGTCACTGGGAGGGAGTGCTTGGTTAACCCTGGGATCACTCCTCCCTGAACGCGGTGGAAAAAATTCAAGGCAGAAGACTTACTTAGTCCTTGGTCAAGCACATGTGAATTGCTTCATCTCTTTGCCTCAGTTTCCTCACTTGTAAACCAGGAGATGTACTTTTCCAGGTGGTTGAAGGATCAAAGGAGATAATGTATGTGAAAGTGCAACAAAATCTAAAATGTAGGAAGCACTCTACAAAAATAAGTGATATTAATCATGGGTTTGTCTGGGGACCGGGGGCTGACCAGGGTTCTGTGCATAGAGCTGCACACTTTGTATGGATACAGAGAAGGGGAGAAGGCAGCAAACCCTTCCTGGGACTGGAGAGCTTGGGGATCTGTCCAACCTTCTTGGGAGGGCCCACTTCTTTTACAACACAAAAGAATTCCCTCCTTTTAAGAGAAGCAGGCATGCTCTACCTGGTGCTGACCCTCATTTACTGAGCTGTTTCTCATGGGACTGGGGTGGGTTCCTGCCTCTTTTTCTCCATCTGTGCAGGGAGGGGGAAAACATCTGTCCCTTCTTGGCTATATCCTCTGGGGACATCATTTCCTTAATCAAACATTATTGAATATTTATGGTGCACCAGAATTACTATTATCTTATTTAATCCTCACAACAATGCTGTGAAGTCTGTTCTTCAAATATTCTCATTTTAGAGACAAATGAGGAGCATTTTAGGAGCAGACCCAGGGAGTTTAGGTAACCTGCCCAAGCTAGATCTGGGTGGCACTGCAAGAGGACTAGCATTCTCAGCCTCTAAACCATGCTCCCAGGAAGGGATGTTAAGAAAGGGCTGAGACTGAGAGTTTGTTAAACTTTGAGCTGTCCTGAGGCTTCTGAAGGAAGATCCATATTTGGAAGCCAACTCTTCTTTACCCTGCTCCTCTACGATGTGGCCTAAGTTATTCAATTAGGAAGGGAAATAATTGGCAGTGGAGAATGCCTCTAGCAGTGGTAATTACCTCCAGTGCCTTGTTGGAATAGTCAAGCTACATTTCAGTTTATGCTGTAAAACCTTAATTATAATATAAACAGCTGCCCTTCAGCCCTGTGGGGCGGCCTTCTCCCGCCTTCCTTCTCTGGCCTCGGAGTGGTGCCTCTCTGATGAGTGGCGGGGAGGAGGGGAGCTCATATCTGTGTGTGCAGTGGGGTTTAGGAGACTATGCTGGGGGAGCCATTGTCAGGGCCCCGGCTTCAAATGAGGAAGCCAGAGGCAGCACCCCCTTCTCAGTACCATTCCCGCTGCAGGCTCGTAGGGGCAGAAACCTCCAGAAGTTAGCCGTCAGCCTAGGGCCATCCTGCTTGGATGGGGTTGGCAGGATACGACATGGTTTCAGGGTAACATCTCTCTCTCTCTATTCCCCTGAAAGGGAGAACAGTCTTCTATTCTAGATTCAGACTCCACGGCCATATAGCAACCCCTGTCAACTATCCAGAGCTCTCTAGGTACTGTGTTGGGTCACATGTGTTCCCCTATTTAAATGTCACAGCGATGCTATATGCTGGAATTAACATCCCTAATCGGCGGTTGAGGAAACTGAGCCTTTGAAAGATTAATCAGAGATAAAGTTTGAAATGCCAATAACCCTGTGTAAAACTTACATGCAAGTAGGTTGATTGAAGAAATTAGATATTTTGTAGAGGAAGGGACCAGTCACTGGGCACCTGAGAGGGTCTGGGACCAGGGTGGGGATGAGAGGAGGAGGGAAAGTGGAAACAAGAGGAGCTGAGGATGCTGCTTTGCTGAGCTCCCGAGTTTGCCAACGCCTGGTGTCCAGGCAGGGGAAGCTCTGTGCTGTCTGACGACTGGGTTTAAAACCTGAACTCAAAGAATTCAGAGTCAGTGTGTGGAGGGGGTATGTCATCTGATGGTCAGGGCTCTCTATTCAGTCTTGAAAGGTAAGATGGAAAATGTGGGCTTCTCAGTGGTCTTCAAAGTAGAGCAAGCAAGGCAATCCCCTGAAGAAGAGGAATAATCATTTGAACTTCTATTTTTTATTTCCTCTTTTTAACATCTGATTTCTATATGTTTTATAATGGGCATAATATATAATAGGACAGTTATCTAATTTATAAACAAATATATGTATATTTATGGATGTGTTTAAGAATGTTTTACAGCTTGAGGCATATGATCAAAAAAGTTTGGAGTCCACTGGGCTAGATGCTAACATGGTTAGGTGGATTTCTACTTTTTTAAAAATTAAAAAAAATGCTTGAGGGGTAATGGTTCATTTGCTGTGTCAATGAGTTGGAGAGGTAATGATTATTACTCATTGAGTACCTATGAGCTGTCTTTCTCATTTAATCTTGCAGGCCAAGTTGTCGACAACAGAAACTCTAGAGCCAGATGGACTGGATTTAAATCCCTGATCTGTCATCTGCTAACTCTTTGACTTGGAAAAAGTTACTCAAACTCTGTGCCTCAGTGTCCTCATCTGTAGAATGGAGCTCACAGCCTCTACATCATAGAGTACATCACAGTCTACATCATAGAGTAGCATAAAGATTGCATGAGTTAATGCATATAAAGCACTTATAACAGTGCTCAACCCTACTAACTTCTCAGTAAGTGTTAGTGAGGTGAACACTGGTCTGGATGTTTTACAGATAAGGAAATGGAATTTCCAGGAGGTGCATGGGGAGCTGGCATTCTGACTCAGGCTTGACTGACCCCAGAGCCCTTGTATTGGAGTCCACAATAGGAAACTATACTAGGTCCTTACCATCAACACCATGGGGCTGAGAAGGCATATCTGCTTCTGCTTCTAAAATTCCATGGTTCTACATCTCCTAGCTACCCCTACCCTTTCCATTCCCAGCCAGCACAGAGATAAGCACAGCAGTGCATCTCCCTGTCAGTCAGGGATGCAAAGGAGGCCAGCCCGACCAAGTTGGCACTCGCTGTGGGGAGGGTGTGAAGCTGTGCACCTCCATCTCTCTGTGGTCCTCTCAGAACTCCTCCACATCCCTCAGAGCCCTTGCTCCACCACAGGAGGGATTCTCGAGCCTCTGGAGCTGTAGATGGGACAGGTGGGGGTGTTGTGAAGAGGATGGTGCTGCAGAGGGCTCAGGGTGGTGAAGGACTCATGCCCTGGGCACACTGGAGAAGGTGCCTGGCCAGAGGGGATTGGGCTGGAACTCATGGAGCTTTAAGAAGTCCTCAGCCAATAAAATTTGCTTACCAAGTTATAAAGCCTCTCTCTCTATGTCAGTTTTCTTAACCTCCTAATCTCAGTTGTCTAATTATGGGTTTACAAGCCCTTAGGGATGGCTGTATTAAGTCAATTTAGAGGAGGGATCACATTCAGAGTGATCTAAAATACCCAAGGCTAGTAATAGGAAAAGGAGCTCCCCATTAGGTCTTTCATAAAACCAGTGCCTAAAGAAGGAAGAATAGTTCCCTCAAGACTTGCCCTATGGATTGCCTTTCATGGGCTGGTTCATATTTATAAACCAATTCGAGAATAAATCTCTTTAACACACTCAACTAACTCTCAGAGGTGTGTCACCTGAGAAGCAATCTTCCTAAATGAGCTGTCTCAAGAAAAGCTTTGGCAACAGCAGCACCAGTCCTGAAATTTCCAACTTCAGGGAGAAAAAAACAAAACAAAACAGAATCAGTGGTAGACTGCTCAGACACAGAGAATAAATGGAGTTTAAGAAACTGCCAACTTGAGTCCAGACACCTAAAAAGTTGTCATGCACCTTAGAGGGTAGGAAAAAATACTGAAGCACGTTATTATTAGTAAAGGAGATAGGGTTGGAAAGAAACAGACATTTGTTATAGGAGCATGAAACTCAATGGCAGTCCATCTGACCTGAAATGAAATTGGACAACATTTGGACTTTCTGTCTGCTGCAGTTAACTTCCCATGCAGCCAGGAAAGAGGGCATAGAATTTCGAAAGTATGACATTTTATTCTAAATTAATTTATTTCTTTTAAATTTCTTGTAAGTAAGGAAGGCAACCCCACACAAATTAAATTGTTTAAGAGAAGACTCTTTGTTCATTTGCTTTTTATTTCTTTTGATGGAAACTTGTACCACCTCATCTCAAAAGTGGGAGTAAGAACATATATTTTTATTATACGTTTTTATTGAGATATAATTAACATGCAATAAGAATACCTATTTTGAAGAGTTGTTTTGAATCCTAAGTTAAACAACATTAAAGAGCACATGTGAAAGTGCCTCCCACCTACTCAGTGGTGGATTGGTTGGATTATAACTATAACATAACTGCTGGTGCTACTACCTTATTTAAAAACCTCAATGGCTCCTCATTGCCTGCAGAACACAGCCTAAATTCCAAAAGTTAAAAATTTAAGGTTCTTAATAATCAAGCCCCACTCTCCTTTCTAGTCTCATCTGCTGCTATCATTTCTTATATAACCTACTTGTCAGAGAAAACTGGGGTGATGGGGAAATTTCCTGCCTCTTAAACTTCCTCATACTGCTTCATCTCTGCCTGCCAGAGCCCCACCAAGACCAGGCCAGCTGCCACTTCCTCCATGAAGCCCTCCTGACCAACTTAATTTCCTTTTCCTATGGCTTACCACATTATGTTGTACTGCTCCTGAGGTGTTTGCCACATTCTGTTTTGCATGAAGTACTTATCTGACTAATGCTTTTGTTTTATATAATTTTGATAAAAATTCATGGAGCATCTATAATATGTGGGCAGTGAGTGAGGCAGGGGAGGACCTGAGGGCAGAGGTGCAGAGATGAGCGACATGGTGTTTGGCCCGGAAGAGCTCATGGCCTAGTGGGGAGCCCTGAGGTTGTGAGCCCCACGGTGTTCAATTCTGTATGTCCAACAGTATCTAAAGTGTCCCATGCATAGCAGATACAAACACTGAATAAAATCAAAGCACATTAAAGGTGAAACAGATCAGAGTGTTAAATATAATTGCCTCATTCTAGCAAAAGAGGAAATTGAGGCTTAGGTAAGTTAAATAGCATGTTCAAGATCATTGGCGACTCAAGAGTTATAAGTAGAATATTATAAATCACCAGGTAGACTCCAGCTGGGAAGATCAGGCATGGGGACCCATTTGGTTTTTTTTTTTCTCTAAAACCCAGAGTTGTGCTTGGTCACAAGGAGCCCGTTTTGCCCGTGGAAATGAACAGTTGCCTATAAGGTGACATTCTGTGGCTTCAGTCAAACCTGACTTTGAATTCTAGATTAGCCACTTACTGGCTGATGCCCTGAGTTGAGAGACTTATTCTGAGCTTCATTTTCCTCATCTGTAAAATGAAGATGACAACACTTATTTCATAAGACCATTATGAGGATGACACTAATATATGAATTAAATTAATATATGAAGGAAAAATGAGTTTAGGGCCTGACTGCTGGTAAGTGTTGGTAGCAGTGGTAACGGTGGAGATTGTGGTGGGAGTAGCTGTGATCATTCAAACACACCTGCAAGTTAGAATTAACTCTCTGCTAATGGTGCTTGTACCCCAAAGTAGTCATTGGTTGACGTGGTCCCCTGGTGATTTGGAAATATCTGCATCTTTAGCTTTCAGGGTCTCCATTTACATATTTATCAACTAGCCTCTTACAGCACTTTGATATGTCAGGAAGAAATTCATTCCACCGTGGTTTTCTGGGCCTTCCTTGTTCCTATTTGGCCGAGCTCTATCTCTTCACCCAGGTGACCCATTGTAGGGCCAAGCAATGAAAGGGAGTGGGGCACCAGAGACCCTAGCATTTTTTATCATTTTATTTTGACACTTCTTGCCCCACCTTACCTAACCTAGGTCTGTAGAATTCTGAGAGGTCTTTGAATGGAGGGGTGTGAACCAACTGAATTTGTGTGAAATATTTCTTATCTATATATTTATTTTCATTTTTCTACAGGAGAGAGCCCACGGTCTTCATCAGTGCTGTTGTGAGTTACAAACACACCATATGTCAGGACCCTGCTTTCTCCCTGGTGTGTGCTTGGGAAAGGAGGTTGTGGGGTGAGAGTGTCACTCATCAAAAAGAAAAAAAAAGTGTTTCCAAACATGAACTAAACATCTCCCAGAAAACAGTTATCTCAACGGTGGATTTCTGGCTGCAAGATATTTATTTTTCTTTCCAAAAGTGATTCAGTTCTTTTTGCTGTTGTTAGTTTTGTTTGAGGACAACCTTGCTCAGATCCTGGAAGGGCAGGGTATCCACATTCTCCCCCAGTCCCCCACCATGAAAATTTCTCTTCTCATTTCTCTCCTCCACCACCTTCACTTTTCCCATCCTGCTTGTTCACCAATATGCCCCCACTTCTTCACCTGCCTGTTCTCTCTGTTTGCTTCTCTCATTCCCTCTCCGTTCCTTTTCTCTGCCCTGGGCTGTAAACCTGCTCTGCAATTCACAACAGAGCAGCTGTCGCTGGCTGGGAGAGCCGGGCTCCTTGGATTTAGACAGCCCCGGAACAAGGCAACGACTTTGGTCCCTGGGCTCCTCAATAGACTGTACAACAAAGCTGTGGTGAAAGAAGGTGTCTTCTAAGAAGTTCACATTACGGCCCGTAGTAAAAGAAAATGGTGATATTGTTACAGCTGCCGGTTTCTTCCCATTGTCTTCCTTGTCAAAAACATGCCCCTTCCAAAGGGATGGGATGCGTTTCAGTACAATTTGAGAATGTTCAGTAACCCAATATTATCTTTATTTCCCTCCTTGTTTCATGTTACTTTCTGATCCTTGAGTTCTCCCAAGTTCACAGCAGTCCATGACATTACGGTGACTCGCTAACTTTCCCATTATACTTACAGTCAATGGGAGAACAATAGATTGTGTTATTCTGTATTTCGCTTCCCTGTCGCTCGCTGCTTTATCTCTGTTGATACCACAGAAACCAAAGTAGGTTGTCTTGTCTTCAGCGAATCTTGAATGCCTTTTGTTCAGAGAGGCGTTTTGTATTCATCAGTCAACTGAGGACTCATCCTGAAGAAGCCCTCAGTCAGCGCCCAGCCCCAGTAGAAAAGGAATACTCGGGTGGTGAAATATTCATAGCACAAGTTACCACAGTCGTGCTCACCTTTTGGCCCCCTAAGCCTGGAAGGATCACCAACAGTAACCGACAAGTCTTGTGCATGTGAACATTTCCTGGATGAAATAATGCACCTCGTCTCATATCCACTTTTGATATTAAAACTTTTCACACAGGCACAGTTATCTTCCTACTCGATCTGCCAACATGGCTGTGTCAAACAGCTGTAATAAAAGTCCACAGGTGAAATGATAGTCATCAAAGTTTAACCCGATTTCTTCCTCTCTTCTTCGAAAGAGGTAATAGATGGCCTTTTTCTCCCCTCCCTTACACGGCGTCTTTAAACTCCTCACTCCTGATGTTTGAAATAGTTCTGGGGCTAAATTAGATGGCAGGTTGTTTATATTTCTGGATAAAATCTTACCAGATAAATAAACCCATGACCAAATTGAAAGTAACTAAAGAACATAATGGCTGTAAAGTAACTAAAGAACATAATGGCTGCTAATTGGATGCAATCGGTTGATGACGATTAGGGGTCAAATTCAACCAGAAAATAGTCAACAGAATCCATAGCAATGCACAGAGATAGAGAAAAAGAAGAGGAAGGGAGAAGCACCACAAAATACCAATTTTATTAAGATTTACTCTCTCAGAATACATAACAAAATAAGAACTATATGCCTGATAAAATAAGAATGACATGCTCAAGATTCCAGGACTGAGATTACAAATAATTGCTCTTATAATTTGAGGGCAGCTCTGTTTTTATGTAGACCTAGATTTCAATGGCAAGGAGGACCTACTTCTATGTAAAGAATGAAGGTAGACTACAAAAAGGAAAAGAAATAGTGAATTGATCCTATCCTCCTCACAGCTAATTTATATAGGATGGAGGTGGTAACTACCTTTTATTTAGTGCCTATTATATGTCAGATACTGGGTATCTTACACGCAAACATAAGGTTATAACAAAATCCAAGAATACAATTCATAAACTTTAGTGTGTACTTTATCGAACACAGCTATCTGGAGTACAGATATCCAAAGTAGACTCTGGTCATTCTATATTCCATAAGCGAAGTCTTTACAAAGGGTGTTTGTAACTTTCCTCTTCCTGAGGAAATGAGAAGCATTTAGATGAAGAATGGCAGAGGACTTAATTCAGACAATGTTTTGAATAGATCCTAGTTGCTACATTGAACATTACATTAAAGAGGAGTCTGAGGCTGTGTCTAGACTCAATAGGAAGAAACAAGAAGGTATATTGCAATAGCAACTTCTGCCATGAGCACGTGATAGAAACAGGGTGGAAGTGTTGGCAGGCTTTTGTCATTCTGAGCTTACGCTTAAGTGCTCCTGGTTTCTGAGTCTGTTTAAACCTCAAAACGCGAGAAAGGCTGGAAGGGATTACAAAGCATTTGACTTCAGTGGGAAATGTAGATTTCATATTAGACATCTAGCGCTCTCAAGAGAGAAGGCCACTGCCAATCTAATAAAGAAATAAAATTCAAACAAAGCTTCGTGTTCATGTCTGTGTGCCCCAGAAAGTTATTTCCTTGGAATTCAGTAATCAAGATGCCTGGAACTGCACTGGACGATCAGGGAGAGCAGGCTGTATGGGTGTGCTGACTGGCAGTGCCTATCAGAAGCAAATCTGGCCCCAGAGAAAGCAAATAATTAAGCAGGTCATTAGGAAGACTATAAAAGCACGGATGTGTAGCTACGCCCTGCCGTGAACTTCAAAAGGTGACCAAAAGGCAAAGATTCTTTGCAGCAAAGGAAAAAGCAGTGGAAAAAGTGAAGTCACATGACAACCAAAGGCTGTCCCGAGTGCAAGTTCCTTCCACAGAAATCTTTCCTCAGCCCAAGCAGAACAAGTGGCTTCTCCGTTCACTTGTCTCTTCTCTTAGAAGCAATCCAGGGTTAGGCTAGCTATCACTGAGATCTGCTCTGACCCACAGCAGGGGTTGGACGAGAACAGGGTATTCCATAGGAGGCCAGGAGACTTAGGATTCCCAGAGCTTTCCCCTTGGCCTTGGCTGGGGCAAAACTGTGAAGTGGGCCTCTCTGTTTCCTTCCTTTCAGGGCCCTTCCCACTTATATGCCTGGTGACCTCAAATTGCTCAGTCTTTTTGGGTAGGGAGGGGAATCTGTTAAACCCACTCACACTTAAATGTGAATGATTCAAATATCCTTTCCAGGTCCATCGGAAATTCAACAGAAAGAGAGCAATATTTAATGGTGGAAACTTTAAGCACTCTGGCCCTTATGTGGAGACAAAAGTTATAGATTCCTAGGAGGGTATCTTCTCTTGTCCCCAAATCACATCTCCTACTCAGGTAAAGGTAAAGCCATTTCTATCCACCCTAATGTAATTCATGCACTCCCACTGAATCTTTGGACTTCTCTGTTCTAGGCCTAAAGTGATTTTCAAGGCTGGGCTGGAACATGTCGGTCCCAAGGCATCCCCAGTCCCTCTCAATTCTAATCTGACCCCAACTGGCTTGTGGGTACTAAAAAAATGAGTTTGAAATGTTAATAATGGAGAATTAATTTGACTGGGGTAAGGCTACTTCAAGTGTTCATTTGGGAAAGTACTCAGAATATTGTCATTAATTCTTCCTTCCCCTCTATCTGCCCTCCTGCCATCAATTGGAAATAACATTACCCTGAGTACAGGTTTTCACTTTTAGAAGACCGGTATTCTTTCACTAAATTTAGTATCTAGTGGAGCCCTGATGTGATGTGATTCCGAGGAAGGACAACACTGAGTTGGTATAATTATTTCTTAATATTTAAAAGCTCCCTTGGTTAATATGTTTTCAGGGACAAGCTGTTAAATCATTAGGGGATAGTGTTTTGTGGCTTTTTTCTAAGCAGCAGCTAACGTTGATTCCAAGCTGTTGGGCTTAAAGACTATCCCAGCCTGAGCTCCCCAGTATCATGCTGGTAAAGGGCTGATGGCTGACTAACAGGCCTGCTTACCAGAACAGTGTTTGATGCATGTGACAATAACTGAGAAATTTTATTTTAAAAAGAACGCTACAAGGAGTTTCCCTGTCAAACTCTCGGTATGCTCTCAGAGCTGAGAGAAAGAGAGGACACTTCTGGAAGGTGGAATCCACAGACGACTCAAGTTCCCTTCAGGTGTGTTCATTTGTTACTAGGAGTGAGAGAACAGGACAAAAATCATTCTGCTGTGGTTTGAGAGAAAAGGATGAAAGTAACGTGTGATAGACACAGAGACAGGAGTCTTGCCTGGACTTGAGGATGCTTTTTCTAAATAAATAGGAAGGTGCTCATGTGTTGAAGAATTGGTGGAGTTCAAGGGAAGGCAGGAACACCCTGTTACAGATGCTGTAGAGGAAATTCACAAAGTGAATGGGAAGTTTGGGTGGTTTACCTCCAAGTTCCTTTTCTAAGCGAATGCCCCCTTACTTCTGTGATTCAATGTGGAAATAGGAAAAATAGGACTCAAGGATTTGGGTTAAGTTATTGGTGGAGGGATTGCTACTATGGAGGATGTTTGTGCTCAGAATTCTAGTCATGTTAGACTATTCTTTGAGTGAGAAAGGAGATCACCATGAAGATAGGGGCATAATTTCATATCCCCAATTCAAAACTTCACTGTGCGGACAATATGCGTCTCACCTGGCTATTGAGAGCAAAGAATAGTTCTCCTGAGGGATAAAAGTGGGTGAGGAGAAGAGAAGGCACAAGTCTGGAAATGCAGTTACCCTGGTCATAGACTGATCAGTCTTTCTTAGCAGACATTAAATAAGTTTATGGTCTTCGTTCTTCACTCCTTTTTTTTTTTTTTTTTTTTTAATCTGGGAACATCAAAATGACTTCCAAAATTCAGGACCTGTGCTGTGTGAGGTGATTTCAACTTTCATTAAGTTTTTACTTGTTTAGCATCTCATTTTGCCTGGAATTGAATGACTTTCTTTGCAGATCAGTATCTGTAGACCTTAGCTGAGCAGCCATGGTGGTTTCATGAAACCGGCATTGGAAGCTTTCTGAGAGATGGTGACAAAGCTCAGCTTGGCTAGTATTTATTATTGCCTGAGCTCTTCTGCCTCAGGGGTCTCGTGTCCCTGCAGCCTCTCTCTCCACTCCCCTGTCCTGATGGGCTAACGTGAAGTGCACAGAGATGTCTTCATCACTTGCTCTCCCTCTGTTGAAATCACTGTCATTTTGTCATCTTAGTGACATCTCAATGCAGCCCCCTGTGCATGATATGTTTATGATATTCTTCTAAGAGCTCAAGCCATATCCAAAAGAAAAAGGAGCCTTACTCTTAGAGAAATGCACACATACACATATGAAACAAGTTTTAAAATTTTCAGTTTATTTTCCTTTTATCTCTTCTCCAAGACATAATTGTGATCTGTCTCAAGAAACTCTCTGTGGTTTTTTTCTTTTTCTGCATAATTTTTAAAGCAAAATCTTTATTAAATTTAAGACTATATATATAAATTTATGACTATGACTATGTTAGAAATTAAATATATATGAATATGTAGGAAGAAAGCAGTACAATACAGGAAATAAAGAAATTTACATACAGTGGATAAAATTCACTGGAAACTTGCTTTGTTAAAGAAAAGGAAGTGGCACAGACAGGTGGATTTCTGCTGTGCACCTGGGATTTTTGGAGCCCTCATAGAGTCGGAAAATTTTCTCTGAACTGGGTTTTTGGGAATAAAATGGAATAAGTTAGAGAGATGAAGTGGCTGGTTAAAGGTCAAATGACTAAGGCACTGCCTTGCCACAAAGAAGACTACTACCCACTAGATTAATTATCCCAAATTCAGCTTCCCAAAACAAGGCCAAGGTATAGGACACATATGAAAATGCTACATGTGTTCAACGTCCTCTGTGGTACTGGTAGCCTCGGGTATTTTATCAGTCAGTGCCATATCATAAACTGGGAATTTGAATAAAGACTATGTAAAGGCACTATTTCTGCACCTAACAATTCTGTAAACTATAAAGAAGGACCTGTTATGATTCATAAATATGGAAATGAGCGGAAGAAATGAGCTGTGTGCTAACTGTTAGAGGTAGTGGCCCTAATGGAATCGAGTATAGTAGCCATGGCATAAGGAGCCAACAATGAATTTAACCCAATTATTTAACTGCTGCCACTCTTTAAAAATTTTTTAAAATCACCTCCTACTGGAAAAAGCAAATCCAATGAACTTAAAATAAAGGTCTGCTGTTGCTGCTTTGCGAAGGGAAATATAAATGACTTTTAGACAATCTGCTATTGGAGGTTATCTGTACCAGTAAGACCTCAATAGTTTTGGCAATAAAAAATGGATTCAATATCCTCAGTTGTCTTCGTTTCAAATCTGCTAAAACAAATACCACACAATGAGTTTGCTTAACAATGGGAGTTTATTGGCTCATGGTTTCGAGGCCAGAAGTCCAAAATCAAGGCACCAGTAAGGCAGTGCTTTCCTTCCTTCACTTTTCTGTCACATGGCAACACACATAGTGGCCTCTCCTGGCTCTTCTCCCCCTTTGACTTTCACTCTGTCTATAAAGGACTCAAGTGATCTGGATTAAAGCCCAACCTGATGCAGTGGGGCCACACCTTAACTGAAGCAACAGCTTGGAGAGCTCTTACAATAGCTCCACACCCACCAGAATGCAGACCAAGACCAAGGAAATGTCCACACTGGGGTGCGCAATTCAATCCAACACTCCTTTCACTACTGGGGAAAATGCTAGTACTCACCTTCTAGGCTGGTGGGTCTGTTTAGGGAGTATTCTTTGACATTTGTTAAGTGCAGATCTTTATAAAAATTATCTAGGAAAAGAAGACACTTCCACAGTATTCAAAGTAGTGAAAAGTTTACCTCAGAAGTTCTTAAAAACAACTCACTGATTATGGTGGAGCTTCCACTTTAAAAACAGGATTGACCCTCAGATACGTAGGAGGTGGAGAGTGCAGTTTTGCCTGCCCTGGCTCTGTCTTCCCATGATGCTTGGATTGAGGGAGGCTACCCAACTTCTGGTCACTGGTGCAAATAGTGCCTGTAGCTCAACTATGTTAGAAGGAACTGGGAATATTTAGGCTGGAGAAGAGAAGAGTCTAGGGAAACATCAATTGTGAAAAACTGTGGAAGCTGACAGAGAGGGAGCTAACTTGTACTGAGTAATTGCTATGAAATAGGCACTCTGCTCAGCATTTTACCATAACATATTTAATAACCTCATAACCTTATGAGGAAGATATTTTAGATAAGGAAACTAAATATCTGAGAGTCTTAGTAATTGCCCAACTAGTAATTAAGCGGAAGACCAGACTTAAATCTATATAACTAAACTAAATTTGATATGTATACATATATATATCCAAACAATTCCAGAAAATAAAGATATTAAGCCAAGAAATAGATTCCAATCAGTCACTAAGGACAAATGTGTGCTTTAGGGGATTGTCCCTAAACTTTAAATGTTGTGTCTTCCATGTGCAAACCTTGCTGGATACCAGCACCAGAGGTCTAGAAGATCCCAAGTCTGACCTAGTAGCATATTTCTGGTCTCCTCATACTTTAATATCTGGGTGGTCAAAGGTTAGGTGACAATGAGTTGAGTCTTAAGAATTTCAGGATGCTATCTACTGAAAGGTTTTGAGAAAATAGGTTAAAGATCAGTGTGGCGTGGTATCACTTATGCCTTTATATATGGACATTGGAGCTTTAGAGGCTTATAGATATCTTCTCCTGCTTCCAGGCAGGGTGATAATATTTCATCTTGTAGACCTTCTTCTGGGTGCTCAAAGGATCCTAAGAAGGTGTCATCAGACAGATTAGCCTTCACCCCACCCCATTTACTAACAGACCCTTCTGCTTATGCATTTTCAGCAAGCTACCGTTGTCATCAGACATGTAAAGGGGTGGTTTTCTAAATGGAATTTTAATTTTGACCAGCCTAGGTTTTGAAATAGGAAAATTTTATTTTCCCCCTTATTTATGGAGGAGGGAGGCTGTGACTTCTGAGTTCCAAATAGCTTTCACACCTTGAACTACCACCTGCAGGATTCAGACCACCAACCCAACCTGACCACCCCCCCCCCCAAAAAAAGAAAACATGCACATGCAAAATGCAAAAAATGCAACCCTACCCAACTTGGACTTCTTGCTACATGTCCTTTTAATCCTTTTTCTCAGCTTCTATGAAGAGGAGGGCCAGAGAGGAGAAGGTGTTATTCCAAATCGGGGGGAAAGTCATGCACTCTTTGTTGTTTTTACCTTTATATTAGTGGAATGGTTATGTTTTGTTTAATGTGTGTATATGGTAATTTAAATATATATATGTGTATATATACTATATGTATGCAACAGGCTTTAAGAGAATTAGAATACTCAATATGGGTTTTGGACTTCTGCCAGGAGTAGGCTCCAAAGCCAATTCTTCCTATTTGCATTGTTGCATTTATCCATTTCCAAACATTAGAAGATCTGTCTTTCAGATTCTGTGTAAATCCAGCACACAGATAATTTGTAAAAAAAAGATTTCTTTCAAAATGTTCTGCGGTTTTTCTAATCTCAACGCTTTTCTAATTTTCTAATCATATAACCTTGAAGTCGAAAGACACAGCCTGTGATAATCCGTGTACACTGTCTTCATTATTATCACAGACATTTCTGGAAAAAAAAAAAAAAGAAAACACACACATACAAAACACACGCAAAAAAAACACCTTTCTGCCCCACACACATTCAAAGCTGCCTTTAAAGTCCTACTTTAGTCACAGTTCAATCAAATCCACATTAGTCCCACTCATCAGACAGAAAAGTGTTCATGAGCATAAGGGGGATATTGACTTTAAAAATTTACTGGCGAGGCGTTCAGAGCCTGCAGGAATGTCAAAACTCCAGCCTGCATTTTGATGTTTTTGCCTCTGGTTAGTCTTGACTGACATGCTTGGAGCACTTTGGTCTGTGCTCTGGCATCCATTAACTGTCCTTGACTCAATGTTATCCAGGCCGTTATGGGCAGAGCAGCGCCTAATGGTTTCCGTGGCTTAGACGCCCCAAGGTGTAAGGAAAACTCACGCCCCATTTTAAGGGATCACATTGGCTATTCTTGGCTTCATTAGGGGGGCATTGTTTGATCCTAAATAATGAGAGCCTGTTAATTATTATTCTGATAATTGGGCCTCATGTGGGAGCATGGCAGTCGTGAGGTGTTTTAAAAGGAAGCAAGTTTGGAAAAGGAGAAAGCAATGTCAAGGTTGAGGTGTCTTTGAGAGGAGTTTGTTTATATGCAAAGTGTTTTCACCTAAGTGGGGACATGGTGCTGGATGGAGGAGGGAGAAGGGGGCTGGGGTGAGCTCAGGTCTATACTTACTTCAGCTACAGCGGATTACAAAATTGCTACCTTGGGAAAACCATTCCGAAAGGCTCACCAGTCCCACATCTGAACCCATATTCCGTACAAAGAGATTGGGAATTGGTTTCTCTTGAAGGAGAGAGATATTATACGGAGAATGGGAGTGCCGGTTGAATCCCATCTGCTTGCTGGGGAAAACTGTGAACTTGACTTATTTGCCTGCTGTTGCTTTTGTTGTTTTTTCTCATTCATAAAACGACCACCATGTCCATTAAGGGTGTCACAACAAGACTGCTTCCTGGTCAGACAGAAGGGATGGCTGCCCAGGATGCACAAATGTCAGGAGCACCTGAGGTGGCAGAAAACAGATGACCTTTGAGTAGGAGGAGGTAGGCAGAGGGGTTCTTAGGTAAGTCAGTCCCCAAAAACCTCTGATGTAAGATGAAACTTTTGCTCTTTCAGACCATCCATAAGTTGAAAGAGCTGCTTTTCAGTACTAGGCCTGGACTTGGTCTCTTTCTCCTCAGTGAGTGCTGTGTCATAGCATTCACTTTCCTTTTAATTATTTTTTATGTCACTCCTGTAATTGTGGGAGAGAAAATTCTGGAATCCATGAGTCCACAGTATATTATTTCTTGCCTGGAATCCACTTGTCTTTATCCACTCGAAGGAAGGATGGAGTATAAACAGATGTTGCAATTTGAAAGGGAAAGGGAGAGTTTGGGGGAGGTAAACTTGCATTTGAAGCTTTAACCTGGGTTTTTGTCAGTCTTACATATACTTCAGGTAGAGCTGGCCAGCTGAGATGAGAGCTGGCCTGTCTATAGACCAGGTGGCAGTGACTGACAGGCAGAGAAGAAATAGAGAGAAGGACCATACTCATTCTGAGTTCCAGTGTTATGTTCGCATGACTTTGCTTGGTTCTAAATCTCACTCTTCCAATTAAACTGGAGAGACTATCAAAAGTGCGTGTTCAAAACGGTTTCATACCCTGGAGTTTTGGACTTGCCCGAGCCTTCTTCATACAGCTCTGTGATTCTCTTTTGTATGTGTGAATGTTCTTTGAGATGGGCCATGGGAGGTAGAACAGGAGGAAAGGGTGGGAGGGCCAGGGCACAGTATTGGGGAACTGAAGAGTTAGTGGCCAAAATAGGTGATCTTGTCTGTGATCTCTCAACTGTTCCTGACAGCTTCAATGCATCTCATAGGTTCATCGAAATGGCACTGCACTTCACTGGAACGTGGCATACTAAGCACAGAGTTATTAGAAGGCAGAGCCATCTTGGATCCTGTGTACAGGGAACTATTCAGGTCAGAGCTGGGAGCTGACTGAGTCCAGTAGATAAAGCCAATAAGCAAGTAGAGACCAGACTTGACCATTCATTCGTTACGTGACCTTGAGCTTAACTAACTACTCCTGGTCTGATTCTTTGTCTGTGAAATGGGGATTATATGCCTGCCTTCAAACTTTATAGGGAAGTTATAAAGGTGGAGTAAGGTTGTAATCATGAAAACAATTTGTAAAAGTGAAAATATTGTGCAAGCATAAGATAATGTTATTTCCAGATAAATTAGGAAGCTAGGGATCCCTAATACTGTCCCTCCAACCCTCTCAGCCCTACTTTCTCCTATAGTTCCCACCTTGTTTCTTATTTCCCCATTACTGAATGGGTCAACCTCCTTTCAAAATCCTCACAAGAAAAAAATTTCCTCACTGGAAAGACTAATGACTCTTTAGAAATGGAACTCAGCACAGATGGCTACCTGAAAATATTTGTTAGTTATAATATAAATTATTTAAGCTAATGTTTTGTTGCTGGCTGGAAAACAAATTACTGGTTGGCAAAGAATATGTCAGTTTTCCACCCAGCTTCTTCTCCTTACAGGGGAAGAACATAAGACTGACTGCTCTTTTCAAAAGATTCTGTGTGAGTTTTTAAGACTCTTCCCTATCTCTTTATATTTTCAGCATCTATCATTTCATGTAGTTTCAAGTTCTGGCTTTGATTTATCCTTTTTCTTTTTATTTGTCCTGGAAAACTGCTTCAGGCTTTCAGACCTCTATAAGGGACAATGGTGCTCGTGCTTCTGGAGTTATTGGATAGGTGTAAGTTTCTCCTGTCCAGATCCTTATATTTTACAGATTTGCTACCCTGATTCTTTGAGACTTGACTCCCAACTATGCCACCATGTGAACATTTAGCTGACCATGCCTGCTCAGCCCTTCCTAAGCTTAGACAAATATGTTCACAAAGTCACAGAAGCTTTGGAAAACCATACTGACCCAGATGGTGGGATAAAAGCACTTCCCTGAAAATGATAGATTGTTCTGTTGAGTCTATTTGATAGTACAGTGTGATGATTGCCTGTTAAGTCTTATCACTACTAGAGCAGTGACAAGAGAAGAGTGTAAGAAAAGTGAAAAAGTTTCCACAAATTTGCTTAATACCAACCATATAAGGCCTCTCACACAATTCCCTACTGGACTGATCTTTTTAGTCTTTGCACACAGAAGCATCTCTCCCTCCTTTGCTAACTGCCACTTGTAAAAGAAATATTTTACAGCCTTTCAATTATTACGGAAAACACAGTCTCTCTCCAGAGAGCCCACAATTTACTAAATTGGACAGATGATACACCATCAAAGTCCATGGGTCAGAGAGACTACTGGATGAAGACACTATGAAAAGGGGAAATAAAGGTTTGCTTATCCCTAGAGTTTCACTACTCCAAATAGGAAGTCTTCTTCAGGTCTACCAGCTGACAGTGGTGTCATCTTATGTCTTGACATTCACTAAGGTGCATGATTGCCAAGGTCTTGGATGCCTTTGAACTTGTACAAATATTCCCACTTCAGTGACGCCGACTCAGAAGCCAGTCTTCACAGCTGCTCTGTTCATTGGATAGCAGGGCATTTGTGTTTCACAGATAAACCATGGAGAGTGCTGGACTTTACCACAGAACACATTCTCTGTCTCTTTCACCCTCCCTCTTTCCTCTCCCCCACCCCCCTTTCTTTCTCCCAGTCAAAATAGTTATGGAATGCTTTCTCCACCTTTTAACTGAAGTGACATTGACAATGCTTTGAAAAAGCATTTGGACACACACAAAATACCAGCAGTTCAAAATACCGAGCTCCTTTTTGATTGTTTGTTCCCTGAGAACAAGGACTGTGTTTCTCTATCAAGCTTCTACTCTGTTTGCCTATGCCCTGCTCACTAATGATGATGAGAAAGTCTCAACTGCCATTAATCACGGGTTCTGTCAGGACAAAGGTCATTCAACTGATTAAGTGACCATGGGATGGATCAAAAGCTGAAGTAAATATTTAGAATTAGGAATTTGAACTGAATTAGAATCCAGTAGAAGCCAATTTGGTTTGTAACCAACACATACCCTCCCATTATCCATTGTGGGTTCACCAATATGTAAATTACCTGCAGTGACTTTGGAATGCTACATCAAGTCACTCTTTCCCAAAAACGCTCCTACTCTAGTCTGCTCTGTATCCTAAGGAAAAGTGATTAGTCTGGTTGCCTGAGGAAAGAAACCATAATGCATTCTAGAGCTCCTTATCAATAACTTGTAGGATACTATGCTATGGATTATCGATACCATCAAGTTCCTCTTAAGTTACTGATATATGATAGTTGTTAATTTAAGAAGATCATTTTCTTCCAACCTTGAACAAAGACTTTCAATTAATAATCACAAATAGCAAACACCTATCTAATAGTTTGAATTGTTCAAAAGTGTCCAGTAGGGAATTGTGTGAGAGGCCTTAAATGGATGGTATTAAGCAAATTTGTGGAAACTTTTTCATGAATCCTTTTCTCGTTTTTCTTCTCACTCTTTTCTTATCACTGTTCTAGTAGTGATAAGACTTAACAGGCAATCATCACACTGTGCTATCGAATAGACTCAATAGAACAATCTATCGTTTTCAGGGAAGTGCTTTTGTCCCATCATCTGGGGCAGCATGGTTTTCCAAAGCTTCTGTGACTTTGTGAACATATTCGTCTAAGCTTAGGAAGGGTTGAACAGGCATTGTCAGCTAATTGTTCACATGGTGGCATAGTTGCTAGTCAAGACAGATCACTCGAGTTACAGCTTTTAAACCAAGAAATACGACTTTTGGTTCAGCTTGAGGTATCTTGACAGTTCTTGATCTAGCTCAGGCTTACTTCTCTTGAATTCTATAATACTAAACTTTCAGAAGCTGACCTACACACATAAACATTTTAATTAATTCAACAATTTTTTTTATGTCAAATTAGAATGGGCCAGGCACTATACTAGGTGCTTAGAGATAAGGTAGTTAAAAAATATAGACAAAGTCCCTGACTTTCTGGTTCTTGTACCAGTTTGGATATATTATGTCCCCCAGAAAAGCCATATTTAATGCAGTCTTGTGGGGGCAGACTAATTAGTCTGTTGATTAGGATGGAAACATTTGATTAAATTATTTTCATGGAAATGTGGACCTTGCCCATTCAGGGTGGGTCTTAATTAAATCACTGGAGTTTTATAAGAGCAATTGAGAGAACTTTTGGAGATGGCCATTGAAAGCTGATGCTTGAAGTGTGGACAGAAGGGCATTTGGAGATGCTTAAGCTAAGAGATGCTAGCCCAGAGTTTGCTCCAGAGAAACCAAGAGAGGACCCCCAGACAGTTAGATGTGCAGGAGCTGAAGAGGCTAAGAGAGACAAGCTCAGAGATATTTTGGAGAAAGCCATTTTGAAATGTAACTTGGGAGCAGAGGACCAGCAGACACCAGCCATGTGCCTTCCCAGCTGACAGAGGTGTTCCAGATGCCATCAGCCCTTCTTCAGTAAAGGTATCCTCTTGTTGATCCTTAGTTTGGACACTTTTATGGCCTTAAGACTGTAAACTTGTAACCAAATAAACCTCCTTTATAAAAGCCAATCCATTTCTGGTATTTTGCATAATGGCAGCATTAGCAAACTGGAACAGTTCTTACAGTCTGAGGTGAAGAAAGCTATTGTTAATAATCGGCATGTAACCAAAGGAAAAAGCACACAATCACTATTGATTCTATTGACTAAATTCAAACTTTTTTTTCCCAAATAAATTTATCTAACTGAATTTCACTTCTTTTTTCTCTAAGTTATTCTCTTACCTCCCTCCCCATGGCTCTTTCTCAATGGATCTAAGGTCAAGACCAGTGACTGTCCCCAAAACCTCCAAGATTTCCATAGAAATGTGCTGCTGTTTCTTCCTCTTCATATTCAAGGAGTTATTTGAAATAGAGAAGATTTTAGCTTCTACTCCCCCAAAAGGAGCTTTTGTCTTGGTCATGACTGCAGAATTAATCATTATGTCTATACATGGAGAGTGGAAAGCTTAGATGATTAGCCACACAGCTCTATATCCAAATGCATGCATATCACTTGTCCAACTAAGGCCAAAATACCTATATCCCCAAACTCAGAGCAAAAGCAGTTCCTTAGCAGATTGTCTTGGGGTCAGGTCTAGGAACATAAGAGAGTGTTTGTAGCTTGAGGTATATGAGTGATAAGAATTTCCCTCTCCTGAGCATTTGTCACCATTTGTCATGATTTGCTCTGAAGTTTTCTGTAGTTCTCACTTCCATCACCACCACTGCATGGAGCTGATAAGTGTGTGTATGGATGTTTGGGGAGGGGTATAGGGGCAGAATGAAATTTCTGTGACTTTTGTTTCACTTGACTTTGCCATTTTTAAACTTAGTAGAACTGATAGGAAAAGGTTATTTTTAGCAGAACTTACGGTAGACTTAGAAGGCAATGGCCTTTGATATTCATCTAAGTAGATGATAAGCAATAGCTTCTAACACTGTTAGTTTGGCAGGCCTGGTTGATAAATAAAACCTTTGGCATAAATTTACTATACCCCTGAGGAGTAGAAACCATTTCTCTTTTGGTAATATGCATTTTGTCCCTGTTTAGAACAAGCACATTCCTTAAGTTACATCTTCTGCATTAAGTGAGAGAAAGTCTGGTAGATATTCCACATTCTTTCTTCTTTCTAGGCCAAGACAATATCTTCATGACCCCTAAACTGCTCTTAATTTGATCAATTAAAGAAGAAAAACAAAGTGTAAAATCAGTCATGATCTGGTGGCCTCTCAATTATAGCCCCCCCCATTTCCTTTCAGGTCACATAGGATGGACTGAATGCAAAATCGCGAAGTATTCAAACCATGTCTCCCGTGCTCTCTTGCTTAGGCTTGATTCCCTCCTATTGATGTTCTGGCCTCCACTCCCTTATCAATGTCTACTTCTTGACTACATGTACTACCCCTGCCCCCCACTTGAATTGACATTTCTGTTTAGGGTTCCATTTAGGTACAATTGATGGAGTATTCGCTCTTTATCAGATCCCTTCCTAGGCCTTTTCCATGCATTATCTCAAACACTAGTAGGCAGGTTCTGTCATTATCTCCATTTGATAAATTCTCTAAAAGTTACAAGAATTTTACAAACTTATGTTCAAAGTAGACCTCTTGTACCTCCACCCCAAATCCCACCTTCCACATCCAGCTTGTTCTCAAGCCAAAACCCCAGAGTCATCTTTGACTCCTTTCCTTCGTTCAGCCTCATCCAATCTGGCAATGAGTACAGTCAACTCCACTTTTGAAATCAGTCTCAATCTGACCATTCCTTTGAGCTCCATTGTTGTCCCCTAAATTTAAGGAAGACTTTGCATCACTATTCCCTCTTCCTTAAATGCTTTTCTCCCTGTCTCGCTCCATCTCTTCATTAAGATTTAGCTAAAACGTCACCTCTTCTTGACCACCATATCCCCCCTTCTTACTATCTCTTTATCATGCTTTAGTTATTTTTATAGTAATTTTCATTACCTTTTATTAGTGCTTACTCCACTATACATTTGCTTATTCTCTGTCTCCTCTGGTAAAACGTGTGCTTCACAAGGTCAAGGAATTTTACTACTTTACTACATAAAACAGGGATTGACACAGAGTAGATGCTGGATAACAATTATGAATGAGTAAATACCGGGAGAAACACAAGTCAACAGAGTCCAATGACTTAAGTCCTCTGACTCTCAGAATTCTCATCTGCCAGGATTGATTCTCAATCCTCTTTGAAAATCATATGCGCCCAGTGAATTTTTTAAAATACAGATGCCCCAGCACTCCCTCTGAGTTTTGGATTCAGATGATGTGAGAAAGAGCTCAGGCAGGTGTCAATATTTTTCACAAAGCTCCTCTGGAAAATGAGAACCACTGGACCGGATGATCTTGGAGATCCCTTGTGGACCTGACCAATTTCATGTCTCTGAGTTTCCAAGCGAAAAACAGGATACATCAGTGGATTTAATCAGGTGGACCCACCCAGCCTTGCCTTAACCTATTCTTTTAGAGGGTCCCATTAGGTCCTGTCAATTTGGTTAGAAAGCTCAGCACTGCTAGTCCTTGGGAAAGAGGAAAATATGAAGATATCTCTGCCTTGGTGAGAGTTTGCTACAATCTGGCTGTCAGCATCAAGTGGGTGCCCAAAGTATTAGAAAGTCAGTGCAAGTGAACTGGCAATTAGCTGAGCAGCTTCACTAGCAGAGGTCATTTCAGACCCTTCCTAATAGCTTCCTCTTACATAGACAGTAGCAAAGCCTTGTTGTGGCTTGAAGATTTTTCCTCTCTACTGGTCCTGACAACAAAAAGGAACTTCTCAAGGAAACTCTAAAATGGAATTCAAAAGGAATAATAGAAATTGGATTTGATTTGTTTAATTCTGAAATCAAGGTCACTAGAAAGTACTATGGCTCTTATTTGCGTGGTTTGGCTGTTTTGGGGTATTTTTTGGGGGGGGGGGCAACATGTTTCTTTTCATTTGATGGTCCTGTCATCCCCAGAACTGTGTATGTTACTGATCCTGCCCGTATTCAAAGCTGTTATTAAGTGGAGTCTTTTAGATTTTAGAGAAATGATAATGGTTCCAAAGATGACAGAAAGTGGCAGCTGGTGACAAAAAAAACCCTTGATAAGACGACAACAGTAAATCAAACTACTGCCACTTTTTCGTTTCATGTTTGTTAATACCACCTCGCCTTTTGAAGTTTAAAGCAAGGTTCAAAAAAGCCAGGTGCTGAATCATAATATTAAAGCAAGTAAGGAGCTCCATGAAAGCAAGGAGATCTGAGTGGGGAAAGCAACAAACACAGCTTTCAACTGCCTTTTGTCGGCCTTTCTGCAGATGTCACCAGTGGTTATCCCAGCAGAGGGTTCGGCTTGTAGCAGTGCCTCTGGCTGATTCTTGCGCTGCGTTTCAAGTGTCAATCAAAAAGGAAGGACGCAGCTTAGGTCCTGGTCATTGTCCTGTGAAAAGAGCCAAGCATTTAACATTGATTTAGCTCCCTCAATATACAAAGATAGAGCCAGCTTTGTGCATCGAAAAGGGCCTTTGGCAAGGTTGCTTGTAGAGCAATTCCATCGCATCCGATGCGCCTTGGTTTAGCTGTCATACTGCGGTGTCTGGAGCCCTCTGAAAAGTTATTCAGGACTGAATGAGCAAATTAAAAAATAACACGCTTCCCGATAGAGTGGTGCTGGCTGTGTAAGAGGCCTGTTAGTATCTCTTGGTGCTGAAAAATATCTTAGATCGTAATAATAAATATCCAATGATTTGAAATAGCGAGTAAGAGTGAACCAAGAAGGAAGCCAGAGAAGATTCCTGAACCCTGGCCAGCCCTCAGAGGGGCAGCTTGGTTTATAACTTTTACTCTCCAGCTTTGTTTCAGCCTGTTTGTGTCCCATGTGGTCTTCGGACTGGAAAAAAGTTTAGACCAGCTCCTATTGTGCCTCGCCTTTACTTATGCTTCTACTTTCTGTGAGTGGACACTAGTTTGGCCAAATTTAGGGGGTAAAAAATGATGACAGCAGCATTTGAATTCACCCAAATAACCTTGTTGCTTTTGTGAATTTCTTTTCCTTCTTCTTCCTCCCCCTCTACCCATTCATCATCTTCCTTCACCTTTTTTTCTGCCTTTTCTTCTGTCTCCTTCTCCTCTTCCGCCTCTTTCTCCTTTTTCCATCTTCACTTTTTTTCTTTTTGTTCCACACACAACGTCCAGTTACAGAATTATAGTCCAGCTTGTATTTTTACTTTTCACTGCTTATTCTGGATCCATACAGACTTGATCAGCCCCAAGTAATGTTACACTTCTCACTTTCCAAGCCTTTCTTCCTCATCACTAAAGAGCCCAGTTCCCTGGCACAGCACTCACTAAGGTCTTGAGATGCTTGGTGGGCAATCCAGTGTAGCAGAGGTGATTGATGGCTGCCGAATATCCACATGCTCTTCTTTATTTCCCAGCTTTCTTTGCAGTTGGAATGAGGACTTGGGTTGAGTTTGAGCTTATAGGAGTGTGAGAAAAGTGTTGAATTACTTTTGCTTTGAGATACTAATAATTGGTGTGCCTTGTCCATCCCATTTCACCTCTTTGGCGGTCATAGGTTGAGATGGTGGGGCCCCAAGAGGGAAGTAATTTTTATCCTTGAGTCATTGCATGCAACAAGGCACCCACATATGCAGCTGACCCCAGTACACTTTGTATGAATAAGAAATAAACCTTTGTTGTGTTAAACCACTGAGCTCTAGAGCCTTGGCCATCATGTCCATCATTCTGAAGGGGCACTCTTCGAAGAGGGATGGTTCTGAAATTGTGATTAGCCATAAAGCTTTTTCCAGCAGCTGATAACTTGAGTCAATTTAGCAAGATGATAAATGGAAATGCAACACACACACACACACACACACAAAATGATTCATTTCCCTTTTAACCAAAGTTCTGAGTCCTCAATCATGAATCATCTGTGATATCGAGGGAAAACCTTGCCTTTGGTGCCCATCCATGTCCTCAATTCTTTTGCCAAATTGTCCTATAACTGCAATGCCTGTCAACACCTTGACTAAGAATTAACCAAGCCATCTGGCTCTTTCTACTCTTGAACCAAGGTGAAAGAATGTGGACTTACAGGAAATCGTCAACCACCCTGATGGGTACCACTGCTGATTTTTAGTCTCCAGGATCAGCTGCCCTTCATTTCTTCTTGGAAGTTTCATCACATGTATGTCCTTAGTCAGTTTATCCTACCATTCCTTTCAGCAGATCATATTACTTCCAACTGCAAGAAAGAGAAATAAGGCTAATTGACATGGGTTCCTTAAAATTCCCATCCATACCCTACAAATTTTTCTGTCTCCTTACCATGTCTCAAAGGATTCTCCTTTCATCCAGATGATCCACCCACCTGTCTTCAGGATCCCGTCTCCTAGGACTTTGCTCTATTATCCCCTTTCTTCTTGGAATTTCTATCTCCAGTGGTTCCACCTTCCCAGCATATAAACCAAGCTTTCTCTGAAGGCCTTTAGATAAAGTGGCCTACATTCATTTTCTTTTTTCTCATTCCCCAGCCAATACTTTATCCATGACAATTTGCCTTCTGTCCCCTCTACTTCACTTAATTTGCTCTGGCAAAGCCCACCCGAGACCTCTATGTTATTGGCAACAGGAATACGTAGGTCATCTTGCTTGGCCTGTCTACACCACATCAAATTTTTACCTTCATCTCACCCCTCTCTCCAAATTTGTTTTTCATCATGTTATTTTCTCACTGTCTTCTCTGGATTATCTTTCTTAATCTCATTTCCTAGGCTCTTGTCCCTTTGAATACCATCCCTCTCTCCCTTACCCTGAATGCCAATCTTTCAAGTCCTACTTGGGGCCTTAGAAAACTCAGATAGTCTGTAAGAAGAGGAATCTTCTTTGCCTAGATTGTGACTCTGTCATGGAGTAACATATTCCCCAATATAATTAGGTTGTACAGTTTAGCAAAGTAAGTATGACTCAGATTGCACCAAGGGTTGGATCTCCACATATTTTTATGGTGCCAGACCACTGCATCTCATCAAACAACACTATGAGGGAGATATTATTATTATCCTTACAAGCCTAATTGAAGAACCTGAGGTTTGGGGCATTTGAGTAACTCTCCTCTGCATAGAGCTTCTGTAAATGGAGCTTCTAGGTTTGTGACAGCCCTTGTGCTGTCCAGTGCTTAGGAGTAGAGCTGGGGTTAAAGGGGAAGTTTGGTAACAGTCTGCTGCTTCTCCCCACAGTGTATTTGAAATGCAGTTGTTCACCAGTGAACTTCTAAACTCAAATACTTGCCTGGGAGTCAAGCCCAAGGTGATTCCATTAGAAATAAAATGTGCCTATTCCAGAGGCACATTTCAGAAGATTCTATTGATTGACTATTCTTTCTGCTTTACCTCTGTGCAACTGAAAACTTCTTTACTCCATTGCCTCTCAATGCTGATTAATATTAATAATTTTGCATGTGACTGTTTTGCCTCCATTTGACTCTAAATCCCCTGAGGCAGGGAGCATATTCTCTCTTCCCTATAGCCCTTGCACCCCATTCCTAGACATCTACATAAGCACACACGCACACACTCACACTAAGCTGTCATGTTAAGGACTCAGAGAAAGCGTCCTCAATTGTTTACTTCTTACTGTAGAAACACAACACCTCTTTACTTTAAAGGTGATCTGATGCCTTTATCTTTGACAGAAAGCACATTGGTGCCATCAGGAGCTGAACATCTCTGCACATCTCCGTGTGGCAACTACTTCAATACTTTGGCTAAATTTGCTAGTCAATCTGGTCAACTAAGTCATCAACTTGAATTTCCTCATGGTCCGATGGTTACTTTGGTTTACCTCATGGTCCAAATCAGATACACACTGATTTTGTGACTTCCTCCTAGCCTCCTAGCCATGATGTCAACTCAGCTTTGATTCTTATGTGGTGATTCATTTCAACCATTGACAAAGTTTTAAAAACAACAACAGACAGCACATGCAGTCTGGGAAAGGTAAAGCCAGAGGCCACTGAAAGAGAATGAAGGAAAGGTACCATGAATCTATGGACAAGCTAAGGCAAATGTCACTTGACATGTGACTTTGTTTACCCTGACAGGGCGTGCTGCCCTGAGCACTGGGGTATAGGCAAGCAGGAAAGCGAGGGAGACTTGTTAAGAAATATGATTCATCTGCACATGGAGTTTATTAAAGATTTAAGGTGCCCTTTAGGTTTTTCCATCCAAAGACTATTGTCTTTCTCTACGTGCTTGGTTACTGTGCCTGTTGACAGCTCTCAGAGCTACAGTGTAATAAGAGTTCTATCTAACCACCTCTCTAGTTCTAGTCACAACTTCTCATCCTTCACTGTGCTCCTGAAATGGTTAATATTTATAGTGTTTTTCAACAGCAACGGGTCATATCCTTATTCTCTCTCCTCCATGCTCCTTCCTCTGTTTGATCAGGTTGCACATGCCTCAGGTGTCCATAGTGAGGCCTCTGAGATCCCAAGCAATGGTGGGTCAAGGAGAGTATGGAGGTCACTACTCCCTTGAGCCCTGCCTCCTCCAAACACCCAAACCAAACACTGGAGTGATTGAGATAGTGCCTAGAGCCTCAGAAGTCCTTGATAAGATGGTGAAGCTCATATGGAATGAGAGAAGACAGCAGGGCATAGATGCTTTTTCCATGGGCATCTCAGACACTGTAGACCAAATCTGATCCTTGGTGTCCCTCCATCAAGGCATTAAGACCCTTTGGTCAGAAGATACAGATCATGGTTGTCCCCACTGTGGTCTTCTTTTGTCTGAACTATGCTTCTTGGAACTAATTGGCACCTGATGGACTCACCTCCCTCTGTTTTCTTAGCATATGTGGGTATTGTACCCTTTTGGTTCATGGACACCAAGGAAGTTTGTGTTTAGCTGTCACCCAAACAACCAAAGGAAAGTGGAAAAAATGGATCAAGTCACACAGTTGAGGTCATGTGAATTTTAAAAAAGCAAAATCTTTAGCGTTTTAATTAAACCCATTCTTTAGAGTCTTCGGAAAGGAAACAAGTCCCCTGAAAGGAAATTTACATGGGGAAGAAGAGGTAGGTTTGAGGAGAAGAGAAAAAACAAAGGTGCGTTTCAATAAAAGCCAGTGTAGGCTGTGTCCACACATTCCAAGACCTGGCCTTGCTCCTGTTTGATTTACTGCAATTCATCAGAACAGTCAAAACTGGTATGAAAATCTGCATACCACCTGGTCTGGAATAAAATAGCCACAAGGGAAGTACAGATCAAATACTTTATTCTGGATCCACTTGGCCTTTGCTGTATCAATAGCAAAGACAAATGTGTTATTGAGGCGATTCTCTTGACAATTCGTCAGTAACTCCTTCCATGTTCCACCTCTGAAAATCAACAAAAAAATCAAGAAGATGAGGCTGAACTTGCCTCTCAGGGAAGCAGCGGAGGCACGTTGTAAGGGCCGTGGAGTCAGGTCAGATTGCCCGGGTGCGAATCCAGTTTCCAGGGCTTACTAGCTGCGTGGCCTTGGGCGCTCTTCCTAACCCTCCATCCTCAGCTTCCCCGGCTGTGGAATAAAGATGGCGGCGCTGGCGATTCCTGCTTTGCAGCCTTTTGTGAGGACTCATATTAGATTATGTACCCAAAGCACTTGAAACAGTATCCAGCACAGATTTAAAGTTCATTTTTTACATTGGCTTATAGTAAAAATACTCAGTTCTCATTAGATAATGACTTCATTGCAGGAGATTAAGACGAGCCCATGAAAAAGTAACAGGTAACAAAAGAAGAATGAGAGATACAGAAAATCAGAAAAGAAAATTAAATTCACCTGGAATCTCACTGTCGTTTGGACATATATTACTTGGAATACACACATTGATATTTATATTTACATAAATATTTGTGTTTATAAATAGTTTTATTCACACACATACATACAGATATGTATTTCATTTAACAGGGATTCTACAATAAATATTGTTTATTAAAACCTGACCTTTTCATTTAAGGAGAGGGTACATTGTGAATTGCTCCCCAAGCCCCCGGGGCTCATGTTCTCACTCCCTTCTTTCAAGTCTCTACTTAAAGTAGTGTCTGTGCCTACCCCCTGCCCTTAGATAGGCCTTCTTTGACCCCCTGGGCCTGCTCTGCTCTATTTTCTAAGAGGCACATGTATTTATTTGCTTGCCACCCTTTTTCCTCACAGGAATGTAAGCCTCCGTCCTCGTGGCCTCTCCAGCCCCTGGCTCACAGTTCTGCTCCCACAAGATCTGTGGAATGAATGCATATTTGATCTCAACTTCTTTCTCCACCTCTCACACCTTTCTAGCAACCTTTGGGACAGGATTCTCCAGTCATCAATTAATGTGCTCTGAGGAAAAGCAAACTAATTTAAATATTTTCCCAAACGAAGCATTAAAGGGAAGGTAATACGCTAAGTCATGTACACTTGAACTGCAAATGATTTGTTAGTAGCTGCAATTTTAGATCATCCTCATCACTGCCTCTCTTTAAGAGGTAAGCTCTTTCTCTAGACTGTACTTCTTTTTCACCACTTTTTGTTTCTACCCTGCATTTCTAGCTTTCTATCTACCTGTCGGCACTACCCTTAGAACATGAGCTCTTAGGGCAGGGCCCCAGGGGGCTCTTTCTGGGCCTTCCCCCAGCTCCTACTACACTACCTTGCTTTTGGAAAGAGCTGAACAGAGGGTGGATGAGGAAATCCTATCAACCTTGCACTTCGTATTCTGAAATAGTGCTGAATTGTACCCAGATAGCACCACGTAGAACTGGAAATTGACTGAAGGTTTACATTTTGGGATCTGGATGTAATTTCCTGACAACTGGCATTTGGTTTACCTCCAACCCCAAAACTTCCACCTTACAAAAGGACCACATGGTAACGATTTACTGTAACCAAGCTTATGAAGTATTAATTATGGTTTTTACTGTGATAACTTGCTGAAAGGACAATTAATTGTTTCTAGGAGGTAAGATCTCCACGTCACCTCCACAAGGAGTGGTGAGCTGAGATGGAGAGAGCTTAAAAGGCCAAGCTGTGTATGCCTGGAGGAAGAGGGTGTGGGCAAAAATGATACATACTAAGGGAAAAGGTTGAAAACCGCATGTGCATAGCATGGAGAGAGCAGCTGGTTAGAAATTCTTGACCCCCAGGCTGGGCTTAGGGAGTCATCCATGGACAGTTGGGAAGCAGGATCTGCTTAGAATAGGAGAGATAGGTGGGGATGGGGTTCCAAAGGCAGGAGGAGAGAGGATTCAGAGACATTCCTACTGCTGCTGCCAAATCTAATGACAAGCTGAGTCAAGGAGAGCAATCAGGTCATGAAACCTAGCTGAGGTGCAATGTCGAATAAAATCAGTGCATTTCCCTCGGGACCCAAGGTAGGTGATGGCAACAGCTTTGGCCTCGATGGTTGTCAGAGCAGAAGCGAGAGTGACCCATCAGTTTCTGAAGCTGTTTGTTTCTCACATCAGCCCTGCAAGCTGGCAAGGGCAAGGATTAATAGCCCCATTTCACAGTTCAGAAAATAAAGAGGTGCCCCAAGGTTGGAGACCCCCAGATGCAACAGGGAAGTTTCACCTTGAAGAGACAGGATGACGTTTCTAGCCAGATCCCGCTGGGGAGGTCCCGGGGGCTGGAATCAACCCCTGCTGCATCCACCCCTGACTGCCATGGCCCCCTGCTCTCTGCTCCCATCAGAAGTTGTCTGCTAGAGGACGATTCTAGAGAGAAGCCCTGTCGATGGGGAGACGTCTCACAGGAGAACTGAAGGGGGAAAGTGTTGGAGGACAGAGCCTTCAGAGGGGAAGTCGAGTGGTGGCAACGAAAGTTACCCATTGGCAAAAACAGCTGGGGAGCCATCTGGCTGGGAGAAGCCTCGGCCCGTTTCATGGCCCCCCTTCCTGTGCTTGTGAGGGGCCCGGCCGCTGACGGGAGGCGGTTTATAGCAGAGGGAACAGAAGGAAACCAGTTGGCCCTTGTATAACCTTGGCCTCATTAGCATCGAACCAAAGCCCACTGGCTATTGACTTCTAGTGAATATCCAACCATCAAGAAGATTTCCCCCGGCCAGGCCTCAGGGGTGTTCAGACACCAGGCTGAGCCTTTCTGCTCCCCCATCCCCTGCTGCCCAACGCTCTCCTCCCCGCCCACGACAACCAGGCAGCGCTCAGAAGCCATTCCATCTTCCTGGGAGCGCAAGTGGGGGGAAGGAAGGAAACCTCCAGGGTCACCTCTCTGAAAGTCTCCCATTCTCTCGCTCCAAAGGGCCAAACAAATAAACCCTGGAAAGGCGGTTCAGCAAGAGAAGTGTATACAATTACAATTCCAGCTGCTTTGAAAACTTTTACTTTTGTATAGCAAATGACACGTTATCTTTTCTGAGGTCAGGGAATAATGCGGCTGGATTCTTGTGACATTGTGAGCGTTAATGTTTCTATTTGCCTTTGTGTCCTGTGGGAAGAAAGGCGGCCGGGCACTTGGGGTTACCACAACACAGCACGGAGATGGTCGCATCCAGCACAAGTGCTCTGATGATGTTGGACACTATTGTGGCTCCCTCCTCGCCCGTGCTGCATAATGGGCCTCCGAGCACTAAGGAGATAAACGATGCTATCCTTGGAGTGTCAGAGGTAGAGCTCTTCAGAAGCTGCATTCATAATTTCCACTAACTTAAGGACTTTGATTTTTTAATAGTAATTGAAATGTATGATTCAATAGAAGTGTCACTTTGATATAATAATTGCCAAGGAAATTGAACCACAAAGAAGTACTATAAATTGCAATTTACCTTTATTAGAGTACTTGGAACTGGTAATGTTTTCTCATCAAGAAAGCCCCCAGATATCTTCCCTTTCCATCTTTCAAAAGTTCGTCCTCATACAACCTGCCCTCTTGAGTAATGCTTTCGCTTCTTCTCAGATTTCCAATTGGCATATTTGGCCCCTCTTTAAATGCTTATCATTGCAAAGTGTTTATATTAATTGCTGTGGTGAAAGCTAAACTCCATTGTCAGATGTCAGCTTCCTAACATTATTCTACATAGAAGGTTTTCTTTGCTTTTGTGGTTATAAGTGATATAAAGGCACTTAGTCTATTTAAAGGGCTGTACAAGTGTAAGTTGCCGTTATAGTGATCATAAACATCTTTCTTTAAAAAAAAGCCTTCCTTACACAGGTTGCATTATAATAGCACTGAACTAAGTACAAAACTTTAAGTAGAATAATACAAGAGGCCATCTCACTCTCTTCTGGAGGCTTTGATTAGAACCATCTGCATTATTATTATTGTCATTATCATTCCTGATTATTGATGAGGCAGTGAAACACCTCACTTCTGAATCCTGTGGAAAGTCACTATCTGCTCGCCTTCTTACTCCTTCCCATGACTACCAAATCATTCCGTTACCCTTTTTCTCACCCTGGTTTCTGATCCATTGTTATATCTACTTGCCTTCCTTCTCCCACCCACCTACTCTGATTTGATTCCAGGAAACATCTGCATGAAGCGGATCCAAGACAGAAGACCATACTTGGAACTCAACCCATGCAATCCTGGAGCAGAAAGCAGATAAGACCTAACCCGGAACTCAGTGGCTTATTTATTCCTAGGAATCCTCCATGGCAAGCTTCAGGTTCATTTAGGCAAAAAACAAAAACAAAAACAAAAACAAAACTAGAGGTCAGGAGGGAGCTTAAGTGGCAAAGAAAGAAAAGGAGGCAGATAGAGTAAATGAAAGGAAGAGAGAAACACTAGGGAAGACAAAAAAAGAAGCTAACCACACAGATCCTGCACAAAGCCTATGACATAAAATTAAATAAAGAACAAAGTGAAATGCAAGGTGTGTACCCATTGTGACATTAACCATGTAAACTCTATATTTAAGAAGGAAAAAAATGGATATGAAATATGCCAAAATGAAAACTTACATATTAGGTTGTTGGGATAAGCATTATTTTTTCATTTTCCTGGACTTTCTACTTTGTACTGTGTTTATAACAGAAGAGTAGAAGAAGTGAGGTGCTCAAGGGGAGGAGTGGTTGAGATGCAGCCACAGCTGTCCTTTCCCCACCTTTCCAGGACCCCAGACCCTCGGCTTCCCGAGTCCAGACAGCTGTGTCGTGTTGTAAACTGACCCTGGTCCCACAAATCCATGGGCCTGGGAGCAAAGGGAAGGACACTTGAAAGCTTCAGCCTTGGTCGAGAGTCACCTGCTATTTTCACTCACAATCCACCAGGTTTCAAGGCTGAGCTGAAGAAAAGCGGAAGCCAGCAAAGACGTTTATATAGGGATGGGCTAATCTCAAGGGCCCTGATTAGAATTCCCTAGTAGGTCAGATATTGCAGGAATAGCCCAGAACAGCTCAAAATTGAATATTCCTGGATATTTGAATTAACTTTTTTTAATTGAAATTTTTTTCTCATTATTTCCTCCTCTTTTTTTTTTTTTTTTGTACGTACAGTCATCTCCCTGGCAGCCCATCTATTGGAATTGGTACCACACATAGGAAGTGAGCCTGCACTTGCAGATGGATGACATAAAGAGCCAAAAGTGTCCCCTTGTTTGGGAGTGGTGGTGAAGTACAAAAATCTTGGGCTCTGAAGTCACCCTAACTTGAGTTCTTATCTCCATTTTGTCAATTTCATTTACTCCATTGGGCCTGAATCAGCTCCACGTTTGATGGGGTTAAATTTACCCACCCCACTGAGTTGCTATGAGAGTTAAAGGGTCTAATGTTTTTAACGTGTAACATACTGTGCACATTTGAAGTGTTTAGCAGATGCGGTTCGGTTCCTGCTTCCTTCAGACTCCCCCCCCCACCTTCCTATTCCTTCTAGTCACCTCACTGCACCTGTTCTACACCCAGAGTGGCAGAGGCAGCATTCCTCATTATCACCCATGTTTGGATATGCATTGGTTAAATCACGACCCCTGATGTGTTCCATCCATAAACAACAACAAAGCCTTTTAAAACACACTTGCTTGGCAAGTTCCAGGGTCTGAAGATAGCGGTGGGGTGCTCTGTGGGAATGCTCGCTGGACTAGGAACAAGGGGTTCCAGGCTTGGCTCCAAATCCACCACCACCAGGTTGAACGCCCCCAGGCAAGGCACTTCACTTCTCAGAACCTCCGTCTTCTCATCTGCAGAATGAGGAGAAATGGTCAGAATCAGGAATTTTAAAACATGTTTTAGCAGCATTTCTGTGTTCAAATTGTATCATCCCCAAAACAGATATACTCTAGTTGAACCTGGTGACCCCCTCCCATCTGCACTGTCCTGGCTCCCTGGCGGCAAACCTACAAGGCCCCAGAGCAGAGCTGGAAACCACAGATTTGTATAATCTCCAGAAGCACTTAGCATTCCAACAGTCCACAGTTGTGCATGGTTCTATTTTATTTTATCAGCATTTGGTAACAGAATGTGACTGTTTTATTTTTATTTTAATATTGTACAGGGTATACATATATATATATATAAATATATATGTAGCAAAGCATATTATCAAGCATATTTTCAAAATAATTTGGTCACATATGGGGGCATTTAAAAAAATTCTATTCATGATTTTGCTTTACTGTGTCTCTTTTTCTTTTCCTTCCTCTGCTTCTCCCCCACCCGCCCCCACCAATTATTTGACTTTCTTTCCTGTCCTTTCCAAGAAGGAATCCCTACCTGGCTAATGCTCTCCATTTTGAATTCCTCAGCTGACTTCTTCCCCTGATTGACTCGCAATTTAGGGGGTGAGGAAGGGGAAGAAAATTCAGCCTCTGGATGCTTGTCATCACCTTGGTGGAGTTTCTCTTTCAAATTTCTGTTTCAAGCCCTTTCCCTCTTCCTCCAGACGTCCTCTAAACTGATCCTAGAACTGTCAGCAGCAGCATTAGCTTGGAGGCTTTTTATTTAAAAAATGCAGATTCCAGGGTTTCTTTCCTTATCTACTAAATCCAGATCTCTGAAGTTTGAATTTAGGAAAGAAAATACATTATAGAAGTAGCTCCCAATGTGATTTTTCATCTCCTTGAAGTTCGAGAACCACTATTCTCCCATTTCCCCATCTCCTGCTTCTCAGCTTCTTTCCCCTGAGTTTTCATCCTAATTACCAGCTAACTGGTGGATGTCACTGCTACTTAAACGTGCTCCCACTCTGGATCCCTAATCATGCCCATTGTGCTCCTCAAAGCTAAGTCAAGAATTGCTGCCTTTTTATTTCCCTCTCTATATATTGTAGAAGGAAGCAGGTCCCTGCTGCTTTTGTTGTCCCTACTTCTGGGCTGAGCTCCATTTGCTGGTGAACGGAGCTTATCTTCACTCCCCTCCTCTAAATACAGTAACATTCAGCATCCTTTCATGTCTGTGCTTTTAAAGTAAATCTTTGGACAATTAAAGATATGAAATGGCTAAATAGAGTTCTGCAGGCGTTGTTCTCTCCTTTTTAAAGGTTTAATCACACTTAATGGCTCTCTTCAAAACTTGAATTTTCCATTTTGGTGTTTTGACTCCATTGAAAGAGTTTACTAATATTCTTTCAAAAGTACTCCCTGCTTAAATGAGCTATTCAATAAAGTTTTATGCTATGCTATAGGATTTACACTAAATGGAAAATAATTTAAAGGGAGATCAGAGTTGGAGGTGCCATTCCTCTCTACAGGTTTTGTTAGTCAAACCATAATCATCAATAGAGAGTCCATTAAAAGTCGGTGTGAAGGAACAAGAATTATGATTTAGACATAAGAGAGACTTTCAAATGCAGTTTCAATACTGCCTTTTCCCTGAAGATAGTTTATTGTTTGATCTTGTAATTCTATAAATAGGAACTTTGATAAATTCCCCTTCCTCCCTCCCTCCCTTTCTTCTCCCCTTTCCTCCTATTTTTCCTTCCTGAAGAGTGCTGGGCAAAGGAGTGGGGGAAAGTGAAGGGAATGCATTTTATGACCAATCCTCTATCCCCAGATTGTTTTAAACAAATCATATGGCTCTTCCCAGTCTTGGTCCTGCTGAGATATGTCTTGTTCCTACTTGTCACCATCACGAGGAGGAAGCTGGCTGGACAGTGAGTCCCCCTGGGTCATAGTCATGATCCAATTTGCTACTTGAAAAGGAAATTTAGTGGAAAAGAAAAGCTAGTGCTCACTGATAGCATCTTTATTAACCCTCAAACTCTCTGGTGGTCTCAGTGATATGGATATATATGAGGAACTGTTAAGATATGTTGCCTTGGATAAGGGAAAAAAAAAAAATTGTATGTCTGTGACCTGATAGGGACACCCCTTTCCCTGCCCACCTGCCTTCTTCCTTGCCTGCCTCCTGCCTCCTTTCATTCTTTCTTCCTACAAGTAACCACTGAGCACTTGCAACACACCCAGCAGCATGCTAAGTGCTAGGACAAGTCTAAGGGAACTACACTCCTGACCTCGAGGAATTTAACATTCAGCTAAGGAAACAAGAAGCCATGTAGGTAATGAAAAGAACACGGAAGACAGGATGTATGACTCCGGCACTCACATTCGCTCTGTGATCTCTGGGAAGACATTTAACCTCCTTGGGACCCAGTGTTTCGCTTCTGTGGGGAGAGTTGCTGAGATCAAAGAGAATTCATTGCTGTTGGAAATTATCTCATCCATTTATTTATTTATTTGTTATTTATCCCCAACTCCCTCCTTGACAGAGTAAGTCCCATGAGAGCAGAGACAGATTATTCACTGCCCAGTACCTGCAGAAAGTTGATGCTCAGTAAATCCCTGCTGAATGGATTCATGTATTATAGTTAAAGAAATCTTCAAGAGCTTGACCTGGGCTTGTAGTATTTGTAGAATTTGCAAGGGCCAGAAGAAGGGGGGCGTACTTCGGGATGATCGGAATAGAGAGAATAAAGCAGGGTTAAGCAAGTTCTAGGGGTATTGGGATGGGCACCGGAAGAAGAAGATTTGGGCCAGATTTTGAAAGGCTTTAAGTGCCAAGATTGGTCAGTGGAGAAATACTGAAGGGTTTTGATCAGGTATGCTATTTGAAGAAAGAAATGTTTTAAGGAGAAATGAAATGGCTACTTTTGACTGGTCTCTTGAGGAAAGCGAGAAAATAGTAGGGAAGGGCAAGCCTGAGTTTACAAAGACTGAAGGGAAGTTGCTTACCCCACCTTTGATTTCCCAGAATCTTCTTGGAGAGGTGGGGTTTTCAGCTTTGGGTTTGATTTGACTCCATTCCACTTTTTTTTTTGCTCTGGAGAGTGACCTTGGAAGGAATCAACACTGTAGTGTGTACCTGGGAGTTTGCAGTTCTCAAGGCTTTGCATTGACTCCCCCACACCCTGTCCTCCAAGGTGTTCACTGTAAAGCTGTCAGAGGGCCACGGGCAGTGCAGAGGGGCCACTGGAGGCTACAGCAGGTGGGATGGCATTTTAGAACCAGAACTGCTGAGTTTGCCCACGAGGCACTGGGAACAAATAGATGATGTCTTTTAGGGCCTCTTTTTGAACTTAATCTCACCTTTGATTTTTAGTCCTCAAACTCTGACAGCAGAGACTTGCCAATAAGAGGTTTAATAGAGGGGCCAAAGCAGGCTGGCCCTTGAAGTTTGCAGAAGGAGGCCCCAAGAAGGGAAGGGAGGAGAAAGGGTAAGAGATGGAGTGCTGAGTGCTGAAAATAACCTTGCTGGCTGTGCTGCAGATCGCCCCGAGTCAGATTTCTTGGCTGTAAGAGATGTGAAGTCTAAGACAGGTTCTTCCCACTCCCCTGAAGTTTTCATTTCCAAGAGAAATAGCTTCTCTCTCTCTGCATGTTTCCTTCAACTCTCAGCAAGGCCTGAACAAGCTCATGAAGGTGGTAAACCTGCTACTTCACTGAGGCTGTTTATTTCCAGTCGACAAATATTGTGCCAACGTTCACTTCAATTAGGAGACACATTTGACAATCTGACTACTCCATCTCATGCCTCAAGGGCAAATTTCAGCTCTTTCAGGAAGGGATGGGCCAATAACGGATCCATATGAATAAAATATACAGAGAAGGAAAATTTGCAGCAGTTTGGGAAAACCACCTTCTGCAGCAAGGAAAGCAAAATGTCTACATGAAAAATAAAACACATAAATAAGGCATGGGGCTTACACTGGAGGCAGGCTGGGAATTCAGAGTGGAGACTACAGTGTCTGCTTTTCTTTCACCTGTCTGGGTTTGGGAATGAAATAGTGGGAATCAGCAGTAAGGACCATAAGACATTTGCAAATCTATAGAAGAAATAATTGCATCAGATTTCAACTCACTAAGAATCTATGACTTAGTAGCTCGCTCCAGTTTCTAAACGCTAAGCAATCAGAAGTTCTTCGTGGTGTCTAATTTCAATCCCTTCTGTTTAACTCCCTTTCTTCTTTGGTACTCAACCAGAAAAGTTGCTCAGCACCCCCACTTTATGCAGCTCTCCATGTCTTGGCAGATGGAAAGCAAGGACCAGGTCCCACGAACAGAGCTCATCTTGCTCAAAATTGACCCTGGATACTTGTTGCCACTTTTCCTGGCGATAGCAGACTTGTGGGATGAGTCAGAACCCCAGGTGCACCTCCAAGCTGCCTGGGGCAGGTGCCGTCGGCTCCCGAGCTCCCATGTCCCCATCAGGAAAGGGAGAAGTCAATTACTCATTTTACAAGTGTCTTCTGGGATTAAAATCTTGCAGGAGCCTCCTGGCAATAAAGTCAGGTGATAAGAGCTGAAGGAAGTGAAAGTTTGATAGAAATGAAGGGACACTCATTGTTTGATTCCTATTCCCATGCTCACCTGATTTCAGGAGCAAGGAACTCCCCAGGGGCAGCTCAGGTGCTGAGACGGAAAACCAAAAACTCAAACTGGTTTTAAGTCAGTGCCCCCCACCTGCCGTTTAGTTCATTCATAGGTTGACCTGGGTTATCTTAATACTCGTATTTGTTTCAAAAAGGATCACCCTCAGCTTCTTCAAAAGCTTATTAATAGCATATGATTCATTTTATATTTTAATATTGATGACAGTTATTTCTATTTTTAAAAGAGCATTAAAAACACTTATTGTTAGAATAGAAATAAATCTCTTGAGAGTGACTATCATTACCACTGTTTGACTAGTTCTTAAGACATTTTTATTTCTATTGTTATTAGCAACTGATTACAATAATATCTAATTGAAATTAAATGTCTTAATCACAGAAGAGTCAGTGGATTTACACTAGATTTTGATAAATATCTAGCTATTCCTCAATTCTCTCATTTTCTCTCATTTGTTCATTCATTCACATGTTCAACAAACATTTATGAAAACCTAGTACGGGCCAGGGTGCTGGGGAAGCCGTCAGCTAAAGATCTATTTCCTCCTTCATGGCGACCCAAAGTCAGAGACAGCCACTGCGTGAAGAACATGAAGCAGAGAAGAAAGTGGGAGCTCAACTCTGCCGAGGCTCAGGAAGGCTTGATCTGAGACTCAAAGTGAGGAGGAGCTCGTGGTGTACAGAACGGAATTAGGCAGAGGGGACGGCTCGTGCAAGGGGCATGGGGCCCCATCTGGGAGACAGCACAGCTCTGGGAGAACTGCTGATAAGCTTGGTTTTCCTCATCCTTCCTCCTCCTTCCTCCTCCTCTCTATTTCCCCTTCCTTCCTCTCTTCCTTCCCTCCTTTCCTCCTCTTTCTCTCGCCTGCTTTCCCTCTCTCTTTCTCCTTCTTACCATTTTCCTTTTCATTCTCTTCCTCTCTTTCATCCTTATGACTCAAACACTTGGTCTCATCTCAAGTCCTGATACACCAAAAGGAAATTAGAAAAACATGAAATATCTAAACTTCAGGTGACTTCCTAAACTTCAGGCATGTTTTCATTCTGCCAATAACACCAATGATGAGGGGGAAGGATAAACAATGGCAAAGTGCTGGGAGCCGGCGCCCCTGCCCCTCGCCACAGATCAGCTCTGAGACACCCCATCCTGCCCTTCTGTCCCCCCATGGGTCTGGGGAGACCAGTCACTCTAGCTTTAATCCTGCCACCCAGCTGCATATCTGCTACACGCTTGAAAAACTTGTTTGAAGAACCTGGGAAGCTGGCTGGGCACAGAGACGATGCCTGGGTGAGCAAAGGGGGCACTGAGCTGTTGGGAAGTTTGCCAAGGACCCAAAGGCAGAGGTGTGTGGGCAGAAGCCTTTTCCGTGTCCGCCATTCCCAGCCTTAACTGAAACATTCACGCAGACCGTTGGTCACTGGTCATCCTGGTAGCTTTACTCCCAAACAATGTCAGTAAGACAATTACTATGTAAATTTATAGGAACAGAGTCCCACTTAAATTAATGGGATTCTTTTCATCTGATCCATCACACATATGCAGCCCCAGATATCAGAGGTTATTAAAACTATATCCTCCTGCACTGATTTTCAAAAGTTTTTAAAAGAGAAGGTGCCCCAGATATTGGCCATTGTGGCCATGTGGAGCTGCATTTCCTCTCACCAAAATTCATCTGGCTGTGCTTTTGAGCTAAACAACATGCATCCTCAGACTTCATAAATTGTCATTCCTCTGCCCATCCAGAGAGCAGAAATTCATGACTTGATACCAATCAAACAGTGTAAAAACCCAAACAAAAATACATCTGGACAGACAAACTGGATGCCAGGTTTTTGCTTGATGAGAGGAGAAATAGCTCAACCCTGGCCCCTTGAAATGAAGGCTTTATCTCAAAAAAAAAAAAAAAAAAAAAAAAAAAAAAAAAATGCCCATGGAACCTTAACAGAGTCACTGAGAGCAGCTTCCATTATAATATACAACATAAACCCGATATGAAGCTCATTTGCTCAGTGCTTTGTGACCTGGAAAACATTTTGTTGGAGCCTTAAAAAAAAATTAGCCCATGTTCAGTTTTTTCCCCCCAAATGCAATGATAGTCATTTTCTGTTCCTTTGGTCCAGGTGAACAGCAGCCAATGAACTGGGACAGAAACAAACAAACAAAAAAAAGTGGACTCACAATTTCCTGACACTGTGAACAGGCCTTTAAAATTTGGTGCTGTCCAGCCTTAGTTTCCATGCTCAGGGAATCAGAAGACTGAAAGCATAAGAGAAAAGCAGATGCTGACCACTTCCTGGCTAATATCTATGCACTAAGTAGACTGAAGAGCAAACAACAACAAAACTCTATATGCTGGTCATTTAAATAATCCATTTCCACAAAACTAGTTACTAATATAAGTTTGAATGCAAATTTTCCTCAAAAAAACAAAACAAAACAAAAAAAAACCCTTATCTTGGGCTAGATAGAAGGTAGAGGGAAGTGTGGTATATCTGTTAGTAGATCAGTCTGGAATCTCTGTTGAAAGCAAAAGCAAAGGATACATGAGAGAGATCCTAGCAGACCAAGAGAGAGCCCTACAACTGTTCACACATACTCTTCCTTCTCTCCCCCTTCCTCTCTCCAGTGCTGACCTGACTTGAGCGCCTCTGGGCGGGGACCAGCAGCGACTTACAGGCAACTGCTTCCTTAATGTGTCCCAGCTACCATTATTCCATTGTGGAGGCTTTTAAGATAATTTATTAATATTCTCTTTAATCACTATAAATGCAGCAGTGGGTGGTGGGTTTTTGTGGTGGGTGTGTGCGCATGCACACGTATGATTTCTTTGTGAGTTATTTATTCGATAATGATATTAAATATTAGAAACTCTAACAGCTGGTGTGTTTATCCTGACTTGAGTGTATTAACCTCTTTAGCCCTTTTTTCCAGAAGAAGGATTCGGCATCACAGATTTGACTGTCAGCTGTGGTGCCTGGCGGCCCAGCGATTGGCATTCTGACAGAATCTAAAGTCCAGAGCGGCAAGTAAACAGGGATGACATTGCAGAGGGAGGGGGAAAGAGAGCACATGATGACTTGAGGCACCTGCAGCTGCTTGCACCCAAATCAAAGGAAAAGCTGAGCCCACTGGGATGGAAAAACACTGAATTTAGTGGGAGTGAGTTGGCTTCTTGCTAGGTGAGGGAGAAGGAGGGAGCTTGTTAGAGGACTGCGGAGGGGAAGATGGAGACCTGGGCATTGGCATTTTGCCTACTGACAGAGCACAGGGAGCTGAAGCATCCTGGGGGAAATCCCTGGGTCTCTCTAGGGACCACTGTCTCCCAGATGGTGGATAAGGATTGACAGCAGCCAACCCTGGGTCATGGGTCCGTGGAATGAAGGACAGGGCCCAGGAGGGCTGGGCCAAGGAGATTGGGCTGTAGGAAAAAGGTGATTGTTTACAAAATGTGGCTCCAGCTTTAGAACTACATTTAACTGGCTGGATGACCTTCAGCAAGTTAGTTTATTTCTTAGCCTTAGTTTCCTCATTTCTAACATGGGAATAATTATACATGGCTCAAGCTGCCATGGTGGGTCATGATCCAGTGAGGTAACAAATGGGTCAAACACAAATGCAAAGAATTATTACATTCCTGTCTCCTCTAAATCCACAAGAATTGCCTTTGAACCCTTCTCTACTGACAGCCCCCAAATTATAAGTCACTGCAGTACTGCCAAGCTTCTGCAGCTTGCTTTTCTTTTGGGGATTGAGTTAACAGCACAGAATCCCATTCTGGAACCTAAGCTTTTAAGGGGGCTCCTCGCCCTTTGTTCTAGACCTGAGTGACCCTGGAATGATGACTTGGGGAGGAGGGATAAGTAGGCGCACAAAACAGCATTCGGGGTCACAGGTGAGAATTGCCCCTTGGAAAAGATGCATTCTCTTATAGGACCGCCCATGGTCTTAGAGCCCTGCAGTGTGAGATTTGTGGCCCTTTCAACACTTCTGGATAAGTTTAGTGATGGTGATTGGGCTGGATGAGGGGCACAGTGTCAGGAGGGATGGAGAGTCAGGGGAGCTCTAGAACTGTTTATAAAGTGCTTCATTGCCCCCAAAAGCTAGGATTATTCTTATTTATCACAGCATTTGATATGTAGTAGGCATGTGAATGTATTAATGAATGAATGAACAATAAAGTATTGAAAAAAAATAGGCCCTAGAAAGTACATACATGTGAGTGAGTTGCTACACTCAAGGCAGAAAGTTTCAGTATAATGGACAATTATTTTGCACCATCTCAGGCTTTACTGGACTCACCTTTACCCAAGGACCACTTGTTCCACTCCAGCTGCCACTGCCGGCACCAGTGAAAACACAACCTGACCATGTCACCACGTCCCACCCACTCTGCAAGCCTCTCATCCTCCACCTCGGGGCTTCCCCATTGCTGTGGAGGCAGCACATACTATGGGAACCTCTTGCTGCCCACCGAGTGCAACCCTAAGGTGCAGGGGGTTCATGCTCCATGAGGAGAATATTTGACCAATGGACAGCAGCATCTTCTCCTTTCCTTCCCTGGTGGACTCCTCTGAGACACCACAGCTCACAGGTCCTCTGGGAAGCGTTCTGAAACCTGGAGTGTTCGGGGGTACTGTACACAGAGCAGCAGACAGCTTGGTAACGCCCCTCATGTTGGCACTCTCTCCTTCCCAGCCTCACACCCTTTTCCCTCAGTCCTAAATCCAGGGGGTGGTATGCCTTAATGAAGAAGTTAATAAAGACATTGACTTTAAATGTAATGAAAGACTTAATTTGGGTATACTAGAAATAATTCATTCTTAATATGCATTCACATTGTGGATTAAAAAATTAACGTAAGCAAAGTACAGTGAACTAGATTTGTTGAATCATCTACACGTCTATTCAAACTCAAATGGAGGACTTAACCAACCTGAAATTCCAAACAAGTTTTTAAGGCACAAGGGCTGGGGGCAGCAGTCAGTGGAAAAGAAAGGCGTGTGGCAGAAGGGTTCAGAGCTCTGGGGAGTGTAGACTGATAGCAACATCAGCCTCTTCTCAGCATTCACCATTCTCATGGGGGTTCAGGGGTAGGGCAGGGCAGGGGAGATTAGTGCAGTCTTCTTCCCACCCTTCTCCAGGGATTGTCGCTGCTGCCCTCATTAGCATCGAACAGCAAAGTAATCATTGATGTGATGTAAGCAAAAAAGATTGCCCCTTGTGAATTAATTCTGCAAACATTCATTGAGCACCTATGAGGACTTATGTTGGGTAATGTTCCGGAGTGGTGATCAGGCAGTGGGGGTAGTTGTGGGGCAGGAGCAGATACAAAGAAATGCATGCACCCATATCGTAGTTTTAGGCTTCTTTGACAAATACCCCAAATTGGCTGACTTGAACAACAAGCATTGGCTTGTTGGCTAACAGTTTTGGAGACTAAGAGTCCAAAATCAAGACATCCATCCGGCCATGCTTTCTCCTGGAAGTCTGTACCATTCTGGTAGCAGCAGTCTCTTGTCACAGGCTGACATCCTTGGTCTCCTGTGTGATCTTCTCTCACTTCTAGCTTTTTATAAGGCCTCCAGTAATAGAGATTATGTTCACCTGATGCAATTTGGTCACACCTGAATAAGACCTTAGAAGATGATCCTATTCACAAATAAATCCGCAACTTAACTGATACTACAATTTCAAAGGGTCCTATTTACAAATGAATTCACATCTGCAGGGATGCAGATTAAGATTAAGAGCATGTCTTTTGTTGGGGTACTTGCAGTTCAGTCTACCATAGCCCTCAAACCACTGACGACCCAAGGAGAGGAACATAGAGGCGAGTGCTGTTGGGTTCAGAGGAGAAGCCACCCTGAAGGGTCAGGGGGCCCTGGAATGATCAGCTGATGAGTCCTGAAGAGGGAGGTGTGGAAACCCAGAGAGAATGTGAGGGTGGGGACTACGGCAAACAACATTTCTACGATGGGATGGAGGTGGGACGATCTAGGGGCACAGAGCAGAACAACCAAGTGGGACCCTGGGAATGGGCTTCTGATTCTCAACCTGTAGCTGCCCTTGGGGAGGGAAGCAGTTTCTTAGACCAAGTGATTTCCACAAATGGGTACCTTTGCTACCTGATCACTCAGACCGACAATATCTCCATTGCCCACTGTTCTCTATACTGGGAGGACTGATCTACAGCAATGGCCCTTGCTAGATCAACAATGAAATTTGTATTTTGTCTGTAACATAGCTCTGACCTTATACTAGAACAGCATTTGCCATCATGCAAACACTGAATTCTGATACTTCTTCACAATGTTTGGGTTCCCATCTTGTGGCCACCACTGGGGGGTGAGGTGGGGTGGAAGACTGAGAAGGGAAGGGAAGGACCTCCGTACTAGCATTAACATTAATCTGGGTACCAAAGCTTGGAATGGAGAAAGGTGGCCAATCTCTCCCACATGTATTCTGAGAGATGAAATACTGGAAACCAAAGAATCAGGTTCTAGGAATTATAGAAAGCAGCCATCCGCTGTCTCAGAAAAACCATTCTTTCAGTTTACTCTTTGTGATGAAGAGGTCTTAGCTTGGAGTTTGGAGGGCAAATAGAGGAGGAAGGAGTCTGGGAGATTTTACTCAGGAGGCCTGAGAGAAAGTGAAAGTCAGGTCTGCTCCCCTTCTCCTGCCCTCTACCCTTTTTTCAATGCTCTTGCCTCCATAACTTTATATGCCTTCCAGTTAAATCAAGGCCAGCCAGTTAGGAAGGTACACAATATGCCAATTCAAATGAAAGTGTAATCTTTACCTATTATTCCTTTTATTTAAATTTGACAGACATCTCTGCTTTCTTCATGGATCAGTGCTCAATTCAAAGGAATGACTTTCTAATAATGAATTTTCTAATACTTGGCACCGCATGGGGAATGGATGTAGGGACAGGAAAGCCTTTTCTACTTTCTCTCTAACCAGGCCAACATCAACAAGTACCTATATGTGAGGTTAGCTCTACATGTGTGTCTAGGGCAGGAGTTGGCAAACTACCACAGGGTACATTTGGCCCAATGCTTGTTTTTTTTTTAAATAAAGCTTTATTAGAACACAGACATGCTCATTTGCTTTTATAATATCTATGGCTGTTTTCAGCCCTACAACAGCAGAACTGAGTAGTTGGACTAGGGCTGTATGGGCCACAAAGCCTAAAATATTTATTACCTGATCCTTTACGGAAAGAGTTTGCTGGTCCCGTCTAGGCTACATGTAGCTTAGATAAACTCTAGTTAAGAGATCTGGGTATGATCCAATCAGAAACTTTTTGGCCCAATCAAAGAATATTTTTTCTAGAAATCTGAAGCATAAAAGAGCCCCATGTTTAGATATTTCCAAAAATATTATTAGTGCTACTACAAATTATAGCACTTTACTTACAAGATCTGATCTTAAGTCTCGCAATAATGCAATGGAATACATACGGTTTTAGAGATAGTAAAACCATGTCTGCGATATTACATAACTTGCCCTATGACGTGTAAGAGGTAGAGCTGGTATTTGAACCCAGGTCTGAGTTGTGATCTTAACCACTTCCCTATAGTCCCCAAATAATGGTAATTGCAATGTATTGAATATTTATTAAATACCAGGCCCTATATAATGTGACTTCCCCACATTTTCTCATTTAACCTTCAAACCAACACCATACTTTGCACCCCCATTTTTAAGATTCATTTTTATTGAGATATATTCACACACCATACAATCATTCAAAGTGTACAATCAATTGTTCACAGTACCATCACATAGTTATGCATTCATCATCCCAATCTATTTTTTGAACATTTTCCTTGTACCAGAAAAAGTGAAAAAAAGAATAAAAAATAAAAGTAAAGAAGAACACCCAAACCATCTCCCCTCACCCTATTTTTCATTTATTTTTTTGTCACCATTTTTCTACTCATCCACCCATACACTGGATAAAGGAAGTGTGATCCACAAGGCTTTCCCAATCACACTGTCACCCCTTGTAAGCTACACTGCTATACAATCGATTTCAAGAGTCAAGGCTACTGGGTTGTAGTTTGATAGTTTCAGGTATTTATTTCTAGCTATTTCACTGCACTAAAACCTAAAAAGGGTTATCTACATAGTGCATAAGAGTGCCTACCAGAGTGACTTCTCGACTCTATTTGGAATCTCTCAGCCATAGAAACTTTGTTTCGTTTCATAACACATCCCTCTTTTGGTCAAGAAGATGTTCTCAATCCCATGGTGTCGGAACCAGATTCATTGCTGGGAGACATATCCTGTGTTGCCAGGGAGATTTACACCCCTGGGAGTCAGATCCCATGTAGGGGGAGGGTAGTGAGTTCACCTGCTGAGTTGGCTTAGCTAGAGAGAGAGGGCCACATCTGAGCAACAAAGAGGCACTCAGGGGCAGACTCTGAGGCATAGTTACAAGCAGCTTTAGCCTCTCCTTTGCAATAACAACCTTCATAAGGGCAAGTCCCGTTATTGAGGGCTCAGCACATCAAACTGCCAGTCCTCAAGGTTTGTGAGAACGTCAGCAACAATCCAGGTGAGGAAGCCCAACACCTCTGCATTTTCTTCCAGCTCCTCAGAGGGGCCCTGCATGTATATTTTTATTCTCTGTCCAAATTGCTTTGGGATGTGTTGCTATTTCACACTAACCTATGCAAACCTACCAGGTCTCACTTCCTATTAAAAGTTCCATGTAATTATGGTATTTGAACAAACTGTATGAGTTAAATTGTTTAGGAACTGTAGCTCTTGTACCAACTAACCATCTCTTCCCTTGGTGTCACATGGAATTTGAGGTTTTAAAACGCAGTCAATATTGTCCTTTACCCTTTGGCCCTATTTGCCCTAATCTTAACCAGATCTGTTTCATTCATACCTCTAATCGAAGTTTGGGCTCTTTTTCACCTTTTTTTTTCTTTTTTAACAGTTGCTATATGCGTTAATACTGACATTCATGTCTACCAAGTTCTAGCTCTGAGTTTCAGGTATCACACAGATACCCAAAGTTCCAGGGATCAATCAGGTTATACACAAAGGGATCAGCATCTCAGAGTTTGGAGATAGCCATTACAATTCAGGAATAGGTTTGACTGCTGTAAGAGCTTACAATCTAGGGACCATTACAATAATCGTTCCCCTGTTAGGCTGCGCTCTAAGATTCAGCTCTGAGTTTACTCATTGTAGTTAGTCCATATTGGTGAGGCATTATAGTATTTGCCTTTGTTTCTGGCGTAGTTCACTCAACATGCTGTCTACAGTTTCCATTCACCTCCTTGTGTGTCTCTCAGCTTCAGTCCTTCTTGCAGTTGCACAATATTCCATTGTATGCACACACCACAGGTCATCATTCTGTCCCTCAGTCAGTGTACCCTTAGGCCACCTCCACCCACTGCAGATCATGCATACTCTGCACCCCCATTTTTGAAAAATGTCTCCAGAGCCATTATCAAGGGGGTGCAAAACTAATGACAAACACACTGACAGTGATCCCTTATCAAATTTCACCAAACCTTCCCGCTCTCTCCCTTACTAGGAGTTAATCCTTCTCACCTCTGGGGACTCACCTGCTGTGTCACAGTCTTTCAGAGTGGGAGAGCTCAGCCTTCACCTCCCCTCTCCCTCATCAGGGCAGCTGGACTTGTCATGCAGAGTGGCAGGTGGTGGAGGGACCATGGGTGTCTAATTGGGAGGTGGGAGTGACAGGATGGACCCAAGCGTGGTTTGGCTGAAAAGACAAGAGAAGTGTGGTTTCTCAGCTGTCCGCGTGCTCTGGCTCAGGAAAGGAATCAGCACTGGTGTTTCCAGCTTTCCAGCTTCCCGATACGTTGGAGCCGTTGGGTCACAGAGAAGCACCACACGGGCAACTGCACCACCAGCACAACTCTGTGCACGCTCTCCCACGTTCCCAACCAACCCTAACTGCCAAGATTATGTTATCATCTCTCAAATGACTCTGGTGTTAACCACAGCACATGGGGCCAGACACACTAGGATAATCTATTGTCTGGGTAGAAAATTCATGGTTAGTGGCAAGCTGCTAGAATTGCTATCTCTGATGTTTTCCAAGAACTTCAAGATACCCAGGTCACCGAGAAGAGAAAAGAGCTATTCCAAGTGGCTGTGGTACTCAGGAATTGCTTTTACCATTACTTGATCCGCCCCTCTTTTGCTTGTGTTCTTCTTCCAGTCCCACATTCTTAATTCTTTTTATGATTATGAATATGTTGTTTTATCATCTCTGGCAGAAAAGATGAAAGATGAGATTTGGGAAACTGGTAACAAAATAAACATGTTTCCTTGGTTACTGACGTGACATTGCAAACTTTTAGGGGCAGGGTAACTGGTTGGAAATCTATCATACATGAGTGTAAGTGCAGATGGAATCACATCGTGTTCTTCACCTGTCATTCCCACTCTTGAGTTCTAGACCTGCACAAGCAGTTGTCTACTAGCTCTCTACCCAGATGTCCTGTAGGTACCTTCAAACAAAAAGGTCCAAAACAGAACCATATTCATACCTCAGAGATATTGCAGGTTTAGTTCCAGACACTGCAATAAAGTGAGTATCATAATAAAGTGAGTCACACAAACATTGGGGTTTCCCAGTGCATATGAAAGTTATGTTTACACTGTACTATAGTCTATTAAGTATGCAATAGCATTATGTTTTAAAAAATATATACAAACCTTAATTTAAAAATACTATATTGATAAAAAGATGCTACCATCACTTTGCTGCTTAACCTTGCAATTTTATGTTATTTAGACAACTTCTTTCCTCAAACCTCATGAACTAACTTCTGTTAGCTTCAAATTTTTCTTCTCAGCTTTCTCACCTCTCTGAGACTTCATACAATTAAAGAGAGTTAGAGCCTTGCTCTGGATTAGGCTTTGGATTACAGAATTTTGTGGCTGGTTTGATCTTCTAGCCAGACCACTAAAGCTTTCTCCATATCAGCAATAGGCTGTTCTGCTTTCTTATCATTCGTGTGTTCACTGGAGTAGCACTTTTAATTTCCTTCAAGAAGTTTCCCTTTGCATTCACAACTTGACTAACTGTGGCACGAGAAGCCTAGCTTTTGGTCTGTCTTGGCTTTTGACATGCTTTCCTCACTAAACTTAATCATTTCTAGCTTTTAAAGTGAGAGACGGGTGACTCTTCCTTTCACTTGAATACTTAGAGGCCATTGTAGGATCATTAACTGGTCTAATTTCAATATTATTGTGTCTCCGGGAATAGGGAGGCCCAAGGAGAGGGAGACAGATGGGCGAACGGACTCTCAGTGGAGCAGTCAGGACACACGCAACATTTATCGACTAAGTTTGCCGTCTCAATGGGTGTGGTTTGTGGGGCCCCCAAACAATTAAAATAGCGACATCAAAGATCAATGATCATAGATCACCAGTACAGACATAATAATAATGAAAAACTTTGAAATATTGTGAGAATTGCCAAAATGTGACACAGAGACACAAAATGAGCACATGCTGTTGGAAAACTGGCACCAACAGATTTGTTCAACGTAAGGCCACAAACCTACAATTAGTAAAGAACGGTATCTGCAAGCACAATAAAGTGAAGCACAGTGAAAGGAGGTGTGTGCGTGTCTCCGGTGTTGGTTACAGGCATCATTATCCACCCAGTCTCTCAAAATGGCCACCCAGATGTCACCCTGCACATTCCTTCTCCAGTCTATATACCCATTCCAGTTCTCAGTGCCCCGGTTTGGGGCCCCGTCATCTCTCCTGGACTGTGACAATAGCCTCCTAACCTTCCTTCCAGCTTGTATTAAACTGCAGACTCCTTGCCAAGCAAGAACAAACAAAGATAAAGACGTCAATCAAGAAAATGAGTAAACAGAAACAGGGAGAGTGCCAACCCAGAATGGAGAACAAAGATTCAACCTCAGACTCCCAGTAAAAGGGATAATTGAAAACTGACCAGTGTATGAAGCAAAGATTCAGAAGATGTGAAAGTTTAAAGCCTTGTCCTCTGGGGGCTGGAAAGCCTGCCAAGTATTGGCTCTGCTGCTGCTCCTTATAGCCATGACCTGATACTTGCTACTCAATAATCATTGGGAAATTGTCCCTAACTCCAAACAAAGTAATCCAAAACCAGAAAATAGGCTCTTGAATTTAACAGAATCTGGCTGTCAATTTTTTTTAAAACACTGACTGTGACTAAAAAGGCTATTTTCATTTGACGTGTGTCTCATCTAGTGTTTCATGTTTGGAAAGATAAGACAGGCTTTGTCTGCGTGGTACCCAGAGAGAATTTTGAAGTTAGGTAAACAAATGAACAGAGACCCTGGAGGATGTTCTCCCTCAACTTCCCTCACGATCCTGTCCTCCAGCATCAGATGCAGTCACTTGTCTCCCCTGCTTGTGGCATTCACTGTCCTCAGAACCCATTACAATTCCAGAAGCAAGCTTGGGGATGCAAACCAAGCCCTCTCCTGAAGTTGTCCCCGGAATAGAGATGGCGGCAGTTAAAGGTGGTGCTGACAGTAGTTGCCACAACAGGCACAGCATCAAAATAAATGGTGTACCAGGTGGGCAGGAGATGGGGAGTAAGGAGCTGATAGTGCTCCCAAAGAAGTGGAGCCCTTGGGGGCCCTGCAATCTCTTTGTTGCTTCTGGGGCTGGAGGAGGGATGAAACACAACTTTGATTTGTCTCTGCCACATCTTGTGGTCTACAGAAAAACTGGCATGTGGGTAAAGGCCAGAGAGACCAACCCCCTGCAAGCCCAGGGGCACAAGCCTAGTGGTTGCATGCCCCCATCTGTGGCTGCTGCTCCGTCTACCTGGAATGCCTGCTCCCCTCAATCACCAAACCCAAAAGTTCCACGGATCTCGACCCAGAAATCTATTCACCTTCCATGACACAATTCAAAGCCCCTTCCCTGCCCCCAACAGATGTGGTATTGACCCCAGGCTTCTTTGCTTTCCTATCTACCCCAAAGTGTGGCTGTCCAGCCACTCCTTTCTTTCTTTTTTTTTTTTTTAAGGTGGATCTAAGTAACATTTTTATTGATCATTATAAAAGTAAATTTTACCACTATTTCCAGTTTTTAATATTAATAACAATTACAGATCAGATAAGATAGAACAATAATAGTCATTGTTATCTTATCCCATTTTCAAAAAGATTTCATGATAGGTTCACTACTGGCTAAATTTCTCTGGCTAATGGGAATGTGAGTTAACAACAACTGCTCATTTTAACCCAAATTTCACAGTAGGAGTGTGTCCTGCCACATCTCACTCTCTCATACATCTTCATGTATGAATCTGAGCCCATTCCTAGATCATCAGCTTCTTGAAGGTCTGTACTTGTGCCCCAAACACTTTGCACAGTGCCCATAATATAGTAAGAACCTTATTCTTATTCTTAAGCAAATTGATTCTCTGGAATATCCCAAAAGTGGGGGGGGGGGGGGGCTGTAATATTTGTATTTTTCTAGAGGAGAAAGCAAATCTTGAAAATCTGCTGCAGTTTGTCTAGCCTAGTGGAAATTTTCATAGTCAACACTGTGGAGGTTTTGGTTTATTCTCTGGACAATAACATGTGGTGATCAAAGAGGTTCTCTTGGGAGATCCCAAACCTGGCGTGTTATCTGTAAGCATGCTGTTAAGAAGAAAAAGGCAAGGCAGTTCTGCTTACGCTGCTGTTGAACAACAATCTGAAGGGTGATATGTTTCTCCTCCTGCCTAGAACAGACAGCAGAGGATTGTGATGATGTTATTAGAAAAATGGATGTCTCCAATACTGCCAGAGCCAGTCTTTTCATCATTACATCTTTATTTGGTTTGATCTCTCTCATGGTTCTAGAATAGCAAACAAATGAACTTTCACCAGAAACCTTGAGACACATTCCAGAGCCTATAGAAAGCATTGGCTTATTCATATCTGGGATTACTTGTGCTTCTCTCCATAAAATTAGATGGTCAAGAATTTTCCATTACAATGGAGATACCAGAGGGCTGAAAAGAATTGTAATTACTTTACCTGCTTCAGAATTTTTCTGGTCATAAGTGGCTCATGATGCAAGATCATCCAAAGTATTTCAGGATAACATACAGTAGTCTCAATTCTAGAACTTGACCTTCAGAAGCTCTCAAAAGTATGTTCCTTCATATCCATCATATCTATTTCTTCACCAATTTGAATTGTGTCTAACCACAAGCTCATAAGTTAAGGAGACCCTAAAAACACCATGTAACTCTTCAGGGCACTTCACTTGAGTTACCTCAAAGGGAAAGGCATAAAGGAGGGTCTGGCTGGAACTGAGGCCGGTTTCTCTGTCCTGGGTCCCACAGCTCCACAGTTGCCCCCACCTGTAAGCACTTACAACATTATTAGTGTTGTCATCTTCGCTTTTCTAATGGATTGTAAGGAGCAGAGAGATTTAGACATCTTTGTAGCCTGCATGGTTCCTTACACACAGTAGTTGCTCAATTAATAATTTCTGAATTAATTAATATTTCATCACCTGGGCAATAAAGCTGCACATGGAAACATGGACACTCTCCAGTGAAGCCATATTATGGTCCATCATATAATTAGGTGCTTTCCATATACCACACCCCGGGATTATGAAGATAAAGAAGATTCAGTCTATGTCTTCAAAGTACTCAGAGACTAGCAGAGCAGTTAGCCAGATAAACAGATCTTTTCACTATAAGGTTGTAAAGGCTATAATAATAATAATTTGATTTATTGTCCTTATTATGTTCCTGGCACATGTCTTATCTCCTATGATTATTATCCCTATTTCAGAGTTCCAATAGGTTAGGCAACCTGAAGCAGGCCTGAATGGGGCGCAGCCAGATTTAAAGCAAAGCTCTCTGACTTTGACCATAAACTCTTAAGGTACCACAGTGCTTTGATAAGGCTGAGCATGGAGGTCCAGGAAGCACAGTGATAGATTTATATTGTTTCCTATATGGCCCAGAGCACCAGGCCCAATCTTCCACTGAATTTAACCAAATGCCGTCCCCACTCTCCTTTTGTTCTGAACTCCTCAACACCAGTAGTCTGCTCGCCACAAATTTTCCCTCCCAGTTATGGGCCGTTTCTATTGGGTACATCTAGAACTTCCTAATTTTCTTTTCTGATGATTTCTACCTTGAACTAGGCTGCAAAATCCTTGAGGGAAATCCTCCTCCTGCAGCCTTCCCCACCTCAGTTGTGAGCGACAACACTCTTTCAGTTGTTCAACCCTAAAACTGCAGGCTGCAACCCATCCATCAGGAAATCTTGGCTTCACCTCCAAACCATATTCTGAAGCCCCCTCCACCTCTGCCATGCTGACCCAAGCCTTCATCAACTCCCCTCTGGATTACTGCAACAGCCTCCTATCGGTCTCCCTGCTCCATCCTAGTCCTCTATCAACACAGGTACCTGTGTGATCTTGTAAAAGTCTAAGTCAGATCATGTCTACCCTCTGTTTCAAAATTCTCCAGTGGCTCCCCATTTCTTTCAGAATAAAAACCAAGGGTCTTGCAATGACCTATTATACTATCTAGGATTTAGCCTCCCAGAACCACTCTGACCTTATCCCCTCACCCTGGCCACACACACACGCCCTGCTCTAGGCACACTGGCCTCTTTGCTGTCCCGTGGACACCCCAGGCACTCTCCCACCTTAGGGCTGCTGCACTTCTCAGCTCATCTGCCTGTGTGCTTTACCTGCTGATATCTGCACAGCTCAGGTCCCTTCCTCCCTGCAGTCTGTGCACAAGTGTCACCTTCTCAAAGAGGCCCACCCTGATCAGTTGCAGGGCACTCCCCACTCAGTCCTCCCAAATTCTCCTTCTCAGCACTACTTCTCTTTTCCCATAGTGTTATAACATACAACAATTTGCTTACTTATTATTTTATTGTTTATTGTCCATCTTCCTCCACTACAATATAAGCTTCAAAGAGGCAGAGATCTGTGTCTGTTTTCTTCATGGAGGTCTCCTAAGCTCCTAGCACATGGTATGCACTCAATAAATATTTGTTAAATGAATTAATAACTAATTCGTTGATTGTTCTGGAATTGAGTAGGTAAATGAGGACTCACGGCAGATCTTCATAGACTAAGATGCCCAGTGGGCACAAGGTCCTCCTGCAAGGGTGGGAGGAGGATTAATCATTTACCCATGTGCCACTCTCCTGGTGGTGGTGTAAACAGAGATTTAACTGGAGCATCCTTCAAAGCACTAGACTTCCCAGGGGAGAAAAGTGTTGACAAAGTACAGCGGAGTGGAGGGGGTTGGGGGTGGGACTGGGAGTGGTTAAGGGTGAGACTTTGGTTTGTTTGATTTGCAGGATTTCACTTTATTGGAAGAGCACGTTGGGGTCCTTCCCTCACCATGGAAATGGCCCCTTTGTCCTTCCTCTTCCACCCACCCATCACAGCTGGATCCAGCGACAAATCTTACTCCCCCTCGGGGACAGAGAAGGGGCCAGGCGCTCAGAGGAGACCAACAACACAACCCCACTCGAAGCTCAGATCAATGCTGGTGTTTGAAATCCGGGTCCGCGGCCCTCACATCATCCAGCAGCATTTTCCTCCTCTGAGTTGGGACTCCAGGAGCTGTAGCCTTTTTCCCCTCTAAATTGAAAGTGTTTCTTTTCTCTTCTGTTTTCCTTTTTTAAGTCACAGTAGTGGGTTTCAGAACTGCAAACCAGAGAGGCGTTTTGATTCCACAAACAGCTCCCAAAGGAAACCATTTCAAGCCCAACATTTTTCTTCTGAGGCCAAGGGTCCCCAAAAGCATCATCTCAGAACTCTCTTTCCCCCAACCTCCCCCATTCCTTCCACACACACACGCATAAAGAAAAAAAAAAAAATTAAACCTACTTTCCATTGAGTTAAGTTAAATAGGAAATCAAATCAGTTCCTTCAGCCTATTTTTATTCCCACAGGATGAGAAAAAGATATTAAAAAGAAGGGTTCTAATGACCTTACCTGCTTGGTGCTACAAACACCAGAGGATCTTATTAGCTGAAAAAGTCTCTTTTGTGCTCGCATCCGTCTAGGTAGGAACGCCACTGCCTGCGTGTTTCTGTTTGGACAGAGCCGCCCAGCCCCTGCTGTCCTATGGTGAGAGACACCTTGAAGTGCCTAGCGTCACATCACAGAGCCCTGGGTCTGCTTATCTGGGTCAGCAGAGAGCCTGCTCCCACAGGCGGCCCAGCACTTCTGGGTAAATTGAGTATTTGTTAGGAACTGCATATGTGTCCCTGTGCTCTTGGGAAGCCTCCACATTGACTAGCCCTTCTCTAGAAAGAGAGGTATATCTATCTGGAAAAGGAGAAAGGGTAAAAGAGAGCCTGAGACCTAAGGAGTAGGATTTGGAAGATACTCTCTGGCCTCTTCCTTGGCTTGGCTTTCAGCTGTATCACCTGATGGAAACTGGGGATGTTCTAGGAATGTCTCACATTTGGATAACATAGAATCCAGGAAAAACAGTGCTGGAAGGAATATTAGAGGTCAGTCAATCCATCCTCCTCCTCATCCCAAATTTAAAGATGGACAAACTAAGGAGGGAAGAGAAAAAGGATATAAAGCAAATCATGAGCAGAGTTAAGCTGACAGTAGCAGGTAGCTTCAGAATTTCTTCTAGGGAAGGCTCATGGGGGGCAATATTTGGAGGGGCCAACTAGGGGACTTATTTTGAAGCCATCTTTGCACATCAAGCATGCTGTTTTACTTAGAATGTATGTTTATTTGGGGTGCCTTGTTGGAACCTGATAGAGTTTACGGAGGAAACCAAAGAACCCCTTTCCCTAAGCACCCTTGGCCCACCATTGAATCCAGAAATTCTGATTCCTAAGCCAGAGCTGTGTCTACTACTACTCACTGTCTCTCCAGGGCCAGTGTAATAGGAAGCAGTTATCAGAGTCTCTTTCAGAGCATCTCTTCAAGCCACCATCACATGCTTCAACCTGGGATGGGCAGGGCAATGCTTTGCCCATCTTAATGTGCTCCCCTTAGAGTGTCTGATGGCTCTTCAAGCTGCTGGGCTTGAGGGAAATCAATGTAATTCAGGTCAGTCTTGCCCAGAAATTTCAAAATCCTGAACCTGGTCCAGATTTTCACAAATGTGGAACATTCTCATTTCTCTGTTCACTCTGATTAGACATGGCATTTTCTATACATATAGTATTTCTAGCCCTTTCCTACCAGGGAGCACTTTGGACTGCATTGCATGAGCCACATCCTAGAAAGCCAACTTCCTGGACTTAGCCCCAGTGGGCCCAGCAACGTTGCACAAACCTACACCCTCTAAACCCAAATACATAATTAATGAGATGAGTCATCAAGGATTTACCAATAAATTAGGGTGACCCATCCCTTCTTCCAAGAAAATAACTGTAATTTCTTGCACTAGTGATGATGGATTGGGAATTTTGACAACCTAACCAAAGATATTCATTTTCATGTTTTCCTTCAGCTAAGACAGTCTCTGCCCTTCCTCCTGCCCCAGAGAATGGTGCATATTTGTAAATGATCTGCGTTGCCAAAAGAATGCTTCACAGGTTGCAAATCCTATAAAATGCTCTTTGAAGAAAGAAAAAAAAAAGATTTTAAGATAGAATAAGTTGCACATCATAACCCTTTCTTATCCCACATTGACTGACCAGAGCAAAAATCCTTAACCTTGAACGTGCAGCAAAATCATCTGTAGATCTTTTTCAAAATGCACATTCTTGTACCAGAACCAGAATCTCTTAGTACTTACAGAGTTATAGGGATGGGGTAAAAATAAATTTTAGAAAAATGAATTTCTTTTTATTTTCATCATATTAACGTGTATTTTGTTCTAAAAAAATAAATAATCTATGAGGGTTTAAGAAGAAAAGCAACAATTCACTCCTTCCTTGCCATTCAGCTCAGCTTTTATGCTAAAGACAACCAATTTTAATTATGTCCTCTTTCTAGTCATTTTGCTGGTTGCCTTCATGTGTCTATATAAGACATTTCTGTCGTTCTTATGCATTATCAACTTCAGATATTGTGTATGATGGATGAGGATTTGGCTCATTATACCATCCCTTCCATTCCATCTCCCCTAAAATGAGCGCATTGCCCCAGCTCCGCATCGGGGAACAACACACTTAAACCTCCACTTCCTATTCTGTCTCTCTGAGACACTGTCTCGGGACTCTGTAGTCTCAAAATGAAAGTATTAGTGCTGGATAGAAGAGTGGGAGCCTCGTGTTTACTGGTAGGTTGATTAGAAAAGTTGAAAACCAATAAACACTATTTATCCAATTATGCTCTCTGCAGAGTCAGGAAGAGCTTGTGTACTGGTAGATAGGGAATTATGTCAGGATATGGAAGGTATATGGGTTCACACTTGACTTTTTCCAGCATGTTTGAAGCAATCTAGTACAAATTTACTCACAGTTAGAGAGAAACCCTTGGCAGAATATAAGGATCTTAAGAACAAAGAGTTGAAAATTCTGGAGAAGTGCTTTCCATCCATTCAAGAGTAAAGGGTTTAGTAGCTTCCATATCAACCAGTTGGAAGAAGCTGCAAAGAACAGTTCTCCTTTGTTAAAAATATAATGATTAATTAAGAAGAAAGCTATTCCCAGATTGTACATTTTAATTTTGTTGACCCTGGACCCTATGAGATGTGAATGCTTACAAGGACCAACATATCCAAGAAGGAAGCAGGGTATAACGATAAATTGACTGTGCTTCTAGCTGCACACATCAGCAAAGAGTGCCTTGGTATGGTCCTGTTTTTGTTAGGGCTCTAGTTATAGAGTTCCACAAGTTTTGAGTCACCAAACCAACCCCATTTTCCCCATCAGCCCTATTATTTTTATTGTGCAAGTATGCAGATCATGAACTATTTCAGGGAGGCATACATGATGTTAAAGCACAAATGCCCAATTGTATTGCATGTATACTTCCTTTTCAGCACAGGACCACTGTGATACTTAAAAGAATATATTCCTAGACACAATTTTGAGTGGACTATTCTTTTCTATATTCCACCTTTATAATTTCTTCAAGTTTTCCCAAGTTCTCAATCTTTGTCTCTATTCTATTAATTACCCTCATCTCTAGAAACTTAACTCCCAAAGTCCACTATTTTGCTCCAGTCTGGACTAGCTATTCTCTGGACCTGTTCAGAGCTGTTGCCCTCAGGCATGAATCATTTTTTCTGGGATCCCATATCTTCCTCTTCTTGGTTTAACTACCTTTATTAACTGGTAGTATCTTACAAAAGGGTGCAAGGGGCATGCTTTTGAATACTTGCATATCTGAAAATCTATTTTTACCTAGTGCTTTACTGACTATTTGGCTGAGTTTAGAAACCTGAGTTCAAAATATCTTGCCTCTGAATTTTAAAGGCATCTATCCATTGTCTTCTAGAATCCAGTATTTCTGATAAGGATTGTGATGACAATATGATTCTTACTTCTTTTTTTTTTTTTTTTTTTTTTTTTCTGAATTCTTTTAAGATATTTTCCTTATTCTTCATGTTCTGAAATTTTACATGCTGTCTGTAGTTGAGGCTCTTTTTTTCATTGTTCCTAGAACATCATGTCCTTTTTCATTTGAAAAATCTGAAAAACTATCTTGTCTTAATTACTTTATAAGGTCTCACTTCTGTCTTCACTATTCTCTACTTCAATAGCTCCTGTTAATCAGATGTTGGACCTCTTGAATTAATGGTCAATATGTCTTATATTTTCTCTTATTTCTTCTATTTAAAAAAACTTTCTGAGATCTTCTTCAGCTTTATCCATTGAGCTTCCTGTAGAGATTTTTGTCGTAGCTATCATATTTTAAATTTCCAAGAGCTTTTTCTTGTTTTCTGATCATTCCTTTTATGTAGCAGCTTTTTCTCATTTTTAAAGGCAATATATTCTCCACTTTCTCTGAATATATTTGCAGATTTTTGACATTCACTTTTGTTCCCTAAAATACCTGTTTCATTCAAGTAAGATACAAGGCTCCCTCTGGCCTCACTAGCTTCTCTGGGATTCTAAGAGTCTGCATCTCTCCATCCTCAATTTTAGCCACTCTGCCTATCCTCTAGTCAGTGGCTCTGCTTCACCAATTGCTACTCCTCTATCCACTTTCTTCCAAATATTTGTTGAAAACTCTTGTTTGTTTTCTGTCTCTCCCTTACAACGTCTTTGTTGATGTGGGTTTATACCCACCGCTTACTTTAATGAGATTCTTTTCATGGTGAAGACATATGCTTCTGTGGTCAGTTCAACATCTTGTGTGCAAAGTTGGCACTAGAGTTTCTAAAAACTCTGCAGGATACCAGATGACCCAGTGATCTCACTCCTGGGTATCTATCCAGAAAAATGAAAACTTTTGTTCACATAAAATTATATAGACAAATGTTCATAAGAGTTTATTTGTAATAGCCCCAAACTGGAAACAATTCAAATGCCCTTTAATAGGTAAACAGACAATCTATGCTATGTGTCTGCAATGGAATACTACTCAGCAATAAAAATGAGTAAACTATTGATACATACAACAACTTAGATGGATTTCAGGGCATTGTAATCAGTGGGGGAAAACTGTCAATCTGAAAGCATTATATACCATATCATTACATTTATATGACATTCTTGAAGTGACAAAATTGTAGAGATGGAGAACAGTTCTGTGGTTGCTGGAGGTTAGAGCTGAGGGTTAGGATGTGACTATAAAAAGGTGATATGAGGCAGTTTCCTTGTGGTGTTGAAATGGTTCTATTCATCACTCAAATCTGCACATGATAGGATCTTATAGAAATGTACACAAATGCAAAAAAAAGTGCACGTAAAAACTGATGAAATCTGAATAAAGTTGTGCTGGTTTGAATCTGTTATGTACCCCAGAAAAGACCACATTCTTTTAATTCATTCTTGTGGGGACACACCTATTGTGGGTGGGACCTTTTGTTTAGGCTATTTCAATTGTGATGTGACCCAATACATTCAAGGTGGGTCTTAATTTTTTACTATAGTCCTTTGTGAAGAGGGCAAAAGACAGTAAAAGCCTAGAGAACTGAGAGAGAAATGCCCCAGGACCTGAGAGAGAAAGCTCTTGAAATCAGAACCCAGGAGAGAAGAACCTTCAGACATTGTCTTCCCATGTGACAGAGGAACCCCAGATGCCAGCAGACTTTCCTCAGAGAAGGTATCTTCCTCTTGATGCCTTAATTTGGACATTTTCATGATCTTAGGTGTACATCTGTGTTGTTTTTTAAAAAAGCAATGACAATTTCGAAAGAAATAAAAAAAATCTCTGCAGATGAGTCCAATGTGGAGCCAGTGTTGAGACTCACTACACTAAACGAAGCTCTGAAAAGTTCTACAATAGATTCATCCTATTTAGTTTGTTCAACCCAGCATTTACCAAGTTTATTTGGCTAAGAAGCCTCTTTGTTACATACCATTTAGAAACATTCTTTAGAACATTTATTGGGAAATGATAATAAAAGAAAAGCCAATATTATGGCAAACAGGCATTTCCATGAAAATTTATAAAAGAGAGCGCAGAGCCCTCCATCCCACCTGCCAGTCTATAAGATCTGCTGCCTGAGGTCTTTTGAACATATTTTTTTTAAATTGGGGTTCCAGAGCTGTTCTGACTAGTGTGACTGCTCTTCGCACCAGCACACATGTCTAGGACATAGGGGACGTAAGACCCTATTACAAAGCTCTTCCACTGATTGACCTTGGACAAATAGCTTCACACCTCTGGAGAACACCCCAGGCTGGGTTTGGGGTTAATGAGGAAATGGTGCTAAAGCAAATCAAACTTGCTCTAAGATTAGCATTCCAAGATGTGAGACCTGTTTATTAGCCAACCTAGACTGTACGGTATCAAATGCTAGAAATCTGCTTGGCTAGGCAGGTGGGGAAGAAGGTTATTGCCCTGGACCTTTTTCTTGCCTGTAGGTATAAATTTGCTAACTGACTTGATTGGTTTATAGGACAGGGGCTGGCTGCAGCAGGCAGCTCTGTGCTCATTAGTAAGTTGACCACCTTCCTTAATGCAGTCTGAAACAACCTCTCCACTTGCCCACATTAACCTTGCCTTGTACTTTTCAGGAGTTGCATAACCTTGCCTCCCCTCAGCGCCTATGAACCCTGTTTCCAGTGGGTTAATTTGCACTGGCTTTGTTCTATGCTGAAAAGACTGGAAAGTCCCTGTCATGGGCATGAGCTGTGTATTCAATCTCTGGGATTCACACTTGTCCCCATATTGTTTTAAAATAACATGCAACTCTAAGGCCAATTTGCATGCCTCCACATAATCAAAATCATCATTTTGACTCTTTAGCAACTGGTCCATTCAGATAAAGATGTCAAGCTATGCCCTAGCCCCATCCTATGTCTTCCTCCCCATTGTGATTGGAAATTCCCTACAGGTTGAATTTATCCTTCTCTTTTAAAAAAGCAAAGCAAAGCAAAATAAAACAAAACTCTCCTTCACTGCCCCAGCACCAAGTCTGAAGCTCTGTATGAAACATATGCTCCAGAAATGCTTAGCTCATCTTTTTGGTATTAGAGAAGAACTCTGAGTGACAAGTCAAGAGATGAGACTCTGTCTCTAACTCCTTTGCAGACCTTGGATTTTTCCCCTGAGGAATGAGACTGTTATGCCATCACCATTTGGCCACGGAAACCTTACTTCACACAACAAACTACACACAACTTCACCATGTATGAGGAAGTCAGGAGCTGGTGGCTTACAGTCACATAGCTGCAAGGAAAGGAATTCTTCTGACAACCTGGATGAGCTTGGAAACATCTCCAGACGAGAACACAACCTGGCTGAGACCCGACTTGCAGCCTTGTGAGACCATGATGAGAGGACCCCACAAAGTCATGCCTGCGCTCCTGGTCCACGGAAACAGAGATAATAAATGTGCATTGTTTTCAGCTGCCAGTTTGGTGGTAATTTGTTACACAGTTAGAGAAAACTAATACAAGGTATTTTTTCAAGCATTTTGATACGCTTGTGAGATTTAGCTCATGCAGGAAAATGCTAATGTCCCCACTGTACTGTGAGAGGTGGTCGCTCCTGAGAAGGTGGCACGGAGTTGATGCACCAAGAACCCCCTCCTCATGCTCAAGTTTCCAGAAAAAGTACAGAGAATCTGTGAGTGACTTCTTGTTCACAGACTAAGATTCTCAAGAAGAGATTCAAGGTTTAAAAACAGGTCACTTCTGACTAGATTCACCCTCCCTGGACAGCAGTGACCAGCTCTCATTAAGATGTTACATTTGCTTTTAACAAATTGTAAAGGTGGGAGTTAAAATCACCCTTTGAAATGATGCTCTTCTTCCCTTTCTGTCTCCTTTTCTTTCCCCCTCCCCTCTCATTTGTACTCATTTCTCTTGTTCAGATAAGATGTTGAAAGGACTAGAATATGCAGCATTGTACTAAAGTGGTCTAATGGAAATGAGGACCCTGCTACCAGAAATGTAGGTAGGACATGAAATAGGATAACTGATGGTTTTCACACGCAGGCCAACCTCAGAGTTCCTTTGTTTGACTGGCCTGACCCCCGTCTCAGTGCAATTATCCATTTTAGAACTTAGTGAGAGAAATCAAACGAGGGCAGCATGTAAGTTTAATGTGCCCACCTGTGGAAGCAGAGGCATATGGGGGTTGGCCTGTTACCACACACCTTAAACTGAAAATCTCCAGACAATTGAGTTGGTCCCAGATGAGCAAATATTATCAATAGCTACCCCAGAAATACTCTGAGCTTAGAAGGGACTTTGCCAGAAATTCTGGGCTATTTCCAAATGGAGAGGATCAGAGAAGCATTCTCCCAGGAAGCCATCTATAGAGACTTCACTTTCACATAAGAATTCACCTGACCTCTCAATTACAGGTGGCTGTTGCCAAAGGCAGCAGAAAGAGAGAGTTTCAAAGCTGTGACATTTGTACTGCCAATGACAAGGTGCAAGGCAAAGAGTTCTAATATTAATTTCTTATTTAAAAAAGCTAAGATTTATTTGGATGTTCTATCAATCTAAAATTTCTTTGATGTGAATATTACATCTCAAAGAAATTTTGAGGCCACCCACCTTTCTCACAATATACTACATTTTATGCATCTATCCTGGATTTCAGTGTCTTTACTCTGCTGTGTGAGATATGTCGTTGCTACACAGCCTGAACAAAGAATCCTCATGCATGCACACATGCACACACACACACACACGCACACACACACACTGAAAAAATCACATCTGTCAACCTGTTCTGTGGTTCACTGATTGCAGTAACTAGAGGGATTGACTTTTTTTTTTTTTTTTTGGTGGGGGAACTTTTAACGTATTATCAGAAGCAAAGAGTAAAATATGGACCTGTTTCTATATATTCTGTTGCCATCCTCTCCCATGTGGTCATTCTGACCACTTGAACAAACCATTGACTTAAATCACACCAAGGGACACCAAGCCTATATGTTATCTAATGAGGCTATTTCATGGCAAAAGCAGTGAGGACAACAGGAGAAGAAGCATACCCATGGGTCCCTCCTAAGAATAGGCTGTGGAACACGGTCATTTGGTCAGCTCTTTCTTTAATCTACCCTTCAGCCTCCTTGAAAATGGTGCACAAACTATTTTCTGAAGATATTTGTAAATTAGCAATGATCACTCTTGTTGCATGCTGAAGCCTGGGCTGTATATAAATAACTGACAGTCATTTTTCTTGTGTGTGTGTGTGTGTTGTTTTTTTTTTTCCATTAAGAAGATGGTTTCCTTCAAAGCATTTTGCTATTTTAAGACCTCGAACATTTCCAGCACTTGCACAGGGTTGCTGTAAACCTTGACTTATTTACAGAGAGATGTTGAGCTGAGATAAGGCGATTTAATAATCCACCAATTCTTTCTAAACACATTTTCTTTCCATGTTCCTGGTGAAAGCCAGGAGTAAGCACTCACAGATAGAACATAGATGCTGCTCTGTTGTTATTCTAGAAAAGGCTACTTGAACCTTGAGCTATGCAGAATGGCTTCAGTGTTTGGATTTTAACATTGGTCAATGGCTAAGTAATTTTCAGACTTTTAATGTGAAATCCATAGGAAGGGGTTTGAAAGGAGACAATTGTCAAATTCTCATCCTTATGATAACCTTGCAAGGTCAGTAACATTAACATTCCCATATCACAGAAGAGAAAACTGAGGATCAAATTGCAAGTATGTGGCAGGACCAGTGTCTGAATCCACACATCTGACTCATTGGTAGTGCATCCATTGCTCCCACTTTCTCCACCAAGCCCTCACCCCACAGTGCCATGGAGCTACAGGAGAAGAGAAGACATTGCTCTGCTGCAGGTACTACAGATAGTTGAGGTGAAAAAAAAGTGCAGTATTAAGCACTTACTGCACGTCAGCCACTGGGCTAGGACCTGACAATAAAAAGTTAAGTTACTTCCTGCCCTGAAGGGGTTTCTAGTCTAAATGCATGCATGGATTAGGAACATTAATCAATGTTAATCAACATTAATCAACAAGGTAAAGGGGTTAACCCTGCCTATTTTAGGCTTACTTACACACACACACACACACACACACACACACACACACACACACACCATTCAGGCTAACCTTTTGTGGTGCCTTTTCCTCTTCATAACCACACTTGTATTCACTGTAATCTGCATAAAATAATATTAATAAATGGGGCAAAGGCTGTCATCTCCTCCTTCCCCCCAGGGATAGCTCGTAAAATGCTACCATCTTGATTTTAAAGGAGAAACCTGGACGATTCTAAACAGTGGAGACATTTTAAAATGTACACACTCATTTATTTTTTAGAACCATTTTGTTATAGAACAATAGAATAAACAGAAAGAAAAAATTATATCACACCCTCCACACCTGAAAGAGAACCAGTTTTGACATCTTACTATTAATTATTACAATCTTTTTCTACACATGGATACAGAAACACAGAATTGTACTCTAGATAATGTTCCAGAACTTGCTTTTCTCATAGTATAGCATAAATATCTTGCATGTAAGTATATATAAATATCTTAATATTTACACCTATTTAATAAGCATATTTATACACTTAAAATAATTGTATACATATGTGTTCATGTGTGTGTGTGCATATATATATATATTTTTTATCACTATTGCTCCCACCATGATTTATTTAATCAATTGCCTACAGTTGGACATTTTCTGTTGTTCTTGATTTGTTTATTGTAACAAATGATGTTCTACTGAGCATTCTTGTACATATATCTTTGTGCAGTAGTCTGATTATTTCTTTAGGATACATTTCTAGAAGTGAAAGCACTGGGTTAAAATCTATGTGTGCATGTTAAGGCTTTTTGTTCTCCAGAAAGTCTGTACTATCATCTTACACTTGCCGGTAGAAGAAGGGCTGTCGATTTTCCACATTTCCCTAACAAACAGTGGAGATTTTAGATAGCAGTAGATGAGAGAAGTCTTTAGGAGTAAATATGAAGCTTAGTCCCGATTACTGGTCCTGGAGGAATGAATCCTGTGGTGGAAGTGGAGGCTTAGGTGGGCTTGGAATAAAGGAATCACTGCCCGAGGCAGGGGCCCGGACTTCGTGACCTGCTCACATCTCTCTTGGCCCAAGGATTCTAGGAATTGACTAATCTCCAGAGACAAATCAGGCTTCCAGGAATTCTTCTTCCTCCTGGTCCTTTAATGGTAACAAAAACATGACAAATAAGAGAAGCTTGTCCAGTTTAAGCCCAAGGAAGCTATTTTTGTACAGGGACACAATAAATGATGCTACATTTGGAAGCGCAGGTGCAGTTCTTGGTTCCTTGCTACAGTATGAAAACCATCACAGCCCTAAATGGAGGGGTATTAAGGAAGTAAGATTAATGCACTGACCCTAGGCGATCAAGGGAGTCATGCTAAAGATAGAGAAGTCTGTTCTGGGTTGCCAGAGGGAAAGACGGCATAACTTCAAACCCTCACAGTTAAGATTGAGGATGGTTGCAGGGAGGAAGGGAACCTGCTCACCTCTGGAGAAGTCTCAGTCCTGCCAAGTCTCCCGGGGCTCCTCAGGGAAACAGCTGGTCAGGGGAGATCACTGGACTCTGATCCCTGCCTGGCCTGTTAGCCACTGCGGTGGCCTAGCCATCATCTTTTGAATTTGCATCTCTCACCAAGCGTTTCCAGCATCGTGTCTCCTGATATCCCCATGGTCTGCACTGACCTTTGGCCTCTGGTTTGTTTGTTTGTTTTTCCTTTTTTACCTTTTTGTTTTGAATTACATTAGATTTATGAGGCAAGAATATTACAAAGAATTAACATAGATTCCCTAAATGTTAATATTTTTACCAGATTTGCATTATCATTCTCTCTCTGAATATAGACTCTGCTTTGCTCCCAAATACTTAAAATTTCCTAAAAAACAAGGGCATTTTCTTACATTTCCACAGTATAATGATCAAAATCGGGAGACTAATATTGATATAATACTATTATCTATTCTCAATCCTCGTTCAAATTTTACCAATTAACTGAATAATGTCCTTTCTAGGAAAGGAAAATATTTTTCTCTGATCCAATTCAGAATCACATGCTGCATTTAGTTTCTATGTGCCTTTAATTTCCTGGCCTCTGTTTTAAAATGTGCTCATCTTGCCCTGTGGCTCAGCATGATCCAGTGGTAAAAAAAAAAAAAAAAAAAAAAAAAAAAAAAAAAAAAAAAAACAGAAAAAAGAAACAAAGAAAAAAAAAGAATTGGGGGGCACAATTTCTAGTCTAGCTCTGTTGCTAATGTTTTTGTGTGTGAATGTAGGCTAGAGTTATAACAGCATGGGGCGTGCTGTAACAAATTATGACAAACTTGGAGGATGAAAACAACAAAAATGTATTCTCTCACAGTTCTGGAGGCCTGAGTTCTGAAATCAGTATCAGCAGGTCGAAATCAAGGCATCAGCAGTCCACACTCCTCCGGAGAATCTAGGGGAAAATCTGTTCCTTGGCTGGCAGCAATTCTTGGCTTGTGGCCACGTCACTACAGTCTCCCAGGCCTTCAAATCCTCCTCTGTTCCATTTTCACGTGGCCATCTCCTCTGTCAAATGTCCCTGTGCCTCCCACTTAGAAGGATACATAGGACTGCATTTAAGGCCCACCCTGATAATCCAGGATAATCTCTCCATCTCAGGATCCTTAATTTAATCACATCTGCAGAGCTTCTTTTTCCAAATAAAGTCACACTCCCAGTTCAGGTATTAGAAGCTGATATCTTTTGAGGCCATAATTCAGCCAACTACACTCAGTGTCCTTAGACATAACTGAGGAGATAAGGGAAAGTAAGAAAGCGAGGAATGGAGCCTCTAGATTGGCAGGGGTCATAATTCCTCTCACCCCTGCTCCCCACCCAATTTCTCTGCCCCTTCTTTCTTCCCAGGTGAGGAGCTCTGTCCACCAAAAAGCCAATGAGGAGAGATTGGCCCTGCCTCACTTTACCTCTTAGAGTATTGAGCAGTGAATACTCTTATAATCCTGATTTATAGATGAAGAAACTGAGGCCCAGAAAAGTGAACATGACCCAGCAAATAATACTGGCCTGACACTGAGAAAACACTATAAATTCTAACTGTTGTCTATTATATGTTATTGCTTGTGTTTTTATCACTGAGAGCTCCATGAGACAGCACACTTGAGAACCTAGGGCTGGGCCTGACGCTTAGGAAGGACTCAATAAATGCAGCTGTCTTTTTTACTAGCATAGACTGGGGCCCGGATCGTTTGCCACCAGCACTCCATTTTTCACAAATTTGGAGTTCCAAGATTCCCTAAACACTCTGGTCCCTCAGATAATTTCCTCCCAGAACCAGCCTCTGCTATGGTATAGACTTCTTTATGGGGGATTTATCTCACCTTTTCCTCTGTTTTGTTTCCCACCTCTTCACTCTGCTTTGCTTATCTCTCTGCCTTACTTCTATGCTCTCCATCCCCTCCATTATCTCCTCAGTCCCCAACAAAGTCTTCCTTCCACCTTACATCCTGCCCCTGATTTGGTCTCCTTCTCCCTCGTGAGTTTCTTTCCTTTGTATCTGCTTTTCTGAGGCTGATCTATGTATTTTATCTCCAGCATTGGAAAACAATTACTGCTCCCCTCTCCATACCTTGCTTCATCCACTAACTTTTTCCTCTTCTCCCCACAACTTTCTTGCTGAAAATCTCCAGTGATTTGTGTTCACCTTTGTTACCCTAAATACCAATTTAATGACAATTCTTGCAGAATGTTTATCAACATAGGAAACTGGGATAATCTCTTTCAATTTTCTTCCAAATATCTTTGTCCGTTGGAAACTTTGTATGTATTTCTGGTCAGTCCCTTCCCCTTCTTTTGTGGTCAAAAGAATAGACAAAGAGTTACTTTAATGTTTTTGCCAGTATTACCGTACCCTGTCAATAAATCATTCCTGACTGATTGACTTCACTCCTGTCTTCACAGACAGCCATTTCCTTTCACACGTGAAACATTCTTATTATTTCTCTTAAACGTTTTGAAATTCCTCCCATTATCTTGCTTTTCTTTACTTCTCACTACTTATATCCTCCTAACTGTAATTGGGAATCTGCTAGTCTAAGTCATAACTGATGTTTGATGCTTTCTCTCCCTTACCTTGTACATTCTTGATTGCTTATATATTCTTGACTTCTTCCCCTTTATTTTCATCTCAGAAGGCTCATTTTCCTGGTTAGTATCTGTCCACAGAGTATCCGGACCTCTGAGTGTTAAGTGGGACTCAAAATGTCAGCTACACCAACAGATATTCCCAGTTACGTAGGTGCAAATTTTGTAGATGGTCTATTAATCTCAGGCTGGCCTGCTGGTTTCCCAAACAGTCCATCTGCTCCCTCCCACTTCCCAGCCCTCTTGCAGTTAGGTGGGACCATGTGACAGGACCTGGCCAATGAGCTGTGGGTAGGAGTGATTTGTTCTGCTTCCAGGCAAAGCAGAGGAGAGCACTTCTCCAGCTGTCCTTTCCCCTGCTTGGTGACTGAGGACGCTTGGTGTTGAGACAGTGAAGCTATAAGGCCAAAGCAGCCTGGTATATCTTGGATCCTTGCTGAGAACAGGAAATAACTTGTGTTTAGCCAGTCAGGTTTTGGATTTGTTTGTAGCATTGCATAACGTAGCCAATTCTACCATTCCTGTCTTAGCCCGCCTGAGCTGCTGTCACAAATATCACAAACTGGTTTTGGCTTAACAACAGGAATTTACTGGCTCATGGTGTTGAGATGAGGAGAATTCCAAAATCAAGATACCAGCAAGATTTGCTTTCTTCCCAAAGATGGTTAGCATTCTGGTAATCCTTGGTGTTCCTTGGCTTTCCCATCACTTGTTGATACCCTCTCTTTTCTCCCTTCTGTGCCTTCCAGGTGTGTCCTCTTTATCAGGCCTCCAGTAATCTGGATTAAGACATACCCTATTCAGTTCACTACCTTTTTTTAAATTTAGTTTTATTGAGATATATTCACATACCATACAATCATCCAAAGTGTACAATCAATTGTTCATACTACCATCATATAGTTGTGCATTCATCACCTCAATCTAATTTTTGAACATTTTCCTTGTACCAGAAAAAGTGAAAATAGGAATAAAAAATAAAAGTAAAAAAGAACACCCAAATCATCCCCTCCCCTCTACCCTATTTTTCATTTAGTTTTTGTCCCCATTTTTCTACTCATCCATCCATACACTGGATAAAAGGACTGTGATCCACAAGGCTTTCACAATCACACTGCCGCCCCTTGTAAGCTGCATTGCTGTACAATCATCTTCAAGAGTCAAGGCTATTGGGTTGCAGTTTGATAGTTTCAGGTATTTACTTCTAGCTATTCCAATTCACTAGAAAAGGATATCTATATAGTGCATAAGAATGCCCAGCAGAGTGACCTCGCGACTCCATTTGGAATCTCTCAACCACAGGAAGTTTCTTTTCATTTGACATCCCCCTTTTGGTCAAGAAGATGTTCTCAATCCCACGATGCCGGGTCCAGATTCATCCCCGAGAGTCATATCCCACATTGCCAGGGAGATTTACACCCCAGGAGTCAGACCCCACGTAGGGGGGAAGGGCAGAGTTGACTACATTTTAACAAAATTAACATTTTCAAAAGGTCCTGTTTACAATGGGTTTACACTCACAGGGATGCAGATTAAAATTAAGAACATATGTTTGTTTGGGGACATAACTCAGCCTAACACAATTTTCTTGCTGCTGGACCAGCATTGCCTCTTACAGGTTAATTTGACTATATTCTGAAAACCTACATTTATTTGATTATTGTTCTATATAAAACATAAGTAGAAAAATATCAGTTACCAAGACACAAATATAATGTATGCTAAATCTCACAACCTAGATAGATGGAGAGATGAATATATAGATACAGATATAGGTATTGGTTAGATATGCCCAAGTATCATGGATGGAGAATATGATGGAAAATTGTTAGTATTCTAAGATGCTTGAACAAATGAAATGTTAATTACTTAGTTGGGGGAGAGAAGAAAGAGATGGGCTGCCCCACAAGTGAGACCCTAGATAGATTCCAGAATTAGAGACCTGCTCAGCTGCTCAATGCCAACCCCACCATCAGGAGAGAAATCTGTTCTCACGGCACATAGCTGTGTGACCCAAAGGCAGATACCTCTTTACAATGCCAATGAATGTCATTTTCCTTTTGAAAAATCATGTTTAAAACAACAATTATGAGGTCTAGGATGAAACTTTTAGAAAAACTATAGATGGATAATTTTTGTCAGTGGAGTAAGAAATGCAGCATATGTAAGTGGTACTTAGGAAGACATCAAAGCACAGATCATAAAAGAAAAAGTGGATATATTCAAATTTAGATTAAAACTTTTGTAAAATAAAGTAGAAAGATGAGTCACAGATTGGGAAAATGTTTTCCAACATGTAACTAACAAGTGGTTAGCATTCAGAATATCTTTCTAAAGAATTCCTAAGAATAAGTAAGGGAGAGACCAGAAATATGAAGTAAAAAAATGAACAAAGTTTATGAACTGGAAACCCAGATATGAGGAAGCCAAATGAGTAAAAGCATATGAAATATGTTGAACTTCTCAGATAAGCCAGGACATATTATCTACTAAGGTTGAATTTTTAACCAAACTCTGGCCACCATGCTTATCAAAATAGGACATTGTCCCCAAAGCGACAGCTTACTTTAAGACAATAGAGTAGGGGTATGGATTTATGTGACTGAAGCAGTGCCAATACCAGGAAGACTGAGACAGGCCAGGCAGCAAAACATTGCCCAAGATTTCCTTGAGAAAACCCACAGTGCCTTTGGGAAAGCAAATGTCTTGCAGAAGAAGGGCTTCTCTCGTCTGCGGGGTTGGCTTACTGCTGAGGGGCCCCAAGAGTATTAGGAGATTGTGTGTGTTAAGGCTCTTTGCAACAGATGCCCTCAAGAAGATTTAATTTTAATTGGGACCGCCAGTGAAAACTTCCTGGAAACTGTTGTAAAATATTTCATGCTGCTGTCAAAGAATGTGTCGCTGGTCTCATGCCCAGTGTTTTCCTTGTCACCGTGGACAGACTGCAGTAGTTTAAGTCTCATATTGAATAATGAGTTACATTTGTTGAGAAAATTTATGTTGAAAAATTTTGCATGTTTTAATGTTGGCAGCCACTTACTGGAAATAAGATTTATTAGTCCTTTGGTAAGATGTTACCCTGGCAGTCTTAATAGAGGACCAAAGTGTTAGAAAGCCGATGAAAACCAACTCTCAACTCCAGCTATAAAAGGGACCCACCCTATCCCAGACAGCGTAGCAGGTGGGATAAGAGTTGCTAAGATTCTGTCATCAGATGGACTCGAAGTAAGTTACATAAACTTTCTGAACCTCGATTTCCTTATCTGTAAATGTGAAAAAGAATAGTACTCCGGGCTGTTGGGATGATGAATAAGATCAGGCACAATGCAGAACCTGGCACATAATGAGCAACCAGTGTACGTTCTTATTCTTATTAATGAACTTAATGGAGTTGTCAGGTCTTCAACCATGGGGTTGACTGTGCTCCCGTCTTTCAGGCCAGAGTGTGAGTGCCTTCTATGCTTTTCCATTAGTGGCCCTTGTTTGCTGTGAGCCAGCCACAGCCTTGCTCTCAGAGCCCCCTGTCACTTCAATGCTTGCATTGGTGAGAAAAATGACCAGGACAGAGAAGAGAAAGAGTGTGCCTGGGCTGTGAAAAGAGCAGAATTAGTAAACTCATAAATGGAGGATGTCTAGTATCATGCTCTCCCCACTGCACCCTATAGCCGCTCTTCACCACAGCCACTCTCTATAGGTGACTTGCACTCAATCCTGCCTGGGGCTGGGTGGGGTTGGATTTGATGACATGCTCTATTCCCAGACCCTACTTTAATGATGATTCAACATGCCATATATGTTTGTTCTTATTTATTCTGTTTACAGTATGTCTCTCTACAGTAGAATATAGACTCCATGGAGATGTGGATTTTTGCCTGCTTTTTCACTAGTGTATCCCCAGCATCTGAACGGTGCTTGGTGCAGTGTACGTGCTCAATATCTCTTGTTGAATGAATTGAATAAAATCTTGACTAAAACCCAACCTTGCCCAAAGTCACTGAGCAAGCTTTTGGTAGCAGAACCCAGGTTTGGATTTCATTAGCTTGGTGTTTTAACTCTTTCACAGTCTACTCTAAAAAGCTGGGCAAATCCCTACCAAGTCCAAGATCCTGAAAGAGTCTTCAGAGGATCAAATCACTGCTCTCCTCTTCTTTTCTGGAAACAGAGTACAGATTCACCCCAGGACTTGCCCTCTGGGGAATCCTGCCTTCCTCAAAGCAGGACAGAACCCTTCCTGCAGAAACTTTGGCCCCTGACAAGGCCTCCTAGAGGGAGTGCTTTTTGCACAGATGGGACCACTTGTTTGTTTTGCTTCTCTCTCCGCCACAGAAGGGAGATGACAATAATCTCATTTGCCTTCTTATTTTCCAATCAAGTGATGTCAGTCAGCAGAGCCATTATTGCTTTCTATGTGCAGGACTGGGCTCTGGGAGGAGATAGGGGTACAGTTGAGCTCACAGTCTACTTGGAATAATATGATTTACAAACTTGAAACAAATAGAGGCACAAACACACACAAGGCCAAGTGCAGTGACCCCAGTCCCAAATTGTGAAAAGAGCAGCGCTAGAGTAATTTAGAGAAGAGAGAAGACTTTGGGGCTGGAGTGGAAGGGAAGAGAGGTCAGAGGCAGATTCTGTCAATAGTTGTAGTATGGGACAAGTAATTGTAATGGGAACAATGTAATACTGGGACTGATAGTGACATCGGGGTTAAGGTGGAGCATTCCACCTTGGGAGAATAGCAGAAGTAAATGTCCAGAGGGGTTGAGAATGGGATGCTTTTGTCAAGTCTCAGGGAAGAGTCTGAGACATTGTGAAGATGCACCCCCTATCTTTACACTAGATTCCTGGAGAATTGTGTAGGTTCAGTTAATTTGCTTCTGACTTCAGGTCTTTAGCCCAAACCTGTTTATAGCCTTTTGGTGAGTTTGGGGAGACCACATGGAGCAGTCTCTTTCTGCCTGGGTTATATGTAGACCCCAGACCCACCATGCTAGGACCACAGCCTAACCATAGTCATCAAGATCTCAAAGCCTGACAATATACATAGATAAGCTAAAAGAAAGAAGTGGGGATGCCGGGAGAAGCTTTTTCTCATTACAGCATGAAGTAAGGAAAGCTACCAAGTCACTCATCCCAAGCCTTCTCAGGCAGGATACAGCCTCAGGCCTACCTTTAACCCCAGTTGAATGAGGGAGACAGAGAGGGAAAGAAATAAATTGAGAAAGAGAAATTCCAAGAGATATCTTGTAGCATGGATTTAGAGGCACCATCGCAAATGATGTCCTTGGACCTGACCTCTCCCAGACTTACCAGAACTCCTCCTGGGAGTGCAGTGGAAGGAGAGGGGGTGGGGAAAGATCTTTGAAGTTTCCCTGAAGACAATGATTAGGCTGCTCCTCTTGGAGTAGAAGGGCATGTTGAGAGATGATGTGGTGAAGAAGAGGCATAGGGGGCCAAATCAAGTTTTAATATTTGCCTCCAATTTGTAGGACCAAGTGTCACCTTCAACACCTGTTGCCTCCCCACTCTGGCCATGGGTTGGTCCGGCAGAGCCGGGAGGAACTGAGATTGAGTTTGCCTTTTTAATCCGTGGATTTCGATTATCTACGCTCTCCTACCAGGAGTGAAATGTTACTACTATTATAACTGCTTGTTCAAGTATTTACTCAAATTCAGAGAATTTTCTCTTAAAACCAAAGTGATAAATTAACTCCATTTACACATGTACCTGGGACTTCGTTGGAGGATGGCTCCGTACCTTGATGCATTATATTCTCTTTCACGGTGATGGCAACAGAGACTCAGAGGTGTCGTTGCATTTGCCTTAGATTAGACAGTGATATGACATAGCATCAAACTCAGGACACACAGGCAAGTACTGGTCTCATTTTTTTGTTTTAAAGAAATGTGAGGTATAAATAGGTGCAACTACAAACTGAAAACAAGGGCATCATAATACCCCTTAGCCATTTCAGGTGAGACTTTTCAGTGGGTCACCATCGTATGAAATCATCTCTGAATTCTCTTTACCTCTAGAGCTCTTTGGCATTTTTATTCTTTAATGCTGCGCTGGACAACTGAAAATCTGAGTTTATTTGCATTACTCCCTTTCTGGCTGTAATCAAGCTGCAGGATTTGTGTTAAAATTCCAGTCAAGAACCTTTGGAACTTGTAAAAAATTCCCTTAAGCCAATTTTTCTAACGTCAAGAAAACTTTGTGATGAGCCTCCAGGCTATCTTCTGTGGAGTGCTTCAATTCTAATGATAAATGGTGTCACTAGATCTTAAACACTCCCTGACTTCCCCTAATTGACTGGATTTGGCTCAGTTCCTAGAATCAGCTCCTTGGTAGCCTCTGACCATGTACACTGTTCAATAAAGTGGAAGGAAGAGAGTAATTCCATGTGACTTTGAGCAACAGACTCCCACTCTGCTCTAGCCGAAGCAACATCCTAGGAAATGAGATCCCCTCCACCCCATAATTCTTGTCTGAACTGTTCAACATCAAACACACACATTACCCTTTACTACATGTTAAGTTCTCTCTTCTCTCTCTTCTCACTGTGGTATGGTCCTCAACCAATTGCATTTTTCAGCTCTTCTATAGATTTTTAACTATTTAGATGCAAGTATCGAAGAGAGAGATGTGGGCAGATAAACGCATGGTAGAAAAAGTGATGATACAGAAGAGAGGGGAAGCACAAAAGGAGAGAGAGAGAGAGAGAAAGAGAGAGCAAGCACGTACAAAAACAAAGCTTTATATTACAGACTCACATCCGTATAAGAAAACCCATTGATTCTAAACTTAACACCTTTTGATTTCTCACAAAAGGCCTTGGATATTCCCAAAAGTACCTCTGTGCTTCTCTGACCAAGGGTGTCCATCACAGACGGCAACCCACCTTTTAGGAAGTGTGGGATCTCAATATAGAAATGCTTGGGTTTTCTCAGAAACTATCCTGCTCCAGACAGTCCTGATGGAACTCCCAGTGACTTGTCAGCTGGAAAGGCACATGGCTGGCATCTGCTGGTCCTTTGCTCCTAGGTTGCATTTCAAAATGGCTGTCTCCAAAATGTCTCTGGCCTTCTGTCTCTCTTGGCTTCTCTCAGCTCTCTGCTTGGTTCTCCTGGGGCATTTCTTTCTAAGCCCCTGGGAGTCCTCTTTTAGAATTTCCAGGGCAAACTCTAGGCTTCATGTCTTAGCTTAGCATCTCCAAAAGTCCTTTTGTCTATATCTCAAGCATCAGCATCTGTGTTGGCTCTTGAGCTCTCTTAAGTACTCCAGTGTACCAATCAAGGCTCATCCTGAATGGGGGAGGGAGGCCCACACCTCCATGGAAATAACCCAATCAAAGGTCTTACTCAAAGTTACATGAGTCACATCTCCAAAGAAACAGCCAGTCAAAAGTTTCTACCCTAATCAAAAGACTAACAAGTCAGTTCACACAAGATTGCATCAAAGAACATGGCTTTTCTGGGGGACACAATATATCCAAACCAGCACAAAGTCTTTTGCCCATTTTTTAATTGACTTGTTTGTCTTTTTGTTGTTAAGTTGAAGGATTTCTTTATATATTCTACATATTAAACCCTTATTGGATATTTTATCCCCTTGTATAAAGTCCTGATAAAGTCCTTTGAGGTTCAAAAGTTTTTTTATTTTGATGAGGTCTCATTTATCTGGTTTTTTCTTTTACTTTGGGTGTAAAGTCTAAGAAAGCATTGCCTAACACAAGATCCTGAAGATGCTTCCCTACATTTTCTTCTAGGATTTTTATATATTTAGGTTTTTGATGAATTTTGAGTTAATTTTTGTATATGGTGTGATAGGGGCCCTCCTTCATTCTTTTGCATATGAATACCCAGTTCTCTCAGCACCATTTGTTGAAGACACTATTCTTTCCTGATTGACTGGACTTGGTAAACTTGTCAAAAATCAATTAGCTATGGATGTGAGGGTCTATTTCTGAACTCTCTGTTCAATTCTATTGTTCTATATACCTATCCTTGTGCTAGTACCATGCTGTTTTGACCACTGTAGCTTTGTAATAAGCTTTAAAGTCAGTGAGTGTGAGTCTTCCAATTTTGTTCTTTCTCAAGATGTGTTTGGCTATTCAGGTCCCCCTACTCTTCCAAATACATTTGATAATTGGCTTTTCCATTTCTGCAAAGTATGCTGTTGGAATTTTTATTGGGATCACATTGAATCTGTAAATTGCTTTGGGTAGAATTGACATCTTAACAATATTTAGTCTTCCAATCCATGAGCATGGAATGTTCTTCCATTTATTTAGTCTTCTTTGATCACTTCTAGCAATGTTTTGTAGTTTTCTGTGAACAAGTCCTTTACATCCTTAGATAGATTTATTTCTAGATATATGATTCTTTTTTTGCTATTGTAAATGGAATTTTTTTTCTTGATTGCCTTCTCAGATTGCTCATTACTAAGTATAGAAACATTTCTGCATGTTGATCTTTCACCCTGCCATTTTGCTGTATTCATTCATTAGTTCTAATAGCTTTGTTGTAGATTTTTCGGGACTTTGTTTTCATAGGATCATGTCATCTGCAAACTGTGCAAGTTTTATTTCTTTCTTTCCAATTTGGATGCCTTTTATTTCTTTTTCTTGCCTGACAGCTCTGGCTAGAACTTCCAGCACAATGTTGAATAACAGTGGTGATGGCGAGCATCCTTGTCTTGTTGCAGATCTTAGAGGGAAAGCTTTCAGTCTTTCACCATTGAGTACAATGTTAGCTGCAGATTTTTTGTATATGCCCTTTATCATTCCTATCATTCTATTCCTATCTTTCAAAGTTTTTTTACCAAGAAAGATGCTAGATTATGTCAAATGCCTTTTCTGTGTCAATTGAGATGAACATGTGTTTTGTCCCCTTCAATTTGTTAACATGGTATATTACATTAATTGATTTTCTTATGTTGAACCACCCTTGCATACCTGGCATAAAAACCCTTGATCATGGTGTATAATTCTTTGGATTCGATTTGCAAGTATTTTGTTGAGGAGTTTTGCATCTATATTCATAATAGAAAATGGTTTGTTCTTTTCTTGTAGTTTCTTTATCTGGCTTTGGTTTGAGGACGATGTTGACCTCATAGAATCAGCTACATAGTGTTCCCTCCTGTTCAATTTTTTTGGAAGAGTTTGAATAGGATTGGTACTAATTCTTCTTAGAGGGATTGGTTAAATTCACTTGAGAAGCCATCTGGTCCTGGGCTTTTCTTTGTTGGGAGGTTTTTGGTGACTCATTCAACCTCTTTACTTGGAATTGGTCTGTTGAGATCTTCTATTTCTTCTATAGTCAGCATAGGTTGTTTGTGTGTTTCTAGGAATTTGTCCATTTCATCTAGGTTGTCTAATTTGTTGGCATAACATTGTTCATAGTATCTTCTTATGATCTTTTTGTATCTGTGGGGCCAGAGTAATGTCCCCCCTCACATTTCTGATTTTATGTATTTGTGTCTTTTCTCTTTTTGCTTTGTCAGTCTAGCTAAGCATTTGTCAATTTTATTGATCTTTTCAAAAAACCAACTTTTGATTTTGTTAATGCTCTCTATTGCTTTTTTGTTCTCTATTTCATTTATTTCTACTCTAATCATTGTTGTTTCTTTCCTTTTGCTTGCTTTGGGTTTAGTTTGCTGTTCTTTTTCTAGTTACTCCAGTTGTACAGTTAGCTCTTTCTTCTTTTTAACATAAGTGTTTAGGGGCTATAAATGTCCCTCTCAGCACTGCCTTCACTGCATCTCATAAGTTTTGATAAGGTGTGCTCTCATTTTAATTTAGCTCAAGGTATCTACTGATTTCCCTTGCAATTTCTTCTTTGACCCACTGATTGTTTAAGAGTGTATCATTTAACTTCCATAATTTGTGGATCTTCAAGTTCTCTGTTGATTTCCAGCTTCATTCCATTATGGTCAGAGAAGATGGCTTTGTATAATTTCAATTTTTTTTTTAAATTTATTGAGACTGACTTGTCTTCTGACTCAACATGTGGTCTATCCTGGAGAATGATCTATTTGCACTTGAGAAGAATGTATACCCTGATTTTTTGGGGTGCAATATTCTGTCTATGTCTGTTAGGTCTAGTTCATTCATCATATTATTCAAATTCTGTTTCCTTATTGACAACCTCAGAATCCTTTTTAATTTAATGTTCCAGGTAATCATTGTGAATCAACTGAAGTTGTTAGCAACCAATATAAAAGTCATTTGCCGTATCTGTCTCAGACCAGTATTTTTCAAACTGCAAATCACAACCAATTAATGTGTAATAAATTAATTTGGTGAGCAACAACCAGCTTCAGGAAGAAAGGAAAGAAGGAAGGAGGGAAGGAAGATGGAAGGAAGGAAGGCAGGAAGGAAGGCAGGAAGGAAGGAAGGAAGAAGGAAAAAGAAATGGAAGATAAGGAAATAAGATAGAATAGAAAATAGAATATGTCAAATGGAGTAAGAGCATATGTTGTGGTGTTTACCCTCTGCTTGTCACCCCTGCCCCAAGATTAATTCATCATCCCACTCTGGACCTGGACCTGTACTATATGAGCTTGGGTTCAACTTGCCACCTGGCTTCCAGTTCCATCCAGGCTTCCATCTAGGCTTTGCCCAAAGGGGAGAACTGGCAGGAGATCCTGGAGGGTAGTGACTGCGCCCTTCCAGACTTGCTTTTTTACAGGGTCCCTCTTCCATGCTCCAGCACTCACTAGATGTCAGTATCACTTGCTTCCTCCTTTTGATACTATCAAATTCTGAAAAAAATTTAAATATTATTTTCAGAAACTTTTGTTTCAGTGTTATATGCATATAGACACACACACATACATACATACATATATATATATATATATACCTACATACACACACAACTATATCGGGTCACAGGGTAACACATATCCCTTATTGTGGGTCATGGTGAAAGGAAAGCTTGGAAGGCACTCCCCAGATGGCCAATGTATGGATGTACTCTGTTTCCCCTCCACTTAGCATTTTCAGAATAAATGACCATCTCTTATTCACCTTTGTACCCCCAGCGCCTAGCATGGTATCTAACACATTCATATATTAAATGAATAAAGAAATGATTTTATTGCATAATGTAGGAAATCAACATTTGTTGTTGTTGAATTGAATTGTTCATGATTGCTAGTGATTTCTGAGCTCCTTGGACTTGTTTCATGCCAGTTAGTCCTTTGTTCAAATACAGTGGGTACTGCCTTCTTATAATTTCTCATCATCTGTTCATCAAGATTAGAAAAAGCCGCATGACAGGCCTCTGTTAGTCCCAAAAGTTCCCTGCCCCTGAGATACTTTCTCATGTTGTGTTTTCTCTACCAATCACGGAGCTCTCTGATGGCAGGGCTTCATCTTTGCTTTCTCTCCTATTCTCCACCACCTTGACAATCAAAGAGTAGTCCAGGGACTGGCAGAATCAGCAGCTTCTGAAACCTTAATCTCAGGCCCCTCCCCAGAACCACAGGATCTGAACCTGCATTTTTAACAAGCTCTCCCAATGGTTCACACGCAGAGGGATGTCTGAGAAGCACAGCCCCACAGCCAGAAGTGTGGTCAGTGCTGGATGAGGACTGGGTGTTCATTACAAGGAGGCTGGCTGACTGGTCAGCTGGAGAAGACACTAACCAGCAAATGGTGTGGCAGGTGGGACCCTCAGTAGCCCAGCTTCCCTAAGGCCTTGGGAACCAGCAGGTTGCTCTGAGCCTCTGTCACTCTTACAGAGGAATGGAGAAAATGGACATTGCTTCCCAGTGACATCACCCTCATTCAGTCAACCTATTATGATAATAAAAGTGAAGATTTTGAAAGGTCCCTGAGAGACTACCCATGTTTCCCATAGTGCAGGAGCTTTTGAAGGTAGCATCATGTAACCAGAAGGGAACCAGACGAGGACTGGAAGAGTCCTTGGTGACTTTTGGTCACTAAACCGCATTTGGTTCGGTTTTCTCACCTGCCCGTTTGTTGCAGATATCAAACAAAATCCAGATGTGGAAAAGTGGGTGAGAACCAGCCTCACTACCTCAGCAGTCACAGCTGCTGTGGTTGTTTGGTCTCAAGGTAGCTCTACCTTTTTTGCTACAAGTACCTGCTGGTGCAACAGATGGTTTCCAAAGGCCTTTACACAATTTGAAGGTGCAAATTAAATAGAGAACTATGTAATTAAGCTCATGAGATGACAACAGTTTGCTAAGCTTGTTGAAGGTCAGTGGCTTGATCAGTGTGTGGAAGTGGAAGAGGCAATGGAGAAGGAGCTAGGGGCAGGGGCAGGGATGATCCCTGCTGTAGCCTCCCTTTAATCATTGCATGGACACTGCAGAGAGTCTGGCAATGGCAAAGGGATGTGAATGGGGATCCGCAGCAATGAAATAATGGCATCTGAGTGGGATCTCTGGGGAATCTATTCATATGGCCATTAACACAGGTAAAGGGGATGTTCTCAGATGGATGCCCATGCCCAGGCAGAATCTGTTCCACAGCCTCGGCTCCTGTAGGCAAGAACTGGCCCTGAGAAAACCTTCCCTCTGAAATACACTCACACATTCAATAAATATTTATTGAGGGCCCTACTATACACTGGGTACCACCAGCTAGAAAATATAATGCAGAAGAAAACATTCCCAGCCTTCAAGGAGCATATCTGATCACATCAGTCCCTCTCTCACCACCCTCCCTTGGTGGCTCCTCATGACTTAGAAGATGATGTCTAACCAAATTCCTTGGCTTAGTCACTCAAACTTTGACTCCAATCTACCTTACTAGTTATTTCTCTGGCTGATCCTACTCCTTCATCCATGCCTCCCATGTATACCAAACCCTTAAGCCAACTAAAGTACTTTCTAATCCATCAACTTGGTTTGCTTTTTTAGGTTTCATTAACATCACACATTCTCTTCCCTCTGTCTGAACTATCCTTTTCCCTTCTTGTCTGCCTAGTGAACTCCTGTTCATCCTTCATATCCCATCTGTGAAGTTATCCCTTCCGTGTTGTCCTCTTGATTCCCTCAAGCAATGATAGTCACACTCTCCCCTGTGCTTCTGCAGCACATAGTATGTGGTTCATTGTGCAATTTGTTGTGTGGTTTACTTGCAGTTGTCATGCAACTCCTTGAGGAGCAGGGACTATGTCTTTTTCATCTTCATATCACAAGCACTTGGATCAAGGACAGAGCTGGTACCAGGACCCAAGATTCTGAATCCAGTACTCTATTCATTTTGCCATGTTGCAAACCAACCAGGCCTCACATGTCATCTTTAGCCCTTATTAGCTGGATCCTCCTTAGTCTATAGCAAGCACAGAAAAAGAGGATTTGGAATCAGGATATGATTTCTTAAACTTTCTTTCCAGCCCTCTGATTCTGAGTCTTTGAAATTTGTTCTTTGTCTTGTCTTTGTCATAATTAATTCATCTCTTGGGAAAATGACTCAATCTTTGTAGTTTGCTTCAGTTTGCCCATAATTTAAATGCACATAAAGAAACTTATCCAAGGCGCCTTCTTAAGGATCTTATAAATATTAGCCAAACATTGAACAAAAAAACCTGTTGAACATGTATGAAATTTTCTCCTACTCCTTAGTAGTTTATCATCTAATAAATGGAAATAAAATATTTATACAAAGGGCAATAATTAAAGGTAGAATATGTTAATTGCAATAAAAAGTACAAATTATGAGATAAGGAGTGTGTAGAAGTGCTGTTTAAGTACATCCTTTGTCATATTTTCAGAAGCAAGATATCTGAAACAGCCAAATTATGTTAAAGCATTTTGTATAAGATTCTGCTTAAGAACATGAGATAAGTTATTCACTGAAATCCAGGGGAATCTTGAAGGTGATTGTCCACCTCCTTAAGAATGCCAGAGTGCTAGGGTATCAGCTAAGGGCAGATGAGTCTTCAGGGGCACCAAACACTTCCCTGGGAACTAGGCAGGTAGCCCGGGATTCCCGGCGCCAGGGGCCATGTCAACGCCATGTCGCGGCCCTCGGCACCGGCCAGGAGGTGCTCGGACCTGCCGTGAGCACTGAGGTAAGTCAGCCTCCCGCGTGCATTCCACTGTAACGATGCATCCGTTCCCAAAAGTATAGACCACAAAACCTTACCCTTTACTAAGCATTTCATGGAACTTGTGCTGCTCAGAATACTTTGGAAAACATCCAAGTGAAACAAAATACTCATTACTTTAGAAACAGGACTCCAAAAATTACCACTTACCCTTCCTGTAAGTTTGCACATTTAAGACCATTCAAGTATTTGAGAAAGGGGTTTGGAGACGATGGACTCTCCCCACAACCACTTTACTGATCCTTAGAAGGAAAGAGAAAAAGGCTTACAGGGAGAATAAATGACTGATTTGTAAATCTCAAATGTCTTGCCTGGCTTTATTATATTTTTCCTCCTTACAAATGCCAACAATGATGAAAACAGATGATGGACTAATCTTTCTGATCCAATTGCATTACTGAGATCCAGACTAATTTTGAACAATTCAAGAAGAATATATGCTGCCCAGAGTTTACTTCTTAGGGAGAAAAATCTTTGTTTTCAAAGTTCTCTGTGAATTCTCAAACAGCTAGGACCTAAACAGTGAGTGTCAACTAGAATCCTCCGGCGACCTAGTTCTTATTTCAGTCCGTTGGTTTCTCATTTATCTGGAAGACCTGAACCAACTGTGAGTTAGAATACACTGTGCATGTGCATCCATTAATAAAAGCTTGTTTAAACATTCAACTATCTTCCCAATCAACCAGCATGCTTGGAGAACCATGGATGGCCCAGCATTGTTGCAGAGGGATAGAAGGTGGCCTTCCCCACACAGGAAGGTAAGTACGTATACAGTGTACTGTCTCCTGGCTTTTTTACACTTTGGGGTTGGCCTCTGATTCCTCACCACATCAGAGACAGTCAGGTCCCTATAAATATTAAAAATGAGCTTCTGACATTTTTACAATATTTATAACCACTTCCAGGAGTGATCAACTTCTTTCCAATGGTCCGTACTTCTGACCTCATGATCTGTCTTCCCTTTTTCAATCCTGCTTCACAGCTTGGATCGAAATGAGAACCTGAGCTCCTCAGCTATGGCTCTTTCCTTTTCTCCTTGACCATGATCTGAACCATCTCTCAGGCTCTGCTCCTCCTCCCACTCCCACATCCTGCACCTGCTGGCTTTAAGTGGCCTCTCTCTGCTTCCCCTTGCCTCACTCGTCTCTCCCTCAAGGGATGCTCTTGCGGGCCGCTGGCCCCTTCCTGCACTAACGCAGAGCCTGCAGTGAGCTCTACCTGTGAGGGCTGGTTGCAACCAGCCTGTGAATGGCGGCACTGTCAGCCTCCTCCACCCCCACCTGCAGCAGCAACGTTTATCTCCAGGTTGAATGGTGGAATACAGGAAATAGTCTCCAAAGAAATCAAGCCGATCTGCCTAGAAGGGCCTTGAGTTCCCAGAGTGGAAGCTGATTCCCAAGAATAGGGCCCTTCTTGTTTTAGCAATGGTTAGAGAATAGATTCAAATTTCTTAGAGAAATGGTTTGAACCCAATCTTCCACAGCTCACAATACACCCTGAAGGGAAGCCCACAATATGTCATGCCCAAAGCTGGCAAGTAAGGCTTTCAGGAAGAAGCCAGAAATGGCAGAGGAAACCCATGCAAGCCATCTATATTAATCAACTGAATCATTCATTCTTAAATATGAATGGACAACCAAGGTCAGTAGACACCAAGGAAAAGAAGCAATGTAAAAGGGAATGATAAACTCCTGGTGTGAGGATGGCTATTTAATTCAGTGTTTTCCTTGGCTCCCTAAAAATCATCCAAAAGCAACAAAGAAAAATTTAAAAAACCCAATAAATTAGATTTTAGTTGAAAATAATAATAGTAACAACATTAAAATAACACTCACTACACCCCAGGTACTGTTTTAAAAAACTTTGTGCATACTAACTTGTTTAACCCTGTAGCACATGGTAGATACAAGTACTATACCCATTTTATTGATGGTGATACCAAGGGGCAGGAAATTAAGTATTCTGTCTAAGGCCACAGAGATAACAAATTGAAAGCTAGGACTAAAATCAAGGCAGTTTGTTCTAGAGTCCGTGATGTTAACCACTGATATGGATTGATTTGTTTATCCAAGTTTGGACATGTTCTTGGTGTTGATCCACATTCTGGTGGATGTGGACCCATTGTACATAAAATCTCTTCAAGATGCTACTTCATTATGTGTGGCTCCACTGAATCAGTTTGGGCTTTAACCTGGATTAGTAGAGTCCTTTTAAACAGAGTGAAAGATAAAGAGAGAAGCTGGAAGTCAACAAAACCAAGAAGAGACAGGAGAAGATGCTGCTATGTGCATTGCCAGGTGGCAGAAAAGCCAACGGCCAAGGATCACAGACAGGCCCCAGAAAGCCACAGTCCTCAAGGAGAAAGCATTGCCTCACTGACTCCTGAATTTTGGACTTCCCCTCGTCACAGAATCACAAGCCAATAAATTCCTATTGTCTAAGCCAACCCATCTTATGATACTTGTTTTAGCAGCTGGGAAATAAAACAACCACTATACGCTGCTCCCACTTCTGGACCAGATAGAATGTTCATATTCTGAAGCATGTGTGAAGTCTGGTCAAAGCAGATTAGATCCAGCAGAAGGCAAATGAGAGGAAGTGGAAAAATGAATGATAGAAAATAATGAGGGCTTGGTAGTGGCATATCTTAGAAAGCACCAGCAAAAAACACACTGTGGAAAGTAAGGAGTGCATACTGAAATGCAAAATATATCTGTAATTTGTAACACCTAGTCTGGGCTTTTAGGTAAGCAGTTCTGCTGGCAGAAGTCCTTCTGCATCTGGTGGTTCAGAGATGCAGAAGAGATTGGACTAGGAAAAAAAATTCACACTTGCAAGCCATATTTCAGGGACTAATCTGTCTCTATGGCAGCAAGAAGAGTTTGGCTGGTGAAAAAGAGCTAGTTAGGTGGCTTACATGCATACACCCCACCTTTCCCCACCCACAAAAACCTAATGTTGGCCTAGGAAAATGTGGCTTATTAAAAGATAGTTATTAACAGGAACTATCAAAGCATTGAAACAAATATATCCGAGAAAGCAGCAAAGCTTTATAAGAAATGAACAATAGTAACTAAAAAATTCTTGCTATGAAAGAGATGAAAGTTGTGGATAAACATTTCTTCAATAATTAATGAAGCAAGAACACAAAGCAGAAAGGCAAAAACTCAGGGAGAAAAAGTGCTAGGACAACAGGAAGAGATAAAAGATGAGTTGGCTGAATTCAGAGAAAAAATTATTAGGTTGATCCTTATGGAATTTTTATACAGCAAAAAAAATGGTCAAACATTGTCTATTTCATACAGTTCAACACAACAGAAGAAAATTACAAAATACAACCAAACCATCGAAGAAATAAAAAATGAAATTGGAAAGAGCATCAAAATTATCTAAACTGTGGACAACAGTAGAAGAGCAAAGAGGATATTAATAACAGAAATGAACACAATGAAATGTAAATAAAAGGTCAAAAAGAAACAGAAAAAATGATTTATACAGAAGAAATACAAAGTAAATCCAATATTTAAAAACAATATTCACATAATTACAGTTCCCAAAGAGAAAACCAAAAATAAAGAACAGAACAAATATTTAAAGACATAATGTAGAACAATGTCCTGAAATAAAGAAAGACTCCATTCTATATATAAATGCACAAATGAATGCCAGAGAAAATTGACCCAGGGCTGTCCACAATGAATTGTTCTGGTAAAGTTTTAGACTTTAAAGTTTAAGACTCCTTTAGTGAGCAAAACAGAAACAGTAAGTCACTTTTAAATGGGATAAAAGTAAGGTTAGCTCCATATTTCTCCAAAGCAACATTGAATGCCTGAAGATAATGGAGCAATACTTACATGATTTTCAAGGAAAGAGAGTGTGAGATAAAAGATTTATGTTTAGTTTCAGAAAAGCATTTTTGAGCATGCAGAAACTTAAAGAGGATTGTTCCAATGAGTCTTTCTTAAAGAAACTACTAGAAATTAACTTTGGGCAAATAGGTGATAACTAAGGAAACTACAGTAAAATAATATGTTGTATATTAATATATTTACCTGTATAATCAAGACAAAATCAAAGGTGGGAGTAACAGTGACAAACCAGAATGCAAAAGTTATTGGTCTGGCAATACAAAAATGATCCAACTAATGAAATTAGAAGGGGAGGAAAGAAGGAAGCAGCTATTAAAACTAATTTCAAATATTGAAAGAGTGAAAGAGACAAGTTAAACTCCTACTATTGCAATATGTCCATAATAACCTGGAGTAAGAAAAAAAAAGACAGAGTGTAAAGGAAAAACTAAAACAGATAATATTATTGGCTAATATCAGGCAGCATAGGAGAAAGAAGGGGGTAGGGAAGAAAAGGAAATGGATTAATTTTGTCATTGCTCACCAGGAACTAAAAAATAGAGTATGAAAGGTTTTACCCAAAGTTATAATTATAAAGGTAACCACACTATAGTATAATACAAACCTTCCTAAATATCAAGGGTCTATATACACACAGCAGATAAAACAAATAACGTAATAGAATATAAACACAAGCAAACAAAATTTAAAATAATATGACCAAAGTAAAACTAAACCTTTTTATCATACTAAAAATATAAATGTACTTAATTTATCAATCCAAAGAAAACATTTTTCAGAAGGATTGTAGAGATATATAAAGCAAATGAAATAGACAATGCAAACAAAAACAGACAAAAATCTGTAGATGTTCAGACAAGTTGGAATTAAGGCCAAAATAATTTAAAAAAAAAAGAATAGAAAATTAGAATGCTAAATGGTGAAATTCAAAACACAAAAAGTAGCATAGCATTATCATTAAGAAAGCAGAAATTCAGGAATGTAAAGAAACATCATAATAGTAGAAGACTTCAACTCACTTCTTTCAATCCCTGACAGATCAAGTGGGGGGGGGAAAAAAAGCCAATGATATGGGAAGTGACATAAAAGATCTATCCAGGAAGATCAACCTTTGCCTCTTTCCAAAAAAAAAAAAAAAAGAAATAACAAAATGGTTAGCAAAAATTAATCAAAGAAATAATAGAAGAAGACTTTCCAAGGCTAAGTATAATAAGTTATAAATAGTGAAAGCGTATTTCATGGAGAAAGGTACACATCTAGACAAATCCTCATGGGAACACTGGTGATCAAAAACAGTTATTAAAAATTTCCAGTGAAAAAAAATCATGTTATCTACCTGTGAGTAAGAATCAGGTTTCTTGTTCTGGGGAGGATGACTCTCAGTGATCTCCCTCTCCTGGGAAGCACACCCTAGTGTCATCCCTCCCCTACAGTGTGGCAGGACCTGTGACTTGCTTCTAGCCAATGGAATGTGACAAAAGTGGTAGGATGTCACCTGCCTGTTCATGTGTATAAGATTGTAACTTTCACCATGCAAGCAGTCTCTGTCTCTATTGCCTTCTTAGCTCGCATGCTCAGATAAGGCAAGTGGCTGTGTTAGAGAGGCTCATGTGGCAAGGAACTGAGGGTATCCTCTGGCCAAGAGCCAGCTAGGAACTAAGGGTGACCTCTAGCAAGTATCCAGCAAGAAGCTGATGCCCTCAGTCCTACAATCCACAAGAGCCACATGAGCTTGGAAGCAGAGCCTTCCTTCCCCATTCGAGCCTTGAGATGATACTGAAGCCCTGGTTGACATCCTGATGGCATCCTTGTGGGAAGTCCTGAAGCAGAGGACCCAGGTAAGCTATTCACAGACTCCTGACCCACCAAAACTGTGAAATAATGAACGTGTGTTGTCTTAAGCAGTTAAATTTATCATGCAGCAATAAATAACTAATACACTGGCATCCATGTTCTGATTTAGTAGGTCTCAGTTGAAGACTGATAATCTGATTTTTAATAAATCTCTAGGTAGTTTTGATATTTACTTTAAATAAATCCCTAGGTAGTGCAGCCAGGTATGGGAAATCTTGATGTAGAATATTACTGCCTTTAAGTTGCTTAAAGTCAATCACCTCATAAAAGAACAATCAGAACAGCTGGACTAGACTAGGGACAGCCTTCCAGTCATTAAAGACTCTCCTGGCTCTATACCTTGTCTAGTCTAAATGTTGTGATTGTTCTTTTATGCGGTGCTGCCTATTTACTTACATTAGGGGGGAAATTTTGTGATAATTGTGGAGGTGAAGGGAGAGGGAGGGCAGGTGTTGCCTCTTAGTGCCATGCATTAAACCATATGTTAACAACAGGATGGTTTAACCCCACCTTAGCCACGCAGGCAACTCTGGGTAAAACGCAAAAGGCTATGATTTGGGGGGTGTCTTTTAAATCCTAACTTCAGGTCCGAGGACTCAGGTTATGATTCCTTTGCTTTGGTTTGGTGGGCACAAAGGCCAGCTACCAGTTGTGGTGAAATTGATTTATACGCTTATATTGCTATATCTAATTACAAATAACTATGCATATAGTATTTTTACACACACAGTTTTATATTTGTGTTTTTTTCACCAACTATACTGAAATTTCTGTTTAGCCAATATTCTAAAGATACTTCAAATCTTATTTGCATGTTGACATCATGAAGTAATGGCTTTTCTCTCTCGTGCCAAAGACATTTCCAACACATAACTGTCCAGCATGCCTCTACTCATGTCCTACCTTATTCACTATGGTAGTTCTTACTCAGCTTTGGAGATTCATGTGTCACTACCATTCATCTAACAAAGGTTTACTGAGTGCTTGCTATGTGGCAGGCACCGTGACAGACGTTTGGAATTCAGTAGTGGATAAATCACGCAAAAGTCCAGCCTTGTGGGAAAGTCCAGCCGGTGAGGGGCAGGATTCACCTCTTCTGGGACCCCCCAGTTTGGGTCAGTTGCCCTGACCCTGGGCTCCCCAGCATTCTCTGTGTGTCTATTATGTCCTATCCATACTGGGTATCTACGTTTGAATCCCCCACTGGTTTGGGAAGTTCTTAGGAGCAGGAACCTGCCTGGAATGCAGTATATACTCAATAAATGCTTGTTGAGTTAAATTGTGTGGAATACTGCTGGCCGCATATATGGCATCCATTCCCTTTACTCTTTCTCCTCTCTAGCAGAGCACCTGTCCTCCCCCTCGTGGTTGTTTGTTGCCCTAAGCCCAAACCATCCAAATGAAACAGAACTTGTACCAGGACTGGGGTGCTGCAGGAAACAGACCCTACAACTACGCTGATTGGGGGAGGTTAAAGTGGAGGGCAGGGAGGACCGCAGCATTTCAGTGGGGAAGCTGGGGACACTTGTTATATGGTGGTAAAATATCCAGTCAGATTGTCACCTGATGAACCTCAGTACATCAGCCTTTTGCTTGGAGGAGCTGCGGTACTGGGGGAAATGGTGAGGAACATTCAAAATATTGGCATCTATTTTATTTCTTGCAGTCTTGAGTCAGGTTATATACACATGAGATAAGCTTCCACTAAAGGTGACCTATGCAAAAATAGAGAGGGGGAAAAGACAGCTTTGTTACGAGAGGTGTTTTCTGTCTCTCTGTCTCTGCTCTGAGCTCTAAATTGATTGGCTGAGCATGCAATAACTGGAAGCCTTTCAGGATTGAAAAAGCGGAATTCTCTACTCTTAGATAAAGTCAGCGGGAGCAGAGGCAAAGAGGCAGGAGATTGAGCAGGAGATAAGATTGAGGCACACTACCACCCTGATCCCCAGGCCTCTCTGAGCACCTCCTGTTAAGCACTCTCCACTAGACAAAGGAGACACTCAGGCTTATTGTGAAGGTGCTGGCTGGGAAAAATCAGATTATGGGTGGTATCTCCCCACCAAGCTATTGTTTCAAATTGCCTCAAGGCAGAGGCAATTGAACTGAGGGCCAAGGTGATGGACAAAGCCCAGAGGCCAGATTGGGGGGCAGGAATTCTCAGACTCAAGGACTAGTCTAGACAAGATCTTTGGCCCATGGAATTGAATGGGCACAAATAGACTAGAAGTCAACCCAGTGTTTAAAAGAACATGTTATTGAATAACCCATAACACTCAGGCCCCAAACTCATGCCAACAGGAACTGGACTGCTAAGTTTGTGTTATCTTCCAGAAAGGGTATTCATCTCAATGCCCTTCCCTGATTTGGCATGGAAGGACAATGGACAAGGGTGATTTTCCGAAGAGCAGGACTAGGGTGTACATTCCCCAGCCAGGGCAGGGTCCTCACAATTCCTGTTCTGTGGTCCAGTGTTCAATCGGTGGTATTTCCCATTCTTCCCTTTTCTGAATGAGGGGTTTTATTGCAGCTACCTTGTCCCTCATCTGTCGCTGAATGTTGCATGCTGGGTACTAGGGAAGTGTCCTTGAACAAAGCCAAGTCCCTGCCTTCAAGGAGTGTATAGTCCAATTGAGGACTCTAAACAGATCATTGCAATGCTGTACACACAGGAAGAGCCACGAGCTCAGCAAGGGTTAGGGGTGGGCGGCAATGTCAATCAAGATTTCTTGAATTAAATGACATTAAGCTGAGAGCTGAAGGATGAATATGTATTAGTTGGGAAGGAGGCTGGGGGTCAAGAGTAGGGTTGGAGTGAGGAGGGTATAGCTGGATGGGAATCTTAGAAAGCCCTCTCTGGCTTATGAGAAGGAATTGGAGCAAGGCAAGAAGAGAGAGAGGCTAGAAACCAGTTGGGAGGCAGCTGATGTCATCCAGCCTTGAATCTCAAAGTGAAGAATTTATATTTTATTCTTATCTGCCCCAACATGTTGGCATAGCCCAATGTCCTCGCTAAGCCCTTAGGGTAGGGGCTTTGGTCTGAACCAGGGTTAGCCTGGCACCTGTAACCTCAGGGCCAAGTACTAGTAGGTCTGCTGTAGATGGCAAGCTCTCTTCTGTGAGTTTGCCCTTGAGTCTTCCTGTTCCTTCGGGAAAGATCTCTAGCCAGAAGGTCAATGCCTCCTGCTTGCGGAAGATTCTTTCTGATAAAGGCTTGAGCCCTGATAAGCTCACTTCCTTACGCCTCTGAAGAAATAACCATGAAAAGTTCCTTCCCCATATGCTTTTAGTACCCAGTAACCTCCCAGATTAACAAATCTCAACAGCCAAATACTAGAAGAAAAAAAAAAAATAAAACAAATAGGGCCATTTTGTTCCTTATATCTTTTTTCATCATCAGAATGTCAAACAATTTAATTTGGGCTCCTGGGTCAAACACACTGTTTAGAAGGTACTTTGGAGGCAGAGGCTCTTCTCTGAAAGACTGTGTTTTCAACTAAAAGGAAGCCTATCCTTGAAAGACTGGCTACACAGATAGCAGCAGAAGTTTTAAAAGACGAAATCTAACAGAAAATCCTGCTTGAAATATATATAAAATCTGTTTTAAGGGCACTTACCAACCCACTAAGGAGTCCCTTTGCACAAATGTGTAATGCACAATTGCAAAGAGGCCTCTTTACTGGGACCTCAAGGTCTCACAAGAGGAGTTTGCTTCAGACAGGAAAGAAAAGCATGAAGATAAGAGGATGGCACATCCGCTCAAGTATTTGCATTTGGAGGTTTACATTTAAAAGAGAATCTCTTTGTACTGTCCTGATTAGAAATTTCCAACGATCGCCCAAGTCCACCAGTTTCAGCTTGGCTTGGCAGAGCAGAGGACTGGGTGGCTCCTAGGTGGCCCCGCGCCAAGAAGGCCTCCATTGGGCCAACTGGCCAGAGGAAGGGAAGGGAAAAGTACCTGTTTCCGGGAGCTCGCAGGCTCAGTTTGTAAGAAAAGGGAGCGAGTAGCTCTTGGAGTGGGGACTGGAGACCAGGGAGGGACAAGGGGTTCCCGTTCATACTCTCTTTTGTATTTCTGATTATGATTCCTGCCTGCCTGCCAGCAGATAGAGAAATAAATAAAACAGTCAAGGGGGAGTTAGAAGGATAACAAAGAAGACAGCAGCCATCTTTATTCACAAAAGCGGAAAGCCCGTTTAGCATTCCTTTACTGGCTGACTTTTTTTTTTTTTATTAAATTCAGTTTTATTGAAATACATTCACACACCATACAATCATCCATGGTATACAATCCACTGTCCGCAGTATGATAACATAGTTATGCATTCATCACCACAATCTATCTCTGAACATTTTTCTTACATCAGAAAGAACCAGAACAAGAATACAAAATAAAAGTGAAAAAAGAACACCCAAATCATTCCTCCCATCCCACCCCATTTGTCCTTTAGTTTTTATCCCCATTTTTCTACTCATCCATACAGTAGATAAAGGGGTGTGATCCACAAGGTTTTCACAATCACACTGTCAACCCTTGTAATCTACATTATTATACAATCGTCTTCAGGAGTCCAGACTGCTGGGTTGGAGTTTGGTAGTTTCAGGTATTTACTTCTAGCTATTCCAATACATGAAAACCTAAGAGGTGTTATCTATATAGTGCATAAGAATGTCCACCAAAGTGACCTCTCTACTCCATTTGAAATCTCTCAGCCACTGAAACTATTTTGTCTCATTTTGCATCCCCCTTTTGGTCAAGAAGATACTCTCAGTCCCACGACGCCGGGTCCACATTCATCCCTGGGAGTCATATTCTGCATTGTACTGGCTGACATTTTTGAGTGCTTGCTTTGGGCTAGTCACTATACAAAGTGTTTTAATTGCATTATTTCATTTGATCTCCCTTATGAGGTAGATATCCTATTTTTATCCCCATATTCCAACTGAAAAACCTGACGCTCATGGAAATTAAGATATTTATGAAAACTAAGACAAATGACAACAGGTAGACTAAGCCTGGAATTCACATCTGCCTGACGTTAAAGTCCAAGCTCTAAACCACGAGAGCAGACTGTAATCCCTTCAAAGGAGAATAACATCACTGCTTTACAGCTCAGTCCATCCTACTCCTAACTCTAGGAGACCAAGAGGAAAACTTCCTTTGATTGGTCAGTGAATGTATGACCATATTTCAGGGTGGGTCCTCCAAACAACTATGGGCCTAGTGGCTGATTGATGAGATGCTGCATTTTGGAGGGAATTGGGACGCATATCATCTGGTTCTCTCCACCTGCCATCAGGAAAATGGCCTGCTAGGTAGAAGTGGAGTGTCAGTCAGCAGACAAACAAATAAAAAATATCTTTTCTGAGCATTGTATTAAGCACGGTGGGAAGAAACAAAAGAGAAGAAATTGAAGCCCTCAGGGACCTTGTACCTGGTTAGGGAGACAAGATAAACACAGAGTGAACCATCCAAGGGCCTCTCAAAGCAATGTACAAACACAAGTCATTCAACCCAGTGCAAAGGAACGCGTCCAAACACAGAAAACACAGAGCACAAGTGTGTGTGCGGTGAGGGGTGGAGAGTGTGAGGGGAGGTAGCCTTGCCTGGAGATTTCTTGGAGGATGGGTACTTGGAAATGGGAGCTGGAGTGGAGGAGTGAGGACCATTCCAGAAAGTTTCTAACGGTACCATGTACCGTGAAACTGCTCTCCTGGCCCTGGACCACATAGCAGGGGCAGGACTTAAAATCTTCCAGTTGGAAAACCTGAAGCTGCCTCCCTCCAGACTCTGCACTTGGCTGGATTGACCCCTTTGTTCCACATGCCTCTCGACCCCATGGATTTGCAGGTCACTTTTGGTAGGAATTCTGTCTTCCCAAGGTCCTGCACAGAACCCTGCTCACTTTGCACAAAGTTCTTTGCACAAAATTACTGAAATTCTTTCCAGTTACCCCCCTCTTTTGGCGTCTCTCACAGCTGTTCAGTTAATGTTGACTGAACAAATAGAGCATCCCAGGAAAATTTGAATTATAATATGAGGGTTCTTGAAGCCTTCAAATCTCAAGTATTAATCGTGAAGATATGTGGGGGAAGGGCTGCCTAGCAGCACCCAGGACTTCACAGCTGCCAGCAGCCTCCTATTCAGAAGATAAATTTCATCATCGACACTGATTCTCCCCTTGGAAGAAAAGTCAAAATGAAAACCATCCCCTTTTCCTGTAGGGCTAACAGTTGGGTTCTTGCCCTTTGGAGGGTCTCTGTCCTGGTGGTCTCACAGAAGTTGATTGGTTTTGATTGATTCATAGAAGTTTAACTCTGGATACCAACTCATCCAGCATTTCTCAAACAGTGTTCTCCAAACTACCTGCACCAACTGACCTGGGAGCTTGTTTAAAATGCTGATTCCTGGGCCTTGCTGGCAGATTTATGGCGATAGAATCACTAGGATCAGGGCTCTGAATCTGCTTTTCAACAATTCTCAAGTGATTCTGATATCGCAGAGGAATGAGGAAGCTAGTGCCCTGAGAAGCTGTGTTCCTGCCTTACACCACACATCACTGAAGGCGCATGATAAATGTATCCCTGAGTTTAACAGAATAGAATAGAATTGAATCAATTCACACTGGTAGCTCCACATTTGAACCTAGACCTTCCGATAGGCTATGAGTCCTAAGAGCAGACTGGAGCTAGCCCTTGGTGGGGGGTTGGGGTGGGGTGCAGGGAGAGGGCTATGAAAGCACCACCAGAGCTAGCACCTGGGCAGAGATAGTACAGGGAGGGTGGGGAGTAAGGAAGAAATTCAGTAGGGTCTATAAAATGAAAGAAGAGATACAGGTTCTATTTATGATACCTGGGAACCTGCAGGCTATACCAGGTAGGATAAAGCCAAGGCAATTAGAGGTGACTTTTAATGTGCTTGGGGAGTAGGAAGTGGGAGGGAGCAGGGGAGTCAGACTGAGGCTGAAGGAAAACTACTTCCCCTCTGACTATGGCCTCCACATTCCATAAGGGTGGCTTCCAAAAGGGTGGGAACTGGTAAAACATTACTTAGAAGTTGTTAACAAGATCTTGCTTTCCCTGGGAGAATCTGAAGAAAGGGGGAAGCTAATTAAATGAAAATTGAGGAAGCTCAGGGCCACGCACAGCTGAGAGTAATTCAGAAGTAATTATCAATCATTGTAAACCAACCAAAGCTCTACTCAGCATCCCAAGGGCAAGCAGTATGGGCCCTGGATGAGACAAAGGCCAATGGAAGAGCCTCAGAGCCTGAGAAGAGGGGGTGAAACAGGGAGTCAGAACTCAAAACTCACAACCACCAAGCAGATACGCTAGTATGAGCCAGTTCAAAGAGATCTCTCTCTATCCTCTGAGAATAACACTCAATGACTTTATCTTACATTTATTATGAATCATGGGCTGTGTTAGGGACATTCTTGTTGTGACTTTTACTTTTTCATGTATTTATGCATTTTTTCCTCTGCTATGTTGTAAACTTCTTGAGGCCAGAGACCCTCTAGCATACGTCTTTCTATTTCCTCATCCACCCATCCATCCACCCACCCACCTAACATTATGTGGTGTCTTTCCCTATGGTTCTCACTGCTGGAAGTAAAGAGGAAAATAGTACTAAATCTCTGACTTTTAAGGATTCAGGGTATTGCATTATATACATATACATACAAAGTGCCAATTGATAAGAAGGAGGCCTAGGCATCATGGATTCTCAAAATAGATGGCAGTGGCAGCTGGGAAGAGCTCAGACCCAAAAGTGAAACAAATTAGGATGCAAGACCCAATTTTGCCACCTACTAGCAATGAGACCTTCTGTGAGTTATTTAAACCTCTCCAAGGAGAGAAGGAGGGTGATAGAAACTCTCTCAGAGAGATAAGTTGAGAATTAAATGATAAAATGCATGTTGCATGCTCATTATGGGGTCTACACTAATAAGGTATCAAAAACTAGTACCAAAACAAAAAAACAAACAAGGAAGTTCATGCCACGATGCCAGGTTTAGACATTTACTTCTCCTTATCTGCACAAAATAAGTTAACAAACAACTATTTCCTCAGGGCATGTATTAGTCAGGGTTCTCCAGAGAAAAAGAACCAACAGGATGTATATGTAAATATTATGAGATTTATTATAGGAATTGGCTGATACAATCATAGGTATTAGCAAATCCAATTTCCATAGGGCAAGCCGCATGTTGGGAACTCCAATGAAGGTTTCGATGAATTTCTCCAGGAGAGGCTGACTGGCTGAAGTAAAGATAGACATTCTTCTTTCTCTAAAAAACTGTTTTAGCTTCCTAACCTCATAAAACAAATATCATACAATGGGTTGGCTTAACAATATGAATTTATTGGCTCACGGTTTCAGAGGATAGAAGGCTTGCTTCCTCCTAGGATCAGTATCTTCTAGCTAGCCAGCAATCTTGGGGTTCCTTGGCTTTTCCATCACATGGAAATGCACCTGTTAGTGTCCTCTCCTTTCCCTTCTGGGTTCCGTTGACTTCCACCTTCTGGTTGCTCCCCTCGGCTTCTCTCTGTGGCCTTCTCTGTAAGGTCTGAAGTAATAGGATTAAGACCCATCCAGATTCAGTTGGGTCACACCTTAACTGAAGTAACCTCATCAAAATGTCCTATATACCTTGGGTTCACACCCACAGGTATTAATTTTATGGATTAATTTTAAGAACATGTTTTTCTGGGGGTACATAACTCCAAGCTACCATAGGGCATTTTCACATTCTCTGAGTGAAGTTTACCTGGGTGAATGGGTGAGTGGCCAGGAATCTAAAAAGGCAAAGCTACCAGGAGCTTGCCTTTGAACTGCACTGACCTCAGGTTCCAACTCAGAAGTTCTTTCTCAGCTGAAACCAACAAGAAGTTAAAGCTACAACACACACTCTCAAATTGCATGCAAAAGCTTCTGTGGCCACCAAAGAAGGTCTACAGAAAGGTTGTGGAAACACATGGACTTCTTCCAGAGGGCAGTATCCTATACTACCTTGCTTCACTGTTTGCACTTTCTTCTTGACTGGGCCTCCTGCTAAATGGTTGAAACTGTGAGGCTGCAGTAAGCATTTGTGGCCTAAGATGGTAGATACTCCCTAGTCTATCCCCTCCAACACCTGTTCCTACACAAGAACGGTAGTTACTTGAGCCATCCTTACATGTGGTCTCATCAAAAATGGGAGTGATGTTTTATGTCTTCTGACCTCCCCTAGAGGCTACTCTTTCTCTCACCTGGCCGATGGATTCCCAGTTAACAAAGCACTCTAGTGATAAGTTTGAGAAAAAAAAATCACTGGAGCACTAAATGCTCTGTTCCCAATTTACCATCAACCATTCTAACATGGCTCATAAACCAAAGAATGTAAGTATTTGATGGTAACACACAAAAGCCAAGTTCACAATTTTTTTATTTTTCAATTTAACAAACATTATTATGATGTTTACTATATGCCAGATACCATTCTAAGTAATTTCTTACATTGGAACTGCATTAATAGTTTGAAAAGGACTTTCATATTCATCACCTCATTTGTTACTCATTCTAAGGATGAAAGGTAGTTTTCTGTTGTTTTAAGTCTTTTTTTTTTTTTTTTTTTTACAGATTTAAAAATGAGTTTCAGGAAAATTAAGTTATCCATCCAAGACCCTTCAGCTTGTGGTAGAGGCAGGACTCAATCCACATCTTCAGATTCCAAAGCCTGTGCTCTCTCCACTGCAGAAATAAGGGAAAAGAGAAGATAGAATTATTACAGCTCCGTCCTCGCACTGCTTATAATAATGTAGGAGAAGGACTCAAGCATGGAATATTGACATTTTAATCCAAGACAACAGGCAAGCAGATCATATAAGGGGATATAGAAGCAAGGAACAAAAGGAAGATTTCCAAAGGAGAATAAATTAGTCAAGTCTCTATTTTTTGACACAGGTGACAGAAACCCAACTCAAACCCAACTTGAATCAGGCAACCTGCTCAAATAGGCATCAAGGACTCCATGACTTGAGCAATGTCTTCAGGACTTGGCCCTCTCATGTCCTTTCTTTGCTTTGTTCTCCTTTTTATCAGGTTCATTCCCAGGCAGACAGCTCCAAGTTATGGCCATAGCAACTCCATGATTGCATGCTATAGAGTTAGAGATCTCAGCAAAAAGAAGGGGTCTCTTCCCAGTAGCTCTAGCGAAAGACCTGGGATTGCAGCACATTGTTCTAGCTTGGGTCACATGTTCTTTTGTGAACCAATCAGTATGGCCAGGGAGACAGACTGCTCTGATTGGCCAGCTCAGATCATGTGTTTACCCACAGAGCAAAGGGATGAGGTCAACCACGTAAATGGAGGGGAGGATTTCTAAAAGGAAAACTGGGGTACTATAACACAATGGGGAGGGATGTTCCAGGCAGGCAAAAACAACCACGAGGCTGAGTTGGGAACAGGCTGGTAGACAGGTTTTTAAGTGATGAAAGGGATACCGTATGGGGTACTGAAGAAACACCAGGAGGGGAGTCACGAAGTCCTTGTTCTAATTCCAGCTCGATCTGTAACTTCTGACGTGACTTTGAACAAGTCATTGAGCCTCTCTGGGCCTTATTTCCTCAATGTAACAGGGAATAATAATTTAAATAATAGTAATAACAAAAACTCCCCAGGTTGCTGTGAGGATCATGATGTGATCCAGTTGTATGAGATCATAGACATAAAAGCCTTTTGAAATGCTAAGTGAAAAAGATTTATAAATATCAGAGTGTATTTGAGGCAAGGGACTAGCATCAGCAGAAACATGAAACAGGAATAAGTAGTGTGTGTAAAGGGAATAGTAAGCAGATTGGACTGCTTGGAGGGAAAAGCCCAGCCGATGAATGCTAAATCTAAAATAATGCAACCTACACGCATCAAGGCTGAAGCTTGGTTGGTCTCAGTAGGTCAGTGTTTTCTTTCTTTGCGCATGCTGAGAAGAGGGTTATTTCTTTATGGCTGTCATTTGGTGTCTGGAGAGGCGCCCCAGGTGATTTCAGTTAGGGAGGACTTCCCCATGCAGAGCCAGATTTCCCAAGGAGGGCAGGGAAGGAAGCTAGCTCTGCCCTTCGCCAGTGTTTGGTTTCTGGGAGGCTCCTTCCCTTTCCCACCACCAAAGAAATCACAGCAACAGGTGGGGAACGGAGCACTGGGAGGACCAGGCCAAGGTCCTAGAGGGTGGGGCAGTGGGACAAGGAGGATTAGAAAGCAGCAGATGGAACTCGGACAGTTATGGCACTCAGTGTGACCAGCCCTGATTAAGGAAAATCACTGTTGTTGATTAACCAGTGTGCTGGACCCTTCCAAGCTGAGCTAAATTGCTAGGCTTATACATGCTGAGTTTTTCTCAGTTTTTGAGGACCTGTTTAGGATGCTGGGAAGGGGTGGGAGGAGGAATGCACTTTCCATGGAAGAGACTGTGTGTATTGTGGAAAAAGCACCAGACCGGGAACCTTGAGATACGGATTTCTTACCACACCTGGGGTGGTTGGTTGGTCTGTTCCCTCTAACATCCTTGAGATAAAAGCAGGATAATGGAGAGCGATGCCCATCCTGGAAAGCATGAAGGGTGGATGCTGAGGAAGAGAAGTTCTGTTTCCTATCTTGAAGACAGACCACAGAGGCTCCTGACTCTTCCCAAAGCCAGACAATCTCAAATGAGATTCCAGAGAGAAATAAGAATGATGAAGATAACTATTTACTTGTGTGAAGCACCTTAACAGTTTACAAAGGAACTTCAGGTATATTTACATTACTCGAATTTTCCGATGAGACAGACAGAGAGGTTTTAATACAGAAACAGTTCAGAAAGGTTGTGCAATTTGTTCCTGATTTTAACTACTGATACACAGGAAAGCCAAGGATAGATCCCAATTCTTGTAACTCCCAAGTTCAGCACTCCTGTTGCTATGGAGTCTGAAATCCTATAAAATCTGTACTCTTCTCAGCCCCATCTGGCCCTGGCCTGGAAAGCTTGTTTGGGGTATTCCAGCCTTACTTAGGGAAACTTTGGAGTAGTTAGTGGGGTATAAGGTAAGACCTGAATGAGTGAGTTATAGTCCTGGGTCTTCCCCTAAATTGCTCAGGATGGCTTGGTCGGAGGTTTAGTTTTGTCACCTGCAAAATGGAGGTGGGATTATCTACCCAGCCCACCCAGCAGAGAATTTATATGCAAATCCTTTGGAGGGTTCCCTGTACTGTTCGCATAGGTGAGTGAGGCTTCCTGTCTTCTCAGTTGTCACCCTGACTCTTCTGCCCTGAACAGCAGATGCACCCTTTATCCCCAAGCTGGAGGGTGAAGACTGAGTCAGACTCGGATCTGGTCTGCCCCTCCAGATCCCTCCTTGGGCAGCCTATTTGCTCTGACTCTGTCCCTGGCAGGTTGCTGGAGGGGTGAGCCGCAGGCGGAAGAGCAGCTCCACAGGTGAGCAAAAAAGACAGTCAGCTCAGAGCCTTTAAAATGTAAAGCGTTCTCTTGGGAATGTGCAAAGACCTGATTTGTGAGAGATCCAAGTCAGAAAATGCGCGGCTCCTCCAGTATCAAAGTCCCCTTGCTCTCAGAACAGACAGCAGAGATTCCCGCCTGCAAGAAGAGCCAAGCATAACAATGGAGCGTGGCTGCCACCGTCCTCTGGGCAGGATGGGGACCTGGCTGTGTTTGTAAACATGTGCACCTGGGCTGCACCTGCCACAACCTCGCCTTAGCAAGGACAGACCTGGAAGCAATTGAGTGCACCTGCTCTCCTGATTTCCAGTCATTCATCAGTGGTGGGAGTGGGTTCCACTGAATCTTGCACATCCCTCCTTCCCTCCTGCCTGTGGGTTGGCTGAGGGATGGGGACATGGGAGGGCAATTCCCCGTTCCAACACTTCTACTCATTCCCTGTGACCTTGGGTACCCGTGACCTTTGCTAGGTTTACTCAGCAGTGTTCTGGATTCAAACCCTCTGTCCTGTTCACTCACACGAAGCTGTGGGGCTCAATTAAGACGATGGGTGGCAACTTGCTCTGTGATCAAGATTAAGCCATCGACATGTGTTTGTTGGAAGCTTTGACTCTAGAGCACAGGGAAGGAAGGAGAAAATCTGAGCCTTCCACAGCACTCAGTTCTAACCAGATTTTTTATTCATCAGGAAAATTGAGGCTAGGAAGAGTAATGGTTCTCAGCTCTCCACCCCCCATCCCCAGCTATACAGATACAGCCATTCTTGTTATTGTGGATTCCGTATTTGTGAATTTGCCTACTTGCTAAAATTTACCTGTAACTCCATATCAATACTCACGGTGCTTTCATGGTCATTCATGGATATCTACAGAGTGGCGAAAAATTTAAGTTGCCTGACACACGTATTCCCAGTTGAGGTTGAACAAGGAGATGCTCTGCCTTCTGGTTTCAGCTCTCATGTTGTTAACAAGTGTTCTTTTTGCTGTATAAATAATGCCATATTTTTTGCATATTTGCACTTTCTGTTGGTGATTTTGCTGTTTCAAATGACCCAAAGTGTAATGCTGAAATTCTGTTTAGTTTTCCTAAGACAGAGAAAGTTGTGATGTGCATTAGAGAAAAAAACATGTGTTAGATAAGCTTTTTCAGGCATGAGTTATAGTGCTGTTAGCTGTGAGTACAGTGTTAAATGAATCAATATACATTAAATAAGGTGTCTTTAAACAGAAGCACACATAAAACAAGGTTATGCATTGATTGGTTGATGAAAAAGCAGGAAACTAACCCTGTATTTCCCCTAGGAGCAAATGGTTCAGTATTTGCTAATTCAGTGTTCACAGTGACTTTATAGAACATTATTGTGGATAACAAGAATCCACGATAATTTTTTACCCTCCTCACTTCTCGGATCAGAGGATGAGCTATCTCTCCTCTTCTTCAAGGCTGACCAGGATGCCCTCGACTCCACCCTCTCCCCTGTCTTCAAGATCTTCTCCCATTGGTCATATTTGGCCTCTTCCACTTTGGAGGAATATTTGTTGAATTAAAGAATAAATACATGGATCATAGCAATTTAAAGCCCCCCCCCCACCTTTTTCCTTTCATTTACTTGTGCATGTATGACAGCTTCTATATTTTTATCTCAGACTCCATCCCTGGCCCCTGCCCTCGCCCCAGCCTGAAAGGTAGGAGAGGGGAAAGGCTGAATGGACCAAGCAAGAAGAAAGACTGAAAACACTTATTATGTATTAGTTATTTTGTCCCATCACATATAGACTGACTCAGTCATGAAGGATCATGAGTTTAGAGACCTGCCCCACTCAGACCAGCGTATGTAAATTGACTGGTTCCTTATGTGGATAGTTCTCCCAAAGGGCAGGTGTACATTTCTCTCTCCTCCTTATCACATAACTGGGTGCTGATTGTATAGGACAAATTACATCAAGAAAATGGAAATTCTAGTTCCCTGTCTTAAAGAAGAAATAGAGAGAGAACCTGGAATTTGGGCAGACCCCTGAGTTTTCCCTAGTGTAACCTAAACCCAAACTCTCTCTGGTGTTGTTGATGTCCGGCTTTTGACCTCATGATGAAAATATTGTAGGTAGAAAAGTTCAAATGGAAGTGCAAGGCAGGAGGCTGTGAGAAATGAGGCTGAAGTTACAGGCATGAGAGCAGTCAAGGAGGTCCTCAGACACCTGGCTGGGTTGATGATAAGATAATGAAGGGCTTCAACTAGAGAAGTGACATGGTCAGATTTGCATTTTGATTGGATTTCTTTGATGGCTCTTTAAGGAGTGGATCTGAGAGGGACAAGCATAGACGCAGGGAGATTAGCTGGGAAATTGTTTATGGGAAAGAGGATGAGAACCTGAACTAGACCTGAGGTAGTAAAAATGGAGAAGAAGGGGCAGGTTTTAAGAAATTTTTAGAAGATGCCACTGGAGGACTTAAAGTTTGATGGCATATGGTTGGAGGGAATTGGAGAAATAGTATAATCCTCAGGTTTCTCATCTGGTGACAAGGTAGATGAAAGTGTCAGGAACTAAGATTGGAAATGGTTGAAGAAATTCTCTTTGGAGATGAGATGATGAGTTTAGTATGGGACATGTTAAGTTGTACATGAAGGTAAACATATCTAGCCCACAATGATACAAATGTGAAGCTCAGGGGAAAAATTGGGGCTGAAACATTGATATGAGCCATGATAATTTTTGAGAAAATCATAGGAACATTGAGGAGACCTAAGAATGAAATTATAATTTTGGGAAGTATGCAGTTAGGTAAAGGATTTTTCAGGAAAAGAACTAGACTTATGCATTTCATAAAGTCACATAATGAACTTGTATAAGAAAACACAACTCCCTAAGAAATATCTGGTCAGTATTTATTTTTACCTGGACCCTACAGATACACAGTTGCCTAATAAATTGTAGTCCTTTCAGATTGAAAGAGGATCTTAGTGTCAGTTGTGCTCAGACAAGTTCAAGACATTGTTTTTTCCTCCCCTGGATGACACCTGACTCCCTGGTTCTTTGGCCATTCCTCTGGGTCAGCCAAACATCCAGGAACCACTGATGAAGAGAAAACATACTATCTTCTACCAGAATCTAAAGAAATCTACTGAGAATACAGTATCAGAAATGAGAGAAAAGACCCACCACAGAAATTATACAGAGATGGTAAACTTTGGGCAGAGAGATGGGAGTTATGTGTGGGAGAACCTCCAAGACTCTACACTAAAAATTTTTCATGAATCCAAAGCCATAAAGACTGAAATTTCCATGCAATTCTCATTAGTGCTCTCAAGCAAGGTGGACAGCAACTGGGATTCAATGTTAGAATCATAACTGCGGGTCAGCAGCCCAGTGAAATGTCTTACACTATAATTCTTGACTGGAAAAATTGCTTCAATTTCCCATCTGCCAGAGGACTACAGAATGAGGTTTGGAGGCCCAGGAGAAATTAAGACAGGTTGTCTCCAGGAACACAGTCTTGAATTCCATTGCTTCTCCAAGAAGTCACCTACATTTTCACTGTTGGTGACTCTAATCAGGGCTGAGGAGAAAAGAGAAGTGGATTTGCCAGCCAGCTGAGAGTAGCACAGTAACAAAGCTCAGACTAGCCACTCTGCAGTGGATGTTAGAAGCTGGAAATGATGAGGGTTTGATTCTACAACCTGAGGATGTATCCCTGGCAGGTGTGGTCCCAGAGCATGAAATAGGCTTGTTCTTCAATCAAGATCAGGTACTCTAATAGAACTACATATAGAAATGCTGAGGCCAGAATGTCCACTCCATTCCAGAGCTACAAGCTCAAGGGGAGAGTCTTAGTACAAAGGGTAACTGTCTGCCATGTTATGTGGTTTAAGGAAAAACATTTCCTCTTAAGCCTGTAGCTCCATTAGAAAAGCCTGCTATACTTTAGTATAAAGTTTTTTTTTCTTTCTCTAATGTCACCCCTTTCTAATCCTATCCTGCATACTGCTCCTGTAATGATCTTTCTACAATATATGTCTGATATCATACTTTTTTCTAAATCCTTTCAGTACTTCCCTTTAGCTTTCAGATGAAGTTCTAACTCAACTAAACCTATGACATCCTTCATGATCCAGCTCCTGTCTCCCTCTCTAGCTTCTCTTCCACTTCTCCCCCACAAGGATACATGCTCCAGCTGTACTGAAACATGTGATTCGCTGCCTGGAATATGCAAGTCCGGGCCTCTTTACCTTGGTGCTTGCTGTTCTCTTTGACTGGAACAACTTTTTTCTTCTAATATCAAAACTCATTCTCTTCTCTCCCAGCTGGCAAGTGTTCTGTGGCCCCACCACACCAAGTTCCCTCCTCTAAGCATCAGTCCCAGGTTACTCTAGTTGCTGGTCACCATTCAGTCTCCTAGAGAGTAGAGCCCTTGGGAGAGTGCGGCCATTCATCTTACTGTCCCCCATGTGCAAGATTGTGCCTTTCATACAGCAGGTGCTCTACAAATGTCTTACAACAAATTATGTCTGAGGAATGAAGAAGAATGAAAGGAACTGGATAAGGGGAGGATGTCCTTGTGGGGAGAAGGAAAGACAGGAAGGTGGTGAGAATACTTGGTGTTACAGTTACGTCTAGGGCTGAGCTCTAATTCAGTGATGGACAGATGGTCATACACTCTCCCTTGGCCCACTGGCCCTACATGCCCTTAGTCAGCTGTTCACATCTGCCCCAAATCATCTCCTCATTGCCCATCCTTTCATTTTGCTTTCCCCATTGGGATGAGGGTGAGGAGTTTGACGTGTGTTAAACTGTGCTTATAAGTGGGACTCAAATTGGAGCCATGAGGCTTCTTCTCCGACTAGACTTTCTATATACTGTATCCCACCCACCCCCTTGTACACCTGTTCATCTCTCTGAGATCACATTTTAAAACACATCAATAACATTTCCCCCAATTCGAGCTGATCTTTCTGCTAATACAAAGTGGCATCTTTTAGAGAAGGTAGCCTCCAATTGTCACTTTCAATCATAGGCTCTGCTGAGGGAGACTTAGAAGGACTTAATTGTCTTAAGAAAACAAATAGAGGCCCTCTGCCACAGAGCAGCCTGCTGACAGATAGACAGATTGGAAAGAGGACAGAAGCCGGCATGCCCCAGGTCCTTCCTGTGAGCCACACGATGCTGTCCTAGCATGAGCAGAGCAGGTCTCTGCAAGTGAAACTGACAACTCGACATGTCCCTTATCCTTTCCAATTAGCATCCGGCTCCTGTTCTTTCCTCTTGCCGTCAGCCCCTACATGTGTCTAGCACTTTTAAATGAACAAGGCTCTGCTGAATTCCCAACCCCACTCTTCCTCTGCATCTGAGCTTTCCTCAGACCACTAAAACTTACAATGTGCCAGCTGAAAGTAGAGCAATCTTCTACAGGTATGGAAGGAAGCTCAGCCCCGGAGGGCCATTTATATTTGGTCACAAGAGCCAGTGTTGAAGCCAGGGCTCCTCCCAGTTCCTAGCCCAGTTCTCTTCTACTGTACCAGTGCTTCTCATCTGGCTACCCTGTAGAATTACCGGGGATCTGTAAGAAGTAATACCCTTGCCCAAATGCCCCCCCACACCGAGTTCTGAATTAATTGGTCCATGGTGGGACTCAGGCATTAGTATGTTTTAGGAAACTCCCATGCAGTGCTAATGTGTAGCCAGGTCTGAGAATCGCTGCATGTACCAATTGGCCTCTCAGCCTTTGTCCCAGCCTCTGTCCAAATTCATTGGGTGTGCATATTGGGGGGGGGGGGGGTAGGTATAATTGGGAAAAAGAAGGCTGGGGCATTGTATTGGGAGATAGAACTCTAGTACAAAGTGCTGTGTGCCAGAGCAGCGATGCCTAACTGATGATTCTTTCTGAAGAAGGCACTTTCATTTTGTGCAAATCATGCTGACAATCATTTTTACTGGGCATAGAGCTTGGTACTAGGGTTAGTACATTGCATGGGGCAGTGAAAAAACACAGAGGGGAATTAGCCTTTGATTTCTGGGACAATGATCAGCACAAAAAAACACATGAAAATAACTAAAACCTGTACAAAGAAACATGCTTCAAAAAGTGAGTACACACCAACTCCCAGGTTGTGAACACCCCTAAGTTATTGGTCTCTTAACCCCAGCATATCCTACAGGGTCCTACACGTAATAGGTGCTCTGCAACTGCTTGATATATGGACTGGAACTCTGAGCCTGAAGCTGAGGAAGTTACCAGAAATATAAATGGTCTAATAACCCAAGGGAGAAGTGAATTAAGTCATTTGTAAGGTCAGATCTCCCCAGAGGGCAGCCATGCATGTGCCCTAAAGCAGAAGTCTCTTCACCTGAGCGATCACAACCCTCACCTGAGAATTTTTTAAAGTACAAATTCTTGGTCCCCATCCAGATCTACTGAATCAGCCTCTGAGGGTGTTACCTAGGAATCTGCATTATTTTATAAGCTCCTTAGGCAATCCTGATCATCAGTCAGGTTTGGTCATTTCTACTTGAGGAACCGTTAAATCTGAACTTTTAAGTGCCGCATAGTGACATGATTTAAAGTCCATCTAGGAGTCACACTAACTAAACTAACTGACCGGTCATGATGTGACACCTTGCTACCTGTTCCCCTTCAGCAAGTCACCAGATCTCTCTGAGCCTGTTTCCTCATTTGTACAATTGGGATCACCCACAAAGGGTTGATCTAATGTGAGTAAAACTTTAGGACAATCACCAGCAAAAAGTAAGCCCTCAGTAACTTATTTATGTGTTCTTCCCGTGTTGGAGAGTGGAACAGGAGTAGCCTAAACCCCAGTCATCTGGCATCCAGGAAGGTTGAGGCTGGGTCCTTCCCTAACTAGCCCTGTTCAGATCAGGAGGGATAATCAGAGGCCAGCAGAAGGAACGAGACTTTGATTTTATGGAGTATTTCCCAAAGCAAAAGAGGGAGGTAAATTGCTATAATCCTTGAGCTCTTATTACTCATTGCCTTTAGTTCTGCTTCACTCATTATTTGACCTGGTCAGGCCATGAATCTCTTTGGGTTTCCATGTCCTCTTTGCAACTATGTTCTCCTATCTTCACAGATAGGATGTGAGGCTGAAAACAGACCAAACCACTTGTTGAAGCTGGTAGTCATCACAGGTTTCCTACAGGGCATGCGCAGAGCTAAGGGGTTTATGTGCATCATCTCACATAACCCTCACAATGGCCTTATAGGTGGGTGCTATTTTTATACCCATCTTACTGTTTGCAGAAAGTAAGGCTTAGAGAAGGTGAGTAACTCAAGGTCCCAGTGCTGGTAGGAGGTGGAGCTGGTGTTCAAACTTGGACATCAGAGCAGAAAGCTGTATAACGGCTCCATTGCCTCACGTTACTACTGTCCATCAGAGTTTACACAGAGCCTTCACATTCCTATCTAATTCTATCTTCCCAACAGCCAGGAGAGAGAACATCTTCTCTTCAGTGTCCTATGGTCAGGTTGAAGCCAGTTTTTACGTCTAAGTCAGAGCCTTTCCACTATCCTACGGCAGGACTTAAAAAGTTCAAGCAGTGTGTAAAGGGAAGTTTATTGAACAAGACTGTTCTTGAAAGTCTCAGTTTCTCATCAAATCAGACTTTCTGAATTTAGCCTTGTGGGTTCATTAAAAAGTGAAACAACCAGCTGTTTTGATTTGCTAGGGTTCTTAATTGTAGGTGTACATCCCTCTAGGAAAACTTAGCATATAAGAATAAATCCTGACAAAACAGATATATTAAGGGTGAATATTCACATATTATAAAGGGATTTGCCTTAGCATTCTTTTTATTTTAAGTGTCCTTTTCTAACTTTGTGTCTTTTTCTTTCATTAAATATTCAACAAAGGGACTGAGATAGGATGAGGGAGGCAGAAAAAGTTCAATTGTTAAAGAAAGCAATCTAGAATGTTTCTAAATAAAATTGAGAGTCACTGGAAACACAGGATCATGTTTACCCAGAGAAATCACATTATCTACAACTTTCCAGGAACATGACTATTGCACAAAGACAAGTACACCTGAAGCTTCTTGATGTTTAATCAGAGGTTACAGCTAAGACTCAAAGGGCTGGATTTGTGCCGAGTAGATGAAAAACGGCACGAGATATGAATCAGTTGCTATCCCTCTCGTGCTGAATGCTGCCTTCTGAGTCCCAGGCTGGCTCTCCTGGTCCAGAGATCTGTTTCACAGGAACCTGAAAACCTGCCAAACCCATCATCATGATGAGCAGGTGAGCTGAGGAGCCCTTGATTTATGTCAAACCATCCTTGGGGCAGAGCTGCTTTATAAAAGGACTGTCAGAACTGATCAAGGAATAAACGAAGTCACTGACCAGGGGAACAGCTCACTCTCTTCATTTTTAGGGATTTTTTAATGAGAAAATCACTATGATCCATTTCGGGGCATTACAGTATTAGCATAAAGCCCTCTTTTTATACTTTTCTTGGGGCTAGGGAGGGAAGAGGAGCGAAAGAGGTAGGGCAAGGGATCTTTGACTGAGGGTTCTAAGAGAAGAGAGATTCACCCAACGGAGTGGTGTAGGCTTGAGATTCTGCTCGGGGGCTTTTTGAAGTTGCAAGGCCCTGATCTGCATGGGAAAAGGCCAGACATGTTGCACACATTCTCATTTATCAACTTCCTCTGTGACTGGGCTCAAAATGGCTATGTAAATAACTCAGCCAGGGAGGATGGCAGAGCAAAGCACTGGCAGTTTTTGCTCTATGAAATATGCATTAATTGCATTAAACATTCAGTCTGAAACTCAGCAGCGAGGCCCCTTTTGTCAGTTTTTATAGTGCGTAGACAGAGAAGGCAGGCTGCGGATGGCGCTGGTCCTCTCTCTGTATAGACCCTGATGCTGTAACACCCCGAGCTTTCCTCAGATGTTCCAGGCCTGGCCTGTGGCCCTCCGCTCAGCAGCGTGGTGCTAATGAGGCCAGGGTCACCAGCTCCCACTCCCTGGGAGCCCCCCACCTCTGCTCTGCTCCCCAGACGCCGCCGACCATGTCTTGAATCTCAGCCAGTCGTCTCTTGCACATGTCACTGGTCACAGAGGGGCGGGGTGTGAAGACGGAGGGCTCGGCAGTCTGCCCCCACCAGTGGAAACATGACGCCAGGTGCTGGCAGTGGATCAATGGCTTCATTTCCTTAATAAGGGAAGGCACTTCTCTCCTGGATTGATTATTACATTTATAAACCCAAGGTGTGCTTTATAGGGGGAAGAATCTATGTCAAGGGATAAGAGCCAAAAGTGCCAGGATCCCTTTGAAGGAAGATATTGGAGAGAGAGAGACAGAGGGAGGAGAGGAAGTGTGTGTGTGTGTGTGTGTGTGTGTGTGTATGTGTGTTGGTGTGTATGGGATTTGAAGTGCCTTCAGTCTTGCTATGGCACAAAATTAAGTACAAGAGTCTCACCTTCAAGACCCATTTCAGTAAGGTCCCAACCTAACCTTCCGAGGCTTGTCGTCCACAGTTTCCCTACTCATAAGCCACACTCGAGCAAACTAGATGGCCATGCTTCCTGAATTTGCCTTGTCTTCCTGCCACCTTAGACTACACTGTTTCAGTGATAGAGTGACCAACCATCCCAGTTTGCCCCAGACTTTCATGGTTTTAGCACTGAAAGTCTGGCATTCCAAGAAATACCTCAGTTCCAAGCAAACCAGAGCACTTGTTCACCCTCCTGATTCCTCTGCCTGGAATGGACTGCCCATCTCTCTGCATTTTTACCTATGTAAATCCCTCAAAGTCCATTTCAGATGTTATCTTCTCCATAATCCATTCCATGCTTTTTTTCCACACTGATTTCTCTCCCTCCTTTAAACCCTTAACAAATGTACTTCATTTATGATATTTCGTATGCTTCACCCTGCATCAGAGAATTCACTCAGTGAACATTTATTCAACCAGCCATTATGTGCCACATCTTTGGCCAGGTACCCTTGCCTGCAAGGAGCTCAAAGAAGGGAGGAAACAGATCGTGAAATACTTACTTGTACTACAGTGGATGAATCTTTAAGAGAGAGATGTGCAAATTCCATTGTCTAAGGATTAAAAGGACAGAGAAAACTGTCAACAACCGATGCGAGTTTTAGGACTAGGGAAACTAATGAAAAGTGATACAGAGTTCCAAAAATTCTGTAGATTCACTTGCAAGACAGTAATTCCTGGTAGAGCTGAAGTCTTCAATACTGATACTGACACCCCCCCCCCCACGAGAGTTTTCAATGCAGTAACTGGGAATTCTTTTTTCTTTTCCTTTTTTTTAGAGAAGTTGTGGGTTTACAGAACAATCATGCATAAAATACAGGATTCCCATATACACCCTATTCTTAACACCTTGCATTGGTGTGGTACATTTGTTACAATTGATGAAAGCATTTTTAAATAATTGTGCTATTAACTATAGTCTCTTTTAATTTAGGGTTCATTGATTGTATTGTATAATTCCATGGACTTTTCTTTTAATTTTCATCCTGGTACCATATATACAACCTAAAATTTCCACTTTTAATGGGAATTCTTTTGTGTTCATACATTTGATCTTTATGAATAAAAACACACAGAACGTCGTAATTCTGTTTAAAAAAAAATTACATGGTTTTTTTTCTTAGTGCAATAATAATATACGACCATTTTGGAAAATTTAGGATATAAGTGTGTGTATGTGTGTGTGTGTCCTTTATCATCACCCAAGGGTATCTACTGTTTACATTTTGGTATACAATCTTTCAGACTCCAAATAGATATATACAGATTTTAAAACAAAATGAGATTTTACTATACATAACTGTTTTATAACCCAATTTCAACAACATTTTACATTTCCATATGTGTGTATATGTGTGCATGGATGTGTACATCTGTCACATTTTAATAACTCTCTATGTTTTATTGTCTTATTTTAATTTTTATTGCCTTCATTTATTTAACCAATCCCCTATTATTGGACAATTAGATCATCTCTCATTTTATAAATAATGCTGCAACAAACAACCTTAAAAATACGTATTTGTGGTTATCCATTATTATCTGAGGGATAAACCTCTAACAGTGGAATTCTTGCAACCATAGATGGACCTATTTTAAAACATTTGATAATATTGACATTTACCCATCTAATTACATTTATTTTTTTAAAAAAATTGCTTTTCTGTACATTTTGCTAGCCAACATATACTTTTGTCAGATGACAATATCTGGAGTTCCCAAAGGGTATTTTCTAAGTGAATGCCAACTTACACGATCACGAAATACACAAAAGTAGGGGAAATAAATCCAGGTGTGACGCAAGCTAAGGAGAAACCGAAACAAGCCTGCTTTTGCGGCAAAGTAGTTAAGCTGTCTCCTTAAGCTCACTCTCTCAGAGTTATTGCTGCTTATTCATAAGGGCACCCAGCAACAGCTGTTCACCTGGCCAACCAAGCTCTCCAAAGCAACATCTCCATATGTTGCAGGGAGAGACACGTGAGCTGGTTCTTAGAGAAGAATGCCCTTGTTCCCTGGCTTTGCATGATGATACTTGTGTCAAAAAGAATGGAAGAGAAAAGCCTAGATCCAAGACTTTGGAGGAGAAACTTGTCTTTGTCACTGCCATTGTTTTACAGATTTCAAAGGGCTCACCCATACCTTCTTGCATCTGTGATGTGGGCAAACAAAACAGGTTTGTTATTCACACTTTTATCAATGGGCTTGCCCAGATCCCACAGTGACAAGGAACACAGAAGACCTGGAATACAGGGCTACTTATAGGAACTTGTCACTGTAAATATTCAGTAAAATACAAAAGGAAAAAAATAAGTTCTGTGAAGCTGCAGCAGAATTCTCCCGATATTTTTGCAAATTTTCATGTACATACTTAGAATGTGTCTATGCTACTTTTCTTTTTTTTTTCTTTTCCTCATTGGAGGAGGTAATGGGCTGTTGCAAGAGACAAGTGTGTGTGTGTAAGTTGTGAAATTCTGGTTTTCTACAGACTCTGAGGAAACAGTTGGTCGGGTACTTAGCACCACCCTGTGAAACTAGGTAACTCTCAGTTTGGCCATCTGAAAAATGGGGATAAAACACCAACTTCTCAGGGGTTCTGTGAGCATAGAAATGCTTCACTCAATTAAGTACCCAAAAACATTCTATCCTATGCTGTTTATTCTTAGATGTACCAGCAGCTTCATCTCCTTTCTCAGACTTTCTTAGACTATAAGCTCTTTGAAGCAGGGACAATGTGCTGTACCGCCCTGAGGTGCCCATGGATAATATTTCCTATATGCACCCACTTATAAAATTGTATTAAAGTGTTATATATTTTATAGGTTCCACATAACATTTAATAGATATTAACTAACAAATATATAGATGCATGTGGTGGTATATACAGAAATTTTTATATAAATGGGCTCATACCATAGATATTTTAACATATTTTTTATTTTACAAATATACTTTACATGTTTCCACCTTTGTGCATTTAGATCTTTCTTAGTCTTTGTATTGGCTACATAATATTCTTTAGTATGGACTAAAGTATCATAAATTTACTTCTGTTGACAGATTGTTGGATGTTTCCAATTTTTCACTGTTACAAACAGTAGTGTACGAAAGCCTTCTCTACATACACCATTTCCACAAATATAAGGGCTTCTTTGGGGTCAAACCTAGGAGTAAACATTTAAGGACAAAACTCATGTATCTTTCATTTTGATACATATTGTCAAACCGACCTTCAAAAAGGCTGTTCCAAAATATTCTCCGAAGCATATGAGTATTCCTGTTTCATATGATATAGATCAACTCTGGGTTTCATCCTTCTTTTTCATCTTTGCCAAACTAGAGACTAATAATATCTATTGCCCTTTTACTTTTAATTCCTTTGAGTAATAACAATGTTGAACATTTTAATGACAATTTTTATCCTTTTTGTGTGAATCATCTATTCATGCCTGTTGTCCATTTTTCTATTGATTTTTTTCCTTATTAACTTATTTGAACACTTTATTTATTAAGGATCTTAGCCACTTATCTATAAGTTACAGATGATTTTGTTAGATTTTTAATTTTTTAAAATTTTGATGTAGAGAAATGCATATTGGTTTTTGTTTCAGTAACTGCATTTGTTAAGATGTCTCTTTACTCCTTCTGTCTTTGGTATTATGCTTTAATCGTTCCATTTTGTCATGGCCAATTCATGCATTCTACATATGTAAAATGATAGAGTTGAACAAGATGATATCTAAGGTATGTTCTAAGAAGTCTGTGATTTTACCTCCTTAATTCAGACTAAATGCTTAATTCAGACTGGCAGCCAGTATAAAGTACTGAAAATAATGCACACTGAAGTATACATTTTAACAAAATAAAATGTTTAGTGCTTCCGTAAAGTGTAATCATGACTTCTGTTAACAAAACATTGCCAAATAGAGGTCTCAATGAACCTTGTTTAATTAAAAAAAAACAAAATTCTCTCATTCAAATATATTTGTTGAGCACCATATTGAAGATATTAATCAACCCTACACTTCACACAGTCTCGCCTTAAGCAGAGAGCTGACGGTGCCATATTTCATGTAACGTAACTCAGCTCTCTAGGCTACCGCTGATTGGACCAAGAATGGGCACCTGACCCAAGAGCAGCCAACCCATTGGCTGGACGGCAACCTATGGCCTTTGAGGCTTATTTAAAAAAAAAAAAAGAAAAAGAAAAATAGCTAGGTCTGTCAGATTCCTACCCCCCACCCCCGCCCAGTAATTTTATATTTGGAAACTGAAAGAATCAGCCAGTAAGCAGCAGAAGCTGCGACAGAAGAGCTGGGTTGAGACAGCTATGTATTCTACATGCACATTGCTGTTTAAAGTAAGTCAAAATTGCGACCACATTTCATGAGCGTGGGACCAGTGTGGTCACACGGGGTACATGCTTGCAAGGACCCCATGCTTGGAATTTCTTGCTCTGCTGTTCCTAACTTAACTTTATTTTTGAATTGGTCTTTTTCACGTGAATCCGGTGGGACCATGGAGCCTGTGCCAGGGGTTGGAGCTTCTGCTCATGCACAGTCCTGCCTTCAGTGACTGCCTCCTTGCTTTCCCTAGAAGTGTCCTCAGATCTGCTCTCCCTTCTCCTTCCCCCATAGTCTCCATCCCCTAGGGAGGATCTAGGGATGAGCATGGGGACCGACGTCCCTTCCCTGGCAGCTCATTCGGTGGGTGATTCAGTGGGGCGAGTCTCTCGCCCACCCCTATCAAGTTACCTAGTGCACCGCGGGACAGAGGTTGCAATACCTATTGGGCCTTGGGGATCTCCTGTCTGCTTGAATTAGAGCGGAGAGCTCACAGGAAGGGAACATGCCTTGCTCAACTTCCCAACCCCCTGCAGGGGCGTGGTGGCTGACGAGATGGGGATGCCAGTTGTGCAGGCCAAGTCTCAGCGCAGGGGCCCCCAGGTGCCTATGAGGGTATGCACTCACCCCTAAATATCCCCATACCCAGGGAGACATGATATTAAATAGCAAATAAAAACACCAGGACAGGATGGGGCAGGGAGGACGGGGAGAAAGAGAGAGATACACACAGAAATAAGAGGCTGCCAAAGAAATGAGAGAGTTTTATATTTTAGTACTTTTAGCAGCACTTTTTCTTGCTTTTTAAACAATGGGTTCTGTATTTTCATTTTGAAATGGACCTCACAAATTATGTAGCTGGTTCTGACTATAACACTAAACTTTTTAGTGGGGATGGACGGGCTACTTCCAGCTAGGGAAATCAGGGTGTCTTTCTCAGAGGCTGAAGCTCAACAATCCGTGGGTACTCAGTGAATGTTTGCAGAAAGGAAAGGGTTGAATAAATGACTTAATTAATGGATGAAAGTGAATTGGATTTAAAGGAAGGGTGGGGGAGACAAAAATAGAGACAGATCGTTAGTGAGAGGGCTGTGATGGAAAGGACAGTGTTCTTGGTTGAAATAGAGGGTACATAAAGGGAGGAGGGGGCTGATTAGGCCAGAAATTTAGATCCCCAGGATGAGGGCTTTACCTGATGTTTGGTTGAGCCACTGAACATTTATAAGCAGGGAAGATATGTGCAAAGTCATAACGTAAATTAATTAGTTGACAGTGAGTAGAGTGGATAAGAGAGAAGAAATAGAGGGCAAGGAGAAGTTAGAAAGCCTCTGCAATAGTCCAAGTAGGAATAATGAAGACTCCAACAAGGGAAAGGGGAAGGCATTGAGCAAACACACTTGAACAGAATAAACAGGAGTTTTTGAAGAAGTATGTGAGAAGGGGAGGGAAAGGGGGTAAATACTAAAATAAAAAAAAAGCTCTCAGCCATGCCTGTGGCCTGGGAAAGGGGGAGCAGGATCAGAACACTGGAAGTCCTACAATACAGTCATTTCTTATGTTGAGAGGGGAGGCAGGAGAAGGAAAAGGGATACTAGGAAAGATCTTGAAAACACCTGGTTGTCCCTGCACACAACCTTATTTGTATCAGCAAGGGATTAGGTAAATGCTTTCTTCAAAATTTCAGTCCAGCTACAGTCACATTAATGGAATTCTGTAGGATCTATATTATGGGAGTTTTCTGAATATAGGTGGCCAGACTCTCAACATGAAAATAGTGATCTCTCCTTAACTCAAATTCTATAATTTTGAATTTGTGACCCTTCTAACTGGCCAGGCAAAATTTTACCTTTATTTAAAGAATTTCATCCTTCATAAACTGGTTCAAATGGCAAGGTAAAGTATTTCAAGGGGACATCTACCACACTTAAGAGAAGAAAATACATCCTTATAAGCATCATTTACATAAAATGACTGATGTGATGTTCATTACAAAATCCTCTTGCTTTTTTTCATTAAAGGAGAGCCATTCTATCCTAAGCTGGACCTGGTCAGTGTGCTTGAGTTATCATTTGTGCTCTGAAGTAATGAAATCATGTTACTTAAACTCCTCCTCCATTTCAGACTCCTTCCTGATTCAGACTGACCTTTACCATACATCACTGTAAAGAAATCCCCGTGGGGTTGGTTATCGTGGCGAGATGCTAGTCATCAGAAAGGCGAGGTCAGTGCCTCTTCGTAAGGTCTGCTCACACTCTGAAAAGGGCCATTGCAGGTGTGACAAGGAGGCTCACCCAGGAGGTTCCACCCCTCTGACTTCCAGGGAAGATTACTCCAGCCTACAGCTGCATCTATTGCTTTCACCTTCCATGCACCTGAGATCCCACCATCAGATTGGCCTCCTTTGACTCTAGCCCCTGGTTTCCACACTAGGACGTGGCTCGAGCTCACCCAGTTCGTGCACCAGTAATTGGGTCAGTCCTGTAGTTAGTGACTTACTTGCAATTTTAAAAGGTTGCACGGCTGTGAAAGGATTCCCCATTTGCTAGGAAAGGAAGAAGAGAGCAGCCTGAGCTTTGGGGCCTGGATGCAGGGATAAAATTAACCAGTAACCTGAGGGACTTCAGGCTGATAAAGACAATCAGGGGAGGCTGTGAAAACTTATGCTCTCAAGTTTCAAAATATAGAACTGAACCTGACCGCTGACCTCGAAGTCTAGCTTGCAGGACCCAAAGATTGTGCTAATTTGCATATCAGATAAATGTGCTGTATGACTAGAATCAATAAAACTGATTTTTACCACCCCTCAAATAAAACCAGTTGCAATGTTTCATTGCCTTACCAGATACACTGGGAAGAATGATGCCCCTTTTCCTTCATAGTGACTTCCTGATTTTTAGGCACAACTGTTTTACCATTGGCATGCTGTAGAATGAGGAGTAAAGAAAGGGATGAACAAACCACAACCAAGAGGAGAGGAATCTCTCATTCCCCCACCATTATATTCACTATTGCAGCCTTCTGTGTAATATTTATATAAACATTTGTCCTAAGCACCTTAAAAATGAGCCACATAGAATCTTCCACAATGCTTGCCAGTTAGCTGTGCACACAGTAGGCACTCAACAAATATGTGGTAAATTAAATTGTACCAGTGAGCAATGACTGATTTTGAAATGAAACTTGTTTTTCTAAACGGAAATCCAGGGGCTTCCCTTGGGGGTGAAGCACATCACTGCCTTCCCTTCCACATTCCACACACGTGCCCAGAGGCCTCCAGGCTGTGGAGTCCAAAATGAACTCATTGCCATTAAAGTCCCTTAAGGCTTCTGGATATGGAAATTCACATTTTTCACATTGTCTAGAGGTGTTGGTTTACATCTAAATTTCAGTCCCCTCCTATTCCTCTTCCCGACCCTCCAATTAACAAATTATCTAAACGGGTCCTCAACATTTGACTATTTCAAAATAAACTTACCTTGTGGAGAAACCGTAGCTTTAGGGGCTTCTCTAGCCAGGCTGATGGGCCCAGAGCTGGTATTAAACCAGTGACCCTGGATTTCTGGGAGCACACATGTGGAACACCACACCTGAGACACCCTGTTCCCCAAGCCAAGACACACGCCCGTTATAAGTATAAAGTGGATTTCCCACGTGAAATTTTTCCTGATGCCTCAACCTGAATTGACTCCTTTGCAACCTGGCCTTAAAGAAATAAGTTAAATGTTTAATTGGTGGCTGTATTATCAGGAGTAAACAATGGATGGAGGAGATAGCTTGGCTGAGATTAAACTACTTCCTTTTTCCCTATCATTTTCTTTTTTAAACATGATGGATCCAAAGGTATTTATTTCTGACTCAGTTGTGAACAATGTGCATTTACAGGCACTTGAACATCACTGACGTATTTACATGTAATTACTGTTTGGGGAATAAGTGTCAACGAGCTTCATTGCACCAAACTGAAAACTTGAACATTTATGTCATTGAGAAGTTAAAAACCCCAGAAAAGAAGAGGGATCCTTAACTGAATGAAGTCATCAATTTCTATTTGAATTTAAAGATTCTATAAATTTTCCCCTTGGTAACTAAGACCCTAGTTGTACCTGACAATAACTAATTTCTTTCTGAGAAAATATCTACATTACCTCCAGATTTCATGTTTGATTCTTGGCAGTCACAGAGGATAGTCTAAGAAGAAATAAATAATTGGTTTCTTGAATCTATGTTTGATGTACTTGGAAAGATTCTAAAGGAGGGATTCCCAGACAACATGGGGGTGGGAGGGGGAGCCTGGTCCCTGGCAGAACTTGTCAGAATCACCAGGGATGGAGGGGCGATTCTAATGGTACAAGCTTCCCTACAGCAACTCTCATGCCACTCTATCTCTCTATAAAAATATCAGCTGAATGAGCGACTTCAAGGCATACCTGGGAAATATCATAGTTGCAGACCACCACAATAAAGCAAGGATCATAATAGAGCAAGTCACATGAATATTTTGGTTTCCCAGTGCATATTAAAGTTATGTTTACACTATACTGTAGTCTATTAAGTGTGCAATAGCATTATGTATAAAAAAACAATGTATGTACCTTAATTAATAAATACTTTATTACTAAAAATGCTAACCATTATCTGAGCCTTCAGCAGGTCAAATCTTTTTGCTGGTGGAGGGTCTTGCCTCGATTTTGCTGGCTGCTGACTGAACAGGGCGGTGGTAGCTGAAGGTTGGGATGTCTGTGGCAATTTCTTAAAATAAGATGACAATGAAATTTGCCACATGGATCAACTTTTCCTTTCATAAAAGATTTCTCTGTAGCATGCAATGCTGTTTGATAGCATTTTACCCACAGTAGAACTTCTTTCGAGGTTGGAGTCAATCCTCTCAAACCTTGCCTCTGCTTTATCAAATAAGTTTATGTAATATTCTAAATTTTTGTTGGCATTTCAACAATGTTAATAGCATCTTCACCAGGAGTAGATTCCATCTCAAGAAACCGCTTTCTTTACTCATCCGTAAAAGCAAACTCCTCATCCTTTAAAGTTTGATCATGAGATCGCAGCAATTCAGTCACTTTGTTAGACTCCACTTCAAATTCTGGTTCTCTTGCTATTTCCCATCACATTTGCAGTTACTTCCTCCATTGAAGTTTTCAACCTCTCCAAGTCATCCATGAAGGTCATAATCAACTTCTTCCAAATTTATTAAAAGCTGATATTTTGACCTCCTCCTATGAATCAGAAATGTTTTCAATGGTATCTTGAATGGTGAATCCTTTCCAGAAGGTTTTCAATTAACTTAGCCCAGATCCATCAAAGGAATCACTGTCTATGGCAGCTATAGCCTTATGAAATATATTTCTTAAATAATAAGACTTGAAAGTCAAAATGACTCCTTGATCCATGGGCTGCAGAATGGATGTTGTGTTAGCAGGCATGAAAACAACATTAATCTTGTATATCTTCATCAGAGCTCTTGGGTAACCAGGTGTTTTGTCAATGATCTGAAATATTTTGTAAGAAATCTTTTCTTCTGAACACTACGTCACAAAAGTGGACTTAAAATATTTAGCAAACCATATTGTAAACAGATGTGGTATTATCCAGACTTTATTGTTCCATTTATAGAGCACAGACAGAGTAGATTTAGCATAACTCTTCAGGGCCCTAAGATTTTCAGAATGGTAAATGAGCATTGGCTTCAATTTAAAGTCACCAGCTGCATCAGCCCCTAACAAGAGAGCCAGCCTGTCCTTTGAAGCTTTGCAGCCAGGCATTGACTTCTTCTCCCAAGCTATGAAAGTCCTGGATGGCATCTTCTTCCAATAGAAAGCTGTTTGTCTTCATTGAAAATCTGTTGTTTAGTGTAGCCACCTCCATCAATTATCTTAACTAGATCTTCTGGATAACATGCTGCAGCTTCTACATCAGCACTTGCTGCTTTGCCTACATTTTTATGTCATGGAAATGGCTTCTTTCCTTAAACCTAATAAACTAACCTCTGCTAGCTTCAAACTTTTCTTCTGCAGCTTTCTCACTTCTCTCAGCCTTCATAGAATTGAAGAGAGTTAGGAACTTGCTCTGGATTAGGCTTTGGCTTAAGGGAATGTGGCTGGTTTGAACTTCTATTCAGTTGACTAAAACTTTCTTGAAAGAATTGAAGATAAGATGAATTCTATGAAATGAGAGCTGAAAAAAGAGATGCAAGAAATCAAATAGAAAATAATATATAAGGTAAGTTAAAAGGCAGAAGAATAGAAGTTAAAGCAAAATAATTAAACCGGAGCTTAAAGACACATTGGAATAAGAAAAGAGAATATAATTGTAAAAACAGTACAAAACAAATAAAATGCCAATGACTTGTGGACAGGCTTAAATAAAACAGGGGAAAAGACACAGAGTTGAAAACAATCACAGAGAGGATAATGTATATGGAATTATATGAATAGAGGCTTAACAAACTGTTAATAACTGTGGGTTTTCTATATATACTCATTATCTTATTGAGGAATTTCCCTTCTATTGCTAGTTTGTTGAGTGCTTTATCACAAAGAGGTGTTGGATTTTGTCAAATGTCTTTTCTGGTCAATTGAGATGATCATTTGTTTTGTTTTGTTTTGTGTTTTTTTTTCCTTCATTCTATTAATGTAGTGCATTACACTGTTTTTTATGTTGACCCTACCTTACATTTCTGGAATAAACCCCACTTAGTCGAGATGTATAATTCTCTTAATATTCTGCTAGATTTCATTTGCTATGATTTTGTTGAATTTGCATTTTTATTTGTAAGGGATATTGGTCTATAGTTTTCTTTCCTTGTGATGTCTTTATCTGGCTTTGATATCAGGCTAATCCTGGCCTCACAGACTTTGGAGGTACTCTCTGTGATTTTTTGGAAGAATTTGAGAAGAATTGGTGTTCATTCTTTAAGTGTTTGGCAGAAATCAGCGGTGAAGCCATCTGGTTTTGGGCTTTTCTTTGCAGGGTTTTGCCTGCTGATTCAATCTCTTTCCTTTGTATTGGTCTGTTCCTATTTTCTATTTCTTTCTGAGTCAATTTTGGTAGTTTATGTTTTTTTTAGGTATTTGTCTATTTCATCTAGTTTGGGATGAAAAATGTCCATGAGTAAATGATTCCAAATCCCAGCTCCTTTATTTATTTATTATTTATTTATTATTATTAAGTATTTATTGAAAACCTGCTAAAGCCTAGGCATTATGCTATATTATGGGAGGTTTATGAATGAGTAATATTTTCTCTACAGTCTCTGCCTCAGTGAGTTTACATTTTTGCGGATTGAACATGATCTGTTCACAAGTGGTTGGTTACATGTCACAGCCATATACTGAGTGCCGTGAGAAGCCCCAGGGGCCTGGGAAGCAGAGACTCCAGGGGCCATCAATGAAACCTTCATGGATGAAATGAATAGCATTAATGCCTATTAGAATAACAAATACCAATTCTTCCAAGGCTTTGGGTTTTCCTTTTGTTTTGTGTAATTTTAAGAGAGAAAACTGTGGAAGGATACCTAATCTACATCAAAGGGTTTCCATAGATTCAGGTGTCAGTGGTGTGAGTTATTCGGAGGAAGATATTCTATAAGCCCCCTAAATCACATTTTGTGGGTCATTTCCGCAAACATTCGGTGTGTGGGTGATGCTGGGGAGCTGACTGTGTCGCTGGCCCTGAGGTCTGGGGCAGAGGGTAAAGTCCTGGCACTCGGGAGCCAAGTTGAACACACTCAACAGGGAACCAACTCCCTCTCTCCAGAGTGAAGATCCCATGAGACCTGAAGGGCATTGAGGGAGGAGAGAGGGTGGCCGGTGAGAGGGCGGTCAATCTCCAAGTGCTCAGCTGGAGAGAGCAAAGGTGGGTAATCTGAGATCCTGCTCAGTGTAGCGACATATAGGGTAATGAGGCCAGGGACAAGGAACCCAGAGGGAAAGCAAGTCTTCCACAGTCACAGGCAGTAGATGTGAGAGGAGGAATCCAAATGCAGAGGCAGATAAAATTTTAATGTTTTGGGCAACATGTCCTGGAGCAATGAAAGAAGTCAAACATTATTCTGGATTGCGTAAGTGGAGAAACTGCGAAAAAGTCAAGGGTAGTGAGCCCAGGGTTGTAAAGGGTGAGTAGTGTTCGACCAAGGAAACTAGAGGGAATGTCTATTAAGGTTTAACCATTCCCTGCCTCTCAACCCATCACGGCTCTTCTCATGGCTTTTGTTCACTGGATTTAAACTTGACCGTGGTTCCCGATGTTGTTGCCAGGCCTACACATATGAGAACAACATAGACTGGGAATAATAGTCATGCTTTGTTTTGTTGTGCTTTGCTTTATTTTGCTCACAGATATTGTGTTTTTTAATTCTTGCTTCCTAAGTTCCCGTTAATATTCTTTATTTGTGTATATTTGCATATGTGCCACTTTGGACTGAATTCTCTAATGGTTTTTCAGTTTCCCAGTCTTAATTTCCAAATTTCTTGCGGTAGTTTGAATCTGCTATTTCTTGATTTTCTTTTGTTTTCCTTAGGCAATTTATGTCAGTGTCCAACATTTTTTCCCCATCTTCCTGACATTGTCATGGCAAAAAAGTTATTTAATTTTTTTTAGCAACATCTACCTTTTTTTTTTTTCAGTGAATTACCCTTCCCATGTCTTAGCTATCCAACTGTCTCCTTCAGTGACCCCTGTCTTCCTTATGCACTTGAAAAATTTTCCATTATTTATCTGAACCTGAAGTGCAATCTCTTTTTCATTCACTACCTTTGCCTTTCTTATCTTTTTTTTACACTCCCTGGACTTTGTTCAGTAATCTTTCCTGGCTGCCTCTGTACCTGATGCTTAATACCTCACATATGCCTCTTTCTTGCTTTTGATTACTTTTTTCTACTTGTTCATCCACATTGTGGATTCCCTTATTGCCAGGACTACAAGCATGATGACCTCTGGGTTTATATTAATTTATATTTGAGTACTTTACATTTCTAATCATGTTCTTCATTTCTTCCCTCACTTTTGCCCCTGTGGTTTCACCTGGCCCCTCCGATGCTCTTCAGAATTGTACAGCATCTTTACAGAATGGGACAGCGACAATGCCATTATCTGCTCCCAAAATGTGCTATGGGGTAGAGAAAAAGGTGCTGTTCTCTTCCCAGAAAACTTGCTCCTTGTAAAACACTGGGGAGGAAATCCTCACCCACTGTGTCACTGTCTAACCATATACCACCCAGGCAGCAAACACTCTACAAGGTGAATCACAGAAAGAAAAAGGCTCCTTTGTGCTGGATTTCCTTGGCATCCGTCTGTGATTCAGAGTCCAGAAGGATGAGGAAAGGACCCTGAACTGGGAATCAAGAACTGAGCCCTCAGCCCCGGCTTTGTCACTAAACAGCTCTGAAATATCAGCACTTTCCATTTCCTTGATCTCGGTGACATCTCTTCTTTTATCCTATTCTTCCTCCTCTGCAAAATTAGGGATAAACTCCATATTAACGGGCCCTGTCGAAGGCTCCCAGGGTGTCCATTGTGACCATTTTCTCTCAGCTGCCAACATAAGGAAGACTTGTGCTAACTTTTGTCTTCATTAATCACACCCTCCCTTTTGTTCTTTTCATCCTCTTCTAGGCATCTTTCTTCCCCACCCCACTTCATTCCCACCCAGTGCTATCATGCTTTTTAACATATAAGCCCCCTTCCCCCTTCTCCTCCCTTCGTTAAGTGGGAAGGTTTGCTATGGGCCAAGAAGGCAGAGTGATGCAGGGGTAAAGGGAGCTGACCCTGGAGCTAGACTTCCTGGATTCACAACTAGCTCTGTGACCTTAGGTGTGTTACTTAACCACTCTGTGCCTCATCTAGAAAATGGGAATAACATTAGTACCTAAGACAGAGGACTTCTGGAAGGATTAAATGAGTTAATATTAATTAAGCATTACAAGATTACTTGGCAGGAAGTAAGTACTGTATGAATGTTAGCCAAAGGAGAAAAAAGTATTTGTAGTTTAGAAGTCTCCAAATCTTTAAATAGAAGGCTGAATTCTGATGAATCAGTTTCAAGAATCAGTAAACTAAATAAAAGGTTTGGAGGTCTGGGAGGACTTCTTTGTGCCCTAGAATCACAACACAGGGGCCCGGCATCCCCTAAAACCACATATAGGTGGCCCTATAGGGGGCTCAGATCTTTGATTTTAATCCAGCTGTATTATTTTCTATCAAAACTTAAACTTCGATAGAATAATTCAGTATATATATATATAATTTTGAATGTAGCAAACAATAAAGAGTTTTTCATATAGGTCTCTTTAAAGTGAGGGATCCCAACCAGACAATCTGATGATCTCTGAGACATTTTATTTTTTTTACAGATAAAACCTGCAACCATGAGGTGACCTAATATTATGCTTCTCTCTGCCACTATTTTTCCAGCAGGTAAACTCGGTCAATGCATGAAATCCACATGTTTTCAAATATGCTTCTCTACAGGTAAGGGGATAATGGATGAGGGAGAAGACATCACATAAAGATAGATGTTCATGGCCCCCAGCTGTCTAATTTTGGGGTGTCTGGACATAAGAGGATGAACATCATAACAGGAAAAGCTTGCTGGCAGAGTCTTTGGTATAATTGCATCTAAATTTAAAGGACGCTTGGAAACCATAATCTTGAAAGGCAAATCACACTACTCTATGAGGATGGGCAACTCAAATGGTTTGTTGGAGATTTTGCCCCACAAGAAGCAATCTTTTTTTTGTAGGGATTAGTGGGGACTAACTCAGTGGCTGATAACTGTCTCTTGAAATGAAATTGACGTGACTATCAATGTTAGAGTGAGAGTACTTCAACAGCCTTGTCCTTCTAGTATCTAAATATTTATGTTTGGGAAGCTATAAGAGCAGTTATTTAAGGAAATAATAATGAGAAAGATCAGAGAAGCAGAAAAGACTGAGGGCACATTTTAAAGTCACTGTTATTAGAAATATGATTCTTTTTATAGTATTAAAAATAAATCTTTAATTCCCTTCATTCCATTCAGAGTCTTTTCTACCAACATCTGGATAAAGGAATCTCATCAAATCCATGGTGCTTTGAGACATTCCTGGAGCATGGATGTTCTTGAGATTATGCTTTTGGATTACTTGAATAGAAATAATAAATACTTTCAGTACTTAAAGCTGTAATGCTTTGGGTTGGATTTAGATTTTTGTTTCATTTTAGTAAAAGGTAGAGATTCAAAATCAGCTCCTTAACCAGAAGGACATATTGGACGTGAATATAGTTTATTGCTTTCTGACCCACATTGCTCCGTTTTTCATCATTTGAAAAGTTCCTTGACAAGTTGAGCACCTGCAGCTCAGCATTTCCAAACATCTGCCTTGAAGGAAGCACTTTGCTTCAGATTTTCACATAATGATCAAAAGTGGGTTTGACATTCTCAGCTTAAACAGGAACCAGGGGGATGGTCTGACAGAGATAGACATTTGAGGACAACGTGCAAGAGAAAAAATACTTGGAGCCCTCAGAAGCTTGACCCTAGAGTCAGGGTTAACTTGGCCTTTGGAAGACTGCCTTTGACTGAGAAACAAGTAATCAGTGGTCTGGCTCTGGTTCTGCTCCAGTTTGCCAATCTGTACAATGGGAACTTTTCTACTTTGGAAAAATGTAAAATCAGTGGACAATGAAGACATGACTTCAAGTTCTGACTCTGCTGAAAACTAGCTATGTGACAATGGGATAATATGCTATCCTTTCAATCTCATTTTCTTTTAAAAGAGGGGGGTTCAAGGTCCCTACCACCTCTAATATTCTATGATTTAGAATTTAAAAAGGAAAACTCAAAACAAATGGTTAGAGTTTAACACCATCTTAAAGAAACAGTAAATTAAAATTAATAAATCTATGTTTTCAATTCAATTTATTCACCAAAACCTACTGCACCTTAGACCAGGCTCAAAACCATGAGCAAAAGCAGGTAGGATCCCTGTACTTTCAGGGATTACAGGAGGAGGGAGATAGACACTGATCAAATAATCATACAAACAAATATGAAATTATTTCAAGACAATGGATGAAGAGCCTAGGAAAGAAGAGACACTAAGGAGGAAAAAATAATAATGTCAACAAATGACCTCATAACATATGCTGAAATTAGGTCAATAAAAAGTTGAAAACAACTGCAGAAAAGTAAGAGTGCCAGCATTGTTTAATTATCCCCTGTTCCGGAATTTCAGAATGTGTCATATGGAATGGATTCCGGAATGTGTAATAAAGTCCCCTAAAATAACTAGTCAGCTAGTATCTTCCAGGAGTTCTTCCTGGTTCATTCCCACTTCCATCACTTCAGTCAGTCAGCTCATTTTTATTTTCAAATCACTATGTCCCAGATATCTTGCGAGGCACTAGGGAAATAATATGAAGAAGACAGTTCTTGCCAAATGAGACTTTGCTGTGTAACAAGTCATTTCAATACTCAGTGGCTTAGAACATTGTTTTTCATGGTTCTGTGGTTGGCTGGTTGGTCCCTGGGCTGATTTTGCCTGGGCTCAATTATGTGCTTGTATTCAGCTGGAGGGTTGGCTGGCAGTTGTTGCTGGCTGTTGGTTGGGGGCCTCAGTTCTCCTCCACATGGCCTCTCATGCAGCCACAGGCAAGACCAGCTTCCTTCCATGGTAGTCTCAAGGCAGTATTCCAGAGGAAGAGGGCAGAAGCTGCAAGGGTTCCCAAGGCCTAGCCTTAGAAGTCATATAACATCACTTCTATTGCATCGTATTGGTCAAAGCAAATCATGAGAGTCTCCTGGTTTCAAGAGGTGGAGAAACAGATTCCACCTCTAAGGAAGCATATATGAAGATGGGAGGAATTTGTGGTTGTATTTTGGAATCTGCCAAAGATTGTGATTATGAGCAGAGATTTTGGACCAAAAGACTGCTGGGATTCATCTTCTGCTCTGCCATTCACTCACTACCTATGCAACACTGGATAAGTTCCTTCACCTCTGCACGCCTCAGTTGCTTCATCTGTAAAATGGGAACACTCACAGTTCCTATCTCAGGGAGTGTTGATGGAATTAAATACTGTAACATATGTAAGGCCCTTAAGGCAATGTCATGCTTATAGTTAGCACCAAATAGAGGCTAGCTATTATTGTTATTAATCCAGTCTAGTGGAGAGAAAGACATTCACCAGCAAGTTGCACGCAGGGATATTTAATTAGCATTGAGGTAAGTGTTCTGAAGGAAATATAGAGGATAATGACAAGAAATAGCACAGGTGAGTCAGGAAGCTTCTCTGTGTAATGACTTTAAGCTAAGGCCTGAAAGATCCACACACAAATCCAGATGAAGGTGGGAATAGGTCTCTAGGAGTTAGGAACAGCATTTGTAAAAGCTAAGGTGGGAAGGAGCTAAGGGTACACTTGAGGAACTGAAAATTCAGACTATTCATTCTTTCTTTTCCTCAGCATTTGCTTGCAAGAGTTGAATATTAATTTCCATATTTTGTCAAACTTTCCTTTCAGGTATTACTCTTTAAACCCCCACCCAAATAAAAGAGTAAAAAAAAAAAAAATAAAGTATTACTCAACTATTAGGGAAGCAATGGGAAAGAGCAGAAAAATCCTTGTCCTCGGAATCAGACAGACTCAGCTCCCAGTTCTGTCTACAGTTTACCCTCTGTGTGAACATGAACAAGTCGAGCTCCTCATCTACAAATTAAAACCAAAGACCCTTATTTTTAAGGTTGTTGTAACAGGGTATGATAGTCAAAATATTGAGCAAGCAGAAGAGGCACAATGGGCTTGTGTACCATTGTTTGCCACAGTCTTAGGCCTGGCTGTGAGTATTAAATGATGTACCATTTCTGACGAGCCTCCAGGGTGCCTAAAACTTAGTGGGAGCTCAACAAACAGTGGCTCTTGTTATTATGGTTTGCATTTAGTGTTCCCTTTGGTGGCCCATGGGGCTCACAGGACAGCAGGACTGTATTGCCTCCCTCCTTCCAAGCTTCCTCTTGGGGTAACCAGCCCAGGGCTCCACACACGGGTTGCTGACAGCCTCCCTGGGGCTTGGATCAGGGAGCTTTAACCAGCCCCAGCCCAGCAGAGATGGCTGAAACTGAGTTCCACCAGCCAGCCCTGTAACAAAGGTTAGGTCTGAAGTTGAAAGGCATGAAGGGGGTGGGCCTCGCCTTTCTGTGGGGCTTCTCTTTGCCATTCTCCCCACTCTCTGCCCCTCACTCCCAAGAGCACCCCTTTGAGGCTAGCTAAGCTTCAGGGCTTCAGCCAGCTTTCCTCTTCATCACCCCTGCCCACCGCTGTTTTCTCTTTCTCTCTCCCTTTCCCCCCATTTTTTTTTTTTTTTTAACATGCAAGTTGCCATGAAAAATTTGTTAATGAAATATTTGCTCAGAAGTCTGCTCTGGACTGGACTGATAACCTATCTGTGTTTGAGTTTGGCTTCCCATATTCTAAATACTCATCTTCTGTCTGTTTAGCTTATTGATTGGTTTGGCAGGAAAAGAAGCCTTGTCATCAGTGACCAAGGTCAAACTAAACAAAAAAGGAAGGGGGTGGGGAGGAGAAGATGAGTGGGCTCAGGAGGCTAGAGAGACTTGTCCAAGTTTCCTTGAAGAGACCCCCACCCCCACCCCACCCCCCAGGTTTCAATTCAGCTTTAGCTGGCAGAGGGGAAGCTCTGTTCCCTCAGAGGGGGCCAGAGTGGAGACTTCGGTGCAAATGCTGCAAAGCGAGAGGCCAGCAGATGGTGTAAACTTAGAGGAGTTTCTTGGACTATCCCTGGGCTGGTGTGTTGGGTGAAAATGACGGCAGGCTGCTCATGGCTCTGTGAACAGGATTAAAAAGCTTCTCAGGATATCATTGCTGAAAATTCTGCTGAAATCTGACTTGTCACTAAGACTGACTAATAAATTAAAAGTATGATAATTATTAAATTAACGAAAGTAAAGCCAATGGACAGGGGCCCCATATATATGGGATACAGATTCATGGCCCAAATCATTGAAAACCCATAAGTGTGTATGACTCTACTGGGGTCTGAAAGCATCACGCGATGGCTTTGCTTCTGACTTGCTGCCTTAATTATGCTTCTAAAGGCTGACAATTAATGAGGTGGCAGTCAGTGGGTGTGTGCTGGTGGGGCAATGTAGGGAGGCCTGGTGTATAGATAGGGGCTGGGGCTCTGGTATCTGGCAAAGCTGGGCTGGAATCCTGCTCCTATCACTACTAGCTATAGGACCAGGGCAAAACTACTTAGGCTCTGAGCCCCAATTTCCTCATCTGTAAAACAGGGGCATAAGACCTACCTCAGAGTTGCTGTGAGGGCAAATGAGATAACATGAGTTCTGAGAAGTCTAGAAGAAACTGAGATCAAATATCTGCTAAAGGGATGTCACAAAGAACTCCCCAGCTCATAGACAGCTGAGAGTTATTTATAGTTGTGCATACTTTATTTGCTCACTCCTAAACACAGGTTATCGAGGTGTACCAGGTGTGCTTGGCACTAGGAATGCAGATATAACTAGCACGGTCCTAGCTCGCTAGGAGCTTGCTATATTTGCTGGAGAAAAGCACAGAAACATGGACATTAAATGGTCACAGATGCTGTGACTCAAAGGACAGTTGAGAACATAAAGGAAGAGTGACCGTTTCTCCCTGGTAGGCGGGAAGACGGAAGGAGGGGTCCAAACAGCTTCTCAGAAGACATTTAGAAATAAGTGGTGCTTTCCAGGTAGACAAGAGGAAAACAGAAGGGAGCACAGGGAGCTGTAACATCAAAGTGCAACTGCACAGCCTGTTCTGAGAACTGCATTCGGCTGGAACACTAGATCGAACGGAGGAGAAGCAAGAGACTGAGGCTGGAGAGCAAAGGGGGAGCCTGAAACCTGCCAGCAAGAGGTTGAGGAGTGGGGGACAATCAAGAAATAGAGGCCACACAAAAGGACATTTTTGGGACAATTGAAAAAAAAATTGGAATATGGAATGTAGGTTTTATGTCAACGTTCAATTTCTTGAACTTTATAGCTATACTTAAGGTGGTTATATAAATGAGTATAGAAGTCAAAAGTATAGAAGAGCTATAGATAGATAGAATGACATAAACGTGACAAAATGCAAATAGTAGATAATTTGGGTATCTGAGGGGGTATGTGATGGAATCCTATGTATTGTTTCTGTATTATTATTGCAATATTCCTATAAACTTGAAATTATTTCAAAATTTAAAGTTTAAAAAAGAACAGAAATAGAGGTAACAAGTGTGGACTCTTCTTCAAGGACTCTGCTAATGGAAGGAAGGTGATGAAGGATTAGTTATTGAAGGCACATTTTTGGGGACCTTTTTTTTAATGTAATTTTATTGAGATATATTCATATACCATATAATCCATCCAAAGTATACAATCAATGGCTCACAGTATTATCATATAGTTGTGCATTCATCACCACAATCAATTTTAGAACATTTTCATTACTCCAAAAAATAAACAAATAAAAATAAAATTAAAAAGAACACCCAAAACATCCCATACCCCTTACCCCATACCCCATTTTTTTTTGTCTTTATTTTATTACTCATCTGTCCATACACTAGATAAAGGGAGTGTCAGTCACAAGGTTTTCACAATCACATGGTCACATAAATAGATAGATAAAAGCTATGTATTGTACAATCATCATCAAGAATCAAGGCTACTGAATTACAGTTCAGCAGTTTGAGGCATTTCCTTCTAGCTATTCTAACATACTAGAAACTGAAAAGGAATACCTATATAATACATAAGAATAGTCCCCAGAATGATCTCTCAGCTCTTTTTGAAATCTCTTCACCATTGAAACTTAATTTTGTTTCATTTCTTTTCCCTCTTTTGGTCAAGAAGGCTTTCTCAATCCCATGATGCCAGGTCCAGACTCATCCCCGGGACTCATGTCCCACGTAGGGGGCAGGGTAGTGAGTTTATTTGCAGAGGTGGCTGGAGGCCTTTTTGTAAAATACTTGAACACACTCATCAGCTGTAGAGAAGGAACCATAAAGAAGAAGTTGACAATACAGAAGGGAGAGGAACTAGCCAGTGGAACCAGGTCCTGGTCCAGGGCTGAAGGGAAGGGATGGAATCAAGAGCACAGGCAGTGGGGGAGCTTTGAGCATGGGTGATAAGACCTCTTCCTCTTACCCTGGAGGGGGCAGATGAGAGGGTGGGTGCAGAAGGGATGTCTGTAGATGGTGACAGTGCTTTTACTTGTTCCTGAGAGCTTTTATTTCCTCCATTAACTAGAAGGCAGGTTATCTGCTGAGTATGAGGGGCTGGGAGGAGAGAGGAGAGTGGAGACAATGTGGAAAGTTTTTATGGGACTTTGGGAGAGTTTACCTGGATACGTTAAAGGGTTTCCCAGGGACCTGAAGGCCCAGGTGAAGAAAGGGATTGCACACCTGTAGTGGCCCCCACACACCTATTTTGAGTATTACTTCATCTAAACTCAGTTGAGAGAAGTCATGAAACAAATGATTAGATGATTCAGAGATGAAGTTATGTAGGATTGTTGAGGAGGGCAGGGTGTATGGACATTGAGCGTACTGGGAGAGGAAGGTAGAAGTGATACATCATACAGTTGGCAAAAGAAGCAATGTCTCCTGAGGTGATTAACAAAAAAGAAAGAGACAGAAATAGAGAGAAAGGTCTCCATGAGATCAAACATCAGGTAGGCTGGGAGCAAGGGACAGAGCCTGCTGGATGAGTAGGAGGATGTGATTGGATTCGTGGACTGGAGTTTCAGATAAGGTTGGTGGTGAGTTCCAGGTGCTTGCAAAGCCATGTGTGGCATGGGAGTTGTTGGCTGGAGTGGAGTAAAGACGAAACACACTAGTCTCTGGAATGTCACCAACAAACTTGAGCTGGGGCACTGAGTGGGTCACCCTCTGAATGATTATATTACTCCCTAACAAAGCAGGATTCAGCAGAGACATTGAACTAAATCTTTGAAAACTGTCTTATTCTGCGGTTGATCCATGGATATAAAAAATGTCTGCAAATGGGATGTACATATGATTCCATTAAAAAATAGAAGGAAGGCCATCGAGATTGATCAAGCCATGGTTTCCATGGCTGTGTACCTTGGCACCACAGGGCACTGCAGCAAACTCACAAGGGTTATTTAGAATTTTCAAGGCAAGCACAGCAACTTCTGTTAGTTTGTGTAAACTATGAGCTTGAGGTGGTTCTCAGTTTTAAGTTAGATGGTGCTACATTCCTGTTGATGACCTCATATCTTTGCAAAACTAGGTTTTTTATGATGGTTGTGATAAAAAGCAAGTTCTGAGTGAAAATCAATTTGGAACAGGAAATGAAAGCACTAGGGTCCAACCCGATTCCAAGATTTGGGAGGTTTTGCAATGTTCGACAGATGCACAAACTCCATATATTACTTTCTCTTTCAATTTATGCATATATTTTTTCCCAGTGACTACCAAATTTTTAGGACATAGATGCTTATTATGTTGCTTGGAACTAATCATTTAACAATTGGGACTGTGGGTATTTTTTTGGCCTTGGAATACTAAGACAAAATCTCTAAGTCACCAAGGATGCCATGAACCTCTGGATCAATGAGTTATCCAAGTTTGGGTTTCTGCTGTTAAATTTTTTTAAATCATGAAGAGTTAGAATTGGAAGGGACCTTAGAGGTCATTTTAGAATAGCCTGTGTCATTTTACAGAGAACACAGCCAAGGGAAGTTAAGGGGCCTTTTCAAAGGTCATCTGTTGTTGGTTGAACAAGAAGTAGAAACTGATTCTCATCATTCTTGTCTAACATTCTCTTCTGCTGAAAACAAATGGCTTAATTCACTCATATCAGTCATGTAACAATAATAAAAAGATGAATTCTGTTCATCTCAAAACTCTATTTATAGACATGAAAAACAAATTCTAGCTCTGGAATTTACTAGTTGTTCCTGCTCGGTGTGAGACGTTATTGATATGTGGTCTTTTTAACTAAGACGTATTCACTTGCTGCCACTCCTCCAAGACCCTCTAAGTAAGTGCAACATTCTTTAATCAACTCAGATACAAATTCTGGAGGCAGAATCAGTAGACTCTTGATTCTCTATAGGGTTACTTTCCCAAAACTTTTCTAGTCCCCAAAGTTTTGAATATTGTTATAACATATAAATGTTCCTTTCTTTCACTCCTCACAACTTCATGGTTAAGCAAGTAGAGAACAACAAAGCTGCACGAGACACAAATGTGAGGCAGTTAGTTAACTAGGCTCACTCATGAGCTCCAGCACAGCAGCTTCTATGGATCTCGGATTCAAGTCATGATTCAGAAAAATTAAGAATGTAAGCACATTATTCTGGAGTTACTCTTAATAACCAGGTGAACAAACTCAAGTCCCTATACAATGTTCTGAGGGAGATTCAGTGCCTTCCCCAGCATCTCTGATGATTTCAAGGAGAGTTTGGGGAGGCAGAAGGCAAGTGGCTCTCTGTTTCCACAAGGTGCCTCTTGCTCCTTCCTGCCTGGGTGTATGGTTGGCTGCTGGCTGCATCTTCTCACCCACAGTGGTTCTCCCATCTCTCCACCCAATGTGGTCCCAAGTAAGAAGAACAGCTCTTCTTTAATTCCCCAAGGCACCACCAAGACAATGGCTGTTGTATTCATCACCTGTGTCAGACCTAAACAAACATTAGTATTTTTTTAGTAGGTAGGCACAGCACGGGACAGGAGTTAACTTAAATTTAAATGTTAGAAGTCACTGTCTGGAAAACTCTGCAGTCAAGGTATTTTTCACCCCAACTTTCTACCATCTTCCACAAGCCACAAACCTTGTCTCTAGACTATTTCTTCCATCTTCTCTTCCAAATTCCAATCCCAAACCCTAGGAAGGAAATTCCAAATTGCCATCACTTTGTTAATTAAAGAATTTCTTTCCTTTTGTCACAACTCACTATATCAGCCAAGGTGCCTGGCTTCTAACAACTAAATAGACCTATTAAAAAGAAACAAGATAGTGACACCCCCTTTAGGGTGTGGGCACTTTTTAGTGTTTACCACAAATCATGAAATTTCAGAGTTGCTTTAAAATATTCAAAACTTTACACGTTAAAGGGTATGCTTTACAAGCTAAAAGCAAATTGTGACAAAGTGATTTTTCAAAACCCCAGCCTCAAATGCTATGGTGTTTGTTTCTCTCCCAATCTAACGGCGCTACTGTTCCCAAAGAATGACTTGAGTTGTCTACGGCAGTCTCGGACCCACAAAGCACACCCAGAAGTCTGGCCTAATTTCTTCCCAGTTCAAGATCGTGAGAGGTATGGATCAGAAGCTGGTTGTGTGAAGCAGCAGGTCAGGCATCCGAAAGCTTTATACGATAAGTCGGTGCCACTGTTGACACATGAAGCTTCAGCGGCCCAGCCAAATTGATCAAATATAAACCCAATTTCCGATTTGCAGGGTTGAATGGGCTAACAAATTGTATCAGAGGCTTTGCACCGAAGCCTTTAAGAAAACGGAGCTATTGCCATGAACCCATGGCTCCCTGCCCCTCCCCCTATCTCTAGCACCTCATCTGCACTATTAACACATAATCCAGGGCAAGAGGGCGACAGAGGGAGGGCTGCAACCTCGGACAATCACTAATATTGGGAATGCTGGGTTAATTTTGATGGCCCTCTACTTGGTTCAGGCACATTTATATGCACTGTTTTATTTAATTCTCATAACAGCTGTCCGGCGCTGCCCCGCTCGGTCCCCGGTTCCCGGCCGGCGAGGGGAAACAGGGAAGGAGAGAGAGAGATGCAGACTGCGCGAACTAACCTGGTCATGAATCACGACTCGAACCACACGGCAGTTGTGAAAGCAAGCCCTTTACTACAGCTAGATGAACATTCTGTGTTACTGGTTCCCACACGGGGCACGGCGCCTCGTGGGAGAGCAGCCTCGATGTGGCCGTCAGGCACGGCTCCTTGTGGGCTGTCTCACCCTACCCCGTCCGGGTAAGACCTTTTATACACAATTAACAACCAATAAGCTTCTAGGCTAGTATCGCGTATACAGGATTTCGATTGGTAGGAGCGGGTGGCGGATACATGCGTCACTATGCGGAAACAGGATGCAGGCGCCATCTTGGCTCACTCGATGGGCGGGGGTAACTCTAGAGCAGGCTGCAGCGCATACGCTAGGCCCGATTCGGGAGGCGGCTTTCCACAAACAGCCCTAAAAGGTAATACAGGGAATTAGTATGCCTGTGTGTCAGAATAATTTTATGAAATACTTCCCAATGAATTCTTCACCTGTGATGGCTTTTGTTTACCCAGTCACCCTCTGTCCATCCTGAAATGCACCCTGTCATTCATGGCACTTGGAAGAGTTTTTTTTTTAATAACAACAACAACAAAAATAGATAAACAAAAAAATGTTCTTTGTATTTGAATTTCAAAACTTATATCTAGTTCCAAACATCAGATTTGGGAGATTGATTTCAAGGCAAGTTTTTCACAAATGAAAATGACTAAATTTCTCACATTGGGGGAAAGAAGGAGAGTCGGGAGGCAGATGATGCTAGGTGTGCCTGAGAGCGGTCCTTTACCCTGGACAATGCAGGACAGCAGAGGTGAAGGCTCTGGGACTCCATACTCCCTTCTAGGGCAGGGCTTGGAAAAGTGGACCAGATCCTAGAGTTCCCTGCACCCCATATGAGGCCAGAGTGTAGACTAGAGATAGCTGCAGTTGGGCATAGGCCAAGGGCCCAAGGGAGCCTGCAGAACTCCCAGGCACTATAGCAAGTTGTAGGGATAGATTTTTTCCCTTGAATCTAAGAGAGAGCCAGGATAGAGAGAGGGTCTTAGGGAACCGAAATGGCCTCAGGGCTGGGATATAAAAGATATGGCATGACAAGGGAAGATCTTAGAACAGAGGCAAGTCTGTGGGTGTCTGCAGCTGCCAGTAAGATGGATGTTGGTGGTTGGAGACTAAACAGCATGGTCAGGTGACAACAGAGAGCCTCACCCTCCCTATGCCCTAATACTCCATAAATAACCCTGCCCACTCCCCATTCCATCTCCCAAACTATATGCCACCAGGAAGAAAAGAATGACTGGTTTTACTCTCAATTCACTATGATAAAGTTTCCACCATCTACAGAACTGAGGCTCAAGGTAAAAATTGTTTGATTATTGTTAAGCAAAGAAAATCTTTTTGTCACACTTGAGTTTGTTACAAATGAAATTAATTGCTGCTCTGCACAAAGAAACTGAGGCTTGTAGAGATTAAATAACTTGCCCCAAGGACACTTACAGGTAGTAAGTGGTAGAGCCTGTCTGGTTTCAGCATACAGGTTAGTAACTGCTCCATTCATCAATTGTATCAAAATTGACCTATCACCTTGAAGCCAATGGTTTCCAAGCTTTTCCAGCTGCAACACTCTCAGTTGAACTGAAAATGTAATCAGTAAAAGCAGAGCTGCTTTGTTTGCAGAGAGTGGAAGCAGAGTCTCCTTACCTCCTAGGGGACCCCTGCACCCTGCCCCTGGGCAACTGTTCTAGGCAAACAAGTCGGTTTCTCAGCCCTGAGTACAGCGTGCCCATTTTCACCTACATTCTTTGCATTTTCCTTCTAGAATGTTCCCCTCCCTATCTCTGTTAATTTAAGCTCCCCTATATCCAAACCAATCCCAAGCCAACATGTGGTTTCCTCCAAGATCTTTCCTGGCTAACCCATCCAACTCGAATAATTGTTTTCCTCCTAAATCCCCAATTGGATGGTTGGATGGATGGAGCCATGCATGGTTAATATGTTTGGCCCAAATAACTTTTTGTTTTACTATCCATCATGTAAATGGGAATTTCATGTTATTCATTCTAAAATCTTCCCCTAAAATCTCTAAATCTTCTCTAAATCTCATTGTCCCCATCTGATAAAGGAAGGAATTGGATTCCCTGATCTTTACAGTTACTTCCTGTTCTACCTTCCTATGATCCAGTCACTTACTTAGAACCTGGGGGACCCCATGTACTTAAAATGTAGAAGCTCCTCCAAGACCTTGCTATTCAAAGTGTGGTCCATGCACCAGCAACAATGGCATCATCTGGTATGTTGTTAGAAAGCTCCCTCCCCTCAAGGCTTACTGGATCAAAATTTGCATTTTAACAATATCCTTGGGTGATTCACATGCCCATTCAAGTCTGTGAATCACTGCCACGGTTCTCAACCCTGGCTGCAAATTAGATTCACCAGGAGATACAAAATACAGTGTATAGGCTCCACCCCCGAAGATTCTGGTTCCGTTAGTCAGAGACCCAGAGATGGAGCTGGGGCAGGTGTAGTTTTTAACAACCCCCTGGAGAATTCTAATGTGTAGTCAGAGGTGGAAACTACCACTCTTGCCCTTTGTCAATAAAGTTACCTTTCTCTGCATCATGGTGGTTTAGAGCAGAGATTTGGAATAGGAGACTGTTGGGTATGAATCTTGGCTAAAGAGGAATCCAGGGTCTGACACTCTCTTCTACTGGGCTCAGCATCCTCTTCTTTTGGGGAGCTGCTCCTTACTCTATTCAAACCATATAGTTTTAGCAGAAGCTGCCAATCTTAGTGCTCTTAAAAGAAGATGTTAATCCACGTCTAAAAGCAAGGCTATGAGATATGAGGCCTGAGCTGTTGGCTAGACTAGAGATAGCTGTGTCCAGCTGTAGAGAGAAAACTGGTCCAAAAAACAAGGCTGACCTGTAGAGGGGAGCAGAGACAACCCTGGAGGCCTTCCAAAGCAGCTTCCATCTGTTCTTGAAGCCAGCTGCCTCTCTACCTCCCCAAAGTTTTGTTAACCAAAATACTCAATTCTCTGTCTTGCCTAAGCTAAGTCATTACAACCAAAAGCATCCTAATGATATGGTGTCTCTGACCTACGGCAATTAATGAAGTTTCCTCATCTGCATAACATGGACACAGAGTTGTTCTCAAAATTAAATAAGATATTTAAATAAAACACTTAGAAAAGACCTCATAGGAAATAGCTATTCTTATTCATATCGTTATCATTATTACTACCAATTACTTTAGCTTTTCTTTGAGATGTATTTCTAATCTGAATCCCATGTGTATGCTAAGTGGAATAATGGACATTTTTTCATTTGTTTCTAATCCTTCTCTTGAGGCCCAGAAGCTTTTTGAAATTATTTTCTTAGCCTTTGGCAGACAGTAGGAAGGGTACGGACTGTGGGAGAAGGTGAAGTAAAGGTTTCCCATGCTGCTTTGATCTTCTTGCACAGTTGAATGGACCTCACCTGATAAGCTCATCATTTGACAAATATAGTTTGGATTATTTTCCTCTAGAAAGGTTTATTTATACTTGCTTATACTGACACTCTCCTCTTTTTCTTGTCCCCCTTAAACCCAGCTTCACAGCTTCACAAGACCTTTCTAAAAACTATTGGTATATCATTATAATCCTAGGAGCTGGGACAGGGGAGTGAGCATTAGCTGCTCCAGTGCCAGAAGTCAGGCCACTTCACCTTTCTAAATCTCAATGTCCCCATCTGATAAAGGAAGGAATTGGATTCCCTGATCTTTAGGGTTACTTCCTGCTCTAACTTCCTATGATCCAGTCACTTACTTAGAACCTGTGGGACCCCATGCCCTTAAAATATCTTCCCTGCCACACTCAGCAATCTATTTCTCCTTCTGTTCAGTCATCCTTCGCACAAGCTCCTCACCTTCAGCATTGTTTTACTACATCCCACACAGAAAGGGGAGGGGCCAAAGATCATATCTGCTAGTCTGAGTCAACCACCCACCCTCCTCTTAAATTGCTTTCTTGGAAGCGCTACCTGATAACATTTGTGATATGATATCATATTGCCGTCTCCTACCTACAAGGAATTCTGGAAAACATAGTCTTTTAGTTAGTCACAATGCTCTTAAAGAAGAGGAATGCAAATTAAAATTATACTCAATTACCTTTTTTCACCCATCAGATTGTCAAAAATCAAAATGTTTGATAATACATTGTGTCGAAAAGGACATGAGTAAAGAAGAGATCTCAAAAATTACTGTGGGAGTACACATTTGTACAACTTCTACAAAGGACAGCTTGGCAAAATCTGTACAAATCACAAGTGCATATGCCATTCAACCTAGCAATTCCACTTCTAGGAATTTATCCCATAGACATACTTGCCTATGTGTGAAATGATATATGTAAGCAATTATGCATATAACAGTGCTTGTAATCATCCACCAGTGGGGAATGATTACAGAAATTGTGGCTCACTGATACACTGGAATATTGTGAGGATATTTACAAACTCAAAAAACAGGAAATGCTTTTTCTACTGATATGAAATAATCTAATAGATATACTGTTAACTAAAAAGAGCAAAGTAAGAGATAGTATAGATACAGGTATGGATATAGATATAGAAATATGTTTATAAAACTTAAGGGAAAATATATATGTCTGTTTGCTTTTATATACTTAAAGTAGCTCAAGATGAATATATAAGAAACTGAAACATTATAATATTTATTCCCTCCGATGAGGAAAACTGGCTGGGGGACAGAAGTGAGAGAAGACTTTTCCTGTATCCATTTTTGTTCCTTGTGAAATCTGAATTTGCTCAGAAACAAATAAAAAAGATAAGGGGAAAAGAAACAATATTTGGAACAGGAGACTTTTTAAAGTTAGGATAATACCAAGAACAAGTTTATACTATTAAATTTGAATACCTGTACAAAATTGTCAAAATTAGCTCAACAAGAAGAAAATAACTGAATAAACTAAAAGCCATAGAAAACTTTGAAAAGGTTACCAAAAGCCTAACCCTTAGAAAGGCATCAGATAAAATATTTTTACTTTCCAGTTCTACTACAGTTTCAAAGAGCAAAGAAAATAGCCTCATTTTAAAATCTAGCAAAACTCCAATATTAATATCAAACAAGAATATTACAAGAAAAGACTATAAGCCAATTGAATTTATAAACCTAGATGCAAAACTTCTGAATAATTTGCAAATTGAATCCTACTGTGCCTAAAAAAAAAAATTCATAATGACATAGTAGGGTTTCCCTAGGAGATCAAGTGTGGCTCAACATTAGAAAATAATTAATAGGGTTTAAAATTATGATTGTTTTAATAAATGATGAATAATCATTTGATAAAATTCAATATCCATTTACAATTTAAAAGAATTCTTAGCCAACATAAATTCAAAACACCTTCCTTAACTGAATAGTATCTGTATTAGTTAGGGTTCTCTAACGATCACAGAATCAGTGAGAGATATCTATGAATATAAGTTTTATAAAAGCGACTCACACAACTGTGGGTATGCACAAGTCCAAATTCTGTAGGGCAGTCAGCAAACTGGCAACCCCAATGAAGATGTTTGCTGAACTCCTCAGAAAACAAACTGGCAGCTTCAACTAACTCCTTAGGAAACGCTTTGCTGGTCAGCCGAAGAAGTGAAGGTCCTCTATCTGTCTTGCTTAAAAGTCTTCAACTGATTGATTGGCTTAAATCCAGCCAACTGCATTCTCTCATTGTGGAAGACACGCCCTTCATTGAGTAGTCAGTCACAGCTGCAGCCAATTGACTGATGATTTAATAAACTAGCCTGTTGGTTTATTAACCAGCCACAATCATCCTTGCAGCAATTGTTAGGCCAGTGCTTGCCTGACCAGACAGCTGGGTGCCATCACCTGACCAAGTTGACACATGAACCTAACCATCACAGTGTCTACTAGAAATCCATAGCAAACATCATAATTGGTGGCAAAACAATTGAAGAATTTTCAATAAAATTAGAATAAGACAAAGATCTTTTCACTCCCCACTATATTTTATATTATACTGGTTTTTCTAGTCAACAGAAAGAAAGAGACAGAAAGAGTAAGAGGGAGAGAGAGACCACATGAGAGAAATATTGGAATAAAAGAAACCAAACTGGTCATCATTTAAGGAAAATATGATCATGTACCTAAAAATTCTAACTGAAAAATAGATTAAACTAATAAATGAGTTCAGTAAAATCCTGGATAGAAGGTAAGTATAAAAAAAATACAATGTTCCCATTTATCTACATTAACCAAACACAAAATAAAATAGAAATGATACCATTCAGAATATCAACAAAAACTAAAAATATCTAGGAATAGACTTCATAAGAAGTATGCAAAATTTCTTGGAAAACTATAAATGTTTCCTTGGGAAATAAAAAAAAAAAGACTTGAACAAATGAAAATGTATACAATGTTCATGGATAAGAAGACTCAAATTGTGCATATGACAATTCTCTCCAAATTAATCTATAAATTCAATGCACTTCTAGTAAAAAAAAATCCAAATACTTGTTCCTGTAACTTGAAAAAAATTGACTCTAAAATTTATCCGCAAGAATATAAATGCCAAGAACATTAAGGAAAATTTTAAGAAAGAAAATTGTCAAGGAAGCCCTTGATCTATTACTTACTAAAATATATTGTAAAAGCATATTTATTAAAATATTGTTATATTTCTGCAAGAATAGACAAACAGATCAGTGGAACCCATACATGAATCTGATTCTAATAAGCATATCTAAGACTTTGCAAACTGAACTAACAGACCAGGCCCCAGAGTGATCACTAGGTTGCACACATATGGGACAGATCCAAATAGTATGGCAAAAGCTCTGAAATCTGAACTGACATCAGAACCACAGCCTGCAGAAGGCAGATTGAAACTTATGTCTATATCTAATCATAAATTGCCTGCTAAAACAAAAATATCAAAAATCTTCACACGATTCCAACAAGGCCCAGAACCTCACAACTTAGTATTTGAATGTCAAAGATAAGATTCAAAATTACTCTATATGAAGAACCACAAAATTCTCAACCCCACATGGTAAAAGACAATCTATAGACACCAAAAAGGACATGACACAGATAATGTAAATAACTGACAAAGACTTTAAAGCAGTTATATAAATGCTTGAAAGAGCAATGTGAACATTCTTGGATGAAGGTGGACCCCTACCTTATACAATAAACAAAAATCAACTCAAAATGGATCAAAGACATAAGTATTAGAAGCAGGACAATAAAAACCCCTAGTAGAAAATATAGGGAAGACATGTTAGCCAATGTTTTCTTGGACTTTATACCCAAAGCACAAGCAACAAAAAATAAATAAGTAAATAAATCCTATCTCATGATAATCAAAAACTTTTGTACATCAGAAGACTTTATCATGAAAGTACAAAGACAACCTACACAATGGGAGAAAATGTTTGGAAACCACACATCCAATAAGGGTTTAATATCCAGAATATATAAAGAAATCCTACAACTCAACAAAAAAAGACAAACAACTCAATTTAAAAAAATGGACAAAAGACTTAAATAGACAGTTCTCCAAAGAGGATACACAAATTGCCAAAAAGCACATGAACGTCATTAGCTATTAGGGAAATGCAAATCAAAACCAAAATGAGATACCATTTTATATCCACTAGAATGACTACTATTAAAACAATGGAAAATTACAGGTTATGGAGAGGATGTGTAAAAATAGGAACACATTCTTTGGTGGTAGGAATGTAATATTGTGCAGCTGCTGTGGGAGACAGTTTGGTGGTTCCTCAAAAATTTAAACACAGAATTACCATATGACCCAACCATCTCACTTTTAGGTATATACCCCAAAGAACTGAAAGCAGGGATTCGAACAGATATTTGTATGCAGATGTTTACTGTGGCATTATTCACAATTGCCAAAAGATGGAAGCAACCCAAGTGTCCATCAACCAATGAATGGGTAAACAAAATGTAGTATACACATAAAATGGAACATTATTCAGCTTTATAAAGGAATGAAGTTCTGATACATATGAAAACATGGATGGACCTTGAAGACATCATTTTTAGTGAAATGTCAGATATCGAAGGACAAATATTATATGATCTCACTGATATGAAATAATTAGAATAAGCAACTCATAGAGTCAAAAACTAGAATTTAGGTTTTTAAGGACTGGGTTGAGGCTAGGGAATGAGGAGTTAATGCTTAAATTGTGTAGAGTTTCTATTTGGGTTGAAGGAAACATTTTGGTAGTAGATGGTGGTGTTGGTAGCACAACATTGTGAATTTAATTAACAGCACTTATTTGTTTGAATGTGGTAAAAGGAGAAATTTTAGGTTGTATGAATGTGACTAGAATAAAAATGTTGATAAAGAAAAGAAAACATGGACCTGTACAACACAAACCATGAGCCCTAATGTAAACCAATTATAAACATGTTCTTTCATCAGTTGTAACAAATGTACCACACTAATGAAAGTTGTATTTTATGCACAATTTTTCTTTAAACCTAAAACTTCCCTAATAAAAAATATAATAAATATTTATATCTTTAACCCAATATTTACAATTCTTGTGCATAGAAACACTCATATTCATGCCCAGTGAGGCTTTTATAAGGATCTTCACTGTGGCATTGTCTGTAATTACCAAAAATTGTAATTACCTGAAAGCCCATCAGTAGCATGACGGCCAATTAATTATGGCACGTCTACACTCTGAAATACAATATAACCATTTAAGAATAAGGCAAATCAATTTGTATTGACAAGGAAAGAGATCAGAGACATATTTTTAAATGAAAAAAAAGCAAATTGCAAATCAATGCATGCATTGTGTCATTATTTATGTTAAAGGACTATTTCCTATTTCATAAGTGCACACATAAATGCACAATAAATGGTCTCTAAGACACACCACAAATTAGAAAAAGTAGTTACTTTTGAGAATAGATGGGATGGGGGCTGTCTCAGTTTTCTGAGCTGCTCTCGCAAATACCACATAATGGGTTGGCTTAAACAAAGGGAATTTTTTTTTTCAATTCAGTTTTTTTGAGATATATTCACATACCATACAATCATCCATGGTGTACAATCATCTGTTCACAGTACTATCATATAGCTGTACCTTCATCACCCCAATCAATTTTTTAACATTTTCGTTAGACCAGAAAGAATAAAAATAAGAATAAAAAACAAAAGTAAAAAAAAAAAACACCCAATCATCCCTCCCATCCCACCCCAGTCTTTAGTCCGTGCCCCCATTTTTCTACTCATCTATCCATACGCTGAATAAAAGGAGTGTGATCCACAAGGTTTTCACTGCCACACTGTCACCCCTTGTAAGCTACATTGTTATACAATTGTTAAGAGTCAAGGCAACTGGGTTGAAGTTTGATAGTTTCATGTTATTTACTTCTAGCTGTTCCAATTCACTAAAATCTAGAAAGGGATATCTATATAGTGCATAAAAATGCCCTCCAGAGTGACCTCTCGACTCTGTTTGAAATCTCTCAGCCACTGAAACTTTATTTTGTTTCATTCTGCTTCCCCTTTTTGGTCCAGAAGATGTTCTAAATCCTACGATGCCGAGTCCAGGTTCATCCCCAGGAGTCATATCCTGCATTGCCAGGGAGATTTACACCCCTGGGAGTCAGATCCCACGTAAGTGAGGGCAGTGAGTTCACCAGCCAAGTTAGCTTAGCTAAAGAGAGAGAGGGCCACATCTGAACAACAAAGAGGCACTCAGGGGGAGACTCTTTAGGCACAATTATAAGCAGGTTTAGCTTCTCCTTTGCAGCAATGAGCCTCATGAGGGCAAGTCCCAAGACAGAGGGCTTGGCATACCAAACCGCCAGTCCTCAATGTTTGTGAGAACATCAGCAACAACCCAAGTGAGGAAGTCCAACACTTCCACATTTTCCCTAGCTCCTCAGGAGGGGCCGCATATATATTTTTATTCTCTGCCCGAATTACTCTGGGATGTAAACAACAGGAATTTATTGGCTCATGGTTTCGGATGCTGGAAGGCTTGCTTCCTCCCGGGGTTGGCAGCATTCTGAGGATGGGAAATCCTTGGGGTTTCTTGTCTTTCCCATCATGTGATGATGTCCTCTCCTTTCGTTTCCAGGTTCCTGCTGATTTCCTGCTTCCACTCTTCCCAGGGCTTTCTCTTTCATAAGGTCTCCAGCAGTGTGTGATTCAGTTGGGCCACATCTTAACTAAAAACAGCATCATCAAAGATCCTATTTCCAATGAGTTCACACCCACAGGAATGGGATTACAATTAAGAACATGTTTTTTCTGGTGTCCTAGTTTGCTAATGCTGCAGAATGCAAAACACCAGAGATGGATAGGCTTTTATAAAACAGGGGTTTATTTCGCTACACAGTTAGTCTTAAGGCCACAAAGTGTTCAAGGTAACACCTCAGCAATCGGGTACCTTCACCGGAGGATGGCCAATGGCGTCCGGAAAACCTCTGTTAGCTGGGAAGGCAGCCGGCGTCTGCTCCAAAGCTCCGGCCTCAAAACGGCTTTCTCCCAGGACGTTCCTCTCTAGCAAGCTTGCTCCTCTTCAAAACATCACTCCCAGCTGCACTCCGTTCCCTCTCTCTGAGTCAGCTCATTTATATGGCTCCACTGATCAAGGCCCACCCTGAATGGGCGGGGCCATGCCTCCATGGGAACATCTCATCAAAATCATCACCCACAGCTGGGTGGGGCACACTCCAAGCAAATCTAACCAACACCAAAACGTCTCCTCACAAGACCACAAAGATAATGGCATTTGGGGGACACAATACATTCAAACCGGCACATCTGGGATGCGTGATTCAACCCACCACCAGGAGTATTAGGGAGATTGGGGTTTTTGTTGTTTTTTTTAATATTCAAAATATATTAATGTATTACTTGTGTATTAAAAATAACTAACTGTATATACTTTTTACTCAAGGACAGAGAATGAAGACAGGGAGCAATTGGAAGTTCCACCATCACCAAAGGAGCAGAGGGAGGCAGGTGGCCCATAGGACCAGCAAAGAGCAGTTTGGGAGGTCAGGGACAGGGTTTGTAGGAACAGGGAGAGAACTGCTAATGGGAAACAGAGACCAGGCACAGTTAGGTGCTAGGGGTACCTAATTCTGGTGCCAGCAGCTTCCCTGCATCCTGCTCCGGGACTCACCCGCACCTTCGGGACAATGTTCAAATGCTGTCAACCCCGCAGCCACTCCCTTCACCTCTCCCTTTATGTGCCAGCCTTACTGATGACAGTGCACAGAGCAGAAAGCTCTCACACATCCCTTTGCTTTTGCTACTAAGTTTTTTCTGCCTGGGGCAGGGATGTAGGGAATCAGGGCAAGTGCTGTTTTCTGAGGGAAACCTCTCCTGACTCTCTGTCCACCCAGTGCCTGTCCTCTGTGCTCCTCTAGCGGACTACACACCCCACGGTGAAAGCCCCTGTTAGTTTACTTTGGCATGTTTGTGGTGTCCATTCCCCCTCACTGCACTGTAAGCTCTTCCTAGGTAGCTACTAGATCTCACTCATCTTCATATTCTTGGTGCCAGTACAATACCTGGAACATAGTAAATACTAAAATAAAAGCATTTTTTTTAAATGAACTGTTGAAGTGTTTATTGAATTGGAGGTGGTGATTTCTATCATTCTGTGACAGGAGGAAATGGGCCAGGGACAGGACATGATGAGAAGCCAGCTCTCCAGAAGAAAAACAAACAACAAAGAAACAAAAACAAACAAACAAAAAAAAACCCACTGATTTGTAACATTCATGGATTTCTGTGGTAAATATTCCTACCATGGCTGATTTCAAACTACTGGTTGATATCACAGGAACATGAGTCGAGGAGAAATGCACAAAATGGGCTCTCCCAAGCTGGTGCCAGCTGCTCCCACACACCACTGGCCCAGGGGCTCCCCAGAGCTCTGGGACTCTGAGCTATCCAGGGTAGCAGAAGGCTGGGTCTACGATCAGAGCTGCAGGCTGCAGCCGAGGCCTCCCAGCTGCTCCTGAAAGGCTCATTCAAAACTCACCTTCTCCACCAAGTTTTCCATGACTGCCTATAGCAATCGGGAAATCCTTCAATATTTATGACGTGAGGTTCTGCTGTAATTAATCTTTTCAAGTCCTACAGCACATTCGTGCTTTCCCTGTACACTCTGGCAACTGATTTCTTATTATCCTCTACTTGTCTCATTTATATGTATCCTAGTTTGCGCAACTGGATTATGAACTCTGCCAGTAAAAGGCCATGCCATCCATTTTTTTTTAATCTTTTTTGCACCTGGCACAATGATGAGTACACAGTAAGCGCAGTTAGATAGACAGATAGACAGACAGATAGACAGATCATCATGTGCCAGCCCTCAGTGCCCTGAGTAGTGTCTCTCTGGGGATTTAGTCATTGAGACCCAGGGACTGTCTTGGATATCTGTCTCAGTCACCTCCTTTGCTTTCCCAGTCACTGGCCCATCACATGGTTTTGGTGATTCCTCTGGCATCTTCCCCATCTGTTGTGCCATCTCCAGTGAATTACTGGATTTTCATTCTGTCTGCCCTGCCCACAATGCTATTTCTTAATTTGCACATATTTTCTAGTCCCTACTCACCACTTCTTCAGGGTCAATCATCCACCTCTGGTTTTGCCTCTCACTGTCATCCTGAATGGATGGATGGAAGGAAGGGTGATGGGCAAATAAACAGAACAACTTGTTGCCCCTACGTACACTGTGCTAGACTTGCCTACCATGCCTTTGCCTCTCCATGGCCTCTGCTTACTGAATTCTTCCCTGTCCTCCAAGGCGCATATCCAAGCCCACCTCATTCAGCAATTTGCAAACTATATTTATGGAGTACTTAGTATGCCTAGTAATAAGTTCTTAATAGGAAACTGCATTTAGTAAGTCTCCCAAGTCATTGTGACAGCTCCTTTTTCTGAATCTCTGAAACACCTTTGGTCAACTTCTCCTGCTATATTTGTCATATTTTGCCTGGTTTAATCTATTTGAGTACTTGTCTTTGCCCCCATACCCCATTGGACTGTATGATCTTGAGAGTGACTTTTTATACTTGACTTTCTTTGTGTTTCCAGCATCCCTCCAGGGCAGGGTTTTGTGGATAGTAAAGCTCAGTGGGTATTTTGATTTAATTCACTAAATTGAATTAAGTGGCTAGATAAATGAATGGGCGAATGAAACTATTAATACATAGTTCTGCAAATCTCCCCACAGTGCCCAGTACACGGTTTTTCACAGAATAGACCCTCAATCAATGCTGTTGACAGACTGATTGATGTGTTTGAAAATGAAGAGTGCAGATTCCTGGTGAGTCAGAGGGTTTTCATTTGCTCAATGTGTTTTGGCTTCAAATCCCCAAACAGTCACAGCCCCTGAGGTTTCAAAACCAGAACTGCAATCACCTACCTTCTAGAGCCAGGGGCCTTGAGAATAAACTGGCTGAATGGATCCATCTGAGGTATTTTTAAGATAGAAAATTCCAAAGGCTTTCCTGGACTGCCTTTAGGATGGGCTCTATTATTAACGTCTCTGGGAGGCCAAGCTCCTGTCTGGCCTTGTGTGACTGAAATTATTTTCTCCTGGGCTCATGCCGTGGCTTTGTAGGCCACAGCCACTTCCTGGAAGCCAAGTCAATCAGAGGAATAAGGGAAGCCCTGGTGGTTTGTGGCTTTAGAAGGCGTTTCCTTTGACATTAAGCTTAGGGAAGGACAAGCAATCCACAGCAGGACCAAGAGAAAGAGAGCAAAGCCTAGTTTGGGATGTCCAGAGGTTACTTCCCACCCCCATCCCTTCTAGCAGCCAAGACCCCCATAGGATCAAGTGGTTGTAGGGGTTAGGGGGAGAGAATGCCCAAAGGCATGTGTGCAGCTGATCCCAGGATGTCTCCAGTGTTCCGCCAGAGTGTGAAGGAAAGCTTGTGCAGTGCAGGTCTGTGGTGTTATGAGCTGGGCATTCTGAAATAGCTGAGTGGGCAGGTGGGGTGAGGACACAGGGTTGAGTGAGAGGCTAAGACTACAAATGAGCCAACCAAAGGGAATTCAGTCTATGGACATTTCCTAAGACATTGTTCAAGCATGTCGTACTGTCCAGGCTATGGACCTGGGAGAAGCTCCATTTGCAAAAGAAGACGGAACTCACACCCTCAGAGATAAATGCTCCTCCTCACTGCTCCCCAACCGCCACCCCCACCCCCACAGAAAACTACAAGACTTCACAGTGGTAAAGTAAGTGGATGCCTATAGCAAAGTGATCTCAAGGGCCCTGGGCAAACCTTGCTTTTCCCATGTACCAGACAATGCCTGAAATTCCATCATTGCTTTGCCCAAGTCTTAAACATGTATAAAAACACAAACAGGTAGGGGAAGCACTCCAAATATTATCAGTCATTTACATGTCAGTGTCTGGAAGCTTTGTGGATCCCTTCCTGAGGGCAGGTTTGAGAAGGTGAGAGAGCTGGGAGCCCAGGGTAATTGAAGAAGGAGGAACCTTTCAGGAGCAGAGGAGGGGCAAAGAGTTGACAGGGAGATCCAAAACAACCTGCCTCCTTCACAGCCCTTCCTGGGGCCAGCCTTGCCAATGATTGTCAGAGTCACTCAGGGCTGCCCCTCCTGTTCAAAAAAATCTGGTGGCAAGTTCTCCTAACCAGGACAGGCTTCGTGGGCAGGCCCACAGGGCCCCACCTTCAGACGCCTCACACTTGGTTTAATGCTCTAGGGTCGCCGTCTTGAAATTCCTAATAATTTTTAACAAGTGGACCCACATTTTCATTTTGTACTGGGCCCCACAAATTATGTGGCCAGTCCTACTCCTAACTATCCTCTGGCAAATCACAAACGTCCTCTTCACGGAGGTCAGTGTAACCTTGCAACTCTCTCTTCATCACAGATGTATTTCCTTCAGTCTATTTTTATTCATCAAGGGATATTTGAAGAAATGTCCTTAATTTCGAGCACTTTAATTCACCTCCCCCAACTAAGCCTCTTTTGAGGTGACTTAGGCGTCATGTGATCCATCCTATTATTAGCACATACCTAGCCGTCCCCAACCCTCCACATTCCTGCTTCCCTTGCCCTTATATATGTATCTGTCTCTTAGCAGGAAAGTGGCACATGACCTCCTAGCCTCAAGGATACTGTTTCCCTGCTGTATCTATTGTTCTAGTCAAGAATGACACTGGCTTCTAAGAGTCTTGCTGACATTTCTGACTTTTAGTGCAGAATGCCATTAATCAATCAGGCTGCATCTGTTTTGGAAAAATTAAATAGCTCAAGTCAAGGCAAACACAGTAAATAATCCTTCAACAATCCAAGAGAGGAGTGGGGGCAGCAGAGGCAGGGTTTTGTCTTCTCATTATTTGAAGTGCGTTTAATCTGTGGCTGGATCCTCCACAGGCAGGCTAGAGTTACTGGACACAGAAAGAAGAGATCAAAAGCACTTTAAAAATGTGGGACCCAAACCAGGGTATTAAAAGTGTAAGTGGGCTATTCAACATATGTGTCACAGAGAATGAGTTAGCCAACGGAAGCCCCACAAATGGTTCCTCAGAGGAAAGGAGCTGCCACCTTCCTTGTGGTTTCAAACTATGGAAACACGCTCTCTCTAACAAGTTCTCTGTAAAGTAATGGGATAGTGGTCAAGTATGGTTACTAGAGCCAGGCCGCTGACTCTCCCCTACTAAGTACCTGACCTCAAGCAAGTTATTTATCCACACTGTGCCTCAGTTTCTTTATCTGTAAAATAATAACTTGGTAACTATCTCAGGGTTCTTGGGGTATTAAATGAGTTGTTATCTTTAAAGTGGGTTAAAGATGGCCATCAATTCTCTGTCATGCCTCCCGTTGAGAGGTGGGTCTTATCTCTCCCACACTCCCCTTGATTCTGGGCTGGCCTGTTACCGCTTTGGCCAGTGGATAGGGCACAAGTGAAATTTGTCAGTTCTGGGCCTAAACTTTATGAGGATCAGCAGTTTCCTTTTTGTTCCTTTGGAGTCCTGAAACAGGAAGTCTGACTGCTTTGTTGGGGAAGCCACATGGAGAGGCCCTGAGACTATGCCGAGAGGAAGAAGAGTACAGCCAAACACAGCCTTCTGCCTCTCCACGGAGACACCAGGCATGGGAGTCAGCCATCTTGGACCCTGGAGATCAGCCCAACCACAAGCTGAATACCAGTGGGTGACCCCTGTCAACACAATGGGAAGCAGAAGATTCACCCAGCAGAGCCCTGCCCAAATTTCTTACCCATAAAATTGTGAGTAATAATAAAATGGCTGTGTTTTAAACTGCTAAGTTTCAAAGTAGTTTGTTAAGTAGCTATAGATAAATAGAACAACATAAAAAGCCCTTAGGATAGCACCTGGAACAGATTAATCCTTCAATAAATGTCAGCTCTCCCAAATTAATCAGGGACAGACTTGTGCTGGTAACATTGGGTGAATTAAATTTTATGAGTATTTTTAAACACCGGAACCTATATATATATAATTCCACAACCCTAAACTCACTGTAGTTAACTACACATACTGTATTACTTTCCCCTTTACTACCTTTGTTTATGCTATTGCCTCATCCCTTTCCTATCCCCATTCCATTTTTTCAAATCTTTTTATCTAAGGATTTTATCAAATCCTTTTATCTAAGGCCACCTCCTGCACATCCTTTATGCCAGTCCTTCTGAAATCTCGATGTGTATATGGTTCACCTGGGCATGTTATAAAAAGGCAGGTTCTGATTCAGTAGGTCTGGCTCAAGCCGAAAACCCTGCATTTTCTATCAAGCTCCCAGGTGATGCTGATGCTGCTGGTCCATCGGCCACACTTTGAGTAGCAAAGCTTAATTCTCAGCTCAGGTATCACCTCTTCCAGTTGGAATCTTTGGATTAGGCTGTTTTCATGGAGAGGTGACCCATCCAGCTGTGGGTATTACCTTTGATTAGATTATTTCATGGAGGTGTGGCCCCACCCATTCAGCATGGGTCTTGATTAGTTTACTGGAGCCCTATAAAAGCTCACAAACAGAAAGACCTCTGAACAGCTGCAGCTAAGAGAGACATTTTGGAGAACACCATTTTGAAACACAACCTGGGAGCAAGCAGACTCCAGCCATGTGCCCTCCCAGCTAACAGAGGTGTTCCAGATGCCATTGGCCATTCTTCTGTGAAGGTACCCTATTGTTGAAGCCTTACCTTGGACATTTTATGGCCTTAAGACTGCAACTTTGAAACCAAATAAACCCTCTTTATAAAAGCCAATCCATTTCTGGTGATTTGCATAACGCAGCATTAGCAAACTGGAACACAAACCATCTGAAGTGTATATAATCACTGACTCACAGTATAATCACATAGTTGTGCATGCAACCCCATGATTGATTTTAGAACATTTCCAGAAAGCCTTTTTGATTCTCACTCTCTGACCCCAAGGCTGAGTTGAACACCATTGCAGACTCTCTTGGCTGCTTATAAAGGCCAACTTTTACCTTTCTTTAATGTTGGCAAAGTCTTGGTTTTATTTCAAGGTCTCCTCCTTTCTTCCATGACTTGGGTAAATTTTAAGAGTTCTAAAAGTCATTTTAGCTGTTGCCATTCTTTCCATGATGTTTCGCTGGTGGCCAGGTGACTTTGTTAGGAAATGTCATAAGAAGTCTGCTGTGGAGGATTAGGTACTTCTAGGAAAGATTTTTTTCACTTTTAAAAAGAGATATACATGGGAGGAACAGCCTTATATCTGTCCCTGGTTGGCATCTATTGATACATGAAGCCTGGAGTTACAGCAGCCATTTTGTGATCATGAGGGGAGCTAGACATCATGCTGAAGACAGCAGAGTAAGGAGATGGAAGGAACCTGGATCTTCCTAGAGTCCTGGAATTAACCAACTTTAGGACTTTCCTATCTTAGGACTTCTTGTTATGGAATATAATATACTCCTTTATTGTTTAAGACATTTTTTAGTCAAGTTTTATGTTACTAGTGACCACAGGCAACTCTACTGTGGATTCGTATGTCCTTTTCTGTTACCCATCAACCATGTGCATATCTTTATCATTGTACTCTCCACTTTAACCTGTGATTGCACATCTGCCTCCACTGGTTGGATACCTCAGAGATTTATTCTTTGCATTCTCAGCACCTGGTATGTAGTAAGTGACACAAACTTTTATGACCTAAACTCACATAAGGGTTTTCAGTTGTAGAAAAATTAAATTTTAGCCACTTCAGACATCTTCCCCTGTCAAGATTTAACCGTGAAGAACTGCCTTTTGATACTTTGCATTCCTTGACCTCACCTCCCCTACATTAGCAGTCCCAGAACACAGTCTCATTTTGGTATTAACCTGAATGAAATATCATTAAGAAGGTTGCAAAAAGGCCACATGACTCATTCCATGACCAAAAATAATAAAAAATCATCATTATAAATATTATAGTAATGTTTTGCTTTTGCATAATAATAATGGTTATCATTAGCTGAGTCCACCATATCCTAAACATTTCTCTACATGCATAAGCCTCAACTTACAGGGATAAATAACTTGCTAAAGGTCACTAAGCCAGTAAATAATGGTCAGGATTTGAATTCAGGTGTCTGACCCCTGAGCCTGGGCTCTTTCCGTTTTGTGCCCTGAGCGTCCCTTGCTGAGTACTTTGTACTTGTCAAAATATTTTTATGCACATGAGCTCATTCCGTGCTCTCAAAGGAGCTGTGGGTCATGTTGTTTTGATATTATTCATGCTACTAACTAAAAAAAAGTTACACTGGAATCATTATAGGACTTTTTCCTCCCTATCTTCCAGTTTATTGTTTCTAAATCCCTTTCAAATAAGAAATCACCATTTGGTTGGGAAAAGAACCTAATGTGACAGAATTTGCAGAACTTTGTTAGTGCTAAAGAAAAAAATTTAAGTTGGCTCAGTTATTCATAGTGGCATGTTGATGAAATGCCATGAGTGAATTGTGGGATGAATGAATGAAATATTTCAAAGCAGAAGAATAAATCATGAGGAAGAACCAATTCCCCTAAGAAACAAGGCTGCAGAGAGCAATTCCCTAATTTCCGACCCCTCTCACATTTTTCATTCTGAGAAGACCCCTCTGTCAAAACCCTTTCGATGGATACATAGAGATAGAGTATTAAAAGAAATCTCATTCTTTAGAGCACCTCTTCCCTTCCATCCCAGGCTTTGGGTGGTATGCAAAGTCTATTCTAATGAACTAAGTAGTGAGTACTAACCAATGACCACTCAACGAGTCCCTGAGAGGTGAAGACAGAGCAGATGTCACCCAACCTCTTTGGATAAGGGAGCCACTTGGAGACGCTTTCAACTCTCATAAGGGTACATGAGTTCTCCTAAGCCATGCTCCCCTAAAAAATTAAATCACCTTTCATGGGTTAAGTAAGGCATACTATTTATGCTTCCTTAACTCACTCATACATAAGCTTTCAAACTTTAACCGCCGGATTAGTGAATGGCTTGTTTCCCAATATAGTATCAAGTAGTGGTAGCACAATTCTAAGCACAGAGAAGATACTCAATACATCTTGTTAACTGAACAGAATGAGGCCACGTTGATGTTTCTCCTTCCACCTCCACACCCAAGTCATGGCTTCTCCCCATCCTTTCCGGTCCTCAGTGTCAGGTACACACACTGGGTTGATGCAGGCTCAACTTAATTTAGTGGGGGCCAGCAGCGATGCCTAGCAGCAATTTCTAGCAACAGTGCCCAGCAGGGGTCCCCTGCAATGTGGCCTCTGGCAATGGAGTCCAGCTGTGGTGCCTGCCAGTAGTCCCAGGCAATAAGGCTCAGTGGTGACACTGTGAGGTTGTGCCCTCCAGGGGATCCAGCAGAGTATAACTGCTGCTCCCATCAGACACGGTGGCCCTTCACAGAGGGGAATGGTGCCAGGTGGCTACCACATAGTGAACCCATAGTGCCCGGTGCCTCCCAGAAATATTTATGGTAAACTTTTCAGGAGCCTGTCATTTTGCATTAGGAAGCAGGGACCAGGCTAGAGAAACAGAAATGTAGTATAAATAACAAGTAAAGCTATTATTGAGGTCTTCATAATGTTCCAGACTCATCACATGTAAATGTGACATTGATCTTCAGGGTTTACTGTGCTGCCTCACTTCTTACCAACAGGGATACCAAGGCCCACTGAGGTTAACACTATCTCATAGCTGGAAACTGGCAGAGCAAGGACATGGACAGAGGTTTCCAGACCCATGCTTGTTTCACCACACCCCGCTGCTGCTCACAGATCTTTTCCCATCAGGTAAGGGACTCTCAGAGGCCTCAACCTCTGGATGCTTGTTCAAGTCCCATCAGATAACCTATAGTAGCCGCCTTGTCATGGGGTGTCCACACTATGTGTCTATGTTGCATGTGCCATATATGTCACCTAAAGGTTAAGGCTTTGGACTTTAAATCCCCTAAGCACATCTGTCTGACGGACCTCGAGGGTCTCCAATGACTCTGCTTCCCCCTCCAGACCGACCACCCTGCACCTGCAGTGGTTGTCAGCCCGGCTTCCTCACTCTTCCTCACCTCCAGGTCTTTCCTCGCTGCGCCACACCTCAGACTCCACCCTCCTCTTTCCCACCTGGGCCTCTGGGCCCAGCTCCTGGCTGCCTCAGCCCCCACGGGCTCCCCTTTCCCAAACCGCTGCAGCACATAGTACAGCATTTGCTTGCCTTCTCCCTTGCACTGGGCATTAATAGCTTTATGTTTTTAATACCCTTTCCCTGATTGGATTGTAAGCTCCTTAGAAGATAGGACCATGCCTTGCGTTTTGCTTATACGGCTTTCCCAATCCTATCCTTACCAAATTTCAGCCTTCCGTGGTAGGAGAGTAGAGACGGCTCACAAAAGGGTTCCTTGAAGCACCCTACCCCTGAGGGGCTTTGCCCACTTTGGACATGGATCTAGAATTGGTCAGTTCACTGGTTAGCCTTCTTTCAGAAATCATTTTACCCCCCAGCCCACTCCAGAACGGTCGGCGAGGCACCATTCCTCCCCCACGTCCCCAGCCACTGCTTGCAGAGAAAGTCTCTCTCCCAAGTCCCCATGGAGACTGGCAGAGTCATCCTCCAAGGGAGGCAGGCTGCATGCCTCTCCTGGACCCGATGTACATTCTCACAGGGACACATTCTGTCTTAGCAGCAGCTCAGTCGGCTCCCAAAGTCCCAGCCATCTCCTGCACCAAGGCCCCCAGATGGCGCATTCTGTGAAACACACGGCGATGGAGGGAGGCGCCAGCTAGCGAGGAGAGCGGCCTGGTGGCTGAGCGCCTCAGAATCGTCTGTCCCTCTGTCCTGGCCCTGTTGCAAGATGTCTTACTCTTAACAGGCACCCTGATGGCAAAGAAAGCCTCAGCCACATTCAGCCTGAATGTGCCGGAGGCGTTTTGGGCAGAGGACGTTGCTTTCTTCTAATCGAGCCTTCCTTCCTCCCTCTCTCAGGCTGAGCTGGAAAGCTCTTGAAAGGTAGCAGATTGCCGGCACTGAAGGCTGGTATCTTCTGTTTATCCACAGAACAAGGACATTGGCCAATGCGAGCGTCCCTGTACTGTTCCTTCCATGTGCTCCTGGCTCCTGAGCCCCTCCGAGCAGGCCCGGCTGGGCTTTCTAAAGCTCCAGCTCCCCGCCCCCTTGACAGCCTCCCACTCTCCAGTGCCGTTTAACAAGCACTGAAGGTGTGTCCTTCCGCGGCAGTGGTTCTCAAATTGCCGGTCGGGACTCATTAGGGGGCCCAAAATCAATTTGCTAGGTCACTACCAGCAGCTGTTTCAATAAACAGAACAGAATATAAAACATCAGAGTGCATCACACACAGGAATGACATTGTTTCATTGCATTTTTGTTACACTACACAAGCACACACACACAGAGGTGATGATGTAAAATGTATTTCTTACTGTGGGTCACAATCCCAAAAGTTTGTAAACCCATGTTTCACTGATTGGATGAGCCAAGCCTTGCCTGTGACACTGGGTCTGGCATGGTGGACCTCTGGGACAGTGAGGGGCACTTTAAAGCTGACAAGCCCACTCCTCTTACCACTATTCAGAAGGAAAAGCCTGCTAAAAATAAGGGTTAGGGACAAGGATGTAGGCACCCAAGAGATGACTAAGTGATTTATGCCCCAAAAGAGCATGAGTTGGGAATACTGCTGAACGAAGACAGGCAGACTGGAATACGTTAATGCCCTGGAGGGAGACACTAATTCCCACTGCCAAATAGACCCTCAGACTTCTGGTTTTGACCAAAAGCAGTAAAGGTGTTTTGTGGTAGAGCTGGGCACTGCTGCTCAAAATCAGGGATGTGCGGTGAATGTGTCTTTAGAATGCATCCATTCCCTTAACTGGGTTGTTACCCCTCCTGGTCCACTCTCTGTAAAAGCCATGCTTGTGCATGGGGCTCGCAAAAGTGCCCCCTTTTCCCCTAGGGGAGTCTGTCTTTCCCTAGGTATCCATGCATCCATGTCAGTCCTAGAAAAACTGGACTGGGGATTAGGAGGCCTGGGTTTCACCCCTCGGACTGATATTATTTTGCTGAGACTTTGGGTGAATCACTTCACCTCTCTGGGAGGCAGGGTTTTCAGCAATTATAGTGGAATGAGGACAAGTGGCCCTACCCAGTCAATGGCTTTGTGATTTAGTAAACTTGATTGGGGGACAGACACATGTCCGGAGAGAATGAGAATTAGACGGAACCTCACTGGTCTTTCATGTAAGATGAAAAGATCTTTCCTCCACCCGGCCCCCATAAAAGCCAGTTCCCTGCTGTCTTGGACATGTATTTCCTGCAGCTGTGAAAAATGTCTGTTGCCATCGGGTGAAATACAATGGATTATGGAGCACAGCTGAACGAGCAAGTGAACCAACCGCACTGGCTTTAGGGATGGCTTTGCTGGTGTGAGAACAATCCCTTCTGGGCAGCTGGACTGGGTGTCTCCTGCCTGGCACCCTGCCTACTCACCCTGTGCCCTGCTTCACCGAGATGTGAAACCAGCACAGGGACACCTGGGCATGGTGGCCTCCCATGCAGCAAGCTTCTTACTCCTAAAGCCCTTGTTTGCAAATAGAGGTCATCTGCCTTTAAGTTCACCATTAAAGAATCTTTATATTAAGAAAAGGGAGGCCAACTGATGTATTTAAATGCAACACTGGATGCTGCCAAATGTTTGTGGATTCTAAGGCCAGAGATAGTCTTTTGTGAAGCTGGCAAAAGTCTCAAGTCCAATGCCCACTATTTTCCCTTTCTGGGCCTTTTTTTTTTTTTTTTTTCTCATGTGTCCCAGTTCATCCTAAGTGATAACTGGAAACTGCACACTGCTCCAAGACACTACTCCAAACTTTATTACCCTTACCCTACCTGTACTCTAGCCCAAAGTCTAATCCACACTTAGGAGGGGGGTAGTGGTGGGTGCTACATTTTCATAGTCGATGGCAAGGAAAGGCAAAGCTTGACCTACAGGCATAATGATCTGGTGGTAGAGAGTCCAGAACTGTGACATTGGCTGATGTAATTTTGGGACAGAGAGACTCTCCCCATTTTCTTGGAAGTTATTCCAACTGGGAGTCACCAAATCTTCTTACTCGAGGTCAAATTTGCTAATTTACTCCATACACAATAATGACTGGACTAGCGAAAACATGCTAACATCTTAATGAATTCTACTTAACAAATGTTCTCAAGTAGATGGAGGAGAGGAGCTTGGGAAGGAGCCAGTTATGATTGCTGATGACATGAGAAATCAACTCATTGCCAGATGATGTAAAAATGATGTCAGTCACCATTGCAGGGAAATGGTTTGTTGGTTTTCTTAATTGTCATCACAGAGGTTTCTCTTTGAAAAATAGCATAAAAAGATAGAAACTAGATTTTATTTTTGTCCTCTAAAGGGGAAACCAAAAGTGACATCAACAATAATTTTAAAAAGTATTTTATACCTTCTTCTGTCAAAGAAAATATACTTCATGATGTATGTTCAGGTGAAAGGCTCTCCCCATATCCTCATGTTTAAAATGCAAGTGCTTATATTAAGGCACATTCTCAGAGTAAAATCTGAAAGTTTGAGAACTTAGGGTTTACACTGACTCTATACATATTAACTGGGGAGAGAGACTATATATAACTAAAATCAGAGACAAATAGTATTGATCCAATATTGATCTCTATATACTTGATGTATTTTACAGTTTGTTTGGCAACTTCACTTACAATTTGTCATCTACCTTTCATATAACCCAATGAGCCATGTAGGGCAGCTCACCTCCACTTTACTGGAAAAGAAAATGAAGTGAATTGTCAAAGGATTCTCAGCAGCTAATGCTTTAACCTAGGTCTCCTGAGTCAGGTCCTCAGTTCTTAATCCTCTGCCAAACGCTTCCCACATTTCTGAGCTCTTTTCATTCATAGTGAAAATGGTAGTGACCAGAGTACCTGATTAGAGAAATGTTTGATGTAGAGATTCTAATTGAGCCAGGATGCAGACTTGGGTATTACATAGCCCAGTGGTTCTCTAACTTGAGTTGGCATCAGAATCTCCTACACAGATCACTGGGCCCCACCCCCCATTGTTTCTGATTCAGTGGGTCTCGGCCTGGAACCAAGAATGTGCATTTCTGAGTCCCAGATGATGATGCTGCTGCTGGCCCAGGGACTACACTTTCAGAACCACTGACCTAGGGATTTTTCTCACTCAGCTGACAGCACCTTAAGGACAGTATCATGACTTCCCTCCTCCTATGCATCCACCCGTGGTCTGGTCCAGTCTTCTGGGCTCTACACGAACTAGTCAAGGAATTACTGTCTCATCTCGTAGCCCCTCTATTACTGGGATTTCCCCAAGAAGGAGCCTGTATCTATACACCATCGTATACTTCATACTAGTGATGACATTTCATCATTTTAGTACAATTCCAGCTTGATGGCTTGCAAATTCTTGTCCTTCACTGTAGGTTTTAAGAAACGTCAAAGACTTTAAGACAGAAATGAGGAACATTAGCTTTAATCCCCGGAGTGACTTTGCCCCAGTGAGATGTCATAGAGTGCGAATCCTGTGAAATACTATACTATAATCTGCCAGCCTCCCCCCAAGAATCAAAACACACAGTGCATTTTCAAGGGCCTGAGAAGTCCTGCAGGATGTAAACTGATTGAACTTTGTTTAGTATTGTTCTTCCCAATTTTACATGACCACAGACACTTCTCATTATTGTTTCATGAAATAAAAGCACTCTGATAAATACACATTAGGAAACACTCCAATAGAGGATGAGTTCAGGAAGACCTGTGCAGTTCACCAGTTAACTCCTCAGTTTCAAGCCTATGCCTCAAAAGTGTGAATCCTTCTCTTGGTTGGATTCATAACCAAGATAATTCTGGCACATTTGAACCATATGGGAGTATAAAACATGTAAGGCTGAATACATAGGTTGCTCAGTGGAAAACAAAACACACAGCCTCCCAGAGATGGGGGTGACTTCTGGTGTCTTGGTGCTTTTCTTGCCTGAACTAGCTGCAGTGTTTGACACTATGGACCATGCCGTTGGCATTAGGGAAATTGGACACCTCTGGCTTTCTCGTTCCTGCTCATTTTCCTTTGGGGGCTCCTCTTTTCTGTCCAATCCTTGAAAGTTGGTTTTCCTCCTGCTTCCAGCCTTGGCTCTTCTCATCTCCCCTGACAGGCACTCCCCAAGACATTGCTGGGAACCCAGGATGGTGTTGGCAACTCTGGAGCGCTTGCCCACACCCAACATATTCTGAACCAATTGGGAAAGAAGCCGAAAGGGTAAGGAGAATGTAAAACCAAAGTGTTGCTTTTATTTATGACAATGTCAATACTGAGCAAGGGGCCCTCCTAATAACCAACCCCAGAATAAGGCCACCCTGGCAAAGATAGTGCTGAAAAATTGCAGCCACCCGTTCCCCAACAAATGTCCATCAGGGCTTTCCTGGGGCAGCATGGAGGAGCAGAGCATAAGATAGGTTTCATGTAGCAGCCAGGTCCCAAGACAGAAGCAAGAACTAAGGAGAGCATACCCAGCGTATTTCTTTCAAATTTACCAAGCAGATATGTCGTTCTTCCTCTCCTGGAAAAGAGTAAATGAGGAAGCAGAAAGAAGCCAGGAGTGTAACACCAGTGGAGCTCCTTCCATATAAGATAAAATAAGGTGGTGAACAAGCATTCCCTCTGACCCCAGCACCAACAGGGCCAGGGAAGGACCAGAAGGATAAGAGACCTGCCCCCAAAGAGTTTGCAGCTTTGCTAGGGGCACATGGCTTAGATTTATACAGAAAGCAACATAAAGTTATCATGTGAGCATTTATGGTATCAACCCCTACAGGCAACCCAAGGAAGGATTTGTCATAGATAGGAAATGCTTCACACATTTAGATGTCATTCATGTCATTGTAGCCCAGCAGATGGGCTCAAGAACAGGAAAGAGTCTTAGTCGCTCCCACTGACAAATAAATACAGATGACTCGAACTGACTTGACCTGCTGAATCCTTGCACAAATAAATATGTCGCACTGAATCAAATGAGCCCTAAGAGGATGACGGTTTCCTACCTGAATGGCTCACATGGGTTTGTCAGCTGACACATGTCATGTATTGTTTTTATACAATTCAGGATGAGGGAAACACTCAAACAATCCCTGCCCTGGGGAGTGTGTTCCAGACCATAATCACCTTCCATGATACGAATAAACTTCAAGGTCACGGCCAAATTATATTTTCCTGCAGGAGAAAGACTGAATAATTGCATAGGAAGCCCTAAGATGATCATGGGTCAGGAAACGAGTCCACTGCCTGTTTCCTCTGCAGAGGCAGATCTTGTACCCCTGACAGGAGGGGCTTCCGCCAAATATCCTTCTCGGTCCTTCTGTGCACAGACCACCAGTTCCTCTGCTTCCCTTTGGGGACTCTTCCACATTTCAGTGTTCTTAGGCAAAGCAATAGCCCTTGACCAGAAGTGGGGATGGGGCACCCCTCAGTTTTTCATCCATCATTTATTGTTTCTTTAAGCCTTCAAAAACACTTCTGTAACTTCTTTAAATAAATCGGCAGAGGATGTGAAGAGAAAATCCATTGAATAGAAAATAAGATGGTTAATGACTATATGGAAAAATGTTCAACCTTGATATTACTCAAAGAAATGCAAATTAAATCAACAATAAAATGTAATGTTTTTGCTCATCACATTAGCATTTAAACTAAAATTAAAATGCTCAGTTGTTAGCAAGGGTGTGTGTATGTGTGTGTGTGTGTGTGTGTGTGTTAAAGGCACGGCTGATGAGAATGTAAAACCTTACTGGGAGATACTTTTCAAAATCTTAATAAAAGTGGTCACACATATGTAGTTATTAACTGGAAATAGGTTCACAAGAAATCTATTTTTTAAGGAAGATTATAAATAAGCATGCACAGAATAACCTCATTTGTGGTTGTGGTGTGTGTGTGCAGCTATGTGTAGAGTAGTGTGGGAAGATAAACTTCTAAATTTTATTTCTGATTTTCTTTGGATCTATAACACCGTTAGAGACCCATAATTTAGAGAACCTCACTCTGACCATCCTCCAGCTCACCTCCTCCACAGAGCAAGACCCCTGGAAGGCCAAAGGAATAAATCCTGCTGAGGCTCCAGCTCATCCCCTTCTGGTCCACACTGCAGTCCCCAGGACCCTGGGATTTCTTGTTCAAATGTCCTCTACCCATTTCCAGAGCTGCACAAGCCTTTTTCTGGGGCCTGCTCCCTACCCGTGGATTGCCCTGCAGACCCAAGGGGTGGTCAAAAGGAGGCTGTTCACAGGGGTGTGGCTGGAGCTTGGACATGCAAACTGGAGTGTCTACACATGCACACACAAGGCCCCTCATGGCACAGGTTCAAGTCATGGGTGGGACGAGAAAGGAGGTGGCCGTGGGCCAGGGGTCAGGGCCCATTCTCCCCACACTACCACATTCTGGCATAGAAAGAACTTCAAGGAGTCTGGGAATTCTGAATATGAACCTGGACTTTCAGGTTGTTAAAAAGGTAAGGATAGAGCTTATTTTAGATAGCAGTGTGCTAGCTAGATTTATAATTTTTAAATATTTTGCTATATGGTATATGGGCCTCAACTTTTACTCTTGCCTAAGTCTAAAAAATGTTAGGGCTGGACCTGCTTGGATAGAACATTCAAGGATAATTTTAATTTTCTTTCTCTCTCTTTTTTAATGTCTCTCTGTTCTTATTTTTCTACCACAAAACTATGAATTTGGTATTCTTTGCTTTAATAATTCCTTGTCTATGTATCTGGTCTTTAAAAAAAGATTAGAAATGTTGAAAAAATATTTGCTCACCTAAAAATGAAAAATAACCTAAATGCTCAACAATAAGGAAACATCCAAATGAATTATGAACTATCCATGCCATATGTGGATAACTGTTTTAAAATTATATTACTAAACCCATTTTATATTAAGGAAGAATTTTACTGAGAAATGCTCATATAATATTAATTGAAAAGCAAGGTGCAAAATTACAAATACAGTATGATTTCTCTATAAATATGTCATACTTATATATACATGTGGGTATGAAAAAAATTAGGAAAAAACTACCAAAATATTAACTGTGATTATCTATGTGTGGTAAAATGTTGGATGAGGATTGTTTTCTTTATATATATTTACAATGGGCAGGGATTACCTGTATAATCAGGAAAAAACTCATTTAAAAAGTCTAAACACGTCTGTCCCTTTGTCCAGGTTTGTGTTTCCATGAGGAAGCGACACCCTGGTGGCCTTTGACGTAATCTGCAAATGGATCATCCATCCTTTGGCCACTGTGGAATCCTGCTTTCCAAGGGCTATTTCCCTTCAACATCTTCTGATAAGTTCCCTGGAGCAGTGCCGGAGACCTCATCCTAACCGTGAAGCTGCCTCTTTATTGGTCTCCCAGGAGAGTGGCTTCCACAGGTCAACAGCAAGGGTGCTTGCACAGAAGCCAAGCAGGCCTCCTGCCCTCTCCTTGGGTCAGGGTCAATATGGCTCTCTGCCAACTGTGAAACCCCCCACTTCACTTTTCACAGCTCCCTACGGCATTGCAATCACCTGCCTCCCCATGCTCCATGGTGCCCTTACTTCTCTCTCTCTTCTTGGGAAAAGTTGTGATCAATGACTTCACACAAAAATTTATCCCTCCAACAGTCTTCATTTCTAACAGGGTGATGCAAGGCTTAGCCCAGGGGAAGAATCTGCAAAGGCAGCAGCTCCAGCCCATGGCTTCTGCGTATAGAAGACTTTTAGGGACAGAAACAGGAAGCAGGGTTTGTGGTGACCCAGAAGTCAAACCGTGCCAGTTACCAGGGTTTTCTCCTTTCACTGAAGCCAACCAAGACTTAGTGGGTCTAAGCAACAGAAAACTAAAAGCAGGAGAAAAGCCCAGCAAGCCCAGCCACCCCTCACTCAAACTAGAAACTAAGCACACCGATTCTGAAGACAACTGCTGTAGGCGTCCATCCCCAGCATGCAATGACACGTCTAGAAATTGAGAGAAGGGAAGAAAGCTACCTGTTTTACTGATATTCCATTGCCATTGTTTTAGAAACTCTTCCAAGAAACACACTAAAATTCCTAAACCTCTTCCCCTGCTGGGTGCTACCTCTTGCTTGTTTTCTCCCATGTCAAGCACAGAGCCTGGGTTTAGGGTGGTGGGAAAGAGCTGGTCCTGGACTTCTACAGCTTTAGTCAGGCCAGCTGGGACTCCCCAGCCAGTGAGGCTGGAACAGGGACCACTAGGGACAGGTCTCCTCCAGTAAAACCATGTGACTTAACCATCCCGGGCCTTAATTTCCTCCTCCATAAAACAGGGAGGATTATGCTAAATCTCCAAGTCCTTTGTCACTCTAAGACTAACTATATAGTTCTGTGGGCTTACATCCTCTTTTCTTTCTTTTCTAAAATCTGAAATAGATTTCCCAGTTCATAATAATCTTGACACATGCCAAATCTCTTATGCCAAATCTCTTATTGAAATGATATTTATTTCCATCTTGGCCAGTTTAGCACCTAATTTCTTGCTGGGCTCTTTTGCATTGGCTTTGTCTTCCCAAAAAGTTCCATTGGAGGAGAGTGCAGGGGACAGCATGTCTTGTTCTTCTTTGTGTGAACTCTTTGGTACTTAAAACACTGCTCAGCATGTAATCTGTGCTCAGGAAGTAGGAAGACGGACCTACTGACAGGACAGTTTCAGAACATGACAACCTCACCTGGTGGGTAAAAAAAATGAGGTCTTAGAAGCAAGCAGACCCAGGATGGAATCTTGCTCTCAGTTTCCTCATCCATAAATGGCAATACCAGCACCCCTTTTTACTGTTGTGTAATGAATTTGAATTGAGACTAAATACAAAATGTTCATCACAATGCCTAGCACAGAATACGTGCGTGGTAGCATCAGCTCTTATTTTTTATTAGCATTGTGAGAAATTCTTTTCTGTCCTTACAGTACAGTAATTTCCCCACCATAATTCCCACAATGAGAGAAACACTTATTCTCAAACATTCCTCTGATGGTTTGGGCATCTCCAGACAGCATCTTGCACAAATGCCCTTCTTGGTGTAGGTTTTGACCTCCAAGCTATAGTCCAAGCTCCAGCAGCATAAGAAGAGCTTGGCTTGTTGCCTTGAAATGTATTGGCACAATGAGAGATAATGATTTCCCTGTATACACTCCCTCAGAGCAGTTATTGTTGAAGTATTTCCCTTATTCCTCCTTTACCGGAAAACAATACCTTATAGAAATCAGTTGAGGAAGACGCTAATAGCACTTCAAAAGTACGGCTTTGTTGCTGGCCCCAACTTGGCAAGGAAGCCTGTTTGGAACAGTCTGCCTCAGACAGGAACAGAATATGACAAAATGAGGCCCTCTGGACTAACATGAGCTCCAAACTATGGGCAGCCTTGGGGCCAGCAGGGCCAATGATAAGAGATTGCTTTCCTCAATTGATGTTCCATTTGGACCCTGTTTGCCAGCTCCAGAAAATCAGAGGGCACACTCTTAAAATGAGGTTTTTCCTCTTCCCCCCTACCCACATGCTCTCCATGTTATTTCTTCTTGGTCTCTTGGGAAATGTGTGTCCTTGTGGGATCTGTCCTCTGCCCTTCTTTTGTGAACATACTGAAGCAGAGATCCATTTAATTTTCAGAACCTGTGTCTGACAGTAAATTGCCTTTGCTCTGTCTTGGAGGGGGTGCTGTCACCGTGCTCCCCAAGTGGACATTCCTTATGTATGTGAAGAATTTCTCATTATCTGTCTTGACCTCTTGTGCAAGCTTCTTTTTACCCTCTCCTTGGGCTTTTCTTATTGTAGCTTGCACTCCCTCGACCTCATTCTGTAATCAGCTGCAGCCTTCTCACACCTGGCCCCGAAACCCTTCCCTATGTCCTCTGCCATAACCTTCATTATTCCCCTTCATAGTCCACAGAGCCTCTTAAACTGGGCCTGTCCTCCTTGCTCCCACCACACCTAGCACCTCAGCCATTTTGCGTCCAGCCTTGCCTTATTAAGGAAATCCAGCAGGAGAAATTGATGTGCTCCATCCCTCCATTCCAGAAATGATGCTTCATTGGGCAACTCCCATGGGCCACTGTTTTGGGGTGGGCGAGACAGGAATACTCCCCGCCCTCATGAAGTTTACAGTTAAGTGAACAGGAAAGAGACAAATAAACAGACAACGCCGGACAATGAGCCCAGAGAGCCTCAGACTATCACAATAAACTCACAGGGGCTCTGTGGAATATTTTAAGTTGTCTAGGGTCACACAGCAATATTCCACATCTGTCTGACACAACGTGAGCTACTAGCTAGAGGGAGTATACATTTCAACATTAGATCACAGTACAGTCCTTTCAATGATGTTATATCTACAAAGCTGGATTTTCACTGGTTTCTGTGATAAAAAGAAGTAGCACAGGAAAATCAATGTGGAACAGGAAATGAGGGTAGCAGTATTGAAAATGATTCTAAAATTTGAGAAGCCATGCAGTGCCTGGTGGGTTTGTGTATCCCCTTAGGAAGTAATTGCAGTTATTTAAGAATAAATATATAATACTATGTTTATTTCCTTCAATTTATGTGCACTGTTTTTCAAATGGCTACTGAGTTATTAGCCCTTAAATACTTACTACATTGTTCAGACCTAACTACTTAATAAATGTAACTGATAGGTGCCTCTTTTGGTCTAGAAGCTCCATGAAAATATGATTGAGACACTGAGGACACTGTGAACAGAGAAAATTTGAGTATCTCTGATCTTAACTGGGAACTGAAGGATGAGAAGGATTTCAGGCAGGCTGAGAAGGAGGGAAAGAAAGTTCCAGGCCAAGAAAACAGGATATCCAAGGCCAAGATATGAGACAGAGTAAGGTGGGTTGGGGAACTGTAAATTGTTAAGTATGTGCTTGCTTCCACCTCCACCGCAGCGAGCCACCCTTTCCATCCAGCTGCTGCCACGCACAAGCCCACTTCTTCACACAGACTTGCCTACCCTCTCTCTTTCCCCCAAATCCTGCCCCACCATCTTCCTTTTAATCTCAGGCCTTCAAGGCCAGGAATCAAACCCAAGCAGGGAAAATCAGGACCTAAAGATTAGACAAGCCTACTAGTGGGGCAAGACAGATGGTTGTCCCAGTTGAGTTGGGTAGCAGGTGAGGGTTAGGGGCTCCAGAGGCCAGCATGGTGGGTCTGACAGCAGGCAACAGGGAGAGATGGGATTTCAAAGGTGGGACTCCCAAACCTGGAAGGAACTGAGGCCATGAGCAGGAAACCAAGCAGGGACAGTTCCCAGAAATGGGGCCCAGGGTGGGGGCTCAGTCACAAAGAACAAAATAGGAGCCTGGTTACAAGAATAGGCACCAGAGCCGAGAGGGACCAGCTGAGAGGAAAAATAAGGGAAAGCCAGAAACAACATTAACGTCCATAAGTAGGGGATTATTAAATAAAATTATGGTGAAAATATATTGCGGAATACCATGCCACAGAAAGAAATATGTTCTGTAAGATGACATGATAATGTGGAAACATTTCTTAAATGTATATATCACTACGTTGGAGAAGTAAGTTGCAACCAAATTTGTAAAATAAAATCCCTAGAAAGGGATAGAAGAAAAATATGGAAAAATGACTAGAAGGATACCTAAGAAAATATTATCTACATGGGCAGAGTATATGTGACTTTTTCCTATTTTATCAGTCTTTCAAAGAACCATTTTTTGTTTTATCATATCTATGGCTTGTCTACTATTTCATTATTTTCTGGTTTTATCTTCATTTCTCTACTTTCTTGGGGTTTACTCTGTTCTGTTTCTTTTTCTTCTTTTTTCCCTTCTAAATTTCTAGTAACATATAAACAACTTAAAATTTCCTCTTTTAACTTAATTCAAATACATAATTCAATGCTGGCTTGTTCATCACATTCACAGTGTGCTATCATCACCACCACTCACTACCAAAACTTTTCCATCATCCCAAATAGAAACTCTGCACATTTCAAGCCTTAACTCCCTGTTCCTTACCCCTACCCTGACCCGTTGTAACCTGTATTCTAACTTATGACTCAAGGAGTTTGCTTAGTCTAATTATTTCATATCAGTGAGATCATATAACATTTGTCCCTTTGTGCCTGGCTGATTTCATGCAACATGACGTCTTCAAGGTTCATCCATGTCGTCACATGCATCAGAACTTCAAAACCAAATATTGTCTAAATGAACAGAGTGGATATGATTTTAATTGTTCTTTTCTCATACTTTTCTGTATTCTCCGCATTTTCTAAAGTAAAAGCTGTATTTCTTTGGTTTCCTTAATGCAAGGGAAACAAAAGCAAAACCCACTTAGGAGGATAACATTTCCCTATGAAGACCAAAGCCATATGAGAAATTGATCTCCCCAAATGGGTTAGTTCTTTCTACACACATGGAAAGTCAACAATTAAGAGGTAGGGGATGGCGCTATGGAGATGTTTGGTGTAAAATCAAGGCCAGCTTAGAATTAGGAAGGATAAAAATGAAAAGATCAGCAACCTGGCTTCCCCTCTGCTGCCAGCTCTTCACATGAATCACTGTCCTTCACTTCTGCTCGTGGCCGGGTATTACATCTCTCCCCAGTCGCAGCTTCTGCTCAGACTACCTCTGCAAGCTCCGAGTCTCAAATGAAGGGCACCCGGGAGGAGAAGCCAGAAGTCGTAGAGGCAGCATCAGAACAGCACTGTCCGGGCCAGGGCAGAGCACGGGGATTGTGGCCAGAGGCCCTGGCTCTGAATACTGACTCTGTCTCCAGCCAGCTGTGTGCCTTTGGACAAGTCACATCTGAGGCTGATTCTTAATCTATAAAGTAGGAGGGAATAATACCAGCTCTACTGGGTTGTCACGAGTGAGATAAATTGCTTGGCTGTGCTTTGTAAACTATAAAGTGCCATGCACGTGTCACGTTTACTGTTTTTATCTGCTAGTGTATGGTTCTCCTGCCACACTAAGACACATTTCTGGAGGGTGTCAGAGATCTCTCAAGCTCCATAAAACACATCGGCTTTAAACACTGCAGTTAAGCATTTGTACTTGCAAGAACTCTCAAACTGACAGACCGTGTGGCTCTGATCATCGTCTGGAAAACACAAATGAGTACCTCTTTCTGTCTCCATTTGGGAAATTCCATACAATAAAGTCCACAGACTATAAGGCTACAAGGGAGTTAAAGAAAACCAATGAGAAAATCTTTTGCAATTGTTGCTCAGCATCCAACATTTCCAGCTAAGACGTTGATATGTGTTTGCCTCCCAAGATCCTAATCTTGGTCTGAACCCCAGATGATGACCTGGGAAATAGAAAGCATCAGAAAATTAATTGGAAAAATAAGTCTTTGATGACCTCTTCTTTCAGAAATCTGGAGAAGTCCCAAAGAAAGCCAAAGAAAATTACTCTTTCGTTGAATTCAGAAACTTCATTTTGAAAGGATGAATAAATGACAAGTGAATGAAGACTGGAAGTTTTATTTGGAGGAATCAGAATTATTCTGCAACCCTTTAAGAATTTAAATACATTGTCATATTAACAATGAGGGAAGCAGAGAGAGAGAGAGATGATGACAGAATCCGCAATGGAGGTTTGGAGTTCTGAGAATTTGGCAATCTTAGTTCCCATCTAAGAACTTCATCCTCAGGGCCACATGAGGTATTGCATGAAGCTGTCACTGACCCTGCAGAATGAAGCCTCTGTCCTGTCTTCCCTCCTGTCTTTGTTCCCCAAGGACTCCCAACATCAGCCACCTCCCTCAGACTTCAGCCTGTCAGAATTTGGCTGTCTCCTAAGTCAATGCCCCACCCCAACCCATTTCAGATCACACCTGCGCTAAACCTGCTGCCTGACCCAGGACATTCCATACTTCCAACCCAGAGCCCAGCCCTCACTGCTCCATCACCACCCCCTTTCTCCAGGCCAAGCACAGGGGCAGGAAGGGGAGCAGCATGAGTTTGGAAGCCCCAGCACCTGAAGGGGCATTTCCTTCTCCATCCTGACTCCTAAGTTTTGAAGGGCCAAGGGCCTGGGGCCTGTTATCTTCTTACTCCTTGACGATTTACAACCTTTACATGTATTTTAATAACTTTTTAAAATTAACACTCAAGATAAATAGGAACCACTGACTCAAATTTAATTCATTTTGACTGAATCAGACTTTTGCTTTGGAAAAAGAAAATCAACTCATTTTGTAGAATTTTTCACTTGCTTCTGAAAACCCTGAATCTGGCCCAGTGCCAGGGGGGCAAATGTGAGGATTCATCAGTCTTCTCTTATTTCTTTGGTCTTGTCTCTTCATTTCCTTCCATCTTGTGAAGTGCTTCCTTACCCGGAGTGTTTCATAGACCAGATATGCTGCCTCACCCCAGCCTGTGAGGCCGCAAATCTTCCCCAGGCTTCTCACAAAATCAGCCCACTATGTGAGTCCATAATAGTCTCTACCACTTATTCATTCACTCATTTGCTTAGCAAATATTACTGAGTAACTAGTATGTACCAGCTATAACATTTGAGATTATCTTGTCAAGAAACATTATCTTGTCAAGAAACATTATCTTATCAAAAATGAATAATAATAATAATATGATTGTTTCATTGGAAAAGTATAAGAAATTCCAGTTAAAATTCTGTTAAGTATCTTACTAATGGGTAGGAGTAGAGGTGGTGGGAATTTAGGGATGGTTCCCGGTAATCTCAAGATGGGAATGGGGAGGGGAAAGCTTTGCTTTATCACCTCCCCAGACACCCCTTATCACTCAGGGATTTGTAGGGAGGAAAGGAGAGGGGAAGGAAAATGAGTTAGGAAAAGGAATTGAAACTCACTCTGTCTCCGGCTTCCCCATCACCATAGGCCTGAGTAGAAATTCCCAGAATAGAATCACCAAAAATGATAATGGTAACTCATGCCTCCACATCTATTTAAAAAGCAATTTTCACAAAGGCAAAAGGGGTGGGCAGAGGCCTGCTAGATGTCCCAGTGATCTGAGGACTGCTCTGAGTTTTTTGCCTTTAAAGAAAAGGAGATGCTGAGATGAAGCCTGAGCATTCTTCACCCACAAAGCTGTCATCCTGAGGACCTAAACCCACTCAGCGCTCCCCCAGACCTCGCTGTGGAGAGGAGGCAATGGAGGCGGGGCGGGTAGACGGAGGTAATTCTCATCCGTTTCATGGCTCAGAACCATTTTCTTCACCATGCCCTTCAAATCCATGTTTGAGTCAAGACATATCACAAATGGCACAAACGACAGATTTGAGGAAAAATGTAATAATGCAATATCGCCAGCAAGAACAGATTTTCTCATGATGGAAGATGGCAATAATAAGACAAAAGACAGATTTTTGCCTTCAAGAAACCATCTCTTCATTGCAGCCAAAGCAACACAAAATTTAAGGCAAACATTCCATTATTTTCCCCCCACTGTTTGGAAATATGGAAAAAGAAAATCTTGCCATGATTTTTTTTTCCCTAGTTCTACCAGAACTGACACTTTTTTTTTTTCCCAAGCTTTAACAAATGACTGGGTATGATTCTTCCGGAGCTTGGAACAGAAAGAAGACAGACCCAGCAAAGAAAAGTGCCTAAATGGGAGACAGTCTGCAGGACATTGTGAAACTGCTAAGAAAACAGAGGCCCCCTCAACAGGCTGTTTTCACAGCATTAGTCTTTTTAAATACGATGAAAATATTATCTGCTTTATCAATCATCAGCTCCCTAAGTACAACAGAGCTGCATACAACAAATGCAACCAGCTGTCATAAATGTGCAAAACAATAATACATTACTCTCATAACCTAGCTGCATACCCACTGCCTAACACCAACCAGGGCAAATGACGCACCCTATATTTTGTTCACATGGAATTGGGGGAATCATAAAAAGATACCACATTCTAAAGGTAGGATGTGGTCTGCTTTGAAGGATTGAAATGCTGAGTCCCAGATTAGGTTTTCCAGGGGTGTTCTGAATTTTGTTAATTTCCCAGTTTCCTTAATTGTAGATTGTCAAATTCTAATGGGGACATTGGAGATCATTTAGTCCAATCCACTCACTTTATCACTAGGAAAATTGAGGTCCCAAAGAAAGAAAGTAACTCTCCCAAGGACAAGCAGAACTGGGATTAGAACTCAGATGTAACCTCTAGATTGTGCAATGTCCTGGATAGGTGAGTTAAAAGCTGTTTCAATTTTTGGATGGGCTGAATGACATTGAACAGAGAGAAGTTCTATGTCATGAAAAATTGGGTACCCTTCCAACTAGCCAGTGAGTTCCCACTTCTGTGCTGTCGGAGAGTATGTCTTCCTTAGCATGTACTCTCACCACTTCTGGGGAATAGAGAAAATGAGTCAGAATAATATCTGCAGCTCTGAAGGACAAAAATACACTGCCCCACATGGGTATTTTCCTGGGGTTGATATGATTGTATTTCTAAAAGTATTTTTTTTTTTCTTTTATGCGTCTTGGGAAAAACTATCACTTCATGCTACTTATTTTTCAACCACCCTGTGATTGCAAGGTGACTTCATAAAGCCTAACTTCTTTTGGGACTCAGGCTTATATTCGTTACCTTTCAGACTGTTCTTGTACTCCTTTCCAATAGCAGGGTTGGGACTTGGCTGAGGCAAGTAGGCACCTAGTTGCAGGCTTTAAGTAGGGCTCCCTCTCATGGTCGGACAAGGGCCTCCTTAAATGCTGCACCCTAAGTGCCTCACTCACCTCACCCTAGTCCCGATGCTGTCCATTAGATTTTACTTTGCTTATTCCCTGCATTGTTCTATGAGTATGTTTCCTAACTAATAATAGGTAATTGTGCCAGTTTGGATGTATTATGTCGCCTAAAATGCCATGTTCTTTGATGCAATCTTGTGGGGGCAGAAGTATTAGTGTTGGTTCAGTTGGAACTAGTGATTGAATGTTTCCATGGAGATGTGACAATCAACTGTGGGCAAGACCTTTGATTGGATAACTTCCACAGAGGTGTTACCCCGCCCATTCAGGGTGAGGGTTAATTGGATCACCGGAGTTGTATAAAGGAGTTCACAGAAAGAAGGACCTCAGAGCAGCTAAGAGTGACATTTTGGAGAGTGCTGCAGCTAAGAGACATTTTGAAGATGGCTGTTAAAAGCTGACATTTTGGAGAATGCCATTTTGAAATGCAACCTGGGGGCAAGCAAATACCAGCCACATGCCTTCCCAGCTAACAGAGGTTTGCTAGATACCAATGGCCTTTGTCCAGTGAAGGTACCCTATCGCTAATGCCTTACCTTGGACTCTTTACGGCCGTAAGACTATAACTTAGTAACCAAATAAACCCTCTTTATAAAAGCCAATCCATTTCTGGAGTTTTGCATACCTTGCAGCATTAGCAAACAGGAATAGTAATCAATCCTTCACTCAGAGCAGCTCTGGGCTTCTCCATACTCAGTAGTCCAGGTGAAACAGACCAGCAAACTCCAGAGAAAGCCTTGAGAAATTAGAGCTGCCTCACCCACAAAACATTAATCTCAAACTGCTGCTGATTTTCCAAGTAAGTTAGACATGAGAACACTCTAATTGTTAGTTTCCCCTTCCTGTCTCAAAGCATGTCTTAAATTGTCCTGCTGTACTTGGCATGGGTTTTCTTTGTGGTTGTTGTTGATTTGGGGTTTTTGTCAAATCTCCTCCCCCCAGGTTTCTATGACACTGCTCTCCCGGGGCCCTCTTGCCTGGGTGATTCCTTCTTCGAATCACCTTCCTCTTGATGCCGTAAAAGACTCCCTCCCCAAGACTCAGTCCTTGGCCCTGCTTCACCCCCTCCTGCACTGGCTGAAGAGGCCAAATCCATGAATCTATTCTTGCCTCACAGGTGAGCACCCACCTGCATTTCTGAATGTCTTTGGAGATATCATTTGGATATTCAAATCACTATCAGGTTTCAGTTTTCTTAACTAGAAGAAAATATAGGTGAATATTTAGTTGTTTCCTAAATATATGGATGGGAAAGAACTCTTTAAACCTAAAAGCAATGGAAGAAACCACAAGGGAAAAATAGATTTAATCATACAGAAATAATGCAGATTTCTACATATTAAAGAAAAATATACTCAACCGGCTCTCAGTTGGTCCAGCCGCTGAATCAGTAACTGGGTTTCAAACTGTGTATCCTGACACTGGCTTTGGCTCCCCTTCGAGAAACCCTCTGCCCAGCCCCAGTTACTATGACTGTCCATCCACATGGCACCCTGGCTGACAGGGGCAGGGTGTCAAACATATTCTAAGGACTTAAAGTACATCATCTGCCTTAATAAATCTCTAATTGTTTTACTCAATATGTCATTCAACATTTAACTCCACCAGGGCATAAATTGTGTCTACTGCTCTTGACATCGTGCTGGAGTTGAGAAATACTTGCTAAATAATTGACAGAACAAGAAAATAAAAATCAAGAGGTCAAATAAGAAGAAAATAATTTAAGGATTTGAATTCTCCAAAAGTAAGGTGTTAAAATCAGCTGTCAGTTGTCTATGCTAATGAACAATTAGCCAAAATGATTTAAAAGCTCAAAGCATGAGTGATAGAAAAAGCCACCTGCTGATCAGTAGAAGGGTCCTCACCCATGAGCCCCCTTCCTGAAGAAGGGGACATGTATTGATGCACTGTGCCTTGCAGAAAGTCACACCCATAAGAAACCATTTCTTTCAAAGGCTGGACATACTCCAGTTGCCTACTTCTCTTCCTCAAGTGACCTTATTTATATGGTGGCCAGATGGAGAGGGAGTCCCTAAAAGACTGGAAACCAACCACCTCCCTGGACTCCAAGATCAAAGGAACTGGTGGGGCCATTGGTCAAACCACCAGCAAAGCCACTCTCAACCTGACTTCCCATCAGCCAAGGGGACAGTCCCTGAGATGTCACAATAAGGTCATGACTGAAGAGACACAGAGCATTCTTTACCCCTTTACTAAGTTGCCCAAGCCCTTCCATCCCCTCTTCTTAGCTTTCTTAATTGACAAGTCTTTTCCATTACTCTTTGCTATTTTCTTCATCTTTCTGATCAAGTGATCCTCTGCCGATTCCTACCATTTTCATAACTCAGACAGGCCTAAGCTATCTGGTGTTTATCATTAATTTACCTCCTATGATTATTTTCCATGTCCTTTTGTCTCTAAATGTCTATCTTTCCAAAATAAATAAATGAAAGAAAGAAAGAAGGAAGAAAGAAAGGAAGGAAGGAAGGGAGGGAAGGAAGGAGGGAGGGAGGGGGGAGGGAGAGAGAGAGAGAGGAAGGAAGGAAGGAAGGAAGGAAGAAAGGAAGGGAGAAAGAAAGAAAGAGAGAGAGAGAGAGAGAGAAAGAAAGAAAGAAAGAAAGAAAGAAAGAAAGAAAGAAAGAAAGAAAGAAAGAAAGAAAGAGAAAGGGATAAAGAAAGAAAGAAAGAATATTTATATCACTGTAAATTTGAGGCGCTCCCACCAAGCTAAGGTTCAAAAGTTTCATATATCATTAGGTTAAAAACTATCAAATTACCATTGTGGTAGGTCAAAATTGGTTACATATTTGGAATTTCATATGGTTAAACATAATATTATAAGCACTTCTTTCAATTTGGCTGCACTATGGGTAAAGGCTTTGTGCACCTCCTGCAAAAAGACAGCAGAGCTGCTGCCACATTGTCCTGAACAAGGGAATAATTGGGAGGCCAACATGACAAAGCCAGTGGCCTCTGAAAGCAGCTGAAGAGAGAGTGGGGGAACTGAGCATCTGTGTCCGGAAGGGGACACCTGTGTGCCTGTCTGCTCCTTTCTCTTGCCTGCCCTTTGCAGAGGAAATGAAGTTGTAATGTCCTCTCACCACAACAATGAGGAGAAATGGACAAGAGGCTGTTTCATCACCTTTTCCTCTGCCCTGATGTCCTGTTGGGGACTGAAGAGCAAGTTTTAACTGTTTTGGAGGCTACAAAAGGAAATCGCTGTCATTAACCCAACATGGATCATTCACTCTGAGGTACAATGGTTGGAGGTGGAAATTTTGGCAGGAAAGAAAAAGAAGTTCTTTGACCCATGTGTTTGCGTCTGGGTCTGTTTGTGAGCCTGTGTGTGTACATTTGTGTCACTGTGTCCAGTAACAGATAATGGGGAAGCCTTTCCCCTGAAAGTGAACACAAGAAAGAGTATGAAACCTGTGTTTGTGGCTGTCATTGCAGCCTCAGAATGGAATCCAATTTTATTTCAATAAACAGGAAATTTTCTTTTCACAGCTTAAGGTGGGAAATAAAGAAGCATTGTTCTGGAATGGCTTTCTCCCTTCTTCTGTTTGATGTTTCTAATGTCTCATCCATCCCACCCTTATTCCCAGCACCAAGATGGATTCTTAACAAAATCTAGCCCCAGGCCACTTTTCTAAGCAGAGTGGACTTTACTTTGACATCTTCCCCAACCTCCATCCACTTCCTGTGACTGCACTTTCTCTGTCTTCCAGTGTCTCGTCCCTGGCCCTGCCTGGTCCTTCCCACCGTGAGGAATGCATTCCATTTAGTCAGCCACACACAGTCTATGCTTTAATGTGTCCACAAGTAGCTTTGAGGATTGAATGCATGTATGTTTTATATGTGGCACAGCATCCAGCACATGGTAAGCACTATATAAATATTAACTAGTAGTGTTGTAATAAGTGATTAATTAATGGGTTTTGTTATTGTTATGAGCTTAGGTTGGTACGAAAAATCTCTAGGTTCCTTGAAGACCTTGATTAAATAATAATTCTAAAATTATCAGTCAAAAAACTATAGGAGGTTGGTCCTCTAGAGCAGTGCTGCCCAACAGAAATAAAATGGGAGCCACATATATAACGTTAAATTTTCTAGTAGTCACATTAAAAAGTAAAAAAAAAAAAAAAAATGATGTTAATTTTAATAACATTTTTTTTTTTTTTTTTTTTTTGGCAGAACAACAACAAAAAATAGATGTATTCTTCAACCCTGGCAACATGATGGAAGTTGTGAGCTAAACCAGATACCCTACCTTTGTACACTCTTTTTTTTTTTTTTTTTTTTTAATTCAGTTTTATTGAAATATATTCACAAACCATACAGTCATCCATGGTATACAATCAACTGTTCACAGTATGATCATATAGTTATACGTTCATCACCACAATCTATTTCTGAACATTTTCCTTACATCAGAAAGAATCAGAATAAGAATAAAAAATAAAAGTGAAAAGAGAATACCCAAACCATCCCCCCATCCCACCCTATTTGTCATTTAGTTTTTACTCCCATTTTTCTACTGATTTTTTTTCAATTTTTTAACTTTGTTTATCAAAAAGTTAAAAACAAACAGGCAAACAACAACCAAAAAAACCCCACAACATTTCAAACAAAGCAATGGATTAAGGAAAACAAATAACCTAAAATAACTACTTTGCTTCCAATATGTTCCTACCATACCCCAAGAAAATTAATAAACCATGTCCAAACAGAGGAATAAGAAAAACAAATAATCTAAAATAACTCTATTGCTTCCAACATGATCTTACTATATCCAAGAAAGTTTACAAACCATAATCATTCCTGAGCATTCCCATAGCATTGAGATTACCCTCCATAGTTTATCTGTTCTTATTAGATTATCATTCCCCCTCCACTAATTGGTATCTCTAGGTCCCCTACATTCTACAGTATAAAACATTGTTCATTTTTCACAGAATTCACATTAGTGGTAACATACAATATCTCTCTTTTTGTGCCTGGCTTATTTTGCTCAGCATTATGTCTTTCTTTTTTAATCTTCATTTTATTGAGATATATTCATATACCACGCAGTCATACAAAACAAATCGTACTTTCGATTGTTCACAGTACCATTACATAGTTGCACATTCATCACCCAAATCAATCTCTGACACCTTCATTAGCACACACACAAAAATAACAAGAATAATAATTAGAGTGAAAAAGAGCAATTGAAGTAAAAAAGAACACTGGGTACCTTTGTCTGTTTGTTTCCTTCCCCTATTTTTCTACTCATCCATCCATAAACTAGACAAAGTGGAGTGTGGTCCTTATGGCTTTCCCAATCCCCTTGTCACCCCTCATAAGCTACATTTCCATACAACTGTCCTCGAGATTCATGGGTTCTGGGTTGTAGCTTGATAGTTTCAGGTATCCACCACCAGCTACCCCAATTCTTTAGAACCTAAAAAGGGTTGTCTAAAGTGTGCGTAAGAGTGCCCACCAGAGTGACCTCTCGGCTCCTTTTGGATTCTCTCTGCCACTGAAGCTTATTTCATTTCCTTTCACATCCCCCTTTTGGTCAAGAAGATGCTCTCCGTCCCACGATGCCAGGTCTACATTCCTCCCCGGGAGTCACATTCCACGTTGCCAGGGAGATTCACTCCCCTGGGTGTCTGATCCCACGTAGGGGGGAGGGCAGTGATTTCACCTTTCAAGCTGGCCCAGCCAGAGAGAGAGGGCCACATCTGAGCAACAAAGAGGCATTCGGGAGGAGGCTCTTAGGCACAACCATAGGGAGGCCTAGCCTCTCCTTTGCAGCAACCGTCTTCCCAAGGGTAAAACCTGTGGTAGAGGGCTCAACCCATCAAACCACCAGTCCCCTAAGTCTGTGGTCATGTTAGCAACCATGGAGGTGGGGTAGGCGAATACCCCTGCATTCTCCACAGGCTCCTCAAGGGGGCACTGCATCTTTTTTTTTTCCTTGTTTTTTTTTTTTTTTTTTTAACTTTCCCTTCTTTTTTAAATCAACTATATGAAAAAAAAGTTAAAAAGAAAACAAACATACAATAAAAGAACATTTTAAAGAGAACATAACAAGGGAGTAAGAAAAAGACAACTAACCTAAGATAACTGCTTAACTTCCAACATGTTCCTACTTTACCCCAAGAAAGTTACCTAATAGAGCAACATTTCTGTGAACTTGCTCCTACTATATCCATCAGAAATTAACAGACCATAGTCATTCCTGGGCATCCCCAGAATGTTAAATAGCTTATCTGTTCTTCTTGGATTATTGTTCCCCCTTCCTTAATTGCTCTCTATTGCTAGTTCCCCTACATTCTACATTATAAGCCATTTGTTTTATATTTTTCAAAGTTCACATTAGTGGTAGCATATAATATTTCTCTTTTTGTGCCTGGCTTACTTCGGTTAGCATTATGTCCTCAAGGTTCATCCATGTTGTCATATGTTTCACGAGATCGTTCCTTCTTACTGCCGCGTAGTATTCCATCATGTGTATATACCACATTTTATTTATCCACTCATCTGTTCAAGGACATTTGGGTTGTTTCCATCTCTTGGCAATTGTGAATAATGCTGCTATGAACATTGGCGTGCAGATATCTGTTTGTGTCACTGCATTCCGATCTTCCGGGTATATACCGAGAAGTGCAATCGCTGGGTCGAATGGTAACTCTATATCTAGTTTTCTAAGGAACTGCCAGACTGACTTCCAGAGTGGCTGAACCATTATACAGTCCCACCAACAGTGAATAAGAGTTCCAATTTCTCCACATCCCCTCCAGCATTTGTAGTTTCCTGTTTGTTTAATGGCAGCCATTCTAACCGGTGTTAGATGGTATCTCATTGTGGTCTTAATTTGCATCTCTCTAATAGCTAGTGAAGCTGAACATTTTTTCATGTGTTTCTTGGCCATTTGTATTTCCTCTTCAGAGAACTGTCTTTTCATATCTTTTGCCCATTTTATAATTGGGCCGACTGTACTATTGTCATTGAGTTGTAGGATTTCTTTATATATGCAAGATGTCAGTCTTTTGTCAGATACATGGTTTCCAAAAATTTTTTCCCATTGAGTTGGCTGCCTCTTTACCTTTTTGACAAATTCCTTTGAGGTGCAGAAACTTCTAAGCTTGAGGAGTTCCCATTTATCTATTTTCTCTTTTGTTGCTTGTGCTTTGGGTGTAAAGTCTAGGAAGTGGCCGCCTAATACAAGGTCTTGAAGATGTTTTCCTACATTATCTTCTAGGAGTTTTATGGTACTTTCTTTTATATTGAGATCTTTGGTCCATTTTGAGTTAATTTTTGTGTAGGGGGTGAGGTAGGGGTCCTCTTTCATTCTTTTGGATATGGATATCCAACTCTCCCAGCCCCATTTGTTGAAAAGACCATTATGACTCAGTTCAGTGACTTTGGGGGCCTTATCAAAGATCAGTCGGCCATAGATCTGAGGGTCTATCTCCGAATTCTCAATTCGATTCCATTGATTTATATGTCTATCTTTGTGCCAGTACCATGCTGTTTTGGCAACTGTGGCTTTATAATAAGCTTCAAAGTCAGGGAGTGTAAGTCCTCCCACTTTGTTTTTCTTTTTTAGAGTGTCTTTAGCAATTCGAGGCATCTTCCCTTTCCAAATAAATTTGATAACTAGCTTTTCCAAGTCTGCAAAGTAGGTTGTTGGAATTTTGATTGGGATTGCATTGAATCTGTAGATGAGTTTGGGTAGAATTGACATCTCATTGACATTTAGCCTTCCTATCCATGAACATGGAATATTTTTCCATCTTTTAAGGTCCCCTTCTATTTCTTTTAGTAGAGTTATGTAGTTTTCTTTGTATAGGTCTTTTACATCTTTGGTTAAGTTGATTCCTAGGTACTTGATTTTTTTAGTTGCTATTGAAAATGGTATCTTTTTCTTGAGTGTCTCTTCAGTTTGTTCATTTCTAGCATATAGAAACATTACTGACTTATGTGCTTTAACCTTGTATCCCGCTACTTTGCTAAATTTGTTTATTAGCTCTAGTAGCTGTATCGTCGATTTCTCAGGGTTTTCTAGATATAAGATCATATCATCTGCAAACAATGACAGTTTTACTTCTTCTTTTCCAATTTGGATGCCTTTTATTTCTTTGTCTTGCCGGGTTGCCCTGGCTAGCACTTCCAGCACAATGTTGAATAACAGTGGTGATAGCGGGTATCCTTGTCTTGTTCCTGATCTTAGAGGGAAGGCTTTCAGTCTCTCTCCATTGAGTACTATGCTGGCTGTGGGTTTTTCATATATGCTCTTTACCATGTTGAGGAAGTTTCCTTCAATTCCTACCTTTTGAAGTGTTTTTATCAAAAAGGGATGTTGGATTTTGTCAAATGCTTTTTCAGCATCTATTGAGATGATCAATTGATTTTTCCCTTTTGACTTGTTAATGTGTTGTAATACATTGATTGTTTTTCTTATGTTGAACCATTCTTGCATGCCTGGAATGAACCCCACTTGGTCATGGTGTATGATTTTTTTAATGTGTCTTTGGATTCGATTTGCAAGTATTTTGTTGAGGATTTTTGCATCTATATTCATTAGGGATATTGGCCGGTAGTTTTCCTTTTTTGTAACATCTTTGCCTGGTTTTGGTATTAGATTGATGTTAGCTTCATAAAATGAGTTAGGTAGTGTTCCATTTTCTTCAATGTTTTGAAAGAGTTTGAGTAAGACTGGTGTCAGTTCTTTCTGGAAAGTTTGGTAGAATTCCCCAAGCCATCTGGCCCTGGGCATTTATTTGTGGGAAGATTTTTGATGACTGATTGGATCTCTTTGCTTGTGATGGGTTGATTGAGGTCTTCTGTTTCTTCTTTGGTCAGTCTAGGTTGTTCATATGTTTCCAGGAAATTGTCCATTTCCTCTACATTATCCAGTTTGTTGCCATACAGTTGTTCATAGTATCCTCTTATAATTTTTTTAATTTCTTCAGGATCTGCAGTTATGTCACCTTTTACATTCATTATTTTGTTTATATGGGTCTTCTCTCTTTTTGATTTTGTCAGTCTAGCTAGGGGCTTGTCAATCTTGTTGATCTTCTCAAAGAACCAACTTTTGGTGATATTTATCCTCTCTATTGTTTTTTTTGTTCTCTATGTCATTTATTTCTGCTTTAATCCTTGTTATTTCTTTTCTTGTACTTGGTTTAGGATTGGTTTGCTGTTCATTTTCTAGCTTCTTCAGTTGATCCATTAGTTCTTTGATTTTGGCTCTTTCTTCCTTTTTAATATATGCGTTTAGTGCTATAAATTTCCCCCTTAGCACTGCTTTTGCTGCATCCCATAGGTTTTGGTATGATGTGTTCTCATTTTCATTCGTCTCTATATATTTAGCAATTTCTCTTGTTATTTCTTCTTTAACCCACTGATTATTTAGGAGTGTGTTGTTTAACCTCCAGGTATTTGTGAATTTTCTAAGTCTCTGATGGTTATTGACTTCTAATTGTATTCCACTGTGGTCAGAGAATGTGCTTTGAATAATTTCAATCTTTTTAAATTTATTGAGGCTTGTTTTATGTCCCAGCATATGATCTATTCTGGAGAAAGTTCCATGAGCACTAGAAAAATATGTGTATCCTGGTGATTTGGGATGTAATGTCCTGTATATGTCTGTTAAATCTAATTCATTTATCAGATTGTTTAGGTTTTCAATTTCCTTATTGGTCTTCTGTCTGGTTGATCTATCTATAGGAGAGAGTGATGTGTTGAAGTCTCCCACAATTATTGTGGAAACATCAATTGCTTCCTTTAGTTTTGCCAGTGTTTCTCTCATGTATTTTGTGGCACCTTGGTTGGGTGCATAGACATTTACGATTGTTATTACTTCTTGCTGAATTGCCCCTTTTATTAGTACGTAGTGGCCTTCTTTGTCTCTCAAAACATCCCTGCATTTGAAGTCTATTTTATCTGAGATTAATATTGCTACACCTGCTTTCTTTTGGCTGTAGCTTGCATGAAATATTTTTTTCCATCCTTTCACTTTCAGTTTCTTTGTGTCCCTGTGTCTAAGATGAGTCTCTTGTATGCAACATATTGATGGTTCATTTTTTTTGATCCACTCTGCGAATCTATATCTTTTAATTGGGGAGTTTAATCCATTTACATTCAACGTTATAACCGTGAAGGCATTTCTTGAATCAGCCATCTTATCCTTTGGTTTATGTTTGTCATATTTTTCCCCTCTGTCTATTAATATCCTTTATTGTACCCATACCGGATCTCTTTGGTACTGAACCTTTCTCCAAGTCTCTCTGTCCTTTCTTTGTTTCTCTGTCTTTAGGGCTCCCTTGAGTATCTCCAGTAGGGCAGGTCTCTTGTTAGCAAATTCTCTCAGCATTTGTTTGTCTGTGAAAAATTTAAGCTCTCCCTCAAATTTGAAGGAGAGCTTTGCTGGATAAAGTATTCTTGGCTGGAAATTTTTCTCACTCAGAATTTTAAATATATCGTGCCACTGCCTTCTCGCCTCCATGGTGGTTGCTGAGTAGTCACTACTTAGTCTTATGCTGTTTGTTTTGTATGTGGTGAATTGCTTTTCTCTTGCTGCTTTCAGAACTTGCTCCTTCTCTCCTGTGTTTGACAGTGTGATCAGTATATGTCTTGGAGTGGGTTTATTTGGATTTATTCTATTTGTGGTTCACTGAGCATTTATGATTTGTGTATTTATGTTGTTTAGAAGATTTGGGAAGTTTTCCCCAACAATTTCTTTGAATACTCTTCCTAGACCTTTACCCTTTTCTTCCCCTTCTGGGACACCAATGAGTCTTATATTTGGATGTTTCATATTATCTATCATATCCCTGAGGTCCATTTCAATTTTTTCAATTTTTTTCCCCATTCTTTCTTTTATGCTTTCATTTTCCATTCTGTCATCTTCCAGGTCACTGATTCATTGTTCAACTTCCTCTAGTCTTGTACTATGAGTATCCAAAATCTTTTTAATTTGGTCAACAGTTTCTTTAATTTCCATAAGATCATCCATTTTTTTATTTAGTCTTCCAATGTCTTCTTTATGCTCTTCTAGGGTCTTCTTGATTTCCTTTATCTCCCGTACTATGGTCTCATTGTTCATCTTTAGTTCTTTGAGTAGCTGCTCTAGGTGCTGTGTCTCTTCTGGTCTTTTGATTTGGGTGCTTGGGCTTGGGTTATCCATATTGTCTGGTTTTTTCATATGCTTTATAATTTTCTGTTGTTTTTGGCCTCGTGGCATTTGCTGAACTTGATAGGGTTCTTTTAGGATTTGTAGACCAATTGAAGTCCTTATCTCTAATTTATCAGATCTACAGCTTCGTGGAGTACACTTTCTCTAAATAACCAGCAGGTGGTGTCCACGAGCCACCTGTTCTCCACAAGCCAGTTCTCCCCTGCTTAGCCTTTTTGGTGAGTGGGGGAGTGAGTCTTGTGGGGTCCAATTGGTGTACCAAGCTTGCATGTGTAGTTGGTGTTGCCTGCCCTGTATATGGGGCGTGTTTCTGGGCAGTCAGGGAGGGGTGGGGGTGGCTCTAACAATCAAATCTCCCTGGTGATCCTAGAGTTTTAAAGCTGCTGCAATAGTCTAATCCTTCAGTTCAGTCCTGCCACAGTTTGTCTCTGTCACTGACCCACAAGTCCTTGGTATTGGCGTGTGGCTCCTGAGACTTGCAAGTGGGCCCCTCTTCCAGGCCGTGCCCCCTGGGCCCTCTGTTGAGGGATGACTGTGCTATGTCACAGGTGAGTGCCGTCCCCCCAGGGCAGTTCTGGGCTGCTGGGCTGTGTAGGGAGGCTCCCAGTCTGCTGAAATGATGGCTGAATGGGGCTTTGTTAATTCACACTGCTCTACCTTCCCAACTCTGGGACAATCAGCTGAGGTTGCAGGGAAGGCTAATGTCCACGCCCAGTTTTGTGGTGTGTGCCTGTTATTTGAAGCACTTCCGTCACACTGGGTTGTCTGGGGCAGTTCTGGGCTATGGGGCTGTCGATGGGCAGGAGTGTTTCCTGTCCACCAGGATGATGGCTGTGAGCGGACACCCCCCTTTTCTTGGGAAGTTGTGGTGTTTAGTGAATTTTCTCAGCCACTGGATTATTGCGTTTTGTCTCAGAGCTCTCCTAGTTCTGCTCTTGACTTGACCTGCCCAAATAGCAAGTCTTTGAAGCTTTCTGTATTGGGCTTCTTAGAGTAATTGTTTTAGAAAAAGAAAAAAGGATTAAAAAAACAAAAACAAAAACAAAAACAAAAACAAAAAAACAAAAAAAAATGGGCCCTCCTCAGAGATCTAATGGGTTATTGAAATGCTAAGAGACAAAGCAACCAGGGCCATTAAGGAAAGGTCCACAGGGCAGAGAGATCAGCTTTTCTTTGGGATTTGCATATGCGCCTCAGGGCCCTTCCCCTTTCTATGTTCACCAGAACTCCAAAAATCCTCCGCTTTTATTTTGGAGTTTTTCGTGTTTTTTTTTTTCTATGCCTGTCTCCTCTCTGCTGGGCTGGCTGCTCTCAGATTCTCTGGTGTCTGGTCTCAGTCTATCTATGGTTGGAGTTTGAATCAGTAGAATGAGTTTCCGATAAGGGCTGCCACTGCAGTTCTCCCTTCTCCTTCCCGGAGCTGACAGCCCCTCCTCCCACGGGACTGAGCCTGGCAGGGAGGGGCGCAGGTCCCCTGGCCGCAAAAACTTACAGATTTTGCTGATCTCAGCAGTTCCACGTTTTCATGAGTGTTGTATGAAGTATGCCCAAAGTCAGATTGCTCTGTGGTGTCCAGTCCACGCAGTTCCTGGCTTTCTACCTACTTTCCTGGAGGAGTAACTAAAACATACAGCTCACCAGTCTGCCATCTTGCCCCGCCTCTAATTTTAATAACATTTTATTTCACCCATGTATCCAAAACTTTATTTCCACATGTGATCAATATAATAACTATCAATGAGCTATTTCACTCTGTGTGTGTGCTGAATCTTCGAAACCCAGTGTGTATTCTACACATACAGCATATTTCATTTTGGATGCTAATTTTTTAGTGGTTAAAATGAAATGCAATCCTACCGAAACAATAAACTGTATTTAATGGAAAAATAGTCCTCACTGCTGCAGTTTTTAAGCTTAAATTTAAATGAAATCAAATTTAAAACTCAGTTACTCTGCAGCACTAGCCACATTTCCAGTGCTCAGGAGCTGCCGGTGGCTGGTGGCTGCCGTGTTGGCGGTGCAGCCCCGGAGGGTCCGCCGACTTCCTCCGTCACCTTGCGGCCCCATTCGCCATCAGGAACACCCTGCCCAGCCTCACACTCCACGTTCTCCCTGCTCTTGATCCCTCCTTTGCTGGCCCTTTGCCCACACCTTGCCCTTACCTGGAAAGCCTTCCTCCACTCTCCTTCAGAGCCTTCCATTGCCCGCTTTAACTCGGAACACACCCCCCCATGAGGTCTCTCTCCCAGCAGCTCTCCTCTAGGGCTTCATTAGCCTTCCCTCCCTCCTCGCATGTCCAAGGCTTTGGTACATGCAATCTGAACTATTTCATGTGTGTGTTTACTAAGTGTGTGTGTGTGTGTGTGTGTGTGTGTGTGTATATCCTATTTTCCTGACTTGACAGTAAACCCTTCCAAGGGAGTAGCCCTGACTTTACAAACCATTTTCATCTCACCTGGTCTACTGTAACAGACGCCTCCCTGCTTCCCCTCTGACCCCTCAAAATCCGTCTTCTGCACAACAGCCCGAGTGACCTTGTTTAAAACACAAATCAGATCATATACCTCCGCAGCTAAAAACCTTCCAGTGACTTGCCATCTTTCTTGAAATGAAATTCTAATTCCTCACTATGGTCTCTAAAGCTCTCCTTGTGCGGACCCTGCCTGCATCTCTGACTCCATCTGCCTCCCTCCCACTGTGCCCAGACACTGTCCTTCCTTCTGGGGCCGAAACACAGCGCCCTGCCCTTGACCGGCCCCTGCCCCCTGCCTGGAATGCTCCGCCCATCCTCCCCGGATGCTCCACCCACCCCCAGATGCTCCACCCATTCCCCCACCCCCGGGATCATTCATTGGTTGGCTTCTTCCGCTCATCTAGGTCTCAGCACATGCAAAGCCTTGCCTGTCTTCCCTTTAGCCTCGACTCCCATACTGACCCCTGACGTGGGCTCTTTCGTAACACTCTATTTAACTTTCTTCACGGTTCTTACAACCATAAAGAAATCGAATTTGAAATTATCTTGTTCATTAATTGATTGACTTGTTTAACGTCCATCTCCCCATTAGAAAGTAATGGAAGCTGGAAGCTTGTCCCTCTTGTTCATCACATAAGTAATTATTCCAGTTAATGAGTTAATATATCCAGCAGCTAAGTAAACCCAATGATATAGTAAATGAACGCTAAACAAATACGACAATTGGCAAAAGCAGCTAAAACGATGGTTGCAAACTCCAGATACTCCTCAGCAGGGAGTGCGTGAGTAAGGTGTAGCAGGGAGAAGTGGGAACGTAGCCGCTGGAGAGAGGCTGCTCCCTCCAAAAGGGAACAACCACTCAACTCCAACCATTGCCACTTCACCAGAACGTGGACCTAATGCTTCCTGAACATCCCCCTGATTTTTCAAGAAAAGCTGGATGTTTGAATTTTTTGTATAATTTTCCAATTTTTACAACTGTGTAAAAATGACTGCCAGATACCAGTTTGCAACTCTGAATTCTAATCCCTTCAGTTTAATTTTTATTTCTTCTTCAATTTCAATGGAACTTTGACCCAAACAAAACAAAACAAATCCCTGAAACCCATAATTCTCTCTTTTTCCCTTTTCACATTCTCTCTTTTATTGCACCCTTCAACCCAGTAACTCAGAAATCACTGGAAGTTTCTGAGCACCAAATCCAATGATTTTTTTATTTCAGTCCTCATCTCCTTTGATCATTTTAAAACATGTACATCTGCCGTGTTGTGGACACTGGAATGCAGCACTCAAATTCCCCTTCAGGAATGGAAGACCTTGTGCCTCCAGGCTGTGGGGACTGCTGCTGGTGCTGACTCTTGACTTTGAGCCACTGCTGGGGATTACCTCATCTGAAAAGAACCTCCTCACTCAAAGCCATGTGCCCTTCCCAGGGTGGCCCATATCCATGACATCAATATAAGATTATAAAGGTGTGGCCCCCTTGTCCTAGCTCAGGAAATCTCTGAAGGGATGCACCAGCTTTGGAATCCCCGTTAGGGTCAGCTGAGGCCTTAGTTCTAACTCCTTACAGCTCAGCTGCTCCCTCTATCCAAACCTGTCTTATTAACTTCTCTTTCACAAGTATTGCTCCCAAGAAAATCCCCTAATAAACCTCATACATATAATCTTCATCTCAGAGTCTACTACTTAGGGACCCCAAGTGTGACTGTTGGTGTAAGAAGTGAGATTCTGGAGCTGGATCTCCCACCACCTGGCTGGCAACAAGACCCCATCCGTGGTAGTAGGTGAAGCACAGACAGTCCCTGGCACAAGGCCACAGTGCAGTTGCTCCAATTTTCTCACTTGGTGAAGTAGGATGATGTTCTGGTACATGCAGATGCACTAGCTGGTGCAATGTATTGGGCATATTAGAAGTCTGGGGAGAAATGAATTATAGGGACAGTAGAAATTGGTGGTTGTTGTGAAGTTTGATTGAGGCTTTGCAAAAAGATGAGAAAACACTGAGTGTGAGTAGTTGGCCATTAAAAGTTGAGTGCAAAAGCCAGAAAGCCTCCTTGGTGATATATGAAGAGAATCTCTCATCTCCTGCAGTAGAAGGGCAGAGAAACCTGAGGACCAGGCCTGGTTGCAAAAGGAAGTGAAGCTCTCAGGCAAAGCAGGTGTGTTATGCCAATGCCAGGGCCCTGGTTGGGAAAGACTGGGACTCGGACACAGGGATGGGGGCTTCTGGGTTGATACATCTGAAAATCTTGAATTACAAGATATCCCTGCAACTTCTGAGCCTACAGAAGCAGCTCATTCCTTTCTTTTAACGGCTCTCCCTGTCACCTGTCACCTTGCTTGAAGATGATTTGGCAACCTCTCCCCAACAAGACAAAATGCGCACCACCGTGGAAGAGGCAGTGATTCATTTTAACAGAAATGACCATTCTACACATGGACTTGCCTTTTCTATTCACTGGGCCTCAGCCAACACCGCTATTTGAAAACTTATAGAATGTTTAATTTCACCAGCAGAAAATACCACCCAGCATCATATCAGACCAATATCCAAACTTCCATGCCTGCTTGGGGCCTTGTCAGTCCCTGAGCAAATCCTGAAAAACGTAAATCAAAATGTGATCCTTAACATCAAATATCGCAGACAGTAGGCAAAAGGCATGACCCAAAAGGCATGGATTATTGCCAAAGATTTCCAAAAATACAGAGGAGTGCTCAAGAACCCCAGCTTGGAAGTGAATCACCCCCAAAACGCTTGGGGAAATTAGGGCACATGCCCAGGGTGATGAGAACTAGGGCAGCTTGGAGATTGGAGTCTGGCTGGCACACATTTTCCACCTCCGTGGACTGAAAGTGTGGGAATGTCGCCTGGGTCAATAAGGAGAGTGTGGGAACCCTCCCTGGGAGCTGAGAACTTGGCCATGTGACCCAGGTGTATCTCAAGGCCATCACCAGGAGCTCTCACTACTTGCCACTTAGCACCTAAGTCAGTGGGATCCATATCACCAACTTCCTTGTTTTGAGGCCTGAGAATGTGGGAGGGGGAAGGAGTCCAGAAGTCAGAGGACTCAGAACCCAGAGCCTTAGAAGGATGGTGGCCTTCCCCTCATCTGTCTCACTGTTTTAAGTCGGAGACTCTTCCTTCACTTTGCTAATAATGTAAAGTATCAGCTAAAAATTGCAATGCATGCATTTCATTTGAGTTTTATTGCCCTAACAGACAGCATTAGATTACAAAAGAGGACATTTTTCTTCTCAGTTTTAGCTTATTCTGATGATTTATGATTAGATACAGCAAGAGTTCATAAACTTCCCTGACCTGCTGACAGTTTTTACAGGCTCCCAGATTTATTTCCATCTCAAACTTAACAGCTTTCATGTGACTGATATTCCCAGCGACTCGGTGTGGCCGAGCCAGAGGCTGAGAGAGCGCCTCTAATCTCCATGTTACTAATTTAAATGAAGTCTTGGTCTGTTGTTTAAAAAAGACATCAGTCATCCCCGGGAGGTTTACAGATCCTCTTGTAATGTAATGTCAGCCCCTTCTGAGATATGAGGTTTATAAAGCCTCACGATGTTGAGTGTTGGCAGACAGGCCAAGGTCACTGCTTATGGCAAAGGGGAGGGGAACGGAGGGGAATGCACTTCAGAGCAGGAGCAAAGAATTCCAAAGAAAGATTGTTCTCCTGGAGAGATGGGTTGTGTCTGCCAAGGAAGGTTGGTATCTGGGGGAAACGGGGCAGAGAAACGTAGCGTCATGTTCTGGTGGTGCAACCCCTTATTCTCAATTCCACATGCTCCATCTTTGCCTGGGGTTGAGAAGTTCTTAGAAAACTCAGACCCTGGCCCCTTATCTGAAGATCATCCTGGGCACGACCCTTGGTATGCAAGGAGCCCTTTGCAAAGAGAAAGGTGAGCAATGCCAAGGGTCTGGGCAGAGAGCCCTGAAAAATGTGGCTCTCCTGTTCCTGCAGACAGGGTTGGGATACCCCAGGAAAAGAGATGCATTTGCCGAGCCCTGGAAGGCCTCCAAGAGTGGAGAGAGACATAGGACTCCATGCAGGGAGTGAGGCGGGGCTGGGAGAACAGATTTCCTTGCGCCCGGGCTGTTCTCCCACATTCACACGCCCTAGTGTCTGAAGGTCACTGGTGATCTGGCCTTCACTGGGCAGGAGTTGCTTTTGTGTTATTTGGAGATCAGATAAGAAGTGACAAGTAGCATTAGGCTCTGGCTCACTGGGGAAATGGGCGGAGGCAGGCAGACCGGCTGAGGACAGACAGGACGCTTTTCACTCCCCTGAGAGCAGAGGCGGTGCAGTATGGAAGAAGTGCTCTGTCCAGACACTCCCTTGTCAGAAGGGGAGAGAGACTGATCCCTGGGCATCCTCTTGAAAACCCAGGCCCTGGAAAGGGAAATGCACCATCCACAGCCACACAACTTGGGTGGGGGCAAAGAGCACCGGGAACACTACCATTACTACCTGGTATTTACTGAAAGTTAACTATATGCCAGGCTCTAGGCAGGATCTCAAGCAGTGTGTGAGTGAAGTGGTTGATATTATTTGCCATTTTACAGGTGAAGCAACTGAGACTTCAGATACAGAACTAGCTCAAGGTTACACAGCCAGTAAGTGGTAGAACGGAAGGTCAAATTCAAGTCTGACTCAAAAGCCCCAGTTTCTTACCCACTGAAACCTATTACCCACTAGGAAAACTACGAATATAAAAAAATTACACAGCATCTGTTTGTTTTGACTGTAAGCCTTTGGAACCCAGACAGTTGACCATTTCCTTTTGCTAGGGGAGAGACTGAGAAACAGTGGTTTATTTTAGTGTTTCTCAAAGTGTGGTCCATGGGGTCAGCAGTAACTGGGATATTAACCAAATGCAGTTTCCTGGTGGGAGCCACCCAAATCTGCATTGTAACACATGCCCTGTGAGATTCTTATGCACAGAACATTTGAGAATCATTCTTCTTCTCAGAGCATGTATTTGGTGTCCTGGAGGAGTGAAGCAGTAAAGGGAATTATATCGTTTTCCAGCAATTCCTGAGTCTTCTTAAAACGCAAGACTTCCTGTTTCGCCAATGAACTACGGCTTCATATTTTAAAATAAATACATAAGTGTAAACATACATTTGAAAGTCACTTTGGAAAGATGTAGAAATTATCCACCATTTGGTGCCATTTTTCTCTTTATCCAGGGCATACATAGAAAATGGTGATATAGAAACAGCTGGTTGAGCCAGATGTTAGCATTTGTTAACTGCAGCCATTTCTCTGTTAGTGTACCAGATGTCCTTATTTTGGGGGGATTTTCTCTGGAAAGTCTGGTGAACCGCATAGCACAGTTTTTCAAAAAGTGTTCTATGGACTACCAGCACCAAACACCCCAGGGTACTTGTTAAAAATGCATATTCCCAAGCTCTACCCCATATCTACTGTATCAGAAACTCTGGGGAATGGAGTCCTGTAATCTGTACTTTGAAAAAGCTCCCTGAGTGATTCTTACATGAACTGAGAGTTGAGAACATACTTGGTTACAGTGTAGAAAAGACCAGGGCTTCGCCATCAAATGGACCTTGGCTCAGAACCAAGCTCCACAATTGGAACCTTCATACATCACTAGTTGGGAATGCAAAATGGTTCAACCGTTTTGGAAAACAGTTTGACGGTTTCTTATAAAATTTAGTATATACTTACTATAAAACCCAGCAATTCCACCCTTAGGTATTTATCCAAGAGAAATGAAAACATGTCCATACAAAGGCTGATACCCAAATGTTCATAGCAGCTTTACTCATAATAGCCCCAAACTGGAAACAACCCAAAGGTCCATCACCAAATGAACTGATAAACAAATGTGGAACATCCATGCAGTGGAATACTACTCAAAAATAAAAAGGAACAAACTATTGATACACATAACAACAAGGATAAATATCAAAATATGCTAAGTGAAAGACAGAAAAGATTGCATACTGTATAATTCCTTTTATATGAAATCCTCAGGAAAAAAAAAAGCAAAACTAATCTATAGTGACAGAAAGCAGTTCCCTGGATGCCTGGACCATGGGTGATGGAGTTAACTGTGAAGGAGTATAAGGGAACTTTTGGGGGTGATGGAAATGGTCTATATCTTGATTTGCAGAATAGCTACAAGGGTGCGTACATTTGCCAAAAGCCATCAAACTACACACTTAAAACGGGTGTATTTTGTTGTATATAAATTATAACTCAGTAAAATTGAAATATATGTGTGTGTGTGTGTGTGTGTGTGTGTGTGTGTCAAAATGTTCAAAATGCTCCATCATTTTTAGCTATGAGACACCGGCCAAATTACTTAACTTCCTTCTCCTCATCCCAATTCAGAGTAGTTTTCACTATTCCACTGTGCCTCTCACCTCAAAACCATCCTTCCTACTCTAAAAGATCTATAATCTCTGTGCAGTATAGAAAACTGTCTTTTGAAGTAATTGGTATATAGCACAGTTAAAACGTTTATATAAATTGTCTAATGGTTATGGTATATCAGGGACATGTGATCCTGGCTGATGAAGCTAGCAGTGAAGTCCTATGGACTCAGTGAGGATTTTAGGTGCCTTGGGCAGATGGTAGATACAGTCCTTACTTGGGTATAATTTTTGCTTGGGAGGAGGGTTCTGAAGCTTCTGGAGAGAGATTTTACTGGAAGTGTCTAGAGGCGCACGCATTTTATGGATAGCGAGTTATAGTGCAGATGAATTAAGCCACTTATCCCAAATCACCACGCAGGTAGACCTGTATGTGGGAAATGGGCACCCCCTTCTCCACCGTTCAGTTGCGCCTCCATTCGCAGCACCTCCATTCGTGCTTTCAATACGTGCCAGGTGCAAAGGACAAGCACTGGATGCTCAAAGATTAGTTGATTTTATTTTTTAATGATTCTTGCCCTCAAAGAACTCAATGTTTATTAGGAGCACATATACATTAAAAAAATAAAAATAAAAGCAACATTTTGTGATGTTATGATATGGGCGGGTAAAAATGCTGTGGGTCACAGAGAAGTTAAAATCAACTCTAGAGAAGTTGGGAGAAGTGAGGAAGACTTCACAGAGGGTTGGTCACTTTAGCTGTGTCTGAAACAATGATTCAGTGTTCAACAGACAGGGGGAGAGGGATTTCCAGGCACCGGGAAGAGCATGTGGAAAGGCACAGATACCTGAAGGAGCATGATAAGCCAAGAGAAGGCAAAAACCCGGTGGTGGGCATCAGGCTGAAGGAGACGGCAGCTGGTGAAAGGCCTTGTACGGGGGCAGTAGACACCCCTTAGGGGATGGGCGCCATCCACGTTACTGCAGAGAGTGGACTTTTGGCAGCTCAGTGTACACTCTTCTCTAGAGATTGCCCCTGGCTGGCTGCAGCCACCTCACCTAGAGAGGCTGGGCAGTTATACCCCAATACCCTTAGGAAAAAGCCCGTGGCCAGCAGCTGACTGAGCCGCGCCCTAGGCCCAGCCCCCTTATCTCTGGGTGAATCACAGGAGGTCCCCTGGGACAAGACGAAGGCTGCCCTCATCCCAAAACTTCATCTTTGTCTGGCTTCCTCCCCTGCCCTATCCTGCTTCCCTCAGAGTTCCTCCTCATTAAATCACTTGCACAAGAATCTCCATCTCAGGGGCTGCTACAAGGCAACCCTGTCTAAGACTCTGAGCTGAGAAACTTGAGCTTTATTCTCTAAGCAAAGCATCACTTGGGACTTGGCCCCCTAAAACTTCGCCTCATGGCCTAAACTGCCTGTGTTCATGGTGTTTGTGGTTTTCTTTCTGTTTCCCCTCTGTTGTGCCCAAATGCAGACTCTGCTATGGGGAGGAAACAAGAATTTCTAGAAAATGAGTCCCCTACACTGTAGTATATGCCTTTCTGATTGCCGTATCTCTGTGGATAGCTCTATCTCTCTCTCCAGGCTGCAGCAGAATCTTGACACCATCTCATCTCTCCCTTTCTTCTCCTTTGTCTCCATATTCACTCAGCATCCAGTCCCTACATTGTTCATTTTAGCTCCCACCCCAGGTCTCTCGCTGGCTCCTTCCCCTCCGCTCCTGCCTCCCTCCACCCCATTATCCTTGCACGGGTCCTCATGACTGATCTGGCCATCAGCTTCCCAACCTTCTCCTGCTCTCCACACTGTAAGCCTCTGAGCAGGCATCCACAATGCCTCCCCACCCCTACCAAACTAGCCCTCTGGCCACATCACTCCCCCACTCAAAAACCTCATTTGGGCTCCTTATTGCCATCAGAATAAAGTAACTTCACCTTTGAGGCCTCTCCTCAATCTTGCCACAATTTATCTTTCCGGAATCAACCCCACTATTTACTATGCAAACCATTGAGTAAAGGCACAGGATCAAGAAAGGTTTGGGGGCCATTTAGCAGCTGTGTCAATTCTCAGCCATGTAATAGTTACGTCCCTGGAGGCCATTTACTGAAGTTTTCCATAATACAGTATACTTACCTGTAAAGTGGGTACAAAACTCTTATCTTTAGTGGTTTATAAGGATAAACAAGAATAGATGTAAACAGCTAGACACATCATAAAAATTTAGTCAACACCTGTCCATCTCTATGTGTTTGCTCTAGCTGGTGAACCCACCTAGGACAACTCTTTCAGCAAAAGTGTCTAGTTTCCTTCCTTAGTTAAATGACTCCTTTACATAGATCTTCAGCCCCACAAGAGGCTATGTCTTCTGAACTCTGAACCAAAATAAGGTAGAAAGGGACAAATGAATAGACTCTGACTTGCAACTACGGATAAATGCCGTAAGTAAAATGAGAGCTGGTGGGAGACGGATGAAGGGGGTGGAAGGGAATGGAGAAGAAAGAGCCAAAAAAGATGGAGTGAGACCACATCTCTTCCAGAGGTTGAATCCTATTACCATCTGCACTTTACAGAGGAGGACCCCAGGACTAAACAACCTGCCCGAAGTCTCACAGCTGCTAGATGCATAGCTGATATTTAAACCTGGAAGTCAGGCTCTAGAGTTGTACTCCCAACCACCCTTTCTCATTGCCTTTCACTACCTTACCCTGGATGGTCTCTACCCTCCACCCACCCCCTCCAATCCAGCCTGTTTACTGTGGCTCTCATCAGATGTGGCTGTCATCATGTTCCACCCTAAGCAGAAGCCCCCAATGGCTCAGTCCTGACAGCTGCACAATTTACCTTTCACTATTTGTATCATAATATGGCCATGTCCTGGTTTATCCCATAAATGTCCCAGGTAAGAATTCTTGGATCTTTTGTGATTATCTTCACTTTTAGATTGCTAGCTTACTGAGGGAAATGACTATCTCTGGCCAGCAAGGGTAGTAGAAACCTTTCATGGTATAATTCCAAGGCAATAAAATTCTGGCCTATCAATACCTAAAATTCCACCATTAGAGATTCATTTCTTTGAATAAAAGATTGTCTTCTCTTAAAATAAAAATGCCCATAGGAGAAGTAACTAATGGAGCATTTCCAGCAATTTATTATTGGAATGGGTGAGCTGATCAGATTCTATCTCAGTCTCAATGAATTTGAAGGGAGTGAGAGAAAGAAGAACAGGAGAGTATGAGGGCACCAAAGTTAGGTTTTGGAAGAAAGAAAAGAATATCATCAAGGGAGAAAAAAAAACATAGAAAGGGAGGCTCATGCCACTTCTGAACAACTTATCTGCCCAATGTTTCTTGCCCCTTGTCACACCAGCTTGCCTATGTCCCTGCCACTTGCATAAACCCTGAAGCCACATTTCTCAGCTCAGAATTTTGGCAGATTTTCCGAGGCATGGGCTCATGTTCTTTTCCTTCTGACTTTCACTCCCCACACCCGTAACAGCTGAAGCAATAAGTCTAGGGCCACAGAGACAGGGCTTGCACTGGCCAACTGGCACTGTCAGCCATTGATGCGCAGTCCTTCCACCTCTCTGCCCACCTGCCTGTCACCACCATTCCTTGGAACCTCCAGCAAGAGCACCCACTTTTGACATTTCCAGAACTGGACTCCCTGAGATGAAGGTTTTTGTTGTGAGCCAGGGTTTGGGGCATGGAGCCTGGCATCTGAGGACCTTCCTACAATCTATTGTTTAGACACTTTCATTTCCAGGAACAAAGGTTTTCCTACCCCCTCCCCTCTGTCCCTACAAAGGGCACCACCATGTAGCAACAGAAGCACATCATGATATCATTTCTGATATCCATAGTTTCAGCAATCAATAACTGGGTTTTGTTCCAGGAAAAAGCAATATTCTTTGACAAATAAGCCATTTGCTGAGCAGTTTAAATGACATTGCAAAGAACGACACTACAAACCTACAAGCCTGTTTTCCCTGCTCCTTTTCACCGAGAAACAGCTAATGCCCCAGATAAAGAGTGTAGATCACATGTGACTTATAACGTGAGTACAGCACTGTATAAACAGCCACATGAAAAGGTAGCCCTGATCAGCCCCTCTGGTTATGAGAGAACCAACCAGGCTGAATCTTTTTCAGTACAATCTTGGAATGGGAAAATATCTTCACCCCAAGGTCCTTGAGGGTTTTCTTCAATGGCTTCCAGTCCTTACACATTTCTCTTCTGTCACTAACATGGCCAAGCCTGGGTCTCTAATAGCCCTGGGATTATTGTGGCTGCTTTAATGCAGGCAGTTCCAGGAGGCAGGTGTTTTAACTAGCAGGGGAAAGAAAGGTCTGTTTCTTATTGACGGAACCCTAGCATGTATGATAGAACTTCAAAGATGCGAGGCCAGATTGGGCAGGCAACATCAAAAGCTTTTGACTGGTGCTGAGTAAACTTTGTATTCTGACATACAAGTTCTTATCTATTCTGCTCCAGACTTGAGAGCGGAGGCTGCATCTAACCAAATCACATTGTTTTTCCTCACAGCTGCCAACTTGGAAAAATATCAGGGCACAAAGGGACCATTAAAAAAGAGAGAGAGAGAGAGAAAGAGAGAGACACACACAGAGGGACATGTTTTTGTTAGTTCCTAAGCAACACAATATTGCCAAGATGGGGGTTTTTAGGAAAACAAGACATTCACTACACTTCCCATTGAGGCCACTTGCTAATCCTAATTTTTTACCTTTTTATAAAGAAATTAACAGTATGTATTTGAATAAAGTCTGCATCTTCCCACCATCTGTATCTCTGTCTTAGTGTTCCTGCTTCTTTGATAAACATTTACTTTCTAATGAGGCCAAATCAGTGGTTTAATTATATCTAAATTCAAACAATGAAGCTATTTCCTGGTTTAAAGAAAAACTAAGTTTATTTGTTTTTAAAATTGTTTAAAGGAATTATGTCCATGTCTTTAGGCTATTATTTAAAACAACAACTTTTTCACTTAAACATAACTGGAACATCATAATATTTCCCCGGTCTGGGAAGCAGAGGAAACAAAGAGGACCATCTTGCCATCAAAGCCTGTATGTGCTTCCCTCATGTGGGTTTGTTTCAAAGCACCAGATTATTCTCTATGTGTGTCTATACTTGGGAAGGGAGGAAGAGCCCCTCTGAAAGACATTATTTATAGTCCTGGGGTTTTCCTCCAACCCTGGGAACACGTTTATTCCATCAGTGGGTTTTCCCGTGGGTCCTACAGGTGGGTTCTGCCGGTGACCAACTCAGGCCCTGGCGCTGCGGTTCCTGGGCTGGGCCTCTGGGCCTCTGGGCCTCTCTGGAGCAGGCAGCTTGGCCTGCCCTTCCCTCCTCCTTGAAGCTCACGGTGCACTTGGACCCAGGGCCCAACCCACGCCATTTCCTCCTGCCTCTTTGGCTCTGTGCCTCTGTGTCCCTAAAGGTGATTGTTATTCACATCTAGAGAAAACTGAAAGAGAGACCAGATAGGGCAGTGGAATGATTCTCAACTTGGGGGTGGGGGGTGGGGGGCTGGGGGGCTGGGGCCCTGCCACTCTGAGAGCAATCTGTGGACCAGCAGCTTCGGCATCACCTGGAAGCTTGCAGGAAATGCAGAATCTCGGGCCCTACCCCAGGCCTACCGAGTCAGAATTTGCATTTTAGCCAGATACCTGAGGGACTCATAGGCACATACTTTTTCAATATATATGTGTTCAGTCTCATCCCTGAAGTTCTGGGCCTGATCTGGAGTGGGATCCTGGACTCGATATCCCCAGGTGACCCAGGAGATTCTTCTATATCCCAACTCTGAAGACAAGTAGTATGATGCCAAAAAGCATCAGCTTTGGAATCAGAGAGACCAAAGTTGCAAAACTGCCTTCTTCATCTATTAGCCAAGTGACCGTGAGTGAGTTAGAAATGAGCTAAAGGCCACAGAGATTCTTAACATTCAGAGAATTACATGTAATAAGAGGCTGCAGGATTGCCATCTCTGAGGTTCCTGCTTTCCTTTTATCCTGCCCTGTCCATGCCATGTCCATGACCAGGAAAACTCCACCCCACCCCTCCTCTCTGCTTCCCAGTGCCCAGCCTTCGACAAGGCATTTGCAAAACATTGCTTTCTTCTGACTCCTCAAGACCATTTCGGCCTCTAATTGCACTCGGAGCCATCTGAACCCCTTTGAGGGATTTGAACTGATATCTTTGTGCCTGTGATACCCAATAAAAATCATTTGAGTTGAACTGAAGTCATTCTTGTGAATTCCTTTAAATGTCATGTTTTAAAAAAAAGCCCTCCATTTAATATGAAGCAGGAAAGAAAGAGTTATTTCTATTTAATATGTTAAATATTGGTTGATAAAGGCTACATTTTCACAGGCAAAAGTAAGCAGAATATCAAGACAATTTTCCTATTTGGTGAAGCAATTATTAGGGCCAAAAACCTATAATTGGAAGAAACATAAACATTTTAAGCCTAATTTATTTAGCATGTTCTGCTGTCAAGACTGATAATATTAATTATCAGAGTATGCCATTATTTTAACTTTGGTTTCTGACATAAAGAGTTATTTTGTAGTATCTTTCACACATTGGTGCTTTAATAAGAGAAGTCTAATTCAGTCCACCCATTCTCATTAGACAGGCTTCGCAGTGACAAGAAGAGTGGGTGGGATCAGGGATGAGGAGTGTTGTGCCCCTGAAGTGGTACAGAGTGGGGCTAGATCACTCGGGTCCATCAGATAATTTCTCACCGCTCCACACAGGTTGACCTGGGTCAACACATACTTGATTTGCTTGGTAGAAAGTGGACAACTGCCCCGGATGACTCACAGGCCAAATGATACTGACCCAATGATCCAGAGGGCCCGTTTCAATTAGAAGCAAATTAAAAGTCCCTCACAGGCAAAGAATGAGTGCTTCCCAGAGGAAAAACAGGTAGAAGATGGTCTTCTATCCTGAGCAGAGGATGCTACAATCTCCCTGGATATCACACATAATTGGATTATTCTGCCGAGGACCAAGAGAAAGCTGGGGTTCTCCTATGCAACTGGGGACAAGGGTCAATGACAAGAACAGAAGTAGACCCCCAGAGCCCTGGGTTGTGAGAGTGTGGTGCAATGATTCCCACACAGAGAGGCCCCCATCCCTTTCCTGTGAGCCTAAATTATAAGTGTCCATGGCCACTCTTTTCAAGGACCTACTATGTGCCAGGCATTTTGTGTGCAATATCTCATTTCATCCTTACAGTAATTCTGAGGTGAATGTTGCAGTTATCTCTTTTGACAGATGAGAAACTGGGTCTCAATGAGGTTAAAGAACTTGCCTAAATCATTTGACTAATAAGCAATAGAGCTTAGGAGCAGGCCCCTGGCTCCAAAAGAGGGTTGTGTTATAACTGGCCTTCTTGAGGCAACATTTCCAGGCTCTGATCGATGTAACCTTCCTACCTCCATGCCCTCCTGAACAAAACCATAGAGGTTATGCCATGTGCTTCTGGATATACGTCCAGTTGCTTTCTATGAGAACCCATTTCCCTTGCACTCACATTTACTGCTCAAGGAGCTCAGTAAGTTCACTTAATTTCTTATAGAAAGAATTTGGGTACATTTTTTGGTCTCCATCCTGGTTTTCCCAGGACTTTCCATGTCCCATGTATGTTTCAAATTTCTTTGTAGCCCTGCCCAACACTCAGATGATGTCTTGAATGCTCCTTGGGCTCTCAGTGTCTGTTTGTTGAATGAATAAAGAGGGAATGACTGCTGAATGCTTTTCAGATAGTAGTAATTTCACTCTTCTACTCTGACCACAGACGATCTGTTTAATTGATTTTAGTGGCTCCACAAAAGCTGTTATATTACCTCAAGGCAGAATTACTCATTTCTTGCTTCTAAGACCTAGTAATTTATATGCTGAACATGTAATAATCTATTATATCAAATACCCACTCCTTTTAAAAAAAGCAAAATATAATAAAGCTCTCTGCAAAGCATAACAGCCCTGGATACACCAAATAAGTACAGATGACTTATGAATTTACACAAAAGAGCCCTCTGCTCTGAATGCAGCTGTTCCAGAAAAACATGGCTAAGAGTATAGAAGGAAGCTGGGTGGGTAAATATTAGGAGAGGCCTTTAAAAGCAGCCTTGATCACTGGATCCTTAGAATGTGTTTGTTAGGCAAGGACACCCTAATAATGCTTAATGTTGATACAGCATTTTATGATGCAACAGACAGACAACAGGAAGGCTGTTTTTCTGAAGATGAGCAAGTGAGGACATGATGGATCAAGCTCCTGACCTCAGATGGGCAGCAAGGCACCCAGCAGCAAGGAGAAAAGGCACCAGCTCCAACGGGCAAGGACTGCCTGCATGATTGCCTCTAAGTAGCACACCAAGGGGAAAGGAAACCTTTCTCCAAGCCCAGTGCCTCTGGCCACTCCAGCCAAACCCTATAGTGTGTGTCAGGAAAGGAAAAGAAAGAGGGAGTTGGATACTGTCAGGGAGGAAGAACCTGCAGAGCCCTTGAGAGCTTTCCAGAAGTAGAGGAGGAGTAAAAGTCACCCCACATGCTCTCCTGCCCACCTGCCTGAATCCCTCAGGCCTCATAGTGCTACGGCATGGCCCAGTGGTCACTATCTGCTGCTTCCCAATAGGAGGTTGCTTGCGAGACCCATGACAGTTTGCAGAATCTACCTCTTCTTTTTGTTTCCTCCTTGGACTCACAACACTCCAAATCCATGTTCCATAAACAGCATTCCTCCGCCTCCCCTCACTATGATAAAGTAGAAAATGTCCCAACTTTGGATTCAGGCTCTTATGTGTTTGAATCCAAGCATTGCAATTTACAGACTCACAGTCTTGGGCAAGTGGCTTAATCTTGCCAAGCTTTGGGTTCTTGCTCTTTAAAATGGGCATAATATTATCCACCTGATAGAGCTATGATCGGGACTAAATGATATGATATAGACTAAAAATCTAACCAAATACCTGACCTATGAGAGAAAGCTTTATAAATCTTAGGTCCCTTCCCTGTTGCTCTGACTCTTTGTTCCTCAGAAGCTTCTCTGTTTTTCCATTGGGCCATAACTAGGAACAGCTGGGACATACCTGGAGGTTTTGCTTTATTCCACATGTCCTTGAAATGAATCCTCTGTCCTCTGGGCTCCTCTTCTCACCATTAAACTTTCTTCCTTTCATCTCTGGGGAAATCTGGAAACCAGAGGATCCTCTGGCCTCTCACTTTGCTGATGGCAAAGGACTGGGACTGCTCTGGTTTAAAATACCCTAAAATAGTGTGACTAATGTCAGGGTTTACCTGGATTTTTCAGCTTTAGCACTCAAAGTCCCATGTCCCAGGAAGCCCCTCAGGCCCAGGTAAACCAGGACAGTTGGCCAACCTAACTGTCCACAGGGCAGCTTCAGAGCCAAAGAGAAAGCTGGTCACCTCTCAGGTCTGTGAAGAAGAGCAAGCAGCTGAAAGAGAACTCAGGAGCTCTGTGTTCCTGGGGTTGTGTTCTGGTCCAGTGGCAGGAGATAACTTGGAAGCAGTCCATAAGGGACCTCAGACGCTGGACATGACAGACAACAGAAGAAATATAGAGAGCACCTATTTCTTTGGGTACAAAGAACATTCTTCAGGCTTTGCTGCCAAATGTGAAGAGAGCAAAGGCACCCCAGCATTGCAGTGCCAATCTACTGACACTGCCAATTGATGCAGAGTATCATTCCCAGAAGGGGAGGCGGGATTCTCTCCCCTTGCAAAAGAAGGTGAAAGCCTAGAGATATTAGAATCATTCACACTTCAGTGGAATTCCAACTCTGCCTGGCATCCTAGTTAGTAATACCTAAGGAAGAAGTTTACCCCATCTATGTCTGGATTTCCTGAATGGGAGTAATAATAGATATATGGTAGGATTGTTTTGAAGAATTAATAAAGTAATCCATGTGAAGTGTCCAACAGCTTTCCTTTCTGGCATTATGGAAGATCAGATTGCCTGAAGACCTTCAAGAGTTACGAAACACCTAGAAAACCTTGAATAAATTACAATGAACATCCTTTAAAAGTAGCAACTGAGTTTGTAAGAAGGTAAGAGATATTTCCAGAAATTCAAAACAAAAGAGGAACTGAAAATCAGTGTAGAAATGCTGGGTGCCACTACAGCAATCTGCAGGAGGGTTACCAGGTTTGAAAATGCAAGGGCTTGGGTGCAATTGTCCACATGGGGTCAGGAGATGAGATCTGGGGTCCCCATGACACAAGGAAATGGAATGTAGCCACAACCCACCCCCAAAGCCAGAAACCTTGAAGTGCAGCCCTTTATCATAGGATGAAATAAACACAATTCACACGCAGACTCAGTAACAGTCTCATACTAGGCTCTGGATGATGAAAAAAAGGTCTCCTCTGATAATTCATAAGAAGTCATGCCTTCATGTGGGATGGGGGTTCAAGTTTACTTGGGGTTAATGGTCTGGAAAATTAATATTAAAAGTTCCCATGACTCTGACTCTGGTGTGCTCAGCAGAAGCAAATGAAAAACTTTGGAGAGACAATTTCATCAAGCTGGAAGAGTCCCTCAGATAAACATCTTCTGACCCTAAGTCACAATTCAAAATTATGAAGCACATAAGGATGCAATCTACAAAGAGTAAAAGTCAGGAGACACAACAAATGGCAGTGTTTTAACCCCTGATAACATCTATTTAAAATAAACTATCAGTTAAGCTAAAGTCTAAATGTTTGAAATGACTAAATACATAAAGAATTTAAAAGATGAGACAATAAGATGGCAATTATTTTGGAAAAAGAGTTAAATAAAATTCCTAGAAAATAAAAAATATATTCATAAACTAACAAGCAGACTAAAAAAAGCTAAAGAGAGAGTCAGTAAACTGAAAAGTAGGTCTGAGGATGCAGAGCCAAAGATGCCAGGTGAGGGCACCCAAATTGCAGCACAGAGAAGTCAAGAAATGAAAGATATGAAAAAGTGCCTTAACTATACGGATGATAGGATGAGAAATTTCAGGAGAGAAGAAAGGTAATATTCAAAGGGCAAAGGCATGAGAAATTTCAAGAATTGAAAAAAAAAAAAAAAGATGTAAGCTCATAAGCCCTGAGGGAAATAAAAATCAATTCATACCTAAACAAGGTGCAGTGAAAGTGCAGAACCCCCCCCCCCCAAAAAAAAAGTTATTTTATTCTGGGAATTTTTTAGTGCATTTCAAAGTAAATTGTAGACGTTTGTACACTTACCCCTAAATACTAATACTCCTAAATATCTAAATTTAAGGATTTCCTTAAATAGCATTCAGTATTTGTTTACAGTTTTATTTGATGTCAAATTTACATACAACAAAATGTACATGAAAGTGTACATTGCTGTGTAGCTCAAGCCCCTGCAAATTAAAAAAAAAAAAATTGCCATCACCCCAGAAAGCTCCCTCGTGTCCTTCCCCTGTCAATACTTAACCCCTCAGAGCCAATCAGTCCTATGACTTTTTCATCCATAGATTCATTTTACCAGTTCTAGAATTGCATATAAATGGAATAATTCATTTTTGTATAAACCTTTCAATTAGCAAAGCAATTTTGAGATTCACCCATTTTGTTGCATGTATCAATAGCTCATTCCTTTATATCCCTGAGTAGATTTCTATTGTATGAATACACCCAGTTTGTTCATCCATCCCCTCTTTCCATTTTAGGGCTATTTTGAATGGAGCTGCTATGAACATTTTTGAACAAATCTTTTTTGAACGTATGTTTTTGCTTCTCTTGGGTAAATACCTAGGAGTGGAATTGCTAGGTCACGAGGTAGGTGTACATTTAGTTTTATAAGAAACAGCCAAATCTTTATTTGAAGTGGTTGCACAATTTTACATCCCCACCAACAATATGTGAGAGTTCCAGTCACTATACATTCTTGCCAACATTTCCTGTTGCCAGTCTTTTTAATTTTGGCTATTACAGTTGCGTTGTAGTATCTCATTGTGGTTTTAATTTTCATTTCTCTGACAGCTAATAACGTTGAGCACTTTTTCATGGGCTTTTTGGCCAGTTGTAAATCTTTTGTGTAGTGTCTGCTCCAATCTTTTGCTGAAAGCAGACTTGAACAGCAACAAAATAAAAGAAAAAACGATAGGATAATATTTTATCAGCTGGGGACCAGTCAGGAGATTGAAGGCACACTAGTGATATAAACAGTAGAAATTTAATATAATGAATTATTAACCAGTAAAAGGTGTTAACTACTAAAATGGGCAAAGCAAACTCTGAAATATGAAAGGTAATAGCTACAGGAAAAAACAGTACCCTTAGGGCTGAGAGAAAAGTGAGCAAGAAAGGAGTTTAAACACTCAGAGGTGGGGACCCTGCAAAGCTGGAATTCACACCTCTGAGGAGAGGGCACGTCTGTCTAGGAAAGGCTGGCCTCTGCTGAGCCACAGGAACTAAGAGTCATCCCCAATGTGATAACAAAGAAACTGGCTGGAGGGTGCCAGTGATGGCAAGGACTCCTACACCCTGATCTACTTAGTGCTGAGCCAAAAAGGGAAGCTGAACACTGGAAGAAAAACTTGTCCCTTTTTGCTTCTTCCTCTTCCAGCCTTGCAGTATCCCTCCAGTGACCTCTATTGGCAAAGCCTAACACTGAGCCATCTGGCAAAGGAGAAATGTAATTTACAGACTTCAGTTCCAGTATTGCAAGGTACAGCAAAGAAGGGTGGGTTTGGGGCTGGGAGACAACAAATTAATAGCAGGCACTTTGAAGTATCTTTTCAGAACTTTGAAGTGTCTTCAAAGTGCTGAAAAAAAAAAAACAGCTGTAAACCTAGAATTCTATACCCAGTTAACTTATCATTTAAGAATGAAGGCAAAATAATGTTAAAAAATGGTTTTACTTTGTTATACTTTATACATAGAAGAAAATATATGTAACATATAGGTAAGTTAAAGACTTCTTCAGGCAAGCAAAAACTGAGAATTTATTACTAACAGACTCGCAAGGCAAGAACTACTAAGGATATACCTCAAGAAGGAGAATATTGAATCCAGAAGGAAGAAGTAAAATTCAAGAAAACAAGTAGCAAACAAAGAAATTGGCAAACTTATGGGTAAATATAAATAAGAAAGGACAGTATGAATCAATAAATAAAAAAAATTAGTAACTGGTATACAAAAGCAAAGGGTAGTTAAAATATTGGACAACAATATGGGAGACGGGAAGAAATTACCAGAGTTAAAATATCTTAGGCGCCTTGTATTTTTGGAAGAAAAGTATAGTTATAGATCAAGACCTCACCATTTAATAATTCAGAAAACAATGCAACTGGTATTCCCTGATAGTATACAACAACCCTAGATGAGACTTTCTAAGTCAAGTATGTCTGTTATAATGTTAAGGATTACTTTGAAAGAACAGAAATAGAATAAACAAATTTAAAATCAGTAGACTAGAGAAAAGAAAATAAAGAAAGATTAATTGTCTCAAACTAAAGTAGGCATGAAGAATTTTTAAAAATCATGACACATGGAAATCAAAATCTTTGGGAGAAATAAGTCTAAACTTTATCCAGTAAATATGAATGAACTAAACTTACCAAAAGACAGAGCTTTTCTTATTGAATTTTAAAACATCAGATATATGCTCTATACAAAGAAGCATAGAAATATTAATAGGAAAAGAATGGGAAAGGTATACTAGAAAAAATACTAATTAATAGAAAGATGGTATTGATATCAGATGAAATAGATTTCAAGAATTATTAGAGACAAAGAAGAGTTCATTATAATGATAAGAACAATTCATCAGGAAAATAAAACAATTACAAACTGCCATGCACACAATAACATAGCTTTGAAATATGTAAAACAAAAATTTCATAGACTTTCAAGGCAAAATTGACAAATCCATCATTGTGGTGAGAGATGATAATATACTTCTTTCAAATTAACAAATCAAGCAGACCGAAAAATCATATATAAAATTTGAATGTTATAACTAACAAACTTTACCTAAAAACATATAAAGAAATTTTTTGGTAATTTTATACCATATAGTCTTTTTAAGTACATATGAAGCACTAACAATCTTGACCATATTTTAGGCTGCGAAGCAAATTTTAACAAACAACAAAGAGTTGGTTTCATACAGACCAAAGGCCCTTACCATCAAACAACTGAGAAATTAATTACAAAAAAGTCTTTGGAGATTTTAACAATGTGATTTTAAGTAAAGCACCTAACACATCACCTAACACAGCATAGGGTTTTAATAATGTTAGTTTTCATCCACCTCATGGGCACCACCAAGCCTGGTTCCTCATTTAATTCACAGTAGCGTTGTGTGGATGGCTTCTCGTGGTCAAATGTGAAATCAGTGGCCTCAGAACTGAGGAGAGGACCCTGGCCTCTAAGGATACTGAACATGCAACCTTGGCTCAACTGGGCTTATTCTCCCAACAATTGACTTACAGGACTTTAAAAGTACTTTCAATGAAAAGCGTATTATATTCTTCCTGGGCCAGATACATCCAAGTAGAAAGTGTCCCTTCCAGTGTCCCAAAGCACGAAACAACTGTCTCAAAGCTGGATTGGGTTGTCTGCTCCCCAAAATGCTTGAGAAAGAAGATGCAGCTCACCAGGGCTGGGGTGTGTGAACAGATGGGTGAGGGGAACCCTAAGAATAAAAATATTTTAGTTCTTCTCCAAAGCTGCTCCAAGAAGAGGGCACTGGTTCCAGAAAGGAGAGGAGAGGGGTACTTCCTGCAGCAGCACGGGTTCAAGGCTACATGCCAAGGGCCCAGCTCTGTGTGTGTGTCCTGGTCTGCACTCCCCCAGACCCCCCCTGCTCTGAGCACCTGACACATCAGGAGGGCTTCCCTGTACAAATGGCAGTAACTTATTCCACCTTAAACAAAATTCACGGGCAGCCCAGTTTATCCATCTGCCTCTGGTGAGTTTAGTAAACATAATTATATTCCTCCAGAGCATGCTTTCTCAACAGGGGCAATATTGCCCAAGGGGACAAAATTTGTTTCTGTGGAGTGGGCAAAATAAACTTAGATATTTCAGTAGTTTGTGGTCCTTCAAAGGGCCATGATACCTAAATATATATACAGGTTTTAGGCAAAAAGTGCCTAAAAATGTTCCATAAGGGGGCAATAATGAAAAAACAAATAATGCTCTAGAGGATAATAACCCCGAGTGGGCAGATACATTTGAATCTGGTGACCAGATCTTGCCCAAGGTAATCCCACCCACACTAATTAACTAACCTCTCCTTCATTGACCACTTTTAAATTTCAAGTAAAGCCATCAACCATGTTGATAAAGGGCCACAGAACCCAACTCTTGTTTTTCCAATTAACCCCTCTCCAAATATTTGTTTCTTTCTACCCTCTGCTGTCCAAATGGTGGCTACTGAGCACTTGAAATGTGGTTAGTCTAAACTGACGTGTGCTGTGAGTGTAAAATATTGACAGCCACTTCTCCATGGACCACTCTTGCTCCCATGCCAAGAATGCAGGTTCTGATCATTTTTTACCTAGGACATTTCTGAGTTGCACATGCAGTGAACAAGCTTGAGGGAGGAGCAGTTTTGCCTACTGCTTGCTGTTAAAGGATGAGTTCTCCAAGCTGAGTCTTCCTCTGCTATGCCAGCACCCCCTGCACATGAAGCATCTGTCCGGGCCCTCCATGTCACCCTCTTAGGACTCGAGGGGTATATTAAATTCTATTGCTACATACAAATTATGACAAACTTAGCAGCTTAAAATAATACCCATTTTTTAGCTCACAGTTCTAAAGGCCATAAGGCCAGACAAAGTTGTCTGTTCAGGGAACCAAAGGCTGAAATTGAGGTATTACCAGACTGAGTTCTCATCTGAAGGCTCTGGGGAAATTTCTTCTTCTAAGCTCATTTGAGTTGTTAGCAGAATTTAATTTCTTGTTTGAACAACTGAGGTCCTCATTTTCCTTGCTGGCCATCAGCAGGGACCACTCTCAACTCTTAGAGCTTGCCTGCACTCCTTGCCACACGGCCCCCTCCATCTTCAAATCCAGCAGTGGAGAATTTCTCACTTGTCGAAGCCCTCTCATGTTTTGAATCTCTGACTTCTCTGTCTCTGACTTTTAGAACCATTTTAAAGGGGTCATGTGGTTGGGTCAGATCCACCCAGATAATCTTCCAATTTTAAGGTCAACTCATTTGGGCTCTTAATTATATTTGCAAAATCCCTTCACAGCAGTGCTTGATTGAATAACTGGGAGAAGTTGTATCTATACCATAGACCAGGAATCTTTGGGGCCATCTTACAATTCTGCCTATTGCAGGGGACCAGGGGAACTGATGCCAACACACTGATGCTCATGCTTGAGGTAATATCAGTAACAAAATCCTGTCTCTGACACAGGGGTCTCGTGTCTTCTGCCAGCATCCCTGCAACAGCGTAAATAGCTGGCTGGTAGAGAAAAATCAAATCCCAGACCTGCCATAAAATATACACTGAATTCTGAAGACTTAGTATGAAAAAAAACTTAGTATGTAAAATACCTCAATAATTTTGTAATGATTACTATTAAGATGATAATATTTGGGCTATATTGGATTTAAATAAGATATACTACTCAAATTAATTTTACCTGTTTTTTTTTTTTTTAACTTTTTTAACATGGCTACTAAAACATTTAAATAAATGTGGGAGAGGCTTACATTATATTTCTATCTAATGGCACTGGTCTAAATGCCCCACTACTACTGAAGTCCTAGGCCCTAAGGCAGGGGTTGCAGTTCGACTGCACAAGAGCCAACTGTAGTCCTATAGATGTTTCTTTTGGTCAGCAGAGTGTTTAAAATTTTTTTTTTATTTAAATGCCTTTAGGCATCTTCCACTATGCCGCAGATCCCACTACTCCCCATTGTCTTTCACCTGGCTCATTCACATATTTATTTTACCTATCTGGTCTCTGTAAACATTTAAATCTTTTGACCCTTGCAATCACTTACACTTTTGTTAGGCATATAAAAAGACACCAACATAAAAAGTTTACCAAAGAACAGCATTCAATCAAAAGTTAATTTTTATAGCCCAAAGGGCTATAAGAGCTACAGGAGAAAGGGGTCCTTGTTGGACAGTGTGCTGGTTTGAAACTGTTACATACCCCAGGAAAGGCCATGTTATTTTAATCCAATCTTGTAAATGCATACCTATTGTGGGTGGGACCTTTTGATTAGATTATTTCCATCAAGGTGTGAACCACCAATTCAAAGTGGATCTAACATGGACCCAGATATTTGGAGATGCTAAGCTAAGAGATGATGCCCAGAGTTTGCCCCAGAGAAGCTAAGAGAAGACCCCAGATGCTTAGAGAGAAATGCCCTGGGAGAACAAGCAAGGATGCACAGAGGCTGAAAGAGAGAAGCTAATAGAGACAGAAGCCCAGAGACATTTTGGAGAAAGCAATTTTGAAACCAGAACCCAGGAGCAAAGGACCAGCAGATGCCAGCCATATGCCTTCCCAGTTGACAGAGGTGTTCCAGATACCATCAGCCTTTCTTCCATGAATGTAGTTGATGCCTTAGTTTGAATACTTTTATGGCCTTAGAACTGTAAATTTATAACTGAATAAATCCCCTTTATAAAAGCCAATCAATTTGTGGTATTTTGCATAATGACAGCTTTTGCAAACTGGAACAGGCAGTGTGGTGGCCATGAGTTGAGATACATGGTTCTAGACCAAGCTCTGTCACCAGTTCACTGGGAGGCCTTGAGCAAGTCAATTCTCCTCTGTTGGCTTGTTTCCTCACTGGCAAAGTGAAGGAATAACTAGACCTCAAAGGTTCTGATGAAGACTTGGATTTGATGGTTTTGCTGGCTAAAGCAATCAGAGAAAGCTACATAGAGAGTGGGACTTGAAGATACATCCTTCTCTGCCCCTTGTGCATTATTTCCCTTGCTATAATTGACTCAATAGGAAGGGAAAGAGAGTCAAGGAGAAGATTTAAAGTCCCAAAGATCTCTAACAGGTAATTAGTCAAAAAGGTAAAACATTTGGCTACAGTGTTGCTTTGTGTTCTCTGTAGATGTAGATCACTGGAGTTTGGGTCTTGTATCCCAGATGGGGATAATCAAGTGCTGACAGCATCCAGATACCTACATCTGCCCCACCCCCTTTTACTATGACAGCGGTATTTAATCGAATCTAGATGCTAATACTGCAAGCTGGCGGGTGAGTTCAGATTTGTGGCTGGCAAATTCCCACTCTCTCTACCCATGACATCTCTTTCATAACCTGAATTTCTTTGATTAAAAAGCACTTGCCAACTCCTGTTATCTGTAAAGATTTGCCATACCGACTCTCGTTGCAGGCCCATTTTGTAGCTGATACAAACAGGTGGAAGAAAAGCCTCCTTAAATGCTCCCAAGTTTAAAGAAGAAAAGGGAAGGAAACTCTTCAAATACTGTGTGTGTGTGTGTGTGTGTATCTGTGTGTGTGTGTGTATGTGTGTGTGTGTGTGTGTCTGTGTCTGTGTGTCTGTGTGTAACATAGAAGGGTGGGGATAGGAGATCTCTCTTAAAATTCATCTTTGTAAAAAGTCTCCTTCTCTATCAGAGAGGTTAGAGGAATCAGGGAACAGGAAAAGCACACCTCTCATATACATATCACAAAATAAAGATTGGCACCTCATGACAAATCAAATACACCGAGAAAAATAATACATTAAATTCAGCCTTATTTCTCAGGATTCCTATTGCATATTGACCAAATTGAGTCCTATTGGCTCAGTGGAAAGGGAAGCCAGATCTCTGCTGTCTTTGACCTCTGCTGTTACGTCTAAAGAGAAATTTTCAACAATAACCTTAAGGAGGAAAGGTTATCAGAATCCGAGATCTGTCTCATGCAGGCTTGCTACTAACCTCTGCGTGCTCAGGGCAGAGTACAAATGGGGGTCACATACTACATGTCTAAACAGTTGTATCATACCTACCAAGCTAACAGATGATTCAATTAAATCTTTTCTATTCTCATACCTTGACAAATATACCTTCAGAACAACCTGGAAGACCCATTTCAAATAAAGAGTTCTCAGATTCCTTAGAGTTGAAGGTGTGGAGGCATGGAGAGAGCCATTCTCAGGATTCCAGCCTGTTTGCTGTTTCCTTTCCACCCAAGGCTCAGTCGTGCACTGCCAGAAACCTCCCGCAGTATAGACACTCCAGCTCACACATCCAAGGTCCAAATATGTGTTATGCAAAGAGCTGCCCCTTGTCAATCCTATGTGTCCAGTACACGCAAAGAGCATGGTGTTCTGACCTCCAGAACACTGACCCAGGAGAGAGGCTAGGCCAGCCTGGGAGCCCATGGGTTTCTGCACCCAGAGCATGATCTAGCAGGTATGGGAGCATGAGCCCAGGATGGACACACATCCTTAGTCCCATGGATTCTTTGCCTAATTTGGAGGATCAAAGTCAGCAGAGAGCTGAAAGAGGGCCCTAAAAGTACAGGGCCAGGGCAAGGACCCCTCTAACGGAGTCCCTTTCACTTCTCCCCCTGGGCCTCTCCTCAAGGTCTATCTGTATGCTTCCACCTCCCCATCTACCCCAGACTGCTTTTCTCTCCAACCATCCAGACCTCTAAGAAGAGTGGCCCAAATCTTAGAGAGGAGATAACTCCCTTTCACCCCCATCCCACTGGGATTAAACCTGAAGCTCCATCACTGACCCTGTCCCCTGTTGATCTGAAATGGTTGTAGCACTTAGAGCAATAATGAACGATGTCCTCTGCCTCAGGGTTACCCTGGTGACCTGACAGTTTCTAGAGGGCAAAGGCCTCTTGTGCCTGGAGTCATCCCCATAGCACATTCTCCAGCATGGCTCCATGTGAATGATGCAACTTAATCGATGCCCTTTAAAATAATATTTATTGTTTTTTTTCTGATCATAAAAGTATAGAAAATTGATAGATGCTTTTTGATGGTGATGTTGTCTGGCAGGTTTTGTTAGCCAATCAATCACTTTCCTCCAGGGCAGTCCATCAACTGTCAGACAATGCTAAATGCCTAAAATTTTCTATACATTCTTAATATTTTCCTTCTTGTAAGGTCCATCCACTGCTGCAGTTCTGTTCTCTGCAGCAGCCTAGACAAGCCTGACCCCTCTGCATAAATCCTAATGGCTCTTGTTCTTTTACTCCTCAAATTTAATGTGATAGCTAGTGCAAGGTGCCTGACACCATACTTGTTACAAAAATAGACACTTAATTTATTATTGTTGTTAATGCTGAGCACCTTTCCACTATCACCAGGAAGTTAAACAATAAAAGCAGATGGCTTCTATTCTCTACATATTTCTCCATGTTTTTTCTTTCCCACTGTCTAAGTTTGCCAGGCTGCTATGACAAATCCCACACCATAGTTTGGCTTAAACAACAGGAATTTATTGTCTCATGATTTTGAGGCTAGACAAAATCCAAAATCAAGTTATCATCAAGGCTTGCTCTCTCCCTGAAGACTGCACATTCTGGTACTGGCAGTGGGTCATCCGTTGAGCTCCTTCATGAAGAGTTCAGTTCTCAATTTATCCCTTTCTTCTCACATTTTACTACAAGCTACACCTACGCTCAGCTTGGAAATCTCCTCAACTGAAGATCCAAGTTCATTGCTTTAAAGTTCTGCCTCCCATTCAACATTAGAACTCAATTTCACCAAGTTCTTTGCCACCTTTTACCAAGGATCACCTTTCCTCCAGTTTCCAACAATACATTCATCATGTCCTTCTAAGGCCTCACCAGAAATACCTGTACTATCCATATTTCTACCAACTGTCCCTTCAAAGCAATCTAGGCTTTTTCTATCAGTGCCTCACAATTCTTCCAGCCATGACCCATTACCCAATTCCAAATGCATTTCCACATTTTTATATATTTATAATAGCAGCACCCTACTCATGGTATGAAAAACTGTCTTCCTTCCCTTTGTACTCCTTGCTACATGCTCTGAAGCAAGGCAGAGTAAAATGGGAAAATGAAAACTATAGCTGCTCCTTAAAAACAAAAAAAAGTCATTTCAAATCTTTCTAAGGACTAAATATTTACTCCAAAAGTGAAAACATCCATAAACTATCCAAAATATTTATTGGATATTTCAACCACAAGTTGTCAAATATTCTAATTCTCTTCCAACAGTGTCTTAAATCATGTCGCAAATAACCAGGAATTCATATAATTTCATGTGGTGGCTCTGACTTTTGAAGAAAGATATTATGCTCTGAGGAGAGGACTGAAGGCAGGGGGTCTCGGATCCACTCTGGTCACAGCAGTGGAGAAACCCCACAACCACCCTTACCAAGCAGGCCTAGACAATGGAATGCGAACAGGGAGCCAAGGAGAAGTTAGAAGATGAAAAAGCTCAATAGAAACAAGTTGGTAGGGTTTTGTCAAAAGGATCAAAAAGGAACTGTTGATTTTGCTTGGCAAGAGAGTGGAATCAGTTTATGTAAAACACAAAATAGAATCTTGTTGGATTTCTAAACATGCTTAGGAGTAACTCCACTTTTCAGTAGCCAACCCAGCGCTAGGACTTGCTGAAAGAGAAAAAAGAAGAAATATTACACTTCGTAATTAGTCATCAACCAAGTGTTGGTCGACATCAAAAAGGAATAGCAGTAACAAACTATTCAAGCCATTCCCAGAGTTTCACCGAGCTCCAAAGTGAATAAAATGGTGCTCCCATTCTCAGCAGAAGAGTATCTCCAGCAGCATTTCCTAAGAGTGTCCCCATGTGTTGCACTGGCTGACACTTGCTGCCACCAAGTGCCTTGCTGCCAGGGAGGAAGGGGGGCCCTGGTTTGTATTGACTTTTAAATCACACTTTTGAATTGCAATGTTTTAGAGTATTTCTTCCTTGTTTCAGCCCTTTTGAGGATCTTAAAAAGACTCGCTGTGTAAATTGTCCTTAAAACAAATTAAACACCCTATTTTTAGGATGAGAGCTCTCTTCCAATAACAGATGCACTTATGAGTAGCTACCGTGGATAAAATGCCACTTCCAACCCCCGATGCTGGAGACATGGGGCTGACTCAGCCTTAGGGTGTGGGTTGTCACTACACTTTCTTTTTTTCACCTTATTCTCATGCTATACTTGGCAAGATTATTCTGTAAAGGTGGTGGTTATTTCAAAAGACAAAAGCAGAAATTCTGTAAGGGAGAAATCCTATTGGGTGTTGATGAAATGCTGAGTACGCTATTTGGGTACAGAAAGATAGATCCCAGAGAATGTTCTAGAAGGAGAGGCCAGAACAAAGGAAGGGCTGAATGAATATCTCTGCATCAGGAAACGAGAAGAAGTGTTTGTTGTTCCTTCATTCAGATAGCAGGGAAGAGATTCAAACACTGGAAACAATCAAGAAATGTAAGGAAGTCAAGAGGAAGAGAAGGGGCTGAGGAGACCACAACATGCAATATATGAGGAGAAGAAAACGTTGCCATTGTGATGTTCCAGGTGGTGGGCATGGCTGAGAAACTTTAAAGAACGGAGGTATCTAATACCAATTTTAAATCGTTTCACGGAGTGATGCTGTGACCTCTCTCCTATGCTCCAAACTTTAGTGGATTAGTGGTACTTGGAGGTAAGAGAGAGGGGTGTTGAAGATGAAAGGAATTACAGGCAAAAAGAAAGTTGCATTTCATGTTTGCTTCAGTGAGGGGAAACTAAGGGTAGAAATAAAAAATTCACTGGATGCAGGAAATCTTACCTAGAGGTGACTAAGTAAAATAGAAGCCCCTTCACTCCCAAGAATTTTCAGAGGTCTTGCTGGAAATACTGGGTTTTATGTGAAGATTGAAACTTTAAGTCAATTTTAAAATATATGGTAAAGACAAAGATGATGTTGGAGGTCTGTAGGCCCCAAGGACACACAGATGGCCACCCACACTTACGTTGGAGAAAGATACAACTGTCAGTGGTCAAAAGTTCCCGAGAAGTTAGGCTCCACTCAAGTTCACAACACAGAGTGATCCTTGGTTTCCCAGGCACTGACCATGTGACCAGTTCTGGCCAATGAAATGGAGATGGAAATGGCATGGGTCCCTTCCTTGCCAGGTATCTACCATCAGTGCCTAACTCTCCCACCTTCACTTTCCCTGCTGGTGCCAGGGTGGAAGCCACACTGAGATGGGATGCCAGCCTGGAGACCTGGAGGAAGACAATGGTGGCAAACCAACAGCACCTAGAGTAGACTTTTCCTGAAGAAGAAATAAAAGCTTTTGTCCGTGTTGAGCCCCTGAGGTTTGGGCTTGTTTGCTGCCAGAGCCCAATCTGGACTATTTCCAGCCAAGTTAAATGTGCCCTGACTGGAATCTCGAACCTGTAAAAAAGAAAAGACAAAGAAAAAGAAAAAGAAAATTGTGGAGAAATGGTAATGATTTTCAAATGAACTCAGTTTTGAGGGTTTTCTCCAGTCTAAGCAGTATGTTGGTCAGGGCTACAGTGTCCATTCCGCTTCTTCCAATTTCCTAGAGAAGGTATTTTTGGGGGGAGAGCAGAGGCGGCTGCTATCCATCATTTTGGAAAGTCATGAGATTCACGGAGATAGATGCCTAAACAAAGGACAAGCGCATTAACAAATCTAGCTGTCCAAAAGTCAGGGCTAATGTTAACCAAGATGAACATTACTGCGATTCCATCAAGATGCCCTGTTATTTATTTAACTTTTCCATTTTCATTTTTTATTTGGGTAAGATAATTGCTTGTGATAAGCCTCGGGTGTGGAGGTCTGGTGCATACAGAGTGGAGGAGACAAGCTTCAATCTGTAGTCTCGGATGCACTGGGGAAAGGCAGCGATGGATTAACATATTGAAATGATCTCAATTAACGTCCTTTAGTGGTTTTCTTCAAAAAGGAGGACCTCTCCAAAGTGAATGGCCTACTTGTTGCCAATAGGGAAAAAAGCCTATTAGTAGGATAATGTGTTTTACCTGCTCAAGAAAAGATCTCTTATGAGTGGATTTCATAAGAAACAAAAATATGTAGTATTTCTTCCCCTGGGTCTGTTACCATAATGTTCCCTGTGTATTTTCATTTTATAGCATCTACACCAGTGGCTCCTAGTGCTTCTTGCTAAGACCCTAAACTGGCCAGCACTAGGCTTTTGTGTCATAGTTCTAAAATAGAACTTTAATAAGTGAGACATGTGGATTAAAATAATGGCGTTAGCATATAACCGTGATCATTTCAATGGGAAAACAACCATGACCTTCAAACGGCAGGTGTTTCCCTGGTGCTCGCAACAAGCCCCAGGAGTGGTATTGCTATCCTCCTTTATGCAGAGGAGAAAATTGAGGTTTGGGGAGTAAGTAGCTTCCCAGGCAACCCTCCTACTGCTTCTTCTAAAGCCAAAGAAGAGAATTGGGGGTTGGGGGGAGGGGGAGGGAACTGTGGCTGTGGCTAGAAGCAATATCCCTGCCTACCAGAAAAATTAAAAATAAAAGTAACTTTCCCTTTCCTGCCTGTCTGATAGTTTGAAAGGTAGAAGAGAAAATACGTTCTTTGGTGCTTCTGTAGACTCCTTCCAAAGATAATTACTGCCCTCAGCAAGGGACATGACCCAAAAGTGAAAACAAAGAATAAACAATATCAAAAGAATTTTGACTTTTTGATCCTGTTTATCCAAGCTTACCCATTATTTACAAATCATCTTAAATTCTTGCTCTTCCAGAAGGTTTCCCTCTCTAGTCTAATCTGGAGTGATTTTTCTTCCCTCCAAAAGCATCTAACATCTATTCCTTTGCCACCTGAAACACTCTTTTGGCACCATTCACTGCAAGGGACCTCTTCACATGTCCCCACCTCCACCCCAGAGTGCGAGCCTCTCCAGACTGAGGCCATGCACAAGGGCGAAGTAAAGAGGATGGTCATACACCTATGGAAGGAGGCACGTTCTAGCTCTTCAGGCCCAGCAGCTTTGGAAGTTTCTTTCTTTGGAAACAGAGCCATCGGAAGCATGTATTTAGCCTCCCTTTGCAGTAGGGCCTGGACCTGACACCACACACACACAGAGCAAGAGAGGCTGATGAGGGCTCAGGGATCTTAGCATTCATAGGTGTTTCTTCCCCCATAAACACGATTTCATTAGTTTACTCTGAAGATATTTTATTTGACTTACAATTCCCATATGGCTTTTATGTTTTAAAAATTATGAAATACAGATATACATGTAATAAAGATTATATATAAATATGTATACAGTATTCAAAAATTAAAATGATTTCCTATGAGCCCACCACCAGGTTAAATATTATTAATAATTAATATTAATTATTAATATTAGTGTTAATATTAATAATACTAATACCTGTGTGCCCAACCCCCTTAGCCATGTTTTACATTAACCATTCCCTTGCTATTATTTGTAGCTTTAATAGTTTTCTTTATAGTTCATTTGTAGTTTTATTACACACATAGGTAATAATATAGAATATATTGTTTAGGTGTGCATATTTTTTTACCGTTCTATAAATGGAATATATTGTATATCTTCTCTTACAACTTACTTTTTTTTCTTTTACTCAACATTATACCTATGAGATTCAACCATGTTGAAATTAGCTGTATTTCATTCAGTTTTACTGCTAAGTAACTTTCAATCATATGAAAAAATGGATATCTTTTATCTGTTTTCCTTCTGGTGGATATTTGGGCTAATTCTATTTTTCTTTTCTTTCTTTTTTAGGTAGACAGTCTACCAACAATACTGCTATGAATATCCTTGTAGACATGTCTTGGTTCACATATGCTAACATTTCTCTAGGGTACATAACTAGGAGTGAATGTTTTGGTTATTGTGATAGAACATCTTCAACTTTGCTACATAATATCAAATGATTTTCCAAAAGAGCTGCAGCATTAGACTTTCACCAGAATTGTTTAAAAGTTTCTATTGCTCCACATCCTCACCAGCACTTGGTACCACCCCTGGCAGAAGTTTTAGGTAAGAACATCCAAGTAAGTCACAAATAAAGGGAAAAATATTAGACTCAGGAAAATAAACCCAAGGGCCTTAACAGTCAGACTCCCAGTGTAAAATATGATTGGTTAGGTTATTTTATTTATTAAAATAGTGTGGCTTAGATCAACATCAATAGTCGTAAATCATTTGATAGTATGTATCCTTGATATAATGTGATAAAAATAACACTTTACCTCTGTGACCTATAACCCCAGTCTAATCATGAAATAAACAGCAAATAAATTCTAATAAAGGGGTACATGGGTTCTCTAGGGAAATAGAAGTGACAGGATATACATAATATAGATATATATTAGAGAGATAATATAAATACTAGAGATTTTTTTTCATATAGGAACTGGCTCCACAACTGTGGGGATGGGCACGTCCAAATTCTGCACCCACAAGCTGGGAACTACAGCAAAGATTTTCAATGAATTCCCTAGTAGAAGCTGGCCAGCTGAAGTAGAGATGGAAATTCTCCCTTTTGACTCCTGAAATCATCTCTTTCCCTTCTAAGGCCTTCAACTGATTGGATGAGGAGATTTCTCAAATTGCTGAAGGCAATCTCCTTTGTTGATTGTAGATGTAATTAGCCATAGATGCAATCAACCTACTGATGATTTATATCCACAAAATATCCTCATGGTAACAATCAGGCCAGTGCTTACTTGACCAAATAAGTGGACACTATAACCTTGCCAGGTGGACGCATGAACTTAACCACCACAAGAGGCTTCCTACAATGTATCTGACCAGTACTTCTCAAAACTGTCAAGGTCATCTAAAACAAGGCAAGTCTGAGAAACCATCACAGCCAAGAGGTGACTAAGAAGACATGACAACTAAATGTGACGTGGGATCCTAGATGGGATCCTGGAACAGAAAAAGGCACTAAGGAAGTCCGAATGAACTATGGACTTTAGTTAATAGTAGTGTATCAATAGTCATTCATTAATTATAACAACGAACCTTACTAACACAAGATGTTAATAAAATGGGAAACCATGTGCAGGGAGTTATGAGAACTCTGTAAACCTAAAGCTGTTCCAAAAAATAGTCTCTTAAAACAAAACAAAACAAAAACAAACAAACAAACAAAAAAGGAATATGGCTTTAGCTGTACACACTGTCCAAATCCTAACATGTAAATTCCCAACATGTAAAATCCCAAATTTATAAATGAAAAGAAGTAAGGATAAATTTTTTTGTTGCAAAAGGATTCATTACTTATCTATATATTTTATAAAATGTAATAGCATATATTGGGTGCAGCCACATGTTTCTACACATACATTGGCTCTTGATGTAATGAGGCCTCTTTTCAAGAAGGAATCTTCTTGCTTTCTCTCCTGTGGATCAAATTCAAACCTTTGCTATGGCCATGGAATTCAAACATGGATCTAGCTAAAGGGAATCAGTGATACTTCCATCCTCGGTTTCTGCCTGCTGATGACAGCACATGCCTACGTTAATGTCCTTTCTTCTCGGGGTAAGAATGCACTCATCATGCCGCTGGAAAGGAAACTCCATGAGGACAAAGGTGACGTCCATTTCCCTCACCATCACATACTTAGCACAGAACAGTGCCTGGCACAAAGCAAGCACTCAATGAACTTCTGTTGAATAAGTGAATTCCTACACAAAGACCATCACAGTTCTTCATTTATTGCTTGCTGGTTCTTGCATTCATTCTAGAAAGGAATCCTCACCCCATGTCTGGACTTTGGTCCACTTGAGAACAGGAGGGCTCTCCTGTTAGCACTGTGGACACCCCAGCCCAGCCACAAGGAGCTGCGGCACCATGAACTGATTAGAACAGACACAGTGACAAGTCCCTGAATATAAGATGGTCCAGATCAGGCACAGGCTCTGGGAATGCAGGGGCCCCAGAGAGCTGTTGAGGGGGACACACTGGAGGAGTGGACTGAGTGCGCAGAGCGTGGTGCTAACAAGAGAGGGGAGCGCGAGGAACATTCGCAGTCACCAGGAAACGCTGCTGGGTGAGGAGAGAGAGCTGAGTGAGGGAGAACTGAGAAGCAGAGCACTTCCTCACAGAGCCAACAGATTCGAAGACACCAAGCATAACACCGATGAACCGGGCCACTGTGTTCTGACATTGCTCCACTGTTTCCAAGACAATTTGTTTTTTTTTGTTGTTGTTGTTATTTTGTAGACGGAAAGACTTAGTCAAGAAGCAGTGAAAGATAGAAAGGCCAAGGTAGGATCTCTTCCAAACAGAGAAGACGCTCTGTGGAAAAAAATGGAATGGAACCAAATCAGCTTTTTGAGGGCGTACCGGTTCAGAGGTGGCAGGTCAAGTGGCACTTTTCTGGGAAGAGAAGAGCAGGAGAATACGAAATTTGTGAGATGCAAGCAGAGGCTCCTGAAAACCTGGGACAAAATGTGTTGTGGAAAAATGCAGCAAGCAAGGCATGATCTGCCTGTGGCTCCACTGGAGGGAGCTGAGCAAGCGTGCTGAGAGGGAGTACACAGAATGCTCGACCTGCAGCACCCGAGCAGCCAGCCATAGCATGTCCTGGCCTGACAAAGGCACCAGAGAGAAAGTGGGTGGATGCCTTCCTATTGCCTTACTGTGTTCTCAATTCATCCTCCTCCCCCACTGCCTCTCCCTCGGTTAGGGCTTCGTCACTGTTGGCCTGGTCACTGTACTGGCCTCCTAAATGGTTCCCACACCCCTAGACCTATCCCTTTCCTGCCATCCCTCCCCACTGCCCAGGAACACCATCGCCCCTTCCCTCTGCTCGCCATGCCTCCACAACTCACCATGCCCTCATGGCTAAGCCCAACTGCTGGAAAGGACTTGCAAGTCTTTTATGAACCGCTTCAGGCTCATATTTCACCATCTCCCAGCACCCCTGGCTATACCCATATGAAATACCTGCAGATTTGGAATGGGCCATTCTCTCTCCTTCCTAGCTCTGCATTTGCTGTATCTTGCCCTGGAATGTCACTCAAACCCTTCTTTACCTGGTACAGCAACAGCTTAGCACTCGGTGACATAAGGGCTAGTTTACTTGTTCCTTTCCCTCATCTGACATTTGGAAGGTCTAGGCTATATCCCCAGGGCCTTCACAAACCCCTTCCAACAATCCCAGCCAGCAGTTTATCTTTCCTCATCTGAATTCCTATGGAATTTAACTGCCTTCTCATGTTGACACATAATCTTGTATTGCCTAGAAAATCATAATCAAAACAGTAAGTATTATGCTATTACACATTATTACAGAATCTGTATGTTGACATACATTTTAAAAATAACACAGTTTCTTGACTATTTCATAAATGCTTGTCCTGTTGCTCCAAATACATCATGAGACTTCAGACTGAGGACCACGTGTTTGTCTTCCTTCTCTTGTATTACCCACAGCTCATGAGTCCTCATGTGGGGGCAGGGTAGGTGGTGAAGAGAATTAAAAGTCATGCACATGGTGAGAATGGGCAATGCACTACAGAGAGAGAAATGATGCAGACAAAGCTGGAGGTAAAACATTTTTACCCTGGGGCCCCTAACTGTGCTGGATGCACTTAATATATATAATGGGCTGTACCATCAATCTGCAGATCCTGACACAGACTGTGCACTTCCTTGTCCTCCCAAGTGGAAAGAGGACACTGCTGCCTACAAGACAAGTGTGTCAAATGAGATAGTTCTCCCCTTAAGTGCCAACTGGGATGGTGGCACCATCTGGAGAACTGTGTTGAGAAAGTGTCAAAGGCTGAGTCAAGGCTCAACAGAAAATGTGCTGACTCAATCAGTAATGGCTCCCAAAGGCTTGTGAAGGAGATGGTGGTCCATGCACTAAAGATTTGCCACTCTGATCTGGAGACTTGTATAAGTGGACAAATCATTTGTCCTAATCCTTCAACATCCTGACTGAAAGCATATTAAAATTCTTCTCCCCATCCTTGGAGGGAGAGGAACAGGTTGCAGAAGCAGACAAAGACCCAGAGTTGAGGGTTAAGCATGCAACCCACTCTGGACTCAGGAAGGCTTCCATGAATCTTTGTCCCAAAACCTCGGGATCCTCAGCTCCACCTGGCAAGCTCTGCTCAGTCTTCAGGACCTGTTCTCATGCAACCTCTTTGGAGAAGTCTTCCCAGATCCCCCAGTTAAATTTATACCATCTGTTTACACAGCACTATCCTATGTTCCTAGTACAATACTTGTGCAATTCGACATATACCATTCTTGGTTTTCTACCCAGACATCTCTCCCACTAGACATAGAGCTCCTTGAACACATGCCCCAAGTCTCATTCAACTTTGTATTCCCACTGCTTCACCAGGTGCTATGAATGGATTTTGGTTACTATTAAATTTTAAAGTTCCTCGAAGGACAGTCTCAAAGCCTTATTGATTTTTAAAATCAATAATAAATTCTTTAACATTTATAATTTATAAATAATAATATAATTTGTGATTCACAGATAATAGAAATTGGCATTATGCCCAGTTTTTATGGGCAAACTGAGATTTCTGTCTCTTTCCCATTTTGCCCCAATGTTTTTGCCCCAGGAGAACAGTATGGGGGCAGAAGACAGGTAGATCCAATGCCTCATGATGGTAGCTCTGCTCCCCTCTCCTGATTTCTTTCACTAGAGATAGCTGGGGAGGCTGTGTGACAACAGTCAATTCATGCTTTATTACGTCTGTTATCACTTGCTCCAAATATTTCAACTGCAACGTGTCCACGGCACACATCTGCTTCCCACTTCACTCTGTGGGGAACACCAGTCAGAATTAAGAGCCCAATATGGAGCAGTGCCCCATCGAAGGATGACACTCACACACACACACCCCAAATCCCTTTTACTCTCCAACTGGAACGGCTTGTGAAAAAGAAACTGCTGTGCTTCGGGTCAGGCAAATGAGCTGCAGCAACAGCACCAACTGCAGAGAGGGATGTTAATTCCTCTAACTGAAGGGAGCCTCTATCATTTCAGAATATGCTTCTTTCTTTGCAAGGAAACCAGGCCAATTTATTCAACCATTTACAATGTCATTGTGCATTTGCGAAATGCAAGTGTTCTCTTGGTTCAGTGTGACAAGATGCTGATTGCCAACTTCTGGTGGCCCATGGCCAGAAAGCTGGATGTCCTGGGCTGAGAAGTGAGATCCAAAGCTGATAGTTCTCCCAAGGAAAGGGAAAAAGTGAAACCAGGCTGCCCTCATGCAGATTACACGCTGGTGTAATGGAAGTCCATCATTCACTGGAGGGGAAAGAAGCCCAGGCCTGCGTGCTTTGGTTTAGCCACCTAATTCTTCGGCATCCCCTCATCTGTAAACTGGGTATAATATCTGCCTGCCTCCATCAAGGAGCTGTGCTGTGGATAAAATAGTGGAAAAGAGAGCACTTTGTAAACCACAACCCCACTACTCTCTATCACAGCACTCTATTTCTTTTACAGCCTTTATCATAATCTGTAAGCATTTTGTTTATTGCTATCTTGTTTAATGTCGATTGCCCCATACACACTCCACTAGAATGCAAGTCTCTGCAGGCAGGAATCTAGAACAGTGCCTGACACATGAGACAAACTCATACCCAGTAGCTACTGGCAACTTCCTACTCTCCTTCCTCAAGACATACCCATTCCTGTCTCCACTCTTTTGTTCAAGCTCTTCCTCCACATCCAAAACACCTCCTTTCTTCTTTATAGTCATCCAAACCGTATTCTTCCTTGAAGGGCCACTTCAAGTCCCACTGCCTCTATGACATTGTTTTCTCACTCCTTTTTAAAATCTTCCTTTTGCTAGGCTCTTCTTTACTATTATAGCCTGTTTGCAGCACTCAGCCGCCCTGGCTCACTTATTCATGTGGGTTGAGTCATGTGTACGTTTCTCTTTCCTCCTTAACCCAAGCAGCTCTCAGCCCAGATCTGATTCTGTGTATATTACCTGATAAGAGATACATTTCTCACACAAAGAAGAGGAGAGTATGACCTAGAATGCATGAGCCATCATCAAAACTCCTAAAACATTCAGGTGTTGAAGAAGAGGTCCCACAAGGGACTTATTCTGCAAACTTGTAAATGGGTCCATGTTTTCCTCCTGCTCAGTTATCTCACCATACAGACATCTATTAGCCCCCTAAATCTTGGAATGAAGAAATTTCCCAAAGGAACTAATTCATACCAGCTAAGAACCTGGATGGGAGCTGAACCTCCCTTTTAATGGCCAGGTGTCCTGCAGGGAAATGCTCCTGGGAATTAAAATACCCCCTAAGGTGGCCACCTTCCCCACCCCCTTGGGCTCCCTTGGTAGGGCAGGACCCTAAATCAGAGAAGACTCAGTCAACTCTCATACAGGGAGGTCCTAGTCTGGTTATTCTTCATATCTGATCTCTTCTAACAAGGAGGAATAACAGTTAACACTTACTTTATGAAAGCCGATACACTTACATAAAGCAACTGGAGCCTCATCTGCAGATCGTCAATAATCTGGACATCTAGTAGTCAAAATGTCCTAAAACACTAAGACTATGGGTGGCTCCCAGAAGTAAACATCTAAATGCCCTCAAACACAGAAGCAAGTTGACACACAAACTCATATACATTCACATTACCTGTTGGCCTAAAATTCTGTATAACTACCACTGCACTGTGATTGTTTTTGTAGTATCCTGAGGAAAGTGGCCGATTTAGGTTCTAGCTCAGACCCCTGATAAGTGAAGGAACAAAAGTACCATTTTTAAGGGCTTCTCCCCATGCACCAGGCACTGTCAGATAATGTGTCTCATTGACTTTTCATAACACACTTGTGATATGGGTGTTATTCCAATTTCAAAGGCAAGCAGGGAAACAGGATTAGAGAATCTGTCCAGGGCATATATCTAGTAAACAAAGACTAAAGTTATAGCCAGAGCTCCAACTTTAAAATCAACTCCCTTCCAATTTATAAACCAACCTCACAGCAGGTGGGACAGTGGGGGAAGGGGACAGGAAGAATGGGAAAAGGTGACACATGTCAATAAAGGAAGGAGATGCCAGTTTGTGAATTAACCACTGCTGAGGCTCACTCTCTTAAACTTTGAAGCAGCTCTTGCACAACACTCCACTTTCAGCCCCAAGGCTCCCTCTTAGAGTGTGCCTTTTATCAGGGTAAAGGATGAGGCTCACCCATATTTCCTGCTTACTTTTTTCATAGCATTTCCTGCATTCATTTATTTGCTATTTACTGAAGGTCTACTATACCCCAGGTATTGCCCTAGGTGCCAGAGATTGTGCAAAAAAAAAACAGAAAAAAACCTCTGCCCTCCTGCAGCTTATATTCGTTACCATTACTCAAAATCATTTTGCTAATTTGTTTTTCTGTTTATTTTATTGTCTGTCCCTCACCCCAGCCTAATCCTGAAGTTCTGTAGCAGAAGGGACACCATCTCTACCACCACCGCCACTCTTGTGCCTCAAACAACGTGCAGCCCACAGAAGGCAATACTTCATATTTGTTAAGCATGTTGACATAGCCCCAAAATGTGAATTGTTCTTTTTAGGCTTTTGCCCTTTAAAGACAACCCCCCCATCAGTTCTTTTACTCAGTTTTATATAGTATAAACAGACTTGAAGTGTGGGAATACCCTGTATCATTTTTTATAAACCCTGAATTTGATGGGAACGTTCCGAACTATCTGCTAGAATCTTTGGCTTCATCTTGCACATGCAGCTAGCAGATGCCTCCTAAGCACACAGATTGAAAAAAATTTTCATAATATTTGACAAGTAATGTGAACACTGTCAATTGCCTTTTCAGCATCCATTTCCCCCCTCTCCAATCCTAATGGAACCCCAACTTTATTGATACCTTCCCCCACCCCATGCAGCCCTGCTCCTTTGATTGCCCCATCCCAGCTCCTGGGATAGGTGGGATTGTTCTAAGGGCACCAATCAACCCCACCAAGTGGTTCATGAACAGGCAGGTGGACTTGATTCTAGCCAATAACACAAGACAGGAATGACATCAGAGAGGATTCCTCACCTGTGAAAGAGAACTGCAGAAAAGATGACCCCTCTTCCTTCCCTGGGAGCTGTTGTGTTGGTGGCCCCCTTGTGACAAGGCTGAGAAAGAAGTTAGCTTTAAGAATGGCTGAGCAGAAAGATGGAAAGAACTTGCATCCTCAAATCCATTGATGAACTGTAAATCAACAGCCCATATATCCTGTGGATTACCTGTTTCATTAAGAGAAAAAACTTCCTTTTTTTTTAACCAATTTGGGTCAGGAGTTTGGTAATTTTCAGGCTGAAACCTCCTAATTGATAAAACAGACTTACATAGGGGTAAGGATCAGAGAAGTAATCTGCAAAGTGACGACCACAGAGGAAATCATACTCAGGGGTTTCCAGAGAACACTGCGGAGTGTGATAAATGCATCTCTCTTGACTTAGGACTGAGTTCAGAGTCCTCTGAGGAGTATGCCTTCTCCTCCCCAGTAATGAAAGCTGTATTGCAGTTTTCCATCTTGCTCTGGCTGCCAGGAAGCTCAATATGAAATCTACTGCTGCATCACGATAGTGTTAACCATGTGATTGGTAATATTTGCTTCCTCTTCCTTTTTTCAATCAAGGTTTTCTGTTTTTATTATATGCTATTAACCTTTTTGTACATGTCCACTTTAGAACTCTTTCTGAAAAGGGACGAGGTATAAATAAATTAACTAACTTAAAACATAGCCATAGGACGAGTTGCTAAAGGGGATTCAATAAAATGCACCCCCAGATGGAGCTTGCTGACCTATGCTGATAGACTTTCTCAAAGCAAAATGCACAAATCGCCCTGATGTCAAGGCACTCAACAGTTTTCAGGATCAGTAGCATACGGCTCAGAACTCTACTGAGTGTGGCCAGAATGTGTGATCAGGGTGAACCTAATCATAGGATTCATGATGATGGGGACTGGGGTGACAGTGATGCTGAAAGCATAGAAGAAGAGAATGTTATTGTGGACCCAGGGATGTAGAATGACCTGAAATCAGGGTAGGCTCCAGTAGGCAAAGACTTCTGGATGAGGCGGGCCCTTTTCTATTCCGAGATATGAACTTCTTGAGTGTAGTAACTGGGTAGTATTCATTTATTTTTGACTCCTCAACTTCTAGCCTAGTACCAAGCACACACTAAATACTTAATATACCATTGCTTCTCTCTTACAGTTATTCTTTGCTTTCCTTCTGATTTTGAGGCATAAAACTATGAACATTGGGAAGCATATCAGTTTATGTTTTCAAGAAAGAAAAGAACTCGAGACTGGAAATCAGGAGATCTGGGCACTGGACCCCACCACCAATGAGCTGTGTGATTTACACAGAGACATTTACACGGAGACAGAAGAATGGTTGTTAAGGGTGCAGGCTGGGGCAGGCTACTTTGAATTCTGGTTCCTCTACTTCATGCTCTATGACTTTGGGCAAGTAATTTCCCCTCCTATTTCCTCCTCTATAAAAGGGGATAAACTCCTAGGTGTTATTATAACAGTTAAATAAGTTACTATATATGAAGTATTTAAAGAACTCCCACTTGTTATGCAATATAAGTGAAATATCAGGTTTTAACTCTTGTGCCCTTATTGTCATTAAAATTAAAACAAAAATTGCACAAAAAAAAAAACTAAACTAAAAACAACTCCCTAGCACATATTAAACATTCATGTTAACTACTGCTATCTTTAATAAGTCACAGTATTTCTAGGCCTTAAGTTTTGCATCTCCCGAGAGACAGGTTTGAACCAGATGAGAGATGCTAGATACCTAGCACTTATCACTACGCTCCCATTTGCTGTCCATGACAGACATCGCTAGTTGATCACACCACTTTTTCCCACTGAGTCTAGTCATAGCCTCAAAATCTTTCCCAGGGAAATAGTGCAGGAAGCCACTGCCAGGCTTTCAGAATTAACACAAGAATTGAAACCTATTGGCTGTCCTGGCAAGAGATAATCTTAAAGATTCTGAGATTCCATGATTCCCAATGAACATATCTTAGAACAGGCAAGGAGGTCATGGGAAGGGAACAAAGTCTGCTTGTACCATAACTTCAGTGCCATTCCAAGTACCATGATGGACTGAACCCCTCTAGGTACACAGCTTGGAGACTTTGCTATCCCTCAGCTTCCCTCTGGGACATTGACTGGGCTGTTTTCTCCCTTTGCAGAGTAATTACAGAGATAAAATGGTGTGTGGCTAATTGCTGGGTAGGCCACAAACAGAGCAAACCCACATGTAATTTCAGACTGGCAGAGACTGTAAATTATTCAACATGATAACCAAAAGATTACAGCAATGTGTGGAAGAAGAGAGAATGTTTCAGGGAAATAATAGGCTGGCTTTCAAACCAGGAGAGTCGAAAGCAACCTTGTATAAAAGGGAAGAACATCCTCTGAGCAGTATGTACAATGGGGCAGCGGAAGCTCAGGCCTGGGAGAAAGGTCTGTAGATTCTTGTTTATCAGGAACCTTGTTTCCCTATGAGAATAATAAACTGCTACAGAAAGTTAATTCTTCGTTATTGTCTTCCTGAAGAAAAGGAATGACTTGGATCATGAAAATCCACAAATGGTACAAAATAACATGTACTGTATTGATTAAAAAGACCCAGATGAAAGACTTTCCTACCAAGCCAGTGCCTCCTCCTGACTTCCCTGTTTCATTCTCTCTGAAACTCAAAAGTCTTCCTTTCCTCCTCCCCTTCCCCTGAGTTCTCATCCCAGCATCACTATATCCTAATGAAGCACATCCCACCCTCCTTTGCTCTCCATTCCCATCGCCACTGTCCACATTCATGTGTGAGTTGTCGTGTCATCCCCTGAGCTCTGACTCCTTTGCTCTGGCTCTTCTTACCTGTTTCAGTTTGCTAAAGCTGCCAAAATGCAATATTCCAGAAATGGACTGGATTTTAACAATGGGGATTTATTCGCTTACAGGTTGCAGTTCTTAGGCCGTGAAAATGTCCAACTCGAGGCATCAACAGGATGATTCCTGGACTCTAAAGACAGGCTGCCAGCATGTGGGGCTCCTCCATCACATGGGAAGGCACATGGCTGGCGTCTGCTGGTCCTTCGCTCCCGGGTTTTGTTGCTTTCAGCTTCTGGTTCCAGTGGCCTCCTCCCTGGGGTTCTGCGGGTCCTCTCTTAGTGTCTCCGGGGCTTTTCTGTAAGAGCTTCCCTTAAATTCATCTCTTAGCTTCTTTGGGGCTTCTCTGAGCTCTCTGGGCTGATTCTGTGTGTCCTTTATCTTCTTATAAAGGACTCCAGTAAGGGGATTAAGACCCACCTTGAATGGGGTGGGTCACAACTCAATTGAAACAACCTAATCGAATGGTCCTGCCCATAATAGGTCTGCACTCACAGGAATGGATTAACAGCACATGGCCTTTTCTGGGGAACATAACAGCTTCCAAACCACCACACTGCCCATTACCATCTTTTCTGGATTTCCTAGGGAAAACTCTGATCAAAGCACTCTTCTATCCAAAAACCTTCCCTGGCCCCCTCCGTATCAAATGAAGCCCAAGCTTTACTGGCCTGGAATTCAAGGTCCTCTATAATACACAGCTCTGCCCACCTTTAAGATTTTACTTTCTGCCTCCTCTTTCCACTTGCCCTCTGCTCTCCCAGAGTGGCCTAGAAGCTGGTCCTGGGATGCACTTACTCCTCCTGGAGGCTTTGGTTGGCTGTTCCCCTACCTCGATGCCCTTCTCCACAGACTCTGCTGGCCAGGTCGTGGTGACTCCTACAAAGAGTTTGAACATGCTGGCAATTACCTTTTGAGTTCCAAATCCAAGACACAGTTCCTTAGCCAAGAGGGAACACTGTATCTCCTGCTGAAGACTTGCAAGGACCCTGCTCCTCCCTTCTAGCAACTCCTTGGCTATGACACCTACCACTGGTAGAAGAAGCCTCCCCAGCCAGCATCCCAAGCATAACCAGCCTGCATGGAGCAGTGGGGAATCTGGTAGTTTACTATTGGGACAGTTGGGATGTAGTGGAGAAGGCGATGGCAGAGGGATCATAGTAGGTAAAAATCTCTTTAGAATCCTCTCTTGTTCTTCTTTATCCCCTAGTATTTTCAGTGTTGTTTCTGATTTCTGAAACTCCCTGTAAGGCCATTAAAGTCAAGGCCACAATGCTTTAATAAGATCAAAAGCATTGCCTTTCCCCAGAAACCAAAGCCCACCCGCCATCTGGGTGCAGGCTAAATGATAGAATCATCACCTTTAATTCCTGTCCTATAAATCTAAGAGGGAGAGAGTCACCCTGCTATATCCTCAATTTAAAATCAAACCCTCAACACCTCCATTTCATGCACCTCCAGGATGGGGCTGTTTTGGCTGTTCCCCACCCCTTCACCCATCTGCTGGGGTGGCATGGTGCCCACTCACAAGTTGGTTGCAGCCCACGGAGGTGCCAGGCAACAATGTGTTTTGATGGGCAGCCTGCAGAAGGTGGCAATTTCCATCTCTTATGAGTGAAGGCCATCATCTGTGCCAGCCCTGGCATGCCAGGTTTCTGTATACTTGTTCACACCTGTTGACTCTCCAGTGCCAAGAAAAGCATACTCTTGCTGGGGACAAGGGTGGGGGAAGAGAAATTTCTCAGAGCACCAGGGTCTTTGGGTCTCCATATGGGGGCAAACAGAACCTAGAGAGATTTGGTCAGTCAGACCCAGAACCGTACCCAGGCCCAGTCCTGAAGTCACTCTGTGACTCTGATTCCTCTAGCATTAGTCTGCTCATTCAGGGAAAGGTACTAGCTGTTAAAATGCAGCACAAGTACAATTCAACACAGACATAAGACTTATCTCCAAGCCAGAGAAGAGAGGTGAAGGGAAGGCCAGCCTGGGTTTAGGCAAGTTCTTTCCACTAATAGCCTAAAATGCTTTGAACTCTAATAGGACATGTCCAAGTTATCTGGAGTCCTCTTCTTCCTCATGGAGTCATCCATCTGTCCTGGAGAATTGCTGTTTTCTGGTAAGGACATGAGCCTAGCTCCAGAGTCAGATGGACCTGGTTTTGTAGCACAGCTCCACTTATTGACTGAAGGACTTTGGGCAAGTTACTCACCTTACTTGAGCCTTAGATTCCTCATCCCTACCTCCTTGGATTGTTGTAAGAATAAAATAAGACAATATGAGTAAAATGCCTAGTGTGGTGCCTGCCATATAATAAGTACTCAACAGATTAGAATTTCCTCTCCTGCCCTCCCCTTCCCTGTCTTCCTTCATTCCCCATTCTCAAAAAGAAAGGTGTTCCAGGAGCCAAATGATAGTACCAAAGTCATTCTAGGGGTAGGCCATTGGGACTAAGTAGAAGAAGAGATTCCAAGGTAAGGACAGTGGAGGGAGGAAGTAAGAGAAAGAAAGGGAAACAAGAGAAGATGAAACTAGGGCTCCCTTTCCAAAAGACCCCTCAATCTCTGAACTCCCAAGTCAATGCCTCATTCCTATAATAGCAGGTGCTCTTAGCTCCATCTTCACCTCAGCTCAACAGTATTTTTCTACTCTTTCATTCCAACTCCTCCATGAGGTCTTTGTAAAAAAATAAAAATTAAGGGAAAAAGTATGTAGTGAATTCTTACTACCTAAATACCCTCTCTAAATCCACAAAACATCCCTCTACCAGGCTCTTGCCATTTTTCTTTCATTATTCTGTGCTACCCATAATGTGCCAAAAGCAATGGTGCAGAGTGAGTGTAGACCTGCCCTCAGGCTCACAGTCTAGGAGGCAGAAAGGAGCTCCAACAAACCCTTAAATAGGCCAGGCCACACGGAAGTTCCAACCAATACATAAGCAAACGACTCTGGGGAAAGATGGCTGTAATTTCCCTCCACCCTCTATATTTGACCAGTCATGCCCCTGCCAGGGCAGGACCCAGAGGCAGCCCAGCAAGGGGCCTTGCTCAGGGAAGCATTTATTATCCCTGAGAGACTTGTTGCATCAGAAAATATGAGGGGAAAAGAGAAGTTTATTTGAGTAGCTGCTCTGACTTTGTTGGTTTTGTGAGCTCTTTTAATGGTGGCCCATGGAATTTGAAGGTTGAGCAAAACCTTGGAGACAGATCTGAAAAATGGCAAGTCATGTAGGGACAGGATTTTGAATCAGTAACTAAAAGCCTGAAATACAATTCAGATATGCCAAAGATACCCAAAACATTTGCCTGAAGAACTGCCCTAAGTAATGAATGAAGTTGGTGAAGAAGGAAAGAAAAGGCAGCAAAATACTGGAAGAAAATACAGTCAAAATCCTGCCTGCTTCCCTAAGGCAGGAGACAAGGGTCAAGAGGAGTTTTGGAATGGGACAGGGATGAAAATGGAAGAGTAACTCTTGAAGGGGAGGAGAATTCTTGTGGGGGCTGTCCCTGGATGCTCAAGACTTTTAATGGAGTGTGGGCCCCTAAAGCACTAAGGGGTACAAAGGGTGTTTGCACAGAGTAGATGGGATCTCTATGTCCAAAGCAAAACGTAGCTTTCATGTCCACAGGAGATTCAAAGCAGAATTGACTTACCAGAAACCAATCAATCAATTCAGTTCACAATACATTTCATTTGTTCCTACCATGAGTCTCATTCCAGGGATCAGCAGTGAGGAAAGCACACCCATCCCAGCCCCGAGGGGATTAAAGCTAGCCCTGGAGTCAGGATGCCCGCATTCAGAGCCTTCTCCTCCACTGAGCAGCTGAGTAATCTGAATGAGTTACTTAAGCTCAATGTTTCTAAATGTGAAATGGGAAGAAAACAATGCATAATTTGTAGGGTTGTTCAAATATTATATAAGGTATTGAATGGAAAAACTTAGCATGACTGGAACACAGGCTCAAGGAATGTTAGCTGAGATTATTCCGTTATTATTATTATATGATTATTATTTATGTATTATTGCTTTCAAAGTCTAGTGGGGGAGACAGATTAATCAAATGCAAGCACAGAAATGTAATTTCAAACTGTGATAAGGGCCATGTGAGAGTAGCTTATAATGCTTTGAGAGTGAAAACCTGGGGCCTGACCTAATCAGGGGCATCAGGAAAGTCTTCACTGAGGAATTGGCCTTTGAGCTGAGAACTGATAGCTGCTTAGGCATTAACCATGGGAAGTTGTCCTAGTTTTCCAGAGCCACAAATAACACAATCTAGTTTAGGCTTAACAACACAAATTGATTGGCTCTCAATTTTGAGTCTAGAAGAAGTCCAAAATCAAGATATCATCAAGGCTTGCTTTCTCCTAGAGTCTGTATGTTCCGGGGCTGACTGCCAATAATCCTTGGGATTCCTTGGTTTATATTTTGCCTCCCATCACATGGCGATGTCCTCTCCTTTCTGGCTTCTGGGACTTCCAGGCTATCTTTATAAGGCCTCCAGTAATATGGTCTAAGGCCCACCCTGATTCAGTTGGTCACCACTTAACTGAAAACAACAGCTTCAAAAGGTCCCATTTATAAATGGATTCACATCCACTGGGATGCAGATTAAGATTAAGAGTATATCCTTGCCGGGGTACATAACTCAATCTACCACAGAAGTGGAGAAGGGGGAATATGAGTGGGGGGTGAGACAAGTGTTCCAGGCAGAAGAAACTGCTTGTATAAAATCCCTGAAGCAAGGCCAAAGTCAAGACAAGAAGCTGATCCCCAAAGTATAGGTGGTGACCCCCAAAGAGCATCAAACTGAAACAGGAAGTCCCAGGAGGCAAGACAAGATAGAAACATGCTCCTTATTATATCAGAGTGAGATTAAGAAAAGACTTGGAGAACGAGTTTCTCTGCCTACACAGGCTGACGGCTGTTGGAGATGCCCAGCATAACTCGACTGTGATCTGGAACTCACAAGCCACTCACGTGCCAGCAGAGCCCAGGCATGCTGCCAGCCTGGGAAAAAACAGAACTGTCCATTTCCCTCCCTGCTCTTCACCAGCACCCAGGTAGCAGGAGTCCCTATCCTGCCCCAGGACAGTCAGCTCTGCAGTACTCTCACTTCTGTCTGATGGGGTCACATGGATCTCATCAGCCAGGACTCCTGCTTCTCCCAAAGAAATAGCCACCTCCAGCCCCAGACTGTGGTGTGAGTCTCTGACTCAGAAGATCCACTAGCTTCCCTTCTGAGAGAAGAACCACGGCCAGAGAGGCAACACTCGAGACTTTCCTCTCAGGCTTCACCTGAGGCCCTCAGAGGCCCCTTACCCCACTTACTGAAGATCTGTCCAATGAATAAAAGTATGGGCTTAAGAGCCTCAAAGACCAAAGTATAAATCCCATCTTTGCCACTTACTGATGGATGCTATAGAATGCTAAGCCTCAGTCTCTTCATTTTAAGATGGGATTAATACCTCACAAGGCTATCCCAAGAAGATAAAAGGCATAATGTGTATAAAGCACTTCATGCAGTGCCTAGCACATGCACTGAATGAAAGCCAGTAGCATGGCTAATGCTATGAAGTAGTCTGATCTACACTGGCAAAGGAGACCTTGGAAGGACAGAGCTAATGTCTCCTGCTGTGGGCCCCTCATGATTACCATTCACCAAATTCTCTTCTAAATTACTAGCTGTGTGACCATGGAAGAGACACTTACCCTCTTTCTGCCTCAGTTTCCTCATCTGCAAAATGTAGATAATAATAAATTCTTCCTTGTCTGATTGAAGAGATTAGTGTATGTAAAGTGCCTGGCACCTAGTAAATGTTTGCTATGATAATAACAATTATTGTTATTACCTTGGGCTATAGAAAGATCACTCTGGCAGCTATGGGGGCAAAGTGGAATCAGAGAGATCACATAGAAGTTTATTGTAATAAACCAGGCAAGAGTGCTAACCGTACCTGTGGAGAGAAGTGCTCGGATTCTGGATATATTGTGAAAATAGAGAGGAGGGATTTGCTGAAAGCTCCATTGTGGGGTGTAAGAAAAAGAGAGGACTCAAGGATGACCCCAAGGTGCTTGGCTTAGCAATTGACTTTTGCTAAGATAGCAGTGACTGTGGGTAAAGAAGGTATAGGGAGGAAATTAGTAGTTCCTGATTTTAGGTGCAATTACATGCTCAGTAAGAAAGATTAAGCATGCAGGTGTGTATAAAAGTCTGGAGTTTAGAGAAAGGTACCAGGTGGGGGCATAAATTTACATTTAAATCCAGGGGGCTTAGAAGAGATTATTAAAGATTGGGAATGGATCAAGAAAAAAGGTCCAAAGACTGAACTCTGGGACTCCCCCACACCCAGCAATGTCAGAAGATGAGGGGAAACACAGAAAGAAAACCCAGAGGAGCAGGAGGGTGGTAGGAGGAGAATAGAGAGGAAATATTGTCTCAGGATACAAGCAAAGCAAGGCGTTCACGGTGTAGTGAGTGATCAACTGTGCCAAATGCAGCTGATGCCCAAGTAAGATGCAGACTGAGCACTGGCATTGCATTTGGCAACGTGGGGTCCATGGTTACCTGGAGAGTGTTTTCTTTGGTGGAGCTGGGCCGGGAGGTGGCTTGGGGGCTTATAAGAGAAAACAAGGAGAGAAAGTGGAAACATTAATTAGATACGACTTTAAGGATTTGTGCTGCATTCACCGGAAAGGATGGGCCACAGCTGGAGGGAAATGTGGGTCCAGGGTGAATCTTCATCTGTTGTTTTTTTTTATTTTTATGGGTGATATCATGGCATGTTTGATGGCCAGCAGGAATTTCCAGTAGGGAGGGGAGAGAGAAAGTGTGTCTGTAGGAGAGAGAGCCTTCAGAAGAGGGGGCAGGTTACCTGGGGCAAAGTGCATGTACAATGAAAGGAGTGGTGGACCAAGTGTTTACATATTCTCTTCTGTGTTCATTATTTTCTCAGTGAAGTAGGAAGCAAGTTCATCACTAGAATCCAGAAAAGGTGTTGGAAATTTGAAAATTAAGAGCACATGTGGTACTGTCCACTAGGAGAACTGGAGGGTGAACGGATGAGGGCATGTGTAGTAGGATGTCTGGGGACGGAGGACCCACTGGAGTCAGTCATGAACTTACACTAAGGCCGGGGGCGGGTTGATGTCTTCTCCAGGTAGGTTCAGCTGCCTGGGCACAACATGGGAGGGAAGAGAGCTGAATTTAACTAGGGCTGGATGACTGTGGGAGTCTGGGCAAGGAAGTCGAGGGTGTGTGTACTCAAAGGATGACACCTATTCAAGAGACTGTTAGCTTAGGAAGAGTCCTGACACAGCAGTCCAAAAAATGCATTTCAGTCTGGTTCCACCACACACTGTGTGTACCTGAGTCACCTCCCTCCGCTGAGCCTCCACTTCTCCACCTAAAAAATGGGGATATAACCCCCCTCACAGGAGAGTCATGGGAGTGATATGACGGTTGTGAAAGTAATTTATCCAACCAAAGCTAGGCCTCGATCATAAGATAAAAGTATACTGGCAAATGCTTTGTTAGCCCAGTTTGAGTTGCTGTTGTTCTTGAAAGTAACAAAAATTGCATTTTTTTAAAAATTGTGCTCTAGAATTAAGAAGGTTTCTTTACTTTAGACTATCAGTCTTTCTACAATTATATGACATGCTGAGTTTTCTGGTACCTAGCTAACTTACTGGGTGATTTAATTTGCATCCATTTCCCACTTCACCCCATTCATCGAAAAGAGAAACTTTGTGCTAGTCGCAGAGGGAAGGTGGGAATATTGCTGTAAAGAGGAATAAAGACCTGGCCCCCAAACTTGAGAAACTCAAAGCCTAGCCAATGTTCTGAAAGTTTGCCTTTGTAAAGCAACTAGAGGTCGAGAACTACGTGTCTTTAATTTGCTTTGCACAAGGCGGTGATAAATACTTTAAAAATGATAAGTCGTCAGAAGCGAGAAAGAAGGGAATGCCAGCAGGTGTAAGGGCACAGGATTTAGAGACAGAATGGTAATAACAACCACATCAATAATAATAACTCCCATTGTCAGGCGAGGACTATTGGGCTGGCTCTTTTACATACGTTAGCTCAGGATAAGGAATTTCATCCTTAACTGTGCATTGAAAAGGCAGAAGCTGTGTAACCTGGAAGGGAACTGTAACCTCTCATCATCTCAGTTTTCTCACCTGTGTCATGGGGAAAACTTCCCGGCTCACAGGGCTTTTTGAGGATCAAATGAGATCCTGCATAAATAAACGTATTATTAGTACTATAATTGGTATTATTATTCTCTCTCCAGTTACTGAGCCAGAACAGAGTGATCGCTAGCATGAAGTGCAGTAATCCCGGTATCCAGTGGTTACCACGTGGCTGCTCTTTAGATCTACTGAAAAATGGTAACTGTGGAAATAATTTTAGTCCCATTCACAGATTTTAAATAACTGACTGTTTGCAGGGGAGAGGATTTGGCTGCGGGGAGGGGTGGCCGCCGGTACCACGCAGCTGCTATGGCTGTGAAAATTTAACCTCAAGCAGCCTAAACATTCATTTTACAATGTACACTGCTGATTACTTAATTATGTCTAAAATATAAGTCAGACACACTACACACCCCAGGGAGTAAATTACACAGATCTATGAAGCGACATCTATGCACTCATTCTGGTCTCACGTTTCTGAATTATCTTTTACCACCAGTGAATTTGAAAACCTCTTCGTTTTCTGCAAAATGTACTGCTATTGCAAACAAATGATCATTTTCTCAGTATTTTAAGCTCAGGGTAGGAGAGCTCATCTTCAACCTGACATTGCAGACTCTTACCAACAGGTCCTTATCTTTATGTATATTTGAACTGGGAGATCTACATATGCTTGATCTCAGCATGAACCTCCGTATGACCTGATTTTGTTACCATGGTCACCAATTAGATGAGATGTTGACTGCAGAACAACAGTCAAAGGATTTCTATTAAGTTGCAGGGTGGAATAGCAGTCATATTTTGTGAACACACTTTATGGGTTATTTTTCCCATTTGTTTGCCCCAAAGTCTACCTCCCTCTATCTGCTGAGAGTACAGTTGTTATACAAAATTCAAAGAAAATGCTTCCTGGGGCCCAGTAATTAAATTTTCTTACACAGTGAATGGATTGGCTGGGACACCCGTTCCCCTCTTTTCTCTCTGGTATCTAGCCATGTAGATCTTACCCCAGAACTCACCTACAACCAACCTTTCCTTTCTTAAATAATCTCACTCCCACTCCATTGCATCTTGCATCAGTACACAATGTAAAAATACATCATAAATTTTACCCTATATCAGGCATCTTTATAGTCAAAATGCTTACAGGTATTTTTGAAATGGTCAGCTGGGCAAGCTTTCCATGCCATCATTCCAGCCAGTAACTGTGGTCCAATGATTCTATGACCTCATAAGGATCAGGCCTATTGATTTATAAAGTTGACATTAACAGGTAACATGTAGGTACTGACTGCTTTATGACTATATTAGTTTTCTGTGGGTGCTGTAACAAATCGCCACAAACTTGGTGGCTTAAAATGATAGAAATTTATTCTCTCACATTTCTGGAGGCCAGAAGTTTGAAATCAAGTTGTCAGCAGTGCCGTACTTCCTATGAAGGCTCTAGGGGAGAATTCTTCTTTGCCTCTTCCAGCTTCTGGTGACTCCAGGCTTTCCTTGGCTTGTGGCTGCATAACTCCAATCTCTGCCTCCATCTTCACATGGGCTTTTCCTCTGTGTTTTCTCTTTAATCTCTTAAAAGAGATAATTATTGGCTCACCAGATAATCCAGAATGATCTCGTCTTGTGAATCTTAACTCAATTACATCTACAAAGATCATTTCCAAATGAGGTCATATTCACAGTTTCCAGAGGTTAGAACAACACAGGCATATCTTTTCTTATACCCATTACAATGGCAAAATATGGTTTTCTGAAGGTTTTTAAAATTAAGCTTAAAATTGTTATATGTGTAATGCCAGGTACTTATCACTAATTTTGAACTTAATACAATGCCAAAGACTATAAGAACATATGCCTCCCCCAGCATTTAGTCATTAACCAAAGGTTAAAAGTTTGATTTTAAATTGATAAGTCAGGTACAAGAATGCTGGGATTTCATAAAAGAAGTTCTATTGAAATATTTTAGGATGTTTCCAAATGGATCTAAGACCAAAATAAACTCCCAAACACTGAAGGCATTTTGAGAACAGTGAAGAAACAGAAGAATGACTGGAAATGAAAAGATGACAGAAAGAGCAGGGAATCATCAAAGAGATGGGCTGGATGAGAAAAATCAACAAGCTGTAGGCAACATGGAAGACAGCGCTGGCAACACTCGTTACAACTATGGGTGCTTGCTTCAGTGCAAGAATCAGGAGCAAGGGCTACTGTTTATTGATAGCTATTGAGATGGCTGGAATGGCATATATTACTCTGGTAAGGCTGCTTTTCAGTGTCACTTTGTGTCTTCACGCCAAGTCTCCAAGCACTTTGTGCAATATTATTTTGTTCTTGCAGTGGGTGCTTCTGACCATCTACCTACATGTTCAAGCTACTGCAGGTATAAATGTATTTACCCTCCCCTGTTAAATGGCTGTGCCTGCCATGGACTCTGGGGTGGAACAATTTTGTTTGTTTGCTTGCTTTTCTCTTTAGCTCCTGCTAAAGATTAAGAATGAGATTAGAAAACTGAAGTTTGGTACCCCCAAAGAAAAATTATTGTAGAAAACCTGCTTTTCATGATTATTTTCTACCACCTCAATATCATCTTAAGAAAAAGGACAACTTTTTCTGCTTCTTCAACTGCCTGATGCAAAGTCCATTGACCACCTTGGGTACGGTATTAGTTTCAGGTTGCTGCTGTAAGAAATTACCACAAACTTGGTGACCTAAAACATAAATTTTTTATCTTACAGTTCTGGAAGTCAGAAGTCAGAAATGGGTCTTGCTGGGCTGAAAGCACAGTGTCGGCATGGCTACATTTCTTTCCAGAGACTTTCAGAGAGTGTCTATTTCCTTGACTTTCCAGTGTCTAGAGGCCGCCCCCTTTCCTTGGTCTGTGGTTCTCCTCCATCTTCAAAGCCTGCAACAGTGAGGAGTTCTCGTCACCTGACCTCCTGGCCTCCACCCTGACTTCCTCTTCCGTCTCCCTCTTTCACACTTAAGGACCCTGTGATTACATTGGGCCCACCTAGATAATCCAAGATAATCTCCCCATTTCAAGGGTCTTAATTTAATCACATCTGCAAATTCCCTTTGGCATTTAAGGTAACATAGTCACTGTTTCCAAAGATTAGGACAGGGACATCTTGGGGAAGCCATTATTCTGCCTACCCCAGATATAAAACAAATCCATGAGTCAAGGCAGACTAACTCCTTGCAGTCCAAACATGGCCCACTCCTCCAGGTTGGGCACACTTTAATCACCAGGGTCTTGAATAAATTCCTATGTTTCTGGAAGTAGCTGGCAGAGGGAGAGGGGTGGGGATTAGAGATAGGTGGCTAATGATCAAGTTTTCAGTCAGTTGGGTTTCTGCAGTTTACAAGTACTTTAAAACTACTCCTTTCAAATGATCACGAATAAAAACCCCACCCCATGGGAAATGAAGTGCAGGTGTGCCTCATTAAAAGCAAGCCCCCACATAAGGAAACCTGCCCTTACCCACATACATGATAAGACAATGCAACAGATCACAGCACTGAAGTCAACCTCCATCCTGCTGGAACTCCCAGCAGTTTGTGCCACTTAAATGTCTACTAATGGGCTAAAGCAGTTACTAATGGGATAATAAGTTTGGTCATTAACAGCTTCTTAAGTAGTGGGCTGGGGGAGCTGTGCAACTCTAGCTACTGCCCCTGAGAATGAGCTGAGTTGTCTCTGCTTGTAAAAGACCCTAAATTGGGGCAAGAATTCTTTTTTTCCCCTAAAGGTTGACTTGTTTGAGTTTATGCATGGAGGCGGCAGTTCACATTACCAATGAATTTCTCCCTCTGTTAAGATATTCACTGTGAATTCCCTGCCAGGATCATCCTTTCAGCATTTAAATGTTGGTTTACAGACCATGAATTACTTCCAGAGAGACTGAGGAATAGAGAAGTTCTTAAATGAAGCCTTAAGACATAAAATCAATCAGAAGTGAAACAGAGCCTCATTACAATTGTTACATGAATGTCCCCAAGCATAACCAGCTAAGATTGCAAATGAAATCAGGGAATCTTTAAATCTGACTATTGCTAATCAAGGCCCCACCAGCTTATTCAATAAAGATTTACTGAGCACATAGTGGGTATTGTTCTGAGCACTGGCCTACCATCTATGAGTGGAAAGGCTAAAAATATACAATAAACAAGTCAATTATGTAATATTTTAGAAAGTGATAAGTGCACAGAAAAAGAGCAAGGAAAGGGGAGTCCGGAGTGCTTGGGATGGGTAGCAGTGTGTAGGCAGACCTCCTTGAGAAGGTGACATTTAAACGAAGACTTGAAGAAAGTAAAAGTGTTGCCAGGAGGAAATCCAGGCATGGGGAACAGCTAGTGCAAAGTCCTGAGGCAGGAGAATGTCTACGTTATTTGAGGAAAAGTAAGGAGGCCAGTGTGGCTGGAGAGGAGAGAGAAGACAAAGTCATAGTCATACCAGGGACATAGATTCTGAGGGCCTCACAGGCCATTGTAAGGAATTTGGTCTTTATTCCAAGATGAATGGAAAGCTGCTGGAGGGTTCAGGGCAGAGGAGTAAAGAAATCCAGTCCCTAAACCAAGTCTCCCCCAGTTGCTTCTGGGGAACCCCAAAGCAATGCCTTGAGTGGAGTCAAGAACAAGTTAACTCATGTTCCCCCACAGCAGCCTTCTCATCAAGATACCTCTCTTTGCCCCCACCACCCTCTGCAAAAAGGCCGATGCCTGGCAGACTGCTGCTCCCTGACGCTCCCAGGCGGCTGAACCCCAGCGAGCCAGCAGGGGTGATCTTTCCCGCCCCATCCTGCCTTCTGAGATCCAGTTCCCAAAGCCATGCAGCTTCAACCCATACCTCTGACTTTTCAAGAGAACAGCTCCTCCAGCTTTTGACCTTCTTGCCAGGCAAGTAAACAGTTCCTACTTCTGAAAAAGGCAACTCCTAACATATTTCAATTCCTAGAAGATACATTTAATCTTATAATTCAAGATTTTTCTTATTGTTCCTGTGCCGGTTTGAATGTATTATGTCCCCCAAAACACCATTATCTTTGATGTAATCTTGTGTGGGCAGACGTATCAGTGTTGATTAGATTGTAATTCTTTGAGTGTTTCCATGGAGATGTGCCCCATCCAACTGTGGGTGATGACTCTGATTGGATGATTTCCATGGAGGTGTTACCCCAACCATTCAGGGTGGGTCTAAATTAAATCACTGGGGCCATATAAATGAGCTGATAAACAGAAGGAACTCAGTGCAGCTGAGAGTGACATTTTGAAGAGGAGCCACAGCCAAGAGGGACACTTTGAAGAATGCACTGGAACTGAGAGAGGAGCTTCAGCTTAAAGAGACATTTTGGAGATGGAATTTGAAAGCAGACTTTTGCTCTGGAGAAGCCAAGAGAGGAAAAATGCCCTAAGAGCAACTAACAGTGACATTTTTTGAGGAGCTGAAGCCTAGAGAGGAACACCCTGGGAGAAAACCATTTTGAAACCAGAGCTTTGGAGCAGACGCCAGCCACATGCCTTCCCAGGTAACAGAGGTTTTCTGGACACCATTGGCCATCCTCCAGTGAAGGTACATGATTATTGATGACTTACCTTGGACACTTTATGGCCTTAAGACTGTAACTGTGTAACAAATTAAACCCCCTTTTATAAAAGCCAATCCATTTCCAGTGTTTTGCATTCCGGCAGCATTAGTAAACTAGAATATTTCCATTTTCTATGAGTGTACTATTCCTTCGAAACCTAGCTGGTTGACTTTAAAATTTGGCTTCTTTTCTCACCTTTCCTTTGGATTTATCCTGTGTTGAGAACCCTCCAATGGCAGGGAATATGTCCTTTATTGAGCCTTTCCCTGATACTTCACACCAAGCCTTGTACACAGTAAGCACTGGGTCAATATTGGCTAAATTAGTGTTTGTTAATTCCCTATGAGCTCAGCCCTTGAAGCAGACATTGAATAAAAGGCTTATACAACCACCACCATCAAAAAAAAAAAAAAAAGGGATTATAATATGTCCGGTAGGAAAGGAAAGTCTGAGAAATAGTATCAAATGATAGCTGAATACAGGTAAGTACAAGAATTGGATCTTACAAACTCAGGCTCCTGTGAATTCCGGGAGAATGGGGAGGGGTCTGATTGGGCGAGCCTGGTGTTCCAGAGATAAAAAGCTTGAGCTAAAGGTGTTGAAGGATGAGCAGTGTCAAACAAGACCTCAGAGCCACCACAGTCCATTGAAGAGAAAGATATTAGGATAAGTGGCAGCCAAAATTTGTATTACTCAATTATTGTAAAGCCAGAGAGAGCTATTTTTTTTTTCAAATAACCTTGTTAAATTCTTTGATGCAGTCAGTAAACCCTGCCTATAGTTTCACAACACTAAGTTAGGGAGTGTAGAATTTACCTCAGCAGAAACCCTATCAACATTACATCAACAACAAAAACACTGCACAGTACTTACCGACATCCAATGAGCTTAAATGAGAAAGATAAAAGCATGTGCAACTTTGGAAAGACAAGTCAGGCAGCTGGGGAGACTGAAGGGTTTCAGCATTTGATGATTGGCACCAGGAATAACCACAAGTTTATAATGGAAGGAAACTTGTTTACAGACAGGTGCAGATAATGTAAGGGGCTTAGAAGACAATGGAGCATGTAATTTTAGGGTGTACTACCTTGGCTGCTGTGCATTGCACCAAGAGGCATAATAACGCTGTTAGATGTTACTTGGGCAATTAGCCCTCCAATGTGAGTCAGTAAATGAATAGCACCCGATTGTAAGTAGGAACCCAAAAGCCTACTGGGAAATAAGCCATCCAAGATATTGCAGACAGAGTTGGAGTTGTGAGAATCAGTCTGTCCAGACCAGAAAGAGAGCAGATGTTCTGCTGTTAGATAAATGCCTGAAACTACAAACTTATTGGTAGTCCTCTTCCATTTTCAGAACACGCATTTCAATAAAAAATTATATACATATATATATATATATATATATATATATAGAGAGAGAGAGAGAGAGAGATAATAAAAGAGCTAAAAATGGCTTGCAGGAATCATAGGATATCAGTATTTAAAAAATTGTTGTTTAACAGATTAAAACAGTTTTCCTTTGTTAGAATTAACATTTGCAATGCTTGGGTGATATCTGCTACAGGAGAGAAAATTATAAAATTTATTAACCTAGGTACTATTTACTCCCTTATACTAAACAATTGCTATTTGTTGGTTTAATCTCATTCATGCAGATTCCAAGTGTCCTTATTTGACTCTTGAATGGGCCCAAGTCCCTGCTAAGAAATTAAAGTTGTGTGAAGTGTAAAGACTTCACATGTGTACAACTATCCTGTAAGCAAGACTTGAGTAAGTTAAATCTCATGCAAAAATAGGTTGTGGGCTAGGAATATGGTAAGCCTTTTCATTATGGAATAATTATTTTGAAAAGTGAATAACCATTTGCTAATTAATCTCAATGTGTAAAAACAGATTTTCACTTATTGTGTTTTCTGAAAGTGGAGTCAACCTGCATTTGTGGTTCCTAATTTCTTTGAAAAAGATCAACCATCTTTCTTTAAAGATAAAGCAATGACCAACCCCAGAAGTGTATAGTCCGACCCCAGAGCCATTATTTTGTTCATTGTCCCTCCTCACTTTAAGTCTTAGCCATTTTTGGCCTTTAGCCTTGGTATTTTAGGGTGCTCATATGTTCAGTTTTGCCCAGAACAGTGCTGGTTTACACCTGATGGTCTTTCATGATTATTAAATCCAACTCTCAGATGTCTCAAGTAAATGGTTACCCCATACATTATAGATACTATATTGTTGATACTAAGGAGCTCGGAATTCATTGTATTTTAAAATCAATTAATAAGGCAGTATTTGGGGTATTATTCACATCCTTTATAGCACACTCAGCAGACTTGGCTGAGTATTCAGACCTCCATCTATGGGTTTGCTGAGTCTGCATTTTCAATCCCAAATCCAGATCCTGTCATCATCCCCCTCTCTCTAGCACCCACCCCTTTTTGATAGCAGTTCCCTAACACAGTGGTTATTAGTTGGAGGTTAGCAATTGAGATCAATCAACAAGAACTTATTGAGCACCCCCAAACATATCTCGAATGTTGCTAAATCCCTGATAGTAATAATCATTTTGATGAGACAGTGATTCCTCACCATTTACAACACCCTTGTACTTGAAAATGTGTCTTCCAGGTTTTTATACAGAAACTGAGGCTTGAAGAAAGAGGGAAAAACTCACTGGGAGCATAGCCAAGGATCTCCTCCCACCTCTGCCCAATAAACCCACAAACCCCTACCCCAACACACACACACACACATACACACTCCCTAGTGATAGCCGAGATCCTTCAAAAGAGACACACAATCATTTTATCAATGTCCTATTTTCTGGCTCTCCACTTTTTTGTGTGTTGAATTGGTAATAGAGCTAATAAAGGTTCAAGATTGCTCTTTCTGGGGGCCAAATTTTTCTTTTCTCCACGACATGCTTTGTATTCAGAAAATAATTTTCTTTGCATTGTTTTCACAAAAGCTTTCCAACACCCCCAAATAATGCAGAGAAACTGGCTTTTATTTTGAACAGGCTTTTCACTGCACACTGTATCTCGTGGCTTATCTATTATATTAATCCAAGCCTTAATGATACAATGGGTAAAAACAGTGTACAGATGTGTATAAATGAAAAATTTAATAGATTTCCCTCTTAATGTAATAGAATTGGCATGAGGTATTGGGAACAGGAGTGAAAGTAGTCACTCAAGCATTGTGTTTACATGATATTTAAATACAAGTGGCTGGGGTATAAGTACTCCTAAGTACACCTGAAAGGGATGGTGCCTCCTAATCATTGTTTCAGCAATTGACAGTTGTTTACACAACAGCAGCACATTCGCTGCTGATTTGAATAATAAACATGCTTAAATACCAGCTGGATAATAGAAGGATAATTGAAACATAGTTTAAAGCTCTGATTTACAGGCATTGTAGCAACACTTTTATTTGCTGTACAATGCCACACTTCTGTGTGGTCTCTGAAAAAAAAATTTAAGGTATTGTGTCAAACATATCGGGGTCTATTAAACTTGATTAATACACCCAGTATCCAGAGCTCAAGCCATGCCTGGGTGTACTTGAGACAGCCATTGTGCAATGTGTTTTCTCATCCACTCCTGACTATAGAGGAACCATTCAGGAGACCCAGCATGCAACGTGTCCATCCGGGCCCTGAAGGGGCGATGGGACTGCAGGTAGCTGACAGAACCAGTAGATGCCCTCTGGCCTCACGATTAATAGGTGAAAATGAGGGGGTTGACCTAGATACCCTCTGATTGGGAAATTTTACAAAGTTATCATTCTAAACTCCATTAAATCTTCAGCTTCGTAGTGTCCTTTGCTTTTTCCATCTCCACTGCTACCACCTTCAGTTCAGAACAGTTTCACCTTTTACCTGGTCAACTGCAAGAGACCTAACCTGAGCATCTGTTCCCAGGCAGGGCCTCCCTGTTTCAACCAGCCCACGCTGCATCGCCAGGTCAATCGTCCCTTTTCAGGTAGGAATGCCAGAAGGAGGCCAGCTACCTGCTCAGGTTGACTCTCATGGGTAGACAGGACCTGGCTATTGTTAGCTACCTCCTTGGGTGCTCAAATTTGGAAATCTCAAACATGATAGTTACTATTCATTTGGAATAGGTCACACTTGTGGAAGTTACTCATGTAACCAAATTAGCAGGTGCCTAATTTACCAACCAGAATGCTAATATATTCATTTATTTATCAATTTCTTTGGGAGACATGTCTCACAGGGTAATTCACATTGGTCATTCAGAACACTGGACCAGTTGCCTCAGAGGAGCAAATTACATGTCAGAAAGTTGCTTAATGAACATAAAGTAGAAGCGAAAGGAATGGAACGAATTGCCCCTTTCCACTCCAGGGAAAATGCTGCCTAGAAGCAACAGCATCCACTGACTACACCAGGCACCAAGCTAGCCATCTGTCATCTCTAATTCTTATAAAATCCTCTGGAAAGTTTTATTCCCTTTTAAATACAAGTGACTAACCTAAGGCCACATAGTTGCTGAGTTACAGCATTGAGACCATACTACTTCCTAATTAATTACTAGTCATTATATTGATGACCAACAATTATTATCAGACACTGGTGTTCACAGTATGCTCTCTCTCTCTCTCTCTCTCCCTCCCTCCCTCCCTCTCTCAGATTGGGCTGAATAAAATGGACAGGTGTTTATTTGCAGGGAAAGTCTAACACCCCCTCTGTGACATGGTGGGTGCCCCACAAATGTTGAACAAGTGACTGACTGAAAGGTCAGATGAACCTTAAATGATTGTTACCTGATGCCAGACATGTCTTTCTGAGAATACAGCCTGGAGTGTGGTAAGAGACTTTGGACAATAATTGTATCTCCAATCCATTAAGAAATGGTGTTGCTTCTGCAAATAGCTAATCTCATCTGGTATGAGAGGCTTGCTAAAATGTAGTTTCCATCACAACCATATCCTGAAATCCTAAAGGCAACATCTCTCCATGGGTAAAATCCATCTCCTAAAGCCATCATTTCATCAAAAACAGATCTGAGACTACGAGATCCATTTTCAGAAGGAAGGACAGCAGGGGCTAGAGCCTTTACAGTGCATGATGTGTGTCAATCATAGTGCCGTCTTGCCCTTGGAGCCCCTTCTAAGAGAATTGGCCCCATTCACAGCCACCATTGAATTAGTAACTCTCCTCACCCTCTGGCCTCAGCTGAGTGGGGGGAAGGGGCGTGGGCACCTGATCCAAGGACAGCAGGTGCAGAGGTCCCCCACAACCTATGGCATGGCCTGACACCAAAGAGGAGCCAGGTCAACCATCTCAATCTCCCTCTCCACCCCCGCCCCACTCCCATAATTAGAGAAAACTCAGGCAGTTGGTGGTGAAACCAGAGGCAGCAAGTGTGTGTAGAGACAGAGCCATGAGGTAAAGTCAGGGCTTTGAGATACCAAAACAAGTTACAGTTTTATAGAAACAGGAGCTATGAGATAGAGAAGCCAAAAAACCTGGAAAGAATGTACAGATAGTTCTGAGGATAATGACCAAAACAGTAGAAGGAAGTGACCAAGCACATAGACTCTGGAACTAGACTGTCCAGGTTTGAATCCCAATTCCTCCTTCCACCTGGCAGTGTTACCTTGGAATAGTTACTCAACCTCTCTGGGCCTCTGTTTCCTTATTTATAAAATAATAAAATATTCCCTACCTCTTAGGAATTGTCACATGGCATGCACTATGTAAATGTTGTTAGCATGTCAGGTATTGTTACTGAGCACTTTTAAAGGACTAGCCAGTGTTCTCAGTCCATTCCATGGATTAACTCAATTAAGCCCCACCACAACCCTCTGAAGCACTATTCTTAACCCCATTTTACAGGTCAGGAAACTGACGTTCAGTGAGGTGAGGTCACATACCTTGACCAAGGTCACAGAGTGGCAAGTGGCAGGGCTGGCATTGGAATCCAGGCAATTTGGCTCTAAGATAGTCATACAGAAAAAGAACAGATGCCATAAAAGAACAAGCCACCCCTGGCAGAGAAATAGTGTACTCAGGAGGTGCTCTGGCTGGACACTCAGTCCTAGCTCACAGGGATGCACAGTCACCCACCTGCCTTTGCCTAAGGTGGTCTGGATGGGTCTGTTTCTCTCAAAACTGGAAGAGCCTGACTAAAACTGAATTGGTCCTGAATTGGGGGGCATGTGGTGCAGTGGTGGAACACAGAACAGATCCTCAAAGATATGTAGGGTGCATGGAACTGAGTAACGCATGGTGGTAAGCAGGAAGCCTCCACAACCCCACTTACCAAGATAGTAACAGGGTGAGCACTGGGCTTTCATTTATAGAGTCTAGGGAACCAGACTTTGGACCCACTGGAGGGGTGACTCATGAGGAACTTGCTGGCCTTGGCCATAACTCAGTTCCAAGGGAGTTAGAAATGATCTGAAGGCCACAAAGCAGACAATGCTGTGCACCATATTAGGCAACTGAAAATGGGAAGGGGCACATCCCCTCCCTTTCCTAGCTAAGAGGTTTTACGCCAGGTGCTTGACTAAGCTTTACTGTCAAATTTAGGTGTGTTCAGCGTTTTTAATTTGTTGAGGTTGAAGAGTGGCAGGCACAGCTAGGGTGGAAACAGACTCTGAGACAGAAGAGGATATGTCTCCTTTTCCCCTCCCCTCTGTATACTGTATAAATTTTTTAAATAGACTATAAAATGACATTAAATGATAGCAAATGATAAAATATTATAAATTGCCGGTAATGAAGAAAGCAGGAGATTATCCCATTAGCAGAAGAGCAGGTGCCAACCTACTCTGGAAGATGGGAAGCACATTTTGGATCAATGGCTGGTGAAGCAGAGCCCAGGAAGCTGGAACTTGGAATACACATGGAAGAGCCTGAGGCCAAGGACGGAGATGGCCTCACAGCTAGGATGGAGAGGGAATAAGACATAAGGCAGGAAAAACAAGAATTAATTGAAACTCTGTACCATGAATATTCAATCCCTCCTTCTCTCTTACCCACCCAGGTTTTTATCCCAGGGTTAAAAAAAGAGCAAGAATTTATTGTTAAAGAAGCTGAATGAACTGGGGAGAACTAAAACAGCTGGTGAGGATCATTTTGGTATTTAGGGGACCCCAAGCATTAATGCGGCTCTCTAAACTACCAACCTTATAAGAAAGCCAGACAGGCAGCAAGTCCTGAACAAATACCCAGAGATCCCCAGCAGGATTTCTACTACGTCTTTCTACATATAAATGGATGACCAAGGATTACCATACACCTGAAGAAAGAAAGCAATATGAAAGAGGAAGTCCAAGATAACCCAAATGTACCCATGGAGAAAATAGGTAGTTCTGGGACAAATAGAGAACTAAACAAATCAACAAAAACCCTAATTAATACATTCAAAATACTTGAGACGAGCCATAAAACAAGGTGGAATACTATTTGGAAAGACATGAAAAGAGTATAAGCAAGAACACTTGGAAATTAAATAAATGATGGATGAAATAGAAAATTCAGAACAAGCTTGAAACATAAAATCAAATAACTCTCCAAAAAGTAGTTCAAAAAGATAGAGACATAAACATCAGAGAAAAGATGAGAAGAAATACAAGTCAATCCAACAGCTTCAACATCAAATTAATAGCAGTCTCAGAGAGAATAGGAAAAAAAGATAATAGAAGAAAATTGCCTGTGCCAAAGTCTTTTGGTAAACGGGCCCATTTTGAATGGCACAATGAATGAAAAGGGAATTACAAATGTGAAATTTCAGACTGTCAAGGATTAAGAGAAGATTCTAGAAACTTCCAGACATTAAAAAACAAGTTGCCTGCAAAGAAATGAGAATAAAGCTGATTGCAGATTCCTCAAGTGCAACAATGAATTATAGAAAATATTTGGGAAGATAATACTTTTCAAAATTCTGAGGGAAATTGGCTTCAACCCTAAGTTAAATTGTCAATTAATTCAGACATGCAAAGACTCAAAGTTTATATCCCACACCTTGTATTAAGAGATTACTTGAGGATCTGCTCCAGCAAAACTAAGGAGTAACACAAGAAAAAGAGAGGCTTGGAATTCAGAAAATATTAGCTGAAGGCCAAAAGTGAAGTAAAACCCAGAATAACAACTTTCCCACAGACTTAGGAACAATCAGTATTGATGGAACAGTAGGACACAAAACTCCAGAAGGAAGTAATCCACAATAAAAAGGTTTTTCCATGAATTTGATATCATGTTTGAGAATTTCAAGGATAAATTTAAGGCACACAATTCAAGAAAAAAATCAAAGAAAAAAATCTATTTAAGAAAGAATCTACAATCATAGTTAACTACTTGTCTATGATAGAATTGTTTGTCATCTGCTATTAAACTCAAACCCACCTCCCGTTATATTTACCCATGTTTGTACAAAAAAACATAAATATGTACATATAGAAAGTTAATTTTTTAAAATATTGCAGTCAGCCCAGCTATATTTATGCAACTGGCTCTTTCACATAATAATATTATTTGGACACCATTCTAATGTAAATATAGTTATAATTCATTCTGCTGAATAAGTTCATAATAAATAGTCCACATTAAGTCATGATAATGTCACCATTACCTTTTTAATGAACATTCAGATCACTTCCATATTTTTATTATTACAAACAGTACTGTATAAATATCCTTGCACGTATTCTTATGCACTGATACATTTACTTCTACAGAATAGATTTAAAAAGTGGAGTAACTAAAAATAAAAAGAAATGCTTTTCTAATTTTAACAGACACTTTCAGATTATTTTCTGAGAAGGTTTTAGCAGCTCACATTTACACCAGCATGACACAAGAGTCATACTTTCTTCATATCCTCACTAGCCCTGGATGTTACCAACTTTTATTTATTTGTTTGTTTGTTGTGTCAGTCTCATGGGTGAAAATAGTTTGAGTTGTTTTAATTTTGGCAAGCAGATTTATTTCAAAATGTCCCTGTCTCCAGATACAGACTCTGAATGAGGATGTTTTGGGCTGTGTATATGATAGTTAAGTAGATGCTGGTAGACAGGAACAGCTTTGGAACAATGCCATGAAAGAGGGTGAGTATCAGAGAAGCAAGAGGTGACGTGAACCACATATGCCTGCCATAGTGACCATGGCGACTGCTGTAGGGCAGCCCTTCCAAGCGAACGCGCTTCGTCCCGGGCACCTGCGGAAGGAGACTGCGATGGCTCCCTGCTTAGTGCCGCGTCATCACCCTGCCTGCCGGGTTTCTGTTGATTAAAACAGCGAAGGGACCGGATCCAAGCAAGGTATGCAAGTCATCAGCTCTTTCTAACACGGCTTGGGGTGAAACGACTGGCTAGACCAACTAGCTTTTCATTCTCAGGAATCTGAATTCTGGAAAAAGGGACAGAGTCTCGTGGCTCACTGGAGTGACCGAAACTACGTGGCCAGAAAGTGGAGCTGAAGATCATGGTACGCCAAAATTACGAAGACCCTGCAAGAATAAGGTAGAGAAGATATTGAGTAGCATTAGAGAAAAAAGTTGTGAGGTAAGAAAAAATATAAAGAGTACAAAGAAAAACAAACCCCTTATTAGCAAGAAGACAATAGAGCACGTGGATAAAGGAAAGCAGAGACAGGAGGCAAAAGGAGCCAGTTGTCCCATGAACCTTAATTCCTAATGCTTCTCTGGTTCCCTGTTTCGGTTACAGTTTCATTCCATACTTTATATTATAATAATTTTATTGGCTGTTTTTCCTTATTATAAAAGGAATTCAGATTCACCATACTATTTTGAAAATTCAAATAAGTAAAACAGAAACAAATGAAGAGCCATCCACAATTCTATCATTCAAAGATAACCACTGAATATTTTCTGTCTTTTATCTATTAACTTTTAATGGGATCTTATGACTTATATTATTGTGCAATCTTAATTTTCAGAATATTTAACAACCCGGAAATATTAAGCAGGTTAACAATATATTATAAACATTTCCATGTTACTATTTTTTATTAAAATGTATTTAATAACTATATGATAATCTGTTCTATGGATGGACCATAATTTATTTAACCAGTTCTCCCATTTTGGACATTTAGATGACTTTAACTATCACTACATAAACTGATAAACATTCTTGTGCTGATATATTTTCCTATATTCTTTGTAAGTTTAATAGATAAAAAAAGTGGTATCTTGTATTAATTTGCATTATTGAATTACTAGAGATGCCAAACATTTAATGTATTAATTGACCATTTTTTATCTTCTTTTGTTAATGCTTTCTTTATATCATTTTCTACCAAATTTGTTTTTAGTAATTTCTAGAAGCTCTTTATTTGTTAAGGATATTAACCTTTATCTTTTATAGTGAATATTTTCCCCAATTTATTCATCTTTTAATTTTGTTTATTGTCAATTACATATTAAAAAGGGGATATAACCCCTACCTTCTCAACCTTTCTCTACAATATTGGCTGGAAAGATCACTTTTCCAAACTCTTGCAGCTAGGAGTGGCCAGGTGACCAATTATACCCAATGAAACATATTAATGGGAATTGCTGGGTGAGGTTTCTGGGAAAAGTTTTTCGTTTTGATTTTTAAATAAGGGATAGACTCTGCTGGCATGTCTCTTAGGCATTTTGCCCTTTTATCTTCTTTCTGACTGGAAAAATGGATATGAGCCTGGAGGTATAAAAACAATTGCACAACCTTGAGGTAATTTCCATAATGACAGAGCTCTGCACTCTAAGGATAGGAATTGGAAGGATAGAAGGATGGATTTCCTGAATTTCACTAAGAGCCCAAACTACCAACCCCCAGATTTCTTGTTGCATGAGATAAATAAGTATCTATTTGAGATACGGTCTGGTTTTCTGTTACTAGCAGCAATGGGTATTTCTAATTAATAAATTTATGGTCGTTTTATAAACATAATTTTAATGTAATAAAATCTACCTTTTGGTTTTCCTTTATAAGCCTACTAATTACCAAACAAGTACCAGAGAAATAAATGAATGAAAGGTTTATGCCTTTTAACCTGGGAAGAAACACTTTCCTTACAGCAAAGGTTATGTCAATATTGATTTGAATTTGCTTCTAAAATTTACATATGTTTTGCTTTTAATCCATCTGGGAATTTGTTTAATGGAGTGAGTTGGGAGAATCTAAAATTTTTTCTCTAAATCCAATTTTTAAAACACCTTTATGGGTAATCTTTTTTTTTATCAAGGTGACTTAAAATATCACCTTACTGCTTTAATTATTCCACCTTTGTAATTCATTTTATATATTGTAGAGCAAACCTAGTCTTATTCTTTTTCTCAAAAATTATAAAATGTGTTTAATCAAAATTGAGTTAACTTTAGAATCACTTTATTAAGCACCAAATATAATCCCTTTGAAAGTTTTATTGAAATTGAATTAAAACTATAGATTATTGATACCTTTAACGTTGGCTCTTTCCATCCATTCACTCAGATTTTCTCTTATGTCTTTCAGAAACATGGTTTCTTTCTAGTAAGTGTATGCAAGGTATTTTATAGTTTATTACTATTGTTGATGGATATTTTTTCTATTTTCTAATAGACTCTGTGGTAGATATGAAAGCAATTAATTGGTTGTTTGCTTTATAAATAAACACCATCCTGATTCTAAAATGTTTTTATTTTTGAAATACATTTAGATATATAATCACATCATCTGCAAATAAGTATAATATTTTCAAGTCAATGCCATTGCCCCTTTATCTTTTGTTATGCTTTGGCTATGGCTAGAGCACAGTTACAAAATAGAGGTAGGAACACGTATCATAGTCTTTATTTAATGGGCCTTCCTCAAGTGCTACAACACCATTTAAGATGCTGATTGGTGATATAAAGTAAGTAATGTTCAGCATGTAAAGAAAACACACTTCTATTCTTAGAAACAATTGTTTATCAAAAGCCTTTCTTGGTGTGCTGGTTTGAGTCTGTTATGTACCCCAGAAAAGACTGTTTTTTTTTTGTTTAATTCAATATTATTGAGATATGGTCACATACCATACAATCATCCTCAGTGTTCAACCAATCAGTTGTTCACAGCACTATTAAATAGTTGTGCATTCATCACTACAATCAATTTTTGAACATTTCATCACCACACACAAAAAACGGTAAGAATAAAAGTTAAAGTAAAAAAGAATACCCAAAACATCCCATACCTCCATCCCTCCCTATTATTCATTTATTTTTTGTCCTCATTCTTCTATTCATCTGTCCATATATTGTATAAAGGGAGTGGGAGCCACAGAGTTTTCACAATCACACAGTCACACAGTGTAAGCTATATAGTTATACAATCGTCTTCAGGAATCAGGGCCACTGGGTTGCAGTTCAGCAGTTTCAGGTATTTCCTTCTCGCTATTCCAAGTACACTAAAAACTAAAAAGGGATGTCTATATAACATATAAGAATAACCTCCAGAATGACCTCTCAACTCTATTTGAGATCTCTCAGCCACTGAAACTTTATTTCATTTCTCTTCCCCCTTTTGGGCTAAGAAGGCTTTTTCAATCCCACGATGACAGGGCGAAGCTCATCCCCTCAAGTCTTGTCCCACATTGCCAGGAAGATTTACACCCCTGGGAGTCATATCCCATGTAGGGGGGAGGGCAGTGAGTTTACCTGCAGAGTTGGGCTGGAGAGAAAGGCTACAACTGAGCAACAAAAGAAGTTCTCTGGGGGTGACTCTTAGGCATAATTTTAAGGAGGCTTATCTTCTCCTTTGCAGTACTGAACTTCATAAGTGCAAGCCCCAAGACTGAGGCTCAACCTTCTAAATTGGTAGCCCCCAATGCTTATGAGAATATCAGTAATTCTCCAGGTGGGAAATTTAATATTTCCACATTTTGCCCCAGTCCTTCAAGGGGGCCTTGAAAATAAATTTTTACTCTCTGTTAAAATTACTCTGGGATGTATTGGGGCTTCACACTAACCTGTACAAACCAGCTGGATTTCACTCCATATTCAACTTTCCATGTAACTATGTTGTTTGAATAAACTGACCATACAAGTTAAATTATAGAGTGTGTTACAAAAATATAGATTTTGCACCTAATAAACATCTCTTCCTTTGGTCTCATACAGAAATTGAAGTTTTAAAAACACAGTCAGTATCGTCCTTTACTCGTTAGTCTGATTTACCTTAGTCCTAACCAAGTACATTTGCTGTATGGGGTAATGCTGACATTCATAGCTGCTGGGTTCTGGCTCTGAGTCTCAGGTGTCACACAGATATCTGAAGTTCCATGGCCCAATGAGGTTATACACAAAGAGCTCAGCATCTCAGAATTTAGAAATAACCATTACAATTCAGGAATAGATGTAACTGCTGTAAGAGCTTACAATCTACGAACCTTTACAATAAATCTTCCCCAGATAACCTATGCTCTCAGACTCAATTCTCAGAGTTTGTACATTATATTTCGTCCACATTAGTGAGGCATTATAATGTTTTTCTTTTCATTCTGGTTTATTTCACTCAACATACCGTCCTCAATGTCCGTTTACCTCACAACTTCACTCCTTGTAGCAGCTCGATGTTCCATCGTATATATACACCACAGTTTGCCATTACATTCATCAGTCGATGTAGCCTTAGGTCATCTCCATCCACTGCAAATCGTGAATATGGGTACCATAAACCCCACTGTGCAAATGTCCATTCATGTCCCTCTTTTCAGTTCTTCCAAGTATATACCCAATAACCAAGTTGCAGGACCATGTGGCAACCCCATGCTTAGCTTCCTGTGGAACCACCACACTATCCTCCAGATGGGCTGCACCATTCTACTTCCTCAACAACAGTGATTAGGTACATCCCTTTCTCCACCTTTTCTCCAGCACTTGTATCCCTCTGTTTATTTTTTAGATGGTTTTATTCACATGCCATACATTCCATCCTAAGTAAACAATCAATGGTTCCCTGTATAATCACATAGTTATGTATTCATTACCACTGTCGATACAAGGACATTTCCATTTCCCCCACAGAGAAAGAGGAAGAGGAAAAAAAAAAAAAGTAAAAAGACAAAAGAAGAAGAAAGAAAAAATGACAACTAAAAAGCAAGAAAAGAAAAATTAAAATTAAATACAATTTAAAAGTCAGACAACAGCACCAAGAATCCCATAACCCTCCCTTATATCCCCCTATTATAGACATTTAGCTTTGGTATATTGCCTTTATTATAGTTAATGGAAGCATATTACAATGTTACTGTTAACTATAGACTCTAGTTTGCATTGATTGTATTTTTCCCCAATGCCGCTCCATTTTAAACACCTTACAAAGTTGACATTCATCTGTTCTCCCTCATGTAAGAACATATTTGTACATTTAATCACAATCATTGACCACTCTAGGTTTCAGTAAGTTATATAGTCACAGTCTTTATCTTCTATCTTTCCTTCTGGTGTCCTACATGCCCCTAAGCTTCCTCTTTCAACCATACTCACAGTCATCTTTGTTCAGTTTTCTTACATTATTGTGCTACCATCACCCAATATTGTGCTCCAAACCTCTCTCTCCTGTCTTTTCCTATCTGTCTGTAGCACTCCCTTTATCATTTCCTGTAGAGCAGGTATCTTGTTCACAAATTCTCTCAGTGTCTGTTTGTCTGAGAATATTTTAAACTCTCCCTCATTTTTGAAGGACAGTTTTGCCGGTTATAGAATTCTTCATTGGCAGTTTTTCTCTTTCAATATCTTAAATATTTCATACCACTGCTTTCTCATCTCCATGGTTTCTACTGAGAAATCTGCACGTAGTCTTATAAGGCTTCCCTTGCTGTTTTCAGAATTCTTTCTTTGTCTTTGACATTTGATATTCTGATTGTTAAGTATCTTGGCATAGCTCTAATTGGATCTATTCAGTTTGGGGTATGCTGCCCTTCTTGGATCTTAATTTTATGTCTTTCATAAGAGATGGGAAATTTTCAGTGATTATTTCCTCAATTATTGTTTCGGCCCCTTTTCCCTTCTCTTCTCCATCTGGGACACCTGTGACTTGGACATTCATGCATTTCATGTTGTCATTCAGTTCCCTGAGATACTGCCCATATTTTTCCATTCTTTTCCCTACCTGTTCTTTTGTGTGTAGGATTTCAGTTGTCCTGTCTTCCAGTTCATGAATCATTTCTTCTGCCTCTTCAAATCTGCTGTTGCATGTCTCATTGTTTTTCATTTCTTGTATTGTTCCTTTCATTCCCATAAGTTCTGCTGGTTGTTTTTTCAGACTTTCACATTCTTCCTTATGTTTGCCCAGTGTCTTCTTTATATCCTCCATCTCTTTTGCCATATTTTCCCCCAACTCATTGATTTGATTTTTGAATTGATTTAGGAGATTTGTTTGATTGGTAATTAGTTGTTTCCATTCCTGTATCTCAGTTGAAGTGTAAGTTTGTTCCTTTGACTGGGCCATATCTTCATTTTTCCTAATGTGACTCATAATTTTTTGTTGTTTAGGCATCTGGTTTCCTTGATTACCCCAATTAGATTCTCCCAGACCAGATGGGCCTATGTCTCAGGTAGAAGGTGTAATCTGTATCACGTATCCCTGAGGATGAAACCCAGAAGGTTGTCAGACTTTCCTGTGAGGCTTCTAGACTCTGTGCTTTTCCTATCCTGCCCTGTATGTGACACTTGTCAGCCCACAGCTCCCCACTGGTGTAAAGAGGTGTTATCCCTTTAATTCTCAGTGGACCCTGCCTGAGGGTGTCAGAAGCCAAGCTTAAGTTGTTTCTGGGATCTGAATTCTCTGAGAGAGGGCTGCCACTTGAGCTAGGCCCCACTTTCCTTTCTTAGGGAAGTTACACCCTTTAGGGAGTTATCTTCTACACTTGAATTCCTCCTTTGTCTCTCTGACTCTGTTAACTCCACCCTTGCCTGGTTCAGCGCTGACAATTGAAAATGCCTGAGACTTTCTATAATGAGCTACTTAGAATGAGAGAGAGGAAAATGAGAGAAAGCCCCTTTTCAGAGCCAGTCCCCAGCCCCCCCAGTTTTGCTGGTCAACTGGTGTTGGTACCCAGTTCTCTGTGCCCCTTTCCTTGGGACACAGCCTTTTTTCAGTATTCTGAGCTCAGCTGTCTCCAAAAGCCTCATTTTAAATTTTTTTTTTTTTTTTTCCAGGAGCCCTGCCTCCTCTCTACCAGGAGGAAACTCAGGTTCCTTTCCTACTTGCTCCAGGTTTATCTGTGCTTGTAGTTTGTATTCAGTAGTCCAAATTTGTTAATTCCAACCACAACTGGAGCTTGGTTGAGCTACATTCCCTTGCTCCTGGCAAGGACTGCTTCTTTGTCCCATAGCAAAGTTGTGCAACTCCGCCTGCCATGCTGGTGGGGGAGGGGTGCCAGCGTCACAGTTGGGGAGCTTTACTTATAGTTCTATGCTACAATCTCAGCCATTCCATCCATTCCAGACTGGTGTACAATGTGTGTCCAGTCACGGATGTCCCCCAACAGTTGTTCCAGACTATTTACAAGTTGTTCCTGGCTATTTACTAGTTGCTCTAGAGGACTAACTAAATTCCACACCTCTCTGTGCTGCCATCTTGCCCCACCTCCTGTCTATGTTCTTCTAATGCATTTTTGTGGGGGCAGACCTTCTGTGGGTGGGACCCTTTGGTTAGGCTGTTCCCATTGAAATGTGACCCAGACAATTCAAGGTGGGTCTTAATCCTTCACTGGAGTCCTTTAGGAGAGTATAAAAAGCAGAGACATTTTGGAGAGAGCTTAGAGAGAAAGGCCCAGAGACATTTGGAGACAACCATTGAAACCAGAGCCAGGAAAGAAAGACCAGCTGATGTTGCCATGTGCCTTCCCATGTGACAGAGGAACCCCAGATGACAGCAGCCTTTCCTCAGAGAAGGTATCTTCCACTTGATGCCTTACTTAGGACATTTTCACAACCTTAGAACTGTAAATTTGTAACCTAATAAATTCCCATGAGAAAGCCAACCCATTTCTGGTATATTGCATTCCAGAAGCTTTAGCAAACTGAAACACTTGGCATCCATCAAGATGACCTCTTGTTTCTTTTCTAAATTATTGCTATGTGAATGATATTAAGAGATTTCCTAATATGGAAAAATCTCAGGTAACTGGAAAGAAAATTCTTGTCTATGAAGTAATTTTTAATGTACTGGTGGATTTTATTTGCATAAATAGACAGATAGATGTATATGTATATAGGATGCATCCATCATATATATTCTTGATGGATGTTTCCTCAAAGAAATTGATTATTAATTTTTGGTTATCTTTGTCACATTCTAGTATCAGGATTATGCTCATTTGGCAAAATAAAAATTATGAACTTTCCAAGTGTTTTCATGGTTAGAAGTAATTTAGAAGCATAAGAATTTTGTCATTCTTTAACCCCTTGAAACTAGTCAACATAAAAAGGCCTCAAGCCTTTTATTTCTTAACACAACTGTTTGAAAATGGTTCAACTCTTTTGGTCATTAGTTTATTTAATTTTTCTTTTTAATCTTGACACAGTTTTCATACTTAGTAGTACAGAATTTTAATTAATAGCCTCTGAAAAGGTTTTAAACTTTTTCTGTATATTTGGTTACATCTCTTTTGTACAACTTGACCAAAATAAAAAGTTCAGGGACCTGGTCTTCGTACATTCACAACCATCCCATTCCTGACCCCATAACATTAATAAAGAACCCAGAGACATCAACGTCATGCAACTAAGAGCGAACTTCCACTAATTACATATATGAAGCTACTTAAATACAGTCCTTTATGAAAAATAAAGTGAAATGTCCCTATAGAACCAGGCTCTCATATTATACAGTATGCATAACGATGCTACATATGATGTCTTCTCTTGCACGTTTAGACCCCCAAATCACCACCAGCACCAGCACCATGCTCCCTACTACCACCAGCTCCACCACATCATACCTCGAGAATATGACTCTACTCTTAAATCATGTCAGCTAGCTCAGAGCAGCCCTCAACCTAAGTCTCACATGCCCAGCTGACATCTGCATGTGGACTGGCTGAAGAAACAGGCCACAAAATGGTTTTCTCAGGGAACAGCCGCTCCACACAGCATTCCAAGGGCAAGTTTACTTAAAAAAAATGGCAGACAGTTTCAGGAATCGTTCACCACCTGTTTAGAAAGAAGGAGAAAGAGCTCACAGAAAAGAGAGAGAATAAGCATAGAGACACTCACAAACATGGAAAAAGACATTTCTTTATCAGTGACTATGCCTATTATATGACATTCAAACACCACAAGTGCTATTCAGCTGCTTGTAAGTCACGAAAGGTGAGTGAAAACACTTCTTTCCTTTGTAGAAGGGGAAAAGGAGGTGGAGAATCCTCCACACAAAGATCCACTTTGACTTAAAATACAGGGTAAGCAGTACTAGAAATCTATGTGTGCAAAGCCCACCTAATTAAGATTCTGAACAAACGGGAGCCTCAATACCACAGGGCTCCGTTGTTAACATGTGGTTAGTTATGTCAAGGACGCTAAACAAAGCTGCTTTTCATGTGTCAGTTTGAGCTCTCCCGGTTGATAACCACAGTGACTCTTGGGTCACGACCCCAAACGGGCAGCCATTGTGCAGGAGAAAGCAGCAGATGAGCCCCAGTGCAGACAGCACAACCAGGAATCCAGGCCGTTAGCCACCTGGGCTGAGTCTCAGCAAAACTCGGAAGGAGGTGAAGTTTTATGTTGGGGTCTGTTTGCGCCCCTTCCCGCCCTCCTCCGTGCACACAGTGGTCACCTGTTCCTCCACCTTCCGCCCAGGCAAGCCCCAGCTCCTAATGCACGTGCCCCATTACAGCCTTCCTCAGGAACTTGATTTCTGCCCGTTGAATCACCTACGCGATGCTGATGTACCGAAGGCTGCTGATAGATTAATCGGTCTCCCTGCCAGATAACAGATGCATTTTGTTCCAGATAAAAACAGTGTCTTAATGACTGCTTTCAATGCCTAATCACCAGCAGGCTGGGAGATGAACGTTGGGGTGGATGAGGAGGGACGTCTCAAAGTCCTCCTTGAATAATGTGGGTTCAAGCTCTGCCCTAAAACGGGACCAAGCCTGTGTCTGCCATCCTCACATGACACTGAGTGGTGGGACAGCGTTTCCTGGATCCTTCACTTCACTTCTGATCAGCAGGTTCATCTGGTAATTCTGTGAAGGCAGGGAAAAGAAAGTGAAGTCCCCTGGAAACCCACCCTAGAGCTGTAATCTGAGCTTCTCTGCGGCCCCATGCTCTCTAGAGGGCTCTCCTCTCCCCCAACTGGAAAAACAAAGGCAACCTGCTGCCACCTTTTAAGATCCTTTTAAAACAAGCTGTTATTCAGATGCTGTTTAGAGCAGTTATTTCTCTCTCCGTGCACTTCTACATACTGAGTCCTGCCATCTTGAACCATCCATCCTAGCCTGAGAGGCAGCCAAAGGCCCTCACATCTCCCAATCCTCTGATGACCACAGAGAAATAGGCCACAGAGAACAGGCCTTTCTAACAGGTGCACGAAGAGCCGGAAGCCAGTGAGCCTGTGAGTTAATGGAGTCCAGGAAGAGAAAACAGAGACTTGCTTCACCTCCCAGCAGAGTCAAGAGGAAGCAAGAAAAGATTGGCCTCCAGGAGTCTCTCCTAAAAAGTCAAACATGTGCCAAACACAAAGTTGGCCTCTTCAGCTAGCACCGCTAAGAGCCCACACCAGCTCTGCTTTCCATATGAGTGGAATTTGTTGTATTTGTTGCCATATTAAGCAGCTTTCAACTTCTGTAGGGGAAGGAAGGGCGAAGGCTGAAGGAAAGGGATCTGAATTTGCATTCATAAGACATTAATGGAAGTAGGACTGAAAGAGCTTCTTCTGGAAAAATTGTAAAGCACACCAAGCAGATCTACAGAAACAACCCTTTCTCCTTTCCCACTGCCCAACACCATTCAAAGCCCACTGTGACTCAGTTGGCAGGATGGTCACAAAACCCTTCTTACTAACCGCAGTTCCTGCTTCAGGTTTTGTCTGACTCTATTCCATCCTTCATAGCATTTCCAGAGCTCTTATCCTGGAAATAAATACGATCACGCTGCTTCCTTGTTGAAGTCCCCTGCCAGCCCCTCTGCCTGAAGAAGAGACTCAGTCTCTCAGTCTGGCTCTAAATGACTTTTCCCGCTGTATGTTCAGACAATGATGAGTTTGTCCCATAAGCTCCAGCCACCTTGAGCTTCTTGCTTTTCCCATTCAACATATTAGGCCCATTCGTGATTGTAAGCCATTGAGATACTGTTCTTTTTGTCTAAAGTACCTTTTTATGCCAGTAATTACCCCCAGAAGCCAGCCACACATCACCTCTTCTGGTAAGTCAAGTCTGAGGCCCTCCTCTGGTTGTCACTGTACACCTCTGTTCTCAAAGGTAGCATATCATATTGTAATGAACTGTTTCTGAATTCCCCCTGCTCATCTCTGAACTCCTCAGAAACAAGGGTGGTATGTATTTTATGATCTTTGTATCCTCAGCATCTACCTCAGTGTCTGGAATCAAGTAGAAGCTCAATAAGTATTTATTGAATGAAAGGGCCCAGAGAGAAATAGGCCTTCTCCATTCTCAGATCTGTGACATCATCCATGTTACCCAGCTTGCTAGGGAGGGTGATCCCTAAACACAGCAACCCCAACTCCAAACCCACTCACACACACACACGTGCACACACACACACACACACACCTCCCATTTGATACTCTTTCCTGCTGGCTTTCCCAACTTTTACCTTCCACACAGCCCACTTGTACCTTCCCTGGGCCTCTTCTTCACACCTACAATATGCTCCATTCTCCCAGTTGAAAGCCAGCAACTTTTGTCAGAATGATGCTCAAAATCTACCTTCTTCCCAGCAGCCTTCCTTAAACAATTGCACTCAGTTCAGGTCATTCACTTTACCCTGTTCCTCAAGATTAAGAGGCATATTTTGCATTATATTCTCCTACCCTTGGACATCTTAAAATTTTTTCTTCAGATGTGTATGTCCTAGCTCTCCAATGACAGCCCAGGCTCCCTAAGAGCATGAACTTCAGGGTCTTCCCAAAGCCTCCTGCCTCCTGTGCTGCAACAGATATGATCCTGCTAAGGGGATGAGGGAGGAATGCAAACCATCTCTTTACTTCAGATTTAATCTGGAGACATTGTATGAGTCACCAAAGGGTACACTGCAGTGTTACACTTTTCTAGAGTATTTAATTTTCTTTTGTGGTAGTTTACAGGGCAGAGAGCTCTAAGGTGATGCCAATAGAGTCTAAAGTATTAGGACCCCCCGCCAAACTCTAAGCCAATCCAAATGAAGATTGGAATCTTTGAAAAGATTATATGTCAATTTAGGACAAGTAGGAATCCCTACTCCAGAATTATTGTTTTATATACAGCTTTAGCAGGAAATGAAATATTCTTAGAGCCTGGACTCTAACCATGAGATCCAGATGTTAAAAGCAACTTGTGTATTATCTGCTCCAATTCCCTGGGGTAGAGGCAGCTACTTCCAAGGGCACTTGGGTTCTGTACTTTCTTGGGAATGTTCATTCTTTAATCCAAGAGGCCTCCACGGATTGGCTTGTTTTAAAGAAGCAGACCCTGCAACAGATATGTACCACCACCACGGAATGAAGCACCTGCTCCCACCTGCCTGCCATTGGGAAGCTGGCTGGAGGGGGTGGGTGTCCGCCAGTTCCTATCAACAGGAATGCTTTGTTCTCTGGACAGGCTGAACCTGTAGGAGGCAGATTTCTATGTTCCCCTGATACTCTGTAACTAGCCCCATTATAGTGTGTTACATTATGCTATAGGTAATTTGGTTGGGGACTCATGAATACAAGTCGTTGTGCCAGCTGCCTGACAGGCACATGCCTGAGCTGAAGGTATAGTTGGTGATCAAGGTAAGTGGCACCCCTGTCTCCAGGAGTTTGGATCTGCAGAGACAACAGATCTTGGTTAGGTGATCATGGGTGTGATGAGTGTCAGAGAAGAAAGATAGAAGTGCTGTGAGCACATACAACAGAGAGAGAAACTGGTCTGGGGAGGGAGTGGGGAAAAAGGCTCCTGGAGGATAACACCCTTAAATTGAGACCCAAGGATTTATAAAGCACAGCCAATCAAAGGAGGGGAAATGGCATCTTCAGAAGCCTGAGGCTAGAGAGAGAAAGGCACCAGGAGGAACTGAAGGAAGGTGTTTTAGTTTCCTAGGCTGCTGAAGCAAATACCATGAAATGGGTTGGCTTAAACAATGGGAATTAATAAGCTTATACTTTTGAGGCATGTTTAAATCATGGCATCTTTTAGGTGATGCTTTCTCCCCAAGACCATGACATTCTGGGACTGGCTGCTGGCGACCCTTGGTCCTTAGCTTGTCACATGGCAAGGCACAGGACAGCGTCTGCCGGTCTCTTCCTTCTCTTCTGGGTTCGGTTTCAGCTTCTTGCTTCCTGTGGCTTTCTCTCTCTTTGTCTGAATTCAGTCCATTTATAAAGACTCCAGAATAGGATTAAGATCTATCCTAATTGAAGTGGGTCACACCCTAATTGAAGTAGCCTCATCAAAAGATCCTACTTAGAATGGGATCACACCCGCAGGAATGGATTAGACTTAAGAACATGTTTTTCTGGGAAGCATAGAGCTTCAGACCACCACAGAAAGTAAATGCCATTTGTAGAACAGAGTAAGAGGAAGACATGGTAAAAATGAGGTAGGAAGGTAATAATCATCACATCATATTTTGCCATGTTCTTGTCACTATTCTAGGTGCTGACTTGTCTCATCTTATAATAACCTAAGATACTTTTATTACCCCAGCTTTACAAATGAGGAAACTGGGACCCAGAGAGGTGACATCTCTCACCAGAGACCCCATGGCATGAAGTGGCAGAGCCAGGATTTAAACCCAGGCAGCCTGAATGCAGATCCCATGTTCTTAACTACTATGCCCCACAATGGAAGGTGGGGGTTGGTGGGAGTGGGAGAGGGTGTATATCGGGCAGGGCCTTGTGGGACTTTATCTGAAGACTAATAAGGATGAATAGGTGAGTCGTAAGCTAGGAAATGGCATGATCATTCTTGGACCTTAAAAAAAAATCACGCAGTCTGCTATCTTGAGAAAGGATTGGAAGAGGACAAAAATGGATTCAAGGAAATCACAGAAAAGACTATTATAGTTATTCTAAGGAGAGATGATGGTGGCTTGGACCAGGTTGGAAGCAGTGGTATTGGAACAAAGCAGATGGGGTCGAAACACGTTCAGATGGTAGAAATGTCAGGACCAACTTAATGACTGGATGTAACTGGAAGGCAGAAATTTCCACTCAGCTAGACGTTTTCATATACCTTAACATTTACAGTCCTGTGATGTATTTATAGTAATTTTCTGCATTTGGAAATGAAAGTTTAAGGAGACGGGTAATTTCAATGTCAGAGAGCTATAAATGGTGAAGATAGGATTTAAACTTAGAATTTGGAACTTTTCTATATAGGTCTATCTCTCCCACTCTGTGAGGTTCACATCTTTGGTCATTTTTGTATTTCCAGCCCATGGGACCCAGGCCTGGCCCAGGGGTCAACGAATCGCTGAAATGATGAGCCATGCTCTTATGGCATCACACACAGTGGATGGGTCACTCATTTTTCTCCGTTCTGCTTCCCCAACCAGCACCATCAGAATCTCCCAGGCCTGCTGAGCAGAAAGGCCCACCCAAAAGTACCCAGACAACCCCTATCTCTGCCAACCTGTCAGGCCTCTGCCGGTGGCACTTCTCAGCTGACCCTCTGGAATCCTGTGTCTGCACTCCACAGCCTCATCAGTCTCCTAGGTAAAAAACTTTAAGCCAAATTATGCTGGGAAGCTCAGGTATTATTTAAGTTCCTCCAAAGTCTTAATAAATTTCACAAATATTTAACAAGCAGATTAATTTATGTAAAGACCTGCACATATTTGATAAACTTGAACCAATTTAATAAATCCTGTCCTGTTTTAATAAATGCTGGATTAGGGTTAGACTTCCTACAAACAGTGAATACATAAAGAAAACATTTGTTATGTGTGTATATGTGCTGTACCTGCATTTTCAATGATCAAGAAAAGATTATCTTTGCTGTAAGGACTTTAAGCCACTGCTTTGTAAGTTGTGTGTGTGTTTGCTGGGAGGGAGGGAGGAGAATGAACTAACGTGTTCAGACTATAAGCCGATGACAACTTCACGAACAAGATGGCATCCCAGAGAGAGCACCAAAAGTTCAGACTATATAAAACTTCTCAAGCAGTGTGAGGACAAGGGTGAGAAAGAAAGAGTCCAGAGTACCTATTCTCTATTTTTATAAATGTAAACACCTCTCCCACTCATTCCTTCTCCCTGCACTGCTTCCTACTTTATCTGACCCACAAAATCCTATCCATCCTTCTTCAAAGCTTAGCTCTGACACCCACTCTAGTGTGAACACTTCCTTAGCTTCATCTCCACCTCCAGGCAGAGCTGTACTTGCTGCCCTCGATTCCAATAGCACCACACACAAACCTATAGGAAAGCCTTATCCCATTGTCTTGTAATTAGCTATGTGCAAATCTGTCTCCCTCACTGCACTGTGCATTCAGACACGGCAAATGATCTCTTGCTTCTCACACCCAGTCTTTAATGGCCCTAAAATGTAAGACCGGGGCAGATGGTGCCATCATCAGCAACCAGCATTCTTTCAACAGTTACTTCTTAAGAAACAGTATGTGCCAGATGATATACTAGATAATGAGGATACAATGGAGAGAAAAAAATAGGATAATGTCCCTTGCCTTCATGAAGCTTACACTCTAGCCGGGTATAACAGGTGATGTTGGTTTCCCCACCAACAAATCCTTTCAGCATTTACCTCCATATAAACGGTTTGGGGAGAGAAGAGAACTCTTGGCATACACAGGGCAAGCAGGAGTGCCAGAGAATTTTTGCCCGTTTATGTGCTTCCTTACCTTTCTTGTCTTGCTTGCCCATTTACTACCAGTGTTTCCTTGGAAAACCTCCTAAATCAACTATTTGCAATTGAATCCTTTTCTCAGATTCTCCATCTGGGGAAACCCAAACCAAGTAAAGAGCTATACGGAAAAGGAGGAATAGGTGATAGTCTCTCAGATGGTCCACTGCGACCGCCGACTCCTGGTATTTACCTGTGTAATCTTCTCCCTTTGATGTGGGATGGACTTGTTGACGTGCTTCTAATGAACAGAATGCATTAGGTGTGATGGGATGGCACTTCCAGAATTAGGCTCTGAAAGACAATGGCTTCCATCTTGGATGATCTCTCTTGCTTTCTCTGGGGAAGCCAGCTGCCATGTTATGAAGCAGCTCTGTGGTCAGGTCCACGTAACAAGGAACTGAGACTTGCTAGCAGCCACACAAGTGACTTGGAGTCAGCTCCTCTGAGGCCTGCCAGCAGCCGCATGAGTAAGCTTGGAAGCAGATCTAAGTCAAGCCTCAAGATGACTGCAGCCCCTGCAGACGCCTCGATTGCAGCCTGTGAGAGACCCTGAGCCAGAACCACCTGGCTGAGCAGAGTCTAGATTCCTGATTCACATGAGATAATAAATGTTTGTTGCTTTCAGAAGCTAAGTTTTAGGGTAATTTGTTATGCAGCAATACATAGCTAATCCAAATGATACGACAGAATTCTAAGGCAAAAAGAAAAGTATTAGGATTTAAGAGAGAAATTGTAGGAGTCATGAAGGATGGATCCATAAGAACCAATATCAGCACAAAAAGAAGTTCAGGAAGAAGGAAAGTAGTGGATGAGTGAGGCTAATAAAGAAGTAGCCAAAGAAAAGTTATTCAGACTGAAGGAAGACCTAATCTTTCATACTGGAAAGGTTTGCAAAATGTCAAAGGAATAAAGAAAAAAAATAAAAGTTAAATGTCTTAACAAGTGTATGAAATTCTAATGATTAAAAAATATATATATATTGTGTATGTTTCTGATAGACAAGATTAGCAACATTAAAAAATATCCTCAGAAAGTTATTGAATTCTCATAAGTGACATTGAAAAAGAGAAGATGGCAGAAAGATATTATATATGTAATCCTGATAGCAAAGCTGGGTCATAGAGTTCCTTATCCAGTGTAGGAATTATTCTGAGTGGGCACAGAAGAAAAGGAATTTTTGACGTGCAAGTATTCAGAAAGTCCACCATTGTCTCTCTCTATGAAAAACTTACTGGTGAAAAAATTTAGAAAAATGAAACATGAATTCAAATGGATACTTCATGAAAGAAGAGGACATGATACACAAGAATTATGATCAATGAAACCAGTAATATGTATCATTACTTCTAAATAAGGGTTGATGACATGGTTATGAAAAAATATGGTTTGTAAAGAGCATATGATATTAAAGAAAACTGAGTTAAAATCTAGAAATAAGAATACAGTGCTCATGAGATTCAAGGAGGAAAGGGAAAGATGGAAGTAAATGCATGGGTAACTTTAATTTTTATCTTAGATGCTAATTTTATTGCATGAAATCAATACATAAAAGTACACTTTGAACCATTTAATAAAAATATAAAGATTGTCACCAGTAGAATATAATTAATTTGCTAAAATTCCAAATCACTTCGTGGAGAGAAATAACAAACTGGTATCATTCAAGCAAAAGTTGGAGAATATAAAAGAAAAACAAAGCACAAAATGAACAGAACAGAAACAATAAAAGAGCAGGGGCAAAGTCAGACATAACACTTATCAAAAAAAACCTGCAAAAGTCAATTTGATAAATTCCTTTGTTAAAAGATGAAGATTCTCAAGCGACGCTGAAAAAATAAAAGCCAAAGCCAAAGACAAGGTTTTTACGAGAAATTTACTTACAATGAAATGACACAGAAACAAAGTGTTGGAAAGAAAGATTTTACACATAAATCTTTTTTCCTCTACTCCAAACACAGAAATAATAGATTTTTAAGCTTGAAAAGAGAGTTACACACCAAAACAGACAAACATTTACATTGGCCAAAAAAAGGAATAAAAACCACAGCAAAGGCAAAACCAAAAGAAAACAAAAACTTAAAACTTTACCAAATCAACAGGAGAAACAAAGATAAAGAAGGGGAAAGAAAAAACAAAAACAAGAAAAATGAATGGTAAGCAGGGAAATAAAACAAGATGGTAGATATAATCCATAATTTATATGCAATCATAATGATTTAAATAGATTAAATGAGCCCATAAAAAGACAAAAACCATCAGATTGGATTAAAAACATTAGCAGCAACAATAATGAAATCCAGCTATTATGGAGCTTAGAAGATGCATACCCAAAACTAAATAACATAATATGTTTGAAAACACAGGGGATGAAGAAAGATACACCAGACAATTACTAACCAAAATAAAACCATTTTAGCATTATTGTTATCATGTATTAAAAAATTTTGGGTAAAAAGAAAACAACCTTAAGGCTAATGGAAAACACCAACATATTGGATAAAAAGAACAATATACTTATTACATATAACGGTTATGATTCCTGAGTAAAGAGGCCCAAGACTCATGAAACTGGTCCTGGTACACCTACTTTAAAATTTGCATTTGAGAATGACACTTCACTTTGATACACAGGGTCTGTTTTACATTGCTTCATCAATTGATATTTCAATGTAAATATCTCATTACAAAACAGAAAACCTTTTTTTCTTCTAGATTTTCTTTTCAAACTTGCATGAAAACTTTACAACAATTCACTGCATTTTAGATAATAGTTTCAAAGAACTGACATTATATAAACCATGTTCTCTGACCATAGTGAAATTTGTAAGAATTAATAATAAATAAACATTTTCAAAATATCAAACATTTGGAAACTAAAACACATCCAAATAATTCCAGAGTTAAACAGGAAATTATAAAGAATTTCTATGCAAAGAAGTGCCACTCATCAAAACTTAAAAGATGGAGGAAACATGTTATTTAATGGAAAATACATAGCTTTAAAAACATTTATTAAAAATAAACAAGATTAAAAATAAAGGAATTAACCATCAATTCAGGAAAGCAGTAAGAATAAACAACAAAAAGGAGTGAAGGCACAAATAAACAATATGAAGAAAGAAAGAAGGGGAAATTACATTTAAGTACCATATATATAAATTTATAAGAGAGTTCTATTATCAACATTATGATAGAAGATACAAATAATTTTCTGGAAGAACATAAACTATCAGATATAGAAGACTGTAAATTATCAAAATTAATTTTAAGTGAAATGGAAATGCTATTTATACCACAACCATTAAAAATAATTGAACTGGTAGACAAAATATTTTCCCACTCCTGCCTCCCATGTACCCACAAAAATGGACAGCAAGATGAGCCAGTTTTTCAAGTAAGTTTCACACAAAACCTCAGGGACTGAAAATTTTACACAATTTGTTTTAAAAAAATAAAATGAGAGCATTTCCAACTTATTTTATTATATGAGACTAGTATAGCTTTAATACTACAAGTAAAAGAACAAAAAAGAAAAATAGAGACCTATCTCATGAATGAACATAGAAGAGAAATTATAGATAAAATTTATCAAGCTGAATCCAGCTCTTATAAAAATAATGTCCAAAAAATATTTATCCCAGAAATGCAAGGATGGTTCAACATCATACCCTTCTAAAAGAGTAATACCTAGAGGAGCTAAGATGGCGGCATAGAGAGGAGTGGAGGACTGTTAGTCCCCCCCCAGAACAATTCATAAATGACCAAAAAACTAGTAAATAATCTGGAATAACTGCGGGGAGACAAATGTGACTGTCCACTCATCATCCACCAACCTGAATTGGGAGGAATGCCTGAGATCGCAGCATAAAATCTGTAAGTAAAAACTGCAGACCTGCGCTGAGAGCTGAGAGCCGAGAGCCAAGAGCCCCTCCCTCACGGAAGCCTCACGGTGCTAGAGAGCAGCACTCTCTCAGCCCAGCTCCAACTGGGGCTTTAATGTTAACTGCTCAATACAGACAGTGAATCCCCAACAAGCAGACAGAGGCTTTTGGTGACAACTGACCTTGGGAGAGTCGGGGGACATATTTGTCTCAGGACGGGGAGCCCAGAGGATTGGGTGTTATCTCTGGCTGACAGGTGAATTTGGGAGCTTTCTTTCCCTGTCTCTCTCTGCGGAGAAAACCTCACCCATTTTCAGCTTGCAGCGCTTTGCAGTAAAGAAAGCCTCAGCCATTGTAAAATCAAAACACTTTGATCAGCAGCATCAGAGAAACAAAGAACTTATTGATATGCAGATGACCTCTCTGGAGGGGGCATAGCTTCCCAAGAGGAAAGGGAGGGGCCCAGCTCTACTGCCTGCCTTTAGGAACCAGACGCCAAAGCCTGGGGGAGGAAAGCCACAGGCCACACCCTCTTATACCAGCCGGTGACAGGCTGACAGGTGCACCTGCTGAGCAGAAAAGCACAGGTGTGTCAGTCCTCTAAGAAAAACCATCAGGGAAACCAGATACTGAATATTTCCTCCTTCTGTGACCTGAGCCTGTTCTCATCTGGGAAAATCTCATTGGGGTGGCCTAGGAGGTCAGATGCCTAGACAACATAAAACTACAAACTACACTAAGAAAAACAAAGTTATGGCCCAGTCAAAGGAACAAACATACACTTCAACTGAGATATAGGAATTTAAACAACTAATGCTAAATCAATTCAAAAAGTTTAGAGAAGATTTTGCAAAAGAGAGGCTGTAAAGAAAACACTGGGCATACATAAGGCAGAAATCGAAAGTTCAAAAAAGCAACTAGTAGAATCTATGGAAATGAAAGGCACAACACAAGAGATGAAAGACACAATGGAAACATATAACAGCAGATCTCAAGAGGCAGAAGAAAACACTCAGGAACTGGAGAACAAAACACCTGAAAGCCTACACGCAAAGGAGCAGATGGAGAAAAGAATGAAAAAATATGAGCAACATCTCCAGGAACTTAAGGATGAAACAAAGTACAAGAATGTACATACGATTGGTGTCCCAGAAGGAGAAGAGAAGGGAAAAGGGGCAGAAGCAACAATAGAGGAAATAATGAATGAAAATTTCCCATCTCTTATGAAAGACATAAAATTACAGATCCAAGAAGTGCAGTGTACTCCAAACAGAATAAATCTAAATAGGCCTACACCAAGACACTTAATCATCAGATTATCTAATGTCAAAGACAAAGAGAATCCTGAAAGCAGCAAGAGAAAAGCAGTCCATCACATACAAAGGAAGCTTAATAAGACTATGTGCGGATCTCTCAGCAGAAACCATGGAGGCAAGAAGGCAGTGGTGTGATATATTTAAGATACTGAAAGAGAAAAACTGCCAACCAAGAATCCTATATCCAGCAAAGCTGTCCTTCAAATATGAGGGAGAGCTCAAAATATTTTCCTACAAACAGACAATGAGAGACTTTGTGAACAAGACACCTGCCCTACAGGAAATACTAAAGGGAGCACTACAGAGTGACAGGAGAAGACAGAAGTGCATGGTTTGGAACACAATTTTGGGAGATGGTAGCACAGCAATGTAAGTACACTGAACAAAGATAACTATGAATACGGTTGAGAGAGGAAGGTGGGGAGCATGTGAGACACCAGAAGGAAGGAGGAAAGATAAAGACTGGGACTTTGTAACTTGGTGAAATCTAGAGTATTCAACAATTGTGATAAAATGTACAAATATGTTCTTTTACGAGGGAGAACAAGCAAATGTCAACCTTGCAAGGTGTTAAAAATGGGGAGGCATTGGGGGAGGGATGCAATCAACGTAAAATAGAGACTGTAACAGCATCATTGTATTATGCTTCCTTTAATGTAACAAAGGCAATATACCAAGGTAAATGCAGATAAGAGGAGGGGATAGGGGAGGCATGTTAGACACTTGACATTGGTGGTGTGGTCTGACTCTTTACTCTACTTTGATTTAAGGTTATTTTTCCTGTTGCTGCTTTCTAGCTGTCATTTTTATTTTCCTCTTTCTTTTGCCTCTCTACCTTCTTTGACTCTCCCTCCTGCCTTGTGGAAGAAATGCAGATGCTCTTATATAGATAATGGTGAAGGTGGTGAACACATAAATATGTGACCATACAGAGAACCATCAATTGTTTACTTAGGATGGAATGTATGGTGTGTGAACAAAACAATCTGAAAAGAAAAAAAATGGGGTGGCGACAAAACCTCGAGGGCAATATACTGAGTGAAATAAGCCAGACACATAAGGACAAATATTGCAGGGTCTCACTGATAGGAACTAATTATAATATGTAAACTCATAGACATGAAATATAAGGTACCAAGATATAGGACGAGGCTTAAGAATGGGGAGCAGTTGCCTAGGATGAGCAGAATGTTCAACTAGGATGAACTTAAATGTCTGGAAATGAACAGAGGTGTCGGTAGCAAGATGTGAGAATAACTAACAGCGCCGAATGGTGTGTGACTGCGGTGGAAAGGGGAAGCTCAGAGTCATATATGTCACCAGAAGGAAAATTGGAGGTCAAAAGATGGGAATGTATAAAACTGAATCCTATGGTAGGCAATGTCCATGATTAACTGTACAAATATTAGAAATCTCTTCCATGAGCCAGAACAAATGTATGACAATACAATTAGAAGTTAATAATAGAGGAGCATATAGGGAAGAAATATAGACCTATTGCAAACTATATACTACAGTTAGTAGTATTTTAATGTTCTTTCATAAACAGTAACAAATGTACTATACCAATACTATGAGTCAACAATTGAGGGGGGTTGGTTAGAGATAGGGGAGGATTCGAGTTTCCTTTTCTTTTCTTTTTTTTTTTTTTCTTTTTTCATCTTTCACTTTATTTCTTGTCTGGAGTAATGAAAAGGTTCTAAAAATTCAACAAAAATTAAGTGTTGTGATGGATGCACAGCTGTATGAGGGTACCAGGGGCAACTGATTGTACACTTTGGATCTTTGGATAATTGTATGGTATCTGAAAAATCCCAATAAAAATTAAAAAAGGAAAAAAAAAAAAAAAACCACACTACCCCGGGGTGGGGGGGAGGGAGAGTAAGACCTCACATAAATAGTTTAAAGGAGAAAATTACAAATTATTTTTTCAACATGTACAGAGTAGGAATTTAATTACATTAAATCTTTATGAAAGAGCCTTAGCTACCCAGGAATTGAAAGGAATTTCTTTAACCTGATGAAACATAACTACCAAAAAATTACTTATTATATAATACTGAATAATAGGAGAGAGAGTGGGGCTCCCTTTTTTTCCTGACTTTAATGGGATGATGTCTAAAATTTTAATATAAAGTTTTACCATTAAATATGATATATGCTACAATTTTTGGTATATGCCCTTTATCAGATCAAGAAATCCCCTTTTATTCCTCATTTATAAGAGTTTTTATGCTGATACAAAGTTATTATTTGTAGGTCAACCATCAGGACTAACAAGAAATACATCCAAATTGCTAAGCATATGATTAGTGCACAAATACCAATAACATTCAAATACAGGCAATAACATTGGAAAATGTAATAGAAAATGAGATAGCATTCACACCAGCTATAAAAACATAGGGTGCCTTAACAAATGATCTTTACCAAAATGAATACAACAAACTATATACAATAGATTTATGGAGAAGGTTTATGATAAATTTATGGTAGATTTAAGATGGATTTATGGAGAAAATTCATAGCATTCTATACAGAATGTTAAAAGAAAACCTGAATAAATGGTGAGATAGATTATGATCATGGATATACTATTCTATAAATTCAATTAAATTCCAATCAAAATCCCAACAGAATGTTTCCTGGAAATTTAAGCACTGATTCTAAAATTTACATAGATGAGTATACGTCCATAAATATCCAAGATACTTCAAAGGCAAAGAACTAAGAGGAGGGTTTATTCTATGAAAAATCAAAATTCTTTATAAACTTATAGCTAGAAGAAAAAAGACAGTGTGGTATTGACAGAGAGATAGACAAATGAATCAATGGAACAAATTAGAAATACCAAAAATACTAGACCCAACATATGAATAATATCTTTGTGTAAAATAGAGGCGACATAAAAATTAGTAGAGAAATGATGAACTGTTAACAGGTGATGTTGGAACAATGGACTTTCCGTATTTAAAAAAAAATTGATCCTGCCTCCCGTCATACACATAAACAAATTCTAGCTAATTATTTGCCTCAGTGGAAAGAAACAAATGTTTGTAATTTTAGAATAAAAGTAGAAAAATGTATTTGTAAATTGAATTTGTTCTGATTGGATATGGCATCTACGATGATTGGTAATTACTCATGCTGGACTAGTGTTTAGTTTTTTTATTTAATATTTCTAACATCATCACTGCCAACTAAAACTTCATATCCAAAGAACATAAATAACTTCTATAAATTGATAAGAAACAAACAATAGAAACTTGGCAAGGTATGAGAAAAGACAAATTAACAGAAGATAAAATGATCACTAAGCATGAAAAGAGTTCTGCTGCAAAAGTAATCAGAATATACATTTAATAACAGCAATTATAACATGCACAAACACACATACACAAAACAGTGCGATGCTAGGTCCCATCTTTTAAACTGACAAAAATTTAAAAGTCTGACCATATCAGTCATTGGTAAGAATGGTAAGAAAAATAGAAATGTCATATACCACTTGTGTAAATTGACAAAACCACATTGAAAAGCAATTTGGCAGTATCTAGTAGAGCTAGAAAAAAGAGTGAATATCCTGTGACTCAGAAACTCCACTTCTAGATTCATACACTACAGTAATTCTCTCACAAAAGCACAATGAAACAGTGAAGGTTAGCTCATAAGAACAATTAAAAATAATTCAAATTCCCAACATAGGGGAACAGATATAAAATGTGTGATATGTTCATGTGATAGAAAACTATACATTATTTAAAATAAATAAGTTTTTGGTAATGGATGTTGGTAATGGTAGCACAACATTGTGAACATAATTAATAGCACTGAATTATATATATTTGAATGTGGTTAAAAGAGGAAATTTTAAGTTATATGTATGTTAACTAAAATAAAAATTTTTTAAAAAATGAATAAGTAAATGTCTATGTATTCACATGAATAGATCGTAAAACCAGATTGAGTGGGACAAAAGTACAGTATGAGATCATTTAAATCATTTTTTAAAAGCACAAAACATTATTATGTATTATTAACGAGTATATAGTAAATGTACAAAAAGCCTAAACTGGAGATACACCAAATTCATGATAACTGTTCTCTCTGAGGAGGATGGAGGGAATTGGACTAGGGAGGGAAATAGAGGCAGTATAAATTTTGTTTATAATGTTTTATTTCTTTAAAGGCTAATCTGCAGTAAATATGAAAAATGTTAAGTCTTGTTCATTTTGGGTGGAGGGTATCTGGTTTGTATCACATTATCCTTTGTAGCTTTCTTTATATTTGTTTATTTTTAATTTTTGAATAAAAGATTTTAAACAAAAAGTGGTCAGAAAATATGTATCAGCAAATGTAAATTAAAGATAAAGATGAATATTTTATAGTGATAAAAGATATGGTTCACAAAGAAGATAACAATTGTAACAGACATTTACACATCTAAGAAAGTTGAGAAATTTGTAAAAATGAAATCTGTTAGAAACATAAGGAAATGTTGAGGAAATAACAATGATAGTGGGAGATTTTAACGAGTTTTTCAAAAAATCAATAGACGAAGTAGATAAAAAATAAATAGGGATAGAACACATCTGAAGTACACCCTTGTGAGCCCAATTGAATAACTGCATTTCAAACCTTGTAACAGAAAACAGAATACATATTCTTTTCAAATCTCCTTGGAACATTTTTAAAAATCAATCAAGATTAGCCCAGAAATAAAACATAAAATATCTCAAAAATAGAAATTTGAAGAGCCAGGTGTCCTGGCTGTCCATGAGCTCCCATTAGAAATGTCAGGCAGCCAAAGAAGCCCCTGCCCATCTCACCACATTCAGATCTTACCTTAGGAGTGAGGTCTCACCACAGCTCCTTCTGGGCTGCCAAAGACCCCCAAGAATTGTGTCCCTCTTTGGAAAGCTCCTTTGCTTAGGAGGAGTAGGGGACTGAAGTGGATGGAAAAAAGCCACAGCCTGGTTCTTCTTGACCTAATTTACATAAGTCATAACTCACAGCCTCTAAACCTCTTCTTCTAGAGCAAACTGCAATGATTTTCTGTAAATTCTTTGCTGGTTAAATTTCCTTTCAAATTAGTTGGACTTGGTGGGGGTAGTAGAGGCATATGGGAAAAGAATGCAAAGGGTAGCAGTTAGAGGAAAGAAAAAAGTAAGGAGCCAATGACTCTTAAACACCAAAGGGAAGTCCCATCCACAAATCACATTCCTTGGGTTTCCTGGACAAAATTTTTCTCTGACTGATTTAACAAATGTGAGCTAGGCTTGCTCACCATTACCAGCAGCGCATACAGATTTCTACAGCCATGTGTAAAATGGCAAAGCAGCTAGGTCTGCACCCTCCCCATAAACCTGAGTCCGAAGTAAATGGGAAGATTTATAAAGGGGAGGTGCGATTCTTCAGCTACATTGGTTTAAAGATGGTGAAATAAATGAGTTAAACCATTCACTCAGAGTGTTTCATGAAGCAGATCTAATGTGCAGTTTTGTGACCTGACGTGATTTTAACTCCTCAGTAAATCAAAAGGCTTAACAAATATTAAGATGGCAAAGATTGCTGTGTGCAACAGAGTTGATCTTTCATTCATTATCATTTAGGGAATGAAGGGCTGCAAGAGAAAGCAGCCAGCATGTCATGTGACGGGGTGGAAGCGCTGAGAGGTGGTAGAAGAAGAGGTCAAGCCCAAGTCAAGAACATCACAGCCAATACTGACCTTTCCAATCCTTCAAGAAGGATGCCTGAGATTTACAACCAGCAAAGTTTCCAGGAAGTGACATTTGCCCTTTTCTTGGATGTTTCTCAATTTCAGCATGAGACAGGCCCTTAATGCAGATCTGCCATACCCCAAGACTAGTCACTCTGGTCCTCACATTTAAAGCACTGCTGGTGATCCTCCTTGGGGAGAAGATGTGGGTGCCATGTGCTTCCAAGAGATTGATTTAGGAGACCCCAAGTTATTAATCCTTTCCATCTGAAGAAGGCCAACTAGTAGGCAGGCGAAAGCCAGGAGCTTCACTCTCTTTCTTCCTTTGTGTATATCAAAGACAATATCAGAAACCAGAGATGGCCACCAATGCATGGAACACCTGGGACATCCACACCCTAGATCTGAAAAGACTGAGCAGTCATCTAGTCAAAGTAGCCCATGGAACTCTATGCAGTCAGGGGTGGAGGGAGAAGTAGGCAAAGAGGATGGGCCTTCTTTAGTTCTAGCAGACCAGCTCCACTGTCACGTATATTTCCCATGGACATTTCACATAAGATTTCTTGATAAAAGAAAGATTGCCTCTGCTTATTTTACAGATGACAAAACCAAAGCCCAGAGAAGAGAACAGCAGAGCCCAGCATCAAGCTGTCAGAGAGTCAATGCTCTCAGAGTTTAAAGAGAGGAAAAAATTCTATGGCAAGGAAGTCCAAAAGCCCATCTTAATAAATATCCTTTTGAAAAGGGAGATAAGCAAAGAAAAGTCAAGATTCTGGATCCCCAAAGCTGATGGGTAGCTAGCTATATTCAAACAATCGCATCAAAGTTTATAAGTAAGTAAAAGGGGACCTGTGACAAAAATCCACTCCAACCCAAAGTCACCACACGCTGGTCCTTCAGGCCTCTACAGTGCAGAGGGAAGAAGTTTGCCCAAAACGACACAGGCCTGCATTTTCGCGAGGTACCCATACGTCTCCCTACAAAATGGCCAGGAAGATACTTTTCCTCTGAATCACTCCCTTCACCAGCTCAAATGCTTCCCGAATCAATGCTCAGAACATCTCCACTTGCTCCTCCTCCCAGCTTCCAGGGGCCACCAGTTCATGGAGATATACCTTGGTGAGGAGGCTTAGAGGCCTCATCTAAGATGAAGAAACTTTCTCCTGTGTACAGGGATTTGCTTTGACTGCGTTAGAGAGAATGGAATATGAAAGAAATGCATTGTAAAGCTTTATACTGAATTTTGTTCTGATAGCTAACCAAAATGACCAATTTTTTATTTTAAATTTTTAAAGGTATCAGTCTCTGTTATCATTTGTCTGGGAGTCCATAATAGTCCTATTTTATTAGATACAAATTTCCTATTTAGACAACAGAGCCTAAGAGCCTCTCTAAGACAAGTAAATAATATGCATTTTCCAAAGCAATTTGCAGACACAAATACATATGTGCTCTGCTCAGATTACCAAAAGGACAAAATCACCAAGAAGATGATGATGTTTTTCATGATTTCAAAAATAAATATTTTTTGCATCCTAACAGAAATACCTACCATGCCCTGGAAATGTCCCCTTCAGCCTGCTTGATAAATTACACCTCATTTTACTACCTTCCATATGCCATTTCTTATGGCTTTGAAAAGGCAGCTGAGAGAACGTCACCTTCAAACCTGGATGGACCATTTTCAAGAATGGATTTTTCCCCACCCCCCCCCTCCCACTCCAATAACCAACCACATGAAGTATCCTTGTATCCACTCTCAGAAACCTTCGTAAAGGGATTAGAGCACCTGTTCACTGCAAGCTTGGCTGTCTCCGAGCTCAGCTCTGTTTGAGGATGGGCTCTGGGCCAAGGAGAGCCCAGCTATTGGCTGACATGTAGCAAGCACCCACGGGCAAATCAACAGAAGCAGTTGCTCCATCTACCCCGATGGTGGGCTGAAATTAGAGACCTGGGAGACAGATTTTTAGAAGAAAAAGGGACAGAAGAGGGAGGGAAAAGGAACAGACTGGAAGGCCAACTTTGGAGAAGCATCTTGGGTATTTCTAACTCTTAAACAAAGGAGAGGAAAGTGCTGGATTCATCAGTAGGGTCTGGAAGGCAGCTGCCTCTGAACCTCATAATCAACCTGAGATCAGTTCCTTCCTTAATCTGATCTCTGGCAGATCCCATCTAAGCCCCCACCACCACCCTGAAATGCCCTTCCCACTCCTTTCTGCTATATCTTATCTAATTCTTTAAAACTCTCCTACCTTCTCTATGAAAACTTCCTTAAATTAATCCTGGTCAGATTTGGAAGATTTTGGTTTTTTAGACCATAATTAAAATGGTCAGATGGAGCAGATGATTAAAAGTCCTTGGTGGCGGGGGTGGGATATATCTTTTAGGGACCTAGTAGTTGTCATACACTTTCCCCTATAGATCACACAGATTCAGTTTCATGAATTTGTGGAAAGCAACAGTAACAGTCCCAACCACACGATCCCTACAAGAGATTTATTATTTTTAACGAAACAATAAACAAACAATAGGAACACAATACATGTCAGCTGAGGTGGATGCCAGTTTGCGGTGACTTCTACTGATAATCACGGATACACAGTCAATGTTCTGGAATACAAACTCTCAATCCATCCTGCCCCCAGCATAAGTGAGAAAGAGGAACTGGGAAGGGGACTTCATGCTTGCTATGGTTTATTGGGGTAAGTTTTAGGTTAATGCAAAACAGAGAGGCTCCTGTCACTCTCCAAGGATGGAAGATTTTGCACAAAGTGCTAGTCTATGCGGTAGTAATCAAGGAGGGAATGGTAAAGGCAGCTATTGGCCTTACTCTGAGCACCAGGGAAAACTGGTTGGCACTGGCCATTGCCGTTGCCAGGCTGATCGGTATCACGGGTGGGCAAGGGAGACTGGCTTTCACTTTAACTGCAGCAACATTTCTATCTTCTGTGAACAAGGGTCATTTTCCTACTTGAAAAATAGGGTAGATGTTCCATCACAGTTATTGAAAATGGCAGATGCAGAAATCTGAAGACATTTCCCAAAGCGGAGCTCATTGGCATTCATGTCTACCTTGCCATGCTGATATTTTGAAGAACATGTAAGTAAATGTGTAAATTCCAATGAATTCTCTAAGAAAGTAATCACAGAATTTTATAGTCACACCTTAATATAGGTTATATAACTACCCCTAGTTAAATATACTTAGATTTCTTTGGAATGAGTGTCCTTTTTACTTCCTGTTTTTGTTTTTGTTTTGTTTTTTTTTTAAAAAAAAAGCTCTTCTGTTTTCTCCATTAGACTGTGGGTTCCCCTTGGAGAGGAATCAATTTGATTTCTTTTATAACTACCTCACTCTATACCCAGCCTGGGACCCAAAACCCAGAGTACCCTAGAGATGCGTACTCAAGCTTGTTGACGATTGATGGGGCTTTCCAGCTCTTGAACTTGGTACAATTTCTAGCTTGTGAAGACATGCACACACACAATCAAATGCCCTAAAAACTGATTGTAGATAAGGACAGCCATTGACAAACAACAAACAGTGCTAATTCCCCAAAGCCTCACTGGCTCCAGCAGAAGGCCAGTAGAGTTACAATGGCTACTTAATGATGAAACTCTTCCAGGTGCTTTCTATTAACAAGGTCCAATGTAATGTCCAGCTGGGAAGAATAAAGGTTAATATATTCTATTAGTCCCAATTGTCATAAGAATTTTACCTAACAATATGGTTCATTAAATGCTGAATCTAACAATTATGTTCACCATAATAGAAATTATTCAGACAGGTATGATCTGAATAGTTGTGATTTATTAATTTAGACACAAATTTAATTAGCAATTGATTTCAATTGTGTCTCCCCTGAACAATAAGTTTTGTGAAAAAGCATACTAGAAAAAAATGTCAACTAAGAAATGTCAGGTAACAAAGGAAGCAACCACTCCACTTTCAGAAATGCTATTATATTTTTTCCTGGAAACAATAATAACAACAAAAATAATTCCAGGCAGCTTGAAGAAGTGGCTACTTTCCTTCCATCTGAAAAGGTGCCCCGACCCCAGGGGAATGACACCACAGTGAGTTATCAGAGGCTCTGGTGTAGACAAGCTCACAGGAACCGAGGGAAGTTGAGAGCCCCACGTTCTGCTTGCTTTTATGGAAAACACTGCAGAACTGTTGCTGTGGCTCCCGTCTCCCATCCCCTGGGGGACCCTGAGGGACCCAGGGCACCCCTCACCATCTCTACAAGTTTCTAGTATCTTGGACTTGGAATCAACATTTTGAATTCCTTCTTTGGTATCAAAAAAGAAAACTACCCATAATCAAAAAAATTGGGCAGTGAAATAGAAATAGAGAGGAATGCTTTGATTTAAAGGGGGAAAATAGAATTTCCCTTTCCATGGTCCTTTATTCAAGACCCTACACCCAACACCATTCCAATTCCAACTACATCTGATGATAGATCAGTTCAGTAGCAATTTTCCATTTAGTAGAAGGAAACACTTGACTTGTCATGGTGCTCGGATATTTGGGGAAGGAGAATGGCAGGGTGGGGAAGGTGGGTGGAAGTGGGAGCAGGAATTGAAACAGATGTCTTCCTTCTTGTCATTCCCATGCCACTGGCCTCAACCCTAATTGCCTTCCCTTCTACTAGTTCCATGCCTTAGACTATCAAAGACTGTTAACCATATCTCTTTAACAAATATGTATATTAACAATAAAAGTGACCTCTTGGGACTCTGGATTAAAATCTCCTTATGCCCAGATTAGGGTCCCTAAATATCATTAATATCATTTTCCACTAAAAGGATTCAGGATTCCTTGGCAAAATGGCTAATACTAGATCTGGGGCAGGAAATAGACAAGATGAGCCGGGAACATCTCCCATCAGGCAGCGAGGACTCTATCAAAGATGACTAGAGTCTTGTTAAAAGGACGCAAGAACAAACTGCAAAAAGTTGGGACAACTTTATTGAACATATCAAATACTTTATAAATCCATGAATTCCTGATGAATAATAAAACACCCTTGGCGCCTGCTGCCACAGCACGCTGAATGTGCGTGCCTCATCTGATGTCGCAAGCTAAGCAGGCTCGGGCCTGGTTAGTAGCTGGATGGGAGACCACCCAGGAACAGCGAGTGTTCAAAACAAGGAAAAAAAAAAAAAAAAAAACCTCATTGATCATCTTAGAGGACTAAAGAAAATCAACTCATTCTGAAAACTGATACAGAAAGGAAAGAATCAAGCACACCTTTACTGTATGACCTGTACCTTAAGGTAAACAAAGAGTTAATGAGGGAAAGTTTTTCTTTATAGAAGCATTTGGCTGAAAAATAAAGGAAGAATAAAAATTTGAATATTGCCGTTTTTTAACCCTAATAAATAATGATCTTCAGTGATTACCAACATCACAAAAAATAAAGTCAACCACACATTATGAGCCTCTGGGTGGATGCAAATACAGATCATCTATGAAGTATCTTGTTAAAACATTGAATCTCATCAAGTTGCTAGAACTAATTACCAGTTTAGAGGACATACTGGAGGTAGAGGAACATGCATCCAGATGCATTCAGCAAAATCAATAATGTGGCAAAGTTTATAGAACAAATCACCTATTTTTTAACCCATAAATTGCAAGGAAAACCCAAAACAAAAATAGCAATAAAAAGAGGGATGGATCTTCTTTGGTTCCTCCTTCAAACAAACCAACTCCCCAAAATACTATGAGAATCACAGGAATTTGAACACAAGCTGGATATTCACTGATCTTGAGGAACTGTTATGTTTAAGTGTGAAAATAGCAATGTGGTTCTTTTAATTAAACAGTTTTTGTCTTGTAAAGACACATACATTCTGAAATACCTACTGATGCGACGATCTGAGGCACTGAAGGAGGCCCTCACTCTCAGGTGGAGCAAGTGCAGAGCGAGCACCTCCTTCAGCATTGTGCCCTGGATGCCTCGCTTGCCTCACCCTAGTCCTGGGCCTGATGTGATGTCTGGGATTTGCTTCCAAATAACCTAATAGTGGGGAGAAAATGGTGGGTGGGAATATAAAGGAAGCAAGATCTGAAATTTTCTGTAATAAAAAAATAAATTTTTTTAGAATGCTTCTAAAATAGTCTGCTATTGTAAAAAAAAAAAAAAATTAAGCTGACAGTAACTTTTGAAATAACTGGCAGTAATTACTGTTTTCAGGTTTGGTACCAATCAGCACTAAGCTGTGAGCTCTTTCAGATCAGGTCTTATTCAGCTTTGATTGATTCATTAAGACACACACACACACACACACACACAATTGCAAATCTCTATGAAGTCAGGCTCTGCTAGGAGCTAGATGTTTAACATTGAACAAGACAGTCCCTGCCCACATAGCACTTAACATTCCAGTAAAGGACAGAGACAAAAAGAAACAAACCAACACCAAAAGGGGAAGGGGTGCTGTAGTGGGTTGAATGGTGGCCCCTCAAAAAGATATGTCCATGTCTAGGTACTAACCCCACAGAACTTGTGACTGCAATTTTATCTGGAAAAGGGGGTCCTGCAAATGACTTCTACAGTACAATGCTGCTTGGAGTTAGGCCAACCCTCTACAATGGCCATTCCAGCACCAGCCACAAGCTCAGGGCCACCTGCACTTCAAAAAACTGGCTACAAATTTGGGCATTCCCACTGCCCCTTCAGGTTCTGTAATTCACTAGAATAACTCATAGAACTCATAAAAGTGCTATCCTTATGCTTACAGTTTTATCACTGCAAAACAAAGATATAAATCAAAAGAAGGCAAAAGAGACACATAGGGTGAGCCTGAAAGGCTCTCAAACACAAAATTCCACATTGCCCTCCCAGCACGTAGATTCTACAATCAATCATGATGCAACTTACTGGAGCATCAGTTCCCAAAAATTTTTATTGGGGTTTCATTATGTAGGCATGATTGATAGAATCAATGCCCAGGTGACAGAACTCAAATTCCAGCCACCCAACCCCTGCCTGGAGGTCAGGAAGATCAGGCTGATATAAGGCTCAAAACCCCAACCCTGAGTCAGGTGCTTAGGGGTGTTCTGGGGTCCGCCATGAACATAAAAGACCCTGCAGTCATGGGAAATTCCAGGGATGCAGAGGTTACCTACAGCAACCAGGGACAAAGAGCAGCCGAGTTCTTTATTAACATACAGGATCTCTGCAGATGCAGTTAAGGATCTTGAGATGAAATCACTCTGGATTTAGAGTGGGCCCTAAATCTAATGGCAGATGTCCTTATAGGAGAAAAGCAGGGGGACGTTTGAGATAGAGACACAGAGGGGAAGACTGTGTAAAGACGGAGGCAGAGATGAGGATCATGTGGCCAAGGGAGGACCAGGAGTGCCGATGCCACGAGCAGCTGGAAGAGGTAAGGAAGAGTCTCCTCTACAGCCTTCAGAGGGAGTAGGACCCCTGCTGACACCTCAGTTTCAAACTTCTGGTCTCCAGAATTGTTACGAGAATAAATTTCTGTTGTTTTAAACTGCCAATTTTATGGTTATTTGTTATGGCAACCACAGAAAACCAATATCGGTGCTCTTTTAGTTTCCCAGCTGCTAAAACAAATGCCATACAATGGGATGGCTTCACAGCGGGAATGTCTCAGTTCACAGTTTTGGAAGCTAGAAGGCTTGCCTCCTCCTGGGGTCAGTATCTTCTGGCTGGCCTGCAATCTTTGGCTTTTCCGTCATATGGAAATGCACATGGCAGTGTCTTCTCCTCTGTCTTCCAGGTTCCATTGACTTCCAAATTCTAGCTGCTCCCCTTGGCTTCTCTTTCTCTGTGTCTGAATTTCATTCTGCTTATAAAGGACTCCAGTAATCCAGATTGTGCTGGTTTGGATGTATTATGTCCCCCAAAACACCATTATCTTTGATGCAGTCTTGTGTGGGCAGGAAACTATTGGTGTTGATTGGATTGCAGATTTTTGATTAGATATTTCCATGGAGATGTGGTCACTGGACTGTTGGCGAGATCTTTCATTGGATAATTGCCACGGAGGTGTGGCCCTGCCCATTCAGCATGGGCCTTGATTAGTTTACTGGAGCACTATATAAATTCAGACAGAAGGAGCAAGCTTTGCTAAGCCAAGAGGGATGCTTTGAAGAATGCACAGGAGCTGAGAGAGGAACTGCAGTTTACAGATACATTTTGGAGACTACCTTTGAAAGCAGACTTTTGCTCCGGAGAAGCTAAGAGAGCACAAATGCCCCAAGAGCAACTGAGAGTGGCATTTTGGAGAGAAGCTGAAGCCTAGAGAGGAACATCCTAGGAGAAAGCCATTTTGAAACCAAAACTTGGAGCAGACACCAGCCACGTGCCTTCCCAGCTAACAGAGGTTTTGCAGACGCCATTGGCCATCCTCCAGTGAAGGTACCAGATTGTTGATGCATTACCTTGGACACTTTATGGCCTTAAGACTGTAACTGTGTAACCAAATAAACCCCCTTTTATAAAAGCCAGTCCATTTCTGGTGTTTTGCATTCTGGCAGCATTAGCAAACTAGAACATAGATAAAAGCCCAACCTGATTCATTTAGGCCACACTTTATCTGAAGTAGTATCTTTAAGAGGTCCTATTTACAATCAATCCACATTCCCAAGACCAGGGGTTGGGACTGGAACATGCCTTTTGTGAGGACATGATTCAATCCCTAACAAATGCTAAGGCAGAAAATCATATGAGAGGATATTTTTTAGGGAGGAAAGCTAGGAAAACCTCTCTGAGGAGGCTGAAGAAAGAGGAACAAGCCATGTAAGAGGTGCTGGGAGAATTCCAGGTAGAGGAAGCAGGAACCAAATGTACAAAGGTCTTAAGTCAAGAAAGACTTTGGCATGTTCAAAAAAACAAAAGAGGACTGGTGCAGTAGTGAGTAAGGGGCGGAGAGCTGCAGAGGAAGTGAAGAGATAGAAAAGGGCTAGATCATTTAAGTCCCTATAAGCCTAATAAGATGTTTGTTTTTTAATCTTATATCCAGAGTATCTGGTGTATAACAAACTCAGTGTATTGAACTACATATATATTCTATATTTGGAAAGTTGCTCTGTTGGGGCATCAGACACATGCTCTTTATGGATTAATTCTTAAATGTGTATCAATTACAGTGATAACCGCCATACTCGACTGCTTAGAAACTCTTTGAATTTGGTACTTTACACATTTTCACATGAAAATTTTGTCCTGGTACTCATCATTTGTTTGATACTCAACGCACAAGCGTTGGTTGCCTCATGACTCACTACCTTTTCCAGCCGAAACAAAGGGTCACGCGTTAGTCACGCAGTAGCTCTTGCCCTGTGCACATCCCCTTGTGGTCTTATCTTAGCTTTTGTGATCACTTTGTATATTTTTGTGCTTTTTTTCCTCATCATGAGTCCTAAGAAAATGAGCAGTGAGAGTGCTGAACAGAAAAGAAAATTACTTCGCACCACCATCGACCAAAAAAAAAAAAAAAAAGAAATAATAGGCAATATGAGGGCAGTATTCACACTACTAATCTTGCTAGGGAATACGGTATGCCTAGAACAATGATCTCCACCATCATTTAGAATAAAGAAGCGATTAAAAAGCTGATGTTGACAAGTTAGTGAAGGAACATCATGAAGAGCTCAGCACCAAGGAGCTGCAGAACTACAGAAGGAGCAGCAAGAGGAGGTGGCTGAAGAGATTTCTTCAAGTGAGGAGGAGACAACAGAAGCTATTCCCAGTTCCTTGATAAAAGAAATGTGTGCACATCCCAGAGTAATTTGGGCAGATAATAAAAAATATATTTACAGCCTCCCCCTCCCCAGCCCCGAGGATCTGGGGGAAGGTGCGGATGTGTTGGACATCCTCACCTGGACTGGTGTTGATGTTGTCACAAACATTGGGACTGGCGGTTTGATGTGCTGAGCCCTCGATCATGGGACTTGCCCTTATGAAGCTCGTTACCGCAAAGGAGAGTCTAAACTTGCATGTAATTGTGCCTAAGAGTCTCCCCCTGAGTACCTCTTTGCTGCTCAGATGTGGCCCTCTCTCTCTCTAACTGAGCCATCTCCACAGGTGAACTCGCTGCCCTCCCCCCTATGTGGGACCCGACTCCCAGGGGTGTAAATCTCCCTGGCAACGCAGAGTATGACTCCCGGGGATGAATGTGGACCCGGCATCGTGGGACTGAGAGTATCTTCTTGACCAAAAGGGGGATGCAAAATGAGACTAAATAGTTTCAGTGGCTGAGAGATTCCAAATGGAGTCGAGAGGTCACTCTGGTGGACATTCTTATGCACTATATAGATAACACCTCTTAGGCTTTAATGTATTGGAATAGCTAGAAGTAAATACCTGAAACTACCAAACTCCAACCCAGCAGTCTGGACTCCTGAAGACAATTATATAATAATGTAGATTATCAGGGGTGACAGTGTGATTGTGAAGACCTTGTGGATCACACCCCCTTTATCTAGCGTATGGATGAGTGGAGGAATGGGGATAAAAACTAAAGGACAAATGGGGTGGGATGGGGGGATGATTCGGGTGTTCTTTTTTCACTTTTATTTTTTATTCTTGTTCTGGTTCTTTCTGATGTAAGGAAAATGTTCAGAGATAGATTGTGGTGATGAACGCATAACTATGTTATCATACTGTGGACGGTGGCTTGTATACCATGGATGATTGTATGGTGTGTGAATGTATTTCAATAAAACTGAATTTAATAAAAAAAAAAAAAAAAAAGCAATGTGTGCAAAATGGGCAGAAGTTCAAAACTTTGTAGAAAAGTACTATCCGGACAAAGCTCTGACAAGCAGAAATGTGAATTTATTGAATGACCAAACAATATTTCACATTTTCAAGGAATTCTGAAAAGAAGACAGAAGCAGTCCTCATTGGATAAGGTTTTAGTGAAGGTGGCAAAGAGTGTGTCAGAGCCTGTGGTGCAAGTTGAGAACAGGCAGAGAAGAGAAAGAGCACCTGAAGTGCAAGTGCCCGATGTTCTATTGGAGGGGGACTCTCCTTCCAAGCAACACTCCACATAACCTCTCCCCCTCACCGCTCCCCTCCCACCATCCCATCAGGCCATGGACTCTTCTCAGTACAGGTAAAGTGAAGTTTTTATTTTATTTAATCTAAGTATCTATTAATTTATTGGTTTATCTATCATGTAAAGTAATGATATACAACTATATCTTTTTTACATTTTGCCTTAAATATGTGCATTGTCTTTGGATTGGGAATGCATTAAAATTATTTACATTATTCCTCATGGGAAAATGTTTGGTGCTCATCGTTTTTGGTACTCACCATACCTCCTGGAACCAGTTAATGATGAGTACTGAAGTACTACTGTACAGTTCTGTTGCTATCTTAACTCTATCTTGTTTATTTTATAAAACCTATTGAAACTGGTATATTTAATTCCTTCCCTACTTCATCAAAAGTTTGGCAGAGGATAAAATATGAATGAGTCTGAGAGTCCTTCATGCTTTTCCACAGCTTGAAGCAAATTGCAAGGTGGAATTAATTGGGGTTGGCAGGACTAGAAATTGGACATAGCCTCTTAGTTCCAGTGGCATGATGTCTCCCCAGTTTGGCTTCCTAATTTGGTTTGAAATAAATTTCTGGAATATCAAACATTCCTATATTCAAAGGTAAGCATATACGTATATTCCAAAGCCAAATAAAAACGTCTTTTGGATTATATGCCATTTTCTATTACTCTCAATATGGTTCCCCTTGTTTAGTGCCTATGATCAAGAATTAACATTACACCCCAAACACAAATGAATGGGAAAGGTAACAGAGGGGAAATCCTTACAAAATTGCTGAAATAGAAGCAATTTGTCCATGTCTAATTTGTCGGCAAAAGGATTTTCACCTGTTAGGAGAACAAGATAGTTTAGTCTGAGGTCTTGAAGGACAGAACAAAGGGAGTGCCCTCTTTCTTCATAATTGTTAACATTTAATGGCATTACAAGGGTATGTTAGCTATTCCAAAATGAAAGCGATTTAATGAAAATGTGTGCATAGTGGTAGTATTGATATGCCAGTGTGGAAAATGAAATACAAACCTTTGGGGATACTCTAAAGAAAGCACCAAGAGGCTTTGCTCATCAACTCACACTAAGCTGGGCTCCAGAGAAGACCTCCCTATGACTTACAAGCTGTGGATGCAGAGAATTCAGGTAGGTGGAGATGGGAAGATGGTCAGTTGGGATTTCTGTGGTCTGAAATCACCAGTGATAGGAGCAGATCCCACCACCTGCAATCTACTTCCCTGAACTCAACCACGTCTATGTCTTCATTCAATCTATGTCACACACACACACACACACACACACACACACACACACACACAGCTCATCTCTTTAGCAACTCTTCCCTGATTAATCTCATCCAGATTGGTCATTTCACTTGGGTTCCATCTACATACTGAACTTTTGCACGTGATGATGCATTGCTTCAAAGAACACAATTTGTGGATACATTATTGCAGATCATTTCATCTGCATATGTTTGTGTTCATTTGAGAATTCAGGTGCCTGGAACTTTTCCCTTTCATTTAGGAATTCAGGTATAAAGTCAATTTTCTATAATTGTTTGTGGCATTATTACCCAAGGGGGAAATATTGGATGACTTTTCCATCAGAGATGACAACTGAGCAGCCATTTTTTTAAACATTGCATGGCCAATGTAATTCCAATTCAGTTGGGATAATTTATATTTATTCCTCCCATATGTCCCTTCCTCAACTCCCACTATCTCCTCTTCCTTCTCATGCTCCTTAATCAGTAGGCTCTAGGAACCCAGACACCTGCCTGGAGGCAGTCAATTCAGCTGCCCATATGGAGATTTACATGCAATAAACAAACAAACAAGCAAATAAATAAATAAATAGTACAATTATAAATAAATAAAAGTCTAAAAGGTACTAGAAAAATGGATAGGTTTTTATTCTTTTCTTAAGGTCTTGGGCCTGCCTGCTTTTCCTTTTATTTGGTGGCTGATTTCCTCCAGTCTGTAAACAGGACATGTGGTCATTTATTTCCATGGATGACTGGGCATCTTCTCAAATGGAATCAATGGCCCACTTTTCAGAGAAAACCAGAGCCCCCCCCCCCCCCACCGGCCCCCTTCTAACATTCTTATCTACATCCCCAAATCTCAAGAGGAAGGAGCCTAAGACTATGAACTGTGGCTGATGATAAAGATAAATAAGAGTGACACTAGGTCTTCCTAGAAGCAGATTCCAGGGGACTCAGAGCAACATGAAAAGCTGACTGTGATTTTAGCTTCCATTCATCTCTCAAAGTGAAGAAGCGTTAAACATGTGCAACCAGGAGCAGAATTGATGTTATCATTTCAGCCCCTCCTTTCTTTGCCATTCCCCTGGTGGCACCCCGACTCCATCTCCTCTGTAAGGGCTCCTCTGACAACCTTGGACCCAATCAGACCTCCTTCTTGGCCACACCTGGAGCAATCTCTCCAGGCCAGGGTCCTGGGGTTTGCTTTTATTCATTTGAGCATATGTGCCAGATCTTGGCATCAGACTGTGTATTTTCAGGGAAGAGATAGAGTCTCATTCACTTTATTATCCCCACAGTCACTAGTAAGTGTCAGTAAATATTTTTTCAATAAATATTTCATCCATCTAAAACCTTAACTTTTAAAGAACCAGATCTTTGTTACTTATTTTGTGTGATATCTCAAACAAAATAGAACTAAAAACCTATTTAATAAGAATTGGTGTAAACTGTCTCTAGGCCAGTATGTGGGAAGTCAGTCAGAAATGAGTTGGGTGGGGCTGGGGGTGGGAGGAGTACGGGAGGAAAGAGAATTAAGAAAATCATCTCAATCTTTCACCCCACCTGACCCCAGCCCCTAATTGCCAAGAGAAACCAGATACCTTTTCCTAAAAATAAGAGAGAGGATGGTCTCTAAGTTATGACTTCAGTACAGGCAGTGATGGGGAAGGGATGAAAGCGGGAGGAGAAGTAGGGATTGAGCCCTGGGAATCATTTGCTGTCAGGGTGGAAAGGGCCTAAGAGAGTCTTAGTCCTACTTCCATATTTAACAGATATGAAAAATGAGGTCCAGATAGGATAAGTGACCGATTCTAGGCCCTAGAGCAGCTGCTGGGCAAAACAGAGATTGGCATTGAGGTCACCTGAGCCCTGGTTCTATATTTTGAACTCTTTAAGTTCATTTACTATATCTTTTTAATAAAAATGATATTAATAATAGAATTAAACATCCAGAATTAACATACCAAAAGATGGAAACTCACTGATGGAGTTTTTTAAAATCTATCTATAAGCTATCTATGAAAGATAAATCTAGAGAGACCTAGGAAAGCTACAATAAAGGGATGGCAATGAGAAGTGTTAGCAAGGTTGTGAAATGCACTGTTTGTGGAAGGTAAATTGGCCCAGCCACTTTAGAGAATATGCTGGCAATATCTGGTAAAGTTAAAGATAAATGTGCCCCTCAGTCCAGTGATTCCACTCCTAGGTATAGAAACTCTCATACTATGCACAAGGAAAAATTTTCAATAATGTAAATTACATTAGAAATAACAGCCAAAACATGGCCTCATTTGAGGTCAGGTTCCCAAGAAAATAGACTTTAAGACAGAAATCTGAGTGCAAGAGAGTTTTAATTAGTACTCTTGGAAACAACATTTGTGAGGGATGAGGAGGTACTGGAGCAGGATTGAGCACAGGGAAAAGGTGAACTGCAATATGTGATGTAGGTCTCAACCAATCCCACGGGGAATTCCTGAGCTACATGTGTCCTTCGAATTTGTCCCAAACTGAGGCAAGAGGGTCAGGCCTTTGTAACTCTTTGACTGGTTGGGAAGGGGTGTGACTACGGGTGAGCAGCTCCTTTTGGCGGAGGGAAATTCCTGCAGCGGGAGGAATGAGTGTCTTGGTCCTAAAAAGGGAATTGGATGGCACACCACAGTATCCACCCTATAACCCTCACACACCCAAAAACATGCACCCAGAAATTTAAACGCACTTCTTAAAAATCTTGGATTGAAGAAGAAATAAATGTGCAAATAAAAAATTAAAAATTAAAAACAGAGCACAATATGCCAGAATCAATGGTATAGTCCCTAAATGAATCCTAAAAAAAAATGGCCTCTAGTGCATTTGATAGATTGTCAATATCAATAAATGAACTAAATAGAAATCTATAAAAGGAACAACAAAGTAAACTAAATAAAGTAGAAAGAATTAATGAAGATAAACCCAGAAGTTAATGAAAGAGAATATGAAAAAAAAGAGATTGATCAATAAAACCAAGAATTAAGTCTCTGAGAAGACAAACAAAATAAACAAACTTGATGTTCTCATTAGAAAAGAAAGAATGCAACAAATAAATGTAAACAGAGGGCTGTAATTCTTTAATTATAAGATACTATTGTTTATGCCCTTAAATTTGAAACAATAAAAAATGATGGTTTTCTAGGAAAGTCTAAATTACAACAGTCTCAAGAAGAAACAGATACTCAATTGACCAATAACTTTTGGAAAAATTTTATCAAACATTCAAAGAATAGAAAATACCTGTGGATAGGTCACAGGTACCTGATATTCCATACGTCCAGGATGAACTCAGTATCCTTCCCATTAAATCTACCCCTCATTTTCATTATGGTTTGCAAAATCTTACCATTGGGGGGAAATGGGTAGAAGACACACAGGATCTTTCTGTGCTAATTTCTTACAACTACATGCGAATCTACAATTATCTCAAAATAAAATTTAAATTTAAAAAAATGAAGGCAAAAGTGACATTCTTGGAAAAGCCAAAGATGGGAAAAGCTGAGCAAATTCATTGTCAGCACTTCTGTACTGCATGATACACTAAAGGAAGTTGTTTGGGATTAAAATGATCCCAATGGAGATACAGAAGAGCAAGAAGGAATGAACAATACCAGAAAAGGTAAGTATGTGTGTAAATATAAAAGGCATTGTAAAGCACAAATAATAACAAGGTCCAAAATAACAAACAACAACATGTATATCCTATAATTCAGGAATTCCACCCCTCGGTATTTGCCCTATAGAAACACATTTACCCACACACACAAAAGGAATCATGTACAAGGGTATTCATTGCAGCTTTGTTCATAATAGCAACAACCTGTAAACAACATGGGCATCTATCGATAGGAAATGGCAAAATAAACTGTTATACAATGATAAACCATGAAGTAGTTAAAATAGTGGGGTTATATCTAAACATGCTAACATGGAGGGGGGTTTTAAAAAACAATTAATAGAAATATATGTACAGTGCTGAGGAGGTCACAAACACATGCTCAGTGGCCATCTCCCAGTCCTTGCTTACCCCCTGTCTCCTTTCCTATTTATGTGCAGGTGTTTCCATCTACTTCCATTCCACAGCCCAGGGGAGATGTTAGGTCTAATGAAGATGCCTAACCATACCTTAAACCTGGAAAGTGGGAATAAGCAGTTCCAGATGCTTCTCAGGGCGGGAACTTTCAGCAGCAGGAGCTTCTCCTCCTGGGGTGGATAAATACTCAACACTCAAACATCACAGGGTCTTTCATGCCTAAGGCAAAGTGGAGTGTGCAGAGCTGCCATCCACTGCCCCTAACCTGAGCAGTTGGCCTCCCTGGGAGACCAGCTACGATGGGACTGCTCCCCCACTCTTTTTTGACCTCTTGTGCTGTGTAAGTAATAAAGCAGTTATTTGCTGAAAGTTTCTGGTGTGCCTGAACCTGTGTTCCCATGATGCACCATGTAGCAAATTGCTCCACATATAGCGTGGTATCATGTATGTAAAAAAAAAAAAAAAAACTGTAATTTTCTAGAGAATGTATAAATACATATAGGCAATACTTATGAGCACTTATTGTCTGCCAGGCATTGTTCTAAGTACTTCACACAAATTAACTCATTTAATCTTCATGTAACCCTATGAACTAAGTACAATTGTCCTCATTTTTGCAGGTGCAGAAATTGAAGCATGGAGTTAACTGATTTGCCTAAATCACTCAGCTGGTAAGTGACAGGGCTGAAAGTCAAACCCAGGCAGAACAGCTCCAGAGTCTTACCACTCTGCAGTACCATCTGTCCAATCACGGCCAGAAAAAAAGGGGCTCAAAAGATGCACTCCAAATTTTTAACAGTGGCTACTTTAATGGGATTGGGGTGGTAGTTCAGGGGAACTTCAGTTTTGCCTGTACTGTTTGAGTGTTTGACAAGAATAAACTCATGTATTGTTTAGGAATTTAAAAATAACAAAAAAAAATGTAAGAAAAACAGTGAACCTTACTAGAAAAAAAGTTTGGAATAAATTAGAGAGTAAAAGTTTAATTCAGTGGTAGTCTCACTCTATGCTAAGAATGAGGCCTCTACATGGAGATGCATGTACACATATATCCATACACGAAGGTATTTGTAAAATGGTTTCATGAAGTGCATCTACTGTTGCAAAAATACCTCATCAAGTAAGAGATAAAACATCTTCAAAAGTTAAAAATTCACAAGACAGGAATGTGGCTCAAGAAAGCCAAATATCTTACAAATATTTTCATCTTTATGAATTTGGGGACTCACATGGATCTGACTATACCTCTTATTTATGTCAAGAGTTAAGTATTAAAATATATATAAACCCAGCAAAGACATTCTTGATCTGATTCTTCCTTGCAGTAGATACATAGATATTACATTAAAATCATCCTATCCCTGAATCAGTTATTCTTAATACATCCTGAATCCGCCACATGCTTGCTTGTTTCACTCAAAAAGAGGTTAAACTGGCTCCTACTTAACCTGAATCATACCGAAGGGATCAGTAATTAGGCTGATCTGAGGTTGCAGAACAGAGTTTTCCAGTTAGTTAAGCATTACCAGTGAAATACAAAAAGGAAAAAGTGAAAGGCAGACGGTGTTGCTGAGAGGATGCCTGGGAAGCCCTAATGAGCTAACTAGTGGAGGCAGAAGAGACCAAAAGGGATTCATCAGCTCCGCAAGCCACTGAGCCTTCCCCAGAAGCCAAGCAGTCAAAGCAACTCAGAGGAGCCAGTGGGTCCTGGTGGAGTCCCCAGAAAGTGCAGGTCAGCCAGCTGGAGCAAGGGCCTGGATTGCCGAGGGCCATGCCAAGCTGGGAGTTTCTCACTCAGGGCTCAGGGGTCCAGCAGGCACAGCCTTGGAACAAGAATGGACAGCTAGAAAGGACAGAACAATCACATCAAAGACTCTTGGGGCCAAATCAGACCTTGAGAAGTGATTTAACGCTTCCCCCACCAACCCTCACACATTTGGGAGACTCTCTAACCCACTTTTTAAAAATTATTATTATTATTTTAAAGGAAGCACTCCACAACCTCCCTCTGTCAGGATGTTCTCTCTGAGCTCTTTGCCAAATTCCCCTTGGGATATTTAGAAACTTTTTCTATCCCTAGAGGAGCTACAAATGATATACAAGTCCCCAAAAATAAATTCACAAACTTCTTTGGACTAAAAAGAGATTCACACCCATTTGAAGAAACTATATACAAAATTCTGTTTTAACAAAACAGATAAGTGGTGGGAGGAGGGATAGCTAAACAAGGGAAGATGAGTTGTAATGTTAAAAATAGAGTTATTACATGATTCTTTTAGGTGAATTTTCATGGTATTTTTAAGTGATTATTTACAGAATAGCATCTGCTGCATAGAAGATTTTAGTAGGAAGGGAAAGTTAAATTACCCCTTGCCCACTGTTTACCTGTAAATGACAAAACTGTATAAATCCATAGGTCTAGCACTCTCCAATTCACTTGCCTAGGCCATAAACATCTTACTGGGACCTTCATGTGGTGGGTGGAGAGGAAAGTATGCCAGGAACAGTGGACCTACCTAGGGAGGCCAACAGTTGGAATGAGAATACCAAAAGAAAGGTGATGAACTAAGATACAGGCAGGACAGGCATCAGAATCGAAAGTATCCAGCTGCCAAATAGGTTGTATCATTATGTTTCCCAGGAGGTCTATCCAGAATGGAGCAGGACACAGCCAGGGTCCAACCTCCGCATTGAGACAGGGTGTCAGGCTTCCAGACCCAAAGGATTCCAAGGCAGAAGCCACTCAAGAAGACATGCAGCAGGAGAGGAACACTGCATGCCAAGCACTGAGTGCAAAACTAATTCCAAACTCCATCTACTGGTTGGAAGGGAGTGCTTATTACACACTCAGACTCAATTCTCATTGGCTGTGGATTTGATGGCAGATGCTTGACAGGACTGAAGCAGGGGGACCATTTGTAAGGGAACCATTATGAGGAGATTATCATCAAGTAGCAAATAGTCTCATATACACATGGATGTAAGTGAGAGATGATTTCATTCAGCACTTTTGGACTTTGGGTTGAGACCCATTAGTAGGTCATGAAATTTAGCAACTATCAATCCAGCAGTTTTTTGTTATTGTTTTTGTGAATAGGATGGGATGGGATGGAACAGAATGGAATGAGTGGAGTGGTGTGCCATGGCATGGAGTGGCATGGAATGGAAAGGAACCAATTGCATTGCATTTAGTAAAGCTAAGCAGTGGTTCATGAAAATTTACTTCAGTTGTGTGTGTGAGTGAGAGGCAGAGAGAGAGAGAAGAGAGGGTGATGTGATGTGATGTGATATGATGTGATGTGATGTGATGTGATGTGGTATAAACTAATTTCCACTATGGCTCACAGTCAAAAAAGTTGGAAAATAACTGAAAGAGCCAATCCCTCTTGTTTTACAGGTATGTGAATTAAGGATCAAAGAGTAAAAGGTAACATAGAAGGTTGAACAACTAGATGGTGGTAAAGCTAGAACAAAATCCAAATCTGCTAGTAAGAGCCCTTCTGCCACACCTACTACAAAGGTCATGCTTTCTTAATAAATGAAAAATTTATTTATATGAATACTCTTAATAGATATCAAATAAAATTTTATTTTTGTTGAACATTTAACACAGTATGCAAATTTAAAAAGAATAAAACTGTAAAAAACAGGATTTTCTCAGAAAATCCTCAGCTCAATGGTTACCATAACTATAGCCTATAGCCTGTTTTGCCCAAAAAATAAAAACTAAACCTGCAATTTAGGTATTCAGCCACTAGGTGGCTTGCCACAGCAACATATTTTGAGCAATAAGGCTTATGTGTCTCCTCTTTTAATAAAACAATACAATTTAATATTAAAATTGATAAATATAATACTACCCAAAAATAGATCATTTAACCATTTCTTTTATTTTTTTAATTTTATTTTTTTAAATCTTCATTTTATTGAGATATATTCACATACCACGCAGTCATACAAAACAAATCGTACATTCGATTGTTCACAGTACCTTTACATAGTTGTACATTCACCACCTAAATCAATCCCTGACACCTTCATTAGCACACACACAAAAATAACAAGAATAATAATTAAACTGAAAAAGAACAATTGAAGTAAAAAGAACACTGGGTACCTTTGTCTGTTTGTTTGTTTGTTTCCTTCCCCTATTTTTCTACTCATCCATCCATAAACTAGACAAAGGGGAGTGTGGTCCATATGACTTTCCCAATCCCATTGTCACCCCTCATAAGCTACATTTTTGTACAATTGTCTTCGAGATTCATGGGTTCTGGGTTGTAGTTTGATAGTTTCAGGTATCCACCACCAGCTACCCCAATTCTTTGGAACCTAGAAAGGGTTGTCTAAAGTGTGCGTAAGAGTGCCCACCAGAGTGACCTCTCGGGTCCTTTTGGATTCTCTCTGCCACTGAAGCTTATTTCATTTCATTTCACATCCCCCTTTTGGTCAAGAAGATGTTCTCCGTCCCACGATGCCAGGTCTACATTCCTCCCCGGGAGTCATATTCCACGTTGCCAGGGAGATTCACTCCCCTGGGTGTCTGATCCCACGTAGGGGGGAGGGCAGTGATTTCACCTTTCACATTTAACCATTTTTTTTAATTTTATTTTGAAATAAATTCAAACTTACAGGAACAGTTCAAAAACAATACAGACCCCATATATAGAACTCCAGCATACCCCGACCCCCCTCCCCCGCTACCCTGATCCACCAACTTTATCTTGTCACACCACCGTTTCTTTCTTTCCCACCCTCTCTCCCTCCCTCCCTCCTTCCCTATCTATCATCCATCATCTATTGCTCTTTCCTCTGAACATGAGAGCAAGCTGCACACATAAAAATAGATCATTTAAAGCAAAAAATTTATTAAAAATCCTAAGATACAATTTAGTACCTTTCTCTCTGATCCTTAATGTGGTTTTTATCAGTTCACCCTGAATTTTAAATTAGTCAAAACCCTAGTTGGTTTATCCTCAACTCTTAGGTTTCCTTGACACTAAGCTCCCAGGACCACTCAGCTCCCTGGAACATTATATAAAGCCACACCGTTTCTAGACATAAAGATTATCAAAGGTAAGAACTTTGTTTTTTCAACACCCCTGATTTCTTCTTTTCATTCCACTGAACAGAAGGAAGAGAGAGAGAGGAGGCCTCTGGGTGACATAAGATCATAAATGCCTCTCAGGCTGTGATTGCCCAATACTTTTCTACTTAATCATTTTTTATCCTCCTCCAACCCTTCAGTTTTTCCCTACTTGGACTTGGACTTAATTTGTATCCTGTATCTGCTTATATTTGCATTGAAAGCTCTACCCTTTACTAAGTCACATCCATTATCCACTCTGACTCTTAGAACAATCTTGGGTAAAGGCAGAGAAGGCATTCTTATCCCCATTTTACAGATGAGAAATTTAAGGTTCAGAAAGATGAAATGACATTTCCAATGTCTCACCACCAAGTAAAATTGCAAAGTCAGATTCTGTGACTACAAACTCAGTGTTTTTTTCTATTGTTATTTGTATTAGTCAGGGTCCAGTCAGGAGATAGAAGCTACACAGTAGTTTGAACAAGAAAAGAGGAACATAAAAAAATATTAACTAATAATGGGTAATTAATTACCGAGGGGTAAAGAGAACTCTGAAGAATAAAGAAATTGCAGGTTTAGGAAGCAGTCTTTACCTCTAGGGCTGAGGCAGAGCATCTAAGAAAGGAACCCCATCCTGGGCTGAGGGCCAGAGCTTGCTGGGGGGGGGGGGGCACTGGATGGGGGAGAAGTTCATGGGGTGCAGCACAGTGGGGCTGGAGGACCAAAAACTGCTGGGAGGAGGGTGAGAGGGTGGGTCACCAGTGAGAATTCCTGGGAAGCCACCTGCTGGGTGCCAGCAAATCTTCCTAGACAGTGCACACCACTGAACAGCCCACAGGTCACTGGCCATGGACACCAGAGCCATGAAGAGAGGCTCCCGTTCCTGCAATGCCCTTTGGGCAGTTCTACTAACAAGGCTAATAGTGCACCAGCGGGCAAATGGAAATTGTTGCTGAGTCCAGCTCCAGTACCACAGAGCTGGCCAGAGAAGGGTGTATTTGGAGCTAAGAAGCAATAAATTGAGAATTGATTACATTTACCATTCCAAATGTGAGTGGTTTTGATACATAGAAGCACACCTGCAATTTCTTGGAAAAGCAGTTTTTAAATGCTATTTCTCTGGAACCTGAGGGTTGTTTCCCAGTAATAATGTAAGAAGGTGTTTCCTTTTACTTGAAGACACCATGAGGTGTCATAAAAGTATTAAACAAATATGGTAATTATAGAAGCTAATTCGGGTCAACCCTGAGGGAGAGGTGGGGAGGTGCAATCAGGAAGGGGTATACAGAGGGTCTTCAGATGTGTTGAAGCAGTAGGGGGTTCATGGGTAATTGTTATACTATTCTTGTCTGTTCTTTTTTGAATGCCTGAAATATTTTGTGGCAAAGATAAAAGAATAAAATTAATAAGTGTACATAAAATGTTTAAAAATACAATGAGACAAAGATTCAGAATTGCTTTTTAGAATTGGATAATTTTCCTTATTGTCTCCTTTCTAATTTCTTGTAGCTTCTGTTCCTTGCCAGGCTGCTTAAAAACTGGTCTTTCTCAAGGTTCTTTCCTGTGTCCTTCTGTCTGCTTATTCTCAACTGTCCCTGGGTAACCTTATCTAATTCCAAGATTTCCTACCATGGGGGAATGGCACCCAAATTTTGTTATTTCTCACCTGGATAGGGCTTCTGTGCTACAGCCCGATGGTGGTTTGAAGTTCTGTGCACCCCAGAAAAACATGTTCTTAAATCTAATTCATTCCTGTGGGTGTGAACCCATTGTAAATAAGACCTTTTGATGGGGCTACTTCAGTTAAGATGTGTCCCACCTCAATCAGGATGGGTCTTAACCCTATTCCTGGAGTCCTTTATGAGAGAATGAAATTCAGATAGAAAAAGAGAGGGCCATGGAAGCAAGAAGCTGAAATCAACAAAACCAGGAAAAGAGGATGCTGCCACATGCCTTGCTATGTGACAGAGGAGCCAAGGATTGCTGGCAGCAAGTCTTTGGGATGAAAGCATTGCCTTGATGATGCCTTGAGTCCCCATTTTCCCATGAAAGAATAAATTCCCATTTTTTAACCAGACACATTTCATGGTATTTTCTTTGAACAGCCTAGAAAACTGAAATAGATTTTGGTACCAGGAGTGGGGTGCTGTTATTGCAAATACCAAAAATGTGAAAACAACTTTGGAACTGGGTAATGGGTAGGGGCTGGAAGAATTGTGAGGTGCTTGATAGAAAAGGCCTAGATTGCTTTGAAGAGACTGTTGGTAGAAATATGGATGCTAAAGTTACTTCTGATGAGGCCTTAGACAGAAAGGATGAATGTGCTATCAGAAACTGGAGGAAAGGTGATCCTTGTTTTAAAGAGGGAGAGAACTTGGCAAAATTGATTTCTAATGTCAAACGCAAGGCAGAATTTGAGAGTGACGAATTTGGATATTTAGCTGAAGAGATTTCCAAGCTAAGTGTGGAAAGTGCAACCTAGTTTCTCCTTGCAGTTTATAGTAAAATGTGAGAGAAAACAGATAAGCTGAGAACTGAACTCCTAGACACAAAGAAACAAGAAATTGGTGGTTTGGAAAATTCTGAGTTTCTGGAAAGCAAGTCCCCAGAGGATTATGCTATACATGAGAGTTTAATTGAACATGGAACCAGTCAGCAATTTCTGTGCAAGTCAGAATTGGAAGTACAGTTATCCAGGATGGAACTGTGGAAAGTCCTACTGATGAGTTTGGACCCCTGTGTACTACATGCAAAAAAGTTTTCTGTGAGATCTATATGAACAAAACCATTGCCAGCCAGGACTAAAAGGGACAGATCGAAAGAAAAAATGGCATCAAGGGCAGAACTATGGAAGCTGAGTTCTAGAGTGAAGACAACTTCTCAGGTCAAGAGAGCAGGCCCACCCATGTATGTAGAAAGGGTGAGTCTGCCCTGGCACTTGGAGAGGGAGGGTCTTCCACCCCATTGTTCAGGAAGAGTGCTGCCATTCCAGGACTCAGAGAGGCTGAAGCCTGTGCCCTGGCATTTGGCATTTGAGGAGAGCATGGCTGTTGGGAAACCTCTTGGAAGGGGTAGGGCTGCCACTCCATCAGGCACAGATGACAAAAAAATCATTCCATAGATGACTCTCAGACTTTGAAATCTAATGGTGCATGCCCTGCTGGGTTTCAGAATTGTTTGGGACCAGTGACCCCTGTTTTCCTTCTAATTTCTCCCTTTGGGAATGGGAATGTTTATACTATGCCTGCCTCTCTATTGAACATGGGAAGCAGATAACTTGTTCTCTAGGTTTCACAGGTCCAGAGGGGCTGGAATTATGCTCCAGGACAGACCACATCCATAACCAATTTTGATGAGACTTGGTACTTAGCATTGTCACTGAAAAGACTGAAGGCTTTGGAGTATTGTCATGGAATGAATGCATTTTGCATATAGAAAGAATATGTCTTTTTGGGTCCAGAGGGTGGAGTGTGTTGGTTTGAAGCTGTATGTATCCCAGAAAACATGTTCTTAAATCTAATCCATTCCTGTGGGTGTGAACCCACTGTAAGTAGGACCTTTTGATGAGAATACTTCCATTATGGTGTGTCCAACCTCAATCAGGAAGGGTCTTAATCCTATTACTGGAGTCCTTTATAAGAGAATGAAATTCAGATAAAGAGAGAAAAAGCCAAGGAAGCAACAAGTTGAAATCAACAAAACCTGGAAGAGAAGGAGGGACCAGCAGATGCCACCACATGCCTGGGCATGTGTCAGAGAAGCCAGGATCATCAGCAGCAGGTCTTCAGGAAGAAAATATTGCCATGATGATGCCTTGATTTGGACATTTTCCTGGCCTCAAAACTGTATGCAAATAAATTCCCATTGTTTAACCCAACCCATTTCATGATATTTGCTTTAAGCAGCCTAGGAAACAAAAACATCCCCATTCAGTTGACTACTTATTTGACCCTCAATTTGGATGGGCCACAGGTACCTGATATTCCATACGTCCAGGCTGAACTCAGTATCTTTCCTGCTAAATCTACCCCTCATTTGTTCTAGCATTGCCATTTGCTCAGTTGCTCGAAGAAATCCAGGCACTCTACAAATTCAATCACGAAGTTCTATCTAGTCCCTGTCTTAATGTTCTCTGAAACTGATTGGCTTCTCTCTATGCCCACTGAGGTCACCAGTCGCTCAGCTGGATCATGGTACTTCTCCCACCACTCCTTCCTGCTCCACCCAAACCCAGTGTCCACCCTGGAGTCAGACGGAACCAGACTGGGAGGCTGGTTGGCCTGGAAGTTCCCCAGGGCACAAGTTTTTCAGACACTCAGAAACGTCACTCCTATAGATAAGACAGATGTTGCCGGTAACTCAGGTTCCTGTGAGTAGATGTGGCTCCATCAGGACCAGCACAGCTCTGCTGAGTATTTTTGATAAGCACACGGTGATTCACATGGTGCAAGTCTAACCACACCGCCCACCTGAGACCAGCCAGATGACAAGCCTCTGAAGTCATCCATCCCTGCCCACAGCGATTTTGAAACTGAGTTATTTATGGAGTAGTCCTCATTAGCAAACAAGTGATTTATTTTATCTAAATCTGAAGCCTTTTATTATGCCTCCCAAGAAATTGTTTCATTCAGAAAATCACACTCACATATGCAAAAGAAGATGACTAAAAAAAGGAAAAGAACTCAGAAATGTGCTAACACTTTTGTCCAAATGAAAGCCAGAAAAAAAAAATTTTTGGAAAGTATTTTTAATAAAACTGAGTAGCTACATTTGTGTAAGTTACTCCTGCATGTGACTAACACCTTCCAGGTGTAAATGACAGAAAACCTTGTAGTAAAAGGTAAACCAAATATGTTAAAATGCTATGTTACATCCAGGGGGAAAAAGTGACTCCTTCTTTTGTACACAAAGAGACATAAAATTTTTATTAATGGAAAATTAGTTTCTCCTCATCCTCTAACAACAAATGTTAAATGAGTAGTTTTTTAAAATAGCCCCTTGAAGGGATGTCAGATTCTTGTTCAGCCCGGGACACCGAGATGGCAATCTTCCTTAGGGTTTCCAGCCAGAGAGGTCAGAATAAAATCTGAAGTCCATAACTACGAGAACTTTCATGAGCTCGCTCCCCCACACGTTCCTGGGTCGTCAGACTCTCCTCTCTCTCCTCCAACTTCTGTTCTGCACTCTGTGCGCCAACCACTCTGAAAGCCTCTCACATCCTCCAGTTCCCCATCCTGGCAGTCTCCTCTGCTGGCCCTTAGCACAAAGAGCCACTGCCCAGGATGCCTCCCCTCACCCCACACACACACACACCATGCCCCCAAGAACAAACCTACTTCTTTTTCAATTCTCAGGTGAGATTTCTCCTCTTCTTAAAAGTATCTCCTATCCCCACAAGAAGTCTCCCTTGGGTGGCCCACCCAGGTGCTCTGTAACTCCGTTCCTCCCCATCACAGCCCCCATTGCACTCACTTTTCAGCCGTGGACTTGGCTGTCTAAATCACATGTGTGTAGGTTCCATCAGAGCGACAACAGCTTCACAGTTGCAGCCCCAGCCCCTAGCATTGCGCCTGGTATGTAGTAAATATTTAATAACTATTTATTGAATAAATGAATTGATTCATAAATTATCTCTCCTTAACATCAAAGCATAGGAATGAGTCAAGGGACTATGTTATATATACCCTGATATTCTGAGTGGATGAGAATAATAAACTAGAAGAAAATGACCGTGAGATGGAAAGGTGGGAAAAGGACGGCCAGCTCAGTGAGGCTAACCATGCACTGCCTTTGTCAGGTTCTTCTTCCCAAAGTAATTTCCCTTCCACATCAGAATGTTACTGGGTGCTATCCTCAGCAGCAATCTGTGGGCATATTGAAAATGCTAACACTACTCACCCAAGCAAAGCAGAAACAGCCAGGTAGAGCTATCCTGTACAAATCACACAAGGCATCCCAAAGCCAAGTAGAAATGAATATTGGATTAGCCCTTCACTCATGCAGATAATTGAGAGTTAGTCCACTTTGGGGTTTGTTTGTTCGTGTACTTTTAAATCCTGGGCATGGGATTTGGCCAGCCCGGAAGCAGAGAAGTGGGAGGGCAGTTTCAGCCAAGCTTCTACCAAGCAGCCTGCTGAGATCTACCGGGTTGGGGACCCATAAGGAACAAAGTCTGCACCAAGTTCCTTCATTATTTCTACCGTCAGAGAACATGTGGAGAGGAAGGGCCAACAACCCTTTCATCTAGGTGCTAGAAGCTCATACCAAGAAGCAATAAGAATTTGAATAACAAAACACATTGTCCTCAGAGAGAAAAGAAGAAAGGACGAAAAGTAATCCACCCAGCCATCTATGCCAAGTCACAAAATTTAATTAGGAAGATAAGAATTTGAGGGTGAGATTGGGTTGATGTTCCCTTTTTTTTTTTCCCCCTGGTTATGAGCTCAGGAGGAAGAGTGAGAGAAATAATTTAAGCACAAAATTAACATCTTCTAATAATCTTAGACAAAACCCGACTTTGTTTTGCTTTGGTTGGTAAATTAGTTCATGATTAAAGTGTCTCTTCAGCCACGCGCCATTGTCTTCCGCGGCCTGTTTGCTGAATGCCACCCTGACCCGCACACCCTCGTAGCTCAAGTATAAGATTCAAGAGCGTGAGGGAACAATTATTATAAAGTGAAGTACTTGCGGTTTTGCTGCAAAATCAATGAACTTTTCAAGTGATTTTTATCATATTTTGCAGCTGTTCTGTTGGCTTTTGAGTGGTTATCACACCGTCAGCCCCGGTGTTTTTAAAGAGCTTTGTTCATCTCAAAGCCTCCTTCTCCTTGAAGAGCAGCTGGCACCACCCTGGCTGGGGTTCCAGGCAGCTGGAGAGGGAATTTCCTGGGAATAGTGAGAGGGAAGGAAAGCACTCCATTCCCCGTCCCTGTTCCTTTCGCCTTTTAACTCTTTTGGCAATTCTGGGCCTGGGTTCTCGCCCTTGTTCGGGTTCCCCTGGTGCACCTGAAAGAGAAATTCCAGGAAAGCCGCGCCTGTGCCTGGCATATTCCAGTGTCACAAGCTGATGGAGAAGGAATGTACTTTTAGAGGTCTTCCTATTACGGAAAGCTGAGGCACATGGAGATTGTGTGACTTGCCCAGGAGTACCCAGCAAAGAGAACTCATACCAGAAAGGGGCCTTGAAGATTAAAAAATCAGGGTTGACTCGGGGGCCATGTGCCTCTCTCCCATGCCTGCTGCCCTGGGAGCCCAGGAGGGAGTGAGGCAGCAGGTGTCAGCACTGCAGGGCAGGGAGGAGGGAGAGGAGCATCCCTGCTCTGGGCAATCTTCTCCATCAAATGGGCTTACAGACCACAGTGCATCCTTCGGGCCTTCAGTGCGTTGGGATATTGAAGAAGGAAAGTGAGGATACTGAAGAAGGAAACTCCAAAAGGAATCTTTACTTAAAACAATTTTGTTCATTTTCCCATACTCACTGAGAATCCAGGTGACCCACATAAAAATACTGATGCTTCCATGCATGGTTACTTAAAATGACTCTAAAATAGGCCTATTTAATAATGTTAAATAAAAAACTACATTCAGTTGTGATACTAAATAAGTGAGAAATCAGCAAATATGCTGACTGTCCTCTCCCCCACCCAATGGTTCTGAATCCAGTCGACCATGACCCCAGTAGAAGAATCAATTTGACCTTGGGCTGAGTGCTCCTTTGTATATAGACTAAGTGATTATTTTCTGGAATGGGCCCGATGGTTGTGATCAGCAATTAATTCATCAGTAAGTACTTCTGAAGCCCTTGCTATGTGTTCAATGCAGAGACAAGTTCTGCAAGTTCCAAAAAATAAGGATAAAATTTAATTTTTTACTGTGGAGACAATTAAGGGTCAAACTTCATGGCACTTACTCTAAGATGAACCTCGACTGGTCTCTCAGGATGAGTAGTTTTAGATAAGTGGAAAGAGGAGGAGGGAAATTCACAGTAAAAGAAAAGGTAGGGTTAGAGCTGGTGAGAATAAGAGCATCACACCTGGATAATTTTTAAGACCCACCTGAATTAGGTGGAACAGGTGACATACAGGCATGAGGCTTAACTGCATCTAATGGTGCTATCTGGGAGTGAACCTGGTAGGGAACTTATTACAGTTATTCTCAAATAAGTGTCTACAAGCTCAGCTACTGCTACTATCTTTAACTTTGCTTGCTTTGAGAAGACCCAGTAGCCAGTCAGGTGTAACTCTTGCTTGTTTGAAAAAAAATGTGGCCACAATTATAGTGAACATGTATTGACTTCCTTCTATATGCCAGGTGCTATACTAAGTACTTAACCCTCTTTATCTAATTTCATCCCCACAATCACCCCATAAGGTTGGTACCATTTTTAGTTCCATCTTACAGAAGAGGAAGCTGAGTCACAGAGAGGTTAAGGAGATTTCCCACGGTCTCACAGCTGCTATATGGCAGAGTCAGGATTCAGAGCCAGTTGAGGTCTAGAGATCCTTCTGTTGCATCACAGCTTTTGAGGTGATAGTGATGGCTGCAATGAGACAGGGTGCAAGCATCCTGCTGTTGGCTACATAAGAATTTAAAGATAAGAATTGTGTTTCTCAAGATCTGAAGTCAGTCAATGGCCCCTTTGCTTAAGCAACATGCACATGGACATCTATATTCTGCCAAACAATGTATAGCAGGGAATTCAAAGACCAAGAAAGTGAGAGAAAGAGAGAGACAGACCAACCACCTCTCAGGGCTTAAAGGTTTAGCATTAGTTCCATGTTTTCTTATGGACATTGGGACATTTGAATCTATAAATCAGTAAGAGCTGTGTTTGAAATAGATTATGCAGAAGAGATCTGGGGAGATCTGAGGAGTGGGGAGAGGGCCTGAGGTTGTAAGTGTCTGGACAACAGTGATGGCAGCATAAACAGAAAGAGCAGGTTAAATGCAGAAGAGAGTAACCAAAAATAAAGGACTATGGGTTAAAGGAAAATTATGAGGAGAAAGACATGGTCATAGACCCCCCAGCACTGTCTAACAGAAACAAAGAAATCAGAAGAGGATTTCAGTGCAAAGGAGTAGAGAAAAGAGGTTTTGTTTGTTTGTTTGTTTTGTTTTGTTTTTTTAGTTTTGGGTTTTTTTCAAATTCTGGGGTGACCACAGAATTTATTATCCAAATTGGGACACTATTGAGGGAAAGGAGGCATTGTTAACAATTATCCTGGGACAAAACATATAGCTAGGACCACCCCAAGCAAATGAAGATTTGTGGTCCCTCTAGGCTAGGTGATGATGGTGAAATGTTCAGGAGAGAATCAAGCAATGCCAGCCTGGAACACTGGGCAGGAAGACAAGATTATGGAATTTGGTCTCTGATAGCTACAGAGAAGCAGAATTTGAATCTTTGAGAGAGGGTCAGCTCTCTAAAACATCTATTTCTACGGAGAACAGGACTCCAAGAGCTGAAATTTGGTAGCTGACCACCAAAAGAGAAGAGGCAGGAGGGTAAAGAAGGGCCCAAGAAGGAGATAGATAAAAAGTTGTCAGAAAGGTAGGAAGAGGACTAGAGTAGAGTCATTTGTGTAACGGGAGCTCCCCTTCACTGTACACATCTCACACACACACACACACTTCACTGTACACAACACACACACACACACACACACCACCACCACCACCACCACACACCTCCCACCTCAGGTAAGTGCTCCCTCAACATCCAGCCTATAGGGACAGTCATCCTTAGGCTCTAACTATTGGACCCCAGAAGCTGTACAACACTGACCTAGTTCCTCAGTTGCCCACACATCTCTCATACATCTATGTCTCTTCATACACTGTTGCCTCTGCTTCGAATGCCCCACCTCTGCCTCTCCTTTTCCTATCTCCTATCACCTTCAGCACCAGCTGACTTCTACTCTTCTTATAAGATTCAGCTCAGCCTTCACCTCTTCCAGGAATTCCCCCACGTGGCTAGGTTATCCCACTCTGTGCTCAGACAGCATGCTGGGTGTGCCTCGATTGCTGCACCTGCCACACCGTATCACGATTGCCTGCTGACTTGGCTGTGTTGATCCCCAGAACAAAGGTTCTTGGAGGGCAGGAATGGTGTCTCATCTCTAAACCCATCACCTCAAGCAGAGTGCCTGGTGCAGCGATGGGGCTCAATGAATGTTTGATGAATGAATCAATGGACCAAAGGATCAACACACACTCCCTGACAAAAGCTTAGTGTTTCCTGTCATGTCAAGGTGGGGACCTGGGCACTATTTAAATCTGCCTGTTCGGCCCTCACCGATTTTTTATTTGGTGACTACAGAAGAAGTAGAAATGGTGCTGGGTTTCTGACATAAAATAGATTGGAAAAGATGCCAGTCTTGGAAGAAAAGGAGAGTTGGTGGCTGCAAGGATTAAGATGGTTATTTCTTGTTCCTGCTCTCCCGTGAATTTGGGGTAGATAAGGGAAGGACAGGTCTTCATAGGAGAGGAGAGCAGGTGAATGGGTATCAGTGCACAAAACGCAGCTTTTACATAAAGCCTGGAATTATTTCTGAAGAGTAGGGGGTAGAGAGCAATCTCTGACAGGATTCACTAATTCTCACAAAACATTCTTCTGAGAGCCAACAAAGGTACCACAGATAGAGTCTAATCGGGTTTTGGGGGGCTGATAACCCTGATCAAAACTCCAGGAAGTCTGAACAAGCCTCTGCCCAACACAAGGACAACCTCCAAAGGTGATGTGGCAGGAAGCAAACATCAATCACAAAGAGCCATCACACTTGGGAACTCCAGAACCCAAGAGGAAATGGAGCAAAGACCAGAAGCCAGCCCAGTCATATACTGAGATTTTATGGGAAGAGAAGAAATCTATCTCTAAGTAGGTATCGGGCTGGTGGGGTGGGGACAGTACCTGAGACAACTCCACAGGAAGCTGAGGCAGACCCTGAGATTTAAAAAAAAAAAAAAAAATCTCCATTTCCTTGCAGAACTTCTGGCCTGAAAACTGATTTAAAAGTTTCAAGCCATACAGAAAAGAAACCATCACACAGAGAGAAGATGACAAATTATAAAGGACATCTGTGATGGTTTATATAAGGAAACTGCTTCCAACATCATCCAATCACCAAGACTTCTCAAGTGGAGGCCACTGGGATTTCTATAGGAGACTTAGCCCAAAACACAGCAGCAATGTACCCTTGGGGTCAGGGACAAAAATCAATACACACACTGCCTTTGAAAGCTCAAGATACTCTACAAAAGCTTTGAGCAAGGACAAGAAAAAATAGAGTTCCTTTGGGTCTAGAGATTTTTTTTCTTTTTTTTCTTTATTTTTTTTAAAGATTGCCTATCTGCTCCAAGAGATAGAGATTGAAAACTCTTTTCTGTGTGAAGGATCAGAGAAAACCTTGAAAATCCTAGCATCCTAGAGGATCCACAAAGGGATTCAAGAAGAGGCAGGGCTGTGTAGGACTTGTGCTGTGGCTTGGGTGGATGTCAGGACAGCTCAGGGCTCCCACCAGCTCTGGGAGGGTGTCCTTGAAATGAGCAGAGCTGCCCTTGTTACCAAAGCCACCGAGGCCTGAGGCTCTGGCTCTGGACACGGCGATTTGAAAACAAACAAACTAAAAAAAAAAAAAAACTAAAACAAAACAGGCCACACTTCCACACTACACTTCTCAGGCTGTTTTGGCCTAGTTTTCAGAAGTCTCAAACTTCTGTGTACATAAGAATCTTCCGGTTTTTTTGTTTTCAAAAAACAAATTTCCAGCTCCCAAACCAGAGATTCTGCTTGATAATCTACAGCAGGGCTTGTCAAACCACCTCTGGTGAAGCACCAGTTTTTATTTATTTCCACTTATTCCCACTCCATCATAGACAGATGGTTTTGTAAAGTACAGTACAAATGAATTTACAAAGCATTTAAATTTTAAAAAGTCATGCAGAATACAAGCCCCAACTTCTTTTCTTAATGAAAGGTAAAATTTCATTTTTTGCTTAATGAAAGTAAAATTACTGTCAAATTGCTATAAAACTTTTCAAATGCTTGCTCTCAATTTCTGTTCCCATCTCGCCAAAGATGTCATAATAGTTTATAAACAGGCAGGCAGAAGTCTGCAAGCTGTGATTTATTTGAGAAGCAAAACTTGGAAAGAAGCTCAAGACTTCTGTTGAATCAGTAGTCAACAAAAACAAGTAGAAAATATAAATAATGGCAAGACCAATATGCCAGGCTCTTTGCTTAGCCCTCTGCATACCTTATCTTAATCCTCAAAAGGAGTCACGTTTATTTCCACTGTATAGTGGAGATCAGTGAATTTAGCAAATATCTCCGAGCCAGTACATGGCAGAGCTAGGCCCGGGATCTCCATCCCATGTTCTTCCCTCTATGCTCTAACGACTTCTGGAACACTCATGTTTCCAGGGAGAATGACACAAACATAAGGAGCACTGGCAGGGCATGAAACACTGAGGGCTGACCATTCAAACTGCCCAGGGCTGGTCTCGGCCCCACTGGGCAGTCTGACCACACAGGAGGGGTGTCTGCTCTGGGATAGAGGGCACTGTGTCATTCCAGAGACTCAAACTCAGTGCCCTTGTGGGACACCCTTGTAGGTGGCACCCCACGAAGGACCCAGTCATGGCTCTCTTGGGGCAGCAGAGTTAGTGTCAAGCACCTGATTTGTAGAGACAGTGTAGACCCCACATAGGTGCCCGAGAGGCCACACAGAATACAGAAGGTGATGGATTACAAATCCTGCCACCTCCACCTGGAACCGGAGGAGGGCGCTGGTGGGGACTAGAGTTCCTGTGGCTCAGCCAGTGGGACTGAGCTATGGAATAAGAAGTTCATTGACATTTTGATCCCTGGCTGTTTCATGGATTTGTGCGTTCTAAAGAAATACATGGTCCATCCTTACATATTTCTACTCCCCCACAACTGTCTATTGAGGGTGAGGTGGTCTTTATTACACCAGACCTAGCACAGTGTTTAGCACATAGTAGGAAACAAAAAAATGAATATCAAAGATGGATCAAGGAGTAAATGAAGAGTGATAGAGATGGCAAATACCATATGCCATGCATGTAAATGTAAAAGCAAATGACCAGGCTCTCTCCAGCATCCATACGCTTTCATTTAGATACCTACAGGAGGAAGAGAAAGTGGGGAGAAAAGAGAGGTTTGGGGTGTGGGTTAAGCCCTGCCGGGATGCACAGAAGCAAGCCAGTTGCTGGCAGACTCCATGGGCAGCTTTGGAGACCTGTGACAGGAAGACATGAGAATGACGGTGGCTAGATGCCGGGGTCGGCAGTCCTGCAGGCCTTGGAGCACAGGCTCATTTCAACTGCACAATTCTCTCCAGAAGCCTCCAAGAGGCAGCATGGTCTGGTAGACAAAGCTCAGGTTTGGAAAGCAGAAAACCTGGATTGTGTTTGTGCCACCCCACTAGTTCACCCTCTGCCTCGCCAAGGGTGGGAGGAGTCATGGGGGTGGAGAGGCCCAGTTTCCTCTCTGCACGGGGCTCTCGGTCTGTAAAATAGAGATAACACCTCCCGCTATGAAAGGCTTGGGAGGGCTTTGTGCACCGTGAATGGAAAGGGCTCCCCGGCACTTGGAGCCAGAAACAGGCCTCTCAGCAGTCAGCCTGCAGCAAAATTCTGCCTCCTGTAGTTTTTCAGTACCCCTTTCCCAGGAGAAAGTTGGGCCAATATGCAGGGTAAGGCTTCCTCAGATACTTCCAATTCTGTTGTGTTGTGGGGTTTCTTCCCTTGGTAAAGCCCAGGCTGTCTGACCCTTCTCTCCTGAGACTCTGTCCCTCAAGAGACTGGCTGCCATCTGACCCTCTGTGCTTCCCGGCATCCCAAGTCCACTGCCCTTTCCTCCAGCAGAGATGCCCAGAAGCCCACAAGAGTTTCTATCTGGTCTGCTGTCACTGGCCATAGAAAAGATAAATATGGCAAAAACATCACTTCTCTAGAAAAAAATATACTGAATTGAGTGGCATTTGGAATGATCAGATTTGGCAGTACAGTGGAGGGTTCTGGTTCTTACAGTTTTTCTGGTTTTGTCCAGGGACTACACTTTCCATGCCCTGTGCATATTCCAGTAATCCCTGTAGATGACACATTTCCCAAGGGCAGGTCAAACATCTACTCCTTTTCCCAGATCAGCTTCCTGTTGAGTGAGATTCCCAATACACAGTTGCTCATTGGTGTCACCCAAACACACAACAATTGGCAGCAGGTGTGAGCAGTAATAAGACACAAAAAACGAGGCTCTGCCATCACATGGTTTTTAACTAAGCTGGCTCAACTTTTCTTCTCCAGGCCTCAGCTTCTTCGTTTGTACACAGGGGAGATTCTATACTTCCATCTGGGACCAATACAGACAGCTGAGTCACAATGAGCATAGTAGGTCAATCATTTATTCATTCATTCAACTCATAGTTATTGGGTTCGTACTATGTGCCAGGCACTATTCTAGGGACTTGGGATATATCAGCTAATAAAGCTAAGTTTGTAGATATCAGCCTAACATGCCTGCAATTTTCACTCTGAGGAAAAAAATCTCAGAATACTGTGTGCCATTTCCAGGTCAAGTAAAGAAGACTAGGAAATGACATACTTTGTTATTCCAGCAGCAGTAGTTGCATGAGCAACAAGGAATACTTTCCAAGAAGGTGTGGTTCCTGCTTTTGTGATGTCACTTTCACAGGTAGGTTTAAAATGTCTTCAAGATCACTGCTAACCCAGCTTATTGCCCTAAAGGTATCTGTGCTGGTTTGAAACGGTTATGGACCCCTCAAGAGCCATGATCTTTTAATCCAATCTTATTAGTTGGAACCTTTTGATTGAGTGTTTCCATGGAGATGCGACCCACCCAACTGTGGGTGAGACCTTTGTTTAAATTATTTCCATGGAGATGTGACCCCACCCATTCATGGTGGGTCTTAATTAGATCACTGAGTCCTTTAAGAGAACTCACTGAGAGACGGATCTCAGAAAAGCTGACGGGGACATTTTGGAGAGAAGCTAAGATATGTAATCCAGAGTTTTCCCTGGGAGAAGTTAAGAGCCGACACAAGCCCAGACACTTAGAGATGCTTGGAGATGCAGACAGGAAGATGTTCGGAGATGCTAAGCTAAGAGATGAAGCCCAGAGTTTGTCCCAGAGAAGCTAAGAGAGACAGAAGCCCAGAGACATTTTGGAGAAAGCCATTTTGAAACCAGAACCTGGGAGCAGAGGACCAGCAGATGCCAGCCACGTGTCTGCCCAGTTGACAGAGGTGTTCTGGACGCCATTGGCCTTTCCTCAGTAATGGTATCCTCTTGTTGATGCCTTAGTATGAACACTTTTATGGGCCTTAGAACTGTAAATTTGTAACCTAATAAATCCCCTTTATAAAAGCCAGACAATTTCTGGTATTTTGCATAATGGCAGCTTTAGCAAACTGGAACAGTATCTAATCTTTTCTTGGACTCAATCAATTCAAGTCAAAATATCTTCCCCAATTTAACAATACACATACCCATGCTATCCATAGGGAATCAAATCCTTGCTCCCTGTGAAATACAGAACTGCCTTTCTATGACCAAAAACTACCATCTCTACACTCCAATGAGATGTTAACACATTTCATGGGTATAGAACATAGATTTATTCATTCATGCAGTAAACTCTTATGAGATCCTCAAGAACTTGCAGTCTGGAGAGGACAGAGACAAACAAGCAGTTGTAGGCCAGAGAAAGCCCCTGGGGCTCTGTGAATATGAGGACAGATGTTCAACCCACACAGGAGTGGGAGTGGGACCAGCAGAAAACAGCAGGAAAAATGTTGCCACAAGGACTGAGCTACATAATGAGGTTAGAATTGTGCAAGAAGTTGGAGGTGAAACCCCACTGGGTTCAGAGTCATTCCATCAGGGATTGGGATCTGGTCCTCTGCTTACTAGATGTGTGTGGCCTTGGAGAATTCTCAATTTGTTCATATGTATATTGAAAAAGTTGCTATTTAAAGGAGATCTGCCATGAATACTGTTGTAAGTGCCATTTCAGATTCACAATGACCCAGTGAGTTAAGTTATATTATAACATCCATTTTATAGAAGAGGAAATGGGACACAGAGAGGTTAAGGCCAAAGGTTATACAGTTAGTAAATGGTGGCATGAGTTTGGACTAAGGCAAACAGGCATGGGAGCCTGTGCATTTTGAGCACAAGGAGAGGGTAATGCCTACTCATAGGGCTATCTGGAGACTCAAATAAGTCTTTAGAGACTTCACAAATGTAAGAGAGTATTTTGGCTTTCATGTTTGTTATTATTAAAATGAAAAAGCACATATTTAAAGCTGAGTTAGGTACCTCCACTTCCATCATATAAAGAGCAATTAGCAAACACATTAAGGGTAAGAAAAACACACCCACCAATGGACAAATAGAGTCACAATGAAGAGTTCCAATTGAGAGTTTCCTGGTCCATGTCAGCTCCCACTTGGCAAAAAAAAAGCAGCTCCTTTGAATTCACAGTTGCACATTGTATTTTAACCCACTTGGAGTCTGAACCTCTCACCCTCTCAGAAGCAGATACAAGAGGGCTTCTCCCCAGTTCCACTTTACAAACTGACCTTTCCTGGGAAGAGTTTGATAATTAGTGTCAGGAACAGAGTCCAGAGCTCCAAGAATTGCATCAGGATTTGACTAGAGAAATAGATGCATACATGACCCCCACAGTCCACCAATCTCATTTGAAAAAGTATCTTCCCCAATTTAACAATACACTTACCCAAAGTAAAAAGATATCATTGCTAAAGCTTTGCACCTGCAGCATAGCCCATTCTGGAATGCAGCTCACACGGAGGAGAACATGATTTCACAAGCTTAACTGGGCCCATCATACCAAGCACCACAGAAGGAACACTTTAAGGAAGGAAAAGGCAAGGCAACAAAACTTCCCACACTCACCTCAGTCTGGTGACAGCCCCAGCCTGTCTCCCAGGCAAAGGGAAAGAAAGCCCAAGAACCCAACCCAGTATGTTCTGTGCAGGGGAAGTGGACGGGCTTTCAGAGTGCCTTGGCACCACTAACCCAAGGTTAGTGAGAAGCCCCAGGACTGGCAGGAATGTCATGAAGGCAGGGAGTTATTATTGTTCCAGAAAGAGCCCAAATAGCAGTATTAACAAGTTTAGTTCATGAAGAAGCAGCAAAACTGCTCAAGCAGTTTACAAAGCTCAACTTCTTTTATTTTTATTATTATTATTATTATTTTTTACCTAAGCTATGTATCTGATTGGGTCAGGCTAGGGAGAGAGGCCTATTAGAGGGGTACAGAGAGGAGGGGGCAGGTGGAGATATTCACTGTTCTCTAAAGAGCATCAGATACTCTTAATAACCAAGAATTCCCACAGCACCCGGGAACCCAGAATCTAGAAGTTACCATGTTGGAGGTATGTTGGCAAGGTTCTACCAATTCATTCATTTGTTCATTCATTCATTCAAGCATATATTTATTCCACAAATTTATCAGTGCATTCTATAGCCCATGCACTGTGGCACTATGTGACAATAACTGTATTATTAGTAAGGACTCTTGGCTGAAACTGACAGAAATATAACTCAGGCCAAGGAGGAGTCAGTTCATCATAAAGGGCTACTATAATCAGTTGCACAAGTTGTGCACTGCACAACTCTAGAAGGCAGCAAGTGAATATCATGGATATTATAGACTCGTGTATGTACCAGAACAATGTATAATATGATAGTACAGTGGTATATGATATGGCAATGTTCTGATAAATGGAAATGAATCATCTTGAATAAGAGAATTCTTCAAGTTCATACACCATCACAATTTTGGCTGGCAGCAACCCTGCCTCCACAGACAAGGAAGGGTAGAGAAGTAGCTGGGCTTCAGGTATGCTTAACATTGAGCTCCCATACTGCTAAATTGTTTCCACCTCCTACTTTTGTTTCTGTCACATGTCAGCTTGATCTTGCTCACTAGTGGAAAACATGGCTGCCAACAGCTCTCAGCTTCTGCATCCAATAGTGACTGCCACCAGGGAGAGGAAGAAAGACTCCCTAATGGACTTGTTACATGTCTTTAAAAAAACAAAAACCTGAGAAAGGGATCCAATAGTCCAAGCATCTGATTGACCCAGGGCAGATCAAGTGGCCAGAAGGAAACAGCTAAATGTGGCCACAGGGACAAAGCCATGTAGGAACATGGGAGCCCCATGGGGAAGGGAGGAGGACAGCCCCCAGAAAAGAGGGCTCTGCTGCAGAAATAGCCCCACAGAAGTCTGCCACCATAGCTAATGTTCATTGAGTACTTGCTACCTGCCAAGCGCATGCAAAATAAATTTCACATACGTTGTATCATTTAATACTTTTAACATGTGCATAAATTGTCATTTAATTCTCACCCCAATACAATTGAGTGGCTGATATTATTAATCCAATCGTACAGATGAAGAAATTGAGGCTCAGAGGGGTTGAGTGACTCTGCCCCAGATATACAAAGGATCACAAGTGGATCCCCCCAAACCCATGTTCTTGACCCTCCATATACCATATTACTTAAAAAGCTCTCAGCCCTTGAGAAGCTTATAATTCAGCGATTCTTTCATTCATTCAAAAAATGTCTATTGAGTACCTACTGAGTGCAGGCCCTATTCTGGGCACTGGGGATAGAATGATGGATCGGATAAAGTGCCTGCCCCCATGGAGGTTATATGGTGTTATTTGGGGGAGGGGGTTCTGATAATAAACAGGCAGATGAACAAATACTGTAATTGAGGAGGCACTCATGAGGATGTGGAGGTAGTGTCAGAATTGCCTGGGTTTCTTCCCCATATTAGACAAATTTCTTTTCTCCAAGAGAATCCCCCCTTAAGGAATATGCCCACCTTCCCCACCACACACACACACACATTCAAAATCATACCTTAAAGAGCTGCTGTTTCTTGAAGCAAAGCATCCCATCCCACGGAGGTGATGGGAAGCCAGCCTTTCAAATGGACTCCGTAAGGAAATACATGGGAATGAAAACCTTGAAATGCAGGACAGTGGCTCTCTGGGGAAGGGAGAGAGAAAGATGATATTGAGGACTTCAACTATATCATCTATGCTTGGTATCTTAAGCTGGGCACTGAGTATATGGGGGCTTCTTAGATTGTCTTTATAACTGCTGGTATGTTTAAAATATTTCCTATTAATTGTATAAAGGGGCCTATACTGAGTGCAGTACTGAGCTTCCTCTATCTGTGTCCTTCTCAACCCTCTCTGTACATCAGAATCACCTGGGGGGCTTGTATAAGCTACCAATGGCTGAGCTCTCTCTCTAGAGATTTAGCTCCAACTTGAACAGGGTGGAGCCCAGACATGGGTGTTTTTTCACTGTTCCATGGTGATTCTCATGTGTAGCCCAGGTGCTCTGGATGCTCCAAGTCCAAACTTCCAAAGCCTCAGTTTCCCCCTCTATATGTGGAGATGCTGATTTTACCCGTCTCGTACAATCATTATGGGGCTTAAGTAGGATAATTCATGGGCAGCCCTAGCACAGGGCCTGACATAGAATAACATCCACATTACTGCTATTTCTGTGAACAAACTCCATCTATGACACAGCCCACAGGGAACCTGCCCTGCCCACCCTGACAGGACCAACTCAAGTCTCATCTCTTCCATGAGGCTTTCCCAGTCTCCTCCTCATGATCGAATTGGGTTTGTGCAAGGCACGTGGTGCTATGGGGTAATGGAATTTGGTGGCATGCCACCATCTGCCTGGAAATGCTGTCATTTGCTTGTCTGGTTTCCTTCCCCACCAGAATGTACACATATGTGGGCAGGGATCAAGACCATATCTTCAATCATTTTGTTGATATCTCACTGTATCTTATATTCGCTATCTGCTTGATGGAAAAATTACATGGTAACTAACCAAGGAAACAGTTCCTTCTTCTGCTGTCTTCTCCATCTTTCCTGGCTCTGTGTAAACAGGCAGCATTCAAATGTTTTCTTCCCCAGAGAAACTGCTACATGAATAAGGACAGAATAAAATCTAATTTTATGGAATTGTTTATTGCACCAATTCTATGTATCCTTCAGGTCCATTTTTTTCTATATCATTGGAATGGACACAAAAATGGCTTTGTATACTGAGTTATTTAATAGAAGCATTTGTAAGGTAGGTACCTATTCCTATTATCATTTTACAGTTCAAATATAACACTTTACAAGAACCTTTTTGGCCTAGAAAGAATTGAGTTACAAGCAAATAAATACAAAGTTCTTACACTGTAGGGAAAGAGAGAGAGAAGGAACGAGCAGGTGCTGACATTCTCACACCCACTTCTCCATCTATTTTTTCTCTCTTAGATCTCTGTAATTTTCTTACATTATTTGGTTGTGACTTGTCTTCAAGTCTTCTGCACCCAGCACTGTGCCCGACACATAGGAATCCCAATAAATGTTGTTGTTGTTACTGTTTGGGGAGTACTATCAGCCAGCTATGATTGGGATTCTTAAGCTGACAGGGGGGCAGGGAAGGAGGATGGGATGCAAGGACTCCACAAAGGGACTAAAGGCCTTCTCATCTCCCCCTGCAGTGCAAGTTATCTGATGGTGCACATAATCAAGCACATTCCTTACCGAAGGCAGTTCCCTCATGGACAAGGAGAGATGTGCCTCCCAGATCCCCTTCAAGGAAGGGCTTGCTGCCCAGCTCTGGGTGGTGCAAGCGGGAGATGGCCACTAGCTGTCAGCAGCTTCAGGGTCTGCGTGGTGTATAATCAGTGCTACTTCTCTTTGGTAGGTCCTATTTTCTAATCTTAGTCTTTGCACACCATAATACTGACAAATTTTTTTATTAGAGTTGTAGTCACTTTGCAGCTATTTTCTGCTTGGTTTCTCAGACTTATTCAGGTGAAGCTTAGGAGTCAGCCAGTCCTTCAAGAGCAAAAGCTACACAGGATTTGAGCTTATTTCTCTGAGTGCCTCTTTTCTCTAGGATCTTGATCTCCTAAGTCACAGCTACCTTGGTATCCCCAAATTCCAACTTTTGTCTCCCGATCCTATAGGCCTTCCACATTCTCTAGGCTGTTGCTTTGGATTCAACCTCTATACCACAGGATGCCAACTGGCAAGTGCCTTTACGGGAAAGAGCAGCAGAGAAAGTCTAATTCACTTCCATTTGCATTTATCTGGGACCTCAAGTCCTAACTTCCTTGATTGCTCTTGATCTCTGATGTCTTCATATAGTTTTTTGATTTTTTTTTTTCTCTCCAAGTTTCATAATTCTTCTTGGTAGAAGGATTAGTTTGATGCAAGCTACTCTGTCAGAGCTGGATCAGTGATTCATTTTCTTAATAAGAATTGTTTACTCTTATTGGAAGAACTCAGAAATATCTATTTCTGATATTTAGAAATGCAATCCATTGCATATATTAGATTAGAAAATGGAATTTTAAAATGATGCCATTTACAAAAATAATGAAAATGCAAATTACTTAGGAATAAATTTAATGAAAGTTTTCTTAAGACCTCTACCCATATAATATAAAACATTACTGAGAGAAATTAGAGAAAAACCTATAAACAAGGAGACAAACCACATTCATAGACTGAAAGAATGTGAATTTTAAAGATATCAATTTTACAATAAATGATATATAGATTCAATGCAATTCCAGTCAATATTCAAGAACTATTTTTTTCTGGAAATTAATAAGTTGTTTCTAAAAGTTCAGTGGAAATGCAAAGGTCAAGAGCAAGCCACATAATTCATATCCTTATTGGCAATGCAAAGCTATCTTGATTCTTAATCCATGCCATTCACAACAATAGATCCAGGATTTTTTGTAAAACATAAAATAATTATACTTCTAAAACAGAGTTGTCCAGGTAAACTTTCTATAATAGTGTAAATATTCTATATCAGCACTGTCTGATGCTGTAGTCATTAACCGCACATATCTATTGAGCACTTGAAATGTGGCCAATATGACTGAGGAAATGAAATTTTTATTTTATTTTATTTCATTTCATTTCAAATAATTTACATTTAAATTGCCACAGACACTGTTGCTTTCAGCCAAGATGGACTGTAAAACCAGATTTACCCTCCTACCTGAAAAAAAAAACCCCAAAAAACAAAAAATGTAAAACAATGGTTTTCAAGACACTGAATACAAGGCAACAAAGAAGAGTGGTCCCAGAGAAATGGGAAACAAACAAGATGCACTCTCTGAATGCAGGCTGTGATACAGGGAAAGGGAAAACTTCCTAATTCACAGAGTATCGAGTACTCAGAGGGTCTTGCCACAGTCAGGAGTCAACATTAACCTTCACTAAACACTGCTCTGCTCCTGCCTAACAAAACAAGACCCAAAAGTGTCAATTTTTTTTTAAGTAACTTAACTGCCTCCCAGAACAAAGTTCAAGAACATTTATAAGAATACAACATGTATTTTTATATTATTTACACCTAAAGAGGAAAAATTTACAAAATAAAATTAAATATTTACATAAAATAAAATAAAATTTTGCATAAAATAAAAAAATTACCAGGCATGTAATGAGCATGATAAGAAAAAACAATAATGAGAAGAAAAAAATTATTCAAACAGACCCAGAACTCACACTGATATTAGAATTAGCAGAGAACATTAAAAATTATTATAACAATTACATATGTACAAAAAGTTAAATGGAGGCATTGAACATTTAAAAAAGACTTCCATTAAATTTCTAAAGATAAAAATTACATCTGACATGAAAAACACACTAAATGGCATTAACAAAATAAACATTCCAAAAAAAAAAAGATTAGTGAACTTGTAGATGTAACACAAAGTATCCAAAATGAAACACAGGGGAAAAGATTGATTTTTAAACGAAGAGAGCATCACTGAGCTTTGGAACAACTTCATATACCCAATTTCATGAGTAATTAGAGCTGCAAAAAGAATAAGAGAAGAAAGAGAAAAGAGATAAAATACTTCAAGAAATAATGGCTGAAATTTTTCCAAATTTGATATAAATCATAAACCCACAAATCAAAAATGCTCAATGAACCCCACACAAAAGAAATAGGAAAAATAATACACACACATCATAATACACAATGCACATCATATTCTAATTGTTCTAACCCAGTGATAAAGAGGAAATCTTAAAAGGAATTCGGATGGAAAAAAGCAGTTGTGTAGAAAAACAAAGATAGGGATGATAGCAAACTTCTCATTAAAAAAACACAAATGAGAAAATGGTGAACAACATCTTTAAAGTACTGAAAGGAAAAAGAAAAAAATAACTATTAACAAAGAATTCTGTATCCAGTGAAAATATCTTTCAAAACTGAAGGTAAAATGTAGAATTTTTCGAAATAGAAAAGCTGACAGAATTAGTCGCCAGGAAATCTGTACTACAAGAATAGTCAACAGAAGTCCTTCAAGCAGTAAGGAAATGATGCCATATGGAAACAAGGATCTATACAAATGAGTATAGGATAAATGATAACTGCATGAGTACATATGTTTTTTTATTATTTATATTTTGTTCAATGAAAAATATAAAATTTTAAAAGGTCTAGAAAAAAATAGAAGTAAATCTTTGTGACCATGGGTTAGGCAATGATTTCTCAGACACAATAACAAAAGCAGATTCATTAAAGTACTAGTTGATAAATTGGACTTCATCAAAATGAAATCTTCTGCTCTTTGAAACACACTGTTAGAATGAAAAAAAAAGCCACAGACTGGGCAGAAATATTTATAGATCATATGTTTGCTAAAGGACTTGAACCCAGAATATATAAGAATTCCCCAAACTCAATAATAAGGAAAGAAATAACGCAGTTTTCAAAAAATGGACAAAAGATTTGAACAAACATTTCAAAAAAGAAAACTTTCAAATGGCAAATAAGCACATGAAAAAATATACAATATCATTAGTCATTTGGAAAATGAAAACCAAAACTACAATGAGATACCACTCCACACCAACTAGAATGGCAATAATAAAAATGATAGATAATACCAAGAGTTGGTGAGTATGTAGAACGACTAGAACTCTCATAAACTTATGGTGGGAATGTAAAATGTTACAACCACTTTGGAAAACAGTTTTTCTGTTTCTTAAAAAGTTAAATATAAACCTACCATATAATTCAGCCAATCCACTTCTAAATATTTATCCAAGGGAAACTAAAGCATATTGTTTTAATTTCCTAGGCTGCTTAAGCAAATACCATGAAATGGTTCTCCTTAAACAATGGGAATTTATTCATTCATGGGTTGACTGGGAAAAAGTCCAAGTCAAGGTGACATCAAGGCAATACTTGCTCCCTGAAGACTCTGGCTGCTGGCAGTCCTTGGTTCCTCGGTCACCTGGCAAGGCACATGGTGGCATCTGCTGGTCTTCCCCTTCTCTTCCAAGTTTCATTGCTTTCAGCTTCTTGCTTCTATAGCTTTCTCTCTGTGTGTCTGAATTTCCTTCTCTTATAAAGGACTCCTGTAGTAGGATTAAGACCCATCCCATATGCAGTGGGTCACACCTTAACTGAAGTAGTCTCATCAAAAGATTCTACTTACAATGGATCCATACCCTCAGGAATGGATTAAATTTAATAACATGTTTTCTCAAGTACATAGAACTTCAAACCACCATGCATATGGACATATAAAGGTGAACGTCAAACCACCATGCTTACGGACATATAAAGACATATAAATCACACTCTATGAATATTTTCTTACATGGCAAAAAGCACTTTGCAGATGTGATTAAGGTTACTGACTTTGAGATGATGAGATAATCCTGGATTATCCAGGTGGACCCAATCTAATCATGTGTCCTTAAAAGCAGAGAATCTTTCTCAGCTGTGGTCAGGAAGAGACATGAAAATAGAAAAAAGGTCTGAGAAATGCAACTTTGTTGGATTTGAAGGTGGAGGAAGGAGGCCACAAGCCAAGGAATGTAAGCAGCCTCTAGAATCCAGAAATAGTGAGGAACACATTCTCCCCTAGAGGCTCTAGAAAAGTACTCAGCTGTACTTATGCATTCATTTTAGCCCAGTGAGGTCATGTCAGACTTCTGACCTACACAACTGTTAGATAAGAAATCTGTTGTATTTTATCCACCAAATTTGTGATAATTTGTTATGGCAGTGATAGAAAACTAATACATGTTCATAGCAGCTTTATTTTTAATAGCCAAACACTGTAAACAACCCAGATGTTCATCAGCAGGTGAATGGATAAATACTTTGCAGTATATCCATCCATACAGTGGAATATTACTCAACAACAAAAAGGAGTAAACTTCTGATACCACAGCAACATGATATATCTCAAAATAATTATGCTGAGTAAAAGAAGCCCTGTCCAAAAATAAATAAATAAATGATTATATGTTGCATGGTTATATCTACTTAAAATTCTAGAATGCATGCTAATCTATAGTGTCAAAAAGTATATCAGTGGTTGCCTGAAGACAGGAGGAGGAGTCAAAGAGAGAGATTATAAAGAGGCACAAGGAAATTTTGGGGGTGATGGATATGCTCATTCTCTCAATTGTGGTGAGGGTTTCATGTGTCAAAACTTATCCAATTGTGCACTTTAAAATAACTGTTTATTGTATGTCAGGCATACCTCAACAAAGCTGTTAAAAGAAATTTAAATAACCACATGGGACTAGTGGTTACCAAATTGGACAGTGGGTTCTACAAGATAAAATAAAAGAAATATTCATTATGTTGGATATAAGTAAAGGTTTATTAAATTAAAATCAATAACCATAAAAGAAATGATTGATAAATTTATGTCATTAAAATTAAGGATTAAATCTCATCAAAAGAGAACACTAAGAGAATGAAAAGGCAAATCAGAGTGGGGAAAAATAATATTTGCTATACAAATACATGCACATATGATATAGGACATGTATCCAGAATATATAAAGAACAAATCAAAAAAGAAAAAGAAGGCAACTTTTTTTAGGTAGGTAAGAGATTTGTACTGACACTGCTCAAAAGCACACATTCAGGTAGCCAATAAACACATGAAAATGTGCTTATTATCAGTATTCATCAGGGAAATGAAAATTAAAACTGCAATGAGATACCAATACATGCAAACAAGAGTGGTTAAAATGTTACAGAAAACTGATAGTGCTAAATGTTAGTGAAAATATGGATCAAAAGTAACTCCTCCACTGCTGGTAAGAGAGCAACCAGGTACAACTACTTTGAAAAACTGTTTGACAGTCTTTACTAAAGCTGAACATATGCAATCCCTATAAACTAGCAATTTTATCCTTGGTATATGCCCAACAATGCATATAATATGCATCAAAAGACAAGTACAAGAATGCTCATTACACCATTATTCATAAAAGCAAAGAACTGGAAACAACTCAAATGTCTATTAACAGTAGAATAAATTTTCTCTACATGGACACAAGCTAAGGAATATGACACAGCAGTGAAAACGAGCAAAATATTGCCATGTTCAAAAACATGGATGAGCAGGGACAGGGTCTGCTGAAAATTAAAGACACCACACTTCCTTAAGCCACTGGGGAGCTGTGGGCTGACAAGCATCACCTGCTGGGCAGTATAGGTAAAGCACAGAGTCTAGAGGTCTCACAGGAAAGTCTGACAATCTTCTGGGTCTCATCCTCAGGAAACTTGAAACTGATTACACCCTCCTCCTGAGACCTGGGCCCATCTGGTCTGGGAAAATCTGATTGGGGTAATCAAGGAAACCAGATGCCTAGACAACAAAAAATTATGAGCCACACTAGGGAAAACAAATACATGGCCCAAAGAAACAAACTTGCACTTCAAATGAGATAGAGGAGTTGAAACAACTAATTAAAGGTATTCAAACAAATATGCTAAATCAATTCAAAAATCAAATCAACAAGTTGAGGGAAGATATGGCAAAAGAGATGAAGAATATAAAGAAGGCATTGGGCAAACAAAAGGAAGAACTCAAAGGTTTGAAAAAACAATTGGCAGAATTTATGGGAATAAGGCACAATAGAAGAGATGAAAAACACAGTGGAGACACAACAGCAGATCTGAAGAGGCAGAAGAAAGAATTCATGAATTAGAGGACAGGAAATCTGAAATCCTACACACAAAAGAACAGATAGGGAAAAGAATGGAAAAATATGAGCATGGTCTCAGGGAACTGAATGACGATATGAAGTGCACGAATACACATGTCATGGGTGTCCCAGAAGGAGAAGAGAAGGGAAAAGGGGCAGAAAGAATAATGGAGGAAATAATCACTGAAAATTTCCCATCTCTTATGAAAGACATGAAATTACAGATCCAAAAAGTGCAGCGTACCCCAAACAGAATAGATTTGAATAGACCCACTCCAAGACACTTAATAATCAGATTTTCAAATGTCAAAGACAAAGAGAGAATCCTGAAAGCAGCAAGACAAAAGTGATCCATCACATACAAGGGACAGTCAGTAAGACTATGCACAGATTTCTCAGTAGAAACCATGGAGGTGAGAAGGCAGTGGTATGATATATTTAAGACACTAGAAGAGAAAAACTGCCAACCAAGAATTCTTTAACTGGCAAAACTGTCTTTCAAAAATCAGGGAGAGTTTTTAATATTTTCAGACAAACAGACACTGAGACAGTTTGTGAACAAGTACCTGCTCTACAGGAAATATTAAAGGGAACACTACAGACAGACAGGAAAAGACAGGAGAGAGAGGTTTGGAGAAGAGTGTAGAAATGAAGACTATTAGCAAGAGTAAAAAGAGAGAGATAAAAAATAAAAATAAAATAAGATATGACATATAAAATCCAAAAGACAAAATGGTAGACAGTAGACATTACATTGAGTGAAACTAGCCGGAAACAAAAGGACAGATACTGTATGGTCTCACCAATATGAACTAATGTTAATGAGTGAACTTTGAGAGTTAAAGTTGAGAACAGATTACCAGGAGATAGAAAGAGGGTAGAGATTGGGTATTTGATGCTGAACAAGCACAGAATGTTCAACATGACTGATTATATAGATCCAGAAATGGATAACACAATACCATGTGATGGTAGCACAATATTGCAAGTACACTGAACAAAGATAAGTGTGAGTATGGTTCAAAGATGAAGCCTAGGGGCATGTATGACACCAGAAGAAAATATAGAAGCTAAAGACCGGGATTGTATAACTTAGCGAAATCTAGAGTGGTCAATGATGGTCACTAAATGTACAAAAATAAGAATGTTTTTGCATGAGGAAGAACAAATGAATGTCAACATTGCAAGGTGCTGAAAATTGGATGGTATAGAGGCAAAAATATAATCTACACAAATCAGAGTCTATAGTTAATGGTAACATTGTAAGATGCTTCCATTAATTGTAACAAAGGCAATATACCAAAGCTAAATGTCTGAAAGAGGGGGAATATAAGGGAGAGCGGTATGGGATTCTTGGTGGTGTTTTTGTTGTCTGACTTTTTCATTGTATTTTATTTTATTTTATTTTATTTTATTTTATTTTTTCTTCTATCTTTCATTTTTTCTTCTTCATTTTTTTTCTCTCCTCTTCCTTTTTCTCTGTAGAAGAAATGGAAATGTCCTCATGTAGATTGTGGTGATTAATGCATAACTATGTGACTATACCAGGAATCATTATTATTTACTTATGATGGATTGTATAGTGTGTGAATAAAACTGTATTTTAAAAATAAACAGAGGGATACAAATGCTGGAGAAAATGTGGAGAGAGGTATGTACCTATTTCCTGTTGGTAGGGAAGTAGAATGGTGCAGCCCATCTGGAGGGCAGTGTGGTGGTTCCACAGGAAGCTAAGAAAGGGGCTGCCATATAATCCTGCAACTCTGTTACTGGGTATATACTTGGAAGAACTGAGAATAGGGACACAAATGGACATTTGCACACTGGTGTTTATGGTGACAGTATTCACGATTTTCAATGGATGGAGGTGGCCTAAGGGTACATCAACTGATAAACAGAATGGTGAACTGTGGTGTATACATACAATGGAATATTGAGTGGTGGCAAGAAGGAATGAAGTTGTGAGGTGTGCAACTAGGTGAATGGACCTTGAGGACAGTATGTTGAGTGAAATGAGCCAGAATCGAAAAGACAAACATTATAACACCTTAATAATATGGACTAACTATAATGTGCAAACTCTGAGAACTGAATCTGAGAGCATAGGTTATCAGGGAAAGGCTTATTGTAAAGGTTCCTAGATTGTAAGCTCTTACAGCAATCACATCTATTCCTGAGTTGTAACGGTTATTTCTAAATTCTGAGATGCTGAGCTGTTTATGTATAACCTGGTCAGTCCCTGGAATTTCGGGTATCTGTGTGACACCTGAGACTAGAGGCTGATTTCAACAGCTATGAATGTCAGCATTACGCCATACAGCAACTGTTAAAGAAGCTGAAAAAGAGATCAGACTTCAATTAGAGATATGAACAAAATGGACTTGGTTAGGACTGATGTAAATCAGACTAAAGGGTAAAGGATGATATTGACTATGTTTTAAAACTTTAACTTCTATGTGAGACCCAAGGAAGAAATGTTTATTTGGTGCAAAAATCTGTATTTTCTATAGCACACTATACAATTAAACTTGTATGTTCAGTTTATTCAAACACCATATTACATGGAACCTTGAATAGGGAGAGAGATCTGGTTGGTTTGTACAGGTTAGCATGAAGCTCCAATACATCCCAGAGCAATCTGAGCAGAGAATAAAAAGTATTTGCAAAGCACCCTTGAAGGACTGGGGGAAAATGTGGAAATATTAAACTCCCCCACCTGGGGAAGCACTGGGGACTGCTCACAAGCATTGGGGACTACCAATTTAGAAGGCTGTGCCCGCAATCTTAGGGCTTGTCCTTATGAAGCTTGTTGCTGCCAACGAGAAGCTAAGCCCATTCATAATTGTACCTGAAGAGTCACCCCCCAAGAACTTCTTTGTTGCTCAGACGTGGCCTCTCTAAGCCAACTCTGCAGGTAAACTCAGTGCCCTCCCCACTAGGTGGGACATGACTCCCAGGGATGAGTCTGGACCCAGCATTATAGGATTGAGAAAGCCTTCTGGACCAAAAGAGGGAAGAGAAATGAAACAAAATAATTTCAGCGGCTGAGAGATTTCAAATAGAGTCAAGAGGTCCTTCTGGAGGTTATTCTTATGCATTATATAGATATCCCTTTTTAGTTTTTAGTGTATTGGAATAGTTAGAAGGAAATACCTGAAACTGTTGAACTGCAATCCTGTATCCTTGATTCTTGAAGACAATCGTATAACTATATAGCTTATATGGTATCACTGCACGATTGTGAAAACCTTGTGGCTCACACTCCCTTCATCTGTATGGAAATATGAGTAGAAAAATGGGGACAAAAAGTAAATGAATAATGGGGGGAAAGGTATATAAGATATTTTGGGTGTTCTTTTTTACTTTTATTTTTATTTTTATCCTTATTTTTATTTTTTGGTATATTAAGAATGCTCAAAAATTGATTTTTATGATGATCCTGTGAACAATTATTGTACACTTTGGATGATTGTATGGTATGAGAATATATTTGAATAAAATTGCATTAAAAAAACGGATGAATCGCACAAGCATAATGTTTAGTAAAAGAAAGAAGATCCAGAAGAGTACATACTGAGTAATGAATGGTGATAGAATTCAGAAGAGTAGTTACCAGGGAGAGTGGGTAATGACCAGAAAGGGGTAAGAGGGAGTGTGAATAAGGTTCTGTCTCTTGATGTATGTGATGGTTACTAAGGTGTGTTCACTTTGTAGAAAACCATTCTGCTGCATAACTATGAATTATGCATTTTCCTCTATGTATATGATACGTCAATTAAAAGCATTTACTAAAAAAATACTCATTTAACAATTAACCAAAAAATTAAAAGAAGAAATCAATGACCTTGATAAAATCCTGTCATCAAGTTACAAGTGGAGGATATTCAACTGTAAGCCCCATCCTGACTAGCCAGTGCTAGCCTGCTCTCCCCACCTGCCGTCTCTCCAGGTCCGATTAAAAAAATCCTTACCCGAATAAGGAAATTATTACAGCCAATTTTTGAGATTTTTTTGAAAAATCTTTTTTGAGATTTTCCTGTTTTACACTTAATTTAATGAAAACCTTCCCCACCCCACCCCCACCCAGATTCTGCGTCCATTACACTCAACTGAAACAACAGCGAGCAGCAGTTTCAGGTAGAGTGCAGAGGTAATTATAAAATAGCTACTTGTAAAGGCATCACTGCCATTTGTGCCACTTGAAATATTATCCCTTATGAGTTTTCTCACTGAATTAGTGCCATTTAATGTGTGCATATGGCCAAGGGGAAAATATAAAATTGATCAACGAGAACAAGAAAATTACTCCAGAGAATCTTTGTGGCTTTGTGAATTGTTGCTTGACATTGTGATTTTACCAGATATAATGGCATGATTTACAATTTACAACTGGGCTTGGGGGATGCAGATACAAACATTTTTACTTAAAATACCAGGAGCAGATGGGAGAAAAAAATACCGACTGGACTTCGTCCAGATGCTGAGGATGTTGCACGTACTCCGACTCCTACACAGAGGCATAAATAACACCAATTCCTCATCATCTACCAAACTGCAAGAGAGTCATCACATAGGTAATCCAAACAGTGGATAAATACAAAATAATTTCTCTATGTCAAATTATTTTGGATTATATGTGTTGCAGCCTGTGTTTCTGTTTGCCTTTTCTTATGGGGCTATTGGATGTCCTGGTTATTCACAATATCGCACAGAAAATCACGAAATTGCACCATGGAGACACAATTCCAGAGGAGCTAGTAAGCTAAGAACCATCCCACTTTGAAGTTTTGTCCCATGGTGCAGTTCTGCTCAGCCACACATTCTTTGTTAGAAACGGGCAGTGTCACCTTTCACACCGATATAAAAAATCACGATAGACTGCAAAGATTGCCAGAACTGGATTCTAGCCTCAGAGCTTCCTCCAAGCAGCTGTGGGAACATTTGACAAGTCTCTTCCCTGATCAAGGCCTTGATTTCCTCATCAATAAACCTAGCAGAAGATGATTAGATGATTGCTAAGGCCAAACTGGCTCTAGGTATCTACGGTCTGTTTAAGAAGAGCTGACCCTTCCTCTAGGATTGCTGCTTTTCCCAGTCACGTTATCCTCAAAATAATTCTTTTCATTTTAAAAGTTTCGAACATCTAGTTCCTATTAAACTCCAATTTCAGTGGCAGATGGCGATGGCTATAAAAGCAATAAAGAAATTAAGTAAGCAACAGAGATGTTAACTAAGAGATGAAAGCAAGATTTGCCAGAGATAAACTGCACCATAATCTACTTATAATCAGTTGAAAGTTGGCTGTATTTCTAATTATCTGGGTATTAGGATGATACTCATCTCCTCTGAGGAAAGGCCTGGAGGAAATGGAATAAAATGCAATAGGAGGGATAGAAGTTAGAGATAGGGAAAAACTTCCTGAAAGTTGTTCAAACTAGAATTCATTATAGAGTTGCAACTTGGGCACTGTCTTGTGGTACCCACTCTTAATATCCAAATTTCCCCAGGTCTATGAGGTGAGGAAGGGGTAATAATAATCAAATTATCAGAAGAATTTTAAAGCTGGTAGAAAAGCCACTAAGTCATACGATATTTTACAATGAAAAGGTAAGGAGGGAAGGTACAATGTCAAAAACAACTGATAGGATGACTCCATGCCAAAAAGGTTAGAAATTACTGCATTATGGAACCTCCTTCCCTGGGGAAGTCTTTTGAAAATAGACCCTCTATCGTCCTCTGGAGAACTATGACTCTGCTTAGAGGCAAATGAAAGATAAGGTGATTACTAAAGGCCTGTCCTAAACAGATGATTCTCAGTTGGGGCTAACATGAAATCATGTCCCAGGCAGCATTCTTAGCAGGTTCCAGACCCTCTCACACAACAGCAACTTGGTTCATGAGGCTCCCAGGAATCCAAGGCAGAAAAACTGTTCCCTGCTCTTCTGCACTCACTCCCTCAGCAACTCACCAAGCCATTTCTCCTCTCCACCTCAGGGCCATGCAGCAGACTTGGCAAACAGTGTGCTCAGAGGAAGTACCCCGACAGGACAGCTGAGAAGATGCCAGAGGTGATGGCCGCTGGACAACTGCAAAGACCACAGACTCCAAACCCCAAAGTACAGAAGGCCGTGTGAGCCCTTTTCCCTTACCCTGTCCCTGGATATTGCCAGATGGATTCAATCTGCTGGGCATTCCCAGACTTTTGGGGAAGAGTAAAAAAGCTGTAATGAAGGCTAACAAACTATGTGAACCTTACCAAAGAGGCACTAAGAAGTTTTAACAGGTTACAAGGTAAATGAATAGTTGCAGATTTCATAGTTAATATCAAAATGTCTGGAAAAACTTCCTATGTCACAAGAAAGATTTTTTTTTTTCCCTGCATTCATTCCTGTGTGACTTAGGCAAATCACTAACCTCTCTGGTCTCTGGCTGTTTGCACCAGAACCTTTTTCCACCAAGTATTTGGACACAGCATAAAAATGCATATAATACAAAAGGACCTGTAAGACATAAAGGTTTGCAAGGGTCAGAGCAAAGAAAAAATATAATAAACACAAATGGAAAAATAATAAAGCTTTGTTGATATCAACATAAAATTCAAGCCATCTAGTCCTAGTCAGCTAATGGAGATGGGATAACATCTGGCCTTTGATCTTCCTAGAAGTCAAAGGAAAAAAGGAAAACATGATCTATTATAAAATTCAGGGTATTTCTAAGATGCAAGGGAAGTCAAACTTTTCCTTAATCAGAGACAGGGAAGGAAATCTGAGAGGGTCTTCACAATTAAGGCTTTACGTGATGCAGTGACAGCAACTCCCACAAAATTCCTAAAACCTAAGAGATACAAGTGGCTAAAGTCCTCCATTTCCCTACAGATAAAATAGGGATGATATCACAGATGAACCAAACTCTTTGAATGGGATATTATAAAGATGAAAAGAACTGACTGTTGGACCCCTGGGCATTATAAGATGCAGAAATTTGGTTGAGGTGGACCCACGAGCATATTCATGTCTTGACTCTACAGTAGAAAATCCTGGCCAGGTTAATGGGGTATTTCACCAGACCAGATGAGTCCTGAGACTTTGTCTCTTACCTGCTTGAGGAACACATTTGCCCTATATTTACCACTCATTAAGCTCCATTAAGCTGAGAATATGTTCCAGTAGAAATATTAGCTATAGGGCCTCCCTTTATAACTAATACACACACAGCAGGAATTTATTTTACCATTCTCTTGGATGATAGAATGAAAATGTAAACTTCTGTTCTCAACCTAATACTTTAGTATAGCTAGGAATGAGTTTTTAAAAATAAAATATCAGTAGCTAAACTTCGGCTACAAAAAAAATGCAAAAACCAAAATTTGTCACTGCACCAGCCCTAAAAAAAAACCCACATTTTGATATGCTAACCACCCACTTTAATGGCATCAGCTATTGGCTAAATTAACCAGCCATTAGTTGGTGAATATTGGTATCGGCACAGGCACAGTTCACTGACTTGAAATAGACATTAAGTCATTAGACGTTAGTATCTGGGCCACGTGTGCACAGTTGGTTTTAAAATTTCAGCCAGAACCCTTTGTTCAAGTAAGATTGGCACAGGATATACAAATAAAGGCTGAGCTTCTCTAGTTGAGGGGGAAGGACAAGCCACCAAAGCCAGCCCTACCTGCCCTCCCAGCACAGCCAGCTGCTAGCCATCCCTTAGGACAGGCTCTGTCCCAAACTCCTCTCCCAGGTTATGGGGAAGGAAAAAGGAGGCATCCAGTGCCTTGCCCAGAACAAGAGGACATTTAGAACCTGATACCAGAAGACACTGAGCCAGAAGGAATCCTGACAGGTTAGCAAGGCCACCAGGCCAAACAGAGCATTCACACACCAGGTGGTACAGAAGGCCACCTTCTGATGTCTCAGCTCCCAGGAAGGCCCTTGCAGGGGCCGCAAAGGATGCATATTCACCCACATAGGATTGGTTAAAAAGAAAAAAATTTAAAAATTTGAAAATACACAGGAGAAGGAAAGGAACAAACAGACAAGTGCAAAACTCTGCTCCAATCTTTGGTTATCTTTATCCCCTTTTGGCCACATCCACCAGGCCAGGCCTCCACCCCCTAGCCGAGCATGTTCAGAGGCCACGAGAAGTCGCCTTGTTTTTCCCGCTGGTCACCGTCCTTCAGCATCCGCTGCCGCCCCAGCAGCTATGGCAATCCTGAACAGACCCCGAAACTCCGACTAATTAAAGACAAATAATTAAACACATTCAGGCGGGGGGCGGTTGGCAAGGCCCCCTGCATTGTGTGGCCATCTCGGCACTGAAATGGTTAGAGACCATATCCCTCCACGCGTTCCTCTCATTGTGGTGGAGAGCTCTTGAGAACGTTATTAGCTGGGTGTGCGCCTTGCCGTTTTTCCACACGAGGCAGATGGGTAATTACGAAGCTAATAGTCTGATTGAGAGAAATCAGATGCAGTGGTTTGCCCAATTAGATGATACATTAGCTTCCTTCTTTGTAAGCAGCTAATGTGTGAAGCAAAGTGGTATTTTCGAGGGTCAGAATCCTTAAACAAGTGCCGAGTTGCAGATTATTGTATCTCTCTTTTTTTTTCTAATGGAGGAAAAGTGCTAAGTCTTCATTACTAAAAGCATAGAAAATGCAAATCAGCTTCTGAAACAAAAGAGAGAAGGGACAGGCGAGAATATTTGGTGTCCGATGTGTCAACCTACAACATCAATTACATTGAAATGCAATGCATGGCAGCCTAATCAAGGATAGTATAATTGTAATAATTGCGTGCTTTTGTTGGAGAGCTGCTGCTGTTGTTATTTGTCAACCATTTGTTCCTCTCTATTGTTAAGGGGGGGGAGATTTTTTTTTTTTTAATGTAACAGAGATTGTGTAGGTAATGGGTGAGCGGGCGGCTGTCCTCAGAATGTGTATGAGGGTCTTACTTCCCAGCTCCGCGGCCGCTCCCCCATGGCCTTGGTGAGTTGCTGGGACAGCGATGTGAGCTTGGGGCAGCAGGGACAAAGTGGCCGGCCATGCCGGGGCAGGCTCAGACTCTGACCATTGCCCCAATGTCCCAGGGCAGAGGTGAGCTGAGTGACAAGCCTGAGGAGCTGGGAGGAAAGCTGGATCGGTGGAAAGAGCCTCACAGAGTATCCCTCTTCCCATCTTTAGCAAATATAAAAAGGTGGAAAGGAAGGAGGAGAGGAAGTGGCTATGCTAAGTTCTCCACCTCATTCTGTATTGTGACGTTTGGGCCTAAAGAAGGACTTGTTCTGTTTCTGTGAATAACCATTGCCTGCAAAACCCCCATGGGAAGGAGGAGGAAAATTCTGGGTAAAACGACAACAGCCTCAACAACAAAATGAAAGATGTGGTAGCAGAGGAGTTGGGCTGGCGCTAACCCCGAGGCACAGATGGGAACAGGGACTGAGGCTCCAGTGCAGCCCCTCACACACCCGCCCGGGCGAGCCCACCCTCTCCAGTCCTCGCCATGTAACTCGGGAGCAGGGTCCCCCCTGAGCAGTGGAGAGATCCAAACCCAGGATGCTCTCAAATCTTTGGCAGATGGAAAGAGCTCTCGAAAGCCTCTGAGTCATGTAAGCAAATGTCTTTTCCTCTCCCTCCCCCTGCCCACTGGTTTGGTTTTGTGTGTGTGTGTGTGTGTGTGTGTGTGTGTGTGTGTGTGTTTTCCATGTATATACATGTTTCATAAAATCTACTTATGGGGAAGGGAGATGAGAAAAAAACAGCTTAACAGCCAACTCTGGAAAGTAAAAGAAAAGAAAAACACAAAACAAAACAGGGATGCTCATGGAAAGTCAAAGTTGAGCTGGAAAATTCTCCTTAGGAGCAGCTCTCGGCATTCAGATCAGATAAGAGGTTTATTTTCTCACTTCAATTGGTCTTGCCAATAGATTGAAACAGAGGCACAATGGAAAGGGGCTAAAACATTTAACAGAGCTGTTAAATCTCATTCTCCACAGCTAAAAAAGAACAATCCCAGACCATCTTTACCAAGGAGAGGCTTCCCGGGCTGTAGGAGGCTTTGCCTGTAGCCCTGACAATCCTGTACATACTCCAAAACTCACACTAATTAAAAGCAAATAATCAAATACATTCAATTTGAAAAGTTGGCAAACTCATGTGTATTATTGCGTTAGCACCTTGGCATGGAAATGCTCGCACCACACTAATCTCGTTGTGCAGAAGAGCTCTTGAGTTTGCTGTTCACCGAGCCCGTGCCCCCTCCTCCCCTCCACCCCCTCTGGACCTGCCTTCCCCACCAGCCTCTCCCATTTTGACCAGAAAAATAAGAAAAGAAACTGCCTTAAGAAGGGCATTTGCTTTCATTTGGATCCGACAGAGGTTTGATGTGGAAAAGATGTTCTCTCCCCTTGCTGCCTCCTTATGTCTCCACCTAGGGAAAAGGTTCACAAGATATTGTAGTTTTTAAAGGAAGTTTGCAGCAGCAAATCTCAACTAAGCCATTCACAGTCACCCCTCACCCGCCAACACCACTCTCCCAGGGACTCTCCTTGTCAAACCAGTGGCCAAATCTGAGCAATAAGCTGACAAAATGAGAATAAACCTTCAGATCCAACGCTGCTTCCCTGGGATTTGAGTTTCTTAGGGGGCTGGTTTGGGGAAGAGAGGAGGGAGTGGCCCAGAGAAATGCAAAATTCCTGCCATCAAGAATGGGGTGAAATGAGCCCAAATCAGCCAGAATTTTTCTGGCAGATCTACTACCTGAGGCACTTTTCTCTTTCATCCTGGGCCCCTGCCAATCACAGCCTCCTGGTGTCCAGGGCTCTAAGGAAGATGGGCAGCTTGTCCTCCGCTCTGAACAAAAGAAAAACAAATAAAGTCACATTCAGCTGCATGCCATCTGTGTCAGATGGAAAAGGAGTGGGTCACACAGGCAGTGCATGCAGCCAGGTCTGGTAGGCAAAGAACAAATGCACGAAGCAAGAACAGGGCCTTGTGCATTCCTGGGAGGAGGTGCTTGAAGAAGCCAGTTTGTCCGCGGATGAGAAGAACGGGAGGCCTGTTCCCTGCAAGTCCAAAATTCCCCACCAATTTTCCAACATGTCTTCAATCACAGAAATTAGTCAAGAGCTTCAATCTATTGGATCTTTTCTTACTTCGGGCAGAATATTTTGAAGAAAGCAATAGGCAGGGGTCTTGGTTGACTCGTTGATGGTGTAACATCGTCAGTACAAACGATACATTGGACAGTTCTTGCAAAATCTGCCTCACCCCCTCTCCTTCATTCTAACAGAATCCACAGCCTTATCTGGAACCTGCCTGAATTAAAATGACCCCCTCTTTCCTTGCCAGGCTTCTGGTAATTATTTCATTTATTATTTAATTATTCATCCAATCATTCATTCCTTAATCTATTTGTTCGATGAACACTTATTAAGCTAACAGTTCTAGAGTTACTGCAATCGGCCCTGGGAATACGAAAATGAATAAGGTTTAGCCTCAGTCCCCAAGGAACCTGGAGCCTAGCAGGGGAAGAACACAGGTTTAAAAAAAATAATAGTAAGTGCAATACTCTCAAGTTTGTGCTAGAACCACTTAGGCACAAAGTGAAACAGGGGTATTCTGGGGAGGGGCCCCAGCATCTGCCGGAGACAGCTGTCAAGCTGCCATTAGATAAGGTTATCCTGAAGCCTCAGTTTCCTCGTCTACAAACAGGGATAAGCACAGCTCTCCCCCTTGCCTCACAGAACTGCCTTCTTTTATGAAGCACCCATCACACACCAGGCACTGTGCAGGGCCCGTATGCACCTCAAACCTCACAGGAAACCAGTAAAAGAGAAATATGGACATGAATTTCCAATGAGGAATCTGGGTGAGAGAGACAAATGGACTTTACACAGTCTCATAGCCAGCAAATTGAAAGCCAGAGTCTGAACACAGAACTGTATAAAGTTCTAGCCCATATTGTTTCCTCTACATTACTAAAGCAGTTTGTAGATTGTCAAGTCCCACTCAAATCCAAGCAACAGCTAATTGCAAATCACAGGCATAGGGAAGAGAGGGGTCAACCAAGGAACAGTTTGAGGAAGAGGCTTCTTTGGGGTTTCGAGCACATCCTCCTGTGGGCCCTGGGTGCCTAGCAGTCCTCAGGAGAGAGAGGCAGGCATCAGGGGTCCCTGTTTTCCCCTCTTCTGCTCTCCTCTTTTCCTGCTCATCCACGCAGGGTGGTTCTACTCTAGAACGTGACCCGTGATGTTTTGTATTTATTTCTGTTTGGTTTTATTTTTAATTGGAACATCATCGGCTCTCCTGACAGCTGTTTTGCAGTTAGGATTGTTCTACTGCAAATTACAGATGGGAGAGGCTCAGTGATCTCCCTGCCGGGGCCTCTCACAGTTCCAGCACCCCCACACGGCATGGCTGCACCATTTTCTTCCACTTTTTTTTTTGGTGGAGGGGCAGAACTCTAACCTGAAGTCCCAACGCTTTTTGAGAAAAACAGGCCAGCTCTTGGGCCAGAGGCAGATGCATTTAAACAGAGCACGGGCAGAGCTACCCTGTTCTAAACTGGCCTGGAAGCCAAGGGACCCAGGAAATCACACCTCCTCTTCCAGTCTCCCGCCCAGAGATGAGATTAAGCCGAGGGCTTTGCAAAGGAACTCCAGGAAAATACTGATAGATTGAAGAGCAATCGACAAGGCACTCAGGCTCCCTCCCTGAGCTCCACCTAGCCCCCCAAATTTGTGTCAAATCTTTTTTCTCCCCCTTGACGAAGCCCATGTGTGCATGGAAATGTTTCTGTGCATTAAAGAAAATCAATGAAAACATCTCAAAAACAATTTCAAGCTCCTCTTCCTCCCACAGGGTAGCAAAGTCAGACCCTGCTGTGCTGTGCGGGAGCCCCAAGGAAAGCCAAACTCACGTGGGTGGCAGAGTTCCACTGGAACCAAGCCACAGACCCCGCCATGCTGCTCCTTGCTTCTCTCTCCTGACATAGGGCACTGTTCTATAAAGCCTAGGAAAATGCTAACTCTTCTCCCACATCCCTTGTGTTTCAGTCTTTTACTGTATTTCTGTGCATTTTTTACCCCTGACCCCAGGGTGGGGCATCTTCGAGTGCAACAGGGTGTTGGCATTAAGACAGGGATGGAAGGGGCAGGCTGGTAGAAATTGGAGTCATTAGATTTAAGTTCAAATGTCAGTTGTGCAACTTTGCACGAGTCACTTAACCTCTCTGAGTCTCGTATTCCTTATCTTGAAAGTCAGGATAGTCACACAGATGTTGCAGGGCTACTGTGAGTTTTCAATGAGATGTTAATACACACTACCCAATATGTAGTAAGTGCCCAGCAAATGGTTGATTATCATTATTATTACTGTTATCACTAAGGAGAGTGTTGAGGCCAAAAAACTTGCCCACTGACCCCCAGCTAAGAGCAGCCCTACAAGAGCAGACAAAGCCAGACAATGTGGACTACTTAGAAGCTGCACTGCCTGTAGGCTGAGGAAGAGCCCCCGAGAGCACCTGCCTGAAGGACGCCATCTTTAGAGGTGGAGGACAGCACCTTTCAGCCTCCAGCAGACAAATGAAGAGACTTATTTTTCACAACTAAAAGAGACACGCTGGTGCAGTCGGGCCAGGAGGAAATGGGGGGAGGAGGCATAGGGAGTCACACCATGGCAGATGTCTTGGCTGGGAAAGTTCCAGAGGATGTGCAGTGGGCTGGGGAACAGGGGGCTTGGGCTCAATTCAGAACAGCCCAGCTTCCTTCCAGACGTGAAATGAGGCAGCATCCAGAGGGATCCCCGGGAGACCCAGGCGTGCCGGGCCTGCTGCCGAGTGCATGCAGCCTGGTCTTGGAAGCAAAGCTGTTTCACCTGAAAGGGCTAGAAAACCCTCACCCCTGGGGAAGAAAATGAAGATGGGATTTCTCCTGGGGTCGGAACAGGACTCCAATGGCCAGAGACAATGGCTCCAGAAGTCTCAACAACTCCACCCCTGTTGACAAGGGAACTCAACACCCTGGAGATCGGTGTGTGAAATCTGTACTGGGGAAGAGAGTCCTCATTTAGCAGAGAAAGTGCTGCGCTATCTATGTGTGAAAGCTTTTTTAACACTGCTCCCTGCTCTCCATATGGCGAACTTCACCCAGATTAGGAGGAACTGATGAACAAAGCTTCAGCAACTTGAAAATGAGAGCAAGCACCGGGAGCCCATCCCAAACGCAAACCACAGATGGGTGCCCAGGGTGGGTCCAGCAGGGCAGAGAGCCGGGCGGCCTCTCCCCGCACCCCTGGAACCTTGCCCTCAGTCCTCAAATGCATCCCCCCTCCCAGGGCAAAGTTTTGTTCCCTCTCATGGATGAAATTACCATGGCGAATAATTAAAATAACAATAATAATAATAACCAGCACCACTTATTGAGCACTTACTATGTGCAAGACAATATTCTAGGTACCTTGCATGTATAATTTCAGTTAAGCCTCACAAAAACCCTATGAATATGGATCTTTATACCAATTTAAAGTTGACAAAACTGAGAATCAGAGAGGTTGTCTTTTGCCTAAGGACACACAGGAAGATTCAAACGGGGATTGATTATTCAATCAAGGTCATGTTCCTCAGTAGCACCCCCTCCCTTCCCCTGAGCAAGCAGAGAAGTCAGGAGGTATGTGGGGGGCACAAAGGGGTAGTCTCCAATGGGAAGCTGAGGGGAGTATCCCCATGCAGGCATGGGGGACCCAGGCCTTTTCCCTGGGTCAGAGGGCTAGTGGCCCAAATCCCTGATGGTTCATATTGTGGGGATTTGTGGGGGCTGCAGAATCACTGGCTCACAGACCATCAGGTTGGGAAGGGAACTTAATGACTAATATCAACCCCTACAAGGAAAATCCAAGTCTCAAGGAGGCCAAACCGAGCGCAAAGCAAGTTGTGTTAGTAGGAACAGCCAGGACCCAACCAGCTGTATTCATTCTATGATGCTGTAAAGACTTCCAGGAGAAGGGTCATCCTCCCCTGCCCTGTTCTATGGCAACCTCTAACTAATCCTCTCCAAGGTGGAGAAGCCCCCTGGAAAAGCAGGCCCAGTTTGTTTGGGCTCCTGCTCCCCATCCAGGACCAACTTCCACCTATCTCTCTATCCTTCTCACCCCATTTCTGCACCTCATTTAAATGTGACTGTTCCCGACTGCAGCCCCCCACCTCCAGCCCTGTGCTGCGTCCCCTCCAGCCACACCCCACTGGTTTCCTGGCAGGGTCTGTGGACCTGCGCCTTCCCCGTCTCTCATTTCAGGCTCCCTGGCTGAGTATAGCATGACAAAGCTCAATGCAAAGATGTTTAAAACGTTTATCTCAGTTATTGTATTATTTACAGCAACTCTGCACAGTGCTCGGGGCATTGCGTGGTTTGAAAGACGCTATACAAACGAAAATTGCGTGGCATTGTTTGTTCCTCCACATTCTGCGAGAAAGAACCAATCTAGTAATCACTGTTTTTGCTCCTCAAATCAGGGACGCTCCATTTTGTGTGCGTGGTGACTAATCTGGAAATAAAGATTCATAGCAAATGTATAAGGAGATCTGGAAGCAGTCACGGCCTTGTGAATGAAAGAAAGGCAGTGGGGAGAAGGAGGACAAGACGGTCAGGCTGAGGTCGGCAAGAGCCCTGTGGTCTCTCTGCGGAGGGTCGGCAGCCCATCCGCAGGCGGGGGGAGGTGCCACATCACATATCTGTCCCAGGAAGACAGAGCAGCCCCCAGGGAGCCCTTTGCCCCAGACCTGCACATCGCCAGCTGCAGTCCGCCTGCAAACCACCCTGCTGCTGGGTCTTCACCCCGAGGTCAAGTTCTCTGGAGCTGAGGCTGACCCTTTGCAGAACAAAAGTTATGCGTGGGGGGAAGGGAGGAGAGGATGGGAATGGCCAAGCAGAGACCAGAGTCCCTCTTCAAGGACATGGAGGGGAGAACCAGGAAGGGAACTGCTTCGGAGCACTGAAGCCATCCAGCTGGTTTCCGGCACTGTTGTTCTGCTAACTCAGGCCCTTGCCCAACAGGCCAGACCCCGCCTGACCAGTCTGTGTTCAGACATAGCTGAGGTTCGACACCAAGTTTGGGTGTAGCAGCCAGATTGTGGCAGAGATGAAGACTAGGTAAGTACATTCACCAGAACTCAGTCTTCGGAAAAGGAGTGAACCTGGAGTCACAGCCTGGCCCCAATTTACCTTCCCAGTGTCACCCTCTCGTCTTGTCGTTCCCCTTTCCCCCTGGCTACCAGTCTCACAATTTAGCTGCACCACTAGCAGTCTGCCTTTCCCTTGCTAAGCCATAGCCATGCCTGCTTGTCACTCCCTAACTTTTCCCCTGGCCTGCCCAAATTCCATGCAAACCTCAACATCCAATTCAGATGCCATATCTTCTGGAGAACGCTCCATAATTCCCCCGTAGTTCATAGCAAGATGAGTCAATCCCCAATGTGACCATGAAACAGATGTGTGTGAGTGTGCCCCCAGCAGACATTAACTCCCGGAGGACAGAGGCCAAGTGTGGTCTGTTCTCCAAGCAGCCCTTACCTCCAGCATCCGACAGAGAACCTGCCCCAACATTTGTGACTCTGTTGGAGCGCCCTGGTCATTTTGTCACCCACCCAGACACACTCACCATCATCCCAGCTGCCTCAGGCTCCAGTCTGGGCCACATGGGGCCAGGTGGGCAGAAAGGGGGAGGTGGTCATGGATAATCAAATCATGGTCAAAGACTCAACTGACTTCCCTTCTCCTTTCCAGAGGTTTCTCTGGCAATTTCCAGGTTGTGCTAAAAATTAACAATTCCCAAATAGTTCACGTTCTATACATTTGCCAAGTTTTAGAGCGTTTTCTGTCAAGTTAAACTGCAGCAGAGTCACACAGCAATTTAACAGGTCTGATGCATGAGGCCTCATCATCAATTAACGGGAACATTTAGAAGCGAGGTAATTGCAGGCTGCATTCCTGAAGCCCGAGGCACCGAGGCTACAATTCTGGAGTTTATTATAATAATGGTGATGGGAAGGGGTCCCAGGGATTCCATTTTCCCAGACTCTTCAGATTGGCATCAAAGTGTCCCCAGGAAGGGATCTAGGATGCCATTGCCCCTCTCAAAGTCAACTCCTCCCCCCGGGAGAGAGCCCTGGGCTCAGCCAGTCCCCTCCCCCAGGCTTCTTCTGCCCAAGAGCAGATTGTGCCCTCCATTTCTCTTGTCCCCAATCCCAATCCTATCCCCACCTCAGACTACTCATAGAGAAGCTGGCTCCCTGTGTTAACTAGTCACTGACTGATTCAAGTAGAAGGGTCCTGGCTTCCCTGCAATGAACTATAGGCTACGGGGAGCCTTCCCCTCACTGTAACAAAAAAAAGGCAAATGCCCAGCGCTAGAGAGCTGTTACTAAGCTTTGCAGATCCCGCTTTTAAATGCAAATATCCTTTTTGAGGAGAAATCCGTTAGGTCACTAATAACAGTATGAATAACTTGGTATGAATTAGTGTAGCTGATTCTTTCCACCTGACTGGAAGAGCTTCAGTTTTAGGAAAGCATTAGATTCCTGGGAAGAGCATAGGAGTAGTCTCTCATGGAGAAGAGGGAAGAAATAAACCGCAAAGCTTTGCCCAGGACCGTCCTTGAATTAACGCTTTAGTTAATCAATGAATGAACCATCAATTAAGTCAACGAATGGATCATTGGATAGAACAGGTCCCATTTCGCCATTCCACCTTTTCAGATGAAACAAGCCAATGCTAGATCCTCTGTCCCCCACTCCCACTGTAAGGTGTCAACAATGCCAGGGGCCTCATTGAGCACAGCGCCACTGGGGGCTCTGGTCCTAAAACCCCACAGGAACAAGGTATTATTGAGTTTGGCAGCTTATGAAGAAAGCTTCCCACCACAGCACCTGCCCTATCCCACTCCTGCTTCCAGTTACCTTCCAGTTCTGAATCATGGACGGTTTTAGAAGATCTTTCATACCCTTTATTTCCTCTCCCCTTCCTAGAGCCAAACAGCAGGGGAAGAACTTGTCATAATCATAACAAGAGGAGTAAAGGATGAAGATATGTTGTGGGGAGTGAGAAGCCCTGGCTGAGGTCCCTCTGACTTAGGTCTTCCACCTCTGCCCAGGTCCCCCTGCTCTCCTCCGCCCCCAGGCCTATTGGGATTGCAGCAGGGATGCTGTTTCAGTTTGCTAATGCTGCTGTTACGCAAAACACCAGAAATAGATTGGCTTTTATAAAAGAGGCTTATTAAGTTACAAATTTACAGTTCTACAGCCATAAAAGTGTCCAAGTAAGGCATCAACAATTGGGTGCCTTCACTGAAGAACACCGATGGCATCCAGAAAACCTCTGTCAGCTGGGAAGGCACAGGCACATGGCTGGTGTCTGCTCTGGGGCTCTGGTTTCAAAAAGGCTTTCTCTAGGACATTTATCTCTAGATGTCAGGGGGTGTTCTCTTAGTTTCTCCCATGCAAACTCTGGGCTAGCAAAAGTCTGCTTTCAACAGCCATCTCCAAAATGTCTCTCTTGGCTGCAGCACCAAGCTCCTTATGTCTGAGCTCTTTTATAGGACTCCAGTGATTAAATCAAGACCCACCCTGAATGGGTGGGGTCCATATCTCTATGGAAATAATTCAGTGGAACATTTCACCCACAGTTGATTGAGTCACACCTCCATGGAAACACTCAATCAAAGGATTCCAACCTAATCAATACCAATACATATGCCCCCACAAGATTGCATTACAGAATATGGCTTTTGGTGGGACATAAAATGTCCAAACTAGCACAATGCCAAGTGGATCATTAGGTCTGCCTTGCTTTTGACATATCAGGACTCCAAAAGTGAAGTCCCCTTGGGTAAGAACAACCACAGAAGTCAGAACTGGCTTTAATGGTTAGAGCTCACATGGCCAACATATTTCTTAGCTTCCCCTGTGATCTCTAGGTATCTGACTGACTTAGGCTCTGTCCCTGAAAATCTATTCCTGGCTGCTTCTGTGAGCCATGCTGAGGCAGGCAGCTTCCAAGACAGCCCCAGGGATCCTTGTCTCCTGGAATTCAAGTCCCGTGTAATCACCTCCCACACTGAATAGAGCTGACCTGTGTAACCAATGGGATATTGCAGAAATGAAGGAGCATAACTTCTGAGGCTAGATCATAAAAGCTATTGCAGCTTCTGTTTCACTCTGTCTTGATTCATTTACTCTGGAGGAAGCTAGCTGCCATGTTGTAAGGATACTCAAGTAGCCCAAGAAAGAGGTCCACCTGGAGAGAAACTGAGGGCTCCACCAATGGCCAGCACTGACTTGCCAGCCATGTGCAAGAGCTCTCTTGGAAGTGCACCCTCCAGATATGGTCAAGCCTCCAGAAGACTGCAGTCCCAGCTGACATCCTTATTGCCACCATATGAGAGACCAGAACCAACCAGTTTAAGCCACTCCAAATTCCTGACTCCCAGAAACTGAGTGAAATAATCAATAAATTTTTATTATTGTTTTAAGCTACTAAGCATTGTATTTGTTATGCCACAATAAATAATGAATATCCATGCCCAGTGACATGTTTATTCATGTATTTAATTCATTTGATGGATAGATACAGAGCAAACAAAATGAGGTAGGAACTCTTGGGAAAGAAAAATTTAGCATGATCCCTTCCTTCAAGGAGCTTACAACATAGTTAGGAAGACAAGATGTACAGACCCAACTCAGTCAAAGAGCAACATATGACCAAGAGCTTCTGAATTTAAGGAAAGAAAGAAAGAAAACTGTGGGCTGGAGAGAAATGCCCCTCAGCGAGAGTTCTCAATTGCCAATAACAGAAGAAACTCTAACTTCAGTAGAAAAGAGACTTACTAGAAGGGTAACTGGGGCTCACAGATGTGATGGGAATACTAGAGAATCAGAGAACAGACAAAACAAGGAGCCAGGGAGCTGAGGACACAGCCAACTCTCCCCAGGCACAGTCGGACCTGTGGCCCTGCTGCCACTCTGTCACTGGACACTTGCTGCCCTGCTGGACTCCCATTGCTCGCTCCAGATGTCAAGTCCCAGGTAGACAGCCACATCCAATTGGCCAAGCCAAGGTCAACTGCCTGTGTGCAGACACCAAGGGACAGGAGAGGGTGCATCTGTCTCTTAGCTCTCTCCACAATGAGGGAATTGCCTCCAAACAGGAAACATATTGGGAGGCTGAGGAGCCACCACGGTGGGACAAGGAGTCATTTGGGACAGAGGAAAAGCATGAGCTAAAGTGACCAGGATCTGCAGTCCATCCCTCTTCTTCCTCCATGTGCCAGTTTGAATGTATTATGTCCCCCAAACACCATTATCTTTGATGTAGTCTTGTGTGGGAAGACGTATCAGTGTTAATTAGATTGTAATTCTTTGAGTGTTTCCATGGAGATGCACCCCACCCAACTGTGGGTGATGACTCTGATTGGATAATTTCCATGGAGTTGTTGGCCAGCCCATTGGGTGGGCCTGAATTAAATTACTGGTGCACTATATAAGATCAGACAGAAGGAGCGAGATTGCTACAGCTAAGAGAGACACTTTGAAGAAAGCACAGGAGCTGCGGATGAGAGACTGTTTGAAGAGGGCCGTTGAAAGCAGACTCTTGTTCCGGAGAAGCTGAGAGAGGACAAATATCCCAAGTGCAACTAAGAGTGACATTTTTGAGGAACTGCAGCCTAGAGAGAAACATCCTGGGAGAAAGCCATTTTGAAACCAGAACTTTGGAGCAGACGCCAGCCACATGCCTTCCCAGCTAACAGAGGTTTTCCAGATAGCATTGGCCATCTTCCAGTGAAGGTACTAGATTGCTGATGTGTTACCTTGGACACTTTATGGCCTTCGGAGTATTACTTTGTAACCAAATAAACCCCCTTTTATAAAAGCCAATCCATCTCTGGTGTTTTGCATTCCGGCAGCATTGGCAAACTAAAACACTCCATCTGGGCCCTCAGTATACTTAAGCTTCCTCATCAAAGAAATGGCCCAATGGTGTCTACTTCCTTCCTCCTCCTCATCTTCCTCACCATAACTGTGAAGCGTTCTCTCTCCCCAGACCCCCACCCCAACTAATCCTATCTGCCATCTGTCCTGCAGATATAAGGATTGATGGCCTAGACTAGAAATCGTTTTTGCAGGTGGGATTTAATGAGGACCTCCCAGAGTACTCCCTGTTAAATAAGCAAGCATGAACCCATGAGGCAAACAAAAATCATGGGTTTGACCTAGCCTAAGCCCATCTCTCTGTCCACTGAGTCTTCCAGAGGTGGTTGATTATAGCAGCCATCCTGTATGAAAACAAGTGGGAACATAGGGAGTGTGCCATAAAACTTCTGAACACCCACAAAACATGCAAGGAGGCCCATATGATAGATTGCAGTGAGTCTGCAAGGTACACAACTCACCAAGCTCCTTGCTATCCCCTGAGAATGCCTGTCTCCCTCTCTCAACCCATGCTTACAGGTGTAGCTGCCAGAAGCCATATAGGTGACCAAGTGAACCTTTAGTCTGGCCCAGACTTTGGCCTCTCCCTACTGTGCCCAGCCCACCTTTTCTCCCAGGATGTAGCAGTGCATCCATTTTTAATGACCCAGCTCCTCCAGGAACTCTTCCTTGACTACTCTAACGTGACCATCCATAGTACTTTCCATCTGTGTACTGTCTTTAGCACTTGATTATATGCCACCTTGAAGGTTAGCTGAAACATCAACCAAACCACCCAGCCACTCAAGGCCAAGCTCTATCAGGCTGGATGCTTAGAGGGGCCTCATTTCTCCCATCGGGGCACAAATCAATCCATCCTCCCTCTTGGTAAAAGTGTGAGCTTGGCCAAGGTCAGAAGTCCTTGAAAAACCCCAGTGTCTTCCACCCCAATCCAGGCCACAACACTCTATCCAGCCAGGCAACTCTGAGCTCTATGGAGGCACAAAACAACATTTGCTAATGTTCTCTCCAGAACTTTAAGCAAAAGCCCAGTGGTCTATTGTACCACAGGAGACCAGGGGCATCATCCTTTCAGAGGCCTTCAGCAACTCAGAGGTACCTTTCTTTGGTCCAGATGAGCCTTCTCCTCTGCCAGGTGCCTATCCTCTCTCCACAGATACTTCCCTTCATCCTCATTTGATTTCCCACTACCGCTTTCCCCAGGTCCTCTGAAATCCAGGAAACCTTGCCATCATATAAAAATGCCTTCTTTAAGAACTGGGATGGAGCTTTAAATAGTTGGGTGAATGAAATGGGGCGGGAGAAGAGGCCTGGAGATGACAGCAATCAGGAGGAGAGGGAGGCCTCCCTGTCATTCCCCCTCGTTATCTGTCTGTTTTACTCCCAGTCCAGGTCCTACCATCATCCAGGGAGATTTCATGGACATAAGCACCACCCTTCAACACTAAACCTTGTGAACCTTTAGCCAGGTCTAATCTATTGACTCTAACCCCTTCAAATCTGCATTCTGATGGCCACACCTTGAGCCTTTTCAACAACTTAACTCTTAAAGTCAATCCCCTATCTTAACCTCAGTCTCTTATTTTTCTTTTCCTCAATTTACCAGTTACTTTTTTTTTTGCCTCCTGAATATTTTTCATCCATGGCAAGCTAATTTTCTCTTCATCTGTCACTTCCTTTCTGGCTTCACATCTGTCCCTTTCTGATGGAGACCTCGTGATCTGCCCCTTCAGTAACTTCCTCACATTACCTTTGATCTTCCCTGACTTGGGAACCTGAACTCTGGACCCATCAAATTCCCCTGCTCCTGCAGCCAAGCTGCTGAGGGCTTCCCGAGGAAACCACACACCCATGTGGTCTGGAACTGCCATGGATTGCCATGAAGCTGTGGCCTGCAATTTCAACCCTGCTGCCAAGTCCCTTCCTCGCCATTCTCTTTATCAAGATTTCTGAAAATTTTCTCTCCCCTCAAAACCCCTTCCCTGTCCCCCTTCACCTTCACTCCATCTCAGATTTGCCAACTTCTTCCCTAAAAATATTGAGGCCACAGGGCAAGCCCTCCCTCAGCTGCCTCCCCACTGCTAACCTGTCTACACCATAACCTGAACTTTCCCCTTCCTTCTGCTTACCTGAAAGAAGCATCTCTCCTCCCATCCAAGGCAGCTCCTTCTACCTGGGCTCTGGGTTCCACCTCTTGCACCTCCTCAGAGACCACATTCCATCCATCATTTTCCCTCCCCTCCATCTTTAGCCTCATCCTCTCTGCCGCCACCTTTCCCTCAGCATGTATCTTAAACATGCTCAAGTCTCTCCAGTCTTAAAAATAAATACACCCCTTGAGAGTCCTTCTTCCCTACCCCTCAAATCAGTTCTCTGGGCTCCTGAATCATCAGTATGACACCTTCATCATAGCACCTGTAGCACTGCAGTATAACAAATAATGGACTTGTCCATGCTCCCCTGCTAGATTATAAGCTCCTTAAAGGCAGGGACCATATCCAAATACGATTTTATGTGCTTCCATAGTTTCTAAAACATAGCAGACACTCAGTAACTGTTTCTTGAATGAATGTTAAATGCATAAATCATTTCTTCCCATAGACTCCTTAGGCCTGGAGCTGTACCCCACCACCATAATACAGGGCATGCATGATCATGTGAAAGCCATTGAGCAATTGAACTGAAATGGAAAACAGCGCCCTTTTGCAAGGTTCTATCACTCTGCTCTGTGCAAGATCCCAAATCTGAACTTGAAATTCAACCCGTTTCCTATTCAGGTCCACACCTACTTGGTGTTCCTTTTTCCTTTCACAGATCAACTAAATTGAATATTAAACATACTTTCCGCAGCTCCCTGAACATGCCTCATGCTTTTTGTGCCTCTTGCCTTTCCTAGAGTGATTCCTTCTCTCAGGAAAAGCTCCCCTCCCCCATCATTCCCTCTCTGGCCAAAACTGAGTTACCATCCAAAGCTCAATTAAAACGGTGCCCCTGAGAAGGCTTACCTGTCCCTCCCCTTCAGAACAATCTCCCCTTCCTACACTTTGGTCAGGGTTCTGGCATCGTATCCTCAGAACATACTTTGCATTTGCATCAAATGTATGAACTGGAATTATGTGAACTCCTAGAGAACAGAGATCAGGACTAGCCCTCATGAAGCCGTAACAAATGTGTGGGATTGAATTGAACTGAGAATGGAAGGCAAGGCACCCGGATTGGCAAATATCAAAATAATCCATTGTAATGTGCCCTTCACACCATGGCTCCCTTTCTCCTTCCAGCTCTTAACCAGCCCCTTGAGAGAAAAAGTCATTCTATAGCATGGAGCATAGTACAGAACATACCTTTATCATAGAACATATCACATTGCATTGCTCAATAAGCATTATTACTGAACAATGATGATAACACAATATCTCCCTATTGAATTAGGAGTTTATGATGTAATAGGATCTGCATAAAAGACCATGGAAAGGAGATGAGAAGATCAATGGAAACACCATTCTAGGGATGTGCCACCAACCTTGTCCATCAGCACTGCAGGTGTATGAGGGCCCCGATCATGACAAGCCAAGGAGGAGCATCCATCTTTCCCCGCACATGGACTGTAACACCTCACCTTAACCTTCAGCTTCCCACCAGCTATTTTCACCCAGTGTTCTTATGATTGGATTTGGAAAAGACTCTCAAGTTTAGAAAAAGAGCTGGAAACTGGCAGACTCTCTCATTATGCAGTCAGAGCAATGGATGTCTTAGGCATCTCCCAGTGCTGCCAGCAGTAAAGCAAGTTCTTGAGGACACTCAGATCCAGATCATCAATGGCGCTTCCAGGTATCTAGCTATTGGGTTCATTGAATGAATTTTTATTAAGTACCTACTGTGTGCCAAAGGCTTACCTTATGGTGCTTATATTCTAGTTTACTCACCTCAATTCAACAGCATTTTTAAGCACCCACTATGCTGTTGTAGAAGGCAGAAAGGCATAAATTTCATACATTCACTGATGACAAGGAGCTTGTCATGTCATTGGAGAAGAACAAGGGCAATGTAGGACAACGGAATGGACATCCATATGCTATAAACATGTTCCTCAATGTAATACGTATTTCTACCTCCTTGAAAATAAAATGATGGATAAAAACCCATAGTGAATTTTCTTAAATCCTGAAATCTCACTGACATACCTTTCCTTGCTTGCTCAGAGTCTGCCACAGATGAGCAGGTCTTACTTTCATCACGTAACAGTATCTCAGCACGTGGCTTCAAGGTTGGCTTCAGCCACAGAGGACTCTCATCCCTTCTCCTATGCTTTGACCTAGACCTGACAATGCATCACTTCTGTCCACAGCCCACCAGCTAGAATTGGTCCTGTGGCCCCACCTAATGAGGGGGCTGCTGGAAAATGTGTGGGATCACGCTAATAGTCCAAAAGCAATACACATCTCTACCATGCAGCCAAAGGGAAATTTTTACTCATCTTGAAGGGTCAAGGGTCAAACACACCCAGACCAGCACAGGGCAAGAAGAGACCTCCAACTCGGAAAGTGGGAAACAAACTATATGTACACAAAGGAGATTCTAAAACACAAGAAAAAAAATATATTTAAAAGGGCCAATCTCAAATGGGGCAACATGCTTGCCATCATCTTAAGTAGTCAACCAATGGATCAAAGGATAGTTGTTAAGCATCTTCAGAGTCTCAGAAAAAATAAAGTTCCCATGGTCTGATTCCGTGTTGGATACACATCAAAGCCCTGGAGAGCAACACACAAGCTCTTTCATGCAATTCTGAGACTCTTCCGGATAATAGTTGTGAGTGTCAGGGCTGGGTTTCTGTTCTATCTCAATCCCTTTCTATCCTTTCTTTAGCTCTTCACTTTCACTTTTATGCAGAAGGGAATGAGATGTTTCTTTTAATAGAAAAGGCATGACCCCTTTAATCCATTCCAGCTTCCCAAGTAATCTATTCCAAGGAATCCTGCCTCGCTTTGCAGAGCCTCTCTCTCTCTTCCTTTCTCTTTCCCTCACCCCCCGTACATGCACTCATGCACACACACACATACACATGCACAATCACTCTCCTGGAAGCCCCCAAATGGAGTAAGGAACGCTGATGCCGTCTCTAGCTTCAAGCATGGGCATCTAGTAGGGTGAGCCCATCTCTGGGATGTCAGGACTCAGAGGAGGACCTCACCTCACCCAGGTAAGCAGAGGAGCCCCAGCCCCAGGACCCCCTCACATCTGAGGCACTTCAAGCAGCCTTGCAGATAGACAGGCCTGCAAGTTCAAGTCCCAGCTTTATGTGACTTTGCGCAAGCAAAGTTCTTCAAGTCCCAGTTTTCTCATTTGTGAAATAAAGACAATAATTCCTGCCCAGGAATGACTGAGGATTAAATGCAAGGCACTGTAGCAAGTACTCAGTAAGTGGAGCTGCTTTTCTCATCATCCCTAGTCATCACCGTTAGAATAATTGAGTGCTTTGAAAAAGGACTGTGAGATGTTTGGGGGTTGGAGAGTAGGGGTGTCGCTGTTGCTACTGGCAGTCCATATAAGGGAGTTCAGATAATTCAGGGAAGTGATCTAATCCAATGGCACCGTCTATCCTAGGGGTGATAAGAAGCTCTTTACATGTGAGCTGTTCCAACGCTACATCAGCTGCACACCCCACCTTTCCTCTGACCTCCTGGGGAAGGCTCGTGGTCATTTAGTGAGCTCAATGTGCTGGCTGCATACTCATTGATCCTACCAGTTTCATAAAGATTCTGCTCAGATCATAATTTCTGAGAAAAAGAGAAGAAAAAATGCAACTAAAAAATAACTAAGCAAATCACCCTTTATGCACATTCACCATCAAATTGCAGGTCCAGCTTTTAGGACCACACTCCTGAGCAGGGCATCTCAGTCTATCCTGCTCCAGCCTGCTTACAGGACACCTAACACATCCCAGGTGGGACACACACACACACACACACACACACACACACAAGCCCACCCCAGTGTGAGCCAGTGGAAATTCACCAGCCCCGTTCCTGCTCACTTCCGGGTCACTGCCCCCCACCATCTGCATCAGCCTTTGTAATGGGCAGCTCCTATTTTCCAGCAGACACCTCGGGACACACTCTTTCGCCTCACATTCCAGCACCAGGGCCCTTGGACACTCTCCAGCCCCAACAGGTGAGGAGTGACCCTCGACACTTCCCTTGGTGAGGTCAGAGGAGATGCCTCCATTGTGACCCCACACTGCCCATTTCTTCAGAACCTTCCCGTGCCCCACCTATCTATGGTGTATTACTGGTTCATTTGTCCTCCATTCTGTCTGGCCACATGTTTGTTCTTAAAGGAGGGAAAACATGGGTTTTGGAGCCCAAGCAAGAACATCTAGGATGAGGAGGGAAGAGAGAGCCTAGACTTTCACTGAAAAAGACTCCATGAGGTTCCCAGACCTCACTCCTGGCCATTCTTGTCAAACATTCATCTGAGAGAACCAGATTGCTGCTGCTACTGCTGCTGCTGAAATTAACGGAATCTGGCAGGAAAACCTTTTGTTTTTCCAATCTTGGATTTTGCCAAGCAAACACAGGATCTTGTTGAAAATGGCTGCTGTGGAGGAGTCGATTTCGGTGTAGCCTGGAAGCTCTCGCTGCACAGCCCTCAACCCGGGTGCACCACAAGCAGGCGCGCACACCCTGAATTCTTTCCACTTCAGAGACACTGCCTTTCTATAAATGCAAATAAAATGTTAAACAGGAAATCTTTCAGGATCACTGCCATGGACAAGAACCAATGCCAATTTCCCTTCTCTCCAATGGCAGCAGCTCCGATCCGACATTTTGTGACTTGGAGATGCCGATTACAGGTTGAGTGGAATCGAGCCAGAGACACTGGAGAAAAGTGCTTTTGCCTTAAAGTGTGATTTTTGTCCTCCTTTTCCCAATTCATCTTCCTGGCCTTAGTGTCTAGTGCCCAAATGGGTACCTCTTCTGGCACTAAAAGGATAGATGGACAGAGACAAACGTGGGTAGCATCAAAAGTGCAAATTTCACAGCTGAGGAAAGAATTGTTTTCCCGTATGCCATGATCTCCCTCTTCACCACCCCCACCCGCAGCCCCCTTCCTTCTTTTCCACCTGGTTTCATCCCCTAAATAGAGCTGAAAGAGGGATTGGGTTACGGCCACAGGCTTGAAAGGGAGCGTTTGTGCCTCTCAGGCAGGGCGGCCACAGCCTCCACCTGACTCTCCACAATCTGTCTCCACCCCATTGTTTTAGGGCAGAACGAGTGGGAATCTGCAGCATCCCCCCTACGGAGACTTTTGTTGAAACAGAAACTTTACATGGCCTAAAAGGAACTGAATTAAATAGGGATTTGTATCACTCGAGAAAGAGGGAAGGATCCAGGGCAGGGGGAATGGGAGACCCAAGCAGGTCACCATGGCTTGGGGCGTGTGATTTCACCTTTAATCCTCTAAAATAATCCCAGTCCTCCTCGATCTCTGCTTTCTTTTATCTCAGCCACTCAAATTAATATTTAATTAAATATCAGTTCACGCATGGCCTAGTATGGCAGGTCACATCATCACAAAAAGAGAGTAAGAGCTTCCAAGAGGGATACTGTGCTTTACATTTCTCTTGACTATTCCATTGGTCCTCACATAGCAGTTGCTCACTAAATGTTTATGGAAGGAAGGAACGGAGGGAGGGAGGGAGGGAGGGAGAAAGGGAGGAAGGAAGGAAGGGAGGGATGGAGGGAGGGAGAAAGGGAGGGAGGGAAGGAATGAAGAAGAAAAGTATTTGTTGACAAATAAAATAAAAACAAGGGTAATAATCTGCTCATGGAACAAGGCTTTGGAGGGAAGAAGAGTAGACCCGAATGGAGCTCGGCCCAGATCCCCATCCCCAGGCTGCTGTGACTATTGGCTCACAGCTATCCCCCCTTTTTCAAAAAATTGCCGTCAGTGGAACAGCAGTCACCTCGCGCCCAGGTTACCCTCCCCCTCAGCCTCCTGGCCACCCACAGCCAAGGACTGACTGGCACGGGGGTTCCCAAAGAGGCACTAAGTCTGTGTTGAATTTATGCTCCACAGCTCCCTGCGGGATCAGGCGGAGGCTAGACTCCTGCTGAGCCCACAGGCTTGCTTAGCTCCTTCTCACACCACCCTGCTTCCCTCACTCCCCTTTCCTGAGAGGGCTCCCACAGTAAGCCACGTGCACCCACATTCCTGCCTCAAGCTCTGCTTCAAGGGAATCTGAACTAAGACAGAGCCATTCAGTTAGGAGAACACCGAAGGGATCTGTCTCTTCGATGGTTTTTTCTTGAAACAAAGAGGACGGCTACCCCTCTGCAATGATCATTACTAAATTCAGTAACTTTTTGTGTGAAGGTGTCTGGATAATATTATAGTCCTTTTTTTCCCCCAAGATCAGGGTTTACTCATCTATAAATATAACATCTCCATCTTGAGTGACTCATTTGATGGGATCAATGAGTTCACCTACTAAAAGAAGATGTAAGGAAATGAAGAGGCATAGGAACTAGGATGGCCTAGGAGAAACCTTAAAGGGCTTTTCAAGAAATGAGGAGCTGCACCCACTTATCAAGGTTCAAAGCAGAAAAGAGATGGCACACTAAAGTAGGATAATTTGATGAAGGTCTAATATAGGAAGTATTTAAAAAGTGTGGGTAAGGTATAGGGAAACCCCAGAAGGTACTGCCATCCCGGGGCTGGTAACAGTCTGAGACCTGAGGGACAAAGGAGAGAGAGTGGATACAAGAAAAAAGAGGGTCATCGACACAGGCAGCCTGAGGGGATTCCTCAGGGGTTGAGAGCCAGAGGAAGAAGTACCCAGAACTTACCTCTTCCCTCCTTATCTTCTCTCAGGACTCCCCAGTGAGAAGCCAAAGGGCAAGGGAGCCCATTGAGGAGATCTGTAAGGGCAGAGAGCAGTGCAGAAAAGGGTGACTAGTGGGTCTAGAGGGACAAACACAAGATAGACAGCATTCCTACTTTTTAAAAAAAAATTTTACTTGCTATATGACCTGCTCTCAATGCTGAATGATAACAACTTCATTCTATTATTTTCTAACTTGTCAATGTCCAACTCTTTAGACAACTGTGGGTCTCCCTATGACTTTATTGGGATGAAATAATTTAATAAATCCATTCGCATTCCTTTATTTTCTCAGTCAACATCATATGCATTTGCCATGTGCTGCACTAGAAGCTGGAGGTATAAAGATGGACAAGACACATGCATCTCTTAACTCCGTGGAGCTTATGGTTTTCCTCCTCCTGTCCAACCTAGGGCCCTCATTACCTGAGAAAATTAGAGATTTTTTTCTCATTATTTTCCTCATTATTCCCAGTATCATTTTAGGACCAGAAGTACTGTTAATGGGATGTTACAAACTTTGTGCAATGAGCAAGTTAAGGGTCCTAGAAACAGCTAAACATGGAAGGCTGCTTTACCTGAAGAAGCTGAGGAGGAGGGCAGTGAGTTATCTCCTGGGACTTGGAGGCACTACCCAGCTGTGGGTTCTTCAGAAGGTTGTAGGGCTGGTTCATGCCAAGCAGTCAATTCAGTGTGAAATCCATTACACCCACCAGCTGGCAATGTCTGGATGTTTGGGTTACCTTTGTACTTGTCCTCTGCCCCTACTAGATTGTTAGCTCCTTGAGGATGCCTGGCACAGTATCTGTTACAAGAATAAGTGAGTGGGTTAGGCCCAGTCCCGTCATGGGCTCCAAAGTCTGAGCGATGTCTGTGACCCAACAGGGTGCAGCTCCTAGCTCCTTGGGAGGTATTCAATAAACACTCGTTCAATGACATTAAACTGAATTTTAAAAAAATCACCTGGGGCAAAGGTGAGAGTTGTGGGTACCATAGCAGCTATAAAGCAAAGCTGAGAGTCCAAGGGAAAAGGTGGTCTGATTGTGCTAAGCCCACTCTGAAAAGACCTCCTTGGGTGGGTGGGGAGAGGGGGCATTTCATTCATTAGTGAAAGAGTGTGAAGGAGCAGACTGCATCACCTCCTACACTTCCATCTTCAACTTTTGCTAAAATCCTTCTTGCAAAGGAACCGAGACACCATTGATCAGACATCCCACCCACCATCATGCCCAAGGCACAAAACAACATGGCTCCCAAACTGTTACAAAACCAGCTGAGGTTCACTGAAGAGAGCCCTGGTCTTCACGGCAGACACATCTGGCTTTTAATTCTGGTTCTGCCACTTGGTAGTATCTGATCATGAGTAAACCACTTAATAACTCTGTATCTCAGTCTTCACATCTGAAAATGGAGACTGATTCCTTCTTTGCCACTGTGAATAGTTCACAAGATAATCTATGGGAATGGACCCAGCCCAGTGCCTTCTGTGCAGGAAGTACTAAATAAATGGGGAGCTACAGTGAGTAGCAGGAAACCACGAAAGGTAGCCAAGAAGGAAGTCAGGAAAATTCTCAGAGGTCCAAGACTGTAAGCATGGTTCCTGCCCCAACTTTCAGCCTACTCCTGTCTCAGGCAGCCTTTTGAGTAATTTTAATTTGTTCATTAAAAAAGGAAAAAAAGCAGACACCATAGATGTTCTAAACCATATAAACGTAAAAATAGAAAAAATAGGAAATTTTGCATTTGGACACTCGGCTTATAGCCCCAAAGCCACTGCTAGTTAATGTCACCTTGGGCAAGTCACTTAACCTCTCTGGGCCTCGGTTTCCTCATCTTTGAAAAGGGGGTGGGGGCTAGGGTTGGGCAAGGAAGAGAAGTGAGGGAATAGACTAAGCTAGATGGTCCATAAATCTTCCAGACCAAAAATTATGTGTCGCTATAGCATGGATGAATACGTGGATGGGAAAATATTTGTTCATTTATTCATTCTTTTGAATTAATCAAAAAATAAAATGCTACAAATTGATTTCAAGCTCAAGAGAAAAGTTTGATTGTGTTTTCATTTCACTTGCCCCTGTATTTTATCCCCAGCTCCAATGAATGTGGGTTTTCATGACCCAGTAGATACTCTTTGGTAGTTCTTCAATCTCGAGGCAGTTTCTCTCCCCTCTCTCTTCCTCCCTGGGGCCATATGTCCATTTCACCAGAGCAGCCAGCTTCTGAGGAGGAAAGAGAAGACAAGGATGAAAACAAACCAAAATCCCATGGGACCAGAGGGTCTTGGCCCTACACCCATCCCCATCCCTGTTTGCTGTGTGTTTCTCAGCTGAGCCTGCTGATCTACAAGTCATCCCAGTGCCCAGCCCTCCTCTGCCAGGCCTGTAATTGGAAGAACACAATGCAAATGCCTGCAGCAGAATCTCTTCGCTAAAAATACCCTACATTCCTGAGTGACTACAAAAGCTCTCCCCTAAAGCCCATGGACAGCCAAGCTAAAAACAGTAACCAGCAGCTTCAAATGGCACAGGCAACAAAGGTAGAGGGACTTGAAAACAGCATGCCGCTCTGAGCCATCTGCCATCTTGGCCCACCCTGACTCTCCTCTTCCCAACAGCGATGGACATCTTAGTGTCGTTCATAGCAGGGGGCTTCTACAGCATTCAGGGACAAGGCAGCTCAGCTCCTTGGATTAGAAGGGCAAGATGGCCTGGTGAGGGGATGGTGAGGGTTGGCTGCCTCACGCACCCACTGGCCCTCGTGTTGACTGGCTTAAGTCCTGGACATTGTTTAAGAAGAGACAACAGGCAGGTGAGGAATGGATAATGCCCAGGAATCCAACAAGCAGAGAGTCTGGGTCTCAATGCATCTTGTGAATATTCACCTCCTCAACTAAGGCAAGAAATCATCTATGATTGGTGAGGAAGAAAACGCTGGACTCACTCAAAGCACTGGGCTGCAATTTGGCGCTGAGCCTCCAAGGAAAGAATAAAACATGAACAATTACAGAAACCGCAATGTCCAAAAATCAAAGGAAGGAGGGAAGCAGGGGAGGAGGGAAGGAGGAAAGGGAGGAAATAAATAAGTCCTTTGAACTCGACGTCACAAATATGCTTCTTAGGTCACAACTGCAATGAGGAGAAAGTGTGAGTGGCTCAGCAAAACCCTTCTCCCTAATGAAAGCACGAGTCAAAGTGCAAGTCCTCACCAACATGGGACCATATTTCTTATGAAATTGGGCAGATTACTAGAAAAAATGATCCATTACCTCCCCACCCACCCACCCATCTGCAAAGAGAATCAGAAATAATAGTCAAAAGCTGACGCAATTTTCTTTGCACCCCTGTGAGTTTTTTCCCTTGTGCTCCCTCCATATACTTCCTCGCCTGGCACTGCTTGTGCCCTGCATTCCCAGGTGGCCTGGGGAGATGTACTCCAGCAGGAAGAAGATGAAACTCCATCTGGGATAGGGACTGGCCTGGGATAAAAGTCTCCCCAGAGGTCATGTTCCACGTTATGTCCTCTCCTTCCCCTGGAACCGCCCCTTTGGGTCTCCTAATTACTGAGCCCCTTCTTAGCCCTTTGAAGCTAGTGTCCAACTGATTCTTAAATGCCTCTCTCGTTTCTTCTCTACCACTTTGCCTTGACCTCCAGAATTTCAGATCATCTGCTGGTCTACCTTGGATTCTGACTTGCCCTATCCCCATGCGTATTCCTGACTCCTTTGCTGGCCTCCGCACCCCACAGACCACAGAAGCCCTGCCCTTCCGGAACTACCCAAAGCCTTGGTCTCGATGTTGGCAGACCATCCTTCACAGTGGAATGCAGGCTGCTGGGAAGCTGTGACCAGTACCTTCTTCTCCAGGCTGAAAAGCAGTGCAAACCATTTTAACTGAGAATGAGCCATTTCTTTAAGCCTGAGAACCACTGGGGATTGAGCAGTGTCTCTAACAGCCCTTTGCACGTTTGGGGAGAGAATAGCAAAAATAAGAAAGAAGGGAACTAGGATTAAAAATGAGCAAAAGGAGAGAGAAGAAAGAGTAGAGGCATAGTTTTCTGTCAAACACTGACTGATGTCAGACCTGGATCACCTGAGCAGTGGGCGTCCCAGGTGTTCATACTCAGCAGAATGCTCCAGGAAGACTGAGCGGGGAGGGGGCAGGAGGAGATCGGCTGTACCAAGGTAATTCTAAACCATTTGATAACACTAATATCTTACCTACATGTTTGATACTTTAGTACTCCTTTCTTAAAAGGTGCAGAGAGATTTTACACATTGATTTGCCTTAAAGGATTTGTTTTTTGAGAATTTAGAAAGGACTTTGTGAAGGTTTCCCTGGCAAGTCACACGAATAAGTTTGATGCACAGGCTGCGGCGGAGCCTTCCCCCAAGTCTGCCATAGCAAGATGCACTCCACTATCACTGCACACAAACCCCAATTTATAACTGAGGGCCCCCCACCCACCCACTCCCACCCACTCCCACCATCAGTGAGGTGCGGGAGCTGGATTAAATGTGCATGGAACAAATGTAGGGGCATGTGGAGGGACCTTCCCTGACACTATTGCCCAGAAGAGAATGAGCAAGGGGAGCAGCAACCTTCTGGAACTCTCCAGGTCACAAGCTCCACCACACATAAGAAGGCAGTGACCCCAAACGCTTCTCAAAGTTGCCCCACGTCCCCAGAGCTCGGATGGGTAGGAAAGGAAGACAATCAACAAACACCCTGTTGCCCAGTCTTGGCCTAGAGAGGTGTTGTCAGTCAAACAGAGCACTCCAGGGGGTGGCACAGAATGTGCCACACCCGCTGCAGGGTGTGGAAAAAAAGGAAATGGAAAATGCAGTCCCTGTTCTCAGGGACATGGGGTGTACCAAGAGGTCAAACGGCAATAATAACAGCTCACAGTCACTGAGCTCTCACTAATCCCAGACACTGTGCCCACCTTTTACTTATATTGTCTCATTTAATCCTCATGACATCACTAAAAGGTAGACGCATCTCCATTTTATGGATCACAAAACAGAGACCCAGAGAGGTCCTAAAACCTCCTAGATGTTAGTGGTGGAACCAAGAATCAAACCCACATTTCTCAGACTGCAGAGCCCAAGAGCTAAGGCACCAGACTTGCCCAATAGTCTTTCTTCGTGCTTTTCCTATCTCCCCCATGAGCCTGGCTCTCTAGATTCTGCCTTCAAGACTTTACCAACCCCATTTGTCTACCCTGAGAGATCTCCCTTCCTTCCATCAAATCCCTCCTCATCTGGAAAGTCAGGCCTGATTACTCGACCTAGCTCAGATCCTGCCTTATAGGAAATACCCTCAAATGAAAAGGTTTCTTTGCACTGCCTTGTGCAGCTTTGTAATGGCTCTTAAAAGGTTTGCTGTTGGTGGTTGCTATTGCTGTTTACCATATCTGTTCACGGAGCCATCTCCAAATCTGGTCTGCAAGCTCCCTGTGGACAAATGTCTTTTCCAGCGGTGTGCTGGATCTGTCTCATGCTGGTGCCAGTTGTCAGATTTTTAGGAAGTTTGCAACTAGTTGTTAAACCATTGGTAGCTTAAAACTGGCCATGGTGGGAGTATTTACACCACAGAAATTGGCAAATGCTACAAATAAGGTCTATCCCCCTCCACCCCCAGAATGTGGACTATTAAACATTCAGGAGTGCAGCACTGCTATTAACTCCTGCTTACTCTCCCACCCCTACTCCCATAAAGTGTGTTCATCCTCATGTCAGCATGCAATGGAAGCATATGGACATAGGGCATAATCAGAAGTGCCAGTGAACAGTGAGCAGAGGGGGTGTATAGAGAGTGTTCTCCAAAGAAACAGAACCAACAGGATATATATAAAGAGATTTATTACAGGAATTGGCTTACATGACTGTGAGAATTGAAAAATCTGAATTCACAGGGAAGACCACAAGCTGGAAACTTTGAAAAAGGTGATCCTAAAATCTGGCCTGTCTGAATCCTGTAGTACAGGCCTCTGTGGTCTCAGTTGGGGTCCTGCTCCTCCTTGCTTTGCTGCCTTGGAAGTGTGAATCCGGACTTGAGCCTGCAGTGACTTCATTGTGTTCTGATGATTGGTTGGTAGCCAGGATGAAAAGAAGGCCATTTGATAATGACACAGAAATTAGAATTGGTGACATATACCTTGGAAATAATTGTTCTGCAACAAGGGTGCTGTCATTTATCTACGAATTTTCTTATCCTGTCATTAATTGTGGTGTCAAGAAAATTGTATTCCCGGGGAATGATATGATCATGTTATCTGAAATCAATTACAGACCAACGTTGGATACCACCCATAAATTTGAGGTGCTGTGCTTTATTAAGAGGCTTACGTTACCACTTATGGTACCTTTTGGAATGAATGGGTATGATGCCAGTGCTTCATCAAGAAGATGAAGTTGTAATGCCCAGGAGAAGTGGGCTGGCTAAAGAAGAGGTAGAAATTCTTCTTTCTGACTTCTGAAACCCTCAGTTTCAGACCTCCAAGTGTTTGGATGAACAGATTCTCCTCATTGCTGAGGGCAATCTCCTTTATTGACTATAGCTGCATTAAAATGACTAATGATATAAACCCATGTAAAACATACCCTCACAGTAAGAATCAGGCCAGTGCTTGCTAGACCAAACAACTGGACCCCATAACCTGGCCAAGATGACACATAAAATCAACCATCATGGGGGAGCAGTAGTCCAGGAAGGCTTCTTTGGGGAGGGGAATATTAAATCCATAAATATTCTCCCCCAGCCCTGCACTGTTCCTTCAAACAACACTTTTGGAGATCCTACCATGTACCAGGCTCTTTCCAAACTAGATCTCATGTAATCCTTCACAGAGAAGAACTATGAGGCCTGGTGGTTTAGCACCTTGCCAAAGGTCAGAAAGAGATTACAGACTTCAGAATCAGAACCCAAATCAACCAGATATGCAGAGCTCCTAAAGCGAGGCACTCTGCACTTCATCATACTCCTTGGACTACCAGCCCAGGACGTCTCATGTCCTGCGTTCCAGATTCCCCAAGAGTTGCTATCGATCAGTGGCAGCCAGGGCAGGAGCAGCTGTGAGAAGCTGTGGCTGGAGAGAGGGGTGGGGAGGCAGGCTCGGCCACTCTGCCAGAGAACTGGGAGGATGACAGCCTCTCCCGGAAGCCCAAGCCAGCACTCTGTCCGTGAGTTACAAGCTGCCACTGCACTGACAGCACCCTGAGCTTCAGCTAGAGGGGCAGCTGTACTACTTGCCTCTGTATGGAGCTGTGAGGGATGGGAAAATCCCTCTTCTGTCAGCATGCAGGCACAGAAATAAATAATTAAAGCCGAAGTTTGCCAGTGGGTGGAGAGAGCAGCAGGAAGTCCACAGAGGAAAATCTCTTACAGAAGAGCACCTGCCAACGCCCCAGGGATGCCCACCCACACCTCTCAGAAGCCATACTCCACTCCACACACGCCCTATTTCCACTCGACCTCCCAGGCTGCAAAGACCCGGGGTCAGAGGAAGAAGCCGAGGCACAGAATAGCAAAACCGTCCTTATGCATCCTCGGAGGGGTAAGCAGGACAACAGGCAGTGCAGGCAAGGACAGTCATGCCAAAGCCCCTACCAGGAGGTTTCAGAGCCTGCCCTCAGCCAGCCACTCCTCCCAGCCTCCTCTGCCCCCTTCACCTTCCTCAGCCCCACGGCCCACCTGCCCATAGCCTGGGCCCTCCCTCCGCTCTTGGCTCCCTTCTGCTGTGGCTAGTCCCTCCTCCAGTGTCTCTGGACCCCATGCCCTCCCATCTACTCAAGGACGTTTGTCCATGCTTCCACCCTCTGCCTCCTGATCCTCACCTCTCCCTCCTTACTTACACCTTCCATCAGCATTAAAACATGCCCTGGCATCTTCCTTTTGTATTAAACAAACTTCTCTTTACCGTCCTCACCCCCACTCCCTTTCCCTTCTCCCCTTCACAAGCAAACTTCCTGGAGGCACTGTTAGCTCTCTCTGCCTATTCTTTCTCCTCTCCCATTCACTCCCTATTTCCCTACCGTCCAGCTCCTGGCCCCGCTCCTCGCGCTCCCCTGAAACTAATCAGAAAAAGGCCAGCAAGGACTTTCTGCAGAAATGACCATCTCATCAACCTTACCTTCATTCCAAGGACCAAATAGCAAAAAGCATAAACAAGTGCTTGTGTAATGAGGTGTGGGGAATCACGATGACCAAAGTCCTTCCAGAAAGGGAGCTAGCTTTGATCAGAAGGAATGCTAGGTGACCACAAGGGACATGGTCAAGTTGGAAAGGACAGTTTGCTCAGGTCTTTGAATGTGCTGTGAGTGACAGCAGGCGGAATAAGAGGAGACTGCCCACATAAGGGGAGCAAGGGACAGAGGGCACCGGACTGAAACCTACTGGCCGGCTGCGGGAAGAGAGAAAGGAAAAGGAGTTTGGGGAGGAGTGGCAATAAAATTGCCATTAGAAAATCATTCTAGGACCTCAAGGGATTTTCAAGGGGCTGACTGCGAAGTATGCAATGTCAGCCCTCTCCCTGTCTCCCCCACGAAACCCTCAGTAAACGCTGCAAGGCTCACTAACGCATTAGCATGAGTGGACTGAGGGAGGGGAAACTCAAAGAGAAAAATAAGGGACAGCTGACATCTGGGTTACACCAGCTACAGCAGGGAGGAATGACAAGTGAATTCAGCAGAAATGTTTTATTTCCACATCTATTGTCAAGTCTAATTATTGGTTGAAATTAGAGGTTCTGCCCTGATCATGGCCATGAATAAATAAAAATATGGTTGAATTTCAGCAGATGTAGTTGAATTTCACATATCTTTCTCTTCCCAAAAAGGAAAAAGAAGATCCAGTTAGCCTTTTCATACACTGACATCCATGCTTACTGCACAGAAACTTGCTCTATAAATGATTTCTTTGACCAAAGAAATGTAAACTGAATCAGAATTCCTGGACTTTCTTCCTGGCTGTGGAAGCCACACACATTGGTATTGCATCCAGACATGGCAAGGGCATGTCAGCTTGTGGAAGCAGTTTTTCCTTTGCACGCTAGGCATGTGTAATTCTCACATATTCAATCATTTAATGACATACAGCAAGAGTCTACTCTGGGCCAGGGACAGCAAATGGCTTTGAAATAAATAAGAGGCTATAATTCCATGTGTAACAAGCTAATGTTGACATTCAAGTTGATGATAGACAAGGACATTACTTGGTTCCTTTCCCTGTGGGCTACACTAAGGTTTTGCTTAAAAAGAGCAGAATCGCCAGCCCTCAACCCTCTCCTCCCACCTACCACTCCCTCTCTGCTTGCTGTATTCCTGCTTGGTCCTTCTGCTGCCACTGTTTTCCAGCCTCCCCAGCAGGAGTCTAGGCTTGGGTACTGTGTCGCTAGGATCTCTTCTGCCTTCCCTGCTGACACTCTAAGCCCCTGTGCACATGCTGTGCTGCTTGCCCGGCGGTGGTGACTTTCTGTGGACAGATCACTGGTTCTATCGATGAAATGGCCTGGGGAAAGTCTAGGTACGATGACTCAACACAACCACGCTCCTAACTACATCATACGATTCTTTTTCGTATGGGCACTGCACCAAATTAACCTGTCCCTGCCTGCAGATTCACCAAAAGGCATATGTCCCTTGCACCCAAGCTCTTCTAATGCTTTTGAAGTAGAAGAATTCAAAGATTCCAGAACCAAAAAACTGGAAGTCACTATAAGAGCCCAACTTCCTGCCTTCAACTACATAATTTGAAGTGGTGCTCCTTTTCCATGGATAGTTAAGAATCTTCCTTGTTAAGTGATGATCAGAAATAGGACAATGAATGCACACTCAGCACACCCTGCATCTTGGACAACACTAGAAAGGAAAACAAAGCAATAATAATAATAATGCATAGAATAAGAACAATATGTTTTGTGCTAACATTTATTGGACACTTACTTGGTGCTATATTCCATCATTTAATCCTCATAACGATATTATAAAGTAGGTACTATGATTCTATCCATTTCACTGATTTGAGAACTGAGGCACTGAAAGGTTAAGACTAAGGATGCTTAGCTAGTAAGTGGCAGAGCCAAGACTTTGTCCCAGGCATGTCTGACTTCCGAGCCTTTTTTTCACTTTTCTTCCTCTACCAGACCTATAGACAGGTCTGAACTGCGCCTCCAACCTGACCAAAGAATGATTCCATCAGGTCAACCAAGCAGACGCTAGTCACCTGAGGCCCACATGTTGCTCTGACACATTGTGACAACATTCCACATGCATGGAATCCCATCTCCTCTGCTTGTTGAGTTCTCTTGGTGGGGTTTGATCAGTCCATCGGCAAGTAGTACTAGCCTCCTACTCTCAGCACTGCCTGAAGGAACTGCCCCGTGCCATGTTCTCATCTCCCACCTCACTCATCACTTCCCGTGTGCCTGGCTCTGGTTGGCTGTTTGTCTTTATGTGTATTTCCCTGTGCCAATCCAGGCTCCACCAAGAAATTTTACACCGTTCAGGGGCAAAGACCATGTTTCTGCCCTTGTCTTTCTCTCTTTTCTACTCCCATGCTATAAACAGGTGACACTAAATAAATAAACACCAAAAGGTTGGATCTTCTTATGACCCCAAATTCCAGTGAATTCAGGAGTTGAATATAGGCATTCGGTCACATCTGAATATTAGATGAAAAAAAGACCTAGGGTGATATATAGATTGGTATCAGATATAAAAAAAAAAAAAAGTGCATTTTGAACTTTCTTTTTCCCTTCCACCAAGTTGTTTGACCAGAATGGAATCATGGTCCTTCACCCACACACATGCCATAGACCCTTTCACCTCTCCAGTATACAATGTATTTGGCTACAGAAATAAAGAACAAGATCAACGCAGCTTTGCTCTGAGCCTATAATTCCCAGGAAGGCAGGAGGTGATATTTCCAAGCAAATATGGAGCCCTCCAAACATGAAGTCCATAGATTCTTTGCTAAGTGCTTGTTTGTGGTGAGAAAATTCTAGCCCAATGAGAAACCAGATGGATATAGATGCACCAAATATTGAAAGCAGGCCTCAAGGCAAAACCGGCAAATACGCTCTCTGGTGTACACTGAACTCAGGAGTGATCCTCCAGCTATTACGAGCAGCAAAATGTTCCACCTGAGTTTTCCAAATAGCAAACTCTTAGTCCAATGATTGTTTCTATCATTTGCCATATTTTCTCTCCAAAAGCCTCTCTAGTTCCTACATGGTTAGCAGCTTTTATAGCCCAAGATAAGTGTCCATCCCTTTTAATTTTCATTGTTGCATCTGTTTTGCCATTTCTCTGCAGCAGGTTGTATTACAACAGAACGATTAATGACGAAATGGATGCAAACATTTTTATTTCAAATAGCAGCTCTCAGACAAGATCTGGAGAACAGAATCAAGCCATATGATTGTAAAAGAAAAAAAAAATCCCTCACTATCCAACTATTGGGCATTTTGCCATTATTTGTGAATAGCATGTAAATACAAACAACTTAACTGGGGTAGGGGAGAAATGTACATTTTTCATTTGTGTCTGGCTAATCATTTTTTTTATTATTAATTTGGTCCCTTTTATTTCACATAAATGTCATCTCAAGCACCAAACATCCACAAATAAGATCGTTTATCTTGCTGGGGAAAGCAAAACATTGCATTGCCATTCAGAGAAGGCAGCTGACGTCCCTACCACACCACTAATAAAGAAGGCCTTCAGAACGAAAAATAATCATTTTCTATTACTTTCCACCATGCCTCATCCATAAACACAGGGCCACTGGTAATTACATTTAGCAAAGAAGCATGCTCTGGGTATTACAATTTCCTGAGATTAAAAAAAAAAAAAAAACCTGAAGAATAGCCCAGACTGGGGGTTGAGATGAAGAGCAGAGGAAAAGCCTGGGCTGCCTCTCTCTTGGGTGCCTCTGTTTGCTATCGAGGGGCAGGTGGCAGGAAAGAGGGTAGGGAGAGCAAGGTTTTCAGGAAATTTTCTCTCTCCTCTTCTTGGCTTAAGCAAAACGAAAAGGAAAGAAGCAATGGATTTACAGGAGAGTAGAGACACGGAGCAGGAGAGGGACGCAGAGCTGGGGCCTCAGAGAACGTTCTGGTCTAGCTGCGGCAGCTAACACGCACAAGCCAGCCATTGATCTGCACGCAAACTCCGACACGCAAGATTTCTGCATCCACATGCGTGTGCAGGAGAGCCTCTGGTTGTGGACAGGGAGGTGGCATGGCCGCGCTGATAAATCTGCGGCAAGCCTGCAGACTCCACACTTCCCTGTCGCCGAAGCATTTGGCTGGCCTGCCCGCGCTGCCTCCTCTGCCAAGCAAGGCAGTGACTCCACAGGAGAACTGTCCTGTCGATCTCTGCAGGAATATAAGACCTTTTTTTTCCAAGTAAAATGTTCCCCAACTCTGCAAGGGAGGTTGGCAGTACATCTCCAACTCTGGCCTGTCTTTTTAATACCCCTACAATAGCTCGGTTGGACTGAGACCAGCTGTTGGTACATTACCATTTGTAAATGCTTAAAACAGCTACTCCTTGTTTTCTTGGCAACACTGACTGTGCAAAAAAAAAAAAAAAAAGGGAAAAAGAAAGCTAGCTCCAGCCACTTTCATTCAAACATTAAGAACCACTGACTGCCATCTTTGGCATTCACAAGCCATTGTTTGCACAGCTTTCTTCAACAAGTTTCTTGTCACCCCACTATTCCTCCACACACCCCGGCCATATAAAAAGAAGAAAGAAAATCAGCAGAGAGTGTTCCAGTCCCCTTCGTCCAAACTCCCGTTCACACCAGCCATGTAGTCTTCATCTGAAAGAAGATATAGCTGAAGTGAACTCTCTTTGTCTGGGTCTTTGCTTTTATCTGTTTTTGTCCCCTGCTCTGTCTGGTTATCGTTTTACAGGCACTCGGCTGAAATCACTCCCAGATTGGCATCTTCGTGATGACCGTGAGATTTCCCAGAGCGACCCCTTTGCACCTCTTTCTGCTCTCTGAATGCGTGCAGAAAGGACTTTGCCTTTCCCAGGACTAGTGTAAGAGCCCAGCCTGGGAGATGATTTGGGTGACGAGGAGATGGCCCAAATCCAAGTTGCCCCCTACCCATGGGGCCACTCTGAAGAAAGGCTCTTGTTCTTGGTCCACCTCACACCTCACTAAAGCTCTTGGGTTTTCATTTGCTAGAAGAGGAAAACTCCCCAAGTCCACACGTTGCTACCCAAAATAGATGAGGAATTGTGCGAAGAGCATGCAAGGCCCTTTCCTGCCCCCTGCTCCCTCCTGGGCACCCCACCGGAGCTGTGGTTGGCAGGGCCAGCCTCCACGGCCATGTGCCCACCCGCTTCCACGGTCCACGAGCCTCAAGTTGGGACAGCCCGGGAGGACAGCGCCAATGTGCAGCAGGCTGCAGCTGCGGAGACAATAGGCTTCGTGTGCCATCTCCCCAGTCCGTGCCCTTCTGTTCTATGGCCTCCCCCACCAAGGGCAGTGGAGGCCGCATCTGTCCTTGATTCTTTAGTGGGGTTTCTGGGCCCAAGAGGGAGAGGCCTGTCGGTGTCACGGGTGTTCTTTGGAGCTGAGTGAATTCAAGTAGCCAAATGTCACTGCAGAGTCGAAATTCCACACATAGGCTCCAAGTGGAAGGAGAGGGACCACACCTGGTCTCAGGAAGACCAGTGCTTGTGTGGGACAACTTGGCCTGAGATTAAAATGTTCCACTGGTTTTATGAAAATGTTTACAGCCAGTTCTTTGCACCAAGAGAGGGAACCTGGAACAGATAATGCAAACTAGAAAATAACCCAGACAACCTCAACAAGCACTTTAGGAGCATAAGAAGGCAGAGGGGTACACGGAAACGAAAAATGGACTCAGCCCCAGCCCTGCCACTGGCCAGCTCCTCAACCAGAAACATTCGTTTCCTATCTCAGGGTCTAAAGGGTCTCATCTGTGTAAGTCTAGAAGCTGGGTTGGAAGGTCGTCTGGATCCCTTCAGTTCTAGCATTCTCTGTCATTGCATCCTAACTTTCTTCAGCTTCAGCTACTATGAGTTCAGGTACACCCATTTGAAAGAAACCCAACCTACACAAACTCAAACACTGAATTTGAAGTTTCCTTTAAACAGTAAACTCTCTTAACACACTTGCTATCAGATTTACAAAAACCAGTTTATGTTCGACTTCTCAGAAGATGATTGCAAGTTCTTTGAGCTGAGTCAGGGGGTGTCTGATTCATCTCTGAATTCCCAGGCCTCACACAGTGCCTGGCACCCAGTCAGCTCGTTAAGTGTAATGTTTGTTGAGGGGGACAAATTTGCTGTGCAAAGTGGGGTCCCCAAGAAGGGAGCCCAGAGGACTAGAGAAAAATGCAGTGGAGGGAAGAGGTCAGCCTGAGACTTAAAAATTGGCCACAGGCACTTTACAAAGTGGATCAACCCCCTACAGCTTTCAGAAGCCAGGCCACTGTAATAAAAGTGAAAAACTTTCATCCATGGATTTTATTAAGCTTTGCAATATGCTTATTAATACTAAGACAGAAAATGCTCCAAGATTCCCTCAAATATTAGTCAGTTTGGTAAAGTGAATGCAACTTCCTCCAGCAACCCTGCTACAGCTAGAGCCTCCTTAGGGCTTTGTCTGGGATATCCTAATTAAGTGTCTACCAGACCCTCCTCATACTCGTTTGACAGTCCTCCCTGATGGGCTGAAAGTTCTCTGTGGGCAGAGACTGTGTCCAGCTTGTCCATGTTGTATTCCTGGAGACTTGTACAAAATCGATTTTATACAAAGGTGGCTTGGTGGAAAGAGGATGCAAAAACAAGTACTGTTTCTCTACCATTCAGATCCCTTCTCATCTCTTCCCCTCATTTTATCTGAAGGACTTGATGACTTAAGATAATGTCTAAGGAGATGATGAAAAAGACTGTGACCCCTCCTGAAACCGGAGAAAGCAAAGCAGTTCCATAGCACTGTTTCAATTTTTTCATCTGTAAAATGAAGTCGATATAAAAATTTTTTAAATCTCCCTGTAGGAAGATTGAAGACTGAGTGAGAGCATTTGTGTAAAATGATTGGCAGCTGGATGCCTGCAGTTTAGCTCTTCTCATCCCCCTTAGTCTTCTCATCTGTAGAATGAGGACGCAACCCCTGCAAGCAGGGCAGGCAGAGAATTAGGAGAGGTGAGGGGTGCCAAGTGTAGGGCATATCTTGGATCAGAAATTTTCCTTTCACCTGTACCCTCTAAAGATCTCTCAAGCATCCCTTGAACTCTCCAAAATCCCATCTCCTCCATAACTTCCAAGACTCATCTAGAAACATCCCCAGCTTTTCTCAAGGTGGATGTGGCAGTTCTTCTGTCTGTCTCCTCCATTTTCTCCCAGCCGGGTGCCCACCACCACCTCTACCACAAACACTTGAGAAAAACTTATGAGCTTCCTTACTTCATGTTAAGCATTTATATTTTATGTCATTTAATTCCCCAATAATTCTATGACGAAGGTATAGATTGTTAACAGTGGCACTTACGTGAAACTGCTGCCCAGGCTACCCAGCCAGTAAGTGGGTGACCATTTGCCTCCAGAGCCTGAGTCCCCTGGTCTTTCCATTGGTCTGTGTGCAAGAGAAGGACCTCGGGCAGGCCACAGAGCCCAGGTATGGGGCTCCTCAACAGCTCCCCAGGGGCTGAGGAGGTCCAGGAGAAAGGGGTATTCTAGTGAGGTGGGAGTGCTTGTAGAAACTCCCCTCTCTCCTCAGACCTTCAGGAAGGTTATACCCGACATCATAAAAACCTGCTTTAATTACAGAAAATATCCTTTCACACATTCATTCAACAAACACTTAGAGAATACCTACTACATATCCAACATTGTTTTTGATGTTGAGCATCCAGTAGTGAGACGGTAGACCTGGTCCTTACTCTCAGGGAACGTTCAGTGTCATTGAAAGTAACAGACAAATAGACAACCACAACAGAGTGAGAAAGTGAGTGTCAGCACTCAGGGGGACCCGGCTTTAGGGGTCTGCAAGGCTAGAATGATGAGATTCATTCTAGAGCAACAGGCTTTGCTTTTGCATTGGCAAAGCCTAAAGACCCACCTGACACATGAAGAGGAATAAAATGGCCAATCCAATTACTTGATTGACTTGACGGTTGTAACAGAGATGAAGAATGCCAAGTCCTGTGTGGCCCTTATACCTTCCTCCAGAATGGCTTGAATTCAATCCATTTTGCTGGAATCTGATTGCCCATCTACTAGGGCAGAACCACATGCTAGGCACTGGGCAAATATTTGGAAATATTAAAAAGAAAGGCCCTCCCTGTAGGAAAACAGCTCTGTCAGGTCCCCAGCCCAGCAATGAAAAGGGGCTGAACTCTGAGATGAAAACCAAAGACAAACCTCAACTTTGACCTTGACTTGGCCTACTGAAGGTCAGCAACCCCTCCTGTCTTCCCAGCCTGAGCTGGAGAGGTGAGAGAAAAAGACAGAAGGTTTTATTATACCACCCAGGCCACGCCTGCCAAGTTCTCCCCACAACAGCTTAAAAAAAAAAAAAAAAAAAAAAAAGATGGAGTGAAAGGGAATTGGAAAAATGGAACCCCCTACATCCCAGAAATATTACTTTCATGAGCTGTATGAATTATTTAACAGACAGCTGAAAAGACCAAACTCAACAGAAGAATACAAAAAACCCAGCTCGGTACAGACACCTTCCCCGAAGCCCCTGACAATGAAATGTATTTTATGCCACAGATCAACATGCCAGGGAAGGAGGCTTCCGAGACAGATGCCCACAGGGATCATTAGCCCCTTATCTCTCAACCCTTCGCCACCAGCATCCAGATCCCTGAGCCGGGGCAACCCAGGGGGATAAAAGCTGAAAAGTGTGTATATTGTAAGTGTTGGTTAAACAACCCCACCGTATTCTTATTTGCTGGAGGTTTTAGGGAGCAGATGTAGGACTGGCAGGGCTTGGAGCTGGCGATATCGTTCTAGCTCGCTCAGAGCCAACATGGAAGGAAAAAAAAAAAAAAAAAGCCCCACACACAAACACAAAAAGCGGCCTTTCGTGTATGTGCCTGGGTGTGCGTGCTCGCCATCCACTCGTCCGGGGTTCCTTGGAGTCGAGCTGACCGATTCAAAACCGGACTTGGGGCCTGGCCAAGAGCAATGCAACTTCTCCCAGGAGCTCCGTGGGGGTCTCTCTCCGCGCCCCTCGCTGCGAGCCTCCTCTTCTGCAGGCGCCAGGGGGCTGGGGCGGCGACTTGCCCGCCGCCGGCTTGGTGCTAGCGGTTGCTAGAGAAAGGGCAAACAAATGGAGAACCAGCTATAAAGGCGGCCAGCAGCAATGAGGCAGCGCTGCAGCTGCCAGGCAATAACTTAGATAGTTACAGCTGCCATCACCTAGTTCATGCAAGCTTTTTAATATCTTTTGGCAGCTCTCGGTGTCACAGCACAAAGGGAGAGTTGGCGCTTCGCAGCATACTTTGTTTGACATAACTGTAGGCAGGACCCAGCTGATACCTTCAGTAATGTGGCTGGGTTTGCTCTTAAGGTGCGTTTCAGCAGCTCAAATGTGTTTGGTTTTTGTGGGGCTTTTTTTCTGCCTCCCCTCCCCGCCATCCCCTTACCCCTTCCTGCTCACGTTCAGGGCACGCAATACCATCAAATTCCACGTTGGGAGCCAGATTAGTTTGATGTGAGGGCTCGGGGGGTGCAGCATAAGGCTGGCCCTATAAGCACCCAGCTAAGGAGAGGAAAGCGGTGAGCAGAAGGCAGGGAGGAAAAAGGCAAGGGGAAAAGAGGGAAGAAAAATAGACACTGCTGCCAGAACCTTTCCCAAGATTTACCAAGGGAACCCCAGTCCCTACTTTCCCACCCCTGCGCGTACAGAATTTTAAATAAATCAGAATACTACCATCCTCTTCCTGCCCTTCACTCTTTGGAGTTATTCGTTGCTTGGCCACCCCTCCTTCTGGTCCCCACCTCCCAGGAACCCAGTTTGCTCCAGGTATCTCCCCACCCTGCGGTGACTATACCCAGGGCTAATCACTAAAAGAGCACTTTGCAGAAGCCCTTCCCCGGGCCGAGAGAGTTGTCATGACGATTTTCTGTGATCCCTCCGCCAAGCCAGGCATCCTCCTTTGGTGAATCCAAGAGCCTTGCTGGGGCTGGAAACAGTCTTCTCTAAGACACCAGCGCGCCGGTGGGCATGAGGAGAACATGCGGGCAGAGAAGGAGAGGAGCGGAGCGCGGGGACAGGAGAACGAGGAGAGGCTGGGTAGACACCCGCGCAGGCTGGGCTGTGGGTGGCGGAGACTTACATGTAGAGAAGAAGGAAGAGCGCGGAATTCATCACTTCTCTGACCATAGCCGCCTGTCATTCCACCCTACAGCGCATCCCCTTTGTGCATCCCTCCAAACTATCGCTCTGGTTACCTGACAGATGCCCTCGGAGAAGCCTCCAGGAGGGGTGGCAGAAAGAACGAGCCAAGGTGATTGTCAAGGATGATGGTGGGCTCCTATTTGTGGGGTCCCTTCTTTGTACTAGGCACCATGCTCTGGACTTTTAGGTATTATTTCTAACCCTTTAACAGTCCTAGGAGGTGGATGTCATTATCCCCATTTTATAGAGAATGAAACCAGGGCTCCGAAAAGCCAAGGGACTTGCCTGATGTTAGACAAAACAGGGCCGTCTCAACAAGTACCCAAACTTGCTAAGAACCTGGGAAGTGCCCCCTTCCCTACTTCTCCCCTGGGGCCGCTGACCAGGAACTGTATCTCCTACTCAGACTTTTTTTGATGAGCCACCTTTTCTAGGGTAGGCTGGCTGAAGGCACTTGTTTCCATCAGATCTCAACATAAAAGACTCACAAAGCTATGTTTTCTCCGGAGTAAACATGTCAGGGAGTCTCCAGGCAGAGGGCCTGGGATGGGCAGGGGAGGCAGGACAGGTTGGGTTTGAACCTGGCTCTATTGCCTACACACAGCCGTTGCTTAGCAAGGGCCTATAAAGGAGACAAAATATTCTATGCTTTATTATCATGCATTTATTTAGTATTAAATATTTATTAGTTATAAAATAATAAAATAATGGTATGCAGTTTGGATTCAATAAATGTCAGTTCCCTCTTTCCTTCTTTAACACCCCTCCAAGCTTTCTCTCCCCCACTGTCGTTGTCTGCTCAGGAAATACAAGCTCATTGTTATATCCATACGGATAAAACACCAGTGCAATCCAGCAAGCAACCGCTAGGTACTTGCCCATCAAAGAAATGGATAAATAAACAAATAAATAGCATGTACTGATCACCTGCTTCACACCAGGCCCTGTTCTAACCAGTTTACGTTAAGTAGCTTAGGTAATCCTTCCAGTAGTTCTATGAAAAGGATCCATTATTATCCCACTTTGCCCATGAGGAAACTGAGCCCCAAAAGGTTATGTGGCTTGCTATAATTCCTTGAACAAAGCCAAGTGATGTAATGAACTCTCATATTATTTTACCAAATATTTGAATTAGGTGAATGTCTTGGTTGTGGTTGCCTTTTACGGAATGCAGTTTTATCAGTTTGAAACAGCACTCCTCTGTTACCTCAGCTGGTGACTCCTAAATTAACCAAGGATTTCCAGATAAAAGACCTGGCAAAATTACCCTAATAAGAACTAGAGATTTAAGTATTTTTTTTAAGGGGTTAAGCATTGTTCTTATGATCTGAGTTGCATTGTTCTTTATTTACCAAACACTTTTTCTTAGATGGTGTAAATATATAGATTAATGTCCCCAAATTTCAAGTTTTAGATGAGAGTCCAAATGAATGGTCCTTTCCTGTACATTCAACTAGGATTTATCAAGATGCTCTCAAACTTAGAGGTATGGCCTCACCATGGACATAAGCATCATATTCAGGTATCAGAATCCTTCCTCATCCAAAAAACTGAGCAAGAATATTTTTATTTCCCATCTCCCTACTTTCAGCCAGAAACATGGTGCCTCCAAGCCCTTTTGCTCTGAATGATTTCAGCAGTTTCCAAAACAAAATTCGATAGAGCCCTAGCTTGAGAAATGTTCCACCTCCCAAGTCACATCATTTAGTATTGTTATTCACTTATTATTATTCAAAACAAATAAAAATGATAAAACATCATTTGGAGCCACTCCAGGATACAAGGAACTGGAATATCTAATTAAAAAAACAAAATATTCCACAAATAGAAAGTGTTTGAAAATGCAAAAAAACAATGACAGAGGACATTCTGAACCTTCCCCCAAAACATAGATCACCTGAAATAATACTTCAGCTCTAATATCCACCAGCTCTAATGTCCAGTCAAATTGACACAGAGAGTACAGTGTGGGTGGAGGGGTGGGGGGGAGCCAAATTTAAAACCTCAGAAACATAAAATATATGCAAAGCATCAGCACAGTGCCTGGCATTCAGTGGAGCATCCTAAAAATAGCCTAAACTCTCTCCAGCTAAGGAGAAAAAGTGATCACAGTCATAAATTCTTTGCTTTTTACAAAAATGCATTAAATGACCCTGCATTCAAGAAATTTCACTATTCCTCAAAGGGCCTTTAAAGCCACATTTCAACTGAGCAAATGTTTAATTCCAACTTGGGAAAATCACGGGTTGTCAAACATCACCGCCATTCGGAGACTGACCTTCCCCCAGGAGAATGTCGCAGATGAGTGTCTGGGCAACTCTTGTTTGCTCCTCAAAGCAGGGCGATTGTGAATTTCACACAGATTGAGGCGCCAACCTTTGCTCAGGTCCCCTGAATCCTTCACACTCTTCCTCTTCTCTTGATTCTCTCCATTTCTGGATTCTCCAGCTTTCAACTCCGCAAGTCTGATCAAAAGAGATCCTCACTCCTGAGATGTCTGACTTTTGGGGATATTGTCATCTTCAGCTACTAGGTGAAAGGGTTTACTCACAGAATGGCCCACATTACCCAAATCTGTTTCCAGAAGGAAATCAGGCAAAGACAAGGCAGACCTGAAGCCCCAGAAGATCACTAACTCTATCTTCCTGCCCACTCTCCTCCACCCATCACCACCACCTACTGTCATTTATCTACTTTAGGGAAAGGGTGAAGGGAAAAGTGAAGCAGAGAAGGGGCAAGATCAAGAATATTTAACGTACAAACATTTTGAAATGGGAGGAGGACTATGGAGTCAGGAAAATTTCTTTTCATCACAGCCTTATTAATAACTAATAGTAGCCAAAAAAAATTAAAATGGAAACAACTTAAATGCCAACAGGTGGGAATTTCCTAAGTACACCCAAATAATTGAATACATACCATCTTAGCTTTCTAAACTACGATTACAGATACTACAAACTGGTTTTGGCTTAAACAACAGAAATTTATTTTCTCATGGTTCAAAGGTTGAAAGTCTTGCTTCCTCTCAGGTACTGGCTGGCAGGCAATCCTTGGGTTCCTTGGCTTTTCCATCACATGGCAAGGTCCTCTCTTCTCTTCCGGGTTCTGTTGACTTTGGCTTCTGGGTCCTCCTGGTGCCTTTCTCTCTAGAAGTCTTCCAGTAATAGGATTAAGACCCACCCTGATTCAGTTGGCCACACCTTAACTAAAAATAGCATCTTCAAAAGGGTGCTATTTACAATGGTTTCACACCCATAGGAATGGGATTAAGAATATGTTTTTTTCTGCAGTACATAATTCAATCTACCATAATGCAATAATTAAAATGCTGTTTACAAATATTTTGAGGACTGGGAAATGCTGGTGACATAATGTTTGGTTAAAACAGGATACATTTACATACAGTTTAATCTCAGCTCTATAAATATGGAAAACATACACAGAACCAGATACTGTTTTGTCTGCCAATATCCTCTCCCCACCTCCCACCTCCATCTTTTCTGGGAACTTCACACACAAACACACAGTTGAACACACACTTGCACACACACACTTGCCACAGGAAGGCCACAGTTTGATCAGTCCAAGGTAGAAATCTTATGCAAACCAGGACAATCCTCTCCTTCCCCAGTAATTATGGAAACAGAGCAGAGGGAATCTCTTTCTCGCAGTAGAAGTAAGAAAGAATGCCTGGGAGCTGCAGATGTGTCTCCAAGTGCCCTGCCCTGTGGGGCAGATACTCTGCTGCCCATCCACAGAGAAAACAGGCCAGAGAAAGCAAATGCACAAAGAAAGAAGTCAGAGAAGGAGAGTGCCCCACAGCACATGAGTCCCTCACAACGCCTTGTTCTGAAGCCTGGTCACATTTTTTTCTTGGGATCCATGAAACAGATGATTCCAGAGCCTAAAAATCCATCCCTTTTTTTAAGTAAGCAGTTCAAATTGGATTTCTATCACTTGTAACCAAAGGAATGCTACCTAATATGTTGTGCCGGTTTGTATATATTATGTCCCCCAGAAAAGGCCATGTTCTTTAATGCCGTCTTGTGGGGACAGACATAGTAGTGTGGACTAGGTTGGAACCTATTGGTTCAGTATTTCCATTCAGCGTGGGCCTTGATTGGTTCACTGGAGCTCCATAAAAGCTCAGACAGAAGGAGCTCACAGCTAGCTGCAGCTGAGAGAGACAGTTTGAAGACTGCCGTTGGAGAACACCATTTTGAAACGCAACCTGGGAGTAAGCAGACACCAGCCATGTGCCTTCCCAGCTAACAGAGGTTTTCCGGACGCCATTGGCCATCCTCCAGTGAAGGTACCCGATTGCTGATGCATTACCTTGGACACTTTATGGCCTTAAGACTGTAACTATGTAACCAAATAAACCCCCTTTTATAAAAGCCAGTCCATTTCTGGTGTTTTGCATTCTGGCAGCATTAGCAGACCGGAACATATGTGGTCCCTCAAATACCCAATTACTTATATCACACCCCTGTGTCTCACAGTGTAACCAGGGCAGGGTGTCTGATTGCAAGTGATCTCTTTTTGCTTTGCTGAACTTTATAAAATTTCTACAATGGATGTTTCATTACCTGATGTTGATTGTCTGCCTCCAACTCCACCACCCGAGTTCACTTATGCAAAAACATGCGTACTTTATGCAAGGTTAAAGGAAAACTTAGTTATTACAAAATATTTACTTATTAAATATATATGTATACATACACACAGAGAGAGTAAATCTTCTTATAAGATATAGAAACCAAAAACCCTGGGAAATATTAGTCTTTTAAATGTCCCCTCCTCTTCACTGGGGTTTCTTCTCTGGGCCGTGCCCCTGGGCTCTGCCGTCCCTGTCCTCAATGTCCGTCCCTGCTTGGCCTTCAGGACACTTCTCATACTCTGGGTGGGGGGATTTCTGCTGCCTCATGATCCATAGGCCAACCAGTTGTGCATCCCAACAGAAAGGAAGGGCATCTCCCATCCTTCCACATGTTGTGACCACCTCTCTTCTTACCCCTTGTTCCCGGAAACTACTACCATTTTGATCTCTCCTTCTCTCCAGTGGAGCTGGGCTTTGGAAGCCCAGAGCAAATCCTCTTTTCTGACATGGGATCAGAAAACTTAGCTGGCACACCCCCTAGTGGTGGTCTAAGGAATCCCCCTCAATTCCTATACTTTATAAACACCCCTGAGGTTTCTCAATGTGTGTTCCATGGTACCCTGCTTTCCTCTGCAGAAAAATAGGCAGAAGAGAAAAGTATTTTATCCTTAAATCAGGTTTGGAAACACTGGGATAAATAAAACTAATCTGTTTTCTTTATTGAAAGACTCCTCCAAGTCTTTAACATACTAATAAACATTATGAATCTTTAAGATAACATTTTACCATATGGTAGATACCAGATTTATTTGATCAAACATTGAAAAATAATAGGAATAGTTAACATTTATTGATCATTTACTATCACTCACAGTATTTCCATGTATAGATGGAGAGATTGATGGTGAAAGATGCCAAATAACTTGCTTAGGTTAGGTTTCTGTGACACCAAACCCCCATGAGATCCTGGTTTTATATTTGTCTCAGAATGTTACTCTGCAAATTCCACTTATGCATGCCACTCAATTTGTTCCCCTTCCTACCAATCATTCAATACTGTAGATCACCTCTCTGTGAAACAGGAACAGCAAGCATCTACAGAGGATACAGAGGGCTCCCTGACTGTCCTTGGGAAGCTTACGGTTTCTGGGGCAATAAAGAGAAGATCAGTATGTCAGTGCCACAGACAAAATCCTTCCTGAAATTCTCAGCAAAAGCGACATGAGAGAGCACCATGTCAGGGACACAAATACATATTTTCCAATGATATTATGGAAAATAAAAATAGGTAAAGTGTACCTAATATGTATTAGATCAAATTTTTTATTTCTTTTAAAAGATGCTAATTTCTTTTGAGTTATATACACCTGTTGACCTGCTTTTGTAAACAGGATATTCCATGTGGATATCTGTCTTCTCATCTATAAAAAATGGAGATAATATTCACCTCACTTTTTTTTTTTTTTGGTAATTGCAAATTGTATGGTACAGTTGATTCTTTTTTAAAAGTAGTCTTATTGAGATATATTCACCTACCATACAGTCCATCCAAAGTGTGCAATCAGTGGCTTTTAGTACAACCACAGAGTTGTGCACTCATCACCACGACCAATTTTAGAACATTTTCATTACTCCAAAAAGAAAATCCCCACACCCCGAGCAGTCACCTCTCAATCTCTCTATCCTTCCCCAGCCCTACATAGCTAGTAAGCTATTCCTGTCTCTATAGATTTCTTTATGTTTACATTTTATATAAATGGAATCATAGAATATGTAGTACTTTGTGTCTGGTTTCTTTAACTTAGCATAATGTTTTCTTTAATTATTTTTTTTTTAATTAGAGAAGTTGTAGGTTTACAGAAAAGTCATGTAAAAAATACAGTGTTCCCATATACATGCCCCCCCCCATTGCTGACAGTTGGCATTAACGTGGTTCCATAGCTTACATTAGGTGTATTTGTCCTCTAACTCGCATTCTAGTAATATACACAACCCTAAACTTCTGCTTTAAACCACATTCACATACACATAGTTCAGCACTGTTAATTACACTCACAAAAATTTGCTACCATCACCACTATCCATTTCCAAACCTTTACAATCAACCTAAATAGAAATTCTGTACAAATTAAGCATCAGTCCCCATTCTCTATTCTAATCCATCCCCTGCTAATCTATGTACTAGATTCTGTTTCTATGAATTTGCTTACCATAGTTAGTTCATATCATTGAGATCATACAATATTTGTCCTTCTGTGTCTGGCTTATTTCACTCAGCATAATGTTCTCAAGGTTTATCCATGTTGTTGCAAGCATCAGGATTTCATTCCTTTTTACCATTGAATAATATTACGTGGTATGTACATGCCACATTTTGTTTACCCATTCACTGGATGGACACTTGGGTTGCTTCTATCTTTTGGCAATGGTGAATAATGCTGCTATCTACATCAGTGCACAAATATCTGTTCGAGTCTCTGCTTTCAATCCTTTTGTGTATATACATAGTAGTGGGATTGCTGGGTCATATGGCAGTTCTATACTTAGCTTCCTGAGGAACCACCAACTGTCTTCCACAGTGGCTGCATCATTTTAGATTCTCACCAGTAATGCATGAATGTTCCTATTTTTCCACATCTTCTCTAACACTTTTAATATTTTGTTTTTCTTTTAATCATAGCCATTTTAATGTGTGTGAAATACTATCTCATTGTGGTTTTGATTTGCATCTCCCTAATAGCTAGTGATGTTGAGCATCTTTTTAAGTGCTTTTTAGCCATTTGTATATTGTCTTTGGAGAAATGTCTATTGAAGTCTTTTGCCCATTTTGTAATTGGGTTTTTGTCTTTTTATTGTTGAGTTTTAGGATTTCTTTATATATTCTGGATATTAAACCCTTATTAGATATGTGGTCTCCAAATATTTTCTCCCATTGTGTAGGTTGTCTCTTTGCTTTTGTGACAGAGTCCTTTGATGCACAAGTTTTTAATTTTGAGAAGGTCCCATTTATCTAATTTTTTTCTTTCATTGCTTGTGTTTTGGGTATGAAGTCCAAGAAAACATTGCCTAACACAAGATCCTGAAGATGCTTCCCTACATTTTCTTCTAGGAGTCCCAGAGTCCTGGTTCTTATATTAAAGTCTTTGATCCATTGTGAATTAATTTTTGTATATGGTGTGAGATAGGGGTTCTCTTTTATTCATTTACATATGGGTATCCAGTTCTCCCAGCCCCATCTGTTGAAGAGAATATTCTGTCCCAGTTCAGTGGATTTGGAGGCCTTATAAAAAAATTAGTTCACCATAGATCTGGGGGGGGGTCTATTTCTGAACTCTCAATTCAATTCCATTGGTCAATGTACCTATCATTGTGCCAGTACCATGCTGTTTTGACCACTGTAGCTTTGTAATATGCTTTACAGTCAAGAAGTGTGAGTCCTCCAACTTCTTTCTTCATTTTCAAGATGTTTTTGGCTATTCCAAATAAATTTGATAATTAGCTTTTCCATTTCCGCAAAATAGGCTGTTGGAATTTTGATTGGGATTGCATTGAATCTGTAAATCATTTTGGATAGAATTGTATTTAGTCTTCCAATCCATGAACATGGAACGTCCTCCCTTTTATTTAACTCTTCTATGATTTCTTTTGGCAATGTTTTGTAGTTTTCTGTATACAAGTCCTTTACAACCTTGGTTAAATTTATTCCTAGATATTTGATTCTTTTAGTTGCTATTGTAAGTGGAATTTTTTCTTGATTTCCTCTTTAGCTTGCTCATTACTAATGTATAGACACACTACTGATTTTTGCGTGTTGATCTTCTACCCAGTCACTTTGCTGAATTTATTTATTGGCTCTAGCAGCTTTGTTATAGATTTTTCAGGAATTTCTATATATTGGATCATGTCTTCTGCAAATAGTGAAAGTTTTACTTCTTCTCTTCCAATTTGGATGCCTTTTATTTCTTTTTCTTGCCTAATTCCTCTGGCTAGAACTTCCTGCACTTATGTTGAATTAAAAGTGGTGATTATGGCACCCTGGTCTTGTTCCTGATTTAGAGGGAAAGTTTTCAGTCTTTCACCATTAAGTTTGATGCTAGCTATGGGTTTGTTATATATGCCCTTTATCATGTTGAGGAAGTTTCCTTCTATTCCTATTTTTCTAAGGGTTTTTATCAAGAAAGGATGCTGAATTTTGTCAAATGCCTTTTCTGCATCAATTGAGATGATCATGTGGTTTTTGGCCTTTGTTCTGTTGATGTGATGTATTAAGTAATTGATATTCTTATGCTGAACCACTCTTGCATATCTGGGATAAAACCCACTTGATCATGGTGTATAATTCTTTTAATGTGCTTTTGGATTCAATTTGCAATTTATTGAGACTTATTTTGTGACCCAACAAATATCCTGGAGAGCAATTCATGTGCACTTGAGAAGACTGTATATCCTGCTATTTTGGGGTGCACTGTTTTGCATATGTCTGTTAGGTCTAGTTCATATATCATATCATTCAAGTTCTCTATTTCCTTATTGATCTTCTGCCTAGATGTTCTATCTATTGATGCTCTCCAACTATTATTGAAGTCTCCAACTATTATTTTAGAGAAAGCAGCAAGAGAAAGAGGTGTGTATTTCTCCCTCAGCTTTGCAAGTGTTTGCCTCAAGTATTTTGGGGCACCATGGATGGTTGCATAATATTTATGGTTGTTACTTATTCTTGGTGGAGTGCCCCTTTTACTAATATATAAAATCCTTCTTCATCTCTTTTAACAGCTTTTGACTTAAAGGCTTTTTTTTTTTTTTTTTTTTTTTTTTTTTTCCTGATACTAGTATAGCTACCCCAGGTCTTTTTGGATTACTATTTGCATGGAATATCATTTTCCATCCTTTCACTTTCAACCTCTTTGTGTCTTTGGTTTTAAGGTGACTCTCATGTTATCAACATATAGTTGGGCCATGCTTTTATATCCATTCTGTTAATCTGTATCTTTTGATTGGGGAGTTCAATCCATCCATTAACATTCAGTGTTATTACTGTAAAAACAGCACTTACTTCAGCCATCTTGTCCTTTGGTTTTTATGTCATATCATTTTTTGTTTCTCTCTTCCTTTATTGCAAATTCCTTTTCTGTACAGTTGATCCAGTTGATATTTTGTGATGTATCTGACTGATCCCTTTCTCATTTCTGTTAGTGTATATTTTTAAAATTCTTTCTTTGTGATTACCCTGAGGTTTACATTACACAACCTACATCTATAATCTATTAATTTGAAAAGATACCAACTTAGCTTCAATAGCATACATATTCTCTGCTCCCATGTCCCTCTGTTTCCCCTCTGCATACTGTTTTTATCCCACTTTATCACTTCATATTCTGCATATCCATTATCAGAAAATATGCCTTTTCCTTGTTCAGTTGTATTCTGGTTCTTATGTAAACTAAAGAGTTGTATATTTAGGACACGGTACTATTGAATTTTGCATTTACCCTTTTTGTTACCCTTACTGTTAATCTTCATTTCTTCACACTACTCTCCTGTCTTTTCCTTTCAACTTACGGAGCTCCCTTTAGTATTTCTTATAAGGAAGGTCTCTTGTTGACAAACTCTCTCAGTTTCTGTTTATCTGTGAATAGTTTAAACTCTCCCTCATTTTTGAAGAACAGTTTTTCCAGACAAGAAATTCTTGGATGGCAGTTTTTCTCTTTCCGTGACTTAAATATATCATACCACTGCCTTCTTGTCTCCATGGTTTCTGAGGAGAAATTGGCACTAAGTCTTATCAAGAATCCCTTGTATATGATGAATAACTTTTCTCTTGCTGTTTTCAGAATTCTTTGTCTTTGGCATTTAACATTCTGATTAGTATGTGTCTCAGAGTAGGTCTATTAGGATTTTTTCTCTTTGGAGTATGTTGTGCTTCTTGGACATGTATATTTATGTTTTTCATAAGAGTTGGAAAGTTTTTAACCATTATTTCTTCAAGTATTCTTATTGCCCCTTTTCCCTTCTCTTCTCCTGGGACACCCATGACACATATTTGTTCATGCTGTCACTCAAATCCCTGAGACATCGCTCAGTTTTTTCTATTCTTTTTTCTTTCTGTTCTTCTGACTATGATTTTGATTGTTCTGTTTTCTAGCTCACTGATTTTGTTTTTTCTGCCTCTTCAAATCTGTTGTATGCCTCAAGTATAATTTTAATCTCTACTATAGTGCCTTTCATCCCCATAATTTTTGTTTTTTTAATATACTTTCAAATTCTTCTTTATGCTCACACATTGTCTTCATAATATCCTTTAACTCTTTATATGTTCCTTCATCTCCTTGAATTGATTTAGGGGAGTTGTTTGAACATCTTTAATTAGTTGTTCCAACTTCTGAGTTTCCTCTGAAGTTTTAGTTTGTTCCCTTGGCTGAATCATGTCTTCCTGTTTATTTGTATGGCTTATGATTTTTTGTTGATGTCTAGGCATCTAATGGTCTTGATGTGTTAACTCTGAAGGTTCATTTCTCCCTCTTATCCAGGGTTTTATTGTTGGTTGACTTTGTGTTAAGGATCTTTTTTGATGCTTGGTCTAACTTATTCTAGAACTTTAGAATAGCCTATGTTTAACTGCTCAGATTTTCTCAGCTGTTCTTCATCTGGTTCTTGCCCTGGATATGTGGTGCAATTTTTAAGTTTGCACTTGTGCAGTTGCTTCAACTCCAGGAGAAAGCATCCTTTTCTCTTTTCCTCTCTCTTTTTCTCTCCAGGAGACTTGATCTGTTCTGTTTGTTTGTGTACAGGCTTTTCTCCCCAGCTCCTGTGATTTGTCTAAATTCTCTCCCTCACTCAGTGCCCTGTTTTCCTTACATTTTTCAGTTCTGGGACCCATCCTACCTTACAGCATTTCAGTTTAACTCCACCCCCCTCCTCTTTTCTTTTCCTCTGTCAGGGTTTTCTGCCTCCAGTTTCTTCTCCGTTATGATATCCCACCCTGGGAAGCCAGATGGGGTCAATCCAAAAAAGGTGGGTCACAGAAAGGTCCATTTTGTCTATAGGTGGTACAGCTGACTGAAACTAAATTGGCCATAACCATTCTTACCAGCCTTTCTACAGCAGTTTCTCTCCCCACCCCGCCGAGGGCTTTTTTGTGTGTAGCACTCCTCAGTGGCTGGTCTTCTATCCTGGGTCTCTGCAGACTCAGGCCCCTGTGCCTGGATACCCATGGAGCTCTAACTCGCTTCTGTGATTCAGGCTACAGTCTCTGTCCGTAGGCAGAGGGACCCGGGCCGTGCTCCATGTGGCTCTCACGCCACCTGAGACCAAGTGCAGGGAAGGGGAAACCAGAACCGACCAGTGGTGCAGGATGGACTTCTCCTACCTGAGATTTTTCTGTTTCTTCATTTCAGCATTTCTGGAGTCCTTCTCCAGTCTCTACCATCCTCCAGAGTTCAAAGCAAGTGGAATTTGTCCATTTATTCGCTAAATTTCTGGGAAGGCTTTTTCAAGGGATGTTTATATTGATTGATGACATCACTCACCCCACCTCACACTTTTTTATGTCGAGTTTAAGTACATAATATATGTTTAAAAGCTTAAGTCTGATAGCATAAGCTGTCTTTTGGTTTTTGTTTTTGTTTCTTTGTTATGGTTTTAGTTTTAAGTAACAGAAGCCCAAAGACAATTTATTGGCTTACCTAACTGAAAAGATCAGGCGTCAGGCACACCTAGATCCAGGGGCTCAAAGGAGACCATCATCAACCCTGAATGCAGGGTACTTATATTTTAAGAGAAAGAAAATAGAATCCAGTTCTATAAATATTCCCTTGTCCTTTGTCTGTTTGACACAGAGAAATGCTGCAAATAATTACATGAATTAGGAGTTTAGGGACAAATCCCCACCTCTTCTACTGAGCCTCCATCTATCTTTGCTGAATATCTATGTAAAGACTTCATTTTTCCAGTGGAAGCTGGAAGAAGTAGCAAAGTTTTCAAATGCTTTTTTCCTTAGAGGACTAGATATTGTGATATAGTTTTTGCTATTAATGTTCATGGAGATAGCACTCTTTACACTGGTAAAGTGTTTCCCAGGTATTTATTTGTTTTATGGATGTATCATTTAAAACTCCATAATTCGCTTGGCAAACACACACCTTCAATACTACAGCCACAGTTTAAAGTCAATCAAGCCACAGGGGAGGTGGGGAGGATTTTCTTTTTAAATCACAATGTATATATATTTTTTTCATCCATCCATATTTAAATCTGCATTGTGTGTATGTGTACCTGTATGTTTGTAAGACATATAAATGGCAAATAAGGAAATAAAAAAAGAGACAAATAGATTCATAGCCCCAGATTTTAAAACCACCCCCAAGGTAGAACAGGTGGTGAAAATATAATAAAACATGTCACAAGGAACTTGTCATGAATTTTAAAAACAAAAACGCCTACAGACCAAATAAACTGCTCTGACACTGGGCTAAATCTGAAGTTCCCGAACTATTTTAAATGACAAAGCAGAAGTTCCCGAGAGAGGGAGTCCAGCAGGAATGATGGAGGGAGATTGCCCACTGAACTCGCACAGAAGAGAGCTCAGACAGGCAGACCCAGGGCCCACCCCCCTGCCAGGCTGGGCCACACACACATGCACCCGCCCCACAGGGCCAGGCGGTATGTGGCGACCAAGGACCCTCTCCACAAAAGCCTCCTGGAAACTCCTGCACCCACACCTCTGCAGGGCCAGAGATTTCTGAATGGATCTGGAGGCCAAGATTTGGGTCATTCGATGTCGCAAATGGGCAGGCATCACTGACAAGTACATCCAGGTGCACTGGGGAAGGCAGACTGCAGGCAGGGCCCAGGTGGCACAGCAGTCACCCCCTCCCACCAGGACCCACCGGTCCTCATTCCTGGTGGACAGTTCACGAAAGGCTTTCACTTCCACTCCTCCTCTTGACTACCACAGAAATGCTGTGCAGTACACAGAGAGATAATATGGCTCCATTGGGCAGTGAGGAAACTGCAGTTGGAACAGGTTAAGTGATATGACCAAGATCACAGTGTCGGAGCAAGAGCCCAAGATGTCTTACTCCTTGTCCAGTGCTCTTTCTACTAGAAATTGTTCATTACCATCATCCAGAGATGAGGGTTGGAGGGAAGTTCGGGACCTCTCTGCCTTAGGAGTCACAAATTCAAATGCCTGAAGAGGTCAGATAGAAATAGAGAAGGTGAGTGTACCCCCTGCTAACCAGAAAGCCTGTGCCCCATTTAAGGGCAGGCAGCTGCCACTGGGCACCAGCAAATTGCAGTTATACAGGAATGGCAGATATCTCTCTCTCTCTCTCTCTTTCTCTCTCTCTCTCTCTCTCTCTCTCTCTCTCTCTCTCTCTCTCTCTCTCTCTCTCTCTCTCCCTCCCTCTCTCTCTCTCCTACTGGTAACATACATACAACATAAATTTTCCATTTTAAACCCTTTCAAGCATAAAATTCAGGAGTGTCAATCACATTTGCAATTAACACCCATTATCAAAACTTTCTCATCACCCCAAACAGAAACTCTTCACCCATTATGTATTAACTTCTTATTCCCCTCTCCCATCCCATTCCCTGGTAATCTATAATCTATTTTCTGTCTCTATGAATTTGAATGTTCTAGTTATTTCATACAAGTGAGATCATACAATATTTGTCCTTTTGTGTCTGGCTTATTTCATTCAACATAGTGTCTTCAAGGTTCATCCTTGAGTATCAGATCTTCACTTGCTTTTACAGCTGAATAATATTCCATTGTATGTATATATGCTTTATTTATCCAGTCATCATTTGACAGACACTTGGATTGCTTCCACCTTTTGCCTATTGTGAAGAATGCTGCTATAAACATTGGTGTACAAATATCAGGTTTTCTCATTTTTAAAGTCAAGTCAAGGATCTGAACCCTTATGGGAAATATCCTGATTTTTAAATATTGGTTTGATTTAAAACAACACCAGTGTATGAACCTAAAAAACCTATCTGCAGAATGCTTTGGGCCACAGGGCACAGATTTGAGACCTCTGCCCTCTCCAGGTACACAAAGCCCTTCCCACCTCTGAAAGCCAAGATGTAATCCATTAAAAGAGGCCAGTTTGGGGGTGCAAAGGGAGTTGGCAAACCTGAGTTTGCATCCCAGCTGTGACTCTTGCTAGCACTATTACCTCGAGCAAGATATTTAACCTCTCTGAACCTCAGTTTTTTCCTCTATAGAATGGGGATAATAACACTCACCTTGTTTCCTCAGCCCTCCCAGGGCTCAGTGAGACTACGTAAGTTCCCATGGCCATTCTGTATACCTTTAGCTCTTCCACACAAAACTATTAGCTCTCTTACCGTAATGCACTGTGATTATTTGTTACCCCACAAAAGGGGGGGACTCCTCATGGACCAGGTTTGCCCATCTTTGTACTTGGAGTGTACAAGCACATAATAAATGCTCAATAAAAATTTATTGAATTGAGCAATTGACCAACAAATTCACTGAGAACTGATTATGTGCCAGGCAGTCTGCAAGGTGCTGAAGAGACCACAAAAGGATGATTCTCTTAATGAAGATGGATCCTGATTGAGAAAACAGGACACACACACAAAAAAATCAGAGAAACATTCAAACTCCAAAGTGTCCCAGTAAGAGCTAGATTCTGGAGTCCCACATTTCAGGAGAGAGTAAGAGAATGAGAAACCTCTTTCCTCATCTTTTTCACAGCCTCTTTTACACTTTTCTCGGCCCTAGACTTTAAAAAACTCATCTCCCCACAGAACAGGTGCTTAGAAGTAAGACCATGTGATATTGCTCAATGCTCGTCCCATAGTGGATAAGACCAAATTAAGGCAGCTCCCCTACACAGGTTCTCTAGGCTTTATTTGTAGGCACTGTCTTACTTGCTGGTCTAGGAGGGTTACTTAAGGAAATGCAGGCTGCATTGCAGTATTATCTTCCTGCTTATGAAGCCAGGAGGACTGAGGCTCATCTATCACCCACTTCCTGCCAACCCAGGCTACCAATTCCCATCCCTGATTAAATGGACAATTCCCTGGATCTACCAGGTAGCGAGAATGTGCTAATTCTGTAATCTGGCTTGTCCTTGGAGGCCCCCACCCCATCATGCTGGCTGCACCAGCTGCCTAGGGGAACACAACTGAGAAGAGATTTGGCAATTATCCAGTTAATTTGATCAGCAGAGACAGCCAAACAAATCATCCAGGCCAAAAATGTCCAGATCAGCTGTCTACATGGATCAAATTCCACTTCACTTGACGTTGTACAGGTTCAGCCTTAGAGAATGGGTTTGACTGAACAATAAACTCGGCCTAGTATCCCAGCCTCCCAGGCTCCTTCTAACTTCAAAAGATTTGTGAGCTCAGCTACCTTTCTCTCTGCCACCCCCTTCCATTTCCCTTCAGTTCCCTTCCCTCCCCCAGGCATCTCCACTTTGTTCCCGGGACCTGTGTCCCAGAGCCTGGGGTCTTTGGCAGCTATCCGGAGCTAGAACATTCTTGCATCTGTCTCAAATATGTGGAGTATTTGAAATTCATTGTGGTAGATTAAAATATATACCCCGATATAGACGTTCTTAATCTTAATTCACTTTCCTGTAGGTGTGCACCCATTGTAGATAGGATCTCTTGAAGATGTCATTTTAAATTAAGGCATGGCTCAAGTGAATGAGAATGGGTCTTAATCCAGACTAGAGTAGTTCTTTATAAATAGAAGAAATTCAGACATAGAGAAAGCCATGGCATGGGGAGGAGCCAGAAGTTGGAAGTTAATGGAACCCAAAAAGAAAGGAGAGGACATCGCCACGTGATGCGAGGCAGGGACACAAGTCAAGGAATCCCAAGGATTGCCAACAACCAGCACCAGAATGTCACAGATGTTGTGGAGAAAGCATTGCTTTCCTGAGGCCTCAATTTTGGACTTCTCCTAACCTCAAAACTATAAATTCCCATTGTGTAAGCCAACCCATTGTGTGGTATTTGTCATAGCAGGCTGGAAAACTAAGACATTCATTAAGAAAAGACTTTTAACCTCTGAAATACCTTCTCTAAAGGTAGAATGTCAGGAACACAATAGGCCAAGGTGGGGTGAGGCCTGGGATAGGAGGTCTTGCTCCCTGCCTTGTAACCTGTACCATGTTAGGGGTTGTCCATTCCTTCCCTCCCTAAACGCTCACTGATCGGGTCTCATCAGGCCACTACCCCTGCCCAGAAAAGAATGTACCACCTCAGCATGGCAGAAGAAAATTTTCACAATCAGCCCCTAGACCACAAGTATCAACTAAGATTAAGTTCAGGTATATAACAACAAATCCAGAATCTCAGGAGCATAAAGACAAGGGCTAGTTTCTAATGTACAAAAAGTTCAGGGGCAGGCTGCCCAGGACTGTGGAAGATCACATCCTTCATCCTGTCTTTGCCATGGTGGGCACCAGGCTTATTTGCTGCTAAGGTGCTGGTTTTGGAGCCACTACAACTCCTGCTTTATTGGGGGCACAGAAGCCAACCAAACGAACGTTCAAATTACAGGTTTCTCAATAAACTTGAGCCTCAGGCAGAGAGCACCCTTTAAGCAAAGCAGTATTTCTCTCCAAGTCTGCCATCAGTCTGACTAGCTCTCTCTTGCAGGACTTTGGTAGAAGTGGCAAGAAGGAAACAAAAACCAGCACTCTGAATTTTTCCTGCCATTTCCCCTAAAGCTAAGCTTCAGTCAGCATGTGGTTTACTTTTCCAGTAACGACAGGCAGCAATTTAATGAAATGCTTTACCTGTGCATAAGAAGTTTCGGTTTCTTGGCTGCTAAAACAAATACCATTAAATGGTTTGGCTTAAACAATGGGAATTTACTCGCTCACAGTTTCAGAGGCTGCAAAGCTTTCTTCTTTCTCCTGGGGTTGGTATCTTCTGGCTGGCCAGCAATCTTGGGGTTCCTTGGCTTTCGTCTCACATGAAAGCATCTTCTCCTTTCTTTTCTGGGTCCCATTGACTTCCAGCCTCTGGCTGCTGCCCATAGCTTCTCTCCCTGCCAGCTGACTTTCACTCTGCTTTCAAGGGACTCCAGTGATCTGGATCAAAGCCAAATAGGATTCATTTTGGCCACACCTTAACTGAAGTAGCATCTTGAAGAGATCTTATTTACATCGGTCCACTCCAACCAGAATGCTGACCAAGGCCAAGAACATATCCAAATTGGGGTACACAATTTAACCCACCACACAAGGATCACCAGCTTCCCTGTTTGAAAAAACCCGAGTCCTGAATATCTGCCTTCCCCTCTCCTTCACTCAGCCAGTATCACATTTTAGTTTCTTTTTCTTGCAGTGAACCTTCTAAATATCAAATTCCCAATCACTTTAGGATGAGGTTCAGCAGCATGTAACAGAAACTTGAACACACAAGGATTATTTTATCAATTTTATCATATAAAGTAAGTGCAGAGTTAGGCAGAGATCTATCTTTCTCCTCCAACATCCCTAGGATGAAACTCCCATCATTAAGGCGGCCTCATGATACAAGATGATTACTGGAAATCATGTGATCAAATCTAACTGAAAAGAAAACTGGGATATAGGGTCTTTGACCTGAGGACATTGCTGCCTTAAATAAAAATCAGGATATTGTTACTAAGGTGACAGGAGAGAATAATGGAGGCGGTCACTAGCTGTCTGTGCCAGTTACACTTCCTCCAGGCTGCAACACAGACTGGCTCATACAGTAGTTACTCATTTGCATTTAAGGCTCCCTAACCAGCACTCAGTCCATATCTTATTTAAATTTTTACCCACCCCTCTCCCTCCAGGGCCTAGGACAATGCCTCTCACAGATTATGAGATTCACAAACATGCCTTGACTATAATCACTGAAATCCAGTCCTCATCTTAGAAATAGAAGAGACTGAACAGATTTTCCATTAACACTCTAATTTAAGACTGACTCTAAAGGGTAGTTTTTGTCTACTCACTCTGATCCTTTCTGTGCTGGTTTGAAGCTGTTACGTACCCCACAAAAGGCCATATTCTTTTAACCTGTCCCTGTAGATGCATAGGTGCAGACCTATTGTGGGTGGGACCTTTTGGTTAGGTTCTTTCAATTGAGATGTGACCCACCCAACTCAAGGTGGATCTTAATCCTTTACTGGAGTCCTTGATGAGAGGATAAAAGGCAGAAAAAATGCTGAGAGAGCTCAGAGAAAGAGAAATGCCCACAGAGGCCAAAAGAACCACTGAAGCCAGAACCTGAAAGCAATGAAACCCAGGCGAGAAGGACCAGCAGACACCAGCCATGTGTCTTCCCATGTGACAGAGGTGTCCCAGATGCCAGCAGCCTTTCTTCAGAGAAGGTATCCTCTTGTTGGTGCCTTAATTTGGACATTTTCACAGCCTTGAATTGTAAAATTGTAAGCTAAGAAACCCCCTTTGTAAAAGCCAACCCATTTCTGGTATATTGCATTTCAGCAGCTTTAGCAAATTGAAACACTTTCTACTCTTTTTGAAGATTTTTTTTTTTCATATACCCTCCTTAAACCCAGCTTCTAGGGTTCCAATCCATATCTTAGAGTGTCATTTAGAGCTGTAGTACTGTGCTAAGTACGGGCACACTGAATCCTGGCAGCATGTCTGGCCTTCCCCAGGTGTTGCTCCCACTCCAAGAGACCCAACTGCAAGTTCATTCCCTACATTAGGGACCAAGGCTCTGGACAGGTGCAGCAAACACCGATGGAGGGCCAAATGTGGCCTGCCTTCTGTTCATGTAAATAAAGTTTTATTGGAACACTGCCTTGCTCATTCATTACATATTGTCTATGGCTGTTTTCATGCTACAAAGGCAGAGTTGAGTAGTGTGAGGGCTTTGGCCTGCAAAATCTAAAATATTTACTATCTGTCCCTTTATAGAAAAAGTTTATGGACCTCTGCTCTAGGAGATCACTAAGGACTATGGATATTTGCTAATGTTCCCTACTGTAATGGGGATAAGATAAGATAAGAAAATCCTGCAGGACAGGGAACCCTACCCAGGAAGCAGTTCCTTTCACATCCATATCCAAATGCAAAAGAAAGGGCCACAAATCTTTTATAGACCAAAAGTTTTTACCTTCTTTCTTTTGGAGTTTGATATACCACTGCCCTAGGGGACTGCTATTATGAGTATTTAAAACACATATAATAAACTAATTGTTCTATCAATGTGTCTATTTTTAATAAGCACAGACAATACACTACAACATGGTTATGGAAAAGGCAATGTAGTTCTATGTTTCAGTATTAGGAACTAATTAGCCAGTGAGCCCAGGCTGATAACAGCTTATCATACCGTTCAGCCCAAAGAAAGCTCAGGTGGGGGTGGGGGGAGAGGAGTGAATAAATCACTAATTATGATAAACTGGTTTCCTTGGTAACTCTGTTTATAACTGCAGTAATGTTGCCATATTTTTAAGATAAACGCAAAGGTTTGATGTGAGATTATAGAACACATACTATCTTAATGCTGGCTCTACTCTAGCAAAGGGGAAGCCAAATATAAATGTGAAAATTTTTGAGGCTAGGAAAATTAGAAAAAGCTTTTTCTAACCCCCACCCCAAACATCTGTTGTTAGTTTATTCTCTGGGTGCCAAAAAGCTGAAGAATATGGAAACAGATATTTACAGTACTCAATGAATCCTACATGCCCATTCAAACCTCAGATTTTTGTTTATGGCCTCTACTATTCTCTCTTCTCCAGCTGGGGTGCCCCTTGGTCATCTTCTTTGGCCATGCCTATGGTTTGGGGAGGGGCACCCATGAGCAAAGCAGAAGGGAGGGGCCATTCCACTAGGCTGTCAGCCATTGGAATCAACCCTAGGGTCACTGCATCTCCCACCAAGTCCTCTTATCACATCCATTCCCCATTCTCATCTTTTGAAGGTGTCTACCCAAACTTGTGAGAATAACATTTTAGCCGAAATATTTGGATACAGTGGCAGATCTCTACATTGAATGACAACATATGGCCTGTGGGTTAAATCCAGCCTGCTGCCTGTTTTTGTAAATAAAGTTTTGTTGAAACACAGCCACACCCATTTATTTATAACTGGTTGAGGGACATAAAGAAAGTGGAGTCAGAGCCTAACAAGTTGGAGGATGATGTGGTGTCAGAATGGGGGCAACAGTGAAAAAAAGAGTAGAGAGACAGAGAGAGATCAACTGACCAACTAAAGAAACAGAGTGTGCCCTGGAAGACTAGAAGATCAAGGAATAAACCATTGGTCCCAGAGTTGGGGCTACTGGTAAATGTAGCCCAATGCATGATGACCTAGCTCTGAGGATGTTATAAAGCCAAACAGGTCTTCCAGGTTAACTACATATGTGATCCGCTCATTGGTCCTGACCACATGTTCATCTATGGCATAGCAGTTGAGTAGAGGAAGTAGTAGCAAGAAAGAGGGCAGACTTGGGTCCAGAATGCCTGGGATCTACCACATCCAGCTATGTGACTTTGGGTAAGTTATTACTTAACTTCTCTGCGCCACAGACTCCTCATCTGGGAGAGGGAGATAATAAGAGTCCATACCTCATAGATTTGCTGTGAAGAGGAAAAGAGGTAAAGGACTTAGATCAGTGTCTGGCATGTGGCTGGTATAATATAAGCATTAGCTATTTTTCCAATTACCACTGCTGCATAATTAATTGCCCCAAAACCAAGCAGCTTGAAATAACATCCACAGGGGGTGTGGGTTGAAAATTTGGACAAGGCACAGTATGGGTCGCTTGTCTCTGCTCCAAGATGCCTGGTGCTTCATATAGGAAGACTCGAAAGCCGGGGGCACCTCGACAGCCAGGTGCTGGAAGCATTTGAAGGCTCATTCACTCACACATGGGGTTCTTGGGCTGGAATGACTCAAAGACTGGGGCTGCCCACAGGAGAGCCTACTTGTGGCCCCTCCAGGGGCCTTGGCTTCCCCGTAGCATGGTGGCTTCAGAGCATCAGACCATGTGGCAGCTCAGGGCTCCCAGAACAATGGTTCCAGTAAACAAGGTAGAAGCTTCATGGCCTCTTATGAATCAACACCAGAATGTCCCTTTTACCGTTCTCTACCAGTCAATGCAATGACAAGCTCACCCAGACTCCAGGAGTTGGGAATTAGATGACACATCTTGTATCGTAGGCAAGGTTGTATTGTAGAAGGACATGTGGGATGGGAGATTATGTTGTGGTCATCTTTGGAAAAAACAATTTGCCATGGATATTGTTATTATTTCTGCTCCATAAAATTATGATTGCATTTATCTTTGCTCTTGAACTCTCTTGTTGTTTTATTCATACAGTAAAGGGCCTGATTGTAGAAATTGCTCTCCAGTGTTCATTTCCTCCCCTTTGGTTCAACTATTAGCTACTTGACAGAAGGGTTGTGCTCTCCACCTCCATTGCACCCATGTCAGCAGGTGGCTGAACACTTACTACATAAACAGAAAGTGCATAATATTTCTTAAATGGATAAATGACTGAACCATATACTAATAAATAATGACATAAAAGCCCAATATCCTAAAATACATATGGCAGATAGTATCAATTGGCCCCAAATATTCATTCTTCCCTTCTTCCTTGGTAATAGATTTTATTCAGAGTGAATAAAATGCCACGTATTCCATTCCTTGTGACTAAGTTCTGGTCAATGAGATGAAAGCAAAAGTGTATATGAGACAAGCACAAAAACTGCTTAGAGGTTGCTGACTGTGTTGAAAGAGTCCCTTTTGCTTTCTCCCCTTCCTTCTTCCTGCTGCCTGAAATGTATGTGAGATAGCTGGAACTCAGGCAGCCATCAGGTGATCTTGAGGGTGGAAGCCAGTGCTTATGATAGCAAAGCACAAAGCAGGCAGCCTAACTCCCTGATGACTCACTCACTCTACGGAGCCACCACGCTGTCTACATGAGATAACCTAAAAATTTTTAAGCCACTGTAGTCATGTCTCTTATTAGCAACCAAATGAAATACTTTCTATATCACACGGAGAGCCTCTAATAAGAATTATAGCTGGAAATGAGCACTCCTTCCTCTGAATATCCAGAGGACTTGATACCTTTCCTCTCTCATTTACCACACATTACCTGCCATTAGAGAAATATGTTTACTCTTCCTAGTCCCGACCCGAGTTGGGATCCACACATAGCACTAACACAGTCCCTTGTACTCAATTGTGACTGGAAATACACATTTTTGAATGAACAGATTAACAATGGTCCCTTTATTGAGTGCAAACCATAAAGGGATTTTCCTGTACATGTTGATTGTATTGATTGCATCATTACGTGGTTCCCAAACATGAAGATAATAACAATCGTCTCAGTCACCCCGGGGCAGAGAACCAGAAGATTCCACTTACACTGATTTTCTAACTGCCACACTAGTTATAGTATACTGTGATAGCTTGTTTTTTTTTTGCTGATTAGCATTCTTTCCCACCCATCATCTTCAGTAACCACATCCTTTTTGGAGTACCTTCCTCAACGCTAGCGTGGCTGGGGGGGATTGTAAATCACAGTACTCTCCCTCATGCTCCCCTGCACTCTCCCACAAAGAAGGGTAGGCACACGGCCCCAGAGGGCTCAAGCCAAGTGTGGCATCCCTCTGCACAGAGGGACCCATGCTGAGCCAGTCAGAACCCTTCCCAAGGATTTTCCAAACTGGAGGTGAGGGTTGTTCTCTCCTTAGAGTGAGAACCATACCAATGTGGGCCCGGGGCTTTTGGCCACCATCTCCTCAGCTGTGCAGAGGAAACAAGCCTGCAGCAAGAAAGAGGGCCAACACCCAAGAGCAGCTGAAGCCAGTAGATTTCATAAATGCCCAGAGAGAGAGAGAGGGTGATGTTGAGTGACAGTCCTTGAGTTATACTCCTCTTCCTAAATAATTCTGCAACTGGCCCTGTCTCCTTCCACACATGGGAGACACTACGTTCCCTTTCTCAGTTAAGCTGGTTTGACTTGCTTATGATGAACTTCTGGCTAACAGAAATTAAATTGGTGAATTTGCCATGCCTGGAAGTCTTTAAAAACCAGGTAGAGGCTACTTGCCCTGAGTGGTTTGGATCTCTTGGCTTGAAGCAGGGCGCTGGACCAGCTAACATCCTCAGATCTTTTCTAACACTCAGAAATGTGATTATACAAAAGGGATTTTAAAGAACACCACACTCCTCACTGGCTCCACAGACTCTTCTGTGTGCCTGGGCCCACTGTACAGCGATGGAACAACATCGAGCAGCTATCATGTAAGGTAGTCTGTGTGCATCAGCAAAAGTGGAAAGAATGTGCAAATTTCTTTCAGTTCTCCATGATGTTCTTCCAACCACAGCATAAACCCCCTGCCATCGTATTCCAATGAGGTTAGAAACCTCCAGCAGACATCTGGATGCCTATCTGCAGCCTTCCCTCTGCTGCACCCCTCTCCCACAGCACAAATGGCTCTCCTTGAACCAGTTCCAGTTCTCAAACTTGATATCTCTCTGATTCCTAATCCAGGCCTGCTACCTTGGCATAAAACAAGCCAGGGGTGAAGCATATACACAAAAGCAAAAAAAAAAAAAATTCCTTTAAAATAATTTACCATCTGTCAGTCATTTTGGTGCAAGTCTCAAACGCTCACACAGCCCTCAGTGCACACACACAGAGGCACTCACACACAGGGACACACTGTAGAGGGCAGTCCATCATCATATCAGAACCCCAAGCCTGCCCTGTAACAGACACACCCAAGAAAAGAAAGCTTTTTTTTTTAGAGTAACAGGCTATCAGCAAAGCCCCCATAACCAGCTTGAAGTAGAAGAGAAAACACCCTGTCCAAGTTTTAATCACAGAGATCTTCTCATTCCAGGAGCTGGGTGTCTTTGTGTGTGTGACTGAATGAGGAATAAGAATAACCACAATTGTTAATAACACCAAAATGACTTACTATATGCCTGGTGCTGAGCTCCACCCTCTGCTGCCACCACTCAGGTTAAAACAAGAGGAGGATGCCAGCACCCAAGGAGCCAGCCAGGTTCTGTCTTTGAACTCCTGAATCCTGATCCTGGCTCACCTTCTCCCTGAATATGCTCTTACCAGCAAAATGGAACCAACCTCAGTGCAACAGACGCAATGTTGAAGAAAGAATTCAAATTGCAAGCCCTACAGGCATCACTGAATGGCACTTCGTCCTTTGATCCCCAGACTTAAGTAAGCCAGGCCAAGGGTGTCCCTGGTGGGAGAACCACTATGGCCAGACAAGGACCCAGAGGCCTGCCTTCTAGCCCCAGCCCAGACCCCTGGTGGCTGTTGGAATTTGGGTGCATCCCTGACCACTCCAGGTCTGATGTTTCACGTGCAAAATAAAATGTCTTCATGAGTCCATCTCTAAGATGCTTTCCAACTACAAAATTTTGTGATTCTGAGATCCACAGAACCCAACACCAATTTGCCAGTCATTCCAACCCCCTTCACCCTGTCACCCTTTGCTGGTGAATCTAGGGAGACCCAGAGGCCAGCTGGAAGAGGCAGCAGGCCTGAGGACTCAGAAGGAACCCCAGCAGGAGGGAGCCCATTCAGTGTGCAGCTCTTGGGAACCAGCGAGGAGAGGAAAGGCATTTATCTCAAACAAGGGTCCTAAGCAAGCGCAGGAGCCCAAGCCTGCAGGCTGTGGTCTCCTAAGAACCACCTGAGGTGCTTATTTAAGTATGTGTGTTCCCACACCCCACTGGGTCTGAGACCAAGGAACCTGGGTTTTAAACAATTATCCCAGGCTATCCTGCTGCAGTTGGTCCCCAGCTGAGAAACACTGGGGAGAGGTGATCATTACCTTCCTAGCCCAGGGCCTGGCCCCGTTTCCACCCATCCCATCCTGATGATCACAGGGCAGAGTCACCGATAGCCACAGGCACAGAAAATGGTCCAAGACGTTGTGGGCCACACATGGACGCAGAGGGCAGTTCCATTCCTAAAGACATATTAGGAGAACACCCCAATAGACAAGGAGGGCCTAAAAGCAGCCACCCAAATGGAGTTGGGAATGTGGGGACAGCTGCCCCTGGTGTAATAATGGAGCAAGGAGAGGAAGAGCTGTGATCAGTTTCATCTGGGTTAAAGTTTGACTTGGGTCATTGAAATGGATGGGAGATCTCTAAAAACTCCTCTTACCAAGGGATCTATGATGCTAAGTAAATCCATCTATGTTAATAAAAATAGGAAAAAGAAAGCATCCAGAGTAGCTACAGAGCCCACAGCATCTTGGAAGGCCCCCTTCATACCACACATCACTCTCATTATTAATTGATTGTTAATTGGCCTCCCCACTAGACTGCAGGCACCAAGAATTCAGGGGTCTCGTGTGACTTGTTTGCAGTTCTATCCCCAGCCCCTGGCCCAGCATCTGCCACATAATAAGGGCAGACCTGTATGGAGTATTTGCTATGTACAGGCCCCGTGGTAAACTCTTCACTCATTTATCTCATTTAATTCTCATAACAACTTTATGAGATTGATACCATTGTATCACCTACTTTACAGATGAGGAAACTGAGGCAGAAGAAGGTTAAATAACTTGTCCAAGGTCACGCAGCTAGTAGGTGGCAGAGCTGGGAACGGACCCAGGCAGCCCAGCTCCCAGGCCTCTGCTCTCCCACCCTAGACCATGCTAGCACATAGTAGGTCCTCCATAAAATCTTTGTTGGGTTGAAAATATCCCTGCAGTGTTCCTTGGAGTTTAACTGAGCATTATATACATCACCCAATATGGGAAAACAAAAAAGTTGGGCCAAGTATAAAATAAGCTAATATCCTGTGTTTTCTGCAAGAGACAAGCTTAATTAGAGCTTTAGGTAATTAAAGATTTCATGGTTTCTAAAAATATATAATACATTCATTTATGCACATCTACTCCAGAGCATGATTTTTGCAAAATGGTAGGTAACTCACTTCTCACAGAAAACGACTTCTACATCTCTCTAAGAAGTGAGTATCTCAGATTGTGGGTCCTCCTTTCAATTGCCCCAGGTTGCGGTAGTCCGTAGACCCCTGTGCAGGCTAGTGGCTCTGAGCAGTCACCTCGGCTCCCCATCCTGAGAGAGGTGGGGGTGCCTCAGGGAGGCCTTGGGGTGGAGAGAGGAGGCAGCCCTGCAGGCTGGTGCTGGGAACGACACCCTGCCTTCTTCCACCAGCCCCCTCAGTCACTCCTTTCTGACTTCCTTCTCCTTCCAGGGTTGCTTTTAATGTTCAGTTCAGCTCAAATGACTCTACAGAGTAAAGGTATCTGTTGAAGAAGGAAGAGCTACACGGATTTTCCTAGGCTGTGTCAGGTGAGCAGCTGAGGTTTCAATGAGCTATTGCATGTGAAAGGAGTATAATTCAAAAGCCCTATGTAAGTGTCATTACCCAGCAGCACTCAGGCAGCGAGGGTGGACAAGAAAGCAACGTAACTGAGCAGCCATGGGGTCAGGCGTGGGCTAAGCACTTCACACAGTGACCACCTCTGGTCCTCCTGACAAGCCCTGGAGGCAGGTGCCATTAGCTTCCGTTTTACAGATGAGGAAACTGAGCCTCAGACTAATTCAGCAAAGGGCCCAAGAGGGGAACGGAGCCAACAGCTAAGGGCCTCTTTACCACTGTGCCAGCCTGCGCCCTTGGATGACTGAAGGGGCAGACATACGGGGCTCAACAGGGTGTTTGTTGGCCGGCTGAAGGGAAGATTCAGGCTGTGAGGGATCCTGAGCAGGAATGGAGAAGAGGCCTCCTCTGCCCGTGCTGTTCCCTCTGCCCAGAAGGACTTTCCACTTCGTCTCCCCGTGTCTTTGAACCTAATGTATGGAAGCAACATCACCTTCCTCTGAATTTCCATGACTTTCTGTTCCTTTCTCATGGTGATTCCACTTTCTGCACGGTATAAAACACTGCTTGTTTGTGTCTAACCTTCTTTACAAGATGAAACACTGATATATGTGCCTGACTTAAGAATTTAGCACTGAGCATTGCTAATGATTCAGTTGGGCTGAAATCAATAGAAAGGGCAACATCATGGGCAGGAAGAGTCAGAAAGGAGGTGGCCACTCATTTCACTTCATTCCGTAGCCACAGAACGCACCTCTTATGCTGATCAGAGCCCCCGGGGAGGAACATGGAGTAATAGGGAAGAGGTGGACACAGGAGCCAGACTGCCTGGGTTAGAAGCTCTGGTTCAACGCTTATCGGCTTAGCTAAGTTACTTACTCCTCTTTGCCTCAGTTTCCACATTTATAAAATTGAGAGGGTACCTACATCGGAGGAGTAATTAAATGAGCTAACGCATGTTTAGGTCTGGAGCAATGCCTGGCGTGTTTTAAGCGAGACATGAGACATAAGTGTAGTTATTTTTATAAGTACAAGTGGATCAGCACTGTTAGAGAAGTGTACCAAAGCATTTGTTTATTCAATAGATATTTGCTGAATGACAACTCTGTGCCAAACATCGTTCAAGACTCTAGCAGGGAACAAAACAAAGATCCTTATCCTGATGAACTTACATTCCAGCAGCAGAGACAGACAATAAACAAACTAAGTAAATTCTGCAGTACGACAGAGCGCATTCTTTACTTTAGAAGCTCCTGAGAACAGCCCTCCCACCTCACACTGCCCTAAAATTTTCCCCACTGCGCTCACCTGGGGGTCTTGAACATAAAGGAGGCTCAGTAAATATGTTGATTGATAGCATAAAGACCTGACAGGACGTACCTTATACACCTTGTCAGTGCCATTAGATTGAAAATGTCCAAAGGTCCAGAACTACATTTGCCCATTTGAGTACTGGGACTAGCCCAGGACCAGCTATTATTATTTATATTATCCATTCACTGTATTCATCCTGGTGGGCAATCCGTTTTTTAAAATTAGCACAGAAAGATGATGATGAGGTTAGTGAGGCTTCAAGCAATGGAGACTTAATATCAGTCATAAGGAGACACAACAGTCAAACCCAACTAGACTAAATTCAGATGAACAGTCACCTTTTGGATCTGTTTTCTTGCCCATTCTCAGCCAAGGATTACAGAAGTCTCACCCCTACTGAGTAGCTTCAAATGGCCTACATTTGTAGGATGAGTTTCTTTTTGCTTCTGTGATTATTCCATCTAATTTCTTTAGAAAAATACCTTCCCTCCCCCTGCTTCCTATGATGTTTTTGGTCTCCTGAGAAACTCTCTCCCCAGTGCCCCAGTCCTATGACCAGTACTCCCTTCTCACAATATATAAAACTTAGAGAAATAGAGGACTCCAGAAATGAACATATTTAACTTTGCCATCATTTGCATGGTCCAACTAGTAATTTGTATTTATTACTTGCTATGCAAGTTTTATAATGTTTTATTTTTAAAAACAGTTCTTACTTGAGAACAACAGTAGAGGATGTTGAAGAAAACCGAAGTTCACTTCTCACCACTTCCACACACATTCTGTTTGCTCATCCTTCCACACGTTGTTCATTATGCTGAAAATACTTCTTTAACCTGCAATAAAAAAAAAATTTTGACACCCAATACTGAAGTAATTTCAGCAAATTTGGAGCTGATTCTTGACTTTTTTCTCTCTTCCATATCCTTTTCCTTAAAAACTTTCTCTCTCAGCCCACAAGGGAAAACCACCAATCTCCTCACATTAAATTTTTTAAAATCCCTGCAGTGTCCTATCACCCTCCCCAGCCTGGGATAGATTTGACATTAATTAAAAGAAGGCTTATCATTATAGTATCTCCATTTGGATCACTTCTCCCTAAGGAGAGGAGTAAACACTTGAACCACATCTTCATGGCTAAGAGGACTCACCAAAGTAAAACCCTTCAAAAAGGGGAAGAGTCTTTCCTAAAGACAAATCCCTGCTTCCACACTCAGAACCCTAGAACATTTCTGGCAGTGTTGGAAGAGCCCTTTTGTCCAGTATTCCAGTATCAGGGCTCAGGGATCCTGGGATCCCTTTGCTTAGCACCATTCCTGCCAGCCAAAATGCACATCCATGGCCTCTGTGTCAGGGCTGTGCCATTCAATTGTGGGCACTTGATGACTCTGTCTCACAATGAGGAAACCCACCAGAGCACCCCTCCACTCACACAGCCATTATGTGACACTTACAGAGTCTGTCTCTATTTTCATCCAGAAGCTGCCTTTCATAACAAAGAATTATACAGATTCCTTCTCTGATGGGCAATTCATACTTTCTTTGTGATGGCTCCAAAACTACCCTCACTGAATTCCAAAGATTGCTATATTTTTGCAATATTTCAGGATTTGGTTAACAATTTCTACTTGACCAATTGAGACCCTTTGTTCTATTACAGACTTCACCCATGTCTCCATTTGGCATTTGACTTTCTCACTGATAAGTCCTCAACTTCCAAATTCATCTCATATGTCTCTATTGCAATCTGGCAAGAACCTCAAAAATGTCCAAAACTTTTGGCCCAGTAATTTTACATCTATGATTTGATCCTAAGGAAATAATCAGAGATTATTATATCACATCCATGAAGATTTGAGTAAAAAACATTTCATTTCATTGTTAATTATAAAAGTAAATATGTAAATATAATCAAAATATATCTAAAAACCAATCAAAATACAAATAATATAGGAGTAATCAAATCTTTTTGTAGACCCATCCATTGTTATCTTACACAAAATGTTTTTAAAAATATTTGACAAGGAAACATGTGTCCAATAAAGTAAAGTAAGAAAACAAGGATGCAGAAAAGAAATACAAAATATATATGACACAAATTCATTATATTCATGTTTGTGTGCATAGAAAAAAAAGACAAAGCAAATAAAATGTTAAACACAGTTCTCTTTGGGTGGTAGGATAACGAATAATTTTATTTTCTTTATGTCTTTGACTATTTTCCAAATTTTTTGTAATGAATACGTATTTCATTTATTATAAAAGTGTTTTTTAAAACCATTCTGAATTTTTAATTAATTCAGCTGCCCTTTCCTGGATCTTCTCCAGCTCTATTATGTCATCTTTAAGAAGCAATAGCCAATATGGCACATGATTTTCCAGGTGTCCACTTTTGGAAAATCTGCTTTGTACTGCTATCAGAGGTAGTTCTCTCTCTCTCTCTGTCTGTCTCTCTTACATACAAACATGTACTCATGCACATACACACACACACACACACACACACACACACACACACAGCCACATCTGTCTCAGAAGTGTGTGTCCTATTTACTAGGACTCTTACCTGCTCTTTCGCTGATAAAAGAGAATTCTTTGCACCCAGATCAAAATATCACAATACTATCCAGCTGTACATGTATGTGATAAAAAAAAAAGAACCAGGTCAGTTCCAACTGCAAAATTACAAGACTGAACTCTGATCTTCTTTTCCATCCATTTGTAACCTGAGAGATGTAGAGCTTTAATTAGTATTTAGGAAGGGAGGGAGGAAGGGAGGGAGGAAAGGAGGGAGGGAGGGATGGAAGGAGAGAAAGAAAAAGAGAGAGGAAGGAAGGAAGGGAGGGAGGGAGGAAAAAGAAAAACTTTCGAGTGATAATGCCATCCCCATGCTTCCTGCAAGGGAACAGAATTCAGGATCAAGGCTTCAGTCAGGCAGAATGGATAACATGCCGCTACGTAACTTTTTCTAAGAAATCTCTACTTCCCAAGTTGCCCATTTCCCGAATCCATGGGGAGTTAGGAGTTTGTACTTCAACCACCCAGAGGCCAGCCAGGGTTTGAAAGAGACAGGATTTGGGTGAGGGCAGGATACAAAGGCATAGCCTTCAATATGGAAACAGTCTAAAAAAACACAAATCTTCTGTTCCAGTTTGCTAATGCTGCCCTTTCTCAAAATACCAGAAATGGATTGGATTGGCTTTTATAAAGGGGGTTTATTTGGTTACAGAGTTACAGTCTTAAGGCCATAAGGTGTCCAAGATAAGGTGTCAACAATCAGTACCTTCACTGGAGGATGGCCAATGGTGTCCAGAAAACCTCTGTTAGCTGGGAGGGCACCTGACTGGCGTCTGCTCCAGAGTTCTGGTTTCAAAATGGCTTTCTCCCAGGATGTTCCTCTCTAGGCTGCAGTTCCTCAAAAATGTCCCTCTCAGTTGCTCTTGGGGCATTTGTCCTCTCTTAGCTTCTCCAGAGCAAAAGTCTGCTCTCCAAGGCCATCTCCAAAATGTCCCTGTAAGCTGCAACTCCTCTCTCAGCTCCTGTGGGCTCTTCAAAGTGTCCCTCCTGGCTGTAGCAAGCTTCCTCCTTCTGTCTGAGCTTATATAGTGCTCTAGTAAACTAATTAAGACCCACCCTGAATGGGTGGGGCCACACCTCCATGGAAATTATTCAGTCAGAGTTATCACCCACATTTGAGTGGGTTGCATCTCCATGGAAACACTCAATAAAAGAATTACAATCTAATCAACACTAATACATCTGCCCACACAAGACTGCATCAAAAATAATGGTGTTTGGGGGGAAATAATACATTCAAACCACACGCCTTCATATTTCCCATAATAGGACTCTCTGTCTCTGTGAACAGAATTGTAAATGATACCACATTTAATCACATGCTCATGCCCTGTCAAGTTAACCAGATCCAGTAGCATAGCTCACTCTAAGCCACTTTGCTACAAAGGACAAGAGACTTTTTCCAATTTTCTTTTTGCAGCACTGTAATACAATGCTGTTTCAGATGTGATCCATGCTTTTTGTCTGAGAAGGTTTCAAGGTTTTACAATTTTGGGTCCAAACCAGGAGAGACTATGAATTACCTTGGTGACTCCTTTCTGTTCTTTGCCAAGAATCGTATGAACCTTAGCTTTTGACTTCAGACTGGGTCCTGCCTGCTACTACTATTAGAAGCCAGCAACTTGTCCAGAAACCCAAGGAAACCTGGGGCAGAGAGAGCTGGGTTGCACAAAAGCATCGTGACAATACACCCACATATCATATAGCCTAAATCTACCCTATTTCTCTTCACAGCCCTGGATCACTGCAGTGGTGAGGCATTACCAGGTCACCTCTAGTGGCTATCAATGGGACAGGGTATCAGAGTATAGGGAGAGGATTTGGGGAAAAAGAGGGTAGAAAGAAACTACTTTAAAAACGTCCCATCAAAAATATTTTTGGTATGTTCAATGTTTGTTTATGTAGCTTACAAAAGGAGTAAAAAAAAAAACACACACACAAATTCTTCCTCTTCCTCTCTTTTAGAGGGAAAAAAGCATCCACAAGACCTGTATCTGATTAATAAAGTGAATACACGTATATACATACATATTTATCTTTCCTAAGCCAATAGAAAATTTGTTAGAAAGGGTAATGAATAAGAACAAGATAGTTGCCAAAGGAAGCCAAGGTAATCTTCAATCCTGACTTGAGAAAGAGAATCATAAGAATGGAGATCAGTATGTGGTTATCTTACTTCCATGTTTTTTATGGCTCTTCAACAAATTCAATCACCCATTCACTCATTCGTTCAATTCAAGGAGTATTTATTTAGCAGTTATTCTGTACCAGACATTATCTCATTCAATCCTTTGACAAACCTGCCTGATGGGATTTACTTTTGCATAGAGGAAGGAAAGAAGCAAGGAGTTATACCTTTTCCACTGCATACAAAAGGAGAAAGATGGAGCAGGTTAAAAAAGCCATAGTCCACTCTTGCTACATCAGGAACATTTCAGATGCAATTTGGAAAAACACCAACCCCAATTGCCTTAAATATTATGGGAATTTATTTCTTCTCATGGAAGATCATCCAGAGGGGTGAGTTCAGGATTGACTGATTAAGTAGCTTAACAATGCCAATCTCATGTTCTTTCTATCTCTTCTCTGCCATCCTTGGTATGGACATCATTATCAAGATGATAAAATGATAGCTGCCATCTTCAGATAATTTTTCTTTTAAGGGCAAGGGCAACAAAGGGAAATGAGAAGGGAGTTAAAGTGGTTCTTTACAGAAAATCAATTAAACACTACAGAAGGCAGTAATGAAGGAAATGAGGAACAATGAAAAGAATATAAGACATCCAGAAAACAAATACAAAATGATAGAAGTAAGTTTTTCCTTATCAGTAATTTCTCTAAATATAAATGGATTAAACTCTCCAATCAAAATTCAGAGATTGGCAGAATGGATGTGCCGGTTTGAATGTACTGTGTCCCCCAAATGCCATTATCTTTGTGGTCTTGTGGGACAGACGTTTTGGTGCTGGTTAGATTTGCTTGGAATGTGCCCCACCCAGCTGTGGGTGGTGACTTTGGTGGGATACTCCCATGAAGGTGTGACCCCACCCATTCAGGGTGGGCCTTGATCAGTGGAGCCATATAAAACATGCTGACTCAAAGAGACTGAATGCAGTGCAGCTATGAGTGATGTTATTTGAAGAGGAGCAAGCTTGCTAGAGAGGAATGTCCTGGGAGAAGCCATTTTGAAACCAGAACTTTGGAGCAGACACCAGCCACATGCCTTCCCAGCTAACAGAGGTTTTCCGGACGCCATTTGCCATCCTCCAGTGAAGGTACTTGATTACTGATGTGTTACCTTGGACACTTTATGGCCTTAAGACTGTAACTGTATAGCCAAATAAACCCCCATTTTATAAAAGCCTATCCATCTCTGGTGTTTTGCATTCCGCAGCATTAGCAAACTAAGACAGATTTTGGTACCAGAGAAGTGGGGTGCTTTTGCTGCTGTGTTTGCAAATACCAAACATGTTGGAACGGCTTTTCAAATGGATAAGGGGAATATGCTGGAAGAATTGTGAGGAGCTTGATAGAAAAGGCCAAAACTGCTTTAAAGAGACTGTTTGTGGAAATATGGACTCTAAAGATACTTCTGACGAGGCCTTGAACACAGATGATCAATGTGTTGTTGTGAACTGGAAGAAAGGCGATCTTTGTTTTAAAGTGGCAGAGAATTTGGCAAAATTGAGTCCTGGTGTCAGATGGAAGGGAGAATTTAAACGTGATAACCTGGAATACTTAGCTGAGGAGATCTCCAGACTACATGTGGAGGATATACCCTGGCTTCTCCTTGCAGCTTATAGTAAAATGCGAGCAGAGAGAGATAAACTTAGAACTGAACTCTTGGGTTCAAAGAAACCAGAAGCTGATGGCTTGGAAAATTATGAGCTTCCAGGGGGTGGAATCCCAGAAGCTACAGCCCAATGTGAGGATGTAACCAAACATGGAACCCAGCCGCCATTTCAGTACAAGCCAAGATTGGAGATGGAATTATCCAGAAAGGATTTGTGGAAACTCCTATTGTCTGATGGCTTTGACCCCTGTGTGCTTCATGCAAAGCCAACAGAACTTTTGCGAGAACTTTATAGACAGAGCCGCTGCCAGTCTGGACTGGAGGAGACAGACAAGGAACAAATTGCAGGAAAAATTTCTTCAAAGACAGAGCCATGGAGGTTGAGGTCTGGAGTCAAGAGGCCTTGGGCTGGGAGAGCGGAGCAGCCCACACGCATGGAAAGGGTGAGTTTGCCCCGGAGGTCGAGGGTGGGCATTCCACCTAGATGCTCTGGAAGAGTTTTGCCACCCGAGGTCCCAAAGAGGGTGGAGCACATTCCCAGGGAATTGGGGAGAGCCTGGCTGCCACCCCACTGTTTTGAAGGGGTTGAGCGTGTGCCCTGGAGATGGAAGGGAATCCGGGAGCTGCCCCAATGTTTGAGGAGGGTGGGGCCGAGAAGGTGGTCTCCCCAATGTGTGGGTATGTTGGAGCACTCACCTAAGCGTTTGGAGAGGAAAGGGCTGCCGAAAAGGCCCTTAGGAAGGGTTGGACTCCCACTCTCTCAAGCCCCAAGGATGCAACGTTGTTCTATAAATGACTCTCAGACTTTGAAATCTAATGGAGTTTGTCCTGCAGGTTTTAGGAACTGTTTTGGTCCTGTTAACCCTGTTTTCTTTACTGTTTCTCCTTATGGCAATGGGAATGTTTATCCTGTGAATGTCCCTCCTTTGTATATTGGAAGCATATAACTTGTTCTAAATCCACAGATGCAAAGCTAAAGGAAAAGTATGCCTTAGGACTGACCACGCCTATATTTGATTTTGATGGGATTTTGTACTTAACTTTTGCTACTGAAATGGTTTAAGTTTTTGTGATATTGTGATGAAATGACTGTATTTTGTATTTGGAAAGATAATGTCATTTTGGGGTCCAGGGGGTGGAATGTGCCGGTTTGAATGTACTGTGTCCCCCAAATGCCATTATCTTTGTGGTCTTGTGGGACAGACGTTTTGGTGCTGGTTAGATTTGCTTGGAATGTGCCCCACCCAGCTGTGGGTGGTGACTTTGGTGGGATACTCCCATGAAGGTGTGACCCCACCCATTCAGGGTGGGCCTTGATCAGTGGAGCCATATAAAACATGCTGACTCAAAGAGACTGAATGCAGTGCAGCTATGAGTGATGTTATTTGAAGAGGAGCAAGCTTGCTAGAGAGGAATGTCCTGGGAGAAGCCATTTTGAAACCAGAACTTTGGAGCAGACACCAGCCACATGCCTTCCCAGCTAACAGAGGTTTTCCGGACGCCATTTGCCATCCTCCAGTGAAGGTACTTGATTACTGATGTGTTACCTTGGACACTTTATGGCCTTAAGACTGTAACTGTATAGCCAAATAAACCCCCATTTTATAAAAGCCTATCCATCTCTGGTGTTTTGCATTCCGCAGCATTAGCAAACTAAGACAATGGATTAAAAAGGAAAAGTGTATGATCAAATGATATGCTGTCTGTCAGATACTCGCTTTAGATCCAAAGACACAAAGAAAGTGAAAGGTCTGTAAAAGATATTACATGCAAATAGTAACCAAAAGAGAATTGGGGTAGCTATACTAATATCAGACAAAATAGACTTTAAACCAAAAACTGTTAGAAGAGACAAAGAAGGGCATTATATATTGATAAAAGGATCAATTCATCAAGAGCTATGATAATTTTAACCACTTATGCACCAAACATCAGAGCCCCAAAATATATAATACAAACATTGACAGACTTGAAGGGGAAATAGACACTTCTATAGTAATAGTAGGAGACTTCAATACACCACTTTCAGTAACAGAACATCTAGACAGAACATCAATAAGGAAATAGAAGACTTGAACAATACTATGTAAATCAACTAGACCTAACAGAAATATATGGAACATTTCACCCAACAACAGCAAAATGCGCATTTTTCTCACAACCACATGGGTCATTCTCCAGGATAAACCATATGTTAGACCGAAAAACAAGTCTCATTAAATTTAAAAAGAATGAAATCATGTAAAATATCTTCTCCAAACACAACGGAATAAAGTTAGAAATCAATAACTCAAGGAAAACTGGAAAATTCAAAAATATGTGGAAATTAAACAACACACTCGTCAACAACAATGGCTCAAACAATTACAGGGGGAAACAGAAAATACTTAGAGATGAAGGAAAATGAAAACACAACATATAAAAACTTTTAGGAGACAGCAAAGGTAGTGCTTAGAGGGAAATTTTAGCAGTAAACACCTACATTTAAAAAGAAGGATATCAAATCAATAACCTAACTTTACACCTTAAGGTATTAGAGAAAGAATAGCAAACTAAACCTAAAGCTGGCAGAAGGAAGGAAATATAAAAGGTTAGAGTGGAGAGAAATGAAATAGATAATAGAAAAACAACAGAAGGAGCCAATGAAACTAATAGCAGTTTCTTCGGAAAAATCAATAAAATTGAGAAGCCTTTAGCTAGACTGACAAAAAGCAAAGGCAGCTTTTCTAGAAGTACCCTCAGAAGACTCCTCCCCATGTCCCATTGGTCAGAATTAAACCCTTTCCTAAACCTACTGGCAAAAGGGATAAACACAACAAGGAATAAGAAGGAGAAGAAGGAGAAGGAGAAGAGTTATACTGATGATGTTTATAATCACGCTCTTCCGTGTCATTTTCATCTGGAGCAAGTAGTTATGGAATGTAGATTAAACCTTCAGTGAAATTACCTGGGACACTTTTGAAAACATGAGTCTCTGGGACTTTTCCTTGGAACTGCTGTATCAGAATCTCTTGGAGTGAGTCCAGACGTCTATATTTTCATAAGCTCCCCAGTTAATTCTCATGTTTAGTGTCTTTGAGAATATTAAAAGACACACTCAGACCCTGTAAAGAGATGTCAGGTCCTTAGTCATCTAAGGTCTGCTCCCGCCTTCCCTCCTTTCTCTCCCTCACTCCAGCTGAACTCACTTTCTTGAACATATCAATCACATTCTCACCTCAGGACCTTTGCATATTCCTGTGGGGGGGCTGAATAATGGCCCCCCAAAGATGTCCATGTCCTAATCCCCGGCACATATGAATATATTACGTTACAAGGCAAAGAAGACTTTGCAGATGTGATTAAGCCAAGGATCTTAAGACAGGAATATGGACCTGACATTATCATAATGGTCTTTATAAGAGGGTAACAGGAATGTTGAGTCACTAGAGAAGACAGTGTGATGACAGAAGCAGGGATTGTAGTAATGCACTTTAAAAATGGAGGAAAGTGCCACAAGCCAAGGAATACAGGTAATCACTAGAAGCTGGAAAAGGCAAGAAAACAGATTCTCCCCTCAGGGCCTCCAGAAGGAGCCAGTCCTGCCAACACCTTGACATCAGCCCAGTGAAACTGATTTTGGACTTTCAACCTCCAAAACTGTAAGTTAGTAAATTTGTGTTGTTTTAAGTCACTGAGTTTATGGTAATTTGTTACAGCATCAATAGAAAATTAATACGGTTTCCTCTGCCTGGAACACTCTTCTGTTCCCACCCCCTGCCCCTCCTCCTCATCCACAGGGCTGCCTCCCCTGCTTCTTTCAGATCTCTGCTCAAATATCACCTTTTTCTGGGAGGCTGTTTTAGTTTGCTAAAGCTGATGAAATGCAATATGCCAAAAATGGACTGCATTTTACCAACAGGGATTTATTAGCTTATAAGTTTACTGTTCGGAGGCTTTGAAAATGTCCAAATCAAGGCATATCAGGATGATCCCTTCTTCCTGAAGGAAGGCTGCAGGGGATCCTCAGCTCCTCTGTCACACGGGAAGGCATGTGGCAGTGTCTGCTGGTCCTTCTCTCCTGGGTTTCCTTGCCTTCAGTTTCTGACTGCTTCCCTCTCTGGTTTCTCTCTGTTTTCTCTCTTTTAGCTTCTCTGGTTTTCTTTCTGAGCTTCTCTGGCTTTTTTTCTGTCAGTTTATCTGTGGCTTTTTTCTGTGTCTTCTCTCTGTCTTTTATCCTCTTATAAAGGATTCCAGTAAGAGAATTAAGATCCGCCTTTAATGAGGAGGGTCGCATCTCAACTTAAGATCCTACTTACAGTGGGTCCACACTCACAGGAATGGATTAACTTTAAGAGCGCGATCTTTTCTGGGGTACTCACAGCTTCAAACCATCAGAGAGGACTTCCTTAATGATTCTGTCTAATCACTTTTTAAGGGTGACCCACATTATATTTTTTTCATTGAACTTATTCCTGACATATTATATATTAATTTTTAATTAATTTGTTAACCTTCATTTGTTAATATATTAATTAGCATGTTAATCTGTTCATCTGTCTTTGCCTATTAGAATACATGACAATGAGGGCAGAGATAGTTGTCTGTTTTGGTCATCGCTTTACCCCCAGTGCCTAGAACAGTGTCTGGCATATAGCTGTCATCTAGGAAATATTTTAGGAAGGAGAGAAGGAAAGAAGGAAGGAAGGAAGGGAGGGAGGGAGGGAAGAAGGAAAAGGAAGATCAGAGGGAGGGAGGGAGTTTTAAGAACTACAGAGGTCTTAGACGATATTTGCCTTTAAAGAAAGAAGAGAAATCCTTTCTGAAGCTGTCTTACATTTCCAAATTATCACTGGTGATGGAGGGTCTTAGTTGAAAAGAAGTAAAATTGTTCAAATCCCCACCCCAGTGCATTACTCCTCATCTGTGCTCTCTCACCCTTCATGTCCCCATCAAAGTATACTGTATTAGTTACCTATCGCTAAGTAACAAATTAACCCACATAGTGGCTGAAACAACAACATTAATTACCTTAGTTTCTGAGGAACAAGAATACAGGCATGGCTTATCTGTGTCCTTTGGCTTGGGGTTTCTCATAAGTTTGCAATCAAGGCATTACCAGGACTTCAGTCCCCTCTCAAGGCTTGGCTGGGGAAGGATCCACTTCCAAGCTCACGCATGTGGTTGTTGGCAGGACTCAGTTTTTCACTGGCTATTGGCCAGAAGTCACCGTCATTTCTTGCCACAAGGGCTCCTCCACAGGGCATCTCACCACATAGCAACTTGCTTTATCAGAGTGAGGGAGCAAGCACAAAGAGCCAGAAAGAGAGTGTGAGCAAGATAGAAGTCACAATCTTTTATAACCTGATCTTGGAGGAGATATCCCATCACTTTTTCCATATCTTATGCATTATAAGGAAAGTCCTTAAGTCCAGTCATGCTCAAGGGCATTAATAACAATAGGTAGGAATCATTGGAAACCATTTTAGAAGGGGCCTATCACTCATACTCTATTACCTGTTGACAGTTAGCTCCATGAGGACAAGGAATACGGGCATCTAGCTCATGCATTGCTGAAACCCAAGTGCTGAGCATGGTGCCTGGCACATTTAGCAGTCAAGGGGGAAATGTTTTATTGACTGGCTTACAAGGGAATCATCTTCTCTTCCTTTGGGGATGATTTGTCAGATTAGAAACAGACTGAGGAATTGCCAAAAGGTGATGATCTGAAAAGATTAGGGGAAACAAAAGATCAGAATAAACTATTTAATATATAATCTACCCTGAACCTACACTGTTAGCTAGACCTGATCCCATGGAAGACAGACCTGATCCCATGGAAGAAAGTGTCAGGCACAGTGGAGGGGATGTAGCAAGTGCTTGTAGATACTAACTGTTTGAACATGAGCTATTACAGCCAGGAGCTAAGGGTCAATCTGCTTGATCTTGAAGGTAAATTAACCACTACACACACACACTCACACACGTTCCAAGAAATCGACTAACATTTTTAGGGTATTAGGAGGCATTCATCAGGCTTTCCTTCATATGGACTATTGGGGTCTTACGCAGATTCTTTCCAGATTTCTGAAAGGAAATCACAATAGTGGCAGCAGGCATGTTTAATGTTCATTGTCATTGTGTCTCCCACCATGCCATTCTTACAACTGTCCCCAAGTTCAGTGATCCAGGCATGTCACTTCATTTGGTCCTTTGGCACGGTCCTAGTTTTTCACTGCTATAAGGCTCTAGCAACATTTCCCAGCCTTTTGTCATCCATGACCCTTTTGGAAAACAAAATTTTCAAACACTTTTATAATGCTGTTTGAACAGCAAAATAAATTAAATATTATGTTTAAAAGCAAATCAAAGCAACAGTACAATTTTTCACATGGATTTCTATTTTTGTCCTTATTTAAAAATTATAAAGTCAAAATATGCTTATTTGGAAAAAAAAAAAAAATCAAACAATTGGGAACTACATTGAATAAAAAGCTCCACAACCCCTAACCCACATCTCATTTCCCTCCCTGGAGTAAATATTGCTAAAGATGTGGAGCACATTTTTTTCAAGAACTTTTTCTCCAAATTTTTATATGTATAAACCCACACATGCTTACATACTTTTCTAGGTTTGCCCATTTATCCTTTTATTTCTGTCAGCTTTTGCTATACATATTTCCAGGTTACATTGTTAGGTGAATACAAATTCAAGATTATCATATCTTCATGTGGGATTGTCCCTTCTAACATTATTTGTTGTCATTATATTTCTACTATTTCATTATTATGAATGTTTTCTCTATATATTCTAGCTAGTCTAACAATATTGCTTTACCAGCTCTTTTTGATTAAAATTTTCATATTGTATAATTCAGTGTTCTTATTTTCAACTTCTCAGTATGTTTTAGATTTCAATTTTGCTCTTCTAAGAAGCACAAAGTTGACATTTTTTTAAGTTAGTCTTTTGGTGTCTAACTTTTAACAGGTAGGTCCAGTCTGTTTATATTCATAATTACTGATATATTTGAACTTGTATCTACCATCTTGTTGTTTGTTTTTGGTAATCAGTCTTTGCCTTTTTTTTCCTGTTTCCTACCTTCTAAGGGATTAATAATGTGTTTGTTTGTTTTTACTCCTTTATTTTTCTTCTGCTGATTTGGAAGCCAGAGATTTTATTTCTATGATTATTCTAATTACCCATACATTTTTAAATACATATATAAATATATATTTTTCTAATTCTAATTTCCTCCAAAATAAAGCAAGAACTGTTTATCTCCTGCAAACTGAAAACTTTAATATTTTTTGTTGCATCTTTTGTTAAATAGAAAAAAATTTATAATAATCTTATTACTAATAGATATTAAGCTCATTTTCCACTACTTTTTCGATTCAACCACTTCCCTCTGGGATCACCTTGCTTCTTTTTGAAGTATGTCCTTTAATAATTTTTTCTGAAACAGTAATAGATGGCTAATTGTCTTGGTTGTGTCTGTGAAAAGATCCTGACACCTTGAATCTCAAATATTAGGCTTTATTGGCTATGGAGTCTGGGTTAATGCCTATCTTCACCCAGCTCTTTGAAGATATTATTCCTTTGTTTTCTGGTATTTATTGACAGTTATGAGAAACTTATTATCATTGTATTTGTCATTCTTGACTTCTATTTCTGGTAATAAAAGACTAGGTAATTCAGATGCAGGCCAGACTTCCCACAGAAACTTGTGTCTGATGGGAGATTGGGGGTCAATCGATCTGCACTGACTTGGCTTGGTGGCACTGTTGATCTTGGCTGGTTCGTCTTATATCTGGAGGTTGGTTCTGCTCCATGTGTCTCATGTTCCTCCTGGGGCCAGTGGGCTGACCTGGACATGTTCTTCTCATGGGAATAAAAGAAACACAAAAGCACATGTATGTGTGTAAAAATCATACTGTGTGTATATATATATATATATATATATATATATATATATATATATATATATATAATGTAGTTTTTATGCAAATAATATCATACTATACATACTATATTGCCCATTGTTTTTTTCATTTGCACTGTATTATTGGCATTATTCTATGTATACATATACTCTATTTCATATTATTTATAAAAATAATACATGAAATAGTAAAAGAAAAATCTTTATGCCAATCAGTTTGAACAAAAGTAAAACTCTTATACCCTCACCCTTAATTCTTTCTACTTTGTTTTTCTGATAATTTTCATCACAATTCTTATACCTCTGTTTCTTGATTTATGAGTCTGACAGTATCAATTGTCAGAGGGGCTGAGATTTCAAAGAGAAGGGGAGTGTAGAGGGAAGCTGGCTATCCATGCAACTTTCAGCCTCAAGGCATTGCCAATTCTTACAGCAAGTAAGAGGCCAAGAGGCAGAGTGTCACAAAAGCAAAACAGAAAGTGACTGTCCCAAGCCCAAAGAACTAAACAGAGTTTTAGGCAACATCACATGGCTAGAAGTATAAAAATTGGAGTTCAGAACCTATCAAGTAGGAAGAGTCCTGGTAAACACCCCAGTCTTTCAGGATATCTAAAGGACAATTGAGTCCCTAGAAATAAGGGCAAGCCAAAATAGCCTAGCCTTTACCAAGGCTGAAACCCAGCTTCAAACAAACTTAATCTTAGCATGAATTCAAGTGAGCTCCCTGTCATCTTTGGAAGAAGAAAACATCCAGAGCCTCAGATTATCTGGACAATTTTTCATTCAAAAACATCCAGAATTCTATCAAAAATTACTTGGTATACCACTAGGCAAAACCAAATGACCAAAACACAAGAAAAAAACAATCAATAAAAACAAACCCAAAAAAATCTAAATATTGGAGTTACCACATAGGAACTTTGAAATAATTATGATTGTTGTGTTCAGTGTTTATAACAATGCGAGGGTAATTGGGCATTTTTAGGAGACTAGTAATGCTTTTGTTTCTTGATTTGGGTGTAAATATTCATCAAGTTGCATCTTTATGATTTTAATATAGATTGTAATTCAATAAAATAATTTATTCTTGAAAAAATAAACAGTATTTATAATAAGTTTATGCAAATATTATTCTTTTTAGAGCTAAAGAGTGTGATAGAACTCTTAAAGGACCCTCTGTCACTAAACCTGTGTAACTTAAAGAAAAATATACTAAAAATAACGGTCAAAAGAATTTGCTTTTTCTTAATTCACTCCATTATTCAACAAATATTTGTTTAGTGCCTAATAGTAGTACTAAGTACTTTTCTAGGTGCAAAGAATACAAAAGTGAATGTAATAAACAGAATCTCTGCCCTCGTGGAGCTTACATTCTAGAGGGGGTATAAAAAGCAAAGATGGCAATAGATTTTAAGGAAAATTAAAAGATACTAAGTGTTATGAGAAAAAGTTATCCATGGTATTACTTAAAATCATGCCATATTTTACCTGGCCATATTTGAACCATGATTTTTGGTACAGCCTTTTGTTTTTCCTAAAATTTCTAAACTCTACTTTTCTCTTATAATGAGAAGAAATACACATTTAAAAATTATGTCCAAATGATATTTCTAGCTCATAATCATATACTTAATGAATTAAATCCAGGTGTTTTTTTTTCTTGAAAATATTCTCCTTTGATTTATTTGATTTCCTGTTCTAATTTGAACTGATTGCTTTTTTAGACTGCTGTAGAACCGTTAGACAGGGATTTCTTTTTAATGATCTCTGGATATTGGATTTTGTGTCTGGTGTCCCCCCTTCTTCAATTCTTTTCTTATTTTGATAGAGTGCTTGCTCCAGTTTTTTGTTGGTTTTTATTTTGTTTTAGTTTTGTTTAGAAAAGCTGATGGGAAATAAAATTTCAGAATCATTTCATCTCTGAAAAGTGTCTTTATTTAGAACTCATACTATGATAGTTTGGCTGGGTATCAAAATCTAGATTCAAAACATTTTCCTTAGACATTAAAAGGTTTTGCTCTATTTTCTTTCTTTCTAGTAACCAGTGTTTATAATGAGAATCATATGGCAATCCAATTCTTTTTCCATCATTGGAAGTTTTTTCTCTCCAGAAGTTTTTAAAATCTTCTCTGTATCTCAGTGCTCTGAAATTTGATGAACAAATCTCTAGTTGTGACTATCTTTTATTCATTTGCTTGACATTTAATAAGCCTTTTTTAAAAAGAAAGAGTAACCTTTCCTAAAGTCTGGGAATTTTGGTTATGTCCTTTTTCTTCCTTTCTCTGTTGTCTCTTTCTGGAACTTTTATTGCATGGGGGTTTGATCTTGCCTACCACTTAACTTTTCATTCATATCTTACATATTTTTGTCTTTTTGCTCCATACACAAGGAGATTTTTAAAAAACATTTTCCAGAGCTTTAATAAAATGCTTATTCCAGTGTTCATATTTTCTAATTCCAAGGATTCTTTCTTGTTCTTTGGTTTCTTCTTTTTTAGAGCAACAGTTGTGTTACAAATATAACATTGTCTTTAATTCCTCTGAAGGTACCAACTAAAAAGAAAATTAAATCCTCTTCCATTCTCTAAATTACCTCTGTTTTCTCTGGGGGCAAGTCTATTTGTTGGTTTTTCCTTTTGTGCTTCACAATTTTTCCCCAAATGTCTGGAGGTCATCTGGTGTCTATTATAATTATGAGTTATGGACTAATTTATACTTATGAATAAAGGTTGATTAATATAGGTAGCTAGTACACCTTTCCTCTGATATTGTGTAAATCTTCTTCCTGATATGCCTTTTCCTGGATGAAAAGACTGATTACAAGCTGTGAATACATGGGAAGACTGGCAATTGTTTGGGTTTACTTTGAGGTATGTGGGTGGGAGCATGAAAACAGGCTGGTCCCCAACCATGCCAAATTAAGAAAGGCTTTAATCTGAAGGTCCAAGAGCCACACTAAGAGCCTTTTCCCATTTCAGGTTTCCTTAGAGTACGTGTATCAATTACTACTGCTGCTTATCACCCTGCAGGGAGTAGCTTTGACTGTTTTTTTAAATAGTCAAAAGCAAGTAATATCTAAATCTGATCAGTAAGGTAGATTATAAAATGTCTACTGTAAAAAAATGCTGTGTGAATCCAAGTGAGACTCTGGGCAATGGAAGCATGGATGGATCAAGGATGAGGGTTCTCTTTTGAACTTCTTTAAAAGGGCAACATTTGTCTGATGGATCAGGTAGAATCAGGCTCATCCTTTCACATCAACACCCCACACAAGGAGGAAAGACCACCTGGTGAAAAACTGACCAAGCTGCAAATAATAAAAGATAGCAGGAACTGAAGAGTATGGGAGAGACTCTGACCTATCAACAGAAGGCTCAAACTGAGAGAAATAAACACTCACTGACATTTGGGAGGATGGTTACATTTTTAGAGTGCTGTCACTGAGCTAAGTACTCTACCCATGCTATATCACGTAATACTTACAACAGCCCCATGAAATAGTTATGATGATTACCATATTTTACATTTGAGAAGACAAAGTACCTCATAGCAGCAAAGAATTCAGACCTCCAGAGCCAGGTGCCAAGATTCAAATCCAGGCTCTTCCACTTACTAGCCATGTGACCTAAGTCACTTAATGTCTCTGTGCCTTGATTTTCTCATCCATGTAATGAGGACAATAGTACTGCAACACTCATGTGACGATTTAATTAATTAATACATGTAAAGCCCTTACAACAGTGCTTGCTCATTGTAGCTGATCAATGAATGCTAGCATTTTTATTATTATTAGCAGGGCTAAGTAGCTTGCTGGTAATAGAGCCACAGTGTTAACCCCAGGTGTCTCAGATTCCTAAATCCATGCTTTTATCCACACTCAATGTGGCCCTTCTCACATGGAATAGCGAATGCCTATCTGCATGGTGTGATACAAGGAGTATCCAGAAATGCCCCTACCAAATATTTCATTAACCATCTGTTGACCGAGCATTCTTTAGAGTAGTAGCTAAAGATGCTGCTTCCTATAAAAATATAAATACACTCCCTCGTCCACCCCCTTCCTAGCATTCTAAGTCATCAGCCAGTCACAATTCAGTGTGAATGAGCCCTAGATCCTCTCATAAAGGAGGATGGCATAGACAGCCAGATTATGGGTATCTGAGGGGATATGCGGAGAAGACCAAAAAGTATAGAAGTCAGTGATCAAGAGCTTCAAAGATAAACTTTGCCCAATATGCAGGATGGCATTTGATGGTTCTATATCTGCTCTCCATCATATCCTTGTGAGGTAGAAATTACTATTGTCCCCGTTTGATACAATGAAGAAACTGAGGTTCAGATAAGCTAAGTGACTTTTCTGAAGTGATTGAGCTGATGAAGGGCAGGACCAGGACTAGAATCCAGGTCTCCCCGGCCCACACCTTGACTCTTTCCATGCCCTGCCTTGCCTCTCTCCAGCCACTGCACAGCTTGGTTTATTCCTGTCCACGGCCACACAGGTGGAGGCCAAGCAGGGCTGATCAGCTCTTGCATCCCACATTTTCTCTCCATTCACTGGAAGCTCCCACAGTGGGCCCAGATTTGTCCAAATAGAGGAAATAAGAGGAAAGGTCATTGTTCTCAACCATTTGCAAGAATATCTGAGTTAAAAATGGAAGATTTGTCATTTGCATGGTGAAGGGAGGTGGGGGAGAGGAAGCATTGTTAGGTGTTGGTAATGTAAAAACATAAGTATGCTGTTATTTATGTAATTAGTTATTGCTTTCATTATGGGTGCAGTCTTAATGGTTATAGTATTTATGTATAATTACCTTAATATTCACTGAAATTTCCAAGTAGCTCCCTAATTAACTGTCTCAAATATATAATTACATTGCATCTTTACGCAAGACTTGCCTAATTAATGTAGTTACACCACTTCTTTTGTGAATGTGCATTATTAAATGCTCTTTGCATCATTCTTCTGACTTCTTGTAATTCACGCTTTACAAAAATTAAGACCCCGAATTAGAAACCTTCACAAGCAGCCCAATCCAGCAGCAAAGCAGAGACTCATAGCTACTCTAGGGAAAAAAACAAGGACTTGCAAAGCCTCATAATGAGTTTTTCATTATACAAGCTTACTACTTGGAGGTGAGAGAAGCCCAGGCAGCAGGGCCCATTAGAATAGGCAGCTTCAGAGTGAGGCCTTTGGGTCTCAACTTCTTTTTACTAACTCAGGCTGTCTTCGCCTTCAAGGTTAACCTGCCCTCACAGGGAAGGCCACCTTATTTTCTGGGGACCAGCACATGGTGGTGGACTGAGCACCAGGCCTACATTCCCTGCAACCAACACGTCTGTAGCAACCTCTCAAGGCCTCAATTTCCTAATTTGTAAAATAGGTACAATAATTGCCCTGTCCCCTCAAAAGATTCCACAGGAATTAAATGAGGTGATGACATGAAAGAGATCTGAATCATATAATGAATGCACTACATGAGTGTAAGGAATATTTCTAGAACCACTCTGCCTCCCTACCAGAGTGGCCACACATACAGATTGCAATCAGGGCCATGGAGCAGACGACCCCAAAACTAAGTGGCTAGAAACAACCACCATTTTATTTAAAGCTCATAATTGTATAGAACAACAGTTTGGTTCAGGTTCAGCTGGGTGGTTCTTCTGGTCGGAACCAGGCTCAGCTGTTCTTGATTAGGCTCACTCCCACATCTGGGGCACAGCTGGGATGGCCAAGGCCTCTCTCCATGAGGTCTCTCAATCTCTACCAGGCTGGCCTGGGTGTGCTCAGTGTTGGAAGCATTTCCAGCCTAAGATCAAAGACTATAAGCCTTTTGAGGCCCAGACTCAAAACCTGCACACCATTACTTCTGCCACCTTCTATTAGTCAAATCAATTCATGAGGCCAACCCAGATTCAAGGGGAAGAAGACTCCACACCTTGATGGGCAATGTCTGTGCCACTGTTTGCAACTGAGCATACCAGGTTTACCGCCAATCTGTTCTTTCTGAGAAAAAAACAGTTCTTCAGTTAGTCAATAACCAAGTGTTTACTGAGTACCCACGACTTAGCATTATGATAATTTCTGTAGGGGACACAGAAGAAGTTTAAAACATAGCTCACTTTTAACCTGATAATCCTCAGATGAAGAGGCAAAGCCAAAAAATATGAATGAAAAAGAAATCATGTTCAAACTATGAGGTGCAAACTATAAATACAATAAAAAGTCCAGAAAGGAGAGCCCAGCAGAACATTAACAAGAAAAGACTTCATGGAGCAGGTAGGATTGCAGGGTCGAGAGAAAGAGGCAGACATAAGTCAGGCCAAAGCAAGGAGGTGAGAATGGGCTTGGTGTGTTGGAGGCAGTGAGACAATCAGATGACAGGTGAGTGAGATTCATGTTGTGAAAGGACCTTGGAGGCATTTGTACTTGATGTGGGGGTCAATGGGAAGGTAAAATGGGGATTTGAATAGGGAAGGCCCACGATCCATGAAGAATTATTTATTCAACATCAAGCAAACATTTCCCAAGAACCTGGGAACTCAGCCCTTCCCCCAGATAACCACATAGTTTACTCCACTTGATTAAGATCACCATCTCACACAAACACACAGTACACACATACACATAACCTCACCCCTCACAAACCCCTTGTCCTGTTTTGTAGTCTTCAAAGCATTTGTCACTACCTTGCACTGTATTACATCCTTGTGTGTTTCTTTGCTTCTTGTCTATCGATCCTCTTTTCCACCACAGGATTGTAAGCTTCATGAGGGCAGACACTTTGACTCATTTTGTATGGATCTATATCATCCCCAGCCCCTTGAATACATCTGGAACATAGGAGACCCTCAATAAATGTCTGTTGAATAAACGAATGAGTAAATGAACGTGCACTAAATGCCAGAAACTAATCAGTTGGGCTCCAGTCTTCATCAAGGACAACATCAAAATCAATAACCATAGTGGTCATGAGGTACTAGATGAAATGCCATTGTATTGAATATCTGTCAATGGAGGGCAAATCAGCCAGCCTCACTGACCCACATCTCTCTCACTCGCCACCTCCACTACTGCTTGGTTGGGGTTGGGAGGTAGTGCATATATACAAAGCTGTCTAGAAACACAGTGCTGGGTATATGCTTCTAGTAACAGAATTATAAACCGTTGTAAAGCATCTTCATTTTTTAGAAAGAAGAAAACTAAGAGAGGTAAAGGGACTTATCCAAGGCCACCCAGTTCATAATGACGAAATTCAGATTCAAACCCAGAGATTAGTCTAACATTGCAGTTGCTGCTGCAATATACAAGCTGCCTGAGTGAGAACTCTGAGCATTGCTCTGTATTAAGCTACAGAGACTGAAAGTGGTGAGACTAAACTGGGGACAAGGTTTACCCTCAGTCCTTTGCAAGCCAATGGTCTGGTTGGAGAGACAAGAGGAATACAAATTAAGTCAGTACGAAAGGACCATTTATTCATTGAACATAAATTTATATCCCTGGCTGGATGCCTGGGACGCAAAGATAAATAAATCACAATACCTGCCCAGTGTAGAGAAAGACAACTCTGCCCCTTTACACAATGCCAAGGACACCATTCACACTGTAGCATATGTAAATAGACTGAAGCATAACTTCACAGACTACAGTAGGCGCCCCACAGAGTTGTGCAACACAGGAAAAGACAAAATCGTGTATGAAAAACTCAACAAGCAGGGTGCTAACAAGAAACAGAGATCTGGATTTGGAACCAGAAAACATGGGCTCCAGTCCTGACTCCATCACACACTTGCCCTGTGTCCACTCAACTCCCTGAGTTTCAGTTTTCTCATCTGTAAAATGGGAATAAGAATATTTATCTGCCCTAACTGTCAAAAAGGCTTTTGAGAGGATCAAATGAGACAGGTTATGTGAAAGCACTTTGTAAATATGGAAAGAGTCAAACAATGTTGGAAATTGTTTTCCCCTCCCTACCAAACAATGAGCCTGTGACCCTGAGGGCCCTGGTCTCTTTAATTGGACACACGCCACTAAGAAAGGTCTTTCTTTATCAAGAAATATCTGTCAAAAAGCTTCTTTATGCCAATCAATCTCCTCGGCAATAGCTAGAGACTTAATAAGAACTACTTGGCACCTGGCACCATGTGGGAACCTTAGCACTTACGTGTTGACTTATAAACTTGATTTTAGGCCTAATTGTACCACACCCAGCTCTAGGATGTTGATAAAATCACTTTGCCTCTTGCTGTACAGTGAGAAGTTTAAACTAGATCATTGGTCAGTAAGCTCAAGTTTGAAGGGGTTCTGAAAATATTTTCTTGAATTTCATTATTACAAGTGAATTTTAAGCTATTTATAAACCAGTAGAAAACAATACACAATCAAATGTATCATGTATCAAACATCAGCATATTAGGGATCTTTAATACTTTACCTTGAGTTGATTTTAAAATAAGAAAATGTTATAAGTTCGAACTTATGACATCTATTTTAATAATATATTCCTCTTATGTCTTATATATTAGGGCTCCATGAAGGGTTTTGTTTGAAAATGGGGTACACTGCTTAGAAAAAGTTTGACAATCTCTGAACCTGATCTCCATGGCCATTTCAAACTCTGAAATGTCTGATTCTGTGGTTGCATACAGAACAGGATCCCTGCCTTCAAGGATATTATGATCTTCTTGAGAAAATAAAAAGAAAAATATAACAAAATACAGCACAAGACATTGTTAGCCAGCCCCTGACACCTATTCTGCCCTTTTTATCACAGTGTCATCTGGATTCATGGTTACCAAAGACATTTCCCAGTCTCTCTTGCATCTTGGTGTGGCTATGTAACCAGGTTCTGGCCATTGGGATTATAAATGGGAGTGGAAGTTGTATGTATGTATTTACACATGTACACACACATACTTCAGAAAGTGTATGTTAAAAGAGGCCTTTTTCCTTCTGCCAGAATACTGGCTAGAACACAGACCTCATGATGGGAGCTGTAGCAGCCACTTTGGACCATGAGTTGGAAATTAGATGATAAAGATGGTAGAGCAATGAAATAGAACTTGGCCCCTGCCAACGTCAGACCACCTACCTGGATTTTTGCATGAGTGAGAAATAAATATCCATCTGGTTTAAACCACTCTACTTACTGCCACTCACAGCCAAAACTAATCCTAACAAATACAACAGCCTCTCATTATGTACTTAACTTCCCCTAAGGAGCAATAAGCTTTCTGCCATCCAATCCTCTTGGGGCCATGAAATGTGATCCTTATTTGTGCTTTCTATCATGAGTTGAAAGTGACTGTCAAAGCCGATTCTTTTCCCTTATGCACTTCTCTGAGCCTCAGTCCCCACATGTGCAAAATGGGGATAGTAACTCCTGCCTAACAGGATAGGTTTGCGAGGAGGCAGGGTGGGGATGTCATTTGATCCAATCCTCGACATCATGAAGGGCTTCAAATGTAGCCTTTTCACATTATCTCCAAGTGAGATTTTATATCCAATCCAGCAATACCCAACAGTATTGGCAGCAGAAGACATCCATCAGACACAATTAGTTACGCATCCTGTTACCAAGCATACACACAGGCAGTGCACCAGGAGTATTTTTATATAAATCCTGTAAATATCTTATGACCAGGAGTGAATTTATTTTAAAGCTAATGAGCTTAAGCTTCAGCACCCTCCCCTACAAAGACCCCTTCCAAAGCTCTGGAGGAGGCCCCTGCAATGTGTTCGCATGGTAAAAATTTTGTAAAATTTTCAAAAGTAAGACATCTTAGCCAGAGTCAGTTAAGACTTCTCTCTCTTTCCATTCTGATTTCTACTCTGACTTCCACTCTGCTGTAGAGGAATGGCTGTGGGCATTTATGGGATTCAGCTAAGGAGAAGCTGAACTGGCAATACATACAGATTGAGGTTTGTGGGGTATATTGTGGGTTTTGCAGTCCCATGTATAGTTACTGCTCGTGGTCCTGATGTAGGAATGGCAGCCAGGAGTACTCCTAATATCATCAATTCAAAGAATGGTATATTAGAACAGCATATGAGAGTTGTATATAAGAACAGTATATGAGAAAACCTTAATAGAAGTCTCCCCAAATTTGACATTTGGAACTGGCTGTGTGACTTTGGGCAAGCTAATCAACCTGGCTTTGCTTCAGTTTCCTCATCCATAAAATAAAGATTATAGAGTCTACCTCATGGGGTCATTGGGAAGATGAAATGAGTTAATTCATAGGAAGTGCTTTGAACAGGGTATAACCTCAATAAATGTTAGTGCTATTAATGTTATCACCCTGAGGTTGGAAGAGTTTTCTACCTGGTTTTCCCTTTGGAGCCCAGGTGGTATCTATTCCTTCTCTTGAAGTTCTCCAATGAGTGTCTCCCAGTTACCATTAAAAAGCCAACCCTGGTTGCCAAAATGTCCTTTATCTGCATCATGGAGAATCGCAGAGATGTAGAAAAAAAGCTCAGGAGAATTCCCACAACTATACCATACATGAGGCTGCAGAACCACAAGCAACTAAAACAAACATGCACAGAAAACAAGACCTCACCCTGAGAACCCAATGAGACATTTCAATACAGCCGGATAAATCGTTGGGGTTGCTTATCCTGCAGATCAGTACATATCTCCTATTTATATGGAGACTAATGGACATGGATGTTTTCGTCATAATCATGAAACAGTCACCACGTGGGTCACATATTCCTAACACAGGCAAGTCATCAGGGTTTCCCCTTACTTTATGACAATACGATCCACCAATTCAGCTCTTTGTTTTTTAGACAATCTAGGTCTTGATGTAATGAAAGAAACACCAGGAACTGTGTTTATAAATATGATAAGAAAAGACTCACTGGCAGGCTCCTTCCTATTATAGAGACTTGATAGTCTACACCTATTCATAAGGGAAATGCTGGAGCAGCTATTTCTCTTTAATTATGTACCTATAGCTTAAGAGTCACCTATGATTGTGGGTAGAAAAAATAAATTGATTTGAGAAATAGTTTGGGAGGTGAAATCAAGAAGACTTTCTTACTGATTTGGATGTGGGAAGTGGGACAGGGGTGATGATGGGGTTGTTAAGAACAGGAAGAGACAAGTTAGAACTGCCATGACCTGGCTCGCCCCCACTGATCCTTTAGCTGTGACACGTGGCCTCTTGGAGCCTCCAGTTCCTCTGCGATCAAGCAGGATAATGATGCCTCCTCTACCTAATCCACGGAGGAGAGGAGAAAGCCAATGGGGGATGTGTTGTCAGTTGATATGTCTGAATCCATCTGATGATAGATATGAAAAAGTGGTTCAAATCAAGCCAGATGTCTTGCCAGCACCATCCAAGGTCAGCATTCTGGTAGGAGTGGTCAGTGGTCGGGACAGCAGGAAGATAACTCCCCAACATGGGGAGGAACCCACGTCCCAGCTGCACAGCCGCCACAGCCGCCAGCAGAGAAGCCGACTAAATGGTGTCTCAGAAAACAGTTTACTTACCTGCAGGATCTGGCCCACACAGAATTAAACTAATGAGACTCCTCCTATAGGCCTCTCTCAGGCCAAATTCCCAGGCACTGCTGGCCGTCCCAGTGCCAGAGAACTATTAGAGTTCCCCATCAGAGCAGCATATGTCTTCTGTGGCATTCCTTGTATTTTTCACATACAGACAGGCATGGCTTCCACTGCCATTTGATTCAATTGCTGTATTGATGGATTTTTTTCAATATGAAACAAGGAGAAAAAGTGTTTAGAAAGGATTGTCACACCTAAAAATACATCTCCAGGGAGGGTCTACTGCATAATCCACATCATTTAATCAACATTCAGTGAGAGCCAACTATGTGCAGGGCCCTGTGCTGAGCTCTGAAGAAGTGGCATAATATGAAAGGATTGGGGGAGTTTTAATTGTATTTGCTACATTTGGATTAGGGTGCACCCTATTTGTTTGGCCTCAACTAATCTCATCTTCTGAGATCTTATTTCCAAATAGGGTCACATTCATGGGTTGGCTCTGTATTTGTAACAACACCCAAGATACACATTCGAAACATTGGGATAGTCCATTATCCAACATGGGACACATGTATGGAAATTTTTTTTTCTAACATAGGATTTTTCCATTGTCTTTTTGTTTTTTTTTTTTTAGATCTTGTGTTACCCAGATAGCTACCAAAATAACCAATGGCTCAACATCTAGGAGACCAAACAGACGCAGGAAAAATACAGCCGAAGGGGAAGATCCATGAAAACAGGAAACATGGAGAGGAGAGTAAAAAGATGTCAAAACAAAGGTGGCCTGGGCAGGCAGTGAGGGGGGAGGCCAGGAGACAGGTCAGAAGTTCATCTGCCGGCTCAAGTTCCTCAGGATTCTTCAGAGAATTGCAGGGATGTGGTCCCATGCCCACACAAACACACCACGGTCCTTTCTCCTCTGATTCACACCAGGATCATGGCCTCCTTCAAAACCAAATAATGTCAATAGCCAGGAGCTCACCCTGCCTGTCTGGGCACACCAGCCTCCAGGACACCAACAGGCCTTGGTGAGAAGCAGCACTGTGGGACGTGGGTGCAGAGGCCCAGTCCTCGCATGCCTTCATGAGCAGGGCTGAGAGCTCCTTCTGGGCATGGCTGTGTCCCCTGCATCCCTGCATCCCACACTAGCATTGGTCAGGCCCATAATACAGAGTTGCTCAATTAGTAATTGACTAAACTGCTCTAAAAATGACTTTGAGCCTCACCTCCACCAACAAAGTTTCTCATCTCTTAGCTCTAATTCCCTGGGCCTGGTTCCCACTAGAGAAAAGGTCCCCCCTGCCCACCCACAGCTGAAGGGACAAGTCTTAACCCCTGGTCCCATGAATGTGACCCTATTTGGAAATAGGATCTTGAAAGGTGGGATTAGTTGAGGCCAAGCAGTTTTAGGGCAGGTCCTAACTCAAAAACGACTAGGTATGGAGGGGGATGATTTGGGTGTTCTTTTTTACTTTTATTTTTTATTCTTATTCTGATTCTTTCTGGTGTAAGGAAAATGTTCAGAAATAGATTGGGGTGACGAATGCATAACTATATGATGGTACTATGAACAGTTGACTGTACACCATGGATGATTATATGGTATATGAATATATTTAAAAAAACTGAATTTAATTTAAAAAAAATGACTAGTGTCCTTATAAGAAAAGGAGAACTGAACACATGCAGACAGATACAATGGAGATGACCATGTGATGACCGAGGCAGAGCTTGAAGGCCAGGGATTGCTAGGAAACCTCCAGACGCTAGAAAGAGGCAAGGAAAGAGTCTCCACTACAGATTTAGGACTTCTCTCCTCCAGAACTATGAGACAATAAACTTCTGTTGTTTTAAGCCATCTACTTTGTGATACCTTGTTATGGCAGCAGTAGGAAACCAAGACACTCATAGATAAGTAGAACTTTAAGAGTTAGATGGGGACCTTGAGTTCATCAAGTTCGTCTTTCTCCCTGAGACTTGAATCTTCTATGTATCATTAAAGCAACATATAAACAGAGAAACCACCATACATGAGTCTTTTGTGCCAGGTAATTAGCACTCCAGAAAGGGACACCTGTTTACTGTCTTCCATGGACAGTGCAGTAGCTAAATGCTCAATTCTTTATTTTTCTTGAACAAAAGTCCAAAAACACCACATCTCTTCTTTCTTCCCCTTCCATGTGCTAGGATAAAATGCCACCTTCTAATTATGCTTTCCCAGCATTGCTGTTTCCCTGGTTTGCAAACTGTTCAGCAGAAATCCGATTACCTCTTCCGTTAATAATAGTCTCTTCTGAGCATAGCCACTGATGCTATGCAAAGTTCTCCTCCTAGGAGAAAACGAAAACATCCAAAATCCAAGAGATGGACATTTTTGTTAATAATTCAATTTTATTGAGGTATATTCACATGCCATGCAGTCATACAAAGCGTACAATCAATTGTTCACAGTACCACCATATAGTTGTGCATCCATCACCAAAATTAACTTTTAAACATTTTCATTACCACACACACAAATGTAATAAGAATAAAAATTAAAGTGAAAAAGAACAATTAAAGTAAAAAAGAACACTGGGTGCCTTTTTTTTTTCTTGCCCCCATTTTTCTATTCATCCATCCATACACTGGACAAAGGGGAGTGTGGTCCCTATGGCTTTCCCAATCACACTGTCACCCCTCATAAGCTACATTTTTATATAATTGTCTTTGAGATTCATGGGTTCTGGGTTGTAGTTTGATAGTTTCAGGTATCCACCACCAACTACCCCAATTCTTTAGAATCTATAAAGGGTTGTCTAAATTGTGTGTAAGAGTGCCCACCAGCATGACCTCTCGGCTCCTTTTAGCATCTCTCTGCCACTGAAGCTTATTTCATTTCCTTTCACATCCCCCTTTTGGTCAAGAAGATGTTCTCCGTCCCACGATGCCAGGTCTACATTCCTCCTCGGGAGTCATATTCCACGTTGCCAGGGAGATTCACTCCCCTGGGTGTCTGATCCCACGTAGGGGGGAGGGCAGTGATTTCACCTTTCAAGTTGGCTTAGCTAGAGAGAGAGGGCCACATCTGAGCAACAAAGAGGCACACGGGAGGAGGCTCTTAGGCACAGTTATAGGCAGGCCTAGCCAGAGATGAACATTTAAACCACGGAATTCTCAAAGTTTGCCTTCTCAAGAAAAGGAGGAGTGCTGCAGAGGAAGTAGATAGCACCCTGTGGTGCCTGGAAGCTGTTACCATGAGTTCATGGAAATTTCCTTCTCAACCATCCAAACTGGTCACCACCCTGAATGAGCGAAATGAGGAAGGGTTCAGGGGTGGCCCTGTTTCTCCAATGGCCACACCAAGTTAGCCCTAACACCATCAACTTCCCTTGCCCTGAGCCCACCTTTGTCATCTGTCCCAGGAACAACGAGCCTGTAACAACCCTGATGCACATGGCTTTGCACAAGGGCTCTACAAGGAGAGCCTCTCTCTGGGAACTTCCAGGATAAGCCACAGACTTCCAGACACCTATGGCACTGAACTGTAAGTTAATTCTTTACATATCTCTATTCTCTACTGGACTCCAACAGGGTGGGGGCAATACCTTATTTATCTGTTTCCCCAGTGTCTGACTGTGTAATAAGTGTGTATCTGTGCCAGAGAAACATTGGCCTGAGACATGAACTGAGAAGCCAGTTGGTTGTGGCATTTCCAGGTAGAGAGTAAGTGAACCAACTTGGGGCTGAGGGAAAGGAAGCATTTTGAGACTGAAATTTCCAAACCAGACCAGCGATGGGTGGGAAGGGGAAGTAGGTTTCTTCTATAGCCCATGGGAATATTTTTCTTCAGTCTGCTTCTAGTTAAAGTAATGCTAAGGAGCCAGGGTGGACACAATATCCAGTCTGTCCCAGTTTCCTCTTCTCCAGGGCCGCCACAGGAGGCCCTCAGCCAGGCTGGTAAAGAAGTCGTTGGCGGGAGCTTTTCTGCACAAAGCAACCTCTCTCTTGAACCCTTCTCACTTCAGGTTTCTTTGAGAGGGTGCCAAGGGTTCACTTGCTGGCACCAAAATCAGTTCCTTCCCTCAGACACGGTATGTGAAAGGCAAGGCAGGAGGAGCTTTTGTCATCTGTGTGACTGGGAGGAGTCGTGGGTCCAACGGTGAGACCCCAATAGAGGAAGGACCTCAGACAGCTGTCTGCCAAGGCACAGAAGAATTTCTTTCTTACTTTATGAGAAAGAAAACAAACAAACAAACAAACAAAAAGATCTAAGGAAAAGGGAAAGAAAGGTAACCATGGAGCTTTTTTCAAGGAGCCCAAGACAGCACTCTCTGCCAGCCGGGGAGTGGGAAAGTTCAGTTTTGTTCTGATGAAGGGATATGAGGCTTATTTGGACCAGAAAAAAGCCCATCAACTGAATAATCAGATGCCTCTGGACTGGCTACAGAAGGCTCTATCTGGTGATGTCCATTCTGCCTGCTGGCTTCCTGCAGAGATGAGAGCCTTCCCAAGACGACGGCCTTTCTCCCAAAGTTGAGTTCTTGGCATGGAGCTGGGGCCCTCATGATAAGGGATTAGATGGTCTGGGGACTGCTCTGGCTTTCTCCCTGCCAGCTCCACATGGAATTAAAATATCTGGAGCTGAGCTGCTCATCCAGGAACTGCCCCCCAACCCCCACTCCAAACAAGTCTTTGACTACATGGGTCCCCTGAAATTGGAAATGAGATCAAGGCCATTGAGCGATGCTTCGCTGAGCTTCTTGGGAGAAAGGAGTTAATCCAACTGTAAGACAGAGAAAGAAAAATAAGCCCTATGATGAAATTAATTTCCATTTATTTCAGTCATGGCAAGTTCCAAAAAAGAAAGATTTTGTTTTATTTTATTTTCTTTTTAGTGGCCCAAGTGAAACTGTAAACTGCAGGAAGGATTTCTCTTTTACTTCCCCACAAAAGGGCCCAATGAACACCATGCCCTGGTTAGGGGACCCAGGGTTGGGGGACAGGAACTCTTAGCAGCTGGAACCGGGCCATGATCACACCAGAGAAGCAAACTCCTTTCCACAAGACTATCTTCTATCTTGATTTATTTAGTTCCTGGAAAAATAACTGTTCAGCCCGTGTGCATTCCTCCAGCATGGACCAACCTAGCCTGTCACTTGGCCGTCTAGCTGCAGTGGGGTTCATTCGCGGTGCCTCCGTCTGCAACAAGGCAGTGGATGACACAGGTCAGCACAATCAGGCCACTGAGGGGCAACTGCTGGTGTCTGTCTGAGCCTCCCAGTCTCTTTCTCTCTTTCCCTCCTCCGTTTTCTCAAGCTGCCTTAGACGTCCTGGCAATTCCCAACCACCCCCAGAGGACTCGACACAAGTATAAATATGGCTGACTCCCAGCTCGTACCAAGTTGATACAACACGAACATTGTATTCAGGAAAAGAAATGGTCTTTCCTTTCCAAGAAGTCACTACCCAGCTTATCCGTCAAATGAACATCAGACTCAAAAAGGTGAATTGGGCAAAATGTCTACATAACTGAAAGATATCAGTGGCTTACCGTCTCTCCTCCAGCAAATTTTGTTAGACTATCCCAGCATGGTAAAATAATTTGCACACACTCTTGGAGTTGATATAAATGTGATTTGACTTTTATGCAGCATTAGTTTTCAGAAACAATTTGTTTAAAATATTTATCACAGGCCAGCTGAAGGCCAGACAGTTGGCATGGTCTGGTCTAGATACTGGGGACACAGAGCTGAAGCAGACAGGCAATATTTCTGTTCTACCTTCTAACAGGGACAATAGCTTATATGCATGCTGAATAAATAAATACATAAATAAATAAATACAACATACTTATACAAAAAACTTAATTTCAGATATTAGCGAGGGCTATAAAGAAAATTAAAACAGAGTTATAAGAGAGAGATGGAGATGGGAGGGTAGCCGCTAATTAGCCTTTGGAGGGCAAAGCTGATCTCTCTGAGACCTGAATGATAAAATGCCCAAAGATTGCAAAGGAATTGTTAGGCAGAGGAAACAAAAGTGCAAAGGGGGGCAGAGGAGGGAGAAGTGTCAGAACAAACCTGAGAAAACCTGCTGAGCCAATTACTTTTTTAACAGTCCAGCAAAAGTCCCCTCTGTTTCTGATTTTTTCTTTTTTTTTTTTTTTTTTTTCCTGCTTTTAAATAGATATCAATCACCATTTCTCTCCCAATCTCTTCTCTGCCTGGGCTTTTGTCTTTCACTAACTCCCTCCTCCCTCCCTCACCCAGAGGCACCAAACTACTAGCAATGATGGTGACTTCACAGAAAAAAAGAAGTTCCTCTTGCAAGATCTTAAGACCACCCACAAGTAGGGCACATGATCAAAAACCTGAGTGGAATGGGTGAGCCAGAGACCCCCATGTCCAGGGAGACCTGCCAGGGAAAAAAAAAGGAAGCATCTGTGAGACGTTCTGCATGGTTTTGTTTCTTCTTCTGTGGTTCTATATGAGCACTGGTTAATAACATGCTTTTGTTTGTTTGTTTGTTTGTTTGTTAATAGATTAAGAGTTAGTCTGAGGCAAGGAAAGTATCCAGGAGGTTGGAAACTAGAGCAACCGCTTTTCCTTTCCCCATTTGAACAACGCCTCCCTCCTCTCAGGTTCAAGCAGGGCTCACAGCCTTCGCTGCAGGCTTGCACACTTTCCTGCATTTTAGGCTAAGGAGCTTTCAGGAATTGGACAACAAAGGTTTTATTCAACTTGACCGTCTCGTCAAAAAAGAAAAAAAGAAAAGAAGAAAGAAAGAAAAAGTAAAAAAGATGAAGAACAAAAGTTGGGAAAGGCCAGACTAAATGGATATGATCTGAATGCATATTTGTGTTACAACTAATACAACCAGCGTCAGAGGAGGACCAAGATCAAATAAATGGTAAAACCTGACAAAGAGAAGAATAGATGGTATGTGGAGCCATCTGTTTTGGAGGACACCCAAATCTGTCTGAATCTGTGAGGCCAAACTACCAGCTATTCTAAGACGCCCCATTCCAAGAGTGGCCTAATGCGTATCTACACAATCAGTTTCTCTCACCATCACTTTGGCTGCAACTTTTTTGTGCAATTAAGTAATTTATTCCTTTCTTCAGCCTCCTGATTCTAATGAATCCAAGCCACAAACAAGCCTCAGTTGCTCCTATTCAAGGAGTCTGATTGCATCTGGCAGTAATTGCTGAAAATCCTGAAGAGGAAACAGGGAAGGGAAGCATATTGTTTGGGGGGGTAATAGGTGAAGACCTGCCTCTCTTGACCTATAATACATTAGTGTCAGTGAACATTTGGCAGCCTTCAGATGATTAGCAATGAAGATGAATCAAGCAAAAAAGAGGTAGAAATCTGCCTCATCTGAATCACCAGAACTGCATACATTTGCATGCTGATTAGCTGTTCTTTTGTCTGTGTTCCTAATTATTATGACACATTATGTCTTCATCATGCAAGATTCTGATCTGTCTTGTTCAAAATGCATGTAGAAAAAAGTGCTGTTTATTGATTCAACATGTAACTTTTATTTTTATGTTTGCTTTAATTAAATACATATTTGATTGCCTTTGACTGCTGTCCTTTTTTTTTTTTTTTTTTTTTGCTCTTATGTATTTCATCTTGTTGACAAACACACAGGTAACCTTCCTTTATCATTCTCAGCTCATTTGGTGCTCGCAGTCTCTTCTCCCTCGTCCTCCCCGTCTCTCTTTCACAGGTACTCACTTTCATTTTCTTGAAGAGGCAAAAGAAAACAAAACAGCATCCCTGGTAACACAGCAGAGGGGGAAGCTGGGGGACGGGGGTGGGGGGTGGGGTTGGAGAGGCGATGCCTGGAGGACTGAGGGAAAATGGCTCCAACCTTAACAAGAACAAACAAATGTTTGTGACACTGGAGAAGGGCTTTGCAGGGGAACGTGGGCAGCAAACAGGGGTTTAAAATAACATGACCCCGTGAAAGAAAGAGACCCTCTGTCATTCCCAGTTGTCTTCACACATTATTGATTATGAGGATTTGTGAACAAGATGTGAAAATGCCTGACTCCCAGGTCAGGCCTCCAGTTGCTCCCATATAGCCCAAAGGCTCTGCAGGGAAGGAGGGGAGACGGCTTTCCCAGTGGGCTCTCAGAAGAAGATCTGGTCAAATTCAGCATCTATCCATGCCAGAGCCCACAGTGGGGAAACAGAGGCATGGACACTGGACACTGAACTCAGGAATGAAGGGCTTCCAGCCCTCCCCTAAAAAGGTGCAAAACGTAGAAGCAGGTATCCTCTCTGCCTGCCAAACTACTGGGGATTTTTTCAGTGAGGGGAGAGGGCAGAAAGGAAAAGGAAAAGGTATTCGTTTCCTGCCTATTATGGCCACTCCAGTCCCCTATGTCCTTATCATCCTCTACCCGGGATATGCTAAACAGCTGTCGTTAGCATCGAGCTATTTGGTGAATCCAATCAAGACACTTAGAAACCGAAAGCGCATCACAGAGGAAGAGCGGATGCAGGAGTAATTGAGTGTGCTGAGGTCCGCTGACGTTCAGAAAGAAAGCGGGGCCCAACCACATGCAAATGGCTCCTCACTGAAGAGGCATAATGCCCACACTCTTCGCTGCTAATGGGCAATGATTGGCTGGAAATGTAATCAACAGCTCTGCCCCCAACATTCTATCCCTACAGTGAGGGACGATGGAAATCCATATTCATGAGAAAGCAGACCATCGATGTTTACTGGGTGCAGAAAGGGGCAGGGCTGGCCTGAGTGAGACTGAGGTCCTTGGAGAGAGATAATGAGGCTGGGAGCAGCTGTTAGAGCCCCTACCCCCACCCCAACCCTCCCCTCACATACCTGCCCCCCACACGTCTACATATCCATGAACCTGAGTCTGAAGGGAACCCCCAATGTGGCAAATCCATAATTTACCTAAGCAGACTTTCCCCAGTTTTGGGTGCCCAGATCTCATGGCATTCTGTGTGAAAGTGCTCAACCCCCACCCTCTAAGTGTAGCAAATATAATAGGAATGAATATGGAGCAAATGGTAAAAACAGGTACAGGTATAAACCAGACATTTAAAAGTCCATATTGGAAATCTTTATCATACACCAAGTTGTCTAAGCTCAAAGAAGATATCAGGCAGGATGACTAAAATCCACAGAAAATCCCAAAATCTCAATGTAGAATTCTATCATCACTTGAGCCAACCACTTGCTCACCACAGGATGCCCACAGAAGGAGGAGGAGAGTCAGAGCCAGAGAAGGAGATGTGATGATAGACAAGGAGGTCAGAGAAAGAGAGAGATTTCAAAGCTGCTGGCTTTGAAGGTGGAGGAAAGGGCCATGAGCCAAGGAACACGGGCAGCCTCTAGAAGCTAGAAAATGCAAGGAAATGAACTGTCCCCTAGAACCTCCAGGAGGAACTCAGCAATTCCAAACCTTGAGTTTAGGACTTCTTACCTCCAGAACTGTAAGACAAATTTGTGATGTTTAAAGCCACTGTGTTTGTGGTTATTTGTTACTGCAGCAATAGGAAACTAATGCACCCTCCTAACGGGTCTCCCTACTTCTGCCCTTGTCCTTCTATGGTCTATGTCTAAACATGAAGACCTGAGTGATCCTTTTAAAACCTAAGTCATATCATATCCCTCTACTGCTCAAAATTTTCCTATGCATTCCCTCTCAGAGTAAAGCACAAAGTTCTTAAAATCACCCTCAAGCTCCTATCTGATCTAGCCCTCATAACCTCTGAGGCCACATTTCCTACTATCTCCTCCACCCCATTCCCCTCTGGCCTGATGGGCTTCCTTGCTGCTCCAGGCATCCTCCTGCCTTGGGACCTTTACATTTTCTGTACCCTCTGCCTAGAATGTTCCTTCCCCCAAACACCCAAGAACCAACTTCCTCACCTCCTTCATATCTTTGCTCAAATGTTACCCTTTCAGTGAGGCCTTCCCTGAATGTCTATTTAAAACTGAAACATCAAAACTGAAAGCCCCTTCCCTTCCCCCACTCCCTTTCCTCCTTCCCTACTTGACTTTTCTCTGTGGCCCTCAAATCCTCTGACATAGTGTATATTTTACCTATTGCTTATTTATTGCCTGTCTCCTGTAGAACGTACGTGTCATCAGGGTCAGGATTTTTGTCTGTGTTATCTGTGGCACCAAAACACTGCCGCCTTGTAGTAGGTGTTTGATAAATATCTGCTAACTGATGACCACTCTCGGCCAACCTTTCCCTGCAGGAGCAACAGCAGTGTTGTTTCCATTACACATGAGATGATGCAACCCATACAGATCACAACTATAATAATACAAATCATAGCTAATAGTTACTGGGTACTCACTAAGTGCCAGGCATTGGGGCAAGTGCTTTACATGTGTTAACTCAGTTAATCAAAGCACAGTGGTTCCTCACAAGAGGCCCTCAAGGGAACTCCTCAAGGAACCACAAAATTCAAAAGGTAGGTTGGGAATTGCTGATTTCTGATTCAGGTCCCAGATATTTCAGGACTAAAAAGGGGAAACACTTTATTGGGCAAAAGTGATGTCATCACAAGAGTTTTAATAAAGTGGAGTCTGAGTCCATCACCCTCTGGAAAGTGTCTGACCCATAGCAGGGGCTGCGGGTTGAATTGTGTCCCCCAAAGAGATATGTTGAAGTCCCAACCCCCAGTACCTCAGAATACAACCTTATTTGGAAATAGGCTCATTGCAGATGGAGTTAGTTCAGTTTATATGAGGTCACCCTGCACTAGGATGGATCCCTAGTCCAATGTGACCAGTGTCCTCCCTCCCAGGAAGAGAAGAGGCAGAGAGGACACCGTGTGGCGAGGGAGGCAGAGATTGAAGGGCTGCAGCTGCAGGCCAAGGAATGGCCAGGACGGTCGGAAACCACAGGGACTGGAAGAGGCAAGGAAGGGTTCTCCCCTACAGGTTTCAGAGGCGCAATGCCTTGATTTCGGACCTCTAGCCTCCAGAACTGTGGGAAAGTAAATTTCCTTCAAAAGCCACTTAGTTTGTGACACTTTGTTACAGCAGCCCTTGCAAACTTAGTTGGTATTCAGTCAGAATGTGCTATTTTTTTTTTAACAAAAATCTAGTGTTACCCACCAATACAGACACAGAGAGGACACAAGTTCAGAAACATAGAAAACCTCCCAAAAATATGGGACTTCTAGTCAGCCGCCCACTCTTTTGTAAAAGTCTCTCTGAATCTTACCCACCTTCTCACTTTAGAGGACCACACATCACACATCATGGGTTGGGTAGCTAAGAGGACAAATGAGAAGCAGAATGGAAAAAGGGAGTAGGGATAAGAAGATGAGATGGGGGCACCCAGAAGGAGGGCTGTGTGATCTTTTGCTCCCCAGAGATTCACAGAAAGAGAAGCACTGCCCAGGTGAGTGAGCCGGTGATCAGAGAGAGGACCATCCTCAAGGCGGTGAGGAAGGAGGCCTTCCAGGGGGGCCTCCCCTCTCTGACTCGACCTCGAGAGCCCCAGCGGTCTCATCTGGGAAAACGCTTTCTGGAACAACAGAAACTCAGCCCATGACAGACTCCACTCACAGGTCTGAGGGGAGAAAGAAAGGAATCCCCCTTTGAGTCCACATAAGGGTGAGGAAGTTCCTTTGTTTGCAATTGTAATCTCAGTAGTCACTCTAATCAATAAACAAACAAGTGAAAAGATTCAGCGAGGTGTAAAAATAGATTTGCACAGGGCAGACAACTGCACATTCCATTTATTTACCTCTTCTAACAAACCGATACCTGGGGTGACATTTATTAATAAACGGCATTACCAGGTGCCTGATATGTGGCTCACAGAAATTAATTACCCAGCCCATGGTAAAACCATAACAAGCCTGCAGTGCTGTAACATTTGTGCTAATTGAAAATGAGATAAGTGCTGTGGGTGCAATTTGCATTCAATGCAGTGTATTAATTATCTTCAGTTCTCTTCATGATAAATATACCTGACTGAATCACTCTCCTAATTTACTGGGTAATAGAGTTATAAGTGGATTCCCTTAGGTAACCAATGGAAGGCATTGAGTTTGGGCAAGAAGGAAACCCTTTGCCTTCCAAGCACTTCAACCAGGTTAGCAAACATACTTTTATTTGCCTTGCAACGTTCCTAGGAATACAGTGGCGTGAAACCGTCATAATGACCACAACCCTGAGCTGTTCTCCCTCCTTCCTTTTCTACCGACTATTCTAGAAGCCAGTCAGAGAGGGCTCAAAAGCATGAAGTTGGAGGGGATCTATTTCAGTCCATTTAATGACTCTCCTGTACAGTGGATATTATCTCTACAAGGAAGGCCTTTTGCTGTCCCTGCCCCCACATTGTTTCAGTACTTAACTGCATTCGATGCTGAATGCAACATGAATCGAATCTTGCAATACCATAACAACCAGGAAAAGACAGACTTAAAGATACTGGGCAGTTACAGCAGAGTCATGTTTAGGGATGATGGTTTGCAAAGAGGGCTGAAATTACAAACACAATCTTAAGATGCAAAGCAAAGTTCCTTAGCCTAACCTAACATGGAAGGACTGCCTTCAAGATGGAAAGAGGGAAAGACACATTTCAGTTAATGTGAATTGGAGGTCCTCAGCCATCCAGTTCTGCACATTTGCAAAACCTTTGTTTCTTTGAATTCTTGGCAATGTATTTCTCTTGCCTTCACACACTGAGCAGCATATAATAAGGGAGAAGTGATAGTTAATAATAAAGTATCAGTTATTGTGAATTGAGAGTTTACCATGTGTCAGGCACCAGGCTAAGGACTTAATTTACATTACCTAAATTAATTCTCTTTGTAAAGCCTTCCCTGTTTACTCTCTCTAAAGGATTCTCCCACAAACACTCACACAGTAACTCTCCATGACATCACCTTGCTTACTTCCTGTATAGCACTTGTCCCACCTGTCACGTGCTAATTTGTTTCCTGAGCACTGTCTATCTCCTCCCTAATTGGCACACAAGGTCCAAAGGGTAAAACCCTAGACTATGTTCTTCACCCCTGGAACCCCAATACGTAGCACATAGTAAAATACTCAATAAATATTGGTAGAGTGAAAGTAAACTTAAAATAATCCTCTCAAGCAGGCAGACCCATACTCGCAAATTATGACCCAGTCCAAGTGGCACATACAAAACATGTTCTCAAATTAGTAAATTTACAAGCTGTCCCACCCACAACCAGAGTACACAGAGGCCAGGAATTCTGCAAGATAAAGGCCATGAACCCTGCAAAGCCCAGGCTGCCCTGAAGTAATTATGGCTCTAAAATATATTATCCCTATTTCACAAATGGGGAAAACGAGGCTCAAAAAAATGCCATGTACTGAAGCATTTGTACAAGGTCACAGAAAAAGCTAGGAATGAAGCCAGCCAGGATTTGAACCCGATCCTGTTAATTCCAAAGTTAACCATTATAAATGAGGCTCACAGAGGATAAGTAACCTGCCCAAGGGCACGCAGGTAGTAAGTGGCAGACCTAGGATTGCAATCCAGGTTTAATAACATTATTTCTGCAAACTGCCAACCTCGGCTTAGATGGGTGGGGCTTCCTTCCCTACTACTCCTCTATGCCTAATCCTTGCCAAGAGTTCCAGTGTCCCATCCTCCAACCCCATGGAACAAAGACACTGCCCACAGTATCAGGGAGGTTTCCTTTGGAGATTTTAGTCTTTGGAAATTTCAGTGATCCAAGAGCCATTTTCAAAAGAAGCCAGTTAGACTAGGAGTAGCTAGTTGTAAATAAAGAAGACTACATTAGTTCATTTGAGGAAAAACAACAAGTGATTCTCCGAGTCACAGAATTCTTGTTACATTTCTTCAAATCCCTGATACAGATTTTGAGAAAAGGTGTTATCCATTGTGGGCCTAGAAATGGCTTGGGTATATTAGTCAAGTTGACATATACTCTTGCAAAACACCAAGCAGGTTGACCCTGCAGAACCCAGCCTCTTCCCACAGCTCCCAGAGCATTCGGCCCAAGTCTCTGAGCCAATCCTGGGCTAGGTGGAGGAAAAAATCATTAATTGGTCTATTCACATACTTGAGCCCTGCCTTTCCCCCAGACGGAATTCAGGTAGTTTGTAAAGCAAAACACAATAAATAAGAAAATAAAAGTTTGAGAAAATATGGGTAAAAAGGAACAGAAGCTGGGAGTGAGGTTAGCACACAAATACCACCATGAAACCACAGATGCTTTCTTGAGGGGTGCTTCCAATTTGATTCTACGCTTTCTAACAGTCAATGGGAGGAAGACAGTGCCGTAAATACCCATAGGATCAAACAAACCAGTATCTCAAGGGAAGCAAAAGTATTTCTGATACTGAGGCCAGAGAGAAATTTCTTCTGAGGCCAGAGAGGACGTACTTCAGTGTCCATTCACGCCCTTGGAGTAAGGAAACTGCTGCTGGCCCTGGGGTACTTCCCTGTGAATTAGGAAAGGGCACCCTTCTCCAGGTCTTCGTGGCCCACACAAGGGTGCACACCTCAGTGAAAGCAGCACGGGCTGGATCCAGCACACACTCACCCCCTTCGGTGGGAGCCCTTGTGCAGGACACAACCTGCACAATCGCCGAGGGCAGCCCTGCTGAGGGAATTCAGGTGGCTGTTTCCTTTAAAGCCCCTCAAGTTATTAAAGTATAATCTGGCACAGTCAACCCCGTGGAGCCCACGTGATGCAGTCCTGGCTCCCAGCCCCCTGACCGCCCGGCTCATCCCCTGGTAGATTTACAATGCCTGATACAGCTACACTAGGTCATACCTCAGTGTCACAACTGATGATGACCTCTGGGTCTCTCCTAAGAGAGAGACGACAGATTTTATTTTGGCTAAATAAGCATTCTTTCCATGCTGGTGAGGACATGTTCCTTCCTACCCAGAACATCAGTGGCATTTAGCTACCCAAGCAATCTCTGGGAAATGGACAGTGACAAAAGGAGAGTACATAATAGGGTATTGAAGACTAGAGTTGGGGGAAGGAGAAGAGAGGTGAGCAATGAGTCAGAGAAAGCTTTCTTCAGAAAGTTTTGTTTACGAGCCCATGATTTAAGTTTACCTACACTGTGGCTTATATTTGTATTTTAATATGATATATTCTCAGGATTGATCAATTTGAAACATAAACTAGATCTTATCACTCCTCTGCTCAAAAGCTGCCTACAGCCCCATCTCCCTCAATCCCAAGGCCACACCACATCCTGCAGGGCCCTCCCTAACCTGGCCCCGGCTTGCTCTCTGATTCACCCCGCACCACTCTCCTCCTAGCTCACTCTGCTCCAGCCACCCTGGCTTCCTGCAGCCAAGCACACACCGACCTCAGGGCCTTTGCAATTGCTGCTCCTTATGCCTGAGGACTCCTTCCTTACTTCCTTTAGGTGTCTTCTCAAATGTCACCTTACTGGTGAGGACTTCCCTAGTACTTCCATGTAGAAAAACAACCTCACCCCAAAACACACACACACACTACACACCCTACCTAACCTATCTTGCTTTATTTTCTCCATAGCAATCTCAGCACCTGACACACTATGTATTTGCTTCTTAATTTGTTAATTATCTGCCTCTCTCTAAAACAAAAGCTTCACATGGGTAGGAACTTATTTGTTCTCTGTTATATCCCCAGAAATTTCAATAGTGTCTCGCAAATAATTGACAATCAGTAGGTAGTTCAAAAATGATTGAAAAATGTGAATGATTATAAATTAGTAGACAATAGTAGCTACATTTATTGAGTGATGAGCTAAGTTTTTTATATACATTACATGTACATAAGTCAGATATTAAGCTAAATTCTTCACATGCAAGGAACAAAGTTTTAAATACATTGTCTCATTTAGTCCTCACAATAACCATTTGAGGTAGGTATTATTCTCTTGTTATAGATAAGAAACTGCACAAGCTCATAGGTATAGCAAGGAGTGAAGCCAGCCAGTATTTGAATGCAGGTCTGTCTGACTTCAAAACCCATACTCTTAATTAGTTTACATATAAACAGAAAAATACAGATCTGAAAATTTGTGTGCAAATCAAATATACATAAATGGAATCTTGAAATATATTAGAGATTACTTATAATTAAGAGTGACCTTGCAATGAATCTCAAGTTACATATTTTTAAAAACAAATAATATAACTTAAAATAGAAAACAAATATTAAAATAAAATTTCCATAATATAGCCCTAATAAATCTATTTACGGTAAATGCATCAGCTTTATCTTAAACCAGGACACACCTGTGATTCAAAACACATTTTCATTTGGCTTCGCAAATAACATGTGACCTTCGTGTCAGGAGATTGACCTCTCTAATTAGGTTTTGTCCAGGCTAGTACTGAAATAGGTTTGTGCCCATTTATATCACACCAATGGGCAGAAAGGGAGGGTTAAATAATAGACACATGTTTGCTAAGAAGCCCACCTGGGATTAAACTTTTTCCAAAAGACACATAAGGAAGAACTCACATGGTGCTGAAAGAGTCAAAAAGAGGAATCTGGTTATTGTTGGAAAATTATCGTCATTATGTTCCTTTAAATATAAGCAGAAAATCAAGTTTTCTCTGGGCAGCATACTATTCTATCACATCACTTAAAACCATTGTGATTGAAAGCACAGAATAGCACTAAGACTTACTGACTTCACTGATTTTCCTGGCTGAATTACTGGGCTCAAGTAGTAATTACACTCAGCACATTTTTGAAATACATGCTTGTCCCCATTTTCAAATGAGGAAACATGCCATTCAGAGGTCAGTGGAGTGGGCTGACCATGGGGGTGGGCACTCAATCACTCTATCTAACTCTTGACCAAATTTGAGTACCACTCAGAGTTGAGCCTTTTAAAAATCCTTTCTATTCTTCAGTTCCTATTTCATGCTATAAAAAAAAAAAAAAAAAAAAAAAAAACATTTCTCAACTGGTTGCCATATTATTCTTATTACCTTATTTGGGGCCCTTCATATGGCAGACATGGCATCCAATGAGTTTATATTCCCCCCAAAATTTTTCATTTCTGCTTTGAAGTAATCGTATAGAACCCAATGACCTCTCATAAACAACCCAAATAAGTTTTGGAAAATAAATGTATTTTCCACACTTGTGAGCTTTGGATTTCCCGGTCAGCTCACATGTCATTAAAAGAACAGCTGAACAATTAACCATTCTAGATCAAACCAGCTGCACAACCAACCTATTTTCAATAGTGACACCTATAAGAAAAAATATCTCTGAAACTTTGGAGTGAAGTTTCCATTGAATAAAACAGCAGTTAAGGTTTGCGTGGGGGAAGGGAAAGGAATCATGAGAACCTTAACTTTTATCATGAAACACATCTGTTAACTAGACCTACTAATGGTGTTATTGTAGCTAAAAACAGTGACTTGAAAATGTTGTGTACATTATTACTGTCATTATCCACCAACTGTAAGAATGCTATGTTAAAACTAACTCAAAACACCTCGAGAAAGGTAATTGCTACTAATGGATCTGAAGTGTGCAAAATTGGACATCATTACCCTGTCCTCACATTGTGGGGTTGGGGAAACTGCTCGAGATGGCGGTTAGTAGGCTCACTCATCTTTCAATCAGGACTGAGATTTGAAGGAAGGGCCAAGCTCGCTTTCATTCTGTAGCACAAGGGAAATTCCACACTGCACAATATTATAGGCAAGTGTTTATGGGTCAAAGCCAAGGGCAGCAGATGGAGTTTCATCACTACTCTCAGAACTTTCCGAAGTCGGTTCCGTTGTGGGGGAAGGGACTGGTGATAGGATAGAATCTTCCTAGCCTGAAAATCTTTTTCCAGATGGCAATTTCTCAAACCAATTGCCACCAACATCAGTTAAGGGAAATAACCCAGAATCTAAGGGTTATAAAAGCCAAGCAGGTAGCCTCGAGTCATCCTCTGCTTCCAGACACTGAAACCCCCTGAGAAGAGAGCCACCCAGCCTCTGCCAAGAAATGCAATTGCTCAGTGGCTCTGGGGTAACACTTCCCAGCCTCTCCAGGTGTGCAAAATCAGAAGCGTCTTCCTGATGCTTGGCCTAAATTCCTTCAACTGTAATAATTCCTCTTACTCTGTACTTAGTTCCCCATATCCTCACCTCACATAGCCCCCAAATTTCCCTTCTCCAATGCTAATTAATAATAATAAAAACTTTGGTCCTTAAATATTCCCCAAACTTCTAGACCAAAACTAATGTGCCCAGACAGCACAGTGCACCTTATCATCGAAGCTTCCCCATTTTGCTCAACTCTCCGTTATACCTCCAATCCATCTCTAGTCAAAAAAAAAAAAAAAAAAGTTTATTTTGACCAGGAATTGTTTAATTGCTCTAGGCATTTATTATTTGCTAGTATTAATGCAGCAAAGAGGAGACAAAAAGCTCACAAACACTCTACAGTTTCATGAGACGCACTGCAGGAAAAAGTGATTAGAAAGGATGAACAGTATCTTGGGGTCTTGGTGAACTCATTCCTGGGGAAGGTGGACCTCAAGCTCCTGGTGGAGGGGGTCTTATTCCTGGCATCCCTTGAGTAGGGGGAAGCCCAATTGGTAGACCCATGGGTGGTCTCATACCAGGTGGAGGAGCCAGAATGCCTGGAGGTGGGGTTGCTCTGCCCACAGGTTGAGATGGGGCTCCCCAACCTGGTGGATACTGTGTTGGGGCTCCAGCAATGCCGGCAGTAGCAGCAACTGCAGCAGCTGCTACAGCGCCTCTACCCTGAGGAGTCATAACCTGTTGGGATGGCCTCCAACCCCTCAGACAGGGCCTGCTACTCTGGCAGGTACCTGGGGAATTGGGACACCAGCTGGTGCTCCTCTGCCAGCCGCCCTCCCAACTCCAGGGCCTCCTGCAGCTCCAGCGAGTGCTGCCTGAGCAATGCCAGTATCTTTGGGAGGTGGTCCCTCCACAGTCACAGAAACAAAATTCTCCCCACGTGGCAACATCAGACCCAAAACTTGCTTTTCTTTATGCTCTGGCTGCTTCACATTCTTAGGCTTGATCTTCCTGAATTCATTGCAATCACAGAGGATCAAACTCATAGGCTTGTTAAAAGCCTTAAAGGTGCCAATGAAGATTCGGCCATCTTGCAGAATACAGTTCATTCTATAGACAACGTGCTGTAGTAGCATCTTGCTGCTCTTGCCCACAGTCATGACTGCTGCTCCAACAAATCCAACATCTGCAGTAAAGTTTCTGGATTCTTAAGATCTAGGAGAAGGCTGGGTTTTGCTTGGAATCAGCTATCTTGATGTTTCAATACTGCTTTAACTGACTCTTGGTGTCTCAGCTAAGAGTGTCTGTCTCAGTTCTGTCTGGAAATCCACCACAGGTACTTGCTGCTGCTGAGATCGCCTCTGGTGCACTGACACTCTAGGTTGCTCAGTGAGGCTGTCCTTCTACATTTGACTCAGACTTCCACCTCTGGCACATGCTGTTCTCTAGTCCATCTCAGGTGTAAGCGGCCCCTCTTCAAACCCCAAGGGTTGCGAGATGTTGGAGATTTGGAACTCTCATAGTCTACAGGTGGTAATGTAAAATGGGAACAGTCTGGCAGTTTCTTAAAATGTTAACTCAGCAATTTCTCTCCTAAGACTGACCTGCTTCATTGCACTGCTGCTGCCCACTCCTCATGCCAGCACAAGGGGCCTTGACCAGGAATTTTAACCTCTTTTCCCACTACAAACACAGAAGTACAAACGGAGGGACCAAAAGCCCAGAAACTGCAGAAGTAACCTCTGACCAGGAGAGAGCTACCTAAATTCTACGTTTAGAGTTTTTTTTTAAATTAGTCCTTCATTCAGGAAAGAAATTTCTTCCCAGCCCTTATGGCTCTGAGCAACCAAGACGCCCCCTTGCAAACCTGTGATCCTGAAGTTCTGAATGGGTGACTTTGTCCCCAGTGAATCAAGGGACAGAGAGAGAGACAGGGACCTGAATGATCTTGTGGTCCTCTGAGTAAGGCTTCACTAGGGCAAAGAGCAGAAGGATGTGGTACCCGGGACAGACAGATGTGTGGTAGGATCAAATGCTGCTGGGGGAGAGGGCCAGAAACACCTGTGATTGGCCCACTTGGCAAAACATTCTGATTTTTTTTAAAACAAAGTCATATGTGAAATCTCAATGTAGATAACATTTTGTTCATTTCTTCATTAATTTTATTTGTTTCTTCATTTCTTCAAGAATTACTTATTTAGCATCTTCTCTATGCCAGGCAGTCTTCTAACAGTGTGTGCAAACCAAAGAGATAAAGATGCCAGCTGTATTGCAACTCATATGCTGATATGGGGAGGCAGATAATAAACATATAAATATAGATAATGTCAGGTTCTTGGCCATTTTTCTTACAAAGAAAACTAGGAAAGAGCGAAAAGGTGGAGTGCTAGTTTTATAGGTGGTCAGGGACATCTGAAACAAGACCTGAAGGAAATAAGATATGGGGGTGTGGGGCCTTCTCAGGAAAGGGAAAAGGAAGTGGGAGTTGAGATACAGCAAAGAAGCCAGATGGCTGGAGCACAGGATGCCAGGAGAGAGGTGGCCGGGAGCAAGACTTCATTGGGTCTTCTAACCTCGGGGAGGATTTGGGATTTGATTCTGTAGGAGATAAGAAACCACTGGGAGGTTTGAGCAGATGAGTGATAAGATCTGATCTGACTGCTGTGGGGAGAACAGACAATAAAGGGGCCAGGATAGAAGTGGGGAGACCAGCTGGGAAGCTACTGCAAAAGTCCAAGGGAGGGATGTGGGAAGGTGGACTTGGGGATGGTGAGCACAGACAGAAGGGGTCAGACTTTGGGTATGTTTTGAAAGAAAGGCCAACAGGGTTTGCCGGTGGGCTGGATGAAGATACAAGAAGAAGAGATGGGTGATGCACAACCTTGGTTGGAGTGACAAGAAGAATGGGCAAAGTAGGCTGGGCCTGAGGTCTAGTCCCTGCTCTGTCACCAGTGGTGTGACCTTGTATAACATTGCCAACCTCTCTGGGTTTCAGTTTCTCCATCTCCAAAGTGAAATGGTTGGACCAAAAGATTTCTAAGATTCCTATGAACTGTGACATTTTTCACTTCATTTTTGACACAAAGTAAGATTATAAAGCAGATCCTCTTTCTCATTTCAAAAAAAAAAAAAAAACATTATCATGGTAACATGTATACAACATAAAATTTGCCATTTTAACCATTTTCAAGTGTACAGTTCAGTGGCATTAATTACATTTACAATATCATGCTACGATCACCCCCACCCCTTGCCCAAATTTTTGCATCATCAGAAATAGAAACTCTGTAACCATTAAGAAATAACTCCCCACAGCCCACCTCCACAGTCCCCTGGTTATCTCTAATCTACTTTCTGACTCTGAATTTTAGAGCAGATCTTTTTTTTAAACACTCAGTTTCAAATAATTTTCTTTTGAAACACCTGTAGTGTTATCATCCATTTCAATTTTTTAGTCTTCAAATCTTCAACTAATCCATCTCTACCATATATCCAGCTATCAAAGGCTCTGCCTGTGATTGGAGAGGTTCTCCAATAGCACTATCAGCAACTTTATGAAAACTTGGATCTTTTGCAAGATTTACAATTTCATTTTGTGATCCAATTTTATTTTATTTTCATTAACATTGTCAAATGCTTCTCACACCCTGAAATTAGCTGAGAGACAGACTGATAGTCAAAGATGTTACAGATAGTGACACAAGATACAGGGTTAAAACTCTAGTGTTAAGCAGGGAGGGATGTTTAAGTTGTGACTGACTGGTCATATTACTACTGAATATTTTCTTGTTATGATGACTCTTCCTTCCATTTGCAACTGGGCACTCAGATAACAAATACTCAGATCACAAAAGGATCCCTACATCAATGAAGCAGTCAGCTTGAAAGATTTCCCATAACGGGTCTGACATTCTTTTAGCAGATAAGCATGGTGTTTCAACTTCTAGCTCCAAATTTGTTTGTATATATTATTATAATTATGAATACTAAGCCCACTGAGCTCCAGTAGAGAAAATGTTTGGAAAAGCTATTCCTAGATGTATCACATCTACTATATAGTCATAGAGATAATGAGGAACAAGAAAAAATGTGTAAGCATATATTTCCTATTTTTCTTTAGAAATAAATTTCCTTTTCCTCTTTTTTTTTTAATTTTGGCAATACCAATATTAACACAGCCCTGTTAATACTTGCATTAGTTTCTCAGCTTTTAAAACAAATCTCATACATTGGGTTGGCTTAACAACAGGAATTTATTGTCTCATAGTTTCAGGGTAGAAGGTTTGCTTCTTCCCAAGGTCGGTATGTTCAGGCTGGCCAGCAATCTTGGGGTTCCCTGGCTTGTCTGTCACATGTCAATGCCCCAGATGTTGACGTCTTCTTTTCCTTCTGGGTTTGGCTGACTTCCAACTTCTGGCTGCTCCCCATGGCATCTCTTTCTGTGTCCAATTTGCTTTGCTTATAAGAACTTCAGCTACACTGGATGAAGGCCCACCCTCATTTAGTATGGGCACACCTTAACTAATCACATCTTCAAAGGCCCTATTTACAAATGGGTTCACACCCACAGGACCAGGGGTTGGGACCTGTACATGCCTTTTGTGGGGACATGATTCAATCCCCAACAACACTCAAGGCTGGCCCAATCCTTGACTTACTGCCCACTGCAAACCAGGAGAAGGTTCTGAGCACATAAGGTACTCTCTGGAATGAGAGAGATTGGGACAGCCAGGAGAAGCAGGCAAATGAGAACAAAGGGAGATGAGAAACCAGTGACTTATCAGGTTGGTCCTGCTGAGGCTCTATTGTGCTGTTTACCATTTCACTTGACTGTCATTGTCCAGATTTTCTGGAGTTGCCACCCCAGAGCCCAGGCTGAAAATGAGTCCCTGTGGAGCTCCCACTGGTTTTTAAACCACTTATGCGGAAGGAACTGAAGAGGAGAGGTGGCATTTCTCCCACTCCCATCCTGAGGTCGGTTTAAAAAAAATTACTTAAGAGAAGGGAAGAAGGGAACTAATAACATCCCCATTGGCTACTTCAAGCTTTGCAAGGAAAAAGGAAGCTTCGTGTAAGGGAATGAATCTAGGGCTTAAGAAGAATAAGCCAAGTTTTACATAGCAGCCAGAGGAATGAGCTAGAGAAAACAACATAAAAGGAGACAGTACCCCATTAAAATCTTCAGTTTCCTTGAAAACACATGTCACAGGGAAGAAGCATATGGTTAGTTCTGCAGGACTCATCACAACCAGGGGAAAATACTTCAAAACATATATCCTTCTTATGGGAGTACATGTGAGACAGCAGATTAGCAATTAGTTTTATTAGTTCAATTAATCTGGCACTAAGTGGCCATTGCACATTCTGAAATCTGATACAGTGCCTAGTTTGCTGTAAGTGCTTTATAAAAATTTGTGGAATGAATGAATTACTGCACCCCTTGTCACTGAGCCTAGATGCTACCTTAGGATCCTTCTCAACACAATCTTCTAATCAGTTTACTAGCAATCAAGTAGAGGTAGCACACAAACTGAAACCTCCCTACCATCTCTTCCCAATAAGCTAAATCATAATTCTCTTCCTCTAAATGATAATTTATATCTGAAAATATAGATGGATTCCTGAGTTCCATTATGACATCCAGGCTAATTTGATGATGCTCTCACAATGAGGCTTTCAGTTTCACATGTTTATAAATGACATAAATTCTGTTCAAAAAACAAAGCCTGTATAATTGATGCTCTCACAAGTCACTATTTATCAATGCTCCTTCCTCATATTTAATACAGATGTTTCTCTCCATTGTGTTTAGAACATAATTTAAGTTCTCTTTTTTGATAATTTAGGTAGACATCATTATGTTCACCAATATTTCTAGTCTTCTATCCTTTCTGGACACATAGAGGACCACATTTTCCTGACCTCTAGCAATTAGGAGGGGCCATATCATTACTTTTGACCAAAAGGCTATAACCAGATGCCACTTTCAGGTTTACGCTCCTAAGAAGACAATGCTCAATTTTCTGTGCTCTTCTCACCTGCCATGGTAACCTTGAAAACATGTCTTAAGATCAAGGTGACACAAAATCAAAGCAGACTGGGTCATTGAGCTGCACCCTGTTGGAGGACAGCTGCCTGAGTGAGAAATAAACTTTGTTTTGTAAAGTTACTCAGATGATGTTATGTGTTACCACAGCATTGCCCAGCTTATCCTGGCTAATACAGTAATGGATGAGGTCTGTCAGCTGTGAGAAAACACCTGCCCCACACCCACCCCAACCCCAAACTTGGCCTAGTGTGATTTAAAACCAATGAGTAGATTCTCAGAAGATCTGAGTTTAAAAAGTTGATAGAAGAGACAAGTAGCAGGTCCACAAAATTTGTATCTAGATGCTATGCACCTTGCTTTTGCTTCTTTTACTAGACTAGTGTCAACTTTGGGGGAAAGTTTATTCACAAGCAAATGGTGGGTACAAAGTAAAAATGGGTCCTTTAAAACTGTCAAGGGAACCTGTAATTTAGCACATGGGCAGTTTGCCCTATCTTTATGTATTTTAGCCTTCTGAATATCTGACTGAGCATTCACCAAATGTGCTAGTCATTGGAGACACAAAACTAGTAAAAGTCCTGCTGCAAGGTATTCATTTTTGAGCAGCCATCTGTGTCCCACACCTGTGCTTAGGGTGCCTAGAGAGCAGAGTAGGCTATGGGTTGCACACAAAAATAAAATGTGCTCCATGTTTTCTGGCTTCAAGAATCTGGTAGAGACCATAGAGGTGATGTGGGCTTATAGTTTCCCTGTGCCATTTGTATGTATTATGTCCCCTCAAAAAAGCCATGTTCTTTGGTGCAGTCCTATGGGGGCAGATGTATTGGTGTTGATTAGGTTGGAATACTTTGTTTCCATGGAGATGTGACTCAATCAACTGTGGGCGAGACCTTTGATTGGATGGTTTCCATGGAAGTGTTACCCCGCCCATTCAGGGTGGGTCTTAATTGAGTGACTGGAGTCCCATAAAATTGTTCACAGACAGAAGGAGGTGCTGCAGCCAAGAGAGAAACATTGAAGTACACACAGGAGCTGAGAGTGGAGCTGGAACACAACCTGGGATCAGCAGATGCCAGCTACGTGCCTTCCCAGCTGGCAGGGGTTTTCCGGATGCCAGCGGCCTTTCTCTAGTGAGGGTGCCCTATTGTTGACACCTTGCCTTGGACACTTTGTGGCCTTGGACTGTGGCTCGATAGCCAGGTAGACCCCCTTTATAAAAGCCAACAACAACAACAACAAAAGAAGTTGATAGAAGAGCAAAGCAGCTGGGACAAAAAAGAGGTGGAGATTGAAAGGGCAGGGGATTCATGACAGAGGAGCTGGTAGAGAAAAAGAAACGCTGACCAAGAAATTTATTTGGTCAATGGGATCCATCCTCATCTAAGACAATCTAATGGAACCCCCAGTCCACACTCCTAACTCTTCACTACTTCCCTACCCTATGTTCTTATGCCTCCTTCCGACTCAGCCATGGTGCTGTCCCCCTTCCACTGAGTTAAAAGGAGCTAGGCAGATCACTCAACTAATGGGTGTTTTGGTTTTAGACACTGCATTTTCCAAAGAATTTGTCCCATAAAGCCAGAGCAAAATGGAAGCTTATTCCATATATTGGTTTGGCAAATACATAGCAAGAGTTTAAACAAGCTTAAACCCCAACTTGACGCAGTAATAAAGATTTTGCCTGAATTTCAGACTGTTTCCCAAGGATAGGCTTCTGGGAAGAAAAGACTGGGGATTCTCTAAATGATCACCAAAGGGGAATCATTAAAAACTAATGCCCCTCCCCCCTGAACAGCTGGGGGGAATGCAGAGGTGTTGGGCTTCCTCACCTGGATTGGTGCTGATGTTCTCACAAACATTGGGGACTGACGGCTTGATGTGCTGAGCCCGCTGTCTTGGGGCTGACCCCTATGAAGCTTGTCGCTGCAAGGAGAGGCTAAACCTGCTTGTAGTTGTGCCTGAGTCTCCCCCTGAGTGCCTCTTTGTTGCTCAGATGTGGCCCTCTCTCTCTAGCTAAGCCACCTTGGCGGGTGATCTCACTGCCCTACCCACTACGTGGGACCTGACTCCCAGGGGTGTAAATCTCCCTGGCCATACAGTATGTGACTCCCGGGGATGAATCTGGACCTGGCATCACGGGATTGAGAACGTCTTCTTGACCCAAAGGGGGATTCGAAATGAAACAAAATAAAGCTTCAGTGGCTGAGAGATTTCAAATGGAGTCAAGAGGTCACTCTGGTAGATGTTCTTATACACTATATAGATAACACTTTTTAGGTTTTAATATATTGGAATAGCTAGAAGTAAATACCTGAAACTACCAAAACTACTACTACTACTACTCCAACCCAGTAGCCTTGACTCTTGAAGACGATTGTATAACAATTTAGCTTACAAGGGGTGACAGTGTGGTTGTGAATACCCTGTGGATCACACTCCTTTTATCCAGTGTATGGATGGATGAGTAGAAAAATGGGGACAAAACCTAAATGAAAAATAGGGTGGGATGGGGGGGGTTATTTGGGTGTTCTTTTTTTATTTTTATTTTTTATTCTGATTCCGGTTCTTTCTGCTGTAAGGAAAATGTTCAAAAATAGATTGGGGTGATGAATGCACAACTATAAGATGGTACTGTGAACAGCAGATTGTACACCATGGATGACTGTATGGTATGTGAATATATCTCAATAAAACTGAATTTTAAAAAAAGAAATGCCCCTCACCCCCAAAAGAATGGCAGAGTGAGATGCTTGAGGGTTCTATTCCAGTACAAAAACTTTGAAGAAAATCAGCAAGATCTGGCAGAAACCTCTTTCTCAAAGCTCCAGAAAACAGTTAAAGTATTGCAGTAACAGGGTGAGTGCTGAATCAAGAAAAAGGCTACTTAAAAGTGGTAGCATCTTATGGCACCTTGGCTGGCCTGTCCCCAACCTGTCACCAGCTTAGCACAGAGCCAGCCCATGCCCCCAGTTCAGGTTCCTGGTCCCAGCACTGGAGGGAGCAGAGTGGCCCTCATGCACATACTGGGAGCATGTATGTCTTCTGGCCCAGTCTGTCTGGTGGTGGCCTGAGAGACTCACCATCCCAGAACTTGCCCTGCATGTAAAAGGCAGCTCAGAGAGCTCTCCAAGGGAATGCTGTGGGGGGCAGTCAAGTCATGCTGCCTGGACCAAGGGATTGTTGGCTGTGGAACATACAGTACAGTGCCTAGGACCAAGAAGAAATTGTTTCCCAGGTGTGGTGGTTCAGAGCTGTTATATACCCCAGAAAAACATGTTCTTAAAGTTAAAATTAATCCATTCCTGTGGGTGTGAACCCATTGTCAGTAGGACATTTTGAAGAGGCTACCTCAGTTAAGGTGTGACCTACATCATTCAGGATAGGTCTTAATCATATTGCTAGAGTCCTTTATAAATGGGAGCAAGACAGAGAGAAAGCTATGGAAGCAAGAAACTGATATCAATGAAACATGGAAGAGAAGGGAGAGACCAGGAGATGCTGCCATGTGCCTTGCTATGTGGCAGAGGAGGCAAGGATCGCCAGCAGGAAATTTTGGGGGAAGAAAGCATCACCTTGATGATGCCTTGATTTGGATGTTTTCTTGACATCAAAACTGTAAGCTAATATTTTTCTATTATTTAAGCCAATCCAATTCAGGAAGCAATTGCCCAAGCAAAGGAGAATATTATAGGATTAGAAACCATCAAAGAGAAGAATCATACCTGGGATATACCAGACAAAGACATTTTTTAACTGGTCCTAAATACGTTCAAAGAGCTAGATTAAAACATGGACAAAGAACTAAAGGACATCAGGAAAATGACAGATGAACACAAAGAGAATGTAAGTAGTAGAGACATGGAAATTATGAAAAAGAACCAAACAGAGCTGAAGTCCACAGAAATTTTTAAATCCCCTAGAGGGAATCAACAGTATATTGGAACTGGCAGAAGAAATAATCAGTGAACTTGAAGATAAGACCACTGAAATCATTCAGTCTGAGGAGCAGAAAGAAAAAAAGAGAGAGAGAGAGGGAGGGAGAGGGAAAGGAAGGGAAGGAAGGGAAGGAGGGAGGGAGGGAAGGAAGCAAAGAAGAAAGGGAGGAAGGAAGGAGCAGACAGTATATTCAAAGAAATAATGGCTGAAAACTTCCCAAATTTAATGAAAGACACCCAAGACACTCAAAGAACTCCAAACAAAAGAATCTCAAATTGACCCACACCATGGCATATTATAATCAAACCATCAAATGCTAAAAATAGAGAATTCTGAAAGCTGCAAGGGAGAAGCAATACATCACATACAACGGAGATTCAATAAGATTGTCAATTTCTCATCAGAAATCATGGAGGCAAGATGGCAGTGGGATGACATATTTAAAGAGCTGACAGCAAAAAACTGCCAACCAGGAATTCTACATCTGGTAAAGCTGTCTTTCAAAAATAAGGGAGAGATTAATACATCCTAGATAACAAAAGCTAAAGGAATTCATCGCTATGAGCTAAAGAGGGTCCTATAAGTTCAAAGGAAAGGACGCTAAACAATAGGTCAAAGCCACATGAAGAAATAAAAATCTCCAGTGAAAGTAACAGCATGGGTAAATAAAAATGTCAGTATTGTTGTATTTTTAGTGCTTAACTCCACTTTTTACTTCCTACAGGCTCTAAAATGTAAATGCATAAAATATAATGAGAAATCAGTGGTTTGGAACTCATAATGTATTAAAATGCAATTTGTGACAAGTGCTACCTAAAGGTGGGGCGATGGAAGAGATATAGGAACATAGTTTGTGTGTGCTATTGAAGTTAATTTGGTACCAAAGCAAAAGAGATTTAGGATATTAAATTTAAGCCCCAGGGTAACTACAAAGAAAATACTGGAGAATATGCAAACTCATAAAGACAGAAATTATAATACATGTTTTCATGGGCAGGAGACAGGAGGAATGGGAGGTTAATGCATAATGGGTGTGGGTTTTCTTTTTGGGGAGATGGGAATGTTTTACTAATAGAAGGTGCAGAGAGTACCACAATATTGTGAATGTGATTAATCCCACAGAATGGTATGTTTAGGAGGCATTGATATGGAAAAGTTTGTATTGTACTTCTGTTCCCACCATTAACAAAAAGAAAGAAAACGAGCAACAAAAAAATGACAATGAGAATTAAATGCAATACGAGATCCTGGATGGGATCTAGCAAGGGAGGAGAAAAGGTTCAAAGGGACATTATTGGGAAAAATTGACATAATATGAAACAATTGAAATATAGACTGTAAGCTTTGTTTCAATGTTAAATTTCTTGAACTTGGTAACTGCACCTAAGGTGGTTATATGAGTGAATATCCTTGTCCTTAGAAAATGTACATGGTGCATGGCAGTATTAAAGAGTTCAGGGAGCAGAGTGTGTATAACCTACACTCAAGTGCTTAGAAACAGATTGATAAATAGAAAGATGGACAGACAAAGATAGATAATAGATAGCTAGATAGCTAGAAAGCAAGGAAGCAAGAAAGCACGAAAGACAACAAATATGGCAAAATGTTAAAATTGATGGATCTCAGTATCTGGGGGTAGGGATATGTTTAGAGTTCTCTGTACAGGATTTCTAGTATATTGTAATTGACCTGTACATTTGAAAATGTTCCAGAATAGAAAGTTAAAAACAAACAAACAAAAAAAACCAGGGACATCCATGTAGGAAAATATTATGGGTAGAATAAAATGATATTTTCAAAGGATATTTAGCAGCATGTGGAAATGCTTACAATATAATGTTAGGTGAACAAAAACATGCAAAATTTTCTATACAGAACAATTTCAGTTATATATAACAACATAACAAAGACTAAGAGGAAATCTATTTAAAATGTTACCAGTGATTATGTCCAAGTGAAAGGTTATTGAGATTTTTAATTCTTCTCTGAAAGTTTCTACATTTTCAAATTCCCTGTAATGAATATATATTATTTTAAATCGGGGTAAATTTTTACTTTAAATAAAACATTTGTATAAAGATTTCAGTGATTTTAATTATCCCAGAGTATGTCCTGGGGTAAGTAAATCTTTGGCTGAATCATCTGTACCTTCTAAATACAATTCTAGACAATAATCATTAATGTCATTAACGTTCAGTATAATAGCCCTATTGGGGGGATGTTTTATTTTTTATATTTCTCTGTTGATTTACTATTAATTAAATAAAATATTATAATAACACTATTCAGAGCCTCATTGTTAAATTATTTATCAAATATTTTGGTAATAAAAGGCTATCTTCAAGTTAGCTAATTTGAATTCCTGATGGGAAGAAAACCGCAGGGATTCTTAAAATAATTCAGCAGGGCTGTGAAGAAGGTGCTGGATTCCCCAGGGTTTTGGCACATCCTACACTTGCCTTTGTCAGGAGAAACACAGCCGGAGTGTGGGCTGCGCTTGGGGAGCAGCCATGCTCTACATTCAGTCCTCCGCGCTACACCTGCCCCCCGGAGAGAACAGATTAGCCCAGAAGGCCCCAGGGTCCAGATATCAAAGCAGGCACATTAGAATCTGCTCTAATTCCAAGGCACCTCTGAGTTATGAGAAGTTTGGGATGGTGTCATTTCCAGGATTGCATAGGGAATGAGGATATCTTAAGAGGTCAGTTTCGGGCTGGAAAATCCTAAAATGAATCTTGAAGGGAACACTAGAACCGGGACCATACTGAGACCACTCGCATTTCCAAATAGATTAAAAGTTTCCAGATACAAAGCAAAAACTTCTTTGTCTTCTCCTCTCACCTCTCCTCCTGAAACTGCTTTGGAGTTCATTATGTAGACACCCCTCTATTCCTGCCAAAGCCTGGCTTGCTGTGGACCCAAGGCAATGGCCAGTCAACAAATACCTCCTCAGCATCTAGTATATGCCACTCAACTGGCAAAGTTTTCTGGTAAACAAAGCAGAAAAGACCTGTAGTCTAGCATTTCTTCAACTTTTATGGGCATGTGCATCACCTGGTCATCTTGTTAAAAATGTAAATTCAGTGTAGTAAATCTGGGATAGGGTCTGAGATTCTAACAAGCTTCCAGATAATGTGGATGCTTCTGGTACACAGACCACATTTTCAGTATCAAAGGTTTAGAGGGACAAATATATGCAAAAAAAACAAGCTGCTATTATTGAATACTTACAATATGCTGTATTAGGGTTCTCTGGGGAAACAGAATCAACAAGAGATATCTGTAAATAAAAGATTTTATGAAAGTGTCTTACGCAACTGTGGGAAGGTATGAGTCCAAATTCTGTAGGGCAGGCAGTGAACTGGCAACTCCAATGAAGGTGTTCGATGAACTCCTCAAGCAGCGAACTGGCAACTCAGATGATGGTGTTTGATGAACTCCTCAGTAAACACTTTGCTGGCTAGCTGAAGGAAGTCAAAGTCCTCTGTCTCTCTTCCTTAAAAGTCTTCAACTGATTGGATTAAATCCAGTTGATTGAATTCTCTCATTGTGGAAGACACAACTTTTGTTGATGTAGTCAGTCACAGCTGCAGCCAACTGACTGATGATTTAATAAACCAGCCTTCTGGTTTATTAACCAGCCATAAATGTCTGTGCAGTAATGGTTAGGCCAGCGCTTGCTTGACCAGACACCTGGGCACCATCACGTGGCCAAGCTGACACATGAACCTAACCATCACATACGCCAAGCACTGTGAGAAGCACATTACATGAGTTCTGTTCCTGGGTTTCTCCCAGCCTCGACCTTAGTGACAGGTGATCAGAGGGACACCACTACGTCTGAAAGGCCAGTTATAGCAGTTTGCACCTTAATCTCCCACCACGCCTCAACCCTGCCTTTGGACACTCAGCATGACAAAAATTATCAAGTAACCTCAAGGAAACCATAAGAGGAATGTAAGTATTACAGTGGGACTCTGGACTAGATAACTTCTTAAGTCCTTTCCAATCCTAAGATTCAAGGAACCTATGAAAAACAACAGATGCAGAAACTTACAAAGTCCATTAGCCAATTTCTGGCCAAGCAAAGACATTGTAAAAGCATAGACAGGCACAGTGTGTTACTCTTATGCAAGATGTATAATGAAAATACACATCTTTCATGTTAGACTTTCCTCAAACATCTGTTCACATTGAGAGTGAAGTGCCCAGAAGTGAATTATGTTGAGGGTTAGATTTATCTTTCAGTAGAATCTTAGGCCCTACCCCAGAACTACCGAAAACAGAATTGTATTTTTAACAAGATGGCCACATGACATTCATGTGCATTAAAGTTTGAGAAGCACTATGTGCATTTTCTACCATGGCAATGCTTGGTATACACTGGCTGCTGAGTATTTGTTGACAGGCTGACTGCTGGCCATTGTTTATGATGTGTAAGGTGTAACTTATAATGAAATTATATGCTAAATTTTAATTTTAATAGCAGCACAATTTTTGACCCACATGGCCCAGCGGTAGGGTCAAACAATGAAGACTCATTTACAGTCATCATTTAAGTGAAGCTGCATTATCAGCCTGAGTTGTCAGCTGGCTATAAGGACTCTGGCTCTTACTATTCCTAAAAGTTACTACAGAATTCTGGAAAATTGAGGTAGTGTGGCCCTACCCAATGTCCACTTTGCAACTTTGCCTGATACGGCTGTCTATTGCTGCTTAGATATAATTTCATTTCTCTCTGCAGCTTTGATATGCTTGTGGACAATCAGGATGGAGACAGGGGTGAGGCATCAGGGAGGAAGAATCCAAAACCTCCCTTTCTTTTGTAAAGAAAACAACTCCTGAGCTGTGGGCCACTGGTAAGATTTTTCCCTCCTTACACATTTGACACCCATCATACTAGAGTTACTTTTGTCACTGTAGTAAGCACCTCTATATAAAAGACTCTTAAAGGACTGAAAAATTTTCACTATGACCTTCTCTTGACCTTCACCCGTAATTGTTTTCCTCACCCCTTCTTGAACTGCCCAACCATTGGCTGCTAAACCACAAGAATGGCCCATCCCCTTATGAGGACTATCTCTGACCAGCTATTCCAAAACTAGCTGAGCTTTACCTCCTGAACATCCACACTGACTGGAGGTCAGTTTTAGATCTGAGAATCCCTTGGGATTCTCCTGAAGCAAATAGCATCACAAAGGAGACAGATTCAAGAATCTTGGGTCAAGCAGTAGACAGCAAGACATGAAGAGCTTTTGCCCATGACCTTCAGATCAAGACCCCAGAACACAGGGAGCTATTGACCACCAAACCCTTATTTGTCTCTTTTTTCTCTTTCTTTTCATAACTATCTTTTTCCTTGTCTTTTGGTTTAAAGCTTTCCTTGTTTAAAAGAAGATTCTTAAAATTCCTTCCCTAAATCTTGTTATTCTGGATCCCAGAGATTAAGCCCTGATGAATCAAGAGGATGAACAAAAGTGTCAGGCAAACCTACTGATTCCATATTCCCTTCTCCTTAAGTTGGGGGTGGGACTGTTCTCCTGGCTGACTCTAACAGGCACTATCCAAGGCCTTCTGATAATTTTTTAAATATTTGTCTCTACAGTCATTCATTATGTTCTCTCTAAAGTCTTAAAATGCTTCTAGTCTGCCATGCACTCAAGAAATGGTTGAAATTCAAATATGATGGCACAAGCTATAAGAAACCCAAACAGCAGACACTGCCAATGAGTCTGAGGTGGCAATCGACTGGAGTTACAGAATTTGGAAAAGTGGACAAATAAGCATATGATCAAATAATGAAACTCAGTCTCCGCATGGACAATAAGAGACCCTGAATGACTTAAAATTTTCCAGTGTGGCCCTCTCAAGGCACAGCCCTTAGAGCTGTTCTTCCCACACCTCTTGATAAAATCCAAATTTCCCAAAAAATGGGCTGTTTAAGCCACAGAGCAACTCCTTCTCTTCTGAGAACCACCTTTGATCAACTTTTACAAAAACAAGTAGTGCGTTGGCCAGGTTTTCTGTTCAAGGTCCATAAAAACTGTGCCGTTCTTCCCCAAGGCACAACACTCTAACAGGGTCATCTCCAGCTTTGGCACTCTGAATAAAGGCTTACGCTTCTATTTATGCTTGTGCTCTGGTTGATTTCCTTCTACACTTGCTGAACAGGTTCTTACTGTTTAACAATCTTATGCCCAATATGGACAAAGAATGCAAGGGAATTAGAAACAAAAACAAAAAGAAAAAGAAAAACTGTGTTAGGTTACTGGGATTATTAAGAATTATTTCCTATTTTCCAGACTTTCTCTAAGGTGCTTATATTATCTTAACAATAATTATATCTGCTAATGAAAAAGGGGAGGGATACATTATTCAATTCCTATACAATTATAACCACTTCAAGAAAAGGTTTCAAGAGAGTTTTTAAAATCTGAGGTTTTCCATGAAGTTACTGAAGATAAGGCTTGAGTCATTCGGGATAATTAATTTCTTTAAACTTTCTTTTTACTTTTAAAAATTAGCCTGTTCTCCTAGCAGATATATGAATATCTGGTTGAGAAATGACCAACATTTCAAAATTCTTTGATTTCATGCCACCTACTCAATCTCCAAAATGCCAAATTAATGGCATCTGATCCTAACAAAGTGAGGCATCCACAGCTAAAAATGTCTTTCTAATGGGGGCAGGAAGAAAGGGGGGAAAAGCAGGGGTAATTTTTTTCCCAATATGTTTGTCATTATTATAGGTTATATATACAGAAGGAAAGTTAATTAAGCTTTAAAAAAATCCATCACACATCAATGGCTGCATTTTAATGAGTACAAAAAGTTGAGGTGTTTACTACCAATTAAAGTGGTTTTTAAATAAGCATTAATTAACACAGAAATTCAGAAGAAAGTTATACCTTGTCAAAGAAAGGCCAGTGCAGGCTATGCCCACTTCTGCTCCCATTCATATTCAGATAGTAATTACCACCAACCCTATATTTTCCATAATAATGAGGAGATGCTGTCATGTCTATCAAACAACAACATACATACAAAAGTGGTGGATTAGAAATTCTCAACCTGAAGTAAAGTTTTCTAATTTTTTCCATCTGGGTTTTTCCCTCATCCATATCAGAGTGTTTCAAAGAGAAGTCTGGCCTGATTTTGACGGTGAGTTTCTTTCCTTCTTTTTTTCCCTTTTGTAGGGAGCATTGCGGAGAAGCAGCCATTGGTCAGAGGTGTTATTCAAGTCTACACCAGCAAATCAGAACGATTACCTATTCACGATTTAAGAAGGTCTGCGATTCTTCCTTTGTTTCTCAATAATTGTGTTAATTTCCGTAATCTTTTACCCACCCCACTTCCTTTTAGAAAATCATTTTCTATCATAAGGAGGAGAAAGACATGAAATCTTTAAAACCCACAACCTAACTAGCACACAGTCTAATGGATGACCTCATCCTTGCCTCAGAATTGATGGAGGAAGGGCTGGAATTGGGGGACGCCTGTGAAGATGCCACAGAAGGGGTTCCAGGGAAGGGATCCTCAAGCACCTCAAGGCAACAAGTTCCAGAGTAAGCACCAACCTTACAAATCAGACACTAGATTTTTTTAGTGAGGCGCTTATTTTAATCAAATTCACATACAGTTGACTAATTAAATCAGCGTGTTAATTTACTAATTTATAATGGAGGCGTGCTGATATCCTCTTCCAGAGCCTGGATGTTCCCAATCCAGGTTATTCTCTTTCCAATATTGGTATGGTTGGGAAAGGAAGCTGAGTTCTTAGTCAGACGGTCCCTCGGTAAGCACAAAACCAGAATGGGGAAGCACCACGGGATGGGAGGATTGTTCCCGATGGGATGTCCCCTCTGCAAAGCAAAGAGCTTCTTTCTTCTGGTCAAGTCACTCCGATCGCGTACATGCAGTGCCTCTCTTCCTTATGTAGTGCTGCAGACGTGCTGACTTTTTGGACTGAAGTTTGCAATGCTGATTCCTTCCCCATTTTGCTGGCACATATTTTTCTTTACTTGACAGTAAAGTTCCTCCTGTTGTGGTGATTTAATTCATCAAATTCTTACCGTGTGAGAAGCTCTTCTCAGTTTAGAACACCAAACAGAAATACCTATGTCAGGATTCTGCAATGGAAATTTTCTAAAGAATCAAGATGGCCATGTTGCTGTAGGGTAAACTCTTGAAGCCAAAGACAGGAAGCAGTGCATCTCCCGGGGGTGGTTTCTCCTCAAAGTATAAAAAGGCGGTAGGATGATTCTAGACCCTCACACAAAGAAGTGTGAGGGAAGCTACCCTTCTTCTTACCCTCAGTTTAAGCCCACATTATGCATGGGTAACGGAATAGATGAAGAGATGTTTTGATTAGGCAGTCTTTTAGTTGCCCAAGTGTATTTTCAGTGCATACTTATCAGACTGTGGTAGATTCAGAATTTCTATATAAGATGGGTTTAGGGAGTAAAATAGCGGGAAGGGATTTAGAGAACTTGTCTGGAAGCCATGTTTGCATAGCAAACATGCCATTTTTACCTAGATTGAATGCTTCCAGGGTGGCCTGGGATGGCTGATGGAAACTGAAGGAGGAAGCAAAGGCTGACATTTGCTATGGGTGGGGCTCAGGTGAATTCACCTTTCTTTCTTTTCTTCTTCAAACTTATTATTTTGAAATAATTTCAAACTTACAGGACAATTGCAAAAATAATAGTAACCCATACAGAGAACTCCCACATACCCCCATATTTCCAGTTAACCAGATCTACTAATTTTAACATTTTGCCACATTTGCCCTATCATTCTATCAAACTATCCATCCATCTAACAATCCATCTATCTAACCATCCACCATCTATCTATCTATGTATTTCTCTATTTGTCAATCTGTTATCTGAATATTTGAGAAAGACTATATATACAACATGCTACATAAACACTTAGTACTTCCATGTACAGTTCCTAAGAACAAGGATAATAACTTATAACTTATGTAACTATCTTAAAATGCAATTATCAAGTTCAAGCAATTCAACAGTGACATAAAGCTTATAGTCTATTATTCCAATTTCTTCATATGCGTAAATAATGTCTTTTTGAGTCTTTTCTCCTACATTATTAGATCCCATCCAGCATCATGTATTGCATTTAATTGTCATTATTGCTTTCATTGCTCATTTTTTTCATTTATTGTAATTGTGGAAAGATATATACAACATAAACATTCTCATCTCAACCACTCCCAAGCATATCATTCAGTGGGATTACTCACATCGACAGTGTTGTAATGCAGTACCCTCACCACCTGCCATTACTAAAACATTCCCATCACCCCAAACAGATACCCTGAACCCATTATACATTAACTCTGCACCCGGGGGCCCCTGTCCCTGATAACCTGTCTGTCTCTATGAGTTTGCATAATCTCCAATAATTTCTTTGTCATTATCATGGAGCTAAAATTTAATATCTGTAACAATCTATAATAAATCTGTAACAATCTCATTTGGTTTGATACCAACTTAACTTCATTAGCATACATAGACTATGTTCCTATACCTCTCTATGCCCCCACATTTATGTAGTTCTTGTCATAAATTACATATTTATACATTATGAGTCCAAAACCGTTGATTTATCATTACATGATATGCATTTGTCTTTTAGATCCTATAGGAAGTAAAAAGTGGAGTTAAACACCAAAAATACAAAGTACTGGCATTTTTGTTTGCCTATGTCATTACTATCATTGGAGATTTTTATTTCTTCACGTGTCTTCAATCTGTCATCTAGTGTCCTTTCCTTTCAACCTGCAGAACTCTCTTCAGCAACTCCTGGAGGACCAGTATAGTGGTGACGAACTCCCTCAGCTTTTGTTTATCTGAGATGTTTTAATCTCTCCTTCATTTTGAAAGACAGCTTTGCCTGTTGTAGAATTCTTGGTTGGCAATTTTTTGCTGACAGCTTTTAAATATGTCATCCAACTGCCATCTTGCCTCCATAGTTTCTGATAAGAAACTGGCTCTTAATCTTATTAAGGCTCTCTTGTACATGACATATTGCTTCTCTCTTGCAGCGTCCAGAATTCTCTGTTTCTAGCATTCAACAGTTTGACTATAATATGCCATGGTGTGGGTCTATTCAAGATTATCCTGTTTGGAGTTCTTGAGTGTCTTAGATGTATATATTCATGTCTTTCATTAAATTTGGAAAATTTTCAGTCATTATTTCTTTGAATATTCTATCTGATCCTTTCTCTCTTCCTCCTCATTTTGGGACTCCCACAATGCATATATTGGTACACTTGATGGTGTCCACAGGTTTCTCAAGCTCTGTTCATTTTTCTTCTTTCTTTTTTCTTTCTGCTCCTCAGACTGAATGATTCAATGGTCTTATCTTCAAGTTCACCGATTCTTTCTCCTGCCAGTTCCAAAATGCTGTTAATTCCCTCTAGGAGATTTTTAAATTTCTGTGGGGACTTCAGTTCTGTTTAGTTCCTTTACATAATTTCTATCTCTCTACTGATATGCCCTCTTTGTGTTCATCTATCATTTTCCTGATGTCCTTTAGTTCTTTATCCACATTTTAATTTAGATATTTGAACACATTTAGGACATTTTTTTAAAAGTTTTTGTCTGGTATATCCCAGGTCTGATCCTCCTCTTTGATCGTTTCTAATCCTTTAATATTTTCATTTGTCTGGGTCATCACTTCCTGTTTCTTTGTAAGTTTTGTAATCTTTTGTTGAAACCTGGGCATTTTGATATTTTAATGTTGTTATCACTGGAATTTAGATTCTAAGGCATCTTACATTTGTGTCCAGTTAGTGTTATGACAGAACTTTCCTTGAATGCCAGGAGCTAACAAAAAAAGAAGAAGGAGGATAAAAAGAAAACACCTTTCCCACTTTCTGAGTCTTTGCAGACTGGCTGAGTGAGTATTCTCCTTCAGAGCTTAGCCATGCAATGAGTTTAAAGAATAACTCGAGGCAGAAGCATAGCATCCTCCCCAGTCCTTTCTGCACATGCATCCTTCCTGGACATGTACATGTGGCCCTAAAAATTCCCCCATTTACATGGATCTGAATGTCCCCTCTTCCCTAGGAAACAGTGTTTCCTCTTGGTGATGAGCATTGTACCATATATCCTACATCCAGCAAACCTTTGCCCCAGGCAGCTGCAAGTTGACTGTTCTCCTACAGTGTTCAATAGGGGAGCACTGTGAGCTGCCTTGTACTTGTAGGGAAAACTCTGGAGTGGTGAGCATGACACGAGTGCCCTGGTTCAGTCCTTCAGCCTTCCTCAAAATAGAATGTCCCAGACATACATGTTCCCAGTATATGCATGAGGACTTTTCCGCTTCCCCCAAAGCCAGGACCAGGGACTCACACTGGGAGCACAGGCCAGCTCTGCGCCAAGCTGGTGAGGGAATGAAGGAGGGACCAGCAAGGGCACAAGTAGATCTCACTATTTTAAGTTGCCTTTTTCTTGATTCAGCACTCACACGGTTACTGCAGTCCTTTAATAGTTTTCTGGAGCTTTGAGAAAAATGTGTCTGCCAGCTCAAGCTTCTGTTGGGGGACAGAACACTGGAGCTTCTCACTCTGCCATCTTGACTTGGGCAGGATAAAAGCTCATCTTACTCGTCTTCAAATCATATACAATACCTAACAGAATAAGTAGTACAAAACAGGTGGTCAAAACATTTATTAAATAAATGACAAGTTAGATATTTGTTTCATGTCAAAAATGGTAAGGTCATGATTGGGTGATTCCCTGTAAGGTTGCAGGCTTCCCTCTGTTTCATAACTGGAGACTGTACTCTTAATTTGGGCCAGACAACTTCATATCTACCCTTGGAAGAGACCAAGAAGGGAGCAGCAAAAATCTGCCCCAAACACTGGGAAAATAACTCATGCCTATATCCTACTCAGGATGGAGCTATCCCATTATCTTCATGAGGTAGACAGTCTGATGATATTCCTTTCCCTATGATTTCAATTTCTCTTGAGTCTTTTAAGAATTTCTTTTTGCCTTAGTCTATGATCGTTGGTCTCCAAGAAGTTTCAAAAGACTGCTTCAATGGTCTAAAAACGAATTTCGTTTACTGTTTAAAACAATAAAAAGTCAATATTTAAAAACAGAAGCTTTAAGATTATTTGCAAATAAGATGTCAATGCATGAAATCGCAATAGTCACCCAGGTAGACTGGAAAAGTCTGTGGATCATTTTTTCTGATTCTAGTTTTTGGGGATATTAGGTCATTCAGCTACAACAATCTAAGTAAGATTTTAAGGACAATGTTTACTTAAGAAAGCCAAGTTCATTTAAACAGATAAAAATATTTTCTTTTATATGGTACAATATATATAATGCATTTTAAGTTAATTTAATTTAAAATTCCTAAGATCCTGAAAAGAGAAAATAAGCACATTCACCCTTTTTTAAAAACAATTCAACAATCATTTATCAAGTTCTAGGGATAGTGCTAGAATCTGGAAACACATCGATAGTGAGACATAGTTCTTGCTCTTTAAGAGAAAACAGGCTGGCAGGAAAAGCAGACAGATTTATATTTATTCATTCATTTAAAGGGCAGGCCCAGTTTTGGTCACTTGGACACACTGATGAATAAGAAAAACAAGGTCAATGCACTTAAATGCTACTAGGGTGGAGAGAGACAAAAGACAAGTTTAACCTATAAATAAACATAACAATGTCAGGTGTAGCTATAGAGAAATAAACTAGCATACTGGATAGAAATTACTTTAAAGGGTGGTCAAGGAAGGCCTCTCTAGTGTGGTGACATTTGAACTATAAGCTATTCTTGTAGGGTGAGCAAAATGACAGGGCACCACAGAAATGATAGAAGAAAATAAAGCCCCCAAGAGTTTGAGTAGGTAGCCCAAGATCAGATAAATAGCTCTTCCTAGAATCAGGGTAAATGATTCAGTTCAGCAATCTTTCCATTCTCCTCATTCATATTAAAACAATTAATCAGCTAACTACAAATAATCTTTACCTTTTCATAAAGCACATCCTACTGGATCTTTACTTGAAATACCTGGGTGCCAAAAGCAAATTATTCTATGTCTTCGTACTAAAATGCCATTTATTTTCAAAAGTTAGTCTCTAGTTCAGGCATTTCACTAATTCAGATAAGCCTTTCTCCTCCCAAAGTGGACTGAAACTGGCAAAGTTTTCCAGTATCACAAGGCAAGTATCAGGGACTATTATTAGTCCTCAAATAGTTTTGTACACCACAACCCATGAAGCCCAAAGAAAAGTAAAAGAGGTCCTTGGGGGAACTAAAGGACATCTTTCAAGGATACAAGAAAGGTGTATCAAAGAAATTTATTCTCCACTAGAAGGACCCACCTGAAGCTCATTCACAACCTAGAAACAAAATGGAAAGTGACTAACAGAAGGCATCAGATGATAACAGAATAACGACCATAATTGGACAGTGTATACAATTGTGAAAATAAAATCCCTCCCTAGAGTCCCACCAAGGAAGGATTGAGAAATTCAATATGCCTAACTTTGTTCATTTTTAAAAAATACTCTGATAACAAATGAAAAAGGAAGTATAATCAACCCTGGAAATCATGATTTCTAAGAGAAGCTTAACACAAATGTACATGCTAAAGCAAGTAACATTCAATGAGTTGATTTAACAATGGGAATTTATTGGCTTATGGTTTCGAGGCTAGGAGAAGTCCAAATCAAGTCATCATCGAGGTGATGCTTTCTTCCTGAAGACTGGCGTTCTGGTGCCGGCTGCTGGTGATCCTTGGCTCCTGGCTCCTCTGTCACATGGCCGTGCACATGGCGGCCTCTTCTGTCCTCTCCCTTCTCTTCCAGTTCCGTTGACTTTCAGCTTCTGGCTGCAACCTTTGACTTTTGTTTTTTCTCTTTCACTCTGCTTATAAAGGACTCCAGTAATCCAGATTAAAGCCCAGCCTGATTCATTTAGGCCACACCTTAACTGATGTACCATCTTGAGGGGATCTTATTTATAATTGGTCCACACCCACAGGAATGGATTAAGTTTAAGGATATGCTTTTCTGGGGTACATAGCTCCAAACCACTACACTGAGAAATTTAGTTCAGAGAGAGAACAGGCTGAATTGACATACCAGAGAAAGAAAAGCTGGAAATCAATGTGGAGTTGCAAGCAGAGAGAGGCCCAAACCTCCTCCACAGAGCACAAATATCTTCCCATTCCAGTTGTGGCAGTCCACATCATCCCTCTTTTAATACAGCTGCTCATTCCTGGCACTCACCTCAGTCTTATCTGATCCATGTCCACAGTAATAAACAGGCTTCAAGGGGCAGCATGCTTGTAGTACCAATGTGCTTCTTAGGAGTGAACAGTAAAAGGGTGGCATCTTCCCAAACTCCAGAAGTATGAAAATCCACTGCCTAATGTGGCTGCCCCCTTGGCCTTTGCTTCTCCTTCCTTTCATTGCTGTACCATTACAGGAAAATGCTCATTTGGACACTGTTTAAATATGCAGTCAAATACATTTTTTGGAAAAGTCTGCCTCCCCTCCTTAGTGTAGACATGGGTAACAAGCCTCCATGGTCAAGTATGGCAAAATGAAATATTTCTTTTTCTGAAATCCCTCAGTTATGCTATACCCATTATCTTGCCTTATTAAAATGGAAAGAACATTCCCCTGTGTGTGTCTCATCCTGCCATTTATCAGAATTGGGATAGATTGCGCTTTTCCACTCAATTTGAACAATGAAATGAGTTTCATTTGCAGCTTTTCATGTCCCAGTTCCATGCTGTTGTGTTGGGATTTTCCACCCTGCCAGGCAATTAAACCAAAAACTCTCGGAAAAATAAATTTCTTTACAAAACTCTTCTAAATCCCAAATATACATAATCATCTACTTTTCAAGTCCAATACGTTTAAGGCATGGCTTCTTTACATCTTCTTTGTGGGCATCCATCTCTCCAGATTAATTCTTTCACTGTCATCACCAAGTCCTCATTTGAGTTCTAAAGGTTAGTTCAAAATTCCAGGATGGAAAGAATTCTTTAATTTTAGATAGTATATTTCCAGAACTGGTGCCAGGCATGTGAGAAGATAATACAAGAGGCTTACAGTGGCTGAAGGGCTTGAAGAACAGCAGGGAACTCACAAAGCCATGATCACCTGAACTCAGAGTAGAATAAGACTCAAGCCATCTGAGTTATGTTCTATGCCATATTTAAAAAAAAAAAAAAAAAAAAAAAAAAAAAGACAAACAAAAAGCCAACCAAACCCAATCACACAGACCTACGTCATTAAAGGAAGGGTGGAGAGTCTGTCAATACTTTGTCACCCTCACAGGAAGTTACTGCTATTTATCTAAATACAAATTAAACAGCCAGCTACTACCTGATAAGGCTGTATTCCTATCAATCTTATAAAATTTATGGATTGGGATCTGCTATAGTTTAGACCCAGATACAAGAATCCAAGAACTAAAACAACACAGTAAAGCATTATTCAGAGAGAAACCCAGTAGTCTGAATTTTGTGATAGCTCAGACACAGGCCAAGCTGAATTTTACCTTGATACTTCTTCTGATTCAATCACTCTGCATATCAACTAGTGGAAATGGGCAAGGAATGTTTAAATCTGTCCCTACCATGCTGTAAGCTATGTGAGATCAGGAACCAATGCTGGTTCTCTTTGTTTCTTGCCCATGGAAGGTGAACCATGTTTGTAGATTCATTTACCTAGAATTTTTTGCATATGGGTTGAACTGGCTGCTACAGTTGTCATGCCAATAATCACCAGGGCTGACCCAGATACTCTGGCTAACTGGGAAGGGGTTCCCTCCCCCTCTATGTGGAGCCTGGAAAATGATAAGCTAGAAAGCAAGAATTTCTAAGTGTGTGTATTGCACTATGCTGACATGGTTGACACAAGTGTTTTGGTCCAGCTGGCAGGTATCTCCCTGGGGTGGAGAAGGATGGATCAGCATGCGATGAGATGTCACCAGGCATTAGTATCATCCATCTCCCGGTACAAACAAGGCAAACTTCTGCCTTCAAAGGTACTTGCCTAGTAGGGAGAGAATGGAGCTAACATGAGCCTGCTGGCTCATTTAGCAGTTACTGCTATTATGGAAAGTTAATAAACCAACATTCTGATTTATATCACAATCTCTTTGAACTTTGCTAATGGTGTCTATCTCCCTGAAACTGAAGAATTATGGTGAATGACGTTCTGGACTTGGCCAAGATGGGGTCTAGATCTAGTCCAAATTCTGCTACAAACAGCAGCGGAATTGTGCCATGGAACTTCCTGCCTCAGCAGTTAGTCAGTCCTCTTAAATATTTTTAATACTACATAATATCTCAGGAAATACTTAATTATACCTAAGGGATACTGCATGTTAAAATGAGCCAGAGAAATATTAGCTAGAATAGCACTTTCTCTATCCGACTGGATTGCAAAATTGTACTGAAGTAAAATTGTCAAAGAACCAAACTGCTTGAAAAAAAAAATTCCTTACCTTAATAACACTGAACAGAGATGAGCTTGAACCAACATAGAGTCCCAGGTCCATTTCATGAACTTGGGCAGGTTGTATATTGCCCAAGGGCATCATCTAAGGGGTACCGTTCACTTCAAAGGCATTGTAGAGTTTAATGTTTACTAGCCAATAGCAATAAAAGTCTTGAGGAAAAGCCACCTTTTTCTAAATTGCACCAAGATACAAATAAAGGTTAGCAGTAGACCTCTTGAAAACATTTCTGGAGAAAGAACAAGGTAGCCAGCAACCTCGTTTATATTTTCCACTTTAAAAATATATGTATACACATACATACACAAATAAAACAAAGATATGGGCAAGCACCACTCAGGTCAAGAAACAAAACTCAGCTATCCACCCCAGAAGCCCCTCTATGCAACTCACTTTTTCCGGTTTGCTAATGCTGCTGTTTTGCAAAACACCAGAAATGATTGGCTTTTATAAAGGGGGTCTATTTGGTTACATAGCTACAGTCTTAAAGTCATAAAGTGTCCAAGGTAAGGCATCAACAATCAGGTACCTTCACTGGAGGATGGCCAATGGCGTCCGGAAAACCTCTGTTAGCTGGGAAGGCATGTGGCTGGTGTCTGCTTGCTCCCAGATAGCATTTCAGCTCCTCTCTCAGCTCCTGTGCATTCTTCAAAGTGCCCCTTGTGACTGCAGCAGCAAGCTCCTTCTGTCTGAGCTCTTATATATGGCTCTAGTAAATTAACCAAGGCCCATGCTGAATGTGTGGGGCCACACTTCCATGGAAATTATCTACTCAAGAGTTGTCATGTACAGTTGGGTGGGTCGCATCTCCATGGAAACACTCAATCAAAGAAATAAATCTAATCAACAGTAATACGTCTGCCCCCACAAGATTGGATTAAAAGATCATGGCTTGAGAGACTGGTGAGCTGTAAGTTTTAGTTACTCCTCCAGGAAAGTAGGTAAAAAGCCAGGAACTGCGTGGACTGGACACCACAGAGCAATCTGTCTTTGGGCATACTTCATACAACACTCATGAAAACGTGGAACTGCTGAGATCAGCGAAATCTGTAAGTTTTTGCGGCCAGGGGACCCGCGCCCCTCCCTGCCAGGCTCAGTCCCGGGGGAGGAGGGGCTGTCAGCTCCGGGAAGGAGAAGGGAGAACTGCAGTGGCTGCTCTTATCGGAAACTCATTCTACTGATTCAAACTCCAACCATAGATAGACTGAGACCAGACACCAGAGACTCTGAGAGCAGCCAGCCCAGCAGAGAGGAGACAGGCATAGAAAAAAAACAACACGAAAAACTCCAAAATAAAAGCGGAAGATTTTTGGAGTTCTGGTGAACACAGAAAGGGGAAGGGCAGAGCTCAAGCCCGAGCTCAGGCCCTGAGGCGCATATGCAAATCCCGAAGAAAAGCTGATCTCTCTGCCCTGTGGACCTTTCCTTAATGACCCTGGTTGCTTTGTCTATTAGCATTTCAATAACCCATTAGATCTCTGAGGAGGGCCGTTTTTTTTTTTTTTTTTTTTTAAATCCTTTTTTCTTTTTCTAAAACAATTACTCTAAGAAGCCCAATACAGAAAGCTTCAAAGAATTGCAATTTGGGCACGTCAAGTCAAGAGCAGAACTAAGAGAGCTCTGAGACAAAAGGCAATAATCCAGTGGCTGAGAAAATTCAATAAACAACACAATTTCCCAAGAAAAGGGGGGTGTCCGCTCACAGCCACCATCCTGGTGGACAGGAAACACTCCTGCCCATCGCCAGCCCCATAGCCCAGAGCTGCCCCAGACAACCAAGTGTGACAGAAGTGCTTCAAATAACAGGCACACACCACAAAACTGGGCGTGGACATTAGCCTTCCCTGCAACCTCAGCTGAATGTCCCAGAGCTGGGAAGGTGGAGCAGTGTGAATTAACAAAGCCCCATTCAGCCATCATTTCAGCAGACTGGGAGCCTCCCTACACAGCCCAGCAGCCCAGAACTGCCCTGGGGGGACGGCACTCACCTGTGACATAGCACAGTCATCCCTCAACAGAGGACCCGGGGTGCACGGCCTGGAAGAGGGGCCCACTTGCAAGTCTCAGGAGCCATATGCCAATACCAAAGACTTGTGGGTCAGTGGCAGAGACAAACTGTGGCAGGACTGAACTGAAGGATTAGACTATTGCAGCAGCTTTAAAACTCTAGGATCATCAGGGAGATTTGATTGTTAGGGCCACCCCCTCTCCCCGACTGCCCAGAAACACGCCCCACATACAGGGCAGGCAACACCAACTACACACGCAAGCTTGGTACACCAATTGGGCCCCACAAGACTCACTCCCCCACTCACCAAAAAGGCTAAGCAGGGGAGAACTGGCTTGTGGAGAACAGGTGGCTCGTGGACGCCACCTGCTGGTTAGTTAGAGAAAGTGTACTCCACGAAGCTGTAGATCTGATAAATTAGAGATAAGGCCTTCAGTAGGTCTACAAACCCTAAAAGAACCCTATCAAGTTCAGCAAATGCCACGAGGCCAAAAACAACAGAAAATTATAAAGCATATGAAAAAACCAGACGATATGGATAACCCAAGCCCAAGCACCCAAATCAAAAGACCAGAAAAGACACAGCACCTAGAGCAGCTACTCAAAGAACTAAAGATGAACAATGAGACCATAGTACGGGATATGAAGGAAATCAAGAAGACCCTAGAAGAGCATAAAGAAGACATTGCAAGACTAAATAAAAAAATGGATGATCTTATGGAAATTAAAGAAACTGTTGACCAAATTAAAAAGATTCTGGACACTCATAGTACAAGACTAGAGGAAGTTGAACAACGAATCAGTGACCTCAAAGATGACAGAATGGAAAATGAAAGCATAAAAGAAAGAATGGGGAAAAAAATTGAAAAAATCGAAATGGACCTCAGGGATATGATAGATAATATGAAACGTCCAAATATAAGACTCATTGGTGTCCCAGAAGGGGAAGAAAAGGGTAAAGGTCTAGGAAGAGTATTCAAAGAAATTGTTGGGGAAAACTTCCCATATCTTCTAAACAACATAAATACACAAATCATAAATGCTCAGCGAACTCCAAATAGAATAAATCCAAAAAAACCCACTCCGAGACATATACTGATCACACTGTCAAACATAGAAGAGAAGGAGCAAGTTCTGAAAGCAGCAAGAGAAAAGCAATTCACCACATACAAAGGAAACAGCATAAGACTAAGTAGTGACTACTCAGCAGCCACCATGGAGGCAAGAAGGCAGTGGCACGATATATTTAAAATTCTGAGTGAGAGGAATTTCCAGCCAAGAATACTTTATCCAGCAAAGCTCTCCTTCAAATTTGAGGGAGAGCTTAAATTTTTCACAGACAAAGAAATGCTGAGAGAATTTGCTAACAAGAGACCTGCCCTACTGGAGATACTAAAGGGAGCCCTACAGACAGAGAAACAAAGACAGGACAGAGAGACTTGGAGAAAGGTTCAGTACTAAAGAGATTCGGTATGGGTACAATAAAGGATATTAATAGAGAGAGGGAAAAATATGGCAAACATAAACCAAAGGATAAGATGGCCGATTCAAGAAATGCCTTCACGGTTTTAACGTTGAATGTAAATGGATTAAACTCCCCAATTAAAAGATATAGATTCGCAGAATGGATCAAAAAAAATGAACCATCAATATGTTGCATACAAGAGACTCATCTTAGACATAGGGACACAAAGAAACTGAAAGTGAAAGGATGGAAAAAAATATTTCATGCAAGCTACAGCCAAAAGAAAGCAGGTGTAGCAATATTAATCTCAGATAAAATAGACTTCAAATGCAGGGATGTTTTGAGAGACAAAGAAGGCCACTACATACTAATAAAAGGGGCAATTCAGCAAGAAGAAATAACAATCGTAAATGTCTATGCACCCAATCAAGGTGCCACAAAATACATGAGAGAAACACTGGCAAAACTAAAGGAAGCAATTGATGTTTCCACAATAATTGTGGGAGACTTCAACACATCACTCTCTCCTATAGATAGATCAACCAGACAGAAGACCAATAAGGAAACTGAAAACCTAAACAATCTGATAAATGAATTAGATTTAACAGACATATACAGGACATTACATCCCAAATCACCAGGATACACATACTTTTCTAGTGCTCACGGAACCTTCTCCAGAATAGATCATATGCTGGGACATAAAACAAGCCTCAATAAATTTAAAAAGATTGAAATTATTCAAAGCACATTCTCTGACCACAATGGAATACAATTAGAAGTCAATAACCATCAGAGACTTAGAAAATTCACAAATACCTGGAGGTTAAACAACACACTCCTAAACAATCAGTGGGTTAAAGAAGAAATAGCAAGAGAAATTGCTAAATATATAGAGACGAATGAAAATGAGAACACAACATATCAAAACCTATGGGATGCAGCAAAAGCAGTGCTAAGGGGGAAATTTATAGCACTAAACGCATATATTAAAAAGGAAGAAAGAGCCAAAATCAAAGAACTAATGGATCAACTGAAGAAGCTAGAAAATGAACAGCAAACCAATCCTAAACCAAGTACAAGAAAAGAAATAACAAGGATTAAAGCAGAAATAAATGACATAGAGAACAAAAAAACAATAGAGAGGATAAATATCACCAAAAGTTGGTTCTTTGAGAAGATCAACAAGATTGACAAGCCCCTAGCTAGACTGACAAAATCAAAAAGAGAGAAGACACATATAAACAAAATAATGAATGAAAAAGGTGACATAACTGCAGATCCTGAAGAAATTAAAAAAATTATAAGAGGATATTATGAACAACTGTATGGCAACAAACTGGATAACGTAGAAGAAATGGACAATTTCCTGGAAACATATGAACAACCTAGACTGACCAGAGAAGAAATAGAAGACCTCAACCAACCCATCACAAGCAAAGAGATCCAATCAGTCATCAAAAATCTTCCCACAAATAAATGCCCAGGGCCAGATGGCTTCACAGGGGAATTCTACCAAACTTTCCAGAAAGAACTGACACCAATCTTACTCAAACTCTTTCAAAACATTGAAAAAAATGGAACACAACCTAACTCATTTTATGAAGCTAACATCAATCTAATACCAAAACCAGGCGAACATGCTACAAAAAAGGAAAACTACCTGCCAATCTCCCTAATGAATATAGATGCAAAAATCCTCAACAAAATACTTGCAAATCGAATCCAAAGACACATTAAAAAAATCATACACCATGACCAAGTGGGGTTCATTCCAGGCATGCAAGGATGGTTCAACATAAGAAAAACAATCAATGTATTACAACACATTAAAAACTCGAAAGGGAAAAATCAATTGATCATCTCAATAGATGCTGAAAAAGCATTTGACAAAATCCAACATCCCTTTTTGATAAAAACACTTCAAAAGGTAGGAATTGAAGGAAACTTCCTCAACATGATAAAGAGCATATATGAAAAACCCACAGCCAGCATAGTACTCAATGGTGAGAGACTGAAAGCCTTCCCTCTAAGATCAGGAACAAGACAAGGATGCCCGCTGTCACCACTGTTATTCAACATTGTGCTGGAAGTGCTAGCCAGGGCAATCCGGCAAGACAAAGAAATAAAAGGCATCCAAATTGGAAAAGAAGAAGTAAAACTGTCATTGTTTGCAGATGATATGATCTTATATCTAGAAAACCCTGAGAAATCAACGATACACCTACTAAAGCTAATAAACAAATTTAGCAAAGTAGCGGGATACAAGATTAATGCACATAAGTCAGTAATGTTTCTATATGCTAGAAATGAACAAACGGAAGTGACACTCAAGAAAAAGATACCATTTTCAATAGCAACTAAAAAAATCAAGTACCTAGGAATCAACTTAACCAAAGATGTAAAAGACCTATACAAAGAAAACTACATAACTCTACTAAAAGAAATAGAAGGGGACCTTAAAAGATGGAAAAATATTCCATGTTCATGGATAGGAAGGCTAAATGTCATTAAGATGTCAATTCTACCCAAACTCATCTACAGATTCAATGCAATCCCAATCAAAATTCCAACAACCTACTTTGCAGACTTGGAAAAGCTAGTTATCAAATTTATTTGGAAAGGGAAGATGCCTCGAATTGCTAAAGACACTCTAAAAAAGAAAAACGAAGTGGGAGGACTTACACTCCCTGACTTTGAAGCTTATTATAAAGCCACAGTTGCCAAAACAGCATGGTACTGGCACAAAGATAGACATATAGATCAATGGAATCGAATTGAGAATTCAGAGATAGACCCTCAGATCTATGGCCGACTGATGTTTGATAAGGCCCCCAAAGTCACCGAACGGAGCCATAATGCTCTTTTCAACAAATGGGGCTGGGAGAGTTGGATATCCATATCCAAAAGAATGAAAGAGGACCCCTACCTCACCCCCTACACAAAAATTAACTCAAAATGGACCAAAGATCTCAATATAAAAGAAAGTACCATAAAACTCCTAGAAGATAATGTAGGAAAACATCTTCAAGACCTTGTATTAGGAGGCCACTTCCTAGACTTTACACCCAAAGCACAAGCAACAAAAGAGAAAATAGATAAATGGGAACTCCTCAAGCTTAGAAGTTTCTGCACCTCAAAGGAATTTCTCAAAAAGGTAAAGAGGCAGCCAACTCAATGGGAAAAAATTTTTGGAAACCATGTATCTGACAAAAGACTGATATCTTGCATATACAAAGAAATCCTACAACTCAATGACAATAGTACAGACAGCCCAATTATAAAATGGGCAAAAGATATGAAAAGACAGTTCTCTGAAGAGGAAATACAAATGGCCAAGAAACACATGAAAAAATGTTCAGCTTCACTAGCTATTAGAGAGATGCAAATTAAGACCACAATGAGATACCATCTAACACCGGTTAGAATGGCTGCCATTAAACAAACAGGAAACTACAAATGCTGGAGGGGATGTGGAGAAATTGGAACACTTATTCATTGTTGGTGGGACTGTATAATGGTTCAGCCACTCTGGAAGTCAGTCTGGCAGTTCCTTAGAAAACTAGATATAGAGCTACCATTCGATCCAGCGATTGCACTTCTCGGTATATACCCGGAAGATCGGAAAGCAGTGACACGAACAGATATCTGCACGCCAATGTTCATAGCAGCATTATTCACAATTGCCAAGAGATGGAAACAACCCAAATGTCCTTCAACAAATGAGTGGATAAATAAAATGTGGTATATACACACGATGGAATACTACGCGGCAGTAAGAAGGAACGATCTGGTGAAACATATGACAACATGGATGAACCTTGAAGACATAATGCTGAGCGAAATAAGCCAGGCACAAAAAGAGAAATATTATATGCTACCACTAATGTGAACTTTGAAAAATGTAAAACAAATGGTTTATAATGTAGAATGTAGGGGAACTAGCAGTAGAGAGCAATTAAGGAAGGGGGAACAATAATCAAAGAAGAACAGATAAGCTATTTAACGTTCTGGGGATGCCCAGAAATGACTATGGTCTGTTAATTTCTGATGGATGTAGTAGGAACAAGTTCACTGAAATGTTGCTATATTATGTAACTTTCTTGGGGTAAAGTAGGAACATGTTGGAAGTTAAGCAGTTATATTAGGTTAGTTGTCTTTTTCTTACTCCCTTGTTATGGTCTCTTTGAAATGTTCTTTTATTGTATGTTTGTTTTCTTTTTAACTTTTTTTTTCATACAGTTGATTTAAAAAAGAAGGGAAAGTTAAAAAAAAAAAAGAAAAGAAAAAAGACAAACAAGGAAAAAAAAAAAATAAGATGTAGTGCCCCCTTGAGGAGCCTGTGGAGAATGCAGGGGTATTCGCCTACCCCACCTCCATGGTTGCTAACATGACCACAGACATAGGGGACTGGTGGTTTGATGGGTTGAGCCCTCTACCATAAGTTTTACCCTTGGGAAGACGGTTGCTGCAAAGGAGAGGCTAGGCCTCCCTATATTTGTGCCTAAGAGTCTCCTCCTGAATGCCTCTTTGTTGCTCAGATGTGGCCCTCTCTCTCTGGCTAAGCCAACTTGAAAGGTGAAATCACTGCCCTCCCCCCTACGTGGGACCAGACACCCAGGGGAGTGAATCTCCCTGGCAACGTGGAATATGACTCCCAGAGAGGAATGTAGACCCGGCATCGTGGGATGGAGAACATCTTCTTGACCAAAAGGGGGATGTGAAAGGAAATGAAATAAGCTTCAGTGGCAGAGAGATTCCAAAACGAGCCGAGAGATCACTCTGGTGGGCACTCTTACGCACACTTTAGACAACCTTTTTTAGGTTCTAAAGAATTGGGGTAGCTGGTGGTGGATACCTGAAACTATTAAACTACAACCCAGAACCCATGAATCTCGAAGACAGTTGTATAAAAATGTAGCTTATGAGGGGTGACAATGGGATCGGGAATGCCATAAGGACCAAACTCCACTTTATCTAGTTTATGGATGGATGTGTAGAAAAGTAGGGGAAGGAAACAAACAGACAAAGGTACCCAGTGTTCTTTTTTACTTCAATTGCTCTTTTTCACTCTAATTATTATTCTTGTTATTTTTGTGTGTGTGCTAATGAAGGTGTCAGGGATTGATTTAGGTGATGAATGTACAACTATGTAATGGTACTGTAAACAATCGAAAGTACAATTTGTTTTGTATGACTGCGTGGTATGTGAATATATCTCAATAAAATGATGATAAAAAAAAATCAATTGACACACACACAAAAAAAAAAAAAAAAAAAGATCATGGCTTGAGAGGGCAGGGCAAGATGGCGGAGTGTTGAGGAGCAGAATTTCATCTCTCCCCTACAGCAGCTGGCAATTACCCAAGAACTATATGAAATAGTGTTTTCGGGGTCTCCGGTAACCAGTCACACATCGGACGCAAGTTTGGAATTGGAGGAAAAGCTGAGATCGCAGCAAACATTGTAAGTTCCCCAGACCAGGGGTCTGGTGCCCCTCCCCACCCAGACCTCACAGACTGTCTTGCTGCTGGCTCCCTGAAAGGGGGGAAAAAAAAACAAAAAACAGCAATCTACTGAGGGCAAGAAGGGATGCTCAACCCAGCCTCAACTGCAGAATTAATTGACAAATTAATTAACTAATTTTGGGAGCTGGGGTGCTAAAGAAGGGCTGGGCTCCGAGAAGTGGGGGCACATAAAAGCGGGCACCCATTACCAGACTCCAAAAAAAAGCCATTTTTTTTCCCCTACATTTTGTCCCTTCTGGCTTCTCACTGATCCCTTATCTTTTTGCATTTCAATAGCCCCCGGCAGGGGTGGAACTGAAGCTGTTGGAGAGTAATTATCAGACAATAGCCCAAAGCATATCTTTAAATGCCCTATTCTGACACTGACAAAACTTCCAGGCTGGGGAAAGACTTTTAAAAGAGACTCCTTTTTTTTTCTTTTTTCTTTTTCTTGTTTTTCTTTTCTATTTTTTTTTTTTTAATCTAAAAGTAATATATGTGGTTATTTTCTAACAGAAAGCCCAGGTTGAGGGACTAGGCTGGGCTTGGGGGGAGACAGAGTACCCACAGTGTCTTTGAGTTCCGTATTCACTACTGAAGGTCTCCACCCCCGTCTTTAATTGGCAACTCATGCTGACCAAGGAATCTACCTGGTGAGGCCCCAAAGAGGAGAGGGGAGAAGGGAATAGTGCCCCTGAGAGATAACTGGAGTTCTGAGGATTGGGAGAGTGGAGGGAGGTCCAGCTCAACTGGCAGTCCTCGTTTTGGGAACTCAGACCCCAGGAGCTGGAATTCAGATTCCGGCTTCAGTCAGCCACACCCCCGACAGGATCAGAGTCACCAGGAGAACTAAAGTCTACATACCTCCTTAAACTGGTTGGGGAGCTGTGGGCTGGCCAGCGCCACCTGCTGGACAGGAGAGGAGAAACACCAATTCTAAAGGCCTCATAGGAGGGTCTCATTCTCAGGAAAACTCCATACCCTGCCAATGAGACCTGGGCCTCACTAGACCGGGAAAATCTGACTAGGGTCGACCATATCTGAGGAGATCCACTCACAAAAAGGTTACATAGAGGCAGAGCAAGAAACAGAAAAAAACAAGAGGGGAAAAATTCTGATCAACTAAATAGGACCTAAGTTAGAGGTCTAGAATAAGTTGAACTGAATAACAGAGGCCAGAGAACAAAGCCAACCAACAAGAAAACCACTAGGTAAAAGATAGAAAACAAGCTCCAAAATAAACTAATCAAGAAAATCAGATGCCTAGACAACTTAAGATAACAAGCCATACCAGGAAACACGAAAACATGGACCAGCCAAAGGAACAAACTAATAGCTCAGCTAAGATACAGGACTGGAGGCAACTAATGATAAATAAATTCAATGAAATGAAGGAAGATACAGCAAAAGAGCTGAAGGATATAAAGAAGACACTGGATGACCATAAAGAAGAATTCATAAACTTAAAAAAACAAATGGCAGAACTCATGGGAATGAAGGCCACATTGGAGGAGATGAAATACACAATGGAGGGACACAACAGTAGATTTGAACAGGCAGAAGAAAGGATCAGTGAACTGGAAGACAGGTCATTCAAATTCATACACACAAAAGAACAGATGGTGAAAAAAATGTAAAAATATGAGCAGGGTCTTAGGGAGCTGAGTGACAACATGAAACGCACAAATATACATGTTATGGGTATCCCAGAAGGAGAAGAGAAGAAAAAAGGGGCAGAAAGAGTAATAGAAGACATATTCACTGAAAATTTCCCAACTCTTATAAAAGACAGAAAATTAGAGATTCAAGAAGTACAATGTACCCCAAATAGAATAGATCCCAATAGACCTACTCCAAGACACTTACTGGTCAGATTGTCCAATGCCAAAGACAAAGAGAAGATTCTGAAAGCAGCAAGAGAAAAGCAATCCATCACATACAAGGGAAGGTCAATAAGACTATGTACAGATTTCTCTGCAGAAACCATGGAGGCAAGAAGACAGTGGCATGATATATTTAAGATACTGAAAGAGAAAAACTGCCAACCAAGAATTCTATATCCAGCAAAACTTTCCTTCAAAAATGAGGCAGAGATTAAAACATTTTCAGACAAACAGACACTGAGAGAGTTTGTGAATAAGAGACCGGCACTACAAGAAATACTAAAGGGAGTGCTACAGGCTGATAGGAAAAGACAGGAGAGAGAGAGTTGGAGAAGAGTGCAGAAATGAAGATTATCAGGAAAGGTAAAAGGAGAGGAAAAATAAGATGTGACATATAAATTCCAAAAAAACAAAATGGTAGTAGAAAGTACTGCCCTTACAGTAATAACACTAAATATAAATGGATTAAACTCCCCAATAAAAAGACACAGACTGGCAGAATGGATTAAAAAACAGGACCCATCTATATGCTGTCTACAAGAAACTCACTTTAGACACAAGGACAAACATAGACTGAAAGTGAAAGGTTGGAAAAAGATATTTCATGCAAACAACAACCAGAAAAAAGCAGGAGTAGCTATATTAATATCAGACAAGTTAGACTTCAAAAGCGAAACAATTAAAAGAGACAAAGAAGGACACTATATATTAATAAAAGGGTCAATTCATCAAGAAAACATAACAATCATAAATATTTATGCACCAAGCCAGAATGCCCCAAAATTCATGAGGCAAACACTGCGATCACTGAAAGGAGAAATAGATACCGCTACAATAATAGTTGGAGACTTCAATACACCACTCTCATCAATGGATAGAACATCTAGACAGAGGATCACTAAAGAAACAGAGATGTTGAATTGTATGATAAATGAACTAGACTTGACAGACATTTATAGAACACTACATCCAACAATAGCAGGATACACTTTTTTCTCAAGTGCTCATGGAACATTCTCTAGGATATACCATATGTTGAGTCACAAAGCAAGTCTCAACAAATTTAAAAATATTGATATTATACAAAACACTTTCTCAGACCACAATGGAATGAAGTTAGAAATAAATAAAAGGCAGAAGGTCATAAAATTCACAAACATATGGAGGCTAAACAACACCCTCTTTGAAAACCAGTGGGTAAAGGAAGAAATTATAAGAGAAATTAGTAAATACCTTGAGGCAAATGACAATGAAAACACAACTTATCAAAACTTATGGGATGCAGCAAAGGTGGTGCTGAGAGGGAAATTTATTGCCCTAAATGCCTATATTAAAAGAGAAGAGAGAGCAAAAATTGAAGAGTTAACTGCTCACCTGGAGGAATTAGAGAAAGAACAGCAAACTAACCCCAAAGCAAGCAGAAGGGAAGAAATAACAAAGATTAGAGCAGAAATAAATGCAATTGAGAACAGGAAAACAATAGAGAGAAGCAACAAAACCAGAAGTTGGTTCTTTGAGAAAATCAATAAAATCAATGGACCACTGGCTAGGCTAACCAAAAAAAAAGAGAGAGCAGATGCAAATAAATGCAATCAGAAATGGGAAAGAAAATATAACTACCGACCCTGCAGAAATTAAGGAGATAATCAGAAGATACTATGAGCAACTATATGCTAATAAACTAGACAACTTAGATGACATGGACAACTTCCTAGAAAAGCATAAACAACCAACATTAACTCAAGAAGAAATAGATGACCTCAACAAACCAATCACAAGAGATTGAGTCAGTCATCAAAAAGCTCCCAAAAAGGAAAAGCCCAGGACCAGATGGTTTCACATGTGAATTCTACCAAGCATTCAAGAATGAATTAGTACCAATCCTGCTCAAACTCTTCAAAAAAATTGAAGAAGAGGGAAAGCTACCTAACTCTTTCTATGAAGCCAACATCACCCTAATACCAAAACCAGACAAAGATACTACAAAAAAAGAAAATTATCAACCAATTTCTTTAATGAATATAGATGCAAAAATCCTCAACAAGATACTCACAAATCGAATCCAGCAGCACATTAAAAGAATTATACACCACGACCAGGTGGTATTTATTCCAGGTATGCAAGGCTGGTTCAACACAAGAAAATCAATTAATGTAATACACCACATCAATATATCAAAGCAGAAGAACCAAATGATCATCTCTATTGATGCAGAAAAGGCATTTGACAAAATTCAACATCCTTTCCTGATGAAAACACTTCAAAGGATAGGAATAGAAGAGAACTTTTTCAATATGATAAAGGCAATATATGAAAACCCACAGCTAACATCACACTCAATGGGGAGAGACTGAAAGCTTTTCCTCTAAGATCAGGAACAAGACAGGGATGCCCACTATCACCATTGTTATTCAACATTGTGCTGGAAGTTCTAGCTAGAGCAATTAGGCAAGAAAAAGAAATAAAAGGCATCCAAATTGGAAAGGAAGAAGTAAAACTTTCACTATTTGCAGATGACATGGTTCTATATGTAGGAAATCCAGAAAAATCTACAGCAAAGCTACTAGAACTAGTCAGTGAATACAGCAAAGTAGCAGGCTACAAGATCAACACGCAAAAATCTGTAGTGTTCCTATACATAAGTAATGTGCAACAAGAGGAGGAAATCAAGAAAAAAATCCCATTTACAATAGCAACCAAAAGAATCAACTATTTAGGAATAAACTTAACCAAGGACACAAAAGACCTTTACATAGAAAACTATAAGAAACTGCTAAAAGAAATTGAACAAGACCTAAAAAAATGGAAGAACATACCATGTTCATGGATTGGAAGACTAAATATAGTTAAGATGGCAATTTTACCTAAACTGATTTACAGATTCAATGCAATACCAATTCAAATCCCAACAACTTACTTTACAGAAATAGAAAAACCAATAACTAAATTTATTTGGAAGGGTAAGGTGCCCCGAATAGCCAAAAATATCTTGAGAAAGAGGAATGAAGTGGGAGGTCTCACACTACCTGACTTTGAAGCATATTACAAAGCTACAGTGCTCAAAACAGCATGGTACTGGCATAAGGACAGATATACTGATCAATGGAATCGAATTGAGTGTTCAGAAGTAGACCCTCGCATCTACGGACAACTGATCTTTGATAAGGCAGTGAAGCCGAAGCAACTGGGAAAGAGCAGCCTGTTCAATAAATGGTGTTTGGAGAACTGGATATCCATTTCCAAAAGAATGAAAGAGGATGTCCATCTCACACCTTATACCAAAATTAACTCAAAGTGGATCAAAGACCTAAACATTAGCACCAAGACCATAAAACTCTTAGAAGAAAATGTAGGGCAATATCTTAAAGATCTTGTGAAAGGAGGTGGTTTCTTAGACCTCACACCCAAGGCGTGAGCAACCAAGGAACAAATAGACAAATGGAACCTCCTAAAAATTAAACACTTTTGTACATCAAAGGACTTTGTCAGAAAAGTAAAAAGGCAACCTACACAATGGGAGATGATATTTGGAAACCACATATCAGATAAGGGTTTAATATCCCGAATATATAAAGGAATCCTGCATCTCAATAACAGAAAGACAAACAATCCAATTAAAAAATGGGAAAAAGACATGAACAGACATTTTTCTGAAGAGGATATACAAATGGCTCAAAAACATATGAAAAAATGCTCAACTTCACTGGCTATTAAGGAAATGCAAATCAAAACCACAATGAGATATCATCTCACACCTACCAGAATGGCCATTATCCAAAAAACAGAAAATGACAAGTGCTGGAGAGGATGTGGAGAAAGAGGCACACTTATTCATTGTTGGTGGGAATGTAGAATGGTGCAACCACTCTGGAAGACAGTGTGGAGGTTCCTCAGGAAGCTAAATATAGATTTGCCATATGACCCAGCTATTCCATTGCTAGGTATATACTCAGAGGAACTGAAACTTAAGACACAAACAGACATTTGTAAACCGATGTTTATTGCAGCATTATTCACAATTGCCAAGAGATGGAAAAAGCCCAAATGTCCATCAAAGGACAAGTGGATAAACAAACTGTGGTATATACACATGATGGAATATTATGCAGCTGTAAGACAGAACAAAGACATGGATCATATAATAATGTGAATGAACCTTGAGGACATTATGTTGAGTGAAGTCAGCCAGAAACAAAAGGACAGATTCTGTATGGTCTCACTAATATGAACAGACATTAATGAACAAAGTTTGGGAGTTAAAAGCTGACAACACAGGCGACCAGGAGATAGAAAGAGGGCAGAGACCAGCCATTTGATGCTGAAGGACTACAGAATGTTTAGGATTGATTGCATAGATCCAGAAATAGATAGCATAATACTGTGTGATGGTAGCACAGTATTGTAAGTACACTGAACAAAGATGTCCGTGAGTAAAGCTGAAAGAGGTGGGATAGGAGAATATATGACACCAGAGGTAAAGATAGATGATAAAGACTGGGACTGTATAACATGGCAAAAACTGGAGTGGCCAATGACTGTTACTAAATATACAAATATATAAATGTTTTTGCATGTGGGAAAGCAAATGAATGTCAACCATGTAAAGAGTTGAAAAGGGGATGGTATTCAGGAAAAAACATAATCAAAGCAAACTGGAGTCTATGGTCAACAGTAACATTGTAATATACCTCCATTAAATGTAACAAAGGCAATATGCCAATGCTAAATGTATATGAGAGGGGGATATAGGGGAGGAATATGGGATTCTTGGTAGTGGTGTTATTTGCTGTCCTTACTAGTATATTGTATTGTATGATGTTATTTTTCTTTTTATCATTTTTTTCTTATTGCTAAAAAAAAAAAACAATTTTTCTTGTAGTAATCAATATGTTCAAGTGCTGATTGTGGTGATAAATGTACAACTTTATGATGATACCATGAACAACTGATTGTGCAATGTGGATAAATGTATGGTATATGATATAACTCTATAAAATTGTAGGAAAATATATATATATAGGAGTAAAAGTATTGGAGAAAACATGGTGAGAAGGATGATGCCTCACCAATATGGACTAATTACAATGTGTAAACTCAGAATTGAATCTTAGAACATAGCCTAACATGGACATAATAATTGTAATAGTCCCTAGATTGTAAGCTCTTACAGCAGTTCACTCTATCCCTGAATTGTAATGCCTATCTCTAAACTTTGAGATGCTGATCCCCTAGCGTGTGACCTGATTGGTCTCTGGAACAATGCATATCTCTGAGACACCTGAAACTCAGAGCTAGAGCTCGGCAGATATGAATGTCAGTATTAGTGCATACAGCCACTGTCAAAAAAAAAAAAAAAAAGCTGAAAAAGAGCCCAGACTTCAATTAGTGATATGAATGAAGCAGGTCTGGTTAAGACCAGGGCAAGCCAGGCCAAAGGGTAAAGGTTGAAACTGACTGTGTTTTAAAACTTCAGCTTCCATATGAGACCAAGGGAGGAGATACCTATTTGGTAAAGGATCTGGATTTTCTAAACAGTACAGCTCTACAGTCGATTTGTTCAAACACCACAATTGCATGGAACTTTGAATAGGAAGTGAGATATGGTAGGTTAGTATAGGCTGGAGTGAAATAGTGACACATCCCAGAGTAATTTGGGCAGATAATAAAAAATATAGTTACAGCCTCCCCCTCCCCAGCCCCAAGGATCTGGGGGAAGGTGTGGATGTGTTGGACATCCTCACCTGGACTGGTGTTGATGTTGTCACAAACATTGGGACTGGAGGTTTGATGTGCTGAGCCCTCGAGCATGGGACTTGCCCTTATGAAGCTCATTACCGCAAAGGAGAGTCTAAACTTGCATGTAATTGTGCCTAAGAGTCTTCCCCTTAGTACCTCTTTGTTGCTCAGATGTGGCCCTCTCTCTTTCTAACTGAGCCATCTCGACAGGTGAACTCGCTGCCCTCCCCTCTACGTGGGACCCGACTCACAGGGGTGTAAATCTCCCTGGCAATGCAGAATATGACTCCCAAGGATGAATGTGGACCCGGCATCATGGGACTGAGAGTATCTTCTTGACCAAAAGGGGGATGCAAAATGAGATGAAATAGTTTCAGTGGCTGAGAGATTTCAAATGGAGTCAAGAGGTCACTCTGGTGGACATTCTTATGCACTATATAGATAACACCTCTTAGGTTTTAATGTATTGGAATAGCTAGAAGTAAATACCTGAAACTACCAAACTCCAACCCAGCAGTCTGGACTCCTGAAGACAATTATATAATAATGTAGATTACAAGGGGTGACAGTGTGATTGTGAAGACCTTGTGGATCACATCCCCTTTATCTAGTGTATGGATGAGTAGAAAAATGGGGATAAAAACTAAAGGACAAATGGGGTGGGATGGGGGGATGATTTGGGTGTTCTTTTTTCACTTTTATTTTTTATTCTTGTTCTGGTTCTTTCTGATGTAAGGAAAATGTTCAGAGATAGATTGTGGTGATGAACGCATAACTATGTTATCATACTGTGGACGGTGGATTGTATACCATGGATGATTGTATGGTGTGTGAGTGTATTTCAATAAAACTGAATTTAATAAAAAAAAAACTGGAATAAATAAAATTGGTGGTTTAATACAGAAAAAAAAAGATCATGGCTTTTCTGGGGGACATAATATACCCAAACTGGTATAACACCCAATCCTAACTCCTCCCTTTCTCCAAAGTAAAAATTATCCTGTTACAATAATCACTTCATTGCACTTTATAAATTGTTTTATCATTCAAATATATATCCACAATTGTTTAGTCTTGCCCATCTTAAAAAAAAAATCAGTTACGTCTTTTAATTCTCTTTTAACCCATACGTTTCTCCTCCAAACATTTTATTTCTTTACAAATTATGTTGAAGAACTCAGTCTATTTGACCTATAGCATTTCCCACAGTGTAATTCAACATGTTCCTGTGTTTTCTGCATTTCCTTAAATTGGCAGCTCAATCCAGTTCAAGAACAGAGTTAGGTTGGATCCTTTTAGCAAAACTATAGGTGGTGTCTAGCAAGACCAGAGGAGGTACATAATATCTGCTTGACTTTCTTTTTGTGATCTTAGCAACCATTGATTCTTATTACCTATATCCATCATTGGGTTGCAAAATGGCAATGTTCTAATTCTATCACTTCATTTTCGTTCTGTAGCTGGAAAATGTTTATAAAGAAACTGTTCATTTACCTTTTGGATACAGAGTGGTACAGTGCATATATATTTGACAGTCAATTTCCTTTTTCCCAGTTTTCAACATAATGAATTAATTCCCTATAATTCTCCCAAAGTGACTAATTATTTTTTTAATTTTTTAAATTCATTATTGAAATATATTCACAAACCATATAATCATCCACAGTGTATACTCAGTTTTTTACAGTACGATTATATAGTTGTACATTCATACCCACAATCATTTTTGAACATTTTTATGACCATACAAAAAAAGAAGAATATAAATTAAAATAAAAAACAATACCCAAAACATCCCAAACCCCCTATCCCTCCCTATTATTCATTTACTTTTTGTCCTCATTTTTCTACCTGTCTGTCCATACACTGGATAAAGGGAGTGGGAGCCGAAAAGGTTTTCAAAATCACATGGTCACATATATTATGATTATACAATCATCTTCAAGAATCAAGGCTACTAGGTTGCAGTTCAGCAGTTTCAGGTATTTCCTTCTAGCTATTCCAATACACTAGAAACTAAAAAGGGATACCTATATAATGCATAAGAATAACCTCCAGAATGATCTCTCAACTCTATCTGAAATCTCTCAGCCACAGAAACTTTGTTCCATTTCTCTTCTCTTCCCCCTTTTGGTCCAAGAAGGCTTTCCCAATCCCTCAATGCCAGGGCCGTGCTCATCCCTGTGAGTCATGTCCCATGTTGCCAGCAAAATTTACACCCCTGGGAGTCATGTCCCATGTAGGAGGGAGGGCAGTGAATTTATCTGCAGAGTTGGTTTGGAGAGAGGCCCCATATGAGCAACAAAAGAGGTTCTCTGAGGGTGACTCTTACACACAGTTATAAATAGGCTTAGCCTTTCCTTTGCAGTAACAAGCTTCATAAAGGCAAGCCCCAAGATTGAAGGCTCAGCTTTCTAAATTGGTTGTCCCCAGTGCTTGTGAGGATATCAACAATTCCCCAGGTGGGGAAGTTTAATATTTCCACATTTTCCCCCAGTCCCTCAAGGGGGCTTTGCAAATAATTTTTTATTTTCTGCCCAAATTACTCTGGGATGTATCAGGGCTTCATATTAACCTGTAAAAACCAACCAGATTCCACTCCCTATTCAAAGTTCCATGCAATTATGGTGTTTGAATAAATTGACCATACAAGTTTAATTATATCGTGTGCTACCAAATATAGATTTTCCACCAAATAAACATCTCTTCCTTTGGTCTCACACAGAAGTTGAAGTTTTAAAATACCATCAATATCATCCTTTACCCTTTAGACTGATTTACCTTGGTCCTAACCAAGTCCATTTCATTCATATCTCTAATTGAAGTCTGATCTGTTTTTCAGACTCTTTAACATTTGCTGTATGGGTTAATGCTGACAATCATAGTTGCCAGACTCTGGCTCTGAGTCTCAGGTGTCACACACACAGATACCCAAAGTTCCAGGGAACAGGTTATACACAAAGGGCTCAGTATCTCAGAATTCAGAAATAGCCATTATAACTCAGGAATAGATGTAACTGTTATAAGAGTTGACAATCTAGGAATCTTTACAGTAAGCCTTCCCGTGATAAACCATGCTCTGATTCAATTCTCAGAGTTTGCACTTTATAAGTTAGCTCATATTAGTGAGGCATTATAATGTCTGTCTTTTCATTTCTGGTTTATCTCACTCAAAATTCTCTCCTCACTTTCCATTCACCTAGTTGCATAGTTCACAACTTGATTCCTTCTTGTAGCAGCTCAATATTCCATTGTGTGTATACACCACAGTTTGCAATTCCATTCATCAGTTGATGTACCCTTAGGCCACCTCCAAATACTGTGAATTGTGAATACTGCCACCATAAACCCCACTGTGCAAATGTCCATTCAGGTCCCTCTTTTAAGTTCTTCCAAGAATACAGCCAATAACAGGGTTGCAGGACCATATGGCAACCCCATGCTTAGCTTCCTGTGGAACCACCACACTGCCCTCCACATGGGCTGCACCATTCTGCTTCCCCACCAATGGTGATTAGGTACACCCCTCTCTCCAAATTTTTTCCAACAGTGGTATTCCTTTTTCTTTTTAGACAGTTTTATTCACACACCATACATTCCCTCCTAAGTAAGCAATCAATGGTTCCCTACATAACAACATAGTTATGCATTCACCACCACTATCTATATGAGGACATTCCCATTTCTTCCACAAAGAAAGAGGAAGAGGTGAGAGAGAGAGAGAGAGAGAGAGAGAGAGAGAGAGAGAGAGAGAGAGAAAGGAAAAAATGACAACTAAAAGTAACAAAAGAAAAATTAAAAATAAAATTCAATAAAAAGGTCAGATAATGACACCAACACCAAGAATCCCATACTTCTCCCTTATATGCCCCTCTTAAAGACATTTAGTTTTGATATATTGCCTTTGTTACAATTAATGAAAACATTTTACAATGCTACTGTTAACTATAAACTCTAGTTTGCATTGATTGTATTTGTCCCCAATACCATCCCATTTTCAACTCCTTGCAAAGTTGACATTCATTTGTTCTCCCTTATGTAAAAACATTCTTATATTTGCACATTTAATAACAATCATTGACCACTCTAGATTTCACTAGGTTATACCATCCAGTCTTTACCTTCTATCTTTCCTTCTGGTGTCCTACATACCCCTAACCTTCCTTTTTCAACTGTACTCACAGTCATCTTTGTTCAGAGTATTTACAATATTGTGCTACCATCACCCAGTATTGTGCTATCCATTTCTGGATCTACACAATCAATCCTGTTGAACATTCTGTACTCCTTCAGCAGCAAATGCCTATTTACCCTCTTTCTATCCTGGTATCTTCATTTCTACACTCTTCTCCTATCTGTCTGTAGAACTCCCTTTAGTATTTCCTGTACAGGAGGTCTCCTGTTTATGAACTCTCTCAGTGTCTATTTATCTGTAAATATTTTAAACTCTCCCTCATTTTTGAAGGACAGTTTTGCCAGATATAGGATTCTTGGTTGGCAGCTTTTCTCTTTCAGTATCTTGAATATAACATAACACTGCCTTCTTGCCTTCATGATTTCTACTGAGAAATTTTCACTTAGTCTTATTGAGCTTCCCTTGCATGTGATGGATTGCTTTTTTCTTGCTGCTTTCAGAATTCTCTTTATTTCTGATGTTTGACAATCTGATTAGTAAGTGTCTTGGAGTAGGTCTATTTGGATTAATTCTGTTTGGGGTACACTGCACTTCTTGGACATATAATTTTATGTCTTTCAAAAGAATTGGGAAATTTTCATTGATTATTTCCTCTATTATTCTTTTGGCCCCTTTTCCTTTCTCTTCTCCTTCTGGGACACCCATGACATGGACATTCATGCACTTCATGTTGTCATTCAGTTCCCTGAGACCCTGCTCATAGTTTTCCATTTTTTGCTATCTGTTCTTTTGTGTGTAGGATTTCAGATGCTGTGTCCTCTAGTTCAGTAATCCTTTATGCTGCCTCTCCAAGTCTGCAGTAGTATGTCTCCATTGTGTTTTTCATCTCTTCTATTGTGCTTTTCATTCCCATAAGTTCTGCCATTTGTTTTTTTCAAGCTTATGAATTCTTTCTTATGGTCACCCAGTGTCTTCTTTATATACTTCATCTCTTTTGTCACATTTTCTCTCAGCTCAATGATTTGATTAGAAGATTTAAATCTGTTCCAGTCTGCTAATGCGGCTGGGATGCAAAACACCAGAAAAGGATCAGCTTTTATAAAGGGGGGGTTATTTGGTTACACAGTTACAGTCTTAAAGCCATAAAGTGTCCAAGGTAATGCATCAACAATCAGGTACCTTCACTGGAGGATGGCCAATGGTGTCTGGAAAACCTCTGTTAGCTGGGAAGGCATGTGGCTGGCATCTGCTCCAGAGTTCTGGTTTCAAAATGGCTTTCTCCCAGGATGTTACTCTCTAGGCTGCAGCTTCTCTTTAAAATGTCACTCTCAGTTGCTCTTGGGGCATTTGTCCTCTCTTAGCTTCTCTGGAGCAAAAGTCCACTTTCAAAGGCCATCTCCAAAATATCTCTGTAAGTTGTAGCTCCTCTCTCAGCTCCTATGTGTTCTTCAAAGTGTCCCTCTTGGCTGTGGCAAGCTTGTTCCTTCTCTCTGAGCTTATACAGTGCTCTAGTAAACTAATCAAGGCCCATGCTGAATGGGTGGGGCCAACCCTCCATGGAAATTATCTAATCAGAGCTATCATCTACAGTTGGGTGGGCCGCATCTCCATGGAAATACTCAAGAATCACAATCTAATCAACACTAGTATGTCTGCCCACACAAGATTGCATCAAAGTTAATGGTGTTTTGGGGGACATAATACATTCAAACTGGCACAATTTGTTTGAACATCTTTAATTAGTTGTTTCAACTCTTGAATCTCAATAGAGATGTTAGTTTTTACCCTTGACTGGGCCACATCTTGTTTCCTGGAGTGGCATATGATTTTTTGCTGTCTAGGCATCTGATTTTCTTGATTAGATTCTGTACTCCTCAGAAGCTGCTTTGCCTCTGAGCACAGGTGAGGTGAAATTGTGAGACTCCTATGCCCTCACATTGCTGGCCAAAATCTGGCTCAATGTGGGGCTATACCTGTGGCAGAGTATTCTCTCAGCTGACCCAGTACTCCAGCTGTCCCCAAGGTAAGGAAACAGCTGCCGGCTGCTGCTTCCCACAAGTGTTGGGGAAGTGTTTTCGGAGCCAGGGCTGGAAACGCAGTCTCTGTCCACACTTTTTCAGATCTCTTTGTCCTTCACTGACCTGGGTCTTGAAATGTCCTCCCCTCTCCCCCGGGTCTTCAAACAGTGGGGTTATGCCTCACTGCTGTGAGAGATTTTAAAATTTGCATCCCTGATGGGAGGGCTCCCGTCTGCTGATTCTGTGCCTTTCCCACACTGAGCCTGAGTGAGGAGGATGGGAGAGGACTGCTGGTCTGGTAAGTAAGATTACTACCTGACATTTTTCTCTTTCTTCAATTCGGCATTTGCAGGGTCTTTGTCCAGTCCATAGTCTCCTCCAAAGTTTCAAACAATTCAGAACTGTCCTTTTTTTGCTGAATCTCTGGAGAGGAGTTTTCAGTAGCTGTTTACATCACCATGTTGATGGCATCACCACCAATTATTTTTAATAACAGCATTAAATCATGGATTTAAACATATTTGATGAGTTCCAATTCTTTAACATTATTGAAGGCCAAATGGTTTCATCTTTGGTCCGTAGAAGGTTCTTTGACTCCCGAGTCTTTTTGACATGACCTTAACAACTTTGATAACTTCCTTGTTATCTGTTACGACAAGATGTTCCAGCTCATTTTGTAAACATCCTGCCCAGACCTATTTCTCCAAGAAGCCCTCATTTCTTTTGGAGAGAAATGGTTATTTTAAAACAAAAATCTGAGTTCTAGAGATCTCTTTGCCACTTAGTTGGACATTGTTTTTAGAACTTTCCTGTGAACCAAACTAGGAAATACTATTGGTTTAAAGATAAAAACATCTTATAAAATATACTGATACTTCCTATTCAAATTCAGGAGTACACAGTACATCTTATCTCCTTTCTTCCATTCTGAGAATCCTAGTTCTCAAAAACAGAGATGATAGAATTAGAACATCCCCAAATTACTTGTTTTATCCCACATTACACAAAAACAGTCTCAAAATAACATTAATGTCACCCCCAGTATGATTAACACAAACATTTAAAAGTGCTTGCATATGCTCTTATTTTCACAATTTTTAAAAATAATTCTACAAGATGGACACTGTCAGAACATATAGCCATTACAGTTATGTTGATGTCTCTTTCTTGTCAGTTGTCTCAAAAACATTCTCTATTAGATTTCCAGGAAGAGCTCATGGGAACAATCCTCCCTGGATTCTTGCATGCTGATAACTGTTTGTGCCCTGTATACTTGACAGTCAGTTTTGCTGGATATAAAGTATTTCATTTTTTTTTAAATAAAGTATTTCATTTTCTAAGTACCTTAAGTAAAGTATTTCATTTTTTTCCTGGATAAAGAGCTGCTGTTGAAAAAGTACTATGATATTCTAACTTTTTCCCTTATAATTCATGTGTTTTTGTTTTTGCTGGATGCTCAAAGCATTTTTTTTGTTGGTGTTATCATACCATCAATAATTTCAGGTATGCAATGTGCTTTTTCCATAGGTAGCTTCAAAGTTTTTTAATGTCAGGAAAGTTTCCTTGAATTAGCTTTTATTAGTTCCATTCCTTGCTTTGGTTTTCTTCATAATCTACTACTAACCATGTTTAATCTTTACCTACTTCAATATTTGGCAATTTTTCTTGAATCCTTTTTATCTCTTAATTTTATTTTTAAAAAATTTCATCTGGTATTTCTCTTAAAGCATTATCTGTTGCATTTATTCATTTTTTTGGTCCTTCTAGATTAGTTTTCATTTCTAAAGTAATTTTTTTCTTTTATTTCCAATTCTTATTCCTCAGTTCCAGCTCCTCATTTATGAGTTTTTCTCATTATGATTTATATTGTTCTTTCATGTTATATAATTTTCTTAATGTCTTTCAGTTCATTTTGAAACAGTTAATTATAATTTTGATCTGTTTTGTGAGCACATCTTTCTAGAGTGCTTTCATTGTCTGTACGAATATTATTCTACTAATTCTTTTTTCTTGTAACTGTGTGTGGAACTTGACATTGATTCTTTTGTTGTGCATTTTACGTGAAATGAGTTTTCTGAACTATTAGCATGGAATGGGTTTTTTTAAAAGTTAACTTTACAGACAGCTCCCTTTTCTGTTGTTTTTATGAAGTTTAAAAAAAAAAAACTGACATCTTGCTCTCTGAGATTTCCTGCCTGTCCTTCCCCATCTTTGAGTTGGATCTCTCTTTTGTCCCTATTCTGCTCAATTTTGATTCCATCCCCAGCAATTTCTCCTGAGTGCAGAGCCCTATAGTGGAAAGCAGATTTGGCAGGTCAACTCTGAGAGTTAAGAGGATGAGTCCCTTCAGCCCCTCTTATTGCAAGCCCTTTGCACTCACGAGGTATTAGAGAGGGCAAAACCCCTTTCACTTTCAGCTGCTGTTCTCAAATTGGCCTACTGAGCTTTCCAGTGAATACTAGTTGGTTAATTTGGGGTTCTGATGTTCTCAGGTCCAGTCAGAAGCTACACTGTTGCTTCCTTTAACCTCCCACACACATGCTCATACCATGCAAGTCTCGGGGTTGCTGGGATTTGTTGTTCCCAACTGCTTACATTTGGGGGATATTGGCAATATCTTAGTCAAGTTTCATAGGAAATATTGCCTATGAATTTTTGGTTTTGCTATTTGATTGCTCTGTGCATTTTTATGTGGGATTTGGAGAGACTAAAAAACTATGCTATTGCCACCACTACCACCATTCTCCCAGAATTATCACAATCTTTTAAATGAAGCTAATTTTTGCTGTGTACTTCCTCCTGATTCCTTTCCTCATCTTGTCACAGAAGAACTTGGCCTGCGTTTTGTGAAAAGCTTCTGTATTTGTGTGTGGCGGGAGCGGGAACGTGGGGGTGGGTGGACAGACGGGGAGGGGAGATGTGTGGAAAAGTTCACATGGGTAAGTGTGAGGGTTTACTAATTTGGAGGTTGGGGGGGGTGAGTTGCAGAAAGTTAAACACATAGTTCCTATCCTTAGGAGTTTATAACTTAAGAATCTAACACACATCCACTTGGTGAAGCAGAACTACAATACCCAGTTTACAATATAGTTCTTGCTAGCTTGCCACGACACTTGAGGCAAATCACTTAACTTCTCTGAACTGTAGTTTCTCCATTTGTAAAATATAGAGCATATCACTTGTCCTGTCCAATTGTATAGGTTGTGGGAAAGAGATGCAATAAAGAAAGCATATGTAATCTGGTCACCAACGACCTGAGTCCTTGGGGACAGGAATCACGTATTCTTCACCTTTGTCTCTGCCCCTCAATCCCTAGTAAAGTGCTTGACACATTCTGAGCAGTCAGTGTCTGCACCCTGAAAAATGTATTAAAATCTTTGCTATGTGATAATTAATTTAAACCAATAGTCCCTCACCTTCATCAATGATGACAAGAGTTAATATGTCTACATTTGGGGGCTGGAGAGGCTAGACTCAAAAAGGCCCTTCACATCAAAGAAATGGCCTTCACTCCAAAAGTCAACCATCAGAAGGCACGGAAGAGCTGAGTTTTTAAAATGCATTTTTTATTATTCAGCCTTCAGCAGAAATGTCACCTTTCTAAAGCAAGCTGTTATCATGCGCTCCCTGTGCCAAACAGGCGCCTCTGAGGAGCAGGATTTTATCTCAACATTTTTAGTTATTTGTGTTTCTCTTTCAAGGAGCTCCATGCCTTAAGGCACCTGAAACACTAACAGCACAAGAAGGTAAGGTTACATGAAGAGCCATCTCCAACAACATGAAACGGAGATTTCTGTAAATCAGGTCCTGAATCAGCATCAAAGCTATAGTCTGCAGTCACCCTGCCCAATAATTCATGTCCTCTCAGTGCAGCTCATTGTTTTCTGGTGGGCTCCTTGGTTGAAACCATATTCTCAAAGAAACTCCGTTTGTGACAGGGCCCCCATCAGCAGGCTCAGCCACATGACAGGCCTAGAAGCAGCCAGCACAACTGCCGGCAACGCTTGCCAATAAGCCAGATGCTGCCACATATTGGCATCTGGGTCCTGGAATAACAACCATGTTCTCAGTCTGGCTGGGGATTCTGACCCCAGCTACTGAAGGAGACAAAGGAGGGAAAGAAAGAGATGGAGCAAGGGGAGGGAGGGCAGACTGTGGAAGGGTCTCTTGGTAATTTCCCTACCATGGATTTAGAGCTTCCACAACAAAAGACTCGTTGGAAAGCTGCTACCAATGCTTCAATGGGCGGGAGAGGTAGAAATGGGGAGCATTCTAAACCCAGCAAGTTGTTCTGGCACCTGGGAAGTGTGGGTAGTTGATTCAAAAGGAAACAGCTGCAGCAGGCAGCAACTGCTTTCCCCTCCTCTCCCTCAACCATGATAGCCCACAGTGGAGCTAGGCTACAGGATATAGCTTAAATCTGCAGCAGAGGGACAGAGAGTAGCAACGTCAGGATGGCTGTCACTCTCTGCTTTCTGGGTGCCAAGATTTACCAGCACCAGCAAGGCAACTAAATGGTTAGGGTGAGATCCAGGACTGCCAATTTAGAGGGGGATCCTTACAATCCAGAGAGGTGTGTTCAGAGTCCTTTGATCGTAGGAATGGGGGGCAGGCAAAAGGAGGCCCTGTGCATTGTGTTGGCTTTTGATGCCAAGGTGATACCAGCATGAGAGAGGCTTTAAGTTCTGCTGTCATCGTATTAGACAAGGGTATGGCCAAGGAGGGGTGGGTTGAACTGAGAAGATAGGTTTGAGGGCTAGAAGTAAAGGGTGAGAGAGTAAAAAGCAGGCAGCAGTTCTTGCTCCAAATATCAAATTCCACGCAGCCTCTCCTTTCCCCCAGTATCATATGCTTGTCAAGTATTGCTCAGGGCTTCATACTTTAAAGGCAGGTTATATAAGCAAGCAAGACTGAGAGATGGACTCCAGGGTGGAAAAAGTCCTGGCCTTTGTAGTCAGAACATTGGTAGAAATAGCCCCAGAGGTCATTTACCAGCTGACAGGTTTGAACCTCTTATGGACAAACTGGCTTCTCTCTATTCACCAGATATTACATTCACTAACCAGAACCACCACTGGAAAAAAATGTTGCAAAGTATGTCCTATCAACAGTGTTATTTTTAAAAAAGAAGGACAACTCATTACTTTTAAAACTGAGGCCAGGCATAGCAAGAGCACAGAGAAAAGATGAAGCAACTGCTGACACTGAAATCCCAGCTACTAAAAACACAAAATTATTTAAACATTTTGTAGACACTCACAGATAGGTCAAATATATATTTGGTCAAAATACACCTTAGTAATCTCATCGAATAATCTTGGCATCTTATAAAGAAAAGATCCATAATTTACAGTGAAAAATAAAAAGATAGCAAATGACCCACATTCTCCACCCATCCCCCATCACACATACCTTTAACCTTCAAGGAACGTCTCATGAATTTCAGTTTACTCCTGTGAAGCATTAATGGCCATTTTCAAAAAGTAAAACCAAGTCTACCCAGAGAACATCCCAGCTGAGTTCCCTCATTCTACACAGAACACAAGCAGCTCCTCTATCCTGTCAGCATCCAACGAGCACAGGGTCTTCCACAACTTGGCTTAGATTCTTAACATTCTGATTTTGAAAAATGTAGGAACTAAATACTAAATTTCCAACATGGCTCTGCTTAAGAAGGAGCAAAAACTCTGACAATATACAAGTAATCAAAGAATTATAATTTGATTATAATTTCGTCTACTTCCAAAACGGATTTGAGATAACAGGAGCTTTCTTAAAAGGGTGAGTAATTTGATTATGGGAACTATGACAGAAGTGGCTGAGTCTCTTTGGGGGAACTGAACCAGTCCCTCCCATGTGCTTCTTTTCTCCCTTCTCTGATTTTCTCTGTTTTGAAATGCCTATTCCCCTTGCCTTTTCCTTTTCTCCTTGTCCTTATTTTCTCCTGTCACCCATTCCCATTGCAATAAGAACTACGTGTGCCAGCCTCCAAGGAAATAAGCTAACAGTTGATGTGGTGGTTTGCAGCTATGTATGTACACAAGAAAAATATATTAAGCTTAATCCATTCCTGTGAGTGTGAACCCACTGCAAGTAGGACTTTAGGATGAGTCAAGATGTAGCCCAACTCAATCAGGATGGGTCTTAATCCTATAACTGGAGTCCTTTATAAGCAGAATGAAATTCAGACAGATAGAAAGCCACAGAGAGAGCAGCCAGAAACTGAAAGTCAACAGAACTGGAAGAGAAGGAAAGGCCAGGAGAGGCCGCCATGTGCACTGCCATGTAACAGAGGAGCCCAGGACCAAGGATCACTGGCTGGCAGCCCCAGAATGCCAGCCGTCAGAAAGAAAGCATCACCTTGATGATGCCTTGATTTGGACTTCTCCTAGCCTCAAAACCGTGAGCCAATAAATTCCCATTGTTTAAGCCAACCCGTTGCATGGTACTTGCTTTGGTACTGAGGAAACTAGAACAGTTGGGAAATGTCTTCAAATTCAAAACACAACCCCAGCGGGAAGGATGCTAGTGATCTTACAGGACAGAGGCAATAACCTGGTTATAAACTAAGCCAGTGGTTGTCAACTTGAGCATGCATCAGAATCACCCAGAAGGGCTTGTTAAAATACAGATTGGTGTGTCCTGCTCCCAAAGTTTCTGACTTAGTAGGTTTGGGATGGTGCCCAAGAATTTGCATTTCTAACAAGTTCCCAGGTGATGCTAATGTTGATGGCCTGACGATCATTTTTTTCTTTTTTTCCTAAAACTTTTTATTTGGAAATAATTTCAAACTTGAAGAAAAACTGCAAGAAGAGTAAAGATCACCCTTATTCCCTTGATCCAGACTGGGGGCTACTTTTTTGGAGAACCACTGAGCCAAGCTAAATGTCAACCAGAGGTCTGGTGCAAGGACAAATCACCTAGCAGGATGTAATGCCTTCCAAGAGCAAAGACCAGAATTCTATCTAAACAGAAAACAAACCAACTACTTAAAAGCAAAAAGCAAGGAGTGCCACAAAATGATGAAAGAAAGTGAATTGGGACCCAAGGGTTTGTTTGTTTTTTTTTTAATCTTCATTTTATTGAGATATATTCACATACCACACAGTCATACAAAACAAATGGGACCCAAGGGTTTTAAACCCTGACTAGTGACTATCCCTATCAACCAATGGGGGGGAAGTTTTTAAGCTCTCTTGGTTTGTCTCTGTGGTGATTCCTTGGGGGTGATTTCACAAACAACAAAACTGTAATCTCCTAATATGAACTAGCTTCAAGAAAAAAGAAAAGCAATTATTTGATAGGGAAGCTATATTCTGTTTGCTTTAGAGACCTAGAAGAGAGAATGATTATGCACCCCTTCTTATACTCTACCACCTTAACTCTCAAGTTCATCCCTTGCCTGAATTTTTGCAATAACTCCTGACTGATCTCTCTGCCTCTAATCTTTCTCCCTGTAATTTATTCTCCATTCTAATCCTAAAATTATTATTTTTTTTAACAGCAGGCTGAAATAATGGCAGGTCTCTAAGAATCTTCACTAGTTCCCTACCCAGAGAACATCCTCAGCTGAGTTCCCTAGTTCTACACAGAACACAGAACAGCTCCTCTATCCTGTCAGCATCCAATGAGCATCATCTCCATGCTTTGTACACACAGTTTTGTTCCCCTGGAAAGTTTCCTTCATCTCAAATTCTTTTTTAAAGAAAAAAATCCTTATATTTATAAATACTATTCAAATTTCAAGGGCCTGCTCCAGTATAGGCAGTTCTCCCTGCAGCTCCTCAGATCTCTTCTTTGTATGCTCACCACATTCTATTTGTACTTTATGACATTTGTCACATTCTGTCCTACTTATAGTTTATGCTTCTTTCTTTCCTGTGTTTTGTTTTGTTTTGTTGTTTTTAATAATTCAATTTTATTGAGATACATTCACATACCATGCAATCATACAAAGCATACAATCAGTTGTTCACAGTACCACCATATAGTTGTGCGTCCATCACCAAAATTAACTTTTGAACATTTTCATTACCATACACACAAAAGTAATAAGAAAAAAAATTAAAGTGAAAAAGAACAATTAAAGTAAAAAGAACACTGGGTGCTTTTTTTTTTTTTTTTGCCCCCATTTTTCTACTCATCCATCTATACAGTGGACAAAGGGGAGTGTGGTCCATATGGCTTTCCCAATCACATGGTCACCCCTCATAAGCTACATTGTCATACAATCATCTTCAAGATTCAAGGTCCCCTGTGTTTTATAAAGTCCTCAAAGGCAGATACCATGTCATTTGTTCACCAACCAGAGAAACCCATAATGGGGGAAAGGGAGAGGGAGTTGAAGAAGAAATAAAGAGAGGAAGAAAGAGAAGAAATGAGAAAGGAGGAGAGAATGGAGAGGGGAAGAGTTCAGTTTTAAAAAGCTTTTTTTTCAGTCATCCAGAATCTTTTTGTTAAAGGCAGACCCTCAAATATCTAACACATTTTCTTTCTAGAATCATCCTGAGAGGCTGAACAGTTGTACAGATTTTTTTTTTGAAGCTTTGCCAATACTACCTACTTCTCCTTTTCTTATTCATTGTTTTCTATCTATATCCCTATTGAGTGAATTATATATATCCTATGTGATAAAGGCAATATCAAAGTAAGCAATTATTTTTGCAGTGAAACAGGCTCAAATCCCATTATAATCCCCGTTGACACGTGCCTCTGTTGGTGGGCTTGGTCAAACTCCTGCCTTGTGGATGCATAACATCATCAAATGCCCAAGCTTTAAAAGGAATTTGATCAACATTTCTAAGTAAACATATCATATAATCTTTTCCAAAAAGGCAGTTCAGCCGTCTCTTTTCCTGGGATGGTAGTGGGTACATTCAGTTTCTGCCTAACTCCTCCTGGGGAAAGAACAAAGAATTTGCACTTTAAATTCAGCTCAACAAAGAAGACTCTCTATTGCTCCAGATAATGGGCCAGTAAGCCTGCTGAGTGCCCTGATTCATTTCCTTACACAACCTCACCCAGATTAGAAACTTTCTCTCTTGGACCTCCAAAAATTGTCTCCACCTTTATTTCTACCTGAGACAAGATACCTAGATCAAGGGAAGAAGTCATGTGATAGGGACAGATCTTTGGCCCCAAATGATCAAAAATGCAAGGCCATACCATCTAATTATCACTTTTGTAAATTCTTACCAAAAAGGAAGTTTGTTCTCTGATTTCCTATTTACTGTCCTTCAGAGAACAACTGACACCAAGTCACAAAAACCTTCCCATTTCCCTATTGCTCTATGTCTACAACTTTATTTAGAAATAAGTGACTTCACAGCTTTGGCCATTCAGTAACCCTTCAATATGAGAGCTTAAAATGAGCTGAGGAGACATCAAATACTCAAAGATCCAAATTACCTAGACTGGTAGAGGTTAATGTTCTGCAATAAATAGAAACAGAAGGTATCAATTTTGTACTCTGATTATGCCTGCCAAAGGACTGAGTCAAATAAACACACAAAATGTGATAGGTGAGGGCAATAGGGGAAGGAATACCACCATCGTTATTGAGAAAGGTCTAGGAAGTGAGCAAATGTAGGTGTGTCGTTATCTCCTTTCATCTCTATGTACTTATATCTGGACCTTCAGCTCTCCTTTTCCAGTTTAGAACTAACTGCAAAACAACCTTTTAAATATATCATTCTATTTATAACTTTTATAGCCTCATAACCACTAAGGGACACGCTACTGAGAGGGTTTATGGCAGCAACCCAAGTACCTGGGATTACTAGAAAAAGAATTATAACAAAACACTTAAGCGCTAATTTAAGATTTTCACGAAACTTGTCTTTCCCTGCAATGCTGATCTACCAAAGTAGTTCACTCTGAAAAACTGAAAATCCATCATATATTTATAGAGCTAGAAGGAATCTCAGAACTCACCTATACTTTCATTCTGTAGGTGAAGGAGCAGGTCTAGAATAGTTACTTGACTGAGGTTTATAAGGTTAATTAGATAGAGAATACCACTCATTCCATTATATTCCACAATCCTCAAAAAAAAAAAAAAAAAAAAAAAGAGAGAGAGAGAGAGAGAGAAAGAGAACAAGCTTGAAATATCAGGCTTCATTACCCAGAGCATTTAGATCTATCATAGATTAAATCAACTCCTCTAAGAAGAAAGATAATCCACCTTATGCTTTAAGCCTCGGCTTTCTCTATAAATAATCCATGAGTCAATAAAGATGCTATAAAGCACCTTTGGGAGACGAAGAGCCTTTCAGCACTATAATCAGACTTCTTTCTATCTGGATTCATAATTAATGGACAAGTGAATTCAACCAAGGCCTGCTATGTGTAGGCCCCTAATATAGTGTTACTGGTCATAGCATGAGTATTATTTAAAAGTTTTATACTCTTCAGTATATGAATCATATCAAAGCAAAACTCAATCTTGGTTCATAATGACCCTGAAATAAGCTAGGATAGGAAAAGCTTGGGGATAAAAACATAACAGGAATTGTAGCTGTTTAAGAGTTTAAACGTTAAGTTTAAATATATTATCAAGAGTTCAGTTATAGCAGTTAACTTGAAAAGATCCATGTTTCACATAGTATTAACTCATGTCATAGTTAAAGCAAATTGCTCAAATGATGGCATTCTTAGGAAGCTTAACTTACCCACCTGTGAAACAGAAATAGTATATTTTCATAATGTATCCTAAGATAAGGGGGTTACACCTTAATGTTATTGGTAACCTGTTTGGAAAAGCCCTTTATAAAGAGCAGAGTAAAATAATAATGGCATTGATAACTTCACATAGAAATAAAAAATAAACTCAAATGAGAAACACTATGTGGTAATTTTCTTTCATGATTTTTAACCTATATCCCACTTCCCTATTTGAAAAAAAAGCAGTGTAATAGTATCACCCACAGCATTATAGCTCAAAATACTTGCACATCATTTAACAAAAACAGACTTGGGTTTATCACTCCAAAGCAATTTACCCTGTGTGTCTATTAAATAATAAAATAATTTATGTCATCCATGATTATGAATGATGTATTTACCTTTTGCAAAAGTTCCAATCAAACATATAGAGAGAAAGAGAGAGAGAAATTGAAGTAATGGGAATTGTGTCAACAGACTGACATAGCAACCATCTGTTGACATTACTGTCCTCTGAACCCAAGGGACCAAAATCATGTGGTTAGGCAGGGAGCTTATCCTCAGCAGTGAAGTCCTACTTTCATGTCATAGGGCACTTCTGGAAGGAAGCTCTGTAATGGCCAGCTCTAAGTATTTGCAGATTTCCTACTCATCCTGCACAGGAAGTTATCCTTATGTCTCACCTGCATGAGTTCCTGTTATGAGGCCAGGGGTTGCTGAGTTGAAATCCAGTTCCGGGGAGTGATGTCATCTTGTTTGAGCTATGATCTTGGTGACCTGCCCCACAACCTGGTGTTGTTACAGTCCTTCAGCTGGGGTTCAGGTTATAAGGGGGCCAAAAAGGAAAAAAGGGGAGTAGAATAATAGAAAAAGGAAAAATGCTTGCATGTTTCCTTTCTTTCACTGAAGGATTTTCTGCTTCCATTTTAATTTGATGGAAGGACCTGGTTGATGGCATATGGAAAGCTTACATATACTCTTGGAATAAGGGAAGGCTCTCGCACGGATTTCAAATTTACAAGGAAGATTAAAATGTACAGAAAACTCTTAATTATTTCTGGTGGCAGCTTATTTGGAAAGAGTGACTTATTTGTTCTTCTCTGGACAATGTTTAAAAAAATAGCCATTAACACTTTTAAAACATTTGTAAATGTGAGAAATAGAAAATAATGTCATTCACAATGCATGACTACAGAAAAATGCCTATGACTACAGGAGCTATCTTAGCAACATAAATGAAAATACATGTTTGGAGATGTGTGAACACTTATATTCTTTATGCATAATGTCAAGCATATTATGAGGTCAAATCTAGAAGTCCTATCAATTTAAATAATAAAATAGGATTGCCATTCAATTCCTTTTAGCTTAGATTCTTTAGTTCTTATTATACCAAGACAAAAAGTAAATTGAAGTCAAGCATAAGGAGCAGCAGAAATTTATAATATTATTCAAAAAGGAAAGGAACAAAGCCTTTCTAAAAAAAAATTAAGCAATGAAATGAAAGAGAGATTTATATTTTTACCACATTTATTTGATATCATGATTTCTTAATCCTTAGTAAGTTGACACAATTTGGGGAAATAAATACTCCCTTCCCTTTTTTGTTGCTTGTGTGTTAGTAGGGGTGGGAAGAATGGAAAATGAGAAAATAGGTAAAGAGTGTAAGAAATGGAAAGATGAAGAAAGGAAATGAGATTGAAGAGAGAGACAAGCGTTTATGTGAATGCCTTCTCTAAATAAGCAGTATCAATCAACAAAGTGCAAAATTGATAGCACGGAGTGTTTTCTTCTCACACGAATTTCTGAAAGTATGAAACAATATGAGACCACATTGAAGACACATTAATTATACAGCATCATGGTACAAGTTTCCTATCAGACATGTGTATATTCTTTTTTTTTTCTTTCACTTTTTAAGCTCCATAGATGGTATACTCATGAAGCATTTTTAGTATATTATTCAGCAAATATTAATTTGATCATATAAACCAATATTAGTTAGCTGAAAACACTGTTAGCTGCCATGTAAAGGTCTTTCTTTCTAGTAACACTTAATTCCACATTTAAAACTTCCTAACAGAGGAATATCTTGAAGGGCATTCCTCTTTCAGTTGGGTGTACAACTCATCTGCAACACTAAATGCAGATTAACGATCACACCTTGGTTAAAGAGTTGTATCTAACAGCCCATTAGTATTATAAATCAATGTCTTGTCCAGCTAGTAACTGTAAATAAATTGTTCTCGTTTAGCCTTTTTCTTCTCCCATTTCCTTAAATGTTTTTATCCAAACGATTTGGTGCTCCATAAATGACTATAAGGCAAAGTTGCCTCTGTGCTGGAGACGCCTGTCACAGAGATCAGAATGTGTGTGGATAACCCTGCATTGTGTTCATCTCATCAGTTCTGCCCAATCCACAGGGGTAAAAAATGGATGAGATTTGATGTCTTCAACACCAGCAACACCAGCACCAAGACGCTCCACAGGGTTGAACTGCAAGAGCTAAGAAAAAGAAGGTTCTGGTAAGTAACAGGAATCTAACTGGTGAATCAAGGAATGTAAGAAAGGAAAGAATTTCTAAATTCAACCCCAATGACAAACTGACTTAATTAATAAAAACTGCTTATATTTCCTTGAAAGGGAGCTATGTCCAACACCACTCTAGCTACAAGGTGGTGGGAAATAATTGAACTGAATTTATGCCTTTGCAATTGATTTGAAACATGACCTTGAGTAACTCACCGTGTTTCTCTCATTGTCATATAGTAAAGGAAGACAGTTAAACCTATCAATTTCCTATTTCAAAAGCATATGGGGACATTAATTAGATACTGCACCAAATTCTGAGAGAGCAAATTACTCCCTTCATGATTAAGAAATTTGGGAGGTACAATAAGACTTTCAAGCCTTAATGAACTATATTTGCACTGGAAATAAACTTTACCTAAAATCTCAATAAGCTAATTCATATTTTAAAATCACTTTCTGAGGAATAGCTAACTCAAATGAAATAATGTGATCCAAAGAGTGAAATGAAGCAGTTTTGACTGCTTCAGAAATAGGAATCATGTATAAAATAAGTTAATATTATATGCAAGAGAACTGTTAAAAGAATGGGAAAATAGGAGTAATCATATATAATCATGGTAGACCCTGGACCTGCTGGAGGAATATGTCTTGGGACATTCATGAATCCTCAAATTTTTGTTTTAATGGCTTTACTGAGGCATAATATATATGTAAGAAAATGTATCTATTGTAAGTGTACAATTCAATGATTTTTAGGAAATTCACAGAGTTGTACAATCATCACCAAAATCCAGTTTTAAAACATTCTGATTACCTCAAAACTTTCCTTGAACCATCTGCAGTTAATCCTCACTCCCATTTCCAGCCTTAAAGCAACTACTGACCTTCCTATCTCTTTACTGAAAATCAACCATAAATGTAAGGGTTAATTTCTGGGGTCTCAATTCCCAATATAAACATTTATTTCTGGATTCTAAATCACTGCCAATTGATCAATATACTTACCTTTGTTCCAAGAACCCATGGTTGTCTTAACTACTGTGGCTTAATAATAAGTTTGGAAATCAAGTTGTATAAGGCCTTCAACTTTGTTCTCTTTCAAATTTGTTTTGGATATTCTAGGTCCTTTCCTTTTTCATATACATTTTAGAGTCACCTAAAGGTGTGTCTTATTGATCTTTTCAAAGAAGCAACCTGTGATTTCCTTGATTCTTCTAAATTGTTTTTGTTTTTTTTTTTTCTTTCATTGATTTCTAGTTCCTTTCTTTTTGTTTTCTAGTTTCTTATGGTATAAGCTTAGGTTATTGATTTGACTTTTCTTCTTCTCTGAATTAGGAATTTAAAGTCATAAATTTTCTTCTAAACATAGAAATCCAGCTATACCCCATAAATTTTGATATATTGTGTTTTCATTTTCATTCAGTTAAATATATTTTCTAACTGCTCTCAGGACTTCTAAATTGACCCACAGGTTATTTAGAAGTATGTGGTGTAATTTCCAAATACTTGTGGATTTACCAGCTCTCTTTCTGTAGTTGATTTTCAATTTAAATCTGTTATGGTCAGAGACATACTTTGTATGATTTCAGTCCTTTTAAATATTGAGACTTGTTTTATGGCCTAGCATCTGACCTATCCTGGTGAATGTTCCATGTGCCTTGATTGAGTATTCTGGAGACACTGGGGGGAGTGTTCTATACATGTCAGAGTTATTCGATAATGTTGCTCAAGTCTTCTATATTTTTGCTGAGTTTCTATCAATTATTGAGAATGGGGTATTAAAGCCTCCAATTATTATTACTCAATTATCTATTTCTCCCTTCAATTCTGTCAATTTTGCTTCCCGTATTTTTGAGATGGACATTAATACATATACATGTATAATTGCTTTATTTTCCTATGTGTATTAACACTTTTATCTTTATGAAATATCTTAGTCTCTGGCAATATTTCTTGTTTTAATGTTTATTTTGTCTGATATTTACATAGCCACTCCAACTCTCTTTTGATTACTATTCGCATGGTTTATCTTTTTCCATACTTTTTTCTTTCTATCTATTTGTGTTTTTGAATTTAAGATACGTCTCTTGTAGACAGTAGTTCGCTGGATCTTATTTTTCTACCCAGTGTAATCATCTCTGCCTTTTATTTAGGGTATTTAGACCTAATTCACATTGAATGCAATTATTGATATGGTGCATTTACATATGCCATTTTGCTACTTGTTTTCTATGTTTACTCTCCTTTTTGTTTCTCTGTTACTGCCTTCTTTTGTATTAAATACTTTGAATGTGTCATTTTAGTTTCTCTATTAATTTTTTTTACTATATTTTTGAGGTTTTTTTTTTTAGCCACTGCTTTAAGGAATACAATATGCATCTGAACTTATCATATTCTATTTCAGATTAATACTAACTTCAGAAAAATGTAGAAACTTCGATCCATTATAGCCCCATTCCCTCCCCAATTGTTTAACTATTATTGTCATGTATATTATATCTGCATGTTATAAATCCAACATCATAATGTTCTGACTATTGCTTTATATGATCTTATATCTTTTAAAAATAAGTTGAGAAAAGAAATGAGAAAAATGTATTTGGAGTCTTTTCTATTAACCCATATTTACCATTTCAAATCCAGTGGATTCGAGTTAGTATCTGGTATCATTTCCTTTCAGTTTGAAGGACTTTCCGTAATATTTCTTGAAAGGCAGGTCTGCCAGCAACATATTCTCTCAGTCTTTCTTTATCTGGGAGTGTCATTATTTCACCTTCATTTTTGAAGGATAGTTTCACTGGATTGAGAATTCTTGGCTGACAGGAAATTTCTTTCAGCACTTTGACTATGCAATTCCAGTATCTTCTGGACTCCATTTTTTCTGATGACAAGTCAGATGTCAATGCTTTCTTATATATAATAAGTTGTTTTTTCTTTTGCTGTGCTCAAGATTTCCTCTTTATTTTTGTCTTTCAACAGTTTGACTATGGTATGTCGAGGTGTGAATCTCTCTGTATTTCTCTTATTTGGGGTTCATGGAGCTTCTTGGAGGTAGAGATTAATGTTTTCATCAACTTTGTGGAGTTTCAGTCATTATTCCTTCAAATATTTTTGCTGTCCCTCACCTTCCCTCCTCTCCTTTTGGGACTGCCATTCAGGTACATTATCTCACAGGTCTCTGTGTATCTGTTCATTTTTCTTCAGTCTTTATTCTCTTTGCTTTTCAGATTGAATCACTTCTATTGCCCTATCTTCAAGTTCATTGATTCCTTTTTCTTCTATTTCAAACTTGCTAATGAGCTGTTCTAGTAAATTTTTTTCCTCTAGTGAGTTTTTCATTTCAATTGTACTTTTCAACTCCATAATTTCCATTTGGTTTTTTTATTATTATTTCTATCTCCTTATTGATAATCTCAATTTGTTGATACATTATTGTCATACTTTCCTTTAATTCTTTAAACATGGTTTCCTTTAGTTCTTTGAATATATTTATAATACTTGCTTTGAAGTCCTTGCCTACTAACTCCAAAATCTGAGAACTTGCAGAGACAATTCTTTTGACTGCTTTTCTCCCCTGAGTATGAGTCATACTTTTTTTCATTTCTTTGCATGTCTTATAATTTTTTTCTAAAAAACATATTTTTAAATAATACATTTTGGCAACTCCAGAGTCTGATTTTTCTTCATGAAGATTATGGTTGTTGCCGTTGGTTTGTTTGTTCTTTGTTTGGCAACCTGCCTCCACTAAATCTGTAAATCTGTTCCTCTCACCAAGTCATAACATGAAGCTACTGGCTCTGTTCATTTTTTTCTTGTTTTTTACTTTTAAGCTTGGCTTCCTAGAGGTCACCCCTGTGTCTACACAGCATAGTGTCAGCCAATTATCGGAGAGTTTGTGTTCAAAGATCTAAATATCATTATGGTCAACTGATTTTGTCAAGGGTGCCAAGTCCACTCAAGGGGGAATGGATAATATCTTCAACAAATGGTGCTGAGAAAACTGAATAGTCATAAGCAAAAGAATGAAGGTAGACCCCTACCTCACACATACACAAAAATTAACTCAAAATGGATGAAGGACCTAAATATAAGTACCAAAACTATAAAACTCCTAGAAGAAAATGTAGGGAAGCATCTTCAGGTCCTTATGTTAGGCAATGGTTTCTTGGACTTTATATCAAAAGCATATGCAACAAAAGAAAAAGATAGATAAATAGAACTTCAAACAAAATTTAAAACAACTTCATCACAAAAGTAAAAAGACAACCTATAGGTTGGGAGATAATATTTGGAAACTACATATCCAGTAAGGTTTAATATCCAGACTATATAAAGAAATCCTACAACTCAACATTAAGAAGACAAACAATGCAATGGATAAAAAACTTAAATAGACATTTCTCCAGAGAAGATATAAAAATAGCCAGAAAGCTCATGAAAAGATGCTCAACATCATTAGCAATTAAGGAAATGCAAAACAAAACCACAATAGGATACCAGTTCACACTCACTAGAATGCTATTATTCAAAAAACTGAAACTAACAAGTGTTGGTGAGAATGTGGAGAAATAGGAACCCTCAGACTATTGTTGGTGGGATTGAAAAATGGTACAGCCACTCTGGGAAACAGTTTGGTGGTTCCTCAGAAAATTAAGTATAGAATTACCATATGACCTGGCAAATGCATTTTTCTAGGTATATACCCAAAAGAATTGAAATCAGGGACTCAAACAGATATCTGTACACCAACATTCATAGCAGCATTATTTACAATAGCCAAATGGTGGAAGCAACCCAGGTATCCATCAACAGATGACTGGATAAAGAAAATGTGGTAGATACACACAATGGATTATTTCTCAGCCTTAAAAAGAAATGAAGTTCTGACACATGCAACAACATGGATGAACGGTGAAGACATCAAGTTGAGTGAAATAAGCTGGAAATAAGTGGACAGGTCACTTGAATGAAACAACTAGAATATGCAAATTCACAGAGACAGAAAGTAGATTACAGGACACCAAGGCATCGGGGAAGCGGATCAGTGGGGAATAGGGAATTAATACTTAATGGGTACAGAGTTTCTTTTTGGGGTGATGGGAAAGTTTAGGTAATGGGTGGTGGTGGTAGCACAACATTGTGAATCTAACTAAACCACTGAATTGCATACTCAAAAGCAGTTAAATGGAAAATTTTGTGTTATATATATGTTACCACAGTAAGAATTTTTAAAAATCAAACAACAAACATCTCAAGCCATTAAAGCCTCCATCCTCTGCTGATGGGTATGTGTGTGTGTAGGAGAATGTGCTCAAAAGTGCAGGCCACTTTCAAGTCTGCCTTGGCTTTTACTTTCTGCCAGGCCCTTTCCATAACCCTGCACGCATGCACGAAGCCTCTGGGTTGGTCCTCATGGCCTGCCCCACTGTGGCAGAGCCTTATATCTGACCAAGCCGGGAAGTGGGGGAATGGACGCAGCCCCAGGCAAGAATGACACAGACTCCTTCTGTCTTTCCCAAAGCTCAGCAGTTTTTCAAGCATTAATGCCTCTCAGATTGTTGCATCGCTTTGATCAATTTCCAGAGCGCTAAATGGTTCTTTTTGTCAAATATGTCTAGCTTTATAGTTGTTTTGGGGGGGAAAGAAATGTTGTCAGTTCCTCATTCAGTCACAGTCACTCAAATTTGAGAATACATTTATAGTAAATAAGTTTTCCCACAGTATGTAGCCAACTGTAACTGAAATATTTAAATGATTCCTTTACAACGTTAATGACCCTATACAGAGGATCCACTATTCAAATTTAATCAAAACTTCTATTTCTGCTTTCCTTTTCTCTTTATTTCTATTTTTTCTTTCACTCATGCTTAGTTAATTCAATTAATTTTGTGATAAACATCAACTGACTCCCCATTATATGCCAGTCCACCACTTTTTCTTAGAACTTTTCACTTCTATTACCAGCAGTTGCCTCACTTCTACATCAGCAGCCCTATGATTCAAATACTTACTTTATCAAATTACTAATTACCAGATGTTATGGACCTTCAACACTGTTCTATCAATAATAGTAATAATAATAATATCAAATATTACATAAAACTTATCGTATGCCAGACATTAGTCTATGTACTTAGCATAGTTAATTCATTTAACTCACAACAACTCTATGACTAGCTACTCTTATTATCTTCACTTTGTAGATGAATAAACAGTGTCTCAGAGAAACTGAGTAACTTATTTGTGATCAGGCAGCTAGTAAGTGGCCAAGACAGGATTTAAATTCAGGCAGTCTGGCTTCAAAATCCATGTTCTTAACCACACTACACTGCCTCATGAGTACTTAATCTGCAAATGCCAAACATCTATTACTTCATTTTGATATCACCAAATCCATAAGGGGAAGGAAGTGTATACTTCAAAAAGACTAACAGTCTTTTTCACTTGAAATTATTCTGTCTGGCATTCAAAATTACCACATTACTTTTATTAAAGCTAAATGCTAATATTAGGAGAAAGTTGCTAACACGTTTTAAGCAAAAAAGCCACTATTATAAAACAAACTATTTTTGCATTGTATGAATACCCTAATTGCATCAGATCCATTTTCAAAATCAAACAATTCATGCCTACTGATTGAAATGGGGAATGTGGAAGGTATCAAGCATTTTAATATAAGTCTAATGTATCAAACATTGGTAAGAATTCATTATAATTATAGCATTTTACATTTTAAAATTTCAGGAAACATAAAAATGTTTAAGTTGTTTCTTCTTTGTTACAATGGGCTTTTCTACCCCTATTCTTTCCAAAACATGGCTTCAAATATTTTGACTTTTACTGAAGTCAATTTACTTATTAGTTGATAGGGTCTTCAATATATTTGCAAATGTAAATCTATAGGAAAAAGTATAATTGTTTTACCCATGACTATCTTGCTTAGTCTGCCATTTTAAATGACATACCAGGCCTCAGAGATCACACAAGGAAGTTCTGTTGCTGAAGAGAATGTGTTAGCCAGTGGCAAATTCAAGAGAACCACAGCCAACCTCCTTTCTCCCGAAGAATAGGCAACAAGCCTGTGCTTGAAGGCAGAGAAATTTATGTTTTGAAGGTCTTCTTCTCATATAATATCTCCCAACTGACAAAACATCTGTGGTATAATTAACTAAATACACACTGAAAAGTACAAACATGCATGCTCTGAGGATTTGTAAAATATAAGTATTTTTAAAAATAAAGATTGCATATAAAATGTAACTATGTTTACATCTGCACCATTCACTTGACTGGGACAGATCACTGAACCATAGGTACACGGGATTACAAAACTAGAAAGAAAGCAAGGACATGAAAAACCAGAGGAGAAAATTGCCCCAAAGTAGAATAGTTATTTCTATATAAACCATTCTGTGATTTTTAAAATGGCCTCTATGACCTACCTCTAAGGAAGCAGAAGAAGAAAGTCTTAATGACAAGTTGCTAATCATGCCAAGAGACCCCATTTCCCTTTCCTGATGATGTTTCCTAAACATGAGCCATAGTTTCCTTAGGCAGACCAATGACAGAATGTTGATTTACTATATAAGCTATCCATACCTGTATTTTGGGATTTATATACCTTAAGCCTGAAATCCTTCACAACATAACTTCTAATAAAGACAAGAGCAACAGACCTATATAAATTAATGCTGGGAATTCTATTTCCCATATTATATATTAATGACTACAAAATATAGCAGGCACTAGAATTCCCGTGAATAACTCAGGAAGTACCCAAATACTTTGAATTTACCTTATTGTGCCATAACAAAGAAGAAAGCAAATGAGAAGCTGTCTTTTTCCCCTTATTAGAATGAAATGTTTTACAAATCTTTGCTTTACCTCTTACTCCTTCTGCAAAGTGCTCTGAGTGTCCTCATCTCAGTATTTCCAACCTGATTATGTTTCTTTATATTTTATACACTCGCGTTAAAAAAAAAAAAAAAAAACAACTCCCTGATGTGCAACTCTAAGCCTTTTACTCTTTTGCCCAAAACTACAAATCTCAATTTTTTACTGAATTAAATACTATCACTCTACCTTGGTGTTCATGATGGTAGAACCCCATAAAAAAAGTCTAACATTTTTCTACTCACCTACTACTACTACTACTTTTCCCTATATTCATCTTTCTACTCCCGATAAACCAATCTTTTGAATTCCCAAACTAAGTCCTTCTGGCTCCTGCCTTTCCTTTGTTCAAGCTGTTCTCTCCACCTGGGATATTCTTCCTATATCCAACCTTATGATGCCAAAGTCCTGTCTAAGGCCCAGCAAAAATAACACTCCACAAAAACTTTCCTGATACTACCACCACAATGACCATAATCTCCCCCTTCTCTTGACCTGCCAAGGTATTTTTTAAACCTCTTTTGACATCCCTTATCAATTTCTGTCTTGTGGTACAGCTGTTTGTGAGTCTTATCTCTGTAGTTTACATTACTGTGCTTCGCATATCATGTCTTTGAATGGAACTAAAAATACTCTTCAAAAGAATACTAGGTAATTCTCTTCTTACTATATTCTCCTCTACCCTTTTTCCTCTTTTAAAAGAAACTTTTTTTTCCCTGATTAAAAAAAATGTTTCATATTTCATTAAACAGGAATTTTAGTTCTTGACTTTTCACAAATAACCTTTCCCTTTATGTTTTTCATAAACTTTCTAAAGATCCCAGGCCTGATAATTCCTACTGATTTGCTGTGATCCTATCATACCACAACAGTAGCAACTCTCATTGTATTCAATGAAACCCACTACTCAAAACCAAAGAAGTATTTTGAATATGGGGAATCAATTTAAGATACTCAGTAGAATTCTAAGCCTGTCCCTGGGATACTAAACTTTCATTATTAACAATCTCTTCAAAGCCATCAGAAATGTACTAACTGACACCAGTGTCCAAGTTTCATCCATGGATGAAACTAAAGGAGTGGCTAACTGGACAAGATTTTCTAACATCTCTCTCCCAAGCAACCCGAGTAGCCCATATCTAAGTTTATAAATATGAATTAAAGGCCAAAAAAAAAAAAACAGTCATATATGACTACAAAATGTAATAGCAAAAATAGAACAGCCCCTGAGGAACTAAAAGCAATACTTAAATTCACACCTATCCAAAGCACATGAAATTGACTAAATGTTAGCCTGCATTAAAAAAAGAAAATTAAGACCGACAAGTTTTAGCTATCCTTTCTGACCTCATCAATACTTTGATAATAATAGAAGCCTAAAGATATACAGTATTAATTCTGAATTTACAATCATTAAGGGGTCTTTCTTGCCCCCAAACTAATTTCTTTAAGGTTTTGGAGCTGTGGGCACTTCTAATTTGCATGATTCATAAACTTGGACAATAGGTCAATTACCTGTTGAATGAGTGAGCGAGCCTCTTCAGAGACACATTCTGGCATGTTCAAAGTAGTGTGAGTATTTATTCCTGCTGGATGGCACTCAACCAGAGTCTGAAACAATCAATCAGGTATACTTCTTATCCCAAACTTCATCACATTTTGTTCTATCACAGAATTTATGGACAGCAAATACAAACACCTCAATAGCCACCTTAGTTGGAGGTGCAGTAATCAACATAGGGGCACATAAGCAATTTAGGATAAGGGCTATTAGCCTACAGAACTTCTAACTTTGAAACCTGAGAGGAAGACAATTATTGAGATCAGATCATAAGCTTATTATGAAAGTCATTTTAGAGATATTTTCATGCTACTAGCCCTTTTCCCTTAGTTATACACAGAATGGCTCATAAGAAAAAGCTTAATTTACAAACAAAAACTAAAAAGGGACTTGATATCTCTGTATTTTAAAAATGTTCTTTAAAACCTTCAATGTTTACAGTTTGATAGTAACAATACTTTACATATTTGTAGTACTTTACGGTTTAAATGTCAAGGTACTTTGAGAACTCCACAACAATCTTAAGAAGTCAGTATGATCTACATTTTTAAGGTAGATGAACTACTTATAATAAAATTATAGCTATTTATTTCTTCTGTTTTCTTCCCAAGAAAACAATCTTCACAATACCCTAGCAAAGCCTATTAACCTCAAATATCATACTTAAAAGGTATTGATCAGAGAATACAAATTCTCTCCTTAAGCTGGGACAGGACAATTTACAGTATTGAGAAAAACTATAGCTACCTTTAATGTCTACATAATTTTCTAAAATGAGAATTCCTTCCTGGTTTCAAACAAAATGTTTAAAAATCCAGAGAATTCTAACATACTTAAAAGAACCTTACGCATTTAATTTGGTCAAAATTGAACCATAGAAAATGAATAGAAAGAATGTTCAGTATTATATTTCACTAACATTGCTATACAACAGAATTTTACAATTTATTCAATGTAATACAATTCTACTTAAAAAAAATCTAGGAAATAAACTTGCATTTATCTCTGGAAACAAAGCTTTTCTTATCTAGTTGCTGATCTTAAAAATAAAGGCAAAGGCTAATGGTCTAAATTTGAAATCTAGGTAGCATCTGGATAAATTTATGTCCAGGTCACTGCATACCTTGCCAGTGAGAAGTTCAAAGAGGACAGCACCCAAACTCCACCAATCACAGGCTTCAGTTTCTTCCGTGATTGCTCCAACCTCTAAACACACCAAAAAAGGTTGATATTAAAATTCCAAAGGTCAATTAAATTTTCAAAATTAACATGTATTAGCAAGGTGACCTTTTTAATGCTGAGAAAGCATATACTAAATACTACTGGGCTTTCAAAATTCCTGAAAGTTACTTATCCCTTTGGTCACCTACTGTGGATGCATTTTTTATTTTTTTGACACAGCCATATATTAAATTGAGACATTTTGTTCTTTAGTTGATAGAGGGACACCTTCAAGATGCTATACTTAAAACAGTTACATGAACCTACTAGATCAGCATTTTGCTAATTTTCCAAATTTGAGAAAGGAAGGTCAATTCTACTTAAGGGTCATTTTTTAGGTTTAGAAACAAAGACTCCTTAGGCTCAAAAGGAACTTCAAAAATCATCTAGTCCAATATTAATTATATTTTACTTACAAGTTAGAAACCAGACAGGTGACATGACATGGCCAATGTCCTATAGCAAATTTATAGCAGAATTTATATATAGTTTATAAAATCACCTTCCCTCTCCTATATTATCAATTGTTTTTGACTTGAGGAGGATGAGAAATACAACTCCACCCATTTTGTTGACTTTCCTTTCTCAAATTCGGAAAATTAGCAAAATGCTGATCTAGTAGGTCCATGTAACTCTTTTAAGTATAGCATCTTGAAGGCATCCCTCTATCAACTAAAGAACAAAATGTCTCAGTTTTATATATGGCTGTGTCAAAAAACTCAAAATGCATCCACAGTAGGTGACCAAAGGGATAAGTAATTTCTAACATCATTAGAAATGTTTTAAAACATGTCTGGGAGGCGGGGCAAGATGGCAGACTGGTGAGCTGTATGTTTTAGTTACTCCTCCAGGAAAGTAGGTAGAAAGCCAGGAACTGCGTGGACTGGACACCACAGAGCAATCTGACTTTGCGCATACTTCATACAACACTCATGAAAACGTGGAACTGCTGAGATCAGCGAAATCTGTAAGTTTTTGCGGCCAGGGGACCCGCGCCCCTCCCTGCCAGGCTCAGTCCCGGGGGAGGAGGGGCTGTCAGCTCCAGGAAGGAGAAGGGAGAACTGCAGTGGCAGCCCTTATCGGAAACACATTCTACTGATCCAATCTCTAACCAAACCATAGATAGACTGAGACCAGACACCAGAGAATCTGAGAGCAGCCAGCCCAGCAGAGAGGAGACAGGCATAGAAAAAAAAAACAACACGAAAAACTCCTAAATAAATGCGGAGGTTTTTGGAGTTCTGGTGAACAGAGAAAGGGGAAGGGCCCTGAGACGCATATGCAAATCCCGAAGAAAAGCTGATCTCTCTGCCCTGTGGACCTTTCCTTAATGGCCCTGGTTGCTTTGTCTCTTAGCATTTCAATAACCCATTAGATCTCTGAGAAGGGCCCGTTTTTTTTTGTTTGTTAGTTTGTTTTTTAATCTTTTTTCTTTTTCTAAAACAATTACTCTAAGAAGCCCAATACAGAAAGCTTCAAAGACTTGCTATTTGGGCAGGTCAAGTCAAGAGCAGAACTAGGAGAGCTCTGAGACAAAACGCAATAATCCAGTGGCTGAGAAAATTCACTAAACACAACTTCCCAAGAAAAGGGGGGTGTCCGCTCACAGCCATCATCCTGGTGGACAGGAAACACTCCTGCCCATCGCCAGCCCCGTAGCCCAGAATTGCCCCAGACAACCCACTGTGACGGAAGTGCTTCAAATAACAGGCACACACCACAAAACTGGGCGTGGACATTAGCCTTCCCTGCAACTTCAGCTGATTGTCCCAGAGTTGGGAAGGTAGAGCAGTGTGAATTAACAAAGCCCCATTCAGCCATCATTTCAGCAGACTGGGAGCCTCCCTACACAGCCCAGCAGTCCAGAACTGCCCTGGGGGGATGGCACTCACCTGTGACATAGCACAGTCATCCCTCAACAGAGGACCCGGAGTGCACGGCCTGGAAGAGGGGCCCACTTGCAAGTCTCAGGAGCCATACGCCAATACCAAGGACTTGTGGGTCAGTGGCAGAGACAAACTGTGGCAGGACTGAACTGAAGGATTAGACTATTGCAGCAGCTTTAAAACTCTAGGATCACCAGGGAGATTTGATTGTTAGAGCCACACCCCCCTCCCTGACTGCCCAGAAACACACCCCATATACAGGGCAGGCAACACCAACTACACACGCAAGCTTGGTACACCAACTGGACCCCACAAGACTCACTCCCCCACTCAGAACAAAGGCAAAGCAGGGGAGAACTGGCTTGTGGAGAACAGGTGGCTCGTGGACGCCACCTGCTGGTTAGTTAGAGAAAGTGTACTCCACGAAGCTGTAGATCTGATAAATTAGAGATAAGGACTTCAATTGGTCTACAAATCCTAAAAGAACCCTATCAAGTTCAGCAAATGCCACGAGGCCAAAAACAACAGAAAATTATAAAGCATATGAAAAAACCAGACGATATGGATAACCCAAGCCCAAGCACCCAAATCAAAAGACCAGAAGAGACACAGCACCTAGAGCAGCTACTCAAAGAACTAAAGATGAACAATGAGACCATAGTACAGGGATATGAAGGAAATCAAGAAGACCCTAGAAGAGCATAAAGAAGACATTGCAAGACTAAATAAAAAAATGGATGATCTTATGGAAATTAAAGAAACTGTTGACCAAATTAAAAAGATTCTGGACACTCATAGTACAAGACTAGAGGAAGTTGAACAACGAATCAGTGACCTCAAAGATGACAGAATGGAAAATGAAAGCATAAAAGAAAGAATGGGGAAAAAAATTGAAAAAATCGAAATGGACCTCAGGGATATGATAGATAATATGAAACGTCCAAATATAAGACTCATTGGTGTCCCAGAATGGGAAGAAAAGGGTAAAGGTCTAGGAAGAGTATTCAAAGAAATTGCCGGGGAAAACTTCCCAAATCTTCTAAACAACATAAATACACAAATCATAAATGCTCAGCAAACTCCAAATAGAATAAATCCAAATAAACCCACTCCGAGACATATACTGATCACACTATCAAACACAGAAGAGAAGGAGCAAGTTCTGAAAGCAGCAAGAGAAAAGCAATTCACCACATACAAAGGAAACAGCATAAGACTAAGTAGTGACTACTCAGCAGCCACCATGGAGGCAAGAAGGCAGTGGCACGATATATTTAAAATTCTGAGTGAGAGGAATTTCCAGCCAAGAATACTTTATCCAGCAAAGCTCTCCTTCAAATTTGAGGGAGAGCTTAAATTTTTCACAGACAAAGAAATGCTGAGAGAATTTGCTAACAAGAGACCTGCCCTACTGGAGATACTAAAGGGAGCCCTACAGACAGAGAAACAAAGAAAGGACAGAGAGACTTGGAGAAAGGTTCAGTACTAAAGAGATCCGGTATGGGTACAATAAAGGATATTAATAGACAGAGGGGAAAAATATGACAAACATAAACCAAAGGATAAGATGGCTGATTCAAGAAATGCCTTCACGGTTATAACGTTGAATGTAAATGGATTAAACTCCCCAATTAAAAGATATAGATTCACAGAATGGATCAAAAAAAATGAACCATCAATATGTTGCATACAAGAGACTCATCTTAGACACAGGGACACAAAGAAACTGAAAGTGAAAGGATGGAAAAAAATATTTCATGCAAGCTACAGCCAAAAGAAAGCAGGTGTAGCAATATTAATCTCAGATAAAATAGACTTCAAATGCAGGGATGTTTTGAGAGACAAAGAAGGCCACTACGTACTAATAAAAGGGGCAATTCAGCAAGAAGAAATAACAATCGTAAATGTCTATGCACCCAACCAGGGTGCCACAAAATACATGAGAGAAACACTGGCAAAACTAAAGGAAGCAATTGATGTTTCCACAATAATTGTGGGAGACTTCAACACATCACTCTCTCCTATAGATAGATCAACTAGACAGAAGACCAATAAGGAAATTGAAAACCTAAACAATCTGATAAATGAATTAGATTTAACAGACATATACAGGACATTACATCCCAAATCACCAGGATACACATACTTTTCTAGTGCTCATGGAACTTTCTCCAGAATAGATCATATGCTGGGACATAAAACAAGCCTCAATAAATTTAAAAAGAGTGAAATTATTCAAAGCACATTCTCTGACCACAATGGAATACAATTAGAAGTCAATAACCATCAGAGACTTAGAAAATTCACAAATACCTGGAGGTTAAACAACACACTCCTAAACAATCAGTGGGTTAAAGAAGAAATAGCAAGAGAAATTGCTAAATATATAGAGACGAATGAAAATGAGAACACAACATACCAAAACCTATGGGATGCAGCAAAAGCAGTGCTAAGGGGGAAATTTATAGCACTAAACGCATATATTAAAAAGGAAGAAAGAGCCAAAATCAAAGAACTAATGGATCAACTGAAGAAGCTAGAAAATGAACAGCAAACCAATCCTAAACCAAGTACAAGAAAAGAAATAACAAGGATTAAAGCAGAAATAAATGACAACGAGAACAAAAAAACAATAGAGAGGATAAATATCACCAAAAGTTGGTTCTTTGAGAAGATCAACAAGATTGACAAGCCCCTCGCTACACTGACAAAATCAAAAAGAGAGCAGATCCATATAAACAAAATAATGAATGAAAAAGGTGACATAACTGCAGATCCTGAACAAATTAAAAAAATTATAAGAGGATACGATGAACAACTGTATGGCAACAAACTGGATAATGTAGAGGAAATGGACAATTTCCTGGAAACATATGAACAACCTAGACTGACCAGAGAAGAAATAGAAGACCTCAACCAACCCATCACAAGCAAAGAGATCCAATCAGTCATCAAAAATCTTCCCACAAATAAATGCCCAGGGCCAGATGGCTTCACAGGGGAATTCTACCAAACTTTCCAGAAAGAACTGACACCAATCTTACTCAAACTCTTTCAAAACATTGAAGAAAATGGAACACTACCTAACTCATTTTATGAAGCTAACATCAATCTAATACCAAAACCAGGCAAAGATGTTACAAAAAAGGAAAACTACCGGCCAATCTCCCTAATGAATATAGATGCAAAAATCCTCAACAAAATACTTGCAAATCGAATCCAAAGACACATTAAAAAAATCATACACCATGACCAAGTGGGGTTTATTCCAGGCATGCAAGGATGGTTCAACATAAGAAAATCAATCAATGTATTACAACACATTAACAAGTCAAAAGGGAAAAATCAATTGATCATCTCAATAGATGCTGAATAAGCATTTGACAAAATCCAACATCCCTTTTTGATAAAAACACTTCAAAAGGTAGGAATTGAAGGAAACTTCCTCAACATGATAAAGAGCATATATGAAAAACCCACAGCCAGCATAGTACTCAATGGTGAGAGACTGAAAGCCTTCCCTCTAAGATCAGGAACAAGACAAGGATGCCCGCTATCACCACTGTTATTCAACATTGTGCTGGAAGTGCTAGCCAGGACAATCCGGCAAGACAAAGAAATAAAAGGCATCCAAATTGGAAAAGAAGAAGTAAAACTGTCATTGTTTGCAGATGATATGATCTTATATCTAGAAAACCCTGAGAAATCGACGATACAGCTACTAGAGCTAATAAACAAATTTAGCAAAGTAGCGGGACACAAGGTTAATGCACATAAGTCAGTAATGTTTCTATATGCTAGAAATGAACAAACTGAAGAGACACTCAAGAAAAAGATACCATTTTCAATAGCAACTAAAAAAATCAAGTACCTAGGAATAAACTTAACCATAGATGTAAAAGACCTATACAAAGAAAACTACATAACTCTACTAAAAGAAATAGAAGGGGACCTTAAAAGATGGAAAAATATTCCATGTTCATAGATAGGAAGACTAAATGTCATTAAGATGTCAATTCTACCCAAACTCATCTACAGATTCAATGCAATCCCAATCAAAATTCCAACAACCTACTTTGCAGACTTGGAAAAGCTAGTTATCAAATTTATTTGGAAAGGGAAGATGCCTCGAATTGCTAAAGACACTCTAAAAAAGAAAAACCAAGTGGGAGGACTTACACTCCCTGACTTTGAAGCTTATTATAAAGCCACAGTTGCCAAAACAGCATGGTACTGGCACAAAGATAGACATATAGATCAATGGAATCAAATTGAGAATTCGGAGATAGACCCTCAGATCTATGGCCGACTGATCTTTGATAAGGCCCCCAAAGTCACGGAACTGAGTCATAATGGTCTTTTCAACAAATGGGGCTGGGAGAGTTGGATATCCATATCCAAAAGAATGAAAGAGGACCCCTACCTCACCCCCTACACAAAAATTAACTCAAAATGGACCAAAGATCTCAATATAAAAGAAAGTACCATAAAACTCCTAGAAGATAATGTAGGAAAACATCTTCAAGACCTTGTATTAGGCGGCCACTTCCTAGACTTTATACCCAAAGCACAAGCAACAAAAGAGAAAATAGATAAATGGGAACTCCTCAAGCTTAGAAGTTTCTGCACCTCAAAGGAATTTCTCAAAAAGGTAAAGAGGCAGCCAACTCAATGGGAAAAAATTTTTGGAAACCATGTATCTCACAAAAGACTGATATCTTGCATATATAAAGAAATCCTAAAACTCAATGACAATAGTACAGCCGGCCCAATTATAAAATGGGCAAAAGATATGAAAAGACAGTTCTCTGAAGAGGAAATACAAATGGCCAAGAAACACATGAAAAAATGTTCAGCTTCACTAGCTATTAGAGAGATGCAAATTAAGACCACAATGAGATACCATCTAACACCGGTTAGAATGGCTGCCATTAAACAAACAGGAAACTACAAATGCTAGAGGGGATGTGGAGAAATTGGGACTCTTATTCACTGTTGGTGGGACTGTATAATGGTTCAGCCACTCTGGAAGTCAGTCTGGCAGTTCCTTAGAAAACTAGATATAGAGTTACCATTCGATCCAGCGATTGCACTTCTCGGTATATACCCGGAAGATCGGAAAGCAGTGACACGAACAGATATCTGCACGTCAATGTTCATAGCAGCATTATTCACAATTGCCAAAAGATGGAAACAACCCAAATGTCCTTCAACAGATGAGTGGATAAATAAAATGTGGTATATACACACGATGGAATACTACGCGGCAGTAAGAAGGAACGATCTCGTGAAACATATGACAACATGGATGAACCTTGAAGACATAATGCTAAGCGAAATAAGCCAGGCACAAAAAGAGAAATATTATATGCTACCACTAATGTGAACTTTGAAAAATGTAAAACAAATGGCTTATAATGTAGAATGTAGGGGAACTAGCAATAGAGAGCAATTAAGGAAGGGGGAACAATAATCCAAGAAGAACAGATAAGCTATTTAACGTTCTGGGGATGCCCAGAATGACTATGGTCTGTGAATTTCTGATGGATATAGTAGGAGCAAGTTCACAGAAATGTTGCTATATTAGGTAACTTTCTTGGGGTAAAGTATGAACATGTTGGAAGTTAAGCAGTTATCGTAGGTTAGTTGTCTTTTTCTTACTCCCTTGTTATGGTCTCTTTGAAATGTTCTTTTATTGTATGTTTGTTTTCTTTTTAACTTTTTTTTCATACAGTTGATTTAAAAAAGAAGGGAAAGTTAAAAAAAAAAAAAAAAACAAGGGAAAAAAAAAAAAGATGTAGTGCCCCCTTGAGGAGCCTGTGGAGAATGCAGGGGTATTCGCCTACCCCACCTCCATGGTTGCTAACATGACCACAGACATAGGGGACTGGTGGTTTGATGGGTTGAGCCCTCTACCACAGGTTTTACCCTTGGGAAGACGGTTGCTGCAAAGGAGAGGCTAGGCCTCCCTATGGTTGTGCCTAAGAGCCTCCTCCCGAATGCCTCTTTGTTGCTCAGATGTGGCCCTGTCTCTCTAGCTAAGGCAACTTGAAAGGTGAAATCACTGCCCTCCCCCCTACGTGGGATCAGACACCCAGGGGAGTGAATCTCCCTGGCAACATGGAATATGACTCCCGGGGAGGAATGTAGACCTGGCATCGTGGGACGGAGAACATCTTCTTGACCAAAAGGGGGATGTGAAAGGAAATGAAATAAGCTTCAGTGGCAGAGAGAATCCAAAAGGAACCGAGAGGTCACTCTGGTGGGCACTCTTATGCACACTTTAGACAACCCTTTTTAGGTTCTAAAGAATTGGGGTAGCTGGTGGTGGATACCTGAAACTATCAAACTACAACCCAGAACCCATGAATCTCGAAGACAGTTGTATAAAAATGTAGCTTATGAGGGGTGACAAGGGGATTGGGAAAGCCATAAGGACCACACTCCACTTTGTCTAGTTTATGGATGGATGAGTAGAAAAATAGGGGAAGGAAACAAACAGACAAAGGTACCCAGTGTTCTTTTTTACTTCAATTGCTCTTTTTCACTCTAATTATTATTCTTGTTATTCTTGTGTGTGTGCTAATGAAGGTGTCAGGGATTGATTTGGGTGATGAATGTACAACTATGTAATGGTACTGTGAACAATCGAAAGTACGATTTGTTTTGTATGACTGCGTGGTATATGAATATATCTCAATAAAATGAAGATTAAAAAAAAAAAAAAAAAAAAGACATAATGCTGAGCAAAATAAGCCAGGCACAAAAAGAGAGATATTGTATGTTACCACTAATGTGAATTCTGTGAAAAATGTACAATGTTTTATACTGTAGAATGTAGGGGACCTAGAGATTAGAGATACCAATTAGTGGAGGGGGAATGATAATCTAATAAGAACAGATAAACTATGGAGGGTAATCTCAATGCTATGGGAATGCTCAGGAATGATTATGGTTTGTAAACTTTCTTGGATATAGGAAGATCATGTTGGAAGCAATAGAGTTATTTTAGGTTTTTTTTTCTCTTATTCCTTTGTTTTCTTAGGGGTTGTTAATTTTCTTGGGGTATGGTAGGAACATGTTGGAAGCAATGTAGTTATTTTAGATTATTTGTTTTTCTTACTCCTCTGGACATGGTTTATTAATTTTCTTGGGGTATGGTAGGAACATATTGGAAGCAAAGTAGTTATTTTAGGTTATTTGTTTTCCTTAATCCATTGCTTTGTTTGAAATGTTGTGGGGTTTTTTTGGTTGTTGTTTGCCTGTTTGTTTTTAATTTTTTGATAAACAAAGTTAAAAAATTGAAAAAAAATCAGTAGAAAAATGGGAGTAAAAACTAAATGACAAATAGGGTGGGATGGGGGGATGGTTTGGGTATTCTCTTTTCACTTTTATTTTTTATTCTTATTCTGATTCTTTCTGATGTAAGGAAAATGTTCAGAAATAGATTGTGGTGATGAACGCATAACTATATGATCATACTGTGAACAGTTGATTGTATACCATGGATGACTGTATGGTTTGTGAATATATTTCAATAAAACTGAATTAAAAAAAATAAAAATAAATAAAAAATAAATAAAAGGATATACATATAAAAATAAAAAATAAAAAATAAAAAAAAACATGTCTGAAATTACTGGCTGAGGTAAGGGCTTTTAGGTTATCTACAGATTACCATAATCTTTTTCCGTGTTATCCCCCTCTTTCACCGTGGCAAGTTCCTGAAAAGTAATATGAGATTTTTGGTATCATCTTTCAGGTTCCTCCATGAGTCACTAACAACTTCTCATTTCACCTTTTTTGAGTTTTAGTCCTTTAGTTATGCTTGGTGTCTCCTTGTCCTTTCCTAACGACATTCAATTAGTCAGTAGGCCACTTTTTGTGACTATAGATCCTCTACAATTCTCACCAATAATGTTCTAAGTAGCTGGGTTGGAACTTGGGAAGTAGTAAGTAGAAGTGGTGCTCAGGAGCCCAGCCATTTGACAAATGCTTAGTAAATTTACTGTGTGAAAGAACCATATAACTCATAAAATAGTTTCAGCTTTAAGTCTTGAAGCAAAGGTCATGTGGACCAGAAAAATAAAAAAGAGCCATTCCTATGCAAAATACTGAAATTGCTACATTTCAGCAACCCTCTTCCATATCCACAAGCCTCCCTCTTCTTCCCAGTTTTGGATTGCCTAGACCTACATTCCTGCATTCTGGCCCCTACCCAGTCTATCCTCCCCAGGCCAAATCACAACCATCCATTCTCTAACTATAGCTGTTCTCAGCTAGGTGGTAAAAGAAAACAGAGATATTGAACTCATTCAAACTATTGTGTGAATGACTGAGTCTCTTCATCCATTTGCATTTATAAAATATTTGCTTGTTTGAAAAACTGAGAACTACTTATCTAACAATAAAGATTTAATTATAAAAATTGTGATATACCCTTTGGATGGAATACTACCACATAACTATTTTAAATGATGTATTCATACAAGACTTAATTATATAAGTAAATGTTCAGATATTTTAAGATTAAAAAAAGCTATAAATCAGCAGATTCCAATTTTAAAAGCATGTAGTTACAAAAATGACTAGTGAGAAAATATGATAAAATGTTATAGTGATTTGTCTCTGTGGTGGTGGTGAGTTTTATTTTTATACTTATTAACCTAAATGAATAACTAAGTGGCATAATTTTTAAGAGGATAACAAGTTGACATGAAAACAAAGATGAAGCTATGTAGGCAATCCTCCTTAAGAGGATTCTCCTACAACTGATTAGGAATCAGGAGATCTGGGTTAAGGGCCTTGAAGAATTCTCCTGATCTTCTCCAGAACATGAGGGTTAGATCTGAGGACCTCTTGGTTAAGTTTAGCTCAAACGATTTTGATACTCAAGGAGTCCCTAAAATAGTGATTCTCGTGAAGGACAATAACCATATGTAACACTTTCCATGAATTATTTAAAATTTTCAAGCAACCCTATCAAGAACTTTTCTAGGAGGAGTGATTTTGGGGAAGGAGAGAAAATACTGTTTGTGTGTCCAGGGAGAAGAGGGATATCTCTTCCCAGTCAGCTCAAAGAAAAGTTGCAAAAATTAATGATATATTGTGTTGTATATATCTTACCACAATAAATAATTTTTTAAAATTAATGAGATAGTTTCATAGGATGTAACAACATGACCTGAGGAGCCCTAAACTACAGCCAAACCCCAAGTCTCTGCTCATAAAGGTTCCCTGCTAGAACTGAGCAGAGGATTGCTGAGATAGGTCTATGTAATAAATGGCTAACACAATTTATAAAGATACCTTTTAGATTCAGCAGATGGTCCAAAGTGATATCACCAGTTCAGCCTCAACCATCAAAAGCTACATGCCATGCCTGTTCTCCCATATCACTGCTGGGAATGTACACCCCAAGTGAAATGTGTCAGTATGTGTGTGAAGGGGTAGGTATTCTTGAAGTCACAAGATAATCATAGTGCATATTCCTGAGCCTCAAAGATTTTTGTATGTATGGGAAGGGTTGGGATATTGTTTTATTATTAAAAGAAACAGACCTATTATGGAACAGAACATAAAATTTGCATGGGTTTGCAAGAAAAAAAAGACTTCAACAAAACTTCAGGATCATACTCCATTGATACCCTGGAGTACCTATGCTGTATCATTTCTGCAGTCAGAAGTACTTGGATGGAAAAGTTTCAGAGGCACTTCATGAGAACAGACAAGGTGTATTCATTTATTGGTTTCTATAAACTTATTCAACTAAGGAGTCAAAGGACTAGGTTGATTGGTTTTAAGCTGCTTTGAAATCTCTGGCAATTTCCTTCCAGAGTATTTAACAGGTAGACAATGATCAACATACAGCTTCAAATGTGGATTGCCACAATGTCTGATGAGCCCCAATCTGTAGGTGAGGAAACAGAAAAGTAGCAAGAAAGCCTAGGAAGTCCTAGAGCTAATTTACTTTCCCATTCTTCAGTCAGCTTTCTATCTAGTCCAGCATGTACCAAGTGGCACTTTTTGGTGACACTCTAGCACTGCCAACTTAATATAATCTTTCACTCCCCATTTCTTTTTCCATTTTTCCTTGCTCTTTACTTCATCCTTCCTCTGATGGCCTGCTTCTTTTTCCTCTCCCCTATTCTTTCTTTCTTCCCTTCTCTCAGATGTCCTCAGTAAGCTTTTTAATGGCTCTCAGGTCTAAAGAGAATGCTGATCCCAATTGAAGCCAAATTGCTTCTGAAAATAAGAAGGCAGGTAGGCTGAATGTCATCTTTAATCTGACTGGGCTACTAAAGAAGGATAATTTTTTTTTTCTCATGGAAACCTGAAAAAAAAAGACACTGCACAAGTTTTAAACCCATCTTCTTAATCGTGCAGCTTGAAACTCCTCAAAATGACATTATATTACACAAGACCACATTAATTAATGTGAATTTGACATCATAAGAAGAGGTAGTGGCCAATCGTTTTGGTTTTCAAAGATAACATGGCTGTATACTACAACAAAGAGTTCTACATTTAGGTAATATATAAAGAAGACATTCCTAACAGCTTAGAAGCTTAAATATTAGAACAAGTAAAAGAAAGTACTTGTGGAAATTTCTTCTTTAAGGCTTTTAAAACAAAAACCTTTTTTCTTTTCATCAGAATGTTGGTATCTTGGCTGTCCCTTCAAGATTCCTTAAGAACCAACAATTCTTAGATTAAAAATTTAAAGATATACCTTTAGATTGTGTAACTGAGAAGTTATTTAAGGACTGATGATGATTACTGAATCACTTTATATAGATATTCCTTTTTACTTTCTGATGTATTAGACAAAGGGAAATATCTGAAACCTGAACTGTTATCCAGCTGCCTTGATCTCTGATAATAATTGCATAGTCTTTATCTTGTGGCTTTGTGATTGTAAAAACCTTGTCACTTCTTCCCTTGAATCCATTTATTCTACTTTAGAGCCTTATGATCACTAAAGACAGCCCCTAATGTTTATTAATGAAGGGTCTTGGGTCAGCCCAGAACTAACCCACCCCAAGTCCAAAGTTATCTTGATAACCCAGCTGGATCTATCCAAAATGGGCAGGCCTGTTATGCGCAGCTTAGACTTTAACCTACAAGTCATCTATACCTCATTATAATACGAAAAATCACGCCCATCATTATATTAAGGCCGCCATTTTCTTACACACATTCTATGACTAAGCATGTAATCAATCTGTGCATGCTCAATAATTAGATCACTTCTAATTACATCATCTGGAGCCACTATACTCATTATCCTAAAACCTGCTCATCTTTTGATGCTATAAAACTATCAGAATTTCTGCTGTTCAGGGAGACAGATTTTGGACCAATAGGCCATCTGTTCTCCTGCTTTGCACCTAGCAATAAAACTCTTTCTCTCTTTGAAACCCTGGTGTCTCAGGAATTGGTCATTTGAATGCATGGGGCAAAAGAACCCACCGCCTTGGTCCGGTAACAATTGCATTGCAGAAAAGAAGCTTGAAGCTATATGGCTCACAAAATTAGAACCACTATACTAAAATGGTTTTACTTGAAAAATCTATATACAAAATTTAAACATAATACAAGATTACTGATCTATATGCAAAGTACATGATAGCTACTACAAACACCTGACGAATAGTCAGATATATGTTTCTAACATCAAAAGTAGAGAATGCAAAGAAATACCAAATAAATATATGAGACCATTTTTAAAATATAACATAGTGAAGCTGAAATATCGTTAAACTCCTACCCAGAATTTTAAAAATCTTGAGAAAAACTAGAATCTATTTTCAAGGATAAATTCTAACACAGTTTTTTTTTTTTAAATCAATTTTCAAAATATATTTCCCATAAAACCCAGTGTGCTAAATTTCTGTGCTTGCCCCTCTCCCCCACCACTACATTCTATGATTGCAATTTCTAGGCTGGATAGAATACTACTTTGTTCTCTACAAGTGCAGTAGTACTATTGGCATTAAGTGATCTGGAGGAAAAAATAAATCATTCTCTAAGAAAAACAACCAAATTATCAGGTTATTCCCACAAAAACTCAAAGAGAATTTGTGACATCAATGAATCCAAAATTTCTGCCTCTGAGTCAGAGAGACATATTGCCAGGGCTTTTGTTATGCTACTGATTGAGCTTGGCTGAGTAAGTCACTGAGCTTCTCTGAAAATGACGACGGCCAGATCTCTAACATTCTTTCTACCTCATAATCTGTAATTTTATGATCCTGAAAGTGTTTTCAAAAGCACTCATGAGCCTTTCTCATAACTTCTCCCTCCATTAACCTAAGATGCCCAAAGAGTGGGATTATGCTAAGATGAACTAGCACTCTTCAATCTTCTTCCTAATTTTCTCCTTTTTATACATAGCCACTCTTTCCCTTTCCCTAAGGGACTAATCACCTATCTGGTGGCAAACAAAATGAATTAAGTGTCACTAAATCTAACCATTATCATCTTTTAATACAATGGGCACACAATCAGTTCCACATCAGATTTCAACTCATTGAAAAAATTTTAAGGACACCAAAAATGTGGGAACAATTGAGTAAAATTCTAGAACTTTTATTTTTAGCATTAGCAAATTTGATATTCTAACCACAATAGAGAATCTTACTGATTCATACTAATGATTCAAACTATCAGATTTTACAAGTGAATAAATAAGTTTAAATAAAACAATAAAGACATTACATCATAAAAAATGTTTTCTCTACTCACATTTAACACCTCAAAGAACACTCTTCTACAAGCTAGGATATTTTTCAGAAAAATAATGCTGCCTTGGTAACCCATATTGACAAAGGGCTTGCAAAAACACAGAATAAGAGTTTTATAGTCTTTATGACAATCAGTTAGAGTCTATTAAATCTCCCTCTTATAGCCAAAAATAATAGTGTTTAACCTGACCCACAAACTGTAACTATACCTGAAAAGTAAAGGAGCAAAAAATTAGAAAGCTTAGACTCTGGCAACCATAAAATGTCTACAACAATAAGGGAAATCAAGGGAAAGCAAAGTAAGTACTCTCACACTTGAGGAAGTTTGAAATACATTGGCGAGAACATGTGATTCCAGAATTACTAAAATCATGACATACACTTGACTATGATCACAGGCCCTGTCTTCCAGAACCACACAGTTTAAACCACATAAATTTGTCAAAGACATAACTCAAAAATACAAATCAAAGACAGCAGTAAAACTACACTAGAAATTTTACAGAAAATTGAGAAAGCTAGAAAATGCAGATCAAACTCAAGTTCTAAATGAATACCAACCTTTCTACAAGGTTTTATAAAAATGAACCACCTTGCATTTTTAGCAATTGTAGTGCCCTAAATACTCAAATTCAAAATTTAGTTTTCTTCAAGGAACATTACTGTTAAGATGTTTGATTAGTAAGAGAATAACATTCCACATTTAGTTCTTTGATAGCTTTGTTATGGCGCACCTCCAGATTGGTGATTTCACATGATTATACTCCCCAGTTTTTCTATTAAATGAGATTCACACATATCATCTCATTCTTCCCTTTACCCTACTCAAACTAATAATATAGTTGCCCAACCACATTCCAAAAATCTCCAGGGACAATTCCATAATTTCCCTCTGACAGCATGTTCTGTTGTTGCTATCTTTCTTCTAAGATATGGTTGAAAATATAGAAAGCTCAGACTTATCTTAAAAGATAATTTCACACATAGAGAAATTCTATGTTAATTTATAACAAGTATTTAAACATGTAAATATTCCTAAACTGTTTAACTATGCTTTCTTTAACATATAATACCTTTCATTCTCAAAGTAATAGCAACTGAGAACTGTTATTAAGAGGTCATATAAAAGCCAACAAATCCTCAACATGATAAAGGGCATATACAAATAACCCACAGCTAACATCATACTCAAGGGTGAAAGATTGAAATCGTTTCCTCTGAGACCAGGAAAAAGACAAGGTGGCCCACTGTCACCCTGTTGTTCAACATTGTACTGGAAGTTCTAACTAGAGCAATTAGGAAAGAAAAGAAATAAAAGGCATCCAAATTGGAAAGGAAGAAGTCAAACTTTCCCTATTTGCAGACGATAGGATTCTATACAGAGAAAATTCTGAAAAATCCACAACAAAGCTATTAGAGCTAATTAAATTCAGCAAAACAGCCAGGGTATAAGTTCTACATGCAAAAATCAGTAATGTTTCTATACACTAGTAGTGAATAATCTGAACAGGAAATCAAGAAAAAAAATTCAATCGACAACAGCAACTAAAAGAATCAAGTATCTAATAAAAAATCTAACCAAGGATGTAAAGGACTTTCACACAGAAAACTAGAAAACACTGCTAAAAGACATCAAAGAATACCTAAAATAAATGGATGGGAAGACTAAATATTGTTAACATGTTAATTCTACCTAAAGTGATTTACAGATACAATGCAATCCCAAACAAAATTCCAACAGCCTTCTTTGCAGAAATGGAAAAGCCAATCATCAGATTTATATGGAAGGATAAGGTGCTCCAAATAGCCAAAACCATCTTTAAAAAGCAAAACAAAATTGGAGGACTCACATGTCTCAATTTTAAAAAGTTTTACAAAACCGCAGGAATCAAAACAGCATGGTACTAGCACAAGGATAGACATATAGACCAGTGAAATTGAACTGAGAGTTCAGAAACAAACCCTCACATCAATGGCTGAATGATTTTTAACAAGGGTGCCAAGTCCACTCAGAATTGGAAAAGAATGGTTTCTGCAACAAATACTGCTGGGAAAACTGGATGCCCATATGCAAAATAATGAACCTTACAACATATACAAAAGCCAAAACAAAATGGATCAAACACCCAAATATAAGAACCAAAATTATAAAATTCCTAGAAGAAAACAGAGAAGCATCTTCAGCCAATGTGTTAGCAATGGTTTCTTAGATTTTATACCAAAAGCATGAGCAAAAAAAGAAAAAAATAGATAAATAGCATCTCAGCAAAATTTAAAACTTTCGTGCAAAGGACTTCACCACGAAAGTAAAAAGACAACCTACAGAATGGGGGAAAATATTTGGGAACCATATATATGATAATGGTTTAATATCCAGAATATATAAAGAAATCCTATAACTCAACAACAAAAAGACAAACAACCCAATTTAAAAAATGGCAAAAGACTTGACTCAACATTTCTCCAAAGAAGATATGCAAATTGCCAAAAGCATATGAATATCATTAGACATTAGGGAAATGCAAATAGAAAACACAATGAGATTGAGATATCACTGCACACCCACTAGGATGCCTACTGTAAAAAAAAATAAAAAGAAAAGGAAAATAACAAGTGTTTGAGAGGATGTGGAGAACATTCATTCATTGTTGGGGGGAATGTAAGATGGTGCAGCTGCTGTGGAAGACAGTAAGGCAGTTCCTTACAAAGTTAAGTGAAGAACAGAACTACCACCTCTAGGTGTATACCCAAACAAATATCTGAAGCGGGAAATATTTGCATACCAATGTTCATAATGGCATTATTCACAATTGCCAAAAAATAGAAGCAACTCAGGTGTCCATCAATTTATGAATGGGTAAACAAATTGTGTTATTCACATACAGTGGAATATTATTCAGCCATAAAAAGGAACAGAGTTCTGATACATGCGACAACATGGATAAACCCTGAAGACATCATGTTACTGAAATAAGCCAGACACAAAAGGACAAATAATATATATTCTCACTAATACGAAACAATTAGAATAGCAAATTCATAGCCAGAAACTTTCTTCCGGTGGTTGGGGGGGAGGGGGCACAGGGCATAAGAAGTTAATGCTTAACTGGTACAGAAAAGTTTGGAAAAGTTTTGAGAATGGGTGGTGGTGATGGTAGTACAACATTGTGAATGTAATCAACAGCACTGAATTATGTACTTGAATGTGGTTAAAAGGGGATTTCTTAGATTGTACATGTTACTAGAATAAAAATTAAAAAAAAAAAACAACACAGGACTGTACAACACAAACAGTGATCCCAAATGTAAACTATGGGCTATAATTAATAGTAAAATCATAATGTATTTCAGCAATTTTAAGAAAGGTACCACATTTAATGTAAGGTATAATAATGGGGTGGGGGTATGGGAACTCTGTATCTTTTGCATTGTTCTGTAAAATTCCAACTTCTCTAATAAAAAAAAGCATATAAAAAAAGGTCAATGAAATAGTAGCAATTGTTACAAATGACGTGTTTAGATAATATACAAGTTCAACCAACATTTAGATGCTAGAAGAAATGTCACAAAAATAATATCTAAATATAATATCTGAATGGCAGAATTATGAGAAAATTTTAAAGCCTTAGGCCCAAACAACACATTAAAATGATAATTAGTAGTTAAGTATACTTTTGTTTGCGAGGGGAAATACAGTCTTCTAATGCCATACAATAAGCTTGCCCTCCAATAAAAAAAAATTATAAGAAATCTGACTTCAATGATCTGAGCTTAAGAATTTCAACTCCCCCTTTTGGAAAAGAAACTAAAGTAACAAAAACATATTAAAATTTAGGATCAAACGTTTAGATCTTTGATGATAATGTAAGAATTAAGACAAATTCTTATAAACCCTAAAATAAGTTACTATGTACACTTTCATAGTATTAGAAAGAAAGCTGAAATGTCTAAATTTTCCATAAAGCCTGGAAGTGTTCGATAAGATTTAAACTTCTTTCTTCCAAGGAAATCAGACTTCATTGGTAGACTTAGCAGTAGAGAGAAGAAAAAAAAAATCTGATCTGTCATTAGTGACATACTTGGATCGGGGAAAGAACATCATCCTACTTCTGCAGTGAGCATTGCATGTCATCCAGGGCACGGAAACATTACTATTGTGTTCCTACACAGACAATCCTTCCCTGAAGCATCTGTTGCTAATTGAAAGGGACTAGAATGACAAAATCCTAGTCAATTTCTCTCACAAGATCTTGCTGTGTATAAAGATTTTCTATGCAGGGGCTGAGCATTAGTCTTCCACTGCAGCTGACGACTAAAGAGCAAAGAGAAAGAAACAAAGAAGAAAGCATTTTTTGCATCCAACAATATATGCAACTAAACTGTGGAAAGAGGGACAGCTATGCCTGTCTTTTGTTAGCTCAGAAAATTACCATGCTATAAACCCATTCTATAAACACAACTGTTGAACTATGAAGACCTATTAATACTCAAGTTAACCAACAGTATACATCTTCTGTTTTGGTAGACTCTTTTTTATATAAATCTTTAAAAGTAATTGTTGATATTATAACAACTATGTCTTTTACTTCTGGCTCCTAGGCATGGTGTCTGGGACACAGGAGGCACTTAATAGATGTCTGTTGAATAAATACATCCATTTTGTATTTTGCAGCACTATTCATTCAAGGTATTCAAAGAACCTAAAAAAGCCTCATCACATTCATTTTCTTTAAGTCTCCTTGAGAATAAGATCTCCATCAAGTCCTTTTGCACTTTTACATGATACAGGCAAGAAAGTTTAAAACTATCTAAACCATACTCTGGCTGCTGGATGAAGAACATATTAGGAATGAGAATGGAGGTCAGTCACTGATGATTACAACAGTCCAGGCAAGAGATGATGGTGACTTAAAACTCATGTGGTAGACACATTACAATGCAACCCCTCACCCCACCCTAGCAGAGTGCAAAGATTGCTTCTGGGTGCTTAAGTTTGCTCAGGTGATGTTCACAACATCAAGGAATAAATTAAAAATAACCTGGGAGCAGAACAAAGCCAGGATTGGGAGATAACTCAAGGTTTCCCCTGGCCCTGATGAATTAAAGGAATCTAGGCACATACTTGTAAGAAATGTGCTACAAGTTTATAAACTAGCTATAATACCTGACTGGTGATCTGGTGAGATAATTAGTATCAGTTAGGGATTTCTAAAAAATGTTATCAAAAACAAATTCATTAAAGTGTGTTTTTAGGACAACTATATTACCTAGGTTTTCCCAATGTATTCTTATTTTAGACATAGAGACAAATTTTTTCAAGTTTCCACAAACAAGACAAAATGCTGCAACTGAAAGCCATCATCAGCTATGAGAATAAAATGAAATTTCATTTAATTCCAGGGTATTTTGTTCCTCCAATACATACAAACTAAACTCTTAAAGTTTAGAAGTTTAAAGTTTAATAGTCTGAGTGTGCACAAATGTTCAGAGACCCTGCATTTAAAATGAGGTAATTAGGACAGATGAAACTCAAGATCTTAATTCTCAGGGTGATATATTAACTAGGGCCTGTAATTTTCATTTCCTAGTCCATCCTTTCAAATGGGTATTTTGCTCCTTTTTTCTTATATATTTCAGAAGACGTTTGCTGCCCTAATTATCATTCTGTATTCCATGAAATCCTCAAACACTGTATTGAATTATTTGAATGCCACATCTGGTGAGTGGGACATATGAACTATTTAAAAGTTCCTGGTACCTCATTATTCTAATTAGTTAGCATATTATCCAGAGAAGACCAATGAGAGACTGGCACTTTCCAGGGAGAAAAGTCTGCAACAGCCAGGGACTCTGCTCTTCTCCACAGTGCCACAAGGTGATAGGAGTGATGTGACGCTGCTCCACCTTTCACACATTTGCCTTCTTGGCTCATCTCAGTCTCTACTCTTGCTTCCTGCCACCACCACAGTATTAATTCAGTTGCAAGTTAATTCAATTACCTGAAACCCTGGGCCTGTTGTATTGTGGGGAATTGGATGAAAGTACAGACTACACTCAGCTAGTTCAGGCTAGGCTTAACAAAATACCTAATTTTGCTTTTCTCCCACTACCCACTCTGAATTTCCTGTTGTCCTGGTGACCCAAAACCACATTCTGAGCTTGCGTGCAAATATTTCACAACTTGGGTCAAAACTCCTTGAATTAAGTTAACATTCCAGAGCCAAGATTACTTGTTCAAGGGAGTTTATAGGTATCATTACTAATTCCACTTTCTTGTGAGATAAAATAAGAAACAGGGTAACTACCATATGACTTCTGGTTGACTGATACTAATTATAATTCTGAGCTCTATACTCTCTTGCTTACACACTCACCCTGCATTTCTAGTAGGGAAAAAACCAACACCATGCTCCATTTTCCATTGATCATATCACAACTCCATTCTGAATAGCCATCAGGTGTCACGGTGTTACCCAAGCAAAACCATTAAAGTTGATTGATGAGAGAAAGGCTAACTGAAAACTGTGAAAATGACAGACGCAGTTCACTCTCTGCTTCTCTGTTCTGGTGTTAGCAGGCAGAGCTACACGCACTGCTATTAAAGGAGCTTCAGGAATTCTATTTGCCTTATCATCATTATTTTTTTAAGAACAGTTTGTATTTTTAAACATTTATTTGAAGGAAGTACTTGTGAATAATCGCTTAGAAGGTATAAGCCCTGGTTACTTCATGAAGATTCAAACTGGCAAGATTTTACGGGGAAGAGAAATTGATGATTTGGTCAAAGTAGCTAACCAATTGCTCTGGTACATAACGTTTAAGAGCTCAGCATTACATCTTTATTAAATATCAGAGGCAGAAAATAGTCACTTTCTTCTTTATAATCATGCACTGGACAGGCAAAGTAACTGAAAAGCCACCCAAATCAATTTAGACACAAAAAACAGGAAAGATTACATTGCAGCTACCACCTAAAACTGCAAGTATCTAGACTTATGTTCCTCTATTTGTTCTAGATCTTAAAGAAAAAGGTTCAGGGGTTAAAATTTACTCCCCTTTAATAATCAGGTAGTATTATGAAATGTACAGTGATACGGTATTTTACCTCTTTTGAATGAAAACATTATCAATTCACTTACCTTTACAAATTCTCTAGTTGGTAATGGCTGAAAAATTTCTTGAGATGTGCTAATGTATCATTCACTTAGGGTGTCAAATAACAGAGACTGAACTCTTCAATATTACCCCATCTCATTTCCACCACTAGAGACAAATCACATTCTGGACTGATATGAGAAGTATGATTTCAGAATAGGTCTGTTTCAATATTGAGTGACTTAAACCAAAGGTGAAGATGACAGGTCTACCTTCAGAGGATTTGTGAGGGCACCAGGACACATTCTGCCCAGGGATGGATTCTAGGGTTCCAGATCCTCAAACCCTCCTAAAGTGACCCTTCAATCTTCTTTCCATCAGAAAGATTGCTATAGCTCTATACTCTTGGCATATGTCTCATAGGTATAGAGGGATAGTGCATCAGGGACTTTTCCTCAGTGTAGAATTTTCACTATTCCATGGCAAACTTAAAATTTATCAATTCTCCTGAAGAATAACTAGATTTGGTTTATATGACAGTAAGAATTAAAGGCAAAGGATTAAATGACTTGTTAATCATTTAAGGAAAACATTAAAACACCTACTATGTACAAGAGAGCTACTGTCAAAGATTTGCTTAAGGTTGAATCAAACAAAAGAGTTAGTGTTTAAAACATAATATTTAAATATTAATGAAAAATATTTTTACTCTTTTAAAATTATTTCTGTAACTCCCTCTTGCCTTTGTCTTCTTCCTCCTCTGCAGAAAAAAAAAAAGACTATACCATGGTCATAGATGTTTTTCTTGGTTGTGTCATTATTATTTAAAAATATATATCTATATTCTTTTGCTTTCTCTATCAAATTCCCATTTCTAAAATTAGATTCCTCATGCTTGGTAAAATGACCCAGAACCCATAAATTCTCAGATCTAAATAATTCTTTCTTCTTTCAGCAATTTTGCTTGTTGAGAATCTTAGCATTTAATTCTCACCCTACTCAAAAGCTCCTTTCCTATAAATGAAAATACTTCCATAAATTCTTCAGCTCCACATAATATACTTTATGTACAATCTCTAAAAGTGAGTAAAAATATATATTTAGGAAGTCTTCCAAATAAAATACTTCTTTAAACTCTACTAAAGTTAGATGAGAAATCTTTGGGAAGAAAATTCTTGCCTTAATAAGATGAGCTTGAATTTTGACTGAATTTTATGTAAGAAGGGTGTTGATGATTTGACATCTGTGACCTTATTTATATTCTACAAATCAATTTTACAACTGGTAACAGCTGATCTGGTATAAATACCCAGGTTTGGTAATTCTCTATTCTGTCCAAATATTCTAAGTCTTAAATTTATAATGGCTTATATTTATAATATAATATATTATAATATAATATATTATAATATAATATATATTTAATATATGATATAATATATATAAATTTATAATGGATATTTTAAGCCATCCATTGTCTGAGTCCTAATTCTAATTATCAAATACATAACTATCACATAGCACCGTGTTTAAAAAGAAACAAATTGAGTGTAAAGCATGTTTACAGAGGAGGGCAAGGGAAACTACCCCCCAAAACATATTCATGGACTATTTGATAAAGTCAGGCTCTAAGAGTGAGAGGTTATTGTAAATGAATGTCATGCTTTAAAACTGAATTTTGCAGATAGTTTCCAGCATGTTTTTTCTATGTTTCACTTTTTACCATCAGCTGTGAGCTGTTTCCAAGTGTGAAATCGCCTAAGAGAGGAAGCAAAGCTGTCATTTGACATCTGGGAGCATGGAGATTGGGTTGCAGTGAAAAGCATTTTGGACTTCTTCAATTTGCACACATATTCACCAATAAATTCTCAAGTCTGAAAAATGTTCAAATTTCAAGGATTTTCAAAAGCTCATAATGCAGTAGAAAATAAAGGTGAAGGACACAAATTGATAGGAACCATATCAACTTGTTTTAGAAATGGAAACTTAAATGGCTATATTAGAATAACAACAATAACATAAAATAATTTTACTCACGTGTCTTTAAATACAGTTTTATATTTTACATGCTTACTATTATAAGTTCTTTTTCATGATCAGATTCTGGATTGCTAAGGAAAAAATACTAGTAAGAAAAGAAAAAAAATACTTCCTTGACATTTTATTTTTACTTTTGTTAAAGAGAATATTTAAAATGCGCTTTTAACAAAAATTTTATTCTATATCATGATAATAGTTACAATGACAAAGCACATAAAATTCTTTGGCTACAGATGTTATATATATTTATATATACAAATAGAAATAAAATCAGAGTAACTGCAAGGAAGTTCCGTGGAGAGGAATAACCAATTTACCTCAGTTCATATTCCATAACCTGCTACAACAAAAAGTAGGAGAATGTGTTTAAAGTCTCCTCATAAAGTACCTAAAAAGTTTCCTAATAAGGAAACTAGACAGTGTTGTGTTCTTACTGTTCTGCTATACAATCTATTCTTACCTTGGGAACTATTTCTTTTGCTTTTTCTCTTCCTGAACTCTGTTCTGTGTTTCTCTGGTCTGAAAGGAACCCATTTACCATGAAGGATGTTTATTTAAAATAAAACCTTTCTAGAGATTCATACTAGATAATCTAAGGACACAAAGTGAACCTAAAAGGAATGGTTTCTAGTTTGAAAACAGGGCTAGGTTTGATCAGTGAATTCGTATTCTCAAGACCCTCTTGATAGGCCTGCAGCTGCAGCCATTTATGTGCTGGCTTTTTCACAGATGTAGAGAGAAAGCTCCATGGTTTTTGTCTTTTTGTTGTTGGATTTGTTTCCTTTAATATAAAAAAGTGACAACTTTTTTTAAAAATTTCTTAGTTTTGTTGTAGAACCTTGCGAATATCCAACATCCATGGTAGTATACATTGTTGAAATGACTATGACTTTTTTAAATCTAAGATCACAAAGTTGGCAAAAACTATACTTAAATAACAGAATGTGATCATTTGCATTTCAAAATTTATCTATCTTGCTTTTCCCCTCAATTAGACCAAAACATGTTGATTCACAGGTTTCTGTGTGTGTGTTTTTTCTTTTTTAAACTTATTTATAGAGCAGAATAATGGCCCCCCTGCTAGTTTGGCATTTGCTCAAGTTTCTGTCCATGTAAATTGAATCTGTTACTGGAAATTTTTCTCAAAATATAAAGGCACATCAACCAAAGATAAAAAGATACACTGCTGATACTATAAAGTACAAGGCAGGTGGATAATGTTTTTAGGACAAATATGTGATAAGGATTCCCAGGAGGGAGGAGAGGTAGGGGTAGAGGTTGCATGCTGTTTAAACAGAAGTGAATCATTCCTCATCATAATCTTGTGACAACTTTACTTTCTAACCAAACATCAGCTGCTTAACATGCTTTAGAGTTACTTGGACAATAATACAAGGTCAGAGTCAAGGAGAACGCGAGGGATGGGGGAAGGGTGCCTACATCAGCCCCTTAGTGTTTCTAAAGGTCAATCAAAAGATGGCCAAGTACTCCCTGTACTGATTTGTGATTTTTAAGCCTTGAAATATTAGCATATTAACATTGCTCCTACCCTTTGCAAAGAAGAGAGATTACTTATAGTTTTTATCAGTAGTACCATCAATCAATTTTGAAACAAAAAGTAATTTACAATTTTTTGTTATATTTCCCCTGCATTATAAGGCAGCAGTGGGGAGAATGACTCAACTGAGTTCTGTAACCCTCTAGGTTTGAGAAAATCTAAACTAGAACACTAGCATTACTTTTCATGGAAGGTCATTACTGGTTTTGTTTTACCCTGTTGATAAATCAATATGCCCAAGGAATGAAGAGACCTTCCACATTTCTTCAATGCATGCCATACTAGATACTTTCGCAACTCATAATGAAAGTACAGTTCTTTTATGTAAATAGTTACAACAAAGCCCTTCTTCAGACTATAGCTTTCTATCAAATGTTAACGAAGGACAACCTCATAGATGAGAGCAAAAATCCATTAATGGTAGACTGCCACCTTCTGGTAAACTAAGAGAATTGTGATTACTGGGAAAAGATGCTTAAAAATTAAAAAAAAGAAAAGTAACCTGCAGTAAGAAGGTAATCTGTATTAAATTCAGTATTCAAGTACACTAAACTAAGATTATGTATCTGTTGTGAATGTGGTATGGTTCTGTTCCAAACATATTAAACTTCTCAGATGTCAACCTGCTATGGATGTTAAAGTAAACATGTTCATGCTTTAACTTGAAGAAAAATAATTGGCTAGAATGGCAAAGTACAGCCTTATGCAGTTTTCAGTAAGAAAGTACCAAAAAAATAGAAAATAAGGAGTCTGTTATCTACATTAAACAATGCCCCCCCCCCCAAACAACTGGTTTTGCTTGATAGTTGACACTGCACTTCAAGATTTAACCGGGTACACATACACACATACATACACACACGCACACACACACACACACACCTGTCATTTAATTTTAATGTCAAAACCTCCAAGTTCATTCCAACTGACATATGAATTTATGTACACTGGTACCTAAAATGTTTCTTATAAAATTAGAAAAGTGGGGGAAAGAATCTGTATAAAGAAAAAGAACCAGACAACTATAATAAAGTGATTTCACTATGAAATGATTGCTATCCCATAAACTAAGTCACACTGATAAGGATTCAAAAAACAGCATCCTATTATTTATCTGAGAGACACAAAAAAGGAATACACGCTCTACTGTACCCAGGAAGAAATCAAATCAAACAGTCCTAATATGGGGAAGAAGGAAAAGAGGAGAGAAGGAGTATAATGGTAAGAAACCCCTAATAGTTGTTTCCAGGAAACTAAGATACTTACTTTGCAGGTTGAAAAGCTTTGCTGTTCACCAAAATAGAAACAATTCTTTACAATGAATGTTGTAACCAAAAACAACATAGCTCTTTCAATTATAAATAAAATCATTTCCCATTTTGCAGGGAAACACTGTTGGCATCAATTAATACTCTGGTTAGCTAGTAAGCATTCAATACTGTACTGATCAACAACTAAGGAGATCTTGTCAACAAAATCAGCTTGAACCTCCCACGAAGACCAATGGGTGATTAGCAAAACAACTCTGGCCATCCAAAGAAGCTGAATGATAGGCAAAAGGTGAAGGAACTATTGGTCTAGAGCCCCATCCACACCAACAACAGATAGAAAAGTAACTCAAATCCAATCTACATGCTTAGACTACCTGTAATCATTTAGCAAAGGATGTAACACTCCCCGAAATAAGTCTCTATTTTTTTTTAAAAAAGACAATATAGTAAGGGCAAGAGAAACCTGTTGTGTCAAATAGTTGGCCAAAAGAGTGTTAAGACACTTCTAAGATAGAATTCATTGCCAGTTCTGAGGGAAGTAAAACCTCATTTAACAATGTGCATATGCATACACATAGGTGCATGCACACACACATACACATATATATATAGTTATAAATTATATATTGGTTTTATCCCCAAATTTTCTTTTTCAAAGGGTTAAAGAGATGACCAAATTCAACCCATACATGAACTGCTAGTGAAAAATACAACGTCCATAAAGAAATGAGAGATGCCCAACTACTTTTTCATGTGAAACATTTGAGGAGATTGCTCTAACCTGGAGCACAGTACATTCTCTCTATGGCATCGCTGTCACAGGAATCTTCAACCTCACTCCACCTGCTAAAATACGTTAGCTGAATGTGTCCTAAAAACAAAACGACAGGAGAAATCAAAACATTTTTCTCTTCCATTTTCTGCAGAAGTGAACTGTAATTACTCCTTTTGTAGCTAAAAACAGTATCATTAAGAATAATGGCATCATTAAGTACTAGAAGCTATTACTGGGGGGTGAATTTGCTGCACTGATAATGAAGCTCTAGACAGGAAATGAAGATACTAATTACAAGATAAAACGCCTACTCAGTTAATTGGAAGCAACAGCGAATAAAAAGAAATGCATTTGCAAAAGTTCCTGACCTCTATCATTCAATAAGATGTTGTTTGGGTTCAAATCGCGGCACACAATTCCCTCTCTATGTAAAGCATCAAGGGCTACCACCATTTCAGCTGCCCATCTTTGAATGCAGCCCTCTGGGATATAAAACCTGGAGTTTAGTGCTAATTTTTTATCAAGGTCCTCAAAAATCTGATGTATTTCCTCGTCTCCTTTTAGTGCTAACCCACTCTCTCCCTTGGTCTCAGAGTCTCTCTGGAATAAAGAAGTTAGTTCCTCTTTGGCCAAATCATCAGCTTGATCTGTAAACAACAATACTTCTTCTGTTTTTAAAGTGTCTGTGTTTGCATTACATTCATTAGCACCTGAAAGAGGGTTAGAAATATGGAATAAGCTTTCTTCTGTACTGTTTGCAGTTAGTGCTGACCCAACAACTCCAAGTCCTTGAAACTCAGGATTTGAGCTGTGTAACAAAGACATGTCTCCTGAACTACTGTGACCAACAGCTGCTATAAATAGCATCCCAAGATCCTCCTGTGCATAGTGTTTCTCTCTTATACTATGGAATTTAGGATGGCAGGGATCACTCAATTCCTCTGTGCCTTTTTCTTCATGTGCTTGGCATTGTTCAGTACTAAGTCTGAGGCATAAAACATCAGGAGCTTCCATGAGTTTACTTTCTATAATGTGCATATTAGTCTGTGTAAACTTAGTAGGTCCCATTGCTGCAGCTTCTTTTATTGGCTCCAATTCACCAGGCAGATTTACAAGAAGATCAGGTCTTCCTTCATCAGTACCAGTGACATCATTAAAAGCAGCATCTTTAAAAGAAATAACTGGGACTGAGTCATTTGAGCCCCCACTAATGATATCCTGAGCTTTAAACTCTACCTTACTTTCGCTAATATTAAAACCCACTGAAGAGCTGTCTCCATCTGGAAGAGAGAAGAATGGTTTTAAAGGTTCTGATCTTAGGTTACACAATTTTTCCCCCAAATCAAGTCCCAGGAGTTCACTAGTGCTATCCTTACTATCTATCCTAAAGAATTCCATGGGGCTGTTTTTAGATCTACTGAGGGAATCTGATGTTCCTGGAGAGCTAACTGATTCTGGGTTATTATCTTCAGGGAAAAACTTCAGCTCATGAGATAACAGCTGGGTGCTGCGGCTGTCACAGTCAGCAGCAAGGTGTGCTGGGAAGCTTTGAATGGCTTTGGTATAAACATTGTTTCCTTCAGTCTTCATAAAGGGCTCCTCATTCAAAGACCCTGGTTCAACCTTTTCTTGCCCATATTCATTGCATAATGTTAAATAACTAGTAGTGCATTCTTCTTCTGAACTTGAGCCAGAATCTGGCCATTTTGGAGAGGTATCTTGGCTATTGTCTTCCTGGTTGCTATCATCTTGAGAGCTTGGAGTAAGGCTGGTCTTCAAAGGCAGAACCTTAGGCATGGTACCACCATCACTTCCTCTGCATTCAAAGCTGTTGCTGTCATGAGGACTAGAAGTTGGCTGTTGCAGGTGAACTTTGGTAAGCGGAGATTTTTTCACTTCCCGGATGTCAAAACTTTCTTCAGGACTCCTGTTTAAAAACTTGCTGACATATGACCAGAGTTTGCCACCTGTGAACAAGTACAATAAAAAAAATTAAGATCCTCAAATTAATAGTTACTTAATTAAACCATTAGATAAACATGAAGCATTCTATCATGTTGAATTAAATATAATAATAAATGATAAAATTATATTATATGCTTCTATCTATACTGAAGCATTCTAACCAATCAAAAAAGTCAACAATACCCATTATTATCAAGTGAGCTGTGAAACAAAGCATAATTATTCAAATGCCCTTTTGTTACTGCTGACTGGTATAGATTCAAGCATACCTCTTGATAACCTATTTCTTCATTTGAAGGGAAACTAGTTATAACACTAATATGAAATCTCACTGCTAAAATTCTGCTTTAAAGTTAAATATATTTCAGCTGTAGAAACATATGATTATGTCCTGATCTGTTTATGTAATAGTTTTCAAGCATGGTCCTCTGGTCAAGTGTAAATGTGTACATAAATACATAAATACATGGGGAAAAAATCAGTATCATTCCATTTTGAAAATGCCCAGTCCAGGAGTGGAAGGGAGATTTGGCATCTGGCATGTAACTATGCCTTTATAAATGATATATTAATAATATTTCCCCATCTTTCCCCTCCCTGCATACACATCATGTTCTGTATACGTGCAAAAGTAAAGGCTGTTACTGAGACAAATTATTGTAATATACATTAGAAACCTATAAAAACTAAAATCATCAAAATCAACCCATATAAATAATCCAACTTTTTATAACAAATACTTCTGTAATCATTTCACCATATTTTTAACCATTAAAATCTCAATCCCATCTGTTAATTAAAATCTTTAAACAAACTATAAGAACTATCAAAAACTACCACAGCTCTACTGACTAGAAACTATCACAAGAAAAAAAGAACAATTAACTAAATCTGACCCAGGAATCTTGAAAACAATATCTGAGGAAGTGTACTTTGTGAGGGTATAATTGTAGCTTCCAAAAGTTGGAAATTAAGGATAATGTCTTAAAAATAAATCCCTCTACCAACGTGGAGAAGGCAATTTTTTTCCAGCACATTTTTAATGTCATTATTAAGTGTCACATATCAAGAGTAGCTAAGTCTTAAGTGGAATAATCATGGACAGTCAATTATATGTGTAAAAAAGACCATGCAAGCATCTCAAAAATCTTTTTTCTACTTCCCATTCCATAAGAGAATATTAATCTTTGGATTGCAATTCTCTGAAACAGGGGTAAAAGTATAATTCATTTCAGAGGAGAAAGTTAGAGATTCAATAAATACATAAAACACCCAATACTGTGATTTAGAGTAAATGCTAAATAAAAAGCAGCTGTCATATCAATCCTAAGATTCTCATACATCTCTTTCAACACTGTGATCTAGTTAACAGTCTTCCCTATTTTGGTAACAGTGGTATAGAACATTTTGGTTCTTAACTTGTCCCTATCATTTTTTTTTTTTAAGCTAATGCTTTCTGTCTCTTTAGATTATATTCAATGTTTCACATTCCCTATATTCATACCAAAGTTTAAGGATTCATATGACTTGGAAACCTACGAAAGGAGCAAAACTGATTCATCTTTCTCTCGTGTTTTGATAAAAATAACCATATTCCTGTCTAAACGGTCATATCCTAAATACCTATATTGTGGCACACTAACAATAAGGCCTGATCCTGAGGCTGGTATTCTTGCATACAATCCAAATAAAACGGCACTTGTTGAGAATTCTCCTAGATTGAAATTACTACTTTGAGGAAAGAACCAAGTCTTTTATATGATATAAATCTTTTATATGATATTCTCGCATATAGAATGTCCAGGACATGACAGGCATTCAGTCATTTCCTGTTAAATAAGATGATAATTCATCAAAATGAGATGTGCCCCTGCATAGTAGACAGTAACTGCAGCTGTAAAGTTCCAATGATCAGCAAGAAACAGTACCTACCTAATAAAGTTCTAAGAAAAGTTTCACCCATTGTTGGGCCAATTCCACCTGGATGAGCTGCTGAAATTTAAAGTTCTATGCACTTAAATTCTTTATTTTTGTCCTCAGAATCACTTCCTCTTTCTGATATCCAAGTCGCTCTGGCACAAAAGCTTTGGACCAAACTTGGTTTCTTTTCTGTCCCTCTCCCACAATTCCGAACTGGATTTCTGCACATAAAACCCATGTTGGGTTTTTCCTCATACAACATTTTCTTTCCTACTAATTTCCCCCATATCTGCTTGTCAAAATTCCACCCATTCTTGAAGATCCTTCAGAATTTGTTCTCTTTCACCAAATTTTTGAACCCCTCTCGCTGGATACAATTCCCAACTTCTCTAAACCCTCTTTACCACTTCAGTATAGCACATAAAATAATAGGTATTAAATAAATATTTATTAAATTGAGTTACAAAAAGATGATATAAAGCTTTTGAAAATCTTTCCAAAAAAAGATCTATAAGTATAACAATGTCATCTTTTGGTCATTTTTTCCTCCTATTTTAAAACTAATATATGAGTTTATTGAAAAAATTTTAGAAAATACAGAAAAGAACATTATTAAATAAAAATTTTAAATGTGATTCCTGGCACTTTCTTTACGGTGTTTGTTCCTAGCCTAAACAATTACCCTGTGAGTTATAAGAATTCTGCATTTTCAAGCGGGAAAAACTTTTAAGCTCTTCTCCATCTTTGCTGGGTGCCTAGTTAAATTTGATGCTCAATATGGAGCTAAAGAAACTCAAGTTTGATCTTATCACATACTTTCTGAAATCATAAAAATTACACAACCTACAGAAACTCATTATTACTTTTGAAGTTTCCCACTGATGAAAGCTGAATGGGTTTTTACTTTCTGCATAGTTAAGATCAGGCCTAACAGACAAACTTAACCCAAATGTCAACATATTGTAGTCTCTAACAATAATGACCTTAACCTAAATAAATTATTTCAGCTAATCTCAAAAAAAAAAAAAAAAAAAAAGAAGAAAAGAAAAGGCCTAAAATATTTACAATTTGTAACATTTTAAGAATCTAAATGGCATCTTTCTAAGTCCTACTAAACCACATGAAACAGCAGAAGTTAAATCTTTTTAAGCTATGAAAATAGAAATTCATAAGGTTTAATAAAAACCTTTTCTTTGTCTCTCATCAGATTTTAATCTGCTGGTTTTCTGCAAGATTACAAAATAAATCTGTTAATTAGCTTGGCCAGAATTAGGACTTTAATCTGACATATACGCTATAATATTGCTGGAGCAATTATCAAAATCATCTCGACCCAGCAATTCCACTTCAAGAAATGTGTCCCACAAATAATTCTCAGTAACATCAATAACAAAAAAGCACACAGATATATACGTACGATAGTCCAGACTAGAAACAATTTAAACACCAATTAATAGGGGAGTAGTTAAATCATGGTAAATCCATATAATCAAACAATTTGTATCTATTCAAAAAATTAAGAGCAATATTTGCAAATACTTAGAATAGTGCTTAACATGTACCAGACACTATTCTAAATGTTTTATATATATCAATTCACTTAATCCTCACATCTATCCTATGAGGGAGGTAATTCTTATTAACCCCATTTTAAAGATGAGGAAACTGAGGCACAGAAAGGTTAAGTATTTCATCCAAGGTCACGCAGCTGGCAAATGACTGAGCCAGCAATTGAGCTCATATAGTCTGGCTCCAGAATCCCTCTCTTAACACAAACCTATAGATACTGATAAGGAAAAATGTCCAAGACCCATTGCTAAGATGGGGAAAAAAGAAAGTTAACAGAACAATATATAAGATCCACTATGCTTTATTAAAAATAGACAGATAAGGAACATATATTTACATGCTTAGGAAATTTTTGCAAGCTATATACAACCAACTATTAAAAGAGTGCATATTTCCGGAGAATAGGATGGAGAACTTTTCTTTATACCTTATATCCTTTTATATAGTTTAAATTTATTTTTTATATATTAGTTTTATAATTTTTTAAAAAAACTACTTAATGAAATAGAATGATTTCTCCTCTGGGGTCCCTAAGTAATTGGGGAGAAATTCTTCCCCACCCCATTCTATTTGTTGTAACCACACTCAGAGGCTTTTCCAACCTTTTTCTTCTAACCTGGGCTTTCATCTTTTCTCTGACTGACTCAAAATTCAACAATTACACATCGAACACCTTCTATGTACTAAACATTCTGCTAAATGTTGGGCTATATATGATGAAAATGACTTCATCCCTAATCTTAGGAACTTAGATTTTTAATAAGACACATGGCTATGATGACTGAATACATATTGTATTCCCACCTTTTCTTCCTTGAATAAATTTAAAATCAAGGATTCATTATTAGGAACAACAATATTTTAAACTTCTCTCCTAAAATCCTGTCTGGTACATCTAACTGCTTACTCAGTACCACCTGGGTATTTAATAAACATCTCAAACTCACATGTCCAAAACTGAACTAATTTTTCCCACTAAATCTATTCCTCCCACAGCTTCCTCCATCTTAATAAATGGGAACTCTATTCTTTCAGTTATTTGAGTCAAAAACCTTGGTGTCAGCCAAGGTAGAATCATGTTAAGTTCTACCTTCAAAATATATCCAGAATCTAATAACCCTTTCTCACCACCTCCACCTCTAACACCTTATCCAGACCACCACCATCTTTCACCTGGACTGCGGCAACAACCTTCAAACTGGTCCCCTTGCTTTTCTCTTTGCCCTCCTATATTTTATTTTCCATAAAGCAGCCACAGTACTCCCTATCTTGTCATTCTTCTGCTTAATACAACCCCTACACCATCCCCAATGACTTCCCATCTCATTCAGAATAAAAATCATCTTAAAATGGCCTGTGAGACCATATAGGATCTGCCTGCCCACCTCTCCCTACTTCTCTAAGCTCATTTCCTGCCACTCTTCCCATTCCGCTTTGGCCACACTGACCTTGCTGTTCCTTGTACACCACGCACTTTTCTGCCTTGGAGCCTATGCATTTGTTCTCTCCTCCTGAGCCATTCTTCCCTCACATACACACATTCTTCTTCCTTCACTTCCTTCAGGTCTCTGGTCAAATGTTTCCTTCTCAATGAGGTGACCACCCTCTATAAAATAACAACCCCCACTTCACCCCTTTAGCATTTCTTTACCCCTACCTTTATTTTTCCCCATAGTCTTTATCTGCATCTGACATATATTTACTTGTACATTTGCTTATTGTCTGTTCTGACTCTATAATATAAGCTCTGTGTGGGCAGAGTCCTCATTTGTTTTGTTCTAAGTTCCTGTATTTAGAACTATGTGTCACTCAATAAATAAATATTTTCTGACTGAATGAATTACAAATGGGGAGTGTGATGGTTAGTTTCACATGTCAACCTGGCCAGGTAATGGTACCCAGGTGTCTGGTCAAGCAAGTACTGGCCTAACTGTTACTCAAGGACATTCGTGGCTGGTTAATAAACCAGAAAGCTGGTTTATTAAATCATCAGTCAATTGGCTGCAGCTGTAACTGATTACATCAACGAAGGGCATGTCTTCCACAATGAGAGAATGCAATTAGCCGGATTTAATCCAATCAGTTGAAGACTTTTAAGCGAAACAGAGGACCTTCACTTCTTCAGCTGACCAGCGAAGCATTTCCTGAGGAGTTTGTCGAAGTTGCCAGTTCATTGTTGAACACATTCATCAGAGTTGCCAGTCTGCTGCCTGCCCTACAGAATTTAGACTCGTGCATGCCCAGTTACATGAGACACTTTTATAAATCTTATATTTATAGGTATCTCTTGTTGATTCTGTTTCCCTAGAGAACCCTAACTAATACAAGGAGCAAATGAGTTCAAGAGACTACTGCAAATTATGAATAGTTCTGTAAGCAATGGGAGACTAAAGTCACAAATCACAAATATTAAAACATTCATATTATGAAGACAACTGCTCAAAGTTTAGTTTTTCAGTAATAGCTATTTGCACTTAAGAAAGTGCCTTTTTTTTTAAATAATACATGCACCTTCTTAGAGAGAGCTTCCCTGACTACCTAATTTAAAGCAGTCTTCCAGTCAGTCATTTCTCTATTTGATTTCCCTGTGTTAAAGTTCGGTACAGTTCCTATTTTTATCCAACAGCCTCTTGCTTTTTTGTTTCTGTTTGTTTGTTTGATCAATTGATTCTCCACATGTATGTAATTTTCAAAAAGATACAACTTTTTTTGTCTTGTTTACCTAAAAGAGGTCCTGGTACATAGCACATGCTCAATAAATCTGTTGAATATTGAATGAATCCAGAGCCCCTTATTTACACCATAACTTAGTATCTTTGTGTTATAAAACCTTCTTAAAACCAAACAACAGAAACATAAAATGAATGGTTAAGAGATTCCCCTAAGTCAGATGAGGTCAATAGTAGAGGAAAAGAGATTTGGTAAAAATAATCCAAAACAGTAGAAAATTTGAAAGCCTTGTAAAGTAGGGCTTTAAGACAGATTGTAAAAATTTTCTATAGTGTGAAAGTAAAATCATTGAAATACCAGCTTTAGGTGTGTAAGAGAGGGTGAGAAGATGACAGGAGAAAAATTAAGTAGGGTTTGGGGAAGGAAGAGGAAGAAGGAGAGGAAGATGATGCTGCAAATAGCAGGGGTGAGCTAAGATTGAAAATTTACCACAGATAATCTCCAACATGAATAATCCATACTTGGTAATAGAATATTGACTATAATTACATTCATCCTTCTGACCTTGTTCTAAATTATTATGGATTATTACTACGCAAGTTATTTTGTTCCACACCAGAGGTGGCTGTATTTCGCTATCAGATGACATGACCTCTAATTCAATAATGTCTGTAATGCACTGGTATCCTTAGATAAAAGCTGTCTATAATGTCTGAACAAAGGTGAATTAGTTATCCAATTCACACACACAATTAACTCTCTTAATACCTGGGAGACCATGGAGCCCCTTCTGAATTTCCTATTAAATACTGCATATGGAGGTCTTCTCTCCATCTGTAGTTATCTTGTGCTTTACTTCATAATAAACAATATTAATAGTTTATTGACCCCATCAAAAATCTTGCATTAGTTATCGTAAGAGAGACCTCATTCCAGAAAGTAATGACGCCTTTCTCTGGGAAAATGCATTAAATTCAAATGTTATGCCTATTAGTAAAGCACAATAGTTCTTTCCTCTCAGTAAAATAAATTAAAAAAAAAAAATCATGAAATATGAAAAATAACTATTTTTTTTTTCTATTTTAAGAATACCTCTTAAAAGCCAAAGCCAATATTTATTAAGTAAATTTATATTTATATGCTGTATGCAGTCATTCTAAATAAAAGGCTATTTAAATTCAGGTGTTATGGGGCAAAAACAAACCAAAACATGATATTTTTTTGCCACCTGTTCCCTCTACTAAGAGCTGAAATTTCATAAACAGTTTGAAGCAGAGCCCCGTGCTTTGCTTTGTACCCATATGTGATGCCACTGGCCATATTAGCAAAAGCACAGATCAGAATAACTAGGCAATGTCAAATGTTAAGCAAATACCCTTACCTTCTAAAAAGGGAGATAATTAATTAATTCTTCAGGGGATACTTTTCATTTTAGTCATCTAACATTAATGTATTTTTTTTAGCAGAGACCAAGAGAACAAAATAAAAACTGTAAAATAAAAACCTAGGTCCCTTAGCACTCATTCACACTAAAGTTCTCATTATATTAGATCAATTCCAATAGAAAGCAGGCAGTTGAATATATCTAAGAATGTCTCTATGTTCAAGTGAAATCTGCTACTCACTTGTATTTGCATTTTCCCTCACAACTCAAAGTAGGGAGGTAGAGCAGAGGAATAAGGAAACAGTTTCTTACATGTGTTTCAAACACTTTGCTCATGAAATGACAGAAGTTGAGGACATTATAGAAACTGAAAAGCCAAGCAGGTGACATTATTCACTCCATAAACAATTGAAACTATAAACCAACCTTCTGCATGCTGCAGCACAAGAAATACCGACTCCTCAGAGATGATGTACTTGTGCAGACACACCATGTTGGGCACACAGCGGGGGATGATGGTCTTTCTGTTCCTGCTGTATTCACTGCTTTTCCTTAGACCCTGACAGAGAACAAAAAGGTCAGTTGTACCCTCAGTTGCCTTTGGAGCCTGCTGTGCTCTGTGTTTATCAACCAAACTAATCTATCCAAGTTATTCTGGGCTTCAGAGAAACCACTCATCTGCTGCTCTATGCCCCTCAGTCCCCGGAGGCTCTGCTGATGGCATCTGGCATGAATCCAGAGAACGGAAGATGCCACAAAGCTGCCATTAAAATCAATTACGTGGGTCAGTGTTTTTATTAGGGATGCTCTCAAACTAAGTCATCAGGATGACACGCAGTTATTTATCTGTGACCTTTTCTTAAGTTTTATTTTACTTATGTATATCTTTAAAGCATTAGAAATTGTGAGATCAATTAAAATTCCTCAGATACAAAAAGTATTCCTAGATTAAACAGGCTATTTTAAAATTCTATTTCAAAAAAGGACAAAGATTATTGAGTTTTCTCCAAAGGGACAAGGAGTGTGTATTCCCCTGGTTTGAAACACTGGGGAAATGCTAGTGATAAAGTATATTCATAAAATGAAATGTGTTTCAGTATGTTTCAATGTGACCTACTGCTATGCTGATAAGTCAAAGAGAAAGTATTAGAAAAAGAGATATAAAATTAATCAATTCACCTCTGGATTCTGTGGCAACGCTATATTAGGATATTTTTAGAATATTTACTGTCACCGTCTGCTTTAAATACATTTCAAAATACAAAATTGAGGGGTTTTTATCACCTATTCATTTAGTTATAAATTCAGTATACACGGGATCAAAACTGAACTTAGATCAAAAAGAGAATCAGAGATGTAGATAGCACTTTCCCAAATACCTGTAACAAAGACTTTAAGACAAAATTTCGGCTGTTAAGAACTGTAGTCATAATCAGAGGTGAAATTTATGTGTGATCCTCACAAATCATACAAAATGTATTTGAGATATATTTAAACTAGGCATTATACATTTAAACAGCATTAAATGATTCTTCAACTTATTCAAATTATTGTCTCTATAACATAAAACTCTTTTTCAATTTATGCCATTGAGTATTTATCAACTATAATGGGAGTCAGAAAGAAAAATAAGTATGGATCACCACAAACATAAAAGAACATGCAAAATACCCAGGGGAAATTGCCAAATATCTTTTCTTTCTAAAGCATAATGTGAAAGTTTTAAGTTCATTAAACATACAAATTCTACTTACTTCTAAAATGAATGTCTGTTCTGTCCTTGTGTCCATTACAAGTAAAACATATCTTTTCTTTCTAAAGCATAATGTGAAAGTTTTAAGTTCATTAAACATACAAATTCTACTTACTTTTAAAATGAATGTCTGTTCTGTCCTTGTGTCCATTACAAGTAAAACCTATGTAAAATATATGAGTAATAATTTACTCACAATACAATGAAGCATTTACTCTTAACTTCTGAAAACTAAACTTTAAGGTTTGGGCGGGAGGGAGGGCATGGGAATTGACTACTCAAAATTGTTCATTTCTGAATAGATTTTTAAGCCACCAAATGACAAGTAAAATAGTCATATCCAAAATGGGTTTTCTTATGGTTTCCTTTTTTTAGAAGTCATATTTTAGAAACATAACTATATTTCCTAGATTTATTTTACATATATTTCTTAAAAACAAAAAAAAAATTATTTTAAACAAAACTTATTTTCCCTCGTGGAACATATATCGTTAAAAGGAAGTGGTAAAAAATATTGTAGGAATTACTGAAGTCTCTGTTTTCTTTCTAAAACCCATATGTAGCTAGCAACTTGCTCTAATGTGCTCTTGCCTAAGGCATCCTTTCAGTATTTCTTCTCTACCACGGACTCATTCTTTACTCCTCTCTTTCCATCAGCAAATCTGTTCAGCCTTATCTACAAAATGTATCCAGAATCTGAACTCACCTCACCACTTCTAAGCAACACTATCTCTTACCTGGATCATAACAATGGCCTCCCAATTGCACTTCCTGTGTTCATCTCTGTTGCCGTATGATCTATTCTCAAAATAGCGGCCAGGGTTTCTCTTTTAAAACACAAGTTGGATCATGTCACTCCCCTCATCTCACCCAGAGAAAAAGCCCTAATTTTATAAAATGAGCTCAAGACCCTTCATGATCTCACACACTGCCCCCATAAACTGCCCACAGTCCCCCATCTTGATGGAAGGAATGAACAGAAGTAGGGAATTATCCTACCATATTAATGTTTTATTATTCTGGAAACACTATAGCAGAGGTTGGCAAGCTTTTTCTGTAGAGGACCAGACAGCAAATATTTTAGGCTATTCAACTCTGCTGTTGTAGCATAAAAGCAGCCATAGACTAAAATGATTAACTTTAGGTTGTTAGGTTGCATACATGCTATCAGAATAGAACTATACAAAATGAAGAGTGAACCCTAATGTAAAATGTTAATAATACGGCAAACTGGGAGCAGGAGGTTAGTATATGGGAACTCATACTTTCTGCATGATTTTTCTGTAAAACTATAACTATTCCAAGAATAAAAATTAAACAATTTTAATTTTAAAAAAAGGAGCCATAGCCTGAAATTTGCCATGGTGGGAGTACTAATAACACAGAAACCAGCAAACACTGTAAATTATGTCTTCCCCTCACCCCTTTACCCCAGAAGCTGGTTGTTAAACAATTACCAGCCCTCCACTGGGCAAGGAGAGGTAGGAGACAAGGATGGAAATAGATAAGTTTGGGAAAATAAAAGAATGGTGGTACTGCTGAAAGAAACAGAGGAGTTAAGATGAGGAACCAGTTTGAGGAGAAGATGGTCAATTCCACATGATGAATTTGAGGTAATACTAGCAACTTCATCTTTGACCTCTCCTGAGAACTTGACTGGCACTATTCAAATTTCTGTTTAATTTCAGTAGAATATTCCCACAGGTACCTCCTGAACTCATCCCTTCTTCCCAAAGCCCCTCCCCCCAACAACAAAAAGATAATATATTTCTTTTCCTCCACCTAAGGTACTGAGAACGTCACTATCCGTGTAAATTTCCAAATCAAAGAGCTTCCTACATCACTCTGGACTCTCCCATATCCCTTTCCTCCATAACCAATCAGTGGCCAAGTCCAGTCAACTCTACCTCCTAAGCATTTCTCTTATCGCTTTCTATTTTTTCACCTCTCATATATTAAGTGTTTACTATGTGCTATGCTTTATCCATGTAATCAGTATTATCCTTTCAACCCAATTAGGTAATTTTACCATTCTCATTATAAATTTTTAGCTCAAACAGGTAAGTACTACTAAGATACTCCAGAGTTAAACTGTCTGAATATGATTCTTCAATTTCTCTAAACCTCAGTTTTCTTATCTGTAAAATGGGAAAAATACTATCTACAATTTGTGAGGATTTCAGTGAAATAATCTTATAAAACTACTTAACACAACCAATTATTATTTTTGCTATTACTATTATTACTTCATTTCCCTGGAATGTTCCCTCAGCCATTTATCAAACACATCCTCATCTTTCCTGCTCCAACTCAAATGTCACTGTATTTCTCAGTAAAACTGAATACTTCCCTCCTTTGTTCTCCCACTATATAAAGTACCAACGACCCCATAGCCACTCTAATCCTTCAAATGGTTTTATTTGTTCACTTGTCTATCTCCCAACCAGACCTCAATTTCTTTATGTGCATGTGGTAGGCAAAAAATGCTCACCAAAATGCCCATATCCTAATCCTCAGAACCTGTGAATATGTTATGTTACTGGTAAAAGAGACTTTGCAGATATAATTAAGGTACAGACTTTAAAATAGGGATTATCCTGGATTATCAGGATGGGCTTAATCTAATCATATGAACCATGAAAAGCAGAGAACTGTCTCCTGCTAAAGAAGTAGAAAGTGCAGAAGTGATGTGGCAGAAGGCAAAAATCAAAGAGATTCAAAGCATGAAAGTGACATATCATTACTGGCTCTGAGATATGGGGCCCACACACAAGAACCAGAGAGAGGCCTCTCAGAGCCCATAGAAAGCATGAGAAGGAACACAGGCAGTTTCTAGGAGCTAAGACCAGCCCCTGGCTGACAGCCAGCAAAGAAACAGAGCCCTCAAACCTTTAAGCACAAAGAACAAAATTCAGCCAACAACCTGAATAAGAATAAGTTTGGAAACAGATTCTTCCTCAGGGCCTCCAGTAGAAATGCAGCCCTGCCAACAACACCTTGATTTTAAGCCAACAAGACTCACATCAGACCTCTGACCAACATTATGGGATCATAAATTTGTATTGTTTTAAGATGCTAAGTTTGCAATAATTTGTTACAGCAGCAATGGAAAACTGATACAGGGCAGAAATTGTATTTCCTCTAATACATAACACATTGCTCACACATACTAAATGTTCAATAAATAATAGGGCAATTGAATTCAAGTGTAAAAGTTTAGGAGGTAGATGGTGATATGGGAATAGAGCTTAGGAAATAAGTCGGGACTAAAGATTTATATTTGAGCATTCTCCATAAAGATAACAACTGAAGACATGAGTATACGTCCCACAGGAATGCTTACTTTATACCAGGCACTATTCTGAGATTGAAAGAACAAAATCATGTAATACTCTCAACAATCCAGTGAGGTAGGGTATACTTTCATTAACCCAATTTTACAGATGAGGAAACAAACAAAACTATTAACTTGTCCATGCTCACAAAACTCAGAAGTGAGAGAGGTAAAAATTAAATCTTGACAGTCTGGCTCCAGGTTCTTTCCTCTTAACTGCTAAGTATCCTATTTAAGTCTGAATTTTGAGAATTATCCACAATTAGAATATTGTGGGTGGATAAGGCAACAATGACCAAAAGTATAGTCAGAAATGTACACAGGAAACTATATTAGTGCCAATGTCAGAAAAAGAGTATACTTAAGATGAGAGTAATTATGTGTGCCAAACAACAAAGTGAAGCCATGAAGAATGAGGACTGAGAAACTAACACTGGCTAAGGCAGTCAGGAAGTCATTGGTAAATTTTTAATACTGCATTATGAAGTGAAATAGTGAGACCAGAAGCCAGACTGCCCTGGATTAATAATAGGTGTTAAGAAAGCAGAGGCATATAAATCTTTCAGTAGATGTCAGAAGAAGGAAAAACAGTAAAATGAAATAATCAGTGGGATCAGGAGGTTCAAACAAAGGAATGGATTTTTATTTTATTCAGATAGGGTAGACTTATTCTCCCCATAATTGCCCTCTGAGCAAATTTCACCAAAAAATGTTGAACTTCCAGCAAGGAAACACATTCACAGACCTGGAACCTTGAAAGTTAAATTAACACATCATGAGTGCAAAAGGAGGCAGCATGGCCCTCTCCCTGCAATGGAGGGCTCAATGAGCATCTGTTGAGTCTTTGAAGACATCTAGTGTTCCCTAAGATTTATTTGTTTTTATATCAAATTGTCTCTAAATAAGACCCATCTATATGAAAATGAAAACATTTCACTAGGTTAAAAGGAATGGAAGATACACGATCAAAGAAAAGAACTTTTTTCTACCCAAAGCCTCTTAATTGACTAAACAGAATATTCCTGCATAAATCAGAAGAATATCTCTTTGCTGGTCTCACTTATCCATGAAGCATGAAGCAGATCAGATAAAAATGCCAAATTAAGATGGATAAACATGGCTGGGGAAGTGCTGCTTTGTTTACATTTACTTCCTTCTCCTACCAAGTTTGTTTGCAACTAGACAGTGTTCACATTGAGGCAATAAACACAAGAACGTATGTGATTTTTTTAAAATGTGCCCTTTGACTGTCAATTTCTCCCAAACAGGTGTTGGCTAAATGATTATAAATTGGCCTCTGGATACAACTCTTCAACTGAGCTGTACAGAGCTGGTGATAATATAATTAGACCTAAAAACATCAGGCTGGTGAATGCTTTCCATCTGTTTGGCAATAATGTTTAGTTAACAATAGTCCTTAAAAGAAGCACCTTCAACTTCAGTTCTTAGTTATTTATAGAGCCATTCTTAACACACCAGCACTCCTGCTAACAAGAGCTTTAGCCACTTGAAAATTATTAGCCATACGGCTGTACACAAAAAGAAATGGCTGCATTTAACATCTGTATCTTTCCAAATTTACATGCTTCAACCTCATTTAAAGTCATTTCTTAATGAGCAGTGCTATGGCGCTGCATTAATATTATAGTTGCATGCACAAAGATCATAAGAAGCCAAACATTTTTTTAATGCCAACAGTCGGCCAATCTGTAATGAAGCTGTCAGCATAAAGGACAAAATAATAGCTTCTTTAACCCTCAAACAGAATTTGTTCATTTGTAGACTAGAACACATCAATTTAAAAACTGCTCATGGGTTTGCTCACCTTTATAAAGACAAAAATCTAATTTGGTACTAATTTATACAATTGTCTTTCTAATAAAAGGCTCCTAAAACCATCTTTTATTTCATGATAAAACAAGTATTATAACTAAAACTGTCATGAAATAATTACCTGGGAAGGCATACCTTATTGAAAGAATGCAATTAATGTATTTCTCCCCTTCATTTTTCATACTTACTTATCAGCACTATATTAGCATATGGTACAGCAGAAGAAATTACTCCATCTTTGCCCTGTAGTAATATATAGAATGACTGCTCCTAACTGGGAAAAAAGCAGACAACTTATCCCTTAAGGACTAGCCTCATCTGTTCTTCAATTCCATCAGCACAAAGGGATGTGCCTACTATTCTTGCACAGCAGTAGTAGGAAAAGGTCCAACTAATTATAGGTCTGGGTCTTTTTAATAACTAGAATAAGGAAGGCCTAGTATTTAACTAGGCACCACATTTGTAAAGACGGGGGGAAAGTATATCAAAATCATCAAATAATGATTTTTACATCAAAAAGGATAAATTTAGAGAAAAGAAAAGAAGAGAGGTATGCTACAACAAAGACACTGTAATTACGGTGTAGAAATGTGGAAAGTTCCCTTCAATGGGGATTGTCAACCCAATTCTTGAATCTTTTCAGATATTTAATTTAAATGTTGACACTGGAAGTCCAAAAGTCTTTGAAAATAACTTCAGATCCAAATCCTTTAAAAAGAAAGAATATCTGGGTAATTTCAGGGAATATCTATCTACTTTGGTGCCAGTTATTTCACAAGGCTCCAGAACAATTAATGAAAGTTAAAAGAATGCTGGACAAACATTGACTTTCCTTTAATGGTGTCAGTGCGATGTGTGTTTGCTGGATGTAATCTGAATGAGACTTCAATTATGCAAGTTATACTAAAGGGAACTCACATATAACTAAGCATACCAGAAACAAATGGGCTCAACACAATAAAGAAGCCAAAGAAAATATACAAGTCCTATTTTGCAAATAAGACAGTTTTTCTCAACAAGTTTCAGGCAAATAAGATTATACTTAATGGTTTCTCTTTTAAAAATAGTGCACACTTCACTTGACTGATAAAATTAAATGTGTCTTGGCAACATTACAGGAGCTGGTAGTGTCATCCTTCTATAGAAGTGAAATGGTTTTGAACAATAAACCTAAAACTCTACTTTGCTCCCATGATACCATATAATGATAATCAAATGTTTTTTACATATACTGCTAAAAAACCATTTCTCATTTTGTATTCTTACAATATTCAAAATATGTTTCTACCGTTAATTATTAATTCCACACCTTATTCTCACAAGGGATCTCTTAAAAAATCAACTACCAAAAATCAAGGGGTACTAGGTGACTTTAATATCAATAATTCTCCCCACCAGGGCCTAATTTCTTCTTTGGCATCAGAGGGCTAGTGATGCTCCACGTACCATTACCCAGCAAACCCAAAAGCAAAAGAGGTTGAGCCCACAATGCTTAGTCCATCAAAAGTTGCAGCATCAAGCATAGGAATGAACAGACTGTGTAGAGGCACTTCTCTCATGTTATTTCATGAAACCAATCTGTTCTTAGTAGTCAAATGTTCATAAATGTTGTTTCACTGATAAGGACTGAAATACTAGGAGTAAAATTTGACCTGGATCCTTATAACTCGAGACTAAAGGATCAGTTTTCAGTAGAGAAAAGCATGAAGGGTACTCCTAGAACTTAGGGGAAACAACAACAACAAAAAATCCCTTGAAGCTCCTTTGGAGCCCACCAGTACTTTATTTGTGCTAAGAGAATTTCCAACAGAGTACATTATCATGAAGCACAAGAACAAACAATCCTAAAAGAATCACCAAGTGAAAACAAAATGAAACTTCTCTTTCAGGTAGTTTCAGTTCTTCAGGTTTCTATTTAATCCAGAAATATCCTGAAAGGTAGAAAACAACAGACCAAATATACCAAGATTGTATGGAGATAGTACTCAAAATCCACATTTCTTCTTAGTTATTAAAATCCAAAATACTATAATTCGAAGTATAGCTGAAATGTTTACCCAAACATCTGTAACTCCAAATAACAACCCCTATTTCAGTTTAACTAATTATATACCTTAACTACAGGCAATTTGGAGTAGGAAGAGAGGAGGAAGAACCAGATTAGAAGGAGCAAATGACATAGAAAACTGGTAAATAACTATCTATAAGAAAACAATTAATTTTAGATTTCTTTAAATGCCCAGATATTTGCAAAGATTTTAGTATGCTAATTTTTTAATTAAAAGATATTTCAGCAGTGAAAGCTCTTTCATATGCACTACTGATTCTTCATCAAACGTTAACTTCCCAACTTAACACCATGATAGTCAGTGGCAGCCTGAAGGTTTACCATCTGCTGCTACCTAAAGTCACTGTGGCCACCTTCAGAACAGATGAATCAAAGCCCCAAGATAAGAGACTGAAGAAATACTGCCTAAGTCAGCATAAGGAAGAAGATGAACCCAGAGGCAGGCAAAAGGCAAGCTACCAAAAAATACACAGCGTATGAACCACCACCAGTCATCAAGGTCACAGGGGACTCCAGCAGATGAACAGATAAGAGAAATATTACCTCTAATAGAATTTACTCAAGTCATACATGCTGATAAGGAAGGAAGGAAAGAAGGGAGGGAGAGAAGGAGGGAGAAAGTGAAGGAAGGAGGGAGGGAGGGAGGACGGAAGCCAACCTAGTCTTTTTAAAAATTACCTATAATTTTATTCCAAATAGGCATATGATGAATAAAATGAAATATAAAATTTAAAGGTATTTTAATCAGTCTAGTTCTATAATAATAAAGGTACATATTTTTAATGCAGTCACAAAAATAAGGCACTTTGTTTTGAAATGCTTCTTTTTCTGGTTTTCCCAAACATTACACAGGAAACAGTACTTTCAGACAGGCATTACAAAATCCACAAAATACGAATTAAAAACCCTGATTTCTGACTATTCAAAAATATCATTTATTTACAGTAGTAATCACATTTACCATCATAACACATATAGAAATGAAATAATGCTGTCATTTAAAATTTTAAAAACAGAATCTCAAGAATCTAGTTATATTCAGTTATAATATTTTATCACATTTACACATATTTGTCTTGAAAGAAATTCACTAATATGAAATTTTTCTTGTGTTTCATCTTTCCTTTCTGCTTATTCTTTAAATAGTATCTTAAATGTCATTAGAAGAAAATCAACATAGAAAATATTTTTTATAAAATACAAAAAGTTATCTTTTAATTCTCGGTATTAAAATGGCAACAGAGGCATTATTTTCATTGGTTCTATTCTTAATCCAGAGTTTTTACATCCTCCAAAGCTTCCAAAGGGAATCAGTTATAAATTAATTTAAAAGTAGGACATTAGTAAACATTCACATACCATAAGTCCATTTGTCCTGCCTTTAATTTAAACTGAATTAATACAACCATAACCTGTTGAATGCAACTGTATATGGTTTCTATGACCTAACTCAATACTGTATAATGTGTGTATGCCCCATGTGAACTCAATTTTATATCTTTGTATAAAAGTATACTTAAAGTATCTTCAATAATAACCACAACGAAAAGCTTGGTTTTTTTTGTTTGTTTGTTTGTTTGTTTGACAGATTACTATCAGGATGAGAAAAAATAAAAAGAACTAAAAAATGCTTCTTCATTTCCCATTTAAAGTCCCTTGGCCAAACCCCTGGACTATACATCTGTAAGCAAATAGCTAAGTCTAGTCCATATGCCCTACAGCAATGTAAAATGCATATTATTCTCCAGAAATAATCCATGGAGTAATCATTTCAACCACAATCACGAATTTTAAACCTCTTACATTCATATCAGCCAAATGTCAATGAGTGTGAGCCAATCCTCAGTGATGTCTCATACTAGGATTTGTGGCTAATGATTTAATGAACAATAAACTTAACACAGAAATGTCTTTTATACATTTAGAAAAAGAGTCATACTTTGCATAATTTTTCAAATCCTAGTCCTACACATCTATTACAACCTGTTTCCAAAGGATATGGTGTGTTTGAAAGGAAACTGGATATAAATATAGTGAAGTCAGAATATAAAAGACAGAAAAAATGGGTATAAAATAGAATGGCTAAGAACTAGGATAAACAACCACTTATAAGGCTCATCCAAATGTTTTAAAAGCTAGATCTCCACGCCTTTGCCATTCTCATTATTGATTGTCTGTTTGCTGATTTTGTGAAGCAAGGTGCCTGTTCTAACTTGCTAATGCTGACAGAATGCAAAACACCAGAAACAGATTGGCTTTTATAAAAGGGGGTTTATTTGGTTACACAGTTACAATCATAAGGCCATAAAAGGTCCAAGGTAACACATCAACAATCGGGTACCTTCACTGGAGGATGGCCAATGGTGTCCGGAAAACCTCTGTTAGCTGGGAAGGCACGTGGCTGGCGTCTGCTCCAGAGTTCTGGTTTCAAAACGGCTTTCTCCCAGGATGTTCCTCTCTAGGCTTCAGCTTCTCTCCAAAATGTCACTCTTAGCTGCTCTTGGGGCGTTTGTCCTCTCTCAGCTTCTCTAGAGCAAAAGTCTGCTTTCAAAGGCCGTCTCCAAAACATCTCTGTAAACTGCAGTTCCTCTCTCAGCTCCTATGCATTCTTCAAAGTGTCCCTCTTGGCTGCAGCAAGCTCACTCCTCTGTCTGAGCTTATACAGGGCTCCAGTGAACTAATTAAGGCCCATGCTGAATAGGTGGGGCCACACCTCCATGGAAATTATCCAATGAAAGATCTCACCCATAGGTGAGTGATCTCATCGCCACAGAAACATCCAATCTAAAAGTCTCCAACCCAATCAACACCAATACATTTCCTGCCCACACAAGCCTGCATCACCTACAGTTGGGTGGGGCACATCTCCACGGAAACAACCCAATCCAAACATTCCAACTTAATCAACACCAATATGTCTGCCCTCACAAGACTGCATCAAAGAACATGGCTTTTTCTGGCGGACATAATACATACAAACTGGTACAGTGCCCAAGGCCACAAAGAGATTATGCTAAAGAGATGTTAAACTCTGAAATTCTGGGTTTATAGGCCTAAGTTCAGCTCATGCCATTCAATACCACAATGAATCCATTTATTCTGTTTCTCTGTTTGAATTCTGATGTTCATCTGGGAAAATAACTTGATAATGCTAAATTTAGATGAAAATTAATTCAATTAAATGTATAGTCTGCTTTTAAAAAAAGTAGCGTCTTGTTTGTGCTTGGCTTTAAACCCTTGTTATTTGCATTTGCTAGGAAAACCTAACACTGTAATGCTGATGTAAACTATTTCACTGTTCTTTCCTAGCCTGTTGTAATATTTTCAATCTACTGCCTTAGGTGTGCTCTATAAATATGCACAAATCAGTTTACAGGTCCTGGAAAGCATGAAATAAAATCCTAAAAAACAGCAAATATGTCCACATAGTTCTCTTTTATATAGTGCTAAGAATTTATGCAATACGTAGTCAGACAGTTAATAAATGCTTTCTCATAATGATAATGGACACAGAGGTTACATCCTCAAGTCAATCGATACATATCCAACTAAGTTGCCAATGTCAAAGGTAACTTGATTACAATTCAGAAGTAAATAACTCCAGGGCAAGGAAACTTTAAAAGTTTTGATTTTTAAATGTTTTCAATGAGTTTTCTACTTTTGGAGCAGAACTTCTGTTATTAATTAAATTCTGGCATTATTTTAATATGATCTAGATAATTCATTTCATGTAAGAACACAAAGCATCCATGTTTTGAAAAATTCCAAAATATTTTAAAGCACAAATGAATCTCAAAGGCAGAACACTCATTCTCAAATTGACAATTTTGTTGATTACAACAAAGTAACTTGCCAACAATCCACAGGTGTAATCTATGTGAGACGGTGAAAAGGAGAGAGGAGGAATGTTTTCAGTTTTGTATTCATAATCCCCTCTTGCTTGGTCCTGAAGGTATAGTATATTTTAAGGTTCAGACTCGCAGGGTATTTGAAACCTTAAAACACATACATTGTCTCTTTTTTGCTCCCTTTAAAATCATTCAACAAGTATTTGTTGAACACTTTCTGTGTCGACAACACTGTATTTAGTTACGAATTATCAAAGAAAATAAAGACAAATAAAATACAGTTCGTCCCCTCTAGCGCAGGTTAATAATATATTTAAGGAGACAAAAATCATACAAGTGAAACAATATTCAACTGAATACTAAACTTAATTCAAAGAAAGATGAGTATGACTTAGAGTTATAGAGGAACTAAGCTTTCAGCTAAGTCTTGAAGAATGGAAAGGAGGAATACAGAAGGCAGAATAGAAAGAATTGGAGAAACAAGAAAAAGCATGCTCTTCTTAGCCCCCCATGCCCATGTATATACTGCTTCTTCAGCTTGGAATGCTTTTCACCTGGCTGAATCCTACTCATCCTTCCCATCTCTGCTTCGTGATGCTGATTCCTCCATGGAGCCTCTGGGCATCCCACATCTAGGTGCCCTTCCTATCTAGTCCACAATACCTTAGTGTATTGCCTTCCCCTAAAGCACTTCTCACACTGTTTTGCAACTGTCAGTTTATTTCTCTACATTTCCCACTGGGTTATAAACTCAGAGAGGGTAGAGATCAGCTGTGTATTATTTACCATGATATCTATCACCACACTTGACACACAGCAGGCGCTCAGTAAGTATCTGCTGAATTAATGAATGAATGAATGAATGAGAAAACAGAAATGGAAAAGACATTCAGAGAAATGGTGAAAAGGCAAGCCCAATGAGATTAAACTGTCCCTACCTTTTGTGGGATAATGTGAGTAAGGAGTTGCCTCATTCATTCATCCATTCTTCAATGCATATATGTTAAGTATCTGTTATTTGCAAGGCACTATTCTAAATGCCAAGAATACAAATTAAAATCTAGTCATAAAGCTGATGTTTGACATATTATAGAATTATTCTTTAAAAACAAAACAAAGGATTTAATTTAGACTATTTTCTAAGTAGTAGATGTCTGTAAATATTGTGTCAATATAAATTAAAATGTTAACTTTTAAAAAAAGAAGAAAAAATGCATGGTCATTTGAGCACCTGAAGACTTGCTGGAGGGGACATAGAAGTAACATTACTATGTATGAATGACAGGATGGAAAAATTCAGGGTATTATAAAAACACAAGCAAGAGAGACAATTAAATCAGACAATAGAGGAAAGCAAGTGAACCTTCCCAGAGAAGACAATTAAGGATAAGAAGAAATTAGGTGAGGATGAAAAAGAAAGAAGGCACACCAGGTGGAGGATACATCATGTGTGAAACATGACACATTTATATACCCACAAGTTCAATGCATTTGTATACCTGCAAGATCAACAGGGCTGAAGCCAAGAGAGCATGTTGTGGTGGTCTAAGAAAAGAAGGGGAAAACCCAGGCTGAGAATCAATAGAGAAATCAGAAACTGTATCACAAGGTCTTTGTAGGCTTACTGAAAAGGCTAAAAACTATGTGAAAGAACGGATTTTAAGCAAGGGAGTTGTTAGTTTTAGAAAAATCACTTTTCTAAAACATCAGTTTTATAAGTGATTCTGGCAGCAGTGTGGAGGATGAACTGAAGAAAAACCATACTAGAAGTAAATAATAGTATGTCTTAATAAACCAACAATTCAGGATGCCGGGATTTTAATTTGAAACACAGATGGAAGGAAAGATAAGTCAGCTGTAACTAGCATTACCCAGAAGGTATTGCCTAATGGATCAACATCAACCCAAAGTAATTATTCTAGTTACATGCCACCTACATGTCTCTGCCCTGTCTTGTTTTAAAAAAAAATTCATTAACAACTTTAAAAAGATCAACAAAACATGCTGATCAAAATTATGGCATGAAGCAGGGAGGGCTAAATGATATGCTAAATTTAACATTTAGTTAAATATGGAGAACTATCCCCTCTAGAAATCCTACTAAACAACACTAAAGAAAAATTTAAAAGATATATATCCACATCTATGAAGAAAACAAGTGAGGAGATGAAAAAATTTGGAAAAATTTTAGAAAACAGAAAAAGGGTGTTAAATATCTATAGGTAGAAAAACCAACAAAAGCAAACTTGCTGCAGAACTCCAGAAATTAGAGGTACCAGGTATCTCCTGAAAACAGGAGGACTAGCAGAAAGTTTACACGGTCTATGTCATTGCAAGGCAGCCAGGCAACTACCACCTTACCTGGCAAAAGACTAGAGGTTCACTGCCTGAAGATGTAGAGCCAGACAGGCACTAAAAACCACTCAACTGGAATTGAGGAGTGGTAATGAAAGCAGGGGCATTATGTGAAAATATGCACACTGAATGATGAAGACCTCAAGCCCTCTTCCACCACTGGGCTCCCAGAATGCTGCCGATACTAGCCCATTAGGTTGGAGATTGTTAAGGTTCCTTTCTAAGGAAACCAATTGGCCCAAGATATAAGATACAGATACTGACATTTATTAGGTCTCCCAACAAAATATCTGATTCTCACCCAAACTGAAGGTTACCCAATGTCCAGCTCAACAAATGAAAAAAAGCCCCACAATAAAGGATATTGTTGTAAAATTTTAGAACACTGGGGACAAAGGGAAGATCCTACTGGCTTCCAAAGAGAGAGAGGGAGAAGAAAAACAGTCCACATAAAAAGGATCACTAGAGTTTGACCGGGCGGAATCCTGGCGCGCTGCAACGCTTGGAGGCGGGGGCACCGCGGCATTGGTATCTGGATCGAGGGGTGACGGTGCCATGGCGCCTGGTTGCAAAATTACTCCTCCAGGAAAGTAGGTAGAAAGCCAGGAACTGCGTGGACTGGACACCACAGAGCAATCTGCGTTTGGGCATACTTCATACAACACTCATGAAAACGTGGAACTGCTGAGATCAGCGAAATCTGTAAGTTTTTGCGGCCAGGGGACCCGCGCCCCTCCCTGCCAGGCTCAGTCCCGGGGGAGGAGGGGCTGTCAGCTCCGGGAAGGAGAAGGGAGAACTGCAGTGGCAGCTCTTATCTGAAACTCATTCTACTGATTCAAACTCCAACCACAGATAGACTGAGACCAGACACCAGAGAATCTGAGAGCAGCCAGCCCAGCAGAGAGGAGACAGGCATAGAAAAAAAAACAACACGAAAAACTCCAAAATAAAAGCGGAGGATTTTTGGAGTTCTGGTGAACATAGAAAGGGGAAGGGCCCGGAGGCGCATATGCAAATCCCGAAGAACAGCTGATCTCTCTGCCCTGTGGACCTTTCCTTAATGGCCCTGGTTGCTTTGTCTCTTAGCATTTCAATAACCCATTAGATCTCTGAGAAGGGCCCGGTTTTTTTTTTGTTTTGTTTTTTTTTTTTAATCCTTTTTTCTTTTTCTAAAACAATTACTCTAAGAAGCCCAATACAGAAAGCTTCAAAGACTTGCTATTTGGGCAGGTCAAGTCAAGAGCAGAACTAGGAGAGCTCTGAGACAAAACGCAATAATCCAGTGGCTGAGAAAATTCACTAAACACCACAACTTCCCAAGAAAAGGGGGGTGTACGCTCACAGCCATCATCCTGGTGGACAGGAAACACTCCTGCCCATTGCCAACCCCATAGCCCAGAACTGCCCCAGACAACCCAGTGTGACGGAAGTGCTTCAAATAACAGGCACACACCACAAAACTGGGCGTGGACATTAGCCTTCCCTGCAACCTCAGCTGATTGTCCCAGAGTTGGGAAGGTAGAGCAGTGTGAATTAACAAAGCCCCATTCAGCCATCATTTCAGCAGACTGGGAGCCTCCCTACACAGCCCAGCAGCCCAGAACTGCCCTGGGGGGACAGCACTCACCTGTGACATAGCACAGTCATCCCTCAACAGAGGACCCGGGGTGCACGGCCTGGAAGAGGGGCCCACTTGCAAGTCTCAGGAGCCATACGCCAATACCAAGGACTTGTGGGTCAGTGGCAGAGACAAACTGTGGCAGGACTGAACTGAAGGATTAGACTATTGCAGCAGCTTTAAAACTCTAGGATCACCAGGGAGATTTGATTGTTAGAGCCACCCCCCCCCTCCCTGACTGCCCAGAAACACGCCCCATATACAGGGCAGGCAACACCAACTACACACGCAAGCTTGGTACACCAATTGGACCCCACAAGACTCACTCCCCCACTCACCAAAAAGGCTAAGCAGGGGAGAACTGGCTTGTGCAGAACAGGTGGCTCGTGGATACCACCTGCTGGTTAGTTAGAGAAAGTGTACTCCACGAAGCTGTAGATCTGATAAATTAGAGATAAGGACTTCAATTGGTCTACAAATCCTAAAAGAACCCTATCAAGTTCAGCAAATTCCACGAGCCAAAAACAACAGAAAATTATAAAGCATATGAAAAAACCAGACGATATGGATAACCCAAGCCCAAGCACCCAAATCAAAAGACCAGAAGAGACACAGCACCTAGAGCAGCTACTCAAAGAACTAAAGATGAACAATGAGACCATAGTACGGGATACAAAAGAAATCAAGAAGAACCTAGAAGAGCATAAGGAAGACATTGCAAGACTAAATAAAAAAAAATGGATGATCTTATGGAAATTAAAGAAACTGTTGACCAAATTAAAAAGTTTCTGGACACTCATATTACAAGACTAGAGGAAGTTGAACAACGAATCAGTGAACTGGAAGATGACAGATTGGAAAATGAAAGCATAAAAGAAAGAATGGGGGAAAAAAATTGAAAAAATCGAAATGGACCTCAGGGATATGATAGATAATATGAAACGTCCAAATATAAGACTCATTGGTGTCCCAGAAGGGGAAGAAAAGGGTAAAGGTCTAGGAAGAGTATTCAAAGAAATTGTTGGGGAAAACTTCCCAAATCTTCTAAACAACATAAATACACAAATCATAAATGCTCAGCGAACTACAAATAGAATAAATCCAAATAAACCCACTCCGAGACATATACTGATCACACTGTTAAACACAGAAGAGAAGGAGCAAGCTCTGAAAGCAGCAAGAGAAAAGCAATTCACCACATACAAAGGAAACAGCATAAGACTAAGTAGTGACTACTCAGCAGCCACCATGGAGGCAAGAAGGCAGTGGCACGATATATTTAAAATTCTGAGTGAGAAAAATTTCCAGCCAAGAATACTTTATCCAGCAAAGCTCTCCTTCAAATTTCAGGGAGAGCTTAAATTTTTCACAGACAAAGAAATGCTGAGAGAATTTGCTAACAAGAGACCTGCCCTACTGGAGATACTCAAGGGAGCCCTACAGACAGAGAAAAAAAGAAAGGACAGAGAGACTTGGAGAAAGGTTCAGTACTAAAGAGATTCGGTATGGGTACAATAAAGGATACTAATAGACAGAGGGGAAAAATATAACAAACATAAACCAAAGGATAAGATGGCTGATTCAAGAAATGCCTTCACAGTTATAACGTTGAATGTAAATGGATTAAACTCCCCAATTAAAAGATATAGATTCGCAGAATGGATCCAAAAAAATGAACCATCAATATGTTGCATACAAGAGACTCATCTTAGACACAGGGACACAAAGAAACTGAAAGTGAAAGGATGGAAAAAAATATTTCATGCAAGCTACAGCCAAAAGAAAGCAGGTGTAGCAATATTAATCCCAGATAAAATAGACTTCAAATGCAGGGATGTTTTGAGAGACAAAGAAGGCCACTACATACTAATAACAGGGGCAATTCAGCAAGAAGAAATAACAATCGTAAATGTCTATGCACCCAGCCAGGGTGCCACAAAATACATGAGAGAAACACTGGCAAAACTAAAGGAAGCAATTGATGTTTCCACAATAATTGTGGGAGACTTCAACACATCACTCTCTCCTATAGATAGATCAACCAGACAGAAGACCAATAAGGAAACTGAAAACCTAAACAATCTGATAAATGAAATTAGATTTAACAGACATATACAGGACATTATATCCCAAATCACCAGGATACACATACTTTTCTAGTGCTCACGGAACTTTCTCCAGAATAGATCATATGCTGGGACATAAAACAAGCCTCAATAAATTTAAAAAGAGTGAAATTATTCAAAGCACATTCTCTGACCACAATGGAATACAATTAGAAGTCAATAACCATCAGAGACTTAGAAAATTCACAAATACCTGGAGGTTAAACAACACACTCCTAAACAATCAGTGGGTTAAAGAAGAAATAGCAAGAGAAATTGCTAAATATATAGAGACGAATGAAAATGAGAACACAACATACCAAAACCTATGGGATGCAGCAAAAGCAGTGCTAAGGGGGAAATTTATAGCACTAAACGCATATATTAAAAAGGAAGAAAGAGCCAAAATCAAAGAACTAATGGATCAACTGAAGAAGCTAGAAAATGAACAGCAAACCAATCCTAAACCAAATACAAGAAAAGAAATAACAAGGATTAAAGCAGAAATAAATGACATAGAGGACAAAAAAACAATAGAGAGGATAAATATCACCAAAAGTTGGTTCTTTGAGAAGATCAACAAGATTGACAAGCCCCTAGCTAGACTGACAAAATCAAAAAGAGAGAAGACCCATATAAACAAAATAATGAATGAAAAAGGTGACATAACTGCAGATCCTGAAGAAATTAAAAAAATTATAAGAGGATACTATGAACAACTGTATGGCAACAAACTGGATAATGTAGAGGAAATGGACAATTTCCGGAAACATATGAACAACCGAGACTGACCACAGAAGAAATAGAAGACCTCAACCAACCCATCACAAGCAAAGAGATCCAATCAGTCATCAAAAATCTTCCCACAAATAAATGCCCAGGGCCAAACTTTCCAGAAAGAACTGACACCAATCTTACTCAAACTCTTTCAAAACATTGAAGAAAATGGAACACTACCTAACTCATTTTATGAAGCTAACATCAATCTAATACCAAAACCAGGCAAAGATGTTACAAAAAAGGAAAACTACCGGCCAATCTCCCTAATGAATATAGATGCAAAAATCCTCAACAAAATACTTGCAAATCGAATCCAAAGACACATTAAAAAAATCATACACCATGACCAAGTGGGGTTCATTCCAGGCATGCAAGGATGGTTCAACATAAGAAAATCAATCAATGTATTACAACACATTAACAAGTCAAAAGGGAAAAATCAATTGATCATCTCAATAGATGCTGAAAAAGCATTTGACAAAATCCAACATCCCTTTTTGATAAAAACACTTCAAGAGGTAGGAATTGAAGGAAACTTCCTCAACATGATAAAGAGCATATATGAAAAACCCACAGCCAGCATAGTACTCAATGGAGAGAGACTGAAAGCCTTCCCTCTAAGATCAGGAACAAGACAAGGATGCCCGCTATCACCACTGTTATTCAACATTGTGCTGGAAGTGCTAGCCAGGGCAATCCGGCAAGACAAAGAAATCAAAGGCATCCAAATTGGAAAAGAAGAAGTAAAACTGTCATTGTTTGCAGATGATATGATCTTATATCTAGAAAACCCTGAGAAATCGACGATACAGCTACTAGAGCTAATAAACAAATTTAGCAAAGTAGCGGGATACAAGATTAATGCACATAAGTCAGTAATGTTTCTATATGCTAGAAATGAACAAACTGAAGAGACACTCAAGAAAAAGATACCATTTTCAATAGCAACTAAAAAAATCAAGTACCTAGGAATAAACTTAACCAAAGATGTAAAAGACCTATACAAAGAAAACTACATAACTCTACTAAAAGAAATAGAAGGGGACCTTAAAAGATGGAAAAATATTCCATGTTCATGGATAGGAAGACTAAATGTCATTAAGATGTCAATTCTACCCAAACTCATCTACAGATTCAATGCAATCCCAATCAAAATTCCAACAACCTACTTTGCAGACTTGGAAAAGCTAGTTATCAAATTTATTTGGAAAGGGAAGATGCCTCGAATTGCTAAAGACACTCTAAAAAAGAAAAACAAAGTGGGAGGACTTACACTCCCTGACTTTGAAGCTTATTATAAAGCCACACTTGCCAAAACAGCATGGTACTGGCACAAAGATAGACATATAGATCAATGGAATCGAATTGAGAATTCGGAGATAGACCCTCAGATCTATGGCCGACTGATCTTTGATAAGGTCCCCAAAGTCAATGAACTGAGCCATAATGGTCTTTTCAACAAATGGGGCTGGGAGAGTTGGATATCCATATCCAAAAGAATGAAAGAGGACCCCTACCTCACCCCCTACACAAAAATTAACTCAAAATGGACCAAAGATCTCAATATAAAAGAAAGTACCATAAAACTCCTAGAAGATAATGTAGGAAAACATCTTCAAGACCTTGTATTAGGAGGCCACTTCCTAGACTTTACACCCAAAGCACAAGCAACAAAAGAGAAAATAGATAAATGGGAACTCCTCAAGCTTAGAAGTTTCTGCACCTCAAAGGAATTTCTCAAAAAGGTAAAGAGGCAGCCAACTCAATGGGAAAAAATTTTTGGAAACCATGTATCTGACAAAAGACTGATATCTTGCATATATAAAGAAATCCTAAAACTCAATGACAATAGTACAGCCGGCCCAATTATAAAATGGGCAAAAGATATGAAAAGACAGTTCTCTGAAGAGGAAATACAAATGGCCAAGAAACACATGAAAAAATGTTCAGCTTCACTAGCTATTAGAGAGATGCAAATTAAGACCACAATGAGATACCATCTAACACCGGTTAGAATGGCTGCCATTAAACAAACAGGAAACTACAAATGCTGGAGGGGATGTGGAGAAATTGGAACTCTTATTCACTGTTGGTGGGACTGTATAATGGTTCAGCCACTCTGGAAGTCAGTCTGGCAGCTCCTTAGAAAGCTAGATATAGAGTTACCATTCGACCCAGCGATTGCACTTCTCGGTATATACCCGGAAGATCGGAAAGCAGTGACACGAACAGATATCTGCACGCCAATGTTCATAGCAGCATTATTCACAATTGCCAAAAGATGGAAACAACCCAAATGTCCTTCAACAGATGAGTGGATAAATAAAATGTGGTATATACACACGATGGAATACTACACGGCAGTAAGAAGGAACGATCTCGTGAAACATATGACAACATGGATGAACCTTGAAGACATAATGCTAAGCGAAATATGCCAGGCACAAAAAGAGAAATATTATATGCTACCACTAATGTGAACTTTGAAAAATGTAAAACAAATGGCTTATAATGTAGAATGTAGGGGAACTAGCAATAGAGAGCAATTAAGGAAGGGGGAACAATAATCCAAGAAGAACAGATAAGCTATTTATCGTTCTGGGGATGCCCCAGAATGACTATGGTCTGTGAATTTCTGATGGATATAGTAGGAGCAAGTTCACAGAAATGTTGCTATATTAGGTAACTTTCTTGGGGTAAAGTAGGAACATGTTGGAAGTTAAGCAGTTATCTTAGGTTAGTTGTCTTTTTCTTACTCCCTTGTTATGGTCTCTTTAAAATGTTCTTTTATTGTATGTTTGTTTTCTTCTTAACTTTTTTTTCATACAGTTGATTTAAAAAAGAAGGGAAAGTTAAAAAAGAAAAAAAAAAAAACAAGGAAAAAAAAAAGATGCAGTGCCCCCTTGAGGAGCCTGTGGAGAATGCAGGGGTATTCGCCTACCCCACCTCCATGGTTGCTAACATGACCACAGACATAGGGGACTGGTGGTTTGATGGGTTGAGCTCTCCTACCACAGGTTTTACCCTTGGGAAGACGGTTGCTGCAAAGGAGAGGCTAGGCCTCCCTATGGTTGTGCCTAAGAGCCTCCTCCCGAATGCCTCTTTGTTGCTCAGATGTGGCCCTGTCTCTCTAGCTAAGGCAACTTGAAAGGTGAAATCACTGCCCTCCCCCCTACGTGGGATCAGACACCCAGGGGAGTGAATCTCCCTGGCAACATGGAATATGACTCCCGGGGAGGAATGTAGACCTGGCATCGTGGGACGGAGAACATCTTCTTGACCAAAAGGGGGATGTGAAAGGAAATGAAATAAGCTTCAGTGGCAGAGAGAATCCAAAAGGAACCGAGAGGTCACTCTGGTGGGCACTCTTATGCACACTTTAGACAACCCTTTTTAGGTTCTAAAGAATTGGGGTAGCTGGTGGTGGATACCTGAAACTATCAAACTACAACCCAGAACCCATGAATCTCGAAGACAGTTGTATAAAAATGTAGCTTATGAGGGGTGACAAGGGGATTGGGAAAGCCATAAGGACCACACTCCACTTTGTCTAGTTTATGGATGGATGAGTAGAAAAATAGGGGAAGGAAACAAACAGACAAAGGTACCCAGTGTTCTTTTTTACTTCAATTGCTCTTTTTCACTCTAATTATTATTCTTGTTATTCTTGTGTGTGTGCTAATGAAGGTGTCAGGGATTGATTTGGGTGATGAATGTACAACTATGTAATGGTACTGTGAACAATCGAAAGTACGATTTGTTTTGTATGACTGCGTGGTATATGAATATATCTCAATAAAATGAAGATTAAAAAAAAAAAAAAAAAAAGACATAATGCTGAGCAAAATAAGCCAGGCACAAAAAGAGAGATATTGTATGTTACCACTAATGTGAATTCTGTGAAAAATGTACAATGTTTTATACTGTAGAATGTAGGGGACCTAGAGATTAGAGATACCAATTAGTGGAGGGGGAATGATAATCTAATAAGAACAGATAAACTATGGAGGGTAATCTCAATGTTATAGGAATGCTCAGGAATGATTATGGTTTGTAAACTTTCTTGGATATAGGAAGATCATGTTGGAAGCAATAGAGTTATTTTAGGTTTTTTTTTTTCTCTTATTCCTTTGTTTTCTTAGGGGTTGTTAATTTTCTTGGGGTATGGTAGGAACATGTTGGAAGCAATGTAGTTATTTTAGATTATTTGTTTTTCTTACTCCTCTGTTTGGACATGGTTTATTAATTTTCTTGGGGTATGGTAGGAACATATTGGAAGCAAAGTAGTTATTTTAGGTTATTTGTTTTCCTTAATCCATTGCTTTGTTTGAAATGTTGTGGGGTTTTTTTTGGTTGTTGTTTGCCTGTTTGTTTTTAATTTTTTGATAAACAAAAGTTAAAAAATTGAAAAAAAATCAGTAGAAAAATGGGAGTAAAAACTAAATGACAAATAGGGTGGGATGGGGGGATGGTTTGGGTATTCTCTTTTCACTTTTATTTTTTATTCTTATTCTGATTCTTTCTGATGTAAGGAAAATGTTCAGAAATAGATTGTGGTGATGAACGCATAACTATATGATCATACTGTGAACAGTTGATTGTATACCATGGATGACTGTATGGTTTGTGAATATATATCAATAAAACTGAATTAAAAAAAAAAAAAAGGATCACTAGAAACTATAGGAAAATAGAGAATGACTTCAAGATTCTGAAGGGAAATTATTTCTAACCTCGAATTCTATACCCAACCAAACTAGCTAAAAGAAGAATCATTTCCAGACATGAGAGATTTCACCTCTAAGCACCTTCTCTCTAGAAACTTCTAGAGAATAAGCTCTATCAAAACCAGGAACTAAACCAATGACAAGGACAGGAATTCAATAAACATGAGATGCAATACAGAAGACTGGTGAAGGGAATTTTCAGAATAAGAGGAAGGGGAAGTGTAAAGAGGAGAGGTGTGTAGCAGCCCAAGAAAACAAACCAATCATTGTGAGCAGCACAATGAAGGAATCCAGGAGAAATGGCTCTGAGAAAAACATAGATCTGATGGATTATCTGATAAAAAAACAATCTGATGGTGTTTGTCTACACTGAGAGACTTTTTAAACGGTTTGGGAATAAATCAGTGACAGGTACATACAAAAATTAAGTAAATGGAATAAAAACGAGGCAATTTATTAACCCCAAGGAAAGTAAAAAGCTGTACAAGGAATATCCAAACATACTTCAACACTAGAACATTTGGGCCAATTTCCAGCAAGACAAAATTTAAAAGAAATAAATATAAATACAGTATCAATCAGAAAGACAACTTAACTACCTTGAAATAACTAAAAGATAGTCACTGGAAAAGGGCAATATTTAGACCTAAAGGGACAGTATTGGGCTCAACAGAGAACCTTTTTAAGAGTTTCAACTGTAGAAAATGGAATGACTGGCTTTGAGACATGAAGTACTTATGCCTTTGTTCATGCTTCTTTACAGCCCCTTCCATGCTGCTTTAAAATTTATGTACTCACCTATTTGCTCGACCAAAAAGAAAACCATGTTTTATACAGCTTGGTATTCCCAGCACCTACCACAGTGCCTGCCACATGTTATCATTGAAAAGATGTTTTTTAAAATTAATAAATAAAAGGCCGGGAAACTGAATAGCCACTCAATGGGGTACTCTGAATGGATCACAATATCTGTAGTGCACTGGATCATATGACCTTTAAGTCCTTTCCAACCCTGAAATTATATAACTCAAGCAATGTGAAATAAAATGCAACTAGTCCCTTTACTTCTAAATTACTCCAGTTGTATACATAAAATTGCCCGTATCAACTTATCCCTGAATATACTAGGGATTCATACTTTAAACACTAACAGCACTTATGTTCTTAGGACAAAAGCAACCTATAAATTCAATATATTAGCATTAATATCATATACAAGGGTTTTACAGGTATAAAATGTATTATGTAAATAAGATGTGTATTTAAACTATAAGGAGAGAATAAGATACAAAGCATTGAGTATCATGAAACATAGCTAAGAAGTATTTATGTGTTTTGTTCATGTAGTTGCCCCTTATTTTCAAAAATAGTATATTACATATAGTTCCTTAAAGATGATATTATTAATTATAATTAACACCTATTCTGATTCTATACGTAAAACCAATGGGTGAACAACATGTCTCTCAATAATATGCATATATTAGTTTGTGGTTATTAATACTATATGCACAATCTGGCACTACTAGTAACTATTTCTTAGCCTCTTGATCATTCCTAAAGCTTTGATTAAGGTTACTCCCCCCACTCCTGCCAAAGCATTTCAAACTGCTTCATGTAATTGCTGTAATCCTTTCCCCACATCCATAACAAGCAATGTTTAATGGGGCTCTTAAAAGTATGACTTCTCTCCATCCAACTTGCTGAACTTCTACTAACAACTTTCCTTACAACATCATCTCCTCAGTAATTGTCTCATGTTTGTGTATTAATGAATCAAAAGAATATGTGAAAAGCAGAAACATATTCTGACACCAACTTTCTTGTGCCATCCTTAAACAGAGATGCATAAACTTAATGGGTTAAGGCAAGACATACAACACAATTCTACTTAGAACATGGATCAAAAAAAGGGTTATTAATTTAGTACAACTACTTGTACCATAAACAGCCTAGGATTGGTAAGATTTTCACACTGCACAAAACAGTCCGGGCTGTCTGAAAAATGAGGTGCATTCATTTGTCAAATGCCAGTGTACTTTCAAAATAACTGACTCATTCAAGTCTATGACAAAAAGTAACAATCAAATAAAAAACTGTTTAGTACCAAATTGTGAAATACTGGTTTTTTTGTTTGTTTGTTTGTTTGTTTTTACAAATCCTGCAGGTTTAGGCTGCTAGAAGGGACAATTCAGAGGTATTTGTGTAATTTATTGCAGTATATTCTAACAATGCTAAAATGAGAATCATGATTACTCAGAAATACTAACATTGAAAAGGAAGACATACTTTGTTATGCTCTGAAAGTACAAAAAGTTCCTTGTGATTATTAAAAAGAAACTCATCTAGCAACACAAAAGGCAAAACCATAAAGAAAAAGAGGGAGAAGATAGAAAAAAATTAACATCATACACTAGATTAAGAGGCAAACTGATGGTGGGGGGCAAGTGTCCTCCCACCCCTATCACCTATTAAAATTCAAAAAATCAAGTCAACAAATATTTACTGAGCACCTGCTATGTGCAGGCACTGTACCAGACATGGACAAAAAAACAATGAACAAGCCAGCTATGGTCTCTGCTCTCCAGGACTTTAAAGTTTAACAATGGGAGCACAGCAATTAAAAACAGTAAAATAAGTGCAATGCAAATGGCAGTACATGTGCAACTGGAACAAAGAAGGGTGTCTAATTCAGACATGGGAACATCAGGAAAAACCCTGGAAGAATGGGATGTTTAGGCTGATATTTGAATAGTGATTCAGTGATTTAAAACAGCATGGCATTGGCATAGGAACATATAATGATTCAGAATAAAAAGTCTGGAGAAAGGCCAATAATAATAGACATTAAGGTGTCATCTCAAATGAGTGGAAAACATACAGTGTATTCACTATTGGAGCAAATAGTAAACTCTCTTAAGAAAAATAAAGTTAGGTGCTGTGGTGGTTTAAAACTATATGTACCCCAGAAAAACATGTTCTTAAATTTAAACCATTCCTGTGGGTGTGAACTCATCCATTGTAAGTAGGACCTTTTGATGAAGTTACTTCAGTTAAGGTGTGTCCCACCTCAACCAGGATGGGTCTTAAAATTATTACTGAAGTCATTTATAAGAAATGAAATTCAGACAAAGAAAGAAAAGGCCACGGGAAGCAAGAGGCTGGACAGCGACGGGACCCAGAAGAGAAGGGAAGACCAGGAGATGCCACCATGTGACAGAGGAGCCAAAGATCACCAGCAGTCAGCCCCAGAACACTGGTCTTTGGGAAGAAAGCAACACCTTGATGACACCTTGACTTGGACTTTCTTTTAGCCTCAAAACCTTAGCAAATAAATTCCCATTGTTTAAGCTGAACTACTGCACTGATATTTGCTTGAGCAGCCTAGAGAATTAAAACAGATACCAACTGTTCAAATACCAAAATAACTATAAGTAAATTAAAGAGTTAAGTAAAAAAATATACAATTACTTTTTAGCAGCAGTTTTCTCATTATGGCAGCTTCCTGGTAGGAAAAATTTCCCCAATATGGTTATCTTCCTGTTCATGGCAGTGACATTGTAGAAATATAGAGGTCTATTTTTAAATCTTGGGATAGAGAAGAATTTTAAACAGGATACCAAAAAAGAAATCATTAAAAAAAAAAAAAAAAAAAGACTACTGAACAGACACACACATATTTTTCCATATTTCTGAAAGGTTAAAACAAAACAAAAACATCTCTGCCAAAAACAAAATAAAATATTTACAGTACTTACTATTAACATTTTGATAAATTCTTAATAAATAGATAATTCATAAAAGAAGAAACCTACATAGCTAATATAGGAAAAATATTCAACCTCACTAGTAATCAAAGAACTGTAAACCTAAAACAATGGGTGACTGTTACTTACCTGCCAAATTGAAAAAGATAAAGATAACACTATTGTTGAAAGTTCCAGGAAACAAGCATTTTAAAACTATCAATGGCAATGTAAACCACTTGATCTTTCTGAAGGACTTTTTGGCAATATGTATTTTGAGGGCTCAATGAGGAAAGAGGAAGGATTCTTCCCAGACCCTGAAGCAGCAAGTGAGAACTTAAAGAAAAAAAGTGTGGACCCTCTCATGACATAACATCCCCACAGCATTTCCTAGAGCAGAAGAAGGATAGAAGAGGCTCCATAACACCTGGAGGACTAGAAACCTGGCAGAATAGGAGCTTCTAGTAGGAGCAGATTCATTTTTATACGCATGTGAGGCTGTCAGAACTCTAAGAAATACTTCTGGGGTGGGGAAGAGAGAGAATGAGATCCTACCTTTATGCAGATATGAGCTACCAAGTTAGTATAATTTAGGTGTTAATATCATTCTAACCTCATTTGAACACACAGGACAAGATGTGTATATACGTACAAAAAAACATAGGAAAAAGAGAAAATAAGAAAATCATAATAGAAGACAATTTATCTCTAAAAATATTCATCACAAAGAAAGGAAAACAACATCAAGAACCAAACAATAGGGATCTGATTAATAAATTATAGTATATGGCAGAATAGTATGAGACCATTAAATAGAATAATCTAAAATAGCATTTCCCACTGGTTCTCATAGAATTTCAGAGATTCATACATTAAAGATGGTAATTAATGTGTACATTGCTATTTCTAATCTTTTAATCAATAAGTATAATCATTATTTAAATATTTGTCTTTAAAATGGTACAGTTTGAAAGCATCAAAGTGTTTATAAAACAAGCAATACATCGTGGTTAGCAAGATCGAATGAGATCCTGACTCAGCCACTTAGTAAGTTAATCATTCAGCTAAACTCCATCAGCCAGTATGGGCATTCTGACTGCTTTTTTGTTTAAGAAAGTTATTATTTGTATATTAATTTATATTAATAAAAGCTCACTGGTTTAAAAAAGTAAGTTTAAGGAAAAATTATATTGAAATACAGTAAGTTGATGAGGAATGTAAACATCATAATCATGATATAAAATATAGTTCTGAATAATGATAAAAAGAGCTCTGGTTTTGGAAAGAGACAGACCTGGGTTCAAACCCTAGCTCTGCCACTCAGGGTTTGAACCCAGGTTCAAAGTGATTAAAGCAGATATTTAACCTTTTTGAGTTCAGGTTTTTATATGCAGTAATTAGTAATTATGAGAGCATTAAATAATTTATGTAAAGAGCTTAAAATAATGCACAGTCCCAAGTAGTGTGTAATCCTAAAGTTTGGCTCTTAGCAAACAAAAAGCAATCTAGAAAGATACAGTGGGCTCTCCTCGATTTGTAATAGCTATAAATTGGTGTCAGGGCCAGAGTGCTCACAAGTTTCTCCTGTATCTCTTATTATTTCAATATCAACTACTGTTATGAGAATATTGGATGAAAGAACTATTAAAGATAGCACATGCTTCCACCAAACATGGTAGTCACAGATTTTTCAATATATTTTTAAGTATCTATAAATATAGATTTTCAGTAGCAACACTATTACAGCATGCTAATACTAAACCACTGTGATAGATTTCTTCATTTTAGATTTATCAACTTCTATAGTACTGTCTGAATACACTATAATTTACTGAAACTGTGGTTATATCATACTTGCAGGCTCTAATTTATTAGATAATTGTTATCATGAACTAGTATCTTTATAGTATACTTACATAAACTATATAGAGTAAGGATCTCATTTTACATGACCAATACTTTCCAAGACCCTTCATGTAAGCTGAAAATCACACATAATAGCGAACCTCATTATTTAATAAGTATTTCTTATATGAACATACTTATCACACATTATTTTTATAAATAAGGCAAATAAACACTCTAGTAACAATAAGTAAACAAAATTAATCATAGAAACAATTTATAAAAATTTTAATTCTCTCTCTGCCTTTATTTTTTTCAATTGCCAATTGTGTATATCTGAATTCTCATGTGTTGAGTTTGTGTAAAACAAGGTCCTCCTGTACTAACAATATAGTAGTAGACCATATTTTCTTACATATTCAACAAAGTACTATACATTTACTATAAGAAATATTATACAGGTAACTTCTTAAACATAGCAACAGAATAACATTAAATTTACCAGAAAAACCTGCAACCATGTTGGATTAGTTGACTTTTGTTGTAATAGATAATCAATGAATTATAGCACTAATTAGTAATCTTTATCTACTTTATCATTAGTTTCATTTACATGTCTTTGTCCTAAATTACCTCAATACTTCCATAGAATGAATTAAGGAATAGAGATAGATAGACAGACAGATAGATAGATAAATAGATAAAGATGGATGGACAGACGGACGGACAGACAGACAGACATGATAAAAGTGATAAGATATACAGGATAACACAAATAAGACTAATAAACATACATGCTGCAATTTCTTAAAACTATTTGTTTTAAAATAATTATAGATTCACAGAAAGTTGCAAAGCTAGTAGTATCAGAGAGAGCCCATACGCCCTTCACCCAGTTTCCCCCATTGGTTGCATCTTACATAACTAAAGTACAATATAAAAACCAAAAAATCGACACTAGTACAATGTGCATACAGTGCTATGTCATTTTATCACATATATACATTTGTGTAACCACCAGCATAATCAAAATACAGAAGGATTCTTCACCACAAATATCTTCCTCATTCTACCAGCTTTGTAGTAACACCCAACCCCTTCTCCCCCATCATCTCTAAATCCTGGCAACCTCCTACTCCATAACTTTGTCATTGGGGAATGTACATAACTGGAATCATACAAGATTGGCGTTTTCCACTAAGCATAATGCCCTTGTGAACTATCCCAGATGATATGTGTATGAACAGTTCATTCCTTTTTATTGCTGAGTAATATTCCATGGTATAGATATAACACAGTTCAACCATCTACCTATTGTAAGGCATTTTGTTGTTTTTAGTTCCTGGCTACTACAGATAATGTTAACTAATAAGTGTGTAGTGATTTCTCATTGTGGTCTTATTTTGCATTTCCTTAATGGCTAGTGATGATGGCTCATTTACCATCATTTCATTTGGTGAAATGGGTGTTCTTGTCCTTGGTCATTTTCTAATTGTATTCTTTGTTTTGTTTTGTTTCTTACTGTTGGGTTTCAAGAGGCCTTTATATATTCTAGAGGCCCTTATATATTCTAGACAAGTTCTTTGTCATATATATGGTTTGCAAATCATTTTTCCCAGTCTATGGCTTGTCTTCTCATCCTCTTAATGGGGCCTTTCGCAGAGCAAAAGTTTTTAATCTTAATAAAGTCCAACTTATCAATATTTCCTATTTTTAACAGCATTTATTTTTTAAGAAAGTTGCATGTTTATAGTAAAATTATGCAGAAAGTACAGAATTCTCCCACACAAACACCCATGCAGTTTTCCCTATTACTAACATTTTGCATTAGTGTGGTACATTTGTTAACAACTGATGAACTAATAACTATGAATTTAAGTCCATAGCTTACATTAGAGTTCACTCTGTGTGGTATGGTTCTATGGTTAATATTTTCTCTTATAGCACATGTTTTTGATGTTATGTCTAAAAGCTCTTCGTCAAGGTCCAAGTCCTGAAAATTTTCTCCTGTGTTTTCATCTAAAAGTTATATAGTTTTATGTTTTACATTTAAATCTATAAACCATGTCCAGATAATTTTTATATAAGGTGTGAGGTTTAGGTTGAGGTGCATATTTTTGCAAATCATTATTTAATTGTTTCAGCAAATATATCTATGTTGAAATGTTTTTGTGCCATTGACACAAATCAGTTAGCCACATTTGTGTGGGTCTACTTATGTGTTCTCTATTCTGCTCCATTGAGCTATATCTCTACCCCACCACAATACCACACAGTCTTGTTACTGTATCTACATAAGTCTTACAATCAGGTTGAGTGATTATACCCCTTTTTTCTTTGTTTTCAAAACTGTTTTAGCTAGTCAAATTGCTATGCCTTTCCACATAAATTTTAGAATAATCTGGTTTATAGCTACAAAATATCTTGCTGATAGTTAGATAAGAATTGTGTTAAACTTGCATATCAATTTGGGGAGAATTTACATCTTTTCTATGTTACGTATTCCAATCCATGAATATAGTATGTCTCTCCATTATTTAGATATTTGATTTCTTTCATCAGCATTTTGAATTTACAGTCTAGAAGTCCTGTACGTGTTTTGTTAGGTTTACATCTAAATAATTTAATATTTGGGAGGAAACTGTAAATAGCAGTGTATTTTTAATTCCAGTTTTCACGTACTCACAATTAGTATATAGAAATACAACAGATTTTTGTATGCTGATCTCCTATCTTGCTACCTTGCCAAGCTCACTTATCAGTACTAAGAGTTTAGGGTAAATTCTATGGGATTTTATACACAGATCATCAAGTCACTTTCATACAGTGACTTTTTACTTCTTCTTTTCTAATCTGTATTCTCTTTTTTTCCTTTTCTTGCCTTATACTGCTGTCTAGAATGTCCAGGGCTATGCTAAACAGCAGTGCTGAGAGTATGCCTGGCTACTGATCTTAGGAGGAAAGCACTGATATACATCATTAAGTATAATATTGGCCATAAGTTTTTGTAGATATTCTTGACCAAGGTGAGGAAGTTCCCCTCTATTCCTGGTAACAGAGTTTTTATCATGAATTGATGTTGAATTTTTCAAATGCTTTCTCTGTATCAGTTGATATGAATCATGTCACTTTTCTTCTTTAGCCTGTTAATACGGTAAATCACTCATTGAACCAAACACCGAACCACCCTTACAGCTCTGGAATCAAACCCCCTTCATCATGGTGTATAATTTGTTTTAGATATTGCTGATTTCTATTTGCTAACATTTTGTTGAGGATTTTTGCAATTATATTCATGAGAGATACTGCTCTGTAGTTTTCTTTTTTATACTATCTTTGTCTGATTTTTATATCAGGGTAATACTAGCCTTATAAAATGAACTGAGACATATCCCGCTTCTATTTTCTGGAAGAGAATGAGTAGAATTCGTATCAAGTCTTCATAAGTTTTACAGAATTCTCCACTAAAACCACTTGGGCTAGAGATTTCATTTTTGGAGTTTTTTTTTTATTTTTATTTTTAATTATGAATTCTATTCCCTTAACAGGTACAGGGCTATTCAAATGATCCATTTTCATTTGGGAGAGCTGAGGTAGTTTGTGATTTCAAAATTGGCCAATTTCATCTAAGTTGTCAAATTTATTTGCATAGAGTTGTTTATAATATTCCCTTGTTAAACTTTTGATGCCTGCAGGATCTATAATAATATCCCTGTTTCATTCCTGGGATTGATAATTTGTGTCATTCTTTTTCTTTGTCAGTCTTGCTGGCAATTTGTTGATTTTACTGGTATTTCCAAAGAAGCAGCTTTTTGTTTCATTGATTACTCTATGGATTTTATTTGCAATTTCATTGATTTTTGCTTGGATTATTTTTATTATTTTACTCCTTCTGCTTGCTTTGGGTTCATTTTGTTCTTCTTTTTCTAGTTTTGTTACCAGACCATGGCGGTGGGTTCTTTCCCCAGTGCGCTCTAATGACCAACTCCTAAGATACTGGGTTTCAAAGAGAGAGTTTTATTGCTAGGCACAAAGCAGGAGAACAGATGGCCTATTGGTCCAAAATCTGTCTCCTAGAGCTGCAATATTTCTGATAGCTTTATGGTATCAAAAGATGGACAGGTTTTAGGATAACGAGTACAGTGGCCCCAGATGATATAATTAGAGGTGATGTAATTATTGAGCATATGCAGATTGATTACATTCTTAGTCACAGAACATATGCAAGAAAATGGTGGCCTTAATATGATGATGGGCATGATTTTTAGTATTATAATGAGGTATAGGTGACTTGTAGGTTAAAATCTAAGCTATTGTGCATGTCAGGCAGGCACACTTTGGTTAGATCCAGCTTTGGTTATCAAGATAACTTTGGACTTGGGGTGAGTTATTCAGGGCTGACCCAAGACCCTTTATTAATAAACATTAGAGGCTGTCTTTAGTGATTATAAGACTTTAAAGTAGAAAAACTGGATACATGAATACAAGTGAAGATTAGTTGCAAGGTTTTTACAATCACAAGGGAACAAGAAAAAGGCTATACAATCATTATCAGAAATTAAGACAGCTGGATTACAGCTCAGCTTTCAGGTATTTCCCTCTGTCTACTCTAATATATCAGAAAGTAAAAAGGAATATCTATATAATGACTCAGTATTCATAATCAGCCCTTAAATCCTAACTTCTCGGTTACAGTTTCTTTCTTTAAGTGGGAGTTTAAATTATTGATTTGAAACTTTCCACTTTTCTAATATAAGCATTTAGTAGTATAAACTTCTCTCTCCAACTGCTTTAACTGCCTCCCACAAATTCTGGTATGTTGTACTTTCATTTTCATTCAATTATATGTACTTTGTATTACCTTTGAGACTCCCCATTTGGCCTATGGATTATTTAGAAGTGCGCTGTTTAGTTTCTAAACGTTTGGAAATATTGTTATCTTTCTATTATTGATTAATAGTTTCATTCTTATATGGTCAGAAAACATACTCTATATGATTTCAGTTCTTTCAAATTTATTGAGTTTGTTTTATGGGCCAGGATATGGTCTATCTCAGTATATGTGCCTTGAGTACTTGTAAAGAATGCATATTCTGCTGTTTTGGGGTAGAGTGTTTCATAAATGTTTATTACATCCTGTTGGTTGATAGGCTTGTTGAACTCTACTATAAACTTGCTGATTTGCTCTCTAGTTATTCTATCAAAAGTTGAAAGAGGGTGTTGAAGTCTCTATCATTGTAGATTTGTCTATTTCTCCTTTCAGTTCTACTAGTTTTTCCTTGATTGTACAGCTTTAATGTTTGGTATATTCACATTTAGGATTGCTATGTCTTCTTGGGAGATTGACCTTTTTATCATTATATTACATCCCTCTCTGTCTCTGGTAATTTTCATTGCTCCAAAACCTATCTTATCTAATATTAATATAGCCACTCCTGCATTCCTTTGCTTAATGTTTACATGATACATCATTTTCCATCCTTTTACATGTAACTTACCTTTATTATTATATTCAAGGTGAGTTTCTTATTGACACATATAGTTGGGACATGTTTTTTTTGTTTTGTTTTGTTTTTTATATATTCATTTTATTGAGATATATTCACATACCACATAGTCATACAAAACAAATTGTACATTCAATTGTTCACAGTACCATTACATAGTTGTACATTCATCACCAAAATCAATCCCTGACACCCTCATTACCACACATACAAAAATAACCAGAATAATAATTAAAGTGAAAAAGAGCAAGTAAAGTAAAAAAGAACACTGGGCACCCTTGTCTGTTTGTTTGTTTGTTTCCTTCCCCCACCTTTCCACTCATCCATCCACAAACTAGACAAACGGGAGTGTGATCCCCATGGCCCCCCCAATCCCACTGGCCCCCCTCATAAGCCACATTTTTATACAATTGTCTTCAAGATTCATGGGTTCTGGGTTGTAGTTTGATAGTTTCAGGTATCCACCACCAGCTACCCCAATTCATTAGAACCTAAAAAGGGTTGTCTATATTGTGCATAAGAGTGCCCACCAGAGTGACCTCTTGGCTCCTTTTGGAATCTCTCTGCCACTGAAGCTTATTTCATTTCCTTTCACATCCCCCTTTTGGTCAAGAAGATGTTCTCCGTCCCACGATGCCGGGTCTACATTCCTCCCCGGGAGTCATATTCCATGTTGCCAGGAAGATTCACTACCCTGGGTGTCTGATCCCACGTAGTGGGGAGGGCAGTGATTTCACCTTTCAAGTTGGCTTAGGTAGAGAGAGAGGGCCACATCTGAGCAACAAAGAGGCATTCAGGAGGAGGCTCTTAGGCACAATTATAGGGAGGCCTAGCCTCTCCCCTTTGCAGCAACAGTCTTCCCAAGGGCAAATTCCATGGTAGAGGGCTCAATCCATCAAACCACCAGTCCCCCATGTCTGTGGGCATGCCAGCAACCATCGAGGTAGGGCAGGCCAACACCCCTGCATTCTCCACCAGCTCCTCAAGGGGGCTCTGCATATTTTTTTCCTTTTTTTTTTTTTTAACCTTTTTTTTTTCTAAATCAACTGTATGAAAAATAAAAAAATTTTTTAAAAATTAAAAAAAAAAACATACAATAAAAGAACATTTCAAAGAGACCATAACAAGGAAGTAAGGAAAAGACAACTAACCTAAGCTAACTACTTTACTTCCAACATGTTCCTACTCTACCCCAAGAAAGTAACCTAATATAGCAACATTTCTGTGAACTTGTTGCTACTATACCCATCAGAAATTAACAGACCATAGTCATTCCTGGGCATTCCCAGAATGTTAAATTTACCCACGACAGCTTGTCTGTTCTTCTTGAATTATTGTTTCCCCTTCCTTAATTGCTCTCTATCACTAGTTCCCCTACATTCTACATTATAAACCATTTGTTTTACATTTTTCAAAGTTCACATTAGTGGTAGCATATAATATTTCTCTTTTTGTGCCTGGCTTATTTCGCTATGCATTATGTCTTCAAGGTTCATCCATGTTGTGGGACATGTTTTCTAATCCATTCTGCCAATCTCTATTAATTATGTATTTAGAACATTTAGTTTTAATGGAATTATTGATATGTTAGGGCTTAACTCTGCCATATTATATTTTGTTTTCCATTTGTTCTCTATGTTTTTCATTTCTTTGTTTTCTTTTTTTCCTGCCTCTTGTGGGTTATTAAAATATATTTTAGAATTCCATCTTGGTTTATCTATAGTGTATTTGAGTTTATCTCGTAGTATAGCATTTTTAGTGGTTGTCCTATTTATCCCATTACATATATATAACATTGTAGTCCGCTGTTATCACAATTTTTTTCATTTCACATGTAGTGTAGAAATCTTACCTCCCCTTATGCCCCTTTACTCTCCCCCATTTATAATGTAATTGTCTTAAATATTTCCTCCACATACATTTAGAACCACATTAGATAGTGTTATAATTTTTTCCTTCAACCAAAAAACATAATTTAGAAAATTCAAGAGGAAAAGGAAAATCTTTTGTATTTACTCATATTTCATTCTTCCCATTTTCATTTCTTCCTAATGTTCCAAGATCCCTTGTTTTATCATTTCCTTTCTGTTTAGGGAGCTGCCTTTAGTCATTCTTTTAGGGTAAATGCGCCAGTGACAAATTATCTTAATGTTTTTTCACCTAAGAATGCCTTATTTCCCCTTCATTCCTGAAGGATATTTTCACTGAATATAGAATTCTGGATCAATATTCTTTTCTTTTAGCACTTAAAAAAATGTGTTGTCTGGCCTCCATGGTTTCTGATGAGAAATCCACTGCCATTCAAGCTGTTTTTCTCCTGTAGGTAAAGGATTGTTTCTCTCATACTGCTTTCAAGATTTTTTGTCTTTAGATTTTAGAATTCTGACTGTGATGTGCCTTGCCTTGGATTTCTTTGTGATTATCCAGTTTGGGTATCACCCAGCTTATTGAATCTGTAGGTTTATGTCTTTTGCCAAATTTGGGAAATTTTCAGCCTTTATTTCTCCAAATACTTTTCAGCCTCACCCTCTTTCCCTTCTTCTTCTGTAACTCCAATGACACGAAAGTTAAATCTTTTGATTGAGTACCACGGGTTTCTGAGACTCTGTTTGCTTTTCTTTTCAGTCTATTTTTCTCTATTCTTCAGATTGGGTGATTTATATTGTTCCACAAGTTCACTGACTTTCCTCTGTGTTATCCTTTCTGTTGCTGAGCCCCTCAAGTTTGTTTGTCTGTTTGTTTGTTTCCTTTTCTTACTGCATTTTTCAATTTGAAAATTTCCATTTGGTTTTCCTTTTTATCTCCTATTTCTTTGCTAAGACTTTCTACTTTTTTCCAATAAGGTTTAATATTGTTTTCGTTTGTTTCATGCACAGTCACAACTGATTGCTGAAGCACTCCAATGATGGCTGTTTTAAAATTCTTGTCAGATAATTCTAATACCTATTTCATTTATATTTACCTAAGTGGAAATCTTTCTGGTTCTTGGCATGATGAATTATTTTCAGTGGACACCTGGACATTTGGGTATTATGTCATGAGATTCTAGATCATATTTAAATGTTTTATTTAACCAGTTCTCCTCTGATGACACTACAATGGAGGAAGTTGGGAGTGCTGGCTCACTCCCAGGTGAGGGTAGAATTTCAAGTTCCTCACTTAGCCTTTATTGACACCTGGGGGAAGGAGATGGGGCTCCTCATGACTGATGCGTGGGAGTGGGAGTTCAGGCCTCTGCTGATACCACCCTAGTTCTTCCATAACACAGGGTGCTATGTAACTGTACCACTGGATGTGGCTTCATTACTGCTAGTCAGTGAACAAAGTCCTGAATCTCCACTAGTCCACCTCTGACACCATCCCATCAGGGAGGGAAAGGGGTGCCTCCTTACCACCAGGTGGAGTCAGAAGTCCAGGCTCCTTGTATGGTGTGCCGGTTTGAATGTATTATGTCCCCTAGAAAAAGCCATATTCTTTAATGCAGTCTTGTGTGGGCAGATGTATTAGTGTTGATTAGATTGGGACCTCCTGATTAGAGTGTTTCCATGGAAATATGACCCACCCAATTTTAGGTGATAACTCTAATTAGATCATTTCCATGAAGGTGTGGCCCCGCCCACTCAGTGTGGGCCCTATAAAAGCTCAGACAGAAGGAGCTTACTGCTAGCTACGGATAAGAGATAGTTTGAAGATGGCAGTTGAAAACAGACTTTTGCTCCAGAGAAGCTAAGAGAAGACAAACGCCCCAAGAGCAACTGAGAGTGACATTTTGGAGGAGCTGCAGCTTACAGAGACATTTTGGAGAACACAATCCAGGAGCAAGCAGGTGCCTAGAGAGGAACATCGTGGGAGAAAGCCATTTTGAAACCAGAACTCCAGAGCAGATGTCGGCCACGTGCCTTCCCAGCTAACAGAGGTCTTCTGGATGCCATTGGCCATCTTCCAGTGAAAGTACCCAATTGATTGTTGATGCCTTACCTTGGACACTTTATGGCCTTAAGACTGTAACTGTGTAACCAAATAAACCCCTTTATAAAAGCCAACCCATTTCTGGTATTTTGCAAAAGGCAGCATTAGCAAACCAGAACATATGGTCTGAACTGGCATGTTTCATTTCTATACAGAAGAGATACAAGCCCCAGCTTCCCCCTTAGCTTTTTCTGACAACACCCTAACAAGGGAGGTGTAGTGTCTCGTATACCCTGGCAAGAATGGAACTCTAGGCATTCCCCTAAGCCTTTGCCAGTGAGGGTGGGAATAGCGCCACAGTTTTTTCTGCGATGCTTGGCTGGAGCAGAACAGGTATTGTTTAAAAGTTTTCTGTCTTTCTAAGCTGCCCCTTTCATGGTCCTATAAATGGAAAGATCAGCTTTCCTTGGGTTTTTTTTCTTTGTCTCTCCCTATTAGCTTTTCTGAGTTGCTGGTTTCTCCAGCATCCAGTTTGGGATATATGAGGCAAAAAAAGAACCCAGGTGTGATGCTTAAGTTCATATGTCATCTGGGCTACGTTATGGTGTTCTAGTTTGTTAATGCTGCCAGAATGCAAAACACCAGAAACGGGTTGGCTTTTATAAAAGGGGGCTTATTTGATTACAGAGTTATAGTCTTAAGGCCATAAAGTGTCCAAGGTAATGCATCAACAAACAGGTACCTTCTCTGGAAGATGGCCAATGGTGTCCAGAAAACCTCTGTTAGCTGGGAAGGCATGTGGCTGGCGTCTGCTCCAAGTTCTGGTTTCAAAATGGCTTTCTCCCAGGACGTTCCTCTCTAGGCCACAGCTCCTCTCCAAAATGTCACTCTCAGTTGCTCTTGGGCGTTTGTCCTCTCTTAGCTTCTCCGGAGCAAAAGTCTGCTTTCAAAGGCTGACTTCAAAATGTCTCTGTAAACTGCAGTTCCTCTCTCAGCTTCTGCTCATTCTTCAAAGTGCCCCTCTTGGCTGTGGCTCCTCTTCAAAATGTCACTCGCAGTTGCACTGAGTTCCTTCTGTTTGTTAGCTCATTTATATGGCTCCAGTGATTTAATCTAAGCCCACCCTGTATGGGTGGGGCAACACCTCCATGGAAATTGTCCAATCAGAGTCACCACCCACAGTTGGGTGGGGCACATCTCCACAGAAACACTTAAAGAATTACAATCTAATCAACACTCATAACGTCTGCCCACACAAGATTACATCAAAGATAATGGCGTTTTGGGGGACATAATATATTCAAATACATTCAAATTGGCAAATATGGTGTCCAGTTGTTTGGTCAAGCAAGCACTGGCCTGTTATTGTGAGGGTGTTGTGTGGATTTAAACCATCAGTTACATCTGTGGCTGATTACACCTACAATCAACAAAGAAGACTGCCCTCGGCAATGAGAGGAATCTCCTCATCCAATCAGTATGTGGCCTTAAAGAGAGAAACCAGGATTTCAGCAGTCAAAAAGAAGAATTTCTATCTTTACTTCAGCCAGCCAACTTCTCCTGGGGACTTCAGCGAGTCCCCAACTTGCAGCTTCTCCTGGAGAATTCAGTATCACCTCTGGTTCCCAACTTGCAGCCTGCCCTATGTAATTCAAACTTGCCAATTTCCATGGTCACAAGAGCCAATTCCTATAATAAATCCCCTTGGTTCTGTTTCTGGAGAAAACTAATACACTAGAGAACTCACTGTCATTTAGTTCTTTGGGTCCCCTGGTCACTAGCCAGCCTTCCTTCTTATCTCCATTATTTTCATGTTCATTTCCTATATAACATCCAGAGTTAAGGGGAAAAAATGTAGCACATGATTCTAACTGGGTCTGACTCCTAGCTCAGACATGTACTGTCTGTGGGCACTTGGGCCAATGGCCTCAATTCTTTGTGCCATAGTTTTGTCATCTTTAAAATGGCAATAATCATGAAACTGTTATAGTTATTAAATAACTCAACACAATAAAGAACTTTAAAAAAAATAAGTACCAGTCTTTCCTCATCTACTCAATTTGAACCATTTCCACACATTTGTACAATCATACTTCAGCTGCAAAATAGAAGATCCTTCATTTTTGCAATGCCGAGGTGGTCTAAGAATTTTGCCTGGCAAGAATTAGATAAAGTTGGGAAGCTATCTTGATTATAAAATGCCAAGGCATTTGACCTGATAAAGAGTGAAAGGTTTACAAAGTAGGTGGCATCTTTTATAACAAAGACTTGACGTCTTATGTTAATAAAGCTTCCTACTTAAGTTGTTTTTCAAGAAGTGACAATGAATCTGGGAGATCCAGCCATATCTTCAATAATCTCCCTTGTAAACAGGATACATATACATACACACATACATACCCCCAAATGCAGAATGATTATCTGGCTACACACAAACCAGAAGATCTAACTGGCAGTAAGGGGATCAAATCTTGCCATTACTCTGACATTCAAGTTAGTGTATTCCCTAGCCTCTTTTTTTTCCTTTTGTAAATCCTTTTATGGTGAAATAATTACAGATTCACCAGGAGTTGCAAAAATAGTACAACGAGTCCCATGTACCCAGTTTATCTCAATGTTGATGTATTATAATAGCTGTAGTACAATATCAAAACCAGGAAATTGACATTGATACATTACAGTTAACTATACTACAGACTCCTTTATCCTTTTTACAGGTAAGTTATGCAACAGTGAACTTTCTCAGAAAGTCTCCTGGCACTTGGGCCTCCCACCACCAAACTACCAATCCAGACCTCTATTTCAACTGCAAATTAACTATATATAAATAATCCTCACACACACATATATACATACCCATACATTCATACTGTGCACATACACACACAAGCGCACACAGGCTTGCACCCACACATCACAAACTTATATGAACACACCAGTGATCCATCTTCCTCATCCCACCATGGCTTCCGCTAATATCTATCATCCCGGTTATTGCTGCTTGAAGACTGTAAATGAATCTGAAGGCAAAAAAGAAATCTTAAAAGTAATCTAATGTAAATATCCATCTGTTTTAGTTTCCCAGCTGCTGAAACAAAAAGGCTTGCTCGCTTCCTCTTGGGGTCAATATCTTTTGGCTGGTTGGCAATCATTGGGGTTCCTTGGCTTTTCTGTCACATGGCAATGCACATGGTAGCATCTTCTCCTTTCTCTACCAGTTCTGTTGACTTCCAGTTTCTTCCTGCTCCACTTGGCTTCTCCTTCCGTGTCCAATTTGCTTTGCGTATAAGGACATCAGCCATATTGGATTAAGGCCCATCTTCTTCAGTTTGGGCACACCTTAAACTAATAACACATTCAAAGGTCCTATTTATAAATAGGTTTACACCCACAGGACGAGGAGTTGGGACCTGAACATGCCTTTTGTGGGGGCTATGATTCAATCACCAATACCATCCAATGATTGAATTCTCTCCGTAACACCCTCACTGATCTTCTGAAGGAGTCTACCTTTGGCCAAACGTAATTCTTAAAAGGTATTTCTAATCTTAAGGCAAAACATGGTTCTTTGAAACTTTTACTCATTTGATTCTAGTTATATCCTATGGAGATATTAACAAACAAGTCATCCCTCACTATCTTTCTCTCAAGGAAACCACACATTCCAGTTTTCCCAAGATGATCCTGGGTTTGCACTGATATGCTGGAATAATTAATACCCCCTCTTACCCTCAAAAGTGTCCTAATTTGAACATATTGTATAGTCATTCTATCCAGGATATCCCTTAAGATTTCTGAAGACCACACATTTTTATCAGGCAAAATATCCTCTCATTCTTCAGCTGTTCATATGACATGATTTTGAGGGCCACCATTAGTCTTATTCTTGCTTCTGAATGCACACCAGCTTGGCTATAGTCCAAGAACTCTAATGTTTAAATTTCTTATTGTACATCTATATTAGCAAAGAATTTCATAATCCCAATTAAAGAACAGAATGTCATTTATTTCCTTTTGAATACTTAACCAAGACACAGCTATGGAATTAGCTCGAGGTAAAGACACCTTCCAAATAGTCACATTGTACAATGGTAGCAGTCTAACATTGCACTAGCAGGTGTTACTCTCTACATGATACACTCTAGTTTTAAAATTACTTAAGTTTTAATTCAATCATTCAACATTTATTGAGTGCCCATTATGCGCCAGGCATGATTCTAGGTGCTAGGAATATAGTGTGAACAAGAAAGACTCAGTCTTGTTCTCAAGGAATTTACATTCTAGATATTAAGGAATAAACTTGCTTTAATTACTTGCTATATTTAAAACTTTGTAAAATTCTCCCCATCCTACCAAAATTTCACTTTCCTAATTCAATAGATAATAGTACTCAAATAAAGAACAAATGCTGCAATGAAACAGAATAAGAAAAACTACATTCTAGAGGAGCAAGATTAATGTCCCCTATGAATTTTCTAGCCTTTTGAATGTATTCAACACTTCTCTTCCAAACTTCAAGTTTCTAAAACCCGAATTTTAGTATTCTTCAATATGGTAGGAAGGAATTATCTTAAAAACCAATTTAAAAAATTTAAAACCTACCTTCTATGTTTTTGCAAAGTAGAGACTGTTACAAATTTTAAAAGATTATTTGCAAAGCTTATTTAATTTACAAAATACATACTTCCTCATCGTTACTTAGAACAGTTAAACATCACCTTCTAAACACCAAACACACTTCCCAAGTTAACAGAGTAAAAACAGTAATTAATTATTCCTCAGCAAAGAATTTAGGAATTCTTCCACTGTCAAAAGTCCCTTGTTTGGATAAACCTGTGAGACATATGTATCACAAGACCTATGAGGTGACTCACTCATGATTAGAGCACAGCAATGAAAGGTCACACTTTGTCAAAAAGAAACATCTAAAAAAGGGGGCAGACACTGTACATCAAGAAGCTACACCTGGCTGAACAGAACTCTCTCAGAGTTCTAGGAACTATTCTATTCTCATTTTGCTTCCATTTACTCTCAAAAAAAATGTTCTTCAAACTGGACATGATTAAGAGAACTCCTCAGCAATTCCCCCACCCCTACCTCCAAAAAACCAACAATTTCCTATTCTTCAGAATTCTTTAAGTTAAAAATAATTCATTTTTTTTCAAAATGATGCTTGTAAGAATTTAATGAGACACTGACAGTTTCACATAATGTCCAACTTAATGACCCCTTTGGGATGCCTCAAACTGTTAAATACTATTTAAATTGCCTGAGATATGCTGCATATTACTCAATTTCAGCATGGGATCACATGCACACTTTACAACACAAGATGTACTCAATGAACTTGAAGTTACAAATGAACACTAGGGTACATCATAATTAATTTATATCTAAATATTAAATAAGGCTTACTACTTTAATGTGAATGATAAAGTAATGATTCATAAAATACATTTAAAATATAGTATTTAAGGCACAGCATATTCCCTATGGTTTTTAAATTACATTTGTAAACTACCTGTCTTGCCCAGTATTGTTAATATTTGCATATCTGTGACACCACCAAATTTAGAAGTACTTGGCAGATGTTTCAGTTAGCTCGTGTGCTGGTTTGGATATATCATGTCCCCCAAAAGCCATGTTCTTTAATGTAATCTTGTGAGGGAAGACATTAATCTTTTGATTGAGTGTTTCCATGGAGTTATGACTCAAATCAACTGTGGGCAAGATTTCGATTAAATTATTTCCATGGAGATATGGGCCCTGCCCATTCAGTGGGGGTCTTAATTAAATCACTGGAGTCCTATAAGAGAGTTTACAGATTGAAGGAGCTGACAGCAGCTGAGAGACTTTTGGAGAGATGCTTGCTGATGCTTAGAGATGCTTGGACTTATAGGCAGAAGGACTTCTGGAGATGCTAAGCTAAGAAGAGAAAGCCATTTTTGGAACACAGCCCAGGAGCAAAGGACCAGCAGATGCCAGCCACGTGCCTTCCCAGCTGACAAGAGATGTTCTGGACACCATCAGCCATTCTTCAGTGAAAGTAACCTCTTGTTGATGCCCTTGTTTGGACACTTTTATGGCCTTAACCAAATAAACCCCCTTTGTAAAAGCCAATCCATTTCTGGTAGTTTACATAACGGCAGCATTAGCAAACAGGAACAGCTCAGTATTTTCATTCCATGTTTAAAAGTGGGGAGATGGGGATTATAATATATTGGGCAAAAAAAAGCATAGCTTTTTGAGCCAGAGAGATCAAGGTTTGAATCTCAGGTCTATGCTGAATTAGATTTGTGACTTCTGGGCAAGTTACTTAACCTATTCTAAACATCACTTTTCTCCACCACATGTAAATAATAGGATGCGAGATGATTAAGTAAGATATTTTATACAAAATGCTAATATAGGATCTGACACATAAGGTAGGTGCTCAATAAATGGTAATTAGGAAAATGCCACTTTTGACCACTTGATTGACTTTCCAGTTCATGTTGAACAACTACTGATACAAATGTAACTAACACAAAGTGCATCTTTACCCTGATAAAACACTTTTTAAAAACCAAGCCCCTTACTCAACTGAATGCCAACAGATATGTACTTCTCCTTTAGCTCAAATATATTTTGCATGACCTTACATGAATTGCTTGGATAAAAGCTTTTTCTCTACTGCTTTTGTTATTTTAAGGTACAGATGCATTTGAGTCATTTTCTCCTTTTGTTTCATTTCCTTAAGAGCCAAAACTTCAAAGACAGAATGTCAGCATGTAGTCAATTTATGACTGAACTCTTGAAAAGACACTGAGGAATTACCTTGTCAATCACCCCAAGGACTCTGAAGGCCTTCAGCTCCTCGGCAGGGCTCCTTAGGTTCCAAGGGGGCCTTGAACTTAGTGATCCTTGAGGCTAATGGAAGATATCAAAGATTATACATCAATCAGGGAGGTACTTGAAGGAAGACTGCCTGCTGAAGCAAATGCCAAGCCAAAGGAAACTAAATTTGTCATAAATCAGAGAGAGTGGGAAGATGAAAGGAGGAAGTTTCCATTTGTCTATAATATAAAAACATTAAAAATTATTTTCAAAAAAATAAAAGAAAAAACAAAGAAACTCAAAAAGAAAAAACAAGAAAAAGGTTGCAAGTAAATAAATCATGATAACAACGAAAACAAAAATATTAAAAGAAAAATTAATGAGCTGACATAGTTTCTAAAGCAATAATTCAATTCAGAACTCTACAGCTATAATGAAACTCAAGGATAACAAAAGGATAACCGGACCAACAATCAATCACCCCCTTATTTAACACCATGCATCTCAAAAGAAATTTAGAACTGGAAAAACTACAAAACAATGTAATAATGGATAAACATAGGCCATTCTCCCTCATCATGAAACAACAGTCCTTTAATGTTACTTTTATAGCATGTATTATCTATTTTAAGAGGGACTGGCAGATTCAAGTTCAACTACATGAACTGCCAATAATGGTGAAAATTTTAGAAAGGCCATTATATAACCTATAATTATTATTACTAAGGTTGCTTAAGTCTGGGCAAAGATAATTTACAGAACAAAGAAAATTTTCTTCAAATATGTGAACATCTAAGATAAGGGAAACTTAGTCTGTTAGCTCCAAAAAGAGACTAAAAAGTATCAATGAATAAAGGAATGGATATTTTAGGACCATACAAAATAAAAGAATAATCCTAACTTCCCATTTTGGTTTTAGTTTTACTCTACCAGTAAAATAAAATGTTTGACTAGACAAACTCTAAGGACACCTCATTTGGCATGTACAACCAGTAAGTAATGCTGCATTAATTCTTATATTAAAACGATAATGCTGTAATGACAAGAGACACAAAATCTTTTTACATCCTTAAAACAGAACTCTTTGTTGTCAAAATCTAACTGAATACATAGAAAACTTTTTCCCTGTGGGTGGAAGATAAAACATCCTGATTAATGAAACATTAATGAGATACTGTTTTTTTATTTTTCATGTCCTTGTGCAGACCAGTACCACCAGACAGCAAGCTCCTTGAGAACAGGAAATGTACCTTATTCATCTTTATATTCAGTGCTTAGCATGTTGCTAGTGTTCAATTAGTTGGAAGAAGGGAGAGAGAAAAAGAGGAGGAGGAAGAAGAGGAAGGAGGGAGGTTGACTAGATAAATTAGGTATCATTTACAACTGGGAAAACCACCACTTATGAAACTTTCTAAAAGCAACAATTCCAACTGCTTTCAATTTTTTTTTTTTTTTTTTTTTTTTTTTTGCTTTCAGACTTAGGAAAAATATTCTTACTTCAAAGTGCCTGAAAAGGTAATGCTTGACAAATAGTATTAAGAAAACTTTTTTTTTCTTTAAGACACTTGAGAACACTGGTGATAGTGGCAGTTGGACTAGACAATAAAAAATTTTTAGGAATTGGTTTAATTTAGACTTCAGTATATCATTCAAATGCTTACTTAACATCTCATTTCATGAGGTGCTATGTTAAATGTCATACAAAACAGATTCGGCTCTGTCTCCCTAAAAGTTTAAAATCTAAGGGAAATTTTAAAGATATACAAACATTTAAGTAAGTATTTTAATGGTATACATGTAAACAGAAAAAACATTAATGTTATCTTTCAGTTAATGAGTTTATATTATTTCATCTTTATCCCTCCCCCCACTCCAAGTGTGGTACTTACAGGAAGTTACTACTATGATTCCCATTTTACAGATAAATAAAGGGAAGTTCAGAATGATTGAGCATTTGTCTGTGGTCAGACAGACAAATAGTAAAAGATCCTAGAGAAGAATACAAACCCTTTATTCCAACGCTTACAGTCTTTCTACTATACAACAAATTCTGATAACTGAAAATCCATTGCACCAATCCTATTTTCAAGAAAATGTAAGATCTGCTTGTGACTCTGACAAAAGGAATATTGGGAGAAAGTCCTAGAGGGGTGGAAATCCATTAAATGATATTTTATTCATTACATTTGTCTCTGAAAATATGGCCAAATGTCATTAACAACTCTACTTAGTCACTGAAGTCATTGCATCTTTCAGTTGCCAACAAAAAGTGTATATAATATATATGTGTGTACGTCAATCGCAAAAAAAACAAACTACAAAATCTGTTACTGCACTTTTCAACAAATAATGATTGTGTACCTACTATGTGCATGTACTGAAAAAGATATAAATCTTAGAAAGGTACAGTTCCTAGCCTCAAGATGTTTATAATCTCTTTGAGGAGATAAGCCAAACATATGAAAAGTTAAATAACAATAAAACATTATTTTAAAAAAATACAGGACAATAGAATAAGTCACTAGTTACAGGATGACAAACTATGGTCTCACAAAGAAGTGAGACTAGAGATGATCTTAAATGCTATGTGGAATTTAGATTAGGAAAAGGATATTATATATACGATAGCAAGGACACTGGCCTGGTAGGAGATAATGTTCAAACTGGACAATACAGGAAAATAAAATCACATTCTTAGGGTCAGTCCATTTTCACAGGCCTTGAATGCCAAGCAGAAAAGTCTAGCATACATTCTCCAGAGCTGAAAAAGGTTTATGTACGAAAAACAACCCAATGAATACAATGACTTAGTAAAGTTACTCTTGCAAAGAATGAAACTGTAATGGGGAGAGACCAAAGGCAAAGTGATCATTAAAGTTCTCCTATTTTAACCATTCTAAAAAAGTTTAATATCAGAGAAATGAACAAAGAAAGATAATGAAATAAAAATCAATAAAAAGGCCTATATTTCTTATATGCAGCATTTAAATTGAGTAGAATCCTATAGATCTATTCCTTTTTTAAGAAGGCAAAGGGAAACACGAATCCACAGAGTTTCAAGAGCTGAGAGACCTGAGATTAAGTTCAACATTCTCATTTTTTTTTTCAGATAAGAAAACAGAAAAGCAGCAAGGTTAAGCAATCTGTCCAAGATGACAATACTGGGTAATCGATAAGGAGGGATATAACCTGAACTATAAAATAATTAAACATTACTAAGGAAAACTTTAACCCAACACTATGAAGGAAGAGAAAGAGGATAGTTTATTTCTAGTTTTCAAACTCTTCACAATGCAGTGCTCTTGGCAGCCACAAACAGTGGATTAGAATTGGTATACTAGTTAAAACTTATTTATATTCCTGTTCTACATTATCTAAAAGGCTAGGTGAAGCTTAACTTTGTTTTTCTTGTTTTCTGTTGCTTTTTTTTTTTAAGCTGCTGTTTAGCCTACCTACAATCTCTATTCTTACCAATCTGTTGGTGTATTACTTCGCAAACACTGGTGTACAGGTGTGTCACCTGAGGACCTTGTTAAAATGGAGATTCTGATTCAGTAAATCTGAGGTGGAGGCCTAAGATTCTGCATTTCCAATAGACTCCCAGGTAATACTAATGCTACCAGTCCACCAACCACATGTGGAGCAGGTTTAACTACTCCTCCTTAAATACTTTAAGTAAGTTACCATAAATTGGGGGCAAATAAGTAACCAAGGGCAAAGGAAAGGCACTTATACAAAGAACATACCAAGAATCCACACTCTGAAGCCTGATATCTAACTACACCAGTCTCTGAGTTGAGCTTCATACATAGATTTTTCACTATGCAAAGACTCACTGGCAACCTACTAACACTCAAAACCCAGTCACCTAAGTCTCTGTTGGATCACATTTCAAAGACTGACACTTAATCGTAGTCTTGCTACTGATTTAGAATGTCCCTATTTCCTTTGTACTTGGTCCATGTCCCATTGAAGGCAGCTCAATACTCAATTAAAAATACATTCTGAAGAAAAATTGAAAACTACCAACAAATAATCCCAGAAAAAAAAAAAATGCATGGTAGGGAAATTTTTCAATATTATTATAGCAACTGTACTCAGACTCTACAAAATATTTAGGAAAGGTATATACTCTACACATTATTTTTCTTTCATCCCTAGTAATTGGGATGAAAATGTACTCACACTTCAGAAGCTGCATAATATGTTATGTTCTAACTTTAGATCATTTATCGTCTTTCTCTAAATTTCATTCATCTTGAGTTTTAAATTCCTACAACTAAAATTAGAAGGGAAAAAAAAAAAGCTATTCCAAGTTTTTTCCCCAGGGAAATCCTCTTTTCATATTAATTCTTAAATCATTCAGTCATCTACAATTTTTTAAAAACCTGTCTCCTTAAGACTTCAAATTTTCTTCAAACAAAGCTCATTTCCTTTTTATCCGAAACCTGCTCCTTAAATTTTCTTGGAGCCTGTTAGTAATGAAGAAAAGAAAGAAGTGGGAGAGTGTTGTTGTTTTTTTCTGTCCTTTTATTTGAAAAGTCTATTAACACAAATAACTAGGAAATTCAGAATTTTTATATTTGTCACCCAAGAGCTCCCAAAGTTGAATAAAGGAAAGCTTAAACCATCACAGAAAATGTGGGCAGAGGGAGCCATGACTTAGGCTGCAGCAAAGGGAAAAAGAGTAGTCAATAAAAATTTTTAAAGCCAACAAGAATTTGATTTTCTTATTCAAAGGCTAGAAAGAAATGTTTGCACATGAATGCAAGATAGAAATAATATCTGCTTAGTACAGAATTGAAGAGGTAAAGGAGCCTTAGAAATCAGTTACAACAATCCTCTCATTTTAATGGTTGAAACTGAGATTTAAAGATGGCTGAGGAAAAGAAATAATGAATTCTCCAGCTAATTAAAAACATCCAGAGGACATTTCACTTAAATGAAGAATTAAAAAGCAATGTTTCAGGGGAGGGGACAAGATGGTGGCACAGAGAGGAGTGGTATTTAGTCCCCTGGAACAACTAATGAACAACCTGGAACAACTAGTAAATAATTTGGAATAACTGCTGGGGGACAACCATGACCATCCACATATCATACACCAACCTGGATTGGGAGGAATGGCTGATATCACAGCATAAAATCTGAAAGTAAAAACTGGAGAACTGTGCCAGGAGCCCCCTCCCCCCATGGCAGCCTGAGGTGCAAAATCTCGCTGTGGTAGAAAGCAGCACTCTTCCAGGAAGCGAATATAAAACCAAGCTCCAACTGGGATTTTAATTAACAAATGTAGACTGAATACAGGTTACAAACACCCAACAAGCAGACAGAGGCTTTTAGGAATGACTGACCTTAAAGGACCAGAAAACTCATCTGTCCCGGAAGGGGGAGGCCAGAAGACCAGGTGTTACCTCTGGCCAATGAGTGAAACTGGGGGGTCGTGTACTGGCTCCAGAAGGGGGTTCTCTGTCCCTTTTACTTTCTCTCAACCTGAGGGGCTCAGAAGAGAGAGCCCCAGCCATTTTCAGTTCACAGCACTCTAACCCAGATGGGTGGAGATAACAGAGCCAGAGAGACAACCCAAATGCAGATGATAACTCCTTAGGGGGTGGATCTTCCCTAAGATAAGGAGCTGGGGCCCAGCTTTCTCTTCAGAACTATACCCCAGAGCCTGGGAGAAGGCAGCCAAAACAGAAACTGAAGGGGCCACATCTCCTTACACCAGTCGGGAGTGACAGGCAGAGAGGTGCCGCCTGCTGAGCAGGTTAGGAAAAGCACAGCAACCGGAGACATCACAGGAAAGTCTGTCATTCTTCTAAGATACACCCTGAATATAATCCCATTCTGAGACCTGAACCTGTTTGGTCTGGGAAAATCTGACTGGGTTAACCAAGGAAACCAGATGCCTAGACAACAGAAAACTACACACTATCTTAGGAAAAATGAAGATATGGCCCAGCCAAAGGAACAAACTTACACCTCAATCAAGATACAGTTGAGATATTATTTCACTTTAATGAAACAATCTATTAAAGATTTTCAAATAAATATGCTAAGCCAAATAAAAAAACAAATCAATGAGTTCAGGGAAGATAAAACAAAAGAGATGAAGGCTATAAAGAAAACACTAGGCGAACGTAAGGTAGAAACTGAAAGTTTGAAAAAACAACTGGCAGAATCTATGGAAATGAAAGGCACAACACAAGAGATGAAAAACAAAATGGAGACATACAACAGCAGATCTCAAGAGGCAGAAGAAAACACTCAGGAACTGGAGAACAAGACACCTGAAATCCTACACACAAAAGAACAGATACAAAAAAGAATGGAAAAATATGAGCAACACCTCACAGAACTGGATGACAACATGAAATGCATGAATGTACATGTCACGGGTGTCCCAGAAGAAGAGAAGGGAAAAGGGACAGAAGCAATAATACAGGAAATAATCAATGAAAATTTCCCATCTCTTATGAAAGACATAAAATTACGGCTCTAAGAAGCACAGTGTACCCCAAACAGAATAGATTCGAACAGGCCTATGCCAAGACACTTAATAATCAGATAATCAAATGTTAAAGACAAAGAGAGAATCCTGAAAGCAGCAAGAGAAAAGCGACCCACCACATACAAAGGATGCTTGATAAGACTATGTGCAGATTTCTCAGCAGAAACCACAGAGGCAAGAAGGAAGTGGTGTGATATATTTAAGATACTGAAAGAGAAAAACCGCCAACCAAGAATCCTATATCCAGCAAAACTGTCCTTCAAATACAAGGGAGAGTTCAAAATATTCTCTGACAAACAGACAATGACAGAGTTTGTAAACCAGAGAGTACAAATAACAGAAACATTGTATTATGCTTCCTTTAATGTAACAAAGGCAATATACCAAGGCTAAATGCATATAAGAGTGGGGCATAAGGGAGGGGTATGGCACTCTTGGCATTGGTGAAGCTGTCTGACTCTTTATTCTACCTTAGTTTAATGTTATCTTTTGTTGCTTCCTAGCTATCATGTTTTTTTCTCTCTCTTTTTTCTTTTTCTTTTGTCTCTCTACATTCTTTGACTCTTCCTCCTGCTTTGTGGAAGAAATAGAGATGTCCTTATATAGACAGTGGTGATTGCAGTGAATACATAAATGTATATGTGACTATACAGGGAACCATCAATTGTTTACTTAGGACGGAATGTATGGTGTGTGAACAACAACGTTTTAAAAAAAATGGGTTGATGAAGAAACCCTGAGGGCACTATATTGAGTGAAATAAGTCAGACACATAAGGACAAATATTGGAGATCTCACTGATATGAACTAATTATAGTATGTAAACTCATAGACGTGAAATATAAGTTACCAGGATATAGAAAGAGGATAAAGAATTGGGAGCGGTTCCTTAATATGAGCAGAATGTTCAACTAGGTTGAACTTAAACGTTTGGAAATGAACAAAGTTGACAATAGCATGTTGTGAGAATAACCAACAGTACTGAATGGTGTGTGAATGGGGTGGAAAGGGTAAGCTCAGAGTCATGTATGTCACCAGAAGGAAAGTTGGAGGTTAAAAGATGGGAATGTATAAAACAGTGAATGAACCTTGTGGTGGGCAATGTCCATGATTAACTACACAAATATTAGAAACCTCTTTCATGAACCAGAACAAATGTATGACACTATAACTAGAAGTTAATAATAGAGGGGCATATAGGGAAAAAATATACCTATTGCAAACTATATACTATAGTTAGTAGTATTTTAACGTTCTTTCATCAATATTAACAAATGTACTATACCAGTACTATGAGTCAACAATGGAGGGGAGGTGGCTAGGGATATGGGAGGATTTGAGTTTCCTTTTTTTTGGATTTATTTCTTTTCTGGAGTAATGAAAATATTCTAAAAATTGAAAAAAAAATTGTGTTGATGGATGCACAGCTGTATGATGGTACTGGGGACAACTGATTGTACACTTTGGACCTTTGGATAATTGCATGGTATGTGAACAATCACAACAACAACAAAGAAAAAGAAGAGTAAAGTTCATCTATTTTCATCCTTACCTTACGAAGAAAAAAAATGGGTGGAGTATTTAAGACATTCCCAGATAAACAAAAGGTGAGGGAGTTCGTTACTATTATACTGGCCTACAAGAGATGCTAAAGAGAGTTCTATATGTTGAAAGGAAAGGACATTAGAAAACAAATAAAAGCTGCATGAAGAAATAAAGATCTCCAATAAAGATAACATGGGTAAATATAAGTACCAGTATTATTGCATTTTTTGATTTGTAACTCAACTTTTCACTTCCTACAGGATCTAAAAGGCAAATGCACAAAAAGTAATGATGAATCAGTGGTTTTGGACTCATAATGTATAAATACGTAATTTGTGACAAGAACTACATAAAGGCGGAGTGACAAACAAATATAATTTATGTGTGCTATTGAAGTTAAATTGATATCTAAGGAAATGAGATTATGATGGATTTAGTATGTTAAATTTAAACCCCATAGTTACTACAAAGAAAATACTGGAGAATATGCAAACTCATAGAGAGAAAAATGAGAGTACAGGGTGTCAGGGGAAGAGGGCAGGCGGAATAGAAGTTAATGCTTAATGGGTGCAGGATTTCTGCTTGGGGAGATGGGAAAGTTCTAGTAATGGAAGGTGGTGAAGATACTACAATATTGTGAATGTGATTAATCCCACTGAATGGTATGCTTGGGAGCAGTTAAGATGGGAAAGTTTATGTTTCCACATTTAGAAAAAAAAGAAGAAAGCAACTAAGCAGACAATGACAATTAAATGCAACAGATGATCCTGGATGGGATCTACCAAGGGAGGATAAAAGGGTCAAAGGAAGTTTATTAGGACCTAAGAAAAAACTGAAAGACAGTCTGTAAGCTTTATATCAATTATAAATTTCTTGAACTTGATAACTGCACTTCAGGTGGCTACATAAGTGAATATCCTTGTTAGAAAATGTACACAGCAATACCAAGTATTCAAGGAGCATGATGTTCAGAAAATGGATTGACAGACAGACAGAGATAGACAGACAAATGGATAGACAGAATGATATGGCAAATGCAGCAAAATATTAATATTGGTGGATCTGGGTATCTGGAGGATAGGGGTATATGGGAGTTCTCTGGGTGGGGTTTGTAATACTTTTCTAACTGCCCTATAAGTGTGAAAGCATTCCCAAAAAAAAAGTTTTAAAAATTTTTCAAATACAGATATCTTGACAGTATAAATTACCATTATGCTATAGATGGGGAGATTAGGGACACAGTAAGAACTGACAAAAGGCCAAGAACGAGAAGGAAAATCAAGTCTCATTTTATCCTACTTTTGATTGTTTACTTTTATTCTTTTCTATCCACCAAAAGTTTTAAGAAAATTGATTAAATTTCAAAGACCAAAATTCATCAAACCTTCTAATTAAAAGTAAAACTGGGGTAGGGAATAGGGAATTAGAGCTTAAAATGTACAGAGCTTCTATTTGGGATGACAGAAAAGTTTTGGTAATGGATGGTGATGATGGTAGTACATTTGTAATTTTCTAAAAAATTCAAGGAACTACCAAAAAAATAAAGCTGAAAGATAAGAGAGCAAGAGTGGCTAAAGAAAACACAAAACAAAACAAAAAACTTACCTGTGATACATCATCAAGTTGGGGTTTTCCATAAAGGCTAGAGATATTCTCTGCCCGCATAAGATACTCTGCTGTTCTTCTTTTCACAGCTTCTCGACGGGTAGGGCTTGACTCTCCTAAAAGGAGAAAATAAAAATCTGGATATGTGGGAAATAAATTTTATTTTTATCCAGTCTGAAGACTAACTGCCTTTTACGCAATTCACTGCTTGTTAACATTTCCAGCAAAAAAGAGATTTTCAAAATTGGAACAAACATCAAAGTCATTACTATTAGCAAGGCTGAATATTACCCATGAATTTCATGTACCAAAATGCTGATCACTTATTTAAATATATACTGAGAAGCTAATATATTTTATAAGAGAAATCAAATATATAAGAAATGTAAGGTAAAGAGCTCTGAATAGAAGACAAAAGACTAGCCCTAGTCCAGACGGTACATAGCTGTGCATAATTATTATTGGCTTTCCAACTCAACATATAGGACTAAATGCAATAGATGTTTAATAAAAGCTTTGACATGGATATGATATGCCATGGACTATGTAAAATTACCACTAAATTTCAATGCAACTACAGAAAATGACATGATGTAGGTAAACTTGAATTCACCCTAATTGATTTTCGTGAGCGTTATGGTTCTCTCATAGCAACACATTATTTTGTGACTCACAACTGAAAACAAGAATGTGATTGGAATCCCTGTACTACACAATTAAATGAAAGTGAACAAGTCATTTACCCTGTCTGGGCCTCATTTTCCTCAGTTTCTGAAGTGGCCTCCAAAGAACTCCTTAAGACCTCAAGGAAAAGGTGGTTAAGCCCATGGGGTACTGGGCTCTCCTCCACAGGACAGGATGATTCTACACTTTTATCCATTTTATACACCTGCCTATCACACATCAGATTTCATTTGAAGAAAGGGTTCTGTGCTGGTTTGAATCTTTTATGTGCCCCAGAAAAACCTATGTTCTTTTAATCCAATCTTATGGGGGCAGACCCATTGTGGGTTGTTTTTGACTAGGTTGTTTCCATGGAGATGTGACCCTACCCATTCAAGGTGGATCTTAATTCCCTTGTTGGAGACCTCTATAAGAGGATAAAAGGCAAAGGCATTCTGAAGAGAGCTCAGATACGCTTAGAAAGAAAACACCCCGGGAGAAGTAAGAAGGATCCACAGAGAAGCTGAGACATTTTGGAGAAAGCCACTGAAACCAGAAGCTAAACCTGGGAGAGAAGGATCAGCAGAGCCAACCATATGCCTTCCCATGTGACTTCCCAGAAGCCACTGGCCTTTCTTCAGAGAAAGTATCGTCCTGTTGATGCCTTAATTGGGAATTTTCATGGCCTTAGAACTGCAAATTTGTGAACTAATAAACACTCATTGTAAAAGTCAATCATTTCTAGTATATTGCATTCCAGCAGCTTTAGCAAACCAAAATGGTTCCATAGCTGAAAATCAAAAAATTAAAAAACCACTGTAATAAATGATCTCTAAGATTCCTTTCATAAATTTCATTCTATACTATTAATAAACCATTTTTATCAAAGCACTAATGCATAGTGTTGTTATTGCTTTTAAATTACCTCTACGCATCTTCTGAATACAGTTAACCAAAAAGGCAAGCATCATAGAGTGGAAAGCGTCCTGGATTACATTCCAGAAAGCCTAGTTATATGAATCCGGGCTTTGCCTCCTATTAGTCAAGTGACCTACTGTAATTCATCTCAACTCTCTGAACTTCTTTCACATTCCCTAAAATAGAAATATATACCTCAAATGATTGTGGAGATTAAAGGAGACAAGATACCTAAAAGGAATTATACCACAAAGCCAGTAATATAGTGTGCTGGTTTGGATGTATTATGTCCCCCAAAATGCCATTATCTTTGGTGCAATCTTGTGTGGGCAGGAAACATACTGGTGTTGATTGGGTTACATTCTTTTGACTGGATGTTTCCGTGGGGATGTGATTACTGAACTGTGGGCAAGATCTTTCACTGGATAATTTCCATGGAGGTGTGATCCCACCCATTCAGCATGGGCCTTTATTAGTTTATTGGAGCACTAAATAAGCTCAGACAGAAGGAGCAAGCTTTGTACAGCCAAGAGGGACACTCTGAAGAATGCACAGAAAGCTGAGAGAGTAGCTGCAGATGAGAGACAGTTTGAAGACGGCCGCTGAAAGCAGACTCTTGCTCCGGGAAAGCTAACAGAGGACAAACACCCCAAGAGCAACTGAGAGTGACATTCTGAAGAGGAGCTGCAGCCTAGAGAGGAGCATCCTGGGAGAATGCCATTTTGAAACCAGAACTTGGAGCAGACGCCAGCCACATGCCTTCCCAGCTAACAGAGTTTTCCAGACACCATTGGCCATCGTCCAGTGAAGGTACCTAATTGATGCATTAAACTGTAAAGTTTTTCAGTCCTGGTTTTTCTCTCAAAACTAAATCCTACAAAATAATGTTTCCTGACTTGCTGAATTGAAGTGAACTAAATTATTAGTAAAAGCAGATATCTCCCCCAAATAAACTAGTAGGAGATAAATCTCTTCTTATTTCTGTCTAGAATAGCATCTAGAAGTAGGCTTCTTCTGGGAAATGCCCCTTTCCCCTCCCCCTCATGCCCCTTCACTCCCTCATCCACACTACCAACCCTAACTATGTGGTCTCAATGAAAGCAGCTATCTTGTTACAGATCTCAGTCCCTCTTGCCACCACTGGTTAGCCAGGGGTAGGCCCCATGTCACAAGCTGGGCCAATTATAGAATTCCACTCTCCTGACCACAGCTGGAGGAGGGAGGAACTGGCTCAATACAAATTGGGCCAGTCAGTCCTCCTTTGTTACTGAAGTTGGAAATAAGAGGAGAAGAAACTGCCAGCAGCCCTAGTTTCTGGCAATGAGAAAAGCCAATCTGACTTTTCAGATTGAAGCAGAGAGAAGCAGATATGCAAGAAAAAAGAAACCTTATTGTTACTAGGGTCCCTGATTTCAACTGAACCTATATTCCTTCCCTTACTGCCAAATGTAGTTCAAATTTGGATTTTGTCACTTGCAAACCAAAGATTTCTGACTGGTACAGATCTCGAAGAAAAACATGCAACCAAGTGGGGACTACAACTTTGCTAAATGATTTTTCTTTCACAACTTTAAATTACTATTCCATCTCTTCTCTGTTTTACGAGTAATTCACAAATATAATTGTTCTTGGTGGAAAATAAATATCTATTGCTTTTGAACCCGAAACAATCTATATTTATTAACTCTAATCAACTCCAACTCCTGCGATCTCAATTAAAATATCAAAATTGTTTCCAGCCTCCGTCCTTAAAATTTAATTTCTAAACCTCAGGTTTTAAAAGTTTTTTTTAATTCAGTTGAAAAATGGGCATAATCTATCTATGAAAATCACCTAAGTAACTATAGCATACTTCAAAGATAAACTGTCCCACATAAATAAAAAATATTTGGTATTTCTACATACTATTAGTCCTTTGTTTGGGGGTTCCCTGTTTCTGGACTCTAACTGCTATTCCCATTATCATTAGCTCTTCTCATTGTGTGATATGTCTGTTAAATCCTAACCTTGATATTAATTTTTGATTCATCTTAGGCTCAAACTCTAATAGAAATTGTGGCAACTTTAGTTTTGAATGCAGTATGTTTAAGCTCTAGTAAAATTCAAAATGTGCCTTACTCAAACAAAATCTATTTGCCTCTCAAAATAATTTGAAATTTTAAAATGCTAAGATTATAGAACACCTACTTAGAGTTAGAGTTAAAACCATATTTTGTAATTAAATCACTGTTCTTAAACTTTTGGTTTTTCTGTTGCTTTCTAGGTGGTCTCCATGGTAACAGAGAAACAGAAACCGGAAGTCAGCAGTTGAAATGGACTCCTGCTGATGGTGATGGTTCTGCTTCCATGGCAACAAAATGAAGTGATGGAAATACTGGAAGGCTTTTAAAATGTTGCCGTAAATATACATACTATGACTCCTTCCTTATCAGTCCCTTAAAAGAGGGTCACAAACACTGTTGATCAACAACAGCCAAGGACGAAAACCACCTTTTGTAGATGTCAGCTGCGGGGTGCTTACTGAGATTCATGAGTACAAGATTAAGCTACGGGTTTCTGGAATAATTCTAAATGATCAAATTCTTGATAAATGTGGCAACGATTTTAATTGAATAAAAATCTGTAAAAGACTCTAATCTCCTTAGTTTCTTGTCACTTGTTCTTCATTTTAAATGATACACACACACATATATACATATATACAGACATACTGCACAATGATTATTTTTCAAGGAAAACTAGGTGCCTGGACTTCAACATTCAATCTCATATTAGGTCATGTGGCTATTCATTATTTCTTCAGTAACACATGCAGGTAGACACTTAATGCTTTTCAAAGTGTATACACAGTTTAACGTGAAAACAACCTTTCTAGTCCTACCAGAGGGATTACACAACACTTCTAGGTACCTCCTCCTGGGTCCCACTGGCAAATCACAAAAGACAAGGGGAATAAATAAGATGGAGAAAGAATGAGAGAAGAAAAAAAAAAAAAAGAAACGTCAGGAAATGGAAAGTTTGAAGTAAAAAGAGAATAGAAAAAAAGAATAGATAAGAATAAAGGAAAAAATACATATACAGAAGGAAATCAAAATGGTACTGTTAATTTATCTTTGGTATAAGAAAGTTCCTTAGATCAGTCACCTGATGCCTTAATTTTGATGGCTAGGGCCTTGTTTAATTATACTGGGCATCCTATTTAAAGATAAGCCAGCATCTTCAATAAGTTTCCTCTACATTTTTGTTAATCATTCATATAAAGCAAAAATTTTGACTGGCTTTGGCATTCAGAAGAAAAAAGCTGCCCCCATTATTTACTAGCTTTTATGTCAAGAAGTTCCGGTGCATCATAAAAGATGCCTTATGTGTACTGTGATAATCTGTATTTCCTTATTCCACCTTATCACAATTTCTGATCAGGGGGAAGATGGATACAGGGTGATATATGGAATGAAAGAATATGACATGGCTGAGTAGAAATTCCAAAGTAATCATTAAAATTTTTAGAAATACTGGATTACCTGCATTTCTCAGGGTAGCAACTCTAACTTAAGCCACTAAAAGCAATTTTATAGAAGTCACAATGTACAGATAATAGAAATTCTAATGTATCTAATAAGTCATTGCCACTTGGCAACCTTTCATTCTATCACATTCTCATTTACAAGAGAAACATTACCTCCCTTTCATAATTGAGCAAATTAAGGCTTAAGGGAGTAAAATGTCTTTCTTAGTTACATGGTTATTATAAGAGCCTGAACCTAAACCAGGTTTTAAGCCACATACTCAGGGTACTTACTATTATACTAAGCTAGCTTTCAATATAAATCAAATTCAAAGTCACGGAATTTGAATTCGATTACGCTACTGTTTCTGAGTGAAATAAGGAAAAAGAAAAAAAAAAGCACAGAACAAGTACAGGTAAGTATGGAAACAAGTATGAAGAGAAAATAAATATAAGGAGTTGATAAAGGAGTCAGACCAACAACATAGGGAAGTAGACTCAGAGAAAGAAACCCAAGATGATAGACAAACCCAAAAGAAAAAGGGAGCTACAAAGAGGTATATTTCACACTATATGACATATACCTGCATATACCTATACACTGTATGTAAAAGACAATGGGCCATTCTGAGAAAAACTTGTCTCAAACATCCTTGTAACCCAAGAATTTCTTTGGAAAACAGACCTTTTCTCATTTACCGAAAAAAAAAAAAAAAAAAACAGAGGCATTTTACCCAGGGAACTAAAGAAAATCAGTTTCACAACCTAGAATAAAAAGCAGTTCTTCCCAGATGTTTAGTTGGTGCAAGATCTATATTTCCTAAACAATTTAACTCATACAGTTTGTTCAAATACCATAATTACATGGAACTTTTAATAGGAAATGAGACCTGGTAGGTTTGCATAGGTTAGTGTGAAATAATGACACATCACAAAGTAATTTGGACAGAGAATAAAAATACATATGCAGGGGCACCCCTGAGGAGCTAGAGGAAAATGCAGAGGTGTTGGGCTTCCTCATCTGGATTGCTGCTGATGTTCTCACAAACATTCTCAGAAACAGTTTGATGTGCCAAGACCTCTCTTACAGGACTTACCTTTATGAAGCGCATTACTGCAAAGGAGAGGCTAAATCTGCTTATAACTGTGCATAAGAGTCTCCCCCTGAGTACTTCTTTGTTGCTCAGATGTGGCCCTCTCTCTCCAGCTAAGCCAACTCAGCAGATGAACTCACTGCCCTCCGCCCCCTACGTGGGATCTGACTCCCAGGGGTATAAATCTCCCAGGCAACACGGGATATGACTTCCGGGGATGAATCTGGACCTGACATTGTGGGATTGAGAACATCTTCTTGACCAAAAGGGGGATGCAAAATGAAACAAGATAAAGTTTCAGTGGCTGATTCTAAATGGAGTCAAGAGGTCACGCGGTGGGCATTCTTATGTACTATATAGATAACACTTTGTAGGATTTAATGCATTAGAATAGCTAGGAGTAAATACCTGAAACTATCAAACTGCAACCCAGTAGTCTTGACTCTTGAAGATGATTGTATAGCAATGTAGCTTACAAGAGGTGATAGTGTGATTGTGAAAGCCTTGTGGATTACACTCTCTTCATCCAGTGTATGGATGGATGAGTAGAAAAATGGGGACAAAAACTAAATGAAAAATAGGATGGAAGGTGGGGGATGATTTGGGTGGTCTTTTTTTCTTTCATTGTTTATTCTTATTTTTACTTTTTCTGGTGTAAGGAAAATGTTCAAAAAATAGATTGGGGTGATGAATGCACAACTATATGATGGTACTGTGAACAGGTGATTGTACACCATGGATGGTTGTATGATCTGTGAATATAAAACTGAATGGAAAAAAAAAAAAAAGCAGTTCTTCCCATTCTGTTATTCTACCTTTAGCACTCTAAAAAAAAACAAATTAGATAAAAAATAATAATACAGCTAACGCCCTCATCATTTCTTCAACAACCAAAAAGCAATACTGGAAGAATTGACTGTGTTAGATTTCTTAAAAAATAATATGTCTATATCTGTACTTTATAGAAAATTTTAAGGGATTTTTAAGGGTATCTGACTATACTCAATTTTTGCCAAATGCACAGAACTTAATCCCCACATCAGACTCTACTTAGTTCTACCTAATATTCTTATCTCTTCTATTTATCTACTCCACAAATACTCTCCAATGGGCCCTGTGTCCTCATGCTCTTGGTAAAGCATGCTTGGTTTTCATTCATATCACGTTAGAAAGAACATCCAAATTACCCTAAGTTTGCTAGAACGAGATTTTATTTGTTGCTGTCTTCTAAAAAAAAATTTAGTCACATAAAAGAATACTCTTGTTTGAGATGGACTTGGTGGTTATAAGAGCTGATTTATTATATTTAATGCCATTTTTTTTCTTTTCAGGTATAGTCTACCATTTCTGCCTTATGCTAAGTGTTCTGATAACAAAAAGGAACCGTAAGTCATGGTTCTATACATCTACCACAACTCTGGAGCCATCAACCTTCCCTTGTATATACATGAACCAGTCAGTCAGGGAATTTGCTTCTTATTTGCATTTAACAAATGTTCTACTAATGTTTTTTTCAATACCAAGTACAATGTGGCCCCTAGAAGTTCAGAGTCATTAAGGAATAGTAAAAGCAAAAGTCTTAAAAATATTCATGTCCAGGCACTGCCTTAATTATGCTTACTTTCAGTATTGTTTAGGAGTTTTTCTACTATAAATGCTGAATGAAAATTAGTCCATCATTAGATCACAGTGTTAAATACCTATAGAGACAGACTTTTCTTAGATTCTACGATTTCCTTCTGCTCCTTAACATATTTCTCTTTGAAAAGGGAGTACCCTAAAGACTAATCATCTACCAAATGTTCCCTTCAAAACAACATTCCCTGGTCAGTCTCTTAGGGTTAATAAACTCCTGTCCAAAAATAATAATAACAATAATAATAATACCCTAAATTCTCCTCATATTTAAAGTTAAACGGCTTCTAAAGACTAAGATCAAAAAAATTAAAAAGAGCAAATGAAATGTATTGAAGTAAATAGAAACAAAGAGTCAAAACTAAGAAGTTAAAATTGTACCTTATGAGATGTAATTAAAACAAGATAGGGGAAAAACTGTAAATGAAATTTCATATAAACTAAGAATCTTTTCCTGCCATACTGGTAAATACAGAAAGTCTCCCAACACTCACAAAGGCTTTTCCTCATTCTTTCACTGGCATCTTATGAGATGTATCAAATCCATGAAAGAATCTAGAGTTCAAAAGTTGTTTTCTTGCCATGATAATGATTTGCATAATATTTTTCCTTTGACGTGATGTAAAGCGATTAATAGAATTACTGATTATGATTTATTCTTTTAAATCCTAGAGGTTTTTACAGACTCCTTTAATGCAACCCCCTCCTTAAGAATTAAATTAACTTGGTGTATATCAGAACATTCTATCCATCTTTCTTCAGATTGCTTTAAAATGAAAATATATAAAAAAAAGAAGATATATATCTCCACATTTAAACAATTCAAAACTTCCAGAGTATATCACATCTAAAGCCAATTGCAGGATAACAAAGAAAATCCTCCCCAGCAATTCGCTTTCTTTAAGTAAAATCTCTAGACCAAAAAAGTTCCCATACCACTTACTCTTCAGAAGGAGAGATCCCTAACAGTTACCAAGCATTTAGTATGTTCCAGGTACACAGTTATCTCAATGTTTATAGTCATCTCAGCTTTGTCAAAAGACACTACATACAGGAGACTTTCAATCAGATGTTGTTTAGAAAATGAGTGGATAAAGAATTGGATGACTTTCCACCACTATTACATGACACAATAATGATACCTTCATGCCTAGAGACATCCCAGCTATTTCTTTCTCTAACTTCAAGCTCTTCTGTAACTTAAACAATAGTTATATAAAATGCATGTCAGACAGTGCGTATAATCACTGTGGTTCATCATTTGTGTGGCTGAACTGAATACAAAAAGAATACAGAGGAACCAAGACTGTAAATGTCATAATTGGACTAAAGAAAGAATCTACATTTTAAGATAAACGTGTGAAAAACTGTCATAAGAATATCAACGAAGAAAATATAACACAGATAGTCTAAGCAATTATAAACTACTGTGTAATTAGAATGAGTCTACAAACTATCTTTTTATATTTTGACAATTAAAATGCTGAAACATGTGTCTCCTAACAGTTTATAAAAGTACAATATGTCTACACAATGATCAGGTTACTTTTCACATGAAACACACTTTGAAACCACTACTGACATCAGTAGGCTTCTAAGAAAAAGTAGACTGATGTTTTCAATACTTCATAAGGAAGAAATGATAAGCTAAACTTCTGTGCAATCTATACAAGTCTCAAAATTTAATTAAGATTCTAAGCTATAGGTAAAACAAGTAATTACAAAATAATATTTAACTCTCAAAGCACCTAATTATCCTTGGTACTGAAATAAACGCAGTTTTCTATTTAGGGATTATTTGTTTTATTTGGTTTACATTAAAATATTCATAGATATCTATAATTCTTCTAACAAGAATCAAGGATTTTTCAGTGATCACAGGGATTAAACCAACCCTCTCATTTTAATGTTTTAAACCATGTTGCTAAAGATATAAAAATATGGTGATACTGATAACAGAGAGCATCTAATAAAAACCCCTTCGAGATCCTCATCTATCTCTGTTTTTGCTATAGAGCAGCTGTGCCTTACAAAGATTCACATGAATGAAAATATTTAGATGAGAAACCACCCACTTAGTTTATTTTCCATATGACTTTCCTGTAATTATTTTGTAAACTGTTCACACAACAATACATAAAAACATCTGCAAAAACAGGTAATTAATGTGTCAAGCCAAACTAATGCATTTTTTATGGCGTCCATGCTTCGTCAACTGTAATTATAACTCTTTTTTAAGCAAATGATGATGTGTTTGTTGCAATGTGCAAGTGGTTATTTTAGATGCTCTGTTTACTACTGTTCATACACTCTGAATATAAAACTCCACAGCTACTTTACCCCACATCAATGCTTTACCTAGTGTTTTGCAGAAGGAGAAAAGAGGCTCTCTTTTCCAAGCTATAATTTCCAGTAAACATTTTTGTCATTAAAATATGAAACTATCAACATGAAAGTTGACACCAAAATAGCCAACAATTCAAGAAGTATATTCCAGCAAACTACTCATCCAGACTTTCTTCCTTCTGTTGTAACCCTGTTGGAAATAAAGCACTTTATGACTTTGGGCTACAGTATGCTAAGTCTCCTAGGTATTAACAGAAATTTGGAGGTTTCATAGCTGTTTTTAATAGTAAAATATCCATTCTGTTCCAAACCAACTAACACCAATATCTTCTACATGAGACCAATAAATGAAGACCACATCTTGCTAAAAATAAGTTGTATCATATTCAATTTATCCTGCCTGAGTTCTGACTATGTGAGAGATCATAATTATAATCATTATTACTACTATTATTAGATAAAAATTAATATTATATACCAATAATCATTTCCAGATGAACTTTCCTGAAGATCTGAAGCATGTGATTACTAAAGTTTTCTTTCTAGAACTAACAAAATCTAAGATTAAGGAAAAAGACACAACCCTATAGCATTTTCCTGTGGTCCCTTCTCTTTTTTTTTAATTATTTTTTTTCTTTATTAGAAAAGTTGTGGGTTTACAGAACAATCATGCATAAAACACAGGATTCCCATACACCATCCCACCACCAAAGCTTGCATTGGTGTGAAACATTTGTAACTATTAACGATACCATATTTTTATAATTGTATTATTAATTAAACTTCATGATTTAACTTAGGGTTCACTGTGTAGTGTAGTTCCATGGATTTTTTTAAAAAATTTTTATTCTGTTACCATATATATAACCTCACATTTCCCCTTCTAATCATATTCAGATATATATATTTCATTGCTGTAAATTGTGTTCACAATGTTGTGCTACCACCACCGAAATGTTTTCGTCCCTTCTCTTTCTAACAAAGGTAATTTTTAAAATATCTATAATCATTAACTACAGAGTAGAAAAAACATGATAACTCTCAAGGAATGAGTTAGTTTATTTTGGCAACCAATTTTGTTTTGTTTTGTTTTGTTTTGTTTTAAGAGATAGTTGAGAATTAGTCCTTATGAGTTCAAGCTTATTTAACATTATTTTTGATACAAATCTTCCTAAACTATCTCATTGTTCAATAGAATATATTAAAACTAATTCTACCTTGCTTCCTCTGAATAATAACTTCTGTAATATGCTATAGGTGTCTATCTATCCCCACACTGTTCCCAAAAGAACATCAGAAAAGTATCGCAACAAATGGCAGCTCCCCAGATATCAAGCCTTGGTTTTAGGACAAACGCTTATTTAGGGGGACTTCAGGGAAGGAGTCTGATCAAAACAGAACAGAGACTTGGTTCCAAGGGTACTGGACTAGGAAACACATGGCCAAGACAAGAAAAGGGAACAAGATGGAAGCTTATTTATTAAAGCTAGAACTCAAACTCAGGGTCTGATTAGCAAAAGGTCTCAATACTGAATTCTATTACTTATATAACTATACATACAAATGTAACAAGGCATTTAATTAATGTCATCTCTAATGGCTGAATTCTACACACTGTCAAATCTTCAGGATAGATATATTAATGTCTTTGAGGGATACTGCTATACCAAACAGGAATCATTATAAACCTATTTGATATTTTCAGAAGGTACCTTATTGAATATTGGCTCTTTACTACACATTCTTTTAGATTCAAGTTACTCATCACCTCCCCCAGGAAACTTTCCTATGGCCCTTCCCCTACCTCCTGGTCAGGATCCCATTTATATCAATCCACTGAATCGTTCCCTCATTCACAAATATTTATAGAGAATTTCCTATGAACCAGGCACTGTGCTAGAAGACACAATAATGAACAAGAAAATGCTTTGTTTTCAAAGATATTACAGGTAAATGAAGAGATATTCATTAATATATGATTGCACAAATAATCATTACATTATAAATGTAAGTACTTGAAGAAAAAACAGTGTGCAATGAGCAAGAAAATCTATTCTGGTCTGAGTAGAGGTGAGGAAAGGCTTTCTTGAGGAAATGCCTTTGAAACTAAGACCCAATGAACAAGAAGGAGTTACAATCAAAGAAGCATAATAAAACATTCCAAATAAAATAAAACTTGTGTGAAAGTTTTAAGGTGGGAAGGACCTCAGTGCCTTCTAGGAGGCAAAAGAAGGCCACTATGGCTAAATGAGAATAAGTGAAGAGGAATGGTTCAAGATGAGCCTTGAAAGGTGACATCATCAACGCGGTGACATGAACAACTATTGAAAACTCCAGAGATTCAACCAAAAAAAGGACAATTCTGAATTGTTTGAAACTCTGGAGGAGACTATAGACTGGAGAAGGACCCTGCAGATGCTGAATTGAAGAAAGAGAAGAAATATCAGGTAGGAATCTTCCGTCCCAGATAGCTGGCCCTCTCCCTTACCCGTCACTCCGTCTCCATGTGGAAAAGGCACAGAATCAGCAGACGGATCCCTCCCACCAGGGACACAGATTTTAAAGTCTCTCACAGCAGTGAGACACACCCCACTGTTTGAAGATCCAGGACAGAGGGAAGGACATTTCAAGGCCCAGGTCAGTGAAGGACAAAGAGACAGAAAATGTTAACAGAGACTGCATTTTCAGCCCTGGGTCTAAAAACCCTTTCCCCACCCTTGAGGGAAGCAGCACCTGGTGGCCATTTCCTTGCCTTGGGGACAACCGGAGTATTGGGTCAGCTGAGGGAGTACTCTGCCACAGGTGTAGCCTCACATTGAGCCAGAGGTAAAATGAGGGCATAGGAATCCCACAGTTTCACCTCACCTGTGTAGACGCAGCCTGTTCTTGGAGGCAAAGCAGCTTCTGAGTTAAGTTATCGAACAGTGCCATCTGCTGGACAGTCCAGAAAGTGCAACGTAATAGAACCACTTATTTTTATTATTTTTTCGTTTTGGTTTTGGTTTTTTTTCAACAACCACTTTTAAAATGATGCTTCAGACCCTTTATTATGACCACAGGAGCTGGTCTACATGCCCTACAGAGAATCCCAGCCCTGTTTTGGCTGAGAAATATAGACAACCCAACTGTTAAAGCAGGGCTCTAAAACAAACCCAGGTCTTGCTGGCTGGTGGAAAACAGAGCACCACTGGAGGCCAGCAGATTTATATTACCACACACAGTGAACTTGCTGGGGTGCCCAGTGCCTACCTCCGATCCCTGTGGCAGGCCATGGTGGGTGCCTATGGGGGACAGGGGGGGACATGGGAGCAGAGCCAATTTGACAACTGGCCAGCAAGCAAAACAAAGAAAACCAACAAGAAAATGCAAGGCAAAAGAGAGAAAACAACCTCCAGAATAAACTAAGTAAGAAAATCAGATGCTAGACAACAAAAAAACACAAGCCACACCAGGAAACAAGAAGTTATGACTCAGTCAAAGGCACAAACTAACACCTCAACTGAGATTTAAGAGTTGAAACAACTAATTAAAGATGTTCAAGCAAATCTTCTAAATCAAATCAATGAATTGAAGTAAAATGTGACAAAAGAGACAAAGGATATAAAGAGAGACACTGAGTAACCATAAGGAAGAATTTGTAAGCTTGAAAAAACAAATGGCAGAACTTATGGGAATGAAAGGCACAATATAAGAGATGAAAAACACAATGGAGACAAACAACAGAAAACTTGGAGAAGCAGAAGAAAGGATTACTGAACTAGAGGTCATCTGAAATCCTACACACAAAAGAACATATAGGGAAAACAATAGAAAAATATGAGCAGGGTCTGAGGGAACTGAATGACAACACGAAACACAGAATATAGTCTTACAGGTGTCCCAGAAGGAGAAGAGAAGGGAAAAGGGGCAGAAAGAATAATAGAGGAAATAATCAATGAAAATTTCCCATCTCTTATTAAAGACATAAAATCACAGGTCCAAGAAGCACAGTGTACCCCATACAGAATTAACCAAAATAGACCTACTCCAAGACACTTACTAATCAGATTGTCAAACATCAAAGACAAAGAGAGAATTCTGAAAGCAGCAAGAGACAAGCAATCTATCACATACAAGGGAAGCCCAATAAGGCTAAGTGAGGATTTCTCAGTAAAAACCATGGAGGTGAGAAGGCAGTGGTATAATATATTGAAGATACTGAAAGAGAAAAACTGCAAACCAAGAATCCTATATCCAGCAAAACTGTCCTTCAAAAATGAGGGAGAGTTTAAAATATTTACAGATAAAAAAACACTGAGAGAGTACATGAACAGGAGAGCTCCTCTACAAGAAATACTAAATGGAGTGCTACACATAGAAAAAGACAGGAGAGAGAGGTTTGGAGAAGAGTGTAGAAATGAAGATACCAGGAGACAGAGGGTAAAGATCAAGCATGTGATGATGAAGGAGTACAGAATGTTCAACAGGATTGATTGTATAGATGTAGAAATAGATAGCACAATACTGGGTGATGGTAGCACAATTTTTTAAGTATGCTGAACAGAGATGACTGTGGGTATGGTTGAAAGAGGAAGGCTAGGGGCGTGTATAACACCAGAAGGAAAGATATAAGATAAAGACTGGGGCAGTGTAACTTAGTGAAACCTAGAGTGGGCAATAACTGTGATTAAAGGTACAAATATAAAAATGTTTTTACATGAGGGAGACAAATGAAAGTCAACTTTGCAAGGTGTGGAAAACTGGACAGCACAGGGGAAAAAATAAAATCAATGCAAACTAGAGTCATAGTTAACAGTGAAAAAATAAATGAGCTTGGACAGGGAAGCAGAAGGAAAGTCATGCATAGCCTTATGGGCATAATAACTCTGGATTTTATCCTAAAAGTAATGGGTTTTATTAAAGAAAGTGGCATGATTAGATTGCATTTTTAAGTGATCACTCAGGCTGTTGGTAGAGAACAAATAGCTTAGATGCAAGCAAGAGCAAAAGAAAGAAGATGAATTAGACAGCAGGTATAAAAGAAATGACAAAAGGAGAGACTTCCAGAACATCAGAGTTGGGAGCTCAGAAAAACTTCCCTGGATAAAACTGGACACAATGATCAAAAGCAAGTATCTGGAAATTGACTAGAGAAATACAAAAATTGAGAGACATTTTTACAAGACAAAGTGCTGCAATTCAGTAAGAAAATCAAGGATCTGTGGCATTTTAAAACTGAGCTACTCCCATCCATCCCGAGGACCTTGGGTGGGAGACGGGAAGACCAAGTGCCCTCCTGGTACTGGAGAGAGCTGACTTTACTTGGACACCATTGAAAACCCTCATGCCAGGGGAACTGTTGAAAACAACACCAATCAGTAGCAAACAACAGATATGCCTGTGCCGGTTTGAATGTATTATGTCCCCCAGAAAAAGCCATATTCTTTGATGCAATCTTGTGGGTCAGACATATTAGTGGGGATTAAGTTGGAATGTTTGGATTAGGTTGTCTGCATGGAAATGTGCCCCACCCAACCGTGGGTGATGACTCTGATTGGATAATTTCCACGGAGGTGTTACTCCACCCATTCAGGGTAGGTCTAAATTAAATCACTGGAGCCATATAAATGACCTGAGAAACAGAAGGAATCCAGTGCAGTTGTGAGTGACACTTTGAAGTGCAGCTGTGAGTGACATTTTGAAGAGGAGCTACAGCCAAGAGGGACACTTTGAAGAATGCACAGAAGCTGAGAGAGTAGCTGCAGATGAGAGACAGTTTGAAGATGGCCATTGAAAGCAGACTCATGCTCTGGAGGAGCTAAGAGAGGACAAACGCCCCAAGAGCAACTAAGAGCTACATTTTTGAGGAGCTCTAGTCTAGAGAGGAACATCCCGGGAGAAAGCCATTTTGAAACCAGAACTTGGAGCAGACGCTGGCCACGTGCCTTCCCAGCTAACAGAGGTTTTCCAGACACCACTGGCCATCTTCCAGTGAAGGTACCCAATTGTTGATGCATTACCTTGGACACTTTATGGCCTTAAGACTGTAACTGTGTAACCAAATAAATCCCCTTTTATAAAAGCCAATCCATTTCTGGTGTTTCGCATTCCGGCAGCACAAGCAAACTAGAACGATGCCAAACATTTTAACAGGGAGAACCAGACAATCATACTGTGATTTGATAAGCTCCCACATATTCTCATGGATCTTGAAAATTGCACACATGCACAGAACAAACCAGAGAGGGTACCAATTATCTCCTCATCCGTGAATAAACATGAGGCCTTGTGCAGCAGAAAGTAAACACCAGGATAGACCTATAAACTGCCTGAGCTTTGAATGCATGTGCTAACCCGAGCATAAAAAACTTTATCAAATGGAGGAAGCCTCAATGGCTCACTCTGTTTAAGCCCAACCTCTGAATAACCACGGGCTTGCCACCAGTGGCATATTTCAGGGATATGATAGATAAAATAAAACGTCCAAATTTAAGACTCATTGGTGTCCCAGAAGGGGAAGAGAAGGGTAAAGGTCTAGGAAGAGTACTCAAAGAAATTGTTAGGGAAAACTTCCCAAATCTTCTACACAATATAAATACACAAAGCATAAATGCCCAGCAAACTCCAAATAGAATAAATCCAAATAAACCCACTCCGAGACATATTCTGATCAGACTATCAAATACTGAAGAGAAGGAGCAAGTTCTGAAAGTAGCAAGAGAAAAGCAATTCACCACATACAAAGGAAACAACATAAGACTAAGTAGTGACTACTCAGCGGCCACCATGGAGGCGAGAAGGCAGTGGCATGACATATTTAAAATCCTGAGAGAGAAAAATTTCCAACCAAGGATACTTTATCCAGCAAAACTCTCCTTCAAATTTGAGGGAGAGCTTAAATTTTTCACAGACAAACAAATGCTGAGAGAGTTTGCTAATAAAAGACCTGCCCTACTTCAGATACTAAAGGGAGCCCTACCAACAGAGAAACAAAGAAAGGAGAGAGAGATACAGAGAATTTTAACAGACATATATAGAACACTACATTCCAGGTCACTGGGACACACATTCTTCTCTAGTGATCACAGATCTTTCTCCAGAATGGACCATATGCTGGGACATAAAACAAGCTTCAATAAATTTAAAAAAAAGAAATTGAATTTAGTCAAAGTTCATTCTCTAACAATGGAATACAAATAGAAGTCAATAACCACCAGAGACTTAGAAAATTTATAAACACCTGGAGAGTAAAAATGAGGGGAAGATGAAAACAATCCCAGATAATCAAAAGCTGAGGGACTTCATCACCAGTTGATCAGTCCTATAAGAAATGCTAAAGGGAGTTGAGCAGGCTGAAAGGAAGGGACACTAAACAGTTGACTGAAACTACATGAAGAAATAAAGATTTCCAGTAAAGAGCACATGGTAAATATAAATACCAATACTACTGTATCTTTGATTTGTAACTCCACTATTTACTTCCTACGGGATCTAAAATACATAAACTCTAATGATAAATCAGTGGTTTTGGATTCAATGTAAAATAGGTAATTTTTGACAAGAACTACATAAAGGTGGGGGAATGGAGGAGTATAGGAACATAGTTTATGTGTCCTATTGAAATTAAGTTGGTATCAAAGAAAAACAAGATTATTATATATTTAAGAGGTTAAATTTAAGCCCCACAGTAAACACAAAGGAAGTATCAGAGAATATGACCATAGAGATAAAAAGTAGAGTATGGGTTATGAGAAGTTGGGGAAGGGGCAATGGGGAGTTAAGTAATGAGTATAGGGTTTCTGTTTGGGGTGAAGGGAAATTTCTAGTAATGGATGGCGGGAAGTTGATGGCATTGCAACATTCTAAATTTGATTAATCTCACTAACGGAATGCTAGGGAGGGGTTGGAATGGGAAGATTTAGGCTGTATATATGTTTCCACAATTGAAAAAAAAAAAAAAAAGTCTAAATAGATAATGACAATTAAATGCCAAGGATGATCCTGGATGGGATCTGAGGATGGAGGAGAGGAGGCTCAAAGGGACACAGTTGGAACATAAGAAAAAAAAAAAAAGGAAATATACAATGTAAGCTTTGCATCAATGTTGAATTTCTTGAACTTCTTAGCTGTGCTTAATGGGATTGCATAAAAGAATGTTCTTGTTCATGGGAAATGTATATGTGAATTATATTGTTTGTTCAAGGATGTGTGCATCTTGCTCTCATATGTTCAGAGGACAGAGCAATAGATGATGGATGATAGATAGGGAGGGAGGGAGGGAAAGAAAGAAATAGTGTGACAGGATGTTAAAGTTGGTGGATCGGGGTATCGGGGGAGGGGGGTTGGGATATGCTGGAGTTCTGTGTATGGGGTTTGTATTGTTTTTGCAACTGTTCCTGTAAGTTTGAATTTATTTCAAAATAAAATTTAAAAAAAAATGAATCATCAAATATAAAAAAATAAAAAGAAATTATTAAAAAGAACCAAATAAAAAGTCTGGTATTAAAAAGTACTCAATGGCAGATTGAGCAGGCAGAGAAACAAATCAGAAACTTTAAGTTAGAAGAATTTAAGCCTCTTCAATCTGAAAAAAATTTAAAATTTTTAAAAATGGGAAAAAAGGCAGCTGTGAGTGACGTTTTGAAGAAGAGCAAGCTTGCTAGAGAGGAATGTCCTGGGAGAAAGCCATTTTGAAACCAGAACTTTGGAGCAGACGCCAGCCACGTGCCTTCCCAGCTAACAGAGGTTTTCCGGATGCCATCGGCCATCCTCCAGTGAAGTTACTCCTCCAGGAAAGTCGGTAAAAAGCCAGGAACTGCGTGGACTGGACACCACAGAGCAATCTGTCTTTGGGCATACTTCATACAACACTCATGAAAACGTGGAACTGCTGAGATCAGCGAAATCTGTAAGTTTTTGCGGCCAGGGGACCCGCGCCCCTCCCTGCCAGGCTCAGTCCCGGGGGAGGAGGGGCTGTCAGCTCCGGGAAGGAGAAGGGAGAACTGCAGTGGCTGCTCTTATCGGAAACTCATTCTACTGATTCAAACTCCAACCATAGATAGACTGAGACCAGACACCAGAGACTCTGAGAGCAGCCAGCCCAGCAGAGAGGAGACAGGCATAGAAAAAAAACAACACGAAAAACTCCAAAATAAAAGCAGAGGATTTTTGGAGTTCTGGTGAACACAGAAAGGGGATGGGCGGAGCTCAGGCCTTGAGGCGCATATGCAAATCCCGAAGCAAAGCTGATCTCTCAGCCCTGTGGACCTTTACTTAATGGCCCTGGTTGCTTTGTCTCTTAGCATTTCAATAACCCATTAGATCTCTGAGGAGGGCCGTTTTTTTTTTGTTTTCTTTTGTTTTGTTTTTTTAAATCCTTTTTTCTTTTTCTAAAACAATTACTCTAAGAAGCCCAATACAGAAAGCTTCAAAGAATTGCAATTTGGGCACGTCAAGTCAAGAGCAGAACTAAGAGAGCTCTGAGACAAAAGGCAATAATCCAGTGGCTCAGAAAATTCACTAAACACCACAACTTCCCAAGAAAAGGGGGGTGTCTGCTCACAGCCACCATCCTGGTGGACAGGAAACACTCCTGCCCATCGCCAGCCCCATAGCCCAGAGCTGCCCCAGACAACCCAGTGTGACGGAAGTGCTTCAAATAACAGGCACACACCACAAAACTGGGCGTGGACATTAGCCTTCCCTGCAACCTCAGCTGAATGTCCCAGAGCTGGGAAGGTGGAGCAGTGTGAATTAACAAAGCCCCATTCAGCCATCATTTCAGCAGACTGGGAGCCTCCCTACACAGCCCAGCAGCCCAGAACTGCCCTGGGGGGACGGCACTCACCTCGGACATAGCACAGTCATCCCTCAACAGAGGACCCGGGGTGCACAGCCTGGAAGAGGGGCCCACTTGCAAGTCTCAGGAGCCATACGCCAATACCAAAGACTTGTGGGTCAGTGGCAGAGACAAACTGTGGCAGGACTGAACTGAAGGATTAGACTATTGCAGCAGCTTTAAAACTCTAGGATCATCAGGGAGATTTGATTGTTAGGGCTACCCGCCTCCCCGACTGCCCAGAAACACGCCCCACATACAGGGCAGGCAACACCAACTACACACGCAAGCTTGGTACACCAATTGGGCCCCACAAGACTCACTCCCCCACTCACCAAAAAGGCTAAGCAGGGGAGAACTGGCTTGTGGAGAACAGGTGGCTCGTGGACGCCACCTGCTGGTTAGTTAGAGAAAGTGTACTCCACGAAGCTGTAGATCTGATAAATTAGAGATAAGGACTTCAATAGGTCTACAAACCCTAAAAGAACCCTATCAAGTTCAGCAAATGCCACGAGGCCAAAAACAACAGAAAATTATAAAGCATATGAAAAAACCAGACGATATGGATAACCCAAGCCCAAGCACCCAAATCAAAAGACCAGAAGAGACACAGCACCTAGAGCAGCTACTCAAAGAACTAAAGATGAACAATGAGACCATATTACGGGATATGAAGGAAATCAAGAAGACCCTAGAAGAGCATAAAGAAGACATTGCAAGACTAAATAAAAAAATGGATGATCTTATGGAAATTAAAGAAACTGTTGACCAAATTAAAAAGATTCTGGACACTCATAGTACAAGACTAGAGGAAGTTGAACAACGAATCAGTGACCTGGAAGATGACAGAATGGAAAATGAAAGCATAAAAGAAAGAATGGGGAAAAAAATTGAAAAACTCGAAATGGACCTCAGGGATATGATAGATAATATGAAACGTCCAAATATAAGACTCATTGGTGTCCCAGAAGGGGAAGAAAAGGGTAAAGGTCTAGGAAGAGTATTCAAAGAAATTGTTGGGGAAAACTTCCCAAATCTTCTAAACAACATAAATACACAAATCATAAATGCTCAGCGAACTCCAAATAGAATAAATCCAAAAAAACCCACTCCGAGACATATACTGATCACACTGTCAAACATAGAAGAGAAGGAGCAAGTTCTGAAAGCAGCAAGAGAAAAGCAATTCACCACATACAAAGGAAACAGCATAAGACTAAGTAGTGACTACTCAGCAGCCACCATGGAGGCGAGAAGGCAGTGGCACGATATATTTAAAATTCTGAGTGAGAGGAATTTCCAGCCAAGAATACTTTATCCAGCAAAGCTCTCCTTCAAATTTGAGGGAGAGCTTAAATTTTTCACAGACAAACAAATGCTGAGAGAATTTGCTAACAAGAGACCTGCCCTACTGGAGATACTAAAGGGAGCCCTACAGACAGAGAAACAAAGATAGGACAGAGAGACTTGGAGAAAGGTTCAGTACCAAAGAGATTCGGTATGGGTACAATAAAGGATATTAATAGAGAGAGGGAAAAATATGGCAAACATAAACCAAAGGATAAGATGGCTGATTCAAGAAATGCCTTCACGGTTTTAACGTTGAATGTAAATGGATTAAACTCCCCAATTAAAAGATATAGATTCGCAGAATGGATCAAAAAAAATGAACCATCAATATGTTGCACACAAGAGACTCATCTTAGACATAGGGACACAAAGAAACTGAAAGTGAAAGGATGGAAAAAAATATTTCATGCAAGCTACAGCCAAAAGAAAGCAGGTGTAGCAATATTAATCTCAGATAAAATAGACTTCAAATGCAGGGATGTTTTGAGAGACAAAGAAGGCCACTACATACTAATAAAAGGGGCAATTCAGCAAGAAGAAATAACAATCGTAAATGTCTATGCACCCAATCAAGGTGCCACAAAATACATGAGAGAAACACTGGCAAAACTAAAGGAAGCAATTGATGTTTCCACAATAATTGTGGGAGACTTCAACACATCACTCTCTCCTATAGATAGATCAACCAGACAGAAGACCAATAAGGAAATTGAAAACCTAAACAATCTGATAAATGAATTAGATTTAACAGACATCTACAGGACATTACATCCCAAATCACCAGGATACACATACTTTTCTAGTGCTCACGGAACTTTCTCCAGAATAGATCATATGCTGGGACATAAAACAAGCCTCAATAAATTTAAAAAGATTGAAATTATTCAAAGCACATTCTCTGACCACAATGGAATACAATTAGAAGTCAATAACCATCAGAAACTTAGAAAATTCACAAATACCTGGAGGTTAAACAACACACTCCTAAACAATCAATGGGTTAAAGAAGAAATAGCAAGAGAAATTGCTAAATATATAGAGACGAATGAAAATGAGAACACAACATACCAAAACCTATGGGATGCAGCAAAAGCAGTGCTGAGGGGGAAATTTATAGCACTAAACGCATATATTAAAAAGGAAGAAAGAGCCAAAATCAAAGAACTAATGGATCAACTGAAGAAGCTAGAAAATGAACAGCAAACCAATCCTAAACCAAGTAGAAGAAAAGAAATAACAAGGATTAAAGCAGAAATAAATGACATAGAGAACAAAAAAACAATAGAGAGGATAAATATCACCAAAAGTTGGTTCTTTGAGAAGATCAACAAGATTGACAAGCCCCTAGCTAGACTGACAAAATCAAAAAGAGAGAAGACCCATATAAACAAAATAATGAATGAAAAAGGTGACATAACTGCAGATCCTGAAGAAATTAAAAAAATTATAAGAGGATATTATGAACAACTGTACGGCAACAAACTAGATAATGTAGAAGAAATGGACAATTTCCTGGAAACATATGAACAACCTAGACTGACCAGAGAAGAAATAGAAAACCTCAACCAACCCATCACAAGCAAAGAGATCCAATCAGTCATCAAAAATCTTCCCACAAATAAATACCCAGGGCCAGATGGCTTCACAGGGGAATTCTACCAAACTTTCCAGAAAGAACTGACACCAATCTTACTCAAACTCTTTCAAAACATTGAAAAAAATGGAACACTACCTAACTCATTTTATGAAGCTAACATCAATCTAATACCAAAACCAGGCAAAGATGCTACAAAAAAGGAAAACTACCGCCCAATCTCCCTAATGAATATAGATGCAAAAATCCTCAACAAAATACTTGCAAATCGAATCCAAAGACACATTAAAAAAATCATACACCATGACCAAGTGGGGTTCATTCCAGGCATGCAAGGATGGTTCAACATAAGAAAATCAATCAATGTATTACAACACATTAACAAGTCAAAAGGGAAAAATCAATTGATCATCTCAATAGATGCTGAAAAAGCATTTGACAAAATCCAACATCCCTTTTTGATAAAAACACTTCAAAAGGTAGGAATTGAAGGAAACTTCCTCAACATCATAAAGACCATATATGAAAAACCCACAGCCAGCATAGTACTCAATGGTGAGAGACTGAAAGCCTTCCCTCTAAGATCAGGAACAAGACAAGGATGCCCGCTGTCACCACTGTTATTCAACATTGTGCTGGAAGTGCTAGCCAGGGCAATCCGGCAAGACAAAGAAATAAAAGGCATCCAAATTGGAAAAGAAGAAGTAAAACTGTCATTGTTTGCAGATGATATGATCTTATATCTAGAAAACCCTGAGAAATCAACGATACACCTACTAGAGCTAATAAACAAATTTAGCAAAGTAGCGGGATACAAGATTAATGCACATAAGTCAGTAATGTTTCTATATGCTAGAAATGAACAAACTGAAGAGACACTCAAGAAAAAGATACCATTTTCAATAGCAACTAAAAAAATCAAGTACCTAGGAATAAACTTAACCAAAGATGTAAAAGACCTATACAAAGAAAACTACATAACTCTACTAAAAGAAATAGAAGGGGACCTTAAAAGATGGAAAAATATTCCATGTTCATGGATAGGAAGGCTAAATGTCATTAAGATGTCAATTCTACCCAAACTCATCTGCAGATTCAATGCAATCCCAATCAAAATTCCAACAACGTACTTTGCAGACTTGGAAAAGATAGTTATCAAATTTATTTGGAAAGGGAAGATGCCTCGAATTGCTAAAGACACTCTAAAAAAGAAAAACGAAGTGGGAGGACTTACACTCCCTGACTTTGAAGCTTATTATAAAGCCACAGTAGTCAAAACAGCATGGTACTGGCACAAAGATAGACATATAGATCAATGGAATCGAATTGAGAATTCAGAGATAGACCCTCAGATCTATGGCCGACTGATCTTTGATAAGGCCCCCAAAGTCACCGAACTGAGCCATAATGGTCTTTTCAACAAATGGGGCTGGGAGAGTTGGATATCCATATCCAAAAGAATGAAAGAGGACCCCTACCTCACCCCCTACACAAAAATTAACTCAAAATGGACCAAAGATCTCAATATAAAAGAAAGTACCATAAAACTCCTAGAAGATAATGTAGGAAAACATCTTCAAGACCTTGTATTAGGAGGCCACTTCCTAGACTTTACACCCAAAGCACAAGCAACAAAAGAGAAAATAGATAAATGGGAACTCCTCAAGCTTAGAAGTTTCTGCACCTCAAAGGAATTTCTCAAAAAGGTAAAGAGGCAGCCAACTCAATGGGAAAAAATTTTTGGAAACCATGTATCTGACAAAAGACTGATATCTTGCATATACAAAGAAATCCTACAACTCAATGACAATAGTACAGACAGCCCAATTATAAAATGGGCAAAAGATATGAAAAGACAGTTCTCTGAAGAGGAAATACAAATGGCCAAGAAACACATGAAAAAATGTTCAGCTTCACTAGCTATTAGAGAGATGCAAATTAAGACCACAATGAGATACCATCTAACACCGGTTAGAATGGCTGCCATTAAACAAACAGGAAACTACAAATGCTGGAGGGGATGTGGAGAAATTGGAACTCTTATTCATTGTTGGTGGGACTGTATAATGGTTCAGCCACTCTGGAAGTCAGTCTGGCAGTTCCTTAGAAAACTAGATATAGAGCTACCATTCGATCCAGCGATTGCACTTCTCGGTATATACCCGGAAGATCGGAAAGCAGTGACACGAAAAGATATCTGCACGCCAATGTTCATAGCAGCATTATTCACAATTGCCAAGAGATGGAAACAACCCAAATGTCCTTCAACAGATGAGTGGATAAATAAAATGTGGTACATACACACGATGGAATACTACGCGGCAGTAAGAAGGAACGATCTGGTGAAACATATGACAACATGGATGAACTTTGAAGACATAATGCTGAGCGAAATAAGCCAGGCACAAAAAGAGAAATATTATATGCTACCACTAATGTGAACTTTGAAAAATGTAAAACAAATGGTTTATAATGTAGAATGTAGGGGAACTAGCAATAGAGAGCAATTAAGGAAGGGGGAACAATAATCCAAGAAGAACAGATAAGCTATTTAACGTTCTGGGGATGCCCAGAAATGACTATGGTCTGTTAATTTCTGATGGATGTAGTAGGAACAAGTTCACTGAAATGTTGCTATATTATGTAACTTTCTTGGGGTAAAGTAGGAACATGTTGGAAGTTAAGCAGTTATCTTAGGTTAGTTGTCTTTTTCTTACTCCCTTGTTATGGTCTCTTTGAAATGTTCTTTTATTGTATGTTTGTTTTCTTTTTAACTTTTTTTTTCATACAGTTGATTTAAAAAAGAAGGGAAAGTTAAAAAAAAAAAGAAAGAAAAAAGACAAACAAGGAAAAAAAAAAAAAAAGATGTAGTGCCCCCTTGAGGAGCCTGTGGAGAATGCAGGAGTATTCGCCTACCCCACCTCCATGGTTGCTAACATGACCACAGACATAGGGGACTGGTGGTTTGATGGGTTGAGCCCTCTACCATAAGTTTTACCCTTGGGAAGACGGTTGCTGCAAAGGAGAGGCTAGGCCTCCCTGTATTTGTGCCTAAGAGTCTCCTCCTGAATGCCTCTTTGTTGCTCAGATGTGGCCCTCTCTCTCTGGCTAAGCCAACTTGAAAGGTGAAATCACTGCCCTCCCCCCTACGTGGGATCAGACACCCAGGGAAGTGAATCTCCCTGGCAACGTGGAATATGACTCCTGGGGAGGAATGTAGACCCGGCATCGTGGGAAGGAGAACATCTTCTTGACCAAAAGGGGGATGTGAAAGGAAATGAAATAAGCTTCAGTGGCAGAGAGATTCCAAAACGAGCCGAGAGATCACTCTGGTGGGCACTCTTACGCACACTTTAGACAACCTTTTTTAGGTTCTAAAGAATTGGGGTAGCTGGTGGTGGATACCTGAAACTATTAAACTACAACCCAGAACCCATGAATCTCGAAGACAGATGTATAAAAATGTAGCTTATGAGGGGTGACAGTGGGATTGGGAATGCCATAAGGACCAAACTCCACTTTGTCTAGTTTATGGATGGATGTGTAGAAAAGTAGGGGAAGGAAACAAACAGACAAAGGTACCCAGTGTTCTTTTTTACTTCAATTGCTCTTTTTCACTCTAATTATTATTCTTGTTATTTTTGTGTGTGTGCTAATGAAGGTGTCAGGGATTGATTTAGGTGATGAATGTACAACTATGTAATGGTACTGTAAACAATCGAAAGTACAATTTGTTTTGTATGACTGCGTGGTATGTGAATATATCTCAATAAAATGATGATTAAAAAAAAAAAAAAAATGGGAAAAAAGCACACTAATATACATGTAATTCAGTCTAAGACAGAGGAGAGTGAAAAGCATACAGGAAAAAAATATGAAGAGTAAAGGTCAAAAACTTCCCAAATTTGATGAACATTGATGTACACATATCAGAAGCCCAACAAATGCCACAAAGGATTCAACAAATGCCAAAAAGGATAAACATGAAGAAATATACATCTAAACACACAATTACCAAACTGTCAAAGTTCAAAATAAAGAGAAAATCTTAACAGCAGCAAAAGAAAACTACTCATCATGTACCAGAGAACTTCAATAAGATTAACAATTGAATTCTAGAAAAATGGAGGCCTGAAGGCAGTGGGATAGCATATTAAAGAACTGAAACCAACCTAACAAACAAACCTGTCAACCAAGAATTTGATACCCAGCAAAACTATTTATCAAAAATGAAAGTCAAATAAAACTATCCCCAAATAAAAAAAGATTGAGATAATTTGTTGCTACCAGACCTGCCATACAAGAAATGCTAAAGGAAATGACACCATACTGTACTCAAATTCAAATAAAGAAATAAAAAGCACTAATAAAGAAAATTACTTTGGTAAGTATGGGCATAAATATTTTTTACTCATTTATTCTCTAAACTGGTTCAAAAGACAAATGCATTAAACAAAAATTATAAAAGTGTATTGTGGGGCTTATAACATCTAAAGATGTAACATAAGAAAATAATAGCACAAAGAAGTGGGGAGAGAAGTGGGCCTTACTGAAGCAAAGTTTCTATATACTACTTGTTTTAGTTTCCTCATTGCTAAAGCAAATACCATGCAATGAGTTGGCCTAAACAATGGGAATCTATTGGCTCAAGGTTTTGAGGCTAGGAGAAGTAAAAAATCAAGCTGTCATCAAAGTGATGCTTTTTACCAGATGACTGGTGGCAGCCTGGAGCTGGTTGTCAGCAATTGTTGGTCCTTGGCTTGTATGTCACACAGCAGCATATATAGCAGCATCTTTTCCATTCTCTTCCAGATCCACTGACATTCAACTTCTTGTTTCCTGTGGCTTTTTCTCTGTCTGAAATTCATTCTGATTTTAAAGGACTCCAGTAATAGGATTACAATCCATTCTGATTAAGTTGGGCCACACCTTAACTGAAGTAACCTCATCAAAAGTTCCTATTTACAATAGATTCACACCCACAGGAATGGATTACATTTAAGCACATGTTTTCTGGGACAATAGATCCAAACCACCACACTACTCAAATTAAGTTAGCCTTGATCTAAAGTAGTATATTTTAAGTCTGAATGCTTATTATTGTCACTGGCAGGGCAACCACTATGGAAAAAAACTCAAAATACTATAGGAGAGAAAGAGAGACAGAGACAGAGAGAAATGGTACACTAGAAAATATCTATTCACCACAGAAGAAGGCAGGAAAGAACAAAAAGACATGAGATACACAGAAACCAAACAGCAAGATGGCTGACAAAAATACAACCATATTAATAAATATATTAAATGTACATGGATTAACCACTTTAATCACTCAAAACAAAAGGCAAAGATCACAAAATTGCATAAAATTTTTTAAATAGGATTGTCCTATGCTGTCTGTAGAAGTCACATTTTATATTCCAAGTCACAAACAGGTTGAAAGTAAAAGGATGGAAAAAGATATACCATGCAAAAAGTATTAATAAGTTAGGTGAAATGGCTATAATAATCAGACAAAATAGATTTTAAGGCCAAAAAATAGTTACTAGAGGAAATGATAGACATTTTATGATAAAAAGTTAAATTAATCATGAAGATACAGCATAAGAAGATAAACATACAGACATCTAACAAAAGAGCCTCAAAATAGATGAAGCAAAAACTGAGAAATAAAGGGCTCTCCAGAGAAAGATATATATATATGATATATTAAGAGAAATGTTAAAGAGATTTGTTACAGGAATTGGCTCCCAGAACCACAGATACTGGCAAGTCTGAATTCTGTTGGGCATATCCATGCAATGGAATATTACTCAGTAATTCAAAGGAATTAACTATGGATATATGCAATAATATAGATATATCTCAAAATATATGCTGAGTGAAAGGACCCAGACCAAGAAAGACTACATATTGTATGATTCCACTTCAAAAATTCTTAAAAATCCAGTGACTCCACAGTGGCAGAAAGCAGATCAATAATTGCCTGTGGATACGGTGAGGGGAAAATGGGAAAGAGGGATTAAAATTAGTGACAAGGAAACTTTCAGGAGTGATGGATATTTTCCTTATTTTGATTGTGACATCTTCTCACTGTTATTCTTGGTCTTTCTCAAGGTTTGCCAGTTTTCGTAATTCTAAACAAGTCTTTATTTTACCTCCATTTTTGAAAGCTATTTTCATTCTCAGCTGACAATTTTTTCCTTTCTGTACATCAAATATGTTGTTCAATTGTAAGATTTTCTCTGTAACTGGTATTGAGCAATTTCATTATGATGTGCCTTGGTGTCATTTTCTTCATGTTTCTTGTGCTTGGGTTTGTTGGGCATCTTGGGTCTGTGGACTTTTTTCATCAAAATTTGGAAAGCTTTCAGTCATTATTTCTTCAAATATTTTTCTAACTCTCCCCTCTCTTTTCAGAAGCTTCAGTTACATATACATAAGTTGCCCTACAGCTCACTGATGCTCTATTAATTCTTGTCTTACTCTTTTATTTCTCTGTTTCATTTTAAATAGATTCTATTGCTATATTTTCAAGTTCATTAATCTTTTTGACTGTAAAATCTCATTTGCCCTAATTTCTTGTATTTTCCATCTCTGACACTGAAGTTTTCATCTTTGTAAGTTCAATATGGGTCTTTTGTAAATCTTCCATACCTCTACTTACCTTTGTGAACATAACAAATACAATTATAATAAATGTTTATGACAAACATTATGATGTTTTTTAAGTGTTACAATAATAACATTTAATAATAATAATACAATAATAAATGTTTTCATCATTGTCACTTCTGGGTCTGTTTTGATTGATTCATTTTTTCCACCCTGTAAGTCACGGTTTCCTGCTTCTTTGTATGACTGGTAATTTCTTATTGGATACCAACTATGATGGATAATTTCATGTGACAAAACCTGGCTAGGTTATGGGGTCCAGTTGTTCAGTCGAGTCAGCACTAGCCTGATTTTTACTGTGAGGGTATCTCACAGATGGATTTAAATCATTAGCCAGTTGACTGCATCAACAGCTGATTACATCTACAATCAACAAAGGAGACTAATTTCAGCAATAAGAGATCTCCTCATCTAATCAGCTGGAGGCCTTAAAACAAGAACTCAGGATATGAGCAGTCATAAAACAGAATTTCTACCTCTACTTTAGCGAGCCCACTTCTCCTGGGGAATATATTATCTTCATCAGAGCTTCCAACTTGCAGCCCCTCCAGGGAAATTCAGTATCATATTCATCCAACTGTGGCCTGCCCAACAGAATTCAAACTTGCCACTCTCCATGGTTCTGTGAGTCAATTCCTGTAATAAATCTCTTAAATATATCTCTTAATAGATCTCTTAAATAAATCATATACATATAGAGAACCCTGACTAATCAACAACCATTATGAATTTTACCTTGTTGGTGACAGGGATTTTTCTAATTCTTATAAATATTTTTTAGCTTCTCTCTGAGACACAGTTATGTTTCTTGAAGCAGTTAACTCCTTTTGGGTACTGCTTTTAAGAGTTGTTAGGGTGGGCCTAGAGTTAATTATTATTCCTCACTATTGAGGCAAGACCCTTCTGAATACTCAGTCCAATGCCGCATGACTGAAGTTTTCAAGACTGCTGTGAAAAGGCACTATTCCTCGTCCTGTATGAGCAGCAAGTACTGTTCCCTCTAAACCTTTTGGGTGGACCTTTCCCTGGCCTTGGGTAGTTTCCCTACATGCATATGTTAACAAGTACTGTGCTGAATATTCTGCCAATCTCTGTGCAGTTATCTTCTCTCTAGCAAGGCAATAGACATCAGGCAATGATCCTGCATCTCTATCCTGCAAATTTTTCCTGTATACTTTAGCTCTGGTCTTCCTGAACTCTCAGCTCCATCTCCTCAACTCAGAGGTTCCACCAGGCTTCACCTGGCTTCCTTGACCCTACACCATACCTGGAAACTCTTTCATGACAGCAGGCTGAGGAAACCATAGGGCTCACCTCATTTGCTTCCTGTTTCTCCAACATCACTGTCCTTCATTGCCTAGTGTCCAGTCTCTTGAAGCCATTGTTACATATATTTTGTCTTGTTTTGTAGTTGCTTCAGGAAGGAGGGGAATACAGTCCTGTTACCCATCTTGATTGGTAGTGGACATCCTGTTTTTAATGTGGCTACTAGAAAATTTAAAATTACTAATGTGTATTACATTATATTTCTATTGTACAGAATTATTATAGTCAGTCACTGAAGTCATCCAATGCTGAAATCACGTAAAGAGAGCAATGTAAATATCCTAAGAAGGCTGAGGACCAAGCCTCAAGGATCTTCAACATTTAAAGTTAGAATGGAGAAGAAGAAGGAGCTGGCAAAATAAACTTAGAAAGTTCAATCTAAGAATTAGAAATCCAAGAAAGTGTGGTGTCACTGAATAAGAGAAGAGACTTGAGGAAGGTACAGGTTGTATGAAAAAGTTACTGCAGATAGCAGACATGTGAATTAACTAAAGAATGTTAAGGATGCCTAGCAGTACTGAGGGTGCAGTTAAGATTAGTAACAGTGAATTAATAATGGTTATCAATCTTCCCAGTTGTGTGGGGTTTCTTCTAATAGCACTGAGCTGCCCAGATGTCTGCCTCCGTAAACCAGAAATAAGGGAAACTCATGGATAACCACCCCCTCCCAAAAAAAGAGGTTGAATAAATCCAGATAAATGTGATGGAAAGTCAGAGAAGCAAGGGGAATTAAGGTGTCTGCAAAAGTGGAGAGTTCAGTCATCCAGATGTGCTAATAACTAACTTGAAGACTAGAGTCTGGTTAGAAACCAGTTTTTTAAAAATTGAATTTAGTACAAAGTAATGGCACTTTTAAAAATGTATAACACTCTCTCCTCCAATAACCTATAAACTCCTCATTCTTTTCAGGTAGCCCCAATGCATAGCAGATAGTCACTACCCATTACAGCTTTGTCAACTGGAATGAAACCGATTGGCTTGCTCAGACTATGCACATTCTACATTCTATTTCCTCTATCACTGGATCATTTCAGTTAGAGGGTTTATAATCACTACTTAACACACATCTCTGCCTCTTCTCATCATGTTTATTCTTTCTTATCTTACTTCTTGTTACTTGGAAACTATACTGGATTAAGATAGGCCTTTTATCAGTGCAAGACAGGGTACTATTACTCTTCTAGGTACCCAAACAACCAACTCAACAAAAAATACAATTTGGGATTCTTTGTTTCTAATTTCTGATTTTATTTGTCCTGAGTACTCTGAATCCTTGTTCATCATTGTCTTACAGCATACTTTCCTTTTGTAAGGAACGGGTCTGATTGCAGAATGAGGTCTGGACTTACACCATGATTTTACTGTATTTGTGGGCTTTCCCCCCACAAACATATGAAATAGATATATTTTAATGAGAAACTTAAACCAAAACTCATACAATGCAAAAATCAATTTATTCTGTTATCAAGTAATGATTGCTTAACTACCAAAAACAAGGCAGAGACAACTAAAAAGTAAGAAAATTTCCTACAAACATGAAGATAATAGTGATGTTACAGAATGTACCATGAAACTCTCATTAATGTATCAAGCACTCCCATTTCATTACCCTCTATTAAGATCATTAACTAAGCAGGGTGGCTTGGCCATAAAGAAAGCCTCAACAAATTTTTATAAAGTGAAATCATTAAGAATATGTTCTCTAAATACCATGGAATTGATCTAAAATCAGTAACAAAAATAGATAATTAGAAAAACCCCAAATGTCAGGAAATTAAATATATTTATGACATACTTATAAATAATTCATGGATGTGGTAGGCAGAATAACAGCTCTCTAAAGATAACTACATCCAAATCCCTGGAACTTTTGAATATGTTGCTCTACATGACAAAAGAAACACTAAATGTGATTAAAGTTAAGGATCTTCAGATAGAGTGATTAGACTGGATTATCTGGGGGACCCAATTTAATCACATGGGTCCTTAAAATCGAATAATCTGGGGGCAAGATGGCAGACTGGTGAGCTGTATGTTTTAGTTACTCCTCCAGGAAAGTAGGTAAAAAGCCAGGAACTGCGTGGACTGGACACCACAGAGCAATCTGTCTTTGGGCATACTTCATACAACACTCATGAAAACGTGGAACTGCTGAGATCAGCGAAATCTGTAAGTTTTTGCGGCCAGGGGACCCGCGCCCCTCCCTGCCAGGCTCAGTCCCAGGGGAGGAGGGGCTGTCAGCTCCAGGAAGGAGAAGGGAGAATTGCAGTGGCTGCTCTTACCGGAAACTCATTCTACTGATTCAAACTCCAACCATAGATAGACTGAGGCCAGACACCAGAGACTCTGAGAGCAGCCAGCCCAGCAGAGAGGAGACAGGCATAGAAAAAAAACAACACGAAAAACTCCAAAATAAAAGCAGAGGATTTTTGGAGTTCTGGTGAACACAGAAAGGGGAAGGGCGGAGATCAGGCCTTGAGGCGCATATGCAAATCCCGAAGCAAGGCTGATCTCTCTGCCCTGGGCACTTTTCCTTAATGGCCCTGGTTGCTTTGTCTATTAGCATTTCAATAACCCATTAGATCTCTGAGGAGGGCCGTTTTTTTTTTTTGTTTGTTTTTTGTTTTTTTTTTTTTAAATCCATTTTGCTTTTTCTAAAACAATTACTCTAAGAAGCTCAATACAGAAAGCTTCAAAGAATTGAAATTTGGGCACATCAAGTCAAGAGCAGAACTAAGAGAGCTCTGAGACAAAAGGCAATAATCCAGTGGCTGAGAAAATTCACTAAACAACACAACTTCCCAAGAAAAGGGGGGTGTCCGCTCACAGCCACCATCCTGGTGGACAGGAAACACTCCTGCCCATCGCCAGCCCCATAGCCCAGAGCTGCCCCAGACAACCCAGTGTGACGGAAGTGCTTCAAATAACAGGCACACACCACAAAACTGGGCGTGGACATTAGCCTTCCCTGCAACCTCAGCTGAATGTCCCAGAGCTGGGAAGGGGGAGCAGTGTGAATTAACAGAGCCCCATTCAGCCATCATTTGAGCAGACTGGGAGCCTCCCAACACAGCCCAGCAGCCCAGAACTGCCCTGGGGGGACGGCACTCACCTGCGACATAGCACAGTCATCCCTCAACAGAGGACCCGGGGTGCACAGCCTGGAAGAGGGGCCCACTTGCAAGTCTCAGGAGCCATACGCCAATACCAAAGACTTGTGGGTCAGTGGCAGAGACAAACTGTGGCAGGACTGAACTGAAGGATTAGACTATTGCAGTAGCTTTAAAACTCTAGGATCATCAGGGAGATTTGATTGTTAGGGCCACCCCCCCTCCCCGACTGCCCAGAAACACGCCCCACATACAGGGCAGGCAACACCAACTACACACGCAAGCTTGGGACACCAATTGGGCCCCACAAGACTCACTCCCCCACTCACCAAAAAGGCTAAGCAGGGGAGATCTGGCTTGTGGAGAACAGGTGGCTCGTGGACGCCACCTGCTGGTTAGTTAGAGAAAGTGTACTCCACGAAGCTGTAGATCTGATAAATTAGAGATAAGGACTTCAACTGGTCTACAAACCCTAAAAGAACCCTATCAAGGTCAGCAAATGCCACGAGGCCAAAAACAACAGAAAATTATAAAGCATATGAAAAAACCAGACGATATGGATAACCCAAGCCCAAGCACCCAAATCAAAAGACCAGAAGAGACACACCTAGAGCAGCTACTCAAAGAACTAAAGATGAACAATGAGACCCTAGTACGGGATATGAAGGAAATCAAGAAGACCCTAGAAGAGCATAAAGAAGACATTGTAAGACTAAATAAAAAAATGGATGATCTTATGGAAATTAAAGAAACTGTTGACCAAATTAAAAAGATTCTGGACACTCATAGTACAAGACTAGAGGAAGCTGAACAACGAATCAGTGACCTGGAAGATGACAGAATGGAAAATGAAAACATAAAAGAAAGAATGGGGAAAAAAATTGAAAAACTCGAAATGGACCTCAGGGATATGATAGATAATATGAAACGTCCGAATATAAGACTCATTGGTGTCCCAGAAGGGGAAGAAAAGGGTAAAGGTCTAGGAAGAGTATTCAAAGAAATTGTTGGGGAAAACTTCCCAAATCTTCTAAACAACATAAATACACAAATCATAAATGCTCAGCGAACTCCAAATAGAATAAATCCAAAAAAACCCACTCCGAGACATATACTGATCACACTGTCAAACATAGAAGAGAAGGAGCAAGTTCTGAAAGCAGCAAGAGAAAAGCAATTCACCACATACAAAGGAAACAGCATAAGACTAAGTAGTGACTACTCAGCAGCCACCATGGAGGCGAGAAGGCAGTGGCACGATATATTTAAAATTCTGAGTGAGAGGAATTTCCAGCCAAGAATACTTTATCCAGCAAAGCTCTCCTTCAAATTTGAGGGAGAGCTTAAATTTTTCACAGACAAACAAATGCTGAGAGAATTTGCTAACAAGAGACCTGCCCTACTGGAGATACTAAAGGGAGCCCTACAGACAGAGAAACAAAGACAGGACAGAGAGACTTGGAGAAAGGTTCAGTACTAAAGAGATTCGGTATGGGTACAATAAAGGATATTAATAGAGAGAGGGAAAAATATGGCAAACATAATCCAAAGGATAAGATGGCCGATTCAAGAAATGCCTTCACGGTTTTAACGTTGAATGTAAATGGATTAAACTCCCCAATTAAAAGATATAGATTCGCAGAATGGATCAAAAAAAATGAACCATCAATATGTTGCATACAAGAGACCCATCTTAGACACAGGGACACAAAGAAACTGAAAGTGAAAGGATGGAAAAAAATATTTCATGCAAGCTACAGCCAAAAGAAAGCAGGTGTAGCAATATTAATCTCAGATAAAATAGACTTCAAATGCAGGGATGTTTTGAGAGACAAAGAAGGCCACTACATACTAATAAAAGGGGCAATTCAGCAAGAAGAAATAACAATCGTAAACGTCTATGCACCCAATCAAGGTGCCACAAAATACATGAGAGAAACATTGGCAAAACTAAAGGAAGCAATTGATGTTTCCACAATAATTGTGGGAGACTTCAACACATCACTCTCTCCTATAGATAGATCAACCAGACAGAAGACCAATAAGGAAATTGAAAACCTAAACAATCTGATAAATGAATTAGATTTAACAGACATCTACAGGACATTACATCCCAAATCAACAGGATACACATACTTTTCTAGTGCTCACGGAACTTTCTCCAGAATAGATCATATGCTGGGACATAAAACAAGCCTCAATAAATTTAAAAAGATTGAAATTATTCAAAGCACATTCTCTGACCACAATGGAATACAATTAGAAGTCAATAACCATCAGAGACTTAGAAAATTCACAAATACCTGGAGGTTAAACAACACACTCCTAAACAATCAGTGGGTTAAAGAAGAAATAGCAAGAGAAATTGCTAAATATATAGAGACGAATGAAAATGAGAACACAACATACCAAAACCTATGGGATGCAGCAAAAGCAGTGCTAAGGGGGAAATTTATAGCACTAAACGCATATATTAAAAAGGAAGAAAGAGCCAAAATCAAAGAACTAATGGATCAACTGAAGAAGCTAGAAAATGAACAGCAAACCAATCCTAAACCAAGTACAAGAAAAGAAATAACAAGGATTAAAGCAGAAATAAATGAAATAGAGAACAAAAAAACAATAGAAAGGATAAATATCACCAAAAGTTGGTTCTTTGAGAAGATCAACAAGATTGACAAGCCCCTAGCTAGACTGACAAAATCAAAAAGAGAGAAGACCCATATAAACAAAATAATGAATGAAAAAGGTGACATAACTGCAGATCCTGAAGAAATTAAAAAAATTATAAGAGGATATTATGAACAACTGTATGGCAACAAACTGGACAATGTAGAGGAAATGGACAATTTCCTGGAAACATATGAACAACCTAGACTGACCAGAGAAGAAATAGAAGACCTCAACCAACCCATCACAAGCAAAGAGATCCAATCAGTCATCAAAAATCTTCCCACAAATAAATGCCCAGGGCCAGATGGCTTCACAGGGGAATTCTACCAAACTTTCCAGAAAGAACTGACACCAATCTTACTCAAACTCTTTCAAAACATTGAAAAAAATGGAACACTACCTAATTCATTTTATGAAGCTAACATCAATCTAATACCAAAACCAGGCAAAGATGCTACAAAAAAGGAAAACTACCGGCCAATCTCCCTAATGAATATAGATGCAAAAATCCTCAACAAAATACTTGCAAATCGAATCCAAAGACACATTAAAAAAATCATACACCATGACCAAGTGGGGTTCATTCCAGGCATGCAAGGATGGTTCAACATAAGAAAAACAATCAATGTATTACAACACATTAAAAACTCGAAAGGGAAAAATCAATTGATCATCTCAATAGATGCTGAAAAAGCATTTGACAAAATCCAACATCCGTTTTTGATAAAAACACTTCAAAAGGTAGGAATTGAAGGAAACTTCCTCAACATGATAAAGAGCATATATGAAAAACCCACAGCCAGCATAGTACTCAATGGTGAGAGACTGAAAGCCTTCCCTCTAAGATCAGGAACAAGACAAGGATGCCCGCTGTCACCACTGTTATTCAACATTGTGCTGGAAGTGCTAGCCAGGGCAATCCGGCAAGACAAAGAAATAAAAGGCATCCAAATTGGAAAAGAAGAAGTAAAACTGTCATTGTTTGCAGATGATATGATCTTATATCTAGAAAACCCTGAGAAATCAACGATACACCTACTAGAGCTAATAAACAAATTTAGCAAAGTAGCGGGATACAAGATTAATGCACATAAGTCAGTAATGTTTCTATATGCTAGAAATGAACAAACTGAAGAGACACTCAAGAAAAAGATACCATTTTCAATAGCAACTAAAAAAATCAAGTACCTAGGAATAAACTTAACCAAAGATGTAAAAGACCTATACAAAGAAAACTACATAACTCTACTAAAAGAAATAGAAGGGGACCTTAAAAGATGGAAAAATATTCCATGTTCATGGATAGGAAGGCTAAATGTCATTAAGATGTCAATTCTACCCAAACTCATCTACAGATTCAATGCAATCCCAATCAAAATTCCAACAACCTACTTTGCAGACTTGGAAAAGCTAGTTATCAAATTTATTTGGAAAGGGAAGATGCCTCGAATTGCTAAAGACACTTTAAAAAAGAAAAACGAAGTGGGAGGACTTACACTCCCTGACTTTGAAGCTTATTATAAAGCCACAGTTGCCAAAACAGCATGGTACTGGCACAAAGATAGACATATAGATCAATGGAATCGAATTGAGAATTCAGAGATAGACCCTCAGATCTATGGCCGACTGATCTTTGATAAGGCCCCCAAAGTCACCGAACTGAGCCATAATGGTCTTTTCAACAAATGGGGCTGGGAGAGTTGGATATCCATATCCAAAAGAATGAAAGAGGACCCCTACCTCACCCCCTACACAAAAATTAACTCAAAATGGACCAAAGATCTCAATATAAAAGAAAGTACCATTAAACTCCTAGAAGATAATGTAGGAAAACATCTTCAAGACCTTGTATTAGGAGGCCACTTCCTAGACTTTACACCCAAAGCACAAGCAACAAAAGAGAAAATAGATAAATGGGAACTCCTCAAGCTTAGAAGTTTCTGCACCTCAAAGGAATTTCTCAAAAAGGTAAAGAGGCAGCCAACTCAATGGGAAAAAATTTTTGGAAACCATGTATCTGACAAAAGACTGATATCTTGCATATACAAAGAAATCCTACAACTCAATGACAATAGCACAGACAGCCCAATTATAAAATGGGCAAAAGATATGAAAAGACAGTTCTCTGAAGAGGAAATACAAATGGCCAAGAAACACATGAAAAAATGTTCAGCTTCACTAGCTATTAGAGAGATGCAAATTAAGACCACAATGAGATACCATCTAACACCGGTTAGAATGGCTGCCATTAAACAAACAGGAAACTACAAATGCTGGAGGGGATGTGGAGAAATTGGAACTCTTATTCATTGTTGGTGGGACTGCGTAATGGTTCAGCCACTCTGGAAGTCAGTCTGGCAGTTCCTTAGAAAACTAGATATAGAGCTACCATTCGATCCAGCGATTGCACTTCTCGGGATATACCCGGAAGATCGGAAAGCAGTGACACGAACAGATATCTGCACGCCAATGTTCATAGCAGCATTATTCACAATTGCCAAGAGATGGAAACAACCCAAATGTCCATCAACAGATGAGTGGATAAATAAAATGTGGTATATACACACGATGGAATACTACGCGGCAGTAAGAAGGAACGATCTGGTGAAACATATGACAACATGGATGAACCTTGAAGACATAATGCTGAGCGAAATAAGCCAGGCACAAAAAGAGAAATATTATATGCTACCACTAATGTGAACTTTGAAAAATGTAAAACAAATGGTTTATAATGTAGAATGTAGGGGAACTAGCAGTAGAGAGCAATTAAGGAAGGGGGAACAATAATCCAAGAAGAACAGATAAGCTATTTAACGTTCTGGGGATGCCCAGAAATGACTATGGTCTGTTAATTTCTGATGGATGTAGTAGGAACAAGTTCACTGAAATGTTGCTATAGTATGTAACTTTCTTGGGGTAAAGTAGGAACATGTTGGAAGTTAAGCAGTTATCTTAGGTTAGTTGTCTTTTTCTTACTCCCTTGCTATGGTCTCTTTGAAATGTTCTTTTATTGTATGTTTGTTTTCTTTCTAACTTTTTTTTTCATACAGTTGATTTGAAAAAAGAAGGGAAATTAAAAAAAAAAAAAAAATAAAAAACACAAACATGGAAAAAAAAAAAAAAAACAAAAAAAAAAAAAACGATGTAGTGCCCCCTTGAGGAGCCTGTGGAGAATGCAGGGGTATTCGCCTACCCCACCTCCATGGTTGCTAACATGACCACAGACATAGGGGACTGGTGGTTTGATGGGTTGAGCCCTCTACCATAAGTTTTACCCTTGGGAAGACGGTTGCTGCAAAGGAGAGGCTAGGCCTCCCTGTATTTGTGCCTAAGAGTCTCCTCCTGAATGCCTCTTTGTTGCTCAGATGTGGCCCTCTCTCTCTGGCTAAGCCAACTTGAAAGGTGAAATCACTGCCCTCCCCCCTACGTGGGATCAGACACCCAGGGAAGTGAATCTCCCTGGCAACGTGGAATATGACTCCCGGGGAGGAATGTAGACCCGGCATCGTGGGATGGAGAACATCTTCTTGACCAAAAGGGGGATGTGAAAGGAAATGAAATAAGCTTCAGTGGCAGAGAGATTCCAAAACGAGCCGAGAGATCACTCTGGTGGGCACTCTTACGCACACTTTAGACAACCTTTTTTAGGTTCTAAAGAATTGGGGTAGCTGGTGGTGGATACCTGAAACTATTAAACTACAACCCAGAACCCATGAATCTCGAAGACAGTTGTATAAAATGTAGCTTATGAGGGGTGACAGTGGGATTGGGAATGCCATAAGGACCAAACTCCACTTTGTCTAGTTTATGGATCGATGTGTAGAAAAGTAGGGGAAGCAAACAAACAGACAAAGGTACCTAGTGTTCTTTTTTACTTCAATTGCTCTTTTTCACTCTAATTATTATTCTTGTTATTTTTGTGTGTGTGCTAATGAAGGTGTCAGGGATTGATTTAGGTGATGAATGTACAACTATGTAATGGTACTGTAAACAATCGAAAGTACAATTTGTTTTGTATGACTGCGTGGTATGTGAATATATCTCAATAAAATGATGATTTAAAAAAAAAATAAAATAAAATACATCAGGTGAAATCAAAAAAAAAAAAAAAAAAAAATCGAATAATCTTTCTAGGCTGAAGATAAGAGTAAGATGTGACTAAGGAAGAATGGTCAAAGAGATGCAACATTGCTGGTTTTGAAGATGGAGGAAGAGAACTATAAGCCAAGGCACTGGCTTCCAGATGGCCTCCAGAAACCAGAAAAGGCAAGGAAAGGGATTCTCCCCTTGAGAATCCCAGAAAGGAACCAGCTCTGCTGACACCTGGATTGTAGTTCAGTGAGACCTGTGCCAGACTTTTTACTACCTAAGGAATTATAAGACAAAAAATCTGTGTTGTAAATCATTATGTTTGTGCTAATTTTTTACAGCAATAATAGAACAATGGGATAAAGAAAAATCAAAAAAGAAAATAGAAAATATTTTGAACTGATAATAATGAAGACATGACATACCAAAACCTATGGAATGCAGCTAACATAGTACTTAGAAGGAAATCTATAATCTTAAATGCATATAGCGGTAAAAAGGTAGAAAATCAAAGATGTAAGCTTCTAACACAAGAAGAGAAAGAACAGCCAGACCTCAGGAAAGTGGAAGAAAATAAATAAAGCAATAAAAATCCATAAAATATAAAACATATAAACATTTGACATAATAAGAAAAAAACAACAAAGTTAAAAGTTGATTCTTTTTTAGATTAATCCCTAATATTACTGATCAAGAAAAAAGAGAAAATATAACAAATTACTAGTATTTGGAAAGGTCCAATAGGAACCAAAAAGATGAAGATAATATAAACAATTCTACAAGTCAGATATTTATTAAGGAAATTGAATTTATTATTAAAGCTCTTCCCACAGAGTCATTCTTAAATTTTCTAGGTAAGATAATGGTATTGTGATTATGTAGAATGACCTTATTTTCTGGAGTTGTATACTACCTATGGTTGAAGGCCATGATGTCAGCGATTTACTTTTAAACTCATCTAACAAAAAATACACGCGCACACACACACACATATATATATATATATGAAAAATGAAACCACACACATAAATCATGGATAAATATTAGCAATCAAATCCAGTGATATATATAAAAAGGATAATATACCATAACAAAGTGAGGTTTCTTTCAGGAATGTGAAGGTCACTGGCCATTCAAAAAACAATCAGTATAGAATTTCAGGTCTGGAGAACATTGGCAGCCAGACACCCAATTTCAAATCTCCCTACAAAACCTCTCAAAAAAAAAAAAAAAAAAAAAAAAAAAGAAAAGGAGAGAAAATAAAACCTCATATAACCCACACCTTCATCATTACTAGGAGACAAAGAATACCATGGCCTTCAGATTTTCTGTAAATAGGACTCCCAGGGCCACCCCCAGAAAGAGAAAATCCAACTAAAAAAGAAATAAGAGAAAGGTAAGAATTCTACAGAAACAAAAGAGAAACAAGACACATCAACCCCCCATTGCACTGTCATCCATAAAAGAAACTGCATAGAAGAAGGCAGAACCAACAAGAGGGCACTCTCAAACTAGGAATTCTGCTGTGCCGGTTTGTATATATTATGTGCCCAGAAAAAGCCACATTCTTTGATGCAATCTTGTGGGGGCAGACTTATTAATCTTTTTGATTAGGGTGTGACCTCTTGATTGAATGTTTCCATGGAGATTTGGCCCCGCCCATTTAGGAGGGGGCTTGATTAGTTCACTTGAGTATTTAAGGGAGCCGGGAGCCAACACAGGTGTTGACGCTGATGCTTGGAGACGTTTTGAGTTGCTAAGCTAAGAGACGGAAGTCCAGAGTTTGCCCTGGAGAAGCTAAGAGAGGACCCCCAGATGCTGAGAGAGAAATGCCCTGGGAAAAAGAAGCAAGGATGCAAAGGAGCTGATAGAGAAAAGCCCAGAGACATTTTGGAGAAAGCCATTTTCAAACACAATCCGGGAGCAAAGGACCAGCAGATGCCAGCCACATGCCTTCCCAGCTGACAGAGGCGTTCGAGACACCATCAGACAATCTTCAGTGAAGAAATCTGTTCCAGTTTTCTAATGCTGCCTGTTATGCAAAAGACCAGAAATGGATTGGTTTTTATAAAGGGGGTTTATTTGGTTACAAAGTTACAGTCTTGAGGCCATAAAGTGTCCAACAACAGGGTACCTTCACTGAATGATGGCTATTGGCGTCCGGAAAACCTCTGTTAGCTCGGAAGGCATGTGGCTGGTGTCCGCTTGCTCCCAGGTTATGTTTGAAGATAGTGTTCTCCAAAGTGTTGCTCTTGGGCATTTGTTCTCTCTTAGGGGCAGCTGTTCTTCAAAATACTCTCAGTTGCTCTCCAAAATGTCACACTTAGCTGCTCTGAGCTCCCTCTGTCCATGAATTCCTTTATATTACTCCAGTGAACCAAGCAACACCCACCCGGAGCGGGCAGGGTAACACCTCCATGAAAATTATCCAAGCAAATGCTTCACTCACAGTTGATTGAGTCACATCTTCATGGAAACACTCAACCAAAGAATTCCAATCTAATCAACACTAATATGTCTGTCCCCACAAGACTGCATCAAAGAACATGGCGTTTTCTGGGGAACATAATTTATACAAACCAGTGCAGTATCATCTTGTTGATGCCTTAGTTTGGATAATTTTATGGACTCAGGACTCTAAATCTGTAACTAAACCAACCCCCTTTATGAAAGCCAATCCATTTCTCGTGTATTGCATAATGGGAGCATTAGCAAACCAGAACACCTGCGCAAGCAAGGAATGGGAATAGGAAAAAAGCAGACCTCATCCGGATAGTAATTACCTTTGAAAAGGTAGTAACCGAAGGGGACATGAGGAAGCTTCTAAGATGCTGATCAAGTAAGTTCTACTTCTTCATCCAGGTGCCATTTTCATGGGAATGTTCCATGTGTGAACATTCGTCAAGCTTTATTTATGATATGTATGTTTCTGTATACATAATCAAACTTCAATTAAAAGTTAAAAAAAGATGATTCCTATTCTCTAGAGAATTATAATGTAAACAATATAAAAGAGATAAGCATATAAACAACCATTTTTTTAAAAGGCAAGGGAGCAAAAGCTTAATAAGTGGCATTGTGGGGTCAGTAAGGCAAATAGAGATAACACTTTTATTTGTTTCATTTCTGCCAAACATCCCTTATTCATTTTGGGCCACTCCTCCCATATTCTATGGTTATAATGTTCAGTTCCTGTGGTTCATTAAGGATAGTTCTGCTTTCCTTGTCTCCTTTCCAAGGATGAGCAAATAATCTACACTCAGTCAGGTTACCCTACAATTAGAATGACAGAGATGGTAGCATGTGACCCAGGCCATGCCAAGCTAAGTCTTCCTTGGGGTTTTTACTAGAGCTATGGAGGAAAATGCCCTCCTCTTCTAGGATCCTGAATAATTTTTTTCATAAACATGAAACTGATGGGGAATTTTCCATCTATATCATAAAGATAATATCAAATCAAAGAAAGGGGAGAGCAAGTGCAAGGTGTGCAAAGAGCCAGGCAAACAGAGAGACAGAGACTAGGTGATACTGCTTGAACACCTAATCCAGACATATGGAACCTTTCCACCACTCATTAACATGGGCTAAAGCACTCTTTCTGTGTGAGCTACTTTGAGTTGATTGGGTTTTTGTTACCTGTAACTGAAAGACTCCAATCTAACACAAAAACGCAAAAGACTGCCTTGACTATAGGATAATTTTTAAGCAATTCTTTACATGTGTGAGCATTGAGAGAAAATCTAAAGCCTCCCTGAACCTATGAAATAATTCCGAGTTCACTTCATTAATAACTGCTTTTTCCTGTTGCAGACACTTCACAGATAACTGAAGAAAGGAAAATCTAGAATACTAAGGATGGGAAGACAGAATAGGTGGCATATTTAAATCATTTCAAATCTCTTTTTTAAATTTCTGCTTTACTGTTTGAAAATGTTTTCTTCTAGCTAGTTTCAAAACAGTAGGATCTGAAAAACTCTCAGCTAAGGCAATTTATTGAATTATAATTAAAAGTACATTTTATTCTAAAGCAGAAAAAACTGTAGAAAGTTTTCATAGTAGAAATATTCTGAATTTGTTTAATACTTATCTTCTTTGAAAAGTAAGATCTCAACATCCAGATTATAATGGACAATACATTCATACTTCAATGAGTCCCTCTTTTCTGAGTATATTACAATGATGAGCAGAACAAAATATACAAGAGAACCCAAAAAGGCAAAATTGGGTTCAAAAGCAGCTAAGAATCTCTATGATAAGTGGAATTTATCCCAAGGAATGCAAGAGTGGTTCAACATAAAAAAATCACCCAATGTAATACCACAATAATAGAACAAAGGAAAAAAAAAAAACACATAAACACATGATCATCTCAAAAAAGCATCTGACCAAATCCAACACCCTTTTATGATTTAAAAGAAATCCAGAAAACTAGAAATATAAGGGACTTGCCTCAACATGATAAAAGGCATACATGAAAAACCCACAACTAACATTATACTCAAAGGTGAAAGACTAAATCTGTTCCCCTCAGATCAGGAACAAGACAAGAATGTACATTTGCCAATGCTAGGGTTAGTCCTAACAAGAGCAATTAGACAAGAAAAAGGAACAAAAAGCTTCCAAATTAGAAAGAAAAAAGCAAAACTAGCTCTATTCCAATATGACATGATACTATATACAGAAAATCCCAAAGAATCCACAAAAAATACTAAAACTAAAGCTTATAAATGAATCTCAGCAAGTTGCAGGGTACAAGATCAATATGCAAAAGTCAGCTGCGTTTTTATACACTACCAACGAACATTCTGAAAAGAAAACAACTGCATTTGCAATAGCACCCAAAATACAATAAATTTATCCAAGGAGGTAAAAGACTTGTGCACTGAAAAAATTAAAATTTGCTGAAAGAAATTAAAGACCTAAAAATAAATAGATACCCTGTGTTCATGGATTGAGAGATAATATCATTAAGATGGCAATACTCCTCTATTTGATCTACAGATTCAGTATAATCCCTGTCAAAATTCCAACAGCCTATTTTGCAGAAATGGAAAAGACAATCCTCAAATTCACAGGGAATTGCAAGGGGCCCTGAATAGCTAAAACAATATTGAAAAGGAAGAAACAGGGTGGAGATCTCACAATTCCCAAAGCCAAAAATTACTACAAAGCAACAGTGATCAAAACAGTGTGGTATTAGCCTAAGGATAGACATTTAGGCCAATGGAATAGAACGAGAGTCCTGAAATAAACTCATACATCTATGACCAACTGATATTTAGACAAGGGTACCAAGTCCACTCAATGAGAAAGGAATAGTCTTTCAACAAATGGTGCTGGGACAGCCAAACAGACACAAGCAAAAGAATGAAATTGGATTCCTACCTCACTCCATATACAAAAATTAACCCAAAATGAATCAAAGACCTAAATAGAAGAGCTAAAACTACACAATTCTTAAAAGAAGTTACAGATTGAATCATGCCCCCCACAAAGACATGAAGTCCGAAACCCTGGTCCTGTGGATGTGAACTAATTTGTAAATGGGATATTCGAACATCCTTTTAAAATGAGACTAAATTGAATCAAGGTGGGCCTTAATCAAATATGACAGGGATCATTCTAAACTGAGGAAATCTGGATACAGGAGGATGAGACAAAAGGAGAAAGATTTCCATGTGAAGGAGGTAGAGACCGAGTTACGGAATGCCAGTAAGCCACCACCAGAATGCTACAGACTTCAACGAAAGCATGTCCTACAATACTTCGATTTTGAACTTCTAGCCTCCAAAACTGTGAGGCAATAAATTCCTGTTGTTTAAGCCAATCAGTCTGGGATATTTGTTATAGCAGCACTGGAAAACTAAGAAAGAAGACACAGGGGTAAATCTCCATAGCCTTGGATTTGACAATGTATTGTTAGATATGACACCAAAAGCATGAGCAACAAAATAAACAAACAAACTGGACTTCATCAAAATTCAAAACTTTTGTGCATCAAAGGACATTATCAAGAAAGTAAACAGACAGCCTACAGAATAGGAGAAAATAATTTCAAATAAAATACCTCATAAGGGTCTAGTATCCAGAAAACATAAAGAATATATAAAGAACAACAAAAAGACAGAGAACCCAATTTATAATGGACAAAGTACTTGAATAGACATTTCTCCAAAGAAGATATACAAATGGCCAACAATCACATGAAAAGATTCTCAACACAATTAGTCAATTCAGGAAATGCAAACCAAAATCACTTCATGCTCACTAGAATGACTACAATAAAAATTAAAAAAAAAAAAAAAAAAAAAAAACAGAAAATAGCAATAAAGACATTCTCAGTAAAGCAAAACCTAAGAGAATTCTATGCCAGCAGATCTGCTCTAAAAGAAATGCCAAAGAAAGTTCTTTAGGCTAAAGGGAAAAGATAGCAGGGAAAAACATGGAATTGAAAGAGGCTTTTATGTTATTTAAAATATGTATGACTATTGAAAACAAAAATCATAACTTGGGGTTATTTAAGGATAGAGTTTTCAATGTATGTATATGTAATACATGTGACAAATAAAACAGAAAGAGAAGTGAGCAGAGCCTATTTCCTAAGACTTCTCCATTTCACTTTCAGTTGCGAAATACGGACTGTAAGACTTCTGAAACGTTAGGTACACATACTGTAATCCCAAGAACAATCGCTACAAATATAATACAGAGATACAGCCAAAAAAGTCTATAGAAAAATTAAAATAAAATACTTTAAAAACTCAAATAATCAAAAGAAGGCAGGAAATGAGGCACAGACAATCGAATAAAGAATGGGAAAAAAAACAGATAATAAAATGATAGACCTAAATCCAAACAATAATTAAAAGTAAATGGTTTAAAATAGAGGTTGGCAAATTTTTTCTGTAAAAGGATCAGACAGCAAGTATTTTAGGCTTTGTGGGCCAAGACACAAACTCAAAGACATTAGGTGGTTACTCAAATGAGAGTGAAGAGGAATTTTCAAAAACTGTTATTGATGATACTAAATTATAATAATGATAACTGAGTACAATTTTTTAAAAGCCAGGTCTACTAATGAGAAGAATGGAATTCTTTTTTGGAGTGACAGTATTTCACTTAATTGGAGTTCAAAGACAGTGTTTCCTATCATCAAAACCGAAAATATTCATCTCCTAATGCTTATCAGTAATGATTTTTATGTATTTCATCTTTGAAACAGTATTTTCACAGACAGGTACTGCCAAATACTGATATCAATCTATAAGGATATGATTTTAATTAAGCATATTTATCACTTAGAAGGCATTTATAAAATTCTGTTAGATTCTATTCATGATATTTGCCTTTTTAGCATGTCATTACACTGCAGATTAACCACTTGCAATTGAGGTTAGATGGAAGCTCCTCATCTAAATAAACAGATTCTGATACATGGACAATTCCTTTGCATCTGCAGCAAGAATTTTTTTTAAAATACTAATTTGAGCTCAGAAAATATATCAACTGTAAATCTGGGTGAAAATGGAAATATCATTTCTTGTTTTAAGTTTTGACAGCACAGGAAACACAGAAAGCAGCCTGACATTACTTGTGAGTCAGTTAATTTGTCACTCAGATGACTTTACAGAACTGTAAGTTTCACCTATAAGTGCTGTTTTACCTTCTAAGTTTAGGTTGAATTCATTAAGAAACATAATCAAGTCTGCAAAAAAGCTAATTTCCAAAGCTATTCTGTATTAGACAATAATGACCGAAGGCAGCTCTTCTCATTTGCCAAAATTTCAGTCTCAGCCCTTAGCTCAAATTTTGTAATAAAAGTTAAGCCACTGAACTGCAGTCTAGTAAGGCAAGTCAAGATATTCAGCTTCTATTTTTGATTTAAAAAAAAATCCTGGGTGTGACAATAGTTAAGTACACTAGAATGAGAATGAAGTTCAATATTGGCACTGGTTCAATAATACGTGATAGATACAAATATTTTCTGCAAGGTAGCTGATGCTGATCTATCCAATAAATAAACATAGGCTTTACAACTCTTACACTTTCACACCCACCAGGATGGTTATTATTTAAAACATGGAAAATAATAATAATAGATAGTGGCAATGGTAGCACAATATTGTGAATGTAACTAATATCACTAAACTGTACATATGGAAGTGGTTAAAATGGAAAATTTTATGTTGTATATATGTTATCATCAATAAAAAATAAATAAAATACTTGACACTTCCTCAAGCTTTGTAAATTTGCCCAATGAAACCTTTTTCTTCTCTGCACTTATTTTATCAGTTGTAATACATCTCAGCAGATTCCACTTCAGGTTGTACTGAATTAATGTTTTCTCAACTTCTTTGAAAATATTTTAGCCTGTAGTTGTCCCACACAAAAAATTCACAGAAGCTAATTCTTCAGGCACATTAAACTCAGGCATTGACTCCAGAAATAAACAACAAAGAAAACTGAGCAGTATCAGAAACATCTGTCAACTCATTAAGAGCCAAGGAAAACCACTCAAAATTATTCCCTTGTTGTTCTTTTAACCTTTTACTTTGAAATAATTATAGATTCACAACAATTTGCAAAACTAGTACAGAGAGGTCTCTTGTACCCTTCACCCAATTTCCCCTCAATGGTTACATATACATAACTATAGTACAATAAATATCAAAAGCAGGAAACTGACATTAGTACAATGCATGTGTACAGTTCTGTGCCATCCTATCACACATGTACATTCCTCTAACCACCAATGCAATCAAGATAAAGAACTATTCCACAGCCCAGGAGATCCCTTTCATGCTACCCACCCCTTTTTAGCCAACCCATCCCCTTCCTGACTACCATCCGTAATCCCTGGCATCTACCAATTTACTCCCAGCTCAAAAATTTTACCATTTAAAGAATGTCATATAAATGGAATGATTAAATATGTACTCTTTTGAGACTGCTTTTTCTCGCCACACACAAAAAAGAAAATTATGGACCAATATGCCTCATGAACACAGACAGACAAATCCTCAAAAATACCAGAAAGCAAAATTCCACAACTCATAAAAAGGATTATATACCACGACCAAGTAGGATTTGCCCAGGAATTCAAATGCAGTTTAATATTACAAAATCAATTCACTGAATATACAATGTTAATAGAATAAAGGACAAAAATCACATGAGCATTTCAAAGACGCAGAAAAGCATTTGAAAAAAACCCAACACCCATTACAATGACGAAAACTCTCAACAAATTAGGAATAGAAAGGAATTTCCTCAACCTGATAAATGGCACCTACAAAAAAAAATCCTACAGCTTAGTAATTAATAATAGAAAATTGAGTGCTTTCTCCCTAACACTGGAAACAAGTCAATATGTCCACTCTCAACATTTCTATTCAACATTGCACTGGAAGATTTTAGCCAGCATTTAATAAGGGGGAAAAACACAACAGGCACCCAGACTGAAAAAGGAGTAAAACTGTCTTAATTTACAGACAACATAATTCTGTACACAGAAAATCCAAAGGAATCCACAGAAAACTTATTGCAATCAATAAACAAGTTCAGCAAAATCTCAGGACACAAGATCAACATACAAGCACCTATTACATGTTTATACACTAATAATGAAGAGTTTTTAAATGAAGTTAAGAAAACAATTCCATTCACAAACCATCAAAAAGAATAAAACTCCCAGGAATAAATTTTACAAAAGAAATACAACACTTTTACACTGAACACCACTCCAAAAAAATGCCGAGAGAAAATAAAGAAGATCTAAATAAATCAAGAAACATTCCAAGTTGATAGATTAGAAGACTCAATACTACTAAAACAGCAATTCTCCCCAAACTGATCTATAGGTTAAATGAAATCCCTATCACAATCCTAGCAGGCTGATTTTCAGAAATTGACTAGCTGAACTGAAAATTTATAAGGAAATGCAAATGACCAGAATAGCTAAACCAATTTTTAACATGAAGAACAAAGCTAGAGAAGTAACAGTTCCCAATGTCAAAATTACTATAAGGCAACAGTAATCAAGACAGTGTGATCTTGGCCTAAGGAAAGACATACAGAACAAGGTTACAGAATTAAGACTCAAGAAACAAGCCTTCTGTTTATGCTCAATTAATTTTCAACAAAATTCCAAATGTAGAAAGGATATTCTTTTCAATAAATGATGATCTTAGACCCTTAACTCATACTATACACAAAAAGTAATGCAAAATGGATCATAGATCTAAAATGTAAGAGCTAAAACTAAAAAACTTGTAGAAGAAAACACAGCAGAAAATTTTGTGACCTTGGGTTAGGCAATGATTTCCTAGATATGATACCAAAGGCATATCTAAGGAAAATTATGCTAAAGATAATACAGATAAAATGGACTTCATCAAAATTTAAAACTTTTGCATAACTAAAGATACCATTAAGAGAATCAAAAGCCACAGATTGGGAGAAATATTTGAATCACATATCTGATTAAAGACCTGTTTCCAGAATCTATAAAGAAAACCTGTAACACAGTAATAAAAAGGCAAATCACATGAAGAAGATATACTAAGTCCATAAAAAGGTGTTCAATATCATCAATCATTAGGGAAATGCAAACTAAAACTACAATGACATGCCACTTTACCTCTAGCAGAATGGCTATAATCAAAAAGTCAGACAATATTAAGAATTGGCAAAAAGGTGAAGAAACTGGAATCCTCATACATTGCTGGTGGGAATGTAAAATGGTACAGCCACTTTGGAAAACAATATGATAGTTTCTTAAAATTTTAAACACAAATTTACCACGCAACCCAGCAATTCCACTCTTCGGGATCAATCCAAGATACATCAAAATGTGTCCACACAGTTTTGTAAGCAAATATTCATAGCAGCATTATCTATAATTACCAAAAACTAGAAACACACGAAATGTCCCTCAAATGGTGAACAGACAAACAAAATGCAATATATTCAAATAACAGAATACTACTCAGCAATGAAAAGGAATGAAGTACTAACAGATACTATAATATACCAAGTGAAAGGTCTAGGTGGACGTAAGAAATCACACATTATGTGATTCCATTTTATATGAATGCTCAAAAAAGACAAATATAGAGGGACAGAAAGTACACAGTGATTGCTTGGACCTGGAGGTGGTAACACAAGTGAATGCAAATGGCACATGGCATATTTTTGGGTTGATGGAAATATGATGGTGGTGGTTGCCCAACTCTATAAATTTACTAAGAATCATTAAATTGTACACTTCTAATGGTGAATTTTATGGTATATAAATTATATCTCAATAAATCTTTCAAAAATACAATAAACAATTCCCAATATATTTGAAAACTTAGAAGAAATGGGTAATTTTATAGAAAATTAGAAATTACCAAAATTGTACCTCTAAAGCCCCAGAAACTTTAATAAAACCAATAACCATCAAAGAAATTCAATCAAGTTTCCCAACCCAAGTAAGTAGCAGTTACCGGATAAAAATTTGGGGAAAATAAAAACAGAATTTAGGAAATAATAAAAGTGATGCATGTATGCATATGCACACACACACAAACACACAAAATCACTCCACTGAATAATATCAAAATTGGATGCATTATTAAAAAGACAAACAACCCAATTTAAAAATGGGCAAAGGACTTGAATAGATATTTGTCCAAAGAAGATACACAAATGGCCAATAAGCAAATCAAAAGATGTTCAACATCTTTAGTCATTAGGGAAATGCAAATCAAAACCACAATGAGATACCACTTCACACCCACTAGAATGGCTATCATTTTAAAAATGGAAAATAGCAAATGTTGGTGAGGATGCAGATAAATAGGAACCATCACACCTTGTTGATAGGAACGTAAAATGGTGAAGCTGTTATGGAAAACAGTTCCATGAGTCCTCAAAAGGTTAAACTTAGAATTACCATATGACCCAGCAATCCCACTTCTAGGTAATACCCAAAAGAACTGAAAGCAGGAGAATGCAAACATATTTTTCAACAATTTTCAAAGTAGCATTACGCACAATAGCCAAAAGGTAGAAGCAACCCCAAGATCCATCAAAAGGTGAACTGGATAAACAAATTGTGGCAGACACATACAATGAAATATTCCTGAAAAGGAATGAAGTTCTAATACATGACACAACATGGATGAACCTTGAAGACATCACATTGAGTGAAATAAGCCAGACATAAAAGGGTAAATATTTTATTATCTCACTTATATGAAATGACTAGAATATGCTAGTGGAGCCATTCTGGTCTTATCAAAGATATACTCATTTTGTGTTTTGTCTTAATTCTCATTTTGGGATTAGGAGTTTAAAATGGGGATGAGTTACAAACAATCTGCTCCCCCAAGGAAGAATCTCTTCTGCTCATAAATGTCAAAATGACTTGTTGCTTCTCCATTTTAAAAAAACTAATATAATTAGGCAGAAACTATGTGAGAAGTAACATGACATAGGGGAAAGAAGTCAAGATTTATACTCAGAAAGACCTAGATTTAAATACTGGCTCAAACTCTTACTGGCTGAAGTGTCCTTGAGCAAACTGCTTAATTTTTAAGTCTTCATTTCCTGCACCTGTAAAATGGGGATTACAATATCTACCTTACCAACACAGCAAGCCAGCAGTTTTGGCACCTGGAACAAGTTTTAAACCAGCTCTCAAATCAATTCTAATTCATAACATAGCCCACAGATGGATGTTACTAACAATGCTCACCATCTGGTAGCGTCCTGTTTTAAATAATTATTCTAGCTAACTAGGTGCCAAGCTTTTAGAATCATATTAAATGTTTGCACCCTTTAAATTTTGGTGCCCTTAGACAAAACCGAGTGTGACCAGCAAAAGTTCAGCTTATAGGGTTGTTCTGAGGATTAAAAACAATGTAAGAAAAATACCTGTAAAATGACAGGTATGTAGTAGATAAATTGTCGTTACTGTCATTTAAATATTTCATTAATACCTTTGTGTCATCCATTTGCTACTCTATGTTATCACAACTATTCCACTAAGACCACACTGAGAATACGGACCAATCATATCAGCCACTTTCATCAATATATAAAGAAGATGGAAAATGGAAAGATGACATACTACAACAGTCCCTTCAAAGAATCAAGGTGATTTTTTGAATCTTGACTTTTGAATTTGCTCTCTTAACTACATAAAGTCTTGAGGGCTTAAAAGAGTAGAGGGTAACTGAATTTCAGAAGCATTTCTAAACTGAGGTTACTGAATAAGTAAAGTATTGGGTTCAAAAGGGTATTCAAAGTTACCACTAACAGGATATGCTTTTTCTCTGTTTGATAAGTTAAATAGAACTGCTACTATTAACTTTCTCATAGTACAGCTGTGCAAATGCCACTTAAGGAAGGAAAAACATCAGGCCATCTTTATCAGATCTACTCACAACCCAGGTAAAGAAAAGATTATTTTCTCTGAATTATCAGGTATCAAGAAATAACTATTTTGTTATAAAACATACCTATCTAAATCAAGGTTAAAGGTAACAATTATAACAAGAATTAAATAAAAATGGCTTACAGGTACTACTAGCTATAGTGATGTTTTACCACACTGAAACAAACTTTTCCAAGGAAGCATCTTTTCTGCTTATAAATGCCAAATCAAGGTCACATGCTAGAGCCCCAATTTCCCCACAAATTAAATGATAATGTCCATCTGTCTGTTAGTTGGTGACTGGTACACTTTTAAATAGAATGCATGGCCCAGAAGCTTTGCCCTGACCTTACATTTGATAGATAGTCTAATGTACAACCATGAGATCAAAACAGAAGTTATTTTACATATTGGTTTTTTAAAGAAATAGAATTCTATCACAAAAATTGATCACTCTATAAACAGTAAAGGACTAAAGACAATTATTCAATTAATAACTGTATTTATGGCACATTAACAACAAAAAATATTGTGGTTTTGGAAAGACAGATGTTTATCAAATAGGAAAAATATGTTTAAATGGTAGCATTCTTTAAGATAGAGGCTTACTGTATTTGGTATCAAACTCTAATGGAGAAGTAATTCATCACCATAAACAACAAAATAACTAATTAAATGATATATTCTTTGATATTTGCTGATATGCATCCATAATTCTCATTTTGAAGCAAAGATTTTTATTTTTCTGGTGCCATCAAGTGGTAATATTATGAAGTGTTCTGAGGTTAAATGGAAATAACTTTTAGACAGAAAAATATAATACCAATGTGTTTTATCTTATGTCAATTAAACACAGTGGTGTTTTGGCAGGTAATTATCTGAAAACAAAAGGAGAAAATATCAGAGCAGACTGTTTGCAACACATCCCCATTTTATACTCCCAACCCAAAAATCAGTTAAGACAAAGCACAAAAATTAGTATATCTTTAAGATCAGAATGCGCAACTATCAAACAACAACAAAATGAACTATAAAACCATTTGAAACCAAAATTAGAATCAAAATGATGTAACAGTCAAACCATAATAACAAGTGACTTCAAATTAGTTTATCATTTGGAAACCTTAAAAGCGATAGCTTAAATTTCTTAATTTTATCAAGAAGACAAGCAAAATTAATGGCAAATGAATATTAGAATCAATTTGCTTGAAACTGTATTATAACAGACTCCAAATCATCAATTTTAGTGAGACAACAGTAGCCACCAAAAAATAAACAACTGAATCCCCAGGCCCACCAAAATAGGCAGGAAATGTGAAATTGAATTTCCAGTTAAACATGGCAAATTGAACACATTTATTTAGCTATTCTCTGCACTGAAACACCATTAACATGGCAGTAAAAGAATTTTTTTTTAAGGCAAAACCCTACGAGAACAAAGAGATTAAGACAAAAGATAGCAAGAATAAATTTTAGAAGCTGCAAAGTAGATGGATGAGGGGCTTCCAGGAAGAGGCAGAATAGGAGAGACAGTAAAACTGCCCTCCAAGAAAAACACCAGATAAAGGATAGAAAGCGCTCAAGAACAGTAGTTACAAGGTTCCACCGGCTGGGCAGGGGCTTCTGCACCCATTTTGGGTGTGTGCTTGGAGAAACCAAGAGACTGCATTTGAGACCAAGGCCCACGGTGTGCACAGCCTAGAAGCAAGTGTTCCGCACGGAAGTACCAGGAGCCATCCCTGAATCCCAGGGACTTGTGGGTGCACAGCACACAGGAACTATGGGGCATTTGAGCTGAAAGGTGAGATGCACAGCCCTATAGCCCCAGAGTAGTCCACCCATAGCACCAGGAACAGCCGTGACCACTGTGTCCTGGAGCATACTCCCTGTCAAACCCACAGGGCTGGCAGTCCCTGGCACACACAGAAAACTGGTGCACTGATTAGATTTACACATGGTTTGAACCCCCTCTCAGTACACAGACAAAGCTGGGGGATAACTGCCTTAAGGGTAACAGGTAGCTCAAGAGCACCATCCACTGGTAAGTCATGAAAAGTGCACTCTACCAAACTGTAGCTCTGCCAAATTATAAATAAATGTTCAAATAATCCTGCATATCCTAAAAGAACCCTATCAAGATAAACAAATGCCAAGAAGTCAAAAACAACAGAAAATTATAAAGCATATGAAGAAACCAGAAGGGATGGATTATGCAATCTCCAAATTAAAAAGCCAGAGGAAACACAGAACTTGGAGCAAATAATTAAAGAAGTACATGCAAACATCAATGTTATGGCTCAGGATATAAAAGACATAAAGAAGACCCTAGAAGAGCATATAAAAGAATTTGTGAGAGGAAGTAAAAAAATAGCAGATCTTATAGATATAAAACATACTGTTGATCAAACTAAAAGTATTACTGAAACAAGTAAGAGCAGATTTGAAGAGGGAGAGGAACAAATCAGCAACTTCAAGGACAAGATGACGGAATGCAAAAGCAAGAAAGAACGAATGATGAAAAAAATAGAAACATCTGAAATGGATCTCAGGGAACTGATGGACAACATGAAGTGCACAAATATTGAGAATCATTGGTGTTCAAGAAGGTGAAGAGAAGAGTAAAGGGCTAAGAAGAGTATTCAAAGGCACTGTTGGGGAAAACTTCCCAACCCTTCTAAACAACATAAATAAGCAAATCAAATATGCCCAATGAACTCCAAATAGAATAAATCTAAATAAACCCAATATGAGACATATTATGATCAGATTGTCAAATGTGAAAGAGAAGGGGAAGGTTCTGAAAGCAGCAAGAGAGAAGCAATTCACCACATACAAGGGAAACAACATAAGAAAGTGGTATGGTATACTTAAAATTCTGAAAGAGAAAAATTGCCAGCCAAGAATTCTTTATCAAGCAAAGCTCTTCTTCAAAATTGAGGGAGAACTTGAAATTCTCACAATTACATGCTGAGAGAATTTGTTAACAAGAGACCTGCCCTACAACAAATACTAATAGGAACTCTACTAGTTGAGAAAAAAAGGAGAGACAGGCCTGGAGAAAGGAACCGAACTGAAGTGTATTATTAAGGATAACTTAGAGGAAATAAAGAGAGAGGGGGGAAAAACAGAGCTGACAAATAAAAACCAAAGGATAAGATAGATGAGTCAATAACTGCCTTTCACAGTAATAACACTGAATGTGAATGGATTAAACTCCCCAATTAAAAGATACAGATTGGCAGAATGGATTAAAAAATATGAACCATCAATACGCTGTTTACAAGAGATCCTTCTTAGACCCAGTGACACAAAGAGATTGAAAGTGAAAGGATGCAAAAAAAAAAATATTCCACGCATGCTACAGCCTAAAGAAAGCAGGGGTAGCAATACTAATCTCAGACAAAGTACACTGCAAATGCAAGGATGTCATAAAAGACAAAGAATGACACTATATATTAATAAAAGGTACAATTCACCAAGAAGAAATAACAATCAAAAATGTTTATGCACCCAATCAAGATGCCCCAAAGCACATGAGACTAACATTGGCAAAACTGAAGGAAGCAATAGATTTTTCCACAATTACCATGGGAGACTTCAATACACCTCTCTTTCCTATAAATCAAATAAACAGACAGAGGACCAATAAGGAAACTGAGAACCTAAATAATGTGTCAAACGAATTAGACTTAACAGACACACATAGAACATTACATCCCAAGTTACCAGGATATACATTCTTCTCTCGTGCTCATGGAAATTACTCCAGGAGAGATCAGATGCTGAGGCATAAAACAAGCCTCAGTAAACATGAAAAGATTGAAATTATTCAAAGCACACTCTCTGATCACAGTGGAATGGAACTAGAAATCAATAACCACCAAAGATCTACAATATTCACAAATATCTGGTGGTTCAACAACATACTCCTAAACAATCAGTGGAACAAAGAAGAAATTGCAAGCAAAATTGCTAAATACCTAGAAACAAATGAAAATGAGAACACAACATATCAAAACTTATGGGATGCAGCGAAGGCACTATTGAGGAGAAAAATTAAAGCTCTAAACACATACATTAAAAAGAGCTAAAATCAGAGAACGAACAACTGAAGAAGCTAGAAAATGATCAGCAAAATAATCCTAAAGCAAGTAGAAGAAAAGAAGTAAAAAGGATTAAAGCAGAAATAAATGATATAGAGAACAAGAAAACAACAGAGAAAATAAATAAAACCAAAGGTTGGTCCTTTGAGAAGATCAACAAGATTGACAAACAAGATCTGACAAAGTCAAAAAGAGAGAAGACTCAAATAAACAAAATAGTAAATGAAAGGGGCGACATTGCTGCAGATCATGAAGAAATTTAAAAAATCATAAGCAGATACTATGAACAACTGTACACCAATAAACTAGACAATTTAGAGGAAATGGATAACTTCCTGGAAACACATGAACAACCAAGACTGACCAGAGAAGAAACAGAGGACCTCAACAAACAAATCTCAAGCAAAGAGATCCAATAAATCATCAAAAAGCTTCCTACAAATCAAAGCCCAGGACCAGATGGCTTCACAGGGGAATTTTACAAAACTTTCCAAAAAGAACTGACACCGTTCTTACACAAAGACTTTCAAAAAATTGAAGAAAATGGAACACTACCTAACTCATTTTATGAAGCCAACATCACTCTAATACCAAAACCAGATAAAGATGCTACAAGAAAGGAAAACTACAGGCCAATCTCCCTAATGAATATAGATGCAAAAATTCTCAACAAAATATGTGCAAATCAAATCCAAAGACTCATTAAAAAAAAATCATGAACCATGCCCAAGTGGGGTTCATCCCAGGCATGCAAGGGTAGTTCAACATAAGAAAACCAATCAATGTAATACAACATATTGACAAGTCAAAAGGGAAAAATCAAATGATCATCTCAATAGATGCTGGAAAAGTATTCAACAAAATTCAGGATCCTTTTTTTGACAAAAACACTTTAAAAGGTAGAAGTGAAGGAAATTTCCTGAATATGATAAAGGGCATATATGAAAAATCCATCTCAATAAAATGAAGATAAAAAAAAAAATTTTAAAGAAAAAAAAAAAAAAAAACTACAACCCAGAACCCATGAATCTCGAAGACAATTGTATAAAAATGTAGCTTATGAGGGGTGACAATGGGATTGGGAAAGCCATAAGGACCACACTCCACTTTGTCTAGTTTATGGATGGATGAGTAGAAAAATAGGGGAAGGAAACAAACAAACAGACAAAGGTACCCAGAGTTCTTTTTTACTTCAATTGCTCTTTTTCACTTTAATTATTATTCTTGTTATTTTTGGGTGTGTGCTAATGAAGGTGTCAGGGATTGATTTAGGTGATGAATGTACAACTATGTAATGGTACTGTGAACAATCGAATGTACGATTTGTTTTGTATGACTGCGTGGTATGTGAATATCTCTCAATAAAATGAAGATAAAAAAAAAAAGCTAACCTGACAAATCTTTAAATATCATTATTTGGCCTTTGGCCTTGATGTCACAAAAATTTTAAAAACCAGTTTTACAGAACTTTCAGCGTTATTAGTGTATTAAAATTGTTTTACCCAAAAAAAAAAAAATCCACAACCAGCATAGTACTCAATGGTGAGAGACTGAAAGCCTTCCCTCTAAAAACAGGAATTACACAAGGATATCTGCTGTCACCACTACTATTCAACATTGTGCTAGAAGTTCTAGAATGATCATCCAGCAAAACAAAGAAATAAAAGGCATCCACATTGGAAGGAAGAAGTGAAACTGTCATTATTTGCAGATGATACGATCTTATATTTGGAACCCCTAAGAAATCAACAACACAGCTACTTGAGCTAATAAATTCAGCAAAGTGGCAGAATACAAGATTAATGCACATAAGTCAATATTGTTCCTATATGAAAGAAATGACCTAACTGAAGAGACACTCAAGAAAAAGATTCCATTCTCAATAGCATCTAAAAAAAATCAACTACCTAGGAATAAACTTAACCAAAGAAAACTACATAACTTTACTGAAAGAAACAAAAAGAGACCTAAATAAATGGAAAGACATTCCATGCTCATGGACAGGAAGGCTAAACGTCATTAAGATATCAATCCTACCCAAACTGATCTACAGATTCAATGCAATACCAAACAAAATTCCAACAGCCTACTTTGCAGACTTGGAAAAGCTAGTTATCAAAGTTAGTTGGAAGGGAAAGGGGCCTCGAATTGCCAAAAACATTCTAAAAAAGAAGAACAAAGTGGGAGGGCTTACACTCCCTGACTTTGAAGCTTACTATAAAGCCACAGTAGTCTAAACAGCATGGTACTGGCACAAAGATAGATATATTCATCAATGGAATTGAATTGCAAGTTTGGAAATAGATATCCAGGTCTATGTTTGACTGATTTTTGATAAGGCCCCCAAATCCAATGAACTGGGACAGAACAGTCTCTTCAACAAACGGGGCTGGGAGAACTGGATATCCATATCCAAAAGAATGAAAGAGGACCCCTACCTCACACCCAATACAAAAATTAACCCAAAGTGTATCAAAGACCTCAATATAAGAGACAGTGCCATAAAACTCCTAGAGAATAATGTAGGGAAACATATTCAAGATCTAGTATTAGGAGGTCACTTCTTAGACCTTACACCCAAAGCACAAGCAATGAAAGAAAAAGTAGATAAATGGGGACTCCTCAATCTTAGAAGTTTCTGCACCTCAAAGGAATTTTTCAATAAAGTGAAGAAGCCGCCAATGCAATGGGAGAAAATATTTGGAAACCATGTATCTGATCAGAGACTGATATCTTGCCTATATAAAGAAATCCTACAACTCAATGACAATAGTACAAACATTTCTCCAAAGAGAAAAGACATTTCTCCAAAGAGGAAATGCAAGGGCTAAAAAACACATGAACAAATGTTCGTCTTCACTAGGTATTAGGGAGGTGCAAATCAAGACCACAATGAGATATCATCTCACACCAGTAAGAATGGCTGCCATTAAACCAACATGAAACTACAAATGCTGGAGGGGATGTGGAGAAACTGGAACTCTTATAATGGTACAGCCACTCGGGAAGACAGTTTGGCGGTTCCTCAGAAAACTAGATATCGAGTTACCCTATGATCCAGCAATTCCACTTCTCAGTATATACCCAGAAGATCTGAAAGCAATGACACAAAAAGATATTTGCACACCAATGTTCATAGTGGCATTGTTCACATTTGCCAAGAGATGGAAATAATCCAAATGTCCTTCAACAGATGAGTGGATAAACAAAATGTGTTATATGAATACAATGGAATACTACATGGTAGTAAGAATTAATGAGGTTGTGAAACATATGACAACATGATGAACCTTGAAGACATAATGCTGAGTGAAATAAGCCAGACACAAAAGGAGAGATACTGTATGTTACCACTAATGTGAACTCTGTGAAAAATGTAAAATTCTGAATGCAGTGTCATATAATGTAGAATATAGGGGACCTAAAAATAGAATTTAGTGACGAGGGAATGATAATCTAATATGTATAGATAAGATAATGCTGGTGAACTTAATGGTATGGAAATGGTCAGGTGTGACTATGGTTTGTTAATGAGATTATCAGTATCATTGATGCATTGAAGGTGAACATGTTAGTAAATGGTTGTTTAAAGACATGTAACCCACAGAGCAGTACCACAAACCTAGGTAACTGTTAGCATGATATACTTACAAGGTATGACACTGGTGCAGAACATTAACAACAGGATGGGATATGGACAAACTACCCATTACATATTAAAGACAATACTTAATAGGAAGTTCTTACCAACACACTACACTAATACTAGGGATGTTTAATTAGTAGCTGATAAGAGCTCTAGAATGTATTATGTCATGATAATTGTTTAAAGTTGAGAATGATGATGATTGTACAGCTAAGTGAAGATAATGTAAGAACCTGACCGTTTATCTTCAGATAGAATAGTTATTAAGTGAAATCAGGAGCCCACTACTTAATAAATCAAGCCCTCACCTTGAGGCTTGCTCTTGTGAAACTTTAGTTTGCAACTGGGAGGCTGAGCCCTCCTATAAGTATGCCTAAGAGGCACCTCCAGGGAGCCTCTTTTGTTGCTCAGATGTGGCCTTTCTCTCTCTAACCCAATCAGCAAATAAATTCATTAACCTACCCACAACGAAGGAAGTGATTCCCAGGGGAATGAATCCCCCTGGCGACGTGGGACATGACTCCCAGGAATGAGCCTGGCCCTGGCAAGCAAAGGACTGACCATGCCTACTTGACCAAAAGGGGGAAAAAGAAAGGTAACAAGTGGAGTTCACAGTGGTTGAGAGATCCCAAATCAAGTTGAGAGGCTATCCTGGAGGTTTCTCTTATGCAAGCTCCAGCTAGACATCCCAAATAGCCACAGTATGCCATGCCCTTACCAAAAGTAGTCCCCAACTACCTAGGTCCCTACCTGAGATTCTATAAAATATTCACTAAGTTTTATCTCTTAGAAACTTAAATCCACCAGAGTGTTCCCATGCCAAAGAAGTCCTAAAACCCAGGGGCAACAGCCTCTTTAAGAACAACAATTAAGATGCAGTCCCCTTTCCCATACTGTTGACACCACCTTTGAATAAATTAATACGCTCACTGCCTAGACACCACTAAAGAGGGAGGAAAAGATTAAGGAAGAAGGAATAGAAACAAACAAGATAAGATTTAACAAAGGTCTATGAATACTGAAACTTTATATAAATGTATATATTTATTTGGATGCTGGGGTGTTGGAATAGCTGGAAGGAGGTAGATGACATGATGTAACTGTACCCTATAGCATCCTTTGAGATATGCTCTATAGCTACTCGTTGAATTGTGCTTTGAAAGCATTCACCTTTCTGTATATACCCTATATTGCATTATAAGAAAAGAACTGAAACTGTGGAGCTGTAACCCATACCAATTTTTGAAATTACCTATATAACTGCTTATTGAGCTGTACATCGAAAGTTAACACCTTTCTGTATGTATGTTATATTTTACAATAATGGAAATAGCTGAAATTGTGGAAATGTGACCCATGACATTCTTTGAAATTTGTTCTCTAACTACCTGTTGAATTGTACTTGGAAAATTACCACTGTTATGTATATACATTAAAGTTCACATTAAAAAGTGCATTAAAAAAAAGTAGATGGGTGAGTGGTTAAAGACTTAGAAAACTCAAGAAAGATGACTGATTTACATGGCACTATAAAATTCTCTAAGAGTTCAGGAAGTGGTGGCACTAGATGGCTATGGAAGTGGGGGTGAAGGCTAAAAGCAAGAGAATTGATCAAAATTCTAGTTAAGAAGCAGGTAGCAACCCTCCTTACCTACACCATCTTCCACTACAGCCAGCCAGGTATGTGCTGATATACCACCCTATTCTAAGACTGAAGATTTACATTCTAGGAAGAGTAAAACAGAAAGCTTCTTCTGGACTACAACACACCAGGCAAAATGAGGGTAGGCACAGTGTAGTTAAAAAAGTGTTAGTAATATAGGAAACTGTGTGTTGTGTATGGTACTGACAGGTCAAGACCACAATGAAACAACAATGAAACAACAACAATGAAAACAACAATGAAAATGATGATAATTTTCTGGAAAGAAAACCACTAAAAGAATATCACATCAACCTTTGATTACTGTGTCTAAACAGTCACCTGCAGTATGTTTCACTTTGCTTTTATAAGAAAAAGGCAAATGACTAAAATAAAAGCTGATACTAATAAAAAAAAGAAAAAGTAGACTCTACTTACAACCATTTAGCTACATTCAGCTATACATGCCCCATGTCTCCATTAATTAGCTAAGTATTGCTGCAATGAATGAAGGAAGAATAGTAGCCAAATCCAAGGAGCCTTTATGCTCTCAGTTTAAAAGCCCATTTCATTTTGTCTTCATGCCATCAAGGATAAACGCACTAGAAAATACTTCTGACAGAGCTGAAGGCTGAAGAACACTGGATCCAAGTCAGAAGAAACAGATTATATTCATACAAAAGACTTGGAGATTGATTTAAAAAAATAATAAATCCTGTTTTTATAGATTAATTGATGAAAGTAAAGAGTTAAGCACCTCTGATATGGTCTTACATCTCAGGTAACTAAAAATAGGTATCCATACGTAGGTCATTTAAGCATTAGTAATTTATTTCTCTTTTTCAATTTTGTTTCAGTATAGGATTATACAGAAGATCGACTTTTTTCCAGATACCAACAGAACATGCCAAAACACATTAATATAGATAAAATTGTACCTTGAACACCTTCTAGGAGTAAATCAACTCCCTTCCTATAAAAATCAGATGCAGCTTCGTAATCTTCTTCTTCTTCCTTTTTTAAAGCCAGCTTTATTAATTCTCCTGCTTTCTCCAAATAATCTCTCTTGCCAAACTTGGGTTTTAAACTGCCAGGAAACAGGCTACGATTTTCCCGTTGTTCTGTTTTATTCTGTTCATTGTCAGAAGCAACAGCCCCTAGTGCTGAAGAATCCGAAGAAAGACTGAGACCACAAGTTCTGATGGGAGAATTGTGATTGGAAGCCATTCCATCCTCTAACTCAGCAAGAGAATCCACATCAACAGTAAGAGATATCAGATCACTGTCACTGGAGAAGCCTAGAAATACGATCACAATAGTAAATATATTAAATTGAGAATTAGTCAAAAGAATATAAATCATGATTATTATTTACTTTTTCTTACTAAACAACTCAGTGAGGAAAGCTCTCATTTACTGACAGAAGTCATTGACTAGCCAACCCTTTTTAGGTTCTAATGAATTGGAATAACTAGCAGTAAATACCTGAAACTATATATATATATTCTGTATAGCTCTGGAATATAATCTCCTTGCCTTATCAAACTAAAACTGAAGACATGTCTTTATCTAGCCTTACTGTCAAAAAGAATCTTTACATAAGATCATATAAATATTTATAGAAAGCTGTGGTTACATACACAGTTAATGTAAACAACAGCAGTATGTTAAAGGGAAACAAACAAACAAACAAAAGCAGTAGCAGCAGCAGCTTGAATCCAGGTCTTAAAAACTTTACTGTGTGACCAACAGCAAGTTTACTTAATAATACTATCTCTTACACAGGGCTTTAAATGAGGAATAGAGTTAACGCATATAAATCATAACAGACTGTCATTAAATTGTAACTACTTGTAATATAACAATTATATGATAACTGTCTAACTGTTACCCAATGCAACCTCACAGGTGTGCCTTTAGGTAGCCATCCATATCTGGAAAATGTATGCTATTTAGTTTTTTTAAAGAGCTAAATTCCTAGAAATTTTCAGTTTCAGTCTCTTCCACAAGTTTTTCAAAAGAACTTTGATCTGTATCTGCAACTTAGTTTTCTGACAGAAAAATGAATAATAGGTGCAATTTAAATACTAAGCTGTGAAAATTACTTCATTTCATATGAAACAGACTTCATGGTAAAAGAACATGATCTACAATAATAGTTATCAAATTTCTTTTATCTCAGGAACCCCCTTTACACTCTTACAAATGATTGAAGATGCCTAAGGCTTTTGTTTACATAGATTATATTACAATAGATGGAAAAAAACACAGAATTTTCTAAAATATTAATTCATTTTAAAATAGAAATTTAAAGCCTGTTAACATATTAACATAATTCTATGAAAAATAATTATATTTTCCAAAACAAAAATATTTAGTGAGAGAAGTGCCACTGTTCTACTTTTTTGCAAATCCTGTAATGTAACTGCAAAAGCAAATTGTAAATCTTGTAATCTGTAGCTTAATAGAAGATACCTAGATTCTCATATCTCCTTTTATGCCCAGTCTGTTGCCATAGATTATACATTAGTTGAAGGATATGAAGAAAAGGTCACACAGATACAATAATTGAAAATGGGATGAGTATTTTAATAGCTGTTTCAGAAAACTGTGGATATTTTGCTTTAATACTACACCAAAACTCAGCAAGTGGTAGTTTCTTAAAGTTTACTTGCAATATGAAATATCAAATCTTATCATTAAAATTTTTATACTCTGCCACTCCATTGATCTGTCCTGCACTTTCAATGGATCTTTATCCATGCGTGAATTTATAACATCACACACTGGTCATTTTGAAATATCGGTTTCCTGAGATACACAGACCTTCCAAATACTGACACACTTCATTACACAATAGTCAAAATTTAATTAATTAATTTGTTAATATTACCTCCATTCTCATCAGAAAATTCTGTAAGTACTGGGAAACTGTCACACTAAAGTGGCAGACATCCTAACTTTCCAAAATCCTAATTTTAGGCTGAAAGCTTGAATTTTACCACTGGCAGCAAATACTGTCAAGTTTTCCTTGAAAGGTCAGCTCACTTCATTCACTTTTTAGAAAATATTTGCCAAATACCAAAATCTGAATAACAATAGTTAGTCAGTTTGTCTGTCAATCATTCTTTTTGTGTGAGTGGTAACATATACACAACATAACATTTTCCATTTTAACCACCTTCAACAAACCATAGGTACAACATAAACAGTGAACCCTAATGCAAACCATGGACTATAGTTAATAGTATAATTATAATAATATTGTTTCATCAATTGTAACAAAGCCACCACACTAATGCAAAGTGTTAGTGATAGGGATAATTCTGTGTGAGGGGGATATATGGGAACTCTGTATTTTCTGCATGATTTTCCTGTAAACCTTCAACTTCTTTAATTAAGAAAAAAAAGATTTAAAAAAAAAAAGACAATACTGAAACATTGTGATTTAATAAAATAAACAATCTTTATTGCTTCATCAAAGACATTCTCAAGTGATATTAGCATCAGTTTTATTGCAAGTATGTGCAATGATTACTGGTACAGTTTGGTGTCATTGTCACGATTCATGCTAAAGCACAGCAGTTTAACCCACCATTGCTTTTGCACCAACAGTGCAAAGGTCAACAAGGTAAGAGTGGTAAATAATGTCCTAGTATTATTTTCAAATAGTTTTCACCTTGCAGACCCCTGAAAAGGGGTCAGGAATGCCCAGGGGACATGAAGACCACACTCTGAAGGCACTGATGTATATCATTAAATAAGATTGACAATAGGGTTATGTAGAAAACAGGTTTGGGGACAACTTTAAGATCATAACATCAAACACTGACTGCCAAGTTTCTCAGGAAAGAAACTTTTCTCCTTAATATAGGAGAAAATGATTTCTTCAGGCTCATACAAGTCAAAATTAAAGGTATATTAGACAATACAATTCTAGATCAGAGGTCAACAATCTCTTTTCTTTTAAGGGCCACATGGAAAATATTTCAGCCATGTAGTCTCTGCACAACTACTAGACTCTGCTGTCATAGCACAAAAGCAGCTACAGACAATATGTAAATGAATGAGCATGGCTATGTTCCAATAAAATGTTATTTATGGACACGACACTGAAGTTTGAAGTTCTGATAATTTAAGATGTCACAAGATATTACTCTTCTTTTTATTTTTTCAACCATTTAAAAATGCAAAAATCATTCCTAATTTGTAGGCTATACAAAAACAGGTGATGGGCCAGATTTGGCCCACGGCCTGCAATTTGCTGACCTCTGTTATAGACTCAAATTACTCACTTCTTATCAAATAAAATAAGTTAGGGTAAAAACATGTTACTGGCAGCTAAGCTCAAATTTCAAATCAGCTTTTAGACACTACATTGGCACTGTGCCAATAAACTGTTTTCAGTTTCATTTCAAATCTGTAGAAGATTCATAAAGAATGAATTTTGTTCCCTTTTTGGGGAACAAGATTTCATTAAACTCACAATCTCGGATGAAATTCATTGGGCCTAGCAGAAATCTTTTCAATTTTCTGACCTTTCAACTATACAGCCAATACTTTATAATCAAAATCTTTTACAACAGTCTACAAAATTATTTATCCACTGTTCTAAGAAATATAAAAACTTCATCAGAGATTTTTTTAAAGCACTCATTTAAAAATGTGTAGATATTTCAACACAAGTATATTTTCTCAAATGACACTATTCCGTAAGCCAGTCTATTGAAATTATTAAACAAATGGACAAAGTTGAAAGAAAACAAAACAAAAAGCTCTGGTTTACACAGCTCATTATAAAAGAAAGGAAATGCTATGCTCTAGATCTTTTGTCTGTTCTCCCTCACACCATCGATCACATTTTACTATGTTATGCTTTGCCTGATTTCTTTCTAACAAGAACAATAATGCCAAAGTGCAAGAGAGTAAAGTCATGTATACTCCGTTTCTTGCCTTTTGGCCACAAAAATCTAGTGACATTTTCACACTTCCTCTTTCCTTTCTAACCTTGCTTCATTAACAAAGGAAGTCATGATTAAATGAAATTAGATCTGAAAAGTAAGACCATCAAAGTACATAGCGAGAACATGAAAAAAAAGTAAAATAAAGTAGAATAAAATATTCTATACAAATTTTTCCTTTTCAAATGCTATCTAATTCCTAAATGAAAAATCTTTTAACATAAACAAACCAAAGCTAGCAGGTTACAAAGAGGAATTGTTTTAGTCAAACTGGGAGAACCTAAGGGAAACAAAAATACCTTTTTTTTAAAAGAACATATATGTTACTCATGCAGCAGAGTATAAAATGGATTAACTTTTTTGGAAGACAATTGGGCAACATGGGTCAAAATTCCTAAAAAGGCTTATGTCTTTGACCCCAGAAATTCAGCAGTTCATACCAAAAACAATCAGAGATGTACAAAAGATCTATATACAAAAAACATCCATCACAAAAATTATTAGTGAAATCATCCAGCAGCCAGTGCCAAAGAATTCCTAACTTGAGAGAAATTAGAAATTATTATAAAGACAAGTCTGTTTAAAGCAGACTACCCCCTGATACCTCTTCCTTGCCTATTATCTTCAAGTGTCCTATTAAGTTACAACCTACCCTACCTGAAAAGCCTATCCCTATCATATATCCTCCACGATACACTGCAACTAATCATCTTCCGGTACTCTCTGAAATCTTTGTCTTCCATATTTAAACAATTCCTAAATTCCCTTCCCCAACCAGCTAAAAGATGAATATAGCATTTCAAAACGTCCCTTCACCACTACAGCACTGAATCTTGTATATGTTTATGCATTTAAATACTCAGTGCCTAGTTCATTAATTTCATTATCTTTAATACATCTGCTTAATACAGTGCTTGCTGAACTCCTAGAAATCACAGCACTACCATTCAACTTGTTTTATATAAATCCACATGCAAATATCACATGAAGTGGAGACGAGCACCCTTAAACTCAGAAAGAAAGTTTTAACAAGGAAGATATAAGGAAAGGCAAGCAAGCAAGAGGTTCTCATTAAGGTGGAGGAATACGAAGAACAGATTGGATAAGGCAGGGCAACAGATGACACTTGATACAATATAGAGACTATCCATCAAAAATAAAAGTAACCTGACGTCAATCCAGGCTTCAACGGGCCCTCTGAGCAATCATCGCAGTAAAAGGTACAACTTTCACCAACAACATCAAGTCCAAAACCCAAACCTTTTTTGGAAGTGATTCAGGCAGGGGAGAGAGTGAAGTCAAAGCTTCTATGAAAGCGTTCTGCCTCCAGGTTCACATCACAGAGATTCAAGTCTCAGGGGTATGAGAGAGCCAAAACGACTTGTTAAAAAGCAGCTATGGACATGAGGGGCTTGTTTCACATCACAGTTCACCTACCTATCCCAACCTTCTGTGTCTTATACTGCTCAGAGTAGGGCAGGATAGTGTAATCTGTCTAGGACATCATCTCTGAAAGACAGGATGGGGAAAAGGTTGACTTGCCATAGAATAATTCTTTAAAGTATAAACTATAAGAAATCTGTATTTGAAGACCACCTATAAAAATATCAGTTTCTTTTAGAAAAACAGATAGTCGATGATACATAAAATGCATGCCCTCATTCTTTTTAGCTGATAGCTTTCACTCAACCCCAAGGTTCAAATATTGCCACAGTCAACGAAAGGGAATTTCTACTTTTCCTAGTAGCAATGACTCATGCTTCAAGCACAAGGCAAGATATCTCACCAACAGAACAAAGGTTACCCTGAGGTAGAAGAATGCCGTCAGTCTCCATTAAGAAACAAGCTCTTATAAATATGATTTTAAGTGAACACCTAAATCTAAAACTTGATGCTAGTTAACCTTTCTGCACTTGTCCTTGGAACATGTCTATGCTTCACCTTTGAAAATTTATGTAAAGAGTATCAGAATACTATATACTTGATCAAAAAGAAAATAAGCTTGGAAAACAACACATCGATCACCACTATAAACCCTAAAACAATTATCTTATGATCAATAAAGAGCTACCAATTGACTTCCTTTCTCATCTAACGAACTTTTTATTCTGCTACTCTCCAGAACGTTCTCTGGGCTGCAGGAAATCAAACCTCTTACCAGCACCCAAGTAGCTCACACTGAACAACCTCTACTAAACACTACTCTTACTGCCTCCTCTCCATAAAATTACATCTCCTCATTGAAAATATAGTTCTGTAATTGTAATTGAATACCTGGAACATCTTAGAAACATGGCTTAACCTCTCTGAAATTCCAATTTTTAATTGTAAAATAAGGGACTTAACTATATCATTCCTAATGTTCCCTCCACTCTGAAACTCTCATTCCCATGACTTATCATGAATTATTTGTTATTTGCCCCACCAGGGCCTTAACAGTGTTAGGGCTTTTAAGAGTCAGTATTTATATCATTTGTATCATTAGTTTTCTATGCATATATAAATATACTAATACAGTCTCAATTATGCTCATCTTGAGAGTAATGACTTGTTCTTTTTTCCTATTTATTTTAAGCTCCCTAATCAAGCAAATTCAATTAATAGAGAACAGCGAATAAAATAAAGATGAGTAGATAAACATATAAGAGAAAAAAGGAATTTCTTCAAGCTGAGTAAGCAATATAGTCTCTAAAAATATATGTGGGCCTACAATTAGCCCAGCAACAAGGAGATTTGGAGTTCTCATGGTGCCACCTAGTGGACATTTACACTAAATTTAACTTTAAATTTAAATTACTTTTAATTAGACTTTGTATATTTTGTCATCTTACACTATATGATGCAGTGCATAGACTTTGAATTTGTGTTTAAAATATATGTATGCTATTAATTACAATCAGCTGAAGAATATTCTTTGTCAAAATGATCCTGTCTCAAAGCATCAACTTAAAACAACAAAAAGAAAATAAATAGTAGTTTTGATGCAGAAGAATTTTTTCCAAACTTAAATAACTATACACCTTTCCAACTAGTCCCTGCCCTCAGTGTTTTAAATATAACCAACACCATTCAATCTAACACAGCCTAATTGCAATCTTCATGCTTGTCTTACATAAGGAAAATAATTATTACCAAATCATGGACAAGTGATTTTAAGACACCACTTACAAGAGTAGCAATAAAACACTACCCTAAAAAAATACAACTTCATTTACTTTAAATGGCTAATTCGAGACAGCCTAATGTATTTCTTGGCTCTATAATTGTCACAAGGAGCACTTGGGGAGTTCTTAATCCACAATTTACAGGCAAAAAAAACAAACATACTAGATTTTGCTACTCCAGGAGACCTTTAAAAATATTCTTTCTTAAGATCTGCTACATATAAGAAACTAATCTCTCAGTTTGTATTCATGGTTTTGATCACCTAATGATTTTCTCTTACTTAATGTATGCACCTGGAAAATGTTCCTCCCAAAACTGCAAAGAAACTCAAGTAATGTATTAGGAGAAGCAAATGACCCAGGTTACCAGATGAGAACATACTAACATCAAAGACTCCGATATTGAGGCAGGCATGGCATTAAAGCAACAACCTTCAAATAGGTCAACAGATGAGGAGAAACATGTCAAGAAGCTCAATTTCCAAACCCCATTTGTGTCCAGGTTCTCACAAATGTCACCCTAATTTCATAGTTAAGATTAATTCAACAATGAGATAGGGGTTTAAATTGGAAATAAGACATTAACAACCACTTAAAACTTCTCTCATCTTTGAGGAAAATATTTAATTTCTTTGAAAAAGAAGATAAAATATAAAATATTAACTTTTTGTCTAAAAATCTACTGAATAATTTCTTAATTTTCAGTGTCACATTAAACAAAATATATTTACCAGTTAATCATTGAATAATTGGTTTATGAACCCTGGGTTTCCTCTATTCCAATGCACTGTAAAATACTTATAATTAAAAAAAAAAAAAAAAGAAATCCAGATCTTTATGTTTTCTTCAAAAAACTTTTATTTCAAGGTAAACAATGACCTGTTGATTATATTTTTAAGGTAATAACAGAAATAATGATTACTTAGCTTCTACATCTCTTCTCTGAGAAGTGGTATACTTGCCCTGTCATTCTAACTCAAGAACCTTGAAACAGCAGACTATATATTAAGATTTGCCCTATGGCTCACTGAATTGGCAAATCATATCACAAGTATGAAAAATTACAATCTATCACCAAAACACCATTTAAAACACTACACTCAGAAGAGTTGTTACGGAATGAATCATCTCCTCACATTTTAACTCTAAATCCAAACCACAAGCATTTACCATCCAAATCCTTCAACAACCCTCCATTTTACTGCATACCTGTGGGGCTTGACTGACTTGCTGGTTTTCCTGCTCTTTGGCTCCCAGATGCCCTCTCTCTTAGTTGTCTCTGGGGTTTGAAAACCTTTCGGTATGAGTAAATCTTCCACTCGGCCATTACGTCAGACAATATCATGATATTTAAAAGCCATTTTCCCCTCTCAAATGACAATGAATTTGCAAGCTGTATGAAACTGATCTATCTGTATTTGTCAATGAGGTGTCTTTCAGCAGGATTAATTAGCACAGCATGAAGGCTTTGAAAGGGAGGGAAAAAAACATAAGAATTAACAGCATTTCCAGTTCCATACTTTTTCATTCTTCGTGGACCACGGTGTGTTTTAGAGATGGTAATGTTGAAAAACTAAACTGTGCACTGACAAGACAAAACGCCAGTGTTACTTTAAGGTGTCAGTCTTTTTCTGTGTTCCTGCATCCTTATAAGAAGCACATTCCTAAAAAATAAATCCTTCCAAGGAAAATCCATCTTTTCAAAATTTCAAAGATAAACTCTGAAACAACTGCTTTAGACAGGGTGACTCAGAGCTGTTTGCCCAACACAGTCCTAGTTTATATTTGTTGTCTTGATGTGATTATTAATAGCATCCTCTTTAATTCTCAGATATATCCCAATACGGGCAAAAAATTACATGCTCATCCTAGCTTTAGTCAAATCTCCTTTAACATTAATACAGCTACCTCTTTACCCTGAACAGCCTTCCATATTTTAGAACACTATCTCAAGAAGTCATTCCCGATGATAATGCTCCTCTCTTATTTGTCCTAGACTACAGCAAAGGACATACATGATTACCTTATACTAGAACAGGCTCGTGATACACCCTTCTCTCACCCTGGCTGACTTCCACCTATTAATAAAGGCTTATTATGGATATCACAAGAATATAATCACTCCCAAATCATACAATCTCCAATTTCTGTATCAAAAATCAAATAGAGATCAAAGAAATATTCTGCTTTTTTAAAAACTATATTTCTCATTAAATACTCTCCTACAAACTTTCTAATTTATCTACTTGTCCTTTATTGGATGTCACAGTCAGTGAATTCTGCAGAGAGAAAACACTCTGCCCTCTTTCTAAAGAGTAAGGAACCTCTCAAACCAACAGCCAGATGACATTATCCCAGAAAAGTCACCTTCCAAGGAAAGCAGTTCTAGAAAAAAAATCACACTGGTCTCCCAAAGATGGACTACATTTTCCAAAGCCTAGCAAGAATTTTAGATCAAAACAGGTCAGAGAGAATTGATATTTTTCTCAAAAAACATGCCAGATTTTAAACTAAAATTACTGGCAACAATGTTTTTCTATGAGATTGAAAGAATCAGGATGGAGTCAAAGGCACTGAGGACCAATGGAGACCTCTGGGCATGTGGCCCCCATGCAAAGAATACTAGGTTCAAATTAACATACGTTGATTTTAAATCAATGGGAGTGACCATGAAAAACAATAAAAGGCTAACTAATCACTCCTCAAAATGGTAGCACCAAAAGAAAAAAATAAATAAGTACATCAGCTAACACAATGCATGGGAACTTACTGCTCCTACCAAATCAATACAGGAATTTACATGAACAGATCTGTGTCAGTTTGGCATCAGTATATACAACATATATGACATTGGAAATATGACGTCATTACATACACTCACAAAAACATCACTGCAATATGATTATGACTACCTCTCATGTTAGAGTCACAAGACAACCTCCTCTGCCATCAATCTTTACTCATGAAAAAATCAAGAAATATTTATTATTTTATCTTCATATAAATCAAATCTAAGCCACTGTGAACAAATCTTGTATTTTCTTTTTTAGAAAACATACACACACACACACTCAACCCATGTCCTCTAATCGCTCTTTTTAATTCCTTAATTGGTTTAGTTTTCTTCACTGTTCAAGCAAATACCATGCAAAGGGTTGGCTTAAACAATGAGAATTTATTAGCTCATTGTTTGAGGCTAGGAAAAAGTCCAAATCAAGGCATTATTAAGGCGATACTTTCTTCCTGCTCTGGGGCTGGCTGCCATTGATGCTTGGTCCTAAATATCTCTATCACATAACAATGCACATGGCAGCCTCTCCTGGCCTCTCCCTTCTTTTCCAGGTTCTGCTGACCTTCAGCTTCTTGCTCCCTGTGGCTCTTCTCTCTCTGTGTCTAAATTCCATTCTGCTTATAAAGAACTCCAGCAATAGAACCAATACCCATCTTGATTGAGTTAGCTCATACCCTAACCAAAGTAACCTCATCCAAAGGTCCAACTTACAATGGATTTATACCCACAGGAATGGATTAAGTTTAAGAATATATTTTTACAGGGTACAGATAGTTCCAAACCACCACAGTCCACCCTTTGGACCCCAAAAAGACATGTTCTTTCTAAATGCAAAATACATTCATGCCATCACAACACCCCAAAAGCCTTAAGTCATTTCAGAAACAATCCTAAGTACAAAATCTGATCAACCAGGGTGGACTGCCCTTAGCACACACATGGGTGGGCCCGCTCTCGGCCCACAGAGCTATCTTTAGTCCAGACCTCAGCTTCCATGGGTCTGCCCTTGAAGTCATTCTTCTTTTAACTTGTCCTTCTCTGCCAGTATCAGTACATGCTAGCAGTGGTTCTGCTCATACAAATTTCACAAAAAAATTGTTAGCTTTGCATGCAGTTCACTGGGATCCAAACCATCAAACAAAAGAACTTTCCACAGATCCTTCCTGCATAACTGGAATTTCCAATCCTGACTTCCACTGAAATGGCAAACTGGGTCCATGTTCAGTCACACCCTCACAGGGAGCCCTGTTCTCCGAGGACTAGCTTTCCAGAAGTTCAGGGAGGTCCGCTTCTGGCCGTAGTCTCAGAGCACACTATCTGAATAGGCTCAGAATTTTCCAAACCATCATTTTCTGGCTTCTTTGTGCTCAAGAGTTCAGTTTTCAGCTTGTTCCTTTCATCTTGCATTTCACTGTAAGCTGCAAAGAAAAACCAGGCTGCATTTTCCACACTTAGCTGGGAAATCTCCTCAGCCAAATATCCAAATTCACTGCTTTCAAGTTCTGCCTTCCATCCACCACCAACTTCTCCAATACTTTAAAAGAAGGACTGCCTTTCTTCCTGTTTCCAATAAGACATTTGTCATTTCCTTCTAAGGCCTCTTTAGAAGTACATTTAGTACCAAATTTCTACCAACAGCTTCTTCAAAGTAATCTAGGCCTTTTTTATCAAGCACCTCACAATTTTTCCAGCATCAACCCATTACCCAATTTCAAAGCCATTTTCAAGTTTTTGCTACTTGTAATAGCAGCACCCCACTCTTGGTATCAAAATCTATTTTAGTTTTCAAGACTGCTCAAGTAAATATCATGTAATGTATTGGCTTAAACAATGCTGATGGCTTTAAGGCTAACAAAAAGTCCAAATCATGGTATCATCAAGGCAGTGCTTTCTTCCCGTTCTGAAGCTGGCAGCTGGTGACCCTTGGTCCTGGGCACCTCTCTCACAGGGTAATGCACATGGCAGCCTCTCCTGGCCTCTCCCTTCTCTTCTGGGTTCCAATAACCTTCAGCTTCTTGCTCCCCGTGGCTGTTCTCTCTCTGTGTCTGAATTTCATTCTGCTTACAGGACCAAGACCCATCTTGACTGAGTTAGGTCACACCCTAACCAAAGTAACCTCATCCAAAGATCCTACTAACAATGCCCAAAGGTATGGTTTAAGTTTAAGAACATGTTTTGGGGGGGTCACACTGCTCCAAACCACCATAATAATCTTCCCTGGTAATTAACAATCTTTCCTGGAAGGAAACTAGCAAAAGAAATCCAAAAGACAAAAATGTATACATTTTACATCTTCATAGAAATTTGAACAAAACTTAATAGAGGAATAAATCAAGAGATCAAGCATGTCTGAATTAAACTAAAAGTACAAAAATTGTTTTGCTTTAGACTGATATTATTAAAAAATGAATCAAAACACTAAAACTGCCCAAGGTATATTCTTTCTGGGAAAAAGACTAAACCTTTAAAACCAGTTCTAATATTGTCTAAAACCAAAGCAGTAATACTGCCAAATAAACTTTAGCAAGATGGTCTTATACTAGGCAATACAAATTCTAAACTACTCATTTTATCACATTTCATCAAATCAAAGATGTCATTAATTGTGGAATGAATCATTACTTTACATATCACTAAGAAAGGAAAAAAGTTGCCAATTAAATGTAAGATATCAACTGTAAGATGCACTCCAATCAATGACGTTAAAATGTGAAGAAAAAAAGAATATCTTAAAATCAATGAAATGCTCTCCTATTCCTATGCCCATGTGATTTTTAGTAATCCAGATATGATTTATAGTCTTCTATAATCAAAACCATTGAAATGCAAAACAATTAAAATCTCCTACCTTCCGTACTACACTCAGGAAAGCTATCAATGAGGGAATCCGAATAAGCTTCAGCAGGACCAATCAATTCAGAACCATCATTAATTATTCCACCCTAAAAAGATCAGAGTAATTGTGTTTCATTGTCACTAAGAGTACAAGAATAAAATATCGATAATAAATGAACCATAGTCAGCTCAACTGTTTACAGATTATACTACAGAAAGATATTAAACTAGCTTAAAATTGCTTTTTTTAAAATCAATAGGAACATTATGTTTATAATAAAATGTGCAGTGTTTAAAAAGCATATTATTTTAAATCTATCAAAAGTACTCATAAACATAACACAGAAGGAAAAAATATAACAAGGAAGAAAAAATACCAGCTAAAGAATATTGTTTAGCATCTTTAGTAACTGGACATTTTAACTAGCAAATAAATGATGGAATCCATCAGAAAGTTATTTAGTTTTAACAAGTTATAAGCTACAACATATCACACAGCACCTTACATGAGCCCAGAAGCCACTTAAGTTTGAAAACCACTTCTATATAATGCATATAGAACTAAATAAATTTATAATATTTTTAAATTAATATTAAATTAAATGTCAAAGAGAAACATTTTAAAGATATAGAAAATAAATATAAAATTAATTTCTGAATGTGACCATCCACTGCTAGAAGGAAATACCTGAAACTGTTGAACTGCAACCCAGTAGCTTGATTCTTGAAGACGATTATGTAACTATATAGCTTACACAGTGTGACTGTGTGATTGTGCAAACCTTGTGGCTTATACTCCCTTTATCCAGTGTACGGATAGTTGAGTAGAAAAATGGGGCCAAAAATTAAATGAATAATAGGAGGGGATAGGGAGATGGGATGTTTTTATTTTCATTCTTTTTTTTTTTTCTGAAGTAATGAAAATGTTCAAATATTGATTGTGGTGATAAATGCACAACTATATGATGATACTGTGAAAAACTGTGTACTGCGGATGACTGTACGGTATGTGAATATATCTCAATAAAATTGAATCAAAAAAAAAAAGTCAATCAAGGGGGAAGGAATTCTAGTATGGTGGAGTGAGTACTACAGCAAATCCTCCCCCAAGAAAGCAATGTTAAAACTGGAGAAAATTCTAAAAAAAAAAAATTCTAAAACACAAACACTTGAGGGCTCTGCAAATAGATGAAAAGCATAAAGCAGCTGAAGAAGTAGTTGCTCATGAAAAACCACTAAGCCTGAAGCAAGAACTGTGGGAGTCCATGGTGTTCTTGCCTGAGGTCCTTCCCTTCCCCCATTCTAGCTAAGGTGGAATGGTAATTATTATATAATAACAGGGTAAGTCGTCAAAAATAGCAGATTCAATTCCAGAGGGGGCTGACTTGATTTGGATTGAAGCACAGGAAAAAATCCCACAGCAAACTTTCACCAATAAACACATGTGATCCAGTGCCAAACAAACAGGGAGGAACAATGGTTCAGCTAGTATGAATATGTAGTCAGCAGATGATTGGCACATTAGCCAGAAATTTAGCAAGGAGATCCAGAAAATAACAAAGCCATGGTGGGGGAGGAGGGGTCTTTATAAGTTCTCTGCCCATTTACACAGGAGAGACCAAAAAGGGACAAAGCTATTCACAAATACCTGGCAGACCATGAGGAAATGTGAGAGACTCTGGAGGAAAGTAAAAGCCAGGACAGACTTCAAAACTGCCTGAATTTTGAAAATACATAAAGAACTATCAAGGGGAAGCATTTAATGGCACAGGTGCTTAAGTACAAGTGATGATCTATCAATGGCTGATGACTAAACTACAGTGATACAGGATAACTCCTACATGCCAGGCTTAAAAATAAAATTTTAATTTTAAAAAATGAGTAGATATCAGCAGTTGTACACCACAGGTGTAATTTATTCCACAAATTTAATCCAGACATGTTACTAAAGAAACAGACAAAAAGGCAACAATAATGTTCAAAGGAAACAAAACAAAACAAAACACCGAGAGTTACTATAAGATAATCTGAAATTCCAGGTTTTCAACAGAAAAAAATTATGACATATGCAAAGAAACAAGACAGTGTGACTCATACAAAGGAAAAAAGTGGTCAATAGACTACCTCTTTAGGGGGCCAACATTTTGGACTCAGAAAGCCAAGTCTTCAAGGCAACTATTATACTTATGTTCAAAGAACTGAAGGAAATCATGATTAAATGGTTAAAGGAAAGTATGACGACTATGACTCATAAAATAGAGAATATAAATAAATAAAAATTATTTTTAAAATGCAGCATTATTCGTAATAGCCTAAGGTGGAAACAACCTAAATGCCCATCAACTTATGAATGGACAAAGTCTGATAAGTCCTTATCCACACAATGGAATATTATTCAGCCATAAAAAGTAACTAAGTACTGATACATGCTACAACATGGATGAATCTTGAAAACATGCTATGTGAAGGTAGCCAGATCCAATAAGCCAAGTATTTTATTACTCATTTATAAGAAATGTCCAGAATAGAGAAATCCTTAGAGTCAAAAATTAGATTAGTAATTGTCAGGTGTTGGGGAAAGAGGAAATAAGGAGTAACTGCCCATGGGTACAGGATTCTTTTTGGAGTGATGAATATATTCTGGAATTATACAGTAGTGATAGTCGCAAAACATTTTGGATATACCAAAAAACACTGAACTGTACATTTTAAAAGGGTGAATTTTATGTTATGTGAACTATATCTCATTTTTTTAAAAAAAGAACCAAATGGTAATTCTAAAATTGAAAAGTACAGTAACAAAATCAAAATTTACTAGAGGAGCTAAACAACATATTTGAAAAGAAACAAGAATCAATGAACTTGAAGCTCAATAGAAAACAGCCAGTCAGAAAATCAGAGATTTTTTTTAAAGACTGAAGAAAGATAAAGAGAATCAGAGAGACCTAAGGGACACTATTAAGCTGTGTAATGGGAGTCCTAAAAGTAAACAAGAGACAGAGAAAGGGAAAGAAAAAATATTAAGAGATGAGAGTAGAAACCTTTTAAAACTTGATGAAAAACATTAAACTACATATTCAAGAAGGTAAATGAACTCCAAGTAGGATAAACACAAAGAGAATATCACATGGACACAAAAAACAAACTTTGAAAGACAAAGACAACATTCTGAAAGCACCAATAGAAAAGACTCATCAAGCACACTGGACCATAGTACAATTAATAGCTGACTTCTCATTAAAATCATTGGAGGACAGAAGGCATTAGAGTGACATTCAAAATGCTGAAAGAAATTAACTATCAAGCAAAAATTCTATATCCAGACTGTGGCTGCGTCTCCCGGGCGGGTGGTTACGCTTTCTGTCGGACGCACTGTTGGTGTGGAATTGCAGGTCGTGGGCGCTCGCTGCTGGCCACAGCTCAGCCCAGCGCTGCCGAGGTCGTTGGCTCCGAGTCTCCGCCATGGACTTCGAGGACGATTACACACACTCGGCTTGCAGGAATACTTACCAGGGCTTTAATGGGATGGATCGTGACTATGGCCAGGGATCCTATGGGGGTCAAAGATCCATGGACTCCTACCTAAACCACTCATATGGCTTGGACAATCACAGTGGTGGTGGCGGAGGTAGCAGCATATGGGTGATTTTGGAAGCATTCATAGACCTGGAATTGTTGTTGACTATCAAAACAAGCCTACCAATGTGGCAGTTGCTGCAGCAAGAGGAATAAAGAGAAAAATGATGCAGCCATTTAATAAACCTGGCAGAACCTTTATCAAGAAACCCAAGCTAGCAAAACCCATGGAGAAGATGAGCCTCAGCAAATCACCCACAAAAACTGATCCTAAGAATGAAGAAGAAGAAAAACGATGAACTGAGGCTCGACGCAAAAAACAAAGGCGCAGAAGAGAAAAAAACAGTGAGAAATATGGAGATGGTTACAGAATGGCATTCACATGTTCATTTTGTAAATTTCGAACATTTGAAGAAAAAGATATTGAACTGCATCTGGAAAGTTCTTCACACCAGGAGACATTAGATCACATTCAGAAACAAACCAAATTTGATAAAGTAGTTATGGAGTTTTTGCATGAATGTATGGTGAATAAATTCAAGAAAACTTCTATCCGTAAGCAACAGACAAATAGTCAAACAGAAGCAAATAAAATACTTGAAAAAGATGTTATGGAAGGTGTTACTGCAGATGATCACATGATGAAAGTAGAGACTGTTCACTGTAGTGCCTGCAGTGTGTATATCCCTGCTTTACATAGTACAGTTCAGCAGCACTTAAAATCTCCTGACCATATCAAAGGCAGGCAGGCTTATAAAGAACAAATAAAAAGAGAGACTGCTACAAGCATTTTAAATAATCCAATAGTGAAAGCACGATATGAAAGTTTTGTTAAGGGTGAGAATCCGTTTGAAATTCAAGATCATTCTCAGGATCAGCAAATAGAAGGAGATGAGGAGGAAGATGAAAAGACTGATGAACCTATTGAAGAAGAAGAGGAGGAAGAGGATGAAGAAGAAGTAGAGGGAGAGGGGGAAGTGGAGGAAGTAGAGGAAGTTGGAGGAGTAGAGGGAGAGGGTGAAATAGAGGGAGTAGGGGAAATGGAGGGGTTGGGGGTTGTAGCAGGAATGGGGGAAGTAGAGGGAGTTGGGGATGTGGAGAGAGGCGAAGTAGAGGGAATAGGGGGAGTCAGAGGAGTGGGGGAAGTAGGAGGAGTGGGGGAAGCAGAGCGAGTGGGGCAAGTAGAGGGAGTGGGGGAAGAAACAGAGGAAGAGCCTGGTCACTTGTATATTGACCAGCCTGAAGAAAATTAAATATAAGATATTGGTCAGGTTTAAAAAGAGCTTTAAATTTCTGTGCTAATCTGGAAAAGGGTAAAAATTTTATCAACTTAAAATAACACCGATGTTGCATGCATTCCAAACATTAAAATTTGTTTAATATGATTTCTCAATGTTTGCAATTTGTTTAATAAAATGAAGGTAAAACTATTTTAGTTTAGTTTTTATAGCTACCAAACTTAGATCTGATAAATTGTTTGTATAATTTTTAAGCTTAATTTTTATTACTTTATTGGTGTTAAGAATAATAGATGTGTATTCTTAGTATATCTGTTCTAATCATTTGAACTTAAATGCTGCTTTGGGGAGTAATATTCAAGTGTGCATTTATTTTTTGAATGCTTACCCTAGAAGAGATAAATTGGGCAAGTATTTTGTGCTGTGTATTTTTTTTTACTGCATTGGACATTGAATAGTAATTTGTGTTGATATGTTTGAAAGCTTTTTGTGATTATGCTTCCCTTTGTAGCAATAAAATGTTTTTAACAAAAAAAAAAAAAAAAAAAAAAATTTCTATATCCAGTAAAACTATCCTTCAAAAATGATGGGGATCAAAACCTTGAAAAAGAACAAAGTTGGAGGTCTCTCATGTCCCAACTTTAAAACTTGGTACAAAGCTACAGGAAACCAAATAGCATGGTACTGGCACAAGGACAGACATACAGACCAACAGAATCAAATTAAAAGTTCAGAAATAAACCCTCAAATATGGCACACTGATTTTTTACAAGGATGCCACAGCTACTCAAAGGGAAAAGAATAGTTTCTTCAACAAATGGTGCTGGGAAAATTGAATATCCATATGCAAAAGAGTGAAGGAGGCCCCCCTACCTCACACCATATACAAAAATTAACTCAAAATGGATCAAAGACCTAAATAAAACAACTAAAACTATAAAACTACTATAGGAAAACATAGAGAAGTATCTTCAGGACCACGTGTAAGGCAATGGTTTCTTGGAATTTACACCAAATGTATGCACCTCAAGAGAAAAAAAATAGATAAATGAGATGTCATCAAACTATAAAACTTTCTTGCTTCCAAGGATTTAATCAAGAAAGTAAAAAGACCACCTACAGAATGGGAGAAAAGATTTGGAAACCACATATCTGACAAGGATTTAATATCCAGAATATGTAAAGAAATCCTACAACTCAACAACAAAAAGACATACAATCCAATTAAAAAATGGGCAAAAGACTTGAATAGTCATTTCTCCAAAGAAGATTTTTTAAATGGTCAATAAGCACATGAAAAGATGTTCAACATCATTAGCCATTAGGTAAATGCAAAATCAAAACTACAATGAGATACCATTTCACACTCACTAGACTGGCTGCTATTAAAAAAAAAAAGAAAATAGAAATAAGAACACTCATACATTGTTAATGAAAATGTAAAATGGTGCAGCCACTGTGGAAAACAGTTTGGCAGCTCCTTAGAAAATTAAATATAGAATTTCCATATGATCCTGCAATCCCCCTTCTGGGTTTATACTCAAAATAATTGAAAGCAGGGACTCAAACAGATGCTTGCACACTTATGCTCATAGCATTATTCTCAATTGCCAAAGGATGTAAGCAACCCAAGTGTCCGTTAACAGATGAATGGATAAACAAAATGTGGTATGTGCATACAATGGAGTATTATTCAGTCATAACAATGCAATTGTAACGGAAGTACCACAAAAATGCAAAATGCTAATAATAGGGAAAATTGTGGAAGGGGGGTGGGGTGTTTATTATGGAATTCCGTGCTTTTTGCGTGATTTTTCTATAAACCTACAATTTCTCTAATAAAAAAAGGATGGAAAAGAAGGGCAGATTTCAATATTCACCAAAGATATATGAATGGCTAATAAGCACATGAAAAGATGCTCAACATCATTAGCCATTAGGGAAAATGAAATTAATACTACAATGAGGTATCACTAAACACCAACTAGAATGGCTATAATAAAAAAATAAAAATTAAAAAAAATCAGACAATACCAGGTGTTGGAGAGGTTGTAGAGGAACTGGAAACTTCATCATTGCTGGTAGGAATGTAAAAATGGTAAAGTCACTTTGGAAAACTGTTTGGCAGTTTTTTAAAAAGTTAAACATAAATCTGTAAGACAATTCCACTCCTCAGGAAATGAGGAAAAAGAGAAATGAAAACATATATTGGCACAAAGATTTGAACACAGATGTTCACAGCAGCATTATTCATAACAGCCAAGACTAGAAACAATCCAAATGCTCATCTTTTTGTCAATGTATAATCTACATAATGGAATACTACTCAGAAACATAAAGGAATGGAATACTGATACATTCTATAAAATGGATAGGGCTCATAAACATTATACTAAATAAAAGGAGTAAAACAAAAGACCATAAATTGTATGATTCCATGTATGTGAAATGTCCAGAAAAGACACATCTATACAGAGTTAACAGATCAATTGTGGCCCAGGTCCAGGAATGGGAAAGGAGAAATTGCCTACAAACAGGCATGGAAGAACTTGTTGAGGTGACGGAAATGTTCTAAAATTGGATAGTGGTGATAGTTGCACAATTCTATGAATATCCTCAAAGTCACTGAATTGTACATTTACAATTAGTGAATTTTAAGGTATATAAATTCAACAAAACTATAAAAACAATAAATAACCAGCAAAGAGTATAGGGCAGAAGAAAAAAATTTCATCTATTTTCATTAACAGAAGAAAAAAGACTGGCAAAGCACGGAAGCTGGGTAATGGAGATTCATTAAGCTATTCCTTCTATTCTTGTGTATGTTAAAAAAAAAATAAGTCAACCTAATCAAATAGCTATATGGTCATATGCATGTGGATTATCAGTGCTTCGACAAAGAAAAAAACTTTGTTACTGTGGCACACCCTGCAGATCGGCTATCCAAAAACCTCTCCTCCCATCAATTTCCTCTGCCTTCTTCCTTGATCCGGACCTAGAGAGCTAAAAAAAACCACCTTCTCAAACTCCTCTGAAGTTAGAGGTAGTCAAGTGACCCACTTCTGGCCAATAAAATATAAAAAGGAACTATCTCTAGGTAGAGTTTCTGGGAAAGCTTTTAAAAGCTGGCATGTTTCTTCTGGCCCACTCTCACCCAGCTATGCAGGTCCCTGGTGACATCACTGAGCTTCTGTACCAGCCTGAACTGCTTTCCTCACTCAGACTTCTTGGATGAGACAAATAAATTCCTTTCTTGTTAAGCTAATATTGAATTAATTAATGAATTTATTTATTTACTTATTTATTTGCAGCTAAATAACCCCGAAAGACCATATTTTCTTATCACAATTTAAAGAGACTGAATACCACTGCTGTTATATTCTTAGATCAGTACCCTCTCCTGACCTGCACACTGATTAAGATAGTTCTAAAATATTTTCTAAGATTAGCATGGCTTCTCTTAAACTGCACAATCTTTTCTTCCTCGTCTTTTGTTTCTTATTTCCCAAAGCCTGAAAAACAAGTGTCTTCCAGCAGCAATTACAATCAGGAATTCCCAGATTTAAAAGAAATAGAATGAACAAATCATTTCTATTTAAATTGCTTAGAATCTAAAATCTCACATCCATAATCCCTAAACTGATTTTTCAGTCCTATATCATGTATTAATTTGCATGACCACCTTTCAGAATTTCTAAGAAGCAGTATTCTTCTTGCTTAATACTAACACCTTTTTCTATAAGCACAGACTCACTGCCAAATAGAAAGAATGATAATAGAGAATAGCAAAGAGTTAAATACTGTATCAGTTTGACTTGACCCTTTATCCTTAAGAAATGCATTGGTTTACATGAAAACAAACTACTGATCTCAGTCTAGTTTGCAGAGTGATGAAAACCTGGGTAGCAAGATCAATCAGCGGGACTCATTGTCACTACAAGTTTTTCCATTATTTTTTGTAATATCTTTCAAAAAATCAATTCTCTTCAGTAAACTAAAATAGCTCATTAAAATATTCCTTTTCTAGATCCACAAGCACCAGGAAAATTAAAAATGCCACTGCTCATATCCTTCCTGGTTATGTGCTCTAAGATTTTATACAGTGAGTGGATTTTTAGTAAAAGAGGGAAAAAAACAATTATGAGACAATTACCTTGCTTTTTCTAGAAGGCCAATAAATACAATAAGAAAAATGTGATAAAGACAATGATATTAACTGACAACTTCCACAGATTCAGTTCAAAATAAATTAGAAAAATATCAAAAATGATAAAGGACTTAAAATTAAAATATTGCATGTCAAGAAACTTAGAACACTACTAGTCCAATGATCTCAGGTAATATAATTTGAACTAGCCTACCTCTGTAAAACTGTACAGTGTCCATTTTTGTTATATCTTTATACAAATTAGTAAAATTAGAACACTCTTAATATGAACTTGCAGTGGTTTATATCCCAAAGAAATATGTGCCACTGAACAATACCTCAAAAAGTGAAGGTAACTATTGCTGTTTCATAATATGTAATTTTTTTAACTGTTTCAATTAGGTTGGCATGAATTAGATAATCCCTAAGCTTGCTGCAGCAATTAAAAATTATATACTAATTCAAAATCTAATATATATCTCTACTAAAAATAAAAGACATGCCATAGACATTGTTATTTAACTATATAACTTCTACTTATGTTAGTAAAAAATGAAAAATTTTCTATTAAAAAAGTGAATCTTGCATTTTACAAATTAGAAAACAAAAGTATTTAATAAAATATAAAATATTTCAGAAAGACTATCAAACCTTGAAAAAGTCTTCAAGCTGTTTACTGTTATAAAGAGCAGGAATATTTGCAGAGAACTGTAGCAGATCTTCAGCACATTGTCTTCTCTCTTCAATAACAACTTCATCAAATCGTCCTAAAATTAAATAAGAAACAGTACTTAAGGTTAAGAATGATCAAGCACTGTTTTGTGATAATTTATGACCAAAGAGTACAAAGCAGCAGCAACAGACCCATCCATCATCTATTTGCTGTGCTTTATGAGATCTTCTAGAGTCAAAGCCAGTCCCTACAATTGGTATCAGCACTCTCACCAAAAGAAAATTTTTCTGATAAAACAAGAGGAAGAGGTGACAACTAATAAATAAATGGTACATTCATAATCTAAGGCCTATCAATGTAAGAAACTTACCATTTAAAAGAAACTTGTGATTTGAAACTAAAGTTGAAAAGAGAATTTTACAGAACTCAAATGGTTTTCTACAGTAATTTAATACTGTAATTACTCATAATTTTCCCTATTCGACTTTTTTTGATTTATAAAGGGGCTGAAGAGAGGAAATTATGAGAACATCTGTATATTAGTGGGGTCAAAAACCTCAGCTGGAAGCAGACCGTTTTTATGCTAAATTCCCTGTGTGATGCTGTCAGCATATATGACAGCATGCTTGTGATAAAAAAAAGAGAACGCACACAGCACAAGTGAGCTCTTATTCACAAGGTGAACAAAAGGTGGTTTTTATAGAATTTCAAAAAATGATCTATACCATTTGAATGGTGATAAGACATTTTCAAATATGATCATTTTGTACTGCTCTTAAATCAGGTTGGCATTTGATACATGCCATGTATCATGCTGAATGCAATATAAATTTTAAAAATACAAAATCAAAACAGTCACTTCATCACATACTTAAACATTTAAAGTGGCCTTGCAAAGTATTAACAGAAAACTGGGGGACAAAGAGATTCCTGGTTATATAACCCAAGGCAAGAATTTGAAACTGAATCAGAGATACCTTCAGCTCAAAATACCTCATGTTCCTCATGAAGTGTCTATTTCATTGTTACAACAAGAAAAAGGTTTGGAATTAGACCTGAGTTCAATGTAAAACATTAGGCAGATATTCCCTCATTTGCAAATGGAGTAAAAAAAAAACTGTACTTAAAGCTCCCAGTGCCATGCCAGTTACATCATAAGCACTTAATATTATTATGGTTTCTTTGATTCTTCAAGCACCATCATGTATCTACCATACAGAACATGCTAATAAACTTTTGTTGACTCTATGAGAGAACTGATGAAAACTAAGAAAAACTGTCTAACAAAAAGAACATTCTACCCTAGAAAGTCATTTGTCACCTTTCACTAACAGTAAATCTTACCTGTGGGTCCATAAACACCCTAGGCCTGGTTTATGAACAGGTTTCAGAGACCACAACCCTGCAAATACTCAAACATATGTACACATATACATTTTTCTAGGGAAAGGATCTGCAACGTTTATCAGCATCCCATAAGAGCCTAGGGCCCAGGAAAAGTTAGTAAGCTAGTGTCAGTCAATTACGGGACTCCTAACATCCAGATTAATGCTTTATTTACTATGGCAAAGAATGCCAGTTGCTACCCCAGCATCTAGTCTCGCTTTCTTCCTCAGTAAAATAATCCCCAATTTTTAACTGGGTCCATAGCAGTCCAGAATAAAGACTATAATTTCTGGTTTACGTTGCAATTAGGTATAGTCATAGAATAAGTTCTGGTCAATGACATACAAATAGAAGTTACACTGCAGTTTCCCAGAAATCTCTTTTAAAGACCTCTCCTCCCTTTTCTTCTTTGTCCCCCTCTCCTTCTAGGAAAGACCATGAGGTACAAGGTTAAAAATGGCAGAGTAACAAGGCAGGAGTTTGGAGGTGCAAATCACTGTGGAGGTGCCATGCCTAAAGCTACCTCCAGGCCTTCTGCCATGAGAAAGAAATTAACTTCTGTATTTTTTTAAGTTGTGTAGAAAATAACCAAGTAGAATATAACCTATCCTGCCAAATCTCTTTTTATATTAGTTCTCAGTTCATACGAAATAAATTGAACTCAATCTTCCCATGACAACAGCACATCCACGATGAAAGACACTACTACCTTACCAATCAATTATATCATCGGCAAACAAGCCTTCAAGAAGCCCAAACCCTTGAGCAAATTCTCTGACCCCAAAACAATATAAATTTTTCAATCTTTGGAAAAATCCAGCATCCAAACAGGTTAAAATGACATCTAAATGTTCACTATTTTTTTAACTAAAGAAATTAAGTATGACTGTGCTTATGATTATACTCTATTTATCCTTTATGCAAAGTGAATTCCAATGCCTGTGAATTAATACTAATATTTTTGAAAATGTCTATAATTTTAGAACAGAAACCTAGAAAATACACACATTGTTTTATGATTCAACCCACAAGACCACCTGAAATTATCTTTAAATGTATTAACTACTTGTTGAAAAATTTTAATGGAAGACTTCTCAATATTTAATGATACAGATTTAAAAGTTCTTATTTATTATCTGAAACAAATATCTAAGTGTCTGGGCTTTAATCCTAGTGTGACCAATAATTCACCCAACCTCCCCATTAAACTGGACTAAAATGCTTAACCAATAAGTATAACCACATCTAAATAGAAGAAATATATGTCGAAAGTACATTTTATTGTATTTCTGTTAATCTATATATTTCTATTCCACCAAACTTGGACAAGAAAAGATTAATTAAACATCTTTTGAAGTGAAGCACAGCCAAAATTAAAGGCATTAAGCTAAAAGGTTCATCAGGCAAATGCAGTGAAAGAGCATGCTCACTTCTTTCTTCCTAATGTATTTCAAGATAATTAAAAAAAAAAAAAAGTATTGCTAGAAAAAAAAAGAGAAACAGCTTCATCCCATTATGATTATAAAAAGTGCTTTGTATAATTTTAATCTTTATAAATGTATTAAGACCTGTTTTGTGACCCAGCACTTGAGAATAATGTATATCCTGCTGTTTTGGGGTGCAGTGTTCTATATATGTCTGCTAGATCCAGTTCATTTATCCTATTACTTAGGTTCTCTGTTTCATTATTCAATCTGTTTAGATGTTCTTATCTATTGAAGAGAGTGATGTATTGAAGTCTCCCATTATTATTGTAGAGGAGTCTATTACTCCCTTCAGTTTTGCCAGTGTTTTAACTCATGTACTTTGGGGAACCTTAATTAGGTACATAAATATTTAAATTGTTATTTCTTCTTAGTGAATTGCTGCTTTTATCAATATATACTGTCCTTCTTTGTCTCTTATAGTATATTTTAATTTAAATGCTATCTTGTGTAACATAAGTACAGCTACCCCACCTTTTTTTGGTTACTACTTGCGTGGAATATCTTTTTTCATCCTTTCACTTTCAGCCTATCTGTATCTTTGGGTCTAAAATGAATCTTTTATAAACAGCATAAAGACAGATCATATTTTTTTTTCCACTCTGCCACTCTGTGTTTTTCACTGGGGAGTTTAATCTATTAACATTCAATGTTATGACGGTAAAGGCAGTACTTATGTCAACCATTTTATTCTTTGGCTTTTATTTGGCAGATCTATTTTTTCTCTCTTTTTATCCTTTTATTACCCTTACTAGTACTCTTCATTTCTGTACTGTCCTCCAGGCCCGTCTCTCTTGTCTTTTCTTTTCAGCTGGCAGAACTCCCTTTAGTGGTTCTTGTAGGGCAAGTCTCTTGTTAATGAACTCTCTCAGTTTCTGTTTATCTGTGAATATTTTAAATTCTCCCTCATTTTTGAAGGACACCTTAGCTGGATAGAGAATTCTCGGCTGGCAATTTTTCTCTTTCACTATCTTAAATATATATAGCAACACTGCCTTCTCGCCTCCATGGTGTCTAACAAGAAATCAGCAATTAGTCTTCTTTGGCTTCCCTGGTATTTGGTGAATCACTTTTTTCTCGCTGCTTTCAGAATTTTCCCCTTGCTTTGGCATTTGACAGTCTGAGAAGTATGTGTCTTAGAATGGGTCTTTTCATATTTATTCTGTTTGGAGTATGTTGAGCCTCTTTGATTTCCAGGTTCATGTCTTTTATAAAGGTTGGAAAATTTTAGCCATTATTTCTTCCAATCTTTTTCCTGGCCCTTTTTCCTTCTCTTCTTCTGGGTCACCCATGATGCATACATATGTTTGTGCACTTTGCATTATCAATCATTTCCCTGAGACCCTGCTCAAACTTTTCCATTTTTTTCCTCCATTTGTTCTTTCATCTGTTCGAATTTAGTTGCTCTGTCTTCTAGCTCGCTGATCCTTTCTTTTGCCTCTTCAAATCTGCTGTTGCGTCTCTAGTTTATTTTTAATTTCATCTACAATGTCTTTCATTTCCATAAGGTCTGTTATTTTTCTATGGATTCTTTCAAATTCTTCTTTATGCTCATATAGTGTCTTCTTTATATCCTTTATCTCTTTATGCATATTTTCCTTCATGTCTGAATTGATTTAGATTTGTTCGAACATCTTTGATTAGTTGTTCCAAATTCTGTCTCCTCCAACTTTTTAATTTGTTCTTTTAACTGGCACATATCTTCCTGTGTTTTAGTATGCCTTGTGATTTTTTTTGCTGGTATCTGCTCATCTGATTATCTTGATAGGTCTATTCTGAAGGTCAGTTTCTCTCTCTTGTCTAGGATCTAATTGTGGCCTGGATTTATATTAAGGCACTGCTTTGACAGTCGGATCGTCAGTATTTCCCAGCCAAAGCAGACCAGGTACCCATAGAGGGGTACAGACCAGCTCCAATGGGCCTCTGATATGGTCTGGACATGCTCTGAAAAGCCCTGCTTTTATCCCCTGCACTTTCCAGTCAGTACAGCAGATGGCACTCTTCAATTATTCATCCTCAGAAGCTGTTTAACTCATGGAGCTCAGCAGCATCTGACCGAGTGGGGATGAAACTATAAGGATCTCACTTCACCAGCTCAGTGTTGAGCTGTGCCCCCTATGTATTCAGGACAGAGGATTCCCCCAGCTACCCAGTCTGCAGCCATCCCCCAGGAAAGAATAGGGCCTCTTGCTGCTCTTTCCCTCAAGGGTAGGGAATGGGCACTAGAAGCTGTGGCTGGAATTACAGTCTCTGCCCATGTTTTCTCAGTCCCTTTATCCTACACTAACCTGGACCTTGAAATGCCCTTCCCTGTCTCCCAGGTCCCCAAACAGTCGATTCAGGCAGTTTTTGCCTGCCTACTTGCTGCTTTGGGGAAATAAGTAGATTCTGCTGTTCCCTCCCTAATCCTCCATTTAAAAGCTCCTCTTTAATGACCTTTTGTATTCCATACTCCCCACTGGCTTGGGTCATGCCATGGGTCCTTTGGGACTTGGGTCACTGTCTGGATATAGGTGGGATATGTTTCACTGCTGTAAGAGATTTTATAGTCTGTGTCCCCAGTGGGAGGTGGTAGGGATCCTGGTCACTGCTTCTGGGCACTTCCTAAGCTGCATAGGACTGAGTGAGCAGAAGGCAAAAGGACTGGCCAGTCCAGGATGGTGTTTCCTACCTGATATTTTTCTCTAGCTTCAATTCAGCATTTGTGGGAACCTTCTCCAATCCTTACCATCCTCTAGAGTTCTGAGCAAGTGAGAGTTGTCCTTTTTTCACTGAATCTCTGGGAAGAAGTTTTCAGTAGATGTCTCACATCACCATGTCAACGATGTCACCAGTTTAGCGGTTCCTCAGAATGCTAAATATAGAGTTGCCCTATGACTTTCCTACCCAGGAATCCTGCTACTTGGTATATATCCAAAACATCTGGAAGCAAGGACACAAACGGACATTTGCACATCAATGTTCGTAGTGGCATTATTCGTAACTGCCAAAAGATGGAAACAATTGAAATGTTCATCAACAGATGAGTGGATAAACAAAATGTTTTATATATATAGAATGGAATATTATTAGGCTGTAAGAAGGAATGAAGTCCTGATGCATGTGATAACATGGGTGAACCTTGAGAACATTAAGTTAAGTGAAATAAGTCAGACACAAAAGGACAAATATTATATGATCTCACTAATACAAACTAATTATAATATGTAAACTCACAGACATAAAATCTATAATATAGGTTACCAGGATACAGAATGAGGCTAGAGAATGGGGAGTGGTTGCTTAATAAGTACAGAATTTTTAACTAGGTCAAACTTATACATTTGAAAATGGACACAGGTGATGGTAGTACATAATTGTGACTATAATTAATAGTGCTGAATTGTGAGTGAATGTGGTGGAAATTTCTCTTTCCCTTTAGAGTCATGTATGACACCAGAAGGAAAGCTGGAGGTTAAAACATGAGAATGTATAACACAGTGAATCTTGTGGTGGATGATGACTGTGATTATCTGTGCAAATATAAAAAAAGTTCTTTCATGAACTAGAACATATGTATAGCATTATTACAAGGAGTTAAAAACAGAGGGGTGTAGTAGTTTGAATCTGTTATGTACCCCAGAAAAGGTCATGTTCTTTTAATTCATTTCTGTGGATACAGAACTATTATGGGTGGGACCTTTTGATTAGGTTATTTCAGTTGAGATGTGACCCACACCATTCAAGGTGGATCTTAAGCCCCTTACTTAGAGTCCTTTATAAGAAGATAAAACACATACAGAAGCTAAGAGATGAAATTAGGAGAAGCTCACAGAAAAAGCCCCAGAGAAGCTGAGAGGTAGCCACTGAAGCCAGAAGCTGAAGAACAAAATCTGGGAGAGAAGGACCAGAAGATGTCGCCATGTACCCTGCTATCTGACAGAGGAGACCAAGCTCACTGTTAAGTGGTCTTCAGAGAAGGTATCATCCTGTTGATATCTTAATTGGGACATTTTCAAGGCCTCAGAAGTGTAAACTTTTAAGCCAATAACTCTCCATTGTAAAAGCCAACACATTTCTGGTATATTGCATTTCATAAGCTCTACCAAACCAAAAGAAGGGGTATATGAGAAAAATTTTACCTATTGCAAGATATGGACAATAGTTAACAGTAATATCTTAATATTCTTACATCAATAGTAGCAAATGTACCACACCATCACTATAGGTCAATAATGGGGGGGGTAGAAAGGGGTAAGAAGTATGGGATGTTTGGGGTTTTCTTTTATACTTTTATTTCTTTTTCTGAGATACTGAAACTGTTCTAAAAATTGATCATGGTGATGAATGCACAGCTATGTGATGATACTGTGAGCCACTGGTTGTATATTTCAGATGGACTGTATGATAATGTGAATATATCTCAATAAAATTGCATTAAATAAAAAACAAAGAGAAACAGATTTTAATGCAATAATAACTGGCCCTAATACTTATAACCAAGCCACCTAATTTTAAATTTTTTTGAAGAGTTGCAAGATACAACAGTCATCCTAATGGTAGACAACACTCTTATGGCTATTCTCTAGTTATTAATCATTTAGTATAATTAAAACTTCACTTGAGAAATCATAAACTTAACACGTCCTTCTCTTATTGCTGCTTTAAATTTTCATCCATAATGCCAATGTTTATTTTCCTGTGAACAGAATAGAAAATGAAAACAAGTTTTTCCTAAGAAGGTATAAGTTGCAATATTATACATTATACTATTTATGTGTGTGTGTGTGTATAAAGAAGAGAGACTAAAGTTCTCAGATGTGACTTCCCTCCAACCAAGCAGCATTAGAAACATATCTCTACTTAAACAAGTTGGGTATATTATGCCTTGAACCTTAGGAAACCACACACCATAGGAACCCTGGGGCACTTCACTAAGAGACTGTTAGAAAGAATTTACAGAATTTGAGCTTGTTTTAGGTGCTCTGGGAAAGTTTCAAGGAAGTAGGGCTTTGCTCTGGATTGGATGCTGTCAGGGGAGTAGGCGTAATTCTACGATTCTATGAATTCTATCTAATTCTGTTAGTCTGTGATTTTAGTAAATCTTACTATGAGGGAGGAAGAACACAGTAAAGCTAAAGCTGTGATTGATAAAGTAGCAGAAGTCACTCATGTTAGCCAGGGTGGGAATATATTTGATCATTTTTGTAGATTAAACAATGTTCAGATTTTTGCTGTTTTCACATATGTTTATGGGGTGGTCTTCTTTTTGTCTTGATCCATTATGGACACAGAGTAGCTTTGTCTAATGTTTGTGTTGTGTGAAATTGTTTATGAACAATAGGTGAACACCAAAGCCTAGCTGAGAGTGCCAGGTCAGCTGCAAGAAACGATAAGGCTGACGTGACCACTACCTAGCTGTCACGTGCTGTTTTTCTCTTTCTCTCAAGGAAATCATAGTCTGCTGAGAGATATAACAAAACAAAGAAACAAAAAATAACGATCTAATCATGAGAAAACAATCTCATAAATCCAGATTGTCAGACGTACAAATGTTCTACATTTTTGCAAAATGTCAATATCATTAAAGAAAAATAAACACATAAGAACTAGTCCAGATTAAAGAAACAAACCTAACGAGGCATGATTCTAGATCCAAATAAAAAGCACTAAAACGGACATTTTTAGGACAAGTATGGAAATTTGAATATGGACTACATACTTGACAATATTATTGTACCAATGTTAAATGTAACGGGTATGCTATAGTACTATGGTCATATGAAAACTACACACTTAAGTACTTAAGGGTGAACCATCATGATATTTGCAACTTACTTTCAAATAGTTCAGAAAAAAATTAAAGAAAATAAAACCATGATAAAATGTTGACAGCGAACTTAGGCTAAAGGTATGTAAGTGTTCACTATACTATGCTTTTGGGTTTTTTTCTGTAAATATGAAAATTAGGCAAGTTTGTAAAGCTGAGGAAAAATAAAATGAGTTTATGTGCTATAATGGTGAGACAAAAACCGGAAGGGGAGAATAACTAACTCAGTCTAACGGAAAGATGAAGAAAGGTCTTCTTAGAAGAGGAGACATCTAAAATTCTGGAAGGTTAACCAGAAATTTCCACAGTGGAGCAGTGCAAAACTAAAGGTGATACAAAAGAGTACAGTACATGGAAGAAATGATACAGTAACTAAGTCATAGGTAATAGCACATATATGTTAACCACTGAGCTAGACACACTATAGATATAAAATGCAGAAGAGTAAGGTATCATCCGTATCTTACCACTAAGAAAACTAGACATAGATGGTAAGTTATTTGTACAAGATCACAACACAAAAATAGAGGATAAAAGATCTGGACCTAAATCTATCTGATCCCAAAAGGAATGTTATTTTCACTATACTACTACAACAGTAGCTCCATGTCTGATGGTTCTGTGAATTCCAATTAGCCACTTTTGCTGCTGAATTTTACTTACTAAAATGTAAGAATAGCTTAAAAGATAGATGATTAACCAATTTCCATGTAATCACAGCTGCTGTCTGCAGGTTCACAGCAGTTAAAAAGTATTACAAATGAATTATACGATATATTGAAAGAGATAAACTGCTTATTTATCAAGATTTCTAACCCTCATTCCATAGTATGTAACCATATGGACAAAAGTCAAAGATAACACATTAGCAACAGACAATATTACCTAAGAAGGATACAGAAGATACTCCTTTTCACCCAGTGACTAGCATATCATTTAATAAGCCAAATTATGTACCCGCCAACATTAAAGGTAAAGATACATGAATCTACTTAATTTCCACACTACAGAAGGTATAAGGCAAAAAGTAAAAATGCCCTTCCTCTCACATATCAGAGATTACACACACTGTACAAACGTGTACGTATCTTCACAAAACACAGGTCTACTCACATGCAAATGGAATCTTACTAACCATATTGTTCTGCAACATCTGCTTCCTTTAACTTAAAAATATATCGTGAGAGGATACAGCAGGAAGATGGTGGCACAGAGAGGAGTGGAAGCTAGTTAGTCCCTCTAGAACAACTAGTAAATAATCCGGAATAACTGCAGAGAGACAAACGTGACTGTTCACTCAATCATACACCAATCTGAATTGGGAGGAATGCCTGAGATCGCAGCATAAAATCTGTAAGTAAAAACTGCGGATCCAAGTCAAGAGCCCCCTCCCTCCACAGCCTGAGCCGCAAAGCCTCGTGGTGCTAGAGAGCAGCTCTCTCTGAGCAAGTGAATACAGCTCAGCTGAGCTCCAACTGGGGTTTTAATTAGCAAACATGGACTGCTCCATGCAAGCTATGAATCCCCAACAAGCAGACAGAGGCTTTGGGTGACAACTGACTTTGGAGAGCCGAAGAGTAGCCGCTGACTGGTCCTGAAAGGGGCTTTCTGTCCCTGTTTCGGCTCAGTGGAGAAAGCCTCAGCCATTTTCAGTTCCCAGTGCTCTGACCCAGACAAGGGTGAAGGTAGCAAAGGCAGAGAGAGACCATTGAAACGCTAATGACCTCTCCCTAGGGGGTCTATCTTCTCTTAGAGGAAAGAGGTGGGGCCCAGCTCTACCACCCACCTTCTATTCAGAACCAGATCCTAGAGCCTGGGGGAAAACAGCCACAGGCCACACCTGCTTACACCAGTCTGTAGTTACTGGCTGACAGGCGCCACCTGCTGTGCAGAAAAGCACAGTGACCTGAGGCCTCAAAGGGTGTACCAATTTTCTAAGACACACCCTCAGGGAAACTGGATGCTGAATATTTCATCATTCTGGGACTGGAGCCCATTTTGGTCTGGGGAAACCTGACTGGGGTAACCAAGGAAACCATACCTAGACAACAGAAAACTACAACCTACACTAAGAAAAATGAAGTTATGGCCCAGTCAAAGGAACAAACTTACACTTCAACTGAGATAAAGGAATTTAAACAAATAATAATAAGTAAATTCAAACAGTTTAGGGAAGATATGGCAAAAGAGATGAACCATATAATGAAAACACTGGGCATACATAAGGTAGAAATTGAAAGTTCGAAAAACCAACTGGCAGAATCTATGGAAATGAAAGGCACAACACAAGAGATGAAAGATGGAAACATAAAACAGCAGATCTCAAGAGGCAGAAGAAAACACTCAGGAACTGGAGAACAAGGCACCTGAAAGCCTACATGCTAAAGAACAGATAGAGAAAAGAACGGAAAAATACGAGCAATGCCTCTGGGGCTTTAAGAACAAAATGAAAAGCAAGAACGTATGTGTCACTGGTGTCCCAGAAGGAGAAGAGAAGGGAAAAGGGGCAGAAGCAATAATAGAGGAAATAATCAATGGAAATTTCCCATCTCTTATGAAAGACATAAAATTATGGATCCAAGAAGCACAGCATACCCCAAACAGAATAGATCTGAATAGGCCTATGCCAAGACACTTAATAATCAGATTATCAAACATCAAAGATAAAGAGAGAAACCTGAAAGCAGCAAGAGAAAAGTGATCCATCACATACAAAGGAAGCTTGATAAGACTATGTGTGGATTTCTCAATAGAAACCATGGAGGCAAGAAGGAAATAGAGTGATATATTTAAGATATTGAAAGAGAAAAACCACCAACCAAGAATCCTACATCTGGCAAAACTGTCCTGCAAATATGAGGGAGAGCTTAAAATATTCTCAGACAAAGAGACAATGACAGAGTTTGTGAACAAGATACCTGCTCTACAGGAAACACTAAAGGAAACACTGTAGACAGAAAGGAAAAGACAGGAGTGAGAGGTTTGGAAAACAATTTTGGGAGATAGTAGCACAGCAATGTAAGTATACTGAACAAAGATGATGGTGAGTATGGTTGAAAGAGGAAGGTTCGGACCATGTGGGACACCAGAACAAAAGATGAAAGATAAAGACTGGGACTGTATAACTCAGGGAAACCTAGGATGCTAAATGTTTGAAATAAAAGGTACAAATATGTTTTTACATGAGGTAGAACAAATGAATGTCAACACTGCAAGGTGTTGACCATAGGGTGGGATTGGGGGGAAAATACAATCAATGCAAACTAGAGACTATAATTAACAGAAATATTGTATTATGCTTCTTTACTATAACAAAGGCAATATACCAAAGCTAAATGCATATGGTGGGGGATGGCGGTTGGAATAGGGGAAAGAGTATGGGACTCCTGGCATTGGTGATGTTGTCTGACTCTTTATTCTACTTTAGAATAGATTAATGCTATCTTTCCTTTTGTTGCTGTCTAGCTGCCATGGTTTTTGTTTTTTGGTTTTTTCTCTCTTTCGCCTTTCTTTTTCTTTTGTCACTGCCTTCTTTGACTCTTCCTCCTTTGTGGAAGAAATGGAGATGTCCTTATATAGATAGTGGCAATGGTGCTGAATACAGAAATACGTGACTCTACAGGGAACCAATAATTGCTTACTTAGGACGGAACATATGATGTGTGAACAAAACTGTCTTAAAAAAAATTGGCTGATGAAGAAACCTTGAGGGCGTGATATTGAGTGAAACAAGACAGACACATAAAAACAAATATTGCAGGATCTCACTGATATGAACTAATAATAATATGTAAACTCATGGACATGAAATATAAGTTACTAGGATATAGAATGAGGCTAAAGAATGGGGAGCAGTTGCTTTTTATGAGCAGAATGTTCAACTAGGGTGAACTTAAACATTTGGAAATGGATAGAGGTGATGGTAGTATGTTGTGAGAATAACTAACAGTGCTGAAAGGTGTGTGAAGGTAGTGGAAAGGGGAAGCTCAGAGTCACATAGTCACCAGAAGGAAAGTTGGAGGTTAAAAGATGGGAATGTATAAAATAGTGAATCTTCTGGTGGACAATGTCCATGATTAACTGTACAAATATTAGAAAACTCTCTCATAAACTAGAACAAATGTATGACACTATAACTAGAAGTTAACAATAGAGAGGCATATAGGAAAAAATATATATACCTATTGCAAACTATATACTACAGTTAGTAGTATTTTAGCATTCTTTCATCAACAGTAACAAATGTACTATACCAAAACTATAAATCAATATGGAGGGGGGGGTGGTTAGGGGTATGAGAGGATTTGAGTTTCCTTTTTTTTGTCTTTATTTCTTTTCTGGAGTAATGAAAATGCTTTAAAAATTGAAAAAAAATTAATTGTGGTGATGGATACGCAGCTGTATGATGGTAACATGGGCAACTGATTGTACACTTTGGATCTTTGGATAGTTGTATGGTATGTGAACAATCTCAATTAAAAAATATTAAAAAAAAAGATATAGCAGGAAGTTAAAATTGATGGTGGTCTTGGGTATCTAGTGGGTAGGAGTAAGTTGGAGTTCTCTGTATGGGGTCTGTATTATTTTTGTAACTGCCCTGTAAGTTTGAATTATTTCAAAATTAAAAGTTAAAAAAATATATTTATATCTTGAAGGAAAGACATATAGATCAATGGAACAGAATTAAGAGTCCAGAAATAAACCCATACATATATGGTCAACTGATTTTTAACAAGGGTTCCAAGCCCATTAAATGGGGAAAAAATAGTCTCTTCAACAAACACTGCTGGGAAAACTAGATGTCCACATGCAAAAGAATGAATTTGGACACTGTTGGGGATTGAATCAGATACCCCAAAAAAGATATGTTCACGTTTTAATCTGTATTCTTATGCGTTTGAACCCATTTATAAATACAGGCACACCTCAGAGATATCGCAGGTTAAGTGCCAGACCACCACAATAAAGCAAATGTAACAATAAAGCAAGTCACGCAAATTTTCTTTCCCACTGCACATAAAAGTTATGTTTACAGTATACTGTGGTGTATTAAATGTGCAATAGCATTAAGTCTGAAAGAAAACAATGTACATATCTCAATTTTAAAATATTTTTATTGCTAAAAAATGTTAAGCATCACCTAAGCCTTTAACGAGTCGTAATCTTTTTGCTGGTGGAGGGTCTTGTCTCGCTGTTAATGTCTGCTGAATGAACAGGGTGGTGGCTGCTGAAAGTTGGGGTGACTGTGGCAATTTCTCAATATAACACAACAATGAAGACTGCCACATTGATCAACTCTTCCCATCATGAAAGATACTTCTGTAGCATCAATGCTATTTAATAGCATTTTACCCACATTAGAACTTCTTTCAAAACTAAAGTCAATCCTCTCAAACCCCACCACTGCTTTATCAACTAAACTGATAAAATATTCAGAATCCTTTGCTATCATTTCAACAATGTTCACAGCATCTTCACCAGATTCCATCTCAAGAAACCACTGTCATTGCTCATCCATAAGAAGTAACTCCTCATTTGTTCTAGTTTTATCATGAGATTGCAGCAATTCAGTCACATCTTCAGGCTATACTTCTAATTCTAGTTCTCTTGCTATTTCCACCACATCTGCAGTAACTCTCTCCACTGAAGTCTTGAACCCCTCAAAGTCATCCATGAGGATTTGAATCAATTTCTTCCAAACTCCTGTTAATGTCGATATTTTGATCTCCTCCCATGAATCACAAATGTTCTTAATGGCATCTGGAATAGTGAGTCCTTTCCAGAAGCTTTTCAGTTGACTTTGCCCAGATCCATCAGAGGAATCATTATCTATGGCAGCTATAGCCTTATGAAATGTATTTCTTAATAAGACTTGAATGTTGATATAACTTCTTGGTCCATGAGCTGCAAAATGGATGTTGTGTTAGCATACATGAAAGCAACATTAATCTCATATATCTCCAGAGCTCTTCAGTGACCAGGTAGAATGTCAATGAACTGTACTATTTTGAAGGGAATCTTTTTTTTCTGAACAGTAAGTCTCAACAGTGTACATCAAATGTTCAATAAACCACGTTGTAAGCAGAAGGTGATATCATCAAGGCTTTGTTGTTCCATTTATAGAGCACAGGAAAAGTAGATTTGGCATAATTCTTAAGGGCTCTAGGATTTTCAATTTAAAGTCACCAGTTGCATTAATCACTCCTTAACAAAAGAGTCAGCCCATTCTTTGAAGCTGTGAAACCAGGCGCTGACTTCCCCACTCTAGCTATGAAAGTCCCAGATGACATCTTCTTCCAACAGAAGTCTCTTTCATCTGTGCTAAGAATCCATTGTTTAGTGTGGCCACCTTCATCAATATCTTAGGTAGATCTTCTGGATAATTGCTGCAGCTTCTACATCAGCACTTGCTATTTCACTTTGCACTTCTATGTCATGAAACGGTTACTTTCCTTAAATCTCATAAACCAACTTTTACTTCTGCTTCAAACTTTTCTTCTGCAGCTACTTCACCTCCCTCAGCCTTCACAGAATTGAAGAGAGATAGGACCTGCTCTGGATTAGGCTTTGGCTTAAGGGAATGTTGTGACTGGTTTGGTCTTCTATCCTGATTACTAAAACTTTCTCCATATCAGCAACTGTTATTTCACTTTCTTATCATTCATGTGTTCACTAGCGTAGCACTTTTAATTTCCTTCAAAAATTTTTCCTTTGCATTCACAACTTGGCTAACTATTTGACGCATGAGGCCCAGGTTTCAGTTTATCTCAGCTTTCGACATGCTTTACTCACTAAGCTTAATCATTTTCAGCTTTTGATTTAAAGTGGAAATATGCAACTTTTCCCTCCACTTAAACATTTAGATGCCAACATTGGGTATTAATTGGCCTAATTTGTGTCTCAAGGAATAGGGAGGACAGAGGAAAGGGAAAGAGATGGAGGAACAGCTGGTAGGTGGAGTAGTCAGAACACACATAATATTTATCGATTAAGTTTGCAGTCTTATATAGACCTGGTTCGTGGAGCCCCAAAATGAATACAATAGTAACATCAAAGATCACTGATCACAGGTCACCATAACAGACATAATAATAATGAAAAAGTTTGAAATATTGTGAGAATTGCCAAAATGGGTCATAGAGACACTAAGTGGGCACACGAAGCAGTGCTGATAGAAATTTGCTCAACATCGGGTTGCCACAAACCTTCAATTTGTAAAAAATGCAACACTCATGAAGAGTAATAAAACAAAACACATAAAAAGGTATGTCTGCACTATGTCTAATCAAACTTTTTTATTTCTGCCTTGTGAAACATGCAATTACATCATCACCTATAAGTAAACCACTTCTTAAATTTTCACTTGTTCTTTCATTTGTTCAACTTATTTTTAAGCATTCGTATGTCAGGCATGGTCCTACATGCTGAAGATACATCCATAATTAAGACTGAGGCAGTCTCTAAATCACACAACTTAGGGGAGTGTCAAGGAATCAGAGTGAGGGGGAGATAAATATCGAATACAAAAAACACTTTTTGATATGATTCTTAAAATTCAGTTTCATGACTTTTCATCTTCATAATAAAATTATTTGCATCTTCATAATAAAAGTGGAGTGTTACAAGATACATCACATCCTAAAGCACTTCCTTCTCACAATTCCAGAATCCTGATGCTCATTTCTTCAACCAGGAGACCAGCAACTTTGACAGAGAACAGAGACTATTTGAATCATTTTTAAGCTAGTAACTATTTATAAAATGTTTAATTAAATGTGCCCAAAAAATCTCTAACTAATGATTAAGAATTGGGCTGAAATTAATCAAAGAAGACTCTACTAATAAGAGATTTTTGGCATGTAAACATGCTTACCAGCCACAACAGCAGCAAAATGGTGACCAAAAGACGCAATAGTTGCAATGGCAAAGATCAGCTACAACTTTAATCAAGAAGGATGTCAAGAAAAGAAGTAAGGAACCACAGATATTGGAGTAATTATAACCAGTAGAGATGAGAACAGCAATATGGAGCACTGTGGAATGCCTGGTCTCAAAGGTCAAAAGCAAAAAGTCTGGTTTTTTCAACAGTTAATAGCCCATTATAATAAAAGTTCATGAATCCCCTAATGCTTAGTTTGGGAACAGAATGCATTGACAGCCCAATTAGAACTAATGGTTCTATTGCTACTAAACTGTTGCCTGCAGTCTTGATTGTTTTTTGTACATGAAAACAGAAAACCTTTCCTTTTTTATTATGCATCCCGGATATCTCTCACTTATTACTTATATTTCAATAAAAATTAAATAGCATAAGTTTTTAATATTAAGTATTTGTTAAAATTAAAAAATTACAGCAACAAGTTTTGATGACCACTTTATTCTGGCACAAATATCGCTGATGTATCTATACTTAATGAGATTCTCAGCATCCTGTCCACAGACCTCAAGGAGATGTAAAACATAAAAAACATCCTGAGAAAGCAAGTGTGAGCCTCAGTGAGTGTTACAGTCCTGGATAACTTTGGATCATTCAGAATTCTTCCTGTATCAAAGAGAACATCAGGATGATCTATGCATGTCAGGGTCCAATCACGAGACCAAAACCATAGAGTAATTTGAACAGAGAAAGTTTAATACAAAGAATTATTAACCATGAAAGTGGAGTAATGAGGAAGGTGAAAGGAGAACTCTAAACAATACCCTACAGTGGAGGGAGAGAACCCAAGAAAGGAACAATTGGAAGGTTGAACAACTCCTCATGCCTTGGATTCAGATCTTTTTGAAGAAGGTGTGGTTTGCCACATACTGGATGTAGGTTCCCAGGGCCAAAGTTGCAGGTCAAGGCTGGCAATCAGGTATGCAGAAAGAGGGAGGCTTCAGAAGCCCACTTGCAAGGAGTAAAATGAAGCTTGGGATGCTCAGCAGTGTCCCTATCAAGAGGGGCACAGAATATAATCCTTCAGGGTGCAAGGGAGGCCAAAACTGAGGGGCAAATAAACATTGGGAAGTCAGAAGCCCACTCTCCAGTAGGCCTGGGATGCTCTGGTGTCCTCAGCAAGGTGGTCACCAACCTGGATGGACTGTAAGCTTATCAAGAGACTATGCTCTTCACACCCTTTATACAGATGAGTAAAAAATGGGGACAAAAACTAAATGAAAAATATGGTGAGATGAGGGGTATGGAATGGTTTGGGTGTTCTTTTTTACTTTTTATTTTTAATCTTATTTTTTATTTTTTGGAGTAAGGAAAATGTTCAAAAATTGATTGTGGCGATGAATGCACAACTATATGATGGTATTATGAACAGTTGATTGTACACTGTGGATGACTGTATGCTATGTGACTATATCTCAATAAAACAGAATTAAAAAAAAAAAAAGACTGTGTGCTGGGTGCATCGCTAGACAGAATATCTCTTGCCACAGTGCAACAGGAACAAGAAAAAATAAATTCAGCAGCACACTGGAAAAAAGAAGTTCAAAAAGCCCCTACCCTTCTGCAATGCCCCTCAAGCACTCTCTACAAGTTTAACAATATGTTCTCTATGAAGGAAAAATGCTTAAAGGGCCTAACCCATTATTGCTGAACAGAAAATGAAAAAAGGGACTTCAAACTAAGAAGCAATAAATGGATAACTGGCACAGCTTCTTAGAAACAAGAATTACTCATGAGAGCCCCAGAAATTCCAGGTCAATCTTAAAAGGCAGGAATTTCCCCAAAGTTGATAAGAAATACAGCTTGTACCAGTTATGTGTATAAAAATAGACACTGATATAAGAATAAACAAATGCCACAAAAAAGAAAATCCTTTATTAATGGCAATGCATATGAAAAGCTAATATATAATAAAGATGGCAGTGTAATATCATTGGGAAAAGGATGGATTAAGAAATGATCTTAGGGGGCAAGATGGCGGAGTGGTGAGGTGTATGTTTTACTTACTCCTCCAGGAAAGTAGGTAGAAAGCCAGGAACTTTGTGGACTGGACACCACAAAGCAATCTGACTTTGGGCATACTTCATACAACACTCATGAACACGTAGAACTGCTGAGATCAGTGAAATCTGTAAGTTTTTGCGGCCAGGGGACCCACGCCCCTCCCTGCCAGGCTCAGTCCCATGGGAGGAGGGGCTGTCAGCTCTGGGAAGGAGAAGGGAGAACTGCAGTGGCAGCCCTTATCGGAAACTCATTCTACTGATCCAAACTCCAACCATAGATAGACTGAGACCAGACACCAGAGAATCTGAGAGCAGCCAGCCTAGCAGAGAGGAGACAGGCATAGCAAAAAACAGCAAAGAAAAACTCCAAAATAAAAGCGGAGGCTTTTTGGAGTAATGGTGAACATAGAAAGGGAAAGGACAGAGCTCAGGCCCTGAGGCTCATATACAAATCCAGAAGAAAAACTGGTCTCTCTGCCCCCTGGACCTTTCCTTAATGGCCCTAATTGCTTTATGTCTTAGCATTTCAATGACCCATTAGATCTGTGAGGAGGACCCTTCTTTCTTTTTTTTTTTTTTTTTCATCTTTTTTTCTTTTTCTAAAACAATTACTCTAAGAAGCCAAATACACAAAGCCTCAAAGACTTGCAATCTGGGCAGGTCAAGACAAGAGCAGAACTAAGAGAGCTCTGAGATAAAAGGCAATAATCCAGTGGCTGAGAAAATTCACTAAACACCACAACTTCCAAGAAAAGGGGAGCATCCTCTCACAGCCATCATCCTGGTAGACAGGGAACACTCCTGTCCGTCACCGGCCCCACAGCCTTGAGCTGCCCCAGAGAACCCAATGTGATGGAAGTGCTTCCAATAAAACGCACGCACCACAAAATCAGGCGTGGACATTACCCTTCCCTACACCCTCAGCGGGTTGTCCCAGAGTTGGGAAGGCAGAGCAGTGTGAATTAACACACCCCATTCAGCCATCCTTTCAGCAGACTGGGAGCCTCCCTACACAGCCCAGCAGCCCAGAACCGCCCTGGGAGGACGGCACTCACCTGTGACATAGCACAGTCATCCCTCAACAGAGGACCAGGGGGTGCACAGCCTGGAAGAGGGACCCACTAGCAAGTCCCAGGAGGCATACACCAATACCAAGGTCTTGTGGGTCAGTGGCAGAGACAAACTGTGGCAGGACTGAACGGAAGGAATAGACTATTGCAGCAGCTTTAAAACTCCAGGAACACCAGGGAGATTTGACTGTTAGAGCCACCCCCATTCCCTGACCACCCAGATACACGCCCCATATACAGGGCAGGCAACACCAACTACACATGCTAGCTTGGTACACCAAGTGGACCCCACAAGACTCACTCCCGCACTCACCACAAAGACAAAGCGGGGGAGAACTGGCTTGAGGGAAACAGGTGGCTCGTGGACGCCACCTGCTGGTTAGTTAGAGAAAGTGTAATCCACGAAGCTGTAGATCTGATAAATTAGAGATAAGGATTTCAATCAGTCTACAAATCCAAAAAGAACCCTATCAAGTTAAGCACATGCCAAGAGGCCAAAAACAACAGAAAATTTTAAAGCATATGAAAAAACCAGAAGATATGGATAACCCAAGCGCAAGCACCCAAATCAAAAGATCAGAGGAGACACAGTACTGAAGCAATTAATCAAAGAACTAAAGATGAACGACGAGACCATGGCACAGGATATAAAGAACACGAAGAAGAGCATGGCATGGGATATAAAGGACATCAAGAAGACCCTAGAAGAGCATAAAGAAGACATTGCAAGACTAAATAAAAAAATAGATGATCTTATGGAAATTAAAGAAACTGTTGACCAAATTAAAAAGATTCTGGATACTCATAGTACAAGACTAGAGGAAGCTGAACAACGAATCAGTGACTTGGAAGATGACAGAATGGAAAATGAAAGAACAAAAGAAAGAATGGGGAAAAAAATTGAAAAAATCAAAACGGACCTCAGGATATGATAGATAATATACAATGTCCAAATATAAGACTCATTGGTGTCCCAGAAGGGGAAGAGAAGGGTAAAGGTCTAGGAAGAATATTCAAAGAAATTGTTGGGGAAAATTTCCCAAATCTTCTAAACACCATAAATACACAAATCATAAATGCCCAGCGAATTCCAAATAGAATAAATCCAAATGAACCCACTCCAAGACATATTCTGATCACACTGTCAAATACTGAAGAAAAGGAGGAACTTCTGAAAGCAGCAAGAGAAAAGCAATTCACCACATACAAAGGAAACAGCATAAGACTAATTAATGACTACTCAGCAGCCACCATGGAGGCGAGAAGGCAGAGGCATGACATACTGAAAACTCTGAGAGAAAAATTTCCAACCAAGAATACTTTATCCAGCAAAGCTCTCCTTCAAATTTGACGGAGAACTTAAATTTTTCACAGACAAACAAATGCTGAGAGAATTCGCTAACAAGAGACCTGCCCTACTTCGGATACTAAAGGGAGCCCTACCGACAGAGAAACAAAGAAAGGAGAGAGAGACATGGAGAAAGGTTCAGTACTAAAGAGATCAGTATGGGTACTTAAAGGATATTAATAGAGAGAAGGAAAAAATATATATGACAAACATAAACCAAAGGATAAGATGGCTGATTCAAGAAATGCCTTCACGGTTATAACACTGAATGTAAATGGATTAAACTTCCCAATTAAAAGATACAGATTTGCAGAATGGATCAAAAAAATGAACCATCAATATGTTACATACAAGAGACTCATCTTAGACACAGGGACACAAAGAAATTGAAAGTGAAAGGATGGAAAAAAATATTTCATGCAAGCTACAGCCAAAAGAAAGCAGGTGTAGCAATATTAATCTCAGATAAAATAGACTTTAAATGCAAGGATGTTATGAGAGACAAAGAAGGCCACTACATACTAATAAAAGGGGCAATTCAACAAGAAGAAATAATAATCATAAATATTTATGCACCCAATCAAGGTGCCACAAAATACAGGAGACAAACACTGGCAAAACTAAAGGAAGCAATTGATGTTTCCACAATAATTGTGGGAGACTTCAACACATCACTCTCTCCTATAGATAGATCAACCAGACAGAAGACCAATAAGGAAATTGAAAATCTAAACAATCTGATGACTGAATTGGATATAACAGACATATATAGAAAATTACATCCCAAATCACCAGGATACACATTCTTCTCTAGTGCTCACAGAACTTTCTCCAGAATAGATCGTATGTATGCTGGGACATAAAACAAGGCTCAATAAATAGAAAAAGATTGAAATTATTCAGAGCACATTCTCTGACCACAATGGAATACAATTAGAAGTCAATAACCATCAGAGACTTAGAAAATTCACAAATACCTGGAGGTTAAACAACATGCTCCTAAACAATCAGTGGGTTAAAGAAGAAATAGCAAGAGAAATTGCTAAATATATAGAGATGAATGAAAATGAGAACACAACATACCAAAACCTATGGCATGCAGCAAAAGTGGTACTGAGGGGGAAATTTATAGCACTAAATGCATATATTAAAGAGGAAGAAAGAGCAAAAATCAAAGAACTAATGGATCAACTGAAGAAGGTAGAAAATGAACAGCAAACCAATCCTAAACCAAGTAGAAGAGAAGAAATAACAAGGGATTAAAGCAGAAATAAATGACATAGAGAACAAAAAAAAAAACAACAGAAAGGATAAATAACACCAAAAGTTGGCTCTTTGACAAGATCAACAAGATTGACAAGCCCATAGCTAGACTGACAAAATAAGAAAGAGAGAAGACTCATATAAACAAAATAATGAATGAGAAAGGTGACATTACTGCGGCTCCTGAATAAACTTAAAAAATTATAAGAGGATAATATGAACAACTGTATGCCAACAAACTGGATAATGTAGAGGAAATGGACAATTTCCTGGAAACATACGAACAACCTAAACTGACCAGAGAAGAAACAGAAGACCTCAACCAACCAATCACAAGCAAAGAGATCCAATCAGTCATCAAAAAGCTTCCCACAAATAAATGCCCAGGGTCAGATGGCTTCACAGGGGAATTCTACCAAACTTTCCAGAAAGAACTGACACCAATCTTACTCAAACTCTTTCAAAACATTGAAGAAAATGGAACACTCCCTAACTCATTTTATGAAGCTAACATCTATCTAATATCAAAACCAGACAAAGATGCTACAAAAAAAGGAGAACTACTGGCCTATCTCCCTAATGAACATAGATGCAAAAATTCTCAACAAAATACTTGCAAATCGAATCCAAAGACACATTAAAAAAATCATACACCATGACCAAGTGGGGTTCATTCCAGGCATGCAAGGATGGTTTAACATAAGAAAATCAATCAATGTATTACAACACATTAACAAATCAAAAGGGAAAAATCAAATGATCATCTCAATAGATGCTGAAAAAGCATTCAACAAAATCCAACATCCCTTTTTGGTAAAAACACTTCAAAAGGTAGGAATTGAAGGAAACTTCCTCAATATGATAAAGAGCATATATGAAAAACCCACAGCCAGCATAGTACTCAGTGGTGAGAGACTGAAAGCCTTCCCTCTAAGATCAGGAACAAGACAAGGATGCCCGCTATCACCACTGTTATTCAACATTGTGCAGGAAGTGCTAGTCAGGGCAATCTGGCAAAACAAAGAAATAAAAGGCATCCAAATTGGAAAGGAAGAAGTAAAACTGCCATTGTTTGTGGATGATATGATCTTATATCTGCTGAAAAACCCTGAGAAATCAACAATACAGCTACTAGAGCTAATAAATTTAGCAAAGTAGCAGGATACAAGATTAATGCACATAAGTCAGTAATGTTTCTATATGCTAGAAATGAACAAACTGAAGAGACACTCAAGAAAAAGATAACATTTTCAATAGCAATTAAAAAAAATCAAGTACCTAGGAATAAACTTAACCAAAGAAGTATAAGACCTATACAAAGAAAACTACATAACTCTACTAAAAGAAATAGAAGGGGACCTTAAAAGATGAAAAAATATTCCATGTTCATGGATAGGAAGGCTAAATGTCATTATGATGTCAAGTCTACCCAAACTCATCTACAGATTCAATGCAATACCAATCAAAATTCCAACAACCTACTCTGCAGACTTGGAAAAGCTAGCAATCAAATTTATTTGGAAAGGGAAGGTGCCTCAAATTGCTAAAGACACTCTAAAAGAGAAAAACGAAGTGGGAGGACTTACACTCCCTGACTTTGAAGCTTATTATAAAGCCAGTTGTAAAAACAGCATGGTACTGGCACAAAGACAGACATATTGATCAATGGAATCACATTGAGAATTCGGAGATAGACCCCCAGATCTATGGCCGACTGATCTTTGATAAGGCCCCCAAAGTCACTGAACTGGGTCATAATGGTCTTTCCAACAAATGGGGCTGGGAGAATTGGATATCCATATCCAAAAGAATGAAGGAGGACCCCTACCTCACACCCCACACAAAAATTAACTCAAAATGGAGCAAAGATCTCAATATAAAAGAAAGTACCATAAAACTCCTAGAAGATAATGTAGGGAAACATTTTCAAGACCTTATATTAGGCGGCCACTTCCTAGACCTTACACCCAAAGCACAACCAACAAAAGAAAAAATAGATAAATGAGAACTCCTCAAGCTTAGAAGTTTCTGTACCTCAAAGGAATTTCTCAAAAAGGTAAAGAGGCAGCCAACTCAATGGGAAAAAAATTTTGGAAACCATGTATCTGACAAAAAACTGATATCCTGCATAAATAAAGAAACCCTACAACTCAATGACTATAGTACAGACAGCCCAATTATAAAATGGGCAAAAGATATAAAAAGACAGTTCTATGAAGAGGAAATATAAATGGCCAAGGAACACATGAAAAAATGCTCAGCTTCACTAGCTATTAGAGAGATGCAAATAAAGACCACAATGAGATACCATCTCACACCAATTAGAATGGCTGCCACTAAACAAACAGGAAACTACAAATGCTGGAGGGCATGTGGAGAAATTGGAACTCTTACTCATTGGTGGGCCTGTACAATGGTTCAGCCACTCTGGAAGTCAGTCTGGCAGTTCCTTAGAAAACTAGATACAGAGTTACGCTTTGATCCAGCGATTGCAGTTCTCGGTATATACCCGGAAGACTGGAAAGAAGTGACACAGATATCTGCACACCAATGTTCATAGCAGCATTATTCACAATTGCCAAGAGATGGAAACAACCCAAATGTCCCTCAACAGATGAGTGGATAAATAAAATGTGGTATATACACACAATGGAATGAATGCTACATGGCAATAAGAAGGAACGATGTCATGAAACATATGACAACATGGATGAACCTTGAAGACATAATGCTGAGCGAAATCAGCCAGGCACAAAAAGAGAAATATTATATGCTACCACTAATGTGTACTTTGAAAAATGTAAAACAAATGGTTTATAATGTAGAATGTAGGGGAACTAGTGATAGAGAGCAATTAAGGAAGGGGGAACAATAATCCGGTAAGAACAGATAAGCTATCGTGGGTCAATTTAACGTTCTGGGAATGCCCAGGATTGACTATGGTCTGTTAATTTCTGATGGGTATAGTAGGAACAAGTTCACAGAAATGTTGCTATATTAGGTTACTTTCTTGGGGTAGAGTAGGAACATGTTGGAAGTAAAGTAGTTATCTTAGGTTAGTTGTCTTTCTTACTCCCTTGTTATGGTCTCTTTGACTAGGCCTCCCTATAATTGTGCCTAAGAGCCTCCTCCCGAATGCCTTTGTTGCTCAGATGTGACCCTCTCTCTCTACCTAAGCCAACCTGAAAGGTGAAATCACTGCCCTCCCCGCTACGTGGGATCAGACACCCAGGGGAGTGAATCTGCCTGGCAATGCAGGATATGACTGTCAGGGAGGAATCTAGACCTGGCATTGTGGGATGAAGAACATCTTCTTGACCAAAAGGGGGAAATGAAAGGAAATGAAATAAGCTTCAGTGGCAGAGAGATTCCAAAATGAGCCGAGCGGTCACTCTGGTGGGCACTCTTACGTATAATATAGACAACCCTTTTTAGGTTCTAATGAATTGGGGTAGCTGGTGGTAGATACCTGAAACTATCTAACTACAACCCAGAACCCATGAATCTTGAAGACAATTGTATAAAAATGTAGCTTATGAGGGGTGACAATGGGATTGGGAAAGCCATCAGGACCACACTCCCCTTTGTCTAGTTTATGGATGGATGAGTAGAAAAACGGGGGAAGGAAACAAACAAACAAACAGACAAAGGCACCCTGTGTTCTTTTTTACTTTAATTGCTCTTTTTCACTTTAATTATTATTCTTGTTATTTTTGTGTGTGTGCTAATGAAGGTGTCAGGGATTGATTTTGGTGATGAATATACAACTATGTAATGGTACTGTGAACAATCGAATGTAAGATTTGTTTTGTATGACTGCATGGTATGTGAATTTATCTGAATAAAATGAATATTAAAAAAAAAGAAATGATCTTAGAACAGATATCTATCTATCTGAAAGAAAAGTAAAATAGAGCATCATCTGACATCCCATTCAAATATAAATCCCACAAAGGTTATTATTAAAGAGTTTTTAACTACAATAGTAATCTATATATTTTTAACTACAATAATAATTTTTAAAATATATATATGTTGAAGGACATTTCTAATCAAAACTGGATACCTAAAACATAGAGGAAAGAAAAGAGATGTAATTATACCTACTTTTTAAAATGTTTGGTAAAAGATATCATAAACATTTCTAAAACACTGTATATTTGTATGTATATATACAAATATATGTGTGTATGTATGTAAGTTTGTATACAAATGGAAGTATTATAAATATATGTATTGTACAGATGTATTACATTTCCTAATTTTAGCTGCTGAAAGAGCCTAGAAGCAAGTAGCAATGAGCATACCTACTGCCCAGATAGTGGTCTCTGTTTCAACCAGGGTTCACTCAGAAAATGAAGTCCACACAATAATATGAATAGGGAAGGTCTTATAAAGAATTATTAACTATTTACCAAAGATTAGCTACTAAAAGTGAATACAAGGGAACCCTAAGGAATGCACTAGGGTTGAATGAGAGTATTTAAGGAAGGAACAAATTTGGAGGGGGAAACTCCTCACCACGGCTAAAATTCAGATCTCATTAGAGAAGTGTGGCTGCAGCCCACAGGATGAGAGAAGCTAGCTGAGTTGTCCCAGGACCCCAGGTGGCCTATAGTCGGAGGACCAAAGTTGTTGGGCAAGGAACCACAGGCAGCGACTGGCAAGCAGAAAACTCCGTGCTACAATACCAACAGGTCAAGGCTGGAAGACAGTGAGTCCTAGCATGAACTGGTAACAAAATTTTCTAGAGGGTGAGCTCCACTAGGTGTCCCACACATTCTCCACTGGCCTTGCAGAGCAAGCAGACGTGGGACCAACCGAAACCCTATCTCCTGCAGTGTCCCTCCAACACTCTCTTCTGATTAAGCTTATCCATGTCACCTGGTAAAGGAGATCCAACAAGGCAATGAAGGGTAGATTTGGAGATAAGAGGCAACAAATTGATAACTAGCACAATCTCTAATACCATTACACACTGAAAGCAACAGGGTTCCTGAAGAAATGGCTAATTACAGGGCTGAAGCAGAATAAATTCAAAGTGAGCACTGAACATCTTATTATGCCTGAAAATAATGAGTACCCTGAAAAATATGATGGGAACAAGTTATAAGGACAGAAGCAATCACACAGGAGCTTCTACTTATGAATGTTGGGACAATTTAAGCATTAAAATAATTAAATACATCAATGAATTCTAAACTACTAGGAAAAAAAAACAGGTTTATAAGTCCAAATGAACGACAGAGAGAGAGAGAGAATGAGAAACGGAGAAAGGAGGAGAATAGTAAATAATTGTGCTAGATTTGGATAAACACTATTTTGTAACCATCATGTAAAGACTGGTTCATGCAAAAATCATCAGTGACTGTTAAATCTAAGGGATACTTTTGATGAAGAGCATGGTATTTTCATGACCTTAAAAGTTGCTCCCCAAAGGGTTGCCTATTAGCTGCAACAAAGGAAAAAAAAATGAATACACAGTTTGTGGTTGTCTAAAAAATCCCCGCATCCTCACTCCAGAGATATCAGATACTAATATTTGGAATCTGGAAGTATTACCTTATTTGGAAAATGGGTCTTTGCAGATGTGATTGAGTTAAGGATTTTGAGATGGGGAGACTGTCCTGAATTATGAAGGTGGGCACTAAATGCCATCATATCTGACCTTATAAAAGAGAGTCAGAGGAAGAGTTCACAGAGAGAAGCAGAGAGAGATTTAAAGGTACTGGCTTTGAAGATAAGAAGGCAGAAGCCATCAGAAGCTGGAAGAGACAAGGAACAGATTTCCACCCCCCGCCCCAAGCCTCTGGAAGGATCACAGCCTTGCTAACACCTTATCTCAGCCCAGTGATGCTGATTTCATACTACTGACCTCCAACATCATGGAAACAATAACTTTCAGTTGTTTTAAGCAACAAAGTCTGTGGTAAGTTGTTAGGGCAGCCACAAGAAATGAACACACCATGAAAAAACTGGACAATACCTTGACGAGGTGATCCAAATTATCTGAGGAACAGATGGATATCATGTGTGTTCAGATGTCATACTTTGAGAAGGATACAACATAACCTATGTAGCATTCCAGACAGGAGTAATATATAACCTGATACTAAACTAGAGGAAACATCAGAGAAACGCAAAACGGTATCATTCTCTTTTAAAAAGTCAGAAGGACTGTATTCTTCAAGTGTGTCAATGTAATAAAAAGCAAAAAGAAAGGCTGTGGAAATGTTTTATACTAAGGAGACTAAAGAGAAACAACAATCAAATGCAAAACGGATCCTAGAATGCACCCTCCTACACTAGAGGGAGGGAAAAACACAAAATTGGAATTCAGATGGTAAATTAGATACAAGTATTGTATCAAGGTTAATTTACTCAAATTGATAACTGAACTGTGGTGCATAATGCAATATGTCCAATATTTTAGGAAATTCACACTGAAGTACTTGGAAGTAAAGAGCCATGAAATATGGAACTTACTCTCAGATGACTCAGAAGAAAATTATATGCATATATTTTATATACACATACATATATACATTCATATACAGTGAGAGAGAGACAGAGAGAGAATTAAACAGAAACCAAGCATATTATAAAGCAAATGGGATAAAAGCTTAACAATGGATGGAGCTGAGTTGAAGATTGCCTTGTATTAATCTTATTCTTGCAACTTTCTATAAGGTTCAAATAATTTCCACATGAAGTTTTTAAAACAAAATAAACATACAAATGATAAAATTTGTGAGGAATTATTTGAAATGTAAATTTCCAAAAAAGGTTAATAACTGTATTACATAAAAGTTTCAAGCTGACAAAAAAGGAAGGTGTAATGGTTTGAAGCTGTATGCACCCCAGAAAAGATCATGTTCTTAAAGCTAATCCATTCCTGTGGTTGACCTATTGTAAGCAGGATCTTGTGATAAGTAGGATCTTAAGTTGAAATATGACCCATCTCATTCAGGGTGGGTCTTAATCCTCTTATTGGAATCCTTTATAAGAGGATAAAAGAAAGAAGACACAGAAAAAAGGCCCCAGAAAAGCTGAGAGAGACAAATGCTAAAAGAGAGAAACACAGAAGCTCAAAGTGAAAGCCACAGACAGAGCAGCCAGAAGCTGAAAGCAATGAAACCCAGGAGAGAAGGACCAGTGGATGCCACCATGTGCCTTCTCATGTGACAAAGGAGTCCCAAATCACCAGCAGCCTTTCTTCAGGAAGAAGGTATCATCCTGTTGATGCCTTGATTTGGACATGTTCATGGCCTCAGAACTGTAAACTTGTAAGCTAATAAATCCCCATTGTAAAAGCCAACTCATTTTGGTATATGACATGTAAGAAAGGGATAAGTTTAGTTTTCACATAGAGACAGCATGGAATAAGGGAAATGGAGGCAAAACCAGTTTAAACAAGCCCCAAAGAGAAGAGAGAATCTGCCTGCTCCTTATATGGAAAAGTAACCATAGTTACTGGAATGTAAAGAGATATGAGGTAATATCAGAGGCGGGAACTCACAGCAAAAAAAAAAATAAAAATTTGAGGGGGATAGGCTGATCAGTTCAAAATCTCAATAATGAGCTAGTTGGCTCTCTAGGATTGGCTGTACAAATTAAAATCTCAAAAGATGAATTAGTTAGTGTTCTCGGATAGGCTGTAACCTCTGTAGTACCCAGTCAATGGGGAAACAGGGGAGGGACTTGCGAATTAGGAGTAGGAGATTTAAAGATCGCCATTCTCTTCCTCTGGCGCGCCAGTCTTCCATGTGTTTGACTGGACGCCCTATCTTGCAAGATTGTAAATAAATTCTTTTCTCCTCCAAAACCGAGTGAGCGTTTATTCCCTTACAGGAACAGCTTTATTTCCGACAACTTGGGGGCTCGTCCGGGATCCGAAGCTTCGGAGGGGGACCCCTGAGGTGGACAAAGGGAAGGCGTGCCCCGCTGATTGAGCGGTCTCGGACTCCGCCATTGGGGGCCCATCTCCGGCAGCTAAAGGGCCCGAGACCAGATGCTTGGATCTGCCGGTTGTGGATGAGAAAAGGGGGAAAAGAAAAGGCCTGCCTCTGGTTAACCAGGCAACTCCGTGCACGGACCAAGGTAAGGAAAGAAATATTATATTACCTTGGTGGTTAAAGCATTCTGAGAGTCTGGGGCTGATCCTGAGGGAAAGATGCCCAAACAAGACTCAGAATGGGGACATTCTGATGAGCCTAGAACTGATCCTAAGGGAAAGATGCTCAGGCAAGACTCAGAATGTGGAATAGAGGCAGTCAGCCGGCCGGGAATAAAGGGAAGGGGGTACCTTTAGGGTCCCCGGGGAACATTCCTCTAAATAATCCATTGGGAAACATGTTAAAACATTGGGCTAAAAGTATTTGGACCAAGGGAAAGGGTAAAAGAAAATGATCAAATATTATTGTTATGTTTAGACAAAAAAAAAAAAAAAAAAGCATTTTGCTGCCAAATATATTCTGGCCAAAATATAAGGCAGATAAGAGTTGGCTTTGTGCTGACCTCGTGTGTCATGTTAATAAAAATAAACTTTTTTCCAAGGCAGAATTGAACTGTGCCATGTGCTGGCTGCAGGGAAAAAAGAAACTAAAACCTGGGATAAGCATTCCCCCACCTTATGGTTTCCCCTCCCCCACCGGGGCGGGAACCATTAAAGCCTGAGGTTTTGGTGGAAGCAGTCTATGCCCCCAGGCAATTGGAGAGCCAGTTAATGCTGACTGCTCCAGTAATTACAACCCACCAAAAGTTAAGAAAAGAAAAAAAAAAAAAAAAAATGGAGAGATTTCCAAAAGTTTCCGTTTCTAAAGGCTCTTAAAGAAAGGAAGGTAAGAATCATTAATAAAAAGCCTAGCAAGGCTAGCTGAATAACAATTAACTTGATTCTTAAAATCTGGTTTATGTAAATATCCCTTTCTTGGGAGAAGAAAGGGAAATAGGAAAGAGGGCGGCTATGAGAGAAAGAGAGAGACTGCATCCACCTAAAATAAAATTGGCTGTACCCATATCCCCAAAGAACGATGAAAGTTGAGGTCTGAAGTCAAGTGGTCTCAGGCTGGGAGAGTGGAGTGGCCCACATGCATGAAAAGGGTGAGTTTGCCCTGGGGGTTGAGGGTGGGCCTTCCGCCTCAATGCTCTAGAAAAGTTTTGCCGCCTCAGGACCCAGAGGGTGGAGCACATTCCCAGGGGAATGGGAAAAGCCTGGCTGCCACCCCACTGTTCAGAGAAGGCAGAGCCTTTACCCCGAAGAGGCAGAGTCTGGGTGGCACCCCGATGTTTAAGAAGGGTGGGGCCTAAAAGGTAATCTCCCCAACATCACCCCAGACTTTGAAAAGAAAAGGGCTGCCACAAAAGCCTCTAAAAAGGGTTGAACTCCCACTCCCTCAAGCCCCAAGAATACAATGTCATTCTGTTAATAACTCAGACTTTAAAAGGTCAGCTATATAAAGGAATTTTAGCCTAATATTCAGAGAAGATCCAAAAATCGATGAATGGCTGAATAAGCCATTAGAGGAAATATTCAGAGAGTCAACAAGCCAGGGAGGAAACAGACAAAAGTGAGATAGAGAAGTAATTGGAGCAGTTTAAAAAAAAAAAAAAAAAAAGAGGAAGGAAATTTGTAGCATGGGGTTTGTGTGATTCTCCATTCATATACTTATGTGGGGCTAAACAGGTATTAATAAATACATTTACATATTTTAGTGTGCTGTGTAATTAAGTCTAAGGCATGTGGAAGCTACATTTAAAGTCCCTTAATGTGTGTATCAGGGTATACAGGAAGTTATATGTACATTTTTTAGGACTGTATTTGGATGCATTCTGAGAGTTAAAACTTCATGAATCTAATGGGAGTTTAAGTTGTATGTTTACACAGGAATGTGGGATAGTTGTATTTGTATGTAATAAAAGCATGTAATATAATTATGTAGGAGTCTTTCAAACTGTGAAAGTTTGTCAGTGCGTAATTTAAAACTTGGCAAAAATTTCCTGTGTACTCATCTATAGTAAACTGAAGCTATTTCTTTGTGTCTTTATAGCGTATACTAGTTTGTGTGTACTCTAAAGCTGCGCAATTGTGTGCAGTTTCACAATAGTGTGAAAAATGAAAAAAAAAAAGTGAGAAAAACTGTGTAAAAGTTTTCTATGTATGTGTAACAGTAGTGTATTGGCTATACATGCTTGTAAATGGGAATGTATGTCTGTTTCGTATGGTTATGAGTGTGTATATAAGTTATATGTGTCTGTATTCCAGATATATGAGACTGTGTATTCTTGTAAAAAGCAGAATAATTTTTCTGATATATTTTGGGCAAAAGCAAAAGGTCCATACTCAAAGTGCAAGTAAATGTTCCTATAAAAGGGTTTAAGGTTCACTAAAGCTGAATTAAACAAACTTAGAACAGTGAATGGTTCATATCTCTTCCCAGGTCTCCATTTGGTAATGCCAGGTTGCTATCTTAACATTAAGTCTAATAGGAATAAAGACAGCACATATATTGTCAAATACTACACACCAAGGCTTGTCCTCCTCTCCCTGGAGAGTGGGTTTTTACTCATCTAACAGCAAAACTTGTGTGTATGTTCAGGGTATGCATATATGTGAATCACGTATATTCAAGCATCACTAAACTAGGTGTACTAAAAACTGAATTTTAAGTTAGCATTTAAGAGTGGTAAGCCTTTTTATGTTCATTAATCTTAGGTTATTGTAAATTATTGTTGTCCTTTAGTCTAATTGTTCTAGCCCGAAATGTTGGTAAGTTCTTGCTGCTCTTCATGCACATGACTTCAGGAGTGTCTGTACCTAAAGCAGGTATTAGCAGTTTTACACTAGGGGAGTCATTAGAGGGGTACAAGCCATGTGTGATTTAGTACTTAGGCAATTACAAGGTGTAGGCCTTTGGTTCTTGGTTTGCCTTTCCCCAGGAGGACTGGAGAGCTCCCCTCCCTAGACACAAAGGATCTTTTTCTTAAGAATTATATACTGGCCTTGTCTTCTACTTTATCATCTCTCAGGCACCGTGGACTGTTGGCTCAGACCCCGCCTCTTGAATTTGCTGCCCATCAACATCAGCCTGGCAGCTGGGTTCTGATCCAGTCATGGAAAGAATCCAAACTTCAACCGATCTGGGAAGGACCCTATCAGGTCTTGCTGACAACTGAGACGGCAGTCCGAACGGCAGAAAGAGGGTGGACTCATTACACACGAGTGAAGGGACCGGTGCCTGAACCAGACGATAAGTATCCAGCAACTCAACCTGAATCCTGGAAAGTGACTCCTACCTCAAATCCCCTAAGGATCACTTTAAATAGGCAACAGTTAAAGGAACATATTAGAAGGGAGAAAGGGCTGAATTAAACCCTATGTTTGCATTGTAATCTGTGTATAGCTTAATGATGAAATTGCTTATGCTGATCATAATGTTCTATATTCAAGGAGCAACAGGTTCTGCTAAGCTGGTTATAAGTGTAGTCAAAGGCTCAAAGTCTCAAACTGTACAATTTGATGTTTGTCAGGTAATGAGCTGTAAAAATCTAAAACATCAGCAACAACTGAGGGAGGAATATAAGCATTTATGTAAGCAGACTGTTCAAATAGAAAGCAAGATTGTTGGGGGGCGAACATTTGAGAGTATAACTTATGAGACACCTAACCCCTGTTATTCTTGGAACACTGCTTGGTGAACCACACAGTATGAGAAATGGGTCTTACCCAGGTTGGAAGAAAAACCATTAAGGGAAACTTGGCTGAAATTTAACTCTCCAGTTCAAATTGACCCCAAGGTCATTAGAATACTTAAGGCCAAAGACTTAAAGCAAACCACAGAAATAGAGACAGGTTATGGAAATACAAATGCCTGGGTAGAATGGGTCAAATATACCATCCAGAGTCTAAACAGAAGTGACTGTTATGCTTGTGCAACCAAACAACCCACTGTTCAGATTATGCCTTTCCCCTTGGAAATGAAAAAGCATGAAAAGGAGTTTAAATGTATAACACTCCTCTTTCAAAATGCTACTCCTGGTGAAAGTTGTAGTACGTTGTCCTCCCTTTTCCCTCCAGTCCAGAAGGGAAGTGTCAAAGCCATACCAGCGTCTCACCTTGGTCCCGGAAACCACTCTGACTGTCTTTCCAGATGGGAAGAAGGGCTCCAGGATCTTGGTACCATGGCTTTGTGTACACAGGTGTGGAATGTGAGCAAGTACTGGCAACTTCTTCAGCCTAACTATACCCCGAGCAGACCTCTGGTGGTACTGTGAGAAGGGCATCCTCTGGGCAACACTACCTGAAAGGTGGGAAGGAACCTGTGCTCTGGTTCAATTGGCTATCTCATTTACCCTGGCATTTAAAAGTAATAAGAAAGTACCAACCCAAGGCAAAGGAAAAAAAAAATGTACAAAATGTACCCGGTTCCTTCAATAAAAAAATTGTTTGTAGATAGTATAGGGGTCCCCCGGAAAGTTCCTAATAAGTTTAAAGCTAAAAATCAAGTAGCTGCAGAATTTGAATCGTCCTTATTCTGGTGAGTCACCATCAATGAAAATGTCAATCATCAGCTAAAATTTATCAACTATACCAGGAATGTCATTAAAGAAATAGCAGAACAGTTAAATGCCACTAGCCGAATGGCATGGGAAAACAGAATGGTCCTAGACATGATGCTAGCTGAAAAAGGAGGCGTCTGTGCTATAGTTGGGGGAAATTGTCGCACATTCATCCCCAATAATACCGCACCTAATGAAACTATCACCAAAGCCCTACAAGGCTTAACAGCCTTATTTCAGAAAACAGAAAAGAATTCTAGCATTAACAACCCACTCACAGAATGGTTGAAAAATTGGTTCGAGAAATGAAAAAGAATTGCAACATCTATTTTAATTTTCCTTATCATTCCAGCCAAAATGTTTATAACAGCTGGGTGCTACATAATCCCATGTGCTCAAAGGCTAGTTCAAAAACCCATCAAAACCACTAGAATCAAAAATAAGAAAAATCCCTATAATGAGAAATGTAAAAAAGCCCTTAACAAATTTGAGAATCTAAAATGTAAAAACTAAAAGGGTTTTAAAAAAAAAAAGAGGAGGGAATCTGTAAGAAAGGGATAAGTTTAGTTTTCACATAGAGACAGCATGGAATAAGGGAAATGGAGGCAAAACCAGTTTAAACAAGCCCCAAAGAGAAGAGAGAATCTGCCTGCTCCTTATATGGAAAAGTAACCATAGTTACTGGAATGTAAAGAGATATGAGGTAATATCAGAGGCGGGAACTCACAGCAAAAAAAAAATTAAAATTTGAGGGGGATAGGCTGATCAGTTCAAAATCTCAATAATGAGCTAGTTGGCTCTCTAGGATTGGCTGTACAAATTAAAATCTCAAAAGATGAATTAGTTAGTGTTCTCGGATAGGCTGTAACCTCTGTAGTACCCAGTCAATGGGGAAACAGGAGAGGGACTTGCGAATTAGGAGTAGGAGATTTAAAGATCGCCATTCTCTTCCTCTGGCGCACCAGTCTTCCATGTGTTTGACTGGACGCCCTATCTTGCAAGATTGTAAATAAATTCTTTTCTCCTCCAAAACGAAGTGAGCGTTTATTCCCTTACAGGAACCGCTTTATTTCCGACAGACAGTTTTAGCAAACTAAAACAGAAGGAAAAAAGGCAACACAATTAAAAAAATGAGCAGAAGACATTCACCAACATTTCACAGAAGAGCCACTACAAATGTCTAACAAATTGATAAGAGATAATCTAATTAACTGGTAATAAGGGTAAGGCAAAATAAACTCACAATGAAATATCACTTCATAAGCATAAGACTAATAAAAAATTAAAAGTTCTATTACACTAATAGCCAGCATGAATATACAGAAAAAAGTACTCTCATACTTTGTGAGAAGTAAAGTGAAGTGTTACAGATATTTTGGGAACAACTTTCAAAATTAAAAATACATAATACTGAGTGAGGTCATCAAGATGGCAGAATAAAACATGCTAGGGAACATTCCCAATTAGAAATAGCAATAAAAAGACAAAATCAACTTTCTCAAAACTCTGGAAGATAACAGTGCTGGTTTGAATCTGTTATGTATCCCATTAAAGACAATGTTCCTTTAATTCATTCTTATGGGGACAAACCTATTATGGGTAGGATCTTTGGAACAGGATGTTTCCATGGACATGTGACTCACTCAATTGTGGGTGGGACCTTTTGATTAGATTATTTCCATGGAAATATGACCCTGCCCATTCAAGGTGGGCATTAATTAGTTTACTGGAGTCCTTAAGAGAGTTCAGGGAGAAAGAGACAGCTCAGAGTTGACAAAGACCCAGATACCTGGAGATGCAGACAGAAAGATGTCTGGAGATGCTAAGACATGAAGCCCAGAACTTGCCCCGGAGAAGCTAAGTAACAACCCACATATGCTTAAAGAGAAAGTCACTGGAATCAAAAGTTGAAAGCAATACAACCCAGGAGCAACGGACCAACAAATACTAGCCATGTGCCTTCCCAGCTGTCAGAGGTATTCCGGACACCATCAGCCTTTCTTCAGTTAAGGTATCCTCTTGATGCCTTAGTTTGGACACTTTTATGGCCTTAATAACTGTAAATTTGTAACCTAATAAATCCCCTTTATAAAAGCCAATCCATTTCTGTTATATCGTATTCCGGCAGCTTTAGCAAACTGAAACAATAACCAAGACTAGAGAACAACTCAATAAATGCTGAATAGGAAAAAATAGACAAAAAATTTAAATGGTAGGAGAGCAATGAAACAATTTTACTGGTCCTAGCTCCTCCCCTAGGCTTGGCTCCACAGTTCGTGCAACTCAGGCAGTGGCTCAACAGCCTGCATATATTTAAGTGCAGATCTCAGAGACTTGGTAGAAACACAATAGCAGCTGAGTATCTTGCACACACTCAAGTACAGAGAAATTACATGTAGTATGATACATACACAACATGGAAAATTACACAGTCATGAAAAAAATTATCTTAGAGAACTTCCACAAGTATTACAGAGTGAAAAAAAATGCAAAAAATAAAAAAGTTCAAGTAATAAAATCCCACACACCTATTAGAATGGCTAAAATTCAAAACACTGACAATACCAAATCCTTGGTATATTTGTAATTGCCAAAAATTGGAAGCAACCAAGATGTATTTCAATAAGTGAATGGATAAACAAACTTGTATACATTCATACAATGAAATATTACTCAGAAATAAAAAGAAATAAGCTATCAAGCCACAAAAAGGTAAGGAAGAATCTTAAATCATATTGCTAAATGAAGGAAGCCAGTTTGAAAAGACAACATTCTATAGGATTCCAACTATACAACACCAGAAAAGGCAAAACTATAGAGAAAGTAAAAATATCAGTGCTTGCCAGGGGTACCATAGGGGAGGGGAGGATGACTAGGTGAGCAGAGAACATTTTTAGAACAGTGAAACTATTCTATAAGATACTATACTGGTGAATCCAAGACATTACGCATTTGTCAAAACCCATAGAACTGTACAACACAAAAAAATGAACCCTAATGTAAACTATGAGCATCAGTTAATAATAATATATCAATATCAGTTCAATTATAACAAATGTACCACACTAATGCAAGATGTTAACAACAGGAGAAACTGATGGGGGGGGTGGCATAATATGAGAACTCTCTGTACTTTCTGCACAATTTTTCTGTATACCTAAAACTGCTCTAAAAAAAAGTCTATTTTTAAAAAAGGAACCAAAAAGCTTCCTAAGAGAAACAAGCTGTCTGCAAAGAAATGTGAATCCCACTTCCCATCTACAAGCCATATGCAAGTCAACGATAGTACCTTCAAATTTCAGGGGTAAAACTATTGTTGACCTAAAATTCCATACCTACACAAACTGGCTGTCAAGTGAGAGCAGAAAGAACATATTTTCACCATGAAAGAATTCAGGAAGTTTATCCCCAGTGGTGTTTTGTTCCAGTAAACATAGAAGATGACAGAAGTCACTACAGGATGCCATTCCCCAACATAATCTTTAAACAACTAGCAAAAATCAGCAGAGCCATCTACCTCAAAACTCAACAAAACAGTTAAATGGTTGTAATAACTAGGGAAGAATCAAGAAATGCAGCTTGAAAAACAGTAGGCGAAGTCATAGTGTCCTTACTAACTCTTCCTCCACACCCTCCCCAGCATGATGTGGTGCCAACATAAGTGCCCACTGCCCTGTTTCAAGAGTAACAACTATGGCCCATACTACGGTGCCTGTATGTCAGTGCCAATCCAGCAGGTGGAAGCCTAAAAGTCTGACCCAGGACACATTACTCCAGCTCACCCTTCCAGAACTTGTCCTGCACATAGAGAAGCAGATTGCAGGCAGCTAAAAAAGGGTAAGAAATAAGTAAATCAAAGGAGCCTGAGGCATTTGAATTCCTGTAAATGGGGAAATTCCTAAGGCCACAAGCAAGCACAACACCAGGGCAAGAAGCAGGCTGCATGCAGGCTTGGATAAGACAGAGAGGAACCTGCACTTCACCTCTGTCTTAAGCTGATCATCTTGATAGGAGGGCTAAGCTCTGAAGGAAACCACCAGCAAAAGCAGAGCCAATCTGCAAAAACCACGAAAGGAAATCGTATCACTAGCTAGATACATGCTTAAGGAACAGACAGATTAGGAATTAAATCCTAGAGTCAACATTTTAAAATATTAAAATGCACTGTGAAAGAAAGGATTACAAGACAAACAAAGAAACAGGAAATAATGGCACATCAAAACGACAAGATTAAAATCCAGAAACTATCAAAACAATGAGGATGAGACTTTGGACAAAGTGGATGAAGATTTTTAAAAAATTGATCCTCAATATGGTCAAGGAGATAATGAAAACATAGAGAAAGAAATAAAGGATATCAGGAAAACAATGAATGAAGAATATGAGAATCTCAATAAAGAAACAGAAATTTTAAAAAGAACCAAACAGAATTACTGGAGATGAAGAATGCAATACCTGAAATGAAAAATTACTTAGGGGGTTTCAACAGCAGACTGGAGCTGGCAGAAGGCAGAATCAGTGATCCTGAATACAAGACAACTGAAATGATTCAGGCTGAGGAACAGAAGGAAAAAGAATTTTAAAAAGCAAACTGAGCCTAAGAGACCCATGGGACACCATCAACGGCACCAATATACACACTATGGTAGTCCAAGAAGGAGAAGAGAGAGAGAAGGAGCAGAAAGAATATTCAAAGAAATAATGGCAAATTTTACAAAAGACATGAATATGCACATTCAATAAGCCCAACCAACCCCAAACAGGATAAACTCGAACACAATCACATCCAGACACAGAGTAACTGCCAAATGCCAAGGACAAGGAGAGAGTTCTGAAAGCTGCAAGAGAAAAGCAATGAAGAAAAAGCAATGAGTTATGTACAAAGGAAACCCAATAAGATTAAGTGACGATTTTTCAACAGACAATGCAGAGGAAAGAAGGCAGGGGGATGAAATATTTAAAGTGCTAAGAAGAAAACAACTGTCAACCAAGAATTTTATATCTGGTGAAACTTGCTTTCAAACATGAGGGATAAATTAACACATTCCCAGGTGAACAAAAGCTGAGAGAATTCATCACCACTAGACCTAGCCTACAAGCAATGCTGAAGAGAGTTCTTCAGAATGAAATGGAAAGGACACTAGACAGTGAATCAAAGTGGCATAAAAAAAGATTGCTGGTAAGGGTAATTATACGGATAATTATAAAGGCTAGAACTTTTCTATTGTATTCTGGGGGACATAGCTCCACTTTTTACTTCTTACAGGTTCCGAAATGCAAATGCATAAAAGTAATGATAAATCTATGGTTTTGGACATACAATGTATAAAAGATATAATTTGTAACAAATATATCCAAAAGATGGGGGGATGGAGGAGTATAGGAATAGTGTGTGTTTGATACTGAAGTTAGGTTGGTATTAAATCAAATGTGACTGTTATGAATTTAGGATGTTAAACTTAAGCCCCATGGTATCCACAAAGAAAATATATGAAAAATATAAACAGAAAGAAATGACAATGGACTCTTAAATGGAACAGTACAAAAGAATCAAACAAATATGAAAGTAGGTACTATGGAAGAATTGAGAGTCAAAAAAAGGCACACAACTTACAGAGACAAAATAGTAAAATGGCAGAAGAAAGTCCTGCATCCTTGACAGTTGTTTCAAATTTAAATGGATTAATTCTCCAGTGAAATGACAGACTGGCAGAATGGATTAAAAAAAAAAGCATAAGCCAACTATATGATGCTCACAAGAGACTCATCTTAAATTCAAAGACATAAGTAGGTTGAAAGTAAAAGGACAGAAAAAAATACACCATGCAAACTAGTAACCAAAAGAGACCCGGGGTAGCTATTCTTATCAGATAAAATAGACTGTAACTCAAAAACTGTTACAAGGAACAAAGAAGGTAACTATATGCTGATAAATGGATCAAATCAACAGTAAGACAATTGTAAATATATATGCACCTAATGGCAGAGTCACAAATATATGAAGCAATATTGACAAATATGAAGGGAGAAATAGTTCAACATTAATACTTGGAGTCATCAATACACCACTTTCAATAATGTGTATTGAAAGAAAATCAATAAGGAAATAGAAGACCTGAGTGATACTCTAAACCAACTACACCTAAGAGACATATATAGAATACCTCACCCAACAGCATCAGAATACACGTTCTTCTCCAGAGAACATGAATCATTCATTGTCCAGGACAGACCATTTGTTAAGTCACAAAATATGTCTCAATAAGTTCAAAAATACTAACATAATACAAGGTATCTTCTCTGACCACAATGGAATGAAAATGAAATGAATAACAAAGGAAAAACAGAAAAATACACAAACACGTATAAACTTACAAATGCACTCTTAAACAACCAACTGGTCAAAGAAAAAAATCACAAGGGAAATTAGAAAATATCTTGAAACAAGTGAAAATGAAAACACAACATACCAAAACTTATGGATGCAGCAAAGGCAGTACTGAGAGGGAAATTTATAGCTTTAAATGTTTATACCAAAAAGGAAGAAAGATTTCAAATCAGAGCCCCGACCTCAAAACTGGAGGAACTAGAGAAAGGAGAACGAAACACAAAGCAAGCAGAAGGAATGCAATAACAAAGATTAGAGTGGAGAAAAATGAAATAGAGACCAAAAAAATAAGAGAATCAACAAACTCAAAAATTGTTTCCCTGAAAAGATCAATAAAATTGGTAAACTTTTAGCTAGACTGATGAAGGAAAAAAGAGGATGCAAATAACTAAAATGAGAAATGATATTGGGGCTATTACTAACGACCCCACAGAAATAAAAAAGATTATAAGAGGATACTATGAACAACTGTACCCCAACAAATTACAACCTGGATAAAATGGGCAAATTTCTAGAAACACACAAACTTACCTACACTGACTCAGAAAAGAAATAGAAGCTCTCCACAGACCAATACCTAATAAAGATTGAATCAATAATCAAAAACTTCCCAACCAAGAAAAGCCCCAAACCAGATGGCTTCCCTGGTGAATTTTACCCAACATTTCAAGAAGAATTAGCACCAATCTTGCTCCAACTCTCCATAAAATTGAAGAGGATAGAACACTCCATAACTTATTCAATGAGACCAACTCGCCTTAATGCCAAAGCCAGATACAGATCTCATAAGAAAAGAAAATTAGAGAACAATATCCCTTATGAATAGAGACGAAAAATCTTCAACAAAATGCTAGCAAACTGACTCCAACAGAATATTAAAAAAGTTATATGCCATGATAAAGTGGGATTTATACCACGTATGTCGGTGATTCAACATAAGAAAATCATTAATGTAATACACTACAGTAACAGAACAAAGCGGAAGAAAACAGATGATCATCTTAATTGAAGCAGAAAAGACATTTGACAAAATTCAGCACGACTTCCTGATAAAAACACTTAAGAAGCTAGGAATAGAAGGAAACTTTCTCAACATGATGAAGAGCATATACGAAAAATTGAACACTAATATCATACGCAATGGTGAAAGACTGAAAGCTTTCTATCTAAGATCAGGAACAAGACAAGGATGCCCACTGTCATCACAGTTCCTGGAAGGTCTAGTCAGAGCAATTAGGCAAGAAAAATAACAGGCATCCAAATTGGAAAGGAAGAAGTGAAAAGTTCCCTATTTGCAAGATGACAGGATCCTATATACAAAAATCCTGAAAAATCCACAACAATGTTATTAGAATTAGTAAAGTAATCGGCAAAGTTGCAGGTTACAACATCAACCACAAAAATCAGTAGTGTTTCTATACAATATGAAAAACAAATCAAGAAAACAAATTCCATTTACAACAGCAACTAAAAGAATCAAATATCTAGGAATAAATCTAACCAAAGATGTAAAAGACTTGTACTCAGAAAACTAAACATTGCTAAAAGAAATCAAAGATGACTTTAATCAGTGGAAAAATATTCCATGTTCATAGACTGGAAGAGTAAATGGTAAGATGTCAATTCTACCCAAAGCAATTTACAGACTCAATGCTATCCCAATTAAAATTCCAACAGCCTTCTTTGCAGAAATGGAAAAACCAATCATCAGATGTATATGGGAGGGTAAGGAGCTCCAAATAACCAGAGCTATCTTGAACAAAGTTGGAAGACTCACACTTCCCAATTTTATAACGTATTACAAAGCCACAGTAATCAAAATAGCATGGTACTGCCACAAGGACAAATATACAGACCAATGGAATCCAATTGATAGTTTAGAAATAAAACATCACATCTACAGCCACCTGAATTTTGACAAGGGTGGCAAGTCCACTCAAAGGGGAAAGAATAGTTTCTGCAACAAATGGTGCCAGGAAAACTGGATGTCCATATGCAAAACAATGAAGGTGGCCCCCTACCTCACACCATATACAAAAATCAATTCAAAATAGACCAAAGATCTAAATATAGGAATATATAAAACTCCTAGAAGGAACCATAAGGAAGCATTTTCAGGACCTTGTTTTATGCAATGATTTCTTAGACTAAATGTCAAAAGTATGAGCAACATACTTCTGGCATAAAGTCTAAGAAAAATACATAAATGGGACCTCATCAAAATTAAAAACTATGTGCATCAAAGGACTTCATCATGAATGTAAAAAGACAATCTATAGTATGGAAGAGAATATTTGTAAACCATATATCCTATAAGGGTTTAATATGCAGAATATATAAAGAAATCCTTCAACTCAACAACAAAAAGACAACCAAAAGAAAATATCCAAATGGCCAAAAAGCATATGAGAAGATGCTCAACATCATTAGATATTACTGAAATGCAAATCAAAACCAAAATGAGATACCATTTCACACCCACTAAAATGGCTATCATTTAAAAAATGGGAAATAAAGAATGTTGAGAGGATATGGACAAGTAAGAACACTCATTCATTGCTGGTGGGTATGTAAAGTGGTGCAGCCACTGTAGAAGACAATTGGCAATTCTTAAGAAAGTTAAGTATAGAATTTGTACGGCAATCCCACTTCTAGGTATATACCAAAAAGAATTGAAAGCAGGACTCAGACAAATGCTCACCAATGTTCACAGAGGCGTTATTCACAACTGCAAAAGATGGAAGCTACCCAAGAGTCCATAAGCTGGTGAACGGATAACCAAAATGTGTATATACCTAAAATGGAATACTATTCAGCCATAAAAAGGAACAAAGTTCTCATATATGCAAAACATGGATGAATCTTGAAGACATCATGTTGACTGAAATGAGCCAGACACGAAAGGACAAATCTAGTATGATCTCACTGATATGAAATACTTGGAATAAGCAAATTCATAGAATCAGAAACCAGAACATAATTCTAGGATCCAGGGGCCAGGATGGGTGTAGGGATGCAGGAGTTACCGCTTAATTGAGACAGAATTTCTATTTGGGGTAATGGAAAAGTTTTTGTAATGGATGGTGATAATGGTTGCACAGTATTGTGAATGTAATTAAACAGCACTGAATTATATATTTGAATATGGTTAAAAAGGAAAATTTTAGGTTGTATATGTATTACTAGAATAAAAATAAAATTTAAGAAACATAGGACTGTACAACACAGTGATCTCTAATGTAAACTATGAACTAGTCAATAGTAGTTAATTAATATTAACTACAGTTAATGGCACAATTATAATAATATTATTTCATCAATTTTAACAAAGGTACCACACTAATTCAAGGCGTTAAAAATGGTGGGGGGAGGGGGGCAGTGGTATACAGGAACTCTATATTGTCTGCATGATTTTTCTGCAAACCTACAACTTCTACAATTAAAAAAAAAAAACTTATTTAAAAAAAAAAAAGAAAGTTTATCATCCACACATTCTTGATTTAGAAATTGACCAAGGTATAGTCATAATCTAGCACAACAAAGGAGTAAATCAAAAATGGAAAATATCCTATCCTGGACAAAAAAAAATGGAACCATCCCAGGAGAACCAAGAAGGGATTACTATGACAGCAGCCATGTAGCAGCTAAAGAGCATGCCTAGATAAAAGAGATGAAGGTTTCTAAAAAGAATATCTTCAGGAAACAATATACCACATTAGAGATAACAGACTATGACACTGAAAAACTTGATGTACTAAAAGCACAAAATGCAAGGGAAAAAACAAAACCTCCAGCTACACAATAAAATTATGCTCCATATATGAAGAACCCAATTCCAAATCAGAATAAGTCAAGGGGCTTTATAAAACAAAGGGTAATGGTCCCAGGCAGCAGGGACCATTGGGGGCCATCTTAGAGGCTAGCTACCACAGTCTACTCTCTGGCCTCCAAGGATTCATATTCCACTCATATACAAAATAAATTCACCCTCCTCCCAAAGCCCCCAAAAGTTTCATCCTATTAGAGTAGCAGTTTCAGAGTCCAAAATCTCATCATCTAAATCAGGCCCAGGCATGAATGAGATTCCTCAGATGAAGTTCCCTAAGTATAACTCTCTGAGTACAATTCCTCCTGTATTAGTTTCCCAGGGCTGCCATAACAAATGCCACAAACTCGGTGACTTAAAATAATAGGAATTTGCCCTGACTCCCCAACCTGTCCAGCGGGTGTTTCAGCTTCTTTCCTCCCTCCAGCCCTCACCGCTCACCAGCTCCCTTCTTCTGCCCCAGGCCGCCATGGAGCAGCCCCCGGCGCCCAAGAGTAAGCTAAAAAAGCTGAGTGAAGACAGTTTGACTAAGCAGCCTGAAGAAGTGTTTGACGTTTTAGAGAAACTTGGAGAGGGGTCTCATGGAAGTGTATTTAAAGCAATACATAAGGAATCTGGTCAAGTTGTGGCAATTAAACAAGTACCTGTTGAATCAGATCTTCAGGAAATAAAGAAATTTCTATTATGCAGCAGTGTGACAGTCCATATGTTGTAAAGTACTATGGCAGTTACTTTAAAAACATGGACCTCTGGATTGTTATGGAGTACTGTGGAGCTGGCTCAGTCTCAGACATAATCAGATTACAAAACAAGACATTAATGGAAGATGAAATTGCAACCATTCTTAAGTCTACATTGAAAAGATTAGAGTATTTACACTTCATGAGAAACACACACAGAGATATAAAAGCTGGGAATATTCTCCTCAATACAGAAGGATATGCAAAGTTGGCAGATTTTGGAGTGGATGGTCAGTTAACAGACACAATGGCAAAACGCAATACTGTGATAGGAACTCCATTTTGGATGGCTCCTGAGGTAATCCAAGAAATAGGCTATAACTGTGTGGCAGACATCTGGTCCCTTGGCATCACATCTATAGAAATGGCTGAAGGAAAACCTCCTTATGCTGATACACATCCAATGAGGGCTATTTTTATTGATTCCCACAAATCCACCACCAACATCCAGGAAACCAGAACTTTGCTCTGATGATTTTATTAATTTTGTTAAGAAGTGCCTAGTGAAGAATCCTGAGCAGATAGCTACTGCAACACAACTTTTACAGGATGAAGACAAGCTGGATTCTCATATCATGGTGAAGACCAGTTCAGAAAGTGTGGGCACTGTGCAGGCCACAAACACAATGAGTGAAGAGGCCCAGACCATGACTGAACGTAACAGCACGATGTTAAGAGTCGGACCTAGGGACCATGGTTATAAACAGTGAGGATGAAGAAGAAGAAGATGGAACTATGAAAAGAAATGCAAATTCACCACAAGTACAAAGACCATCTTTCATGGACTACTTTGATAAACAGGACTTCAAGAGCAAGAGTCATGAAAACTGTAATCAGAACATGCATGAACCCTCCCCTATGTCAAAAAATGTTTTTCCTGATAACTAGAAAGTTCCTCAAGATGGAGACTTTGACTTCTTAAAAAAATCTAAGTTTAAAAGAACTACAGATGCGGTTAAAAGTGTTGGACCCTATGATGGAACGAGAAATAGAAGAGCTTCGTCAAAGATACACTGCGAAAAGACAACCCATTCTGGATGCAATGGATGCAAAAAAAAAGAAGACAGCAAAACTTTTGAGTCTAATTTCTTCTCCGATTTTTTTTTTTCTGTATAGCTATTCTGGAGACCAAGAACCACTAAAAATTGAAGGAATATCATGTTTGTATTGTTTCTTAATCCCTAAGATTTCAGCTGTACAACTGGGCAAAGGTCTGAAACTGATGGTACATACCCAGGTGAATTCCCAAAAGGCAGAATTCATAGCTGTAGTCTCTATATTTTCATTTTTAAAATGAAATGATGAAAACAGCAGAATGTATTCTTCTCTTTACCTGTCAACTGTAAATTAGATTGTAAAATGAAGGCTGTATCCAAAAATCCTGAAAACCCAAAGCTATGGTTTAATTGTACAGTACCGAAGGCTTTCTGTTACTCTTCATTCCTATGTAGTAGTCTATTTATTGTATCCCCTGAGGTCAACTTATTAATTTATGCTATCTCACTTTGTTTTCTTTTTTAAGGACAAGATTAGGGTAGCTTTGGTGAAGGAAGGGGACATATTAATAGCTGACAATGGATAACCAAATTACACTTTCAGCCAGGAGATAGGGATACAGTCCTTGACTTCCAGGATAGTTTTCCAATAGAAACAAAGCAATAATAGCAATAGCATCCAACTGGACCAGGCATTTTTTATACTGAAGCAATACTTGCATTTTTACCTTTTGAAATTTTGTCTAATTTTTTTTTTTCATTTTTGATGTTTGGTACAAATAGAACTACATATATTTAGGTTAAATAGAGCTACAGTGTTTAAAACCAAAGAATTCAATTGAACCTTGGCACCAAAAAGAAGTGTGGTAATTACCTAAAAAGAAATTAAACCTGAAGACAAATGTAGTTTATTAATATCATTTCATCGTTCATATGTAGGTCTGAAAACTAAACTGTATCAAACTGTAATAAGCTTCTCAAATTTGGTTCTGTGGAAATGTGCTCTATTGTCACAGGACTTTTTTGTTGGTTTTCATTTATTTCCTGGGAATTGGTAAACATCATGTGCCTGATGATAACAAAATAGCAAAAACATTTATACTCAACTGTACAAGCCTTGGGGACCGGGGGAAAAAAAAAAGATTAAAACCATTAAAAAGAAACTCAAAAAAAAAAAAAATAGTAACAGGAATTTATTCTTTCACAGTTCTGGAGGCAAGAAGTCTGAAAATCAAGGTGTCACCAAGGACAGGCTCTCTCCAATCATTCTAGGGAAGAATCCTTCCTTGCCTCTTCCAACCTTCAGATGGTGACCATTAATCCTTGGTGTTCCATGGTTTGTAGATAATTACCTCCATCTTCACATGGCCTTCATCCCTGTGTGTCTCTGTCTTAGAGTATCTTCTCTGAGTGTCTTCTTATAAGGACACTAGTCATATTGGATTAAGTGACCACTCTACTCCTGTTTAAACTCATCTTAACTAATTAGATCTGTAACAACCCTCATTTCAAATAAGGTCCCATTCTGAGGTACTGGGAGCTAGGACTTCAGTAACATAATTCAACCCATACACCTCCTGACCTGTGAAACTACAGAGACAAGTTATCTGCCCCCTACCCATCCAGCATACACCAGGGAGACAGGCAAGAATAACTGCCATAGATATTCCTATACAAAAAGGGAGGAAATGGAAGGCACAAAAGAGTCAGTGATCCATAACAAGTCTGAAATCCAGCAGGACAAATGTTGGAAGTTCTTTGATTAGGTCTGGGCCTGGGAATAATTTTCAAGAGCTCTCAGTTCCGACCTCTGGGCTATTGATTCTGCCCTGCATCCTATCTCCTTGTCAGTGGAAGATAAAGCATTTGCAACTGAGGTTTGTTTTCTTTTTTAACATATTTTATTGTGAAATATAACATATATACAGAAAAGTGAGAACTTTCAAAGTACAATTTAACAAGTAGTTAGAGAGCAAATTTTAAGGAATGACATGGGTTAAGTTCCACGATTTCAGTTATTTCCTTATGAAATATAACATATATGCAGAAAGGTGATTAACTTTCAAACTACAATTCAACAAGTGGTTATAGAGCAAATTTCAAAGAATGTTACGGATTACAATTCCACAGTTTCAGTTTTCCCTTATTCTAAAATACATATACAGAAAGGTGATAACTTTCAAAGAACAATTTAATGACTAGCTATAGAGCAAAGAATGTTATGGGTTACAGTTTAGCTATTCTAATACCCTAGCATATATATATTTATATATATATATATATATATATATATATATATATATATATATTCAGTATTCATAATCCCTTGATAAGTCCTATCTTGTCTGTTGCTACCCCTCCCTCTTGTTTAATCACATTCTGTATCTTCAGGTACATCTGGACAATGACCATCCTAAGTTGTTCATATTGAAAAGGGGCATCAACATTATGGAGAAGGGGGCTGCATCTGGTTGACGTTCTTGGCGAGGCCATTGCCTCTGGGTTTTGGGATTTATCTGGCATAGGAACACTCTGGAGGATTTAAGTTTCTGAAAAATAAATTTAGTGAGTGAAACTTTTATAGGAACCTAGGTATTTCAGGGCTGCTGTTGTTTATGGCTTGCCATACTATGGCCATTTCAAATATTTAGCTGGAGCTTGCATAAGAGTAACCCCCAAGAGAGCATCTTGACTCTATGAAATCTCTCAGCCACTGTAACCTTATTCTGTTACCTTTCTTTTCCCCCTTTTTATAAAGAAGGCATTCTCAATCCCTTGATGGTATTGTGAACAGCTGATTGTACACCACAGATGATTGTATGATATGTGAATATATCTCAATAAAACTGAATTTTAAAAAAAAAAGAACTCAAAAAAAAATTAAATGAACAATGCGGGGAGGAGGGGATGGGCATGTTCTGAATATTCTTTTCATTTTAATTTTTATTTTATTTTTTGGAGTAATGAAAACATTCAAAGATTGATTGTGGGAATGAAGGTACACCTCTATGATGATACTGTGAACAACTGATTGTACACTTTAAATGACTGTATGTTATATGACTATATCTCAATAAAATTGCATTAAAAAAAACCTATGAGATAGCACTGTAACTAAATTTTCTAAAATAAATAATACCTAGAAATTTTTATTCCCCCCCCAAAAAATAATAATAAAGACCTCCAGTAGAGGCAAAAAAAACAATACAAAGATCTATCCAAAAGGTTGATTGTTAAGTAAATCATGATAAATCCATACATGCTGCCCATATAGAAACATCTTCTAGAAGACAATTTATTGACATAGAAAGTACTTTCAATAAATTCAAAGGTTTAAAAAGTAAACTTACCAAACAATATATATAGTACATTTTTAAATTACTGTGTACATATACAAACCCACACTGAAAAAAAGACTGATAGGACATAATTCAAAGTATTAACCATGACCACCATGTTTATCTCTTGAGTGTTTTTTGGTGATGGTGATTGTATTTTGGATTTTGTTATTTTTCCAAGTTCTCAATCTTTTCCATATCAAATCCATAACTAAATCCTATGAAATACATTTTTTTTTTCATTTGATTGGTCTCAGATATTCTAGGAATCTAACAGTATGACTCAACCAATAACATACCCAGAACACCATCCCAAAACATACATATTTTGGACTAGGTGCCTCAAACCAACCATTCATACTATGAGAAAGGTGTCAGGGAAACATAAAATACAGACTTTTTTTTTTTAATCAAAGATTTCAGAATCATAAGAATAATTCAACTTCATCTATACTTATGTTCCTACAAGTTTTTTTATTTGTTTTAATGGTTGAAATTGTTGTTGTTCTGGTTTCATGGAAGGAAAAAATAAATGCACTTTAAGTTAATGAAACTATACCAAGAATATGAAAAAACAACCTCAAGAGATTGATGAATGAAATGACTTATCTTAATAAATAAAAAGGACTTTTTACTTCATGGTACAATATTTTGGGGTCCAGCAGACATGCATCATCAGTTAATAGTCACTTTTTTAAAATCACAATTTCAAAATAATCACTTACCAAATACTATTCCTTTAGCAAATGGAGGAAACAATTCTGAATGTCGGAATAAGTTTTTGTGAATTTGCCAGAGTTCTTTGTGTAGTTTCTTAAAGTCACTGTATCGCTTCCATACAATTATCTAAAGAGAGGGGAAAATTAAACATATGTCACCTAGTGACAAACCAGCAAAAGACAGAGAGCAAGAGGAACTAACTGATGGAGCCAAATCAATACTTGAAAAGTAAAAGGTCTCAGGACAATGAGATTACAGGTGATTTTAATTTTTATATTGTTTGCTTATCTGTCATTTCTAATTTTGATACATGAACATATTTCTATCCTGAGAAAAACAGCAATGTTATTTTTGCATTTTAAGAATAGATCAAATTATGGCAAAACCAAATTGGCAAGGGATTAAGGAAGAAAGAGGTGATGGGCTTCTGAGGGCAATATCTTATTTAAGGTAAGTGTTACTATATAAAGTCGTGAAAAACACAAGCAAAAATCAGTTTCTCTAAAATACATTCAATTCTTTCCCACTGAAAAAAAGTGTTGTAAAATAGCTATTACTTTACTGAACCAACTCAACTTTCTTATTCACTAAAATCACTCTAATAAAATTCCTCAATGAAATAATGAGTGACAACCATGTATAAGATTACAAATTTAATAAAAGCTTAATCTTTCATTAAAAACATTCTCGGATATTTTGCTTACATACAATATTTCTTTTCAAATTATTAACTAACGATATTAAAAACTTCAGATCCCTTGAATTTACAAAACCACCCAATTCAATTAACATTATCCTTTTTACTGTTATATAACAGGATTTAAAACCTGCTGGATTATCTTTTATGGCAATCAATCAATATCACTACCACATTATTGGCTCATGAATTTTCTTTCCTTCTTTTTAAACAGTCTTTTCCTTCCATTGCAAAATTTCTGAATATGTGCCTACTTTCTAAAGCTATTTATTTATGAAATGACTTAAAAATGAAAGATTTCTGACATGATACATAGGAGAAAAGTTTTATTTCAGTTCTTTTTCCTTCCAAAATTTCATCAGTGAAATATGGTACCAGTAGACAAACTACACAATAATTTTTTAAGGTGGGGGAAGGGGTAACACCTCCATCTTTTTCTTTTCCTTTTCCAGACTGTTCATGCTCTAGAGAATCTAATGAATGAGAAGCCACATATTACCTGTTGCTGTCCTCTTCCAGATTTACTCATGCTTTTCTTAATAAATAAGACTTCAGAAAGAATTTTTTCAAGATTAAACAAAATAAGAAAGCTATTTCAGGGATGGAATCATATTCCCCACAAAAGGCATGTTCAGGTCCCAACCTCTGGTCCTGAGGGTGGGAATCCATTTGTAAATAGGACCTCTGAAGATGTTATTAGTTAAGGTGTGCCCAGACGGAATGAAGATGAGCCTTAATCCAATATGGCTAACATCCTTCTAAGTGAAGGAAATTGGACACAGAAAGAGAAGCCTGAAGGAGCAGCCAGAGGCTGGAAATCAATGCAACCCAAAAGAAAAAGGAGAAGAGACGGGCATGTGCACTGTCATGTGACGGAAAAGCCAAGGAACCTCAAAGATTGCCAGCCAGCCAGAAGATACTGACCCTGGAAGGAAGCAAGTCATCTAGGCTCTGAAACTATAAGCCAATAAATTCCTGTTGTTAAGCCAACCCACCATACAGTATTTTAGGAGCTAAAATAGCTATCCTAGATAATTTTAAATTATTTATTCCATGTAAGTATTTTAGCAGTCTTAGGAAGAAAACAGTGATTTCTGGTAGCAGATGCCAAGCTATATATAAAAGAAAAACAACAAAATTTCTCTAGTTTTATAAAGACAGCATATTATTAGCCCTATAATTGGTTGGACTAACAGTACATCTACTGATCCTCAATAGCCCTTGTGAAGCCTGACCAAATTCTGATACAGCAATTAAATAAATTAGTTAACAAAAGACAAAAAGAAAGAAAAGGAAATGGAAACAAATCTAGATGGTCAATTCCTCTCCTAAACGAGAATGCCAATGTTTAAATGAAATAAATGGGAAAATAAAAAAGCACTGCTATCATTTTCAAGATTATTCTGTATTTTAAGAAGTCAGTTATATAGAACATATTTTTTTTTAAAAATGTTATACCATTTATAACAAAGGACCATGCAATTGTCTAAGGACACTTACAAGTGTTTTGTGATGAATGATTCACCAACAGTTGTTATTATAAAACAGTTTTCCCAAAAAAAGGATTAAGGAAATGGCAGAATATGTTCATGGATAGGGTAGTTCAGGATTCTCCCTGGAAAAGGGGAACATCAAGCTACAAACTACAGCACAGCAATCAGACATTGTATCAAAGGAAACATAACCCATTTCCAATTTTAACAGAATTGTAAATTTTCAAAAGCCTAGTATTGACTACTAATTCAACATAATTAGTAGAATTCTAAAGAACAAAGTATAGCTCATACTAATCAATTGACAAGAGTACTTTAACTAATCAATGGCACAAATTACTTTCACTGACATATATATAGCCATTTCTTCCAAAATAACAAAATTATAATATTCTCTTCCTACCTATTGAAGGAGAAAAGAAAGTTATTTTAAAACCCCTAAGGAAGATACTATGAAATCTTTTTTAAAATGTCTTTTATTAGACTGTTTTTACCATAGGACAAAACAAATATTAGCCCAGATATAGCCAGAAATGATAAACAAACTATGCTATGTAATGTATAAAAAATTAAATACTACCTACACCTGGGGTCACAAACTCAACCTACCAGTCAAGCAATCAATTTAAATGTATGAATCAAGCCAGGTATAATCAGTAAAGAGTAGTGGGGCTCATGGCTAAATGGATAGTAAATGCTCCACCTAAAGACATACGAATTCAGTCAAAAAAGATAACTTGGCCGTAGAATCAAGACATCCAATGTACATGTTTTAAACACTTTGGGGAGAAAAAAATCCCCAATATATGTCCCTCTAACCTTAGTGAAAATGAACAGAAGCCAAAATGAAAGTAAATTAAGAAAGCATTAGCAGAACCAAGCTCTCAGTAAGGATTCTAAAAGGTACACAAGAAGCAAAGAGTAATTACAGAAGATTCTACAATTTTAAACAAAAACATAACAGGCTGGTTGCATAATTGAGAGAGGGAGAGAAAAAAAGAAAAAACTGCAATGAAGAATCTGCAAAAGAGCTACTAACTAAAAGGTCAAAAAGAAGCATCTATAGCCAAAGCAGTTTTCCAAGATGTCAACATGTCAATCAATATAAAAGTGTAAGCTGGCAAAGAGAGACCCTTAATGTATGATTATAATCTTTAAAAAATTACTAGTTACCAAACACTTCTCAATTTTAATTAAACAGGCATCATGATACTGAAATAGGTAAATAGGGGCCCTTGACTTAGTGGAATCTTATGAGTGCTAGTTACCAACACAATTCTTACTTATAAACAGCACTCTAATTCCTGATTCCTATTTATATAATTTAACACTTACTAAAACTTAACACCCACGTAGTAGGTCTGAAATAGGACTTTACTGTTTTGTGAGCTGAAGACAATCTTCACAAAAACATACCAGATACAAAGACTGACATAATAATTTGGACAGTTTCCTTAATAAAGCATTTAAGCAGATTTTTGTCAAATATCTAAAATAAAATTTTCATATGGATAAACATGTTACCTCCTGGACATCCTCTGGATTTCTTCGTGAAACAACCTAAAACAAAACATACAACAAAATATTTAATCATTTTCAAAACTTAAAGTTTCACATTTCTACAATTACTTTCAATATTTACATGGAAAATTCAAGAAGTTTGCTTAAAAGAAAAGAAATACGTCACTTATACAGACCTCAACTATATGAGAACTTCACTATCTGAAACACAAACTAAAAATTAAGGAAAAAAGCAACTAAAATAAATTTCACATGCTAGAGTTCACATATTACACTCATAAGAGAATGCCTCAGACCATCACTTTTGCTTGACATAATTCTAACAAGCTTGACTACCCCCCTTTCCAGTGTAAATACAAATGAGAAACATAAAAGCTTTGCTGCTTTGGATGACTGTATGTTATGTGAACATATCTCAATAAAATTGCATTTAAAAAAAAAAAAAAAAAAGCTTTGCTGCACCTGGAAAAGTATATACAAGGTTTCCCTCTGCATCATTTCTTAAAACCATAAATGAATCTACAATTAGCGCAACAAAAATTTTAATTAAAAGAAAAAGCAGCCACAAGGTTCAGACATCAATATCTCTGAGAAATGATGATTTCACCTAACAATAAAGAAGAAAACAAAAATAACTTATAAAATATCAAATACAACCCCACCCCGATTAAGTTGGTGAAGCAAGATGCTTCAGGGCTCCAACTCCCCACAGAAGCTTTGAATAACCATAAAGAAACATCTCTTGGGGTTCCAGAAACAGTTAAAGGAGTGCAGTAACAGGGCAAGCACTGAATCAAGAAGAAGGCTTCTTAAGGAAATCTTAAGATGTGACAATTAAATGTAACATATAATCTCAGACTGGACCATGGACCAGAAAAATATTTTTTTCTTTTGCTATAAAGGACATTAATGGGACAATAAGTGAAATTGGAATTAGGTTTGTAGATTAAATAACAGTACTGTATCAATCTTAATTTCCTGATTTAAATAACTGTACTGTTATTTACATAAGTGAATGTCCTTGTTTTTAAAACATACACCCTGAAGTATTTAGGAGTAGAAAAAAAACTATATGGGCTCTGGTGTTGGACAGACATGGGCTCAAATTGTGCCTTCACAATTTATTGCTAAGCTGTAAACTCTCAGAGGTTCAATTTTTTCCATCTAAAACCTGAAGAAAATAACATTAGTTATGAAGCAATTAAAAAAAAAAAAAGCCACAGGATCTCATGGCACTCAGCCAGCCCCTCACCCACCCTTCATACTCTTTATCACACTGAGGAAGTTTCCTTCAATTCGCATCTCTCTAATAGCTAGTGAAGATGAACATTTTTTCATGTGTTTCTTGGTCATTTGTATTTCCTATTCAGAGAACTGTCTTTTCAAATCTCTTGCCCATTTTATAATTGGGCTGTCTGTACTATAGTCATTGAGTTGTAGGATTTCTTTATATATGCAAGATATCAGTTTTTGTCAGATGCATGGTTTCCAAAATTTTTTCCCATTGAGTTCGCTGCCTTTTCACCTTTTTGACAAATTCCTTTGAGGTACAGAAACTTCTAAGCTTGAGGAGTTCCCATTTATCTATTTTTTCTTTTGCTGCTTGTGCATTGGGTGTAAAGTCTAGGAAGTGGCCACCTAATACAAGGTCTTGAAGATGTTTCCTGACATTATCTTCTAGGAGTTTTATGATACCGTCTTTTCTATTGAGATCTTTGATCCACTTTGAGTTAATTTTTGTGTAGGGGGTGAGGTAGGGGTCCTCTTTCATTCTGTTGGAGATGGATATCCAACTCTCCCAGCCCCACTGGTTGAAAAGACTGTTATGTCACAGTTCAGTGACTTTGGGGGCCTTATCAAAGATCAGTCGGCCACAGATCTGGGGGTCTATCTTCAAATTCTCAATTCAATTCCATTGATCAATATGTCTATCTTTGTGCCAGTACCATGCTGTTTTGACAACTGTGGCTTTATAATAAGCTTCAAAATCAGGGAGTGTAAGTCCTCCCACTTCTTTTTTTTTTAGAGTGCCTTTAGCAATTTGAGGCATCTTCCCTTTCCAAATAAATTTGATAACTAGCTTTTCCAAGTCTGCAAAGTAGGTTGTTGGAATTTTGATTGGACTGCATTGAATCTGTAGATGAGTCTGAGTAGAATTGACATCTTAATGACATTTAGCCTTCCTATCCATGAACATGGAATATTTTTCCATTTTTTAAGGTCCCCTTCTATTTCTTTTAGTAGAGTTATGTAGTTCTGTTTGCACAGGTCTTTTACATCTTTGGTTAAGTTTATTCCTAGGTACTTGATTTTTTTAGCTGCTATTGAAAACGGTATCTTTTTCTTGAGTGTCTCTTCAATTCATTCATTTCTAGCATACAGAAACATTACTGACTTACATGCATTAGTCTTGTATCCCACTACTTTGTTAAATTTGTTTATTAGCTCTAGTAGCTGTATCATCGATTTCTCAGGGTTTTCCAGATATAAGACCATATCATCTGCAAACAGTGACAGTTTTACTTCTTCCTTTTCAATTTGGATACCTTTTATTTCTTTGTTTTGCCAGATTGCCCTGACTAGCACTTCCAGCACAATGCTGAATAACAGTGGTGATAGCAGGCATCCTTGTCTTGTTCCTGATCTTAGAGGGAAGGCTTTCAGTCTCTCACCACTGAGTACTATGCTGGCTGTGGGTTTTTCATATATGCTCTTTATCATATTGAGGAAGTTTCCTTCAATTCCTACCTTTTGAAGTGTTTTTATCAAAAAGGGATGCTGGATTTTGTCGAATGCTTTTTCATCATCTATCAAGATGATCAGTTGATTTTTCTCTTTTGATTTGTTAATGTGTTGTAATACATTGATTGATTTTCTTATGTTGAACCATTCCTGCATGCCTGGAATGAACCCCACTTGGTCATGGTGTATGATTTTTTTAATGTGTCTTTGGATTCGATTTGCAAGTATTTTGTTAAGAATTTTTGCATCTATATTCATTAGGGAGATAGGCCTGTAGTTTTCCTTTTTGTAGCATCTTTGCCTGGTTTTGGTATTAGATTGATGTTAGTTTCATAAAATGAGTTAGGTAGTGTTTCATTTTCTTCAATGTTTTGAAAGAGTTTTAGTAAAATTGGTGTCAGTTCTTTTGGGAAAGTTTGGTAGAAGTCCCCTGTGAAGCCATCTGGCCCTGGGCATTTATTTGTGGGAAGCTTTTTGATGACTGATTGGATCTCTTTGCTTGTGATTGGTTGGTTGAGGTCTTCTGTTTCTTCTCTGGTCAGCTTAGGTTGTTCATATGTTTCCAGGACATTGTCCATTTCCTCTACATTATCCAGTTTGTTGGCATACAGTTGTTCATATTATCCTCTTATAATTTTTTAAATTTCTTTGGGATCCGCAGTAATGTCACCTTTCTCATTCATTATTTTGTTTATATGGGTCTTCTCTCTTTTTGATTTTGTCAGTCTAGCTATGGGCTTGTCAATCTTGTCGATCTTCTCAAAGAGCCAATTTTTGGTGTTATTTATTCTATTTTTTTTTTGTTGTTGTTCTCTATGTCATTTAATTCTGCTTTAATGCTTGTTATTTCTTTCCTTCTACATGGTTTAGGTTTGGTTTGCTGTTCATTTTCCATCTTCTTCAGTTGATCCATTAGTTCTTTGATTTTAGCTCTTTCTTCCTTTTTAATGTATGTGTTTAGTGCTACAAATTTCCCCCTCAGTACAGTGTTTAGTGCTACAAATTTCCCCCTCAGTACTGCTTTTACTGCATCCCATAGGTTTTGGTATGTTGTGTTCTCATTTTCATTTGTCTCTATATATTTAGCAATTTCTCTTGCTGTTTCTTCTTCAAACCACTGATTATTTAGGAGCATGTTGTTTAACCTCCAGGTATTTGTGAATTTTCTAAGTCTCTGATGGTTATTGACTTCTAATTGTATTCCATTGTGGTCAGAGAATGTGCTTTGAATAATTTCAATTTTTTAAAATTTATTGAGGCTTGTTTTATGTCCCAGCATATGATCTATTCAGGAGAAACTTCCATGAGCACTAGAGAAGAATGTGCACCCTGGTGATTTGGGATGTAATGTTCTATATATGTCTGTTAAATCCAATTTGCTTATCAGATTGTTTAGGTTTTCAATTTCCTTATTGGTCTTCTGTCTGGCTGATCTATCTATAGGAGAGTGATGTGTTGAAGTCTCCCACAATTATTGTGAAAACATCAATTGCTTCCTTTAGTTTCGCCAGTGTTTGTCTCCTGTATTTTGTGGCACCTTGATTGGGTGCATAAACATTTACGATTGTTACTTCTTCTTGTTGAATTGCCCCTTTTATTAGTATGTAGTGGCCTTCTTTGTCTCTCATAACATCCTTGCATTGAAAATCTATTTTATGTGAGATTAATATTGGTACTCCTGCTTTCTTTTGGCTGTAGCTTGCAGGAAATATTTTTTTCCATCCTTTCACTTTCAATTTCTTTGTGTCCCTGTGTCTAAGATGAGTCTCTTGTATGTAACATATTGATAGTTCATTTTTTTGATCCATTCCGTGAATCTATATCTTTTGATTGGGGAGTTTAACCCACTTACATTCAACGTTATTACTGTGAAGGCATTTCTTGAATCAGCCATCTTATCCTTTGGTTTATGTTTGTCAGATATATTTTTTTTCTCTCTCTCTTAATGTTCTTTAACACACCTATACTGAATCTCTTTATCCTTTGGTTTATGTTTGTCAGATATATTTTTTCCCTCTCTCTCTTAATGTTCTTTAACACACCTATACTGAATCTCTTTAGTACTGAACCTTTCTCCATATGTCTCTCTCCTTTCTTTGTTTCTCTGTCTGTAGGGCTCCCCTTATTATCTCAAGTAGGGCAGCTCTCTTGTTAGCAAATTCTCTCAGCATTTGTATGTCTGTGAAAAATTTAAGCTCTCCCTCAAATCTGAAGGAGAGCTTTGCTGGATGAAGAATTCTTGGTTGGCAATTTTTCTCTCTCAGAATTTTAAACATGTCATGCCACTGCCTTCTCGCCTCCGTGGTGGCTGCTGAGTAGTCACTAATTAGTCTGATGCCATTTCCTTTGTATGTGGTGAATTGCTTTTCTCTTGCTGCTTTCAGAACTTGCTCCTTCTCTTCAGTATTTGACAGTCTGATTAGAATATGTCTCGGAGTGGGTTTATTTGGATTTATTCTATTTGGAGTTCGCTGGGCATTTATGATTTGTGTATTCATGGTGTTTAGAAGATCTGGGAAGTTTTCCTCAACAATTTCTTTGAATACTCTTCCTAGACATTTACCCTTCTCTTCCCCTTCTGGAACACCAATGAGTCTTATATTTGGACATTTTATATTATCATATCCCTGAGGTCCATTTTTTTTTTCAATTTTTCCCCATTCTTTCTTTTGTTCTTTCATTTTCCGTTCTGTCATCCTCTAGGTCACTGATTCACTGTTCAGCTTCCTCTTGTCTTATACTATGAGTATCCAGAATCTTTTTAATTTGGTCAACAATTTCTTTTATTTCCATAAGACCGTCTATTTTTTAATTTACTCTTGCAATTTCTTCTTTATGCTCTTCTAGGGTCTTCTTTATGTCCTTTATATCCTATACCATGCTCTTCTTCATGTCCTTTATATCCTGTGCCTTGCTCTCGTTGTTCGTCTTTAGCTCTTAGATTAATTGCTCCAAGTACTGTGTCTCCTCTGATCTTTTGATTTGAGTGTTTCGGCTTGGGTTCTCCATATCGTCTGGTTTTTTCATATGCTTCAAAATTTTCTGTTGCTTTTGGCCTCTTGGCATTTGCTTAACTTGATAGGGTTCTTTTAGGATATGCAAACTGATTTAAGCACTTAGCTCTAATTTGTCAGATCTACAGCTTTGTGGCGTAAACTTTCTCTAACTAAGCAGCAGGTGGCATCCGCGAGCCACCTATTCCCCTCAAGCCAGTTCTCCCCCACTGTCTTTGTGGTGAGTGGGGGTGTGAGTCTTGTGGGGTCCAATTGGTGCACCAAGCTTGCGTGTGTAGTTGGTGTTGCCCGCCCTGCATCTGGGGCATGTGTCTGAGCAGTTGGGGGTGGGGGGCAGCTTTAATAATCAAATCACCCAGGTGTTCCTGAAGATTTAAAGCTGTTGCAATAGTCTAATCCTTCAGTTCAGTCTTGCCACAGTTTGTCTCTGCCGCTGACCCACAAGTCCTTAGTATTGGCATATGGTCCCCGGGACTTGCAAGTAGGTCCCTCTTCCAAGCCGTGCACTACTAGGTCCTCTGCTGAGAGACAACTGTGCTGCATCACAGGAGTGCGCCGTCCCCCAAGGGTGTTTCTGGGCTGCAGGACTGTGTAGGGGTATTCCCAGTCTGCTGAAAGGACGACTGAATGGAACGTGTTAATTTCCCCCTTTCACACAGCTCCGTCTTCCTGGCTCCGGGACAATTAGCCGAAGGTGCAGGAAAGGCCCACACCTGATATTGTGATGTGTGCGTGTGTTGTTGGAAACACTTCCCGTCACACTGGGTTGTTTGGGGCAGCTCTGGGCTGTGTTGCTGGCGCCAGGCAGGAGCGTTCCCAGCCCACCGGGAAGATGGCTACAAAGGGATGCCCCCTTTTCTTAGGAAGTTGTGGTGTTCAGCGAATTTTCTCAGCGACTGGACTCACTGCTTTGTGTCTCAGAGCTCTCTTTGCACCACTCTTCTCTGGGCCCAAATTGCAAGTTCTTGAGGCTTTTTGTAATGGGCTTCCTAGAGTAATTGTTTTAGAAAAAGATGAGAAAAAAAAAGGGGACCTCCTTCCAGATCTAATGGGCTATTGAAATGCTAAGAGACAAGGAGATTGGGGACATTAAGGAACAATCAAGAAAGCAAAGAAACTGCCTCTTCAAACAAGGAAACTCACTCTTTGGATTTGCATATGAGCCTGACTCTGTTTGAACCCTGCCCTTCTCTGTTCTATATTCACTAGAACTCCAAAAAGTCTCCGTTTTTATTTTGGGTTTTTTTTGTTTTTTGTTTTTTGCTGTTTTTGCTAGCCCTATCTCCTCTCCACTGGGCTGACTGCTCCTGGAATCGCCGGTGTCTGGTCTCAGTCTATCTATGTTTGGAGTTTGGAACAGCAGTCTGAGTTTTCAATAGGAGCCACAACTGCAGTTCTCCCTCCTCATTCCCAGCACCGACAGCCCCTCCTCCCATGGGACTGAGCCTGGCCGGGGGGGGGGAGGGGGGCACGAGTCCCCTGGCCGCAAGAACTTACAGATTTCACTGATCTCAGCTGTTCCACACATTCGTGAGTATTGTATGAAGTATGCCCAAATTCAAATTGCTCTCCGGTGTCCGGTCCACACAGTTCCTGGCTTTCTACCACTGCCCTAGAGGAGTAACTAAAATCTACACGTCACCACTCTGCCATCTTGCCCCGCCTCTCCATACAAATTTGATGATTTGCTTTTCCAATCCTGCAAAGAAAGTTGTAGGAATTTAATTGGGAATGCGTTGAATCTGTAATCACTTTAGGTAGGACTGACATCTTAACAATATTTAGTGCTCCGATCCATGAACATGGAATGTCTTCCATTTATTTAGGTTATCTTTGATTTCTTTTAGCAATGCTTGGTAGTTTTTCCATATACATCATTACATCCTTAATTAAATTTAATCCTCGATATTTGCTGATTTCAGTTGCTGCTTCAAGTGGAATTTTTTCTTCATTTCCTCTTCATATTGTTCATTACTAGTACATACAAAGACTACTGATTTTTGCATGTTGATCTTGTACCCTGCAATCTTGTTGAATTCATTTATTAGATACAGTAGCTTTGTTGTGGATTTTTCAGGATTTTCTATACATAGAATCATATAGAGAGAGGCTCTGCAAATAGGAAAAGATTTATTTCTTTCTTTCCAATTTGGATGCCTCTTACTTATTTTTCTGACCTAATTGCTTTGGTTAGAACTTTCAGTAAATGCTGAATAACAGTGGTGACAGTGGGCTTCCTTGTCTTGTTCCTGATCTTAGAGGGAAAATTTTCAGTCTTTCACCATTGAGTATAATGTTAGTGGTGGGTTTTTCATATACGCCTTTTATCATGTTGAGGAAGATTCCTTCTACTCCTAGTTTTCTAAGTGTTTTTATCAGGAAGGGTGCTGATTTTTTCAACTGCCTTTTCTGCATCAATTAAGATCATCACGTGTTGTCCCCTCCCCCTTCATTCTGTTAATGTGGTATATTACATTAACTGATTTTATTGCCATAAGATCTGCTATTTTTTTATTTACTTCTTCAAATTCTTCTTTACGATCTTCTAGAGTCTTCTTGATTTCCTTTATGTCTTTAGCCATCTTGTTGAATTTTTTTTGGAGATTTGTTTGTACATCTTTAATTAATAGCTCCAAAGTTTGTGTCTCTTCTGGCTTTTTAATTTGCTGGATTGGCTTATCCATATCTTCTAGATTCTTCAAGTGCTTTGTGATTTTCTGTTGGCTTCAGGGCATTTGCTCATCTTGATAAGGTTATTTTGGGAAATGCAGGAATATTGGAGCATTTATATATAATTTGGGAGAGCTACAGCTTGCTGGCATGCAGTTTCCTTATCTTACCAGCAGGTGGCCCTCTCAAGCTGGTCTTCCCCTAACTTCTTCTCTGCACCAGGTGGAGTCCAAATTGGGTGGGGAACCAATGGGTGCACCAATTCTCCATGTGCACTGCAGACTATCTGCCCTGAGGCTGTGATGTGAGCCCTGAGCAGTTCAGCAGGGAGTCCACTCAAGGGTACCCTCCAGATCAGTCGTGCCCTGCTCCCTGCCTGCTTAGCCCCCATGAGACTCTGCAATGTGGGAGGTGCTCCTGATGCATTGGTATGGTGCCCCATCCTATTCCCGCTTCTTGCCAACGCACCCCCCACCCCAGACTTCCAGTGGGGGAGAGTAAATGCTGCCTCCCAGGTTCCCTCACAGGCGCTCACAGCTATCTGGCTGTGGAGGATCACCTCCCCGGCTAACTGCCAAGGTAGGCGCATGGGAGTGGAGAGCTGCTGCTCACTCCCTTGCCCAGAGGTCACCTTGCTGCTGCTGGCGCAGGAGGCGGACCCAGTCAAACAAACTCACCCTGTCCCTCAAGGTGCTGTCTCTTCATGTTTTTGTCCATGTCCCCTCCACGTACTGTGGGGACCCTCTATGGCAGGGCACACCTCAAAACTGCCATCCCAGGTGTCTTTCATGGAGGAGAAGCCCATTCCACCTCACCTACTCCACCATCTTCCTGGATGTCCCTCTATATACTTTTCTACATTAATTGAGTTTATGTTGAACCACCCTTACATACCTGGGATAACTCCCACTTGACCATGGTATATAACTCCTTTAATGTGCCTCTGGAGTCAGTTTGCTAGCATTTTGTTGAATATTTTTACATCTATTTTCATAAGGGACATATAAGTGGTGTATTAAAGTCTCCTACTGTTAATGATAGCACCATCTATTTCTCCCTTCAAATCTGTCAATATTGGCTTCATATGTCTTGAGGCTCTGCTGTTAGGTGCATATATATTTACAATTGATATGTCTTCTTGTTGAATTCACCCTTCATCAGCATACAGTGCCCTTCTTTGTCTCTCATTACAGTTTTTTACTTAACATGTATTTTATCCTATATTTATATATATAGCAGAGTTAATCCAGCTCTCGTTTAATTACTGTTTGCATGGTATAATTTTTCCATCCTTTCACTTTCATCCTACTTATGCCTTTGAATTTAAGGTGAGACTCTTATAAACATATAGTTAGATCATGTTGTTTTCTGTCCATTTTGCCTTCTGACTGGAGACTTTAGTCCATTTACATTTAAAGTATCTACTGGTAATGCACAACTTTCTTCTATCATTTTGCTATTTTGTCTTTGTAATTTGTATAACTTTTTTGATCCTCAATTTTTCCATTAATGCCTACTTTCATATTTGATATTTTACACTGTACCACTTTGAGTACCTTCTCATTTCTTTCCGTATATATTTTTTCATATATTTTCCTTGTGGTTACCACAGGGCTTAAATTTAACATCCTAAATCTATAAAAACCACATTTCATTTTGTACCAACTTAACTTCAATAGCATAATATACACTGTTCCTATACCCCTCCATCTCCCCACCTGTATGTTGTACTTGTTACAAACTACATATTTATACATTGTATTTCCAAAACCATAGCTTTATCATTACTTTTTATGCACTTGCATTTTGGAACCTGGTAGAAGTGAAAAATGGAGTTACATACCATAAAATACAATACAATAGTACTGGCATTTATAATTACTGTGCTGGTTTGAATGTATTATGTCCCCCATTAAAAGCCATATTCTTTTATGTAGTCTTGTGGAGCAGACATTTTGGTGCTGATTAGATTTGCATGGAAATGCACCCCACCCAACTGTAGATGATAACTCTGATGAGATATTTCCATGGAGGCATGGCCCCACCCACTCAGGGTGGGCCTTGATCAGTGGAGCCACATAAACGAGCTGACGGGCAGAGGGAACTCAGTGCAGCTGTGAGTGATGTTCTGAAGAGGAGCTACAGCCAAGAGAGATACTTTGAAGAACGCACAGGAGCTACAGATGAGAGACCGTTTGAAGACAGCCATTGAAAGCAGACTCTTGCTCCGGAGAAGCTGAGAGAGGACAAACATCCGAAGTGCAACTAAGAGTGATATTTTTGAGGAACTGCAGCCTAGAGAGGAACGTCCTGGGAGAAAGCCACTTTGAAACGCAACCTAGGGGCAAGCAGATGCCAGTCACGTGCCTTTCCAGCTAACAGAGGTTTACCGGACACCACTGGCCTTTCTCCAGTGAAGGTACCCGATTGTTGAAGGACACTTTATGGCCCTGAGATTGTAACTGTGTAACCAAATAAACCCCCTTTTACGAAAGCCAGTCCATCTCTGTTTTGCATTCTGACAACATTAGCAAAAACTAGAACAATTACCCATACAGCTACTTTTACAGGGGTCTTTTATTTCTTTATGCCACTTCAATTCACTGCCTAGTGTCCTTTCCTTCCAATCTGAAGAACTCCCTTTCGCACTGCTTGTAGAACATGGCTAGTAATGATGAACTCCTTCAGCTCTAGTTTGGCTGGAAATATCTTAATCTCTCCCTCATTTTTGAAAGAAAGTCTCACCAGATATAATATAATCTTCATTGGCAATTGTTTTCTTTCAGCATTAAGTATTTCATAACACTGCCTTCTTGCTGCCATGGTTTCTGATGAGTAATCAGCATTTAATATTATTGTGATTCCTTTGTACATAACTCATTGCTTTTCTCTTGCAGCTTTCAGAACTTTCTCCTTGTCCTTGGCGTTAGACAGTTTGATTGCTAAGTGTCTGCGCATGGTTCTCTTCAAGTTTATCCTCTTTGAGGTTCACTGGGCTTCCTCAATGTGCATATTCATTTCTCTTGTTAAATTTGGAAAGTTTAGTGCCATTATTTCTTTGAGTATTTCTTCTGTCCTCTCTCTATTTCTTCTCCTTCCTGGTCTCCCATAGCATATATTAGTACACTTGATGCTGTCCCACAGGTCTTTTAGATTCTGCTCACTTTTTAAAATTCTTTTTTCTTTTTGACCCCCAGCCTGAATCATTTCAGTTAGCTTGTCTTTGAGATCACTAATTTTTTTCTTCTGCTAGTTCCAATCTGCTGCTGAAATCCTATAGGGATTTTTTCTTTTTGGTAAGTGTAGTCTTCAACCCCAGTAATTCTGTTTGGTTCCCTTTTTAAATTTCTATCTCTTTATTGAGGTTCTTGTATAGTTCATCATTGTTTTCCTGATATCTTTTAGTTCTTTCTTCATGCTTTCTTTATCTCCTTGAGGATCATTTTTAGAAGATTTTGTCCAGTGTCCAAAGTTTGGTCCTCTTCTCTGACAGTTTCTAGGTTTTTATCTTGTTTCTTTGGATGGGCCATCATTTCCTGTTTCTTTGTTTGTTCCATAATCCTTTGTTGCATAATATACATTTTAATATTTTAGACTGCAAACAATGGGGTTTACTCCCTGAGCTGTCTGTTCCTTAATTTTGTATCCAGCTAATGATATGGCAGAGACTTCCTTCAATGACGAGAGCTAACAAAAACAAATAAATGAGCAAAAACACATCTTTCATAGTTTTTGCATATTGGCTCTGCTTTCACTGGTGTTCTCCTCCAAAGCTTAACCTCCAATCAAGAACATCAGCCCATGTGAATGCGAAATATGATGTCCTCTCTGTCTAACTGAGCTTGAGTGGAACTTGCTTCTTGTCCTGGTCTTCTGCCTGATCCAAGTATTCCCCATTGAACAGTAATTCAAATGCCCTCTCTACACCCTATCAAATAGACTTTAACCCCTTTCTAGTGCTCTATTGTACAATTTAATGCAGGTAATCCTTTGCCCCAGGCTGCTTTGATTTGCTTCCTGCTTCATTGTCTGCAAGCTGCTTCTTCCTGCATGAAAAGTTGTGTGAGACTGTTCTAGTTTGCTAATGCTGCCAGAATGCAAAACACCAGAAATGGATTGGCTTTTATAAAAGGGGGTTTATTTGGTCATACAGTTACAAACTTAAGGCCATAAAGTGTCCAAGGTAGCACATCAGCAGTCGGGTACCTTCACTGGAGGATGGCCAATGGAGTCTGGAAAAACCTCTGTTAGCTGGGAAGGTATGTGGCTGGCATCTGCTCCAAAGCTCTGGTTTCAAAAATGGCTTTCTCCCAGGACGTTCCTCTCTAGGCTGCAGTTCCTCAAAAATGTCTCTTAGTTGCACTTGGGGTATTTGTCCTCTCTCAGCTTCTCCGGAGCAATAGTCTGCTTTCAACGGCCTTCTTCAAACTCTCTCTCTCATCTGCAGCTCCTATGCTTTCTTCAAAGTGTCCCTCTTGGCTGTAGCTCCTCTTCAAAATGTCACTCACAGCTGCACTGAGTTCCTTCAGTTTGTCTGCTCATTTATACAGCTCCAGTGATTGAATTTAGACCCACCCTGAATGGGTGGTGTAACAAATCAAAGGAAATTATCCAATCAGAGTCATCACCCACAGTTGGGTGGGGCACATCTCCACGGAAACACTCAAAGAATTCCAATCTAATTAACACTGATAACGTCTGCCAACATAAGATTACATCAAAAATAATGGCATTTGAGGGACACAATATATTCAAACTGGCACAGAGACGAAGCTTGAGACAAGTTTTCTCGGTTCAGTCTTTCAGGCTTCAACCTGATAGACTGGCACCAATATACAGGTACCCCAGCATACACATAGGTGTTACTCTGCTCCCTCCAGAATAGATCCAGAAATCCAAGATGGGTGCACAGGCTGGCTAATACTATGCCAGGGAGAGGCTTGCAAGGGCACCAAGAGCTTCGTCTACAGTTTTTCAAGCTTTGTTTTCTTGATTTAGCACTTATCCAGTGTTTCAGTTGCTAAAGCTGCTGGAACGCAATATACAAAATGGGTTGGCTTTTTCAATGGGATTTATTAGATTATAAATTTACAGTCCTAAAGCCAAGAAAACGTCCAAATTAAGGCATCAAGAGGAAGATACCTTCTCTGAGGAAAGGTTGCTGGCATCCGGAGTTCCTCTGTCACAGGGGAAGGCGCATGGTGATGTCTACTGGTCCTTTTCTCCCAGGCTCTAGTTTCAATGGCTTTGTCTCTCAGCTACCCCAGGGGCTTTTCCTCTCTTAGCTTCTCTGAGACAAACTCTGTATTTCATCTCTTAGCTTCTCTGAGCTCTCTGAGTTTCATCTGTCTTGTATCCTCTCATAAAGGACTCCAGCAAGGGGATTAAGACCCACCTTGAATGGGCTGGGTCACATCTCAATTAAAATAGCCTAACCAAAAGGTCCCACCCACAATAGGTCTGCCCCATCAAGAATGATTAAAAGAACATGGCCAAACCAGCACACTCAATTACTGTAACCCTCTGTTTTCCAGGAAGATGGCTATGATAGATTTTGCTAGTTGTTCAAAGATTCCTGAGGAAACAGTACTGTGGGGTGTCTTACATTGCCATCTTTGTTGACTGGAACTCAACTCCAAAGCAAGTTATTAACTTCTCTGTGCCTCCCTTTCCACACTGCTAAAGTGAGAATAATAATAGTGCTTACATCACTGGACTACAGTGAAAAATATGTTAATTTATATAAAGTGCTAGAATAGTGCTTAACTTATAGTAAGCATCATATAAGTATTTGCTATTACTTATTACTGATGTATTCTCCCAGATTGAAAATACACTCAAATTACTTTAAATATGTGCAAGACCTGCACTCCGAAAACCACAAAAATACTGCTAAAACAAATTAAAGACAAGCTAAATAGAAATAAATGTTCATAGATCAGAAGACCATAATTTTTAAGATATCACATCTTCCAAAATTGATCACAGTTTCAATGTAATCCCAATAAAAATCTGAAAAGATATTGGACAAGCATCTTCATAGACTTGACAAGCTGATTCTAAACTTTATATGAAAATGCAAATGATTTAGAATAGCCAAAACAATTTTGAAAAACAAAAACAAAATTAGAAGACAATCTGATTTCAAGACTCAGTGTAATGCTAAAGAAACAAAAGTGTAGTATCAAAAGAAATGAAACCATATGTCCATATAAAATTTGTACGGGAATGTTCATAACAGCTCTATTCATAATAGCCAAAAAGTTGAAACAACTCAAATGTTCATCAACAGATAAAATGACAAACAAATTGCTGTATATCCAAACAATGGACTACTACTCAGCAATAAAAAGTAATGCACTAACAAAACACACAACATGGATGAGTCTTAAATAATTATGCTGAGTGAAAGAAGTTGGGGTGGTGGTGAATACCGTATAATCGCATTTATATAAAATTCTAGAAAATGTAACATAATGACAGAAAAACAGAACGGTGGTTGCCTAGAGATGGGGAGAGGAGATTGACTGCAAAGGAGCATGAGGAACGTTTGCAGCAATGATTGTGGCTGTGATTACATAACTGTATATATCTGTCATCAAATTGTACGCTTAAAATTGGTGAATTTTATTATATGTAAATTATACCTCAATTAAAAAAATAAAATCATAAGGCAGCACTGCCTTTTAAGAATAAAAGCATAGCATCATGGAAAAAAATACAGGGAAGAGTTACCATTCACTTAATGCTGTTGAGAAATCCATATTACAATATGAGGATTATGTAAACTTAGCATGATGAAACAACCAAAACCACTGCTGATGATTCTTTTATTTCTGTGTCTCCTAAAGCTAAAGAACCAAAGGAAAACTACAAAAGAATTCTCCAATTTTGAATAGAGGTACTTATTCTAGATAAAAATAAAGAAGCAACACAGAGTTTAACTAAGGAATCTGTTGGCAAGCTTGGAACTGGCTACAGGGTAGCTAAGCCTGTGAGGTTTCAGCAAACTGTTTTAAAAAAAGAGAGAGAGAGAGAGAGAGAGAGAGCAAGGAGATTTAAGAAAATGAAAGAGCTCTTATGCTACCCCCAAAATTAAGAATATTGGTGCTTCCAATGATTCCTATATTTAACTCGACTCTTAATAAAATAACCCAGCAAGGACCAAGAATACAGTGGTTGTTACTTACAGCTAGGATTAAATCAGTAGTAGGAAACACAAAGAAGACATTCCTGATTTTTATCTCATGAAATTCTCTCAGGAGAGCACTAGTTACCTGGTTAATTCTCCTGAGGAAAGATGTTTTTTTCCTTAAGTCTCAAAATATAATATATATTTGCCTTTTTTATAATATTAAACAAGTTATTTTTTAAGTATATCTCCATGTTGACCCTCGAAACTTAAATTAAAAAAAAAAAAAACTCTGTAACATAAGCAATAAATAAGGATATAAACTATTTACAGGAAGAAAAAAACAGCATAAGCAATTTTCAAGTTCAAATAACCACAGCAATGTATAGCATGCACATTATATGGATGCGGTTAGTTCTAAGGCAACTTGTTAGTTTCTTTTTACTTTGTATTGTCATAAAAGTTAGCTCAAAAAATAGTTCACAGCTTTAAAAAGAAGAAATGTAAGATCCCTTCCCTTTGTGAAGTAAGAATACAAGCAATTATCGTACTTGGTGTTTCTGTTCAAGTTCCACACACATTCACACCTCCAAGCCTTTAGTGACTCTATCCATCCCTTTTCAGAAGCCCTCTCCTTTTATCCCACCTGTCTGGATTCTTACCACCCTTCAACATCTTTCTTAATTGGTACATGTACCCTGATCCCTTGAGCCAGAGCAATCTCTCTGTCTTCTGAATTCCCACAGCTCTTTTGTATAGTCTTTTACAGCACATAACACTTTCTATCTAGCACTGTACTTCTTTAAGTATATTAAACTCTCTTCTATTTTAGTATCCTTGAAAGGAAAGTCCAGGCTTTATTCAGTCTTGTTCCTTTCATAGCACATAGTGTCTGGGACTAACATTTATTAGGTGTCCTGCCTAGAATGGAGAAAAAAACATTCAACGATTTTTTTAGGCACTGTGTGTCATGCACTGTCTTAGGTGATATAAAAGGAAACAAATGCCAATGACACGGACCTATCACTAAATCAATTAAGAGACTCAAATATGTAAACAGATTAACATAACTGCAGTAAGTGTCAAAATAAGGAATGCACAGAATGCTGTGAGGCAAACATTATATATGATGCAAATTGTTGTGATTCCGCAAACTATGTGTTAGGAAACTAAATCTAGATTTTTGAAGGGCCCAGTGGCTATAAAAGGTTTCAAGAGTGATGCAACAGAAGCCCCTTAATCTTATAAAATTTCCTACACAATACAAAACTAACACTACACCTATATAACAACCTTACTTGCAAGCAGGGAACAGCAAATTTCCCCCTATTCTGAGTACAGCCCTCAATAATAACCAGCCTGGTCTTCACATAATCTTTAAACAAACTTGCTCATTCCACTTTCTCACAATTGTCTGAGTTGTGCACCAGTTTCCAAATGCCAAGCACTATTTCCATACTTCAAATTCTGCCTATCTAAATCTACTTAACCTTTAGAGTTCTCAAGGCCTACCTTCCACCTGAGCTCTCCATCACAGGATTACAACATCCTCCAAATGCGTATTGTACTACTTAATGTCTCTTTTTTAATACTTAATGACAGTTTATTAACCTTGTCTTATTAATTCTTAACTTTTACATAACTTGCAGATAAACAGAACTGGTTTCAAATCATAGAATTGCTACTGCCTTGCAATGTAAAGTTGGACATTTTACTAAATGTCCTTGAACCTCAGTTCATTAAAATGAGGATTAAATTGGATGATATGTACAAATGCCACACACATTCATAGGCACATCCTTACACATACAAATTAACTTGCTTAATTTTATAATACTTATTTCCTAATTAATCTCATAGAAAGGAGATGCAAGCTCTCTTTAAACCAAAGGCAAGAGCAATGAAATATAAACAAAGTGGGTACTAAAAATGGAACCTATTAGCTGATGGACAGGAGCCTCACAACTTTCAAACGTGACCTCAATGCAACTCACACAAGACACCCTCAGTAGAATTTCTCCGTAAGTATGTCTTAATATGTCTCCTGCTGAAAACCTGCAAAGCACAGCCAATTACGGAGATCCTAGATTGGTGGCCCTAACACTAACATCTTTCCCAAGAGTCTGTCTGCCTCAGAGCAAACCTGATGCTGTATAAAAAGGTCAAGAGACGAAATATCTTCTATTACGTAAGCCAAATAATGCATTTAAAAAAAAAAAATCTGCATTATCCTTCTGGAGCAAGCAAAACCACTTCTGCAAATTTCGGCCACAGAAGAAAAAGTCCAAACGGCATGGGAGCTGACTCATCCATTCACAACAATCACTGCCCGCACCCCATCCCCTTCATGGGGACACTACCGCGACCTACTCCAGTGAAGCCCCAAGCATCCCACGCTCAGCCCCGACTCCAGCCCCCTGAAATCCCCACATCCGACAGATGTCCACTTCGTCTCATCCATTCCCACCAGCGGCTCTGACCCGGAGTCGGGTACCCCCTCACATCAGGATCCCCCTCTCTAGCCCCTCATGTCCTAATCCAACCAGTCCAACACCGGCACTCACCCGAGCGGTGACCTTATACACTGTGTAGCCCCTCGGATGTCGCTGGGGCTCTGTGACCGTGTAGAAACGAGCGAGGTCCGCACCCCGCTCCCGGGTAGAACTCATCCTTCCGTAGCCTCTGCCGCCGCCCGCCCGGGACCATCCGCGCAACCCAGCTCGGCGGCGGTCCGGGCTCCCCAGGCAGCAAAGAAGCGGCGAGGGGGCGGTGACTCCACGGCGGCGCCTCTGCTGCGCAGCTCTGCTTCCGGGTCCACGAAGAACCTTCCGGGTCAGTCCGAGTCCAAAATACTTGAGAAGGAAGGAATATAATCTTAGACTGACTCCCAACCCGGAGCAGGCCTGACGTATGTGCGAGGCACAGGTGGGCGCACCGCCACCGGGTCGCTGCGGAGAGCTGAGGCACTCTCCATTGTCATTGTGCGCTAGCTCAGACACCTCCTTGATTTTGTGATATTACAGCCACGCCACACCAGGGAGAGCTCTGTTCTCCCCATTTCCGTCCCACCCGTGTACAAACTTTTGTGAGGTCCTGAAGAGATGGAGGGTGACACCCAGCCTAGCATTTTCTTTCCTTCTGTACTCAACGGTCTATCATTTTAAAACCCAAAGCAACATGTCCGTTCTTCGACAGACATATACTTTCCTTTTTTGTAAGACTAAACCCATCTACCTGTACACCTGTCTTTCCACCACACTTACCCAGCAAACTCCAACCCTATAGCAGTTTTTAAATCCATGCAATTAGAGCCTAAAATCTGGAGCCTGTTCTGACTGGGGGGTGAAGGGAAAGAGATACAACCCCTCAAACTCACTACAAAAATAGGGTTTTCAGTTTTAGCTCATTGCTGTCCACTGCTTAGCAATTCCTTTACCTCTCCTCTATCGGAGTTCTTTCTCATACTCCGTAACAGTGATTCCATATCTTTGCCATGCTCTTCAACTCTCTATTCCTCCCAACCCCACAGCCCCCACTGCCGCCTTCTGAACTGGAAATAATAATAATAATAATAAAGGATCTTGGGTATGGTAGGAACGTGTTGTAAGTAATGTAGTTATTTTAGGTTGTTTTCCTTATTCCTTTGATTTGTTAGGTTTGTTAATTTTCTTGGGGTATGGTAGGGACATTTTGGAAGCAATACACTTATTTTAGGTTATTTGTTTTTCTTATTCCTTTGTTTTGTTTGAATTTTTTTTAATTTTTTTATAAAGTTAAAAAAACAGCTATTGCATTAAGAAAATTAGCTTCAGTGTAGTTATTTTAGGTTATTCAGTTTTTCTTACACCTTTGCTGATGGTTTGTTAATTTTCTTGGGGTATGGTATGAACATGTTGGAGGCAAAGTAGTTATTTTAGGTTATTTGTTTTTCTTAATCCTTTGCTTTGTTTTGTATGAAATGTGGCATTTTTGTTGTTTAATTTTTCGATGAAGTTAATTTAAAAAAAAATAAAATTAAATAAATAATAAATAAATAAAAGCACCAGGAGAAATTAAAATGCAGAAAGGAGTAGAAAGAGATAATCAATAGAGCAAGGTATCTAAGGAAGCAGAAGGAGATGGAATTCGTAGCATAAATTAAGAGTGTCTTAGATAAGAGGAGGAAAACTTCTCACATAGTGACAGAAAAAAAAGAAGAAATGGTGGCTACAGGTATTTGTAAGTTTGTAGGTTTATTGGCAGAGATTAAGGGAATTTGTGTCAAAAGCTTCTATTTTCTCAGTGAAGCAGATGAGGTCACCGGTTGTGGGTGAGAGGGACTGTATTGGGTGGGTAGCTTGAGGAACGCAAAGGTCTGTGTGTTGGTTTGAAACTGTTTGTACCCCAGAAAAGATCATGTTCTTAAAGCTAATCCATTCCTGTGGGTATAGACCTGTCATGGGTGGGATCTTTTGATTAGGTTACTTCAGTTCAGGTGTGCCCCAGGTGGGTTTTAATCCTCTTACTGGAGTCCTTTATGAGAGAAACTCAGAGAGAAAGCCAGAGAAGCTGAGGGAGAAAAACCAGAGAAGCTGACAGGAAAAAAATTAAAAATAAAAAAATAAAAATAAAAATAAAAATAAAGGAGCTCTTAGTACCAATTTCTTCAGGTTCTCACTTTGCCATTATGCTCTCGGAGGTAGATATGTCCCTTTGTCATTTTTAAGATTTAAACACTCCATCTGTGTGGTGAATCTCATTCTCCTTGGCCTACTCAAACACATGTTCCAGGAGTGATATCCCAAATCTCCTTTCTGCACCTTTAATCTCTTCCTCATAACTGGATCCTTCTCCTTGGCCTACATATGTCTAAATCTCTCATTCCTTCATTAAACCTGAATTCAGTACCTACTATGTGCCAGACACTGTGTCAAGTAGACACTAAAGTTACAAAGAGAGTCTTGCTCTCAAGTACCATCAAGTAGAAAAAACAAACAAGCAACAATTAAAATATATCATAAGAGAGATGTGTAACAGGATGTTACAGTGTGCATTTCCAGAATGACTGGAGTTGAAGATCACAATAACTGAAATGAAAAATGCCCAAGAAGTTTTCGAGATCAGATTGGAGCTAGCAGAAGAAGGAATCAGTGAACTTGAAGACAAAACACTTGAAATGAGTCAGCCTAAGGAGCAAAAGAAATATTAAAAGTGAAAATAGTCTGAGACACCTCAGGGACACCATCAAGCACACCAATATATGCATTATAGGAGTCCCAGAAGGAGAAAAAAGAGAGAAAAGTGCAGAAGGAATATTCAAAGAAATAATAACAGGGACCTCACCAAACTTAGCAAAAGACATGACTATGCACAACCAAGAAACCCATAGAACACCAAACAGGATAAACGTAAAGAAAAATACAACCTGTCATATATTGATCAAACTATCGAATGCAAAGGACAAAGAGAGATTTCAGAAAGCTGCAAGAGAAAAGCCATGTGTTACATACAAGGGAGTCCCAATTAGATAGCATAAAGAAATTAAGACCTGTAATACGGATAACCATTTGGGTAATCCTAAATGTCAGTATTGTAATGTATTGTTTTCTATGTAACACCATTTCTCACTTCCTACAGGTGCTAAAATGCAAATGCATAAAAAGTAATGATAAATCTTTGTTTTTATACATACAGTGCAAAGATGTAAGTGGTAACAAGCACACACACCAAAAGGTGAGGGGTTAGAAGAGTATAGGAAAAGTACACGTGCATGCTATTGAAGTTAAGTTGGAATCAAATCAAATATGATTGGTATATATTTAGGATGTAAATTTTAACCTGATGGTAACCACAAGGAAAATACATTAAAAAATATATACAGATAGAAATGAGAAGGCACTTAATATTGTAAAACACACACAAAAAAATCAAATAAATATAAAAGTAGGCATTACTGGAAGTGAGGGAAAGAAAATGTATAAGACATGCAAGGCTATATAGCAAAATGGCAGAAGAAATTCTTGTATTATCAGCAGTGACTTTAAATTTAATTGAATTAAAGTTTCAGGTCAAAAAGCAGAGATTGACAAAATCAATTAAAAAAATGACCCAAATATATGCTGTCTGCAGGAGACTCACCTTAAATTCAAAGATACAAGTAGGTTGAAAGTGAAAAGATGGGAAAAAATATACCATACAAGTAGAAACCAAAAGACAAATGGGTAGCTATACTAATATCAGATTAAAGAGACTTAGTCAAAAACAATTATGAAGGATAAACATGGTCATTATATACTGATAAAGGGAAAAATTCAGTAAGAAGGTGTAATAATTATAAATATAGATGCATCTAACAGCAAAGCCCCAAAATATATGACGCAAATACTGACAGAATGAAGGAAGAAACTGATGTTTCTTCACTAATAGTAGGAGACTTTAATGCACTACTCTCAATAATGGATAGAACATCTAGTCAGAAAAACAATAAGGAAATACAAAATGTTAATGATACTATAAACCAACAAGATATAACAGACATGTATAGAGCACTTCATTAACAAAAACAAAATACACATTCTTCTTGAGTGCATGTGGGTCATTCAGGATATACCACATGTTAGGTCACAAAATAAGAACAAATTCAAAAATATTGAAATCACACAATGTATGTTCTCCGGCGACAACAGTAAGAAGCTATGAAACAACCAATGGGTAAAGGAGGAAATCAGATAAAAAAATAGGATATATCTTGAGATGAATGAAAATGAAAATAAAATATACCAAAACTTATGGGATACAGCAAAAGCAGTGCTGAGAGGGACATGTATAGCTCTTAACGCTTACATGAAAAAAGAAGAAAGATTTCAAACCAGAGACTTAACCTCAAAACTGGAAGAACTGGAAATAGAAGAGCAATCTAAACACAAAGCAAGCAGAAGGAAAGAAATAACAAAGACTAGAGTGGAGATAAATGAAGTAGAAAACCAAAAAACAACAGAGAGAATCAACAAAACCAAAAATTAGTTCTTTGAAAAGATCAATAACATTGACAAACCTTTAGCTGCTCTGACAAAAAAAAGAGAAAGGATGCAAATAATGAAAATAGGAAAAGAAAAGAGGGACATTTCTACCAACCCCATTGAAATAAAAAAGACTGTAAAAGGTTCCTAAAAACATCAATATGCCAATAAATTAGATAATCTAGATAAAATGGACAAATTCTTAGAAACACACAAACTACCTACATTGACTCAATAGTAAGTAGAGGATCTCAACAAGCCAATTACTAGTAAAGAGATTTAATCAGTAATCAAAAACCTCCCAAACCAGGACCAGATGGTTTCACAGGGAAATTCTACCAAAAAATCCAAGACTTAACTCCAATTCTGCTCAAACTCTTACAAAAAATTGAAGAAAGAAACCACATATCCAGTAAAGAATTGATATCCAGTGCATGTAAAAAAAAATCCTTCAACTTAACAGCAAAAAGGCAAACAACCCAATGAAAAAAATGGACAAAAGACTTGGACAGGCATCTCTCCAAAGAAGATATAAAAATGGCCAGAAAGCACCTGAAAAGATGCTCAACATCATTAGCCATCAGGGAAATGCAAATCAAAAACAGAATGAGATACCATTTCACACCCATTAGAATGGTTGCTATTAGGAAAAGGGAAAAAGTATTGGAGAGGATGTGAAGAAATAGGAACACTCATTCATTGCTGGTGAGAATGTAAAATGGTGCAGCCACTGTGGAAGACAGCTTGGTCATTCCTCAGAAAGCTAAGTATAGAAATACCATATGACCTGGCAATCCCACTACTCAGTATATACCCAAAGGAATTGAAAGCAGGGACTCAAACAGTTATTTTCACACTGATGGAGCTAGAGGTATTATTCACAATTGCAAAAGATGGAAGCAATCCAAATTTCCATCAACTGATGAATGGATAAATAAAATGTGGTATATACATACAAATGGAATATTATTCAGCCATAAAAAGGAATGAAGTCCCAATACATAAGACAACATGGATAAACCTTGAAGACATCATGTTGAGTGAAATGAGCCAGACACAAAAGGACAAATATTGTATGATCTCACTGATTTGAAACAGAATAAGCAAACTCACAGAGTCGGAATCTAGAATATAGGTTACCAGGGGATAGGGTGAGGCTAGGGAATGGGAGGTTAAGGCTTAAAATGTACAGGGTGCCTATTTGGACTGATGGAAATACTCTGGTAATGGATGGTGGTGATGGTAGCACAACATTGTGAATACAATTAACAGCACTGAAATATACATATCTGAATGTGATTAAAGGGGGAAATGTTAGATTGTATATATGGTAACACAATAAAAATTTTAAAAAGAATCCATGGAACTACACTATTCAAACAGTGAAACCTAAGTTAAAGCATGGAATTTACTTAATAATACAAGTATAAAAATGTGCTATCCATGACCCAGGTCAGGTCAATCATAGTATTTTCCACATTGATTGCTCTAGGGAAGGGTTTGTGACTCTGGCCAAACCAATTAGATTACTTCCCTGAGATTTTTTTTTAAATGCTGAAATGAAGAGAGTCTCTGGTCCTCTGCAGTTTCTAGGCCTACAGGTATAGGTGGCTATATCCTCACCCTGCTCTACCATATTTGTTACCCAGAGGAAGCCCATCTTTATCAGGGAAGAATTAGAACACCATGCACATAGTAACAGGAAAGAAAGAGAGAAAGAAAAACAATGGCATCCAAGGCCACCTCCACTCCTGTCCCTTTCAGTTACAGAAGCCCATGATGTTCCTTTTTTGTTTAAGATAGTTTCATTTAATATCTAAAATAAGCAAATTCATAGAGCTAGAAAGTAGATTAGAGTTTACCAAGGCTGGGGTGGGCGAGGGGGGAATGGAGAGTTATTTCTTAGTGGGTACGGAGTTTCTGTTTTGGGTGATGAAAAAGTTTTGGTAATGGATAGTGCTGATGGCACTGCCACATTGTACATGTAATTAATGCTCTGAATTGTACAATTTGAAATAGTTAAAATGGCAAAAAAAAAAAAAAAAAAAAAAAAAAATGTGCTATCATCAACTGTAACAAATGTTCCACACCAACACGAGGTGTTGGTAGTGGGGTGGCGTGATGGTTAGGTTCATGTGTCAACTTGGCCAGGTGATGGTACCCAGGGGTCTGGTCAAGCAAGCACTGGACTAACCGCTACTGCAAGGACATTTGTGGCTGGTTAATAAACCAGAAGTCTGGTTTATTAAATCATCAGTCAATTGGCTCCGGCTGTGACTGAAGGGCGTGACTTCCACAATGAGAGAATGCAATCATCTGGATTTAATCCAATTAGTTGAAGACTTTTAAGCAAGACAGGTAGAGGACCTTCACTTCTTCTTTGGCTAACCAGTGAAGTGTTTCCTGAGGAGTTCATCAAAGTTGCCAGTTCATTCCTGAGTAATTCATCGAACACGTTCATTGAAGTTGACAATTTGCTGTCTGAGGAGTTCATTGAACATCTTCATTGGAGTTGCCAGTTTGGTGCCTGCTCTACGGAACTGCATACCCACAGTTATGTGAGACACTTCTATAAATCTTATATTTATAGATATCTCTTGTTGATTCTGTTTCCCTAGAGAACCCTAAATAATACAGGTGGTGTTTGGGAATCCTGTATTTTATGTATGACTGTTCTGTTAAACCTGCAACTTTTCTAATTAAAAAAAACAAACAATGTGATACTGGCACAAGGACACAAATGTAGACCAATGGAATGGTTTGGATATATTATGTCCCCCACAAAAGTCATGATCTTTTAAGCCAATCTTGTTGTGTGGAACCTCTTGATTGAATGTTTCCAAGGAGATGTGACTCACTCATCTGTGGATGATACCTTTGATTAAATCATTTCCATGGAGGTATGGACCCTGCCCACTCAGGATGGGTCTTGATTGGTTCACTGGATTACTTCAGAGAACGCAAGAGCCAACACAAACAATTGCTGATGCTTAGAGATGCTTGGAGTTGCGTTCAGAAGGACATTTGGATATGCTAAGCTAAGAGATGAAGCCCAGAGTTTGCCCCAGGGGATCTAAGAGAGGACTCCCAGACACCTAGAAAGAAATGCCCTGGTAAAAAGAAGAAAGGATGCACAGGAGCTGAGAGAGAGGAGGTGAAACACAACCTTGGACCAGCAGACACCAGCCATGTGCCTTCCCAACTGACAGAGGTGTTGCAGATGGCATAGGCCGTTCTTCAGTGAAGGTATTCTCTTGTTGATGCCATAGTTTGGACACTTTTATGGCCTTAAGACTGTAAACTTGTAACCGAATATAGTTTATAAAAGCCAATCCATTTCTGGTATTTTGCATAATGGCAGCTCTAGCAAACCAGAACACCATACATCTACAGCCAATTGATTTTTGACAAAGGTGCCAAGTCTATTCAATGGAGAAAGAATAAACTCTTCAACAAATAGTGCTGGAAAAACTGATATCCAGATGCAAAAGAATGAAAGTAGACCTTTACCTCATGCCATATACAAAAATGAACTCAAATGGATCAAAGACCTAAAACTATAACATTCCTAGTAGAAAACTTATGGCAATATCTTCATGACCTTGAATTAGCCAATGAATTATTAGATTTTACACCAAAAGCATGTGCAACAAAAGAAAAAATGGATAAACTGGACTTCATCAAAATTTAAAACTTTTGTGCATCAAAGAACATTATCAAGAAAGTGGAAAGACAACATACAGAATGGGAGAAAGTATTTGGAAACCATATATCTGGCAAGGATTTAATATCCAGAATATATGAAGAACAGCTACAACTCAACAACAAAAAGAGAGTAAGCCCAATTTTAAAAAGGGATGAAAATTGAAATAGAAATTCCTCCAAAGAAGATATAAAAATGGCCAATAAACAAATGAAAATATGCTCAACATCATTAGCCATTAGGGAAATGCAAATCAAAACCATGATGAGATGCCACTCCATACCCACTAATTTGGCTATTGTTTAAAAAATGGAAAATAACAAGTGTTGACAAAGGTGTGGAGCAACAGAAACCCTCACACATTGTTGATGGGAGTGTAAAATGGTCCAGCTTGTTTAATGGTTCCCCAGAAAACTAAGTATAGAATTAGCACATGACTGTAATCCCACTTCTAGGTATAAGTCCAAAATAATTGAAACCAGGGATTTGAACAAATATTTGCACCCTGATGTTCTTAGAAGCATTTTCACAATAGCTAGAAGGTGGAAGCAATCCAAGTATCCAACAATGGGTGAACTGATAAACAAAATGTGGTAGATACATACAATGGAATATTAATCAGTCATATAAAGAAATGAAGTTCTGATACACACTACAACATGGATGACTCTTGAAAACATCATGTTGAGTGAAATAAGCCAGACATAAAAGGACAAATATTTTATGATCTCACTTACATGAAATTACTAAAATATACAAATTCATAGAGACAAAAGGAACATTAAAGGGTATCCGAGGTGGAATGGTGGTAAGGAAGGGGAGTTCATCTTTAATGGGTTTGGAGTTTTTGTTTGGGGTGAGGGAAAAGTTTTGGTAATAGATGATGGTGAAGATGGTGGCTAGGAGAGACGGCAAAAAAACACCTCCATGAAAAACACTAGATAAAATCCAAAAAGTGACCCAGAACACCAGTTCCAGTGATGCACCTGCTGGACAAGGTCTGCTAAATCCACAGGGATCATGAACTTGGTGAAACCTGGAGTCTGCATTCTGAAACGAGTGAGTAAGTCTGCTGAATGTCCGGCAGCCACGCTGCGGTGTGGGGAAACTGTGAGTTGGCATTTGGAGGCGGACTAGTTCTTTTTTAAAAAAACCCAAAAGTGGCTGCAGATACAGCAGAGAGAGCCACACAATGAAGTGCGGCAGGAACGGGCTGTGCGAGCGCCTCAATATCTGGCGTGGAAGATAGCCTTTTGCACACCCACTGCTAATTGTCTTGGAGTGAGGAAGGCAGAGGTGATCCAAAAAGGGAAAATAACAACCCCCCTTGCAGCCATCTTCCCAGCGGGCTGGGAATGCTTCTGTCTAGCGCAGGTACCACACCCCAGAGCTGCAGCAAAAAATCAAGCATGACAGGAAGTGTTTCCAGCATCACGGCACATGCCACAATATCAGGTGTGGATAATAGCCTTTTGTGCACCCACAGCTAATTGTCCCAGAGCTGGGAAGGCAGAGCTGTGTGAAAAGGGGGGAAATTAACATGCCCCATTCAGCCATCCTTACAACAGGCTGGGAACACACCTACAAGGCCGGTGGCCCAGAACTTCCCCTTGAGGGACAGCATGCACTTGGGACATAGCACAACCATCCCTCAGCAGAGGCCCTAGAAGGGCACAGCTTAGAAGAGGGACCCACTTGAAAATCCCAGGGTCAGCAGCAGAGACAATCTGTGGTGAGATTGAAATGAAGGTTTAGACCCTTACAACAGCCTTAAATCTCCAGGAACACCTGGGATGTCTCATTATTAAAGCTGTCCTGCCTCCCTAACCTCTCAGACACACACCCCACATTCAGGCGGATAACGCCAACAACACACCCAAACTTGGTGCACCAAGTGGACCCCACAAGAATCAGACCCCCACACACCACAAAGACAAAGTTGGGGGAACCAGGGACCGGACGTTTTGTGCAATAGAATCCTACTACGAAATGCAGTTAACACATCAGCTGGACCTATTTCCTGAATGGAGAGTAACCCTTCTCTTATTTAAAGATGTAAAAAATGCTGGAGAGTTGAGAAAAAAGGCCATGGAAGGTGCTATCGATGGTTCATTAATAAATCCTACAGTGATTGTTGATCCGTTTCAGATACTTGTGGCAGCAAACAAAGCAGTTCATCTCTACAAACTGGGAAAAATGAAGACAAGAACTCTGTCTACTGAAATTATTTTCAACCTTTCCCCAAATAACAATATTTCAGAGGCTTTGAAAAAATTTGGTATCTCAGCAAATGACACTTCAATCCTAATTGTTTACATTGAAGAAGGAGAAAAACAAATAAATCAAAAATATCTAATATCTCAAGTAGACGGTCATCAGATTTCTCTGAAAAATCTTCCTGAAATAGCTAATATTACAGAAGTCAAAAAGATATATAAACTTTCCTCACAAGAAGAAAATATTGGGACAGTATTGGATGGTATCATTTGTAGAATGTCAACAAAAGACGTTTTGTGAAATGTGAGAAAGAGTAACAAAAATTTCAGTATTAAAAAAACATTGATTTTCCTTTCCTGGCTTTAAAGTCACTATGTTCACTGTAGAAAAATTTAAAAGCACGGAATAGCATTAAGAAGAAAAAAAACAGTCCTTTTTTAATATTTTAAAAGATAGTGATTTTTACTGTCATTTGTTCTTGTCTTCTAGCCTTCTGTTTCTATTCAAATGTATTTTATTTTTATATATAAAAAAAAAGACAAAGTTGGGGAGAACTGACTTGAGGGGAATAGGTGACTCACAGATGCCATCTGCTGGTTAGTTTGAGAAAGTGTACGCCACTAAGCTGTAGATCTGACAAATTAGAAATTTGTGTTTGAATAATCCTTCATAACCTAGAAGAACCCTATCAAGTAAAGCAAATGCCAAGAGGCCAAAAACAACAGAAAATTTTAAAGCATATGAAAAAAACCAGATGATATGGATAACCCAAACCCAAACACCCAAATCAAAAGAACAGAGGAGACACACTATTTGCAGCAATTAATCAAAGACAAACAATGACAGCATGGCACAGTATATAAAGGACATGAAGAAGAGCATGACACAGAATATAAAGGACATGAAGAAGAGCATGGCACAGGATATAAAGGACATGAAGAAGACCCTAGAAGAGCATAAAGAAGAAATTGCAAAAGTAAATAAAAAAATAGACGGTCTTATGGAAATAAAAGAAACTGTTGACCAAATTAAAAAGATTCTGGATACTCATAGTACAAGACTAGAAGAAGATGAACAGCGAATCAGTAACCTCGAGGACAACAGAATGGAAAATGAAACAACAAAAGAAAGAATGGGGAAAAAAATCAAAAAAATCAAAATAGACCTCAGGGATATGATAGGTAATATAAAATGTCCAAATTTAAGACTCATTGGTGTCCCAGAAGGGGAAGAGAATGGCGAAGGTCTAGAAAGAGTATTCAAAGACATTATTGGGGAAAACTTCCCAAACCTTCTGCACAATATAAATACACAAAGCATAAATGCCCAGTGAACTCCAAATAGAATAAATCCAAATAAACCCACTCCAAGACATATTCTGATCAGACTGTCAAATACTGAAGAGAAGGAGGAACTTCTGAAAGCAGCAAGAGAAAAGCAATTCACCACATACAAAGGAAACAACATAAGACTAAGTAGTGACTACTCAGCAGCCACCATGGAGGCGAGAAAGCAGTGGCATGACATATTTAAAATTCTGAAAGAGAAAAATTTCCAACCAAGAATACTTTATCCAGCAAAGCTCTCCTTCAAATTTGAGGGAGAGATTAAATTTTTCACAGACAAACAAATGCTGAGAGATTTTGCTAATAAAAGACCTGCCCCACTTGAGATACTAAAGGGGGCCCTACTAACAGAGAAACAAAGAAAGGAGAGAGAGATAGAGAGAAAGGTTCAGTACTAAAGAGATTCAATATTGGTTCATTAAAGGATAATAAGAAAGAGAGGGGGGGAAATATATCTGACAAACATAAACCAAAGGATAGGATGGCTGATTCAAGAAATGCCTTCACAGTAATAACGTTGAATGTAAATGGATTAAACTCCCCAATTAAAAGATATACATTGGCAGAATGGATAAAAAAATATGAACCATCAATATGCTGCATGCAAGAGACTCATCATAGACACAGGGACGCAAAGAAATTGAAAGTGAAGGGATGGAAAAAATATTTCATGCAAGCTACAGCCAAAAAAAAAAGCAGGAGTACCAATATTAATCTCACATAAAATAGACTTTAAATGCAAGGATGTTATGAGAGACAAAGAAGGACACTACATACTAATAAAAGGAGCAATTCAACAAGAAATAACAATCATAAATGTTTATGCACCCAATCATGGTGCCACAAAATACATGTGACAAACACTGGCAAAACTAAAGGAAGCAATGGATGTTTCCACAATAACTGTGGGAGACTTCAACACATCACTCTCTCCTATAGATAGATCAACCAGACAGAAGACCAATAAGGAAACTGAAAACCTAAACAATCTGATAAATGAATTGGATTTAACAGACATATATAGAACATTACATCCCAAATCACCAGGATATACATTCTTCTCTAGTGATCACAGAACTTTCTCCAGAATAGACCATATGCTAGGACATAAAACAAGCTTCAAGAAATTTTAAAAAATTGAAATTAGTCAAAGCACATTCTCTGACCACAATGGAATATAACTAGAAGTCAATAACCGTCAGAGACTTAGAAAATTCACAAACACCTGGAGGTTTAAAAATGAGGGGGAGATGAAAACATTCCCGGATAATCAAAAACTGAGGGACTTCATCACCAGTAATCAGTCCTATAAGAAATGCTAAAGGGAGTTGAGCAGGCTGAAAGGAAAGGACACTAAACAATTGACTGAAACCACATGAAGAAATAAAGATTTCCAGTAAAGATCACATGGTAAATATAAATACCAATACTACTGTATTTTTGATTTGTAACTCCACTATTTACTTCCTACAGGATCTAAAATACATAAACTGTAATGATAAATCAGTGGTTTTGGACTCAATGTAAAGTATGTAATTTTTGACAAGAACTACATAAAGGTGGGGGAATGGAGGAGTATAGGAACATAGTTTATGTGTCCTATCAAAGTTAAGTTGATATCAAAGAAAACAAGATTGTTACAGATTTAGGATGTTAAATTTAAGCCCCATGGTAAACACAAAGAAAGTATTAGAGAATATGATAACAGAGATGAAAAGTAGAGTATCAGTTATGAGAAGTGGGGGAAGGGGCAAGGGGAAGTTAATAAGAAATGAGTGTTGGGTTTCTGTTTGGGGTGAAGGGAAATTTCTAGTAATGGATGGTGGGAAGGTGATAGCATTGCAACATTCTAAATGTGATTAATCCCACTAAATGGAATGCTTGGGAGGGGTTGGAATGGGAAGATATATGCTGTATGTATGTTTCCACAAATGAAAAAAAAGACAGTCTAAATAAATAATGAAAATTAAATGCTATAGATGATCCTGGATGAGATCTAAGAATAGAGGAGAAGAGGCTCAAAAGGACACAATTGGGACATAAGAAAAAATGAAATATGGAATGTAAGATTTATATCAATGTTAAATTTCTTGAACTTCTTAACTACACTTAATGTGATTACATAAATGAATATTCTTGTTCATAGGAAATGTGTATGTGAATTATATTATTTGTTCAAGGATGTGTGCAACTTGCTCTCATATGTTCACAAGACAGCAATAGATGATGGATGATAGGTAGGGAGGGAGGGAGGGAAAGAAAGAAATGGTAAAGTGACAGATTATTAAAGTTGGTAGATCTGGGTATCGGTGAGGGGGGTGGGGGTATGCTGGAGTTCTGTATATGGGGTTGTATTATTTTTGCTACTGTTCAGAAAAAGATATTGCATTTTTAAAAATTGGCCTCAATGTAATTATTTTAGGTTTTTTGTTTTTCCTATTCCTTTGTTTGGTTATGACGTGTTAATTTTCTTTGGGTATGGTAGGAACGTGTTGGAAGCAATGTAGTTATTTTAGGTTATTTTTTCTTCTTATTCCTTTTCTTGTCTTGTTTGAAATGTTGGTTTTTTGTTTGTTTTTTTAATATTTGATAAAGTTAAAAAATAAAAAATTTAAAAATTTAAAAAAATAGATGATAGTAATGGTAGCACAACATTGTGAATGTAATTAACACTGCTGAATTTTTATATTTGAATGTGGTTAAAACTGGAAATGTTATGTTGTTACCACAATAAAAAAATTAATTTAAAATTTTTTTAACTGTTAGAACTAAAAGAATTAATAGACAAATCTATAATTATCACTTAGACTTCAACACTCCCCTCTTGGTAATTATAAAGTAAGTAGATAAATCAGTATGGATACATGTGGAGACTTAGAGCTATGTACCCCAGAAAAAAAACATATTCTTAAACTTAATCCATTTCTGTGGATGTGAACCCTTTGTTAAATAGGACCTTTTCATGAGGTTACTTCAGTTAAAGTATGGCCCAACTCAGGGCCCATCAGGATAGATCTTATTCCTATTTCAGGAGTCCTTTGTAAGCAGAATGAAATTCAGACACAGAGAGAGAAAGCCACGGAAAGTAGGAACCTGAAGGTCAACAGAACCCAAAGGAGAAGGGAGAGGCTGCCATGTGCATTATTATGTGACAGACGAGCCAAGAACCAAGACTGGCAGCCAGTCCCCCACTGCCAGTCTTTAGGGAGAAAGCATTGCCTTGATACCTTGATTTTTACTTCTATTAGCCTCAAAACACGAGCCAATAAAATCCCATCATTTAAGCCAACCCATTGCATAGTATTTGCTTTAGCACCAAAGAAACTAAAACAATATGCAAGACCTAAAAAGCTCTATCAACCAAATATGCGTGAGTGACATTTCTGGAATACTCCACTTAACAGCAGAAAATATATTTGTTCCCAAGTGCACACAAAACATTCACCTAGATAAACCAAACCTGAGACATAAAACACATCACTTCAAATTTAAAAGGGCTAATATCATAAATAGTGTACACTCTGTGGCCTCAAGATAGTTAAACTAGAAATTAATAACAGAAAGATATCTGTAAAATTCAAAAATACTTGCAAAGTAAATAACACAATTCTAAATAATCCATGGGTCAAAGAATAAATAACAAGAAATCTTTTAAAATATTTGGAATTGAATGAAAACCAAAATACAGCAAAATCCCCTCTAAACTAAAACAGTACTTGGAGGGAAATTTATAGCCTTAGAGGCTTACAGTAGAAAAGAAGAAAGGTCATGAATCAGTGATCTAAACTTTCACATCAAGAAACTATAAAAAAATGAAGATCAAATCAAACCCAAAGCCAAAGCAAGGCAAAAAGAAACAAACAAACAAACAAAAAAACAAAAAAACAAATAGAAATAAAAAAAAAAAACTGTTAGAGAAAAATCAGTGAAATCTGAAAGTTATTTTTTGAAAAAAAATCTAGAAACTTCACAAATTTCTCAAAAATTTTTTGGAAAGAAAACACAAATTGTCAGTATCAGGAATGAAAGAGGCCACACTACTCATTCATGAATGAATTTCCCTCTGAAGCCTTCTTTCACAGCCCCCATCTTCCCCTCCAAGAAAAATAAGGTGCTCTAATCTCTTTCCCACATCTCCACTATAGCACCTATTGTAAGGTAGTGGTGGGTTTTATGGTAATTAATGGCTGAAATGTTTTTATCCCACTATACTTTGAGGTCCTAAAAGAGAGAGGCCGTTCTTCCTTTATCTTATAGCCCCAGGATATGTCACAGTAGCTGCAACATGAGGTTCTTGCTGAATGCATGTACTGTAAGGCACTAAAGATTTTTTCCTACCATCCTAATTAAATATATTAAGTTATAATTAATCTTTTTTCTTCTTTACCAATCAAAACCATCAGCATATAACTACTGATCTGAGCTTCAACCAGAATGAGATAACAAGCAGAACCATATTAAGTTCATATAACATCAGTCAAAATCCAAGAAACTTAAAGTTTTTGTGAAACTGTGCTTCCTTCTTGTGGATAAATCTGCAATTTCTACTTGATTTTTCAAAGCATTATAATATCTCAAAAATTCTTAAACATTTTTTGACCCCCAAGATCCCATTCAAGGTTTAGATAAATCCATCAACAATACATTCATTAAAGGGAATAAAGAGATACACACCTGTTTCGGTTTGCTAAAGCTGCCAGAATGCAATATACTGGAAATAGATTGACTTTTACAATGGTGATTTATTAGTTTACAAATTTACAGTTCTAAGACCATGAAAATGTCCCAATTAATGCATCAACAAGACGATACCTTCTTTGAAGAAAGGCGGCTGGCATCTGGAGTTCCTTTGTCAAATAGCAATGCACATGGCCTTTGCAGGTCCTCCTCTCCTGGGTTTTGTTGCTTTCAGCTCCTGGCTTCAGTGACTCTCTCATCTCCTCCAGTGGCTTTCCTCTAAGCTTCTCTGGGTGTTTTTCCTTCTGAGCTCTCTGGGTTTTTTTTCTGTCCTTTATTCTCTTATAAAGGACACCAGTAAAGGATTAAGACCCACCTTGAATTGGGGGTGGTGGTGTCACATCTCAGTTGAAACAACTTAATCAAAAGGTCCCACTGACAATAGGTCTACACCCACAAGAATGGAGTAAAATAACATGACCTTTTCTGGGCGGGGTATATAACAGCTTCAAACCAACACAACACCTTATACCCTTATACCTCGATGTTACCCATTATGAAGAATGTACACTCCTTCTAGCTAAGACTTGATTTTGACTTGAACAGAGTCAGAATACTTGGTAGAGACATGATCAAATAATCATTTATTTACTCATTATTTAAACAAAAGACATGGGTTTCTTTCCTCAAATGGATATCAGACAACCAGAGAGAGAATGAATAATTTTGCTTTCCTTTAGATGCAGCTTTCTCATGCTCTCTGACATTTCCATCACCCTGCCTGGATAACCTTATTCTCTTCTGTGTCCAAGGAATCCTTGGTGAGGCCTGAACTGCTCTTTAATACCTCCCCAGAAAGATAATTCTAGGAGCCCTAAAATAGACCAGGCCAGGCAGCAAGACCATCTGTCAGAGATGATCTCGATTCCACAACATCTACATTGCACTATAGGGATTTACAAATCTGCAAGTTTCAATTCTGAGATTGAGATATGAGAATAAGAAAAGGTTTGGGGGTAGAGGGAAGGAAAGTCCAAACTGAAATTTATATTCTGACCAACAGTTTCCTAAAATTGTACTTCTGTTTTAAAAGCCTAGAGACAGCAAAAGTTCTTAATTTAATCACCCACACAAGTTAAGACAGAAATTAGAAATGCTAGCAAGGGCTGAATGCTGTAATGTTTTCATCAACGACCACTACAGAACATATACTCATGGAGGACTTAACTTTATAGACTGATTCACTGGCCATTAAAAGACCATTAATTACATGTGCCTGTCTCCAAATTAAATCTTTAATTTTCCACCACTCTAGCAGGCCCAGATCCAAAATTAGGCAGGAAAAAATAAGAAACAGCATGAAAAAAAAAAAAAAAACAGCCATAAAGAATTAGAAAACCACTGCACCAGACTACAAAGTTCTGCAAGGGAAAGAACAATGTCACCATGACAACCTGGGATATTATAATTGAGAGAGTTGGTAGATCATAAGGAAACATTTTTCAGAATTTGGAGGTTGAGAGTGAAGTATAAGAACACATGTGGGAGTTGAGAGATGCTCAAACTTGGATTTTTAACTTTACTTTTTTAGGTTTCCCTTATAATTCATGTTGCCAAATCCCGTTTTTTAAAGACAAAAATAATTTTTATAACCCATACTTACATGCAAATATTATGGTTATACATATGATTATGTAGCATCATTAATTGGGGAAGTTCATTTAACAAATGATACCAGGTTTCTTGAAGAACAGGAGAAAGTTACATCAATTAATAGTTCAAAATAGGTTATTACATATTATTATACCCTTGACTTGAATACCTAAAAGTATCAGATTAATACTTCTGTTATGTCTTGCATTATATTACCTTTCATTTGCTTTATATCATTTTTTTAATTTCCAGGAGGGTGATAAATATACACATAAAATTCTGCCTTTCTAGGACCTGGGCAGAATCTCTTTGTTTCACAGGGTTTCTGGTTGCCAGGCATCCGCCAGGGATGGGCTGAGTGGACAGGAGAGTTCCTTAGGCTGCATCTTCCTTCTGGACCTGTTGGGGACCCTTCTCACTCCGTTTTTATCATTTTATGTTGTTTTTTCATTTCTTCTGCACAATTTCCCAAAGGGTCTATTGTGCATAAAGTTCTATGTGTGTTATCTATTCAGTATTTGCTAATTTATTTAAAGCAAGTTTCTATTCAAAAATTTCCTTACAAAGCTGATGAAAAACAAAACATTTCTGCCAAGCTATATCTTTTAACATGTAGTTCACATCATCATTTTATTTAAATCTTACAATATTTCATAAGTATTATTATCCCCTCTTAACAGATGAGGTAACCGTGATCAAAGAGGTGTTATTTGTCTAATGTCACAGCTGGGAAGTGTCAAAATCTGTATTAAAGCCCAGGTCTGTTTTATCCTTAAAAGTCTTCACATTTGAATCTCAATGTCTTCATGATTCCTGAGGCACAGACTTTAAGCTTATAAATAAATGGTTTCCAGACATTACATAATACAGTGAATTGTACTTCTAGCTAAGAAACCTTATAAGTTCTTCTATTGAAGATGTCCTCTGCCCCAAACACATAGCAATGTGAGATAAAATAGAAAAAGAGAAATTAAAAAATAAAATAACTATCATGCTCAAAACCAAGATAAACCTGAGCCCCAGAAACACCAAATTACAGTATGTGGGACTGAAGTTGAGGACTGCTGGGCTCCCCAAATAGGAATTTCAGCTCTTACAGGGTATTAGGGACAAATAGTCCTGAAAAGAAAGACAAGGAACAGAGTTAGCCTCACTTTTTGAAACTAGAGTCTTCACCCATGCAAAAATGCTGAAGAGACGCAATGACTACTTTGCAAAGCCACGGCTGTCTTAGTTTGCTAGGGCTGCCATAATAAAGTATCACAAGCTATCTGGCTTAAAACAACAAGAATTTATTGACACAGTTCTGGAGGCTAGAAGTCTAAGTGAAGGTGTTGGCAGGGCCATTTCCTCTGAATTACTTAGGATTCTGGCAATGACTTGCCGGAAACCCATGGTGTTCTTTGGCTTGTGGCATAACTCAATTTCTGCTTCTGTCACACACTACATTCTCTCTCTGTCTGCATCCAAATTTCCTCTCTTTATAAGGACATCAGTCATGTTAGTTTATGGCACACCCTAATCCACTTTGGCCTTAACTAACAACATCTTCAAAGATTCTGTTTCCAAATAAGATCGCATCCATGAGACAGGGAATTAGGAATTGAATATACCTTTTTGGGTACTCAATTCATTCCTTAACAATAACCTAGGGAGACAGTGGAAAGCTGACACAGCTTCACATCCAGGAGCTGGGTCAAGCCATCCACTGGTTCAGAGTTGATATTTGCAATATGACTAATAAAACAGCTTGATGACCTAAGCCACCAATATAAGATCTGATTCTGGTCTGAGAATCCCTTGTGGGGGAGGCGAAGATGGAGGCAACCAAGACAAACAGGGTTATAGGAAGGGGGTGGGGGTGGGATCTCCTAATCAGGATGAGTATACATCCAACTTCCAAACCCATGAAGAAAAGTCTCTCTGGGGAGATGAATTCATTCCAGACAGAATGAATGTAGTAGTGCAATCTGAAAATGAGTTTTAAATAAGCATGTTTTGTATTCTCCGAGACTGGATATCCAGTTTTCCCACAATCATCTGCTGAAGAGACTATTCATTCCCCATTGAGTGGACTTGGCACTCTTGTCAAAAATCAACTGGCCAGGGAGATCCAAGATGGCAGATTAGGAGAGACAGAGCAAAATTCTCCTCCATGAAAACCACTAGATATAGGACAGAAAGCACTCCAGAACAGCAGTTCCAGGGTTCCACTGGCTGGGCAGGGAATTCTACAAGCATCAGAGTGTACTTGGAGAAACCAAAAGACTGCATTCAAGACAGGTGAGTATTCGGCCCAGAATGCCACCAGGGAATGAGGAATTGAGCCAGTGGATTGTGCGATGGGGAGTAGCCTTCCACTTCCTGGGCACCTGGTGTGGGTGATAACCTTTCACAGAAAGAGCCCCCGTGCTAGGAACTAGAGGTTGGAGCAGGCAGGCAAATGTGGAAAGGGCAGCTTTCCATGCCCCATGCAGCCATCTTCGCATTTGGCTGGGAGACAACCATTCACAGCCCCATGGCCAAGAGCTTCCTTAAGAGAATTCAGGATTCAGCAGGCTTGTGATGACATCCACTCTTCCTCCATGGAAGCCCACGGTGTGCACAGACCAGAGGCAGGGGTGCCACACAGAAGTAAAGGAGCCCTCCCCCAATCCCAGGGACTCATGGGCCCAGAGCAGAGAGGAACTGTGGGGCATTTGAGTTGAAAGGTGAGATGAACAGCTCTGCAGTCCCAGAGTACTCCACCCACAGCCCCAGGAATGGCCAGGACTACTGTGTCCTGGAGCAGACAACCTGCCAAACTACACAGGGCATGCCCACCCACCCACAGGACTGGCAGTCCCCAGTGCATATGGAAAATTGGTGTACTGATTGGACCTCCACATGGTTTGAACCCCCACTCAGTGCATAGACAAAGTTGGGGAGAACTGGCTTGAGAATAAGAGGTGGATCAGGAGCACCATCTGCTGGTAGGTCAGGGAAAGTGCATTCCACCAAGCTGTAGCTCTGCCAAAATACAGATAAATGTTCATATAATCCTGTATATCCTAAAAGAACCCTACCAAGAAGAGCAAATGCCAAGAGATGAAAAACAAAAGAAAATTGTAAAGCATATGAAGAAACCAGAAGATATGGATAATCCAAATGTCCAAATTAAAAAGCCAGAGGAGACACAGAACTTGGAGCAATTAATCAAAGAAATACACACAAACATCAATATCATGGCTCAGGATATAAAGGACATGAGAAGGCTCTAGAAGAGCATAAAGAATTTGCAAGAGTAAATTAAAAAATAGTAGATATTATGGAAATAAAATATACTGTTGATCAGATTTATAAGATTCTTAAGAGAACTAACACCAGATTTGAAGAGGTAGAGAAATGAATTAGCAAACTCAAAGATACAGTGATGGAAAGTGAAAGCACAAAAGAACAAATGGTGCAAAAAAAAAATTTGAAACAAATCTCAGGGAAATGATGGACAACATGAAGTGCACAAATATAAGAATGCTGTTTAAGAAGGGGAAGAGAAGAGTAAAGGGCTAGGAAGAGTATTTGAAGACACTGTTGAGGAAACTTCCCAACCCTTCTAAATGACATAAATATGCCAATTAAAGATGCCCAAGGGACTCCAAATAGAATAAATCCAAGTAAACCCACTCTGAGATATATTCTGATCAGATTGTCAAATGCTGAAGAGAAGGAGAAAGTTCTGAAAGCAGCATGAGAGAAGCAATTCATCACATACAAGGGAAACATAAGACTAAGGACTGACTATTCAGTGGTCACCATGGAGGCAAGAAGGTGGTATGACATATTTAAAATTCTGAAAGAGGAAAGTTGCCAGCCAAGAATACATTATCCAGCAAACCTGTCCTTCAAATTTGAGGGTGAGCTTAAAATTTTCACAGACAAACAAATGCTAAGAGAATTTGTTAACAAAAGACCTCCCCTACAAGAACTACTAAAGAGTGCTCTATGGGCTGAGGAAAAAAGAACAGAGAGAGAGATCTGGAGAAGAGTACAGAACTGAAGTGTTTTAGTAAGGGTAACTAAGAAGAAATAAAGGGGAGGGGCGATATATCTGACAAATAAAAACCAAAGGATAAGATGGTTGATTCAAGAACTGCCTTCACAGTAATAACATTGAATGTGAATGGATTAAACTCCCCAATTAAAAGATACAGATTGGCAGAATGTATTAAAAAATATGAACCATCAATATGTTGTTTATAAGAGACCCATCTTGGACCCAGAGACACAAAGAAATTGAAAGTGAAAGGATGCAAAAAAAAATATTCCATGCAAACTATAGCCAAAAGAAAGTGGGGGTGGTGATACTAATTTCAGATAAAATAGTCTTTAAATGCAAGGATGTCGTCAGAGATAAAGAAGGATACCATATACTAATAAAAGGGACAATTCACCAGAAAGAAATGGTAATCATAAATGTTTATGTACCCAATCAAGGTGCACCAAAGTACATGAGACAAACATTGGCAAAATTGAAGGAAGCAATAGAAGTTTCAACAATAATTGTGGGAGACTTCAATACACCACTCTCTTCTATTGATAGATCAACCAGACAGAGGACCAATAAGGAAACTGAGATCCTAAACAATGTGATAAACGAATTAGACTTAATAGACATATATAGACCATTAGATCCCAAATTACCAGAACATACATTCTTGCCTAGTGCTCATGGAACTTTCTCCAAGATAGATCATCTGCTGGGACATAAAACAAACCTCAATACATTTAAAAGATTGAAATTATCAAAGCATATTCTCTGACCACAATGGAATGTAACTAGAATTCAATAATTATCAAACATCAAGAACATTCACAAATATCCAGAGATTAAACAACACACACTCCTAAACAATTAGTGGCTCAAAGAAGAAATTGGAAGAGAAATTGCTAAATATCTAGAGATGAATGAAAATGAGAACACAACATATCAAAAGTTATGGGATGCACTGAAGGAAGTATTGAGGGGGAAATTTATATTTCTAAATGCATACATTAAAAAGGAAGAAAGAGCTAAAATCAAAGAACTAATGGAACAACTGAAGAAGCTAGAAAATGGTCAGCAAGATAATACTAAAACAGGTAGAAGAAAAGAAATAACAAGGATTGAAGCAGAAATAAATGACGTGGAGAACAAAAAACAAAACAAACAAACAAAAAAATAGAATAAATAAAAGTAAATTTTGAGGGGGAAATTTATAGCACTAAACGCATATATTAAAAAGGAAGAAAGAGCCAAAATCAAAGAACTAATGGATCAACTGAAGAAGCTAGAAAATGAACAGCAAACCAATGCTAAACCAAGTAGAAGAAAAGAAATAACAAGGATTAAAGCAGAAATAAATGACATAGAGAACAAAAAAACAATAGAGAGGATAAATATCACCAAAAGTTGGTTCTTTGAGAAGATCAACAAGATTGACAAGCCCCTAGCTAGACTGACAAAATCAAAAAGAGAGAAGACCCATATAAACAAAATAATGAATGAAAAAGGTGACATAACTGCAGATCCTGAAGAAATTAAAAAAATTATAAGAGGATATTATGAACAACTGTATGGCAACAAACTGGATAATGTAGAGGAAATGGACAATTTCCTGGAAACATATGAACAACCTAGACTGACCAGAGAAGAAATAGAAGACCTCAACCAACCCATCACAAGCAAAGAGATCCAATCAGTCATCAAAAATCTTCCCACAAATAAATGCCCAGGGCCAGATGGCTTCACAGGGGAATTCTACCAAACTTTCCAGAAAGAACTGACACCAATCTTACTCAAACTCTTTCAAAACATTGAAGAAAATGGAACACTACCTAACTCATTTTATGAAGCTAACATCAATCTAATACCAAAACCAGGCAAAGATGCTACAAAAAAGGAAAACTACCGGCCAATCTCCCTAATGAATATAGATGCAAAAATCCTCAACAAAATACTTGCAAATCGAATCCAAAGACACATTAAAAAAATCATACACCATGACCAAGTGGGGTTTATTCCAGGCATGCAAGGATGGTTCAACATAAGAAAATCAATCAATGTATTACAACACATTAACAAGTCAAAAGGGAAAAATCAATTGATCATCTCAATAGATGCTGAAAAAGCATTTGACAAAATCCAACATCCGTTTTTGATAAAAACACTTCAAAAGGTAGGAATTGAAGGAAACTTCCTCAACATGATAAAGAGCATATATGAAAAACCCACAGCCAGCATAGTACTCAATGGTGAGAGACTGAAAGCCTTCCCTCTAAGATCAGGAACAAGACAAGGATGCCCACTGTCACCACTATTATTCAACATTGTGCTGGAAGTGCTAGCCAGGGCAATCCGGCAAGACAAAGAAATCAAAGACATCCAAATTGGAAAAGAAGAAGTAAATCTGTCATTGTTTGCAGATGATATGATCTTATATCTAGAAAACCCTGAGAAATCGACGATACAGCTACTAGAGCTAATAAACAAATTTAGCAAAGTAGCGGGATACAAGATTAATGCACATAAGTCAGTAATGTTTCTATATGCTAGAAATGAACAAACTGAAGAGACACTCAAGAAAAAGATACCATTTTCAATAGCAACTAAAAAAATCAAGTACCTAGGAATAAACTTAACCAAAGATGTAAAAGACCTATACAAAGAAAACTACGTAACTCTACTAAAAGAAATAGAAGGGGACCTTAAAAGATAGAAAAATATTCCATGTTCATGGATAGGAAGGCTAAATGTCATTAAGATGTCAGTTCTACCCAAACTCATCTACAGATTCAATGCAATCCCAATCAAAATTCCAACAACCTACTTTGCAGACTTGGAAAAGCTAGTTATCAAATTTATTTGGAAAGGGAAGATGCCTCGAATTGCTAAAGACACTCTAAAAAAGAAAAACGAAGTGGGAGGACTTACACTCCCTGACTTTGAAGCTTATTATAAAGCCACAGTTGCCAAAACAGCATGGTACTGGCACAAAGATAGACATATAGATCAATGGAATCGAATTGAGAATTCAGAGATAGACCCTCAGATCTATGGCCGACTGATCTTTGATAAGGGCCCCAAAGTCACTGAACTGAGTCATAATGGTCTTTTCAACAAATGGGGCTGGGAGAGTTGGATATCCATATCCAAAAGAATGAAAGAGGACCCCTACCTCACCCCCTACACAAAAATTAACTCAAAATGGACCAAAGATCTCAATATAAAAGAAAGTACCATAAAACTCCTAGAAGATAATGTAGGAAAACATCTTCAAGACCTTGTATTAGGCGGCCACTTCCTAGACTTTAAACCCAAAGCACAAGCAACAAAAGAGAAAATAGATAAATGGGAACTCCTCAAGCTTAGAAGTTTCTGCACCTCAAAGGAATTTCTCAAAAAGGTAAAGAGGCAGCCAACTCAATGGGAAAAAAGTTTTGGAAACCATGTATCTGACAAAAGACTGATATCTTGCGTATATAAAGAAATCCTACGACTCAATGACAATAGTACAGACAGCCCAATTATAAAATGGGCAAAAGATATGAAAAGACAGTTCTCTGAAGAGGAAATACAAATGGCCAAGAAACACATGAAAAAATGTTCAGCTTCACTAGCTATTAGAGAAATGCAAATTAAGACCACAATGAGATACCATCTAACACCGGTTACAATGGCTGCCATTAAACAAACAGGAAACTACAAATGCTGGAGGGGATGTGGAGAAATTGGAACTCTTGTTCATTGTTGGTGGGACTGTATAATGGTTCAGCCACTCTGGAAGTCAGTCTGGCAGTTCCTTAGAAAACTAGATATAGAGTTACCATTCGATCCAGCGATTGCACTTCTCGGTATATTCTCGGTATATACCCGGAAGGTCGGAAAGACACGAACAGATATCTGCACGCCAATGTTCATAGCAGCATTATTCACAATTGCCAAGAGATGGAAACAACTCAAATGTCCTTCAACAGATGAGTGGATAAATAAAATGTGGTATATACACACGATGGAATACTACGCGGCAGTAAGAAGGAACGATCTCGTGAAACATATGACAACATAGATGAACCTTGAAGACATAATGCTGAGCGAAATAAGCCAGGCACAAAAAGAGAAATATTATATGCTACCACTAATGTGAACTTTGAAAAATGTAAAACAAATGGTTTATAATGTAGAATGTAGGGCAACTAGCAATAGAGAGCAATTAAGGAAGGGGGAACAATAATCCAAGAAGAACAGATAAGCTATTTAACGTTCTGGGGATGCCCAGGAATGACTATGGTCTGTTAATTTCTGATGGATATAGTAGGAACAAGTTCACAGAAATGTTGCTGTATTATGTAACTTTCTTGGGGTAAAGTAGGAACATGTTGGAAGTTAAGCAGTTATCTTAGGTTAGTTGTCTTTTTCTTACTCCCTTGTTATGGTCTCTTTGAAATGTTCTTTTATTGTATGTTTGTTTTCTTTTTAACTTTTTTTTCATACAGTTGATTTAAAAAAGAAGGGAAAGTTAAAAAAAAAAAAAAAACAAGGAGAAAAAAAAGATGTAGTGCTCCCTTGAGGAGCCTGTGGAGAATGCAGGAGTATTGGCCTACCCCACCTCCATGGTTGCTAACATGACCACAGACATAGGGGACTGGTGGTTTGATGGGTTGAGCCCTCTACCATAAGTTTTACCCTTGGGAAGATGGTTGCTGCAAAGGAGAGGCTAGGCCTCCCTATGGTTGTGCCTAAGAGCCTCCTCCAGAATGCCTCTTAGTTGCTCAGATGTGGCCCTCTCTCTCTGGCTAAGCCAACTTGAAAGGTGAAATCACTGCCCTCCCCCCTACGTGGGATCAGACACCCAGGGGAGTGAATCTCCCTGGCAACGTGGAATATGACTCTCAGGGAGGAATGTAGACCTGGCATCGTGGGACGGAGAACATCTTCTTGACCAAAAGGGGGATGTGAAAGGAAATGAAATAAGCTTCAGTGGCAGAGAGATTCCAAAAGGAGCCGAGAGGTCACTCTGGTGGGCACTCTTACACACACTTTAGACAACCCTTTTTAGGTTCCAAAGAATTGGGGTAGCTGGTGGTGGATACCTGAAACTATCAAACTACAACCCAGAACCCATGAATCTCGAAGACAGTTGTATAAAAATGTAGCTTATGAGGGGTGACAATGGGATTGGGAAAGCCATAAGGACCACACTCCACTTTGTCTAGTTTATGGATGGATGAGTAGAAAAATAGGGGAAGGAAACAAACAGACAAAGGTACCCAGTGTTCTTTTTTACTTCAATTGCTCTTTTTCACTCTAATTATTATTCTTGTTATTTTTGTGTGTGTGCTAATGAAGGTGTCAGGGATTGATTTAGGTGATGAATGTACAACTATGTAATGGTACTGTAAACAATCGAAAGTACGATTTGTTTTGTATGACTGTGTGGTATGTGAATATATCTCAATAAAATGAAGATAAAAAAATGATATAGGACGAGGCTTAAGAATGGGGAGTGGTTGCTTAGTATGAGCAGAATGTTCAATTAGGATGAACTTAAATGTCTGGAAATGAACAGGGGTGTTGGTAGCAAGATGTGAGAATAACAGCGCCGAATGGTGTGTGAATGAGGTGGAAAGGGGAAACTCAGAGTCATATATGTTACCAGAAGGAAAGTTGGAGGTCAAAAGATGGGAATGTATAAAACTGAATCCTATGGTGGGCAATGTCCATTATCAACTGTACAAATACTAGAAATCACTTCCATGAACCAGAACAAATGTATGACAATACAATTAGAAGTTAATAACAGAGGGGCATATAGGGAAGAACTATATACCTATTACAAACTATATACTACAGCTAGTAGTATTTCAACATTTTTTCATAAACAGTAACAAATGTACTATATCAATACTACGAGTCAACAATTGAGGGGGGTTGGTTAGGGATAGGGGAGGATTAGAGTATCCTTTTCTTTTTTTTTTTTTTTTTTCATCTTTCACTTTATTTCTTGTCTGGAGTAATGAAAAGTTTCTAAAAATTGAACAAAAATTAAGTGTGATGGATGCACAGCTGTATGAGGGTACCCAGGGGCAAGTGATTGTACACTTTGGATCTTTGGATAATTGTATGGTATCTGAATAATCTCAATAAAAATGAAAAAAAAAAGTAAATTTTGTTCTTTGAGAAGATCAACAAGATTGACAAACCCTTAGCTAGACTGACAAAGTCAGAAAGAGAGAAGACCCGAATAAACAAAATAATAAATGAGAGGGGTGACATTACTGCAGATCCCAAAGAAATTTTAAAAATCTTAAGACAACAACTATGAAAAACTGTATGCCAAAAAAAACTAGATAATTTAGAGGAAATGGACAATTTCCTGGAAACAAGTGAACATTCTAGAATAACCAGAGAAGAAAAAGAAGACCTCAACAAGCCAATGACAAGCAAAGAGATCCAATCAGTCATCAAAAAGCTTCCTATAAATAAAAGCCCAGGACCAGATGGCTTCACAGGGGAATTCTACCAAATTTTCCAAAAAGGACTGACACCAATCCTACTGAAATGCTTTCAAAAAATCAAAGAAAATGGAATACTACTTAACTCATTTTATGAAGCCAACATCACTCTAATACCAAAATCAGATAAAGATGCTACAATAAAGTGAAACTGCAGGCCAATCTCCCTAATGAATATAGATGCAAAAATTCTCAACAAAATTCTTGCAAATTGAATCCAAAGACATATTAGGAAAATCAAACACCATGCATGACCAAGTGGGGTTCATCGCAAGCATGCAAGGGTGGTTCAACATAAAAAAATCAATCAATGCAGTACAGCACATTAACAAATCAAAAGGGAAATCAAATGATCATCTCAATAGATATTGAAAAAGCATTTGAAAAAATTCAACATCCTTTTTTGATAAAAACACTTCAAAAGGTAGGAATTGAAAGAAACTTCCTCATTGTGATAAGGGGCATATATGAAAAACCAACAGCCAGCATACTACTTAACAGTGAGATACTGAAAGCCTTCTCTCTAAGATCAGGAACGAGACAAGGATGCCCACTGTCACCACTGTTATTCAACATTGTGCTAGAAGTTCTAGCCAGAGCAATCCAGCAAGGCAAAGAAGTAAAAGGCATCCAAATTGGAAAGGAAGAATTAAAACTGTCATTATTTGCAGACGATATGATCTTTTATTTGGAAAACCTTGAGAAATCAATGACACAGCTACTTGAGCTAATAAAAAAAATTCAGCAAAGTGGCAGGATACAAGATTAATACACATAAGTCAATAATGTTCCTATACACTAGAAATGACCTAACTGAAGAGACACTTAAAAAAAAAAAAAAAAAGTTTCCATTCTCAAGAGCAACTAAAAAAATCAACTACCTAGGAATAAACTTAACCAAGGATGTAAATGACCTCTACACGTAAAATTACATAATTTAACTAAAAGAAATAAAAGGGGACCTAAAGAAATGGAAAGATATTCTGTGTTCATGGATAGGAAGGCTGAACAATATTAAGATATCAATCATACCCAAACAGATCTACAGAGTCAATGCAATTCCTATCAAAATTCCAACAACCTACTTTTCAGACTCAGAAAAGCTAGTTATCAAATTTATTTGGAAGGGAGAGGGGCCTCAAATTGCTAAAAACATTCTAAAAAAGAAAATCAAAGTGGGAGGGCTTAAACTTCCTGACTTTGAAGCTTACTATAAAGCCACAATAATCAAAACAGCATGGTATTGGCACACATATAGACATTTTGATCAATGGAATCAAATTGAGAATTCAGAAATAGATCCCCAGATCTAAGGTCGACTGAGTTTTGATAAGGCCCCCAAATCCACTGAACTGGGACACAACAGTCTCTTCAACAAATGGGGCTGGGAGAACCATATATCCATATCCAAAAAAATGAAGAAGGACACCTCCTCACACCCTATACAAAAATTAACTCAAGGTGGATCAAAGACCTCAATATAAGAGACAGTACCTTAAAACTCCTAAAAGATAATGTAGGGAAACATCTTCAAGGCCTTGTATTAGGAGGTCACTTCTTAGAACTTACACCCAAAGCGCAAGCAAAAGAAAGAAAAAAATAGATAAATGGGAACTCCTCAAAATTAAAGCTTCTGTACCTCAAAGGAATTTGTCAAAAATGTAAAGAGGCAGCCAACTCAATGGGAGAAAATATTTGGGAAGCATGTGTGCCAATTTGGATGAATTATGTCCCCTGAAATGCCATGTTCTTTAATAAAATCTTGTGGGGGCAGATGTATTAGTGTTGATTAGGTTGGAATCCTCTGATTGAGTGTTTCCATGGAGATGTGACTTAATCAACTGTGTGCTAAATATTTGATTGGGTTATTTCCGTGGAGATATCAGCCCCGCCCAATCAGAGTGGGTCTTGATTTAATCATTGGAGTCCTATAAAAGAGTTCACAAACAGAAGAACCTCAGAGCAGCTGAGAGTGACATTTTGGAGAGTAGCTGAAAGAAACATTTTGAAAACGGCCATTGAAAGCAGACTTTTGCTGATGCTTTGGAGATGTTAGCCCAGAGTTTGCTCCAGAGAAGCTAAGAGAGGACAAAACACCCCAAGAGCAACATTTTGAAGAATGCACAGGAGCTGAGAGAGGAGCTGGAACACAGCCTGGGATCAGCAGATGCCAGCCACATGCCTTTCCAGCTAACAGAGGTTTTCTGGATGGCATTGGCCTTCCTTAAGGCCAACTCATGTTGATGCCTTAATTTAGACAGTTTCATGGCCTTCAGACTGTTTATTTGTAACCAAATAGACCCCCTTTATAAAAGCCAATCCATTTCTGGTATTTTGCATGATGGCAGCATTAGCAAACCGGAACACCATGTATCTGATAAGAGACTGATGTCTTGCATATTTAAAGAAACCCTACAACTCAGTGACAATAGTACAAACAGCCCAATTATAAAATGGGCAAAAGACATGAAAAGACATTTCTCCAAAGAGGAAATACAAATGGCTAAAAAACACATAAAAATATGTTCATCTTCACTAGCTGTTAGGGAGATGCAAATCAAGACCTTAATGGGATATCATCTCACACCAATAAATGGCTGCCATTAAAAAAACAGGAAACTACAAATGCTGGAGAGGATGTGGAGAAATTGGAACTCTTATTCATTACTGGTGGGACTGTATAATGGTACAGCCACTCTAGAAGAGAAAACTAGATATCAAGTTACCCTATGATCCAGCAATTGCACTTCTTGGTATATACCCAGAAGTTCTGAAAACACTGACATGACATGAACAGATATTTGCACACCACTGTTCATAGTGGCATTGTTCACAATTGCCAAGAGATGGAAAAAGTCCAAATGTCCTTCAACAGATGAGTGGATAAAAAAATTTGGTATATACACACAATGGAGGTCTATGCAACAGTAAGAAGGAACAAAGTCATGAAACATATGACAACATGGATGAACCTTGAAGACATAATGCAGAGTGAAATAAGCCAGACACAAAAGGAGAGATTTAATATATTACCACTAATATGAACTCTGTGAAAAATGTGAAATAAGTGTCTTATAATGTAGAATATAGGGGACCTAGAGATACAGAAGCTAGTGAAGGGGGAACCATAATCTAAGAGGTACAGATGTGATAATGAGGGTCATCTTAATTGTATGGGAATGGTCAGGTGTGACCATGGTCCATTAATGGGATTATAAGTATCAGTGATGCATTAAAGGCAAACATGTTGTTTAAAGGCATGTAATCCACAGAGTAGCACCACAAACCTAAGTAAGTTTTAACGTAATAAACTTATAAGGTATGATACTGGTGCAGAGGATTAACAACAGAGTGGTATGGAAAAACTACGCTTTATGTATTAAAGACTATATTTAATAGGAATATCTTACCAACTCTACACTAATTCTAGGGATGAATAATTAGCAGCTGATAAGAGCTCTGGAATGTGTTATGTTATGATTATTATTTAAAGTTGAGAGTGATGATTGTAGAACAAAGTGAAGATAATGTAAAAAACATTTATCTTGGGACAGAATATAGATTAAGTGAAGTTAGGAATCCATTACTTAATAAATCAAGCCCTCAGGTTGAGGCTTGCTCTTGTGAAATTTAGGGTTGTAAATAGGAGACTGAGCCCTCCTATAATTATGCCTAAAAGGCATTTCCAGGGAACCTCTTTTGTCACTCAGATGTGGCCTTTCTCTCTCTCAGCCCAACTCAGCAAATAACAACCCCCCCGCCCCCCAGCCCCCCTGCTTAAGAGACATGATTCCCAGGGAAATGAATCTCTGGTGACATGGGACATGACCCCCAGGAGTGAGCCTGGCCCAGGCAGTGAGGTATTGAAATGCCTACTTAACCAAAAGGGGAAAAAAAGAAAGGTAACAAGCTGATGTCACAATAGCTGAGAGATCCCAAATAGAGTTGAGAGGCTATCCTGGAGGTTTCTCAATGCAAGCTCCAGCCAGACAACCCAAATGGCCACAGTATGCCATGCTCTTACCAAAGTAGTTCCCAAATACCTAGGTCCCTACCTGAGATTCTATAAAAGGTTCATTCACTACATTTTATCTTTCAGAAACTTAAGTCCACCAGAGTGTTCCTATACCAGACAAGCCCTAAAACTCAGAGGCAATAGCCTCTTTAAGAGCAACAATCAGATGTAGCCCCCTTCCACGTACTGTTGATATCCCCTTTCAATATGAACAAGTTAGGGTGCTCACTGCCTAGACACTCCTGAAGATGGAGAGAGGGATTAAGTTAGAAGGGGTAGCAACAAACAAGGTAAGATTTAACAAAGGTCTATGAATACTGAAACTTCATATAATTATATGTATATTTTTGGATGCTGGGGTGTTGGAGTATGTAGAGTGGGGTGGATTTTGTGGTGGAGCTGAGGCCGATGGCATCCTTTGGGATTTGCTTGTAGCTGCTCATTGAATTGTGCTTTGAATGTCTTCACCTTTCTGTATATACCTTGTATTGCATAATAGGGAAGGGACTGAGACTGTGGAACTATAACCCATAAAAATTTCTGAAATTACCTATATAGCTGCTTGTTGTTGACACCTTTCTGTATGTATATTATATTTTACAATAATGGAAGTGGCTGAAGTTGTGGAACTGTGACCCATGACATTCCTTGATATTTGCTCTCTAACAACTTGTGAAATCATGCTTTGAAAGTCATCACTGTTATGTATATATATTAAAGTTCACAATAAAAAAATACGCAATACATTCAGGGCACAGTTCATTGGGTAGCTGTGGAGTAGGTTTTGGGGGATGTTGTGGGCTGCAGTTCAGCCATGTCATTGCCTCCTTCCAGCTATTCCAACACCCCAGTCTTCACCTTTGCGTATGTACCTTATATTTCATAATAAGGAAAGAACTGAAATTGTAGAACTGTAACCCATAACAATTTTTTTAATTACCTATATGACTGCTTGTTGATCTGTACATCAAGAGTTGACACCTTTCTTTATGTATGTTATATTTTACAATAATGGAAATAGCTGAAGTTGTGGAACTGTGACCCATGATATTCTTTGAAATTTGCTCTCTAACTACTTGTTAAATTGTACTTTGAAAGTTATCACTGCTATGCATATACGTTAAAGTTCACAATAAAAAAATACATTAAAAAAATCAACTGGCTATATATGTGTGTGTTTATTTCTAAATGGTCAATTCTATTCCATTGGTCTATATGCCAGTCTTTATGAACATACCACACTGCTTTGACTACTGTAGCTTTGTGATAAGTTTTGAAATCAGGAAGTGTGTGTCCTCCAACTTTGTTCTCATTTTCAACATGGTTTTGGCTATTTGAGTCTGTTTCCCTTGTAATTGAATTTGATGCCTTACTTTTCTTTTTCTGCAAAGGAGGCCAATGGCATCCAGAACACCTTTGTCAGCTGGGAAGGCACATGACTGGCATCTGCTGTTGCTTCTTTCTCCCAGTGCATTTCTCTCTAAGCATCTGGGTGACCTCTCTTATCTTCTCCAGGGCAAACTCTGGGCTTTAACTCTTAGCTTAGCATCTCCAAACATCCTTCTGTCTGCATCTCCAAGCACCTCCAAGAATCAGCATCTGTATTTGCTCTTGAGCTCTCTTAAGTAGTACAGTGAAATAATCAAGACCCACCCTGAATGGGCAGGGTCCACACTTCCATGGAAACAATTCAATCAGTTCTCACCCACAGCTGAGTGTGTCACATCTCCATGGAAACATTCAATCAAAATGTTCCACCCCACAAGATTGGATTAAAATATTATGGCTCTTCTGGGTTCCATAACACTTTCAAACCAGCACAACTAGAATGCTCAGGGAAGGGAGATAGCTATTATTCACTAGTGCCTGCAGTGTGTTAGGCTTGCATGTGTTAGCTTCTTTAATCTTCTTAGGGACCCCAGGAGGTACAGTTTATTATTATTATTATTATTATTTTAGTTAACAGAGTCTTAGACAGTTGAAGTTGACTTACCAAAATTCACATGGCTGTTAATGGTATTAATGGATTTAACAAAATCTTTTTATTATACACAAAAGCAGAGGAGTAATATAATGCATTACTCATCACCCAGCTTCAGCAAGTATAGCATTTTGCCTATTTGTTTCACCTATTCTTCTCTCTGATTTTAAAATAGCTTTACTGAGTATAATTGAAATAACAATAAAATGCACATGTATAAAGCATACACTTTGATCAGCTTTGACATGCACACATCCTTGAAACCTTCCAGCAATCAAGATAATGAACATATCCATCACACTTAAAAGTTTCCTTGTTCCTTTGTAATCCTGTCCTCCTGCCTCTCCCAAGGTAACCACTGATCTGTTACTATGGTCTAGTTCATATTGTCTAGAATTTTATATAGATGGAATCATATAGTATACACTCTATTTTTGTCTAACTTCTTTCACTCAGCAATTATTTTGAGATTCATACCTGTTGTTCTGTGTATAATTCATTTATTTTTATTGCTGAATTAGTATTATTCCATTGTATGAATAAACCACTATTTGTTTATTCATTCACTATTGATGGACATTTGGTTGTTTCCAGTTTTTGGCTATTATAAATAAAGCTATTATGAGCAATGTGTACAGAAAAAGTTAGGGAACATGTGCATCAATATTTCATACAAGTTAAAGTCTGGTAAAGTCCTTGTATTATTCAGGAAAATACAGATAGAAAATTTTATTAGAAATTTTGTTAGAAATAAAAATGAAATCAGCATGTGGAGCAATGAAAAATTTTATACACTTGTAGAGGTAGTACACACACCTTGGAGAGTGATTTAGCAGTATGTAGTAAAGATGGAAATGTATTCCCTATCACCCAGCAATTCTACCCCTGGGATAATGTTAAGAAACACCACAAAAGTAAGCAAGGAGGTCTAAAATAAAGTTCATAACAGCATTGTTAATAAGAGTGAAAAACTATAAACAACATAAATGTATGCCAGTAAAATAAAGGATTAATGAGTTGTGGTTTGCATTTGGAATACTGCACAGCATTGAGTGAAAAATGAATGAATCACTATAACAGGATAACAGGTATAAATATGGAAAAATCATAAAACATAATGCTGAGAATAAAAAGCAAATTACAGTGGCATAGGGAGATGTACAGCAGTCTAGAATGGGTGGAATGGCTGAGATAACAGCACAGAACAGTAAGTAAAGCTCCCGAAACTGTGGAGCAGCCACCCCTCCCCCATTGGCACAGCACGCTGAGTTGGAACACTTCCCTGTGGGAAAAAGAAGCAGTCTTCTAGGATCAAGGGTAAGTAAATCAACCAAACTTCAATTGCAGTTTTAATTAACAAATTTGGAATACTGAATACAAGCTATGAGCACAGACAAGCTCAGAGCAAGCAGGAAAGGAAACCTGAGGTCTCTCCTGGCAGAGAAGAGGTGGAACACAAGGAAAAAATAATAATAAATAAATAGAAACAGAGGTTTTTGGAGTTAGCTGAGCTCAGAATACTGGAAAATGGCTGTGTCCCAGGAAAAGGGGCACAGAGAACTGGGTACTGACTCTAGTTAACTGGTGAAACCGAGGGTCTGGGGACTGGCTCTGAAAAGGGGATTCCTTTCTTTTCTCTTTTTTTTCTCCTATTCTAACTAGCTCATTAGAGGAAAGTCTCAGGCATTTTCAGTTGCCAACTGGACCCAGGTAAAGGAGGAATTAAAGTGGAGGAGATAATTTCCTAAAGGGTGTATCTTCCCTAAGAAAAGGAGGGGTAGAGCCCAGCTCAAGTCACGGCCTCCTTCTGAGAGTTCAGACCACAGGGCCTGGGGTGGGGGTGGGGGGACAGAAACAACTTAAGCTAGGCTTCTGACACCCTTGGAACCTGGCCGGGACAGGGTCCACTGAGAAGCAAATGTACCCTACTTTATACTAGCGGGGAGCTGCAGGCTGAAAAGTGCCACCTGCTGGACAGGATAAGAAAAGAACAGAGTCTAGAGGCCTCACAGGAAAGTCTGACAACCTTCTGGGTCTCATCCTTAAGGAAACATGATACTTACACCTTCCTCCTGAGACCTGGGCCCATCTGGTCTGGGAAAATCTGATTGGGGTTATCAATGGAACCAGATGCCTAGACAACAAACCATGACAAGTCACGCTAGGACAGATGAAGATATGGCCCAGGTAAAGGAAGAAACTTACACTTCAAATGAGATACAGGAGCTGAAACAACTAATTAAAGACGTTCAAACAAATCTTCTAAATCAAATCAATGAGCTGTAGGAAAATGTGGCAAAAGAGATGAAGAATATAAAGAAGACACTAGGTGACCATAAAGAATTTGTGAGGTTGAGAAAAAAAATGGCAGAACTTATGGGAATGAAAGGCAAAATAGAAGAGATGAAAAACACAATGGAGACATACAACAGCAGATTTGAAGGGGCAGAAGAAAGGACTCATGAATGGGAGGACAGACATCTGAAATTCTACACACAGAAGAACAGATAGGGAAAAGAATGGAAAAATACGAGCAGCATCTCAAGGAATTGAATGACAATAGGAAGGGCATGAATATACATGTCATGGGTGTCCCAGAGGGAGAAGATAATGGAAAAGGGGCAGAGACAATAATGGACGAAATTAACACTGAAAATTTCCCATCTGTTATGAAAGACATAAAATTACAAATCCAAGAAGTGCAGCATACCCCAAACAGAATAGATCTGAATAGACCTAAGCCAAGACACTTTATAATCAGATTGTTAAATGTCAAAGACAAAGACAAAGAGAGAATCCTGAAAGCAGCAAGAGAAAAGTGAACCAGCATATACAAGGGAAGCTTGATAAGACCATATGCGGATTTCTCAGTAGAAACCATGGAGGCAAGAAGGCAGTGGTATGATATATTTAAGATACTGAAAGAGGTAAACTGTCAATCAAGAATCCTATATCCACAAGCAAAACTATTCCTCAAAAAATGAGGGAGAGTTTAAAATATTTTCAGACAGACAGTGAAAGAGTTTGTGAACAAGATACCTGCTCTATAAGAAATACTAAAGGGAGCACTACAGGCAAACAGAGAAAGACTGGAGAGAGAGGTTTGGAGAAGAGTGTAGAAATGAAGACTATCAGTAAGGGTAAAAAAGAGAGAGAGATAGGAGATAGAAATAAAATAAGGTATGACATATAAAATCCAAAACACAAAATGACAGTAATCATTACATTGAGTGAAATTAGCCAAAAGCAAAACGACAAATACCATATGGTCTCACAAATAAGAACCGACATTAGTGAGCAAACCTTGAAAGCTTAATTTGAGAACACAGGTGTTCTAGTTTGCTAATGCTGCTGGGATGCAAAATACCAGAAATGGATCAGTTACAAAGTTACAGTGTTAAGGCCATAAAGTGTCCAAGGTAAGTCATCAACAATTGGGTACCTTCACTGGTGGATGGCCAATGGTGTCCAGAAAACCTCTGTTTGCTGGGAAGGCATGTGGCTGGCGTTTGCTCCAGATTTCTGGTTTCAAAATGGCTTTCTCCCAGGATGTTCCTCTCTAGGCTGCAGTTCCTCAAAAATGTCACTCTTAGTTGTTCTTGGGGAGTTTTTCCTCTCTTAGCTTCTCTGGAGCAAAAGTCTGCTTTCAACGGCCATCTTCAAAATGTCTCTGTAAACTGCAGTTCCTCTCTCAGCCCCTGTGCATTCTTCTAAGTGTTCCTCTTGGCTGTAGCAAGCTCGCTTCTTCTGTCTGAGCTTATTTAGTGCTCCAGTGAACTAATTCAGACCCATCCTGAATGGGTGGGGTCACACCTCCATGGAAATTATCCAATCAGGGTCATCACCCACAGTTGGGTGGGTCGCATCTCCATGGAAACACTCAAAGAATTACAATCTATTCAACACTGATACTTCTGCCCACACAAGATTACATCAAAGATAATGGCATTTTGGGGGACATAATACATTCGTTCCAGCACAACAGGTTATTAGGAAATAGAAAGAGGGTAGAGATCAGGTATCTGATACTGAAGGAGTAGATAATATTCCACGGGATTGATTGTATAGATCCAGAAATAGATAGCACAATTCTGTGTGATGGTAGCACAATATTGTTAAGTACTCTGAACAAAGATGAGTGTGAATACGGGAGAAAGAGGAAGGCTAAGGGCGTGTATGATACCAGAAAGAAAGATAGAAGATAAAGACTGGGATTGCATAATTTAATGAAACTTAGAGTGGTCAGTGATGGTGATTAAGTGTACTAACATAAGAATATTTTTACATGAGGGAGAACAATCGAAAGTCAACATTGCCAGGTGTTGAAAACTGGATGGTATGGGGAAAAATACAATCAATGCAAACTAGAGTCTATAGTTAACAGTAACATTGTGATATGCTTCCATTAACTGTAACAAAGGCAATATACCAAAGCTAAATGTCTATAAGAGAGGGATATGAGGGAGTGGTGGGATTCTTGGTGTTATTGTTGTTGTATGATCTTTTCATTGTACTTTATTTTAGTTTTCTTCTTATCTTTTTTAATTCTTCAATGAAAAATTTTTTTTCTCCTCTTTCTGTTTCATTGTGGAAGAAGTGGAAATGTCCTCATATAGACTGTGGTGGTAAATGCATAACTATGTGATTATATCAGAAATCATTGATTGTTTACTTAAGATGGATTGTATGGGGTTTGAATAAAACTGTTTAACAAATAAACAGAGGGATACAAGTGCTAGAGAAAATGTGGAGAGAGGGATGTACTTATTCACTGTTGGTGGGGAAGTAGAATGGTGCAGCCCATCTGGAGGGCAGTGTGGTAGTTCCACAGGAGGCTGAGTATGGGGTTGCCATACAGTCCTGCAACCCTGTTATTGGTTGTATACCATGAGGAACTGAGAATGGGTACATGAGTGGACATTTGCACACTGGTGCTTGTGGCAGTAGTATTCATGATTTGCAGTGGATGGAGGTGGCCTAAGGATACATCGACTGATAAATGGAATGGTGAACTGTGGTGTATACATACAATGGAATATTGAACGGTGGCAAGAAGGAATGAAGTTGTGAGGTACGCAACTAGATGAATGGAACTTGAGGACCATTGGAGTGAAATAAGCCAGAAATGATAAGACAAACATTGTAACACCTCACTAATATGGACTAACAATAATGTGCAAACCCTGAGAATTGAATCTGGGAGCATGGGTTATCAGGGGAAGGCTTATTGTATAGGTTCCTACATTGTAAGTTCTTACAGCAGTCACATGTACTCATAAGTTGTAACAGTTATTTCTAAATTCTGAGATGCTGAGCTGTTTGTGTGTGACCTGGTTAGTCCCTGGAGCTTCGAGCATCTTTGCAGCACCTGGGACTTGGAGCCAGAGTTCAGCAGCTATTGGAGCCAGAGTTTGGCATACACTGCCCATGCAGCAACTGTTAAAAAGACTGAAAAGGAGATCAGACTTCCTTTGGAGATATGAATGAAATGGACTTGGATGAGACAGGGGTAGATCAGACTAAAGAGTAGAGGATGATATTAACTGTTTTAAAACTTTGGCTTCTTGTGGGACTAAAGGAAGAGATGTTTATTTGTTATGTTATAATCGATATTTTCTGTAGCGTACTACACAATTTAACTTGTATGGTCAGTTTTTTCAAACACCATAATTTCATGTAACCTTGAATAGGGAATGAGATTTGGTTGGTTTGTACAGCTTAGTGTGAAGCCCCAATACATCCCAGAGTAATTTGGGCAGAGAATAAAAAGTACTTGCAATGCCCCCTTGAGGGACTGTGGGAAAATGTGGAAATATTAAACTTACCCAGCTGGGATATTCCTGATATTCTCTCAAGCATTGTGGCTGAGATCTCGATCTTGGGGCTTGCCTTTATGAAGCTTGTTACTGCAGAGAAGAGGCTAAGCCTAATTATAATTGTGCCTGAGAGTCACGTCAAGAGAACCTCTTTTGTTGCTCAGATGTGACCTCTCTCTCTAAGCCCACTCAGCAGGTAAACTCACTCCCTGCCCCCTACATGGAATGACTCCCAGCGGTGTAAATCTCCCTGGCAATGTGGGACATGACTCCTGGGGATGAGTCTGGCCCTGGCATTGTGGGATTGCGAAAGTCTTCTTGACCACAGGAGGAAGAAAAATGAAACAAAATAAAGTTTCAGTGGCTGAGATTTCAAATGGAGTTGAGAGGTCATTCTGGAGGTAACTCTTATGCATTATATAGATATCCCTTTTTAGTTTTTAGTTATTGGAATTGCTAGAAGGAAATATCTGAAACTGTTGAACTGCAATCCAGTATCCTTGATTCTTGAAGATAATCATATAACTATATAGCTTATATGGTGTGACTGTATGATTGTGAAAACTTTATGGCTTGCACTCCCTTTACCCAGTGTATGGACAAATGAGTAGAAAAATAGGGACAAAAAGTTAATGAATTATAGGGGGAAGGGGGCTATGAGATGTTTTGGGTGTTCTTTTTACTTTTATTTTTATTCTTATTGTTATTTTTATATTTTGGAGTAATGAAAATGTTCAAAAATTGATTGAGGTGATGAATGCACAACTATATGATGATACTGTGAACAAATGTACACTTTGGATGATTGTATGGTACGTGAATATATTTCAATAAAATTGCATTAAAAAAGCAAATTACATAAAGATACATAGTATGATATTTATATATAGTGTTAATGTACACTATATAAAACTTTATATACTGCTGTACTATTTACTTTTTCTCTTCTGCCATATTTCTATCACTCTAGCCATCTCTATTTCTAGTTGTACAGTTCTTAAAGAGGTTCTCTATTCCTCTGTCACACTGTAAAATGCCTTCACTTGTGACTTATTCCTTAGGAGGGACACTCTTTTTTTTCTTTTTTTTTTGAGACATTCTGATTTCATGGCACTGCACCTGTCTGTCTGCCTCTCTGTTCTGTAACTAGTCCTAGCAGTTTCAGTGGAAGGGTGAGCAGTCTTGCTTATTTATTTATTTATTTATTTATTTATTTATTTATTTATTTACTGCATAATGAAAAACTTCCAGAGGTTAAACATGCCTTCCCATTCATAGAAATATGGACTCTAAAGTACTTCTGTTTTCTTTCAAACATTAGTCCCTTTGGTGACGTTCAACTCACATTTATTGCCATATTGGCTACTGACACCCCAGCCCGTTTGATTCAAGTTCCTGAGCTCTAAAGCTGTCCCTTCAGTAACTGATGGATCTTTGTAGGCTCATCCAAAATATCTGGTTTCTTTTTAGTAAACGTCTTGTTCCCTGGGGTTTTATTTCCACCCTTCTTCACTGCCTCAATCCCTGGCTACATGTGCAATTACAGAGGGAAGATATTTTGAAATACGAATCAATGCCTTCCCCTTACCATTTCTTGTTACCATCAAACTACTTCAAGGAAGGAATCACTTGTTTGCCAGAGATTGATCTTAATCTCTGGATTCTTAAAACATTTCTGAGTTCATTTCTGCAAGAACAATATTTTTTTTTAAGTATATCATATTTAAAGTATTTAATTGTCCTTATTTTCAGGGAATTTTTTAAAATGCATTTTTTTTAGATATATTCACATAACATACAATCCTCCAAAGTGTACAATCAGTTGTTCATAGTATTTTCAGGGAATTTTAAGATTAAATGTATATAAGTGTTCATTTGTCTCTATAAGCCCATCAGAACAGATCTCCTCTAATATAATAAACTTTATAGTCTAACTTATTAATATGTTCCAGTGGTAGGAAAACATCTCACATTCAAATAATGGGAGACAAAGGCCTTTACGAATTACTGACATATAGACATAGACACATAGAACATTAGTGACTTCAAGTCTACAATATCAGTTATGGGTCAAGGTAAAGACAGAAACACAAAATTCAGCAGTTCAAATATCAAAAAAGCTGTTCTCCTTCCCAGCAGGTGCAAAATTATTGAGTTAAGCTCAAAATAGACAAATAGACAAACAAAAAAACCTAACAAACCAGATTCTCTGTCATCTCTCACCCAACAGAAAATAGATCTCTATAAACCATTAATCATTGTACAGAGATCACCAAATGGTCAGATCCTATAACCAAATTTCTAATCATCTTTGCCACCAAAAAGAAATAATTCATTGGCCATGTACAAACCCAAACCAAAACAGTTGTTAAGTAAAATAAAATGGATGCCAGGATTGGGCATTGCCAGGAGGAGATCCCTTTCTGAGAAGGGCTTTTCCAAAAGACAAAAACTATTGGCCTGAAGGGGTTCCCCCCAAAGATGGAACACACTCATTCCATTTTATGGTGACAGAACTTGTTTTGGTCCAGTGGAGACAGCTTATCAGAATGGACAAGCTTACCATACTAATCAATGTAAAATGGACACTTAATATCAGCCAATCATAACATTTCCTCACTTGTGTCTGCATTCACCCTATATAAATTTCCCCCTCCCACTACCTCAGAGGAGCGCTCCTCTTCTTTCTGAATGGAATGCTGCTTGATTCATGAATTGGTCAATGAAGCGTAAGATTCTAAATTGCATGAAAAGTTTTTCTTTTATCACACAAAATACATAGGAAGAAAATTAAAATTGGAAAAACAGAGAGAGCAAAATTCTATTACTGCTGGCTGAGAGATTTCAAGTGGAGTCGAGAGGTCACTCTGGTGGACATTCTTATGTACTATATAGATAACACCTGTTAGGTTTTAATGTATTGGAATAGCGGAAGTAAATACCTGAAACTACCAAACTCCAACCCAGTAGTCTAGACTCCTGAAGACGATTGTATAATAATGCAGATTACAAGGGGGTGACGGTGTGATTGTAAAACATTGTGGATCACACTCCCTTTGTCTACTGTGTGGATGAATGGGTAGAAAAGTGGGGACAAAAACTAAATGACAAATAGGGTGGGATGGGGGGATGATTTGGGTGTTCTTTTTTTACTTTTATTTTTTATTCTTATTCTGATTCTTTCTGATGTAAGGAAAATTCAGAAATAGATTGTGGTGATGAACGCATAACTATATGATCATACTGTGAACAGCTGATTGTATACCATGGATGACTGTATGGTATGTGAATATATTTCAATAAAACTGAATTTAAAAGAAAAAAAAATTCTATTACTGCTTCAGATTCTCGTCTAGGAGCAAGAAAAACATGCCTGGACTTAAGCAACCCACGAGGTACAGTTCTCTGATAATGAAGTTCATTTAGCTCTGTCAGACAAATAATTGGTATTGGTCATCTCGGTGGGATTTCTAGAACTGTTTAAGGATTATTCTAAAAAAAAAAAAAATGACACCTAAACAGATATAAAATGACCACATATCAATGGTTTTATTTAACTCATTAAATAAGGGAACTGTCAGGTTTTTCAGTTGAGAAGAGAAGAGACGAAAACTCGAGCAAAAGGAGTTTTATTGTCCGGCAGTGCTCGGGCAGGCTGAAGCCTAAGAAAATGGCGACAGCCCCGAGCCAAAGGCTTATAAAGGATGGTTGGCGGGAAGTTCTTTGTTCAGGGAAGGGGAGGCTGGCAGGTCTAGGGAGGGCTGTTTCTCAATGGCTACTTTTGGGAAAGAGGGTAAATGGCAAGTTTCCATCGGCTAGTTTGAAAGCGGGGGCTTGGAAGGAGGAAAGTTCAAAATTTTAACATTCGGATTCCTAAGGGTGGGGGTGGTGGCCTATTGCAGACCCACAGGGTTCCTAGAGTGGGGAGCAGTGGCTTATTGCAGATCTGCAGGGTTCCTAGAGCGGGGTGAGGGGTGGTGGCTCTACTGCAAAATTCCTAAGGGTGGAGATGGGGTGAGGGCCCAGGACATAAACCTAACAGAAACCATTAAAATTTGTTCAAAGGAGAATCCAAAGAACAGACACATTTGTAGATAAGGAAGATTCAAATGAACTTGCAAATGGACCCAAAACTGGCTTATCTATAGAGGATAAAATTCATTTGCATGCCCATAGACAAGATCATTTGCTGTACTGCTGCCAGATCTCTACAAGTTAACTTTTATCTCTACAGAGTTTTAAAATAGTCTAGTCCAAGACAAAGGGAAATATCTTTGAGGATCAGACAATTCCCGGAAGTTTCAGTATTCCATTAAAAGGATATCCATTAATCTCTTTTGCTTATGCCAAAACCTTACATTTCTCCTTACCCATCACAAACTAAAGGTTTTAGGATGTACTATTGGAAAAAGCTGCTGGTCATACACAGGTCTTCTCTAATTTCTGGTTTGGATTTAACCATTCATTCAAAAAAATTTTATTTACCATTAATTATGTACTTAGCATAGTATTAGACAAATTTTGAAAGTATTGGATCATGGTCCTTGCTCACAAGCTGTTTACAATCTCAACAAGGAGACAAGACATACAGCAAACTATTAGTCAATAAAGTTTAATTAACTGCACAATTGTGAATACAATCAGAAAATGAGCAGTATAAAAGGAAATATTTATAGAGGCAAAGAGTTCTTCAAATGCATCTGATTCCCCTAACACAAGAGAAAAAGTCTCCCCTAAGAAATTATAGCCTTATAGCCCTCCTCTCTGTCCACCTAGACTGTATTCTTTGGTTCTCTCTCCCTTTCCCCCTCCCTCTCTCTCTGAGTTCTCCACTTAAATAATGCTTCCCAAGATTCTAAAGTTTTATACTAGATGTTGATAAAGATGGACACACAAGGGCCGCAAATATACATTTAAAAGTGAGCTCTGGGGATGTGTTTCGCAAAATTAATTTCAAAATTCGTGGTACCATAATTCTAATGCGAACCCAGAGAAAGGTAATTCCCCAGCTCGAGCATCCATCTTCTGAATCGCTACAGGCATACTGTAAAAATAGCTAAAGTAATTTTTTTTTCTTCTTAGCTCCCATACAGTAGGCCTTAATAAGGCGGTTCCGCCCTTAGTTTCTTTCTGCTTCCTTAAGACGGAGAGCAAGTGTTTTGCCCTATTCCGAAATGGCCGCCCAGGCGTCACACGTTCTGCGCATGTTTCTTGAACGCAATTCAGGGCTAAGACAATTCAGTACTATCGCTTGCCTCGCAAGATGGGGACTTCGCCGTCCGCTAGACTGAACCTCCCAGCATGCCTTGCAGCCGGCCGGGACACTAGATGTGGAGTGATGGAGATCTGTTTTCGCCGCGGAATCTGATGTAGAGGCTGAGGTGGAGGCTTGGGCCTGGAAATTGGAAGCAAGTGGAGGGGAAAAATGGAAGCGTGGCGCTATGTGAGAAGGGGCTACGGCCGCTGTGTGGTGGGAAGAGGCCGGTCAGTAGTGTTGAGTGGCGGGAAGGAAGAGGGAGGGGCGGGAGCCCGGTGTTAATCCGAGGCGGGGCGGGCGCGGGGAGGAACAGGAGGGAGAGGGTTGGGGCAATGGTGCAGCCGGGACGAGCCTCTGGAGACCCTTAGGGGATAGGTAAACCCAGCACGACATTCGGCGGAGGTGGGGTCCGTGACCCTGGTATAGAGCGCGCCGGCCGCGGGTGGGGCTTGTCGCTCCTGGACCCGGCTTTGTCTTGGACCCCCGGACCCCTTCCCCCCAAGCTAGGCCTTAAACTAGCCTCACCCGCCGTGTCCGCAGCCTCCTCCCAGACCTCGCAGCACCGGACCGGGGGCTGACAGGCCGTGGGAAGGCCGCTGGTCCTCGCAGTAAGTTCCGGCGGGGCCTGACCGCACAGGAGGCAAGCGTGTTATACACACGCCTATGGGTTTGTTGTTTGTTGGTGTGTCGTTGTCTCCAGAACTTTATCATTTGTATACCAACCTTTACGATTATTACCAAATTCTGGTTCCAACTGTACTGTTGCTACCTACTGGATATTTTTCTTTAAATTGACTCACTTTTTTACGAAGCGTTTAAATAGGTGCTACCCAAGTTAGCATCGCCCTAAACAATAACCGCGAAATCTGGGGTTTGATGTACTGATTATGGTGGGCGGTTTCCCCCTAAAACACTTTGAAATACTTAGATATTGAAAATCAAAAAGTTTGTGTACCATATAAAACCGACTTGTGTGATACATTTGGGAAGTACAGCATTGTATTAATCATTACATAGATCGTGGGGATCTGGGTTTAACTCCAGTAGGTGTGGGACTTGATTCAATTCGACAGTGTTCCCTGAGTTGCTGTGTGCCAGGTATGGGTGCTAGTCTCTTGGGACGAGCTGGAAATTAAAATGAATAAGAAAGCTCTGGCCCTGAAAGAACTCATCTTCTCTAGAGAAAAAGATGTTTATATAAATAACTATAAATATAGAAAATAAGTGTTTTAATAGAAGCATTATTTTTCAGTATGGTAGCTATTTAGGATAGAAAATACAGGGAGCAAGTGGCCAAATCTATGGCTTTCAGAGTTGTCACAAAGCAGGATAGACGGCCCATGTCATGCCTTTAAAGTTTTATAATTAAGTTGAATTTAGAGAACAATTTGAGAATGTGTGAATGCAAAAATATATCATAAAAATTTTAAAATGAAAAGGACATAACATAGAAGTCAAATAACAGTAAGTGCAATTTAAGCAAAATTCCTTGGGTGATGGAAATGAACATTATTGACACTATTTTTCAAATGTATCTTTAATGAATTCCTGAGGAAAGGATAAAAGTCTTTCTCAGAATCCTAATATTTTGTCAGAATAGTATAGTAAGAAGAACTTGGTTCTTAAATTGCATTCTTTCTTGAGAGCCTGAGACCAACAAATCTATTCAAAATAATGTTAGCACTACTCTGGAGGTACTTCGGATGATAGGTTGAATTGGTGCTCATGGATTTGGAGTATTGGTGAATTGCTAGTAAGTAATCTTTATCCTCTTTGACTCTTCCGAGTAGAGAAGCATGCTTTAAAAAAAGAAAAAATAAATTATATTTCCACAGATTAGCAAAAGAAGTGGTTTTGTGAAGTTGGGTGGAGCTTTTGTTTTCTTAGATATGCAAGTGTTTGGAAAGTCTAACCCTGGTATATAAAACTGTTCAGAAATGTGTTTTTACTCTAAGCTCAAGTTGGAGGAGAGATATACTTTAATGGTGGCCAGATATGTGTTCAATATTTGATTTAAGTGTTCCATTTGTTGTAAATTTTACTTTTCCTTTGAGTTTTATTAGGTGCTAGGAAGTTATTTTGAATACCAGTTTGATGGTTGATTAGTCTCTCATTGACCTGTGGACTTTTGGAGGGGTATGTGGTGTTTTGGGAGCCTGAGTCACATTCTGTGTTAAATATTATTCAGAATATCATTCATGGTTGTTTAGGGAGAGTGTATTGAGATATTACCTCTAATAGTTAAATCATGGGTGCTTTTTTCACATCCTTCACAGATTTAGAAGTAGTCAGATTTTAAATATTAGACATTCTCTTCCCTTGAGAAAGCATGAGTTTTAGATTTTGTGTATTATAGCGGAACAAAAAGTGGTGCCTCAGGGAGTGTATTTATGTCTTTTAGATACCCCATGTTACCCCATCACCCGAAGAGTCTGAGCAGAGAATGGACTACACCGTGGGAGAAACTGCAAAGGTGTTGCTGGAGCAGACACATTACTAGTTGTATGAGATGGCCTGGACATTATTCTCGTGCTCCTTACCCGTACTTCAGTAGTAGGCATTTTTCACTAAATTGGAGACCACCTTGTTTGTTTGAGACTAGAACTCAGTTTCAGTACTGGAACTGGAGACCTGACAACCTGAGCCAGACATCTTTGATTCATCTTTCTAGTTACGTCATGAACTCTGAGGGAGATGAGCCTTCATCAAAACGAAAATACCGAGGTAAAGGGGGCATTTATCATGGTGTAGAAACAGACATGAACAATAGACTAAATTGAAACTTTCAAATATAATCTTTAAGAAAACCTCCTGCAGCTTTTGGAGATGTTTTGTATTTATTTTTAGCCAGTAGTTTTCTGTTAGGAAAAAATAAATTCTTTTAAAAATGTAGTCTTCATTTTTATCTTCAATTAACTGTGTATTTCTGACAGTGAAAATAGAAATGACTCTAGAGGTAGAATAAGGGTTGGGAAAGAATGGAGAAACAGATAAAGACAATCAATTAGTTTAAGAATAATTTCAAATCTAGTGGTTGTTAAACTGAAGTCCTTAGTTTCCTAGAAATTGATAGCTGTATTCTTGAAAGTCCACACATGTATAAAAAAATTAATTTTATATTTCCATTTTTAATGCTAACTTTTTAAAAAAACTCTTATATAAGACAAAGGACTTTTTTAAAAAATGGAAACATCATAAGCAAGAGATGTTTTCTCACAGGGTAAGATTTTAGTTTCTTAAATCAGTATTTCTCCAACTGGAATCAGATGATGTTATCTTGAGAGTTCATGGGAAGTTTTTTTTTTTTTTTTTTTTAATCATCATTTTATTGAGATATATTCACATACCACACAGTCATACAAAACAAATTGTACTTTCGATTGTTTACAGTACCATTACATAGTTGTACATTCATCACCTAAATCAATCCCTGACACCTTCATTAGCACACACACAAAAATAACAAGAATAATAATTAGAGTGAAAAAGAGCAATTGAAGTAAAAAAGAGCACTGGGTACCTTTGTCTGTTTGTTTCTTTCCCCTACTTTTCTACACATCCATCCATAAACTAGACAAAGTGGAGTTTGGTCCTTATGGCATTCCCAATCCCACTGTCACCCCTCATAAGCTACATTTTTATACAACTGTCTTCGAGATTCATGGGTTCTGGGTTGTAGTTTAATAGTTTCAGGTATCCACCACCAGCTACCCCAATTCTTTAGAACCTAAAAAAGGTTGTCTAAAGTGTGCGTAAGAGTGCCCACCAGAGTGATCTCTCGGCTCGTTTTGGAATCTCTCTGCCACTGATCATGGGAAGTTTTATCTTTTAAAAAGGAACCACATTTTGAATTCAAGTTTGAGAAAGTTTTTCCTAAATGTGTTGATTACGTCTATTTTTTTCTTATATTTTTACATTCATTGATTCCCTCTGTGCCACCATACTTTCTCCTGCGCCTCATGGGAAATATAAATGAATTAAGTAGGATTTGGAATTGTCCTTCTACATTGAGCTATAGTGAAGATAACTTTCCTGAGATATTTGAAAGTAGGCTGTATGGGTGTTAATTTGTAAGTTGTGACATGTAAGTCAATCAAAGGAAGGCATTTGGAGTGTCTCACCTGGGAGTCAGAGCTGGAAGAGTTAATTAGTGCTCTTTGGAGTGCTTCTTTGTTACCAGAAAGTAGTCTACATGTACAGGAGTCACCTGTATTCCAGTCAAAGTTAAACTCATGTTCAAATCAATGTATAATTTATTGCTACACAGTTTACAAAGAACCTTGTTAGAAAAAACAAACACATTTAAGTAGAAATTCTAAGCCCCCAAAATGAAAATCTTTGCTTACAACTTAACCACAACGTATATGGATAAACCAGGAATATTTGTTTGAATGAATGAAAGGTGTAATTTGGATGTCTTAAAATCAGATTCTTAAGAACAATCTATAATCTGCAAATCTAGGGCTGTACCACAACATCAGATAGCTTTTCATTAGTTTATTGGTTGTTCATCAGGTCAGCACGCTCCTCTATTGTTTAGCCTTTTGTAAATCTGTTACACTCAAGAGCTGTGGTATAGTGATACAAGCATGGGCTTAGGAACCACTGCTTTCATTTCCGCTCTACCGCTAATTGAACTTGAACAGGCTACTTAACATCTCTGCTCCTTGGTTTTCTAGTGTTAAATAATACCTATTTTGAAAGCCTGTTGAGGATGAAGTAAGATGTGTCCAAGTGTCTGACACACTGTTGGCTTCATAATAGGTACTCAGAAGATTGTTGTTGTTTTCCCTTTATGGATGGGGAGTTACATTTACATATTGATAAGCCTTGATTGCAACCTGACTTTTTATATGTCCATTCTTCCTAGGTATTGTGAATAAGGAAAATGCTCTTCGTTAAGCTTCTGATATTTCACTAATACTTTTCAATCAAGAAAACAGCATTGCTAACTTGCCTATCACTTTAAAGTGGTATTTGAAGGATTTTTCTGACACAATTATGACTTTTTAACTAGGCACCCTAAAAACCCGATCAGGCCTATTGCTTACTTTCTTTGATTCATCTGTCTTCTCTGCTGTGATCACCTTGTTCCTCCTGACATGGAAGGTATATAAGCTTTCATAGTGTGAATTTATGTTGTGAAATATATGAAGACCAAAGATTGTCCACTCTATCAGTGTTTTCAAATTATCTTCCATGGAACCCTAGCATTTGAACACATTTCTGTAAGTTTATTAAAAGCAAATGTGGTTAGAATAAAATGTGTATTTACCCCTTCATTCCAGCCCCAGCCCAACATATACCAGGGAATGGTGTTCTGTGACATAAAAAGTAATGCTGAAGGGTTCTGCAGCTCTAGAACTTTGAAAGCCACTGTATTTATTAAATAACTTGATAGTCCCAATTGTTTAAAAAGTAGAATTGCAAAAATAGTCAATTTACAAACTCTTAATTGCCAGGGCTAAAAATCTTAATGCATTTATATGCCATTATATACGCATATTTTACAAGAAAATAGGAATGCATATTGTAGGCCCTTCATCTTTCTTATTTTAATAGGGTGGTGACTCCAGGGTAGTGCCATAACTATTTGTGATAGCTTAATATTTTGTTTGCATGACTAGAGCCCTTTCCATGTTGTATACATATGAAGACTTTTTGATTTGTGGCTAAAACCATCATAGACAGTCCCCAATTTATGAATGAATTGTTGCCTAGAAACTTGTTGGTAACCAGTTATGTTTCCCCCATAGAAACCATGCTATCAGTCTCCAAATAACTGCAGAACTAGTATAATTAGCCTTAGTTCTGGGCCTTTGGGGTAGGATTTTCCATATTCAGTGACAGACAGAGGAGATATTTTCCTTCTCTTTCCTGGTTATAGAAGAAGACTTAGTATAATTTTGAAATAGTCAATGGATTTTGTTTCGTTTCATTTTCTTCCCTTTACCCTTGTCCTCAGATGCCAGCACCTTCTGGTATCATAAGCCCCCCATTCCCTTGTTCCACCCAGACCTCACTGTTCATAAATTATCTTCCTCTTCTATCCTCTAGTCAAAATTAATATTCTCTCAGTTCAACAGATATCAGCCATTTAGATATTGAGGAAAATGATGTGATTTAACTAATTTACCAGAAGGTATCTTTAAATTTTTACTTCATTGGCATTTATATACCTGTAGTGTATTGATATTGACTGTAAATATATTATCACTGAAAAATCTTACATAATCCTACCACTCAGAGATATCTCCTCTTAAAATACCAGTGTCTTTCTTTTCAGTCATTTTTCTTCCATGTATAAATGTATAGACTATTTTAAACCCAATTAAAATTTTAATTAGTGGGAATTTCAGGCATTGTAATCCAGTGGATTGAAATTCTTCATGTAGGATGGAAGAAGATATTCCAGGACTGAGATTTTTTCATGTAATCTAATCATGCGGGAAGTCCCTCTCCAGATCTGTTTTTCTAAGTTGTTCCCATTTCCTATTTTCCCTTTCCTCTTCTTTTGAGCTCATAGATTCTCTTTAAGTTACAAGTTTTGTTTTGTTTTGTTTCATGGCTTCCATGGCAGTAAAAATATCTTCTTTAATAGTGGGATAAGGTAGACAAGATGGAAGGTGAATACATATAGTAGTCATTTCTAAGTCGAGGACTGCCTATAATTGCAAAATCTCATGCTTTTTGATTCTCTTTTCATCATTTTTGCAGAGTACATGATGTCTTTGCAGAATATAAGTTATCACACATTCCTGGTTGCTGCATGCTAGGTTGGTCAACCAGCCATTATCATTGAATGGCAATCTGTAACTATGTCACATTTAACTTTTGCTTTGGTATGCATTAAAAAAAAAAATTTCTTTTGTTCATTGTTTGCATCGTTCTACTTTAGTGTTTTAGACTGTGAGCACTTTCATATATTGCCATTATACACCCTTCATTCATGTCTAAACCAGAATTATGAGCTAAGAGTTATTTCTGAATCCTAATTAATCATTGATAATCTTATCTTACTAATCAGAAAAAAATATATGAAATTGTCTTATTGAAAAGCCAACTCTGACATACAAATCTGTTATGATTATAAAGTTGCTAAGAACGTCTGTGGTGTCTTTATGATGGTTTCATAAAAAAGTATGAAACCATCACCCCTTAGTTTTATTAGCACATATTCTCATCCTCCAGAATGACTTTTAAACCTATTTTGTATCTCTTGGTCAGTCAATATATCATTTTATTGCCTGCATAACCAATTTGTTGACAACGTCTAGTTATTTAGTGCTATATTGTCATTTACTAGGGAAGAACATTCTGTTATTGCCTATGGGAATTTTTAAAAGGCAAGAAAATATTTATATACAAGAAAATATATGATCTTTTAAAATTAATTCTTTATATTTTGTCCAATATATTTTGACAGGCACAATAAACCGACATTGGGAATATATATGTAGCCATAATAAAGAAAAACCGAAGATCCCAGGAGACAAAAATGTTGCGCCCAGATGTGAAGATAGTGAGAACAAGTTTGACTTTTCAGTGATGTCCTATAATATACTTTCACAAGATTTGTTGGAAGACAATTCACACCTCTATAGACACTGCCGGCGGCCACTATTACACTGGAGTTTTAGGTTCCCCAATATTCTAAGAGAAATTAAACACTTTGATGCAGATGTAAGTACAAAATACCATTAAAATTCTTCACTCAAGAAAAAGTTGTTTTCATTTGTGAACTGAACAGTTTTATCCCTTTTATTTGTGGGGCAAGAAGGCAAGATGTTTAAAATATTGATGGTACAGTTTTTAAAAAAGTATTGACTTCTAGAGAGTCATTTGCTAGTGGTTGTTGTTATAAGTAATCATCTCATTTTTCAAAAAGGATCCAAAAACTTACAAGTATTGGTGAAATTTGAGATAGAAACTGGTAATATCAAGTATCAGTAGATATTTCCTTAGATTTTAAATTTAATAATTCATGTAAAAATTCAATCTAGATGATGACATGCGTAGAAATCAACCTTGTAAGAAAGGACCAGAAGGATTTAGTACTAATGAATATTAAATTAAATTAAGAGTATTTCCTTTGAGGCATAGCAGTTTTGGGTAATAAGAGAGCTCCGTATCATTGAAGGGCCAGGGTTTTTTAACTGATGAAATTTGGAAACATTAATTTGGTAGATGTATAAATAAGAAAAAAGAATTGTCTTTTGTTTCACCTCTCATCAGGCTTGAAATTTTAAAAGCCTGTTTTAAAAGATGAAAGCACCAGAAAATTCATATCTGGATCTCTATTTATAATGTTTTAATTCAAGCCTTTTTTTTCTTCCAAGGTACTTTGTTTGCAAGAAGTTCAAGAAGATCATTATGGAACAGAGATCAGGCCAAGTTTGGAATCGTTGGGTACAATGTAACTTTTATTTTAGCCAAATTTACTTTTGAAGATTTATGTATACTATTAAAGTATAACTTGCTAACAAAGATGTATGGTATATTTGAGCCAAAAATCTTAATTTTGAAAACTTAACCCCTTTTTTAAGGAAAAGAATAAGCATTTCAAGTGGAAACTTTTGTGTTGATTTATAATTTTAATTCAGTGGGAAGGCATATAAGACTCTTTCATTAGTTTCCTTTACCAGGAGTTCAGCTTGCCACTAGAAGACCTCTGTGATTCTGAGCCCTGTGAGATCAGGGACCATTCTGTCTAGTTCATCATTATAACACAGTGTCAACCAGTGCCTAATAGATAGAAACTAAAAAACTTTTTGTTGAATGAACACTTCTAGAAACAGGTTATCTGTGGTCACGTAAGTTTGAGAAATACTTCCCATTCTGCCCTTCTTTGTTCACTTGTTTAGCAAGTATTTTTTGAGTGCATGACACACACTCTTCTAGGCAGTTGGAATATAGCAGTGAACCAAAGAGATAAACTTCTCCGCCCACATAGAGCTTATATTATAGCAGACAAAGGTCAATAATAAACCAAATAAATAAGTAAATAGTATATTAGATTATGATAGTTTTCTGGAGAGCAGCAGGGATGAAGGAGGTTTCAGTTTTAAACAAAATGATCAGAGAAGGGCTTACATAGAAGGTGACATTTGAGCAAAGACATGAAGGAAATGAAGGAGCAAGCAATGCCTAGAACATTGCAGGCAGTGGAATAGCAAGGGAAAAGGCCTTGAGGTTGGCGTGTGTTATGGCAGGCGAGGATCCCAGTGTGGTTCAGGTGGAACGGCATGAGGGTGGAAGAGTTAGAGGTGAAAAGGTCAGCGAGATGGAGGTGTAGAAGGGGGCAGGTTATTACAAGGTCTCACTGCTATTGTCATGATGGTTTTTACTAGAATGGAAAGGATAAGAGTGTTAATGCATATTAGCATATTAAAAACCGAAAAGTCTGCCAAAGAAGAGACTTACTAGATTTAGTCCTATTCCAACACGAAACATCTTATGTTCATGTTTTGCAAAATGTACTTTAGTAAACACTGTTGAAAAATATTAGGAGAGTTGTGTTTTGACATATGTAACAGTCCCTTCTTTTAAGTTCATTTATTTTTTGCAGGTTATCACTGTGAATACAAAATGCGGACTGGAGGAAAACCTGATGGCTGTGCCATTTGCTTCAAACATTCCAAATTTTCACTCTTATCAGTGAACCCAGTGGAATTTTACCGCCCTGATATACCTCTGTTGGACAGAGACAATGTTGGCTTAGTGTTGCTCTTGCAGCCCAAGATTCCGTGTGCTGCCTCTCCTGCTATCTGTATAGCTAACACACATCTATTGTATAATCCAAGGCGAGGTGATATTAAGCTGACCCAGTTGGCAATGCTACTGGCAGAGATTTCCACTGTTGCCCGTCAGAAGGATGACAGCTTCTGCCCTATTGTTATGTGTGGTGACTTTAATTCTGTTCCTGGTTCTCCACTCTATAGTTTTATAGAGGAAGGGAAATTAAATTATGAAGGACTTGCCATAGGAAAGGTAAGTACTTGCTTTGTTGTCATCAGGGGGTGGACTTCATTATAATGTGAGGAAAGTCATTCCGTGGCAGTTTGAAAACCTTGGATGGTCCAGTAGCTTCACTTTACCAAGTTTTGGAGATTTTCCACAACTACCAAGTAAATTGTATTAACGTGGTTGAATTTCATCCTTTCCATCTGTCCATGGCAACATTCTGCTTGGAGGAGTTAGCAGGCAACAAAAAAATCCAAAATGGGGGAGAATAAAAATAAGGAGCCACTCACAAGATGGCAGAATAGAATTTTGAATGCCAGATGTTGGCAATAAAATAATGCTATGATTTTTTTTAAAATAGTAATTTAATACTAATAAATTTTCCTTTACATGAATATAGACGTTTAACTTCCTTAGTTTAGTATAATTTATCTCATGTTTTTATTTTTATGGATCTTTCCTCTGCTTATTTAGATCATTTGACCTTCAATATATTATCCAAAATAAGCTCTCCACCACTGGAGTTTTGAGTGATAGTTTAAAATTTTATCATAAAAGTTGCTCTCGCAATATTCTACACGATAGGAGCTATATTGCAGGTAGGAAAAAGATGAACATTGAGTCCAAAGCTAATAGATCATTTGGATGTCCAAATTATAGAAAAACACATATAGGAAAAAATTGTCATTTTCTTATGAATAAGCACTTTCTAAACTGTATTTGAACAAAATTTTGTTATAAGCACAAATAATCACTTAATATAATGAATAAAAGGTAATATTTACCGTTCTTGGATTACCTTTTATTTTAAGACATAAACTTTATTTATTCACTTAAGATACCTGTTGAAATTTTCTTTAGGTATCTGGCCAGGAACAGTCTTCCCGGGGACAAAGAATTTTATCTATTCCAATTTGGCCCCCAAACCTAGGTATCTCACAGAACTGTGTGTATGAGGTACAGCAGGTACCAAAAATAGAAAAGACAGGTAAGTGTTTGCAATACATTTTGGCATTCTTTTTGATAATTCTGCTCCATTTGAAGACATAAAATTAGATTTTAAAGGAGTAACATCTTAGGGATGAATATTCATATTTATAAGTATATAGTTATTTGCTTATTCTTTTTTTTAGAAAAGCTCTAAATTTGCCTTTTTTAAATTGAATTTCCAAAATTATCTTTGATGAATTATTTGCATGTTGCCTTGCAAATATTTGCGTTTTATTTTTGCTCTCTAATTTTGGAGACTATCTAGAACCTACAGATTTCAGGATGAAATACTTAATTAGCCATCTATCTCAACTAGATATGTCTTAAATGTTGTTTCTAGAGTAAGAGGAATATGCTAAGGAAAACTAGGACAAAACAGTATATTAATAGTACTAATTCATTTACATTTTTTCTTACAGACAGTGATCTGACACAAACACAGCTGGATAAAACAGAGGTCGTAGTGACAGCTGACAAGTGAGTTCTGTTTTTTAGAAAACAGTAGACATTTGCTGACTTCAGTTTAGTAAAAAAAATAAATTTCTCAAAAATCACTTGGATAAAAAATGAAGAAAATGATAATATTCCTTGTTGATCAGGAGTACACGCTCAAGTCAAATAGACCCGAGTTCAAATCCTGATTCTTAGTTTTTGGCTGTCTGATTTTGAGCAAGAAACTTAACATCTTTGAGGTTCAGTTTCCTTATCTATAAAGGCATACCTCCGAGATATTGAGGGGTCAGTTCCAGACCACTGCAATAAAGTGAGTCTGGTTTCCCAGTGCATGTAAAGGTTATGTTTGCACTACACTATAGTCTATTAAATGTGCATTAGCATTGTGTCTCAAAAAAACAATGTAAGTACCTTAATTAAAAAATATTTTATTGCTAAAAAATGTCAACCATCATCTGAGACTTCAGCAAGTTGTAATCTTTTTGCTGGTGGTGGTGGGGGAGATGTATCTTTCTTGCCTTAATGTTGATGGCTACTCACTGACCAGGGTGGTGGTTGCTGAAGGTTGGAGTGGCTGTGGCAATTTCTTAAAATAAGACAACAGTGAAGTTTGCCACATCGATTGATTCTTCCTTTCATGAAAGATTTCTCTATAGTGTACAATGCTGTTTGATTGCATGTTGCCCACAATAGAACGTCTTTCAAAATTGGAGTTGAACCTCTCAAACCCTGCTGCTGCTTTTAGAATATTTATATAATATTCTAAGTCCTTTGCTGTCATTTCATCAGTGTTCACATCTGATGTAAATTCCGTCTCAAGAAACCACTTTCTTTGCTCATCTGTAAGAAGGAACTCCTCATCCATTCTAGTTTTTCATGAGATTGCAGCAGTTCAGTCACATCTGCAGGCTGCATTGCTAATTCTACTTCTCTTGCTATTTCCACTACATCTGCAGTTACTTCCTCTGCTGAAGTCTTGAACCCCTCAAAGTCATCCATGAGGGTTTGAATCAACTTATTCCAAACTCCTGTTAATGTTAATATATCTTCATCAGAGCTCTCAGTGACCAGGTGCACTGTCAGTGAACAGTACTGTTTTGAAAGGAATCTTTTTTTCTGAGCAGTAGATCTCCACAGCGGGCTTCAAATAAACCATGTTGTAAATAGATGTGCTGTCATCCAGACTTTGTTGTTCCATTTATAGGGCACAGGCAGAGTAGATTCAGCATAATTCTTAAGGACCCTAGGATTTTCAGAATGGTAAATGAGCACTGGCTTCAACTTAAAGTCACCAGCTACATTAGCCCCTAAAAAGAGAGCCAGCCTGTCCTTTGATGCTATGAAACCAGAAGTCTTTTGACTTCTCCCTAGCTGTGAAAGTTCTAGATGTCATCTTCTTCCAATAGGAGGCTGTTTTGCGTACATTGAGAATCTGTTGTTTAGTGTAGCCACCTTCATCAGTGATCTTAGCTGGATCTTTTGGAGAACTTGCTGCTGCTTCACTTTGCACTTGCATGTTACGGAGACCACTTCTTTCTTTAACCCAATGAACCAACCTCTGCTAGCTTCAGACTTTTCTTCTGCACTTTCCTTACCTCTCTCAGCCTTCATAGACTTGAGAAGAGTTAGGGCCTTGCTCTGGATTAGGCTTTGGCTTGAGGAGATGTTGTGGCTGGCTTGATCTATCCAGTTGACTAAAACTTTCTCCATATCAGCAATAGTGCTGTTTCACTTTCTTATCATTTGTCCGTTCAGTGGCATATCACTTAATTTCCTTCAAGAACTTTTTCTTTGCATTCACAACTTGGCTAACTGTTGGTGCATGAGGCCTAGCTTTTAGCCTGTCATGGTTTTTGACCTGCCTTCCCCTGCCTTCCTCACTCAGCTTAATCATGTCAAGCTTTTGATTTAAAGTGACAGAGGCCCAAGGAGAGGGAGAAAGATAGGAACAGCCAGTTGGTGGAGCAATTGTTCAACACACATTTGTCGATTAAGTTTGCAGTCTTATATGGGCATGGTTCATGGCACCCCAAAACAATTACCATAGTAACATAAAAGATGTGATCACAGATCATAACAGATATAATAATAATGAAAATCTTTGAAATATTGTGAGAATGGCTAAAATGTGACACAGACACGAATGTTGAGCACATGTTCTTGGAAAAATAATGCCAGTAGTCTTGCTTGATGTAGGGTTGCTGCAAACCTTCAAGTTGTAAAAAGTACAATATCTGGAAAGTGGAGTACAGTGAAGCACAATAAAATGAGATATGCCTGTAATTTGGATGTTGAGGGGATTAGGTGAGGTGAAGAATGTAAAGCATGTTTGACGCTGGTGTTTAAGCAGTGTTAGTAAAAGCAAGCAAACAATCTATAGGACAATTGGTACCAAAAAAAATAGCAAAAATGATCATTTTTGGGAGATTCGTCTCTTTGGGGGATTCCTGAACTGTCTAATATTGTAGCTCTTTGATAGTTTTGATTTAAGTTTTAACATTTAAATTTAGGAACCAAATTAGAAACATCTTTCATTCATTTTATCTGTTTTCTTCTCAATCTTACTCTATTCTCTATGCCTTAATTATTTTAAGAAAATATTTTCTCAGAAATAAGAAACTAGTAAGAAAATAAGCAATTTTTTAATTTTTAAAAATGAATCTTTTAAAATGCATGATTAAACCTTTCAAATACAATAAAAAACTTCCTTGAGTAAGAATAGTAAAGGCTAATCTAACAAATATTTAGTTTTGAGTAAATTGTAAATCTTTTTGCAACAAAATGGGGTATAAGAAAACACAAGATACTTTTAAGTATCTGTATATAAAATATAGGATATTCAAATATATATAGATTATATCTGTAAAATGAAAAGTTGATAGTAAGATAACAGTTTATAAAAGAGACAGACCTATGTTATATTTGAAAATATTGAAAATATTATGTCCCTAGACCATAAGAAGTTACTGAAAACTTGGAAGTTAAGGACACTTTTAAGAAATTATCTTTGTTGATGTATGAGCTCTGTAAAAGCAGGGACAGTGTTTTTATCTGTATATCCTCAGCACCTACACCAGTGCCTGGAACTTGGTAGGTATTTGGTAAATGTTTGTTGGATGAATTAATTTTTTTTTAAATTTTGCTTTCCTTCAGGACATATAATATCCTAAAATATCATGGTATAGGTGTTAATAGGAAATAATTTTTAAACCCATTACCCATAACATCACATGTATTTGTAATGTGGATTAAATGTCAGCCACTATAGAAGCTGTTTTAAGATGCAGTACAAAATACTCTCATGTCATAGCAAAGTCAGTCTTAGAAAATGTGGACTCTCTAATATCAAAAGTCTAGTGGGTTCCAAATAGCATTCCTGAAGGCTACTTTCATTTTCTTTCTTAAAAACACCTCAAAAATGTTGTGTTGTTTTAGAATATGTGTTTGGTTAGTGGAGGCTCTCAAACATGCTATAATTAATAAAAAAGATCTTTTATAACTAATACAGAATTAATTATTGAGCTTTTTCCCCATGTAGTATAGCCTTGTTGTTAATGGATTTTGGATATCACCTCATGAATATATGAATCAAATTATGATATGTTCTGCTTAAATAAAGTTTGTCCTAATATCTGGTCTTAGTCTGGAAAGTAAATAAAAATGTACTTTAAATAGGAGGAATTGTAAAAATCATGAAGCTTGATGGATACTAAACACTTTTTCTTTTCAATTTAGATTATCTTCAAATTTAAAGCACCATTTCAGCTTGTCATCTGTTTACTCACATTACTTTCCTGACACTGGAATTCCAGAAGTGACCACATGTCATTCCCGAAGTGCCATAACTGTGGATTATATTTTCTACTCTGCAGAAAAGAAAGATGTTTCTGGGCAACCAGGTAAAGAATGCATGTAATCTTAAATTCTGCTAGAGAAGCACAGTAGCTAAATTCTTAAGGCTGAGGTTGAGAAAGTTAGCTAAACCTCTAGATGAAGCTTTAGATGCAAAAGTTAAAAATATTTTAAATTGACAGATTGGTAATATCTGTGCATAAATCAGTTAATTAGCTGCATTATGATGACGGAGGCAGTGAAACACCCCAAAGCATGTTACCCAAGAATTATATCCTCAGCTTTACTCTTCAGTTCTAGTCAGCTTTTGATTTCCAGGTGTTTCATATTGCGCTCTGGTTTTACTTGCCATAAATTTACTGGTTTTCCTGTGACAGCAACTGAAAAGGTTGTATTAATGGTCGTTGTTCAGTATGGTGTTTAAATTTTACTAAGGCATGCTGCCTTCGTTGTAGAACCATGCTTATGCTGCTAACAACAGACAATTTTGTTATATTGACTCTGGAAAATTGGATCTTTCTGAGGAAAAACAGTCTATAATAGGACTTTGTGTTTTCAAAAAGCAAAGGTGATAAAACTTTTCTTTGTATGATTCAGTGACAATCAGGTTTTAAATATTAAACAGAGGTTTTTAAGTAGAGGAGAAAATGCAGTTTAAAATAACTGGAAGTCAAAAAGTGTCCATTCAGAAAACTTTGGGAGTCCAAAGTTTTCACATGGGCAGCTGTTTTTTCTATTTCCCCTTTTTATCTCTTCTATTTTTCTTGCACTAGTTTTCTTTTCCCGTTTCCTATTCTTCCCCCCCACCCCACCCCCCTCTTTCCTACTGGAGATAAACTTATTAGAACACTCAGGAGATGGCTTACTCCTCCCCACTAGGTCAACTCCGGAAAATGATGTTCTGATAGTTCTCATTCTGACAAAAGACCACTAGGCGGCAGGAGAGTGTCATGGATGTGCATCTCATATCTCTTTAACATTAAGTGCGTGTCATCTTTTACTCTAATTCTGTGGATACTGGTGCTGTAGGGGCAAATTACATTAATTTATTCTCCAAACTTTATAATATTCCTAACTCAACTGTGGTAGGGTCTGTCTGGCTTTATGCAACTACAGAATAGTTACAGATGAATTTATGTAGCTGTCAATCTCGAGTTATTCTTAATATTCTTATGTATTACGTTGATATTTTCTTTTAAATACTATTTGCAAAATGTGAAGTAGAAAATATCTGAAACTGTGCATTTGAGAATTATAATTAAGTTGTAACTCAATAAAACTTCAATTGTAGTCTAAAACATGTTTCATATTAGTCTTCTGGAGTGATCGCTATTTGATATGTTGTTTAGAAAACAAGACTATATGGTTACAATAACTTACTAAGACAATTGCCCTAAATATGTATGTGCTTTTTTAATGTAGGAGCTGAAGTCGCTTTGGTTGGTGGCTTGAAACTTCTAGCTAGACTGTCACTTCTTACAGAACAAGACTTATGGTCTGTTAATGGACTTCCAAATGAAAATAACTCTTCAGATCATCTGCCTTTATTAGCTAAATTCAGACTTGAGCTCTGACTCTTCTTTCATTACATACATAATTTTCTTTCCATCTTGTATTCTTTTTGAAAGAATATAAAGTCATTAAGAGTTTGCATGTTGTTTATTTTTTACATTGTGGAATTTCTGAAGAGGTTATGTTAAATGCTTGAATCAGCTATTGGGCAGAAAAGTTTACTAGAGTTTTCTTTTTTAATAGTGAAAAATATTTTCCTGACAAGAGAGATCTAAATGCTCTTTATTGTAAAAGAGATGTAAATGGTTTGTATTGTAAATCTCAGTAAAATTGGCTGTGATTTTTAAATATAGTGTTTCTTCTTTGGTCCTCTTGGTAAAGAATTTCATGTTTGGGGCAAGTTTTATAGTGGATCCAAAGTATCTTTCATTCTTGCAAACCACGAGTAGTTTCCTTTCTAGAAGGCCTGATTTCATTGGTAGAACTTGGTGTTTTTTAAGTCCTGATTAGTTCATCTCATTAAATTATTGGATTATTCATAAGTGTCCAACCAACCATTTTAGGTTATTTTTGAATGGGCTAGATACTGCTTTTTAAAATTGTACAAAATGTTTAATCCATTTTGTTATGAAACTCTGGAGGTGTATGCCCTTGTTTTCCTAGCAATCTTTTTCTTTTTTCTATTCAGTTTCAAGAAAAGACTTCTGGGTTGGGGGAAGAGATTTTATTTTACTGAACCAGTTCTGTGGAAATTTATTTTATTAGGAAAATTGTCTTTGGAACAAAGTGGCAGCTCTAAGATTATTTTTGTTATGCTTTCAGAAATGTGAGGAAGCCTGCAAAACTCTAGGGAGATACCAACTTTGAGACCTACTCTTCTTAAGTAGTAATTTTAATTGTTGGTTTTAATAGTTTTGTTTCTAAAATTTTTATGCTTTGTTTTCTTTTATTATAATGATGCACCATCATGAGAAAATGGTGCCAACTTTTTTTATGAAGTGGTTAAGAGAAGGTCTCATAAATCCTGAAGTTGGCTTTATTATCAGTGTTTGAATCAAAAGTTTTAAAACATAAAAAGTGAAAAATTATTCTGTTTTAATATTGGTATCAAAGAATTATGTGCATCTTTATGAAGTAATTTGACATTAAAGTCTAAAAGATTTTTCAATGGGTTTTATTAATAGAATATTTCATCTTAAATAGAAAAGCAGTAGTTAGTTCATTATCTTGGATTTTAAAAGTTTCTGCACAAAGCATTTTATCATAATTATTTTTTAAAACTAAAATTAACCAGATGAAAACCCCAGAGAAGGCATGTCGAGTATAAGGATTTGCCTAGTAAAAATGTAATAAGCAAGTACTTTTAAATGTTTAATTTTTCTTTTTTTTTTTTTTTTTGGTTTTTATTTATAGTATTAACTATAGTTCCAGGATTTTCTACATTTTCTAATAATGGTTTGTAGAAATTATATGTCCTAATTAGCAGATACAGTTATCATCAAAGTAATAACAGATAGTATAATTATCCCTTTTTAATGTTGGGAAAATAAAATGGAAATTCATTTGATTAATCACTGCTTTGTATTGTTTGAGTTTTATTTACAAATAACTTTATATGTACGTCATTGTTAACAAATTGACATCCCTGAAAACTTCTGTGAAAGTATAATTTTTCATATCTTGATCAATATATTGTGATTTTAGTCTCTTTTCATGTGCTTTACTTTGATAGTTAATCCATAAAATTGCTTTCTATTCTAGTTTATAGAATGAAGTATTATTTTCTGGACTGGAAGCTAGAGAGGGTCAGTGTAACATTCTCACAGATTTTTGAAGCTCCATTAGAAATAATTATCTACTTGTCTTTACTTTTCTTGGTCAGGGGAGTGGGGAAGTCTGCTGGACCCTCATATTTACCTGCCCCAAATAATAAAATCTGGCTAAATACTAAAACTAAATCTCCCACCCTGTCTCAAGTGCCATACTATCCAAGTTTTAAATAGAAACTGTAGAGTAATGAAATTTTGGTTTTATTATACCTTTTGAAATCATATTATTCATGTTTGAATTTTTTTTTTTTTAATTTAAAAACTGTCTTCTTTTATTTCTTTGCTTTCCTAAAAACAAACTTAAAGACAGAGTTCAAGGGGTTAGGGAAACAGGCTTTAAGTCATTTGCACTTTATACATGTAAAATACCTAATAAATTATTATACTAGTACTTCTGTGCCTGCAGGTTTTGTGGTAGGTGTGTTAAGGTGTAAGCTTGCCTGTTGTTTCTTCTGAATTATTCCATTACCTGTTTTAGTCTTTATCACTTAGGGTGATGCTAAAAAATAAGTGAGTAAGTGAAGAGATATGCAAAAATAAAGTAATATTTAATATAGAGTCTGAAAATTGTGAGAAGGGTGAGAGAATGATAAATTAGATCACAAGAACAAATATGTGATAAGAGGACAAGGGAAAAAAAATCACATCAGCTTATATTTTTAGAAGAAGAAAAGAAATTCCTAAGTTTCCAGGATGGTTTTATTAAAGTCCCATGCTATGTATAAACATACAAGTGATGAGAAAAACATTAACTTGAAACATGCACTTACCTGGCATTCTCTAAAATACCATTGTACAAGTTTTCATTTACTTAGAAAAATACCCACTAATACAATCACAGTTTTTCTTAAAGATTAAAAAAAAATGTATTGGCCAGAACAAAGTCCAAGAGAATAAACAAGATTCTGAATTGTATGCCAAAAAAACTGTACAGGTTGTACATAAAACTATAGCTTACAAAAGCCTTGGGTATAATAAGAATACTGAATTAAGATTTCCAAAGTTCTGTTTACCAATATCTATTAATAAAATCCTTATGAAATAATTGCCTTAGAAAAAGTGAAATGCTCATGATTTCAGAGTGTATAGAAAATACTAAATATCACTTTCTGAAATAAAGTGTACTCAAAACAGCATAACCTATAGTCTAAAATCAAGATTTCTGTCATACATTTAAACTTTGCATATATTGACATGATGGTTTAATCATAAAATTTCTCTTGCATTAACTGATTTAAACTGGATTTCAAATCATTTCATAGTTTTATTTTTTATTTTTTGAATTATAGCCAGCCTGTAAAATAAACTTTTGTGGTAAGGGATAGGGGTAAATCATGTCATGGTTTTCTTGTGTGTGGGTTTTTTTTGTTTTGTTTTGTTTTTGTTTTTGCTTTAATATTGTTTTAATTAAATTATTGCACTAGAATTTAGGAGTTTGGCAGCTTTCTTTTATCTTTTTAAAAATTAACATGTCCCATACAAAACAAAAGAATGGCTTAAACTAAGAACATTTTAATTGAATTTTCATGTTTCTGTGACTAAACCTTGCTTTGGGGAAATGAATCTTAAAATCAAGAAATGAGTGTGGAAGAAATTAGGTTACTAATTGAGTGATCAAGCCAGTTGACAGTTTTAAGGCTTATATATTAACACATTAGAAACAGTTTATATTTCTATTCTTTTCCCCTTTTTTGTGTGTGGGAAACAAGAGGCTATGCAACTATTTGACATTCTATATTTTGGATGCAACAAATCCTTAAGTAATACTTGGCAAACCCTTTTTCAAGCTCTTGGGATGGTTGCAGTGTTGAATACTTAGTGGACATAAAAAGTATCAGATTGATAAACAGAAGGATATATATATATATAAAGAGAGAGAAACAGCTAAGTTAAATTGTTTGAGAAGGAGAATGAAATGATTCATGGATGATGGCAGCCATGCGGCTGCAATGGGTTTACCTTGCAAAGATATGCAAAGATAACTCATTTTAAGCTCTACTGATAATGATATTCTTGAAGAAAATTATTAAATTCAGGATTCTCCACTTTTACTGTATTTTAATCTAATTAAGATGTCCACTTACTTGGTCCTGTTCATGAAAAGGGACATTAGACTTCCTTCTTTTTAAAGAAAACAGTACTTCCCATTGATAATATTGATTTTTAGGGAAAAGTGATCTCATGGCTGAAGGATAAACTCCTTTTGCTCTCCATGTCACCACCAGAGGTTTTACTGGTAAAGGATCTCAGTCTTTCCTTTAACCACCTTGGACAAAGAAAGCCAGAGAGGAAGCGCTAAGACTGAAATAACAGTTTTGTTAACTAGCAGATAACACTTAAATATGCCTTTTGGTCTTATCAGTTGGCATGGTTGCTAAGATAAAACAAGTAAAATCAAAACTGTACTCTTTTGTACAGGCTATGTTCCCTGTCAGTGGTCTGTGGCCAGAAGTTACACTGTAACTAACTGTATGCAAGCCAGATATTCATACTGTGCTTCATGGAGTAGATCACACTATAAGGTATAACACTGTACCAGAAGACTTTTCCATTAAAAAAAAGTTCTGAATCTCTAAGTCATTGTATTTCCTATTACTAGTTCCTAAATGTCGTGAAGTGGTACCTAAAAGCAAGGTACTAGAAAAAAAAAATCACATTGTATTGTATTTGGTCTTAATATAAGACATCAGAAAACATCTCTTAACAGCAGTGAGTCCTTCAGAATCAAATTTGTGTAATAGTGCATTACCTCTTGTGCTTTTTGCTGGAATCTGCAAAGTTTAAATGTTAGTGACAGAACATAGACTAGCTTCTGAATGTGATTTTTTTTTTGCCTTGTTTTGAAAGAACAAAAGCTGCTGTCAGTGAATGCTTTAAGAAGGATTAAGAAGGAAGTAACTCCAGGATCCTGAAAATGTTTCCCGTATTGCCAGAAGAATTTCAGTGCTTTCTAATAAAACACTTGCATATAATATCTTAAGTCTCATCACATATGTGCACCAGGAAAAAGACTCCAAACTTGTGGAGATCCCCATGGGAAATATTGGGGAAACAATACAAATAGAACATTAAAAAACCAAAACACCATTAAGTTGCATATCTGATGTCAAGATGCTGAGGTAATATTGACTGCTTAAAAAAAATGCCACCTATCTTTGCTTCTGTTATTGCTGAAAAAGACATTAATACTAATTGAGTTACCTTATTTTACCAAAAACAGGAGAGAAGATGTCATGAACATTTACTACAGGTGAGAAATAATGTTCAAAGCAAGTAAAAGAAAATAGGCAAGTGGAAAAATATAAAAACTACAGTTAATGATTGTTATTGTTTCAATCTTGAGTGAGGGAGACGTCCAGCCCCAGTGGGGTTTATTACTTAAGCATTTTCATGGTTGCCCCTTAGTGAATTTTTTTAAAGTTAATTGTTACTGCCCACTCAGATTCTATTTCCAGGTGAATCCTTAAAAATAAAATTCACAAGTTCTTAATAAATAGTTGCAATTCCTCCTGAAGATGTTGGGTAAAGTGCAGAGAGAAGCACCACAGAAGCCCTCTTGCTGACCATTATGGCTTGGCTAAATCCGGATTTGATAGCCCACTTCATTCAGAGTGCTGAGATCAGCCACCTTCTTCTCAGGCAGTGCAGGCCTAAGGATGAAAGATAGAGAGGTGGGGTGGGGGGACAGTGAAAAAGACAGAGAAAGACAGCTTAGCATTTTCAAGGGCTTCAGTTTCCCTTACCTTTCTGATATTTGGTCCTTTCCACTAGCCCTAACACCCAGCTCTACCTCTTTTTTCTTAAGTCTACCTTTATAGGTTTTAAGGAGCATTTGTTTTTTAATTTAATTTTATTGAGATTGTTCACATACCATACAATCATCCAAAGATCCAAATTCCACAATCAGTTGCCCATGGTACCATCATAACTGCTATGCAAACATCACCACAATGTTTTTTTTTTTCAGTTTTTAGACATTTTCATTACTCCAGAAAAGAAAGAAAGACAAACAAGAAAAGTCAAATCTTCCCATACCCCTAACCACCTCCCCTCCATTATTAACTCATAGTGTTGGTATAGTACATTTGTTGCTGTTGATGAAAGAATGTTAAAATACTACTAACTGTAGTACATAGTTTGCAGTAAGTATATTTTTTCCCTATATACCCCTCCATTGTTAACTTCTAGTTATAGTGTCATACATTTGTTCTAGTTCATGAAAGAGATTTCTCATATTTGTCCAGTTAATCACAGACATTGTCCACCACAAGATTCACTGTTTTATACACTCCCATCTTTTATACTCCAGCTTTCTTAAGGAGCATTTTAACAGGCTTTTGTAGAGTTAAAAAAATTTGCAAATTGCTAAATGAACTACCTTGTTCATCTTGAAGGCCTGACTTTGGTCACACTAACGTTTAAAATCCAATTGTCTGCAAACCTTGCAAGGGTCTAAAAAGTCACACATACTACAGTAGAACTAAAAATCTGAGCCAAATTCTCCTTGAAACATTGGCTTTCTCAGTGTTTGTGCCCCAGGGGGAGGCCAGGAACTACAAAGGACAACTCAGGTTTCTGTGGAATGACTCAATTATCTTCATAGAGGATTAATATTCCAGGTTTTTATGTATAAAATCAGGGTGGATCTTTTAGAATTAATCTGAGAAAGCATGGTTGATGTGGAAAATTGTTCAGTGGCAAGTTTTCTCTTTTTAAAAAATGTTTCCTAAAGTACTTTCCAATATAAAACTACATATAACACATTTATATGAAATCATATAAGAAGCTAATTCAAGTTGGTAAAAAAAATCAAGTTGCTCATCATCTTTCTTCATTAAAAGATACTTCCTAAATGTCTCTCCAATACAAAACTATGTGTAAGCATTCTCATAATTTATTTTATATCTTTTCCATTTCTTATTGAGCCTCTTCTTACCTTCTTGGATAAGAGATAACAAGATTGTAAACCAAACAGGATGTTCAATATGTCTAGTGAATTCTAATTCAAAAGTTTCACATTTAGCCATTTCTATAAGAAGATCAAAGACATTTTTAGGTTATACATGAACCTTGTTCTTAAGTGTTAAGAAAAAGATCAAAATGAAAATTAATTATTTTTAAATTCTTGCTTTAAATCTTTGATTTCCTAACAGCAAGTGGTTTTCCCCTGGCATGCAAGTGGTCCAACTCATTCAGTTCTTGACACAACTAGAAATCAACAGCTAGCTTCTCTGTAGGGCCCGTAGGCTCTGGCAGAAAACTCCAATACCCCCTACACACATATACACGTACTATCTCAGCGATGCGGGAACAGACATCAACAGATGATGATCGTCCTCTCCACAATTTGATTATTCAAGGTGGTCAAGAAACCTTTCCTGACACCAAGTACAGAGCTCCACCCCGATCAAGATGGCAGAGTGAGAAGCTTCAAGGCTCCATCTGCCCAAAGAAGCTTAGAACAACCTGAAAGAACTCATCTTTCTCAAAACTCCAGAAAAGTCAAAAGACTGCAGTAACAGGGTGAGCAACAAATCAATACAAAAGCTTCCTAAAAGTGGTAGGATCTTGTGTTGCCCTGACTTGCCCCTCCCACCCCAACTGGCTAGACTCAGAGCCAGCACACACTCCCACTGCAGATCTCTGGTCCGGGTTCCAGAGGGAGAAGAGTAACCCCCATGCACATACTGGGAACATATATGTCTCGCACAATATGTCTGTGATGACCTGAGGGACTTGCTGTCCCAGAACTTGCCCTGTGTGTAAAAAAAAAGCAGCACATAGCCCCAGATAGCTGCTTGGGGCAAGGGATACCTGGCTGTAGGACATACAGTCTAACTGCCCCATGAGGAAACTTCCCTAGGGAAGGGAGGACATTCCTTTACGGGGAATTCTGAGGACCACATGCGCATGCCCAAGGCAAGATACATATGCAGAAAAGACCAGAGAGGTCCCTATGCTTTGCCCTGGAGCTATTCTCTAAACTCTTTGGATGGATAAGCCCTGAAGGAGAGCCCTCACACAGGTCAATCTGCAAGACTGGGAAAGGTGTTTTCTCCCCGCCCCCCCTTTTTTTGTTGTTGTTATTGTTGCTAACTCCTGGCATTCAAGGAAAACTCTGTCATAACATTAGCTGGATACAAGCTTAAGGAACAGACACTTCAAAGTCTAAATACCAGTGATAACACATTAAAATATCAAAATGTCCAGTTCCAACAAAAGATTACAGGAAGTGATGGCCCAGACAAAGAAGATTAAAGCATTAGAAACTCATCGATGAGGAGGATAGGATCTGGGACTTCCAGACAAAGACTTTTTTTAAGTTCTCCTAAATATGCTCAAAGAACTAAAGGGAAAACATGGGCAAAGAACTAACGGGTATCAGGAAAATGATAGGTGAACAGAAAGGGAATATCAATAGAGATGGAAATTATGAAAAGGAACCAAACAACTGCAGACCACAGTTACAGAAATTTAAAATTCCCCAAGAAGGGTTTGACAGCAGATTGGAGGTGACAGAAAAAGAATCAGTGGACTTGAAGGTATGACAATAAAAATCATCCAGTCTGAAGAGCAGAAAGAAGACTGTATGAAGAAAAGTGAACAGAGCCTGAGGCACCTGTGGGACACCATCAAGCATACTAAAATAGATTGTGGGAATCCAAGGAGAAGAAAGAGAGAAAGCAGAGAATATTCAAAGAAAACCTGGCTGAAAACTTACCAAATTTAACAAAAGACATGAATATATGCATCCAAGATGCTCAGTGAACTCCAAACAGGATAAACCCAAATAGAGCCACACCATGCCATATTAAAATCAAACTATCAAATGCCAAAGATAAACAGAATTCTAAAGTCACAAGAGAGAAGCATGTACAAGGGAGCCTCAATAAGATCAAGTGCCAATTTCTCATTGGAAACCGTGGGGAAAGAAGGCAGCGAGAAGACAGATTTAAAGTGCTGAAAGGAAAAAATTGTCAACCAAGAATTCTGTATCTAGCAAAACTATCTTTCATAAATGAGGGAGGAATTAAGACATCCTCAGATAAACAAAAGCTGAGGGACTTTGTCACCACTAGATCAGCCTTACAAAACATGCTAGAGGGAGTTGAAAGTACACTAGACAATTGACTGAAGCCACATAAAGAAATAAAGATGTCTGATAAAGATAATGACATGCGTAAATATAAATACTACTATTGTATTTTTGGTTTGTAACTCCACTTTTTACTTCCTAAAGGACCTAAAAGGCAAATGCATAAAATGTAATGATAAATCAGTTGTTTTGGACTCAGAATGTTTAAACGTGTAATTTGTGACAAGAACCGCATAAAGGTGGAGGTATGCAGAAGTACAGGGACAGTCTGTGTCTACTAGTGAAGCTAAGTTACTGTCAAAGCAAATGAGACTGTTACAGAATAAGGATGTTAAATTCAAGCTCCATGGTAACACAAAGAAAACAGCAGAGAATATGCAAATTTATAGAGACAAAGGAGAGTGAGCACAGGTTACAAGGGGTGGGGGGCAGGGTCAATGGGGAGTTAATGCAAAATGAGTGGAGGGTTTCTGTTTGGGGTGAAGGGAAAGTTCAAGTAACGGATGGTGGTGAGGGTCTTGCAATATCGTGAATGTAATTAATCCCACTGAATGGTATGCTTGGGAGTGGTTGGTGTGGGAAGATTTGTGTTGTATATATGTTTGCTACTCAACCCTACCAAAAGAATGTGTAACCTTACTTGTCTTTTGTGTTGCATAGGGCTTATTTTTCAATTTGACCATGTGCCCTGCTTTTGTAATCAGAATAAATTGTTAGCAGTCAAGAATCAAGCTTCTTATTTCTTTATGTCTCTTCTCATAGTGCCTGGGACACATAAATGATGCTAGAAAATGTGGCTGACAGCTGGTAGAAATCCCGAGACTTCCATGTGCAGAGACCCCTACACATTTTATCAAAGGGCTCAGGCTCCCATCCTTCAGGGTGATGGTGTCCATCTAGTGCACACCTGACCTGGAAGATAGCCCTTCCCTTAAACAGAGCCACCACCTACAGTGTAGAGTGGCCTCCAGGACCCCAGTGGGGACCATCCTTAGGTTGATGGCTAAAGGAGCACAATTTTTCTCAGAGATTCAAACTTAAACTTTTATTTCTGCTCTAGTCCTTGGTCCACTATGGAGAGACCTAGGCTTCTTACACACAAATCACATTTAAAGAATCCATGTTTATCTTGTTCATTTTGGCATAAAGCCTGAAATGAAGTCTTTTTTTGTTTCTTTCTTTGCCTGAGATTGTGCCATCTTTACAAATGGCTAGTTTGGGGCTTTCTCAAGTAGGCTTCCCATAGGTAAGCTTTGGCTTAAGGCAAATGTGATTAGAAAAGTAAACCTACCTCCCCCACCCCACCCCCAGTATGCCCCAGTTTTAAAAAATCCAATAATTGAAAATCCACTTACCAAAGGATAACCTTGAAATACCTATATGCGTTCCTTGCTTTACAAAAGGATTAAATGGGGGTCATTTCTTAGCACAAATAAAACACAATTTCTACACTACCTTTCCTGGTATTTTAACTACATAAGCATACATTCCTTACTTATCCAAATATAAAGTTCATTTATATTAAATGATAATTTTAGCTGATATTCTGAATTATCTGCATATGGCAGAGTCTATTAGTTGCCTGTCAATATCCACTCTCCCCTTCTATATTGAAAACACTCCTGATAGTTAGCTGGAACCATAGCTGCCTAAAATACAAACTACATTTCCCAATCTCCCTGTAGCCAGATCTGGCCTTGGACTAAGTTGTAACCAATGAGATTTAAGTAGAAGTGTGGTGAGGCATCAGTTCTACCAAGACACCTTTTTTCAAGACAACTGGTATGTGCCCTTTATCTTTTCCTTTCCCTCTCTCTTCCTGCTAATTGGAATGTGGATGAGATGTCTGGAGCTTGGACCTTGTTGCATTACTGGCAGAACAGTAAGACATCCTATGCCACCCCTGTTGGACTTTTACATAACTAAGCCACAGCCTAGACCTAACCTTACCCACAGCCAAACCCAATCCTAATGGACCCCATTTCCCTCCATTAACTAACACAATGCTAATTTCGGACATGACCCTACTAACAGTGAGTGTTGAGTCAGCCTGGAAAAGGTTGGTGTGTGGAGGGAGGGGAGCATGTTCCTACCAAGTTCACTATCATTCCACTCGGAAGTGGCCACACCCTAAATGAAAAGTCACATGCACTTCTAAGAGCCAGTCTTCTAACAGGCAACACTGCAAACTCTGTAGGACCTAAGCCACATGGTTCTTTAGCTCTCCTGTCACTGGAAATTGAGCAGTTCTTTGTGCTTAAGAGACTCCCTTGTTCCATCATCCTTGCAGGACCTACCAATTATTTCACCCCAGTTTCTGAACCTGTCTTGCACATGCTTTCTTCCTGACCTGGCAGCTTCCTCAACACCAATTACACCTCTCCTTCTGAAACTCTAAATATGCTGCCCTTCATACAAGAAAATAATGCCAGTAAGACACTAGCTTAAGACTGTTTTTCAAGGTGCTGGGATAGATGGGCACTGAGGTATTTTCTCTCTCTCAGCCCTATGACCAACAGCACCGGCTGGAGAGTCGGTGGCCAGGACAGGCCACAAGGTGTGGTCAAGGAGAGAGCAAAACCCTGTAATGTGGGCTTCACAGGAGTCACTACAGCTAACTTGCCAGAGACATGGCATCTCCTCAGAGAAACTATTTTTTGGCCACTGACCTGACTTCCTCACTTTGGAGCCCCTAAGCCCCGAGAATGCAATTTTCACATTTTTCAGTTTGTTCCTAAAACTTCACCCTTTATCTTTGCCTGTGTTCTGCTATGGGCACCCTTGAAAATATATGACATTTAGTTTTGGGTCTTTGGCCTCCTTTTCCTAAACCATTCCTCAGCACTTCCACCAATTCCCCACCTCCTTCCATGTGCCAGGATATCACCATTCTAAAAAGCTTTTATTTATTAAACACTTACTATATGCCAGGCGCTGTTCTAAGAGGTTTTACATGGATTAACCTTGTGGCGTTGATGCTGTTAATACCCATTTTACAGAGGAGAAAACAGGCACTGAAAGTTAGGGAACTTGCTCAAAGTTACAAGACTGGCAAGTGGCAGAGTCAGAGTTAATCTTCAGACAGCCTAAATCTACAGCCCATGCCCTTCATCACTTTGCAAGCCTTCCTCCCCAATCCGTCAAAACAGACCCGCGAGCATCTGAGAATACGGGATATTCCTCCCTCCACTCCTTGGCGTCTGCTGTTCTCTGGAACACCCTCCCCATGTCTACTTGACGTCCTTCAAGGTCCAACCCAAACGCCACTTCTTCCATAAAGTGTTTTCTTGACTCTGTATCCTCACAATCCATTGCTCCTTGCTCTGTTTTATAGCATTTTCTCTTGTACATCTGCTAGAGAATGCTGCCAATTTATAATCCTTGCACCTGTTTAGGAGACTGAGCAATTTGAGAGCAGGGACCAATTCGTCTAAGATTCCCCACTGCTCAATATCCTGCACTGCCCAATAAACTTTGGTTGAAGTCTCATTGATGTGTAATGGCTAACAGGGCTTCATATGTTACCTTTATCATGGGATCTATTTTAACAAATTCTTAAGCCAGGGATTCAAGTTACCAAGACAACATTCTAAGAATTAGCAAGTATTTTTCTGAATAGCAGGGGCCTTACTCTGCTCCTGAAAGCCTCCTGGGGAAGCTGCCTACTTGTAAAGCTGAATGTGGTTCTGCAACACCAGATAGTGTGAGGACCTCCAAAGGAAAGAACTCGGTGGTCTCCTTCCCCTGTATCTGCAAACCCACCAATCCCACCTCCCCCAGGTCCTAGAACCCACGTGAGGAAAAAGAGTAATATTGGTGGAAAAAGAGTTGAACTGAGATTCCCAATGAACTGCCCAGAAGGTGAAATCATTTTCTTTCACAGGGACAGTGGCTGCAATCTCCTTGCCTGGCGAAGGGCAGAAGTGGGTTCTCACAGCATGCCACCTGCCTGTGGGGCCCAGCCAGAAAACTCTTCAGTTCTTGCCAGCTCATCTCAGGGCCAGCACTGGGTGAGCTTATTGTGTGTGGAGAGGCCTCTTCCAAGTGCTCCCCCAGCTATAATTAGAATATTGCAAGAGGATTTATTTTTAAGAAACACAAGCACTAGGATGATGATTCAGCTGGGTCTGCACTTGCCCAGAACCTTTCATCAGCTCCAGGGCTATAATTTTAGACTGAATATATTTCTCCAAACCCCTCCCCAATCCAAACAAGGGAAACATATCAAAGGATCTGCTTCATGAAAGGCTCTCTACTGCCTTCTGTTTTAGGGGACAAGGGCTAGGAGATTCTATTCAAGTTTCTGTTGAACTCACTTTCCTTTGACTCACTTTGTGGAAAGAGGAAGGGGGCACGTCTCTCTGTACAAAAACGGAAAACCCCAGCCTCATCTGTTGTCACATAAGTGTATCCAGGGTGAGCTAGGGTGAAAGCTGGAGGGTCTGGTCCCAGGTCCATCCTTTACCCCAACTATGGGACTACATTCCAGGAGCAGAGCCACTGAGTCAAGCTGCAGCAGAGGGTGTTCAGAGAGTGAGGCAGGATGGGGAGGCAAGGGTGGCAGTTCCACAAAGAAACTATTCTGTAGCAAATATTACAACCTACTACTGCTACCTAAACCTTGATGGGGATAGTGAACCATTTCCTCCTAAGTGTGCCAAGTGTCACACTGAATCCTTCACACACTGAGACAGCCTCAGTGCCAAGGAAGAGCTTAGATGGACTGGATGTTGACCTCAGTGAAGCCACAAGAAGCTTCAGAACAAAAAAGTCATGGCAGCTTCTTGGGGACCCAAGTGAGGGTATCGCCACACCCTGGAGCTGCACATACAAGCAGGCGCATATGTGTGCAAGACTGGGTTTAAAAAAAGCAGTAGCGGAGTTTCTAGTTGGGTTGAGGGAAAGTTTTGGTAATGGCTGGTGGTGATGGCAGCACAACATTGTGAACATAATTAACAGCACTGAACTATACACTTGAATGTGGTTAAGAGGAGAAATTTTAGGTTGTATATATGTTATTAGAATAGGTATTTAAAAAAACACACATAGGACCATACATAGGTTCACCAACAGTGAACCCTAATGTAAACCATGAACATGGTTCATAGTACAATTATAGAAATGTCCTCTCCTCAAGTGTAACAAATGTACCACACTAAAGCCAACAGCTAATAACAGGGTGGTATATGAGAACTCTGTATTTTATGCATGATTTTTCTGTAAACCTACAACTTCTCTAACAAATTTTCTTTTAATTAAAGAGAGAGAGAGAAAAGAAAAGCAGCAGCAAGCGGAATGAAAGCTTTTAGGGTCTATCTAAGCCACCAGCCCCTTGTCTGTGCCTCTGGCTGAGGCATCTGCTCTCCTCAGTTCTCAACACCCCTCCGTCTGTCCGGCTGGGCACAGGATGGATCTGAGGGCCCAGTGGCAGCCATTAGAGTGGGCCCCTGAGGCTGACTTGCTATCTACTTGTTGCCTAGAATGTATTAAGCAGCCGTTTGTGCCAGGTACCTTGCTCGGTATTGGGGTTACCAAGACAAATAATAGTCTGTGCTTCAATGGAACCAAAATTCATTCCCTTTTTCTGATGGAAATTTACTTCTTGTTCCTCCCTGACAAGCATAAGGTACAGAGACACCGTCCAACTGGCCTTAGAGGGTTGGGCATTTGGGGCTGCAAGACAGGGATGCACAGACCATCAGTCAGTCAGCCATGCTTCTTGCTGGTCTCCCTGAGGTCACAACACCTTAGGGTGGGGGCGTGCACATGCTTGTGTGTTTGTATGTACTCACACACAATCACATGCACCAGGACCAGCTGAGCTGTATTCCTTAGGGACTCAGGATTCTAGAAAGGGCTGTGTGGTACAGGTGCAACTCTTACATTAACCTCTTAGTCCTCAATGACAAGAGCATGGAACAGTGTAACTCAGGGGTGGCATTAGCTTAGCATTTAGAACTTTAAGTAGAGAACTCCTCCTGTCAGGTCTGGCAGAAATCAGGTCAAGCCACGCTCCAATTTAGGATTTGTGGCTAGTTTGGGTAAGCCACCAACACCAAGTGTAGCCTCAGCTGGAGAAGCACTGAGTGGAGAGTGGTTCATTCACACCTGTCACCCTCATTCAAGGCCAGTCGGGCTCTGCCCTACGTTCCTTTACTTCCAGGACTGTAGGCACCACTGCTGGCAGCTGCCAGACAGACAGCTGGTGTTGCTATGTAAGCAGAGAGGCCCCAGCCAAGACAGATTCATCTTGGAAGAGATTCTCCAGCCCTTTGCCCGTCCCTTCAACGTCTCCCTGGGCGAGATGCTCTGGCCAGAGACCAGAGGCCACTGTTCGAGACTCAGGGCATGGCTTCCAGACTCTGAACTCGTGTCTTCCTGTTACCCGGAGGCCCTCAGCTCTCGGGACCCTGACCCTGACTATCCCTTGTGTCAGATCATGGAGGCTCTTCTGCTTAGGCTGCCCGAGGCAGTCTTTCCTGAAAAGTCTCAGCACTCCACTCTTGGCTTCTCCAAGCATCCCCAGGGATCCTGGACCATGTGAAATTCCATGGGGAGCCAAGATAGGCAGTCATCAGACTGGGAACTGAGTGTACCCTCTCCGGTCTTTTGGAAAGAAATTCTCTTATCTTCTTGGAGGTTTTACTTTTCCCTCCAGAGCCTTCTTACTTTTCTTTGTTTCCCCTCTGCCTTCCACCCTAAGGAAGTTTCCTGCTTTCCACCATGGGGGTATTTTCTTATTTGGGGTCCAAGGAGAATGAGGTTCTGGGTCCCATTCAAAATACCTTCAATGTGATTAGACAATGAAACCAAATTTTTTCTCTATGACTTCCTGAAACAGCCTTGCCCTCACTCAACCAGATGCCTGGAGCTATGTCATTTTTCATGACAGAATGGAGCAAGAATTCCATTATCCAGCTTGTGGCCCTGCAGTGAAAGGAGACTTTATCTTAAGGCAGGGCTTATTAACCTCAGGGACCCCAAGGGTCTCCAGCAGGGTGAGCAAAGCCCGTAAGAGCCATGAGCTGCTGCAGAGTCCAATGACAAAGAAGGGAAATCAAAGAGGGAGAAAGGAAAGGAAAAGAAACCTGCATAGCTAGGAGGAGAGGAGAATGGACAGAGGTGGAAGAAAAAAGTGATACAGGGGAGAGAAGACAAAGAGGTTCTCATGAGTCCTCAGGACTCTTGCCCCAATTAAGAAGAATGTTCACTCCATTGGTCACTCCAACGAGCATGAGCTGCTTTCATGCCAACACTGGCAGCCCAGCCAGGAAACTGCTGTCCGCTCACTCCTACTACACCAGGCTGCAGTCACAGGCAGCAAGCCAAGAGTTGTAAACTGTCAGAGACGTCAGAGATGGAGAGGTCCTCAGAGAGGACCTCATTCATGTTTCTCAGTGGGGGCACTGCTGGCATTTTAGGGTGGTCCTGAACTTTGTGGGGTATTTATCACCCCTGCCCTAATGGGGAGCACCTGCTATTGCTGTATTAGGCAAAATCTCACCCTCCCACCACATTTCTTACTCTTCATCCCCAGAGGACAGTCCTGGTCCTGCTTGGTAACTCCTGGGAGTGCCCCTCAGTGAAAAGCGACAAGGAAATCGAGGCCCAGGGTTGTGAAGGAGTTGAAGTTCACGGAGGGCCTTTTAAACACGGGGTCCCAACTTCCATCTCCCTGTCTCTTTAAGAACCACAGGAAAAACCCTGACTGTTCTGTGAAGATGTTTTTAAACACTCCTTGGGGAGCAGAGTACAAGAAAGGATTCGTGGGTGGAGGTTGGGAAAGCCCCCATTTCCCTTCTGACACTTTGCCTCAGCTGATGCTAGTGCAAGGTTGCTCCATGACCTCCCACTCAGCTGACTCTCTTCTGTCAATCCAGTGACACTGATCCTCCTTTCTAAAAGGATTATTCAGACAAGCGCAAAAATGGAGGAATTCAGGGCTGGAAATACCTCCAGCTGTTGGGAGGAGGTGGATGGGAATATAAAGCCACTAAAATTATCCACACAGACAGGGGAGGGGACTCCACAGCTGATGGGCCTCTTGCCTGTTATGGTAATTTGCCACTCTTTGGGCCACTCCCAAGTGTCATTACGGCACCCAACACATTTAGAAATGACTTGATGGCCTTATGTCATGCTGAGATAATAATCCCATGATGGAATCACCAAACCCTTCCTAGTCCTGACCATCCTACAGTAGGATTCCCAGAGTGTGGGGGAGTTGCTGGGTTGTAACCATATTTGTCACTTTCTCATTTCCTTGCCCAAAGCAAGATTACCTGGAGAAAAGCCTGCTTGGTGGAGGCCACAGACAGAAGCTGAGAAGTTGCTTTTTACCAGTCATACCTCTAGGAATGAGGGTGTCCTGGGTTCTAGTCTGGAGCACTGGTGGAAGCTGGGATCTGGAAAGGGAGGGAGGGGCTCTGTACTTCAGTGCTTCTTTTGGTTCCCAGCTCGCACTACCCTTCATCTTACTCTCACCTTCACTTAACTCTCATCTTCAGCATTTCTCTTCCCTCTCCTCCTACATGGTAGTCCCTGCAATCCCTTCCCCAGCCCTGCAACTCCCAAGTCAGGTTTAGGAGGAACTGGGGAGAGCATCTTCCCTCCTCAGACCCCCTCAATCCATTTTGAAATCTTAGCCAAAAGAGTTGCCATCTAGATTCCCCTCCTTACTTCCAAACACTGGGAAATCAGAAAAGAAATGGCAAGGGCTTCTGCCACCAAAATAATCACGGTCAAACTGGGTTTGTGCATATGAAATTGTCCATGTGAACCCACAAGCCACCTGGACTCCCTCTTCCCACTTAACATTTTCATGATCAAACTGTCCCAAGGCCTACCTAGCCCTTGTGAAGAAAAAAAAAAATCAAAACTCAATATTCTGATCCACTGAGAGGAGTTCTTAGGAGGACTCCTGGGAATCAATATTTTAGCCAGGAGAAAGGCTGTGGGGTAGGGCATGGATGGGTCTGGGCAATTCAGGGGCTGGTTGCAGCCAATCCTCACCATTTATGAAAAGCTTATGTTTTCACGGAACCACACAAACAGTCACCTCCATGCTCCTGGGGCCTCCCCCACTGCAGGATATGGGGGGAGGAGGGGAAGGAAGAGAACCCCCGGCTGCCTGCAGATCTTCCTTCCTGACCCCTTTGGTGACTGCTCCCTTCTCCCTACTTTTTCTCCCATTCACAGGCCCACTCTGATGCTTCAGGGGGGCAGTTTGACCTCAGAATGGAGGTGAGGAGGTGAGCAGGGCCCAATACTAGAAGGTAGCTTTACACACCCAACTGAGCAGCCCACAAACGGGCCTGCCCCATCACATCCTGGTGATCACAGGTCACAGCATCTCCTGTTCTGGTTTTTGTTCCTTTGGCCTCCTCAGGGCCTTGTCCTCACTTCTTTTTCTCTTCTCTGCTCTCATTTTTGTTTCCAGCTCTCATTTCAACTGTCTCAAATGCCAGGTCTGCGTTTTCAGCAGTTTCTGGAACATTACTCCTGTCCTCAGAAACATCTCAAATTCCACAGTCCAAACTCACCTTCTTCATCCCCTCTTTTCAAAAAACCCCACCACCATCTAACTTATCCTGACTTCTGCCCCACAACTAGTTTCTAAGACCTTAATGGCAATCACAGTAACTTTTTCTGGTTAAAAACTTAACACACCTCTGACCAGGAAGTTCCTCTAGGTTCAAGTCAAATGGATCCGACATGAATCACCTTAAAAACCAAAAGCTGCTATCCTATGCATAAATCCTTTGCATGCTCCAGACTCTAGGGTCTAGAGGGAAGAGTAGGACTTCACAGACTGCAACTTTTGCTGGAGATTGGGAGCTTCTCAGGGAGAGGCTTAGGCCCCCTTGGGCTGAAAGGATAACACATCAGATTAATCAGATTAAAAGAGCCCCCCTCCCTGCTTTATGAGCAACAAGGTTCCTATTTCTGGGTCACTCTGTGCTAACTGACCTTCTGGGAATGGTGTACATGTTCATGGTCCTCTGAGACAACTGCCATATTGTTTGGCGACAGCAATGAATGGATGTCTGAATCAGAAAGGATTACAGATAGGGTTAGGGTCTAGGTCGGGGTCAAGGGCACTGATCAGCATAGAATTAAGGTCAGGAGGTCACATAAGAAGGTTCAAAGCCATCCTTTTCCCTAAAAAGACAAACCTATGTGGAAATCATCCTAATTCCCAGGAACACTCAACCCTCCCAATTCCTTAGTTCTCCCTTCTCAAGCCCTGGATACCAGTCATTTCAGCCAAGGCCATTCTGGCTACAAACGCTAACACCTGGGATTGGCAGTGGGACGTGGCATGGGACAAGGAGGAACCTTCCTTGGAACTGAAAATGCTGAGTCCTGTCCTGTTCTTCTCAAGGCAGAAGCCCCACGACCACCTCCCCAGGTTCTAGCCCCAGCTCCATCACTGACCAGCGGGAGGACCTAGAAACAAACCTTTTTGTGCTCTGTGTCCTTCATCTGCAAGTGAAACTTACAAACCTTCCCTACTTATCCTACGGGATTGAGGGGACAATAATAAAGTGCTTGTATAAAGGCAGTTCACCATTAACAAAGCACTCTCGTTGCATGATCTCATGTGATACTACCACAACCTTCAAGATAAGCAAGAAAAGCATTTTTATCTTCACTTACAGATAAGAAAACCTAGGCCCACTAAGGAAGAAGGACTTGCCTGGGCTGCATGGCTAACACGCAGGAGAGCCGGGCTCCACCAAGACCTCGGTACACTGGACCAGTGGGCCCCCACATGCAAAGAGGCTCATGTGACACGGCATGCTGCTATTAGTAATAAAAGTATTATTTTTTCCCAGTTTAATTATGGCTCGAACATTTGCCAGTGGATTATCACTGGTTACTCTGGGCGTCCTCAGCATCTCCAATCTGTCATTTCTTAAGTGGGTCAAAATCGAGTCAAGAAGTAGGTGTTGAATGACTAGCCTCAGGGTGAAAGCAGGGCAGGGAAGAGTCCGCCACAGAAGAGCATGAGCTGGTGGGTGTTTCTGATGCCACCGTCTGCTGACGGTGCTCACACTTTGTACCAAGTGTAGAGGATGACGGGAAAGTTCACACGTTCTAACCACCCCATTTTATGGAGAAGAAAACTTACACCCAGAGAGGATACACGACATACCCAAGGTCACAGGGCTCTTGAGTAGCCGAGGGTTCCAGAACCCAGGTTTCCTAATTCTAAATCCAGTGCTTCTTCCACGCTGTCTGATCTGTGAGCTATTCTTCATCTCAGGCCTTCTGGGGCTTCTCCCTCCATCTGTGTGTACAACTGACAGTGAAGTATGAGCAACGAGGGTGGCGTGCACAGTGGGTCCCTTTCCATAAGAGATGTCCACTGAATGAGGGGCTGTCCTCTTGGAGATCCCTGTCTGGTTCCAGTGCCATGCCCAGGACACAATTTTGTCCCATGGGCCAGAAAAGCTCCAAGAATGGGCGTGTTGGGCCCTGAGGTGGAGAAGGGGAAATATTACTCACGATTTGTCTCGCCTGCCAAGCCGCCTCGGGGGACTTGCCTGTCTTCTGCGGGGGGACAGGGATTTTCCCCGGCTTCTCACTTGGGTAGGAGAGTGGGCACTTGCAGGTTTCAGGATCTGAAGGAGATATAAGGAGTCACCCACTGGTTCCCAATGGATCTCCACCCCCAGGTCTGCCCCACAGCCCAGGAGCCCAGCCCCAACCCACTTATGAGCCCCTGGTTTAGACGGCCCCTGAGCAGGAAGGTTTCCAAAGGAGAACGTCTGAGACATAGATGTTCTTCTCACATCCTGCCCTGGCAAGAAGCAAGGACACGATTTCCCAGAGGGCTCTAGGGATGAGCACATTGCACCTTTTCCTATGGTAGAGGGAGGAAGAGAGCCCAGTGCCTCAAACTCCTAGGGCTGTGTTTGGTTACTTGGCAAGTTCCTCTCCTCTTGAAGCAGCTTGTTCTGCCCCTGACTGTCCCAGCCATGCACGTGCACAGAATGGTTTCGATTTATCAAGAATCTCTCCTTCAGCATGCAGAGTGACGGCGACCAGTCCCCAGGGCCTGACCGTAACCAAGCCTTAAGCCAGCATAATCCCTTTCCCCAGTGGGCCCCAGCTTATGCACAGGCCTTCTCTCAGTGGCCCCACAAGCCCTGGGGGGACAAGAACAAGGGGCCTCATGTCACCTTGGAAACAAAACTGATAGAGGAACAAAGGGTTTATGAATAGTCTATACAGGGCCAGAACACCGAATGCTCCGATTTTCTATTGTGACCCCAGGTTGGAGTTTTATGCCAAATGGCTTCACAATTTACAAAACAGAGATATAATGTGATGAGCCTATGAAGTAGATTATAAAGTAGGGTGAACAGGTGGGATTATAAAGTCCAGGTTTACCCAGAACTTTCCTAGTTTGAGGACTGAAAATCTTGTGTCCTGGGAAACCCCTAATTCCAGGCAAAATGTGATGGTTGGTCACCTTTATAAAGTCAAAACAGAAGAAAACTAGAGCTTCAATCTAAAATGACTAGCATTTTAGATTTGATTTCACAGAAGGAATTACAGGCAAAAACATACTTTAACTGTAACACATAAAATACTGTTAGCTTTAACTTTTGAAGTAGTGTGTACAAGGAGAAACTTTAATTGTCCACATCAAAAAATAAATGACTTACCTTTTTTGTTTTAATAGGGTGGCGGCCATGAAGCAAGATAACCTCAAGAAACTTTGACCATCCCAGATACACGGGGATGGGGAAGAGAAGAGAGAATGGGGAGAGACTCACCTTTTCTTCCCTGCACCTACCTTCATTCTCATGTCCCTGGCATATTTCTCCAGCTCCTTCCTTATGTCAGCCCTCAACATCTTTGAGACATTGAGGACCAGCTGCTTCCACTCAATGGGCTGGAAGCTGTGAGGCTCGTGGGGGACGTACAGCCCAATCTTGACCTTCTTGACCGTGTGCAGGTATTTCTTATAGGAGTCCTCAAAGTCAAAGATGAGGTCACTTAGAGTCCGAAAGGTCAATGGCTTGTCCATCAGCTCAGCCCTTCGGCTCATGCCCAGGGAGCCATAACGGCCATTGCAATAAATCCCCAGCACAACATGGTGAAAGTAGTTTCCTGAGAAGTAGGTTTTAAAGCTGATGGGGAATCGCTCGATGGAAGGCTGCCCATTGGTTAAGTATCTTAGACAATCTGAGTCAAGGAAGAGAGAAGAGGCCTTGGAAATTCACAGAGCCTTGGACTTCCAGGAAGGGAAAGTGGCCCACAGGGGACACTGCATCCACCCCTCTGCCTCTGAATTTGCCCACATCTAACCTGTCCGGACTAATCATTTTCAAAAGTTTCACTTGATATCTTCAAGCACCTAATGGTACATACCAAACCAAAGTAATATGGGACAGAGAAAAACTTGTCATCCTCTTTAGTTATTAAATAAATGCAAAATCAAACAATAACAAGTACTTTATCCTCCTTGGCTTTATACAAGGAAAGAGGAGCTATTGACAGTTCTTTATGCAATTGGAATGATGCGATTTGACCTTAAACATTAATTTGGGCTGCAGCACATGGGACAGACCAGGAACTGGAGGCCATTGCAATGGTCTAGGTGAGAAATGAAAACCCAAATCAAGACAGAGGCAATGGAGATACAAAAGAGGAGACAGACTTGTTGATTATCAGGATGACAATGGGAAAGGACAGAAGGGCGGCAGAATGGGTCAGACCTTCACCTCGTCTGCTCCTTTAGTTGACCCTGACACACCCAGGCCAGCACCCTTGGGGACCACATAGAAAGCTGCCTCCAGCTCCCGGGCCTCAGGGCTCCCCACAGTCCCCAAACCAATTGGTGTCACACCTTGGCTCACTTCACTTGTTGGCCCATTGGGATTTAGTAACCCAGACTCTAACTGTTATCTCAGTTTTGATCCAGCAACCCCACAGGATGCAGCTTCAAGTGACTGCCCCACTGACTCCTGTACTGGAACTACGGACAAGAAGCATCACATCTTGAAGCCACCTCGAAGTCTCAGGACAGCCCCAGGTAGGCTGTGGTGACCCACAGATCCAGCTTTTCTAGAGAGGGATATTGGAAACTCACACCTCTCCTCTGGTGAAAATCTTTGGTGACTCCAATGTATTAATAAGGTTAAATAATAACCCAGGGTGCTCCGCAGTGCCTTGTGCAGGAGGAGTGCTCAGGAAGTGGGTACCACTCTGAGAACTCATGTTCACCGTTTCTCGCCCCTACTCCAATTCATTTTCCAGAGCGGCCAGAATAATCTATTTACACCAAATTTGGTCCAGTCAACTCTTCTGCTTATGGTTTTTCAGGGTCTCTGATCTTCTCCAGTACTGAGTCCAAATCCCTTAGTAAAGACCTGCCTTGATTTGGTCCCTCCTCCTTTCTTTCCACAATCTCCTTTCCCCCATACACTGACCTACAGTAGACCTCTGACATTTTTGGTGAATACACGCAAGACCACAAAGAATCCACATATCTGTGCCTACTGCACTCAGCACAGAAATTCCCCCATAATGTGAAGCCAAATATAACTGAAAAATTTAAAAGGCTCTACATGACATGACCTTTTACCTACAAAACTATGAGCTCAAAATGATCTATGAAGCTTTTAAAAGAATTATGCTACTAAACAAACTTGGCACTAATGTACATGCCTATTGAAGCAATAACTCTTTTATGGCTTCACTCACACATCAGCTTTATAGCGTGGGGGATTCAAACCTGGCAGAGACCTTCGGTCTCAGAAGAATCATGGAACAAAGGATGGTCCATCCATGAATGATGAGGGTGCCGCTGCTTGCTCTCTCACCTCCCCGTGGCTCACAAAGGCTGCAGCCCAGGCCTGGAGCAGCCTCCCCTCTCTCCCCAACCCCTTCCTCAGTGTGACTCCGACCCTGATCTTCCTGGGCCTGGGCTGCGAATTCTCCTACAAGACCTTCCACATACCTGGTGCCTGCCCATCCTGGGTTGTGATAGTTTCTATCTTGTGATGGCAGGCACTGTGTCCCTCCTCTTAGCATCCCCTGGACCTAGTGCTTGTTTAGTGCTTCCTGAGAGAATGAATTCATCTTGCTTCTGGAATTGTGAGGATACATTTCCTTATACTTAAAAGAACTGCCCTCAGGAGGATGCTAACCCAGGTAGCCTTAAAAGAAAGATGCTGATAGAGACCAGACCCCAGCCCTGAGGTCAGCCTTGTTCTCCACCCTTATTCCACTTCACTCTATGAAAATGTTTACCAGCCTTCTCCTCACTTCATCATGTGAGATTAACTGGCAGAAAGGGAGTGAAATCACATCCTTCTGGCTTCTCTTACATAAATTCTTACTTGCTTTCTGGGACAAGTTCTTTGGGGCTGGAATAAGGGCATTCCTTAGATGTCTATGTCAGTGTAACACACACTTATTGAGTGAGCGTCTACTGTGCCAGACACCCTGCTAGGTAGGGCTGTGAAGCAAACATGAAGAATGCAGCCTTCTCTGGAGGCACTCGCAGTCTGGTGGGGAGGCAGACTCAAATGGACGTGTGAAACACAGGGTAGGGTATAAGAGACACAGGCCCTGCAAATCTGGGAGTACGGGGGCAGGGAGCTGTGCAAGGTGATACCAGAATTAGGCTCATGGGACAATTAGAGTCAGCCAGGTGGGAGAAGTGGGAGTGGGGAGGAGGCCGTAGAAACCACCAGTCCATCATGTCACAAGTCACTGACCTCTAGGATTTGTTTCATCATTCTGGCAAGTGGTGAAGCCTTAGGACCTGGCACAACTGGGAAGGGAGAGGGAGGGGCAAGGAAGTGTGGGTTAGGGAGGGAAGTAGCCTGAGTTTTTCCAGGGAAAGTGAAGCAGCAGTGGTCCAAGCTCCTGGAAAACCTGCCCAGCATCTGGCCTCCTGGGAATATGCTTACCTGCCTCTAGTAATGAACTGTTACTTTAATGAATCATGGACTTTGGTACCGTGATTAAGCCCCACAAGGGGCAATGAGGCCCCCAAATAGCTGCCATGATTCAGAATATAATTTGGAATCAAAGATCTATCTATCCAGTGTACATGTGAAAGCATGCACACACACTCAAGCAAGATGAAATGAAGTGGCTTTTCATAAATGAATCCTAATCTCTGAGGTTAAGTCAAAAAAAGACAAAACAAGGTAGGACAAGCCAATGGTTAACAGGCTTCCAAGCAGCAGCCAGGTCTACCTGGTTTAAAGCCGCCAAGGCAATGCTTGTTCCCTGTGACCTGCCGAGGGGCCTCTGGGAGACCCAGACAGATTACCCAAATCATCTCCCCCACTGGAAAGCAGGCTATGGGGATGCTAACATGGGGCAACGAGAAAAGACAGTGATGCTGTAACTTTTAGAATTCAGATCTGTTGGTTGTCTTTGTTCGAGAGTCAAATTTCTCTGAGCTCAACAGTGTGCTGTGAACTTCACTCTACCCAACCTTTCTCCACCACCTTTCTGAAATGTCACACCTTTCAGAAAAAGGAAAACCAAGAGCATGCTACCTTCTGATTTGGAGAAGCCCAGAGGCTGGTGATAGGGCTACTCCCCAATCCCAAAATGTTTTAGGCAGTTCCAGTAACCTGATGCTTGGGCTTAATACTGCTGTGCAGGGACAAGTCTAATGTAGAAAGCAAGCTGACCTATATCCAGGTGCGTTCAGCCATCCACAGGTCCAGAAGGTCTGAAGTTAGCATGTTCACCCAGTAAAGGGCCTAGCCTTGTGCTCACCCTACTCAATTTCTACCAAATCCCTGGCCAATTGTTCATCCCCATTAAACTTGCAAGAGGCTCTGCTGAACAGAGTCTGGGCTGGCCCCAAGAGTCCTCGTACCCTGGCACCTGGCACCATATCCAGGACAAAGCAGCAGGAAGCCCCGAGACACTAAAGGGTCAGGGCCCTGAGCCATCTGCTGCTGTCCCCCTCCTCCCTGCCTCCCAATCCTGGGCTCCCCCCACACCGGTTTCATCTTCTTTGTGAGGATCAAGGAAGAGGTTGACAGGAGGGTGTAGGAGGGGCCTTGATAAAGCTCAAGTTTCCGTTTTTCAAACGTCAGCCAAGGTACCTGTGCACCATCTTGTTTCAGATCAGCCTGCAAGCGTTCTGCAGACTGCAGAAAGGCTCAGAAATCCCCCTGCCATAAAACTGTCCATGAGAATAAGAAAGCAGGATAGACCTACCCTATGGTCCCCAGCAGACACGTCTGATTCTGAAGCACGTGTCCTGCTGACTTCTGTATCTCCTTCTCTCCTGGTTTTCCTTCTACTTCTCTGGCTTTCCTTCTTAGTCTCTTTCATGGGCTCTTTAACGTGTTCAACTAGCCCAAAATATAATGGGGTTTCACCCCTGATCTTTTCTCTTCTCACTCCTCAAACAGCAACCACCATCCTCTAAACACTCATGGCTCCCAAGTCTTATTTCCAGAGCAGATCACCGTGCTGAGTGCCACACTCCAAACGCCCAACCCCGACATCCCATGGGCACCTCAAATTCAACATGTCCAAATCTGAATGCATCTCCCCATAAACCCAATCCTTCCCTTTAAGTCCATACTTTGGACTAAGGCATTATTATCCACCCACCCAATTTTCCAAGCCATATTCCCTTTGTCACTGTCAACCCCAGAGGACCTGGAGTTTCTTTGCTTGTCTATCGATCATGTTCTATTGTCATCACCACTAACAAATTAGTGCCATCACAGCTTTACTGGACCATACTCTCCTGAGGTTGAGGAGCCAGGAATCTGGTGGAAAACGGAAGAGAAGGTGTTGGGGAGACCAGACCTTTGTTCTAGTTCCATGTTCTCTGTCAGGGCCAAGACACACTGTTGCCCAGTCTCCTCTGCAATCCACTGTTAGTTTTTTCCAGGAGATGGCTTTCGATACTAGCTCCCTCAGTCCTGGTCCCATTTCTCCTTGAGTGTCTTTCCTGCTGCAATGTCAGATTAATACAAGAAACAACCAAAGACTCTCTAGCCCCTCTGTGTTAGACTTCTCCTTGTGACTCATGAATACGCACGGTCACTGGCTGAAAGCTGGGCCCGACAGAGGCCACAGCTAGCAGACCAGACTGATGATGGCCTAAGGAGCCAAGCTTGACTGGTTCAATTCCAGATGCTGAAAGTTAAAGAGAAGCACCGGGAGAGTTTGACATTTTCTTCCAAGGGGAGAATGGGTGGCATCACTGGGAACTGAGGACATAAAGGCCACCATCTAGGGAGTAATGCTAAGCATGCATAACTGGAAGGATACATGCCCAGGATGACAGCTTCAAGGCATTTGATAGGCAAGGACTCTCGGGTCATTTCTTTTGCTGTTTCCATTAACCTGTAGGATAGAGCACAGTAAAGGATCTTAGGACTTAATTATGCAGTCAGTCAGTCAGTCTGTCAATTGTTCCATCAGCGTGCTTGGCCCCATGCAGGAACAGAGAGGGAAAGGGAGAATTCACCCTGTAGGAGGGCACCAATGCACGTCTACAGGTGGCAAAATTAAAATCCTAAATTCGCCATTTCCCTCTCCTGGAGTTGGTTCCTGGAGGTTAGCACCAAGATTGGATTTCAAGGTGCCCTCCCACTGTTCAGAACAGGGGACATTTCCAAAGGAAACAATGGAGCAAGAAAACACGGCCTAATGAAACAAATTTTATTAACAAATTTTATAAGCCTCCTCCAGCCTCTAAAAGAGTTCGTCTCCACCACTGAACTTAGTGGTTGGAGTGTTTAAGTCTTCAACCCACCTCCAACCTGGCCTTGGGCCATTCCCCAATCCTACCTCCTTACAGACCAGGACATTCAAACACTGGAGACAGGGATACAAAATGGGAGAGGGATTTAGTAGCTCTCGGGAAGGAGACAGGTCATGTGGCTTCACTTACCCACTCAGTGGTCTCATTTTCCTAATTTCAAAGAATTGGGTCCCTGTATGGTTGTATCTGTGTGAAGTCAGTAAAGGGAAAGTGACAGAAAACTCCAGCAATCCAAATAATCCGGCAGAGGAAGGTATGCATGCTGATTTCTCAACTGAATGAGGCATGGTGCTTTCAGAAAGTAGTCAACAGCCTCTATCTCCTCACAATTCTGCCCTGAGAATCCTATTTTTAACCTAGGTCCCAGAGCATTTTGTACCTGTATAATGCCTCTTTTCAATCCGCTCTGTATTTGTTAGTGGAATACATGTCTTAATTCATCTACTAAGCTACAAGCTCTTTGAGCTTGTCATCTGTATATCACCCATATATGGATGGAGTGGATGGATGGATGGATGGATGAATGGATAGAAAGGAGGGTGGAGGGGAGAATAGATGGAAAGAATAGAATGGAAGGGTAGATGGAATGGAAGGAGAATGGATAGATGATGGAAGGAGGGAAAGAGGAAGGAAAGAGGGAGGGAGGGAGGGAGGGAAGAAAGGAAATCGAACAGTAGACGGAAGAAGGGAAGGAGAGAGGGAGGGAGTATGGAATGCAATGGAATGGAACAGAAATGGATGTAAGGCAGAATGAAGGGTAGACAGAGAACAGCAGGGTGTCTTAGAAAAGCACAGACTGCAGCAGAACTTATTGTGGAGACATCACTTATATTTCACACTGGGAATGACACTTGACAGTGATTACTAAGTCTGATAAGATGACATCGTTATCCACAACCTGGATTCAACTGGTTGTCCAGAAGGTCTCAGACCTGATGGAGACCAGCGATATTCCCTGATGTGGTGCTCTCTGAGACTGAATCTTGATTTTTCTAAGCCTAAAGAAAAGTTGCTTTGTATGTTTCCCTCTCTTGCATCAATCAAAACCATAAAAGAAAAGTGCATGCTGTTGAAGGTGCTAAGGAAGCATGAAATTGCGTAGGTGGAGCTGCTGTGGCCCAGGTAGGTACATGAGATTATATGTGCGCCCTCACAGTGGCACAGGCAGCAGCAGAAGAGGGCACCGAGTTCTTAGTGGCACCACACACCCTCCTGAGCAGGCCTCGGATTCCCCTCCTGACACAGACGTGCTGGGTCACTCGGACACGGATGCACTTGAAACCACCTCGGGAGCTCATCACAAGGTGATCTTGGGCTCTTGGAGATTCTGATTTCAGGTCATGGTTCTTAATGCTGGATGCCATTCACCTCACCTCATACTACTCACTTGGAAGTTCCAGGGTGAGGATCATTCCATGACTTTAACAAGCCCACCAATTTGGGAGTCACTGACCTGGGCTGTAAGTATAACCACTTACAATACAGGTTTGCCTGGTTTTAAAAAAAATACAAGATGCAAAACCCTAGAGATAAAAGAGAGAAATGAGGAGTAAGCATTTTTTTTGTGAAGTGATGTTCTGCTTTATCAAAAATTTCACTCAAACAGTGAGGGCCCCAGTACATTTAAAGTAGAATTCAATTGACAAAAGTTCACTTTACAGGCTTAACCTTCCTGCCATTTATATATACATCTAGTGCATAAAGTGAGAAAAATCTATATAAAACAATTTAAAAATTAGGTAATTTTTGAATTGAATAACCATCGTCATTCAATTCCTTACAGGTAATAATTTAATCCCTGAAAGTGAGCTGGGGAGGAAAGCCTCCTCTAAACAAGACTTCAGAGTGAGATATTCGCTGAGCCCGGTTCTCACTCAGAAAGCATCTCTCCATCCTGCAGAGCTAATGTGGCCCCTCTCTTTCCAACCCCACACAAGAGCAGCACTCCTGTCAGACGGGAAAGCAGGATTTGTCCTGTCACTTCCCCAGTGCCAGCTGAGCCCGTCTATAGTCTGGGCTGGCCCCAAGAGTCCTCGTACCCTGGCACCTGGCACCATATCCAGGACAAAGCAGTAGGAAGCCCCGAGACACTAAATAAAAATCTGGTGAGAAGGTAGAAGAACGAATCCATGCTCTGCCTCCCTTGTGTGGTAGCTCCAAAGGCGAGGCACGATCCCAGCAGCCTCCTGGAACTTTCTCTTCTCAGCTGCTCTCTGCAGCCAGTGATCGAGGCCAAAGACCATCGTAGGGGAGAAAAGTAAAAAGGCAGATCCTTCAGGGCTACAACAAAAACTTGGCTGAGAATGTGCAGTGTGGGGGCTAAGGCAGCCTGAGCAAATGATATGTAAACCATATGCAAATTTGTCCCTATAAACGCATCCCTGGTCAAGCTCATTCTCTTAAACCTCAGGCTGGGTAATTCCTGTGAAGAACACATCCTAGATAGAAGTGGGGAACTGTTCTGATTTCTGTCGCCTTATGGAATATTCTGTGAGGAGCCGGCCACATCCAGGAAGGGTCAGCTCTTGGGGTCTGGGTCTACTCTGGCAGGAGTTGGTGCTTCTGAACCACATGGATCTCCCCATGTGGGGTACCAGTTTGGGGATCAGCATCAGCACCACCAGGCCTCCCCACGGCTCATCCCAGAGGCTGGTGCTACCTTTTCCCTTAAAGATCTTTTCAGAATTCCAGTGGGAAGGTGCCAGGAAGGCATGCTTATGATCCATGAAGTGGGAACCACTGGCTAATCAAGCAATCTCCTTATCAAAATGAGCATCAGTTGGTGTTATTCCTTACTGGAAAGATGCAGCCTTATTGGGGAAGTGCAAGGAAGGCACAGAAAAAAAGGGAAGGATTCTTGTTCATAATAGAGAGGAGGGGCCCTTTTCCAGGGCATGTAGGACACATCATTCTTGATGTCCCTGACATCATCCTTGCCTCGGGGCTGAGTCTGAACAGAAAAACAGAAACCAAGCCAATGTGCTTGGAAGCTTGTAGGATAGGCCGAGCTCTGTGTCCTTAGGGAGGACTGACAGGCAGCAGAGGCCTGAGCTCCTGGACACCGAGCTGGGGGCCGCAGGTGAGGCAGCTGCCCTCAGTACAGGTCGTGGTTTAGCTCTGAGGTGCTCACCTACTTGCTCGGGGTCAACAGCCTGTCTGTCCGTCTCACATACATCTCTTGTGGTCCAGCTCCCCATCTGACTCCTATACCTGATAAAATACCATAAGCAGCAAGTGGACCTTGCGTGTCTACCCCTTTGTTGTTAACCGTGTTGCTTGGGGGTGGGGGGCTAGGAACTGATGTAATCCTGACTGCAAAAGGGACCAAAAGTCTGGCTGGTCTGAACCCAGACTGGATGCACAAAGCTCCTCGGCTCTTCTTCAAGCTCAGGATGGGGAAAGGGCCCCCATCCCAGAGCTCCATGCATCCCTGCAGAACTGAGCAAGGTCACCAGCCTGTGTCACCTTGGGAGTCATAGGCAGTGCCAGTGGGCCTCTAGTAGATCATGGGTAGTCAGGAAAGAAGGCAAAAAACATGAGAGAGGAAAGAAAGGGAACAGAAGAATAGGAAGGAAGCGAGAAAAAGAAAGACAGTAGAGAAAGAGGAGGAGGAAAACAAAGATGACAGAGAGGACAGAGATGAGAAAGAGAAGATGGAAGAAAAAGGAGAGCTCAAGGGAGGAAAGAAGAAAGAACAGGGAGGAGAAGGGAAAAAAGAGAAGCCAGAGGGCTCAAGGTGGGCCAAGTGCAAGGTCACCACCACTGGGCCCACTGCCCTCAGCCCTCCATACCCAAACCCTGTTTGAAGGGAGAAGGGTTGGATCATTGCAATTACATACTCTATCATCACTCTTAGTCTCACCCACAGGGACATCCCTCTGTGCCTCGCCTCACCAACCTTGGAGAGCATTTGCTGACCAACTGGGGACAGACGTGCCACCAGGCTTGAGATCACCTGTCCCCTGGCTGGGTCTGCTCAGACCCTGGTCAGAAGGATACTGTAGAGTCTTCATGTAATTCTGAATCGCCTGGAGCCAGTCTGGGATTGTCATGGACAGCCTGTAGTTTGGTACCTGGGGTATTGAAGGCTGAAGAGAAATAGAGAGAAGGATCTTTTTATCAAGGAGACATACTGGGGCCCAGCTCTTGGGGGCAGGCTCAGGGCTGAAACCTCCTGGAGCTGGAGCAGATGGCCACCATGACATGTCACCTGTTCAAGCGATGCCTCCTCCAAAAGGTCTCCCAAGCCTAACTTGTCGAAATTCCCCCCACTCTGAATTTCTTCTACACACATTCTGCTCTGGGTCACATGGATTTGCTGTGGCCCTTGAGGTGTGGGTGTGAACACAGCCTGTCTCCCCCACTAGAAGCCCAAGCACCTCCTGGAGGCCAAAGACCACGTTCTACAGTGTCTTCCACTGAGACTGTCCAGGATAGGCTCTGAGGTGCCCTGACAATCCTCCGGGGACTGGTGGTGACCCACTGTGTGCACTCCATTCCAGGGCATGGTTTACACAGAATACAAGGTGAGTGGTGCCCTGGAGAAGTGCAACATGGTGCTACTGGGTGCATTTCTCAACCCCCACAATTCCCTCGTCCCCCGTGCTCATTGCATCCCTTCTCCTCAGTCCTGCTCCAAGTGGGATTGGAAAGATTCTCCCTTTGCCCAGACCCTCCCAGATGAACACAGCTCCTGTGACTCCTGTGAACCATCTCACCCTGCCAGTCCTCGTGGCAACCTAGTCACCTCTTCATATCTGTCTGCCTGTTGGTCAACACTAATCAAGTGTCTACAATTGCGTGTTCGAAGATCTAATCCCTGCTGGGAAGAGAGAGGACTAGAAAGGGAGAGGTAAGGCCTCTTCCCAGGAATCGACACCAAGCTCTGAGTAACCTAAAGGAGTCCGAGGGCAAATGGAGCAAGGACCAAACAGGGGGCTTCAAATCAAGTCACTCCTGGAAAGCAAGGGATGCCAGCGAGGCACATTTTCTGCTTTATTTCCACTCATGTTTCTTAATCTCCCTGATCTCTGTTTTTCTGGTGGAGCGGGAGTGGCTGGTGAAAGAGAAACTCAGCTCAAGCAAGCCTGGTGCTTGGAAGGAGGCGGTTCCTCCAGGCTTAAGCCACTTAGCGTCTTGTCCTTGGAGAATGCAAGCAAAGAGGGGCCAGGGTTATTTAGCATTTAGCTGATGGAAGCCAAGCTGAACGAACAGACATGACAGCTCTGGGGTGGGGCCAGGGTCCTCAGAGGGCACCTGGCTGAGCGCCAGAACTAGCAGCCACCTAGGGTTGTTCCCTTTCCACGGCTCCAGCCCCACAGTGAAGCCGCCCCTGGGACTTAGTGGTCACCAGTGGGCAATAGCTCTTGTCACACTTCTACACCTTTTGCTGCATTTACTTAAAATGCTGCTTGGCATTCTTTTTCTCTCGGAGGCTCTATTCTTTCTTGGCTCTGAAATTTCCTACTTCATAGCAACTGCCCTTCAGCAGAAAGGAAACTAGTCACACTTCCTATTCACAGCCAAGGTGGTGTGTGAGTGTGTGTGAAAGAGAAAGTTTCAATGCGAGAGTGTTGCATGCACATGCAAGCACACATCTTCTGTGAGTTACATTTTATTTACAACATATCAGCTCAAATAAATTACATTCTCATCTTGGAGAGGCAAGAAGGGTATGTTTCAATTTGAACATGTGCTCATATGACGCTTCCCCATACCTCCACACATACAGAAAATATGAAATGTATCACTGTTTCCACCCTGACAAATGAAGTGTCAAGCTTGTCCTCGTTTTTAGCAGTAACATCTACAGATCTATCAAACCCTGGAATTCTGGGTAAGACTGTGCCAGAGATTTCGAGAGAATTGAGGAGAGAAGAGGGGATGTGAACAAACATTTCTTTAGCACCTCCTATGTTCCAAGCTCTATGGCAAGTACAAAAGGGGGAGAGGGCACAGGAGCAGAGGAGAGCAAGAGAGAGATTATACCGCTTATTAAGGTCATCATATTTCTACATAGCAAAGCACTGTTTGCACCTACTTAATAGAAAGGCTGGTAAGTGTAGGAAACTGCCCCCAAGAATCACCAGCACTGCCTAGATCCCCAGAGGAGGGTCCCTTGGCCAGCACCCTGCAGTACCAGAGTGACGTGGTTCAGAGTCTCCTGTGGGCGCTGACCCCAGATTATTCCAACTCCCCCCTAGTCCAAAAGAGCCCACAAGAATCGGATGGTAGGATAGGAGCCAGGCAGCAGCTGGTCCTCAGAAGGGCGGCCCAGTGGCGCCCAAGGACTTTTAAAAACAGCTGTGTGGTTACCTCAGCCTGGCTGTGAGCAGAGCGCTGGAGCTGTGGCCACATGTCCTCCCCCCCTGGGACAACAAATGTATGCATTCCCCAAATCCCAGCAGGGGAGCAGGGCTGTGGTAGGGAAAGGAGCCCAGACTGCCAAAGGCATGATGTCACCCAGCAACAGCTCACCCTGCTGTCTGGGTTGGTTGGGGGGCTCAGACTGGGAGTCAGGGTCCAACCAGTGCCTCAGGCTACCAACACAGCCCCCCACCCCCACCCCGGAAAATGGACTATAAACCAGGTGGACTCCTTGGCAAGGAATTATGAGACAGATGCAACTAGGTTCAAATCCATGGTCTAACAGCTGTGGATCCTGCCCGAGCTGCACGACCTCTCTCAGCCTTGGTTTTCTTAGGAACAATAACACTGACTTCAACCCTTCTAGGCTGCTTGTGAGACTTATACGACCTCATGTTTGTGAGGCAGGCAGCTTGGGGCTTGGCACATGGTGCTCTTCAAGTGTTAGCCATGTCATTATTCATTAACAATATGACCTCAGGGGTCTGGATTGGGGAAGCCTGACTGGTTTGCACTTTTTTGGAACTGGAAAACAGAATCCACAGTTGCCTGAGTCCCTGGACATTCAACTTGGGAGCTTCCCATCACGAAGATGTTTTCTCACCCTAACAGAAGCAGATGAAAACATCCACTTCCCCATGGAGGCACGAGGTACAATGAGTTAATTTCCTTAATTAGTAAGGAGCTCAAGCAGCATGATAAGAGAACTATTTAGACTTTAATGGAAGAAAACATGGCCATGAAAGGCAATTCACAAAATGAGAAATGCAGGTGATGAATAAATATTTGGAAAAAATGTTCAAGCTCACTAATAATTTAAGAAATGCAATTTAAAGCCACCCCAAAATGTCATTATTGACCTCCCCCATTAGCAAAAATTCTGAAATGCGGACATCCAGTGCTGGTGAGGATGCCTTCATACAACACTGATGGGAACATAATTGGTACAACTTTTTTCCAAAAAGCCCAGGCTGTACTCGAGAGTCCCTCTTCATGCTGTTTCCCTGCCCAATTACATCAATTACTACCTGAAATCCAACCTAGATTTTCCAGAGGAAACTTCCCCTCAGGGTTCCCACTTCCTGCAACCAGACCCCTCAAGCCACAGCCCAAATGTTGAAGGAAGACTCTAGAAGGCACTGATGAAAATCGCCCTCTCCACACAGGTGTGGTGCCCACGGCCTGAGAATGGGGGCCCTGGGAGGTGCGTGTGGGGCGGGGGGTGAAGAGGGCAGAGTTCAAGGAAAAAAATAATAATAAAACAAACTCCTGGCAAGGCTTTTGTGGACAGCCTCACCACTCCATTCTTGCCAACCACAACTGACAAGGAAAACACAAGGAGAAGTGATATGGATGGACAGAATTGTGGAACTGGCATCGCCATGTGGGAGAGAGAAGCCAGGAAAGGAGGCAGGGAAGCAGAGAGAGCCCAGGCACCAGGAGCCTTTAACATGAAAGAACAAGGAGAAAGCGGAAACCTTCGTCATTTCTGTCATTGACTTTTGTCAAACACTCTCCAAGCACCAGGCAGAAGAATTTTCTGCTGCAACCTGGGGGAGAGGCCAGGGAGGAGGCCCAGCATAGCAGCCATAAGCTCAGGGAAGCCACAGGCCCCCACATCAGGAGCAGCCAGGAATCTGGGGATAGTGGCCTGGTACAGAAGTCCTGGGTGCGGTCACAGCCTTGAGCTGAGCAGGATCTAAGGCAGATGATTCTGGTTCCAGCGGAGGGGAGGGTAAGAGCTGCCTGTGTGAGCCACCAGGGGGCAGGAGTGGACATCAACTGCAGCAAAGTCTCACCCCAAAGCACGCGCACTTCTTCATTCAGGCAAAGCTCAGTCCTCTAAATGTGAATTACTTTCCAATTTTGAATCAATGTAAGAAAAACACAAAAAATTAAAAGAAAGAGAAAAAGAAAAAAAATGGAGTTTAAAAGAAACCGATTGATGTTTCCTGCTGAATCCATCCTGGTTTTCTGCTCCGCCAGTCAAGAAGCAGGAGCTGTTCCCTAGTCCACCCTACCGTTTCTTTCTGGGCCAGTCAGTTTCCCTGGCCCCATGCCTTCCCATCTTCTATCCCTCAGCTGACATCTGCTGTGTTCTTGCTCAGCCTTGCCCCAGCCAAGTGCTAACTTCTGGCCCAGTAACAGCCAGAGAAAGGTCTGCAGTCACAAATTTAAGAGGATCCCAGAGCAGATCCTCCTTCTAGAGCTTACCTTACCTTCAAGCAGAACCTATCAAGGCTACTAACGGGATTCTCTGCAAAGAAGTATCATTTGGTCCTCCTCTTAGGCTCTTGAAACCTTTCCCTATCCTTATACCTTCTGCTTCTTAGCCCGCATTCAATTGCCAAAAAAGGTAACCCTCCCTTGAATTCTCCAACCCTTACCACATCTACGACCTCCAATCACTCTTCTGTACAAATTCTTCAGCACAACATTGATTTGGTTAAAAGAGAAAAAGGACTTGGCCCCAGAGAAATGTAGCCTACTGAACTGAGAGCAGAAACAGCTCTCAAATCAGAGAGGAGTGGCCCCTGGAAACAGGAGCTCTTGAGGCCAGTACACTGAAGGCACTGAAGGGTGTCCCCATCTCAGGACTGGGTGGGTCAGGGTTTGGGAGAGAGTGGTTTGCCATGACAGGGTTGGGATGGAGAACCATGGAGTTGCAGTGCAAGGGAGAGAAATGTTAAGGTCTTTTTTTTAGTTCAAAAAACCCAACTGCCGAAGTTTGGGCTGGGGGAGTCCTGGCTTGGCAGCAGTTCTCATGGGAAAAGCATCCAGAGGCTTTAAACAACCTTCAACTTACAATGAAAGTACAACATGATATGGCCACCATTAAAAAAAAAAAAAGTGAACAATCTTTTTAAAGAACAAAGCATTCAATCACAATAATGAAATACCAAGAACAGGTCACAGGAGGTAGTCATCTATGTTCTAAACTGCTCTGACATTTAGAATAGTGCACCTCATATGTGCTTGTTTTAGAGGACAGATGACAAACTAGCAATTGTCCTAGAAAGAAGATGAGGAAGAATGAGGAGGTATGGAAAACTGTGATACATACAAAGGATAAAAGATGCTGCCTGTGGACCAAGACTAAAGGAAGATGCCGAGTGCTGGAAGCTCATAATACAGGAGACCTCTAGTGTCACACAGATCAGCACTAGACACCTGGAGACATCCTGAGTCAGAAAGTCATGGCACCTAAGAGTTGCAAAGAACTATCCGTGAAATCTGGTCTACTCCCATTTTATAGATGAGGAAACTAAGGCCAGAGATTTTAAGTGATTGACCGGGGGCACACGGCAGAACCAGAACTAGAATTCAGCCTCTCCAAGAAGGATCTGCCCATATGAACAGTGTCTTGTTACAAAGGAAGTCGACATGTTCTGCCCCAATTCAAAGGTCAGCACAAGAATCCATGGTCAAATGTGATGGAAGAGAGCGGAATTTCTGTTCAGTCTACGAAAGAGCTTCCTCTTAACCAAATCTGGCTAGGCCTGGGACAGGCTGCCTTCCAGGTCAGCAGTGAGGACCTCCATGCCTGGGACAGAGGAAGGAATTCTTCTAAGAGGTAAGAGACAGGTCTCTACCAACTCTAAAATTCCAGGATTCCCATGTAGAGAGAGTCTGTACCCGCAGGGTTGGTGCTGAGGGTGCTGAGTTAGAAAGACAGCATAGCATGGGACAGTGGGAGCAGGCCACTCTTAAGTAAGGAAAAATTCTGTTATTCTCATGCTCCAGGTGAACTCAGCAAGGGTAACTACGGCTGACAAAGCAGGCAAGATTCTAGTTGAGCAAAATGAAATCTCCTCGACCAGCAGAGTGATAAAACACTGACTGACTGCTGCAGGAAGTTTAGAGGCTATGTTATTTCCCCAAGGGCACATACAGCTTTCTGTCCTGCAGTGCGCAAATGCTCAAATGCTCAGCTGTCAACCAGGCTGGGGACCTGACCAGAAGGCCTTCCAGGTCTCAGGTCTTGCATTCCTAAACTTGCCCAAGAATCTTCTTAGCCATACCTGTGTCCCCAGGGTCCAGGGGAAACATCCGCCATGCTATCAGCCCAAGGCTCTGAGGCATTTCTCCCCAGTTTGCATTCTGATGTTTTGCTCAAGGTGGCTATTCCCACCACACAGCTACTCCCACCAGGGCACATCTCCTCCCTCACAGGACCATTATTAACCGCTATCCTTGGCCACCAAACCCAGTCGGCTCACTGGCTTCTGTCCATGAGACAAAAGAGAGTTGCACTCCTAAGCTACTTGCTCTAACCAGTGAGTCTAATTCATCATGTGTATTGGAAAGCCTCTTTTAAGCCAAAGCCAAAACCCCTTTTCTTGGAGCTCAGATAAGCTGGAAAGAGAGACAATTCACTGTTTTGATAGTTTCAGAGCTGAAAGTCACTGTCATTTAAAAAAAAAAAAAAATTGGCAAAAAGTCTTGAAATGATTCACGCTGAAAAGTCTGACTGGATGACTGCAAATTCATTCACAGCCTGATAAATCATTTGCAAGGGAGAGAAAGGGGAGACACAAGAGGCTCCAAAGAGGAAGGGGGACAATGCATTCTTGGGGCATGACTGGTGTTAAGTAGTGGCTACAGCTGGGGGTGGGGGTGGGGGTTGAGAACGGGATGTGGGGGTAAGTAAATCATAGTTTGGCTTTAGTCTCAAAAACCCTTGGTACAGCCCCACCTCACAGTCCCAGAACAGCAAGCCCCCTGGCTCTCCTTCCCTCTTTTCTAAGGCTTCCAGGACAAACATCACCTCAAAGGTGGTGGGGGTGGGGTACTGGCAGAAGGAATGAGGAGGTGTTTGTAGCAAGACCAGGAAAACAGAATTTGCCTTTTTGCTGTGCACAAGCTGAAATGGTCCCATCGCTGCCCCCTCTTCAAAGCCACTGACCTTTGCCAAGAAGGCGGCATTCCTGATGGCGCCCACCATTTCTCCCCCCTTGGGGTGCACCTTGGCCACGTGCATCCACATGCGCTCCCAGGTGTGGCTGTCGATGGGGAAGCCGCTCTTGTTGACATGAAACAGGACCCCGCCGTCTTTGTCTTCCTCCTCCGAGCCCCCGCTCGTGGCGAGGCTCACGGGCCGCGCGTGGCTGCTCCGGGACCGGGTGCCTTTGGCGCCTTTGGGGTGGGGGCAGTGGTGTGTGTCGGCCGCAGAGCCCGTCATGGTGCGGCCGGGGCGGGGAGAGAGGCGCGGGGGCCGAGCGGGGGCGGCGGCAATGGGGGGCGTGTGCGCGCGGGCGCGGCGCGGGGATCAGCGCCCCGCGCGGGCGGCGTTCTCCATGCCTCTCGCTGCCGCAGGACGCGGGAAGGGGGAGCGTCGGCAGGAGCTCCGCGGAGGCTGCCTGGCTCGCGGCTCACCGACGGTGCCTGAAATCAGTGGAGACACGGAAGACACCACAGCTAAGTGGAAACCCAGAGGAACCCAGGCGGGGGCTGGGTCCCACAGCGGAGGGGTTGAGGAGTGGGGAGAAGAATGTCTCCACGTCACTCTCCGCTTCCTTCCGTACGCTGACAGACCTCCCCCCCCCATCCACCCAGGGAATGGAATACGAGCTTTCAGCCTGGAATTTATCCACAGAGACCCTTTAAAAATCGCCACAAACCTGAATACTGGGAATAAAATAAAAGGAGCGTGGGGGATGCAGAGTAGACGGTGTAGGGAGAAGAAAGCTTGAGTAGCATGAATGAATGGTAGGTTTCCGCAAGGCTCCACACCTTTCTTGGTCCCCAGATGTGGCCGAGCGACAAGCCAAGCCGAGAACACGCCGGCACGTGAGCGCCCGGGGTTGGCGCGAGGGCGCAGCAGCAGCCTTGGCTTGCAAAGGAGGCCCCGTTTCTTCCAGGAATCTCTCCCGGACCCCATCGAGCGAGAGGGTCGGCCCAGCCCCCAGTCTCCAGTGGAAACAGCTCCACCCGCCCGCTTTCCCTGAGTTCCAGCACCAGGCACTCGGAGGGACTGGCTGCAGGCGGGGCGCGGGGAGCGCGCGCTGCAGCTGCCCGGACCCTACCTCCCGTCCGTGGGTTTCATTGCTGCAGAGTCTTTCCGGGCTGCGAGGTCGGTGGTAGTTGCTGCTGCTGCGGCCGCGGCCGTCCCCTCATTCCATGTTCCATTCTCGAATGTTATTCTGTGACATGTAACCGAGTCACCCGGGCAGCCGCCGATGTTCCGAATGCGTCCATTGGCCATCGCAACAAAGAGGGGCGGTTCCAGGGCTCGGGACTCTACAACCCTCGGTTTCGCGACGCTCGGATTGGCTCCGGGGGTTCCCGGGCGGGAGGGGAGAGGAGTAGCGGGAGCTGGGCGGCCACGCGAAATCCGATCGCTTTCATGTCCTGGGAGCTGCGCGGGGCTGGGAGCGTTTGTCCGCGGGACTCAAAACCGAGTTTCCCCAGCGCACGTGACAGTGCGAAGGTTTACAACTGTGGAAAGCAGAGGGGAGAAGAAAAGCCGAGAAGTGAAGGTGAGGTAGCGGAGGACTTGGCTTTAGAACAGCTTTCCCTGAGGAGGGCTGAAGAGAGTCTCCTGTCCCTACCCAGGTTGATGGATGGTTAAAGAAGAGGCTGTTTATATATATGCACAAAATTAAACCTTTAAAAAAAAAATCTTGCCTTACGAACCCTCCAAAATTAACGAGCAGGCACAGCCGTGGAGTGTCCGACAGTCATACTTAACAACTTCCCATTAAACCACTTAACAACTTCCCATTAAACCCAAGTGACACTAAAACCTATTCAGGCCCTTGCACTCCTGGCACAGTTGCTGAGTTAGAGGATGAGTTGGAGAGAGGCTTCAAAGCCACAGTGAAGAGTGAAGTGTGTAGTCCTTCCACACTCCACTGAAACACATTTTCCTTTAAATTTTAAAATTTTTCTTTTTTAATTTTAAAGAAAGAGGAAAGCAAGGTGAGATGTGAAGAGCACCAGATGACTGACCCAAGGGCCTGGCTCAAGATCCAGATCTGTCACTCGTTGAGCTGTGCTGCCCTGGACAAGCCACTTGCCTGCTCTGGGCCTTACCTTCTCTTTCTGAAAAGAGTAGAGCAGACTCCTTGATCTTCCAAGGTTCTCTTAATCTCTTACTTCTGTCTCCTGCACATTTAAGGACACAGCGATAATTTAATAGTCTTTCTTTTGGAACTCCAGGCCAGCTTGCCAGCTTTGAGGGGGTGAGGCAATGCTAAGTGAACCTCAAATTTAGGATGCAATCATTCAAGCACTGCTGATGACAGAATCAGAGTTTCTGGATGCCTAATCCTACAAGTTGTCTTTAGTGGAGTGGGCCCAGGCTTCCACAGGAGGGCGTGACGAGGGGCCAGTGCCAGCCCTACTTGGCACTACTACCTAAGGCAGAGCCCATGTCTAGGACTTTATAGATTCGATAATGAGAAAAATAGCTTAGGTGCCAATTCAGGAAATTATCCAAATAATTCCAGTGGAACAAACACACCTGAAAAAAATCAGGACATTTTAAGAAAATGATCCCCCACCATATAATTTCCTCAGTTTTCATTTCCTGATTATAAGAAGACATGCTTCAGAAAGTGATCTGTTTTTTCATCTCAAACATTCTTCCTCCCTTCTTTTTTCATTCATCTCTCAAATCGGTTTCTTTCTCCACACTTTTCCCGAGTTTCAAGTCCAGAAGACTAGGTTTTCAGTGTGAAAAGCTATACACAGAGGATGAGAATTTGGCCTGAAAAATCCCTCAGGAGAAAACTGAGCTCTCAAAGCTCAAGTGACCAGACCGGTCCATGAGCATCGAAGAACGTCTGGCTAGTGTCACCCTCTTTGGAGTCACTTCCCAGTGTCCCCACTCAGGCCAAGTCCATACAATTACAATCGCCCTGTTAAACCAGAAAAAAAAAGAAAATCCTAGGGACCGGAGAAGGTTATCTGCTCATCTTCCTGCCAACAGACATCCCAGGACCCCCAGATGGTTGATAGGAAAAGTCTTTGTTGTTATTCTAATCTCTGCTCTTCTGATTGTCTGCACCCCTCTTCCAGGGTGAGAAGGGGGTGGGGGTGAGGTGGCAGGTGGAGGGACAACAAAACAAATGAAGACAGCTGTGAAATTTGGCCACTTTTCTAAAGATGTGGTAAGGAGGCTCCAGAGTGAGCTGCAGTGTCCCAGCAAAGGGACTGGGAGGCAAAAGAGCCCCTTTGTTCAGAATTCCTTTGCATTTGACAGTTGGATTGGTGGCACAAAGCAACTACCTTTGTTCTTTGTCTCCTTGTGTATTTTGCATTACATGACACTCAAGTGAACCCAGGCCAGATAGATTATGGGTTTTGAAAATTCAGTTAGCTAGTAAGAATGATGTAGCCATGCATACAGTGGGACAGGGACAATTTGTGACTTGAGCAGGGGTACATGGTAGCTAGCCCCAGAGCGCTCACTTTCATTCGTTAATATAATGACTGCGTAGCAGAGGAGTGTAGTAGAAAGGTTTGAGACAAGTCCTGGGATTCAAACGCTATCTTGTTATTCAAGTGCCAGTTTCTGAGGTCATAAAGACAAATAAGATAAAATCCTACTCTCATGGGTCATATTTCTAGCTCCCCCACTTGTTGCTGGTGCAATTTTGTTAAGTTATTCAACCTCTCTGATCCATCGCTTCCTCACAGAATAGACATTAAATAAGCAGTGGGAATGTTGCAAGGATTCAGAAAGGTAGGATATGTGAAAGCACCTGCTATGTGCTTAGTACATGTTAGTTAAACCTGAATCTCAGACAGTTACACAAATAGATTTGGAGACATTTGTTTCTTCCACATTTCACTGCCTGGTTCTGGAGACTGGGAAATTCCCACTGTTGCCCAGGGGAAGTGGCATTTAAATCAAGCCATGGGTCTACAGAGGAGAAAGGAAAAAATAGGAAGGAGAAGTAGGCAGCTGGCTCACAGGACCTGGAAGAGGTTCTTTCTGCATTCATTGGCTGTACCTAGGAAGACCCACCCCAAATGCGGCTCATGCCCAAGGTTTCAATGCGTGTGTTCAGGGACTATGATCAGCTTGCTGCTGAAATAGTGGACTGACTTCTTCACTGAATATCAGCCATAATATTCTGTAAATCATGAGATTCAGCAATCCTGCTGTTGTTTTTGGACCCCAGAAAAGTACCCTAATGTGGGACTTGAGTATCTTAACTGGGGTCTAACAAAATAGAATACATTCTTCAGCCCTAACTTCCCCAAAGCAAATTTCCCATCTATTCCGTGGTAGTGTATGAACCACATGAACTGTCACCTAACCATACACTGTCTTCTATCATTCTCTAATCGTTTTGGATCTAGGTTTTGCCATATAAACAACAAAACCTCAAGTATCATTGACCAAATGCTTAATTTATGTCAAATACAATCTAAACACTTCATGTGAATTATGTTATTTAATGCTCACACACACCTTTGAGATAGGTTTCGAGACTGGGAGAAGGGAAATAATTTGCCCAGGTCCAGCCAACAGAGGGAAACTACAAAAGTAACTTACCTATCTTGGTTTCAGCTCTTAGGGGAAAAGTATTTTAAAAGGGCTCCTCTGAGAATTTGTCACTACATATCTGTCCTTACATTAAATTCACACTGTCCAGGTAGTTGAGGAAAACCCAAGCTGAAAAATTAAGTTTAAATGGTACCACATTGGTAACTTCCTGCAGTGCCTGGAAACACGCACACGCACACACACACACACCCCTTCTCTGGAGGAATTCACCCTCAACACAGGTCCACCAGGAATCCTAAAGAGCCCAGGCAGACATAAACCCATGATTAAAGATTATCAAGTCACAAGCAGGCAAGTCACCATAAATAAACAATAGAGTTAAACCTCTATGGACTTCAGATACTGAAATTATCAGATGCAGAATATAAAGTGTTTTCATTTAAAATTTTTACAGAAATAAAAAGGGTAATTAAAAACATGGAGAAATGAACAGGAGAATGTAAAAACTGACCAGGCAGATTTGAAAAAGAATCAACTAGAACTAACTAACAAAAAATGTGATCCTTGAAGTCAAAAGTTTACTGGATGGTTTATAAGTTAGTGTGGTCTAACTGCTGTAATAAACAGACCCAATAAAAGTTATATTTTGATCACATAGCGATACTGGGCAGATGAGCGAGTTGGACTTCCTAAACTCAGTCATTTAGAGACCGAGACTGTCAGAGGCTCTGCCATCTTCAGGACATGGCTCTTCAGTGTTATCTGTGTTCCAGCCATCAGGAGGGAAAAAAGCATGGAGGAGTGCCAGGAGGACATTTTATATAAGCCAGCCCTGGAAGTGGTGCATATCACCTCTGCTAGAATCCAGTCACTCGACTACCACACTATATACAAGGGTGAAGTGTAGGCAGGATCATTTCAATTTTAAAAAGCCTCCCATTTATAACATGTAAGAATGGAGAAATATAGATGTCATTGGAACTTAGCAGTGATGAAATCCTGATGATCAGGCAATACAACCATCCCCACCACATCCCTGGGGATGGTGGAATTTCCTTATTTAGATCCTGATTCTGCCCCCTGAAAGGGTCCTCTATCCTTTGTAATCCATGGCCCCTCACTCTACTCTCTGAGAGGTTCTCCTTTGTCCATTAACCTCCATCAGCACATCTGCAGCGTCCACATCCTTGGGAATCTGTACAGCTCTTGCAGCCAATTTCCAGTTGATGTGAATTTGGAAGCCAAAGGATTATTTTAAAGCTTAAAAAAGTCAAATGTTTTTAAAAGCTGGATTTATGATTCCTTTGATCACGTAATTCCTAAAAAATTTAATAGATTTCTAATCTGTTTGCTTCTAGACAATTCCATCTGCCAACAAGCATATCCAAAGTTGTCACATAAAGTTCTCAAACCTGATTTATTTCCTCATCCCAGGACTTTCTCTCTGACTTGGTGATGGTTGCCTTGATGCCATCTGAAACAACAGGCTTGGGTGAGAAAACCACATTCTCAGTCTGATCTTTGCCATAGAACCGAATCACTGGGTTTAACTGAGTTCTAATTGCCATTTGTCACTCAAAAGCTTTTATCAGTCTTGCCTTTTACTCTTTGGGGTTTAGAGGCAGTCCTTTCCAACTCTGCAAAGTCCCAAAATCCGGGCTATTTCAATCCTTTTCCATATATTTGCATGTTAGTTAACTCTTTCCTATGATCATTTCCTGTGATCATAACACCTTGCTAAACACGGCAAGGAACCTCCAACACACACTCACATTCTATTTTCCCTTTAAGTTACATAATCGATAGTAGGCACTTGGTCTGGTTTCCAAGTTACTGCAAGCAACCATTTTGCCAAATGTTTTGCCATTGCATAACCTAGGTGTCTTGCTTTCCAGCCTGATATATATTTCTTTGCCACCTGCAACCAGATGACTGCCACAGGATGCTGCCACTTCTGGTGCCAAGAAGAGGCTGAAGAGTAATGTTAATGATGTAACACGAGTGGCTGCAAAACAGCAACTGAATCCATCCAAAGAAAATAAAAGAGAGTGGAAATAATAAGAAACCAAAAAACAGATATAAATGAAATTAAAAACCAAACAAAGCTACAGGTGAGGGGAACAACATAACCAAAAGTTGGTTTTTTGAAAGGACTAATGGACTAGAGAAACCTCTTACAAGACTGATAAGAAGAAAGAAAAACATGACGTAAGCAATAATAGAAATGAACAAGGGGTAACTATAGATATAGCAAATTAAAAAGATAGAATACTACAAGAAGCTCATGCCTATGAGTTTGAAAACTTAAACAAAATTGACAGTTTCTAGAAAAATATGTTATCAAACTGACTTGCCATAAAACAAAAAACCTTAGTAAATGTTAAAATTTACTGTCCAAGAAATCACCTGACTCAGAGAGTTTTATATGGATTATATCAAATATTTAAGGAACAGATGGTACACAAAATCTTTTGAGAAAATAGAAAAAGAGGAACCATTCCACCTGTTAATTGTATTGAAACAGTAAAACCTTTGTATCCAAAACAAGACAAAGCTCAAGAAAGAAAAACTACTAGTAATCTCACTTTTGAACATAAATGAGAATATCCTAAATAAAATATTCACAAATTGAATCCAGCAATGTATAAAAACTTTCATGTGTCATAATCAACTTGAAACTAAACCCTTATCCCACACTATATGGAAAAATTAATGCTAGGGAGCTTGTCAGTCTTAACATCACCACTGTGTGCCTTATGGTGAGATGCCATAGTAAGTGTCCTCATTTCCTAGTTGTTAAAACAAATACCATACAATGGGTTGGCTTAAACAATGGGAATTTGTCAGCCCATGGTTTTGAGCCTAGAAGTCCAAAACTGAGGCGTTAGCAAGGCGATGTTTTCTCCCCATGGACTGTGGCATTCTTGGTCCTTGGCTTTTCTGTCATGTTTCAATACACATGGTGGTGTTTTCTGCTTTCTCTTCCGTGTTCTGTTGCCTTCCAGCTTCTGGCTGCTCCCTGTGGCTTCTCTTTCTGTGTCCAATTTCCTTGGCTTATCAGGACTTCAGCCGTATGGATGAACTCTCATCCAGTTCGGGCACGCCGTAACTAATAACATCTTCAAAAGGCCAGTTTACAAGTGGGTTCACACCCCCAGGACCAGGGGTTAGACCTGAACATGCCTCTTGTGGGGGACACGATTCAGTCCCCAACAGTAAGTATACAGCACCAACCATGCATACTGTTTCCTGAAAAACTGAACCTGAATCTAATTGTCTGGACCTAAATAATAATTTATAGGAAATAAGAAGGATGGAAGAAAAAGTGACACCAGAAGGAAGCAATCAGTGAAACCCTGAATGTGGGACAAATAACACACTTTCTCTACCAAAAACAATGGCATTTTTTTTAAAAAAGGGAGAAGTGAGTTGGGAAAAGAATTTAAAAGATTTAAAAATGTATAGCAACTAAATGCAACATGTAAACCTTGCTTTGATTGTGATTCAAGTAAATAGCTGTAAAAAAGAAAGAAAAGAAAAGAAAGAAAGGAAGAAACTCTTTTGAGACCACTCAGGAAATTTGAATACAGATTGGGCATTATATGATATTAAAAATTATTATTTAGTTAGGTTTGATAGTGACATGATAGTTATATTAAAAATCTTACCAGTAGAAGATATGTGATGGAGTATTTATGGATGACATGACAACGTTTAGGAATTGCTTTACAATGTTGCAGAAAAAAGTTGGAAAAATATGCATAAGTGAAACTGAAAGATGGGTACAGGGATTCATTATACATTTTTCTTATTTTTATGAATGTTTGGAAATTTCCATATAAAACAAAGACAATGCACTGTATTGTCTATTAATAGATGTATCAACCCATCTTATGTGTCTCCTCAGATACCCTTGACTTTCCTTTCTCCTGGTCCCAGTGCTAGCTCCATAGCCAACAAAATCTGTGTAGTTCAGCCACCTGGGACTGACCGGTCCCTCGCCCAGAAGAGCTGGGCTCTCCCTCCTGGCCACTGCTGCGCAGCCAGGCTGGCCAGCCACACATCTGGAGTCTCTGACTCCTCCACCACTTCCGGACTCAGATGAAATGCCACACTGCAGGATGTGGGGTCTGGCTTCTGAGTAGCCCCTAAAGGAGCTAGATGATGTAACCTAGTGAATTAATTCCCCATGGGAAGAATTTTGACCAATAAGAAACAAGACATGGATGAGAATGGGCAAAAAAAATTCTCTCTCCTTCCCCCCCTTTTCCTCCTCTCAACTATTCTGAGTCATGGTTTTCCAGTACAACTTGTGTGTATGCATGGATGAACAGACATACTTACTGAGTAATCTGCCATGACTCTTTGCAGCTGGTTGTGAAGCAGTGACCGACCTGGACACCACTTTGCAATGCTTTTCATCCTTCCTACCTCATTTTCCTTTTTTACTCATCTGGCTCCCTTCCCAATTAGCATTTTTTTCCTTTTTTAAATTCAGTTTTATTGAGGTATATTCATATACCCTACAATCATCTACAGTGTACAATCAATGGTTCACAGTACCATCATATAATTGTGGATTCATCACCAAAATCAATTTTTGAACATTTTCATTAATCCAAGAAAAAAAAATACAAGTAAAGAAGAACACCCAAAACATCCCAACCTCCCCATGCCCCCTATTATTCATTTAATTTTTTCCCATTTTTCTATTCATCTGTCCATACGCTGGATAGAGGGAGTGTGAGTCACCAGTTTTCACAATCACAGTCACACTGTGTAAGCTGCATAGTTATACAATCTTCTTCAAGAATCAAGGCTACCTGGTTGCAGTTCAACAGTTTCAGGTATTTCCTTCTAGCTATTCCAATACACTAAAAACTAAAAAGGGATATCTATGAAGTGCATAAGAATAACTCCAGAATGACCTCTCGACTCTGTTTGAAATCTCTCAGCCACTGAAACTTTATTTTGTTTCATTTCTCTTCCCCCTTTTGGTCAAGAAGACTTCCTTAATTCCACGATGCCAGGTCCAGGCTCATCTCTGGGAGTCATGTCCCACGTAGCCAGGGAGATTTACACCCCTGGGAGTTTTGTCCCACATAGGGGGAGAGCAGTGAGTTTACCTGCAGAGTTGGCTTAGAGAGAGAGAGAGAAGCCACATCTGAGCAACAAAAGAGGTTCTCTGGGGTTGACTCCTAGGCACAATTTTAAGTAGGCTTAGTCTCTCCTTTGCAGTAACAAACTTCATAAGGGCAAGGGCCATGATCAAGGTCTCCAGCCTTCTAAATTGGTAGTCCCCAATGGTTGTGAGAGTATCAGTAATTCCCCAGGTTGGGAAGTTTAATATTTCCACATTTTTTCCCAGTCCCTCATGGGGGCTTTGCAAATACATTTTTATTCTCAGCCCAAATTACTTTGGGATGTATCTGGGTTTCACACTAATCTGTACAAACCAACCAGATTTCAGTCCCTATTCAAAATTCTGTGTAATTATGGTGTTTGAATAAACTGACCATACAAGTTAAATTATTTAGTGGGCTACAGAAAATATAGATTTTGCACCAAATAAACCTCTCTTCCTTTGGTCTCACACAGAAGTTAAAGTTTTAAAACACAGTCAATATTGTCCTTTACCCTTTAGTCTAATTTGCATTAGTCCTAACCAGATCCACTTCTTTCACATCTCTAATTGAAGTCTGAACTCTTTTTCAGCTTTTTAAACAGTTGCTTAAACATTCATAGCTGCCAAACTCCAGCACTGAGTCTCAGGTGTCACACAAACATTCGAAGTTCCAGGGACCGACCAGGTTATACACAAAGATCTCAGCATCTCAGAATTCAGAGATAACCATTACAACTCAGGAATAGATGCGATTGCTGTAAGAGCTTACAGTCTAGGGACCTTTACAATAAGCCACCCCCTGATGACCTGACATTATGGCTAGTCTGCATTAGTGAGGCATTATAATGTGTGTCTTTTCATTTCTGGCTTATTTTACTCAAAATACTGTCCTCAAGATCCATTCACCTAGTTGGATGCCTCCCAGCCCCAATTAGCATTTAATCTTTGCTTCAGATTCTGTTTTCTAGGGAAACTGAGCTATGACTCAGTTGGTTCCAGAAGTGGTTCCAGAAAGCAGACCCTCAGGAAGGGATTTGGGGGTTCATATTGCCCACCTGTCTGAAAGGAAGAGACACATTTGTTGATGATAAGCGGAGTGGTAATAACCCCTGCTTTGCAAAGGCATCGCAGATTTCACTTGAGTTTAATTGGGATGAACTGGGTGGAGAGCAAGACATTGGGAGATCAAGTAGCTGTGGTACTTAATCAATATGGAAACAAGAGTAATTATAAGGTACTTGGAAACAGAAAATGATAGGCTCAGAGCAGTTAAATACCAATTTATGGAATGCTCTGAAAGCTAGAGGGCCTCTATAGCAATGTGAAAATAGAATCTTATTTCCTGCAGCCATAGAAAAGACCCTTAAAATAAAGCCTAGGATCTAGTTATAATGGTGAAGAGCTGCCAAGGAGACTTAATGTGTGGCCTTGACAGGTCTTCCATGTCAAAGTCAGAGCCCAGATATGGAAAGAGTAGGACTCTGAGACCTGGGATGGGCATATCTGGGTAGATGAGTGCCTTGAACCTTCAAATCCTCTGAACAATCCAGGCCAAAGAAGGGCCTCTTCTCCATGGCTTGTTCTCAAGATGTGGCCACAATTCATCTTCCTCCAATACACAGAGTCAGGTTGCTGCACAGCCCACACTGGGAAGAGAAAGCTCTGCTCCAAGAAGAAGCAATATTTTCTGCCAAAGATATTGCAGGTCTTGACTAATATGTACTGGCAGGAACTGTGGAAACATGTAGGAGTAGAACTTGAGAATGTTATACTTGGAGGGATGGTGATGCAAAAAGCTCAGCTGAGGGGCATTGATTTGGGAGCACTCATCCCAGAACTTAGGATTTAACATTTTAGCAAGGATACCTGAAGATGGTCCTAACAGTTTGCTATTAGGATGGCAAACTCTCAACAATGGCCTACAATAAGCAAAGTGAAGAAGCCAGAATTTCCTTGGTATAGTATTGAGGAAGGGATCAGAAGACTCAAGGACTATTAGAAGAGTTTATTACGTATGGCTCAAAACCCACCGGTTGACTAGTTCCTTGGGCCAGCCCAGAGGACACTTCTTTTACTAAAGCAATAATAAATGCACTAGGAAGAGGGCCTCCTTTGACAAGTTGGGAGTGGCCATCTTTAGTTAGCCAGGGTTGGTAATAGGGGGGAAGCTGCCATGGAACAGGGGTCTCTAATATTAATGGAGATTATAAAATCCCATAATTGCAGAGGTCAGGAGGAAGCACATAACCATAAAGGACAAGGTAGACATCCTTAGCACACTGGGCATCGGGGTGGAGTGGCAATCACCATGAGTTCCCCTACAGGGACTTCTGGTGCTGGCTAATGGATCCTGGTGTTACTAGGGGGAGGTAACCATATTGTCCAAACTGGGCCACTTTTGAGCATGAGAAAAGTGCTATTAATGATTACTCTTGGACAACAGGTACATACTAGGACCATTCCAGGCAAACTGATACCTATGGGTTAGGTTAGATAGATGGATGGTCAAGATGTTCCTGATTTTTATAATCAGGAAAAATAGAGAGCTGGAGAGCTGAAGGCTGACTTCAGTCTCCATAGTGGAAAATCACAGACCTTCTCCTAATTTCCTAATCTAAACCAGATCTGCCCCAAAGTTATTGCCATTGCTGGTGTGCCCAACATGCCAACAGCAGGGAGTGATGCTGTGCCCTCATCATACCACAATTTCCCAGGGGAGTGGTAGCAGGGAAATTTATGTTGGATTTTCCAGCTTGGGGGAGGTAGTGATTTGACCTTACTACAATCAATCTAAGCACTACATATAAGTTTGCATTCTCTGCCCAAAGGACTTCAGCCAGTACCACCACCAGAGCTTAAAAAACATTGGCTCCATTGACATGCTACACCATTCAACCAGCACCACCATCCAAGAGCTTACAGAATGTCTTATCTTTGACATGCTACCCCATAACTTTTCTAATTGGTGAAAGGGATACTGTATGGGATGTATCTTAAGGTACCTGCTCAGATTCCCTTGACCTTGACTGCTGCTGTAGCCAACCAACTCCACACAGTCTCACTGCCTACGCCATGCACAATGGCAGCTGCGGTATAGCCAGGCTGGCCAGCTGGAGAATGTATTCTCTGGCTCCTTCTGGAGTTCCAGGCTTGCGTGAAATACCATATAATGGGATGTGATATCTGGCTTCTTAGTGGCCACCAAAGAGGCGAAGAGATGGAACCTAAAGCATGGGGGTTAACTCCCTGTGGAGAAACCAATAAAAACTGACAATAGGAAGTTTATGGAGGATAAATGCTCCCACCATCCTCTATTCTTGGATTTCTCTGAGACACGGTTTCTTCATACAGACTGTCCAAAGACTTGCCACATGGCCAAGTGCTCACACCTGTCTTGCTGTGTCTCCTTGAGGCTTATCACAAACCAGCTACCCAACTAGAAATGCATCACTTTGCATTGCTTCCCAGCTTTCCCTGCCTCACTTCTCTTTTTCCTCGTTCTATCAGCATTTAATCCTTGCTTCAGGCTCTGTATCCAGAGCAGTCTTTCTCAAATTTTAGATTATCTAGGAGTCTTATTAAAATGCTGATTCTGATTTAGTAAGTCTGGGGTGGGGGCTGAGATTCTATGTTTCTAACAAGCTCCCCCAGCGAGGCTGCTAGCTGAGGGCCACACTTTGAGGAGCAGGTTCTAGGGAACCGGGGCTAAAACATAGTCTTAAAAAACAAAAAGTTGAAAAAATCCCAGGTGAATTAGTTATCTGAATGTGAAGAGCAAATTAAAAAATTTTAGAGGAAAATGACCTCAGGATGGAGAATGTTTATCAGGCAGCCTTCTTCATTAGAACCACTAAAGCAGATTCTCACTGACCACGGAGAAAAAGCATTTACTGAAAGATGTTGAGCAGCTCACAGAATTGTTGGGAAGAGTAGAGAACCAGGCTTGAGGCTAAACTTCCAGGGCCAGCACCCAAAATCATGTTGCAGAACTGTACTGATGAGGAACTGCTGCTACTGCTGCCTTTAATGTTAGATAACTGCCTCCAACTTGACTTTACTGAACTTGGCGCCAATGCCATTTCTGTGGAGGACTCAATTTAAAACCCCAGTGAACTCTGAAAACCTGACTCTTCAGCCATCACCCCCCCCCTCACAAGCAAAAAGGATGTTTACTGCAGAGCTTATTTTCTCCCTCTGTTGTGCTCTGAATCAAAGTCTGCCATGGATGAATGTGACTGCTGGAGCCCAGGACACATGCTTGTGTCCCATCTGCAGAGGAGATTGTGGGGAGAGTTTTCTGGACTGTGTCTTAGGGAGAAAGGACTCACATGGTGGGAAATGCACCAAACATAACAAAGGGGTTCAAAAGATGCTGCACAATTTTGAAACTATTCTAGATGTCATACAGGATTGAACAAAATGAGTAAAATGTTGATAATGTTGGGAGACTGGGTTCTCACTGTGGAAGAAAGGACATTGGATATGGAAAGGGAGAAAGCAAGAAAGAATTTTGCAGGATTGACTGGAGTTCTAGGTATTGATGTGAAATCATTTTCTAAAATATGCGTGCATGTATGTCTGTGGTTACATATATGTGTGCATGTATGTATTACATGTCTACATTTACTACCACCATCTGCTGAAAGGGCCAAGAAGCAAAGATACCCCAGTAGTAGTGAGCACGCCCAGAACCCACATCTTAGTTTCTAAATACCATTCCCCACCAAAAGGAACCAGGGTTTCATGGTTAACGCAGGGGAAATACAAGGTGCATCCAGAATGTCTTGTTATGCCAGAAAGAAAGTGCTTTAAAAAATGATGAGGGCATGTCACAAGGATACAAGAGTCAGCTTGGAGGTGCTCCCTGGCCAAATCGGAGACACTTTGGGCAAAAACAACTAACAATGGTAACAAATTACAAAGCATTGGGAAAAAAATGGAACTCCACTAGTCCATATTGATTGTAAATGGATAGATAAATAAATAGGAAAGAAGGCAGGGTTCTTGCTTACATGTGGAGAGCATGATAGTTATAAAATCATCATTTTTCAACCATCATGGTAAAAATTAGTTCAGGGAAGAATCATAAATAGATGCTAAATTTAGGGGAAAATTTTAATGAGGAACAAGATACTTGCATGTTCTTGTGTCTGCCTCCAGATTGTTGGTTGAAGGGAAAAATTGGACAACACCTTGACCAGGTAATCAATATTAATGTCACCAATGTTACCATCATGTGTCTCCAGATATGATGTCTGAGAAGGACACAACGTCACCTCTGCAGGATTCTGGCTGAGAATGCATAACCTAAATCTAATCATGAAGAAACATCAGACCAATCCAAAATAATAAAAGTTCTATTTTTTAAAAAACTGTATAAAAAAAGTCAATGTAATAAAAAGCAAAGAAAAGCTACAGAAATGTTCCAGTTTAAAGAAGACTAAAGAGATATGGTAACTGTTCTGGTTTGCTAATGCTGCCATTATGCAAAATACCAGAAATGGACTGGCTTTTATAGATGGGGGTTTATTTGGTTACACAGTTACAGTCTTAAGACCATAGACGTGTCCAAGCTAAGGTGTCAACAATAGGGTACCTTCACTGGAGAATGTCCAATGGTGTCCTGAAAACCTCTGTTAGCTGGGAACACGTGTCTGGTGTCTGCTTGCTCACAGGTTGTGTTTCAAAATGGCTTTCTTCCAGGACATTTCTCTCTAGGTGTCTGGGAGTGTTCTCTTAGTTTCTCCCAGGCAAACTCTGGAGTAGCAAAAGTCCACTTTCAATGGCTGTCTTCAAAGTGTCTGTCTCAGCTGAGCAAGCTCCTTCCCTCTGCGCTCTTATATAGGGCTCTAGTAAACTAATCAAGGCCCATGCTGAATGGGTGGGGCCACACCTCCATGGAAATAATCTAATCAGAGTTATCACCTACAAAGTTGGGTGAGTCACATTTCCATGGAAACAACCTAATCCAAAGGTTCCAACCTAATCAACACTAATACGTCTACCCCCACAAGACTGCATCAAAGCATATGACTTTTTCTGGGGACATCATATAGCCAAACTAACATAACAACTAGATGTGATATCTGATTCCACACTGGATCCTTATCTGCAGGGAGAAAAATGCTGTAAATAATATTGGGTCAATTGACAAAACTGGACATTAGATTAGTAGATAAAAAGCATTCTATCATTGTGGTTCAGGAAAAAAAAAAACCTGTACATGAGTGTGTCGACAGAGAGAAAAAATGATAAAGGAAGTAAGGTAAAATGTCAACAGTAAATGAATCTGGGTAAAGGGCATACAGAATTCTTTGTACTATTCTTATTCTTGCCACTTTTCTGTAAGTTTGAAATTATTTCCAAATAAAAAGTTATAAAAGAAAGGGGGGATGACAAATGTCTACTATAATAACCAAGTAAGATACATATTATTATTTCCATTTTACAAAGGAAGAAACTGAGGTTTAAAAAGGTTAAGTGACTAAAGGAGATACAATTACCAAATGTCAGAACTGGGAATGAATCCCAGATTCTCTTAATCCAATTCTTTTGTTTTCTTTACCTTACTTTCTTCTCTTCCTCCTCATCATTCTTTTTCTTTTAATAACAGGAAGAACATGGATTTAAATGGTAATCACAGATAATTCCTAGACATCCTTATGACTAAAGAGTTTTAGTGTCCAACTGCTTCAAACTTCACCTTGAATTTCAGATTTGTTTATTCTCCTTGGAGAGGAGGTGCCAGAGAAGAGGGAGTGAGGAGGGGGAAACAAAGGCTAAAAGGTTGAGACCAGGAGAGCCAGCAGGAGAAGGACAAAACCGACACCTGAATAATCCTCAGGCAGCAGCTCAGGCCCTGGATAAAGGCTCTTCCTGCCAGGTTTAAGGTTCTAAGGTGCTTTGAGGACATTTGGCTAGAGGGAGCAGATATTCAACACTTTCTTGGATTACAGTTACTTTTTGCCCAGAGAAGGAGAGGATTATCTGCTGTAAAACTACTGCCTTCTCTTACAAAGACAACCTTCAGTGAGAAAACTGTTGTTCCCACCTCCACCTGGCTGGAGTTGGAGACTCTGTGCCCGCCCCTTCCTAGGAAAGCAGCCCTCTTGGCTTTGGCTTCTGTGGGGCTTAGCGAACAGATTGACAGGAAGAGGAGCAGTTACTCAGATGACTTGGGATGGCCGGGGTTGTGTGGAAAAGCTCCCCTTTGGCTCTGATACTTTAAGAAGACAGGAATGAAGCAAGTTCAACAAGATAGCATCTGTGTCCCAAAGCAAAATGGAAACACACTGACTCAGGCCCGTCCAGTCTGATGAACACTCTCTAAAGCAGTTGTTATAGAGGCTCACATTTGAAGTTGTGTGCAAGCTATGCTGGGTGTTTCTGAAAGTCCAGGAACCCATGTGATATGAAGGGAGCTGCACCAGCTAATTTTAGGGTTGCCTGTAATATCTTGCCTCTGGGTAAGGCAGGTTGCCACCCCAAGATATTTGGCGAGTGCCACAGATTGTATATTATGAATATTCACAGAAACTGGGGTTGGAAAATCCTCCTTGAGCTGGATGGGCACGTGCTCTATCATGAGCAGTTTTCTGGGTTCAGAGCTCTCTACCATCCCCTAAAAGTTATTTACAGATGAGGTTCTTCGTGTGTCAGTCAGGGGCCAAGAAGGAGACTGGTGGGACTCTCAAAAAGGGTATAAGTGAAATAAAATTTTGAAGGGACAACTGACAGAGGCAAGGGCAGGGTTACAGGAACCGTGAAGGAATGTAAAGCATCCAGGTCTGGAAACATCCTGAAGCTGTCACCACCCGTGGGCCTGAAGGAGCCCAGTCAGTAGAGATCAGCCTCCTGGGGCACAGGGCAGAGCATAAAATAAACTTGAGGGCGAACAGAGTTTAACGAGCTTGGCTTCTAACTTCAGAACAGCTTCGATCTTCAGTGCCTTTTGGGGGCATCTCACACGGAAATGAAAGGGAATGAGATAACATGCAACAATGACTTAATACGAGGGAAACAAGATGTTCGTGTATTCAGACCAGCAGCTTAAGCAACTTCAGGTGCCGAATGCCCCTCCTGGATGCACTGAGTGGAGTGTGAGTTCCAGAGTTGAGTGGGAAGGTGATTCAGCTTTAACTGAGGAGAGAACAACAGGGTCTCTTGGTTACAGCCTCCCTGGAGCATCCAATTTGAGGAAAAGGGTTAGCTTTAGAAATGGGCCAACTTATTCCTTCCCTGGTTGTGACACTTTCTATGCGAGGCCACAGCTACTTGGGGAACACGGTAGTTTTCCACAACAAACATATCTTTGGCTAAAGAAGTACTACAAAGAGCTGAAGAGGAAACAGCCCACATCTTCAATATGATCTTTGTTTTGCTAACATTTACTAAGAACTTATGAGCCAGACACTGCTCTATGTGCCTTTACTCATTTCATCCTCCCATAGGGACCCTAGGAAATGGTTGATATCAATATTTCCATTTTATAGATAAGGAAATCGAGGCATGGGGAAGCTAAGTAGTTTCTCAAGGTCACCTAGTTTATATTTGACTTTGATCTCTTCACCTCTTGGGTTCCAGGTTTTCTTACGGGAAGGGAGTGGTGGGGGAAATACCTCAGCAGCTATAAACTCTAATGTCATCAGAGGTCAGACAGGTAACAGAAATTAGTGAAGTTGGCTGGGTGGGGACTGTGGCAATCTGGAGAGGGCAGGCCCCTTTAAAAAAGACAGACACTTTTCAGCTCCAACCAATTTTTGGCCAAGTGACTGGTGTTCTCAGCTCTACAGTTTTTCAAGACAAACATGGAAGTCTGGATCTTTCTGGGAAATGTTCTGATTTTTCAAATATTGGCAACACATTCTGTCATGATACAGTGTGCGGGCCAATTAAGACACATCTATGGACCACATTTGGCTCCTCTTGACTAGTTTGCCTCTTCTGGACTAGATCACTTCAACACTCCCCTCCCCTGCTGCCTCTCCCCTTGGCCACGATTCTCTGCCTTTGACAGGATTCATGTGTGCAGACTCTGAGCCGCAGTCTTCAGAAAGATAAATAACAAAACAATCCAGAATTGTACAAAGATTTGGTCAGTGCAAAGAGCATTATGTCAACTTGGCCAAGTCATGTAACTCCGAATCTGTTTCCCCATTTGAAAATTGGTCCAATATCACCCTCTCACAGGAGTTCTGTAAGGATTAAATAAGATCATGCATGAGGAAGCAGTTGGTTACTAATTAATTAGCTTTGCACATGCAACTACCAATCAGAGGTATTGTGCTATGTGCTTTCCATACATCATTAGGTGTCTAGCTGGTTGAGCCACTTACACATAGCCAACTGATGGTTTTGTTGACTGTAATATACTTGAAATAGAAATGATTAGCAAAGGTCTAAATGGCTCTGGAGGATATTCTGTAGAGCCCAGGGGCATGGCTGGGAGGTGGAGAAATTGTCAGGAGTGAGAGCAGCGGGTGATTTCACCCCAGAAGACAGGAACTCTTGAGGGGTTGGGAGGCATAATTAGTAAGAATGATTGTAATAATGTGCTGAAACTTCTACTCAATGCTTAATAGCTGCCTGTAAAAATTCCAGTGGGTCCATTTTTAGTCGGGGCTAATGAGGGTTAAAAACTCTCCAGACTGCCCAAAATACTCTCAGTGAAGTTCCCCATGTGGGGTTTTATTTACTGCACTGCTGATTAAAGAATAGCTTATCTATGCTGGATCATCTTTCACCAATGCCTTTATTAGTGTGTCTTTGTGGCTGTTTTTTTTGTGTGTGTTTTTTTTTTTTTTAATAAATGGGAGCAGATTATTTGTGTTCCAAGGCTGTGACTCAAGTTAGCCATTTGCCAGCTCTGAGAAAGATGCAGTCGGGTCCCCTGGTGCAGCCCTCCCCTTGCGGAGTTGAAGAGGAGTCACAATGAGGAGAAATGAAAAGAGAAGAGGCAAAAACTCACTTTTCCCCAGTTTTTCTGGGTGCAGCTCCTTCAGGAGGGATGATTTGGAGAGAACTTTGGCCAGAAGAATGCGTGGGTTAAAGGTCAGCTGAGGTGGAAGAAGGAAGGCAGGTGAGATAAACTGTCAAGGAAAAGAGAGTTAGAGCAGAGAGAGGCATCAGAGGAGGGTGCCTTCCCTAAGAAGCGAAATAAACCAATGCACCTACTTGTAAAGCCAGGTTAGCACAGAGCAGAGAGGGATCGCTGAGCAATGCTGCATTCTGGGCTGGATTAAAATTAAATCCACTCAGGGCAGATCAAGAAAAAGTCAAAGTGTTGACCTTAGGAAGAATCTTCTGCCGGAATAGCTGAGAAACCTTAGCATGCCTTTTCTGAAATGATGAGGGAGATGCCTTAGAACACTCACAGATTTGGGGCTCAGCCCTGCCCATAACCTGTGGGATAATCCTGGGCACACCACTTCCCTTTCTGAGGCTTGGTCTGTAAAACTGGGGGCTGGCCTCAGAAGCCAGGGCTTAGGGAAGCCCCTTCCCCCAAGGCCCTGGACTAGCCTGACACCCCCACTCTCAAACCTGGGTCCCCTCCTCAGACCCCTGTACATCCCCACCACACGGCCCTTTACTCTGATGGTCTGTATTACATTTTAATGTATATGTGAATATATTGAAAATAATTGTTTGTTTTTCTCTGGTGTTTGTTTGGTTTTTGTTTTGCTTTTAGCCTCTACATGCTAGGATCATAGGAAGACTTTGTAAGAATGGTTTACATTCTCCTTGAAAGTTTAATTTGTTATCATTTAAATATTCCAAAGCAGGCTGCCTTGTGGTTTGGGCCAGCCTTGTGCTATGTTGATAAGATTGATTTACTGCTTAAAATCACTTTACTTTATCCAATTTTTACTGAACTTTTTATGTAAAAAATAAAATCAATTAAAGAATTTGCAAAAAATAATAATAATAAATAAGGGGCTGGACCAACAAACTAGACTGTGGCTGCATATTACAATCATGTGGGGAGCTTTTAAAAGTCCCAGTGCCCAGATAACACCTCTGGATCAATTAAATCAGAATCTTCAGAAGCATCAGTATTCCACAAACTGGAATACTCTATATAGCCAAGTGTGAGAACTGCAGGATTAGGTGGTCTCTAAAGTTCTCAATCAGACCAGAATCTTTAAGGAGAGGGAGGAAGTTATAAGGCAGTCCTGAGAAGTAGGGGCTTGCACCTGATGGCCTCTGGAGAGCTCCATTGTCCATACGATTCATTGATTTGGATCCCAAATGGACATGGTCTTGCTGCCAAGTTCCAGCCAGCTGTTTTTCTCCCCATTAATCCATTCCACAATATTTTTTGAGCACCTGCCCTGTGCCTGGCACTGTTCTAGGTGCTAGGGAATCAACAGTCAACATAACAGAAGCTCTCCTATTTTCAAATCTTGGGACAGGCCTAAAACCATGTGGTTAAAAAGGAGGATGCAAAATGGCGCAGAGTGTGGAAAGGGGAGGGAAGTTTTGGAATCTGTTGATTCACACAGATTCTCAAAGCCCCGAGGTTATTACAGATTTTCTTTTGCCATTGATCCCGTCTATCTTTATTCCTCCCTCCTTCAATTCTTGGATTGTAAATCTTAGCATTTAGCGAGCATCTCTAGGGTCAGAAAAATTCCACTCCCTCATCCCAAATCCATACTCCCAAGTATTCACCATATCTTTTTTGGAAGACCAGGACCTGGTCTTGAGTATTTAGGGAGGAAATAGTATAGTTTAGAGTGTGTGGGCTTGACACAGATGTCTGCATTCAAAACCTGCCTCTGCCTCTTCTAGAGGCTGTCATTCTTTGGCCTTGGGAACATTAGCTAACAGCACTCCAATCTCAGATCTACATCCAAAAAATGGGAATTATAATAGCGCTCCTTTTAGATTGCTGTGAGCAAAGAAAGAAAGATGAAGCAGTGTCTGGCACATGGTAAACACTCAGTACATGGTAGCTACTATTATCCTAGAGCAAGAAATGTTAAGTGTGCTTGTCCTGATTAAGTTAATGGAGAGAACAGGAAGGCGTATGTTGTGGTGGCATTTGCTATCTCATTCTTAGTTCCCATCAGAGTGGGCATCTGGTATATAAGTACAAGTCATGCTAGATGCTGTAACAGGTAGACCCTGAAACTGTAGTGGCTTAATTTAGTCTTCTCTCATGTAAAGTCTAATGGGCCTGGGGACAGGGTGCTCTGTTCCATGCAGTCATGCAGGGTGCCAGAGGCTCCATCATCTTCAAGGTGTGGCTCCCAAAGTAGCCCAGGGCACTGACATCTAAGTGGCATATAAGATGACAGAGAGGATCACATGGGAGGCTTTTGTGGGCCAGGATGGGAAAGGCATCACTTCCACCCATGTTCCATTGGCCATAATTCAGTCACAAGTCACACGGAGACTGGAAAATGTGCCCAGGAGGAAGTGAAGGAGGGGGTTTCTAGGGCCTAGCCTCCTCCGGGGATCTTCTTAGCTGGCCAAGCTGCTGCTTCCCTATCTCAGGCCTCCTCCACCGTGGTGGCTATACTGTCTGGGACATGCCCTGGGGCCACTGCCCACCTGTGAGGCTCCCTCCTCACATCTTCCTCTCTGATCTTCTCCAGTTACTTGACTCTTCTTTCTGTTCCCTCTCCCGTGGTGGCTATGCTTCATTGAGCAACTGTGGTTGGAGAAAGGTTAATTGTTTGGCCATTGAGGGCTCTGGTGGAGAGGTGTTGTAGGGATTTGCTGACAGCAAAGGACGAGGGGGTGGGGACTAGGGAGGACAGCCATGCGCCTTTGAGAGGGCAGTCCCTGGGCCTCCTGGCTCCCAGGAGCCTGGGAGGGGCTCTCCGCCCATGAAGCTGTCCCTGACCAGCAGCGTCCAAGTATCATCTAGGAACTTGTTTGAAGTATAAATTCTCAGCCCCACCCCACACCTGCTGAAGTAGAAGCCTGAGGGTGGGGAAGCGTTTTAACAAGCCGTTAGGTGATTGCGGTGCACACTCAAGTTGGAGAATCCCTGCTTCAGGTCAACCGAGCCGCAGAAGGGAGCAGCTAGGAAGGTGCTTCTCACTGCCACCTGGTGGCTGCAAAGAGAAGAGCAGTCCAGGTTCCAGCTTTGGGGACCAATTGGGGGTTGAGGAGGCAGCACTGGAATTCAAAGAAGATGAGGAAGCAAATTCTGGAAGGCTCTGAGAAATCCACAGTGCCCAGCAGGGGCTGCTCATGGCTGTCCTGTGGACAGTTTTCAAGGCTTGGACTAGAGTCCAGTCCAGAACCGAACTCAAAATCTGTTTCCAGAAGGGCAACCCCCCCTGCATTTACATTTCATGGGGACAGGCTGGAAGAAGTCTCTGGGATCCAACTCATGGCCCTACTTGGGACCAGGCTTCAAAATGCCACCTGATACCGCAAGCATGGCCTTTTCCAATAGAAGGGCCCACCTGGCCCACCGCTACAAAGGAGGAACGTGTCCTTCACTGTGAAGGTGGTTTATTGCAAGTGCACTGGCCAGGAACTGGAGGTATCTTCCCCAAACCAGTTCAAAGTGGGGATTGAATTAGGGTTTTTATAGGTAAAGGAAAGGGGGTAGGGGGTCCAAAACTAAGTAATGGCTGCCTGACACACTCCTGTCAGGTCAGCAATGACGTTGAGTCTTTGTAAGGAGAGCATGGACAGATTCCTCAATCCTGTGTTGTCATGACCACATCTTGTTGTTCCAGCTTCAGTGATTAGATTTAGATATTGATGTGCAAGCTTTTACATGCAGGGTCTTCGTGACTTTTTCTTAGCTGACTACTCAGGAATGTCAAACTTGTGTCTTTTGAGGAGGAAGTCACTGATTCTCCGGGTCACAGGGTGTTCTTGAAGCTATTCTGTTATCTTATTTCTGTAAGCAGAACTGAGAAGTTCTAGTTAATGTCCTTCTGTGAACTAAGTACAAAGCATAGACTGCTAAGCTCAGCTAGGGTAAGCATATTTTCCAGCTATCACACTGTCATTGTCAGGGGGTACCAGGAGAAGAAAAAACCCTTCCTCCCTAGGAGAGCACAACTCCAGCTGGGATCCTTCTAACTACGCCACTGAGGCCCCAGCGTTCATCTCGTTTTGCTCTCCCTGGGCCTCTGTTTGGGATCCCTGAGGTGGGGGTGGGAGAGAGATAAAATGAGATGATCCCTCAGGGTGCTGCCCCCTCCAGCTTGACCTCAAGGAGTAGGACTATCTAGAGATGAAGGCTCCTTGCTTTCTCCCTTTCCGTGTGCCCTCAGACCCAGCGGTGGTGGTGAGGGGGTGGTGTTGTGGGGAGGTGGAAGGAGGCTCAAAGCTCCCAGAGAAGGAGCTAACAGCTGTGGCATTCCCCAGGGGATGAAGACTGTCTGTCCTGCCATCTGGCTTCTTCTATGTTCTGAGACTCAGACTTGGAGGCCTGGGGGGAGGAGAAGAAGGAGACGGGCCCATGTTTGTTGGATGCTTCTCTCAGTCACTGTCTTGTTTAATCCTTGCCACTCATGCCTAATTCCCAAAATGCAGACAGTAAAACTCAGCTCAGAGAGGTTAGTCACTTGCACAAAGTCACACAGCTAATAGAGGCGGGACAATAATCTAGGCTAAGATCCAACTCCAAAGCCTATGATCTCTTCACTACAGTCTATTGCCCACTTCTCCTCCTCAGAGCCCCCTCTGGGCTGGCTGTCATGCCAGGTAGATGTTCACACCCAGAAACCCCTGGGATCCAACAACAAGAGGGCCTCCTTGCTGATCTGCCCCATCCTCTGCCCCCAGGTCCCTCGTTGGTGGCTCAAAAGCAGCTCTGACAAGGGGCGAAGTTCCAGTCAACTCTATGAACCAGTCAGCCAAGTTTATTTTGTCCATGCTGTCCCAAGTCCCCAGACTTGAGGGAGAGTTGCTGCATCCCAGGACAAAACCAGCGTCCAGGGAGTGCCCATCTCCACCCTCAGGTCTCCCAGCTGGGGGAGCAGAGCAGAGCTGTGGGAGTATGGAGCAGGAGGGGGCAGCAAAGCAAGTACTCAGACCCCCAGAGACCGTAGCCACAAGCCCCAGGTGTAGGTACCAGCCCAGCCCAGCCTGGGAGAGCAGTCCCAGCTGCCTCACTGTTCTCCTGGGTCCCCCAGCTGGGACATGGCCACCTCACTCAAAACTGATGCTGTTTCTTAAAGTACATTTTCTGCTGTAGACTTAAAAGTACATAACACTCATTAAGATAAACATGAGAAAAGCATGAATGGGTTTATGCTTTAAACTTTCTTATAACAGACAATTATCATCAAAGAGCCTGACTCATATGAACTCTCAGGTTCTGGCTGGGTGTCGGACTCAGGAGTAGGTGGGTGTGCTTCTTGGGACTCTTTGCCTTGTCAGAAGATCTCAAGGATCTCCCAGTTTGGGAACCCCCAGTGTGGCTCACCATCACCATCCTCCTCTTCCTCCTCCTCATAAGTAGAAGCCCAGAGTGTCCACCGCTGTATGTGTGGCTCTGTCACTGACCCAGTTCTTCCCTGCAAGGCCCAGAGGATAGGATGCGCCAAGAAAGGGGACTGCCTTGTGGGCACCAGGGGTGGCTGCCCCAAGCAGGTTGGTTTGGGAGACTCTCTTTCTTGCACAGGACCCAGTGCCCTGAAGCAACTCCAAGTAGTTGTCCCCTGGGCTATTGGGAGGCACGTGTGCCAGCTGCAAGCACATGCCGGGTGCAAGAGAGCCAGCGTCTAGCCCTCCTCAAGGTAGATAATCAGCTCTGACTCTTCCTTGGAGACGTCCCTCAGGGTCATGAAGATGGACTGGCTCCTGCTTGTTCATGTTACCTGAGGCTGGGGCTGCTGCCAGCCACTAGCTGCTCAAGGTGGTTCTGACCTTCCCTGCCCCCGGGAGGCAGCATGGGAAAGGAGTGAGGCTAGTGGATTAGCTGTGTCTCTTATCAACCTTTGGCAGAAGAGACTTCAATGACCACATTCCCCAGCCCTGGACTATGGCTCCAGTTTGGTTGTCTGGAGGCTCCTTTCTAAGCCAGTGCCTTGTTCAGACTTCCAAGCCTTCTAAGGCATGGTTTTGCCCAGGCGGTCCTCCATTTAGGTGATAAGAGCCTCAAAGGCTCAAGGGCTTCATTCTGATGGATCAGTGTTCCTCAAAAGGTGGTACTTCCCAATTGCTGCAGGAACACCTGGGATATTGGTTAAAAATAAGATTCCAGGGCTCCATCCTAGGTCTAAGGAACCAATTTATGGGGTGGGCTTGTGTCTTTTTTTTTTTTAAATCACGAGCACCCCTGGTTATTGTTATTCACACTAAATTTGTATTTGGAAAGGGATTATCATGGGATCTGGTCCCCTGCCCAGGATAGACTTCCCACAAATCATTCAAATCCCAAGAATCTTTCCCATTTGTGAAGAGCCCACCTGTCCTTGGCAGATGATGAAGTAACAGAAGCACACAAAATACACCAGCTGTATGTCCTTTCCAAAGAGTCAATGCAGGAGGAAAGGCCTGGCCAAAGAGCAGTGCTACCTAAACCAGATATTTAATAGAAAAAAGAAAAAAGAAAACGCCTGGGGAGGTCAGATTTTAAATGTGTTTGGAGCTGTTGTTAAGGGCACAAACTCCGATCTGTGTGGTAAAAGACAAGCAAACTTAGAGGAGTCTCACAAGGGGGAGATGAAAAGATGCTCCAGTCACTCAACTCACCAGCTCCGCAGTGCAGCCTTCCCTCCTCCACCCCCTTCCCCTCCACACCCACCCACCTGTAGAGTGAATCCTTCCTTATGCTTGACAGCACCCTATACAGACCTTTCCTTAGCACTTCCTCACTACTCAAATTCTCTACTCATCTGCCTTCACCAGATGGTGTGCTCAGGTCTTGCTTGGCTCTGCAACCCCAGCACCTAGCGCAAAGCGCTGTTAAAAGTTTGTTGAATGAACAAACAAATCACATAACAAAAGTGTGGGGTGGAAACCCAAAGGAGATCTTGAAATTTAAGAGAGAATTTAAAGAAGAAAAAGAAGTCCTTATCATACAACTTATTATCCTTATAAATAATAGAGAAAAATCATAAACGAGCCAAGGAAGGGTTTGGTGAACCCATAATTGGTAGTTCCAGAAGGGAATTATTCAGGCAAGTGGAGTCAGGGGTGATTTCTATAGCATAAAAACCAAGACTAGGCGTGTCTTTCTTTCTCTCCTCTAATCTCCCAGAAAGAAGGCTCCACGTTGAAGCCCAAGAGTTTCCCCTGTTGAAAGTGGTGGGTTTTCTGCCTAGTTTCTGGGGCGGAGCCTCTTCTCCCCTTTATTATCTCTTCTCCGAAACAGGTGAGGATGTTGCTCGCTTTCCCGTTTAGTGACAGTCCGGGGGCTGCAGGAGGGAGTGTAGTGCTGACTTCACCGGAGAGGAAGCTGCTTTCCTAGAGTCCCTGGAGTCCTCTGCTTCCCTGTTTCCCTTTTCTCCACCAGTCCAGAGAAAGGGGGAAGGAAGGAAGATTAACACAGTATAGGAGAGAGTTCCGAGCAGCCAGCCAGCCAGACACTCAGCCAGACACGCGCTGGGAACCAGCCTCACCCCTCCCGGGGCTGCCCGGGGGTGGCTGAGGTTTGTTTCGCCACAGAAGCAGATGCCCGGGGGCGGGTGGCGCCTCACAGGCTGGAGACGTTCGGGCCGCGCCGTCTGCGCTCTTCCCCCGCCGCCGTTGCGGATGCGCCCGCAGGGCCTGTCGCGTTGGGGCGTCTGAGAAACCAACTGGTACGTTGCTCCCCTTCACAGGGGCAGTGTGGAAGCCGCCCATTTGGAAAATGAAAAGCACAGCCAGATCATGTTTCTGATCAGGCCGGGGAAAGCACGGCCAGCGTGTCTGGGGGAGCCATGGGGAGCAGCCGCGGGCAGGAGACGCTGAGCACGGAGAGACCCACTTCCGAGAGGCCGCGTGCGCCCGGCTGGCCTGGGGAAGCCCGACCGGGTGGCAGCTGGGTAGGGCGGGGTCCCCGAGCCAGCAGCGTCAGCGTCACTTGGATTAGGAATGCCAGTCAGACCTACAGAACCAGGCGCTCTGGGGGTGGGGCCCAGCAGAGTGTGTGTGTGTGTGTGTTTTCATGGCAGTATTATTTATAATACCCGCAAACTGCATACAAACTAAATATCCATCAACAATACAAATGGATAAATTGGTGTACATTAATACAATGAAATATCACCCAGCAATGAGAATGACCAAACTTGAGCAACAAAATGGATGAAGGTTGGCAACAGATTATGGGGGAAGGCAAAAAAAAAAAAAAAAAAGATGCAATAGGAATCATTTAAATAAGTTCAAAGTGAGGCAAAACTTCACTAGGTTGTTTAGTAATATGTATATAAAGTAGTGAAACTACAAAGGAAAGCAAAGAAAGGGTTAACACAATGGGCAGGAAAGACTGAGGGTGGGGGAAGCATCTCATAACCTGGCAGCGTTTCATTTCTTGGCTCTGGGTGGTGGTCACACAGATGTTTGTGTTACAGTCATGTATTAAATTATTCCTTTTATCTTTGAATATTGTATTTCCCAATTAAAAGCAAAATTACATGTGTTTTAAAAAAATACACACACAGATTTGGTTCCCCTTTGTGTTCCAAACTATTTGGCAAGATGTACTTTTAGGGGTTTACATGAAATAGTTTATAACAAGTGCAAACCAGTCCTTCTGCCTTTATGAAAATTTCAACTTTAAACTATGGAACATAATTCAATTCTGTGGGTATCAACAAGGAGGGGAAATGTGTGTTTTAATAAGTTCTTTGGCTGATTCCAAGGCACGCTCAAGTTCAGGAACCTTTGGGTTAAGATATGCCACGATAGCAAGGCACCACCCCTGGGGTGGGAGGCAGGGCCTGGGGCCTGGGGGTCACAACAAGGGGTCTCCACACAGAGTAGCATCATCCGTTTGGGACCCAGAGGGTCAGAGGGGCGGAGAAGGGATTCCCACAAAGGAGCTGTCTCCAATGAAGAAACACCTTGGTCTTTTCCATTTCACAGACAGCACACAACTTCCACCTCCATTTAAGCTGAGGCAGCACGTTCACTGGACTGTTTCCCACACTGGACATTCCATTAGTGGACTTGGAAGTGTCATGAGAATTCTGTTGACGGCTAATGTTTCCCACTCCCCAGTCTATGCTGCCCAGAGGGTGGAAGTGGGAGGCCATTCATTCAACAAATATTTGTGTGTATATGTGTGTGTGTTTGAGGCAAGCAAACTCCTGATTTGGAAATACGGCTGCAATTAATTGCACATCCTTATCCCCCATCCTCACAAAACACACACACACACACACACACACACACACACACACACCCTCAGAGCCATCCAGCGATGTTTCAGCAATGAGTATGAGAAAGCTCAGGAAATGACCAGTAGAGGGGGTGCTTTCCCTGTTTTTGTAGTGAAATTGGTGCTAACTAGGTCTTCTCCAGGTTGTGCCAGGTGTGGGTTTAACATAGCCAGGTTTTCAGTGCTGAAGAAAAACCCTATTTACTTGTGGCCCAAAGAGGCAATGGCATAAACCAGAGTGATTTTGGGGGCACAAGGAGGTCCAAAGCCTCCCCCATGCTTGTCTTTCTGGAAAACTGAGTCTGCTTGCATTTTATTCATTTAGCCTGGACCAATTTAAAATGCGAATACAGTTAGCATTACACTTCAGCAGTTACCTGCCCTTCAAATCTTAATGGGGTAGAAGGAGTGGAGAAAAAGTTTTGACAAACTAAAAGATGAGGTTGAGTTTTGAGTGGGCAGAGAGGCATAAGGTGCATAAAACTATGAAAGAGGGGCCTCCCAAGCATCACAATTCTCCTCTTTCAAAAGGAGGGAAAAGTCTTGCCTGATTCCAACAATGAAAACGTGTCAGGCAGGATGGGACACTGCCTCCCTGGGGCTTCCATTTCATCTACAAAAATACAATCTCTGATGCCGTGCTGTGGACTGTAATTATTTGTGTTCTTGTCTTTGAGCATTTTGAGAGAAGGACACTGATTTGTATTTCCAGCTCCTAGTACAGACCCTAACAAAGTCATAAATGCTCAATAAATGTCAAATAAGTAACTGAACGAACATCCACAAGTAGAGAATGATTAAGTAAATTATGGCATATAAGCCTTATTGGGATATTATGTGGTTATTTTAAATGATGGTTATGAAGATCAGATAGCAACATGAATTGTTTTATACCCATGTAAAATTATTCATGCATGTGAACCAAAAGAGAACATGGGAAAATGAAGAGTTGTGTAAGAGTAGGGAAACCATGGGTAGCTTCCTTTCTAGCTGGTTCTTTAATCTCTTTTGTTGTGAGTTGTGCGGTAAACATAGAACCCATTTTTTTTTCTACTACTTTTTGTGCCTAAGTCCCTTGATTCCCTTCCCAAGGCTCTTTGCCCAGATCTCACCATCTCTTGAAGTCACTTTTCATTTTCTTTTATAAAGCCCAGCACTGCACCCAAACGCACATGAAAGTGGTTAAATACTTTAGATAGTGATGATTTTAATGGTAACTGCTATAAATTTCTCCAAGTTCCACCACTTAAGCTCTGTGTTCTCCCATTATCAGTCACCTGCCTCTCAGTGATCAGCAGAAAGTCCATATTTACACTGTTTCTCACAGTGAGACTCATAATGGATCTGATTTGTTGAGGACCTACTGTGTGCCTTCTGCTTAAATTTAACTCACACAAACCTACAAGGTAGGTAATATTATCCTATTTATAAACAGAGAAATGGAAATTCCGAGAATTTAAATTATTTTCCCAAGACCAATGAGTCAGGTTTTGAATGTTAGACTTTATACACACACACACACACACAACCGCCAACAATAGTTTTATCCAACATACCATTATGGTACTTTCAAAGGGCTCCCAGTGTAATAGGAGCCATAAGATAAGACACACAAATACTATAACCTAAGACCACACCAAGAAACTGCCTTATGGCTAGGGTTTGAGTATTGCATAGGGATGCATGTTCATGTGTAACATCTCCAGAGACATCTTTTTTAATGTTAAACTCCTGATTGTGCAATGGGAGTCTCTTCCCACTGAGGAATTCTACCTTAGCCTGCATGATTCAGCTCTTACTTGTCTTGGTTTGGGGTCAAAATATGTTTTGAAGGATTCAAGCCTTTCACTGAAAAAGTAATCACTATCATTCTTATTCCAGTCTCACGTTTATGCATCATGAAGCTTTATGAAAATTCAACATATCAGTTGATCTCAAGGAGTTTGGGATCATTTCGGGCCCTGGAGGAATCCAGTATTTTCTTAAGAATGTGAGGTATGCTCAAGCAGCATTTAACAACCAAAACCTAGAGGCTCCAGTGAGAAATCAAATTTCTACTGGTTTCTACTAGTGTCAAGTTTGTTCTCTTTACACTTACCATGTCACCACGGGCTTACTAATAGAAATGAAGAGAAAAGTGCAAGTGGGTACATATAACAAGATTAGGCAGAGGCCCAACATGTTATTGGTCTGAATGGTAAATTACGCTCATGTTTGGGATCTACTTACACGAAAAAAATTATTCATTGATTATTTGAAATTCAAATTTAACTGGGCATCTTGTATTTTATCTGGCAAACTTACCTCAATCTAAATTCCATAAAGGAGTCAGAAAAATCTCCTCAGGAAAACTTTTTTATTTTAGGACCAACATTAGTTTACATCAGCTCTTTTGTATTTAACTATTTCCCCTTAACACTGTGTCTCCATAGGAAGTGGGGATGCCATCCTCCTTAAGCGGTCAGCCTGTACATCCATTCACTTGACCGAGGTCTCCTTGTGATTGAGTGACTTTGCTGAGAATCCAACTAGAAATACAAGGAGTGGAGTTGGGGTGACAGCGTGGGGGTTCAAGGGACAGAGTCGGTGAGGGTGATGCCCAAGTTTCTCTCTCTCAATCCTAGTTCAGAAAGTCTTTCTCCGTCTCCTTCCCCTTCACCCCACGCTTGGTCTTGGGTCTCATCATCTCTTTCTGACGTGTGACCCTACCTCGGGTCTCCGCCCCTCCAGGCCATTCATCTTCCAGATTGCTGCTATTGCACGGGACTCATCAAAGGTTCAGAGGTGAGAGTCAAAACAGGTAATAACCAACCCAGCAGATTAGTTTACAAATATATGAGTTTCATTAAGAGTATAGACCAGGGCTCAGTTTTTTAAATTTAGTGTACCATTTACAGTCTCTGTCACATATTAAGTTTTAGTTTTTGTAACTCTTTAAAAATGTAAAAAGTATTTTTAGCTCAAGAGCTGTACAAAAGCAGGCCATAGACTATAGTTTGCCAACCCCTGGTATAGACTCACTCAGATAACTGGACACCCTTATTTTTTCCACTTGTTGCCTGCATGTAGAGTGGCCGGATGTCAAGCTGGAGGTGAAGAAGTGGAGGTATGGGTGCAGAGTCATTCTCAGCAAGGTTCTGCCTCCCTGTCCTTTTCCATTTCCTCGTCTGTCCCATTGGTGGTTCTCATCAGCCTCCTCTTCCATGTAGCCTTATCTCTGTACTACTTTTCTATTGCTGCTGTAATGATTACCACAAACTTAGGGGCTTAAAAACAGCACAATTTATTATCTTACAGTTTTGGAGGTTGGAAATCTGAAATGGGTCTCAATAGGCTATCTTCAAAGGGCTACATTTTTTTCTGGAGAGGCCAGGGGAGAATCCATTTTCTTTCTTTACAAGCTTTTAGAGGCCACCTGTATTTCTTGGTCTTTTTTTATCTTCAAAGCCAAAAGTGACGAGTGGAGTCTTTCTCAGGGTGCCATCCCTCTGGTTCTGACTTTTCCGCCTCTCTGTTCCCCATTTATGTATGGACCCTTGTAATTACCTTTATCTTAAGTTCAGCTGTTAGCAACCTCAATTTGGTCTGTGACCTTAAGTCTCCCTTTCCATTTGTACTAATTTCCCAGTTGCTAAAACTAGTACCAGACAGTGGGTTGGCTTCAACAGTGGGAATTTGTTGGCTCATAGTTTTGAGGCTAGACATCCAAAATCGAGGCATCAGCAAGGCAATGCTTTCTTCCTGAAGATTGTGGCATTCTGGGACTGGCCACGGTCATCCTTTGTCTTTGGCTTTTCCGTCACATTGCAATGCACATGGTGGTGTCTTCTTTTTCTTTAGGTTCTGTTGACTTCGAGCTTCTTTCTCTCCTCATGGCTTTCTCTTCCATGTCAAATTTCCTTTGCTTATAAAGCTTTCAGCTGTATTAAATGAAGGTCCACCCTCATTCAGTTTGGGCACATCCTAACTAATAACATCTTCTAAGTCCCTATTTACAAATGGGTTCACACCCCAGGATCAGGAATTGGTACCTGAACATGACTTTTGTAGGGTACATGATTCAGTCCCCAACACCATATAATATAACATATTCAAGGTTTCCAGTGATTAGGATATAGGCGTCTTTGGGGGTCATTATTCTGTTGATTCATACACACACCTTTCTAACCCTGCTCTCATTTTGGTCATATCATCTGCAAGTGGATAGACAACCACCCTTGCCTTTTTTGAAATACATGTTCGATTATAACACACACTTCTAGAGGCCGGAAAACAATATACATATTTTCCTAGGGCTTGCTACATTTTGATAAGGGAGAGTGAAAAGGAAGTCAAAGGAATAAAAATTTGTTGCATTATCTACTAATTTCCAAGTATGTTGTATACTTTGCCTCATTTAAGTAGCCCAACAACCCATGCAAAGGTGGCTACTATTGTCCTCATTTTACAGCTGCTGGAAGTGAAGCTCCGCGATGGAATGACAGCTGAGTTCACCCTACTCACACACAGCGGAGCTGCGAGAGGCAGTAGCAATGGGAGGGGACAACTACTGTAGGAAAGGAGTGAAAGCCATCAGCATTGCCTAGGAGAAATGGAAGGAATGAGGTTGGAAATTCAGGAAAAACTATACAGGTCTGTTTGACCTGAAAGAGAGAATCAGATTTAAAGAGAAGGAGAGAGAGAGCAAGCAAGCAAGAAGAAACTTAACTGTGAAATAGTTTGCATTAATTCAATAGTTAGGGTAGCAGCCAAAAATAACAACAACAACAAAAAGGGATCAAATAGAGATATTCTGCACTATGCAAATTTTCCACTTACGATGGGAAATCCACATGCAAATGAAGTAAATAGTAATAGGGGTGCTCTAGTTAGCACCACCTTGGTGGAAAGTTTGGGGAGAAAATGAAGGAAGGGGTTTAGGAAAGTCTGTATTGCAGACAAGAATGATGTAACAACGAGAAAATACAGCCTGTGTTCATGTAAGAGCTTCCAGGCTCTGTTGACATGTTGCTTCTCCTGCTGACTTTGTTCTCAGCTGGTGTTCAGGGATAACTCTGTGTCACTGCTCTGGTCTATTTCAGTGCCGCTGCTTGAAAGGAAAGCCCAGATATCAGCAACCCTGAGCTGGTAGGGCAAAGGCTTCCTCTTCTGCTGTCTGGGCCAAGCATTCTGAGCAGAATTCTGAGCAGTCAAGGCAGCTCTCTCTGACCTTTGCCCTAATCACAGAGAATTGGGCTTCTGTGAGTTGGGCAGGGATGATGGGACAAGGAAGGGCAGGAAGTTGGCTCAGGTCAGTGAGCTTTACACTCTTTATTCTCACAGAGAACCTAACTGCTCTGTCCTAGATTTAAAATTATCATGGCTATAGTGGGTTAGCAGCAGCCAGTTCAATACCTTGAACCCCATCCTAGAACACAAATCTCTCTTACTCTTCCTTCGTGACCCAGCCCAAAGGTTTCCTCCTCCAAGAAGCCTTCCTTGACTCCCCAGGCTGAGTTAATTCCCTGCTCCTGTGTGTTCCTTCTAGGGGCACTTTGCTCACACACCTACTATAAAATTTATTATTTTATTATAGCTGATTTGCTGACATATCTGTCTTCTCACCAAGCTCTGAATTCTTTGTGTTCTTTGTGCCTGCCACACCAATGAAGACAAGTGATATTGATATAATAAACTAAAGAGTTCATTAAGTCCTTTTAAGTCCTTTAAAAAGTGTTTCTGCTTTTTTTTTCATACAGTTGATTTAAAAAAGAAAGGAAAGTTAAAAAAAAAAAAAAAAAAAGAAAAACAAGGAAAAAAAAAAAGATGTAGTGCCCCCTTGAGGAGCCTGTGGAGAATGCAGGGGTATTGGCCTACCCCACCTCCATGGTTGCTAACATGACCACAGACATAGGGGACTGGTGATTTGATGGGTTGAGCCCTCTACCATAAGTTTTACCCTTGGGAAGACGGTTGCTGCAAAGGAGAGGCTAGGCCTCCCTATATTTGTGCCTAAGAGTCTCCTCCTGAATGCCTCTTTGTTGCTCAGATGTGGCCCTCTCTCTCTGGCTAAGCCAACTTGAAAGGTGAAATCACTGCCCTCCCCCCTACGTGGGATCAGACACCCAGGGGAGTGAATCTCCCTGGCAACGTGGAATATGACTCCCGGGGAAGAATGTAGACCCGGCATCGTGGGACGGAGAACATCTTCTTGACCAAAAGGGGGATGTGAAAGGAAATGAAATAAGCTTCAGTGGCAGAGAGATTCCTAAACGAGCCGAGAGATCACTCTGGTGGGCACTCTTACGCACACTTTAGACAACCCTTTTTAGGTTCTAAAGAATTGGGGTAGCTGGTGGTGGATACCTGAAACTATCAAACTACAACCCAGAACCCATGAATCTCGAAGACAATTGTATAAAAATGTAGCTTATGAGGGGTGACAATGGGATTGGGAAAGCCATAAGGACCAAACTCCACTTTGTCTAGTTTATGGATGGATGTGTAGAAAAGTAGGGGAAGCAAAGAAACAGACAAAGGTACGCAGTGTTCTTTTTTACTTCAATTGCTCTTTTTCACTCTAATTATTATTCTTGTTATTTTTGTGTGTGTGCTAATGAAGGTGTCAGGGATTGATTTAGGTGATGAATGTACAACTATGTAATGGTACTGTAAACAATCGAAAGTACAATTTGTTTTGTATGACTGCGTGGTATGTGAATATATCTCAATAAAATGATGATTAAAAAAAAAAAAAAAGTGTTTCTGGGCAAAACACCCCATACACACACTGCCATACATACACAGAAGGTGCTCAGTAATTGAATGGATGAATAAATGAACAAACAGACAAATGAACATTTCAATACCTTGTCATGACTCTGGCTGTGTTTGAGAATACAGACCAGTGGTGGGGTTGCAACAACTCACAGAAATGAAGTTCTGGCACTTTCTCCTACCTCTTCAATAAAGATAGAGGAATTTAAACAATTCTGGCCTAGGAAAAAGTCCAAAGAAAAGATCTAGGAAAAGTCAGAAAACCAAACTGCAACTAGTTTCAAAAGGTAATGACAACTGAGGTGAAATCTGTACCACATATGCTGCCAACCACTGCAGGGCCGAAGTTCAGAGGTAATTTCATGTTCTTAACACCTTCTGAAGAGCTGTCTTATAATCAGAGTGGAATATTTTATGCACAACAGTCAGAGATAGTATTCAAATTATTTAACAAATGGTCCAGCACCCATCCGCCAGTACTGAATGGCCGGGCGATGCTACCCTCTGGTATCTGGATCTCAGGTCTGGGGGTCCAGGAGGAGGGGTGGCAGTGCCTGGGCAGCAGGGCTTTCCAGAGGGAGGACCTCAAAGCTGCTGTGATTTGCCAACCAGTATGCCAATCAGGTTTTAAATACCTGAACTACCAGTGCAGCTGTACTGGTGCAAACCAGTGTTTATCCACAGATTATCAGACTGGACAAAAGTATAGAAAAATTCTTTCTTTTTTTGTAAGTATCTAATTTTATTTTAAAATTTTCTATTTTGAAATAATTTTAAACTTACAGAAAAGTTGCAAGAATAATACAGAGAACATATGTATTATTATTATTTATTTATTCTGAGTGATTTAAAAATAGGTAGTATATATCATGCATGCACATTTACCTCTATAAATTTCAGTGTATATTTCCTAAAAACAAAGATACTCTCTCACACAAGCACCTGTCAAATTCAGGAAATTTAACATTGATTTGATTCTTTTATCAAACCTACATAGAGTCCATGTTCTAATTTTGTCAATTGTCCCCAAAATGTCCTTTATAACACCAGTATACGATCCAGACCAGAATCACAGATTACATTTAATGTCATGTCTCTTTAGTCTCCTTTAATCTGAAACAAGTCTTCAGTCTTTCTCTGTCTTTCATGACATTAACATTTTTTAGAATAGCATAGATGTTTGTACCATATTTACTCATATGTGACTCTACAAAAAAAATTTCTTCTAAAATGTATAGTAGGTTTACAGCAGCTTTATTCATAGTTGCCAAAACTGGAAGCAGTCAAGATGTTTTTCAATAAGTGAATAGATAAACAAATGGTGGTACATCAATACAATGGAATATTATTTGGCCATAAAAAAGGAATTAAATTCTGATACAACATGGATGGACCTTGAAAACATTAGGCTAACTGAAATAAGCCATACACAAAAGGACAAATGTTATATGATTCCACTTGTATGAAGTATGTAGAACAAGCAAATTATTAGAGATACAAAGTAGATTAGAAGTTACTGAGAGCTAGCAGGAGGGATAATTGGGAGCCATTGCTTGATAGGTACAGAGGTTCTGTTTTGGGTGATGAAAAATTTTGATAATAGATGATGGTGATGGAAAAACACTGTAAACATAATTAATGCCACTGAATTGTACATTTAAAAATGGTTAGGATGGGAAATTTTATGTTATGTTACCAAAATAAAATAATAATTATAAAAAAATTAGCTACAAGCCATGAAAAGACATGATGAAGCTAGAATGCATATTGCTAAGTGAAAGAAGCCAGTCTGAAAAGGCTACTTACTGTATGATTCCCGTCATATGACATTCTGAAAACACAAAACTGTAGCGATGGTGGAAAGATCATTGGTTGTCAGTGGGGAGTGGAATGGGGGAAGGCTGAATAGGTGAAGCACGGGGGATTTTTTAGGGCAGCGAAACCCTTCTTCATTACACTGTCATTGCATATGACACTGCATTTGTCAAAATCTATAGAACTTTACAGCACAAAGAGAAAGCCTTAATACACGCAAATTTAAAAAACACATTGGGATGTCAGGGGCTCCAGAATGAAATGGAGAATGTAACAAAATAATCTAATTGTATTATAAATACTTGAAGCAACCTTTCTTGAAGAGGGTGGAGGAGTAACTTTGGAGTGGAGTCTGTAAGGCCAAAGACAAAAGAAACTGTACATAAGCCTGTACTCTAGTTGATGAAGTTGTTTCTCATGGAGATGTGGGTTAACAATTCTGATGCTGCTGTACCTGTATAATGGAATTGAACAACTAAGGAAGGAACGATTAAGGAAGGCAGATGGTGGGACCCAGTTTCCTCACTGTTGAGGGGGAGTTTACAGATAAGCTAGGGGAGGAGGCGAGAATGATCCATGTGGTAATGATCAGAGTTGGAGACATCAGTCTGAACTCATGTCTAGCTTACTATAGATACAGTTGGTTCCATAAAGAAATATTCATAGATAGGTGTATGTACAAGGCTTAGTATACATACATACATTTCTTTACTCTGTCAGCTGAAAGGGTCTAGAAGCAACTATCAATACTCCAGTAACAGCAAGCTCACCTAGTACCCAGATCTTGATTTCTAATATCAATCGCCAATAAAGGGAACCAGGGGTCCTTGGAGAAATGCCTGATTCTAGGACTGGGGGAGGAAATTTACAAGATGAGCCTGGAGCATCTCATAGTGACAGAAAGCAAGGAAATACTCAAAAACAAAGCAAAACATGGGAATATGTCAGAGGGACACAGGAGCCAAATTGAAAGAGTTCCCAATGGCCACAACTGGAACAAGTTGAGATTTAAAAAATAGTGTTGGATTATAAACCAAAATATAAAATAAATATCCTGATGTCCTTTCTGATATAAATAAATGGCTGACTAAATAAATAAATGGGGGAGAAGAGACAACCCTCCCATGCAGAAGAACTCCAAGTAATTTTTATGGATACTCCCCCTTCAAGGAGGTCAAGCATAACTCCCCACTTTTTAGGGGTGGGTTGCTCTTAATGACTTCCTTCCAGTACAGTAAGGAAAGGAGGGTGGGGAGAAACCTGACTAGTGTGTCCTCCATCAGGTTATCAAGGTCAACATCAACAGTGATGAGTCATGTTGCTAGTGTGTCCCCTTGAGATGATGTGATGAAAATGGCACTTGACTCCTGTGGTCTTTACCCCCAAACCCATAACTCCAGGCTAATGTCTAATGATGTTAAAAACATCAGACAAATTCCAATAGAGAAGCCTGGTACAAAATACCTGACCATTGCTCCTCAAAACTGTCAAGGTCATCAAAAACAAGGAAAGTCTGAGAACATGTCTCAGCCAACAGGAGTCCAAGGAGACATGACAACTAATGGTAACATGGCATCCTGGTTGGGATCCTGCAACAACAAAAAAAGGACATTAGAAAAAAACTAAGGAAATGTGAATAAAGTATGGATTTTTGTTAATAATAATGTATCAATATTGATTCATTAAGTGTAATAAATGTACCAAACTAACGTAATAATAGGGAAAACTGGATGCAGAATATATGGGAGCTCTCTGTATTAAATTCTCATTTTTTTCTGTAAACATAAAACTAATCTTAAAAATAGTTTTTTTAAAAAAACTTATATAAATAAAGTTTATTATAAAATCAGCAGCCCTTTCAAAGAAATGTATAGTAGTACTAATGATATGATTCACTGATTGGTTTGTGATACTTATTCTCATGTACAAAGGGCAGCAATAGATAAACAGAAATGTTGATAGTAGAGGAAGTTTCAATTTCCCAGTATGCAAGAGAAAGTTTTGCTTCAGAAATGTGATGATACCCACCTAATTTTCTTTGACTGCTGAGGAAAACAGAATGCTGATTTTTTTTTTTTTTCTGGATAGAAATTGTTTTTTTTTTGCCATTGAAAATTTAAATATAATTTTATGGATCCTCAGTGGGATTTGGGAAAGGTCTTAGATTTTAGAGTTTCTATTTATTATATGGTCATCAGTAATAGAAAAAATGCTATATATTAACATTTCAAACATTTTTTTTCGTGACTTTCACCTCAAAATTTAGTGATCTGTAAAACTAAATAAAGTTGGAAACTTCATCTTGAAATGACATACTAATCATAGTTAAAATGGCATGGCAAGAGGATCACGTTCTTGTGATGTTTATATACATGTTTTTAGCTGCTTTCTGTTACATAAGAGATCATATCTATTTCTCTCCCTTTCCATTTTTTTTTTCTCTTTGGCTTCATTAATAAAAATACCCTAATTCTTCTGCCTTATTTTCTCTAGAGGCTCCTTCTCTATTTCCAATGCCTCTTATTCCATCCATCTCCCAACTGGGAGGTCTCTGATCCTTGACCCTCTCTTTATTCTTCCTTTTCCCCTCTTACTCCCTATCATTGATCAATGCAGGTGACAATCAATTTCTCTCTTATCTAGAAAAGTGATTCTCAAAGTGTGGTCAGTGGGCCCATGAGAATCCCTAAGAACCTTTTCAGAGAGTCCCTGTTGTCAAAACTCTTTTCATAATAATACAAAGAGTTATTTAACCTTTTCACTGTGTTGACATTTGCTCCGATAGTGCAAAACCAATGGTGGGTAAAACTGCTGATACCTTAGCACAAATCAAGGCTGTGGTACCAAACTGTATAGTCATTGGATTCTTCACTACCATGCATTTGCAGTTAAAAAAAAAAAAAAAAAAAAGTTTCACCTAAAAATATCTTTGATGGAGTAAAATCTATTAAATCTCAATCCTTCTGTACACATCTTTTTAATAACATATGATGAAATGGAAAGTATACATATAACACTTCTGATGCACCCAAAGTATGAGGGTTGTTTGTAGAAGCACCTATGCAATTGCATGGCAAGAACTAGATACCTATTTTTTTAAATTCAGTTTTATTGAGATATATTCACATATTATACAGTCATCTGCGGTGTATAATCGTTCACAGTACTATCATATAATTGTGCATTCATCACCCCAATCTATTTTTTAACATTTTTCTTAAACCAGAAAGAATAAGAATAAAAAATAAAAGTAAAAAAAAGAGCACCCAAATCATCCCCTCCTTCCCACCTTATTTTTCATTTAGTTTTTGTCCCCATTTTTCTACTTATCCAACCATATACTGGATAAAGGTAGTGCAATCCCCAAGGCTTTCACAATCACACTGTCACCCCCTGTAAGCTACATTGTTATACAATTGTCTTCAAGAGTCAAGGCTACTGGGTTGCAGTTTGCTAGTTTCAGGTATTTACTTGTAGCTATTCCAATGTATTAAAACATAAAAAGGGTTATCTATATAATGCGTAAGAATGCCCACCAGAGTGACCTCTTGACTCCATTTGGAATCTCTCAGCCACTGAAACTTTATTTTGTTTCACTTCGCATCACCCTTTTGGTCAAGAAGATGTTCTCAATACCACGATGTTGGGTCCAGATTCATCCCTGGGAGTCATATCCTGCGTTGCCAGGGAGATTTATACCCCTGGGAGTCAGATCCCACATAGGGGGGAGGGCAGTGAGTTCACCTGCCAGGGTAGTACAGCTAGAGAGAGAGGGCCACATCTGAGCAACAAAGAGGTACTCAGGGGGAGAATCTTGGGCAGAATTATAAGCAGGTTTAGCCTCTCTTTTGCAGTAATGAGCTTCATAAGGGCAAATCCAAGATAGAGGGTTCAGCACACCAAACTACCAGTCCCCAATGCTTGTGAGAACATCAGCAACAATCCAGGTGAGGAAGCCCAACACATCCGCATTTTCCCCCAACTCCTCAGGGGGGCCCTGCATATATATTTTTATTCTCTGCCCAGATTACTTGGGGATGTGTCACTATTTCACACTAACCTATACAAACCTAGCAGGTCTCTCTTCCTATTCAAAGTTCCATGTAATTATGGTATTTGAACAAACTATATTAGTTAAATTGTTTAGGAAATATAGATCTTGCACCAACTAAACATCTCTTCCATTGGTCTCACGCAGAAGTTGAAGTTTTAAAACACAGTCAGAATTGCCTTTACCCTTTGGCCTGATTTGCCCTAGTCCTAACCGGATCTGCTTCATTCATATCTCTTACTGAAGTCTGGACTCTTTCAGCTTTTTTAACAGTTCCTGTATGTGCTAATACTGACATTCCTATCTGCCGAGCTCTAGCTCTGAGTTTCAGGTGTCACATAGATACCCAAAGTTCCAGGGATTGATCAGGTTATACACAAAGGGATCAGCATCTCAGAGTTTGGAGACAGCCATTACAATTCAGTAATAGATATGACTGCTATAAGAGCTTACAATCTGGGGACCATTACAATAAGTGTTCCCCCAATCAGCTGTGCTCTAAGATTCATTCTGAGTTTACACATTGTAATTAGTCCATATTGGTGAGGCATTACAGTGTTTGCCTTTGTTTCTGGAGTACTTCACTCAAAATGCTGCTACAGGATCCATTCACCTTGTTGTATGTCTCACAGCTTCACTCCTTCTCACAGTTGCTCAATATTCCATTGTATGCACGCACCACAGTTCACCATTCAGTTCCTCAGTGGACGTACCTTAGGCCACCTCTACCCACTGCAGATCATGCATACTGTCTCCATAAATACCAGTGTGCAATTGTCCATTCATGTCCCTGCTCTCAGATCTTCCTAGGGTATATAGGGAAAAAATATACCTATTGCAAACTATGTACTACAGTTAGTAGTATTTCAACATTCTTTCAATAGCAATGAATATACTATACCAATACTGAGTCAATAATGGAGGGGGGATGGTTAGGGGTAAGGGAGGATTTGAGTTTTCTTGTTTTTATTTCTTTTCTGGAATAATGAAAATGTTCTAAAAATTAAAAAAAAAAAATTGTGGTGATGGATGCATAGCTGTATGATGGTACCATGGGCAATTGATTGTGCATTTTGGATGATTATATGGTATATGAACAATCTCAATAAAACTTAATTAAAAATATATATAAGCCAGTTTTACCATGGCTCACGAGGTCCTACATAGTCTGCTCTCTCCCTCAGCCCTGCTCTGTCCCCAGCACCCTCTGGCTCACACCACTGGAGCCTGCTTTCTGTAGCTCCCATATGTCAGGCATGCTGGGCCTTAGGGTCTGCATTATCCACTCCCTCTGCCTGGAACACTCTTTCCCAGACACTCACAGAGCCAATTCCCACACCTCCTTTTCTTTGCTCAAATCTCACCTGCTCATTAGTGCCTATTCTGACCACCTATTTGGTACTGTAAGCTCTCTTCTCCTTTCTGCTTCTTACTCTGCTTGACAACTTCTTTTTTTCATAGCAATAATCTCCTAACATACAAGATTACTTATGTTTAATGTGCATTTTCTGTCTCTCCACTCTAGACTGTAAATTCCAAGAAGGCAGGAATCTTTGTCTGTTTTGTTTACCAATGTACCACACAACCCAGAACAGTGCCTGGCACATTGTAAGTACCCAGTGAATATTTGTGGAATAAATGGATTTAGCCATTAAAAAAAAAAACAAAAAACAAAAAAGAAACAATTAGTTTGAATTTGGATATAGTATCAAAGAAGAATATCCACAATTATCTGGAAAGGTTATTAAAATACCCCTCCTTTTTCCAACTACATATCCCTGTGAGGCTGGATTTTCTTCATATACTTCAAACAGCATATCACAACAGATTGAATGCAGAAGCTGTGGTCTTCTTTAAAGCCAGACATTAAAGATATTTGCACTCTTTAAACATTAAAAAGTATAACTCTTCTAACTTTTGGGGGGAAGTTATTTTTCATAAAATATAATTTAAGATGCAATTAAGTCATTTTTAAATGAATAAAATTTTTAATTTTAGTTGCTAATATGGTAAAAAAAAAGATGATATAACTCACAAAAACAAAAGCTTTTTGGGGTACTCAATGATTTTTAAGAATGTATAAGAATTCTGAGACTGAAATTTGGGAGCTCTTCCTACTATGAAAGAAATAATCTTTCATCCAAGCTCCAGTCTCAATTACAATTTCTTTAATAGTCAGCATCTAATTTATTGGTGTACAGAAAGAACTAGCTTTGGAGGGATGTGGCCTGATCTGAAGAGTAGTAAGGGAAACCTTTCCCCTCATCCCCAGTATCTATTCACCTGCCATAGGACCTCATTGCTATTCTTTAGATATAAGTCACCTGGACTTCTCCTCAAATCTAAATACATATAAATGGAAATATAGTAATTATCAGCCATCCATGCATTAAAATAGTAGCTACCTTTTGAGTATTGACTAATGTTTCAAGCTTTATGCCATGAAGAATGAACTTTTATCATTCTACTTTTCAATGAAGAAACTTACATTGGCTTTATTATATTAACTTTATTCAACAAGGCTCTAAGGGAAAGTGACATATATATATAACATAAGGTACAATATGGCCCATTCTACCAGGAGAAAAAGATAGACGTCTGAAACCTAGTGTGTATGTCCCATGGCAGCTAATTCTGGGTGGCACATTTACCGAGGAGGAGGCAGGCAACAGGGAAGGAGATGTGATTCAGCTCTCCCTACTTAGCCCTAACCCTGGTGGCCTTTGTTTCCTTGTGTTTCAGAGAGCCAGTCCCTCTCCCTCCTTGGACCATTTTGAAACCTTATAATCCCTTTCCATACCCCATGTGTACCTAAGTATCAGAACTTAAAAAAAAAAAAGACAAACCCAGACAAAATTAACATTAAAAAAATAAATTTATTTCAACTTTGAAATTCTGAAGAACAAGGATACAGAGAATCAGTACAAAGAGCAAAAATTAAAACATGAAAAATAAGACAGAAAGGCATTCTGCCAGCAATAATCTGAGTTTACACACAAACATATCTTAAAAAAGGCATTTCTCCACTTTTCTCAAAAAAGCAAAATATTAATGCCAACAGCTTTTTTTTAAATTCATTTTATTGAGATATATTCACATACCATGCAGTCATACAAAACAAATTGTACATTCGATTGTCCACAGTACCATTGCATAGTTGTACATTCATCACCTAAATCAATCCCTGACACCTTCACTACCACACACACAAAAATAACAAGAATAATAATTAAAGTGAAAAAGAGCAATTAAAGTAAAAAAGAACACTGGGTGCCTTTATTTGTTTGTTTTTTTCTTTCCCCAATTTTTCTACTCATCCATCCGTAAACTAGACAAAGGGGAGTATGGTCCATATGGCTTTCCCAATCCCATTGTCACCCCTCATAAGCTACATTTTTATACAATTGTCTTCAAGATTCATGGGTTCTGGGTTGTAGTTTGATGGTTTCAGGTATCTACCACCAGCTACCCCAATTCATTAGAACCTAAAAAGGGTTGTCTATATTGTACGTAAGAGTGCCCACCAGAGTGACCTCTCAGCTCCTTTTGGAATCTCTCTGCCACTGAAGCTTATTTCATTTCCTTTCACTTCCCCTTTTTGGTCAAGAAGATGCTCTCCATCCCATTATGCCGGTCTACATTCCTCCCCGGGAGTCATGTCCCATGTTGCCAGGGAGATTCACTCCCCTGGGTGTCAGATCCCACGTAGGGGGGAAGGCAGTGATTTCATCTGCCATGTTGAATGCCAACAGCTTTTGAAACTGCTCAGTTTCTTTCCCAAAATCATTTGGTGAAAATTTACATAAGTGATGATAACCCAGTCCATTTTTCAAAGATATAAAGTAAAATTATGACATTCTTTCTTGACATATTATAGACTATTTTAACTTGAAATACACAAAAATTATCAATTAACTTTGCATTTGTCACAGCATTTTTCACATCTTTTCTAATCAACAAGGAAAAATACACATGACATATATGTTTTTCAGAAAGACAGTATTCCAGCTTTTATCTGTAATTTGTGCAAAACCTCAGAAACTCAACAAGCACATGATTATTTTAAATAACACTGACAGCTTAAAAATAAAAATACAATTATTTGGAGGAGGACCTTACAATATATTTCTGGCCATAAAACCTCTGGTGTAAATATCAAAGGCATATTTTGCCTAAGTTATCACCGACTGAATAAAAAGGCTAAAAAGAGATATGAAAGTCTGTGGTATCCACAAAGAAACAATCACAGTTGTTCATCCAAATACCCAGGGGATTCTTCTCTAGCTAGATTTAAGTTGCTGTGATACAATGATTGGGTTTATTCCATGATAAACAGCACTTAAGATTAAAAAAAGACCTTTGAGATCAAATTGAACACACTTATTAAATGGATATGGAAAATGCCATCCAGAGAGAATAAATGACTTGTCCAGATAGCAAGAAACAGATCCAGAACATAGACCCAGAGTTCCTGATTCCCAAATAAGTTCTTCTGGTAACAGATTCTATATAACTTATTGTCACTGGATTACACAGAACATTATAACTTCAATATAAATCAATGCAAAATACTCTGCCAAAATCAGAATTACTAATTCATTTCAAATGTATTCATTACCTGATCGGTCTTTTGTGTGTGTGTGAACATACTATAAATATCATGACTGTCAAATGTCATTACTCTAAAGATATTCCCTATCAGCTTAGAGAGTCAAGACACCAACATTTAAATTCCCACTGTATGCAAAATGCAATGGTAGGCACTGTGGACACAGAATTGGTCCTAATCTCCCTACCCTGAGCATGTAAAGGAGCAGGCTGTTCCAACAGTACGATGACTATTACGCACACTCTGGGGGAAGAAAAGACTCCATGCTCCAATGGGACGTACCTGGGCATACATACTATTCCTTAAAGGAGAATGGTCATTAAAAATGATACTGCGGAATTACAATAGCATTTCAAGATGTCTTCACTAAATGGGAACACTTAGGCTATCTAAAATTTTTACAGATTTCCTTATCTCAGGAAGTTTCAAGGCAAAAGTATAGGATGTGATACAGGAAATCATGAAAAAAAAAACAGTAACATTTATGATGAAATAATCTGCCAGAAAAATATATATTGAAAGAGAAAATAATAAAAGAAGAAAGTTAAAAAAAAAAAAAAAAAAAAAAAAGTAAAATCCTGCTCTATTTCAAGTTGGAGTGAAAAAATACGTTGTTACCATTTACACCATGACAGGACAGTACCATAGAGCTCTCAAGACAAATAAGCCTGTGTCTGGGCTCCTGAGCTTAATTAGGACACAATTCGAAGATCAAAGTCATGGGTTCAATTAATACAGAAAAGTTATCTTTTTCTCTGTAACAGAAAAAAACCTGTTTCGTGGCCATAGACAGTACCTATTACAAAGAATATAAGAAACGGAAAACAAATTAGAGGTCACCTGGAAGTCCGGCCCCAATATTGTCCTTAGGTGAGTTAGTAGCATTGTGTTGGTGTACTGTATTCATACTGAGGGGGCTTGGACAGTTGGTCAGCACAGTGGAAAAGTAGCCAATTAGGAATATATATTAGCTCCACTGAATATTTTTATAAAAATGTATATACTCCTATGTGACTTAAGGGGATTGGACCCCCTTATTATCATTTTAAGAAGCCTTCTAAGCTTCCATTTTCTACAAAAAAGAAAAACATCTACTTTTGAAAAATACATGTCAAAAAGCTTACTTTCAGACAGAATATAAGATTTAAAATGGGACACAGTAGATAAATGGTAGTGTTTAAATGATATATTTTAAGCAAAAGTAATTGTGCATTTAGAGTTCATAACAGTAATTTCAAGTAAGTGTCCCTTCTCCATAATCTATAAATCAAGCCTTACTGCTCATATATTTCTTCAAGGATCATTACACTGTATCTCAATTATCACATGATATTTGGGCATCAACTTTTCCTTTCACCTCAAATTGCTGATTCTGACTGCTTGGACAAAATAGCTTTTGGTTCTTGATCTGTGGGACTGTCAACCAGCACCTGTAAAAGAATCAGAAAATAAAAAATTTTGAACATCTGGCAGAACAACAGTTAAGTCAGAAAAAAAAAAGCTCACTGATTAGATAGATTTCATTTGCATTTGAGATGCAATTTTTTTAATAATGTAATCATAAAAAGTCATTACTTACAGCTTTAACATCAACATTTGTAATTCCTGTATTTATATTATGTCTTCTTAGATCAGACTTGATCAATGCTGAAACAAAGAAGCATCAATACAGTTACCATAAAGTATGTATAAATACACTTTTCTCTAAGGAATACAAACTCTTTTAGATATTATCAAATTTAGCACTCTATAGTATTGTAATATTCAGCAGTGTCTTTGGAGCCCAAAAAAATAACAGTACTTCTCTAAGCCATTAACTTAATTAGCAAGCCATTCACTGAGCAAACATGGAATGCTACAAACCAAAGACACAAAGATGAAAAGCATAATCTTTTCCCTAAAGCAGGAATATTGACATGCAAACAATTATAATACCGTATGATAACTGCAAAAATGTAAATATGTACAAGGTATAGAGGAAGCATGAAGGAAATAATGCTTCTGCCAGCCAAAAGAAATCACAGAAGGCTTCCCAGAGGAGAAGCATTTGAATTGAGACTTGAAAACTGAGCAGCAACTTGTCATGCTCAGTTGGGATACAAGAAGGAGGTGTCAGGACCTGAAGCCGCATCAGCAGGAATCATGTACACAATCATGTACACAAAAAAGATCATATTGTATCTGAGTAGGGAGTGACACCAGCAGACTATGTATTAGGAGTTCACTCCTGCAGCCATGTGGAGGCTGAGTACAGGCAGCAAGACTAAAGGCAGGAAGGCCAGTCAAGAGGCTTCAGTCCTGGCGGGAGCTGGCAAGTGCCAGAACATGGGAAGAATGGTGATACAGGGACAGATTTCAGAGATATTCAAGAATAGAACCAATAAGATTTGATGATTGATCAGATATGAGAAATAGGGAAGGGAAAAGAGAGAAAGAAAAAACTGGGTGACTTAGAGTTTGCTTGCATGGGCAACTGAATGTATGGTGGTCCCAATTATTAAAACTGAGAACATAAGAGGGAGAATAGTAGTGGTGGGAGGATGGTAAATTCAGTTCTGGATTTGCTGAGTATGAGATGTGCAAGGAACATCCAAATGGGAGACAAATATATGATTAGATACATGGGTCTGAAATGTCAAAGAGGTCAGGGTCTAGAGATACAAATTTGTAAATTACTAGTGTAAAGTGGTAATTAAAGTCTAAAGAAGAGTGCTTAAGAAGAGCATAAAATACAAAAAGAAGACAAAATTTGTGGGCAGTTAAGTAATCTAATTAGTCATAAAGCAAAGTTGAAATAAAAGATGAAAGCTGGTCTAATGATTCCTTTGAAATCCATACTGCTCCCTATAATTCTGCTCCATTACTGACACCAGTATTTTGGAAAAAAAGATATTTATGCTGGGCTAATATGGCCTTTATGAATATGCTAAAATGACTTTAAAGAAATTTGTGATGTTGTGTAATGGAATCAGATTTAAAAGAAGTTTAGATATTAAAACACTGTTTAAATTCCAGCAATGATTGGCATTGACAGATCAGCTCTACAATGCCAAAGAATCTGTCACGGCTCTGACTTTTTTTCTTCACCATTGTGCCACATCAGCACCATCCACTGATTTTTTTTTTAATAGGGGGAAAAATGTATATTTCTTTGCCATTAATACTAGTTATGGAATATTAGAAACAGCATGAATGGCATTATCAACTACTTGTTTCTATGGACACAATGAGCTAAGGACAAATCAAAATCCTTCACAGAGAGCTATTATTTGAAATGGTAATTCCTATATCAAAAAAAAGAACTCACAGAAATTCTAGGGAAAAAAAATAAGGAAAGGTACCTCCTTTATGGTACCTCTGAATTTTCCAGCCCTTTTCCTCTGTAAAAATGAATGCTGAATATAAAATCTATGAAGTTCTCTCCAGTAAAACACTCAAAATATGAGAGAAATTAGCATTGTTACATGGTAAAGGCATCAATCTGAAACTGATTTTAAAGATTTTTGTTTGCTTCTTAATTAATTTTCTAGATTGGATTTATGTTAATAACATTTATGACTATGATTATAAAAATATTGTGAAAAGGAAGTCCAAACTGCTTTCTTTTTTGGTGCAAAAATAACAACCAAATAGATACTAGTCTGAAAATTAAGAATCAACATGGAATTATGACAGGTCAGTAGTTAAGGTGGTTAGTATCACACATTACAGTTTTGTTTGTTTATTTTACTAACTGAAGATAAAAAGGGGGAGAAAAGCTCTGTATTGGTTAAGATTTTTTCTTTGAGGAAATAGGGTATGTTGACTTTCTTTGAGCATAATATATGAATGCTAGTGACCTTATGTGGTAGTGTATATCTCAAATAAATGTTTATCACTGGTAAGATTTCATATTAAGGATTTCAAAAAGAATGACCAGGGGAGGCGGGGCAAGATGGCGGACTGGTGAGCTGTATGTGTTAGTTATTCCTCCAGGAAAGTAGGTAGAAAGCCAGGAACTGCATGGACTGGACACCACAGAGCAATCTGACTTTGGGCATACTTCATACAACACTCATGAACACGTGGAACTGCTGAGATCAGCGAAATCTGTAAGTTTTTGTGGCCAGGGGACCCGCAACCCTCCCTGCCAGGCTCAGTCCCGTGGGAGGAGGGGCTGTCAGCTCCGGGAAGGAGAAGGGAGAACTGCAGTGGTAGCCCTTATCAGAAACTCATTCTACTGATCCAGACTCCAACCATAGATAGACTGAGACCAGACACCAGAGAATCTGAGAGCAGCCAGCCCACCAGAGAGGAGACAGGCATAGAAAAAAAACAACACAAAAAACTCCAAAATAAAAGCGGAGGATTTTTGGAGTTCTGGTGAACATAGAAAGGGGAAGGGCAGAGCTCAGGCCCTGAGGCTCATATGCAAATCCCGAAGAAAAGCTGATCTCTCTGCCCTGTGGACCTGTCCTTAATAGCCCTAATTGCTTTGTCTCTTAACATTTCAATAACCCATTAGATCTCTGAGGAGGGCCCTTTTTTTTAATCCTTTTTTCTTTTTCTAAAAAAATTACTCTAAGAAGCCCAATACAGAAAGCTTCAAAGAATTGCAATTTGGGCACGTCAAGTCAAGAGCAGAACTAAGAGAGCTCTGAGACAAAAGGCAATAATCCAGTGGCTGAGAAAATTCACTAAACAACACAACTTCCCAAGAAAAGGGGGGTGTCCGCTCACAGCCATCATCCTGGTGGACAGGAAACACTCCTGCTCATTGCCAGCCCCATAGCCCAGAGCTGCCCCAGACAACCCAGTGTGACGGAAGTGCTTCAAATAACAGGCACACACCACAAAACTGGGCGTGGACAGTAGCCTTCCCTGCAACCTCAGCTGACTGTCCCAGAGTTGGGAAGGTGGAGCAGTGTGAATTAACAAAGCCCCATTCAGCCATCATTTCAGCAGACTGGGAGCCTCCCTACACAGCCCAGCAACCCAGAACTGCCCTGGGGGGACGGCACTCACCTGTGACATAGCACAGTCATCCCTCAACAGAGGGCCAGGGGGTGCACGGCCTGGAAGAGGGACCCACGTGCAAGTCTCAGGAGCCACACGCCAATACCAAGGACTTGTGCGTCAGTGGCAGAGACAAACTGTGGCAGGACTGAACTGAAGGATTAGACTATTGCAGCAGCTTTAAAACTCTAGGATCACCAGGGAGATTTGATTGTTAGAGCCACCCCCCCTCCCTGACTGCCCAGAAACACGCCCCATATACAGGGCAGGCAACACCAACTACACACGCAAGCTTGGTACACCAATTGGACCCCACAAGACTCACTCCCCCACTCACCAAAAAGGCTAAGCAGGGGAGAACTGGCTTGTGGAGAACAGGTGGCTCGTGGACGCCACCTGCTGGTTAGTTAGAGAAAGTGTACTCCACGAAGCTGTAGATCTGACAAATTAGAGATAAGGACTTCAATTGGTCTACACATCCTAAAAGAACCCTATCAAGTTCAGCAAATGCCACGAGGCCAAAAACAACAGAAAATTATAAAGCATATGAAAAAACCAGACGATATGGATAACCCAAGCCCAAGCACCCAAATCAAAAGATCAGAGGAGACACAGCACCTAGAGCAGCTACTCAAAGAACTAAAGATGAACAATGAGACCATAGTACGGGATACAAAGGAAATCAAGAAGACCCTAGAAGAGCATAAAGAAGACATTGCAAGACTAAATAAAAAAATGGATGACCTTATGGAAATTAAAGAAACTGTTGACCAAATTAAAAAGATTCTGGACACTCATAGTACAAGACTAGAGGAAGTTGAACAATGAATCAGTGACCTGGAAGTTGACAGAATGGAAAATGAAAGCATAAAAGAAAGAATGGGGAAAAAAATTGAAAAAATCGAAATGGACCTCAGGGATATGATAGATAATATGAAACATCTGAATATAAGACTCATTGGTGTTCCAGAAGGGGAAGAAAAGGGTAAAGGTCTAGGAAGAGTATTCAAAGAAATTGTTGGGGAAAACTTCCCAAATCTTCTAAACAACATAAATACACAAATCATAAATGCTCAGCGAACTCCAAACAGAATAAATCCAAATAAACCCACTCCGAGACATATTCTGATCACACTGTCAAACACAGAAGAGAAGGAGCAAGTTCTGAAAGCAGCAAGAGAAAAGCAATTCACCACATACAAAGGAAACAGCATAAGACTAAGTAGTGACTACTCAGCAGCCACCATGGAGGCAAGAAGGCAGTGGCACGATATATTTAAAATTCTGAGTGAGAAAAATTTCCAGCCAAGAATACTTTATCCAGCAAAGCTCTCCTTCAAATTGAGGGAGAGCTTAAATTTTTCACAGACAAACAAATGCTGAGAGAATTTGCTAACAAGAGACCTGCCCTACTGGAGATACTAAAGGGAGCCCTACAGACAGAGAAACAAAGAAAGGACAGAGAGACTTGGAGAAAGGTTCAGTACTAAAGAGATTCGGTATGGGTACAATAAAGGATATTAATAGAGAGAGGGGAAAAATATGACAAACATAAACCAAAGGATAAGATGGCTGATTCAAGAAATGCCTTCATGGTTATAACATTGAATGTAAATGGATTAAACTCCCCAATTAAAAGATATAGATTCGCAGAATGGATCAAAAAAAATGAACCATCAATATGTTGCATACAAGAGACTCATCTTAGACACAGGGACACAAAGAAACTGAAAGTGAAAGGATGGAAAAAAATATTTCATGCAAGCTACAGCCAAAAGAAAGCAGGTGTAGCAATATTAATCTCAGATAAAATAGACTTCAAATGCAGGGATGTTTTGAGAGACAAAGAAGGCCACTACATACTAATAAAAGGGGCAATTCAGCAAGAAGAAATAACAATCGTAAATGTCTATGCACCCAATCAAGGTGCCACACAATACATGAGAGAAACATTGGCAAAACTAAAGGAAGCAATTGATGTTTCCACAATAATTGTGGGAGACTTCAACACATCACTCTCTCCTGTAGATAGATCAACCAGACAGAAGACCAATAAGAAAATTGAAAACCTAAACAATCTGATAAATGAATTAGATTTAACAGACATATACAGGACATTACATCCCAAATCACCAGGATACACATACTTTTCTAGTGCTCACGGAACTTTCTCCAGAATAGATCATATGCTGGGACATAAAACAAGCCTCAATAAATTTAAAAAGATTGAAATTATTCAAAGCACATTCTCTGACAACAATGGAATACAATTAGAAGTCAATAATCATCAGAGACTTAGAAAATTCACAAATACCTGGAGGTTAAACAACACACTCCTAAACAATCAGTGGGTTAAACAAGAAACAGCAAGAGAAATTGCTAAATATATAGAGACGAATGAAAATGAGAACACAACACACGAAATCCTATGGGATGCAGCAAAAGCAGTGCTAAGGGGGAAATTTATAGCACTAAACGCATATATTAAAAAGGAAGAAAGAGCCAAAATCAAAGAACTAACGGATCAACTCAAGAAGCTAGAAAATGAACAGCAAACCAATCCTAAACCAAGTAGAAGAAAAGAAATAACAAGGATTAAAGCAGAAATAAATGACATAGAGAACAAAAAAACAATAGAGAGGATAAATATCACCAAAAGTTGGTTCTTTGAGAAGATCAACAAGATTGACAAGCCCCTAGCTAGACTGACAAAATCAAAAAGAGAGAAGACCCATATAAACAAAATAATGAATGAAAAAGGTGACATAACTGCAGATCCTGAAGAAATTAAAAAAATTGTAAGAAGATATTATGAACAACTGTATGGCAACAAACTGGATAATGCAGAAGAAATGGACAATTTCCTGGAAACATATGAGCAACCTAGACTGACCAGAGAAGAAATAGAAAACCTCAACCAACCCATCACAAGCAAAGAGATCCAATCAGTCATCAAAAATCTTCCCACAAATAAATGCCCAGGGCCAGATGGCTTCAAAGGGGAATTCTACCAAACTTTCCAGAAAGAACTGACACCAATCTTACTCAAACTCTTTCAAAACATTGAAGAAAATGGAACACTACCTAACTCATTTTATGAAGCTAACATCAATCTAATACCAAAACCAGGCAAAGATGCTACAAAAAAGGAAAACTACCGGCCAATCTCCCTAATGAATATAGATGCAAAAATCCTCAACAAAATACTTGCAAATCGAATCCAAAGACACATTAAAAAAATCATACACCATGACCAAGTGGGGTTCATTCCAGGCATGCAAGGATGGTTCAACATAAGAAAATCAATCAATGTATTACAACACATTAACAAGTCAAAAGGAAAAAATCAACTGATCATCTCAATAGATGCTGAAAAAGCATTTGACAAAATCCAACATCCCTTTTTGATAAAAACACTTCAAAAGGTAGGAATTGAAGGAAACTTCCTCAACATGATAAAGAGCATATATGAAAAACCCACAGCCAGCATAGTACTCAATGGTGAGAGACTGAAAGCCTTCCCTCTAAGATCAGGAACAAGACAAGGATGCCCGCTGTCACCACTGTTATTCAACATTGTGCTGGAAGTGCTAGCCAGGGCAATCCGGCAAGACAAAGAAATAAAAGGCATCCAAATTGGAAAAGAAGAAGTAAAACTGTCATTGTTTGCAGATGATATGATCTTATATCTAGAAAACCCTGAGAAATCGACGATACAGCTACTAGAGCTAATAAACAAATTTAGCAAAGTAGCGGGATACAAGGTTAATGCACATAAGTCATTAATGTTTCTATATGCTAGAAATGAACAAACTGAAGAGACACTCAAGAAAAAGATACCATTTTCAATAGCAACTAAAAAAATCAAGTACCTAGGAATAAACTTAACCAAAGATGTAAAAGACCTATACAAAGAAAACTACGTAACTCTACTAAAAGAAATAGAAGGGGACCTTAAAAGATGGAAAAATATTCCATGTTCATGGATAGGAAGACTAAATGTCATTAAGATGTCAATTCTACCCAAACTCATCTACAGATTCAATGCAATCCCAATCAAAATTCCAACAGCCTACTTTGCAGACTTGGAAAAGCTAGTTATCAAATTTATTTGGAAAGGGAAGATGCCTCGAATTGCTAAAGACACTCTAAAAAAGAAAAACGAAGTGGGAGGACTTACACTCCCTGACTTTGAAGCTTATTATAAAGCCACAGTTGCCAAAACAGCATGGTACTGGCACAAAGATAGACATATAGATTAATGGAATCGAATTGAGAATTCAGAGATAGACCCTCAGATCTATGGCCGACTGATCTTTGATAAGGCCCCCAAAGTCACGGAACTGAGTCATAATGGTCTTTTCAACAAATGGGGCTGGGAGAGTTGGATATCCATATCCAAAAGAATGAAAGAGGACCCCTACCTCACCCCCTACACAAAAATTAACTCAAAATGGAAGAAAGATCTCAATATAAAAGAAAGTACCATAAAACTCCTAGAAAATAATGTAGGAAAACATCTTCAAGACCTTGTATTAGGCGGCCACTTCCTAGACTTTACCCAAAAGCACAAGCAACAAAAGAAAAAATAGATAAATGGGAACTCCTCAAGCTTAGAAGTTTCTGCACCTCAAAGGAATTTCTCAAAAAGGTAAAGAGGCAGCCAACTCAATAGGAAAAAATTTTTGGAAACCATGTATCTGACAAAAGACTGATATCTTGCATATATAAAGAAATCCTACAACTCAATGACAATAGTACAGACAGCCCAATTATAAAATGGGCAAAAGATATGAAAAGACAGTTCTCTGAAGAGGAAATACAAATGGCCAAGAAACACATGAAAAAATGTTCAGCTTCACTAGCTACTAGAGAGATGCAAATTAAGACCACAATGAGATACCATCTCACACCGATTAGAATGGCTGCCATTAAACAAACAGGAAACTACAAATGCTGGAGGGGATGTGGAGAAATTGGAACTCTTATTCATTGTTGGTGGGACTGTATAATGGTTCAGCCACTCTGGAAGTCAGTCTGGCAGTTCCTTAGAAAACTAGATATAGAGTTACCATTCGATCCAGCGATTGCACTTCTCGGTATATACCCGGAAGATCGGAAAGCAGTAACACGAACAGATATCTGCACGCCAATGTTCATAGCAGCATTATTCACAATTGCCAAGAGATGGAAACAACCCAAATGTCCTTCAACAGATGAGTGGATAAATAAAATGTGGTATATACACACGATGGAATACTACGCGGCAGTCAGAAGGAACGATCTCGTGAAACATATGACAACATGGATGAACCTTGAAGACATAATGCTGAGCAAAATAAGCCAGGCACAAAAAGAGAAATATATGCTACCACTAATGTGAACTTTGAAAAATGTAAAACAAATGGTTTATAATGTAGAATGTAGGGGAACTAGCAATAGAGAGCAATTAAGGAAGGGGGAACAAAAATCCAAGAAGAACAGATAAGCTATTTAACGTTCTGGGGATGCCCAGGAATGAGTATGCTCTGTTAATTTCTGATGGATATAGTAGGAACAAGTTCACAGAAATGTTGCTATATTAGGTAACTTTCTTGGGGTTAAGCAGGAACATGTTGGAAGTTAAGCAGTTATCTTAGGTTAGTTGTCTTTTTCTTACTCCCTTGTTATGGTCTCTTTGAAATGTTCTTTTATTGTATGTTTGTTTTCTTTTTAACTTTTTTTTCATACAGTTGATTTAAAAAAGAAGGGAAGGTTAAAAAAAAAAAAAGAAAAACAAGGAAAAAAAGATGTAGTGCCCCCTTGAGGAGCCTGTGGAGAATGCAGGGGTATTGGCCTACCCCACCTCGATGGTTGCTAACATGACCACAAACATAGGGGACTGGTGGTTTGATGGGTTGAGCCCTCTACCATAGGTTTTACCCTTGGGAAGACGGTTGCTGCAAAGGACAGGCTAGGCCTCCCTATAATTGTGCCTAAGAGCCTCCTCCCGAATGCCTCTTAGTTGCTCAGATGTGGCCCTCTCTCTCTGGCTAAGCCAACTTGAAAGGTGAAATCACTGCCCTCCCCCCTACGTGGGATCAGACACCCAGGGGAGTGAATCTCCCTGGCAACGTGGAATATGATTCCCGGGGAGGAATGTAGACCCGGCATCGTGGGACGGAGAACATCTTCTTGACCAAAAGGGGGATGTGAAAGGAAATGAAATAAGCTTCACTAGCAGAGAGATTCCAGAAGGAGCCGAGAGGTCACTCTGGTGGGCACTCTTACGCACACTTTAGACAACCCTTTTTAGGTTCTAAAGAATTGGGGTAGCTGGTGGTGGATACCTGAAACTATCAAACTACAACCCAGAACCCATGAATCTCGAAGACAGTTGTATAAAAATGTAGCTTATGAGGGGTGACAAGGGGATTGGGAAAGCCATAAGGACCACACTCCACTTTGTCTAGTTTATGGATGGATGAGTAGAAAAATAGGGGAAGGAAACAGACAAAGGTACGCAGTGTTCTTTTTTACTTCAATTGCTCTTTTTCACTCTAATTATTATTCTTGTTATTTTTGTGTGTGTGCTAATGAAGGTGTCAGGGATTGATTTAGGTGATGAATGTACAACTATGTAATGGTACTGTGAACAATCAAAAGTACGATTTGTTTTGTATGACTGCGTGGTATGTGAATATATCTCAATAAAATGAAGATCAAAAAAAAAAAAAAAAAGAATGACCAGGAATTCAACAAACATAAAAAGTTAAGACTTGATTCACTTCTTTCTCACAGCTTCTGTCTTTGTATTAACTTATGACCAGATCAAAGAAAATAATTTCTCCTCAAGTAATCATGGTTTTGGTTCTCATGTTGGTAAAGGAATGCAGAAAGAATTTAACAAAGTGAAATTATAGTAGAAGCCAACATGGGCCTGGGAGCACTGTTGTACATTTCTCATGAGTCGAAATCTATTTTTACGCCCATGTACACGGACAAACTGTGGATAAAAGTTCTTTTATATTCTCTTTTTCTGGAAACTAGGCACACCCCTGCCCATGTTTATTCTGATTATACCTAATACATGTAAGAAGTGGCCAACTATTTCACATGCTATTTCCTCCACTACCATTTGATGTCATATCACCACCACCACCACCACATTTAATAACAGCTAACATATATTAGGTACTTCCTACACACCAGACACTATCCTAGGAGCTTTATAGGGACCCCCTCAGTTATTCTCATAGCAATCCTACAAGGCAAATTTTTAATGCCCCATTATATAATTGAGGAAACGAAGATTTGAGAAGTTAAGCAACTTGTCTGACGTCACACATCTAATAAGTGGCAAAATCAGAATCTGAGGCCAGGTCTACCCAACTCCAGGACTTTACTGACTTTTGTTACAATGGTTTTATATTCTATGAATAATAATTCTATTGAATTTGAAACCTGCAAAATGAAGGTTTCATATCCTTAGAAGAAAATAAATATTCTGCTTTTTACTTCATTTTCTCTGAGTTCTACCAAGGTATTGAGAAGCAATATACATGAAAATTTAATATACAGACAATATGATACAAGTACTTTTGCTGGGGAAATACCCTAATTTACCTGTTAAAATGATGCCTACAAGCATCCAAACACAGAGGAAAATGTTTCCTGCCCAAGGACCATAGCCTGTTGTGAGTTTTCCTTGAGCCAATGTGAAAAGAATTCCAAATATCTAAAGTAAAATAAGAGAAATAAGTTTTATTAGGTTTGCTTCTTTGAAACAAGAATTCAGATTTTCCGAGAACTTTTCTTAACTAATTTTCTTTATATAATTTAGCCCCTAGAAACATTCACTGAAATGTGAAGCTGTTACAGGGAAAAACTACAGTCAAACTCACTGTCCACTAGAATACTGGGTAAACTAATCAGCTCAGGTTCAAGAGAAACAAGGGGCTTACCTGTGCAGCAGCATTAAGAAGGCCAGACGAAGTACCTTCAGATTCAGGGTAAGTAATTTCAACAGCAAATTCAAAACCCAAGGGGATGTAACCAGTCATGAAGAAACTAGAAAATTAAATCCAGAATTACAGACCAAAAAAACACAGTATCTCAAATTCATATAATTGTTCTACCTCTCAGGACTATTCTAAAGATCAAATAAGTGAATATTTTAACATTGCTATGTGAAAGTAAGGCAGTATTATTATTGACCAATCAGACCAAGGTCATAAGAACTGGGAAGCAGAGCGATTCCTAACTTTTTTCCGAGAAAAATGTATCTCTAGTTCTCTAAGTCAACTATCATTCTAACCAAATAAAGATTCTTAGATGAAGCAGATCTTATCCATATTTTTCACTCACACTATAGCAAAAAGCATTTTTAAACTATTTTGTATAGTTCTAAAGATCTACACATTTATATACACAGAACAGATCCTTCAAAGTTTAAAATATTAAGAAACCTTTAGGTGAACTTAAAAAATTAAAAATCACAGAAATAACACTTGAGAATTACACCATGCTGTCAATTCTCTTAAATACATTTGGTACTTACCCAAGCACCCCTCCAGTAATAAACACGATGATAAGGTATCCAAGGTCCAATGTGAAAGTAAATAAAACCATTCCAATAAAAGACAAAATGTAAACTGTCAGAGTAGTCTGTCTAAAAACAAAACGAACAAAATTGTTAGTATTTTGTCTGATTCTTCTAGGTACATGTGGCTAACAATTGCTCTCCCCATATAATAATATAATCTTTGATTTTCAAGATTCATCCCTTCTTGTCAATGGAAAATGTATCCAACAAAACATGGACTTCAAAATATAATGTAAGATTCAAGAGGAGCAGACAACAAAATCCATATCATATCCAATGCTCAGCTGCAAAGGAACACGAAGGTAGCTAAAATCATATGATAGTTCCTAACCATGTTTCAAGATTCAGATCAAATTCTACCTCTTCCAAAACACCTTTCTTACCACTCTAACTTTCACATGTCTCCCCTTCTTTCAAAGTCCCTTATCACTTATCTCCATAATTGCAACTGGACAGCTATTGGACTCTTGACACCTATTTTAATTGGTTATACTATTATTATTTAATGTTTCATTTGTGAAGGTCTTATTTTACCCCATTTAGACTGGAATTATCTTAAGTACGAGGATCATATATTTCTTGCCACAATTCCAAGCTAAGAGCTATGCATACAACAGAAGTTAGTGAACTGAGAAGAAAGCCAGGGGAACAAAATAGACATTTTTATGCCTATCAATAATAGTTTTCTAACAATATAATAGACTAAGAACTGTTCAGAAGTTTGATCCTTTCCATGTGCTCCTTTCATCAACAAATTTAGTGGGTTTCACCCTAAGCCACCATTTCATAATAATGAAGCTGCAGTGACTGCTGTCTGAAATTATGGGAGACCTACCTGGAGAAATTGCAAGTTCAGAGCTACTTTTTTTTTTTTTTTTTTTTTTTTTTAAATATAAAACTGACTTTATTTCAATAGGAAGAACAAAGAGAACGAATTAATACATAGAACTTTTATACTACACTGTGTTTAGAAATAAACTCCCTATTGACAGCCTTTTATAATGTGAGACAAATAACTATTACTTGTTACAGGTGACACCAGGAGTCCTTTACTGTCAACAACCAGAAAGTTCAAAACATCTGTTTCCTTCACAATTACCATGGGTGCTAATAGTAACCAAAACTCGAAATTAACTGAGCCAAATTCTATAAAGGTAAAGTATTTTAAATTAATAGATATGACTTTTTTCTGAAAAAAAATTGACATTAAGTTTATTAATAAGTGTTCATTGTCTACAGAGAACCAGTAAAGTTTGTGAAGTAATTCATTAAGATTTTTCTGTGGATTGCCACATTTATACATGTGAACCAGTTGTAATACTTTTAAAGTAAAAATAACCATGTTATTATACAGTCTTCAGCTTGTAAATAATGACTCTTAAATTTTTGACATTAATGATTAGATTATGTAATTATATACTTTTACCAGAAATTCCTTTTATTTTGTTTAACAAGTACTTTCTATAGGTATTTCTTATAAATCATTCATTCAATATCAATTCCTATGAGAGAAAGACAGCAAAGTCACTTTGCTAAGTCAATATTTGTAGAGTCTTAATATTGATCTTCTTCCTTTGTTTTCCCTTTCTAGACTCAGCCTTTACTAGTTTTCTTTCAACAGAAAATAATAGCTACAGAAACATAAAACATTAACTGGAAACTGTGAGGGTACATTAAAAATGTGCACCTAGAGACCTCTGTAAAAGGGGGAAAAATGGTTATGACCACATACTATAACTGCTGTTAGAAAACTGAACTGATTGTTCTCAAGAGCTACATTTTTGTTTCAAATAACAACTCTGTATTTGTTATTGAACTCTGAAGTCCCTTATATCTTTAAATTGCTAGACAGTGACATTTGTTCTATATTAAAATTTTAAAGCATTATCTCCAAGGAATTATGTTCACACTGTTTAGGAATCTGTACACCCTAAGCAATTTGGTGTGCATCTCCAACATGTTCACACGCAATATTTAATGTTCCAACCATATTATTTTACATCAGTGGAACCTTTTTTGTGTTTTTCAACTAAATTGAATGCTAATAAAATTAACTTAGTTAAACACTTATGGTTTATCTGATTCAAAAGAGTAAATAAACATAATTTTAGCTAATATAAAGAGACTTATAAATAAATATTAGCATGGATTATATTAAATGGTAAGACTTCTGTATCATGCTCTTGTTAATTGGGCCCATACCAATGCAATTCCTTTAATTTGGTTCAACAAATGTTTATTAAGCAGGTAATCTATACCACCTATTTTGCTTAATGCAACATATGAGCCTTGAATTAGAAAATGAAGTTGTTATTTCAGCATTAACAATATACCATGATAGTATAACTTAGTATATCATTTATTCATTCTACAAATATTTACTGAGTGACTACTCTGCTCCAGGCACTGTTCTAGGTGCTGATTAAGAGCTTTGGACTAACACAGAATTCAGCTTGAATTCTGGCTTTGTCACTAAATAACTCTGTGGCTTGGGTAAGTTAGTCAGCAGCCCTCTGAGTCTCAGTTTCCTTGTCTATAAATTGGAAATAGTTATATTTAGTGTGTTTTTAAAAAATTTAATTCAGAGAAAATATGTAAAGCATTTAGCGCAATGCCAGGGACTCAGCCTTCACTTTATTAAATGATAGTGTTGTTAATACTATTACTGCAAAAGAAATGACTATAGATTCTTTAGTATGGGAATGACATGATGAAAGTCTAGTTTGAGAAAAATTAATTTGCTATTTTATTATGTAATGGAGACTTCAAATTAAAGGGACTGAGAGGCTGATGGGGTTATCAAGATACAAAATGTTGAGAGGTTGGCCTTGGTTAGAACCTAAACATACCATTGAAAGGGACAGGTCTAAAAGACAGTGCCAGAATTAGGCTGTAGGCCATAGTGATTGTGTAAGAGGAGACAATATAAGTTTTACATCTAAGACATTAAGAGCAAGAAATGGTGCTGCTAAGGATTAGGAATTAGGTAAAAGGTACTAAGGGAATTTAATGATTAAAAGAAGATGGCTCAACCCATCAAACATGACCACAGACATAGGGGACTGGTGGTTTGATGGGTTGAGCCCTCTACCATAAGTTTTACCCTTGGGAAGACGGTTGCTGCAAAGGAGAGGCTAGGCCTCCCTGTATTTGTGCCTAAGAGTCTCCTCCTGAATGCCTCTTTGTTGCTCAGATGTGGCCCTCTCTCTCTAGCTAAGCCAACTTGAAAGGTGAAATCACTGCCCTCCCCCCTACGTGGGATCAGACACCCAGGGAAGTGAATCTCCCTGGCAACGTGGAATATGACTCCCGGGGAGGAATGTAGACCCGGCATCGTGGGATGGAGAACATCTTCTTGACCAAAAGGGGGATGTGAAAGGAAATGAAATAAGCTTCAGTGGCAGAGAGATTCCAAAACGAGCCGAGAGATCACTCTGGTGGGCACTCTTACGCACACTTTAGACAACCTTTTTTAGGTTCTAAAGAATTGGGGTAGCTGGTGGTGGATACCTGAAACTATTAAACTACAACCCAGAACCCATGAATCTCGAAGACAGTTGTATAAAAATGTAGCTTATGAGGGGTGACAGTGGGATTGGGAATGCCATAAGGACCAAATCCACTTTGTCTAGTTTATGGATCGATGTGTAGAAAAGTAGGGGAAGCAAACAAACAGACAAAGGTACCTAGTGTTCTTTTTTACTTCAATTGCTCTTTTTCACTCTAATTATTATTCTTGTTATTTTTGTGTGTGTGCTAATGAAGGTGTCAGGGATTGATTTAGGTGATGAATGTACAACTATGTAATGGTACTGTAAACAATCGAAAGTACAATTTGTTTTGTATGACTGCGTGGTATGTGAATATATCTCAATAAAATGATGATAAAAAAAAAAAAAAAGAAGATGGCCTACTGTCAGCTTTTTGTTTTTGTGACTTTCATTATAAAATTTAATGGCTTTTGGAAATATTAGATTTCCAATTAGTATTTCTTACCTGATTTTCCACATCCTATTTATGAACTTGATATTGCCCACTGTTGTTTACCATCTAGTATTTCTTAGATGAGTTGAAATGATTTAAAAATCTGTGATCCTTTTGTTATTCAGCAGGATTCAGTTCTTTGCATTTTATTTTTTTTTTATTTTTTAATATTTCAAAGCATTTATTCCAAGCACTTCTCTGTCTCTAGTCTCTATATACCCCCAAATTTGGATTATTTTGTCTATAACCTTATAAACTGATCCCCCCTCCATACTTATCTTTTTTTTTTTTTTTTACAAAACAAATTGTACTTTCGATTGTTTACAGTACCATTACATAGTTGTACATTCATCACCTAAATCAATCCCTGACACCTTCATTAGCACACACACAAAAATAACAAGAATAATAATTAGAGTGAAAAAGAGCAATTGAAGTAAAAAAGAACACTAGGTACCTTTGTCTGTTTGTTTGCTTCCCCTACTTTTCTACACATCCATCCATAAACTAGACAAAGTGGAGTTTGGTCCTTATGGCATTCCCAATCCCACTGTCACCCCTCATAAGCTACATTTTTATACAACTGTCTTCGAGATTCATGGGTTCTGGGTTGTAGTTTAATAGTTTCAGGTATCCACCACCAGCTACCCCAATTCTTTAGAACCTAAAAAGGGTTGTCTAAAGTGTGCGTAAGAGTGCCCACCAGAGTGATCTCTCGGCTCGTTTTGGAATCTCTCTGCCACTGAAGCTTATTTCATTTCCTTTCACATCCCCCTTTTGGTCAAGAAGATGTTCTCCATCCCACGATGCCGGGTCTATATTCCTCCCCGGGAGTCGTATTCCACGTTGCCAGGGAGATTCACTTCCCTGGGTGTCTGATCCCACGTAGGGGGGAGGGCAGTGATTTCACCTTTCAAGTTGGCTTAGCCAGAGAGAGAGGGCCACATCTGAGCAACAAAGAGGCATTCAGGAGGAGACTCTTAGGCACAAATATAGGGAGGCCTAGCCTCTCCTTTGCAGCAACCGTCTTCCCAAGAGTAAAACTTATGGTAGAGGGCTCAACCCATCAAACCACCAGTCCCCTATGTCTGTGGTCATGTTAGCAACCATGGAGGTGGGGTAGGCGAATACCCCTGCATTCTCCACAGGCTCCTCAAGGGGGCACTACATCTTTTTTTTTTTTTTCCTTGTTTGTCTTTTTTCTTTTTTTTTTTTTTAACTTTCCCTTCTTTTTTAAATCAACTGTATGCAAAAAAAAGTTAAAAAGAAAACAAACATACAATAAAAGAACATTTCAAAGAGACCATAACAAGGGAGTAAGAAAAAGACAACTAACCTAAGATAACTGCTTAACTTCCAACATGTTCCTACTTTACCCCAAGAAAGTTACATAATATAGCAACATTTCAGTGAACTTGTTCCTACTACATCCATCAGAAATTAACAGACCATAGTCATTTCTGGGCATCCCCAGAACGTTAAATAGCTTATCTGTTCTTCTTGGATTATTGTTCCCCCTTCCTTAATTGCTCTCTACTGCTAGTTCCCCTACATTCTACATTATAAACCATTTGTTTTACATTTTTCAAAGTTCACATTAGTGGTAGCATATAATATTTCTCTTTTTGTGCCTGGCTTATTTCGCTCAGCATTATGTCTTCAAGGTTCATCCATGTTGTCATATGTTTCACCAGATCGTTCCTTCTTACTGACGCGTAGTATTCCATCGTGTGTATATACCACATTTTATTTATCCACTCATCTGTTGAAGGACATTTGGGTTGTTTCCATCTCTTGGCGATTGTGAATAATGCTGCTATGAACATTGGCGTGCAGATATCTGTTCGTGTCACTGCTTTCCTATCTTCCGGGTATATACCGAGAAGTGCAATCGCCGGATCGAATGGTAGCTCTATATCTAGTTTTCTAAGGAACTGCCAGACTGACTTCCAGAGTGGCTGAACCATTATACAGTCCCACTAACAGTGAATAAGAGTTCCAATTTCTCCACATCCCCTCCAGCATTTGTAGTTTCCTGTTTGTTTAATGGCAGCCATTCTAACCGGTGTTAGATGGTATCTCATTGTGGTCTTAATTTGCATCTCTCTAATAGCTAGTGAAGCTGAACATTTTTTCATGTGTTTCTTGGCCATTTGTATTTCCTCTTCAGAGAACTGTCTTTTCATATCTTTTGCCCATTTTATAATTGGGCTGTCTGTACTATTGTCATTGAGTTGTAGGATTTCTTTGTATATGCAAGATATCAGTCTTTTGTCAGATACATGGTTTCCAAAAATTTTTTCCCATTCAGTTGGCTGCCTCTTTACCTTTTTGAGAAATTCCTTTGAGGTGCAGAAACTTCTAAGCTTGAGGAGTTCCCATTTATCTATTTTCTCTTTTGTTGCTTGTGCTTTGGGTGTAAAGTCTAGGAAGTGGCCTCCTAATACAAGGTCTTGAAGAGGTTTTCCTACATTATCTTCTAGGAGTTTTATGGTACTTTCTTTTATATTGAGGTCTTTGGTCCATTTTGAGTTAATTTTTGTGTAGGGGGTGAGGTAGGGGTCCTCTTTCATTCTTTTGGATATGGATATCCAACTCTCCCAGCCCCATTTGTTGAAAAGACCATTATGGCTCAGTTCGGTGACTTTGGGGGCCTTATCAAAGATCAGTCGGCCATAGATCTGAGGGTCTATCTCTGAATTCTCAATTCGATTCCATTGATCTATATGTCTATCTTTGTGCCAGTACCATGCTGTTTTGGCAACTGTGGCTTTATAATAAGCTTCAAAGTCAGGGAGTGTAAGTCCTCCCACTTCGTTTTTCTTTTTTAGAGTGTCTTTAGCAATTCGAGGCATCTTCCCTTTCCAAATAAATTTGATAACTAGCTTTTCCAAGTCTGCAAAGTAGGCTGTTGGAATTTTGATTGGGATTGCATTGAATCTGTAGATGAGTTTGGGTAGAATTGACATCTTAATGACATTTAGTCTTCCTATCCATGAACATGGAATATTTTTCCATCTTTTAAGGTCCCCTTCTATTTCTTTTAGTAGAGTTACGTAGTTTTCTTTGTATAGGTCTTTTACATCTTTGGTTAAGTTTATTCCTAGGTACTTGATTTTTTAGTTGCTATTGAAAATGGTATCTTTTTCTTGAGTGTCTCTTCAGTTTGTTCATTTCTAGCATATAGAAACATTAATGACTTATGTGCATTAATCTTGTATCCCGCTACTTTGCTAAATTTGTTTATTAGCTCTAGTAGCTGTATCGTCGATTTCTCAGGGTTTTCTAGATATAAGATCATATCATCTGCAAACAATGACAGTTTTACTTCTTCTTTTCCAATTTGGATGCCTTTTATTTCTTTGTCTTGCCGGATTGCCCTGGCTAGCACTTCCAGCACAATGTTGAATAACAGTGGTGACAGCGGGCATCCTTGTCTTGTTCCTGATCTTAGAGGGAAGGCTTTCAGTCTCTCACCATTGAGTACTATGCTGGCTGTGGGTTTTTCATATATGCTCTTTATCATGTTGAGGAAGTTTCCTTCAATTCCTACCTTTTGAAGTGTTTTTATCAAAAAGGGATGTTGGATTTTGTCAAATGCTTTTTCAGCATCTATTGAGATGATCAATTGATTTTTCCCTTTTGACTTGTTAATGTGTTGTAATACATTGATTGTTTTTCTTATGTTGAACCATCCTTGCATGCCTGGAATGAACCCCACTTGGTCATGGTGTATAATTTTTTTAATGTGTCTTTGGATTCGATTTGCAAGTATTTTGTTGAGGATTTTTGCATCTATATTCATTAGGGAGATTGGCCGGTAGTTTTCCTTTTTTGTAGCATCTTTGCCTGGTTTTGGTATTAGATTGATGTTAGCTTCATAAAATGAGTTAGGTAGTGTTCCATTTTTTTCAATGTTTTGAAAGAGTTTGAGTAAGATTGGTGTCAGTTCTTTCTGGAAAGTTTGGTAGAATTCCCCTGTGAAGCCATCTGGCCCTGGGCATTTACTTGTGGGAAGATTTTTGATGACTGATTGGATCTCTTTGCTTGTGATGGGTTGGTTGAGGTCTTCTATTTCTTCTCTGGTCAGTCTAGGTTGTTCATATGTTTCCAGGAAATTGTCCATTTCTTCTACATTATCCAGTTTGTTGCCATACAGTTGTTCATAATATCCTCTTATAATTTTTTTAATTTCTTCAGGATCTGCAGTTATGTCACCTTTTTCATTCATTATTTTGTTTATATGGGTCTTCTCTCTTTTTGATTTTGTCAGTCTGGCTAGGGGCTTGTCAATCTTGTTGATCTTCTCAAAGAACCAACTTTTGGTGATATTTATCCTTTCTATTGTTTTTTTTGTTCTCTATGTCATTTATTTCTGCTTTAATCCTTGTTATTTCTTTTCTTGTACATGGTTTAGGATTGGTTTGCTGTTCATTTTCTAGCTTCTTCAGTTGATCCATTAGTTCTTTGATTTTGGCTCTTTCTTCCTTTTTAATATATGCGTTTAGTGCTATAAATTTCCCCCTTAGCACTGCTTTTGCTGCATCCCATAGGTTTTGGTATGTTGTGTTCTCATTTTCATTCGTCTCTATATATTTAGCAATTTCTCTTGCTATTTCTTCTTTAACCCACTGATTGTTTAGGAGTGTGTTGTTTAACCTCCAGGTATTTGTGAATTTTCTAAGTCTCTGATGGTTATTGACTTCTAATTGTATTCCATTGTGGTCAGAGAATGTGCTTTGAATAATTTCAATCTTTTTAAATTTATTGAGGCTTGTTTTATGTCCCAGCATATGATCTATTCTGGAGAAAGTTCCGTGAGCACTAGAAAAGTATGTGTATCCTGGTGATTTGGGATGTAATGTCCTGTAGATGTCTGTTAAATCTAATTCATTTATCAGATTGTTTAGGTTTTCAATTTTCTTATTGGTTTTCTGTCTGGTTGATCTATCTACAGGAGAGAGTGATGTGTTGAAGTCTCCCACAATTATTGTGGAAACATCAATTGCTTCCTTTAGTTTTGCCAATGTTTCTCTCATGTATTGTGTGGCACCTTGATTGGGTGCATAGACATTTACGATTGTTATTTCTTCTTGCTGAATTGCCCCTTTTATTAGTATGTAGTGGCCTTCTTTGTCTCTCAAAACATCCCTGCATTTGAAGTCTATTTTATCTGAGATTAATATTGCTACACCTGCTTTCTTTTGGCTGTAGCTTGCATGAAATATTTTTTTCCATCCTTTCACTTTCAGTTTCTTTGTGTCCCTGTGTCTAAGATGAGTCTCTTGTATGCAACATATTGATGGTTCATTTTTTTTGATCCATTCTGCGAATCTATATCTTTTAATTGGGGAGTTTAATCCATTTACATTCAACGTTAAAACCGTGAAGGCATTTCTTGAATCGGCCATCTTATCCTTTGGATTATGTTTGCCATATTTTTCCCTCTCTCTATTAATATCCTTTATTGTACCCATACCGAATCTCTTTAGTACTGAACCTTTCTCCAAGTCTCTCTGTCCTGTCTTTGTTTCTCTGTCTGTAGGGCTCCCTTTAGTATCTCCAGTAGGGCAGGTCTCTTGTTAGCAAATTCTCTCAGCATTTCTTTGTCTGTGAAAAATTTAAGCTCTCCCTCAAATTTGAAGGAGAGCTTTGCTGGATAAAGTATTCTTGGCTGGAAATTCCTCTCACTCAGAATTTTAAATATATCGTGCCACTGCCTTCTCGCCTCCATGGTGGCTGCTGAGTAGTCACTACTTAGTCTTATGCTGTTTCCTTTGTATGTGGTGAATTGCTTTTCTCTTGCTGCTTTCAGAACTTGCTCCTTCTCTTCTATGTTTGACAGTGTGATCAGTATATGTCTCGGAGTGGGTTTTTTTGGATTTATTCTATTTGGAATTCGCTGAGCATTTACGATTTGTGTATTTATGTTGTTTAGAAGATTTGGGAAGTTTTCCCCAACAATTTCTTTGAATACTCTTCCTAGACCTTTACCCTTTTCTTCCCCTTCTGGGACACCAATGAGTCTTATATTCGGACGTTTCATATTATCTATCATATCCCTGAGGTCCATTTCGAGTTTTTCAATTTTTTTCCCCATTCTTTCTTTTATGCTTTCATTTTCCATTCTGTCATCTTCGAGGTCACTGATTCGTTGTTCAACTTCCTCTAGTCTTGTACTATGAGTGTCCAGAATCTTTTTAATTTGGTCAACAGTTTCTTTAATTTCCATAAGATCATCCATTTTTTTATTTAGTCTTGCAATGTCTTCTTTATGCTCTTCTAGGGTCTTCTTGATTTCCTTCATATCCCGTACTATGGTCTCAATGTTCATCTTTAGTTCTTTGAGTAGCTGCTCTAGGTGCTGTGTGTCTTCTGGTCTTTTGATTTGGGTGCTTGGGCTTGGGTTATCCATATCGTCTGGTTTTTTCATATGCTTTATAATTTTCTGTTGTTTTTGGCCTCGTGGCATTTGCTGAACTTGATAGGGTTCTTTTAGGGTTTGTAGACCAGTTGAAGTCCTTATCTCTAATTTATCAGATCTACAGCTTCGTGGAGTACACTTTCTCTAACTAACCAGCAGGTGGCGTCCACGAGCCACCTGTTCTCCACAAGCCAGATCTCCCCTGCCTAGCCTTTTTGGTGAGTGGGGGAGTGAGTCTTGTGGGGCCCAATTGGTGTACCAAGCTTGCGTGTGTAGTTGGTGTTGCCTGCCCTGTATGTGGGGCATGTTGTTGGGCAGTCGGGGAGGGGGGGTGGCCCTAACAATCAAATCTCCCTGATGATCCTAGAGTTTTAAAGCTGCTGCAATAGTCTAATCCTTCAGTTCAGTCCTGCCACAGTTTGTCTCTGCCACTGACCCACAAGTCTTTGGTATTGGCGTATGGCTCCTGAGACTTGCAAGTGGGCCCCTCTTCCAGACTGTGCACCCCGGGTCCTCTGTTGAGGGATGACTGTGCTATGTCACAGGTGAGTGCCGTCCCCCCAGGGCAGTTCTGGGCTGCTGGGCTGTGTTGGGAGGCTCCCAGTCTGCTCAAATGATGGCTGAATGGGGCTCTGTTAATTCACACTGCTCCCCCTTCCCAGCTCTGGGACATTCAGCTGAGGTTGCAGGGAAGGCTAATGTCCACGCCCAGTTTTGTGGTGTGTGCCTGTTATTTGAAGCACTTCCGTCACACTGGGTTGTCTGGGGCAGCTCTGGGCTATGGGGCTGGCGATGGGCAGGAGTGTTTCCTGTCCACCAGGATGGTGGCTGTGAGCGGACACCCCCCTTTTCTTGGGAAGTTGTGTTGTTTATTGAATTTTCTCAGCCACTGGATTATTGCCTTTTGTCTCAGAGCTCTCTTAGTTCTGCTCTTGACTTGACGTGCCCAAATTTCAATTCTTTGAAGCTTTCTGTATTGAGCTTCTTAGAGTAATTGTTTTAGAAAAAGCAAAAAGGATTTAAAAAAAAAAAAAAAAAAAAAAAAAAAACGGCCCTCGTCAGAGATCTAATGGGTTATTGAAATCCTAATAGACAAATAGACAAAGCAACCAGGGCCATTAAGGAAAGGTGCACAGGGCTGAGAGATCAGCTTTGCTTCGGGATTTGCATATGCGCCTCAAGGCCTGATCTCCGCCCTTCCCCTTTCTGTGTTCACCAGAACTCCAAAAATCCTCTGCTTTTATTTTGGAGTTTTTCGTGTTGTTTTTTTTCTATGCCTGTCTCCTCTCTGCTGGGCTGGCTGCTCTCAGAGTCTCTGGTGTCTGGTCTCAGTCTATCTATGGTTGGAGTTTGAATCAGTAGAATGAGTTTCCGATAAGAGCAGCCACTGCAATTCTCCCTTCTCCTTCCCGGAGCTGACAGCTCCTCCTCCCCCGGGACTGAGCCTGGCAGGGAGGGGCGCGGGTCCCCTGGCCACAAAAACTTACAGATCTCGCTGATCTCAGCAGTTCCACGTTTTCATGAGTGTTGTATGAAGTATGCCCAAAGACAGATTGCTCTGTGGTGTCCAGTCCACGCAGTTCCTGGCTTTTTACCTACTTTCCTGGAGGAGTAACTAAAACATACAGCTCACCAGTCTGCCATCTTGCCTTTGCATCTCAGAGCTACTTTTGTAGGATTTGGAATAATGGTATCGAAAATACTTTGGGCCCTGAAAGGTGCATAGAACACAGTTCCATATTTCACCATGGAGAAAGCCAATGGAAAAGTTTCCACCTATTTTTAAATGTGCCTTTTCTAATCAAGATGGCAGCATAAGAGATTCCTTGGCAAGTTTCCTCTCAAGACACAAATAAATAAAAGGGAATTCCACTCACTTGGAACTTTGGAGGATGACAGACTGGAGAAAAACTCCAGAAATAATGAATCGAATGGGGAAAAAAAAACACACCAAAAAAGACAGTAGGAAATCTGCAACTGAGACCTGCCAGTCTGGCCCCCTCCTCACACTCAGTTCCATGTGGTTTGAGTCACACAGCAGCAGCACTCTGGCCCAAGCAACTACTGCCATGGTTCTTGACCACAGAGCACAGAGCACTGAGAGCCCATGCACATTCAGGATTGGAACTCAAGGCCACAGAGACCCAAGGCGGGCCCCAGTGGTGGGCAAGTATGCTCATATGAAATGGCCTCCATGAAACAAGAGTGGCCTGGTGCAGCAGAACTGTCGCAAGCAGTGCACACTCCCAGCCCACTACCTAATTGTTGGGGCACCAAAATGGAAAAAAAAAAACAGGTGTTTTTGAACTCTGACCCCATCAGACTTCCTGTGGCAGGATACCCTAATGTGGAAGTTACCGGAGGCGGAGAAGGCCCAAGGAAAAGGGGAATACTGAATCACTGTAAGCAGGATGGACAAGGACTGAAAGCTGTATTAAAAAGGTAGCCCTGAGTGTGGGAGAACAATTGAGGAAATCATAGCCAGTGAGGAGGAATACTTGCATAAAAACAAATAGAACAATCCAGGACTCCCAGGGAAGGTACAGAGGAAAGAAAATCTTCTCCTGGAGGCTAAGAGATTGTATACAATAGGGTAATTTTAAAAGGTACAGCACATGTCCAGGGCAAGAGATAGGTGCAAAAGACTTGAGAAAATCGGAGCTGTTAAATGCAGGTTACTCTAAAGGTTCAGTATAAGCTGGACTAAGTGTTGAAGAAGATTCTTAACACACAGTCGATCTACAATAAAACCTAGGCAAGGGGGAGAACTGACTTCCAGAGTTATCACATCAAAATAATCAAATACCCAGACATAAGCAAAAAATCACAAGCCAGACAAAGAAACAGGAAAATATGGCTCATTAAAGGGAACAAATGGAAACTTCAGAGGAAACACAGACACTGGAAAAACCTAGACTTAGTTTGCTTAATAAAAATCCCAGGATAACCACAAATAAATTATTTTAAAAATATAAAGAAATAGAAATGAGAAAGGGATCATTTACTCACAAAAGATCACCTATACACAAAAGAAGGCTGCAGTAAAGGAAAAGAGAGAGAAAAAAGATATAAGACATATAAAAAGCAAAGGAAAAAAGTAAGTCCTGCCTTATCAGTAACAACACTGAATGTAAATGTACTAAGCTCCCCAATCAAAAGACACAGATTGGGCAGTTCCTGTTTTGAGAACCCAGAGGGAGAAGCAGCCAGGGTGCCCAAGGCGACCGCGATGGATACAAAGTGGATCATAGCTCTCAAACAGTTTTAATATTGATATTATGCTGATGTCACATGCCCTGGAAAGGTATGCATACAAATGGAATTAACTGTTCCTTGAAGGTTGGAAACATTCACCTGTGAAACCATCCGAATTTTTCCATATTTTGGGGAGGAAGATATAATCTGGTTAATGAAAAGACAATGAATATCAAGAAAGAACCAGTGAAAAAGATTATAAGAACAAACCATCTTCCAAACTCATTCCATGATTTCAGAACTGGGTGGATTTCTAATTTTTCTTTTTTCATCTCTAATATTCAACTTGTAAAGTCAATGCTCAACACATTTTGGGGGGAATCAAATAGGTAAGAAAGAGTTACCAAACTTTGTTCCTTTTTCTGCATGAAAGTAATTTTTTCACATGACTAAAATATCTGATAGGAAGACTCATGATTTTTTACATATAGTAGGAAACAGGAAGGCTGGCCTCATTACACATGCATTTAATAGCATACCCATGATCTGCTCTTGTAGTAACATTGCTATTACATTTGGCTTCTAGTTGGCTGTTGCTTAAAACTATGAGTTATTTTAGGCTATTTTTGTTATTTTGAGCTATAGTATGTTCAGCTTTTAAAACACAGGTTTAAATAAACTGCAAATCAAGTGCACTTTAAAATATTGGTTTTGAAATATCATGGCACAGTGGAAACAATTTTGAATTGGGGATCATTGTGGTTATAGTCCCTACTCTGCCAAGAACTGAGATTTCAGGAAAATCCCTTCACCTCATCTCTGTTTTCACACCTTTAAATAACTGAGGCAAAGTATCCAACGTCTAAGTTTACTAGGAGTCAAGAATCATTCAACAACAAGATCCTGGCCTTAGCAGATGGTGATTTAAGGCATTTCATGATGTTCATTAATTCATAGTGATGGCCTAGTTCTTTGGACCAAACTTTCCAAGTGTCCACAGTACTCAGCTCTCAGGGGAGTGGGTAGACTAGAGATAGCAAAAAAGGTTCTTTCAAGGCATTTAAAAATTATTGAGTTCTAGTCATGTTTAGACTGTTTTTGAAACCATCATCTAGGTTTGAAACTTACATATAATGTCCTTGCCCATTCTGACAAGTAAAGTTATTATTAATCTTTAAATTTTCAGAAATTACCCAGAGGTAAGCCTTGTTTTTGGCCAGTGATATTGTCATCTTATACCTGGTACTAAAACCTAAATTGTATTCAGTAATAGTTTACTATTTATTTGTTAGTTTTCGGTAATGAAAACTAAATGTATTTCTATAGCTTACTTCTATAGATGATCACTTTCTTTAACGAAGAATGCATCAAGTTCATATAGCCAAACAGCAATCTTTTTATGTGACTTTAAAATTTAATACAGAGAAATACAAAATAATATCTTGTAAAGTATTCAGTATTCTACGTTTGAGCTCACTGAAAATATTTTCCCCTGTTCTTAATTAAGATGACTATAGATATCAGGTTCCATGACCCTTATTATTTAGAAGTATTAGATTTTTTTTCTCTCGCCATCCTTCTTAACAAGAACAGAAAGTTGGTAATTTAAATACCAGTAATAATAATGATTATCATAGAATCATCACAAAATTTCTATCAAATTAACTAAATTACTCTGTGAACTGAAGCAAAGAACAGTCACCCCATTAGTGGGTTAGCACAGAGGTTGAATATCTTATTGCTGAGATCTGTCTTGTTAAGTGAGCAGTCAGAAGGAGCTACTCTGGAACACTTGGCAGAAGTCAGAATAGGTCTGTCTTAAGCAGAGCGATCAAATGTCACTGGAGTCATCTGAAGAAGTGAAATGGAAGACTCTCTAACATGTGTGTTCTACTATCAGTTTTGCCACTGATAAGTTCATCACTTTCAGTGGCCTCAGCTCCATCATTTATAGACTTGGGAACATTCACCCCAACTACTCCCACGGGATTGCTATGCATATCAAGACTACTTCTTCATATCTGACTTCCCTCTAAAAGTGATGTGAGTTAGTTTCGAATAAATATAGAGGTATAACAATAACACTCATAAAAGACAAACAGCCAAGTAGCAAAGGACAATAAAAGTTAAACAGTTTTGCAAGAATTCCCAAATAAGAAAAGCTCTAACTGTGAATTTTTATTGGCCAGTGCAAACAGTTATATAGTTCTCTTTTTGTTGAAATACATGAGATTGAAAGTGCTACCTAGCTCTGACCTCTGAATGTAATTTCTCAGCTGAGGTTTAATAAGAAAATGCAAGTAAATAACCAGAGTAAAAATGATAGTTTGGGGTCTTTATTTTGTTTAATATTGAAATGTTTATTAACATCAATATTTGTTGTTTTGAAAATTTTGTAATTCATAAAATAAAAAATCAGTAAAACAAACAAAAAAGACACAGATTTGCAGAATGGATAAAAAAGCATGACCCCAAAGGAGAGGCTAGGCCTCCCTATAATTGTGCCTAAGAGCCTCCTCCCGAATGCCTCTTTGTTGCTCAGATGTGGCCCTCTCTCTCTACCTAAACCAACTTGAAAGGTGAAATCACTGCCCTCCCCGCTACGTGGGATCAGACACCCAAGGGAGTGAATCTCCCTGGCAACGTGGAATATGACTCCCGGGGAGGAATACAGACCTGGCATCGTGGGATGGAGAACATCCTCTTGACCAAAAGGGGGATGTGAAAGGAAATGAAATAAGCTTCAGTGGCAGACAGATTCCAAAAGGAGCCGAGAGGTCGCTCTGGTGGGCACTCTTACGCACAATTTAGACAACCCTTTTTAGGTTCTAAAGAATTGGGGTAACTGGTGGTAGATACCTGAAACTATCAAACTACAACCCAGAACCCATGAATCTCGAAGACAATTGTATAAAAATGTAGCTCATGAGGGGTGACAATGGGATTGGGAAAGCCATATGGACAACACTCCCCTTTGTCTAGTTTATGGATGGATGAGTAGAAAAATAGGGGTAGGAAACAAACAAACAAACAGACAAAGGTACCCAGTGTTCTTTTTTACTTTAATTGCTCTTTTTCACTTAATTATTATTCTTGTTATTTGTGTGTGTGTGCTAATGAAGATGTCAGGGATTGATTTAGGTGATGAATGTACAACTATGTAATGGCACTGTGAACAATCGAATGTACGATTTGTTTTGTATGACTGCGTGGTATGTGAATATATCTCAATAAAATGAAGATTTAAAAAAAAAAAAGAAAAAAAAAAAGCAGAAAAGTACAAGTGATGGAGAAGATGAAAAAAAAAGCATGACCCAACTATATGTTGCTTGCAAGAGACTTACCTTAGACCCAAAGACACAAATAGGTCAAAGGTAAAAGGTTGGAAAAAGATATTCCATGCAAACAGTAATCAAAAGAGAGCTGGGAGTAGCAGTATAGTAACAGACAAAATAGACTTTAAGCCAAAAGTTGCTGTAAAAGACAATGAAAGACACTATACATTAATAAAAGGGTCATTACACTGAGAAGAAATAACAATTATAAACATTTATGCACCTAACCACAGCAGCCCAAAAATACATGAGACAAATGTGGACAAAACTGAGGGGAGAAACAGACACCTCTACACTAATAGTTGGTAACTTCAATATACTGCTTTCATCAATGAAGTGAACATCTAGACAGATCAATAAGGAAATGGAGAAGTGGATCAATATAATAAATGAACTAGACATAACAGTCATATATAGAAAGAACACTGCAAACCAAAACAGCAAAATACACATTCTTCTCAAGGGCACATGGATCATTCTTCAGGATAGACCACACATTAAGTCACAAACAAGTCTCAATACATTTAAAAAGACTGAAATTATTCAAAGCATCATCTTTCGCCACAATAGAATGAAGCTACAAATCAGTAATAGAGGGAGAACTGGAAAATCCACAAATACATGGAAGTTAACACACTCTTAAAAGATCAGTGGGTCAAAGAAGAAATTATAAGGGAAACCTGGAAATATCTTGAGAGGCATGAAAATGAAAACACAACATATCAAAACTTCAGGATGAAGTGAAGGCAGTGCTCATAGGGAAATTTATAGCCCTAAAAGCTTACATTAATAAAGAAAATACAGCTCAGATTAGAGACCTAATCACATACCAGGAAGAACTAGAAAAGAATAGCAAACTAAATCCAAAGAGATCAAAAAGAAGGAAATAACAAAGATTAGAGCAGAAATAAATGAAATAGAAAATTAAAAAATAGAATGAATTAGCAAAACAAAAGATGGCTCTTTGAAAAGATCAACAAAATAGACAAAGCTTTAGCTAGACTGACAAGGCAAAAAAGAGAAAGATGTAAATAATTAAATCAGAAATAAAAGGGAAGCCAGTACTACTGAACACACAGAAATAAAAAGGGTCATACAAGGATACAATGAACAACTGTATGCCAGCAAATTAGACAACCTAGATGAAATGGACAAATTCTTAGAAACTCACAAACAACGTACACTGATTCTAAAAGAAACGGGATTTCAACAGACCAATAACAACTAAAGAGATTCAATCAGTAATCAAAAATCTCCCAACAAAGAAAAGCCCAGGACAAGATGGCGTCACTGTGAATTTTTGCAAATATTCCAAGAAGAAGTAACACCAATCCTGCTACAATCTTCCAAAAAATTGAAACCATGTATGTGATAAGGGTTTAATATCCAGAATTTAAAGAACTTCTATGAGTAAACAACAGAAAGACACATGCCCCAATTAAACAATGGAAGAAGATTTGAATAGACATTTCTCCCAAGAAGATATACAAATGAACAATAAGTATATGAAAAGAAGCTCGAAGTCACCAGCCATCAGGTAAATGCAAATCAAAACCACAATGAGATGCCATCGCATACTCACTAGGAATGGCTATTAAAAAAATAATAAAAATAACACGTGTTGGAGAGGATGCAGAAAAACAGGAACAATCACTCATTGCTGGTGGGGATGTAAAATGGTACAGCTGCTGTGGAAGACAGTTTTGTGGTTTCCTCAGAAAGCTAAGTATAGAACTATGTATGACCTAGCAATCCCATTACTAGATATATAGCCAAATAATTGAAAGCAGGGACTCAGACGTTTGCACACTGACGTGGCAATACTCATAATTGCCAAAAGGTGGAAGCAACCCAAGTGCTCATCCACAGATGACTGGATAAACAAAAAGTGCTATATACATAAAATCGATATTTATTCAGCCATAAATACATGCCGACAACATGGATGAACCATGAAGACATCATGTTGAGTGAAATAAGGCAGACAGAAAGGGGCATATATTGTATGATCTCACATATGCAAAATAATCAGAATAAGCAGATTCATGAAGCCAGAAACTAGAATACAGATTACCAGGGGCCGAGTTGGGGAGGGGAATAGGGAGTTAGGGTTAGTTGGTATGGAGTTTCTATTGGGGGGTTGAAAAAGTTTTGGCAATGGATAATGGGGATGGAGGCACAACTTTGCTTATGTAATTAACAACACTGACTTGTTGTTAAAGGGGGAAAAGGAAATTTTAGGTTATATATGTTACCACACACACATACAAACTGCCACAGAACTATACAACCAATGTAAACGGTGTGCTAAAGTTAACAGCATGATTATAACAATATTGTTTCACGAACTGTAACAAAGGTTATAAACTGATGCAAAATATTAATAATAGGGAAAACCATGCATGAGAGGGGAGTGTATGCAAACTATGTACTGCTTCTGTAAACCTGCAACTGTTCTTTAAAAAAAAACCCACCTGTTGTTTTAAGGCAGAAATCAAAAGATGTTGCCCCAAAAATCCCTCTCAGTCTCCCAGCTGGTACTACTGATTTATTCTTTTGTGCCCCATTAGCATTAGGCTGGTTCCAGAAAGATGCACAATTTAGATAGTATTTTCACACTACGCATTCTATTATAATTAAGTGGTACTGTATTTGGGACAATTTAGCAAAAAAAAATTTTACTAAACAAAGCTATATGCTCAGCAATAATTCTTTAATAAAAGAAAACAGCTTTTTTAAAAAATTGTTTTGTTTTTTTAAGCCAACAACATAAGTAAAAAACAAGATAATGCCTCTGCCAAAAGTCAACTGTTTCTCAAAAAGTTCTCTTCAATATAGAAAGGAACTCTTCTGAAGTGGCATATCTGAATATTATTCTCCAAGGTATTCTGAGGTATCCAAATTTTCAAAGTTGAAATAAATATGACCAATAAAATAAATTAAGGGACTTCTGGGGAAGGTGGCAGAGCAGAGAGCTCCAGGACCCAGTCCTTTCAACAAAACAAAACAGCTATGGAATAGACAGAAACTATCTGAAACAACTGTTCTAGGGCTCTGTAGGCAGAATACTGTACAGAATCCAGAGGAGAGTGGCAAAGAGGCTGATGAAGTACAGTAAAGAACAGTGAGTTGCTCTCCCGCAGTGACTGCCAGCACCCAACCCCCTCCCCGCCCAACCCCCACTGCTGGCCGCCTTGGGGTCCAGTCCCTGACTAGTTTGCTGGTGGCAGAAAAGAAGTAAAAATCCTCTTCCCCAAGAACATGGGTGGGCGTGGCTGATCACTGATCACAGTTCTAGATTAGTGAATTTGGATCCCTGGGTCTGGGCTCTGAACTACTGTTTCAACCTGCCCTGGAAAAAAGTGGCGGCAGTCATTGTTTTAACTCTGCTCTGGGCAGGGGCAGAAGTGGTGATTTAAGGACACAGTGATCCCACAGGGTTGTGGGGAACAGTTAGCTGAAGGACTACATTTGCTGGGCAGGTCAGGAAAGCACAGCCTTGGGGAGTTGTCCAAGAGGCTTTTGGTGTCCCTTCTGATCCCTTCCCCAGGCACATTGGAGCTGGTCTGTTCCCACTTCCTGGGTCTCTGACCATGCTTTGACTTGGAAATAATGACCTGAGAAAGACCTCTCAGGGGTGACCTTCTTCACAGAATCTGCCCTCCAGACAACAGCAGCTAGAGACAATGAAAGGAGTATAAAAAAACTATAGAGACAAAACAAAAACAGAACAGAACAATATTCCAGAGAAGGAACAGAGGAAAGGAAGCTTTCTCTTGGAGGTGAAACATTGCACAAAAAGCACAATCTTAAAAACTGTACCAAATACACAGGGCAAGATTCAGATGAAGAGCTGAAAAAATCTGATAAAACACAGCTACTCAGAAGGTCTATAACAAGTTGAATCAAGCATCAAAGAAGAGAGAAAAACTGACCTTCAGAGTAAACACATCAGCAAAAAATACAGGCCATATTAAGAGGCAGGAAGATATGGCCCAGTCAAAGGAATTAATTTAAACCTCAGAGGGACACAGACTTTGGAACAACTAATCAAAGATTTCACATAAATCTCCTAAATAAATTCAAGGAGATGAAGGAAAATATAGCTAAAGAGATAAAGAATATTAAGAAGATATTATGTAAGCATAAGGTAGAAATTTGAAAGTTTAAAAAGAAACATAAAAGAAATTACAGGGAGGAAAGGCACAATAGAAGAGATTAAAAATACACTAAATTGTGGCGGCAGTATTCATGATTTGCAATGGAGGTGGAGATGGCCTAAGGGTGCATCAAGTGATAAATCGAATGGTGAACTGTGGTGCATGTATACAATGGAATATTCAGCGATGGCAAGAAGGAATGAAGTTGTGAGCTATGGAATTAGGTGAATGGACCTTGAGGACAGTAGGTTGAGTGAAATAAGCCAGAAATGAAAAAACAAACCTTACAGTGCCCCTCTAATATGGATTAACAATCAAGTGCAAACTCTGAGAATTGAATCTGGGAGCATGGGTTATCAGGGGAAGGTTTATGTAAAGGTTCCTAGATCGTAAGCTCTTACAGCAGTCACATTATTCATGAGTTGTAACAGTTATTTCTAAATTATGAGATGCTGAGCTGTTTGTGCATGACATTGTTGGTCCCTGGAGCTTCAGGTGTCTATGTGGTGCCTGGGATTCGGAATCAGAGTTCAGCAGCTGTGAGTTGCCCCATGCAGCAACTGTTAAAGAGGCTGAAAAGGAGATCAGACTTTGACTTGAGATGTGAACAAAATGGAACTGGCTGCAACTGGGGTAGATCAGACTAGGGTAGAGGATGACATTAACTGTGTTTTAAAACTTTGGCTTCTGTGTGGGACCAAAGGAAGAGATGTTTATTTGGTGCAAAATCGATATTTTCTGTAGCATACTATATAATTTAACTTGTATGGTCAGTTTAGTCAAACACATATGTTCCAGTTTGCTAATGCTCCCGGAATGCAAAACATCAGAAATGGACCAGCTTTTACAGAGGAGATTCATTTGGTTACAGAGTTACAGTCTTCAGGCCATAAAGTGCCCAAGGTAAGTCATCAACAATTGGGTACCTTCACTGGTGGATGGCCCATGGTGTCCGGAAAACCTCTGTTAGCTGGGAAGGCACGTGGCTGGCATCTGCTCCAGAGTTCTGGTTTCAAAATGGTTTTCTCCCAGGACGTTCTTCTCTAGGCTGCAGTTCCTCAAAAATGTCACTCTTAGTTGCTCTTGGGGCGGTTTTCCTCTCTTAGCTTCTTTGGAGCACAAGTCTGCTTTCAACAGCTGTCTTAAAACTGTCTCTCATCTTCAACTCCTCTCTCAGCTCCTGTGCAATTTTCAAAGTGTACCTCCTGGCTGTAGCAAGCTCGCTCCTTCTGGCTGAGCTTATATAGTGCTCCAGTAAACTAATCAAGGCCCATGCTGAATGGGCAGGGCCACACCTCCACAGAAATTATCCAATGAAAGATCTCACCCACAGTTGAGTGATCACATCTCCACGGAAACATCCAACCAAAAGTCTCCAACCCAATCAACACCAATACGTTTCCTGCCCACACAAGACTGCATCAAAGATAAAGGCATTTTGGGGGACATAATACATCCAAACCAGCACAACATAATTATAGGGAGTGAAATCTGGTTGGCTTGCATAGGTTAGCGTGAAGCCCCAATACATCCCAGAGTAATCTGGGCAGAGAATAAAAAGTATTTGCAAAGATCCCTTGAGGGACTGGCAGGAAATGGGTAAATATTAAACTTCCCCACCTGGGGAATTCCTGATAGTCCAGTAAGGATTGGGGTCTACCAGATTAGTAGGCCGAGCCCTCAATCTTAGGGCTTGCCCTTATGAAACAGGTTATGCAAAGGAGAGGCTAAGCCTACTTATAATTGTGCCTGAGAGTCATCCCCAGAGAACCTCTTTTGTTGCTCAGATGTGGGCTCTCTCTCCAAGCCCACTTGGCAGGTAAACTCACTGCTCTCCCCACTATGTGGGACATGACTCACAGGGGTGGAAATCTCCCTGGCAATGTGGGATGTGTCTCCCAGGAATGAGCCTGGATCTGGCTTTGTGGGATTGAGAAAGCCTTACTGGACCAAAAGGGGGAAGTGAATAAAAACAAAGTTTCAGTGGCTGAGAGATTTCAAATGGATCGAGAGGTCATTCTGGAGGTAATTCTTAAGCATTATACAGATACCCTTTTTTAATTTTTAAGTTTATTAGAATAGCTAGAAGATAGTATCTGAAACTGTTGAATTGCAATCCAGTATCCCAGATTCTTGAATATGACTGTGTGACCGTATAGCTTATATAGTATGACCATGTGATTGTGAGGGCCTTGTGGCCCACACTCCCTTTACCCAGTGTCATGGACAAATGAGTGGAAAATGGGGACAGGGAGTAGATGAATGGTAGGGGAGGAAGTGGGGTGTGGGATGTTTCGAGTGTTCTTTTTTTACTTTTATTTTTATTCTTATTTTTATTTTTTGAAGTAATGAAAATGTTCAAAAATTGATTGTGGTGGTGGGTGAACAACTATGTGATGGTGCTGTGAACATCTGCTGTATACTTTGGATGACTGTATGGTGTGTGAATATATTTCAATACAGTTGCATATAAAAAAATAAACTAAACACATATGTTCCGGTTTGCTAATGCTGCCATCATGCAAAATATAAGAAATGGATTGGTTTTTATAAAAGTGGGTTATTTGGTTACAAATTTACAGTCCAAAGGTCATGAAAATGTCCAAATTAAGGCATCAACATGGATATACCTCCACTGAAGAATGGCCAATGGTGTCCAGAAAACCTCTGTTAGCTGGGAAGTCACGTGGCTGGAGTCTGCACCAGTGTCCTGGTTTCAAAATGGCTTTTTCCCAGGATGTTTCTCTCTAAGTGTCTGGGGGTGTTCTCTTAATTTCTTCCAGGCAAACTCTGGGCTAGCAAAAGTCTGCTCCAATGGCCGTCTCCAAAATGTCTCTCTCAGCGCAGCACTGAGCTCCTCTTGTCTGAACTCTTACAGGGCTCCAGTAAACTAATCAAGACCCACCCTGAATGGGCAGGGTCCACATCTCCATGGAAATAATTTAATCAAACGGTTCATACACAATTGACTGAGTCACATCTCCATGGAAACACTCAATCAATGGATTCCAAACTCATCAACACTAATACATCTGCCCCCACAAGATTTCATTAAAGATTATGGCTTTTGGCAGGACATAATATATCCAAACTAGCCAGTATACAATAGCAGATTTGAACAGCCAGAAAGAATGAATGAACTAGAAGAAAGGACAATTGAAACCTTACAGACAGAAGAAAAGATAGAGAATCAAATGGAAAAAACTGAGCAGGTCTCAGGGATTTAAATGACAACATGCAGCACACAGACATGTGAGTAACTCGTGCCCCAGGAGAAGAAAAGGGAAAAGGGGCAGAAAGAATATCTGAGGAAATAATGGCTAAAAATTTCTCAACTCTTATGAAACACATAAATACATTTGTCTAAGAAGTGCAACGTACTCCAAACAGAATAAATCATAACAGACCTACCCCAAAACACATACTAATCAAGACGTCAAATGCCAAAGATAAAGAGAATTCTGAAAGCAGCAAAAGAAAAGTGATTTGTCACATACAAGGGATCTGCAATAAGACTAAGTTCTGATTTCTTTTCAGAAACTATGGAGACAAGAAGACAGTGTATGATATATCTAAGGTAACAAAAGAGAAAAACTGCCAGCCAAGAATTCTTTATCTGGCAAAAATGTCCTTCAGAAAGGAGGGAGAGTTTAAAATATTCACAGATAAACAGAAATCGACAGAGTTTGTCAACAAGAAACCTATCCTGGAAATATTAAAGGAAGTTCTGCATGCTGATAAGAAAAGACAGGAGAGAGTGGCTTGGAGTTGTATGAAGAAATGAAGACTATCAGTAAGGGTAACTAAAGGGATAAAAAGACATACACACACACAAGATATGATATATAAAAACCAAAGGACAAAATATTAACATTGAACGTTAATGGATTAAACTCCCCAATCAAAAAACACAGATTGGCAGAATGGATAAAAAGGCATGATCCAATTATATGCTGCTTACAAGAGACTCATCTTAGACCCAAAGACACAAACAGGTTGAAAATGAAAGGATAGAAAAAATATATTCTGTGCAAATAATAATAATTAAAAAAAAAAAAAAAAAAGCTGGGGTGGCTGGCTATACTATTATCAGTCAAAAGAGAAAAACAGACTTTAAATGCAAAACTCTTATACAAGATGAAGAAGGACACTACATGTTAATAAAATGGACAATCTACCAAGAAGAAATAACAATCATAAACATTTATGCACTAACCCACGGTGCCCCAAAACACATGAGGCAAACACTGGCAAAACTGAAGGGAGAAACAGACATCTCTACAATAATAGATGGAGACTTCAATACAACACACTCATCAACAGAGAGAACAGATAGACAGAGGATCAATAGGAAATAGAGAACTTGAATAATATGATAAATGAATGACAGCAAACAGACATATACACAACATTACAACCCAAAACAGCAGGATATATATCCTCACAAGTGCACATGGATCATTCTCCAGGGACCATGGGTTAAAACAAGTCTCAATAAATGTAAAAAGATTGAAAATACACAAAGCACACATATTAGACTATAATGGAATGAAACTAGAAATCAATGATAGGTGGAAAACTAGAAAATTCAAAAATATAAGAAAGTAAAACAGCACATTCTTAAACAATCAGTGGGTCAAAGAAGAACTTGCAAGGGAAATCAGTAAATATCACAAGACAAATGAAAATGAGAAAACAACATGTCAAAACATATGGGATGCAGCAAAGGCAGTGCTGAGAAGGAAATTTATACCCCAAATGTTTACATTAAAAAAGAAGAAAGATATTACTTTTGTGTGTGTGGTAATGAAAATGTTCAAAAATTAATTTTGGTGATCAATGCACAACTATATAATGGTACTGTGAACAACTGATTGTACGCTTTGTATGACTACATGGTATGTGAATATATCTCAATAAAATTGAATTAAAAAGAAAAAAAGAAGAGCTAAAATCAAAGACCCAACTGCACACCTACAGAAACTAGAAAAATAGCAGCAAACTAACCCAAAACAAGCACAAGGAAAGAAATAACAGAGATTAGAGGAGAAATAAATGAAATTGAAAATTAAGAAAACTAAGGAGAGAATTAACAAAACCAAAAGTTGGTCCTTTAAGAAGATCATTACATTAACAAATTGTTAGCTAGACTGACAAAGAGAAAAGGGAGAAGATGGAAATAAACTCTGAACTGAGAGGGGGACCATTACTACTGACTCCACAGAAATAGAAAGGATCATAAGAGGATACTGTGAACATCTGTTTGCCAACAAATTAGACAACTTAGATGAAAGGTACAAAATCCTAGAAACACATGAACAACCTACACTGACTCTAGAAGAAGCAGACCTCAACAGACCAGTTATAAATAAAGAGATTGAATCAGTCATCAAAAACTTCCCAGCAAAGACATGCATAGGACAGATGGCTTCACAGGAGAATTCTATCAAGCCTTCCAAGAAGAATTGATACCAATCCTGCTCAATCTCTTTCAAAAATCTGAAGAGGAGGGAACACTACCTAACTAAATCTATGAGGCCAAAATTATCCTAATACCACAGCCAGATAAAGACACAAGAAAAGAAAATTACAAACCAATTTCTCTTTTGAATATAGATGTTAAATTCCCTAACAAAATACCTGTAAATCAAATCCAACAGCACACTGAAAGAATTATATGGCATGATCCAGTGGGTTTTTTTCCCAGGTATGAAAGGATGGTCAGCACAAGAAAATCAATTAATGTAATGGACCACATTAACAAAACGAAGGGGAAAAATCATATAATCATATCACTTGACACAGAAAAGGCATCTGACAAAATCCTCAGCATCCTTTCTTGATAAAAACACTTTGAAATACAGGAATAGAAAGAAACATAATATGATAAAGGGCATATATGAAAAATCCAAAGCTAATATCATACTCCATGGTGAAAGTGTGAACGCTTTCCTCTACAATCAGAAACAAAACAAGAATGCCCACCATCACAACTGCATTCAACAATGTGCTAGAAGGTCTAGTCAAAGCAGTAAGGCAAAAAAAAAAAAAAAGAAAAAAAGAAAAAAAGAAAAAAGAAAAAAGAAAAAGAAAAAGAAAAGAAAAGGCATCCAATTGGAAAGGAAGAAACAAAACTTTCACTTTTTGTAGATGACATGATCCTATATATAGAAAGTCCTGAAATACTACAACAAAGCTACCAGAGCTAATAAAGGAGTTCAGCAAACTGGCGGGATACAAGATCAACAGGGAAAAATCAGCAGTGTTTCTATACACTAGTAATGAGCACTCTGAAGAGGAAATCAAGAAAATTTCCATTTACAACAGCAAGTAAAAGAATCAAATATCTAGCAATAAATTTAGCCAAGCATGTAAAGGACCTGTGCATAGAAAACTACAAAACATTGCTAAAAGAAATCAAAGAAGACATAAATAAATGGAAGGACATCCTGAGTTCATGAATCGGAAGACTAAATATCGTTAAGATGTCAGTTCTACCCAAATTAATTTACAGATTTAATGCAATACCAATCAAAATTCTAATAGCTTACTTTGCAGAAATGGAAAAGCCAATATCAAATTTATTTGGAAGGGTAAGGGGCCCCACATAGCCAAAAAACATCTTGAAAAAGGAAGACAAAGTTGGAGGTCTCATACTTCCTGACTTTAAAGCATATTACAAAGTTACAGTGATCAAAACAGCATGGTACTGGCATAAGGATAGATATATTGACCAATGGAATCAAATTAAGAGTTCAGAAATGGACCCCCACCTCTATGACTAACTGATTTTTGACAAGGCTGCCACACCCACTCAATTAGGAAACAATAAGTCTCTTTAAGAAACGGTGCTCGGAAAACTGGATACCCTCATGCAGAAGAATGAAAGAGGACCCCTATCTCACACCACATATAAAAATTAACTCAAAATGGATCAAAAACCTATAAGCAAGAACCAGGTATATAAAACTTCTAAAAGAAATGTAGGAAAATATCTTCAAGATCTTGTTGTAGGGAATGGTTTCTTAGATTTTACACCCAAAGCACAAGCAACAAGAGAAAAAACAGATAAATGGAACCTCCTCAAAATTAAAAATTTTTGTGCATCAAAGGACTTTGTCATGAAAGTGAAAAGATAACCTACTTAATGGGAGAAAATATTTGGAAACCACATATCCAATAAGGGTTTAATATCCAGAATACATAAAGAAATCCTAAAACTCAAAATAAAAAGGCTAACAACCCAATTAAAAAATGGGCAAAAGACTTGATGAGATATCTCTCCAAAGATGATATACATATGGCTAAAAAGCACATGAAAGATGTTCAACAGCGTTAGCTGTCAGGAAAATGCAAATCAAAACCACTATGAGATATCATTTCACACCCACTATAATGTCTACTACTAAATGATACATATAGAAAATTACAAGTGTTGAAGAGGATGTGTAGAAATAGGAACACTCATTCACTGCTGGTGGGAATGTGAAATGGTGCAGCCACTATGAAAGATAGTTTGCCAGTTGCTCAGGAAGTTAAAAATAGAGTAACAAATGACCTGGCAATCCCACTACCAGCTATATACCCAAAAGAACTGAAAGCAGGGACCTGAACAGATTGCTGCACATTAACATCACAGTGGTATTATTCACAGTTGCCAAAAGATGGAAGCAACCCAAGTGTTCATCAAATGATGAATGGATAAACAAAACGTGGTATATACATAAAATGCAATATTATTCAGCTGTAAGATGGAATGAAGTCTGATGCATGCAACAACGTAGATGAATCTTGAGGACATTATGCTGAGTGAAATATGTCAGACACAAAGGACAAATATTGTATGTTCTCATTGATATGAACTAAAATAAATGTTACCACACTAACGCAAAGTGTCAACAATAGCGGGGTATATGTGAATGCTGTATTTTTTTACAGGACTTTTTTGTAAACCTACAACTTCACTAATTTAAAAAATAATAATAACAATAATAAAAAGCCCCTCTCTTATCCCCCAGACTAATGTCCTAATAAACAAAGCTGCCTAAAAAAAAAAAAAAATTAAGATACGTGGACTATTGAAAGAGTATGTGAAGGGAACTTAGGAATGTCTAGAATAACATCTTTAAATAATGAAAACACTTTTAAAATTTCTTAAAATAAAAACACAGTTGCCTTTAAATGGAAATATCTTTGGTTATATACCAAACCTTTATGTACTTTCACTTACTTGTATGTTTTGGTATAATCCAGCCAAAAGCCACAAAGAATAGAGCCCACCATTCCAGCTACTACCAGTGTTAGCCCAATCCTTCCGGCATTCACTTCTTCTCCCTTAAAACAATGTTCATAATAAGTTAATCAGATATTTCCTCTAATTCAAACAGATTCTTCATGTTCCCCATGCTTTTTTGGGTAATATTAAGTACACGTTATAATAGGAGATTCAGTACACATTTAAGGTATGTTTGGGGGGTAAGTAAATAATATACAAAGACATTTTATTTTAAATTCAAAAAAACCTAAAAATATGGGAGAACCCAAACAGGAAAATTATCCTTGGTCTTCCTTGGTTAAGAAATACAATGATTTTTGTTAGGATTTTTTTGGAAATAAAGTAGTTATTTTAGGTTAGTTGTCTTTTTCTTACTCCCTTGTTATAGTTTGTTTGAAATGCTTTTTTATTGTCTGTTTATTTTTAATTTTTTTTTGATATAGTTAATTTTTTAAAAAAAGAGTTAATTTAAGGAGAACGCAGGGGTGTTGGGCTTCCCCACCTCAATGGATGCTGATGTGCTCACAAACATAGGGGACTGGTGGTTTGATGGGCTGAGCCCTCTACCACGGGACTTGCCCTTGGCAAGACTGTTGCTGCGAAGGAGAGGCTAGGACTGCCTATAATTGTGCCTAAGAGCCTCCTCCCGAATGCCTCTTTGTTGCTCAGATGTGGCCCTCTCTAGCTAAGCCAACTTGAAAGGTGAAATCACTGCCCTCCCTCCTATGTGGGATCTGATACCCAGGGGAGTGAATCTCCCTAGCAACATGGAATATGACTCCTGGGGAGGAGTCTAGACATGGCATCTTGGGATGGAGAACATCTTCTTGACCAAAAGGGGGATGTGAAAGGAAATGAAATAAGCTTCAGTGGCAGAGAGATTCCAAAAGGAGCCGAGAAGTCACTCTGGTGGGCACTCTTACGCACATATAGACAACCCTTTTTAGGTTCTAATGAATTGGAATAGCTAGCAGTAAATACCTGAAACTATCAAACTACAACCCAGAACCCATGAATCTTGAAGACAATTGTATAAAAATGTAGCTTATGATGGGTAACAATGTGATTGGGAAAGCCACACTTCCCTTTGTCCAGTGTATGGATGGATGAGTAGAAAAACAGGGGCAAAAAAAAATAAGCACCCAGCGTTCTTTTTTTACTTTAATTGTTCTTTTTCACTTTAATTTTTATTCTTATTATTTTTGTGTGTGGGTAATGAAAATGTTCAAAAATTAATTTTGGTGATGAACACACAACTATATAATGGTACTGTGAACAACTGATTGTACGCTTTGTATGACTGCATGGTATGTGAACGTATCTCAATAAAAATGAATTTTAAAAAATTAAAAAAAATGTATGAGATCAAACTGTGGTGTATACATACAATGGAATATTGAGCTGCTACAAGAAAGAGTGAAGTTGTGAGGTGAATGGACATTGAGGACAGTATGTTGAGTGAAGTAAACCAGAAATGAAAAGAAAAACATTATAATGTCTCATTAATATGAACTAACTATAATGTGCAAGCTCTGAGAATTGAGTCTGAGAACACAGGTTATCAGGGGAAGGCTTATTGTAAAGGTTTCTAGACTGTAAGCTCTTACAGCAGTTACATTTATTTCTGAGTTGTAATGGGTATTTCTAAATTCTGAGATGCTGAGCTCTTTGTGTATAATCTGGTCAGTCCCTGGAACTTTGGGTATCTGTGTGACACCTGAGATTCATAGCCAGAGTCTAGCAGCTATGAATGTCAGCATTACCCCATACAGCAAATGTTAAGGAATGAAAAAAGAGATCAAACTTCAATTAGAGATATGAACAAAATAGACTTGGTTAGGACTAAGGTAAATTAGACTAAAGAGTAAAGGACGATATTGATGGTGTTTTTAAAACTTCAACTTCTGTGTGAGACCAAAGGAAAAGATGTTTATTAGGCACAAAATCTATATTTTTTGTAACACACTATATAATTTAACCTGTATGGTCAGTTAACATAATTACATGGAACGTTGAATAGGGAGTGAAATTTGGTTGGTTTGTACAAGTTAGTGTGAAACCCTGATACATCCCAGAGTAATTTGGGCAGGGAATAAAGATGTATTTGCAAATCCCTCATGAGGGACTGGGGGAAATGTGGAAATATTAAATTTCTCCACCTGGGGAATTAATGATATTTTCACAAGCATTGGGGGCTATCAATTTAGAAGGCTGACACCTTGATCTTGGGGCTTGCCCTTATGAAGTTTGTTACTGCAAAGGAGAGGCTACAAAGCCTACTTAAAATTGTGCCTAACACTCAACCCCAGAGAACCTCTTTTGTTGCGTCAGATGTGGCCTCTCTAAGTCAACTCTGCAGGTAAACTTACTGCCCTCCCCACCACGTGGGACATGACTTCTGGGGGTGTGAATCTCGCTGGCAACGTGGGACATGACTGGCAGGGATGAGCTTGGCCCTGGCATCATGGGATTGAGATAGCCTTATTGGACCAAAAGGGGGAAGAGAAATGAAACAAAGTTTCAGTGGCTGAGAGCTCAGAGTTGAGAGGTCATTCTGGAGGTTATTCTTATGCATTATACAGATATTCCTTTTTAGTTTTTAGTGTATTGTAAAAGCTAGAAGGAAATACCTGAAACTGCTGAACTGCAACCCAGTAGCCTTGATTCTTGAAGACAACTGTATAACTATATAGCTTACACTGTGTGACCATGTGATTGTGAAAACTTTGTGGCTCCCAATCCCTTTATACAGTGTATGGACAGATGAATAGAAAAATGAAGACAAAAAGTAAACGAAAAATAGGGAGAGATGAGGGTATGCGATGTTTTGGGTGTTCTTTTTTACTTTAACTTTTATTCTTATTCTTTTCTGTGTGTGGTAAAATGCTCAAAAACTGATTGTGGTGATGAATGCCCAACGATATAATGGTAATGTGAACAACTGATTGCACCCTGGGGATGACTGTATGGTATGTGTATATATCTCATTAAAATTGAAGAAATAAATTTTTAAAAAGAGACTGGAAAAAAAAGCATAGGAGGTGATTCATAGCTTGATATATACTTTTTTACATTTGTTTTGGTTTCCTTAAAATTTTTTCCTTTGTCCCTTTCCATTCAGCCAGTCATACTGTTTGGTGAAAAAGGAAAAAAAAAGAGACTTGATTACCATCAAAGCAAAAATAACTTATGTTTTATAATTTGGATGAAATGTTTCTCAATTAAAATAAATGTAAATCTTTTACAGTAACATGGTCAGAACCCTTAATCTTATGATCATGCTAATGATCATGCTAAAAGGAATTATATCATTAAGGAAAAATTATTGGCCAAGCATGCAATAAAATATAGGCAGAAGCTCACCTTATAATAGGTCAATATTATTTGATTTAATAATGTTGAAACTGAATAAAATGCTCCAGTCATGATACCTACAATAATAAATAGAAAAATATAAATGTACCCTTTACCAGTTCAAAAAGTTATATGGAATACTATGTGACACCTGTAAAAATAAAATATATTCCTCAGACAGTTGACAAAGAAAATTAAGAACTGTTGCCATTTCTTTTCAAAATGTGGGCTATCATTTAACCCTAAATTTATTAGAGATTATGACAGCAGAATTCTGTCATAACACCATTCATTATTATTTAGATTCAGATACGGCTACCACAAATCATATCCCCACATATAACAACCAGTCAAGGAGTGGATAGTTTATTGAGCACCTATAATGTGCTCTAGCTGATGAATGTTAAAAGCATAAGATAGAAACCCTGCCTCAGAGATCTTAACCCTGCCTCAAAAATTTTACAAGGAAATTAGTTAAGACTATTAATTAAAGAATAATTACAAATAGTTGGTTATCAGAAACCTACCACTTCTCTAATTAAATAAAACAAACCAAAAACAACAACAACAACAAACAAAAAACAACAGTGGGAGAACAGATGAAACAAGAATGACCAAATGTTGTTAACCGTTGAAGCTGAGTGATACTGGGTACATAAGAGTTTGTTATACTGAATATTCTACTTTTGTGTTCAATAATTTCTGTGAAAAACAAAAACAAAAACATAACACAATAATCCTGGTAAAACCATCAGAGTTTAAGTCAGAGCATAATCTGGTAGAACTTGTAAAACAATTATGTACCAGAGTATGCACTCATAAAAAAAATGTAAAGAGAACAGCCTTGAGTCTATGACTAAAGGCAAGACAGAAATAGGGGTGTTAATGGTCAATGAAAACAGTGTTAACATAAGAAACAAAGAATAAAGTGTCAAAAAACTCTAAAGAGAACCAAATGAATTGGTGCCTGTGGTCAAAGCTACAGTGTTAGGAAGGGTATCTATTAGCTATCCCAAAGGATCTATTAGGGTGAGAATTTTTTTTAAGTTAGAATTAGTTAAGGTGACGTCCTTAATGTGCAGTTTTGATTGAGTAGTCAAAATAGATGCCAGTTTGCAGAGGTCAAAGAAAGAAATTGATGAGGAGCAAGAGTACCACAGACATTTCCCACATGTGTTTGACAGTCATAATCATGGTCCATAAAGGGCCCAGAATATTCTGCGAGAACTCATAAAAGACAATGTTTCTCTATTTAAAGTCTTTTTTTTAAAGAATATATAAGAAAAGCCATCCTGAAATTTTGCTTTTACGTCAAACTTTAGGCTTATAAACTATCCTGTAATTATTTTTATAGCATTAACAAACCCATCTCATTAATTAAAATTCAAACTACTAGGTTAAATGAAAAGAATCTACAATATTCAAAGGCTTATACAGATAATCTCATCAAAGAAAAAAAAAAGACCTTTTACTTACCATAAGTGATCAACAGAAGAACAAAAGGAATGTTTTTCAGCATATTCTTTATTGATTTCTTATAGGAGTACTCTTCAGGGGGACTGTCTTGGAGAACTGCTTGAGCCTGACTTGGAGGATACTGAGGTTTTTCTTTGAATGCTAGGAACATACATGAAAAGGTAATTAAATATATTTGTCTTTCTTAGTGAGTTGACTGAATTCAGTTTAAGTCGAATAAAGTAGTCAAAGTCTTTCTGATAAGGCTTTTCATTTTCACCAATTTCTAAATGAAGAATAGTTTGGAATTATTACCTTATCCTCTGAAACTGACTAAAACTCAGGGATTGTGCCAACTTACATCAATGAACTGCAAAACCACCAACAATATGCCATGAACCTGCTAAGTAATTATGCCATTTATAGTTAAGCAAGATTAATTTTATTATATATTCAAACAATTATATTTATAATTCAGTTCAAATTGTAATTAGAAATAGCATCAAATATGAGCAAACTACTAAACTTTTACAGAATTGTCTTCAGTTACCAACTATTGTCTTCTGAAATATATCAAGTTTATCATCTGACCCAATTACACACCTCTAGAAATAAACAAAATTGGGGTGGATTCATGAGAACAGACCTGGGTCTTTCTTGCTATTTCACTCTGGATGCATAACGGAAAAGGTAGGGATAGAGCTAAAAGTGTAGTATATGTTTTCCAAAACTCTATTTTAGTCCTGTCCACTTCTATGGATTTAGAGTTCAAAGCCTTCTTACCCATTTAGAGACCACCTGTTGCTGAGCAGGGAAGAATCTACTAATTTCCTGCAACAGACGGTTAGGGAGAGATTTCTGTAGAGTAAAGTAGCCAGAAATCTAGACTGACTGATAGAAGAGCTAAACACAGCTAAAATTTGGTAAGTTAGAAATTAAATTGTAGTTTTAGTATTGACTCAAAATTTTTAACTAAAATAGAATAAAAATACTGTATTTCACTGAATTTAAGATGTTCTGATATGAGCACTCAATGATCTTACAAGCCATCAACAGAAGGTTTTCACCTAACTGTGTCTCAATTGCCAAAAGTGTTAGATGCCATTTATTATTAAAGGCCTTTTGATTGCATGGAAAAAAATGTATACCTTAGAATTGATTAAATAGAGCAAATTCAAAAAGCAAAAAATAAGGTTAATGATTCAGAAAAAAAGTAATAGTTTTTGGAATATTAGAATTTCACTTTTTTTTCCTTTTTTTAAAAAAATAGTATTTTTTTTCCCTCCCAACAAGAATTAAATGCAGGCCTAGTCTGGAGATTGAAGCTGATGGACTTCATCTGACAGTTCTGGCTGCCATTGGAATCATGTGGAAGTTTAAAATTAATATATATTTTGCAATTCCACCCAAGGCTCAGTGAATCAGAATCTCCAGGAGGGAACTCGAGAATCTGTATTTAAACACAAAAGTCTCCTTATGCTATCAATACCCAGCCAGGTTTGAGAATTACTAGATAAGGAAGAAATGACTCTTAAATCTTCCATGTAATAATAATTCTCTAATTTTCATGATTACTGCTAAAAATTAAAAATTTAAAGCTCTTTGCTGACCAAAACATTGGTTAATTATTATATACTAATATAATAGTATATATTATATATACTTATATATGTTTTAGTATATAAAACTAAAACTTATCAAACTGTAACATATTTCTATTTTTACAGATCTCATAAATAATTCAAGAGGAGACATAACTCATAAATATTTACTTGTTAATATCCTTACATTGGAGTACTGGTAGACATAAAATGTTTAAGTTGTTGCAACTCCTCCTCTTCCTTTAGCCCTATCAGCTCCTTTGCACTGTTGAGGAGGTCTGTTGTCCTTTCCTGAAAATCTCTTGTATCCTAGTTAGATGGGAGATACTTCTTTTTATTTACATTGGTAATACAAAACTCACATATCGGTAAAACAAAGATTTGGAATATAGAAACTATACTTACAAGGCAGTCATGCATATTTAGTGAGATTTAAATCTCTTAGGTTTTTACTTACAATGCAACAATAAAAGGCTAAATGGCCCAGATCCAAACTCAAATTCAAAATGAAAAAAATTCTTATTAATCTTCAACTTCACTAGACTTGTTCTTTGGCAAAATCAGGCCTGTACCTACCAGTTATAGGCTGTAATAAAATCAAGCTTAAGTCGATACAAAAAAAAGAAGAGTTGAACAAAAAGTCATTGGTCTGTCACATTAAGTTTCTGTGCTACTCTAAAGGGGAAAAAATATGGCCTTTTCTTTCTCCTTCAAAGCTGAAAAACAACGGCTCCTTTTCACTCTCTCTTCCCAGTAAAATAATCAACTACTGAAGCAGTTATTCTCTACCCCTGGCATTAGGCATCTAAAGCAGTAAAAGGATTCATGGGCACATGCTGTGTTGAATCTGTTATGCACCCCAGAAAAAGCTATGTTCTTTGAATCCACTCTTGTAGGGGGGCAACCTATTGTGGGTGGGACCTTTTGATTAGATTATTTCCATGGAGATGTGACCTCACCCTTTCAATATGGGTCTTAGTTTACTGGCATCCTTAAGAGAGCTCAGGGAGTGAGAGCTCAGACCAGACAAAGACCCAGCCAGATGCTTGGAGATAAAGACAGAAAGACATTTGGAGATGCTAAGCTAAGGGATGAAGCCCAGAGTTTGCCCTGGAGAAGCTAAGAAAGGACTCAGAGAGGCTTAGACAGAAATGCCCTAGGAGAAACAAGCAGAGAGTTGTAATCCAAAATTTGCCCCCTGGAAAAGCTAAGAGAGACACAAACACCCTGGGAGAAACAAGCAAGGACCCACAGGAGCTGAGACAGAAGTTCAGAGGTATTTTGGAGTGAGAGCCATTTTGAAACCAGAACCCAGGAGAAGGACCATTATATGTCACCACGTGCCTTCCTGTGAGACAGGAGCTCTGGATGCCATCGGCCTTTGTTCAACCTTTGATGCTTTAATTTGGACATTTCCAGGGCCTTAGAACTGTAAATCTGTGAACTAATAAACCCCCATTTTAAAAGCCAATCCATATCTAGTATATCACATTCCGGCAGCTATAGCAAACCGAAACAGGCACCATGAACTTTTTCTGCCATAGGTCACAAATCAATTGCTGTTTTGGACCTTTTCAATGGACTTATACCAGATTAAAGTAACATCATCTTTCAATTTCATTATTTGTCCCTGTGTGAATAAGACAGATACTATACATATTAACTTTTTATAAGACAAATATAGTTTGAATTCTGGCTCTGTCCCATCTATGACTTTGAGGAAATCAACACCCATCTCTAGACTTTATCCTTCTCATCCATAAAATGGAAAAAACAATATCAAGCTTTTATGAGGATTATATGACAAAATACGTAACAGAATTTTCTAATTATTGACTGTTATGCAAAATATACTTCTCTTTTTAAAGAATATTTACTTCTAAAAATCAGAGATTTTGCCTCAGGGGCTTGAACTGCTGGTGAACTAAGTAAAATATATTCCTGTTAAAAGTTTATAATAGCAGTCTATATATAGATATCTTGTTATATAAGAAGCAAAAGTAAAATTATGCATACATATTATATACTTATGTGTTTAAGAGCATTAATATTAAACATTCTGATTGCCATTACTGCTTATGCTTTTGGTTTCTGTCATCTGCTCACTTTAATGAATTAGGATGGTAAGGATTTTAATTGACAGGCTTGAGTTAAGTGATATAGTTTGCTACTCTGCTGCACAAGAACAGCTTTCAAATCCAATGGTGATACCATGTATTCAAAAGGAATTTGAATTGGAACATTTAAACCTAAGTAAAAAGTAAAATTACGTATTTTTATATACAACATTTTGTACATGGAGTGAGACTGCCTAGGCTCAAATCTTACTTTCAGTATTTACTAATTTAGGCAAATTACTGAAATTCACTTAAATTCTGTACCTCAGTTTCCTTCTCATTGAAATTGGGATGATAATAACAATATTTACCTCATAGGTTTGTGAAGATTAAATGAGATAAACCATGTCATGTGCCTTTAAATATACTTGGCACATAATGAACAATCAAATGTTAAGGGACATTATATATACTCCTCACAATAAAAATGGGGCATTGGAGTGAAATTAGTGGAAAGCTTGGGTTAATCCCTAGAAACACTAGAAGAATTACACTTGCATGTACGCTCCATGAGGGAGAGGATTTTTCTCTCTTGTTCAGTGTTGTTTCTTCTGGGCCTACAATAGTACCTGGCATGTGACAGTTCATTCATTTGTTGGATGAACATAAGCATTATTTAATTTGGAATAGGGATACATGGCAGGAACCCAAAAAAGTATTTTAGGAAGAATAGTGAGTACCAATGTAGTACCTGTCGTGTTGAAAAAAACATCAGCAAACCTAAATTATTTTATTAGAATTTGGTTGGATTTCCGAAGTATTCATGGGTAGAATTTACAGGGAATTAGGATTGTCTTTTAAGACTTTCAGAAATTAAGGAACTTTAAGTAATTAAAGATTTTTAAAGTAATCCATAGTTTCCTCATCAGCAAATATTTGGTTGAGGAAAACAAGTAAATTCCCTATTAAATGTCATAATTTTCAAATGAAGACCTTCATATAACAACTGTATATTATCTTGCTTTTATATTTTACTTGGTATCACAAGATTAAAATTAAAGGCCACACAGAGAATAAAAATGTATTTGCAAAGCCCCCTTGAGGCACTGAGGAAAAATATGGAAATATTAAACTTCCTTACCTGGGGAATTACTGATACTCACACAAGCATTGGGGAATACTAATTTAGAAGGATAAGCCTTTGATCTTGTGGCTTGCCCTTATGAAGCTTGTTACTGCAAAAAAGAGGCTAAACCTATTTATAATTGTGCCTAAGAGTCACCCCTAGACAACCTCATTTGTTGCTCAGATGTGGCCTCTCTCTCTCTAAGCTAACTCAGAAGGTAAACTCATTGCCCTCTCCCCTACATGAGATGTGACACCCAGGGATATAACTCTCCCTGGCAATCTGGGATATGACTCCCGGGGATGAGCCTGGACCTGGCACTGAGGGATTGAGAAAGCTTTCTTGACCAAAAGGGGAAAGAGAAAAGAGACAAAATAAATTTTCAGTGGCTGAGAGATTTCAAATGTAGTCGAGGTCATTCTGGAGGTTATTCTTATGCATTATACAGATATCCCTTTTTAGTTTTTAATTTATTGGTATAGCTAGAAGGAAATACCTGAAACTGTTGAACTGCAACCCAGTAGCACTGATTCTTGAAGATGATTATATAACTATATAGCTTACATAGTATGACCCTGTGATTGTGAAAACCTTGTAGCTCACACTCTGGTTGTCCAGTGTACGGGCAGATGAGAAGAAAATAGGAATAAAAATTAAGTGAGTAATTGGGGGATGCGGGAATGGGACATGTACTGGTTTATATATAACTTATGTCCCTCAGAAAACGCCATGTTCTTTGATGCAATCTTGTGGGGACAGATGTATTAGTGTTGATTAGATTGGAATTCTTTGAGTGTTTCCATGGAGATGTGACTCAATCAACTGTGAGTGAAATGTTTGATTGCATAATTTCCATGGAGGTATTACCCTGCCCATTCAGGGTGGGTATTAATTGGATCACTGGAGTAGTATAAAGGAATTCACAGACAGAGGGAGGGAGCTCAGAGCAGCTAAGAGTGACATTTTGGAGAGCAACTGACAATGACATTTTGAAGAGCAGCTGCAGATGAGAACAAGATGCCCCAGAGCAACACTTTGGAGAACACCATATAGCAATGCAACCTGGGAGCAAGCAGACACCAGCCATATGCCTTCCAAGCTATCAGAGGTTTTCCGGATGCCAGTGGCCATCCTTCAGTAAAGGTAGCCTGTTGTTGTTGGACACTTTATGGCCTTAAGACTGTAACTTTGTAACCAAATAAACCCCCTGTATAAAAGCTAATCCATTTCTGGTATTTTGCATAATGGGCAGCATTAGCAAATCAGAAGAGGATGTTTTGATTGTTCTTTTTTACTTTTATTTTCATTCTTATTTTTTTTGTGTAATGAAAATGTTCAAAAATGGATTGTGGTGATGAATGCACAACTACAAGATGGTACTGTGAACAACTGATTGTATATTTTGGATGACTATATGGTATGTGCATACATCTCAATAAAATTGAATTATAAAAATATTTAAAAAAAATAACAAAGGCCAAAAAGCAAAACTTGACCATTCTTAAAAATTCCATTCCATTTTTTTCCATCTTTATTTTTCCATTTTCATTCTATACCCACAAGCCACCTAAGTACATAAATAAATACACAAGTACATACACAGCTCTCTTACTTTTAATTTCCCAAATATCACAAGGTGATATGCCAATGGCCACACCTATCATTATCACTCTTTGTCCTCTTCCTTTGAAGAATGAAAATCTTAATATTTATAGCAGTTTAAACATATATATTTATATATACATATATACTATATATACATATAAATATATAGTACATATATATTTCATATAGAGAATCTATTACTCTCTCATTTCTTCCAAAAAAAAAAAGGAAAACCAGAATTTATGTGAAGATATATAAGCATATAAGCACTCAAAGCAAAGGGCATTTTATACTTCAGAAATTCTTCTGCCAATGGAAGGTACATTTTATGCAAAATTTCATATTGCATCTAGAAATTAAATGTGCCTTCCAGAAAGGGAGATTATGGACTTTTAAAAATATATAAATTCCTTTAAATTTTTTCTTAAACTCTAAAATCGTCAGGGATAATATGCCTTTTTTCAGTAGTCTGTATACCACAAATATGCTACTCTCTGACTGACTGAAAACATGAATACCAACCACAAGTAGAATGAACATGTCGGAATACTGTATATGCTACTGAGAGAAAATGTTGTTCATTATATTAAGGGAAACTTAAGTATTTCGGTTATGCTTCTTACACCTGGATCCTCCAGTTCATCTACAAAGGCACTCTCTACTGAAAGATTTTATATATACATTTCTTTGAAAATTGAGGAATTCATACGTGCAGATCATGAAACTTTAATCTTTCATAATTATAGCCACTGTGAAAATTAATATGTAAATTAAAAAAAACTCCAGCTATAATGCAGTTTAAAATGTAAATTTTACTTTTAAAAAACAGCTTTTTCTACTTTACAGTTCCTTTGCTCTTCAAATCGATTTAAGATTTATCAGAGTGCCTAAAGGACAATACTGAAGTTATATTACCAGCTATGTTACTTAAATAAACCTTATCTATTTTTTACCCTGAAATCAAAATGGTTCCCATTAAAAATAAACTTAAAAAGCAGACCTTCCCAAAGCTTCTTCCAAATTGATTGATGGCTGCTTGCAGTTGATTTTGACTGACTGCTTCAAGAGACAGGACCAGATGAGAGGACTCATGACGAATGGTGGCAGCAGCACTTTGCTGGAGTGGCCTAACAAGCAGATAGTTGCCACAGTTTGAAATTCTGCTGAACACCTTGCTGCTGCCCAAGAGCATTCACCGGTCAACATTTTCAGTTCTAGTTAATACTAAATTGGGGATCCGTGGAAGGATGTATCATTAAAAGGAAGGTTGTAGCCTATTTGCAGCACTTCAAACCATGACAAGAACTTGTCCCTGGATAAGTTAGCATAAGATGCAGAATGCTTAGAGGAACATGGAAAAGAGGAGGCTGGTAATATGTATGAAACTAACAGTTAGCAGGAAGAAAAGTTAGTAGGGAGATAAATGAGATAAATTTGTCTTCAAACTCTTTACAAAGAACCACAACAGTGGACCATAACATATTCCTATGGTTATAGCATTCATTACATGAGCAAGACAGTGTGCAGCAAGAATGAAACAAGCAAACAGCATTTGACATAGCATCATTAAAGATTTCAGATTGCTTATTTTCATATTTTCGTCATGCATTTATCTATTTAAGCTCTAGGGAAAATAATTCACTTACCAATTGCTGTTAAAATAAATAAAAGCGTGGAGAGAGCTGCTGTTCCATAAAACATAGTACTGATATTGGAAGCCATGAGATCTGTGTTATTCTGTATGTTGGGCACTAAAACTGGTGGTAGCAAAAAGCCAATCGCAGTTCCAAACTGTAAAATAAACAGTCTTGTTAAGAAGAGCAATTAAGAGTAAAAAAAAAAAATTGACAAGTAATTGAACATAAAGGGACAGCTAAAGTACATAAAGGTGCTCTGTGCTAGCATTATGTGCCAATGTCTTTGTTACTATTGTACTTTTAAAGACAAATCGCTGACAAAACTCCTACTTATTAAACATTTACTGAGCTCCTACTATCAAAAAGATGTTGCTATAAAGATGTGTAAGATACAGTCTTTGACTTTTAGATGCTTACAATCAAAAAGGGGAATAAGCATATGCAAAATAAGAAAGAGAAACACAACCTACACAATGGGAGAAAATATATACAAATCATATATCTGATAATGGTCTAGTATCCAGAATATATAAAGAATTCTTACAATTCAACAACAAAAAGGCAAACAACCCAGAGATGGAGGAAGATGGGGGCATAGAGAGGAGTGGAAGCTAGTTTGTCCCCCTGGAACAACTAATAAACAACTGGGAACTAGTAAATAATATGGAATAACTGCAGGGGGACAAACGTGACCGTCCACTCATCATACACCAATGTGAATTGGGAGAAATGCCTGAGATAGCAGCATAAAATCTATAAGTAAAAATTGTGGATCCAAGCCAGGAGACCTCTCAATCACAGCCCTAACTGCAAAGCCTCATGGTGCTAGAGAGCAGCCCTCCGAACAAGTGAATATAGCTCAGCTGAGCTCCAACTAGTGTTTTAATTAACAAACGGGAATTGCTCAATACAAGATATGAATCCCCAACAAGCAGACAGAAGCTTTTGGTGATGACTGACCTTGGAGAGCCAGACGGTGGCCATGGAATGGCCCTGAAGGAGGCTTTCTGTCCTTTTTTCCACTCAGAGGAGAAAGCCTCAGCCATTTTCAGTTCCCAGTGCTCTGACCCAGACAAGGGTGGAGACAGCACAGGCAGAGTCTATTCAAATGCTAACAACCTCTCCCTAGGGGGCTTATCTTCCCTAAGAGGAAAGGGGTGGGAGCCAGCTCTACTACCCACCTGCCATTCAGAACCAGACCCTAGAGCCTGGAGGGAAACAGCTATGGGCCACACTTCCTTACACCAGTCTGGAACTACAGGCTGACAGGCACCACCTGCCGGGCAGAAAAGCACAGTGCCATGAGGCCTCACAGGGTGTACCAATCTTCTAAGACACCCTCAGGGAAACTGGATAATATTCCTTCCTTCGAAGAACTGGGCCCGTTCTGGTCTGGGAAAACCTGATTGGGGTAACCAAGGAAACCAGAGGCCTAGACAACAGAAAACTACAACCTACACTAAGAAAAACAAAGTTATGGCCCAGTCAAAGGAACAAACTTACACTTCAACTGAGATACAGGAATTGAAACAACTAATACTAAATCAATTCAAAAAGTTTAGGGAAGATATGGCAAAAGAGATCAAGTATATAATGAAAACACTGGGCATACATAAAGTAGAAATAGAAAGTTTGAAAAAGCAACTGGCAGAATCTATCGAAATGAAAGGCACAACACAAGAGATGAAAGACACAATGGAAACATACAACAGCAGATCTCAAGAAGCATAAGAAAACACTCAGGAACTGGAGAACAAGGCACCTGAAAGCCTACACACAAAAGAACAGATAGAGAAAAGAATGGAAAAATACGAGCAATATCTCCAGGAACTTAAGGACAAAACAAAAAGCAGGAAATGTATGTGTCATTGATGTCCCAGAAGGAGAAGAGAAGGGAAAAGGGGAAGAAGCAATAACAGAGAAAATAATCAATGAAAATTACCTATCTCTTATGAAAGACATAAAATTACAGATCCAAGAAGTGCAGCATACTCAAACAGAATAGATCTGAATAGGCCTACACCAAGACACTTAACAAACAGATTATCAATGTCAAAGATAAAAACAGAATCCTGAAAGCAGCAAGAGAAAGTGATCCATCACATACAAAGGAAGCTTGATAAGACTATGTGCGGATTTCTCAACAGAAACCATGGAGGCAAGAAGGAAGTGGTGTGATATATTTAAGATACTGAAAGAGAAATACCACCAACCAAGAATCCTATATTCAGCAAAACTGTCCTTCAAATATGAGGGAGAGATTAAAATATTCTCTGACAAACAGACAATGACAGAGTTTGTGAACAAGATACTTGGTCTACAGGAAACACTAAAGGAAGCACTGCAGACAGAAAGGAAAAGATAGGAGTGAGAGGTTTGGAAAACAGTCTTGGGAGACAGTAGCACAGCAATGTAAGTACATTGAACAAAGATGACTGTGAGCATGGTTGAAAGAGGAAGATCAGGACCATGTGGGACACCAGAACGAAAGACAAAAGATAAAGACTGGGATTGTATAACTCAGTGAAACCTAGAGTGCTCAGCGATTGTAATAAAAGGTACAAATATGTTTAAAAAAAAAGGGCAAACAACCCAATTTAAAAATGGGCAAAGTATTTGAATAGACATTTCTTCAAAGAAGACATATATAAATGGCCAACAAGCCTATGAAAACATGTTCAACGTCATTAGTCATTAGGGAAATGCAAATCAAAACCACAATAAACCACTTTATACACCCACTAAGATGGCTACAGTTAAACACACATACATACAAACCCAGAAAATAATAAATGTTGAGGATGTACAGAAATCAGAATCCTCAAACACTACTGGTGGGAATGTAAGATGGTATAACCACTGTGGAAAATATTTTTGCATCATTTTTCAACAAATTTTTATGGAGAGGCTACAGTGTGCCAGGCACCATTATAAATGCTGAAGGTACAGTCATGTATATTTTCATAAAACTTACAATCTAATGGTGGAGACAGGAGATGAGTAATAAATAACAGTAAACACATAAACATATAAAACATTTAAATATATAAACAATAAACATACTGGACAGTGATAAGCACTATACGGGGAATTAAAGTAGAAAGATATAATAAAAGAGTGCTCAGGCAATTCTAAATGGAATCATGAGGAAATACCATTGAATGCCATTTAAAAGGAATTTAAGCTGAGAGCAGAGACAATATGGATGTAGTCAAGTGATCCTAGACAGAGAACATTCCAGAAACAGGGAATGTTTCTGCAAAGGCCCTTAAGCAAGTACAAACTTAGTGTTGTTCAAAGAACCAGAGATGACTTATATTAATAAGATTTCTTAAACCAGAGTAAAAAGTTAAGATTTTATTTTAAATACTATGGAAAATCCTTGGCAAGTTCAAAGCAGGGCAATGGCATGATCTGATCTGTGTTTTATCTCAAGAAAATCTGGCAGTACAGATTTGTATTAAAAGCTAGGACTCAGGAATCAGACAGACTTGAGTGTCAGTGCTGACACTAAATAGCTGTCTGACCTTGGGAAAATAATTTCATCCCTCCAAGTATCAGTTTCCTCACCTATAAAATGGGGAGATTAATAGTTCCTAGCTTACAATGTTAAATCAAATGACATAATGCATGTAAAGCACTTAGCCTAACTCTTAATGGCTGCTTAATAATGTTGAATATTATTGTTAATGATCATTTCATAATCTAGGATGAAGAGGCATACTTTGGAGTCATGAACAAGTGCAGAGCTACTGGAGTCAAGGAAGGGCTACAGAGAAGGTAGGAAGAGGCCCAGAGGTGTTCTGAGTGTTTGAGAAAATGGTTCCATTCATTATCCATAAAATAGATAATCCACAGACATGGAGTTGACAGTATTTCAGTCATGCTCCACGAAGAATTAATCTTGACTATAATTTTGTACATGTAATATACTTTAAGAAAACAGCTCATATCCAAACATACAGTAGAAGCAACCAACTAATATATCAGCCATAAATTATTTTAGATACATAATATCTATAGTTCAAGCTATCCTATTTACTTTTAGAGAAAAGAAATAAAGTAATAAGCATGTGGAGTTAGACATTTTATTTATTTTAAATAAATCTTACTGTGATCTTGAAACAAATATTAGGCTTGAAGTAGGAGTAACATTCTTTTGTTACATTGCTACATGTAATAATAATAAGCTGGTGAAGTTTTAACTAGATTTCCCTTAATAAGAATGAGCATTCAATATAATGTAAATAATGTCACAGGACCCCATATGCATAATTTAAATTACAATAAAATAATGCCTGCAGTTAAAAAAAAATTCTACCTAGTAATGCTAAAGGAATGCTAGTGGAATTTGAACTTATGGTTTGAGGAAAGACTCCATAAAAGAGACTTAGTAAATTAAGCCATCCTTTTATAATGGATCTCATAAGCCATGATTTGTTTTGTACTGTGTTTCGGTTAAAAATTGGTAAAGGGACTCAGTAGTGCTATGAAATTTTTATTACCAGAACATTTATTCAGCAGCCATTTATAAGTGTCCCTTACTTACAAGTCACTGTGTTGACGGCTAATACATAAAATTAAACAGGGCTGGCTGTCCACAATGACTTCAGTCAAAATGGAAACAAATCTCCCAGAATCCAATAACTGCCTTTTGCAAATATGCCAGTGACAAAATAAAACCTACCGGTCTCATTCGTCATTGTCAACTTTTCTATAATATTTGGCATCTAAGGCCCAACACAGTTACTTATTTTACAGATAATTTTCAAAAAAGAATACACGGCACTTACTCTAAACTGGTTTTGAAAGTACTGTCCTCAGAAAGAAGTTTAAAACCCTTTTTAATCCAAGACTGCCACATACCTTATGACTACTCATTTCCTCTACCTCATTTGTTCACCAAATGCCTCCTGGGCGTCCATCCGTATTCCTAGCTCACACGGCCTAGGACGTTTTCTTGTCCTTTAAGGACCCGATTTTCACCTATAACCTCAGTCTTTACCTGATTGCCTAACACGGCGGTGGCACAAGCTGTGGACACCTCCTTGGGCCCGAACCAAACTGAGGCGATGCGGGAGGGTAACCCCAGGATGAAAACCTGGGCCACGGAGCACAGACACTGGCCCAGCATGGTGACCCAGAAGAGATGCTGCTGCACGCTGCCGCACTTGACCCAGGCGCCCAGGCAGTTGAGGCCGGAGCCCAGCAAGGCGGTGAGCCGCAGGCCTCTGGTGTCCAGCAGCCAGGTGGCCGGGAAGATGAGGGGCACGTAGGCCAGCATGTACACCATGGACAGCCAGTCGATGTTCAAGGAGGAGACGCCGTAGAAGTCCTCGAAGACGTTGCTGATGATGCTGTACTGGATCCACTGAAAGGCGTTCACCAGCGAGTACAGGCTGAAGATCAGGAGCACCAAAAAGCGCCGCGGGGACAGCGCCGTCCGGGGAACTGCGGGACGCTCGGCCTCAGGGGTCTCCTCCCCGGGATCTGAGGGCAGCAGCCGGGCCTGGGTCTCCTCCTCCGGGGCCAGCAGAGTCTGCGGCCCGCTCACGGCTCCCGAGGAGGTCACGGAGCTTTCCCGGGGGGCCCCTTTCAGAGCCAGGCAGCCGGCTTTGGACCCGTCCTGCGGCTGTGAGCTCACTCTCCCGATGGGCGCGTCCCCTAGCACCGGCAGGTATCCGTTCGCGTGCAGAAGCCCGGGCGCCGCCGCTGCCCCTTCCTCATCTTCCGGCCGCGCCATGTCCCTGGGCCTCCGGAGACACCCCGCGTCCCCACTCTCCTTCCCAGCCCTGCACCTCCCGACTGGCGCAAGCCCAGGCCTCGAGGCCCTCCCTGAGCCTCACCCCTAACCCGTTCCTGCGCCTCCTTCCCAGTCCCGGTGAAGCCGGTGTACGGCGCGAAGCGAAGTAGACGAATCCGAGTCCGCGCGCAAAGCCTTCCTCCCCAAGATCGGCGCGGGCCACCCACTCCAGGCCCCGCCCAGAGAGCGCAGATCCCGGGCGGCTCGCCCGCCAATCAGCGGGCGCCCTCGACCGGCACGGCAGCCAATCCGGGGAGCTTTCGTGAGGGACTGGGTGGGCGCGCGTTCCCCGGATGGCCCCGAGGATAGCGGCAGTAGCCTTCTCGCCGAAGTTGGGGTGTGCGCGTCTCCCGCACGTGGGGCGGCTGGCGGCGGGGAAATGCGGGAGTGCGGGTGAGAGGGCAGACAAAGAGGCAGGCATCACCATCACTACCAGGGGGTGCTACCAAAGGACCCATCCGTCTTAGACGCAGGCGAAGGATGAATTAGGCCTTTCGCCCGGAAAGTAGCTGCCCGGCAAGTCGGACCCTTCCTTCAGAGCAGACAAAACCACGTTTTATAAGTTCGTGCTGTCTTCGCAGAGGAAATAACGCCAGAAAGTCTTCCAATGCAAATACAGAAAGGGATTTCGTGAGAAATCTGCCCTTGTGAAGTTGAAATTCCCCTACCCCCACACCGCTGCCTTGAGTGAGGCCAGGTCGCTCTACATTCTCCTTTCATCCAACAACTGTAGTTAATGTTTACTGGATACGCCTATACATTGGGTTCAGTGGGTTCCAGGTAGGAAATTCGCTTTGCACGTTACGTGCCATACACAGTCGCGGGCTGTAGGGAACTGTACACGTACCTCCTTGCCGGTCTTCCTGGACTGAATAAAAAGTCAGCCTCACTGCTCTTGGGAAACAATTTGAAAAAGAGACCCAAATATTTATTATTAAAGTGAAAGTGGGACTAGGGGTATAGATAGGAATTTTCACTATGGAATTAATCTTAAAAAGCCCTGCTATTTAGTGCCCTAAATCCCAGTACCCCTTCCTTTTATTGTTTATTTTAGTATTATTTTGGTCATGTATAAGATATATCAGCCACCTCTCAGATGAAAAGCTGCATAGTCCTAAATTTCAAGGAATAAGTATATTATGATACTGTCTTCCTTGGCCATCCTCTGTAAATTGCCACATGCACCCCTTTCCCTAAATATCCCTATTCTCTGCTTTTCCTTCTTAGCACGTATCACCATCTAAAATGTGTTATATTTTTCTTATTTTTTTCTGGTTATTTTCACCCTCCCCACTAGATTGTAAATTCCATGAAGGCAAGGCTGAGTGTTTTGTTGCTTTTCGCTACTCCCTTATTCACAGCACCAAGAACCATACCTGGAACAAGGTAGGTGTTTAATAAACATTTAATGAATAAATGAAGCTAATGAGTGTTGGATTACTAATGAATATTTTAAATAATGACATGCTTTATAAATTTATTTTCTTGTTTTTAAGAATCTTGTAAACTTCCCCCACAAAGGTGATTTTCTAATATTGATTTGGACATTATTTTAGATTGCTGAGAGATGTTCTTTAAATGAACCAAGAAATGATTAAATGTGGAAACTAAAGGATGTCCGTCTTAAGAAGTTTATTTTATTGATATCTGAAAAATGAATGAATCAAATTGCTTAATATTCAGTACAGCTTCTTATTAGTCAATATCTAGAGGAATTTTTGAGTGCCTGCATGTACTATGGAGCCTTCAATATAGTACACAAATAGCTGTTCAGAGGGGAATCCAATGGGTAGAATTTTAAAGGGACCAATTTGTGCTTGTCCTGGTGCTAGGTCCTTTCCAGATGTTCACAGTAAACATTTAGGTACCTGCAGACTTCCCACGCACTTCTTGAAATTTGAAACTGGGAAAATACATTAGATCTGACTTCCCCATTGTTCTAGAGAGGTTTGGAGATAATCTGCCAGATCTGAAAGATAACTTTCCTCTCTGAATGACAGCTTCCTGAGAATCTACTCCTTTAGAGACCACATTCTTTCTGGCAGTTTAGGCTCTACCTCTGTTTAGAGATAATTTGCATTTCCTATGTGTCCTTAGCAAGAAAACTTGAGTAGGAGTCCCCTGAACTTCCTGGAGAGCCAGTCAGCTTCTAATTTCCCTCCACATTTTTACCAGCTGGTGCCTGTCCTTCTCTCATCCAGCTATCATAGGCCTTCCCTGCACATGACAAAGCTCTACATCTGACATCACCACCATCTACATGGAGTGTCCACCGAAGGGGGTCCAGAGGAGTGGGGAAGAGCATCAGATCTAGAGTCAGGCTGCCTGGGATTGAATCCCAGCTTCAGTAGTCACTAGCTGTGTAAGCTTGGGTAAGTACATACTTCAAGGGGTTGAATGAGGATTAAATAAGTGAACAATGCCTGGTACATGGTAGGCATTCTTTAGTTATGGCAGTAATAAGGCAGTAATGGTTAAGGGTATATAGGTCCTGGAACCAGATGGCCTGGGTTCAAATGCTAGTTCTTTCATGTTTTGATGGTTTGAAGCTATTCTGTACCCCAGAAAAGATCATGTCCTTAAAGCTAATCCATTCCTGTGGGTGTGGACCCATTATAAGTAGGATCTTTTGGTTAGTAGGATCTTTTTTTTGTTTTAATTTATTAACATTTATTCACACACCATACAATCATCCAAAATATACCATCAATTGATCACATTACCATCATATAGTTGTTCATTCATTACCCCGATCTATTTTTTTAACATTTTCCTTGTACCAGAAAAGGTGATAACAAGAATGAAAAAATAATAGTGAAAAAGGAACACCCAAATCATGCAGGCCACCCCACTCCCACCCCCACCCCACCCCCAGTTAGTAGGATCTTAACTTGAGATGTGACCCACCTCATTCAGGGTGGGTCTTAATCCTATGACTGGAGTCCTTTATAAGAGGATAAAAGACAGAGAGAAGAGACAGAAAAAAGCCCAGGAGAGAAGCTTAGAGAGAAGGACACACAGAAGCTAAGACAGACAGAAGATAAAAGAGAGAAACAGGGAGAAGCTTGGAGAGGAAGCCACTGAACCGGAAGCCGGAAATAATGAAATCCGGAAGAGAAGGACTAGCAGATACTGCCGTGTGCCTTCCCATATGACAGAGGAGTCCCAGATCACCAGCAGCCTTTCTTCAGGTAGAAGGTATCATCCTTATGATGCCTTGATTTGGACATTTTCACAGCTTCGGAGTTGTAAACTTGTAAATTAATAAATCCCCATTATAAAAGCCAACCCATTTCTGGTATATTGCATTTCATCAGCTTTAGCAAACTAAAAAACACTTGCTAGCTGCATGACCTTAGACTAGTGACTCTGTGCTTTGGTTTCTCAACTGTGAAATGAGGACAATATTCTTCATGTTATTGTTGTGAGAAGTAACTGGTTAACAAATGTAAAGCACTTAAACAGTGCCTAACCTATAGTAATATACTTAGTAAAAATTACCTATAGTTATTTTCATCAACTCCTATTTTTGTATTCTCAAAGCCATTCTTTGTGTTATCTTAGGTTTGGCCCCATCTTATATTTTTAAGCCAGCTTGAATTGTCCTGGAGTTATTCCAAGCTCTTTTGGACTGAATTTATGATTGTAGACCCTGGAGCTGGGACACTCTCAGGTTGCCCCTAAAGGGGCAGCACAGAGTGGTATACCCTAACTACTCTTGGCCTAACAAGAGGCAGATTTCTTGTCATTACAGGTGTTCAACAGTTGAATGCACCACTGTGTGACATACATAGACAACAGTTAGATGACATCTTTGTCAGACCAGGTATGTTGTGGCTGGGATTCCTGAATTTCATGTAAGATCCTTTTCAGTGTTAAGTAAAATAAATAAATAAGTTATTTCCAATGAAGGGATTATACAACATTCATATGCCTATTTTAACAAAGCTCAATAAAGTAAAAGGATGGAGTACAAAAAGGGGGAAACATAGCAGTATTTCTTTGCAGTATGATTCTAATCTCTTAACTTTGCCTCCTGCTCTCATGAGGCTCAGTAGTAGACACTTATTAACCAGTTTAGGTATGAGTCATGGTTTATATCATTTGATGGATGTATAATATAACATGAACCTTAATCTCTGTCAAAGAGGACACTACTGGGAGCATCACTTGGCTGGGAATCAAGATAAGCGTAAGCCACATTATCGCTGTAGAATGCCAAGTGTGGAAGAAATTTGAAAAAGGAACAGTTCAGCAATATGAGAGCTGAACGGCATCCAGGAGCCAAGGTCCAAGATGCTATTAGGAGTGATGTGGCTGTTCCGGAGCAAAGGTTTCCCACAGTCTAAAAGCTTCAGAGGGTAAGATGCAAACCAGAACAGTGCTACCAGATGTACAATCCATGGTGTTTCATGGGGAGAAAGGAAGTTTCCATCAATCTTGCCTTCATTTCATACCCACATTACCACACTCAGTCCACCTGAGATGCTGAGGCTGTGCTGTTCTACGATTTGAAAAGATTAAGTTGGGATGGAGGGGTGGAGCAAGCTGTAAATCAGAATCCTCCCATGTGTGTTTTTTTTTGTATAAACGTGCTATACAGCAGCAGGCAGAGCCTCCTGTCCTAAAACATATACAAGAATTTGCCAAGGCAGGTCCTACCTTTCCTGTCTGCCTTAAAATTCACCTACTGAGTGATTTAGGTATAAGCAATGTCAAATCACAACTGGATTGTTAGTTATATATAACTAATATAACAAGATACATAATATCTTGTTTCTACTCCTTTTGACATGAATTAATTCATCAGATTAGCTAGTTGACATCTTAGCCTTAAAGGTGGTGAGATTCAGAATGCCAGATTTAGAGAAGAGGAAGCAAGATAGCCAGCTTTTCTGGTTCATATATTCACTCCCGATGCTCCCCAACCCCAGCCACTGTCATATGAACTTTGTTTTGTTTGTTAATATCAAGAGAGGCTTTTACGCTGGGAGGTGGGTAGGGTGGGGAGTGGTACCTGTGTTTAAATCACTTTGAATTATTAACATTGTTAAATTTAAATCTTTTATTTTAACAAGCTCTTTAATTTAATATACAGATTTTGTTATTTATAAATTAAGTAAGTAAATACTTGATTAATATTAAATTAACTTACAAATCTCACTAATTTCAAATCCCTCTAAACATTTTAACATACCTACATTTATATTCCTTTGGTCATTCTGAAATATAGCATCTGATTTTCTGAAGCTCTCCTGACACCTAATAAGACATGCTTACAAACGGTGGTATGCTGGAGGCAGCCTGCTCAGATTTGTGCGATTATGGGAGAACAGATTGAGTGCATCTCTTCCCAACTTCACCTTCAGTGACATTCATTGATAACATGGAATTAGCCATGGTGGGAGTATTTACACCATGGAAATCGGCAAATGCTGTATTTACCAGTATATCACTGCTACAAATCTAACAAAATAAATCATGTAAAGCGCTTAAACCACTACTTACTACTTAGTAAGTCAAAGCTTTTAGATTAAAACATATTTTTTCTTAAAGCAGTTTATTTGAGTACAACCAATGACTTTTAGTGTATGTACAAAATTGTGCATACCTCACCACAATTTTAGACATTTTCATTACTCCAAAAAGAAAAACCCTAAACCCCTTAGGATTCACCTGTCAATCCCTCTGACCCTACCTAACCACTAATCTATTTCTGTCTCTATAGATTTATTTATATTTATATTTTACATAAATGGGATCATATAATATATAGTATTTGGGGTCTGGTTTCTTTCACTTAGCATAATGTTTTTGTGTTTCTTTAAATTATTATTTTAATTAGAGAAGTTGTAGGTTTACAGAGAAGTTCTTTAATAAATACAGCATTCTCATATACATCCCCATTGTTCATTTTGCATTAATGTGGTACCTATGTTACAGTTGATGAAAGAATATTGAAATAGTACTATTAACTATAGTCCATAGTTTGCATTAGGTGTATTTGTTTCCCATATACCACCCTATTAATAACACCTTGTATTAGTGCCATACATTTATTATTGTTCATGAAGGAACATTCTTATACTTGTACCCTTAACGCCAGTCCATCATCCACAACAGGATTCACAGTGTTATACATCCCATGTTTTATCTTCTAACTTTCATTCTCTAACATACATGACCCAAAACTTCCCCTTTCAACCACATTCACATTTATAATTCAACACTGTTAATTGTGCACATTACTGTCACCCCCATCCATTTACAAACCTTTACAATCAACCTTAATAGAAATTCTGTGCAAATTAAGCATTAGCTTCCCATTCTATCCCCTGGTAACCTATATTCAAGATTCTAACTCTATGAGTTTACTTATTATAATTAATTTGTATCTGAAAGAACATATAATATTTGTCCTTTTCTGTCTGGTTTATTTTGTATAGCATAATGTCCTCAAGATTCATCCATGTTTTCAAATGCATCAGGACTTCATTCCTTTTTTACAGCTGAATAATATTCCATTGTATTTATGTACCACATTTTGTTTATCTGTTCATCAGCTTATGGACACTTGTGTTGCTTCCATCTTTGGCAGTTGTGAATAATGCTGCTATGAACATCAGTGTGAAATATCATTTTGAGTACCTGCTTTGAATTCTTCTAGTTATATACCTGTAGTGGGGTTGCTGGGTCATATAGTAACTCTGTATTTAGCTTCCTGAGAAACTGCCAAACTGTCTTCCACAGTGTACCTTCCCACCAGCAATGAATTGAGTGTTCCTATTTCTACACATCCCCTTCAACACTTGTAGTTTTCTGTTTTTTTAATAGTAGCCATTCTAGTGGGTATGAAATGATATCTCATTGTAGTTTTGATTTGTATTTCCCTAATAACTAGTGATGTTGCACATTTTTTCATGTCCTTTTTAGGCATTTGTATTTCCTCTTTGTAGAAATGTCTATTCAAGCCTTTTGCCCATTTTTAAATTGTTTTTTTTTTTTTTTTTTTTTTTGTCTTTTTATTGTTGAGTTGTAGGATTTCCTTCCTACAGAAATTCAGAATATATTCTGGATATTAAACCCTTATTGGATATGTGGTTTCCAAATATTTTCTCCCATTGAGTAGGTTTTCTTTTCACTTTTCATGACAAAGTTCTCTGATACACAAAAGCTTTTAATTTTGAGGAGATCTCATTTATCTATTTTTTCTTTTGTTGTTTGTGTCATGGGTGTAAAGTCTAAGAAACCATTGTCTGCCACAAGATATTGAAGATGTTTCCCTACATTTTCATTTTCTTCTATGAGTTTTATAGTCCTGGTTCTTATATTTAATCTTTGATCTATTTTGAGTTAATTTTTGTATATGGTGTGGGGTCTTCTTTCATTCTTTTGCATAAGGACATCCAGTTCTCCCAGCACCATTTGTTTGAAGAGGCTATTATTTCGCAATTGAGTGGACTTGGCAGTCTTGTCAAACATCAATTGGCTAGAGGTGTGGATCTATTTCTGAACTCTCAATTCGATTGCATTATCAATGTCTCTATCCTTATACCAGTACCATGCTATTTTGACAACTGTAGCTTTGTAGTATGCTTTAAAGTCAGGATGTATGAGTCCTCCAACTTCATTCTTCTTTTTCAGAATGTTTATGGCTATTCAGGGCCCCTTACCCTTCCAAATAAGTTTGGTAATTAGCTTTTCCATTTCTTCAAATTAGGCTGTTGGAATTTTGATTGGGATTGCACTGAATCTGTAAATTTATTTTTGTTAGATTGACATTTTAATGATATTTAGTCTTCTGATCCATGAACTCGGAATGCCCTTCCATTTATTTGGTCTTTGATTTCTTTTAGCAGTGTTTTTTAGTTTTCTGTGGACAAGTCCTTTACATGCTTGGCTAAATTTTTTGCTAGATATTTGATTCTTTCAGTTGCTATTGTAAATAGAAATTTTTTTGATTTCCTCTTCAGAGTGCTCACTACTAGTGTATAGAAACACTACTGAATTTTGCACATTGATCTTTTATCCCACCACTTTGCTGAACTCGTTTATTGTCTCTAGTAGCTTTGTTGTAGGATTCCAGGACTTTCTATATGTAAAGTCATGTCATATGCAAATAGGGAAAATTTTGCTTCTTCCTTTCCAATTTGGATGCCTTTTATTTCTTTTTCTTGCCTAACTGCTCTGGCTAGAACCTCTAACTCATTGTTGAATAACAGTGGTGGCAGTGGGCATCCTTGTTTTGTTCCTGATCTTAGAGGGAAAGCTTTCAGTCTTTCACCAATGAGTATGATGTTAGCTGTTGGTTTTCATACATGCCCTTTATCATGTTGCAGAAGTTTCTGTCTATTCCTATTTTTCAAAGTATTTTTATCAAGAAGGTGCTGGATTTTTTCAGATGCCTTTTTTGCCTCGAGATAATCGTGGTTTTCCCTTTCATTTTGTTAATGTGGTGTATTACATTACTTGATGTTCTTGTTTTGAACCATCCTTGCCTACCTAGGATAAAACCCACTTGATCGTGGTGTATAATTCTTTTAATGTCCTATTGGATTCAATTTGCAAGTATTTTTTTGTTGCAGATTTTTGCATCTATGTTCATAATGGAGATTGGTCTGTAATATTCTTTTCTTGTAGTATCTTTATCCGGCTTTGGTATTAGGGTGATTTTGGCCTCACAGAATGAGTTAGATAGTGTTCCCTATTCTTCAGTTTTTTAGAAGAGTTTGAGCAGGATTGGTATTCTTCTTGGAATGATTGGTAGAATTCAGCTGTGAAGCCATCTGGTGCTGACTTATCTTTGTTGGGAGGTTTTTAATTTTTTTTTTTATTTTTAAAATTCAGTTTTATTGAGATATATTCACATACCATACAGTCATCCATGGTGTACAATCAGCTGTTCACAGTACCATCCTCTGGTTGTGCATTCATCACCCCAATCTATTCTTGAACATTTTCCCTGCATCAGAAAGAATCAGAATCAGAATAAAAAATAAAAATAAAAAACATGCAAATCCCCCCCATCCCACCTTATTTTTCATTTAGTTTTTGTCCCCATTTTTCTACTTATCCATCCATACACTGGATAAAGGGAGTGTGATTCACAGAGTTTTCACAATCACTGTCACCACTTGTAAACTACATTGTTATACAATCATATTCAAGGGCCCAGGCTACTGGGTTGGAGTTTGGTAGTTTCAGGTACTTGCTACTAGCTATTCCAATACATTAAAACCTATAAAGTGTTATCTATATAGTGCATAGGAATGTCCACCAGAGTGACCTCTTGACTCCATTTGAAATCTCTAAGCCACTGAAACTTTATTTTGTTTCATTTTGCAACCCCCCTTTGGTCAAGAAAATGTTCTCAATCTCATGCTGTCAGGACAGATTCATCCCTGGGAGTCATATCCTGCATTGCCAGGGAGATTTATACCCTTGGGAGTCAGTTCCCACATAGGAGGGAAGGCAGCGAGATCACCCACCAAGGTGGCTTAGTTAGAGAGAGAGGCCGCATCTGAGCAACAAAGAGACAGTCAGGGGGAGACTGTTAGGCACAGTTATAAGCAGGTTTAGCCTCTCCTTGCGGCAACAAGCTTCATAGGGGCCAGCCCCAAGACAGCGGGGTTCAGCACATCAAGCCATCAGTCCCGAACGTTTGTGAGAACATCAGCAACAATCCAGGTGAAGAAGTCCAACACCTCTGCATTCTCCCCCAGCTCTTCGGGGGGCCCCGAATATACATTTTTATTCTCCAACCAAATTACTTTAGGATGTGTTGCTATTTCATTCTAATCTATACAGACCTACCATAGCTCACTTCTTATTCAAAGTTCCAAGTAATTATACTGTTTGAACAAACTAACTGTAGAAGTTATATTGTTTAGAAAATATGGATCCTACACCAAATAAACATCTCTTCCGTTGGTCTCCAATGGAAGTTGAAGTTTGAACACAGTCAGCTTAAAACTTTACCCTTTGGCCTGATTTGCTCTAGTCTTAACCAGATCTGCTTTATTCATATCTCTGATTGAAGTCTGGGCTCTATTTCAGCTTTTTTTTTTAACAGTTGCTGTATGCACTAATACTGATATTCTGTCTGCCGAGCTCTAGTTCTGAGTTTCAGGTGTAACACAGATACCCAATGTTCCAGAGACCAATCAGATTATACATTAAGGAATCAACATCTCAGAGTTTAGAGATAGCCATTAAAATTCAGGAATAGATTTGACTGCTGTAAGAGCTTACAATCTAGGGGCCATTACAATAATCATTTCCCTGTTAGGCTGTGCTCTAAGATTCAATTCTGAATTTACACATTATAATTAGTCCGTATGGTGAGGCATTATAGCGTTTGCCTTGGTTTCTGGCGTACTTCACTCAACATGCTGTCTGCAGGATCCATTCACCTCGTTGCATGTCTCACAGCTTCAGTCCTTCTCGTAGCTGCACAATATTCCATTGTATGCATACACCACAGTTCACCATTCTGTTCCTCATTGTACCCTTAGGCCGCCTCCATCCGTTGCAAATCATGAATACTGCCTCCATAAACACCAGTGTGCGAGTGTCCATTTATGTCTCTGCTCTCAGATCTTCCAAATGCATACCCCATAATGAGGTTGTAGGACCTTATGGCCTCACATACTTAGCTTCTTTTGTAGCCACCACAGTGACCTCCAGAAAGGCTACACCATCCTGCCTCCTCATCAACAGTACATAGGTACATCCCTGTCTTGATGTTTTCAGCAGTACTTTTGCATCTATTTATATTTTTCCTACAATCTTATAGAGATATATTCACATACAAACATCCACAGTGTACAATCAGTTGTTCACAACATCATCACATAATTGCACATTTATCACAAGAGTCAGCTCTTGAACATATTGATTATTATGAAAACATATTTTTTGGTGTGTAATAAAAAATATAATAAAAATAAAAATAAGAATGTCATATAATACAATATAATGGTAAGGACAGAAAACAACACCACTACCAAGAATCTGTTGGGAGGTTTTTGATGACTGATTCAATCTCTTTATTTGTAACTGGTCTGTTAAGGTCTTCTGTTTCTTCTAGAGTCAGTTGTTTGTGTGTTACTAGGAATTTGTCCTTTTCGTCTAAGTTGTTCATAATATCTTCTTATGATCCTTTTTTATTTCTGTGGGGTCAGTAGTAATGTTCCCCATCTCATTTTTTATTTTAGTTATTTGCATGTGTCTCTTTTTTTCTTTTTCAGTCTACCTAAATGTTTGTCAATTTTATTGATCTTCTTGAAGCACCAACTTTTGGTTTTGTTTATTCTCTCTGTTCTTTTTTTATTTTTTTAATTCTCAATTTCATTTATTTCTGCTCTGATCTTTGTTACTTCTTTGTTTCTGATTGCTTTGGGATTAGTTTGCTGTTATTTTTCTAGTTCCTCAAGGTGTGCAATTGGGTCTTTGATTTTAGCTCCTTCTTCTTTTTTAATGTAAATATTTGGGGTATAAATTTCCCTCTCAGCACTGCCTTTGCTGCATCCCATAAGCTTTGATATGTTGTGTTCTCATTTTCATTCATCTCGAGATACTTAATAATTTTCCTTGCAATTTCTTCTTTGACCTACTGATTGTTTAATAGTGTGTTGTTTAATTTCCTTCCATATGTTTGTGAATTTTCCATTTCCCTGCCTATTATTGATTTCCACCTTCATTCCATTATATTCAAGGAAGTGCTTTGTATAATTCCAATCTTTTAAAATTTATTGACACTTGTTTTGTGACCCAGCACATGGTGTATTCTGGAGCATGAGCCATGCACACTTGAGAAAAATTTATATCATGCTGTTTGGGAATAATATTCTAAATATGTCCTTTAAGCCACATTCATTTATCATATTATTAAGTTCTCTGGTTCCTTTTTGATCTTCTGTCTAGATGTTCTATCTACTGATATGAGTAGTATATTGAAGTTTCCAATTATAATTGTAGAGTTGACTATTTCTCCCTTCAGTTTTGCCAGTGTCTGCCTCCTGTATTTTGGGGCACCATGTTTCACTGAACAAACATTTATGACTATTTCTTCTTGGTGAAATCCCCCTTTAATTAATATATAGTCATTCTTTGACTCTTGTAAGAGTTTTGCATTAAAGTCTATTTTGACTGATATTAGTATAGCTACCTCAGCTCTTTTTCAGTTACTATTTGCAGGGAATATCTTTTTTCAGCCTTTCACTTTCAACCTATTTGTGTCTTTGGGTCTAAGGTAAGTCTCTTGTAAGCAGCATATAGCTGGATCATGCTTTTTTATCCTCTCTGCTGATCTGAATCTTTTGATTGGGGAGTTTAATTAACATTCAACATTATTACTGTAAAGGCAGTACTTTTATCAGCCATTTTATCCTTTGTTTTTATATGTCATATATTGTTTGTCTCTCTTTTTACCCTTTTAGTTACCCTTACTGATAATTTTCATTTCTTCACACTACTCCAAGCCACTCTTTCCTGTTTTTTTTTTTCCTTTCAGCCTGCAGAACTCTCTTTGGAATTTCTTGTAGAGCAGATCTCTGATTGACAGCCTCTCTCAGTTTCTCTTTATCTGGGAATTTTAACTCTCCCTCATTTTGAAGGACATTTTTTGCCAGATAAAGAATTTTTGCCTGGTAGACTTTCTCATTAAGTACCTAAATATATAATACCAGTGCCTTCTTACATCCATGGTTTTCTGCTGAGAAATTGAAACTTAGACTTATTGTGGGATCCCTTGTATTTGACAAATCACTTTTCTCTTCTGCTTTCAGAATTCTCTATCTATGGCATTGACTTTCTGATTAGTATGTGTCTCACAGTAGGTCTACTAGGATTTATTCTGTTTGGGGACATTGCACTTCTTGGATAAATATATTTGTCTTTCATAGAAGTTTGGAAATTTTCAGCCACTATTTTCTCAATATTCCTTCTTCTGCCCCTTTTCCCTTATCTTCTTCCTTCAGGGACATCCATGACATCTATGTCTGTGTGCTTCATGTTGTCAGTAAATCCCTGAGACCTTGCTCCATTTTTTCCATTCTTTTCTCTGTCTTTTCTTCTCTGTGTAAGGTTTCAATTTTCCTGTCTTCTAATTCTCTGATTCTGTCTTCTCCGTATTCAAATCTGCTATTATTTGCCTGTAGTGTATTTTTAACCTCTTGTCTTGTTCTTTTTGTCCCTACAATTTCTGTTATGCTTCTTTTTTTATTTTCAAATTCTTGTTATGCACAGGATATGACTCCCAGGGATGAGCCTGGACCCAGCATCATGGGATTGAGAACATCTTGACCAAAAGGGGAATGTGAAATGAAACAAAATAAGTTTCAGTGGCTGAGAGATTGCAAATGGAGTCGAGCTGTCACTCTGGTGGGCATTCTTAGGCACTACATAGATATCCCTTTCTAGGTTCTACTGTATTGGAATCGCTAGAAGGATATACCTGAAACTATCAAACTGCAACCCAGTGGCCTTGACTCTTGAAGATGATTCTATATCTATGTAGCTTACAAGGGGTGACAGTGTGATTGTGAAAAACTTGTGGCTCAGATTCCATTTATTCAGTGTATGGATGGAGAGTAGAAAAATGGGGACAAACTAAATGAAAAATAGAGTGGGATGGGGGGGATGATTTGAGTGTTCCTTTTATTTTTTATTCTTATTTTTATTCTTTTTGGTGTAAGGAAAATGCTCAAAAATAGATTGGGGTGATGAATGCACAACTATATGATGGTACTGTGAACAGTTAATTGTACACCATGGATGATTGTATGGTATGTGAATATATCTCAATAAAACTGAATTAAAAAAATTCTTGTTATGGTCACACAGTGTTTTCTTAATATCCTTTATCTCTTTAGCCATATTTTCCTTAATTTCCTTGAATTGATTTTAGGAGACTTGCTTGAACATCTTTGAATAGTTGTTCCAATTTTGTTTCTTCTCTGAAGTTTTAATTTATTCCTTTATTCCTTTGGGTCATATTTTCCTGCTTCTTAATATGGCTTGTACTTTTTGCCAATGTCTGGCCATCAGTCATCTTGATGTGTTTACTCTGAACATCAGTGTCTTCCTCTTGCTTAGGATTTTATTGTTGATTGGCTTTGTGTTAAGGCTCTTCTTTGACACTTGGTTTAATTTATCATAGACCTTTAGAATAGCCTGTGTTTAAACGAATCAGATTTTTTCAACTCTTCTTCATCTGAATCTTGCCCTGTGTTTGTGGTACAATTTTAAGATTGTAGTTTTTTTGCAGTTGTTTCACCTCTAAGAGAAAGCTCCCTTTCCTCTATCCCTTACCTAGGAATTTTGTTCTGTTTATTTTTGTTTAGCTTCTATAGTTTTTTTTTTTTTTTTTCTTTTTACACTCCATTCACTGTCTCTAGCTCCTTTTGCCTAGAGGACAGATTCTGGGAGGAGGGATGCTTTCCCAGGTCAGTATTTCCCAGTCAAAACAGTGCTATGGACACACAAAGAGGGTGCAGACTGGTTCCAACATGCCCAGGGCAGGGGATCAGGAAGGAAGCCAGAAGCCTCTTTGAAGGCTCCCCAAGGCTTTGCTTTCCAGATCTGCCCAGCAAATGCAGCCCTTCAGCTAATTCTTCCCTGCAACCCTGTGTAGGCCCTGCGTCTTTCAATCTCCACCACATCATCAAGGCAATGCTTTCTTCCTGAAGACCAGCTGCCAGCAATCCTTGGCTCCTCAGTGCCATAGCTAAGGTCATGGCAGCATCTGCTTCTCTCTCTTGCTAGAGCTCCTAGAGACCTCTTCCTCTTCTGACCTTGATAGAACTTTAGTGCCCCACCACCACCATGTAACTAAACACATTAAATTCTATTTTAAATTCAGTTTTCACTAGTTTAAATTCAATTTTACCTAGTTGGCCACCATAGAACATGTCTAGTACCATGTCCTATAACTTTAGAGTGGGAATGAAGTGAGACCTTGATAAAGTTTGAAGTGCCTGGCAAACTAGAGAAGTACAGGAAAATGGGGATTGCAGGAAACTTATAATTTAGCCTGAAATCGTTATCAGGAGAGTAATTTCCGATCAAGGAAAAATTGCTGAAAAAAATTATCCAAAATCGGTTTCTTTTATGACAAGTTACTGCATTGTAAATAATGACATATGTTGCTCTTGGGCATAGCACACATAACTTTTTGAATTAATAATCCAATCTAGTATTTGTAAAATACTAGATTTTAGAATATCAAAATTTTAGAAAAAATTCATAATGCTTGTATTGTACTTTATAGCTGACATTTTTTCATTTATTGTCTTGTTTAAAAATCCACAAGAGCCCTGTGCTGATACTAGCTCCATTTTACACCTAAAGGAAATGAAAGCTCACAGATTTAGAAACCTTCCTCTAGGTTATATTCTAAGAGGGAGGGATTGAGATAGAGCCTGTCAGCTGCCAGGGCCAGTGCCTAACTGCTCAGATCTCCTGATAAGCCTTTGCATTATCTGGGGATTTTTGTTAAAAACAAGAACAACAACAATGAAAAAATACCCTCTTATGCTTAGCAACTGTCCTGCATTGGGCTTAATATTTTCTGCACCCAGTCTCATCAGAGTTGGTTGTCTGGTTTGTTTTTACTGACCCTTCATGTGGTTCTTTAGGGAGTTACTTTCTCTGGCATTGTGAACTGCTTTTTTCAATACCAATCTTCTTTCCTCCATCACTAACTCCAGTAAAGGGATAAAGGACTTAGGTCTTTTATATTTCTGAAATTTATCTCTGAAGATTTTTTTTTTTAATCTGGAGACTTCCTTTCTGAGAAGAAGCATGTATAAATAATTCCCTATGTAAAATATGACGTTTTAATGAAATGAATAAAAATAGTTACTATTTACTGAGTACCTGCAATGAATGCTTAGATTATACACACCAGGGAGGCAGCAAACCATTTGTCCCCAGTTTCTAGAACAGCACCAGGCATAGAGTAGGTCATCAAGAAGTATCTGTGCATTTAAGAAATTAACACCAGGCACAATGCGAAGAGCTTTACGTGCATCTCTCATTGAATCCCAACTCCCTTCCCACCACCACCACCACCACAATTTAAGGAAATCGGTATCTTTATTTCCATTTTACCAATATAAGAAACTGATATTTAGAGAGGTTGAGTGATTTATTCAAGGGCACGTGGCTGGTGAGTAAATGGTTTCTTTTCCGTTAGAACTTCTCCTAACCATGGGCATGTGAATGGAGCAAGGCTGGAATGGGCTGGGTTAAGGCATTCCATCGCCAGGGTAACATCACAAGTGGGCTGATGGATACCAGTGTACTTCAGGCAGGCTTTGGGTTGCTGTATGTTAAAGGTAATTTATCATAACATTCCTGTAGAAATAGTAATATCTTTCTCTCTCTCTATATATATATATACATGCTTAATACTTTCAAATCCCTCCCCCCCCCTTTTTTGGATAGTCCTGCCTTTATTTGTGCCAGTACAGTTAATGAATCATTTTTAAGTTCCATGATGCTACCTGCTTCACTGTGTTGAATAGGTATAGTGATAGGTCTAAAATCAAATACTCTAAACCTCAGTTTCTGTGATGTGAGGTTGCCTGTGAGGTGTTTAGTCACACCATCGACAGCCAGAGAAGTCTCACAATGTGGCTCTGCCTCTTTATTTATTGGCAGCCAGGGAGTTAATGCTCTAAAAGTGAGGCAAGTAGTCTGGGCTGTTCCCGTTAGATCAGAACCACAGCGGTTGGCTGCCCAAGACCCTCCTGACTGAGGAATCTGTCTGCTGTGGAAGATTCTATACTGAGACATATTCAATTCTGGTGTGAGTTCTGTTCTTTCAGGACATTATAAAGGAAGCAAAATATGTAAAATAAAGAGGGTACCAGAATGGGAGTCCAGTTCCTCAAACTAGTTGTGAGATTGTAGGCAAGTCATGGAAAGCCTCAGTTTCTGCCTGCAAGTGTCATATTTGACTGGATGGTCTTGAAACCCCTTTCATAGCCTGAGATTTTGGGTGGTCACTTAAATGCTTGAATGTCTGAGGTCCTTAAGAAAACCAGTATGCCCCCTACCCCCACCCTCCCATCCCCAAATTTAGGCTAGAAATGCTGAGTGTGGTGATCCCCCTGGTCCCCAAAAACACACTGCCTCCTGACCTGTCCTGGCTAACCAGGGAGGGAGGAAAGAAAGGGTCAAAGCCCTTTTTAAATCATGGGTTATGTACATTATTGTCTCCATAAGAGATTATAAAATTGGGCAAATTAACCATGGAAATTAACCTGTTCCCGTGCTACACAGAGGGTCCACTTTATGGGCATGGAACCTGTGCAATCACAGTCCTGCACTCAAAAGGGTATTGCTCTTTGATTTAATGCTCTGCTGTCACTATCCTGAAATTCTTACTAATCTTTTAATAAGGGGCCCCGCAACTTCATTTTGCACTGGGCCCCACAAATTATGTAGCCAACCTTGGTCACAAAGAAAATAAAGTTTGGTAAATAGAGGGACAAAAAACTACTATTTACTTATAAAATTGAACAAATTATTTATTTCCAAGTGCCTAATTAATATATTAATGCTGCTGTTCATTGGGGGTAGGCTGTATTAAGCTTTTGCTATATACTTGTTTATTTAATCCTTATGACACTGTGAGTTGGGTATTTGACAAATAAGGAAACTGAGGCCCAGAGAAGGTAAATAACTTAACCAAGGTTATACTGCCAGTAGGTTGCATAGCTAGGAGATGAACAAATCTTTTTAATTCCAAAATCCATGCTCTTACCATTATACTCTTACTATGAGTAACTACTTGCCTCCAGTTTTCAGGTGATTTGTAATAAGACTTTGAATTTCACGATCTTCTCAGTGAACTTTTAACAGACATCTAAATTTCATTTTCAATAAACCTAAATAATGGGCATTTAACAAAATGTAAATTAACTCAAAAGAACATAAGAGATAATTACCTTGTTTCTTATTCCTCTCCTTTACTCACATCCCCATTTGTTTTTCGTCTGTACATCCCCCAGAGAAGATCATCGGTGACAGTATTAAAGGAGATAGAATTTTTTAAGTTTAGTTTTTGATGACTAAGTATCTCTAGTAAAAGGAAGTTGAAATTAGTGCCAAAAATGAGATATTTGAATTCTTTGTAGATTCATTTCATCCGTATTCTTGATTTGCGTTACACTGGATAACTAATTGGTAATTGGAATAGAGTTAGCCCTATCGAGGCTTGTCTAATTGTTTAACATTAATTGAGTGTGTAAAATATTTTGTCTTCTTTCAATCCAAATTTGCTAGATACAATGTTGGAAAGGTATTTTCCCTTTTCTTTCTGCAATTGACATCTTTCCTAAAGAACTGTATATTTAACTCACATGAATACCAAGAGATAAATTTCAGAGTGGGTTTTTATATGAAATATGTATGTTATATTTTTTATTTGTAAGCAGACATCACTGGGTTAATACCTTTAAGAAGGTCAGTTTGTCATCTGCTGCTTATTGGGCTCCTACATTACACTGAGTTCAAAATCCAAAAGTTATTGTAAGGGAGACAGGAAACAGAAACGTTAAATGGGAAAACTGCACAAGCCGTAGAGGGTAAAATTAAACTATAGGTCTATAAAAAATTGTTTTCTTATATATTTTACCTTAATTTTTTTTCTTACTCTATTAAAATTCCATGAAACAAAATGTATATAGGACAGTGAGTCTTGCCTGAATCACTGGATTAGAGAAAAACAGCCTTTTCTGTTTCTCCTAGCCCTGACATTTGGGGATCAGACCTAATTTCAGTCCTTAACCAGGAGCCAGGCCCAGCAAGACCCTCTGCGTGAAGCAGGGCTCCATGTTAGTCGAGCGTAGAGGGCCAATCCATGACTGAGTCTGAAAATAAATGCTTATCATTGTATCCAATTGAGTTTTGCAGAATGACTTTGGTAATAGCTGATTGAAACAATTTTTACCACCTTTCAGAAAATCCTAGTCTTCCATGTGGTTCTGGGAAGGAGAAGGGAGACAAGTCCAGAATTCCATTGTACACTAAAGCATTTCCTTCTGTTCAAGGACAACTGTGTTCTGGAAGCATAAGTACTAGTAAGATTTTTTTGTTAGCCAAAGAGCTTTGAAAATTTACCTCTTCTCCTTTTGTGCATTTAGGAATGAAAAACTGATGACTCTGATGGCTTTCTTAAGATAATGTATGTATACATTTTTTTACTTTTTTATTTTATCTTATTTTATTTTGAAATAAATTCAGAGTTATAGGAACAGTTGCCAAAACAATACTAACCCTATACAAAGAATTCCATCATACCCTGACCCCCCTCCCCCGATAGCTCAATCCACCAACCTTAACATGCTGTCACATCGCTATTTCTTTCCCTCCCTATCATCCATCATCTATTGCTCTGTCTTCTGAACATATGAGAGCTAGCTGCACACATTCTTGAACATACACTATAATTCACATATACACTTCCCATGAACAAGAACATTCTTTTGTGCGAACCCATTAAGTGCAGCTAAGAAGTACAAGAGATTCAACAATGATGCAACGCTTACATTCTATATTTCCTTTACCTTATGTCTCAGCTGTGTCCCTTTGAGCCACCTGTCCTCCATCCTCCAATTCCATCCAAGTTCATCCTTGGCATTCAATCATCATCTATTTAGACTGTCTTTTTTTTTTTTTCAGTTGTGGAAACATATATACAGCCTAAATCTTCCCATTCCACCCCCTCCCTAGCCTTCCATTAGTGGGATTAGTCACCTTTAGAATGTTGTAATGCTCTTTCCCACCATCCATTACTAGAAATTTCCTTTCACCTCAAACAGCAACTCCGCCCTCATTTCTTAACTCCCCATTGCCCCTTCCCCCATTTCTCTTAACCCAAACTCTACGTTTCATCTCTATGGTTATATTCTCTGATAATTTCTTTGTGTTTGCTGTGGGGGTTAAAATTAACCTCTTAAATCCATATCAATCTAGTTTTTCTTTGATACCACCTTCACTTCGATAGGACACATAAACTATGTTCCTATACTCCTCCATTCCCCCACCTTTATATAGTTGTCTAAAATTACATATTTTACATTGAGTTCAAAACTGCTGATTTGTCATTAGAGTTTGTGTATTTTATATCATGTAGGAAGTAAATAGTGGAGTTACAATTCAAAAATTATTGACTTTTATTTGTATTCCATTGTGGTTGGAGAATGTGCTTTGAGTATATTCAATTTTTTTTTTTTTTAATTTCTTGAGGCTTGTTTTATGTCCCAGCATATGGTCCCTTCTGGAGAAAGATCCATGATCACTAGAGAAAAATAAGTGTCCTGGTGATTTGGGATGTAAGGTACTATATATTTCTGTTAAAATTCTCTATATCTCTTTTTCCTTTCTGTTGTTTCTCTGTTGGTAGGGCTCCTTTTAGAATCTGAAGTAGGGCAGGTCTTTTATTGGCAAAGTCTCTCAGCATTTGTCTGTGAAAAATTTAAGCTCTCCCTCAAATTTGAAGGAGAGTTTTGCTGGATAAAGAATTCTTGGTTGGAAATTTTTCTCTCTCAGAATTTTAAATATGTCATGCCACTGCCATCTCGCCTCCATGGTGGCTGCTGAGTAGTCACTACTTAGTCTTATGTTGTTTCCTTTGTCTGTGGTGAATTGCTTTTCTCTTGCTGCTTTCAGAACTTGCTCCTTCTCTTCAGTATTTGACAGTCTGATCAGAATATGTCTCGGAGTGGGTTTATTTGGATTTATTCTATTTGGAGTTCGCTGGGCATCTATGCTTTGTGTATTTATATTGTGTAGAAGGTTTGGGAAGTTTTCCCCAACAATTTCTTTGAATACTCTTTCTAGACCTTTACCCTTCTCTTCCCCTTCTGGGACACCAATGAGTCTTAAGTTTGGACGTTTTATTTTATCTATCGTTTCCCTGAGATCCATTTTGATTTTTTCGATTTTTTTCTCCATTCTTTCTTTTGTTCTTTCATTTTCTGTTCTGTGGACTTCTAGGACACTGAGATGTTGTTCAGCTTCCTCTAGTCTTGTATTGTGAATATCCAGAGTCTTTTTAATTTGGCCAACAGTTTCTTTTATTTCCATAAGATCTTCTATTTTTTATTTACTCTTGCAATGTCTTCTTTATGCTCTTCTAGGATCTTCTTTATGTCGCTTATATCCTGGACCATGGTCTTCTTGATGTCCTTTAAATCCTTTGCCATGTTTTCGTTCCTCGATTGTATTTCTTTGATTAATTCTGCGAGGAACTTTGTTTCTTCTGATAACTTGATTTGTGTGTTTGGAGTTGGATTCTCCATATCGTCTGGTTTTATCATATGCATTGAGATTTTCTGTTGTTTTCGGCCTCTTGGCATTTGCTCTGCTCAACAGGGTTCTTTTAATTTGTAAAAAAAAAAAAAAACCTTTCTAATTTTTCAGAAACACTGTTTGGTGACATACACTTTCTCTAACTAACCAGCAGATGGCGTCTGTGTGTCACCTATACCTGTCAAGTCAGTTCTCCACCTTGTCCCTGCGGTGTGTGGGGAAATGATTCTTGTGGGGTCCAGCCGAAGAACTCAGCCTGGGTGTGTTGCTGGAGCTGTCTGCCCTGAATGCGGGGCGCTTGTATGGGTGGTCAGGGAGGGAGGACAGCCTCAGTATTCAAATCCCCCCAGTTCCCAGAGATTCAAGGCCGCCGCAAGAGTCCAAGCCTTCATTTCATTTCAGCCCCAGCCCCTCTCTCTCACTGTCCCACAAACCACCGGACTTGGCGTAGTGTCCCTGGGATCTCTGAGCGGGTCCCCCCGCCCAGCCACGATCCTCCAGGACCTCTGCTGAGGGAATGCCGTGCTACGTCACCAGTGTGCGCCGTCCCGAGCCGGCTTGCTTTCAGCCTGATGCAAAAATGGCTGAATGGGGTGTCTCCACACCCCCCTCCTCGCACAGTTCCTCCTTCCCAGCTCCAGGACAACTGGCGGGGCCCTGGGCTGTGGGCACGGCCCCAGGCAGGAGTCTGTCCAGCCCTCCCGGGAGCGAGCTGCTAGCCGTGGGGTTTCATTCAGCTTCTGGCTCTTCCTTCCATTCCCCCAGCCCCAGGGATATCTGCAGTGGGCTATCTTCCAGGCCAGACACCAAGAGGCTGGCCCAGCCCCCTCTTGCTGTGTTTTACTGCATGGTTCCCATGATCGCACCTACAGCCGCTCCTGGGTTTTTCCCTTTTATTTATTTTTTTAATTAAAAGAGCCCGTTGGTCTCCAGATGCCAAACCCTGGCTTCCCCAGATCGCCGCACAGCTGCGGGACTTCCAGCCAGCTTACTCACTCGTTTCAGAATGCAGACTCCCAGTTTCACCAAGTATACAGCCCCTGGAAACTGGCAGAGCTCGTCCAGCTGGCCAGTATCGCTGTAACTGGTATTCTGGGTCACTCTCTGGTCCTTATCTAGTGTTTTCCACGGAGGTGTTCCTTAGCCCTGTCTCACCTAGCCGCCATCTTGGTTTCTCAAGATAATGTATATTTGTGTGATTTTTGTCACTTCACTATATTTCGAAACATTATTTTTAAAACAAAAAAGTGGAAACAACCTAAAAATCTAACATTAAAGGGAATAATTGAATAAATTATTATAAATGATAGACTACTACATTATCATCAATATTTTTAATTGCTATGACACATATTTAATGGCATAGAAAATTCTCACAATGTTAACATTAAGGGAAGAAAAATCAAGACTCCGAGGTAAAATACTATTCATTCATTCAATAAGTATTTATTAACCACCTGATAATGTATTAGCCAATGTGCTAGATGCTTGTGCCGTTTTGGATGTATTATGTCCCCTGGAATGCCATGTTCTTTGATGCAATCTTGTGGGGGCAGATGTATTAGTGTTGATTAGGTTGGAACCTATTGATTGCGTGTTTCGAGGGTCATGTGACTCAGTCAACTGTGGGCAAGACCTCTGGAAAATTTCCATGGAGGTGTTACCCCACCCATTCAGAGTGGGTCTTGATTAAATCACTGGATCCATATAAAAGAACTGACAAACAGAAGGAACTCAGTGCAGCTGCAGGCAAGAGAGACACTTTGAGGAATGTACAGGAGGTGAGAGTGGAGCTGAAACACAACCTGGGATCAGCAGATCCCAGCCACATGCCTTCCCAACTAATAGAGGTTTTCCAGACACCATTGGCCTCCCTTCAGTGAAGGTACACTTGTACTGATGCCTTCATTTGGACATTTTTATGGCCTTCAGACTGTAAATTTGTAACCAGATAAACCCCCTTTACAAAAGTCAATCCATTTCTGGTATTTTTCATAACTGCAGCATTAGCAAACCAGAAGTGCTGTTCCCAATTTTGTTTTTTAACAGTTTTATTGAGGTATAATTGACATATAATAAACTGCATATGTTTAAAATGTACAATTAGATATGTTTTGATAAATGCATACATCCATGAAACCATCGCCACAGTCAAGATAACAAGCATATCCATCACCCCCAAAAGTTTTCAGGTCCCTCTGGATTCCCTTCCTCCTGTTCTTGCCCTCAACTAGTCCCCATTTTCAGACAACCACTGATCTGCTTACTGTCACTGTAGAATAGCTTGCATTTCCTAGAATTTTATTTGAGTGAATCACACAGTTTATATTCTTTTTGTCTTTTTTCACTCACCATTATTATTTTAGGATTCATTCATGTTGTTGTGTGTATCAATGGTTCCTTTTTATTACTAAGTAGAATCCATTGTGTGGATACACCACAATTTGTTTATCCACTTGCTGTTGATGAATGTTTGGATTGTCAGAAGTTTGGGGCTCATAAAAGTAAAGCTGTGATGAACATTCACCTACATGTCTCTGTCTGTACAAATATGTTCCCCCATATACCTTTATGGAGAATTTCACTTCTTTTGGGCAAATACCCATAAGAGGATCACATGGTAGATGTTCTAGTTTGCTAATGCTGTGGAATGCAAAACACCAGAGATGGATTGGCTTTTATAAAAAGGGGGTTTATTTGGCTACACAGTTACAGTCTTAAGGCCATAAAATGTCCAAGGTAACACATCAGTAATCTGGTACCTTCACTGGAGGATGGCCAATGGCGTCCAGAAAACCTCTGTTAGCTGGGAAGGCACATGGCTGGCGTCTTCTCCAAAGTTCTGGTTTCAAAATGGCTATCTCTCAGGACGTTCCTCTCTAGCACGCTTGCTCCTCTTCAAAACATCACTCACAGCTGCACTGAGTTCCTTCTCTTTGAGTCAGCTCATTTATATGGCTCCACTGATCAAGGCCTACCCTGAATGGGTGGGGCTATGCCTCCATGGGAGTATCTCATCAGAGTCATCACCCACAGCTGGGTGGGTCACATTCCAAGCAAATCTAATCAGCACCAAAATGTCTGCCCCACAAGACTATGTCAAAGATAATGGCATTTGGGGGACACAATACATCCAAACTGGCACAGTAGGTATGTTCTAGTTTGCTAATGCTGCAGAATGCAAAACACCACAGATGGATTGGCTTTTATAAAAAGGGGGTTTATTTGGCTACACAGTTACAGTCTTAAGGCCATAAAGTGTCCAAGGTAACACATCAGTAATCAGGTACCTTCACTGGAGGATGGCCAGTGGCGTCCAGAAAACCTCTGTTAGCTGGGAAGGCATGTGGCTGGCGTCTGCTCCAAAGTTCTGGTTTCAAAATGGCTTTCTCCCAGGACGTTCCTCTCTAGCAAGCTTGCACCTCTTCAAAACGCCACTCACAGCTGCACTGAGTTTCCTCTCCTTGAGCCAGCTCATTTATATGGCTCCACTGATCAAGGCCCACCCTGAATGGGTGGGGCCATGCTTCCATGGAAATATCTCATCAGTTATCATCCTCAGTTGGGTGGGGTGCATCTCCATGCAAACAACCTAATCCAGACGTTCCAACTTAATCCCCACTATTATGTCTGCCCCACAAGATTGCATCAAAGAATATGGCTTTTTCTGGGGGACATAATACATTCAAACCGGCACAAGGTATATATTTAACTTTTTTAGAAACTGTCAAACTGTTTTCCAAAGTGGTTGTACCACTTTACATTCTCACCAGTAGTTTATGGGAGTTTCAGTTCCCCCACAACCTCACCAACACTTGATATAGTCAGTCTTTTTAATTTTAGCTCTTATACTGATTAGTAGTAGTATCTCATAGGATTGAATTACATTTACCTAGTGATTAATGATGCTGAGCATCTTTTTATGATTTGATTTACTATCTGTATAACTTTAGCCTATTGAAAATATAATTCTGGCCTCTGTTGTTGCTTGTTGAGAAGTCACCTGTTAGTCCAACTTCTTCTTTTTATTCTCTGATTGCTATATATATATATAAATATTTTAATTGACATTGTTCACATACCATACAACTATCCAAAGATCCAAAGTGCACAATCAGTTGCCCATGGTACCATCATACAGCTGTGCATCCATCACTACAATTAATTTTTTTTTCCAATTTTTAGAACATCTTCATTACTCCAGAAAAGAAATAAGGAGAAAAAAAGGAAACTCAAATCCTCCCATACCCCTAACTACCCCCCTTCCATTACTGAATCATAGTTTTGGTATAGTACATTAGTTACTGTTGATGAAAGAATGCTAAAATACTACTAACTATAGTATATAGTTTGCAATAGGTATATATTTTTTCCTAAATGCCCCTCTATTATTAACTTCTAGTTATAGTGTCATACATTTGTTCTAGTTCGTGAGAGAGATTTCTAATATTTGTATAGTTAATCACGGACATTGTCCACCACAAGATTAACTGTTTTATACATTCCCATCTTTTAACCTCCAACTTTTCTTCTGGTGACATACGTGACTCTGAGCTTACCCTTTCCACCACCTTCACACACATTTCTGCACTGTTAGTTATTCTCACAACATGCTACCATCACCCCTGTCCATTTCCAAACGTTTAAGTTCACCCTACTTAAACATTCTGTTCATACTAAGCAATTGCTCCCCATTCTTTAGCCTCATTCTATATCCTGGTAACTTATATTTCATGTCTATGAGTTTACATATTATAATTAGTTCATATCAGAGAGACCCTGCAATATTTGCCTTTATGTGTCTGTCCCATTTCAACCAATAGTGCCCCCAAGGTTTCTTCATCAACCCATTTCTTTTAAGATGGTTTTGTTCACACACCATACATTCCATCCTAAGTAAACAATCGGTTCCCTGTATAGTCACGTATTTGTGTATTCAGCACCATCGCCACTGTCTATATAAGGACATCTCCATTTCTTCCACAAATAAGGAAGAGTCAAAGAAGGCAGCGAGACAAAAGAAAAAGAGAGAGAGAAAAACAAAGCAACAACAAAAACTTGACAGCCTGACAGCAACAAAAGGAAACATAGCATTAACGTAAAGTACAATAAAGAGTCAGACAACACACCAATACCAGGAGTACCACACCCTTCCCCTATTCCCCACCCCCCCGTATGCATTTAGCTTTGTATATTGCCTTTGTTATAGTAAAGGAAGCATAATACAATGTTTCTGTAAATTATAGTCTCTAGTTTGCACTGATTGTATTTTCCCCCCAGTCCCACCCTATTTTTAACACCTTGCAATGTTGACATTCATTTGTTCTACTTCATGTAAAAAACAAATTTTTTTTTTATTACAATCATTGAGCACCCTAGGTTTCCCTGAGTTACACAGTCTCAGTCTTTATCCTTTGTCTTTTGTTCTGGTGTCCCACATGGTCCCAACCTTCCTCTTTCAACCATACTCATAGTCATCTTTGTTCAGTGCACTTACATTGCTGTGCTGCTGTCTCCCAAAATTGTGTTCCAAACCTCTCAGTCCTGTCTTTTCCTTTCTGTCTGCAGTGCTTCCTTTAATGTTTCCTGTAGAGCAGGTGTCTTGTTCACAAACTCTCTCATTGTCTGTTTGTCAGAGAATATTTTAAGCTCTCCCTCATATTTGAAGGACAGTTTTGCTGGATATAGGATTCTTGGTTGGTGTTTTTTCTCTTTCAGTATCTTAAATATATCACACCACTTCCTTCTTGCCTCCATGGTTTCTATTGAGAAATCCGCATGTAGTCTTATCAAGCTTCCTTTGTATGTGATGGATTGCTTTTTCTTGCTGCTTTCAGGATTCTCTCTTTATCTTTGACATTTGATAATCTCATTATTAAATGTCTTGGTATAGGCCTGTTCAGATCTGTTCTGTTTGGGGTATGCTGCACTTCTTGGATCCATAATTTTATGTCTTTCATAAGAGATGGGAAATTTTCATTGATTATTTCCTCTATTGCTTCTGCCCCTTTTCTCTTCTATTCTCCTTCTGGGACACTTATGACATGCACATTCTTGTTTTTCATTTTGTCCTTAAGTTCCCAGAGATGTTGCTCATATTTTTCCATTCTTTTCTCCTTTTTCTTCTTTTGTGTGTAGGCTTTCAGGTGCCTTTTATTCTCCAGTCCCTGAGTGTTTTCTTCTGCCTCTTGAGATCTGCTGTTGTATGTTTCCACTGTGTCTTTCATCTCTTGTGTTGTGCCTTTCATTTCCATAGATTCTCCCAGTTGTTTTTTCGAACTTTCGATTTCTACCTAATTTACGCCCAATGTTTCCATTATACGGTTCATCTCTTTCACCATATCTTCCCTAAACTTTTTGAAGTGATTTATTATTAGTTGTTTCATTTCCTGTATCTCAGTTGAAGTGCAAGTTTGTTCCTTTGACTGGGCCATAATTTTGTTTATCTTAGTGTAGGTTGTAGTTTTCTGTTGTCTAGGCATGGTTTCATTGGTTACCTCAATCAGGTTTTCCCAGAGCAGAATGGGCTCAGGCCCCAGAAGGAAGAAAAATTCAGTATCCGGTTTCCCTGATGGTGTCTTAGAAAATTGGTACACCCTGTGATGCCTCAGATGACTGTGTTTTTCTGCTCAGCAGGTGTTGCCGATCTGCCTGTAACTCCAGACTGGTGTAAGGAGGTGTGGCCCATGGCTGTTTTCTCTCAAGCTCTGGGGTCTGGTTCTGAATGGAAGGCGGGTAGTAGAGCTGGGCCCCACCTCTTTCCTCTTTGGGTAGATAGACCCCCTAGGGAGAGGTCATTAGCATTTGAATGGTCTCTCTCTGCCTGTGCTATCTCCACCCTTGTCTGGGTCAGAGTGCTGGGAACTGAAAATGGCTGAGGCTTTCTCTACTGAGCCAAAACGGAGAAAGAAAGCCCCTTCAGGGCCAGTCCTTGGCCACCCTCCAGCTCTCCAATGTCAGTTGTCACCCAAAGCCTCCATCTGCTTGTTGGGGAGTCGTAGCTTGTAGCAAGCAGTCCACGTTTGTTAATTAAAATCCCAGTTGGAGCTCAGCTGAGCTATATTCGCTTGCTGGGAGAGAGCTTCTCTCTAGCACCATGGGGCTTTGCAGCTTGGGGTGTTGGGGGAGGGGGCTCCTGGCTGGCTCTGCAGTTTTTACGTACAGATTTTATGCTGCGATCTTGGGCATTTCTCCCAATTCAGGTTGGTGTATGATGAGTGGACAGTCATGTCTGTCCCCCTACAGTTATTCCAGATTATTTACTAGTTGTTCCTGGTTGTCTGTTAGTTGTTCCAAGGGGACTAACTAGCTTCCACTCCTCTCTATGCCGCTATGTTAGATCTCCCTGGCTGTCTGATTGCTTAAGATTTGCTTTTAATTTTTCTCAAATATCACTGAATTCTATGTATGGAGTTTTAAAAATCCTGACTGGTGTTCTTTGAGCTTCTTGAATCTGTGGATTGGTATTATTCATCAGTTCTGGTTATTTCTGTCATCTTCCCAAATCTTGCCTTGTCTCATTCTTGTCTTCTGGACTTCCCTCCATGTACGTTTGACCTTCTCACTGTATCCTCCACATATTTTAACTTTTCCACATTTTCCATCCTTTTGTCTATCTTTGTTGTGTCCAGGTAATTACTTCTGATCTCTATTCCTGTCCTCTAATTCTCTTCTGCTGAATCTATACACTGAGTTTTAAATTTATTTAACTACATTTTTTTTTCCATCTCCAGGAATTCTTTTTGGTTTCTTATTTCCGAAAGATAATTGCAAACTTTTTTTTTCTGTAAGTATAGTAAGCATGCTTGTTCTACAATCTGTCTGGTACTTTTCTATTGTATGTCAACTTTGTGGGTCTGTTTCTGCTGTTCTCACTTCAAGATGGCTTATTTGCTTGTTTGGTTGGTTATCCTTGACTGTGTCCTATTTGTTATCATTGAAAAAGTATTGTTGGGGATTCCCAGAGGTCCAGGATGAAGTTATTCCAGAAAAGATTTGAGTTTGCTTCTGTCAGTTACGTGGATGCATTCCTAATTTGGAACCCCTTAAGCTATATTCTCAGCTTTACATTTCTTATACAACGCTGCTTGTGAATTTGGCCTGAAAATTCATGCAAGGTTCAGCTAGTGTGCTTATAATATCTCTTGGAGGTATTTCTTCCCTTAGAGTTGTGCTTAGTGCTAAGGTAATACTCTTTCTGAGAGACGGGGATGTTGTGTGAGTTTATTTCTGGTTCACCCTTAGCCTGAGGGGGTAAACTTTGGGTTTCAATTTTAACATGAAAGTCTTTAGATTCTCCACTGTGCAAAGGTCTTGGGCTTGGATTTTTGTGTCCCTTGTCCTACAAGGCTGGCAAAACTACTTTTCTAATTCTCTAGGACTCCGGGACCAGAAATGTCCTCAGGGTAAACTTGGCTTCTTTTCTATCTTTTTATGGTTTTTGCTTTCTCTTACTTTGGGGCCTGATTATTCCTTACTCTCTTGTCAATTCATTATTGACATATTTAAAAAATACTTTTTTTCCCCAGCATTTTTAGTAGTTTTCACTGGGAGATTTGTCTGAATAATATAGTCCACCATAGTCACTTAAATAGAAGTTCTGTTCATCTATTTAAAATATTAATGTGACTGATTCTTAGGAAGCCTTTTGTGTGTGTAGAAAGGACTATTTGCAGTTACTTAGATTTCAAATTAACATTGATTTTCCAAAACTAAAAAAGTAAAAACTTTTCTGCCAACCTTTGATTTCAACTTATAAATATTGTTGTTCTATTTCTAAATCGAGTTATTTTTGTATAAAATAAAAATCACCCTTATTTTTCCTGTAATTAATGTTCAACAAACTCAAGTTAGAAAGGCTAAAACACTTTTAAGTAATCTGTCATTGTACAAATTTAGTTAATACTAGCCTTTTAAATATTTTAAACTTCCTTTGTAAATTAAGATTTCTCCTTTTAAGCACTTTAAATGCCTGAAAGGATGAATTCACAGTCCTCACAAGCAAAATCTTCTTAAGTATTTAACAATACTTATACATTTTAAAATTGCATTGATAAATGTGCTGAGTTGCTTAAATATTCCCAGAATATTTATAAATTTAATCAAATGATCTTACAATTTCCAGCTTAAAATCATGAAACTAATGAAATAATAAATAATTAAAAATATACCAACATTTAAAAATAAGCTCACACAGGGCTGAGCCCCCGATCTGGGGGCTTTCCCTTATGAAGCTGGTTGCTGCAAGGGAGAGGCTAAACCCACTTATAATTGTGCCTAGGTGTCCCCGCAGAGAGCCTCTTTCTTGCTCAGATGTGGCCCCCTCTCTCTCTAAGCCCACTGGCAGGTGAACTCACTACCCTACACCCTTCGGGGGACATGACACCCAGGGGTGTAAATCTCCATGGCAGTGGGAGGCGGGGCAAGATGGCAGACTGGTGAGCTGTAAGTTTTAGTTACTCCTCCAGGACAGTAGGTAAAAAGCCAGGAACTGCGTGGACTGGACACCACAGAGCAATCTGTCTTTGGGCATACTTCATACAACACTCATGAAAATGTCGAACTGCTGAGATCAGCGAAATCTGTAAGTTTTTGCGGCCAGGGGACCCGCGCCCCTCCCTGCCAGGCTCAGTCCCGTGGGAGGAGGGGCTGTCAGCTCCGGTAAGGAGAAGGGAGAACTGCAGTGGTAGCCCTTATCGGAAACTCATTCTACTGATTCAGACTCCAACCATAGATAGACTGAGACCAGACACCAGAGAATCTGAGAGCAGCCAGCCCAGCAGAGAGGAGACAGGCATAGAAAAAAAACAACACGAAAAACTCCAAAATAAAAGCAGAGGATTTTTGGAGTTCTGGTGAACACAGAAAGGGGAAGGGCGGAGCTCAGGCCTTGAGGCGCATATGCAAATCCTGAAGAAAAGCTGATCTCTCTGCCCTGTGGACCTTTCCTTAATGGCCCTGGTTGCTTTGTCTATTAGCATTTCAATAACCCATTAGATCTCTGAGGAGGGCCCATTTTTTTTTTTTTTTAAATCCTTTTTTCTTTTTCTAAAACAATTACTCTAAGAAGCCCAATACAGAAAGCTTCAAAGAATTGCAATTTGGGCACGTCAAGTCAAGAGCAGAACTAAGAGAGCTCTGAGACAAAAGGCAATAATCCAGTGGCTGAGAAAATTCACTAAACAACACAACTTCCCAAGAAAAGGGGGGTGTCCGCTCACAGCCACCATCCTGGTGGACAGGAAACACTCCTGCCCATCACCAGCCCCATAGCCCAGAGCTGCCCCAGACAACCCAGTGTGACGGAAGTGCTTCAAATAACAGGCACACACCACAAAACTGGGCGTGGACATTAGCCTTCCCTGCAACCTCAGCTGAATGTCCCAGAGCTGGGAAGCTGGAGCAGTGTGAATTAACAAAGCCCCATTCAGCCATCATTTGAGCAGACTGGGAGCCTCCCTACACAGCCCAGCAGCCCAGAACTGCCCTGGGGGGACGGCACTCACCTGTGACATAGCACAGTCATCCCTCAACAGAGGACCCGGGGTGCACAGCCTGGAAGAGGGGCCCACTTGCAAGTCTCAGGAGCCATACGCCAATACCAAAGACTTGTGGGTCAGTGGCAGAGACAAACTGTGACAGGATTGAACTGAAGGATTAGACTATTGCAGCAGCTTTAAAACTCTAGGATCATCAGGGAGATTTGATTGTTAGGGCCACCCCCCCTCCCCGACTGCCCAGAAACACGCCCCACATACAGGGCAGGCAACACCAACTACACACGCAAGCTTGGTACACCAATTGGGCTCCACAAGACTCACTCCCCCACTCACCAAAAAGGCTAAGCAGGGGAGAACTGGCTTGTGGAGAACAGGTGGCTCGTGGACGCCACCTGCTGGTTAGTTAGAGAAAGTGTACTCCACGAAGCTGTAGATCTGATAAATTAGAGATAAGGACTTCAACTGGTCTACAAACCCTAAAAGAACCCTATCAAGTTCAGCAAATGCCACAAGGCCAAAAACAACAGAAAATTATAAAGCACATGAAAAAACCAGACGATATGGATAACCCAAGCCCAAGCACCCAAATCAAAAGACCAGAAGAGACACAGCACCTAGAGCAGCTACTCAAAGAACTAAAGATGAACAATGAGACCATAGTACGGGATATGAAGGAAATCAAGAAGACTCTAGAAGAGCATAAAGAAGACATTGCAAGACTAAATAAAAAAATGGATGATCTTATGGAAATTAAAGAAACTGTTGACCAAATTAAAAAGATTCTGGACACTCATAGTACAAGACTAGAGGAAGTTGAACAACGAATCAGTGACCTGGAAGATGACAGAATGGAAAATGAAAGCATAAAAGAAAGAATGGGGAAAAAAATTGAAAAAATCGAAATGGACCTCAGGGATATGATAGATAATATGAAACGTCCAAATATAAGACTCATTGGTGTCCCAGAAGGGGAAGAAAAGGGTAAAGGTCTAGGAAGAGTATTCAAAGAAATTGTTGGGGAAAACTTCCCAAATCTTCTAAACAACATAAATACACAAATCATAAATGCTCAGCGAACTCCAAATAGAATAAATCCAAATAAACCCACTCCGAGACATATACTGATCACACTGTCAAACATAGAAGAGAAGGAGCAAGTTCTGAAAGCAGCAAGAGAAAAGCAATTCACCACATACAAAGGAAACAGCATAAGACTAAGTAGTGACTACTCAGCAGCCACCATGGAGGCGAGAAGGCAGTGGCACGATATATTTAAAATTCTGAGTGAGAGGAATTTCCAGCCAAGAATACTTTATCCAGCAAAGCTCTCCTTCAAATTTGAGGGAGAGCTTAAATTTTTCACAGACAAAGAAATGCTGAGAGAATTTGCTAACAAGAGACCTGCCCTACTGGAGATACTAAAGGGAGCCCTACAGACAGAGAAACAAAGACAGGACAGAGAGACTTGGAGAAAGGTTCAGTACTAAAGAGATTCGGTATGGGTACAATAAAGGATATTAATAGAGAGAGGGAAAAATATGGCAAACATAAACCAAAGGATAAGATGGCCGATTCAAGAAATGCCTTCACGGTTTTAACGTTGAATGTAAATGGATTAAACTCCCCAATTAAAAGATATAGATTCGCAGAATGGATCAAAAAAAATGAACCATCAATATGTTGCATACAAGAGACTCATCTTAGACACAGGGACACAAAGAAACTGAAAGTGAAAGGATGGAAAAAAATATTTCATGCAAGCTACAGCCAAAAGAAAGCAGGTGTAGCAATATTAATCTCAGATAAAATAGACTTCAAATGCAGGGATGTTTTGAGAGACAAAGAAGGCCACTACATACTAATAAAAGGGGCAATTCAGCAAGAAGAAATAACAATCGTAAATGTCTATGCACCCAACCAAGGTGCCACAAAATACATGAGAGAAACACTGGCAAAACTAAAGGAAGCAATTGATGCTTCCACAATAATTGTGGGAGACTTCAACACATCACTCTCTCCTATAGATAGATCAACCAGACAGAAGACCAATAAGGAAATTGAAAACCTAAACAATCTGATAAATGAATTAGATTTAACAGACATATACAGGACATTACATCCCAAATCACCAGGATACACATACTTTTCTAGTGCTCACGGAACTTTCTCCAGAATAGATCATATGCTGGGACATAAAACAAGCCTCAATAAATTTAAAAAGATTGAAATTATTCAAAGCACATTCTCTGACCACAATGGAATACAATTAGAAGTCAATAACCATCAGAGACTTAGAAAATTCACAAATACCTGGAGGTTAAACAACACACTCCTAAACAATCAGTGGGTTAAAGAAGAAATAGCAAGAGAAATTGCTAAATATATAGAGACAAATGAAAACGAGAACACAACATACCAAAACCTATGGGATGCAGCAAAAGCAGTGCTAAGGGGGAAATTTATAGCACTAAACGCATATATTAAAAAGGAAGAAAGAGCCAAAATCAAAGAACTAATGGATCAACTGAAGAAGCTAGAAAATGAACAGCAAACCAATCCTAAACCAAATACAAGAAAAGAAATAACAAGGATTAAAGCAGAAATAAATGACAACGAGAACAAAAAAACAATAGAGAGGATAAATATCACCAAAAGTTGGTTCTTTGAGAAGATCAACAAGATTGACAAGCCCCTAGCTAGACTGACAAAATCAAAAAGAGAGAAGACACATATAAACAAAATAATGAATGAAAAAGGTGACATAACTGCAGATCCTGAAGAAATTAAAAAAATTATAAGAGGATATTATGAACAACTGTATGGCAACAAACTGGATAATGTAGAAGAAATGGACAATTTCCTGGAAACATATGATCAACCCAGACTGACCAGAGAAGAAATAGAAGACCTCAACCAACCCATCACAAGCAAAGAGATCCAATCAGTCATCAAAAATCTTCCCACAAATAAATGCCCAGGGCCAGATGGCTTCACAGGGGAATTCTACCAAACTTTCCAGAAAGAACTGACACCAATCTTACTCAAACTCTTTCAAAACATTGAAAAAAATGGAACACTACCTAACTCATTTTATGAAGCTAACATCAATCTAATACCAAAACCAGGCAAAGATGCTACAAAAAAGGAAAACTACCGGCCAATCTCCCTAATGAATATAGATGCAAAAATCCTCAACAAAATACTTGCAAATCGAATCCAAAGACACATTAAAAAAATCATACACCATGACCAAGTGGGGTTCATTCCAGGCATGCAAGGATGGTTCAACATAAGAAAAACAATCAATGTATTACAACACATTAACAAGTCAAAAGTGAAAAATCAATTGATCATCTCAATAGATGCTGAAAAAGCATTTGACAAAATCCAACATCCCTTTTTGATAAAAACACTTCAAAAGGTAGGAATTGAAGGAAACTTCCTCAACATGATAAAGAGCATATATGAAAAACCCACAGCCAGCATAGTACTCAATGGTGAGAGACTGAAAGCCTTCCCTCTAAGATCAGGAACAAGACAAGGATGCCCGCTGTCACCACTGTTATTCAACATTGTGCTGGAAGTGCTAGCCAGGGCAATCCGGCAAGACAAAGAAATAAAAGGCATCCAAATTGGAAAAGAAGAAGTAAAACTGTCATTGTTTGCAGATGATATGATCTTATATCTAGAAAACCCTGAGAAATCGACGATACACCTACTAGAGCTAATAAACAAATTTAGCAAAGTAGCGGGATACAAGATTAATGCACATAAGTCAGTAATGTTTCTATATGCTAGAAATGAACAAACTGAAGAGACACTCAAGAAAAAGATACCATTTTCAATAGCAACTAAAAAAATCAAGTACCTAGGAATAAACTTAACCAAAGATGTAAAAGACCTATACAAAGAAAACTACATAACTCTACTAAAAGAAATAGAAGGGGACCTTAAAAGATGGAAAAATATTCCATGTTCATGGATAGGAAGGCTAAATGTCATTAAGATGTCAATTCTACCCAAACTCATCTACAGATTCAATGCAATCCCAATCAAAATTCCAACAACCTACTTTGCAGACTTGGAAAAGCTAGTTATCAAATTTATTTGGAAAGGGAAGATGCCTCGAATTGCTAAAGACACTCTAAAAAAGAAAAACGAAGTGGGAGGACTTACACTCCCTGACTTTGAAGCTTATTATAAAGCCACAGTTGCCAAAACAGCATGGTACTGGCACAAAGATAGACATATAGATCAATGGAATCGAACTGAGAATTCAGAGATAGACCCTCAGATCTATGGCCGACTGATCTTTGATAAGGCCCCCAAAGTCACCGAACTGAGCCATAATGGTCTTTTCAACAAATGGGGCTGGGAGAGTTGGATATCCATATCCAAAAGAATGAAAGAGGACCCCTACCTCACCCCCTACACAAAAATTAACTCAAAATGGACCAAAGACCTCAATATAAAAGAAAGTACCATAAAACTCCTAGAAGATAATGTAGGAAAACCTCTTCAAGACCTTGTATTAGGAGGCCACTTCCTAGACTTTACACCCAAAGCACAAGCAACAAAAGAGAAAATAGATAAATGGGAACTCCTCAAGCTTAGAAGTTTCTGCACCTCAAAGGAATTTCTCAAAAAGGTAAAGAGGCAGCCAACTCAATGGGAAAAAATTTTTGGAAACCATGTATCTGACAAAAGACTGTTATCTTGCATATACAAAGAAATCCTACAACTCAATGACAATAGTACAGACAGCCCAATTATAAAATGGGCAAAAGATATGAAAAGACAGTTCTCTGAAGAGGAAATACAAATGGCCAAGAAACACATGAAAAAATGTTCAGCTTCACTAGCTATTAGATGCAAATTAAGACCACAATGAGATACCATCTAACACCGGTTAGAATGGCTGCCATTAAACAAACAGGAAACTACAAATGCTGGAGGGGATGTGGAGAAATTGGATCTCTTATTCATTGTTGGTGGGACTGTATAATGGTTCAGCCACTCTGGAAGTCAGTCTGGCAGTTCCTTAGAAAACTAGATATAGAGCTACCATTTGATTCAGCGATTGCACTTCTCGGTATATACCCGGAAGATCGGAAAGCAGTGACACGAACAGATATCTGCACGCCAATGTTCATAGCAGCATTATTCACAATTGCCAAGAGATGGAAACAACCCAAATGTCCTTCAACAGATGAGTGGATAAATAAAATGTGGTATATACACACGATGGAATACTACGCGGCAGTAAGAAGGAACGATCTGGTGAAACATATGACAACATGGATGAACCTTGAAGACATAATGCTGAGCGAAATAAGCCAGGCACAAAAAGAGAAATATTATATGCTACCACTAATGTGAACTTTGAAAAATGTAAAACAAATGGTTTATAATGTAGAATGTAGGGGAACTAGCAGTAGAGAGCAATTAAGGAAGGGGGAACAATAATCCAAGAAGAACAGATAAGCTATTTAACGTTCTGGGGATGCCCAGAAATGACTATGGTCTGTTAATTTCTGATGGATATAGTAGGAACAAGTTCACAGAAATGTTGCTATATTATGTAACTTTCTTGGGGTAAAGTAGGAACATGTTGGAAGTTAAGCAGTTATCTTAGGTTAGTTGTCTTTTTTTTACTCCCTTGTTATGGTCTCTTTGAAATGTTCTTTTATTGTATGTTTGTTTTCTTTTTAACTTTTTTTCATACAGTTGATTTAAAAAAGAAGGGAAAGTTAAAAAAAAAAAAAAGAAAAAAGAAAAACAAGGAAAAAAAAAAAGATGTAGTGCCCCCTTGAGGAGCCTGTGGAGAATGCAGGGGTATTCGCCTACCCCACCTCCATGGTTGCTAACATGACCACAGACATAGGGGACTGGTGGTTTGATGGGTTGAGCCCTCTACCATAAGTTTTACTCTTGGGAAGACGGTTGCTGCAAAGGAGAGGCTAGGCCTCCCTATATTTGTGCCTAGGAGTCTCCTCCTGAATGCCTCTTTGTTGCTCAGATGTGGCCCTCTCTCTCTGGCTAAGCCAACTTGAAAGGTGAAATCACTGCCCTCCCCCCTACGTGGGATCAGACACCCAGGGGAGTGAATCTCCCTGGCAACGTGGAATATGACTCCAGGGGAGGAATGTAGACCCGGCATCGTGGGACGGAGAACATCTTCTTGACCAAAAGGGGGATGTGAAAGGAAATGAAATAAGCTTCAGTGGCAGAGAGATTCCAAAAGGAGCCGAGTGGTCACTCTGGTGGGCACTCTTACGCACACTTTAGACAACCCTTTTTAGGTTCTAAAGAATTGGGGTAGCTGGTGGTGGATACCTGAAACTATCAAACTACAACCCAGAACCCATGAATCTCGAAGACAGTTGTATAAAAATGTAGCTTATGAGGGGTGACAATGGGATTCGGAATGCCATAAGGACCAAACTCCACTTTGTCTAGTTTATGGATGGATGTGTAGAAAAGTAGGGGAAGGAAACAAACAGACAAAGGTACCCAGTGTTCTTTTTTACTTCAATTGCTCTTTTTCACTCTAATTATTATTATTGTTATTTTTGTGTGTGTGCTGATGAAGGTGTCAGGGATTGATTTAGGTGATGAATGTACAACTATGTAATGGTACTGTAAACAATCGAAAGTACAATTTGTTTTGTATGACTGCGTGGTATGTGAATATATCTCAATAAAATGATGATTAAAAAATAAAAATAAAAAAAAAAAAATTGTCTGAAAAAAAAAAAAAAAAAATCTCCATGGCAGTGCAGGAAATAACTCCAGGGGATGAGCCTGGACCCAGCCCTGTGGGATTGAGAGGATCTTTTTGACCAAAAGGGGGAAGAGAGATGAAACAAAATAAGGTTCCAGTGACTGAGAGATTTCAAATGGAGTTGAGAGGTCACTCTGGAGGGTATTCTTACGCGCTATGTAGATACCACTTTTTAGTTTTTAGTGTATTGGAATGGCTAAAGGGAAACACCTGAAGCTGTTGAACTGCAATCCAGTGACCTTGATTCTTGAAGCCAACTGTATAACTATGTAGCTTGCACAGTGTGACTGTGTGATTGTGAAAACCTTGTGGCTCACACTCCCTTTAGCCAGTGTATAGACAGATGAGTGGAAAAAATGGGGACAAAAATTAGATGAAGAATAGGGTGAGATGCAGGGGATGGAAAGATTTAGGTGTTCTTTTTTGCTTTTATTTTTATTTTGGAGGAAGAAAAAGGTTCAAAAATTGATTCTGGTGATGAACACACAAATGTATGATGGTGCTGTGAATAACTGATTGTACACTGTGGATGACTGTAGGGTGTGTGAATATATATCTCAATTAAACTGTATTAAAAAACTAAATGAACATTGGGGGAGGTGGAGAATGGGATGTTCTGGATGTTCTTTTTTATTTTAATCTTTATTTTATTTTTTGGAGTAATGGAAATCTTCAAAGTTTGATTGTGATGATGAATGCACAACTATATGACGATACAGTGAACAACTGATTGTACACTTTGAATGACTGTATATTATGTGATTATATCTCAATAAAATTGCATTAACAATAAGCTCACACAAATTATTCTGAACTTAACACAAAAATGTTGATATTATGGGTTTGATTTATTTCATTGTCTCTATACTTAATTTTTTATCTTTCTGGAATTGGAAAGTCACTTGCCCAAACAATGGAAGCAGATTTACAATCTTAGACAAAGTGATGTTACAAGACCTGTAGTACTGAAGGTTGTGAGCTTCCAATATGATTGTAACCAATCCAAAAATGGAGATGTTGAACCATTATTTATAGTTGTTTTGACAAAAGGGGAGTCCAAGAACCTCTACCTCAGCAAACCACTATTAAACACCTGACTTGGATAGATGAGATCATGCAAAACATCCTTCCCCTCACCCGTGCAGTAACAGGCGTGTGAGCGGGGGCATGCACACACACACGCATGGACACACTCAACACCAACCCAGTATAAGTCAATGAATCTACACTGCCTAATTGAAGTCTTCTTTTCATGTTATATCAGAGCCAATTTAAAGTCTTTTTCTGTGGTTTTTAATCATGAAATCCCTTTGGATACTTCTTAAACACCCAAATGTTAAGGTTGCTTGTCTCTGGATTAAGGGTGATTTTTAACTTTTCTACTCTGTATTTTCTTAATTTTCTACAATGAATGTATATTATATTTATAATCACAACAAAAACAATAAATGTTCCTAAAAGCAGAAAACAATGCGTAGTATTACTTTCAGAAATAAAAACATGTATTATCTTACTATATTCTCTCTCTTTTTTATTTTTGGTCTTTTTTTTCTCCCTGAAGAAAAGCAGAACAAAACAAAAAGACCTTAGGAAACAATAATGAAAAGTGGAGGGAGGTGCAGGGGTGGTGGGGGTTGGGGCAGTGCTTCTATTTTGCTAGAGGAGAAAGAGGAACTGGTAAATACCTGTGACTGAATACTTGTTTCTAAATCAAGTAGGCAACTGATTGTACTTTTTCATTTATTTGCAGGACAGCAAGAATCACTTGCTGATTGGTTTGTTTTTAAAGCATAATGACATCTATAAGCCAAACCAGAGAAATAATTCAAAACCTTAAAGTAAATGAACGGCTCTTGGAAGAGATAAATGAAAAGCGTGAATCCAACTGTTTCGTGGAAAGAAGCAATCAAGTCAGCATATATAGAGTTCAAAAGAGGCATTTCAATGGTGCCCATAAATCTCTTGGTAATACCAAAATCAAAGAACTGGTTCCTGACAGTGACAGGAGCTCCTGGATCAAACTGAGTCTCCTTGTTCACACAGAGAAAAAGCACTTTCCACCCAAAAGTAAGATGTTATAGTAGGAGGCCCACCCAATTGATAAATAGCAGGGATATACAAGTAAATATTGGAAGAATTTTGGGGGTTCAAAGTTATTGCCCTGGAATAGTTTAAAGGCCATTTCTCTGAAGTTATAAATGTCAGTGAATTAGGTTAGTTGATACAAGATCTATTGTAGACCAGAGATTCTCATTTTCTTGTGCATATGGAATCCCAGACCCCACCTCCATGCAGGTTCGTTCAGTAGATGCTAGTTTGGGCCCTGGAATCTGCATTCTAAGCAGGCTCATGTGACTGTTATGTGGCTGGTCTGAGAGTTGTTACAGATAATTACAATAAACTGGAAAAGGTCCAGAGACCTCCTTTCTCACCAATTTATATTGCCTCTGCAAAAGTTTCATGTGCAAAATTGAGGTACAACGAGCATGATTTTGATGAGGAACATCAAAACAAAAAGCCCTGAGAAACACTAATAAAATGTGGAAGGGGGCAGGGTCGAAGTATTATTTTGCGGCGGGGGGGGGAGAAAGTAACTTGTGTACCTCTGACTATGAATACCTGTTTCTGAGTCAAGGGAAGGAACTGATAATACTTTATCATTTGTTTGAAAAAAATGGCCTGTGGAATTTTATTATATCCGACCAACAAATTATTAATTTATGTCAAAGAAATTGTCATGGTGGAGATGCAACTTCTTTGATGAAGGAGTAGTGACATGACATTTGCCAAATGCCCATGTGGCATGGAAAACTGAGATTCTCCATTGTGTTTTAAAGTTAATCTGTAGCAGTGATGTATTTACTTGGAAAAAAAAAAAAACTCTTTTATAAGGAGGAATGCCTTTACTTGTGTTCCTAATTCTAAGAAAATCTGCATAATCTTTTATTCTCATTGAATTACTGAGAACTACATGAGTAAAGTCACAGTCAGTAAGTTAATTTTTACCAGTCTGTTGGGGGAGGACAAACTCAACCTCTTATGACAAACATAGTTTACAAGTTTACATGAATATGCATAGTTTTCTACAATAGAGACTGAAAATGTAATTTCCATAATCAACATTCATGGTCTCAAGGTTATAAGCCCACAGTCTTAGAGCTTTAAACCAAAGTCTTTCAAAACTGTAGAACAGCTCTTTACTTATTTTAAGTAAACAGACTTAAACAGAAACTCAACTTTATGCTGACAATATAGAGAATAAGTATAGACCCAATTTAAATGTTATGGTAATTGGTATGTAAATAATTTCCTTTCGTAGCTAGTCAAAATTCATGGTTCTCAAAATGTGGTCTGAGGATCTCTGAGGGTGTTCAAGTCCTTCTCAGGAGGTCCATGAGGACAAAACTATTTTCCTAATAATACTGAGACATTATTTGCCTTTGTTGTTCTCATGCTGTCATGAGAGTGCAATGGAGTTTCCCAAAAGCTTTATGATGTGTGTTGATGTCACTGCTCTGCTTGTTAATGGTGTCTGGGCTTATATTCTTGAGTTGTAAACTTGTCTCATTTTGATTTCTAATGTGGTAAATATTGAGAGATATAATACACATGAACAAAAGCGCATTAGAGTCCTCTATCAGTTTTAAGAGTGTAATGGGTCCTGAGACCAAAACTGTTTAAGAACCATTGGTCTAAACAAATGGTAGGTAATTATTGACCCAGTGCTGTGTATTCTCAAAAGCTTCTTGAACTTTTTCCCATGATTTTCTCATTAATTTCTACTTGAAACTTAAGGTCTTGGGTTTCAACTTTAATTCTAATCAAGGCTGAAAAAAATATATTTGGGGCTTATTTTCTTTTTATTTCTGCAAGTAGAAAGTACCTGGGTTTAGAGAAGGGCACTGACATTTTTTTAAGTGCTTACTTTATTCTGAATACTGTTAAAGTTTGAAAAAGTTAAAAAAAAAAAACAAAAAACCCTTCCATTTCTAATCTGAGTTTAGATCAACTGAGAGATAGATGGAGGTTAAAAAAAAAACAATAGCTTCATTATTGGAAAACAAATCTATATTGGAGGAATTGGCTTAAAAGCCAACGGCAGTCCCACCCCTGAAGAGAGCTTGACCCCATCCCAAACCAAAACTTTAGGCTGAGAGAGATGAGAGAGTTTCTCCAAGGTAGGCTGGCAGATGCAAAGACAGAATCCGTGTTTGTAAAATGAGAAGATGGGGTATTACCTCAAAAATTTTACGAACATATTAGTCTCGTAGGCTCTCAACAAATGTGTAATGAGTCAAATAATAAACATCATTAATTTTAACATCCTCATTCTATTACAACATTCTGTCGTGTGAATGTTGAAAAACAACAAAACTCAATATTTGGCCCTCTTATCATCATCTACACTTTCTAAGTGATCTTAATCAGTTACAGGATTTAAAATAGCATCTCTTGTCTGATAAATCATGTTTCTTTCTCTGGCCTTGACCACAGTTCCAGACATGTATATCAGATTGCATACTTGACATCACTCCCTGACATTATCTCAAGTTGACCATAGCTCAAACAGAATCCCTTTCTCCCATCCCCATATAAACATACCCACCTCCCCCAGTCTTCCTCATCTCAGGAAATGGCCCTACCATTCACCAGTGGTTCAGTGGCCAAAGGTCTACAAGTCATCTACAACTTTCTTTTCCTGGCATCCCACATTCAATCTGTCAGCAAGTCCTGCCAATTCCTCTTTCAAAATCAGTCCTGAATCTGAACACTGCCTACCACCCTGATCCAATCTGTGATCCTCTCTCTCTCATAGTAAAACAGGGCCTCCCAAGGATCCCTCAGCTTCCACTCTTGCTGCCCCCAAATTTATTTCTTCACATAATAGCCTGGGTGATATTTTAAAAACATGTATCAGATATATCACTTATTGCTCAAACCTCTCCTATGGTTTCATACCACATGTGGATAAAATCTACGGTCCATACCCAGTGGTTACAGGCCCTCCATAAACAGGTTCCTGCTTATCTTTCCAATCTCCTTCCCTCCACTTTCCCCACGTCATTCCACTTAGCCATAATGGCTTTCTTCCTGTTCTTAGAACTTACAGGCTAGTTCCCACCTCAGGGATTTAGCATATGCTCTGTTCCCTCTTCCTGGTACACATTCTCTCTATTTATTCAGGTCTTTGTTTAAAAGTTACTTAATCAGAATCTACCCTATCTTAAATAGCAGTTCCCAACATACTACCATCCCTTATTTGGCTTTATTTTTCTCCACAGTGTTACTACTCCCTAATGCTAAGCTGGCACAAAGTAGGCACTCAGGAAATATTTGTTGACTGACTGAATAAATATTGGGACATGGAATATATTTCTCCAGAAGCAGTGGTGGGTCTTATCTCATTCGTCTTGGGATTAATAGCCAAGCCCTTGGGCAATGCCTCATAAACCTAGTTTCCCATTGCACCTTTGTTTCTTGCTATAAAATAATCTTTAGAAATGGAAGAGAGTAATAATAAAATACCTTTTGCAGGACAGACACAATAAAAATTAGAAGGTACTCTTCTCTTTTCCTTTGGCTGTACCTGTGCAAGAGGAAGAAATACATTCATTCATTTAATTTGTTCATTTATTCATTAAATATTTATCAAATGCCCACTTTATGTGGATAAAATCTACGGTCCATACCCAGTGGTTACAGGCCCTCCATAAACAGGAGTTTTCTATGTGCTGGCAATGCAGCAGTGAACAAAACAGACAAAAACCCCTGCCCCTGCTTTATAGCTTAAATTTTACTGGGTTGAGGCAGATAAATAAATAAAATATATATATAATATGTGTGTCAGATGGTGATAAGTGCCACTGGGAAGCAAAGCAGGGTGAGGGGCCAGGAAGTGTTGGGTGGGGATGCACACTCTGCTCATAGAGCTAGTGGGGACAAGCATCCAGGTCATGAGGGATGCCCTGGGACTCCTAGGCTTCTTGAGGAAGCCAGTGTAAACAGGGATAAGGGCCAGAATGAGGTTTGTCCAGACGGTCTTGAATAGTGGTGAGGCCATCTGTGTTGGTAGGGAGGGAGGTTGGAGATTTTGCTAGGAGCCCTCAGGCTTCTGAGGACAACTCTTTGCTCCTGCCAGTAGTAATATGAAGACCAGGGAAGGGGTTTTCTTAACCAGAGAGCTCCAAGCTCTCACCTTAATCTTCCACTAGGGAAATGTGGAGACCAAAAGAGGGATAGTCTTACTTAAACACATCAACCTTAAGAACAGAAGACTTGCATCCAAGTTTTGCTTTTGACATTAACCAGTCTCATGCTTTCAGTCACTTAGCATTTCCAAGCCCTAGTTTCTTTATCTATGAAATATTATTCATCCTCTCTGTCCTTCAGAGTTATTTTGAAAACAATGAAATGTACTATAAGTTATGTAACAAATGGTTTTATTTTTTATTTTTCAGATAATGCCATATTTGGATAAAGTGTATCTCCAAAGATACACAGAAATACATTCTCCTTGATCCTTTTTCAATGTCTGTCTAAGTTATTAACAAAATATTAATTATAATAGACACTAATAAAATTATTCACTAAGTCACTAAAAAACATTGTCACATAAAACACACATCCTCTTCATTCCACTCCATCATTTAGACTTAGATGCTATGAAGAGAGGATTTCCATTTTTAAACATACTTGCAAAGATGAATGACCTAAAATCTTTAAATCAGTGGAAGGTTGACCAACCCCAGGGATCAGGCTGAAGACTAAAGTTGCTCAAAGTTAACACTTGCACACTTGCTTCCAAATGCTTAGTTATATTACCTTACTCAGTGAGATCTATGATTTTGATATTTTGAATAAGTACATACTTGAAAGGGTAAAATAAGTTGTTTATAGAAGGAGATTTTTGTTATAGTTTATTGTCCATTGCCAAAGTAAGCATTGCTAGAATCACCTCTAGCCAAATCTTATTTGGCTACTCTCACTTCTTGGATAACAATTTTTTGAAGTTGTGACTTGGCTGTGTTCCTTTTTGTAGTTTGATTTTATAGCAAGTTGAGCACTGTCTGGCCTGGAACCCAGACTCTTCTTGGCATTTGTCTTTACATCAATAAAATGCTTGCCTTTTATTTGGTTGTGCTCTGTCTCCATAGAAAGCTCAGATTCATAAACCAAAGCATTGTGATATTGGAAGGTGTTCTGGTTTGCTAAAACTGCCAAAATGCAAAATAACAGAAATGGATGGGCTTTTACAATGTGGGTTTATTAGTTCATAAATTTGCAGTTCTAAAGACAAGAAAATGTCCCAATTAAGGCATCAATAAGACGATACCTTCTCTGAAGAAAGGCTGATGGCATCTGGAGTTCCTCTGTCACATGGGACGGCACATGGCCAGAGTCTGTTGGACCTCTCCGGGGGTTAGCTTCTGGTTTCTGTTGCTTTCTCCAAAATGTCTCTAGGCTTCCATCTTAACTTTTCTCTCTCAGCTCCTGTGCATCCTTGCTTGTTTCTCCCAGGGTGTTTCTCTCTAAGCTTCTGGGGGTCCTCTCTGGATTTCAACTCTTAGCTCCTCTCTTGGTTCTGGTTTCAACAGCTGTCTCCAAAATGTCTCTGGGCATTTTCTTTCTAGAGTCTCTCTGCTCTCTTCAAAATGTCTCTTCCTTTTATCCTCTCATAAAGGATGTCAGTAAACTAACTAAGACCCACCTTGAATGGGCAAGGTCACATCTCCGTGGAAATAATCTAATCAAAAGGTCCCACCCACAACTGGGGCACATCTCCATGGAAACAACCTAATCAAAAGTCTGACCCCACAAGATTGAATTAGAGAACATAGTCTTTTATGGGGTACATAACAGAGTCAAACCAGCACAGAAGGGATATGGGTAAGTTAACAGGACTAAAATTCAGCCTCAGCTAGGACTGTACTGGAGAACACAGGGTAGAAAAGATCCCTCAACTATGAGCACATGTAGAGGAAAAAAAAAAAAAAAAGAAAGCTATTTCTAGAGTTAATTCTTTACTTCCCAAAAGGCAACTATTTAGTGTCAAGAACTGTGAAGGGTAACCTGCCAGAAGTCATGGGCCAGAGGCAGAGGGCTTTATTATTCATGGCACAGGAAGCAGTACAAACATCAAGTACATGTGTGTGATGTGGACAGCTCACACACAGCAGGTTTGCCTTACAGTTGAGGAAACCTGAGCCTAGGAAACCCAGCCTTTGCCCAGAAAGAGACATTAATTATCTTCATTGTGTAGGGGACAGTATGAGTACAGCCTGCTGTCTTTCCCTGTAACCCACAAATAAATGTGTTAGCCTTACTCCTAGGAGGGGATGATAAATGCAGGCTGACTCCCTTTTCAGGAGTGCCCTGAGGTAAAGCTCATTGCATAACAGATAGTGGCCTGCCAGCACATTCCCTCCCCTTTAGCCTTAAGCATATGTGAACATTCACTGGAGACTGGCTAAAGTATGTACGGCTCACTGGCACTGGTATATTTCTTCCTGGCAGGGAGGGGAGGGGATCCTTCCTGTGGGGACCAGCAGATTGAGACCCACTGGCCCTGGGGAACTGGTACTCACTACTGGAGGTGATCTTGCCTTGTCCCTTTTCTATGTGAGTAAATATTGTCTATCCAGTGCTTCTGTGAATTGTGATTTTGTTGGTGACCTGACACCTGCAAACCATGGAGTGAGTTGGGACCCTGGGACTGCTCTTCCTGGTGGCAAGCATTGTTATGCTCTTTACTCCGTCCAGGCAGTGAGATCACTTCCTTGGAGGTGGTAATGGGTGCCTCTCTTCTGACCAACATTTATTATACTGGACAGTTAACAATCCTGCCCTCTGATCCAGAGAGAGACACTCTATCTCCCAAGGCCATCAGCCAGACAAACATCCTTGAAGGTATAGTCTGGAACAAAAGCTGTCAGTGTGTCCATTCCCAAAAAGGGCAGAAATAGGAGAGACCTCTGGAGAATTATTTCCTAGCCCTTAGCAGCCAAATAAAGACTACAAATACAGCATTATTTGTGTCAATCTAAGATGAATCATGGGTGATAAACACATAGTAAATGAGTGTCATGTTATGCACGATATAATTAACAACCTTCCTAGTCTCATTCTCTATAACCCATCCCACCTCCTCTCCCATGTACCTTTGGTTATGGAACTTCTTGTGATTCTCTGAACTTGTCATATTCTATTATCTTCCCTTAACTGGGATTTTGTCAATTCTTGCAAGATTAGTATAAGTACCACCTCCTTCTGGAAGCCTTCCCTCACCCACAGACCCTCCCTTAGTTAACTGTTTCTTCTTTGTCCTCCTCTATACACCCTACAACAGCGTCAGGTTGAAACCAGAAACTCAAAAGTCACGAAACTATGTTTTGGGCCCTCAAACCCCTCCTAGGGGTGCTTCATATCTGTTGATGCACACATTCCTCTCAGTAAACACTTGGTGGCAGACATTTCCCCCCTTTTCTGCCCCTGTCTGCAGATGTCTGCAGGCTAGCTCCCTAGTCAAGGCCACTCACACATATGCAGGGAAGTTTTCTGGGCTCCCCTGGTACTCTGGGAAAGACTTCAGTGTGGCCCTGAAGCTATCAATATCCAATGCCTCTTCCCTGGCGAGGGTCCTGCAGTCCACGGTGGGGAGCTAGAGCCCTTTCCTGGCATTGCAGGTGTATGTAAAAGGAGAGGACAGGCAGAGCCAGAAGCCAAGAAGCACTGACTGGTCAAGACACTAAGATCTAAATAAAGCCCTCCAAAGAAGAAGGGCCTGAGGCAATACTAGGACTGGAAAATGAAACCTGGGAATAAAGGGATGTGATGACCCTGTTCCAGAGCACTAAGTTGTAAAATAGTTGCCCAACTCTGTGCTTTTCTGTGGGTGAACTGGATCCACTTAAAGGGCCAGAGGAGGAGTAGAGAGCAGGTTATTTGTGGAAATTACCCTTGAAGATTTTCATGAAAAAGTTCTTTTAAATTATTCCATTCTTTTATTGTAGGCTCCTCTTACTAATTCAAGTGTCTCTGAGACTGTTCAATCACCCCATCCAAGCCCACTCTTCTAGGATTGAAATTCTGTGCCTTGAGCACTATATTCACAAAGAGGACCACTGCTAAGTGCTTAGAAGAATGACAGATCACACACGGAGCCCTCCCTGGGCTTGAGCAGGAACTTTAGGTGCCCTCAAGCACATCCTGATTCCGAGCCTCGGCAGGAGGGGCTCCCTCCAGGAGTTCCAGGGAGAAATAAGTAATTTTTCTCCCTTGTTTCCCCAGAACATTAGAGATTGACCTTTTCTTATCAGAACTTTGTTTCTTGATGAAAAATGAAATCTTTTAGCTCATTAAATTCTGCAGATCATTAAAAAATTTCATTTGCTTCCCTACTCTACTTATTTTTGTCATTACTTTTAGGATTAGAAGGAGCCCCCACCCCACCCTATGCATATATTTAATCTCTTTTAGTTACAGCAGCAAAGATAGGATCATCACTTATCAATCATGATGTGGAAATGTAAATAGGAATCTTTACGGCATAATCACCCTTCAAATTTATAGATAACCAAGAATTTTCCTTGGGATAAAATAAGTCTTCCCTACCAATTTCTGAAATTCCCTAAAAAAACCTGTTCTTTCCTAGTTTCAGGAAGATGTAATTCATGATATGAATGATACAGGTAACAAAATACATTGATTGGCTTTATAACATTGCTTATTTGTTATGGAAGTCACTGAGAACATTATTCTGTGAAGATTTTTTAGGTGAGAACAGATTAAGCAGATAATTTTGATTTTATTTTCCTAGAGGCACTGGGAGAGACTGGGTGAACTTTACACAAACATTCCTGATTTGTAACCCCAAAATCTCTATTGTGCATCTTGGGCACAAGTGTAAAACACTTCTCCATCCTCTACATATCCTTGGTTTTACTTGTAACCTCAGATTCTACTCTGCCTCCACCCGTCCACCACATAACATTCTATCATCCCTCAAATGAGCTAATATAGAGGCATCAGAATTTGTGAAAGGGTCAACACTTCATTGAAACAGCAATAATTTCTACAGCTTCTGGATTAGTGGTAAATATATCACAATCAAGAATTTCTCTAAGTAGAAACTGTCCTCCAAAATAAACCTTTCACATACTAGAATTCTCTGGCATCTGGGAGACCCAGGACAATGCCCATAATTTCAAGTTTCCTGCTCTCTGAATGCTACAGGAGTGGATCTTGTAGATTCTGCCTCACTCATGTACTCGAGAATCAGAGAGAAGGAGAGGGGGCCCCAGACAAAGCCCATTACCACTCTTATCTCTAGCAGGGTAGCTTCAGAAATCCACAGGGGCATCTCAGCAGCTCTTGGGGCAACTTAATAAAGAGCAAGGTTGCCTCAATCTCTGGAGGAATTTTAAGACATTTGCTGTTAAGAATTAAGAATTTCATATATTCAATGATGAATTTTAGACTTTAGACTCCCTAATTTCTATTAATAATATATGATTACAGTTGGGTTCAAGATAAGAAAGTTAGAGGAAGCAGATGAAAGTGGTGTTTGCATGTAGGGGCTCCTATACAGGAAGCTACTGTTTTCATAAGGCCCCTGTTAAAATGTACTTTCCCTAAATGTGGAAATGTTGGACTTTCCCACCTGGGTTGTTAATGATATTCTCACAAACATTGAGGACTAACAATTTGGCAGGATGAGCCTTCGATCTTGGGGCATGCCGTTGTGAAGCTTGTTGCTGCAAAGGAGAAGCTGAGCCTACTTATAATCAAGCCTAAGAGTCTCCCCCAGAGAGAACCTCTTTGTTGCTCAGATGCGGCCCTCTCTCTTTCTCTCTCTAAGCCCACGTGGCAGGTGAACTCACTGCCTTTCTCCCTACATGGGACATGACTTCCAGGTGTATAACTCTCTGGCAACATTGGACATGATTCCCGGGGATGAGTCTAGACCCGGCATCGGGGGATTGAGAAAATCTTCTTGACCAAAATGAGAAAGCGAAATGAAACAAAATAAAGTTTCACTGGCTGAGAGATTTCAAATGGAGTTGAGAGGTCACTCTGGAGGACATTCTTATGTGTTATACAGATATCCCTTTTTAGTTTTTAGTGTATTGGAATAGTTAGAAGGAAATACCTAAAACTGTCGAACTGGAACCCAGTAGCCTTCATTCTTGAAGATGATTGTATAACTATGTAGCTTACATGGTGTGACTGTGTGATTGTGAAAACCTCATGGCTCACATTCCCTTTGTCCAATATATGGGCAGATGAGTAGAAAAATAGGACAAAAACTAAAAGAAAAATTGGGTGGGATTGGGGGTGGTGGTGGAATTTTTGGGTGTTTTTTACTTTTTTTTTTTTTTTGTAGTAAGGAAAACGTTCAGAAGTTGATTCTGGTGATGAATGCACAACTATATGATGGTACTGTGAATAGTCGATTGTACACTGTGGGTTACTGTAGGATATGTGAATATAGCTCAATAAAACTATTAAAAATGGACTTTCCTTGATAACATATGTTCATCAGTCCATTAAGTTTTCATTTGGTGATGGCACTGCACTGACAATCTTTTCATTGTGGTGAGGATAGTGATGTCAGATGAAAAGTCTAGAAAGGAACCTTGGGAAATAGGGCTGAATCTCTTGTGAACTTGGGGATAGGTGAGAATTTCCCTAGGACTTGTATGTGTGGGTTTTTGAATACAATTTCACAGGCTTGTCCCTTTGTCTGATTCCAAAGGAGGTATTCTTTCTGGCCAAATTAATTCTTGACTTTCCTTCTGAGCCCCCAACAAGAGGCCTTTAATAATAAAAGAACTATTAAGTAGGCAATGAATTGTGGCCACTGATGAATTGCAAGGCATAACCATCCCTTGGGACTAATGGCTCAAGCCATTTCTGAAGTTGAGTGTGGTTATGGGAGTCCCAAAAGATTCAATGTGCTTCTTCCCCATCCTGGCATTTTAAAACCAAGGAATTACTGCAAAAATGAACTCCAAGATGGACAATAAAAAGGGAAAGAAGTCACAGAATAAACAAGGAGAGAGAGAAAGAGGAAGGGAAGTTCTGGACTTGGAAATGGTAGATCCTGTAGCAGTCAGAATCAGTTGAGAAAACATTTAGAAACATAAGAAACCAACTTATTTAAGCAGAAAAGGAATTTATTGGTAGCTTACAGAATCTCAAAGAGGACCAGAACCAAGTTTGGAGACTACAGAACTAGGAACGATTCCCCAAATCAGGCCACGAGGCAGGTCATAAAGACTGTCTGGATACTGGATACTGCTAGTAGAACCAACACCACTCTGCTGGTTTGTATATATTATGTCCCCCAGAAAAAGCCATATTCTTTGATACAATCTTGTAGGGGCAGATGTATTTAGTCTTGATTAGTTTAGAACTTCGAATTTGGCTGTTTCCATGGAGATGTGACCCACCCAACTGTGGGTAATAGCTCTGATTATTTCCATGGTGTGTGGCCCCACCCATTCAGCATGGGCCTTGATTAGTTTACTAGAGGTCTATAAGAGCTCAGACAGTAGGAGCTTGGTGCTGCAGCTGAGATAGACATTTTGGAGACGGCTGTTGAAAGCAGAGTTTTGCTGATGCTTTGGAGGTACTAACCCAGAGTTTGCACCGAGAAGCTGACAGACATTTTGGAGAACGCCATTTTGAAATGCAACCTGAGAGCAAGCAGTCACCAGCCACGTGCCTGTGCCTTCCCAGCTAACAGAGGTTTTCCAGACACCATCAGTGTTCTTCAATGAAGGTACCCTACTGTTGATGTCTTTCTTTGGACACTTATGGCCTTAAGACTATAACTTTGTAACCAAATAACCCCCCTTTATAAAAGCCAACCCATTTCGGGTGTTTTGCAAAATTGCAGTATGAGCAAACTGGAACACCCACCATTGCCTCTGAAGCTCTCTGCACTGCTCCCACCTGCATCAGCATGGAGTTCACATAGTCTGGTTAATTTTTTTACATCCCTGGCTTCTGATTGAAGTCAGGGGTTAGTGTGTCCGATTTGTGGAACTTAGGTCACATATGAGTCATAGTTGTAACAAAAGCTGGGAAAGCAAGAATTGGGCATTTTTAGTTTCTATAGTGGATAATGGTCTCTGCATCTTAAGGTGGGGGATTCCTCAAAAATAGGAAAAGTGAACAAAAAATGAAAAATGTTCATTGCAGTGTACCCTTTGGGCTGCCCCCAAATCTATACTTACCCTTTGAGGTTGTCTGATAGCTGTAAATACTCCAGAAATCCAAGTTCTTAAATTTAATCCATTCCTGTGGTGTGAAACAATTTTAAGTAGGACCTTTTGATGAGGCTGCTTCAGTTAAGGTGTGTCCTATGTCAACCAGAATGTTTTTTTTTTCTTCATTTACCAGGTGATCTTTACTGGAAATCTTTATTTCTTCATGTGGTTTCAGTCACTTGTTTAATGTCCCTTCCTTTCCACCTGCTCAATTCCTTTAGCATTTCTTATAGGACTGATCTACTGGTGATGAAGTCCCTCAGCTTTTGATTATCCGGGAATGTTTTCATCTCCCCCTCATTTTTACTCTTCAGTTGTTTGTGAATTTTCTAAGTCTCTGATGGTTATTGACTTCTATTTGTATTCCATTGTGGTCAGAGAATGTGCTTTGAATAAATTCAATTTTTAAAAAAATTTAGTGAGGCTTGTTTTATGTCCCAGCATATGGTCTATTCTGGAGAAAGATCCGTGATCACTATAGAAGAATGTGTGTCCTGGTGATTTGGGATGTAATGTTCTATATATGTCTGTTAAATTTCTCTATATTTCTCTCCTTTCTTTGTTCTCTGTCAGTAGGGCTCCCTTTGTATATGAAGTAGGGAAGGTCTTTTATTAGCAGAATCTCTCAGCATTTGTTTGTCTGTACAAAATTTAAGCTCTCCCTCAAATTTGAGGGAGAGTTTTGCTGGATAAAGTATTCTTGGTTGGAAATTTTTCTCTCTCAGAATTTTAAACATGTCATGCCACTACCTTCTCAACTCCATAGTGGCCGCTGAGTAGTTACTACTTAGTCTAATGTTGTTTCCTTTGTATGTGGTGAATTGCTTTTCTCCTCCTGCTTTCAGAACTTGCTTCTTCTCTTCAGCATTTGACAGTCTGATCAGAATATGTCTTGGAATGGGTTTATTTGGATTTATTCTATTTGGAGTTCGCTGGGCATTTATGCTCTGTGTATTTATATTGTGTAGAAGGTTTGGGAAGTTTTCCCCAACAATTTCTTTGAATATCTTTCTAGACCTTTACCCTTCTCTTCCCCTTCTGGGACACCAATGAGTCTTAAATTTGGATGTTTTATTTTATCTATCATATCCCTGAGATCCGTTTCAATTTTTTCAATTTTTCCCCCATTCTTTCTTTTGTTCTTTCATTTTCCGTTCTGTGGTCCTCAAGGATGCTGAGTCATTGTTCAGCTTCCTCTAATCTTTTATTATGAGCATCCAGAGTCTTTTTAATTTGGTCAACAGTTTCTTTTATTTCCATAAGATCTTCTATTTTTTTATTTACTCTTGCCATTTCTTCTTTATGCTCTTCTAGGGTCTTCTTTATGTCCTTTATATCCTGTGCCATGCTCTTCTTCATGTCCTTTATATCCTGTGCCATGCTCTCATTGTTTGTCCTTAATTCTTTGATTATTTGCGCCAAGTACTGTGTCTCTTCTGATCTTTTGATTTGGGTGTTTGGGTTTGGGTTCTCCATTTCATCTGGTTTTATCATATGCTTTAAGATTTTCTGTTGTTTTTGGCCTCTTGGCATTTGCTTTACTTGATAGGGTTCTTTCCGGATATAAAAAATACCAATCTCTAATTTATCAGATCTACAGCTTGGTGGCGTACACTTTCTCTAACTAACCAGCAGATGGCATCCGCAAGTCACCTATTCCCCTCAAGTCAGTTCTCCCCAATTTTGTCTTTGTGGTGTGTGGGGATCTGATTCTTGTGGGGTTCAACTGGTGCACTAAGTTTGGGTGTGTTGTTGGTGCTGTCCGCCCTGAATGTGGGGCATGTGTCTGGGTGGTTAGGGAGGCAGGGGAGCTTTAATAATCAAACCTCCCAGGTGTTCCCGGAGGTTTAAGGCTATTGCAAGAGTCTAAGCCTTCATTTCAGTCTTGCCTCAGATTGTCTCTGCTGCTGACCCACAAGTCCCCGGCATTTGCTTAGGGTCCCTGGGATTTCCAAGCAGGTCCCCCCTCTCAGCTGTGCTCTTCCAGGACCTCTGCCAAGGGAAGGCTGTGCCATGTCACAAGTGCACGCTGGCCTGCCAGGGAAGACCTGGGCTGCCGGGCCATGCAGGGGCACTCCCAGTCTGCTGCAAAGATGGCTGAATAGGGTGTGTTAATCTCCCTCTCTTCGCACAGCTCCGCCTTCCCAGCTCCGGGACAACCAGCTGCAGGTGCACCAAAGGTCACTGTCCATAGCCAATATTCTGGTGTGTGTGCAGTGCTGTGGGAAAAACTCCCCATCACACTAGGTTTCTTGGTGCAGCTCTGGACTGTGGGTCAGGCCTGGTCAGGAGCATCCCCCACCTACCAGGGAGATGGCTGCAAGAGGCACGGTTTCTTTCTCCTTTTGGCTCCCCTCTGCCCCACTGGCCCTGAGGCAGTCAGCAGTGGGCTATCCTCCATGCCAGACACTGAGAGGTTGGCACAGCCTGCTCCTGCCATGCTTCACTGCGCAGTTCTCACTGTCTTAATTGCAGCTGCTCCCCGTTTTTTTTTTTTTTTAAAGGAACTAGTCCATCTCCAAACACCAACCCACAGTTTCCCCACATTGCAGCGCAGCCACTGGACTTTCAGCCAGCTCACTCACTCGTTTCAGAATGCAGACTCCCGGTTTCACCAAGTGCATTGTCCCTGTGGATTTAGCAGAACTTGTCCGGCTGGTGCATCACTGGGAACTAGTGTTCTGGGTCACTTTCTGGCTTTTATCTAGTATTTTTCATGGAGGTGTTTTTTTGCTCTGTCTCACCTAGCCACCATCTTAGGTTCTCCCTCCAGAATGGGTTTTAATCCTATAACTGGAGTCCTATGAAAGAGAATGAAATTCAGACAAAGTCATAGGACAAGCTTAAATGGAACCTGGAAGAAAAGGAAGAGACCAGGAGAAGCCTCCGTGTGCCTTGCCATGTGACCAAAGGACCAAGGATAACCATCAGCCAGTCCCAGAATGCCACAGTCTTCAGGGAGAAAGCATCCCCTTGTTGATGCCTTGATGTGGACATTTTCCCAGCCTCAAAACTGTGAATGAACAAATTCCCATTGTTTAACCCATCCCATTTCATGGTATTTGCATAAGCAGCTTAGGAACTAAAATGCCCTTCTTGCCATAAGCATGTCTGTTAAAAACACTTTCATAAGTCTGATCAGCATCTCTTACAGACTGTCAGTATCTCTTCCTTTACTATTAACTGGAATTTTGATTCCTGGAAACCTAACCAGTCCCAAATTTCCCTCTCTTCCTTCCTCTTTCTTTCATTTCCCAGAAGTTATGAGGTATAAAGATGCCACTGACATTGCCACTGGGTACAGACCCTGCATCTGACCCTGCAACCCCACCAAGCTGGATTCTGAATGCTGCCACTAAAATCACTGCCACATTGCTCACCCTCACCAGCACAGAATCAGATCAGTCCTGGATTCTTCATGTCACTAGCTTCTTTCAAAATCCGGGAATGGGTTCTATTATCTGTGCCCTAGTTGCAAGGGAGGCTGGAAAATGATTGCCTGACATTTTCAACTTATATAGTGGGAAGCTGATTGTTTCATAAGGTGAGAGATTCTCCAAATGAAGAAGGAAACTCAAATGCTGGACAGCCAACAAAGATTGTCAAATGTCCATTCATATCCATATGATCCTTGGGATGGTTAGGTTCATGTGTCAACTTGGCCAGGTAATGGTGTCCAGGTGTCTGGTCAAGCAAGCACTAACCTAACCATTACTGCAAGGATATTTGCACTGGTTAATAAACCAGAAGGCTGGTTTATTAAATCATCAGTCAGCTGACTGCATCTGTGGCTGAAAACATCAACAAAGGGAGTGTCTTCCGCAATGAGAGAATTCAATCAGCTGGATTTAATCCAATCAGTTGAAGACTTTTAAGGAAAAGAGAGAACCTTCACTTCTTCAGGTAGCCATTGTCTCCTGAGGATTTCATCAGACATTTTCAATGGAGTTGCCAGTTCACTGCCTGCCCTACAGAATTCAGACTCGTGCATCCTGCCCTATGGAGTTTGGACTCATGCATCCCCACAGTAGTGTGAGACACTTTTATAAAATCTTATATTCACAGATATTTCTTGTTGGTTCTGTTTCCCTAGAGAACCCTAACTAATACAGCTTGGTACCAGGAGTGGGGTGCTGCCGAGTTTGCGAATACCAAACATGTTGGAACGGCTTTTTAAATGGATAAGGGGAAGATTCTGGAAGAACTGTGAGGAACTTGATGGAAAAGGCCCAGATTGCTTTGAAGAGATTGTTGGTAGAAATATGGACTCTAAAGATAGCTCTGATGAGCCCTTGAACAGAAATATTGAATGTGTCATTGCAAACTTGAAGGAAGGTGATCCTTGTTTTAAAGTGGCAGAGAATTTGGCAAAATTGAGTCCTGGTGTTGGATGGAAGGCAGAATTTGAAAATGATGAGCTGGGATACTTAGCTTAAGAAATTTCAAAACTAAACATCAGAAGTGTGGCCTGGCTTCTCCTTGTAGCTTATAGTAAAATGCGAGAGGAGAAGGATAAAGCTGAGAATTGAACTCTTGGGTACAAAGAAACCAGAAAATGACGTTTGGAAAACTCTGGGCTTCCAGAAAATGAGACCACAGAGGAGAGTGCCCCATGTGAGAATTTAACAGAACATGGAATCTGACCACCATTTCAGTACAAGCCAGGTTTGGAGATGGAGTTATCCAGAAAGGATTTGTGGAAAATCTTATTATCTGATGTTTTTGACCCCTGTATACTTCATGGCAAGCCAACAAATTTTTCTGTGAGATCTGTATAAATGGAACCACTGCCAGTCTGGACTGAGGGGATGGAGAAGGAACAAAGTGAAGGAAAAATTTCTTCAGACAGAACCATGAAAACTGAGGTCTGAAGTCAAGAAATCTTGGGCAGGCAGAGTGGAACAACCCATGCACATGGGAAGGATGAGTTTGCCCCAGAGGCAGAGTACAGGCCTTCTGCCTTGATGCTCAGGAAGAATGCTGCCACCTCGGGTCTCAGAGAGGGTGGAGCACATTCCCTGGGGATTGGGGAGAGCCTGGCTGTCACCCCACTGTTCGGATACTGGAGAGCCTTTGCCCTGGAAAGGCAGAGTTCAGGTGGCACCCCAATGTTTGAGGAGGGTGGGGCCAAGAAGTGGTCTCCCCAATGCGTGGATATGTTGGAGCACTCACCCCAGCATTTGGAGAGAAAAGGGCTGCTGGATAGGGTTGGACTCCTGCTCTCTCAGGCCCCAAGGATAAAACATCATTCAATAAATGACTCTCAGACTTTGAAATTGAATGGAGTTTGCCCTGCAGTTTTTTGGAACTGTTTTGGTCCAGTGAACTCTGTTATCCTTTCAATTTCTCACTAAGGCAACTGGAAAGTTTATCACTCCTTTGTATATTGACAGCAGATAACTTGTTTTAAGTTTCACAAGTCCACAGATAGAGGGGAATTTTGCCTTAGGACAGACCACGCCTGTAACTGATTTTGATAAGATCTTGTACTTACCTATTGTTCCTGAAATGATTTAAATTTTTGTGATATTGTGATGGGATGAATATATTTTGTATTTGGAAAGAATATGTCTTTTTGGGGTCCAGGGGGTGGAATGTGTCAGTTTGTATATATTATGTCCTCCCAAAAAAAACCATATTCTTTAATCCGATCTTGTGGGATATGTGGATTAGGTTGTTTTGTGGAGATATGACTCAGCCATCTGTAGGTGATAATTTTGATTAGACTATTTCCATGGAGGTGTGGCCCCACCCATTTAGCATTGGTCTTGATTAGTTTACTGGAGCCCTATAAGAGATCAGACAGGAGCTCTGTGCTACAGCTGAGAGAGATATTTTGGAGATGGCTATTGAAAGCAGACTTTTGCTAGCCCAGAGTTACCTGGGAGAAACTAAGAGAACACCCCCAGATGCTTAGAGAGCAATGTCCTGGGAGAAAGCCATTTTGAAACCAGAACCCTGGAGTAGACACCAGCCCTGTGCCTTCCCAGCTGACAGAGGTTTTTCAGGCACCAATTAGTGTTCTTCAGTGAAGGTATCCTATTGTTGATGCCTTTGTTTGGACCCTTTTATGGCCTTAGTATTATAACTTTGTAACCAAATAAACCCCATTTACAAAAGCCACTCCATTTCTGGTATTTTGCACAAGGGCAGCATTAGCAAACTAGAATAACCCTCCAGACATCCTCTTTCACTTACTGCTTCTCTCAGTTACTTACTATCCATTCGGAAGCTAGCCACCCCCACCGCCCCAATTCGGAGTTCTTGATTTGCAGTACCCTAAGGATGGCTTTTGAAAGATGTCACTTAAGCTAACATAGATATCAGCATGTGAGACATGGTAATATTTGGAAAAGAGCAATGGAATGGAAGTCAGGGGGTTATAATTCTAAATGTATCACACATTAGCTGTGAGAATTTATATAACTTATTCAAATTTCTTGGGCCTCAGAAATAATCCATATAAAGGTCCTGTACAGAAGACATTTGACTTCTTTTGTAACACCTTCAGTTCTTATAGGCTATGCATGGTTCTCTTTACATTCAACTACTGAATTGGGCAATGAAAAATTATTTGCATCATTTTTAATACCCAAGGCATAAAAAGTGCTCAGCTTGTTTATGAATTACAGGGATGCTCACCAAAGAAGTCATCTTCTTTAGACTTATGCTTGTCTTGGAACTAGCCAAAGATAAGGGGGTTCTATTAGGATGTTTTTGCTTGGAGTCCTATGTTGAAACTTGTAACACTAGTAACCCCTGAATTACCTAACCTCTTTCCTTTCTATCTTCTTGATTGACTTTGTAATCATTAGCATAATTTTAAAAGGATAGTGAAATATGTTTATGCATTACAAGCTAAACTCTAAAAGCACAGAACTGCCACTGGAAACTCTAAATTTCTCAAATCCTGCAAATGAAATGTCATTTTACATATTTACAAATGCTGCTTTGAAGTATTCAGTCAAAAAGCACAAAGGGGCAATGTATTAGGGTTCTCTAGGGAAAAAGCACCAACAGAAGATATCTGTAAATAGTATGAGATTTTTATAAGAATTGTCTCATGTGACTGTGGGGATGCACAAGTCCAGATTCCATAGGGCAGGCTGCAAGCTGGGAATTCCAATGAAAGTTTTTGATGAATTCCTCAGGAGAAGCTGGCTGGCTGAAGAAGACATGGAAGGTCTCTCTACTCTTCTGGGTTTCATTGATTTCAGCTTCTCTCTCTATTCATCCTGTATATAAAGGATTCCAGTAAAAGGATTAAGACCTACCCTGGGCCATGCCTTAAGTGAAGTAACCTCATCAAAAGGTCCTACTAACAATAGGTTTACATGTACAGGAATGGCTTCCCTTCAGCAGAAGGGAGTAGGAAATAGCAAAAGGAAATAAAAGAAATACAGAGTTGAAAGAAAGATCAGAAGTCTAGTTTTAATATAACCTTCCATTTAATGTAGGAATTTCATCTATAACAATGCTGATGGGTGGTTAAATACCTCATAAAGCACCCTATTCCATTTCTCAGTTAGTCTAGTTTGGTTTAGATAATCTGCCCTAGCATGTTTTGATTCTTCTATAAATGAATTCACTTAAAAATATTTATTGAAGATCTACTATGTAAAATATAGGAAGTTGGGATCCTTTTCTATTACAGATACTTCTTCCAGAATTTTTATATGTTTATACAATTTAACAAAATTAAATACCCTGGTTAACTATACATAATATTTTTAAAACTTAAAACTGTAACTGCGAAACAAAAACTCAGGTGCATTTTAAATAAAGCCATTTACACTAAATAAACATCAATTTGACAAAATTCAGACTGGAACTTAAAATCAGTTTATTAGCTAGAATTCTGGGCTTGGAATTTAATGATGACTCTCTAAACCACTGGTCTCATAAATCAAAATCTAAGATCAATACGAAAACTTTGTACATTTTTCTCTTTAAAAGAAAGAAATCAAAGTACTAAAAGTTCAATTTTACAAACCCAGAAATGAGATTTCTGATGGTTTAAGAAACTAGACATCCATCCTTCACTGTATAAATCCTATGGGAAGAAAAACAGGTGGTAAAGGATCAAACTTTGGCCTATTCCCTCCTTATCCCATAGGTGTGGGAGCCACCCTTCCCTGAAGAAACAGTTTCAGCTCATATGGTAGCTTTACTTAATGGGGCAAGGTTAGAAGCAGCAGGGTTCTCCCAATCTCCTTCTAGGACTCCGCTAATTGAAAAGCAGCACAAGGCTAGAATTAGAACCCAGGGTTCCAGCATGCAAGCTAAAAGAAAATATTTCTCTAAAATTATAATCTTCTATATCTCTATAAAACAGCCTCTTCAATTCAGATTCTTAATCAGAATATCTCTTTTTCTCAAATGCTGCCCCCTGCAGTAGATTTGGTTTTGCAATTGATGATTTTGAAGCTATTTTTGGAGCAGGTACCGAAGTTTTGGAAAAAGTTTCAAAGCATTCTGTGTTGTAACTTCTACAACTTCTTCCACTGAGATCCCTTTCTCCTGGGCAATATATTCTGCTGAAATGGAAATGTTCTGTGGCTCATTTCGGACCTGAAACAGAGCAAAGCAGATGCTAAAACAAACTTGACACCCAAGGGAAGCAAATCCTCGGAGTTTGCAGATAAAAAAGAAGAAAATCAGTTGGAAAAACAACTGATGAGCTTTTTTATTTTTATTTTTATTAAATGGGGGGCAAGGGGAAGTGAGGCCCCTAAACATCAGCTAAAAGCTGTGGCTGCATTGCTGATTGTAAGTGCATGCTACTCCTGGAAAGAACCCCAGAATATTAGCACATGAAGCAGTCTGCACATAATGAACAATCAGTGACCTGCCTAATGCATTAACTGTCCTTCGTTTTGAAGCTTAAATAAGTGCTTGTAAAGGTTGCTGCTCTGCTCCTTGGCCTCTTCACCTAACAAGCTACATTATGGTTTAATTCAAAAAATGCTATCATGCATTTGAAAAACTAAACAGACTTTGTACTGGTATTTCACCAATTCAAAGGCACAGTTATTTTGCTATTTTAATATCTCTGAAATTGATATATGGCATAGTATAACCAGCAGTGTTTTTTCTCTTTTTTAAAGGTCATAGAACAATAGTACATATACAGTGACATTGAGATTTGATGAAATGTATTGTCATTTTTGTTATTAATAAGTATCTAACTCAGGATGATAATATTCAAAGGAATAAAATTACTGATATGGTAAAAAAATAACCTTGGTAATATAGCCTAAGAAAACAATGAAGAATATGCAAAAACATTTATATTCAAATTTTTTTTTAATACTGTGGGAAATACTGGAAACAACCTAAATGACCAATATCAAGTTAACTACATTATGGTATATTCACATTCTACAATCTTATACAGTTATTAAACATGATGAAAAAATATATTTACTGATATAAACAAGTGTTTATCACATAAAAGCAAATCATGAAATATGTTCAGGCTAATCCTAATTCTATAAAATACGTATGTATATACATATATGAATATAAAAATGTCTAGAAGGATGTAAGTTTGCATTCATTTAGTGCTGACTGTAGGCCATCTTTAATCTAAGCTTTTCAGGGAATTTTTCATTTAATTCTCAAAATAGCTCTATGAGATAGGTACTATTATTATTAACATCCCTTTTATAGATGAGAAGGGATCCTAAACAGCTAGTAAGGAGACTGGCTGAGGTTTAAACTTGAGCAACCTGACTTCAGAGTTTATGTTCTTAACCACTGTACTATAGTGGTAAACTGTGGGAGGTAGATGGTTTTATTTCCTTGTTTATGATTTTTTGTGTTTTCTAATTTTCTAGAACAAAAATATTTTACTTGTTTAATAAAAAAGCATAACTGGCTAAAAAATTCATTCAGTCAATAAATATTTATTGAGAATCTACTATGTGCAAGGCACTACGCCAGAAACATAATTTTTGTCAAATCAATTAAATATAAATATGACAGCACTAAAAATTCAATCCTGTTTAGGGAGAAAAATGCTAGGTCATTTTCCTTTCATTTGACACTAATTAAGAAAGCAATTTTGTAACATTTTGTCCTATACCCAAAAAAAAATTACTGGAGATGTGATCTTCTACTTTCTCATTCCTCTGTTCTTTACAATCATTCTGATTAATGACAAGATGTAATTAATTAGGCATTAATTAGAAAAATTCACATTGCAACAAAAACCTCTTAATCTTGAGTACCTGTTCTCTGAATGTGGCAAGCACGGAGACACAGATCTAATGGGCAGTCAGAGGCACTTATTAAGCTATTCATTAATAGCTAGTGGGTAGTGGAGACAGGGTTTAAACCCAGGTCTTTCTGACTCCAGACACGATGCTTTTTACTATATTGCTCTGGCTTTCATTAATACGAATATTAGGACATGTCCCACATCAAATTACACTCTTTGGAGCTTAATAGCTATACTTAGAAAAAAACTGAAATCAAGTTATTATAACCCCTCAATCTAGCATTATAATAGGATTCCATTGCATTTATATTATAATGGGAAACACAGTGAAATTAGAATAGCTTAAAGCAGAAGATACAATCTAAATTTATAATGTAGAATTGGGAATTCATTTACCTGTTTTTCTGGTCCTAGTGCAGGTGAGTCTGTTTCTAAGCATATAGAAGTTAAAGGTAACTGTTTCACAAGTTTCTGCTTCTTGGAGAAAAAAAAGATTAATATATTTAAACACAAGAAATAAAGATAAAATTATAAAAGCAAATTAAATCCAAAGCAAGAAGAAGGAACGAAATAATAAAGAGATGAAATCAATGAAATTGAAAAGAGAAAAAATTATAGAATCACAGAAACCAAAAGTTCTTTGAAAAGACCACTGATAAACCTCTAGTCAGACTAATAAACAAAAAAGAGAAGACACAAATCAGATATCATTCTGTATCTTTTAAAGAAATTTAATTGAAAATTAAACATCTTACATCAAAGAAAACTTTAGGTCCAGCTGGCTTTACTGATGAATACTACCAAATACTTGAGGGCGAAATAATACTAATTCTACATAAACTCTTCTAGAAAAAAAAAAAAGGAGGAGTGAACTCTTTTTATCTTATATTTTATGGCCATCATTATCCTGATACCAAAACAAGACAAAAAAAATTGTAAAAAAAAAAAGAAGAAAACTACAGACCAATATTCCTCATGAGCATAGACATAAAAATCCTTAACAAATATTAGCAAACTGAATCCAGCAATATATAGAGAGTAATACATCATGACAAAGTAGAATTCATCCCAGGAATGCAGGAATGCAGGGTTGGTTCAACACTAAATTATCAATCAATGTAATTAACCTGATAACATCAGGTCATACAAAGAAAAACCACATGATCAATCACCTCAGCGCAGAAAAAGCATTTGACAAAATCCAACATCTAACTATTTCTGATAAAAACGCTCAGCAAACTAGATATAGAAGGAACTTCCTTAACCTAATAAAACATATCTATAGAAACCTACAGCTAGTATCATACTTTATGGTGAAAGAATGAATGCTTTCTCCCTAAGATCAGGAAAAAGGCAAAGATGCCCAGTTTCACTATTTATATTCAACTCTGTACCAGTGATTGTACCCAATTCAATAAAGCAAGAAAAAGAAATAAAGAGTACACATATTGGAAAGGCAAAAGTAAAACTGTCTTTACTCATAGATGACATGATCAACCATGTAAAAAATGCTAAGGACTCTGTAAAACCCTACTAGAACTAAAAATGAATTTAGCAAGGTTACTTGAAAAATCAACTGTATTTCTATATTACTAGCAATGAATAAATGGTAACAAGTTTAAAAGCCAATATCATTTACAGCATCAAAAATAAAAAATACATAGTGATAAATTTAACCAAATATATAAGATTTGTAGTATGCTGAAAACCACAAAACAATGAGAGAAATCAAAGAAGTAAAAAAAAACAGAGAGATATACCACATTAATGACAATTCTCACCAAACTGATCCATAGATTCAAGGCAATTTATTTTAGAAAAAAGTGCCAAAGTAATTCAAGAAAGGATAGTATTTTTTAAAATGGTACGGATAGTGCACATCTATAGGTCAAAAAATGAATCTTGACTCATACCTTGCATCATATACAAAATGGATTACAGACATAAAGGTAAAAACTAAATCTATAAACTTCTAGGGAAAAAAACAAAAGAAAATCTTTGTGAACTTGGTTAAGCAGATTTCATAGACATGACACCAAAAGCAAGAACCACTAAAGAAAAAAACTGATAGATCAAAGTTCACCAAAATTAAAAACCTCTCTTTGAAAGACACTGTTAAGAAAATTAAAGATTGGGAGAAAATATCTGCAAAACACATAGCAGAAAAAGGACTTATATCCAGAATATATCAAGAATAATGCTAACTCAATAATAAGAAAATGTCCCAATTAAAAGGGGGGGGCAGATTTGAATGGAACTTCACTCAAGAAACGGTATAGATGTTTGGATGGTAAGTAAGCACATGAAAAGATGTTTAACATCATTAGTTACTTAGGAAAAACAAATGAAAGCCACAATGTATGATGACTATATAGATATTAGAATGGCTAAAATTTTAAAAACAGTATCACACCAAGTGATAGAAAGGATTCAGAACTTTTACACATTGCTGGTGGGAACTCAAAATGGTACAGCTTCTTATAGAGGTAAACATACACTTGCCATATGATGCAGCAATACCTAGGTATTAATGCCTGAGAAATGAAAACGTATGTCCAAACACCTGTACACTCATGTTTATGGCAGCTCTATTTATAATAGCCCCAAATGAAAAACAACCCAAATGTTCATCACCTGGTAAAGAGATAAAGCAGTAGCGTATCCACACAATGAATATTACTCAGCAATCAAAACTAATGAACTACTTATACAGGAAACAACATGAATGAATCCAAAAGCATTAAGCTAAGTAAAAGAAGCCAGATTCAAAGGCCTACATGTTACATGATTCCATTTATAAGACATTCCGGAAAAGGCAAAACTATAGGGACAGGAATCAGATCAGGTTGCCAGGGGCTGCAGATGGAGGGAGAGGACTGACCAGAAAAGTGCACAAAGCAACTTTTAGGGATGATGGAAATATTCTATTATCTTGAATGTGGTGATGGTAACACGACAGTACACATTTGTTAAAATTCACAGAATTGTATACCTAAAAAAGGGTGAAATCATTACATGTAAATTCCTTAAAAAACCAGACGTAAAAAACTACAATTAAAAAAAAAAAACCCATAAAACAGATAAATGATTGCTAATGGAGAGATTTTTTTATAATTCAATTCTATACTTTCTTTACTCATATTAGTTTTTGAATTCTGGTACAAAATTTACTGTATTTCAGTGACGTGTATCCCAATTACAGAAATGATAAAATATTTAAAAAATCAGTATTTAAAAATTGGCCAAATATGGTACATTAACTAAGAAGAATTGATTTTTGCATTTTTAGTCAGCTGTAATTCATATACCAAAATATTTTCCCTTTTAAGGTGTATAATTCGATAGTTTTTAGTATCTTCTCAAGACTGTGAAGCCATTACCACTATCTAATCCCAGGATATTTTCATCATCTCAAAAAGAAACTCCATACCCATCAGAATTCATTCCACACTGTCCCCACCTCCTAGTAACCACCAATCGGCTTTCTCTCTCTACAGATTTACCTCTTTTACACATCTCATATGAATGGAATCATACAATATGTGGCCTTTTGTGTCTGGTGTCTTTTACTTAGCATGTTTTCAAGGTTCATCCATGTTGTAGCATGAATCAGTACTTAATTTCTCTTTATGGCTGAAGAGTTCCATTGTATAGTTATGCCACATTTTGATGGACTTGGGGGTCATATCCACTTTCTGGCTATTATGAATAATGCTGCTATAAACATTTGTTAACAAGTTTTTGTGTGGACATATATTTTCAGTTCTCTTGGTTGTATACCTAGGAGTGGCATTGTTTGGTCATGTGGTAATTTTATGCTTAATTTTTTGAGGAACTGCCAAATTGTTTTCCAAAGCTGCTGCAATATTTACATTCCCTTCAGCAATGAATGAGGGTTCCAATTACTCCATGTCCTCATCAACTCTTGTTATTGCCTGTATTTCTGGTTATAACCATTCTAGTGTAAAGTGGTGTCTATTGTGGTTTTGGTTTGTATTTCCCTAATGATCAGTGATACTGAGCATCTTTTCATATGCTTATTGGTCATTTATACATTTTCTTCAGAGAAACGTCTATTCAAATCCTTTGCCCGTTTTTAAATTGAGTTATTTGTCTTTTTTTGTTGAGTTATAATGGTTCTTTATATTCTGGATACTAGATCTTTACCAGACACATATTCTGCAAATATTTTCTCCCATTCTCTTGGCTGACTTTTTACCTTCTTGATGGTGCCCTTTGAAGTACAAATGCTCGTAATTTTGATGATGTCAATTTACCTATTTTTCCTTTGATTGTGCTTTTGGTGTCATATCTAAGAAACTATTGCCTAATCTGAGGTTATGAAGATTTATACCTATTTTCTTCTAAGAATTTTATAGTTTTGGCTCTTACATTTATGTCTTTGATCTGTTTTGAGCTAATTTTATATGTGGTGTGAGGCAGGGACTAAGACTAATTTTTGTAATGCAACTAGAATGGTATAGCAAGTATATAATAAAAGTGCTTACTTTCAAGTATATTTCACAAAGTGTCAGATGGGGTTTAATGAAAAAATTTACCTGTCCACTTCTTATGACAGAAGGAGGAATTGAGAAGAAGTACCCAGCTCTTACTCCTTCCATAGCTACAGATGGCCGACCGTCAAATGCATGCAGCAGCACCTTGTCAGCACCTCTCAAAAATTAAAAATAAATAAGAGTTTAAGTTCCATTTTATTTCCTTAACAAGAGGCTTTTCCACTAATCAAGTGGAGATTTCAAGCGAATGTTGGTCATTATAACATAAAAATAAGGTTCTATGACTCCTAAAATTTAGATAAAGGTACAGTGTCCAAACAGTAGTACAAAAATACAGTAAATTCTTAATCTTCAACAGTCTGGCAGTTCCTCAGAAAGCTAAGTATAGAATTACCAAATGACCCGGCAATCCCAGGTCTGTTAAAGAAATGAAATGAAAGCAGGGACTTAAACAGATATTTGCACACTGATGTTCATAGTGGCATTATTCATAATTGCCAAAAGATGGAAACAATCCATGTGTCCATCAGCCAATGAATGGATAAACAAAATGTTGTATATACATACAATGGAATATTATTCAGCAGTAAAAAGGAATGAAGTTCTGATTCATGTGACAACATGGATGAACCTTGAAGACATCATGTTGAGTGAAATAAGCCAGACACAAAAGGACAAATCTAGTATGATCTCACTGATGGGAAATAATTAGAATAAGCAAACTCATACAGTCAGCATTTAGAATACAGGTTACTAGGGACTGGGTTGGGGGTAGGGAATGGAGAGTTAATGCTTAAATTGTATAGTATTTCTATTGCGGTTGATTACAAAATTTTGGAAATGAATGGGGGTGATGGTAGCACAATATTATGAATGTAATTAACAGTACTGAACTATATATGTGAATGTAGTTAAAAGGGGAAATTTTAGACTATATTTTACTAGAAAAAAAATCAAAAGAAAAAACATAGGACTGTATACACCAGTGAATCTTATTATAAATGATGGATTATAGTACAACTATATAACCATTCTATCATAAAAATTCTTAATCTACAGAATAAAATTGTTAAAAGAACATTGAAACACAAACTTTTAAACAATTATTTAAACTTCCTGTACCATGACACCTTTTCCAGAAGTTTGAGCTGTCAAATTACTGTTCATTACTAGAGGCTTTTACGCAGTCAAATTGATTTTCCTAACAGGAATTCTAATGGAAGAAGTAAGAGGAGAGCTAAATGACTCACAAATTCAATAATCACAGTTGGCTTCACAAAACTACCTCCAGTCCTTAAAGGATACCTGCTCAGACTGCATAAAAATCATGTTTTCAGTGATTGCAGAAGGGTTCAATACTGAGAAGTACAATGCTTTCTATTTGCAAGCAATTGCACTTACTTCATTTGACAGTGTTTTTTCCAAAAGGTAAGTACACACATGCACACATGTAGTGCTTGTTAAAGTTTTGTCGGTTTTCTGTATGTGTATACTGAGTCTCAACACAAAGCATATCTTACTGAGGGTGGTACCTTAAAAATTTTGAAAAATAATGCTATAAGATAAATTTTTACTTTAGGAATCTGGTAAAAACAACATTGCATTTAATGTATGATGGACACAATCTATATAATACCATTTTGCAAAGCAGCAGTCAGAAAACATGCAAAAGAATTACCCAATGTGATTTCTGTCATTCTTTGCCCTATTTTTAACTCCCCCTTATTAATCAGCTAGCTAAGATGATTAAAAAATCAGAGATGCTAAATTTTTAATTAGAGAATATAAATTATTTGAACCAATTTTTCATTTGTTCTATCCTAGCCTAATGAATATAATTACACAGATAATCTTGTATATAACAATCTGACTTGCAAAATCACCTTAGTTGATTGCCACCTCCATTTCTGTTCCATTCCCTTTCCTTTAAGAAATCAAATTAAAGCACTGCTTGCTCTATAAGGCTATAGACTGGAACTGTCACACTTAAACATAAGGCATATTTCTCTCAGGAACCTGATTACCTTGCTCATGGAGGAGACTGATGGTGGGTCTTCCAGCTGAGCGTGAGTGAACATTTCTATTTAAAAACAAAAAATTCCTTTTAGTACTTATATCTGAACATATTATTTGTGTTCTATGGAAATAATTCAGAGACAAAGAAATGTGGAGCTCCATTTTAGGAGGACCTCTTTGATCATTAATTTGTTCTATAGTTATTAACATAGAAAGATGATTAACCTACAAAGGCAAATTTAGTCTTTTGGCTAATTGGACCTGTCTGATTAGCACTTGTCGCTGCTCTTCCTTCTGTTCATCAGTCCTGGCAAATCTGGGGGAGAAATCTAGCCCAACCTATAACAGAGAAATAAAAGAGAATTACGTGAGATAGTTTAATGAATCCCAAAAGAGATGCTACAGATTAATGCTGCCCAACAGAAATTTAATGTGAGCCACAAATGCATCACATATATAACTTTACATTTTCTAGCAGTGACATTAAAAATATTAACCAGAAATAGATGAAATTAATATTACTAATATATCTTATTTAACCCAATATATATAAATTATTATTTCAACATGTAACCAATATATATAAAATTATTGAGTTATTTTCATTATTTTTTTTGGTACTAAGTCTTTGAAATTCATGCTGTTTTATACACTTACAGCACATTTCAACTCGGACCAATCACATTTCAAGTGCTTAACAGCACTTTTGGCATGCATTACCTTATCTATATTCTCAGTGTATGTGTTATTCTTATCTTATAACTTTAATTAGAAATGAATTTATTATAAAGTGATAAAAATATTTCACAATTGTAATTTAAATAAGTATTCTTTAATTAAACTCTAGCCTATTCAAAGTTTGTTTCTAAATTAAGAAGCATTCTACACACTATTTTAATTAACCAGAAATGACCCAGATTTAAATGAGGAAAAAAAAAAAGCATAGTATACAGAAATTCTATTAAAGTAGTTTACTCCCATTAAGATAAGCCTATGGTGAGACTTTCTATTGTTTCATCCTCAAGCTCTTTTGCTTACTGAGGAAGTACCAATAAATTATTATTCAGCCAAACAGGATAAATATAATTATCCTATGTCAATTATAATCACCAATACTGAACAAAGGATTATTTTCATACATCATATAAAGATCTCGACTGGAAGTCATTTGATCAGGTAACAGGTGTTTACCTCTCCAATTGCCAACAACTGATCCTTATAACGCTCGATAATAGGCAAAGCTTGATCCAAATCCTGGAAGATTAAAAAAAGTAAATTTTTTAAAATGGGAGGAGAAGGGAACTAATACTTCACGAGCACCTATTATTTGCCAGGCCTAGGCTATCCTGGGTGCTTTACTTACATTTAATCCTGTTAATCATTTGAGAACTAGGAATAGTAATACTTCTATAACAGTTTGTATCTCTATCTGGAAATTCAAGGAGAGACATATCCTAAGATATGCCTATTCAGGCTACAAGAAAATGACTTTCTAATGAAGATTTGCTTAAATACCTCCTTCTGTTGAAAATGCTTTTTCTGGCATTTAGGAGGATCAATTTGGATTTCCTAGAATAGCTGAACAAGAAAGAGAGAAGACAGCCACCAAGTAGTAACCTTTGCAAGTGAGTGTTTGAGAGCGCACTGTTGGGTTCTTCTTAGGGTACTAATGGTTTGTGAGTTCAAAACACTGATAATGCATTGTTTCATTGATTTCTTTTGTCTTTATAGTCCTGCTTGACCTATTTTTGACATAAAAGTTCAACAAGACAAAAAATGAATATCATATATATGCTTTTTAACTATTGAAGTAAGAGGTACCATTAATTTCAAGGCAGGGGAAAGACAAACATATGGAAAATTGCTACAAGATACCTTCTAACCATGAACAAAAAAAGAAAAACTAGATAAATTGAACTTCATCAAAATTAAAAACCTCTGTGCTTCTAAGGACTTGATCAAGAAAATGAACAAATTACAGAATGGGAGAACATATTTGGAAACCCTATATCTGATAAGGGTTTAATACATGGAATGTATAAAGAAGTCCTACAGTCCTACAACCCAACAACAAAAAGAAAAAAACTTAACTTTAAAATGGGAAAAGGGCGTCAATAGACATTTCTCCAAAGAAGACTATTATTTCATGGCCAATAAGCACATAAAAAGATGCTCAATATCATTAGCCATTAGGAAAATGCAAGTCAAACCCACAATGTGATACTACCTCACATCCAATAGAATGGCTACTATTCAAAAACAGAAAGAAAACAAAAGCTGGTAAGGATGCAGAGAAACAGGAACCCTTGTTCATTGTTGGTGGGAATGTAAAATGGTAAAGCTGCTGTGGAAAACAGTTTGGCAATTCCTCAAAAAGTTAAATTTAGGATTACCATGTGACTCAGTAATCCCTTTTTAGGTAAATACTCAAATGAATTAAAAACAGGGACTTGAACAGATATTTATATACCAATGTTCATAGCAGCAATATTCACAGTAGCCAAAAAGTGGAAGCAACTCAAGTGTCCATCAACAGATGAATGGATAAACAAAATGTGGCAAATACACACAATGGAATCTTCCTCAGTTGTAAAAAAGAATGAAATTCTGATACATGCAACAACATGGATGAATCTTGACATGTTGAGTGACATAATTCAGACACAAAAGGATAAATATTGTATTATTTCACTTACACGAAATAACTATAATACAAAAATTTATAGAGACAGAATGTGGATTACAAGTTACCAGGTGTTGGTGTGGGGAGGAATGGTGAGTCAATGCTTAGTGGGTGCAGAGTTTCCGTTTGGAATGATGGAGAAGTTTTGGTAATGGATGGTGCTGATGGTAGCACAACATTGTGAATTAATTAATGCCATTAAATTCTATGGTTAAATGGGAAATTTTATGTTGTACATATTACTACCATTTAAAGATAAATAAATAAATAATCTTAATCTACTTTGAGGATTTTAGTTTCACGATATGTAGACTGCAAGGTACTTCTCCTGGGGATAATCAGAACAAGAGAGACTTAAGAAAAGGAAGTAAAGCAGATGGCAGAGGAAAAGAAGATTTTATAACTATGTCTTAAGACAGAGAAAAGAAGATGAGCGAGAGTAAATAAAGGCCTTAGTAATATATTCTCCTGGATTCTATTAAAAGGAATTAATATTATCATGAGAAGCTAAGAGTACAAAACCTTGGATATCAGAGAAGCTGTCTGACAGCAAGCTGAGTAGGTTAAATAGGATCAGGCAAAGCTTTTTCCACATCAAACATCCAAACTATTCTGGGTCTCTGGGACCACAGAGGGACTGGGGAAGTGGGAGGCAGCACCCAGATGCTTGACATTTAAAAAGTCATAGACCACACTCCACTTTGTCTAGTTTATGGATGGATGAGTAGAAAAATAGGGGAAGGAAACAAACAGACAAAGGTACCCAGTGTTCTTTTTTACTTCAATTGCTCTTTTTCACTTTAATTATTATTCTTGTTATTTTTGTGTGTGTGCTAATGAAGGTGTCAGGGATTGATTTAGGTGATGAATGTACAACTATGTAATGGTACTGTGAACAATCGAAAGTACAATTTGTTTTGTATGACTGCGTGGTATGTGAATATATCTCAGTAAAATGAAGATTAAAAAAAAAAAGTCATAGAAAGAAACTGCGCATTTGGGTGAAAACCAGACAGAGGAAAAAAAATGCCTCTTAAAATATGTATTATCTATGAAAAAAACAAAACAAATTTACACAGAGATTATTCAAACTACTAATGAAATGGATCTGAAAATTTCTGGAAAGTCAAGGATGGTAATTAGAAATTAACAGAATATAATTCCTATCAATAATTTAATATGTGTAAATGTATTTATCTATGTATTTTATCATTTTATTTTAGAATATGTAAAAATATTTATAAGGAACTTCATAGGTTTATTTCTGACCTTGGTTATCCTATTCACACTTCCCCTATAAGGTTTCAAGTTCCCTAAAAGCTAATAGTCTTATTAGGGGGATTTTCAAGATCCTACACTCTACGATTAGAGGTAATACTACTATATTATTATTCTTGATTTACAAATTAGGAAATTGAGACTTGGTGAATTTAAGTAACTTGCCACAGATCAGAGAAGCAGTAGACCAAGTCTCTCTGACTTCAAAGCCCATGCTATTTCCACCATGTTTTTGAAAGGAGGTAGGGACAGAAAAAAGGAGGTAGGGACAGAAAAAGGGAGGGAGGGAGAAAGAAGGAGAGATTTATTCTGAATGATTTTAAATAATTACAATAGATTTTAAATTAAAGAAAATGTTTAGTTTTCAGAACCTTTAGAATAAGAGTCGGGTAAGTAACAAAAATGAGTGAAGTGGGAGAGTAGCAAACTGGAGAGGGCATGGGGTCAGCAGATTGTGGTCAGTGAATTGTGGTTCACAGTAGTATCTCCAGTGCCTAAACCTTGTCTGGTAATGATATATAGTAAATAAATTAATTCTTAAATATGCTTAAAGAGTTGTATGATGCTAGGTAATTCTTCATTTTAAAAACCAAGTCAATTTAATGAATGCTTACTACATACCCAACTTTGTATCACATATTATGGAGGGTCCTAAGGTTGCAATAAGGTAAATAGTTCCTGCTTTAAAGGCATTTATAATCTAGTAAGTATGGAAAAGAAACCGTGGTTTGGACTACAAATGCAATAACAATAGAACAGAAATAACTCAGCTTATCACTAGCCTACTCCAAAGGGATATTGTGATATTTGGCAAGTTCAGTCTGCTATAAATTGTTGGTACTTTAATTATTTTTGTAAGTTATACAGTCCTATCAGTTCTACATTCAAAATATATGCCACGTATCCATCCACTTCTCGTCACCTCCACTGCTGTTACTCTGGTCCAATCCTACATTGGTTCTCACATGGACTATCACAATAGCTTACCTATTCTCCCTTCTTCCCTTTTTGCCCTCCTCAAAATTCATTCTTCACACTACAGCCAAGGGAATTTTTTTTAAAGCAGTTTACTGAGATATATTTACATTCCCTGCAATTCATCCAAGGTGTACAGTCAATGGCTTTTAGTATACTAACAAAGTTGTGCATTCATCACCCCAATCAAGTTTAGAACATTTTCATTACTACAAAAATAAAAATCCCATATCCTTTAACAGTCACCTCTCAATCCCTGTATCCTTCCTCAGCCCTACATAACCACTAATCTAATTCTATCTCTATAGATTTATTTATATTAGAGAATACCAAAATATCACTGTTAACTATAGTCCATAGTTTGCATTAGGTGTATTTTTTCCCATATACCACCCTATTATTAACACCTTGTACTAGAGACGTACATTTGTTATAGTTCACGAAAGAACATTCTTATATTTGTACTATTAACCATGGTCATCATCCACAAAGGGTTCACTATGTTAGACAGTCCCGTTTTATCCTCTAGCTTTCCTTCTAGTGATGCACAACCTAAATCTACCCCTCTCATCCACATTCACACACTCAAGGTAATGTACTAGCATCACCCTTATCCATTTGCCAAGGGAATCTTTTTGAAACACAAATCACATCCTGTCATTCCCTACTTTAAATCCTTCACTGCCTGTAAACTAAAATCTAACAAGACCTTTTATGAGGTGATACCTGCCCAATCCCTCTGACCTCATCACTATCTCCCCAGCCTCCTCTAGCCACACCAACCTCATTTCTGTTTGTTGACCTCTTCAAGTTTGTTCCTACCTTAGGAACTTTGGTGGTTTGTTGTTTCCTTTGTCTACAACACTCTGACCCTTGTCTTTGTGTGGCCAGCTCTATTGTAGTGTCCAGGTAGTAGCTCTAATGTTAGTGCCTGACTACACAATCTAAAAACCAACACCCACAATCTCTCTCACATAATCTTGTTTTATTGTCTTCAAAGCACCTAGTGCTAGCTAAAGTTTTCCTGTTCATGTATCTAACTGTTAATTGTCTGTTTCCCCCATCTAGAACTTAGCTTCCATGAGAGAAATCTTATTCACTGTAGGATTTATAGTGCTTAGAGCAGTACTGGGCATGCAGCAGGTGGTCAGTAAATACTTCTTGATTGAGTGATTAAATGAATGCTTATTAGTGTATATCTCTACATAAGTGAAAGAAGTGCTGTGTTGCTGTGATCTCCAACATTTAGGGAATTCTATCTCTTTGGCAATTTAGCTAATTTTACCATACTCAACAACTAAGGAGAGCTACAGGATAAGTGCTTAGTTTTACCTGATGGAAATTAAAACTAATTTTTTATTTAAAATAAGCACAGCCACATGGGGTTTGGTAATGTAGGAACAGAGATTCATTATTATAAAAAATGACAGCCCCCATACCTTAATTTATTTATAGGTAACAAAGAGCCATCACTTCTTCAAAATGGGGTATCAACCTTTGAAAATGTAATACAGCACTCAAGAATTTGTGCATCCTCCTATGCTGAGTCAGGAGAAATTTGGAAATATAAGACATGTTGACTACTGTGATCAGCAAAACCTTATGGGCAACCTTTATTTTTTAAGGAAGGTGTAAAATCAATGCAGTTTAATAGATTGAGAGCATAGATGCCACAATGGTTCTATGGTCAAAGATACTATTTACTGGAATGCATCTGTTCCCTTATGGTGCTGTACCTAAGAATGCGATTTTCTCTTTTTCTAGATAGTCTATCACTATTTTTTTTTTTTTTTGGTCAAATACGCAACATGACAAAAATGTGAAAAGTCATACATAATTCCACCAGATCATCATAGCTACTATCATTTTTGTATTTTTCTCTTCAGTCTTTTCCTTATAGAATATATTTTTACATAGTTATCATTCATAGTAAATAGACCATTTGGCATCCTACTTTTCTTCCTGTATTATACTGTAGACATTTTCCATGTTGCTACACAAACCTTATAATCCTCATTTTTAAAAAATGCATTACATTTAACACACTACAAGTCAACTAATGATTAATCATTATTAAGTAATAATATTAATATTAGATTAATAAATACTAGATAAATAAACTAATGATTATTTTATTTCTTAATCTCTACACTGTTTCCACTTTTCCTCTCAATAATACTGCAATAAACATCTTTATGAAAGAAGGTAGTGTTTTTTGACTTTTGGATTATTTACTTAGGAAAAAATTAGAAAAAGAAGAATTATGGAGTCAAAAGGTATTACCATTTTATATGATTCTTCTTACATAAGTCTGTTACCTTTAATGTGACACTTCTTTGGTCTTCTGGTGAGAGTCCCTGAACTGGATGAACACCCAAGCATGGCAAGATAAACCCATTGTACCTACAAATGTGGAAGAAATTGAGCAGGAATAGTAGATTAGTAGACTACAATTCTGAAGAACAAGTAGAAAATACTTTTTAGGACTATGTTAATGTGCTTTTTCTTCTCATTCTTTTTAAAAAACAGATGACCTTTAGGCCCCACTCCATTCAAGATGGCAGAGTGAGAAGCTTTAGGGCTCTTCCCCCCCACAGAAGATTTGAACAACCAGCAAGAACTGGCAGAAACATCTTTCTCAATGCTCCAGAAAACAGTTAAAAGTTTGAAGAAACAGAGCAAGTGCTGAATCTAGAAAAAAGCTACTTAAAAGTGGTAGGCTCTTGTGAGGCCCTGGGTGGCCCATCCCCTATCCTCACTAGCTTGGCATGGAGCTGGCCCACACATGGGTCCCTGGTCCCAATTCCAGAGGGAGCAGAAAGACCCTTATGGACATACTGGAAGCGTGTATGTCGGATACAGTCTGACTGGTGGCAGCCCAAGGGACTGAACCAGGATACCTGTTGCAGGCTCGTCATCCCAGAACTTGCCCTGCCAGGAAAAGCGGTTCACAGAACTCTCCTAGAGAATGCTGTAGTAGAGGAGACAAGGTAGCGGCTTCCTAGGACAAGAGATTGCTGGCTGCAAGACACACAATGCAGTGCCAGGATTGTGAGGGAATTGTTTCTTAGGGAAGAAGGGACATTTGTATCTGTATAAATGGGGGAATTCCTAGGGCTACATACACATTTCCAAGGCAAGATACATGTGCAGAAAAGACCAGGGAGGGCTGTATGCCCTGGCCTGGAGCTATTCTCTAAACATTGTATGGACAAGACCTGAAGGAAAGCACTCACATAGGTCAATCTACAAAAACTAGGAAAAGTGTTTTCTTTTTTCCCTTCCTCTGCTTTTTTAATTTTTTTGTTAGCTGCTGGCATTCAAGAAAACTGTGTCACAATGCTGGCTGGATACAAGCTTAAGGGATAGACACCTCAGAATCTAAATTTCAGAAATAATACATTAAAATATCAAAATGTCCAGGTTTCAAAAAAAGATTACAAAATATACAAATAAGCAGGAAGTGAAGGCCCATGCAAAGGAAAAGACTAAAACATTAGAAACCACCAATGACAAGAACCAAATGCGGGATAGTCCAAAGACTTTTTTTAAAAGGTCCTAAATATGCTCAAAGAACTAAAGAAAAACATAGACAAAGAACCAAAGGAAATCGGGAAAAATGACAGATTTTGTGCTTGAAGACAAAGAGAATTATTAATATAGAAATAAAAATTAAAAAAAGGAATCAAACAAAGCCAAAGACTATATTTTCGGAAATTTTAAATTCCTAGAAGGGTTCAAAAGCAGATTAGAGCTGGCAGAAGAAAGAAACAGTGAATTTGTAGATAGGACAATTGAAATCAGCCAGTCTGAGGAGCAGAAAGAAGGATGAAGAAAAACAAGCCTGAGGAACTTGTGGGATATCATCAAGGGTACCAACATACAGATTAAGGGAGTCCCAGAAGGAAAAGAAAGGGGCAGAGAAAATATTCAAAGAAATAATGGCTGAAACTTCCTAAATTTAACAAAAAATATATATTGAATATATATCCAAGAAGTTCGATGAAATTCAAATAGGATAAACCCAAATAGACCCACACTGAGACACTTTAATCAAACTGTTGAATGCCAAAACAAAGAGAAAATTCTGAAAGCTGAGAGAAGTAACAGGTCACATATAAGGGAGCCTTAATACAGTTAAGTTCCTATTTCTCATTGGAAAATATGCAGGCAAGAAGACAATGGGTTGACATATTTAAAGTGCAGAAAGCAAAAAATTGCCACCCAAGAATTCTATATCCGGCAAAAACATCTTTAAAAAATGGGGGGGGGGGGGAGATTAAGACATTCCAAGATAAACAAAAGCTGAGGTAGTTTGTCACCACTGGATAGGTCCTATAAGAGATGCTAAAGGGAGTTTGGCAGGTTGAAAGGAAAGGACAATAGATAATAGATTGAAGTGACATGAAGAAATAAGGATCTCTGGTAAGGATAATAATGGGGTAAATCTAAATGCTAGTACTATTGTTTGTACAGTGTAACTCCACTTTTTACTTCCTACTGGATCAAAAAGGCAAATGCATATAATGTAATAAGAAATTATTGGTTTTGGACTTATAATGTATAAACACATAATTTGTGACAAGAACTACATAAGGGGGGTATAAGAAAATAGTTTGTGTATACTATTGAAGTTAAGTTGGTATTAAAGCAAATGTAACTGTAATAGACTTAGGATGCTAAATTTAAGCCCCATGGTAACTACAAAGAAAATAATGGAGAATATGCAAGCTCATAGAGACAGAAAGTAGAGTACATGTTTGCCAGGGGTGGGCAGCAATGGGAATAAGAGTTAATGCAAAATGGGTATAGGAAAAAAACAAACAAAACAAACAAACAAAAACAGGTGTAGGGATTCGTTTGGGGAGATGGAAAAGTTTAGTAATGGAAGGTGGTGAGGGTACTGCAACATTGTGAATGTGATTAATCCTGCTGAATGGTGTGCTTGGAGTGATTCAAATGGGAAAGTTTATGTTGCATGTATGTTCCCACAATAAAAAATGAAAAGAAAGAGCATTAAGGAGACAAGGACAATTAAATGCAATAAATGATCCTGGATGGGATCTAACAAGGAAGAGAAAAGGCTCAAAAAGACATTATTGGGACATATGGAAAAACTGGAATATAGACAGTAAGCTTTATATCAATGTTAAATTGCTTGAACTAACTGGGTAAGATACTCATAAGATAGTCATAAGTGAATATCTTTGTTATTAGGAAATGCACATGGCAGTATCAAGTGTTCAAGGAGCATGAGGCATACAACCTACACTTAAGTGTTCAGAAAATGGATTGATAAATAAATAGCTAGACAGATGTAGACGGACTGATAGATGGACAGATAGATAAAATGATATGGCAAATGTGGCAAAATATTAAAACTGGTAGATCCGGGTATCTGGTGGGGGTTATGATGGAGTTCTCTGTATGGGGTTTGTATTATTTTTGCAACTGTCTTGTATGTTTGAAAGTATTTCAAAATAAAAAGTAAAAAAGAAAAAAAACCCCAGATATTCTTTAATAATATAAATATGACCTTATAACCACTCCTTTTAAGCAACTCTTTAAAATCTTTATTAGAAATAGCACCTTTCTGAAAGTTGCATAATCTTTTCAAATTCTCCTGAATGTTCTGCAACTGCTACAAGGGCCATAACATTGGCCTAAAACAAAAAATAGAATAGTTAGAGTCCCAGTCAACACAGATATCCAATATAATTAAATTAAATTTAAAAAGTTCTGTTAATTTTAGTTATTCTTGCTCACCCATGCTCCAGCAATATAATAATATCGGCTACCACTGAGTATTTGGTAGTTAGTACTTTAGGCACTATGTCCAGTGAATATAAACATTACCCCTTTTAATCTACACGACAATTCTATCAAGTACTCACTGCTATAATCCACTTTATAGATAAGGAGACAGAGTTTTGGATGGGATCAAATAACTTGCCCAAGGTCTTTAGGCCTCTGTAAATCCAAAGCCCTTGTTCCTAAGGAAAATATCACAGGGAAAGCTGGTTGTATGTAAAAATGTACGGGCATCTTTGTTGCTCAGATGTAGCCCTCTCTCTCTGGCTAAGCCAACTTGAAAGGTGAAATCACTGCCCTCCCCCCTACATGGGATCAGACACCCAGGGGAGTGAATCTCCCTGGCAACGTGGAATATGACTCCCGGGGAGGAATGTAGACCCGGCATTGTGGGACGGAGAACATCTTCTTGACCAAAAGGGCGATGTGAAAGGAAATGAAATAAGCTTCAGTGGCAGAGAGATTCCAAAAGGAGCCGAGAGGTCACTCTGGTGGGCACTCTTATGCACACTTTAGACAACCCTTTTTAGGTTCCAAAGAATTGGGGTAGCTGGTGGTGGATACCTGAAACTATCAAACTACAACCCAGAACCCATGAACCTCGAAGACAGTTGTATAAAAATGTAGCTTATGAGGGGTGACAATGGGATTGGGAAAGCCATAAGGACCACACTCCACTTTGTCTAGTTTATGGATGGATGAGTAGAAAAATAGGGTAAGGAAACAAACAGACAAAGGTACCCAGTGTTCTTTTTTAGTTCAATTGTTCTTTTTCACTCTAATTATTATTCTTGTTATTTTTGTGTGTGTGCTAATGAAGGTGTCAGGGATTGATTTAGGTGATGAATGTACAACTATGTAATGGTACTGTAAACAATCGAAAGTACGATTTGTTTTGTATGACTGCGTGGTATGTGAATATATCTCAATAAAATGAAGATAAAAAAAAAATGTACGGGCAACCACTTCTATTTCTATCACTTTCTGGGGAAACCACAGAATGCTAGTTACAGTGAATTTCATAACCATTTCCAAAATTTATATATTTTTTTCTTCAAACAAATCAAAAAATTACAGAAAATTTGTAATTTATCCAAGATCTCCAGAACGATGTGACTTTAAGAACTGACAGATGGAACAATCTGTTCCATATTGCTGGGAAACACAGTGGCTGAGAGCACAGATTTTATATTCATACTATCTAGTCTCTATCTCTTTACTAGTGGTATGTCTTTGGACTAGTGATTAATCTCAGGCCTTGGTTTCTTCATCTATAATGGGGGATGGGTGGCTATAAAATAGTAACTTCCTCAGAGGGTTGTTTTAAAACATTTAATGAGATAAAACACATAGATGACCTAGTACATAGTAAATATTCAATAAGCGCTACTTATTATTAACCACTGAAGAATCATCAACATAATATATCTAAATTTCACTTGAAATTAGTAAAACAAAACAAAAAAACAGAACTAATTATAGATACTGACTTACCTTCTTGGCTCTCTCCAACACATCATCCAGATCCTAAAATAAGTATAAGTAATCACAATTATTTTAGATGAATAAGTTAACTACTCTTTGGCTGTATTTATTGACGCAGTTGAGGCACCATAAAGAGTGACAGTAATAATAAGGAATAGTCAGTATCCAAAAGTGGAAAGCCTACACTGACCCATCTCCAGTTTACTCTTTATCTCAGTAAAATTAGGCGTCTGTTTTCACTCCACTGAAACAGAACCTGCTATTGTTAAATATAAAGGACACTTTCCTGTCCTCCTCTTACTCCATCTCTAAGCAGTGTTTGGAACCCCTTACTTGCCCAATCTTTCATTCTTAAGGTATTTTCCACTCTTGGATTCTTGCAACATCACTCCCCTTTTGCAAACACCACTCTCTCACTGGCAGCTCCTTTCTAGTCTCCTTGTCTGGCTCTCCCTCTTCTGTCTGACTTCAGAACTCTCTGCTCCTCTCTGTACTCACCTAAAGTGATCTCATCCATTTCCACGGGTTTACATTATCATCATTATGCTCATAAGCCACCCTAAAAATTTTTTTTTCTGGCCTATAATTCTTTCCTAAACTCAGGATTCACATTTTAAAATGACTATATGATATCTCCTTTTGGATGTGTGTCAGGCTGCCCAACATGTTTTAAACATAACTCCTTATTTCTCCCCACAAACCTATTTCTTCTGGCTGCCTCCCCTCAGCTTCAGTTCTCCCTTATCTCAACAATTAACAGCACCATCATCTTCTCTGCAGCTACAAACAAAAAAGTCGGAGCTATTCTTGATTTTTCCTTTACCATCGCAGAAACTATTAATTCTATATATAAAATATATCTTGACTAAATCTGCTTCTCTCAAACTCCTCTGTTACCATCATCGTAACAACTACCATAATCTGTCTATATTCTGCAAACGCCTCCTAACTGGTCTTGTAGCTTCTGCACTTGCTCTCCTCCAACCATTTGCCACTCAGCAGAAAAAAACGGCCTTAAACAGAAATCAGATCGTGTCACTCTCCTTTAAACAAACAAACAAAAAACAAAAACCCTTTAATGGATATGGCACGGTGCTTCTGGTGAAAACCAAACTCCTTACTTACCACTCTTATACCCTGCAAACCTCTCCAGTTTTGTTTCATGCCCCACTCCACCTTTCTACTTCATCAGGCTCCAGCCTTTTGGTAGCTCGAAAGTGCCAAATTCTATCCTGTCTGGGATGTGCAACCTGCCTGTTCTCCTCACCATCATACTACCAACCCCTTGGCTTGGCGGCTCCTTGTGTTTCCAGCCTCAACTTGAGCTACACCTACCTCCTAAGAGACTTGCTCACCAAAATAGACCGCGCCTTCCTCCTCTATTTTCCAAAGTAGCGGGTAAAACACTTCGTAATTCTGATTCTATGTGTATTATGCTCTTTTTGTTTGCTCCTCTCTCCCATTAGAACTGGGCACGAGGCGGAGGCCCGCGGTGTGTGGGGAGCCAGCCGGTGTTTCGCGGATGGCTTTCCAGGGAAAGTGGCCTCTTAACCAGGAGCTGAGAAGCCGATGGGGAAAACAGGCCACAGAAAAGTAGGGTGTTGGAGAATACCTGGAACTGGGAACGGCAATCAAAAGCCTTCTGAGGTTAAAGAATTTACCGCTCTACAGAAACAAAAAAAAAAATCGGAAGAGCTAAGGTTAAATAGGGAATCAGGAGCAGATCGCACGGGGCCTGAGGAGGATTTGGGGCTTTGTCCTAAAGAAGGAGAGCAAAATTCATCAGAGGGGAAAGGACAGGGCCTCCCTGTTACCCCAAGCTACGCCCTCACATACGTGGTCAAAGTCCGGGTCGGAGACATGGCAGTGGCAGTCCACCAGCCCCGCGCCCACCGCTCCCATAGTGGCCGCGGAACCCCTTGCGGCGTTTCCAGAGCCGGAACGCAGTCGCTACCTGCGCTTGTTTCCGGCCGGACTTATGCTTTCTACACCAATGGGAATTCGCTCTTCCGCTCCCGGACTCCCCGCCTATAGTTCAAACTGGGAAAATGGCGGGGGATTCTGAACCGGTGGTCATCGTCCCTCCGCTGACCGAGGAGTTAGTGACTGGTAGGGAAGACCTGGTTTCGGTCCCAGGTGTGCCCGGAGAGGACTTCAGGGTGCGCTGCACCTCTAAACGGGCTGTGACGGAAATGCTAGAGCTGTGCGGCCGCTTCGTGCAAGGGCTCGGGGACGCGTTACCAGAGGAGATTCGGGAACCTGCGCTGCGAGATGCGCAGTGGGTACGGACCCAGTTACCACCTCTTTTCTTATCCTGCCCCTTGCCCCATCACCCGGGTGTCAGAGATTCGAAAGACCCCGCGCCGCATTAAGGCCTCGCCAGCGCTCCAGGGTGCTGTAGAGGCAGTCTGAGAAACGCGAGGGAGGAAGAAATCGGCTAATGTCAGCTGAGTGTGATTAATTACTTCAACTAGTGGTGTCAAGTAGAGAGATTAATTTTAACATGTTTTATTTAATCGAATATATCCAGAATATTATTTCAACATGTAATAATATAAAAATTGAGATATTTTACATTCTTGACCTGGTTTTTAAAATCCGGTGTCTTACATTTATAGCACCATGTTCTCAATTAGGAGTAGCTACTGGCTATCCTATTGGACAGCCCAAACGTACACTGTATGAAGAATTTTCCAGGAAAGGGTAGTCCTGGAAGTCAGTCAGTCACCCGGCTAGCTCTTGGTTTTTCCTTTTGCCTGTCCTAGAATATTTTGTAAAGAGAGCAAAAACATTTTCCCTGTCAGAGTAAAATAGATAAGACAGCTGTGTTAGTTATAAGGATCACTATCTAAGACCACACCCTTGTACCCATTCCCCCCGCAGTTTTGCAAAGCCTGAAGAAGATAGTTTTTTTGGGGAAAAGAACATATTGCGAGATTGGGGCCTTTCGTAAGGAAGCACACTTTTGAGTGTGAACTGTCACCCTGCAAACAGTTAAAAATAAAGGTTAATGGAAGAAGAATGGAGAAACACTCTCTGGGTTGTGATTCTGCTACCAGTTTTGTTTAGAGTAGCTCTTATATTTATTCCCCCCTTATAGGCAAGGCAAGAGTAGAGACACACATCAGACAATTTTAGTAGTTTTAAAGGAAAAAGACTTGTCCCATAATGATCTAGAAATCGCCCCTTCCAAGAGACACTAAAGTACTTAAAACATTTAATTACCTTACAGAAAAAGAAACTGGGTCTAACATCATGAATTCAAACCCTACTTAATGGGGCAATGAAGTAAATTAGAAGATAAAAGTTTGAAAACTTAAGACTACCAAGGAAATTCACTGGTGCTCTAAGAGAGCAGATAAAAGAGATTTAATTATGTTGATGTATTTCTTTATCTAAAAACTGCATAATATAGTAGCATATAGTCTAAAAAATAGTATTGTACAATGAATATTATTTGTATGAATATTTGTATTTTCAGATAATCCTTGGAAGTCCATACATAAAGATTTTACTTTATAAAATATTTAGAAATGTGGAACATGTACTTTAACTCATGATAATTGTCATTATTTGATTTATGCTTTTTTAAAATTTATATAAATGGTACACTGTGCATCCTCCTTGTAAAAAATTCAAACAAAAGCACAAAGCCAAAGTCATTTTTTAATTCCCCTTTCCCCTTCCTATTTCTTCTTGGAGATAACTTGTTTTGGGGAGTACTGAGGGGAATAATCTTTTATATCCTTTTAATACGTTTTTAATGGCTTTAAATATCCTTTTTTTTAAAAAACACTTATGTTATCATGATGATGTTTTGTTAGCAACCAGCTATTTTTCACCAAATATGTCTTCGACTGTTAACTTGTCAGTATTATGGAGAAATAGTCTTTATTCTTTTTAATGCTGCATGGTATGGATATATTATATTGTAGTTTATTTAACTGTTCTCTTAATTTTTAATTTAGATTTTTTCCCTCAGTTTTTTTTTTATTTCAAATAATGCTGAAATGAACATTCTTAGTTCTTGCCTATGTTGGTATTTTTATGAGAATAGCCCTTTAGGATACATTGCAAGAAGTGAAATTATTGAGTAATAAGGAATTAAATTTTTTTTAAATTGAAATTTTAATAGTGTTGCCAAATACCTTTAGTCTTTTTAAAAAATGTGCCATGAGCATTTTCAGCCTTACAAAAAAAATAGATTAATACAGTGGGCACCATATATCCATCACCAAACTCAACAGTTATCAGAGCTTTACCTATCCCTTCCTTTTTTGGTTGTTACTGAAGTATTTTAAAGCAAATTCCAAAAAGCATGCCATTTCATCCCTATGTACTCCAGTGTTCATCTCTAAAAAATATAGTCCTTTATAAAGTGGAAATTAATTTCACTTAACTTTAAGCATGCATATTTTCCCTCTTGTTAATATGACACTAATTCAACAGCATATATAGGTTCAACTGAGGTTTACCTGAGTCCAAATTTGTTAGCTTTTTTCCCCCTCCTTTCATTTAAGAAGTACATTTTTTTGTTATTGTTTACAAGAAAATTCTTAAATTTTGCATGAAATATTCTTATGAGTTGCATAATGACTCCCAGAGACAAAATGCAGGGAGAATCAATGACTGAAATAGAATCTCACTTCATTGAAAATAATAAATATTCTAATAGACTGGTCTGCTACTTTTCTTTATATTCTCTGTCACAAGTGTGAAGTTGTTATTTTGCCAAAATGGTTGAATTCAGTTTTTAAGGTTATTTTTAGTGATTTGACTATTGTGAATTGCAGACTTTTGAATCAGCTATGCATGAGAATATCAGCATTAATGGGCAAGCATGGCAGGAAGCTTCAGATAATGGATTTATGGGTATGTGATTTAATTTTCCCTTCTGTTGTTAATTTTTTAGTGTTTTAACATTTTACTTACTTTTATTTTTTTTCCAACTAAGCAAATAAGTCATTCATTTATTGACAAATGAAGTTCTGACATCACATTTGTTGTTTTACTTTTGTCTTCCTCATTAACATAAAGAAAAATATAGACATGCATGTTGGAACTATACTGATTCGTCTGTGGCAGTGTAGTTTGGCTACAGAAATATGAGGGTTCATCAAAAACAAAAATTAACAAAAGCCTTCTGTGAGAATCAGTTGGTTCTGTGGAATTTATAGGAAAGAGTACAGTACTACATTTTTATTATTATTATTTATAAATTCTGTGCTACCCATCTTTTATACTGGTAAAATTTATAATAAATTTATGTATGCATATACATGCATTTACAAGAAAAATTATTACAAACACATTCTGCCTCCCACTCAAAAACTAAATTTCCCATAGATTTTATAATCATTTGTTTTCTGTAAAAACAGTACAGTAATCTTAGGTGATGAGGAAGTATAAGGAAAGTCACCAATCCTAAAGATTTATCCTGTTTGGATACTTTCTTACTTGGGAACAATTTTCTGACTAGCCCATGATTGGCCCTGGGTTGTCTAGCATGGCTCTGGTTATTGCCACAAGCACCACTGTGTCATATTTACCCTAGGGGCAAGTCTTTGCATCCTCCCCAAAGAAAACACTGGGAGCATTTCCCAGTACTTCACATGCCACCCTTGATGTGTTTCCGTGACAATTCCAAGACCCTGCCTGGGAATAATCACTGGGGTTGCAGAGTGAGGATTTCTAGTTCTTATGCTGAGATCTTGGCCATTCCACCCATTCTAGACTGGTATGCAATGTTTGTCCAGTCACGGATGTCCCCCGAACAGTTGTTCCAGAATATTTACTAGTTTTTTCTGGCAATTTACTAGTTGCTCTAGAGGACTAACTAAATTCCACACCTTCCTATGTCTCCATCTTGCCCCGCCTCTACTTACTTTTATTTTAATTTAGAAATTTTATTATGGTAAAAAATATATATTTGCCATTTTAAACATTCAAATTATTTTTTGTAGCTAATTTTATTTTGAATGCTGTTTTTTTTAATCCCCTATTCAGTGCCACTTCTTTAAAAAATCCTTTACTAGGAGAAAAAAAGTAAACTAATCTAGGAGACAATTGAAATCATTATCTGAGTAGGTCCTTTGATCTCCCGTATATATCTGATTAATCTTCAAAAATAGCCTCCTCAGTAGTTTATTGGGAAATACTATAAAAATATCCCAAGATGAAAAAACAGACCCAGAGAATTCCTATGATTAATACCTTATACATTAAGTTGTATTTTTACAAATGACCCTTAGATAGTGAAGTACCCTTAGAAGTGTGAAGTTAAACTATAAAAGTACCACATAAAGAATGAGGCCAAGTATTTGTAGAAGGCTCCTTAAAAGGAATATTTTCTTAGTCTAAAGCAGACTTGATTGTACTCTAACTAGTGATGCTGACATAATCTAAAGAAACCAAAGTTTTAGTAGAGAATGATCAGCATAGAAGGAAAAAATTAAGTAGAAAGGAATGGGCAGTGTGGAAAGAGAAGCAGAATTCCTCGGTATCCATCCAGCAGTGTCCAGGAGAAGGGCCACCCTCTCATGAGGGCCAGAATATCTTGTCTGTCTCAATGGTGATGTTACATAGATCTGACTAACATAGCTTGATGCCACTGCCAGCTTTTCAGATTGCCCAGTTACCCTTGAGCTGATGCCAGACCCACCAAGCCACCCCTTTAGTTAGAATTTGTCTTCTCAATATTAAGATAATGTTTTGCCCAGAAGACTTCACTGTTCACTCCTTGGGATTATTATAGCTTTCTCTTCAAAGTCACCAAAATTCCTTTCATTTACATTTTAAAACAGTAAAAACAATAACACTGTGTTTACCAAATATAAGCATGATTGCCAGTTAGTAGGGGAGAGGGATTGTGTCAGAATCACTGAGGAGTATTTTCAAACTACATAGTTTTTCACTGTCTTGATCTTACTCTGTGAAGTCACTCTGGAATTGCCTTATTGTTTGGTCCCAGGCTACTTTTGCAACATGATTCATCAATTCATAGATTAAGAAATGTATTTTCCAACAGGTTGGCAGTCTGGGGGAAGTGTGGTTATCCTTTGTCTATTTTCCCCTCCATAACTGTAAAGGGAGATGGTTGAGAGTACTGCACTTTCATCTTTTTTTATGAGCACCTGTTAAATGCAAGGCACTATGCCAAATGATGGGAAATAGATGAAAGGACATCATCCTTATCCTTTAGGAGCTTGTCATTCATGGAAAGAAATGCACAATGAATTACTAAGAGTTCTTTGGGAAGAAAGAGAAGACTTAACAGATAGGTTATTGTTAAATCAAAGGCATTTAATAAATGAAAATACGCTAGGCAGAAAGGAGGTAGCAAGGACATTTGAAGCAAAGAAAACAGAATGTGCAAAGATACAAAGGAGTGATGTAGTTGGGAAATGTCAGAAGTGAAATGGGAAAATGAATGGCAGATGTGGCCAGAAAGATAAGTTGAGCCCAGATCATAAAGAGCCTGATAGGATGTGCAAAGGAATTTGCACTTGATCCTGTAGGCAATGGGCACCAGTGAAGGTCTGTATTTTAAAAAGCTAACTGCTGACTGTGTGTGTGTGGCAGGGAGGATAGAATGGAAAAGGGAGACATTTAAGGAAGGCAGACCTTAGGGAGGTTTTTAGAAGAGTCCAGCAAAAAAATGGTAAAGATCTGGACTAGAACAGTGGAAAAGGAGAGGAAAAGACAAGTTCAAGAGATATTCAGAAGATAGAATTACTGGGACTTGGCATCTGATCTAATACATAGAAGCAATAACTTAGTGTTACAAGGGCAGAGCTTTTTGTCCACTGAGATTTCCAAGTTTCTGGCACATAAAGTCAGTATATAAACAAATGAACGAATTAAAAAATGAATGAATATACAAGTCAAACCAACCTGTTTCTCTCTGCTCCTGTAACTACCCTTAAAGGGCTTGATTCCAGGAGGTTTGGCCAGTCACATTTAAGATTTAAAATGTAAGTTACTCTAGAGCAGGGACTATATCTGTTTTTCTCATCACTATGTTCTTAGCACTTAGCTTGGTACATAGTAATCACTCACTAAATATCTGTTAAATGAAAAATTCTTTCCTGCTCAGATTTGCTTATAAATTTCAGTTTTGTAGATTTATCAATAGGTGGCGCTTAGAAACTATTTTCCTTCCCCCATAGAAGCTTTAGCTAGTTGATTTTTTTTTAACTGAGTGTGAAATAGTACCTTATTTCTTTCAGTCTAGTGATTGCGTGTTAACTTTTTTAATGGATAATGTAACATTTAGAGAGGGCTGCTCATTTAAAGAGTAGCCAAAGCAAGAAATAAGTGTGCTTCTCATAATGCCCTCAAAAAAAGTAGTATAGTTGGAGTCAGTAAATATTTGTTACACAAATGAAAAACCAGACTTGATTGATGGGTCTCACTAATCTCTATCTGATATATGCATATGTTCTGATATATATCAGTAATGTCTCAGAAGGTTTCAAATATATATATATGATGTTTCAGACTTCCCCCTGATAAAGTTACTACTCAATGAAAAAATTGATGCATTTCTTGCAAAGACTTTAACATAGCAGAACAGATATGATATAGACCTGTTAAGCTGAAGATCTAGCTATTTAGTATGTGTAACTAACTGACATTTGCTAGTCTTTAAAATGACTTTTCAAAATAAGATTGGTCATATGTCTTCTAAATTTCATTTATTGTATCACATTTCCATATAGAATATAAACAATCCATTTTAAGGTCTATTTAGACATTACTTTTTGTTTTAAAATAGATTCTGACATCAAAGTACTTGAAGATCAGTTTGATGAAATCATAGTAGATGTAGCCATGAAACGTAAGCAGTATCCCAGAAAGATCCTTGAATGTGTCATCAAAACCATAAAGGCAAAACAAGAAATTCTGGTAAGATGATTTACATTTAAAATTAAAATGTAAAGTCCATGTGGCGATAAATGACATTTTTTTGTCTTTGTCTTTCTTGCCTCAATTACTACTGTTTGATTTTTATAAGACTTTTTTTCCTCTTCTGAATCACACTAGGTTTTGAACACAGTTGATATTAAAATAGAAATTGAAGATGGAATTCTGACAAGAACTTTATAATTCTGAGATCAGGAAAGGGAAAAAAAATCCTCTTTTAACCTTTTTCTTTCTATTTGTCATATGTGTTTGGTATATTATTTGTATATGTTTATATATTTTAGAGAATCCTTTAGTTAATTTGATTGTGAACATTATTTGAGTGTCTGTCCATAAGATTGAAATTTGCTTTATAAATTGTGTGTAATTTGTTTTGCTCCAAAAATTGTGGCCATTTGGATCACAAAGCCAAGAAGAACTGATTAGCTCCTTCAGCTTGAGTTTCAGACAAGCAAGCAACAGGCTTGCTTCTTATTTATAATTACTGTAGATATCAATGACCATCCTTACTATACCCCCATCTTTTCAGAGTTACTAGGGCTGGAATAAATAAAAATAAAGAATAAGCAAGAAGTCTACCAGCAAATTAGGCCTAAATCTTCCCTTTGGAAATGGGGAGGGGCAGGGATGGCATTGCTCAAAAAGTAAGAAATACTTTCACGTTTAAATCATCCACTTGCCTTCCTTTCATGAATTGTTTTAGGGTAGTAAAGGCCAGGCTTAACACTATCTAAAACGTTTTGGTTAATATTCTATGAGAAGAAAACAGTCATGATCAGAATTTTTCAATTTTTTCCTCCTTGGCATAACTGCCATAACTAATGTCCTCAGGGATACCCTACTCTACCTCCTCCCCTTTTTTAAAAGTTCCTTCAGAAAAGACATCCAATATATTTATTTGCTAGTATCACCCTCCCTATTCACTACCCCATGCCCTATCCCACTGAAAATCTGGTAATCAGTATTGCATTAAAGTAAGAAAATTGGTGAGGTGCTGCTGTGGAAGCTTAAAAAATGATGCAGAATGGATAGGGTAGGTAAGGATACTAAAGACAGCTTTTACTTTTTGGGTTTTTTTTTGTTTGTTTGTTGTTTACCCTTTTGGCTCCTGTTGACTTTGGAGAAGAGTAAGGAGGAATAGTTTCCTCTTCTTCTCTGAGTGTGGATACTTTTCTTATAGTTCTGTTACTGTCATTCTGTTATATCACAGGATATGTAGTCTTTAGTGTGTTGACGTGGTAGCCTAATCACTTTTTATTACTGAGTTTTGGGAATATGAGTTCAGAGTTCCAAACATTTGTCTTAAAATGAACTTTTGAAACACTCTGTACTTTAAAACACAAAATTCAGCCTCTGTGCCTTTTGATTGCTTTTTTGGATTATAATTTTTTATGGTGCTATTTCTTATTGTATGCAGTAGGAGGCAATAGTATAATAGGTAAGAGTTCAGACTTTGTTTAACTTGTCTTCTTTTCCACCCCTTTTCTACATATTTCAGGATCTAATTTTTCCTCCCAAAGAAGGCTACTATAGTGTATTTGCTTACATTAGCTGAAAGAAATGTTTACATGTGGTATTAAGTGATTAAGTTGTTGTTATCTGTTTAATTTATGTTAGAAGCAGTACCAACCTGTTGTACATCCATTGGACCTAAAATTTGACCCTGATCCAGGTGAGTCATTGTTCAATTTTGGTAAGCATGAAGCATCAGATTGTAATTTTTACTATAGACCCCACTGCTGCCTACTGTAAGGGTGGGAGATGGGTGCTGGTAACTACTACTCCGAGAGAGCAATTTCCTGGTACTTACTGTAATTTACTAGCCTCTTCCTCCTGCTCTTCCCTGGATGCTGTACAATGTTCTACTGGACTCTGGAGTTTCAGAACAGTTGATTCAGACAGTTCCTGCCTGTTTAATAGTTGTTCTAGTGGAGGGACTGATTCTTGGCGCTTCCTACTCCTCTGTCTTTTCCCTTCTTGTTTTTAAATTTTGTATGTAAATTGTATCATACTGATCATATCATTGTGCAACTTTATTTCCCCTGAACCTCGTTAATCGTTTGTCTGTTTTGTGATGCACACAGCTCTCTATATATTTAGCTCCTGTACAGTATTCTGGTATGTAAATTCACTACTACTTAGCCATTCTTCTACTGAGGGATGCTTAAGATGTTTCTCTTTGTTGTTATAAGCATTGTTAAATGAACATTCATATACCTATCTCCTTGTATACTGTAAATATGCAACAGTTCTCTAGTATAGATTCCTAGAAGCAGAATTTCATTGGGTGTGTTCTTCAGCTTCATTGCTTTTACACTTTACTGCCCCTCCAAAGTAGTCATATGGGTTTACATTCCCACCAGCAGGGTATGAAAGTTCCTGTTTCCCCACATTTTGCCAGCAATTGTAACTGTCAGGCTTTCTTTCCTTTTGCCAATCTGATGGGTATGTGGTCGTATTTGAAGATCGATCATCTTTTCTTATAAGTTTTGATCCTACAGGTTCTTCATCTGTGAATCACCTATTTATGTTCTTTGCCCATTTTTTGATTGGGTTGTTTGAATTTTCTTATTCATTTGTAAATGTCAGACACATATAGTCATACAAGCACACACATACATTCTGGATACTAATCTTTTGATTATAAGTAGTACTATGCTGGCTGTGGATTTTTCATACATGCCCTTTATCATATTGAGGAAGTTTCCTTCAATTCCTACCTTTTGAAGTGTTTTTATCAAAAAGGGATGTTGAATTCTGTCAAATGCTTTTTCAGCATCTATTGAGATGATCATTTGATTTTTCACTTTTGATTTGTTAATGTGTTGAATTACATTAATTGATTTTCTTATGTTGAACCACCGTTGCATGCCAGGAATGAACCCCACTTGGTCATGATGTATAATTCTTTTAATGTGCCTTTGGGTTTTGATTTGCAAGTATTTTGTTTAGGATTTTTGCATCTATATTCATTAGGGAGATTGACCTATAGTTTTCCTTTTCTTGTAGTCCCTTTTTCTGGGTTTTGTATTAGAGTGATATTAGCTTCATAAAATGAGTTAGGTAGTGTTCCTTTTTCTTCAGTTTTTTGAAAGAGTTTGAGCACGAATGGTATCAAGTCTTTTTGAAAAGTTTGGTAAAATATCCCTTGAAGCCATCTGGCCCTGGGCTTTTATTTGTAGGCATATTTTTGATGACTGATTGGATTTCTTTGCTTGTGATTGGTTTGTTGAGGTCTTCTGTTTCTTTTTCAGTCAGTCTAGGTTGTTCACGAGTTTCCAGGAAATTGTCTGTTTCCTCTAAATTGTCTATCTTGTTGGCATACAGTTTTTCCTCTTATAATTTTTTTATTATTATTATTTCTTTGGGATCTGTAGTAATTATCCTCTTCTCATTTCTGTTTATTTGGGTCTTCTCCCTTCTTGACTTTGTCAGTCTAGCTAAGGGTCTGTCAATCTCATTGCTCTTCTCAAAGAACCAACTTTTGGTTTTATTTATTCTCTCTATTGTCTTTTTGTTCTCCACCTCATTTACTTCTACTTTAATCTTTGTTATTTCTTTTTGTCTACTTGCTTTGGGGTTACTTTGCTGATCATTCTCTACCCCCTTCAGTTCAGTCAGGTATTTCGTTTTAGCTCTGTCTTGCTTTTTGATACATGCATTCAGAGCTATAGATTTCCCTCTCAGCACTGCCTTCGCTGCATCCCACAGGTTTTGATATGTTGTGTTCTCATTTCCATTTGTCTCTAGATATTTACCAATTTCTCTTGCAATTTCTTCTTTGACCTACTGGTTGTTTAGGAGTGTGTTGTGTAACCTCCATATGTTTGTGAAAGATCTGGTTCTTTGGTGGTTGTTGATTTCTAGTTGTATTCGATTGTGGTCAGAGAATGTGCTTTGAATAATTTCAATCTTTTTAAATTTATTAAGGCTTGTTTTGCACCCCAGCGTATGATCTATCTTGGAAAATATTCCATGGGCACTAGAGAAGCATGTATATCCTGGTACTTTGGGATGTAATGATCTCTATATGACTATTAAGTCTAATTCATATATCATATTGTTTGGGTTCTCAATTTCCTTATTGGTCCTCTGTCTAGTTGTTCTATCTATAGAAGAGAGTGGTGTATTGAAGTCTCTCACTATTATTGTAGACCTGTCTATTGCTCCCTTCAGTTTAGCCAGTGTTTGTCTCATGTATTTTGGAGCTCCTTGATTGGGTACATAATCCCTTTCATTTCTTCTTGGTGAATTATCCCTTTTATTAAAATATAGTGTCCTTTTTTATCTCTTATGACATTTTGTATTTAAAGTCTATTTTGTCAGATATTAATATAGCTACCCCAGCTTTCTTTTGATTGCAGTTTGCATGGAATATTTTTTCCCATCCTTTCACTTTCGGTCTCTTTGTGTCACAGGGTCTAAGATGAGTCTCTTGTAAACAGCATATCGCTGGGTCATATTCTTTAATCCATTCCATCAGTCTGTATCTTTTAATTGGAGAGTTTAATCCATTCACATTCAAAGTTATTGCTGTGAAGGGAGTTCTTGAACCAGCCATCTTATTCTTTCATTTTTAGTTGTTAGATCTATTTTTTTCCCTCTCTTTTTTTTCCTTTAAGTTACCCTTACTAATAACTCTTCATGTTTATGCTCTTCACCAGACCTTTCTCTCCGTTCTTTTTTCTCAGCTGGTAGAGCTCCCTTTAGTATTTCTTGCAGGGAAGGGCTCTTGTTAACAAATTCTCTCAGTGTTTGTTTGTGAAAATTTTAAGCTCTCCTTCAATTTTGAAGGAGAGCATTGCTGGTTAAAGAATTCTTGGTTGGCAATTCTTCTCTTTCAGAATCTGAAATATGTCATACCACTGCCTTCTCTCCTCCATGGTGCCCACTGAGTAGTCAGTACTTAGTCTTATGTTGTTTTCCTTGTATGTGATTAATCACTTCTCTCTTGCTGTTTTCAGAAGTCTCTCCTTCTCTTCAGCATTTGATAATCTAATCAGTACATGTCTTGGAGTAGGTTTATTTGGATTTATTCTTTTTGGAGTTAATTGGGCATCTTTGATTTGCATATTTATGTCATTTCGAAGAGTTGGGACGTTTTTCCCGACAATTTCTTCAAATATTCTTCCTAGCCCTTTACTCTTCTCTTCCCCTCCTGGAACACCAATGATGCCTATATTTGTGTGTTTCATGTCCCTGAGAGCCATTTCAAATTTTTTTAATTTTTTTCACCATTAGTTCTTTTGTGCTTTCACTTTCAATCACTCTGTCTTCAAGGTTGCTGATTCATTCCTCTACTTCTTTAAATCTGGTGTTATGTGTCTCAAGAATATCTTAATTTGGTCAGCAGTATCTTTTATTTCCACAAGATCTGCTATTTTTTTATTTAGTCTTGCAAATTCTTCTTTATGCTCTTCTAGGGTCTTCTTCATGTCCTTTATATCCTGAGCCGTAATAATGATATTTGTGTATACTTCTTTGATTAATTGCTCCAAATTTTGTGTCTCTTCTGGCTCTTTAATTTGTTCGACTTGTCCATATCTTCTATATCCTTCAAATGCTTTGTAATTTGCTGCTGGCTTTGGGGCATTTGCTTGTCTTGAAAAGGTTATTTGGGGAAATGCAGAATTAATTGAGCATTTATATATAACTTGGTTTGCTGGGGTGCAGTTTCCCAATCTTACCAGCAGGTGGCACTCTTAAGGCATAGCTAGCTGCAGTGTGGTTTCCCTAACCTACCAGCAGGTGGCACTGTTGAGGTATAGCTTGCTGGGGTGCAGTTTCCCCAACCTACCAGCAGGGGGCGCTCTCAAGTAGGTCTTCCCCAAACTTTTCCTGTGCAGTGCAGAGTCCACACAGGTGGGGAACCAATCAGTGCACCATATCTCTTGTGCACTGGGGGCTGCCTCTCCCGGGGCTGTCATGTGGGCCCTGAGCAGGTAGGCAGGATTCTGAGCAAGGGCACCCCACAGATGGAGCATGTGCCCTTCCTGCTGGTTCTCTGCCTGCCTTGCACCTGCGAGTCTCTGGAGTGTGAGAGGGGCTCCTTATCGCTGGTATGACACCTCTCTTTTCCCTGCTTCTCACCATTGCATCCCCACCCCAGACTTCTGTGGAGGGGAGAGCAAATGCTGCCCACCGGGTTCCCTCACGGGAGCTCCCAGCTATCCAACCACGGCGGATCACCCTCCAGCAAACTGTCAGGGTAGGTGCACGGGAATGGAGAGCTGCTGCTCACTCCCTTGCCCAGCAGTGGTTTTGCTGCTGCTGGCCTGGTGGGAGGGCAGCCTGGAGATGGAACAAACTCACCATGTCCCTCCAGCCACTATCACTCCTCCATTTTTTGTCGTCCCCTCCATGTACTGTGGGGTCACTCTATGGGTGACTATACCCTGAACCCGTAGTCCCTGGTGTTGTCTGGCCCCTTTCTGGTTGGGAGGAGAAGCCTGTTCTGCCTCACCTACTCCACCGTCTTCCCGGAAGTCTCTCTTTATTCTTAATGATGGTGGAGACCGTTGTTCTAGGCATAACCGTATTCCCCAGCAAGATCAATAATGCAAATACTGCTTTCATGTTTGCCTATTTTTTTCTTTTTTTTGCTTGATCGTGGTGCAAAGTAATTTTCTTTGCTGCTCGGCTCTCTCACTGCTCATTTTCTTAGGACCTGTGATGAGAAAAAAAAGCACAAAAATACACAAAATGACCACAGAAGCTAAGATCAGACCACAAGGGGATGTGCACAGGGCAAGAGCTACTGCATTACTAATGCGTGACCATTTGTTTTGGCTGGAAAGGGTAGCGAGTTATGAGGCAGCCAATGCTTGCACACCAAGTAGCAAACAAACAATGAGTACCAGGACAAAATTTTCTCATCAAAATGTGTCGAGTACCAAATTCAACGAGTTTCAAAGCAGCCGAGTACCGCAGTACCACTGTACTTTCATATTGTGTAGGCTAAACCTTTTTAAAATATTTTCAGTCAGCCTTTGCTGGCCTGAAAATCTGTAGGGGTAGAACCTTCACTTTTATTTTCCTTTAGGGAATGATGTAAGGACTTAGCCTTTTCTCGTATGATGCCAGAGTCTACCAGAATGCCTTTTTTATAACAATCCTGCATCCAAAAGAATGTTGCACTTTGTATGAGAGAGAGATGCGGATCTCGTGGTTTATGCAAATGCTTTGTAGTTATTGGTTTAGCTCCAGCAATGGCTTTGAGGATTTCCTTCTTTTTTTTCTCAATATGCCTTATGGTCGACTCATTAACGGCATGATGGCAGCCGACCGCAGCAGCCATTTTGCCTGAACAAAGCATATCTAACAATTCTACTTTTTCCTTCAGGTTCATCACTTCCCTCTGTTTCTTGGGAGCACTGTTCGAACTGCTAGGATCACTATGCTTAATTTTAGTATGCATTTCTGAGTTTCTAAACTTTTTCTGTGTTGTCTGATAGCCTTCATGTATCATCTGGGACTTCCACAAAAGTCCCCCAAAATTCCCATTCAATTTCTTATGCCTACTCATGATATATCAAAACCATGATAGGGAAAGTCACGATGTGGAAGGGATAACTGTATCTTTAATTTTCTATATTTATCCAATTATGTTTTTGAACCAAGGTGGGAAGTTTTGTGAACTTGCAAGACCAATTTGACCAGAAGTCTTAGGATGTGCTTCTAAAAACTCAAATCAGATTAGTCATTTCTCTGTTTAAAATCCTAAAAACTTCCAATGGCTTTTTTTTTTTTTTTTTTTAATGAACCTCAGACTTCTGAGCATTCCCTTATGTGATCTGGCCTCTATTGACCTCTCCAAATTTCATTTCACTACTTTCCTTCTTACTTAACCCCATTGCCCATCTTCCAACTCTTTAAAAGTGCTTCACTTTCATTCAGGCCTTTTCCCAGTGCTTCCAAGATCGGCATTTTCTCAGATTTTCTTTCTTATTTAAATGCTACCTCCTCAGAGAGATCTTCCCTATTTTTTATCATGACACCTATTGATTTCCTTAATAGCACCTATTACAATTATTAGTGTTTGTGTTTATTTCCTGTTTATAGTCTTTCACAAACTGGAAGCATTTTTTTCATGAACTTATATTGCAATATATTTGCATTATATATAGTCATCATATAGTCAATGTCATAAATACTAACAAGTTACTATTACTCATCCATACATGCAGCCATAGTTATTGAATATGCTATATGCTAGAACTGTTCTAGATGTGGAGGATGTAATGCTGAACAATATAGACAAGGTCGTTGCTCTTTGGAGCTTACATTCTAGTGGAAGAAGAAAAAAAATGATAGAGAAATATAAAATTAAACAACATGAGTTCTAGGGTGATGCATTTATATGATAGTAAACACTTTTCTGAGAAAATGACATTTAAGCTAAGATGTGAATGTCAAGAAGGAATTTATCTTGTGAAGATTGAGAAAAAGAGCTTTCCAAGCAGAGGAAACAGCTAGATATATAGGATATAGAATGTCTGGCTTGTACTAGTGTCTAAAGAGATAACTAAAGCCAACAATTAGAACCATAAATTGGAAAGTAGCAAACCAAATACTAAGCATCCTATATTGTACCTGCTTCCTTGTTCATACTCATAAATAAATTGGAAATAGAAAGGATGTGCTCAAGTAATGCTTCTTTGCCGGATTTCTGAATTTGTGGAGGCTTCTGGGAGTTAGTGTTTCCTAGTTTAGTCAGTGACCTGAAAGCAAAACTAGGTTGATTACTCAATCTTTCATTTCCACTTTTTCATTTCCTTATGTTTTAGAAAGCAAGTGACTACAGAAGTCCGTGTTCTCCAGGATGCCTAACTTCCACATTTTTAAGAGCAAGCTTAAAAAAAAAAAAAAATCCTTGCAGCAAGCTACTGATTAGCTGTCTACCAATTAGATGTGGTTCTCATTTGTCCGTTACAGCCTTCTATAATCCTGTCGGTAGAACTAATAATTGCATCTATATTGGCATCTTTTGTAAAACATCCTTTGAAATTAATTGAAGAGACTCCCTTTCTTTCCTGTCTTTTGCTAAGCATGTAGTGTGGCAGGGAGCTATTTTAAGCTTCTCTACAGTAGAATTTAATGATGCTTCCAGTTCTTTTGCTGACCCTACAAACAGAGGACTTAGAGACAGTTCCTCTTTTTTCCTAATGATGCAGTCTCTCTTAAGTCACTGCCAGAATATGTGTAGATAGCCACCCACTTCAAATGGTTATGTTTCAGAAATTCATATACAAATCTGGGCTTTGGAATTTTAAATGCATTTCCCCCCTGAAAAGAAACCTAAGCTAATCTTTAAAGACCTATTTAATCTACAGTGTAGCTGAAATACTATACTTTTATTATGGAAAATATTAGGAAAAAATACTGTTTCAAGTGTACATTAGTTCTACCATAAGGTATCTAAATAGGATTTTCTGGAGAATTGTCTGGATTCCTAACCATCATGGTTTGTCATGATAAGGGTAAATAACTGTGCCATTAAGATGTTCCCACCAACACTAACCCCATTGCCCATCTTCCAGCTCTTCAAAAGTGCTTCACTTTCATTCAGGCCTTTTCCCAGTGCTTCCAAGATCGGCATTTTCTCAGATTTTCTTTCTTATTTAAATGCTACCTCCTCAGAGAGATCTTCCCTATTTTTTATCATGACACCTATTGATTTCCTTAATAGCACCTATTACAATTATTAGTTTGTGTTTATTTCCTGTTTATAGTCTCTCACAAAACTGAAAGCATTTTTTTCATGAATTTATATTGCAATATATTTGCATTATATATAGTCATCATATAGTCAATGTGATAAATACTATAGAAAGAAAGGAAGCTTTGGCATCAGAAGTGTTCTAGAGGAAGCCCATCCCCATCTTCTACATGGCATGGACCAGCCATCTGCATGTGAGACATTCTTGAGTAAGATGTATGTATATCAGGAGTACCTATATCTTCTTACTAGTTACAAAATATGAAAAAGTCATTTAGAGTAATCATGAGTGAGGCAGTGAAAAGTTTAAATATTTTGAAATTTCCTAAGCAGATACTAGTGTTAGAAAATGTTTTTTGGTGCATACACAAACAGCACATTCATGTATTTAGTGATCTTTTTAACTGCATATTTTCTCCCTTCCCTTTGTCTTTTTTTTAAAGGTTGTATTTGGTTTTATTCCTAACATTGTTGAAGCTATTGAGTTTTAAATGAAAGAAATTTGATTCACTTAACTTAAAAAAAAAACTGTAATAATAATTAAAACATACTAAAACAGATTTTACTCCAAAATTTCTTTATTTTGGGTTCTTTACTAGGCATAATTTATTTTTATTTCTGTAGCTTTTCATCACCTTGGAGTTAAACCAATTTTTGATGATTTGTTAACATGTATTCTTATGAGGATTGTATAATTCCCACCAACGTTATATTGGAAAGTTACATATACAATGTAGAAGACTATGTACTTTGGATTGAAGGAGATGTGGGTTCTAATTCCAGCTCTAACTCTAGATGTATTTCTTAGTTCTCTCAGCCTGTTTCCTTGTCCAACAGAGGAGGCTGGTGAAACATGCCTGCCTCATAGGGTTGCTATAGGTAGTAGATAAAATTAATTGGGAATATTTGTCAGTCCATATAACTATAGGAATTGACTGTCGGAGACATATGTAGGAAAAGTTTATATGCCATTGTATTTCTCATTCTTGACCTTCCTCTTTCCCTTCATAGCCAACTTTCTCAAAACTTGTAGGTTATTCAAAAGAATAATTTACACTCACCAGCCCCACTTTCAGTTTTGTAAAAAATCAGTAGTATTTAATATTTATATTGTTATGACTATATAAATGATCTTCAGTCTGAGTAAGGTATTGATGATGTTACTTAAAAAATCATTTTGAGAAATATGAAGAATATAGGAAAAAAAGACAAAGTATTACCCAGTATTATATTTTTCTACATTTTCTCCTAGTCTTTTATTGATGTTATAGGATTTCTTGTCAAAAATCAGTAGTGTTTAGTATTTACATTGTTATAAATATGTAAATGTTCTTCAGTCTTGAGTAAGATGATTATTAGTGTGAGTATACTTTTTTTCTTAAACAGCTTCCCATCTCTTTCAGAATGATAATTGCTTTATTTTTGGTGGCTTTGTTTTCTTCGTGTCTGTTACTAATTTCCAAACACTTCAACAGAACTATAAAATTGCTCTCAGTGTAGTAAATGTTCCGTTCATTTTTATGGACTGAAAATGATCAAGTCCATTTAAAAAATTTCTTTTCTTGGAGATATCACCCTGGGAGACTTCTTTCTTCCTATTATAATCTAGATTGTTTGTTCTCCAGCCCTGCTGCAAAGCTTTCATCCTGTCTGTTCCTTTCATCATCCCGGGAATTTGCTTTATTTCTCTCTTGTGCTGGATCACATTTCCTGGCTCCTGGTTTTCCTCTTTCTTCCTTTATTCTCTTGTTTTGGAAGAACACATCTTCTGCCATCCATCTCTTACCCCTATTCACCCCCAGCCCATCCAGCAACAACAGTTGCCTCTTTCAAGGCAACTCTTTTATAACACCTGTGAAGCTTTTCTTCTCCCTGAAATCCCCCTGTTGGATTGACTTCATCCTCCTTTGTGCCTCCACTGCACCCTCTGCCATACTCCTGGTCCATCGTAATCATTGAGCAGCTACTTCACATGTCAGACACTGTATTTTTTTTTCTAGTTGATTTTTTTTTACATTTTTTTATTGTGAATTATAACATATATACAGAAAAGTGATAACATTCAAAGTACATTTTAACAAGTAGTTAGAGAGCAAATTTCAAAGAATGTTTTTGTTTACAGTTCCACAATTTCAGTTATTTCCTTATTGTGAGCTATAGAACAAATTTCCAAGCATGTTATATGTTACAATTCCTCCATGTCAGTTATTTACTTCTAGCTATTCTAGTACTGTGCTGGTTTGAATGTATTATGTTCCCCAGAAAAAGCCATATTCTTTGATGCAATCTTGTGGGGCAGACATATTAGTGGGGATTAAGTTGGAATGTTTGGATTAGGTTGTTTGCATGGAATTGCACCCCACCCAACTGTAGGTGATAACTCCGATGAGATATTTCCATGGAGGTGTGGCCCCACCCATTCAGGGTGGGCCTTGATCAGTGGAGTTATATAAATGAGCTGACAGGCAGGGAGAACTCAGTGCAGCTGAGAGTGACATTTTGAAGAGGAGCTACAGCCAAGAGGGACACTTTGAAGAAAGCACAAGAGCTGCAGATGAGAGACATTTTGAAGACGGCCATTGAAAGCAGACTCTTGCTCCAGAGAAGCTAAGAGAGGACAGATATCCCAGGAGCAACTAAGAGTGACATTTTTGAGGAACTGCGGCCTAGAGAGGAATGTCCTAGGAGAAAGCCATTTTGAAACCAGAACTTTGGAGCAGACACCAGCTACGTGCCTTCCCAGCTAACAGAGGTTTTCTGGACACCATTGGCCATCCTTCAGTGAAGGTACCCGATTGCTGATTTGTTACCTTGGGCACTTTATGGCCTTAACACTGTAACTGTGTAACCAAATAAACCCCCTTTATAAAAGCCAGTCCATTTCTGGTGTTTTGCATTCCAGCAGCATTAGCAAACTAGAACAAGTACCCTAGAAACTAAAAAAAAAAGGACATAAGATTCAGTATTCATAATCCTTTGTTAAATCCTATCTTGTCAGTTGCTACCCCTATCTCTCATTTGGTCACTTTCTCAATCTTCAGGGATATCTGGACAGTGACCACCCTAACTTGTTCATGTTGAAAAGGGCATCAGCATTACAGGGAAAAGGATGCATTTGGTTGACGTTCTTGAAGAGGCTGTTGCCTGAGAATTTTGGGACTTATCTTGCATAGGAACACTCTGGGGATTTGTTTCTGAAAAGTAAACTTAGTGAGGAAAACTTTTATGGAGTCTCAGATAGGGGCCTAGGTATTCTTTAGTACTTTCGAGACTACTGTTGATTAGGGCTTGGCATACTGTGGGCATTTGGAATATCTAGCTGGAGCTTTCATAAGAGTAACCTCCAGGATAGTCTCTTTTTTTTTTTTTTTTTTTTTTAAATCTTCATTTTATTGAGATATATTCATATACCACGCAGTCATACAAAACAAATCGTACATTCGATTGTTCACAGTACCATTACATAGTTGTACATTCATCACCTAAATCAATCCTTGACACCTTCATTAGCACACACACAAAAATAACAAGAACAATAATTAAAGTGAAAAAGAGCAATTAAAGTAAAAAAGAACACTGGGTACCTTTGTCTGTTTGTTTGTTTGTTTCCTACCCCTATTTTTCTACTCATCCATCCATAAACTAGACAAAGGGGAGTGTGGTCCTTATGGCTTTCCCAATCCCATTGTCACCCCTCATAAACTACATTTTTATACAATTGTCTTTGAGATTCATGGGTTCTGGGTTGTAGTTTGATAGTTTCAGGTATCTACCACCAGCTACCCCAATTCTTTAGAACCTAAAAAGGGTTGTCTAAATTGTGTGTAAGAGTGCCCACCAGAGTGACCTCTTGGCTCCTTTTGAAATCTCTCTGTCACTGAAGCTTATTTCATTTCCTTTCACATCCCCCTTTTGGTCAAGAAGATGTTCTCCACAGGATAGTCTCTTGACTCTATTTGAAATCTCTTAGCCACTGAAACCTTATTTTGTTACCTTTCTTCTCCCCCTTTTGGTCAAAAAGGCATTCTCAGTCCCTCAATGCCAGGGCCAGGCTCATGCCTGGGAGTCACAGGCACTGTATTTAACACTAGGGATTCTAAGATTAAGAGAACTTCAAGAAGATAGATAAAAACAACATAGTTTTCCCTGGGGGCAGTACTGCCCCCTAGCAGCCCTTTTGGAAAAATTGGGAACATTTTTGGTTATTACAGTAATGGGAGAGTACAGCTGGTGTTTTCTAGTCAGGGGCCAGGGTTGCTAAATGTCTTCTATGTTTAGTCCAACTTTAGAATATCTCACAAGGTATTCATGTATGAAAATCTATTTATAATTATCCAAGACTGGGACGTAACTATTTTACGCATGAGTGCAAGTATTTCTGGCACTTTTTACATTGTCATTGCTTGTGCAACAGATGAAGAATGGCTGTTGTTGGTCAACAAAGTGAGTTTATAGACATTTTTCTGAAGTAGCATGGGGTATTTTAGGAATTTTTTGCATTAGTCATTGACAGCATTACTCTCTAAGAATCCTAGCAAGATGCTCCACAAATCAGTGAATTTAATTGTCAGTACTATTAATAAAATATCCCATGGATGATAGATTATTTTGTAAACCATGCAGTAACAGTGAAGAAGAATAGTATTGCCTTACCCTATACATAAAAGTAAGATAATTTTCTAGGGTAAATGTTAAAAAAAAAATTTGTGTGTGTGTGCGTGTGCACGCTCTCATTGAGGGATAACATACTACACGGCACAATGAATTTATACAAACTTAAACACACACCCATACTCGTGTGTTCTGGTTTGCCAGTGTTGGCATTTGCAAAATAGCAGGAAATGGATTGGCTTTTATAGAGGGGGTTTATTTGGTTACAAAGTTACAGTCTTAAGGCCATAAAGTGTCCAAGGTAAGGCTTCAACAACAGGGTACCTTCACTGAACGATGGCCGTTTGTGTCCGGAAAACCTCTGTTGGCATGGAAGGCACGTGGCTGGCATCCGCTTGCTCCCAGGTTATGTTTCAAAATGGCGTTCTCCAAAATGTTGCCCTTGGGGCGTTTTGTCCTCTCTTAGCTGCAGCTCTTCTTCAAAATGGCACTCTCAGTTGCTCTCAGTGCCTTCTGTCTGTGAACCCTTTATATGCTCCAGTGATTTAATTCAGACCCACCCTGAATGGGTGGGGTCATGTCTCGATGGATGTTATGCTTGGTAGGGTCCCATAGATCTCTTAGGCTCTGTTTGCTTTTTTAAAATTATTTTTTCTTCTCCTTAGCCTGAATCATTGCAACTGTCTTGTCTTTGAGCTCACTGATTTTCATCTACCCAATCAACACTAGTACATGGCCCCCACAAGTTTGCATCAAAGAACATGGCGTTTTGGGGGGACATAATACATCCAAACCAGCACACCATGTAACTGCCACCTTAATTTACCAGCTCACCACCTTGATCTACTGCAAAGTTGGGAAACATAAGCACATTTTTAAACAGTATGTTACATTTTAAAATAATATACCCAATATGTTTTCATACACACAATAAATACAATCCAGAGTGTCAAAGAAATCTGGAAACACAGGGAAAATTGTCTTTTTTTTTTTTTGGATTAACTGTTGGACCCATTGCTTTAAACTAAGAAGTGTTTTACCTGAAGAGGTATATTAAGGCTGAGAAAATATAGTGAGCATATTATTTGAAAATATAGCTAACACAAGGTTGTTTTGCTTCCACACTATATAGACACCCTGTATAACATTTCGAGTACCCAAAAAGGTTTCCTTATACGTCTTTCTGCTCGGTGTTCCTTTCCACCAAAGGAAACCCTATAGGTCAGACCTGTATCATCACAGATTCATTATTGCTCTTCTTTCTAGTTCTATTCATTATTGAAAGTGGGCTTTTGAAGTCTGTTTCTCCTTCAGTTCTGTTAGTTTTTGCTTCATATATATGCCAAAAGATGCATATATATATTTCTAATCATTATATCTTTTTGTTGAATTGACCTCATTAGCAGTATATAGGAACTGTCTTTTTCCTTCATAACAGTTTTTGACTTAAAATCTATTTTATCTGATGTTAGTATAGCTACCCTAGCTCTCTTTTGGTTATTATTTGTGTGGTTATTTTTTCCATCCTTTATTTGAAAACCTACTTGTGTCTTTGAATTTAAGGTGAGTCTCTTATAAAGAACATATAGTTAGGTCATGCTATTTTTTTAAATCCGTTCTGCCGATGTCCACCTTTTGACTAGAGGGTTTAATCCATTTACATTTAAAGTTACTACTGATAATGCAGGACTTTCTTCTACCATTTTGCTATTAAGTCTTTAAGTTTTATGCCTTTTTTGTCCCTCAGTTCTTCTAATGCCTACTTTCATATCAATTTGATTTTTGAGTCCTTTCTTATTTATTTCTGTATATATTTTTCATGTACTTTCTTCGCAGTTACCATCCTAAATCTATAACAATCACATTTGTTTTCATAGCAACTTAATGTTAATAGAATACATACACACTTTTCCTGTATCCCCCTGTCCCCCCCCCGTTTTCTTATACTTGTTACAAACTATATCTTAATACATTGTATGTTCAAAATCATAGATTTATCATTATTTTAATGAATTTGCATTTTAGAGTCTGTAGGAAGTAAAAAGTGCAGTTATATACCAAAAAAATACAATATAATAGTGCTGACATTTATAATTACCCATAAGGTTACCTTTAGCAGAGGTCTTTTTTTCTTTATGCCATTGATTCACTATCCAGTGTCCTTTTTTTTTCAGTCTGAAGAACTCCCTTTAGCACTGCTTATAGGGCAGGTCTAGTAGTGATGAACTCTTTCAGCTTTTGTTTATCTGGGACTGTCTTAATCTCTCCCTCAGTTTTGAAGAAAAGTATCACTGGATATAAAATTCTCTGTTGGCAGTTGTTTCTTTGACCACTTTAAATATTTTGTTCCACTTGCTTCTTGTCTCTGTGGCTTCTGATGAGAAATCAATCCTTATTGGGATTCTCTTGTACATAACTCGTTGCTTTTCTTTTGCAGCTTTCAGAATTCTCTCCTTGTCCTTAGCATTTGACAGTTTGCTTGTTATGCATCTGGATGTGCTTATCTTTAAGTTTATATTGTTAGGAATTTTTGGACTCCTTGAATATTCATATTCATGTCTTTCATTGAATTTGGAAAGTTTTCTGCCATTATTTCTTTGAATATTCCTTCTGTTCCTTTCTCTTTTCCTTCTGGGACTCCCATAATGCATACATTGGTATGCTTGGTAGTGTCCCATAGATCTCTTAGGCTCTGTTCACTTTTTTAAAATTATTTTTTCTTCTCCTTAGCCTGAATCATAGCAACTATCTTGTCTTTGAGCTCACTTATTTTCATCTACCAGCTTCAATCTGCTGTTGAAACTCTCTGGGAAATTTTTCATTTCAGTTATTGTGCTCTTCAACTTCCTTTTTAAAGTTTTTGTCTCTTTATTGAGGTTCTCATATTGTGCATTCATTGTTTTACTGATATCCTTTCATTATTTCTTTGTGCTTTCCTCCATCTCCTTGAGCATATTGAGGATCTTTTTTTTTCTTTTTAAGCCTTCATTTGGTATATACAAAGTCTAGTCTTGTTCATTGATGGTTTCTGGGTTTATATCTTGTTTTGGATGGGCCATCATTTCCTTTTGTTTGTCTTAGACTTTTGTTACACACTGCATATTTTAATACTTTAAATTGTTAACTCTGGGATTTAATCTCTGAGCTGTCTGTTCCTTAAGTTTGTGTCCAGCTAATGATATGAGAGAGATTGCCTTGAGTGCTGGGAGCTAATAAAAACAATCAAACCAAAGCAAAAAGTACCTTTCACAGTCTTTACCAATTGGCTCTGTTTTGACTGGTGGTCTCCTTCAGAACTTAGCCCTCCTATCAAGAAGATCAGCCCAAGGCAAATGTGAGGTACAGGGTCCTCTCTGTCTTATCTGAGCCTGAGTTGAGCCTGCTTCTTGTCCTAGACTTGTTCTTTTTTAAATATATATATATATAAATTTATATTTATAAATATATATGTTTAAATTTCATTGTGGTAATATATACAACATAACATTTCCCATTTTAACCACTTTCAAGTATGTAATTCAGTGGTGTTAATTACATTCACAGTTTTGTGCTACCATCACCCCCATCTTAGGATGTATTTTTTTTTTAATTCAGTTTTATTGAAATATATTCACATACCATACAATCATCTATGGTATACAATCAACTGTTCCCAGTACGATCATATAGTTATGCATTCATCACCACAATCTATTTCTGAACATTTTCTTTACATCAGAAAGAATCCTAATAAGAATAAAAAATAAAAGTAAAAAAAGAACACCCAAACCATCCCCCCCATCCCACCCTATTTGTCATTTAGTTTTTATCCCCATTTTTCTACTCATCCATCCATACACTAGATAAAGGGAGTGTGATCCACAAGGTTTTCACAATCACACTGTCACCCCTTTGTAATCTACATTATTATATAATCGTCTTCAGGAGTCCAGACTCCTGGGTTGGAGTTTGGTAGTTTCAGGTATTTACTTCTAGCTATTCCAATACATTAAAACCTAAGAGGTGTTATCTATATAGTGCATAAGAATGTCCACCAGAGTGAACTCTCAACTCCATTTGAAATCTCTCAGCCACTGAAACTATTTCATCTCATTTTGCATCCCTCTTTTGGTCAAGAAGATATTCTCAATCCCACGATGCCGGGTCCAGATTCATCCCCGGAAGTCATATCCTGCGTTGCCAGGGAGATTTACACCCCTGGGAGTTGGGTTCCACGTAGGGGGAGGGCAGTGGGTTCACCTGCCGAGGTGGCTCAGTTAGACAGAGAGAGGGCCACATCTGAGCAACAAAGAGGTACCCAGGGGGAGACTCTTAGGCACAATTTTATGCAAGTTTAGCCTCTCCTTTGCAGTAACGAGCCTCATGAGGGCAAGTCCCATGATCGAGGGCTTGGCACATCAAACCTCCAGTCCCAATGTTTGTGACAGCATCAACACCAGTCCAGGTGAGGAAGTCCAACACTTCTGCACCTTTCCCCAGCTCCTCGGGGTGGGGGGGTGGGGTGGGGAGGCTGTAAATATATTTTTTATACTCTGCCCAAATTACTTTGGGATGTGTCACTATTTCACTCTAACCTATACTAACCTACCGTATCTCACTTCCTGTTCAAAGTTCCTTGTAATTGTGGTGTTTGAACAAACCAACTGTAGAGTTATACTGTTTAGAAAATATAGATCCTACACCAAATAGACATCTCTTCCCTTACCTAGACTTGTTCTTGCTACTGGCCTTAGGAATTCCCAGTTACAGGAATTCAAATTACCCCTCTACTCCCTTTGAATTAGACTTTCACCCCCTCCTTCTTTCTCTGTTATATGACTTATTGCAGGTAGTTATTTGCCCCAGGCTCCTTTGCCTTGATTATCTCTTAGGCTGAGTTATCTGTCTGCAAGCTACTTCTCTGCTTTTAGGACAGACTCTGGGTGGGCAAGCCTGAGATAAGTTTCCTGGTTTAATCTTTCAGGCTTCTACCTGGTAAAATGGCGCAGACATAAGGCATCCCAAGTATGCACATAGGGGTTATTTTGCTCCCTTTGGAACAAGGCCAGTGACCCACAATGGGAGAGCAGGCTGGCTCCATATTGCACTAGGGAGGGGTGGAGGAGGGGCTAGGAAGGGTACCACGAGCTTCGCCTACCATTTTTCAGGCTGCTTTTTCTTGATTCACTTCTTGCCTATTGCTATAACCCTTTAACTTTTTCCTGGAGTTTTGAAGAAGATGACTCAGCCAGGTTTTCCTAGTTGTTCAAAGATTCTGTTGTGGGGGAGAGTACACTGGAGCATCTTACTGTGCCATCTTGGTCAACCAGCTCCTCCGTCACCTTTTGTTGGAGTTATTGCTATTGTTTTTTTAAGTGATTATTTATTGAATGTAGTCTCAATTATGGTGGAATTTCAAAGTAGAAGATATGTTTTTTGCTGGACTTTAATGTTACCCCTTCTTGTGTTATAAGGTAGGGAATTATTTTGACACTACACTTTTAATAAGGCTTGTCTCATTTTCAGAAATATTGTACTTCCTAATTTTCACTATTTTAATAGCCTATAATTTATCTTGGCATGTTATCTCTACTTCAGTTAAGATTATTTCCTGCCTCCTCTTATCATTTTCAAATAAGTCTGGTCTGTTACTCCTTATATAGCACTAGTTTTTGTTCTAGTTCTATCCATATCCCTGATCTTTTGTTTTCTATATAGAATGGCTTCTAATCTAACTTTTCTTAAATCCAAACTTACTTATTATAAGTAGGCCATCTGAGTACTTCATTATGTCTTCCTGTATAGTTGGATCTGAGCACTTACATATTAGAATACATATTTTATTATAATAAATATCTTCATCCTTTGTATTTCTTTTTATATGTATAGATATATTATCTATGAATACTATTTTAGAATAGTAAAGGGGGATTTATAAAATATATTCTAAAGAGAGGGGATTGGGTCCAAAAGCATTGAGAAATACTATTCTAAATATATTAATTCAGTAAAGTCTTATGAGTATTGTAATAGAACTGTTCAGGTTAAGCAGGGGAGGAATATGTGTCAGGGATTGAGGATATGTGAGACCGCGTGGGAAAAGTTTGAGCTGATTGTGAAAAAATACTTGTTCCTGTTTCTGTGTCTTTCTCTCTTCTAAACTGAAAGCTCCTGGAGGGGCAGAGACCATTTTTCCTTACTCTGAATACCTATGCTTAGTCCTAGTCCCTGGAATATGTAATAAATGCTTGTTGACTGAATGGATGGCTCCCACACAGGTGTCTAAACTTGAACAGGAAAGAATAAGTGGGGGCCTGACTGGAAGCCAGATTGCCGTGAGAGGACCAAAAGACAGGCTATTTACTTACTACACCCAGGAGAAAATTTAATAATCGCCATAACCCTAACTACTTTAGGGTGATTGCTGTAAATCTTAAAAGAATAGAAATTAAATTAGCATATTATTCTAAGCTGGGGGTCCTTAGAATATAGGGGTCCTATGAACTTGGATAGGAAAAATATTACATTGTTATTTTCACTAATCCCAAACTGAAATTTATCGTGTCCTTCTGTTATGACTGTAGTATTAGCAGTACCTGTAACTGCAATGTGGCTTCTAGTAGCAAAGCTTCACTACATTAGTTATTGCAGATACCGCGAATCATTATTTATATTCATTTTCATTTTAATATACAAGTTAATTATTAGACCTGCCACTAGATCTTATTTAAATCATTAAAAAAGAAGCACGTACATTATCTCTCATATTTTTTGAATGATTGTATTTTCAAATATATTCAGTTCTTTGTAATCCTGTGTATTTTACTTATTTTAAAAAATTATTCTGAAATTCTGGAAAAAGTAAAAGTAATATATAGTGATAAAAATCAGATAAGTGGTTGCTTTTGGTAGGGAAGATTGGGAAAGGGGCACAAGGTAACTTTCTGGGGTGATAGAAATGTCCTGTGTCTTGGTATGCATTTTTGATCAGTGATTGAATGCTCAATTTCAGATCTATACATTTTACTCCATGTAAAGTTTACCCAATTAAAAATAAATACATTAAAAAGTATTCTGAAAATTGGTCCATAGGCTTCACCAAATTGCCAAAGAAATCTCTGGTACCAAAAAAAAGCTGAGTCCTTTTTCTTAGGCAATCATGTTGTCTTTCTCTCCTCTTTTCAGTGCCCTCTTTCTCTGTGTAAGTTGCCTTTACTGTTCATTTCCTTTTCCTCTAAATGTGGTCTCCCTTTTTTTGAGATGAGCAACCTAAGGAAAAGTCAGAAAAGAAAACTGTAGCTATAAAAGAAATTATTTGCTTGGCTTATTTGCCAGTCTCTTGAGCCCAGTAAAGCCGTGTCCCTCCTAATGTAACTAACTAGCCACTTGCTTGAGACTTTAGAAGTTTCTAATAAGATTACTCTTTTAAAACCAAGTCTGTAAATGATCCATAATGAAATTACTTTTCCTGTCTCCAGTTTTACTGGAGTTTTAGTAAGATTTTCCGTACCTTTGCTTTCTGCTGATTTTCTATGCTGCTGCTTTTCTGATACCCAATACATATATACAGTTTTATTATGGAGTAACTCTGAACATTTATAACAAAGATTGGGAGAAAATGAAATGTATTAGGAATCAGAAAAGCATCAAGGAAGTAAGGAAAGAGAAGGTAATAATACTAATAAGCTATTCCAGATTATTTTTTCAGAAATTCCATCTTTATAAGACCTCTATGCAATATGTGATTACATATTCAAAGATGAAATATATTTTACTTTTATTGCTTCAGAGCAATAAAAAATTAAATATTAGTCAATATTTCTTTTTAAATGTGATGATAGTGTTTGAAGATGTTAAACACAGTGGTAGATAACATATAGAATGGACATTAGCCTCTCCTTTAGGGGTGCAGTCTTAGTATCACTCATAAAAGGATTCTTGTTTTCTACCATCTTATGCTTATAACTTTTAGTTTTTCTCTACTGTTTTAATAATTAATATACCTAGAGAAATTTAATAGGACACTTATTTTACTAGATTACCAAGCAGTCCAAGAAAGATTAAGCTAAAGTGAATAATCCTAGCAGATTATTCACCTGCATTATCTTTTATGATTTGGTATTAAGGGAAAAAAGTCTAAAATGCTGTGTGGTGGTTTCTTTGCAGCCTCTCATATGGAAAATTTGAAATGCAGAGGGGAAACAATAGCTAAGGAGATCAGTGAAGCCATGAAGGTAAAAGCTACGTGCTAAAAAACTATAAAATGAACAAAATGTATGACTAGGTATTTTTGTCAGCTGTCATGTTTTAGACCACTCTAATGTGAGTTCTCAGTAGTCTTTAAATAGGTCTTTAATGAATTTATTAAATGACAATGACATTCAAAATAACCACCATTTATCAGGCACCTTCTATGCACCAGCCATTATGCTTGGTTTCTTTAAAGACTGGCTATATTTGGGGGTTCTGGGTGTTAGCAGTCTATCATACAACTTCATATAATAATACCTGCTAACGGTTATTGAGCACTTAGTATGTGTCATATATTATGTCATATTATCTTCGGAATAACCCTGTGAGATAGTTACTGCTACTTCCCTATTTTTACAGATGATGAAATTGAGGCAAAGAGAGGCTAAGTATAAGTAGATTGCTCAGATAAGTGGCTGAGCCTCAAAGTGTGGCTCCAGAACCAGAACCACTATATTATATATACTATGTATCCAACTTGGGCATCTTTATATTACTATAATAAAATTGTATATATTCTTGCAATTTATTTTACCCCAAATAGGAAAACATTTGATTTCTACTATATGAAAATTATTTTTAAACTCCTTCAGAATCTCCCATCGTCTGATGTTAAATCTCTATAACATTGTTTTATGGTTTGTATTGGTTGCATGATCTTCTGGGGGCCTTGCTTCTCTCACAGCACATTCTTGATCAGGGGTGGGCTACCTATGGTGGGCCAGGCCAAATCCAGCTTGTCACCATTTTTGTAAATAAGGCTTTATTGGAACACAGTCACATCCATTCATTTACCATGTCTGTGGCTGCTTTCACAGTATGGTGGCAGAGTTGAGAAGTTGTGACAATCGTCAGGCCCCCATAGCCTAAAATATTTACTATCTGGCCCTTTTCAGGAAAAAATTATTCATCACTGTTCCTGATGAGTAAGATTTCTAAAGTACTCATTATTGAAAAATTGGTATATAAAAGGTCTTTCAAACATTAAACTCTTAGTTCTGAACTTCCATTACCTCCTGCTCTGCCAAAGTTTTATTTTAAAACCAGGCATTATAGGAACAGAAAATAACTCTTTAGTCTTAGCTTTCAGTTAATGTTCCTCCAGCTAAAGCTGGTATTTTGAAGGTAAAGTTGAATATCCATGTTCCCAAGAAATTAGGCCTCAGAAAAAGCCTAGACCTGAAGAGTGAAATTTCTAGAGTGTTGTGTCCATCTCTGTGTGTTAACCTGAGATTAACTTTGAGTATTTTTTTTAAAGTCCTTGCCTGTGTTAATTGAACAAGCAGACGGATTTTCCCAAGTTTTAAAGATGCAGCCTATTATCCAGCTCCAAAGGGTCCACCAAGAAGTCTTTTCCAGTTGTTACAAGAAACCAGATGTTAAACCTGAGAACTTTATAACACAAATAGAAACCACACCAACAGAGACTGCTGCCAGGAAAACCACTGACATAGTATTGAAAGGAAAGAGAACTAAAGATTGCCCCCAGAGAAAATGGTATCCATTGCGGCCAAAGAGAGTTAATCTTGATATATAAGCTCCTTTTATTTATCTTGGGAGTTAAAAATAGTTGCTATCAATATTTAGATTACTGTCTAATGCCTAGAAAGGACTTCATTTAAAATAACAAATAATTCTTTAGTGATTCATTTGCTTTAAATGCCATCAACTCTTGACTGCCTTGCAGCTTTTATGGAATTTCACAAATGGTATGTCCTGTTAGATTTCCCTGATATACATCTTTCTATTAAAAAAAAAAAAAAATGCAAGCCATGTAACAGTTGTCTTTATTTAACCGCTGAAAAGTAATCATCAGTTCTGCACAGCTGCTGTTTTTGTTTTATTGTTTTTGTTTGTTTGTTTTTTGTCTTTTTAGGTTCATTTTGATTTGTCAAATTCATGTTCAAATGATAAGACTGGACTTGACTTTGTTACTCTAAGGTCAGCTAATTTGGATTTGTAGGTTAATTTTAGGATTTTTTGTTTTTATTTCTCTTTTGTAAGACTTAGAGAAGAATAATACTGTTTGTGGGAGAGTTACTTTAACAAATAAAAACTGACATGTCCAATATTTCCTGCCCATGTTTTTGTTTTCCACAGACCTTTTAACTTTTAAACATAATTTGACTTGGGACTTACAGTTTCTTTTCAGTATTTATCATTTTTTTATAGATAATTTCAGTTCAAAAAATATATGTCAGATTAATACATGGGCAAATTGTCATTGTGGAATAAATATACATGTAATCATACTGAAATATTTTACATTTAAGGAAGTTTATATGTGAAGTATATAATCATTGATAATAGTCTAAGAAAGCTATGCCTCTAATATTTAACTACAGTTTCTTAGTAGCTCTTATTGTGTCACTTACATTGTGCAACATGGGTGGGACCATCTAACTTGCCAATTGTTTTTCCTCTTGATGATATAATGCCTTCATCCATTATCAAAGGAATTTACTAATCATGAGGTTGGAAAATCTGTACTTCTCTTGCTCATTATGTCTTAATAATCATAAATATCTACATTTGACAGATCTGTCTCAGTGAAGAAAACTTATGTCTATTTTATTGCATTCTGTGTTTTTATGTTACATTTGAGAGTTGTATATTTGTACACAACAACGTTTTTTATTAAAATAATGTATGAAGACTGAAATCTTGACATTATGTATTTTTAAGAGTTGTCTTTAGGCATTCTTGAGCTCAGCCTTAGTTAGATGTTAGGTCAGCACCCTGCATTTCAGCACATACTAAATTTCACTTCAAAACTGTTTTGAAACTACAGAATATTGCTATTCTAACACAGTGCTAGCTTTTTTATAGTATTAAATTTCTATAATATTTATTTCACCTCAAAAGCCCTGAACAGAAGAACTGTGGTTAACTTTATTAGATTAGATAAGATGATGGCATTGTGATTGTATAAGAAAATGCCCTTCTTTTAAAAGAGAGAAATGCATTCTGAGATACGTAGAGTTTAATGACATGATGTCTAGGATTTGCTCTGAAATACTTCAGCAAAGAAAAAGGAAAAGGAATACTTAAACAAATGTGGCAAAAATCTTGATAATGTTGAATCTGGGTGGATCTATTCTTTCTACTTTTTTGTCTGGAAATTTTTATAATTTTTAAAAGGTGTGTTGTTTTAATTTAAAGTCCCTGGACAGAGAGCTGAGACTTGAAATCCCTCTGAGAGTCCAGAGTTCCACTCCACAGTTTTAATGGTTTAAAATAGAAATATCATTGGGAAAGACAATTTATTAGCATTATTAAACTAACATAAACATAACTAATTGTGATAAAAATTGGACAAGTATACACTGTAAGAGGAGAAATTGTATTTCCACATAAGCCAAGAACAAGCTAGCTAAGAGAATAAAAAGTTAGAAAGTCTAATAATTGTAAGAAATGTCAGAGAAAGAAAAAATAGAAAATCAAATCTTGACCTCCCTACAGTGAAAAAAAATGCTGGATTTGGATGGGGTCTTAAAATTCCCTTCAACAAAAAAAAACACAATAACTAAAAAAAACACAGGAAGATTAAATCCAGTCCTCAGGAAGAAGGAACACCATCAAAGCTGCTGGTTTCTGAAATCGGTGAAGGAAAATCTGTGGTTTCCAAACTTTAGCCATTAGAAACTTACCTTCATAGTTTTACCAGATTCTTTAAATTCATTTAATTTTTTTATAGTTTCAAAAAATTGAGATATAATTCACATATCATAAAATTCACCCTTTTAAAGTCTACAATCCAGTGGTTTTAGTATTTTATAAGATTGTGCAATCGTCACCACCATCTAATTCCAGAATATTTTCATCATCCCAAAAAGAAGCCCCATACCCATTAGCAGTCAGTCCCCACTGACCCCTCCCTTCAAACCCTGGCAACCTCTAATCTACTTTCTGTCTCTGTGGATTTGCTATTCTGGACATTTCCTACAAATAACATCATACAATATGTGGTTCTTTTTGGCTGCCTTCTTTTGCTTGGCATGATGTTTTCAAGGTTCATCTTAATTCTATTCCATTGATCTTTGTGTCTTTCCTTATGCCAATACCAACCACACTATCTTGATTACTCTAATTTTGTAGTAAGTTTTGAAATCAGGAAGTGAATCCATCAACTTTGTTCTTCTCAATTTTAAAACAAAGTTTTTTACTGAGTTTATTCTAAGAGAAAATTTTATATCACTACCACAAATGGAACTAGTATCACTTGCAATAAATAGATAGTAATCATAAAATTAAATTCAATTAAAACAAGGAAATGTTATTAAATTTTAGGTAGATATTGTTGACTACAAGGGCTCCTGAGTTTGAGACCTGCTCTCTGTTAAACAGTTCTGCAGTGTTAAAGAGGTGTTAAAGATTAGTACCAAAGGTTTTTCCTCACATGTAATCAGATTAAAAGAAAATTGAAAGAAAACTTTTCTCATGAGAGTGAGTGTTATTTAATCCCATGCCTTGCATCACATCTAAAATTATCTCCTACACTGCCATTGGGGCCCATCCACACCTTGGGAAGCAATGGACTTAACTCAGTAAATGTTATATGACCCTATGGAGAGTTTGAATCTGAATATAAATAGAATTGCTTATCACCTGTTTAGTCTTTATTTTCATACCCCCCCCCCCCTTTTACTAATACCTTTGATTGTTAGTGCTATATCGTTTTAACTGAAGAGCAGTCTTCAGTCTAATTTACTTTGATGGAATATAAAACAATTCAAATAACCTAAAATTGATTATACTTTGTGAAAATTGGGTGAAGCAAATGAAGACAGCAAGAACCTCTGTTGATACGGAAGATCAGTTATAATTAACCTTCAAGTTTTGTCTGAATGTTATATCTTGAAGTAATCACAGCATGATTTTTTAAATTCACACATTAAGTAGAAGCCAACAGTGTTTCAAAGACAACTAATCACTTGTCAAAATGCCCTTTATCCTCTCATTTTAGTAATAAATGAAGTTTGAGCTGATAGTACAACTGTGTTTTTATTTGCGGATTTTTTTTAACAAGTGGTGCTTTTCTTTTAGAGGTAGATAGCAATGTATAGCTACTAAAGTCAATAAATGTTATGTCCTATGACCATAGCATTGCATGATTTTATCTTTACTGTAGGCCTTTGATGCAGCAGGACTAAGCATTGTACCAGAGAACCAAATGGAGACTTTGATGCCCAAGTGGTATCAAATGTGACCCACATAGTAGAAGCCAAATTGGAAAAAAATAAGTACAAATACAAACCCCCACAGAGGGTTTTAATTTGGGACATGAAAGCGTGCTACATGAATAAGTTCTGCCAATGAAGGTCATCTTTTAGGAGGGAATCTCACTACAAAACCAAATGTAAGTTGATGCTAGATTTCCTTCCTGATTGACACAATTTCTTATCAACTTTTCCTTGCTTAAGAGTTCATTTCTAAAGAAATTCCTACTCTTGCAAGGTATTTTAGTTTCCTTGACTGCTCAAGAAAATACCATGTAATGAGTTGGCTTACGCAATGGGAATTTGACCCATGGTTTTGAGGTTAGGAAAAGAACAAATCAAGGCATCATCAAGGCAATGCTTTATCCCTAAAGACTTTGGTGTTCTGGGGCTGCCTGTCAGAGATCCTAGGTCCTTAACTCCTTCATCACATGACAGTGCACATGGTGGCCTCTTCTGACTTCTCCCTTCTCTTCCAGGTTCCATTAATTTCAGCTTCTGGCTACTCCCTCTATGGCTTTCTTTCTATCTGAATTTCATTCTGCTCATAAAGGTCTCCAGTAATAGGATTAAGACCCATCCTTACTGAGTTGAACCACATCTTAACTGAAGTAACCTCATCAAAAGGTCCTGCTTAACAAGGGCTTCACACCCCCAGGAATGGATATAAGTTTAAGAACATGTTTTTCTAGGGTACATAGCTCCCAACCACCAAACAAGGCTCTCTGTAAGCACTTAAATAATACTCCAGAAGTCTCACCATCTAGTTCCCTATGGCCTTTGCAATATGGAAGAGACATTATTACTCAATTTATGTTGAACAGTACATTTTTATGTTCAACAGGAAAACACTCATAGTTTGAATTAGTCTGTTTCTCAAAATGGAAGACTTAGAAATCAGAAAACGGTAGTGAGGAACAGACAGCCAAGTATATTTTTTTGTTGGAGCTGTATTTGGAGCAATGTGGCATCCAGATTTTCTTCTCAGTGTCTTTAATCTGTGTGCTTATTATGGTGGCTATATGAATTAGGACTTCTTCATAACTCTCTCGAATCTGAATGAATAAAAGTTTACTTAATAATTCTGATAATCCAAAAATTGAGTGTCTGTGTTTTAGACTGAAAACAAAACAAAACAAAAGCTAACGGATGACCAGGTAAAGAATTGAGCCTGTTGGTTAGGATGTTTTCATTTCCCTAAGAACAGCACATATGAGCAAGAGGAACCTGAAATAGACATTGTAAAGAATATAAAACTTTAAGCATATAAAAACACAGTAGTGAGTCTTAAACTTAGAATTTGCATTTCTAGAATGCAGTTGATTATGAAATTTCCTCCCTGGAGTCAAGAGAATGAACCTAGCAACTTTTTTTTTTTAATTCAGTTTTATTGAGATATATTCACATACCATACACTCATCCATGGTGTACAATCAGCTGTTCACAGTACCATCTTATAGTTGTGCATTCATCACCCCAGTCTATTTTTGAACATTTTCTTTACACCACAAAGAATCAGAATCAGAACAAAAAATAAAAATAAAAAAAGAACACCCAAATCATCCCCCCCACACACTATTTTTCATTTCGTTTTTGTCCCCATTTTCTACTCATCCATCTATACACTGGATAAAGGGAGTGCGATCCACAGGGTTTTCACAATCACACTCTCACCCTTGTAAGCTACAGTGTTATACATTCATCTTCAAGAGTCAAGGCTACTGGGTTGGAGTTTGGTAGTTTCAGGTATTTACTTCTAGCTATTCCAATATATTAAAACCTAAAAATTGTTATCTATATAGTGCATAAGAATGTCCACCAGAGTGACCTCTCGACTCCATTTGGAATCTCTCAGCCACTGAAGCTTTATTTTGTTTCATTTCACATCCCCCTTTCCGTCAAGAAGATGTTCTCAATCCCACGATGCCAGGTCCAAATTCATCCCTGGGAGTCATATCCTGCGTCACCAGGGAGATTTACACCCCTGGGAGTCAGGTCCCATGTAGGGGGGAGGGCAGCAAGATCACCTGCCAAGGTGGCTTAGTTAGAGAGAGAGGGCCACATCTGAGCAACAAAGAGGCACTCATGGGGAGACTCAGGCATAATTATAAGCAGTGAACCTAGTGACTTTTAAAGTCCCTCTTATTGGTTCTATAATTACATGGTTTAATATATGTCTGAATGCTAAGTCATACGGGTTGCTCAATAAATATTTACTGATTGAGTGTTATTATACCTCATAGGAAGCCCCATAGTACTGTAAACGTCCTTTATGGCACTACCACATTCTGCCCTGTTATTTACACTTCAAGTTTTTATCTACCTGAGCAAGTTATGAGTGACTTGACTTCAAGGATCACATCTTACTCCATTTTTGTATTCCTTTCATTGGATCCTTGACTAGGTAATGATTAATAGATTCTTAGGATGAATATGAATGTTGACTAACAGAAAATTCTCTCTCTTTCTAAAGCCCAGAATATTCCATAGACTTTCTGAATTGAGACATTAGTTATGCTGCAGGAATAAGAAACCAAGTAAATTGTGTAGCAACAGTAAACTAGTCTTTGGAAACTTAGAACAGTGATTCTGTAGTTTAGTCCCCAAACCAGCAGCATCAGTATTGCTTGGCAACATGTTAAAAATGCTAAGTCTTGGAACCCATTCTAGAACTACTGAATCAGAAATTCTGGGAATAGGGCCAGCAATCTGTGTTTTTTTGTTTTTTGTTTTTTTTTAATTCAATTTTATTGCAATACAGTCGCATACATACAGCCATCCAACAATCAGTTGTTCACAGTAGTACCACATAGTTGTGCATTCATCACCATAATCAGTTTTTGAACATATTCTTTACTCCAAAAAATAAATAAATAAATAAAATTAAAATTAAAATTAAAGTAAAAAAGAACACCTAAAACATCCCATTCCTCCAAACCGCCCCCTCCCCATTATTCATTTGATTTTTGTCCCCATTTTTCTACTCATCTGTCCATATACTGGATAAAGGGAATGTGAGTCACAAGGTTTTCACAATCACACAGTCACATCATGTAAGCTACATAGTTATACAATTGTCTTCAAGAGTCAAGGCTACTGGGTTACAGTTCAACAGTTTCAGGTCTTTCCTTCTTGCTATTCCAATACACTGAAAACTACAAAGGGATATCTATATAATGCATAAGAATAATCTCCAGAATGACCTCTCAACTCCATTTGAAATCTCTCAATCACTGAAACTTTATTTTGTTTTATTTCTCTTCCCCCTTTTGGTCAAGATTTTCTCAATCTCATGATGCCAGGTCCAGGCTTATCCCCAGGAGTCATGTCCCATGTTGCCAGGTTGATTTACACCCCTGGGAGTCATGTCCCATGTATGGGGGGAAGGCAGTGATTTTACCTGCAGAGTTGGCTTAGAGAGAGAGAGAGAGGGCCACATCTGAGCAACAAAAGAGGCTTTCTGGGGGTGACTCTTAGGCACAATTATAAGTAGGCTTAGCAGCATCAAGCATCAAGTCCCAAGATTAAGGGCTCAGCCTTCTAAACTGGTAGTCCCCAATGCTTGTGACAATATCAATAATTCCCCAAGTGGGGAAGTTTAATAATTCCACATTTTTCCCCAGTCCCTCAGGGGGGCTTCAGCAACCTGTTTTAACAAATCCTCCAGAAGATTTTGATGTACACTAAAGTTTGAGAACCACTGCTTAGACCATGCCTCCCTTGTAAAGTACGGTGCTCATTGAAGTTTTCATCCTCACTCCTCAGAGCTGGCCTGAATAGTTTGGAACCAGGTCAGAGGTCAACAGCTGAGACTCTGGAGACTCTCTGGGGTTTGTTTGGTGTAGCATGGCTCACTAGAGTCCACAATTGGAAAATAACTGAGAAAGGATGGTTTTCATAAGCTCATCAACTTTAAAGTGAGTTGAGGCAAGTCTTATTTATACTGTGTGCTATCAGGAAGGCAATGGCAGAAGACTCATCTCTTTATACTACTTGTGACTACCAAAGAACTCTGGGGATGGTCACCCGAGCCCAATATTGAAACCACAAACACATCTTTTGAACTTTGTGGTACCAGTGAGTGGTAACGCAGCTGTTATCTGGTTTGTGTTGGAGAGACAAACTGCAAAAACATTTGGCATTTGGCTCTTCAGGATTAACTCTGCTGAAGGAACTTTGCCAACTATGTTGAAGACAATCCCCAAAACATAACTCCACAGTTTCCTATTTTGGAACTTGGAGTATTTTAACTCCTGGTAAAATGGTTCTGGTGTCATTATTTGATGATAATGATGCAGTAACTTCTCTGTTTTCAATACGCAAAATTATAAAATACATTTATTTTTTGATCGCAAGTTCATATCACAGGACTGTGTTCTGATCTACTTAAAATAGAATTAACTGCAGGGATAACGCAATTCCTGGTTTAGAAGAAAACGTATACCCATTCTGGTATTCCTGCCAGAACATATGTGTAAGCATGAGTGATGTATAATTCTAGTTCTGTAGTTAAGTATAAGATAGTTATGTGGTCCACAGAAATCTTATCTTGGATCTCTTTCCCTGGGCCTTTATGACTTGGGCTGCAAAGAGTATGACATCATCTTATAAAATGTAGCTATCTCTGAGACTTTTTATTTGACTTTCTATTGAAGTCCTAACTTTTCCTATCCACCTTCATTCATTTATTCATTTATTCATTCATTCAATAAATACATATTGGATACCTACTCAGTTCAAAAGGCAGAAAGGTTAGGAGCATGGTCTCTGAGGCAAGTCATCTGAGTTCAGATTTCTCTTCTACCATTATTAAAGTGGCCTTGGGCAAGTTAACCTCTCTGTGCTGCCGTTTTCTCATACGTAAAATAAAGATGATGATAATAGCTACTTCATAGGGTCATTTGATAATTAAATGAGTTCATATATGTAAAGTCTTTAGACTAGTACTTGACACATAGTGAGCACTCTATTATATTATTGTTATTACTATCATTATTACTTGGTTTGATAAAGGAAATGAAAAGACTAATATGACTGATATTGCTTTTAGAAAGCTCATATTATAGTAAGGAAGATAAGCATAATAATGAAATGCAACAAATGCCATAATAGAATGTATATATGGGGAACTTTGGGGAGAAATCATGGAAGTCTATGTAGAAGAGGTGACATTTGAGTGGTCTTGAATGTTTTGGCCAAACAATCATGGAAGAACATGCCCAACAGTGTGAAGAGAATTTATTGAAGCAGGTAGTAGTGACAGAGCAGGTGTTCTGGGGGAATATCACCTAGCTCTATGTGGGCCATGGCTAAAAGTGAATTGCTTGAGGTGACCCTGAAGAGATAGGCAGGGTCAGCTCTTAAGAATTGTACATAGAGTTGATGGTTAGATGTCATTAACTTCAACAAATTGAAGTTGAAATTGAAATTCCAGTTGAGCCATTTTCCTCCGTATATCTCCAAAACATAACTCCACAATAACAAGAACAAGAAAGATAAAAACACGCTCCTCTTTTGATGAAACCAGGAGGTATATTGCCCCAAACTGTCACCTAGAACAAGGAAAGTGCATGGAGGAAGGTTGACAAGAGAAATTAACAGATCAGAAGCAGATTAAGTCTACATGCCTGCAGATAGAGAAATGGATAAGAGAAATCCAATGTGCCTCCAAAATCTCTGGACACCTGAAGAATGGCAACAAAAGGCCAAGATGTGTTGTTGGTAAGTGCCTGGAAACAAGGGACTGTGCCCCATCCCCTTCACCCACTGTTAGTGATTGCCTCCACCAAAGGAGTTTATTTGCTGGACAAACTGAAATGAAAATGTCCTAGTGGATAAGAATGAAATTCAGACCTATAAACAGAAGGGCAAAGCGAAATTCTGTATTGCAATGATGAGACTCCCCATTCCATAGTTCTGGCAGTTTGGTTCACATGCTTTGGAGGATCTTTCTCTGGAGACACTGAACAATCCCAGAGAAAAGACAGACAGAACACACAGAAGCTAAAAGAGAAACACACAGAAGCTGAGAAAGAAAGCCCCAGATAGATAAGCCAGAAGCTGAAAGCAACAAAACTCAGGAGAGAAGGGAGAGACCAGCAGACCTACCATGTGCCTTGCCATGTGGCAGAGGAGCTGAGGAGCGCCAGCAACTGTCTTCAGAGTCCAGGTATTGTCTTGATGATGCCTTGATTTGGACATTTTCATGGCCTCAGAACTGTAAGTCTGTAAGTTAATAAATCCCCATTGTTAAAAGCCCACCCATATCTGGAATGTTACATTTCAGTAATTTTAACAAATTAAAAGTTTCACGAAAAAAAACAAAACAAAACCCACAAAACAAGTGTGGTGGTTTGGAGCTGTGTACTCCAGAAAACCATATTCTTAAACTTAATCCATTCCTGTGGGTGCAAACCCATTTTAAATAGGATCCTTTGATGAGGTTACTTCAGTTAAAGTGTAGCAAAACTCAATCAGGATGTGTCTTAATCCTATTACTGAAGGCCTTGTAGGAAAGGACACAAAGAGAGAGAAACACACAGGGAGAGCTGCCAGAAGCTGAAGTCAGCGGAACCCGGAAGAGAAGGAAGATGCAGCCACGTGCATTGCCATTTGGCAGACAAGCCAAGGACTCAAGCATCACAGCAGTCAGCCCTAGAATGCCACAGTCTACTGGGAAAAAGCATCACCTTGATGATGACTTGATTTTGTACTTCTCTCAGCCTCAAAACCATGAGCCAATAAATTCCCATTGTTTAAGCCAACCCATTGCATGATATTTGCTTTAGCAGCCAGGAATCTAAAACAACAGGCTCCACCAGACATTTGAGTAAAGCCTCCAGCATCAAAGACAGAAACCAAAAGAATGTGATTCCCATATGAACAAGAAAGAATCTTTGTTTTATTCTCTGATGTATCCCAACCACGTAGATTAGTGCCTGGCACAATGCATATTGGTTAAATTAATGAGTAAAAACAGGAGCAAACAAACAAACCAAAAAGAAAATAGGAGCTCAAAAGACACAGAATAAAACAAAACAAAACCCCAGAATAATTACTGACTTTGAAGAGATGAGAAAAGATAGTACAACATTAAAAAAAAAAGAACAGAATTCTATTAAAGAAGAATTTTTAGCAAATAAGAGTTATTGAGATTAAAAAATAAGAGTTGAAATAAAATATTCAATTAGGCAGGCAAATTTCCCCCCAAACAGATTATGATTGCAAGTTTGAAGAGAAAAGATAAGAAATAAAAGAGAATAAATCCATAAGGTCCAATATCAAACTGATATTCATTCTAGAAAGAGACAGCAGAAGAACAGAAGAGTCAAAATTATCAAAGAAATAATAGAATTATCATATGACCTGGCTATTCCACTCTTAGGTATACACAAGAGAATTGAAAACATATGTCCACATAATAACTTGTACATGAATGTTTGTAGTGGCATTATTTAAAATTGACAAGAAGTGGAAACAACCTAAATGTTCATCAACTGGTAAATGGATAAGTAAATGTGGTATATACATACAATGGAATATTACTTGGTGAAAAAAAGAGATTGAATTACTGATAGATGCCAAAACATGGATGGACCTTGAAAACACTAGGCTAAGTGAAAGAAGCCAGTCAAAAAAGACTGTAGTCACTTGAATTATTCCATTTGTATAAAATGTCCAGAATAGGCAAATCTATAGAGACAGAAAATAGATTCATGTTGCCTGGGGCTGGGGGTGATGGTGGGAGGAAATGGGGAGTGACTGCTAATGGGTACTGAGTTTCTTTGTAGGGTGATGAAATGCTGTAAAATTGATAGTGGTGGTGGTTGCATAATTCTGTGAACCATTAAATTGCATGTTTTAAATGAGTGAATTGTATTATATGGGTGTTATATCTCAATTATTAAAAAAAAAAAAAAAAGAAAGAAAAAGAAAAAGAGAGAGAAAGAAATATTTAAATTGTCCCCAGAAGTGAAGGATACCAAATCTCCAGATGGAAAAGGCCCACTGAGTATCTAGTACAAGAAATTTTTAAGAGACAAAACCCCCAAAACCCAAAATATCTACATCAAGGCATATCATTGATAAAGTTAGAACACCAGTAATAAAGAGATGTTTTTAAAAGCTTCCAGAGGAAGAAAAAGATAATAAAGGGAGGAGAATTGGAATGGCATCAAGCTACTAAATAGCAACCCTAGTATCCAGAAATTTTTGGAGCAATATTTTTGAACTTCTCAGCAAAAAATGATATGCAACCTAGAACTTTGTACCCAACCAAGCTATCATTCAAGCATAGTGGTAGCACAAAGCCATTCTCACATATGCAAAGTCTCAAAAAATTTACCTCTAAAGCGCCCTATTTGGATACTACTAGAGGATGTGCTCCACTACAAAGAGATAAATGGTAAACTAAGACAGAAAGAAGTCATGGGATCTACGAAATAGAAGCCCCAAGATAGAGAGCCACAAACTCAAGTCCACAATACACTATGTAGCAGTTCTGGATAACAGTCCTATCATATTAGGCTGGAATAAGATGTAGGACTCTGTTCTAGTTTGCTAATGCTGCCAGAATACAAAACACCAGAGATGGATTGGCTTTTATAAAAGGGGGTTTATTTGGTTACACAGTGACAGTCTTAAGGCCATAGAGTGTCCAAGGTAACACATCAACAATCGGGTACCTTCACTGGAGGATGGCCAATGGTGTCTGGAAAACCTCTGTTAGCTGGGAAGGCATGTGGCTGGCGTCTGCTCCAAAGTTCTGGTTTCAAAATGGCTTTCTCCCAGGATGTTCCTCTCTAGGCTTCAGCTCCTCAAAAATGTCACTCTTAGTTGTTCTTGGGGCATTTGTCCTCTTAGCTTCTCTGGAGTAGAAGTCTGCTTTCAAAGGCCATCTTCAAAAGGTCTCAGTGAACTGAAGCTCCTCTCTCAGTTCCAGTGCATTCTTCCAAGTGTCCCTCTTGGTTGTAGCAAGCTCTCTCCTTCTGTCTGAGCTTATATAGTGCTCTAGTAAACTAATCAGGACTCATGTTGAGTGGGTGGGCCACACCTCCATGGAAATTATCTAATCAGAGTTATCACCCACAGTTGGGTGGGGCGCATTTCCATGCAAACAACCTAATCCAAACATTCCAACTTAATCCCCACTAATATGTCTGCCCCACAAGACTGCATCAAAGAACATGGCTTTTTCAGGGGGGGACATAATATATACAAACTGGTACAGACTCCAAATGTGATATTTGCAGGAGGGGAAAATATAACTGGCAATCCTAGTGACAGTTTTAGCTATCTGGAAAGTGGTATAGAGGAGATATTTTATAGTATTATTTATTCAGAGGTTCAAAGAAACCAATCAAGGTAATTATTGAAAAAATCAGGTAATTATTCACAAAAAGCAGATGTACAAGAAAAGAAATGTAATCATAGGTAACTTGTCTCCACAGTGAATATTTATCTAGACATAGTAATGAAAACCCAGAAGATGAATTCTATAAAAAATTGGGATAGTTGTATTGGGAGGCTGGGGAGAGTGGGAATTAACATTCAGTACCATGTAGGTAGTGAACAGTGGTCACAGCACTGGGCTGGGGGCCTGGAAGCCCCCTTTAGCTGTTTGATCTGGGGAAGTAGAAGGTGTCCTGGGGGCTGGCACAGCCAGAGTGGCAGGGGGTCGGGGGACACTGAGGAGGCTTAAGGACACGGCTGTTTACCAACCAGTATAGGAGTTTGTGTTTCAGTATTTAACCAACTGCTATGGTTGTAACAGTGTGCCCATTTGAAGATCAGCCCTGAAATGGGGACATAAAAAAGAGAAATCGTCATCTACCATAATTGAAAGTCAGTGGATAATCTCTAAAATAGCTAAATCAAGAGATAACACACTATGGATATTATTCAGTAAATATAGGAAAAAAACAGCTAAGAGAGTTGAAAATGGTTAACTCTGGGAATGAGTTAGGTGGGGGAAGTAGACCAAGGAACTGCTATTTTTTTTCTTGTTAAAGGCCTTGGAAATTTGACTTTTTAATTGTGTGCATATAATACTTTGGTAAAAAATAAATGTGATCCTAAAATGATTTTAAAACAGTAACACAAATATAAGTAAATATGAGTTTTCTTCTGAGAATTAAGAAACAAATTATACCCCTGAGGCTTTAGTATAGTTTCAATTGCACTATCTCAGTATATTTCAGATAAGACTTTTAATTTCTGCCTTTGGCTGAGAGTTTTAGTTTTGGTTACTTTGTTTTTGTTTTTGTTTTTTTCCTCCTTGACCATTTGTTTTGCAAAGAGACTCTATTATCAAGCCCTTGTCTAAAAATAAAGGAAAAATGTCTTTCTAAGGAACATTGAAGGGTTCTTGGGGACTTTCTGTGAAAGGACTTGGGGAAATTAATATTATATATATTTATATTATATTAATTTATTATTATATAAAATAACATCACATACATTTTAAACCTCAGGGGTGAGGAGTCCTCCTGTAATTCACTGTATCTTGACATTGCTTACAACTTGTGGGCCCTCCACTAGCATTACTTGAATGAATGATTTTATATTGCAGATTCCTAACTTGTCAGCTCCCCTAGATGACAATTTTTTTTTTATTAAATTCAGTTTTATTGAAATACATTCACACACCATACAATCATCCATGGTATACAATCCACTGTCCACAGTATGATAACATAGTTATGCGTTCATCACCACAGTCTATCTCTGAACATTTTCCTTACATCAGAAAGAACCAGAACAAGAATAAAAAATAAAAGTGAAAAAAGAACACCCAAATCATCCCCCCATCCCACCCCATTTGTCCTTTAGTTTTTATCCCCATTTTTCTACTCATCCATACACTAGATAAAGGGGGTGTGATCCACAAGGTCTTCACAATCACACTGTAGATGACAATTTTAAGCATTAGTGACTCTCTACAGCTTGTGGCATTCATATTCATTATTTGAATGTAAGCAATTGAGCTTAGAGGATGGGCTTACTATTGCCCACCACTCCCCAACCCCCCAAATATTAAAGGAGTGAAGGCAAGTCACTGGGAGACAAGCCTGATTTGGGGCTCCCGAGTCTCCCCACTACTCAAGTCTAGTCCTCATATTCCTGAGGACATCAGAGCAGAGAATGGCATTCACTACTCTCAGATTGGCCCTCTGACACTATTAGATGTATTTGCTCTTGGCTCTATTTTCTTTAGCCGCATTCCCTTGACTCCTGGGTGACCTGGATGGCCAGATAAGAACACACCTGACTCCTCACTGTCACCTGCCCCTGCTGATTCTGGCCTCTGTGAAGGATCAGGCAGTCTGATCATCACCATAACTGGCCTCATTCAGAGAATAGCTCCAATGCCTTTGGGCTCCTACCTGTTCACGGATTTTAAGACCTCCCTTGCTGCTCCCCTGGGGCTCTGTGGACCACATCTTCTGCCTTGGTGGCGTGGGGGTTCTCCACCCATCTCTGCCCCTGGTGTCACCTTGATAGGAATGCCCTCCATACACCATATCACCAGTCCTTATGTATCTGAGACCTTACCATTTCATTCTTTTTGTTCCCTTAAAACTCTTCTGGAGGCTTAGTTCCTCCACAAAGCAGCCTAAGTTTACCCTCCCCAATCCCAAGTCCTTGCTGCCTGCGTCCCCCTAACAACCCCTGTACATCTCCCATCCTGGCCCTTTGCAGCAACAGCTGAATCCGTTGCTTTTTCCTTTGTTCCTATATTTGAGGCTCCTTTTCTTTTGAGCCCTTTTACTGCTGAGCAGTAACACTGGAAGAGTAGATAGGAAAAAGGAGCAGAGGGGAGACTCTGACCTGTGTATTTTGCATTGTTCCATTCCCTGATAAAAGAGTTGGTGGGAAAAACTGTTAAAATAAGTGCAGGTCTGAATCCTCTCTGTCCTATTCCATATGCCACATCTGCCCAACTCTGATCCTGTGAGGGCATGGAAACCAGGGAAAGACCCTGGCAGAATAACAAAACTTGGCCAACTTGTGGGCCCCCCTCTGCTCTGGCTCCCACACATCCCAGCCCCAGAACCCCATAGTCTTTCTCAACCATCCTCCAAACAATACTTTAAAATCACTATTCATAATCACTTCTTTTATTTCAAAAATATTTAATGAATCCAAATAGTGTTCTAAGGGGTGTTGTGGAAATACACACAAAAATCAAGGCACAGCCCCTGCCCACAAGCAAACTGCCATCTGTCAGGGGAGGTGGGAGACATCATTGGCAGCCAGGAGTCCAGTGGGTAGCAAAGAGGGAACCGAGGGACAGGCCCAGGAGCAGGAGGGAACCCCCACTTCTGCAGGGTTCTCAGGCTCCCAGAGGGAGGATGAGAGTGAGACTCAGGGGTTTTGAGACTTCTGTGGAATTAGCTGCTTGCAAGAAATTGTGTTGTTTTGTTTCAGAAACTGTGATGGAACACAAAGAAATTCCTGTAATTTACTGGATTTTTAAAAATTGTTTAGACAAAACCACCACATCAGATTTGATCAAGCTACATGAGGTCACAATTTATTCCTCTCTTGGTAATTCAGGATAAAAGCCCAAAGAAAGGAAGAAGTTAAGTAAAACCCCCACCTGTAAGATTACAGCAAAACAAGGTGAAAGGCATTAACAAAGAGTGTGATAGAATCCTTTAGAGCAGCAGATTTTTTTTAATTCAGTTTTATTGAGATATATTGACATACCGTATAATCATCCATGGTGTACAACCAACTGTTCACAGTACCATCAAATAGCTGTGCATTCATCACCCCAATCTATTTTTGAACATTTTCCTTACACCAGAAATAATCAGAATAAGAATAAAAAATAAAAATAAAAAAAAAGAACACCCAAATCACCACCCCCATCCCACCGTATTTTTCATATTAGGTTTTATCCCCATTTTTCTACTCATCCATCCATACACTGGATAAAGGGAGTACGATCCACAGGGTTTTCACAGTCACTCTGTTACCCTTTGTAGGCTACACTGTTATACAATCATCTTCAAGAGTCAAGGCTACTGGATTGGAGTTTGGTAGTTTCAAGTATTTACTTCTGGCTATTCCAATATATTAAAACCTAAAAAGTGTTATCTATATAGTGCATAAGAATGTCCACCAGAGTGACCTCTTGACTCCATTTGAAATCTCTCAGCCAATGAAGCTTTATTTCATTTCATTTCATATCCCCCTTTTGGTCAAGAAGATGTTCTCAATCCCACGATGTCGGGTCCAGATTCATCCCCGGGAGTCCTATCCTGCATTGCCAGGGAGATTTACACCCCTGGGAGTCAGGGCCCACGTAGGGGGGAGGGTGGCGAGATCACCCGCCAAGTTGGCTTAGTTAGAGAGAGAGGGCCACATCCGAGCAACAAAGAGGCACCCAAGGGGAGACTCTTAGGCACAATTATAAGCAGGTTAAGCCTCTCTTTGCAGCAACAAGCTTCATAGGGGCCAGCCCCAAGACAGAGGGCTCAGCACATCAAGCCATTAGTCCCCAATGTTTGTGAAAACATCAGCAACAATCCAGGTGAAGAAGTCCAACACCTCTGAATTCTCCAACATCTCTTCAGGGGGGCCCTGAATATATATTTTTATTCTCCACGCAAATTACTTTAGGATGTGTTGCTATTTCATTCTAATCTATACAGACCTACCATAGCTCACTTCCTATTCAAAGTTCCATGTAATTGTAGTGTTTGAACAAACTGACTGTGGAAGTTATATTGTTTAGAAAATATGGACCCTACACCAAATAAACATCTCTTCCCTTGGTCTCATATGGAAGTTGAAGTTTGAGTACAGTCAGTTTTGACCTTTACCCTTTGGCCCGATTTGCTCTAATCTTAACCAGATCAGCTTTATTCATATCTCTAATTGAAGTCTGGGCTCTATTTCAGCTTTTTGTTTGTTTTTTTTTAACAGTTGCTGTATACATTAATACACATATTCATATCTGCTGAGCTCTAGCTCTTGAGTTTCAGGTGTAACACAGATACCCAATGTTCCAGAGACCAATCAGGTTATACATTAAGGGATCAACATCTCGGAGTTTGGAGATAGCCATTACAATTCAGGAATAGATTTGACTGCTGTAAGAGGGAGGGACCATTACAATAATCATTTCCCTGTTAGGCTGTGCTCTAAGATTCAATTCTGAGTTTACACATTGTAGTCAGTCCATATTGGTGAGGCATTATAGTGTTTGCCTTGGTTTCTGAGGTACTTCACTCAACATGCTGTCTACAGGATCCATTCACCTTGTTGCATGTCTCTCAGCTTCAGTCCTTCTCGTAGTTGCTCAGTATTCCACTGTATGCACACACCACAGTTCACCATTCTGTTCCTCAGTCAGTGTACCCTTAGGCCACCTCCACCCATTGCAAATCATGAATACTGCCTCCATAAACACCAGTGTGCAAGTGTCTATTTATGTCTCTAGAGCAACAGATTTTTAAACAAGCAGATAAGATTCTACTTGATGCCCCAAATACTTTGCCATAATGTTTAAATTTAATCTGATCAACTTATTAGTTGAAGGTAATAGTAATAAATTACTAGTAGTCACCATGTATCGAGGGCTTACCAAGTGCCAGGAACATGCTAAGAATGTCACATGCATCGTCTCATTTAATCCTCAAAACAACCCATAAGGTAGGGCTATTCTCATCTCTACTCTAATGAGAGAGGGTGAGCCCCCTGCCACCTGCCAGTGGTCCCCAGAGGTCTGCAGACTGTAGGCGCAGAGCCAGTCTGCCTGACCCCAAGCCTTGCCTCCAGCCTCCCTTCTTGTCCAAGATCTCAGATGTCCTCACCATTAGGCCAAAGCTACCTATGGGTTCATTTTTTCAATGACATGTAGCAACATATGAGAACCACAAACATTTCTAAAGTTCTCAGGAGTTAATGAATAGCTAAGATTACCAGGTTAATAGCATCTGAGAAATTACCCAAAGTTGTTTAAAACGATGGATTATCTTTAAAGAGGTTAAATATGTACTTTTGCTGTTATTGCTTCAGAAATATAAATCATCATAGCAAATCATTTCTTCATCATAGGATGCTAACAGTTCTGCCTGTTCAGGTTTACAGTTATAAGAAATTCTGAATTGGTAAAATATGTATTAATAAGGTGTCAAAGGAACTTGAAGACAATTTGTCATGATGTTTTTTGGGGAAAAATAGAACTGTGTGCCTTCAGTGTTTATCCACTGTTTAATTCATTTAATCCACTGTTCTTTTTCTTTGGTGGTATATTTATGGTATTAACCTATTTAAAGGAAACTAACACTGCTTGAAATTGTGTCCATTATCCAAATGTATGTATATAGTGTCTCTTACAGGGCAATGTTTTGAAAACATTAAATGAATTTGTTTTCCCAGTTAAACCTGATTCCCCTCCTGACCTTTCATGTCTAGGGCTGAGTCCTGAGACTTACCTCACCAGGGAAGGGAAGGATGGGCCCCGCCTGGAACAAAGTGTGTTGGAACTGCCGTAAGTCTCAAGGAAATCTTGAAAACCATATTTTGTTTATAGAGAATTCTGAATTCCGTTAGCCCCCTATTTAACACAGCCAGAGCCAGGCCTGATGGACTGGCTGTCAGCAAAGTCTAGGAGAGAAAGGAGAAGTGGGAACCCTGACCCTTCTGCCCCGGGTGAACTGGGAAGACAAAGAGGTTGAAGCTGGTCAATGCAGAGCCTACCCTCCCCTCGCTGGGCTGTAACCTCAGAGACTAGAGAACGACTGCAGGGAGAGCAGCAAGCAGAGACTTCTGTTAGGGAGGCTGAGAGGACACAGCCTGGAAGCACTCTCTCCCCTTGCCCCTCACCCACCACGGGAGGACAGGAGGGTGAAATCAGTGGTGTGGTGTTGTTCAGCCCAGGGAGGGCCAGTGTTTAGCTCTCAACTCTCCTTTAACTCTATCGTTGCACAGAGGCATTTGGAGATCTCCCCACGCCATGTGGAGATCACAGAGGAGCTGACTGAGGGGCACCAGGACGAGTGCGGAAGCCCCCTGCTCTTGAGGGCCTCAGAGGAGCCTCTCTGTCTGAACATCAAAGGGGAGTCGCAGCCATCCTCAGGGGTAACGTGGTGCCCCTGAGAGCTGAAGTGAGCCAGGTCATCAGGGAGGGCCACAGACTTCATCATCGCATTTGAAAAGAGACCAGGTGGACTGGAGCGTTGCCACGGAAACCACCACCATTGTATTGAATGATTCTTTTCCCACCACTGATTTGAGATGCCACATTTTTCATTGATCAAATCTAATGTGTTTGGGTCTGTTTCTGTTCTGTTCTGTTCATGTGTCCATACCATATTGCTTTAATTTTTAAAGCTTTATGGTATGTTGATACAGTGTATTTTCTATTGGGACTGTTTCTCCACCCTCCCTGTTATTATTATTTTTCCAGAAAGTTCTTTGCTACTTTTGCTTATCTATTTCCCCACATGGACTCTGGCAGCAGCTTACCTAAGATACCAAAAATATCCCGCTGGTAATTATTTAGGATTGCTTTAATTTTATAGCTTATTTTAGGGAAGATGAACAGAGCTGGTTTTTTAAAAGCCGTATTGCTACCATGACTGTTTGATTTTTCAGTTTCTAAGTTTTCGGCCTATCAAAGTATCTTGAAGTCACTTTGCATTCCTCTCCTGTCTTCAGGAATGATAGTTTTTTTTTTGGCTATCAATTGCTGTATAACAAACCGTCCCAGAAATAGTGGCTTAGTAACAATAACCAAATGGTTATTTGCTCACAATCCTGCAATCTGAACTGGGCACAGCTGGATGGTCTCCTGCTGATCTTGCTTCTGGTCACTCATGTGGCTGCATTCAATGGGCTTGGCTGGAGGCAGGTTCAACTGGACTGTTTCCCTGTAGTCTTGGGGCCTCTCCCTCTCCAAATGGCCCCTCCACATGGTTTCTCCAGCAGAGTAGCTGGACTTTTGACATGGCAGCTCAGGGTTCCCAAAACGGCAAAAGCAGAAAATTCCTTCCTGGGTTTAGGCTTGCAACTGGCACAAGCATCACTTCTGCAACATTCTGTTAATTAAAGCAGGTCACAGGCCAGCCCAGATTCAAGAGGGGTGGGAGTCAGGGGAGAATTACACAAGGACGTGAGTGCTAAGAAACATGGTTTGTTGTGGGCTGCCAAATTGGTGGTCTACCACAATATCTTAAAAACTTCCAGTGGTCACTACTTCCCCAGTGTGTAGCACAGGACATGGCTCATAGTAGGTGCTCAGTGAACATATGTTGAATGAATACACTGAAGCATCTGGCCAATGCTGCCCATATAAACAGCACAACTGGGAATGTGGAAGTTCAGGTTCTAAAGGCAAAGTCTGGGCAACCACCTGCAAAGTCACACCTAGAGCAGCAGCCCTTGTTTGCTGCTTTGATGTGTTGGGGTCATTGCACATCAAGTTAGACAGTACCCTACATCTCAGAAGGCATCACCTATTACTATGTCCTTCCCCAGAGTCTATTCAAAACACACATTAAACTAATAAATAAATTGCAGCATTCACATTCTGTGAAAACAAAGGGGAAATTCTGCGAAGAGAGTAGGTAGTGTGGAGGAAGGCCAGGAAGTTTCATTGTTCTAGTTAGTCAGGGAAGACTTCTTGGAAGAGGTGGTTTCAAGAATCTCTTGAATGGTGGGGAAAGGTAGAGGTTGCTTGGGGATATTCTAAGCAAGTGATATGACATTAAAAAAAAAAGTCCAAGATGAATGAGCAAGATGGATGAAAGGGGTGGGGACTAACTGTGAAGAATGGAGGACCAGTTTGGGAAGGCATTTGATAGGATAGTGTGGGCACTTCTAGCAAAAGCCGGGCAGTCCTTTGCATGCCTCTGCCAATGCTGGGTGTTTAATGGGTCTGAGACTCCAGAATGAGGTCACTTTGGCACTGTCACTCCACTGGTGTAGGCCTCCCCCTCCATCTGGCCCCCCAGTCACTTCTAGAGGGGTTCCATTCGAGGCACAGGGAGGACAATCTGTATCTCTCTGGTTCACGTGCACTGAGTGCAACAGTGCACAGGCCTCAACTCCACCATGTTTAAAACTGGCTTCCTTGGAAAGAAACACAGAAACAAGAAGACAACCTGGATGAGCCCCAAGTTGAGTAGAAGCAGCCCTTATGAAGCCCCAACTCCTTGAAGAACATAATTGTGAGGGGTCTCTAGGGTTTCCTCACACTGTTCATTGTGATCCAGTCCTGTTCAAGATGCATGTGGGGAGCAGTGACTGTGAAATGGACAGGAAGCCTGCAGTTTTTTTCCCTGCTTAAGCTGCCACCACTGAGTAACCAAAAAATTCCTGGAACTGCTTTATGGTGTGTGGTTCTTATTATTAGGAACCACACTCTTGAGTCACATAGCTGGTAAGGCTTACTAAATATTTACTACCTGCAGAATCCTAAGCCAGGCCCCGCAAGGGGGCACATGAGGTCAGAATGGAAAGGAAGCCCCCAAGGCCAGCTGATCCAGCCCCTTGCTTTCAGTGAGACAAATATCAAATAATCAGGTCACCTAGTTCTTAGAAGAACTATGTCTTGCCTCTGCCTTTCGGAAGGCTCAACGGATGCCTCAAAGTGATAAAATAATTGGAAAGCAAGATTCAAATGTTTACAGCAGCTGTATTAGTAACAGCTCCAAACTGGGAACAACCTAGATGTCCTTCAGTGAGTAAATGGTTCAATTTACCATTACCAGGGTGTGGTACATCCATACCCTGGGATACTACTCAGCAATAGAAAGGAACGAGCTGTTGACACATGCAACAACCCAAATCCATCTCCAGAGAATGCAAAATTTAGGATAATGGAGCCAGGAGAAGTGAGGTGGAATAGGGGGGGAAACAGAGGTAAAGGAAAGTGATTGTCCTGAATCTTGGGTTAGGTGGTGGGTTTACAGATGTTTGCTATATTTTTAATAAGTAAATGAATAATAAACAAATAAAAGAGGGCCCTTCATGAATCAATGATGACAAAGTACCAGGAAACAAGCATAAAGGTTAACAATTTTGTGTACCTGAGACCTATTGGAGGGAAAAACAAACTTGCTCAGCTTCTATTGAGAAGAAGATTTTGGGCCTAAGGCTCTTCCTACATTAAACAAGCCAAGAGCGAGGACCATTGTCAAGAGAGACCAGAGAGTTCCTTAAATAGCCCCAGGCACCCACCTCGAGTGGGGATTACCAAAGCTATGAGCATCATTCTAACGAAATCAACCACATTGCCAGTGGAAGTAATTTACAGGTTATTCATTCAGCGGATGTGTAACCAATGTTGTAATCCCGGCTTGGTGCTAGACACAACAGGAATAAATAAAAGAAGTTGGAGATGCTTCCAAGGAAATAACAAATTAGTTGTAGGTATTGGTAGGTTCTACGGGAAGTGAGTGAAATTCTTTTTTAAAATAAGTCACAAGTGACAAATGTCTTATTCATTGTTTTAAAGAGACTCATGAGCAATCTCCTCAGATACTAGGCTATTAAAATTTCCATGGCATGCCATAATTTCGGGTTGCACAAAAACTAACTTTGTGCAACTAGTTAAGAAAAAAAATTTAGTTTATTACTGTTTGCAGTGTGCTACCATGATGCTTTTATAAATCATTATACATTCTCATATCTACTTTGATCACATGAGCTCAACCTCCTTTGGGTGGGAACTCTCCTATCAGTGCAAATGCCACTTTTTGCAACATGACTATCCATTAATTATCAATTAAACCCTTGTTAAGTGCATGCTCTGCCTGAGTTTGAATCCTAACTGCCACTTTACTGGGTAACCTGGTGTACCAGTTTGGATATATTATATCCCCCAGAAAAAGCCATGTTCTTTAATGCAGTCTTGTGGGGTCTGATGTATTAGTGTTGATTAGGTTGGAATCTTTGGATTAGGCTGTTTCCATGGAGACGTGACCACTCAACTATGGGTAATACCTTTGATTAGATTATTTCCATGGAGGTGTGGCCTCACCCATTCAGGGTGGGTCTTGATCAGTTAACTGGAGCACTATAAAACTCACAAACAGAAGGACCTCAGTGCTTCAGCCAAGAGAGACATTTTGAAGACGGCCCTTGAAAGCTGAAGCTCTCATTTTGGAGAACGCCATTTTGAAATGCAACCCCAGAGCAAGCAGACGCCAGCCACATGCCTTCCGAGCTAACAGAGGTTTTCCAAATGCCAATGGCTTTTCTCCACTGAAGGTACCCTATTGTTGATGCCTTACCTTGGATATTTTATGGCCTTAAGACTGCAACTTTGTAACCAAATAAACCCCCTTTATAAAAGCCAATCCATTTCTGGTATTTTGCAAAATAGCATTAGCAAACCGGAACCCCTGGGCAATTTCCTTAGCGTCTGTACTTCAGTGTCCTCATTTGTAATGCTGGTAATTACTATACTAGGCACAGGGTTGGGGCTGGGGACAGAGATGAGGACACTGCCTTTGCCCTTGTGTGATTTATACAATAGCAGGGGGAAACGTGAAGGAGGAGTAGGGCACTAATTGAGATGAGATATAGAAAAATACACACCAAACTAATGGTTGAATCCTTTTTTACAATGGGATGTGTTTATGTATTTCTTATGTAATTAAAAACAAAAATATTTTCACTTTATAAAGAAGTAAATTAGTAGGAAAAAGGGTGTGTAGTTAATTTTACCTGATTTGTTGACAAAAGCCTTTTTGGAGGGAGAGATCCTTAAGCTTCTTGAAAGAGGAGTAGATGTTCATCAAACAGACTGAATTGGGAGTGGGAAGAGGATATGTGCAGAGAAAAGAAGAGGGAAACAGAAAGACACAGCCAGAGTTGAGACATCTTGGCATGCTGTAGAGGCTCCCAAGCAGTTTTCCACTGCCTGAGCATAGGGAGTGAAGTGGGTGAGGAGGGAGAAAAGGGCGGAGCAGTGAAAGAGACTTGGAGGCCAAGCGGAGTTGCTGTGCTTCATTCTAACAGAGAGCAGCACAGAAAGGTTTTAAATAGGGAGTCACATGAGAAATTTTGCATTTTAGGTGGACAGAAGCCCGTGAGAACAGGGGAAGGCAGGCATATTACAGGGCTGTTGATTCCGTCCAGGTGAAGAGGATGCAAGTGGGAGGATAGGGAAGGGATGGAAGGAGGGAGGTAGCCCAGGGATATTATGAAGAGAAGCCAAGGTGGGTTTATTCTGAAGCTACTTCCCACAGGTCACTTAGACCCCTGTCCGAGGCTCTTGGGAAGACTTACGGCTCTGTGTTCACCTGGTCAAATGCTTTTGAAAACTGCAAAAGAAAGGTAGTTCAACTACAATTAGTTAAGACTATAGTCTCTTTCCACTTTGACTTTCCCTCTGACATATTTCCTCTCATGCCAGGCGGCACTTGAGTGGCCTGGGCATTCTTGAGATAGAGCAAAGGGGAGTGGAGTTGGTATTTGTTAGTTTGGGTTTAACTTGGAAGTAGGGTTGTTATTGCTAGGGATTCTGCTCCCTAGCTGGGATACTGCTGCAGGATATTCCTAACATGCTCCTCAGTGTGTCAACTCACCAGGCGTTATGATGTGACCGTGTGGGACAGAGTTTATTGTGATGTGGCTGTGTCCTACAGGGCCAGAAATCGGAAGTATGTGGGCAGTGGAGGTTTGAAACTTATAGTCAAAGCTACTTGGTGGCAGATTCTTCCAACCATTAGCCTTTGTAAAATCCAAGAAGTTGGTTCTCATGGAAGCCTAGTCAAAAAAGGAAGTTCTCACTCACCAGGAATATACTTGATATAATTATAACTACACCATGCTTTTTGATGGGAAACATATGAAATAGAATTGATCAGATTTCCTATATTTTGAGGGCACAAGCAGCAAGACTATCTCTCAGTAGAATCACATGATTCATATATCTCAACTATCAATAATAAAAAAACAAATTTCAATCACAAGATTGAATTATCCTTCCATTCTCTCTATCACAAACAATTTTCAAAGCAAACAAGAAAGTGGTCAAAGAGCATACAGCCAAAAAAATATAGAAAATAAAAACATCATGGAGCTTGTCAGTTAATGAAAAAAAATATGCTAATATTCTGGATTTTTGTCATGTTTGTGGTATTTTTTGAAGACTTATTTTCTCATTCCAATGGCTTTTTTTTTTTAATCATCATTTTATTGAGATATATTCACATACCACGCAGTCATACAAAACAAATTGTACTTTCGATTGTTTACAGTACCATTACATAGTTGTACATTCATCACCTAAATCAATCCCTGACACCTTCATTAGCACACACACAAAAATAACAAGAATAATAATTAGAGTGAAAAAGAGCAATTGAAGTAAAAAAGAACACTAGGTACCTTTGTCTGTTTGTTTGCTTCCCCTACTTTTCTACACATCGATCCATAAACTAGACAAAGTGGAGTTTGGTCCTTATGGCATTCCCAATCCCACTGTCACCCCTCATAAGCTACATTTTTATACAACTGTCTTCGAGATTCATGGGTTCTGGGTTGTAGTTTAATAGTTTCAGGTATCCACCACCAGCTACCCCAATTCTTTAGAACCTAAAAAAGGTTGTCTAAAGTGTGCGTAAGAGTGCCCACCAGAGTGATCTCTCGGCTCGTTTTGGAATCTCTCTGCCACTGAAGCTTATTTCATTTCCTTTCACATCCCCCTTTTGGTCAAGAAGATGTTCTCCATCCCACGATGCCGGGTCTACATTCCTCCCCGGGAGTCATATTCCACGTTGCCAGGGAGATTCACTTCCCTGGGTGTCTGATCCCACGTAGGGGGGAGGGCAGTGATTTCACCTTTCAAGTTGGCTTAGCCAGAGAGAGAGGGCCACATCTGAGCAACAAAGAGGCATTCAGGAGGAGACTCTTAGGCACAAATACAGGGAGGCCTAGCCTCTCCTTTGCAGCAACCGTCTTCCCAAGGGTAAAACTTATGGTAGAGGGCTCAACCCATCAAACCACCAGTCCCCTATGTCTGTGGTCATGTTAGCAACCATGGAGGTGGGGTAGGCGAATACCCCTGCATTCTCCACAGGCTCCTCAAGGGGGCACTACATCTTTTTTTTTTTTTTTTTTCCTTGTTTGTCTTTTTTCTTTTTTTTTTTTTTTTTAACTTTCCCTTCTTTTTTCAAATCAACTGTATGAAAAAAAAAGTTAAAAAGAAAACAAACATACAATAAAAGAACATTTCAAAGAGACCATAGCAAGGGAGTAAGAAAAAGACAACTAACCTAAGATAACTGCTTAACTTCCAACATGTTCCTACTTTACCCCAAGAAAGTTACATACTATAGCAACATTTCAGTGAACTTGTTCCTACTACATCCATCAGAAATTAACAGACCATAGTCATTTCTGGGCATCCCCAGAACGTTAAATAGCTTATCTGTTCTTCTTGGATTATTGTTCCCCCTTCCTTAATTGCTCTCTACTGCTAGTTCCCCAACATTCTACATTATAAACCATTTGTTTTACATTTTTCAAAGTTCACATTAGTGGTAGCATATAATATTTCTCTTTTTGTGCCTGGCTTATTTCGCTCAGCATTATGTCTTCAAGGTTCATCCATGTTGTCATATGTTTCACCAGATCGTTCCTTCTTACTGCCGCGTAGTATTCCATCGTGTGTATATACCACATTTTATTTATCCACTCATCTGTTGATGGACATTTGGGTTGTTTCCATCTCTTGGCAATTGTGAATAATGCTGCTATGAACATTGGCGTGCAGATATCTGTTCGTGTCACTGCTTTCCGATCTTCCGGGTATATCCCGAGAAGTGCAATCGCTGGATCGAATGGTAGCTCTATCTCTAGTTTTCTAAGGAACTGCCAGACTGACTTCCAGAGTGGCTGAACCATTATACAGTCCCACCAACAATGAATAAGAGTTCCAATTTCTCCACATCCCCTCCAGCATTTGTAGTTTCCTGTTTGTTTAATGGCAGCCATTCTAACCGGTGTTAGATGGTATCTCATTGTGGTCTTAATTTGCATCTCTCTAATAGCTAGTGAAGCTGAACATTTTTTCATGTGTTTCTTGGCCATTTGTATTTCCTCTTCAGAGAACTGTCTTTTCATATCTTTTGCCCATTTTATAATTGGGCTGTCTGTACTATTGTCATTGAGTTGTAGGATTTCTTTGTATATGCAAGATATCAGTCTTTTGTCAGATACATGGTTTCCAAAAATTTTTTCCCATTGAGTTGGCTGCCTCTTTACCTTTTTGAGAAATTCCTTTGAGGTGCAGAAACTTCTAAGCTTGAGGAGTTCCCATTTATCTATTTTCTCTTTTGTTGCTTGTGCTTTGGGTGTAAAGTCTAGGAAGTGGCCTCCTAATACAAGGTCTTGAAGAGGTTTTCCTACATTATCTTCTAGGAGTTTAATGGTACTTTCTTTTATATTGAGGTCTTTGGTCCATTTTGAGTTAATTTTTGTGTAGGGGGTGAGGTAGGGGTCCTCTTTCATTCTTTTGGATATGGATATCCAACTCTCCCAGCCCCATTTGTTGAAAAGACCATTATGGCTCAGTTCGGTGACTTTGGGGGCCTTATCAAAGATCAGTCGGCCATAGATCTGAGGGTCTATCTCTGAATTCTCAATTCGATTCCATTGATCTATATGTCTATCTTTGTGCCAGTACCATGCTGTTTTGGCAACTGTGGCTTTATAATAAGCTTCAAAGTCAGGGAGTGTAAGTCCTCCCACTTCGTTTTTCTTTTTTAAAGTGTCTTTAGCAATTCGAGGCATCTTCCCTTTCCAAATAAATTTGATAACTAGCTTTTCCAAGTCTGCAAAGTAGGTTGTTGGAATTTTGATTGGGATTGCATTGAATCTGTAGATGAGTTTGGGTAGAATTGACATCTTAATGACATTTAGCCTTCCTATCCATGAACATGGAATATTTTTCCATCTTTTAAGGTCCCCTTCTATTTCTTTTAGTAGAGTTATGTAGTTTTCTTTGTATAGGTCTTTTACATCTTTGGTTAAGTTTATTCCTAGGTACTTGATTTTTTTAGTTGCTATTGAAAATGGTATCTTTTTCTTGAGTGTCTCTTCAGTTTGTTCATTTCTAGCATATAGAAACATTACTGACTTATGTGCATTAATCTTGTATCCCGCTACTTTGCTAAATTTGTTTATTAGCTCTAGTAGGTGTATCGTTGATTTCTCCGGGTTTTCTAGATATAAGATCATATCATCTGCAAACAATGACAGTTTTACTTCTTCTTTTCCAATTTGGATGCCTTTTATTTCTTTGTCTTGCCGGATTGCCCTGGCTGGCACTTCCAGCACAATGTTGAATAACAGTGGCGACAGCGGGCATCCTTGTCTTGTTCCTGATCTTAGAGGGAAGGCTTTCAGTCTCTCACCATTGAGTACTATGCTGGCTGTGGGTTTTTCATATATGCTCTTTATCATGTTGAGGAAGTTTCCTTCAATTCCTACCTTTTGAAGTGTTTTTATCAAAAACGGATGTTGGATTTTGTCAAATGCTTTTTCAGCATCTATTGAGATGATCAATTGATTTTTCCCTTTCGAGTTTTTAATGTGTTGTAATACATTGATTGTTTTTCTTATGTTGAACCATCCTTGCATGCCTGGAATGAACCCCACTTGGTCATGGTGTATGATTTTTTTAATGTGTCTTTGGATTCGATTTGCAAGTATTTTGTTGAGGATTTTTGCATCTATATTCATTAGGGAGATTGGCCGGTAGTTTTCCTTTTTTGTAGCATCTTTGCCTGGTTTTGGTATTAGATTGATGTTAGCTTCATAAAATGAGTTAGGTAGTGTTCCATTTTTTTCAATGTTTTGAAAGAGTTTGAGTAAGATTGGTGTCAGTTCTTTCTGGAAAGTTTGGTAGAATTCCCCTGTGAAGCCATCTGGCCCTGGGCATTTATTTGTGGGAAGATTTTTGATGACTGATTGGATCTCTTTGCTTGTGATGGGTTGGTTGAGGTCTTCTATTTCTTCTCTGGTCAGTCTAGGTTGTTCATATGTTTCCAGGAAATTGTCCATTTCTTCTACATTATCCAGTTTGTTGCCATACAGTTGTTCATAATATCCTCTTATAATTTTTTTAATTTCTTCAGGATCTGCAGTTATGTCACCTTTTTCATTCATTATTTTGTTTATATGGGTCTTCTCTCTTTTTGATTTTGTCAGTCTAGCTAGGGGCTTGTCAATCTTGTTGATCTTCTCAAAGAACCAACTTTTGGTGATATTTATCCTTTCTATTGTTTTTTTGTTCTCTATGTCATTTATTTCTGCTTTAATCCTTGTTATTTCTTTTCTTGTACTTGGTTTAGGATTGGTTTGCTGTTCATTTTCTAGCTTCTTCAGTTGATCCATTAGTTCTTTGATTTTGGCTCTTTCTTCCTTTTTAATATATGTGTTTAGTGCTATAAATTTCCCCCTTAGCACTGCTTTTGCTGCATCCCATAGGTTTTGGTATGTTGTGTTCTCATTTTCATTCGTCTCTATATATTTAGCAATTTCTCTTGCTATTTCTTCTTTAACCCACTGATTGTTTAGGAGTGTGTTGTTTAACCTCCAGGTATTTGTGAATTTTCTAAGTCTCTGATGGTTATTGACTTCTAATTGTATTCCATTGTGGTCAGAGAATGTGCTTTGAATAATTTCAATCTTTTTAAATTTATTGAGGCTTGTTTTATGTCCCAGCATATGATCTATTCTGGAGAAAGTTCCGTGAGCACTAGAAAAGTATGTGTATCCTGGTGATTTGGGATGTAATGTCCTGTAGATGTCTGTTAAATCTAATTCATTTATCAGATTGTTTAGGTTTTCAATTTCCTTATTGGTCTTCTGTCTGGTTGATCTATCTATAGGAGAGAGTGATGTGTTGAAGTCTCCCACAATTATTGTGGAAACATCAATTGCTTCCTTTAGTTTTGCCAATGTTTCTCTCATGTATTTTGTGGCACCTTGATTGGGTGCATAGACATTTATGATTGTTATTTCTTCTTGCTGAATTGCCCCTTTTATTAGTATGTAGTGGCCTTCTTTGTCTCTCAAAACCTCCCTGCATTTGAAGTCTATTTTATCTGAGATTAATATTGCTACACCTGCTTTCTTTTGGCTGTAGCTTGCATGAAATATTTTTTTCCATCCTTTCACTTTCAGTTTCTTTGTGTCCCTGTGTCTAAGATGAGTCTCTTGTATGCAACATATTGATGGTTCATTTTTTTTGATCCATTCTGCGAATCTATATCTTTTAATTGGGGAGTTTAATCCATTTACATTCAACGTTAAAACCGTGAAGGCATTTCTTGAATCGGCCATCTTATCCTTTGGATTATGTTTGCCATATTTTTCCCTCTCTCTATTAATATCCTTTATTGTACCCATACCGAATCTCTTTAGTACTGAACCTTTCTCCAAGTCTCTCTGTCCTGTCTTTGTTTCTCTGTCTGTAGGGCTCCCTTTAGTATCTCCAGTAGGGCAGGTCTCTTGTTAGCAAATTCTCTGAGCATTTGTTTGTCTGTGAAAAATTTAAGCTCTCCCTCAAATTTGAAGGAGAGCTTTGCTGGATAAAGTATTCTTGGCTGGAAATTCCTCTCACTCAGAATTTTAAATATATCGTGCCACTGCCTTCTCGCCTCCATGGTGGCTGCTGAGTAGTCACTACTTAGTCTTATGCTGTTTCCTTTGTATGTGGTGAATTGCTTTTCTCTTGCTGCTTTCAGAACTTGCTCCTTCTCTTCTATGTTTGACAGTGTGATCAGTATATGTCTCGGAGTGGGTTTTTTTGGATTTATTCTATTTGGAGTTCGCTGAGCATTTATGATTTGTGTATTTATGTTGTTTAGAAGATTTGGGAAGTTTTCCCCAACAATTTCTTTGAATACTCTTCCTAGACCTTTACCCTTTTCTTCCCCTTCTGGGACACCAATGAGTCTTATATTCGGACGTTTCATATTATCTATCATATCCCTGAGGTCCATTTCGAGTTTTTCAATTTTTTTCCCCATTCTTTCTTTTATGTTTTCATTTTCCATTCTGTCATCTTCCAGGTCACTGATTCGTTGTTCAACTTCCTCTAGTCTTGTACTATGAGTGTCCAGAATCTTTTTAATTTGGTCAACAGTTTAATTTCCATAAGATCATCCATTTTTTTATTTAGTCTTGCAATGTCTTCTTTATGCTCTTCTAGGGTCTTCTTGATTTCCTTCATATCCCGTACTAGGGTCTCATTGTTCATCTTTAGTTCTTTGAGTAGCTGCTCTAGGTGTGTCTCTTCTGGTCTTTTGATTTGGGTGCTTGGGCTTGGGTTATCCATATCGTCTGGTTTTTTCATATGCTTTATAATTTTCTGTTGTTTTTGGCCTCGTGGCATTTGCTGACCTTGATAGGGTTCTTTTAGGGTTTGTAGACCAGTTGAAGTCCTTATCTCTAATTTATCAGATCTACAGCTTCGTGGAGTACACTTTCTCTAACTAACCAGCAGGTGGCGTCCACGAGCCACCTGTTCTCCACAAGCCAGATCTCCCCTGCTTAGCCTTTTTGGTGAGTGGGGGAGTGAGTCTTGTGGGGCCCAATTGGTGTCCCAAGCTTGCGTGTGTAGTTGGTGTTGCCTGCCCTGTATGTGGGGCGTGTTTCTGGGCAGTCGGGGAGTGGGGGTGGCCCTAACAATCAAATCTCCCTGATGATCCTAGAGTTTTAAAGCTACTGCAATAGTCTAATCCTTCAGTTCAGTCCTGCCACAGTTTGTCTCTGCCACTGACCCACAAGTCTTTGGTATTGGCGTATGGCTCCTGAGACTTGCAAGTGGGCCCCTCTTCCAGGCTGTGCACCCCGGGTCCTCTGTTGAGGGATGACTGTGCTATGTCACAGGTGAGTGCCGTCCCCCCAGGGCAGTTCTGGGCTGCTGGGCTGTGTTGGGAGGCTCCCAGTCTGCTCAAATGATGGCTGAATGGGGCTCTGTTAATTCACACTGCTCCCCCTTCCCAGCTCTGGGACATTCAGCTGAGGTTGCAGGGAAGGCTAATGTCCACGCCCAGTTTTGTGGTGTGTGCCTGTTATTTGAAGCACTTCCGTCACACTGGGTTGTCTGGGGCAGCTCTGGGCTATGGGGCTGGTGATGGGCAGGAGTGTTTCCTGTCCACCAGGATGGTGGCTGTGAGCGGACACCCCCCTTTTCTTGGGAAGTTGTGTTGTTTAGTGAATTTTCTCAGCCACTGGATTATTGCCTTTTGTCTCAGAGCTCTCTTAGTTCTGCTCTTGACTTGACGTGCCCAAATTTCAATTCTTTGAAGCTTTGTGTATTGAGCTTCTTAGAGTAATTGTTTTAGAAAAAGCAAAAAGGATTTAAAAAAAAACAAAAAAAAAAACGGCCCTCCTCAGAGATCTAATGGGTTATTGAAATGCTAATAGACAAAGCAACCAGGGCCATTAAGGAAAGGTGCCCAGGGCAGAGAGATCAGCCTTGCTTCGGGATTTGCATATGCGCCTCAAGGCCTGATCTCCGCCCTTCCCCTTTCTGTGTTCACCAGAACTCCAAAAATCCTCTGCTTTTATTTTGGAGTTTTTCGTGTTGTTTTTTTTCTATGCCTGTCTCCTCTCTGCTGGGCTGGCTGCTCTCAGAGTCTCTGGTGTCTGGCCTCAGTCTATCTATGGTTGGAGTTTGAATCAGTAGAATGAGTTTCCGGTAAGAGCAGCCACTGCAATTCTCCCTTCTCCTTCCTGGAGCTGACAGCCCCTCCTCCCCCGGGACTGAGCCTGGCAGGGAGGGGCGCGGGTCCCCTGGCCGCAAAAACTTACAGATTTCGCTGATCTCAGCAGTTCCACGTTTTCATGAGTGTTGTATGAAGTATGCCCAAAGACAGATTGCTCTGTGGTGTCCAGTCCACGCAGTTCCTGGCTTTTTACCTACTTTCCTGGAGGAGTAACTAAAACATACAGCTCACCAGTCTGCCATCTTGCCCCGCCTCTCTCCAATGGCTTTTTAACATTAATATCTAAATTTGAATTATTTGTCTTTAAAAGGGCACCACAAGTGGTATCAGCTTCAGCCCCACAAATCCTGGATCTGCCCTGGTGTAGGAGCTTTCGCCATAGAGATTGACTGGGAGTGGGACGCAAGGACAATGCCCCATGATCTCTGCATGGGTGCCGAGTGACTGGTAGCACTGGTCCCTGGGAGAGAGTATGGAGAGAAGTGTGTTTGGGTCGGTGATAAACTTGGTGCTGTTCATGCCGAGTCTGAGGTATCTGGGAGATATTCCAGCCATGTGTGCTTATTTTTTTTTTAAGTGTTTTTTTAATTGTGATTTTATATGTATCACAAAATTTCCCATTATAACCACTTTCATGTGTACAATTCAAACATGTTAATTACAGTCATAATATTGTGCTACCATCACCACTATCTGTCACCAAAGTTTTTTCATCACCCCAAACAGAAACTCTGGACCCATTAAGCAATAACTTCGTATATTGTGGCTATTAAGCCCTTACCACTTCTATGACTTCCTGGTATTTTCTCTTAGTCTGTGGATTATCTTTTTATTTTATAATGTCATTTGATACACAAAAGTTTTTAATTTTCATGGCATCTGATTTATCCATTTTTTCTTTTATTGCTTGTGATTCTGGTGTTGTATCTAAGAATCCATTGTCTAATATAAGGTCCTGAAGATGTTCCCCTATGTTTTCTTCTAAAGGTTTTATGGTTTGGGCTCTTTTATTTAGGTCATTGATCCATTTTGAGTTAATTTTTGTGTCTAGTATGTGGTAGGGATCCAATTTCATTCTTTTCCATGTGGACATCCAGTTTTCCCAGCACCATTTGTTGAAGAGGCTATTCTTTCCCCTTGGGTGGACTCAACTTCTTTCACACAACACTGTATCAGAATGTATGGTCCTCATTTTTTTTAACAGCTGAGAGTGGTGATTCCATAGTATGGATGGAGTGTAATTCTACTTGACCCATCTCCTATTGGTGGATGCTAGGTTTAAATTTGGTATTTGTATCGACAAAACCTTCTGACTCCCAGGACAGACAAATTTCTATCACGACCTCTCACCTGCCCATACCTGCCAGCACTGGCTCTGCCTTCTCCTCTGTGACTGTGGGCGAGCACAGGCTGAGCTGCCAGCTCAAGGACATCACTCCAAGAACTCTCCCCCACTCCTGCATCAGCAATTTCCTCCTCTCTCCTGGATCTTTACCATCCAACAGATAAACATGCTGTTTTTTTTTCCACCCATCTTACAGAAAAATCCTTGCTCGATCCCATTTCCCTCTTCCTTAACCATCCCATTTCTCTCCTCTTTCTAGCAAAACTTCTGAAAGATTGTCTATCTTATTCCCTCCAATTTTCCTCCTCCCTTTATTTCTTGAACCCACTCTAGTCAGATTTCCATTCTCAAACCTCCAATGAAATTGCTCTTGTTGAGGTTTCCACTAAGCTATATTTTGCTATATCCAAGGTCTATCCTCAGTCCTCACTTTGCATCATCTCCTGAGTGTTTGATACTGTTGCTCACCCCTTCTCTTTGAGACACCCTCGTCACCTGGCTTCCAGGGCATCTTGGGCTCCTGCTTTTTCTCCCACCTCCCAGCTTTTCCTCCCACCTCCCAGCTTTTCCTCCAGTGTCCTCTGTGCTTCCTCCTTATCTCTGATTCTTCCTGCCTAGTGCCCTGGGGCTCATCTTCCAAACTTTGTTTTCTTTCTAACTCACTCCTTTGTTGACTCCTTGGCTTTAAGTATCATCTCCAGTCTGTGACTTCTTAATATATATGCTGGCTCAGGCCTCTTTCCTAGACTCCTGGAGCCATCATTATCCAACATCTGCCCAATATCTTCTCTCAGATGTCTACTACGCATTTCAAATGCCTAATGTCCAGTACAGAAGTCCTGCTCCTCCCCCTTCAGTCCTTGGCAACTCCATCCTTCCAGGTGCTCGGTCTCAACCTGCAGAGTTGTTCTTGACTCCTATCTTTTTCTTGTACAAACCCCATATCTAATCCAAAAGCAAATCTTTCAAAATATTGCCTCTTATTATTTCCACTGAAGGGAATAGTAATTGCAGGCCATCTTTTTTTTTAATTAAAAAAAAAGGGTATTATGAATAGAAAATTGAGTAATTTTCTCATTCTAAAAAAAAGCACAGATTACAAATTTTAAAGGCTGACAAATACCAAAAACATCAGAAACTCAAGAAAAATAACATATTTACTATTAATTTTCTTAATAATAAATATTATCTCTTTCTTACGTTTTTTGACTGCATAGTCTTTGTTTGCCTGTTCATAAGACAGTGATTTCATAATTTTCCGTAGAGTGACTAGAGATAATTAAGTCTTTCTGCATAGTTGATGAATTTTTATTTTAAAAAATATGCATAGTTCAGTTAATTTGTTTCGGCCTCACAACACATTATTGTAATGTGGTGTAATTTTTTTAGAATTGTTGTCAAATATGGAAAAACTTCTATCAAGTTTTTTCATGTATGAGTTGTAATATTTCAGGGCAGTTCGTGTTTTCTTTTCCAGTGATTCATCTGAAATACTCTTAGATTCGATGACAGTCATTAACCAATTTGTCATCAGTGTTCTTATTGTGGAGTATTATGAGTTTGGAATTATCCTCACCAATGTCAATATTTCAATTCACAGCAGCAATAAATGTAAATGTTTTTCCAATGTGTTCACATGATATGCCCTACTGCATTATTGGATCATCAAACGATCCAAGGCCTGGTCATCATTTGCATTTGACATTTATCTTTTCCTGTTAGTGAATTACAGCTTCTAGTATAATCTGAATTTTATGTTACAATTTGCTTATTGATATCAGAAGATCTATTGATTTGATTGCTTATCTTGATCTCTTTTTATATTTTATTAATTTTATATAATTTTCCTCTCAATTTTTTAATAGATAAATAAATTTAGAGATGATAAGGGATCATGCCTTTCATGTACAAACAGATCAGGAGCCTGTAATTTCTAACTTGTTTTATTGAAATGTTCCACAACATCTTTCCAAATAGCAATTAGAATGTCATAGTCAAGCTTTATCTAATATGTCCTTCCCTTTAACAACAACAAAAAACTAAACTAAACTATGGTACATTTATAATTGTATAAACTGCATTGTTGATTTTATTTGTAACAAGAGAGAATCTTGGTTTGATTAGACATAAACTGGAACTGAATCCTTTGCTTGCAATTTTACATGTCTGATGCTTTGAAGAACTGTCACAGACAAGCTTCTAGGGCTGTACATTTCAAACCTTGTTTTTCCTCCACCACACTACTGGTGCTGGGTAGTGTAGGACATGTTCATGTCTCAGTACAACCCATGTTGTTGGGAGAGTGAGCACAGTAGGAATATTCCTGGAAGCCACAGAACTAGCAATAATGTAACGCTACACAGAAGCAACTGTAAACCAAATACATATATCCCAATATATAAATATATCCCTAAATAAACCCTCTTGTGCAGTGTCCCTGAAATGTCCACCGTTATTTCAACACCACTATATATGAGGTCACAGATGGGGTGGAAAGAGACGTCTTAACCGATTATGGCCAAAATATGCCATTTTTGCAAACTTTATTAAAACATGACCACATGAACACATTGCTAGGACGCTCTTCTGTCTTGAAAGGGACCTGTGCAAGCGAGGGGCCCCAAGCAAATTTGCCTCAGCCACCACTGCTTCCAATATCTTCTAAGCCCTCATCCCTGCTCTCCTGGATTATTGCAATTGCATCCTGACCCCTTCTTCCTTGTGCCTTTCAGTCTGTTCTTGTCACAGCAAAAATTTAAGTCAGGTCATGTCACTCCTCTGCTCAAAAGCCTCTGACATTTTCCCATCTCACTTTCAGGAAATGCCAAAAACTAGAAAGCTCCACCTGACCTGGTTGGCCCAGATTTCCTCTGTGACCTCATCTCTTGGCATCCACCTCTTCCTCACTCTACTCCAGCCATGAGAGCCTCCTGCAATTTCTGGAATAGCCAGGCACACTCCTGTAGGCTTTCTGCATTTGCCGTTTGCACCTCCTGGAAGCTTTCCCCCCAAGATATTCTACTGCTCCCTCTCACCTCCTCAAGCCCTGCTTGTCCTCCCTACTTAAGAATGCAAACCCATTCCCACTACTCTCTGTTTCTTGTCCGTGCTTTATACTTCTCCGTAGAACACACCACCATCCAACATGCTATGTTTCATTTGTTCCATCTCCCTCCTCTAGAATGTGTGCTCCATGAAAGGACAAATCTGTGTCTGCATGTGTATCCCAGTGCCTAGAACAGTGCCTGGCACACAATAGCTGACTTCTGATAAAAAACAGCATCCTCTGGGAAAGAGCTGAGAAAGTACAATTACTGAAAGACCAGTTCCTCTAAAAGAGAAGAGTAAAGGTGAAAGAGTGACAGGATTTTCTAGTATTTGAGCAAGTCAGGTTTTTATGAAGAACTATCTTCTTGTGAAGTGAATCACCAGAGGATTTGGTCATTGAGCCATAAACCTCCTGTCCCTCTTCCCTTGGTCCCCAAAGATATAATCCAGGGTCACTGTGGTATTGATAGGAAATTGCCAAATAATATAATGTAATTTCTCTTCTCAGTTCAAGGAAAAATAAAACAATTAAAAAGAAAAGGCAGAAGAAGAAAATGAGACATTTGAGATGTTTGTTCTCATTTATCTTTGCATTTTTTTCTCCTTTTGACCTAAGGGAGATAAAATGAACCAGAAAACATCACAGAAGAGAAAGAAAACAGGTTGTTATCAGAACATCCCACTTGATCAGAAAATTGTTGGCAATCTGCTGTGACAAATGAGCTTCGTATCAGGGAACGGAATATTTATTACTTGTAAATGTAAAATGTTTAAAATGTTAACATAATAAAACAAAACTTCAAAAAATTCTTTAAAAACAGGTAAAAGAAAATTATTTTTAATCATTTGTAATTATTATAATTTATAATTATTATAATTATTTACAATCTCATTTTTAATGAGAGAAAAGCTACTAGTGCCTTGGTGCATTCTCTTCCAATCTTTTCTTATAAGCATATATTTTACATACATGCTATATATGTGCCTTTTGTATCCTGATTTTTTCTCAGTTTTCCTCACATCAGATAAACCTTCCATGTGGCAAATGTTCTGTATGCTTGTAATTTTAAAGATGCATATATTTTCTACCTAGTGGCTATTATTTAGCCATTAAACTACAATTGGACATTTATGTTGCTTATAATTTTTCACTCTTAAAAATGTTATTAAGAATTTTTAGTGCATATAGTATTTTTCTCCTTAGTATTTTCTCCTTAATATCTTCCTAGGATGATTTCCAGAAGTGAGAAAAATGAGTCAAAAGCGATGACTCTTTAAGGTTCTTGGAAGTTACAATGAAATTGCTTTCCAGGAGGTTTGTACCGATTTACAATGATGCCAGTGATATATGAGAGTAATTTCACCAAACTCTCTCCAGCATTTGCTATTATAACTTTTTATTTTGCTAATTTAGCATTTCAAAAAGTTTCTTGTTTTATTATGTTTTTTTCCTACATCTATTTTCCTCTGGTGGGAAATGCCAGTTGTAGTCACTAGTGCAATTTACCTTTGCGGGACCTGTCTCAATATTTTTCTTATTCCTTTTTATGGGCTGTAGATATGAGAAATTTTAACCCTTTATCATATTCATTGTGAGTACTTTTCCCAATCTATTTGTTCTTCAATTCTGGTTATTCTGTCTCTAGAACACTTTAACATTGTTATACAGTTAAGCTCTTTCCATTGTGATTTCTCCTATCATGCGGAGTCTTAGAAAATCCTCTCCCTGTCTTATCTCCAGGGCTTTAAAAAGGATTTAGTTCTGCTTTATTGCCCTGAATTTTTTCTATATCTATTTATTCCATTTATTTTGCTGTATGATTTGTAGGTCAAATTGTCTTTTCCTTAAAAGCTAACTAGTTAGCAAAGACACCTCCTTTAAATATATTTGAAGAACCCCTTGTGTAATATAAGGCAGAAGATGCTACGCCGATATGAAGAGTTCTTGCGTGCTGGGACACAGTCCCGGGCTCTGTGAGAAGAGACAGAAAAGGACAGCTTCAAAGCGCTGAGAATCTGATGTGGCTCAGTGAGAACAGAAAGGTAATTACTGGAATGAAGCTGGGAGTGCACCTAAATGTCCACTGGTTTTTACCTTGCCCTTTCTACTCATAAACAATTTCGGGGAACAAAAGCACTTCTGAAAGTTAATAGGACCCAGAGGCTTTATTAAACACCTATTAAGTTATCAAGAATGAGGGTTCTCAGCTGACATACTGCTTTATTTTTCTATGCTGAGCACCCGTTGTGTATAGAACACCATACTAGTCAGGGACATTGTGTATATGTGTGTGGGATACAAAAGTAATGACCCCCAGGGAACCATGATTATGTTGAAGGATGGAAAGAAAGGAAGGGGCGAAGAGAAATCCAGGCAGCAAATCCGAGATGGGTTGGATCGTCTGGATTGCATGGTGTGTGTCACTGTGACTAAAAGGGGCTGCAGCCCACCCTCTGCCCTCCTGCTGCCTTGCACCTCTGCCCCTCGTTCTTCTCTTCGGGCAAAGCATCGCTCACACAGACAAGGCAACTCCACTCGCTGTCCTGCCCTCGGCCAGGCAGCCAAATTCACGGAAGCCGCCTGCGTCTCAGTTTTTGGAAGGGTCTTAAATCCTGGCGGAGAGCCAAGTGCACTGAATGGGGTGTGTGTGTGTGTGTGTGTGTGTGTGTGTGTGTGTGTGTGTGTGTGTGCACGTGTCAGATGTGCACGCCCGCCATCCCCATGCTGCCCACAAGCCTGAAGGCTTAAGCGACCACACTCAGAAGGCACTCCTGACGTCCTACTCCAGGTTCCCATCCACCCACCCAGGTTCGCGGTTGTCTTTCTTCTGTGGTGCTCACAGCGTCCTGACCACAAACCGGTAACCGCTCCTTTTCTCTTTGCTGGGACCATGAACAATATTATCTCAACTTCGCGTCTTGTAAATGGCAGGCAGGTGGAGGGGAAAGTACTGTGCCTCCACCCTGTCCCCACTTTGGCATGAGCGTGGCAGCAGCCAGGCATTCTGACCTGTAGGCAGACTACCTACCACTTTGATCTTGGAAAAAAACTGGATCTAGTCCTTTTAACCTCGGCATGGCTAGTCCAGATCCCCGAACCTGTCAATAGTGACGTCCAACGTGGCGGACTCGTCTCCCCGGGATAACCTGCCCCACCTACGCCCCACTCAGGAAATTCATCCTCGGGGCCGCTCCACTTCACTCCCTCACGCAAGCTGAGCGGAGCCGGCTGAAAGGAGAATAATGCTCCGAGCAAAAGGGCCCTCGGCTAGCCATGGCTCTTAGGGTGCCCAATGGGCTAGGCAAAGCCGGCCGTCCTCTCCCCACCGGGTCTGCACTTCCCTGGAGGGGAAGCCTGGGGTCGCGGAAGGAGAGAGGCGAGGGCAGCACCTCCGACGCCTGGATGGCTGATCTCAGCGCAGAAAATCCCCCGAGACCGTGACCTCCGGGGCAGATGCGCAAAAAGATGCTCTGATGGAACGGGGGAAAAAAACCACCAACCACTTGTGTTTCTCAACCCGAGTTCCCCGAGAGCAGCCGATGGACCCCAAAAGCTGCGCTTCCCTGACTCCAGCCACCCCAGCGTCTCCTCTTGTGGGTGGGCTTCGCGTTCCGTGCGGGTTTCGGAGCCACCACGTGACTTCCACGAAGTGAGGGGCCCCAGCGGAAAGCCGCGACAGAGGTGGGATATGGGACCCCGAGGTGCGGCGAGAGGGCGGGGAGAAGAGGAAATGAGGCGGGGGTGGGAGGAGGGGGCGGGGCGGCCTTGGGGACGGGAAGGGCTGAGGGCTTGGGGGTGGGGAGACCGGGCCCGACGCGCGGCGGGGAGAGCTGGAAGCCCGAAGGGGCGGGGCGGGGCGCCGGCAGGTGCGGGGCTGCGAGGATGCCCGCTGCGGGGCCGACCCGGTAGGCAGCGCCCGGCGGGCAGGGCGCCGCGGGCGGGGCGGCCGCTCCTCCGCTAGGCTGCGCGGCCGGGCAGGCCAGGCCAGAGGAGCGCTCGGCATGTCGCAAGGGCTCCCGGCCACCGGCAGCGTCCTGCAGGGGAGCGTCGCGGCTCCCGGGAACCAGTCGCAGCCGCAGGTAGTGGGCCAGAGGCCCAGGGAAGCCCGCGGGTATGCGGGGCTGGGGGCACCCAGGGGCGGGAGGAGGTGGGCGCTGGGGTTCTGAGGTGGTGACTGCCGAGGTGCGGGCGTGGAGGGCGCTGCCGGAGGAGGGGGTGGACGGGAGGGTGGTCCAGGGACCGGGCGTGCGCCTCTGCCCTGGCTCCCCCAGCGCGCACAGTGCCCGCGGCGCCTGGAGGGGTGGCCGACTCCTGCGCCCCGCGAGAAGGAGAGGCTCTAGGGCGCCCACGCCTGGCTGGGCCAGGAACCGTCGGCGCTCCCCCCACGTGGGGTCCGCGCTGCCCTGGGCGCCGCGCCATCCCGGAGCCGCCGGTGGCCGCCACCCCACCCCCCGCGCGCTTGGCCCTTCCGGGTCGCTCTGGATGGGAGCCAGGGTGCGGAGAGGGGAAATTCTGCCCGAGGGGGACGCTCATGCCCAGCCATTCCCCATATCTATTCCGGGCTGGGCCGGACGCGTCAGCCTAGGGGTGCGGGGTGGGGGCCCCCCTGTGGTCACAGGTTCCACCCCAGCGCTGGAGGAAAACCCCTCGCCCTTCAGTCAGACCTCTGTGCTGTCCCTGGCGATATTTACAACTGCACACTTAGGAGTCTGAGACAAGGCTGCCCACAGGGACAGCCATCTGGGAACTTTGGACGTGCTGCTTTAGGTCTTTTCATCTTTACACTCCCCCAGCCCCAACACGGTGTCTGGCACACAGTGTCATAGGGTGATTCTTAGAGAGTCTCGCAGACCTGAGTTTGGGTCTCGGCTTCGCCACACGCTGACTGAGGAGCTTTGGGCACTTAAACCCATCTGTAAAATGAATATGGTAACATCAACATCTCAGGTTTTTTTGTAAGGACTAAATGAGATATGGCTAATAGTAATACGAATATCTCAACACTTTACTCACCCCTTTCTATCCTGATTAAATATTTCTGCTGGATTGTTAGATGTGACCCTATAATGTGTAAGTCCAGTTTAGAGTCTCAGCTCCCAGAGGGTAGGGATGCAGGCTGCTTCATTGCACAGTGCCTAGAGCCCTATGACTTTTATGATGATGGAGGATAGACATGATTTGGTGATAAGCACTAGGGGGATTTCAATTAAAAAAAAATAATAAGCAACCTCAACAGGGTTGAATACAACCCCAAATATTAGGCTGTAAGAAAGAAAACTCCTTGAGATTACCAACCATTTTTTGGGTTGTATCCCCAGTGCCTGGCAAGTGGTAGGTACTCAGTTAATATTTACTGAAAGAATGAATGAATCACATAACATATAAGGAAATGAAAATGCAGATAATTGAAGTCATTTTCCCATGGTTAAATTGATAGTAAGAGCCAAAACCAGGACCGATGTGATTCAAAGCTAAAGTCTATCTTCTACACCACATTTTCCCCCTTATTTTGTTGCTCACACTTCTTCAGGGTCTCACTGTAGTGTCCTGATTATGTTTACCAAGTCTTCTCTGCTGCTAGAAGACTACATTTTCACAACTTGTCTCTGTTCCTTTAAGCATTGTCCCCAGGCCACTCCTATTTGTTATGTATGTTATTTATCCTTCTCCTTTTATTCTCTTATATTCTTGCATACATCAAAACCCTCTTTGTCTGCAGTAACTTGGGGAAATGATGCTTGCTTTGCTTATTTGGAATACAAGACCTTATTTGGAATAACTGAAAATATCCATTCTTTTGTGTTATCAACATTTTACTTTCCATTAATATTAATAATTGAGTGGCTTTCCTGTGTTTTTACCCCATGTAACCTCTTGGTTTTAAAACTCTTTAAGGTTAGTATTTTTTTCCCCCTTGGTATCTTTTCTTGGGGTTCTGGAAAGCAAATGCTACTCTATTTCTCCACGTTTTCTACAACCAAATGAAGTGTTTTTACCACGGTAGGTGGATTTTTCTGTCTGCTGGTTTCATGATTACTCTTGAAGGATTTGACTGGATTTGACTAAATCTCACATATAGTTAAAAGTTTTCCGGATTTATCGTTAATTTGCTTTCTGATTCACTCTGACCTCTGAAACAAAATGGCAGCAAGCATAGTTCAAATGAGCACATTGTCAGTGGTGTGAGATCATTTGGTGTGTTGGTAGAGTTATGTGGTTGCAATTAGTATGTGTCATCATGATGGGCCTGGCACACAGCAAGTTCCAGAAAGCACACGCCCTCTGGGCTTTTCCAGTCTCACATGAGAAGCAGTGACACCACAACTCTTCCAGGCACATACCCTGTAGGGAAGAAGTTTTTGAACATTGGTTTGGAGTCCAACAGACCTGAGTTCCACTTCCCAATTCAGCCACTTACTAGCTGTGATACCTGGAACAAGCTCCTTAACCTCTTTGAGTTTCTTATTCCTCATCTTTTAACTGAAGGTCACACCTCACATTCCTCAGGGTAGCTGGAGGGCCAAGTACAGTTGTGGCACATGGTAAGTGCTCCTTATAAGGGGCTATTGTTATCCCATCAGTGTAACCACAAGTGCTACTGTTTACTGCAAATAAAATGGTGAAACGCGATGAGCAATGCAGAGTGGAGAGAAAGAGGGCCAAGATGGGTGAGGTGAGGGCCCTCAACACCACCCCTGACCAAATGGTTTCCCCCCTAGAGCCCCGAGGATGATGACAGGAGGGTCCGAAGGAGAGAGAAAAACCGAGTTGCTGCTCAGAGAAGTCGGAAGAAGCAGACTCAAAAGGCTGACAAACTCCATGAGGTGAGACTGTGGTTGGGGAGTAGCCGCCTTGGCCCTTGCACTGTGGTGGTGGTGGTGATAGATCACATCCTGGTCACCATCAATTCAGCAACACACATCTAATTCTGCTGGGCCTGTGCGGCTGCACCAGTGTTCCCTCAGCCGTGAGTCCTGAGTCTTTGCTTATTGGCATCTTCTTTTCTCCCTATCCACTGGTTCTTCTCACATTCAATTTCTTTTATTATAAAACAAAACAAAACAAAACCTCCTCTTGATTCTAATTCTCTTTCAAGCTATTGCTCCATTTCTGTCCTTCCCGCACTTCCCTGCTTCTTACATAGAGTAGCTTACACATGCTGTCTCCATGTCCTGGGTTCCTGTTTAGTCCCCCACTGTCTGTGATTTAGTTTCTGTCCCCCCACTCGTACTCATGCACACTCACATGCTCACTCATGCACACACACTCACTCATGCACACTCACACGCTCTCGTGCACACTAACACGCTCACTCGTGCACACTCACGTTTGCTCGTGCACACACACGCTCACTCATTCACACACTCACGCACACTCACTCACACTCACACGCTCACTCATGCACTCACACTCATGCACACTGACATGCTCACTCGTGCACACTCACACTCATGCACACTCACATGCTCACTCATGCACAAACACACATTCACTCTCACACACACTCACATTCACAATACACTCACACATACCTACACTTACACACACACACACACACACACACATACACTCACACATATGCACACATTACCTACAGAAGCTGGTCCACTGCAATCATAGTGCCCCCACTGCCAGATCCAGGGCCTCTTCTTTATGATCTCATCCTTGACCTCAGTGGGACATTTTGCATCACTGACCACACCCCCTTCTCAACACTTGCCACTCTTTAGCTTCTAAGATATCACTTTTTGTAGTTCCCCATCCCTCTTACCACTTTTTCCTCAGTCTCTCTGTTAGCTGTTCTACCTCTTTCTGTTTTCTTAAATGTTGATGTTGACCAGGGTTTCAGACTCTGCCCTTTTTTCTTCTTACCCTGGAAGATTTAACCTATTCTGCTGCTGGTGACTCTTAGATGTATATCTTTAGGCAGGCCCTCTTTCCAGGACCCTAGACTGCATATCTCCAGTATCTGCTTAGATGTCTCCAAATGGGTCTGCTGCAGGCTCCTCAGATGCAACCTGTTCAGAACAGAATGTTTATTTACTTCAGGAATTTCTCTTCCTGTTGTCTTCAAATTATAGACAATGGAGTGAATCATCTTTCTCATAACCCAGCTCTGGAACCTGGGATTTATCCTACATTCTTCTCTTTTCCTTGACCCCATGCATAGCCCCATATACTCCCACAGCCAGGACATGGGAACTGTTCCACATCAGGAATTGGCCTTGAAAGCATCCAAGGAGTTATCCAAGGATTGATGACAATTCTGTGCTCTTCTCTTTGCACTGGGTCAGTGTGAATAATTAAAGATTTTAGTTTCGCTCTCTCCTGCCTTGCTTTCTTGCCAGAGATTATCTCAGCAACCCTGAGGGTAAAGTGGGAAGGGGGGTTGACTGCACAGGAGACGATGAGGTGCTATTGGGGTGGGTGAGGAGAATTTCTGCAAACTCTTTTAACAATGAACAGGGATCATATTCAGAATTTGACCCACTGATAAAAATTCTCAGTGTGTCATAAGTTATAAATGTCAGAGTCTCTCCTGGGAGTGGGAAGGCTGGGCCCTAGAAAGAGGAGACAATTGTTATGGCAATTATTGTTTCACAGTCATTCCAAGGGCTGATCCTTTCTGACTGCTTAAATCTACCCTGACTTTCTGTGGCACAGAGACTCCCAGGGTATGGTTGGGCACTTTCTCCAGACTAGGGTTAGGAGAAGGTTCTTCCTGGCCTTTATTTATACTGCAAAATTCCTGCTGAAGAACTGTAGTACCCTTTGCCCCTTCTTTCTTCCTGCTTGCTCCCAGAGCAATTGTAGTTCTAGCTTCATGTTACCAAATAACTCCCAGAAGAACCTGTGGCTCACCGTTCATGCAGACCCCATAGTCAGACCTCACGTGCCAGCTGGACAGCCAGGGCCCCTCCTCTCAGGAAGCTTCCTGTTGTAGCCACGTGCACTAATATTGAAAAACACTGGAGGACACTCAGTTGTAAGTCCCAAGTGATTATGTTTATGAGTGACTGTCTTAAAACAAGATCTTTCATGGAGTAAGGTTGAGTAGATCCATTCCACAAGTATTTATTAAATACTACTGTGGGCAAGGTGTTGTCACTGGGTCATAAAGAGATGAGTAAGATCTCATTCCTGTCCTTAGGAAGCATGGAGTTTCCTAAGGAAGCTATATTAATTTCCTATTGCTGCTACAATGAATTGCCACAAATTTGGTGGCTTAAAACAACACAAATTTATCTTCTTATAGTTTTGAAGGTCAAGAGTCTGAAATGGGTCTTCCTGGGTTAAAATCAAGTTGTTGGCAGGGCTGCATTCCCTCTAGAGGCTCTAAGGAAGAAACCGTTTGCTTGCTTTCCCCAGCTTCCAGAGGCTTTCCTCATTCTCTGGCCCCTGGTGTCCTTCCATCTTCAAAGCCTGAAATGGCCGGTTGGTCTTTCTCAGTCAGCATCACCCTGACACCGCTTCCTGCATCACATCTCTTCCTCTGATTCTCCTGCCTCCCTCTTACAAGGACCCTTGTAATAACATTGGGCTCACCTAGATAATCCAGAATAATATCTCCATCTCAAGGTCTTAATTTACTCACATCTGCAAAGTCCCTTTTGGGATGTAAGGTAACATGTTCACAGGTTCCGGAGATTAGGATGTGAACAGCTTTGGGGGGGGGGGGCATTATTCTGTCTACCACAGAAGGTAACATAAATCTTTGCCGCAGCGTCAAAAAAGATGCCCGGATGAAGCATTGGGTCTCCCTCAGTTTCTGTCATTGTTGGGTTTGAAAATCAAGTGACCCAGGTGCTTGGGAAACTTTGGGGTGGCCCCACATTTACTCACAGCCAGTCGCTCTTAGAACTGTGGAGAAGGGGGTTCTTGCCTAGACGACCAAAGGCTGTATCACATGGCCAGTTATGCCTGCTGCCACAATCAATTTTCAAAAATTTTCATTACTTCAAAACAAAGAAAAAAATATATAAAAAGTAAAAAAAGAAATAACAAAGAACACTCAAACCATCCCATACCCCTAACACTCCCCCCCATTATTTATATATTTTTGTCATTATTTTCTTACTCATCTGCCCATACACCGGTTAAACGGAATGTCAGTCACCAGGTTTTCATTATCACACAGTCACACTATAAAAGCGATGTAGTTATACAATTATCATCAAGAATCAAGTCTTCTGGATTACTGTTCAACAGATCCAAGTATTTTCCTTCTATCTATTCTAAAACACTCAAAACTAAAAGAAATATTTATGTAATGCTTAAGAATAACCTCCAGAATGACCTTTAAACTCTATTTGAAATCTCTTAGCCACTGAACCTTTATTTTGTTTCATTTCTATTCCCTCTTTTGGTCAAGAAGCCATCCTCAATCCCATGATGCCAGGGGAGGCTCATCCCTGGGAGCCCCGTCCCTTGTAGCTGGGGAGACTTATACCCCTGGGAGTCATGTTCCTCATAGAGGGGAGAATAGACTTAACTTCTTTTTATAGCTGAATAATATTCCGTTATACAGATACACAACATTTTGTTTCTCCATTCATCTATTGACGGGCACTTAGGATACTCCACTTTTTTGTGATGAACACTGGTATACAAATATCTGTCCAAGTCCCTGCTTTCACTTCCTTTAGGTATATAAGTAGGAGTGGAATGGCTGGGTCATATGGAAATTCTATGTTTAACTCTCTGAGGAACTACCAGACTGTCCTTCACAGCAGCTGCATCATTTTACATTCTGCCAACAATGTATGAGAGTCCTATTTCTCCCCATCCTCACCAACACTTGTTAGTTTCAGTTTTTTTTTAATAAGAGCCAACCTGATGGGTGTGAAGAGGTATCTCATTGTAGTTTTAATTTACATTTTTCTATTGGCTAATGATGTCAAGCATCTTTTCATATACTTATTGGCCATTTGAATATCTTCTTTGGAGAAATGTCTATTCAAATTCTTCGCTCATTTTATTGAAATGTTAGTACTTTTGTTGTTGATTTGTAGGTTTTCTTCATATATTCTGGATATTAAACTCTTATCAGATGTATGGTTTCCAACTGTTTTCTCCCATTCTGTAGTTTGTCTTCATTTTCTAGATACTGTCCTCTGGCAAAAGTTTTTATTTTGATGAAATGCATTTTATCTATTTTTTCTTTTGTTTCTTGTGCTTTTCACATAAAACCTAAAAATCCATTGCCTACTACAAGGAACTGAAGATATTTCCCTATGTTATAAGAGTTTTATAGTATTAGCTCTTATATTAAGTTGTTGATCCATTTGAATTCATTTTTGTGTATGGGATTGATGATTTTTTAAACTTTGAAAAAAATCTACATTGGGGTGGCAGTATCTGGTTTACAAATGTAGTGAAGAATAATTTTACAGTGCTCTGATGAGTTAAGTCAGAGCACCCAGCACCCTGTGGGTCATGGCAGAAAACAGCTCAGGTCTCCTGGGGCTGCCAGCCAGCTCTATTACAGGAAAAGTGAGAGTTGGACACAGTGCATGATAGACACCTCCTCAAAGTGGGATGAGACAAACTCATTGAGAGGCATCGAAATCGACAGCCCATGATTGCCTGCTACTCCCTGGCGAGTATAATGTAATATTTAACATATTACTTTAAATATTTCTTGTTAAATATTTCAAAGTAATCCAAGTTCTATACTTGCCTTTCTTGAATACCGTGAAGGGGAACATTTAGAGCAACAATTGATTAACATGCCTTCTTTCCTCTCCTGCCCACCTTGCTCACATACCCAAGTCTTCTTGTGTCTCTCTCACCTCCACCTCCCTGAAAACCCTCCTCCAGCTCCAGCTCCTGTGAGTTTCATGGCCGCTCTCCCCTCTCCCAGTTCTCCATCACCAAAGCCACAGGATTGGTCCATCGAGGCAGGAACTCCTTGGAGGGCAGAACAGGGGAAAAGCTTGAGCAAGCCAGAGGGGGAGAGGGGTTGAGGTCACTCTTGGTGTTAAAAGTTTTCCCTCCAGGGTAGTGGTTGCTGAAAGTTGGACTGTAGTGATGAGAAGCAGTTCCCGACATGCATCTGTGCACCCATTGTTCACTGTGGGCTTTCAAACCATCCCTTCAATGCACTTAGGCCTCACATGGGGATTTAAGTCCCTACTCATCTCTGAATGTTAAGCCCTTGCCCGGGAACCAAGGTAAACAGTGAGGGTCCCCAAGACAAGCTGAAAAGTGGCCCAGAAGTGGGTCAGACCAGTTCAAACCGGGCACCCAGAGGTGTAAGACTGAGAAACAACTCTGAGTCAGAAAAAGAAGGTAGCGATGCCATCCTAGAGAGCCCCAAATGTCACAAACTGATACGTTACTTGGGCAATAGGGTTGTGGTATGTGTTGCCATGGTTTTTTCAGGTATTGCATGTTCCAAGAGAGTGCTTCATGCCAGTACCCACTTGGTTTAGAAACTGATTATGACACTAATTGATACAGCCCTTGCTAGTGACACAACTTCTCTGCTGGGAAGTTTATCAGCTTAAGGCTTGGGAATAGACTTCCTGAACTCTTACAGCCCCTTGCTGCTGGTAACCAGCACAGGAAATTTGGGCCAGGGCACTGTGAATTGAAAGCGGAATTGCTGTCACTGCATGAGAGTTGCAGTTGACCTTGAAATCAGGGATGTGGTCTCAAGTGTGTGTGACCTTGCAGAAATCATTGTACCTCTCAGAGCTTCAGTTTTCTTGCTTGTGAAATGGGTCCGTGTGGCTCTGTGTCTTTCTGATGGCCGTCTCTTCCCTTCTTTTCCTTCCCATCTTATGTACCATCTCTGGTCCCTGGTACCTCCTTTGGCTTCTTTACTAGTCCCTGATTTTTTCCTCTGCCTAAGGGGCACCCAGGACCCTGAACACCCTGAGATACTCTCCTGTTCTCCTGTCAAGCCCTCCTACATGCTCAGACCAGGGTTTTTCAGCCAGCGCCTACTAAAATTTGGGACTGGATGACTTGGTTGTGGGAGGCTGCCTTGGGTACAGTGGGATGTTTAGCAGCATATCTGACCTCTGTCCACGTGATACTACTACATGCAGTAGTATCTGGCTCCCCTAGTTGTGACAACCAAAATTTGTCTCCAGACATTGCCTATTGTCTCCTGGGAGGCCCACATTACCCTGATTGAGAACCATTGCTCTACACAGCTTAATGTCTGAGGCAGGGCTAGGATTTGCAGTGATTTCACCTCCCTTAAATTTTAGATCTCTGCTCTGAAACTGTTTCCTGGCAAATACCCGATGAAGGCAGCACAGTCACCTCAAACCCTCCTGTGGCAAATGATTTGAATCTCAGCAGGATTTGAGCTAAACTGATTATCTCTCTGGAAATAACAAAGGGTTTAGTTTTTTTTGCATATTTTTAGTTTATATTAAGCCCAGGTCATTTCTTTTCAATGTGAAGTGGGTTTTATTCTTTCTCCTTTGTTCCCAGTCGTAGTTTTATGGCCTTCTCTGAATCCCTCTGAGCTCCTCTTTTTATTTTTGAAGCACTGGTTTTACCTGAAGAAGAGTTTGACTTCTCTACTTTTCTGTTTCCTCAGTTTGATAGAAGTCCCTCAGTAGATCTATGAGTAAAACTTAAATCCCAGAAGAGAAAGCCCCTGAGGAGACAGCAGGTGGCCTGTGATGGTGGCTCTGGAGCCTTTTTGAGCTGGGCTGTGGGGAGAGTGATGGTAGCTCAGGAAGGCATCAGGCAGCGGCTCTCCTCATGCTTTCCGCACACAAGGCTCAGCAGCTCAGAGCGTCTTGCCACAGAATTCAGTAAATACAGAAAGGCAGTTTGAAATATTCTGCCCAAAGAAAACTTCCTGTTCTTTGGAAACGAACTGAAATGTTAGCTCATTGGTGTCGTTCAAATCTACTCTCCATTTCCCTTGAAGGTGAAGAGCATCTCCAATTGGAGGGTACAGTGAGCGTGTGTGAATGCGTGTGAGCGTGTGCGCGTGTGTGTTCAGAGCCGCAGCCTGCACTCAGGCTTACCACAGTGCCTCAATCCCCCCTCCCATCTGGACTCTCCCCTTGCCCATGGAGGGCTTTGCTGCTGGGTTTGTAGACTGAATTCTGACTCCAGGACTGGAGCTTGTCAGAAGCTAGAGGAGAGCATGAGGGGCTGGGGGTGGTAGGCTCTGAGGAGGTCTGAAGGCAGACGGGCTAGTGCACTAGTGAGGACAGCCAGACTCTGACCCAGGACAGCCTATGGGGAGAAGGTGTGAGGCTTGCTGTCTTGGAGAGGGTTCCAGGCCATGTCAGTGCCTGCCTGGGAAGAGCAAAAGGCAGAGGAATGGCTCGGATGGCCTCTGCATGCAGCCACTCTGGGCATCTCCCTTCTGGAAGGGGGGAATGTGCCTAGAGGGGGAGGGAAGGAGGTAAGAAGAGACAGTATGAGGCCTGAGGAGTCACAGAGCACTTAGATGCTGCCACTGTGGCCCATTGGGCAGGGGTACAGGAGATGGTGTCAGAGGACCTAGGTGCTATACATTTCTGGTCTCCAGGGAGAGACATTTTTAACTTGAGACTGAGTATGATAAAAGACTGAATAGAACACATAATAAAAGATGTGGTTCAGTTAGGTGCTGTGATCAGGGAAGCCTTCCTGGAGGTGGTGGGCTTGAATAAAGAAGGAAGGCAGTTGAGGAGAACAGTGTTAGCAAAGGGAGGGAGTAGAGAATTTATATGTGCATGTGTGTCTTCAGGGCCTTTTCTGACTTTTTGTGATATTTCTGAAAGATTAGTAATAAGAGAGAAGGAGTGTTGGGTAGTGTACCCAGGAAATGCATAGCGTACATTGGGCAACACTGCCTAACCATATGAGACAACCTAGAAATGAATGAAAACAGCATTTCAGCAAGATTTAAATAAGGTTGTCATCCTAGAGAAGGTTTCTCTTGGCATGCCACGGGGCTCAGTGAGTGGCCTTGTTTTGCAGAATTTATTAATGACTTGAATGAAGAAAAGGAAGACCTGCTTATCAAGTGCATAGATGGCTTAAAGCTGTGGGTTATCACTAATCCATGGGATGACACAATTGAGATTAAAAAAGGATTTTGCTAGGCTGGAATATACCCAAACTAACCAGGTGAAATTCTGTGGAGACAGATGTAAAGCCCTACCCGTGAGCTCTGAAACATCAGTCATCCAAGCAGCAGATGCAGATGAAGCTTGCGCTTCAAGCTCAGGGAAACGCACCAGCCAGGAGTGGCTGCAGGCTTGGGCCTAGGACAGAGGAGCACCGCCCACACATCTGTCCTCAGCATCGTCAGGCTGTCCCCAGAATCATGCACTGCATTTTGGGAGTAGCATTTCCTCCAAGATTCTGGCAAATCGGAGTGTGTGTCAGGGATGACCTCCAGCAGAGCACAGAGGGACTGGAAGTCTTGTCACCCAAAGAACTTGGAGATCCTGAGAGGGCTGAGCTCAGGAAAGAGATTACCTAGGGGAAGCGGTGAGGGGCTGTCTTCCAACATGTTCCATAAGGCAGAACCAAGCTCAATAGATATGTTTGAAGGAGAGATTCTGGATCATTAGAAAGAGCTTTCTAATAGAACAGTTCAGAAGTGGCAAGGGCTTTCTTTTGAAGGAGGGAGTGCCCACACAAGCTGGCTGGATGTCCAAGCTAGAATTATGTAAGAAAGGTTTCTACACTGTGTGAGTCAGACTAAGGGGTCTCTGTGATCCCCTCCAGTTCCAAGCCTTTGTAATGTCTGATATAGTGGACAGTTCACAGTTGAGTGCTGGAGCAAAGCCAAGGCAGGGAGTGTTTTATTACTTTATTCATGTAGTCAATGAACATTTATTATGTTCCCGTCACTGTTCCAGGTGCTGGGGATATAGCAGGGAACCCGACATAGCTCTTCAGAAAGCAGAGCAGCAGTTGGGGGGTGGGGATTGACTGCAGAGGGGCAGGAGGGAACTTTTGGGGGCGAGGGAAATATTCCATGACTTGATCAACATGGAGGTATGCATCTGTCAAAACTCATTGAATTCTACTCTTAAAACAGATGCATTATCTTTTATGTAAATTATATCTCAATAAACATGAACCTTGCATTCCAGTGGGAGGAGAGAAACATTAAGCAAATAAACAAATATGAATGGTGGAGAGCAGAATGGTGAAGGATAAAGCTTTTGTGGAAGGGAAGTGGATGGGGTTAGAACCATCAGGAGGGCAGAGGAAGGGACTATGGTTTCAGAAACGATTTTGCCTGTTCGTCTTCCCAGGAATATGAGTGCCTGGAGCAGGAAAACACGGTGCTGCGGAGAGAGATCGGGAAGCTGACGGAAGAGCTGCGGCACCTGAGTGAGGCACTGAAGGAGCACGAGAAGATGTGCCCGCTGCTGCTCTGCCCCATGAACTTCGTGTCTGTGCCTCGGCCGGACCCGGTGGCCGGATGCCTGCCCCGGTGAAGCCCAAGGACCCTCCTCCTCTGCGGAGCGAGGAGCCTTGCTCTTTTCCACCCCTGGGCCGGGGGCAGTCCCTGCGCATCTGTGTACAGGGCGACCTGCTGCGGGGCCGCCGCCGCCCGGCTCCCCGCGGGTCCCCCGCACATGCGGCTCTGCAGGAAGCCCCCGCAGGTGCCCGGCGTGGAGTCCTCCAGTGAATCCAGGCAAGAAGGCACCCTCGGGAGCCACTTCTCGTCCACTTTGGCAGCTAGTAGGTTCCGCTGTTATGTAGAATCGTTTCCTCTAGAATTTGGATAATAAAGTTTTGTGTTTTTTTTTTTTTTTTTGGTCCTTTCTCCAAGTTCTTGGAATTAAGCGACACAATGCACTTTCTCTTCCCAAAGAGGTCTGCTTCTGTCTCCTCAGGTTGTTTGGTAGCTCGTGGGTCTTGCTTCCACGTCCCGGTTCATTCCCCCAATAGCCACATCCATGGTGGATGGAGAGGCCCCTTTCGGGGCTGTGGAGCAAAGGGCAGTAGGACTTCCCTGCTACTCTTATGCGTTGAGAAGTCAGGCCCAGCCGGGTCACAGAGGGGTGTGCTAGGCAGGAAGCGTGCTTGTCTTCTGCTGTGTGTGGCTCTGTCTCCATCAGCTCTCACATTCACGCTGGACTGTCACCAGGACGTTTTCTACTCCAGGCCGTTTTTCTGCACTGTACACTCCCCGCTTGCCTTCCCAAGCCATCAGTAGGCATAGGATCAGAAGACAGGCTTCTTTTTATAATAACTTGTATCACAGTTGAGTGGGAGAAATCTGCCCCCTTATTTAAACAAGCAGATATTTGGGTAAATAAGGAGACGAGCAATTTCCTTTCAAAAGACCGCTCCAACTCTATATTCTTTTGGGAAAAGCAGGACCAGGCCAAATTGAAGTTGGCCACAGAGAGGAAAGCAAATTGGGAAAGCACTTCCCACCCCCTCCAACTGTCTTCCCTGGAACCAGAGGGGGTTGTGGAGGGTGGAGTCATTCCATGGTAAAGGGAACAAGAAATGAGAACAGAAAGGAAAGCTCTTTGTTGCAAATGTAGATGGTAAAGAAAGGAAAAAGAAAAGAAAACAAAACAAAACAAAATGAAAGAAGGAAGGAAAAAGAAGGAAGAAAGAGAAAGGAAGGAAGAGAAAGAAAAAAATAGATTGTTGCCCCTCGCAGGGGTGATGGACTTGCTGACTTCATACAGATATTATTATGGGCTACTCCCCCAATCCATCCTTTCCTGGGGAAGGCTCCTCCTTCCTATTGGAGGTCTGCCCAATCTCTAACCTGTGTAGGCTGAAGGTTGCAAATTTCCCCTTAATTAGAGGCATTTATAAGGGTTTTGTGAGGCTGGTGTTAGATAATGGCTGATGGCTGCTGGGAGTACCACATCAAAGCTTCCTGAATGTAGCTGTTTCAGGGCAGCTTTAGTGCAAGAGATCTTAAAATCATCCAGTCTGATCTCTTCACTTTACAGGTGAGGGGGTTCAGAGAGAGGACAGGACTTGTTCCATGGCACCCGTGAGTGAGTGGCAGAACCAGAATGAGACCCCAGGTTGGTCTGATCCCCTCCAGATCCACTGTTGAACTAATAGAATCAGCTGAAGCCACACTACAAGGAGGTGATTGGGGCAGGGTCCTGCTCAGCTGGTGTTCAAATGTGGCTAAACCTTCTGTCAGCACCTCACAAGGCTGGCCAGGACTGCCTCCTGCAGGTGAGCAGCAAGTCTGTGAAGGGCAGATGGAGAGCCAGGGTCCCAGGGGATTGTGTGGCCTGAATGTAAACATGTGAAAATGTGTGCCTTGTACACACAGGCATGTTGCTGCTGAGATCTTTCAACTCCAGCACTTCCTATCCCTACAGAAAGCACTTTACTCTCTGCCTGGGTCTCAACCTGATCCTGCAGTACTTCCATGTTCTCCTGGCTTGCTGACCCCTATAGCTGACCTGGTTTCTAAAATCCAAGCTACCCTATCTGCTGACCTGCCCTGACCCCTACTTCCCCTGCTGGTTCTGCTGGCTGCTTCCCCAGTCCACTGCTGACCCCAAGGTACCCATGTCTGCTGGTTCCATTGACCTGATTCCTCTAAGTTTTGTCCAGCCTGACTTCATACAGTCCTCGGGTTCCACATAAACAATTCAGGGACCAAGCTCTTTCCATTTAGAGCTTCTGTGTCCCCAAGGTCTGCCTTGGCTGGGAGACTAGGGAGGAGAGAGCCCGTGGAAGATGGGTGGTGGTGAGGATTATGGCCAGTCCTGCAGGTGACAGTGTATCATTTTCTGCTCACATTCCACTGGCCAGAAGTCAGTCACGTGGTTGCACCCGCTGCCAGGGAGGTCAGGAGATGAAGTTTAGCCATGTGCCCAGGGGGAGAAGGATCTGGGTTTGGTGAGTATTGTGGTCAGTCTGTGCCACATGAAGATCGAGCTTTTGCTCCCACCACCTCACTGAAACTGCCCACTTGGAGGTCATCAGAAAGCTCCAGTTGCTAAATCTAATTAGCACAGCTCAGGCTTTATCTTCCTTACTTCCAAACAGCAGATGGCCTTGGCTCCTGCATTTCTTCCTTCTCCTCCTCTCTCTTTACCTACTGCTTCTTGGGATAAAGGGATCTTCTTGAAGTCTCAGTTACCATCTAACTCCATGCTAACTCCTACATCTGTCTCTGGCACGCCCCCTCTCCACTGCGGGCAGACCTGTATAACCCGCTGCTCATTAGGTGTCTCTGAGAGGTTGTTTCACAAGTGCTGCCAGCTCACATGTTCAAAGCTGAGCTCAAGAGCTCATCAGCTCTCCTTCACACCTGCTTCTCTCTGTCTTTACCTGTTTAATAATGGGCTCCACCATCCACCTTGTCAGAAACCTAGGGTATCATAGTTGATTCCTCCGAGTCCCTAGGCTAACCCACCAAGTCCTGTCAATTGTATCTCCTAAATATCTCCCATATCCAGACACTTGGCTCTGATATGCTAATTACTTTATCAGCTATCCAGAACTTTATTCAAATTAGCTGCTGACTGCAGGGGCCTGGAGACCTGGCTTCCTCCCTAAACTATATTTATTGAGATTGAGCTGGAATTTAGAGAGGGTCAGGACTTCCTTCACTTTTGATATCAAAGCAGTAAATTTGGAGACAGGGAGCCGAAACTGGGATAGCCCAGGATGGAGGGTCATGGGGCTGGGGGCTGAGTCCCCTCCGAGATGACTGGAGGTGTGACTTTCCATGAGAGTTTTGCAAACCAAATATTCACTGAGCTTGGCTGCTAAGAATCTCCTTACCAGCTCCCAGAGCTGTCTCAGCTCTCCAACTTCTACTCTGAAAAAAAAGTGAAAATTCTGTATAAACTTTAGAATCTATTATTGCAGGAGAAACATGGGAAGCAGAAATTTGCTAAGGGTTGGACTTGCTTGGGCATATTCACACTGCTGTTAGGTGCCAGACCTTGGCAGGCATCTGAGTTAAAAGTCTCAGAGCAAGAAATGAGAATGTTCTCATATTGACTGAAGTGATGAATGCATAACTACGTGATTATACCAAGAGCCATTGACTGTACATTTAGGATGGATTGTATGGTGTGTGAATAAAACAGTTTAAAAAATAAAAAGAATTTTAAAAAAAGTCTCAGAGCAGCTGGGGAGAACGGAGGCGGGCTGAGGAAGGCCCCCTCAGCATAGAAAGTGTTTGAGACAGAGGCAGTCTGCTTCACACTCACACAACCACACCACTTCCTGTCCGCAATCCCGCCCGGTGTTGCACCAGCCCAGCCTTGAAGCCTTGGGGTTTCCATCAGCGAATCAGTCTCCAATTTTGGCCCCAAACCTTGGTAAGAATGATGAGTCTAACGGACAGGAAAGCAAGAGACCCAAAAGCCCCTCTCTTTCCCATCAACACCAGGGTCTCTACCACCAGGGCGTACTTACTGGCATGGGGCTGCATGGGGCTGTGGGTCCCACCCCAGCAAGAGCTAAAAGAAACGGGCTGTCCCAACTTTCACTGATGCCTCTTCCTTCCCATGATACCCAGGAAGTCCTGGCAAGGTCAACTGTGCCACAACAAGGTTTTAAGAGAGCCAGGGAGCAATAAGAAAGAAGGAAGAAAGGAGCAGAAGGAGGAAAGGAAGAGCATGATGGAGATCCCTGAGCTCTGAACCTAAACCATCCCAGCGCCTAAGGAAGTTGTGTTCAATCCCAAGGAAGGGATGCTATTGGAAGCCCAGCTGATAATGCCACATTATTTGAGAGGTGACGGTAGGACTGGCCACGGACAGATCTCTGGAAACTGCCTTATGGTTGGAATCGAGGGAACTTTCCTGGACTGCCCACTTGGAAATTGACCACCTTGATGAAAGAGATCAGTAGAGTCACCACCACTTCCAAGGATATCGTCACCATTAGCATAACTGTTAAAGTAAATCTATTCAAGCCCTGTAGCGTCAGGGGACTAAATTTATATGGTTATAAAAAAGAGATATTACTTTGGAATACCTCATAACACACACAAACACAAAAACGCCAGAAGTCTGTGTTTGACAGCTGCTGGTGCGCTTGGTGTGGTGTGCTTGAAAAAACTTACACCTTAAGTGTGGGGCTGTGTTGAAGGCAGATGCTGCCCCTTGAGACAGCTTTCCTTCTCTTTTGGGTGTTCTAGCATGACCTTTTCTGGTAAGATGTTCTTAAGAAGATCAGAAATGTCGCAGATAAGACCAAAGGCCACTGGCCCAGAATTCTGACCACAGCCCTGAAGGAAAGTGAAGGGAGAGTCCAGTGTTTGCATTCTATTAACACCATCCTGAAAGGCCAGAGAAGTACTTGGAACTTCCCTGATTTCCCTTAATAGCCAATTAATCAAAACTCTTCCTGAGTTGGTTCAGGTTTTCAGTCATTTTTTGCAGGGTATAAAGTCCTGTTCTGTTCTGAACTTGCCTCTGGCAGCGTCCGAATCTCGAGGATGACATATTCTTGGACAGCGGGCTCTCCATTGCCTGGAAACCTGGAAAGCAGGGCCATTTTCCAAACACCCCCAGCTTCTGTGGTGCTTCTTCTCAACTTCTCCCCTAGATCAGTGGCAAGGGAAAAAGTACCTTCCAAAATGTCACAAACCCAGAGAAGGTTCAATTCACCAGATAGAACTTTTCAAAATTGAGAAAGAAAGTTTGAGAAACAGCGGTAGTGGCCAACATCCTTTAAAGAATTGAAAGAACAAATGAAGGTACCTCACAGCAGTTCTTTAACTGCTACAGCTACTCGTTTTACTAGTTAAATATTGTTCAAACCGTTGGTGGTTACACACCCATTGTGTGGGAGCAGAACCAGCAAGGGAAAGACACCCCCTTACACCTTAAAAGGATGTGCAACTTCTGAGATTTCACCTCCAGACCTGACTCCTTTTGAGCAGAGGAAATCTAATGATTTTCTCTATCTGATTGGAACAGGGGACACCACTACCTCGATTGTGAGCGGCTAGACGGCAGGGAACTAGTTTTCTTCATCTATATATCCCTGGTGGTTTAACCCAGTACCTAGTTTGAGCACTAAAAAGAATCTGTTTGAATTACCTACTTAATGAATGGCTACTTCCTCCTGTCTTCATCACAATTAAGCCCTCACCCCCATTCCCACCCCCACCCCCAATCACTTAATGTTATTCTATTTGTGATGTGAGTTTCTCATTGTTTACCCCGCTTAATAGCATGGACCTAATCTACTTCCTTTGTTCCTGTAATTCTTCATCTATGTCCATATGCCTGTAGATTAGGAATTCCCGTAAATCAGCAGTGAATCTAAATCTTGTTGCAGCATCAACCAAATGCTTAATGAAAGCCTTTTAACAGTAGGCTGCATCAGTTATTGTCTTCAAATTTATTTAAATGTAAATATTGTTATGTTTTTATTTGTTCTACAATCATTGCTATGTAAGTCCTTAATATTTGCTTAGGATTGTTGAATCTATCATGTGTTTATGAATTAGTGCCCAAATAGGTGCATAGAGGAGTTGGATACACAAATCGTTAGTGACTCTGTCCTAGAGAACAAAATTTAAAGGGTTGGTGCTGTAGGGAGAAGTTCAACAGGAGAACCGGGCATTGTCTGGAGGACTTGCCTCAGGTCATCACATTATAGTCCTTGGTGTCTTTGAGCTATTTTACAACTCTGTAAGTTGTAGCTGATTGATAAAAGTGCGAAATAATTCTTATTTATAGACATGCAAATTATGTCCGGTCCACAGATTGGCCAATTTACTTTCCTGCCCCACCCCTCACTGAGAAAACAGTTTGACTCTATTTCCACATTCATTTCAGTACTCTGAGTCTATAAATATGTCTGTTCTTCGAATTCTCTTTTGAACTGATTATAACTGCTTGGTTCCCTCATTGATTAATGATCTCTAATGAATAAAATTTTTAACACCTGTTCATTTTATATCTGAATAAGAGTCATGATTTGACCTTTTTTTGGAAATTATTTTTAAACAGTGTCAGATGATCTTAGTGTTGTTGGAAGACATTTCCCCATGTGGACACAGCCACCAAGAAAGCCAAGCAGCTTACTGACACTGAGTGACATCTCCAAGAAGCAGCAGTTTCTCTGGGGCTATCAAGTCTGCTTTGCTATCCAGGCTGTGTTATCCCTGATACTGGCTGTTCTTTCCCTCATTTTTCCTCTGACTCCTAGGCATCCTTTAGGTCACTGGGGAAAAGTCACTGTTTCCAGAAGCCTTCCATGGTTCCGTGCAGTGACCATGTACTTCCCATGACTGTATCCGAGTCAGGCCTCCCATTCTGTTGTTATTGCCTGTTTAAATAAGCAAATAACCAATGAATGGGTCCTAATGTGAAAGACACCACAGCATCTTTTATTCATCTATTCTGCTGTCTGACTTCAGCGAGCAAACTTCTTGCACCTAAATGAAATCTTTGTGGAAACATTTCCCTTTCTTCTATTTCAGTAGACACATTACCTTTTTTTCTTTGCTATGTATTTACACATGCTTGGAGATCGCTGCTAACACCTGTTACACCTTCTCTTTCTCCTTGTCTTTCTTCCTCCTCTATCCTCTTCAGTAAATGACAGAGCGCACAAAACTAATTATATATAACTTGAACCTGGATAAGCACCTGAAGGCTTTGAAGGCAGCCAGATCCAACACGTATCCCTTCAGTCCGTTCTCCCAACAGCCATGGACAGTTCCAGGCCACAACGAAGGAGCAAGCAATTCCCCGAGGTCAACCTGGGGGTCACCCCGAAGAGGACATGACCCTGAAGACAGCATGCAAGCATCATCCTCTAAAATACAGTGATGGTTTGCACTTCCCTGATTCATCTGACCCCTATAGAAAGCTAGAAAAGTAAAAGCACGAGAGGTGCTTTGGCGCCCAGATCAGACTGATAGCAAATGTTTCAGAAATATCTGGACCCTCCTTCAAACCCGGATTTCAGAAAGGCTCTGTGGTTCATTTCCATTTTACCCCAGGGATGTGCAAATGTGGTTGGTGGTCACTGAAGTTTCTTGGCCTTCCAGCTTATTGGGTGAGAAAATATGGAATCCTGTGTCTTTAAGAACTGAAACCATCTAGAAACAGGATTTGATACTCTGTAGGAGATGGGAGACTTCCCTTTTGCTGTTCAAGTTTCATCTTCAGTTATCAGGAACTGAGCGGGGGGCACCAGGCTTAGAGATGCAGCAACTCAGGTCTGTGAAGTAGCGGCTCTCTGGAGATGAATACACTTTTCTTTCTTTTTTAATGTACCTCACCACAGGGAAAAGTACGTTCAAGAAAGCCCCTGATCAACTCCGCACGTCCCTTGTGTTTGCTGGAAGAGAGAGGCGCCAGGTTTTGTCCCCAGTGCTGGTGGTCGTGGGACGTCCGTGTGTTGCCCCTTGTCCAGCGCTTGCAAAGCCCACTGCTCTCCCCACTGGCTGCGGTGGGAGCACCCTGCAGGGGCACAGCGCCGAGCCCAGGCTGTGCTGGTGAGAGCAGGCTGACTTACAGCTGAGCCGTGGGGCCCTACGCCAGAAGTCTTCAGAGTCACGTGGTCCCACCGGCTCATTTGCAGCCCAAGGTGCCAGAGAAGTGCCTCTCAGACAATGGTGAGCAGCAAGTCGGGCCTGCCAGGAGTCCAAGGATCTTGCCTTCCTGTGCTGTGGTTTCGCAGCCATTCCACAGAGCTACCAGGACACTGCCTGACACCGGCTGTGCTCTGCATGTAGTTGTGCTGGTTTATCTCTACTTGCCCCCCTAAGTGCACATATCCGTTTGTCCTCTGCCTTGCTGTCTGTCCAGGAGGCTGGCCCCCACCTACGCCCTCCCTGGGTTCTCCTGATGGCTGGCTTCCAGTCGGTGTCAGTTAATGGGAGGCACCAGGAGGAGACTGGAGGCTAAAAGGAGAGGGAGGCCAGGTTGCAGTGTTGCTTGCCTGTCTCTCCCTCAGTTCCCTCTTGCCGTGGCTCTGGCAGTGACTACATTCCAGTGACATCCCTCTGTGATTACTGCTTCTCCTGGAGCTACCACCAGGTTCCTGCAATACCGTTCCCTCCCCTCGCTCCTTCAGGCCTTGATGTGGTAACAGCTTCCCACGCTTGATAGTCCTTGGGTGCCTCAACATCTCTTATTGGTTCCCTTAACCCTGCCCACATCCCTGTAAATTGTCTCTTCATTAAAACCTCTTCAGTTGATCCATCTCAGGGCAACCCTGGAACCCCAGCTGGCACGCTGGTCAAAGCCGTTCCAGCATTCTAGACCAAGGGGCAGTTAGCTAGAAGCTAAAAAGAAAAACAAAACCACAACAAAAATGAAACCATGGAGATTGGTCTATACTTGCTCAGAGCCCTAAAACTCAGCATCTGTCCAGCTAACTAATGCCCAGAGAACACCTCCCTCACCAGCAGGCTCCTACCCATGGAGGCAAAAACTGAAGGGCAGGTGGGAGCCGGCCATCTCCGCTCTGCTGGGCACTCTTGAGGGACAGGATCCCTGAGTTCTCTATGGGACGTGTGGACCTCATTCTCCTCCCAACCTCCCTCACCCCCATTGCCACAAGTAAACCTTCTCTGCCTTGCATTTCCGAGATCCTGGAGAATGAAACCAGTGTTCACCCATATTCTCAAGCTAGAAGGTACAGCTTCAACTGGACTTCTCCTGCTGAGTCCAGGTGGTGTCCAAATCCTTCCACATCTTCCTTTTCATCTGCTCTCTCTTCTCCATCCCCGCAAGTATCACCTTGTTTAGACCAGTAGCTCTCAACCAGGATCAAATGGAGACTTTTGTCAAAATGCAGATGCCTTAACTCCCCTGCCCCTTGCCCTCTAAGGGAATATAAACATTTCGGCCAAGGTGTGGGATGGGTAGTGGGTGTTTGGGATGCATTTTGCCATCACCCACAAGCCCCACGTTCACTGGGTACCATTGGTTTTGACATTCCTTATCTCTTAACTGGGATATCTTCTTCCCTGATCTGCCAGCCTCTAGTCTCCATAGTCTCCACACAACACCAGAATTACCTGTCCAGGAGCCAGATCAGATCATTTCTTTCTCCTGCTTAAAAGTCTCCAGTAGCTAAAATGAGAAAATGATCAAAACCAGCCTCCCTGGTCAAACGAGGCTCTTTGCCATCTGGTATGTACCAGCCTTCCAGCTTCATGAAGAGGAGTATGATGAGAACACAGCAGCTGGTGGGAGGAGGCAGAAGAGGACAGGCACAGACAACAGACAACATTCAAGATTTAGGGACTCTGAGTGCTGAGGCCGAGAGAGGAGTCTTAGACCCAGAGGTGTCCTCCAAGCCTAGGGTCCGTGAGCTCCCACCAGGGATTTGTAGGAGACTTTATCTCCTGAACAGTTTCACGTTTTCTTGTAACAACCCCCCCTTATTTAACTAAATGGAATGAGCATCTGTTCCTTTTGACCAGTGACATCCAAGTAAACCTTCATGGACTTCTCTCCCTGCTAAGTCATCTTATGACTCCCAGTTCAAATGTCACCTCCTTTGAAGAGCTTCCCCTGAGTCATCTAATCAGAGCCAGTCTTCCTTCCTCTGGGCTGCTGTAGAATTTGTACGTGTCTCTGTTACAGCATTGGTCTTATTCTATTTTAGATTTACTGTATTTTTTTTTTATATTCTGTATAAATTTAGCATCAGCTTGTCAATTTCTCAAAAAAAAAAAAGGCTAGTTGTTTTCAAATGGGATTGCATTGAATCTATAGCTCAATTTGGGAAGAACTGACATCTTGGTAATATTGAGTCTTCAGTCCATGAGTGTGATATATCTACTCATTTATTTAAATGTTTCCTTTTTCTCAGTAATACTTTGTAGTGTTCAGTGTAGAGGTCTTGCACATCTTTCCTTAAGTTAATTTCTAAGTATTTTATGTTTTTTGATACTATTGTAAATGGGATTACAAGATCTTAATTTTCCAATTACTTGCTGCTGTTATATTGGTTTTTTATATATCAACCTAATGTCCTTTAACCTTGCTAAATTCACTGATTATTTCTAGTAGGGTTTTTTTTTTATAACATTGAAATTTTGACTTAGCTACCAAGTTACAATAGATGCTACACCCCAAAGGAAGTACTAGACTGCATGCAAAGACTTACCCCCTAAAAAGGTAGCTTAAAGCTGGTTACATGACCACTGAGACCTTTCAGTTACCTTGAGGATTTAAAAGGATGGAGAGAGAGGAGATTGTGAAGGGATTTGTGAGGGCTACCTCCTCCCCTTATAGTCAAAAAAGAGGAATTCAACAGGAAACTCAAAGGGCTCCCTCCATATGTGCCCCTGCAGTCTGGAGGTCCAAGGACAAGAAAAATATTGGAATGCAGCTGTAGTTGGAGGTGGGGGGTGGGGGCTTGCTGCTGCAGTGTGTGCCTCCTGTAGGCTCAGGGTTTGTTCAGGGAAACCTGCACAAGTTTTCCTGTGCAGCAGATGGTGTGGGGGTTGTCTTATGTCGGTGCCAGTCCCAGTCCCCCCTTGTCCTTCTCTGGCCTGTCAGCTGGAGGCTCAGAAGCCCAGCCCCTGCCTGCCCGCCTGTGGAGCACAGGACATTCTCTCACATTTGCAGGACCAATCAGGCACAGGCAGGTCAGGACCTCTGGACTGGCCCGGGCCCAGCCCTCAGCCTGGTGCCTTGCCTTTCACCCTCCCTCAGCCACCAGCCCACCCAGCTCCTGGGCTGGGCTGAAATAGAGACCCCATGGATCTAGACTCCTATTTATTTTCTGTCATGGTGCTACTCCTGAAGGGGCTTCTCTTGCCCCTTCCTACCACAGCATGGAGACAGAGGCTGCCCCTCATGGGATTTAGACCCCACCACCACCACCTACTGCCTTCTGGGAAAGCCTGCTTTCTGGGCTTCTTCCTGTGAGAAACAAGCACTATTTCTAAAAAGGAATAAATGCTCACCCGATTGTGGAGAAGAAAAGAATTTTTTCATGATCTTGCAAGAACGGGCACACAACCAAAGCCTGGTGGTTGGCATGCCGAACAATAGACCCAGCACTATTTATTCCCTATGCCTAACTCGCAAGTCCCTCCCCTGTTTCTCCAGTGGCTGGATACTTCTGAGGTTACATTCTATTCAACAGGCCTAACTAGCCTATGCAAATTTGAAACATTCAAAATAAGTCTCCAGAGGAGCCGAGAGGTCACTCTGGTGGGCACTCTTGCGCACACTTTAGACAACCCTTTTTAGGTTCTGGAGAATTGGGGTAGCTGGTGGTGGATGCCTGAAACTGTCAAACTACAACCCAGAACCCATGAATCTCGAAGACAATTGTATAAAAATGTAGCTTATGAGGGGTGACAGTGGGATTGGGAATGCCATAAGGACCACACTCCACTTTGTCTAGTTTATGGATGGATGTGTAGAAAAATAGGGGAAGGAAACAAACAGACAAAGGTACCCAGTGTTCTTTTTTACTTCAATTGCTCTTTTTCACTTTAATTATTATTCTTGATATTCTTGTGTGTGTGCTAATGAAGGTGTCAGGGATTGATTTAGGTGATGAATGTACAACTATGTAATGGTACTGTGAACAATTGAATGTACTATTTGTTTTGTATGACTGCGTGGTATGTGAATATATCTCAATAAAATGAAGATAAAAAAAAAAAAAAACCCACAAAATAAGTCTCCTGTGAACTTGAAACATTTGAAGCAAGGAATGTTTGAAACAAGTCTCCATCCCTGACTATAATTTTTATGCCCAGGCCTCTTTCCTTTGTTCATTAACTGCGGAGCCAGTCTGAGCTAGTTTGGTAAGAGGTTATGAAGGTACTTTAGGAACCGCTACGCCGGAGTCTCCAACTGGCAAGGATAGTGGGCGGATAAACAGGAGGACCGGCCACTGATTACAGTTTGGCTTCTTAACCCTCTGCCAACCCCCAAACTGCCCCCACCCTGTGTGAAAGCTAAACTCAATCTAATTCTCACATTCCTTGCCCACTGCTCCTCCCATTCTAGGGGCCAGTCACTAAGGTCAGGGCACACATGACCTGTCCCCACAGGCCCTGGCTTGTTCCCTCTCTGCTTCCCTTCGTCCCAGAGCATCATGGAGAGCAGAGCAAAACTCTGAAAGGAAGCTCACTGCCCCTGAATACCCAGACAAGACTTTTCAAATTGTAACCTGTTTTGGAAGCACCTGGGGGTCTTGTTAAGCTGCAGATCGTGACCCAGGAGATCTGGGGTAGGGCCATGATTCTGGGGTTCTAACAAGCTCCTGGGTGATGCCGGTGCTGCTGGTTCATGCAAGGACTCAATACATTCCAAGGCTAAAGTGATTTTTAAAAAGTCATTCTTTTGGGTCAGCTCATGAATTCATAATAATTCAGGTAGGGAAGGCAGTCTAAATTTTTGAAAAAGGTAAATTGTTTAAATATTTTAAAGCACCATGGTTTTTATTTTTTTCAAGGATATTCATCGTGAAGGAATGGAGTGGCTGGAGGGTAACAAGAAGAGGGCTCTGTGCATGTGCTTCAGTGAAGAAATAAGCCTGATTTGACACCAACAGGTCTGTTTTGCTGCTAAACATGAGGACCTCAAAACAGACTGAAAATGCTCAGTTGTCTTCCATAGGTTAAAGCAGTGTTTACAAGATACCCATTTTTTTCTTGACAGCATGGACCACTTTTAGTTTTTATTCCTAGCTCCCATTTAGTGGGTTTTCTTATGTGCCTTGAATAAATGAACACATAATTGAATTAATTTGCTTAGAAATGAGTTTCCTCATAAGTTATATGAAAGTAAACTTCAGCTCAATCACTCACTAAGTTGTCACAAAATCTGTGTAGGATTCGAATTAATAGTGTTTTCCCAGGGCCAGTCCCAGTTTCCTGCTCCAGCCCCTGCCCACCCAGAAATGACCCAAGGTGGGTAAGTGTGTTTCTCTGAGAAGGCCGACAGGCAACAGCCAGTTTATCACCACCTCTCTGCACTGAGCCTGTGCCTGGGGACAGGAGGGTTGGCAGGGAAATTCACAGGCTGCGTCTGGAAGTTGCTGGGTATATTGTTGTGTGGTTGTGGTGTGAGTAATCAGAGCAGGGTTGAGGTTGGAGGAGTGGGGTTTTCCTGCAATCTCTGGGTTCTCTCTGGGTATTTAAGGAGGCGAGTGGCTCTGGCAACCAGCTCCACAGCTGCCTCATCATTTGCATGCTAATTTACATGGCTGGGTCCTTGACGCTCATGGGTAGGCATTTTTCTGGGGCATTTAGGCAGATACATGCTTTATGTATAGTATGCAAATGAGAATCTGTGACAAATGATGAAGGATCAGGGAACTATATTTCTACCTCTTTCCTCACTTCTGCATTTGCACCAGAGATGCCAGCTGCTAAGGCACCAAGGTCATGAAGTTGGAGCAGGCCAGTGGATCAAACGAGGGGCCACCTTATGAAGAACTTCAGTGGGGCCCTTGGAGTTGGAGGGGGGAAGACATAAAGAAAACAGCAAACACAGTCCTGGCTTTTGAGGAACTGACTGTCTGAGGCAGGAGGCTGAGCAAAGAAAGATCCTGAGGACCATCATGAAGGAACTCCTGTGCAAATGGGCTTAGTGGGCACAAGGGCACAGGGTGGTAACTGCAGAGAGAGCAGAGATGCTATTGCCTGGGAGAAAGCCGCAGACGAACTAGGTAAATGTGCCCTCTGGGGAGTTATTAACCTCTCTGGACCTCAGTTTCCTGTCTGGGTAGTAAGGCTAATAATACCTGCCTTGCTTAGCTGCTTCAAGGATTAAATGAGATAATGAACGTAAAATACCTGGAGGAGTGCCTGCTCTGAATGGAATCCATTGTATTAATCATTGTTCATAAGATGAAACTATGTAACAACCGTGATGATGACTTGCATATTGAGCGTTCCAGCTGCATTTTCCACAGTGCAGAAGGCCTGTGCTGATCTCCCCCACTCCCTCAGACCTTGGGTTTTCTTAGGGATCTACAATATCAATGAAATGACTAGACAGAGATGCTGCCCAAGGCCACCCAACAGGATGGACCAAAATGGGGTTGAGTGGTCCACTCGAGAATAGAGCCTGGAACTTATACTCAGGAACAACACAGCTAACTTATCATCCCCCAGCCAGCAGCTGTCACATGTGGGAGACTGAAAGGCCCCCTGGCAGGCTGATTAAGAGCAGTGAGCCAACCTGCCTGGGTTCAAATCCCAGCTCCGTCCTTTAACAGTTGTATGACCTTGGGCATGTTATTTAACCTCCCTGTGCCTCAGTTTCATGCTCTGTCACATGGAGATAACAAGACTACCTACCTCACAGGGTTACTGTGAGTGAGAATCAAAGGAGGTATTACACGGAAGGCGGCACACAGAAAATATGATGCAAATGTCAGCTATTCGTATTTAGTAAGAATCCTTGGGTATGAAATTCTGGGTTTGGTCATTCTTCTTGGGTAATTTTTGATGAGGGTGACTGGAAGCACGTAGGGCAGTGTGAGGCGGAGGGATGTGGTCAGAGGACAGAGAACGACAAGGTGGGACAGGCAGAGCCTGCTGCTTGCCCTGGACTATGAGTTCCTAGGGAAGGAAAGGGCACCAGAGAGTGGCAAGGATGGAGGAGGACATGAGGGCCCAAGGTCAAACAGTTCCCCCAAAGGATTCTTACTTATTTTCTAGGAGCACACACGGGGAGGCCAGGCCTTTGCCCAGGATGCCATCCCCTCATTCTGTAGATGGAGGATGGACATGTCCACAAGACCCCTCTGTGGGCCGTAGCCACCAGCTGCAGCCCGTCTTCCCACCCCACGGACGGCTTCTCACAGGTGCACTGGTGCACTAACCTTACCCTGGAGACACCTGACTTTTCTTCTATTTTTTCCTCTTTCCATTTCCTCCTTTACTTAAAAAAAAAAAGAAAACAAATATATATGTTGCATTGTATGTATTTCTGTAAGCTACCTTTGGTCTTTCTTGGAATAGGCAGAGAATAAAGAAAGAAATGAGTTCCTAGAGTTCTTATTAACCTTTCTTGAAGTTTTTACAGATGTGATTTCAAATACATATTTTTCAGAGGAGCCCTTAAAAAAAAAACAAAACTCTTTCATAGAATACCTATATATATGTATATAAACAGTTTTGCTTTTGTTAAAGCAGGGAAAAGGATCCCAGGCTCCCACCCCTTGACCTTCCTCTTGTCTCCCAAGGCATCTTTCCCAAGCCCTGTTTGTAAACCACCAGTCTGCTGCATGAAAACCACACTACAGTGTTGAGTCTATAATTTTGATGAAAAAATAAGGAAGTGAGGTATTTCTTTTGACCTTTCAGACAATTTGCTAATTATTGGTGGACATTAACTGCTGAAGAATGAACATTAGCTAATATCTAACAGGAGAGAACAATGAACAAAAACAAAAGTCCTGTTCACCCTTCTATGATTTAAGCTAATCATCTGTGAATTTAAGTAACAATTAGACCTTAATTTCCATCAATGCAATGAAAACAGAAGGAATAGTTAAATGTGGGTCCTTACTATGAAATATGAAAGAATAAAATTTAAAAGTAGTTTTGAAAATGTAATTGGGAAAGCCATATGGACCACATTCCTCTTTGTCCAGTGTATGGATGAATGAGTAGAAAAATGGGGGCAAAAGAAAAAAAAGGCACACAGTGTTCTTTTTTGCTTTAATTGTTCTTTTTCACTTTAAGTTTAATTCTTATTATTTTTGTGTGTGTGGTAATGAAAATGTTCAAAAATTAATTTTGGTGATGAACACACAACTATATAATGGTACTGTGAACAATTGAATGTACGCTTTGTATGACTGCATGGTATGCAAATATATCTCAATAAAAATGAATTAAAAAAAATAAAAGTAGTTTTGAAACTGAGTTTTAACTGGGAGGAGGGGTGCTGTAATCAGAACATAGTCTTTTATGTCCCTCACCCATGTCTCCCCTCAGACCACTAATTTGGCATTCCTCAAAATGTCCCTCTCCCCCCTCTCAGGTTTAGCTTTCTCTCTCCAACCTAATTTCCAAGCACCTCCTCAAATCCCAGCTTCTTCATGAAGTCCTTGTGGTCTACTCAGTCCCAACCCGGTGTCACTCTACCAACTACCAACTCATGTCTGCATGGATGTGTGTGTGGCTCCCTCAGTGCAGGGAATAAAGCGTGTGAGTCACTTTGGACACACTGGGAGGCCCACCCCAGGGTGGTGGGTGCCCAGTAGCTGCTAAAGCTGTTCCCCAAGTCTCCCTAGTGCTTAACATGGTAACTTGCTTCCAGCAGATGCTCCAACATATTAAATTGTTGAATTGATCCCATCACACCCATATATAAGCATGGCTGCATTATGCATTTAGAAAATTAAAATGTGTAGTTTATCAGTGTGTTGACACAAAGACAAACTTATTACTATGATATGTTAAAAATTCTCTTTCAGCCTCAAATTTCATTTTTCTGATATTAAAAAAAGTGAAAATATTTTCATGAGCCTCTATAAGTACTGTGGATCCTGGGCATGGTGCATGTATATTAGGCTGCCACTTACTAGCCAAGTGGACTTGGGCAAGTTACTTAACATCTCTGGGTTTAGTTTTCTCTTTGTAAAATGGGGATGAAAATAGAGCCTAACTCACGGGATTAGATGTTAACTATTACTTGCTTGTGTTGCTCATTCAAAAATAAAGATTCACAAAGGATACAATCTTAATTTCTGTTTATGCTCTGATGCTACCTCAAATCTAGTTTTTTTGCTTTATTCTGGGCAAAATCCAAAAAACCAAACCAAAACAAAACAAAACAAAAAACCCCAAAACGGACTTCCTGCTTCAAAGATAAAACAAACAAAACCAAACCAAAGTCTCTTCCGAGACATCCAAGGACTCCTGCCAAACACCAACTTGATGAGTTCATAGTAAATGAATCAGACACATATGGCTTAGATTTCCCTTCTAAAGTCCCAAAGGAGAGAGGAAGGCTGGAGGGACTTTGGAGAGTGGCCGGCTATGCCAGTCCCACCCGTCAGCAGAGCAAGAGTTTAGGATGTGCAAGAGCCCCTCAGACATCTCCTGTCTGGCCCTTTCCCCTGGGCTCAAGTCACCTTTCTCATTTGAATTGTCCTCCCTGGAGTGTAGATGCCATCAAGGGGCCCTGCCTGGAAACCATACAGTAGCCAGGGCAACACACACCCAAATATCTAGTTATTGCTAAAATTTCAACCTCCATTCCATTCCCAGCTGCAGACAAGCAGGAGTTCTAAGAAAGAGCTGACGGCAGATTTGCTCTCTGTGGATGATGTTTTCCAGGAACTCAACTAGCTTCCTGAGAGACGGCGCACACTAGAACCTTCCAGGTGGCCGGCAGTAGAACTCTGGAATGACTCAGATGTTGACCTGACCCAGGACAGGGTGGGTTACAGCCTAAACCACACCCTTCCCTCAGTTTTTCAAACTACATCCGTTTCAGTGGCAGCTTCAGCCCCCCTACCCAACTCCAACCAGGAAGCCTTGTTAGATGAACCAGAAGCACTTTCCACCCACACCACCCTCCCACCTCCAATGCTCTCATTTGCATATGTGGTTAGCTTTTTAATGAGATCCTAGTGATCTGTGAACAGCTTTTGCGGGGCCATCTGATAGAATCTCATGAGTTAGATCACAGCTTCTTCAAAGCTCTGTTTGAGGTCTAACCTGGTACAACCCCCAAACCAACATGCTAGGCAGTCGGCCAGCACACATGGAGGGACCGTGTGCTGTGAGCAAGGTCTTTTGCCAGGGTAGTGCAACACAGGGAGAGATGTCGAGGAAAAACCTGACCCGTGGAGCTGGAAAAGTCAGGGAAGACATAAAACCCCAGAGAACTCCAAACCCAGACATCTACAAACTGCCTTGTTGACCTGTGGGACTGGGCAGCAGCTTTCCACACTGTCTTCATCTGGTCAAGACCAAGGTTTTGGTTTTGAAGACCTCATGTTGAGTGAAATAAGGCAGGCACAAAAGGACAAATATTGTATGTTCTCACTGATATGAAGTAATTAGAATAAGCAAATTCATAGTCAGAAACTAGAATACAGGTTACCAGGGGCCAGGCTGGGGTGAGGGAATGGGCAGTTAATGCTTAATGGGCACAGTTTCTGTTTGGGGTGATGGAAAAATTTTGGTAATGGATGGTGGTAGATTGTGAATGTAATTAACACCGCTGAATTATAAATCTGAATGCAATTAAAAGGGGGAATTTTAAATTGTATATATGTTACTAACATAAAAACTAAAAAAAAATACTAATGAAGGAAAAGGTTAAATTAGGCTATATTAAAATTCAGCCCTTCTATACACAAGAAGCCACAATAAGAAAGGGAAATGGCAAGCTGACCAGGAAAGGATATTTCCACATGTGTATCCAAAACAGGGTTCATTTAGCTGTCCAGAGGGTTTCTGCATATCTCTAGGAAAAACACAGATGGTCCTGTACAACCATGGGTGAAACTCTTTACAAAGGACAGTGCCTTCCTTGGCGGGTGATCTCGCTGCCCTCCCCCCTACGTGGGACCCGACTCCCAGGGGTGTAAATCTCCCTGGCAACGCAGGATGTGACTCCCAGGGATGAATCTGGACCCGGCACTGTGGGACTGAGAACATCTTCTTGACCGAAAGGGGATGCGAAATGAAACTAAATAAAGCTTCAGTGGCTGAGAGATTTCAAATGGAGTCGAGAGGTCACTCTAGTGGACATTCTTACGCACTATATAGGTTAACACTTTTTAGGTTTTAATATATTGGAATAGCTAGAAGTAAAGGCCTGAAACTATCAAACTCCAACCCAGTAGCCTTGACGCTTGAAGATAATTGTATAACAATGTAGCTTACAAGAGGTGACAGCGTGACTGTGAAAACCTTGTGGCTCACACTCCCTTTATCCAGTGTATGGATGGATGAGTAGATAAATGGGGACAAAAACTAAATGAAAAATAGGGTGGGATGGGGGGAATGATTTGGGTGTTCTTTTTATTAATTTTTATTTTTTATTCTGATTCTGATTCTTTCTGGTATAAGGAAAATGTTCAAAAATAGATTGGGGTGATGAGTGCACAACTATAAGATGGTACTGTGAACAGCTGATTGTACACCATGGATTATTGTATGGTATGTGAATATATCTCAATAAAACTGAATTAAACAAGAGGGTGTCTGAATGGCTGCAATGCACCCAAAAGGGCGCCAGGGCAAAGCAGAGTAAATCTACAAAGAGCTACCACTGCAGGCTCACCAGACTGGCCACATGAGAAAGGCGGGGATGTCATGTGGTTGTGCAAATTGGCATAAGCACTGTGGAAAACTGGTGGCTGAACGTGTGCAAACCTGACACATGCCCATCGATAGCTACTTTCCCAACAGAAATGTGTACATTTGTGTTACCAAAGACAAGGGAGAATGTTCTGAGCAGCATTAATCACGAGAGCCCCAAACTGAACCTCCCGATGCCCATCAACTGAAGAATGGATACATCAGTTGTATATTTTCAAAACATAGAATGCTGCAGCCGTGGACATGAACCATCTGCACACTTGCAACAGGATGGGTGAACATCCCCTAGTGTTGAGGGAAAGAATCCTGACTCACAAGAGACCACTGCCCCTCAGTTAAGTTAAACAGGGAGTCACCACATGACCCAACAATCCCATTCCTAGTTATATGCCCAAAGGAATTGACAACAGGGACTCAAACAGATACATGTGCGTGCATGTCTATAGCAGCAATTTCCACAATAGCCGAACGGTGCAAACAATCCAACAGCCCATCAGCAGATGAATGGATAAAACGAAATGTAGTATATTCCTACAGTGGAATTGTTCAACCATAAAAAAGCAATGAAGTTCTGATACATGTGGAAACTTGGATGAACCTTGAAAACATTGTGAGAAACAAGCACAAGCTAGTTTGGTAACAAGTTATGAGGCTATTTTAGGAACCTCCACCCTGGAATCTCCATCTTACAAGGACAGTGGGCAGATAAACAGGAGGACTGGCCACCGATTACAGCTTGGCTTCTTAACCCTCTGCCATTCCCCTGAGCTGCCCCCCGCCCCGTGTGAAAACTGAACTTAATCTAATTCTCACAATATACTCAGTGAAAGACACCAGACACTTTAAAGGGTCCCAAATTGTATGATTCCCTTTATGTGAAATGTTCACAATAGGAAAATCTATAGAGACAGACAGTTGATTGGTGGTTTCCAGGGGATGGGGATGAGGGAGTTGGAGAGTTACTGTTTAATGGGTATGGGGTTTTCTGCTTGGGTGATGAAAATGTTCTGAAACTGGGTAGTAGTGACCATTGCACTACATTATGAATATAATTAATACCACTGAATTATACACTTTTAAATGGTTAACATAGTGAATGTGGGATATGTGAATTTTACCACAACAACAAAAAAATTAAATACCACTTACACACACACACAGACCAAAGTTCTAGGGTCAGGTTCTTCCCCTTTGCCCAAGGAGGCCTTAACACAGAGCACAGTCTAGCCAGGCCCGAGTGAAAATAAAACCTGCTTTGGCGCCAGCCCCATCCATCCTTAGACCTCACCCTCTTTGGGAGACAGAGGGGTTCCGTGGCCTAGAGGATTCAAAAGGCCACAGGTCTCACCACTCAAAGCTGGCAGGCCCTGACCCCCAGCAGAGAACAGAGGGGACGCTCAGCAATTACACCAGCCATTCTATGTAGGAACCCACCACCTGAGAGATGAGATGGAGGCAGAATTGTGGCCAGAGGCTGTGGTTTGGGGCGGCCATCGTGGCTCATTCTAGTTAACTCTACTCCTGGCGATGGCCTGTGCTGGGTGCTTCTGAGCATAGATTCATATAAGGCACAGTCCTTGGGCAGCCTGACATCCTTTATGAGAAGTCAGCCAAGAATACCAGGCTGCCTTCGTCAAATGCCAAATGGCTGGCGCACACACTAAATGTTAGGTTACTCCATAGAGGAAAAGAAATAATAACGGTAACATTTCTTGAGCACATATAATGTGCCATGGCATTATTCTAAATGGTTTATATGTTATTTAATTTTTCCACCAACCCCCAAAGGACGTACTCTTATTATTATTCCCATTTTGTAGATGAGAAATGTGAGGCCGAAGGAAGTTAAAGAACTTGCTCCGTTTCACACAGTTTTTAAGCGGTAGATCCAGGATTTGACCCAAAAATAATGCCTCTTCACACACACACACATTGTTTTAACTGATGCGAGGAAGAGGTGACAAGTAGGAATGGGACTCTACCTCCTTTTGTATCATTTTTAAAAATTCATTTTTAAAATTGTAGTAACATATATACCATAAAATTTGCTATTTTTACCATTTTAAGTATACAATTCAGCGGCATTAGTTGCATTTGCAATGTTATGCTGCCATTACTACTGTCCATTGCCAAAACTTTTTCGTCGCCCAGAACAGAAGCACTGTACCCATGAAGCAATAACTCTCCATTCCCACAATCCCGCAGTATCCTGTAATCTACTTTCGGTCTCTCTGACTTTGCGTATTACAGATGTAAGTGGAATCATACAATATTTGTCCTTTCCGGTCTGGATTATTCCACTTAGCATAATGTGTAGTTTATTTTTAACACAAGGAGGGCACGGCGAAGACGGATTTTTAAAGCGCGAGCATGCCTTAGCGCCAAGAGTTCATTTCTGGCGTCCAGTTTTGCAACATTTAAACTCCTCAGGTCGTGAGCGTGCTGAATCATACCGTGGAGAGCAGTGGGCTGGGAATGGCTGACTGGGTTGGGGAGGGACCGAGGGGAACGCGGAAGGGGAGGGGGAGGGGGGCAAAGACGTTCCCTTGGGCGCAGTCCAGGGGTGGCGGGGAGTTCCCGCCCGCGGCCGGCGAGCGCTCCCCGATGCAGCCTCCACCTCCGCGGGGCCGCAGGGCGAGCGAGGAGAGGGAGCGCGGGGGGTGCCGGTGGGGAGGGGAGAGCGCTCTTGAGTCCTTGGCGGGGCAGCTCTGTCCTCGGGGATCCCGTCCTTCAAGGGTCGCGGTCCCAGGTCCTCGGTCCGAGAGGGTGTCCCCCAGCACGCAGGAGTCTCCTGAATCGCAGCGCCATCTCGTGGCCGCTGTAGGTCTACCTGGGGCTCCCCTGGCGATCTTCCCAAAGCCCGCCTGCCTGCTCGCTGGGTTCGAGTTGGCCTTCGCCTAGGGCAGGGAGCCAAGAGGGGAAGTGGGCATAGGTGCCGGGTTCTGAGGCAGAGCCAGATTTGTCCAGGCTCTGAGAACTGTGCTAGCCCACACCTTCCTGGCTTCTCAAAGCGTCGCACAATGGAAGGAATAAACTGATAGGGCTGGGCAGGCCAGAACCATGCATCCTTGCTTTTGAGCTTTTGCCTCTAGGCCTCAGTTTTCTCATCTGTTAAAAGGCATAATGGTTCCAGGTGGAGAATATATTGCAAAGGTGCTGGAACAATGCCTTTTACTTAGTATGAACTCAGTTCGTCCTTGTTGGTGTTGTCACCACCATCACAACAGGTCTCAAGGTGGCTGAAACCCGTACTTGGCAGATGGCAGCTGCTCTGGGCACGTTGCAAACTGGTAGTGAGGTCTTCTTAGCTTCAGCTCAACTGGAGAACAGTCCTAGTGCTAAACATTTGCCTATTTTCACAAATGATAACAGTCCACCCAGTCTTGCAAACCATATAAAACTATCCAGCTATTCCTTTCATCAGCCCAGGAGAATGCACCATCTTTGCCAGCTACTCCTGCCTCCCACAAGTACCTGGAGGAAGCTTCTTGGAACACGCTGGTCCACTTCCAAACAGCATCAAAATACGAGAGGAAAGGGAGAATGGGGAAGATATGGGAAAATATTAGCCAACCAAGTAGAAGTAGCAAACTCAATAGTTAGCTCGTAATGAGAAGGGTTCACATTCATGAATCTTAGTTAAAGTTGGTCTCTCCATTCCTTCCATACTCTTGGTTGGGTCATGCTTCACTTACATGCGCCATCTCATTCAATGTTCTTGACATCTGTGAGGCATATAATGATCATTCCCATTTTACAAATGAAGAAGGGGTTCTAAGAAAGGTCAAGTGACTTGCTCAAGGGCACAGAGCTCATGAAAGCACAGCACAGACTCATTTGGACTCATCTCTGATTGTGGCCCTTTCCATCTCAGCGAGCTGCCTCTCAGACACCTGAGCATATTTTTGCGGGGCTGGGAGAGCAGATGGCAGATGTAAATCAGCCTTGGGCCCTGCCCTCCAAGGGCTTTGGTCTTCACTGAATTGCCTGCCAGGTACACTCTTAACCAGCTCACAATAATTCGGAGACAACTGCCAAATGGTCTGCCCTTGCTGGGCTCCTGGCTCTGCCTCTCTTCATACCCCTGGCACATTTGGTCCTTCCAGACCACAGGTTGTGTCCTGACCTCTGGCTGTTTGCTCTGGGTCCTGAGACTCCAGCAAAGCAGGAGGCCTACCCTTAGGGACCAGACCTCCCAGGCCCTCCAGCCTCAGAAGGCGATTCCTTGTCCTGGGTGTCTCAGAGGCTACAGAGACCCAGACTGAGCAGAGTCTCAGAACTGAGCCCCCACCCCCACCCCCACCCTTGACCAAGGAGCTCCCTCCCCGACTCAGTGCTGCCCTCTGTCTCTTCCCCACTTCACCCCCTGGCTTGAGGGGGAGAGATCAGGAGCACCAACTCCTTCCTCCAGGCCCCAAGTCCATTTCTGTTTTTATAGTTAACATGGCCTTTAGAGTAAAACAACCTAATTTAAACTCCAGGTCTCTATTACCAATAGCTTGTGGTTTTTTGGACATCTTTCAAACTTTTTTATGTTAGTTTCCTCAACTGAAAAAATAGGCAGAGGAGGACCCAATGCCCAGAGCTGTGCAGACTGAATGACACCTTGTCTGTTAGGATTCTGTCATCTAAGGAGCAGTTAGTAACTCCACTTTCCTTCTTTTGACATTTCCCACCTGCCTTCTGGCAAGCCCATCCCTGGGGGTACATAGGTGGGTGAGCCAAAGTCAGTGGCTACTGGGAGTCTCCACCCCACACCCTTGCTCTGCTTGGACAAGGGCAGAAGGCCTGAGACAGGATCTAGCTGGGAGAGTGGGGAACGGCAGGCGAGGCTGCCGGTCCAATGGGTGGGTGCCTGGTATGTGAACTCTGCAGCCAGGTTCTGGAAAACCTGCTCCATGCCAGCTGGGCTGGAGTTGGAGCTAATGGCTTGCTAACGGTTTTCACAGTGAAGCCGTGGAGGTGTGGACAGCTTTGTGACTCATTGTGGTGCTAGCCAGGGAGACAGGAGGCTCCTCCATCCAGCATCTTCTGCTCTTAGCGCATTTGGGCCAGATCCATTCACTTGTTCATTCATTCATTCATCAAACACTTGTTAGGAGCCCAGAGTGTGCTGGGCCCTGGGAATACAGGCCTGGGGTGAGGAAGATGGATTTGAAGTTGGAAGGTCTGGAGCTGGATTCCCTCCCACCCATCTCCATCTCTCCCCACACAGCCCTAAGGGAAGGAGGGAGCTTTCCTCCAGGTTCCTCCAAGGCTCACAGCCTTTCTCCTGGGGTCGGGGCATCACATCGAAGGCCTGATGGGAAGCAGTCTGGGAGGTTAATTGGGAGGCAGGTGGCACCTGAAGAGATGTGAGATGAGGAAGGAGGACGCATGGAGGGCAGGGCCTGGGATACTCAGAGATGGGAGCTACTGACAGAGACTGGCCCAGGGATGGCTTGGAAGGTGAGATGCTAGATCTGGCTTTCGCTGAAGTGTTTTCTTGAGTTTTTTTTCTTTTAGGAATGTAAAGGGAGTCACAAAGTGCAGGAGTGGGGATTGGTATCTACCAACAGATCGATACTAACTGGTATCTATCCCAGCAGATGCCTCTGTGGCCTCAGCTCTCCAGGCCCCATGCCCTTCCTTCCCTGTTTTTCAGTCTTCTGCCATCTCCCGCCCTCTCCCTGCCATCCTCCACTCTCTCTTGGCCCTTCAATGTCTCCACCCTGCAGACTATCTCTGAAGCTCCCAAAGAATCACTGAAAAGAACCATGCCCCCGCTAAAGTGCCCCCCTCCCTGGGCCCCATCTCTGCATCTGCTGTCCAGGATTTGCTTCTGAGTTCAACCCCATGACTTGTCACCAGAAAAGCAGTCCTGAATGCAAAAAAAAGAAGTTTGGGACTTGAGTTAGAAGGTAGAAGGCAGAAGGGCCCTCCTTCACACTCAGCTTGAGCTGTCAGTGGGTCCTTAACATCAATTCAAACCCCAGGCAAATCCTGCAGAACAGGGAAATTGCTCTCAGAGCTCTGACTAGAAGATGGTAACAGTCAAGTGAGTTGGTCAAGGGCACTCAGTGAAGATTAGTACTCCTCTCCCCTTCCTCTCTATACACATTTCCTTCTGGGTCTCAGCCATTCCTAAAACTTCCCCTGTCGTTTCTGTGGAATGCACCAGGCTTCTGACCTCTTTCCCAGGTGCCAGGAGCTACGAGCTTTGGAGTCAGGGTCCTAGGTTCCCATTCCACTGCTGCCACTTACTAGATGTAGAAACTTAGGTAGTGCTTAACCTCTCAGTGCCTCCATTTCCTTGTCTGTAAAATGGGGATATAATGATACCCACCCATTTGGATGCTGTGTGGGTTAAATGAGACGATGCTCCTGAAGGGTTTTGCATAGTGCCCAGTAGAGAGTAAGCTCTCAAAACTTGTCAGCCAGTAGTAATCTCAATAATAAGTCTTCCCTTGGCTGACCTATAAGTACGTTAGACTCAGTATTTCCTCCCTCCAAACCAGCTCCCCTCGCCTCAATTTTAGTTCCCTTAAACAAGGCAGCATTCCTTGTGGACCCGGCCCCCTGGGTTCTCCTTTGTTCCTTTCCCGTGACCTTTTCACTGCCCCTCGTGCCCATGTTCAGGCCTTCACTGGGTCTTCCCTGGGCTCCCGACATCAGTCCCCCCATCCAATCGCCGCCCCCACCACACACGCGGCTACCACACTTGACTTCTGGATTATGTCACTCTCCTTAAGAGAAGAGATACTTCAGAAATGGTATTGAAGTACTGCAGAAATGACATTCCTTGCAATAATAAAAAGACAAACAGCCCAATTTAAAAATGGGCGAGAGGCTTGAATAGACATTTCTCCAAAGTAGATGTAAAAATGGCCAAAAGGCACAGGAACAGATGCTCAACATCATTATCCACTAGAGAAATCCAAATCAAATGAGATACCACCTCCTACCCACTAGAATGACTATTACTAAAAACGAAGAAAAGAAGTTTTAGAGAGGATGTGGAGAAACAAGGAAACTCCTTCAATGCTGATGGGAATGTAAAGCGGTGTAGCTGCTGTGGAAGACACTTTGGCAGTTCCTCAGAAAGTTAAGTGTGGAATTACCGTAGGACCTGGCCATCCTGCTTCTAGGGATATACCCAACAGAACTGAAAGCAGAGACCCAGATTTTCAAACCATATTCATAATGGGACCATTCACAATTACCAACAGATGTAAGCAACCCAGGTGTCTGTCAACCAATGAACGGATAAAAAAAAATGTGGTGTATACATGCAATGGAATATTATTCAGCTGTAAATATGAATGAAGTTCTGATGAATTCAAAAACATGGATCAAACTTGAAGGCCTCATGTTGAGTGAAATAAGCCAGACACAAAAGGACAAATATTGTGTGATCACACTGATATGAAATAATTAGAATAAACAAACTCATAGAGTCAGAAACTAGAATATAGGTTACCAGGGGTCGGGTGGGAGTAGCTGATGGGAAGTTAATGTTTAATGGGGACAGAGTTTCTGTCCGCTGTGATGAAAAAGTATTGGTAATGGTGGTGGTGATGGTAGTACAAGGTTGCGAACATAACAGCACTGAATTATATATTTCAATGTGGCTTAATGGGGGAATTTTAGACTGTATATAGGTTATTAGAGTAAACATTTTTAAAAAATATGACTGAACAACACAGTGAACCCAAATATAATCTATGAGCTAGAGTTAATAGTATAATTACAACAAAATTCTTTCATCAATTGTGAGAAAGTTACCACACTAATGCAAGTTGTTAATAATGGGGAAGGAGGCAGTATATGGGAACTATATATTTTCTGCATGATTTTTCTGTAAAGCTATAACTTACCTGTGCCAGTTTGAATGTATTGTGTCCCCCAAACACCATTATCTTTTATGTAGTCTTGTGGGGCAGATGATTTGGGGCTGATTAGATTTGCTTGGAATGTGCCCCACCCAGCTGTGGGTGATGACTCTGATGAGATACTCCCATGGAGGCATGGCCCCACCCATTCGGGGTGGGCCTTGATCAGTGGAGCCATATAAATGAGCTGACTCAAAGAGAAGGAACTCAGTGCAGCTGTGAGTGATGTTTTGAAGAGGAGCAAGCTTGCTAGAGAGGAAAGTCCTGGGAGAAAGCCATTTTGAAACTGGAACTTTGGAGCAGATGCCAGCCACAAGCCTTCCCAGCTAACAGAGGTTTTCTGGACACCATTGGCCATCCTCCAGTGAAGGTACCCGATTACTGATGTGTTAGCTTGGACACTTTATGGCCTTAAGACTGTAACTGTGTAGCCAAATAACCCCCCTTTTTATAAAAGCCAATCCATCTCTGGTGTTTTGCATTCCGCAGCATTAGCAAACTAGAACATTACCTAATATAAAAACACATATATAAATATGTATATATAAAAGAACTAGTGGCTCCCTAGCAGCCACTGCCAAAGTAACTATACACTCCCCCCTCTGATGGCTCAGAGCCGCCACAGGGTGACCTTGGCACACCTGTGCACCCACCCCCCTGCCCTGCCCCTCACCCATGTGCGTCCCCACCATTGTCATGCTCTGTAAGCAGGACAGACTTGGAAGCCAGTCCAGGGTCAAAAAGGAGAGTCTCTTGGTGCCACCCTCAACGCACCAGCACACCTGCTCCTTTCTGCACTCTGATTCCTCTCCACGATGTCTGCCCTCTCGAAAGGTTTGTAAATCCCATTTATGGTGAGGAGCCTATGCAGAGTTATGTCTTCCAGGGATATTTACACGATTCTCTAAAGGTGGAATTTCAGGCACTGAAATGTACAGGATGTGTGATTTGGGGTGGGGGAGCTGGCTTTCGGGCACACCTGCCCCTCTGCCAGCTGCCTGCTGTCCATGAACAGTGTTCCAGCTGGGTTGGTTCAGTCTTTCACAGCTTTGCAGAGTACAAAAGTAAATTTCTCACCTCTCCTGCTGTGAGAAACAAGCACTATTCCTAAAAAGGAACAAACGCTCACCTGATTGTGGAGAAGAGAAGAATTTATTCACGGTCTTGCAAGAAGGGGCACCCAACCAAATGTGGGGGTTGGCGAGCAGAACAATAGATTCAGCAGTATTTATTCCCTACACCTAACCTCAAGTCCCTCCCCTGTTTCTCCATTGGCTGGATGCTCCAGAGGTTACATTCTATTCGACAAGCCTAACTAGCCCAGGCAAATTTGAAACATGCAGCAGCCCAAATTGGAAACATTTGAAATATGTTTCTTAGGCAAATTTACAACATTAGGAGCTGTTGGAACAAATCCCCACCCTTGACTATAATGGTTATGCCCAGGCCTCTTTACAGCCAGTCTGGGCTAGTTTGCTAACAAGTTATGAGGCTATTTTGAGAACCTCTATTCTGAGGCTCCACCCTGCAAGGATAGTAGATAGTGGGCGGATAAGCAGGGGGACTGACTGTGGATAGTGGGCGGATAAGCAGGGGGACTGACTGTGGATTACAGTTTGTCTTTTTAACCTTCTACCAATTTCTTAACTGCCCCACCCTGCTAGGCACACCTGTCCTGTGTGAAAGCTAAACTTAATCTCATTCTCACACTGCAACTTCCTTTGATTCAAGCAGGGAGATGGGAGAGGAACGACAGACTAACCAGAAACCACAAAAGAACACATTCATCCTTGAGAGTAAGAGGATCCCACTGCCAGACCAGTGGGGAAGCAGGTACATCCCAGGGACCCAGAGGTAGGCTGGAAGTGGACCAGGTCAGCGGCCCGAGTGTGTGCATGTGTGTGCATGTGCATGAGTGTGTGTGAATGTGTGTGTCTGTGCATGGTTACAAGACTCAGTCTCTGTTTCTCACTCCTGAAAGCATTCCCCTATGTGTGTACGTGTGTGTATATGTCTGCATGCATGTTTGTGTGTATATCTGTGTAAATGTGTGTGTGCGCATGTGCGTGAGTGGGTGCATGTGTGTGCCTGTGTATTCATGTGGGTATGTGTGCACCTGGGTGCAAGCGTGTGTGTGCACTCATGGGCACACCTGGGAGCTGGGACAGAAAGTACTGGGGCGTGCCTTGCCCTTCCTCATGCTCTGCCCTGGTGTCTTAGGCGGCCCTGGTCCCAGTGCTACTTGAGCTCAGCAGAGGCCCACTCTGCCCCTTCATATAAATGCCCCTTTACCCACACTCCCAGAGGCAGGATCCATGGGAGGACTGGATCCTTCTTCTGGTTCTGCCTCTGCCTCTTTTCTGATTCTTCCATTACAAAGTGATTCAAAGCTAAGTGATATTCCAGATGCCTTCCAGCTCCAGCAATGTGTGGTTAATTATTTTGGAAAACAGTGGATTTCTGGATGCTTTCAGCTGCCAATAACAAAATACTTGATATAAGAGAACTAAATGATAGGGGCTTATTTATCCAGGGAAATCCACAGGTCAGAGCATGCTCTTCCCAGGGTTGCACGGTGGCTCGGAGAGATCACTAGGGACCCGAGATCCTCCTCCTCTCTCTGCTTCTTCAGGGCAGCAGGATGGCAGTGGTGGCTCCAACCTTCCCTTCCCATCTGTCAGCTTCCTAAGCAGGAGGAAAGGGGGCAGGGGCTCAATCAGTGAGGAAAATCTTTCCCAGAAGCTCCTAGCAGCTTCCCTCTGGCCAGAACTGGGCCACAGGTCTAGCCTATATACAAGTCACTGGACAAGGGAATATGACAGACCAGTCAAGACCCATCTACTTGGGCCAGGCAGATGTTTGAACAAATGAAAAGTTGGGGTTTGGCTAGCAAGAGAGATGGGAGCAGCTCACCAACCGTGCCTGCCACAACCGTGAGGAATGCTTTCAGAAGCAAGAAGCAGAGGCTGAGTCTGGCTGTTGCAAAGAGAAAGGGAATTATTGGGAGGAAGTATGGTGTGAGTTTGGAGAAAAAAGGCAGGAAAGAAGCAGGAAGCACCAAGAATGCCTTTTAGCAGGAACGGCTGCAACAAAGCCCTCCTCACTGGGGAAGAATTCTAGCATCTCTGGGCTTTGCATTGCCCATTCAAGGTTGAAATCTTGACAGAAGAGTCCTATTGGCTCATGCTGGGATTCAAGCCTATACCCTGGATGCCTGGGAGGAGACAGAAGGTGAACTTGGCCCTGTTGGTCTCCAAGGGGGACTCCCACCAAGACCTGGTACAACGGGAACTTCCACTCCACTAGGAAACTGCACGGGAAAAACAAAGCCAAGTAATCCATCTGTGTCCATCAGTGTTCTCCAGAGAAACAATATATTTATTTACATTTATAAAATAAATAAATATTTCTTTGTTTGTTTGTTTGGATTTCTTTTAAGGCACTGGCTCACATGATTGTGGGTGCTGGCAAGTCCAAATTGTGTACAGCCACCAGCAGGCTGGAGGCTCATCGAGGGTTTGAGGCCGCAGTTTTGAGGCAGTTTCTTCTTCTCTGGGAAAACCTGTTTTCATCCAATTATCAAGGGTTGTCTCCTTTACTTAAAATCAGCCAGTTGTAGTTGTTAACAACCCGCTACAAAGGACCTTCACAGCAATACCTAGATTAGTGTTTGATTAAATAACTGAGTTGACACATTACAACTAACCATCTGTTGCATCCCAAGAGGGCCATTCCAGTCCAAAGGCCAAAGAAGACAACGAGCATTTTCTGATACGTGAACTTTTATTCAGGGCTTACTTATAGGTTGAGAAGTCGTGGAGAGATCATGAGGGCTCTCTCAGGCCAGGCAGGCATCTTGTTCACAGGGAAGGCGACCGAGTGATGCAAAGAGACACAAAGCCTTTTATGAGGTTGAAGACAAAGGCCTTCCTAAGGGTGGGGGGAGCATAGATGCAGGAATAGGTCATTCTGACCTGGGGGGTGGTGCAGGAAGGACTAGAATAACACTTGAACAATTACATTTTGCTCTTTTTGTGAGACTAAGAGCCTCTCACTTCCTGCTTGCTTCCCATGAAGTTACATTTTAAGGTCAATTTACCCTTTTTCTCTTTACTGGCTTAGAAAGACAATAGGTTAAATATATAGCTGCCTAGGTCAGGCAAATTGCTGTGCACCAAAGATCTGCAGGCCTGTTTTGCTCAGGCCACGGTTGCCACACCATCAAACCACCTAATATCCAGGAAGCTGATGGACCTGTGTGGAGACCCTGGCTGGGGAACAGCAGGACGTGGGAGGGGCAGCAGTCGGGCTTCTTTATGACCAGCATGATTAATCATTATGGAGCGAAGGAAAGACTATAGGCGTCACATCATTTTGCAAATCTTATTAACTGTTGGGTTAGCTTAATTTGATCACATCAGTAACATCTGTTTAGGGATAGCAAGTTTGCAGGGTGGTTCTCTATCCACACTTCAAAGAATTAGAAGAAATAGAGTTTTTTATAAACGAAAAAGACACTAGAAGGGACTTTGCCTCTGAGGAGCAAGCCTGGGTTGGAGTGTGGACTCAGGGCCCTAACTGCAGCTGCTTCTCCCTCAGGTCTTCTCTGAGGCAAGCCCAGGCCAGAGCCTCCTGGCTCCAGCCCCCAGAAGGACACTGATGGAAGCCAAGTTTCCTCCGGGTCCCTGGCTACTTCTCCAGTGATTCCAGGATGGGTTGAATTAGTCAGGCAGAGAGAAGCAGGGGTCTTGGAGTTTGCAGGTTCTATTGTTTCTGGGGCTAAGACAAAATTTCTGATAGTCTCCCTGTCCTGCGATTAAAATGAATGAGACACACGTCCACACAGAGCCATTTCCACCACCTCTCAGCCCAGGGACCCAGGCCAGAGGTAGAGGGGAAAATGGGTCGAAACAGACACCACAACACTGGTGCTGCGCATGCGCACATGCTCGCACATGCGCACACAGTTCCCCCTCCCAGGGCCTGTCAGCCTGCGACGTGAAATGGAGTGAACTGAGGTCCTAGTGTCGATCACTTTCTACAGTCCTGAACAGAACGCTCCTGGCTCCGGAAGGGCAAAGCTGCAGGGCCCGTTGAGGTTACTGCCTGCATTTCAGTTGGGGCTAAGTGACCTGTTTGATGGAGGCTGCAGGGTAAGAGTCCGTCCTTTCCATTAGTACCCGACGAGGCTCCCGCGACGCCATCATCTTAGGACACAGCAAACATCCTCTCCTACAGCCACTACAGTCCAGACGTTTCAAACCCTTACATCCTCCCTCTAGGTACACTCTCAAAATTAGCAAAGAAGCTCAACAATGGCGGTCATTGTATCATCTAAAAGGAAACATTATCTTAATGAAATTCATGACTTGAGTATTGAAGTCTGATCACTTTAATTTTAATTTTAGTAGTCTTTAAAACACATTTTGTTTCAGATCTTCAGGCTCCAAATTTAATAACCAGTCCTCAGAAACTTCACAGAGTCCCTTGCCAGAACCTCCAGGGTGGGGATTGACCACTTGTGCCTAGATCACCAGGCCTGATTCAGCTCAGGACACCCTGGACAGGACTAAGGGCTCCAAGGCCTAATTCAGGGCCCTGGATGGGAGTGCCAAAAGGGGTGCAGGAGAGCCCACCCCCGTTCTCCCATTTGGAGCCCTCTGTCTCCATCTCTTTCAGCTGAAATCCTCCCGCTGGCCCTCAGGTTCCCACTCAAATCCCGTCCCCCGCCCTGGCCAGGCGGCAGGCTCCTCCTTGCCCAGGTAGGGCCACAGGTGTCCATCTCTCCACAGAACTCACTTGCTCAATGCACCCTCAAAAGCCTGACCTCAAGATTCCTTCCCGGACTATCCTGCTCCTGCTAGACCTCATACCCTAAACTCTTTCCCCCACTATCATTATGACAGGGCTTTTCTTTCCCCCCACCCCTAGCAAGCAGTGTGCTTTTTCCCTTGGTGATTTCACTGGACTACAGATGTGATGTGTGTGGCAAATAGAGCGGGTCGGAAAATAAAAGTGGCTTATACTATCTACATATAAATTTACTTCCAACTTTCTTCCTCCCAAGTTTGTTCATTCATTTGTTCCTCAAATTTATATTAATCACATTCATCATGTGTCAGGTCCCGGAAAAGATACTAGACATAAAAGAAGATGGAAAACAGCATCTAGTACACTTTTCTTCAAAGGGTCACTGGTTTCAACTTCCACTCATTGCTGTGGTTTACCTTCTTGTTTCTGACCCTGAGAGTTCCTCCAATCTGTCTCCCATATAAATGTGACTCAGCTACATGTAAAACACGGATTTAAAAAGTACTGCATCCAGAATTTCTGTGTTTTTAGGAAAGGAGCTGAGGGAAGAGGGACGAACCAGCTCAGGATCACGTTGCCTGAAATTCAACACCTCCAAAGGCCGAGTGGTTTGCTCTCAGATTTGGGAGGCCCGGTGAGTATAGGCCTCAGGATTTTGCAGGGTGTCTCACCTCCCATCGAGGCAAGCCCCAGGCCTCCTCTGCTCATCAGCTCCTTGAGCAGAGGACCTGAAATGGTCATGGAGGAAGCCAACCGGGTGTGGTGGAGTATGTTTCCCCAGCTAAACTGGGAGATTTGAAGGGCAGAGCCTTCTAGAACAAGAAGAAGATGGATAAGGTACAGTCCTTGCCCCCAAGAAGCTCAGAGTCTAGGATAGGAGTTAGAAGTTCACCAGCAGAAAGTTACAATCCACTGTGGTGAGAGCAGTGGTAAAGCTGTACAGGAGCCACACAGAGGAGCATGGAACCTGGAGGAGGAAGCCAGGCGAAGGATAACCCCTGGGCTGACGGGTAGAGGACAAGAAGGCATTAGCCAGGGAAAGCTGGGGCGAGGGAAGGAAGATCTGGGGACACTGGTATTCCAAGGGGTGGGGACTGCATGAGTGAGCGCCTGGACAACAAAAGTCACCATGGTGTGTGGGGGGGAACTGAGGGTAGTTTGGAGTTACTTGGACTTAAATGTGAGGCAGGGAACGGTGAGGGCTGAGGCCGAGCTGCTACAACTCCTCTTATCCATACTGTACTCTGTGCAAACAAGACCCCTAAAGCACATAACTTTTGTGTACAGTTCTGTGGTCCTGATGGCGCTGAGAAGCAGGCTGGAGCTGAGCTTAGTGGGCTTTACAATTTCCTTTGGGCTAAAGAACTTGAACTTTATGCTCATGATCCCCCTAGCTGTCTAAGCCCCCACCTTGGTGTCCTTCTAGGCACCCACAACCTGGCCTTTTCCTTCTTGTTTCTCCATCTTGCATAGAATTATAGCCTTTGGAGCCCAGGCTCTCAGTACAGGAAGACTCCTTAAATGTCATCAAAGGCACCCCCCTTTTAACAAATAAAGACACCCAGGCCCAGACAAGGAATTGATTTGCCAGAGTTCACATGGTCTGCTACAACATCTGCCAGGTCTGTTCTTCCCTCACACCCAGCTCCCTATTAGCTGGTCCAATTGCCAGCCACTTGCTAGTGCCCATGGCCAGGGGCAGCATCATTTGAGTTTCAGGCAGTGTTGGGGTGTAGCTGTCTCCAGCTGGAAATGATGGAATGAGCCCACGATGCTCAGAAACCCCTGGTGCACGTGCAACACTTAGGTCTAGGTTGTGCCCATATAAATTTTGCAGGTCACCACTTTCCCTATACTTATTATGAATGTACTCCCCCCTTTCCGTGATGTCAGGCTGTCCTGTGACTTCCTTTGGCCAATACAATGTGAGGATTACACTTAGAAGAGGCATTAAATGTGCTGTGTGGTCTGACTTGGTCTCCTGAGCTTCTGCCACCCCTCAGGAGGAGAGCATCTCTCTGCTTGTCCCAGAATGAAGAGACACATGAGCAGATCTGAACAAGACCCACAGCCAGGAGCGGAGCTGCCCCAGTCGACCTGCAGACCTTGGAATGAGAAATAACTGTGATCATCATCTGAGATTTCAGGGCTGTTTGTTAAGCAGCATGATCACAGCAAGTGCTAAAAAACTGGTTCAATTGAGAGTGTCAGAAAATACAATGAACAGTGACTTAAATTGAAAAGGTAATATGCTTTCACATAAAAAGTCAAGAAGTAGGCCATCCAAGGGAGTCTTCAAGAGCCAGGATCCTTCCAACTTTCTGATTCATCCTCTCCAAGGTGCGGCCTTCATTTTCATGGCCCAAAGTGGATGCTCAGGGTCCGTCCATCATGTCCACATTCCATCCAGCAGGATGGGGTGAGTATTAGGAGAACACACCCCATTCCTTAAAGACTTCCTAGAAGTTTCACACCAGAAGTGATTCTCAGAATATTTAATGGCCAGTATGACATGGGCATTGATTAATGAGAATGGAAGCCAGCTGTAAACAACTGGTAAATCACTACCTGTGCATGTGGGTTAAATTTCAGCCCTGATCACCTGTTTATAATTCAGCAAATCTCATTGACCAGATCTTAATCACATGGTCAAACCTACCTGCAAAGACTACTGGAAAATGTAGTCTTTATTCCAGGCAGCTGTGGGCCCAAGTGAAAAAATTCTACTACCAAGTGAAAAGGAGAGAACATACACCATGGGACAGCTAGCATCTCTGCCACAATATAAAAAGTGCTTAGCAGAGAACTTGCTACAATTTGAAAAAGAATTTTCCAAAATTTTCTGAAAATGATTGAAAGTATTACTACCTCCTCAAACCTTTCATTTTCAAAATTGCCCAGTTTGGATGATAAATTATATGGCTAACCTCTGGTTAAGGAATTGTGTATCTGTGCATAGCAAGTTCTCAGTAATGGTGGCAGTTATTACTGTTGCCAAGTTCGAGCTCCTGTAGCTATTTATGTATGAAAATATACTCTTCAGTTCCTTACGGTTAAACAACACCCAGGTCCCCCTTTTGGCTATATTCTCCATGAACTGGATTCCAAGAGGGTGTGGCAGCCAGCGTTAGCCTGGCTGCCTCTAAGTGATAACAGGCTGGGAATTGATGAGTGCTAAATCAAGGCAGTTTTACTGAACCAGGAAAATGACTAGCACATTCTGAACCTTAATGGGCTTTTCTTTATTTCTGGTGTCTTTAAATATTGATCTGGAGATGACTCTTTGCGGCCGAGTCCCACATATGTGTTATCCGTCTCCATGGCAGGGATTTAGGGAAAACAGCTGACTAGAAAGACCTTTCCTTGATTTCATTCATTATCTTCCAAGGCCTGGAGTCAACAGGTAGTGCCATGGGAGAAGGCAAGTCCACTGACCCATGATCAGGATCTCAACTCCTGAGGGACAGGCACCAGGAGTTGACAGGGTTTCTCTGAGCAGGGCCAGCCCTGGGCAACCCCATAGGTAGGTAGCCCCTTTCTGTTATCTTCTCCCCCTTGTCCCTCAGCAGCCTTGCTCAACTTGCCCTCTACCTACTTCCCAGTGCATGGCACAGTGTAGTGTTTCCCAAACTTGGCTTATCTTCACTGGCACCTGGGGTGTGTGTGAAAACCCCCAATTGCTGGCCCCTGCCCCTGAAGAGGGACCAGAATGCTGGACCAGGCCCAGGAGTCTATACTTTCACTATGTCCTTGGTGATTCTGAAGAGCAGCCACATTTGACAAACACTGGCACAGTGGAATGAGCAGGGACTTTGGAGTCTAACAAAACTGAGCTCAAACCTGACTTCTGCCACTGTATCCGGGGGCCTTTACATAACTTCACTGGGTCTCAGTTTTCCCATTTGTAAAATATGAAAATTGAATAAAATAATTTATTTAAAAATCCTGGAGCCATAATGGGCACATGATAGGGATTCACAAAATATTAGCGTCCATCAAGCCCTGCACCACAATAAGGTGTAATTGATAGTAAGACACTGTGGGTTACCTCCTCCAGAGAGATCATCATTTTAACGGGAAGGGCCAGCATCAACTAAGGACTAATTCTCTAGCATGGAGCCTTGGTGGAATTGTTTTGGAAGGGACTGAAGAGCTCTTCCTAACCCCTGCAAATTATACTTGCAGTTATTTCCTATTCAACAGAAATTTTTAAAATCCTTTATCCCTTCCTTCTCCCTTTATTGCCAATGACCTTTGCCTCCCCTTCTTTTTACACATCTATTTGGGCTGATTCTGCCACTCTGAAACTAGTGGTGTATCTTAGCTTATATTTATTATAGTGACAGCCTGTGGTAGAGAAGATGGTTGGTTAAGTATGTTTCCTTACAGCATGGTCACAGTGTGGGCTTTATATGGTATTTACCCCTTCTCGTTAGCTTGGGGCAGGAATGATCTGATGCAGTGATGAGCTACAAATCATTGATACTGGCTTCAGCAGGCCTGTGTGATGACCCTGGCTGGGTGCCATATCTTCCAAATTCACAACAAGGGACCCACGGGATAAAGCCTCCCGCAAAGGTGGCTCTTGGGTCAAGGTGGAGAGGGTGGTCCCTTCTGGGTAGGAATGCTAACAAGATTTTTCCAGACATTCAGTAGCAGCAAAAGTTTTGTCTACCATGGTGCTCAGCAGGTGGTATGCAGGCAACAAATATTTGCTGCTGCTTAATTTTATATTTTTGTTGACCCCATTTCTCTTTAAGATCCTTAGGAATCTAGTTCTTGGGTGAGGGAGAGGCATGAAGGAGGGGAGGTGAAATGTTGGATTAACTCCTCCTTCATAGTTCAGCTTTTATATTTCTGCTATACTGAGTGGCAATATGGCTTAATGAGAGAGGATGGTGTTTGGGTTTAACAGACTAGGTTTCCAATCTTGCCTCCGCCATGCTGTTAGTCAGGATAGGCTCAACTCTCAGTGGCTTAACACAGTGAAGGTTTATTTCACCCAAGTTGTAGTTCATGCAGATGGCAAAGGGCAGGGTGACGGGCACTCTGCTCCATATCATCATTCGGGAACCCAAGCTCCTCCCATCTTCATCAGGGCTCCATGCTGCCCTGAATCAGCCAGATAGTGGTGGGGAAAGAGGAGTGGAGGACACCTGCAGGAGGTTTTCATGGGCCTGGAAGTGGCAACAATCACTTCTGCCCACATTTCACTGCCCAGAATGCCACCTAGTCCCGAGTAACTGCAAGAGTACTAAGAAATGTTCTTTAGCATGTGCCTAGAAAGAAAAGCACGGAACAGATACTGGTGAACCTTAGCAGTTTCTGTAACAACCATTCATCAGCTGTGTGACGTTGGGCAACTGCCTTTAGCTCTGTTAGCCTTAGTTTCCTCATCTCTACAGTGGGAATAATGTGTATCTAATGGGACTGTTGTGAGACATAAAGGAGATAATATACTCAATATCCACAGTATTCCCTTCCCCTTTTAAATATGCAGATAAGCATCTTTTCCTTCCTCTAGGCAGCCCCAAGTGCTAACTGAACATTGGCCTTCAGCAAACTTGCTATCTAGTGAGGGGAGCTGGAGTCAGCACACACACTCCCTGTCTCCTGGGGAGGTGGGGGACTCAGTTTGGGTGATTCCCTCTCAGCAAAGCAACGAAAAGTTCCCTGATCTTGGAGGAGTTTGTCTTTAGGTCTTTTCACAGAACGTGGTAAGGGTTTGCTGGAGTATCACCTTAATAGCGAGGAGCAAGTCTCTAGTTCCTGGAGAAAGTATAAGAAGAAAATGACTTCCATGGCAGCAACCAGCATTTATATTAATGAAAGGAAAAACTTTCTGATGAATCTAGTAGATTGATAGAAAGGTGTTCGAAGAATCTTCCCTTCTCTTGAAATAGTTAAGAAAAGGTCATTTTCTATTTTTGGGGTCAATCAGGACATCTATGTTTAGGGTCAGGAGAATGGGCTTTTGGGGCCCCCTTCTCTCTTCTGTGATTTCTTGGGGTGGTTCTTTCCTCCTCCTCTAGAAAGTGAGGTCCTGAGGCCCTATGCCACATTTGACGTGCCCTAGAGCTATCCTTTGAGGCCTTTATAGGAGCATCCAGACCTTCTAGCCCCCCTGGCCAGGTTCCAGAACATTCTGCTCACTTGACCAGTCACGTCCAACAAGGGACAAGTAGAGTGGTCAGTATAGGAGATGCAAGACAGAGGAGAATAATGGAGTGATGACAGGGGAAGTGGAATATTAATAAAATGGCCCTGTTTGTAAAGATGCAGTAACACCCTGGGTTCCCTCGTCTCCAGTGTGAACACTGTAGGGTGGTTTTGATGTATGGAGCTGAGCCTGAGCCCAGAGCCAAGAGAGGAGCAAAGAGGGAAGTCTTGGTGGCCAGATGCTTTTCCTTTGTCTGACTTCTGCAGGGACAGGGACACAGAACCAGACTGCTCTTCCTCTGAATGACTTCAGGCTATGTCCCTCCACAACCCCCAACCGGAGGTCACTGTACTTTGAAATTTCTCTTGGTAAGTAAACTCCAAAATTTCCCTAAGTCTCCCTGATAGGGAAGCCTCTGATTTCCAGTAAACCCTGGGTCACATATATTTCCATATTCATTTGCATTCATTTTACATAAATTACCATGCCACCAAGTCCTTGACTCTGAGTCAAAGCAACCCAGGGAATTAAGGCAAACAGGTTCAAGCTTTTGTACCCCTGGGAAGTGGAGAATGAAGGCAGCTTCAGCCTCTGAGTGGATAGCCACCCTGACTAGTAGCCAAGGGATCCAGTCTTTCTGCAGTTCCTGCTCATCCATGGCAGCCTGAGATGTCTACCAGGGGTCCTTTGTTTCCTGGACACAGAAGCTTCATCCTCAAAGTATGTGTTGGGCCTCAGGGGAGGGGAATCGAGTCGCATCATGTGTGTGTGTGGTGGGACAGGAGCTGGAATGAGGAATGCGCCCTCAGATTTGAGAATAAAGATTAGTAGAGAGCAAGGGAATCGGAGGAAAGAGGTGGAAGAGAATATGGGAGAAAGGGAATGATGCTGGGGGCAGGGGCAGGAGCAGCTGTGGAAGGAGGGAGAGAGGATGAGTGGAGAAGAGGCAGCCATGGGGAGAGGAAGTTGGTGCCTAAGCATTGCATGCTAGGGTTTGAGAACAGAGTGGCTATGGTTATGTAGGAAGTTCATGATCAAGAGTGTGTGGCCAGGAGCCCCCTTCCTATCCTCTCTTGCCAGGCAGGGGTTGGACTGGAGTTCCGTGCTGAGGCCTATATAAAAGTAATCCCTTCGGCCTGGCCAGGGGCTCTCAGAGGCATCACAAAGAGCTTCAAAGTGCAGCTCTCATTTTACTTGTATTTTTATTCTGATTTTTATTTTTTTGTAGTAAAGGAAATGTTCAAAATTTGATTGTGGTGATGAATGCACAACTATATGATGGTACTGTGCCTAATTGATTATATATTGTGGATGATTCTACAGTATGTGAATATATCTCAATAACTGAATTTTTTAAAAAAGTGTAGCTCACAGACTTAAAAGTCGCTCTTGGTGAGACAGATGACAGCAGGATGGGACTCTGGCTGTTTTCCCAGAAGAAGGAACATGCCCCATCTCTCACACATGCAGCTCTTCCTCCAGTGGCCAGGACTCTCCTGAGCCTGACCGAAGGGTGCAGCCTGTGGCCGAGGAGTAGGGGGAAAGGAAGTGATCCCCCAGCTGTGGAGAGGGGCCCTGGGGTGGTGTCCCAGAGATGGGAGCCGTGGAGTTTGTTGACCACTGGCTGCCGACTGACCACTTGTCAAGGTATAAGGCCAGATGCCTTCGAAGGCCATGCGTTCCACGGAGTCAGCCCCCAGTGGGGCCAGGGGTGCAGGCTCCAGGGTGAGACCCTTTAGGATTGTGACCTGGCTCCACCTGTGGGGCCTTGGGTAAGTCATTTTACCTCCTGTGTGCCTCAGTTTCCTCATCTTTAAAACGGGAGTAGTAATAGCTACTTCATAGAATAGTGGAGAAAGAGCCAAATGCACTAATCCCATCGGGTTTTTAGAAGAGTGGGTATCAGAGAGGAAGCACTCAACAGATGCTACTATTATTACAAGAGGCAGCGTCAAATAGGAGGACATGAAAAGATCTCAGAGCTTGGAGAGAAAGATGGGGTGGGCTCCTGATTTCCTGGCTCTGTGCACAGAGCTGCAGCTGCTCTTACAGCTCCAACTCAAGTCGCTGCAGCCACAGCAGCCACAGCAGCAGGCCACGTGGATAAGGGACAGGCACGGGCTCTGGCCACCGAGAGGCTGGCAAATTACACTGTCAGCTGATGAGGTTTCTTCTGGTTTGGTGATTTTTCTTCCTTTCTGTAGTTGCCTTGTCGTCCTTTTTCCTCAGAAGGACAGTATGGAGGGAAAGAAATCGCGTCTTTGTTTGGCAGGAGAAACACGTGGGCCCCGGGGAGGGACACCCGCAGAAAGTCCCTGGGGAAGGTGTGCTAGTCTGGCGTCTGGGCAAGGAGGGCCTGAAAATCATCAGCAGCGTCTTTCCCTGTCCTAAGCCTCCCACCAGTTGGATTTGGGCAGCTGGAAGGAGTGTGGGAGGAGGGGACTCACGGCCGGCGGGAATGCCTTGGCCAGATTGTGCCTGAATACAGGGGAATGACTAGTGACCCGTGCAGGCCCTTGTAACAAACATTGATGGAGCTCCTTATACGCGTCCTTATGCCCCATATCTGTGCTGGGCCTGGGGACCCAGAAATGAGAAAGATAGGGCCTTTCCCCTGAAGGAGGTGACAGGCTATAACAATACAAATAACTGTTTTGATTCCTCTTATCAGCATAGTCCTCACAGAAACCCTTTCTGCCCCTGCCCCAGTCACAAAGATGGTCTTAGGGACTCTTGCTGTTGCCCAAAGTGACTGCCCTGACAGTGCACCCATGTCACAGCCTAAGCTTATCACCAACTTGCAGAGCTGCAGTCTTGGGGCCCAAAGCATTGAGCTGGTGGATTAAAAATATTCTGAGAGGCTTCTTACAGGTTACTGCCCACATCATTAACTCTTCAGATCCCAGAACAATTGTGCCTTCTCCAGCCTGTGCTCTTCCCCTCAACATCGAGCCCCAGAAGCTATGCGCTGTCTGGGGGCCCAGCCTGGGAACCGCTCTGGGTCCTCACCCCTTTCTCTTGGGAGTTCTTATCAGAGGAAACAGACTGCAACCTAACGGAGTTCTTGTCTCTTGGGCCTGGCTGTGCAGTTGTGTCCTCTTGGCCCATGACATCTTAGGTTTATCCTCAGCCCAACTTCAGTCATCAACAGCCTGAGTTAAATTCACCACCCTCAGATGTTCAGAAAATTTCAAAATTGGTGTGCGGGCTGCTAGTTGATAGTAGAGCTCAGAGAGTCTTTGGGCTTCAGGATCAGAAAGGGGCTACTTGCTGTGGAGTTGCAGAGGGGTAGATGGAGGGGGCCGGTTTCATCGATCCTGATCTACTGCATCCACAGGCCGCCATCCATCTCTGACGTCTGGGACCAGAGCTAAGGCTGAGACAGACCTCTGCAGGCACAGAAGCCTGACATCATTGGTTTCACCCCTTGACCAAGCAGATCAAAAGGAAATTGTAATAGTGAGGCAATGATTGTAAAACAGAAACAAGTGGCATTAGTTTCAAGCACTCAGAAGTGGAAAGCAAGCTGTTGACATCTTTGAGACCCCACTGCAGCCTCTGTTTTGTGCTGTGGCAGCCAGAACTCTGTTATTTATCGAAGTAGGATCTTGGGAAATTCCCTTGTCTTTTCTGGGCCTCAACTTCCTCATGTGTAAAGTGCATCTCCAATTAGTCAAAACCCATCCAGGCTGATATGCTATGGTTCCAGTGGTCCTGGTAACTTCTCATCCAGGAGTTTCAGAGTTTGAAGATGGGTGAAGAAGGAAGGGGGAGGAAGGGACTAAGTAATGTCCAGTGGAAGCCCTTGTGAGTTTGGTTTGCTGAAAAGTGAGGAGAAAAGGGAGTAAGAAAATAAAGTGAAAAGGGGGAGGAAGGAAGAGCATAAGAGAGGAAGGTAAGGAGAGGGCAAGTGCAAAAGGTCAGTGGTGGCCACCACAGTGACCTCAGCCCAAAGAAGGCTGCTGCGATGTGACCTGGCCATTTCCCTATCGAGCGGTGGAGTCTGATTTCTCTCCCTTGAAATCTGGGCTGGTCTTATGACTTGCTTGTAACCATTAAAATATGATAGCAGGTTTGCTGGGGGACTTCTGGTAAGAAGCATCTTCTACCTGGTTACCTTGGGACACTTCCTCTGAGGCCGGTCTACACCATCGTGTGTCGGGAGAAACCACGTCTAGGCATTGTGTGTCGACACTCCCAGCTGAACCCCACCTTCCAGCCATTCCCCTGGCTGGCACCAGACAGGTGAGGGAAGCTACCTCGGACCCTCCAGAGCAGCCCGTGCTCCAGCGAAGCATGACTGATCAACCCCAGTTGATGCCATGAGGAACAGAAGGACCCAGCGGAGCCCTGCCCAAATTCCTAATGTGGAAGAATTTGTGAGCTAGAAGGAGACGGTTATTGTTTTAAGTCACAAAAGTTTTGAGATAGTTTGTTATGAAGCAAAAGATTCTGGAATATGATAGCAGGAGAGGTTTTAGAAAATAAGCTCCCTTACCTCACATAGGAAAGAAAAATCCTTGAAACTTTATGAACAAGATTTCAGAGTCCTGTGAAATTTCAAAGCTGCTTTAGTAGCCAACTGTCAATTTTTCCTGTTAAGGACATTACAACAAAACTACCGTCTTAAATAGGTCACCATAGTGTATTTTTAAAGGATATTTTATCATTTTTTTTAAAGAGAAAAGGCACGCTATCTCACCAGAATGGCTACAATGAAAGAAACCATATCAATTGCTCACACCCCTGGCTGCTCTCAGCTGCAGGGGCAGCTGCCCCTGAGGGACTGGGCTGACTGCCAGTGAGTCAGCATTAGGCCACTTGTGGTGTGACAAAGGGAGAGGGTAACTGTGACTCAGCCTCAGTGTTGGCTCCTTTCTTCCAGGTGCCAACCTGCAGTGACAGCGTGTGGCCACAAGGGGCTCTACTGGCCGCTGCGGAGAAGTCTACCTGGGGGCGCCTGGGCTGATAGATGAGCGAAGATCTGCTCAAGTGGTCCCTCCTGTCAGCTCTACGAGAGCTGAAGCCCCACACTTCCCCGTGGCTGCTTTATCCTGGTGTTTTACCCATTAGCAGTCTACAACCTGCTGCTTAAACCTAACACTTTCCTCCTTGCTTTCACGTGAGCCTCTTCTTGCTTACAGACCAGCAGTCACCATAGGGGAAAAACACCCCCACTTTCATTGATTCCACCTCCTTTAGTGCTCAGCCTAATCCATGAGCTCCCTGTCTTCCTGGATGTGGATGGAACACTGTCCTGTTTCATCCCCACATCTCCCGACCTGCCCTCTCATGTCGCCACCGCCGCTGCCCACGTTCCAGGCTCACCATCTCTGGCCGTGGTTAGTGCTTCCTGGGAGATTCCTTGCCCATCACTTCTCCACTCTGGAGCCAGAAAGATCTCACTCCCATCAGGTGCTGCCTTTAGTGGTTCCCAAAGTCCCAGCCATTCACGCAGCACCCTAGATCCCCCGAGATCCAGCTGCCTGATTGTCAGCCTCATTTCCCTCCTCTCCCCTTGCCCTCTGAGCAGCTATGCTGAGATACTTGCCATTGCCCTGAACACACCGTGATGATTCAAGCCTTTGTGTTTTGCATGAGTTCTTTTCCATGGCCTGATACCCTGTCCCCATCCCTCCCCTCGTCACCTACTTCAAACTCAACCACCCCCCTCAAACTTTCTTCACCTGGAAGAGCTGGAAGAGCCATCCCTATTCATCCTTCAGAACTGTCTGTTCCTCTACGAAGTATCTCCTGACCACAACCCCTTTCCCATGCCCCAGAATCCCTCCTCTGAACGAACCCTGTTCCCTGAACATGCACCTCTCATTGTACCTGTCACTCAGAGTTGTGATGATTCCTCGCACACCTGTCCTTTCTCTCGCTCTTGCTCTGTCTCCTCTGGCACCAGGGCTGACACACAGGAGGGGCTCCATGAAAGGTGTTGTGCTGGAGTTGCTCCCTCTCTGTACCTTGGCCCAGGCTCCTCCCGAGGGCTTGCTCACCAGCCCACTCCTCTCGTTCCCTGTGCCTTGGGGCCACTGCTCCTGCTCCTGCTTCATCTGGGGGAGTTCTCTCCTCAGAAAGAGCACAAGGGGAGGGGGCTGAGGGGGGAGGCAGGAGCACTGGCGCCGGAACCAGCAAATTCTGCACCGTCAACCTCCAACCATGACTAAGTCCTTCAAGTGCTCTGAACTTCAGTTTGCTAATCTGCAAAATGCAGAGCTGTGAGAATCAGAAGAGAGCACATACATTGGAAAAAAAAAAAGTCTATATATGGCCAAGAGGTATGCAAATGTTTTTATTGCATTTTCTTCTTCCAGACTAATGTTTACCTACAGTTGCCTCTGTGGAAATCATAAGTTCAAAGGAATGCGATGTGACTTTTTGTAATTTCCCCATTTTGAGTCAAGGGGAAAACTGGCCAGAAGTAAACCATTATTTCTGTCTCCTGGCAGGCCCCCCTATCTTCTCCCTGGGTTAATGATTCTAAGGTGGTTTTCCTCCCAGAGCCAATTCACATCTACCCTTTGGCATGTTCCCTCCTTTCTTAATAACTTGTCTCACTCTAATAATTCTCCAACTTGGGAGCAGGGGCCTTGTCAGAGGAGATTCTGGGTGCGTATTGGTCTCAAGCCAACTTCCCTTCTCAACGGTGCCCCAACCCCATGCCCGCCATTCCTTCCACCACCAGGAGAGCCTCCCCCTAACTCCCATGAATTGGTCTGTGGCTTTCCTCAAAAGCGGCTTTAGGAATTAACGGAATGTCCAAGCAACAGGCATGCCGTGTCCTAACCCAGTATCTTCTCCCTGACGTGGCACTTAAGGATTTGACAGGACCTCAAAAGAAAGTTCCTGAAGATTTGGCATGGAGAAACCATTCTGCGCCTGGCTTTCAGAAGTTTAATTAGTGGCTGGGGGAGGACTAGGCTCTGTCAGGAGTGCTCCCTGGTGGGGAACAAGGAGTGGATCTGCAGTGTGGGTCACAGCCCCAGAGCCTAGAGACAGAAACCTCAGAGCCAGACCCAGCTTTAAGGTGGTCTGCAAGCTCTTTAGATAAGGCAGCCAAGGACTTTGAGTTCACTCAAATTCAAAACCCAAGAGCAGTGGCCCACTAACAGGAGTCTCCCAGCTCCACTCCTCGCCCTCCGCTCCATCCAGTAAATAGCTGGCATTTTGGTGTGCATCTCTGTAGGTTTCTGGATCTTGGTGGGGAGAACGGAGATGTGTTGGGTTCCTGTGGTGCCCCGGTCTCCTGAGGTCATTCTCTCTGCCTACCCCCATGCCTCAGGGAGGGCTTTACGTAACGAGGTGGGCTGGTGGCTCACTCTTCTGCCAAGGTCCCAATGTGTGACTCAAGCAGGTTACCTTCTCTGAGCCTCAGTGTCCTCAGTTAGGAAACGGCGATATCATAATCTAAGTTTCTAGTGATAACTTACCCAAAATGTTTGTCATTTGCAATTTTTGATAGCTTAGATTTTCTTGGGTTTTTCTCATATGACACTCCTTGTGCATACAAACAAGTGAAAGCACAGGGAAAGGATGTGTCTGAGATAATAGGAACATTTCAGAGATGTTAAAAATGTGAAAAAAATACATCAACACCTCGTACCCCTCAGCTTGCTTAAGAAGTGGAACAATTCAACAGTCCTGAAGTCCTGGAGCCCCATCTCCCACCTTTCTTTCCTAGAGTGAACAACCACAGTCCTGAATTTTGCGTTTACCGTTCCCTTGTTTTTTGCCTACAGTTTTGCTAAACAGGTGCCTTGTTTAGACGGTCTATTGCTTGATCTTGTTTTTGAACTATCCTACGAGTGAAATTGTCATGTGTTCTGTGGCTTGCTTTATAAAAACTCAACATTCTGGGATTCATCTATGCTAAATGTGGGTGGCTGCTCTTCATTTTTCACTGTTGTATAATGTCTCCCTATTCATAACCCACTGTTGTTGGAAATGTGGGCTGTTCCACTGTTTTGCTGTCACACAATAAACATTCTTGTAGTTGTCTCCGAGAACACATGTGACAGTTTCTCCAGGATATATACCTGGAATGGAATTGCTCATCTTCCCTGTTTTGATTGCAACCAATGCTGCTGCACCCCTCTCTTCCCCAAATATCCAAGGGAGTATTCATGACAAAGCTACTGTTGCTTTGTTATGGGCTTTCAGGAGGAACAAATGTTTGTAAAAAGGAGAGGGAGATTAGTGGTGGCCAAGCTTTCCAGCCCACGATCTGACTTCCGGCCACAGCCCTGAGGAGCCCAAACCAGAAAGGGGTCGGCAAGATGGAGCCCTCCCGGGGTCACTACTAGGATGCAGCGAGACATGAAATTCACACAGAACACAGCACACCACTCTGAGATAGTATGGTTTTTTATGTAAGTTGCATTGAGGAAGGCTTGGAATGGGCTGTATGGGGGTGCTCCCCTAGACCCTGGTCCTCTTTGCAGTTTCCATCTGCAGCTGTTTCACGGGCTTCAAGGGTCACCGACTCCACGGTCTCAGCTGTCACGGCACCGATAGTCACCGCTCGGTCACTCTCCACTGTCTCCAGGATGACCTCCATGCTGCTCCTCTCCACTGCCTTATGCATGGCCACTTCTGTACCGCGGGGCGAGGCTGCTGATTTTCTTACAAGGCTGGCTTTCACGTTTCTTAGGAAGGAGCTGATCCTCCTGAGTCTTGAGTTCACAGAGCCCCGACTACCTGTGGAGAGGCTCCTCCCTGATTTCTGTGATGCCCTAGACTCTTTTGTGCTGGGCGTTCGGCTGCTGCTTCTTTGAGTGGAAGCACGCCTGCTGCCCCCTGGGCTGCCACGGCTTTTTACCTTTTGGTCCACTCTAGTGGATCTGCGGCTGGCCAAGAACCAGCCCAACAATTTTGAGCCCATCTTGGGTGCCTTCGTCTTGTTCCTTTCACCTGCCCTGGGTGGGCGGGAGCTCTCCCTCCCCGTGGCTCTGTGCTTAGCCCTTCGTTCCCTCCTTTCCCTTTTTGGCTTCCGGGCTTCCGCATTCGTCTGGGAGACTCGCTGGCTTGCTTCCTGTCCAGTCTTGTGGCCTTCACTCAGCAAGATGGGGGCAGGCGGTCCCACTGCTGAGTCTTGAGCTGTTGTTGCCACAGTCTTGTTGGCAGATGTCGCTTCTTCTATCGCCACACTCATGCTGCTCTCCGGACAGAAAGTGGTGGAAACCGCTGTACTGGATGCATTCTCTGAGGTCTGGCTTGCAGCACCTGCCACGGCCACCTTCACACTCACTGAGGGATCGTTGGTGACACCTGAGATGGCCATGCTGCTTCCGCTTCTTTCTGGGCCCTTGGCAGCTGCTCCTGCTATCGCCGCGTTGATGTCATCAGAAGCTGTGGACTTAGGTGCTGTCACACCCCGGGCACGTGCTGAGCTGCCCTTTGCTGCCGCCCCTGCTGCTGCTCCAGACGCCGCCCCTATGGCAGGCTGTGCGGGTTTGGGGGTGGACACGTCAGGCGTGCTAGTGGGTTTCTGGGAGGTGTATTTGATCCCCTCTCCACCGGTGAAAGCAGCCGAGGAGGCCCCAAACACCTCAGACTCCATGTGGAGGCTCCTGATGCTGACTTGGTCCTGGTCCACGTTTCCAAAGAAATCTGCACTTGCTGTGCTCCTTCTGTCCTCTTCCTGAGACACGGGCATGCATATCATGTCGTCAGCGGGAACGGCGTGGGTATTGCTGATACCTTCCACTGGGGGTCGCAGGAGATACATCAGTTCTTCCCAATATGTAAAGAGGTCTTCCCGGGCATTTCGAGGGGGACACAGCTGCAGGTAGTAAGAACGGCCAGTGGCAAACTTCAGGTGCAGCTGCTGTTTCTCCCGATTGTGGACGGAGATCCTCACAAACTTCAACGGCACGAGCCTGGTGAGCTCTACAGCCTTGCTAGCTCTGCGGCCTCTCCTCTTGGTGTCCCTGGCGGCTTGCTCCTTGCAGCTGGTGGCTGGTTGGGCCAGGAGCATGACGTCGGGGAGGGGGAGCATGGGGCTGGTGCACACGATGCCCACCGTCACCATTTGGACGCGGTTGTGCATGTCGACCGCCTCTCCCCTTTTGGTGACCTGCATAAAGTCACTTTCGAAGACTGGGGCGTATTTGAATATTTCGTACTCCCCCTCGTGCAGCTGGCGCTGCAGCCTCCCCATGGTGGTGTTGAATATGCCCATGGCAGAGCCGCTCTGCGCCGTGTAATAGGGTAGGTGACAGTCCCTTTTCATGGCAAGCAGCTGTGTTGCAACAGCAGCGCCGGCAGGGAGGGTCACTGGGTCTTGATCCTGTTGACAGATGAGGGATCTGCAGCGCTCCAGGTCACGGAGGCGGCTCCCCAGTAGGTCTCTCAACCCTGACCTGCCCCACAGGCCTCCTTTGGGCCTCAGAGCCTCCCAGAAGCAAGGGTGGGGTTAGGAGCACAGAGTAGTGCTGGGGTGGGGGGAAGGGGGAGTGGGAGCACAGAGTAGTGCTGGGGTGGGAGGAAGGGGCAGTGGGAGCACAGAGTAGTGCTGGGGTGGGGGGAAGGGGGAGTGGGAGCACAGAGTAGTGCTGGGGTGGGGGGAAGGGGGAGTGGGAGCACAGAGTAGTGCTGGGGTGGGAGGAAAGGGCAGTGGGAGCACAGAGTAGTGCTGGGGTGGGGGGAAGGGGGAGTGGGAGCACAGAGTAGTGCTGGGGTGGGGGGAAGGGGGAGTGGGAGCACAGAGTAGTGCTGGGGTGGGAGGAAGGGGCAGTGGGAGCACAGAGTAGTGCTGGGGTGGGGGGAAGGGGGAGTGGGAGCACAGAGTAGTGCTGGGGTGGGGGGAAGGGGGAGTGGGAGCACAGAGTAGTGCTGGGGTGGGAGGAAGGGGCAGTGGGAGCACAGAGTAGTGCTGGGGGCAGGGGGAATGGGGGTCAGGAGAAGCTGTAGGGAATCTGGAGCTCAGACCAAATCTTTTCCAGGTTGTAGCCACGTACGGTGGGCTCCGGAGAGAGTGGTTTACTGCAGTCCTGGCGAGGAGAAGTAACCACTCGGCCTACACCCCCGCGCAGCCATATTTATCCTCTGCAGCCCTTTGTGAGCTGTCACTGTGTCACGTACCCCATTGTCCTCGTCCCCCCAGCTGTCCCCTCAGGGCAGGACCACTGTCCTCCCCTCTTCCCCCAAACACCCCATTGCCTCCACAGAGGACAGGTTCCCCCCTGCCAGGGATGCATGCAGTTCGGTGCCAAAATAAAATGGAAAAATTTTGTGCGGGGTTTTTTTTTTTTTGCCTCCCAAATTCAAAAGTTTCAGCAACTAAACAAAGGGTATAGGAATGCAAGATGATGGGACAAATGTGAACCATTTGAGCTCATGGTTTAATTGTATGGAGTAACCTAGAATTGGCAGGCTGGCCCTTACTCTATCTTTCCATAAAACTCCTAATAATAATAATATTAAAAGTTGCTTCTCCTAGGCACCACGCTCTCTATGTTCTTTAGTGTTGTCATAAGAACCCATTGAGTGTCCTAGAGGTCCACAGAACAGAAAATGAAAGAACAAAAGAAAGGAAGGAGAAAAAATCAAAAAAATTGAAACGGATCTCAGGGATACAATCGGTAAAATAAAACATACAAATTTAAGACTCACTGGTGTCCCAGAAGGGGAAGAGAAGGGTAAAGGTCTAGAAAGAGTATTCAAAGAAATTGTTGGGGAAAACTTCCCAAACCTTCTACACAGTATAAATATAAAAAGCATAAAGTTCCAGCAAACTCCAAATAGAATAAATCCAAATAAACCCACTCCAAGACATATTCTGATCAGACTGTCAAATACTGAAGAGAAGGAGCAAGTTCTGAAAGCAGCAAGAGGAAAGCAATTCACCACATACAGAGGAAACATAAGACTAAGTTGTGACTATTCAGCGACCACCATGGAGGCGAGCAGGCTGTGGCATGACATATTAAAAAGTCTGAGAGAGAAAAATTTCCAACCAAGAATACTTTATCCAGCAAAATTCTCCTTCAAATTTTTGAGGGAGAGCTTAAATTTTTCACAGACAAACAAATGCTGAGAGATTTTGCCACTGAAAGTCCTGCCCTACTTCAGATACTAAAGGGAGCCCTACTGACAGAGAAACAAAGAAAAGAGAAAGAGATATAGAGAATTTTAACAGACATATATAGAACCTTACCTCTCAAATCACCAGGACACTCATTTTCCTCTAGTGATCATGGATCTTTCTCCAGAATGGACCACAAGCTGGGACATAAAACAAGCCTCAATAAGTGAAAAAAAAATTTTTGAATATATTCAAAACACATTCTCTGACCACAATGGAATACAAATAGAAGTCAATAATCTTTGAATTGTAACTCCACTATTTACTTCCTACATGATACACAAACTCTAATGACAAATCAGTGGTTTTGAACTCAATGTAAAATATGTAATTTTTGCCAAGAACTATATAAAGGTGGGGGAATGGAGGAGTATAGGAACATAGTTTATGTGTCCTATTAAAGTTAAGGTGGTATCAAAGAAAAACAAGATTGTTATGGATTTAAGTGGTTAATTTTAAGCCCCACAGTAAACACAAAGGAATTATCAGAGAATATGACCATAGAGATGAAAAGTAGAGTATGGGTTAAGAGAAATGGGAGAAGGGGCAATGGAGAGTTAAGAAATGAGTGTAGAGTTGCTGTCTGAGGTGAAGGGAAATTGCTAGTAATGGATGGTGGGAAGGTGATAGCACTACAACATTCTAAATGTGATTAATCCCACTAATGGAATGCTAAGGAGGGGGTGAAATGGGAAGATTTAGTCTGTATATATGTTTCCACAATTGAGGAAAAAAAAAAAAGACAGTCTAAATAGATGACAATTGAATGCCAAGGATGACCCTGGATGGGATCTGAAGATGGAAGACAGGAGACTCAAAGGGACACAGTTGAGACATAAGGGAAAAAAAAAAAAAAATGGAAATATAGAATGTAAGCTTTATATCAATGTTGAATCTCTTGTACTTCTTAGCTGTGCTTAATGGGATTGCATAAAAGAATGTTCTTGTTCATGGGAATTGTATATGTGAATTATAGTGTTTGTTCAAGGATGTGTGCAGCTAGCTCTCGTATGTTCAGAAGACAGAGCAATAGATGATGGATGATAGATAGGGAGGGAGGGAGGGAAAGAAATAGTGGTGTGACAGCATGTTAAAGTTGGTGGATTGGAGTATCAGGGGAGGGGGGTCAGGGTATGTTGGAGTTCTGTGTATGGGGTTTGTATTGTTTTTGCAACTGTTCCTATAACTTTGAATTTATTTCAAAATAAAATTTAAAAAAAACCCATTGAGTTTGATACATAGCAGTTTAGAAGAGGGCTTTAGAGTCTGCTAGGTCTGCATTCAAATACCACCTCCACCACGTATTAATTCTGCCCCTGGAGGAAAGGTGTACAACCTCAGTTTCTTTATCTGTAAAGTGGGGAGAGTGACAATAGAATCAAACTCAATGGGAGGAGCGGAGGTGGCCACCTGGAAAATTTAAGCCCTGATTCAGCCAACCCACTGAGGAGAGAATCTGCCTGAAGGGGTTGTCCTGGGTTCTCCATTACATATGCACACATAGACGTAATTATGTGACTTCCCATAATACATGGAGTTGGTTTTCTTGAACGCTGTTAAACTGGTCTCCTTTGAAAGCATTTGGATGGCCAAGTGAAAGCATCACTCTGCTCCTCCCTTTTATTATGCTTATACAAACAACCTGTGTGCTGGGAACTAGTAATTCTCTCTTCAGGTCCCAGTTTTCTTTTCAGTGAAATGCGGGGAGGCCAGTCACCTACCAAAGGCCCTCTTGTACTTACTAACTTCTCACCAGGCAGTGGCAGCTTGGAAGCCATTTACATCCGTGGGGAGCATGTGCCAATTTACCTCCTGCCTTGTGTCACTCCCATAGTGCTAGCCACAGAATAAATGATTTCCAGTCACTTGAAAGTTCTGAAGTGGACCCCTGCTCCCAAGTCTTACTTCTGTCAGTTTGATGTTAAACCTAAAATTCCACCTTAGAAATTCATTCTTTGAGTTTAAACACTATCTCTCTATCAAAATACACACCTCTGTTCATCAACAGAAGAAAGAATAAACAAATGTGGAATATCCATGCAATGGAATATTATTCAACCATAAGAAGGAATGAAGTCTGATACATAGTACAATGTGGATGAACCTTGAACCATCAGGCCAAGTGAAAGACAGCCACAAAGACCATGTATCACTTGATTTCAATTTATATGAAATATGCAGAATCAGCAAATCTGTAAAAACAGACAAAAGACCAGTGGTTGCCAGGGACTGCAAGGAGTGGGGAAAAGGGAGTGACTGCTAAGGGCCAGCCTGCCAATTATAGGTTACTCCATACAATTAAACCATGAGCTCAAATGGTTCACGTTTGTCCCATCATCTTGCATTCCTATACCCTTTGTTTAGTTGCTGAAACTTTTGAATTTGGGAGGCAAAAAAAAAAAAACCCCCGCACAAAATTTTCCCATTTTATTTTGGCACCGAACTGCATGCATCCCTGGCAGGGGGGAGCCTGTCCTCTGTGGAGGCAATGGGGTGTTTGGGGGAAGAGGGGAGGACAGTGGTCCTGCCCTGAGGGGACAGCTGGGGGGACGAGGACAATGGGGTACGTGACACAGTGACAGCTCACAAAGGGCTGCAGAGGATAAATATGGCTGCGCGGGGGTGTAGGCCGAGTGGTTACTTCTCCTCGCCAGGACTGCAGTAAACCACTCTCTCCGGAGCCCACCGTACGTGGCTACAACCTGGAAAAGATTTGGTCTGAGCTCCAGATTCCCTACAGCTTCTCCTGACCCCCATTCCCCCTGCCCCCAGCACTACTCTGTGCTCCCACTGCCCCTTCCTCCCACCCCAGCACTACTCTGTGCTCCCACTCCCCCTTCCCCCCACCCCAGCACTACTCTGTGCTCCCACTCCCCCTTCCCCCCACCCCAGCACTACTCTGTGCTCCCACTGCCCCTTCCTCCCACCCCAGCACTACTCTGTGCTCCCACTCCCCCTTCCCCCCACCCCAGCACTACTCTGTGCTCCCACTCCCCCTTCCCCCCACCCCAGCACTACTCTGTGCTCCCACTGCCCTTTCCTCCCACCCCAGCACTACTCTGTGCTCCCACTCCCCCTTCCCCCCACCCCAGCACTACTCTGTGCTCCCACTCCCCCTTCCCCCCACCCCAGCACTACTCTGTGCTCCCACTGCCCCTTCCTCCCACCCCAGCACTACTCTGTGCTCCCACTCCCCCTTCCCCCCACCCCAGCACTACTCTGTGCTCCTAACCCCACCCTTGCTTCTGGGAGGCTCTGAGGCCCAAAGGAGGCCTGTGGGGCAGGTCAGGGTTGAGAGACCTACTGGGGAGCCGCCTCCGTGACCTGGAGCGCTGCAGATCCCTCATCTGTCAACAGGATCAAGACCCAGTGACCCTCCCTGCCGGCGCTGCTGTTGCAACACAGCTGCTTGCCATGAAAAGGGACTGTCACCTACCCTATTACACGGCGCAGAGCGGCTCTGCCATGGGCATATTCAACACCACCATGGGGAGGCTGCAGCGCCAGCTGCACGAGGGGGAGTACGAAATATTCAAATACGCCCCAGTCTTCGAAAGTGACTTTATTCAGGTCACCAAAAGGGGAGAGGCGGTTCGACATGCACAACCGCGTCCAAATGGTGACGGTGGGCATCGTGTGCACCAGCCCCATGCTCCCCCTCCCCGACGTCATGCTCCTGGCCCAACCAGCCACCAGCTGCAAGGAGCAAGCCGCCAGGGACACCAAGAGGAGAGGCCGCAGAGCTAGCAAGGCTGTAGAGCTCACCAGGCTCGTGCCGTTGAAGTTTGTGAGGATCTCCGTCCACAATCGGGAGAAACAGCAGCTGCACCTGAAGTTTGCCACTGGCCGTTCTTACTACCTGCAGCTGTGTCCCCCTCGAAATGCCCGGGAAGACCTCTTTACATATTGGGAAGAACTGATGTATCTCCTGCGACCCCCAGTGGAAGGTATCAGCAATACCCACGCCGTTCCCGCTGACGACATGATATGCATGCCCGTGTCTCAGGAAGAGGACAGAAGGAGCACAGCAAGTGCAGATTTCTTTGGAAACGTGGACCAGGACCAAGTCAGCATCAGGAGCCTCCACATGGAGTCTGAGGTGTTTGGGGCCTCCTCGGCTGCTTTCACCGGTGGGAGAGGGGATCAAATACACCTCCAGAAACCCACTAGCACGCCTGACGTGTCCACCCCCAAACCCGCACAGCCTGCCATAGGGGCGGCGTCTGGAGCAGCAGCAGGGGCGGCAGCAAAGGGCAGCTCAGCACGTGCCCGGGGTGTGACAGCACCTAAGTCCACAGCTTCTGATGACATCAACGCGGCGATAGCAGGAGCAGCTGCCAAGGGCCCAGAAAGAAGCGGAAGCAGCATGGCCATCTCAGGTGTCACCAACGATCCCTCAGTGAGTGTGAAGGTGGCCGTGGCAGGTGCTGCAAGCCAGACCTCAGAGAATGCATCCAGTACAGCGGTTTCCACCACTTTCTGTCCGGAGAGCAGCATGAGTGTGGCGATAGAAGAAGCGACATCTGCCAACAAGACTGTGGCAACAACAGCTCAAGACTCAGCAGTGGGACCGCCTGCCCCCATCTTGCTGAGTGAAGGCCACAAGACTGGACAGGAAGCAAGCCAGCGAGTCTCCCAGACGAATGCGGAAGCCCGGAAGCCAAAAAGGGAAAGGAGGGAACGAAGGGCTAAGCACAGAGCCACGGGGAGGGAGAGCTCCCGCCCACCCAGGGCAGGTGAAAGGAACAAGACGAAGGCACCCAAGATGGGCTCAAAATTGTTGGGCTGGTTCTTGGCCAGCCGCAGATCCACTAGAGTGGACCAAAAGGTAAAAAGCCGTGGCAGCCCAGGGGGCAGCAGGCGTGCTTCCACTCAAAGAAGCAGCAGCCGAACGCCCAGCACAAAAGAGTCTAGGGCATCACAGAAATCAGGGAGGAGCCTCTCCACAGGTAGTCGGGGCTCTGTGAACTCAAGACTCAGGAGGATCAGCTCCTTCCTAAGAAACGTGAAAGCCAGCCTTGTAAGAAAATCAGCAGCCTCGCCCCGCGGTACAGAAGTGGCCATGCATAAGGCAGTGGAGAGGAGCAGCATGGAGGTCATCCTGGAGACAGTGGAGAGTGACCGAGCGGTGACTATCGGTGCCGTGACAGCTGAGACCGTGGAGTCGGTGACCCTTGAAGCCCGTGAAACAGCTGCAGATGGAAACTGCAAAGAGGACCAGGGTCTAGGGGAGCACCCCCATACAGCCCGTTCCAAGCCTTCCTCAATGCAACTTACATAAAAAACCATACTATCTCAGAGTGGTGTGCTGTGTTCTGTGTGAATTTCATGTCTCGCTGCATCCTAGTAGTGACCCCGGGAGGGCTCCATCTTGCCGACCCCTTTCTGGTTTGGGCTCCTCAGGGCTGTGGCCGGAAGTCAGATCGTGGGCTGGAAAGCTTGGCCACCACTAATCTCCCTCTCCTTTTTACAAACATTTGTTCCTCCTGAAAGCCCATAACAAAGCAACAGTAGCTTTGTCATGAATACTCCCTTGGATATTTGGGGAAGAGAGGGGTGCAGCAGCATTGGTTGCAATCAAAACAGGGAAGATGAGCAATTCCATTCCAGGTATATATCCTGGAGAAACTGTCACATGTGTTCTCGGAGACAACTACAAGAATGTTTATTGTGTGACAGCAAAACAGTGGAACAGCCCACATTTCCAACAACAGTGGGTTATGAATAGGGAGACATTATACAACAGTGAAAAATGAAGAGCAGCCACCCACATTTAGCATAGATGAATCCCAGAATGTTGAGTTTTTATAAAGCAAGCCACAGAACACATGACAATTTCACTCGTAGGATAGTTCAAAAACAAGATCAAGCAATAGACCGTCTAAACAAGGCACCTGTTTAGCAAAACTGTAGGCAAAAAACAAGGGAACGGTAAACGCAAAATTCAGGACTGTGGTTGTTCACTCTAGGAAAGAAAGGTGGGAGATGGGGCTCCAGGACTTCAGGACTGTTGAATTGTTCCACTTCTTAAGCAAGCTGAGGGGTACGAGGTGTTGATGTATTTTTTTCACATTTTTAACATCTCTGAAATGTTCCTATTATCTCAGACACATCCTTTCCCTGTGCTTTCACTTGTTTGTATGCACAAGGAGTGTCATATGAGAAAAACCCAAGAAAATCTAAGCTATCAAAAATTGCAAATGACAAACATTTTGGGTAAGTTATCACTAGAAACTTAGATTATGATATCGCCGTTTCCTAACTGAGGACACTGAGGCTCAGAGAAGGTAACCTGCTTGAGTCACACATTGGGACCTTGGCAGAAGAGTGAGCCACCAGCCCACCTCGTTACGTAAAGCCCTCCCTGAGGCATGGGGGTAGGCAGAGAGAATGACCTCAGGAGACCGGGGCACCACAGGAACCCAACACATCTCCGTTCTCCCCACCAAGATCCAGAAACCTACAGAGATGCACACCAAAATGCCAGCTATTTACTGGATGGAGCGGAGGGCGAGGAGTGGAGCTGGGAGACTCCTGTTAGTGGGCCACTGCTCTTGGGTTTTGAATTTGAGTGAACTCAAAGTCCTTGGCTGCCTTATCTAAAGAGCTTGCAGACCACCTTAAAGCTGGGTCTGGCTCTGAGGTTTCTGTCTCTAGGCTCTGGGGCTGTGACCCACACTGCAGATCCACTCCTTGTTCCCCACCAGGGAGCACTCCTGACAGAGCCTAGTCCTCCCCCAGCCACTAATTAAACTTCTGAAAGCCAGGCAGCAGAATGGTTTCTCCATGCCAAATCTTCAGGAACTTTCTTTTGAGGTCCTGTCAAATCCTTAAGTGCCACGTCAGGGAGAAGATACTGGGTTAGGACACGGCATGCCTGTTGCTTGGACATTCCGTTAATTCCTAAAGCCGCTTTTGAGGAAAGCCACAGACCAATTCATGGGAGTTAGGGGGAGGCTCTCCTGGTGGTGGAAGGAATGGCGGGCATGGGGTTGGGGCACCGTTGAGAAGGGAAGTTGGCTTGAGACCAATACGCACCCAGAATCTCCTCTGACAAGGCCCCTGCTCCCAAGTTGGAGAATTATTAGAGTGAGACAAGTTATTAAGAAAGGAGGGAACATGCCAAAGGGTAGATGTGAATTGGCTCTGGGAGGAAAACCACCTTAGAATCATTAACCCAGGGAGAAGATAGGGGGGCCTGCCAGGAGACAGAAATAATGGTTTACTTCTGGCCAGTTTTCCCCTTGACTCAAAATGGGGAAATTACAAAAAGTCACATCGCATTCCTTTGAACTTATGATTTCCACAGAGGCAACTGTAGGTAAACATTAGTCTGGAAGAAGAAAATGCAATAAAAACATTTGCATACCTCTTGGCCATATATAGACTTTTTTTTTTTCCAATGTATGTGCTCTCTTCTGATTCTCACAGCTCTGCATTTTGCAGATTAGCAAACTGAAGTTCAGAGCACTTGAAGGACTTAGTCATGGTTGGAGGTGACGGTGCAGAATTTGCTGGTTCCGGCGCCAGTGCTCCTGCCTCCCCCCTCAGCCCCCTCCCCTTGTGCTCTTTCTGAGGAGAGAACTCCCCCAGATGAAGCAGGAGCAGGAGCAGTGGCCCCAAGGCACAGGGAACGAGAGGAATGGGCTGGTGAGCAAGCCCTCGGGAGGAGCCTGGGCCAAGGTACAGAGAGGGAGCAACTCCAGCACAACACCTTTCATGGAGCCCCTCCTGTGTGTCAGCCCTGGTGCCAGAGGAGACAGAGCAAGAGCGAGAGAAAGGACAGGTGTGCGAGGAATCATCACAACTCTGAGTGACAGGTACAATGAGAGGTGCATGTTCAGGGAACAGGGTTCGTTCAGAGGAGGGATTCTGGGGCATGGGAAAGGGGTTGTGGTCAGGAGATACTTCGTAGAGGAACAGACAGTTCTGAAGGATGAATAGGGATGGCTCTTCCAGCTCTTCCAGGTGAAGAAAGTTTGAGGGGGGTGGTTGAGTTTGAAGTAGGTGACGAGGGGAGGGATGGGGACAGGGTATCAGGCCATGGAAAAGAACTCATGCAAAACACAAAGGCTTGAATCATCACGGTGTGTTCAGGGCAATGGCAAGTATCTCAGCATAGCTGCTCAGAGGGCAAGGGGAGAGGAGGGAAATGAGGCTGACAATCAGGCAGCTGGATCTCGGGGGATCTAGGGTGCTGCGTGAATGGCTGGGACTTTGGGAACCACTAAAGGCAGCACCTGATGGGAGTGAGATCTTTCTGGCTCCAGAGTGGAGAAGTGATGGGCAAGGAATCTCCCAGGAAGCACTAACCACGGCCAGAGATGGTGAGCCTGGAACGTGGGCAGCGGCGGTGGCGACATGAGAGGGCAGGTCGGGAGATGTGGGGATGAAACAGGACAGTGTTCCATCCACATCCAGGAAGACAGGGAGCTCATGGATTAGGCTGAGCACTAAAGGAGGTGGAATCAATGAAAGTGGGGGTGTTTTTCCCCTATGGTGACTGCTGGTCTGTAAGCAAGAAGAGGCTCATGTGAAAGCAAGGAGGAAAGTGTTAGGTTTAAGCAGCAGGTTGTAGACTGCTAATGGGTAAAACACCAGGATAAAGCAGCCACGGGGAAGTGTGGGGCTTCAGCTCTCGTAGAGCTGACAGGAGGGACCACTTGAGCAGATCTTCGCTCATCTATCAGCCCAGGCGCCCCCAGGTAGACTTCTCCGCAGCGGCCAGTAGAGCCCCTTGTGGCCACACGCTGTCACTGCAGGTTGGCACCTGGAAGAAAGGAGCCAACACTGAGGCTGAGTCACAGTTACCCTCTCCCTTTGTCACACCACAAGTGGCCTAATGCTGACTCACTGGCAGTCAGCCCAGTCCCTCAGGGGCAGCTGCCCCTGCAGCTGAGAGCAGCCAGGGGTGTGAGCAATTGATATGGTTTCTTTCATTGTAGCCATTCTGGTGAGATAGCGTGCCTTTTCTCTTTAAAAAAAATGATAAAATATCCTTTAAAAATACACTATGGTGACCTATTTAAGACGGTAGTTTTGTTGTAATGTCCTTAACAGGAAAAATTGACAGTTGGCTACTAAAGCAGCTTTGAAATTTCACAGGACTCTGAAATCTTGTTCATAAAGTTTCAAGGATTTTTCTTTCCTATGTGAGGTAAGGGAGCTTATTTTCTAAAACCTCTCCTGCTATCATATTCCAGAATCTTTTGCTTCATAACAAACTATCTCAAAACTTTTGTGACTTAAAACAATAACCGTCTCCTTCTAGCTCACAAATTCTTCCACATTAGGAATTTGGGCAGGGCTCCGCTGGGTCCTTCTGTTCCTCATGGCATCAACTGGGGTTGATCAGTCATGCTTCGCTGGAGCACGGGCTGCTCTGGAGGGTCCGAGGTAGCTTCCCTCACCTGTCTGGTGCCAGCCAGGGGAATGGCTGGAAGGTGGGGTTCAGCTGGGAGTGTCGACACACAATGCCTAGACGTGGTTTCTCCCGACACACGATGGTGTAGACCGGCCTCAGAGGAAGTGTCCCAAGGTAACCAAGTAGAAGATGCTTCTTACCAGAAGTCCCCCAGCAAACCTGCTATCATATTTTAATGGTTACAAGCAAGTCATAAGACCAGCCCAGATTTCAAGGGAGAGAAATCAGACTCCACCGCTCGATAGGGAAATGGCCAGGTCACATCGCAGCAGCCTTCTTTGGGCTGAGGTCACTGTGGTGGCCACCACTGACCTTTTGCACTTGCCCTCTCCTTACCTTCCTCTCTTATGCTCTTCCTTCCTCCCCCTTTTCACTTTATTTTCTTACTCCCTTTTCTCCTCACTTTTCAGCAAACCAAACTCACAAGGGCTTCCACTGGACATTACTTAGTCCCTTCCTCCCCCTTCCTTCTTCACCCATCTTCAAACTCTGAAACTCCTGGATGAGAAGTTACCAGGACCACTGGAACCATAGCATATCAGCCTGGATGGGTTTTGACTAATTGGAGATGCACTTTACACATGAGGAAGTTGAGGCCCAGAAAAGACAAGGGAATTTCCCAAGATCCTACTTCGATAAGTAACAGAGTTCTGGCTGCCACAGCACAAAACAGAGGCTGCAGTGGGGTCTCAAAGATGTCAACAGCTTGCTTTCCACTTCTGAGTGCTTGAAACTAATGCCACTTGTTTCTGTTTTACAATCATTGCCTCACTATTACAATTTCCTTTTGATCTGCTTGGTCAAGGGGTGAAACCAATGATGTCAGGCTTCTGTGCCTGCAGAGGTCTGTCTCAGCCTTAGCTCTGGTCCCAGACGTCAGAGATGGATGGCGGCCTGTGGATGCAGTAGATCAGGATCGATGAAACCGGCCCCCTCCATCTACCCCTCTGCAACTCCACAGCAAGTAGCCCCTTTCTGATCCTGAAGCCCAAAGACTCTCTGAGCTCTACTATCAACTAGCAGCCCGCACACCAATTTTGAAATTTTCTGAACATCTGAGGGTGGTGAATTTAACTCAGGCTGTTGATGACTGAAGTTGGGCTGAGGATAAACCTAAGATGTCATGGGCCAAGAGGACACAACTGCACAGCCAGGCCCAAGAGACAAGAACTCCGTTAGGTTGCAGTCTGTTTCCTCTGATAAGAACTCCCAAGAGAAAGGGGTGAGGACCCAGAGCGGTTCCCAGGCTGGGCCCCCAGACAGCGCATAGCTTCTGGGGCTCGATGTTGAGGGGAAGAGCACAGGCTGGAGAAGGCACAATTGTTCTGGGATCTGAAGAGTTAATGATGTGGGCAGTAACCTGTAAGAAGCCTCTCAGAATATTTTTAATCCACCAGCTCAATGCTTTGGGCCCCAAGACTGCAGCTCTGCAAGTTGGTGATAAGCTTAGGCTGTGACATGGGTGCACTGTCAGGGCAGTCACTTTGGGCAACAGCAAGAGTCCCTAAGACCATCTTTGTGACTGGGGCAGGGGCAGAAAGGGTTTCTGTGAGGACTATGCTGATAAGAGGAATCAAAACAGTTATTTGTATTGTTATAGCCTGTCACCTCCTTCAGGGGAAAGGCCCTATCTTTCTCATTTCTGGGTCCCCAGGCCCAGCACAGATATGGGGCATAAGGACGCGTATAAGGAGCTCCATCAATGTTTGTTACAAGGGCCTGCAGGGTCACTAGTCATTCCCCTGTATTCAGGCACAATCTGGCCAAGGCATTCCCGCCGGCCGTGAGTCCCCTCCTCCCACACTCCTTCCAGCTGCCCAAATCCAACTGGTGGGAGGCTTAGGACAGGGAAAGACGCTGCTGATGATTTTCAGGCCCTCCTTGCCCAGACGCCAGACTAGCACACCTTCCCCAGGGACTTTCTGCGGGTGTCCCTCCCCGGGGCCCACGTGTTTCTCCTGCCAAACAAAGACGCGATTTCTTTCCCTCCATACTGTCCTTCTGAGGAAAAAGGACGACAAGGCAACTACAGAAAGGAAGAAAAATCACCAAACCAGAAGAAACCTCATCAGCTGACAGTGTAATTTGCCAGCCTCTCGGTGGCCAGAGCCCGTGCCTGTCCCTTATCCACGTGGCCTGCTGCTGTGGCTGCTGTGGCTGCAGCGACTTGAGTTGGAGCTGTAAGAGCAGCTGCAGCTCTGTGCACAGAGCCAGGAAATCAGGAGCCCACCCCATCTTTCTCTCCAAGCTCTGAGATCTTTTCATGTCCTCCTATTTGACGCTGCCTCTTGTAATAATAGTAGCATCTGTTGAGTGCTTCCTCTCTGATACCCACTCTTCTAAAAACCCGATGGGATTAGTGCATTTGGCTCTTTCTCCACTATTCTATGAAGTAGCTATTACTACTCCCGTTTTAAAGATGAGGAAACTGAGGCACACAGGAGGTAAAATGACTTACCCAAGGCCCCACAGGTGGAGCCAGGTCACAATCCTAAAGGGTCTCACCCTGGAGCCTGCACCCCTGGCCCCACTGGGGGCTGACTCCGTGGAACGCATGGCCTTCGAAGGCATCTGGCCTTATACCTTGACAAGTGGTCAGTCGGCAGCCAGTGGTCAACAAACTCCACGGCTCCCATCTCTGGGACACCACCCCAGGGCCCCTCTCCACAGCTGGGGGATCACTTCCTTTCCCCCTACTCCTCGGCCACAGGCTGCACCCTTCGGTCAGGCTCAGGAGAGTCCTGGCCACTGGAGGAAGAGCTGCATGTGTGAGAGATGGGGCATGTTCCTTCTTCTGGGAAAACAGCCAGAGTCCCATCCTGCTGTCATCTGTCTCACCAAGAGCGACTTTTAAGTCTGTGAGCTACACTTTTTTAAAAAATTCAGTTATTGAGATATATTCACATACTGTAGAATCATCCACAATATATAATCAATTAGGCACAGTACCATCATATAGTTGTGCATTCATCACCACAATCAAATTTTGAACATTTCCTTTACTACAAAAAAATAAAAATCAGAATAAAAATACAAGTAAAATGAGAGCTGCACTTTGAAGCTCTTTGTGATGCCTCTGAGAGCCCCTGGCCAGGCCGAAGGGATTACTTTTATATAGGCCTCAGCACGGAACTCCAGTCCAACCCCTGCCTGGCAAGAGAGGATAGGAAGGGGGCTCCTGGCCACACACTCTTGATCATGAACTTCCTACATAACCATAGCCACTCTCTGTTCTCAAACCCTAGCATGCAATGCTTAGGCACCAACTTCCTCTCCCCATGGCTGCCTCTTCTCCACTCATCCTCTCTCCCTCCTTCCACAGCTGCTCCTGCCCCTGCCCCCAGCATCATTCCCTTTCTCCCATATTCTCTTCCACCTCTTTCCTCTGATTCCCTTGCTCTCTACTGATCTTTATTCTCAAATCTGAGGGCGCATTCCTCATTCCAGCTCCTGTCCCACCACACACACACATGATGCGACTCGATTCCCCTCCCCTGAGGCCCAACACATACTTTGAGGATGAAGCTTCTGTGTCCAGGAAACAAAGGACCCCTGGTAGACATCTCAGGCTGCCATGGATGAGCAGGAACTGCAGAAAGACTGGATCCCTTGGCTACTAGTCAGGGTGGCTATCCACTCAGAGGCTGAAGCTGCCTTCATTCTCCACTTCCCAGGGGTACAAAAGCTTGAACCTGTTTGCCTTAATTCCCTGGGTTGCTTTGACTCAGAGTCAAGGACTTGGTGGCATGGTAATTTACGTAAAATGAATGCAAATGAATATGGAAATATATGTGACCCAGGGTTTACTGGAAATCAGAGGCTTCCGTATCAGGGAGACTTAGGGAAATTTTGGAGTTTACTTACCAAGAGAAATTTCAAAGTACAGTGACCTCTGGTTGGGGGTTGTGGAGGGACATAGCCTGAAGTCATTCAGAGGAAGAGCAGTCTGGTTCTGTGTCCCTGTCCCTGCAGAAGTCAGACAAAGGAAAAGCATCTGGCCACCAAGACTTCCCTCTTTGCTCCTCTCTTGGCTCTGGGCTCAGGCTCAGCTCCATACATCAAAACCACCCTACAGTGTTCACACTGGAGACGAGGGAACCCAGGGTGTTACTGCATCTTTACAAACAGGGCCATTTTATTAATATTCCACTTTCCCTGTCATCACTCCATTATTCTCCTCTCTCTTGCATCTCCTATACTGACCATTCTGTACTTGTCCCTTGTTGGACGTGACTGGTCAAGAGAGCAGAATGTTCTGGAACCTGGCCAGGGGGGCTAGAAGGTCTGGATGCTCCTATAAAGGCCTCAAAGGATAGCTCTAGGGCACGTCAAATGTGGCATAGGGCCTCAGGACCTCACTTTCTAGAGGAGGAGGAAAGAACCTCCTCAAGAAAGCACAGGAGAGAGAAAAGGGGCCCCAGAAGCCCATTCTCCTGACCCTAAACATAGATGTGCCGAGTGACTCCAAAGGTAGAAACAGACCTTTTCTTAACTATTTCAAGAGAAGAAACAAGTCTTCCAACATCTTTCTATCAATCTACATTCATCAGAAGGTTTTTCCTTCTAATTATATAAATGCTGGTTGCTACCCTAGAAGCAATTTTCTTCTTATACTTTGTCCAGGAAACTAGAGACTTGCTCCTTGCTATTAAGGTAATAGCATCCTGGAATCACTGGAGAAGTAGCCAGGGACCCCGAGGAATCTTGGCTTCCATCAGTGTCTTCCTGGAGGCCAGAACCACATCCTGGGCTCGCCTCAGAGAAGACCCACGGGAGAGGCAGCTGCAGTTAGGGCCCTGGGTCCACACTCCAATCCAGGCCTGTTCCTCAGAGACAAAGTCCCTTCTAATGTCTTTTTCCTTTATGAAAAACTGTATTTCTTCTAATAATTTGAAGTGTGGACAGAGAACCACCCTGCAAACTTGCTCTCATAAACAGATGTTACTGATGTGATCAAATTAAACTAACCCAACAATTAATAAGATTTGCAAAATGATGTGAAGGCTATAGTCATTCCTTCGCTCCACAGTGATTAATCATGCTGGTCATAAAGAAGCCCGACTGCTGCCCTCCCAGGTCCTGCTCTACGCCAGCCACGGGCTCCATACAGGTCTGTCAGCTTCCTGGAGATTAGATGGTTTGATGGTTAGTTTTATGTGTCAACTTGGCTAGGCTATAGTACCCAGTTATTTAATCAAACACTAGTCTAGGTGTTGCTGTGAAGGTCCTTTGTGAGGTCGTTAACAACTACAACTGGCTGACTTTAAGTAAAGGAGACAACCCTTGATAATTGGATGAAAACAGGTTTTCCCAGAGACGAAGAAACTCTGCCTCAAGACTGTGGCCTCAAACCCTCAATGAGCCTCCAGCCTGCTGGTGGCCGTACACAATTTGGACTTGCCAACACCCACAATCATGTGAGCCAATTCCTTAAAAGAAATCCAAACAAACAAAGAAATATTTATTTATTTTATAAATGTAAATAAATATATTGTTTCTCTGGAGAACACTGATGGACACAGATGGATTACTTGGCTTTGTTTTTCCCGTGCAGTTTCCTAGTGGAGTGGAAGTTCCCATTGTACCAGGTCTTGGTGGGAGTCCCCCTTGGAGACCAACAGGGCCAAGTTCACCTTCTGTCTCCTCCCAGGCATCCAGGGTATAGGCTGGAATCCCAGCATGAGCCAATAGGACCCTTCTGTCAAGATTTCAACCTTGAATGGGCAATGCAAAGCCCAGAGGTGCTAGAATTCTTCCCCAGTGAGGAGGGCTTCGTTGCAGCTGTTCCTGCTAAAAGGCATTCTTGGTGCTTCCTGCTTCTTTCCTGCCTATTTTCTCCAGACTCACACCATACTTCCTCCCAATAATTCCCTTTCTCATTGCAACAACCAGACTCAGCCTCTGCTTCTTGCTTCTGAAAGCATTCCTGATGGTTGTGGCAGGCACTGTTGGTGAGCTGCTCCCATCTCTCTTGCTAGCCAAATCCCAACTTTTCATTTGTTCACACATCTGCCTGGCCCAAGTGGGCAAGTCTTGACTGGTGTGTCATATCTGCTTATCAAGTGATTTGTCTATAGGCTAGACCTGTGGCCCAGTTCTGGCCAAAAAGACTAGAGGGAAGCTGCTAGGAGCTTCTGGGAAAGATTTTCCTCACTGATTGAGCCCCTGCCCCCTTTCCTCCTGCTTAGGAAGGTGACAGATGGGAAGGGAAGGTTGGAGCCACCATTGCCATCCTGCCACCCTGAAGAAGCAGAGAGAGAGAAGGAGGAGGATCCCGGGTCCCCAGTGATCTCTCCGAACCACTGTGCAACCCTGGGAAGAGCATGCTCTGAACTGTGAGTTTCCCCGGGTAAATAAGCCCCTATCGTTTAGTTCTCTTATATCAAGTATTTTGTTATTGGCAGCTGAAAGCATCCAGAAATCCACTGTTTTCCAAAATAATTAACCACACATTGCTGGAGCTGGAAGACTTCTGGAATATCACTTAGCTTTGAATCACTTTGCAATGGAACAATCAGAAAAGAGGCAGAGGCAGAGCCAGAAGGAGAACCTGGGCCTCCCATGTCTTACCTCGACACCCGGAGGAGGCCAAGCACCCAGGGCAGGAGCAATGGTGAGGAAACACAGAGAGAGCCTGGATCCTGCCTCTGGGAGTGTGGGTAAAGGGGCAAATATGAAGGGGCAGAGTGGGCCTCTGCTGAGCTCAGGTAGCACTGGGACCAGGGCCGCCTAAGACACCAGGGCAGAGCATGAGGAAGGGCAAGGCACGCCCCAGTACTTTCTGTCCCAGCTCCTAGGTGTGCCCTGGGACAAACACACTCATCCGTGCACACACACATGCTTGCACCCAGGTGCACACATACCCACATGAATACACAGGCACACACACGCACCCACTCACGCACATGCGCACACACACATTTACACAGATATACACACAAACATGCATGCAGACATATACACACACACATGTACACACATAGGGGAATGCTTTCAGGAGTGAGAAACAAACTGAGTCTTGTAACCATGCACAGACACACACACACGCTCATGCACATGCACATGCACACACATGCACACACACGGGCCACTGACCTGGTCCATTTCCAGCCTCTCTGGGTCTCTGGGATATACCTGCTTCCCCACTGGCCTGGCAGCGAGATCCTCTTACTCTCAAGGATGAATGTGTTCTTCTGTGGTTGCTGGTTAGTCTGTTGTTTCTCTCCCATCTCCCTCCTTCACAGTTGTACTTGCAGGTGTGCTTGAGCCAAAGGACATTGCAGGAGAGGGGGGAAATTTACTTTTGTACTCTGCAAAGCTGCGAAAGACTGAACCAACCCAGCTGGAACACTGTTCATGGACAGCAGGCAGCTGGCAGAGGGGCAGGTGTGCCCGAAAGCTGGCTCCTCCACCCCAAATCACACATCCTGTACATTTCAGTGCCTGAACTTCCACCTTTAGAGAATTGTGTAAATATCCCTGAGAGACATAACTCAGCATAGGCTCCTCACCGTAAATGGGATTTACAAACCTTTCAAGAGGGTAGACATCGTGGAGAGGAATCAGTGCAGAAAGGAGCAGGTGTGCTGATGCATTGAGGGTGGCACTGAGAGACTCTCCTTTTTGACCCAGGATTGGCTTCCAAGTCTGTCCTGCTTACAGAGCACACCCTGGGGAGCATGGCAATGGTGGGGACGCATGTGGGTGAGGGGCAGGGCAGGGGGGTGGGTGCACAGGTGTGCCAGGGTCACCCTGTGGCGGCTCTGAGCCATCAGAGGGGGGAGTGTGGCTTTGGTGTGGCTGCTAGGGAGCCACTCAGAGTTCTTTATATAAATATGTTTTTATATTAGGTAAGTTACAGCTTTGCAGAAAATATAGAGTTCCCATATACTGCCTCCTTCCCCATTATTAACAACTTGCATTAGTGTGGTAACTTTGTCACAATTGACGAAAGAATAGTTATAATTATACTATTAACTCTAGCTCATAGATTATATTTGGGTTCACTGTGTTGTTCAGTCATATTTTTTAAAAATGTTTACTCTAATAACCTATATACAGTCTAAAATTCCCCCATTAAGCCACATTGAGATACATAATTCAGTGCTGTTGATTATGTTCGCAACCTTGTACTACCATCACCACCACCATTACCAATACTTTTTCATCACAGCAGACAGAAACTCTGTCCCCATTAAACATTAACTCCCCATCAGGAACGCCCACCCTGACCCCTGTAACCTATATTCTAGATTCTGACTCTATGAGTTTGTTTATTCTAATTATTTCATATCACTGAGATCATACAATACTTGTCCTTTTGTGTCTGGCTTATTTCACTCAGCATGAGGTCTTCAAGTTTCATCCATGTTTTTGAATTCATCAGAACTTCATTTGTATTTACAGCTGAATAATAGTCCATTGCATGTATACACCACATTTTGTTTTATCCATTCATTAGTTGACAGACACCTGGGTTGCTTCCATCTGCTGGCAACTGTGAACGGTCCCATTATGAATATGGTTTGAAAATCTGGGTCTCTGCTTTCAGTTGTGTTGGGTATATCCCTAGAAGCAGGATGGCCAGGTCCTACGGTAATTCCACACTTAACTTTCTGAGGAACTGCCAAAGTGTCTCCCACAGCAGCTACACCACTTTACATTCCCATCAGCATTGAAGGAGTTTCCTTGTTTCTCCACATCCTCTCTAAAGCTTCTTTCTTTGTTTTTAATAATAGTCATTCTAGTGGGTAGGAGGTGGTACCTCATTTGATTTGGATTTCTCTAGTGGATAATGATGTTGAGCATCTGTTCCTGTGCCTTTTGGCCATTTTTACATCTACTTTGGAGAAATGTCTATTCAAGCCTCTCGCCCATTTTTAAATTGGGCTGTTTGTCTTTTTATTATTGCAAGGAATGTCATTTCTGCAGTACTTCAATACCATTTCTGAAGTATCTCTTCTCTTAAGGAGAGTGACATAATCCAGAAGTCAAGTGTGGTAGCCGCGTGTGTGGTGGGGGCGGCGATTGGATGGGGGGACTGATGTCGGGAGCCCAGGGAAGACCCAGTGAAGGCCTGAACATGGGCACGAGGGGCAGTGAAAAGGTCACGGGAAAGGAACAAAGGAGAACCCAGGGGGCCGGGTCCACAAGGAATGCTGCCTTGTTTAAGGGAACTAAAATTGAGGCGAGGGGAGCTGGTTTGGAGGGAGGAAATACTGAGTCTAACGTACTTATAGGTCAGCCAAGAGAAGACTTATTATTGAGATTACTACTGGCTGACAAGTTTTGAGAGCTTACTCTCTACTGGGCACTATGCAAAACCCTTCAGGAGCATCGTCTCATTTAACCCACACAGCATCCAAATGGGTGGGTATCATTATATCCCCATTTTACAGACAAGGAAATGGAGGCACTGAGAGGTTAAGCACTACCCAAGTTTCTTCATCTAGTAAGTGGCAGCAGTGGAATGGGAACCTAGGACCCTGACTCCAAAGCTCGTAGCTCCTGGCACCTGGGAAAGAGGTCAGAAGCCTGGTGCATTCCACAGAAACGACAGGGGAAGTTTTAGGAATGGCTGAGACCCAGAAGGAAATGTGTATAGAGAGGAAGGGGAGAGGAGCACTAATCTTCACTGAGTGCCCTTGACCAACTCACTTGACTGTTACCATCTTCTAGTCAGAGCTCTGAGAGCAATTTCCCTGTTCTGCAGGATTTGCCTGGGGTTTGAATTGGTGTTAAGGACCCACTGACAGCTCAAGCTGAGTGTGAAGGAGGGCCCTTCTGCCTTCTACCTTCTAACTCAAGTCCCAAACTTCTTTTTTTTTGCATTCAGGACTGCTTTTCTGGTGATAAGTCATGGGGCTGAACTCAGAAGCAAATCCTGGACAGCAGATGCAGAGATGGGGCCCGGGGAGGGGGGCACTTTAGCGGGGGCATGGTTCTTTTCAATGATTCTTTGGGAGCTTCAGAGATAGTCTGCAGGGTGGAGACATTGAAGGGCCAAGAGAGAGGGGAGGATGGCAGGGAGAGGGTGGGAGATGGCAGAAGACTGAAAAACAGGGAAGGAAGGGCATGGGGCCTGGAGAGCTGGGGCCACAGAGGCATCTGCTGGGATAGATACCAGTTAGTATCGATCTGTTGGTAGATACCAATCCCCACTCCTGCACTTTGTGACTCCCTTTACATTACTAAAAGAAAAAAAACTCAAGAAAACACTTCAGCGAAAGCCAGATCTAGCATCTCACCTTCCAAGCCATCCCTGGGCCAGTCTCTGTCAGTAGCTCCTATCTCTGAGTATCCCAGGCCCTGCCCTCCATGCGTCCTCCTTCTTCATCCCACATCTCTCCAGGTGCCACGTGCCTGCCAATTAACCTCCCAGACTGCTTCCCATCAGGCCTTCGATGTGATGCCCCGACCCCAGGAGAAAGGTTATGAGCCTTGGAGGAACCTGGAGGAAAGCTCCCTCCTTCCCTTAGGGCTGTGTGGGGAGAGATGGAGATGGGAGGAAGGGAATCCAGCTCCAGACCTTCCAACTTCAAATCCATCTCCCTCACCCCAGGCCTGTATTCCCAGGGCCCAGCACACTCTGGACTCCTAACAAGTGTTTGTTGAATGAATGAATGAACAAGTGAATGAATCTGGCCCAAATGTGCTAAGAGCAGAAGATGCTGGATGGAGGAGCCTCCTGTCTCCCTGGCTAGCACCACAATGAGTCACAAAGCTGTCCACACCTCCACGGCTTCACTGTGAAAACCGTTAGCAAGCCATTAGCTCCAACTCCAGCCCAGCTGGCATGGAGCAGGTTTTCCAGAACCTGGCTGCAGAGTTCACATACCGGGCACCCACCCATTGGACCGGCAGCCTCGCCTGCCGTTCCCCACTCTCCCAGCTAGATCCTGTCTCAGGCCTTCTGCCCTTGTCCAAGCAGAGCAAGGGTATGGGGTGGAGACTCCCAGTAGCCACTGACTTTGGCTCACCCACCTATGTACCCCCAGGGATGGGCTTGCCAGAAGGCAGGTGGGAAATGTCAAAAGAAGGAAAGTGGAGTTACTAACTGCTCCTTAGATGACAGAATCCTAACACACAAGGTGTCATTCAGTCTGCACAGCTCTGGGCGGTGGGTCCTCCTCTGCCTATTTTTTCAGTTGAGGAAACTAACATGAAAAAGTTTGAGAGATGTCTAAAAAACCACAAGCTATTGGTAATAGAGACCCAGAGTTTAAATTAGGTTGTTTTACTCTAAAGGCCATGTTAACTATAAAAACGGAAATGGACTTGGGGCCTGGAGGAAGGAGTTGGTGCTCCTGATCTCTCCCGCTCAAGCCAGGGGTGAAGTGGGGAAGAGACAGAGGGCAGCACTGAGTGGGGGAGGGAGCCCTTTGGTCAAGGGTGGGGGTGGGGGTGGGGGCTCAATTCTGAGACTCTGCTCAGTCTGGGTCTCTGTAGCCTCTGAGCCACCCAGGACAAGGAATCGCCTTCTGAGGCTGGAGGGCCTGGGAGGTCCGGTCCCTAAGGGTGGGCCTCCTGCTTTGCTGGAGTCTCAGGACCCAGAGCAAACAGCCAGAGGTCAGGATACAACCTATGGTCTGGAAGGACCAAGTGTGCCAGGGGTGTGCCAGGAGCCCAGCAAGGGCAGACCATTCAGCAGTTGTCTCCAAATTATTGTGAGCTGGTTAAGAGTGTACCTGGCAGGCAATTCAGTCAAGACCAAAGCCCTTGGAGGGCAGGGCCCAAGGCTGATTTACATCTGCTGATTTACATCTGCCATCTGCCCTCCCAGCACTGCAAAAATGTGCTGAAGTGTCTGAGAGGCAGCTTGCTGAGATGGAAATGGCCACAATCAGAGTTGAGTCCAAATGAGTCTGTGCTGTGCTTTCATGAGCTCTGTGCCCTTGAGCAAGTCACTCAACCTTTCGTAGAACCCCTTCCTCATTTGTAAAATGGGAATGATCATTATATACCTCACAGATGTCAAGAACATTGAATGAGATGGTGCATGTAAGTGAAGCATGACCCAACCAAGAGTATGGAAGAAATGGAGACGACCTTAGTTAAGATTCATGAATGTGAACCCTTCTCATTACCAGCTAACTATTGAGTTTGCTACTTCTACTTGGTTGGCTAATATTTTCCCATATCTCCCCCATTCTCCCTTTCCTCTCATATTTTGATGCTGTTTGGAAGCGGACCAGCGTGTTCCAAGAAGCTTCCTCCGGGTACATGTGGGAGGCAGGAGTAGCTGGCAAAGATAGCGCATTCTCCTGGGCTGATGAAAGGAATAACTGGATAGTTTTATATGGTTTGCAAGACTGGGTGGACTGTTATCATTTGCAAAAATAGGCAAATGTTTAGCACTAGGATTGTCCTCCGATTTAGCTGAAGCTAAGAAGACCTCACTACCAGTTTGCAACGTGCCCAGAGCAGCTGCCATCTGCCAAGCACGGGTTTCAGCCACCTTGAGACCTGTTGTGATGGTGGTGACAACACCAAGAAGGATGAACTGAGTTCATACTAAGTAAAAGGCATTGTTCCAGCAGCTTTGCAATATATTCTCCACCTGGAACCATTATGCCTTTTATCAGATGAGAAAACTGAGGCCTAGAGGCAAAAGCTCGAAAGTAATTGTGCCGGTTTGAATGTGTTGTGTTCCCCAAATGCCATTGTCTTTGTGGTCTTGTGGGGCAGATGTTTTGGTGCTGGTTGGATTTGCTTGGAATGTGCCCCACCCAGCTGCGGGTGATGATTTTGATGAGATAGTCCCATGGAGGCGTGGCCCCGCCCATTCGGGGTGGGCCTTGACCAGTGGAGCCATATAAATGAGCTGACTCAGAGAGAGGGAACTGAGTGCAGCTGTGAGTGATGTTTTGAAGAGGAGCAAGCTTGCTAGAGAGGAACGTCCTGGGAGAAAGCCATTTTGAGGCCAGAGCTTTGGAGCGGACGCCGGCTGCCTTCCTAGCTAGCAGAGGTTTTCCGGACGCCATTGGCCATCCTCCGGTGAAGGTACCTGATTGCTGATGTGTTACCTTGGATGCTTTGTGGCCTTAAGACTGTAACTGTGTAGCGAAATAAAACCCCGTTTTATAAAAGCCTATCCATCTCTGGTGTTTTGCATTCTGCAGCATTAGCGAACTAGAACAGCAAGGATGCATGGTTCTGGCCTGCCCAGCCCTATCAGGTTATTCCTTCCATTGTGTGACGCTTTGAGAAGCCAGGAAGGTGGGGGGAGCACAGTTCTCAGAGCCTGGGCAAATCTGGCCCTGGCTTCGGCACCCGGCACTTATGCCCACTTCCCCTCTTGGCTCCCTGCCCTAGGCGAAGGTCAACTCGAACCCAGCGAGCAGGCAGGCGGGCTTTGGGAAGATCGCCAGGGGGAGAGCGCCTGGGCTCATCTGAGCCAGGGGAGCCCCAGGTAGACCTACAGCGGCCACAAGATGGCGCTGCGATTCAGGAGACTCCTGCGTGCTGGGGGACACCCTCTCGGACCGAGGACCTGGGACCGCGACCCTTGAAGGACGGGATCCCCGAGGACAGAGCTGCCCCGCCAAGGACTCAAGAGCGCTCTCCCCCTCCCCACCGGCACCCCCCGCGCTCCCTCTCCTCGCTCGCCCTGCGGCCCCGCGGAGGTGGAGGCTGCATCGGGGAGCGCTCGCCGGCCGCGGGCGGGAACTCCCCGCCACCCCTGGACTGCGCCCAAGGGAACGTCTTTGCCCCGCTCCCCCTCCCCTTCCGCGTTCCCCTCGGTCCCTCCCCAACCCAGTCAGCCATTCCCAGCCCACTGCTCTCCACGGTATGATTCAGCACGCTCACGACCTGAGGAGTTTAAATGTTGCAAAACTGGACGCCAGAAATGAACTCTTGGCGCTAAGGCATGCTCGCGCTTTAAAAATCCGTCCTCGCCGTGCCCTCCTTGTGTTAAAAATAAACTACACATTATGCTAAGTGGAATAATCCAGACCGGAAAGGACAAATATTGTATGATTCCACTTACATGAAACACCTGTTATACGCAAAGTCATAGAGACGGAAAGTAGATTACAGGATACTGGGTACTGGGGAGTTGTGGGAATGGGGAGTTACTGCTTCGTGGGTACAGTGCTTCTGTTTTGGGCAATGAAAAAGTTTTGGCAATGGACAGAGGTAATGGTAGCACAACATTGCAAATGCAACTAATGCCACTGAATTGTATACTTAAAACAGTAAAAATGGCAAATTTTATGGTATATATATGTTACCACAATTTTTAAAATGAATTTTAAAAAATGATACAAAAGGAGGTAGAGTCCCATTCCTATTTGTCACCTCTTCCTCCCATCAGTTAAAACAATGTGTGTGTGTGTGTGTGTGTGTGTGTGTGTGTGTTTGGAGAGGCAGAATTTTTAGTTCAACTCCTGTGTCTACCAGTTAAAAACTGTTTGACACTGAGCAAGTTCTTTAACTTCCTTGAGCCTCACATTTCTCATCTATTAAATGGGAATAATAATAGTAGCACCCCCTTTTGGGGGTTGTGGGAAAAATTAAGTAACATATAAAGCATTTAGAATAATGCTTTGACACATAGTAAGTGCCCAAGAAATGTTACCATTATTATTTCTTTTCCTCTATGGAGTAACCTAACATTTAGTGTGTGCGCCAGCCATTGACATTCGATGAAGGCAGCCTGGTATTCTTGGCTGAATTCTCATAAAGGATGTCAGGCTGCCCGAGGACTGTGCCTTATATGAATCTATGCTCAGAAGCACCCAGCACAGGCCATCGCCAGGAGTAGAGTAACTAGAGTGAGCCACGATGGCCGCCCCAAACCACAGCCTCTAGCCACAATTCTGCCTCCATCTCATCTCTCAGGTGGTGGGTTCCTACATAGAATGGCTGGTGTAATTGCTGAGCGTCCCCTCTGTTCTCTGCTGGGGGTCAGGGCCTGCCAGCTTTGAGTGGTGAGACCTGTGGCCTTTTGAATCCTCTAGGCCACGGAACCCCTCTGTCTCCCAAAGAGGGTGAGGTCTAAGGATGGATGGGGCTGGCGCCAAAGCAGGTTTTATTTTCACTCAGGCCTGGCTAGACTGTGCTCTGTGTTAAGGCCTCCTTGGGCAAAGGGGAAGAACCTGACCCTAGAACTTTGGTCTGTGTGTGTGTGTGTAAGTGGTATTTAAAATTTTTTTAGTGTGGTAAAATTCACATATCCCACATTCACTATGTTAACCATTTAAAAGTGTATAATTCAGTGGTATTAATTATATTCATAATGTAGTGCAATGGTCACTACTACCCAGTTCCAGAACATTTTCATCACCCAAGCAGAAAACCCCATATCCATTAAATAGTAACTCTCCAACCCTCTCATCCCCATCCCCTATCTCTGTATATTTTCCTGTTGTGGATATTTCTTATAAAAGGGATCATACAATTTGTGGCCTTTTAAAGTGTCTGGCTTCTTTCACTGAGTATGACATTTTCAAAGTTCATCCATATTTCCACATGTATCAGAACTTCATTGCTTGTATTATTTTATTTATTTATTTGTTTATTTATTTATTTATATTTTATTGAGATAGCATACAACTATCCAAAGATCCAAAGTATACAATCAACTGTCCATGGTACCATCACACAGCTGTGCATCCATCACCACAATTAATTTTTTTTCAATTTTTAGAACATTTTCATTACTCCAGAAAAGAAAGAAAGACAAAAAAAGGAAATTCAAATTCTCCCATACCCCTAACCACCCCCCTCCATTATTGATTCACAGTTTTGATATAGTACATTTGTTAACTGTTGATGAAAGAATGTTAAAATACTACTAACTATAGTATATAGATTGCAATAGGTATATATATTTTTCCTATGTGCCTCTTTATTATTTACTTCTAGTTATAGTGTCATACATTTGTTTATTTCATGGGAGAGTTTTCTAATATTTGTATAATCATGGACATTGTCCACCACAGGATTCACTGTTTTATACATTCCCATCTTTTAACCTGCAACTTTCCTTCTGGTGACATACGTGACTCTGAGCTTCCCCTTTCCACCGCCTTCACACACCATTCACCACTGTTATTTATTCTCACATTGTGCTACCATCACCCCTGTCCATTTCCAAATGTTTAAGTTTAAGTTCATCCTAGTTGAACATTCTGCTTTAGCCTCATTCTGTATCCTGGTAACTTATAGTTCATGTCTATGAGTTTACATATTATAATTAGTTCATATCAGTGAGACCCTGCAATATTTGCCTTTATGTGTCTGTCTTATTTCACTCAATATAGTGTCCTCAAGGTTTCTTCATCAACCCATTTCTTTTAAGATGGTTTTGTTCACACACCATACATTCCATCCTAAGTAAACAATCATTGGTTCCCTGTATAGTCATGTATTTATGTATTCAGCACAATTGCCACTACCTATAAAAGGACGTCTCCATTTTTTCCACAAAGAAGGAGGAAGAGTCAAAGAAGGCAGAGAGACAAAAGGAAAAGAGAGAGAGAGAAAAAAAAAAAAAACAAAATGCATCACAGCTAGAAAGCAACAAAAGGAAAGATAGAATTAACCTAAAGTAGAATAAAGAGTCAAACAACATCACCAATGCCAGGAGTCCCATACCCTTCCCCTAGTCCCCCCCATAAGCATTTAGCTTTGGTATATTGCCTTTGTTATATTAAAGGAAGCATAATACAATGTTTCCATTAATTATAGTCTCTAGTTTGCATTGATTGTATTTTCCCCCCAATCCCACCCTATTTTTAACACCTTGCAATGTTGACATTCATTTGTTCTACCTCATTGTGTCAGTTCAATGTATTATGTCCCCCAAAATGCCATTTTCTTTGATGCAATCTTGTGTGGGCAGACATATTAGTGTTGATTAGATTTTGGAATCCTTTGGGTGTCTCCATGGAGATGTGACTCAATCAACTGTGGACAAAACCTTTGGTTGGATAGTTTCCATGGAGGTGTTGCCCCACCCATTCAGGGTGGGTCTGAATTAAATTACTGGAGCACTATATAAGCTCAGACAGATGGAGAAAGCTTGCTACAGTCAAGAGGGACACTTTGAAGAAAGCACAGAAGCTGAAAGAGGAGCTACAGATGAGAGACAGCTTGAAGACGGCCGTTGAAAGCAGACTTTTGCCCCAGAAAAGCTAAGAGAGGACAAATGCCCCAAGAGCAACTAAGAGCGACATATTTGAGAAGCTGAAGCCTAGAGAGGAATGTCCTGGAAGAAAGCCATTTTGAAACCAGATCTTGGAGCAGACGCCAGCCACATGCCTTCCCAGCTGAGGTTTTCTGGACACCGTTGGCTATCCTCTGGTTAAGATACCCAGTTGTTGATGCATTACCTTGGACACTTTGTGGCCTTAAGACTGTAACTGTGTAACCAAATAAACCCCCTTTAATAAAAGCCAATCCATTTCTGGTGTTTTTCATTGCAGCAGCATTGGCAAACTAGAACAGTCATGTAAATACATATTTGTACCTTTTGTTACAATTGTTGAGCACCCTAGGTTTCCCTGAGTTACACAGTCCCAGTCTTTATCCTTCATCTTTTGTTCTGGTGTCCCACATGATCCCAGCCTTCCTCTTTCAACCATATCCACAGTCATCTTTGTTCAGTGTACTTACATTGCTGTGCTACTATCTCCCCAAATTGTTTTCCAAACCTTTTGCTCCTGTCTTTTCCTTTCTGTCTGCAGTGCTTCCTTTAGTGTTTCCTGTAGAGCAGGTAACTTGTTCACAAACTCTGTCATTGTCTGTTTGAGAATATTTTAAGCTTTCCCTCGTATTTGAAGGACAGTTTTGCCAGATACAGGATTCTTGGTTGGTGGTTTTTCTCTTTCAGTATCTTAAATATATCACCCCACTTCCTTCTTGCCTCCATAGTTTCTATTGAGAAATCTGCATATAGTCTTATCAAGCTTCCTTTGCATGTGATGGATCACTTTTCTCTTGCTGCTTTCAGGATTCTCTCTTTATCTTTGATGTTTGATAATCTGATTATTAAGTGTCATGGTGTAGGCCTATTCAAATCTATTCTGTTTGTGGTTTGCTGTGCTTCTTGGATCTGTAATTTTATGGCTTTCATAAGAGATGGGAAATTTTCATTGATTATTTCCTCTGTTATTGCTTCTGCCCCTTTTCCCTTCTCTTCTCCTTCTGGGACACCAATGACACCTACATTCCTGTTTTTTGTTTTGTCCTTAAGTTCCCAGAGATGTTGCTCATATTTTTCCATTCTTTATCTGTTCTTTTGTGTGTAGGCTTTCAGGTGCCTGGTTCTCCAGTTCCTGAGTGTTTTCTTCTGCCTCTTGAAATCTGCTGTTGTATGTTTCTATTGTGTCTTTCATCTCTTGTGTTGTGCCTTTCATTTCCATAGATTCTGCCAGTTGGTTTTTCAAACTTTTGATTTCTACCTTATGTACACCCAGTGTTTTCATTATATGGTTCATCTCTTTTGCCATATCTTCCCTAACCTTTTTGAATTGACCTAGTATTAGTTGTTTAATTTCCTGTATCTCAGTTGAAGTGAAAGTTTGTTCCTTTGACTGGGCCATAACTTCATTTTTTTTTTCGTATAGGTTGTAGTTTTCTGTTGTCTAGGCATGGTTTCCTTGGTTACCTCAATCAGGTTTTCCCAGAGTAAAACATGCTCTGGTCCCTGAAGGAAGAACTATTCAGTATCTGGCTTCCCTGAGGGTGTCTTAGAAAATTGGTACACCCTGTGAGGCCTCAGGTCACTGTGCTTTTCTGCCCAGCAGGTGGCTCCTGTCAGCCTGTAACTCCAGACTGGTATAAGGAGGTTTAGCCAGTGGCTGTTTTCCCCCAGGCTCTGGGGTCTGGTTCTGAGTGGAAGGCGGGTAGTAGAGCTGGGCCCCACCTCTTTCCTCTTTGGGTAGATAGACCCCTTAGGGAGAGATCATTAGCATTTGAATGGTCTCTCTCTGCCTGTGCTATCTCCACCCTTGTCTGGGTAAGAATGCTGGGAACTGAAAATGGCTGAAGCTTTCTCCACTGAGCTGAAACAGGACAGAAAGCCCCCTTCAGGGCCAGTCCACGGCCACCCTCAAGCTCTCTGAGGTCGGTTATCACCCAAAGTCTCTGTATGCTTGTTGGGGATTCATAGCTTGTATCAAGCAGTCCATGTTTATTAATTAAAACCCCAGTTGGAGCTCAGCTGAGCTATATTCACTTGCTGGGAGAGAGCTGCTCTCTAGCACCATGAGTCTTTGTAGCTCGGGCTGTGGGGGGAGGGGTATCCCTGCTTGGATCCACAGTTGTTACTTACAGATTTTATGCTGCGATCTTTGGCATTCCTCCCAATTCAGGTTAGTGTATGATGAGTGGACGGTCACGTTTGTCCCCCCTCAGTTATTCTGGATTATTTACTAGTCATTCCTGGTTGTTTACTAATTGTTCCAGGGGGACTAACTAGCTTCCACTCCTCTCTATGCCACCATCTTAGATCTCTCTTCATTGCTTTTTTATGATTGAACAATTTCATTGTAGGAATATACTACATTTTGTTTATCCATTCATCTGCCGATGGACTGTTGGATTGTTTCCACTGTTTGGCTATTGTGGAAAATGCTGCTACAGAAATACATGCACATATATCTGTTTGCATCCCTGTTATCAATTTTTTGGGGCATATAACTAGGAGTGGGATTGCCGGGTAACTCCATGTTCAACTTACTGAAAAGCAGTGGTCTTTTTTGCATCAGTATTCTTTCCCTCAACACTAGGGGAGGTTCACTGTACTGTTGCAAGTGTGAAGATGGTTCATGTCCATGGTGTCAATGGCATTTGACAAAATTCAACATCCTTTCTTGATGAAAACACTTCATAGGATAGAAATAGAAGGGAACTTTCTCAATATGATAAGGGCAATCTAAGAAAAACCCACAGCTAACATCCTATGAAATAGGGAGAGACTGAAAGCTTTTCCTCTAAGATCAGGAACAAGACAGGGATGTCCAGTGCCACCATTGTTATTCAACATTGGGGTGGAAGTTTTAGCTAGAGCAATTAGGCAAGAAAAAGAAATAAAAGGCATCCAAATGGGAGAGGAAGTAGTAAAACTTCCACTGTTTGCAGATGAACATGATACTATATGTGGAAAATCCAGAAAAATCTACAGCAAAGCTACTAGAGCTAATAAATGAATCCAGCAAAGTGGCAGGCTACAAGATCAACGTGCAAAAATCAGTAGTTTCCAATACACAAGTAATAAGCAACAGGAAGCAGAAATCAAGAAAAAAATTCCATTTACAATAGCAACCAAGAGAATCAAGTATTTACGAATAAACTTAACCAAGGCCACAAAAGACCTATACAGAGAAAGCTAGAAGAAATTTCTAAAAGAAATCAAAAAGAACCTAAAGAAAAAATGGAAGACCATACCATGTTCTTGGATTGGAGGACTAAATATAAAGATGTCAGTTCTACCTAAACTGATTTATAGATTCAATGCAATACCAATTGAAATCCCAACAACTTACTTTGCAGAAATAGAAAAACCAATAGCCAAATTTATTTGGAAGAGCAAGGTGCCCCAAATATCCAAAAATAACTTGAGAAAGAGGAACGAAGTGGGAGGTCTCACACTACCTGACTTTGAAGCATACTACAAAGCTATAGTGGTCAAAACAGCAAGGTACTGGCATAAAGATAGACATACCGACCAATGGAATCAAATTGATTGTTCAGAAGTAGACTCTCTCATCTACAGACGATTGATCTTTGTTAAGGCAGTCAAGCCAAAGCAACTGGGACAGAGCAGCCTCTTCAATACATGGTGCTTGGAAAACTGGATATCCATATCCAAAAGAATGAAAGAGGACTCCTAGCTCACACCTTATACAAAAATTAACTCAAAATGGATCAAAGACCTAAAAATTAGTGCTAAGACCATAAGACTTTTAGAAGAAAATGTAGGGCAATGTCTTAAAGATCTTGTGATAGGAGGTGGCTTCCTAGACCTTGCACCCAAAGGACAAGCAATCAAAGAAGAAATAAATAAATGGGATCTCCTCAAAATCAAACACTTTAGCACACCAAAGGACTTTGTCAGAAAAGTAAAAAGGCAGCCTACACAATGGGAGACAATATTTGGAAACCACATATCAGATAAGGTTTTAATATCCAGAATATATAAAGTGATCCTACAACTCAATAACAGAAAGACAAACAACCCAATTAAAAAATAGGCAAAAGACATGGACAGACACTTTTCTGAAGAGGAAATACAAATGGTTCCAAAACATATGAAAAGATGCTCTACTTCACTGGCTACTGGGAAATGCAAATCAAAACCACAATGAGATATCATCTCACACTTACCAGAATGGCCATTATCCAAAAAACAGAAAACTACAAGTGCTGGAGAGGATGTGGAGAAAGAGGCACACTTATTCACTGTTGGTGGGAGTGTAGAATGGTGCAGCCACTCTGGAAGGCAGTGTGGAGGTTCCTCAGGAAGCTAAGTATAGATTTGCCATGTGATCCAGCAATTCCATTACTAGGTATATACTCAGAGGAACTGAAAGGTAAGACATGAACGGACATTTATAAACTGATGTTTATAGCGGCATTATTCATGATTGCCAAGAGATGGAAACAGCCCAAATGTCCATCAATGGACAAGTGGATAGACAAACTGTGGTATATACACAAGACGGAATATTATGCAGCTGTAAGACAGAACAAAAACACGGATCATACAATAATATAGATGAACCTTGAGGACATTATGTTGAGTGATGTTAGCCAGAAACAAAAGAACAAATACTGTATGGTCTCATGAATATGAACTAACATTAACGAGCAAACATTGAGAGTTAAAAGCTGAGAACACAGGTTATCAGGAGATAGCAAAAGGGTAGAAATTTGGCATTCGATGGTGAAGGACTACAGAATGTTGAACAGGATTGATTGTATAGACCGAGAAATGGATAGCATAATACCGTGTGACGGTAGCACAATATTGTAAGAACACTGAACAAAGATGTCTGTGAGTAAAGCTGAAAAAGGAGGGCTAGTACAATGTATGACACCAGAAGGAAAGATAGGCAATAAAGACTGGGACTGTATAACTTAGTGAAACTTAGTATGGTCAAGGTTTATGACTAAATGTACAAATATAAAATTTTTTTTTCAGGTGGGAGAACAAATGAACATAAACCTTGCAAGGTGATGAAAAGGGATGGTATTGGGGAAAAATATAATCAAAGCAAACTGGAGTCTGTGGTTAACAGTAACATTGTAATATGCTTCCATTAAATGAAACAAAGGCAATATACCAATGCCAAATGTCTATGAGAGGGGGCTATAAGGGAGGGATATGGGATTCTTCGTAATGGTGGTGTTGTCAGACCTTATTATATTGTTTTGAATAGTATTTTAATTTTTTAAAATATTTTAAAATATTTAAAAAAATTTTTTTGGAGTAATAATTATGTTCAAGTGCTGATTGTGGTGATGAATGCACAACTACATGATGATACTGTGAACAATTGATTGTACACTGTGAATGATTGTATGGTATGTGAATATATCTCCATGAAATTGCAGGAAAAAATACAAGCAGGGATACAAGTGCTAGAGAAAACATGGAGAGAGGGATGTACCAATTTTCTGTTGGTGGGGAAGGAGAATGGTGTACCCTATGTGGAGATCAGTGTGGTGGTTCCACAAGAAGCTAAGTATGTGGGTGCCATAAGGTCCTGCAACCTCATTATAGGGGTATACACTTGGAAGATCTGAGAGCAGGGAGACGAATGGACATTGCACACTGGTGTTTATGTTGGCAGTATTCACAATTTGCAATGGATGGAGGTGGCCTAAGGGTACATTAATTGATGAACAGAATGGTGAACTGTGGTGCATGCATACAAAAGACTATTGAGGAGCTGCAAGAAGAAATGAAGCTGTGAGACACGCAACTAGATGAATGGATCTTGAGGACAGCATTTTGAGTGAAGTATGCCAAAAATAAAGAGATAAACATATAATGTCTCACTAACATGGACTAGCTATAATGTGAAAACTCTGAGAAGTGGATCTCAGAACACAGCTTATTAGGGGAACGCTTATTGTAATGGTCCCTAGATTGTAAGTTCTTACAGCACTCACATCTATTCCTGAGTTGTGATGGTTATCTCCAAATTCTGAGATGCCTAACTCTTTGTGTATAACCTGGTCGGTCACTGGAACTTTGGGTATCTGTGTGACATCTGAAACTTGGAGCTGGAGCTCTCGGCAGCTATGAATGTCAGTGTTACCTCATATAGCAACTATTAAAAAAGCTGAAAAAGAGTTCAGACTTCAATTAAAGATATGAATGAAGCGGATCTGGTTAGGACTAAGGCAAATCAGGCCAAAGGGTAAAGGATGATACTGTGTTTTAAAACTTCAACTTCTGTGTGAGACCAAGGGAAGAGAGGTTTATTTGGTGCAGGATCTATATTTTTTGCACCACACTAAATAATTTAACTTGCAAAGACAGTTTATTCAAACAGAATAATTACACAGAACTTTGAATAGGAAGTGAGATCTGGTAGGTTTGTATGGGTTAGTGTGACATCCCAATACATCCCAAAGTAATTTTGTCAGAGAATAAAAAATATATTTGCAGGGCCCCCCTGAGGAACTGGGGAAAATTGCAGAAATGTTGGATTTCCTCCACCTGGGTTATTACTGATATTCTCAGAAACTTCAAGACCTAACAATTTAGCAGGATGAGCCCTCAATCTTGGGGCTTGTCCTTATGAAGCTCGTTACTGCAAAGGAAAGGCTAAGCCACTTATAAATGTGCCTAAGAGTCTCCCCCAGAGAATCTCTTTGTTGCTTAGATGTGGCCTCTCTCTCTCTCCCTAAGCCCACGCGGCAGGTAAACTCACTGCCCTCCCCACTATGTGGGACCTGACTCCCTCAGGATATGACTCCTGAGGATGAGCCTGGACCCGGCAACGTCGGACTGAGAAAATCTTCTTGACCAAAAGGAAGAAACGACATGAAACCAAATAAAGTTTCAGTGGCTAAGAGATTTCAAATGGAGTTGAAAGGTCACTCTGGAGGGCATTCTTATGTGCTATATAGATATCCCTCTTCAGTTTTTAGTGTACTGGAGTAGCTAAAAGGAAATACCTGAAACTGTCGAACTGCAACCCAGTATCTTTGTTTCTTAAAGGCGATTGCATAACTACGTAGCTCACATGGCGTGACTGTGTGACTGTGAAGACCCTGCTGGCTCACACTCCCTTTATCCAGTGTTCGGACAGATTAGTAGAAAAATGGGGACAAAAACTAAACGACAAATAGGGTGGGATGGGGGGATGGAATGTTTTAGGTGTTCTTTTTTACATTTATTTTTATTTCTTTTGGACTGAGGAAAATGTTCAAAAATTGCATTGGTGATGAATGCACAACTATATGACAGTACTGTGAATAATTGTACACTGTGGATGATTGTAAGGTATGTGAATGTAGCTCAATAAAACTGTTTTTAAAAAAATGGAACCCATGGGGTCAGCTGTATTTCAGAATTCAGAATTTCTGATTCTAGAAAGGTAACAAGTACCTATATTTTGCTATATAACACTCCCCTTGGAAGGGATGGGGCAACATCTATAATAAAACAAAATTTTTGAAACTAAATGTAAAATATATATATACTTGGTGCTGTGTTTCAGGGTTAGTCCATGAGAAATTGAGCAGTTCAGGGCCAGAGACCGAGGAACAGGATTCAGGGTCAACTAGCCCACCTAATGGTACCCCAAAGAACAAAGGATGGCACGTTGAGGATAAACAGCCCCCAAAATGAATGGGGGAGGAGGGGAGAATGACTAGATCTCAACAACCAACAGATACAAAAGAACAGAAACCAGCACAACACTTAGGTTTATGATATCTTGGTTCTGATATTTATTATATTGACAGGTTAAGGACATTAGGATAAATAAGTAATATTTTCTCTTACAGAAAATTGTAATGATAATATTGAATAGGCTGAACACTCTGAGGATTTCACAGAAACATCAGAATTTAACCAGATAGTGGCCAGAGCACTTGTGACCAGGGCATCTTCTCACTGCTGCAAATGCCCTGGGCCAGATTTTTAAAAAATATCTAAATGACAAAAACAAGGCTGTTAGTATCCAATAATGCTAAAGCCCAGGCATCACCTGGCTTCAAACATGTGTCTCCATGGACTGTGGTTTTTGACCACAAGAAAAGGAAAATGGAATTCTTTGGCTCTTCCAGCTTAGAAATAACTTCTGACCTAAGTCACTAAGCAGAGAGTTCGAACCCCTTGGAAGCTGGATTTTTCTTACTGCTTTCTTCCTGCGATATTATAACTGAGTGTGCAGCAAAGGACCTGCAGTCATACCTGCGGGTTTTGAATTAATGCCTGGGTGCCAAGGGAAACGAGGCCTTCTCTGTTGGCACCATGCTGCACTGCTCACCAGCAGGAGGACTCTGCTCCGCCAGGGCCGACAAGCCCTTCCGGGCATCTGAACATTCTGTAAGACACTGCACATGGTGACAGCCCCCCACCCTCGACTCTCAGAAACGATATCTGAGAACAATCACAGAAATGTCACACCAGTGTTGCACTAAACATCAAAAGAGCACAATGCCTGGTTTTAAAATGAAGGCCTTGCACGCATAATTCCTCTACATAATAGCATCTTTGCTAGAAAGCCAATGCACAACTTCACTAAATGCCATTCTCATTCCATTCCCCCTTTGAGAAGGGGTGGCAGCAGCAATGGAGGAAGTGGCCCCACCCCATCCACCCAAGGTACAGACACTTCTGCATGATCCTAGTGGTGGGAGTCCTGGTGTTTGCAGAATCCAGAAGAAAGGCGGGCAGGACCCTAACCAGTGGCCAGTGGAGCATGGAAGCACGGCCAGCATGGTAAGGCCTAAAACCCGGAGCTGAGGCAAAGGATGCACTTTTCCAGGTCCAGAGTCCGCTCTGGGGCAGAGCAGAAAGGCCCAGCTGAGTCACCACGGGCCCTCTTGCCTCAGTGGTTCTCTACTGCTGGGATCCTAGAGGTGGACAGGAAGTCAGATCTCCAATGGCTTCAGAGTTTGGGGTGTAAAAGGAGAATTCAGTGAGGACTCTCCAGTTCCCCCATACTACAGCTGCTTAGCTCTGCAACGTTCCTTCTTTTATCTGTTGGATAAAGAGGTTTCTCTCATCTTCCGGAGTCCGCCCATTCTGAGCCCGGACAATACACGTTGGCCGATGAAGGTTGAGCATGTATATCAAATGCTGCTTCTCATTCTTGAGCTCCTCAATCTGGGCCTTCAGCTCAGCATTCACACTCTCCAGCTTCTCTGATTCCTGGGGAACACGCAACAGAGGCATCAGGAATGGAGCCAATGGCCAGTGAGGAGGGGGTGGCCTGAGGGGGCACCGGGGGCACCTTGGGGCTTGTCAAGCTGCAGAGGGGATGTCACTGGCTCCCTGAGACAATGCCCCATAAAGCTGGGAGAGCAGCCCTAGGTTTGGGAGGACCCAGACCCTGAAAGAGCCTTTGAACTTGGGGGCTTCTTCAGAGATGCCCTTGTGTCTCCACCACAGAAGCAGGTTGTGACCCTCCTAGTAAAGTAGCTGCGGTACAGTCAAGGGCTCGGAGATCTCTGCATTGCGTCAGCAGCCCCCATGCAGGTCTTCTGGACCTGCAGCGGCCTTGGGGGCTGGAAAGAAACCCAGGCTCATGGTCCTTAGTCTTTTGTGAGTCACTGATCTAACTTGAGAAGCTTTCCAGAAAAATGTACATGTGACACTCACAATTTTCATCATTTTCACTGACTCCTGAAGCAATGGGCAGAACCGTTGGAGGATCTATGGAACCTGGGTGAAGACTCTGCCCCGGCCTGCCCACAATCAGAGGAAGGGGCACGGGTATTAGAAAGCCTGCCTGGTAGCTGCATCATGACCTGCCCCACCTGCCCGCAGATGCTGTCTCCCCTAGTGCATTCTCATTCTCCTTCAGGAAGGGGAGCTGGCTGAGCTTAGTGGGAGTCTCAGACAGTCGGGTGAGCAGGGAGATGGTCTGAGGAGCTAAGAGCTAGACAGGCGCATGATGAAAGCATGACCACTGCTTGTGGATTAAGGAAATAACTTGTTTGAAGAGATTAATAAAAGGCTTTTCATAGTGAGCCAAATCAGAGCCGGCAGCTTCCTTTTCTCGGGAAAATGGGTGAGGGATGCCTCTTTAACCCGGCTGATGTATCCTGCAGCCTGGAAGCTGCTGGATGTGTATGGACGGGTGGGCCAGGCCGGGGTGGCTGAGGGTCTGGGCATCAGACACCCTGTGGTTTTTAATTCCCACACCTGCCTTCTGCATATCCAGAGTCATTAACATTCATTGTGCTCATGGCGTTGTGACCTCCTCATTCTGCAAATGACATTTCTACTACCAACTCCAAAGTCCTCCCTAGAGACCCCACTTTTGGGTCCCTTTCTGGTAGGGACATGCGGTTGGGCTGGGTGGGGTGGGGACATGATGACAACCCCAGCCTTGAGCAAGCTGAAGAGGCCAGGCCAGAAGCACTCACTTTCTGCAGGCACTCCGTCTTCTCCTTCTTCTTGTTTCGGCACTTGGCGGCTGCAATCTTATTCCTTTCCCGTCGCCTCTTTTTCCTTTCATCTTCTTCAGGGGCTACCTATAAAATCCAAAAGGTGCCCACTTAATGGGAGGCAAGGACCACCACCTATTCAAGGCCACCTCAAACACACAGCCTTCTCCTGCCAGCAAATCAGGGCAGCCCTAATGCTAAGGGACTTGGGGGGCGGGGAATGCCCTAGGCTTTTGTGTGAAACCCTTCCTCATGCACATATGCACTTGAGAATGAATAATGAAAATATCAAAGAGCTGTTAGTTAAAATTTCATTGGCAATATTAGTAAATCCAAATTCAGCTTATTTTAAAAATACATTTGGATTTTTGAAATGAGTTTGGTAATCCACATTGATGACTGCTGGTACTAACTGCAATCATTTAGAGCAGGAAATAATCATTTAGAGCAGGAAACAATCTGTTTGTAAATATGTCTTTGCCCCCACAACCAGGAATGACCTCAGGATCATCCCCCAGCCACCCTCTCCCTGCCTCCTCTTCAATTCAGGTTTCTGCTCGGGACCCAAGGACAACCCCATTCATGTCCATCTTCGCCTGGTGAGTCACAGCACATCCTCCCCCAGTTCTCGTGAAGCCCGTGGAGCTCTTGGGGAAGAGGAACCCAAGCCCGTTCCCAACCAAGGTGGCATTAGCAGCCCATGGCCTGTGTGCCAGCTGTGGCCATGAAGCACAACCATCCACTGACTCATCTAACAAATTCTGATCCCCTCCCCTGTGTCCTGGCCTGAGCCGGGTCCTGGGGATTCTCGGAGAACAAACCCGTCCTGCTTTAGGATCAGGTCCTCTGTGGACGTGCACTCAGGTCCTGACCTCCCCTGCGGACTGACAGGGAATCAGACACCGCCATCACCTCCTGTCTGACTTTTCACTGTTCTTTGGAATCGGGTGGTGCTGTGTTTGCTTGGACTGAGATGGAAGGCCTTACAATTCAAAGAGAGCTCTAGGGGGAGACGTGGTGAGAAGAATTTCTACCTTTTACGTTTGGATCCAGAACCAAACAAGGCCTATATCTGGGATTTAGACTCAACTAGCTTTGAATCTCAGCTTCACCACTTATTAGCCATGCGACCTTGGGAGGCTAATTGGCCTTGGCAGGTCATACACTTCTGAGTCTCAGTTTCCTCATTTGCAAAACAGGATCAATAATATTATTTACCTCTGTTGAGGATCAAATTCATTAATATGCTTTGAACCGTGTCTAGCTTAGAGCAAGTGCTCTGTGAGTTTTACTTAATTATTAACATCACTATCAACATCGTCATAAGAATTCAGCAACTCTCTAGCATTTCCTTTGCAACCTGACAGTTTAGGATAGGAGGGAGAGGACACAGGGTTTTCTCACCTAAGAAAGTACTTGAAAGTAGAGCAAATCTCAGAGTGACAGTCAGATTTGGAAAAGGCTTTCTGAAGACCATCTAGTTTGGTGCCTTCATTTTGCAGATGAGGAGACTAAGACTCAGAGTGGGCAGCAGTAATGGCCCATGGAGGAGGAGACTGAGGCTCAGAGTGGGCCGCAGTAATGAGCCCAGGGAAGCCCCAGCAATCACCAGCCCGTGGTCACCAGGCCAGAAGGCTACAAAACCAGGAGGTAAAGCCAGGCCTTTGGCTCTTCATCCTGCATTGTCTCCACATGCCACACCCCCACTCCCCCATTCCCACCTACTCCCCACCACAGCTACCTCCCTCCACCCAGTCAGCTTCATACAGGTGGCTGGAATCTGGGAAACTGATTCATAGGAAAATCTACTTATTAAACTCATTTAAGATCACATGATCACTTGGTGAACACAGAATCAGAGCCTATGAGTTGGATGGCTTTGAGGAGTGTTTCCATGCAGCAAGCTAACTGCTTCTTCCTTTGGAGAACCCTCCAATTGTCCTTCCAGAATGCTTCCCCTCTATGGGAATCCTACTATTTCCAATGTGTCCTGTTATCTCAAGATATCTAATTAGAACACTTAAAACAAAACAAAACAAAACACCTGCCATGCACTGTCCACCACTAGGCATTTGTGGGGAATTCTGCCTCCGTCCATGATCTCCTCCGAGGTTCACTGGGACACAGCTAACACCCATAATGAAGCCTTATGGATACAGCATCATACAGGCCACCCCAGCCACCATTCACTGAGTGCTAACTACCAGCTAGACTTAAGAAATGTCATCTCATTCAACCCTCAGACCAATTCTACGCAGGAGTCATTACATCCCCACTTTTATAGAATCGTAAATGTTCTTAACCAGTCTCCTTTTAAGCTTAGTTCTTTTGCCATTGCACTACTCCTTACCAAAAACACCTCTCTCTGTCTTTGAACCATCTTCCATGGGTCTTCAACTTGAAACTATGAAGGAAAGTCCGACAAAATGACTGAGATCTCAGCTCTTGCCATCCTTCAGCCAACATAGCAAATGCCTCCTTGACCTCTCACCCTCTTTGTTACTCCAGGCATCTTATAAAAGATTGCTGAGTGGGGAACAGTACAAGTGCTGGACACAGACTGGAACGTGGAGCAGACACCTGGTACCGAGGCAGTGAGCAGTGCTACAGGGATAGTAGAGCTGGCTGGCTGGTCTTTGCTCCACTGTGGGCACCTGGGTCCTTGTATTGACAAAAATCATCACCACACTCCATGCCTTTTCAGAACTACACACAGAAGGTGACCTCATCCAGTCTCCTGGCTTTAAAGACACACTGATGACTTCCAACTTTCTATCTCCAGCCATGACTCTCCTCCAAACTCCAAACTCACATCTCCTAGCTGCCTCCTGGTCACCTCTACTGAGGTGTTGAATGAATGGAGTAGGATGGAATTCCTGCACCTGCCCCCATCCAACCTCTGATAGTCTCTCCAACCTCAGCTGCAAATGGGCACTCCATCCTTATAGCTGCTCAGGCAAAAACTCTGGAGTCACCCTTGAGTCCTCTCTTTCTCTCATACCCCACATCCAATCTATCGGTAAACCAGCTAGAAAAAGATCAGAATCCAGTCCCTTCTCAGCACCCCCACTGCTCCCACCCTGATTCAAAGCCCTCTTGTCTCCCACTTGGGTCACTGCGGTGGTCTCTCTGTACACTTTCAACATGCCAGCCAGGTCAATCTGTTAAAAATACAAGGTAAAAATACACTGTTCTGCTCCACAATCCTCCACTGGCTTCCTGTCCCACCCTGAGTAAAGGGTTGCATCTTTACAAGTCTATAAGACCCAGCATGATCTGATCCTACCCACCCAGGACCTCACTCTTACTTGGCTGCCCACCCCAAACCGCACCCTGGCCACATGGCTCACCAGCCCACCTGCTGCCCTTCATGTGCACCAACCACACCCCTACCTCAGTGCCTCTGTTTTTGATCTTATGCCAAAAACCCACCTAGCTCCTTCCCTCTCTCTGCTTAGATCAAAGGTCACCCTAGCAGTGAATCCTTCCCTGACCTCCTAATTTCAACTAGCAGCCCCACCCCTACCCCACTCTCCCTGTCCCCCTTCCCTGCTTTACTTTTCTCCTGTGCATTGGTCTCTCATATCATGTATTAACTTACCTTCTCCCAGTAGAAGGTAAGCTCCCTGAGGCTGGTGATTTAGTTTGTTTATTCATGAGACTCCCCCCTGCCTATCACATGCCTGGCACATGGCAGGTGGGCAGTCAACATGTGCTGAGAGAATGGACACTGGTGGTAGACCTACCTCGGCTTTCATGACTGCCATCTCAAGGGGCCTGTCGCTAACAGTGACCGACTCCAGTGCAGAGGACATCCGGTGGCAAAGGTGCTTGCTCTGGATGGCGAACCTCAGCTCTTCCTTGACAAAAGGTGTCAGATTTGCAAAATCCTCAAACACCAGTGAACCAGGAGGGGACAGGCAGGGGACGATGGCAGAGGCACTGACTTCCGAGGCAGAGACCTGGCCTGGGTGTTGAAGCATCATTTTGCTGAAAGACACATCAAAACCGAAACTGCTTCTGGTGTTCTGGGGCATGGGGTCAGGTCCCCCTGCAACCTCCAACACCAGAGCTCCCACCCCCAGAGGAAAGTTCCGTCAGCCCTCAAGGCTTCTATTTTGTTTTCACATTTCATGCCATCCTCATGTTGAATGAAACAGGTTCTTAAAATATTCAGTGACATGGATAAAAGGCCTAATTGAAGTTTATAAGAGTTGATGTTTTAGGCTACGCAGAACTCACAAGGGCTGTCAGTTTTGGCTGGTGAGTATATATGCAAATGTAGCCTGAAATTGAACTAAAAGAGGTAGAGTTCCCCCTGCCAAATCTATGAGTCCATTATGTAGCCCCATTTTCACTCTCTTAAAAAAAAAAGTTGGAAGTTATCTGAAATCAAGTTGAATCTATCAGTGAGTGGAAATAAAAGATAAGGAGCAGGAATTTAGCAAATATGTCTCTGAAGCTTTTCTCTTAGGAAGCTGGATCCAAATAAATGAGAATGAGGGTGGTAACTGTGGCAGGGTGTGCTCCTCCACCCTCAATGGTCCTAGGGAAGAGGTTGGGGGACATGAGGGGACTAATAGTGCCTTTTTAAGGTTAAGGTTGGTGAAGCTAAGACTTCAGAGTAAAGAAAAAGGAGGAGCCAAGGACTGACATCTTTTGGGTTATTTTTCAGCCTGTGGGGTAGGGAGAGGCTTGGGCTGGGGGCAGAGGACAGACCCAGGCTGGTTGTGCCACTAAGGGGTGGTGTCACTTAGGCCAGTCACCTCAGCTCCCTGAGACTCGGTGGTCATCCCAGATGGAGTCTCCAGCATGGCTTTATCCAGAGCCTGGCCCATCGCCTGGCGACCCCTGCTCACGATGCCTCCTGACCCTGCAGTCCACCGGACGGGATTAAGTGGAGAGGGGGTGGTTGAGTCAAATGGGCTCTGAGTTCCCTTCTAACTCTATCATTCTAGAGCTTGAGGAACCCAAAGGGACAACAAAAGGAAGCTAAGGGTAGAAATAGTAGCAATTCCATTGGGTCAGTTTGGAAGAGACACCCATAAATCTCCTCCTGCCAAGCACACCTTCAAAATGAAGAGCTGTGCTTTAAAAGTGAGGCCAGCAGTGATCATTCCCCACCCCCATCTCAAGGGGCCATGAGTGAGGGGATCATTTGAGCAGTTAGTACACTGGATGTCTTTCTGAACCTGGGGACCTGCATTTCTTGGCCACATCTAGCCAGACAGGCACCCCTCTGGCAAATCACTGACACTTAACGAGTGCCTCCTTCATACCAGAAACCTTATGTGCACTATCACATTTAATCTTCACAAGAACCCAATGAGTTAGGTGCTAGCCCCATTTTACATTGAGGTAACAGGTTTAGAGGTGCTAAATAATTTGCTGAACTCCATAGAGCTAATATGAAACACTGCCAGGATTTGGAATTAGGTTTGTTTGACTCCAAAGTTCACACCCTTAATCTATAGAATATAGAATATTATACTATACTGTGCAAACAAAATGCCAAAACAAAAATTTTTAGGGGGCAGGTGTGGACGGGTGGGGGGCCTGTAATTGAATCCATGCAGGGGAGAGGGAAGACTAAGTAAAGATCCCTGGGGAAAACATGAATTCTATTTAATGAATTGCTGATCTGTCAGCGTGCACACTCAGGCTGCTGCCTGTCTCCTGGGAGTATGTTTAAGCAGGTCTTTTATTCACAGAGTTCCTAGACTGGGGTTAGAAGACCCAGATTTGAGGTCCACTTCCTCACTATGTGTCCAAGGACACATAAGCGTACCGTTCACTGGCTTCTCTTTTTCTCTGTTCAAGAAGGCTAATAGCAATCATCTGATTTTCCCATAGAGTTGGGTGAGGCATTGAGGAAATAATACATGAATATGCTCTGGAAAGCATTACGCAAGTAGGAGTTACGTTATGACTGGCCCTCCCAGGGATCTCTCCAGCCCAGGGCTGGCTTCCTGACAGAGGCTCTGTGGGGTCCAGGTGGGTGGGTGGCCGGTCACCTTCTTTGATCTCCAGAGCCTCCGAAGAGAACACCTGACCTCTAACTCCCCTTAAGATTTCAAATACACTGATGGAACAAGAATTCCATGCCAATGAATGCTGTTGACTATTCAAATAACCCAGAAAATACATGTAATTCTCTTCTCAAAGCCCTGCATTGAACAGCTTATCAGGGAAGACTTATTGAAACAGTCCCTAGATTGTAAGCTCTTACAGCAGTCACATCTATTCCTGAATTGCAATGGTTATCTCCAAATTCTGAGATGCTGATCCCTTTGTCTATAACCTGGTCGGTCACCGGAACTTTGGGTATCTGTATGACTCTGAAACTCGCAGCTATAGCTCGGCAGCTATGAATGTCAGTATTACCTCATACAGCAACTGTTAAAAAAGCTGAAAAAGAGTCCAGACTTCAATTAGAGATACCAATGAAGCAGATCTGGTTAGGACTAAGGCAAATCAGGCCAAAGGATAAAGGACAATACTGACTGTGTTTTAAAATTTCAACTTCTGTGTGGGACCAAGGGAAGACAGTTTTATTTGATGCAGGATATGAATCTTCTACAGCACACTAAATAATTTAACAGGTACAATCAGTTTATTCAAACACCACAATTACCTAGAACTTTGAATAGGAAGTGAGATCTGGTAGGTTTGTACAGGTTAGTGTGAAATAGCAATACATCCCAAAGTAATTTGGGCAGAAAATAAAAATATACATGCAGGGCCCCCTGAGGAGCTGGGGGGAGATGAGGAAATGTTGGACGTCCCCACCTGGGTTATTACTGATATGCTCACAAATGTTGAGGACTGACAATTTGGTGTGCCAAGCCCTTGATCCTGTGGCTTTCCCTTATGAAGCTTTTTGCTGCAAGAGAGAGGCTAAGCCTACTTGTGGTTGTGCCTAAGAGTCTCCCCCTGGGTGCCTCTTTGTTGCTCAGATGTGGCCCTCTCTCTCTCTAAGCCCACTTGGCAGGTGAACTCACTACCCTCTCCCCTACGTGGGACCTGACTCCCAGGGGTGTAAATCTCCCTGGCAACGCAGGATATGACTCCCGGGGATGAGCCTGGACCAAGCATCATGGGACTGAGAAAATCTTCTTGACCAAAAAGGGTAAGCAAAATGAAACAAAATAAAGTTTCAATGGCTCAAAGATTTCAAATAGAGTTGAGAGGTCACTCTGGTGGACGCTCTTATGTACTATATAGATATCCTTTTTTAGGTTTTAGTATATTGGAATAGCTAGAAGTAAATACCTGAAACTATCAAACTGCAACCCAGTAGCTGTGATTCTTTAAGACGAATGTATAACTATATAGCTTACATGGGGTGACCGTGTGATCGTGAAAACCTTGTGACTCACACTCCCTTTATCCAGAGTATGGATGGATGAGTAGAAAATTGGGGACAAAAACCAAATGAAAAATAGGATGGGATGATGGGGGGTGATTTTGGTGATTTTTTTTTAAATAATTCAATTTCATTGAGATATTTTCACATGCCATGCAGTCATACAAAGCGTATAATCAGTTGTTCACAGTACCACCATATAGTTGTGCATCCATCACCAAAATTAATTTTTGAACATTTTCATTACCACACACACAAAAGTAATAAGAATAAAAATTAAAGTGAAAAAGAACAATGAAAGTAAAAAAGAACACAGGGAGCTTTTTTTTTGCCCCCGTTTTTCTACTCATCCATACATACACTGGACAAAGGGGAGTGTGATCCATGTGGCTTTCCCAATCACATTGTCACCCCTCATAAGCTACATTGTTATACAATCGTCTCAAGATTCAAGGGTCCTGGGTTGCAATTTGATAGTTTCAGGTATTTACAAGTCATTAGAACCTAAAAAGGGGTATCTATATTGTGCATAACAGTGCCCACCAGAGAGACCTCTTGGCTCCTTTTGGAATCTCTTTTTTACTTTTATCTTGTATTCTTATTTTTATTCTTTCTGGTTTAACGAAAATGCTCAAAAATTGACTGGGGTGATGAATGTACAACTATATGATGGCATTGTGAACAGCTGATTGCACACCATGGATAATCGCATGGTATGTGACCATATCTCAATAAAACTGAATTAAAAAAAAAAAAGAATTGCGTTGAGTCAGAACTAAAGTTCTTCTATCAACTTAATCCTGTAATCTTAGGATGCTGGGAAGATATCCCTCTCTGCTAGTTGATAAACTCCTCTGAGAAACCAGCCTTTAAAGCCAGAGTCTTATGACTCTTCTATGCTTTCATGTTTTCCTTTCCCTTCCAACTTTGTTGAAAACCAAATAGTTCAGGGACGGAATTCAGAGCTACCACAGTGCTGGTAAGGACTGGATGGCTCCCTTCTGTATGGGTAGTTTGAATTCCACTGCAGTTGAGTATAGTTCCATTTCTCCCAACTAAGTGCACTAATGTGCTCTCCAGGCTTGGGGTCTGTGTTTGGGATTTATTTTTCCTTCTTAGTTTTAAGTCTGCAGTCCTGATGAAGGAAACTGAAGAACCTCAGTGGTATGCAGTGTTTTTATGAAAAGCATTGGGTGGGCTTATTTGGGGATGGAAATGGGTTATAAAAATGTTAAAAAGCCTTTCAGAAAATAAAGCAGTTGTATCTAAGATTCGGGCTTTCTCTGCAGTAGGCAAAAGCTTAGCTTTTTGGTACTTTCTAGTTACTTCTTTTCTCTTAGTATGATTCAACCGAAACCCAGGCTATATCCCACAGGGAATATAAAGTTAAGTCTTCAGACAATTTTTCCAAAAACTGAGGCCCTCTAACATCCCCTACATTGAAGAAAAAAAGAAATGGTTGGGAACCTTAGATTTTCAGAATTGACTTTTTTTTTTTTTTTAAGGAATCGCAGGGAATGAAAAGAAAACCAGCTAATATATCAAAATACTATCACATTTCATATTGAAATTAGCTGTTTAAGAATATCTCTTAAACTGACTTTCTACATGGAACTTAGAATTGCTCAGATCTGCTACAAAGAACTTGCCTTTTGCTTTCACTTCATTATCTCCAATCAGAAATGGAATCATATCATTGGCAGTTTTATCATTTTCAAGAAAGTGAAACTTTACTCACGTATTTCTTTAACTGGAAATTCAGCTCCCAGATTTTATTTCCTAGTGACTACAACCACACTGAATTTTCACTTTTGATTTTCATCCCTTTTCACTAAGCATTACTCACGCAACATCTTACAGTTCTGGGAAACCAGTGTTGGTCTTTCACCAATGCTTCGTAACTTGGTCTTTCCCCCAGATACTTGAAAGTTGTAGGTGTAGGCTTCAGGATCAGAGACAATGCTTGCAGGCCTATCACAACCTCAGTACCCACTGACAAGGACAAGCTGTTCATACTTTCTGGACCTCGGTCTCCTCAAGTGTAAAACAGATCCATACTGCCTGGCCCAATTCCCGCCCACGGCTGTCATGAAGATCATGGGAGTTTTGTGAAGGTGAATTTATACACATACCAGGTAGCCATTCTCCATTTCAGAACTCATTCTTTTGGTATCAATGCAATATAGTCCCATTAGTCAGGAATTAACTGGAAGCCTCAAGAAATTCAGGTCAGTTCATAGCCTCCTTTGCTCTATGATTGTCCTCCAGGTTCCTGACACACCAGGTTAATTCCACCCCACCATTTGCTGGCAACACCATGTCTCCACTGGTGTTAAGTACTTGACAAAGAACCCGTTTCTCACACAGGAAAACATTTCTCCCTTGAAAAATCTGTAGTCTCCTGGCTACAGCCTTCCTCCTCCCCTGGCTGATCAACACTTGAAGCCAATGACCCTGTGCCATGCTCAGCCAATTTTAAAAGGAAGGGATCATGGTATCCATCAGTGGGAATCATAGAACACCCAACATTAAAGCCACATAGGCCAGTTGCTCAGTTTGTAACTGAGTAAACTGAGGCTGAGGCAGGTAGTGAATTGCCCCAGGATGGAAAGCTGCTGAGTGGCCCAGCCCAGGCCAAGCTGCTGACCGACTAACTACCTGTCTCTCTTTTCACTCCACTAACAGGGACCCAACACCACAAGGGATCCACCAACAAGGCAACCAGAGAACAGATCCACTGGCCTGGTAGATAAGGGTCCACAGCCCTACTCACCTGGTGTCTACCACACAGGAGACTTTTATAGGACTAAGGTGGAGGAAGGGGGTGGATAGAAAAAAGGGACCATGGAGAGAGAGGGAAGTAAATAGTGGATGAAAGGGAAGCAATGAGTGGGGTTATGAAAGGAAAGGCCCTAAGGTTCCCACAGATGCCACAAGTGGTGGGTGCTGTATCTTATGCTGCTGTGGGCCTGGGGTGCTACCTTCCATGCTATCTGTGAAACCATCCAGAGAACAACTGCAAGCCTCCCCGATACCGCCCCCCACCCCCAGCCCTGCCTTTGTCTAGGATCACATCAAAGTAAGAGCCTATACGTTGGAGCACTGTTCTACAACAAATAGCAAATGCAAAACAAGGGAGACAGTAATACCAACTTCACCTTCATTTTAAGTTGGGGAGACAAAGGCCCCAAACACAGGATGTGCCTTCCACCCACACTGAAATAAGGTGCATTGGGAGAATACCCAGATTTTCCAGCTCCAAGTTTTGTTTTCGTTTTCTGGCTCCTTCAAGGATTCAGTAAGTCTTTATTTGAAAGGAAGCTTATGTGAGCTAGGCGATGAAATTAGGGAAAAGAAAACGGTTGAGAGGAAAATAATTAAGTAGATGAGAGATGGAAATGGAGGAGGATGGGGAAAGGGAGGAGGAGATGGGTGGGGAACCAATCTAATGGAAATAAAGTTGAGAAGGGAAGAAATGCCCTAAAGACAAGTACCCTTTCCCCCTGTGCTTTGGAGGCTGGTCAGTGTCATCAGATAGAGACCCCCTAATTCTAGTCCCCTCACCTGTCCCTCTTCTTTCCATTACACCACTCTAGAATCTGAAAATCTTCACCTAGAAAGGACCTTAGTAGTTATCCGGCCCAACATCACATCGTCTCGCAGACAGGCAGAGGGGGCCGGCAGTGCATATGTACCCACACTTCCCAGCTGGAAATACTGAGGCTCGAGGACATCAAGCGCAGTATACGGTCTCAGGGCCCTGGCCGCTAGACCATAAAGCCATTCCCTGAATTGTCTGAATAACTGGCTCCGCACCTTTCCCCCACGGTTGGTCTCCGTGGGCACAAAGCAGAGAAATACGCGAATCCGCCAGAGCGAGAGTGAGGTACGAGAGAAAAGCATGCGAGAGACTTGGGATGGGAAGTCCCGGACCCAGGAGCCCGACACGAGCCGTACCGGGAGTCCTCTCCGCCTTCCGCCGCCGGACGGCGACAGGAGCGCTCGCCACCTCTAAACTTACCCAACTAACTTTCTCTCCAGGCTCCCAGAGTGGGTCCTGCAGCCCAGCGCTCCGAGGTGCGCACGGCGACCCCCAGCGCTCGCCCCTTCCCCGTTCATTTCGTTCCGCGCCTGGGACAGCGCTTCCGCGAACCCCTGGCCTCCACGCCCCTCTCTGAGCCGGGAAAGGACTGGCTCCGGAGCGGTGGCGCCCCGACACTAAGCGAGGGATGGAGTCGGACGGCGATCCGAGGAGCCTCGACTACACCCGCACACCCACCTCCCCAAGCTAGCAACCAGCCCGTTAAGAGAACGCCAAGGGTCCAAAGAAGCGGCGCTCGGAGACCGGCTGCGGAGCCGGCACCCGCTCTCTCCGTCGCCAGGAACTTTCGCACCCCAAGCCAAAACAGAAAGTTCTTTCACTTTTCGAGAAACTTTCTGAAGCTCTGAGAAGCAGCGGTGACTGGGAGAAGGTCAGCCAGAGTTCCTCCGAAACCAGAGGCTGGAGGCGCGGGTCAGAGGGTGGGCGCAGGGGTCAGGGGACTAGTTACGAGAAGGGCGCAAAGGAATGAAAGCGAGCTGCCCTTGCTGCGCTCACTCACTCAGCTTCCAGCGCTCACTCACCTCCAGTCTCCGCTCGGGGCGGCCAGGGTCCGCAAGGCGGGCGGGGGCGGGCTGGCTGTCCGTCCAGCCGGCGGGCGAAAGCCGAGGACGCCCGTCCTGCGCACTGACTGGCTGGTGGGTCCGCTCCGGCGGCGGCGCGGGAAGAGAGCTGAGATGTGCGCGCCTCGCTGCGTGCGACTGTAGCTCAGAGCGCGTTGCATCACCTCTTTTATAGCCCTTGGCCTGGCAGAACGCCCATTTACTCCGGGTTACGAGTCCCAGGCTGACGTAATGCTATTAATAGTTTCCCCTAGAGAACCAGAATTACTGAGCTGAGCGAAGGAAGGCGGGGTGGAGGAGGGGCCACGGCGGGGTGGGGTGGAGAGACGGGACTGATGATGCAAGTCCTGGGAGGAGCCAGCCGAGGCGCGTTCTCCCGGCCTAGCACGCTCGGACACACCCGCCCGCCCTCTCGCTCCAAATCAGGACTGGAGCCGCCCGGGCCGACCGCCAGATGTGCTTACTCGCCGCTGCGTGTTCCAGGCATGAGCCAATGGTGCCCAAGCCAGCGGCATGACTCCACCGCGCTGGCATCTCTCCCTCCGCTAGGATCCCCCGGGCGGGGAGGCGGCGGGGGTGGTGCTTAAGAAGACTGGGTGGGGGAGATGTCCGGGCAGCGGCCCAGACTAGGTGAGGCCGGGAAGGGGGCGCGACCCTTCTCCAAAATGTGCCCCCTCCCCCGCCAGCCGTCTCCCTCTTAAGTAGAGCGCGGGGTGGGATGGGGTGGGGACAGGAGCGTTGGTCTCCGTTGTGGGTTGGGTGCCCATGGTCACCACAGCGTGACCCTACACCGTTACCCGCCGAGTGCGACCTCCGCGGCGGGGACCGCGAGAAGCCAGCGGGTTAACACAAACACTAAAGGTAGCTCACGGCCCACGAGCGCCCGCAGGCCCCGCACACCCCACACAGGTTCACAGGCAGCAGCACCTCTGGGCTCATCAGGAACCCGACTCGGAGGTGATGGCGAGTAATAGGTCTTCGTCAGTTCAGATTTTTAACCTCAACGCGATTGAAATTGACAGATTCTCAGTGAAACGAACAAGAGCATAGAAAGGAAAGAGACCTGGAGAAATAAGAAGCAACCCGGGACGGGGCAGCGGCCGGGGAGAGAAGCGAAAGACAATGTTTAGCGGAATCTCATTTTCACCTTTTTAGTGGTTTTCTGCGCCCAGAGCGGATTGGGCAGGGACAGGACAGGGACGCGCTGACCGCAGTCAGAACGGGGCCGCCGGATCCCGTAGCCCGACACTCAAGCTGAGGCCTTAGCAGAACTGTTTGAACCTTAAAACAATTTCCCGGTTCGGATTTCCCGACCACAGCCTTCTTGGCTCAGAGAGCGGAAGAACCAGGGACTTCTCAGCCGCTCCTAGACGGCCAGATGTGGGCGCGAGTGCGGCCCGGGACTCTTCCAACGTGTCTGGGAGGGACATCGATCCAGCCCGCGGGGTGTGGGGCACGGCTGAGGACAGAAACGCCTGCTTCCACCCGTCCCTTGGGAGAGAGGCGATCGAAAGCCATGGTTTGGTCGTTTGGAGTAAGAACTCCAGATGTCTTGGAACCTGGGTCTCGCCTGTGGCCCCACCACACTCCACCTGCAGCCCTGGCTTTTATGGTCGTGGTGGAGCCGGGAATCCCGCGACGGATCTCACGGGGGCACAGCGCCGCGCACGCACAAGCACACTTATACGCACCTGCCCCCGCAGCCCCGGGAATCGGAGTCCCTCTTCTCAGCCCCGCGGATTGCGGAGCAGCCTAGGGGACAGACACACCTAGAGCTGCAGATAAAACCGAATCCCCGGCACCCGGACTCCTCGTCCCCAAACACTAGCCTCACCCCAAATCTCCCCTTCCTCCCATGGACAACGCGGAGGACGGCCTCGGCAGTCTCCCGCATCCGGCAGCCCCGGGGTTCCAGGCAGGAACCTTGAGGATTCTGCCCTGGGGCTGACCGGGTTTCCAGCCGGGGCGCGCGAAGCACAACGCAGGTGTATTTGCTTGACTTTTCGACCGCGTAAAGGCTCTCCCGGCTCCACCCTCCTCCCCCTACGCCCACATCCCCTCACACCCCCTGCTCGGCTGTGCGGGCAAGTAAACCCCGGGCGTGTCTGCGCAACCCCGAGAACGCCGAGCGAGATCAAATGGAAAAGCGTTTGTACGTTTCAACGAAAGTTATTTGGGATTCTCCACTTATCAGACCAACCTACCCTGGAATAAATAGGACCATTATAAAGTGAAACGAGAAGGTGGGGAGAACACGTGAGAGCTTACTTTTTTAATTTTATTACAGAAATCTTTTAATCAGATTACAGTTTAAACTATGATTCCATTAATACCCCCAAGCCAGATCTGTTGAAGATTTGGTCCTTTTCTTAAGGAGGATTCAATTTAGGAGGCAGAGAATACAAAACAGCCAGATCAGTGATCCCAAAACGATGCAAAACAAGGGTAATTAAGACGGGAGAAGTTCTCTACACGCTATTAGTTTATTTTTATTACCGTCGTTGCCTCCCTGTCCTCTTATTAATCTTGTTTCATTCTAATAATTCTTGGTTTTAAATCTCCTAGTCACACCTGGACAAAAATGCTGTCAGTGTCCACAGAAGTCTGAGCCTGACTTTCTCTTCTTCTCCTGAAACCCTAAAAGCGATAAGAATCTTGACAGAGAAGTCCACCCCCACGTAAATGAAACTTTTATCCAGGGAAAACACAAGCTACTCCTGGCTGCCTCCTTCCTCTCTGTTCTCTGGAGATCTGCGAAATGCCTGCTGAATTGTAGAGAAAGTGGGAAAGATCAGAAGGGAAGACCCCACCCCTCCCCCCAAGGTCTGTGCTACCAGGAGGGATGATTGATATCTGAGTCTTGTGCGTCCTTCTGTCACACTGACTTTATAATCCACCGATGTCCGGAGTGCGCTCTCACCACACACAGGCAGTGCCATCATCTAGAGGAGGGGCAAGAAAGGCTTCTCAAAGCTAAATGCTTCTCCACACAAAAACAAAGAATGCCTGCCCCGCCTTAGGAGGAAGCCCTGGCCAGAGTTATTTCAGAGGTTAATCCTGAGTGAAAGAGGGTTAAGCAGAGACTTGAATATTGCTGTGGTTTTACCCGGGAGAACCGCCTGGGGAATCCACATTCAGATCAGTCTTGGTATGTTTTGCTGAATGAGATAAGAATTGGAGACTTCATGCTGGGACATGTGCAAAAGGAAGGGGAAAAAATCAAAAGGGGAGGGGAAGAAACCAGGCAGCTAAAAACAGCCCACTCGTGGCAACCACATCTAAACACCAAAACATTGCAGGGAAGCCAAAACCAAATTTAAAAAAAAATTTTTTTTTCAAGGGGTATTTAAAGGCTTTAACAGTTTCTTCTCAACCCGGTGCAGAGTCCTTTCCCACCCCCTCCCCCACTCCTATTACTCTGTGCTCCAAACCCGGAAGATTGTATTTGCTCACAGAGCTCTAGAAATGCAAGTTAAACACAAGTTAAAATCAGCCAGGGAAACAGCAGGGAGCTAGCAGCCCTGTCTGCCTGGCTCAACCCACTTCTTCATCTTCTCAGAACTGAGGTGGGGTAGATTGTCTTCTCTATTCTGCTCTCCAAATCCCACACTCCTTGTAAAGTCAGTTTGAATGTGGGGATTACTAATTTAGAGTCTCAGCTGGGGTTGTCTCAGGGCATGCAGGGCAATTTTGCAAAATGGGCTGTGGAGTCAGTTTGTTCAAACACTACAATTACATGGAACTTTCAATAGGAAGTGAGCTATGGTAGGTCTGTGTAGATTAGAATGAAATAGCAACACATCCTAAAGTAATTTGGGTGGAGAATAAAAATATATATTAAGGGCCCCCCTGAAAAGCTGGAGGAGGATGCAGAGGTGTTGGACTTCCTCACCTGGATTGTTGCTGATGTTCTCACAAACATTGGGGACTGATGGCTTGATGTGCTGAGCCCTCTATCTTGGGGCTGGCCCCTGTGAAGCTTGTTGCTGCAAGGAGAGTCTAAACCTGCTTATAATTGTGCCTAAGAGTCTCCCCCTGAAGGCCTCTTTGCTGCTCAGATGTGGCCCTCTCTCTAACTAAGCCACCTTGGCAGGTGATCTCGCTGCCTTCTCCCCAATGTGGGACCTGACTCCAGGGGTGTAAATCTCCCTGGCAACACAGGATATGACTCCCAGGGATGAATCTGGACCTGGCATCATGGGATTGAGAACATCTTCTTGACCAAAGGGGGATGCGAAAGGAAACGAAATAAAGCTTCAGTGGCTGAGAGATTTCAAATGGAGTTGAGAGGTCACTCTGGTGGGCACTCTTACGTACTATATGGGTAACACTTTTTAGGTTTTAATATATTGGAATAGCTAGAAGTAAATACCTGAAACTACCAAACTCCAAACCAGTAGCCTTGACTCTTGAAGACGATTGTGTAACAATGTAGATTACAAGGGGTGACAGTGCGATTGTGAAAACCTTGTGGACCACACATCCTTTATCCAGTGTATGGATGGATGAGTAGAAAAATGGGGACAAAACCTAAATGAAAAATAGGGTGGGATGGGGGTGTGTGTGTGATTTGGGTGTTCTTTCTTTATTTTTATTTTTTATTTTGATTCTGATTCTTTCTGGTGTAAGGAAAATGTTCAAAAATAGATTGGGGTGATGAATGCGAAACTATAAGATGATACTGTGATCAATTGATTGTACACCATGGATGATAGTATGATATGTGAATATATCTCAATAAAACTGAATTGAAAAAAATGTGGGCTGTGGAGTGCTAATTCAGCATCTAGTGGCTGTGTCACTTGGATAAGTCATTTCACTTTCTGAACTTAAGTTTTCTTGTCTGAAAAATGACCTTAATAATGGCACTTAACTAGGAAGGTTGTTGTGAGGATTTGTTGAAAATGAGGCACACAGTCAGCCCTCAGTAGTGGTGTCATTAACTATGAATCCGGGAGGGCTTTCTAGGGCACCCCAGAATCTCTCCCAGAGTTCTCTGTCCTCCTTGTCAGTGGCCAACAACTATGGACAAAGTTGAGTAATATCTAGGAATGGCAATCTTCAGAGGCATTTGGATAAGACCCCAGAGAGAAAACGATGAGCGCAATCTCCGTTCTCCACCCACAGCAACTCAGCCACACACCAGAGGCTCTCCTCAGTGCTGGGCAACCCCATGCTTCAGGCCCCCATGGCCCAAAGCAGGTGCCCTCGGCTGGGAGCAGGGGATTTGGGTTTTGGTCTGGTTCTGCCTCTGGTATCCTTGAGCAAGGCACCCCCCTTTCTGAGGACCCCTGTCCTTCTCTGGGCTGAGCTCTGAGGGTCCTGAGAACGTCTGCTGAAGCTCCTGGAGGTCTCTAAGAGAGCTGGGGGAAAAGTTTCAGAGGCAAGGCATTGAACAGCACATGGACAGATCCATTTGCATAACCCCCTTCCCTTCCAAACACTAGAGTTGAGAAATATTGCCCAACACAATTGTCGAATGCAGTCCATAATCATGGCAACCTATCTTCTTTGAACATTTCCAAGAATTTTTACCCCATTGACTTGCTGCCTTGATATAGGGCAGCAGAGAACTCTGGGTGGGAACTGCACCTTTGGGAACCTTGTGTGAGTCCATTATCAACAGCCATGGGCACCCACCTTGGATCACAGAACCACAGCCCAGGTGGCAGCTATTCCCTTTTAAGAGCAGGGCTCTTCATCTCCAAGATGAAATCCCAGTGGCCAGGGGATTAGCTAGAGTCAGGAGAACTGGGACCCATCTGCAACGTTCTCTCCTACCAACCAAGTGACTTAGTGCAAGTCATGAACCCTTTGCCTCGATTTTCCAGTCTATAAAATGGAACTAATGAAGATTGACTGCCCCCACAGGGTAGTTGTAAGAATCAAATGAAATGATAGATTTGAAAGTGGTTTGAAAATAATTAAAAGAAACAAACTTTTAAAGATTCATTTGGGGAACTTTTCTTAGCATAATTTTACCATTATGAAAATTTGGAAAATAGGCAAGAGAAAAAATTACCCATAATTTCAACACTATTAGCATTTTTGTGTGTTTCCTTCCAGTCTTTTTTTCACATGTGTGTGATTAAAACACACACTCACACAGTTGTGATTTAGATTACATGCAATTTTAAAATTTGTTCTTTGGTTATTTCTCTCAATCATATATGGTTTTTATTACCATAATTTTTTTCTTCCTAAAAATGTGTGGTTCATTTTATTGTGAAATGTAGCATACATACATACAATTATATAGAACATAAATATATAAATATACATATATTCAGTTTAATAATAAAGCAAACACCGAGTACCCACCACCCATGTTAAGAAGTAGTCACTACCTCCCGTACTTAGAAACCCCCAGGAGTCCCTTCCTGATCACATCTTCCCCTTTCCATCTCCCGGAGGTGACCACTATTCTGACTCTCATTACCAAAATTTTTAGTGGCCAAAGGATGTCGTGTGATTTACTCACTCATTTTCTTAGTTTTAGCATTTAGGGTGTTGCCAATATTTGGCTAGAGTGCTATGCAAATTTAAATCTTTATTATGGAGGAGTATGAGGCAATCATTGCCCAGGTTACTTCACAGGGGTTAGAGGAGGGGGCTTCATTTCTATCTTCAAGCAGCACCGAGTACAGTGGAGGGTGGAAGGACCCCTGAAGACTGTGACTACCTGGGCATTTTCCTTGTTTCTAAACATCCCAAACAAAAAATCCTTCAAGCGCTTTTCCACATGGACATAACCTTTAATCCCTCCTCCCTCTACTTTCTCATCCCCCCCCCCCCTTGATTTTCCGCCTTGGAACAGAAATTTGCCTGCACCTTCAGGCAAAATGCTCACTGCGGCTCAGGCAGCACCCCAGCCGAGGCATCTCTCTGCTGGCCCTGCAGCACGGACGGCACTGGTGATGCCACGTAGGCTGTCAACGCGGTCTGCAGCAGAGCAGGTCCCTGGAGCCTGCTGGTGACGATTCCCAGAACCACAAGACATCATGCCGAAAGGACCCTGGAGGTCATCTACTTCCATCTTTCCCAAACCAGTATACACATGGGTACACTACTGCACACCAGAGCCACAGTTAAACAGAGGGGGTCTTGCTGGAGTGTCTGTTTTAATTAAAACGTGCTAAAAATTATTGTTTTGTGTTAAACAAATATGGATATTTTGAATGAGAAAGTAAAAGTCACAAGCATGTTTAAGAGAAGATTTCAAATACATTTTGGACTCGAGATGAAAGCCACAGTCCTGGGACCGTAGGGGGATTAATTCTCTCTCTTCCGTCTGTAAGTGTAAAACTCCTTACAGCACACAGAGTTATTTTCCTCTGTGTGCTGAGCCCTGCACATGTAGTTAATGCCTTGAATCCTGTTAACCTCCCTCCGAGGTAAGGACTATGAACATGTCCATTTTATAGATGAGGAAACTGAGGCAAAGAAAGGGTAAATAACTTGCCAGAAGGTACGTAGCTAGTGAGCGGCAGCGCAGGATCCAAGCCCAGGCAGTCTGGCTCCCGAGTCGGGGTACTTGACCCCGACACACAGGCCTCTCAGCAAAGGCTCATGGAGGAACTTGTGAAGCTCTGATGTGGTCTAGTGCCCTTGTCTGCTGGATGGGGGAATTGAGCTCAGAGAGAAAAAGCAGCCCTCCACAATCTCAGAGTAATAAATTCTCACACCGAGAGGAACTTTAGCAGCCACCTGCTCTACCGAACTTCCTTGTGCCCCTGCCCAGGGAGATGCTCCATTTTCCCAGATTGGGACCAAGGTGAAGAAAAGCTGATTGTAAGAAGAGGGTCCAGGAACATTTCAGGGGCCTTCACTAACAGCTGGTCATGCATCGCATCCTTGGGGTTGAAAAGTGGGGGTGGCGGGCAGAGGGGAAGGAGCCAGGAATGGCAGAAAGAACCTGCAAACTGCACTCAGAGCTGAGCTCAAATCCCATACTGCCACCTCCTATTTGGCTTTGAGCAGGTTCTTAAACCTCTCACAAGGTTTTAAAGGATTTAAAGGACAATGGACCCTCGAGGCTCCCACAGAGCAGGCATTCCATAAAAGTTACTTTTCTTCCTCTTCGTGACTTACCCACGAAGCTAACAGGTCACCCAGAATCCTGAGGTATTGGAAATATCTGGAGCCCAATGGAAAGTTTCATTTCTCAGGCTGACTTACTGATAAGGAGCTTTTTAAAAAAATTATAGCAGTTGTAGGTTTACAGAAAAATCGTGCAGAAGTACAGAGCTCCAATATACTCCCCCACACACAATTTTCCCTATTGTTAACATTTTGCATTAGTGTGGTACTTTTGTTACAATTGATGAAACAATATTATTATAATTATACCATTATCTATAGTCCATAGTTTACATAATGATATACCAATTTTAGAAAGACATTTAAAAAAATCAATGCGTGGCCAGGTCATATTTAGCAATTACTATTTACTGAGCACATACTATATGCCAGACACTGTGGTAAGCACTTTAAAAAATACCCAGTATCTTATTTTATCTTTGTAATAACCCTGTGAGGTGGGTATTATTATTCTGTTTTATAGGTGAGGAAAGCAAGGCTCAGAAAAGTCTAGAAAATTGCTCATAGGCACTTGATTCAAACACAGGTCTTATGTATTTCAACATTTTTATTAAGTTATACTGCCCTGAAATCTTAGAGAGCTTTACATGTGCTCATTTTTCTTCAGCCTTGCCTCCCTTGTTGAAAATGGGCAACCCTGCTTTACCAAAGTCTTGTTGAATGTGTTGACCCTTCTAGGTTTGACCTAATAGAAAATTCATACTCCTGAAGTCCCAGAAGATTCCTGCTTGACAAATTCCAGATCCTCATATCCTCTGGGATACTGTCCCTCTGCCAAATTTGCCATTATTCCATAATTTGCTTTAACCACAAACAAAAAACCCTGCTATTGACTGAGTGAACCGAATAGGGCTATTTGGACTTTTATTCTGTTTCCCAAAATATGATGAACTGAATCATCCGATGATGAACTTCGACTTGAAACCGGTGTGTTGGAGGGTAGAGTGAGTCACTCCGGTGAGTTCATATCTATGGAGTCAATTCACCAAAATGTGTCTTAGAGCCAGATATTCTCTCAGCAGTAGGCTTAAGCACCTTGGGGTTACAAGGGCAATATGAGAGAATCCCTTGCCTTTGAGGAGTTTAAAGTGTTTAGGCAAATCAATACACATGAAACAGTATCTAGCACATAGTAGATGTTCAATATATGCCTTTATTTGGCAAACATTTAGTGAGCACCTACTATGTGCTAGTACTGTGTAAGGGACTTACACAGGGATGCACCCCTGCCTCCAGGTGCTCACAGCTCGTGGGGAGACAGATTCAGCAAGGGGTAATTACCACCCCGTGTACTAAGAGCTAAAGCAGAGCAGGAAGAACTCTGCCCATGAGAGCTGGCAAAGGCTGGTGGAGGAGTGGACTTTTGAGCTGGATGTTGAAGGCTGAGCACTGTCCAGGCAGAGGTGGAGGGAAGGCACTCTGGGCATGGAGGAAGGCAGAGGCAGAGGCTGTGGGTGCCAGGGGGCCAGTGCTGTGGCTTGCTCATCTCTGTGCCTATTCCTAGCTCCTGGCACTGTCTGGGCACATGGTAGGCCCTCAGTAAATGTGTGCTGACTGGATGACAGCAGAGAATCGGGAACACCCGTGCCACGCTTGGAGAGTGGCGAGGTAGTTGCTGAGCAGGAGTGTGCTCGGGGGTGTAGTGGGGAGTGGGACAAGCAGACTGTAATAATCAGTTTGGATTATACCCCAGGGACAAAGGGAGTCCCTGAGTCTTTTGGCTGTAAATGGACTCGAGCAGATGTTTTTCGGGAAGGTTGCGGGTGCAGGGCTGAGGGGGCCTGGCTGGGAAAGGAGATGCAGGTGGAGGCAGCAGGAAGGCAGCACTGGACAGGTGAGGCAATGGGACGCAAGGCCAGATGAACTGAGAAGATGGTGGCACCCCCCCATGTCATTAATTCAAAATAAAAATTTTCCACAAACGCAATATTCTTATCGGTGCTGCAATTAAAACAGCTTTTTTTCCTAGATCTTTTCATTGCAAAGTTCAGGTTTCCCTCGCTAAAGCAGAGCTTCTCTCACTTTGGGGTGTGGGTGGGTACTTCCCCCCACACACACACCTTTACTGGTGCCCTAAGCAGGTGCCTTCTGTCTTCTGAGTGAAGCAGCACTGAATTGAGGCCAGGGCAGAGGGGTGACAAGGCGGAGATGATTTGGGGAAACTTCCAGACAGAAGCCTTGGGATTTGGGTACTGCTTGGTCTTAGGCAGGCAGAGATGGGAACACTCTCCTATCTTAGGTGTTATAGGGTATGGAGTTGGGTGGCAGGTTAGGTAGTGTAGGGTCTAGGGTGGGAGAGAGACTAAAGGGCTCATTTTGGGACACACGAATGCTTAGCAACAGGATGTCAAAGAAGGGGGCGGCCCCTGGGCATCAGCATGTGGGGATGTCACAGAAGCTGGGAGAACTCAAAGGAGGGAGGGAGAGAGGGCAGAGTGGTGGCCAGGCTGGGCCTAGGGTGCAATGTGGCCAGCTCTGGACTATTGGAAATTCACTGTTAATTACCAAGTGCCATGTTAATCTGCCCCACCAGTCTCGGCTGGATCTGTGCTTCCCCTTAGGCTTTAGAAATAATATTCACCCCAATTAGCTTTCTGATAAAGTGGGTAAGGAGCAATGGAATGGAAACTTGGGTACCAGGAGAAGTTAATGATCCCAAGCCTGGGATAACTGAGACTTGACATAGACATTCATTTAAATGGGAGATGTTTTGTTTTTAATGTTATACCATTATTTTTAAAGATGTTTATAATGTGCTTATAACCTAGAGAAGGTTTTAGGGATAATGTAAGTTTTAAAAAGCAGGATACATATATTGTAAACAGAATAATCACAAAAAAATTATAAATAAGCAGAAAAAATACCATTATAAAGAAAAAAAGAAATTTCCATAAAATATTACAAGTGTTATACTTTGGCTGGTGGAAATATAGGTGACTTTTTTCTCTTCTAAATATGTTTCTGAATTTTCCAATTTTCCTATAATGAGAGCACGTTAATTCTTAAGAGAAAAATGTAACTTTATATTACTATGACAGTAAAAACCAATATTTCTCTGTGCCTTTCAGAAGATATAACTGCCTACTTTTTTCCAACTCAGCCATTAAAGGATACTAAGGACTGAGATTCCATTGAAATAGAATCCTGCCTTAATTACATGTATCAAGCATTTACTGAATGCCTACTGCATGCCAAGCACTGAGTTGAAATACAGGAAAGAGCAAAACAGTCCCTGCCCTTAAGAAACTCCCAGAAACCCTCAGTGGAGTCATGAGTTAAGATGGGGATGGGATCACTAACTTGTCCTCAGTAAATTTAGATAGTTTTTGTTCTGCTAAACCTGATATTGACTGGCATAAACAAAACAGAAAGAAATCCAAAGTGTATTCATTTGGAACCAAGAATGCTGTGGTCAAGTGGAAATAGCACAGGACTTGGGTTCAAATCCTGATTCTGTACTGATAACCTCGGGTCCCTCTCTGAGGCTCAGATTTCTCCTGTGTTAATCAAGGAGCTCGAGCTAAGGGTGTGGCTCCAGGAGGCAGCGAGAGTCCCAGCTCTGCCACTTCCTGCCTGGGACATTGGACAATTCACTTACCCTCTCCCTCCACCCACTGAGGTTCAGTTACTCCATCCGTAAAATGGAGCTAGTAAGATCTACCCTTGCAGGGTGTATATGAGAAAAATACAGAGAGAGTGTAACTTTGTGCCTGGCATATAACAAATTATCAGTAAATGGGAACTGCTATTGTTATAACCTCTGAATTTCCTTACAGTTCTTGAAGTTAATGGTTGTCAGCTCTGTGTCTATAGTCGATGGTGATGATAAAGATGATGACTCTGATGGCGATGTCACACTTTAAGAGCCCCCTTTCTCCTGCCGTCATTCCCTGTCGGCCGAGGGTTCTACAGAAGCGGCCTGTCCCTGGCCACAGAGAAGGTGGCTTTGAGTCGGACATGCCTGGCTGGACATACCCCCCTTCCCCTCAATTCCCAATACTTTGCCTCTGTTTCCTGATCTGAAAAGTGACTTGCCTTTTCATTATTCATCAAATGTTTATTTTGTGCCTGCTGCATGCCAGGCGTTGTTCAAGGTGCCGGGAAGACAAGAATGAACAATGCAAACGAAGGCTCAACTCCTGCCACTTAGCACGTACCCTAACATGAATATCTCCTCTTATGTTTAATCTAAGTTGAAATAAGATTGTGGTGGAAAGGAAAGAGATTCTCAAATCAGAAAAACCAGGATTCCTTGAAAGCATCAGCAAGAAAATAGTGGCCGTTACTAGCTCATTGTCCTGTGCTGGAGGCAAGCCCCCTTCTTTTTTTCCCCTTCATGTTGGCCAATGACAAGGGGAGAGGCCGGGTGAGAAGGGACCGTGTGCTTTCTTTCCCACACACAAAGCCTTGGTTTTAACTTTCACGTTCCCCATGGCACACTTCTGCACTGGCTCTGGTACATGTCCCGACATGGAGAACTGGAGGAAACACAAAATGAAAATGAAACAGATGTTCCACCTGACTCACTGTCTGTTTCTCCTTCATCACCAAAGCAATGAACTCCCACACAATTGAGGCTTGTTCTATTTAGGATTTAAAACGTCATCTTTATAATTAAAGCACACTATTATTGTTGTAAAGTAAACAATCGGAAAACACGTTCTTAGAAACATCTCTCTGATTCATAAATATTTGGGTACTGAAGTCACAGAGGTGGAATGCTGACCTTGCCAACACGCTTGTGAGAAAATCAGTAGACGCTAAAATTACACGGTAGAGAATTACCCTTAGTTTGCAGTGGAAAGTGAGGTGGGAAATTGAACAGCTATCTTGTAATGGTCTTTTTGAATCATCTATGTATTAGAAAATCCTCTTTTCCAATGTTATAATTCATTTAACTTGAGTTTATTAATTAATTCAAGAAATATATACTGAGTACCAACCTATCTCTGCACACAAGGTCCTCCCCCGTCTGCCCCGGCCTTCCCAGCCTCGGCAGGGCCACTCCCCACAGGCCCCTTAAGCCCCAACCTGGTGAGGCACTGGTGGCTCCAGTTCTCATTAAGCATTTCACATCCCCACATTTCTGTCTATGCTGGAACCTCTGGCTGCAATGTCCTCTTCCTCCCCAGCCCCACTCCCTCCTTCTCCACTTAGAAAATTGCTATTTACCTTTCGTAATTCAGCTCCAAAGTCACTTTCTCGTCCAGGTAATGCTAGTCACATCCAGAATTAGCTACATGATTTGTGGGGCCCAGAGCAAAATGAAAATGTGGGCCCCTTGTTCAAAAGTTACTAAGAATATCAAATCGGTGACAGCAGAGCATCAAACCAGGAGGGGTGGCCTTCCAAGGTGGGGGCCCCGGGTGACTACACAGGTTGCACACCCACGAAGCCAGCCCTGGACGTATCTTTTCTAAGTTCCCACAATTCTTGGTGGATATTATTGTTTCTTGGCCGTCCAGCGTCTATCCTCCCCATTTTGGGTACCGGTTTCCCAGTTTTCCTAAGGGGATCCATTTCCCTCACATTCCTGGTCTGTGTATGTTGGGCAACCCATGAGAGCGAACCATCCCAGGGGCTATGGAGATGGGTCCTAGAACAGGCTTGGAACCAATCAGAGTCAACAAGCTGCTGGAGAATGTGGCTGGGGCTGCTGGGAGACAGACTCACTTGCTCTCTCTCCTGCTGGACTTGAACCCTGGGGTAGGGGTGATGGTGAGGGGAGCTGTGAGCCTGGGGCTGCTGAGGTTGCCACATGGAGCCACAGAAAAAAGAGCACAGCCAGGAGAGAAGCTCTGCACCCAGCTGGGTCAGCAGCCACATCTACCATGAAGTTTTAGTTATGTGAGCCAGTAGATTCCCTGTTTTTGCTTAAGCCATTCTGATACTTGCATGCAAAAAAGTCCTAGTGGATACATATCTATTAGGCCCTTTATATACCTTTTTAATTTATGTGTTCCCACTTTTCTATGAGCTCCTTGGGAATAAGAAACCTGTTTTACTCATCTTAACATCCCTAGTGCTTGGGATATTACTAAAATATCCTTCCATTTAAAAAATATAAATAGAATGATTGTGATGGTAGACGGCAAAACAACATTTAACCACCTCATCTCCATCACCCCAATTTTGGTTGTGAAATTTAACTGGTCTGTAAAACTGAGATGTGCAGGAGCTGCAGCCACTTTCCCACTGAGTTTAATATATGCTAAGTCCAGGTGGTCAGGCAAGCAATTGAGCTGTTAATTCTGCTCACAGGTTATGGCAAGGCTTTCTTTCTTCCTTCCCTTATGGGGGCCTGTGAGAGTCCCAATATCTTGAGCCAACAAAGTACATTCACCCCCATTAGCTCCTATGCATCTCACACAATGCTATGAAGGGATCAATGCAGAGAGAGAGGACTCTGTTTAACAGACTAGAAATTGAGATCAAGGGGCTGAGCATTTTGGGCAAGATCTAAAACATCACTATCCAAAATGGTGGCCTCTTACCACATGTGGCCATTGAGTACTTGAAATATGGCTAGTCCAAATTGAGATGTGCTCTAAGTGTAAGATTTAATATGGAAAAAAAGAATGTAAAATAGCACATTAATAATTTTCATACCAATTACATGCTGAAATGTTAATAACCTGAATATATTGGGTTAAATAAAATACATATTACTAAAATGAATTTTACTGGTTTCGTTTCACTTTTATTAATTTGGCTACTAGAAAATTAAAAATTACAGATGTGGCTCGCATTTGCAGCTTGAACTATATTTCTATTGGACAGCACTGATCTAGGGTCTGCAAGCCTGGCCCATGCTCTGTTTCTATCCACAGACCCAAGCCCTCCTCTCCTCTCCTGCCTTTCCAGCCTGAGGTTCTTCTGTTCCATTGTCCTTCTCACTGTCCCTGTACCCTCTGCTTTCCCCTTGCTCCTCGATCCTTCCTCTCTAATAAGACAAAATATATAAGAGCTGGATTGGCTTTTAAAGTCTGGCACTTGAGAGTTCTGCTAATATATTAAGGGCACTAAATAAGCACAACACCACCACTGAGCTTTGGCCAGTTACCAGGTTATTTTTTAGTTCATGTTCTCTGGACATCTACCGTAAAAAAATTTTTTTTTGTATTAATTTTAAAAGAAAAATAAGAACCTTGCTGAGACGTTACAATAAAACATATTCTGGTCTTTGCCAATCTTCATGAATCACTAAAGCATGTACACTACCTGGCTTTGTCTCAGCCTCCCTCGTGCATCATTTACTGAGTCCTCATCTGCAGGATGTGCTGGCCAGTTGCTCTTCTGTCTGACCGAGCCCCAAACTATAGGAGATGGAATTCAACTCCAGAAAGGGGGCATAAAGAAGGACTTACCACTCTGTGTGAGAGTACAGCCATTAGAATCCTACCAAGGCAGGATTTCTATCAAGTAGACCTATGGGGCTCTGAACAGGCATCCAATTGTAGGCAACTCAAAGACTAACTGAAAATAGGGAGCCATTCAGTATGAAATCTGAGAGCTCAAGAATTCCACGAGTGGCAATTCAGCATCATAGGTTGAGTGGGAAATTCTGAGCAAGTACAGAACAAATAGAGGACACTCCTAGGGCTAAGACTGGTGATAACATAAATACCTACCCAGAGAGGCAGAGACACATACGTATGCTAAGATCATTTACAAAGGTTTTGAGAATGCCTGCAACCAAATTATCAGTAAACGGATCAGGCTGGCGACACTGGAACCTACTGATTTATCTTCTGTCACTATAATCGGGACCACCAGATACCAATCGTTGTGATGCAATAGGAAGCACACAGCCCCACCAAGGGAATTGAACCTGAATCTAATCAAGCCTCTTAATCTATCAGTTTTCAGGAAATTTAGGGGATAGAGGAATTGGTTAAACAAAGCTGTGAGGGTAAAATCAGCCAAATCCAGAATGGAAGAAATTATACAGGACAAATTACAACTCCCATAGATTGAAAAGGATTTAAGAAACATAACCAAACTCAACATGCAGACCTTGCTTGGATCCTGATTTGATCAAACTAATTGTAAAATGACATTTAAAGAGATAATTTTGGAAATATGAACATAGACTGGCTAGTTACAGGGAGTGCTGGTTTGAATCTATTATATCCCCCACAAAAGCCATATTCTTTAACGCAATCTTGTGGGGGCAGATTTATTAGTCTTTTGATTAGGGTGGAACTTTTTTATTAGGTTGTTTTCATGGAGATGTGACCCACCCAACTATAGGAGAGACCTTTTAATTAAATCATTTCCATGGAGGTGTGACACTGCCCATTCTGGGTAGATCTTAATTATATCATTGGAGTCTTTTAAGAGAGCTCACGGAGCTCAGAGAAGCTGAGAGAGACATTTTGGAGAGAACCTAAGTTATGTAATCTGGAGTTTGACCCCGGAACAAGCTGAGAGTCAACACAGAACAAGCTGAGATGCAGACAGAAGGACATTGGAGATGCTAAGCTAAGAGGTGAAGCTGAGAGTTTGCCCTGGAGAAGCTAAGAGAGGACCCCCAGGTGCTTACAGAGAAACACTCTGGGAGAACAGGCAAGGATGCACAGGAGCTGAGACACAGAAGCTAAGAGAGACAGAAGCCCAGAGACATTTTGGAGAAAGCCATTTTGAAACCAGAACCCGGGAGCAAAGGACTATCAGGCACCAGCCAAGTGCCTTCCTAGCTGACAGAGGTGTTCCGGATGCCATTGGCCCTTCTTCAATGAACCAGCTCTAGCAAACCGGAACAGATTGTAATAGGAAATTACTGTTAATTTTGTAGGGTATATTGTGATTGTTATTTTAAAAGTACTTACCTATTAGACACATGCTCTGAGATGTGGCTAAATTTATATGATGCCTGTGATTTGCTTTAAAAACATTCCCACAGAAGAAGAAGGAGGAGGAGGAGGAAGAGGAGGACGGAGGAGGACGGAGGCAGGAGGAGGAGAAGGTGTATGGAAGGTGAAATATGACTGGGAAATGTTGATAATTATTAAGCTGGGTTATGGGTACATGAGGGTTTATTATACTATTTTCATTTATTTTTGTGAATGCTTGAAAATTCCCATAATAAAAGGTTTAAAAATGGCTACAGAATGCCATAATATCAAAGATAAACGAATATAGAGCAAATCTGACCACAGCTGAGCCCAACTGATGGGAACAGCACATGCACTGGACTCAGAGCAGGGCTGGGAGCGCCTCTCCCAGGCATTCCTCCTGACTAATCCACGGGCTGGCCGCCGGTGTCGAAAGAGCACTTACCTTTTCAATGCTGCACCCTCAGCGACTATGTTTTCCTGACCTCTGCCCTTGCTGGAACATCAAATGCCTTTCTCAGTCAGTTTGATAAGCTTCTGGATTCTATTTTTCACACAGGCATAAATAAATATCACTTTAGATTTCTTCCTTGCAATAGGCACCTGGAGGCAACTGCTGACTATAGTTAAGGAGCCTCTACTGAGCGACAGGATGATGCAGGGTGCCCGGGGGCACACAGGAGGGGGTCCCCTCTGCCTGAGGAGTCCCGGGAGGCAGAAGACGGGGAGGCTTCTTTAAAGAATATGGGTCTTGAAGACATCCCCTTGGGAAGGTGGGGAAAGGCATTGCAAGTAGAGGCTTCAGGCTCTGCAAAGCCCTGAAGCACAGAGGAGTGTGGCTCCCTCCAGAAATGGAGGGTAGCCACATGTCCCCGGTGTAGGGACACAGAAGGGAAGATGAAGCTGGAAAAGTTAGTTGGGGTCAGATTGTGGATGGTCTTATATGTTTTGCCATAAATGGTTATTCTTTCAACAAACTGTGGGCCCACTCAGGGCCATATTCTTTGCAAAGATGGAACAATGTCCCTTTCCCTCCCTCCTAAGAAGTTTGACCAAGAGTAGGGATGATGAAGGAAATGTGTTAACTGCACAAAATGGAAGCTATCTGTTACAGCCTGAATCTCCAATTCTGCTCTAAACCTAGCTTTGCAGACATGGAAAGGACCAGGACAAGAAAGAGAGAGCTGCTGAAATAGTAAAAAAAGACTAAAAGTAAGACCTGGTACAAGAAACCAGGTACATCATCAAAGGACATTTCTCACTTCTGTGCAGTCTCTCCTCTTTATCTAAGTGGTTGGCACTCTTACCTTGTAGCAACAGTAAGTGCAATGAAAATACACTATCCCATTATCCTGCTCCTCTTATGTTGCCCACATTCAATGCTAACTTTGTAAGTGTCTCTACAGAAGACTTACGAAGCTTATATTACCATTTAAAGAAGTGCCTGAAAAATGTGTAATTCTTGAAGGAATAATAATGCAGATTGTCACTGCAAAATAAACATTTGTGGTTATGGCTCTTGTGTTCTCGTTGAGGTCAACTTTAAAAAATGTGTGCTTTTCAAATGCATTTCCACTTTTTACATTTTAAAAATGGAAATGATATATGCACAAGATAAAGAAACACAAATGAATAATAGGCAAGTGTTTGTAATGAAAACCAACAATGCTCACCCATAATCATCTCACTTTGCAGAGGCCACTACTTTCAATTATCTCTTAAAAAATTATTCAGGTAGTGAACTTCTTATTTCTAAATCATATGCTTATGCGAGTTTTTTTTTTTTTAAATAATTTTCTAGGTCAGTTTAAGACATTCTGTATTGATTCACCTCCATAAAATATGAGGGTTTAGCTCCCTACTTTCCTCCACCCCTCCCAATTTTTTATTTATAATTTAATTCTTCTATTGGTTCCCTCTGTATATCTATCTAATGTAGTAATTATTTATTTATTCTTCCATCTCCACAACACCTTTTGACTCCCCCACTAAGTTACTCAAGGATATTATCACACCTCCCTTCTTTCTAGCTCCTCCTCCCCCATCTCCCATTATCCGTTATTTTACTTTTCCGAGACCAAATCAAGAATGTTAACATCCACAGACAACTCTGTCACCATAGTCAAGTCCTCCTTGCCTCAGGGGGATGTTGATTTGAAGAGTGGAAAACTAATAGAGTTTGCATTATTATGACTATGAAAATTTGGATCACTGAGATGCCCAGGAGTATGCTGGGACCGTACTTCCCTCTATAGGGCCGCCCGGTGCCACTGAAGGAAAACATGTTTAGCAAAACCAGCTAATGGGTTCTCTTATTACACTCCTTCAAATGCTCAAAGTGATGCCACATTTTAGTGGCATTTAAAAATATAGGTATGTCTGCATATTCACAGAAAAAAATCACATATATATCACCTATATATATGAAATATGAAGACAACTAAAATGAGGCATCATTTTGAGCATTTGAAGGAGGGATTATGTGGAGGCTGGAAGAAGACAGCTAAGTCCAAAATATCCAAAGCTAAAAGTCAATAGTTGGTGTCCAGAGTGGAAAAATCAGGAAATAGCTGTTTAAGCATATCATTTATAAACATGGAGAAGAAACAGCTGAAAGAATTGAAAGTAGTTGCCTCCAGGGAGTGGGAACCAGGCCTGGGGTTGCATGGCAGGGAGACTGCTGTGTTTTCATTATGAGCCTGGTCGTATTTTTGACTGTTTAAATTTTTTTACATGTATTACATTGAAATAAACTAAAATTAACTTCAAAGAGAGAGTAAATGTCTTCCTCTTCCTACCCCTTAAGACCATCACTGTTAACTGATTCTGACATAAGAGTGAGGAACTAAAAGAGGATTGGAGGCTCTCTCTGTCTGGGTAAGTCTTGCTGCCCAGTGGTGATACTGGAGTGTGATGCAGTGTCCAGTTAGATTCTTCACTGGTAGGCCCAGTGTTAGCACCCCTAACTTTTTCCTCTTGAGCTGACTGGCTTTTCTGTCTTCCTGCTCTTGGTGGAGCTGGTGGTAATGTGCCTAGTTAGGAGCCGATGGTGAGCGAGGTGGGAAGACTGTGCTGAGCATCCCAATTTCAGAATGGCGCTCTCACTTCACCCCCCTGCTTTCATCTCAGCCCTCACCCTGCTGGAATCCTCCAGTCCTAAGCCTCTCTGGTTTCAATTTCTCCTTAAAAGAAGGCCCTCAAAGTGGGAAGGGTAGAGGTTGGCTTTAGACTTACAACCGGTGCCCAGATGGTGAGCCTGGCGGGCGTCTGCAGAGGGAACGGCTTCCTGCTCCGCTGCATCCACCACCACTACTGCCCACAACTGGCACATCTCTCAGACTCTGTTTGGCTAAATTAATTGCACTCCTCCACCAACACTTTCCACCTCCTACGATTCTGTTGACATGTTTTGTTTGCTGTTATCCTCTTATCCTCTAAGCTTATAATTAATACATTTTTTAACCCATTTAGAATTATTTTTGAGGAGTTTGGGGAGAGAGAGAGAGAGAGGAGATAACTCACATGTGTTTGAATGAGCAAATGATTGAGTAAATGAATGGCTGATGTTCAATTTTAAACAGAAAGGCTGGTTTTTAGTTATTTTCCACCCTCTCAGGGAGTTCACATGCCAGCGACACTTTACTCCTTGGCCAATGTCTGCTTCCCTGGGCCCAGCCAATGTGCTTCTAAATGTGTGGGTTGGTCCCAAGAGACTGGGAGGGAAACAGTCCTAACTTCCGCAGAAGCCCAGTTGTAAGTCAGTTGTTTGGATGCAAAACATATTTTCACATAGAAATCATATAATAAAGGAATATTTTAGTCCCCAGGCTATCTTTCAAAAGTCTGTTTAACTCAGATAAAACTCATATTCTTTATTTATTAATGTATTCATCCCCAAATATTTATCGAATGCCAATTATGTATCATTTAAGCATATGCTATTATCGTAAGATCCTGCTCTTTTCCAAAATGTAATCTCTTTGTTCTCCCCTGCCCCTTAACTCACCCACCCCACTTTAAGAGAAAAAGAGCAAAAAGCAAAGCTTATGTCAGAGCCAGTGAAAATGTTCATTTGTCAGAGACAAAAAGCTCCGAAAGATGCCTCTCTGTACCCAGAGGATTCCTTTGCCGGTGGACGGCCCAACAAAGGGCCACCCTGAGGAGTTGCTCATCACACTTTTCCCCAGGGCGTGAGGCGACTTGGGCAAGCTTGGGAATTAGCTCAACTACATTTGGAATTCCTGCGTTCAGCACTGACATGAACAAAAAGTCACTTTTTAAGGCTTAAAACTAATAACTGTTGGTTATTTTTTGCCTTCCCATAAAATTCAAAGGTGACTGGAGCTTGTCACAAGGTCAGCACTTCACGTGTTTATTTTCTTCTCCATCGATTTGTGCCTGGCTTGCAAGAGGATGCATTTGCTCCTGAAAAGAGAACAACTATTTGGTGGTGGAGATTTTAAACTCTTGCGAAATTAGGTCCTTTCGCAATTTCTTCGAGGTTATTATGAGCAGGAGTATCAACCAAGGTGGCACATTCATACTAATATGTTCATTCATCATTCACTTACGTAATGCTTTCCATGTACCAGGCACTGTGCGTGGTGCTAAGGATGCTCTCACGGAATTACCATCAACTCTGCACTTTGTGCAGTGGAGAAGGAGAATCATGATGGCTTTAGAAAAGTAAGTCCCTTCCCTGGACCCCACCACCACCACCAAGTAAAGCTCTAGCTCCTTGTGAGAGAAGGGAGAATGGGGAGGAGGAGTAAAAGGAGGAAATGTCTGTGGGGTTCCTCCCTCTACAACTAGCCAAACTCTGGGGCTAAAAAACAATGGAAACTCCAGGAAAAATTGGGGATCCCCAAATCAGAAGAAGCTTGCACCCCCTTCCACAGATGACTTCCAAGAGAAGCCTAAGTGTGAGGGGAGAGAGGCATGGCTGAGTGGGCCATTCAAGGGAAGGAGTCTGGGGCAGCCTCAGAGTGTGGTGTAGAAAGAGCAGCCAAGACCTGCCCTGTCCAGAGGCAGGACACGGGAGAGCCAGGAGAGGCTGGAAGACCCAATGGGATTGGGAGAAGGAGAATACAGGGGGTATTGGAGGCCATGGCAGGACTGGGGTCATCCAGAAAGAAGCCAGGGGAATGGATGCCAATGCACAGAAGTCAACAGGATCCTATATCCACACCTCAGCAAAGCCCTCACAGACAAATAACCATCTTGGCACCAGGAAAAATGTAACTTCCTCCCATTGCACTCCCAGGACTGAGGGCCCCTCCAGGAAGAAAGGGAGGAGACCCAAGGGCAGAATGCTGAGTTGGTCTGAGTTGATAAACCTGCAATAACTCTGTAATCATTAATTTGGCTGTGTTTATCCCTGTGATAGAAGGAGGGTTCAGAAATTAAGAATCACAAAATGTAATCTACTACATTTTGCACATACGAGTATGTATCCTATGAAGTTTGCTCCTGCTTCACAAAAAAAATAATTTAAAGCAGCACACATCCTCATAAATTTTCTGGGAAAACAAACAGGTGGTGAAATAGAGGATGAGAAGGAGGATCTACTTTGGATGGACGGTTTGAGGGGGGCCTCCTAAACTAAAGCCTGAAGGATGACAGGAGCCAGCCAAAGTCATAAGAAGAGTCTAGGAAGCAGGAGCAGCAAGAGCCAAGGCCGGAGGCAGGAAAGAGCTCAGCTGGTTGAGAAACTGAGGAAGGTTCAGTGTGACCAGCCACAGTGAGGAATGGAGAGGGAGCACAGGTGAGTTTGGAGAGGTAGATGGGCAGGGAGATCCAGGAGGGCCTTTGGAGTCCTTCAGTGGTCAATAGCCCCAAACCTGCCCCAGTAGGACTACTCCTGCTTCTTCTACCCCTGGCTCTAATAAATCTTCCTGTCTGCTAAATGGTGCTTGTGATTCTGGCTCACTGTGGAGGCCCTTCTCCCTTGTGCCTTTGGAGGCCTCCCTGGACCTCAGACCAGATCCTTCTTGTACAGTTTCTCTTTACCTCCTCCTGTTGATAACGGGCAGGGTGGGGCAGCAACCATAAGATGTTCAAAGCGTTTGAAAAAGGACAGCCCTGGGGCCATGTTCACCTTGCAGTTCCTGGGTCCCACTCCCCAGCATTCATGAGCAGGCCTGGGTGGGGCCCTGCAAGCTGCATGGTGAACAAGCTTCTGCAGGATTTCCATGCATATGGTCTGGGAGCCACACAGATTACAGGGAGAGGTCATATTTAAACGGGATGGGGAAAGAGAGGGGCAGTGAAGAGTTTTAACTCTAGGATAGTCATAGCTGTTTTCTCTCTAGGGAGCTCAGAACTTTGAAGTACAGGGGAGAAAACTGTCCTGATATTAAAGGTTGCTAATAAATATTGATGTAAGAAATCAAGAAGTTGAATGTGACATGGGTCTCTTGGGGAGACTTTTTTTTTTTTTAATCATCATTTTATTGAGATATATTCACATACCACGCAGTCATACAAAACAAATTGTACTTTCGATTGTTTACAGTACCATTACATAGTTGTACATTCATCACCTAAATCAATCCCTGACACCTTCATTAGCACACACACAAAAATAACAAGAATAATAATTAGAGTGAAAAAGAGCAATTGAAGTAAAAAAGAACACTGGGTACCTTTGTCTGTTTGTTTGCTTCCCCTACTTTTCTACACATCCATCCATAAACTAGACAAAGTGGAGTTTGGTCCTTATGGCATTCCCAATCCCACTGTCACCCCTCATAAGCTACATTTTTATACAACTGTCTTCGAGATTCATGGGTTCTGGGTTGTAGTTTAATAGTTTCAGGTATCCACCACCAGCTACCCCAATTCTTTAGAACCTAAAAAAGGTTGTCTAAAGTATGCGTAAGAGTGCCCACCAGAGTGATCTCTCGGCTCGTTTTGGAATCTCTCTGCCACTGAAGCTTATTTCATTTCCTTTCACATCCCCCTTTTGGTCAAGAAGATGTTCTCCATCCCACGATGCCGGGTCTACATTCCTCCCCGGGAGTCATATTCCACGTTGCCAGGGAGATTCACTTCCCTGGGTGTCTGATCCCACGTAGGGGGGAGGGCAGTGATTTCACCTTTCAAGTTGGCTTAGCCAGAGAGAGAGGGCCACATCTGAGCAACAAAGAGGCATTCAGGAGGAGACTCTTAGGCACAAATACAGGGAGGCCTAGCCTCTCCTTTGCAGCAACCGTCTTCCCAAGGGTAAAACTTATGGTAGAGGGCTCAACCCATCAAACCACCAGTCCCCTATGTCTGTGGTCATGTTAGCAACCATGGAGGTGGGGTAGGCGAATACCCCTGCATTCTCCACAGGCTCCTCAAGGGGGCACTACATCTTTTTTTTTTTTTCCTTGTTTGTCTTTTTTCTTTTAACTTTCCCTTCTTTTTTAAATCAACTGTATGAAAAAAAAAGTTAAAAAGAAAACAAACATACAATAAAAGAACATTTCAAAGAGACCATAACAAGGGAGTAAGAAAAAGACAACTAACCTAAGATAACTGCTTAACTTCCAACATGTTCCTACTCTTGGGGAGACTTTTAAAAATAATAGCTACTATTTATGAATACCATCTGTGTGAGAGATGATATTTTCTCTCATCTCCCTTATAAATACTTACGTAACATCTGGCTTTCTTGCAAATGTAACACTGTATGATTGGGTGGCCTCTGTATGTGTAGCTGATACAAGTCTGGCACAAGGCAGGTGCTTGATAAATACTTGTTGAGTGAGTCAGTCTGTTTCCAATCTTCCCAAAATTTCACCACATGATAAGTACTGTAATTCCCAAAACTCTCTGAGGGCTCAAAGTTAGTTCGCTGCAATACAACATAACAAGAGGGCCGGAACTGTGGGTAAGTATGGGACTCGTTATGGCACCTCCCTCAGGAAAACGGTGAAGAAAATTGAAATCGGCCAGCTCACCAAGGACACTTGCTCCTTCTGTGGCAAAACCAAAATGAAGAGAAGAGCTGTGGGGATCTGGCACTGTGGTTCCTGCATGAAAACAGCAGCTGGTCGTGCCTGGACCTACAACGCCACCTCTGCAGTCACAGTAACATCTGCATCAGGAGCCTGAAGGAATTGAAAGACCAGTAGAAGCGCCACAATTTGAAACATCTCTAGCCTGTAATAAATGGCTCCATTTAGGTTTAAAAAAAAAAATCAAAACTGAGGTGCAGCTTGAGTGTTGTATTCTCTGTTTACCATGCCCCACCCCACTTCCACCCATCTTGGCCGGGCTCTGCCCTGTGAGGCTGACCACAGCCGAGCGTATCGCCTGGGCTCCTGAGCAGAGAGAAGTGAGAGGTCAGGGTGAGGACCCTGTGCCAGGGCATGGCTGTGACAGTGCTGTGTTCTACCACGGCCACAGCTCCTGTCGGGTGGCTCCACTGCCATGCTCCAGCTTTCAACAGGATCCCGTCCCTCCTCTTGCATTTCATGCTTAAGGTGGTGAAGGCTTTCTACTATTACTTGTCCTTTAGTGCCTCACCAACCCTTGTTGGTTCTCTAAATCCTGCCCAATCCTCAGTTAATAGTCCCTTGTATTAAACTGTCATCAGTTAAACCCTTGTGCCCACTGGGACCTTGATTGATAAATTAACACAGTCACACAGCCAAAAAGAGGTGGAGGCAGGATTCAAACTCAGGTGTGTCTGGCTTTGAAGCCCATGTTCATTTTGCTCCACCTCAAGACCTCTTCTCTTCTCTCAGAAACTAATTAGAAGTGAGCCTACCCCATGAGATCCTGTGAGCTCTTCTAGAACATTCACTACCTCCCAGAGACAAAGAGTGCTAGTAGAGAAACAGGGTTCAGTTGTCTGTGGCCCAAGAGACCTGGATTTAAATCCCAGCTCTGCCACGAACTGTGTGACTGAGCAAGGGGCTTGATTTCTCTGGGCCTCAGTTTCCTGGTTTAGAAAATGGGGCTCATGCTACAGCACGTGGTAGTGAGGGTTAAATAAACCACTGTATTTACAGCAAGAGCTCAGTGATGTTGGTGTTCCCTCCCTTTTCTCCTAAGAATGCCTGAACACCTGCCTGAAATCACTGTCTCTATTCTTTAAAAAATGCTGCTCTCTGTGCAGTGGGAGATATCAGGGGTTTTGATTGCTTTAAAAAAAAATGTGAGCATGTTTCAGAAGGTGTCCAAGGTCCTCAGCTCAGAGGGTGGATCTTTTCTCCCAAGCTTTTTTCGGGCATTCAGTTTTACCAAGTCTCTTGTGACATGGCAAAAGGTGAATCTCATGACCAGCGTGGTTTTGATCCAGCGCTAATGACTGTGACTAAAATAGGGCTTTCTGGGGGACAGCCCACACAGCCCTCTGTTTGGAGAAGTTCTGAAGGCTGCATTATAAGGGTGCAATGAATTTGAGAGTCATTGGTTGGTGAACCTAATCCAAGTAAATTTGAGTTTCAGAGAACCCTGCCCAAGTAGATTTGAATTTCAGAGAACACAGATGATTTTTTAGAATAAGTATGTCAAGGCAATATTCGGAATATACTTGGACTAAAAATTACTTGTTTTTATCTGAAATTCACATTTTTATTTGCTAAATCTAGCAACCCTATAGGCAGGGGAAAGGAAATATGTTTCACTGGCTTAAGAGAACTTTTTTTTTCAGGCATCCCTTACACATTTTAGAAGCTCCGTTATTCAGAAACCAATGTGCTTTTAATAAACTGCCTTTTCATATTCATTACAAGAAGGCTCTAAATAACATTTTGTTAGCTGAGTTCTAATGTCTAAGTTCTAGAAAATAAAACTGTATTTTCTTAAGAATATTCAACTACATTCCTTATGAAGAGGCCATGTATCTGGCAACTTCAAACATCAAAACACAGCAAAGTTTTTATTTTATGAGAGTAAGATTTGTATATATTAAGTATGCCTTTGAGTACTGAGTAATTGATTTATGATCTTGATTTCTAAGGTTTGCATTTTCATAGTGTAGGCCATATTTTGCTTATGCTCTTTATTTCTTGTCAAACTATAAGTAAATATACCATAAAGTATAATTTTTATAGCAGTGCAAAAGTCTAAGGAACCACAAATATTATTGCATTGTAAATTCAGTAATACATGCTCCCATTGGCAAAAAAAAAAAAAAAGTAAAAAATCACCTCCTATGAACCCATAAAAGATTACTTGGGGTCCATGAACTTAACTCAGTGCACTGCTGAACCTTTCTTAGATAGCTATTCAAAACTGATTTTCTAGTCAGAACTCCACTGGGCTTTTGATTTTCAGGCTTTCCACCGCAAGGGAGTAGGGGAAGAGCAAACCAGGAAGGTGGCTGGGGTTCTACTAGAGACAAACATACTAAGAGCAGAAAGCAGAATGAGTAACAGAAAAGCAATGACTTGGTTGATGGACACTTAAATTGCTTCTATCTTTTGGCAACTGTGAATAATGCTGCTGTGAACATCAGTGTGCAAATATATGTTTAATTCCCTGCTTTCAATTCTTTTGGGTATATACCTAGAAGTGTGATTGCCAGGTCACATGGTAATTTTATACTTAATTTTCTGAGGAACTACCAAAGTGTCTTCCACAGCAGTTGTGCCATTTTACATTCCCATCAGCAAGGAATGTGCATTCCTATTTCTCCACATCCTCTCCAACTCTTAGAATTTTCCATTTTTAATAGTAACCAATCTAGTGAGCATGCAGTGGTACTCATTGTGGTTTTGATTTGCATTTCCTTAGTTGTCAATGATATTGAGCATCTTTTAATGTGCCTTCTGTCCATTTGTATATCTTCTTTGTGGTATTTTGCCCATTTTTAAAAATTTGGGTTGTTTGTTTTTGTGTTGAGTTGTAGGATTTCTTTTTATCTTCTGTATATTAAACCCTTATCAGATAAGTGGTTTCCAAATATTTTCTTCCATTCTGTAGGTTGTATTTTTACTTTCATGATGAAATCCTTTGGCACACAAAAGTTTTTCATTTTGATGAAGTCCCACTTATCTAATTTTTCTTTTGTTGCTCATGATTTTGGTGTGAAGTCTAAGAAATCATTGCCTAACATATGGTCCTGAAGATGCTTCCCTATGTTTTCTTCCAGGAGTTTTATAGCTTCAGTTCTTATATTTAGGCCTTTGATTCATTATGAGTTAATTTTTGTATATGGTATGAGGTAGGGGCCCACCTTCATTCTTTTCCATGTGGATATCCAGTTTTCCCAGAACCATTTTTTGGAGACTATTCTTTCCCAGTTGAGTGAACTTGGTACCCTGTCACAAATCAGTTGGCCATAAATGTGGGGGTTTATTTCTGAACTCTCAATTTGATTCCATTGGCCTATACATCTGTCCTTCTGCCAATACCATGCTGTTTTGATTATGGTAGTTTTGTGGTAAGTTTTAAAAGTGGGAAAGTTGAGTCCTCCAACTTTGTTCTTTTTCAAGAAGGTTTTAGCCATTCAGGACCCTCACCCTACCATATAAATTGGATGACTGGTTTTTCCATCTCTGCAAAGAAAGTGGGTGGAATTTTGATTGGGATTGTGTTCAATCTGTAAATTGCTTTTGGTAAAATGGACATCTTAACAATATTTAGTCTTCCAAGCCATGGATATCCTTCCATTCATTTAGGATGGAAATTCTTTGATTTTTATTAGCAATGTTTTATAGTTTTTCCATGTATAAGCCCCTTACATCCTTGGTCAAATTTATTCATAGATATTTGATTCTTTGAGTTACTATAGTAAGTGGAAATTTTTTCTTGGTTTCCTCTTCAGTTTGGCAATCACTACTAGTGTATAGAAAAACAACTGATTTTGTGTGTTGATCTTGTACCCTGCCCCTTTCTGAATTCCTTTATTAGCTCTAGTAGCTTTGTTGTGGATTTTTCAGAACTTTTTATATGTATGACCATGTAATCTGAAAGTAGGGAAGTTTTACTTTTTTCTTCCCAGTTTGGATACTATTATTACTTTTTCTTGCCTTACTGCTCTAGTTGGCATTTCCAGTATAATTTTATATAGCAATGGTGATAGCAGGCATCCTTGTGTTGTTCCTGATCTTAGGGGGTATGCCGGTTTGGATATATTAAGTTCCCCCAAAAGCCATGTTTTAATCCAATCTTGTGGGATATTTGGATTAGGTTGTTTCCATGGAGATGTGACTCACCCAACTGTAGGTGAAACATTTTGATTAGGTATTTCCATGGAGGTGTTACCCTGTCCATTCAAGGTGGGTCTAAATTGGATCACGGGAGTCATATAAGAGAGCTCACAGACAGAAGGAGCTTAGAGCAGCTGAGAGAGACTTTTGGAGAGATGCTTGCTGACGCTTTGAGATGCTTGGAGATGTTTGGAGATGGTAGCCCAGAGTTTGCTCTGGAGAAGCTAAGAGAGAACCCCAATGCTTAGATGCACAGGAACTGAAGAAGCTAAGAGAGACAAGCCCAGAAACATTTTTGGAGGAATCCATTTTGAAATGCAACCCAGGATCAAAGGATCAAAAGACACCAGCCACATGCCTTCCCAGCTAACAGAGGTTTTCCAGACACCATCAGCCATTCCTCAGTGAAGGTATTCTCTTGTTAATGCCTTTGTTTGGACACTTTTATGGCCTTAGAACTATAAATTTGTAACCTAGTAAGTCCCCTTTATAAAAGACAATCCATTTCTGGTATTTTGCATAATGGCAGCACTGGCAAACTGGAACAGGGGAAAGCTTTTAGTCTTTAACTGTTGAGTGTGGTGTTAGCTGTGGGTTTTTTTTTATCTATGTCCTTTATCATATTGAAGAAGTTTACTTCTATTCCTAGTTTTCTGGGTATTTTCATCAAGAAGGTGTTGTAGATTTTATCAAATGCTTTTTCTGTGTTACTTGAGATAATCACGTGGTCTTTTTCCTTCATTCTATTAATGCAGTATATAACATTAACCAATTTTTTAATGTTGAACTGCCCTTGCATTCCTGGGATTAAACCCATCTTGATCATGGTATATAATTCTTTTAATATTTTATTGGACACAGTTAACTAGCAAGAGTCCTCATTGCATCTGTATTCATAAGGGACATTGGTCTGTAATTTTATTTTCATTTGATATCTTTATAAGGCTTTGGTTTTATGGTGATGCTGGCCTCACAGCATGAGTTAGGAAGTGTTGTCACCTATTCAATTTTTTGGAAGCATTTGGGCAGGATTGGTGTTTATTCTTTTTTAAATGTTTGGTAAAATTCTCCAGTGAAGCCATCTGCTCCTGGGCTTTACACTGTTGGGAGGGTTTTGATTATTGATTCAATCTCTTGTTATTGTTCTGTTGATACCTTCTTTTCCCACTTGAGTCAGTGTAGGTTTCTAGGAATTTTTTCATCTCATGTAGGTTATCTAATTTGTTGGCACACAGTTGTTCATAGTATCCTCTTAGATTCTTTGTATTTCTGTGGGGTCAAGAGTAATGTCCCCCATTTCATTTCTGATTCCAGTTATTTGCTTCCTCTCTCTATTTTTATCAGTCTAGCTAAAGGTTGGTTGATTTTATTGATCTTTTCAAAGAACCAGTGTTTGACTTCATTGTCTTCCTTTGTTGTTTCTTATTCACTATGTCATTTATCTCTGCTCTAATTTTTCTACAACTATCAGTGGTGAGGTCAGGTCTCTGAATCGAGATTTTTCTTCTTTGTTAATGAAAGCATTTAGAACTATAAATTTCCCTCTCAGCACTACCTTTGCTACATCCCATAAGTTTTGGTAAGTTGTGTTTTCATTTTAATTTGCCTCAAGATATTTACTAATTTCCCTATTTATTTCTTCTTTGAACCACTGCTTGCTTAAGAATGCCTTGTTTAATTTCCACATATTTGTAAAACCTCTGCTATTTATTGCTAGCTTCATTCTATTGTGGTTGGAAAAGATACATTGTATGATAGCAATATTTTAAATTTATTGAGACTTGCTTTGTGATCTAATATATAGTCTACACTGGAGAATGATCCATGTGCACTAGAGGAGAATGTGTATTCTGCTGCTGTTGGGTGAAGTGTTCTATATATATCTGTAGGTCTAGTTGGTTTATAGTATCATTTGAGTCTTCTTTTTTCTTATTGATCTTGTCTAGAAGTTCTATCCATTATTGAAAGTGGTGTACTGAAATCTCCGACTATTAAAATAGGACCATCTATTTCTCCCTTCAAATCTGTCAATAATTATTTAATATATGTTGGTGCCCTGCCATTAGATGTATACATATTTATAATTGTTATGTCTTCTTGTTGAATTGACTGCTTTATCAGTATATAGTGACCTTCTCAGTCATTCTTAACAGTTTTTTATTTAAAGTCTTTACCTGATATTAGTATAGTTACTTCAGCTTTCTTTTGTTTACTATTTGCATGGAACATTTTATCCATCCTTTCACTTTCAACCTACCTGTGTCTTTGAATTTAAGGAGAGTCTCCTGTAAGCACTATAAATTGGATCATGCTGTTTTACCCACTTTGCCAAGCTCTGCCATTTGGAGAGTTTTTTTTTCCATTTACATTTAAAGTAACTACTGATAATGTAGGACTTTCATCTGCCATTTTGCTATTTGGTCTTTGTAAGTCTTATACCTTTTTTGTCCCTCAACTCTTCCTACTTTCATATTTATTTGGTTTTTAGTATTGTATCCTATGAAGTCTCTTCTCATTTCTTTCTGTTTAAATTTTTCATTTATTTTCTTTGTGGTAATCATGGGGCTTAAATTTAACATCTTAACAATCATGTTTGATTTGATACAACTTCACTTCAGTAGCATACATGTACACTGTTCCTATATTCCTCTGTCCCCCCACATTTTTCTTTTACTTGTCACAAATTATATCTTCATTTATGGTATTCCCAAATCATAAATTTATCATTAATTTTATGCATTTGCATTTTAGTACATTTAAGAAGTAAAATGTGGAGTTAGATACCAAAAATACAATACAGTAGTACTGGCATTTATAATTACCCATATGGTTACCTTTACCAGAGATCTTTATTTCTGTAGGCCATGTTGATCCAATATCTAGTCTCATTTCCTTTCAGTCTGGAGAACTCCTTTTAGCATTGCTAGTGGTGATAAACTTCCACAGCTTTTGTTTATCTTGAAATATCTTAATCTCTCCCTCATTTTTGAAAGTCAGTCTCACCAGATATAAAATTCTTGGATGGTAATTGTTTTCTTTCAGTACTTTAAATATTTTGTCCAACTGGCTTCTCGTCTTCATGGTTTCTAATGGGAAATCAACACTTAATTCTACCAGAACACCATTGTACATAACATGTTGCTTTTCTCTTGCAGCTTTCAGAACTCTCTCCTTGTCCTCAGCATTTGACAGTTTGACTAATATGTGTCTGGGCGTGGTCCTTTTCGAGTTTATCCTGTTTAGATAAAGTTCTTGAATGTGCATATTCATATATTTTGTTAAATTTAGGAAGCTTTTTGCCATTATTTCTTTGACAATTCCTCTGCCCCTTTCTCTCTTTCTTCTTCTCAGACTCCCACAAAGCATATATTATTGGTGTCCCACAGTTCTCTTAGGCCCTGTTCACTTTATTATTATTTTTTTTCTTTCTGTTTCTCAGCCTGAATCATTGCAATTGTCTTATCTTCAAAATCACTGATTCTTTCTTCTGCCAGCTCCAATCTGCTGTTGAAACTCTCTAGGGAATTTTTCATTTCAGTTATTGTGGTCTTCAACTCTAGTATTTCTGTTATTCATTCATTGTTTTCCTGATATCCTCTAGTTCTCTCTGTGTGTTTTTCTTCATCTCCTTGAACATACTGAGGATCATTTTTTTAAGTCTTTGTCTGGTATGTCCAAAGTCTGGTCTTCTTGTTGATGGTTTCTGAATTTTTATCTTGTTACTAAGATAAAAATCATTTCCTGTATGTTCAATTATCTTGAAATCTTTTGTTGGACATTGCACATTTAAATATTTTAAAGTGTGTTTTCTGAGATTTAGTCCCTGAGTTGTCTGTTCCTCAAGTTTGTGCTAAGACAGATTTCCTTGAGTGCCAGGAACTAACAAAAACAAACCCAAAAGGCACTTTTCACAGTTTGCAAATTGGCTCTGCTTTGGCTGGTGGGCTCCTTCAGAGTTCAGCCCCCCATCAAGAAGATCAGCCTAAGGCATATGTGAAGTGCAAGGTCCTCTGTGCCTTTTCCGAGCCCTTGTCTTTTCATGGGCTGTGCCTGCTCATGGCCTTAGGAACTCCCCCACTCACAGAATTCTAATGTCTACTCTACTCCCTGTGAAATAGGCTTTATCCCCCTCTTGGGTGCTCTATTGTATGAGTTAAAGCAAGTAAGCCTTTACTCCAGACCACTTAGACTTACTCTGCTTTAGCTATCCCAAGCTGCTTCTGCCTGCAGGGCAATTTCTGGGAGGGTGAGCCAAGCCAGAGACAAGTTTCCTGGTTCAGTCTTTAGATGGCCACCTGATAGATTGGCACTGACACACAAGCATCCCAGTACATGCAACGGGGTTCCTCTGCTCCCTCTAGACCAGGGCCAGGTATCCACAATGGAAGCGCAGGCTGGCTCCATAGCGAGCAGGGTAGGGGGTGAGAGAGGGTTAGCAAGGGCATCACTAGCTTCTCCAACCATTTTTTAAGCTGTGTTTTCTTGATTCAGCACTTGCCCAGTTACTATAACCTTTTAACTGTTTTCTGGAGTTCTGAGGAAGAGGGCTCTGCAAGTTTTTGCTAGTTATTCAAAGATTCTGCAGTGGAGATGCCACCATCTTGGTCAACCCTGTCTATTATAGTTTCAAAAATTCTAACAATAGCACAATTTTCTCAGAAAAATAATGGAAATGTGGGGTAGTTATTTCCTTTTAATATATTCATTCTTGGTAGTAAAAGCAGAATGAAGAATAATGATCATATCCTAACATACAATATTAGAAACTGGGAAACAATAGTGAAAAAGAGATAATCCCTCCCTAAACTGAGATTAGAATCTGGGGAGGGGGAGTGGAAAGTGGGGGGAGGAGATACAAGTAAATAAGCATATCAGTCAGCTAGCCTAGGCTATGCTGTAGTAACAAAATCTCTGGTGCCTTAAAACGGTGAAGTTTACTTCTCATCCACACTACATCTCCATCGTGGGTCGGCTAGGGATCTGCTTTGTTATTCTCATCCTGGAACCCTGGCTGATGGCACAGCCACCATCTGGATAGAACATGCCGTCTCGCCAGAGGGTGTTCATTTTACAGAAGAGGAATTCTGGTGTTAGGATGATTAGGTGACTTAATTAGGTGAGGGGGCAGAGTCAGGCCTGAAACCAAGGCCTTTTAACTCTTAGATCAGTGTTTCTTCTCTCCTATAGATATAACCTATGCTATGTATTAGGCTGCCCACTCTGCAGGGTGACTGGGAGTAAATAAAGCTCCAACTTAAACTCCAAAGGTGGAGTATGCACTGGGTATATGATGGTGATCAAAATATATACAGTCCCTTTCCTTGTGGAGCTTATGGTCTTGCGGAGGGGAAGGAACATGGAACTGGGTCTCCCAAGCTTGAGAAGGGAGACTAAAAAACTGCTCCAGAGAGTCGCCTGGGGCTCTAACTCCTAGAAGTGGCAGGCATAGGGGCATAGGAGGACAGAAGTAGTCTGGTGATTGGGAATGAGTCAGTAACTGGATGTGCTATGTCCCTATCATTTCCATGCAGAGGTAACCCTGAACTGTCACCAGAAACGCAGGTTCTAAATTGGGGAGCTGGAGGGCTGGGTGGAACAACTGAAATAGCGGGAGAACAGGGAGGGGAGAGCTCGGAGAGAAGAAGAGAGAGAAAAAACAAAAATAAAAACATAAACAAAACAAAACAACTTCATCTTAAACGAGCCCACAAACCAAAATTCCAAAATACATGGAAAAAAATCTAATACTGAGAAAGGCAACCAATAAAATCAATAAACAGAACAGGATTTTACTCCAGATTAAAATCTATTTCATAGCCCCACCTAACAAAGAATGTAGAATAAGCATAGTTGAGGTGTCTAAAGAGATTAATGAAAGAAGGAAAAAGAAATGTGTGAGGAATTATAAAGCAAAATTGGTAGAAACAATACCAGGTGGCATGAAAAAGAGCCAACTAGAATTCGCAGAAGTGAATAATCTAATCAGTAAATTAGAAATGCAGGAGATGAAAAAATTCCTGGACTGGATCAAGTTTAAGAGAGTTTCAGTGAAGTGGGAGAGGGTGCTGAGGAACACACCCAGGATACAGGCAAAGGAGACAAAGTGCTAAGGGACACTGGAGGATCCATCATCTAAAAGGAGTTCAAAAAGAAGAGTAAATGGAGTAAATGACAGCAAAGCAATATTTAAAGATACAATTTCTGAGAATTTTCCAGAATTGAAGATTTCAAATCAAAAGTACATTTGAGTACCAAGCATAGAAATAAGAATAAATCCATACTTAGACATAATGTGGTGTAACTGTAGAACAGTAAGGATAAAGATACATTCAGAAAGTTAGCAGATAAAAGACTGGTTACCTGTGGAGAAAGGAGAACTAGTCTGACAGTAGCCTTCTCATAGATAACAACAGATTCTAGAATACAATAAGGGCAATATATCCAAAGTGCAGAGGGAAAATAACTGTCAATCTAGAAATCTACGCCCTGCTAAATAAAGACAGTTCAGGGATACAAAGACCAAGAGAGTTTACCGACTATAGACTGTCACTAAAAAAACTCTAAAGGATAGTATATTTTGGTAAATGGAATTATTGATTTAACAATTACTACTTTTTAATATTTAAAAAGGGTAAAACTACAACTCTAGATCAAAAATAAGATGGGGAGCAGAGTTCAATGGGTAACTAAAAAGTGCTGGGGTCCTTGTGAGCAAGAGGACAATGAAAGTACTTAAAACTCTAAAATATATATTCAGTGATAACAAAATGAAAAACCAAGCAAAAACAAGACACTAAGTAAATAAACTGACTTAAGAAACTAGGACAGAGCAACAGAAAAATCTAAGCTAGAAATAAAAAATAATGAATAGAAAAATAGGGGAAAAAAAAAGAAATAGTACTTAGGGAAGACAAATAAGACCTAAAGTTGTGTTTTCAAAATAACTGATACAAACAGACAGGTTCCAAGTCAAATTGATGAAGAAAAAGGAGAAAAACAGAAAATAGTAATAAAAAGAGATAGAAATAGATACAGTGGAAATTTTAAAATTCATAAAAGAATACTAGAATATTTACAATTTTATGCCAATATATATGGACACTTAGAAGAAAGGAATACTTTTCAAGAAAAACATAAATTTTGGGTAATTTATACAAATAAAACCAGAATAAAGCTTTTAGCCATTAAACAAATTAAATTGTTAGTCAAATGGTCTCCCACCTCCAAAAACAGCATGCCCAAATGATTTTACAAGATTTTCAAAAAAACAGATAAATCTTGTTTTGTTTTTTAGTTGTTTCAGAAAATGGATGGAAAAAGAGGAATACCCAACTTATTTTTTGAGACACTAAAGCCAGACAAGGGCAGTACACATAAAGGAAATTATAAGTTAATCTCACTTTCAGTGTGGATGAAAAATCTTAAAGTGTACATCATGACCAAGCAGATTTAACCTCAGAAATGAAAGGACAATTACAGATCAGAGAACCTACTGATGTTAACATATTAAAGGAGAAAAGCCATACCATCATCATGATAAATGCAGAAGACATTTGACAGAACACAGCATTCATTCATGTTTTTTTTTTTTTTAATTAGCAAACTAGGTATAGAAAGAAATTTTCTTTACCTGACAAAGGCCATAGATCAAAACTCTACAAGGAAAAATTATACTTACTGGTGATATCTTAGAACATTGCCATTAAAGTTAGGAATAATATAAGGATGCCAGTTATAAGCTTCTATTCAACATTGTACTGGAGGTTTTAACCAATGTAATATAAAAGAAAGGAGAGAGAGAAATTGAGAAGAAAGTGAGAAAAAACTGTTCTTGTTTGCAGAAAATTTGATTGTCTACATAAAGAACTCAAGAAAATTCACAGAGAAACCTTTAGAACTAAGAAGAGTTGAAAAAGGTGCTGTATACAAAAATATACAAAAATCAATAGCATCCCTAGCAGTAATAACTAATTTAAAAATATAATAGAAAAAAAGAATTCTTTTGACAATAGAGACAGAAATTAAGTAGTACCTAGGAATTAATTTGTTAAAAGATATGCAAAACCTCTATGAAGAAAACTGTGAAAGTATTATTGAACAATTTAAAGGAAGGCCTAAATAAACAGAAAGATAAACCATGTTTACTGATTCAAAGTACTTAATAACATAAAAGTGTCAATTACCTCCTATTGATCTACAGACTTGATACAATTTTAATTTTTAAAAAATCCCCCAAATGCATGTGTGTGATTCTTAACAAACTAATTCTAAAATTCATGTGAAAGGGCCAGGAAAAGTCAAGACAATTTTGAAGAAGAGGGTAGTAGGACTTGTCTTATTAGATATTTAGACTTATTTTACAAGACCGTGGTGGTACTGGCATAGGGGACAGAGATCAAGATGAATGGAACAGAACAAAAGCCCAGAAATAACCTATACATGACTGTAGTAACATCAAAAAGCAACTGGGAAAGAATGGTCAGACTGTGACAACTGGTTATCTATACGGAAAAAAAGTGAAATTACGTTCCTACTAGCAACTAGTATAAAGATTAAAGACCTAAATGTGAAAAGGCCAAACTATGCAACTTTTAGAAGAAAATATAAGAAATACATATATTTACTATCATCAAGTAGGGAAAGATTTCTTATACAAGATAACAAACAATAAAAGATAATTTGATTATATTACAACCAAAAACTTGTGCACCAAAAAAAGACTGTAACTATAAACAAAGTGAAAATACAAATTATAGAATAGGAGAAGGTATTTGCAATGCATATAACCAAAAACGGGAGAAATTTTTAAAAGCAGAAATGGCACAAGCTTCATTCTTTGATCACAGAGCAATAAAACCAGCTATTAATAACAGAAATTAAAACAAAACAATTAAATTATAAGGACAGAACAAAAATTAAACAAAACAAACATTAAAGGATAAGAATAGAGCAGTTAGAAAATAATTAAAATAAAAACACTCCATTTCAAAAGTTATGAAATGTTATCAAAGTTAAACTGAAAGCAAAAGTTACAAGCTTGATGATTTCACTTTTTTTAAGGAAAGAAAAACTGTATAAAACCCAAGGACTTTAAAAAAGAAAAACAAAATTCCTTTTAAAAAATCGGAGAAAGAAAAGTATAAAGGCAAAAGGAAAACAGTGAATTAGAATATAGGAAAATTATAGAATAAATTAATTCAAGAGCTACTTAAAAAAATAAAATAGACAAACCTTCAGAGAATATAAAAAATAACAAAAAAGAACCTTATGATAACACTAAAATTAACAGGGGGGAGGGATTCAACACCAGATAAGGAACAGATATTTTAAGTATAAGACAATACTTTGCAAAATTTTATCTTGTAAATTTGAAAACCTAGATAAAATGGACTACTTCCTGGAAATATAGACATCACCAAAATGAAAAGCATAAAACCTAAATATACCAATCATGGTTGGAAAAGAAGAGGAAAAGAATTCCCCCCCCCCAAAAAGTTTCTACGCCTGAAAATTTTATAGGGAAAATCTTTCAACCCTTAAGGAAGAGGTAATTACCATGCTTCAATAATTATTTCAAAAGATTGAGAAGTATGGAAAGTTTATCTCATTTTCTTTACCAAGCTAATCTTGCCGTCAAAACCTGAAAAGGACAGGAAGAAGGAAGGGATGTAAACCTACGTTTTGAACACAGAGAAGAAAATCTACACACAGAAAACTTGAGTATCAAAAGAATATTCCAAATAGAGTTTAACCTAGAAGGGAAAGGTTTTCTATTTTAATAGTAGAAAAATCCAATAATATAATATATCCAATCCACATTTTAAAAAAGAAAACCCAAATGATAGTCTCGATAGATGCAGAGAAGATATTAAAATTCAACAGCTAGTCCTTATTTTTAAAATGCTTACAAATTTAAGAATTCCTTCTTAACATAATAAAAATACTTATTTCAAACAGTCAAAATCACCCCTAAGAATGAAATATAAGGCAATACTGTTAAAATCAGGAACAAAACAGGGATAATGTTTATTGCCATTCTTATTTAATTTTGATCTGCAGGTTCTGACCAATGAAATAGGACACAGATAAAAACAGAATTCATAAATATTGGAAGAGAGAGAACAGTTTTATAATTTTTGTAGATGATATAATTACATACATGGAAATTCAAAAGAACAAGTCAAGTAAAAATGATTAGAATTAAGATGAAATTTAATAAAAGTGCTAAATATACAAGAGTCACAAAAGGTATTGGTTTTCCCATATACCAATATTATCTAGTTACTGTTGGAAAAAAGAAATCAGATTATAATAGCAAAACTCAAACATAATTTAGACTGTTTAGAACACTGAAAACCTCTAATAAATGTCTGGGAATAACTTTAATAAGGGTGTGAAGGACCTATAAACAAAGACTACAAAATGTTCCTGAAAAATGTTAAAGAAGACTTGAATATTAAATTCTATCAAAACCGTATCAGGACTTTTAAAATTAATTTGTAAGCTCAATATAATTTCAATAAAAATCTCAACAGGATTCTTTTCAGAATTTGACAGAACAATTCTAGTGTTCACTGAAAGAATAATTAGGTTTGAACAGTAAAGAAAATATTGAATATGAAAAGAAATAATGGGACAGTGGTCCTGACAGGTATAAAAGCAATTTTTTAAAATCAAATATCAATAAAACACCGAGAAATCACAAATGAACAAAGGTACAAATCAGTAGCAGAGAATACATATTCTGAGACCACATTAACCATAAGAATTTAATCAATGATAAAGAAATCATCACAAATCAGCAGGGAATAAAATTATTATTTAAAAAAATTGTGCTGGGATAATTGATTATTTGGGAAAAAATAATCTTAGAGCTTTCCCTCAAAGCATACATCAAAACAGCTCTTAGATGGATAAACAGATGTGAAATACAAAATGATCAGAATAAAACTAAAAAACATAATAAAGCTAGAAAAACATGAAAAAATGTTCAATAACTTTTGTCATCAAAGAAATGCAAATTTAAACCACAAGAAGCTACCACTGCACACCCAACAAAATGGCTAAAATAAAAAAGTCTGACAACACCAAACGCTTACGAGGATATAGAGCAACAGGAACTCTTACGCAGTGTTGATGTGAGCATAAAAGAGTTACAACCATTTTGGACAAAGTTTGGCAGTTTCTTATAAAATAAGCATGCACCTACCCTATGTCCAAGCAATTCTACTCCTAGGCATTTACCCAAGAGAAATGAAAACAATATGTCCACAGAAAAGACATGAACAAGAATATTTATAGCAGCTTCATTCACAATAGCTCCAAACTGGAAACAGCCTAGGTGTTTATCAGCAGAGGAATGGACACACAGTGGAACAATACTGGTAGCAACAAAAAGAAAGAAACTCTAGAAACACACCATACACAGATGAATCTCAAAAAACATTATGCTGAGTTAAAGAATCCTTACACAAGAATTCAGGCTGCATAAAACAGGCACAATTGATCTATGATGAGAAAACACAAAACAGTGATTGCCTCTGGGGGCAGAGTGGGAGTGGGGATTGACTGGGAAGGGACAGTAGGGCATGTTCTGGAGTGATGGTTAAGTTCTATATCTTGATAGGGGTTTAGGTTACACAGGTGTGATTGTGTAATTTGTAATTGTCAAAACTCCCCGAATGATACACTTAGGATCTGTGCACTTTACTATATGCAAAATTTATCTTTTTTTTTTTAATTAGAAGAAATGTGGAATAATTTTCAAAGTTCTATGTGGTCATCCTTTAGAAAGGAAAAGACTGATGGATTTGACTACTTTAAATCTTAAAACCTCTGTGTCAAATAATATATTAAAATGCAAATATCAAGCCAGGGAAAGATTATTAAAAAAACTTATTCTAAATCATTGCAAATATCAAGATAACAACAGATATATGAGCAAAGACTGAAGAGAAAATTCATAAACAAAAATAAAGTTTTCTAAGAAACATAGGGGGAAATTTCTGCATGTTTACAAAAATTCAAATTAAAATTGCATCAGAAGCAACATATATCAAAGGCCTAGAATTTGTATACTCTTAGGTTTAGCCATTCTTTTTTTTTTTTTTTATTAAATTCAGTTTTATTGAAATACATTCACACACCATACAATCATCCATGGTATACAATCCACCGTCCACAGTATGATAACATAGTTATGCGTTCATCACCACAATCTATCTCTGAACATTTTCCTTACATCAGAAAGAACCAGAACAAGAATAAAAAATAAAAGTGAAAAAAGAACACCCAAATCATCCCCTCATCCCACCCCATTTGTCCTTTAGTTTTTATCCCCATTTTTCTACTCATCCATACACTAGATAAAGGGGGTGTGATCCACAAGGTCTTCACAATCACACTGTCACCCCTTGTAATCTACATTATTATATAATTGTCTTCAGGAGTCCAGACTGCTGGGTTGGAGTTTGGTAGTTTCAGGTATTTACTTCTAGCTATTCCAATACATTAAAACCCAAGAGGTGTTATCTATATAGTGCATAAGAATGTCCACCAGAGTGACCTCTCGACTCCATTTGAAATCTCTCAGCCACTGAAACTATTTCGTCTCATTTTGCATCCCCCTTTTGGTCAAGAAGATACTCTCAGTCCCACAAGGCCGGGTCCACATTCATCCCGGGGAGTCATATTCTGCATTGCCAGGGAGATCTACACCCCTGGGAGTCGGGTCCCACGTAGGGGGGAGGGCAGCGAGTTCACCTGTCGAGACGGCTCAGTTAGAGAGAGAGAGGGCCACATCTGAGCAACAAAGAGGTACTCAGGGGGAGACTCTTAGGCACAATTACATGCAAGTTTAGACTCTCCTTTGCGGTAACGAGCTTCATAAGGGCAAGTCCCATGATCGAGCACATCAAACCGCCAGTCCCAATGTTTGTGACAACATCAACACCAGTCCAGGTGAGGATGTCCAACACATCCGCACCTTCCCCCAGATCCTCGGGGCTGGGGAGGGGGAGGCTGTAAATATATTTTTTATTATCTGCCCAAATTACTCTGGGATGTGTCATTATTTCACTCCAGCCTATACTAACGTACTGTATCTCACTTCCTATTCAAAGTTCCATAGTGGTTGAACAAATCGACTGTAGAATTGTACTGTTTAGAAAATTTAGATCCTGTACCAAATGGATATCTCTTCCCTTGGTCTCATATGGAAGTTGAAGTTTTAAAACACAATCAATTTCAACCTCTACCCTTTGGCCTGGCTTGCCCTGGTCTTAACCAGACCTGCTTCATTCATATCACTAACTGAAGTCTCGGCTCTTTTTCAGCTTTTTTTTTTTTTTTGACAGTGGCTGTATGCCCTAATACTGACATTCATATCTGCCAAGCTCTAGCTCTGAGTTTCAGGTGTCTCAGAGATATGCATTGTTTCAGAGACCAATCAGGTTATATGCTACAGCCATTCTTTTTTGAAAAAATATATTTAAAGTAAATAAGAATGACTCTGCATAGATTTAGCTGCAAGACTGTTCTGCAGCACTATTTGTAATACTGACAAGTCAGCTATTACCAAAGGTGAAACAGAGAATTGGTTAAATAAGTTCTAGTCTAAAAATATAATGGCCTTCTGCCTAACCATTAAAAATGATGTTGTAGAACAATTTTAATGATAGCAGAAGACATTTACATCTTGAGCAATTAAAAAAGGTCAAAACAATCCTCGATCCTGTTATGCTAGTCCCTATGTATCTCCTCTGGACACTCAAAGTTTCCGTCAACCTTCTCCCTTCCCTTCTTCCCCATTTCCCTTTGGAAGCTGTTCCTGTCACTTCTGGTGAGGAAAAGATAGGTTGGATTAATATTGGGAAAAAAATTAATAAAACACTTCTTTAAAAAAATCAAGAAGGGTACAAAACATAATTTTAACTTATATTTATTGGAAAAACATGTGCACATAATTAAAAATTCAAAGAAGAGCATATGATGAAAAGTAAGTCTCCCTACTTAGTCCCAGGCCCTTAATCAGTTTTTCGTATCTCCTTCCACATATACTTTTTAGAAAGACTGCTGTCAAAAGGAAACAAGCAAACAAACAAAAAGCCCCACAAGAAAATAAAGAGAAAAGAAGGAAGGGAGAAGGGAAGGGGGAAAAGAAATAAAGAAAGGAGGACTCTCGGAAAAATTAGTATGACTATTTTATGAGGGTTCTAAACAACTGAAGTTGATTTTAGAATATATGTTAAGCACTTGGATCTTTCAGCACCTGCTACTCAATAATACCATTAAATAAATATTAAATGATTTAATCTAAAATAAACAAATCAGCATCAAAAGTGAGCATTCTTTTTACTTGGTGCCTTAGGAAACAGTGACCATGTTATCCAAACTGAAGTCGGGGTTGCCTGGCCTGACAAGCATTAATATACCTCCAGGAACAACTTTGTAGAGGACGCGAATCAGGACTGTCTTGGACATGCAGCTTTGATGCAAAGAGAATAGTGAACATAAGTACTTTATAAATGCCTCCTTCCTAGATTCACCCCTCTGGGGAGCTGGCCTAGGGCAGAAGCACCAAATGACAGTCAACTGGCAGTACTCAATAAATGTTCTTTCGTAACATCATCCTCAGATATTTGGGATGGGACCACAGACGCCGATTCTCCTTAACAACCATTTTGTATTGATTAGCCATGAATGCACCAGTTTATATTTACTGCCCAACATTATTACTGGGTGGGGAGGGCAGAGATCAGGGAAGTCCACAAAGATCAGACGTGGGCCTCTCAGTCAAGGGTGGCTCAGGGTTCTCAGCATGTGTCTTTCTCCAGGGCTCTCCCTTCTCCATGATACATATGTGGAACATTCAAAAGGCATACACTCAAGAGGCAAGATTTAATAAAAATTAATTTTTTATTGCATAAACTGTAATATTTCTGTATGAGTGGTTAGGCTACCAACTTCAAATACAATTAATTCCTGACTTTTTCTACAAATATATATTTTATATATAAATATTTAAATTTTTTATTGACCACTAACAATGTGAATGTCCTTGCTAGATGCTATAAGAAAGCATACAAGATGAGAAGGAATGCTTGAGGAGGAAAGCAGCATGCGAACAAGAAAAGAGGGAAGGAGTTAACCTAGGGCTGGAGAGGGGAAGAAGAGGAAAGGGAGATGAAAACAGAGAAGCCAAAGGAGAAATGGAAACAAGGCAACAGAATTATCTGCTTAAGAGAGAGGAAGGATTTTGTAAAAGGCTACGGGTATATCTGTAAGTCCTTATCAACTTCAGAAATATAGTCTTCACATATAAAACAACTGGATGTTTTTCCCATGAAAAAGTGGCAGGATTAATTTTTCATATTATTCAGAATTAGTTTTCATAATTTCTTTTTTCTTTTGTACCTTAAATGAGTATCTGAGATGAGACATATTTTTCTAAGGGCTTAGCCAGCACGACTTAATTTATCCTTCATCTGACATCACACTGCCCTGCCCTAACACCAAGCTGTTATTACACCTGCATTGATGATTTCAGGTCAAGAATCAGAGGTGAAATTAGGCCTGGCAATTTTCCTGATTTATCTCCAACATACAAACAAATTAAAAGAGCTCTCATGTTTTCAAATAAGTATCTTCCAAAGGAGTGTTTCGGAGTGAAGAGTTCTACTTCCATCTGACTTTAACATTTAGTTCTCAACGACAGGAACAGTTATTTTTCCTTATAAATGCTAGTGCCTTCAGAAGATGCATCTCCAAGACAGCCCCGCTTGCTGAGCCCCCAAGCCCTGGGCACAGAGAGCACACTAGACAAATTAAAAGAAACGTACAAGAGAAACTAAAAGAAGAACAGAGTTCTGGTGTTCATAGCTCTTATCTCATTTATTTGTTCTGCAAATAATTACTTGAGCATCTGCGATGTACGGGCTCCAAGTCAGACACTGGGGTTAGTGGCTGGAGGGCAAGATAGGTCACTTTTCCTCTGAGGTAGGCAGAGCAAGCATTATTAATATTCCCATGATGAAATGAGGAAACAGAGGCAAGGAACAGACACTCAGCTCAGAAAGGGGACTGGAGCCCAGGTCCTCTCCTGCACACTGCTCTCAATGGAACTCAAACTTTTCCTAACTTGGCTAAAGAGCTTTAAGAAGGCATTCGCCCTCGGTGAACTTCTGCTTCCCATCTTTAAAACTGGGAAAAATGATGTGGGTCCCCACTCCTGCCTTAGACGCAGCAGCACAATTCTTCATGCAATTTTAGACTATTATAATTATTGATACTGGGAATAAATCTGCTTTAAGAAACAATTTGCTGGAGTCTTTAAATCCATCTTTCCCTAGAGTTGGGTATTACAAAAAAAAAAAACAACACTTTTTATATGAAATGATCAGACACCAAGGTATTCGAATAACCATGCTAGATCTAGATCTGTCCACAGGGAACTCTGAATCCACCTGCCTTATCGCTACATCTGAATCTTTTCCGAAAAAGCTGAGAGAGGAAGATTGCTTTTTGTGAGAGCATTTTCTTATTTCTTCACCCAGTTCAGCTGTTAGCAGCAGCTGGTTACTTTGTGTGCTGAAATGCTGGCTGCCTTGTAAACATTCTCTCTAATATCGTGCATTACTCATAGTTTGAAAAACACTTTGACTTTTGAGACATAATTATGTTAATGTCAGATGAGTCAGCAGGAGGACAGCACGCTACTCCTATGGCAGCCACACCTCCTGCCAACCTCTAAATGCCTCAGTGCCTGGGGATTCAAAAATTTTTTAAATAAAAATAAAAAGAAGAGAGAAAGCCCCTTTTGGTGGGAAGAAAGGGAAATTATGCTCATAATTTGAAGAACATCTTCAAAGGGCTGGATAAATCTGCTTTTGTGCCAGTATGAAAGGTAGAGTTGAAGTAAAATGACCAGCCCTAGATAGATCTATTTCCATGAAAGATAAACCGGAATTTGGAGAGTAACTTTCTCCAAGAATGGGTTGAGACAGGCCACTCTATCACTACACTGTTGTGACCTGTTCTTTCCAGGGCTCTCCTTGGAGGTGTTTTTGCACCCGTGGGCCGTGATGACGCAGCCCAGGGAGGTACGTAGTCCAGGACTATTTATTATCGCTAGGCATCGACAGGAATTGGGAGGTTCCTCTGATTTGCATGGGGATTCCAGTCCCTGACCGGCCTCCTTTGGCTTTCTTTGCTTTGGTTCTGTGCCCTCGGGTGGCGCAACCACAGAGACGAGAGTTTGTAGCAGCTTTCTTGGGCTGTTTTCAGCATCATTTACAACCTCTTGGTTGCTTCCCTCCCTCAGCTGCTGGGAAACGAACAGGAACGGAGCAGGAGGTGGCCTGGGTGACCACTCCCTCAAGCTCCTGGCCCTGGTCACAGTTCAGCCTGTCAGTAACCCCAGCCATGCTCCTCTCAGCCCGCCTTACCCATCTTCCCACTCTGAACTCAGGTTGTCATTTAAGTACATTTACAGAGTGCCTAAGAAAAGGCTTTCAGGTACTTGATCTCACTGAGGTCTCATAAAAACCCATATTCTATAAATGAGAAAACCGAGGTCCAGAGAAGGGATGGCTTTGTCCGAGGTCACAAGGTGGGTGGCAGAGCTCGAATCCGGTGCCCTTTTTACTCTGCCAACAACAGAACGGCAAATCTGCACTTAGAGGGCTAGAGAGTGCCAGGTAGGGTTGGAAAGACCTTAAGTACACATATTCTTACAGAGGAGACAAACAACCAAAATCTAAAAAGAAGCAGTGACTTGCCCAAGGTCACACAGCTCGTGACAGAACCAGCTGCCAAACAAAGATCCTGACTCTCAGTCCAGGGCTTTTTCTCTCTTACCTTGCTATTTCCCCCACTCTGAGCTATCACCAGTTTCAATTCAGGAAGAGCAGCTCCCTCCACATCCAACACACATCCATTAACCTATACATCTCACATTGCTGATACAAAGCATTCTATTTCCAAAGCATAAGGGCCCCGGAAGAGGTAGAGATGTCAAGGAGGAGAATACACTGAAAGGAGGGGTTAACCAAATCCCGTGGCATCCCATTACAATGTGGCTAATCAATACCCCAAACCGGCTATGGCACAATCTGCAGCATCCTCAAACCCTGGCTTCACCCAGAACAAGGCTGAGGCGACATCATTGGCTCCAGGGGGTGCTGATCTGGCCTCATGGTTATGTAATCTGTGGAGGGGCAAGATGCCTAATCCAACCTAGAGATTCTACAGAACCCTAACTTCAGGCTTTTACAGTCCCATCCCTCAGACCACTTCTTTCAGTTCCTCATAGAACCCATGCAGCTAGTGTGAACTTCTCACTTTCCCATCACTCTGGCCATAGTGGGCATTCCCCCAACTGAAGGTTTCCTAAACAAACACCCTTCTCCCTTCACATTTCCCCCAGCTTGACCCCATAGACAAGGAAAAGACGAAACTCACATGTTGGGGTGAGGAGCCGAAAATCCTTAGAAAACTGTGGACCATCCTATTTAGAGGAGGATTTCTCCTCTTCTCACGCCTTACTGTCCGGTCCCTTCCAATTTATCCTGGAGGTATGGTTGGTCAACTAAAGCTGACCCCTCCCCTACTTCCCAAAGCAACCAACAGCTGCTACTATATTGGGCGGCAATATGAAGTCATATCATAGGTGACTAACCCACTGAGGCTTCCCTACGAGACATCATCTAAATATGACAGTGTTCCATCACTCTGACCTTTTCGCAGAAGAAAGCTGAGTGAGGGGCTCAATGTTGACTCCTGGGACTCCAATCCATGTCTGGCTTCTGTAGCCAGCGCCTCTGACTGAGCAGCTGAGGACACGCATGCCCACCCTCTTTCCCCCTCCCCCACCACGCAGACTCCCTTCCTAGTAGAAGAAACACTTTCACCAAAGACAGCCTTCCTCCACTGACCTGTCTTTGAAATTAGAAGCCATAAGAATGCTTAAAAACCACAGTCATCAGAAAGGGATAGAGGGTGGGGAAGGAGGGTGGATACATGTACCACGCCAGATCTCACAGATGCTAGGCTAGACACTTTACTTGTATTTTTCATCTAGTTCTCAAAAGGCTCTGAGGAAGGCATTACAATCCCCATGGAGCTGGAGAAAGTGAGCTCAGAGGGGTGAAGTAACTCTCCCAATGTTACAGAGCTGGCCAGTGGTGGCACTCAGATTCCAAAGTGGCCTGAACTCTACAGAAAGGTGTCATCACCTCACCTGCCTTCTAAAACTTCTCTCTAGTGTGAGTCATATGAAAACAGACAGAGAAGGCCTGCCTGCTTCCTCGCTCCTGCATCCCCCCAGCAGGCAACTATGTGTCCCTCAGCAGCCCTGCTCCATCACGTCAGCAGCCTGGGGACCACCTGAGGAGCGCTCACACCCCACACACACCCAACATCAGGACATGCCCCTCTCCCGCCGCACCAATTACAATCTCCCGTGTGTCCGCAGCCCCCAAGGCAGCTATTCCTAACCTGTCTATGTGCTTTCTACCCTGTCACCACATGGGTTTCTCTTCTGTTAGTCCATCCATCCAAGAAGTATTTATTGCACATATGCTGATCTTCAATGGTAAGTCCTTAAAGGACAAAGACTGTTCACTTAAGTTTGTGAGCAGAGTTACACCCATCCCAGCACCTTAATTCCTTAAAATTACATTTTGATGGAAGGGGGCAGATATAGACAAAGGCAAAGATGAAAAGTGACTGACTGAAAATAAAATAAGCCTGGTGAAGCCATCAGAAAATAAAATAATATAGTTATTATACATGTAGTAAAATGATAAAAATAGCAAACTCTGGTAGTTATCTAAATACGCTTTATTTAATTTATAACTATAAATGTATAAATTAACATATATATTTTTACATTATATTTTAATGTGTTTAATTAGATAACTTTAATTTTTAATTAAATAACTTGTTATCTTCAGCAATTTTTAATATACGCAATATATTTCATTTAATTATGTATCATTTATTTAACAGATATTGACATTTATATAATGTCATTATTATATAAATACAAATGTTATATAACTACAAATGGTTTTCTATAAATAAACCCTTTGTTATTATAATAAACCCATATGTATCACTTTCCGTGTACCAGGACCTGTTTAAGTGCTTTTACATAAATGGTGAATCTACTTGTAGCCTGAAAAGGTTATACTGAAAATATAAATAGATGAAAGTTAAGTTTTGAATAAATTCCTGGAGGGCAGATCTGTAAGAAGTTATTAAAGTGGAGGTAGGAATGGTCAGGGTGCATTCCTGGCCTAGCAGAATGATGTCACGAAGGGCAAGAGCCATAACCCAGCCCGACCATCCTCAAGGCTCTGCCTGGGGCTGGTGTTCAAGTGGGACTGAGCTCAGGGCAGACCCAGCAGTCACTGCTAAGGTGTTACTAGGGAATTGGATTCAACCAGGGACCCCTGAGCTTTCCCTTATCCAGAGAGTGGTCCAATGGCTTCTACCCCACCCTTCCACCCATCAGCCAATGAGCCTGCGTGTGTGTCGTTCCACTGCTCCACGTCTCTCCCTCCACAAAAGCAACGCTGTGCTTTGTGTCATCCAGTGAGTCACCGGCACGGTTGGGAACAGACCCAGGATTCCTGCTCCTTTCGTTTGCTGAGGCCGTTTGCCAAAGGGAGATCACAATCCTTCCACATTAGTGGCCAGTTACATTTATGGCTCTTAACATTTAATGGGGCTTCTGGGACAGAGAAATGATGGGGAGTGAAGGCTGGGAGATAAAAAGTCAAAACCTGAAATGACACAGAAGATCTTTATTACTAAAGGTTTAAAAATGGCAATCCAACTCATCAAGTCCTTCCATTGGGAAATGAGTCCTAGGACTGAGGAGGGATCATCCCCTCACCTGTCCTGAAAGGGTGGGCGAGAGAAGGGAAAAGGGCCTGAGGGATGGTGTTTTTCATTTCTTCCCTATGATTTCATCTCTATATTTACTTAGTGCTACCTTTTCAACTCCTTTCTGTCATGTATATGACGTGTTACAGTTCACCATTCACCTGCACACTCATTGTCCCACCTGAGTCTTATAATAGGGAGTGCGATCCACTGAAAGAGCAGTGGGCTGGAAATCAGGCGACCAGGACTCTCTACTACTAACAGGTCAGGGCAGGTCACCTCATCTGGACCTCGGTTCTCTTAGTTATAAAACAGGGTACAAGAGGAATGGCACTGGTGGGCCTGAAGGAACTATACTGCTCCATGCTTACTTGTCTGTGTGTCCAGCCCCAGAAGAACTTGCCGCCCACACAGCTCTGCTGCTCTCTGCCCTACCAGAAGCTGCCTGTGGATGTCTCCATCTCTTGGGGAGCAAATACAAAGTGGCTACAGGTGCCAGAAAACCTACCCGAGCAGGGAGGACAGTGGTTGGTGCCTTCCTCAGCTTCAGGGGCAGGAGCAGGGGGATACAAAGGTGTGAGGGGAGAGGGGCCAGTTCTAGATGTCTCGAAGAAATGGGCTGGGGAAGGGAAGTACTCCTGGTAGAAGTGGAAATGTGGACACCAGGATGGGGCTGTGCTACTCACCCAAAGACATGTAACAAGTGTCAGAAGATAACAGTGACAGCAGCTTCACTTGGCTCCAGTGTCTCCACTTCCAGTACATAGGCACCATCATTTTCCTCAAAACTTTGAGAAGCTCGTGTCTCAAATTTGTTTTTGGCATGGACATGTTATTGCAATAGGAAATTTTCTGAAGGGGGATTGTGGTAGAGGAGAAACAAGGTATTTCTCCTGCACTTGGGAAGATATGGCTGCTGGGGTGCCAGGTGAGGGCTCTTCAAAGCAGGACGGCCTCTCTAGTTTCAAGAAAGGAAGCACAGAGTCCAGGCGAGGCAAATGAGTTGCCCATAGTGCAGAATTTAAGGAGGCACCACTCTCAGGGTCATTAGTGAGTATGAGTGCCTCCTTATTCACCTCACTCCTGTTCATGCCCTGAGGCCTGGCACCTCCTTCTCTTGGGGATCTTCTGCCCTGGAAGGAGTTGCTTGTTCAGAGGTACCAGGATTGTGTTAAGAGAGAAAATACTAGTTCCAGGGGAATCAAAACCCAGAATTAGACATACACTTGGCAGCCACTTTGACCACCAAAAACATGGACTTTGGAGTCCGAAGACCTGGAAATGACTTCCAGTTTGCCATGTATTAGCTGTGTAACCTAGAGAAAGACATAGTCTTGTGCCTTGACTTCCTTTCTCACCAATAAAACAGGGAAATACCACCTACCTCAGAGAGGAGATGTACGGATTAAAGGGGCAGGGGGAGGAGATTAGGAAAACAGTCTAGCACACAGCAAACCTCAGTAAATTGTTAGTTACCTGTGAGGCTGTGATAGCGCTGAACGATCAAGTGTTGGACACGGTTTCTGCCCTCTAGAAGTCTCCGCAGGAAATACTTAGGAGGAGGGTTTGGAGACCAATTCGCATATTTCATACCCAGAGAGATGAAGTAACTTGTTGCAAATCACACACCAATAATGGAGTTTGGGCACACTCAAAACTTAAACAATAGGCCAAGCTGGCCTGAGCTGAGAGATTACATAAATATTCAAACCACATCCTTCCTCTACCAGCAAAGGTGTAAGGGTATGCTGAGAGGCTGTAAGAGAAGGGGTAGGAAGTCAAGGGCCATGGAAGACTCTCCCGAGTTTTGGGTCAGAATCACACGGCAACTGAGTTTTGGATCAGGAGGCGAAAGCTGATTAATCCTGGAGGACTTCCAGGAGGAGGTTCTGGGATTTCAGGGGGCACTCCAGTGAGGCTCAGCTACACTCCTGTTTTCATCACCATTTCAATAATCAACACTTCTCGGTGCAACAGGATCTGATTCTACGAGTAGGGGGAGTGGAGTCATCTCCTGGGCTCTTACATGATGTGGTCCCTTTAAGGCGTAGAAGCTGTGTGAACTTTCTACCAGCGGCCTCCGGGCCTCCCCGCCGCGCGCTTACGCCATCCTTCCGGGAATGGGCTGACGTCAGCGCGTTCTCAGCGGGTAGGGGCGGGGTCGGTGACTCACCCAGACCGGGCCCCACGACCCCTCCCGGCCGCGCGCACGTGAGCGCGCGCAATGCTGATTCTAATTTTAGCTCCGGCGACCTCCCTGGGGTCCCGTGAGGTGAAGGCTAGCAGAGGGGACGTTTTCCGCGTCTCTTCCTCCTCCACCGTGGGTCCTCCTTGAGAGCTAGAGGCTGACCGGAGGATAGAGCCTGCGGGCGACTCCAGATGCTGGAGCGCGGGCACTTCCCAAAGCCGGAAACAGGGGTCTCCTCAGCGAGTAAACCCAGCCTCTAGCTCGGCCCTGTCACAACGCAGGTGCTCAAAAAATGAAGCGAGCTTGCCTCCTGGACGGCTCCTCCGGACTCCCCAGAAGGGGGCAGGGTTCTGGAAAGTTCTCTGGCGGACCAGGCTCCGTGTGTGGTGAAATCAGGAGCGGGGCCGACGAGGGCCGGCGGCGTGGAAAGATCTCGTCTGGGTGTCCCGAGACCGCGGCGAGGTCACTGGACCACTCCTGCCGCGATGGGTGCAGCGGCGGCCCGGGCTTGGCTGGCGTCGCAAACGGCGTACGTGGCGGGCGCCTGGTGGGTCTCAGGGAGCGCGGCCGCCCGGCCACCCCTCGCCCCCAAGCCAGCGCGTCGGAATTCGGTGTGGAAGTGGGAAGTGGGGTCAGGATGGCCAAGTACAGAGGCCTGAAGGTCACCTGTCGAGGAGCCAGTGCTGATGCCACAAAACCCAGGCGATGGATCCCCAGGGTGACCTTCTAGAAACCAGATAAAGGCCTAGTTTTGAAGAAAGCAGTGCCAAACACTTTGTGAAATCGACACTCTTCCATTCTTTGGGGGGAGGGGGGAAGCTCTGGAAGGAAGCTCTGTCAGCGTAAAGTGACCTGCAGTTTTGGCCTTGCAGAGTGGTCTGCCATGTCACAGTGACCTGCATTCTTTTGTTGGTGTGGTGTCCTCAGTTTCGCAGGATTTGTCCCATAGGCAGCATATAAAACATTGTTCAAAAGCCTTTGACCCCCGTTAGTTGAAGGGTATGGGAAATTAAAGGAGAGTATTGTTATATGATGGTAAACCTGGAGTATCACATGATAGTATGGGAACATTTTCTGATGTTGGATCATTAAAATTTTGTATCCGGTTTTTTCAGGCATATAAACTTTAGAACTTTTAATTGTCCTTTCTTTGAAGAAAATCACAGAAAGTTACTTGTGAAATAAAGTAGCTTTGGGGATTATGAGGGGATGAATGGTAGAAGCCTGTAAATCCAAATGTGTAATTTTCACTTATTTTGCAAAAATACCACATTGGCTGTTGTTAATTGGAGATGTTTCATATTTGACTATCAAACCTGCAAGCTTTTTAGGGCTTGATTCCTTGTTCAATATCTGTCTTAAAATCACTTTTAAAAGACGGAGTTTGCAATCTAATGCTGATATTTGTAATGATTAAATATGTCCATATATATGCAAAGTTTCATATTGTTCATATAGCAACAAGTCTTGTCCTAATTTTGTACTATTTGTGCAGTCCCTAATACATTTCTCCCTGTGATCCCTATTTTGGGAGGGTCTTAAATTTAGCAGGTGTGAATAATGAATCATGTTCCCAAACTGAGCTTTTTCCCTTTGTGTGGGTTATTGTTGTGTGTGTATATAATGTATAGGAACCATAACATAAAAGTGTTCATGTTCAGAATTTTAAAATTTTAGTCCACAAATTGAGTTTTTGCTTTTAAAAATATTTAACCCTGGAATGGGCCACTTGCATCCTGTAGGCAGCCTTGTTACCCCTCCTGTAAAGCCTTCTGTGCCCCCAAGTTGTCCTTGCTCTCTTGGAGGACACATCTGTCATTCAGTTACTGTTCACAGTGTTGTGATTGTTCCTCATGTTTGTCTCTCCTGCTAGACCAAGTTCTGAGGCTATGGCTACTATCTTTACCTTTGTATCTCAGACATCTAGAATAGTACTAGCAGGCAGTAAGAGCTGAATTTTTTTGTGTTTTAGTGAATGAATATGAGCACATTTGAGAAGGGAGAGACTTTCTCATTATTGAGATCAATTGAGCTGTGGACCTTTGGTGCTGCTATAAAAGACAGTTTGCTTCTTTTCCAATCTCAAGCCTAACATCCCTCCCACTGACCCCTTCCCACCACAGTCACCACCACTGATGAGGAAAGAAGGGAGGGAGGAAAGGAAATAAAATCAACAATATCTATAAATTATTTGGGGATCTAAGTAGTGTAGGGTACTCTTGCATTCAAGATGGTGCAACTTTGTCAACTGCAGGCCTTAACACTGTAATCTACATACTGGTATTCGTCAAGTTCTAGTCACAGAGGAGGTGCTTGTCTTCACTTTTTTTAAAAAGACAGGAATTTCAGAACCTCTGCTTTTGTTAAATGGAGTATTTTTATTTTATATACTCTGTGTCTATACAATGATACCTCATGGCCTGTCCTGAAAGATTTAAGGATAAAAATGAAGAGATTGTACTTATGATCTTTCTTAGAAGTTACCATTGCTGAAAAGAGGGGAATCTTTTGGTAAAGCTCTGCTAGCCAGAACCCTCAGCAAACTGGAGTTGATGCTACACTCAATTTTATGAAAGGCTTATGGCAGGAAAGTAAGTTGCTATTAGAGAGAAGTTTCGAAAACAAAATTGTAGTACGGTGCTGTGATTACTAATATTTCCAATGATAAATAACCTAATGCCTCTGCAAAATCCTAAATCAGCACATCTACAATTTTACATTCACTATATTTAATTAAGTCAAGAAAGTAGTGATGTGTATGTGAAAGATGTTAACAGAATCTGAATTAGGGTTTTAGAAAGCATTTCAGCTAGATTTTCCTATACAAAGACTTAAGCAAGGGTGATGAAACATGTTGGGAAAGTAGCATTCCTGAAAATAGGAGAGATGAAAGACTAGAAGGACAATTCCTACTTACTCATACCATCCTTCTCAGAAGAAATAATACATCTTTAGGCCTCATTTCACTGGGATTTTTCTCCAAATGAGAGTCAGTGATAATAATGACAACAACTTCCATATATTGAGCACTGTGTATCAGGCCCTGTGCTCAGTGTTTTATATAATTATTTCAATTAATCCTTGCTACAGTCTTATGCTATATGGGTTATTTCCATTTTACAGATGTAGATTAGGGGACTTTCTTAAGATTGCACAGATATAAAGAAAGAGATGTGATTTGAACCCAGGTTTATCTGATTTTCAGAACTCATGCTCTTAAAAAATTATGTCATGCAACACAGGCTACCAGGAGATAGAAAGAGGGTAGAGATCGGGCATTTGATGCTGAAGGACTACAGAATGTTTGGCAGGATTGATTGTATAGATCCAAGAACTGGATAGCATAATACTGTGACAGTAGCACAGTATTGTAAGTACATCGAACAAAGATGTCTGTGAGTAAAGCTGAAAGAGGTGGGATAGGAGAATGTATGACACCAGAGGTAAAGATAGATGATAAAGACTGGGACTGTATAACATGGCAAAAACTGGAGTGGCCAGTAACTATTATTAAATGTACAAATATAAAAATGTTTTTGCATGTGGGAGAGCAAATGAATGTCAACCATGCCGAGTGTTGAAAAAGGGATGGTATTTGGGGAAAAACATAATCAAAGCAAACTGGAGTCCGTGGTCAACAGTAACATTGTAATATGCTTCCATTAAATGAAACAAAGACAATATACCAATGCCAAGAGTGTATGAGAGGGGGATTTGGGGAGGGGTATGGGATTCTTGGTAGTGGTGTTTTCTGTCCTTACTGTTGTATTGTATGACATGTTATTTTCTTTTTATCATCTTTTTTATTATTTGCTAAAAAGCAAACAAACAAAAAAACAAACTTTTTTTTTTGTAGTAATATGTCCAAGTGTTGATTGTGGTGATGAATTTACAACTTTATGATTATACTATGAACAACTGATTGTACACTGTGGATAAACTTATGGTATGTGAATATAACTCTATAAAATTGTAGGAAAAAATAAATATAGGAGTAAAAGTGTTGGAGAAAACATGAAGAGAGGGATGTACTATCTACTGTTGAGCAGGCAGAATGGTGTAGTCTTTCTGAAGGTCAGTGTGGTGGTCCCACAAAAAGGTAAGTATGTGAGGACCATAAGGTCCTGCAATCTCATTATGGGGTATGTCATTGGAAGATCTGAGAGCAGAGACATGAATGGACATTTGCACACTGGTGTTCATGGAGGCAGTATTCATGATTTGCAATGGGTGGAGGTGGACTAAGGGTACACTGACTGAGGAACAGAATGGTGAACTGTGGTGTACGCATACAGTGGAATATTGAGCAACTATGAGGTGTGAAGCTGTGAGACACGCAATGAGGTGAATGGATCCTGAAGGAAGTATGCCAGAAACCAAGGCAAATGCTATAATGCCTCACCAATATGGACTAACGACAATGTGTAAACTCAGTATTGAATCTTAGAACACAGTCTAAGAGGGGAACGATTATTGTAATGGTCCCTAGATTGTAAGCTCTTACAGCTGTCAACTCTATTCCTGAATTGTAATGGCTGTCTCCAAACTTTGAGATGCTACTCCCTTAGTGTATAACCTGATTGGTCTCTGGAACAATGGGTATCTCTGTGACACCTGAAATTCAGAGCTACAGCTTGGCAGATATGAATGTCAGTATTAGCACATAAAGCAACTGTTAAAAAAAAAAAAAAAAAAAGCTGAAAAAGAGCCCAGACTTGATATGAATGAAGCAGATCTGGTTAAGACTAGGGCAAACCGGGCCAAAGGGTAAAGGTCGAAACTGTTTTAAAACTTCAACTTCCATATGAGACCAAGGGAAGAGATGTCTATTTGGTGCAGGGTCTATATTTTCTAAACAGTGTAACTCTACATTCAGTTTGTTCAAACATCAAATTACATGGAACTCTGAATGGGAAGTGAGATATGGTAGGTTAGTATAGGTTAGAGTGTAATAGTGACATCCCAAAGTAATTTGGGCAGAGAATAAGAATATATTTACAGGGACCCCCTGAGGAGCTGGGTTTGATAGTTTCAGGTATCCACCACCAGCTACCTCAATTCTTTAGAACCTAAGAAGGGTTGTCTAAATTGTGCGTAAGAGTGCCCACCAGAGTGACCTCTCGGCTCCTTTTGGAATCTCTCTGCCACTGAAGCTTATTTCATTTCCTTTCACATCCCCCTTTTGGTCAAGAAGATGTTCTCCGTCCCACGATGCCGGGTCTACATTCCTCCCCGGGAGTCATATTCCACGTTGCCAGGGAGATTCACTCCCCTGGGTGTCTGATCCCACGTAGTGGGGAGGGCAGTGATTTCACCTTTCAAGTTGGCTTAGCTAGAGAGAGAGGGCCACATCTGAGCAACAAAGAGGCATTCGGGAGGAGGCTCTTAGGCACAATTATAGGGAGGCCTAGCCTCTCCTTTGCAGCAACCGTCTTCCCAAGGGTAAAACCTATGGTAGAGGGCTCAACCCATCAAACCACCAGTCCCCTATGTCTGTGGTCATGTTAGCAACCATCGAGGTGGTCTCCCCTTGCCTCTTTAGGCCTGTGGGTGAAAAGTCTTCTAACTAGTCTTTGGCTGCTTCTCCATCCCTTGTTTGTGTTCCTTAACTCCACCCACACTTAACTTGAATATTTAAATTGTATTTTAGGAGTTTGCCTTATTAAGCAGGGCCTAAAGAACTCTTCTATCCATGTCTGCTGTTCCACAGAAAAAAATTAAAGTCCATGTAGCAGTAAAATCACTTTCTTTTAAAGAGAGACAGCTAAATGTTTAAATCCACCATATTAGAAAACTAAAAGTAAAGAATAAAGAAAATGTTGCAAATAATAAAATATAGAATATTTCAAGTCTGTGTTGTGACCATATTAATGAGGAAGGGAGAAAGAAGACAAAGTAAAGAGAGAAGTAGAGAAATTGGCATTTACATGAAGGCAAAGAGAGAGGAAAAGGGAGGGGAAAAGAACCTGAATGACAGGGAGATACTCTAGGTTTTGAGGGGTTGATTAAATGTCTCTTGCCACGCTCTGTTCTCGCCACCCTTTGAAAAGCTATTTAGCTGATTAACTACTCTTCCTAGTTTTTTATCTGCTTTTTACCCTTAAAATCTTCAGAAATTACCTTTAAATAGGATACCACTGCTGTCCTATTTAAAGAGGAGGGAATTGCCTTTTGGAGAGCAGATGCAGGTGGTTGGTCTATAGGCTCAAGGGGAATAATTACGGTCCTGATTTGTCTTTTGGGAAAATGCAGGTTTTCATATTGGATTTTTCCAGAGAGAGGAAAGAAGGAAAGAAGAGTGGCAAGGGAAAAGAGAAAAAAACATGATGGGGGGAAAGCACCATAAAAGAGTTAGCAATAAAGTCCTATAAACTAATGTCCTATAATCCATCTTGTCATGTGACAACTACAGTATAAAAGGGAAAAGAGTAGGGAAATTATGCAAACAATATAAGAGAAAATAAGGATCTAAATAAAGAATGTGAAAGTTTACTTTCATACAGTATTAATTTGTATATGCTATACAGTAATAAGGTTCAGAAAACCGTAATTCTGAGTTGACGGCTCTGATTTACTAAAATTGCTAAGTAATTTGACCAGTATCATGGTATTAGAGCAGCTAAACTATGAACATAAGTAATGAAACAAAGGACGCCACTTTTTCTTGCCCAATGAATATAGAAAAATAATTTTCTATGACCAACAAAACTATGAAGCGTGAGGATAGAATAAAGATGATTTCAAACAAGCAAGATCTCAGAAAAATTACTTCTAATTTGCCCTTTCTCAGGAAGCTATATGAGGGGGTGCTCTCCCAAAATGAGGGAATACCAAGAAAAGGGAAGGCATAGAATGCCAAAAAATGGGAGCTCCAACTAGTGCTACAAAGAAACTGTGGTACCTTTCCAAAATATTCATAATATAGAAGATCAAAGTAAAAAGTTGAAATAGTACAGGTGAAAGAGGAAAATTGGGTAAGAAAATAAAAGCTAGAGGTAGGAGAAGAATGCATACTCTGAACCTGGACAATATCAAGAATTGGATGGCAAAATGGCTCTTAAGCTTCCTAGCATCCAAAGCAAAGGGGAGAATCAGCTAATTTGTGAGTTGTATAATGTCCTTAAGATAAAAATGAAGCAGTTATTTCCCAAAAGACCTTTTGTCTTATGAAAAGGATCCTTTGCTCTTAACTTCATCCCTACAATAGAATATTGGGCTTCATGCAACTGTTTCTTGTAGTGTGACTTATGACACTAAAGCATTATTGCATAAATGCAATTCTGCAAACACTGAATAGCACTCTCAGAGGTAGATCAAGGGCATGTGAATGGCTGGGCAGGTTGTTATTACTTGGCACCCTGTTAGACTGCATGGGAAGTGAGAAGGGGGGTGGCTCTTGCCCCACACTTGCCACTCTTAGCAAACAAAGCACTTAACTGGGCTTGCTCTGCTTGGGAGATTGTTTAGTAATTGTTGTTACTAGAGAAGATCCGTTTGGGGTCTCATGCCCCATCCCAAAAGCCTCATCAGACTATGGCTTCCTACCTTAAGTCCTGAGAGGAATCTTGGTAAATACATTTTTCTCTACTGCACTACATTTCCAATAGCACCTATAGATTGGCTCTTCTAGCCCACCCATTAATGTAACTGAATATAATCTAAGAAAAGTTTCTGATAGCCCTGCTCCATTCGCAGGTAAAATTCAGCATATCATGTCCTTCAGGCAATCATGCATAAGCATTTATTTCTTACAACCAGACTTTTAGTGCCGACTGAGATTACATATAGTTAAAACTTATTAAGATTAGACAGCTATCCAGAATTTTCAATTATCCATCCCATATCATCCCCCTAACCACTATAAGAATTTACGATACCACCTGTATAGTTCTCAATTTTGACAAAGTCAACCCCTTATCCTTTCATTTGATATGCTTTCCATTAATAACAATTCTTAATGGTAAGTAAAGTATAATGATTCAAACCCTTTGTGTGTTTGCACTATTTAACCTATGGTTCATTCATTTTGAATAAGCATTGGAAAGAAATATATTTTTTAAAAAGCTTTTTAATTAACCTTTAGGAAGATAATATTTCTTGCTATTCTTTTGTGCCTAGTAGAATATGTTTATTCACACATACATAGCTAAGTCCCTCTGACATCCTAACATTTAAAACCTTAAAAGTAGACTTCTGTTTAAACAGTATTAGTAATTGCTCTTTTCCAGAAAACTTATTAACTGAGAATTTTTTTTCAAAGTAACACACTGACTGCCTGCCACTTATAGGCCAGTGGCATTTCTGCTGACTTTCAATAAAGTCTAGACGTTCCTGAAGTCAGACTAGAATGTGCCATGGTAGCTCGACAGAGTCCATGCTAACATTTTTATTCCAACCCATGATAAACTACCATGTATTAAATGAAGATTCAGTGAAAGAATATTCCTTCACAGTTAAATCTACATTTAGCACTGCTATAAAAATATATCTAAACAGCTTTTTTTATTTTTCATGACTACTGTTATTTGTTAGCTCTTTTTAAAAAGGGAAATCCACTTTTCTCAAACTTGATATGATTTATAAACAATGATCTCAAGTAATGAATGATGGATTCCTGTAAATAGAACTGTCACACATTTAGAAATAGTTTTTGAGAGACTACATTGCAGATGTTTTGAGTTTTTCTCTTTAAAAATCTTTCCAAATTTAGCAAACTATTTTGACTTTTAAAAAAATCTATATAAGAATGGAATTCTTAATAATACAAAGAATGGAGTGGTTTGAAGCTTGTATTTTCTGCATGCAGAAGTTCTAAGGCTCTGTGCCATATAAAAATACATAAAACAAGTAAGATAGTTAACTTGTTAGCTTGTATCTAAGAGCAAACCGATAGCCGCATGATCCTAATAGCTAACAACTGTGACTCATTCCTTTCCATCATCCCATCAGTGTTCAAAAGAGTATACTAACACTTCAATTAAACTAGCTAAAGACTCTCTTGTATATATTTATGTCATCTAATCATGTGGAGAACCAATAATATTCCTTGTGCAACTGCCTTAAGTTTCTGTGTTAAATTCACTGGGAGATGGGATAGAAATAAAATATTCTTAAATGTTTTAGAAACTGGAAATTTGAAGAACTGCTCAAGTATGATGTTTTTTAAATCTTTGCTTTCTAAAAATCAAATGTCCAATTAACTATGTTAGCATGTGACACAAAACTTGCTTGCTGTCTCTACTTATTTATCTCCTCCCTTATATTGATGCTCAGGTGAGGAATTGTCTTTCATATTTGAATCCTTAGTCCCTAGGAAACATAGAAAGCATGCAGTAAATTTTTGTTCAGTGAATTTGAATGACTAGCAAATAGTTACAAAGTTATTATCACCAATATTTTGAAATGAATCAAATTATCCTTTCTCTTACAATATCTATTTTATTCCTTTCAATAGATATGATCTCTCATTGCCTGTATGCTTGTGTATGTGTGTGAGTGTGAGTGCATGTGATCTATTTCAATGTGATACTGCATTTCCACACCCACCTTATCCATCCCCATAGCCTTGGATCAGAAAGATTTGGGGGACGGTCTTCACTTCCCCACACCTTTCTTACTGGAAGCATCTTTATTTATGTAATTTAGATGCCTAGTAAACATTTTTCCCAAGGAAAGATATATGATTCCCTTGCACTGGATTTACATTTTCGTACATTTAATAGAGGGAAATGATACACATAAAATCATTTTTAAAAGAGAGTATTGGCCTACAATGAGTGAAAAAATAACTAGAAATAATTAATCTAAGAAAGATGGTGCCATAGTACAACACTGATAGTGGAGAGGGGAATTCTAATACTGGTGCTTCTCTATTAGACCTAGACTGTTTCTTCATCTCTCTGGGTCCTTTTTCCCTCATCTGAAAAGTGAGAGGCTCAGTGACTTTTAAAATTCCCTCCAATTTTATGGTTCTATGTTTGAATTACTTTTAAATAACAGCACTTGAATTGCCTACATTTAATCATTAAGCCTTTTTTTCCCTTTCCCTCTATTTTGCCTTTGCTGATTCCTTTGGGATGTGAATACCAATTTTTCAGAATTACCATTTTTCAAATGGGAGTCTGAGCTGTGTGTTTCTCTGATCATGTGATGGATGGCCTAACCTAATTTTAGGCTGCTTCCTTAGATCATCATACGTGAAGGAGGAAAACAAGCTTGTTCTTCAGGGCAAAAGAGCTTATACTAAGGCACTATTATGTTGGCCCAATCAATCATTCCCTAACATTTTCAACCAGATAAAGTTGAACAATTTCACTTTTCACATTTACTCCCTGGCTCTCTGTCTTATGCACAACCAAACCAATATGCTTTGAAACAACTGCTATGTAAGAATCACTGACCAAGCTTCATGGTAGTCCAAGCCCCTCCACAACCTCTGCTCCCGTTCCACTATTAGAGCATTCTCCCAGATTCTTGACGTTTTCCCACCTCTTCTTTAGCCTGAACACTGGATCCCCATTCCGTTCATCAGTATTTTAAAGACTTTGAGGGACGGACCCCAGGTAAAACACTAACATTGAACAACTACCTATAATACTTATCCTAGTTTTTCAAATTGAAAAATGAATGCATGTGCAAAATAATTCAGACATTGCAAGAAGTAAGTCTTCTTCTCACTCCAGACCCTGAGTCCTTCCTCCCAGAAGTAATACTTTTGAGTTTTTTGCCACAGCTAATATTAATCATGTTACTCTGGCTTGAGTTTCCTTCCCTAAATGAAAATTACAAGCTTGTTTCTTTTGAGCAGTGTACATAATCTTATTATTATTTTTAACACATTTAATGCATGCCCTATTTAATTTTTAAGATGAACGATTAATTTTAAAAACAGTTATATTAGAAACAAAAAAGGATTGAAGGAGCACCAACTGAAAGCAAAGACTCAGTTTGGAGACAGGATCTACCACTTGAATCAAGCAGTCTATGAGAGTTATCCCTCCAGAAGTTCTATGATTCTGTGACATTCTATATCCATTCATTTGGATAACAGAATCCTCCAGAATCACAATCACAAATCCATGTGCCTCTTCTGTTAAAGAAAGAGGAAGGAAAATAACATTTTTTGTGAAATTAATAGACCCCAGATCTGGTGCCAAAAATGATACATAATAATGGTTGTTTAGTTTTGTTTTATTTATTTCCCCTTATCTACTCCCAAACCTTCTCCTCCCCCAATAACCTCTAATCTCTTTCAATCTCTGTGAATTTGCTATTTATAGTCATCTCTTAATAAATGATATCATATGACTTTTGTCCTTATGTGTCTTGTTTGTTTCACTGAGCATAAGTTTTCAAGGTTCTTCCATGTTGCTGCAGGTCTTATTAACTTCATTTTTTTTCTTATGGCCAAATAATATCCCAGTGTGAAGAGTAAACCATATGTTTAAATTCATTCTTTTGTTGATAGGCATTTGGGTTGTTTCCAGCTTTTGGCTATCATGAATAATGGTGCTAGAAACACTGGTGTACAAGAATCTGTTTGTTACCTTGTTTTTACTCTCTTTGGATATATACCCTAGAAGTAGGATTGCTGGGCCAGTGGTAATTCTGTATCTAACTTTTTGAGGAACCGCCATATTGTTTCCACAGCGGCTACACCACTTTAGATTCCCACCAACAATGCACTAGAGTTAGAATTTTCTGTATCCTCCCCAACACCTGTTATTTTCCATTTTCAAAAATAATACCCAGCTGAGGAGCTAAGATGGTGGCATAGAGAGGAGTGGAAGACTGTTAGTTCCCCCCAGAACAATTCATAAATGACCAAAAAACTAGTAAATAACCTGGAATAACTGCAGGGAGACAAATGTGACTGTCCACTCATCATCCACCAACCTGATTTGGGAAGAATGCCCTAGATTGCAGCATAAAATCTGTAAGTAAAACTGTGGATCCGCGCTGAGAGCCGAGAGCCGAGAGCCCCTCCCTCACAGAAGCCTTGTGGTGCTAGAGAGCAGCACTCTCTCAGCCCAGCTCCAAGTGGGGTTTTAATATTAACTGCTCAATACAGACAGCAAATCCTCAACAAGCAGACAGAGGCTTTTGGTGACAACTGACCTTGGGAGAGTGGGGGATATATCTGTCTCAGGATGGGGAGCCCAGAGGATCGGGTGCTATCTCTGGCTGACGGGTGAACCTGGGAGCTTTTCTGTCCCTTTCTCTCTCTGTGGAGAAAACCTCAGCCGTTTTAAGCCCACAGTGCTTTGCAGTAAAGACAGCCTTAGCCATTTTTAAATCAGAACACTTTGATCAGCAGAGTCAGAGAAACAAAGAACTTATTGATATGCAGATGACCTCTCTGGAGGGGGCATAGCTTCCCAAGAGGAAAGGGAGGGGCCCAGCTCTACTGCCTGCCTTTAGGAACCAGACCCCAAAGCCTGGGGAAGGAGAGCCACAGGCCACTCCCTCTTATGCCAGCTGGTGACAGGCTGACAGGTGCACCTGCCAGACAGAAAAGCACAGGTGTGTCAGTCCTCTAAGAAAAACCATCAGGGAAACTGAAACTGAATATTTCCTCCTTCTGTGACCAGAGCTGGTTCTCATCTGGGAAAATCTGATTGGGGTGGCCTAGGAGATCAGATACCTAGACAACAGAAAACTACAACCTACACTAAGAAAAACGAACCTATGGCCCAGTCAAAGGAACAAACAACTGAGATACAGGAATTTAAACAACTAATGCTAAATCAATTCAAAAAGTTTAGAGAATATTTCGCAAAAGAGATAGAGGTTGTAAAGAAAACACTGGGCATACATAAGGCAGAAATCGAAAGTTTAAAAAAACAACTAGTAGAATCTATGGAAATGAAAAGCACAACACAAGAGATGAAAGACACAATGGAAACTTAACAACAGCAGCTCTCAAGAGGCAGAAGAAAACACTCAAGAACTGGAGAACAAAACACCTGAAAGCCTACACGCAAAGGAGAAAAGAATGAAAAAATATGAGCAACGTCTCCGGAAACTTAAAGATGAAACAAAGTACAAGAATGTACGTATCATTGGTGTCTCAGGAGAAGAGAAGGGAAAAGGGGCAGAGGCAATAATAGAGGAAATTATCAATGAAAATTTCCCATCTCTTATGAAAGACAAAATTACAGATCCAAGAAGCACAGTGTACTCCAAACAGAATAGATCTGAATAGGCCTATGCCAAGACACTTAATAATCAGATTATCAAATGTCAAAGACAAAGAGAGAATCCTAAAAGCAGCAAGAGAAAAGCAATCCATCACATACAAAGGAAGCTTAATAAGACTATGTGCAGATCTCCCAGCAGCAACCATGGAGGCAAGAAGGAAGTGGTGTGATATATTCAAGATAATGAAAGAGAAAAACCACCAACCAAGAATCCAGCAAAACTGCCCTTCAAATATGAGGGAGAGCTCAAAATATTTTCTGACAAACAGACAATGAGAGACTTTGTGAACAAGACACCTGCCCTACAAGAAGTACTATAGGGAGCACTACAGAGTGATAGGAGAAGACAGGAGTGTGTGGTTTGGAACACGATTTTGGGAGATGGTAGCACAGCAATGTGAGTACACTGAACAAAGATAATTATGAATACAGTTGAGAGAGGAAGGCTGGGAGCATGTGAGACACCAGAAGAAAGGAGGGCAGATAAAGACTGGGACTGTGTAACTTGGTGAAATCTAGAGTGTTCAACAATTGTGATAAAATGCACAAATATGTTCTTTTACGACAGAGAACAAGTAAATGTCAACCTTGCAAGGTGTTAAAAATGGGGAGGCATTGGGGGAGGGATGCAATCAACATAAACTAGAGACTGTAACTAACAGAATCATTGTATTATGCTTCCTTTAATGTAACAAAGGCAATATACCAAGGTAAATGCAGATAAGAGGGGGGGATAGGGGAGGCATGTTAGACACTTGACATTGGTGATGTGGTCTGACCCTTTACTCTACTTTGATTTAAGGTTACTTTTCCTTTTGCTGCTTCCTAGCTGTCATTTTCTTTTCCTCTTTCTTTTGCCTCTCTACCTTCTTTGACTCTCCCTCCTGCGTTGTGGAAGAAATGTAGATGCCCTTATGTAGATAGTGGTGAAGGTGGTGAACACATAAATATGTGACCATACAGAGAACCATCGATTGTTTACTTAGGATGGAATGTATGGTGTGTGAACAAAACCGTCTTAAAAAAAAAAATGGGTTGATGACAAAACCTCAAGGGCAATATACTGAGTGAAATAAGCCAAACACATAAGGGCAAATATTGCAGGGTCTCACTGATAAGAACTAATTACAATACATAAACTCATAGATATGAAATATAAGGTACCAAGATATAGGACAAGGCTTAAGAATGCTTAGTATGAGCAGAATGTTCAACTAGGATGAACTTAAATGTTTGGAAATGAACAGAGGTGTCAGTAGCAAGATGTGAGAATAACTAAGAGTGCCGAATGGTGCGTGAATGAGGTGGAAAGGGGAAGCTCAGAGTCATATATGTCACCAGAAGGCAAGTTGGAGGTCAAAAGATGGGAATATATAAAACTGAATCCTATGGTGGGCAATGTCCATGATTAACTGTACAAATATTAGAAAACTCTTCCATGAACCAGAACAAATGTATGATAATACAACTAGAAGTTAATAATAGAGGGGCATATAGGGAAGAAATGTATACCTATTGCAAACTATATACTACAGTTAGTAGTATTTCAACATTCTTTCATAAACAGTAACAAATGTACTATACCAACACTACGAGGCAACAGTTGAGGGGGGGTGGTTAGGGATATGGGAGGATTCGCGTTTCCTTTTTTTTTTTTTCTTTTTACATCTTTCACTTTATTTCTTGTCTGGAGTAATGAAAAGTTTCTAAAAATTGAACAAAAATTAAGTGTGGTGATGGATGCACAGCTGTATGAGGGTACCAGGGGCAACTAATTGTACACTTTGGATCTTTGGATAATTGTATGGTATCTGAACAATCTCAATAAAAATTAAAAAAATAATAATAATACCCAACCTTGTGGGTATGAAGTGGTATCCCACTGTTGTTTTAATTGGTATTTCCCTAATGGCTAATGATGTTGAGTATGTTTTCATGTGTTTCTTGGCCATTTGTATGTCTTTTTTGGAGAAATGTCTATTCAAGTCCTTTGGCTATTTTTTAATTGGATTGTTTGTGTTTTTTGTTGTTGAATTGTAGGAGTTCTTTATATAATTCTGGATATTAAACCCTTATCTGATATACAGTTTGAAATGGTTTTCTTCCGTTCTATAGATTGTTGTTTTCATTTTCTTTATAATTTCCTTCAATGCACAAAATTTTTAATTTGATTAAATAAAATTTATCTGTTGTTCCTTTTGTCTCATGCTTTTGGTGTCATATCTAAGAATCCATTGCTGAATCCCAGGTCATGAAGATTTGCCTCTATGTTAACTTCTAAGATTTTTATAGTTTTAGATTTTATATTTAAGTCCTTGATCCATTTTAAATTGAATTTTGTATATGGTGTGAGATAGGGGTCTAATGTCATTCTTCTGCATGTGGATATCTGGTTTTCCAAACACCATTTGTTAAACAGACTATTCTTTCCCAACTGAACATACTTAGCACCATTATCAAAAATCATTTGGCCCTGAATGTGTGGATTTTATCTAGATCTATTCATCTGTCTTTTTGCCAGTACAATTTGAAATTGAGAGGTATGAATCTTCCAACCCTGTTCTTTTTCAAAATTGTTTTGGATATTTGGGGCTTCTTGCAGTTCCATATAAATTTGAGAATCAGTTTTCCCATCTCTACAAAAAAAGGCTGCTAGAATTTTCATAGGGATTACATTGAATTTGTATATTGGTTTGAGTAATATTGACATATTAACAATTTTAACCCTTCCAATCCACAAACATGGGATATTTTGCCATTTATTAAGTCTTCTTTATTTTCTTTCAGCAGTGTTTTGTAATTTTCAGTATACAAGTGTTTTTTACCCTTAGTTAAATTTATTCCCACATATTTTATTCTTTTAGATGCTATTATAAATGAAATGTTTCCTTAATTTCCTCTTTGGATTATTCATTGCTAGTGCATAGAAAAACAATTGTTTTTAGTGTGTTGATTTTGTACCCTGCCACTTTGCTGAATTCATTTATTAGCTCTTGTAGTTTCTTGTGGATTCCTTTGGGTTTTCTATATGTAAGATCACATTGTATTCAAATAAAGATAGTTGTACTTCTTCCTTTTTGTAATAGTCAGGGTTTTCCAGGGAAACAGAACTGACAGTGTGTGTATGTGTATATAGTAAATATGAGATTTATTATAAGAATTGGATCATGCGACTGGGGATTGGCCAGTCCAGCTTCTACAGGGCAGCTCAGAAGCTGGAAAATCCAATGAAGGTTTCCAATGAATTCCCTGGGATACGCTGGCTGGTTGATGTAGAGATGGAAATTCTTCCTTCTGACTGACTGCTGAAATAATCAATTCCCCCTTTAAAGCCTTCAACTAATTGGATGAGACTTCTCTCATAGTTAAAGGCAATCTCCTTAGGTGATTATAGATGTTATCAGCCATAGATGTGATCAAGTTACTGATCATTTAAATCCATGAAATATCCTCAAAGTAACAATCAGACCAGTGCTTGCTTGACCAAACAACTGGACATTATAACCTAGCCCAGTTGACTTATGAACTTAACCATTATACTTTCCAGTTTGGATACATTTTATTTCTTTTTCTTGTCTAATTGCTGTAGTAAGAACTTCTCGTACAATATTGAATAGCAGTTGTGAAAGCAGTCATCCTTGTCTCATTCCTGATCTTAGGGGGGAAGATTTAAGTCTTTCACCATTGGGCTTGATGTTAGCTGTGGGTTTTTCATAAATGACATTTATTGTGTTGAGAAAGTTCCCTTTTAATCTTATTCTTCTAAGAGTTTTTAAATCAAGAAAAGGTACTGAATTTTGTTGAATGCCTTTTCTTCATCTATTAAGATAATCATGTTCATTCATGAGAAAATTATTTAAATTTTTTACTGACTTTTTTCTTCATTGGAGAAGTTATAGGTTTATAGAACAATCGTACATAAAATACAGGATTCCCATATACCACCCTATTATTAATATCTTGCATTGGTGTGGAACATTTGTTACAATTGATGATAGCACCCTTTTATAATTGTACTATTAACTAAAGTCCATGGTTTAACTTAGGGTCCACTGTTTGCATAGTGTAGTTCCATCGATTTAAAAAAAAATTTTATTGTCACCATGTATACAATCTGACATCCCTTTTCATCACATTCAGATATATATTTCAGTGCTGTTAATTGCATTCTTAATGTTGTCACTGGTTTTTTTTTTTTTTTTAAGCAACTATAACTGGGACAGAATGGCAGATTAAATTTTTCAAACATGGCAAAACTGTATCTCCCAACCAACATACTCTGATTTTTTAAACTTTTTATTTTGAAATACTTTCAAACTTACAGAACAACCGAAAAATAATACAACCCCATACAAAGAACTCTGACATACTCTCTACCCGGATGTCCAGATCCACCAAATTTTTTTAATGTTTGATCTGGTTGAATTGTAAGTCATTTAATTTTTAAAGAACTGTAGGAGATAGTCATGTTCTATGTGTGATGAAATGGACTATCTTCAAGATAAATTGTTATGTTTAAAGAGAGGAAAGGTACAGATTAGCATGTATCTCATGATCCCGTTAATGTAAAAAAATAATAAAGTAGATCTTGAATATGCCTAGAAACATTCTCGAAAGTTACAGAAGAAAAATGTTAACAGTGGTTAACTCTGAAAAATGGTACTGAGGCTTAGGATGAAGTAAAGAAGTAGTATTTTACTTTTCATTTTAAATTCTTTTGCACTTTTACTTTTAAACCAAGGGTAGGTATTAACCTAGTTCTTATATCTCCTTTATGAGAAAGGAAAAAAGAAGAGATTTTGAAGAGCGAAGGGAATCAGTACTAGTATTACAACTGATTTTATATTTTGTTCATTTGTGAAGATGATATTAAAGAATAAGAAAAGATAGTTGCCTCAGTGTAAATACGCACAGAAGATTTTCTTTGATGGGGATGGCGAGAGGAGGTCCTTAGTTGCCTTTGCTCTGCCTTTGGAATCATCTTCCAGTTTTTTGGCAAATGTGGGTCAGAGATAAATGGAGGTAGAGTGAGACAGAGACTTGTATGTGCAGTATGATGAAATTACAGTGCTTCAGTTCTTGTTGCACAATATAAGATTTGCTTATTTCTTTATTCTTTTCTTTGTTGTATAAAAACTGCTTTGCATTGCAGTAAGAAGCCCTCAAGTATAAGAAAAAGTTCTGAAATTGCACATAGTACTTGTAGCCTAAGACACCTCTAAAACACAAAGATAATAGTCCAAATGGAGAATTGGCTAAGAGACCCAGTATATGATCTTTTCGGGTTTGAGTTGAAATGAAATGGCAGCAACAACCTTAGTACCAGGTGAGATAGCACACAGACACACAGATGCAGACACACACACCCAGGCTCGAATTTAATACGAACACTCAGTCAGCCGTGTCTCAGGAACCAGTGCTCAGCACTGACCTGGCACAGCCCGTTTCTCTAAATATGGCTCTAGCAACTAATACAATCTAGGTCCCTGGGAAATGTTTTGCCACACCTCTTGCTATAAGGTTTTGTGTGTTACCCTCCTATCAACATCAGGGTCAGCCATTGCTTTGGAGTACAGGGAGGATTTGTGCGGAAGCCCTGAGGTAGGAGAAAAGATGCAAAATACCCTGTCAAATCCTTCTTCTCAGATGCCATAAATGCAACAGATTCTTGCATAAAGAAGTAGTCTTTCCTAGTAATGCCAGGAATGAACTCTCCTGTTTCTCTTTGGGCTCAAATTCATAATTCCAAAGGTACTTATGAATGAGTGTGGTATTCTCAACTGTTGCATACATATACTTATATATGTAGATTGAGACATTACATGCATCAAGAATGATACTGAGTCTTTACATTGGCAATGAGATGGATTCTGAATGCTAGAATCATGAATAGTTTTATTTTGGTTAAAATTTAAGATTTAATTAATATTTAAATACAGTAAAATTCAACATTATTTAGATTATTTTATTTAAAAATTTGATATTCATTATTATAACTCAAATTTTACTTTTTTGTTTAATAAATGATTATGAATATTTTAGAAGAAAATAAGTTTTTGATGAAAACAGTACTCAATATAATTACATTCCACTTTGAATCCTTAATATCATTATTGTCAATAGCACATAAATTATGTGAAAATCTTGATTATAGCAACATACCTAGTGATTTCACTGAAATGAAGGCAATTGTATAGTATTTATGAATTACATATGTCTTTATTTTATGATGATCCAACACTGTCAGCTCAAAGGATCATCCAGAAATATCCAATGATAACAAAATTGTGTTGTCTTACATATTTTGTTAATCTCATTCATACAAAAAACATAGCTTGGGTGTCATGAGGGTGGGTTTGTCAAGGTAGAAATAGAGAACCTAACAGTTTGTTAGCTTGATTTACCTAACAGTTTGTTAGTTTGATTTGTAACAATTATGTATTTAGACATGTTATGTGGTTCTCCATTTGTCCTCTTGCCCTGGACACCACAAATGTAAGGGGCAGCCCTGCAAAAATGAATAAGTATATACTACAATTTGCAACTAAGAGTGGTTTTACCAAATCTAATCCAAAGATTATTTACAAAATAATTCTTCAATAAATAAGACTGTCTTTCAACAGAATGATTTATATTATGAGGTAGTAAGTTCCCTGTTATAAGACATGTTAAAGCAGGAGATAGATAACAAATGGCAGGGAGGGTAGTGAGGAGATTTCTGTGCTGAGCAGAAGGTTAAACTAGATGACTATCAAGAACTCCTCCCAACTTTTAAAATCTTATGAGCGCAGTGTTATCTAGAAATATGGACTATCAAGTCTTCTTTCTTAGTTATATCTTTTAGAAATGACGATATGTTTCTTGCTGCTGAAGTCAGAATAACTTTCCCAGGGTACCAAGTTAACTTCTGAACATTTTGCTTAACGTCTACATGATCTTTTCCAGTCACAGAAACTCAGCTTTGGAGTTGTATGTGCTTTCAACAACAGGCAGACTTTTGGCATCTAATATTTCTGGTTAACAGTAAAACTGCCACTTAACAACAACAACCAAACTCCCAAGTTTGTAAATGTAGTCCAGGTAATCTCTAAACAAGGTATTTGATTCAGATATAATTACACATTTGAGGGGACATTGCAACAGAATTTCACTGTTCTCTACAAAATAGCTGATATGCATATGAGGAACTCAGAAGTATTAGTTACCAGAAACTATGGCAAGGCTGGAGGTACTACTAATGGAAGTCTTCCTTGTCCCTAGAGAGTTTTCTTTTAGTGATGAGAATTTTCCAAGTTTTGGGGAAAGATTCATGGGGAAAAGGGGGAAAAATGTATGGTACTATGGCTTATAAAATGTAAAAAGACCTTAGTGGTAGGTCACTTAATATTTCAACTCATTTTACCAGTAAAGACACAGACTAGTAAGGAAACAGAGAAGGAATCTGGATTGCTAGTAAGGACACAGAGAAGTTAGACAACTTGCCTGAGGTCACACAGCTAGTTGCCAGTAAAACCAGGACTGGACTAGCTGGGTCTCTCACTTCCAGTCCAGTGTCTATTTCCGTATGCTGTGCTGCCAAGGTCAGTTCTTTAAACCATTTAGAACCTGAATTCCTAATAATAAGGACCAAAAGCACACTGGGTAGAATAATGTCCTTGTTTCTAAATGAAACAAAACAAAGTTTACCTAACAAAGTACATAATTTTGTGATGATAATTTCAGTTTGAGTCCCATTATTTTATGTACTGAAATCATACAAATAGTCCAGAATTTTCCGAGAAGGTCATGGATGGAGGCCATCGATTCCTTCTCTATGCATTCAGCAAGTTGGCACTCAATCCCCTCCATCCTTCTTCCTTTCTGTCACCATTTATCCTTTCTTTAAAAAAACAAAAACAAAAAACCTGTGGGTATTCCATAATCCTTTTAAATTAAACGTGCTAACACATCCCAGCACTTAAATCAGACAACTTTTTGAACTCTAACCTAGAGGGCTTCAAAGGAAACCCCTTTCAAATAAACATATACAAATCAAAAGAATACAGGAATTACAAGGTGTTAATAATAGAGCGGTACATGAGAGGGCTAATGGAAACTGTGGACTCTACTTAACAGTAATAGTGTCAATGACAGGGGGGTACAAGGGTATGGGATTTCTCTTTTTGGAGCAATGAGAATGTTCTCAAATTGATTGTGGTGATGAAAGCACAACTCTGTGATTATACTGAGAGCTACTGATTATACACTTAAGATGGATTGTATGGTGTGTGAATGAAACTGTTTTTTTTTTTTTTAAAAGCAAATACGAAACTCCATGAGAAAAGGAGAAAAAAAAAAAAAACAAATATAGGAAAACTAAAAAAACCTTCAGTGAAACAAAGATGTAAACCATAAAAGGTAACTTCATTTGCTAAACACAGACTATGTGAGGAACTGAAACACAAAGGAAAGGGCACTAAAACTGGAACTTAGGCCAAGAAGAGAGATGAGGCACCCCAGGGCCGAAGGCTGGGAGGATAAAAGCAAAAAAGCCCAAACAGGAAATGAAAGTCAAATGACAAAAGGACAAAGGGAAATTAAGAATTCTTTATATAAAGGAACTGGAGGAATAACAAGGAAATACTGCCTTATTAGGTGTTGGAGGGAGAAATGTATCCTCACTAGCCTGGGCCGCACACACAGAGGCTCAGCGGGAGTTGGCTCTGCCCCATGGGAACCGGGGGCACCATCTCCCAAGAGGTCTCCAGCCTGGCATTTGTTACTCATGGGGAATTATCTCAAAAAATCCCAATTTCCCGAACTGTAAGCTGAAGGTGGTAATAGTGCCTTCCTTAAAGGCTGTTCAAAAGCAGTTAGCCCAATTCCTGGTACCTAAAAAGCGCTTGATAAATGTGGCTGTTATTAATTATTAATAATTATTTTTATTTGCAAAATAATTATAAAATTATGAAGCCAGATGTTTATTCTTTTCTTATACAATTATTTATTAGAAACATTGTTTGTGATGACCTTCCAATACACAGATAACTACCCTTCCAGTATATGAGGCCATTGTTTTTAATAATCTGTTTTCATGACTACCCTAGATGATAGATAATTAGTAACAAATTTTACTGTCTTAAATTTTTAAAAGGTGAAACAGAGGTAACTTATGTGATTTTCCCAACATTATAGAGCAAATCGGTGGCTTAGCTGAAAGCAAGACTTGCATCTCAGAGTCCTGTACTCTAGCCAGGAAATCCAGCTAGGACAAAAATAGCCACTTAGTTATTTTACATTCTTATTTATAAATTGTATCATGAAGCATAATCTAAGCAGCGATTCAGACTGAATTAATTATAGAAAATCTGCTTTTTCCCTTTGGTGTTAAATATTTCTTAAAAGGAATGTCTAAAGCACTATTTATATTTGCAAACAAAGGATAGCAAACATGAAGGGGCAGAAGCATTTAATATTTAAAATATGTTCATATTTTTATAAAACAAATCATTCACACATTGATATACTCATTAGAATATATCAATTGTATATTGAATATATTGAAATTGTATATTGAATATATGGAACTTCCTTATCTTCCATATTTACCAGACTGAAAATTTGTTTTTTTGGCTTTATTTTCTACTCCTAGATAATACTTATACCAATACTACTGATGTTAATATTAGTCATTAATATTTAGTCCTGCTTCCTTCCACAACCCATCCATCCCTTGTAGTTCTCCAGCTTTCAGTCATAAAACATTATGGAGAAGAAGAATGTAATGGGCAGGAGGCTACAGAGTGAGCCTTCAGCCATCCCATGTGCTATTGTGGGGACCAGAAAACCCAGACAATCAGAAGCTGTGGTCACCCATTTTAGGACTCAGGGCTCAGCAAAATTTCAAACGAATGGGATTGGCATTGAGATGCCACCCTTTAATTTTAACAAGGAAGGACATTTAAAACAACAACTACTACTACCATATTCCAGCAATAGTCTTCTGCAAAAGAATGAACATGTCAACTTTAAGAAAAACCTGGTAGGAAGGTAAAAAATATCAGAGTAAAGGCAATCATTAAGAAGTGATAAGTGTGTGTGTGTGTGTGTGTGTGTGTGTGTGTGTGTGTATGTGTGTGGACTACATTTAAACATTATTTTTCTCATTTTGCTGGAGACCAGTGAAAAAGGACTGACCTAATCGTGTGGACTGGTCTGTGGGGAACTGCTCTAGAGACTTCTAAAGAATCCTTTCGGAGGCAAGATAAATGGGAAATACAAAGATGACAAGACGACTTCTACTGGGGGCTTTCTGTCTTCCAGGCCCCAGGCTTTGTGCTTTGCCTGCTTGGACAGAGGAACCTGCCACTGCTTTTTTCTGATTCTCATCACCAAGAATACCATTACAACCTAAAGGCCTAATTGGAGGGTTGCTTTCCAAGAACACAATCACTATTGAAATCACAAAAACACCCCAACATAACAAAGGCCGGGCGGCCCTTTGGAGGCCATTGCAGCAGGATCCATCCACACTGACCACTTCATGGGATTCAATGTTCTTCTTTCAGAAAGAGAAAGAAAGTTGCCAGGTTTTTGCCACAAGCCTCTGTGCTGTGATAAAGCGTTGTTTTGACTAGTGTGCCGGGCCTGCTCTGAGACCACAACAACCAGCCAGTTATGACAAACCAAAAATAGCCCCATAGTCTAAATCAAGGCCCATGGAGAGTGACCACCCTGAGTCACCCAAACTTATTTGTTACAGACTTTATTTTAGGATCACTTTAGTGGGGACTGAAATTATTTCATTTGCTGGTTCTTCTCTCCAAATAAGAATATGAAGAAAGGAACTGAGTCATGTGGTTTTGTTTAACTTACCATGAAGATTGCAACTGGTACAGATGATGTGATTCCTCAGCTTTGGAAAGTCCACCCACAACTAATTGGTTGAGATGTTGTGTCTCCCTGAACAGCCTAAACTTCCAAAAAAGTCTTGGCTCACAATCTGTTGCATAAGAAAATTTTGTTCCCAAGAATGCATGTTCTCGTTTCGAGATTTCTGTTCCCATTCAGGATGACTAGAATGTAGTAAAGAGATTGTTTTACTTAGGCTTATTTTCTGTCTCTTTAAGACATGGAGTTAATTTTGTCAGGGTTAATCATCTCCATTATAAATCTTCTAAATGTGAGTATTTCATCTTAACAAATGTATTATTGTCCTCTTATCCTTAAAAATAGTTTCCACAAGCACCTGCAACCCAGATTCTTCAGCTTATCTGGCCCTCTTACTATCCCAACCCCATATCCTATTGTTTTCTTTCCATTCACTACTCCCCAGCCTTCTCTTTGTTCTTGCAAAATTCCAAGGTTATTCTCACCTTAGGCCCTTTTACCTGAAATGTTCTCCTTATGAGCTCCACCTAGCAAGTTTCTTCCATCAACTAGATCTCTGCCCAAATATCATCCCTTATAGGAACCTTCTCTAACCACCTTGGCTGAAATAGCCCTTCCCCATCAGTCACTCTCTAGTACATGACTTTATGTTATCATCTTTATGACACAAATACCTGAAAATACCTTGTTCACCTACTTGCTAACTTCTTATTTCCCTCTTTGGAAGGAAATTTCCGTGAGAATAGGGATTTTATCTTGCGCTTTCCTATAGCCTGGTACTGAAGTAGTGCCTGTTACCTAGCAGCACTCAGTAAGTATTTGTTTAATTAATTAATTAATCAATTAATTAAAGGATAGAAGATTTCACTAGCATTTTCAAATTCTGTCACATTCATGAAAGTTCACGTTGAAATGGCACAAAGGCTAATAGACATTCATCAGTTCTCTTGAAAATTTGATCAATAAATATGGTCAAATCAAAGGACTCATGATTTAAGCTGTCCGGCTTGACTGTCTATAATTGATCATATCACTGAACAGTAGCCAAATCTCCACTTCGCTTATGTTGCTTAGTCAGAGAGAACAATCAGATAAGGGTACAAATATAATTTTAATGTAAAAAGGAAAGGTTAGATGAAGGGATTTAGGATAGACAAATGTTTCTTAAATAAAATTAAAGTGTCTATTTCAAACCGACAGCTAACATGATAATTACTAATAGGAAAAAAAAACACACTAAAGGCAATTCTTTCCTTTTGTGAATATTGACCTGGAAGTTCTAACCAATGCAATAAGTTAAGAAAAAGAAAAAATACACAACTATTTTGAAGTAGAGATGAAATTATCATTACAGACAATATGAGTATCTATAAGGAAAACTCAAGGTAATTTTTTTTTAGAAAAAGAACTAACAATAGAGTTCAGTGATGTAAAGAGTTACAAACTAAGCACATAAAAAGGGATAGATTTCTTACAGAGAGATGGTAGTTGCTTAGAAAACATAAAGGAAAAAAAATACCTAAAGCATGTTTTGTATGTTAATATGCCACCTACAGTTTTTCCTTTTCCTAGTGTTCAAGCATGGCATCAATTTAAAACTGCAGAATATTGTTATGGATTTTAATTTAACGTTGTATTTTCCTATGAAAAACCATAACTTTTCACTCATTCATTCTGCTAACATTTATGTACCTCCTCTATTTATAGTTCTCTACCAAGAACTAGAGAAAACAAAGGGAAAAAGAAGACATGGTCCCTGCTCTTGAAGCGTTTAAAATCCTGTTGGAAAAAAATAATGTACACTACTAGTGTACACTAATAATGTGAAACTACTAGAAAGCCATTTCCGGCAACATTTATTTAGTAAATACTTATTAAGCATGTGTAATAAGAAGGCTCCTTTGCAAGTTGTAGGGAGCAGTGGGTGGACTTAACACAAATATGATTAGAACTCTGGCCTTACTATCTGTGCAAGTAGTTAGGGAGAATAAGGCACATGTATTTATAATTATAAAACAATTAATCTGAATCTTGAAAGAGGAAGGCTTTTGGTGAACAGAGACAGACCAGACAGCATTCCAAGTGGAGGGAACAACTTTGAGTAAGAGAGTCTGGGACATGTCTGTGAACACTGAGTAATCCCGTTTGGCTGGAGGACAGGTATACATGAAAGGGTACTGGGAAGTAAGACCAGAAGGGAAGATTGGAGGTCAGATCTCAGGATGGGGTCTTGAGTTCCTAACCGCAGAGTTTTTATTTATTGCCATCAGAAAGCCTTCAAACATTTCAAAACAAGGAAACAAACTGCTTAGGGCTTTGTTATAAGAATGTTGATCTGATGGCAGCATATGAATTGAGTTAAAGCAAGAAAAGACAGAAGATGAAGGGTCTGTTAGGAAGTTTTGGAAAGACAGGTGGTAGGGACCTGAACTAGACTGCAGTAGGCTGGAGAGACACTGCAGAAGCCGGGTGGAAGATCTTTTGCACCCTTAGTAGTTAATAAATATTTGTTAAATAAATGAATAATTTTCCTCCATCACCCATTATTAGTTCTCAGAGCAGCGTATAACTTTCTTTCATAGCAGTGTCCACAGTTGTGATTTTAAGCTTATTTGTGAGATTGTCTGCAGATGTCTCTCTCTCAGTAGACTATAAGCCCATCAGGGATAAGACCATGTCTCTCTCCCTCTCTCTCTCTCTCTCCCCCCTTTAATTTTCCCATATATCCCCAGAGTCTGTCTTATAGTCAGCATTCAGTGAATGCTTGTTGACTATAATTGTCAGCTCATTGAATATACGATTGAGAGGGAAGGAGGAGTGGAAAATGGTTTAATTTTGATCTTTATTTCGATGTTGGTGGCATATTTCCTTCCACAAAGATTAACAGGAAAGTTAGGAGAAGGAGTTGATTTGGGGGAGAAGATCATTCATTCAGTTTTTTTGTGTTTGTTTTGCTTTTTAAATTTTTATTCTAGCAACATATATACAACATAAAATTTCCCCTTTTAACCACATTCAAATATATGATTCGGTGCTGTCAATTGCATTCACAATGTTGTGCTACCATCACCACCATCCATTATCAGAACTTTTCCATCATCCCAAATAGATAGTCTGTACATTTTAAGCCTGAACTCCCTATTCCTTGCCCCCACTCCATCCCCTGGGAACCTATATTCTAGATTCTGATTCTGTTTATTATTTATTGTTCTGATTCTAATTATTTCCTATCAGTGAGAGCATTCATTCAATTTTAAATCACTGCATTTGAAAGACTAGGAGTGTTATCCACATGAAATGACCCAGCAGACAGTTAAATACATGCAACTAGAATTTGGAGATAAGTTGGGCTAGAGATAAAGCTCTGGGAGGCATCTGCATAGAGGTGTTCATTGAAACAGTAGGAGTACTTGAGATCACCAGGGAGGAGGTATAGAAAATGAAGAGAAAGTGGGTTGAAGACAAATCTTGGGGCATACCTGTGTTTTAAGTAAGATGAGAGGCAAAAGGAGCCAGTGGAGGAGATAGAAGAGAGTCAGAGTTGGGAGAAAAACCATTCCAATTACTCCAAAGACAAGGGAAGAAGATTTTCAAAAAGGTAATTAACAGCTGCATCAAATTCCTTAGGAAGATTAGTGAGGCTGGAACTCAAGAGAACTATCACATCTGGCATTTCAGGTGATCAGTTTCAGAGTCTGCAGGTGTGGAAGGAGTGTGGGAAATGAAACCAGATTTAAATGTTCAATGTATGAGATGAAAGCAGTAGGTATAGATTACTGTTTCAAGAAATTTGGTGGGAAAGGGAAGAGAAGGAAAAAATAGAAGTGTTTGACTTGTTTCTTTGTAGACAACCCACCAGTAAGTGAATAACTTGGCAAAAATATTTCAACTGCACACCAGAAATCTATCACAGTTTAGGATCTATCTGCCACGTGACTTCCCATGATAAGTTCCATTCCCAATGACCAGGCACAAATAGTTGCTGGTGACCTAGACCAGTGGCAGGGGCTGGATTCTGCGGAAGAAGATGCAGAAGTGTAAATATCAGGGACAGCAGGTTGAGAGAAACGATGTATGAAGCAGCAAAGAATCAGACAAACAGCAGAGCTGGAAGTAATCAGCTAGGTTTGTGGACATCATTGAGCTCCTGCTCAGTGCCAGGCACTGGGATTTGGTTAAGAGACTTGAATCTTGGGGAAAAATCAGGTCTCTGCCCTCCAGGAGCTTTCAGTCTAATAGAGAGCTCCAAGCTGGAATAGTGAGGGACTGAAATAGCAGGGGAGGTAATCCTAAACTGAATGTGAAAGTGGGCTTTGCTGAGTCAGAGCAGGGAAAAGAAGGCACTCAAAGTGTGGAACATACTTGAAGACAACACAAGCAGAAGGGCTGCCTTCCTGTGGGCCAGGATCTCCTGATTGCAGTGGATGTGGAAGAGTAGGTTAGGCCTAAGGGCTAATGTGGTTACAGTGGTAGTCCTGAAAGCCACTCACTGACCTTCCTTAATGCCTTAAGAAAAAATTTCTATTCTGTTTGTTTTTTGTTTTTCCCACACTATTTCTCTGAGCTGGAAGCAGAAATATACTTTCCCGTCATGATCACACCACTGGTTAAGAAAAACATTTTCCACCCAAATAAAAACTAAATAAGTTTTCACAATTTATGATATTCATGTGAAAGGCCAACTCAAGACCAGGCAGTGCTGTTCCACTCACCTTTTTGGAACAGGAGGAAGGAAGGAAGAGCTCACCACAGTCATCAGAATCAACCCACTCTTTCACCCACAAACTGCAAGACAGATGGAAACAGCTTTCCCAGATGCTCTGTCATCTTGTGTCATCTTTGTCATGAGACTATGGACGGTGCACTTCAAAAGAGCCATGTGGTTCCAAGATCCTCTCCTGCCATTTAGCCCACATCATCTCAAGAGAAGAAGCTTTGAAGAAGAGAAAAATAAACTGCTGGTTGAACTTTATCCTTCTTAATACTTCTTGGTATCAGACTCTTTTCTGAAGAGCCGTTTCATTTTTTAATGTTGAGGTTAGACTCAGTGACCTCTAAGATTCATTACAAGTTTGAAAGACTTTAAGGACTGAGGGCTTGACTACTGAATTCTCTGGGAGTGGAGGTGGGGTGCAATTAGCTCATTTAGTCCACTAAGAAAAGGCCAATGATGGAAGGGAAATGAGCCTTTGGAAGCTTAAGGAGAGCATGGTTGTACGGAAGTGACTTTCAAGTGTTCTACAAAAAGCTCTTATTTCCTCAGGATAAATCAAGAGCAACCAGGGATAAGACGCACACTGAAGTCTGAGAACTACAGTTCCAGGCTGTCATCTAGAGGACTGACAGGAGTTCCTTTCATCTACGATGTTCCAGAGTAACTGTCCTGGAGTTGAATGCAATACTCTATACATCATTCCTGACTGAAAAATTACCAAAAAATACAAACTTTCAGAAAATTCCTGAGAGCCCGAAAAACTGTGTGATTGTTATGAGATACTCGTCAAAGCGTGGTAAAGGATGCAGACATCCACGTCTTTAATATCCATGAAATGGACGTCCTAGCAGCTGCTGCTTGGAAAACGTGGCCACCCAGTGAAGGAGTCAGGTTCATGGGTTCTGAAAGGAGCTATAGTCAGACATTTCCATTCAGTCTGACTCAGGTAACTAACTTTTGGGAATTCTCTGGGGTCATTTGAGAGTTTTAGCCTCTAAAATGAAGGGGCAGAAATGAAAAAGGCCTAATAGCCAGGATCAAAAGCAACATAGTCTTCTGAGGCATCTCAACATACTCACCTCCTCTGGCCTACTGGGGAGGACCTAGTCAGGTATTGTTTGTTTCTATTCTTCAATCTTGCCTTACAATTTATATCAAAGACTTAAGAACAAATGGTGCAATCATGCTATGGCGATAAGCCCCTTGGAGATAGACACAAGGAAAGATTTCTTTTGGCATCATTGTTTTTGGCAGTTATCAACTCATGGCTCAGGTATGCATGTTTCTGTGAAGGAGATGAATGATACACTTCGTTCAAATTGGCCACTGTTCGCAGGTAGAATCTAGACTTCCATAGCAGAGACAAAAACCTGGAAGAATCCTCGCTTTCATTTGCAATGCGACACTTCCTGATTCCTCTGATTTTTTTTTTCCTTCTTCTTTGAGGATACAACAAAATAGTCTGGTGATAGTCATCCGTGGTGTAGAAATGCAGTGCTCTCGCTCTCCATGTGTTACACATTTTCTACAGGCTCTCCATGTTTTACCAGCGGAAGCAGAGTCAGGGAGAAGGGCACACATGAGAGAGAAGGCTCACATACTTGTAGCTAGTGAGTCCTTTAACCCTCTACCCAACCTGCTGACCTGACCATTCCCCATTCCACAGACCACCCACAGTCCTCGTTATTTCTTTTTTTCCCCAAGATTGGTGGATGGAGTTTACTTTAAGCTGATTTCACATGGATGCAATGTTAATGGGATGGAAGCCCCATTCTAGCCTTGAGAACTTGAATCGTTTATGCTGTCCAGATCTAGACTGTAAGAACCAACAGAGAGTGGTTTGTTCTGTGGGAAGCTTTCCCTTTCTCTTAAAAGAAGGCTGCTTTTGGGGTTGCTTTGGCCTCTGGATCACATCTGGAGACCTAACCTCCTACTTCAATGTGAGCTTGAAAAGATTACTGAATCTCTCAGATGCTTGGTTTCCATCAGTGTGAAAGTGGGAATAATGCCCCTCCTCTCTTGGGATTGTTATGAGAATCATGAGCTAAGGCAATTGAAAGTGCCTGACCCAGTGCCTCTCAAGAGTTTGTTTGCCTTTTTGTCTGCTTTTACTCAAGCTGCTGGAAGCACTCATCCTCCTGGAAAATGCTTGGATGCTGCAAGTGCAGAGTGACACATTGTCTTAGAATCATGAAGAGTGCGGTTAATGGGAAATGACTTCAGTTTACTGCATCTTCTAGTAATCCCGTGATGCCATTGCAAAACGAAAGCACATGACTGCTCGTAAGCCCACTGCACCTGGAAAAGAAATTGGATTCGACTCAGAAAATCAGGCAGTGAAGCTAATGGCTTTGATCCAATAACGTGGCCCTGCAGAGCAACGTCATCAGCCCTGAGACACAGGGTGGGGGCGAGGAGAGAGAGTGAGCACATGGGGAGGTGGCTGCGCAGCTCTCCAGATACTCAAGCCAATGAAAAATTTATAAGGAGATGTTTTATAGCCAATGTCTAATACCACTGCTGGGTCACAAGCCGATCCAAGCCAATCAATAGTATTTATCATCCTGAAAGGAGCTAGTGATTACATGTTTATGAGAACTAGGAGGTTTTCCAAGCCAAGGCCAGTTTCTGGTTACTTGGTATGTGTCACCCTTAAAAATATAGAACTTATGTTTGGAATTGGAACCCAAAACCTTTAAAAAATTATAGAGGGGGAAGAGGGGCAGTACTTTTCAAATCTGGGGGTGAGGGGGGTGAGGGGGGGTTTCAAATGATTTTAAAATCAACCCAATGATTAGATTTCAAATTGAAACAATGCTGTGGTATTGGTGGCCAACATTTGTCTATGATTTCTTTTTACTTATTGCCAGAAATTATTTTAACAACACTTTAGCATCTGTATTAAACTCCTCCAAATACAAGTAAGAAATGTATGAAAATGAAATCATTAAAAAAAAAAAATGGAGTCAACTTATTTAGCATTATGTATGTTGCTAAGTTCCAGGTTGGTTTTATTTTTAAAAGCTTTTAAAGATCATAGAACTGTGCTTTCTGCACAGGCAATGATTTAAGGGCACAGTGAGGTAGAGATGGCAAGAGGAGCTTCGAGAGTTGTATGCTCAGAAGTCTGCTGGGGAGTTCAGGGGAAACCACCTCAGCCTGGTTAGATGAGAAAAGCTCTGCGAAACCTTGGGCTTTTATGAGTGGGTTCCAGGCGTGTCTAAATTAGAGCCTTCCCTGAGGTCTTCAAAAGCAGATCCCATTGAACACCATCTCTCCTGATGGTGAGAGATCTCATTCCATAGGAATGGTTTTTGAACAGAAGAATTAAACATCAAGAGCTGACAAATGGAAAATCATAGAAAATCAACTTGTGAAGTAGGAAGGCAGGAGGGGAGAAGGGTGAGAAAGGAACCTAGGGAGCATTTCATCCTTTCCCTGGTGATGGTATCAGGAAAGAAGTTTTGCACAGACATCTCTGCAAACAAATAAGATTTCTTTTTCGGGCTGTAAAAGTAACACAAGACCATTGTGTTTGAAAAATACAGAAAATACAGAAAAGTAAAAAATAAGAAAATGAAAGTCATTCAAAGCTCACTGTGCTGAAAAATCCACTTAACAATATGGTATTATTTTCTTCCAGGCAGTTTTCTATATACATATATTAAATTGGAATCTTACCATATGTACAGTTTTATAGCATGAGTCTTTAATGTATATTTATTTTGTAATCATTTTCCCATGTCAGAATATTCAGATGTGATTCTTTATTGCCTAGTTAATACTGTTAAAGGAATGTGCCATTATATATCATTTCTCTGTTGACAGGCCATGCATTTTCAAGTCCCAAGATTCTGCTCATGCAAGCTCATAGCCGGGCCTGCTTTCCCTCTCAAATTGACTTTGCACCCTTACTCAACTCTTGATGCCACCTGCTCTGAAGCCTGCCCTGTTTCTTCAGTTGGAATCAGCACAGCGATAGAGTGGGGGGAGCCTGGGCTTTGGAGGCTGGTAAGCCTTGGCTGCAGGCCTGGGGCAGCGCTTGCCAGCGGCATGACCTTGGGGAAGTTCTTCACTAAACTTTGGTCTCCTCTTCTCTAAAATGGGGGATTGCTTTCCACCCAGGGTGTTAATATAATGCTTGAGTAAAAGATGATATGTGTATTAGTTTCCTCTTCTTCCCCTTTTTTTTGTTTCTTTGGTTTCTCCCCAAAGCAGCTGCAGAGAGTAGTGGCCAAGAGCTTGAGGGATCTTAAGCAAATAACCTAGCCTTTCTGTTTTATGGGGAACATAGTACCCCTCTCCACATCTCACAGGTTTTTAGGGGGGATTAAATCAGATGATCAACATAAGGCACTTGGGGCCTGGCCCAAGTAGAACATAATAAATGCTGATTATTCTTCTTCGATGGAAGTGGACTTGCCTGGATGCCACTTCCATGTTTTCATCAGAATGTGAGCTCCTCTCTGGCTTCACAGTGGACAGTATAAGTTCTCCCACATTGGATGCCTCTTAGAGGTACTGCCCAGCAAGCCTCTGAGTCACCCCTTGCCCAGGGCCAGGCTCTTCTCCATTGCTGGCCTCACCTGGAGAGGACTCTGGTCCCTGGCCTGCCTCAGTAATCCCTGCTCTGATGGGGACCCTGGAATGGAGAAGCCCTTTCAAGTAAGTGGCCTGAAGAGAGGAGACCCTCCTTGACCACTGCTTAGTGTCCAGATATCGGGCCAAAGAGGAAAGAAGTTTTGGCTGTGGGAGAACTGCCTGAGAATTGACTGAGTCCTCCTCAGCAAAAGCCCTGAGGGTGATAACCCCAGGGAATGGCTTTAGCAACCCATTCCCTGCTTGGGCCTGGTCCTCCGGGGGCGGGGGCCTGCTTTCAGACAGGGAGGTGTCCACGCTTTGGTGCCACAGGCTGGATTGCGATGGGTGATTCTCTCAAAACCCAGGGTGTGGTGGTGTCCTTGAAGGTGCCTGCCTGTCCCTTGTACTCTAGCAGTGTTTCTCAAAGTGTGGTCCCTGGCCCAGCGGCAGCAATGAATCACCTGGAACTGGTGAGAAATGCAAATTCTCATATCCTAGTCCAGATCTATGAGTCAGAAAGCCTGGGATGGGGCCGGCAATTGGTGTTTTCGTGAGCCCTCCAGTTGATTCCGTCACGTGCTCAAGTTCAAGAGCCACTGCGCTACAGGAACCTGGGAAAGGAAAGTCCTGATGGTGTTGCTCCTTCCCAGGCCCCTTCTGAAGACTGTGTTCCTGCCCCAACATTCTCATATCAAATCCTCTTTGCTTGCTTCAGCTTGTTTCAGAGGATTTGTATATACATTATATCTCACAATAAGGAAATAACTGAAACTATGGTACTGTAACTCATAAGATTTTTGGATTTCCTGTTTAATAACTTGTTAAATTGTACTTTGAAGGTTATTACCTTTTGCATATATATTATATTTCACAATAAGGAAATAATTGAAACTGTAGAACTGTTACCCATAACATTCTTTGAAATTTACTCCCTAACTACTTGTTAAATTGCACTTGGACAGTTATCACTTCTATGTATATGGGTTATAGTCTACAATTTAAAAAATGATTATTTAAAAAAACGCAATGTGATAATTACTACAACAGGAGTAAGAGGAGAGTACTTTGAGAGCATACCAAGTGGGTGCCAGATCAGATCTGAAGGGGGAAAAGAGTGGATGAGGGAAGGAGACAAGAAGGTAATGTTTTGTTTTGTTTTTTTTTTATCATCATTTTATTGAGATATATTCACATACCATGCAGTCATACAAAACAAATCGTACTTTCGATTGTTTACAGTACCATTACATAGTTGTACATTCATCACCTAAATCAATCCCTGACACCTTCATTAGCACACACACAAAAATAACAAGAATAATAATTAGAGTGAAAAAGAGCAATTGAAGTAAAAAAGAACACTGGGTACCTTTGTCTGTTTGTTTCCTTCCCCTATTTTTCTACTCATCCATCCATAAACTAGACACAGTGGAGTGTGGTCCTTATGGCTTTCCCAATCCCATTGTCACCCCTCATAAGCTACATTTTTATACAACTGTCTTCAAGATTCATGGGTTCTGGGTTGTAGTTTGATAGTTTCAGGTATCCACTACCAGCTACCCCAATTCTTTAGAACCTAAAAAGGGTTGTCTAAAGTGCGTAAGAGTGCCCTCCAGAGTGACCTCTCGGCTCCTTTTGGAATCTCTCTGCCACTGAAGCTTATTTCATTTCCTTTCACATCCCCCTTTTGGTCAAGAAGATGTTCTCCGTCCCACGATGCTGGGTCTACATTCCTCCCCGGGAGTCATATTCTACGTTGCCAGGGAGATTCACTCCCCTGGGTGTCTGATCCCACGTAGGGGGGAGGGCAGTGATTTCACCTTTCAAGTTGGCTTAGCCAGAGAGAGAGGGCCACATCTGGGCAACAAAGAGGCATTCAGGAGGAGACTCTTAGGCACAAATATAGGGAGGCCTAGCCTCTCCTTTGCAGCAACCGTCTTCCCAAGGGTAAAACCTATGGTAGAGGGCTCAACCCATCAAACCACCAGTCCCCTATGTCTGTGGTCATGTTAGCAACCATGGAGGTGGGGTAGGCGAATACCCCTGCACTCTCCACAGGCTCCTCAAGGGGGCACTACATCTTTTTTTTTTTTCCTTGTTTTTGTTTCTTTCTTTTTTTTTTTTTAACTTTCCCTTCTTTTTTAAATCAACTGTATGAAAAAAAAAGTTAAAAAGAAAACAAACATACAATAAAAGAACATTTCAAAGAGACCATAACAAGGGAGTAAGAAAAAGACAACTAACCTAAGATAACTGCTTAACTTCCAACATGTTCCTACTTTACCTCAAGAAAGTTACATAATATAGCAACATTTCTGTGAACTTGTTCCTACTATATCCATCAGAATTTAACAGACCATAGTCATTTCTGGGCATCCCCAGAACGTTAAATAGCTTATCTGTTCTTCTTGGATTATTGTTCCCCCTTCCTTAATTGCTCTCTACTGCTAGTTCCCGTACATTCTACATTAAAAACCATTTGTTTTACATTTTTCAAAGTTCACATTAGTGGTAGCATATAATATTTCTCTTTTTGTGCCTGGCTTATTTGGCTCAGCATTATGTCTTCAAGGTTCATCCATGTTGTCATATGTTTCACGAGATCGTTCCTTCTGACTGCCGCGTAGTATTCCATCGTGTGTATATACCACATTTTATTTATCCACTCATCTGTTGAAGGACATTTGGGTTGTTTCCATCTCTTGGCAATTGTGAATAATGCTGCTATGAACACTGGCGTGCAGATATCTGTTCATGTCACTGCTTTCCGATCTTCCGGGTATATACCGAGAAGTGCAATCGCTGGATCGAATGGTAGCTCTATATCTAGTTTTCTAAGGAACTGCCGGACTGACTTCCAGAGTGGCTGAACCATTATACAGTCCCACCAACAATGAATAAGAGTCCCAATTTCTCCACATCCCCTCCAGCATTTGTAGTTTCCTGTTTGTTTAATGGCAGCCATTCTAACCGGTGTTAGATGGTATCTGATTGTGGTTTTAATTTGCATCTCTCTAATAGCTAGTGAAGCTGAACATTTTTTCATGTGTTTCTTGGCCATTTGTATTTCCTCTTCAGAGAACTGTCTTTTCATATCTTTTGCCCATTTTATAATTGGGCTGTCTGTACTATTGTCATTGAGTTGTAGGATTTCTTTGTATATGCAAGATATCAGTCTTTTGTCAGATACATGGTTTCCAAAAATTTTTTCCCATTGAGTTGGCTGCCTCTTTACCTTTTTGAGAAATTCCTTAGAGGTGCAGAAACTTCTAAGCTTGAGGAGTTCCCATTTATCTATTTTCTCTTTTGTTGCTTGTGCTTTGGGTGTAAAGTCTAGGAAGTGGCCGCCTAATACAAGGTCTTGAAGATGTTTTCCTACATTATCTTCTAGGAGTTTTATGGTACTTTCTTTTATATTGAGATCTTTCATCCATTTTGAGTTAATTTTGTGTAGGGGGTGAGGTAGGGGTCCTCTTTCATTCTTTTGGATATGGATATCCAACTCTCCCAGCCCCATTTGTTGAAAAGACCATTATGGCTCAGTTCAGTGACTTTGGGGGCCTTATCAAAGATCAGTCGGCCATAGATCTGAGGGTCTATCTCTGAATTCTCAATTCGATTCCATTGATCTATATGTCTATCTTTGTGCCAGTACCATGCTGTTTTGGCAACTGTGGCTTTATAATAAGCTTCAAAGTCAGGGAGTGTAAGTCCTCCCACTTCGTTTTTCTTTTTTAGAGTGTCTTTAGCAATTCGAGGCATCTTCCCTTTCCAAATAAATTTGATAACTAGCTTTTCCAAGTCTGCAAAGTAGGTTGTTGGAATTTTGATTGGGATTGCGTTGAATCTGTAGATGAGTTTGGGTAGAATTGACATCTTAATGACATTTAGCCTTCCTATCCATGAACATGGAATATTTTTCCATCTTTTAAGGTCCCCTTCTATTTCTTTTAATAGAGTTATGTAGTTTTCTTTGTATAGGTCTTTTACATCTTTGGTTAAGTTTATTCCTAGGTACTTGATTTTTTTAGTTGCTATTGAAAATGGTATCTTTTTCTCGAGTGTCTCTTCAGTTTGTTCATTTCTAGCATATAGAAACATTACTGACTTATGTGCATTAACCTTGTATCCCGCTACTTTGCTAAATTTGTTTATTAGCTCTAGTAGCTGTATCGTCGATTTCTCAGGGTTTTCTAGATATAAGATCATATCATCTGCAAACAATGACAGTTTTACTTCTTCTTTTCCAATTTGGATGCCTTTTATTTCTTTGTCTTGCCGGATTGCCCTGGCTAGCACTTCCAGCACAATGTTGAATAACAGTGGTGACAGCGGGCATCCTTGTCTTGTTCCTGATCTTAGAGGGAAGGCTTTCAGTCTCTCACCATTGAGTACTATGCTGGCTGTGGGTTTTTCATATATGCTCTTTATCATGTTGAGGAAGTTTCCTTCAATTCCTACCTTTTGAAGTGTTTTTATCAAAAAGGGATGTTGGGTTTTGTCAAATGCTTTTTCAGCATCTATTGAGATGATCAATTGATTTTTCCCTTTCGAGTTTTTAATGTGTTGTAATACATTGATTGTTTTTCTTATGTTGAACCACCCTTGCATGCCTGGAATGAACCCCACTTGGTCATGGTGTATGATTTTTTTAATGTGTCTTTGGATTCGATTTGCAAGTATTTTGTTGAGGATTTTTGCATCTATATTCATTAGGGAGATTGGCCGGTAGTTTTCCTTTTTTGTAACATCTTTGCCTGGTTTTGGTATTAGATTGATGTTAGCTTCATAAAATGAGTTAGGTAGTGTTCCCTTTTCTTCAATGTTTTGAAAGAGTTTGAGTAAGATTGGTGTCAGTTCTTTCTGGAAAGTTTGGTAGAATTCCCCTGTGAAGCCATCTGGCCCTGGGCATTTATTTGTGGGAAGATTTTTGATGACTGATTGGATCTCTTTGCTTGTGATGGGTTGGTTGAGGTCTTCTATTTCTTCTCTGGTCAGTCTAGGTTGTTCATATGTTTCCAGGAAATTGTCCATTTCTTCTACATTGTCCAGTTTGTTGCCATACAGTTGTTCATAATATCCTCTTATAATTTTTTTAATTTCTTCAGGATCTGCAGTTATGTCACCTTTTTCATTCATTGTTTTGTTTATATGGGTCTTCTCTCTTTTTGATTTTGTCAGTCTAGCTAGGGGCTTGTCAATCTTGCTGATCTTCTCAAAGAACCAACTTTTGGTGACATTTATCCTCTCTATTGTTTTTTTGTTCTCTATGTCATTTATTTCTGCTTTAATCCTTGTTATTTCTTTTCTTTTACTTGGTTTAGGATTGGTTTGCTGTTCATTTTCTAGCTTCTTCAGTTGATCCATTAGTTCTTTGATTTTGGCTCTTTCTTCCTTTTTAATATATGCGTTAGTGCTATAAATTTCCCCCTTAGCACTGCTTTTGCTGCATCCCATAGGTTTTGGTATGTTGTGTTCTCATTTTCATTCGTCTCTATATATTTAGCAATTTCTCTTGCTATTTCTTCTTTAACCCACTGATTGTTTAGGAGTGTGTTGTTTAACCTCCAGGTATTTGTGAATTTTCTAAGTCTCTGATGGTTATTGACTTCTAATTGTATTCCATTGTGGTCAGAGAATGTGCTTTGAATAATTTCAATCTTTTTAAATTTATTGAGGCTTGTTTTATGTCCCAGCATATGATCTATTCTGGAGAAAGTTCCGTGAGCACTAGAAAAGTATGTGTATCCTGGTGATTTGGGATGTAATGTCCTGTATATGTCTGTTAAATCTAATTCATTTATCAGATTGTTTAGGTTTTCAATTTCCTTATTGGTCTTCTGTCTGGTTGATCTATCTATAGGAGAGAGTGATGTGTTGAAGTCTCCCACAATTATTGTGGAAGCATCAATTGCTTCCTTTAGTTTTGCCAGTGTTTCTCTCATGTATTTTGTGGCACCTTGATTGGGTGCATAGACATTTACGATTATTTCTTCTTGCTGAATTGCCCCTTTTATTAGTATGTAGTGGCCTTCTTTGTCTCTCAAAACATCCCTGCATTTGAAGTCTATTTTATCTGAGATTAATATTGCTACACCTGCTTTCTTTTGGCTGTAGCTTGCATGAAATATTTTTTTCCATCCTTTCACTTTCAGTTTCTTTGTGCCCCTGTGTCTAAGATGAGTCTCTTGTATGCAACATATTGATGGTTCATTTTTTTTGATCCATTCTGCGAATCTATATCTTTTAATTGGGGAGTTTAATCCATTTACATTCAACGTTATAACCGTGAAGGCATTTCTTGAATTGGCCATCTTATCCTTTGGTTTATGTTTGCCATATTTTTCCCTCTCTCTATTAATATCCTTTATTGTACCCATACCGAATCTCTTTAGTACTGAACCTTTCTCCAAGTCTCTCTGTCCTTTCTTTGTTTCTCTGTCTGTAGGGCTCCCTTTAGTATCTCCACTAGGGCAGGTCTCTTGTTAGCAAATTCTCTCAGCATTTGTTTGTCTGTGAAAAATTTAAGCTCTCCCTCAAATTTGAAGGAGAGCTTTGCTGGATAAAGTATTCTTGGCTGGAAATTCCTCTCACTCAGAATTTTAAATATATCGTGCCACTGCCTTCTTGCCTCCATGGTGGCTGCTGAGTAGTCACTACTTAGTCTTATGCTGTTTCCTTTGTATGTGGTGAATTGCTTTTCTCTTGCTGCTTTCAGAACTTGCTCCTTCTCTTCTGTGTTTGACAGTGTGATCAGTATATGTCTCGGAGTGGGTTTATTTGGATTCATTCTATTTGGAGTTCGCTGAGCATTTATGATTTGTGTATTTATGTTGTTTAGAAGATTTGGGAAGTTTTCCCCAACAATTTCTTTGAATACTCTTCCTAGACCTTTACCCTTTTCTTCCCCTTCTGGGACACCAATGAGTCTTATATTCGGACGTTTCATATTATCTATCATATCCCTGAGGTCCATTTCGATTTTTTCAATTTTTTTCCCCATTCTTTCTTTTATGCTTTAATTTTCCATTCTGTCATCTTCCAGGTCACTGATTCGTTGTTCAACTTCCTCTAGTCTTGTACTATGAGTGTCCAGAATCTTTTTAATTTGGTCAACAGTTTCTTTAATTTCCATAAGATCATCCATTTTTTTATTTAGTCTTGCAATGTCTTCTTTATGCTCTTCTAGAGTCTTCTTGATTTCCTTTATATCCCATACTATGGTCTCATTGTTCATCTTTAGTTCTTTGAGTAGCTGCTCTAGGTGCTGTGTCTCTTCTGGTCTTTTGATTTGGGTGCTTGGGCTTGGGTTATCCATTTCGTCTGGTTTTTTCATATGCTTTATAATTTTCTGTTGTTTTTGGCCTCGTGGCATTTGCTGAACTTGATAGGGTTCTTTTAGGGTTTGTAGGCCTATTGAAGTCCTTATCTCTAATTTATCAGATCTACAGCTTCGTGGAGTACACTTTCTCTAACTAAGCAGCAGGTGGCGTCCACGAGCCACCTGTTCTCTACAAGCCAGTTCTCCCCTGCTTAGCCTTTTTGGTGAGTGGGGGAGTGAGTCTTGTGGGGCCCAATTGGTGTACCAAGCTTGCGTGTGTAGTTGGTGTTGCCTGCCCTGTATGTGGGGCGTGTTTCTGGGCAGTCGGGGAGGGGGGGTGGCCCTAACAATCAAATCTCCCTGGTGATCCTAGAGTTTTAAAGCTGCTGCAATAGTCTAATCCTTCAGTTCAGTCCTGCCACCGGTTGTCTCTGCCACTGACCCACAAGTCCTTGGTATTGGCGTATGGCTCCCGAGACTTGCAAGTGGGCCCCTCTTCCAGGCTGTGCACCCCGGGTCCTCTGTTGAGGGATGACTGTGCTATGTCACAGGTGAGTGCCGTCCCCCCAGGGCAGTTCTGGGCTGCTGGGCTGTGTAGGGAGGCTCCCAGTCTGCTCAAATGATGGCTGAGTGGGGCTTTGTTAATTCACACTGCTCCACCTTCCCAACTCTGGGACAATCAGCTGAGGTTGCAGGGAAGGCTAATGTCCACGCCCAGTTTTGTGGTGTGTGCCTGTTATTTGAAGCACTTCCGTCACATTGGGTTGTCTGGGGCAGCTCTGGGCTATGGGGCTGGCGATGGGCAGGAGTGTTTCCTGTCCACCAGGATGGTGGCTGTGAGCGTACACCCCCCTTTTCTTGGGAAGTTGTGGTGTTTAGTGAATTTTCTCAGCCACTGGATTATTGCCTTTTGTCTCAGAGCTCTCTTAGTTCTGCTCTTGACTTGACATGCCCAAATTGAAAGTCTTTGAAGCTTTCTGTATTGGGCTTCTTAGAGTAATTGTTTTAGAAAAAAGGATTAAAAAAAAAAAAAAAGGCCCTCCTCAGAGATCTAATGGGTTATTGAAATGCTAATAGACAAAGCAACCAGGGCCATTAAGGAAAGGTCCACAGGGCAGAGAGATCAGCTTTTCTTCGGGATTTGCATATGCGCCTCAAGGCCTGAGCTCCGCCCTTCCCCTTTCTGTGTCCACCAGAACTCCAAAAATCCTCTGCTTTTATTTTGGAGTTTTTCGTGTTGTTTTTTTTTTTTTTCTATGCCTGTCTCCTCTCTGCTGGGCTGGCTGCTCTCAGATTCTCTGGTGTCTGGTCTCAGTCTATCTATGGTTGGAGTTTGGATCAGTAGAATGAGTTTCCGATAAGGGCTGCCACTGCAGTTCTCACTTCTCCTTCCCGGAGCTGACAGCCCCTCCTCCCACGGGACTGAGCCTGGCAGGGAGGGGCACGGGTCCCCTGGCCACAAAAACTTACAGATTTCACTGATCTCAGCAGTTTGACATTTTCATGAGTGTTGTATGAAGTATGCGCAAAGACAGATTGCTCTGTGGTGTCCAGTCCACGCAGTTCCTGGTTTTCTACCTACTTTCCTGGAGGAGTAACTAAAACATACAGCTCACCAGTCTGCCATCTTGCCCCGCCCCCCAGAAGGTAATGTTTTTTAAAAAAATTCCTAAGGTCTGACAAGTGTGAACTCATGCCAAAGAAAATATGGAGACTGGTACTATATTTACTATTAATTGCATAACCTTTGACTGCATACTAAGAAATTAATAGAATACTTATTTGGAATATGTTGAGACATGTGCATTAAAAAAAGGAATAATAGAAACAAAAAAAAATGTATATGCAAGGATATTCATCTCAGTATTGCTTATAAAGGACAAAATGGGGGCTGGAGTAGGGAGAAAACAACCTAATATTCAAGAGTAGAGGATTGGTCAAATAAATTATGGTAAACCCATATGATGGAATACTATGCAGTCATTTAAAATGATGTTTTCATAAAACATTTGGTGTCAAGGGGAAAATGGAAACAATATAATACAAGGTGATAAAAGATGGCTACAAAATAGTATGTACAGAGAAAACCCATCTATACACAGGAAAAAAAACCTGGAGATAAATGCGCAGAATGCGACCAGTGGTTATCATCTCTGAGTAAGGGGATCACAGAGTACTTTTATTTTTTTCCTTACACGTTTGGGTACTTCCCAGTTTTTACAATGAACACGTATTACTTGTGCAAATAGAAAAAAGAGCAGTAATGTTGTGGGAGCTTGGGTTAGTCATCTCACCCTCCAAGCCTCTGTTTCCCGCCCCTCCCTGGTACCCTCCTGGGAGTGGATGGCATAGAGAGGAACCAGACCAGCCCCTGCTCCCCAGTGCTCACGCTGGAGGCCTTTCCCCCAGCCCCAGTGGGGAGAGCAAACCCAACAAATGTTTTCTCCTTTAGCCTCCACTTTCACCAGATTGCTTATCAGGAATCAAATGGATCTGGTGGCTGTTTCAATTCTTTCCCATCCTCTGGCGACAGCAGTGACTAGCTGAGTTGTCCTACCTGGGACAGGCTCAGGGGTTACCATGCCAGGCCCAGGCTGCCAACAGGCCTGGCAGGAAAGGTGAAGAAGTGAGGCCAGAGAGGGCCATGAGTGCACGTCAGATGGAATGGAGTCTGGCTGTGCCCACAGTCAGCCCCGTTACGGTGCCTGAGGACATGGCAATGACCCTAGGAGGTCGAGTCCAGGGCTAGGCCCAGTTGTGGGCAAGTGCAGATAGCAAGAAACACCACAGTGGCCCAAGACAGTGCCTGGCGTGTAATAGACGCTCAATAAATATTTGTTGTGTGTAGGAATAAATGACACAGTCCCTGGGGTTCAAGACTTTCCACCAGAAAATGCCAGCCAGGGCCAGGGGTCTGGGCAGAGACAAGCTCACTGGGCATGGGGACTGGAGAAAGCCTGGCTGCATTTTAGAGAAATGGTGCAGAACAGTAGGGAAAGCAGCGGCTTAGGATTCTACCCAGGTTTGAATACCACCTCTACAGCTTCAGTGACTGCGTCCTCTTGGGCAGTTCACCTTACCTCCCTGGGCCTCATTTCCTCATCCGCGACGCAAGGATAATTCTTCCCATCTCGTGGGGCTGTTTGATGAGGTTTCGATGAGCTCATGTAAAGCATGTGAAGCACGACTACCAGGTCTGAGTCAGTGGCTCTGGAGCATTGTGAGAGGGGAGTAAGGCAGGACATGTGCTGTGACCCAGCCAGCACTTGGGGGATCACGTAGGCATTTTGTGGCCCAGGAGCCTGGGCTGGTCACGGCAGCAGGCACCAGCCCTGCTTGAAACTGAGGCTGCCCGCCTCTCCCTGCCCAGCTCAGGGACTGGCCGGGCCTAGGCCTGGAGGTGGATGGAGCAACTGAGGCACAGAAGCAGAGAGGGGCTGGTCAGTGACGAGTGGCCAAAAAGGGTAGGAGAAAAGGGTCAGCCGAAGTCTTGGTTCTGAGACCCAATGGGATCCTCAGATAGGGGAGGCAGGTCTGCTCTTTCTTGAGGATAGGTTTGGTCTATAGGCTTGTTTGGAATCTCCCCTACTTGAGGGGACTTGTCTCCACAAGGAGTTCTTGTAGCTGTTTGCTGGGTGTGCTCCAAGATCACACTCAGACCTCCCATTCCTTCACACACTGTTTTATTCAGAATGGCTCCCTAACTCCATGGCAACAGCCTGAGGCACAAAAGGGTGGGCCGTTTTCAAAGATGAGGTGCCTGTCTTCACACATTCCCTCTTCTCACACCTTCCCTCCCCTCACACCTTCCTGGCTCCTCTTCCTGGAGCTTTCTCATTGCCAAGTCCTCTCCCCCAAATCTTTGGGATTATCTTTACTTGAAAAGTACATCTTGCTAATTGTTAACTCGGCTAATCCACCAGTCCTGTCACTTCCCACTCCCTCCTGGCTGCCTTCTGAGGTAGGTACCTCCGTACTATATGTCAGTCAGCCTTAACCAGACAGTGAGCCTACTTGGGTTGGGGGTTCTTGTGTCTTTATTCATCTTTCTGCCATTTGCAGATCCTAGCACAGTGCCTGTCACAGAGCAGGTGCTCAACAAACATTGGTTGGCTGTCAAAGAGTGAGGGGGTGAAAGACACCACAGTGGTGGAAACATGATGTAACACATTTGTGGAAATCGATAGAACTGTACACCACAAGGAATGAGCCCTGATGTAAAATAAGGACTTTTGTATACAGTAACATATCAATATTGGTTCATCAACTGTAACAAATATACCACACCAATGCAAGATGTTATTCATAGTGGAAATGATGTGTGGCGGTGAGGGAGGATATAGGAACTCTACTTTCTGCACAAGTTTCATGTAAACCTAAAACTGCCCTAAAAACAAAGTTCATTATTAAAAAAACAATGAAATGTAGTCCTAAAATTCTCTGTAAGTAGAGTTTTCAGTACATCCTGGACATTTCCAGTGACCAGGCCCTATCTTATGTTTACATGGAACTTTGATTTAAATACTTTGACCACAAACATTTATTTAGCATGCTGTCTTAGGCATGAGTAAATGTTTTTGTGTCCTTGTAGAATGTATTGCTGTGACTGGATTTTTGTCTTTTGTGAAATTGTTTTAAAAATAAAAGAGTGAGGGTGTAGCAGACACTGTGTGTGGCCACCCAAAAACCACTGGCAACATCCCCCCACTCTTCCCCGTTTCCTCCTACTGTGCAGTTGGAAGAGAAGCACTTGATTTCCCAGCTACTCTTGCAGCAACAGTTCCGGCCAATGAGAGGTAAGTGGAAGTCTTTGAGGAAAGCTTTCTTTCCAGAATAAGAGGCAAACTTTCCTAAGAGAAAGCCTCTGCCTACTGGTGCAGAAGCCATCTTACAACCACGAGGCAACAAGCAGCACTCAGAATGGCCAAGTGAAAAAGGAGAAAGTACCTTGGTTGTTCGTGGCATCACTGGGGCTGTGAGCATTGGGAGGCTGACCAACATCGTGGCTTGCCTGGGACCCAGGGGTTTCTGGGATGCAGGACTTTTGATGCTAAAATGGGGACAGTCCTGGGCGAGCCTCATCGCGGGTCTCCCTAAACCCAACCCTGGACTGTTCATCTGCAGAGACATCTTACTATGTGAGAAAAAGAGGCCTCTGTTTATCTCAGCCAGTGCACTCGGGTTTTTCTGTTATTTGTAGTCAAAAGCATTCCTAGCTGATGCATAAGGAAAGTTGATGTTTTTGCGATTCCACAAATGGACTTGTACAGAGTGTGCGTGTCGTTCACAGGGGTGGGTTTTGTAATCCCCATTTTACTGGTGAGAAAACTGAGGCAACAAAAGTTTCGCTCAACTTGAATCTAAGTCCTGTATGTTCCATGCCACGCACTTTTCCCTCCCATGCTGGCCTGGCTGCTCAATTCATTTTAATTCAATATATGATCACTTATTTAACTTTATTCCAGGAGTGGGCATCATGCTTTTCAAATGAATAAGGTCACTGTGAGACACAATCACTGCCTTTTTATTGCATCTTTCTGGACAGGTCAAAAAATCCTGGTGATCCAACTCGTTACTCGATCACTGCTGTTAATGAATGAATGACTGAATGAATAAAAGAGAACAGTTTACATAGATTAAAAAACTTTAATTAAAAGTAATTAAAAAGTATTTTTGAATGGTTCAAAAGGTGCAAAAGGGAAGGTAGTAAAAAGTCTCCTTTCTGCCCCTGTTGTCTTATAGGTGAGAGCTAGGAAAATCGCCATTAGTTTTAAATTGATGGTTTTGAAGGTGGATAATAAAGATAATCCTTTAAATTTGTATTTGGCTTTTGAGATTATGAAATACTTACAAAGTCACATCTCCTTTTCTTCTCCTGGCTGTGTTGGGGAAAGTTTTCTTCAGACCCCCTTTATAGTCAGTTCTTGGCAGATCTTGCCCCCACTTTCCCCATCCCCACCCACTGGAAGTCAAGACTTTCCTCTGGAGTCCTTGCTCCTTGGCAGGTGGCCTGAAGACACAGCCTGGCTGATGCTGTGATTCTTTTGGGGCTGCCTGGCTTTGTGAGCTCTCTGTGCGTCTGTATCACACACTGCACTGTTCTCAGCCTCTCCCAGTAGAGGCTGTTGATTGGCTGTTGCCGGGCTTACCTGATCTTGCGTCTGTGTAGCATGGCAAACCCTTCAACAGCATATCTGGTGCACACTTCTCTGACAGTTTGCATATTTGTTTACAGCTTACCCCTTATTAAAAATAGTGTTGATGAAGAGTCTGTGATAATGTGGGAAGATCTTTATGTTAATTGAAAAAGCAGAATAGATATCTTGATATTTGTATGTATCTATCTAACCACGTATTTAAAACTCTAAGAACAAAACCTATGTATAGAAAACTTCCTGGAAATAACTCATGATTTCCTCCCTCTCAGCCCAATTGTGCCTCTTCCCTCAGGGGCTCTCATCTCAGGTGAGACCCAAGCAGTTTCCCAAGCCAGAACCCTTGGCACTATCGTCCTCAAGTCCTCTTCCTCCATCGCCATCACCAGCACCACTGCCCATCCAGACTCTCATGTGGTTCTGTCAATTCTACCTCCCTCACATCTCTCCAATCTCTTCATTTTTCTCCATCCCCACTGCAACCACCCTGATTCTGGCCCCCACCCTCTCATACCCAGACTTCTGCAACATCCTTAAAGCCAGCCTCCCAGCTTCAAGTCTTGCTCTGCCTTACTCCATTCTCCATACTTCAGCCAGTTAACAGTTTGATTTCCTGCCAGGTCTGTTAAGCCTCCTCTCTTGCCTTTCCAGGCCTCACCTGCCTGCTATTGCCGTGCCACTCGCAGCAAGCCCATGCCTTCCCGCTTACCTCCAGGCCTTGCACAGCCTGTTCTGTGTGCTGGGCCCCTTCCCTGGACTGGTGCCTACTGATCCTTCAGGTCTCAGCTTCACTGACTTTTAAGGAAACAAGGGTAAGACAGAAACATCGACCCAGTTAGCTAAATAGTGATGATGTGTTTTCATCGTAATGCATATATAGCTCAGTTAGTCCATCATTCATTCATTCATTGAAGAATCATTAATTCTGCTCTGATTTATCAGGCGTAATACATCTAAAGGCTCAGGGCACCACTGGTTGTAGATGCCAGCCCAGTTGTCCCTGAACCTATAGCAGGACTGTCTTTTTGCAGATTCAGTCAGTCAGTGTCTTCATCTTTCATTTATATTTATTCAACAAATGATCATGCAAAGATGGAGAGAAGAGAATCCCTGTCTTCAAGGGCCATGTCTGGTGGAGGACATAAACTTACCAACAAATCATTGCGCTACATGGTTAATGCCAAGAAGCAGACAAAGCCCCTGGGTGGAGGGGGAGTCAGGAACATTTCACAGTGGAACTAATGATTGAGCTGACAGGTGAGTAGGTATTTAACAGGGACACAGGCCATGAGAGATAGGGGAACAAAGAGGAGAAGGAGAGAGGCTTATTTCAAAAGAGGAAATAGCAGGTACAAAGGCTCAGAGATGTGTTAAGTTTTGGCTTATAGGTGGACCTAGGTAATTTATGCAGAATGACCAGTACTGGTGGGAGAGGGGGAAGGGTGGGGGCGGTTACTGGGAAGCACCCACCACCCTACTGTTACTGACAAATCCAGTGGATTCTCTGCCCAATGCACTCAGATGACCAATTCCTGAGACACCAGGTTTTTAAAGAGAAAGAGTTTATTGCTAGGGGCAAAGCAGGAGAGTGGATGGCCTATTGGCCCAAAAATCTGTCTCCCCAAATGTAGTAATTCTGATAGTTTTATAATATTAAAAGATGGGAAGGTTTTAGGAAAATGAGCACAATGGCTCTTGATGATGTAATTAGAAGTGATCTAATTATTGAGCACACACAGATTTATTACATGCTTAGTCACAGAAAGTATGTAAAAAAAATTGTAGCCTTAATATGATGATGGGCATGATTTTTAGTATTATAATGAAGTATAGGTGACTTGTAGGTTAAAGTCTAAGCTACTATGTATGTCAGGAGGGCCTATTTTGGTTAGATCCAGCTCAGTTATCAAGATAATTTTGGACTTGGGGTGGTTTAGTTCTGGGCTGACCCAAGGCCTTTCATTGATAAACAGGGGCTGCCTTTAGTGATCGTAAGACTCTGAAGTTGAAAAACTGGATAAATGGGTACAAGTGAAGGTCAGTCACAAGGTTTTTACAATCACAAGGGCACAAGATAAAGACTACACAATCATTATCTGAGATCAAGGCAGCTGGGTTACAGAGATTTCAGGTATTTTCCTCTGTATACTCTAATATACCAGGGGGTAGAAAGGAATATCCATATAATAATTCAGTAATCATCATCAGCCCTTAAATCCTAACTTCTTGGTCACACTACCTGCTGCTTGGCACTTCATGCTCCTCCAGAGTGGAAACTCTTCTTCCTTCCCTCCCCAGATCCTACCTGTCCTCAAGACCCACTCAAAATCCTTTTTTTTCCCCATGATTTTTCAATATATATCAAACAGATGGACATTTGTTTCCATTCTGCTTTCTACACTACCATTTACAGACATCATAACAAATCCCACTTTCCTACCAAATTGTAAGCTCCTTGAAGCTGGGTACTCTGGTTTACGCTTTTTCTCAAATTCCCCTGGGCCAAGAAAGACACCAGTGCTGCTCGGTGAATCCTCTCTGAAGCAACACCCCCTGGGCAGGGATCTCTAAAGGCAAAGGCCCAGGCTGTGCTGACAGCAAGTACTGACTGACGGGCGCATCTCTCGAGTCATACCTTCCTGCTGGATCACGGGCTTGCAGTGACAGTTAGGCGCCTTTAGCCTGGATCTCTGAAATGTGGAAAGATTCTTGGAGAAGAGATAAGTAATAATGTTAAAACAAATTTAAAGAGATTCCGTCTGGAAGTTCTTAGCTCCAAACAACATTTGAATTTACCAATAATGTCTCACCCACGGAAAGAGAACATTTTTGCCATCTGTGCAGCCCTGGACTTACGGACAGAAGAACCAGGTCTTGGCTCCGTCTCTGCCGTGCATTAGCCTTATAATCTTGGACAAACCATTTATGCATTTTTGAGCCTCAGTTTCCCCATCTGTACAGCAGAGACAATAACACCTGTCTCACAGGGTTACCGTGGTCATTAAACATGGTAATGGATGTAAAGTTGATTGATAGAAGGTGAAGTGTCATTTGAAAATCTGAGAGCACTTTAATCTTTATTACAAACTGAAATAATCTTCCCTCTGATTCACAGCATTCAAAAGCCAGATACAAGGACTCCGCAGGGAAGTAAGTGAACTATACTTATGTTAAGGAGAGAAAGCCTACTATAACTGCCTATGTGTAGAATAGTCGTGTCTGCCTTACTCGGGATTGCAGATGCCAGGATAGCCGTGGTTCAGACTAGGAAAGGTACCCTGCCTTGTACCCCAATGGAACTGCACCAGCTGAGGAAATTGCCCAGGCTCAGCTCTCAGAACATCAGCTTTTCCCAGAGAAAATTCAGTGCTCCAGGTTGTCCTCTTAGAAAGAAGCTTCTGCTTTGATTTGTCTGGGAAGAGTAACTAAACAACACAATAAAAGTGGGTCCCAAACCAAAGACCTTAAAAAAGAAGGGGAGAAGGAGATTGGAAAGGAAAGACCTCATGTCCACATGGTGGGCACCAATCTAATGTGCAGAGGCGTGAAGCCTGTCTCTGATACTAACTAGCTGTGTGACTTGGGAAACTCACCCAACCTCTCTGAACCTCAATTTCCACATCTGTAAAATGAGCATACTCATACCTATCTTTTGGTATTATTTAAGGATTAAATGTTTTGCAAAATGAAAATAAGCTCTATAGGTAGGAGTTGACTAAAACTTTATCTGCTTGGAATAATCACTCAGACAGCCCAAATGACCTACGTGTCTCTGGGCTGCCACAGGATTGTCCAATAAGGGGCTTAGGTGGGATTCCAAGAACCACCCCCCAAGGTCAGAGAAGGCAGGTGAGGGGTGTGCCATGAAAGCCAGGTGGTTTGCACAAGTAATCCTGTGCACCTTCTCCCTCCCAGGGGTGGCCATGCTGCCTCCCACCCACCCACCCACCCCTACCTACCTGCACTCCCCACTTTACAGTTCTCTGGGCCCTTCCACTTGCTTTATCTTTTTGATCTTCCCAATAAACCTGTTAGGTTAGGGGAGCAGATGACAAACCCTCCCTCCACCCACATACTTTTTATAGATGACCTGCCTGAGGCCACAAAGCTCTAAGGGACAACTTCAAGTCTTTGGCCTCTGCAGCCCAAAAGCCCCATCTCAGGGGTCAGCTGGAATTTGGACCCAGGTTTCTAACAGCCTTGCTCTGCCCACAGCCCAAGCCATGAGCCAGAGCTGCAGGCTTGGGGGTAAACAGACCCGTCTCCCCCCATTAGCATGGAGTACCCTGGCAACCTGGGCTAGGCTGGACACCTGGTTCTACCCACAATTTTTTACTTTCCTGTGATGGTTTCCAAGGAGACCAGTAGGCACTCGCTCCCTGTGTGTAATTCAGGAGCACACTGTTGGCCCCACACTTTGATAAATGGGCTTCCATGAGCGAGTGGGCAGTGACTGAAGCCCTGCCAGCCGTGTGGGCCACCCCTCTGCATCACCCGCTCTCAGATGCGATTAGGTGCGTGTGTCACAATGCTTGTTCATGCCATTGTCCTGTCAAGTGGCTGCAATTGCATTTGGCTGCCAACTTGCTTGGCCTTTTGCATCTTCCCATCCTCCTCCCTCTTCCTTCAAGTAATGCTTAATCCATCATCACAGATTTTACAAGGAAGATCCAGGGTGCATGTGTGAAGTTCCTGTGTCTTCCCCCACTAAAGCCACTTCAAAATTATCACTCCAGATAATGAAAAAATATGCTACATGGTTGAGGAGGGAGGCTTCATGGCCTGGCCCCATTTCTGCTGGTGCAGAGGAGGAGTGTGGTAGCTTTTAACCCTGCCCCCAGCCTCTCTGAGCTGGAGATCAGGGAGGGGATTCAGGCATTTGTTCATTTGACGTATTTTAATTGAGCACATACTATGGGCTAGGCACTGTTCTAGACACTGGGAATAAGGCAGTGAGCAAAACAGATTTAAAAAAAAACCTGCCCTTGGAGGGCTAACATTCAGGGTCCCTTGTTGCTCCAGTGAAGCCTATCTGTTTGTAGTTGCCCACACACGCACAGCATTTCATGTCTTGGCCTCTGCTCCTGTGCTGTTCTGCTGCCTGGACTGCCCGTCCCACCTGCCCTCACCTGGCTCTGCTTGGGCATCACCTCCTGCAGGAAGCCTCCCCGATACCCAGACGGGGCAGAGCAGCCCATTTTGCTCTTGAGCTCCCGTAGCACCTGAAGTCTCAGTCCCTCCTGTCTCTGGACTTATATTCCCACAGTGTAGGACTTATATTCCCACAGTGTAGGCAGTTTGGGTTTATGGTCCACTTCTCCCATTTTTTCTGTTGGCAGCGACCCTGACTTTTCACCGTTGTATCTCCAGAACCTGGCACAGTGTCTGGCACAGAGTAGGTGCTCAATAAAGGCCAGAATGAATGAAAAACTAAATAAAACACCTCTTGAGTGAGATAAAAGTAAAGGGACTGAGGGCGAGAGAGCGAGAGAGCACAGGCCAAAAGGGGAGAACGAACAAGGGAGTATTTTATTTTTACAACATTGGAAGGTAAGATTAAGTTAACTGCCCCTCATTCCTTTCTCCAGAGAGCTAAATACTTCTAGTTGCCGTAACCTTTTATTTCACATCCAGCTCATTGCCCAACACTTTAATCATCTTTGCCATTCACATCCCTCTGTGCCTTTCCCACATTTTCCAGAGGCTGCTTTTGCGTTTGTGTTGTGCTCAGAAAAGGGAGGACCCAGAGCCTGTTCCCTGACAGCATCCTTTCCACTTAATTAGCTTGGTGATTCCTCAATTCCCTGAGCCTCCCAACCCGTGACCTGGTGGCTGTTTGCAGGAGCCCTGCCTCTGGGCACCAGCAAATTATCTTCCCTGAGAAGTAGGTGGAGAGAATTTAATTGGTGATTATGCTAATTATTTCCTTTTCTGTGTCAGGGACTGCTCCAAGGGAAGCTTCTGCACTGAGGAGGTGGGGTAGTGAGTTTTGGTGGAAAAATGCCTGGAGAGGCTCTGAGCTCTGAAGCTGGGTGTGGAAAGTCCGGGTCTGAGGAGACTTCTGAGGCGGAGCGTCTTGGAAGATTTGGCGCCATTCAAATATGATGGCGGGGGTGGGGTTGCCGGGAGCATGGAAGTTCTAGGCTCTTTCATCTGAGTTACTTCATTTAATCGTTATTACAACCCTGTGAGGTAGATATCATCTCCATTTTTCAGGTGATGAAACTATGTGGAAACCACCCACAGATGGAGGGACATTCCCAAAGTTGCCCCACTAGGAGGGAAAACACGGTGTGGGGAGGACCATTCTAACCTGGATCTTGTAACTCCAAATTCAGGATGTTTTCTGTCCCCCCACAGCTTCTTCTCATGGTGGAATCCCAGTATCAGTGATGAAAGAAGAGGCAGTATTCGGGGTAGCACTGAATTCAGATGACACAGCCCCAGGATGCAGCACAAAACCACATTTTATAGATACAGAAATTGAGATGAAATAACTTGCCCAGGGAAATAGGGCTAATAAGTAAGCAGTGGAACTGGGATTTGAGCCCAAGTTACTCTGATTCTGAATCCTGTGACCAAAATAATTGTGCTCTGCTGCTTTCCCCAATGTGGAGTTATGGTATATATACTTACAACTATCCAGGACTACAGAAGTTTAGCTGGCAAAATTCTGAAAGATCTTTTATTAATGCCCAGAACACAGACACTAGTGGTGTGGAGTAATACAAAGAACATGAGAAGACTTCCAGTTAAACATGGTGATTTCCTGCATTTATTTCTTCTCCCTTTATTATAGATTGCTTATATATATAAAATATATTATATATACATATATTTAGAGAAGTTGCAGAGTTACAGAAAAATCATGCAGAAAATACAGAGTTCCCATACACCCCCCCATTATTAACACCTTGCATTAGTGCTGTACCTTTGTTAAAACTGATGAAAGAATATTATTATTGTACTGTTAACTGTAGTCCATAGTTTATATTAGGGTTCGCTGTTTGTGTTGTATATCTTATGTTTTTTTTTTTTAATTTATTCTAGTAACATGTATACCTCTAGCCAAGATTTTTACTGAAGATGTCTGCAACAATTTCTCCTATCCCTGTACACATTGACTTTTTGCAATGTGACTTAGACACTTCTCCCATCCAGAGGTAAAGTGTTGAACCTGGGCTGACTTCCTTTGACCAATAGGATGTAGCAGACGTGATGGTCTGTGACTTCTAAGGCTAGGCTTTAAGAGACCTTACAGCTTCTGCTTTTAACCTTTTGGAACATTGCTGTGGGACCACTGTATAAGGAAGCTGCTCCACTCCACTGGGAGATGAGGAGAGCTGAGGCACCCCATTTAATGGCCAGCACCAACTGCCAGATATGAGCAAGGCCAAGCTGGGCCATCCGTCCCAGCTGGCTGCTAACTGGATGCAGCTGCAAGAGTGAATCCAGGCAAAACTAACAGAGGAACACCCAAATGGTCAACAGAATAATGAAAAATAATAAATTACTGTTGTTTTAAGCCACTAAGTTTTGGGGTGATTTGTTTTACAATGGATAACTGATACATCCTCCCAAATCCCACCTTACTTTCCCTCCTCCAGAAGTAGACCATTCATAATGGAATTGCAATAGCATTAGTCCATGAGGATAAGCAGAACAAGAGAGAATACCACTGGAAAGGAAAGACTCCAAACATTTCTGGGCAGTCAGGTGCATGGGGTAATAATCTCTGAGGAGAGCTGAGGAAGCCACATTCCACAAGGACCTAAGAAAGGAATATGGTGGGGAGTGGTCCAGTGGGCTCCACAGAATCTCCAAGGGTTTGGCGCTTAAAGGAACCAGTCACAGAAGATAGGACCGAGGCCTGGGGCCAAGAAACAGGCAGCCACCCTTTCTTTTGTTTTCTTATAGAAGAGATCAGAAGCTCATTCTCTGGAGAAGTTAAATGGAGATGCTGTGGACTCAGGGACTCGGTCACAACAGAGGTTGAGAGTGAGGCCGGAGGTTAAGCACTGAGAGATTAATTAAAAACTATAAATAAGTTATGGGACCTTCAGATTCCCTAACTATACCCAGAACATAAGCAACTATGTGCCACTGCTTTTTCAGGCAGGTGACTGGAGGATCCTTCTATGGATAAATTGTACTATGCTTCCCCCTATCACCACCACCATCTTCAACTCCTAGGAAAAGACCTCCATCAGATGTCATTTAAGGATTCTCAAGAAGAAGGTAAATAGTCTTCTAGCCATCTGGTCGCTCTATTACGATGCCATGTAGACTCAAGCCTGACCTTCTCTTAAATATGAAGGATCACCAGACATTTGAAGAAAGCCTCTGCCATGAAACAGAGAGGTCGAAATAAACAGAAAAAAGGAACTCACAGGAACCGGATACAATACAGCAAGCAGAAAAACCTTAAAAAACAAACAAACAAAAAAACTAATAAATTAATAACCTCAGGAAAATAAAACATAAAAATAGGATTCCATGAAAAAGGAACAGAGAAGAAACTGCTCCCAGAAATTTAAAATATAACTAAAGTAAAAAATTTCCAATAAAAGGGTGCCCAGCACAATGGATGAAAAAAGATTCATACCAGAGCACATCAATATCAAATTTTAAAGCATGAGATAAAGAGAATATCCGGAAAGTCCCAGAGAGAGAAAACATCTCATGGACAAAGGAATGCAAATTAGAAGGACATCAAAATTTTCACCAGAAACACTGAAAAGAACACCATAGAGAAATTCCTTCAAAATTCTGAAGGAAAAGAGTTTTCAACTCAGAATTCTATACCTAGCCAAACTGTCAACCAAATGTGAAGGGAAAATAAAGGCCTTTTCAGACATGCAGGACTCAAAAAATGTATACATCATGAGATCAGAAGCCAAGGCCTTGGGGAAAAGGTTTCCAGCACAGGAAAAAGGCAAAGGGAAGTCCCAGGGCAAGCAGGGGATTGCCTCCATGGGAGGGATCAAAAGCAGCTCCCAGATGGGGCATTCTGAGCAGGGAGAAGGCAGCCCCGGCTCTTTTGGGGACTGGTGAGCAGGCTGCAGCCAGGCAGGGAGGTCCTGCCCTCTGACCTTCCAGGGTCCTGACCTCGGGCAGCCAACAGTGGCTGTGTGCCCGACCCAACCACCCCATCTCTAACCAGCCTAAGGCAGTAGAATGAGCACTGGAGAGGGAAGTCCCCAAGGGCAAGGAGAAAAGGGGTGGAACTCAACACATGGCATGTTTGAACAGTGGGGGAAATTAGCTAGACCTTTGACAGATCCATTAAAGAAATTTACAGTGGGGTGGGGTGGGATTCCAATCAGTGGAGAAAATAAAGAAATAGTAAAAGAAAGGGAATTATTTATTTGACAGGGGAAAACTATAGGAGAACGGGCATTTAGAAGGATATTTTGAAATCTAGAGTAAAAAGGAGAAAAAGTAACTGATGAGTTGAGAGTGGTTGCTTTTGAGAAGCAGGGCAAGGGGAATTGGGGGGTGGTGGGTGCTGTTTTTTGGCATGTTTTTTACCCCTATTTGATTTTTAACTATGGGCATGGAATAAAATAAATTTTGATTTTTGATGTGGAAATCTAGAGCCCATGCTGTAGAGCCTGTGTTCCAATCTTGCTTTACTCCTTACTGGCAGCAGGCCACTGGCCTTGCTGAGCCTCAGTTTCCTTCTCTGCCTTGAAAAATTGAGGTGAAGTTTAAACGTGATTTCTGTAAAGGTACTTGCAAAATAAATATAGCCACTATGATTTTTAGGATTTCTGAGGAGTTCCAGGCTAGAGAATGAAAGCAAACTCACTGTCCCAGATTTGGGCAGAGTCCAGAAAGAAGCCTGGTTAAATGTCACCATTACATTTGCCAGTAAGTTCTCCAGCTGTTGTTAAGCTGCAGATATTCTGTGGTCTCCCCACCCCATCCCCTCAATATATTGGTTATTAGTAACATCATAGTCATAGTGGGTTAGGAGAAGGTGGGGTTTGGTGGGGGATTGGGGGTGGGCAGGAGCTTTTCTCACAAAGGCCCGATTCATTCACAGGGACGCCTGAGGGTTCCATCCTGACATAATCGTCTCACACAACAAATTGCCTCCATGGGAGGGATCAAAAGCAGCTCCAAGATGGGGCATTCTGAGCAGGGAGAAGGCAGCCCCTGGCTCTCCTGGGGGCTAGTGAGCATGCTGCAGCCAGACAAGGAGGTCCTGACCCCTGACCTTCCAGGGTCCTGACCTCGGGCAGCCAACAGTGGCTGTGTGCTCCACCCAACCACCCAGTCTCCAACCAGGCCTGAGGCTTAGTATGCTGAACCTCTGGACGTGAATATAAGTACATACTTATTTAAACACATGCTGAATGGGAAAAAGTCTGGGGAGGGATATGCAGTAAAATCTATCCATCTGGATGATGGGATTTGGGGTGATATGAATTTCTTCTTGCTTATCTGTACTTTTTCTATTTTTGTTCAATAATTGTGAATTCCCTTTATAGTTTTAATAATTAATAATAAAGAACAAAGTGACGAATCCCTGAGAAGGGAGTGGGTAAGGTAGGAGAGAAAGTTCCATGGCCCGTAGAAGAGCAAAGGACCTTCAGCCTGACAGATTGGGAAACAGTAAGGAAAATGTCAGTCCTCCATCCCCCAGGATTCTTAGAATTCAGAGAAACTTCTTGTGGGGCCAAGGGTAAGGCAGAATGATGAAAAGAAGAAGGAACGTTTAAATAGCATTTAATACATGCGATGTGCTATTCTGTACTCTAACACATTTAATGTTCATGATGACCTCAGGAGAGAGGTTCAGTTATGATCCCCAGATGAGAAACTGGGCACCGAGAGGTTAAGCACGGCCCGGCCCAGGGATCCTGACCTCAGGCACCCGGCTCCAGGCTCCAGCGTCTGGGTTGGTAACCACTAGCCACAATGGCAGAATTAGGGAGAGCAAGAGAAATGCTTAAATCCCAGCAGAGATCACCTCTTCCTGGAGAAGAGCCACTTTTTATTTCCTGAGGGTCTTCAAGTCCCCTGTTGCCTTGCTGGCACCCCTCCTTCTGCTCCACCACCTGCACCCCCAGAGGGGAAACAAGTTTGCAGCCATAGACATTGAAATCAACCACTGCAGCCTGAAAAGTAGGCTCCACACAATATTTTCTGAGCATCTACTCCATCAGACACTTCTAAATGCTTTCTCAATCGTTATTTAATTCTTTCGACTACCCAGTGAGGTCGACATTGATACTTGGGCCTTTCCCCGCTTTTACGTTTGTTCCATGTTTCCCACACCACCCCTTTCCGTGCGAGCAGGAACCATGCATCCTGTTTACTTCGTTTCACCACTGTCTACAACTGGGTCTGGCATTTCATTCTTTTCTGCACACTGATGTTTTGGCCCCATTTTGCTAGTAAGGAAACTAAGGCTCAGAGAAGTTGAGGAACTTGGGCCTTGAGGTTGGATTCTGATCCCCCGGCAAGGCCAGGTGAACCTTCTGGAGAATCTGTTTCAAGGTGTAATGTGAGAGGCAAACCTGTGGCTGCCTGGGAGCAGCAGTGACCACGTCCTTCCAGTGGGAATAGTCTCGGGGCTGGGGGCCGGGGCAGCCAGGGCCATGAGAGGATGGAGCCCTCAGAGAGACCAAGAGGCAGAGTCCCTGATAGGGGTAGTGGTCCAGGGCATGGGTTCTGGGCCACGTGTCCCAATTCCAGTTCTACTTAGTAACCACAAGATCTTGGGCAAGTTCTTTAATTACTCGGAGCCTCAGATTCTCATTTGTAAAATGGGATTAATACCTCATGGGATTGTTGTAAGGATTAACTGAATTGATACTTACGGAGTAATTAGCCTATAATAGAAGTGCGTGTGTGTGTGTGTGTGTGTGTGTGTGTGTGTGTGTGTGTGTGTGTACATTTCCATAGGATGGAGTGTCCACACCTAGCGATCCAGCTGCATTCCCTGTTACACAGAGTGAGAAAGATATGCACAAATACACAGGTACGGACCACCATTATTAGCCAAGGGTCCTCTACCAGCTAGCTTTTGTTGTGTAAAAATCCACCCCCAAACTTCATGAGTTAAAACAACAACCATTTTATTGCTCACAATTCTGTGGGTCAGCAATTTGGTCTGGGATTAGCTACAGGGGCTGGTTGGTCTAGGGTGAGGTTTCTCTGTTTTGGACTAGATGATTCTTTGCTATAGGGGCTGTCCTGTGCATTGTAGGATGTTGAGCAGCATCCCTGGCCTCCACCCACTAGATGCTAGTAGCACCTCTCCCCCAATTAGGACAACCAAAAATATATCCAGACCTTGCCAGGTGTCCTGGGGTGAGGAAGACTGTAATATCACCCTCTAGACTAGGGGAACTCAGCAGGGATGGCTTGTCTTTGCTCCATTCTGTCTCTTTTGCCAATAGGCAAGCCCAGACTTCTTCCCATGATAGTAGAAGGGTTCCCAGCAGCAAGAGACAGCAGGTCCAACACACAGGTGATTTTCAAGCTTCTGCTTGCATTGCATTTGCTGATGTTGTATTGGCCAATGCAAACCACGTGGCCAAGCCCAGAGCTATTGTTGGCAGGTACACAAGGGTGTGCAAACAGGCATATTCATTGGGCATCATACTGTAGCAGTCTACCACAGCCATTCGTCCACCATGACAGCGATCAGTGTCATATACGTGCACACAGCAGCAGGGGTGGGGCTGTGTGACCTCTGCAAGTCTCTTTTTCTCTGTGACCTCATCTGCACGGTGGGAGAGCGGGCTAATCTGAGTGGTCCCTGGGCCTCAGGGCTCTGTGCTATGAGCACCAGACTTGTTGTGAAAGAGAGGTGGCCGATTTCACAAAGCCAGTGAGTGTTATCTCGGGGGAGCACTGGGCCCTTGTGTTAGGGGAACTCTCCTTGGTCCTAACACAGCCCCAAACCTGCATCTGCAGGCTTTGTTAGACCTTCCAAATGGCCCTACCCAGACTAGAAAATCTGGGATTTTAAAACAGGAAGAGGATAAAAAAACCTTACAGTGCTACAACATATTATGGTTATCAAAAAGTTTCTCCATACATTTTTAGGTAAAGTAATACTAGCACCTCCCAATTTCAGTAGCTTGGCACAATAAAAGTTTATTTCTCATTTAGATAACTATCCGGTGCAGCTGTTCCCGGTTAGGGGGAGGGGACCCTGCCATTTAGGAGCCCAGGCTGAGGACACACTCCCGTCTTCATCACAGAGCTCCCCACTCACCCTGGGCAATGACATCCGGTTGCAGGTGGGGGACAGAGCACCGCATGGGAAGCTTTTGTGGGCCAGGCCTGGGAGCAGCCAAGTCCCTTCTGTCCTCATTCCATTGCACAGCACTCATGGACACTGGGGGCTGGAAAGGAAGGGAGCTGTGAGCCCGGGAGAATGAAAAAGATTGCGTGAACTCAGAGTCGTTTCTACCATTAAAAACCACACACACACACACACACGCACGTGTCTTCATTATGTCCTCATCAGATCTCTAGGAGGCAGGCATGCCTCCACTTGCTCCCAGCCGCGCCTGATGTTCAGAACCAGTAGGGGCACTGGCTCACATTTTGACTGTGTCCAAAAGCCAGGGCCAGAGCCATTTTCTCTTGCCATTTTGCCTATCTTTTAAAAAAATTACAGACCCTGCAGGATTTCTGTAATTTCTGTGACCTGGTTTCTGGCGTACCTGCCCCAACTTCTTCTGTACCCTGAGTCGAGGCCTGGGTTGACCCTGGGGAGCAGGTGTGGCTGGAAAAGCAGCTACTGGTGTATCCCTCTCGGTAGTGCCCCTTCCTCCCCTACCCAGGCTGACGGTGCCAGCACTGTCCTTGCCCCTCCTTCCCCTTCCTCACCCCTTACATTTGGTGTCAAATCTGATTTCATCTCTTCAGTACACTTTGCCCCAGGCCCATCACCACCACTCCACAGCCCACCACCACGACCGATTCCAATGCACCTTCCTCACAGGCTTTGGGACACACCCCAGTCCTGCTGCTTATTATCATGGTGAGTTTGATCAAGTGCCTTCAAGTCTCTTTCTCTAACCATAAAATGAGGATGATAGTATTTCCTAAAGCCATGTAGTGAGAATTGTGTGAGAATCAAGTAAAAGTCTCTTAGTGAACTGCAAAGCACCACACACGCCCCCTGCTCCTACTGCCTGCTGGTGATGACCCCGCCAGCCCTCAGCCTCCCTTTGCCTGCAGCAGCCCTTAGCTCCCACAACCGGTTCCAACCCAGTTCCTACTTTTCCCCTTTGTGGGTTCAGCCAAGTAGAATGACCTGCTGTTCACCCATACACAATCCTCCATTTCTGCTTCCTTGGAAGTTTGTCTCTGTGCCTTTTTTCAAGCTGTTTTCTCTTCTTAAATGCCTCCTGTCTTGTTTTCATATGTGTAGTGGGTTAAATAGGGGCCCAACACCCTCCTGCCCCAATGCATGCCCACCTGGAACCTCAGAATGTGACCTTATTTGGAAATAGAATCTTTGCAAGTTTAATTAGTTAAGGATCTCAAGATGAAACTACACTGCATTTAGGGCGGACCCTAAATCTAATAACTGATATCTTTATAAGAGAATGGAGAGTGAGATTTGGACCCTTACAGAGACATGGAGAAGACACAGTGAAGAAGGCCATGTGAGACTGGAAAAGGGATTGATGCAGCTACAAGCCAAGGAATACAAAGGACTGCCAGCAACTACCAGGAGCTAGGAAGAGGCAGGGAAGGTGTGAAGGTTAAGTTCATGTGTCCACTTGGCCAGGTTATGGTGTCCCACTGTTTGGTCAAGCAAGCACTGGCCTGATTGTCATTGTCAGGATATTTCATGGATTTATCTTCAGTCAGTTGACTGCATCTATGGTTGATTATGTCTACAATCAACAAAGGAGATTGCCTTCAGCAATGAGAGAAGTCTCACCCAATCATTTGAAGGTCTTAATGGGAGAACTGATGATTTCAGCAGTCAGAAGGAAGAATTTCCATCTTTAGTTCAGCCAGCCAGCTTCTGCTGGAGAATTCATGGAATACCTTTATCAGGGTTCCAGGCTTGCAGCCTGCCTTATGAAATTTAGACTTAATCCCCATGGTCAGTGAGCCAATTCTTATAATAAATCTCATAATATTTACATTATAGATATATATCTTTTTGGTTCTGTTTCCCTGGAGAACACTGAGTAACACAGAAGGATTCTTCTTTCAGAGGGAGCACGAACCTGCCAACCCCTTTTTTTCCCTCTCTTCTGGCCTCTAGAACTGTGAGAGAATAAATTTCTTTTGTTTTAAGCCATCAAGTTCATGCTAGTTTCTTATAGCAGCCCCAGGAATCTAATACAATATGTACAACCTCTCCCTATTTCAAAGCATAGCAACTCTTTCATGAAATAACCTCTACTCCTTCTGAATTCTTGCAACTCTTACTTGGTAACAGTGTTATCATGTTCTGCCTCATAATTATTAATGCAGCAAATTAAATTACAGTGCATCGGTCTAGGTGCTCAGGAGAGAGATGCAGAGGGTGGTAAGACGTGCTGCTGGCCCTTGAGGGGCTCCCGGACTGCTCAAGGAGACAGACAAACACAGACAAAGACCCAGCAATAGAGCAACAGAGAATTCAGAATGTGCTAATGAGGGGAAGCAGCTCTGGATTCCACAGGGATAGCCGGGAGATGCCTGGGATTCCAGCAGGTGGAGAAGGTAGGGAGGGGCCTCCAGACAGAGCCGGAGGTGGGGCTCTGCACTGAGGTTCAGGGATGGCGGACTGGTATATCCCTAAAGGGATTCCCACTGGCTCTTCTCTGCTTCCCCAGAGCAGCTCCCTGCCTCAAGGCACTGTCCATCTAGCCCATGGGGAGTGTCCACAGGGCCAAGGAGCATCAGGGGCACTAGGCTGGTGCCCAGCGAAGAGCCTCCCAGCCATAACAGGCAGCCCATGAAAGGGCTCTTGGGCTGGTCTTGACTCTGTCAGTGTCCTCTGTGGCCTGAAGCAAGTCGCTTCACCTCTCTGGGCCTCAGTTTCCCAACTCTCAAGTGCAGTGATCTCTAGGGCCTAAGGGAGCCTAATGGTAAGAGAATAAAGCCCACAGGCTGCCGGGTTACAAATCTCCATCCTGCAGCTCTCTGAGTGACTTTGGGTAGTAAGTTAATCTTTCTAAGCCCCTGTTTCCTCATATGTAAAAGGGAACAATAATACTGCAACACCAGATCAGAATACCATAGGTGGGGTCCAAAAACTTCAGTTGCACCAAAGCTGGCCTCTCAAATAAGGAAAAGATGGGGAGCTTAAGGCCTATCGTGTTGCTTCTGAATTCAATTATGAATTCATTGAGATTTTTATGTATTAAATGTGTTAAATAATATAAAATGCTTAACAGAGTAAGTGTGCAATGAATGTGAATTACTAGTAGTAAAACGAGAACTTCTCAGCAAAGCTGAAACATGTGCTCATTGAGGAATGATCCCCTGCCCCACCTGCTGGGAGTCAAGGGCAGAGCTTGGCAGGGCCCGGAACCCTGTGGGCCTGACATCCCAGCTGCCTCAGGTCTGCTTCCGGGGTGGGATGGGGTTCTGTTCTGCCCAGGATTGGATCCTGAAGAGCCTGGGGGAAACCCCCACCTTGGGCATGATTTCTAGGCAGGGAAGGAAAATAATGTTTTTCAAATTCCCAAGGGGTAGAGATAAGAGGAACAGAGATGCCAGTTAGAGACCACCCTCTCCTTTTCATTAAAAACGCTCAGAACCACGTGCATGATTAATAACCCAAGCTGTGATTCCCCTTGTGGCTTCTGTCATAATGGAAAAGTCAAGCTTCTCTCTGCCCACAGGGGAAGAGCAGTGTCCGAGTAAAGCCGGCTCCTGCCTCTCCTGCCCGGGGAGAAGCCCCCTGGCCCTGACCCTCTCCCCTTCCCTCCTAAGGCACAGTCTGCTGGCCTCCCCACTCCCCACCTCCGTCACGGTGACCAGTTGCTCCAGGCTGTCTGCAGAAGCCCCCCATTAGGGGACAGTTCAAGTGCAAGCCTGGGTTCCGGGGACATCCTGGAGAAAGCAGGGAAAGGGTTTCTGGCCACAGCTTCACCTCCCTCCTTAGAAGCACAGGTAGCAGAGTGGGAAGGACCTTGGGGAGCCCCTCCTTTCACAGATGAAGAACTGAAACCCAGAGAGGGCTGGGCCGTGCCTCCCTGGCTGATTCTTCCCTGTTTCCATCGCTGGTTCCTTCTCCTCTCCCAACCCCTGAATGTTGGCATGTCCCAGGGCTCCTTGCTTGGACCAATGCACAACACCTTGGTGATTTCATCCAAGCCTGTGTCTTTATGTGCCGTACATATGGATATGCTGATGACTCTCAAATGTGTATCTCCAGCCCAGACTCTCTCCTAAACTCCAGACTCCTACATCCAGCTGCCCATTCACCCCTCCACTAAGATGTCTAAAAGGCCTCTCAATCTGCATGGGTCCAAAACTCAGTTCCTGATTCTTCCCTCCTCCCACAGTCTTCCCCGTCTGAGTTCATGGCCAGTCCATCATTCCTCAGGCCCAAAGCCTGGGAGTCATCCTTGGCTTCTGTTTCTCTCACACCCACACCCAATCCATCAGCAAGCCCTTCAAAGTATATGCAGATCCTGCCTTCTCCCCATCTCCCCACCTCCCTGCTCCAAGCCTCCATCATTTCATGCCTGGTTTTCAATAGTCTCCTAAATGGTCTCCCTGCTTCCACCCGGTGCCCCTTGCAGTCAGTTATGAACTAATTCAGCAGCCAGATTACCTGAAACTGTAAAATGAAAATCAGCTGAGGCCCTTCCTCACTCAAAACCATCCAGTGACACCACATCCCATTCAGAATAAAAACCAAAGGCATCGGGGAGGCCCACTGGCCCTCCAGGATCTGGACCATGAGTGCTGCTTCTCTGTCTCACCTCCCAGCACTCTCTCCCTGCTCACCCCACCCCAGCACAGCCCCACCCCAGCACCTTGACATTTGCACCTCCTCTGCTTGGGATTCAACACACACACACACACACACACACACACACACACACACACACAGCCCCAAGATACCCTCATGGCTGGTTCCCTCTCCTCCTGGGCACACTCCACTCTGGGCCTTTATTCAGATACCTTTTCAGTGAGATCCTCCCTAACCTCCTTCATCAAAATCACTTCCCTCCATCCCCTACTCCCCACTCCCCCTTTTTACCTAACTCTTCTCCTTAACACTCAACACCATTAAACAGGCTATGTATTTTACTTATTTTATTGTTGTCTCCCCTGATTAGAAGGTAAGTTTCCCGAGGGTAAAGATTGCTATTGACACACAGTAAGTGCTCAATCAATTTTTGTTAAATGAATGAATGAACACAATTCCATGGTTCTGGTATGTCTGTGTCAACTTTTCTCATGAGCACAATGGCACTTAGTTCTTTAAGCTGGGAACCCATATGTGGAAGAGCCAGAAAACACTCTAGATCATCAAGTTCAATTCCTCCTTCTGTTGAGCTTCACTGAGGCCCAGGAAGGGGAAGATATCCTAAAGCATCACAGCAAACTGGCTTTTAGATCTGGGGTTGGGACCCACACCCCCGACCCCAGCCAGGATCTGTCCTCTGGTCTTCAGCTGCTGCCCACAGCCAGAGGTCACCCCATTCTGACAGCAGTTTCCACCCACTCCCCTGAGCTACAAATTTAGAATGAGGAACCAACAGAAAACAGAGACATGAGATATGGGGAGGGAGTATTTTTAGCCTCACTGGTTTCTAAGTGCATACATATAGAGAAAACTCTATAAATATGGTTATATATAGGTATTAAATCAGGAAGCAAGTTGAACAGTGGGTCAGCTTTTCTGGGGGTGGCTGAGTGAGCCTGTTGCAACACAGGTGGTTTCAAGCCAGAGTGGCTGATTCCAAGGAAACTGGCCCTGCCGAGTAATCTGGAAGCTGCACACCGCACAGTGGGGGTTCAGAAAGAGTCTCATGAGTCCTTTTCCTTCTCCTCAATCAGTCAGAACCCCAAGGCCCAGGGACTGACCAAGGTTTTATGTCAAAGTCTCCCCAGGGTGCTGGATTACTCTCTTGGATCATACCAAGGATGGGGGCAAATTAGGATTCTGAAGGGGGAGCTTGAGCAGAAACCAGCATGTTGGCCTCCCCATTTGCCCCATTTGCCCATCATACATTATGACATTTCATACAACTCTCCCAGGTAGGTAATATTATTATCATTCCCACTTCATAGTTGGGGAAACTGAGGCGAAGAGTGGGTAATTTCCCCGCATCTCACAGTTAAGGGGCAGATCCAAGCAGTCTAGCTCCTCGGCCTGTACCATCACTGGGCTATGCTGCACTTGGCTGGAAGGCAGAAAACCTGGATCCAAATCCAAACTCTACGTGACCGTCATTCATTCAACAGGTCTTCGCTGAGCATGTGCTACGTGTCATAGACCTGTCCTCGTGTGGCTTATGTTGTACTTGGGGGATACAGGTGACAACATATAAGATAATTTCAGATGGTTACTGTCTTAGCCTCCTTGGACTGCTGTAGCAAACTACCACAAACTAGGTGGCTCAAAATAAGAGAAATTTATTGTCTCACAGTTCTGGAGGCTAGAAGTCCAAAATCAAGGTGCCGACAGGCCATGCCTCCTCTGATTCTGTAGGGTGAATCCTTCCCGGCCTCTTCCAGCTTCCAGGGATTTGCTGGCAAGCCTTGGCACTCCTTGGCTTGTGGCAGCATAACTCCAATCTCTGCCTCAGTTGTCACATGATGTTCTCCCCTCTGTCCTTCTCCTCCTCTTACAAGGACACCAGTCATAATGGATCAGGGGCCTGGCCTCCTCCAGTGTGACCTCATCTTAACTCATTCCATCTGCAGCCACTCTACTTCCAAATAGGGTCACATTCACAGGTAGAGGGGTTAGGATGTCAACATATCCTTTTGGGGGATACAATTCATCCCATAACAGTCACAAAATCTGTAAATAAAATAAACAGGGTAATGGAACAGAGGGTGTCTGGGGAAGAACAGGATGACTTTAGTAAGCTATCAGGTAGGGTCTGTGTGAGGAGGTGACATTTGGGTTGGGACCTGAGTGCCGAGAAGGGAAGAGCTGCAAGCAGTGAGTGGTCCGTGACCCAGAGATGGAGACAGACGTGGCATCTGTGGGAGAGACAGAAGACCAGTGGGGCTGGAGCAGGGTGGGAGGGGGAAGGCTCAAGACTCTGCCAGATGAAGGCAGGAGCCAGGTCAGGTTGGGCCTCGTGAGACATACTTGGGTTCAGATTTTACACTTATTGCAATGGGAAACCATTGGAGGGTTTTAGGTAAAGAGAGTGATGCAATCTGACTTTCCCCTTTAAACGATCCCTCTGGCTGCTTTGTGGAGAATGGACTTGAGGGTTGGGTAGGGGGAGAACAGTTAGGGAAGCAAGGCTGGTGCTCAGCTGAGTAAGACAGTGTCTTAGATGAGGGGGTGGTGGCAGGGAAGGGGACAGAAGAGGCCTGGTTGGTGATAAACTCTGGAGGTAGACCCCATAGGACTTGCTAGTGGACGGGCCATGGGACGACAGGAAAAGGTGACCCCCAGGACTTTGGTCTGAGCAACTCATTGAACAGTAGTACTTATTATAGTGGGGTCCTGAAGGGGATAGAGTTTCCTGGAAGAGGAAGAAAGAGGCAGGTTCCATCCAAATAAAATTTATAAGAAGAGGCCAAAACAAAGATTAAAGAAACACCATCCCTATTCTATAGCTCAGAGCTTGAGGGGAACAGATGTGTAAGTAAGAGAGCTGTGGGGGTGGCTCCTCGTGGGGACATTGGACAGAAAAAGAAAGGTGTTTTTTTTTTGTGTGTGTGTGTGTTTTGTCTGTTTTTGTGGTTTTTTTCCAAAATAATTTCAGACTCACAAAAGTTGCAAAATAGTACAAAGAATGCCCTTAAAAATTAAATTCAAAAAATCAAAAATTGAAAAAAGTTCCCAAATGTCCTTTACCAAGTTTTCTCAAGTGCTAACATCTTACAGATTTACAGGGCAGTTATCAGAACCAGAAAATTCATATTAACTGCTCATTGCCTCACTAATGTCCTTTACCTGGTCCAGGATCCAACCCAGGATGACACACAGCATCTAGTCTCTTTTGATCTAGGATATTTCCTCCATCATACTGTTTAATGACCTTCATTACTTTTGAAGAGGACTAGCCAGTTATACTGTAGAATGTCCTTCAATTAGGTTTGGCAGGTATTTCCTCATGATTAAACTCGGGTTATGCATCTTTGGCAAGAACACCACAGAAAGAATGCCGAGCCCTTCTCAGCGTATCATATCAGGTGGTACATGAGGTCTACGTGTCACATTACTTGTGACGTTAACTCTGATCACCTGGCTAAGGTGTCCTCTGCCAGGTTTTTCCACTGTGAAGCTACTCTTTCCTTTTTGTAATTCATAAACATCTTTATGGGGACAGATAGAAAGAAAGACCCAACTATATGCTGTCTGTAAGAAAGTCACTTTAAATATAAAGACAGATTGAAAGTAAAGTGATGGAGAACAACATACCATGCTAATACTAATCAAAAGAAAGCTAAAATAAGTATCGTGATTTCAGACAAAGCAGATTTCTGAGCAAGGAAAATTATCAGGAATAAAGAGGGGCATTCCAGAATGATAGAGGAGTCAATCTCCTTAATGTGTATGCACCTAATATAGAGTGTCAAAATACTTGAGGCAAAAACTGATAGAACTGTTTAAGGAGAAATGGACAAATCTATTATCGTTGGAGATTTCAACAACCCTCTCTCAGTAACTGACACATCCCGAAGGTAGAAAATCAGTAAGGATATAGTTGAACTGAGCATTGTCAGTTTTGAGCTGGGTCATAAATCAGGCATAGGGCCTTGTCAGGCCTGAGACTGGGTAGGCTGTAGACCCTGTTGCCCCTCAGGGTGCAGGCCTCCAGGCTGGCTGTTCTTGACTGTGTGTGCCCAAGAGGCCAGGGAAGCCTGCGCGGGGCCAAGAGAACCCAGCCACACACCTTGTTCAGGTGGAGAGGCCTCCACTGGTGTGCCCCACCCCAGCAGGTCTTCCAACCGGACCAAACCCCCAGGCTGCAGCTCCTACAGTAATTTCCAGCACTAGGGCTGTTAGTGTGTCTGCTTGCATTTGCTCACATGGGACCCTCCCCATGCCCACTGACCCCTTCCAGCTCTCCCTGTTTGGCCTTGCTCAGCCAAATGGGCCGTAGCTCCAGGCTGCAGTGTCTCTACTGCTCTGCCCCCCATGGCTGAAGCGGGGTTTCCTCACCTTCCCTGCATGTTGGCCTCAATGTTCTCAGAGCTAAGGAGTGGCAGAACCACGGGTCGTAGAAACCACCCAGGCAAGGCTGGCTGTTGTTTTGACTTATTGGTTGTCATTTTTTCAGTCCAGGGCCTCTGTGAAGTCTTGAGTGGATGCCCAATAGGCAAGACAGATGGAAGTCGGTGAAGGGGGCGGGACAGCAGCAGTTGGATCACCACCAGTCTGGTCCAAGCTCCTCCCATGGAGAGGGTTAGACCTAAGGCCCCAGAGGGAAAGTGACTTATCTAATGTCACAGGGACAGTTGGTGGCTAACAAGGTCCCCAGAGGGATGCATCAAAATCACAAACTAACTCAGATAGCCCCTGCTCATTTCACAGATCTATGCAACTAAATCTTTAACATGGCATTTAAGGACCCCTCCACCATGGTCTGACTCCTTCGCACTACAGCTTAGTGGCTAAGAGAGCAGATCCTGGAACCAAACTACCTGGGTTTGAATCCTGGCTCTTAGAAGAGGTTTGGGTTCAGGCAAACAAACCTTTCCTTCCACCTTACAGGGTTACAGTGAGTTTATTCACAAAAAGCTGTTAGAACAGTGCTTGGCTCGTGGTGCACATTCATGATGGCCTTTGCTATTATTATGATTATTCTACAATCATAGCCTTATCTTCCACATTCAGCACCCAAGCATCACTCCCTCAGGCTCCCAACACTATAGTCTGGCTAGACTGTGGCCATTTTTGAATCACGCCATGCCCTGTGACCCTGTTCCCACTGATCCTTCAGGCTGAGCAAGCCCTCCTCACCTGCCCCCGGTTGAAATGCCACTCATCCTCCAAAGCCCAGCTCAGATGCAGCCTCCCTTTGAGGTCTTCTCAGCCTCCTTCTCCCTTATATTTCTCCCTCCCTCTCTACTCCTATTACCACTTTTTCCACAACCTCCCAAACTCATACTAGAATCATACATTGTGTGCCACCCCTAACTAGACTGCCAGCTCTCTGAGGGCAAGCCTGGTCTTTGTCATCTGTGAGTTCCCTCAGCACTTAGCACAGAAACTTGCGTATGGGAAGTGCACAGTATCTGCAGGCTTGAGCTGGCTGGGGACATAGAATATGGATTCATGAAAAATAATTACGCTGCCCAAGGTAGAATGCATTACTCCTCCATGGTCTGGGATCTATACATCTATAAACAGAACAGTCTGAGTAATTTTGCCACAAACCTAAAGGTGGGCTAGAGGCCTGCTGGCCTCTGCTCAGCCATTCTCCATCATGCTGCCTTTGGGTTAACAAACTCCCCAGTCCTACAAACATTGTTTGCTTTGCAATCTGCATTCATCTGCTTTTCATTTCTTCCAATAAGGTAAGTACCAGGTGATGGAGAACAAACATGAGTGCCGGGGGCTGAGACATATGGGGTTCCAAAAAATCTAGATGTTGGGCTACTCTGCCTATGACCAAAATGTCATTGAATATAGTTGTGATCACACATATGCCTGGAGCTCAGAGAAGAGGATGAGGCCATCAGCCCATGTATCCACAGGGACTGCATTAAGCTGCCTGTAATAGAAATCCCAAACAACTGGCTTCTTCTTCCTAAAGTCTGGTGGACCAGGTTTGTACAGCAGCTTCCCATCAGGCCATCAGTGTCCCAGGCTCCTTCTACCTTTCTGCTCTGCCATATTTAGGATGTAATCTCCATCTTCAAGCTTGCTGTATGGTTGTAACATAGCCACTGTGGCTCCAGAAATGACAGCCTCATTTGTGACAAGGAAAAGGGGGACAAGGGTAAGGGGCAAAAGGACACACATCAGATGAGTCAGCCTCCTTCAAAGAGCACTTTTAGAAGCTCCACCCAGTGACTTCCATTTACATCTCACTGGCCATATCTGCAATCCATGGCCAATGCCAACTGCATGGGAGCCTGAGAAATAGTTTCTTAGCTGGCACATTGCTACCCAAAATAAAATTGTGACTCTGTTAGTAGAGAAAAAGGGGGAGTAGATAGTGGGTGGGCAGTTAGCCCTCTCTGCCACAGTTGGGATAATCAAGGAAGACTTCCTGGAGGAACTGGACATCAGTAGCATTCAAATAAGAAGTTACCACCCACCAAGTACTTTATTAAGTGCTGTATGGGTGGGGGGAGGGCTTCTCCTGATACCTTACATGTGAGGGAGCAGTTCCAGTTCCCATTTTAGAGATAAGAAAAACAAAACCTAAAACAGTTCAATACCTTACTCAGGGTCACATGGCTAGAAAATGGCAAAATCTAGATTCAAACTTCAGAATTCACCAGGCTCCCTTACACACACTGCCAGATCCCCTTCTCCCTGCAAAGCCCCCTTCTCCTTATCAGGCTCAACTCCCCAGTTCAGTGAGTGTATGCAGAGAGGACGGGAAGAAGAAAAGAACCAGAGATGGGGAAGCTCTCCAAGAGTTTCCAAAACAGAACTCCTACAGGACTCTAGGCCTCAGAAGGAAAGGGGAATAGAGGCTCCCGAATTGCTCAAAATGGGAATTTGTGAGCATACAGATATCTTATTTATTTATGGGCTACTTCCCAAAAGGATTTAGTCTCTTACATTTAAAGAAAAAAAAAAAAAAAAAAAAAAAAGCCAAAGCATTAACATGAAATAAAAGTAAAAAATAAAACAGAAAACTGGAGCAGGCATTTTTTGCTTTTGTTGGGGACCCCAGAGGCAGGGCTGGCAGGATGGGAGGACCGGGCAGGGGCAGCAGGTGGGACTCTCTGCTCTGCCTTGGGGCAGCAGCCGGCAGAGCCTGCACCTGTCGGGAGCTGGGCCCGGGCCAGATGTGTGAGGATCTTGGCAGGGCCGCTCTGAGTCTTGACAACATACTTGCCTCGGGTGGGCGGGGAGGGCCGCTGCGGGAGCTGCCACACTCCTGCCCTCCGGGTTCCCTGCAGCTCAATGAGCGGAAAGGGAAAGCGCTCCCCTCGCCCAGCCCCGGAGGGGCAACCCCAGGCCAGGGGTGGGGATGGGGGGAACATAGGGCCTCGGGTTTCACCCCACGCGCCCGCGGCTGGGGCTGCCAGGACAGCACCTGTGACCGAGCGCCCTCTCTGGGCGGGACCCGGGACTGCACTCAGGGCCTCTTGAGGGGAGGGGCTTCTCCACGATCAAGAGCTGGGTGACCTGAGGCAAGTTACTTAACCTCTCTGACCTTCCTCATCTGAGAACAGAGATAATTAACACTACCTTGCAGGACTGCAGGGAGAAAGAAATGAGGTAATGTATGTAGAGAGCCTGGCTCTTAGCCAATGCTTAGAAACCATAACCTACTAATTTGATTAACATAGTTTTCGCTGTTGTCATTGTCTGGTAGGTGGTGGCACCATTAACTAAATCTGGAATATGAAAGGAGGAACAGGTTGGTGGGGATGTGGGAAGGCTGGAGATGATCAATTAGTTCAGTTTCAGAGAGAAGTTAAAGCTGGTCCCTGACCTCTAGTAGTTAACACATAGAATGGTTTAAAATGGGAGACAGAACAAACCGTTTTCCAATGCTTCATGGATTTGTCAGGACATAGGGATTTATTAAGTACCTGTGATGCACCCAACATGGTTCTAAGCTTGCTGAAAAATATATAAATATAACTGAGAAATTGTGGCAGATGAATTTTCCAAGCACCTGAAAATTTACCAACTCCACGCACTTCAAGCACTTTTTAAAACAGTTAAACATGTTTTTAAAATGGTTTTTCAAATGTTCTATACACATTCCTGGCTTCTTAGAGGCTATTGAACATGTTTCATTGTGAACTTCATCTGTTTTGCTGCCCGTAATATGATGATGGCCTTGGAGGCTGTTGTGATGTGGATGTCTGTTTGCTCCCACACTGTATGGTCTCAGGGCACCTTTTCTTTTACATCTGCTTTTGTTCTTTTTCTAGGCATTCCCTCACAGTCAGGCTTGCATGTGTTAATTTTCCCCGTTCTTTTTGAGCCTGCCTATAGCAGCCCTTTTTGTGCTGTAGCATTATTGCTTCTATTCTACTATAAATTTGGAGACTGAACACAAATAGTTCATTTATTCTATTTATAGCCCATCTTGTCCCAAAAAGGAATTAAGGGGGCTATTACAAGTTATTAAGTACCTACTGTTTGCCAGGCATTTTGCCAGTTGTTTTACAGCCATAATTTCCTTTTACACGACAGCTCTGTGAGTTGGGAATTTTTATCTACGGTTTATAGATGTGTAGACCAGGGTTCAGAGAGTTTAAGCAACTTGTTCAAGGTCACACAGCTGCTTGTGAGTGGTAACGTTAGAGCTCAGATGAGGTGTATCTAGCACTGAGACCATCCATGCTTCACTGCTCCAATTGTATGGTAAATTGCATACTGTTCCCTATTGTTTGTTATTGTGTTGGGTTGTCCAACATCAAGAGCTGGGTGACCTGAGGCAAGTTACTTAACCTCTCTGATAGTTTATCTTACCAAATAGAATGTAAGTCCCTTGAGGGCAGTAACCTGGCTGCCCACTTATATATGGCCCACACCATTGGGCCCAATGCCAGGATGCCATGTGTCAACAGCTGCTTTGCAAAGAATGAGAGCCTGGAAGAATGGGGGCAAGAGAATGGAGTGGACCATTGCCCCCTCATAACTTCCTGGTTCCTCAAACATGCAACTTGTGCCTGGGTTTTCTGAACAGAATGGTTTGTCTGCAGATAGCCCTATACCTTCTATTGGCTTAAACCAGCCACTACTGGACCCCCTGTGTGGACTATCCTTGGCTGGAGGAAAGAGTAGCCAGCTCAGGCAGCCTGCTTCTCCCAGATGGTATCCTTTAACCACGTAGCAGCCTGGTCAGAGGAAGGCTGGTATTGAGTCAAGGATTTTTTGCTGAAGAAATTCTAAAGCTGGTGCCTCTGAGAAAACCTTTTCATACAGAGATTCTTTCCTGTAAGGGGAGTGACAAATTCCAGTGGAGTGGACTTTCCAGGAAAGCACAATGCATTGCAGAAAGGCCTGATTCTGCTAAGTAATGCTGGCTCTGAATTTCTGCTTTGTGACTAGAACTTCGAGAAGAAGAACTGTCCCCATCACATGACATACTGAATTCACCATGACAGGACAGTTTCTGTTTGTGTTCTGGTTCTCTGTCAGAAACACTAAGCTCTGTGGGGAACCCCTCCCCCCACGTGGCCAGAGCACATGGACCATGTCATGTGACCACAGCTGGCTGCAGGCAGAGTTTCTCCAGGTGACATCATGCCCTTGCTGATGGCCCAGGTGTTACATGGCCTCCTAGGGTGGACACAGAACTTGCATCATTTCTGCTGCTGGATCTTAATCTGTTTGTCTTTGGTAAATAGTAAATCTGGATGGGGGGAGAAGGAGGGAGATTGTCAAGACAACCAGACAGCAAACATGTCCTATAGAGAGCTTGGCAGGACGTGGACCTGGGGCCATTCCCCCACCTCAGGAGCCATCTCAGGTCTCTGGGCCCAGACCCTGAGACAGAGGGATTGTTGGGGTCCAGCTTCTCTTACATCGGTCCTGGGACATACTTCTTACTGGGAGCCTCTAGGGAACAGTCCAAAGGCTCAGTGCCAGGTGCTGCTGAGACTCAGGCTGTGGTGTGATGCTTCCCTGTTTCGCCCTCTGCAGAGGAGCTGGTGCTGGAGATTCTCCTCCTTCCCTCTGCTTGCGATCATTTGCCTGGAGTCAGAGCTCAGTCTTCCCACTCACCTACTTGCTTTGAGTCCTGGACAAGTCACTTCCCAAGAGCCCAGAGTCGGCCACTTACCCTAGACCACTCACCCACCTCCCTCCAGTGCACCCCCACCTCTAAGACCTTGGTTGGCCCATCTGCCAAGTGTGACATGAGCCCCATCCTCCCAACCACAGCATGAAGATAGGGACCACCTGAGTTTGTGAAAGCTGGAAGGAACATGAAATCATCCGTTGGGCTTGTTGAAACACAGATTGCTGCTCCCGCTCCACCCGCAGTTTCTGATTTCCTAGGTCTGGGTGGGGTCCAAGGATGTGCATTTCTAACAAGTCCTCAGATGATGCTGATGCTGCTGGTTCCGGGACCACAGTTTGAGAACCACTGCTCTAAATCCAACCGCTCCTGCAGGCAACTCAGGGATTTACCCGAAAGGCGTAAAAGGCAGTGATGTGCTGGGGCCGCCTCCACGGACTGCTGAAAGTTGGTAGCTTGAAATTGGCCAAGGTGGGCGTGTTTACCCCTCAGAGATCAGCAAGTGTGACACACCAGGACTTTTCCCCTGGAGAACTGGTTGTTAACATTTTTTACCAACACACTGCTGGGTAAGAGGGTAGCCTTTTCCTTTGCACCCTGAAGACTGAGGTGTTGTGCCTCAGAAACTGGACAGGAAAGAGCAATCGGAATTTTCTGTGCCTGTTTTCTTTGTCAGTAAACTGGAAACAATAATGGCATCTACCTCATTGGGCTGTAAGAATTAAACAAGAAAATACATGTGATTCACTTAGCACAGTACCCAGCATGTAGTAAGTGCTCAAAAATATGAGCTACTGTCATTAAAGTCTTCTGGGTTGTAGAGACCTGTGCATTTTCTTCCTGCAAAGAGTATAAAGTTCCATCTAACCATAAGCACAGGAGGGGTGGAGACCATGCCAGACTGTGCTTGACTGTTTTGGGGGAGTGTCTGCCAAGCACCCATTCCTCCTTCCCCAGGCACAACCACCTCAGTCCTCAGCATGAGCCCCAGCCATCGGCTTTGTGTGTGTGACCCCGTGATCAGAGTAGCTTAGACCAGATTCTCTGGGATTCTCAGAGTCTCTCTTCTGGGAACTTGAACCTGGAACCCAGACCCACCCTGCATCCAGGTTCTTCTAAAGGCTCTTGCAATGCCGACCATGCACCTGCATCCTCGTAACAAATGTCCCCTTCACCTTAAGTTATCAAGTTGGTCTCTGTTAACTGCAACCTAAGTCCCAACTAATCCACTGACTCCTCTCTTCGTACACCTCCCCTCCTTCCACAGCACACAGCAGCAGCCACAGGTGGAGCAAGTGAAGGAGCAGGTTCCAGTGCCAGCTTGGCCCTGCTTGCTGTGGACTTTGGACAAATCTCTGGGCCTCTCCCGTCTACTCACATGTAAGTGAACTTGGGCAGGAGCCAAGCCTCCTTCTTCTGAATTTTCCCCATCACCTGTGTAGAAAATATTTCCAACATTAGCTACTCAATATCTGAACATCATTTCCTGCTTAAGACTCTTCAGCAACTCCCCATTGCTCTTAGGATCAAGAGTCCTTTGCACGGACTAGAGGCCTCACATGATTCTACTTCACCCCTCTCTGGCCTCATCTCCCTCCCTTTTCCCCTCACACTCGCCTCTCAGCCATACTGACCCTATGTTCTCTCTGGCTTTCAGACCAGGCTAGAATACAATACTCTTTCCCCAAGCCTCCAGCCAACTACTAACTGTTCTTCAGCCTTCCCCTGGATGTCACTTCCCCTAGATGCCCTCCCTGTCACCCGTGCTTGCACCCTTGCATCTTCCTGTCATCAAACCATTTTGTATTGGCCCATTTACTTATCCACTTCCTCTGCTGCACCATAAGTTTCTTGAGGACAGGGACCATGCATGGTCCACTGCTGTTTCCCCAGAACTAACATCGCAAGTGCTTAATGAATGGATAAGTGGCATTGCCTGAAGGAAGTGGGTTCTGGAAGACACCAACACTCACCAACTCCGTGGGCCTTCAACATCGCCATGGTGGCCACTGGGAAATGAATTTTCTGGAGAGAGGGGAGGGAGAGGAAGAGGAGGAAAGGAAGCCTCCTTTGAGTCAGGTAGAGATCAGTTATGAGTTTGCACCCAGATGATTAGGTAGGAAGCTTTTGTGGAGGAGAAGGTCCAGATTGAAGGCATGGTGGGATGAGCTTGTTTGGATATATTATGTCCTCCAAGAAAAAAAGCCATTATCTTTTAATCCAATCTCATGGGATACTGGGATAAGGTTGTTTCCATGGAAATGTGACCCACCCAACTGTGAATGACACCTTTGGTTAGGGTGTGACCTCGTTTGAATGTTTCCATGGAAGTGTGGCCCCACCCATTCAGTCTGGGTCTTGATTAGGTTACCTGAGCACTATAAGAGCTCAGACAGAAGGGGCTCGGAGGTGCTGGAGCTGAGACAGACATTCTGAAGACGGCCGTTGGAAGCTGACACTGACATTTTGGAGAACGCCATTTTGAAATGCAACCAGGGAGCAAGCAGACACCAGCCACGTGCCTTCCCAGCTAACAGAGGTTTTCCGGATGCCAATAGCCTTTCTCCAGTGAAGGTACCCTGTTGTTTGATGCCTTACCTTGGACACTTTATGGCCTTAAGACTGTAACTGTGTAACCAAATAAACCCCCTTTATAAAAGCCAATCCATTTCTGATTTTTACATTCTGGCAGCATTAGCTAACTAGAACATGGGTCAGCAGGAAGAAGGGAATACAAGGTTCAGGGGATGAAAGTAAAGAATCTGGAGGGGAAGCAAGGAGATGAAAAAGGAATATGAGGACTGGGCATGGGCAGCGCTGAGGGGAACCCCTTCAGGCCCCTGGTTCATGCTGTGCATGATCCTGGAAGGCACCAGCACCAGATGCTCATGGACCTGCCGTGACTCAACCACATGATGCACACGTATGCCCTGACCTGAGGGAAGTCACCATGTGGCCTGACCTAAAGGAAGCTGTTGGGCAAAGTTAGATCGGATAAATCCTCCAGGTATTCCTCTGCCCTAATCAGCTTGGTAAAGCCCCTCTCCAAATGCAGCCCCTGCTGGTGGCAGTGGGTTCCTTCTGCCCTAATGGAAGAGTGGTCATGGTGCCCAGTGCTGGGTGGGAGAGGGAGGGGAAAATGGCAGGGAGCCATAGGCTTCACTGCCTAGCTCCAGGCAGGCTCCTCTGCAAAGCCAGCCAGAGGAAGGAGTGCCTCACCTCTCTTGGATACAGGTTCCAGTGTTTTATATATATATAAAGCCATCACAGCATTGCCCAGCTCATGGATGATGTTCTCAATCACCACATGGTAGGGCAACAATTTTTCCCACAGTGTGGAAATCCTGATTTCTCTGACCTCCAGGGATCTTCCCAATCAGCTGTGCCAAATGGACAGGTTGGGCTTCTAGTCCAGAATATTCCCAGTCCAGGAAGCTTATGGTGTGCAGCTACTTTGTAATTTGTGATGTTTTTTTCAGGTTTGCCCAATTATCAGTTAGGTGTTAGGGCTTTAATAGATGATCCTACTAAGTTTGTGTGCTCAGACAAGAAGCTAAGAGAACTTAGAGAAAGTTTACATTCACCTGTTTTCTCAGCAACTTAAGAAATAGTTTTACTCCTAAGAATTTTATAATCTAGTTGGGGTAAGAGAATAAATGTGCATTTAAACAAACAAACAAACAAACAAAAAACAAGTGTAGAAACTCAACAACATAAAGACAAACAACCTAATTAAAATTTGTACAAAGGACTTGTATAGACATTTCTCCAAAGAAGATATACAAATGGCCAATAAGCACATGAAAAGATGTTCAACATCATTAGCCATTGGGGAAATGTACATCAAAACCACAATGAGATGCCACTTCACACCCACTGGAATGGCTAATATTAATATTTTTTAAATGGAAAATAAGTGCTGGCAAACATGTGGAGAAATAGGAATCCTCCTACATTGTTGGTGGGAATGTAAAATAGTGCAGCTGTTTTGGAAAACAGTTTGGTGGTTCCTCAAAAAGTTAAGTATAGAATTACCATATGACAAAGCAATCCGACTTCTATGTATTTGCCCAAAAGAATTGAAAGCAGGGATTCAAAGAGAACTAAAAGTTCATAGCAGCATTATTCACAATAGCCAAAAGGTGATAGCCACCCAAGTGTCCTTCAACAGATGAATGGATGAACAAATGTAGTATTATACACGTAGAGTGGAACATCATACATTCATAAAAAGGAATGAATTTCTGATGCATGCAACAACATGGAAGAACCTTGAAGACTTCATGGGGAGCTAAATAAGCCACACATGAAAGGACAGATATTATATGATTTCACTTATATGAAATAATTAGAATATGCAAATTCATAGACAGTAGAACTCAGGTTACCAGGGAAGGGGTGGAGGTGGTAATGGGGAGTTGACGCTTAATGGGTGCAGGGTTTCTGTTTGGGGTGATGAAAAGTTTTTAATAATGGATGGTGGTGAGGATAGTGTGAATGCAATTAATGCCTCTGAATTATAAGCTTAAGTGTGGTTAAAATGGGAAATTATATATTGCATATATATTATTGTAATTTAAAAATGCAGAGAATAATTAAATATTAAACAGTGTGGTTCTTGCTGATTGCAACAGCACTGCAGTGTGGCTTGGGGAGTTAGTTCTGCGTCAGAGAACTCACAGAGAAGGTAGCAGTGCAGAACTGGACCTTGCAGGGTGGGAGGATTTGCATCAGTGGACAGAAGAAGGGAGGGAATTCCAGAAAAGAGGTATTGCCGTGAGTAAAACTGGCAGAGATTTTGTGTTAAGAAACACAGGAAGATAAGATCAGAGGGTGGAGAAAGTCAGGACGGGGCTGGGGGTGGGGTCACTTATGAAGTCTCTTCACACCCAGCTCCAGGAATTTGGGGTGATGGAAGGAGGGTAACTCTGTTTTTGGTGTGGTGAGGGAGGGGGAGCATGGAGGGATTGAGGGACCCAGGAAGCTTCCAGCAAGTGCTGGTCACCAGCGGGCATGGGAGGCTCAGATTTCGAATGAGGTGGCTGAGTTGGGAGATGAGGAAGCCCCTCTTCCCTCAGGTTCTTGCACCCCACAGTGGCAGCGGGGACTCCACTGGCCCCGCTGATCAGAGAATTGGGCAGAAACAGGCACTGCTCCCCTGGGGCCCTAGGCGGCCACCCCCCTGTCACAGGCCCTGGGAGCCACACAGGGAACGGCAGGATTCAATGTCTTTACCAACATCTGGGGGAACATACTAGGGGTGAAGCACCATGGGGAATACAGACATAAGTAAGGTAGAGCTCCTATCCTTCTAGGGAAGAAAACAGACGTGGGTTAGTAATGCTGATGAAAGACTGTGTGTGAGCAGGTTGATGGGGAGTGGGTAGGGGTAGGGGTGGAGGAGATTGATCCTGGCTGACAGGATTGGGGAAGGCACCTCTGAGGAGGGTTTGCGTCACCACAGAAAATGACCAAGACTCTGCCAGGTGCAAAAATGGGCAAGCAGGAAGGCAGAGGACTCTGTTGAGAAAACAGTGCAGGCCCAGAGGCTTCAGGGCTCACGACCTGCCTACAGAAAGGCCAACAGACCTCCATGAGGAAGGCCCAGGTCAACTGGCCAGTGGTCCCTGGGTCTGAGAAAGGCTGGGGACAGAGCTGGGGGCAGCTGTGGCAGATGCTGGATGCCAGGTAACAAACTGAAGAGAAAGAAAGGCCTGGAAAATTGATCTGTGGATTCATGCAACAATCATTGAGCATCTTGCCTGAGCTAGATGTTCGGGCCTGAGGAGGAATCTGACTGGCCTAGCACTAGCAGATCGCAGGCTAGTTGTGGAGGCAGAAAAACAGGTACTTCTGCTCAGTGTGGAAAATGCTGGAGCCCTATGGGAGCACAGAGGAAGGAGTGACAAATGCGGCCTGAGACCAGGGGTTTGGGATGGAGCTGGGAAGACAAGTGAAGGCTTTGGGGCCTTGAGGAGGAGTGGGAGTTCCTGAGCTCGGGTCACCAGCAAAAGCGAGACAGAGCAGGGGAATGGCATTGATGGGGCTGGCAAGGAAGGTGCGGAGCCCTTCGAGAGGCCCTCCCCTGCCCTGCCAAGGCACTGAGATCCCAGGCGTCTGCAGTGAGGCACATCAAGGGTTTCTGAGTGGGAGCACCGTAACCAAACCCATGTTAGAAAGTTAATTCCACACTGCACAAAGGAGGGTGGAAGGGGCAAAGCATGGAGGCAGAGACCAGTTAGGAGGCTGTGGAGTTAGTCTACACCCGAACCGGGCAGTCGAGGGAAGGAGGGGCTGTGGAAAACATCCCTGGGCTCCTGCCAGCAGGCCTGGGTGAACAGTGCAATGGGGGGAGTGAGGAGGAGGGAGAAATGAGGGTGGCAAAGGGTTTCCTCTTATTTGACTGGGTTAGGCCATTAACCAAGAAAGAAAATTTAAGAAGATAAACAAGTCCCTGGGGGCAGGATGTGAATTCTGTTTTAGACATTTTTAATTTGAAATGCTTGGGGACATCTGGATAGTGATGCCCAACAAGCAGTTGAAAATACTGGGGTTTGAGACAAAGGTCAAGACCCAAGGAATAACAATAACTGAAGAAACTTGGGAGGAGAGCATGGAGGGAACTAACATCCAGGAGGTGGCCGTGGTGGTCATGTGTGAGAAGATGAACTAGGGCCGTGGCCGTGGGAAAGAAAGAGAGGGCTCGTGGGAGAGACTGGCCACGGAATGAAGGCTCAGCAGACGTTGTCAACAGTCTGGACATAGAGAGTTGAAGCAGGGAATAGGAGACATTTGGTGCTGGGGGAGGGAGTGAGATGAGTTTGGATGAGTGTTAATTTTAAGAGATGGTGGGACATGGATGTCAGAGCTGAGTGCCTTACACAGTGGATGCCCAGTAATGCGGTGAAAGAGTTAAAGGAAGGACTGGAGACCTGAAAAGTGTCCGGCAGAGATGGGCCTGTAAGAGAATCCAGTCCCCTGACCCCCAGCTCTCACCGACGACCCCTTGTGTGCAAGTGAGCCTGGCGCCACACTCGGTCAGGGCTTTTTGGGGAATGGAGAGTTCTGGTTTACTCCAGGGAACCCCATTCCCCCCCGAACCCTGTCCTGGTCCCCCTCCCCAGCTGTTTCCTCTGGTCCCCCCGGTGATTTCTGGGTGTCTGTGTCTTTCTCCTGGAGACCCGCTCTCTGAGCATGGAACTGCTGTCTTCCTCTTTTCATATTACCCACAGTGCCCAGGACAGGGGTGGGCAGGCTGCACGGTACGGGGTCTACCCCACAGATGGGGGCTGCCCTCTCGTGGAGACCCACGATTGCCCCAGACTTCCTGGTTCAGAAAAGCTCAGTGCATCTGGTGGCAGCGTGACCCCCCCTAGCTATTTACCCGAACTGCTCAACACAGGTGAGACGCCTGGGATTCTAGGTGAAGGGGCAGGAAAACGTTTTTATCTGTACCTGCTCAGCCCACCTGTCCCAGAAGCTCCATGTTATCAAATATTTTCTAGTTCCTATGGAGACCGACTCCCGGAGCCAGGGTTTGTTATTGTTCCTGGAGAAAAGGGAAGGGCCATGGTGGGAGGACTGACGTCTGTCCGGCCAGGCGGCTGAGTCACCCCTGCACAGTCTGCTCCCTCCACGGAGCCACTTCCCTGTGATCTGAGGCTCCCACCAGCCTTCCCTCTTTGGCAAGAGGCTGTCTCGTCTGTCAGGGAGTGTGCACTGCAAGGTGACTGGCAGGCTGGCGAGGGATGTCATCGAAGGGGACACAGTGCTGCCCGGAGGAAGCCAGAGCTTATGGGGAGGTGCAGTCCCTGTCCTTTCAGAGCACACACTTATCAATCAGCTGATTCTCTGAGTTTGGCCAAGTCACTTGATCTCTCCAAGACTCAGTATCCTTGTGTGTAACGTGGGGACAATAGTGCTATCTCATCAGGTTGTTATGGGAAATATATGGGATAGTGCAAGTAAAGTGCTTAGCACCGTCCCATCATTATACGAAGCACTCAATAAATAATTGCATATGATTATTGCTGATTGGCTAGTTGCTAGCAACACATCTGCAGACCACCAGAAAGGTAAAGGAGAGGCAGTTCATGTTATTTCCCAAACTCATGGGGACCTCCCCCGGGGTGGTCATGGGAGGCCGTGATGCTCACACACATCCCCATCCACACCACCAAGAACATGAAATAAGCAGCGTCAACAGCTGAAACACAGAGAAGGGAACAGAACAAGAGATCCCATGGGCCATCCGGAGGGGGTGGGTCAGTGAGGATGGCAGGGACCAAGGAGAGGTGGCGAGGCAGGCACTGTGAGAACATCCCAGAGAGGCAGAGCTCAGGCCACCCCGGTGTGCAGCAGGGACCCCCGGTTTCTGATAATGAACACCCCTGCTTGGAGGCGATGCTGGCCAAGTGCCTTCTGAGGACGCCCTGGCTGTCTGTATAGAATTCCCTACCAGGAGAATAGCTGCTGATGGGCGAGCATGGCTCTCTGGCCCACCCGACAGCACTCTGGTATGTGAGTCACCCCCGAGCCCAGCCACCTTGGAGGCTTCTAACCAACTTGGATTTCTGGGCTCCCAAAGTGGAAAACCAGCCCTCGGAAAGTGATGACCACAGACAGGAACTACCTGCAGTGGGAACCCCCAGAGAGGAGTCCAGCCTTCCCCAGGGGGAGCCTGTGGTGCACCCACTCTGCAGTCTTCTGATGGCTTCCGTGACCATTTTCCATGCTGACCTCTGCTGGCCCCTATGTCCAGGTCAACAAAGGCTGTCCCCACTGTGCTGGCCCCAAAGCAAGGTTTTCCAAACTGGATCGAGACCCATAAGTGGGTCATGGAATCTGCTTAGTGGGTGGGATGAGCATTCTTTACAAATGAGATATTATAGAGTAACATAAATCAGCATGCCTCGCAGGTAGTCTTATTTCATGAATTTGGGGTGTGAGGGTGTGCATGTGTGCAGAATCCATGTATATATATACACACACACACACCCATTACGAGCCAGGGTCCCAGCAGAGACAAGATGGCACATTCTAATCAGTAATTTGAGAACATTTACAAAGATGCAGGGAGAGTGCAGGGAAATCACAAGGGATAGTGCGGGACCCAGGGCTGGGTGCAGTGAGGCTTAGTTATCAACCTTAGGCTCGAAAGCTGGAAGGAGACAAGTGAGAGTGATGTGAGAGGGGCTGCTGGACAGGAGCTGTGAGCATCCGCCGAGGGAGGAGACCCGCCAGCCTGTGACAGCCCTGAAGGGGAATGGATACTCACTTCCCTCTCCTCCCTCCCGCCTCCTGCCAGGGCTCCCCACTGGCTGAACAGAAGGGAAGCCTGAGGGTGCGGGGGTCACGGATGAGGTCTGTCAGCCTCCCCAGCAGAGCACGTGGGGGTGGGAGGTGGGTGGACATGGAAAATTCCCACTACGGGATGTGTGCCCTTGGACGCAACATAAAATGCCTGGTATTTCTTACTGTGGGCCCAGGTAATAAAGTTTTAAAAACAGTAGTTTACAGGCATGTGTCTGAACCTAAAATTACTGCCAAGGAGAGAATAAAAATATATTTGCAGGGCCCTCCTGAGGAGCTGGCGGAAAATGAGGAAATGTTGGGCTTCCTCATCTGGATTGTTGCTGATGTTCTCTCAAACATTGAGGACCGCTGGTTTGGTATGCTGAGCCCTCTTTCTTGGGGCTTGCCCTCATGGAGCTTGCTACTGCAAAGGAGAGGCTAAACCTGCTTGTAACTATGCCTAAGAGTCTCCCCCTGAGTGCCTCTTTGTTGCTCAGATGTGGCCCTCTCTCTCTAGCTAAGCCACCTGGCAGGTGAACTCACTGCCCTCCCCCTACGTGGGACCTGATTCCCAGGGGTGTAAATCTCCCTGGCAACTCAGAATATGACTCCTGAGGATGAATCTGGACCTGACATCATAGGATTGAGAACATATTCTTGACCAAAGCAGGGATATGAAATGAAACAAAGTAAAGTTTCAGTGGCTGAGAGATTCCAAATGGAGTTGAGAAGTCACTTTGCTGGGCATTCTTACGCAGTATATAGATAATCCTTTTTAGGTTTTAATGTACTGGAATAGCTTGAAGTAAATACCTGAAACTATCAAACTGCAACCCAGTAGTCTTGACTCTTGAAAATGATAGTATAGCAATGTAGTTTACAAGGGGTGACAGTGTGATTGTGAAAACCTTGCGGATCACACTCCCTTTATCCAGTGTATGGATGGATAAGTAGAAAAATGGGGACAAAAACTAAATGAAAAATAGGGTGGGGGAGATGATTTGGGTGTTCTTTTTTACTTTTATTTTTTATTCTTATTTTTACTTGTCCTGGTATAAAGAAAATGTTAAAAAAAATAGATTGGGGTGGTGAATGTACAACTATATGATGGTGCTGTGAACAGCTGATTGTACACCATGGATGATTGTATGATATGTGAATATATCTCAATAAAACTAAGTTTTAAAAAAAATTACTGCCAAGAAAAAGCCAAAACATTTCTGAATGGGCCGCAGGTCAGTCTGTGGTGCTTAAGAAGGGCTTTGGGGTGGCGATGCTAACACTGGTGAGGAAACAGCCATCCTTCGTTTCAGCAGCAGCTGGGAGCTCACCACAATCTCCAGATTGTTCTCTTTGCGCCAGGCTGAGAAACCACCTACACCCGATGCCAGACAGCAGGGTTGGCTCTGCCCACACGCTCCACCAGGCTGTGGGACAAGGGTCAGAGAGCCAGGGAAGGAGAGCAGGACGCGATGAGGGAGAGGGGTGGGAGAGAGGAACAAAGAGAGGCCTGTGGTCCCCAACACCCACGCCGGGCAGTTGCCTCAGCTTCTCAAGGACAAAGGGCAGCGTTCTATTTCGAGCTCCCTGTGGGAGCAGGAGAAAACAATGTTCTTGTTTTCCACGTGCTTTCGGTTGGCTCTCTCATCCTGGGGCTAGGTGCTGTGGTCTGGACTCACATAAAGCTGCTTCTAAGCCTCATGTCCTCGGCCTGCACTGCTGCTGAGTCAGTCAAAGCCCTGGTCACATGCTAAAGAGCTCACTGCTTAACCAAGCGTGACCGGGCTCGAAGGCTGAGTCCCCTGACCGCCGTCGGCCGGGCCCAAGCAGGTGCGCTGTGCGAGAACCTTAGACCAGCAACCACAAGCCCGTTTCACGCCCAGCTTCAGAGGGTCCAATCCAAAGCGGGGTGTGGAGGGGCTCTGCACTCACTGAAAGCCAGACCCGCTTCCCAGAAGACTCTCTCTTCTGGGAAGGAAAAAATTTCCTGTAATGAATAAAAAGGAAAAAAAAACAAAGAGAGAAAGAAAGAACAAGAGTCAGTATTCATGATAACATAGAAATCTGATTTTGCTCCCACCATTTCCTTGGGCAACAGAAAGTAGCCCCTCCCTTTGCAGGAGGGCCTGGGCCGCTTGCCTGTGCTCAGGCTGAATTGTTTACTTGGGAGTTAACAAGGTAGAGAGCATGGTGCCCTTTGAACGTTCCCCCTCCTTCAGCATCTCTTGATTCTCTAAGTCCCGAGACGGAGCTTTGAGGACACTGTGGGAGGTGGCAGGACCTTGAGCTGAGCCCTGGCCGTTTAGATCCCAAAGGTGCTCCGAGAAAATGGTTTGCCAATGGTATGTTTTGTAAGTCAATCAAACAGAAAGTAGTTGCTTTTCTACTTAATCAGTCTTAACTGGGTCAATAAATTAAAGAATAAGGTAAAAGTGGAGAAAAGAGAAAGTCCAAGAGGACTGGTCTCTTCTGATTGCTGTACTTGACCAGTGAGCGTCCAGTGACCTGTTGAAACCTGAGTGCCATTCGCAGTGTCTGGTTGGCATCGCTGCTGCTCTTTGATCTCCACTGCTCTGTCAAGACCCACTTGGTGTTAACCCCTCTCCCTGCATCTTGCACCTCCGACCACACGTGACTGGTGCTTGACTATCCATTGCCCCCGGTAAACTGAGAAAGAACTTTTAGAGGGTAGCAGCAATGCCTTCTGCACTGCATTTTATCCCCATTGTCTGGAACTGTGTCTTGGCTCTATAAGGGATCAATAAAATATGTATGGAGTGAAAGAATGAATTAAACATTCATTACAGCTAAGTTTTTCAATGTGGAAAAAAAGAGCTAGACTTGACTTTTAAAACTTTTATTTCTTGAGCAGTGAAAACATTTATTGTAACAAAATCTAACCTAAGCCTCCAAATAAAACAGAAAAGTAGCACACCCAAGTAAGATTGTCAGTGTTAGCAAATAAAAATATAGGGATTTGAATTTCAGAGAAAAAATAATAATTTCTTAGCATAAGTATGTCCCAAATATTGTATGAGACATACTTATACTAAAAAAGTTATTTACTGGTTGTCTGCTATGTAAATTTAACTGGTTGTCCTATATTTTATCTGGCACCCTACATCCTGGTCTATGCATACGCAAGACCCTGGGGGAGCTCTGGAGCTATGCAGCCCCATTTGTGAAACTGCTGTCCTAGACAAAACCATGGCCCTTCCTTTCTGCTTTCCTAAGCCTACCTTTCCACCATCCATCCCTGGAACCACTCTCCTCTGAACAGGGCCAACACCTCCTTTCCCAGCAACTCAGTCTGGGACCCAGTGGTCTGTGCGGGCTGTGAAGAGAGGCCGCTCCTACACAGCAAGCTCAATTTCTTAACGCATAAGGGTGTTTTCTAAGGGTCAAAATAACTTGGTATGCAGCCAACATTTGTGACAAACAGCTACACCGTTCAGACAGCCATTTCAAGCCAGACATAGATTTCTGTTCTGTGAAGGTGAATTATAGAGCTGTGGGTTGATCTGCTTCTTCCTTCTTGCTTCTCACCCCTCTCCTTCAGGGGTGACAGAGGAGTGACACATCCAAACCATTCCTTTGGGCTCTGCTGGTGTCTTCTGTGGGACCAATGCTAGAGCTGATTGCACGCCTCTCTCTCTTCACCCCAAAACAGTAGTGAAGAGCCTCCAAGGATAATCAAGTAAACTCTAAATGCCTTCCAGAATAGGCTCCTTCTGGAGAGGGAGCAGGTTAAATCTCATTGGGGAATTGTGCACATTTGAACCCCTTTCTATTTGGGGGTCACCAGCACGTGGTTTGGGTGGGAGGCAGACAGCCCTCTAGGACTCTAGGTTCCGCACACCAGAGCTCGTGCTTGGGGCTTTGGCTCTGGAGGGAGAGATGGGCAGCTAGAGTGGCACACAGCTGTGGCAGGGGTCAGAATCCAGCAGGCCGTGGGCGGTGGCACCTGGTAGTGGCACCAACAGCCAGGCTGTGTAGCTGTGACTGTGCCCTCGGCTGCCTGGCATAGCTCTGGGTCTTCCCCGCCCACTTTCCTGAGCTTGGTTTGCAGGCTTCTAGTCAATTCTATGAGTCATCCAATATTCTTTCCCATAAATTCATTCTTAGCTTGAGTCAACCAGATAGAGCCCCTGTTATCTGCAGTAAGAGCACTCACGGGTAAAATGCACAGGTTGAAAAGCCTCACCCCCAGTATTTGCCACCTCTTGTGATGCCCAGCCTTAGCTGAGGGGACCCGAGACTGTGCCAAAGGACATCATCGGATCTTCCTCCAGAGCTGCCTGATCATGCTTCCCAAACCTGTGGTGCTTTCTGAAAAATATGGATACCAGCTACCAGTTCTCCTCCCAGGTTCATGGTTTAGGATTGCCCCTCACCATCATGGTATATCCAATGACCAAAGAAATGTGAGCAGAGGTGATGAGTCTCACTTCTGGGTGGAAGCGTTGGAAGCTGGTTCGTAATCCGCCACGCTCATCTTTCCCTCTGCCACAGCGCCCAGCAGCACTCCAGGAGGGGGCTGCTCCAGCAGCCAGGGCCTGGGATGTGGGCAGCTAAAGAGACAACGGCAATCAAATGTAACACGGGATCCTGGATGGGATCTAACAATGGAGGAGAAAAAGATCAAAAGGACATTAATGGGATATATGAAAAAATTGGAGTATAGATTGTAAGCTATTTATCAATGTTAAAGTTCTTGAGGTTGATCGTTGCACTTAAGGTGGTTACATAAGTGAATATCCTCATTCTTAGGAAATATACCTGGCAGTACTATGCGTTCAAAGAGCATGATGTATACAGCCTACTCTCCAATGTTTAGAAAATAAATAAATAGAAAGTTAGATATAAGTGGATAGATAGATAGATAGAATGATCCAGCAAATGTGGCTAAATGTTAAGGGTTAGTGGATCTGTGGATCTGAAATGTGGGGTCTGTTGGAGTTTTCTGTATGGGTTTTGTATTAGTTTTGAAACTGTCCTGTAAATTTGAAATTATTTCAAAATAAAGTTTTTTAAAATGCCTATGATTTCAAAACAAGCCAAAACAGTAAAATTCCCAAAATTCCAGATTGTATGCATGCCCTGGCCACAACAAGAGAGAGAAAGAGAGAGGAGCCAGAATAAAACATAAGAAAATAAGTAAATGGGCTTGTGTATTAGTTTTTCTAACATTTTTTAATTGTTATTAAAGTTGCAACACTGTTTAATAAATAAAAGAAATCCATACTGAGAAGAAATATATAGAGAAATATAGAAATAATAAGGAGCCACTAAATGTTCTTGAGGAAGGATGGAGTGGAATGGGGTGGGTGGGTAGGAGGAAAGGTGATGAAAATAAGGAAGGTAAAGGAAGAGAGTTTGGGTTGTCCTTTGTGTGAAGGAGCACAGAGTAGCAGAGGCCAGGAGGTCCACGAAGGAGCGGTGCAGACTTCGAGGAGTGAGATGTGGCGAGGACCCAGCAGCCGTGTCGTGTCGCTGAGGTCTGCAGCCCCGGTGACTGCCCAGGCCAGATGCTTGTCTACACTCCACTGCCCTCTAGTGGCTGGAGCAGGGAAGCCAGTGAAACCTTCAGCAGCCTCCTTAGAGCAAGGAGCATGGGAGCCTTGTGGGAGTGCAGAGAAAGAGCTCCTGGCTCTTCAGAGCCAGGGAAAGCTTCCCAGAGGGTGCAATGCTTCCACTGGGGTTTATAATTCTTTTCTGTGGAGCCAGCCCAGCTGGCAGGGCGGTCCAGACAAGGCACAGGAAAGGGCATGAGCAAAGGCATGGAGGCTTGAAACGGTATTGCATCATCAGGGAATGCATGTTAGTAGGGCTTAAAAGGGGTGGTGAAAGGTGACGCTGAAAGAGGGGCTGGGGCTGTGCCTCAAAGGGAGGTTGTCCTGCTTCGGAGGCAGTGGGAAGCCTTCCAAGGATTTAACTAGGGGTGTAATATAGGGGAGAAGGAAAGTAACATTATTAAATTTGCACTTTGGAAGGCTCATTCTAGCAAAAGTATGGGCTATAGAGAGGAGGGAATGGGGTTGATGGGGGAAAGAACAGTTGACTCAGACTAGAGAAACTCAGGCCCTGAGCTGAGCAACACTGGGGGGTGGGGGGTGGAGAGAAGGGAATTCATCCATTCTTCCCTTTATTCATTCATTCAGACACATGCCGGGCACATGCGTGACGCATGGTTTCCAGGTACCGAGGCTCCCCCTTTGCACATTGTGGAGGGAGGCCGCGGACTGGTCCACACATCTAGAGGCCCAAGATCTTGACAGCAATTCACAGACATTTACAACGCTCGGGGGGTCTCTAACACTGGGCTCTACAAAAATTATGTGAGGGGATGAATGCACACTGTGAACTGAGAGCCATGAATCTGAGAACACGACTCAACCCCGGTGCTTCTCTCCTCAGAGCATTTGAAGGGGTCAAGTGGCCATTGCCAGTGACAGAACGCGGGTGAGAGCAGAAAGGCAGCTAACTTGTGTCATGAAGACAGGCACAGGAAACGTGACTCCGCAGGAAACAGATTTAGATAACGATAGCTCAGGCTTTACAATTGCTTGGGCCTGAGGGCCACTCTGATTTGGGTGGGAAATGGCTTGAATCCCACCTCTGATCTCTCCTGGTAGCCACGTAGCAGCCCTGGGGTCTTAACACTCACCTAACTCGTGTGGGCAGGTCCGTGGCCTTTGTGGTCAGCATCAAGCACTGGCATGTTGGTTGGTTTAAACGTGGCAACTCTGTGAAGTAAATACTATCATTTCCCTATTTTGCAGAAGAGGAAATCGAGGCCTGGAGAGGCGACAGGCTGCAGAGCTGGAGGTAAGTGCGTCAGGCTGGTGGCTCCAGAGGCTGCTCTTCATCACTGCGGGTCCAGGCCCTGGCGCTTTGTGCCAGCTGCACAGCAGGGCGCAAAAACCGCTCTGGGGTCCTTTAGCCTGTAACTGTCCTCTGTCCTGTTAACCGCCCTCATTCAGCCAGTTTTCTACTCCCTGAAAATCATTTTATGGCTAAGTTAGATTAAATATTAACTCTGAAGGCGCCTTCCACCTTCTCCCTGAAACCTTCCCTTGCTGCTCAGGGCCCTGGCGCTACCACAGCGTCTGTGTTTTCAGAAGGTCCGTGGACACAGGACCCCACGTGAGGACACGGCACTGACCCAGAGAAATTTATATCCAAAGTCCAGACAGGTGAGCTATGCAGCCTGCTCCTTATTCTAGTTGTCAGCACTGTCAGCACAGTGTCCTTTCAACTGTGAGTTCCCAGCCATTATGAAATTAGTTTAGTGCCGCTCAAATTACATTTTATTTAAATGAAATTGAATAAAACATTTTTAATGTCTGCTGTATTTCATATAGTATGGTTAAGTGCTATGGTTGCGTAGTGCAGTTAAGAATTGTTTCTTAAATTTTTCTTAAAAATTTTGTATTTTATGTGTGTGTCTTCAGGTGTGTGTGTGTGTGTGTGTGTTCTCAGCTGTGATATAAAATATACTTCTTACTTTAGGTTGAGTCAAAAAAGTTAAAGAGCCACTTCGCTAAACATTTTCCTTCTCTGGTTTCGCAATACCTGTTTCCAGCAGTTTTACAACCCATGTTTTGCTCATGTAACATGAAAATGAGTTCCCACCACCAGTCTGATGAGCAGAGGGATCCAGGCTGGACCAGCACACGAAGGGAAGTCACTGGCCACAGACAATGCCCGAGTCAGAGTTGTGTCCTCCCTCGGGCTCCACAGGGCCACACGGACAGTGACTCAGCTTCCACTCTGCAGACCTGGTTTCTTACCTGCTTGTTTTAAGCCACCTGTTCCTCTTCATTAAAACCCTGAGGACTGTGAGTAAATTATATTACATGAATTAACACAACTTGTTTGGAGCCAAGTTGTTTGGGAAACCTAAGTCGATATTTGTCCTTAAAGTTCTATTATAAAATTCAGATTTTTTAAACCCGGTTTATGAATGTGTTATTTACTCTTCTGTGCTTCTGGACATTTGTCTCTAACTAATCAGTTCTCACAGACTTGTTGAGCTTCTACCCCGTGCTCCAGGCATAGACCCGTGGGGGTGGGTGGGGGTGGGCAGGCCAGGACACCCGGCGCAGGATCAGCAGGGGTGGTGGCTGCTTCGCGGAGGTCACCCCAACTGTCCCACTCCCATGGGGAGCCCTGACGCTGCGAGTTTATTCTAGGGAGATGGCCTCCCCCACAGGGCCTTTCTCCAGACCCTGAGATCACAGGCATCCCTGTATGTAAAACCCTAACAAGTACCCATACTTATTTAACAATCTTGTCTTTCCTCCAGAAACCTGACTCCTGACCCTCCTCCGGGCAGAGCTATTTTGTGTGTGAGTGTGTGTGAGTGTGTGTGTGTGTGTGTTTCCCCGAGAAAAAGACATTATAGAAGTGACAGTGGGGCCTGTAAACAGGCCGCCTGGGTTTTTATCTCAGATCTTCCACTGTGATAACAACTTTTGACAAGTTGTTTAAGCTCCCCAAGCTTCAGTTGCATCATCTGTAAAATGGGGGACAAGAATAGTCACGTTATTAATAGTCATAAGGTTATAGTGGAGGAGGCGTTCGGCATAATGCTTAGCAAATAGTTCGTGCTCAGTGGATACTACCTGTCGTTACCATAATGATTATGACTATTATGACAGTGTTCTGGGCAGCCTCAGAATTGGCTGCAGGTCTGAGAGCACCAGAGGCCCCACAGCTCCATCACCCCACTCTGACTTTCCCCCACTATGAGGCCTCTGGTGTGCACAGGCTGCAGTGTTCCATCTACTCCACCTCTCCATGGCCCACCACCCACCTGTCCCGCTTTGCTTCCTCTGTTCCAAAGCCGGTGTTGAGGGGCACGAGCTCCACAGTCCTCACTGGGGTCTGGACAAGGCAAAAGGAGGTCTGAGGTTCGAGTACTTGCTCTGCCATTCCCTGTCGGGGACTCCGAGGCTGGGGCCCAGCCCCCAGGGAGGGTCCCACCATGTGGACAATGCATGTGAAGACGGCCCCTCACTGCAGGTAGGAGTGGTCTCCGGATGTCCAGCAGGCAGAAGGAACACAGTCTCGGGGGCAGGGGGTGGCCCCTGCAGGTCACTCTGCACCTCTGCAGGACAAGAGACACGTAGCAGGAGCAGGATGTCAGACCGGGCCCTGGTGCCCAGACACATGAACTTGGCAGAGAGACTTTTAGTTCCATGTGTTTTTATGGAAAGAGGCTGGACTCACACCCAGGTGACTGAACAGTCGCCATCTCTGAGGCTGAGGGGTTACCACATGGGGACCGTCTGAGCAGGCCTCTCCAGACACGGGACAGGCATTCGCAGCTCGGGTCCGCCCTGGGCCCCGGCTCTGAGTCGGCCTGAAGGTGCCTGGATTCCCGCTTCCCCGGGCGGCCGAGTGGGGAGGGGTCGTGCTGGCCGCCAGGGCCTTCCAGCCCCAGGAGCAGAGCCGTGGCCAGTGGGAGGAAAGCAGCTGCTGGCTCAGCCTTGGGGGAGGCAGAGAGGCTGGGGCAGGGAAGAACGGGTCAGGGGAAAATACTATGTTAATGAGAAACGTTGATGCTCTTGAGCCCTTCTTACTCTCCTCTGAGATGGGAATGGTGACAATTTCCATGTTAAAAGTTCTTAGGTATATTAATTGCGTGAATATAAGAAGTGGTTTCGAAATAGCCAGACTAATGTTCTTCTATTCTCCTTACTGATTTAAGCACACAAATCCTTTTCATGCTCAGGGTTTTACTATAGATCACTACATTGTAAAATGAATACAGCTGGGGAATGACAAGGGGTCCTGAAATCAGAAAGGGCTCCTGGGCAGCATGGCGCTGAGAACCAACCAAGCTGCCATGGGAGTGGATGCATGTGCAGAGGAAGTGCAGGGGAGGGAGGGGGTCATCCTGGCTCACAACCAGGGACAGAACAGGGCTTTGAATTTCTCTCCAGCAGGTGCCCACCCACCCAGCTCTTGGCTGGTGTCCTGCTGCGGTGTCTGGAGATGGTCGGTGGTGGAAGGGGTTGCTGCCTTGGTTGGGGGGTGCAGCCTGAGACCTCCCTGCTCTGCGATGATCCTGTGGGTGCCCAGCAAGGCCACCCTGAGCAGGCCAAGTTCAATCCCTGAGCAAGGAGCCAGGTTCTAGACCACCCTTGGGGTTGAATGAGCTGAGGCATCAAGCCAGCATGTCCCTCACATGAGAAAAGTTTCGCAGTTTTGCAGTTGTTTTTGTATTGCCTCTGGCCTTTCATCCTCTCAACAAATCAGCCCAATTATTATCACATTTTTAACTGAAGAGAAAAATAAGACTCGGAGTGATTTGCTAAAGGGTACTTGGCAAGCTAATAGCAAAGTTGGGACTAGAACCTAGAACCTATTAGTATTTTTCAGGGGATGGGGTGGGTGGGAAATGGCTGGGTGGCCACAGTGGAACCCCACGCCCACCAGCAGCGGCTCTCACGGGCAGGTCTCCGTTCTCACAATACCAGAGCCCCCGATGCTCTTTTCCTGTTGATGATTACAACTTCTAGTCCCCTCAGCTCGCCACACTTTCTGGCAATTGCAGCCATCCTCGCTTGTCCTTCGATGGTTGGTGGGAGGTCGGGGGCATCACGTGGATGAGTGACTGGCGTAGTCTGACTCATGGAATGGAAAGAAACACTGCCCACAAAAGCAGCACACAGGGCCTCTGTTGTGTGTCTGGATAACACCACGGAGTGGGAAGTGACTCATCCGGACTGCCGGGCAGGTGCACACACACTGGCGGGGCAAGTGCAGCTCAACGTGCATCTTCTTGAGTAACTAACGGGGCTTCTCAGCCAGACGCCACAGGCAGGTACCTTCCAGACAGACGGGGAGCCCAGCGTCGCTGTCCCCAAGGGCCTGGGGCTGGGACAGCATATGAAAAGGGGTTTGATTCCAGGTAACCCCGAAGAGCTAGATAGAGGTGAGGGTTGCACAACGTGGTGATTGTACTAAAGGCCACTGGACTGTATACCTTAAAATGGTTAATTATATGTTATGTGAATTTTGCTTCAATTAAAAAAAAATAGAATTGGTAGACCCAGTTTGGGGGATTGCGGGGGGTGGAACTGGGCAGACAGGTGTGGGAGACTATGGTCAGCCTGTCCTGCAAGCCAGGAAACAGGTTCTGACTTCTCCATGTAACATTCCCAGAGATAGACCCCAGGGCCCTGCCAGGTTCAGGACACATGTCCACCACCATCAGAAAGGCTCTAATAAATAGGTAAAGCACACGGCGTCCTTGCACAGGCCAGCACTGAGTCCTCTACATGCACTGTCCCACTGCCCCTCCCAGCAGCCTGTGAAGCAGGCAACATCACTGAACCCACTTTGCACACAAGAAAATTCTGCACGGAAATACAATGCAACTTGCTGTGTTCGTTTCCCAGGATGGCTGTAACAAGTTACCACAAATTTACTGGCTTAAAACCACAGAAATTTATCGTCTCCCAGTTCTGGAGGCTAAAAGTCCGACATCAATGTGTGGGTGGGCCACGCTCCCTCTGGGGAGGGCCTCCCCTGCTCTCCCAGCTGTTGGGCACTCCTGGCTTACAGCAGCAGTGCTCTAGTCTCTACCTCCTTCATCGCATGCTGTCCCCCCTGTCTGTCTTGTCACACGTCATTCTCCTGTCTGTCTGTTCTTCTTTTATAAGGACATCAGTCTTATTGCATTAGGGCCTATCCCAATTCAGTGTGACCTCATCTTAATTTAATCACATCTGCAAAGACTCCAAATGAGGCCACATGCACAGGTATTGGGGTTAGGACTTCAACATATCTTTTGGGGGCACAGTTCAATCCATACCGCTTGCCCAAGGTCACATGGCCACTAAAGAGGGTTTTAATCCAAGTCGTCTGGTTCCAAGGTCTGTCCTTTAAACTGCTGTATTTGCTGCTTACAGAGCCCCTACTGTGGGCCAGGCACCTCCCTTCACATACATTATATGATTTAATCCTCACAGCAACAAGTTGAGAATTTTGAAGATCGGCTCAGAGAGGTGAAGTATGTTGCCCAAAGTCACACAGCTAGTAAGTGATGACATGGAGATTCAAACCCAGGTCTGATTCCAAAGTCTATGATCTTCACCATGACATCTGTGTTATTGTCTGGGACAGTGGCTGTGATGGTTAATTTCATGTGTCAACTGGCCTAGGTTATGGTATCCAGTTCTTTAGCATTTCATAGATGGTTAGCATATATAGTCAGTTCATTGCATCTATAGCTGGATTGTATCTACAATCAACAAAGGAGATTGCCCTCAGCAGTAAGAGGAGTCCCCTCATCCAATCAGTTGGAGGACTTAAAGCCAGAACTGAAGATTTCAGAAGTCAGAAAGATTTCCCACCTCTACTTCAGCCAGTTAGCGTCCCCTGGGAAATTCAATTTCATCTTCATCAGAGTTTCCAGCCCACAGCCTGCCCTGAGGAATTCAGACTGGCTAATCTCCACAGTTGCATGGTATATCCTGTTGGTTCTGTTTCTCTGGAGACCCTAACATGTGTCCTTTTTTCTGAATCCTACACTCCTCCACCCATCATTTGGATTGGGTGAAGCTTGACTCCTCTTGGTCGTTCTGCACAGTGGTTCCCTCGTTGGAGAGGGAGGAGAGGGGTTGTGCTCCATGTCTAGTGGGACAATATTCCCAGGTTGTGCTTTAAAGGTTTTGTGCAGGTGGGGAAGGCTGAGGGAGGTAGGCAGGGCTGCGTGGCCAGCAGGTCCAGTGGTTCTCCACTTGGCTGTGCATCAGAATCCCCTTTCGAGCTTTTTGAAAACCCAGAGGGTAGTAGTGATGGCGATTGGGGTGGAGGTGAGGAGAGCGACTCCAAGTGGCAGCTAAGGCTGAAAAGCTCTCATCTACCCCCAGTGCCACTCTTTACCCCATCGGCTACCTCCCTTTGGAGCCAGCCAGAATTTAGAAGGTAAATATGGGATCCCAAACTCCCAGTGTGCAAGCTACACACAGCCTGGAGATAGGTTTTGTTTGGTTGGATTTGTTGCTGTCATGACTTAAACTTGAATGTATTTAAACAAAGCACATATTCTCAACTTTGCCACAGGCCCCGTCACTCCCCAATGACTTACACCCTCCTGCACTCAGTCAGGTTACTGTTACCGTGGCTCCTGACAACCCTGGAGTCTGAGACCCTTGAGCTACATGTGCCTCCTAAGCAAAAATGAGGAAACTGAGGCACAGGGATGTTACAGTCAGGTCCTCAGTGAGTGACTGATCCTGGAACAGGGGCTGTTGTAGCTGAAGCAGAACCCAGAATTTATTACAGTCCCCACTTCTCTGGGAATTTTACCTTGCCCCATGTATTAGTTTCCTGTTGCTGCTGTAACAAAACTGCATCTTGGTGACTTAAAACAACCCAGATTCATTATCTTACCATTCTGGAAGTCAGAAATCTAGAATCAGTCTCACTGGACTAAAGTCAAGGAGTCCTCAAGGCCGGTTCCTTCCGAAAGTTCTAGGGAAGAATCCGTCTGCTTGCTGTCTTCAGCTTCTAGAGGCGCCTGCATTCCTAGACTCATGGTCCCCTGCTCCTGCCACTCCAACCCCTGCTCCCACTGTCACATGGCCTGCTACTCCCTGGCTCTCATGCCTCCTCTCAGAAGGACTCCTGGGGTTACAATGGGCCCACCTGGATGATCCAGGATAGTCTTCTCATCTCCAAATCCCTAACGTAAGAACCTTTGCAAAATTCCTATTGCAGTGCAAAGTGACATATTCACAGCTTCTGGGGATTAGGATGGGGACATCTTTGGGGGGGGGGCAGTACTCTATCATGCCCTGGGAATCAGTTCAGACGCAGGCAAGCCCAGGGTTCCCAACAGGCATTCCAGGCCCTCCCGGCCTGGTGGGACCCCAGCCTGGATCTCCCTTCCCTCATCCCAGAGCACCACAGCCCAGCCAGTCATCCGAGCAGAGGCCCAGGACAGCAAGCCTAGGAACTGTTACCCTGGGAAACACTGTAAGGGGGGAAATCACCATCTGGGCTCCTGGCCGCCCCTCCTGCTCTCCTCCAGCTTGACTCAGGCCAGCTCACCCGGAACTGACCCAGGGCCATCCTGCCCCCCAGAGGAGAGCTTCCTGAAAGACACCCAACTTCACATTCCTCCTTTAATCCTCACTCCTCCGAGACGTGGTAGGAGAGATGCCTTTATTATCTCCAACATAAAGATATGGAAACAGAAGCTCAGAGCATTAAGCCTTGCTTTGGTCAGTCCCGGCAGGAATGGAAGGCACAGGTAAAGCAGGAACTGAAGAGGGCTGATGAAAAGACTATTTAGAGGTGTGGGCAGGGGTAGGGAACCGACAAGGGAGCAAGTTGCTGTGGCCATGCTAGGGCTTAGGGGCAAGGGGAGGGCCAGTTCCTGGGTTGTGGTATGTGCTGCAGTAGCGAGAGAGGCTGCCCGTGAGGAGCAGGGGTCTTCAGTGGAGAAACATGGCCACTGCCAAACCCCAGCCCAGCAGGGACAGAGGCAGGAGTATGAGAGCCGTGACTCACCCTCCTTCTGTCCACTGGCTGGGCCATCTGGAGCTCACGGGTGCAGCATCGGCTCAGTCTCCTGAGGCACAGGGCAAGACAGAGAAGAGTGGAGGCAGCACAAACGTTCCTCGGGGTTATACAGCACATGCCAGAGCTGAGTTGAAATTGGTTCTTATTAACCCAAAGGAAGGAATTTCTAGTGGGGAGCAGGGAATTTCTAGTGGGGAGCTAAAGCTGCCGGAATGCCAGAATGCAATATACCAGGAATGGGTTGGATTTTACAATGGAGATTTACTAGTTTAGAAATTTACAGTTCTAAGGCTGTGAAAATGTTCCAGTTCAAGCAACAACAGGACGATACCTTCTCTGAAGAAAGCCTGCTGGATCCAGAGTTCCTCTGTCAGATAGCAAGGCACTTGGCCAGTGTTTGCTGTCCCTTGCTCCTGCGTTTGTTGCTTTCAGCTCCTGGTTCCCGTGGCCTCCTCTCTGGGCTGCTGTGAGTCCTCTCTTAGCACCTCCAGGCCTATCCTCTCTGAGTTCTCTCTGGGTATTTCTCTCTCTCTCTCTCCCTCCCTCCGTCCCCCCCGCCCCCCCGCCCCAAATATCTCTGTCTTTCATCCTCACATAAAGGACTCCAGTAAAGGATTAAGACCCACCTTGAATTGGGTGGGTCATATCTCAACTGAAACAACCTCGTCAAAATGTCCCACCCACAATAGGTCTGCACCCACAAGAATGGATTAAAAGAACACGGCATTTTCTGAGATACGAACAGCTTCAAACCACCACAGGGAGATACAGGGTAACAGCTTGTCCTTTTGCCTTTGAGATCATTTTGTGGTGCAAAGTCCCCCATACCATACCAGTTTCCCCACTAAACCCCCATCCCCAAGTGCACCTCTGGGTTCAGGTCACCCACCCAACTCCACTCACTGGTTTGGGCTCAGTTAATCCAAACGCAATTCAATTCCAGCCTGAACCGAGAACCTCTAGATAGGTAATACTACAGCAAACAAAAATTTATAAAACTAAATAGTGCAACTCACACTGAAGAGAATTGGCTTTAGATTACCCATTGCTTGGGGCTATCAGTCATTAATGCCCATAAGCATGGAAAATCAAGCACTGAGTTCATTATTTTACTTGCTTGGAGTTAGAGTTGGGACTGCCATGAGAAAATGCATGTGAGTGCACATGCCCACAGGTAGAATGACAAGTAAACCACATCCCTGCCTTTCCCAAGCTAGAGGCTATTTCACTGGGCCTGGCTTCAAAAGGGGCCAGGAACCAACACAGGGGAGGGAAGAGAAATTTCCTCTTCTTTGTACATTCTTATTGCTTACCTTTTTTCCTGCAAGTGTGTATGACTTCTAGTATACAAAAACGTCCTTAAGATGCCTGATGTTCAGTACTGCCCTGGCCTGGGTGCGCGTGCAGGCTGTGCTCCCCACTCTCAAAAACCCCTAGTTCTTTGCGTCTTTGACAGGCCTTCTCTGGGCAGACAGGTGAGGACATGGGGTGGGAAGTGGAGAGGAACAGGCTGCAAAGAAACTGCACGTCCACACCTCCTCTCCTGGGAGCTGCAAACCTGTTATTTTGCATTCTTTTGGCAGGTCAGTCTAACCTCCACGTTCAACTCCTGATCTGCCATCTGCTTCTTTTCTGTCTCTTAGGGGCCCTTTTCCAGCCTTCCACTGATGGGAGCTTCTCCTGTGTTGAAGCTTCCCCTCTTCCGGGCCTCGCACCCAGCTGACACTCCTGGACCCAGACAGGTCACGTTGCACTGTTTCCCCTGGAATGAAGCCTGGGTCTTGCACTGGCCCTGGATTGGGGCAGGCAGGTTAGCCCAGCCTATGAAGCAAGAAATTAGAGACCCATGTACTGGGCTGACTCTGAAAAGCCCAATTTTATGCCGAACATAAAAGCCCAGTTGCCCCCAGAGCCCCCAAAGCCATCTCAGGCAGGGTGCCCAGGGCCACCTGTGCCGTTCCCGACATGCCACCCAGAAGCCAGCACAGAGCCGGGAGGCGGGTCGGGCCATGACCACCAGGTGAGCTCCTGCCTGAGCTGGTGACTCCAGGTCCTCCCCGGCTGGGGTCGGAGGCAGCAGGGGCTGCAGCCCTGGTCCCCGTCCACCCTCCCACCCATGTCAGTGAGGGGAGCACAGCAACCGCTTCTGAACAGCATCGACAGCCTCACAGCACAGCCCCATGAGGAAGGATGGGCAGCGGTGTTGTGGCTCCTTTCAGAGGTGAGGAAACAGAGTCACTGATCGGGGGTCCCCAGCGTGCCACAGCCAGGACTGGAGCCGAGTCTCTGGACTCCTGGGTGAGGACTCTTTCCTTCAGGAGGTAGGACTTCCTGGAGCACGTCATGCCCTGGGATCCCGATACCCCTGGGTCTGAGGGACAGGGAAGCACCAGGTAGCCCCGTCTCTCTGGGACTTGGCTCTAATGGGTGCTCACTGTGTCCACAGCCTTCAGCTGACCCGGGCACTGCCTTCTCCAGCTACCAACAAGCCGCGGGCTCAAGGCTGGTTTTCCTGCAGTGACGTGGCCACTGGGGTCTCAGCTCTTCCCTCCAGCCCCACAGCCCCTCAGAGACAACTGGCCCAAGGATGGTTTCTAGAAGATTTAGGATAGGCTGAAGGTTTTCTAATCTTTCCGGCCACAGAAACATGTTCTTCATCCCAATCTTACACAGCAGCCCAGTAAAAAGTCCAAGGAGATCCTTGGATTGACAAGAGGTTTGGGGCTGGGCCCTCCTCCTCCACCCCACCCAGGCACATGCTTACTTCTCAGCCCTGAGCCCACCTGCAAGGAGACCCCAGGTCACTTCGTTGCACAGCTGAGAAACCCTCTCAGAGTAACCCTGGTTGGGCACTCCTTGCCTTGGGGAAGTCTTGTCTCTTCTACATCAAGTGCCCCTTTCTTTGCCACTGAGTGCCCTGAAACCCCATATGGGGCAGCCCCCAGAGAATCCTGGGAGGATGACGGGGAGGCAGGGAGCAGGGGAAGGGGACAGCATTCTGATTCTCCCCCCCAGAACTCCTGCCTGGGCCCACAGTGTCCCTTCACCTGTGACTCCAGGACAGTTGATCAAGACCATAAATCCAGTGTCCAGTGGGGAAAGGAGAAGTGGTTCTTGCCCTTCAGGAGCTCCTGGTCTGATGGAAAGAACATATCCATGTGCATACAACACATACACACACACACACACACACACACACACACACACATACCAGCCAGTCCAAAGGAGAAATCAAGAGCTGCTGTGCACAGCCACTTAGCTCAGCCAGGGGGCCACAGGAGGGCAGCAGGGACTGACCACAGTTGGGACAGTCCAGGAAACCCTCTCTGGCAAGAGGCAGGGGGTGAGAGAGGGAGATGCCTGAGGCCATGACCTGCTAATAGGGAAATGGGACACACACAGACACCAAGGCCACCTCAGGGATGTCAGACAGGCTGTGCTCATGGTCAGTGTGGCAGGGCAGAGCGAGAAAGGGGGTCTTCAGCTGAGGTATCGGGGGGGGGCTTCAGCTGGGGTGGGTGAGGGGCAGCAGCAGAGGCGGGGCAGCCAGCCACAGGGGACCCCGCGAGCAAAGGGTCGCTTTGGGAAGGAGCCAGTTCTACCCAGGGCTTGGTATGGAGCAAATGTTAAATAAATGATGGTTGAAGGGAGGGAGGGAGAGGGAGAATAGATCCATTTAGCTGGATAACTCTTAACTTTGAGGGAGGAAAAGAAGAAATAAAATAGTCATCCACGAGGAATTTTTACTGAATAAACTGTTTTGAGCTTGTAAAGATTAAACCCTCTGAAAAGAGACAGTGAGAGGAATTCTTGAGAAATGAGTTCAAGAAGCTTCCCTTCCTGCGTCACAGTCACCGACAGGTTCTGAGTAAGAGGACTTCCCTTCACCCTGACAATAACTGGGTGACAAAGGCTTCCCAGAAGAGCCTCCCTTCCCCTCCCACACACAGGACTCTGAACTTCCTCCCAGAAGGAATGGATGTCCCGGGACCCACTGACACTCAGGACTGGTGTGCAAAGAGCAGGTCCCAAATTGCCTGCCCCAGCTCACTCAGGGCCCTTCTTACCCTCACACCTCCTTCCTCCCCAGTGTTGGGGTGCCCTTGTCCCCCCATGCCAGCATCGGCCATCAGCCCGCCTGGAGGCCCCCCTGCCCCTGCCACTCCCCAGAACTGCCTGTTCTTGGAAGCTGGGCAGGACCCTCCCCTTTTGAGCCCTGGGCTCAGTGCTTCCTGAAGAGAGAAGGTTCTCCTATGAATTCTGCGTGCCCATTCAGTTTGGTACACAGAAGGGGAGTTTGCCTCCATCCTCTTCTGTTGAGTGGACCATGAGGGGTTAAGCAAACGAGGGTCCTTTACATCTGCTGGGCCACCCTCCGTCAGCTGGACTTGGGGTCAGAGCAGGCAAGACTGTCTGAAGCCGGAGAAGGGTGTTCAGTGACACGTCAGCTCCAGGTGGGGGAAAAGGGGTCCCAAGGGGGTCCCAGGGCCCCAAAGTTTGACCATACGGTTTGCCCCAGCTTCAGACCTAACACTGCCTGGCTGTACACCTCCCCTCCTCGACGGGCCCCCCTGAGGCTGGGGGCTCCTCTGGCCGATGGCCACAGCCTTAGATGATGTTGGTGTCAGAGGGGGGCAGCAGGCAGAGGGGGGCTGTGCCTACGGAACCATCTCTTCCCTGACCTCTCTTCAGAGACCTCTCATCTGCTCCTCCTTCCCCTCCCTACCTCCAGATGCCTGCACCCCTTCCCCACTGAAAACACTGACTTTGTCACCCCAGCTTACCAAAGTATAGACCCCCTCCACTACCTGCCCCAGACCTCCCATCCTCCACCTGAGATGCTTGAGCACCCCGTCTCAGTCTCAAAGGACCCCAGGAGGAGCAGAAGGGAATTCCCATTTCTCACAACCTGAAGATCTGAGCCCCGAACGGAGGGATGGGGGTGCCATGGTGGTGGGGGCTGGGCCCAAGGGCCCCACAATGCCTCACCACTCACTTTGTCTAATTAGGTGTTAAATGGGCCTCTGGATCCAGGCTAAGGACCAAACCACCACATGATTCCTATGCAGAAACCAAATTCTGAATCCTGAACCCCAGCTTGCAAATGGGAGGAAGGCCAAGGTTTGTGGTGATTTGGGTGCTCGGAGGAGGCTAAAATCATAGCCCAGAACTGGCAGTGGCTGTTCTGCTTGATTTTGAGGCCCTTGATCGGCACCTCACATCCTCCCCAGTGGCCCCCCTGACCCCCTGTGATGGTTAGGTTCATGTGTCAACTTGGCCAGGTGATGGTGTCCAGTTGTCTGGTCAAGCAAGCACTGGCCTGTGAGGATATTTCATGGATTTAAATAATCAGTTGTTGCATCTGTGACTGATGACATCTACAATCAACTGAGGAGAGTGCCTTCAGCCATGAGAGGAGCCTCATTCAATCAACTGAAACCTAAAAAGGAGAACAGAGGATTTCAGCAGTAGGAAGGGAAAAATGCCATCTCTACTTCGACCAGCCAGCTTCTCCTGGGGCATTCACGGAAACCCTCATCGGAGTTCCCAGCTTGCAGCCTGCCCTACAGAATTCAAACGTGCCAATAACCAGTTGTGTGAGACAATTCCTGTACTAAATCTCATAATATACATATATATATATTTATCTCCTGTCAGTTCTGTTTCTCTGGACAACCCTGATTAATACACCCCTTGTGGTGGTTTGAAGCTCTTTGTACCCCCAGAAAAACATGTTCTTAATCATAATCCATTCCTGTGGGTGTGAACTCACTGTAAATAGGAACTTCTGATGAGGTTACTTCAGTTAAGGTGCGGCCCAACTCAATCAGGACGTGTCTCAATCCTATCACTGGAGGCCGTATAGGGAAGGCCACAAAGAAAGAAGACACGAGAAGCTAGAAGTCAGAAGACAAAGGAGACAATGTTTTCTTGTGACAGAAAAACTGAGGAACCCTAAGCATCACCCACAGCCAGCCCCAGAACACCACAGTCTTTGGGGAGAAAGCATTGCCAGGCTGATGCCTCAGTTTCGGACATCTCCTAGCCTTAAAACTGTGAGCCAATAAACTCCTGTTGTTAAAGCAACCGATTGTATGGTATTTGTTTTAGCAACTGGGAAACTAAGACGCCCCCTCAAGGGAGTTTTTTTGGGTTTTTTTTTTTTTTCCTGTGGCCCACACTCAGCCTCTTTTCTGCCCCTTCCATCACACCCTTCCAGCTTCCTCTGCCAGTTGCCGTAAAAACCAGCACAGCACTGAGTAAACAGTGGCAGAGCTCCCATGCCTGGGTGCACCCAGGTCTGGTGAATCAGAATCTCCTGCACTTGGGCCCCCAGCATTTGTGTCTTTTCTCCACAGGTGATTCTGACAAGGGGCCTCCCACGGCAGTGCCACCTCAGAGCAGCCACGGCAGGCCCCAGTGGCCAGGATAGTCAAGGTGGATATCTCGAAATATAACCTCCTGGTGCAGCCACGCAGTGATGTATAGCACAAGGTTGTGGAAAAACCACAGGACTGACTGGTTTCTGGGGATCTGGAGACTCTGCAGCCCTAGGCAGGTCATTTAATTTTCAGGGCCTCAGTTTCACCACCCATGATGTGAGGATAGTAACATGCATGGTGGGATGTCTGCTCTAAGACATTGCCGTAGGCTGCAACCCTGGAAGTCCACTGGAATGAGGGACTACCGTGTCTTTTGAGAATGAACTCACCCCAAGAGAGAAGGCAGCTGGTCTTGGCCCAAGAGTGATGAGCAAATTCCAGTGGAGGGAAAGAAGGGACAGTTTAGAGGTCTACTTGGTGCTGGCCACTCAGGTCAGCCTCTAGCCTGGCCCCTGAGGGCTTGTGTATGAGGACATGACAGAAAAGGCCACTTGCCTAAGAATCTTGGGGAGAACCCGGAAGCCCGTGGCCACACAGCATTGGATGAGCCACGTGTCCAGGGCAGAGTCAGGACGTCCACCCTCAAAAGAGAACACTGTTATGGATGAGATCATGTCCCCAACAAGACATATTCAAGTCCCAACCCCTGGTCCTATGGCTGTGAACTCAATTATAAATAAGAACTTCTAAGATCTTAAGTTAAGGTTAAACTGAATCCGGGTGGGTCTTAATCCAACATGACCTAAGTCCTTACAAACAGAGGAAATCTGGACACGGTAAATGGGGAGAGAGACAGCCGTGTGAAGGAGGCAGAGATGGCGTCATGGGCTCCCAGCAAGCCACCATCAGAACGCAACAGACTGTGGAGAAAGGACGGCCCTGCCAACCTCCTGATTTTGGACTTCTTGCCTCCCAAACTGTGAGCCAGTCAATTCCTGTTGTTTAAGCCCACCAGCCTGTGGCACTGTGTTACAGCAGCCCTAGCAGACTCAGGCAGGTGCCGTGCACTGTGGCCATCTCACGGCCCCAGAAGGCAGCAGCCAGGAGGCCTAGCACACCCGGCCCCCTCTGCGGGGCAGGCCCCTGTGCAGGCAGTGCCCGCCGTGACGTGGCACCCTCACGACCTTTGGGCCACTGAGGGCTGCCACTGCAGATGTCACCTCAGAGAGCCAGGGCTGGGCAGGTGAGGACCCAGTTCCTGAGCACAGGCAAACACCTCCTGGGGACAGCCCCAAAGGGGAAAACTGGAGGCCACACCCAGGGGCTTAGGCAGATTGCAGACCCCAGAAACACAGTTAGTTTCTGATAGTGTGAACATTTTTTACCCCAGACTTGTGTGGCTGGAGAAATGGGGGTTCCAGAGGCTTGAGAATAAACTGAGTTTTGAGAAAAGAGCTAAGCAAATGCGAAGGTGTTTTATAGCAGCCCTTTCAGACACACCCCAGGCAGAACAGCATCCGCTGTGAATCAACGCTGGGTGGAATCAGCGGGGCTGATCTCTGCAAAGTGTGAGGCAGGACTTGGAGGAAGAGGGGTGCGGGGGCAGTGTGGTTCTCTCAGAAACCCGATGTGTCCGGTACACCAGCCAGTGTCCACACGCACAGCCCGGCCTTTCTGTTAACAGGGTTGTTTTTGTACTATGTTTCTTTGTTTGCTTTTGGTTGGGAAACTGTATCGTGTTTCCCCAATACCAAATAAGAAGAGCTAGAGAAAAGGAAGACATGCAAGGGCCAAGCCTCCTGCCACTTGTCTGACCTGCATTGTGGAAGTTGACCTCTAGCTCTTCTGAGACTGTCCTCCCCTCCCCTCCCCTCCCCTCATTGTCCCCACCCACTTCCCCACCCACCAGAGCTGCTAAATTGGACCTTGGGTGTGTACACATCGGACCTGCAGGGCACCCAGAACTGCACCTGCTACATAGTAGGGACACAGTTGACAATGGCTTCCTGTCTTTTCCTACCAGCGGGCCTCTTCCTTGCATCCCCCTTGCTTCTGACCTCCCCCTTAGTTCCCACCTCCTGGCTTTTCTGGTAGCAAGGAGCCAGGAACTCAGTCAAGTTACTTCAAGGAAAAGAGGTTTTATCGTCAAGATAGACATGAACGGGAAAGGAAGCAGAAGCGTCCGGATCCCAGGCAGCCACAAGAGTCCCAGTGGCCCCAGAGTTTCCCACTTGTGTTTCTCTCCTACTTCTGCCTGCTTCCTCATCAATTCCACCTGCTGTTTATCCAGCCCCTGCTCTATATCTCATCAGCTTACAGCTCAGCTCCCTCAGCCAACTCAGCTTCTTTGTTCCCTGATTTGAATTTTCCAAGGCAGAGCCATGTTTCCAGGTCACGGTTGCTGGCTGGCCAGTCCCAGGAACAGCTGCCTTGGTCGGCTGCAGGGGAGGGGTGGCCTGTGGGACAGAGCAGGGCTGGGGTGGGCAGGGCGGCCACGCTGTGCCTCAGTAGTACAAAAGCTCCTCCAGATCGCTCTCCCCTGGCACCCCTGACACGGCACATTCCTACCATACTCAGAGTGACCAGAAGCCACTTCCAGAACCAGGGACCCCGATCCAGGACCCTCTCAGGGACAGCGTGAGCCCTCGAGAAGCCCACAGCCTCTCCTGGGAAGCCAGAGGTACTGTGCAGGTGAGCAGGGAAGCAGGGGTGGGGGGAGGCGCTCGAGGTGACTGGAACTGGGCAGCAGCCCCTTTTCTCACACCTTCCCTTCTCTCCAGGACACAGAGGCCAGCACAGAGGACCCACTGGCCTCACTGGCCTCTCAGGGACAAACTGGCCTTTCCTTCTCAGGGTAGGGCAGTCACTAACCAGCCGTGGGGTTAGGAAAACCACTTTTGACCGTCCATGGGCCCACCATGACATGAAAGGCCCCTGTGGGCCACGAAATGGTTTGGGCCACCTAACACCGAGATCAGAGACGCTAAGAGGGCTCCACGGAGGCGACAACTGCAGGAAGCGCTACTGCCTTGTGCCGGTTTGAATGTATTGTGTCCCCCAAATGCCATTATCTTTGTGGTCTTGTGTGGGGCAGACCCTTGGGTGCTGGTTGGATTTGCTTGGAGTGTGCCTTACCCAGCTGTTGGTGATAATTTTGATGAGATGTTCCCATGGAGGCGTGGCCCCACCCATTCGGGGTGGGCCTTGATCGGTGGAGCCATATAAATGAGCTGACTCAGAGAAAGAGAGTGCAGCTGGGAGTGATGTTTTGAAGAGAAGCAAGCTTGCTAGAAAGGAACGTCCTGGGAGAAAGCCGTTTTGAGGCCGGAGCTTTGGAGCAGACGCCAGCTGCCTTCCTAGCTAACAGAGGTTTTCCGGACACCATTGGCCATCCTCCGGTGAAGGTACCCGATTGCTGAGGTGTTACCTTGGAAGCTTTGTGGCCTTAAGACTGTAACTGTGTAGTGAAATAAACCCCCGTTTTATAAAAGCCTATCCATCTCTGGTGTTCTGCATTCTGCAGCATTAGCAAACTAAAACATGCCTCTAGGGTGAAGCAACCGAAGGAAGAGGTTGGAATTATTTAAACATAGAGGAGCAGCCAGTGGGGCCGGGACCCAGACGTCTAAGGAGAGGACACCTGCCGGCTGGTGTGGAAATCTTTGAGTGGAGGGAGATGAATCTGCTTCCACAACTGTTGGAAAAACTGCAAACTGGATTTAGCTGCTGCCATGGGAAGAAGCTGCTGCACCGTAACAGGAAGTACACAGGAAGGATCAGGTCCCTCCCCCTCCAGCTTTCCAGTCCCCTTCTAGCGCCTCTTGTTGGCAGGAGCTGAATGGGAGCGACTGGTATAGCAGAAATGTGGTTCGCTGAGTCACAGCCCAGCACCACAGAGCCGAGAACATAAGAAAGACACTACCTTAATAACTAGCACCCCCATGAGCTGGAGCTGGAGCCTACTAGTGTGCATGTGCGTGTGCACAGACTTGCATGCATACAGACTTGCATGCAAACAGACTTACACACCCCTGACCCTAGCTCCCTCCCGGCACACTCAGCTGTGTGGGTCCTTTCCTTTGGGCATCAGAGCAAAGTCAACAAATCTCATGGCCCTGACTGTCAGGGATTTCTCTGATCTGAACTGCCAGCCCCAGGGCCCCATGACCACCCCGCCCCCAAAGAGCCACGAATTTGAAAGCCCTCCTGTCAAAAGGAAGCTCAAGGTTCTCCATCTCCTGAGGAACATCTGGGCATTCAGGGAAATGTCAGCAGTGTCCACCCCACTTTCCTGGAGGAGATTCCAGCAGGAGCTCAGAGAATAGCAAGCTCTGCACCAAACACAATGGAATTCCTCTATTACAGGAGGTACAAGCTAAAAATGTTCTTTGGTGTCTGTTTAAATGTCACCTCCTCTGACAGATCTTCCCAGCCCACTGTCTAATTAGGTCTGTCTGCTACCCTATTGTTCTCCATCACTGTGCCTCATTGTGTCCTTCCGAGCATGTGTCCTGGTGTGTAATTTTACTGCTCGTGGTTTGCTTATTGTTTGTCTCCCCCTCTAGGCAGCAGACTGACAAGGGCAGAGTCATGCCAGTGTCGTTCACCACAGCAGAAGCAGGGACTGGCACTGTGTCTGGAAAATAGTAGGTGCTCAATAAATGTTTGTTGACTGAATTGATTTAAAAGTATAAAATGGTTCTGGAAGAGTTAAGATAAACCAACAGATGATGAATTTGGGGTGTGGGTTGCATAACAAACTCTGAGAAGAATGTTGTAGAAGGCAATGCTCCCTTCTACAAACCATTTCCAGGTGTCAGTGTGGAGAGGGTGGCTGGTGGGATGACTTATCTGCCCTCCATGGAGCTTCTTTCCCTCCCGTTCCCCTCCCCTCCCCTCCCCTCTTCCCTTCCCCTCCCCCTCCCCTCCCCTTCCCTTCCCTTCCTCATGGCATTTCTGCTGTGCTTGTGTACTCTTTACACCCACGGGGATTAGGACTCTAATCCAGGCTTCCCTCTCAACCCAGCTTCACATCCTGACCCTCAGAAGGACTGGGGTCATTGAAGGTTAGAGCTGGTGAGACTCCAAAGACACCCAAATGTGGCTCCACATCACAATCATCTGAGCAACATTTAAAAACACAAAATTCTGAGCCCTGCCACTAGCTTCTGGTTCTTTTAGGTCTGTAGTTCAGTGTAGCATGGTGGGTCTGCAGAGACCAGGTTCAGGTTCTGGCTCTGCCATGTACTCTGTGATCTTGAGAAAGTTACTTAACCTCTCTGTGCCTTGGTTACTTCACCTGTAAAATGGAGATAACCACCCCAACCTCATAGATTTGTTGTGAGGATCATAGTCAATAATGTATGTAAAGCTCTTGGTACAATGCCTGACATAGTGAAGAAATGTAGCTATTACTGTCATTATTATCTCACTCTAGTTAGTGGCTGACATGGGGCGAGCATCCAGGCCCCCTGATCCTGGATCTGGAGTTCTTTCCAACGTGTCACTCTGAATGTGCACACGGCTTCCCTCTGGGGCCAGACAGTGCTCAGCAAAGCAGACATGCGGATGCTGGCCCTGGGATCTTTTAATCAAACCTTATGAACAGAAACCTGCACCTGAGAACAAGAGCAGATCTGACCCCTGGAGGACAAATGTCTGGACAGGAGTTTGGCAGCTCAACTTCTGGGTCCTTTGAGAAGCCATCTGGCTGCTCTTGCTCGCATTTTCAGTATGGAAATACTGGGAACCAAAAATAGAAGTTCTTGAGAAGAGCTTAATCCTCTGGGCTTTACCGAACAGCTGCTGGAGAGTTCCATGAATCAACCACCAGGGGGCACCATCATCCCATGCAAATGGTGGCAAGTGGTTGGAAGAAGTCGGAAAGCTCAGAGGCCAGACACTCTGCAGCGACCTAGGTCCCCACAGATCACCAGCACCTGGTTCTAGGGGAACCTCTTTGCAACTCGGCCCACTGCTCTCCTTCTTGGGGACCTTTAGACCAGGGACTGTTCCTGCATTAATATCCTGCACTCTTGAATTATTTTCATTGCTTCTTCCCCCCACCCCATCCCTGGAACTACCACAGTGCTGGACACAAAGGAGACATGAAATAGCATCCAGTTGGTTGAGGGCTGCTTATGTGAAATCTGAGGTCGTTAATAAATTCTGAGAAGGAAACCACCTGAGCTTTGAAGGAAAGGTCAAGAGATAAGAGTGATAAGAATCAAAGAGAGGGCTAGGGACTGACGGTTAAGGGCGGGGGTCAGGGGAAAATGACAAAGCAGGAGGAAGTGAGAGGGCTCAGCCAGGAAAGGCAATGAGTTCAGATCCCTGAATTGAAGACCCGGGCAGAGACCCAAACCATGGGATGGGGTCTGGGACTAGCACAACGGACATACTGGGCATACCTGAAATTAGGCCTCTGACAGCAAGACTGAGTCTCTTGCTGGTGGCTTCTGAAGTCCTTCTGACCACTAGATGAAGCACTGGACAGGGCAGCTGGAGGAAGGCCTCAGGGACCCAGCAGCGGGTGGGCAGTGATGCAGGAACTCTTAGAGAGGTATAGAGGAGCAGGAGACATTTCTCCCTGTGAGCTTCAGGGCAGGATCTCCATGAAAGCAATGAGAGAAGTGAAGGTGGCTCAGATGGCCCCTGGCTGGCCAAGATCAAAGAGTTACCAGTCAGGGTAGGGTCGTTTATCCTTCCAATCACAAGGTGTGCCGGTTTGGATGTATTATGCCCCCCAAAACGCCATGTTCTTTAATGCAATCTTGTGGGGGCCGATGTATTAGTGTTGATTAGGTTGGAATCTTTGGATTAGGCTGCTTCCATGGAGATGTGACCCACCCAACTAACTATAGATAACACCTTTGATTAGATTATTTCCATGGAGGTGTGGCCCTGCCCATTCAGTTCTGTGAACTGTTGTCTACACACAGGGGAAGTTCTGGAATGACAAGTCCCTCAGTGATGTTAATTACATTCACAATGTCGTGCTGCCATCACCACCATCCATTACTAAAAGTTTTCTATCAACCCAAATAGAAACTCTGTACAATTTAAGCATTAATTACCATTTCCCTACCCACCCACCCCCGGCCCCTAGTAACCTGTATTATAGTTTCTGATGCTATAAATTTGCTTATTATAATTATTTATTGTCAGCAAAATCATACAATATTTGTCCTTTTGTGTCTAGTTTATTTAACTCAACATGATGTCTTCAAGTTTCATACATATCACATGTATCAGAACTTCATTCCATTTTATGACTGAATAATATTCCATTGTATGTAGATACATTTTGTTTATCCATTCATCAGTTGATGGACCCTTAGGTTGCTTCTGTCTTTTAACAATTGAGCACTGGTGTGCAAATTTCTGTTCGAATCTCTGCTTTCAATTCTTTTGGGTATATACCTAGAAGTGGGATTGCTGGGTCATATGGTAATTCTATACATGACTTTCTGAGGAACTGCCAAACTGTCTTCCACAGCAGCTACCATTTTACATTCCCACCAACAATGAACAAGTGTTCCCATTTCTCCATATCCTCTCCCAAACTTATTTTCCTTTTTTTTTTTAATAGTAGTCATTCTAATGGGTGTGAAATGTTTTCTCATTGTTATTCTGATTTGCTTTTCCCTTACAGTTAATGATGTTGAGCATCTTCTCATGTGCTTTTGGCATTTGTATATCTTCTTTTGAGAAATGTCTATTCAAGTATTTTGCCCATTTTTAAATTGGGTTGTTTATTTTTTTTTGCTGAGTTGTAGGATTTCTCTATAAATTCTGGATATTAAACCCTTATCAAATATGTGGTTTCCAAATATTTTCTCCCATCATATAGGTTGTCTTTTTACTTTCACAATTAAGTCCTTTGATGTACAAAAGTTTTTATTTTCGATGAGGTTCCATTTATTTCTTTTTTTCTTTTGTTGCTCGTGCTTTGGGTGTAAAGTCTAAGAAACCATTGCTTAACACCAGGTCCTGATGATGATTGTGATGGCTGGGTTCATGTGTCAACTTGGCTAGGTGGCCTAGCTGTCTGGTCAAGTGGGCACTGGCCTGACGGTTCCTGTGAGGCTATTTGAGGCTGGTTGGTTTGTCGGATCATCAGTCAATTGACTGCAGCTGACTGATGACTCATCAAGGGGTGTGCTTCCACGGTGAGAGAATGCAATTGGCTGGATTTGGTCAGGGTGATCAGTTGGAGGCTTATAAGCCGGACGGTTAGAGAACCTTCACTTCTTCTTCAGCTGCTCAGTGAAGCTTTTCCTGGGGAGCTCATCAAAGTTGCCAGTTCGTTTCCTGAGGAGTTCGTCGAGGTTGTCGGTTCATTTCCTGAGGAGTTCTTCAAAGTTGCCGGTTCGTTTCCTGAGGAGTTCGTCAAAGTTGTCGGTTCGTTTCCCGAGGAGTTCGTCGGACGTCTTCCTTGGAGTTGACAGCTTGTTGACGGCTCTGCAGAATTTGGACTCGTGCGCTCCCGCAGTTGCGTGAGTCACTTTTACAATTTGATAATAAGAGACATCTCTCATTGATTCTGTTTCCAAGGAGAACCCTAACTAATACAATGATTCACTGTTTTCTTCTAGGAGTTTTATAGTACTGATTCATATATTTAGGTCTTTGATACATTTTGAGTTAGTTTTTGTATATGGTGTAAGATATGAAATGGAAACTTTTGCCCTCATTTTAAATGTTAGGAATTTGAGGCTCAGAGAAGATAAATAACTTCTCTTGGATCATGTAGGTGGTAAGTAATAAAACCAGGATTCAAACACAAGTCAGTCTGACACTAAACCCGTGCTCCCTCCACCACAAGACAGATGTGATTTACTGAACACCTACTATGTGTCAGGCACCAAGCTAAGCAATGCAGATACAGAGATGGCAACAGTCTCTTTTGTAAGAATTAAATGAGATAATGTGGGAGAGAACCATAGCAGGTTGTGTTTCCCCAAAATGCCCATGGCAACATTCCAGGCCCAGGTACCCCTTGAACCTGGGCAGAACTTTGTGACTGCTGGAAAAGCAGAAGGGGTGCTGCCTGCTTCAGTGGCTGGGTTGTAAAAGGAACAGCTTCTGCTAACTCCTCTGAACCATCACACTGGGAGAAGGAACAGCTGGAGAGGGATGGAGCCTCCCTACTGACAGCTAGGTGACAGCCAGCATAGCCCCAGGAAATGTGAGGAAGCAAGCTTTCAGATGATTCCAACCCCCGCCTTCAGGTATTCCAACCAAGGCCCTAGACATTCAAACAGATAAGCCACTCCCACTGAGCTCCCTCAGAACCACTGACATACAGGATCTTGAGCTTCCCCACTGAGAAGTTGAACTTGAACTCCTGTGGGGATGGATCAAGAGCTGAACCCCCTTCCATGCCCCCATCACTCTTCCTTCAGCCCTCTCTTCCCCTGGATAAATAATCACAGCTCCTTTCTTCCTTCCTCATCCCAAGGTTGCACATGGCCTCCCCTATGCCTGAAGCCCCTCGGCTGGGAGGAGGTCTTGACTCAGCTATTAGTGCAATTCAGTCCCTCAGGTTTGCCTGGGACTGAGGAGTTTTCCAGGATGCAGGAATTACAGAGCTAAAACAGGGAAAGTCTGAGGCAAACTGAGATGTTGGTCCCCCTAGGCGAGTGCCTGTGCTGGGCCCTCAAGGAGCTCCTGTTTGGGGTCTGAGACAGGCTCATAAACAGGCATTCGAACAAATCAGACAAGTGCTAGGTTATACAGGGGGCCCAGAGGAGAGAAGGGCTTCCTGGAAGAGGTGCACCTAGGCTGAATCTTAGAAGGGTGCCAGGACAGAATTTCTTGGCCAATGACAGTTTCCTGTATTCTAGGCCCAGAGAGTACTGTCTGATGATATCCAGGCCCATTATTCTTGAACGGTCATCAGGCTCCCAGCTTCTGGAGTGGGATCCAAAGTTCACCATTAGACTCCCTGGTTCTGGAACATTCTAAAGAGTAGAGCAAAGGGCTGTGGGCAGTGAAGCACCTGAGCCAGGCCCAAAAACCCATGGGAATCAATTAGAGGCAGAGAACTGCAGAGTCCACAAATATATGGAAGTTAAATAACATACTCTTAAACAATCAGTGGCCAAAGAAGAAATTGCAAGGGAAACCAGTAAATATCTTGAAATGAATGAAAATGAGAACACAACATATCAAAACTTATGGGATGCAGTAAAAGCAGTGCTGAGAGGGCAATCTATAACCCTAAAGGCCTATGTTAAAAAGGAGGGATTAGATAAAAATCAAAGACCTAACTGCATACATGGAGGAACAGAAAAAGAAGAGCAAACTAATCCCAAAGCAAGCAGAAGGAAAGAAATAACAAACATTAGAAAGAAATAAATGAAATTGAGGATAAAAAAACAACAGAGAGAATTAACAAAACCAAAAGTTGGTTCTTTGAAAAGATTAATAAAATTTACATATCCTTAGCTAGATTGACAAAGAAAAAAAAGAGAGAAGATACAAATAAAATCAGAAATGAGAGAGGAGACATTACTACAGACCCCACAAAAATAAAAAGGATCATAAGAGGATACGAGGAACAACTGTATGCCAACAAATCAGACAACTTAGATGAAATGGACAAATTCCTATAAACACATGAACAACCAACAATGACCCAAGAAGAAACAGAAGACCTCAACAGACCAATTACAAGAGGTTGAATCAGTCATCAAAAACCTCCCAAAAAAAGAACAGCCCAGGACCAGATGGCTACACAAGTGAATTCTACCAATCATTCCATGAAGAATTAATACCAATCCTGCTCAAATTCCTCAAAAAAAATTGAAGAGGAGAGTACACTACCTAACTCATTCTATGAAGCCAACATAACCCTAATACTAAAGCCTGATAAAGACATAAGAAAAGAAAATTACAGACCAATCTCTCTAATGAATATAGATGGAAAAATCCTCAACAAAATACTTGCAAATCGAATCCAACAGCACATTAAAAAATACGATACACCATGATCAAGTGGGTTTTATTCCAGGTATGCAAGGGTAGTTCAACATAAAAAAATCAATTAATGTGTAATACCCCACATTAACTAATCAAAGGGGAAAAAAACACATGATCATTTCAATTGATGAGAAAAGGCATTTGACAAAATTGAGCATCTTTTCTTGATAAAAACACTTCAAAAGGTAGGAATAGAAGGAAACCTCCACAACATAATAAAGGGCATATATGAAAAACCGACAGCTAACATTGTACCCAATGGTGAGAGACTGAAAGCTTTCCCTCTAAGATTGGGAACAAGACAAGGATGCCCACTGTCACTACTGTTATTCAACATTGTGTTAGCAGTTCTAGCCACAGCAATTAGGCAAGAAAAAGAAATAATAATCACCTGAATTGGAAAGGAAGAAGTAAAACTTTCATTTGCAGATGGAAGGATCCTATATAGAGAGAGTCCCCCAAAAGCTACAACAAAGCTACTAGTGCTAATATATAATTCAGCAAAGTGGTGGGATATAAGATCAACACACAAAAACCAGTAGTGTTTCTATACACTAGTAATGAGCAATCTGAGGAAGAAATCAAAAAACAAAATCCCATTTATGATAGCAACTAAAAGAATAAAATATTTAGGAATAAATGTAACCCAGGATGTAAAGGACCTGTATACAGAAAACTACAAAACATCGCTAAAAGAAATCAGAGAAGCCCTAAATAAATAGAAGGGTATTTTGTGTTCATGGATTGGAAGAATAAATATGAAGAAGTCGATTCTACCCAAAATGATTTACAGATTCAACACAATGCCAATCAAAATTCTAACAGCTTACTTTGCAGAAATGGAAAATCCAATTATCAAATTTCTTTGAAGGGGTAAGTGGCCCCAAATAACCAAAAACATCTTGAAAAAGAAGAATGAAGTTGGAGGACTCATACTTCCTGACTTTAAAGCATATTAAAAACAGCATGACACTGGCATAAAGATAGGTATATTGACCAAGGGAATCAAATTGAGAGTTCAGAAAAGACCCTCACATCCATGGCCAATCGATATTTTACAAGGCTGCCAAGCCTACTCAACTGGGACAGAACAATCTCTTCAACAAATGGTGCTGGGAGAACTGGAAGCTCATATGCAAAAAACTGAAATAGGGTCCCTATCTCACACCATATACAAAAATTAAATCAAAATGTATCAGTGCACTAAGGAGAAGCTGGCTTTGGCAGAGGTTCTGCTCCTCCTCTCCTGCCCTGGTTCATTGGGCTTTTGTGAGGCAGAATTGGGGAGTAGGGGAAGAGGGGTGTGAAAGGACTGAGGCGTGGGCTGCAGGAAGGAGGTCCAAGGAGCTATGGCAAGAGGTTTGCAGCTGCTGTGGGGTGTGAGAGGAGCTGAAGGGCAAGAAAAAGCAGATTTTAGGGATCACTGCTGTGGAGTGTGCATCTCTTGTGGAGTTGAGAAGGATACGAACTTGAGCTAGTTTCCTTTCCTCCTTCCCTTCCCCTTTGTCCTGCAGCACCTAGGACAGCAGCCCCTCTCTGCAGCATTTCTTCTCTGTCCTGAAATTGTTTGCCTGTCGGCTGGGCAGGACTGTGAGCTCCTGAGGGCAGGGCTCCCTGGTGACAGGCTGGGTACCTGGGCAGCGGTGGGCAGTGCAGTCATTGAACGGAGGGCTAGAAGGAACTTAGAAATGACTTTGCCCAGGTTCCAGTGTGCTGCTTGAAGTGAGAAGACAACGGGGAGATTACTCTCCCTTCCCCTGCCTCCAGTACACCCCTGGCTGAAGATAGGATTAGAATGAGGTTTCTGCAAAAGGACTGGGATGAGGCCAGTGGCTTGAGTGTTGGGGAAAGGTGGGCTTGGTGCCCATCTGCCACACTTGCATGGGGTCTGTGCACATCCCCAACACTGTGTTGACCCCATGGTGTTGTGAATATCTATAGGGCCAGCCTCCCAGACTGTGAGCTTCCTAAGGAAAGGACCAGGCCTAACACGTGGCTGCATCCCCAGCACTTGCGCTAGGTACTTGTTGGTCAAGGGAACCAACTGTGCACCAACTTTGGCTCAGCCTGGAAGAGCCTGGATGCCTCTATCCCCACCCCCATCCCTCAGTTCTCTGAGGCTGTGCCTACCTATGGCACAGATCTGGATCTACAGTTTCCTCCCAGATGAAGGGGAGGGAGACAAGGGGGAAAACACTGGGCTGCACTGCCCACCGTGGCCCAGAAATGTTGCTTCAAACTTCAGGAACTGAGCAGAAATGGGCCTCTCCCCCAGTGGGCTTGAGCAGGAGGAAGGAGGCACCCATCTTGCTCTAGAAGTGGCCCGTTTTCAAAGAACTGCTCTGGTGTAACAGGCAGGAGGGCGGGTGTCACAACAGGCCCAGCCCTGCTCTACTTTGCTTCTGCCAGAGCCTAGAACATAAGAGCATGAGAGTGGAGGTGTGCCTTAAAAAGCAATAAGATATAAATCTAGTTATAGAACCGCTACTGGTTCATTGTAGAAAATCTGGAAAGTGCAGAAAAGTTTAAATACATACATGCATACATGCAATCAAATGTAATCCCACCACCCAAAGATAACCACCATTTCAAACATATTGTCATTATCTTTTCTTTGCAAATACAAAACATATTTAATCACATTGGGACCATGCAATACCTTTTTTTATGATCAAAGGATCATTTTCCTAATGGACATATATTAAGATGATGCAAAATACCAAATCTGATATAGCCAGGGTCTGGGAGCTTGGGAGAAGGCAGGGTTGGCTGAGGTGGGGGCACGCCTATGCACTGATGTGTCTGATGTGTGTCAGTGCATGTGGGGGTAAGGTAAGCATGTCACAGGTACTTCCACCTCTTGTCTGTTGCATGGCCTGGGAGCTTCTATATGCAGAAAAGACTGTGTAAATGTGGAGCAGGTTGTGGCTCTGACACCAACAACCTGTGGGACATTCAAAAACATTAGTTCTCCATTCTGGGACTCAGTTTCTTCATCTGTAAAAGAGAAAAAGAGAAGGTGGGAAGACAGCTAAAATCCCTCCAGGAAATAAATACATATTTATATAGAGAGAGAGAAGATGGAGATTTTATATGTAGTTAGACGCTTTATGAACATATGCAGTGTAATATTGGAAAGTGAGTAAAATTTCTGCCAAAGTCTCCCATCTCTGCCTGTTTACTGACCCAGCTGCCCAGCTCCGTTTTGCTGCCTTCCTGTTGTGGTCCTATCAAAACTAGAGCTCAGAATCTGAGCTATGTTCTCCCTCAGGTGTGACTGACTAACGAGGCATAAGGTGATGTTTCCCAAAGTATGTTCTGGGCCCATATGTGTCACGCTCTCCTGGGGAGCTTATTGAAAACTGCAGATGCACTTCTAGAACTAAATACATACACACACATATATATGTACACATACACACGTATATATGTATATATATGGGGGGGGTGTTCTAGACACACTGAATGATAAGTCCTGGGGATGGGACCCAGTAATCAGCATGTTAAATGATCACCTTGCTTACCATAGAAATTCTCTCTCTGGTGTATCTGTTGTTTACTTTAATAAGTAAGAAAGCACTGAGTCAAGGAAATTTATCTCTACTGAAAATTTTACAGGATCTGCTAAAGGCAGGGTTTTCCATCCTCAGCACCCAACCTCAGTGAGGATTTCCAACTTCACATTTTGGGCCAGATAATTACTTGTTGTGGGGGCTGCTCTGCGCATTGCAGGATGTTTAACAGTATCCTTGCCATCTACTCATTAGATGCCAGTAGCATCCTCCCCCAGTTATGACAACGAAAAATGTCTCCAGACACTGCCACATGTCCCCTGGGAAGACACCCTCCCCCACCCCAAGTTGAGAACCATGTGAGCTACTGGCCTAATGTGACGGAAACTTTCTGTGAGGAGGAATGACGAAAACGTAGGGAAGGGACTAGGACAAAAGGGATTTCTTCTGGAAATTTTGCCTCAGTCCAACATAAGGTGTGTGCTCCACCTCCTGGAAGGATGACCTCCAGCCCAGGCCCACCCACCCTGGACCCCAGTCTGCCCCACCACTTTTCAGTTATAAATAAGGCTGAAGCCAGTTCACATGTGGTCTCTTGGTTGCTGTGTAGAGACAAACCCTCTAATAACCAGGGAAGGACAGCTCATGCCTTAGAAATGAAGCTGATGAGAATCCAAGAAGATAGCACATGCAAAAGGATTCTCCTTTGTAAAAACAGGAAGTTTATTTTTTGCCCTTATTATAAAATAATCATGGTCACAATAGAAAATTTGGAAAATACAGAAAATTGTGAAAAAATACAGGCCACTCATAATTCCAGCACCCAGACAGCCAATGCTGACATTTGGGAGGCTTTCCCGTTTGTTATTCCCACCACCCTGGCTGGCATGGGGGTGGGTGTTCCCAGGGAGATGGAAGACTTGACCAAGGACAATAAAAAATATTCACTGTTCCAGGTTATTCACCTGTTTTATTCAGATCCCCAGAGAAGAATTAGCACCTGGGTGTGCCCTGCCCTACCCTTCCACCTGATCCTGAGCTGGAACATTAGAACTCGTCCTTCAGGTCAAAATGGGGCTGGTCTTCAGGCTTGAAGTCCAGGTTGGGGCTGCCGTCCTCGTTAAGGATTCTTCGGGCTGTGTAGCCGACAATGGGATACTTGGCTTTGTACACTTTGGTGAAGACATCATCCAGGGACTGCAGCTCCTCCGCCGTGAGGCCCGTCTTGGGGAGAAAAGTCCATGAAAACGGGGAATGGGGAAAGAGTTACTTGCGTTGACACTGTCCTCTCTCCACCCCAGCCTCGCCCTCCCCACTTCCCTGAAGCAAGAGAAAGAAAATATCTCAACAAAACAAATTGACGTTTGACTTTTTAAGAGAAAATCCTGCAGGGGCAGGGAAGCAATGGCTTCTTCATGTTTCTGTTGTTCAACTGCCGTAGGTGTTACAGACTCTCAGAGGATGGTGACCCACCCTGGGGGTGGGGGTGGGGGGTGGGCTGCACTGCGCCGGCCTCCACCTCCTCCTTCCTGATGGATCCCACCCACTCTCTACACAATGCCCGCTACAAACTTATACACCTCTCCCTTTCCTCATTTGTTTCTGTAACACTGCAGCTTAAGAGTCTCCCTCATCTCTGCCCAGTAGTGTGGAGCACAATTGGTGTGAATGGCAGCCTTTCTTTTGGGATCACCAGGACCCTGAAGTGGTTGCATTCAATGTTATTTTCTCCTCCAGAGAAACATGAATCACCAAGAGTGGACTGGGGGGTGGAGGGGTGTGTGTGTCTCAGACACCACAGCAAACCTGTTTAAGAGGCTGGGGGTTGGGGTGGGTAGGAGTGGACTGTAAGGGGGATCAGGCTGCCAAGGCAGATTGGAGCCAAACTGTGAGGATCACTGAGGTGGATCACGAGTTCCCAAGAATTTGGACTTGATGCTGTAGGCAATAGGGAACCATGGAAGGTTTCTGCATAGGAGTGGCATAATAAGAAAACTATTTCAAGGAAATGGCTGGCTACCACACTGAGCAGACCAGAGTGGAAAAAGGCTAGTCAGGAAGCTTTGTTTTTTTTTTTTTTTGCCAGAGGTAAAGAAGGCTGAGGCATTTTGGCAAAGGCTCGTCATCTGGCTCACAGTGTCATGAGTGAGGTCTGCAGGATGCAGGGACATCTTGGCCACCCCTCTGGTGGAGTCCTTCCCAGTCAGGGCATTGTAGGGGGCTCCTCTTCCATAAAACTCTAAGGGGGAGAAATGAGGACATGAGTGAGGCTATGAACGCAGAGCAGCCAGAAGCCTGCAACACCAGGGCTTCCAAGGCCCAGGTGAATCCTAAAAAAGACTCTAGGCTGGAGGAGGGAAAGCAATGAAGATGTAAATTTCAGTAACCTACCCCAATCCACCAGTATGGATTCCACCAGTTCATATTACAAAATAATTTACACATGCTGGTTGAGAGTTGATTTTTAGAAAATACAGGATGAAAACAGTCTCTTAAAAATATTGAGGGCAAACAAGAAAATGCTTCCTCCTCTAAAATTTTGGTGGAAGCAAGTCCATTTCCATTCAGCCGTATTTGATGAACCATTATAACCACCTTCATAAAATCATTTGTAGTTTCAATTAGGGAAATCATTAAATGGCATTAAAATGTTCTGTAATGTTGTATGATTCTGACCCTTTGCTAAGTAATATGTCCCTCACTGATTCAACTTCAGTAAATTATCAAGTTTGAATTTAGTTCTACAGGCAATGGGGAGCCATGGAAGGCTTTAGAGTAGAAGTGTAGCCTTATCAGGGGAAGAAAAACTGTTGAAGTAAAACACTGAAAGGTTGTTAAGTTGATCTGGTCATTTAAGATGGAAGGGAAGGGACTTGCCCAATGTTCCCTCCCTTTCCTTGCCTTTTCAGTCTCCATTCTGGCTCCTGAACTTCCCAAACTCAAAATAAAAAAAGCCAAGCCACTTACCCTTTCCAGAAGTGACATCGAACACCACTCCCTTCACTGCCATGTAGATGGGCTGATCCTCCTAGAAAGCAGGGGAAGAAGCTGTGAAGAGAAGGCCCACAGCCCAGCTCTTCCAATACAGTTGGTAAACTCCTTTGTTATCATGAGCTGTGCAAAGAGCAGTGGTTCAAGTCAGAAAATAGCTTTCCATGCTGCCTGGTCCCCAGAGAACTCACCACCTACCTGGACAATGTCATGCTGGCTCACAAAAACTTGGAAAAGTTATAAAGTAACATGATAAGCACAAGGCCATCCCCTCCTTTAATAAAACAAAAACCAAAACAACAAGAACAACAAAACAGGAACTGAAGCAACTTTACAAAGATAAGAATTCAGAAGAATATTAAATAAATGATAAATTATTTAAATCAGTCCAATTTCCTTTCATCTTCATCATCACCATTACATACATGAATGTAATAAGTGTAAATAATCTATGGTCAATTCTTGTTATTCCAGGAGTTACTTATGTGCTCCATGAACACTGAATTAGCCAGTACTGAATTGCCCCTAGGGGGTAAATAGGGTTAAGTTCTTGCCAGCTGGTGGTCACAACACTTTGTCAATCATACACTGGATTAATACATAACCTTGTTTTAGGTGTGTTTCTGTTTAAAGACACTTTATATCTTTTGCTACCTCCTTAAATCTATATACAATGATTCCTGGGAAGTTCTTTGTTTCCCCAGCCTTTTGGAGACTGTCCCTACTTAGAAACAGTATCATTGCCTTCAGAATATTTTAGAACAATATTTAAACATTGTTTACAGTGTGAGAGCTGAAACAAGGCAGAGTTTCTCTGCTGGGAACTCCCTCAGCAAAGAGGGAGAGACCTGGTGCGGGAGGCAGGTGGGAAAGCTGAGTATGGCCATCAGTTCCAGAACCTCCGATACTCTCAGACCCTGTGCCAGAGGCTGGGGACAGAACAGAACGTTCCTCGCTGGCAACTCTTGTCTTTGGAAAAGAAGGAAATTACTGCATCTCCCAGGATATTCTCTCTAGGCATCTGGGGGGTATTCTCTCAGTTTCTCCCAGGCAAACTCCGGAGTAACAAAAGTCTACTTTCAGTGGCTGTCTTCAAAATACCTCTCTTGGCTGCAGCAGCAAGCTCCTTCAGTCTGAGCACTTATAGGGCTCCAGCGATTTAATTAAGACCCTCGCTGAATGGGTGGGACCACACCTCCATGGAAATAATCTAATCAAAGTTATTATCCAAGGTTGGGTAGGTCACATCTCCATGGAAACAACTTAATCCAAAGATTCCAAACTAATCAACACTAACACATTTGCCCCCACAAGACTGTATTAAAGAACATGGCATTTTGGGGGACAAAATACATCCAAACCGGCACACTGCAGATGACTTTTTCCTGCAGAAATAATCTGCCTTCCTACGGTCTAGGGCTGAGTTTTTCTAACTGCAATTGGCTGGTAACCTATTAGGGATATGAAGTCAATTTAGTGATTTATGAACAGATTTTTCAAAAAATGAAATGGGAAAAAGAATAAAATGATAGAAAATAGCAAGCATCACAGTACATCACACATACTAAGAATAAGCAGTTTTTGAAACTTGTGTTTTAGTGCTCTGAGTGTGCGTACTGAGTTAGGATGCAAAACGTATTTCTTACCATAAGTCACAGCAAAAACGTTTGCAAGGCATCATTCCACCAAGCAATTAGAGAGGGTGGTTTGAACTGCCTCTGTGCAAGAGCCTTTTTCTGTCACTATATTCTTTATGTCTATCCATGATAACCCTCTTGGAGGATGTGGAGTCCCACTCTTCATTAATGTTAAGTTTTAGGAGGGCAGAAAACAAATGTGCTGTCGACGACACAGTCTTCCTAATTGAAAACTTGAATGCTACTCTTTGACCTGAAATTTGCAAACAGATGGAAACTCTGCTATAATAACAGGTGATGTGACAAGGGTAACACCACCGATTAAAGTGTGCGTTCAATATCTTTATGTATAAGGACAATTTTAACCAGAGTTGAAGAAAATGAGGGCCACAGCAAAGCCCTCTGGAACACGTTTTACCATTCCCACTCAATTTTTATTTTTTTAAACGTGTCTGCTTTGTGATTTACGTGTTACCTGCATGAGAAGTACTCAAAATGACTTCCTCTATACAAACCTTACTAGAATTCTTGGGGGAGAATGGACTTTGAAGAGGCACCACTGAAGTGCTGTATGGATTTTTAACAAGGACTCCAAAAGCATAAATTTATGCCAGAAGAATAAATACTTACACATATAGGTATTTTCACACTCCTGAGTATGAATGCTTCAGGAGGCTACACCATGGATTACCCAAAAGGAAGAAACTGGCACAGGGCCTCAGACAGTAGATTCAGAACACAGTGTGGTTCTGTGTGGGAAGCCAGAAGCTGGGACCCCCGTTCTTCATGTATTTACAGTATGAAGCTCCTGTGGAGACTCTACGCAGACCCCAGCTCACCACAAACCACACAGCACAATGTGGGACCTGGAACCAGTAAGTAGGCCTTAGCTATCATCTAAGAAGGTTCCAGTAGAAATAAGACATTATTCATTGTCATTGCTAGATGTCTCAGAAAGATGTGTTATCCAGGGTCCACAATTCCGTAGAAGGTCTTGAAGGCAGATGTGTTTTGGAATTCAGAATTTGTCTGATTTTAGAAAGATGTTTTGGGGCACACAACATATATTGTGTAATACATCTAGGGGCTCTGAGGCAGTGCCCCATAATCAAATAAGTTAGTATTTCTGCAGTAAAACATGAACATGAATACTCATACTAAGTTAGATAAATAGAAATAAATAGAAACTATAAATAGACTCATGTGGGCTCTAAAAGTTCCCATCACCAAGTGAGTTCAGATCAGGTTGCATTTTACTGTCAAATAACTTAAAATCTTTTGGTATTCCGAGCTTATTGGATTTCTGAATTATATAAAATGATTGTGGGCCTGTTAAACTGCCTCTTTGTTATATCTTTAATAATGAACTAATATTAATAATAAAAATAATAGCAACTAACATTTATTAAGACATACTCTGCTAAGCATACTGCCAGGTCTATGCTAAGCACTTTGTATATCACCATCTCATTTAACCTTCACAAAATCCCAATAGAGCAGAAACTCTTACAACCATTGTGGTGGTCGGTTTTATGTGTCAACTTTGATAGGCTATAGTACCCGTTATTCAATCAAACACTAACCTAAGTATTGCTGTGAAGGTATCTTGTAGATGTGGTTAACACCTACAATTAGTTGATTTTATGTAAAGGAGATTATCCTGGATAATCTGGGTGGGCCTCATCCAACCAGTTGAAAGGTCTTAAGAACAGAATTGAGGTTTGCCTGAGGAAGAAGAAATTCTGCCTGTGGACTACAGCACTGGCTCCTGCCTGAGAGTTTCTAGCCTGCCTTTCCTGACAACCTGCCCTACGGATTGCAGACTGCCTAGCCAGCTCCCACAATCATATAAGCCACTTCTTGCAGTAAACATATATATATACACATATATGTGTGTGTGTATATACACATCTATATGTATATATGTGTATATATACACATATATGTGTGTGTGTATACGTATACATATACACACACATATAGATGCATACATACATATGTGTGTGTATATATATCTACTACTGGTTCTGTTTCTCTGGTGGCGCGTGACTGATACAGATGAAAAAAAACAATAAAGACTCTGAGAGGTTTAGTAATTTGCCCAAAGTCAAGTGGCAGAACAGGGACTCAAACCCAGGTATGATCCAAAGGTATAATGCTCTAATTAGGGTAGACCACATACTGTATTATACAAACCATGACACTTCTGAGAGTGAACGGGAGTACTATTAATAATTACCCCCAGGACAATACACCAGAGTCATCTGGGGCAACTACAGCACAGCACAGTTCTAAGCCACTGCACCCAACTGCATCTCTCCTCCCTTACTCTATTCATGTTCCTCTCTGGCTCCTTTCCTCTGCCTACTGACATCTCCAGAGTTCCACCCTATGACAATTCTGTCCTTAACCTGTTTCCGCTAAGCTTACCTGGCTCCTTCCCTAAGTGACCAACCTTCTTAAAAAGAGCAGCCTGTACCCACTTCCTTTGCCTCCCCTCAACCTCTTACAGTGCAGTCCCTGTTATTTAAGGAAACGCCTCCCTCAAAGTATGAAGTGTTACGCAAATTTAGTTAAGTATCAGTAACATTGCCCTCAAAAAACCAAGGGTCTGTTCTTGGTCCTCACCCCACAGCCCCTGACACTGCCGCTGTACCCTCCATTTTGGATTCCCTCTTCCCTTGGATTCTGTGCCCGGGGTCCCCAACACCACCTCCACATTTGGAGAGTCACTAGGAGTCTGGAGGGATCCGTGTGAGGCTTCCTTATGCTCCCTCCGCATGAGGAGTCACACAGAGCACACTCTTCCCCCAGCAATGAAAATGCAGTGACGAAAATGCAGCAACGTGCGTTTGCTGCTTCTGTCCAGGGAAGCCCACTAGAGACTAAGGGCTGGTCAGGTAGTCACCCTCTGCTTAGCATGTCGTGTTCACCAAAAACCACATTATTTGTACAAATGGTCTAGGCAGAGTGAGCCACGCTTATCATCTAGGGAAGGGTGGGAACACTCCAGAAATCCAGATGCTACCCAAGGGCTAACCTTGCAAGCAGGGCTTTCTAAGGAGAGTAGTCTCAGGCCGGCTATGTTAACTCTTTTCTGCATAGATTCCCTTAGAAGGTATCCCTTAACATCCAGTCACATCCCTGTCATGTCTCTCTTCCTCTGTGTTCTCATCCACTCATGTTCTAGGCAACCTGTCTTTGCAAATGATGCCCAAACTGCCACCACTGCCTATGGACTAGGTTTCGGAGTCTCCTTGCCATCTCGATCCATCTAAGTCCTGTTAACTCCGAGGTTAGGGAGACCAGGTTAGACAGTTTTAACAAAAAGAGCACAGAATTCCTTCCTTGCTCTACCATTACATGGTGGTATGCCTTGGTTTCCTCATCTGTAAAGCAGACTGGTTCCTGCCAACTCCAGAATGTTACAGTACTGTGATCTCCCCACCAAACCTGTTCCCTCCACTTCTCCAATCTATTATCAGCCCCCACACTACCCTGCCATCAGACCCGGCTCCAACAACCCAATGGACAATGGCTGCAGGAGGTTTTCTGGATGCTTCCAGACTACTGACTGAGGTGCGGTGTGAAGAGGTCTTTGTCTCTAACCTTGGATCACCCCCTCTCGCCCTGCCGCCGCTCCAGGCTGACTCAGCTGGGCTCAGCCCCAAGGGCAGGGGCACTAAAACCGGGTTTGAGGAGTCAGCTGCGTAGGAGGCCTGAGATACACGGACAGAAAAACGACCTACAGGGAAAGACTGGAGCATCCCTGGATCTGCCACAACTCCCACCTAACCCAGAGAGCAGGCATTTTATTAAGGACACCAGATCCAGATTTGCTTCCTTCCCTTCTAACATCCCCACACCGTGTAAGGAGAAATGATGACCCCAACAGACGCTAACATTAAAAACAAAAAAGTTCTGAGGTTCATACACAGACCACCAGATAAAAGGCGTTTAGAGGGGGGTGGGAGCAGCTCCAGTAAAGACGGGGGCGGTGGGAAGCGCGTCTTTCTCGGCGGTGAGGTTAAAGGAAGGCGCTCTGATTCCTGAGGGCTCGCCCTTATCCTTCGGCCGCCTGGGCCTGCAGGGAGAAAGCGCAGAAGGCCTCGCCTCGGCCCCCGCGCGGAGCCTGGGTTCCGGGAGGGGGCGCCCGCCCCGGGCCGCGCCTCCCGCGAGGCGTCCCCTGGCCGCGGGAGAGCTCCAGACGGGGTCCCTCCGCCCGCGCCACCCCCGCGCGCACCCACAGCCGGGCCGCCCCGCCCGGCGCCGCCCCCGCGTACCTCCTCCCCGCAGTAGCGGGCCAACTCCTCCTCCGTGAAGAGCCGCACCGGGGGCCCCCGCTCGGCGGGGCGCGGAGCCTGCCCGGCCCGGACTGCGGGCGGCCCCGGGGCCAGCGCCACAACCAGGGCTAGCGCAACTAGCGACCGCAGCCGCCGCCAGGCCGCGGGGCCCTCCATGGTGAGCAGGCTGGGCAAGGCCAGGGGCGGGCAGGACTGCGGAGCCCACGCGCTGCAGCTCCGCGGCCCTGGAGCCCCGCCCCGCGCGCGCCCTGACCCGCCGGCAGCCGCGAAGCGCAGGGAGCAAGATCGGGAACCCGCGGCGCCCGCGCTTCTCCTGCCCCCGAGGCTCTGTGATGGTGGCTGTGGGGACAGCCCGGGCCGCGCAACCGGAAACTTCGGAACTAGGATCATAACCCCAGACTGTGGACTGAAAAAGTTGATCAACAGAGCAACATATGTTACGGTATTTCCTGGATTAGGTACATAGATGACACACCCGAACATTCCAGTACCTACTAGGGTGTATGTATTGAATAGGACCCCAACTTTCCTAATTCAGTTTTATTTTTCTCTGATTTTGTTTTTCTTTCTAGTTGTGTTTAAACTTTGGGTCCCCAAGGGGGTTTTTGCAAAGTTAGGGCACGACTTCCATATATACCCCTAAATAATAATAGCTAACATTTATGTAAACCTTTCTTCATTAATTTACTCAATAAATTAGTGCCTCCATGTAACAGGTCACTGAGGACACATGGCTAAACAAGGCAGAGACAAAGATCCACGCCCGTATGGTGCTTACATTCCAGTGGTCCAGATAGACAACAAATAAGATAGATGAATGGTATGTTAAATGCTAGGGAGAAAAATAAAACAGGGAAAAGGATAGGGAGTGTCAGGGGTTGCAATTTTAAATGGGCTGACCAAGTAAGGCCACAGTGAGAAGATAGTATTTGTATGAAAATCCACAGGAGGTAAGGGAGGGAACCTTGAGGGAAGAGTGACCAGGCAGAAGGGACAAGTGCATAAATGCTGAGCAAGGAGAGTGCCAGGCGTTTTGGAGGAGGCTGGACTGAGTAAGACAGAAGAGGGTTTGAGGGGTAGGAGATAAGGTCAGGGTGAGAAGAGGGGAGGGTGGGTAGATAAGTGAGACCTCATCATGCATTTTAAGGCTTTGGCTTTTATTCTGAGTGAAATGGGAAGCTATTTTAGGGGATGGAATAAAGGACTTAAAATGTCAACAGAGTCACTCTGGCAGTCTATACTGAAGCAAAGTCCAGTACTTCAATAATCCAAGTAAGAGATGCTGGTGATTAGGACCAGGGTGGTAGCAGTGGAGGTGGTGAGAAGTGGGTGGACTGTAGACGTATTTTGATGGCACAGCTGACAGGATGTGCTGGCAGGTGAGATGTGGGGTATGAGAGAAAGAGGCATCAAGGATGACTCCAGAGTTTTTGTCCTGGACAAATGAAGGATGGAATTGCCATTAACTGAGATGTGAGACACCTTCGGAAGATCAAGAAGTCAGTTTAAACCTGTTCAGTTTGAGAGGCTTATTAGACATCCAGGTGGAAGTGCCAAATAGGTGGTTGAATACGGAAGTCTGGAATGGTATTTATAGCTGTGTGACTGGGTGAGATGGTCAAGGAAGTGCATGGAGAGAGAGGAGGGGAGGACCCAGAAATAAGCTTTCAGGACCCTCCGATGTTTGGTGGTTTGAGGAGGCTGGGAAAGGAGACTGAAGAAGGGCTTACTGTGTGCCAGGCACTGGTTCAGTACTTTACATGTATTCTCTTATTTAATCCTCACTTATAACTCTGAGGTATGTACTATTATTGTCCTCCATTTTACAGATCATGAGACTGAGGTACAGAGCTCTTAAGTTCATTGCCCAAGGTCACACAGTAGGTGGTAGAGCCAGGATTCAACACAGGCCTTCTGGCCGCCAATCTTCTCTTAATTGCCAGGCTACCCTTCCCCTTCGTGGCTGTACCAAGTGCTCATACATTTATTTATCCAACAAAGTAGACTTCTAGTGCAGAGTGATTATACAGGATCTGTCCACTAATCCTCTGAATCTCAGTTTCCTCAACAGTAACATACTGGCCTGCGGTCCTGAAATTAAAAAGAAATAATGGACCTGAAAGGCTGTGTAAACTGAAGAATACAGTAACTGTGTACACTGTTTGGAAAAGGCCCTTCTAGACCCTCGAATAGAAGCTCACCCCGTTCCTGATCCTCCAAGTACCTTGATAACATTCCTGGCATATAATGTGCTGTTTCTGTGCTTGAACCTTTTCTATTTCTAGAGTTCTGTTTGTTAAGAACTTTTCTGAGCCAAAAGATACTCCCTATAATTTCTCCTGATCAGATCTCGCTTCCCCCTATCCAAGATCTTGAAAATAAATCTATAATTGAATAACACACTCATATGTCCTCAGATTTTTCCAGGCATCCTTGGATCACTTTTCTTTAGTTGAACCCAGATTTGTTTGTTTTTCCGAAGCATTTGGAATCAGTCAGTCACCGGCAAGGAAAATGGAAACTACTCTGATTATTTAAAATAGAGTGGCTGTATTGCAGGGTGTGGGTTGCACAGGTAATGGAAGAGGAGAACTATGCCTGAGGCAGTTTAGAGATTAGCGACAGCGGGAAGCCAACATCTCTCCAGATGTAGGTAGGAAGTGGTGTTATTAGAATCCAGGGCCCTGGATCACCTGGCTGAAGCTAGAACAATGAGAACCATGAAAAGCCTTTGCATCAAGGCCTGGAGCCATAGGAAAGAAGCTGCCATGGGCAGAGAATGAGGGAAAGAAAAACCTTGGTTTCTCCCTTGCCCTGAGGCTCTCCGCTCTCCTGGCAGTACTTCCTCTTGACTGAACCTAGCAGAAACCCAGTCCCCCACAACCTAGAGCTGAGGAAGGACCGGATCTGAAAGCAATCAGGCCCAGGATCAGTAGATCCTGATTTGGCCTCTGCCTACTTCTCTAACTCCCTCTCCTCTGTGCTTTTCCATTGCTCCTTTCCAGCCACACTGCCTCCTGCTTGTGTTCCAGCCTTTGTTCTACCTTTGTCTGGGGTGCAGGTCACCATGTGTTAGCTCTCTCTTGTCATTCAGGCCTCAACTCAAAAGTAACTATCATTGTGAGGCCTCTCTTGCTCCCCTGAGATTAATTAGCACCCAGTGCTATCAGCTGCCCTGTCACTATCACGTATTCTGTTTTATTTTCTTCAGAGTTCTTATCTCTCAGTGAAATTATTTTGTTCATTTATTTATTCAACAACTATTTGATTACCTAGTAAATGCCAGGCACTGTTGAAAGTACTGGCATACAGCAGTGAACAAAACACGTAAGAACTTTCCCTCCAAATGTACATGAAGTATTTCGGGTTCAAGGACCATGATGTATATAACCTACTCTCAAATGTTTAGAAACTAGATAAACAAATAGATTGACAAAATGTTACAGCAATTGTGGCAAAATATTAAAAGTGGTGGATCTGGGTATCTAAGTGTGTGGGGGGGTGGTATATATTGGAGTTCTCTATATGGGTTTTGTATTATGTTTGCAGCTATCCTGTGAGTTTGAAATTATTTCAAAATAGAAAGTTAAAACAAAAAGAACCCTCCCTTCATTCAAGTGGTGAATGCTAGAGAGAAAAATTAGGAAGGGTAGGGAGATATGCTGGCAATGGGGTTTTCTGTTTTAATAGGGTGCTCAGAGAAGGCATCACTGATTTGGTGACATTTGGAAAAAGGCTTGAAAGAGGTGAGAAAGTAAGTCACATGAATATCCAGGAAAGGAGTGTTCCAGGTACAGGAACACTGCCCTTAGGTGGGATCAGAGTTTCCCTACAAAATGTTATTATACAGTCTACCGCACTGCCAGAGAGAACTTCTCCTGATTGCACCTTAGGCTCATACCCTTCCCTTTAGGATCTATTTCTTAACTCAGTACAAAGGTTCATAGGAGGGCATGTGCTCAGCTGTTGGAGCTGAGATAGTGAGGGGAAAGGAGTAAGAGAAAGGGTGGGGGGTGGGGGCACATGCTGTGGGGCCTCATAGGCCACTGTAAGGACTTTGGCTTTTGGAGGGGTTGCAGCAGATGAGTGACATGGTCTGACTTTTTATTAGGCTCTTCCTGATTTCTGTCTTGGGAGGGCCTCAAGGGTCGAAGAAGGGAGACCAGCCAGGAGGCGATTGAAAATAATCCACCAGAAATGCTGGTGGTTTTGACTAATGTGGTAATGGTGGAGATGGTAAGAAATGGTCAGATTCTGAGTAACTTTTAAAATTAGAGCCAACCAGATTTGCTAATATAAATATGGGGTGTAACAGAAAGGGAGGAATTGAGAATGACTCCAAGAGTTTTGACCTGAGTCAATGGAAGGATGGAGTTTATTACAAAGAGTAAGACTGTGAGAGAAGCCAATTTGGGATAGGAAGATCAGTGGTTTGGTTTTTAATCTTATAATAATCTCTAGCATTATATACTACTTAGAAGGTGTGAGGTGATGTTCTGAGTACTTTGTATCTGATAACTCATTTAATTTTCTCAAAACTCTGTGAATAGGTACTAATATACCTGTTCTAGTTTGCTAATGCTGCAGAATGCAAAACACCAGAGATGGATTGGCTTTTATAAAAAGGGGGTTTATTTGGCTACACAATTACAGTCTTAAGGCCATAAAGTGTCCAAGGTAACACATCAGTAATTGGGTACCTTCACTGGAGGATGGCCAAGGGCGTCCGGAAAACCTCTGTTAGCTGGAAAGGCACGTGGCTGGTGTCTGCTCCAAAGTTCTGGTTTCAAAATGGCTTTCTCCCAGGATGTTCCTCTCTAGCAAGCTTGCTCCTCTTCAGAACGTCACTCACAGCTACACTGATTTCCTTCTCTTTGAGTCAGCTCATTTATATGGCTCCACTGATCAAGGCCCACCCTGAATGGGGGGAGGGCCATGCCTCTATGGTAATATCTCATCAGAGTCATCACCCACAGCTGGGTGGGGCACATTCCAAGCAAATCTAATCAGCACCAAAACGTCTGCCCCTCAAGACTACATCAAAGATAATGGTGTTTGGGGGACACAATACATTCAAACTGGCACAATACCCATTTTACAAATGAGGTAACCAAGGCACAGAAAGATTAAATACATTTCCTAAGATCAGAGAGTCTGTAAGTGACAGAGCCAAGATTTTCAAGAATGCAGTCTGGCTGCAGAGTCAGCGCTTTTACTGGCTACACTCTGCTGCTGCTATGTGGATACTGAGTGGAGAAGTTGTGTAGGCAGAAGAGCATGTGAGCCCTTGCCTCAGAGGAGAGCTGGAGGCTGGGGATCTACATTTGTATACATTTGGGAATCTTCAGGGTATAGATGGTAATTCAAGCCATGAGACTAGAGATCAGTTCACCTAGCCCCTCCAGAGTGGGTAGATTGGAGCTCTGAAGACCTAGCTTTGGGGACTCCCACCCTGCAGAGATGAGATGAGAAGAAACCCGCAGAGACTGAGAAGGAGCAGCCAGTGAGGTAGGAGGGAAAGGAGTGTGTGGTTTCCTGAAAGCCAATGGGGGATGTTGTATCCAGGAGGTTGGAAGATCAGCTCAGTCAAATGCTGACGGAACAAGAGTGGATGGGGAAATGACTGGCTGATTTGACAACACAGAGTCGTGTATGACCTTGACAAGCACCATTTCAGTAGAGTGGAGGGTTGAAAGCTTGAGTGCTCACTAGGGAGGAGAGGCCTTGTAGACAGCAAGTACAGAAAACTCGTTCACATTTTTTATGGTCTGTTTCTCCACACTAGTATGTAAGAGCCACTAAGGAAGGCCTTGAGCCTTGAGATAGTTTCTAACTTTCTTTATCTTCATTTATCGCTTTATCTCAGCCTGGCACGTTGCATTTGTTGAATCATTGTTGACTGTTCTAGTCAGTATCTCCTTCAAATGTGGAAGCCCATAATTTTCCAGTTGGGTTACAACAAGAAGAGTAGAGAGTGTCGAAAGACAAATCAGAGTCAAGTTTGCAGACTGTAGCATTTTATTCAGGACACCAGAGTTTTGCTGCAGCAAGGGAAGCCAGACCACTCGCAGAAAGGGAAGTAATTTCGGGATTCTAGGTATGGTAAAGGATTTTTATAGATATAAAGAGGAAGTTAGCTTGATTCCTATTGATTGGGTGAGGGTTTGTCTGTCTTTTGGGGGCCGGTTTAAAAGTAGGTGGGCTTTATTTTGTATTACACCAAACATAAAACTAGGGGCTTGATTGGCTACCTGGCCGCTGTGGTGGGATTTTCAAATTTCAAAAGATACCAAGAAGAAACTCAAGAGGGAGTTCAAAGAGAAAGTAGGGCACCATTTTTGTTGTTGTTTTTGTTTTTGTTTTGTTTTGTTTTTTGTTTTTTGCTCTGAGGGGTCCCTAGGGCTTCCTCTACATAATTTTATGAAGAGGAATGAGAAGGCTGAAATAGATTTCTCAGGTTTCTTCCAGTTCTTAGATTCTATGATTGTGTAACTTGTTCTGTCAACCACTCATATTAATAGAGAAAGAAACTTCATTAGTTGGTTGCAGTTTGTTTGTTTTGGCAAGCAACTGTTACATGAAATTCCTGGAATAAGCGTTTGATTCATTCATTTAACAAACATTTGTTGAGTGCATACATATATTGTTCCATTTAATAAATGTAAGAAGAGAAAGGTGGAAGGAGGGTGGTCAGGAGAGGGGATGGGGCCTTCACTGCTGCACCAGGAGGTCCAGGGTGCTACTGTGCTTGCCTCTGAGGGAAGAGGCCCCAAGGGGCCTGAGTGGAGGGCGTTGCAGTGTTGCAGCACACAAAGCAGCTTTCACCTAGGCATAAGCAGCCTCCGTCTGCTTCATGACTGAGCAGCCAAGGCTGCCATGAAGATCAGCTGCTTATGCAGTGGGAGAAGAGGAAGATGCCAAGTCCTTGCTGCCACAGGGCTAACACCCAATTAGCATTCTAAGGTGAAGAGAGGAGGACTTAGAGAATCACAAGACGTTTGAGTGAGGGGCAGAGCTAGGACAAGACTTTAGAGGTTCTGATTCCAGGTGTCTGCCCCAGGAATCCTGAAAAGAACATATAATCTGAGGCCATTCCTGTATTAAACAGTATTCACTTGATCCCTCCCTGCCGTCCACCCCACCCCCATTGCCCTTTCTGCATCAAGGCACCTTAGTGTCCCCCCTGTGTTAAATAGGGAGAAAAATGTCCCCGTTTCAGTGTTCCTTGAAAGGTCAAGGGCACAATATGTGTGAAAGTGCTTTGAAACATACAAAGTGCACTCCAGACATTTGTTACCATTATAAACCACCAAGGCAGGCTTCCTCTTGCAATAGATTAAGCCTCCTACCCGTCTGACATGACCCCTTGTTCCACCTTCCACTCATTTTCTCCTTCCCTCCCCCTCTAACAAAAAGAGGAAGTGAGAAATGAGGAGGCCCAGTAACGCGCAGGCTTCGCCTCCCCAGTGGTGCCGCGAGTCGCCTCCCAAACAGAACTACATTTCCCAGCAACCCTTTCGCGGCTCCTGGGGCGGCAGGGATGAGGCGCATGTGCCGAGCGCCGCCCCGCCTCGTCTCGGGGACGTCCCTCCGAGCCGGTTTCGCCCGCAAGTCGCCGGGCACTGGCCGCAGCCTTTCTCCTGTCTCCGGGCCGCGGCGGGCTCAGGTGTGTCTTAGCTCCGGTTAGTGCCATGATCCGGCAGGAACTCTCCACAGCCTACCAGGAGGTAAGACGGAGTGGAGGAGCAGAGACAAAGTTTCTTGTGAGGAGGAGGACCGCGGGCTCCCGGGCGTCTTGGCGGGTGGGGTGAAGGGGGCGTCCGGACCGCGTGCGGTTCCGAGGAGCGGGGTGAGTGCGGCGGGGGAGGGGTCTCCGGGTGCAGAGGAGCTGGCGCACAGGAAGGAAGCTGGGTGGTGAGCGGGCGCCGAGCCTGCTCCGGATGCTGCGGGTTGGTCGTTTGGCGGAGGGATGGAGGCGGACACTCCGAGCCGCGACCCTTAAGCAGCAGGTGAATGATTAAAGCCGCTCCGGGCCCAGCTGGCAGTGCTGCCGTCTTGGTGCGGGACCCTGGGTGGCCCCGAGGAACCTGTGTTCTTGGCAACAAGTGGAGGCGCCCGCGCCCTCTTCCTAGCGAGCGGAGATGTACGGTCGGCGTCCACCGTGCTCCAAGCCCAAGGCCTTCCGTCCCCAGCGGCTGGTTAATGACAGAGATAATTGCATCTTGTTTTGCTGACCTATTAACTTTGAAAAAGTGCATTCACTGACCTTGCTGTTTTTGAACCCTCTCTCCTTCTCCAGTCTCACCTCTTCCCACAACTTTAACTATCACCTTCCACTTCTTTGTCTCGAGCTACAAGCTGCGGTTCCAGCTTTCCCCTCAAACCAGCTCTTCCTCCTGACTCCTCCAACTCTGTTGGTTACCCCTCTCTTCCTCCCTTTAGACTCCAAATCTTGGTCGTCTTTGGTAAACTTCCTCCCCTGTTCCTCTCCACCGTATCCCCTTCACTTACCAAGTCCAGGCAGTTCTGCATCCTCAGTCCTTTTCCAGTTTGTGTCCCTGTTTCTGCTGTACCACCTGAGTGTGCTACTGTTACCCCTACCTCCTGTCTCTCCCGTTACTGTCCAGATTCGTTTTGATGCCCTGCCTGGATCCGAGAGCATTCATTTTTTCATAGACCTTATGCTGCCCTTGATCTGCCCAGAACAGTATAGATTTCTCCAGCAAGCTTTCAAAGCCCTGTACAGCTCTGCAGCTATATTGCTCATGACCTTCACCATCTCGTCACCCACCTAGGCTCTGGTCATGCTGGAAACTCACTGTTTAATAAAAATGTGCATGTACTTGCATCATTTCTAATCTTTAACCCCCTCCCAAGCTCTGTTGGTTAAAATTCCCCCATTATTAAAGGGCCAGCTTAAGTTCCACATTTTCCATGGGCACTGACTTTCCAGTGTAGCATTTTGCCTGTTCTCATATAAATTTGCTGCTTTCTATCCTGACCAGTTGCTACTGATATATATTTCTCCCTTCTGTAAACAATTGTGATTCACGTAAGAACATTGTGGACTATATAAATCAGGTTATTTAGTCCTCCAGTAGAAGGGAAAGCTGAGTTGAAGACAAATGAAACTTGTCTAAGGCTTACCATTTTATGGTGTAGAACCTGGGCTGGAATCCGGCCTTGGGACAGATTTCTGTATTTCTCCTCCCTTCCTCTCTACTTTCTTCATCCAAAAGGAGCCTTATAGATTTTAATCAGTGCTGTGGGTTCCATGTTCCCTAGATGCAGAGCTCTAGATAGTGAGGGAATCCTGGGGAATGAGACATGTCTTTCTCTGACTCTGAATTTTTCGGATGCATAGAGTAGAGCAGAGCAGGTAGATACTAGAGCTTTGAAATTAAAAAGCCCAGTATTGTTCTGGTTCTGCCTCTTGCCATTTCTGTGACTTATGTCTAGTCATTTAACTTCTCTGAGCCTTGTAATGAATATAATGATAGAGTCTACCTCATAAGGTTGTTCTGAGGGTTAGATGAGTTGGTATGTGGAAGGTGCGTAATTCTGTGCCTGGCAGGTGGAGACCTCTTAGTGAATGATGGCTCTTGTTAACAAGGTGCAAGGAGTTCCTGTTTCAGGGAGGCTTAAGGGCCCTGACTTAACAGGACCATGTCCCTTACCCATACACACTAGCCTGTAGTATCTCCTCACCTAGTAGGGCTCCTAAAATGTTTGTTAAAATATCTGCAGTTGTCCTGCTTACAGGGGTAAGGTCAGGGGTGGAGTCAGTGTTCTTTGGGGTCACCTCCATTGTGAAAAGCACTGGAAGGGCCCCTCCCCTTGGCTTCTTCAGAAGCCTGTTCTGAAGTCCTTGTATCTGGACGACTTCAGAGGAATAAGGCTGCCCAGAGAATGGCCTGCATTGTTCTTGCCTGGATCATCTTGAGAATGAGCATAGCTCCGAGTTAGGTTTTATGACTGTGGTGGTGGGACAGGTAAGAAAGTGGGTTCACTGTGGCTACAAGTAGCCAGGTAGGGAACTGGGAAATGAAGGTGTTGCCACCTGGGTCAGGTTGATCAACTGGGAGTGGCTTGGATCAACGAACCTTGGGCCTTCCCAGCACTAACAACGTGAGGCACTAGTGTGGGCTGCCTGTAATCTCCATTCCCTTTGACCAGCAAGAGTGATGGGGACTTCTTTATCTGTATTCCATTAGAGGCCTTCTCCAGCCTCCCAGCCCTCTCCCCATGTTTTTTTATTTTCTTTTGGGTTTGGAGGACTTTAATCTGGTGATTTTGCCTGATTATAAGGGACAAGAGTAGAAGGGTAGAGGAAGACAGGAGAATAAGAGGTGCATAAGAGTGTTATTTTAACTCAAGTCACTTGGAGGGGAATTTTTAATGAAAACGTCTTGAGACTTCATCGAAACTGTGAGCCATGGAAATGCCCCTAGGAAGTTAGTTGGGAAAGTTAGCTCCTCTCCCTGATCCCAATTCTTTGATAGCTCCTCCTCTAAACTTTGGTCTTGGACTTTTGCCCTCCGCCCCAATCCTTTGGAGATTTGTTGGCTATCAATATATCCCTCCTGCCCTTCTACCCTTCTCAGTGGCAAATTTTTCTCTGTTTGACAGGTGAGAACACTGATGAAGTGAGGTTGAGGTTGCCTGCTACCAGGCTGCTAATTAGCATCTGTTCTTGGAATGCATTGCGCTCCTCATTTTGTCTTGCTGTTTGCAGCTTGGAGAGCTCTGATGCCAACTTCATTGTTCCCTTTGTTCTATTGGGAGACCCTCAGCCACATTCCTCCTCCTTTAGGAAGTGGGTAGGACCAACTTGGACTTGACTCCTGGTTCCATCTTTTACTGGGCTCTATGGCTGTGGGAAGTTGCTACTTGACTTTTCTGAGCTTCAGTGTCCTCATGGAATTGGTATAACAGACCTTAAATCATGTGATTATTGTGACAATTAAGTGAGAGGCAGCTTCTGCTTTCTTATTCTATTCTAGAAAAAGAAGGCTGATATAGCTGACCTGTTTGCCCTCTTTGTTTCTTCCTTCAGCTGAGTGAGGAGTTGGACCAGGTGGTTGAGAATTCAGAGCAGGCAGATGAGCAGGAAAAGGACACGGTCAGAGTCCAAGGTCCTGGTGTCTTACCAGGTAAGTGGGTTCAGTGCTGGGGCTAGAAGTGCTGGAAAATGGTGTTACCGCAGTAAATTGCTGTTACCGCAGCTGCAGGCCCCAGTCCAGACATTTTGCCAGCTGGGTACCTGTGGGAAGAAGGAGCCCCCCTGCCTTGAGCCTTGGTGTCAGATCTCAACTATTGCCTTAGCTTTAAAGCTATACATATTTAACCAGCCTTGGGACAGAAGATACCTTCAGGCCAGTTCTGCTACTGTTTTGTATCCCAGTTTGGTTCTCAGAGATGCAGAACTTACCTCCCGAGGCCAGGCCATTGGATACAACAGCAAGGACTTTGGGCGTCTGCTCTTCCCTTCTTACTTCCCTAGGGAGCTACTAACAGTTGAATCTCTAATGTCCAGGTCACTGCCCAGAGATCTCTGGGAGGCTGTCTGCTAAGCCCCACTTCCCAGACTTCAGGCCTCCAGCTTCATTGCCCCGATGTGTGGTCAGAATCCCATCAGTCGTTTGTCCTCTTATGGAGCCTCTCAGCAACATTCACTTTTTCCTCCTGGACATATTCTGCTCTCAATTTCTTTTACCGCTTAGGCCTCTCCTTCCAGACTCCTTTGCAGAGTCATTCTCCAGCTCTTGGGTGTTAAATCTTTGCCTTTGAACGTCTTCTCTCACTCTCTACTCTCCTCCTGGGTGAATTTACCCAGGCCTCCTGGTGAGTCACTACTTCCTCACACATGAATCACGTGTTTACATCTTTAATCTGTAAACTCCAGACCTATATATCCTATATATCCAACTGTCCAGTGACACCTCTGCTTAAATGTGTCATGGGTACCTCTTTTGATTTGCTAAAGCTGCTGAGATGCAGTATACCAGAAATGGACTGGTGTTTAACAATGGGGATTTATTAGGTTATGAGGTACAATTCTAAGGCTGTGAAAATGTCCAAGTTAAGGCATCAAAAAAAGGATACCTTCTCTGAAGACAGGCTGCCAACATCAGGCTGCCAACATCTGGGACACCTCTGTCAGATAGCAGGGCATGTGGCTGGCATCTGCTGGTCCTTCGCTCCTGAGTTTTGTTGCTTTCCACTCTGATTCCAGCGGCTTCCTCTGTTGGCCCACTGTTAGCTCCTCCACGGCTTTTCTCTCTTAGCTTTCTCCAGTCTTCTCTGGGTGTTGCTCTTTCTGAGCTCTCAGGGCTTTTTCTGTCTTTTATCCTCATAAAGGACTCCAGTAAAGGTTAAGACCCACCTTGAATTGGGTGGATTACATCTCAGTTGGAATAAACTAATCAAAAGGTCCCACCCGCAATAGGTCTGCACCCACAGGAATGGATTAAAAGAACGTGGCATTTTCTGGGGTACATAACAGCTTCAAACCAGCACAGTATCCTGAACTCCACAGTCCAAAATTGACTTCATGATCTCTCCACTCTCACCTTAGTCCTCTTCCACTCTTCCCTGTTTCAGGAATGGTACCACCATACTTCCTGTTGAACCTCAGAGTCGTCATTCTTTGTTTTTAATTTAAATTAATTTATCTGTAAACTTTCTTGTCTTAAAAAAAATTCGCAAACCATACAGTCATCCACAATGTACAATCAGTTGTTCATAGTACCATTATATAGTGTGCATTCATCACCACAATCCATTTTTGAACATTTTCATTACCACACAAAAAAATAAGAATAAAAATTCAAGTAAAAAAAGAGCACACAAAACATCCCATACCCCCCATCCCTCCCTATAATTCATTTACTTTTTATCCTCATTTTCCTGCTCGTCTGTCCATATACTGGATAAAAGGAGGGGGAGCCACAAGGTTTTCACGGTCACTCGGTCACACCATATAAGCTATATAGTTACACAATCATCTTCAAGAATCAAGGCTACTGGGTTGCAGTTCATCAGTTTCAGGTATTTCCTTTTAGCTGTACCAATACACTAAAAACGGATATCTATATAACGCATAAAAATAACCTCCAGAATGACCTCTTGACTCCATTTGAAATCTCTCAACCACTGAAACTTTATTTTGTTTCATTTCTCTTCCCCCTTTTGGTCCAAGAAGGCTTTCTCCATCTCATGATGCCAGGGCCACGCTCATCACTGCGAGTCATGTCCCACGTTGCCAAGATTTACACCCCTGGGAGTCATATCCCACATGGGGTGGGGGGGGGGCAGTGAGTTTACCTGCTGAGTGGGCTTAGAGAGAGGCCACATTTGAGCAACAAAGAGGATCTCTGGGGGGAGATTCTTAGGCACAATTTCAAGTAGGCTTAGTCTCTCCTTTGCAGTAGCAAACTTCGTGAGGGCAAGCCCCAAGATCTAGGGCTTGGCTTTCTAAATTTTCCATTTGTGTTCCTCTTTTCAGTTCTATCAAGTATATACCCAGTAATGGAGTTGCAGGACCATATGGCAATCCGTCCTTAGCTTCCTATGGAACTACCACCCTGCCCTCCACATGGGCTGCACCTTTCTGCTTCCCCACCAACAGTGATTAGGTACATCCCTTTCTCCACATTTTCTCCAGCACTTGTATCCCTCTATTTTTAACAGATTTATTCACACACCATACATTCCATCCTAAGTGAACAATCAAAGGTTCTCAGTCTAATCACATAGTTAAGCATTCACCACCACTATCTATATGAGGACATTAAAAACTTTCTTTTGATACAATTTGAAACTTAACAGGGTAACTGCAAAAATAATAACAAAATCCATACAGAGAATGCCAGCAAACCCCCTCCCCGAGATACCAGTATCCACCAATTTTAACACATATACCACATTTGCCATATCATTCTACCTGTGTGTCTGTGTCCTGTCTTTTCTAAACATTTTGAGAGTAGGTGGTTCATATCATGTTCCTTGAACACGTAATACTTTTCCAAAAAACAAGGACATGTACTTCTAAGTATAGTTATCAAGTTTAAGACATTTAATATTTATATAAAGCTTATATTCTAAAATTATATTCGTTTTGAGCTTTTTCCCTCCATTGTTAGATCCTATCCAAGATCATGTTTTGCTTTTAATTCTCAGTGACCCTTTGTTGGCTTTTTTTTTTTTTTCATTTTAGTATACAACATAAACTTTCCCATCTCAAGCACTACCAAGCACACCAGTGGGATTAATCACAATTTACAGTGTAGTGCTACCCTTACTGCTGTCCGTTACCAGAACTTTCCCATTATCCCAAATTGAAACTTGACAGCCATTGTGCATTAGCTCTCCCTTCACCCTTCCCACCACCACTAGTAACTTGTGCTCTCTGGCTTTATGTGTTGCATATCCTAGCTATTTCATATAAGTAGACTCATACAATTATCTGTCCCTTTGTGTCTGATTTATTTGACTTAACATGATGTCTTCAGGGTTCACCCATGTAGTGGTATAACAGAACTTCATTCCTTTTTAAAGCTGAGTAATATTCCATTGTTTGTATACGCTACATTTTGTTTATCTCTTCATGTGCTGATGGACATTTGGGTTGCTTCTACCTTTTGGCTATTGTGGATAATGCTGCTATGCTGTGGACACTGGTGTACAAATATCTGTTTGAGTCCTTGCTTTCAGTTCTTTTGGGTATTTACCTAGAAGTGGGATTGCCACTTTACTTAGGAACTGCCAAACTGTTTTCTATAGTAGTTTCACCATTTTTTCATTCTCGCCAACAATGTACGAGTGGGTTCCTGTTTCTCCACATCCTTACCAGCATTTCTTTTTTTTTGGTTTTTAAAATAATGGCCATTCTGATGTGTGTAAAGTGGCATCTCATTGTGATTTTGATTTCTGTTTCCCTAATGGCTAATGATGTTGAGCATCTTTTCATTTGCTTATTGGGCATTTGTATGACTTTGGAGAAATACCTATTCAAGTCCTTTATATGTTTTTTTGCTTAGTTTTTTTTTCTCACCATTTTTTTTTTATTGGCGCACTTGTAGGTTTACAAAAAAATCATGCAGAAAATGCACAGTTCACGTATAACCCACTCGTTTTCCCTAATACTAATGTTTTGCATTAGTGTGATGCTTTTGTTACAATTGATGAAGTATTGTTATAACTATATTATTAACAATAGTCCATAGTTACGTAAGGGTTCATTTTTTTTCTTTTTAATGCAATTTTATTGAGATATATTCAGACATCATACAATCCATCCAAATTATACAATCAGTGGCTCACAGCATCATCACATAGTTGTGTGTTCACACAACAGTCTATTTTAGAACATTTTCATTACTCCAGGAAAAAAATAAAAAAAGAGAAAACCCCAAACATCCCATACCACTTATCTTACCCTATCATTGACCCCTAGCATTGGTGTGGTACATTTGTTACTGTTGATAAAAGAATATTAAGATATTACTGTTAACTATAGTCTGTAGTCTGCAGTGGATGTGTTTTTCCCACATACCACTCTATTATTAACTCTGTAATAGTTTCTTACATTTGTTCTAGTTCATAGAGGAAATTTTTAATATTTGTGCTGTTAATCACAGTCATTGTCCACAAGATTTACTGAGTTTATAGTCCCATGTTTTAACCTCTCGCTTTCCTTCTGGAGACGTAAACTTTCCCTATCAACCTCATTCACACACAGTCCAGCACTTATGATCAAAATGATGTGCTGTCATCACCTTTATCCATTTCCACTCATTTAAATCCAATCTAATTAAAAATTTTATGCTTCTTAAACAACTTCTCCCCATTCTCTAGCCTCATTCTATCTCCTGGTCACCTATATTTTAGAGTATGTCTGTAAGTGTACAAAGTATAATTAGTTCATATTAGTGAGATCATACAGTAATTGTCCTTTTGTGTCTGACTTATTTGACTCAACATATGTCCTCAAGGCTCATCCATGTTGTATGTGTCAGGACTTCATTCCTTCTTACTGCTGAATAATATTCCGTTGTATGTATATATCCTATTTTGTTTATCCATTCATCAGTTGATGGACACTTGGATTGTTTCCATCTTTTGGCAATTGTGAATAATGCTGCTGTGAACATTGGTGTCTAAATATCTGTTTGCATCCCTGCTTTCCATACTTCTGGGTATATACCTAATAGTGGATTGCTGGATCATATAGCAGTTCTATACTTAGCTTCCTGAGGAACCGCCAGACCATCTTCTACAGTGTCTGTACCATTTTACATTCCCATCAGCAGTGAATTAAGTGTTCCTGTTTCTCCACATCCTCTTCAACACTTGTGGTTTCCTGTTTGTTTAATAGGTGTGAAATGATATCTCATGGTGGTTTAGATTTGCATTTCTCTAATAGCTAGTGAAGATGACAATCTTTTCATGTGTTTTGTAACCATTTGTATTTCTTCTTTGGAAAATGTCTGTTCATATCTTTTGGCTATTTTTTAAATGTATCAGTTGTCTTTTATAATTGAGTTGTAGGGTTTCCTTATATATTCTGGGTGTCAAACCCTTATGAGATAAGTGGTTTCCAAATATTTTCTCCCTTTGAGTCAGCTGCCTTTTCACCCTTCTGACAAAGTCCTTTGAAGCACAAAAGTATTCAGTTTTGAGGAGGCCCCATTTATCTGTTTCATTGCTTGTGCTTTGGGTGTAAGGTCTAAGAAACCACCACATACCACTAGGTCTTAAAGATGCTTCCCTACATTTTCTTCTAGAAGTTTTATGGTATTGGCTCTTGTATTTAGGTCATGATCCACTTTGAGTTAATTTTTATATAGGATGTGAGATAGGGCTCCCCATTCATTCTTTTGGATATGGATATCCATTTCTCTTAATACCATTTATTGAAGAGACTGTTCTGTCCCAGTTGAGTGGACTTGGCAGCCTTGTCAGATATCACTTGGCCATAGATGTGAGGGTCTGTTTCTGAACTGTCAATTCCATTACATTGATCAATATGTCTGTCTTTATGCCAGTACCACTGCTGTTTTGACCACTGTAGATTTGTAAGATGCTTTAAAGTCTGGAAGCTTGAGTTGTCCCACTTCATTCTTCTTTTTCAAGATGTTTCTGGCTATTTGAGGCCCCTTATCTCCCAAATAAATTTGATAATTGGCCTTTTGATTTCTGCAAAGTAAGCCGTTGAAATTTTGATTGGTATTGCTTTGAATCTTTAAATCAATTAGGGGAGAATTGATATCTTAATGAGTTAGCCTTCCAATCCATGAATGTGGAATGTCTTTCCATTTATTTAGGTCTTTGATTTCATTAGCAAAGTTCTGTAGTTTTCTGACTATAAGTGTTTTACATTCTTGGTTGAGTTGTTTCTTTGATTCTTTGAGCTGCTATTGTGAATGGAATTTTTTTCTTGATTACCTCTTTGGATAGCTCACTACTGGTATATAGAAACACTACTGATTTTTTTTTTATTTAAACTTTTTTTATTGTGAAATATATAAACAGAAAGGAGATAACTGTCAAAGTATAGTTTAACAAGTAGTTAGAGAGCAAATTTCAAAGTATGGGTTAAAGTTCTACAATTTCAGTTACTTCCTTCTAGTTATTCTAATACACTTGAGACTAAAAAAAAATCTATACAGTGTTTCAGTAATCATAATCCTTTGTTAAATCCTATCTTGTTTGTTGCTTCTCCTCCCTCTCATTTGATCACTGTCTCAATCTTCAGGGTTATCTAGGCAATCACCACTCTAACTTGTTCATATTGAAAAGGGTGTTGACATTATGGGGAAGGGGGATGCAGCTGGTTGATGTTCTTAAAGAGACTGGTGCCTCTAGGTTTTGGGACTTATTTGGCATAGGAACAAACTGGAGGTTTTCAGTTTCTGAAAAACGAGCTTAGTGAGTGAAACTTTAATGGAGTTTCAGATAGAGACCTGAGTATTCTTTAGGATTTTCGGGAGTACTGTTTGTTGGAGCTTGGCATACTGTGGTAATCTGAAATACCTAGCTGAAGCTTGCATAAGAATAACCTCCAGAATAGCCTCTCCACTCTATTTGAAATCTCCTAGCCACTGAAACCTTATTTTGTTCCATTTCTTTTCCCCACTTTGGTCAAGAAGGCATTCTCAATCCCATGATGCCAGGGCCAGGCACATTCTTGGGAGTCATGTCCCATGTCGCCAGGGAGATTCACACCCCTGGAAGTCATCTCCCATATAGGGAGGAGGGTAATTAATTTATTTGCAGAGTTGGGCTTAGAGAGAGGCCACATCTGAGGAACGAAAGAGGTTCTCTGGACATGACTCTTAGGCATAATTATAGGTAGGCTTAACTTTCCTTTTACAGAAGTAAGTTTCATAAGAGCAAACCTCAAGATCAAGGACTTATTATGATATCACATAGCATATATTCTGTCCAAAATAAACACTCAGTGTCTCACATTATCCTCATTGAGTTGTACAGTCATCATCACTTTCAATTTTGGACTATTATATAACCCCAAACACCCCATAACTCTTTATCACCCCCAAATTATTTATACCACTCTGTGGTTAACCCTTTGTACAAGTGTCATACATTTGAAGTAGATCGTGCAAGAACTTATTTATATTTGTAGTCTGTGAGATACATGACTTTAAACAACCCCTTTCAGTCGTGTTCACTTTCAGTGCAGCACTGGTACTTAAAATCCCATTAATGACCTGTCATCACCACTATCCCATACCTTTAAGTTCAACCTCATTAACAAATTTTCATATTAGGTAATCACTCCCTCTTCTCTAGCTTTTGTCTATCCCTATGTCCCCGATATTCTACATTTTAAAACTGATTTTACATTATTTAGGGTGTTAATATTAGTGATGTACAATATCTCTTCTTTTGTGTCTGGCTTATTTCACTCAGCATTATGTCTTCAAAGTTCATCCATAATTGCCATATGTTTCAGGACCTTGTTCTTTCTTACTACTGCATAGTATTGCATCATTTGTATATACCACATTTTGTTTATCTACTCGTCTGTTGAAGGACCCTTGGATTGTTTCCATCTCTTGGCAGTTGTGAACAGTGCTGCTGTGAACATAGGTGTGCAAATATCTGTTCATGTCACTGCTTTCACATCTTTTGGGTTTATATTGAGTAGTGGAATTACCGAGTCGTAGGGCCGCTTGATATTTAGTTTTCTGAAGAACCACCAAATTGTCTTCCACAGCAGCCATACCATTATACATTCCCACCAGCAATGAATAAGAGTTCCAATTTCTCCACACCCTCTCCCACATTTGTAGTTTCCTGTTAGTTTAATGGCAGCCATTCTTACTGGTATGAGATGATATCTCGTGATTTTAATTTGCATTTCCCTAATAGCTAATGAGGATGAACACTTTTTCATGTGCTTTTTAGCCATTTGTATTTCCTTTCAGAAAAATGTCTTTTCGTATCTTGTGCTGTTTTACATTGGGTTGTTTGTACTTTTGTCATTGAGTTGTATGATTGCTTTTATATATACTGGCTATCAGTCTCTTATCAGATATATGGTTTTCATATATTTTCTCCCATAGAGTTGGCTGCCTCTTTATCTTTTTTACAAAGTCCTTTGAGGCAGAGAAGCATTTGATTTTGAGGAGTTTCCATTTATCTATTTTTTCTTTTGCTGCTTGTCTTTGGGTGTAAGGTCTAAGAAGCTACCTCCTGTTACTAGGTCTTGAAGCTGTTTCCCTGTACTATCTTCTCGGAGTTTTATGGTACTGGTTTTTATGTTTATATTTAGATCTTTGATCCACTTTGTGTTAATTTTTGTATAGGGTGTGAGGTAGGGATCCTCTTTCATTCTTTTTTTTTTCTTTTTTTTTTTTTTTTCATTTTTATTGAGATTGTTCAGATACCATACAATTATCGAAAGATCCAAAGTGTACAATCACTTGCCCCTGGGTACCCTCATACAGCTGTGCATCCATCACACTTAATTTTTGTTCAATTTTTAGAAACTTTTCATTACTCCAGACAAGAAATAAAGTGAAAGATGAAAAAAGAAAAAAAGAAAAGGAAACTCTAAACCTCCCCTATCCCTAACCAACCCCCCTCAATTGTTGACTCCTAGTATTGATATAGTACGTTTGTTACTGTTCATGAAAAAATGTTGAAATACTACTAACTGTAGTATATAGTTTGTAATAGGTATATAGTTCTTCCCTATATGCCCCTCTATTATTAACTTCTAATTGTATTGTCATGAAGTGATTTCTAGTATTTCTACAGTTGTTCATGGACATCGCCCACCATAGGATTCAGTTTTATACATTTCCATCTTTTGACCTCCAACTTTCCTTCGGTGACATATATGACTCTGAGCTTCCCCTTTCCACCTCATTCACACACCATTCGGCACTGTTAGTTATTCTCACATCTTGCCACCAACACCCCTGTTCATTTCCAAACATTTAAGTTCATCCTAATTGAACATTCTGCTCATACTAAGCAAGAGCATCTACATTTCTTCCACAAGGCAGGAGAGAGAGTCAAAGAAGGTAGAGAGGCAAAAGAAAGAGGAAACAAAAAAAAAGACAGCTAGGAAGCAGCAAAAGGAAAAATAACCTTAAATCAAAGTAGAATAAAGAATCAGACAATACCACCAATGTCAAGTGTCTAACATGCCTCCCCTATCCCCCCCTCTTATCTGCATTCACCTTGGTATATCACCCTTGTTACATTAAAGGAAGCATAATACAATGATTCTATTAGTTACAGTCTCTAGTTTATGCTGATTGCATCCCTCCCCCAATGCCTCCCCATTTTTAACACCTTGCAAGGTTGACATTTGCTTGTTCTCCCTCGTAAAAGAACATATTTGTACATTTTATCACATTTGTTGAATACTCTAGATTTCACCAAGTTACACAGTCCCAGTCTTTATCTTTCCTCCTTTCTTGTGGTGTCTCACATGCTCCCCGTCTTTCTCTCTCAACCGTATTCATAGTTACCTTTGTTCAGTGTACTTACACTGTTGTGCTACCATCTCCCAAAATTGTGTTCCAAACCACGCACTCCTGTCTTCTATCACCCTGTAGTGCTCCTTTTAGTATTTCCTGTAGGGCAGGTGTCTTGTTCACAAAGTCTCTCGTTGTTTGTTTGTCAGAAAATATTTTGAGCTCTCCCTCATATTTGAAGGACAGCTTTGCTGGATACAGGATTCTTGGTTGGCGGTTTTTCTCTTTCAGTATCTTAAATATATCACACCACTTCCTTCTTGCCTCCATGGTTTCTGCTGAGAGATCCGCACATAGTCTTATTAAGCTTCCTTTGTATGTAATGGATTGCTGTTCTCTTGCTGCTTTCAGGATTCTCTCTTTGTCTTTGACATTTGATAATCTGATTATTAAGTGTCTTGGCGTAGGCCTATTCATATCTCTTCTGTTTGGAGTATGCTGCGCTTCTTGGATCTGTAATTTTATGTCTTTCATAAGAGATGGGAAATTTTCATTAATTATTTCCTCTATTATTGCTTCTGCCCCCTTTCCCTTCTCTTCTCCTTCTGGGACACCAATGATACGTACATTATTGTACTTTGTTTCATCCTTGAGTTCCTGGAGACGTTGCTCATATTTTTTCATTCTTTTCTCCATCTGCTCCTTTGCGTGTAGGCTTTCATGTGTTTTGTTCTCCAGTTCCTGAGTGTTTTCTTCTGCCTCTTGAGATCTGCTGTTGTATGTTTCTATTGTGTCTTTCATCTCTTGTGTTGTGCCTTTCATTTCCATAGATTCTACTAGTAGGTTTTTTGAACTTTTGATTTCTGCCGTATACATGTCCAGTGCTTCCTTTACAGCCTCTATCTCTTTTGTAATATCTTCTCTAAACTTTTTGAATTGATTTACCATTAATTGTTTAAATTCCTGTATCTCAGTTGAAGTGTACGTTTGTTCCTTTGACTGGGCCATAACTTTGTTTTTCTTAGTGTAGGTTGTAATTTTCTGTTGTCTAGGCATGGTTTCCTTGGTTATCCAAATCAGGTTTTCCCAGACCAGAACAGGCTCAGGTCCCAGAGGGAAGAAATATTCAGTATCTGGTTTCCCTGAGGGTGTGTCTTAGAAAATTGCTCCATCCTTTGATGCCTCGGGTCACTGTGCTTTTCTGCCCAGCAGGTGAGGCCTGTTAGCCTATAATTCTTGACTGGTGTGAGGAGGTATGGCCGTGTTCCCCCAGGCTCTGGGGTCTGGTTCTGAATGGAAAGGGCCCCACCCCTTTCATCCTAGAGAAGACAGACCCCTCAGGTGGAGGTCATCAGCATTTCAATGGTCTCGCTCTCTGTGGTGTCTCCACCCTTCCCAGAGTCACAGCCCTGGAAACTGAAAATGACTGGGGCTTTCTCCACTGAGCCAAAAAAGAAACAGATAGTTCCTTCAGACCCAGTCCAAGGCAACCCTCTGGCTCTCCCAGGTCAGCCGTCACCCAAAGCCTCTGTCTGTTTTTTGGGGCTGCGTACCTGTAGTGAGCAGTTCACACTCGCTACTTAAAACTCCAGGTGGAGCTCAGCTGAGCTGTATTCGCTTGCTGGGAGAGAGCTTCTCTGTGGCACCATGTGGCTCTGCAGCTCGGGCTATGGGGGAGGGGGTCTCCCGACCTGGTTCCGCAGGTTTTACTTACGGATTTTATGCTGTGTTCTCGGGCATTCCTCCCAATTCAGGTTGGTGTATGATGAATGGATGGTCTCGTTTGTGCCCCCGCAGTTATTCTGGATTATTTACTAGTTGTTTCTGGTTTTTTGTAGTTGTTCCAGGGGGACTACTTAGCTTCCACTCCTCTCTATGCCGCCATCTTGCCCGAGTCCACTCTTTCATTCTTTTGGATATGGATATCTGGTTCTCCCAGTCTCATTTGTTGAAGAGACCATTCTGTCCCAGTTCAATGGATAATATCAGTTGACTATAGATCTGGGAGTCTATCTCTGAACTCTCAGTTTGATTCCGTTGATCAATATGTCTATCTTTGTACCAGTACAATTCTGTTTTGACCTCTGTAGCTTTAAATAGTAGGCTTTAAAGTCAGGGAGTGTATGTCCTCCGACATTGTTCTTTTTTAGGATGTTTTTGGCAATTCGAAGCCCCTTTCCCTAGCAAATAAATTTGATAACTAGTTTTTCCAAGTCTACAAAGTAGGTTGTTGGAATTTTGATTAGAATTGCCTTGACTCTCTAGATCAATTTGGGTAGAATTGACATTTTAATGATGTTTAGTCTTCATGTCCATGAACTTGGAATATCTTCCCACCTATTTAGGTTTTTGATTTCTTTTAGTAAAGCTTTGCCATTTTCTCATGAGAGGTCTTTTACATTCTTGTTTAAGTTTATTCCTAGATACTTGATTCTTTTAGTTGCTATAGTGAATGGAATTTTTTTTTAAATTGCCTCTTCGGTTAGGTCATTGCTAGTGTATAGAAACATTACTGATTTTTGCACATTAATTTTGTATCCTGCCACTTTGCTGAATTTGTTTATTAGCTGAAGTAGGTTTGTCATCCGTTTCTCAGGCTTTTCCAGTTATGGATAATATCATCTGCTAATAATGAAAGTTTTCCTTCTTCCTTTTGAATTTCAGTGCCTTTTCTTTTTCTTGCCTAATTGCTCTAGCTAGAACTTCTAGCACGATGTTGAAAAATAGTGGTGACAGCAGGCATTCTTGCTCTTAGAGGGAAGACTTTCAGTCTCACCACTGAATATTATTCTGGCTGTGGGTTTTTCATATTATGCCCTTTATCATATTGATGATGTTGCCTTCAATTCCTACCTTTTGAAATGTTTTTTTTTTTTAATCAAGAAGGATGCTGAATTTTGTTGAATGCTTTTTCAGCATCTATTGAGATGATCATATGATTTTTGTCTTTTGATTTGTTAATGTGTTGTATTATATAAATTGTATTATATTTATTTCCTTATGTTGAACCACCTTTGCAGGCCTGGAATGAACCCCACTTGGTTGGAGTGTATAATTCTTTTAGTGTGCATTTGGATTTGGTTTGCAAGTATTTTGTTGAGAATTTTTACATCTGTATTCATTAGGGAAATTGGCCTGTAGTTTTCCTTTCTTGCAGTATCTTTATCTGGTTTTGGTATTAGAGTGATGTTAGCTTCATAAAATGAGTTCGGTAGTGTTCATTTTACTTCAATTTTTTGAAAGAGTTTGAGCAGCAGTGGTGTTAATTCTTTTTGGAATATTTGGTAAAATTCCCCTGTGAAGCCATCTGTACCTGGGCTTTTCTTTGTAAGAAGATTTTAAATGACTGATTGGATCTCTTTACTTGTGATTGGTTTGTTAGGTCTTTTATTTCTTCTCAAGTCAGTCTAGGTTGTTCATGTGTTTCCAGGAAATTATCTGTTTCCTCTAAGTAGTTTGTTTGTGTACGTTTGTACATAGTATCCTCTTAAGATTTTTTTCATTTCTTCTGAATCCATAGTAATGATCACTCTCTCATTTCTGATTTCATTCATTTAATTCTTCTGTTTTTGACATTGTCAATCTAGCTAAGGGTTTGTCAATCTAGTTGATCTCAAAGAACCAACTTTTGGTTTTATTCTCTTTAGTGTTTTTTGTTGTTGTTCTCAAGGTCATTTAATTTTGCTTTAATTTTTCTTCTCCTTGCTTTTGGGTTAATTTGCTGTTCTTTCTCTGGCTTCTTCAGATGTTCAGTTAGGTCTTTGGTTTTAGCTCTTTTTTCCTTTTTTAACATAGGCATTTAGAGCTATAAATTTCCCTGTTAGCACTGCCTTTGCTTTATCCCATAGGTTTTGATATGTTGTATTCTTGTTTCATTCATCTCAAGATACTGATTTCTCTTGCAGTTTTTTCTTTGACCCACTGATTGTTTAGGAGCGTTGTACTGGTTTGAATGTATTATGTCCCCCAGAAAAAGCCGTATTCTTTGATGCAATCTTGTGGGGCAGACATATTAGTGGGGATTAAGTTGGAATGTTTGGATTAGGTTGTTTGCATGGAAATGTGCCCCACCCAATTGTAGGTGATAACTCTGATGAGATATTTCCATGGAGGCATGGCCCCACCCATTCAGGGTGGGCCTTGATCAGTGGAGCCATATAAATGAGCTGACGGGCAGAAGGAAGTCAGTGCAGCTGTGAGTGACTCTTTGAAGAGGAGCTTCAGCCAAGAGGGACACTCGGAAGAAAGCACAGGAGCTGCAGATGAGAGACAGTTTGAAGAGGGCCCTTGAAAGCAGACTCTTGCTCCAGAGAAGCTGAGAGAGAACAAATACCCCAAGTGCAACTAAGAGTGACATTTTTGAGGAACTGCAGCCTAGAGAGGAACGTCCTGGGAGAAAGCTGTTTTGAAACCAGAACTTTGGAGCAGACACCAGCCACATGCCTTCCCAGCTAACAGGTTTTCCAGACACCATTGGCCATCCCCCGGTGAAGTTACCTGATTGCTGATGTGTTACCTTGAATGCTTCATGGCCTTAAGACTGTAACTGTGTAACCAAATAAACCCCTTTTATAAAAGCCAATCCGTCTCTGGTATTTTGCATTCTGACAGCATTAGCAAACTAGAACAAGTGTGTTGTTTAACCTCCATGTATTTGTGAAAGTTGTGGTTCTTTGGTGGTTATTGATTTCTAGCTTCATTCCTTTATGGTCAGAGAAAATGCTTAGAATAATTTTAGTCTTTTTAAATTTATTGAAACTGTTTTGTACCCCAGCATATGATCTACCCTAGAGAACGTTCCATTAACACTTGAGAAGAATGTATATCCTGGTGTTTAGGATGCCGTGATCTATATATGTCTGTTAGGTCTACATCATTTATCACATTGTTCAGATTCTCTGTTTCCTTTTTGTTCCTCTGGCTAGTTGTTCTAGCTATAGAAGAAAGTGGTGTCTTGAAGTCTCCCACTATTACTCTAGAAATGTGTATTGTTCCCTTCAGTTTTGCAACTGTTTGCCTCATGACTTTGGAGCTCCTTGATTGGGTAATATTAAATATGAAGATTTTAAATATTTATGATTGTTATTTCTTCTTGGTGAATTGTCCCTTTTATTAACGTATAGTGTCCTTCCTTATCTCTTATGTTATCTTTGCATTGAAAATCTATTTTGCTGCTATTAGTTTAGCTACTCCTGCTTTCTTTTGGCTACGGCTTGTGTGGAATATTTTTTTCCCATCCTTTCATTTTCAATCTGTTTGTGTCCTTGGGTCTATGTTGAGTTTCTTGTAAACAGCATACAGATGGATCATACTTTTTAATCCTTTCTACCAATCTGTTTCTTTTAATTGTAGAGTAATTTGATATCTAGTTTTCTGAGAAACTACCAGAATGTCTTCCACAGCAGCTGTACCATTATACCTTCCCACCAGCAACGAATAAGAGTTTCAATTTCTCCACATCCTCTCCAGCATTTGTAGTTTCCTGTTTGTTTAATGACAGCCATTCTTATTGGTATGAGATGGTATCTCATTGTGATTTTGATTTCCCTAATAGCTAGTGAAGATGAACATTTTTTTGTGTGCTTTTTAGCCATTTTGTATTTCCTCTTTGGAAAAATGCCTTTTCATACCTTTGTCCATTTTATAATTGGGCTGTTTGTACTATTGTTGTTGAGTTGTAGGATTTCTTTGTATTTGCAGGATATCAGTCTCTTATCAGATATATGATTTCCAAATATTTTCTCCCATTGAGTTGGTTGCCTCGTCACCTTTTTGACAAATTCCTTTGAGGCACAGAAGCTTTTGATTTTGAGGAATTCCCAATTATCTATTTTTTCTTTTGTTGCTTGTGCTTTGGGTATACGATCTAAGACGCTACCTCCTAATACTAGGTCTTGAAGATGTTTCCATATATTCTAAGAGTTTTATTGTACTGTCTCTTATATCCACTTTGAGTTAATTTATCTTTGATCCACTTTGAGTTAATTTTTTTATAGGGTGTGAGGTGTATGGGGTTCTCTTTCATTCTTTTGGATATGGATATCCTATTCTGCCAACCGCGTTTGTTAAGAGACTGTTCTGTCTCAGCTCAGTTGATTTGGGGGCCTTATCAAAAATCAGTTGACCATAGATTTGGGGGTCTATTTCCGAACTCTGTTTGATTCCATTAATCAGTATATCTATCTTTATGCCAATACTATACTGTTTTGACCACTATGGCTTTATAGTAGGCTTCAAAGTCTGAAAGTGTAAGTCCTCCCACTTCATTCCTCTTTTTTTAGAATGTTTTGGCAATTTGAGACCCCTTTCCCTTCCAAATAAATTTGATAACTAGCTGTGATGGTTAGGTTTATGTGTCAACTTGGCCAGGAGACCCAGCTGACTGGTCAAGCAAACACTGGCCTAACAGTTGCTGTGAGGAGGTTTGAGGCTGGTTAATAAACCAACAGGCTGGTTTATTAAATCATCAGTCAATTGACTGCAGCTGTGACTGATGACTCACCAAAGGGTGTGCCTTCCACAGTGAGAGAATGCAATTGGCTGGATTTAATCCAATTAATCAGTTGAAGATTTATAAGCAAGACAGATAGCGGCCCTTCACCACTTCTTCGGCTGCCCAGTGAAGCATTTCCTGAGGAGTTTGTCGAAGTTGCCGGTTCGTTTCCTGAGGAGTTCATCGAACACATTTGTCGAAGATCCCAGTTCATTTCCTGAGGAGTTCGTTGAAGTTGCCGGTTCGTTTCCTGAGGAGTTCATCGGACATCTTCCTTGGAGTTGACAGTTTGTTGACGGCTCTACAGAATTTGGACTCATGCATACCCACAGTTGCGTGAGTCACTTTTACAATTTGATAATCAGAGACACCTCTCATTGATTCTGTTTCCCTAGAGAACCCTAACTAATACACTAGCTTTTCTGAATCTGCAAAATAGGTTATTGGAATTTTGATTGGAATTTTGTTGAATCTTTAGATCAGTTTGGGTAGAATTGACATCTTAGTGATGTTTAGCCTTCCTATCCATGAACATGGAATATCTTCCTGCCTCCTTAGGTCCCCTTTGATTTCTTTTAGTAAAAATTTGTAATTTTCTCTGTAGAGGTCATTTACATCCTTGGTTGAATTTATTCCCAGGTACTTGATTTTTTTAGTTGCTATTGTGAATGGACTATTTTTTTTTTTTTTTTTTTTTTTTGATTGTCTCTTCTGTTAGGTCATTATTAGTGTATAGAAACATTTCTGACTTATTTGCGTTAATCTTGTATCCCACCTGTGCCAGTTTGTATATATTATGTCCCCCAGAAAAAGCCATATTCTTTAATGCAGTCTTGTGAGGGTAGACATTAATCTTTTGATTGAGTGTTTCCATGGAGATGTGACCAAATCAACTGTGGGCAAAACCTTTGATTAAATTATCTCCATGGAGATATGGGCCTTGCCCATTCAATTTGGGTCATAATTAAATCACTGGAGTCCTATAAGAGAGGAACATTTTGGAGGGGAGCTAAGAGAGACATTTTGTAAATGGCCATTGAAAGCAGATGCTTGCTGATGTTTTGAGATGGTAGCCCGAAGTTTGCCCTGGAGAAGCTAAGAAAGGATCCCCAGATGCTTAGAGAGAAACACCCTGGGAGAAAGAGGCAAGGACGCTCAGGAGCTTGGAGAGAGGAGCTGAAACACAACCCGGGACCAGCAGATGCCAGCCATGTGCTTTTCCAGTTAACAGCGGTGTTCTGGATGCCATTGGCCATTCTGCAGTGAAGGTATCATCTTCTTGACACCTTAGTTTGGACACTTTTATGGCCTTAGGACTGTAAGTTTGTAATCATATAACCCCCCTTCATAAAAGCCAATCCATTTCTGGTGTTTTGCATAACGGCAGCATTAGCAAACCAGAACACTGGCACTCTGCTGAATTTGTATATATAAGATCATATCATCTGCAAATAATGGCAGTTTTACTTCTTCCTTTCCAGTTTGTATACCTTTTATTTCTTTGTCTTGTTGAGTTGCTCTGACTAGAATGTCTAGCACAATGTTGAATAATAGTGGTGACAATTTGCACTGTTGGCTCATCCCGATCTTAGGGAGAAGGCTTTCAGTCTCTCACCATTGAGTGCTATGCTGGCTTTGGGTTTTTCATATGTGCCTGTTCCAGGTTTTCTAATGCTGCCATGTTGTAAAACACCAGAAATGGATTGGCTTTTATAAAGGGGTTTATTTGGTTACAAAGTCAGAGTCTTAAGGCCATAAAGTGTCCAAAGCAAGGCATCAGGATTCAGGTACCCTCACTGGAGGATGGCAGGTGGCATCCAGAAAGCCTCTGTTAGCTGGGAAGGCACGTGGCTGGTGTCTGCTCCGGAGTTCCGGTTTCAAAAGGGCTTTCTCCCAGGTCGTTCCTCTCGAGGCCGCAGCAGCGAGCTCCTTCTGTCTGAGCTTCTTATATAGTGTATTTCAGTGATTTAATTAAGAGCCACCCTGAATGGGCAGGGTCCATACCTCCATGGAAAATATCCAATCAAATTTTTCACTCATAGTTGATTGAGTCACAGCTCCATGGAAACAAATCAATCAAAGGATTCCAACCTATCAACACTAATACATCTGGCCCCACAAGATTGCATCAAAGAACATGGTGTTTTGGGGGACAGAATACATCCAAACTGGCACATGCCACCCCCTGGACCCCAAAATGACATGATCTTTCCATATACAAAATACATTCAACCCATCACAGTATCACAGAAACTTAAATCATTTCAGTAACAATACGTAAGTACAAGATCTTATCAAAATCATTTACAGGTATGGTCTGTCCTAAGTCTGAATTCTCCTGTAGCTGTAGACCTGTGAAACTCAGAATGTTACCTGCTACCAATATACAAAGGAGGGACAGTCATAGGATAAACATTCCCATTATCATAAGGAGAAACAATGTATGGATGGATGAGTAGAAAAATGGGGACAAAAACTAAATGAAAAATAGGGTGGGATGGGGGGATGATTTGGGTGTTCTTTTTTACTTTTATTTTTATTCTTATTTTTATTCTTTCTGGTGTAAGGAAAATGTTCAAAAATTGATTGGGGTAATGAAATGCACAACTATATGATGGTGCTGTGAACAGTTGATTGTACATCATGGATCATTGTATGGTATGTGAATATATCTCAGTAAAACTGAATTTATAAAAAAAAATAAATCCCCTTGAAAAAAAAGGGGGGATGTTGAATTTTGTCAAATGCTTTTTCAGTGTCTATCGGGATGGTCATTTGATTATTCCCTTTCAATTTGTTAATGTGTTGTATTACATTGATTGATTTTCTTATATTGAACTACCGTTGCATGCCAGAAATGAACGCACTTGGTTGTGTTGTGTAATTCTTTTAATGTGCCTTTGAAGTCGATTTGCAAGTATTTTGTTGAGAATTTTTGCTTCTGTATTTATTAGGGACATTGGACTGCAGTTTTCCTTGTATTTTTATCTGGTTTTGATATTAGAGTGATATTGGCTTCAAAAATGAGTTATGTGGTATTCTTTTTACTTCAGTTTTTTTAAAGAGTTTGAGCAGGAATGGTGTTGATTCTTTTTGGAAAGTTTGGTAAAATTCCCTTGTGAAGCCATCTGGCCCTGGGTTTTTATTTGTAGTTAGATTTTTGATGACTGTTTGGATCTCTTTCCTTGTGATTGGTTTGTTGTGGTTTTCTATTTCTTCTTGGGTCAGTCTAGGTTATTCATGTGTTTTCATGAAATTATCCATTTCCTCTAAATTGTCTAGCTTGTTGGCATGCAGTTGCTCATAGTATCCTCTTAATGATTTATTTATTTAAATGTCTTCTGTATCCATAGTGATTACCCAGCTTTCATTTCTGATTTTCTTTATTTGGGTCTTCTCTCTTTTTGGCTTTGTCAGTCTAGCTATGGGTCTGTCAATCATGTTGATCTTCTCAAAGAACCAACTTTTGGTTTTATTTATTCTGTCTTGTTTTTTTGTTCTTCAGGTCATTTATTTATGCTTTAATTTTTGTTATTTCTTTTCTTCTACTTGCTTTTGTGTTAGTTTGCTGGGTATACTCTAGCCTCTTCAGTTGTTCAGTCAGGACTTTGGTTTTAGCTCTTTCTTGCTTTTTGATGTATGGATTTAGAGCTATAAGTTTCCTTCTCAGCCCTGCCTTCGCTGCATTTCATAGGTTTTGATATGTTGTGTTCTCATTTTCATTCATCTCTAGCTATTTACCTGTTTCTCTTGCATTTTTTTCTTTAACCCACTGGTTGTTCAGGAGTGTCTTGTTTAACCTCCGTTTATTTGTGAAAGATCTGGTTCTTTGGTGGTTGTTGATTTATAGTTGCATTCCATTATGGACGGAGAATGTGCTTTGAATAATTTCAATCTTTTTAAATTATTTAAGACTTGTTTTGTGCCCCCAGCATATGATCTATCCTGGAGAACATTCCATGAGTGCCAGAGAAGAATGTGTATCCTGGTACTTTGGGATGTAATGATCTCTACATGTCTGTTAAGTCTGATTCATTTTTCATATTGTTCAGGTTCTCAGTTTCCTTATTGGTCCTCTGTCTAGATGTTCTAGCTATAGAAGAAAGTAGTGTATTGAAGTTTCCTGCGATTATTGTAGAATGTCTGTTGCTCCCTTCAGTTTTGTCTCTGTTTGTCTTATGTACTTTGGAGCCCCCTGATTGGGTGAATAAACATTTTTGATTATTTCTTCTTGGTGAATTATCCCTTTTATTAATATATAGTGTCTTCTTTGTCTTTTATGATATCTTTGCATTTCAAGTTTATTTTGTCTCATATTAGTATAGCTACTCCTGCTTTCTTTTGGTTGCAGCTTGCATAGAATATTTTTTTCCATCCTTTCAGTCCCTTTGTGTCACAGAGTCTAAGATATGAAAGGTACCAGAGATGAAAGGGACCCCCGCTCGCCAGAGACAAGAGACAACTGAAGAGTTCAGGCAAAGGCATCTATTCCGAGAGTGGAAAGGAGCCAACCCGGGCAGTGCACAAAATGGTGACTGCCAGACCGAGCGGATGGGAAAGATATTTATGCAGAGCTGAGAGGAAGTTAGCTTTTTCTGGCAAGGAAGTTAGTTTTCATGGGCTTTTTGTGGGCGGGGTTTCTGATATTGAAGTTTTGGGCCCTTCATTCCCTTCTTTTTGGTTAGGGTAGGGAGGGGGCATTGGTGGGAACAGGGGTGTTGTCTCTTTTTTTCTGTAGCTTCTTTCTGCTGGTGGGGGTTGTAGGTGTCTTCCGTTGGGAGGGGTTGATAGGGTAATAGTTGTGGCACGAGGATGAGCTGGGTGGTGATGGAGGTGGATATTCTTTTGGTGGCATTTTCAGCTAGGTTGCTAAGAAGCTTGATAACAAATAGGAGAGCTAGGCTTTGTAGGATTTATGGTTTATGAGGGGGAGAATCCATTGTCGCCATTAAATAGAAAACGGGGAGCTGGTGCTCTTCTGAAGGTGGGTAGCTTGCTCACGGAGTTTTGAGATGCCTGTTCTGACGATTCCTGATTGGTTTGTGAAGAAGCAGTGTTGTTCCTGTAATAGTGCACAAATACCTCCATGGGCAGCGGTTAGAAGGTCCAGGACTTGTCTATTTTGGAGGACTACTGAGGCCAGGGAATCTATGTGGTCTTGGAGGCGTTCTAGGGTATCCGATACCTCTTTTAGCCCATGTGTGAATTCTTTTGAGAGGGCAGCTGCTTGGTATAGAGAGACTCCAAGACTGGCAGCTCTGGTACTGGCTCCAGAAAGAACTCCTAGGGCAGCTAATAGGGGGATGAATTGGACTGCCTAGGGCATTTGGAGGTGGGTAGTTAGGGGTATGGGAATGGGGGCGTCAGGTGGAGCGATGGAGATTGATGGGGTTTTGTATGTTAGGGTGCAGGTTCCACTCCAGTTGGTGGGGAGGCGTAGGTAGGCAGAAGGTCTGCAGAGCCAGAATACACTGTGGGTGTATGGTATAAACATGTTGGAGGGGACCGGTGGGGCAGGCAGAGCCTTTGAGTGCAGTATATTGGTCAAAGAAGTGAAGGTATGACTAAGGGCAGTGGATCCGAGGGGCTGGAGTTGGGGACCATTAGTGGAAACCGGGGGGGTTTCCGACTGGAAGCGGAGTTGGTAGGTATCTAGAAGGAACCTGGTGGGATGATCTGGAACTAATTTGCATGACTGTGAGGGAGTTTCTGGGATATGGGTGGGGAGGAAGGGGACGGGTGGTTGGTCGCCATGGCCTTGGCAGAATGCAGACGTGGTGCTGGAGTGAGTTAGTGTTAGGGATGGTGGGCCAGTTATTTGTAGTTTATGGGAGCAGCGGGATAGAGAGAAGTGAGTGTGGGTGTGATAGTTGCTGGGACTGTGGACAATGATGGTTTTATTGCAGGCTTGGGGTGGGAGATGTCTAATGGGGTTGCTGTTGGGGAGTGGTGGTCGTTGGATGCAAAGTGGTGCTTGGTAGGCTAGGGTGAGGTGGGTGGCTATGGGTCTGCGGAAGAATTTTGGGGGAGGATTGAGTGAGGTTGGAGAGTTTTTTAGTTGAAGGGAGGTAACTTTGCGGGTAAGAGTAGCACCATCTGGCTCTGAGAATGGTGGGAGGGGGAGAAAAATGGTGTGGAGTCCTGCTGGGGTAATAGTCCAGTGAATGATGGAGGTGGGGACTGTGAGATTGGCTTCTTGTGAAAGATGGAGACAGATCCAGCGGAAGGGTTGTTTGGGAAAAGTTGGAGTTATGTAAGAGGGTGGAAGTGAGGTTTAGAGTTTTTTCTAGGTATGGTGGCAGGGAGGGGGCTGGGATGGGAGTGTTAGAGTGGTAGGCAGGTTAGGATTAGGGAAAAAAGGCACTTTGGATTTGGTTCCATGTGATGTCCTGGAAGGTTCCTTGAAGGTATTCGTCCCACAGGAAGATGAGCTAATCTGGAGGAAGGGGGAGTAGGAAGATTATTTCATTGGTCAGTCTGGAGGGCTGATGAGATGGGTCCATTTTGTAGCTGGGTTATGTTGAGGGTGGTAGGGCCTGTAAGAGCAGACGGGTAGTGGGGGGGCTTGATATGGTTTGATACAACTAAGGTGATGCCAAGAGTGTGGGAGCTCAGCTAGTTAGACAGCTGAGGGAGTGGCTAGAGTGACAGTGTAGGGGCTGTTCCACTGGGGGATTAGGTCTTTGGGAGGGGTGCGTTGCTTTAGTAAGAGCTGGTTGCTGGATTGGACAGAAGGGGTTTCAGGATTTGGGGCAGGAAGGACTGCATCAGCATGGGCTCGGAGAATTTTTCTGAGGTTTTTTTAGGAGGGGGAAGTAGTCTCCCATTTGGGATGATACAGGGGGTAAATTTCCTAGGACAAGTGGTCATCCATACATGAGCTCGAAGGGACTTAGGAGAGATGGTTGTCTTGGGAGTGCCCATATGCGTGTAAGTGCTAAGGGAAGGAGCCGAGTCCATGGTAGGTGGAATTCGTTCGAGAGTTTGGTGAGGTGGGTTTTAAGGACGTGGTTGGCTTTTTCTGCCTTTCCAGATAATTGGGGTTGGTAGGGAGTATGCAGGTTCCATGTTATTCCTAACGCCTTGGGAGACTCCTTGGGTTATTTGGGAGATAAAGGCAGGGCCATTGTCTGAGTGTAGCGAGTGGGGGAGTCCAAAGCAAGGAATAATGTTGGTTAGAAGTGTGGATACAGTGTCTTGTGCCTTTTCTGATGATAAGAGGAAGGCTTCTGTCCACTCTGAGAATGTGTCTACAAGGGTGAGAAGGATTTTTGTGTGTTTGATGGGAGGCATGTGGGTGTAGTCTGTTTGCCAGTTTTTTCCTGGTAGGTGGCCTCGTGCTTGATAGAGGGTTCCTCTGGCTGCTGCAAGGGCTCCCTGTTAGAGGTGGTGAGGCAGGTGGGACAAGAAGATGAGATTTTCCTTTAGAAGAGTGGTGAGGTGTGGATGGTGTAAAAGTGGGTGGAGGAGGGCGGCTAGAGGCTTTGGGCTGGTGTGAAAGAGATTGTGGAAGTGGGTAAGGATATGTTCTGCTTGCAGGTGGGGGAGGATTAGGTGATTGATGATTATAAACCAGCCGTGGGTGTCTGGGAACTGCTGTGTTGTATAGTGTTTAACTTCGGCGGGGGAGTATTTGGGGGTGATGGAAGGAAAAAGAGAAGGGAGGATTGGGGGAGGGGGAGAGGAAAGGAGGCTTGAGCTGCTTGTTTTGCTACTTTGTCTGCTAGGTTGTTTCCTTGCATGATGGGGGAGGTGGGTGTTTGGTGGGCCTTGCAGTGTAGAAGAGCTACTTGTGTAGGCAGTTGAGCTGCTTGAAGGAGTTTTAGGATGTGGGGCCCGTTTATGATGGGCATTCTGTTTGCACTGAGCAGTCCCCGTGCGGCCCAGGTGGCATCGTGTTGTGGATGATGTAGAAGGCATATTTGGAGTCAGTATATATATTGGTGGGAGTATTGCCGGCCGCTTTAAGGGCTTGAGTGAGAGCGACTAGTTCTGCTTTTTGTGATGAGGACCCTAAGTGGAGACTCCCTTGCTTGATTATTGTGTTGGGGGCTTGTACTATGGCATAACTGGTTACTCTGTGACCTTGTGTGATGCAGGAGCTGCCATCAATGAACCAGTTTTGGGCAGGGGAGGGTAGGGGGTTTGAGGAGATGTTGGGGAGAGGAGTTTAGGTTTGGTTGATGATTTCTTTGCATTGCGTGTTATTTGGCTTGTGATGGGAAGGAAGGTGGCCAGGTTAAGCTTGGTTAGGTTACCAAGTGTGTATTTGGTCGGGTAATGTGAGATGGAATTGTTGAGCTTTGGAAGAGGGTAGAAGGTTTAGGATTTTAGGAGAGGTTAGACCTTTAAGGTTATGCAGAGCGTGTATGATGAAGAATTAGCTTGTCAGCTTCTTGTGTAAGCAGGGCTGCTGCTGCTAGGGTTTTTAAACAGGCAGGCCAGCCACAAGCGGTGGTGGGGAGCTGTTTTGAGAGGTAGGCAGTGGGTTGGTGAGAATAGTTTTTGTTTTGGGCCAAGAGTCCGAGGGCGGTGTTTTGTTTTTCGATAACGATGACTGAAGTCGGGCAAGGTAAGAGCGGAAGCAGAGAGTAGGGCTTGTTGTAGCTCAGAGAAGGGCTGTGTTACTGGGGTGGACGGATTAAGGGGCTCGTGGAGGTTTCCTTTTGTGTCTTGGTATAAGGGCAGGCTAGTAGGGCGAAGTTGGGAATCCAAAGGCAGGAAAACCCTGCTAGCCCCAAGAAGGATAAAATTTCTTGTTTTGTGGATGGGGGTGGGAGGTTGGCGATGAGAGTTTTTTGCTGAAGGATAATGGCTTTTAAGGTGGGAGTCAGTGTTAATCCTAGATATGTGGCTTAGGATAGTACTAACTGGGCTTTGGTGCAAGAGACGAGGTATCCCCTAGAGGCTAAAAAGTTCAGGAGGTAAATGGTGCCCTGGGTACAAGTTTCCTGGGCAGGTGTCCAAATAAGAAGATCATCTACATATTGGAGTATGGTGACAGAGAGGTGTGAAAACATAGTGAGGTCACGTGCTAGGGCTTGTCCAAAAAGGTGGGGGGGAATGTTGAAATCCCTGGGGAAGAATTGTCCAAGTGAGTTGGGCCGATTTGTTAATGTCTGAGTCAGTCCAGGTAAAGGCAAAGAAGTGTTGGGAGTCAGGGTGGACCAGGGGTATGGTGAAAAATGTGTTGTGATGGGTGGAATTTGGGAGAGGAGGGTATATGGGTTGGGGACTATGGGGTGTATGGGGATTACAGCTTGGTTGATGGCCCTGAGGTATTAGACTAGGCGGTATGTGCCTTCGGGCTTGTGGACGGGTAGAATGGGGGGTGTTACATGGAGAGTGGGTTAATTTTGAGAGGTTTCGGGTGAAGAGCTTTTGTATAATTGGTTTGAGGCAACAAAGGTGTGTGATAGATATGGGGTATTGGGGAATTGCGGGGCACTTGGAGGGATTTTTTAGCGCAATAGGGATGGGAGCATGGTGGTAGCAACAGAGGGTTTATCAATGTCCCAGGATAGTGGGTTTACAAGATGGTTGGGGAAAGTAGAGAGGGCAAGCAGGATAGGAGGGGACTTCTGGAGGGTTAGGATTAGAGTGCTGGCGGGCATAGGAGTCTGAGCAGGCCAAAGGGTGATAGTGGCCTAGAGGGTGTTGAGAATGTCTCTTCTCTTCCTAGTAGTGGAGTGGGGCAATTGAGGAAGAGGAGGAATGATTGTGTGAATGTTAAGTTGTCGAATTGGCAGAGTGGGGGTGGGGGAGTATCTCTGTCAGGCTGAAAGGGGTTCCCTCGACCCCCATGACTTGTATGGAGGATCGGATGGTGGGTCCAGCATAAGTGGACAAGGTGGAGTAAGCAGCCCCAGTATCTAGGAGGAATGAGACTGACTTACCCTCAGTGGTTAGAATTACCTGGGGCTCCTGTGTTGATGGAGATGGGGCCCTCTAGTGTCCCCAGGCTCCGTCAGTGCTCACAAGCAAGGCCGAGGAGGTCTGCAACGGCTGAGGCTTGGGTGGGTGCCTGCGGACCTAGAGATGTTCAGGGGCAGTCCATTTTCCAGTGTTCCTCTTGTCCTCACAGAGATGACATGGCCGGGTAGGAGGGCGTGGATTGGGGCACTGCTTGGCCCAGTGGCCAGTGCCTTTACATCTGAAGCAGAGCCCTAGGGGGAGGTGAGAGGACTCTGCTTCCCTCTTTGTGGGTTTTTGGGTATTCATGATCGCTTCAGCTAGCATTTGACTTTTATCTTGATCTCGGGCTTGCTTTTTCCCCTTGGCCACTTCCTCTCTGTTTCTGAATACTTTAAAGGCAGCGGCCATGAAGTCGCCTTGGGGGGTGAGGGGGCCCTCTTCAAATTTTTTAAATTTGTGGCTAATATCAGGATTTGACTATGAAATAAAGCAGAAGATTAACCATAGCTTGCCCTTGGGGCTGACAGGGGCTAGCCTGGTGTTAGCTTGAAGGGCTTCAGTGAGGCAAGCCATGAACTGGGCAGGGTTTTCGTTTTGTTCCTGAAAAATTTGTTTTAGTTTGTCAAAAGTTAACTATTTTGAGGGAAGCTTTTTCAAGGCCTGCTAGGATACATGTTTGAAAGTGGATGCATTTAGCAGTGTCCCCTTGGCCAGATTGGTACTGCCAGTCAGGGTCAGATCGGGGGACAGCCTGCTCTCCTGGGGGCTTGGTGGGGTCAGTGGCATTGAGGCCATCTGCATGCTGTCGTGCCACCTGTCAAACTCTTTCCCTCTCCTCTGGGAGGAGGGTGGAGGTGAGGGTGACATAGAGGTCTTGCCATGTCATATTATAGGACTGGATAATGTTAAACTCTTCAATGTATTGGCCTGGGCTGGTGGAGAAGGAACCGAGTTGTTTTTGATTTGGGAGATATCTCCGAGTGAGAAGAGGACATGGACACGGACTATTCCTTCGGCGCCAGCGACCTCCCAGAGTGGGAGGAGTGGCTATGTTGTGGGGTGGCATTGAGGGTGGGTGTTGGCTTCAGAGGGGCTGGGGGATGGAGAGGTGGAGCAGGAGGAAGGGGTGGGGCTAGGGGCTTGGTGTCGAGCTCGGGAGAAGCAGATTTTTTGGCTGTGGGTTTTTTGGGGGGCGGGAGATTGTGGTGGGGAGCTGGGCGGAGGAGACAGTTGGGGTTGGGGTGGGGTTTCTGAGCGTGGGTGAACATGTGGGCTGGAAGGGAGGGGAAACTTGGAGAGCTGGGGCTGGAGGAGGGATTTGTAGGGGGTGGTGTGGGTTGAGGAGAAGCGGATAAGTCCACGGGGTTGAAGGTATCGGAGGGGGTTTGATAAGGAGGGGGAGGAGCGGAGGCGGTGTCAGCGGAGACAGGAGGAGGAGGAGGAGGTTTGCGTGATGTTTTAGGTGGAGCAAGAGGAACAAAGGGAAGGGCGAGCGCATAAAGAAAAGGCCTGAATGTAGGGGACCTCGCCCCACTTGCCGTTACAGTGTGAAAAATTGTCTAGGTCTTGCAGGAGATTATAATCGAAGGTGCCATTTTCAGGCCAAAATGAGCTATTGTCAAGCTTATATTGCGGCCAAGCGACAAAAGAAAATGAGACGCTTGGGACGGATTAACGTCCTTGAAGCTGAGGTTTTTTATATTGTCTGAGAAGGCACCCCAGGGGTGTTTTGGTGGGGGGAGGGATCCAGCGCCCATCACCCATTCTATGGTGCTGCCCGGGGCCTGTAACCCAGGAGGAGGGCATCCCCAAATTCACTCCTGAATTAGCGCAAAGAAACGGAGGCTTGGTGGGAAGTTGGACATCTCTGAAGTATCTCAGGAGCCAGAACCCCTGCCCAGCAATGGGTCCGGAGCCCTGGTCGAGGCCCAGCACCTGTTGGAAGGGCGGGCACAGAGAAGGAGGGAGAGTGAGAGGGAGAGAGAGAGAAGTGATTACACTTATGCGACTTTATAGTGGGGAGAGGCCTGGTAAGTGTCTTACGGGCCGGCAGTCGTCTCTGGTGTCTCTGGTGATTCGGAGGGAGCAGGACATTAAGTCAGTAGCCAAGGTTAGGGAGTTAGCCTGGACGAGCTGCCACAGTCCACTGCTTCCCCAGTAGCGAGGCTGTGGTTGCATGAAGATTTGGATGGTGAGACTCGGGGGGGCGGGGAGGCTTGACCTGGCACAACCAAGATTAAGGGAGTAAGCCCAGGTGAGCTGCTGCTGCTCACTGCTTCCCTAGTAGCGAGGCCATAACCAGGGTGCCACACTCCGAGTCTCCCGGGTTTCGGCACCAGATGAAAGGTACCTGAGGTGAAAGGTACCCCCGATCGCCAGAGACGAGAGACAACTGAGGAGTTCAGGCAAAGGCGTTTATTCCAAGAGTGGAAAGGAGCCAACCTGGGCAGTGCACAAAATGGCGACTGCCCAAACCGAGCAGATGGGATAGATATGTCTGCAGAGCTGAGAGGAAGTTAGCTTTTGCTGGTGAGAAAGTTAGTTTTCGTGGGCTTTTTGTGGGCAGGGTTTCTGATGTCTAAGTTTTGGGCCCTTCAAGATGATTCTCTTGTAAATAGGATTTCGATGGGTCATACTTTTTAATCCATTCTACCAGTCTGTATCTTTTAATTGGAGAGTTTAATCCATTCATATTCCTAGTTTTTTTATATTTTACTTTTTTTATTGTGAACTTTAACATATATACATAACAGTGATAACTTTAAATGTACGATTTCACAAGTAGTTAGGGAGCAAATCTCAAAGAATGTCATGGGTCCCAGTTCCACAACTTCAGCCATTTGCATTACTGTAAAATATAACATACATACAGAAAGGTGTCATCTTGATATACAGCTCAACAAGCAGTCATATAGGTAACTTCAAAACTTGTTATGGGTTACAGTTGCACAATTTCAGTTGTTTACTTATTATGCAATACGTGGTATATACAGAAAGGTGAAGACCTTCAAGGCACAATTGAACAAGCAGCTATAGAGCAAATCCCAAGGGATGCTATAGGCTACAGTTCCACCATGTCATTTACCTCCTTCCAGCCATTCCAACCCCAGCATCCAAAAATATATATATAATTATATAAAGTTTCAGTATTCATAGACCTTTGTTCAGTCTTATCTTGCTTGTTGCTACTCCTTCCTCTCACTTAATGTCTTTCTCCATCTTTGGGGGTGTCTAGGCAGTGAGTACACCCTAACTTGTTCATATTAATGGGAGTGTCAACAGTATGGGGAAGGGGGCCGCATCTGACAGTTGATCTTAAAGGGGCTGTTACCTCTGGGTTTTAGGACTTGTCTGGTATAGGAACACTCTAGTGGATTTAAGTTTCTGAAGGATGAAATTTAGTGAGTGTATCTTTTCTAGAATCTCAGGTAGGGACTTAGGTATTTTGGGACTACTTTTGGTAAGGGCATGCTATGCCGTGGCCACTTGGGATGTCTAGCTGGAGCTTGCATAAGAGAAATCTCCAGGATAGCCTCTTGACTCCATTTGGGATCTCTCAGCCACTGTGACCTCAGCTTATCTTTCTTTTTTTCCCCCTTTTGGTCAGGTAGGCATTTTCGATCCCTCACTGCCAGGGCTGAGCTCATTCCTAGGAATCATGTCCCATGTCGCCGGGGAGATTCATTCCCCTGGGAGTCATGTCTCTCGTAGGGGAGAGGTTAATGAATTTACTTGCCAAGTTGGGCTTAGAGAGAGAAAGGCCATATCTGAGCAGTAAAGAGATTGCCTGGAGGCGCCTCTTAAGCATAATTATGGGAGTGCTCAGCCTCCTATTTTCAACCCTAAATTTCACAAGAGCAAGTCTCAAGTCAAGGGCTTGATTTATTAAGTAGTGAGTTCCTAACTTGACTTAATGTATAGTCTATCCCAAGATAAACGGTCAGTTTCTTACATTATCTTCACTTAGTTGTACAGTCGTCATCACTCTCAACTTTAAGCAATTATCATAACATAATACATCCCAGAGCTCTTATCAGCTGCTCATTATTCATCCCTAGTACTAGTGTAAGATATTCTTATTAAATATAGTCTTTGATATGTAATGGGTAGTTTTTCTATATGGCATTCTGTTGTTAACCCTCTGAAGCAGTGTCATACCTTATTAGTATATCATTCTAACACTTATTTAGGTTTGTGGTGCTACTCTGTGGATTACTTGCCTTTAAACAACCATTTATGAACATGTTCACCGTCAATGTATCAGTGACACTTATAATCCATAAACCAACCATAGTCACTCCTGACCATTCCCATTAAGATCACACTCATTATCACATCTGTACATATTAAGAGTATTGTTCCATCTTTATTAGGTTCTGACTATCTCTAGGTTCCCTACATACTACATTTTAAAACACTTACTTTACGTTTTTCACAGAGTTCACATTAGGGGTAACATACAATATCTCCTTTTCTGTCTGGCTTATTTCACTCAGCATTATGTCTTCAAGGTTCATCCATGTTATCATATGTTCACAGCCTCATTCCTTCTTACTGCTGCATGTAGTATTCCATCGTGTGTATATACCACATTTTGTTTATCCACTTATCTGTTGAAGGACATTTGTATTGTTTCCATCTCTTGGCAATTATGAACAGTGCCACTATGAACCTTAGTGTGCAAATATCTATTCGTGTCACTGTTTTCAGATCTTCTGGGTATATACCGAGAAGTGGAATTGCTGGATGATAGAGTAACTTGATATCTTGTTTTCTGAGAACTGCCAAACTGTACTCCAGAGTGGCTGTGCCATTATACAGTCCAACCAGCAATGAATAAGAGTCCCAGTTTCTCCACATCGTTTCCAACATTTGTGGTTTGCTGTTTGTTTAGTGGCATCCATTCTAATTGGTGTGAGATGATATCTCATTGTAGTCTTGATTTGCATCTCCCTAATAGCTGGTGAAGATGAACATTTTTTCATGTTTTTTAGCCATTTATATTTCCTCTTCAAAGAAATGTCTTTTCATAACTTTTGCCAATTTTATAATTAGGCTGTTTGAAATATTGTCATTGAGTTGTAGGATTTCTTTATATATGCAAGATATCAGCATCTATCAGATACAGGTTTCGAAATATTTTTTCCCATTGAGTTGGCTGCCTATCATTTTGAGAGATTCCATTGAGATACATAAGCTTTCAAGTTTGAGGAGTTCCCGTTTATCTGTTTTTTCTTTTGTTGCTTGTGCTTTGAGTATAAGGTCTTGAAGGTCTATGACGTGAAGGTCTTGAACATGTTTCTCTACATTATCTTCTAGGAATTTTTGGTACTGTCTTTTATATTGAACTCTTTGAACCACTTTGAGTAAATCTTTGTATAGGGTGTGAAGTATGGGTCCTCTTTCATTCTTCTGGATATGAATATCCAGCTCTCCCAGCCCCATTTGTTTAAGAGACTATTATATCCCAGTTCAGTGGATTTGGGGGCCTTATCAAAAATCAGTCTTGTGCATTCGTCACCACAATAAATGCTGTGAATGTACTAAAAGCCATTGAATGTACACTTTGGATGGGTTGTATGGTATGTGAATATATTTGATTAAAACTTCTTTAAAAGTGGAAAAAAAAATCAGTCGACCGTAGATCTGGGGGTCTATTTCCAAATTCTCAATTCTATTCCAATTATCGGTGTCTATATTTGTTCCAACACCATGCTGTTTTGACTTTTGTGGCTTTATAGTAAGCTTCAAATTCAAAAAGTGTAAGTCCTCCCACTTTGCTTTTCTTTTTTAGAACATTTTTAGCAATTCAAGGTATCTTTCCTTTCCAAATAAATTTGATAACTAGCTTTTCCAAGTCTGCAAAGTAGGTTGTTGGAATTTTGGTTGGAATTGCATTGAATCTGTAGATCAGTTTGGTTAGGATTGACATCTTAACGACATTTAGCTGTCCTATCCATGAACACAGAATATGTCCCCATCTCTTTAGGTCCCCTTCTATTTCTTTTAGTAAAGTTATGTAATCTTCTGTATAGAGGTCTTTTACATCCTTGGTTAAGTTTATTCCTAGGTACTTGATTTTTTTAGTTGCTATTGAGAATGGAATCTTTTTCTTGAGTGACTCTTCAGTTAGATCATTTGTATTGTATAGGAACATTACTGACTTCTGCACATTAATCTTGTATCCCACCAATTTGCTAAATTTGTTTACTTTATTAGCTCAAGTAACTATGTTGTTGATTTCTCAGGGTTTTCCAAATACAAGATCATATCATCTGCAAATAATGACAGTTTTACTTTTTCCTCTCCAATTTTGATGCCTTTTATTTCTTTGTCTTGCCAGATTGCTCTGGCTAGAACTTCTAGCACAATGTTGAGTAATAGTGGTGACATTGGGCATCCTTGTCTTGTTCCTGGTCTTAGAGGGGAGTCTTTCAGTCTCCCGCCACTGCGTAGTATGCTGGCTGTCAGTTTTTCCTATATGCCCTTTATCATAGTGAGGAAGTTTCCTTCAGTTCCTGCCTTTTGAAGTGTTTTATCAGAAAAGGATGCTGAATTTTGTTGAATGCTTTTTTGGCATCTATTGAGATAATCATTTGATTTTTCCCCTTTGATTTCTTAATGTGTTGTACTACATTTATTGATTTTCTTATGTTGAACCATCCTTGCATGCCTGGAATGAACCCCACTTGGTCATGGCATATGACTTTTTTAACGTGGCTTTGGATTTGATTTGCAGGTATCTTGTTGAGAATTTTTGCATCTATATTCATTAGGGAGATTGACCTGTAGTTTCCTTTCTTGTAGCATCTTTATCTGGTTTTGGTATTAGAGTGATATTGGCTTCATGAAGTGAGTTAGGTAGTGTTCCATTTTCTTCATTTTTTTGAGAGTTTAAGTAGGATTGGTGTCAGTTCTTTTTTGGAAAGTTTGGTAGAATTCCCCTGTGAAGCCATCTGGCCCTGGGTTCTTATTTGTTGGAAGCTTTTTGATGACTGATGGGATCTCTTTGCTTGTGATTGGTTTGTTGAGGTCTTCTGTTTCTTCTCTGGTCAGTCTAGGTTGTTCATGTGATTTCAGGAAATTATCCATTTCCTCTAAATTATCTAGTTTGTTGGCATATGGTTGTTCATATATCCTCTTATGATTTTTTTAATTTCTCGGAATCCACAGGAAAGTCCCCTCTCACATTTATTATTTTATTTGGGTATTCTCTCTTTTAGACTTTGTCAGTTTAGTTAAGGGCTGGTCAGTCTTGTTGATCTTCTCAAAGAACCAACTTTTGGTTTGATTTTTTCTCTCTGTTGTTTTTTTGTTCCCCAGTTGATTTATTTCTGCTTTAATCTTATCACTTCTTTTCCTCTTCTTGCTTTAGGATTACTTTGCTGTTGCTTTTTTGGCTTCTTCAGTTGTTCCATAAGTTCTTGGTTTTAGCTCATTTAGAGCTATACATTTCCCTCTCAATACCACCTTCTCTGCATCCCATAAGTTTTGATATGTTGTGTTCTTGTTTTCATTCGTCCCTAGATATTTAGCAGTTTCTCTTGCTATTTCTTCTTTGACCCACTGATTGTTTAGAAGAGTGTTAACCTCTAGGTATTTGTGAATGTTCTAGATCTTTGATGTTACTGATTTCTAGTTGTATTCCACTGTGATCAGAGAATGTGCTTTGAATAATTTCAGTCTTTTTAAGTTTATTGAGACTTGTTTTATGCCCCATTGTATGACCTATCCTGGAGAAAGTTCCATGAGCACTAAAGAAGAATGTATATCCTAGTGATTTGTGAAGTAATGCTCTCTATATATCTGTTAAGTCTAATTCATTTATCACATTGTTTAGGTTCTTATTTCCTTATTGGTCCTATGTCTGGTTGATCTATCTATAGGAGAGAGTGATGTATTGAAGTCTCCCACAATTATTGTGGAAATGTCTATTGCTTCTTTCAGTTTTGCCAATGTTTGTCTCATGTACTTTGGAGCACCTTGATTTTGTGCATAAACATTTATGATTGTTATTTCTTCTTGTTGAATTGCCTCTTTTATTATTTTATAGTGCCCTTCTTTGTCTCTTATGACATTCTTGTATTTAAAGTGTATTTTATGTGAAATTAATATTGCTACCCCTGCTTTCTTTTGGCTGTAGCTTGCATGGAATATTTTTTTCCATCCTTTCACTTTCAATTTCTTTGCATTGCTGGGTCTAAGATGAGTCTCTTATAAGCAGTATATTGATGGTTAATATTTTTTTAACCCATTCTGCTAATCTATATCTTTTAATTAGGGAGTTTAATCCATTCACATTCAGTTTTATTGTGAAGGTGTATCTTGAATTAGCCATCTTCTTCAGTTTTTATTTGTCAGATGTATTTTTTCCTCTCTCTCTCTTTATTTCCTTTAAGGTACCCTTACTAAAACTAAGAAGTTCTGTGCCCTTCTCCTGATTGATCTCTCCTTTCTTTTTTTCTCAGCTGGTAGAGCTCCCTTTAGTATTTCTTGTAGGTCAGGTCTCTTTTTAGCAAATTCTCACAGAATTTGTTGTTTGTAAAAATTCTAAGCTCACCCTCAATTTTGAAGGCATGCTTTGCTGGATAAAGAATTCTACACTGACAATTTTTCTTTTTCAGAATTTTGAATATGCCATACCACTGCCTTCACTCCTCCATGGTGCCCGCTGAGTAATCGCTACTTAGTCTTAAGTTGTTCCCTTTTATGTTTTGAATTACTTCTCTCTTGCTGCTTTCAGAACTTTCTCCTTCTCTTCAGCATTTGACAGTCTGACCAGAATATGTCTCAGAGCGGGTTTATTTGGATTTATTCTATTTGGAGTTCGTTGGGCATCTATGATTTGAATATTTAAGTCATTTAAAAGGGTTAGGAAATTTTCCCCAACAATGTCTTTGATTACTCTTCGTAGTCCTTTACCCATCTCTTCCCCTTCTGGAACATCAGTGATTCTTACATTTGCATGTTTCATGTTGTCCATCATATCCCCGAGATCCATTTCAAGTTTTTCAATTGTTTTCCCCTTTCTTTCTTTTGTTCTTTCACTTTCCAACACACTTTCTTCAAGTTCTCTTATTCGTTTCTCTACTTCCTCTAATCTGGTGCTGTGTGTTTCAAAAATCTTTTTAATTTGATCTACAGTTTCTGTCATTTCTATAAGTTTTTTTTTTTTTTTTTTTTTACTCTTGCAAATTCTTCTTTATGCTCCTCTAGGGTCTTGATGTCCCTTATATCCTGGGCCATGATATTGGTGTTTGCTATTACTTCTTTGATTAATTGCTCCAAGTTCTGCGACTCCTCTGGTTTTTTAATTTCAATGTTTGGGTTATCCATATCTTCTGGTTTCTTCATATGCTTTATAATTTTCTGTTGTCTTTGGCCTCTTGGCATTTGCTTATGTTGATAGGATTCTTTTAGGATATTCAGGCTTATTTAAAGAATTGTCTGTAATTTGACAGAGCTAAAGCTTGGTGCAGAGCACTTTCCCTGACCTACCAGCAGATCACACTCCCGAGCCACCACTTACCCTCAATCCAGTTCTTCCCAACTTAGTTTATGCAGTGAGTGTGGTCCAAGCCATGTTGAGGTCCAATCAGTGCACCAGTTTTCCATGTGCATTGGGGACCACCAGCCTTGTTGTGGGAGGCATGCCCTGTACAGTTTGGCAGGAAGATGGCTCTAAGACACAGTACTCCCATCCTTTCCTGGGGCTGTGGCTGGAACACCCTGGGGCTGCAGAACGTGTCTCACCCTTCAGCTCAGATTCCCCACCATCCCTCTCTGCTGTGGGCCCATAGGTTCCTGGGATTGGTGTAGGGCTCCTGGCACTTCTGCCTCTAGGGTGTGCACCCTGCTTGCTTCTGTGGAGGAGTGTGCACTGTCACAAGCCAGCTGAATCCTGAATTCCCTTAAGGAATCTGTTGGCCGCTGTGCTGAGAAGGGGTGCCTCCCAGCCAGCTGCAAAGATAGCTGCACAGGATGTGGAAACTACCCACTTCCTTGAGCGTCCGCCTACTGCAGCGACTCATCCCTAGGTCAGGGGCTCTTATCTGTGGGTGTGCAGAGGGGTATCACCTATGCCAGATTCTAAGGTGGGTGTCCAGGGCGTGGGAGGCACCCCCCTACCGTGTTCGACTGCAGCTCCTGCTGCCGACTCCCCGGCTGCTTTCTGGGTCTTACTCTAACCCGCCTCTGAACACAGTTTCTCGGTTTCTCCCCACGATGGTGCAACTCCAGCTACTGTTTCCCCAGCAGCTCCCTGGATCACACACTCACATGACTCTGAATGCAGTCTCTCCATGTCTACAAGTGCACAGTCAGTGTGGATGTAGAAGCCCCTTCCCAGCCCGTGGAACCCTGGAACCACTATTCTTGAGCACTGTCTGTCTTCTACCTAGTGTTTTTCACGGAGAAGAATTTTGCTCTCTCTCCTAATCCACCATCTTGGATCCCTGGTGTTGGTTTCTATAGGCTGCTTTTTTCTTTGAATATGGATCACATTTTCTTGTTTGCATGTCTCATGATTTTTGATCGAACGCTGGGCATTATGTGTGATACATTGTAGAGAATCTTGATTCTGGTTATACATCTCTGAGTAAGAAGTTTGGTTGTAGCAGGTGGTTAATTTGGTTAGACTCAAGCTGTAAACTCTTATCTCCCCTGCATTATCAGCTGCTTAAATCTCTACTCAGTTCTCTCAGTTTCAAGCTGCTGTTTTTTTTTCCTGGACTCCCTGGCATCTCCAGCCAAGAATGTGAATATGTTTTAATTGAAGATTTGGGGGTTCATTCCCTCTGTGTCTACCTCCCTTTCAGGCTTTCCCCCCTCACTTTCTGAGTGCTCTGCCACCTATAAACTCTGTCCTTGGCTACCCCAATGGGGTTTGGAAACGGGTCTCAAGCAAAAAGCTGCAAATTTATACATCTCACCCAGTATAGTTCCTGTTTTGAAGGGTACACTTGTCTCCATTTTCTGTCTGCTTTGGTCATTCTCCAGTGCTTTTAAATAACTTCTGAATTTGTCGTCTAGATTTTGTAATTGATTTCTGTGGAAGGCTGATGTGACCAAGCTCCTCTTCCAGATGGCTGAATGCCGGAAGCCAAGCAGATGCTTTTTTGGGTTTACATTCAAACTTCTCCCGGCTGCTGAGCCCTGAGCTCAGCAGTGCTGTGAGGGAGAGAGGCCTTTCCCTCAAGGAGCCGCTGTTTGAACTGAGGGGCAGAGAGGGACAGGGAGCACCGTGCGTGATCTGGGCACCAGACGGCATGAGAGCAAGTAGCAGAGGCAGAGCTCTGTTGTGGGAAGAGCATCAGGACACTCATAATCGTTAATTCACTCACTCATCACAAAAGTGCAGAAAGCCCATTCTGTTCCAGGCACTGAGGAAAGGCTGGGGATTCATTTGTGACCAGTATTGGCTCTGTCCCTCTCATGAAGCTCACAGCCCAGGGGGATGAAAAGACGTGGACCCACAGTGAGGATGCAGAATGATAATGTAGGGAACACCTAGGGTTCCATGGGAACTGAGGAGGGGGTTCCCAAATACAATTAAAGTGCCAGGGAAGGCTTCCTCAGAGAAATACTTCTAAAGAGACCTGAAGGGTAAGTTAGGAGACAGCCATGGGAGAGCTAGGCACAGAGAGTGGCTCCAGACCAGGCATAAGGAATGGCAAATGTGAAGGCTCTAGTGAAGAACACACTGGATGAACAGAAAGCCATTTAGTGGAGCAGAGGGGATAAAGCTGGAGAGGTAGGTTGAGTTCACATCTTTTGTTGGATTGTAACTGTCCCAGAGTGTGAACTCCTTAAAGACAATAAATGAGCCTCATTCAGCTTTGTTTCCTCTGCCTGGCACAATAGATGCATAGTAAATGTTTATAGGTGCCATTTGTCATGATTTGTGGTTTCTGGCTGCAGCCTGCCCCTCTGGGTCACTTGGTATTGTGTTGTCGTTTAGCCCTGGACAGTGAGTCCGCCTCCAGCAGCATCCGATTCAGCAAGGTCTGTCTGAAGAACGTCTTCTCAGTTCTGCTCATCTTCATCTATCTGCTGCTTATGGCCGTGGCCGTCTTCCTGGTCTACCAGACTATTACGGACTTTCGTGAGAAACTCAAGCATCCTGTCATGTCTGTGTCTTACAAGGAGGTGGATCGCTACGATGCCCCAGGTAAAGCCTGCCCGGACGAGGCCTCAGGGCCCCACATCTGGCGCAGTTGGCCAGCAGATACTCCCTTAGCCACCATTGTATTCCCAGTATGGTGCTGAGTGCTATGGGTGGGGCAGAGGAGTCTGAGTACACAGCCAGATTGCTGCTGCTGGTACCTGGGGGAGTGTGGTGTGTGCTGAGGAGAGAGGTGGACAGAACGTGGAGTGGTTACTGCAGAACTGGAGTGGTCAGGGAAAGCTTTGCAGAGAGGTAGGATTGGAGCTGGGCTTTGACAAGTACCTAGCAGGGAAGAGAGTGTTTCTGTGGGGAGACTTGTCAGGAGCGAAGAGTGAGGGTAGGGAGGGAAGGATGAGGGCTTATCTCTGGAGAGAATGAGATAGCCTGGCTTGAGCCAGAAGGCCAGTGATGAGGAGACATGGGAGTTAAGGCTGGCAAGGGAGGTTGGAGGTAGGTAGGGTGGCAGGGGGAGGCAAGGCCATTCAGAGGTGGGCAGAGGCCCTGCTTGGAGAGCGGGCCCCCAGGCTGCACTGTGGATCTCTCCTGTCCTTTTGGCATCTCCAGTACCAGGGTGGTTGGTCATCTCTTCTGCCTCTCCGTTCTGCCCAGAACATACTAACTTCTGCTCTGGGGCAGTGGTGGTGGCCCTGGACATTCCAGAAGCCATGGGAATGAAAGAGAGGCATGAATCTGGCATGAGCTCAGTTTCTGCCCACCCTGGTGAGAACCACCTGCTCTACCCAGGGCTTCTTGACAGCCTCTAGCACAGCCAGGTCTGCCTGTCATAGCTCCTTCCTTGTCTGTGTCTCTCTCTCCTCTTTGTCCCTCCTCTCTGTGTGTCTGCTTCTGTTTCTTTATCTGTTGGTTTTACTTTCTGATTTTGTTCTCTTGGTCTCAGTGAATGCTGCTGTCTCTGCTGCCATGTGTTGCTGTCTGTTTCTGTTGCTGAGGTTTAAACAGCTGGCAGTAGAGCCTTCGACCAGGTGCCTTGGCTGGGGGAGAGGGAGACTGTTGGGGTGTGATGCTCACACTTGAAGCTCCCAGGCAGAGCAGGAGAGGAGAGCCACAATGACTTGGGGAACCTCACAGCTTCGAACTTAGTGAATCTGTGGTGTCTGAAGGTGCCAGAGTGATCAGCAGTGGGGAGCCTCAGTCAGTCAAGAGCTGCTTCCCTCGGAGCGTATGGAGCAGGGTTCTGAAATGGAGCAGTGTTTGGTGCAGACATTGAGAATGCAGTATCCCAGGTGAGGAGGGGGCTTACTGAGAGGGGCTTGTCTCCTGCACAACAGGAGGGCCTTTTGAAGGCAGGGAATGTGGTTCCCACTCTCTAGCTCTAAAATACATTTCTTTCCCATTCTCTGCAGAATCCCTGAGAGCTCTGAGCATGGGTTGTTGGTGGGAGTGAAAAAATGTGTGTGAATTGACATTAGGAGTGTGGTTCAGGAATGTGACTTGACATTTGCCTTTCCCTGTTTGTGCCCCTCAGGTATTGCCCTGTACCCCGGCCAGGCCCAGTTGCTCAGCTGTAAGCACTATTACGAGGTCATTCCACCTCTGAGGAACCCCGGCCAGCCAGGAGACCTCAGCTGTACCACCCAGAAGATCAACTACATGGACCCCTTCTCCAATCAAACCATGGTAATGCCCTTCTATCCCCGTGCTGGGTCTAGGTAGTGTGCTCTGTCAGCCCTGCACCTGCACCAAGGTCCCTTCTTTTCCATCTTCTTTCTCCCACGGTTGCCTTCTTACACTCCCATGGTTTGGGTCCTTGATCCTGAGCAGACACGAGGTGCAGCAGGTGGAGAAGTGGCCATGGCTGGCTTACCTCCATTGAGGAAAGGAAGCGAGAAGCCTTCAGCCTTCTCTGAAAGACACAGGAATTCCTAATCCCACATAAGATCCTGTCCTTGATCTCAGGATTAGAGGGGTTAAGGGCAGGGCCAGTGTGATGTGGAAAATGGTTCCCATACCTGGCTGGTTGATGGAATCACTGGGATACTTTTTGAAAATACAAATTCACAGGTTCCATGAATCGCAGTTTGTGGGGATGGGGCCTGGGAATCCATACTTTGAAATAAATCTGTTAACTTAAAGAATGTTGGTCTGGGAATGAGGGTTGCGGGCTGTGGCCCTGGCTCTCCGTTCTCCCCCCACCCACAGCGCAATTGGGATCTGACGACTGAGTGATGGGGCCTCCCTTTGAGTCAGGGAGGTTTTCAAAAAGGAAAAGAAACATGCATAGGGCTTGGAAGGCAGAAAAGAGTTTTGTATTTATATTTTTTAAATCCCACATCCTTGCTTCAGAAAGTATTGAAAGGGACTGAGTAAATTTTTCCAGGTCAAACAGGAGGGAGAGATTGTCTCAGCAGAGGAACACTACGTGCCAGGATGTTAAGGGATGAAACAACATGCTGTGTTTGTGCCTCTGGGCAAAATTACAAGTGGTTTGATGTTTCTTGAGGGTCAGGTACCCCTGGAAGAGCGGAAGGAAATGAAGCTGTGGGCATAAGGAATGGCCAGATGAGAAAGGCATGGGTGTGGCACTGCAGAGCTTGACTTGCCCCACTGGTGATAGGGAACTGTTAGTGGGTTTTAAGACAGGGGACTCATACTAAGATTTTTTTTTTTTTGTTAGTGTGTTACTCAGGGCTTCCTCCTAAAATCTGGCTGAAATGATTCCCCACTCCTGCAAGAAAGAAAATAGAAAATCAATAATAGCCCTGTAAACTAAGAAAGGATAACACCAATGAACCAGAAATTTTGAGGAACTGATATAAAATATAAAATAGCAGATTGGCTCAGATTAATGGAGCAAATAAATAAGAAAACCCATAATCCAAAACAATCACAGGAGATGACTGTTGTAGAGGTGAACGCTCTTCTTCCAATGCCAGACTCTGAGATGGCACATTCCAGGAGCAGAGGCGGCCATGGGGCATCATCAGGATAATAGTTACCACACTGCCTGTTGGCCTCTCAGGATAGACAGAGTTGCTGGGGGTGGTGTTTGCTTCTGGTAAAAGGCCCCGGGACAGTTCTCTAAATAAGCTGAGGGAAGGTTCCCTGCTTGGGCATTAGGGCAGAAGAGAGAAACAGAGAACTTGGAATTGGTTCTCCACAGTGGACAAGGAGGAGAGAACAAAAGAAAAGAAGTCTCTTCCCAGAAGTGAAATGCGTTAGAGTTCCCAGCCTGCTGGCATTCCCTGCCCACTCCCACAGAGCATCTACCCACTGCCTATAGCACTCAGCCTAGTTGATGAGAATGGAGTTAAGGGTCACTAGATGTTTGCACAAAACCAACAACATTAAAGAAAAGGGCCTCGATGAACAAACAGAATGGACTCTAGAAGGAATAGGGAAACCGCAGCTGATTTTTCAAAGGAAAATAATTTTTAAAAAATTCTTATGTAGAGCTGTATGTAAAATAGAAAGGGTCTGTCTGGATTCCCAGCTCTCTTCATCCCCTCTGGAAAACACTAACTGAGCCACAGCATGCGTAAGTTGTGCAGCTACTGCCTGTTCCCTGCATGTTCATCCTCTCCTGCTCCCTCCAGTTGAGGATGCGTACTAACAGTCAGTGTCCTCAAACTAGTTTATGCCAGTTGTACTTACTACATAATTTAACTAAAAATTATTAAAAACCCATGAAATAAAAGTAAAAAAGAAGAGTTGTTTTCCATGAAAAGAAGTTGAATGCAGTTACTGCCTCCAGCTTTGGGTGATGGTTAGTCTTCTCCATTAGTTGTAGGGTGGCTTCTTGCAGCCCACAAGCTATAAATAATAGAGAAGTTATCTTCTCCCTAATCGTCATGTTCCGCACCCCAAACCCATATACCGTAGTGGAGGAAGAATAAGGTAACAGAATTCCCATCAGGAAAAGGGGAGAATCGGGCGTGCACAGCAGTTCCTGGATGGAGTAATGGATCCTCCTAGGCAGTAATTGTGAGATGTCTTGCTGTGGCACTAAGTTCATCCCTTGGTTAGACCTTATTTCTACTCTCTCTATAGCCCTGGCCATGTCCTATGGGAGATTTTTTGTTGGTTATCCTAGGTGGTCATATCTGAAGTGGGCATCAGAAACTATGCCCTTCTTGGGGCTACACAGCTTTTGATGCCCACTTCCTGCTTGTATAGGTTTGGGAGTTACTTTAGGATAGACTTGAAGATGTTTGTTATAATCCTTCTCCTCCCCTGGCCCCTTTTGTTTGCAGTAAGTATCTTTAGAAACCTGTAAGCTTCTGACTGTTTGCTTCCAGTCAAATCCATGTGAAAGTGGCCATGGTCAAGGATCTCCTGTTCATCCTTTTTGAATCTTCAGATTCTTGTTTGTCTTCTGGTGTCTTTTCTAGGCCCATCCCTTGTACTCTCAGTTTAGTGGTAGTTAAGCTTTACCAGATGTTCTGCGCTGGCACAGTTGAGGCTTTCCACCTTATGTATCCATATCCTCGCAGCCCACCTTTTTTTCACTGCCTAAATATTAAGCTAATGGCTCATTTTTAGGTTTTAGTTACCATAGTACTCCAGTTCCAGATAACAATTTACATATTAGTTACAGTATGAGCTAAGCTACTGTTATTAAAATACCTCCCAGAAAACAGTGGGTGAGACCAGGTAGAAGTTGATTCCTTTCTGGTAACAGTCTGGGCACACAGGCAGTGCAGCAGTTGCAGCACCACCCCAAAGGATTGTCCGGTGACGGCTTCCGGCTTGTCACTCTGCCACCCCCTGGGTGTTTTCCTTGGTTCACATGGTCAGAGCTGGCTCTCCAGAGTGGGCACACGTGCTCATTCCTGACAAGGTGAGAAGAAGTAGAGGGCACACAGTTCTCTTTTAAGGAAATGCTACAGGAGTTGCATGAGATAGTTCCCACATTCCAATTTCTTGGCCAAGTCCAAGGCCAGCAATGAAGCTCCAGCTGGACATTCTGGAGGAGGCAGTTCTAGCACTAAAGGAAGCAGTGGATAATGGAGACTGGAGACAGTTAGCAGTCTGTGCTTAATGTAAAACAAAAATGTTATGGAAAGGTTGAAAATAAAAGATTGTGGACAAAGACCTCTTATGCAACAATAACCAGAAAAAGCGGAGTGGCAATATTAATATCAAGTCAAAATGGAATTCAAGGTGCAAATGATTAAAGGGGATGTTTAATATTGATAACAAGTCCAGCTTTACTTCTTTCCACTAAGAAGATTTAACAGTCTTAAATCTTTATGTATAAAGCAGCATGTCTTATATATAACATAAGCAAAATCTGTTAGAAATAAAAATTATCATGACTTTAGAATATGATTTTAACATCTCAGAAATTCACAGGCTAGACAAAACGTAATGATAAGCATTGACTAGTACAATTAATAAATGTATTGTGTGAATATGTGTTGTGTGTATGTGTATATGTATATATATGTATATATAAATAAATAACTTTGTTCCTGGAAAACTATTCACTTCTTCCAATTGTCTGTAGAGCATTTGTAAAAGTTGATGTTATAAAGATATTTTTTTCCGAATTAATCTATAAATTCATATCATCACAGTTCAAAGCCCCAATGGATTTTTTGGAATTTTATAAGCTGATTTTAAAGTGCGTTAAGAGTACATGTACAAAAATAATAAAGACAAGTTTGAGTTGCGGAGAAAGAGTAATATGGAGAGGACGTGTTCAGTCAGATACCAAAATGGTGTAAAACTACAGTAGTTAGAACAGTACAGCATTGGCACAGCAAAGACTAACTTGTGGACTGTATTAGGGTCAGTAGCAGACATATATGCTGATTGTATACTTGAATTTAGTATAGGATGAAGGAGTGAATGGGGAGCTTTAAGACGTGTCTGCTCTTTGAGTTGGGAGGGAAAAGTTAGATCCCAGTGTTACACCATATACAAAACTTAAAGCCAGGTATATAAAATGTCTAAATGTAAAAACTATAAAAGTACTATAAAGAAATACAGGAGGATATTTTCCTTAAACAAAACCAAGACACCATAAAGAAAAAGATTTACAAATTTCCTGATACCAAATTTAAGGCTTCCGTTTAACAAATGATATTAGAAACCAAGTTAAAAGTAACAGACTGGAAGAAAACATTTGCACATATAACAGACAAAAGTTAATGTCCTTATGAAATAAAGATCATCAATGACGTACCATAAAAGTGGGTGAAGGGTGTAAGTCACACGTGATCTGGTCAGGCGTTGGACGGAAAGCACTCCCCAGGGCCGACAGGTGTCCACACAGGCTCACCGAGCTCGCACCCTTGGCCTGCCACCCGGAGTAGGAGATCTGCCCGCTGGTAACTTTGGAGGCTGCTGGTTGACGAGCTATGGGCTTCCCAGTCGGTGCTTCTGTCCTTAGACCTGGAAGCCTCTGTGTGCCCGAGCGAGGGCAGGAAGAATAGTGCAGCTTTCCCCAGGGCTAAGATTGTGCCCTTTGTCTCTGCAGAAATCCGCCCTGGTCGTCCAGGGACCCCGGGAAGTGAAGAAGCGGGAGCTGGTCTTCCTCCAGTTCCGCCTGAACAAGAGTAGCGAGGACTTCAGTGCCATCGATTACCTCCTCTTTTCTTCTTTCCAGGAGTTCCTGCAGAGGTGACCTTTTATAGTTCACAGTAGGCTTGCTATTCACTTTTTATCTTATTCCAGCCTTGCACATCTGTAGGTTGGAGATGTGGGGCAAGGCTGCTAGATTACCCACTGGCCCAGAAAAGGACCAGCCTGGAAAAAGACTTCATGAGCTCAGTTGGTCCATTTGTCTGCCTTGCGTCTTAACTGATGAAACCTCATTACAAAGCTGAGCCATTTTGGTATGGATGAGTGTTTTGAGATGCCGGGTACATAGAGCTGTGCCCTCAAGAGTAGAGACCTTGAGTCCTTGAGAGAGAACTTGGTCTGGCCGTTTGCCTGGGCTGCTGAAGAGAACAGGAAGCTGCCTTTGATTTTGAGAGTGAGGGTAGGCCCCTGTCTGTGCCTCAGTTTCCCCTGCAGTGTGCATGGGAACTATGGCATGCCCTTAGTGAGTGCTCAGTGTTTGCCATAAATATTTTTAACAGGATGTAAGTCTGACAGCTGCTCTTGGTGTTCACTTATAGTGGTGAATGTCTTAGACCATCAAGAAGTTCTTGTCTTTCCCACCTTGCTGCCTTGGGAATACTGAGGTGCCATCTCTGGGGCCCAGTGTGCTTCTTAGTGGCAGTAGCATTTTCTTCATCTGCTCGAGCTGTGTGTGACTTAGTCCCTCCTAGGGTTCCCTGCAGAGCCCTGGGGCTCCATTTGAAGGAAGGTAGGGAGCAGCTGCCCTTGGAAGAGGGGCTGTTCCCCAATTGAAAATAAACGAGCTGCCTCCATTCCAAAGGGCTGTTTTGCTACATCCTTCCCATTCTGGAGCTCCAAGCCTCTGCCTTAGCCTCTTCTGCCCTTTTCAGCACCTAGAATTCCCTCTTCTTTCACTTCTTAAAGCTGGTTTGTTTCTCCTTCCTCTTGGAAGACTTTCTAGACAATCCCCACCCCCCACCATGTTCCTTCCATGAGCTGCTTCAGTACTGCATAGAGGTTTCTGTCTGCTCTGTGGGCTTTATGATTATGCTGCATCTGTACCACTGTGCAGCAGACATTGTGGTATCCCTGCAGGCTGAGAGCTCCCCAGGAATATGCCTTCCCCCTCTGGGCCCTCCAGAAGGAAGCTGACAGGCTAGTGAGGGCAACTTGGGGTCTGCTGAAGTCATGCAATGCTGATTTTGGGGGGAGCAGGTTGTAGGAATGATGAGGTGGGAGGCAGAGAGATGGAATTCTCCCTTTGGGAGCATCAGGAATGGTCCATCATGCTCTTAACTTAACGCCGATGAGCACTCTCTCTCCAGTGGGAAACCAAGAAGTAGAGCCTGGAGAGGAAGCAGGGAGTGGTGCCAGCAAAGAAACAGCCTCAAAGTAGAGGCTGGAGCTTGGGTCTGGCCGTGTTTGAATAATTCTCCCAGGACCGGATTAACTTGGACCTTCTCTCTGTCCTCCAAGCCCAGACAGGGTAGGCTTCATGCAGGCCTGTGAAAGTGCCTATTCCAGCTGGAAGTTCTCTGGGGGCTTCCGCACCTGGGTCAAGATGTCACTAGTGAAGACCAAGGAAGAGGATGGACGGGAAGCGGTGGAGTTCCGGCAGGAGGTAGGTGGTTCTGGGCTTGCTTCATGTGGCTGGTGAATTTCCTACCCTTGAGTCTGGATGGAGGGAGGCTTTGCAGAGGTGACCTTTGAGCAGGATCTTCAAGATGAGTGGACCCTTGTCAATATGAGAAGGGACATGACTTGAGGATTTTACACAGTGTGCTAAGGCGTTTACATTTTCTTCTCTAGGCAGTCTTGTGACAGGCGTTGTGTGAGCCTCTGGACTGCCTGGAGAGGGTGTGACAGGAGACTGGTCTGTCCTTTTACCCTGTTTCTCCTTGGAGGTGTTCCATTTGGGCTGGACTCCAGGGGTCAGTGTTAGAAAAGGTCTGTGTTGGAGTAGAAGGAGAACTCTCCAACCATCCAGGCCACCATTGGCCAGAAATCATGCACTGGTCCAGTTGGAGGCTGCCTTGGGCTACTCTGGGAACTGATGCAGACTCTGGGTCTGCCCCTTCACGTGGCCTGGCTCCTAGGACTCTTGCAGGTTGGACAGCTTTGGGGACAGGCTATTTTTCCTCCCTTGGGAAGTAACAAATCCCCTGGCAATAGATTGTCTTAAAATGTTCCTATTTCATCAGATAAATGTCATCTCCTGGGTTTTTACTCCACACTTTTTCCAGGAACTCCAGGTTCTTTCTCATCTGGCCCCATAACGGCTCTGAGAAAGGAGGCTAAAGGTGTTTGCTCACCTTACAATGGAGTGTGCATCCCCAGCCTATCCTGGCTCTCCTGGTAGCTCCAACTGTGATGCAAAACCAAAGGGGCTGAAAACCCCAGCCAAACTATTAACTTGAGAAATGTTTTATGTGCCTTTTAAAAATTGTCTATATTGAAAGTCTTTTTGGCAGAGGACACATGAGCTTCTTGAACCAAAACTAAAAAATGTTTTCTGCGTGTTTTAGAATTTAAAATGCTTTCATATATATTATTTCCTTTGATCCTCCCCACATCTGCGTGAAGTAAGCATTTTGTTCCGTCTTTCAGGTGGCAAAGCTGAGCCTGTCTGCTCCCCATCACATCACACAGCCTCCTTAGTAATGGATAACCACATTCTACCAAGCCTAGCTAATAAAGATTTACAGTGGGGATCAGTTGGGTTGTACTTTGTCCCTCTATACTTGAAGGCTCTTAAGATCAAATATTTTGAAATTTGGGATGTTTTTGGCTCTTAAAACTGTGAGTCCTACACAGTATGTGAATATAGTTTAATCTTACTTTTAGTACAGATAACTAATGGCAGATTTCAGTGACAATCCAAAGCACCTATTGTATATCCAGATTCTTTGCATTTCCCCAAAGTACTATGGAAATCAAGATAAAGCCTTGGCTCTGGTACCAGTTTGAGGATCCTGTGTAGATGAGATTTTTGGCTTGCTCTCTCTCTAAAAGGTGGTGTGAGGAAAGCCAGAATCTAAGACTCCCTCACTGCCCTCTCCTTTCCAACAGCCCAGGCAAGGGAGGGGCGCATGGATTGGTTAACACTGTTTTTACTCCTCTGAATCTAGACAAGTGTGGTTAACTACATTGATCAGAGGCCAGCTGCCGAGAAAAGTGCTCATTTGTTTTTTGTGGTTTTTGAATGGAAAGATCCTTTCATCCAGAAAGTTCAAGATGTGAGTATTATTTAAGATTACGAGAGCAAACTCCCTCCCCTAAAGCATTTTGGCTTATCTTTTCAGGCTGATAAGTCTAACCGGTTTCTCATCTTCATCTTTCACAGCATGCATCATAGTTTGAAATCTATATATTTTTTATATATAATTTATGTTTATCTACTCTTCATTACCAGACTGTTGTCTCTGTGAAGGTGGGGACTTCATCTTTTTGTTCACCACCATTTATCCAGTGTCTAGCAGAGTGCTCAGCAGTATATTAATTGAATGAATTGAGTAGAAAGCATTAAACTGCTACCTAGATTACTGCTATGGGAAGCCATTCCTTTTTAATGGTTCTCTGTAGGATAAAGATGATTATTTGTGGTAAGTCAAAACAAAGTACAAATGAAAAATTAACAGCGTATCAGTTAATGCCAGATGCTCAAGCTCACAGTCTCAGAAGGGGAGGAATAATGGGACAGCTTTGCTAAAGGAACATTTGTGACACACTAACCACAAGAAATAGTCCCAAATCTAAGTGTTGGGCATCCAGATCACAGCAGAATGTCCTGATGCGGCCAGGGTTTACGGGAAACTGAGACTTAAATGTGCGCTTCCAGCCCCCAGGTAGGGTCTGTGTGATACGGATGCACTCCACTTCCACCCACCACCACTCCACCACTGTTAATTATGAATAGGCAGGGCTGTGCTTAAAGAGGCTTGTGCGGAGGCTTACTGAATCAAGACTCTAGGTGGAAGAATATTAGCCATTGGCTCTACAGATAAAACGTATGAACAAACATTTTTTAACCTATATATTCAGAATAAGGCCGCTACTATTAGCCAAGTAAAATCCCGTAATAGTGGCAAGTTTTACATGTGTGGTCAGTTTCACAACAATCCTAAGGTAATGGTGGTGGTATTTTTTTTTGCATATCTGAAAAACTGAGGTTCATACTGCCTTAGGTAACCCTGCTGAACTGGGACTGACAAGTGTTCTACTTTACCATGCTGGGAAATTAAAAAATCCAAGATATGACCTCTGCCTTAACGAGTTTAACATGTAGTGAAGGAGCAACCTACAGCTGTAAAGCTACTAATGCTAGACAGTAACTGCCAAAGCAGTTTCAGAATAAAGATCTCTGCTAACATCCAGAGAGGATTTTGGGTTAATGGTCAGAGAAGGCTTTGAGGATGCTTTGAAGAATTAGTAAATTTACATAGTGGGAAAGAAAAAGCATTGTAGGATAGTATGGTAGGCAGAGGAAATAAGCAAAGAAAGGCCTGGAGGCAGGAATCTAAGAGGCTAATTTGGGAAGAAAATAGTCCAACTAGAGAGGAAAAGTGTAAAACAAGGGTAACTGAGATAGGAAGAAAACAAGAGGAGCCAACCTTCATAGAAGTAGGTATAGTTTAGGGAAATTTATCTCAAAATATGGTCACTTTGGGATTAGGCCAAAAAAATTAAAACTCAGTACTTGTGTAGAGCTTTTTTTTAAAAAAAACAATTTGTACGTTTTTTTCCTTTCAGAATCACTTTATTGTAGGGAGGGGCAGTATTTTTCTCCTTCAGCTGTGCTGTGGGCATTAAAGGTATAGTTCGAATGAAGTATAGAGTTATAGAAATTTTAGAACCTAGGTGTTTTTCTTATAGCCCCAATAATTAGGATGGGGGGAGGTTCTTGACAAGAACACTAGTATGACTTAAAAATCAAAATTGAAGCAAACCAAGCAAACCAGTGCTTATTTCTGTTTTACAGATAATCACGGCCAATCCTTGGAACACGATCGCTCTTCTCTGTGGGGCTTTCTTGGCACTATTTAAAGCAGCAGAGTTTGCCAAACTGAGTGTGAAATGGATGATCAAAATTAGGAAGAGATACCATAAAAGAAGAGGTCAGGCAACGAACCACATAAGCTGAAGTTACCTTGTGTTGCTAATAGAACTGTCCAAATCAGTGGAAGTTACACTTCTGCTTTGATAAACTGAACTACCAGCAATCCTGTACTCACTTGAAGAAACGGGGCTTTGCTGGGAGTAACAGCCTGTCAAACTGGAACTTCTAACCTGGCTCAAAAAAAGGCTGTTTAGAGCCTAATGGAGCATATCCAATGAATAATCTAGAAGTTATTTAAGTATTTAAATTATTAATGAACATTTTAGAGTTGTCCAATGAAGGATGAATAGGTTTTGTGGAATATGGAAATGGATATGTATCAGGTTTTCTGAAAATTTTACCCAGTTGTGGAAGATGCCTTTCTTCCTATTTGATTTGGTGAACAGTTAAGCTCTAGTTTAATGAAGGCTCTACGTTCTACCTTAGGTTCCTCCCTGAAGTTTTCTGTCATCTTTAAAAAGCATATGAGTTTCTTTTTCCAAAATCTTTGACTACTCCAAAATCTTTGACTATCCAGATGTGGGTCATGCTTTGATCTACACACTGCATAGGAAGAAAAGCAAGACCCTCCTCTCTATTGTCATCTGCCATCTACAGACAAGCTCATTTGCTAAAAATTAAGTGAGACATTTTTAAAAGACACTAGAACCTAGTAATTAAATTTCTCATGGACTAGCTACCTACTTATCTGGCTAAGTACACTTGTTGGTGCAAGTATAAAAGTTTTGAGTGATTAACACTCAAAAGCACTTAGGACAGATGTACATAGTAGGTGCCTACTCAGTATATTTTGATGATTTCATTAACAGGTAAATACATACAATAGGAGTGTGTATGCCAGTGTGAATATATGATAAATCAGTATTTTTCATTCTGTGACCTCCCAAAATAAAAGGTAGCATGAGCCTGTAACTCCTGAGATGGATCAAGGTTTTATATAAGGTATGTTGTAACTGCATACAGGGAAGTAGATTGTGCATGGGACTGATGGTGGATGGTCAGGAAGAGTGACCTATCAAGTTCTATGAGTAAGCTATGTTGACCTGTCACCACATCCTATAAAACCACCTACCTGAGAAAGGGGCATTTCCTTGTATGACCCTCAAGCCTTCAGCCTAGCCTTTGCCAGAGATGAGTGTCTGTAAAAAACCAGTTAGGTATTTTTCTCTTGGTAGCCATTGGCTGCCTTATTGAAGGTTTATAAAAATTGTTGCCAGGGTTTTAGGTTATTTACTTTTGTCCTTTGCATCCAAAGAGGACTTGGTAGCATTTCTTCAATTTTTCATCTGGCTTTAGATAATTCAAAGAAAATCTTCAAATGTATGAGTAGGGCATTTTTATCTCATATCAAACTTAGCAAGAAATCTTGTTTTTTTTTGTTTTGTTTTTGTTGTTGAATTATTAAAGGTAAACTTGCATAAAGAAATATTCCATTACTTTTCTGCTTCATGGAAGCATGAGAAATAAACTTTAGTGACGGGCTCCTGTCTTTAAAATCTTACCATATGGCAAATGCAGAGCCAGGCATAAAATTTATTTTTATAAATACTTCTGAAACTTTACATTAATAGTATTGAAAAACAGGGATTTGTTTTTAAGGTATTCCTAAAGGTATCACTTTTAACGTTACTTAAATATCTATCAAAATTTGCTCCAATGAACATACTAAAATGACATTTTCTATATTGTGGAACGTTCTGAAGACTCCTAGATGTGCTTTAGAATAACTAGTAAGTAAGTGAACAGTTTTAGCTATTTGAAGAAAAAAAAACATAAAATTTTTAACTGGTAGTTGCGGCCTGTTAAAATCCACTCTGGCTGCTCTTTAGTAAACAAAATATATGCCTATATATAACCTATCACAAAATAAAAACTTAGACCTAACCTTCACTTTTTGGAAAGGCAAGTTCCATTCTGTGTTTCGTAGATGGATTGTTCTTTTAACTGTGCTGTCCCCGAGCTGCCGGTGTACTGGCTGGCTTTGGATCAGTGTGGGGAAATCTGGAAGGAACACCCTGATTTAGATGGCCGGGACAAAGTGGCTGGCTGTTCAAGACCAGCTGCTTGAGACTGCTGTAAAAGTATAAGCCATTGTACCTAAAGGAAGAGTTTCTCCTCAGGCCACAAAGCAAAAGGAGTTTCTTTCATAATGACCTAAAAGTAGTATGTGAATTTGTGCTCGAGTTTTTAAATGAATGTTAAAGAAGATGAATTAAACATAAGTAGTTGAAAATACTTCATAATAATGTCTGACTCTGCCACAGTCCCTGTTTTCCACAAAAAACGATGCTATTATTATTGATTGAAATTTATCTTCTTTGGTGTATTTTAATTAAAACTTACATTTAAAATAAGTTAAACCTATCCTCTGAAGAAAGAAAGAAGGCTATACTAGGACTTAGAATTTCACACAAATATTCTGTAAAGCAGATATACTTTGGTAACTGACACACCACACGCTCCCTAATTAGAATACAATCCCATAAATTTGTCTTAAAAACTTCTGTGTATGTGCATATGTGTGAATTTAGAGAGGGGAGCAGACTTCTGGGTGTTTAAGCTTAGAGATGAACAATAGCAAGACATAAAGCAAAATACAAACATAGATTTTATTAAATGCTGCTCAATCCCCCGATGAAGATCTTTCATTACAAAACAGTTTTCCACACAACTGCAAGTTGAGATTGGAATGGTACTCTGATAACAAAAGATGTGAGAAATACTTGACTAAGTAAAAACATACAAGACCTCTATAGTCCACTTTTTTAGAACTCTACAAGAGGAACGACTACAGTTCCTTTAAATAAAGCCAGGCAGTGACAGCTAGTGTGCTGCATCACCACACTGTGGGACTCAAAACCGCCATCATGGAGTCAGGAGGGATGAGGGGAAGGGCAGATTGTGAGGACTGGAAAGGCCCTGCCTTCAGTCTTTGATAGAGGAAGAGGAGGAATGAATTAAGAGTCAAGCTGTGTCTTTGTTCACCTGAACTAACGTCTGCTAATCTGTATTCATTGTTGGGAGTTGTACACGAAGGGGGATATTCTTGAGAAACAATCTGAAGAATTTTGGTTTACTTTCCCAGCTTTTATTTATATTTTGTGCTTTAAAAAGCCTGGAGATTTAAGTTTTTTTCTCAAATTCCAGAGTACAGTAATATCTTTATTGAGGGAGGGCTGAGGGCAAGTAAATCCTCCCATCATATTTCTGAGAGAGACAAAGGGAGGGGTAAGGATTATACCTTAGTTTTATTTTAGGAAATACTCTTTCTCCTAGAATGTAACTAAGGTCTGCAGCATTGTGAAAAGCACATTATAAAAGGGAAAAAATGTACAGAGCAGAGTACTATGTCTATGTGCAACACAATCAAAAAAAGAATTCAAGTCATAATTCTCACCACTCCCATAATTATCTCACTCATAAAACTCATTTTTTTGTGAAACTTCAGAAGTGACACGATACAATGATTAGACAAAGGTTACAATGTCCTGTGGCCATAATATAACATAGGGCTGTTTAGTCCATATATTTTTTCATTTACAGTTGCTGGGGGTGGGGGGCTTTTAATTATATTACATTGATGAGGTTTTGCAATTTACATATTTCAAAAAAGTGTACAAAACTGTGCCTATCCAGCAGATGGGGTAGGCTTTTTTTTTTTTCTTTTTTATTCGGTACTTGTATTGCTGAGAATACTGTGCATATTGTAAGGACTGTTCTGCTTTTCTAGAGCTTTCTTGAGTTTCAGTTCCTCTAATTTTTTCCATAATTCTTCACGTTCCAATTCCTTCTTTTTCTCTCTGTAGACAAATCAAAATGTTTGTAATCAGAATTTTTTATTTCAGAGTCTGAAAGAAAGGTGCTGTGTGTGGCAGCTTACTGGAGAACATATTGTTCATCCACATTCCCTTAACTTCCTCTACTAAAGCATTTGTGTCCAATTATCTGGAGCACCCAATTTCTTGTCACTCTCCTACATGTAAGTCTGTGCATCACAAGTACCCACTGAAAACTGTTACTGACTTTCCTTCCCCTACATACAATATGTTTGTGCTTTATAGTTTACAAAGTACTTTTACATTAATTTCCTCACATAAACACCATGTGGTCTCTGTGGGAGTATGATCTTATAGCCAGGCTTAAGGGGGTGGCCACTCGGTCATTCTGGAGCCCTTTCCACTTTACCACACCATGTGAAATCCACATCCTTTTGTTCCATGTTTCTAGCCACTAACCCCCTTTATCTTATTTACTGTCTCTTACATGCCAAATTAAAACTTTGAAGTTTGAATAATCTTTTTCTCGAAAAGAGATCATCACTGAGCATTAGGAACTCACAAGAAGCAAAATATTACTAGTATTCTGCACCATATCATTATGTGAGAGTTTCTTTTCAAAAGAGAACCATGCTGACTTTAAAATAACAAATTGGTAAAAATCTACAGCTGATAAACTATCAAACTATTAATGCAAGGAGCAGTTGAAGAATAAAGTTCACTATGAAAACCCCTATGGACAAAAACTTATTTTCATAAATAATAAGAAATCAACTGGAATACATTAATATTTAAAACTCAGCAAAAATTTAATATACAATGCAAGTGCTATAAGACTAATGAAGCCTAAGGCTCAGAGTGAGATAGAGAGGATTTATGATCCACATTAAAATCATAATCTTAAACCATTAAAGGAAGTAAATTCTATAACAACCATAAATAATAAATGCTATTGCAACTTCTGCTTAACATATCTGTAAAAATACCAGGGCTAGATATTCTGGAAATACATAAAATATTAGAAACTTTCAAATTGTAATGCTTAATGTGACTGGTGACTTCTTAAGCATTAAAGAAGATGTCTATTGAACTGAACTAACCTAAAATGTATAGATAACTTAGTAATTAAAAATATCAAATACCTTTGTCTTTCAGCTTTGTATGAGCTAGTAAGGTCATCAAAAAGCTTGCCATTCATTTCCATTAGGGTTTTCAGCACATTGTATACCAGTGCCACAATGGTCCTAAAATGAAAATAAGCCAGTGCTGGGTTACTGATGTTGCTAACAGACAGGAAATGTAAAACTATCATCTCTAAAATGGACTAAATGTTTGCTGATTCATTTAATAGACTTTAGGGATGAATAATTTGCTCAAGGTCACACAGCCAGTGGTGGGAGAGATGGTCTGTCTGATTCCAAAACTTTGTTTCCATGTATCATTTTTACCCTAGCTAAAAATATTCTAGTTATCTTCATTTTCTCTAGAGTCCCATGTATAAAACTGAGTAACAGCATTAGAAAAAGATGAAACTGTAATAACTTGTAAGAAGAAAATTAGAAAGCAGGATGATAAGGATGTCATAGAAGTTAAACAATATGTACATTCTCGGTGTCGCTTGTGTGATCTTAAGCACTTCAGCTTTTCCCTGGGATAATACTGTATATAGAGGTGAGATTAGATATTGGAGTAGATCAACAGAACTCTGCATCAACATAATTTGTGCATCCTCCACAGACATTGAGTTGGTCACCAATAGGGTTTGATCATACATTTGGGTGCAGAATGTTATACCAGGTAGTCCTACCTTCAAGGAGATTTGCAGTTTTAAGTTAAAGACCATGTACTAAATGACATACAGACATATTGCTTTACAACTTTATAAAGCTATATGTATTTAAAAGGTATATGTATATAAAATACAGAGCAGAATAAAACTGGGTGATGTTAAACCTTGGAATCCAAGTTCCAGATCTGTATGGAAGTATGATTTGGGAGGTCAAAGGACAAAAAGGTTTTTTTTTAAAAAAAAAAAACAAAAACCACAAAAATATGACCAACATAAAAGATACCTACGGATTCCAGTGTTCTTTGGAGATTTTGTACAAACTGCCAAACATAATTGGCAGAATTTTATCAATATTCTCCTCAATCAGACTAAGAATATATTCATTATTCCAGAAGTACAATGCCCTTTCTGCAACCTAAAGAAAAAATTTAGAAATGTCAGAACCAAAAGAGAAAAGAAACAATATAAAATAAAAATGCTATCAGTGAAAACATCATACCTGAAAATGAGAACTGGATACACACTTGGATATCTGTTTAAAAAGTGGCTCTTCAATTTTTTTGAACTGTGTTGGTTCAATGACATCTAAGATTTCTTCAATTTCTCCTAAAAACATCACCTAGGTTAAAAAAATTTTCTTTTGAGAAATGATATATGAAAAAAATAACACAGAAGCTGTACAAATGAGAGGGTTAATACACAAATTTATAGTGTGCAAAAAAGGTCTGGATGATATATGCAATTAAATACAATGCACAGCTATTCTACCAACTCTCCCTAAAACCTTACAGAAAATTGCCCACTCTGTAGCACTGTCAATACAGCTAGTCCCAAAAAAGCATAGTTTATAACCCTAGGCTTGAGAAGTTCTGATAAAATGCACTACATTTAGTCAATAAAACCCACCTCTTTCTGACTGCATGTTTTTGGCCAAAATTTCAGCAATCCTCTGATCACCTGCAAAAAAGGAAAACTTTAACATGAATGTAAAGAACGAAGCTGGCTAATCCTAGTAAATTTTCAGTAACCATGATTAAATAAATCAATATTAATTCTAGAGTAGATCAATATTCTTAATATCTAACTTCCTGCTCACCTTTAGGCTTTTAGTTCAACAAATGTTTTCTGAGTACCTATTATGTACCAGCCGTTGTTCTAGATGCTAGGGACATACTGATGAACAAGCTAGCTAGATGTGCTCCTTGATTTTCATGGAGCATATATTCTAATGCAACAGTAAGTGGGCATTCAAATTGATGAATAATGTTGGAAAGGAATACCAGAATTATATTTATTTAAGTATATAATACACACCACTAAAAAACAGCTGAAAAACAATGGGAAGGAAAACTGAGTATGTGGCCAGCTAAAAGATAAATATTATTAAAAATACCTTCATAAAACAAAGTAACAGCAATAATCACCTAAAAATAATAGGATATATGATATGTTTCATGTACAAAAACTATAATGTACATAAGGAATAAAATCTGCAAGAAATGTTTTAAGACATGAAGAAAACTAAAACTACTGAAGATCACGGAAGACTAATAAATGAGAAACATACAGATATTTCTACAGTACTTAACCTATAAATTTAATATAATTTCAAATACCAACTGAATTATATTTTGGATTTAGAAACATTCTAAAATTCATAAATGTAGGCAAATATCCAAGGATTTAAATTTTTTTTTGGAAAAAAATAATTGAATGGAACCTGCACTACAGATAGCAGCAGTTAAAACCAAGATAATATTAGCATGAAAACTGACAGAGGAAACATGATAAAAGTAGCATTTCAGTTTCATGGGAAACTAAGTAGTGGTACCAGGACCAGTGACTCACCATTTAGAAAAAAGATTTATTTCCTTTGGTAAGCAGACTCCTGAGATGATTCCCCATGATCCCTGCCCTCTTGTATTTGTGTTCTTGTATGATCCCCTACCATTAATGTGGCAAAAACAATGGAACGTCATTTCCACGAGTGGGTTACAAAAGAGTGTGACATATCTTGCTAGCAGACTCTCTATTACCTTCTTAGTTTGCAAGCTTTGATGAAGCAAGATGGCATGCTGGTGAGGCCCCCATGACAAGGAACTGAGAATGGCCTCCAGGCAACAGCAAGCTACGAACTGCCTGTGGTCTAGCAGCACTTGAAATGAAATCTGCCAAGGAGATCCTTCCCCATTTGAGCGTTTATTTGAGACCCAAACCCTAGCCAACACCTTGATTGCAGCCTTGTGAGAGATCCTGAAACAGCTAAATTGTGCCCAGATTCCTTTCCCACAGAAACTGTAGGATAATATGTATTCTTTTAAGCCACTAAATTTTGTGGTAATCTGTTACACAGGAATACAAACTACTACAGTGCCTTACTCATCACAGCAAAAACCAATTTCAGATGGTATAGTGAGTGGGTTGAATGGAGACCCCCCCCCCAAAAGCTATGTCCATATCCTAATCTACAGAACCTGTGAATATGACCTTATTTGGAAAAAGGGTCTTTGCAGATAAGTAATTAAGTTAAGGATCTCAAGATGAGATCATCCTGGATTATCCAATTGGGCCCCAAATACAATGACAAGTGTCCTTATAAGACACAAAGGACAGATAGAAGTAAAGGAGGCAATGTGACCACAAAGATTGAAGTAATGTGATGACAAACCAGGGAATGCCTGGAGCCACCAGAAGCTGGAAGAGGCAAGTAACATTCTTCTGTAGATGTTCTGGAGCCTTGATTTCAGACTTCTGGTCTCCAGAACTGTGAGACAATAAATTTATCTTGTTTTAAGCCACCAAGTTTGTGGTAATTTGTTACAGCATTCCTAGGAATTAATACAGATGTAAAAAGAAGATGTAAGAAGATGTAAAAGTAAAAACCAAATCCATAAAATAACTAGAATAAGATACTAGAAAATATTTTTATAATCTCAGGGGAGAAGGATTTTTCTTAGCATGATATCAATGCCAGAGACGTAATGATGAATCTATTCATCACTGATCATCTATTGATTTTACTAATAAAACTATCTTTTTAATTCTGTAAGGCAAAGATTAAAAACAGTATATTTAAAGTTAAAAGAAAAACTCCAAATGTGCAAAAATATTTGCGAAATATAGGAATAAGATTAAATGTAGACAAAAGACAGGAATATAAATGATCAATAGACATAAAAGGATGGCTCCAATAGATTGATAGATAGGTAGAATGCTATGGCAAATGTGGCAAAATGTTAAAATTGGTGGCTATGGGTACGTAGGGGAATAGGCTAAATTGAGGTTCTCTGTATAGGGTTTGTATTATTTTTATAAGTGTCCTCTTAAGTTTGAAAGTATTAAAAAAAAAAAAACTTTAGAGGAAGGCTCAATCCCTGTCACAAAAAAAAAGTCAATTAAAATAATATTTCATGCCCATTAGACTAGCAAAGATTTAAAAAACCTAATATTCAGCATTGTCAAGGGTGAGGGAAAACAAACATCTTCACACTCATGATTGGAGTACTAAATTGTACAACCCCTTTTCGGAAGGTACCTTGGAATATGCTGAAATTTGCATGGACCCTTTAAACCAGCAACACGGCTTTTACATTGTAAATTCTTTCTTTCTTTATATGGTGTACAGTGTAAGGGTTTTTACACATGCATAGACTTTTGTAACCACCACCATAGATAGGATACAGAACAATTCCAAAACACACAAAAATCCCCTCATCCAACAATAGGTTTTTAACAATGAACTTCAGTAACTCAAATATCTGTTAATAGAGGACTAATTAAATAAATCATAATCCACATAATGGAATTTTATGCTACTAGTGAAAAATGAAGCAGATTAATATACAAAGATATCCATATTATATTGAGAAGTCAAACAACCTGGTCAGCACTGTCCCACTGTTTATTTAACCTACACATGAATATATAGAAAAAATTTTCTAGAAATATATTCACCAACTTATATAACAATGGGGGTTTATAATCTCTAAGGGACAAGAATTCAGGGAACTTTCACACTGTTTTATATGTTTTTGTATTGTGTGAACCAGTTTAACACATACTGCTTTTACGAATAGAAGTGGCAATAGAAGTCATTTCCATTTTAGAAAATAACTTCAATGCTAGATTTAGGTATATAGAAAGGAATGTAATAAGCTAGCCAAAGCTCTGTCTTAAAATTTGTAGGAAGCTTTGATATAAATACCAGGCTTCCAGAAAATTAGTATTAAAACTCAAATGCATGTTATATAAAATGGCCATAATTGTGGTGCTGGAATGGAATACAACAGAAACGGCAAGATCTCCATATCTAGAGGCTTCATTAATTCAAAAACCTTTTCCTTCGTTAACTTGGACATTTTACACTACTATCACATCATCCTGCTCCTATTTCCATTCATCCAACTCAACTTAAACCAGATACCTGGCCACCATCTCTCTAATTTACTTAGGTAAAATTAAATTTTACTATTTACCAAGTATGAACCATGACTTACAGGTTTTCTTTTTCTAAATTTTAATGGGAATTATCATGGATTTGCATTGAGTTTTAATCTACTTCAAAGGTTATGTGGTTTCATGTATAAAATATTGGGCTCCTAAATCTCCTGATTTGTCTTTTTTTTAAAAGCCATTTTATTGAGATGTATTCACATACCATACAACCTTCCGAAGTATACAGTCAATGGCTTTTAGTATAATCACAGAGTTGTGCATTCATCACCACAATCAATTTTAGAACATTTTCATTACTCCAAAAAGAAACACCCCATACCCCTTAGCAGTCACCTCTCAATTTCTCTATCCTTCCCCAGCCCCACATAACCACTAATCTAATTGTCTCTATAGATTTATATTTACATTTTATACAGATGGAATCATACAATATGTAGTACTTTGTGTCTGGTTTCTTTCACTTAGCATAATGTGTTTTTTTAACTATTGTTATTTTTTTTCTTAATTAGAAATTGTATATTTATATAAAAGTCATGTAAGAAATACAGCGTTCCCATGTGCCCTGCCCCGCTATTGTTGACACTTTGCATTAGTATGGTACCTTTGTTACATTTGAAGAAAATATTAAAATATTACTGTTAATTTAAATATTACTAGAGTCCATAGGTTACATTAGGTATATTTTCCCCATATACCACCCTATTATTAAACCTTGCAATAGTGACACACATTTGTTATAATTCATGAAAGGACATTCTTATGTTTTACTACAGTCATCATCCACAACCCAGGTGGACTGTGTGACACAGTCCCATGTTTTATCTTCTAACCTGCCCTCTAGTAACATACATGACCCAAAATTTCCCCTCAGCCACATTCACAAACATAATTCAGTGCTTTTAATTACACACACAATAATGTGCTACCGTCATTACTATCCATTTCCATACCTTTATAATAAACCTAAATAGAAATTCTGCACAAATTAAGTATCAGCTTCCCATTCTCTAACACCAATCCATCCCCAGTTACCTATATTCTAGATTCTAACTCTATGAGTTTCCTTATTATAATTAGTTCGTATCAAGTGAGATCATACAATGTATTTTCTTTTGTGTGGCTTATTTGTGGCTTTTTTCACGCAATGTGATGTCTTCTGGGGTTATCCCTGTTGTCACATGCATCAGGACTTCATTCCTTCTTACAGCTGAATAATATTCCATCATATGTATATACTGTATTTTGTTTATTCGTTCACCTGAGTTGCTTCCATATTTTGGCAACTGAATAATGCTATGAACATTGGTGTGCAAATGTCTGTTCGTGTCCCTGCTTTCGATTCTTCTGAGTGTATATCATGTAGTGGGATTGCTGGATCATATGGCAGGACTACATTTAGTTTTCTGAAGAACTGCCAAACCATCTTCCACAGCAGCTGCGCCATTTTATATTCCCACCAGCAGTGAATGAATGTTCCTATTTCTACACATCCTCTCCAACACTTATAATTTTTTTTTTAATAATGGCCATTTTCATAGCTATGAAATATCTCATTGTCGTTTTGATTTGCATTTCCCTAATAGTGAGTGGTGTCAGCATCTTTTTATGTGCTTTTTAGACATTTGTATTTCCTCTTCGGAAAAATGTGCATTCAAGTCTTTTGCCATTTTTAAATTGAGTTGTCTTTTTATTGTTGAGTTGTAGGATTTCCTTAAGTATCCTGGATATTAAACCCTTATTAGATATGTGGTTTCCAAATATTTTCTCCCATTGACTGGCTGCCTTTTCACCCCAAAGGCCTTTGAAGCATATTAGTATGCAATTTTGAGGAGGTCCCATATGTTTCTTTTTTCTTCTTTTTCTTGTGCTTTGGATGCAAAGTCTAGGAAACCATTGCCTACACAAGATCCTGAAAATGCTTTCTACATTTTCTTCTAGGAGTTATATAGCCCTGGTTTTATATTTAGGTCTTTGATCCATTTTGAGATAATTTTTGTATAAGGAGTGAAGGTCCTCTTTCATTCTTTTAAATATAGATTTCCATGTCTCCCAGCACCATTTGTTTGAAAAGACTATTCTGTCCCAGTTGAGTGGAGAGCAGCCTCGCAGTATCTATTGGCCATAGATATTTCTGAATTCTCAACTCAATTCCACTGGTCAGTATATCTTTCTTTATGCCAATACCATGCCATATTGACCACTGTAGCTTTGTAATATGCCTTAAAGTTGGGAAGTGTGAGTCCTCGAACTTTGTTTATGTTTTTCAAGACTTTTTTTTTGGTTATTTAGGGCTTCTTACCCTTGCAAATAAATTTGATAATTTGGTTTTCCCTTTCTTCAAAGTAGGCTGTTGGAGCTTTGACTGGGATTGTGTTGAATCTGTAAATTAATTTGGGTAGAACTGACATCTTAGTGATATTTAATCTTCCAATTCTTGAATATGGAATGTTTTTCCATTTATTTAGATCTTTGATTTCTTTTGGCAGTGTTTTCTGGTTTTCTGTGTAGAACTCCTGTACATCCTTGGTTAAATTTATTCCTAGATATCTTATTCTTTTAATTGCTATTACTAAATAGAATTTTTTTCTTCTCAGATTGCTCATTACTAGAGTATTCTGATTTTTGCATTTCAAGCTTGTATTCTGCTACTTTGCTGAACTTGTTTATTAGCTCTAGTAATGTTGTTGATTTTCAGGACTCTCTCTATATAGGATCATGTCATCTACAAATAGTGAAGTTTTACTTCTTTCCAATTTGGATGCCTTTTTCTTGCCTGACTGCTCTAGCTTGAACTTCTAGCACAATGTTGAATAACAGTGGTGACAGTGGGCATCCTTGTTTTATTCCAGATCGTAGAAGAAAAGCTTTCAGTCTTTCACCATTGAGTATGATGTTAGCTGTGGGTTTTTCATATGTGCCCTTTATCATGTTGAGGAAGTTTCCTTTGATTCCAAGTGTTTTGATAAAACACAGAAAGGACGCTGGATTTTTTCAAATGTCTTTCATCAATTGAGATGATCATGTGTTTTTTCCCTTGGATGTTAATGTGTACTATGTTAATTTTCCTGTGTTGGACCACCCTTGCATACATGGGGATAAGACCCACTTGATCATGGTGTATAATTCTTTTAATGTGCTGTTGGATTCTATTTGCAAGTATTTTGTTAAGGATTTTTGCATTTACATTCATCAGAGAGATTGGTCTATAATTTTATTTTCTTATAATATCTTTATCTGGCTTTGGTATTAAGGTGATGTTGGCTTCATAGAATGAATTGGGTAGTATTCCCTCTTCTTCAGTTTTTTTGAGGAGTTTGAGCAGGATTGGTATTAATTCTTCTTAGAATGACTGGTAGAATTCACCTGGAAGCCATCTGGTCATTGACTTTTCTTTGTTGGGAGGTTTTTGATGACTGATTCAGTCTCCTGTAATTGGTCTGTTGAGGTCATCTATTTCTTCTTGAGTCAGTGTACGTTGTTTGTGTGTTTCTAGGAATTTGTCCATGTCATCTAATTTGTCGGCATGCTGTTGTTTATAGTATCGTCTTAAAGTATCCTCTTACGATTCTTTTTATTTCTATGGGGTTAGTAGTAATGTGTCCTCTCTTATTTCTGATTTATTTCCATCTTCTTTCTTTTTTTCTTTGCCAGTTTAGCTAAGTGTTTGTCAAATTTATTGATCTTTCCAAAGAACCAACATTTGGTTTTGTTAATTCTCGGTATTTTTTTTTTTTTTTTTTTATTTCTCCATTTCATTTATTACCACTCTAATGTTTGCTATTTCTTTCCTTCTGCTTGCTTTGGAATTAGTTTGCTGTTCTTTCTCTAGTTTCTCCATGTATTTGTTCTGTTCGGTCACTGATTTTTAGCCTCCTCCTTCTTCTTCTTCTTTTTGGCTTAACACCCAAATGGAAGAGTGTTTTTTTCTTCATTTTTAATTTAGGGCTATTAATTTCCCTCTCAGCACTGCCTTCACTGCATCCCATAAGTTTTGACACATTGTGTTCCTGTTATCATGCATCTCAAGAATTTACTGATTGCTCTTGCAATTTTTCCTTTGACCCATTGATTGTTTAGGAGAATATTGTTTATCTTCCATATATTTGTGTATTTTCCAGTTCTCCACCTGTTATTGATTTCCAGCTTCATTCTATTATGGTCAGAGAAAGTGCTTTGTAAGATTTCAATCTTTTAAAATATATGTAAATTTTTTTTTGTAACCCAGCATGTGGTCTATCTTGGAGAATAGTCCATGCGTACTTGAGAAGAATATATATCCTGCTGTTTTGGGGTACAGTGTTCTGTATATGTCTCTTCGGTCTAGTTTATTTATCCTGTTATTCAAGTTCTCTGTTTTCTTTTTCATCTTCTGTCTGGATGTTCTATTAGAGTGGTGTATTTAAGTCTCCAACTATTATTGTACAGATGTCTATTTCTCCCTTCAGTTTTGCAAGTGTTTGCCTAATGTGCTTTGGGGCACCATGGTTAGGTGCATAAATATTTATGATTGTTGTTTCATCTAGGTGGATTGCCCCTTTTATTAATGTATAATGCTCTTCTTTGTCACAACATTTTTGCACTTACTGTCTATTTTGTCAAATGTTAGAATAGATACTGCAAGTCTTTTTTAGTTACTGTTGCTTGCAATATCTTTTTCCAACCTGTCACATTCAACTATTTTTGTCTTTGAATCTAGGGTGAGTTTCTTGTAGACAGCATATAAATGAATCATAGATTTTTATCCATTCTGCCAATCTGTGTCTTTTGATTGGGTAGTTTAATCCATTAACATTCAGTGTTATTTTTGTAAAGGCAGTACTTCAATCATTTTAACCTTTGGTTTTTTTATTTTTTAATTTTTTTAATTTTTAATTTTTTTATTTTGAAATAAATTGAATGTTATAGGAACAGTTGCAAAAACAGTACTAACCCCATACAAAGAATTCCATCATACCCTGACCCCCCTCCCCCGATAGCTCAATCCACCAACTTTAACATGCTGTCACATCGCTATTTCTTTCCCTCCCTCTTTATCATCCTTCATGTATTGCTCTGTCTTCTGAACATACACTATAATTCACTTATATACTTCCCACGAACAAGAACATTCTTTTATGCAATCCCATTAAGCGCAGCTACAAAGTACAAGAGATTCAACAATGATACAAAGCTTGCATTCTATATTTCCTTTACCTTATGTCTCAACTGTGTCCCTTTGAGCCACCTGTCCTCAATCCTCCAGTCCCATCCAAGTTCATCCTTGGCATTCAATTGTCATCTATTTAGACTTTTTTTTTTTTTTCAGTTGTGGAAACATATATACTGCCTAAATCTTCCCATTCCACCCCCTCCCTAGCCTTCCATTAGTGGGATTAATCACATTTAGAATGTTGTAATGCTCTTTCCCACCATCCATTACTAGAAATTTCCCTTCACCTCAAACAGCAACTCCACCCTCATTTCTTTTTTTTTTTTTTTCCTTTTTTTTTTTCCCAGTTGTTATGCAGGACTGGATTCACTTTTTTTTTTTTTTAATCTTCATTTTATTGAGATATATTCACATACCACGCAGTCATACAAAACAAATCGTACTTTCGATTGTTTACAGTACCATTACACAGTTGTACATTCATCACCTAAATCAATCCCTGACACCTTCATTAGCACACACACAAAAATAACAAGAATAATAATTAGAGTGAAAAAGAGCAATTGAAGTAAAAAAGAACACTGGGTACCTTTGTCTGTTTGTTTCCTTCCCCTATTTTTCTATTCATCCATCTATAAACTAGACAAAGTGGAGTGTGGTCCTTATGGCTTTCCCAATCCCATTGTCACCCCTCATAAGCTACATTTTTATACAACTGTCTTCGAGATTCATGGGTTCTGGGTTGTAGTTTGATAGTTTCAGGTATCCACCACCAGCTACCCCAATTCTTTAGAACCTAAAAAGGGTTGTCTAAAGTGTGCGTAAGAGTGCCCACCAGAGTGACCTCTCGGCTCCTTTTGGAATCTCTTTGCCACTGAAGCTTATTTCATTTCCTTTCACATCCCCCTTTTGGTCAAGAAGATGTTCTCCGTCCCACGATGCTGGGTCTACATTCCTCCCCGGGAGTCATATTCCACGTTGCCAGGGAGATTCACTCCCCTGTCCACCCTCATTTCTTAACTCCCCATTGCCCCTTCCCCCATTTCTCCTAACCCAAACTCTACATTTCATCTCTATGGTTATATTCTCTGATAATTTCTTTGTGTTTGCTGTGGCGGTTAAAATTAACCTCTTAAATCCTTATCAATCTTGTTTTTTTTTTTTTTGATACCACCTTCACTTCAACAGGACACATAAACTATGTTCCTATACTCCTCCATTCCCCCACCTTTATATAGATGTCTAAAATTACATATTTTACACTGAGTTCAAAACCACTGATTTGTCATTAGAGTTTGTGTAATTTATATCATGTAGGAAGTAAATAGTGGAGTTACAGTTCAAAAATTATTGACTTCTATTTGTATTCCATTGTGGTTGGAGAATGTGCTTTGAGTATATTCAATTTTTTTTTTTTTTAATTTCTTGAGGCTTGTTTTATGTCCCAGCTTATGGTCCCTTCTGGAGAAAGATCCGTGATCACTAGAGAAAAATGAGTGTCCTGGTGCTTTGGGATGTAAGGTACTATATATGTCTGTTAAAATTCTCTATATCTCTTTCCCCTTTCTTTGTTTCTCTGTTGGTAGTGCTCCCTTTAGAATCTGAAGTAGGGCAGGTCTTTTACTGGCGAAGTCTCTCAGCATTTGTGAAAAATTTAAGCTCTCCCTCAAATTTGAAGGAGAGTTTTGCTGGATCAGGTATTCTTGGTTGGAAGTTTTTCTCTCTCAGAATTTTAAATATGTCATGCCACTGCCTGCTCGCCTCCATGGTGGCCACTGAGTAGTCACAACTTAGTCTTATATTGTTTCCTTTGTATGTTGTCTTAGTTTGCTAATGCTGCGGAATGCAAAACACCAGAGATGGATTGGCTTTTATAAAATGGGGGTTTATTTGGCTACACAGTTACAGTCTTAAGGCCATAAAGCGTCCAAGGTAACACATCAGTAATCGGGTACCTTCACTGGAGGATGGCCAATGGCGTCCGGAAAACCTCTGTTAGCTGGGAAGGCACGTGGCTGGCATCTGCTCCAAAGTTCTGGTTTCAAAATGGCTTTCTCCCAGGACGTTCCTCTCTAGCAAGCTTGCTCCTCTTCAAAACGTCACTCACAGCTGCAGTCAGTTCCATCTTCCTGAGTCAGCATGTTTATATAGCTCCACCGATCAAGGCCCACCCCGAATGGGCGGGGCCATGCCTCCATGGGAACATCTCATCAGAATTATCTCCCGCAGCTGGGTGGGGCACATTCCAAGCAAATCCAACCAGCACCAAAAATGTCTGTCCCACAAGACTACAAAGATAATGGCATTTGGGGGACACAACACATTCAAACCAGCACATATGTGGTGAATTGCTTTTCTCTTGCTGCTTTCAGAACTTGCTCCTTCTCTTCAGTATTTGAAAGTCTGATCAGAATATGTCTCGGAGTGGGTTTATTTGGATTTATTCTATTTGGAGTTTGCTAGGCATTTATGCTTTGTGTATTTATATTGTGTAGAAGGTTGGGGAAGTTTTCCCCAACAATTTCTTTGAATACTCTTTCTAGACCTTTACCCTTCTTTTCCCCTTCTGGGACACCAATGAGTCTTAAGTTTGGACGTTTTATTTTATCTGTTGTATCCCTGAGATCCATTTAGATTTTTTCATTTTTTTTCTCCATTCTTTCTTTCGTTCTTTCATTTTCTGTTCTGTGGACTTCTAGGACACAGAGACATTGTTCAACTTCCTCTAATCTTGTATTGTGAATATCCAGAGTCTTTTTAAATTGGCCAACGGTTTCTTTTATTTCCATGAGATCTTCTATTTTTTTTATTTACTCTTGCAATGTCTTCTTTATGCTCTTCTAGGGTCTTCTTTATGTCGCTTATATCCTGGGCCATGGTCTTCTTGATGTCCTTTAAATCCTTTGCCATGTTTTCATTCCTCGATTGTAGGTCTTTGATTAATTTTGCTAAGTACTGTGTTTCTTCCGATATTTTGATTTGGGAGTTTGGAGTTGGATTCTCCATGTCGTCTGGTTTTATCACATGCAATAAGATTTTCTGTTGTTTTTGGCCTCTTGGCATTTGCTTTGCTTGATAGGGTTCTTTCAAGTTGTAAAAAAAAAAGATACCAATCTAATTTTTCAGAAACACAGTTTGTTGGCATACACTTTCTCTAACTAACCAGCAGATGGCACCTGTGAGTCACCTATACGCCTCCAGTCAGTTCTCCCCAACTCTGTCTCTGTGGTGTGTGGGGAAATGATTCTTGTGGGGTTCAGTTGGAGAACTCAGTTTGGGTGTGTTGCTGGAGCCGTCCACCCTGCATGTGGGGCATGTGTATGGGTGGCCAGGGAGGAAGGGCAGTTTTAAAATTCAAATCCCCCAGGTTCCCAGAGATTCAAGGCCGCCGCAAGAGTCAAAGGCTTCATTTCAGTTTTGTCCCAGATTTTCTGTCACTGACCCACATACCACTGGCATTGACATAGCGTCCCTGGGTTTTCCAAGCGGGCCTCCCTTCTCAGCTGTGATCTTCCAGGACCTCTGCTGAGGGAAGGCTGTGCATGTTGTCCCTCAAGCTAAGCCCCAGGCTGCCGGGCTGTGCAGGGACGCTGTCTGCCTGATGCAAAGATTAGCCTGTAATTCTTGACTGGTATAAGTTCTGAATGAAAGGCAGGCAGTAACGCTGGGCCCCACCCCTTTCCTCTTTAGAGAAGATGGATGCCTTAGGGGGAGGTCATTAGCATTTCAATGGTCTCTCTGTGCCTGTGCTATGCCCTTGTCTGGGTCACAGAACTGGGAATTCAAAATGGCCGAGGCTTTCTTCACTGAGTTGAAAAAGGAACAGAGCTAGTCCGAGGAGACTCTCCGGCTTTCCAAGGTTAGTCGTCACCCAAAGTCTCTGTCTACTTGTTGGGGATTCGCACCTCATAGTGAGCAGTTCACACTCACTAATTAAAACCACAGTTGGAGCTCAGCTGAGCTATATACGCTCGCTGGGAGAAAGCTCCTCTCTGGCACCAGGGGGCTTTGTAGCTTGGGCTGTGGGGGGAGGGGTCTCCCGATTTGGATCCACAGTTCTTACTTACAGATTTTGTGCTGTGATCTTGGGCATTCCTCCCAATTCAGGTTGATGTATGATGATTGGACGTTCATGTCTGTCCTCCTGCAGTTATTCTGGATTATTTACTAGTTGTTTCTGGGTTTTTTTTAGTTGTTCCAGGGGGACTACTTAGCTTCCACTCCTCTCTGTCGCCATCTTAGATCTCAACCTTTGGTTTTTATATGTCTGTGCTGGTTTGTGTATTTATGTCCCCCAGAAAAAGCCATATTCTTTAATGCATTCTTATGGAGGCAGACATATTAGTGTGGATTGGGTTGGAACCTATTGGTTCAGTGTCCATGTAGATGTGACCCACCCAGCTCTAGGTGATAACTCTGGATAACTTCCATGGAGGCGTGGCCTGACCTATTCAGCATGGGCCTTGTTTAGTTTACTGGAGCCCTATATAAGCTCAGACAGAAGGAGCTCATAGCTAGCTGTAGCTGAGACAGACATTTTGAAAACAGCCATTTGAAGGTGATGTAGATATTTTGGAGAACGCCATTTTGAAATGCAACCTGGGAGCAAGCAGATGCCAGCCACGTGCCTTCCCAGCAAACAGAGGTTTTCCGGATGCCAGTGGCCTTTCTCCAGTGAAGATACCCTTTGTTGATAGACACTTTATGGCCTTAAGACTGTAACTGTGTACCCTTCGATCTAGCAATTGCACTTCTTGATATATACCCGGAAGATCTGAAAGCCATGACATGAACAGATATCTGCACGCCAATGTTTATAGCAGCATTATTCACAATTGCCAACAGATGGAAACAACCCAAATATCCTTCAACAGATGAGTGGATAAATAAAATGTGGTATATACACATGATGGAATACTATGCAGCAGTAAGAAGGAACAATGTGAAACATATGACGACATGGATGAACCTCGAAGACATAATGCTGAGTGAAATAAGCCAGGCACAAAAAGAGAAATATTATATGCTATCACTAACGTGAACATTGAAAAATGTAAAACAAATGATTTATAATATAGAATGTATGGGAACTAGTGACAGCAATTAATGAAGGGAGAAAGATAACCCAATAAGAACAGATAAGCTATTGTGGGTAAATTTAATGTTCTGGGAATGCCCAGGTATGACTGTGGTTTGTTAATTTCTGGTGGGTATGGTAGGAAAAAGTTCACAGAAATGTTGCTATATTAGGTTATATTCTTGGGGTAGAGTAGGAACATGTTGGAAATAAAGTAGTTAGGTTAGTTGTCTTTTTCTTACTCCCTTGCTATGGTTTGTTTGAAATGTTTTTTAATTGTATTTTTTAAAAAAATTTTTTGATATAGTTAATAGTTAATTAAAAAAAGAGTGTTAATTAAAAAAAAAAGATGTTAACTGTATAACCAAATAAACCCCCTTTATAAAAGCCAGTCCATTTCTGGTGTTTTGCATTCCAGCAGCATTAGCAAACTAGAACAATATCCTATCTTATTTTTTGTCTCTCTTTTTACCATTTTAGTTACCCTTACTGATGATAATCTTCATTTCTACACTCTACTCCAAGCCTCTGTCTCCTGCCTTTTCCTTTCAGCCTGCAGAAACTCTCTTTAGTATTTCCTGTAGGGCAGATCTCTTGTTCAAGAGCTCTCAGAGTTTCTGTTTATTTGTGAACATTTTAAACTCGCCCTTATTTTTGAAGGACAGTTTTGCGGGATAAAGAATTCTTGGCTGTCAGTTTTTCTCTTTCAGTACGTTAAATATATCACACCACTGCCTTTTTGCCTTCATGGTTTCTGATGAGAAATCAGCACTTAGTCTTATTACAGTCTCTTGTGTGTGACAAATTGCTTTTCTCTTGCTGCTTTCAGGATTCTTTATTTTTGGCATTTGACATTCTGATTAGTAAGTGTCTCAAAGTAGGTCTAGTCTATTAGGATTTTTTCTATTTGGAGTACTTTGTGTTTCTTGGATGTGTATATTTGTTTTTCATAAGGGTGGGAAATTTGGGGCCATTATTTCCTCAGATATTCTTTTTGCCCCCTTTCCCTTCTCTTCTCCTTTTGGGACACCCATGACACATATGCTTGTGTGCTTCAAGCTGTCATTCAAGACCCTGCTCTATTTTTTCCATTATTTTTTCTAGATGTTCTTCTGTCTATAAGATATTGATTGTCCTGTCTTCTTCACTGATTCTTTCTTCTGCCTGTTCAAATCTGCTGTTGTATGCCTCTAGTGTACTTTAATCTCTCTTTTGCCTTACATTCCCATAATTTCTGTTATGTTTCTTTTCATACTTTCAAATTCTTCTTTATGCTCACCCGGTGTCTTCTTAATGTCTTTATCTCTTTAGTCATATTTTCTTCATCTCCTTGAACTGATTTAGGAGATCTGTTTGAACATCTTTGATTAGTTGTTCCAAATTAATTGTTCCCTGAAGTTTTAATTTGTTCCTTTGACTGGGCTGTATCTTCCTGTTTCTTAGTATGGCTTGTTATTTTTTTTGCTGATGTCTAGGCATCTGATTATCTTTATCAGTTTACTCTGAAGATCAGTTTCTCTCTCTTGCCAAGGGTTTCCTTGTTGATTGGCTTTGTGTTAAGGTTCTTCTTTGACACTTGGTTGAGCTTATGCTAGGACTGTTAGAACTGCCCATGGTTAACTGAGCAGAGTTTTTCAGCTCTTCTTAATCTGATTCTTGTCCTTTATATGCGTTACAGTTTTTAAGATTGCAATTTTTGTGAAATTCTTTCACTGCCAGAAGAAAGTTTCCTTTTATTTGTTCCTTCTCTAGGAATATTTATCTGTTCTGTTTGGTTTTGTTTTGCCTCTACAGATTTTTACACTCCTTTCGTTGTCTCTAGTTGCTTTTGCCTGGAGAGCAAGTTCTGGGCAGAGGGTTACCCTAGAGAGGAATTTCCCAAGCCAACACAGGGCCAGGAACCCATGCAAAGGGTGCAGACCAATGCCAAAAGCCTTTTTTACAGCTCCCTGAAGCTGCGCTTTCAGCAAATGGCACTCTTCTGTAAGCTGTTCCCTGCAACCCTAAGGAGATACTGTGTCTTTAACCTCCACTGGCTCCACCCCTATTGGGGCACAGTTGAAACAATGACCACTAAGGGCTAAAACAATAGCTGAGAGCCAGGACCCAGCAATACAAATTCACTGATCAAAAGTTGTGATCAGTACTCAGACGTGAGTCTGTTCCCCCCCACCCTGTTCTTGGGGAAGAAGGCTTTCATATCCTCCTCCATCTACAGCCACCAGCCAGGGACCTGTTCCTGAGGCAGCCCACCTTGAGAGTGGGAGATGGGCACTGGCAGCCGCTGTTGAGCAAAGTTCTTTACTGCAGTTTCTCAGCTGCTTTGTCTCGCTCTTCCTTGGATGCTGTACAGTACTCACCTGGCCTCTGGAGCCCCAGAACAGTTGTTTCAGACAGTTTCTGCCTGTCCACTAGCTGTTTTTAGAGAAGTGAGTCCTGGAGTTCCCTGCTGCACCCACATTCCCTGAAGTCCCTGATTTGTCTTTAAAAACTGTTTTTAGCTGTTTCTAGAAAGGACTACAAGTCTAAAATTTCCAAAAATCTTAAAACTCCCTAGTAGAAAAATATCTTCTGTTCCTTTACACAAAGTTCAAGTCCAAGGAAGAATATTAAGTACATATTTTTTTTAAGCACCCCTAGGGCTGGCCCCAAAAGGTTCATTTTATATTTATATCTATATATTCTTATAATCTATGTTCTTTAAACACTTTGCTATTTTTTTCAAGAACTATTATACCTTAAATTTTTAGATTTAAAATGTCAAGAAAGCATTCTCTCAAAATACTTATTTCACCAAGATTAAAAGTTTGTTTCCTGTACTTTTATATTTTTCTACCTATTTCCCCTACCTCATCTTTTGTTGTTATTGAATCTTCAATTTTCGGGACAACTAATTATCCTTTCACTCTCTCCTGAAACTTCATTTTATAGGCAAATAGCAAGCATTAGAATTCAAAGACTGACTTGCTATACTGATTCATAAAATAAACAACCCTTAATCCAAGATTAATAAATTAATCACCAAAGGCAAGGAAATGTTTTTAACCCAACCCCTATCACATGGTTTATTGTAATAGGAGGGAAAATCATTTCTAAAAACAAAATCCTCAAAAGATCCCTTAAAGTATGTTTTAATTCTAAAAGGGGAATAAGAATTAAAGAGTATCGGTAAAGCTAATAAATATATGAAATTTAACATGGTGTCGTTTTGATCCTATCATCACACATCTCAACTACTATTAATATTAATCTATATTTAAATTATTCAAGATACATAAATCATGAGAACTCCCTTCAATTAGTTCTTTGAATGCAGATTACTTTCACATTCCTTCTAAATGGTTTTAGTCAAAGATTCAATACCACTACTTTTGATAACTCTGTATGGTTAAAAAGAAAGTTACAATGAAATACTTATAACACAAACCAAAAAACATAAAAATGTTTAAATATAACACTTACTGGTTCTGTTAGTGTCGTATCTTTCTCCAGGAACTGTACAACACAGTAAGCTAGCTGAAATGTAAGGAACAGTTCATAAACTTTACTGAGTGAAATCACATTCAGTGATGAAGGATTTTTAAATATTTAAGAAAAATGACTACCTCATTTTGACAAATTTTACTCTAGTTTATCTCAGTATGTAAAAATGAATACACAATTAGGTAACTTTTTAACTTTGAAAGTTAAAAGAAGTTCAAAAAATATTTTTTAGTAAAAATTTCTGAATATAAAGTTAACTGAAATAAGATGAGCTGATATTTAGAAAATAGTATCTTATTAGCATAGGCATACATGTAGAAATTTGCTCATAAACTAAAATGTTAACAGAAGAGACAAAAATCATTCTCTGGAAGGAACATTCTAAAGATACGTAGAATTTATTCAAAGTCACATAGTTAATCAAGTCAGGGCCTGGACTAGAAAGTAAGGGAACTTGGTATTATCCTTTCTTTACATCAATTTTATTTAATAACACTAAATATTATAGTACTTTTAAATTATGGTATATGTTTCAGGCAAATTGCTTAATTATACTTAAAATTGTTACCTCAAAATTTCCCAATTTCTTTACCTTATATATTAGTCTTTGAAACAAGATTCATTTCATTTGAAACTTTTCTGAAACTTACCTGAGCATGAAACAAAGCTAATCCTTTTGCAGTATGCATAGGAATAAGAACCTTCATTAGAAACTGTTTATGTTCTGCTTTCAGTGGTAACGCAAAGCCATTGATAATACTGGAGGGGAAAAAGAAAAGGCAGGGGAAGTTATTTTATCTATGAGTAGATAAGGAACGGTGCTCTGCTGATGTTTCTGACTTACTCATCTGTGAGTAAATTACTTTAGAAAGATTATTACTATGAAGTCTGTCCTCTAAGTCACTCAATGATCCCAAAAGAAAATTAGGTCTATCAATGAATACCCTGGTAAGTAATTTCTATCTTCGTTAACTATAAAGCCTGCCTCTATATTTATATATCATTGCCTTTATTTTTCCTTCTGAAAGCCACAGGATTTTCAATATCACTATCTTACTTATCTTGTTAGAGTTTTCAATATTTTCTGAAGTGGATAGTATCTCTTATTTGTCAGAAGAGCTGAAATAAAAAAGTAGTTCTCTTTTTAACTATTCTCTAAATATTAATAGAAGAGACTAAAATTATTGTCTAAGGAGAACCAAGGGATCTAAAATTTTCTGAGGTTAATAATGCTATGAATAAGGAAGACAAAATGTTCATGTACATGAAAAACTAAAACCAAAGACTAAATTCTTTGAAAAGAACAGATGGTTTAGGAATGATCTACCAACATCTGAACAAGAATTCTTACAAAACATCATCAAAAATTCACTATACCTTACTTCATCGTTTCTTCCCCATTAGATCCTATTATTTTTGTGGCAGTCTGACAGTTTGATAAGATCAGGCATAAAACATGCCACAGCTTCAAATCAGGAAACTTTTTCTGAACCAGTTGTCTTGAGTGGCAGTACTTTAATACGCTGACCCCCTAAAAAGCTATATGAATTTAGTGGAGAAATTGTATCTTACACTCCATATTAAAACCCTAAAATATGAAATAATTTTTCCAACCACAGCTCAGATTTTACTACATACATTTCCCACTTTTTATTAAAAAGAACAAAAAAATTGACCTACCTTCCTAGAATTTCAAGGAGTTCAGCAACACCATTGAAATGTTCTGTCTCATATATAAACCTGAATTTAAAATAAAGATAGATGCAATAGAAATCAAACATCAGAAAACTAAACTAAGAGAAAGGCAGGATGGTGAAGAAATCAATCCAAAGGGCAACTGTAAGAAACACAAAAGCATGGCTTTAGGTTTTCTTTGTAAGCTGTTTTGCCCCAAGTAGGTTACTTCATAGCAATCAAAAAAAAGGTCTACTTCCTGCTTAACCACGTTATTGCCAAAATTTGCTGTATATTAAGGTAACAATGTCATTTACCTGGAATAGTCTATTTAATTTTTAAGAAAGATGAGTTTTCTCCAAGAAATACTTTTCAAAATAGGAAACCTCTAGTCTTATAGGAAAATCCAAGAGAAAAAAGGATCCATAATCAGAATTTCTATAAACCTCAAACTACATAGGCTCCCTAGCTTCCAAGTTTTGGGTGATCTTTAAGTCAGAGGGTCATAAACTCAAGTATCTACGGGACAAGGCAGGTATCATAAATGACTGAAGTGAACTAAGACGGTGATGACAGAGAATTGAAGAAACATGCTCTCTCTAAACAAGGCATTATTACTCATCTCTAATTGTTATAATGCAGGAAATGCCAGCTGAAGTTTGCCAGATCTTCAATTAAAACAAACAAAAACAAAACAAACCTGAAATGTGAGTGTTAATGTGAAATCTCCTGATGAGAAACCACTACTTAGAAGATTAACATTTATTACATAGTCAAATGCCAAGCCTCATAAGTTTTTTAGCTTTGTCAAAAGCTATTAAGTTATACACAATTTAAAAAGGGAAACTATTTTTAAAGCTATAGATAATAAAATTTAATTCCATACTGCATATATTCTTGTAGGAAGGAATTTTTCTGATTTAAAAGTCTAAAAATATAACACTATAAACAGAAATTATGTTTCTAGACAATTCAAATTTTTAAAACAAAAAGCTTAAACAAGTAATAGATAAATTCTCCTTCTTGCAATAAATCTTAAACTTAATAGTTTCTATCAGAAACTATCATTACGAGTATCCACTGAGATGAGTAGTAGGTTACAAGTGTCTAAAAATTAGATACAATCAGTTGATGTTCACAAAATCGGCAAAAAATGACTTAAGTACTATCAGTTAAATTTGCAGATAATCATACATTAAAAATTAATCTAAAAGGAACTTGAATAAAAGTAAGTCATGGAGGAAAGAAAAAAGGAAAAATGCTACAAATTACCTATTTACCTGAGAAAAATGTTGTTAATTTGTTTTCTGATGAATGCCCTTAATCCGAGAAATTTCCCATAAATTCGATGCAGAACAGTCTTCAGGAAGTCACGTTCTCTGGGATCTTCACTATCAAAAAGCTCCAGGAGCTTTAAAAAAAATCTGAGAAATTACTTTTAAAAAATAATTGAGCTAATATGTCACTTTATTCTAATTTTGACTTTAAGATTACCCATAAATGCTTAAAAAATAAACATTCTGCCTTATTAGATTGATATTGTTCTTGCTAAATAACAAAGCTAAAGAAAAGCTTAGGGACTATTTCTTTTCACTTATTTCATTTAAAAGGATGACATACAATAAATAAAAGAAACACTTCAAAAAGTAGAATTTTTTTGGCTTGCCACTCATTTCTAAATTCTTTCTGACTCTTGATTACTACACATGACTTAAAATTTTTGTTTAGAGAGATTTAGTGTTTTGTGATAGTATGTCAAAACTATATATGGACTGCAAGTCATTAAACAAATGGTTTAAAAAATATACACATGCAAATGTATATTTCTAGCGTACTGGAAAGACTTATACAAATCAGTGCTTCTTTTTTGTGATTTGCACTAAAAAATTCAAGAGGGTCACCATGCCAACAGCCCAAAATTTAATATACAGTTATTAGGATAAAATGCTGGCAGACAGATGCAATAGAGTAGAAATTATACATGAAATGACACTGAAATAAAAGATGAGACCATAGATTTTTATTTAAAGTTCTTTTCACAAATAATTGAAAAATTTTAAAAACATTCAAATGGGCCAAATCAACAGTCTTCTACACCTCCATATAATCTTCAGCAAAGAGACTTTTGAAAAATTTAAAGTCAAAGCTCAGATTTTCATTTTAAATTAATAAACTAGAATTTCCTGTCAAAAACACTATTTTAAATGAAAACATGAGATTTTCTTAGGAAAAAAAATTTAAATAATCTTTTTATAGAATATAACTATGATGTCATCAAGGAATTTTCTGTATTTTGATACTGAAAATTACAATAAATATGGCAAGCTTTGAATATTATCAGAACTTTATTCTGTCCTGAATTATATATAATTATGTACATCTCCATCTCTCTTACTAGAGTGGATATTTTTTTGAGGATAGTCATGACTTAAGTCATTTTTATATGCCTAAACAAGTGTCTTGCTTATAGTTTGCATTCTTTATTTGCTACATTGTAAAGGTATGAGGCTCCAGTAAAAATTCTCCATGGGGTGTGAGAATTTATGTTCATATACCTAATACATTTATTTCAAATTTACTCTAATTAAAAATGGGTAACCTACAAGATACTCAAATTCAAATTTCTGATACTGAGTTTCTTTGGAAGATATGCTTTTTTTTTTTAAATTCATTTTTATTGAGATATATTCACATACCATGAAGTCATACAAAACAAAGCATATATTCAATTATTTGCAGTACCATTATATAGTTGTGCATTCATCACCAAAATTAATTTTTGACATTTTCATTACCACACACACAAAAACAATAAGAATAAAAACCAAAGTGAAAAAGAACAACCAAAGTAAAAAAGAACACTGGGTGCCTTCCTCCCCCCCCCCATTTTTCTACTCCTCCATCCATAAACTGGTCAAAGGGGAGTGTAGTCCATATGGCTTTCCCAATCACACTGTCACCTCTCATAAGCTACATTTTTATACAACCGTCTTCAACATTCATGGGTTCTGGGTTGTAGTTTGATAGTTTCAGGTATTTACTGCTAGCTATTCCAATTCATTAGAACCTGAAAAGGGGTGTCTATATTGTGCATAAGAGTGCCCCCCAGAGTGACCTCTCGGCTCCTTTTGGAATCTCTGTGTCACTGAAGCTTATTTCATTTCCTTTCACATCCCCCTTTCGGTCAAGAAGATGTTCTCCAACCCACGATGCCGGGTCTAGATTCTTCCCTGGGAGTCATATTCCACTTTGCCAGGGAGATTCACTCCCCTGGGTGTCAGATCCCATGTAGGGGGGAGGGCAGTGATTTCACCTGCCAAGTTGGCTTAGCTAGAGAGAGAGGGCCACATCTGAGCAACAAAGAGGGATTCGGGAGGAGTCTCTTAGACACAATTTTAGGCAGGCCTAGCCTCTCCTTTGCAGCAACAGTCTTGCCAAGGGCAAGTCCCGTGGTAGAGGGCTCAGCCCATTAAATCACCAGTCCCCTATGTCTGTGAGCACATCAGCAACCATCAAGGTGGGGAAGCCCAACACCCCTGCATTCTCCACTAGCTCCTCAAGGGGGCACTGCATATTCTTTTCATTTTTTTTAAATTAACTTTTTAATTAAGTATATCAAAAAAAATTTTTTTAAAAGATACACAATAAAAAAACATTTCAAAACAAACCATAACAAGGGAGTAAGAAAAAGACAATTAACCTAAAATAACTACTTCACTTCCAACATATTCGTACTCTACCCCAAGAAAATAACCTAATATAGCAGCATTTCTGTGAACTTGTTCCTACCATACCCATCAGAAATTAACAGACCATAGTCATTCCTGGGCATTCCCAGAAAGTTAAATTTACCCACAATAGCTTATCTGTTCTTATTGGGTTATCTTTCTCCCTTCATTAATTGCTCTCTATCGCTAGTTCCCCTACATTCTACGTTATAAACCATTTATTTTAGGAGTGTGTTGTTTAACTCCAGGTGTTTGTGAATTTTCTAAGTCTCTGATGGTTGCTGACTTCTAACTGTATTCCACTGTGGTCAGAGAATGTGCTCTGAAGAATTTCAATTTTTTTCTAAATTTATTGAGGCTTGTTTTATGTCCCAGCATATGGTTTATTCTGGAGAAAGTTCTGTGATCACTAGAGAAGAATGTGTATCCTGGTGATTTGGGATGTCATGTCCTATATATGTCTATTAAATCAAATTCATTTATCTGATTGTTTAGGTTTTCAGTTTCCTTATTGGTCTCCTGTCTGGTTGATCTATCTATAGGAGAGAGTGATGTGTTGAAGTCTCCCACAATTATTGTGGAAACATCAATTGCTTCCTTTAGTTTTGCCAGTGTTTGTCTCATGTATTTTGTGGCACCATGATTGGGTGCATAAACATTTATGATTGTTGAATTGCCCCTTTTATTAGTATGTAGTGGCCTTCTTTGTCTCTCATAACATCCTTGCATTTAAAGTCTATTTTATTTGAGATTAATATTGCTACTCCTGCTTTCTTTTGGCTGCAGCTTGCATGAAATATTTTTTCCATCCTTTCACTTTCAATTTCTTTGTGTCCCTGTGTCTAAGATGAGTCTCTTGCATACAACATATTGATGGTTCATATTTTTTGATCCATTCTGCCAATGTATATCTTTTAATTGGGGAGTTTAATCCATTTACATTCAACATTATTACTGTGAAGGCATTTCTTGAATCAGCCATCCTATCCTTTGGTTTATGTTTGTCAGATATATTTATTTCCTCTCTCTCTTATTGTCCTTTAATGAACCAATACTGAATCTGTTTAGTACTGAACCATTCTCTATATCTCTCTCTCCTTTCTCTGTTTCTCTGTTAGTAGGGCTCCCTTTAGTATCTCAAGTAGGGGAGGTCTTTTATTAGCAAAATCTCTTAGCATTTGTTTGTGAAAAATTTAAGCTCTCCCTCAAATTTGAAGGAGAGCTTTGCTGGATCAAGTATTCTTGGTTGGAAATTCTTCTCTCAGAATTTTAAATATGTCATGCCACTGCCTGCTTGCCTCCATGGTGACCGCTGAGTAGTCACTACTTAGTCTTATCTTGTTTCCTTTGTATGTGGTGAATTGCTTTTCTCTTGCTGCTTTCAGAATTTGCTCTTTCTCTTCAGTATTTGACAGTCTGATCAGAATGTGTATTGGAGTGAGTTTATTTGAATTTATTCTATTTGGAATTCACTGGGCATTTATGCTTTGTGTATTTATACTGTGTAGAAGGTTTGGGAAGTTTTCCTCAACAATTTCTTTGAATACTCTTTCTAGACCTTTCCCTTCTCTTCCCCTTCTGGGACACCAATGAGTCTTATATTTGGATGTTTTATTTTATCTATCATATCCCTGAGGTCCATTTCGATTTTTTTTTTATTTTTTTCCCCATTCTTTCTTTTGTTCTTTCATTTTCCATTCTGTGGTCCTCGAGGTCACTGATTCGTTGTTCAGCTTCCTCTAGTCTTGTACTATGAGTATCCAGAATCTTTTTAATTTGGTCAACAGTTTCTTTAATTTCCATAAGATCATCTATTTTTTAATTTACTCTTGCAACTTCTTCTTTGTGCTCTTCTAGAGTCTTCTTCATGTCCTTTATATCTTGTGCCATGCTCTCATTGCTTGTCTTTAGTTCTTTGATTATTTGCTCCAAGTACTATGTCTCCTCTGATCTTTTGATTTGGGTGTTTTGGTTTGGGTTATCCATATCATCTGGTTATTTCATATGCTTTAAAATTTTCTGTTGTTTTTGGCCTCTTGGCATTTGCTTTACTTGATAGGGTTCTTTTAGGATATGCAGGATTATTCAAAGACTAATCTCTGATTTGTCAGATCTTGATGGAGTACACTTTCTCTAACTAACCAGCAGATGGCATCCGTGAGCCACCTATTCCCCTCAAGTCAGTTCTCACCAAGTTTCTTTGTGGTGTGTAGGGGTCTGATTCTTCTGGGGTACAATTGGTGCACCAAGTTTGGGTGTGTTGTTGGTGCTGTCTGCCATGAATGTGGGGTGGTTAGGGAGGGAGGGCTGCTTTAATAAGCAAACCTCCCAGGTGTTCCTGGAGATTTAAGGCTGTTGCAAGAGTCTAATCCTTCATTTCAGACTCACCACAGATTGTCTCTGCCGCTGACCCACAAGTACTTGGTATTGGCGTATGGTCCCTGGGATTTCCGAGTGGGTTCCTCTTCCAAGCCGTGCCCTTCTAAGGCCTCTGCTGAGGGAAGGTTGTGCCACTCACAAATGCACACAGTCCCTCAAGGGAAGTTCTGGGCCACTGGGCCATGTAGGAGCGTTCCCAGCCTGCTATAAGGATGGCTGTATGGGGTGTGTTAATTGCCCTCTTTTCGCACAGCTCCATCTTCCCAGCTCTGGGACAATTAGCTGTGGGTGCATGAAAGGCTACTGTCCATGCCCGATATTGTGGCGTGTGCGCATGTTGCTGGGAACAGTTCCTGTCACACTGGGTTTTTGGCGCGGCTCTGGGATGTGGTGCTGGCGCCAGGCAGTAGCATTCCCAGCCTGCCAGGAAGATGGCTGCAGGGGGCGTGGTTATTTTCCCCTTTTGGCTCCCCTCTGCCTGTCTCGCTCCAAGACAATTAGCAGCGGGTGTGCGAAAGGCTATCTTCTATTGAGGCGTTCGCACAGCCCGTTCCTGCCATGCTTTACTGTGCAGTTCTCACTGCCGTATCTGCAGCTGCTTCTGGGCTTTTTAAAAAAGAACTAGTCCGCTTCCAAATGCCAACCCACGGTTTCCCCACACCACGGCATGGCTGCTGGATATTCAGCAAGCTTACTCACTTGTTTCAGAACGCAGACTCCCAGTTTCACCAAGTGCACAGTCCCTGTGGATTTAGCAGACCTTGTCCAGCTGGTGCATCGCTGGAAATGGTGTTCTGGGTCACTTTCTGGCTCTTATCTAGTATTTTTCACAAAAGTGTTTTTTTTGCCCTGTCTCTCCTAGCCGCCATCTTAGGTTCTCCCTGTCATGCTGTTTTTCTTTTTTTTCCTCTTTCCTTTTTCTTTTTCTTTTGCCTCTTTACCTTCTTTGACTCTTCTTCCTGCGTCCCCGCTGTGTTGCGTGCCCCAGGCTGTTGCTCCCTTTGTCGGAAGATATACTTTTATATGAATAAAAGGGGCCCTTAATTATTAAGGTCTTTAAATCTAATTCAAGAAAAAATATAATTCATGCAAGTTGATCCTTTGGGGATCAAGAGTTATTAGCTAAGTTTCAAATCTGTCTAAAGAAATCTATTTTGAAGTAATAATAATCTAAATAAAATAACCTATTTAGAAATATGTTCATATAATGAAATACACCAAAGTAGAAATCAGGAAACTGTTATTTTCTGGCTGTGATATTTGTATCTAAGTGTGCTTTTAAGGGCAATTCATAATTTCTAAGCTTGTGTTTCTTGTTTGATAAAATGAAGCAAGTTGAAATTGATTACTCCCCCTCTCCCCCTTTTTTTTTAAGTGAAGGCACTATCACGATCAGAGGATCTAGTTCAGTTCCTGATTGTGGCATCTGACTGTGTGAATTTGGACATGGTCTAGCTCTTAATACATATAAAAGCTGATAAACATAGTGCCTGGCACTTCAGGCACTAAATAAATCATAGTTTCTTTCCTTCTGAAAGTCTATGATTTGAACATAAATAAGAATTATGCTGTTGTGTTTTCTCTTGAAAAAGTGAATGTCCCAATTTAAGCTTTTAAATTTTCTCCTGTACTTCTAAGTCTTAAAACTTACTGCAGAACTGAATAATTTTCAAAATACAAAAACTGAGTATTCCCATACATACTAATTATTAAAGCAATACACTAAGAATACCTCAGAGAAATGATCTGTGAAAGCATGGTCATATAAAACTACTAAAACCAAATTATTGGGTCTTGACTTCTTGGATATTTCAGGCATTTGGAGAAGGTGGAAAATGGGTCCCACCCTAGCAGTCTTCTCCTTGCTCCCCTCAAACCCACTGAATAATCCAGCAGCCTATTACATAGGCCAAACTTCAGACTGAGGAAGCACTGATGCAATTGTTCCCCTTACCTACTGTTACCTGCAATATATAACATGGCATTACTAGAGTTCCTTAATATATCTCACTCAAGAGCCACAGAAGGAAATAAATGGGCATTCATTTGCAATCACCAAAATACACAATTCCATTTAATCTGACTGATTTTTACTGGTGATTGAAATGTGCATTACACTATCAACACACACCTAGTATTTCTTTATGAAGAGCTACTTGAATGGCTGAAGGACATATTTGAGGCTGATAATGCTCTTCTTTTATCAATACATTCACCACAACTAGTCAGAATACTTTATATGAGGTCAGGGGATTCTTTACAAATGACCAAAAATAAACTATATGTGGAACTCATTTGTTTTTTTTTTTTGTTTTTTTTTTTATCATCATTTTATTGAGATATATTCACATACCATGCAGTCATACAAAACAAATTGTACTTTCGATTGTTTACAGTACCATTACATAGTTTTACATTCATCACCTAAATCAATCCCTGACACCTTCATTAGCACACACACAAAAATAACAAGAATAATAATTAGAGTGAAAAAGAGCAATTGAAGTAAAAAAGAACACTGGGTACCTTTGTCTGTTTGTTTCCTTCCCCTACTTTTCTACACATCCATCCATAAACTAGATAAAGTGGAGTTTGGTCCTTATGGCATTCCCAATCCCATTGTCACCCCTCATAAGCTACATTTTTATACAACTGTCTTCGAGATTCATGGGTTCTGGGTTGTAGTTTAATAGTTTCAGGTATCCACCACCAGCTACCCCAATTCTTTAGAACCTAAAAAAGGTTGTCTAAAGTGTGCGTAAGAGTGCCCACCAGAGTGATCTCTCGGCTCGTTTTGGAATCTCTCTGCCACTGAAGCTTATTTCATTTCCTTTCACATCCCCCTTTTGGTCAAGAAGATGTTCTCCATCCCACGATGCCAGGTCTACATTCCTCTCCAGGAGTCATATTCCACGTTGCCAGGGAGATTCACTCCCCTGGGTGTCTGGTCCCACGTAGGGGGGAGGGCAGTGATTTCACCTTTCAAGTTGGCTTAGCCAGAGAGAGAGGGCCACATCTGAGCAACAAAGAGGCATTCAGGAGGAGACTCTTAGGCACAAATATAGGGAGGTCTAGCCTCTCCTTTGCAGCAACCGTCTTCCCAAGGGTAAAACTTACGGTAGAGGGCTCAACCCATCAAACCACCAGTCCCCTATGTCTGTGGTCATGTTAGCAACCATGGAGGTGGGGTAGGCGAATACCCCTGCATTCTCCACAGGCTCCTCAAGGGGGCACTACATCTTTTTTTTTTTTTTCCTTGTTTGTCTTTTTTCTTTTCTTTTTTTTTTTTTTTTAACTTTCCCTTCTTTTTTAAATCAACTGTATGAAAAAAAAAGTTAAAAAGAAAACAAACATACAATAAAAGAACATTTCAAAGAGACCATAACAAGGGAGTAAGAAAAAGACAACTAACCTAAGATAACTGCTTAACTTCCAACATGTTCCTACTTTACCTCAAGAAAGTTACATAATATAGCAACATTTCAGTGAACTTGTTCCTACTACATCCATCAGAAATTAACAGACCCATAGTCATTTCTGGGCATCCCCAGAACGTTAAATAGCTTATCTGTTCTTCTTGGATTATTGTTCCCCCTTCCTTAATTGCTCTCTACTGCTAGTTCCCCTACATTCTACATTATAAACCATTTGTTTTACATTTTTCAAAGTTCACATTAGTGGTAGCATATAATATTTCTCTTTTTGTGCCTGGCTTATTTCGCTCAGCATTATGTCTTCAAGGTTCATCCATGTTGTCATATGTTTCACCAGATCGTTCCTTCTTACTGCCGCGTAGTATTCCATCGTGTGTATATACCACATTTTATTTATCCACTCATCTGTTGAAGGACATTTGGGTTGTTTCCATCTCTTGGCAATTGTGAATAATGCTGCTATGAACATTGGCGTGCAGATATCTGTTCGTGTCACTACCGAGGAGTGCAATCGCTGGATCGAATGGTAGCTCTATATCTAGTTTTCTAAGGAACTGCCAGACTGACTTCCAGAGTGGCTGAACCATTATACAGTCCCACCAACAATGAATAAGTGTTCCAATTTCTCCACATCCCCTCCAGCATTTGTAGTTTCCTGTTTGTTTAATGGCAGCCATTCTAACCGGTGTTAGATGGTATCTCATTGTGGTCTTAATTTGCATCTCTCTAATAGCTAGTGAAGCTGAACATTTTTTCATGTGTTTCTTGGCCATTTGTATTTCCTCTTCAGAGAACTGTCTTTTCATATCTTTTGCCCATTTTATAATTGGGCTGTCTGTACTATTGTCATTGAGTTGTAGGATTTCTTTATATATGCAAGATATCAGTCTTTTGTCAGATACATGGTTTCCAAAAATTTTTTCCCATTGAGTTGGCTGCCTCTTTACCTTTTTGAGAAATTCCTTTGAGGTGCAGAAACTTCTAAGCTTGAGGAGTTCCCATTTATCTATTTTCTCTTTTGTTGCTTGTGCTTTGGGTGTAAAGTCTAGGAAGTGGCCGCCTAATACAAGGTCTTGAAGATGTTTTCCTACATTATCTTCTAGGAGTTTTATGGTACTTTCTTTTATATTGAGATCTTTGGTCCATTTTGAGTTAATTTTTGTGTAGGGGGTGAGGTAGGGGTCCTCTTTCATTCTTTTGGATATGGATATCCAACTCTCCCAGCCCCATTTGTTGAAAAGACCATTATGGCTCAGTTCGGTGACTTTGGGGGCCTTATCAAAGATCAGTCGGCCATAGATCTGAGGGTCTATCTCTGAATTCTCAATTCGATTCCATTGATCTATATGTCTATCTTTGTGCCAGTACCATGCTGTTTTGGCAACTGTGGCTTTATAATAAGCTTCAAAGTCAGGGAGTGTAAGTCCTCCCACTTCGTTTTTCTTTTTTAGAGTGTCTTTAGCAATTCGAGGCATCTTCCCTTTCCAAATAAATTTGATAACTAGCTTTTCCAAGTCTGCAAAGTAGGTTGTTGGAATTTTGATTGGGATTGCATTGAATCTGTAGATGAGTTTGGGTAGAATTGACATCTTAATGACATTTAGCCTTCCTATCCATGAACATGGAATATTTTTCCATCTTTTAAGGTCCCCTTCTATTTCTTTTAGTAGAGTTATGTAGTTTTCTTTGTATAGGTCTTTTACATCTTTGGTTAAGTTTATTCCTAGGTACTTGATTTTTTTAGTTGCTATTGAAAATGGTATCTTTTTCTTGAGTATCACTTCCGTTTGTTCATTTCTAGCATATAGAAACATTACTGACTTATGTGCATTAATCTTGTATCCCGCTACTTTGCTAAATTTGTTTATTAGCTCTAGTAGGTGTATCGTTGATTTCTCAGGGTTTTCTAGATATAAGATCATATCATCTGCAAACAATGACAGTTTTACTTCTTCTTTTCCAATTTGGATGCCTTTTATTTCTTTGTCTTGCCGGATTGCCCTGGCTAGCACTTCCAGCACAATGTTGAATAACAGTGGTGACAGTGGGCATCCTTGTCTTGTTCCTGATCTTAGAGGGAAGGCTTTCAGTCTCTCACCATTGAGTACTATGCTGGCTGTGGGTTTTTCATATATGCTCTTTATCATGTTGAGGAAGTTTCCTTCAATTCCTACCTTTTGAAGTGTTTTTATCAAAAAGGGATGTTGGATTTTGTCAAATGCTTTTTCAGCATCTATTGAGATGATCAATTGATTTTTCCCTTTCGAGTTTTTAATGTGTTGTAATACATTGATTGTTTTTCTTATGTTGAACCATCCTTGCATGCCTGGAATGAACCCCACTTGGTCATGGTGTATGATTTTTTTAATGTGTCTTTGGATTCGATTTGCAAGTATTTTGTTGAGGATTTTTGCATCTATATTCATTAGGGAGATTGGCCGGTAGTTTTCCTTTTTTGTAGCATCTTTGCCTGGTTTTGGTATTAGATTGATGTTAGCTTCATAAAATGAGTTAGGTAGTGTTCCATTTTTTTCAATGTTTTGAAAGAGTTTGAGTAAGATTGGTGTCAGTTCTTTCTGGAAAGTTTGGTAGAATTCCCCTGTGAAGCCATCTGGCCCTGGGCATTTATTTGTGGGAAGATTTTTGATGACTGATTGGATCTCTTTGCTTGTGATGGGTTGGTTGAGGTCTTCTATTTCTTCTCTGGTCAGTCTAGGTTGTTCATATGTTTCCAGGAACTTGTCCATTTCTTCTACGTTATCCAGTTTGTTGCCATACAGTTGTTCATAATATCCTCTTATAATTTTTTTAATTTCTTCAGGATCTGCAGTTATGTCACCTTTTTCATTCATTATTTTGTTTCTATGGGTCTTCTCTCTTTTTGATTTTGTCAGTCTAGCTAGGGGCTTGTCAATCTTGTTGATCTTCTCAAAGAACCAACTTTTGGTGATATTTATCCTCTCTATTGTTTTTTTGTTCTCTATGTCATTTATTTCTGCTTTAATCCTTGTTATTTCTTTTCTTGTACTTGGTTTGGGATTGGTTTGCTGTTCATTTTCTAGCTTCTTCAGTTGATCCATTAGTTCTTTGATTTTGGCTCTTTCTTCCTTTTTAATATATGCGTTTAGTGCTATAAATTTCCCCCTTAGCACTGCTTTTGCTGCATCCCATAGGTTTTGGTATGTTGTGTTCTCATTTTCATTCGTCTCTATATATTTAGCAATTTCTCTTGCTATTTCTTCTTTAACCCACTGATTGTTTAGGAGTGTGTTGTTTAACCTCCAGGTATTTGTGAATTTTCTAAGTCTCTGATGGTTATTGACTTCTAATTGTATTCCATTGTGGTCAGAGAATGTGCTTTGAATAATTTCAATCTTTTTAAATTTATTGAGGCTTGTTTTATGTCCCAGCATATGATCTATTCTGGAGAAAGTTCCGTGAGCACTAGAAAAGTATGTGTATCCTGGTGATTTGGGATGTAATGTCCTGTATATGTCTGTTAAATCTAATTCATTTATCAGATTGTTTAGGTTTTCAGTTTCCTTATTGGTCTTCTGTCTGGTTGATCTATCTATAGGAGAGAGTGATGTGTTGAAGTCTCCCACAATTATTGTGGAAACATCAATTGCTTCCTTTAGTTTTGCCAGTGTTTCTCTCATGTATTTTGTGGCACCTTGATTGGGTGCATAGACATTTACGATTGTTATTTCTTCTTGCTGAATTGCCCCTTTTATTAGTATGTAGTGGCCTTCTTTGTCTCTGAAAACATCCCTGCATTTGAAGTCTATTTTATCTGAGATTAATATTGCTACACCTGCTTTCTTTTGGCTGTAGCTTGCATGAAATATTTTTTTCCATCCTTTCACTTTCAGTTTCTTTGTGTCCCTGTGTCTAAGATGAGTCTCTTGTATGCAACATATTGATGGTTCATTTTTTTTGATCCATTCTGCGAATCTATATCTTTTAATTGGGGAGTTTAATCCATTTACATTCAACTTTATAACCGTAAAGGCGTTTCTTGAATCAGCCATCTTATCCTTTGGTTTATGTTTGCCATATTTTTCCCTCTCTCTATTAATATCCTTTATTGTACCCATACCGAATCTCTTTAGTACTGAACCTTTCTCCAAGTCTCTCTGTCCTGTCTTTGTTTCTCTGTCTGTAGGGCGCCCTTTAGTATCTCCAGTAGGGCAGGTCTCTTGTTAGCAAATTCTCTCAGCATTTCTTTGTCTGTGAAAAATTTAAGCTCTCCCTCAAATTTGAAGGAGAGCTTTGCTGGATAAAGTATTCTTGGCTGGAAATTCCTCTCACTCAGAATTTTAAATATATCGTGCCACTGCCTTCTCGCCTCCATGGTGGCTGCTGAGTAGTCACTACTTAGTCTTATGCTGTTTCCTTTGTATGAGGTGAATTGCTTTTCTCTTGCTGCTTTCAGAACTTGCTCCTTCTCTTCTATGTTTGACAGTGTGATCAGTATATGTCTCGGAGTGGGTTTTTTTGGATTTATTCTATTTGGAGTTCGCTGAGCATTTATGATTTGTGTATTTATGTTGTTTAGAAGATTTGGGAAGTTTTCCCCAACAATTTCTTTGAATACTCTTCCTAGACCTTTACCCTTTTCTTCCCCTTCTGGGACACCAATGAGTCTTATATTTGGACGTTTCATATTATCTATCATATCCCTGAGGTCCATTTCGATTTTTTCAATTTTTTTCCCCATTCTTTCTTTTATGCTTTCATTTTCCATTCTGTCATCTTCCAGGTCACTGATTCGTTGTTCAACTTCCTCTAGTCTTGTACTATGAGTGTCCAGAATCTTTTTAATTTGGTCAACAGTTTCTTTAATTTCCATAAGATCATCTATTTTTTTATTTAGTCTTGCAATGTCTTCTTTATGCTCTTCTAGGGTCTTCTTGATTTCCTTCATATCCCGTACTATGGTCTCATTGTTCATCTTTAGTTCTTTGAGTAGCTGCTCTAGGTGCTGTGTCTCTTCTGGTCTTTTGATTTGGGTGCTTGGGCTTGGGTTATCCATATCGTCTGGTTTTTTCATATGCTTTATAATTTTCTGTTGTTTTGGCCTCATGGCATTTGCTGAACTTGATAGGGTTCTTTTAGGGTTTGTAGACCTACTGAAGTCCTTATCTCTAATTTATCAGATCTACAGCTTCGTGGAGTACACTTTCTCTAACTAACCAGCAGGTGGCGTCCACGAGCCACCTGTTCTCCACAAGCCAGTTCTCCCCTGCTTAGCCTTTTTGGTGAGTGGGGGAGTGAGTCTTGTGGGGCCCAATTGGTGTACCAAGCTTGCGTGTGTAGTTGGTGTTGCCTGCCCTGTATGTGGGGCGTGTTTCTGGGCAGTTGGGGAGGGGGGGTGGCCCTAACAATCAAATCTCCCTGATGATCCTAGAGTTTTAAAGCTGCTGCAATAGTCTAATCCTTCAGTTCAGTCCTGCCACAGTTTGTCTCTGCCACTGACCCACAAGTCTTTGGTATTGGCGTATGGCTCCTGAGACTTGCAAGTGGGCCCCTCTTCCAGGCTGTGCACCCCGGGTCCTCTGTTGAGGGATGACTGTGCTATGTCACAGGTGAGTGCCGTCCCCCCAGGGCAGTTCTGGGCTGCTGGGCTGTGTAGGGAGGCTCCCAGTCTGCTCAAATGATGGCTGAATGGGGCTTTGTTAATTCACACTGCTCCACCTTCCCAGCTCTGGGACAATCAGCTGAGGTTGCAGGGAAGGCTAATGTCCACGCCCAGTTTTGTGGTGTGTGCCTGTTATTTGAAGCACTTCCGTCACACTGGGTTGTCTGGGGCAGCTCTGGGCTATGGGGCTGGCGATGGGCAGGAGTGTTTCCTGTCCACCAGGATGGTGGCTGTGAGTGGACACCCCCCTTTTCTTGGGAAGTTGTGTTGTTTATTGAATTTTCTCAGCCACTGGATTATTGCCTTTTGTCTCAGAGCTCTCTTAGTTCTGCTCTTGACTTGACGTGCCCAAATTGCAATTCTTTGAAGCTTTCTGTATTGGGCTTCTTAGAGTAATTGTTTTAGAAAAAGAAAAAAGGATTTAAAAAAAAAAAAAAAAAAACGGCCCTCCTCAGAGATCTAATGGGTTATTGAAATGCTAATAGACAAAGCAACCAGGGTCATTAAGGAAAGGTCCACAGGGCAGAGAGATCAGCTTTTCTTCGGGATTTGCATATGCGCCTCAGGGCCTGAGCTCGGGCTTGTGCTCTGCCCTTCCCCCTTCTATGTTCACCAGAACTCCAAAAATCTTCCGCTTTTATTTTGGAGTTTTTCGTGTTGTTTTTTTTCTATGCCTGTCTCCTCTCTGCTGGGCTGGGTGCTCTCAGAGTCTCTGGTCTCAGTCTATCTATGGTTGGAGTTTGAATCAGTAGAATGAGTTTCCGATAAGAGCAGCCACTGCAGTTCTCCCTTCTCCTTCCCGGAGCTGACAGCCCCTCCTCCCCCGGGACTGAGCCTGGCAGGGAGGGGCGCGGGTCCCCTGGCCGCAAAAACTTACAGATTTCGCTGATCTCAGCAGTTCCACGTTTTCATGAGTGTTGTATGAAGTATGCCCAAAGTCAGATTGCTCTGTGGTGTCCAGTCCACGCAGTTCCTGGCTTTTTACCTACTTTCCTGGAGGAGTAACTAAAACTTACAGCTCACCAGTCTGCCATCTTGCCCCGCCTCTTGTTTTTATGTTTATCATAGAGGAACACAAAGGTGGTCTAAAGTGTAGGAAAGGTCCCTGTAATGATTTTCATCCTGGTGTCAGCACTGTGTTCATTACTACCCCTTTTACCCATCTTCTACCCTTCTGTAAAACACAGTAGCTCTAGAAGAGGAGAGCACCAGAATCCTAATGAGATCCACACACTGATAAGTATTTCAAAAAAGAGAAAATGGACCTAGAAAGGTTTGGTCTACTTCACAATTTTGTCTATAGCCAGCCAGTTTCACATACTTAAAAAGAGGCCTTTAAATTGTTGGAAAAAATTGAAAATAAAGATAAAAATGAATACATTGTGAAAAATTAAAATTGTGTATACAGGATCCAAAAATAACAACCAATAACCAATTTATAAAAAGAAAGAAGTTATCACATTTTTTTTATATTGATACTTGATGATAGGAAAGGAGCTGTATCAGTTTGTATATATTATGTCCCCAGAAAACACCATGTTCTTAAATGCAATCTTAGGGGGCAGACATATTAGTGTTGATTAGGTTGGAATCTTCTGATTGAGTATTTCCATGGAGATGTGACCCACCCAACTGTTAGTGACACCTTTGATTAGGGTGTGACCTCTTGATTGAATGTTTCCATGGAAATGTGGCCCCGCCCATTCAGGGTGGGTCTTGAATAGTTCAATGGTGTCCTATATAATGAGCTCACAAACAAAGGGACACCAGAACAACTGAGAGTGACATTTGGAAGAACAGCTGCAGCTAAGAGGACAAAATTCCCCAAAAGCAACATTTTGAAGAATGCACAGTTGCTGAGAGAGGAGCTGGAAATCATCCTGGGAGCAAGTGGACGCCAGCCACATGCCTTCCCAGCTAACAGAGGTTTTCCGGACTCCAGTGGCCATCCTTCAGTGAAGGTACCTGTGCTGGTTTGAAAGTATTATGTCCCCTAGAAAAAGCCATATTCTTTGATGCAGTCTTGTGGGGCAGACATTTTGGTGCTGATTAGATTTGCATGGAAATGCGCCCCACCCAACTGTAGGTGATAACTCTGATGAGATATTTCCATGGAGGCATGGCCCCACCCATTCAGGGTGGGCCTTGATCAGTGCAGCCATATAAATGAGCTGAAGGGCAGAGGGAACTCAGTGCAGCTTTGAGTGATGTTTTGAGGAGCAGCTACAGCCAAGAGGGACACTTTGAAGAAAGCACAGGAACTGCAGATGAGAGACAGTTTGAAGATGGCCCTTGAAAGCAGACTCTTGCTCCAGAGAAGCTAAGAGAGGAAAAATGCCCCAAGTGCAACTAAGAGTGAGATTTTTGAGGAACTGCAGCCTAGAGAGGAATGTCCTGGGAGAAAGCCATTTTGAAACCAGAACTTTGGAGCAGACGCCAGCCACGTGCCTTCCCAGCTAACAGAGGTTTTCCGGACACCATTGGCCATCCTCCAGTGAAGGTACCCGATTGTTGATGTGTTACCTTGGACACTTTATGGCCTTAAGACTGTAACTGTCTAACCATATAAACCCTTTTTATAAAAGCCAATCCATTTCTGGTGTTTTGCATTTTGGCAGCATTAGCAAACTAGAACAGTACCCTATTGCTGATGCCTTACTTTAGACACCTTATGGCCTTATGACTGTAACTTTGTAACTAAATAAACCCCCTTTATAAAAGCCAATCCATTTCTGGTATTTTGCATAACGGGAGCATTAGCAAGCAGAACAGGAGCATAAAGCTCAAACTCCTAACAATGCTTCCATTTCCTTTTTTCCCTTATCATTTCAAAATCACAAGCTTAAAACATTTGTCAAATTCAAGTTGAAAGACTAAAAAAAAATATATAATTTTGCTCTTGAGATTGAATAGTCATACCAAATTTTCTCAGCTTGATATTGCAGAAGGGCTTGCTTTTCTGGTCTTTATAAAATAACTGAAGATTGGGAGTTAATTTGGCTGACTTCATTAGAAGCTCACCCGTGATTAAAATATACTAGAATTCGCAAAGCTATTTCACTTTTATCCTAATTGTCTGGCAAGAATATTAATTGCTGTCAAATTGAAATAAACCATTAAAGTTTTCGAATGACTAAACTGTTTATTTTAATTACAAATTAATAAACCATTGCTAATTTATAAATATAAGAAAATTTAAGACATAAGAATTCCTTACCTGTTGTACAAATTTCTGATCAATGTATCGCTTTGCAATGCTAGGCTGGAAATCAGGGCTTTCCAAAAATCTCAAGAAGAATTCATACACCAACTATGAGAAAAAAAGAATCAAATAAAAGCTAAGACAATGCCTATAGAATTCTACCCTAAGGGATCATTTCATATCAAAAATGTACCTCTCAAAGTCTGAACACTCTACCAACTTAGTAGGAAGACTTTGGATCTCATTATAAAATGTGATCAGTTGGTAATAGTTTTTAAAAATACAGTTTTAAAAAAAACTATATATTCACAATTTGGTCTCCTAAGCTGGTAAACTTATGGATTTATCACTTTGCAACACTCATTGAAAAATGTTCAATGACAAGAGCTAGAAAATAATGAGGCTGTCTACAAAATAGTTAACTAGAAAGATGACTTTGCAGTCCATTCTCACCAAAAACATGTTCCTTCCCCACTAGAATATGAACCTACCTCAATATATCTCTAGAGTTCCTTAAATCCTTATCAGAAACCTCTAGATAAGAATAGACTGGGTTTAAAACCAAGTCTATCAAAAGGAAGTATCTCAATAAAAAAACAAAAAAACAAACAAACAAAATAAACATTTGTCTTCTACAAAACTAAAATGAAGAAATAAAAATTAAAGAAGCCAGCATAACCTATTCACACCTGGGAAACAATGAACCAATTATATAAGTACAGGACTAGTGAAGGAATGGCTGTGTACCATGAAAATAAACTAGAAGTCATAGCAGACCTTCTACTTAAGCACGAGCCTAAAAAGTAGTAGCAAATGTTTATTTGCTACCACAAATCAGAATTAAAAGTAGAGTTTGCTTCAGCCTGCCATTGCACTGACACTGTACAAAGAAAAGGAAGAAAATATGCCCCATCACATACTGATCACACTGTTGAATGCAAAGGACAAGGACAGAATTCTGAAAGCTGTAGGATAAAAGCAATATGTTATGTTCCAGGGAGTCCCAATTAGATTGAGTGCTAATTTCTCATCAGAAACCATGGAGATAAGAAGACAGCACTTAAAGTGCTGTGGGAAAACAACTACCAACCAAGAACTTAATAGCTGGTAAGCCCGTCTTTCAAAAATGTGGAGAGATTAAGACATTCCCAGAAAAACAAAAGCTGAGGAAGTTCATTACCACTAAACCTGTCCTACAAGCAATGCTAAAAGGCAGTTCAGACTGAAAGAAAGGTACCAGACAGCAGTTCAAAGTGGTATAAAGAAAGACTGCCAGTAAATGTAACCATTTGGGTAATTACAGTGCCAATACTATTGTATTCTTTGGTATGTAACTATACTTACCGCCTATAGGTGGTAAAATAAAATGCAAATGCACAAAAAAGTAATGCTGTATCTATGGTTTTATACATACAATATGTAAAGATATAATTATAACAAGTATAAAAAAAGGTGGAGGGACAGATAGGTATAGTAACAGTGTGTGTATGATTTTGAAGTCAAGGTGATATCAAACCAAATATGATTGTTACAGATTTAGGATTTTAAGTTTTAATCTCATGGTAATCACAAGGAAAAGGTATAAAAAATATATCCAGATAGAAATGAGAAGGGATTCATTATGGTATAATACAAAAAATCAAATAATATAAAAGTAGGCACTAACAAAAAGAACTGAGGGACAAAAAAGTGTAAGACTTACAAAAACTAAACAGAAAATGGCAGAAGAATGTCCTGCACTATCAGTAGTTCCTTTAAATGTGAAATGGATTAAATCCTCCAATCAAAAGACAGAGACTGGCAGAAAGGATAAAAAAGCATGATCCAACTATATCCTGTTTATAAGAGACTCACCTTAAATTCAAAGATGTACATAAGTAGGTTGAAAGTGAAAGGATGGAAAAAAATATACCAAAAGAGAGCTGGGGTAGCTATACTAATATCAGGTAAAATAGACCAAGTGAAAAAAAACACTTATGAGGGACAGTCATTATATACTGATAAGGGGTTAATTCAACAAGAAGACATAACAATTATAAATGTATATGCACCCAAAAGAGGAGAACCAGTATATGAAGCAAATTCTAAGAGATCTGAAAGTCGAAATTGACAGCACTACGTTAATAGTAAAAGACTTCAATACACCATTTTCAATAATGGATATAAAATCTATACAGAAGATAAAAAAGTAAGTAGAATACTTGAAAGATACCCTAAACTAACTAGGCTTAACAGACATTTATAGAACACCCAGTAGCAACAGAATACACTTTCTTCTCGAATGCACATGGATCATTCCCCAGGACAGACCATATGTTTGGTCACAAAATAAGTTTCAATTCAAAAATACGATCCAACCACAGTAGGATGAAGCTAGAAATCAGTAACAGAGGGAACAATAGAAAATTCACAAATATGGGGAAATTATACAACATACTTTGAAATACTTTAAAAATACTTTAAAAAAACCTATGGATTAAAGATGAAATCACAAGGGAAAGTAGGATATATCTTGAGGCAAATAAAATGAAAATACAAGATACCAAAATTATGGGATGCAGCAAAGGCAGTGCTTAGAGGGAAATTTATAGCTCTGAATGTTTACATGAAAAAAAAAAAAAAGATTTCAAATCAGAGACCTAACCTCAAAACTGAGGAACTAGAAAAAGAAGAGCAAACTAAAACCAAAGCAAGCAGAAGGAAGGAACTGACAGAGGTAAATGAAATAGAGGTTGGAAAAAAAAAAACAAAACACAGCAACATAACCAAAAGTTGGCTTTTGAAAAGGCCAATAAAACTGATGAACTTTTAGCTAGACTGGTGAAGAAAAAGGATACAAATGATTAAAACCAGAATTGAAAAGGGGTACATTGCTACTGACTCCACAGAAATAAAAAGAATTATCAGAGGGTACTATGAACAACTGCACTCCAAAAAATTAGATAACCTAGATGAAATGGATAAATTCCTAGAAACATACAAACTACCTAAACTGACTCATCAAGAAATAGAAGATCTCAAAAAAAAAAAAACCAATAACCCGTAAAGAGATTGAATCACTAACCAAAAACCTCCCAACAAAGGAAAGTCCAGGAAGAACGGCTTCACTGGAGAATTTTACCAAATGTTCCAAGAAGAATTAACACCTGTCCTGCTCAAAGTCTTCCAAAAAACAGAAGAGGAAAGAATACTTTAACTCACTGTATGAGACTAACATCACCCTCATACCAAAGCCAGATAAAGATTCCACACAAAAAGAAAATTACAGACCAACATCTATGAATATAGATCCAAAAATCCTCCAGATTGAGAATTTATGAATATAGATGCAAAAATCCCACCAGATCAAATGCAACAGCACATTAAAAGAATTATACAAAGCCATCTTGAAAAGGAAGAATGAAGTCAGAGGACTCAAACTTCCCAATCTTAAAACTTATTACAAAGCCAGTGTTCTAGTTTGCTAATACTGCCAGACTGCAAAACACCAGAAATGGATCAGCTTTTATAAAGGGGGTTTATTTGGTTACACAATTACAGTCTTAAGGCCATAAAGTGTTCCAGGTAAGTCATCAACAATCGGGTACTTTCACTGGAGGGTGACCAATGGTGTCCGGAAAACATCTGTTAGCTGGGAAGGCTGGCGTCTGCTCTAAGTTCTGGTTTCAAAATGGCTTTCTCCCAGGATGTTCCTTTCTAGGCTGCAGCTCCTCAAAAATATCACTTTTAGTTGCTCTTGGGGCATTTTTCCTCTCTTAGCTTCTCCGGAGCAAAAGTCTGCTTTCAATGGCCGTCTTCAAACTGTCTCTCATCTGCATGTCCTCTCTCAGCTCCTGTGCATTCTTCAAAGTGTCCCTCTTGGCTGTAACAAAGCTCACTCCTTCTGTCTGAGCTTATATAGTGCTCCACTAAACTAATCAAGGCCCATGCTGAATGGGTAGGGCCACACCTCCATGTCAAGTATCCAGTGAAAGATCTCACCCACAGTTGAGTGATCACATCTCCACGGAAACATCCAATCAAAAGTCTCCAACCCAATCCACACCAATATGTTTCCTGCCCACACAAGACTGCATAAAAGATAATGGTGTTTTGGGGGACATCATATATCCAAACCAGCACATTCCACCCCCTGGGTCCCAAAATGACATGATCTTTCCATAAACAAAATACATTCATCCCATCACAATATCATAGAAACTTAAATCATTTCAGTAACAATAGTTAAATACAAGATCCCATCAAAATCAATTATGGGCGTGGTCAGTCCTAAGGCATAATTCTCCTTTAGCTGTGGATCTGTGAAACTTAGAACAAGTTATGTGCTTCAAATATACAAAGGAGGGAAAGTCATAGGATAAACATTCCCACTGCCATAAGGAGAAACAGTAAGGAAAACAGGATTTAAGGGACCAAAACAGTTCCTAAAATCTGCAGGGCAAACTCCATTAGATTTCAAAGTCTGAGAGTCATTTACAGAATGTTTTATCCTTGGGGCTTGAGAGAGTGGCTTTCCCACACTTTTCAAAGGCTTATTCGGCAGACTTTTACTCTCCAAATGCTGTGGTGAGTGTGTCAACACATCCACATACTGGGGAAACCACCTTCTCGGCCCTACCCTCCTCTAACATTGGGGCAGCACCCGGATTCTCTTCCATCTCCAGGGCACACGCTCAATCCCTTCAGAACAGTGGGGTGGTGGCAAGGCTCTACCCAGTCCCCTGAGAATGTGCTCCATCCTCTTTGAGGCCTGAGGTGGCAACACCTTTCCTGAACATCGTGGTGGAAGGCTCACCCTCGACCTCCAGGGCAAACTCACCCTTTCTGTGCACATGGGCCACTCCGCTCTCCCATTCCGAGACCTCTTGACTCCAGACCTCAATCTCCATGGCTCCGTCTTTGAAGAAATTTTTCCTTCAATTTGTTCCTTGTCTGTCTCCTCCAGTTCAGAACAGCAGTGGTTCCATCTATAAAGATCTCGCAAAAATTCTGTTGGCTTCACATGAAGCACACAGGGGTCAAAGCTGTCAGACAACAGGATTTTCCACAAATCCTTCTGGATAACTCCATTTCCAATCCTGGCTTGTACTGAAATGGTGGCTGGGTTCCATGTTTGGTTAAACCCTCACGTTGGGCTGTAGCTTCTGGCATTCAACCCCCTGAAAGCCCAGAATTTTCCAAACCATCAGTTTCTGGTTTCTTTGAACCCAAGAGTTCAGTTCTAAGTTTCTCTATCTCCGCTGTCATTTTAGTATAAGCTGCAAGGTGAAGCCATGCTATATCCACAACTTTTAGTTTGGAAATCTCATCAGCCAAGTATCCCAGTTCGTCACTCTCAAATTCTGTCTTCTATACAACACCAAGATTCAATGTTGCCGAATTCTCTGCTTTAAAACAAGGATCATCTTTCTTCCAGTTGGCAATGACACATTCATCATTTCTGTTCAAGGCCTCATCAGAAGTATCTTTAGAGTCTGTATTTCTACCGATAGTCTCTTCAAAGCAGTTTAGGCCTTTTCTGTCAAGCTCCTCACAATTCTTCCAGTATCTTCCCCTTATCCATTTAAAAAGCTGTTCCAACATGTTTGGTATTTGCAATCTCAGCAGCACCCCACTTCTCTGGTACCAAAATCTGTTCTAGTTTGCTAATGCTACCAGAATGCAAAACACCAGAAATGGATCGGCTTTTATAAAGGGGGTTTATCTGGTTACACAGTTACAGTCTTAAGGCCATGAAGTGTTCAAGATAAGTCATCAACAATTGGGCACCTTCACTGGAGGATGTCCAGTGGTATCTGGAAAACCTCTTGTTAGCTGGGAAGTCACATGGCTGGCATCTGCTCCAAAGGTCTGGTTTCAAAATGGCTTTCTCCCAGGACGTTCCTCTTTAGGCTGCAGTTCCTCAAAAATGTCATCTTAGTTGCTCTTGGTGTGTTTGTCCTCTCTTAGCTTCTCCGGAGCAAGAGTCTGCTTTCAACGGCCATCTTCAAACTGTCTCTCATCTAAGCTACTCTCTCAGCTTCTATAAATTCTTCAAAGTGTCCCTCTTGGCTGTAGCAAAGCTCACTCCTTCTGCCTGAGCTTATATAATGCTCCAGTAAACTAATCAAGGCCCATGCTGAATGAGTGGGGGGCCACACCTCCATGGAAATTATCAGATGAAAGATCTCACCAACAGTTGAGTGATCACATCTCCAAGGAAACATCCAATCAAAAGTCTGCAACTCAATCCACACCAGTATGTTTCCTGCCCACACAAGACTGCAACAAAGATAATCGCATTTTGGGGGACATAATACATCCAAACCAGCATACACAGTAATCAAAACCACCTGGTACTGACACAACGACAGACATGTAGACCAATGGAATCAAATTCAGAGCTCAAAAATGGAATCTTACATTTATGACCAACTGATCTTTGGCAAGGGGATGAAGACTACTCACTTGGGAAAGAATAGTCTCTTCGACAAATAGTGCTGGGAAAACTGGATCTCCATTTGCAAAAGAATGAAGGTACACCCCTACCTCACACCATATATACATATTTCTTTAAAGCCTCAAAATGGATCAAACACCTACAAATAAGAGGCAGAACTATAAAACTCCTAGAACAAGTAGGGAAGCATCTTTAGGACCTTCTGTTAGATAATGGTTTCTTTCTATCTTTTTTCACTATTTATCATTTTAATACAATTTTATTGAGATTTACTCACTCACCATATAATCCATCCAAAGTATAAAATCAATGGCTCACAATATCATCATACAGTTGTGTATTCATAACCACAATTTTCAAACATTTTCATCACTCCAAAATAAAGAAAAAATATATAAAAAAATAAAAACACCCAAACCATCCCATATCCCTAATCCCCCCCTATTATTTATATACTTTTGTCATTATTTTATTAGTCATCTGCCTATACACTGGTTAAAGGGAGTGTCAGTCACCAGGTTTTCACTATCACATGGTCACACAATAGAAGGTATATAGTTATACAATTATCACCAAGAATCAAGTCAACTGGATTACCATCCACAGATTGAGGTATTTCCTTCTAGCTATTCTAATACACTAGAGACTAAAAAGGAATATCTCTATAATGCTTAAGAATAACCTCCAGATTTACCTCTCGACCCTACTTGAGATCTCTCAGCTTTATTTTGTTTGACTTCTTTTCCCCCTTTTGGTCAAGAGGGCATTCTCAATCCCACAATGGCAGGGCCAGGCTCATCCCTGGGACTCCTGCCTGTCCCTCAATGCCAGGGAGCTTTACACCTCTGGGAGGCATACACCTCTGGGAGCCATGTCCCACGTAGACGGGACGGCAGCGAGTTTATCTGCAGAGTTGGTGTAGAGAAAGAGGCCACATCTGAGCAACAAAAGAGGCTCTCTGGAGGTGAATCTTAGGCATAATTATTAGTAGGCTTAGCTGCTCTTTTACAGGAATAAGACTCATAAGGGCAAGACCCAAGGTCTAGGCAATGGTTTCTTAAACTTTATACCCAAAGCACAAACAAACAAAAGAAAAAATAGATAAATAGGACAGCATCAAAATTAAAAACTTCTGTGCCCTGAAGATTTTATCATGAAAATAATATGATAACCTTACATAATGATAGAAAATACTTGGAAACCACATATCCAATAAGTGTTTAATATTCAGAATATATAAAGAAATCCTTCAACTCAACAAGAAAAAGAGGAACAACCCAATTAAAAAATAAGCAAAGGAGTTGAACAGACATCTCATCTCCCCAAAGAAAATACAGAAATGGCCAAAAAGCACACATGAAAAGATGCTCCTTAGCCATTAGGGAAATGCAAATCAAAACTACAATGATACACCATTTCACACCCATTAGAATGGCTACTATTAAAAAATGGAAAATTACAAGTGTTAGAGGGGATGCAGATAAATAGGAACACTCATTTGTTGCTGGTGGGAATGTAAAACGGTGCAACCACTGTGGAAGACAGTCTGGCAGTTCCTCAGAAAGTTAAGTATAGAATTACGTATGACCTGGCAATCCCACTTTTAAGTATATACCCAAAAGAATTGAAAGCAGGGACTCGAACAGATATTTGCACACTGATGTTCATAGCAGCATTATTCACAATTTCCAAAAGATGGAAGCAACCCAAGTGTCCATCGACTGATGGATGGATTCACAAGATATAGTATATGTACATAATGGCATATTACTCAGTCATAAGAAGGAATGAAGTTCTGATACATGCGACAACATGGATGAACCTTGAAGACATCATGTTGAGTGAAATAAGCTAGACACAAAAGGACAAATATTGTATGATCTCACTGATAGGAAATAATCAGAATAAGCAAATTCATAGAGTCAGAATCTAGACTATAGGTTACCCTGGGATGGGGGGCAGGTAGGGAATAGGGAGTTAGTGTTTAAAATGTACAGAGTTTCTATTTGAGACAATGGAAAAGTTTTGGTAATAGATGGTGGTGGTGGTAGCACACTGTGAATATAATTAACAATACTGAATTATGTATTTGAATGTGGTTAAAGGGGGGGAATTTTAGGTTGTATATATCGTACTAGAATAAAACTCTTAAAAATGTTCAAAGACTGCAGAACTTTTCACACTATCCTGCTGCATGTGATAAAATGTTAACTGACCAGTTAATGAGAATTTCATGCTTTTAAAACCTTTGCATTATTAAATATAGTGTCACTAATTTTAAACCAACTGTGGCATGAAATTCAGATAAACTTCTAATATAATTTCATTAAAAAATAGTTTATCAACTTCAGATTTTCTAATTCTATAAGCTCTGCTTGGATGATAAATCTTAAAATTTTTATCAGCTTTCACTAATGCTAAGTTCCCTCTCCTCCATTTAATGTGGAAATATAGGTGCTATGCAAAACAAATAAATTAATCATATTGCCTAAAGTCCCAAATAAATTAATCATATTGCCTAAAGTCCCAAATATTCTAAATAATAATTTTCTGTCTCTAAAATGGAATGGCGCTAAAAATATAAATAGAAGTCCTTGCAAAATAAAAAACCAACAATTTAATTTTAAATAATAACTAGCACCCAAATATAAATCAAGGTTCCTCCTATCTCCCAGGGATAATATAGAAAGTTGCTGATTTTGCTGATTATCCTGTTGTTTGTTGTTTAAAACCATTTAGCATTTTATTCAAGATGGATTCTTCCTTCCAGAGCTTCTAACTTTGTGGCAAGGGCATTGTTGGTTTGCTAACCTAAAGCCCATTTCGTTCTCCTTGCTTCGTCTCTACTACTGAAGCTGGACAAATTAAATATTCACACTTTGTCTGCCTTACATCTGGAGTGGCCAATAAGAGTAAGCAGAGACCTGATGGAGGGCTTCTAAGAAAACTTTTGTCTTCAGGATAAAAGGAATACCTACTACAGGTTCCATCCTTTTCCCATTTCCTTCCCTGAGTGTGACATCTTGTAATCATGAGGGAAAAAAACAAGAGAATTGCTCTGACCCTGATGCCGCTGTGCCTGTGAAGCAAGTTGGCCACATCTAATTTCCCACTTATTATGTGTCCAAATAAACTATTTGTGTACGCTACCCTCAGTCTGTTATTTGTAGCCAAAAGAATTCTTACATTGTACAAATCTAGATTTGCCCACAGACTACTCACTCAGAAAGTATCCTTCAAATAGAAAATAAAGTGGCCAAAGCCTGTGCCTAGGCAGTATCACTGTATCTGGGGAAGAAGGGAAGCAATAAAGAAAAGAAAGATAGCAGAAAATGGAAGAAAGATACAAGGCAGAATGCTGTACAAAGGTACTACTCTTTTGACCTTTGCATCCCCATTCTATGTACTCAAAGCCCTAACTGCTATTAATTTTATTTTAATTAATATGTTTTTTCCAGTAGTTGTAAGATTCATTAGGGTAGGCTTAGAACCTGATTTATGCCTCATTGTATACCAGAACTAAGCAGAGTATCTGGCACGTATTAACATGCAATTAGCATTTACTGGATGAATTAATAAAATCACGAATGGCTACTCTTTTTAGACTAGCAGGAATTGACCTGTCTGCCCCACCCTGGAAATATTAGAAAAAGGTGACAAAACACACCCAGAAAAATAGGCTTTAGCCCCAGATATTTGAAGAATGTCTTCTTAAACAAGATATTGATACATAATTCATACATCATAAATCCTACCATTTAACCTGTACAGTTTCGTGGTTTTTAGTATATTCAGAGTTGTACAACCATCACACAATCTAATTTTAGAACACTTCTATCACCTAAAAATGAAACCCAATACCTTTTAACCTATCATCCCACTAACCTCCCTCCCCCCAGGCCAAGGTAACCACTAATCTACTTTCTTTTTTATAATTTAGCCTATTCTGGACATTATATATAAATGGAATCAGATAATGAAGGTATAGACTGACAGTAAAGGTACATACACCAGAAATTATGGCCACAAAGCAGATAAAAACTGTAATGCAATATTTCAAAACAAACTAAAATAAAATTAGAATAGAAGCTATGAAGGAACAGCATAAAACAGAAATAGATTCAGAAATGAGATAACTAGACTGCCAAATTATATAAAAAGCTGATTGAGATAAAAAATAGATATAATAAAAGGTAAAATATACCTTAAGAATTGAAAACTAAACTAGAAGGAACTTAAGAGTGAATAAACATGAAAAATACAGTAAGAGAAAAGAGGATGGAATGAAGAAAAATTAAAAACAACCTGACAGAAGAAAGAGATTAAAAAAAAAGATTTCAAGAGAAAATCAGACATTTAGATAGAAGTGAAGGAGAGCCAACATATAAATAACAGGCATCCCTGAAGAAGACAAATAAAGCAGTATAACAGAAGAAATACTAAAAACTATTCAAGAAAACATTCCTTAAATACAATGCACTTTTATAGTGAAAGAACACTATTCAGCTGGAGAACCTGACCAAAACAGACAACACAAAAGTATGATCTAGTAAAGCAACTCAACATCAAAGAGGGGAAAAGAAAAAATATAAAAAACAAAAACAACCTTTCAGCATCTAGGAAAAAAGAACGGAAGTCTTTACATGGGGGATTGGGGAATAATATATTTAAGGTACTCAAAGAAAGTAGCTAAATCAAGGATTTTATATCAAATCAAACTGATCTTTAAGAATATAAAGATTATTGACAAACACCATTAAACAAGCAAGAACTCAGGGAATAATGTTTCCATGACCCTGTCTACTAAAGAGTATGCTTCAAACTACCAAGAAATAATTGGAGAAACTCTGACATAAAGGACTGAAGGTAAACATCACATATATCACCTGTAGATCTAGTAACAAATGATGGTGATAAAGGTGAAAGAATTTGTTGTATGATCTTACCAAGTAGGTTTTATACAACTATCAAAAACATGTAATGGGGGGAATGGAGAAGATTCAATGGAAAGCAGAAGAAACACAAAACTGCCATATAGATAATTACTGTGAGAGTAAAAAGGATAATACTTTACATTAGATATAAAGGAAGAGGGAAGTGGAGGAAGAAGAGATTATTTGCTAATTTCAGTATTGTTCATGCTAGGGAACCAACAGACACTAGCTGCAAAAGAGAGAGCTGAGGATATCACATAAAGGTGTCAGTATAAAGGTAAACATTAAAACAAAAATATACTCTTCTCAAATACCAAAAGAGGGGGAAAAGGAGGACAAAGAAAACATAGTTAAAAACTGGTAATTTGTTTTTTGTTTTTGTTTTTTGTATATATCATTCTATTCAATCATTACATAACCCTGTTTTATCACAGATTTTCCGAGGAAGAAGCAGACTAGAAAAGGTAAGCAGTTTAGCCAAGATTATATAGGTAGAAAAGTATCAAAACTGAAATTTGAGTAGAGGTCAGTCACCAGAATCATTTCCATTTTAGCATGTTTTGTAATGAATAATAATTCCCTTCTTAGTATTTGTTTATATAAACTTTTGCCCTGTTAAATTATGGCACATCTGTACCTGTATAATTACCCTAAAAAATAACTTTATGAGAACTAAAAAATCAAAATAAAAAACAAATTGAAAAGGGATAGCTAGTTGAATTATTTAGTAATAAAAATTTTTACTAATTAAGAGCAAGGAATTTAGAGTAACACTTGAGTTGTAAACCTGATTCTGTCACTTACTATTTGTGTAATCTTGGGCAGGTTTCTTGACCTCTGTGAGTTTAATCTAAAAGCTTAGCTAATATAAATTATCTATAAAATATGAATAATACCTACTCTGTAATGTCACCACAAGGTTTAATGAAATTAAGTATATAAAGAAATAATCACTATCTCTGGAACATGGTGAGTGCTCAATAAAGGGTAGCTGTTTTCATTGCTATTATAATAATTCTAAACCTATCAGCTGTGAAATGAAAATGGCTGAGGCTTTCTCCACTGTGCTGCTCAGGTTGAGAGAGAGAAAAAGGGACAGAAAGCCCCGCTCTAGGGCCAGTCCATGGCTCCCCCAGCTTCACCCACCGGCCAGAGATACCACCTGGTCCTCTGGGCTTCTATCCCGGGACAGAGAAGTCCCCCAGCTCTGCAAGATCAGTCGTCACTAAAAGCCTCTGTCTACTTGTTGGGGGTTTGTAGCTTGCGTTGAGCAGTCCACATTTGCCAATTAAAACCCCAGGTGGAGCTGGACTGAGGTATATTCACGTACTCAGAGAGTGCTGCTCTCTATCACAGCGAGGCTTTGCAGTTCGGGCTGCCGTGGAGAGAGGGGGCTCCCGGCTCAGGTCTGCAGTTTCTACTCACAGATTCCATGCTGTGATCTCAGGCATTCCTCTCAATCCAGGGTGGTGCATGATGTGTGGACAGTCATGGTTGTCCCGCAGCAGTTATTCCAGATCATTTACTAATTGTTCCTGGCTGTTTATTAGTTGCTCCAGGGGAACTACCTAGCTTCCACTCCTCTCTATGCTACCATCTTCTTCTGTCCAGTAATACTTTTAATGAAGATTTTATGCTGTGATCTCAGGCATTCCTCCCAATCCAGGTTGGTGTATGATGTGTGGACAGTCACGGTTGTCCCCTAGCAGTTATTCCTGTTTATTTACTAGTTGTTCCTGGTTGTTTATTAGTTGTTCCAGGGGGGCTAACTTCCACTCCTCCCTATGCTGCCATCTTGTCTCTCCCTCAACTAACCTGTTTTTAATTGTACATACACCATCCAACAACTAAAGCTAGACATACAACATAGAAACAAATTGAACACAAGCTGCTCCCCTTGAGGGTACTCAATATGGGACGGACTAGGATGGATCACATCTGAACAATGTGTCTTAGGGGAGAAGGCATCTCTATGCTTAGAGTGAGACAAAACTAAAAGTAATACTCATACATTTAGGACGGACTCCCACGCAGGCATGCACTTGAACATATATTGTATCTGATACACGGTACACAGACCATAGGCACAAAAACTATACCCATGGCGTTTACCCACCCACTAGCCAGTGTAACTGAGCATGCAGAAACCACCAGTGGCCACATATTATCTTAACCTGTGTGGGCCTGATTCTTGTTCTGGGCTTGTGCTTGCTCATAGCTTTAGGGATTCCCACATTTACAGGTATTCAAATACCCCTTGTACTCCCTATGAAATAGACTTTCAGCCCCTCCCTGGGTGCTCTATTGTATGACTTAGCACAAGTAATCCTTCGCCCCAGGCCTCTTCAACTTAATTATTTCTTACACTGCTCTAGCTATCTGCTAACTGCTTGTTCCTGTAGGACAAGTTCTGGGAAGGCAAGTCTAAGACAAGTTTCCTGGTTCAGCCTTTTAGGCTTCTGTCCGATAAATTTTCACTGACATACAGGCACCCTAACGTACACACAGGGGTTACTTTGCTTCCTCTGGAACAGGGCCAGGGATCCACAATGGAACATAGGCCGGCTCTACACTGTTCTGATGAAGGGGTGAGGAAAGTGTAGCAAGGGTGCCATGAGCTTTGAGTTCTGTTCTTCAACTGCAGCCCTTTAACTGTTTTCTGGAGTTTTGAGGAGGACAGCTATGCAAGTTTTAGCTAGTTGTTCAAAGATTCTGTGGGGGAATGGTACCATCAAGCATCTTAAGCTGCCATCTTGGTTGGCCAAAAGCCCCACCAAGTCTTCTTTTAATCTCTATAGGTTGGAGAAATGTCTATACTGAATATTTCACGTAAGTGGGTTTTTCCAATACATAACCTTTTACTTTAGCAAGATGTTTGGCTTCTTTCACTTAGCAAAACGTTTTTGAGGTTCATCTATTTTATAGCAGTTACCAATACTTCATTCCTTTTCATGGCTGAATAATTTTCTATTGTATAGCTATACCACATTTTGTTTCTCCATTCATCTGCTGATGGCAATTTGCATTATTTCTACCTTTGGGCTGTTGTAAACAGTGATGCTACAAACATTAGTGTAAAAGTTTTTGTCTGAACACCTATTTTCAATTTTGGGGAGGTACATACATAGAAGTGGAATTGCTAGGTCATATGGTAATTCCACTTTTTAACATTTGAGGTTTTCATAACACAAGCCTTTATTACTGATTTTGCAATGATCCCGAAGGGTGAATCGTCACACAACTGAATATGGGGCAGGAAGCCTATGTCTCCATCAGTCTCAATCAAGAAGACAAGGGCAAGCAATCAACCTCCAGAATGAACTAACTCGTCCATAAAAACAATGAAAAACAATTTGACCTGGGAGAAGAAATATGCGAACATGAAGATAAGTCAATGGAGATTATCCAGTTTGAGATGCAGAAAGAAAAAAGAATGTAGAAAAATGAGCAGAGAGCCTCAGAGACAGCATTAAGTTTGTATCAAAAGGAGTACCAGGAGAAGAGAGAGAAAAAGGAGCAGAAAGAATATCTGAAGAAATAATAGCTGAAAATTTCTCAAATTTGATGAAAGCATTAATTTATACAATGACCATTAGCCAAGAATTCAATATCCAGCAAAACTCTCCTTCAAAACTGAACAAGAAATTAAGACATTCCCAAATAAACAAAAACTGAGAATTTGTCACTAGCAGACCTAACTTACAAGAATTACTAAAAAAGATTTCTTTAGGATGAAACAAAAGATACTATACAGTAACTCAAAACCATAGGAAGAAAATAAAGGACATGGGTAAAGGTAATTCTATAGGCAAATACAAAAGACAGGACAAACGCATTTTTGTTTATAGCTCTTTTTCTTCTTCTATTATAAAACCGTGTTGATGGACATATAATGTATAAAGGTATAATTTGTATGACAATAATACCATAAAGGAGGGAGGAGGTAATGGAAATATATTGGAGCAAAGTTTTTGTATACTACAGAAATTAAGTTAAATCGCTAATTGTAATTCCCCAGGGCAACCACTAAAGAAAGAACTATATATATAGTTAAAGAAAAAAAACATGGACTTAAAATGTTACCCTAGAAAATATCTATTCAACACAACAGAAGGCAGCAATGGAGAAACAGAATAACAAAAAAAGGCATATAACACAGAAAACAAACAGCAGAATGGCAGGCATAAAAGCTACCTTGTCAGTAGTTACATTACATGTAAATGAATTAAACACTCCAATCAAAAGGCAGAGACTGTCAAAATCAATTTAAAAAACACAACAACCCTGATCCAACTATATGCTGTTTATAAGTGACACATTTAGATTTTTAAAAAAACCAAATAGATTAAAAGTAAAGTAACAGAAAAGATACACTGTACAAAAAGTAACCAAACAGAGAGCTAGAGTGGCTGACTATTATCAGACAAAATAAACTTTAAGAGAAAATTGTTAATAGAGACAAAGGACATGTTATAATGATAAGAGGGTCAACCCATCAGGAAGATATAACAATTATAAACATACTTGGCATTTAACAAGAGAGAACTACAATACATGAAGTAAAATCTGGCAGAATTGAAAACAGAAATAGACAATTCAACAATAAGAGATGGAGACATCAGTACTTCACTTTCAATAATGGGCAGAAGAACAACTAAACAAAAGATCAACAAAGAAATTAAAGACTCAAACAACATTATAAACCAAGTAGACCTAACAGAATTCTATAAAACACTACATCTCAAGCACATACAGAACATTAGGATAGACTGTATGCTAGGCACCTAAGCAAGTCTCAATAAAAGGACTTAAATCATTCAAAGTATATTTACCAACCACAATAGAATGAAACTAGAAATCAGTAACAGAAGGAAATTTGGGAAAGTCATAAACCTGTGGAAATTAAACACATTTCTAAAAAACACTAATGGATCAAAGAAGAAATCAGAATGGATATTTGAAAATAGTTTAAGATGAATGAAAACAAAAACACAACATGCCAAAACTTATAGGAAGCATGTGATCAAACAAAACTTTGGAAACAAATGTTCATAGCAGCTCCATTCACAAGAGCCAAAAGGCAGAAACAATACACAATGTACAAAAAGAGATGAATGGATAAAACAAAATGTGGTGTATCCATAAAACAGAATATTATTCAGGCACAAAAAGGAATGAAGTACTGATAGATGCTACAAATGGATAAATCTTGAAAACATTATACTAAGTAAAAGGCTGCATAAATATGATTCCATTTATATGAAATATCCAAAATAGGAAAATCCACAGACACAGAAAGCAGATTAGTGTTTGCCAGGGGCTGGACGAAAGGGCAGGAACTGCTTAATGGATAAGGGGTCTCCATTTGGGGAGATGAAAATGTTATGGAACTAGATAGTGGTGATGGTTGCAAAACACTGTGAAAGTACATTATGCCACTGAATTGTATACTTTAAAATGGTTAAAACGGTAAATGTTAACTGTATTTTACAACAAAAAAAGTGAAAAAAATATATAGACTACAGTAAAGTAGAGCTTGGAGGGAAATTTATAACTATAAATGCCCTTATTTTTAAAAATATAAATCTCAAATCAATAATCTAATCTTCTACCTTAAGAAACTAGAAAAACACTTGCGAACTAAACCCACAGCAGAAGGAAGGAAATAAAACTTATGAGAGTAGAGATAAATGAAATAGAGAATTGAAAAGCAAGAAGAAAAATCACCAAAAACAAAAGTTGGTTCTCTGAAAAGATCAACAAAAACTGACAAATCTTTAGGCAGATTGACTACAAAAGAAAGGAAGGGAAGGAAGGAGGGAGGGAAAGAGAGAGGGAGAAAATTCAAATTACTAAATGAAATTTATATCCATGAAAAAGGAAACATCACTAACAACCTTTCAGAAATAGAAGAATTACAACAGAAAACTATGAACAACAATATACAAACAAATTAGATAATTTAGGTGAAATTAACAAATTCGCAGGTAGTCACAAACTACCAAAACTGACTCAGAAGAAACAGATAATTGAATAGGCCTGTTACAAACAGAGAGACTATATTAGTAACTGAAAAACTTCCCATAAAGAAAAACCCAGGCCAGATGGCTTTACTGGTGAATTCTACTGCACATTCAAAAGTATTAAAAGCAATCTTTCACAAACTCTTAGAAAAAAATAGAAGAGGAGGGAACACTTCTCAACCCATTCTATGAGGCCAATATTACCTGGATACCAAAGCCAAAGACATCACAAGAAAACAAACAAACAACAACAAAAAAAACTGCATGAATATAGATGCAAAAGTCTTCAACAACATTTTAGCAAACTGAATCCAGTAACATATAAAGCACTATACAATATGAACAAATGGGATTTATCTCAGGAATCCAAGATTGGTGTAACATCTGAAAATCAATCAATGTAATCTCCATATAAATAAAGGACAAAAACCGCATCATCTCAATAGATGCAGAAAAAGCATTTGACAAATCTAACACTCTTTCATGGTAAAAACACTCAACAAACTAAGAGTAGAAGAGAATTTCTTCATTATGATAAAAGACATCTATGAAAAACCCACAGCTAACATCTTATTTAATGGTAAAAGACTGAAAGCTTTCCCTCTAGAATCCTATATTCATGGATCAGAAGACTTAATAATGTTAAGAAGGCAATACTCCCCAAACTGATCTACAGATTCAAAATGACAATGAAAATCCCAGCTTGGTTTTTTACAGAAATTAACAATCTGATCCTAAAATTGAGACAGAAATGCAAGGAATCAATAATAGCCAAAACAATCTTGAAAAAAGACAAAATTGGAGGAATCACAATTTCAAAACTTACTACAAAGCTACAGTAATCAATACCATAATAAAGGCAGAAGGATAGACTTATTGATCAATGGAATAGAATTGAGAAGGCATAAATTAACCCTCACATTTATGGTCAAGTGATTATCAACAAAGGGTACCAAGATAATTCAACAGGGAGAGAATAGTTTTTTAACAAATGTTGCTAGGACAACTGGATATCTACATGCAAAATAATGACTTGGATCCTTGTTTTACAATATACAAAAAAATAAACTTTAAAACTGTAAAAGCTAAAATTATAAAACTCTTGGAAGAAAACATGAGTAAATCTTCATGACCTTGGGTTAGGCAGTGGTTTCTTAAATATGACACCAAAACTACAAGTGACAAAAGAACAAAAAGATAAACTGGACTTCATCAAAATTAAAAACTTTTTGAGTGTCAAAGGACACCACCAAGAAAGTGAAAAGATACTCCATAGAGTAGGAGAAAATATTTGTAAATCGTATTTCTGACAAAGGAATTATATGCAGAATATATAAAGAAATCTTACAACACAACAATAAAAGACAAATAATCCAATTTAAAAATGAACAGAAGATTTGAACAGACTTTCAAAAAGGAAGATATACCAATGTCAATAAGCACTGAAAAGATACTTATCATTAGTCAAAAAATGCAAATTAAAACCACAATGCGATATTATTACCCACTCACAAGAAAAACTAGAATTAAAACTGTAAAAATGTTTAATATATGTAGTTTACAGTCAAAATATATTTATATCCCAATTTAGCTATACTTTTTTAACTTTTTTTAAACTTATTGTAGTAACATATACACAACTCAAAATTTCTGGTTTACCATTTTTAAGTGTATAGTTCAGTAGTAGTATATTCACAATATATCATCTTGTATATGCATTTATAAATAATATATGCATTATAAAATGATGTGAATCAAAATATCATCACTGATTACCTCTGGGTATTAGGATTTTTTCAATTTAAGGAATATATTTATTTTATAACCAGAAAAACTAAACAAAACAATAAATGCTATTTTTTAAAAAGTCTCCACAAAAAACTAAATGAAAAATAGGGTGGGGGGGAGATGATTTAGGTGTTCTTTTTTACTCTTTTTTTCACTTTTTCTGGTATAAGGAAAATGTTCAAAAAATAGATTTGGGTGATGAATGCAAAACTATATGATGGTACTGTGAACAACTGATTGCACACTTTGGATGACTGTATGGTATGTGAATATATCTCAATAAAAATGAATTTTAAAAAAGCAGTGATGGCAGGATCCAGGAAAGATGAAGTCTTACACTATGTAGTTTGTGTCTGCAGTCATTAAGCTTGTGACATTTCTTGTTAATGTATCTTAGGGGGGTAGATATTTGCATTTAAACTTTTTATTGCGCTAAACTGCCCCTCCCAATGGTGAAAGTTTGATTTTTAAAATTTGGCTTATTTTGTGTGATCTCTCTGTACCACTGTGTCTCTGACTAAATAAGGCAATTGGAATAAGTTATATCTCAGATATTCTTGAGTTGTAAAAAAAAAAAAAAAAATCTCCAAGAGGAAGTAATTAATTATCCTAAGAAGGAAAAAGAAGTCTAGAAAATGAAGTTTGTTCAAATAGGCTCCCTCAATACTATTTTGAGAAGAAAAAATAGTTATGAAAACACTACATAACATTTCATAATGTTACGAAAACCTATTAAAAGTCAAAGATTTTTAATATTCAGACACAAAATCTAAGAGAACCATGATTTCAGCAGAATACCAAAAATGTATAAATTATCAATACAAACTATGTTTCATACTTGTATGTGAGGCCAAGAGGCCTCAAGTGTGGGTTCATCCTCTTCTGGATCAAAATCTGGATTATCACTTGGAGGAAGAGTACGGAAGATGTTAGCACTGATCTATAAAGAAAAATAAATTTAATTTATTTTCTTGTTGTGTAACTGAATTCAACAACACAAAATGAAATAACTTTTTAGATCACTTTAAAAAAAAGTTATAGTTGTGGCTGTTAGAACTTAGTTCAAGACCTATTAGTCTGTTCAAGATATGAAGAAGGTAATTGTTTGTTTCTATCATTTCTCTAACCAATAACTCTGACTTCCTCGGATCCCAAGAAACTGAAGACTACCTTAGGATTCCTCTTTAAAAGAAAAGGAAAGGAAATTTTAGGGAAAGAGGTAAGGTTTTACTACTCTACCTATCCTTAACTTGATTTTTTTCTTCTCTCCACAACTTCCCCATATTCTCAAAAGTTTGGTAAAATATATTCTTTCTTATACACATATATACACACACTAAGGGGTAGGAGAGAGGGTAGAATATCTTCACTGCTATTGTGGACACTGTATACTCCATAATGATTTAATTTACTATATTTCATCTGATCTGAGCCTTTCTCTCTTTTTTTAAATATACTGACCTTCTGAAATTGGGAGTGCATCTTGAAATTCTTCATTTTCCATGAAATACATATTTATAATTCCATCTTTTGTATTATCTGTCTTGGTGCCAAGGCAACTAATTATATAATCTATTTCTCTAGCAAAGTTTAGACAATTCTTTGAAGAAAGATTAAAAGACTGAAAGACCAAGTAGCTCAGTAAACATTTAAAATTACTCTTTAGGAGTTGGTCATTTGAAATAAGTTATTTGGAGGCTACAGGATGAGACAAGGGAAGTTTTAAGGTATAAGCAAACTTCCAAATTATAAAACTATTCTAATGCAGTGGCATCTATGGTAGGTCAAATAACTGCTAATTGTCTATTACCAGTTATAATCATAAGACTTTGAAAAGACTAACTTAGAATTGTGATCACTTAGAACTCAAAGCCAGTACAGGAAGGCAGAGCCAATAAACATTCTGATGGACATCAAGTTCACAAAGAGTGGCAGAAAGCCATATAGAGAAAGCCATATAGAGAATTTGAAAAAGGAAATATATCCCTTTAGTGAGCATAATTAGTCCTTGAGATCATAATTGACTAATTGAGATCATAATTGACTAATTATGCTCACTAAATTTATTGTTGGTAGTAAACTAATTTATTGTTGGTAGTAAAACTACCAACTAATTTATTGTTGGTAGTAAAAGAAAAAGACAACCTTGCAGCCACCAGCAAAATTAACTATACAACAAATATACAAAATAGCTTTATAAAGGACTAAAGTGGCTCCACTCTTAGCTAGAAATTCAGTTACATACCCAAAATTAAAACAAAACAAAAACAAAACAAAAAACTACCTTTTGACTTGGACAAAAATTGAAAATATTAGTGTATCGCAAATTACAGAATAATTTGGCTCAAATATTTGAGTACTTTCAATATCTAAATGAACAATTTAGAGAGATTAAATAGGGTATCTTCCCTAGGACTTTCAAAATTTCTAAATACAAAGCATTTGAAATAGGTAACAGTGGGAAAATATTGCTTCCCGCAAACATTTTTTTATATAAAACAAAACAAAGAACAAAATAAGAACATCAATATTCCACATTTATATCCTCAAGCTGTCACTTCCTTTTTACTGTCTGAAGGAGTTAGAAAACCAATCACATTTTGATTAATGTTCTCTCTATAATTAATCTTTAAAATTTTTTAAAGTTTCTATTTTTGTTTCAAAAAAAACACAAAATTTTCTAAGTTTTCAGCTTTTGACAGGACTTCTAGCACAAAGTGTGAAAAAAGAACCCAATTAGTATGCTAAGGCCAAACTTAATTTTCCACAGATCTTTTCCCCCCTTTAGAAATCATTTCTCTGTTACTATTCAATCCCATAACATTAATTACCTAAAGGTCTGTGTAATCTTGAGTGTACCTTTTTCTCCTAAACTCTAGATCTGTGCTGTCCACTATAACTACCATTATCACTACCAAATTCCCAGAATCACTGGAATAAATGGATAATCTTTCAAAGGGACAAATTTGAAAAATATTCTTTGGGGTATGTTAATTATTATTCATTTATTAAAAATCAGTCTCATCAATTCATAATTATACCTCAGATGTTACTTGAATTTATATAAATCTGAGGAACATAACTCTAGAGGCTTACCATTTTTACTATATCAGAATACGCTGATTCAACAATTACACCACGATTAGTTGAAACATACTCAACCAGTTCATTCAGTGTTGCTCTTTTAATTTCTTTGCTCTTCAAGTCTGAAACAGAGTCCATGAAATCAAACAGTATGCAACACTGCTTCAACTTCTGACAGAAAAGTTCTTGTTGCTCATTTGAAGTGGCATCTACAAATAAAAATAAAGAAAACCTTAGAAATACCCAACTTAAAAGTTAAATTTTATTTGTTAATCTTTGTAGAAGCAATTCACATACATAAAACAAAACTTGAATGGCCTTTTCCTTAAATCTACTGAAGTTTTTCCTCTTAAAGTTAAATGATTGGTCTCTCACCCCTCACACCTCTTTTCTTGTGAGTGCCCACATGTCCTCTCACATGCATTTTTTTTTAATTGAGATTGTTCACAAACCAATTATCCAAAGATCCAAAGTATATAATCAATTGCCCAGGGTACCATCATACAGCTGTGCATCCATCACCACAATTAATTTTTTTTTCAATTTTTAGAATATTTTCATTGCTCCAGAAAAGAAATAAAGACCAAAAAAAAAGGAAACTCAAATCCTCCCATACCCCTAACCAACCACCCTCCATTATTGATTCATAGCTTTGGTATAGTACATTTGTTACTATTGATGAAAGAATGTTAAAATACTAACTGTAGTACATAGTTTGCAATAGGTATATATTTTTTCCCTATATGCCCCTCTACTATTAACTTCTAGTTATAGTGTCATACATTTGTTCTAGTTCATGAGAGAGATTTCCAATATTTGTACAGTTAATCACAGACATTGTCCACTACAAGATTCACCATTTTATACATTCCCATCTTTTAACCTCCAACTTTCCTTCTGGTGACATATGTGACTCTCAGTTTACCCTTTCTACCACCTTCACACACCATTTAGCACTGTTGGTTCGTCTCACAACGTGCTACCATCACCTCTGTCCATTTCTAAATGTTTAAGTTCACCCTAGTTGAACATTCTGCTCATAAAAAGCAACCACTCCCCATTCTTTAGCCTCATTCTATATCCTGATAACTTGGATTTCATGTCTATCAGTTTACATATTATAATTAGTTCATATCAGTGAGATCCTGCAATATTTGTCCTTATGTGTGTCTTATTTCACTCAGTATAGTGCCCTCAAGGTTTCTTCATCAATCCATTTTTTTTAAGATGGTTTTGTTCACACACCATACATTCCATCCTAAGTAAACAATCGTTGGTTCCCTGTATAGTCATGTATTTATGTATTCAGCACCATCACCACTATCTATATAAGGACATCTCCATTTCTTCCACAAAGGAGAAAGAGTCAAAGAAGATAGAGGGGCAAAAAAAAAGAAAAAAGAGAGAGAGAGGAAAAAATAAAAACATGGCAGCTAGAAAGCAACAAAAGGAAAGATAGCATTAAACTAAAGTAGAATAAAGAGTAGACAGCATCACCAATGCCAAGAGTCCCATACCCTTTCCCTATGTACCCCTCATATGCATTTAGCTTTGGTATATTGCCTATGTTATATTAAAAGAAGCATAATACACTATTTCTATCAACTATAGTCTCTAGTTTACAGTGATTATATTTTTCCCCCAATCCCACCCTATTTTTAACACCTTGCAATGCTGACATTCATTTGTTCTACCTCATGTAAAAACATACTTGTACCTTTTATCACAATCATTGAACACCCTAGGTTTCAGTGAGTTATACAGTCCCAGTCTTTATCTTTCCTCTTTCCTTATGGTGTCCCACATGCTCCTAATCTTCCGCTTTCAACCATACTCACAGTCATCTTTGTTGCGTGTACTTAAATTGTTGTGCTACCATCACCCAAAACTGTGTTCCAAACCTCTCACTCCTGTCTCTTCCTTTCTGTCTGTAGTGCTTCCTTTAGTGTTTCCTGTAGAGCAGGTATCTTGTTCACAAACTGTCATTGTCTGTTTGTCAGAGAATATTTTAAGCTCTCTTCATATCTGAAGAACAGCTTTGCTGGATATAGGATTCTTGGTTGGTGGTTTTTCTCTTTCAGTATCTTAAATATATCACCCCACTTCCATCTTGCCTCCATGGTTTCTATTGAGATACAGTCTTATCAAGCTTCCTTTGTATGTGATGGATCGCTTTTCTCTTGCTGTTTTCAGGATTCTCTTTTTATCTTTGACACTTGATAATGTGATTATTAAGTGTCTTGGCATAGGCCTATTCAGATTGATTCTGTTTGGGGTATGCTGTGCTTCTTGGATCTGTAATTTTATGTCTTTCATAAGAGATGGGAAGTTTTCATTGATTATTTCCTTCATTATTGCTTCTGCCCCTTTTCCCTTCTCTTCTCCTCTGGGACACCAATGACACGTACATTCCTGCATTTTGTTTTGTCCTTAAGCTCCCGAAGACGTTGTTCATATTTTTCCATTCTTTTCTGTTATCTGTTCTTTTGTGTGTAGGCTTTCAGGTGCCTTGTTCTCCAGTTCCTGAGTGTTTTCTTCTGCCTCTTGAGATCTGCTGTTGTATGTCTCCATTGTGTCTTTCATCTCGTGTTGTGCCTTTCATTTCCATAGATTGTCAGTTGTTTTTTCGAACTTTCGATTTCTACTTTATGTACACCCAGTGTTTTCATTATACATTTCATCTCTTTTGCCATATCTTCCCTGAACTTTTTGAATTGATTTAGTATTAGTTGTTTAAATTCCTGTAACTCAGTTGAAGTGTCAGTTTGTTCTTTTGAGTGGGCCATAACTTTGATTTTCTTAGTGTAAGTTGTAGTTTTCTGTTGTCTAGGCATCTGGTTTTCTTGGTTACCCCAGTCAGGTTTTCCCAGATCAGAATGAGCTCAGGTCTAGAAGGAGGCAACAGTATCACGGCTTCCTGAGGGTGTCTTAGATTGATACACCTTGTGAGGCCTCAAATCAATGTGCTTTTCTGCACAGGTGATGCCTGTCAGCCTGTCACTCCAGACTGGTATAAGGAGGTGTGACACATGGCTGCTTTCCCCTAGGCTCTGGGGTCTGATTCTGAATGGAAGGTGGGTAGCAGAGCTAGCACTGCCTCTTTCCTCTTTCCATTAGGTCCTTTCCTAATGACCCCTAGGGAGAGGTCATTAGCATTTGAATAGTCTCTGGCTGCTACCTCCGCCCTTATCTGGGTCTGAGTGCTGGGAACTGAAAATGGCTGAGGCTTTCTCCACTGAGTCAAAAAAGGGACTGAAAGCCCCCCTTCAGGGTCAGTCTGCAGACCCCCTCACTTTCACCAGTCGGCCAGAGACAGCATCCAGTCCTCTGGGCTTCCCCTCCCTCCCAGAGTGGTCCTCCGGCTCTCCAAGGTCAATCGTCACCAAAAGCCTCTGTCTACTTGTTGAGGATTCTTAGCTTGTAGTGAGCAGTCCACGCTTGTCAATTAAAACCCCAGTTGGAGCTCAGCTGAGCTATACTCACTTGCTCAGAGAGTGCTGCTCTCTAGCACCATGCAGTTCGGGCTGTGGGGGGAGGGGGTTCCCAGCTTGGGTCCTCAGTTTTTACTTACAGATCTTATGCTGAGATCTCAGGCATTCCTTCCAATCCCAGTTGGTGTATGATGAGTGAACAGTCACATTTGTTCCCCTGCAGTTATTCCAGATTATTTACTAGCTGTTCCTGGTTGTTTATTAGTTGTTCCAGGGGGACTGACTAGCTTCCACTCCTCTCTATGCCACAATCTTCTCTGCCATTCCAATACTGCTCTCTTAACCATCTGAGCACTCTGTCTAAATGTTTCTGCTGACTTTATCACCCTTTTATTTCAAAATACTAGTCTTCTCACTCTTAAAGGAAAACTGTTACCAAAGATTTGTTATTTGACCTTGTGAAAGTGAGGTGCTGAAATAGTTTAACATATTAAATATTACAATAATTGAAAGAGATTTTCTACCCTTTTGTTAGCTAAATTTGCAAAAGTGAAATATTATTCATATATTTAGAAATTGTAAAAAAACATGACAATGTTTTCACTGTCCATGTTTTTTTCCTGACACTGATCTGTATGATGTTAGATTCTTAGAAAAAATTACAGATCATAAAAACAACCACATTTATTTGTCAGTGATACTACTTTGCTCTAAAGCTTCCAGAATTTAACTTTTCCATAGCAATTTATTTAAACAACCTAATTCAGCTTTATTTGACATGAAATCTAAAAAATAAATAAATAAAATCTTAATCAGAAAATGAAAATATTTGCAAAGTCCCTTAAGAGACTAGAGAAATATGTAGAACTATTAAACTTCCCCACCTGGGGATTCTTGCTATTCTCTTAAGCAATAGGGCTCCCAATTTAATAAGCCAAGCCCTCAATCTTGAGTCTTGCCCTTATGAAACTTATTTCTGTACTGGCAAAGCTAAGCCTGCTTATAATTAATGCCTAAGAGTCACCCCCAGAGTACCTCTTTCGTTGCTCAGATGTGGTCTCTTCCTAAGCCAAACTCTACAAATAAACTCACTACCATACCCTCTAGATAGGATATGACTTCCAGGAGTGTAAGTCTCCCTAGCAACATGAAACATGACTCCCAAAGATGAGTCTGGCCATTGCATAATAGGATTAGTTGACCAAAAAAGGGAAAAAAAATTTTAGTGGCTCAAATAGAGTCAAGAAGTCATTCTAGAAGTTATTCTCATGCAAATTTCAGCCAGATATTGCAAACTGCCACAGTATGCCAAACGACCCAACCAATGGTGCTCCTAAAAATGCTAAAGAATACCCTGAGCTCCATCTTGCTCCTGCTTCTGTTCAGACTGTATATACAATTTCTCACCCAGTCTGTTTCTTCCAGATTAGAAACCTTTCACAACAAACTTCTCCTCATCAGAAGCTACATTCCTGTTCCCCATGCTCAACCAATCACCCTCAATAGCACAGCCAGGGACTTCTATGCTCCCACAAGTAGAGCCTGTGACCCAGTAACAACTTGAAGCAGCTACAGAAGACAGACCATCAGCCCAAATTCCTTTAAGTTTAAGGGAATTAGAAATCTCTGAGGCGGAAATTGAAGCAGGGTTAGAATTAGAGCAGTGGCTGGCAGTTGAGCAGAGGGCAAATTCCAAGAAGCAGTCAGGCAACAAGGAGAAAAATATCCCAGAAGAACAGCAATAAATAGCACCTGGAGCCAACGGCCCCACATGAGTGAGCCATCTATGGTGAAGCATCAACTAAGGAGGAAAAAGGGGAGAGTAGTAAAATAGGTAATAAAAATTACAGAAGGAAGAAAATGCAGATTGCCCCACTGTTGGGGCCTCTCACTTCTCACCCCTCTTTTTTTGCAAGAGTGTCCACATGTCCTCTCACATGCGTTCTTAATAAACTTTCTACCTGTTTTCTCAAATAATAATAACAAAGTTAAAATGGTTATATCGACTAAATTCCAATTAATAAATGATGTCTGCTTAATACTGATATTTAGTTTGAAACACTAGAACATGGATACCTCTGCTATTTGTAAATTTCCTAATAATGCAAAACTTATTAGAATGGAAATATATACTTGAGAAGGTGGTGATTATTTGGGCTATAAGAATCCTTCTCAACTTACACTGTACAGTTCTCTCAGCAATATCCATATCTATCTTTCTATCTATAAAGATACATAATAAAAAGACATATAGTAAAGATACATATATCTTTATAAGTAACAATTAAATTCCATTACAATGATGGCTTGGAGGAATAAGTACCGTATCTTTAAAGGCTAACTCAGTTCTAAACAGTTTTAAAATATTTTTAGCTTTTTTTTCTGAAGCTACAAGTAACACAAATTCATACAATATCTTAATTCAATATGTGATCACCTTTTATAACCAGTCCTATTCTCTCCTTTCTTCCTCTACCACCTCCTCAATGTAAAACCAGTCCTCTTTTTTCTCCAAAGGCCATGCCTTTGTTTATATTTTTCATACCTGCAATATCTTGCCATATTTCCTCCCCTTTGTCTCCTAATCCTACTCATCCTTTAAGAAAAAACTTAAATCCCACACTGTCTACAAAATTTCCCTTAAGTAGGTAAGGATACAATGAACACCTATAGTACTTTTCTGAACATCTATAATACTAATAATATAGTTGAGTATACGTTATCTTTAGGGTTATATTTAATAAATGCTTTCTTTATCACCCACCAGAAGATTTGTTTCCTCAAGGGCAAGGATCATTCCTTTTATTTCACTGATCAGGGTTTCCCTTTTCTTTCTTTTATATCTAGCAAAGGTTATAAAAGAAGTTGACAAATACTTGTTTGATGCCTGAAAAAATTATATAAACTCGAAGAATATTAAGATTATACTCTGAAAAACAGACTTTTGAGAAAGGAAAAAAGTTCAAAATTAGTGGATATAAAAATGGCATAAATACGAAGCTATTACATCATAGCAATGTTTAAGAATTGATAATAATTACCATTTTTGTCATCAAGGACCTACTTTGATGGTAGAGCTAAATGAATTAAATGAGATAATGATTGTGAAGGTGAACGCTTATATTTTAAAGTGGAATACAAATGAAAGGCATTTTTTTTTCTTATAGAACAGGCTAGTGGTACTTAACATATCAGAAGATACAAAATGATTTTTGGAACTGGCAAATAGTAGGTGCAGGAAAATGTTACACGTGAAAAAAGGAGTTTTTTTTTTCTGGGCACCTAACTCTTTGGTCTTTTCCAGAAGGAAGTCAATGTTTTCATGCTTCTCCATTCAATAATGCATTTCTTAGGTTAAAGATTTGAAATTGTTTTTTGCTTTTTCTCCCCTCTCAGCATTACCTAATTCTTGGATGGGATAGGTCACATCGGAATTTTCCCAAATTAGAAATATTTAGAAAGCAGTTAACATTTCAACTCCTTTGGCTCTGGGTTAATATCGAAGTTTACAGTCCTCCCTAATTTTTAGATATTAGGGACTAAAAAGTCTCTCTCTAATCTTTCCTGTAAATACATAACTATACATTTATTTACTATCTATTGAGCCGTCTGCTGTGCTATAGAATAAAACTTAGTAATACTATTGCTAACATTAGTGCTTCCTTCATGCCAAATACAACTGTAAATTTCTATAGGTATTGCTTTATTTAACCTTCACAACAATCCTTTGACGTAAGTTCTTAGAGTTAGAGATGATTTCTGCCTCTAAGAGCTTAATTAAAAGCAAGCTGGGTTGCGAAGACAAGACACAAAACATAAAAAGGTAATGCTATCAGGCAATAAACAAATAAATATAAAAAGTATTGCCATTTACCATCTATACACTGCCTATTCTCTACACATCTGGAATAAAAAATTTGAGAATGCTTAAAAAATTAAATATAAAAAGAACAATTAAAAATAAAACCAGAATTAACTAAAAATAGCAAAACTAATGAAAGGCAGTAATACCTGTAAAAGCTATGGATATTATAAGATATTTGACTGATGTTTATGCACTTTCTCTGTGCTGAGCTTCTTGGCAGCTAGGGTAAAACAGTTGTGGAGAGGTAGACCAGATAGTAAAAGGTAAATGTGAGATAGAGGAAGCTATTTGCCATCTACTATTGGTTGGCCTACTTCTAAGTTCAAGATATGCAACATCTTTATATAAGTCAAAAACATTTTTATAGTGGTTATCCTAGTAAGAAAAGATGGTGATTATGGTTTTCATCATTAAAAATTATGAAATATTTTGCACTTGGATGTTTAATATTAATGCTCCAATTCTTAAACACCTCTCTGAAACATCAGTAACTGAATTTTCTCATAACAAAAACAGGAAAAGCAAAATATATATTTTAATAAGTAGAAAAAAGATCAGACTATACTCTTTGTCTATACTGTAAAATTTGAATAACAATCTTTGAGGAAAAAGAATGCATAATAATTTTATATATTGAAAAGAATGCACAGAACAAGCCAAAAAGTACCTTGGCCACTTAATTCTTCAGCTTCTCCATTACAGGAATTCTTGCAAATGAAGTTTGTCACACTCAGTGATGGTTCAGTATGGCAATTTCTTATGTTTAGGCAGCAATGTTACATATTGTTTTTATTGGGCTGATGTTGATTATCCATTTGCCATTCTCTATATGTATAATAATGTCCATTCTGATACCAATGGGATACCATTGGATGATACCTTCACCTGAGATTATCCCTTCAATATTAACTGATGTTTTCAATCATAATTTCACTTAAAAGTTAAAAAAAAAAAACTCTGGAAAACACACACATTCGTAACCTTACAGTACTACATAATATAGCAACTGGGGTAGTGCTATATGCTAATAGGGTAACTGTTTGCATCATGGCCCATGTACAACAATGTAGTATTTGCTCAGCTATCTTGAATTTAATTGCCAAAGCAGAAGACCCAAAATTTTTTGTGGGGGTGATTTTAACCACATCAACTTGAAATGATATGTACCCATTTCAAATGGATATTAATTTATTCCAAAATGTGTAAATGAATTGTGGGTAAATAAGAGGTGAGTATTTAAGATCCTAGGACCTCCATTTCAACAAACAGAGAAGTCCATCCCCATACACACACCTATTAGTATACTTTCACCTCCCTGAATATTTATCTGGGAGGAATTCAAACCAATAACTACTATCATAATGTATCATATTCAAACGATTTCAGACACCTTAAGTCTTTATATTACTTCAATGCAACTTATTCACAATCTAAGAATATTAAATAAGGACATAAAATATCAATCTGTATTAATCTTTTCAAAGACTTCAGAGCTGATTTACAAAAAGCACCCATCTAAGCAATATTACTAAATCCCCAGAATATAAAAAGCACTGCATGAATATTATGAAAGATATGAGAAACTGCGATATCAAGAATTAACTTTAAAAAAAAATGTGCTTTGTTTTGCAGAATACATTAATTAGTTTAAATTTGACTGCTAGGTCTTCCCCATTTATTTCTAAATTCTTAAGTTATTTTCAATACCCAACTTGAAGGTGTGTCTCACTCACACTTTCAGAAATACTGCTCTACAGTACTGTTTTCCAAAGTTTGGGTTTACAACCCACTGTGGGTGGTAAGATCATTTTACTGGGTCAGAACCAGAATTTTTAAAAAGGAAAACAATATAAAGCATCGAAGTATATTGCATGTAAGGGTATTATTGAATGAAACTGTATATGGTACTGAGTTGTGACATAAAATGTGTTTCTTGCTATGATCTGCAGTCAAAGTTTAAAAGCCACTTCTCTACAATATGTATACTATTACAAATCCCATACCTTCAGGCATGCCCAAGATTACAAAGCAAATATTTAATGAAACTGGGATGCAAACCTCCTAGGATGCAAGAACAAGTTCAAGACCACTGTCTTTGAAATACCAAATGTTCCTTAAAAAGCTGTACTCTAAATATTTCCCCAATTAGTTAAAAATAACAAATTTGTTTATCTCCTCTTCTTCCATCCAAAATTAGGGGTGGGGGGATACAACTCCACAATAACAAAGAGAATAGGAGGATAGGCCTTTAGGAAGGGACTTGAACAAATTTCTGGAAAACTCAAAGTAGATGGAGAAGAGGCAGTTGATGAAACCAAGACAGAGGAAGTCACATCCTAGAATAAATAGAAAGGGGATTAAAGACAAGGGTTCTACAGAACTACAGATTAGTTCAAGACTAAGAAATGTCTGATGAAATGGGGGGAAGGGGGAGTGAAGATAGCTGAAAATAGGGCAAATGGTCTACTACCCTACTCCAAAAGGCAGCCAAGCATTCATGCCCCAGACAAAAAAAAAAAAAAACTGGCAGGTTCTTCCCTAAAGAAACTATTTCCACAAAAAGAACTGTCTTTTTTTTTTTTTTTTTTTTTTTTTTTGCATTTATTGAATAATTTAATTGAAGAAAGCAAAGGGAAAATCCATTATGACAAATCCATCATTTAGATCTTTTCTTCATTAGGTAGTGATTCTTTTTTTTTTTTTTTTTTAATTCAGTTTTATTGAAATATATTCACAAACCATACAGTCATCCATGGTATACAATCAACTGTTCACAGTATGATCATATAGTTATGCGTTCATCACCACAATCTATTTCTGAACATTTTCCTTACATCAGAAAGAATCAGAATAAGAATAAAAAATAAAAGTGAAAAAAGAATACCCAAACCATCCCCCCATCCCACCCTATTTGTCATTTAGTTTTTACTCCCATTTTTCTACTGATTTTTTTTCAATTTTTTAACTTTGTTTATCAAAAAATTAAAAACAAACAGGCAAACAACAACCAAAAAAACCCCACAACATTTCAAACAAAGCAATGGATTAAGGAAAACAAATAACCTAAAATAACTACTTTGCTTCCAATATAGAACTGTGTCTTTTAACTTTTAACTAGCTCTCTGCCCAACTACTCTAAGCAAAATCAGACAGTCAATAAGCCCTGCCAAAGAGATTTTTCTGTTCACTAATAAATATTAATGAAAAATAAATGATCATCAGACATTTAAGGAAAGTTTAAAACATGAAAGAAAACAAAGTAAACACTAAAGAAAAAAGACCCCAAAGGGATAATTTAGCACATCACTGTGAAAGTCAGATGCTTCAAAGAAGACTGAAAGCTTTCAGATTAAAAAAATATAAATCACCACAAAAGAACTAGAAGCAGGTATTCATTAGATATCTTATCAGCAAGAATTGATGGGGCTATGCCATTAGAATTCTGATGCCAACCTAGAACTATATATCTAGTCAACTACTAATAAAGTATAAGCCTTCAATAAGGGCATTTTCAGATTTCCAAATACTTGAAAAATGTCCTTTTTAAGGAAATCACTTAAGAGGCTATGATACAGCAATAAGGGAGAAATAAAAAGGCACAGAATCCAGGAGTAGTGCAATCAACCTAGAAAGCAAAAAAGGCATAGAGATCAACCAGCCCAGATTAGAGTAAGAGAAAAGAGGACTCCGGGAAAGTGGTCTCTAAAGGGGGATCAATAAGAATTTTATTACATGGAGATTTGGGGGAAAAAAAAATTGGGGGTATGTTAAAGGTACAAGAAAAGGAGACTCAATTAGAAACTCAAGAAAATTAAAAAAAAAAATTATACAAGAAAGGAAATGGAACTATATTGAATGTTCTAAAGCCCTGTAAAAAGAAATAAAACAAAACAGTTACTATGGCTAAGAGATTTAAAATGAAGTAGGGAAGCAATTCTGGAAATTATCCTTAGGCAAATAGCAGCCAGAAATAACAAACCACCAAAGTACAGAAAGCCTAAGCAACATTTTTCCTCAAATACCCAAGGACATCCAGACACCATCAAATAAACCACAAGATAAAGAATTCAGTTAACTATATAACCTGAAAGACAACTGGAGTACCCCAAATATCCACCAACCACAAACAACTTATCTAATCACCTTTTTCTTTAAAAACCCTTGCCTGGAAATGCCAAGACAGGACACTATTTGGGTTGCTACCTAAATCTATGCTCCTTGAATTGCAAATCTAAGACCCCAAATAAATGCCTTGATTGCTTTGCAAATAATTGGTTATTTCCTGGTTGACATTACATCATGTCAGAAGTGGGATGTGAAGTGACCACTAGCCTGACTCCAGAGCTGCTGCTGGATTTGAACATGGTACTGGCAAGAACCCTTTCAGCTGTCATTTCCCTCATGGCCCTGGGTTCCTGTCAGTGAGTCCTCAAGGCTCCAAACCTCCTCCTTTGTGGTTAAGGTTCTAGTCTCTCTTTGGGTGTCTTCCGGCAAAATACATTTTGAACTTTGGTTCTTTTCATTTGGACTAGTGGCAGGAGTCTTTTTGTGTTTGCCCTTTTTGATATACATTGAACCTTTCCCTGTCTGGCGAATACTCAAATGGGACTTTAAAAAGTCCCACTTTGGCCCCCCTGAGGAGCTGGAGGAAAGTGTAGAAGTGTTGGACTTCCTCACCTGGACTGATGCCGATATTGTCACAAACATTAGGATTGGTGATTTGGTGTGCTGAGCCCTCTATCATGGGACTTGCCCTTATGAAGCTCATTGCTGCAGAGGAGAGGCTAAACTTGCATATAATTGTGCCTAAGAGCCTCCCCAAGTGCCTCTTTGTTGCTCAGATGTGGCCCTCTCTCTCTCTCTAACTGAGCCAACTCAGCAGATGAACTCAATGGCCTCCCCTCTACGTGGGACCCAACTCCCAGGAGTGTATATCTCCCTGGCAAAGCAGGATATGACTCCTGAGGATGCATCTGCACCCAGCATCATGGGAATGAGAATATCTTCTTGACCAGAAGGGGGATGCGAAACGAAATGAAATAGTTCCAGTGGCTGAGAGATTTCAAATGGAGTCGAGAGGTCACTCTGGTGGACATTCTTATGTACTATATAGATAACACCTCTTAGGCTTTAATGTATTGGAATAGTTAGAAGTAAATACCTGAAACTATCAAATTTCTACCCAGCAGTCTGGACTCCTGAAGACAACTGTATAACAATGTAGATTACAAGGGGTGACAGTGTGATTGTGAAAACCTCATGGATCACACTCCCTTTATCTAGTGTATGGATGGATGAGTAGAAAAATGGGGACAAAAACTAAACGAAAAATAGGGTGGGATAGGGCGGGGATGATTTGGGTGTTCTTTTTTACTTTTATTTTTTATTCTTATTCTGATTGTTTCTGATGTAAGGAAAATGTTCAGAAATAGATTGTGGTCATGAATGCATAACTACGGGATCATACTGTGAACAGTTGATTGTACACCATGGATGACTGTATGGTATGTGAATATATTTCAATAAAACTGAATTTAATTAAAAAAAAATCCCACTTTGGTACTGAGCTTTTCTCAAGTGGAGGGATGCTTCCCTATCAATCAATTTGATCTATATTCTGACTATAAGCAATCAAATAATCATTTGGTAGGCATGGGATGGCAACTTAAACACTATTACAGTACCTGTCACCTTTTGATGAAAAGCCTTGGCTTCTGAAGAACAAGACTTTCATGAAAGGACAGGGTAGTCACAGACAGGCTGGACTGACACAAGGTCAAGACAATTTCCATGCAACTAGGGACACCTGGTCACAGGTCAGAACATTAGCGTGCAGGCTATCCACCAGGTGAAACAAGGATCCCTTGAAAGGCACATGTAAAACATCACACCTGCCCAAAACCGAGAAATTCCTGCAAGATTTAGGATTTGGGACTGCTCACAAACAGAACTAACTACAAGAATGGATTTCCTAAGAAATCTAATGGTGCACTGCCATCTAGCACACCAGCTGGTTTCTTGTATAAAAAGTATGGTCCAGCCTCATGTAAAATCTTATCCTACTGGACGTGGAACACTAGAGAAACTTGAATTAAAATAGCCACAATAGGGATCATGTGATATGCCTAAATTGGTATATTTGCACATTCAACTAGAAAATAGAGGCTCTAAAACTAAGTAACCTGAATGGGATGGGATAGTTATTCTAATTGGAACTTGGAAGCTTCCAAACATACGACTAATTCTAAATTGCCTCTCTTCAAAAAACAAATACTAAATTAGCAAAGACTAACAAAGACTTATCTAAGTGCATTATAAACATGAAAAAAGAACTTTTGGTTCTGACTTAACCCTCCTTTCAACCTCTCCTGTCCTTTTCCTCTGTGCCCTAGCTTAGCCTAAATTCCCTTCTAGAGTGATAAGATTTTCTAAATCCTACTGAAGGATTTGGTTTTGCAAAAGAATTCAATTTTATCATACAAACCTAAGAGTCTTGATAGTCAGACTTTTACCAATTAATTCATGCCGGTGAAGATCATGCCAAAACCTGGACAGACAAAGCTAACTGGAAAGATTCCCTAAATGACTTTTCAAAATGAAGAGCTACTAATGAAACTAATGCATTTAAGCTAGTTAAGAAACTTCATAAGATTATACCTGAAGTTTCTCCCCAAATTACTGATTGGAGAAAAATCCAACAATGTACCCAAAAACTCAACAAACCCATATATGAATACTATAAGAGGCTCGAAAAAACCTTTAAACAATTCTTAAGCCTTGGCTATATTAACTCTGAAACGTTTACCCTATTTAATTCTACTTTTGTTAACAACCTTTCAGAAAAACTAAGCACTACTCTAAAACATAGACAACTGAATTGGACCACCATGGAACTTAATGATTTAGTAAATCAATTAGATTGCACCATTGAAAAGGCTGAGAAAAAGAAACCCTCCCAAGCTAAAACAGGGCAAACCCTCCCAAGCAAAAACAGGGCAAATACAATGAACACAAACCATAAGTTTCTAATTACAGCAGCTAAAAAAGCCCCAATTAATCCTTTAAGCAAATAATCTGGACACTGGAAAAGAGACTGCCCAAAACTCAAAAATCAAAATTAAAAAACCCCCAAAACAGCAGCAACACTATCAATGCTCTCTTTGCCCTCTACAAAAGCAAAATGCCTTTCAATGCAACTGCTAGTGCTACTCTGGGGATACAGCAGAGGTCTTTCCAATTGTCCATGTCTATCTATCTTAGACAAGATCATTGGAAATGAGGGTATACAGGCTCTAATAGATACTGGGGCCACCTTCTCTGTCTTAAATCCCACCACCCTCATTTACCCTCCTCCTTAGAATACACAAAATTCAAATACTGGGCATCTCCAACAAGCATATGCCCATCTTTAAATCTGTCCCAATTTCCTTTCAGTTAAGGTCTTTACGAGGCACTCATCAATTTTTATTGTCCCCTCTCTCCCAATTTACCTTTTTGGAAGGTTATTTCCTTGGATTATTTCAAGTACACATATCTTTCTCCCAAATGGGGAAATCTGGAATGCTTAGAACCATAAACCAGGATATGGAATTAAGTCCCATGCATATTCCCATCCTTTCAGACAAAGAAGTAAAATTTAAACACCACCTTCTTTTAGATACTATTCCAACCCTTTTATGGTCCACATCATCTACTGATACTGGATGCATCCTCACTGCCCCACCTACACAAATTCATATAAACCCCTTCGTAATGTAAAATAATATCCCTTAAATGGAGAAGCAACTGCAGGAATTAACCCCATAGTTGAAGAATACATACAAAAATGATTAATTGTTCCTTGCACATGCCCAAGTAATACTCCTATTCTCCCTGTCCATAAACCTAATGCATATGGGTGGTGAGTTGTACAGAATTTAAGAGCAATTAATAATGTAGTGGGAAGGATACAAGATGGTGGATTAGGAGAGACAGAGCAAAATTCTTTTCTGTGAAAAACACTAGATAAACGACAGAAAGTGCTCCAGCACAGCAGTTCCAAGGCTCCACCAGCTGGGCAGGAACTTCTACACGCACAGTGAGAGTCTACTAGGAGAAACCAAGAGACTGCATTTAGAGACGGGTGAGTGTTCAGCCTGGAATGCCGGCAGGAATGGGTGGCTGGAACCGCCCAATAGCCAGGGGTAGCAGCCTTCCACACCCCAGGCACCCTCCTCAGTATCTGGTGAGGGTGATAACCCTTCACAGACCCACGGCCAAGAGTCCCTGTGCCAGGGACTGGCCGTTGGAGCAGGCAGATAATCACAGAAGAGGGTAGATTTCCAGGCCCTGAGCAGCCATCTTAGCAGCTGGCTGGGGAGATAACCCTTCACAGTCCCATGGCAAGAGCTTCCTTGAGGGAATTCAGGATTCAGCGGGCTTGTGATGGCGTCCACTCTTCCTCCATGGAAGACCACAAAGTGCACAGCCTAGAGGCAGAACCAGAAGCCCTCGCCCTCCCCTAATCCCAGAGACTTGTGGGCCCACAACAGAGAGGGACTGTAGGATATTTGAGCTGGAAGGTGAGACACACAGCTCTGCAGACCCAGAGTACTCAACCCACAGCCATGGGAACGGCTCAGACCACTGTGCCCTGGAGCAATTCCCTGCAAAATTGCACAGGGCATGCCCACCCCCCCCAAACCCAACCACCCACACAGGGTTGGTGGTCCCCAGTGCACAAAGAACAACTGTGCACTGATAGGACCTCCACATGGTTTGGATCCCCACCCAGTGCATAAACAAAGTTGGGAAGAACTAGCTTGAGGGTAAGAGGTGGTTCAGGAGCACCATCTTTTGGTAGGTCAGGGAGAGTGCACCCCACCAAGTTTCAGCTCTGTCAAATTATACATAAATGTTCAAATAATCCTGCACATGCTAAAATAAACTTATCAATATAAGCAAATGCCAAGAGGCCAAAAACAACAGAAAATTATAAAGCATATGAAGAAACTGGAAGACATGGATAACCAAAATGCCCAAATTAAAAAGCCAGAGGAGACAACAGAACTTGGAATGACAGATCAAAGAAGTATTCACAAACATCAATACCATGGCACATGATACAAAGGACATGAAGAAAACCCTAGAAGAACATAAAAAAGAATTTCAGAAGTAAATTTAAAAAATAGCAGATCTTATGGAAATAAAAGAAACTGTTGATCAAATTTAAAAGGTTCCTGAGACACATAACACCAGACTTGAAGAGGAAGAGGAATGAATTAGCAAAGTCAAAGAAAGGTGATGGAAAGTGAAAGGAAAAAAAAAAAAAAACAGATGGTGAAAACAACCAAAAAATTTGAAACAGATTTTAGGGAAATTATGGACAACATGAAGCACACAAATATGAGAATCACTGGTGTTCCAGATGGGGAAGAGAAAAGGGCTAGAAAGAGTATGCAAAGATTTTATTGGGAAAAACTTCCCGACCCTGCTAAATGACATAAATATACAAATAAAGATGCCCAATGAACTCCAAATAGAATAAATCCAAATAAACCCATTCCAAGACATTTTGATCAGATTGTCTAACACTGAAGAGAAAAAGAAAGTTCTGAAAGCAGCAACAGAGAAGCGATTCACCACATATAAGGGAAACAACATAAGACTAAATACTGATTACTCAGCGGAGACTGTGGAGGTGAGAAGGCAGGGGCATGACATATTTAAAATTCTGAAAAAGAAAAATTGCCAGCCAAGAATTCTTTATCCAGCAAAGCTCTCCTTCAAAATTGAGGGAAAGGTTAAAATTTTCACAGAAAAACAAATGCTGAGAGAATTTGTTAACAAGAACCTGCCCTACATGAAATACTAAAGGGAGCTCTACTGGCTGAGAAAAAAAGAAAGGAGAGAGAGATCTGGAAAAGGGCACAGAACTGAAGAATTTTAGTAAAGGTACCTTAAAGGAAATAAAGAGAGAGAGGGAAAAATACATCGGACAATTAAAAATCAAAGGATAAGATGGCTGATTCAAGAACTGCCTTCACAATAACAATTTTGAATGTGAATGGATTAAACACCCCAATTAAAAGATATACACTGACAGAATACGTTAAAAATATAAACCATCAATATGTTGTTTACAAAAGACTCACCTTAGACCAAGAGACACAAAGAAATTGAAAGTGAAAGGATGAAAAAAAATATTCCATGCAAGCTACAGCCAAAAGAAAGCAGGAGTAGCAATACTAATTTCAGATAAAACAGATTTTAAATGCAAGGAAGTCTTAAGAGACAAAGAAGGATATTATATACTAATGAAAGGGACAATTCACCAAGAAGAAATAACAATCATAAATGTTTATGCACCCAATCAAGGTGCTCCAAAGTACAGGAGACAAATATTGACAAAACTGAAGGAAGCAATGGATGTTCCCACAATAATTGTGGGAGACTTCAATACATCACTCTTTCCTATAGATAGGTCAACCAGACAGAGGGCAAATAAGGAAACTGAGAACCTAAACAATGTGATAAACAAATTAGACTTAACAGACACATAGAGAGCATTACATCGCAAATCACCAGGACTTACATTCTTCTCCAGTGCTCATGGAACTTTTTCCAGGATGGATCATATGCTGGGGCAAAAAACAAGCTTCAATAAATTTAAAAAGATTGAAATCATTCAAAGCACACTCTCCGACCACAATGGAAAGCAACCAGAAGTCAATAACCATCAAAGATCTAACACATTCACAAATACCTGGAAGTTAAACAAAACAATCCTAAACAATCAATGGGTCAAAGAAGAAATTGCAAGAGAAACTGTTAAATATCTAGAGATGAATGAAAAAGAGAACACAACATATCAAAACTAATGGGATGCAGTGAAGGCAGTATTGAGGCGAAAATTTATATCTCTAAATGTATACAATAAAAAGGAAGAAAAAGATAAAATCAAAGAACTAACGGAACAACTGAAGAAGTGAGAAAATGATCAGCATTCCTAAAGCAAGCAGAAGAAAAGAAATAACAAGGATTAAAGCAGAAATAAATCATATGAAGAACAAAAAAAGAATAGAGACAATAAATAAAATCAAAAGTTCGTTCTTTGAAAAACAACAAGATTAACAAACCCTTAGCTAGACTGTCAAAGTCAAAAAGAGAGAAGACCCAAATAAACAAAACTATAAATGAGAGGGGAGACATTACTGCAGATCCCAAAGAAATTTAAACAATTATCAGAGGATACTATGAACAACTGTATGCCAACAAACTAGATAATTTAGAGGAAATGGATAATTTCCTGAAAACACATCAACAACCTAGACTGACCAAAGAAGAAACAGAAGACCTTCACAAACCAATCAGAAGCAAAGAGATCCAATCAATCATCAAAAAGCTTCCTACAAATAAAAGTCCAGAGCTAGATGGCTTCACAGGGGAATTCTACCTAACTTTCCAAAAAGAACTGACACCAATCCTACTTAAACTCTAAAAAGAAACAGAAGAAAATGGAACACTACCTAACTCACTTTATGAAGCCAACATCACTTTAATACCAAAACCAGTAAAGATGCTACAAGAAAGGAAAACTACAGGCCAATCTCCCTAATAAATATAGATGCAAAAATTCTCAACAAAATACTTGCAAATCAATTCCAAAGACACATTAAAAAAAAAAATCATACACCATGACCAAGTGAGGTTCATTCCAGGCACGCAAGGATGGTTCAACATAAGAAAACCAATCAATGTAATACAACACATTAACAAATCAAAAAGGAAAAACTCAAATGTTCATCTCAATAGATTCTGGAAAAGCATTTAACAGAATTCAGCATCCTTTTTTGATTAAAAAAAAAACAAAACTTCAAAATGTAGGAATTGAAGGAAACTTCCTCAATATCATAAAGGCATATATGAAAAACCCACACCCATGGTGAAAGCCTGAATGATTTCCCTCTAAGATAAAGAAGGAGAAAGGATGCCCACTGTCACCACTATTATTTAACACTTTGCTAGACGTTCTAGCCAGAGCAATCCAGCAAGACAAAGAAATAAAAGGCATCCAAATGGAAAGGAAGAAGTAAAACAGTCATCATTTGCAGATGATATGATCTTGTATTTGGAAAACCCTGAGAAATCAATGAAATAGCTACTTGAGCTAATAAATTTAGCAAAGTGGCAGGATTCAAGATTAATATACATAAGTCAGTAATGTTCCCATACACTAGAAATGACTCAACTGAAGAGAAACACTCAAGAAAAAGATTCCATTCCTAAGAGCAACTAAAAGAATCAAGTACCTAGGAATAAAATTAACCAAGGATGTAAAAGACCTCTACTTACTAAAAGAAATAAAGAGGACCTAAAGAGATGGAAAGATATTCCATGTTCATGGATAGGAAGGCTAAACATCATTAAGATGTCAATCCTACCCAAACTGAACTATAGATTTAACGCAATTCCAATTAAAATTCCAACAACCTACTTTGCAGGCTTGGAAAAGCTAGTTATCAAATTTACTTGTAAGGGAAAGATGCCTTGAATTGCTAAAAACAATCTAAAAAAGAAAAACAAAGTGGGAGGACTTACACTTCCTGACTACAAAGCTTATTGTAAAGCAACAGTCATCAAAACAGCATGGTATTGGCACAGAAACAGACATATTGATCAATGGAATCAAACTGAGAATTCAGAAATAGACCTCCAGATCTATGGTTGACTGATTTTTTATAAAGTCCCCAAATCCACTGAAGGGGATATAACAATATCTTCAACAAATGGGGCTGGGAGAAGTGGATATCTATATCCAAAAGATTGAAAGAGGACCCCTACCTCAAACCCTATTCAAAAATTAACTCAAAGTGGATTAAAGACCTCAATATAAGAGATAGTAAAACTCCTAGAAGATGAAGTAAGGAAACATCTTCAAGACCTGGTATTAGGAGGTTGCTTCTTAGACCTTATACCCAAAGCACAAGCAAAAAAAGAAATAATAGATAAATGGGAACTCCTCAAAATTAAAAGCTTCTGTACCTCAAAGCAATTTGTCAAAAAGGTAAAGAGGCAGCCAATTCAATGGGACAAAATATTTGGAAACCATGGACCTGATAAGAGATTGATATCTTGCATATGAAAAAAAAATCCTAAAACACAATGAGAATAGCACAAACAGCCCAATTATAAAATGGGCAAAAGATACGAAGACATTTCTCAGAAGAGGAAATACAAATGGCTCAAAAACACATGAAAAAAATGTTCATCATCACTAGCTATTAGGGAAATGCAAATCAAGACCACAATGAGATATCCTCTCACACCAATAAGAATGGCTGCCATTAAACCAGAAAGTACAAATGCTGGAGAGGATGTAGAAAAATGGGAACTCTTATTCATTGCTGGTGGGACTGTATAATGGTACAGTGTGGAGACAAGGAAGGCTCCCTGGCTTGATAGGTTATACAGGGGGGCCACCTCCTAAGTATTGGGAGCCTGAAGGCGGGCATCAGGCTGGGAGAAGGCCAAAGCTTTGCGTGCCTGAAGGCAGGTACCAATTTAGATAAGGATATAGCCAGGCTCCTTCCGTGCTCCTATCACCTGCTTCTGCTGTCTCCTGTCTAGCCCCTAAGAGACTGTCCCTTGAAATCAAAGACATGCAATCACACCTTATGGCTTTAGAAAAAATGCACACTCCCTGAAACACCTGAAAACAGTCATGTAGGAAACTACCTCGTATGCTATAAAAACCTATAGGAATAAGTAGAATAAAACTTTCTTTGGCATGAACACAGAGACGGAGTCGGCTCCCTTCTTTCACAGTACAGTCACTAAGGAAGACAGTTTGGCACTTCCTCAGAAAACTAGATCTTGAATTACCCTACGATCCAACAATTTCACTTCTTGGTATATTCCCAGAAGATCTGAAAGCAGTGACATGAACAGATATTTGCAAACCGATGTTCATAGCAGCATTGTTCACAATTGCCAAGGATGGAAACAATTCAAATGTCCTTCAACAGATGAGTGGATAAACAAAATGTGGTATATGCACATGATGGAATACTATACAGCAGTAAGAAGGAATGAGGTCATGAAACATTTGACAACATGGATGAACTCTGAAGACATAATGCTGAGTGAAATAAGCTAGACACAAAAGGAGAGAAATTGTATGTTACCACTAACGTGAACTCTGTGAAAAATGTAAAATAAGTGTCTTATAATGTAGAACATAGGGGACCTAGAGATACTCAGAAACTAATGAATGTGGAATGATAATCTAATATGTACAGATATATTGAGGGTGATCTTAATGGTATGGAAACGGGCAGGTGTCACTATGGCTCATTAATGAGATTAAAAGTATCAGTGACTCATCGAAGGCAAACATCTTTGTAAATAGTTATTTAAAGGCATGTAACCCACAGAGTAGCATCACAAACCTAAATAAGCATTAGCATGATGTACTTATAAGGTATGACACTGGTGTAAAGGGTTAACAACAGAATGGTATGGAAAAACTACCCATTATGTATTGATGACTATATTTTACCAACTCTACACTAACACTAGGGATGAATAATCAGCAGCTGATAAGAGCCTGAAAATGTATTATGTTATGACAATTGTTTTAAGTTGAGAGTGATGATGATGGCACAACTAAGTAAAGACAATGTAAGAAACTGAGCGTTTATCCTTAGATAGAATATATATTAAGTGAAGTTAGCAACCCAACTGTTCTGGTTTGCTAATGCTGCCGGAACGCAAAACACCAGAGATTGATTGGCTTTTATAAAAAGGGATTTATTTGGTTACACAGTTACAGTCTTAAGGCCATAAAGTGTCCAATGTAATACATCAGCAATTGGGTACCTTCATTGGAGGATGGCCAATGGTATCCGGAAAACCTCTGTTAGCTGGGAACGCATGTGTCTGGCATCTGCTCCAAGGTTCTGTTTGAAAATGGCTTTCTCCCAGGACATTCCTCTCTAGGCTGCAGTTCCTCAAAAATATCTTCAAATATTTCTCATCTGCAGCTCCTTTGCTTTCTTCAAGTGTCCCTCTTGGCTGTAGCTCCTCTTCAAAGTGTCACTCTCAGCTGCACTGAGTTCCCTCTGCCCGTCAGCTCATTTATATGGTTCCACTGATCAAGGCCCACACTAAATGGGTGGGGCCACACCTCCATGGAAATAGCTCATCAGAGTTATCACCTACAGTTGGGTGGGGTGCATTTCCATGCAAACAACCTAATTCAAATGTTCCAACTTAATCCCCACTAATATGCCTGCCCTACAAGACTGCATCAAAGAATACGGCTTTTTTTGGGGGACATAATACATTCAAACCAGCACACCAACTGACTGTTTATCTTTGGATAGAATATATATTAAGTGAAGTTAGCAACCCACTCTTAATAAATCAAGCCCTCGATTTGAGGCTTGCTCTTGTGAAATTTGTGGTTCTAAATAGAAGGCTGAGCCTTCCTATAATTATGCCTAAGAGGCACCACCAGGGAATCTCTTTTGTTGCTAAGATGTGGTCTCTCTCTTAAGCCCAACTCAGCAAATAAATTCATTAACACCCCCCAACACATGAGGGACATGACTCCCAGGGGAATGAATCTCTTTGACAATGTGGGACATGATTCCTGGGAATGAGCCTGGCCCTGGAGGTGTGGGATTGAGGATGCCCTACTTGACTAAAAGGGGGGAAAAGGAAGAAAAGTAACAAGCTGAGGTCACAGTGGCTGAGAAATCCCAAATGGAGTCGAGAGGCTATCTTAGACGTTTCTCTTATGCAAGCTTCAGCTAGACATCCTAAATGGCCACAGTATGCCATGCCCTTACCAAAAATAGTCCCCAAATACCTAGATCCCTACCTGTGCCAGTTTGGATATATTATGTCCTCCAGAAAAGGCCATGTTCTTTAATGCAATCTTGTGGGGGGCGATGTATCAGTGTTGATTAGGTTGGAATCTTTGGATTAGGCTGTTTTCATGGCGATGTGACCCACCCAAACTGTGGGTAATACCTTTGATTGGATTATTTCCATGGAGGTATGGTTCCTCCCATTAAGTGTGGGTCTTACTGGAACCCTTTAAAAGCTCACAAACAGAAGGACTTCAGAGCAGCTGCAGCCGAGATAGACATTTTGGAGATGACCATTGAAAGCAGGCTTCTGCTGATGCTTTGGTGATACTAACACAGAGTTTACCCTGAGAAGCTAAGCCTAGAGACATTTTGGAGAATGCCATTTTGAAACACAATGTGGGAGCAAGCAGATGTCAGCCACGTGCCTTCCCAGCTAACACAGGTTTTCCGGGTGCCAATGGCCTTTCTCCAATGAAGGTACCCTATTGTTGATGCCTTACCTTGGACACCTTATGGCCTTAAGACTGTAACTCTGTAAACAAATAAATCCCCTTGATAAAAGCCAATCCATTTCTGGTATTTTGCATAATGGCAGCATTAGGAATCATGCTAAGGTTAGGATGAAGCCGATATCTCTTCAACTGGACTACCTGAGATTCTACAAAAGATGTACATGCTATGTTTTTTGTTTCAGAAACTTATATCCACCAGAGTGTTCCTATGCTAGACAAGTCTTAAAACCCAGAGGCAATAGCCCCTTTAAGATCAACTATCAGATGCAGCCTCCTTCCCCATACTGCTGACACTCCCAATAATATGAACAAGATAGGGTGCTCACTGCTTAAACACCCCTGAAGAAGGAGAAAGATATTAAGTGAGAGGAAGGGGGTAGCAACAAACAAGATAAGATTGAACAAAATCTATGAGTACTAACTTTATATAATTATATATATGTTTTCGGATGCTGGGGTGTTGGAATGGCAGGAAGGAGATAAACGACATGGTGGAACTGCAGCCTGTAGCATCCTTTGGGATCTGCTCTATAGCTGCTCCTTGAATTGTGCCTTGAAGGTCTTCACCTTTCTGTATATACCTTATATTGCATAATAAGAACTGAAACTGGAACTGGAATCCATAACAATTTTTGTAATTATGTATATGATTGCTTGTTGAGCTGTACATAGACAGATGACACCTTTCTGTATGTATGTTTTACAATAATGGAAATGGATGAAGTTGTAGGAAAACAAAAAGTAAAAAAATAAAATAATAATAATGTAGTAATTTTCCACTACCTGGTTATACCTAATCCCAGGAAGCAAATTTTTCACAGCTGTAGATCTTTGTAGTACCTTTTTTCAGTATATCTGTACCTTTAGAAAGTCAGTTTTTATTTGCCTGTACTTGGTGTTTCGGTTTGCTAATGCTGTCTTTATTCAAAATACCAGAAATGGATTGGCTTTTATAAAGGGGATTTATTTGGTTACAGAGTTACAGTCTTAAGGTCATAAGGTGTCCAAATTTACAGTTCTAAGGCCATGAACATGTTGAAACTAAGGCATCAACAAGAGGATACCTTCACTGAAGGAAGGCCAGTGGCATTCGTAACACCTCTATCAGCTGGGAAGGCACGTGGCTGGCATCTGCTGATCCTTTGCTCCCGGGTTGTGTTTCAAAAATGGCTTTCTCCAAAATGTCTCTGGCCCTCTGTGTCTCTTAGCTCTTCTCAGCTCTCTGCTTGTTTCTACTGGGGTGTTTCTCTCTAAGCATCTATGAGTCCTCTTTTAGCTTCTCCAGGGCAAACTCTGGGCTTCATCTCTTAGCTTAGCATCTCCAAACGTCCTTCTGTCTGCATCTCCACGTGTCTTCAAGTGTCAGGGTCTGTGTCGGCTCTTAAGCTCTGTTACGTACTCCAGTGAACTAATCAAGACCCACCCTGAATGGGTGGGGCCATACCTCCATAGAAATAATATAATCAGAGTTCTTACCCACAGTAGAGTGGGTCATGACTCCATGGAAACATTCAATCAGAAGGTTCCAACCCACCAGATTAGATTAAAAGAGCACGGCTCTTCTGCGCTCCATAACAGTTTCAACCGGCACACCTGGGGTGGATAAAAGTTCACCTGGACAGGGATATTCTGAAAGTCCAACTTATTTTTCCAAAATTCTTAAAACTTCATTGCAAACTTATCTTTCCAGAAAAATCAACTTTGCTGCAATATATAGATGACTTGTTGCTTTGCTCTCCTTCTAAAAAGGCCTGTCTCCAAGACTGCATTTATCTTCCTAAACAGTTAGCAACAAAAAGACATACAGTATCTAAGAAAAAGCTACAATTTAATTCATAATGTTACACATTTAGGACATCTAATCACCCCCAAGGGTCTCCTCTTAAATCCTGACCAAATCCAAAGCATTCTAACTTTCCCTCCTCCACCAATCAAATGTCAACTAACAAGATTTTTAAGCCTTGCAGGATATTGTTGAAATTGGATCCCTAATTTTTCATTGATGGCTCAACCTTTTTATGGCTGGCTAAAAGCTGAACATATTGAGCCCTTTATTCAGGATGAAACCATTCAAAAATACCTTCAAGGAAATAAAGCATCATTTGCTCAGCACTCCCATTCTGGGATACTGTTACAGTTTGCTAATGCTGCTGTTATGCAAAATACCAGAAATGGATTGGCTTTTACAAAGGGGGTTTATTTGGTTACAAATTTACAGTCTGAAGGCCATGAAAATGTCCAAATTAAGACATTAAAACAAGTATACCTTAACTGAAGGAAGGACAATGGGCCAATGGTGTCCAGAAAACCTCTGTTAGCTGGGAAGGCACGTGGCTGGCGTCTGCTGATCCCAGGTTGTGTTCCAGCTCCCCTCTCAGCTCCTGTGCATTCTTCAAAATGTTGCTCTTGGGGCATTTGTCCTGTCTTGGCTTCTCTGGAACAAAGCGTCAGCAAATGTCTGCTTTGAAAGGCTCTCTCCAAAATGTCTCTCTAAGCTGCAGCAGTGAGCTCTTTCTGTCTGTGCTTTTATAGGACTCCAGTGATTTAACTAAGATCCACCTTGAATGGGCAGGGTCCATATCTCCATGGAAATTATCCAATCAAACACTTCACTCACAGTTGACTGACTCATATCTCCATGGAAACACTCAATCAAAGGATTCCAACCTAATGAATGCTAATATGTCTGGCCCCACAAGATTTCATTAAAGAACATGGCTTTTTGGGAGACATAATACATCCAAACTGGCATATTATGCAAAGAGACAAAGGAGCATTTCAAAAAGAGACCGAGCATATTTATAGATAGGAATTTAAAAATAGGTGGATGGAAATTTCAGGAAGTTTTAAATACTAAATGAGTATGACTGGAGCCTTGAAATCACAGGAAAGATGTAAGCACGGGTCAGATAAAGAATGGGGAAGTTGTTATCAGGGTCAGACCATTAAGAACATATCCCATGCTAATATACTTGGCCTTCTCCTATAGGAAAGGGGAGGCCATTGAAATATCTTTATCGACCAATATTTTACATACATCTTATAATGTTTATTCTAGATTTAGGGTAACTGAAGGAGGCAAGAATAGAAGCAATCATACTTAAAGCTGTTTTACATTTTCAAGGGAGAGGTATTGATGATATCTGACATTCAATAACTAAACATTTTGAAAGACTTCTAAGAGAAATACCTGAAATTGTTTCCTCCCTTCTAACTCTTCTAATTGCAATCTTAATTAAAATATAATGTTTTCATCCAGGGCTAGACTACTCCATAGTATTCTACTTGCTCCCAATTCAGTGAACATAATCCAGTAAGACATTATATTGTGAAAAATATCCTTGGGAAGTGAGTACATACTTTCCAGGTGTGGTTTATGGAATGTTTTTAAAGAGACAGTCAGTGTCCATCTCCCAGACTGAGAATGAATGCCTCACTGGTGCCCACGTGCCCCATTTTTTAATCCACCACCAGCTCCTGTCTTCTTCTTCCCCAGAGGTAACCACAATTCTGGATTTCATAGAAATCATTGTCTTGTTTTTGGTCATAAGTTTACTACCTGTTTATGCATATGTAACAACACCAATTGATTTTCTCTATATGTCAATGGATCCTATTGTGTACATTTTTTTAGGAGTTGGTTTTGTCATCACATTTATACAATTCCTCTATGTTAAAAGTATCATGGGTTTATTCATTTTTTTCCATGTAACATTTCATGGCCTGCCAAGACTATAATTTATTTACATACCCACTGTTGATTAATAAATATTTTGCCTATGCTTTTTTGTACATATGTCCTGGTGGTACAAATTTATATATATTCTAGAATCAGTAAACATATTCCAGATCATTTGTATCCTGTTATTATCTGTTTAATTTTCCAATGTCTCTAGTGAGGATGCTTTTGCATTGCTGAAAATGGTTATTTATTTGTGACTTCTCTCTTGTTTCTTGGTAATTTTCAACAGACTCACCTTCCTTATTGTATATCTTGATTCTTCTACTTTTCCATTTGCTGTTCTTTATATTTTAATGGACTGCTTAATCAGTTGATTTTGTCTTTTTATATACTATTACATGTGTTTAAGACTCTTAAGTGTCCCTTTAAGTGGTGCTTTACTAGTAACCTACGGATTTGGATACATGGAATTTTTATTGTGACATCTGTTATTTAGAATAGTAATTTTTAAATGCAATTTTATTGAAATATATTCACATACCATACAACCACTCAAAGGGTACAATTATTCACAGACTCATAATATAGTTGTGCATTCATCACAATAAATTTTTGAATATATTCATTACACCAAAAAATAAAAATAAAATAAAAAAAGAACACCCAAGACAACCCGCACCCCTCCCCCCCATTTTTCATTTACTTTTTGTCCCCATTTTTCTACTCATCTATTCATACGCTAGAAAAAGGGAGTGTGAGCTCTAAGCTAGATTCCACACTCACATGGTCACACCGTATAAGCTATATAGTTACATGATCATCTGCAAGAAACAAGGATACTGGATTGCAGTTCATTTCAGGTATATCCTTCTAGCTAGTCTAATAAACTAAAAACTAAAAAGGAATATCTATGTAATGCATAAGAATAAATGCCAGAATGAACTCACAACTTCAGTTGAAATCCCTCAACCTCAAAATTTATTTTGTTTCATTTATCTTCCCTCTTCCCCTCCTTTTGTGCCAGAAGGCTTTCTCAATCCTATAATGCTGGGTCCAGGGTCATCCCTGGGAGTCATATCCCATGCTGCCAGGGAGACCTACACCCATGGGAGTCATGTCCCACATATGGGGTAAGGCAGCAAGTCCACCTGCCAAGTTGGCTTCAGGAGAGAGACCACATCTGAGCAACAAATGAGGTTCTCCAGGGGCGACTCTCAGACACAACTGTAAGTAGGTTTAGACTCTCTTTTTCAGTAACAAGCTTCTTAAGGGCAAGCCCCAAAATCAAGGCTCAGCCTACTAAACTTGTAGTCCTCAAAGCTTGGGAGAATATTAGGAATTCCCCAGGTGTGGAAATTAAATATTTCCACATTTTCCCCCAGTCCCTCAAGGGGGCTTTGCAAATACATTTTATTCTTTGCCCAAATTTTTCTGGAATGTATCAGGGCTTCATGCTAACCTTTAATAAAACCAACCAGATCTCAGTCTATATACAATGTTCCATGTAATTATGGTGTTTGAATAAACTCACCAAATAAGTTAAATTATATAGTGTGCTACAGAAATATAAATTTGTACCAGATAAACATTTCTTCATTTGGTCTCACAAAGAAGTCAAAGTTTTAAAACACAGTCAATATCATCCTCTACCCTTTAGTCTTAATCTATCCCAGTCTCAGCCAAGTCCATTTCATTTATATATCCAATTGAAGTCTGATCTCCTTTTCAGATTTGTTATCAGTTGTTGCATGGGACAAAGCTGACACTCAGAGCTGCCAAAATCTGGCTCTGAGTTCCAGGCACCACACAGATACCCAACGCTCCAGTGACTGACCAGGACACAATGGCTGCTGAGACAAACAGCACAGCATCTCAAAATTAAGAAATAACCATTTCAACTCACGAATAGATGTGACTGCTGTAAGAGCTTACACTCTGGGAACCTTTACAAAAAGCCTACACCGATAACCCGTGCTCCCGGATTCAATTCTCAGAGTTTGCACATTACTGTTAGTCCATATTAGTGAGACGTTATAATGTTTATCTTTACATTTTTTGGATATGTCACACAACATACTGTTCTTAAGGTCAATTCACCTAGGTACATACCACAAAAGTTCATTCCTTCTTGCCACTGTTCAATATTACACTGTATGCTGTGTTGGTTTGGATGCGTTATGTCCCCCAAAGTACCATCTTCTTTGATGCAGTCTTGTGGCAGCAGACGTATTTTTGTTGATTAGGCTGGAATCCTTTGATTGTTTCCATGGAGACGTGACTTGATCAACTGTGGGTGAAACATTTGATTGGATAATTTCCATGGAGATATGGACCCTGCCCATTCAGGGTAGGTCTTGATTTAATTATTGGAGTACTTTAAAAAGAACCACGCAGGCCCAGATACTAGGTGCAGCTGAGACACATTTTGAAAATGGCCATTGAAAGGTGAAGCTGACATTTTGAAGAATGCCATTTTGAAACGCAATCTGGGAGCAAGCAGACACCAGCCACATGCCTTCCCAGCTAACAGAGGTTTTCCAGATGCCATCAGCTATCATTCAGTGAAGATACCCTACTGTTGATGCCTTACTTTGGAGATTTTATGGCCTTAAGACTGTGAGTTGGTAACCAAATAAACCCCCTTTATAAATGCCAATCCATTTCTGGTGTTTTGCATAATGGCAGCATTAGCAAACCAGAACAGATTTTGATACTGAGAGTGGAGTGCTGCTGTTGGAATGGCTTTTTAAATGGGTAAGGGGAAGATTCTGGAAGAACCGTGAGGAACTTCATAAAAAAAAAAAAAAAAAAAAAAAAGGCCTAGATTGCTTTGCAGAGACTCTTTGTGGAAATATGGACTCTAAAGATACTTCTGATGAGGCCCTGAGCAGAAATGATGAATGTTCATTGCCAACTGGCAGAAAGGTGATCCTTGCTTTAACCTCCACGTATTTGTGAATTTTCTAAGTCTCTGATGGTTATTGACTTCTAATTGTATTCCACTGTGGTCGGAGAATGTACTTTGAATAATTTCAATTTTTTTTTTTAACTCACTGAGGCTTGTTTTATGTCCCAGTATATGATCTATTCTGGAGAAAGTTGTGTGAGCACTAGAAAAGGATGTGTATCCTGGTGACCTGGGATGTAATGTTCTATATATGTCCGTTAAATCAAATTCATTTATCCAATTATTTAGGTTTTCAATTTCCTCATTGGTCTTCTGTCTGGTTGATCTATCTATAGGAGAGAGTGATGTGTTGAAGTCTCCCACAATTATTGTGGAAACATCAATTGCTTCCTTTAGTTTTGCCACTGTTTGTCTCATGTATTTTGTGGCACCTTGATTGGGTGCATAAACATTTATGATTGTTCTTCCTTCTTGTTGAATTGCCCCTTTTATTAGTATGTACTGGCCTTCTTTGTCTCTCATAATATCCTTGCATTTAAAGTCTATTTTATCTGAGATTAATGTTGCTACTCCCCTGCTTTCTTTTGGCTATAGATTGCATGAAATATTTTTTTCCATCCTTTCACTTTCAATTTCTTTGTGTCCCTTTGTCTAAGATGAGTCTCTTGTATGCAACATATTGATGGTTCATATTTTTTGATCCATTCTGCCAATCTATATCTTTTAATTAGGGAGTTTAATCCATTTACAATCAATGTTATTAGTATGAAGGCATTTCTTGAATCAGCCATCCTATCCTTTGGTTTATGTTTGTCAGATATATTTATTTCTTCTCTCTCTTACTGACTCCACTCATCCAGTGATTAGTCCACTGGAGTCCTTTAAGAGAGCTGAGAGCCCATCAGACTCAGACACTTGCAGACACTTGAAGATGCAGACAGACAGATGTTTAGAGATGCTAAGCTAAGAGATGAAGCCCAGAGTTTGCCCTGGAGAAGCTAAGAGAGGACCTCCAGATGATTAGAGAGAAACACCCCAGGAGAACCAAGCAGAGAGCTGAGAGAAGATAAGAGAGACAGAAGGCCAGAGACATTTTGGAGAAAGCCAATTTTTTTTAATTTTTAATTTTTATTTTGAAATAAATTCAAACTTACAGTAACAGTTGCAAAAATAATACAAATCCCATACACAGAACTCCAGTATACCCCAACCCTCTCCACCAATACCCCGATCTACCAACTTTAATATTTTGTCACTTTACCATTTCTTTCTTTCCCTCCCTGTCTATCATCCATCATCTACTGCTCTGTCTTCTGAACATATGACAGCAAGTTGCACACATCCCTGAAAAAATAATATAATTCACATATACGTTTACTACGAACAAGAATATTCATTTATATAATCACCTTAAGTGTAGTTAAGAAGTTCAAGAAATTTAACATTGATATAAAACTTACATTCTATATTTCATTTTTTCCTTCTGTCCCAATTGTGTCCTTTTGAGCCTCTATTCTTAGATCTCATCCAGGATCATCTATGGCATTTAATTGTCATTATCAATTTAAACTGTCTTTTTTTTCAGTCTACAGCATAAATACAGCATAAATCTTCCCATTCCAACCCCTCCCAAGCATTCCATTTAGTGGGATTAATCACATTCACAATGTTGCAATGCCATCACCTTCCCACCATCCATTACTAGAAATTTCCCCTCACCCCAAACAGAAACCCTACATTCATTTCTTATTAACTCCCCATTGCCCCTTCCCCCACTTCTCATAACCCATACGCTACTTTTCATCTCTATGATCATATTCTCTGATACTTTCTTTGTGTTTACCATGGGTCTTAAATTTAACATCTTAAGTCTATAACAATCTTGTTTTCTTTGATACCAACTTAACTTCAACAGGGCACAAAAACTATGTTCCTATACTCCTCCATTCCCCCACCTTTATACAGTTTTTGTAAAAAATTACATATTTTACATTGAGTCCAAAACCACTCATTCATCATTACACTTTACGTATTTTAGATCCTGCAGAAAGTAAATAGTGGAGTTACAAATCAAAAATACAGTAATATTGGTATTTATACTTACCATGTGCTCTTTACTGGAAATCTTTATTTCTTTATGTGGTTCCAGTCAATTGTTTAGTGTCCCTTCCTTTCAGCCTGCTCAACTCCCTTTAGCATTTCTTATAGGACTGATCTACTGGTGATGAAGCCACTCAGCTTTAGATTATCCGGGAATGTTTTTTATCTCCCCCTCATTTTTATCCTCCAGGTGTTTGTGAATTCTCCAAGTCTCTGATGGTTATTGACTTCTATTTGTATTCCATTGTGGTCAGAGAATGTGCTTTGAACAAATTCATTTTTTTTTTTAATTTATTGAGGCTTCTTTTTAAGCCCTAGCATACGGTCCATTCTGGAGAAAGACCCATGATCACTAGAGAAGAATGTGTGTCCCGGTGACCTGGGATGTAATATTCTATATATTTGTGTTAAAATTTTCTGTATCTCTCTCTCCTTTCTTTGTTTCTCTGTCTGTAGGGCTCGCTTTAGCATCTGAAGTAGGGCAGGTCTTTTATTAGCAAAATCTCTCAGCATTTGTCTGTGAAAAACTTAAGCTCTCTCAAATTTGAAGGAGAGTTTTGCTAGATAAAGTATTGGATGTTTTATTTTATCTATCATTTCCCTGAGATCTATATCAATTTTTTTGATTTTTTTCACCATTCTTTCTTTTGTTCTTTCATTTTCTGTTCTGTGGTCCTCGAGGAGGCTGAGTTGTTGTTCAACTTCCTCCAATCTTGTATTATGAGTATCCAGTCTTTTTAATTTGACCTACAGTTTCTTTAATTTCCATAAGATCATCTATTTTTTATTTACTCTTGCAATTTCTTCTTTATGCTCTTCTAAGTTCTTCTTTATGTCTTTTATATCCTGTGCCATGTTATTCTTCATGTCCTTTATATCTTGAGCCATTCTCTTGTTGCCTGTCTGTAATTCTTTGATTAACTGTGCCAAGTACTGTGTGTCTTCTGATCTTTTGATTTGGGTGTTTTGGTTTGGGTTCTCCATATCGTCTGATTTTATCACATGCTTTAAGATTTTCTGTTGTTTCTGGCCTCTTGGCATTTGCTTTACTTACAGTTTATCCTGTATCTTCAGTGAATCTGATCTCGATCCCTAATTTGAACAAATTGCAGCTTGGTGGCGTACACCTTCTCTAACTAACCAGCAGATGGCGTCCATGAGTCATCTATTCCCCTCAAGTCAGTTCTTCCCAACTTTGTCTTTGTGGTGTGTGGGTGTCTGATTCTTGTGGGGTCCAACTGGTGCACCAAGTTTGGGTGTGTTGCTGGTGCTCTCTGCCCTGAATGTGGGGCATGTGTCTGGGTGGTTAGGAAGGCAGGGCAGCTTTAATAATCAAACCTCCCAGGTGTTCCTGGAGATTTAAGGCTGTTCTCTGCCACTGACCACAAGTCCTTGGTATTGGCGTAGGTTCCCTGGGATTTCTGAGCGGTTCCTTCTTCCCAGCTGTGCTCTTCCAGGACTTCTGCTGAGGGAGGGCCATGCCACGTCACTAGTGTGTGACGGCCCGCCAGGGAAGCCCTGGGTTGCTGGGCCATGTGGGGGCGCTTTCAGCCCGCTTCAAAGATGGTTGAATGGGATGCGTTAACTTTGAAAGCGGCAGTTGAAAGCATACTCTTGCTCCGGAGAAGCTGAGAGAGGACAAATATCCCAAGTGCAACTAAGAGTGACATTTTTGAGGAACTGCAGCCTAGAGAGGAATGTCCTGGGAGAAAGCCATTTTGAAACCAGAACTTTGGAGCAGACGCCAGCCACGTGCCTTCCCAGCTAACGGGTTTTCTGGACACCACTGGCCATCCTCCAGTGAAGGTACTCGATTGCTGATGTGTTGCCTTGGACACTTTATGGCCTTAAGACTGTAACTGTGTAACCAAATAAACCCCCTTTATAAAAGCCAGTCCATTTCTGGTGTTTTGCATTCTGGCAGCATTAGCAAACTAGAACATCCAGTTCAATTCTTTCGACTGTTTTTCACCATTCTTTCTTTTGTTCTTTCATTTTCTGTTCTGTGGATCTTGAGGTCATTGAGTCATTGTTCAGCTTTCTCTAGTCTTGTACTATGAGTATCCAGAATCTTTTTAATTTGGTCAACAGTTTCTTTAATTTCTATAAGATCATCTATTTTTTTTATTTACTCTTGCAATTTCTTCTTTATGTTCTTCTAGGGTCTTCTTCATGTCCTTTATATCCTGTACCATGCTCTTCTTCACATCCTTTATATCCTGTGCCATGTTCTTGTTGTTTGTCCTTGGTTCTTTGATTAATTGCTCCAAATACTGTGTCTCCTCTGTTCTTTTAATTTGGGTGTTTGGGTTATCCATATCTCTGGTTTTTTTCATATGCTTTAAAATTTTGTTGTTTTTGGGCTCTTGGCATTTGCTTTATTTGATAGGGTTCTTTTAGGATATGAAGGATTATTCAGACACCAATCTCTAATTTGTCAGATCTACAGGTTGGTGGCGTACCTTTTCTCTAACTAACCAGCAGATGGCGTCTGCGAGTCACCTATTCCCCTCAAGTCAGTTCTCCCCAACCCTGTCTTTGTGGTATGTGGGGGTCTGGTTTTTGTGGGGTCCAATTGGTGCACCAAGTTTGGATGTGTTGTTGGTGTTGTCTGCCCTGAACGTGGGGTTTGTGTCTGACCAGTTAGGGAGGCAGGGCAGCTTTAATAACCAAACCTCCCAGGTGTTCCAGGAGATTTAAGGCTGTTGCAAGAATCTAAACCTTCATTTCAGTCTCGCCACAGATTGTCTCTGCCGTTGACCCACAAGTCCTTGGTATTGGCATAGGGCCCCTGGGGTTCCAGGTGGGTTCCTCTTCCCAGCTGTGCCCTTCTAGGGCCTTTGCTGAAGGAAGGCTGTGCTATGTCACAAGTGCTCACCGTCCCTGAAGGGAAGCCCTGGGCCACGGGGCTGTGCAGGGGCGTTCCCAGCCTGCTGTAAAGATGGCCGAATGGGGCATGTTAATTTCCCTCTTTTCACACAGCTCCGCCTTCCCAGCTCCGGGACAATTAGCTGTGGGTGCATGAAAGGATACTGTCCATGCCCAATACTGTGGCGTGTGCGCGGTGTTGCCGGAAACACTTCCCATCACACAGGGTCCCTTGGTGCGGCTCTGGGCTGTGGCTCCAGCGCCAGGCAAGAGCGTTCCCAGCCCGCCAGGAAAATGGCTGCAAGGGGCGTGTTTTTTTCCCCCTTCTGGCTCTCCTCTGCCCTCCTCGCTCTGAGACAACTAGCAGTGGGTACATGAAACAGTATCTTCCATGCCAGATATTGAGGCATTCACACAGCCCTTTCCTGTTGCGCTTTACTATGTGGTTCTCACTGCCACATCTGTAGCCGCTTTTGGGTTTTTTTTAAAAAAGAACTAGTCTGCCTCCAAACGCCAACCCATGGTTTCCCCACACCGCAGCGTGGCTGCCAGACATTCAGCCAAGTTACTCACTTGTTTCAGAACGGAGACTCCTGGTTTCACCAAGTGCACGTTCCCTGTGGATTTAGCAGACCTTGTCCAGCTGGTGCATCACTGGAACTGATGTTCTGGGATACTTTCTGGCCTCTGCCTAGTATTTTTCACAAGAGATTTTTTTTTGCCTTGTCTCCTAGCCGCTATCTTAGTTTCTCCCTCCAAAAGCCATTTTGAAACACAACCAGGGAGCAAAGATGCCAGCCACATGCATTCCCAGCTGAAAGAGGTGTTCTAGATGCCATCGGCCTTTCTTCAGTGGAGGCATCCTCTTGTTGATGCCTTAGTTGGGCACTTTTATGGCCTTAGAACTGCAAATCTGTAACCTAATAAATCCCCTTTATGAAAGCCAATCCAATTATGATATTTTGCATAATAGTTTTAGCAAACAATAACAGTTATCAATAATTTTATTCCAATAAATATGACAATTTAGATGAAATGGACAAATTCTTTGAAAGACAAAAATTGAGACAAAAGAAACAGAAAAGAACCTCATATTTATAAAAGAAATTGAATTTTCATTAAAAATGCTTTCCACAGCCCCATCCCTGCCCTTTTTAAAATATTTTTTGGCCTCCTTCTTTCCTTTGTCAAAAAAGCCATTATACAAGCTCATTGACTTCAATTAAGGCAAAGAAAGCATTAACTTAAACAATTTGGTAAGATGAACTTCCTCAAAATTAATAACTTCTGCTCTTTGAGAGGCACCATTAAGAAAACACAAAGAATCCAGAGTGGCAGAAACTATTTCCTATACATATATCTGGCCAAGGACTTGGCCGAATTATATTGAACATATAAAAATACATTTTTTATCCAAAATTCTATCCAAAATACATAAAAACCTCTTATAGTTCAATAATAAAAAGAGAAACAACCCAATTTTAAAATGGGTAAAAGATTTGAGCAGATACTTCACAAAAGAAACTATAGAAATGGCTAATAAACACATGAAAAGATGCTCAAAACCATTAGTTATGAGGGAAATACAAATTATAACCACAATGTGATAACAATTCATACCCATTAGAATGACTAAAATTAAGAACACTGGCAACACCAAGTTTTAATGATGGAATGGGGAGCAACTGGAACTTTCATACATTGCTGATGGGAATATCAAATGGTACAACCAGTTTGGAAAATTGTTTGGCAGTTTCTTATAAAGCCAATAACCCAGCAATTCCACTCATAGATATTTAACCAGAAGGAATGAAAACATACATCCACACAAAGACTTGTACACAAAATGTTCATGACAGCTTTATTCAAACTAACCCAACCCTGGAAACAACCCAAATGTTCATCAGTAGGTGACAGGATTAACAAATTGTGGTATATCCATTCAATGAACTACTACTCAGCCTAACAAGAAAGGAACAACCAATACAATGAACAACACTGACAAATCTCAAAGTGAAGAAATCAAGACAAAAAGAGTATATAATGTACAATTCTAATCTAAAGTAACAGAAAGCAGAACAGTGCTTGCCTGGAGCTGGCAATGGAACTGACGGAGGGGTAACCAAGTGGGATGTGTAAGGACTGACTGTGAAGGGGCACAAAGGAACTTTTTTGGCTGACAGAAATGTTATCCTGGTTAGCACTGGCTACATAAGTGTATAAATACTGTCAAATATCCAAATGTACACTCAAAATGCATCAAAGACCTTAATATAAGAGTTATAAGTATCAAACTCCTAGAAGAAAACATAGGGAAGCATCTTCAGGACTTTGTGTTAAGCAATGGTTTCTTAGACTTTACATTCAAAGCACAAGCAACAAAAGAAAAAATAGAGAAACAGGACCTCATCGAAATTAAAAACTTTTGAGCCTCAAAGGACTTTCTCACAAACGTAAAATGACGACCTACACAATGGGAGAAAATATTTGGAAACCACATCTCCAATAAAGATTTAATATCCAGAATATATAAAGAAATCCTTCAATTTAACAACAAAAAGACAAAAAGTCCAATTTAAAAATGTGCAAAAGACTTGAACAGACATCTCTCCAAAGAAGATAGACAAATAGCCATGAAAAGATGCTCAACATCATTAGCTATCAGGGAAATGCAACCTAAAACCATAATGATATACCATTTCACACCCATTAGAATGGCTGCTATTAAATAAATGGAAAATAAGTGTTGGAGAAGATGCTGAGAAATAGGAACAGTCATTCATTGCTGGTGGCGAGGTAAAATGGTATAGCTGCTGTGGAAGAAAGCTAAATATAGAACTACCATGTGACTTGGCAACTCCATTATTAGGTATATACCCAAAAGAATTCAAAGCAGGTACTCAAACAGATATTTCCACATTGATGTTCACAGCAGCATTATTCACAATTGCCAGAAGAAGGAAGCAACCTAAGTGTCCATCAACTGATGAATGGATAAACAAAATGTAGTATATACATACAATGAAATATTATTCAGCCATAAAAAGGAATGAAGTCCTGGTACATGCAGCAACATGGATGAACCCTGAAGACATCATGTTGAATGAAATAAGCCAGACACAAAAGGACAAATATTATGTGATCTCACTGTTTTGAAACAATTACAATCAGCAAACTCATAGAGCCAAAATCTAGAATATAGGTTACCTGAGGATAGAAGGGGAAGTGGAGAAAGGAATAAGAAATTCAGGCTTAAAATGTACAGGGTTCCTATTTGAAAAGATGGAAATGTTTTGGTAATAGATGGTGGTGATGGTAGCACAACACTGTGAATGCAATTATCAGCACTGAAATATATATCTGAAAGTGATTTAAAGGGGAAATGTTAGATTGTATATATGGTCATAGAATAAAAAATATTTTAAAATCCATGGAACTACACTACCCAAATAGTGAATTGTAAGTTAAACCTGAACTTTAATGGCACAATTATAAAAATGTGCTATCATCAACTGTAACAAATGTTCCACACCAATGCAAGGTGTTGGTGGTGGGGTGGTATATGGGAATCCTGTATTTCATGCATGATTGTTCTGTAAACCCACAATTTCTCTAATAAAAAAAAAAAAGAAAGAAACACAAAAAAACTAAAGGTGCACTTCACTGCATGCAAATTATACTTCAATAGCAGCAACTTTATAAAAATAAAACATTAAAATCAGAGGGAAACTAAGATGGTGGCTAGGTGAAACAGGGCAAAAAACACCTCCATGAAAAACACTAGATAAAAACCAGAAAATGACCCAGAATACCGGTTACAGTGATGCGCCAGCTGGATGAGGTCTGCTAGTACCACAGGGGCCATATACTTGGTGAAACCGGGAGTCCGCATTCTGAAACGAGCGAGTAAGCTGGCTGGAAGACCCGCAGCCACATGACGGTCTGGAGAAGCCAGGGGTTGGCGTTTGGAGACTGACTGGTTCTTTAAAAAAAAGGGGGGTGGGGAACAACGCAGGAGAGGCTGCAGATGTGACAGTGGGAACCAAGCAGTAAAACACAGCAAGAGGGGGCTGGGCCGGCCTCTTGGTGTCTGGCCTGGAGGATAGCCCTCTGCAGATACCCTCGGGCCCGGAGGGGCAGAGGGGAGAGCCGGAAGCAGAAACCCCGCGGCTAGCAGCTGGCTCCCCGGAGGGCTGGATAAACTCCTGCTCAGGGCCGTGCCCACAGCCCAGGGCCCCACAAGTTGTCCCAGAGCTGGGAAGGAGGAACTGTGCGAGGAGGGGGGTGTTGAGATGCCCCGTTCAGCCATCTTTGCATCAGGCTGAGAGTGCCCCTGCATGGCCCGGCGGCCCGGGGCTTCCCTTGAGGAACGGTGTGCACTGGTGATGTAGCACAGCATTCCCTCAGCAGAGGTCCTGGAGGGTCGTGGCTGGGAGGGGGGGCCTGCTTGGAGAACCCAGGGATGCTACGCCAAGTCCAGTGGTTTGTGGCACAGCGAGAGAGAGAGTCTGGGGCTTAACTGAAATGAAGGCTTAGACTCTTGCAGCGACCTCGAATCTCTGGGAACCTAGGGGATTTCAATATTAAAGCTGCCCTTCCTCCCTGGCCACCCGGACACACGCCCCACATTCAGGGCGTATGGCTCCAGCAACACACTCAAACTGAGTTCTCCAACTGAACCCCACAAGAATCATTTCCCCACACACCGCGGGGACAAGGTGGAGAACTGACTTGAGGGGTATAGGTGACTCACAGACGCCATCTGCTGGTTAGTTAGAGAAAGTGTACGCCACCAAACTGTGTTTCTGAAAAATTAGATTGGTATCTTTTTTTTTACAACATGAAGGAACCCTATCAAGCAAAGCAAATGCGGCCAAAAACAACAGAAAATCTTGATGCATATGATAAAACGAGACGATATGGAGACTCCAATTCCAAACACCCAAATCAAAATATCAGAAGAGACACAGTACTTGGCACAATTAATCAAAGAACTACAATCGAGGAATGAAAACATGGCAAAGGATTTAAAGGACATCAAGAAGACCACAGCCCAGGATACAAGCAACATAAAGAACACCCTAGAAGAGCATAAAGAAGACATTGCAAGAGTAAATAAAAAATAGAAGATCTTATGGAAATAAAAGAAACTGTTGGCCAAATTGAAAAGACTCTGGATATTCACAATATAAGATTAGAGGAAGTTGAACAACATCTCAGTGTCCTAGAAGTCCACAGAACAGAAAATGAAAGAACAAAAGAAAGAATGGAGAAAAAAATAAAAAAAATTGAAATGGATCTCAGGGATACAATAGATAAAATAAAATACAGTTTGTTCAAGGATGTGTGTAGTTTGCTCTCATATGTTCAGAAGACAGAGCAATAGATGATGGATGATAGGGAGGGAGGGAGGGAGGGAGGGAGGAAAGAAAGAAATGGTGGTGTGACAGGATGTTAAAGTAGGTGGATCGGGGTATCGGGGGAGGGGGTTGGGGTATGCTGGAGTTCTGTGTATGGGGTTTGTATTGTTTTTGCAACTATTCCTGTTAGTTTGAATTTATTTCAAAATACAATTGAAAAAAAAAAACAAATAAGGCATTCAGCCACCAACCCACGGCCCACCCAGGCGCACCATCCCACCCGGGTCCTCGGGGCGATCACAGGACAGAGCCTCTCTACAGCACATCTGAGCCGTCACCCGGGGGGCAGGTGAGTGGCGCTCACCAAGAAATGCTTGTATTTGCTCCAGGAACAGCTTATGCTGGTTAGGATTACTCGTTACTTAGTTAAACATTATAGCAACTGGTGAGAGCACGCATGCGAGAGAAAACTATCATTCTATGAAAACTAAGCTGAAGGCTTTGGAAAGAATCCCTAAAGGACAATTTTTAAAAATGCAGGGAAGATGATGGCGGCATAAGAGGAGTGAAAGCCAGTTTGTCCCCCTGGACAAACTAATAAACAACCAGGAACAACTAGTAAATAATCTGGAATAACTGCGGGGGGACAAACGCCACTGTCCACTCATCATCCAATCATGAATTGGGAGCAATGTCCGAGATCATAGTATAAAATCTGTAAGTAAAAACTGTGAATCCAAGCCAGGAGCCCCCTCACCCCATGGCCCAAACTACAAAGCCTGGCGGTGCTGGAGAGCAGCACTGTCCAAGCAGGCAAATATAACTCAGCTGAGCTCTAAGTGGGGTTTTAATTAACAAACGTAGACTGCTCAATACAAGCTACAAATCCCCAAAAAGCAAACAGAGCCTCTGGTGACAAATGACCTTGGAGAGTCAAAGGGTGGCCGCGGACTGGCCCTGAAGGGGGCTTTCTGTCCCTATTTCAGCTCAATGGAGAAAGCCTCAGCCATTTTAAGTTCCCAATACTCTGACCCAGAGATAGCACAGGTTGAGAGACTACTCAAATGCTAATGACCTCTCCCTAGGGGGTGTATCTTCCCTAAGAGGAAAGAGGTGGGGCCCAGCTCTACTACCCGCCTTCCATTCAGAACCAGACCCCAGATCCTGGGGGAAAATAGCCACCAGCCACACCTCCTTAAACCAGTCTGGAGCTACAGGCTGACAGGCGCCATCTGCTGGGCAGAAAAGCACAGTGATTTAAGTCCTCACAGGGTATACAAATCTTCTAAGACACCCTCAGGGAAACAGGATACTATTCCCTCCTTCCAAGACTAGAGCCTGTTGTGGTCTGGGAAAACCTGATTGGGGTAACCAAGGAAACCAGATGCCTAGACAACAGAAAACACAACCTACACTAACAAAAACGAAGTTATGGCCCAGTCGAAGGAATAAACTTACACTTCAACTGAGATACAGAAATTTAAACAACTAATACTAAATCAATTCAAAAAGTTCAGGGAACATATGGCAAAAGGGATGAAGCATATAATGAAAACACTGGGCGTACAAAAGGTAGAAATTGAAAGTTCGAAGAAACAACTGACAGAATCTATGGAAATGAAAGGCACAACACACGAGATGAAAGACATGATGGAAACATACAACAGCAGATCTCAAGAGGCAGAAGAAAACATTCAGGAACTGGAGAACAAGGTACCTGAAAGCCTACGCATAAAAGAACAGATAAAGAAAAAATGGAAAAATATGAGCAATGTCTCTGGGAACTTAAGGATGAAACGCAACACAGGAATGTATGTGTCATTGGTGTCCAGAAGGAGAACAGAAGGGAAAAGGGGCAGAAAGCAATAATGGAGGAAATAATCAATGAAAATTTCCCATCTCTTTATGAAAGAAAGATATAAAATCCAAGAAGCACAGCATACCCCAAACAGAACAGATCTGTATAGGCCTATGCCAAGACACTTAATAATCAGATTATCAAACATCAAAGATAAAGAGAGAATCATGAAAGCAGCAAGAGAAAAGCGATCTATCACATATAAAGGAAGCTTGATAAGACTATGCGTGAATTTCTCAATAGAAACCATGGAGGCAAGAAAGAAGTAGGGTGATATATTTAAGATACTGAAAGAGAAAAACCACCAACCAAGACTCCCATATCCGGCAAAACTATCCTTCAGATACGTGGGAGAGCTTAAAATATTCTCTGACAAATAGACAATGACAGTTTGTGAACAAGACACCTGTTCTACAGGAAACACTAAAGGAAGCACTGCGAACAAAAAGGAAAAGACAGGAGTGAGAGGTTTGGAAAACAATTTTGGGAGATAGTAGCACAGCAATGTAAGTACACTGAACAACGATGACTGTGAATATGGTTGAAAGACGAAGGCTAGGACCATGTGGGACACCAGAACAAAAGATGAAAGATAAAGACTGGGACTGTGTAACTCAGGGAAACCTAGGGTGCTTGTAATAAAAGGTACAAATATGTTTTTACATGAGGTAGAACAATGAATGTCAACATTGCAAGGTGTTAAAAATAGGGTGGGATTAGGGGGAAAATACCATCAATGCAAACAAGAGACTATAATTATCAGAAACATTTTATTATGCTTCCTTTAATATAACATAGGCAATATACCAAAGCTAAATGCATATGGGTGGAGGGGGGGGGGTCATAGGGGAAGCATATGGGACTCCTGGCATTGGTGATGTTGTCTGACTCTTTATTCTACCTTAGTTTAATGCTATCTTTCCTTTTGTGGCTTTCTAGCTGTCATATTTATTTTTTTCTCTCTCTTTTTTTTCTTTGACCCTCTACTTTCCTTGACTCTTCCTCCTTTGTGGAAGAAATGGAGATGTCCTTACATAGATAGCGGCAATGGTGCTGAACACATGAATCCGTGACTATACAGGGAACCGACTGCTTAGTTAGGATGGAATGTATGGTGTGTGAACAAAACCATCCTAAAAAAAAAAAAAAAGGATTGATGAAGAAACCTAGAGGGCACTATATTGAGTGAAATAAGACAGGCACATAAGGACACATATTGCAGGGTCTCACTGATGTGAACTAATTATAATATGTAAACTCACGGACATGAAATATAAGTTACCAAGATATAGAATGGGGCTAAAGAATGGGGAGCGGTTTCTTATTATAAGCAGAATGTTTAACTAGGGTGAACTTAAACGTTTGGAAAAGGACAGAGGTGATGGTAGCATGTTGTGAGAATAACCACCAGTGCTGAATGGTGTGTGAAGGTGGTGGAAAGGGTAAGCTCTGAGTCACATATGTCACCAGAAGGAAAGTCGGAGGTTAAAAGATGGGAATGTATAAAACAGTGAATCTTGTGGTGGACAATATCCGTGATTAACCGTACAAATATTAGAAATCTCTTTCATGAACTGGAACAAATGTATGACACTATAACTAGAAGTTAATAATAGAGGGGCATATAGGAGAAAAATATATACCTATTGCAAACCATACTACAGTTAGTAGTATTTTAACATTCTTTCATCAACAGTAACAAATGTCCTATACCAAAACTTTGAATCAGTAATGGAGGGGGGGTGGTTAGGTGTATGGAAGGATTTGAGTTCCCTTTGTTTTGTCTTTCTTTCTTTTCTGGAGTAATGAAAATGTTCTAAAAATTGAAAAAAAAATTGTGATGGATGCACAGCTTATGATGGCACCATGGACAACTGATTATACATTTGGATAACTGTATGGTATGTGAACAATCTCAATTTAAAAAAAATAAAAAATAAATAAAATGCACTTGCAGAGGGTTGGGAAAAAAAAAGCAAATAAGCAACTTTTTCAATACACAGGTGATTCTCAAAAAATTTTATTCCCTGCAATCTTTGTCAAGAAGTTAGTAGAACATGGACTCTATCCAAATAAGGAAATAAACCAAGAGCAAGCATTAAATATAAAAAAGGGAAGAAAAACTAGGGGATTCTCAGATGCAAGAAAAGCCTAGTGAGCAAATGGTACAGATTAGACCAGGTGTACTGAGTACTTCAGAAAGAAAGACTCCAAGGGAAAATAAAATCGAAATGACAGACTATCTAACTAAGAGAAATTAATACACTTCTTTCAGAGAGTTTGGGCTAAATTAGTGATAGGTACACATAAAATTAACCAAAAAAAATACAATTATTAACTACATGGAAGAATATTTTACAAGAAAGGAAATGTAACACTGCATGTTCAGTTGTAAATACTTGCATAAGACATAATATAAACATCGAATATCGATCTAATAAAAATTATGATGGATCTGTAGTGAAAGGATGACGATGAAGTGTGGAACAGATGGGAATTAGGGGAAAAGGCAATAAGAAACCTAAACCCTCATCAAGAGTAGTCAACAGATGTCTATTATTTTTTTAAAAAAACGGAGAAGCAGTGTTATATTAGCAAGGGCTAGTGCTAAGTGCTTTATCTGTATAACATTTAGTCCTCATAACAACTGTATAAAGTAAATACAATTATTATAATACTTTATCTTACAAATAAGGAATGTGAGATGCACTGTTTGAGTCCAGTGTCCATACAATTTAGAAGTATGGTGACAAAGAAAAAAGAACAAAAGAAAGAGCTAAGAATTAAAACTTGGTGCTTCCGAAAAATAGGACTCAGGGATAGGAAAGGGAAGGAAGATAAATACTGTTTGTTTTTCCATTATAAAACTTAAAGTACTATGTGACTTTAAAACATATGTACATTTATTATGTTGGGAACAAAAATTAAATTTGAAATTTCCAAAGCAGACACGGTAAAATATTAACATGGCTTTTATTTTGATGAAGGTGACTTATTAAAACATGTCCACAATATATTTTGCATGTATGAAATGTTTTATAATTTAAAATCTGAAAAAAAAAATCAGCTGTTTGGATATATATATTTTTAAAACTCTCAGAGGAGTTGCTAATACACCACTCTCAGCTGTGAATCACACTTTTGGCTAAAGAAGACCTACTAATCTATCCTATGTTTCTAAAACCTGTGCACCATTTCAGTAAAAATACAAGAACCAAAGAAAGACCAATTTTGTCAATTAACCTTGACTTACTTCTTCGGCTAGACTAGTTTTAATGGCTAGAGAAAATGCCTGGAATTCTTCCACTGATACATAGTAATCTCAGCAGTTTAGAGTGAAGGGATATTCAGTCACAGTACCTCATTTTTCAAGAATTCTCAGAGTCCCCTCCCCCTCAAATGTAATATAACAATACAAGCAATATGAACTTTCACAACTTGGACAAAACTATTTAATTATAGAAATAAGTTTTAAAAAATTTGTTGTGAAAAGATCTCATAATGTTGAATGAATAAAGAAAAAATAAATATTAGTAACAATGCCATTCATGTTAAAAACAGAAAACTATTTTCAAGGATATATATGAAGGAGGTAAGTTAAAAGGACATGTATTAAATATACCAGAGGATGCATACATGGAAGGGGAATGGGATCAGGACTGGGAGAAAAAGAGAAAAATTTAATTTAATTTAAAAAACCAAGAGAGCATACTCAGCATCATTATTCGTTTAGGAAACAAGATTAAAACTACAATAAGAATGAGATACCAATACACTGAGAATTTTTTAATTGATAATACCAAGGGTTAGCGAGGATGCTCAAAAACTGAACACTTTTACACTGCTATGGGAAAAGTGCAATCACTCTGGAAAACAGTTCGGCAATATCTACCTTACAATCCAGCAATTTCACTCCCAGGCATATATCCCAACAAAATATGTACACATATCCACCAAAAGGTATGTATAAGAGTGTTCATTAAAACATTGTTTATGGAGAAACTAAGATGGCGGCTAGGTGAGACAGAGCAAAAAAACACCTCCATGAAAAACACTAGATAAAAACCAGAAAGTGGCCCAGAATACCGGTTACAGCGATGCACCAGCTGGACGAGGTCTGCTAGTTCCACAGGGGCTGTATACTTGGTGAAACCGGGAGTCTGCATTCTGAAACGAGTGAGTAAGCTGACTGGAAGACCCACAGCCACATGGCAGTCTGGGGAAACCAGGGTTTCGTGTTTGGAGGCCAACTGGCTCTTTTAAAAAAAAAAAGAAAAACGGAAAAACCCAGGAGCGGCTGTAATTGCTATAGTGGGAACCACGCAGTAAAACACAGCAAGAGGGGGCTGGGCTGGCCTCTCAGTATCTCGCCTGGAGGATAGTCCACTGCAGATACCTTCAGGGCCGGGGGAACAGAGGGGAGAGACCGAAGCAGAAAGAAACCCCACGGCTAGCAGCTGGCTCCCCGGAGGGCTGGATAAACTCCTGCCCGGGGCCGTGCCCACAGCCCAGAGCTCTTCCAGTTGTCCCAGAGCTGGGAAGGAGGAACTGTGCGAGGAAGGGGGTGTTGAGACGCCCCGTTCAGCCATCTTTGCATCAGGCTGAAAGCACCCCGGCACGACCTGGCGCTTCCCTTGAGGGATGGCGCGCACTGGTGACATAGCATTCCCTTGGCAGAGGTCCTGAAGGATCGCGGCTGGGCAGGGGGACCCGCTCAGAGAACCCAGGGACACTACACCAAGTCCGGTGGTGTCTGGGGGTCTGGGGCTGACATGAACTGAAGGCTTAGACTCTTGCGGCGGCCTCGAATCTCCGGGAACCTGGGGGATTTGAATATTAAAGCTGCCCTTCCTCCCTGGCTACCCATACACACACCCCACATTCAGGGTGGATGGCTCCAGCAACACACCCAAACTGAGTTCTCCAACCGAACCCCAGAAGAATCATTTCCCCACACACCACGGGAACAAGGCGGAGAACTGACTTGAGGGGTATAGGTGACTCACAGACGCCATCTGCTGGTTAGTTAGAGAAAGTGTACGTCACCAAACTGTTTGTTTCTGAAAAATTAGATTGGTATCTTTTTTTTACAACTTGAAAGAACCATATCAAGCAAAGCAAATGCCAAGAGGCCAAAAACAACAGAAAATCTTAATGCATTTGATAAAACCAGACGATATGGAGAATCCAACTTCAAACACACAAATCAAGATATCGAAAGAGACACAGTACCTCACACAATTAATCAAAGAACTACAATCAAGAAACGAAAACATGGAAAAGGATTTAAAGGACATCAAGAAGACCATGGCCCAGGATATAAGCGACATAAAGAAGACCCTAGAAGAACATAAAGAAGACATTGCAAGAGTAAATAAAAAAATAGAAGATCTTATGGAAATAAAAGAAACTGTTGGCCAAATTAAAAAGACTCTGGATATTCACAATACAAGACTAGAGGAAGCTGAACAACGTCTCAGTGTCCTAGAAGTCCACAGAACAGAAAATGAAAGAACAAAAGAAAGAATGGAGAAAAAAATTGAAAAAATAGAAATGGATCTCAGGGATATGATAGATAAAATAAAACATCCAAACTTAAGACTCATTGGTGTACCAGAAGGGGAAATGAAGGGTAAAGGTTTAGAAAGAGTATTCAAAGAAATGGTTGGGGAAAACTTCCCCAACCTTACACACAATATAAATACACAAAGCATAAATGCCCAACAAACTCCAAATAGAATAAATCCAAATAAACCCACTCTGAGACATATTCTGATCAGACTCTCAAATACTGAAGAGAAGGAGCAAGTTCTGAAAGCAGCAAGAGAAAAGCAACACATACAAAGGAAACATAAGACTAAGTTGTGACTATTCAGTGACCACGATGGAGGCGAGCACGCAGTGGCATGACATATTTAAAATTCTGAGAGAGAAAAATTTCCAACCAAGAATACTTTATCCAGCAAAATTCTCCTTTAAATTTGAGGGAGAGCTTAAATTTTTCAGACAAACAAATGCTGAGAGAGTTTGCCAATAAAAGACCCGCACTACTTCAGATACTAAAGGGAGCCCTACCAACAGAGAAACAAAGAAAGGAGAAAGAGATACAGAGAATTTTAGCAGACATATATAGTACCTTACATCCCACATCACCAGGACATTCATTTTTCTCTAGCGATCATGGATCTTTCTCCAGAAGGAACCATAAGCTGGGACATAAAACAAGCCTCAAGAAATTAAAAAAAAAAAAAAAAATTGAACATACTCAGCACATTCTCCAACCACAATGGAATACAAATAGAAGTCAATAATTTTTGAACTGTAACTCCATTATTTACTTCCTACATGATATAAAATACACAAACTCTAATGACAAATCAGTGGTTTTGAACTCAATGTAAACTATGTAATTTTAGACAACTATATTAAGGTGGGGGAATGGAGGAGTATTGGAACACAGTTTATGTGTTCTATTGAAGTGAAGGTGGTATCAAAGAAAAACAAGATTGTTATGGATTTAAGAGGTTAATTTTAAGCCCCACAGTAAACACAAAGAAATTATCAGAGAATATAACCATAGAGATGAAAAGTAGAGTATGGATTAAGAGAAATGGGGGAAGGGGCAATGGGGAGTCAAGAAATGAGTGTACGGTTGCTGTTTGAGGTGATGGGAAATTTCTAGTAATGGACAGTGGGAAAGAGCATTACAACATTCTAAAGGTGATTAATCCCACTAATGGAATGCTAGGGAGGGGGTGGAATGGGAAGGAAAAAAAAAAGTCTAAATAGATGACAACTGAATGCCAAGGATGACCCTGGATGGGATTGGAGGATCCAGGACAGGTGGCTCAAAGGGACACAGTTGAGACATAAGGTAAAGGAAATATAGAATGTAAGCTTTGTATCATTGTTGAATCTCTTGTACTTCTTAGCTGCGTTTAATGGGATTGCATAAAAGAATGTTCTTGTTCATGGGAAGCGTATACGTGAATTATAGTGTATGTTCAAGGATGTGTGCAGCTAGCTCTCATATGTTCAGAAGACAGAGCAATAGATGATGGATAATAGGGAGGGAGGGAGGGAAAGAAACTGCGATGTGACAGCATGTTAAAGTTGATGGATTGAGCTATCGGGGGAGGGGGGTCAGGGTATGATGGAATTCTGTGTATGGGGTTAGCATTGTTTTTACAACTGTTCCTATAACTTTGAATTTATTTCAAAATGAAAAAAAAAAAAAAACATTGTTTATAAACCTCAAAATAGAAACAACCCAAATATCCATCAACAGTGGAATGGATAAATTGTGTCTAATCACTGCTTACAATTAAACAAAAACATACTATTGCTACACACAACAATATGGATAAATTTCACAAAAATAACACTGAACAACAGAAATCAGACACACAAAGGTACACACTCTATGATGACATTTATATGAAATTCAAAAACCAGAAAAACTTATCTATAAGGACAGAAGTTAAAATGTCAGTTACTTGGTGGAGAGGGGGATGAGGTAGCTTTCTGGGATACTGGAAATGGCCTATAATTTTGATCTGGGTGATGGTTACTTGGGAATATACACGCACTTAAAAATCTGTCAAGTTAAACACAAGATTTTGTCAAATGCCTTTTCTGTGTCTAAGTGATAATATGATTTTTCTCCTTTATGCTATTTATATGATGAATCATTTTTTAATGAAAAACCAGCCTCATATTCCTGGGATAAATACAACTTGATCATAAAGTATCATCCTATTTAGATAATGTTGGACTCAATTTGCTAATATTTTGTATTAGATTTTTGCATCTATGTTCATAAGGGATACTGGCTTGTAATTTTCTTTTCTTGTAATGCCCTTGCCAGGGTTTTTAATTAGGATTCAATTAAACAGATACAGGACTGTTCAGATTGTTTCTTCTTGTGTCAGTTTCAGAATGCTTTGTATCTTAAGGAATTTCCTCATTTCCTCCAAGTTTTCAAATTGACTGGCATGATTATGTACTGAAAACTATGAAATTCTATATAAGGTTAAGATAATAATTACCACTACAAAGAAAAAATTAAAATTTTAGTCAAGAGGGAGATCAATTTCCAGCTTTACAACTTGAAGAACTCTATAGACCTGCTCCTGCAGAAACTGATAAAAATTCTTTTAAAAACAGCTATTGAAATTAGAACTCTTATACATTGCTGGTGGGACTGTATAATGGTACAGCCACTCTGGAAGACAGTTTGGCAGTTCCTCAGAAAACCAGATATCAAGGTACCCTACAATCCAGCAACTGGAGTTCTTGGTATATACCAGAAGATCTGAGAACAGTGACATGAACAAATATTTGCACACCCAAGTTCATAGTGGCATTGTTCACAATTGCCAAGAGATGGAAACAAACCGTATGTCCTTCAACAGATGAGTGGATAAACAAAATGTGGTATATACACACAATGGAATACTACACGCAGCAGAAGGAATGAGGCTATGAAACATATGATAACATGGATGAACCTTGAAGACATAATGCTGAGTGAAATAAGCCAGACACAAAAGGAGAGATATTGTATGTTACACTAATGTGAACTTTGTGAAAAATGTAAAGTAAGTGTCTTATAATGTAGAATATGGGGGACCTAGAGATAGACAGAAGGTAGTGAAGGGGGAATGATAATCTAATATGTACAGATATGATAATAAAGGTGATCTTAAGGTATGGGAATGGTCAGGTGTGACTATGGTTCATTAATGGGATTATAAGTATCAGTGATGCATTAAGGTGAACATGTTTGTAAATGGTTGTTTAAAGGCATGTAATCCACCGAGTAGCACCACAAATCTAAATGAGTGTTAGCATGATATAAGGTATGACACTGGTGCAGAGGGTTAACAACAGAGTGGTATGGAAAAACTACCCATTACATATTAAAAACTGTATTTAATAGGACTATTTTACCAACTCTACACTAAAACTAGGGATGAATAATTAGCGGCTGATAAGAGCTCTGGGATGTATTATGTTATAATTGTTTAAAGTTGAGAGTGGTTGATGATTGTACAACAAAGTGAAGATAATATAAGAAACTGACCATTTATCTTGGGATAGAATATAAATTAAGTGAAGTTAGGAACCCACTAGTTAATAAATCAAGTCCTAGACTTGAGACTTGCTCTTGTGAAATTTAGGGTTGTAAATAGGAGACTGAGCCCTCCTATAATTATACCTGAGAGGCACCTTCAGGGAACCTCTTTTGTCACTCAGATGTGGCCTCTCTCTCTCTAAGTCCAACTTGGCAAGTAATCTCTAGCCCATGAGGGACATGACCCCTGGGGGAATGAATCTCCCTGGTGATATGGGACATGACTCCCAGCAGTAAGCCTGGCCCTGGCAGTGAGGGATTGAAAATGCCTACTTGACCAAAAGGGGGAAAAAACAAAGGTGACAAGTTGAAGTCACAGTGGCTGAGAATCCCAAATAGAGTCAAGAGACTATCATGCAGGTTTCTCTTATGCAAGCTCCAGCTAGACATCCTAAATGGCCACAGTATGTCATGCTCTTAACAAAAGTAGTCCCCAAATACCTAGGTTCCTACCTGAGATTCCATAAAAGATTCACTCACTAAGTTTTATCTTTCAGAAACTGAAATCCACCAGAGTGTTCCTATACCAGGCAAGTCCTAAAACCCAGAGGCAATAGCCTCTTTAAGATCAACAATCAGATGCAGTCACCTTCCCCATACTGTCAACACCCCTATTAATATGAACAATTTAGCGTGGCTCACTTCCTAGAATCCCTGAAGATGGAGAAAGAGATTAATTGAGAGGAAGGGGTAGCAACAAACAAGATAAGATTTAACAAAGGTCTGTGGATACTGAAACTTTATATAATTATATATATATATTTTTTTGGATGCTGGGGTGTTGGAATGGCTAGAAGGAGGTAAATGACATGGTGGAACTGAGGCCTATAGCATCCTTTGGGATTTGCTCTATAGCTGTTCATTGAATTGTGCCTTGAAGATTTTCACCTTTCTATGTATACTTTGTATTGCATGATAGGGAAAGGACTGAGACTGTGGAACTGTAACCCATAATAATTTTTGAAATTACCTATATAACTGCTTATTGAGCTGTACATCAAGAGTTGACACCTTTCTGTATATATGTTATATTTTACAACAATGGAAATGGCTGTAATGGAAATGGCTGAAGTTGTGGAACTGTGACCCATGACATTCTTTGAAATTTGCTAACAACTTGTAAAATCATACTTTGAAAGTTATCACTGTTATGTATATATGTTAAATTTCACAATAACTAAAAACAAAACAAAACAAACAAAAAAAAAACAGCAATTAATGGTTCTAAGGGCAAACAGCAAATGAAGAAACATCTGTCCAAGAAAATCTTTGAAAATTCTTTAAGAAACACATGAGTTTGTGGTATTTGAACCAAGACCAATCCCTCCTTCCTCTCTGCCAGCTCACCAACGTGTAAACTCCACTCAACTGATGCAGCAAGACACAGGGATCCCTCTTGCCCCAGCTCCCAGTCTGAGGACTTTCTCCAAGTGAGGAGCAGGATAGCAGCCTTTCTCATTCTGCCCTCCTGTTTATCCGTTGCTAAGACTAAGTTCTGGTCGAGAAGTACATTCAAGAGATGGGAAGGCCCTTCTTCAACCCAGCTCCCACACAAGGGACAGAGGCTCTATCTTGACACAGCACCTCTGAAAATACTGGGGCCCCTTACCCAGGTTTGTAAGGCAGTGATTACACACCAGGAGAGGCAAGTCAAGAAGACCTCAGGCTACTGCTCACCCCACCCCCACCAACACTCAGTTCCTAAAGTTGGAGAGGTGGGGGGATTATCATTGAGAAAGTGTTAAACAGATAGGAACAAATCTCTTACTAAAGCAACTGACATCATTTGCAACAGAGCATGGAAAAATTCAAGCTTAAGGGCACTCTCAAAACCTGTGGAGGATGTGGTGAAAGACAAATGGGAAAAGATTCACAGATTCACTGAAGATACAGGATAAACTGTAAGTCATCTACTTTGCAGAAGTGAATCAGGGGAAGAAACAGCTGAGACGAGCGCTACCAACGTCAGAACAAATATCAAACACTGTTGTCAGAACTACTCCTTCAAAGGAGTATAAAATGATTGGATTTGTCTGTAGAATAATTTATGCCCCAGGGCATTGGTGAAAACAACTTAATAATCAGCTGGTAATTAGTAGAGTTTAAAAGCTAGATACAGTAAGAGAAAGACAAGAGAGTCCTTCCAAAACCACTCTAATCCCAGGGTGAGTTGTGCTTTCCTGAGGAGCAATTTTCAGAGGCTTAATACTGCATGAGGTAGCACAGGGGAGGAAGAGACTTCACTAAATTACTATATCCTGTCACTAAACAAACTAAACAAAGTAAATAACAATAACATGCCCAGAGGTGGGAGGAAGGGTGGGGCGATACCAGAGTTGCTACAATGTATTATCCAAAATGTCCAGTTTCTAACAAAAAATTTTAAGACATGCAAAGAAAGAGTAAAGTATGAGCCAGACACTGGGGGATAAAGCAGGCAACAGAAAGTGCCTGTGAGAGTAACAAGGTGTTGGATTTAACAGAAAAAGACTTCAAAGTAGCCATTAAAAATATATTCAAAGAAATAAAGGAAATCATAATTAAAGAAGTAAAGGAAGGTATGGTGACAATGTCATATTAAATACACTATCAAAAGAGACAGAAATTATAAAAAAGAACCAAAAGGAAATTCTGGAGTTGAAAAGTATAATAACTGAAACAAAAAATTCACTAGAAGGGCTCAACAGAATATTTGAAATTGCAGAAGACTTAGCAAACTTGAAGATAGAGATTAAACAATCTGAAGAACAGAGAGAAACAAAATGAAAAATGAACAAAGCCTCAGAGAAGTATGGGACACCTATGAACACCAACATATGCATAATAAGAATACCAGGAGAGAATAGAGGAGAACAGAAGAAATATTTGAAGAAATAATGGCTGAAAGCTTCCTGAATTCATTGAAAAACAGTAATCTACACACCCACATTATTATATGATTCCATTCATATGAAATGTCCAAAGTAGGGAAATCTATAGCAACTATAGAATCAATAGAGACACAAAGTAGATTAGTGGTTGCTTAGGGCTAGGTGAAATAGGACATTAAGGGGGTGGGTGGGAGTAGTAGCTAAAGTCTACGGGTTTTTTTTTTTTTTGAGATGAAAATGTTCTAAAATTGTGGTAATGGTTGCATGTGTCTGGATATACTAAAAATCAATGAATTGTACTTTAAATGGGTGAATTATATAGTATGTAAATATTTCAAAAAACTGTTAAAAATTTTAGTCCTGTCCTGGTCTCTAAAAGACTTTCATATCACATACCCTAGATATTGCTGAAAGGTTAAAAGATAAATTGAGGTAATGCCAATGACCAATAATAAAATTTCATTCCACCAAAAATGTATACACAACACACACTCAGCAGGCCTTTATCTTTGTGCTGTCTATACTAATTTGTAATATTAAATTAGACAGAAAGTTTCATGGGACATGTAAATGAAAACCCCAAAACCACCATATAAAATGAAAGAGGTAAGAATAATATTTTAATAATATGGCTATACAATATTGATTTTAAGTTTGCTGAATAAAAAAATAAAATCCAGTAAGATAATCTGGTGTTTTTCCTTGTAATGCAGTTTTGCTGGTACTGTCTCAAATGCATCTTACCAGAAAATCTAGTCTATCTTCATTTCCCTAAAGACCTCAAATACTAAGTAGGACAACATTGAAATTTTATCATATTCATTATCAAAGCCTCCCCATCTTCTTTATAAAGAAGTTATTTCAAGTGGTTCACTGTTAATCCTCTATTTTACATTTAAGAATAAATAATTTTAAATAGCAGAAATAACAGTTTTATATGTATAATTTTCCTTAAAGGAAAACAATATATTCCCAATTACTGCTACTTACTTACATACTTGAAATCTAAAGTAGAATCTCCTTTAGGATTCATGCTACAAATTATAGAACAAGCACTGTATCATAGCAACGAGCAATACCACTACAGTGACATGCTGAGGATGCAATCCAAGATTCTAATTTGAGAAACTGGCACAGAATATAGGACGTGTAGCTTTTTTTGGCAATACCCCTAGAACATTAATAACTAAGAGTCTAAAATCAGTTTTTATTTGAAACTTTAGAGGATGAAGCTATTATTAAAGTAACAATGGAGAAACATTTATTAACAAGTGATGCACATCATTGTGAATAAATGTTCTACGATTTCATCGAAAATGGTGGGAAAAATTGCAGACATTGTGTTTTAGGAAATGTGAATACATGCATCCTAACAACTTGACAATGAATTCTAATAAGCAAATGCATATCATTTTAAGGAAATCCCTAGAATAACTATTCAAAACTTTTAAGGCACATAAATACTTCCATGCTTTACTCAATTACAATTCAAATGTAAATATGTCCACACTATTGGATTATAGAAGGGTTAAAACATCCTGTTCAATTTTACTTCAAACAAATCAAGTGTTTGCTATCTTTGGTATTCAAAAACCACTTCTAATAAAAAGTAGACAAGAATAACAAAGAATGAAGATGAACTAATAGAACATATTATGTAGATTCCTTGGAATGTGGAATCTTGGACTTTAAAATACAGGATACTGAAAAAGCAAAGTTTCCTGGGAGAGTAAATGAAATATCTGTGTCATGTGCTTAATTCTATTTCAATACAAAACCTGCTATCTATTAAATTTAACAGGTTCTTAGAAGCATCTTTGTTTCTCATTTGGGACTTTTGGGGTATAAAAAGTAGTAAAAAAGATCTTTATAGATTAAATGGAGAGAATTATACCTATCTTCAGTTTTGATGCCTGAGATGAGGTACCCATCTTGCAGCTAACTGAAACTATTAAGAAACAGTGTTTAAAAAAAAAAAAAAAAATTACCTACATGAAAAAGATTGTTCAAGTCTCTAGAACATGGCCTAGGGTCCACAGGTCCACAGACACCCTACTTCCCTCTACCATCAAAGATGGATGGCCTTTGGGGTGGTAGTGAGTGGATCCAAGAACCCTGAAATTATATACAAATGTTATATATGATTTTTCTAAGGAGATGATGGACTGCTTTAATCAATCAGGTTTTCTAAGAGATCCATGTATAACCTCCCTAAAATTATATACCAGTACTCCTAGAAACAATATTTCCTTAATCACTTCCTCTTCCTTTTAATATAAGGAAATTATAACCAAGGTTTCAAATGATTTCATTCAGTATTTCCAGAATTGAAATCTTTATTTGGAAGAAATTCTAAATTAATTTTAATTTTTTTTCTTTCAGATACATGCTATTTATAATATTCTAATTAAGTGAAAACAATGAGCTACAGAACAGCATGCCATTATATGATATGCAAAGATTCTCAAAAGTTTAAGAGCGATTTTTCTGGATTGGAATTTTTATTTTCTACCTTTGTTAGATTATTTTAAGTTATTTTTAACAATGAGCCCATAGGTTTTTTAAATATATAATAAAGCCTCTATGAAAGGAATAGGGTAGTTAAGAATATGACATTTCTCATTGCATTTTCTTTAAATACTGTGAGTTTATTTTAGAAAACCATGAAAATTGAGACTCACTCATGACTCACAGCAAGTACTATATCTTAAAATAGAGTCTTTCCTGTTCTATAGGAAGATAAGCTGCTTCTCTAGAACTTAAAAAAGGAGAGGTGGGGGAAGCAGTTCTCCAAATATGTTATGTGTAAGGGTCATCCAGTTGATCCAAATTAAAAACAGAATATCAAAATATAAGAACATATTAAAATCAATGCCTACATATCTGGTAGCTAGGCAAAAGTTGGGTTATTTTTACCTTTCCTACATTAATGATAGAAATTTCCTATGAAGGAGCTATGACTGAAAAATAAATGCATCTTAAAAGCATTTCATTGTTCCATTTGCCATTTCTTTCCTCTTTGGATTCAAAGTTAGGTTGGTTCATTCACTGGAAGCACAAATGCGTGTGGAAAATTACTTAAAGAGATGACATATAATTGCCTAAATTCAGCTGATATCTGGAGGTTTTAGAAGGAGAGTAAAATTGGTAAGGTGGTAAGTGAATTGGCCCGACTGACGTTTATATCCAAGTCTCAGTTACCTTGCCCCAATTTATTTTCCTCCCTCAAATACCACTACTCGCTCTCCTCAGTTTGGGAAAGAATAATCAGAAAGACAGCCTGCTATGTCTTTCTATTATAAATGTGGGCACAATCCAAAAATGGTTTTGAAAATTCTGTGTACATAGTTTGTATAGAAAGGAACTGAAACATACTCAGCATTTCCAAAAGAGAGGAAAACTAGAGATATTAATCAGTTCTTGATAATCCATAATAATTCTTCAAAGCTGCTAATTACAGAACATTGTGACTTTAAGTACTGATTCTAAATAATAAATCTAGCCCTGAAACAAATTTGCTAGGTGATTAAAGAGTTCACTTCATCTTCTGTTTCTCAGTACTCATTCATAAAAAAAAGTTCTCAAATTTTTTTCTTCAAACAAATTTTACCTTACTTTACTTAAAAAGGGGAAGCAGGAAGGGAGGAGGGATAATGCTAAAAGAGAGACTGCAAAGAAGACTGATGAAGCATTTTCATATCAGAAGAGGTTACAGTATAAAGATTCCCTGGATTAAAGATTCTTAGAAAAATCTACGTTCAATACTGGCCTACCTGTCCAGGAACTAAAAGAAACTAGTACCTCTCAATTACAAATATTTCTCCTTTGCACAGTTAGAAAATAAGGTGTTCAGTTTGGCTTTGGTGCAGGTAACACACATTTTCAGTTTAATGCTGTAGAGAGGAATCAACAACCAATTAAGAACATGAAGCTATAAAATTACTTGTACAAAAACAATCTCTCTAGGTTTTGGTTTCTTCATCTACAAAATGCTAAAAAGTTTGGGACTGTATGTAAATATTCAGTTCTAAATCATTTTAAACTGTGAATTACTGCATGATACAAAACGAGGTTTTTCTTTAAATCAATTTAATAGCTGTGGTGGCTTGGAACTGTATGTATCCCCAGAAAAACACTCTCTTAAACTTAATCCATTCTTGTGGATGTGAACCCACTGTTAGTAGTACATTTTGATGAGGTTACTTCAGTTAAGGTGTGGCCCAACCCTATTAGGATGAGTCTTAATCCTATTACTGGATTCCTTTATAAGCAAAATGAAATTGAGACAGAGAGAAAGTCACAGGAAGCAAGATGCTGAAGGTCAATGGAACCAAAAGAGAAGGGAGAGGCCAAGAGAGGTTGAAATGTGCATTGCCATTGTAACAAGAGGAACCCAGGACCAAGGATCACCAGAATGCCACAGTCTTCAGGGAGAAACCATCACCTGATGATGCCTTGATTTGGACTTTTTCCTGGCCTCAAAACAGTGAGCCATTAAATTCCCATTGTCTCAGCCCACCTATTGCAAGGTATTTGCTTGAGCAGCGAAGGAAACTAAAACAATAGCTTTGCTTCATTATTTCACTCAGTAAATATAACCTAAGCACTGACTGCCTAAATGTTGTGGAGGGGGACATGGCTAGATGTACATAACTAAAAGTCTGAAGGCAGAAAACAGACAAATAACCTTACTCATGCATTTGTCCCAACTTATTTTTGTCCCTCATATTTATACCAATGACACTTTGCCATCTGGTGTACACTGAAGATGTTCCAATGAATAAAGAATAGAGAATCACAATTTGGCTAAAAGACCAAGTGGCTAGCATCTCTTAACTATGGACATTTTCTAATCAGCCAACTGGAAAGTCTTGGTAGTCCAGTAGAGGTTAAAACAAAGAATGTAATTAATGTTTAGAAGTCATAGAAATTGCCAAATGGGCACTCTTTGATTCACATATCCAAAAGCCTATTTGACAATTATAAGTGGGTTTCCAAAAAGCATATCAAACACAAAATTTTCAAAATACAATTCTGATTTTCCCGTTATACCTAGTTCTTTCACCAGTTATCCAACCTAAAGCACCTGGGAGTCATCTTGATGCCTACCTTTCCCTCTCCACCGACTCCACTCAATCCGTTAACAAGTCCTATCTAAGCTATGCTACCACCTAAGTCCCAGCCAGGTCATGTCTCACTAGTATATTAAAATAACCTCATAAATGGTCTTTCCTCTTCCACCCAGAAGTTGTACTGATTCTTTCTTAAACTGCTAAGCTTCCTGAAAGCATTGTACATACTACTCCACTTTCACAACTTCCATTCACTCCTCAAACTACAGAAAGCTGGTTTCAAGTGTATACATCTTCTGAAATGCCTCTTAAGTCACTAATGTTGCCTAAAGACTACCAAACTCATGGAAACTTTCCATTCAGTGTATCTGAATTGTCCACAGCTCTTCTCACTGTGACTACTCCTTTTCTTTTTAAAAGACTCTCTTCCCTTGGCTACCTTGTCTCCACTTTCTCCTATCTCCTTTTGCCTCCACTCAAGAGGTCTCTTGCCTCTTGGCTGCTCCTTCACAGTCTACTTTTACTTGGACCATCATCTAAATCTTGATGTTTCTTCGCCTCTTCTCATGCTATACATTTTCAGTGGACAGTTGCTTCTACTTCCATGGCTTCAAATGCCACCAACAAGCTAAAGAATCTCAAATTATTATCTTTAGCACAGATCTCTCTCTCTACTTAGCTCCAGACCTATATACCTAGTAGCCTACTAGACCAGCTCCACTTTGATTTCCCGTAGACAATTCAACTTGTCCAACAAAGAACCATCTCCTCCCAAATCTGATTTTCCTCCCTTTTACCCTTTCAGTAAATTCCTACCATACATCTAGGTGCCCAAGATCCTTCCTGCTTGTAATACATCTTATCTACACTTAAACAAGCCCACCATTGTCTCTTGTCTGGATTACTAGGATAGCCTCTTAATGTTACTCCCATCCCTCAATTCACTCTTCACACCAGTACTGGGTATAAATACAGTACAGTGTCCATAACCACTCTTCAATATGGCATCATTTAACGACCTAGACCTTAAATATTTCCCTAGTCTCTTCTCTAAACCCTCCCTTTGTTATAGTGTATATTATGGCCACAACAGACTGCTGGCAGCACCCAGAATATGCTATACTCCCCTATCTTTGGGTATACACACAATATCCCTTTAGATGGACCTGTTAGACCCCATGTGTCTTGACCTAAACCTCTGGTCTTTTAGGTCTCAGTTTACCTGTCACTTTCTCCAGGCAACTTTCCCTGAACTCTATCCTCCCATACCAAAACTGGGGTTGGGTCCCTACACTCCCCTAGCATTTTAGTGCTTAATCTAATCACAATAATTATCACACTAATTAAAACTGCCTGTTTACCTATGTGTATTCAATCCCACTAAACTTTAAGTTCTTAAAGGCATTTAATTTCAAAAAAGAGCATTCGCAGTTTTAGTTTTAGTACAGTTTTATTCATTTTACTAAGTGAGCAAAGTTTTAATCTTTACGATGTTTCACCTAAATTTTAAGTACTATGGAAACTTAAGAGAGGAAAATATTTCTGTTCTCCATTTTTGAAAGGAAAGTATGTGTCTAGTTTCATAGCAGACAGACAAAACCATTTTCATTTGGCCAATGAAAAGAAGAATGACAATGCAAGTTAAAAAAAATCTGATACATAATCCTCCAGAAGTTATATTTTATTTTATTTGTAACTTCAACAGATTTTTTATAAGAATACTGTACCTTTAGAAAAGTTTGTCTGAAAAATGGTAATAAAAATTTAAAAAAACACCACCGAGTTTTGCTAATCAAATTAAGGGTTACAACAAAAACTGTCTCTTATTATTTACTTTATTAATTTAGAGGCATGGGGTTAACAAATAATCAACTTCTGATAACAGCTATAATTCTAGAATAGGAGCTAAAGCTTTAAAAACTCTCTACCTTAATGAAAGTTTCTCTGATAAAATGGCAAGAATACTATTTATTTAGAACAAGAATTAAATCAATTCCCAGTGGAGGATGAACTACAATGACTGATGAAGCTTCATTCCTCAATGAGAGATTAAAAGAGATAACACAATAGTAGTAGTTGCAATTAGTATCACCATTCCAGCAGGAGGAGTATGTTCCTAAGAAATCCATGTCCCTGCCCTTCAGTATCTAAGGTGGAAATAGGGTCTCTGAATTTTAGTATGTGAATCTACCATATACAGTAAACCACGCTACCAAAAAAATTTAAAAAAAATCCCAAAAAGCTTATGAAAACTAATCAAAATTAGAGAATTATAAAATTCATCATACTCAACTCAAAAACCCACATAAACAAATTCCTCCAAAGGAGAGTTCAAAAGTGTATACATAAAGTAGGCTCGAAATTGCTTATCAGTCTCCTGCACAGACAAGGAGAGTCAACTTTGCATAAACCTAGCCTGTCATGTAAAACTCAGCAAAGCACTTAGGTTCTTTATTACATGGTAATGCACTAAAAGTAATTATTTTAAACCTCTTCTTTTCACATCCTTTAGGGTCATCCTTATAAAAGGACAGCACCTCAAATGTAGAAATTACTGCAAACTAATTATTTCAGCTTATTGAATTTTTACCTGCACAATGTCCATGTCTGGGAATAAACCCAGGATTATTTTTCCATGCAAATTTATACCAAATGAGTGTTGCTTTAAACCTAAATTTACCATTTACTATCAAGGCATTAAAAATTCAGAATTCATTTACTTTAAATAACCTCAAATAAGTTTTAGACATAAAATTATTAAAACTAAAAACAAAGAAAACAGAAGAGAATTGATCTGCTGGTAGACAACATCCAGAATGACTAAAAGAAGCAGGATTAATAATGGGGAGAGGGTGAGGTTAGAGGACTAACTAGAAGACAACCAACAGGTAATTTCTTTATCGAATCAGTAATTCTGTCTACATAACTACATTTATTAGGCACATGATATTGCATTTGGTACTAGAATGGCATTCAAAAATAGATAATGACTTCTGCTTTCACAAGAAATTTACTATTTCATTCTGGAGAGAGAACATCACTACATAACAACTGAACACTGACTCAAACCAATGTATGAATACAAGTATTATTCAAACCAGTTAGTAGAAAGGCCAAAGACAAAATAGTGATACGGATACAAGCAGCCCCAAGTCCTCACTGTCCTATCTTTGATCAAAAGTTCTGGTCAAGATTAAGATAATAGATGTGAAAATACTCTGGAGAAAAGCATTTCTTGGCAGTAAATAAGTATAAGGAATGACCAAAAAGACAATGAAGTTCGAGAATAGTTCCATTGTTCAATATCTTGTATTTAATATACACAGGAGTAATATTAGGTCTAGAAGCAAAACACTGCTGTGAGCCTATACCAGAAAGTTTTGCCTTCCAAAGTGGTTGAATTGTCACCTATTATCCTGAATGATGGGAATAAAACCAAGCAAATCTCTACCATATGTTCTCAATTTTTCTTGCCAGCTCAACCACAGCTTCAAAAATCACAAAGAGGGAAAAAAAAAAAAACTGACAACCTGATATCAAATGATATAGTTGGGTTTTAATTATGATGACTATAGCAAAATCCAAGAGACAGAATCATCTCACCATATGGTAAACTCCACAATATAACAGCACTATCCTCTTCAGGAAAGCAGCTGGTTAGCCATAGGGGGCAGCAAAGTTAAAAGAGTGAAAAGTAAATAGCAGGAGGTGACGTAGGGCAGAAGATGTTAATAGGCTGGTTAATGAGCCAGGAGTATCAGAGAGAAAAAGACAAAGTCTCATCTAATGAATTAATTCAACGGACACATACTGCTAAACCAGCAATTCTCAACCCCAGCGGCACATCAGAATCACCTGGGGAGCTTTTACTCCTGGCTCCTACCTTAGATCAATTAATTTAGAATCTCTTGGGGGTGGGGCACAGGCATTAATATTTTTAAAAGTTCTCCAACTATACAGCCAGGATGAGAAACAGAAAAGGAAAGTCTCAATCCCTCAACTTTTAACAATTTCAAAAATGAAACATAAAAATCTACTGTTTCCTAAATGAATTGTTTTTTGAATCAGATTTTGACCCAAATAGGAGCAATAATTCATAAAACACCACTTCATCAAGGGAAAAACGTTATTCTTGCAGGTAAAAATGATTAAACTGAAGTTTAAAGGGGTTAAACAACTAGCAGAACTTAAGTCTTCTAATTACAGGATAGTAGTCTACCCCAGTGATGACACTACTTTATTAAATTCATTTTACTGGATTATTACTTTATTCAATTAGACACTTCACAATATAATTCAACATTTAATTAAGAATCAGTGAAGGTAATAAAATGGGGGGAAAATACATTCCTAAATAGGATTCTGAAGTTGTTAGACTTACATAGAAAAGTTCTTCCTTAATGTGAAGAAGAGTAATTGACACTATATTTAGCTATTTCTCTAAGAAGTATATTCTAAAAAGGTTAAAAACATTTTTTATATCTTCTACTTCCAGAAAGTAATCTTAAAATGACTAAAATGTTAAATCTTTTTATAAACAAATACTTTCCTTAACAGAGTCTCATATTGTTAACATAACTTCAATCTCTCCTTTAGTGCCACCCCAATTACGAAAAGGAGCTTAAGGGTTTACTTAGATGGAATGATAATTAGCTATGAGAAGATCTATAAACCTTAAAAGGTGGATGAGTCATAGTGTGCTGCCCCCCAAAGAAAACATTAAGATAGTTGTGAAACTTCAGATTGTATCAGTATTCTAGTTCCACAGTTACCTAGAAGACCATATACCTCAAGAAAAAAGTTAAAAAAAAACAAACAAACAAACACATTTTTTCCCCTAAAGGTAATCAAAGCACTTCAAAATCATCATCACTGCTATTGGTCTCAATACCTCCACTGGGACCCAGTTTCTCAGAATAGACCAAAAAAGAATCTGAGTGATGCTTTGGAAGTTCTTTACCTCATCTGAAAGGGATTTCAATCTCAAAATCAGTTTTATTCAGTTTTTTTTGTTATTTACTGGTTTTCTCTTATGAGAAATGCACATCCATACAACACTACTAGTTAATTCTATTTCTTTGGTACAAAAAAAATTCCAACTCCAGTTTTTTAATATTTTAGAGAGTTTGACTCTACCCTATTTCCGTTTCCACACTTATGATGAAAATGTTCACCTCACTTCACATAAATCACGTATCTGAGAACTAATTATAAACGAAAATCATTTTAAATACACTAGAAAAGTTTACTATTTAAATAATTCCACTGTGAATCCTTCATTTTAAAAATATTTTAAATCTAGATTTTCAAATATCAAACAGAATAGGAACTAACATTCTTTGCCTATTCTTAGGCACTTTAATTACATTATTTCACTTAATCCCCACAATCCTAAGGAGATAGAAGGTATTGTCCCCATTTTACAGATAAGGAAAATAACTCAGAAAAATTAAAAACTTACCTTTGACCCAGGACTGACCCCAATGACCCAATTCTATCATACTGCTTCAAGTTTGCTTAAAGCAGATTAACAGCATGGACAAGTGGAAAAAGAAAATAATGAAATCATTTGACCAGGGTTCCAGTGTCAGGTGCAACACCATTCAGAAAAATTATCAAAGGCATGAAATTAATCTGATAAACTCTAAACGTCCTCATCAATAAAATGGGAAAAATAATGGTTTTGCAGCAAGTTGCTGGTACCTATAAAAATACACTGCATCACACACAATGTTATCTCAGGAGGTATGAAAAAAACAAGGATATCAGAGATTGGGAGTTACACATTTTTTGGACTGGTTCACTAGTTGATGGGCAATATTATTTTTATAATTAAAAATAAAGAAAAGAGTAAAACAATTCAAAGTGCTAAAATATTATATAAATATAAGGTATCAACTACTTTACCAGACCAATCCTTCCGAAGACTTAATCAACAAACTAGGTCAAATAAACTTAAAAACTTTCCACTGAATATTATAAAGACTTTCTAAAAGTTAAAAATTTCCTAATTTTTGGTTACCAGGTAGAAAGTTTGAGGTAGAAAAGTTAAGTCCTATGCTAAAGTACATTTAAACAGAAAAAAACGATAACATGTTCCTAATTTTATTTCCTAGTATCTAGCTCTCGGAAGAACTTACAGAGTTAATGAGACAAAAAGTGTTTTGAAAAAAAAAAAAAGTTTAAGCTATACAATATAAGGCAGTTTAATTTTCAAAACCAACAGTTTCTCATTTAAAAAAAATCCTTTTAAAAAGAGCTGTTTATTAAATACTTTCTACAGCAAAACAGAGAATTTATTCTGAACATTTCCACTACAAATTTCTACAACTCTACTTACTAAATGACTTTATGCAAATGAGTTATTACAGATGAAGAGTTGGCTTTTTTTTTTGTCAATCCTTACCCATAGCATGCTTTGAGGAAAACTACCTGGCACCTTTCCAGTTCAGACCCATGTGGACAAAGTGTAACATAAGCAGGTCGGTATAAACACTTGACTTGAAAGATCATGAATGCAGTGGATATCTGAATCACTCCATAGTAAGATTGTATTTCAGAGCAGGAAGAAAAATTCTCTTTCATACACATACTAAAGGGCTTTCTACTGGTTTTTGTCAAGGCCACAAATGGAAAAAAGTACCAGTGACTGAGGAAAAAAAAAACAAAAACACTGTGGCACCAAATACAATGCCAAAGAACCAAGTAATAGAATTTTTTTAAAAAATCACTTTTGAAGCATTTTGGAATCTGGAGTAAAAACAGAATTTTTCCTATTAATGGGTAATCTATATGAGTCTTATTTACTTAATTAAATTTGCATAAATTTATCTTGAAGACAGAATTTTCCTCACACAAAATAATCTAGTTAATCTGAAGTTCCTATTTAGTTTTTCTACTATTAACAAAATACTCTAAATAAAAAATTCAATAATACCTTCAACTTGTTGAACCAGAAACCATATAACTTAGATGATTACTGACTCTATGCATATTTTTGCCAGGATTTTAAAAGCAAAATGTGTTAAAGTTGCCAGTCCTGGCTTGAAACCAACCACATGTTTAATATCTAATTATTTTTATTAAATAAAGTAAATACAATATTCATAAGTACAATACTAAGGAACCACAATATCTTTCTAAAAAGCAAATTAAATAGGAAAGAAAAATGCTAGCATCAAACCTTCAAACTGCAAAAATAATTTGACAACTTAATAAAAAAAATCAAAAGAATAAAAACTATGGTGTTTTAATTAAGTTTAAAAATTTAAATCCATGTATAGCAATCAATGACATATAAGATAAGAAGAAATCCTTTTATAGCTGTGACATCAAAGAATTAAAGTCTTGGCAATGCCTACCATTGTGGTCTACCATTAACTATGACTTGTAAGTTTTAACAATTTTTGTATACTAAAGAACAATCAAATGATAAATGTGGTAAGACTAAAAATATCTTAAATAAAACCTTTCAAAACCTGTTTCACTCTGCCTATAGGATGTCCTTGATTTAGAAGCACCCCAAGAAGCAGGACAGTGTAGGGTCTAAGTGGGGTGCCAGAGCCGCTGTAGGTCCACTGTTATCTGACTTGGGGTTTTCCTTAGATTCCTTGCCAAGTAAGCCTGGATTCATATGCCCAAAGAAAAGGCTAGAATGGTCTTGAAGGGGATGCTAGAGATTTTCAAATGAATTGAGAACGCTGCTGAACGGTTCCTGCCCTTGCAAAGCAAAGGATCTAGAATTCTATCAAAGTTCTTTTGTGGCAAAATTTTTGAAATGCTTAGAGCATTAATTTCTTGTTCCACAATTTCTATCCCATAAAAGAGGAGATATTAAAACTATGAAATTAAAAAGTAGTAATTGGTAATTCATAAGAATAAACTAGAACACCAGGAAACAACTTATTAAAAATCCTCTCAACCTAGTGGGAGAAGTGAGCCAAAAGGAGTGCCAAGTTCTACAGCAAGGCGTTAGGCACGGACAGCACTGTGAATTAAGGTACAAACCAACCAACTCCCCGGAATCGGCCCCGCGAAAGAAGTTCCCACTCCATTGCAGAGGAACAATTTGTACTTCTCCAAAATTACCGTGTATGTCTTTTCAGATACTAAGGTAGTTTAAGCCTTCCTTAAACTTAATCTTTGGACATTCCCTTCAATAAGAAACCACACTTTCAGACTTCATTATAACTAAATCTAAAGGCCAGTTAACTCTAAATTGTCGTTGACAGCAGGATCCCCGGTTTGTGAGACTCTTAGGAACAATCAATAGGAGAGAGATTTTATAAGGAGTGGATGCAGGGAGTCTGGAAAAGTAAAGGACTAGTTAAGAGTGGCAGAAAAAGGAGCGGAGACTAAGGAAAGTTAAGGTCGGGGAATAAGACAGTAGGCAGTTAAAGCAAGACAGGGAAAGGGCAAGCCTGGGGAGAGAGAAAAACTTTAATTCGCCGGGCGGAAGGGAAGAGATTCCAATAGGAAGGGCAGGTAAGCGAGCGCGCAGGTGGGCATCGGTGGTTTGAAAGGGAAGATTCATGCTGAATTGGGGACAATAAAGAAAAGAAGTACGACTCTTAAAGTCGAACCTGTTGGAAAAAGGAGAGGGGGGAACGCCAAGGCATCGCACACTATGGCTTACACACTACGAGCCCCAGCTGGGCAAGAGAACGAATACCCAGTAGGAAATGGCTCTGCTGGAACGGAGGCCAGCGGGACGGCCCCTGCGCTCCCTCCCCGGCTGCGCCGTGGTTACCTTTGAGCTGGGGCAAGGGGTGCAGCTCCGCTTGGCTGCCCTGGCTGCGGAACTGCGACGAGCCCTGCGAGCGCTTCTGCCTCTGCGCCTTGCGCACCGATTTCCGGGTGAAGCCGTCCACTTTCTCTGAGGCCGAGATGGCGGCGCCGGCAGTCCCCACCGGCGGCGGCGGCGACGACGACATCTCCGCGGCCCAGGCGCTTGGCAGCTCCGGCTGCTGCTGCACGGAACGGGCAGCCACCGTGACGGCAGGAGGCGGCGGCGGGGGAGAGGCGCGGACACCTCGCGCCCCTCAGGCCCGTCCCCCCAGCCACACCGCCCTCCCGCTCCGGGCGCCGCCGAGCTTCTCCTCGCCGCCCGCCAACGTCTCACGGCCACATCTCAGTCCCGGGGGTTCCTGGTCCCCGCCGCGCGGTCAGCTTCGGGGGCTGACGGAGGGAAGGGCGAGGGCGGAGGTGGGTGAAGAAGTTGTTGACTGCGGGTGGGGAGGGCGGGTGAAAAGGAGCCCGAAGTTGAGACAACTGAGGAGAGGACGCCGGTGTGCGGACACCCAGCGCTCCACTCTCTTCTTCAGCCCAAGTCGTCAACCCGCCGACCGTCCAACACCTCAGTGGCCACTGCCAGCGCAGCCCGTCCTGCCTGGCGCGTCCTCCCGGGGAGCTGCCATCGTGGGTCCTCTCGAGCCGCCGCTGCGGTGCCCGCTCTTCCCTGTCAGCGCCAGCCCCACATCTCCCGAGGCGGTTACCCGCCGCCCCGGCCCTCGGCGCTCCACTCTAGCTTCACAGCGGCGCCGAGTGGCCCCTCCCCCTCCCCCACGCGCCCGTCTGCCGCCCACGGAGAACCCCCAGCGAGCGACCGCTACAACTTGAGAGGGTGGTTGGTACAGGCAAGGGGGGAGTGTGTGTGCGCGTGTGCGTGTGTGTACGCGCGCGCGAAGGCGCGCACGGTCGGGGGGAGGGACTTCGCGGCCAGGGGTGGGAAGGGAAGTGTTTGACTGACAACTTCCGCGGGGTCCAGCCAGCCTCTCAGATGCTGCGCGAAATGTCGGCTTGTGTGGGGAGGGGAGGAAGAGAGAGTGGAAAAGCATGCCAGCCTCTTAGCCAATCGCAGAGCTAAGCGGTGGGAAAGGAGTGAGGCGTACCCTGCTGGATGATCTATGGAGCGTCTGGAGCTGAGAAATTAGGCAGAAGAGTGGATATGGTTGTGTGACGGACTTCGACAACAGCCAATCCTAAGTGAAGGTGGCGAGCGGGGTGCCATCTGCGTCACAGCAGTATAACGAATTCTCTTGGGAGGGAGGGGAAGTGCCCCTCCAACAGAGAGAATATTTGCACGCCTGCGCGACAGCTCCAGGCTGTAACTGCTCTCCTGCCAACCTATAAAAAGACCGAAAACCTAGAGGAGGGAGTTTAGAGAGCAAAGTAGGGTGCCCCTTCCCTTTCCTCTCCACTCTGCTGGCCAATGAGGAACTGAAGCGACTGAAGGGAAGCCTGAGGACTGGGGCGCGAAGTGGAAACAACGCCAGGTGTTGCGACACTGGAAGGGGGCGGTGCAGAGGTCGGGCTGGGGAATCTGGCAATATGATTGACGGAGGAGCCCGGGGTAAGAAGGCGGGGGAGAGAACTTGTCAAATCCGAGCTAGGCATTGGACTCCTGGGCTGTCCTGGGTGCCTAGCTGGCCCTAAACAGTTTAATTGGTAGTTGGGGGATAAACTTTAAGCCTTCAGGTGTTTCAGGCAGTGCGGCTCCCTAAAAGCTGCTCTCCCGTGGGGTTTGAGCAGTCTACCATCTACTACTGCAAAGAGTTCTCGAAATCCATGACCTCTGAAAAGAGGTTTCTCCTTCCCAATTTAGTGTCCCACTAATTTTCACCCCTTACTCAGCCAAAGCCCTCCACACTACTACATAAGTAAGCACTAGTACAAATTCGCTGATTGGTGGTTTGAGCTTACTCTCAAAACATGTCCTCAAAATTCGCTGAGTTGTGAAATTGTACAAATCCTCCCAGTCGTCTGGGTTTAAACTTCAGTATCTTCAACACCTTTCTCACCCAGCAGCATCTTCGACACTTTTCTCTTTCTCATCCAGTCAAGCTCCAGTTCGTCCTGAATTTACCTTCACAGATGTTCAAAACCAGCCCTTCTCAATTTGTACATCTGACCACCAGGCATGTTTCAGGGCTTTCAAACTCACTGTCAGATCCGTCTTTTAAATCAGTCTTTTATCTTATCCCCACGTTTGAAAAACCTCCCTATAGTGCCTATAGAATAGAACCCATGTGCCTACACAAACTCTTTTTTCACTTCAGGCTCACCATTCCTAAAAGTAGTTTTGATCCCCTAAAAGTAGTTTTGCTTTCTTGACCCTTGGTGTTTGCTGTCCCAATATCTTGAAGTAATCCACTGTATTGGTCCTTCTTATTGAAACTTATCATTTCTTCAAGCCAGAACTCAACCTCTAGATTTTATGAAGCCATTCATGATAATCCAGCCAGAAGCGATGCCTCCCTTCTTTGTACTCCTATAGCATTTATTTTCCACATCACTCACAAGGCCTATCATCACATATTGTCTGATGTGGCAGTATGCATTTTCTCCCCTGAATGCTTATAAACACCAAGAGAGCAAGAACTCGGTTATTTTTCACTTCTGTACTCCCAATGAGCCGTATAATTTCTTAGTTCTCAACCGCAGGGTTTTTGAAAGTGTGGTCATTGGATCATCTGCAGCAGAATTGTCTGAGGTGCTTATTAAAATGCATATTTCTGGGCCTCACCCCAGACACACAGAATAGCACTGAGAAATGTGTATTTTTAATAAGCTCCCTAGGTCATTCTTATGCACACAAAAATTTAAAAACTACTATTCTCTACTCATCTGGATGCTATTAAAAATACATAGTAAAATATAACAGCTAAAACTATAAAACTCTTAGAAGAAAACATTGGGAAGGGAATATCTGCAGGACCCTGCATTAGGCAATGGAGTTGTAGGTTTTACACCAAAAGCAAGAGCAACAAAAGAAGAAGAAGAAAAAAAAAGATAAATTAGACTGCATCAAATTGAAAACTTGTGCAGCAAAGGATATTATCAAGAAAATAAAAAGACAGTGAACAGAATGGGAGAAACTATTTGGAAACTTAACAACTCAACAACAAAAAGACAAACAACCCAATTTAAAAATGGGTAAAGGACTGGAATAGATATCTCTCCAAAGGGGATATACAAATGGCCAATAAGCACATGAAAAGATGTTCAGCATCTCTGACCATTAGGGATATGCAAATCAAAACTATAATGAAATAATACTTCACATCCATTGGAATGCAATTATTTAAAAAACAGAAAAATAACAAGTGCTGTTGAGGATATGGAGAAATAGGAACCCTAGTACGTTGCTGGCAGCAATGTAAAATAGCACAGCCTCTGTGGAAAACACTTTGGCAGTTCCTCAAAAAGTTAAACATAAAACTACTATATGACCTGGCAATCCCAGGTCATGTATTTCTTGGTATATACCCCAGAGAATTGAAAGCAGGCACTTGAACAGATATTTGTACAGCAGTGTTCATAGCAGCATTATTCACAATAGCCAAAAAGTGGACGCAACCCAAATATCCATCAGAAGATGAATGGATAAACAAAATGTGGTATATATATGTATGTATATGTATGCAATGGAATATTATTCAGCCATAAAAAGGAATGATGCTCTGATGCATGCTACAACATGGATGAACCTTGAAGACATCATGTTGGGTGAAATAAGTCAGAAACAAAAGGACAGATATTATATGAGTTCACTTATATTAAAGAATTAGAATATGCAAATTCATAGAGACAAAGTAGAACCCAGATGGGGGGGATGGGGATTTAATGTATGATAGGTTCAAGGTTGCTGTTTGGGGTGATGGAAAAGTTTTGGTAATGGATAGTGGTGACAATAGCACAACACTGGGAATGTGATTAATCCCACTGAATGGTATACTTGGGAGTGGTTGAGATAGGAAAGCTTTTGTTGTATGTATGTTTACACAGATAAAAAAGAGAGAGAGAGACCAAAGAGCATGACTATTAAATGCAATTCATGATCCTTGACTGGATATAATAATGGAGGAGAAAATGCTAGTGCCCAAAAGGACACTGTTGGGACTGTATGCTTTATGTCAATATTAAATTTCTTGAACTTGATAACTGTACTTAAAGAGGTTACATAAGTTAATATCCCTGTTCTTTGGAAATATAGGTGGAAATATTAAGTGCTCAAGGAGCATGATGTATACAACTTACTCTAAAATGTTTAGAAAATAGATGGGTAGATAGATATATAGATAGATAAGAGTTGGTGGTGAAAATATATGGATACATAGATAAATAATAGGAAGAAAGAAAGAGAAAAGGAAAGAAAAAATATAATAAAGGAGGCAAAATGTTAAAAGCTGGTAAATCTAGGTATCTGGGTATGTGATATGTGGTGGAATATATACAACATATTTCCCATTTTAACCACTTTTAAGTATATAATTCAGTGGTGGTACATTAACAGTGTTTTGCTACCATCACCACTATCCATGGCCAAACTTTTCCATCATGTCCAACAGAGACTTTGTACCCATTAAGCATTAACTCCCCACTACCCACTCTCCCCTCCACCCCCCATACACTATAATCTACTCTCTGTCCGTGTGAATTTGTATATTCTAGTGGTGGTGCATTATTTTTGCAACTGTTCTTAAGTTTGAAATTATGTTTTAAAAAGTTTAACAAAAAAGACATTATAAATGTCTAGAAGTCAGGGATAATAACTATTTATAATAAAGAGAATTTATATAAAATAAGCAGGGAAAACAAATAGCAGAAAGTGAACCAATAAAGTTAAAATTCACAGATACCGGAAACAAGTTTGTTGGAGGCTTACAACAATTTCTGAAACAGTCTCCTAAGGAAGAATTTGAGCACAAATTTAAAGAAAGAGCAAAAGTCAAACATGAAAACAGAGGATGATATTACAGATACAAGTCATCAAAAATTTTGGGTTGGTGCATGGAAAGAACAATAGCCCAGCAATCAATATACCTAAACTTACTACCTATCAATAATATGATCCTGTCAAGTCACCCACTCAGAGCCTTAGTTTTTACATTCGTAAGTCAGAAGGGAAAAAAAAAAAAAAAAAAAAAAAAAAAAAAAAAACAGGTGAACAGCCTCCCTTAAGGGTTGAATCTTTTTTTTTTATTAGACAAGTTGGAGGTTTACAGAACAATCATTCTTAAAATGCAAGTTTTCCATATACCACCTGATTATTAACATCTTGCATTGATGTGGAACATTTATTACAATTGATGAAAGCACATTTTTATAATTGTACTATTTACACTGTGTTGAATCTTTTTTCTTTTTTTCTTTCTTTTTCTTCTTCCTTTTTTTTCATAAGAATTGGCATGAGTTCTAAATATGACACTTGAAAAAAAATATTTAGAAAAATATACATGATTTTATAGCATATGTATTTATTGAACATCTGTTTTCCATGTACTGTGTTGAGTGAATGAGGTATCTGGGTCCTAAACAGAAATTTGATCACTAAGAATCATCTAACTGAAAATTTCATTCCCAATACTAATCTGTATGTGCTGCTGAAACAAGAAGACTGATTCCATCCCAAAGAACTTCTGTCCTGTCCAATATGTGAAAGCCCTTGTTCCAACCCAGCTCTCAAAGGGCCTGGGTCGGCTCTGCCCAAAGACCGAAGAATACACCAGGCATGGAGTTAGACATGAGTTTAATTAGGACTTAACAAACAGGAGATGGTTCCATGGTGGTGGCCGGCCAGGGAAAATGGAAGTTAGCACTCCATAAAGAGTGGGGAGTGCCAGGGAGTGGTTTATAAGGGTGAGGACAAAGACCTTTCACAGGGTGTGAGAACAGAGTTTCAGCAGGGTCTTGTGACACAGGGATGTGGAGATTTTTTATCAACAGTGATTCTGGAGGGGAGTTTTTGTTTTGAGAGATATTCACATTCCATACAATCATCCAGAGTGTAGAATCAATTGTTCACAGTATCGTCATATAGTTGTGTATTCATCACCACAATCAATTTTTGAACATTTTTGTTACTTCAAAATAAAAATAAAAATAAAAGTTAAAAAGAACACCCAAAACATCCCATACCTCCCCCCATCCTCCCTTATTATTCATTTACTTTTTGTTCCCATTTTTCTACTCATCTGTCCATACACTGGATAAAGGGAGTGTGAGCCACAAGGTTTTCACAATCACACAGTCATACCATATAAGCTATATAGTTTATAAGATCATCTTCAAGAATCAAGGCTACTGGGTTGCAGTTCAATAGTTTCTGATATTTCCTTCTAGCTATTCGAATACACTAAAAACTAAAAGGGGGTAGCTATATAATGCAAAAGAATAACCTCCAGAATGACCTCTAGACTCCATTTGAAATCTCTCAGCCACTGAGACTTTATATTTTATTTCATTTCTCTTCAACCTTTTGGTCCAGAATGCTTTCTCAATCCCACAATGCCGGGACCAGGTTCATCCCTAGGAGTCATGTTCCACATTGCCAGGGAGATTTCTGGTCCTGGGAGTCATGTCCCACGTAGCAGAACAGGCAATGAGTTTACCTGCTGAGTGGGCTTAGAGAGAGAGAGGCCACATCTGAGCAACAAGAGAGGTTCTCTGGCAGTGACTGTTAGGTATAATTATGAGTAGGCTTAGCCTCTCCTTGGCAGTAACAAGCTTCATAGGGAAAGCCCCAAGATCCAGGGTTTGGCCTTCTAAATTGGTAGGGGGAGGGGAGTTTTAATGCTTTGTTTATGATACTATTTGTACATTCTCCCCCACCACCACCCCAGATGACCTTTTATGTCCTGGCCAAGTAGGAGGCTACATGCAATAACTTCCTTTCATTATGTAGGGGAGGGGGCCTGGGCCCTGGGTCCTCACAGCCCTTGATAGCAATTCAGGGGCCAGGACTTCCATCATTAGCAAATACCCTGGATTGGATTGTCCTCATATGACCTTGACTTCCTTAATTTGTAAACATATGTATGCTTACTGATCTCAATCTCCTATTTATGATGCTTAGCTTGTTGAGGAAAATAAATGATATGTGAAACAGTAATATCCACAATAGCAAAATCATGGTCTTGAAATTTGTTTTAAAGAGTATATCAGAGAGAGTGTGGTTTTCAAATCACATTGAAAAGCAGTGGAATGGAATTCCCTAAAGCATATCTAAACAAAGTTTAGGATGTTGATATTCTTTTTCCTTGAGAGCCATGATCCTCATATTGTGTTCAAACAGAACACCAGATGCAGGTGCTTTATCAGCAGAATCAAATAGTAGTGGCATTTTCCAAATTTACCAAAAAAAAAATTTTTTAATGAAGCTTCTCCCTATGTCCTTTTCTTAAATGTTTTATCCTCACTGCCACTTCACTATGCCAGAATCTAAATCAAGATAGTATCTGACATAGACCTATACAACACAAACAGGGAAAACTGTGTTGTAAAGGGGGAGGTATATGGAAACTCTGTACTTTCTGCATGAATTTTCTATAAACTTACAACCTCTCTAATAATAAAAAAATATAGTATATGATTTGTCATTAAAATTATATACTAATTTTTAGTGTCTCATTCCTTTTTATTTAAATACATTCACATTATTTAAAATTCAAAAGGAACTAAAAGGTAACAGGAAAAGTCTTGCTTCCACCTCTGTCCCCCAACACCAGTTCCCCTCCAAGAGACAACCAATTCTATCAGTTTCTTACATATGCTTCCTGAAACATAATATGTTTTATCACTTAAGGTTTAATAAATTCATATTTTTATGAAGCTCCACCAGAACCTTTATGAGTTATAGGTATTTTGCCACCCAAAGAAGTTTGAAAGCCACTACCCTAGATTTCAGGGTCTCCTCCAGAGCTCTTACAGGCTTAGAAGCATATTAATTAATTCTTTCTTTCATCCATTCGTTCATGTTACAGATATTTATAAATGCATACTATGCATCAACAGAATATAGAAGTTGGAAGAAATCTTCAAAGGCTGACCAGTCCAGGGTGGTTAAGTTGGTACCTGACCCAAGGTAGACTATGAAGGCCTACCTTATGGGCCTTGAACTGATCCAAACTAGATAGTCCCTTTCTTCATGTCTTATTGGAGATTTTCATTTCTATATACAAGATCTTATGATTAATAACTTGCTATGTGAATTGTTAAAGTTTTCTGAAACTTTTTTTTAGTGAGCACTTTTCTGGATGTTTTCAAGGACCCTCCTTCCTTCCATGTTGTCTAATTCTGGCCATACTGCAAGCCCAAGTGCATGTTGAGATGACTGGAATTCCTGCAATTTTCAAGAAGGGTCCTTTGTTAACAGGGCAAGATCAGTAGTCATGGTTTCAATTGCTCCGTTTTTGCTTTTTAATTATAAATTGCTTTTAGTTAAGTTTATCATTATTAAATCCGTTTGTTGTAGGGTATTGTACAGGCTATTGTGTTCATCAGCAAGGAGCTTGGACTACTTCAGTGGCCGTAGAGATGGTAAGAAGTGGTTGGACTGGAGATTTATTTTGGAGGAAGAATATACAGGACTTAGAGATGGATTGAATGTGAGCTATTGGCACAGCCATGGTATTCTTAATCCTACCAAAACTCATTGGTACACATATACTTTATCACTGAAACTTCTTTTCTTGGCTATGAGGTCTTTTGCCCATCTAAGTGGACAGAAATCAAAAATGTCTCAGAGCCCAGGTATACCCAATCCTTTCCCTGAATAGATGAGGAACCAGGACATAGTTTGAAGGGACTCAGCCCATGCCACATGACCTGCAGATTGGAACTAGAAAAGCTTGATGTTGGCAAACTCTCCACATTCAGCCCTGCAAGCATTTATCAAGTACCTTTATGTGCCAGGCAACACGCCCAGCACCAGGAACAAAAAGATAAATAAGCAGGGACCTTACGATCTAGTGAGGAGGAAGCGTATAAACAAATGACCAAAAACTATATCATAAGTGTTGTGAGAAAACAAGGCAAGAAGATGATATTTGGGTTAGGAACAAAGAGTCAGAGAAAACTGAACAGAAAAAGTAATGCTTGAAGTGAGTCTTGAAACAAAACTCAAAGTTTTCATACAGAGAATAGTAAGTAAATAAATAAATAAAACAAGAAATAAGGTTACCCAGACTTCTTCATTCCTATAAAGATTTTCATCTCTCAGGCAGTGAATTTACTTATTTCACACTATGTTAACAAAAATTAAAATTTCATTGCTTATATTTACAGGGCCCCCCTGAGGAGCTGGGGGAAAGTGTGGAAGTGTTGGACGACTTCACCTGGACTGATGCTGATATTGTCACAAACATTAGGACTGGTGGTTTGATGTGCTGAGCCCTCTATCGAGGGACTTGCCCTTGTGGGGCTCATTACTGCAAAGGAGAGACTAAGATTGCATGTGACTGTGTCCGGGAATCTCCCCCTGAGTATCTGTTTGTTGCTCATTTGTGGCCCTCTCTCTCTCTCTAACTAAGCCACCTCAGCAGGTGAACACTCTGCCCTCCCCACTATGCGAGACCCAACTCTCAGGGGTGTAAATCTCCCTGGCAATGCAGGATATGACTCCTGGGGATGAATCTGGACCCGGCATCGTGGGATTGAGAATATCTTCTTGACCAAAAGGGGGATGCAAATGAAACGAAACAAAGTTTCAGTGGCTGAGAGATTTCAAATGGAGTCGAGAGGTCACTCTAGTGGATATTCTTATGTACTTTACAGATAATACCTCTTAGGTTTTGGTGTATTGGAACAGCTAGAAGTAAATGCCTGAAGCTGTCAGGCTCCAACCCAGTAGTCTGGATTCCTGAAATGATTGTATAACAACGTAGATTACAAGGGGTAACAGTGTGATTGTGAAAACCTTGTGGATCACACACCCTTTATCTAGTGTATAGATGGATGAGTAAAAAGATAGGGACAAAAACTAAATGACAAATAGGGTGGGATGGGGGGGATGATTTGAGTGTTCTTTTTTACTTTTACTTTTTATTCTTATTCCGATTCTTTTTGATACAAAGAAAATGTTCAGAAATAAATTGTGGTGATGAATGCATAACTGTATGGTGGTGCTGTGGACAGTTAATTGTACACCATGAATGATTGTATGGTATGTGAATATATTTCAATAAAACTGAATTTAATTAAAAAAATTCAATTGCAACAGAAGTATATATTATAACACATCCTATATCAGAATTTGACCTGGAGGTGATGGGCAAAGAGAAAGAAGAGATTAAATTCAACACATAACTGCCCTCTGGATATATTATTATCAAGAGAAGTGATTGCAAAAATACTGTATTATTCCTTAATGTTCTGCTCATATGCAGATTTTACATAAATAAATGGTTGTGAACCCACTGTACTACTCAGGTAACAGGATTAAGATCCAACCTGATTGAGGTGAGCCACACCTTAACTGAAGTAACCTCATCAAAAGTCCTATTTATAATGGGTTCACACTCCAGGAATGGATTAGGTTTAAGAACACGTTTTTCTGGGGAACATACAACTTCAAACTACCAGAGTTGGTCACCCTATGAATCACACAAGCAACAACTCCTAATTCTTAAAGGCCTATAATGAGCCACATCTTCTGCAAACTAGGGTTCCAGCAATGAGCTGGCCCTGCCATTTTACCCCAAGCCTGTGCACGTGTGCAACAGCTGCCACACTCCTGCAGTGCTATGGCTAAACATTGTGGTCTCTACCCTAAGGGAGCAGGAGCCCTAGTGGAAGAGATGAGGCATAGTTTCAGGAAAAGATAACTTCTCATTCAGGACAATATTTGATGAGAACCAAGACAATAAATTCCAAAGGTACAGGTGGTGATCATTGTGCTCAGGTGTAGAAGATGAGATTTCAACTGACCCTGGAGGGTCAGACTTGATTACATAGGTAAAGAAATGAGAAAAAGTAAGGAAAGCACAGAAGTGAAGAATGGTGTAAAGGCATGGAGGTAGGAAAGCACAGGGAGGTTGCAAGAAGACTTCACTAAAGAAGGTGATTTCTTAAGGGAGGGGTGGGAGAGGAAGCTGGAAAAGTATATTCCTTCACTCTTCCACTCAACAAACATTCAGTGCTTATTATTTGCTATTCTCTTGTCTAGGTTGTGGAGAAGAAAGGGAAAAAAATGCAGTTTCTTCCCTCAGAGTGTCTGGAAGGAAAGGAAAAATACCCCACCATAGTAATATAATAAACGCTGTACAGAAGGAGACACAGAGGACAGGTGTGGAATTTATGGGAAGGGGAGCAAGAAAGACTTTCTAGAGGAAGAGACTCTAGATTTGAGAACTGAAGAACTAGAAGAAGTTAGGAAAACAAAGAAAAAGTAAATCATTACAAGCAATAGAAATACAATGTAAAAAAATGCAGAGCCATGAGAGAAACTCATCCCATCAGGAAACTGAAAGGAGTCTGGTATGAACCTTCTGCACAGGGAGAAGATGAATCTATTGAGGAAGGCAGGGAAGATCATGGTGGGCTCTGTGTGCAGTTTTTGGACTTTATCCTTAAGTCAGTGGGAAGACACTGAAGGTTTTAAGCAAGAGAGTGGCATGATCAAATTTACATCCTAGAAAAATTACACTGTTGGCAGTGTGGAGGATAAACTAGTTACAGAGAGCAAGGCCAAAGATAGGGAGATCAGTGGGCCAGAGGAAGAATGATGAGAGCCTGAACAAGGCATCTGAGGTGAGATAGGGAGGTCAGACTAGGGAGATACTGTAGATACATAAAAGGACTTGGTAATACATTGGGTGTACGGCAGGGGAAGGACAGAGGGGAGGAAAGTTATCTGGATTGGGTGACTATAGACAGTGAGTCCATTTAGTTAGACAAAGAGAGGAGGAGGAGGTGAACACAAGATGGAGTCATTGAGTTTGAGAGATGGGCAGTAAGCAGTTGGATAGTGTAATCTGGCAGGAAAGGTATCTGGGCTGAAGATTTGGAATAGAGATTTGGGAGTCATCAGTACACAGATAGTAGATGGAGTTTAAGAATACATGTGGTGTCCTGGGCAGACTATGTAGAATGAGAAGGAAAAAGGACTAGTGGAACTGGGGTGACCATATTTGAAGAAGCAGCAGAGAAAGAAGATGGTATCAGATTATGGAGTATCAATATGTTGGAGCTTTATCCTAAGGTCTTCCTGAGTGGGGAGATGCCGAAGAATTTTTGAATGGAAGATGTTGTGTTGGAGGTGATTGCAGATGTCCAGCTGAAAAGGACTGGAATAAGTAGTGCTAAGCAGTGTGTGCTAGCATCACCTGTGGAGACTTTTCAAGCTACCTCCCTAGGTCCTCAATGGAAATAAGACTCTTGGGATGGAAGAGATAGGACATGCATATTTTGAAAACATTTGAAAACATTCCTAAATGATACTCCAATACCCTGCCCCCACCCTATTCCCCATTCCTTGATTATCAGTGGCTTAAACTAAAAATGGCCTTGGGAATAGATGTGAAAGACATTACATGAGAAAAAATGATAGAAGATTTGATTAAAAGTGGGTGGCAAGACAAAGAGCAGAATTACAAATTATGCCAAGGTTATCAAATGGATGACCAAATGGATTGGGGCCTTAACAAAAAGTCCATAAACTAAGCCAGATTTGGAGGAAAGAGCGGCAGGAAAGAGGTGTTAGAAAAGGAAGAAATAGGGAAGAAAACATGAATCTGAGGTTAGACATGTTGAGTTAACAGAAACTGAGTTTTTTAAGGTCACTGAAGTTGAAGAGCTGGGTCTTTATTTTAAAAAGAGGTGATGACATATTAATTTGGGGAAAGAAGACTAGACTGAGCTGACAGCATAGAGTGGCCAGAGCAAAGAAGGAAATTAAACAAACATCTCAAGTCTCTTTTTCCTCTTTAAGGAAAGAAATTCATGACAGAAACAAATGGACAAAAGATATTTAATCTGTCATGTGCTTCAGTATTCTTCAGTGCTAAGAGGTCAGTAGGACTACACTGGAGAGAATCAGAGCCCAGGACAGCCCCTTGTACCTGCTGTGACAGTGGGCCACAGATCAGAAACAAGGAAACCCTCACTATTCACGAATAAAGCTGAGTGACCCCTCTGGACACACCATAAGGACACAAACACACATTCACTCACTCACTCACCCTATTTTGTTGTTGTTCTTGTTCTTCTTCTTTTTCGTATTTTATTTTGAAATAACTTCAAACTTACAGGACAATTGCAAAATAATACAAAACCCACACAGAGAACTCCAACATACCCCCTCCACACCCAGATACCTAGATCCACCAACTTTTAATATTTCGCTACATTTATCACATCATTCTATTCATCCATCTACCATTCATCCATCCATCCATCCACTCATCCATCCATCCACCCATCCATCCATCCATCCATCTGTGGTGGCTTCAAGCTATGTACCCCAGAAAAATATCTAAATCCATTCCTGTGGGTGGGAACCTATTGGAAAAAGGACCTTTGATGAGGCTACTCCAGTTAAGGTGTGGTCCACCTTAATCATGATGGGTCTTAGTCCTATTACTGGAGTCCTTTACAAGTAGAATGAACTTCAGATACATAGAGAGAAAGCCATAGGAAGAAGCCAGAAGTCAAGAGAACCCAGAGAAGCCAGAAGAGCACCATGTGCATTCTCTTGTGACAGAAAAGCCAAGGACCAAGGATTGCCAAGCAGCCAGCCCCAGAATGCCACAGTTTTCTGGGAGAAGGCATTGCCTTGATGACACTTTGATTTTGGATTTCTTCTAGCCTCAAAACCATGAGCCAATGAATTCCTGTTGTTTAAGCCAACACCTTGCATGGTATTTGTTTTACCAGCCAGGAAACTAAAATACCATCTGTGATCTATCTGTTTATCTAAATATTTTTCTAAGCATTTGAGAGGAAGTTGTATATATCATGCTCCCTTAGCATGTGATACTTCCATATATATTTCCTGAGAACAAGGATAGTCACATATATAACCACCTAAGTACACTTATCAAATTCAAGAAATTTAACATTGATAGAGAGCTTACAGTCTGTATTCCAATATTTTCAAATGTCCCAGTAATGTCCTTTTGGGCATTTTCTCCTCCATTAGTAGATCTAGTCCAGGATCATGTATTTTGTTTACTTGTCATTGTCCCTTTAGTCTCTCTCTCTTTTCTAAATTATGGAAACATACATACAAAATAAAATTTCCCGTTTTAACCACCCCCATGCATACAATCAGTTTGATTAATCACAGCCACAATGCCATGCTACTCTCATGACCATCTAGTATCAGAACCTTTCCATCACCTTAAACAGACACCCTACACTCATTATTTATTAAAGCCCAGTTCTACATCTTCCACCCCCTCCTCACCCCTGGTAACCTGTACTCTACTTTCTGTCTCTACGAATTTACATATTCTAGCTATTTCATGTAAGTGGAATCATATAATATCTGTCTTTTATGTCTGACTTTTCACTCAACATGAACCTGTTCATCTATGCAGCCACGTGTATCAGAATTTCATTCCTTTTTAAGGCTAAATAATATTCCATTGTATGTATATGCCACATTTTGTTTACCCTTTCATCTACTGTTGGGCATTTGAGTTACTTCCATCTTTTGGCTATTGTGAAAAATGCTGCTCTGACCATTGGTGTACAAATATCTTTCCAAGACCCTACTTTAAGTTCTTTCGAGTATATACCAAGAAATGGGATCACAAGGTCATATTGTTGTTCTATGTTTACTTTCTGGGGATCCACCAAACTGTTTTCTACAGAGGCTGCACCATTTCACATTTCTACCAACAATGTTCTAGGTTCTTATTTCTCTGCATCCTCTCTGCACTTGTTATTTTCTGTGTGTATGTTTTTTTAATTAATAATAGCCATTCTAGTGGGTGTGAGCTGGTATTTCATTGATTTTTATTTGCATTTCCCTAATGGCTAATGCTACTGAGCATCTTTTCATGTGTGTATTGGTCATTTGTAAATATTCTTTGGAAAAATATCTATTCAAGCCCTTTGCCCATTTTTTAACTCAGCTGTTTGTTTCTTTGTTGTTGTCACCCCATACTCTTAATTCCACTTCCGACTTCGCAACTGTGGCAAAACCTCTTTCATGATGTCTTTATTTAGGAGGGAAAAATCTATCTACCAACTGGTCATTTCCTCCCAATTTCGGGCAAAACATGTGTAACATGTCCAGCTTTCTTTGCTCCATGATTGGCTAAGGCCTCTTCTTGCCCAAAAGAGCTAATTCCCACTCCCTCCACTGAATTGTAGTGATCATATTTCTTAGCTTACTCGGGGTCAAGGATGTGGAATAGCACTGGAGAATGGCCACAACCTTATGCAAAATGTAGTTCCTGAACTTGCACTTTGAACCGGAACCAGAGAAGTGGGGTGCTGCTGAGTTTGCAAATACCAAACATGTTGGGACAACTTTTTAAATGGATAAGGGGAAGATTCTGGAAGAATTGTGAGGAGCTTGATAGAAAAGGCCTAGATTGCTTTAAAGAGACTGTTGATAGAAACATGGACTCTAAAATTACCTCTGATGAGGCCTTGAGCAGAAATGAAATGTCCCATTGCAAACTGGAAGGAAGATGATCCTTGTTCTAAAGTGGCAAAGAATTTGGCAAATTGTGCCCTGGTGTCAGATGGGAGGTAGAATTTGAAAACGATGGGCTGAGATACTTAGCTGAAGAGATTTCAACACTAAATATCAAAAGTGTGACCTGGCTTCTCCTTGCAGCTTATAGTAAAATGCGACAAGACAGAGATAAGCTGAGAAATGAACTCCTGGGTATGAAGAGATCAGAAACTGATCGTTTGGAAAATTCTGGCCTTTCAGAAAGTGAGACCCCAGAGGCTACAGGCCCATGTGGGGATTTAACCAAACATGGAACCCGACTGCCATTTCAGTACAAGTCAGGATTGGAGATGGAGTTATCCAGAAAGGATTTGTGGAAAGTCCTATTGTCTGACGGCTTTGACCCCTGTGTGCTTCATGCCAAGCCAACAAGATTTTTGAGAGAACTGTATAGCTGGAGCCACTGCCAGTCTGGACTGGAGGGGACAGAGGAACAAATTGAAGGAAAAATGTCTTCAAAGACAGAGCCATGGAGACTGAGGTCTGGAGTCAAGAGGTCTCGGGCAGGGAGAACGGAGCAGCCTGTGCCTGTGGAAAGAGTGAGTTTGCCCTGGAGGTTGAGAGCGGACCTTCCACCTGAATGCTCTGGAAGAGAGCTGCCACCCCAGGCCCCAGAGAGGGTGGAGCACATTCCCCGGGGATTGGGGAGAGCCTGGCCACCACCCCACTGTTCGGAGATGGGAGAGCCTTTGCCCTGGAGAGGCAGACTCTGGGTGGCACCCCAATGTTTGAGGAGGGTGGGGTCGAGAAGAAGGTGGTCTCCCCAATGCATGGATATGCTGGAGCACTCACCTCAGCATTTGGAGAGAAAAGGGCTGCCGTGAAGGGTTGGACTCCCACTCTTTCAAGCCCCAAGAATGCAATGTCTTTCTGTAAATGACTCTCAGACTTTGAATCTAATGGAGTTTGCCCTGCGGGTTTTAGGAATTGTTTTGGTCCCTTAAATCCTCTTTTTCTTTCAGTTTCTCCTTATGGCAATGGGAATGTTTATCCTATGACTGTCCCTCCTTTGTATATTGAAAATAGATAACTTGTTCTAAGTTTACCAGGTCCACAGACAGAGGAGAAATTTGTATTAGGACGGACCACACCTGTAACTGGGATCTTGTACTTACTTATTGTTACTGAAATTATTTAAGTTTTTGTGATATTGTGATGGGATGAATGAATTTTGTATATGGAAAGATCATGTGATTTTGGGGTCCAGGGAGTGGAATGTGCTAGTTTGGATGTATTATGTCCCCCAAAACACCATGTTCTTTGATGCAGTCTTGTGGGGGCAAATGTATTAGTGTTGATTAGATTGGAATTCTTTGATTGAGTGTTTCCATGGAGATGTGACTGAATCAACTGTGAGTGAATTGTTTGACTGGATAATTTCCATGGAGGTGTTACCCCGCCCATTCAGGGTGGGTGTGAATTGGATCACTGGAGTCATATAAAGGAATTCACAGACAGAAGGACCTCAGAGCAACTGAGAGTGACATTCTGAAGAGGAGCAGAAGCTAAGAGAGGACAAAATGCCCCAAGAGCAACATTTTGGAGAATGCCATTTCGAAACGTAACCTGGGAGCCAGCGGACACTAGCCACATGCCTTCCGAGCTAACAGAGGTTTTCTGGACGTCAATGGCCATCCTTCAGTGAAGGAACCCTGTTGTTGAGGCCTTACCTTGGACAACTTTATGGCCTTAAGACTGTAACTTTGTAACCAAATAAAACCGCCTTTATAAAAGCCAATCCATTTCTGTAATTTGGCAAAAAGGCAGCATTAGCAAACCAGAACACCAAGGAACTGAATTTTTAATTTAATTTTAGTTAAATTTAAATTTTATTCAAAACCTGAAGCAGTCTAAATCATTTTTCTGTTAAACACATAGTGTAAAATATTGTGGTATTGTAGTGTATGTATTGGGTGACTATGTAGTTTCTAGTATTATATATAAACACTTCCCTAATCCAGTTGGTATCAATGGATTGATTGATTTGAATGACTGTTTTTATATACTGATTATAACATTATAATGTTTATTTGAATATTTGATGCAGACAGCAAAAATTACAGTGATATCTATTTAAATCATAATTGGTAATGAAATTGAAATACTTTTATTTTAATTCTAACTATTTTGTTTCTGGTTAAAAAAACAATATGGACAATTTTAAAAATTCAAAGTAAAGACATACTACTGAGGCAGAATCAAGTGGAGATGCAGAAGCTAGAAGTATGACTGGAACAGTAAAGAAGAGAGATCAGAAGAAGTCATGCCAGAAATTTCAAAATGAATGGCAATTGCAATTTGCCACACAAAGCAAAATGAAAAAGCTGCAAGCTTTTCTTTTAAATTTAGAGATAATAAAGTGGGCAACATTATGAGTCATTTTCAGCAAGTATATAGTGTATTTGAGAAGAAGTTTCTCCTCAAAAGTAAAAAAAAATCAATGATATTAGTCGCCTAAAATCAGAATTAAATGTCCAAAAAATTTTAACAAGATATGAACTTATAACTCAAGCTGTAAGATGGCTTGGATTTCATGCAGAAATAAAGAAAACCTTTTTAGATTTAAAGATAATAAAAGACATTATTATTTCAGCAACTGAAATTTTTTGGAAAAAGCATGAGGAAAAACTAAAAATACATTTAACGAAAGTGAAAATTTCTCAGTTAAGCCACCACACAATTGCCTATTGAATATAAGATCTTTCTAACATAGCAAAGATAAATTGATTCAGATTTTTTAAAATTGCAAGAGATTTCTTCAGCTTTGGAAGGCTCATGTGATATAAGAGATATTGCCCAGATAATATTTTAGATATGCTTTTTTTCTCAAGGGACTTTCAAACTTATGAAAAAAGAAGGTTGTCGATTCACATCCTAGAAATTGAATGCGTTGGTGTAGATATTTTTGAGTAATTTATATCTGTCAAAGAAGTCCTTCTTCAGCTAGATGTGAAAAACATAATTTCCATCACGACGAAGGATGCTCCAGCTATATTTAGTTAAAAATCTAGATTTGTTGGAATTTTAAAACAAGAAACATATTTCTCTTATTGCTTCATTCCACAATATGACATATTGAAGATTTTTGTGTTCAGGTTTCTGAAGCAGGTGCTATAAAAAGTGTCATGGATAGACTTGTAAAATTGTTCAGTATGTATGTGCAAATGCTTTGAATCATTAGCATATGCTTTTGATGAAAGAAATAGAAAGTGAATGTAATTATCTTGTGGTTTTTGTCATTGTTCATTTGTTGAGTAGTTAAGGACAGTTACAAAGACTTTACTGTACCATTAACTCCAATTCAAGATTTTCTTGGAACAAAAGGAATACTTGCCAAATATTCAGTAATCAAAGGCAAAAACAGCAGTGTGCTTCACATTTCTCACTATCATAGTGCATATGAATGAGCAAAATTTGAAGCTCCAAGGAAAGGAAAAGCTTATTTGTGACCTAGCTAAACAAGGACAAGAATTTATGTTGACATTGAATCTTTTCATCATACAAATCAATTTTACACATTTTGACATAAATTAATATGCAGAGATTTTAATTGTATTCATGAGCATTATGTAAATTAGCTATAAAAACTGAAAGAAAAATTTGAAGAATACTTTATTAATATTGATGAAATGAAAAAGTTGCTTTTCAATTTATGTAATACCCCTTTGAATTCGATTTTAATAATATGAGTTGACACAAGAGTTAGTGAATTTATTTAACTTAGACATAATTTTAAAACACATGGGGTTTTTGCTTAAAGTCAATTCAATTATTCCAACATAAAGGAACTAGTCTGATAACATGCATGCAAATATTAAAGGAAAATTATTTTTGGTACTCAACTCAGTTATTGGAAACTTTTGAGTATGTTTGAAGTAACTTGGATAGTCAATCTACTTTTTCAACTGTATATTATATGAAAAATAAATTCAGATCAAACATTTCTGATGAAAATTGGCCATTTGAATTGAAATGTTCTGTAAATTTAAAAATACACTGGATTTAGAAGATACAGTATAAAATAATGTAAAATATATAATTTTATACATGGATTACATGTTGAAATGATAACATTTTGGATATATTTGGTTAAATAAAATGTATTATTAATTTTTTTACCCATTTATTTTTACTTTTTAATGTGGCTCTAGAACATTTAAAATTACATATGTGGCTTGCATTATATTTCTATTAGTGCTGCTCTAGAGATGAGACTTTGGAAGTTGGGCTCTGAAGCTAGACAGCCTGAATTCATGTCTAGTCTGTGCCACTTCTTCTTTGTACACCCTGTACAAGTTGCTTACCATCTCCATGCTTCAGCTTTTCCCATCAAAAAAATGGGGATAACAATAGTTCTTACCTCACAGAGTTGTTATAAGAATATTTAGCATAATTACCATATGTCATAGCTATCATTATTGACTATATGACTTTGAGTCTTTCCTTAACCATTAATTTATTCATAGGTAAAATGGTGATAACATCTACCTTGCAAGGCTGTTTCTTTTATAGCAATGAATTTGGCCTTCAAAGAAGTCTGGCCTTTGTCCCAGCTCCTGGGAGATAACCTCTAAGTCTTAGGAATTTTTTGTAATTTCGGGTGGACCCCCCAGACCACCCTGATGGTTCATAAGCTAATGAGATGTCAGGGTTGGGGCAGCCACACCTGCAATCTTAGAGTGGGGGCTGGCTGTGCCAGAAAGATGAACTCTCTGATTAGGGGGTTGGGGTTTTGAGCCACATTCTGTCAGCCCCACATCCCCAACCTCTAAGAGGGGAGGTGGGACTAGAAATCGAGTTCAACCACGTGGGTACTGATTGCACCAGTCATGCCTATTTAATGAAACCCCATATAAACCAGAAACACTCAAAACTCTGGGTGTGTTTCCACGATTGATAAGATACATCCATGTCCCGAGAGGGTGACCGTTCTAACTCTATGTGGAAAGGAAATGGAAGCTTTGGGTTTGAGACCCTCCCAGACCCCACCCTATGTTTGTCTTCTTTTGGCTTCTTCTTATTTGTGTCCTTCACTACAGTAAACCTATAATCATAAGTATAGCCTTTCAGTGAGATCCGTGAGTCATTCCAATGAAGCATCCAACCTGAGCTGTGGTAGGAACCTGAGAATTTGTAGGCAGTTGGTCAGAAGTGCCAGTGACCTGGGTTCTCCCATCCCAACTTACAACTAGTGACTTAAGGGCAATCTTGGAGAGGATTGCCCTTAACCTGTGGAGTCTGGCAGTTAAGAGTCAGAGTTGAATTGAATTGAATTGAGTTGGTGTCAAAGTTTTGCAGTCTGTATGCTTCTTGAATTAAATGAGATAAGATATGCAACATGGCTTGATCAGAGATAGGTGCCCACCACTTGCGTGCTGAATCTTCTAGATCTTAGCCGGTATTCAGAAGTCTTTGTGATTTGGCTCAGTTCACCACTTGTAAATTTTGTAATGTGTATGCAAGAAGTTGCAAACCAGAAGATGCTCTCTAGTTGTTAGACATTATTTTTATTATTTTCCACCAAGAAACTCCTCCTGCAAATATAAATTCCCTACACTTGCCTTGCTTGGAACCTTCCTAGCTCCACACTCCTTATCATCTAGACTGAAACCCACTTTTCCATGAGGCCCTCAATGTGGACTCCAACTCTAGCAAGAACTCTCTCCCCTCTGAATTCCTAAAACATTTTCTGCCTATTGTATATATTTGGCATTTATTCATATATTAACATGTATTGTTGGTTTTTTTAGTGCAATTTTATTGAGATATGTTAACATACCAGATAATCATCCAAAGTGTACTATCAATGGTTCATAATATCATCACATAGTTGTGCATCCATCACCACAATCAATTTTTGAACATTTCATTACTCCAAAAAAAAAAATGAATAAAAATAAAAATAAAAAAGAAACATCAAGACATCCCATACGCCCTTTTCCCCTATTATTTATTTTTGTCTTTGTTTTCTTACTCATTTGTCCATACACTGGATAAAGGGAGTGTCAGTCGCACAGTTTTCACAATTACACAGTCACACCTTAAGACCTATATAATTATACAGTCATCTTCAAGAATCAAGGTTACTGGCTTACAGTTCAACAGTTTCAGGTATTTCCTTCTAGCTATTCAAATACACAAAAAAACTAAACAGAGATAGCTATATAATGCATAAGAATAACCTTTCGACTCTATTTGAAATCTCACAGCAACCGAAACTCTATTTTGTTTCGTTACTCTTTCCCTATTTGGTTCAAGAAGGCTTTCTCAATCCCATGATGTCAGGACCAGGCTCATCCCTGGGAGTCATGTCCCACGTAGTGGGGAAGGCAGTGAGTTTACCTGCAGAGTTGGCTTAGAGAGAGAGGCCACATCTGAGCAACAACAGAGATTCTCTGGGGGTGACTCTGAGGCATAATTGTAAGTAGGCTTAGCTTCTCCTTTGCAGGAATACATTTCAGCAAGGCAAGCCTCAAGATTGAGGGTTTGACCTATTAAGTTGGTAGTCCCCAGTGTTTGTAAGAATATCAGGAATTCCCCAGGTGGGGAAATGGAATATTACCACATTTTCTCCACTCCCTCAAGGGTGCTTTGCAAATACTTTTTTATTCTCTGCCCAAATTACTCTGGGATATATCAGGGCATCACACTAACCTGTACAAACCAACAAGATCTCATTCCTTATTCAAGTTTCTATGTAATTACGGTATTTAAATAAACTAACCATACAAGTTAAATTATAAAGTGTGCTACAGAAAAAAAGTATAAATTTTGCACCAAATAACCATCTCTTCCTTTGGTCTCACACAGAAGTTGAAGTTTTAAAACACAGTCAGTATCGTTCTTTACCCTTCAGTTTGATTTATCTTATTTCTAATCAAATCAGCTTCATTCATACATCTAATTGAAGTCTGATCTCTTTTTCTTCTTTTTTAACAGTTGCTGTATGGGGTAATGCTGACTTTCATAGCTGCAGAACTCCAGCTCTGATTCTCAGGTGTCACACAGATACCCAAATTTCCAGTGGACGACCAGGTTATACACAAAGAGCCCAGCATCTCAGAATTTAGAAATAACTGTTAACAACTCTGGAATAGATGTGACTGCTGTAAGAGCTTACAAACTAGGAACCTAGGCTCTCAGATTCAGTTCTCAGAGTTTGCACATTATATTTAGTCCTTATTAGTGAAGCATTCATTTCTGGCTTATTTCACTCAACTTACTGTCCTCAAGTTTCACTCATCTAGTTGCATGCCTCACAACTTCATTCCTTTTTGCAGCCACTTAATATTCCATTGTATGCATAGACCACCGTTACCCTTCCATTCATCAGTCGATGTACACTTAGGCCATCTCCATTCATTGCAAATCATGAATACTGCTGCCATAAACACCAGTGTGCAAATATTCATTCATGTTCCTGCTTTCAGTTCTTCCAAGTATATACCTAATAATGGGGTTGCAGTATCATATGGCAACCCTATACTTAGCCTCCTGTGGAACCAACACACTGACTCCAGATGGGTTGCACCATTCTACTTCCCTACCAACAGTGAATAGATACATCCCTCTCTCCACATTTTCTCCAGCATTTGTATCATTCTGTTTATTTTTCAAACAGTTTTATTCACACCCAATGCAATCCATCCTAAGTAAACAATATATAGTTCCTGGTAAAATCGCATATTTATGCATTCACCACCACAATCTATATGAGGATATTTCCATTTCTTCTTCAAAGAAAGAAGAGGGGAAAAAAATGAGGAATAAAAAATAAAAAATAATAAAATAAAATAAAATAAAAAGGAGAAACGACAACACCAAGAACCCCATACCCCTCCCTTTTATCACTCTCTTATTGACGTTTAGCTATTGTATAGTGCCTTTGTTACATTTCATGGAAGTATATTACAATGTTACTGTTAACTATAGACTCTAATTTGCATTGATTGTATTTTTCCATATATCATCTCATTTTTAACACCTTGCAATGGTGAAATTCATTTGTTCTCCTTCATGTAAAAACATTCTCATATTTGTACATTGAATCACCATCGTTGTCACTCCAGGCTTCTCTAAGTTATACAGTCTCAGTCCTTATCTTCTATCTTTCCTTCCGGTGTCATACATGCCCCCTAGCCTTCCTCTTCCAACCCTACTCACACTCAGCTTTGTTCAGTGTACTTACAATATTGTGCTATCATCTACCATTTTGTCTTTTGGATTTTATATGTCCTATCTTATTTTATTTTTTTCTCTCTCTCTTTTTACCCTTACTGATAGTCTTCATTTTTATACCTTTCTCTAAACTTCTCTCTCCTGTCTTTTCTTATCTACTTGTAGTGCTCCCTTTAGTATTTCTTGTAGAACAGTTCTCTGTATTGTTGTTTAACATAATCATGTCTGTGTCTGTCTCCCTGGCCAAGTTAGGGTGGATGTTTTATAACCTGTTAATTCCCCAAAAGCACATGATAACTGCTCAACAAACAAACTTGGTTGACAAGTGGCAACATTTGGAAAAAACTAAGAAAAAAGGTTTTGACCCAGGACATTCAGGATTCCTCTACAGAGAACAATGAGTGTCACTGGAAAGAGGAAGTTTTAGGCAAGTTTGAGATAAGCATGAAAAGACTACACAGAGCTGATGTGGGAAGTGAGAAGGGCAGAGGTGGTAGCTGAGGACAAAGCAGAGGTCCAGGATCTAAGTGGACACCTATACTGTAGGACAGCCTCATCCCAATCAGCTCCCTTGCTGATCTCAGAAAACCTGTTCACAGTTTCCTGCTTCCTGCTCTGGGAGCCTTTCTCACACCCAGGTTTTAAGACATTTGGAAATGCTTCTTTCTGCATGAAGTCTTTGCTGACCACCTGAAAGTGAATGAGGTCAGGTGGCTTCCTCTCCTGACTTCTGAACTTACAACCCCCCACCCCCCCACCCCACTACCCACGTTCTATCAGAAGCAGAAGCAGGCACATTACACCTGTGCAGAATCAAATGTAGTGCCTGTTTCGTATAAGGTACTAGAAGACCTTCAAATGAATTAATGTCATGAAGTTGATCCCTGTTTGGGCCATGGTGGAGAAAAACACAGCTAGCATGGAGCTGGTAGTATCCAAGGAGAGAAAGAAGCTGTTTTTCATCCATGACTCATAGGCTTAACTCCCATTACAAGGTTCTAATTTGTTTTACCACTTTTGTGGACCCCAAAGATGATGGCGAATTGGCAAGGAAGGAGAAAGGGAGGCAGCATGGTGGGAGTCAGAAGAGGCATGATTCAGACTTGGTCACTAACTGAAGTGTGACTTTGGATATCAACCTAATTGGGTAAGGAAAATACAGAGGTGCCTTCCTGCCTTAAAGTTCTATTGCTCTAAAGTTAGACTGTGGTCCTTACGCATGATGCAACAATAGCAATCACACCTGGACAGGGACTGACTCTATCCAGGGACAGGGACCACCAACCTCTGGACTTGGGGGAAGTAGGACATCTCAGATCTGGTTACCTTGGTTGGCAGGCTCAAGGACATGGCGCTAACAGGCCAGCATGCATGGAGAGGGACCCAGCCGACTTGATCACTTGCTCATGCACATACATCTACCTAGGTAGAACCATTCTCTTTCTCTATTTTCAAAGTTTATCACCAGCCCCCAAGCCAAAATCTGACAATTAGGCACTCAAAAAGTGTTCACTGTTGCTGATTTTTAATGAATTTGGCCAAATACTGCTTCCTGTTTTGAAAAAGACAAAACCATTTAAGAAATTAGTCAATGCTCCCAACCCCCACTGTTTCCTGGAAATCGAATGTGCATTTTAACCATTTTAGTAGAAAAAGAATCAGATGTAAATAGGTTGAAGTTCTCACAATAGAGAGGATAGCTGTTGAAAGAGGAATTTTGGTAGTGGCATATGATTATGAAACCAAAAATAGTACTAGTTGATCTATCTATCTATCTAATCTATCCGTATATCTCTATTCTATTTAATCTATCATCTTTCTCTCTACCCAGTCTCAGATTGTTCTGGGCTAATATAAAAAAGATCACAAATATGCTGATGCCTAGAGCCTACCTTTTTTCCTGATATTTTATCTGTAAGACTTTGGATGGCATCTTCCTAGCAAAGTGCTTCTCAGTCTCCTGTGTACCTTTGGAGGACACCTTGGAATGAATTCTAGGAATTCCGATTGGTGTCTAGGCAGACACCAAGTCTCCTGATGTTCCTTAGAGGAAGTATAATCAGGCTGCCTTTCCAAACGCCCAAGATCTGTGTGCTGAGCAGAGCAGGGAGAAAGGGAAACGTTGGGGGGAGTGGGATATTGGGAGAAAGGGTGAGCTGGTCATTGAGAAGACGTATTGTAGTTATCTTCCATAAAGCTATTCTATCTTCTCACCCTACTGCTACAGGATTAAACTCTAATAGTGTTATTTTTCCACTTAAAACTTTTCATCCTAAGAAGGCTTCCCATTGCATCCTTAGTTTGACATTCAAATTACTCCATATTTTGGTGCTGCCTATATCTTCAAATTCATTTCTTAACACTCTCTGCTACACCTAAGTACTTGTAGTTTTCCATGTACTCTCTCCATTCAGTTTCTTTGCCCATGCTGGCTGAACTCTCTCTCAAATGCTCATTCCCACTTTCTTCATCTTCCACTTTCTCTTTGTTCAAGATAATTCAGGTGACACCTCCCCTGACACCTCCCTGAGCCTGGTGTCCCTCCTCTGGTGTCTTTAAGCACCCTAGGCAGATCTCCATTACAGTCTCACTGCAGGATGCGGTGATCATCTCTTTGCTCTACTGTCTTCTTGACTAGACCAGACCATGAGCTCTTTGAAGGTAAGCCTATATATTAACAATCATTGAATTTCTGGTATCTTGAATAATGCCATTCGCTTTGTAGACACTCAATACACATTGAATAAATTGATTTGTTCTGGATAGAACCACCCCAATCTAGTAGCATGAAATAGTGCCACAGAATACAGCCATCCTCCTCTCCAGTCCTCTCCTGGGCATGAGCCTGGAGCTCCATAGGCAATCTCTGACCTGGGCCTTGCATCCAAACACACACTCACGTTGTTCTCTCCACCTAGACTTGAACTCTCCCACTCCAGGCTATTCCTCTTTTGGAAATCCCTTCTCTGTTTAAATCCATTTGGCTCTTTTCCTATTAGGTCCGTTCTCTTCCCCCTCATCATTATGAGGACATATATGTATTTTTTGACTTTTTATTGTAGTAACAAACACACAACTCAAAATTTCCCATTTTAACCACATGCAAGTATACAATTCAGTAGTATTACTTTTACATTATGGTGCTACCATCGCCTGTTATCCATCCCCCCACCTTTTCCTCACCTCAAACAGAAACTCTTCACCAATTATGCTGTAACTCTCCCTCTTCCTGCCCCACCCCTCCTCCTGGCAACCTATAAACTGTCTTTAGGTCATATATATATATGAGTCCTGTATTTTTCTTGCATGTTTCTGTGTCTATTTTTGCGTGCATGGGTGAGTCCCTGTCTCCTCCGCTCAGGTCAAAGTTCCACAAACAGCTGTGGCTCCCCACCGAGTCCCTGGCAGTGCTGTGTGCACAGTGGAAGCTGCCTCCTCCACTGACCCAGAGCCTGTTTGGGATAATTACAATCCCTACAATCCATGGCCATCACTGAGAGCCAATCTATGGCTTTCCCTGTAGCTATTTATTTCCACTGTATATGAGCCCTGTAATGGATCTGTGGTGAGTTGCTGAACAGCTAAGAGATATCATTTCTATCTCAGGTGTGTCTGATGGGGAAGTGGTGTGTCTTGACCTAAACAAGCTCAGAACAATTAAATAAAATTTGATATGTCAACTGGGCTAGAAAACCTCTACAATTTCCCAGTATACCTTTCGGGGGAAAAGGAGTCAATTTTGGAGCTTGGCCTTTCAGGGAATTGGTGTTCACAGAGACACGAGGTCTCTATTGCAAATAGAAAGCTATTTTTATATGAAGTTGTAATTTTTGACTTCCCATCTCTGGTATATATTCTTTAATGGTTTAATTATTTATGAATTTAAAGATGCAATTAGAGGATTGTGCTAAACTGCTTTTCATTCTCATCCAGTGACCTGCATTTGAGAAATGTTGGCCACAATTAGGAGTGCAATCTATGACTGCAGGATGGATGAATGTGAACTGGCCCACAAAGGAATTCCAGATTCGTGACCTTGGCTCTATTACCACAAAACCAACTAGGATGTGGGCCCAGAGGTCTGGCAAAGCTGGAGCTTGGCTCCTACTCCCTTGAGAAAGAGCCAACGACCCTGCAGATGACCAGCTACAGATCCCCGTGGCTTCTAGGGCAGAGTGACCCCAGATCCCTGGTGACCAACTCTCTCAAAAATGGCTTCCTGTTTGAAATGGGCTTCTCCACTTCAGCAGGTGGGAATAAATCAAGTCACTGCTGGAAACTAGAAATTAGGTATATTTGAGTGTACACCCCAGCACTGCCACTGGTAGCCATGTGGCCTTGGTCAGGTTGCTTAACCCCTCTAAATTTATTTCTTCATGTCTAAAAAGGGAAGGTGATAGTACCTCCTTCATGGATTTGCTGGGAGGATGAAAGGAGAAAAGGCATGTACCGAGTTTAACACTGTGCTGGGAATACTGTACTCACTCAATGGTAGCCCTTCTTCAAATATTAATAACATTAAGAGGAGTAATAATAAGAAGCCACATATACAGTGATTACAAGACAAGGCCCAGGTCTGCTGTGCCCTCAGCTCCACCCGTCGCTCCTGCCTGCCTCCCCGCAAGGTGACCCAGCCTGGTGTGCCGGCTCTGTCCGAGGCTGCTGAGTGAGGTGAGAATCTCTGCCAGTTCCAAGCTGCCTGGACATGACCCCTGAGCTGTCAGCTGTGGGAGGAGGAGCACAGGGGAGGGGGAGAAATGGGGTATTTGTGGGAGGGCTAAGACTCTGGGAGAGGAAGTGGGTTTGCGGTGGGGAGGGGGCAGGGTAAAGAAGAGGAGATGGGCAGAGCTTGAGAGATTTTTAGCAGGAAGGAAGGCAGTTGAGAAAAAACATCCACCTTGTGTCTTGGCCTCTTGGTGTCACTTTCTGAAAATGAAGAGTCAGAGAGAGAAACCAATGCAAGGCTTTTGGGATGTCACAAAACATGCACCCTTTCTCTCTCTGATTTTTTTTTAGGGGGGCGAGGGGTGGTCTTACCATTGTCCTATCTGCAGTGCCAACCAAGGAAAAATGGGCTGTATTTTACAGATGGTCAGACCATCAGACCAAGAGCTAATATGCCTTTTTCACCCTAAAAGTCTTGTTGCACAACCTGGTGTTATTTCCACAGGCAGCTGAAGTAACTCTGCTATTGAAATCCTGCCCTGTGTGACTTTGTTTTTCTCCCCTTGTTTGTTAGCCCAGTAATTAAATAGTAGTGACAGAAGAATAGTCCCCCAAGTCCATGGGACACGGATCTGGGAGGCCATCTGCAGCTACCGTGGGCATCTCCAGAGAGTGCACCGTATCTTCGGTCCTCCACACCAGCATAACAGAACTGGGCCCACCCTCAGCAAATGCTTAGTCTAAGGCCCCGTGTCCTTCTTCAGCCATGTGGTTACCCAGCGAAGTCAGGCCTCGGAGCAGACCGAGTGACTTATCAGAGCCATGCCCCATGGGCCACTGGGAAGGCTCCATCACCAGCAGGAAGCAAAAGTCACAGGAAAGCAGAATTTCAAAAGCGAGATTTCTTCAGCGCCTGTGCAAACACCATTAGCCTCCCCGCCCTCCCATAATTTCACCTCTTATCTCTGCTGACCCACTCGCTTTTCCATATTCTTCAAACCTTTATCAGGTTCTGTTTTTGGGGAGGGGAGAAGAGATGAAAGGTTTAACTAGCCAATCAATTTGACTGAGGGTCTCCTTTCCTCCCCCTATAAAATGGCCTATTGTTTGGAACAGTCTCTTACTTGGAACATCTCAGCCTGCTTTGTTCTGTCCTCACCTCAGAGTTTGCACATTCAAAACCAACGCCTCGTCTTCACCTCTAGAAACAGCTCACTTTCCTTATTTCGTTTAAACACCGCCACCATTTATTTACCTGGTCATTCAAGTTTGTCTTTGACTCACACCTGCTAGCTTCATAAATAGTCCCCAGCACACTCTGCTGTTTCTTGATTCATGTGAAGTGCCTGCTGTTGCCTCTCATCACTGTCTCTCCTGTACGGTCCAAGCTTCCTCATGGCTGGACCTCAGCAACAGCCCCACCAGACCTCCCCAAGTCACTCCATCCTGCTGAGCAAGTCAAAAGCAACCCACCGGGAGCACAGATTTCATCACTCCCTTTCTGGCACAGAAGCCTCTTCGCTGCCAACCTTCCTCAGCAGCCCGGCTGCTGACCCCCCCCCCCCCCCAGCCAGTGTCCCCCTCCCTAAAAGACCCCCACTGCTTCGGCCAGGCAGCATTTAATTTCTGCACCCTGCCTGGTGTGTGAGAAATGCTCACACATATGAAGGAAAGAAGGGAGGGAAGGGAGGAGAAAGGAAGGAAGGGCTCCCTCCACTCCATCTCCTTCACAAATCCTTGTCCAGGGGCTCTAGTCCTGACTACTAGAACCCTCCTTTGAACTCCTGAACCATTTGGCATCTGCACCACTCATTAAAAAACAAACATGCAAAATCAAAAACTTTTATATGAAAATTGCTGAAATTACTTAAAAAGCCCTCATGAACCCATCAGCCAGCTTCAACACCATCAAGTTTTGCCATATGTATTTCATCTATTCTCCTTCCACACTGGTTTCTGTTTGTTTGTTTGTTTGTTTGTTTTTTGGACTGGAGCAGTTTAAAGCAGATTCTAGTATGTCAATTTACTCCTAAATACTTAAGCATGCATCTCTAAAAAGGACACATTCTTACTTAGTCACAATGCCATTATCAGGCCTAATAAAACTGCTAATTCTTTACTATCATTTACTTCTCAGTCTATATTCAAGTTTCACCGGTTGTCTAAAAAAAGATCATTTTTAGAGTTGGTTTCTTTGAACCAAGAACCAAGCAAGGTCCCCTTCTCATATTTGGTTATGTCTCTGAAGTCTCTTTTTACTTCTTTTGGTCTAGAATAGTCCCTCTTCCACTTTTTTTCTCCATGCCATTGAATATACCATGTCAACTGTCCTACAGATTGTCCTACATTCTGGATTTGGCTAATAGCTTACTTGTGGTATCTTTATAGGCTTCTCATTTCAACCCTTATAGCTTGCCTTGCCTGTCTTTGACCTAACTTTTGCATATGTCTGTACCCTTATTTCCCAGTGGAAATATAAATTCCCAAAGAGGAAATCTGTGTGTGTTTGGCTTTAGTGTTAAGAAGTTTGTCACATACTAGATCCTCAATAAATACTTGTTGAATAGCTATGGTTAAGCTCTCCTGTCTGCAGAATTGTGTCCTATGGAGAGAGACACAGAAAGAAGAAACAGTTGCCTGACCTTGATGTTTCCAATCCTGCTATCTTTATAGGACAGTGAGCATGCATCAGAATCACCTGGAGAGTTGCTTAAACAGACTGCTGGGTTCCGCCCCAGAGTCATGATACATTAGGTCTGGAGCCCAAGAATTTGCATTTCTGGCAAGTTCCCAGATGACCAAACTTTGAGAACCATTAATATTGGCATGCACTCCAAAATGTCTTCCACAGCCCCTGGTGCCCAGACCATTTAAAGACCAGACTTTGGGCCCAAAGCCTGCCTGTTTCTGAGGTCTTTCTCTCTCTGGGCTCAGTGAGTGGCCTGGGTCATCCTAAACCTTTGGATAGGGAGGAGCTACTTGGAAAATATATCCTCCTTGTGGAGGGGGTGAGATGAGGGAGGCTGACTCTGGGGTAAAGGAGTGGCTGCTTTGCACAGAGGAAGGGGTCAGTTAAGTTTGAGGCTACAACCACATGTTTCTTCCCTGTGAGTCACAGAAACTTTGAGAGGTGTTTTGGGCAATAGGGGCCTCCCCCAGGCCAGATCCTGAGAGCTTCAAGCGAGGGTCTCCAGATATAAAGTGTATACTGCCCCTTTGCCCCATAGGGTGATTCACTATCCACATACAAGATCTCCATCAGGACAGGATGTGACTGCCACTGCTCCTGCTCCAGTTTCTGCCATCCCGATATGGAAGGAAAAAGATGCCTTTTGGGAAGGAGTGGACAAAATGAGAAAACTTGAAAGTCTTGAAAAAGCACCCTAGAATCAAAGTGACTAAATTAGAAAAAAAAAAATGTTGTCATTTTGCTCAACACTCTCAACTCGCCTTTTTTTTCTGTCCCAGGCTTGTTTCTTTTCCTGAAGATAGTAGCTAGTTCTTTCTTGGTGTGTTCAGGGTTATTTTTGAGCCACGTCTTATGATAAGTCTGGTTACTTTATTCTTTCTCTCCCCTACCTCATTCTTGGAGGCACTGACTCCCTTATTTACCACCCACCCCTTACCCATGGGCATTCCCCATGTTCCAGACTCAGCCCTTATCTTTTCTCACTATATTTGCTCTCCCTGAGAAACAGTCACTTCTGTGGCTTCAACCTTCTACCCATACGTTCATGACTCCTGTCCTAGTTTGCTAATGCTGCAGAATGCAAAACACCAGAGATGGATAGGCTTTTATAAAATAGGGGTTTATTTCACTACACAGTTACAGTCTTAAGGCCACAAAGCGTCCAAGGTAACACATCAGCAATCGGGCACCTTCACCTGAGGATGGTCAATGGCGTCTGGAAAACCTCTGCTAGCTAGGAAGGCAGCCGGCGTCTGCTCCAAAGCTCCGGCCTCAAAATGGCTTTCTCCCAGGACGTTCATCTCCAGCAAGCTTGCTCCTCTTCAAAACATCACTCCCAGCTGCACTCAGTGAGATCCCTCTCTCTGAGTCAGCTCATTTATATGGCTCCACTGATCAAGGCCCACCCCGAATGGGCGGGGCCATGCTTCCATGGGAACATCTCATCAAAATTATCTCCCACAGCTGGGTGGGGCACACTCCAAGCAAATCCAACCAGCACCAAAACTTCTGCCCCACACAAGACCACACAGATAATGGCATTTGGGGGACACAATACATTCAAACCGGCACAACTCCCAAAGAGTATCTCTAGCCCAGACCTCTCTCTTGAGCCCCAGACATAACTCCAACTTCCTGCTGATGCCTCCCACCTGATGCCCTGCAGTTACCTCCAATCAATATGTCTAATCCAACTTATTTTCTCCATCCCAACATTTATTCCTTTCCCTTGACTTGTATCTTATCCCTGTTTCTCCTGCATTCCCAGACGCAGTGACTGCATGGCTATCTCTCAAGTTGTTCAAGCTTGAACTCAAAGAGTTCTCTTCAGTTTTTCTTTTGCCCACCTACCCTCTATCTAATGCTCCTCAAATCCCATATTTTCACCCATGATATATACAAATAAATTCACACTCTACTTGAAATCTCCCCTTCCTCTGGCTTAGTTCCAATCTGTATCATCTCTTTCCTGAATCATCGCAATATAACAATGATAGCTACTATGTATTGAGTGCTTACTATGTGCCAGGAACAGTGCTCAAACCCTTATATACTGTTATGGTTAGGTTCATGTGTCAACTTGACTAGATGGTGGTGTCCAGGTGTCTGATGAAGCAAGCACTGGCCTAACTGTTTCTGCAAGGACATTTGTGGCTGGTTAATAAACCAGAAGGCTGGTTTATTAAATCATCAGTCAATTGATTGCATCTGTGACTGATTACATCAACGAAGGGCAGTGTCTTCCACAATGAGAAAATTCTATCAGCTGGATTTAATCCAATCAGTTGAAGACTTTTAAGGGAGAAGACAGAGGGCCTTCACTTCTTCTTTGGCTAGCCAGCGAAGCGTTTCCTGAGGAGTTCGTTGAACATCGTCATCAGAGTTGCCAGTTCACTGCCTGAGGAGTTTGGATTCGTGCATACCCACAGTTGCGTGAGCACGCTTTTATAAAATCTTATATTTACAGATATCTCTTGTTGGTTCTGTTTCCCTAGAGAAACCGAACTAACACATATACCTTATCTGATTTAATTACAAACTAATGAAGTAGCTATTACCATCCCCATTTTACAGATGAGAATACTGAAGTCTTAAAAATATTAAATAACTCGTCCAAGGATCCCAGCTTGCTGGTGAGCAGTAGAAGAGCCTATGTTCTTAACCAAGACACTGTATTAATGTGGTCCCAACCTGAGGTGCACATTCGAATCATGAGCTCAAAAAGACTACAGTTATCAGAGCCCCGTCCCAGACCAATTGAATCCAAATTTCTGAGAGGAGTGCCTGCGCACTGGGTATTTTAAGAAACCTTCTTGGGTGATTCACATGTGCAGTCAGGGCTAAGAACCCACTGCTTTACTGCCTTATGCCTAACTAGTTCATCTGCTTCCAGCCTCGTTGTACTCCAGACCTGCCTGCAGACTGCTGTCTGGTTGTCCTTTTAATCTCCACTGTGACTATGTTACAGTTCTGCTCAAACCCCTCCAGTAGCTCCCCACTGCCTGTAGAATACAGGTCACCTTCCCTGGATTAGCATACAAAACCCGGGATAGTGAGCATCCCCATCTGAGCACTTCCTTCCCCTCACTCTACCTGTAGCCACACCATGTGCCTGTGATCGCCAGTGCCTTGGCACAAGCCATTTGCTCAGCTTGAAGTGGCTTTTCCCTGTTACCTCCCATCTCAGTGCCCTGGTAAAGAAGTTCTCTCTTTTTGAGATACAAATAAAATCTCACCCCCACAGCTTCCCCAGGTAATATTAACGGCTCCAAAGCTCTTTGTAGTTCACCCCATTACTCTGAAATGTGATGATTTGCTTACCCAGATTTATTTGTCTCCCTCAAAAGACTGAATTTTGGGAAGATCTGTGTCCTGTTCACATTTTTACCTCTCTGACCTAGCCCATGCGAGGCACTTAGTGAATGTCAAATGAATGAATGAACCCCAGAATCCTTGCCAGGTTATGTTGCCTGCCATCTGCCTGGCTCTGTCAGGGAGAGGTCAAGAATATAGTCCCTGGAGTCAGATGTGACTGAATCTCAGATCTGCCCACTACCAGCTTTACCCTTTGCCCTTTCTTCCCCTCTCTGTAGTGGAGTTTCCTCATCTGTAAAATGGGGCTAATGATAGCACCTACCTCATTGAGTAGCCATGAGGATTAAGTAAGATTAATCCACGTTAAGGGACCAGTGCTGTGCCTGGCAAATAGCAAGCATTCAATAACTGCCCATTATGATTATTAGCTTAGAAAACAGCCTTCCTGTGAATTGCTTGGCACCATTTATGGAAAATTACATCTACATATGTGTGTGTATATATGTATATATACATAGAGATACATGGAACAATGCTCATGGACATGATATTGAGTGGTTTTTACTTATATTTTCCTGTATTGCTTGAAAGTTTACAATAAATATATATTTTATATAGACTTTATCACTTCAACTCCCAAAATACATACACCCACACATATACACACACTCCAACCCATACTATGCATGTACAAAGCCCACAAATACACAGAATACAGCCAAAAAAGCACACAAATGCACACACTCCCTAAGGAGGCAGAAACTCCCAGAGTGCAGACGTGACCCAGCTGCAGGGTCATTGAGAACGTGCCTGCAAGAAGACAACACTTGGACTTGGGGCTATCCCCGGCTCTCAGCCAGCAGGCACGCTGCCAGCTCTGGAACAAGGAAGTGACATTCCTATTCATCCAAGCCTTCAAGTAAACACCTAACCTGGGTGTCTGGAGACAGACCCCTTATGAAACGCAGGTCCTTGCGGGAGAGATCAGGCCGCACTCATCTCTTTCAGAGGGTGGGGTAGTGGGGGTGAGGAGCAGAGGGGTGGGAGTGGGTGGCAAAGCACATAGAGGAACTTTGGGGGGTAACCACCTTCCTGACTCAGGTTTCCAGAGGAGAAAGGGACAAACTACTGTCAGAAAATGGTTTATTTTTATTCCTGAAGGTTTGGGAAATGCAGGAGGATCTGAGTGGAGGGAGCTAAAGTCTATAGTTTAATTTGAAGTTCTCTATTCTTCCACCAAAAGAGAAAACTTGCAGTGACTTTTAAATCTTCCTCAGTGCTTATGCCTCAATTTTGCTGGAATTTAATATCAAACGTATGATCATCATCAGCCTACTCCATGTTGGAGCATATTGTGACCAAGAATAATCAGGTGTCACAATGGCCTCTAGAAAGGAAATGATGCTAAGTATCAGGATGGAAATGAAGAAAATCTCTGGAACCATAGGCCATCCCTGACCTTTGGAAAAGGTAGTATTAATGGGGAGATTAGCAGCATATCAAACAGAGCTGTGTCCCAGGGGTGATGGCTTCCACGGTGTGGGCCCTGGTGCCAGGCCCCCGGTCCTTATTCAGTTTAGAACCAGGTTGGGAGGTCACAATGTCAAGGGGCAGCTGTCAGTGCCCAGTTTAGTGCAGAAGAGGAAGAGGGAATCCCTTTGCCTAAAAACACATGAGCCCTACCCTCAAAAAGTTTACACTGGAGTTACAGAAATGAGATGGGCCCTCCATAACAATTTAGGAAAAAGGTCTGATTCTCTATCATGGGCAGTGGAGATTCTAAGTGTTGAAGAAGTTTGCAGAAATATGTAACTGGTCAGGTCACTACACACAGCCATAAAGTTTGTACAGTGTACAACCTATAACACTGTACCTCCTTCAGCAACTAGAATTTGTACTGCACAGTTTAGCACTGAATTATATACTTCCTCATGTAGCATTAATGATCCCAATCTCCACCAACCAGTGGGCACAGAGCCAAAAGTTTACTAACTTGCAGTCTCACCTGGGGAATCGAGACCTCAGTCCTGCCTTACATTATCCCAAAATTTCCCAGTTATTTATCTTTTTTATTAAAATATAATTTATATACCATAAAATTCACCATTTTAAAGTGCACAGTTCAGTAGTTTTTAGTATCTTCTCAAATTTGTACAACCATCACTACTATCTAATTCCAAAACATTTTCATCACACCAAAAAGAAACCCCATGCCCATTAGCAGTCACTATCCATTACCCCTACACACAGCCCCTAGAAACCACTAATTTATTTTCTATTTCTATGAATTTGCCTATTCTGGACATGTCATATAAATGGAATCATACAACATGTGGCCTCTTGTATTTGACTACTTTCATTTAGCAAAATGTGTTCAACGTTCATTCATGTTGTAGCATGAATCAATACGTCATTCCTTTTTCCAGTTATTTCTGGGCATGCCAGATGGTGGTTCCCATGTGCTTAGGCACAAGTCCGCTCATGGATGGCTCTTCCCCAGAAGCCACTTGGGAGAAGAGCCTCACAGCTGCTCCCTCTGCCTACTTTGAGAATGCCGTTCTCCTGCCTCTGTTCAGTCCTCAGGCATTCCCTTAAGATGTCGATGATACTTGGTTTCCAGCAGTCTCCTCCCCCACCTCCACCCTAGACCCCTCTGGAGCTGTGTTCTGTGCAGACTTGAGGACACTGTCTCCTTCCCTGCCTGAGTATGGCCCTTTGCCTCTGGGCCTTTAGCAAAGTGCCACCTTCAGCTTTTACTTAAGTTCCTCCCTGGTACCTGCAGGCAGGCCTTCCACGGTCCCATCTCTCTCACCCTGGTCCTAGACAGCCAGGGGAGGGGAGCGCAAAACAAAACAAAACTCTCTGTCTTTGGTTGGGTTTCCCCAGAAACAGATCCTAAGAAAAGAAATAGTGTGAAAGTAGTTTTTTTTATGATGTGTTCCCAGAAAAAACCAGTTGGCAAGTGGGAAAATAAGATGGGGAAGGCAAGAAAGCCAAAAAAAATGGTTATATCCAGCAAAGCACCGCAGAGGGTAACTTGAGTGCAAATCCTTAGGGGAGCACTGGCAACAGTGTTAAGTCAGACCTCAGAGCTGGGTGTTTGTACTCCTGCACCTGTCAGTCTCCGGTTAAGACCTGTCCCTGGCAGTGTAAAGCTCTCTGTGCTGCCTGGGCAAAGGGGTTCCTGGTGGTCTGAGACAAGCCCTTTGACACAGAGATGCAGGTGCTGGCTTTGGAAGTGAAAGCACACAATATCTGCTACACTCTCTTTCTTGGGGCTTCCTTTTCCCACAAACATATCAATATCTCCTACATCACCTAGCACAGTGCTGAGTACTCAATAAGCATTTGTTAATGATAGATAGATAGATAGATAGATAGATAGATAGATAGATAGATAGACAGACAGATAGATAGTTTTGGTTTGCTAAAGCTGCTGGAAATGCAATATACCAGAAATGGATTGACTTTTTTTTTTTTTTTAATCATCATTTTATTGAGATATATTCACATACCACGCAGTCATACAAAACAAATTGTACTTTCGATTGTTTACAGTACCATTACATAGTTGTACATTCATCACCTAAATCAATCCCTGACACCTTCATTAGCACACACACAAAAATAACAAGAATAATAATTAGAGTGAAAAAGAGCAATTGAAGTAAAAAAGAACACTGGGTACCTTTGTCTGTTTGTTTGCTTCCCCTACTTTTCTACACATCCATCCATAAACTAGACAAAGTGGAGTTTGGTCCTTATGGCATTCCCAATCCCACTGTCACCCCTCATAAGCTACATTTTTATACAACTGTCTTCGAGATTCATGGGTTCTGGGTTGTAGTTTAATAGTTTCAGGTATCCACCACCAGCTACCCCAATTCTTTAGAACCTAAAAAACGTTGTCTAAAGTGTGCGTAAGAGTGCCCACCAGAGTGATCTCTCGGCTCGTTTTGGAATCTCTCTGCCACTGAAGCTTATTTCATTTCCTTTCACATCCCCCTTTTGGTCAAGAAGATGTTCTCCATCCCACGATGCTGGGTCTACATTCCTCCCCGGGAGTCATATTCCACGTTGCCAGGGAGATTCACTTCCCTGGGTGTCTGATCCCACGTAGGGGGGAGGGCAGTGATTTCACCTTTCAAGTTGGCTTAGCCAGAGAGAGAGGGCCACATCTGAGCAACAAAGAGGCATTCAGGAGGAGACTCTTAGGCACAAATACAGGGAGGCCTAGCCTCTCCTTTGCAGCAACCGTCTTCCCAAGGGTAAAACTTATGGTAGAGGGCTCAACCCATCAAAGCACCAGTCCCCTATGTCTGTGGTCATGTTAGCAACCATGGAGGTGGGGTAGGCGAATACCCCTGCATTCTCCACAGGCTCCTCAAGGGGGCACTACATCTTTTTTTTTTTTCCTTGTTTGTCTTTTTTCTTTCTTTTTTTTTTTTTTAACTTTCCCTTCTTTTTTAAATCAACTGTATGAAAAAAAAAGTTAAAAAGAAAACAAACATACAATAAAAGAACATTTCAAAGAGACCATAACAAGGGAGTAAGAAAAAGACAACTAACCTAAGATAACTGCTTAACTTCCAACATGTTCCTACTTTACCCCAAGAAAGTTACATAATATAGCAACATTTCAGTGAACTTGTTCCTACTACATCCATCAGAAACTAACAGACCATAGTCATTTCTGGGCATCCCCAGAACGTTAAATAGCTTATCTGTTCTTCTTGGATTATTGTTCCCCCTTCTTTAATTGCTCTCTACTGCTAGTTCCCCTACATTCTACATTATAAACCATTTGTTTTACATTTTTCAAAGTTCACATTAGTGGTAGCATATAATATTTCTCTTTTTGTGCCTGGCTTATTTCGCTCAGCATTATGTCTTCAAGGTTCATCCATGTTGTCATATGTTTCACCAGATCGTTCCTTCTTACTGCCGCGTAGTATTCCATCGTGTGTATATACCACATTTTATTTATCCACTCATCTGTTGAAGGACATTTGGGTTGTTTCCATCTCTTGGCAATTGTGAATAATGCTGCTATGAACACTGGCGTGCAGATATCTGTTCGTGTCACTGCTTTCCGATCTTCCGGGTATATACCGAGAAGTGCAATCGCTGGATCGAATGGTAGCTCTATATCTAGTTTTCTAAGGAACTGCCAGACTGACTTCCAGAGTGGCTGAACCATTATACAGTCCCACCAACAATGAATAAGAGTTCCAATTTCTCCACATCCCCTCCAGCATTTGTAGTTTCCTGTTTGTTTAATGGCAGCCATTCTAACCGGTGTTAGATGGTATCTCATTGTGGTCTTAATTTGCATCTCTCTAATAGCTAGTGAAGCTGAACATTTTTTCATGTGTTTCTTGGCCATTTGTATTTCCTCTTCAGAGAACTGTCTTTTCATATCTTTTGCCCATTTTATAATTGGGCTGTCTGTACTATTGTCATTGAGTTGTAGGATTTCTTTGTATATGCAAGATATCAGTCTTTTGTCAGATACATGGTTTCCAAAAATTTTTTCCCATTGAGTTGGCTGCCTCTTTACCTTTTTGAGAAATTCCTTTGAGGTGCAGAAACTTCTAAGCTTGAGGAGTTCCCATTTATCTATTTTCTCTTTTGTTGCTTGTGCTTTGGGTGTAAAGTCTAGGAAGTGGCCGCCTAATACAAGGTCTTGAAGATGTTTTCCTACATTATCTTCTAGGAGTTTTATGGTACTTTCTTTTATATTGAGATCTTTGGTCCATTTTGAGTTAATTTTTGTGTAGGGGGTGAGGTAGGGGTCCTCTTTCATTCTTTTGGATATGGATATCCAACTCTCCCAGCCCCATTTGTTGAAAAGACCATTATGGCTCAGTTCGGTGACTTTGGGGGCCTTATCAAAGATCAGTCGGCCATAGATCTGAGGGTCTATCTCTGAATTCTCAATTCGATTCCATTGATCTATATGTCTATCTTTGTGCCAGTACCATGCTGTTTTGGCAACTGTGGCTTTATAATAAGCTTCAAAGTCAGGGAGTGTAAGTCCTCCCACTTCGTTTTTCTTTTTTAGAGTGTCTTTAGCAATTCGAGGCATCTTCCCTTTCCAAATAAATTTGATAACTAGCTTTTCCAAGTCTGCAAAGTAGGTTGTTGGAATTTTGATTGGGATTGCATTGAATCTGTAGATGAGTTTGGGTAGAATTGACATCTTAATGACATTTAGCCTTCCTATCCATGAACATGGAATATTTTTCCATCTTTGAAGGTCCCCTTCTATTTCTTTTAGTAGAGTTATGTAGTTTTCTTTGTATAGGTCTTTTACATCTTTGGTTAAGTTTATTCCTAGGTACTTGATTTTTTTAGTTGCCATTGAAAATGGTATCTTTTTCTTGAGTGTCTCTTCAGTTTGTTCATTTCTAGCATATAGAAACATTACTGACTTATGTGCATTAATCTTGTATCCCGCTACTTTGCTAAATTTGTTTATTAGCTCTAGTAGGTGTATCGTTGATTTCTCAGGGTTTTCTAGATATAAGATCATATCGTCTGCAAACAATGACAGTTTTACTTCTTCTTTTCCAATTTGGATGCCTTTTATTTCTTTGTCTTGCCGGATTGCCCTGGCTAGCACTTCCAGCACAATGTTGAATAACAGTGGTGATAGCGGGCATCCTTGTCTTGTTCCTGATCTTAGAGGGAAGGCTTTCAGTCTCTCACCATTGAGTACTATGCTGGCTGTGGGTTTTTCATATATGCTCTTTATCATGTTGAGGAAGTTTCCTTCAATTCCTACCTTTTGAAGTGTTTTTATCAAAAAGGGATGTTGGATTTTGTCAAATGCTTTTTCAGCATCTATTGAGATGATCAATTGATTTTTCCCTTTCGAGTTTTTAATGTGTTGTAATACATTGATTGTTTTTCTTATGTTGAACCATCCTTGCATGCCTGGAATGAACCCCACTTGGTCATGGTGTATGATTTTTTTAATGTGTCTTTGGATTCGATTTGCAAGTATTTTGTTGAGGATTTTTGCATCTATATTCATTAGGGAGATTGGCCGGTAGTTTTCCTTTTTTGTAGCATCTTTGCCTGGTTTTGGTATTAGGTTGATGTTAGCTTCATAAAATGAGTTAGGTAGTGTTCCATTTTTTTCAATGTTTTGAAAGAGTTTGAGTAAGATTGGTGTCAGTTATTTCTGGAAAGTTTGGTAGAATTCCCCTGTGAAGCCATCTGGCCCTGGGCATTTATTTGTGGGAAGATTTTTGATGACTGATTGGATCTCTTTGCTTGTGATGGGTTGGTTGAGGTCTTCTATTTCTTCTCTGGTCAGTCTAGGTTGTTCATATGTTTCCAGGAAATTGTCCATTTCTTCTACATTATCCAGTTTGTTGCCATACAGTTGTTCATAATATCCTCTTATAATTTTTTTAATTTCTTCAGGATCTGCAGTTATGTCACCTTTTTCATTCATTATTTTGTTTATATGGGTCTTCTCTCTTTTTGATTTTGTCAGTCTAGCTAGGGGCTTGTCAATCTTGTTGATCTTCTCAAAGAACCAACTTTGGTGATATTTATCCTTTCTATTGTTTTTTTGTTCTCTATGTCATTTATTTCTGCTTTAATCCTTGTTATTTCTTTTCTTGTACTTGGTTTAGGATTGGTTTGCTGTTCATTTTCTAGCTTCTTCAGTTGATCCATTAGTTCTTTGATTTTGGCTCTTTCTTCCTTTTTAATATATGCGTTTAGTGCTATAAATTTCCCCCTTAGCACTGCTTTTGCTGCATCCCATAGGTTTTGGTATGTTGTGTTCTCATTTTCATTCGTCTCTATATATTTAGCAATTTCTCTTGCTATTTCTTCTTTAACCCACTGATTGTTTAGGAGTGTGTTGTTTAACCTCCAGGTATTTGTGAATTTTCTAAGTCTCTGATGGTTATTGACTTCTAATTGTATTCCATTGTGGTCAGAGAATGTGCTTTGAATAATTTCAATCTTTTAAAATTTATTGAGGCTTGTTTCATGTCCCAGCATATGATCTATTCTGGAGAAAGTTCCGTGAGCACTAGAAAAGTATGTGTATCCTGGTGATTTGGGATGTAATGTCCTGTAGATGTCTGTTAAATCTAATTCATTTATCAGATTGTTTAGGTTTTCAATTTCCTTATTGGTCTTCTGTCTGGTTGATCTATCTATAGGAGAGAGTGACGTGTTGAAGTCTCCCACAATTATTGTGGAAACATCAATTGCTTCCTTTAGTTTTGCCAATGTTTCTCTCATGTATTTTGTGGCACCTTGATTGGGTGCATAGACATTTACGATTGTTATTTCTTCTTGCTGAATTGCCCCTTTTATTAGTATGTAGTGGCCTTCTTTGTCTCTCAAAACATCCCTGCATTTGAAGTCTATTTTATCTGAGATTAATATTGCTACACCTGCTTTCTTTTGGCTGTAGCTTGCATGAAATATTTTTTTCCATCCTTTCACTTTCAGTTTCTTTGTGTCCCTGTGTCTAAGATGAGTCTCTTGTATGCAACATATTGATGGTTCATTTTTTTTGATCCATTCTGCGAATCTATATCTTTTAATTGGGGAGTTTAATCCATTTACATTCAACGTTAAAACTGTGAAGGCATTTCTTGAATCGGCCATCTTATCCTTTGGATTATGTTTGCCATATTTTTCCCTCTCTCTATTAATATCCTTTATTGTACCCATACCGAATCTCTTTAGTACTGAACCTTTCTCCAGGTCTCTCTGTCCTGTCTTTGTTTCTCTGTCTGTAGGGCTCCCTTTAGTATCTCCAGTAGGGCAGGTCTCTTGTTAGCAAATTCTCTCAGCATTTCTTTGTCTGTGAAAAATTTAAGCTCTCCCTCAAATTTGAAGGAGAGCTTTGCTGGATAAAGTATTCTTGGCTGGAAATTCCTCTCACTCAGAATTTTAAATATATCGTGCCACTGCCTTCTTGCCTCCATGGTGGCTGCTGAGTAGTCACTAGTTAGTCTTATGCTGTTTCCTTTGTATGTGGTGAATTGCTTTTCTCTTGCTGCTTTCAGAACTTGCTCCTTCTCTTCTATGTTTGACAGTGTGATCAGTATATGTCTCGGAGTGGGTTTATTTGGATTTATTCTATTTGGAGTTCGCTGAGCATTTATGATTTGTGTATTTATGTTGTTTAGAAGATTTGGGAAGTTTTCCCCAACAATTTCTTTGAATACTCTTCCTAGACCTTTACCCTTTTCTTCCCCTTCTGGGACACCAATGAGTCTTATATTCGGACGTTTCATATTATCTATCATATCCCTGAGGTCCATTTCGAGTTTTTCAATTTTTTTCCCCATTCTTTCTTTTATGCTTTCATTTTCCATTCTGTCATCTTCCAGGTCACTGATTCGTTGTTCAACTTCCTCTAGTCTTGTACTATGAGTGTCCAGAATCTTTTTAATTTGGTCAACAGTTTCTTTAATTTCCATAAGATCATCCATTTTTTTATTTAGTCTTGCAATGTCTTCTTTATGCTCTTCTAGGGTCTTCTTGATTTCCTTCATATCCCGTACTATGGTCTCATTGTTCATCTTTAGTTCTTTGAGTAGCTGCTCTAGGTGCTGTGTCTCTTCTGGTCTTTTGATTTGGGTGCTTGGGCTTGGGTTATCCATATCATCTGGTTTTTTCATATGCTTTATAATTTTCTGTTGTTTTTGGCCTCGTGGCATTTGCTGAACTTGATAGGGTTCTTTTAGGGTTTGTAGACCAGTTGAAGTCCTTATCTCTAATTTATCAGATCTACAGCTTCGTGGTGTACACTTTCTCTAACTAACCAGCAGGTGGCATCCACGAGCCACCTGTTCTCCACAAGCCAGATCTCCCCTGCTTAGCCTTTTTGGTGAGTGGGGGAGTGAGTCTTGTGGGGCCCAATTGGTGTACCAAGCTTGCGTGTGTAGTTGGTGTTGCCTGCCCTGTATGTGGGGCGTGTTTCTGGGCAGTCGGGGAGGGGGGGGTGGCCCTAACAATCAAATCTCCCTGATGATCCTAGAGTTTTAAAGCTGCTGCAATAGTCTAATCCTTCAGTTCAGTCCTGCCACAGTTTGTCTCTGCCACTGACCCACAAGTCTTTGGTATTGGCGTATGGCTCCTGAGACTTGCAAGTGGGCCCCTCTTCCAGGCTGTGCACCCCGGGTCCTCTGTTGAGGGATGACTGTGCTATGTCACAGGTGAGTGCCGTCCCCCCAGGGCAGTTCTGGGCTGCTGGGCTGTGTTGGGAGGCTCCCAGTCTGCTCAAATGATGGCTGAATGGGGCTCTGTTAATTCACACTGCTCCCCCTTCCCAGCTCTGGGACATTCAGCTGAGGTTGCAGGGAAGGCTAATGTCCACGCCCAGTTTTGTGGTGTGTGCCTGTTATTTGAAGCACTTCCGTCACACTGGGTTGTCTGGGGCAGCTCTGGGCTATGGGGCTGGCGATGGGCAGGAGTGTTTCCTGTCCACCAGGATGGTGGCTGTGAGCGGACACCCCCCTTTTCTTGGGAAGTTGTGTTGTTTATTGAATTTTCTCAGCCACTGGATTATTGCCTTTTGTCTCAGAGCTCTCTTAGTTCTGCTCTTGACTTGACGTGCCCAAATTTCAATTCTTTGAAGCTTTCTGTATTGAGCTTCTTAGAGTAATTGTTTTAGAAAAAGCAAAAAGGATTTAAAAAAAAAAAAAAAAAAAAAAACGGCCCTCCTCAGAGATCTAATGGGTTATTGAAATGCTAATAGACAAAGCAACCAGGGCCATTAAGGAAAGGTGCACAGGGCAGAGAGATCAGCTTTGCTTCGGGATTTGAATATGCGCCTCAAGGCCTGATCTCCGCCCTTCCCCTTTCTGTGTTCACCAGAACTCCAAAAATCCTCTGCTTTTATTTTGGAGTTTTTCGTGTTGTTTTTTTTCTATGCCTGTCTCCTCTCTGCTGGGCTGGCTGCTCTCAGAGTCTCTGGTGTCTGGTCTCAGTCTATCTATGGTTGGAGTTTGAATCAGTAGAATGAGTTTCCGATAAGAGCAGCCACTGCAATTCTCCCTTCTCCTTCCCGGAGCTGACAGCCCCTCCTCCCCCGGGACTGAGCCTGGCAGGGAGGGGCGCGGGTCCCCTGGACGCAAAAACTTACAGATTTCGCTGATCTCAGCAGTTCCACGTTTTCATGAGTGTTGTATGAAGTATGCCCAAAGACAGATTGCTCTGTGGTGTCCAGTCCACGCAGTTCCTGGCTTTTTACCTACTTTCCTGGAGGAGTAACTAAAACATACAGCTCACCAGTCTGCCATCTTGCCCCGCCTAACTGGATTGACTTTTAAAATTTACAGTTCTAGAGCCATGAAAATATCCACATTAAGGCATCAAGAGGTAGATAACTTCTCTGAGGAAAAAGCCGATGGTGTCCAGAACACCTGTGTCAGCTGGGAAGGCACGTGGCTGGCATCTACTGTTCCTTTGTTCCTGGGTTGCATTGCTTTCAGCTTCTGATTCTCAGTGGCTTTCTCCATAAGCATCTGTGAGTCCTCTCTTAGCTTCTCCAAGGCAAACTCTGGGCTTTGTCTCTTAGCTTAGCATCTCCAAACGTCGGGGTCTGTGTAAGCTCTGGGCATTTTCTCTCTAAGCATCTCTCTGCGCTCTCTTCAAAATGTCTCTGCCTTTTATCCTCTCATAGAGGATAAACTAATTAAGACTCACCTTTGAATGGGTGGGGTCACTCATCCATGGAAACAATCTAATCAGCCATAAGTTTGCACCCACAAGATTGGATTAAAACAACATGGCTTTTCTGGGGTACAGAATAGCACAGTAGGTATAGATGGATTTCACTGGGGGCCTAAAAGTAATTTTCTTTACAATCATAAAGCTCTTGAAAAAATGGAGTACATTATACACATCTCTGTCTAATGTTTTTCCATAACTGTGCATACTTCGGCATGTGCAAAGAAAAAAAAAAAAAAAGAAGAAGAAGCCAGGACCTGAGAGATTGTTGATGTAAAGGAAGGAAACAGACACTCAGGGTAATCTACTTCATGAAATTCCAGGTAACAAGGTCTATTGTCAACCAAGTGTCCAACATTTGATAAGCTCAGGATTCAGGTTAATGTATTTCTCACCCTGGAAGCTACAAGAGCCGTTGTCTGACATCTGGGATGAGTCTCATTCTCTTCTTTGTCTACACACAGTGGAACCCAGAGAGCAGAGAACATAGTTCTCTGACTGACTTGGGCATGTTACTGAACCTTTTTATTTTTCCATTTCCTCAACTGCTTTGCCTGCCTCCCACGGTTGATGTAGAGATCAAATCAATGGATGTGAAAGGGCATTGAGAAACATCAAATCTTCACAAATACAATGTCTCACTTTTTAAAAATTTCTTTGGATTTATTAGAAATCTTGGGCAACTTTGGAGAAAAGGCTCAGAGAGTGAGGCCGAGAAGGTCCCCTTGTGTCCCAGTGAGCGTGGAGCCTCGGTGGGAATTCACCACAACCCGAGCTGGCCGGGGACCGCACATTCATCAACCCTGCCATCAGCAGCCTCTTCCAACCTTCCAGGCAACAGCAGGGCTAATCAACAAAGTCCCATGAAGAGCCCTTGAAGGACTAAGAGTTCAGGAGAGAAGGGAAAAGGGAAAGTAAGAAACAGTGAGCAGGAGAAAAAGAGGAGAGTGGACGAGTGTTAGTTTCTTGAGGCTGCCGTAACAAAGCATCTCCAACTGGGTAGCTTAAAACAATAGAAATGAATTCTCACAGTTCAGGGGACAAGAAGCCTACAATTGAGGTGTTGCTGGAGTTGGTTCCTTCTGGAGGCTCTGAGGAAGAAACCGCACCTTCCCTGGCTTCTGGTGGCTGCCAACCGTCCTCGATGCTCTTGGACTGCAGACACCTCACTCCATTCTCTGCCTCCATCTTCACATCGCTTTCTTCTCTCTGCCTCTCTGTATCTTCTCTTCTTATAAGGACACCCGTCATTGGATTAAGGCCCACCCAAAACCCAGGATAAGCTCATCTCGAGATCCTTAATTACATTTGCAAAGACCCGATTTCCAAGTAAATGTCCCATTCTGAGGTTTCAGGTGAACATGAATTTTGGGGACACACTATTCAACCCACTACAGATGGGGGTGGGGAGAGAAAAGGAAAGGGAAAGGTAATGGATAAAGAAGTAAGGGGAAAAGGAAAGATAGGAAAATACAGAGGTGACCATGCTGGAAGGTGATGGAAGTCACCCACAATCTGAGCTTCCCAGGCACTGGTTCTACAGTAGAGGCCACATTTGCTGCATCTTCCTTACAGCCCTGCTCTCTACTCTCAGGCCACCTTTCCAAATTATTTAAGGGGAAAAATGTTGGGAAGGGTCTCCAAGGCAATGTGACCTTGAACCTCCACAGATCTGCAGGCTTAGGCAGACATGGCCAGGAGAGCCAGTAGGCAGCGGCCTGGTCCAGCCAGCAAACAGAGGGACCTCAGTGAGCATGCCAGCCTGTAAATTGTCCTTTTGTTTTGCAGGCTTTACCGAACACTGTTTTATTTCATGTGACTGTGCTATTTCAGGAGGAGTAAATATTGCCGGCGGTCTGTTTAAAAAAGGCCAATGACCTGAAATGTTTTTTTTTTTTTTCCTTTTCTTTTCTATTTGAATTATCTCCAAGAGGCAGGCCTGCCCAATCATCACTCAGTGTTCACTCGCTGACTTTTAGTTCTAACTTTCCCTTTCTGTCTCGTGATTCGCTGGACTGGCAAACAAAAGAGAACAAAGATCTGGGGATAGACACATGAAGAGCTGACCTAGGCCCGGGGAAAGAAGGGGGAGATATCCAGGGTGCAACCTGGAGGAGGGCAGAGGGTCACAGGCTTCCCTGCTGCCTGTCGCTGCTTCCGGAGCCGATGTCTGATCTGTAATTTAGCCTCTTTCCTCCGATTTCCTCTGTGAAAATAGCAACATTCAAACTAAGCGAAGAGTAGAAAAAAGCACTACATAAAGGATCAGGGATTTATAAATACAGTGAAAATTACAGGATTGTTACCCCCGTGGTTTAGTGCTCTAAAGGGAAGGTTGGAGAGAGGGGAGCACAGCTCTTGTAACTTGTGTCAAGTCCTAAAATACCCAAGTGTGCCTCTTTGGGGGCCCAGTCAAGCATAGATTCACTGCAGTTCCCTGTCTCTCCCTCCCCATGCACCCAACTGGATGTCAAAACATTGTTTAAAGAAAAAAATGCTGTCCCTGGCCAGGAACATCCCATTCTCAGGATTTTATCTGGACTTCTTAAGGATTCTCACTCATCACCTAATTGTTCAGTCTCTTCCCCTCAAACTGATTATCGGTAAGGAAATTTTAGAGGATATTCTTGCTGTCTCAGTCCAGTACCTCCCAGACTTCTGGGAATTGCTTCTTCCCTGGATAAACTATGTGTTCATGTCAGAATTATCCTGTTCTTATATGACCCAACACCCTGATCAGGGCTGACTGGTTCAAGGGCATTGGCCCTCCCACGGGATTTCTCAATTTGGGACAAGTGAGAGATCATCAGATGAGTTCATCTCTGGTGATGGGGCTGTCAGATGGAAACGGCCATGGACAGTGGAGACAGCCTGCTGCAGTGAAAGAGAATGCGGCTACCAGCAGCAAGGCACAGACACAAGAGACGGGGACAAAGGCCTGTCCCTGGTTCCCGACGCGCGGCTTCCTGTTCCCCTGACCTTTGCTTAGTTTGGGTACTCAACCTTTCCTTGGATTCCATGAGCTAATACATTCCTTCTTTTTCGTAAGCTAGTTGAAGTGAGGTTTCTGATGTATGTAACCAGGTCTTGACTAACACAGTACTGTTAATGCCAAGAATTCTCTAGGAAACTTGACAAAGTAGTATCATCAGTGCAGCATCTCAAACTTCGCTTCACAGAAAGTTTAGATATGCCGACTTTCAATCAGAATCACTTCTCTATTTTCCAGAAAGACAAGTGTTAGGAAGAAGAATGAAAATATCCCAGGCAGACTCTGTGACCCAACAGCAGAAAAAGGGGACAGGCCTGGCGAGGTGGATTGTGGCCTGACTCTGACTCTGTGTGGAATCGCTTAGCAGCTTTCCAGGTTGGGGATTTCCAGGAGAGACTGCAAGAATTATTCTTCCCATTACCCACTACAACGTCCTAACCTCACTGAAGGATCTGCAGTAAGTTAAACCCAACTTCCCCTGTTTACCTCTCAGTTGAGCTGCAGAATAGTGACTGACATCCTCAGCATAAGGGCCTCCAAGCTAAATGATTCCAATCTGCTCCGTGTCAATGAGGCAAATGCAAGGGCCTGGCATTATGGTGTAGACAATGCCCTGGACTGGGAGTTGGAGGATCTGGATTCTAACCAAGGTTTTGCAACCAAACACTTTACAGGACTAGCTAAGCCTCTGAGTCTAGTTTCCTCATATGCTAAATAAGGAATTGGGCTAGATGATACCGAAAATCCCTTCCAGCGTTCATATTCCTTGACTCTAAGGTAAGTTACCAGCCTAGAGTTATTCTCATTCTCTACAATGAATGCTATTTGCTTTCCACTAAAAAAATATGTTTTCTCATATTTAAAGTAAGGTAATTCTTTCACAAAATTAAGGTTATTTCTAACATACCATCAGATTTTTAAACAAGATTATTAAATAAGAAATAATGTTTACTGTACAAAACTTTAAACACAAAAAAAGCAAAAAGAAGAAAATTTAAATAACCTGTAATCCTTCTTATCGGAGGTAGCCTCTATTAATATTTTATGTGTGTAAATGAAAATTTTTTTCAATATACACATGTGCATTTTTTCTTTATGAAAAAGACTGTCCATTCTATTTTGCAACTTGATCTTGACATTTGGCAATGCCCTGAAAACATCTTTCTATGTTAATAAATATACTTTTACAGCATCAAGTTTAACAGCTGAATGGATGCATCTTAATTTATTTAACCAATCCCCTATGGCTGGATAGTCTGGGTAGTTTTATTTTCACCATTCTAAACAAACATGTCTGTGCAAACACATATAGTTTTCAAGGCTTCCAAATGGGTGGCTGTAGCAATTCAGTATGATTAGGGATTTAGAGCTGTCACTCTCCTTCCTTGGGGGTTTGTGGGTCTGTTGGGTTCTTTAAGGTTGCAGAGAACCATCTGATTCCTTATACTATGTGCCCCCCACCACCACTCTAGTCAAAACCGATAGGATCGGCATCGTCTCCTCCCCTACCTAATGGCAGCCACCTGGAGCCTGGCCAGTAGACCTCTGTCCTGAGAGGGATTCCTATACCGGGTGGTGACTGGACAAGCTGAGCAGATTCTCCCTCAGGGTGTTGAATGAAGACACATGAGCAGCCCTGGTCAGCAAGGGCAAGGTGACGGCAGAGCACGAGCGCTGGGAGTGTGAGGTGAGGACAGGGTCAAAGCCTGCTCTGAAGGCGCTGTGATGCCCAGAGCTGTGGCTGTCCTGAGGCCTGGCGGGGAGGCAGCTGAGACACTTCCTCACCTTCTCTGACTCCCCGGGGATCCATGTGTTAAACCCCATTGGCTGAAATAACCAAGTGCCTTCCCCACCACCTGAGAGAGCAGGAGTGTGCAGTTCTGCAGCCCTTCCTGTGTGGTTCCCAGGCCTCCTTCCCTGGCTCTGGGCCAGGTGCTTGTACCTGGAGGGAAAAAGCATGGCCTCTGGAGCTGGAGACCCTGGGTTTGTATCCCAGCTCTGCTGTTTCTTTCCTATGTGAGCTTGGGCTAGTCCCTTAGCCTCCCTGTTCCAGTCTTCCATCAGAAAATGAAGTTAACAATAGTACCCACCTCAAAAAGTTACAGAGAAAACTAGATTAAATAATGTATATATAAAGCCTTTAGAAAAGTGTCTAGTACACAGTAGACATTGTTATTATGCCTGAGTGTTTTTTCAATAATAAACTTTTTTAATTAGAGAAGTTATAGGTTTATAGAAAAATCATGCAGAAAATACAGAGCTCCCATATTATACCCCACCCCCCCCATTATTAACACCTTGCATTTGTGTGGTACATTTGTGACAACTGATGCAAGAATATTATTATACATGTACTATTAATTATAGTCCATGGTTTTTGCTAGTGGAATTTGCATTACCTAGAATCTCAGTAGTTTAAAGAGCCTTACAGGTCATTGATATCTGCAAGGGCAGACTGATGACTTCAGATACCCTGCTATTATTAGTTTGCCCTTTAAGTGCTTCTGTTGCCTCCACGAGATTCTTGAACTCCTGAGGGCACGGGCTATGCCTTATGTGCCGCGGTGCCCTCCACAGTGCCCTGTGCAGGTGAGTGCTTGACACATGATTGATTCTGCTGATCCTTCCCTTCAGATTCAGCCCAGCCAGTTTGGCCCCGTGTGTGGAGCTGGCCCACTCCCCTCCCCTGCTGACACTTTCCTGCAGCCCTTGTCTCCAGAGAGCAAAGCACCCGCAGCCATCCCAGCCAGTGGAAGCCTCCCCTGCAGCCCTGGGCCATGTGCAGAGCCACGTTCTTGGGCCTGGAAGCTGTTGGTCTATAACCTACTCCAGTTTGCAGGTTTATTCCCTGAGTGGTTTCTTACCCAAAACACCCCCACTGAAGCTCACCCAGAGCCTCCCTTGGCATGTGCCTGAGCTGACAAAATGTAGAGGGGCCATCTGTTTGGGAGATTCCTCCCTCCAGGAGGGCAGCATGGCTGCCTGCTTCCGGAGAGGGCTCCCCTCTCTGGGTGTCCCTGAAGCTAGAACCTGGGACAAATAACGGAATGAAGTCAGTGAAAGCTGTTGGTCCTTTGCTCCACTTTCATCTCCTCTGGACCCACCTGCTACCAAATGTGGGCTTTGGATGCCTGATTGTTGAGCCACTCTTGAGGCAGCAGCTTCACAGGAGCTTGAGAGAGGCTCAGCAAAACAGGACAATCAGAGTGGAAGGAGTTTCAGGGGACCAGCAGCCAGCTTACTACTAAAGGTCCAGGGGTCAGGGAGTCTGTATTTTAGTAGCATTACTCTGTGGCAGGCATTATGTTGGGTGTGTTGCGTAGTAGTAATAACAATAATATTAATATTAACAGCTATCACATAGCATGTGCCACCTGCCAACTACTATTCCAAGCATTTTACATATTAACTCATTTAATCCTCACAAACATGACTGAAGTGGGTAGTATTATGATCTACATTTTCCAGATGAGGAAACTGAGGCACAGCTTCTAAATGGCATACCAGTACACGTACTGATCCCTATTCAGAAGCTTTTCAATTAATGCTTAAATATGATTATGTGTTGGTATGCACATTTAATTCTTATAGGAACTCTTCCAGCTAGGCTAAAGTGGTCCCATTTATGGATGAGAAAACTGAAGCTCTCAGCTGTTAGGTAAGTTGTCCAAGGTCACATAACTAACAAGTGGTGGATTTCAGCCCAGGCCTGTCTGGCTCCACCACACCCTGTCACAGAGAGAAGGCCTTGCAAACAGAGAGGAAAATGCTTAGCAGGCTTGGAAGAAGAAAACCTTGCAAGATTAGAGATTCGGGAAGATACAAATCGGGTTTACTGGAGGTGGAACCCAGCCACAGCAAAGGGGGAGGTTTCAGGAGTTAGCAAGACCAGTGATTACCCTGCCACTAGGCTTTCAAGTTCCACCAACCAGCCAGATTGATGAGCTGATTTAAATATGGTAGCAACAGGCCTTTTAGAAAGGTGAGGGGAAAAAAACTGCTTTAAATGCAGCCAAATTTCTAAATGGAAAAATCTCAAAGCTTTCTCACCCTCCCTGCTTACATTCTAAGCCTTCAATTTTTTTTTTTTTTTTTTTTTCTCTCTCTTCTGGGGTTTCAGCCCAACTTCAAACTATCTTCAGCTCAAGATAGTTAAGATTCCAGAATCTTAGAGCTGGGAGGTGGTACAGTGCCACTCTGCCAAGGCTACATAAAGCAAAGTTACTCCTCACTTATATCTTTAAACCTGTTTCTCTCTGATGATGGAATAAGATTTGCCCCTTGTCAATGGGGCTGACTGATTGGCTGGTGGAGACTGGCACTTGGCAGGAACCAGACAGTGGAGGCTGTGGCAGATGCTGCCTCCATAAAGATGGCTTTGCCTTCTTATCCCCCAGGCCCTCCCCGGGTTGGTCCAGCCCTCTCCAGATCAGAGGGGACTCTTGGAATGTACTCTGGGAATACAGAAATGAATTGGATCTATTAAGAAACTCAGGTGCAAATAATACCATGTAATTGTATTAACAGAGACTGGTAAGGAAGATTATGTGAGCATCAAATTCAGAGCCTTCAGTGTCTGCAAGGCTCTGAAAACCTCACCAAGGAAGAGACGCAGGGAATGGAGGCCCAGAGAAGAGTAGCCTGGGAGGCTGCACGGTTTATCGGCTGAAGGCAGGTGGAGCTGGTTTTGCAGTCTGATTCTTCCTTTTTTAGCAGTAGGACTACAACCAGTGACACACTTTGGGATTCTCGGGCTTTTTTTTCACTGTGCATCTGTCTGATTCGGTGGTTCACCACACTAAAGGGGCATAAATGATGACTGTGAAGTTAAGTAGTAATTTTAGACAGATTCTTAATTATCATCATCAAGCACTAATTGAGTAATCAGCTCCTTTTAGAATAACTGAATGAGGTTGGACCAATGGGGAGGGGGCTTTTGCTGAGCGAAGCATCTCTGGTCCCATCCCCAACGTAGCTAAGTTCCCAGCTGTGGGATTGTTGAAGTTCTAAACCCCGACAGGGAGGATGTGACTCTGGCACTGACAGGTACATCAGGACACCAATAATCTTATTCTCACACCAGAAGTTCTATTGACAGAAGCTAACAGTTGACATAAATTCAATGTCTTCTATGTGTCAGGTGCTCCAAGTGCTTCATGAACGTTACCCGATGAATTCAATGAATCAGGTATATTATTATCCCCTTTTTACAGATGAGGAAACAATAAAAGATTAAGTCATTCACCCAAGATCCCCCCACTAAATTGTGAACTCCATGTGGGTAAGAACTGTCTTATTACTACCTCCTCCCTAACAGTTCTAAGCACAGGGAAGATGTTCCATCAAAAATTCTTGAATGGATGAACGAATGGGTACTAACTGGGGAAGCAAAGAGGAATATATCTTTCAGAAAGATTTTCTAGGCTAACAGTAATCTGCAGCTTTTTTAACCTTTCCTTTCTCCATTTATTTATCCCATTGATTGAGCATGTTCAATGGGAAGTGTCCAACTACTCTGTGGGTGTATAAGACTGGTTGCTAATTTTGAAACACTTGTGAATTCTGGACCCAGAGTCATGACCAAGACTGATGGAGTCATGCTCCCCATAGGGAGCACCCTGCACACTGCTGTCAGAACAAACCACGAGAAGATGCCCTGTCATCCCCAGCCATGATGGTCTTGTTTTACCTTCTGAAATGATAGAGATGTTCTGCAGAGGGTGGGGTCCGGGTAACAGTAGACCTCTGGATTCTGTGGGCAATGCAGGAATACCTTGTGCTCTGGAAACCTACAAATTATACAGGTTCTCCTGGAGGTCTCTTCTTGGATGCCTCAAATATCATCGTGAACCTGTAAGTGGCAAAATCATATTTATTGTGGGCAATATCTGCATCACCCCCCACTGTGCCATTCCAGGTACATAAAATAATCTGTCACCAGGTGACTGGTGAGCTCCTTTAACAAGAGACAGATCTTCTCATTCCATAGTCAGGAGAGAAAGATTTAAAAATATAAGTGCCTCTGTCACTCTAGTGGGCATTCTTACACACTTTTTAGGTTTCAATGTATTGGAATAGCTAGAAGTAACTACCTGTGTTCTAGTTTGCTAATACTGCTGGAATGCAAAACACCAGAGATGGATTGACTTTTATAAAAAAAGGGGTTTCTTTGGTTACACAGTTATAGTCTTAAGGACACAAAGTGCTCAAGGTAAGTCATCAACAGTCGGGTACCTTCACTGGAGGATGGCCAATGGCATCCAGAAAACCTCTGTCAACTGGGAAGTCACGTGGCTGGCATCTGCTCCAAGTTCTGGTTTCAAAATAGCTTTCTCCCAGGACGTTCCTCTCCGGGCTTCAGCTCCTCAAAAATGTCACTCTTAGATGCTCGTGGGGCGTTTGTCCTCTCTTAGCTTCTCTGAAGCAAAAGACCATCTTCAAACTGTCTCTCATCTGCAGCTACTCTCTCATCTTCTTTGAATTCTTCAAAGTGTCCCTCTTGGCTGTAGCTCCTCTTCAAAATATCACTCTCAGCTGTTTGTCAGCTCATTTATATGGCTCCAGTGTTTTAATTTAGACCCACCCTGAATGGGTGGGGTAACACCTCCATGGAAATTATCCAATCAGAGTCATCACCCACAGTTGGGAGGGTCACATCTCCATGGAAACACTCAAAGGATTCCAATCTAATCAGCACTAAAATGTGTGCCCCACAAGATTGCATCAAAGAATATGGCCTTTTCTGGGGGACATAATACATTCAAACCAGCACAACCTGAAACTATCAAACTGCAACCCAGTAGCCTTGACTCTTGAAGATGATTGTATAGCAATGTAGCTTACAAGGGGTGACTGTGTGATTGTGAAAGCCTTGTGGTGTGGATCACACTCCCTTTATCCAGTGTATGGATGGATGAGTAGAAAAACGGGAACAAAAACTAAATGAAAACTAGGGTGGGAGGGGGGTGATTTGGGTGTTCTTTTTTACTTTTATTTTTATTCTTATTTTTATTCTTTCTGGTATAAGGAATATGTTCAAAAAATAGATTGGAATGATGAATGCACAACTGTAAGATGGTACGTGAATAGTTGACTGTACACCATGGATGACTGTATGGTATATGAATATATCTCAATAAAACTGAATTTAAAATTTTTAAAAAAACACAAGTGCCTCTGAAAGAGGAAACACATTGATTTAAAGTCACACAAAGGTGCAGAGAATTGACAGTTGACCTCTTGGGAGCAGAAAGAAAGCAGAGAATTCAGGGGGATTAAAACAGGTCGAAGTTGCTTGTGTAACTATTACAGACTATTGGATACTTAAAATACAACCAACTGACTCTCATTCATGTTGTGGGCTATTCAAGCTCCTTTGGCCACTGTAGATGGCTGAATCCTTGCTCCCTGTCTCCCAACTGGGAGAGATGTAGAACCGGGATAAAAAGAGAAAACCCAAATCAGGTCACTTGTTAAAAATCCTGATCAAGTTCTGATAAGTGTGGTGTTCTAGTTTGCTAATGCTGCGGAATGCAAAACACCAGAGATGGATAGGCTTTTATAAAACGGGGGTTTATTTCACTACACAGTTACAGTCTTAAGGCCACAAAGTGTCCAAGGCATCAGCAACCGGGCACCTTCACCGGAGGATGGCCAATGGCGTCCGGAAAACCTCTGTTAGCTGGGAAGGCAGCCGGTGTCTGCTCCAAAGCTCCGGCCTCAAAACGGCTTTCTCCCAGGACGTTCCTCTCTAGCAAGCTTGCTCCTCTTCAAAACATCACTCCCAGCTGCACTCTGTTCCCTCCCCCCGAGTCAGCTCATTTATATAGCTCCACGGATCAAGGCCCACCCTGAATGGGCGGGGCCATGCTTCCATGGGAACATCTCATCAGAATCATTACCCACAGCTGGGTGGGGCACATTCCAAGCAAATCCAACCATCACCAAAATGTCTGCCCCACAAAACTACAAAGACAATGGCATTTGGGGGACACAATACATTCAAACCGGCACATGTGGTGATGATGCTAAAGGTTAAACAGATTTTCATTCTGTCTTCAGATTTTGATGTTCAGGACTTCTGCCCCTGCCACTGTAAGTGACTGAGAATGGGTAGTATTTGGGTGTGCAAAGAGGTTAAGACTGGACGAGCAGCCACATGAATATTCCAAACTCCAATTCCTTAGCCCAAAGAGCCCCAATGGTTTCATTCCTCCTGACCGAACTAGATAAAACAGGCATAAGAACAGAGAGAGGAGCAATGCTTTTAAAATGAGATCCAACTTAGTAGTTTGTTTTTGTTTGGTAAAGCTAAATGAGGATTTATTAACTTACAAGTTTATCAATTCTAAGGCTGTGAAACAGACCAGCTTCCTATCAGGGAAAGACTGAGCCCCTATCCAGGGGTTATGACCCAAGACAGTCCATCAGAGCCCTGGTGACAGAAAAAGGTGAAGCCTTTTTTAGGTGTCGTGGTTTGAAGCTGTATGTACCCCAGAAAAGCATGTCCTTAAAATTAATCTGTTTTGAAATTAGAAACCCAGAAATGGGTTGGCTTTTACAATGGGGATTTATTAACTTACAATTTATAGTTCTAAAGCTGTGAAAATGTCCAACTTAAGGCACCAACAGGGTGATACCCTCTCTGAAGAAAGGCTGCTGGCATCCAGAACTCCTCTGTCACATGGCCAGGCACATGGTGAATCTCTGCTCCTCCTTCTGTCCCAGATTTCATTGCTTTCAGCTTCTGACTTTAGTGGCTTCCTCTCTCCGCTTCTGTGGGGGTATTTTCTGTCTTTTATCCTCTTATAAAGGACTCCAATAAGAGGATTAAAACCCACCTTGAATGTGGTAGGTCACATCCCAATTGAAATAACCTAATCATAAGGTCCCACCTACAATAGGTCTACACCCACAGGAATGGAGTAAAAGGACATGATTTTTTCTGGGGTACGTACAGCTTCAAACCATCACAGCAGTCTTTAAACAGCCAAGGTTATGGTATGGAGAAGGGCTACTGTGGACCTCCATCTCCACAGAGCAGAACTCCCCAAAATGGGCTCAAAGCTAAACAGATTTGGATTTGCTAAAAGCAAGAACTTCTAAAAGGTAAGAAAGCTACTACACAAGAGACTTTCCTTCTCTACTGGCAGGATGGATACTTATTTGATGGGAGGGTTATTGAAATTCAGACCACTTTGAGACAGATGGATAGAGTAAATCCTTGTTATTGAAACTGTGGGCCATGGACCAGCAACATTGGCATCACCTGGGAGCTTGTTAAACTGTAGAATCTGAGGCCCTTTCCAGACCTACTGAATAAGAATCTCCTCTAACAAAATTCTCAGATGAAATGCATACACCTTACAAACTGAGAAGCACTGGGATAAATGACCTTTGTGGAGTCCTTCTCCTTGAGGATCTGATGAGCCACCCCAGTTGAGAGGTGGCTGGCACCTTGTTGCGAAGGAAATCTGAAGCACACCTGTATTCTGCTCCCAAGCCTTATGTCTCTACACATCTGTTTTTGCAGGACATGTTTCTCCATAACCCCAAGGGTACTACAGCTTCAGTCCTGATCATACACCAAACTCCCTGTGGCAAATTGCTGGGGGACCACGTAGCTTGGTAGAAATTAAATGTGCCTCCTTCATACCAATTACAGACTCACAGACCAAGGAGGGAGGTATGAAGCCCAGCGGCTTGCAAGGGGCCCAGCTCTCCTCTCAGTCATGAGAACTGCCCACATACCTTCCAGTTCATTCATCTGGGGAGCGACAGAGGGCAGAGAGAGCCCAGCGTCTCATCTGGTTGAGGGATCATAAAGCAATTCATATATTTTTGCTAGAAGGTTTTTAAAAAATCACTATTGCATGAATTATTCATAAATACCAATAAGAAAAAGAATACCCACATCAAATATGGAGACGGAGGAGTCTCACGGTATGGCCAACAATCCTCTGACTAAGATGCTGTAGTTCATAGACACACACATACACACACACACACACAGTGTGTACACCCAGCTGCTGATATTAACTATCTAGGTAATATAATTCAGAGAGCCTGTTTTCTAACCCCTGTTTTTTTCCCTGAAATCATACAGTCTTAACTAATGTATGTTGTTTGAGTACACTAAGACTATACTAATTGGAGAAATGGACATTTTTAAATTATGCATATTCATACAACTGCGGTTCGTCACTCTCTACAGCCTCTGCTCCACCATTTCTAACAGGCTGTGGGCCAGTGATCAGGACCAAGAGGAGATGCACTGGATATTTATGTATGGAGAGATGCTGAGATCAGGGGCTTTAGCGTTAGAATGACCTGGGTTCAAATGTGAGTCTCTGGCTTCCTTTTCAAACCTTGGTTTTCCAATCTACAAAACGGAGGGCATTATAGTACCTTCTATCATTGTATATCATTATGTAGTTATTGTGGGGGTTAAACTAAATAATACAAGAAAAGCCTGCCACAGAGTAGACACTGATTGCACAGTGGCTATTATTATTCTGTTGCAGTCAATATTATTTCACATGATACTTATGCCTTTCGAGCTCTTGTGTGCTCTTTCTACTATTAGGCTGAGACCTCCAAGGAGCAGAGATTGTTTCCCTCAACAGATTCCTTCTCACCTTCCTGAGATTATAAAAGGTTTCCTGCTTCCTGTTATCTCATGGAGCAGCCAATGCATGAAGGCATAAGAGCTGCTGTGGCTACTTTCCTGAAGATTGGTCCAAAGAATTCCTCTGGTGTCCCGAGAATCAGGTTAGACTGTCAGCACAAGCTGCCTGTCATGCCTTGTTTGTTAGAGGCTAGGAGTCCTTCTTCACCTCCCAACCTTGGACTTGACAACTGGTTTTCACTCACGTTTTGGTTACCCACACCCACTTCCCATTACATAATTCTTCACCCTTGAGCACATATCATGTACTAGCCTTCAAGGATGATTTTTCCTTTATTTCAGACTTCATTTCTGCGAGACTTCCCTGGGGTCCACTAGCTGAACAAACACCTTGGAATGTACCTAGTACTTCATGTGTGGGGCATCTGTAATTTCCCAGAGTAGAAGGATGCAAATCCAGTGACATCAGAATCTGTTGTCATCCATCCATGGAAAATCCACTTACCAAAAGCCTTCCAACTCATTCCCCTTGTACAATGCTCCTGAACCACAGGAATAGCCTGGCCTGCCAGCCCAGCCCCACTCCCAGTCAGTCACCCAATTACCCCTCCAGAAAGATTTCCCCCTTCTGTCCCACTCCAAGGTAGGTGAGGGGCAACTCCAGTGAGCTCACACAGCACTTGTGCTTACCTCCATCATTGTGCAATGTATTGGAATGATCTATCCCTCTGCCTTCCCCACTAAACGAAGGACCAGGAGAGCTGGGGTCATGTGTTTTTCATCTCTGAATCCCCAGCTCTTAGCAGTGTGCCTAATACAAAGTAAGCAAGTAATAAGTGAGGAAGGAAGGAAGGAAGGAAGAAGGAAGGAAGGAAGGAAGAAGGAAGGAAGGAAGGAAGGAAGGAATGAATGAATGAATGAATGACAGCCCTAAGAAAAGGAAATAATGAGAATTGGTCTGGTCTAATTCTGTAGAAAAATTCCCAAAGGCCCTGAGCAAAGAAGCTAAAACCCATCCTCTTCTGTATTTAATCTTCCAAATTCTCCCTCCCTGTTATTAATATAAAAATAGAATGAGTTTATATGGACTTATTAAAATCATTGGCTAAATAATTGTGATGGTGCCTGGAGCCCTGGGCCACCAGGAAGCCTTATAAAGTACTCTCCACTGACAGCAGAGCATAAAAACATCATCAAACACAAACACTGAACTTTTTCCTGATCACAGACACATGCTCCACTCCAAGGCCAAGGTCAGCCAGTTATTGTGTACACGAGCCCTCCACAGCTGGCAAATGTTCCCACATACATCCAAGGAGAGGGAGAGAGGAACCAAAAAGTTCTCAGGAATCCACTCTTGGTCATAATCCCCTTACAGGTATGCCTACAAATGGAGAGGACTAGTGGTCTGAAAGATGAACAATAAAATAAAACAAAAAGATAATCAAGAAAGTATCAACATGTGTACACATATAGTCAACAGTTTAACTTTCCTAATAATGTTTTGCTCAGATTAATAATTAAATGGCCTTGTGTACTTTGAATTCAAGCCAACTGCTCAGCAAGGAGAGGTTACAGAGAAGCATAGCAGAGAAGTCAGCCTGGAATGAAAATTGGCCATTCCACCATGCAGATAACCTAGAGTTTCTTGCATTCATTCCCTTCATCTTCTTTCCCTTTGTTTAACTTAAAATTTTAGAGATAGAACAGATAGTGTGGATGTATGGAGAAAGTTCACAATACAAACTTGGTCTGCTCCAGCCAGTTCAGTTATTGTTCTCTCTATGCTGAATTGATGCAGTCATTTGACCCTGAAGCCTGAGCCAAACTTTGGTGGTTGTACTGGGAGGATAGCTCCCTTGGCTTTGTGGCTAACTCACTTTACCGTGATAACTCTCCCATCATGGTAAACTATCAGGGGTTATGTTCCCATGATTTACTTTTACTGAAGGTAAAAATCATGTGGCAATTTCCCTCTAGGATATGGGAGAAAAGAGTGTGATTGTAGGAAAGGATAATCTACCATAGACTACTTTTAGAATAATGTCAAATGTTAACCTCATCCCTTAGAAGAGAGGGAGAGATCAAATCAAAGTTAGAAGAGGGTCAGAGGGGAGTCCAAGGAAGGTGGGAAACGGGGAAAAGGAGAGTGTGGAGGGGGAAGGCAGGGAATTGGCCCCAGAGTCAAAGGAGGGTCCTCTGGATCCAAGCACCTGCCAGGCATGGAAGCAGGGCCTGCCTCCTTCCTGCTCTCTTTCTCTTCCTTCCTCCTTTCCTTCCATCCACTTTTACTGAGCACTTTCTGTGTCAAACAGAAAGGTAGTAGGGATATAAAGATAGTAGAACAGAATCCCTTACTTCGAGTTTGTAAGTAGTAAAGCTAGTAGCCAGCAAATTGAACAAGCCAAAAAAATGTAACAGTAGTACAGGGCTTGTGATAGTAAACGTGGCCAGACCTTACAGGTCCCAGTGGAAGCTGTGGCCATTGCTACCTGATGCCAACAGTGAAGGAAGCTGATTTCAGACGCATTGTGCTCCCCAAAATGTCTCCACACTTGTGCTCCAGATTAAAAGAGAACAAAAGACATGACAACCACAAGCAATGTAAGCATTTTGATTGGCTCTTGTTTGTCAAAAAAAACAAAACAAAAAAAACAAAAAAAAACCCCACAACATTTATTAAATGATATATTGGGGGACATTTTGGGAAAGTTAATATGGATTGGGAATTAGGTGATATTGGGTAATTATTGTTAATTTTCTTGGATGTAATAAAAGTTATTGTGAAGGTTTATTTTCAAGAAATGTGTACTGAAGTATTTAGGGGTGACGTCTGTATCTTTGAACTTGTTCAGAAAAAAAACATGGAAAATATAAACAATTGTTGAATCTAAGTGAAGGATTGAGTGTCTGTTGTGTTCTTTCAACTTTTCTATTTATTTCAACATTTTCACAATAAAAAAGTTGAAAAAAATTTCTTCCAACATGCTAGCTGTTGCATTTAGTAGAAAAAACCCTTTTGTGTGTCGATTCGTTAATAAAATAATCATAGCTAACGTCTCGCAGTGACAAGAGCTAATGTGCGTTTTCTCCCTCAACAACAGCAGCCCTGCAGAGTGGGAAACTGAGGTTTGCAAGGTGAAGCACTTATCCCAAGTCACACAGCTAGCAAGTGGTAGAGCCAGATCCCAACTTGGCTTTGATCTGGTTATAAACTACCGACTCAGCCATCATCCTATAGTCTCCCAGGAAAAATCTTGAAATGCGGTATCTGATTGATGGTTGAAGTAATGGTGATGGAAATCATTGCCATGAAGGGCAACCTGTCAACCTGTGAGTACAAACAACCATTATAAGAGCCTTTCCTGCTTTTACAGGGAGAAGAAAGGCCTGCCAAGGGAGAAGAGGCCATCAGTGAGTGTGGGAATGGGCATCAGAAAGGGGAAGTGGGGGAGAGAAACTCTGTCTCACCCTATGGACCTATAACAGCTTGAGGGCAAATAATAGCTGTAAGACAGGTATTTTTGTCTGGAGCAGCAGATAAAATATTTTCTGCTTAGTAGAAAAAGTGCTTCAGTCAAAGCTGTGTCATATCAATAATGAAGGCTGGAAAAAAACCACAGCTGAGAAGTATAATGGTGTTTTCTTTCCAGAAGTTTTCTTAATCAAGCTCTCATTATGTCTGAAGTTCATATCACTGACCCACCATTCAGGACTCAAATGCAGTTTAAGAGAGGGGGGCTGGGCTGTGTTGAGCCATCCATTCCCTCTCTCCCAGCTCCTCACGACCTCGGTGGGAGAGAGGGGCAGGCTGGGTGTGCCCAGCCAATTGATCTCTATAGGAATTTCAACCCTGACCTCAACCCTATTTGCCCCACCCTCCAGTCTCCCGAGCTAACCAGCCCATGCACACGGCACAGTCCTCAGTTCCACGTGTCATAAACCAGAATCAAGTTGTATTTTGCTGTTGGCGTATGAAATGTAAGAGATGGAGAAATCATGTAAAAAGTCAGGAGGATGTAAACATTCCTAAACCAGTCTCCCAGGGGTTTGGCATTAGAACAAAAGTCACTTCCTCCAGTGCCCTTTTCTTACAGTCCAGCTTTTCCTGTGAGGACAGCGCTACCTCATAAAACCTCTGTCAAGTGCGGTGTTCTAAATCACCCAGGATTAACCATTTGTGCAGTGGGGCAGGGGTTCACACAGGATTTGGGGACTGCCCGGGGAAGTGTTGGTTTGTTTTTTTAAACAAATACAATTGTGCCAGCTGATCTCAGTACATAGTTCTAGAAAACGCACAGTCTGGTGACAGCCATCAACAGCCACAGACCAGAGACCACATTTTCTGAAACAGGCCTGGGAAGACAAAAAGTTGAAGTCAATTCTGATGATTCCTGCTAAGCAGAATCCATTTAGACTGAGAGAAAAATAAAATCATTACCCAGACTTAAGAAAGCTATAGAAATGGCAGCTATTTTAACAATCCAAAAATGAAATGCAAGGTGCTTCTAGAAAAAAAGGTGGGGCAATGGGAACGTCTTTGTTAAAGTAAACAGCTTCCACAGGGCATGTGCCCTTGAAGGCCTCCCCATCCCTTGATAGCACTCCTGCCTCAGATCCATCCTGCACCCGGCACAGATATAAACACCCTACCAGCTGCTGCAATTTCGTTGCTTAAATCCCTCAGTGCCCTCCCCACCCTCCACTTCAATCCACACTAAGGGTCTCCCCTTCTCTGACTTCTCTAAGCTCCAAGATTTTTTTTTTTTCCTTTCCTTCCCGTCACCAGTGATCTTTCCTAAAAGGTAAGCTTCAGCCCATCCCTCTCCTGCTTAAAAGTTAAGAGCTGTGTATGTGAGTGTAATTAACAGTGCTGAATTATGGGTGTGAATGTGGTTGAAAGGGGAAGTTTAGGGTGTGTATGTCACTAGTAGAAAAGCTAGAGGGTAAAACATGGGACTGCAAAACAGTGAACATTGTGGGTGATGACCGTGGTTAATTGCACAAATTTAAGATTGTTCCTCCAGGACATATATGTCACTATTACAAGGTATTATTAATAGGGTGGTATATGGGAAAAATACAACAAATGCAAACTGTGGACTATAGTTAACAGTAATATTGTAATATTTTTTCATCAATTGTAATAAGGTACCACACCAATGCTAAATGTCAATAATAGGTGAGTACAAGGGGTATGGGATTTTTCTTTCTGGAGCAAATTGATTGTGGTGATGAAGGCACAACTCTGTGATTATACTGAGAGCCATTGATTGTACACTTTGGATGGATGGTATGGCATGTGAATAAAACTGTTAAAAAAAAAAAAGAATAATCCAGCTCAAAATGTCAATAGCACCAAGGCTGAGCAGCTCTAGATGAAAGCAGATTGGTCATGAGTTGATCATTGTTGAAGCTGGATGAGGACTATATGAAGAGCACAAACGGGAATATACTGTTTTGTCTAATTTTGTATATATTTGAAACTCTCCATAATACAAAGTTAGAATTTTTTTTTTTTAAGTTATAGCTGGCTCCCAATCTCCTACACGACTCTTTATTTGGCCCACAAGGCCCTCATGATCTCTCTCCTGCCCACTTTTCCCAAACTCATCTGCTACCACATAGTTTGCATCTTTTGTTCCAGTCACATAGACTTCTCCAAATTCTCACCCTGTCCTTAACATGCAGCATCTGCCTTTTATACTCCAATGTTCTTCCTCCAAGTCTATGGGGGTAAACTGAGGTTCCAGCCCTCAGCTCAACTGTCACATCCTCAGTTTAATCCATTTCTCCCCCCCCTCTACATGCATACCATGCCCCCTCCTTACCTCCCCAAACACAATCATCACACTTTTCCAGGATTGCTCCGTTCTCTGTTCTCTAATCTGCTGCCCACACTAGACTGTGAGCTCCTCCTTGAGGACAGAGCCCCTGTGCTGCTTATCTTTGTGTTCCCAGTTCTTAGCACATTGCCTGGCACCTAGTAGGTGCTTCATAAATATGAAATGAATCTAAATTCTTCCCAAAAAGCAAAGCCCAGCTCAAATTCTACATTTCCAAATCTCCTAGGAAAGATTTCTGCCACCTCATAACACTATATACTATATCATCTGTAAATTGTTACTTTTCTCTTCCTACATACTTTTTTTTTTTTTGTATTTTCAAGAATTTTTAAACATTACTAAACTATGATATGTTCTAGGGAAGTCACACTTTTTACCACGCCAACACCCAGCACTACCCACCAGCCTTTGTTTGTTAAGAGGTATTACTGATGAATTGATTTGTTGATTAATATGTTGACAGGTCCTTTAAAACATCAATATCAAATTGTTTTAAAATCTCTTAGCCTAAAGGCTGACTCCATTTGCCCCTGACTCAGAAGCCTAGAGTTTCTGTAAGATGAACACTATAGATTTGCAAGTTGCAGGGAAGTGATGGGCTAAAAAGTCCTTGGATTGTTTCCTGGCCACGTTTCCTATTCTCTTCCCTCCTGGTTGTCCTCTTCCCAGGCTGGGATCTTGTTCTCCCTTCCCATGACCGAAGGATTCAGAGGCAACCCCAGATTTACACATCTAAGCCCTCCCTAATTTTCTGGGGGTAACCCTTGTAGGGTCTGGCTCTCAGTGGTTCTGATAAACACTTCATCAACAGATCCTACAGCTCTCTAACTTATGGGTTTTGTGGCTCTAAGGGAGAAAATTTATATACGTGCTTCTTTCAAAATGACTTTGGAGAAACTTATTTTTTTTCCTCACCATTTCAGAAATTCTAAAATGTAGATCTGGTGAAGAGAGAAGGATGCGTAATACACCCTGCCTGGTTTCCACAGGCCATTCCTTTTTATCACCAGCTACCTGAAGAGTCCAGTTGCCTGGAGGCCTTTAGCCAGGACTGTCATATACTAGAAAGAGTTCCCAGGCTCCGGTTAGAACAGCATTCAAAATGGTCTGCAGGGTTGGAGAGGGGCAGTGGGGAAGCAGCTGGGGTCTTTATCCCTCACTCTCCTCCACCCTCTGACCCTGCCTTATTCCTCCCATGACCTCGTACCACAAACTACACCACGAAGGCCTTGGCAGTGGGCCAAGAACTTGTTAGCTGAAGGAAAGAAGACTGGTTTCAATGTCAGACTGACATTCTTAATGGCTCCCACAGTCTCCCCTGCCCCATATCCTTCAGATCCTGAACTTGGGTGTTGGTGAGATGGGAATCTATATCCATAAAGTTGCTCAGAGTTGAGGCCAGGTGTTATGGACATGAGCACAAGGTCAGGGACTAATGACTAGAGATATGGACATGCCAGAGCAGCCTGGGTAGGCCAGTGTGACATAATTACTGATAACCAAGGGTGGGTCCAAACTTAGAACGAGATTCTGGGAACCTCTCCAAGGAGGAGGTGGGGGGTGGGCTGCCAGGCAGCTAACAGCATCTTGGGGTTTCAACAGCAGGTACTGGAACTCAGACTGGGGGTGCCTGGGTTCCAGAGCAGGAAATTAAATGTTGGCTCTTAGAGAGGGAATCCTGAATTATCAGTTAGGGGCTTAGTCCACACAGAATATCACAAAGCTGATTGGTAACAGGGAACCAAGATACTCAAAATCACAGTCAACTAGTAGCTGCAGAACTGCCTTACTGGTGGCTGCGGGCCTAGAGCTTCTCTTCTTCCTCCGCCGTGGAGCCAGGCCTGGTCCTAAACCCGGGGCAGGGCTGGCCCTGCAGGTGGGGTCCTCCCTGTGCCAGATGATCAGCACCAAGGACAAGGACCATGCCTAACCCACTGTCCACTCAGCAGGTGTCTGGCACATAGTAGGTACTCAATACATGTGTATCGAGCGTCTGACCATAGTGTAAGTTGTTGGGGAGCAGGATCAGGAAAACAGGCACAGCCCCTTCCACTAGAAGAGCAGTGTCAGGCTTTGTCCTGCAGCTACCACCATTACCAGAGATCTATCTGGAACCCTACAGCTCTAGCCTCTGGGCTTATTTTAATAAACACCTACAGTGCTTCCCACATGCCAGGCCTCTCCTAAGTGCTTCACAAATACCAACTAATTTAATCCTTAAACAACTCAATGAGGTAGGTACTTTTATAAGTCCCATTTTATAGGTGAGGAAGCTGAAGCACAGAGAGATCAAGTAACTTGACTCGGGCTACTCAGTGAGCAGTAAGTGAGAGAGCCTGGATTTTACGCTGTTGCTCTGGCCCTGGAGCCCTTGCTCACATGGACTAGAATAAAATACAGAGGATCCAGACCAACTCACAGTATAGTAGACAATTCGCCACTATCCACAGTTGAGAACTATAAGCCATTCACCACCTCTAAGTATCCTGACACATCTGAGATGCTGGTGGTGGCTGGTGGATGTGGAAATGATTCCCACTGCCTTTGTCCATCTCCAACAGGCAAACGAGACATATTGTTGGCAAAGCCTTTGCCATGCAAGCTGACTCCCTGGGGCCTCCTAGCCCTCCCACCTCTGCATAGGGCCAGCTTGACGGGTGCACGACCTGCGCAGTCACATGTGCCCCGCACTTGGTTCGATGCTCCACTGTCGCCACTTTGAAAGTCTTAATAATTTTTGAACAAGGGGCCTGGATTTTTTTGTTTTGTGCTGGAAACCCGTAAATTATGTAGCCAGTCCCGCCTATGCATGTGTGCTGTCCATCAGATTCCGTCTGGTTTTCTTTCTCTCACCCTCCCTTTCTTGCCCACAGGAATCAACTTCTTACAATCTTGGTGAATTCTTGCCATTCTTAGGTTTTAAGAGAGTGTGTATGTCAACTCCAATTCTTAAGAGTCTCTTATTGTGATCTGTTTCTCCTGAAGCTGGTTAGGATTTCTTTTTTCATCAGATCTAAGGATTCTGATACTCACTTGCCCCTCCGACCTTCCCCCTGAGTTAACTTCACTCCTCCTACTTCTGGTCTCAGCTCCCCGCCAATCCAGGGGCCAGATAAAGGCTGTGAAGCCTGGGGCAGGCTGTCAGCAAAGAGAAGCCCCATTAAAAGAGAACATCCAGAGTCTAGATTAAAAGAGACTCAAGAGACATGCCAACCAAATTAATCTGTGGCCTTTGTTTGGATCCTGATTCAGATAAACCAATGGCAAAAAGATATTTTTTTAGGCAACTGGTAAAATTTGAGTATGAACTGGATATTACATGACATTGAGGAATTATGCTTTATTTTGTTAGGCATGAAAAAGGTATTCTGGTTATGTAAGAATATGCCTTTATTTCTTTTAGAGATGCATACTGAAGTATTTAGGAGATTTATGACATGATATTTGGGATTTGCTTTAACATGCTTTAGCAAAAAAGAAATTTTGAAGATGGGAAGGGAGATACATGAAATAAATGTGGCAAAGGATTGATGTTGGTTGAAGTTGGTGATGGGTACATGGAGGTTTCTTGTACTCTTTTCCTTTTTTGTGTGATCATTTGGAAATTTTCATAATAAACAGTTATGTGATAGAGGAAGGGAGAGAGAGCATCTAGATCACCATGTTTCTAGATGAGTAGAAGCATGTGTTTACTGTTGTTCTGTTTTAAAGGCTCAGAGGAACCTGGTCTCTGAATGAGCTGTTTTTCATGTGTGGACAGCACTCGACTTTACAGTCTCCTGTAGCATAATCTTTTTGAGCTGTTTCAATGATAGTGGGGATCTCTGTGCTGACCCAGTTCCTGCCTGCTGCCTCTAGTGATCAATAACTTGTGAGAATAAGAGTATGACAGGAGCCACAGAGGATCAAACTCGTGACCTTGGCTTATTAGACTCCTTCCCTAATTTCACTGCACCCAAATCGGGACCTAACACAAATGCTACTTCCTATGTGAAGCCTTCTGCCTTCCTAGGCTCTACTGATCCCTTCTTCCTGATTTTCCACAGCATTTACAGTCCAGCATCTGGTGTTTCACTCTCTACCTGGTCCCAAGTTGTTCTTGAATCATGTTGCACAGCCCCGTCTTAACTCTCCGACAGGTTGTAGCTTCTCTTGCCTTCTACTCTGAAGGTTTTCTGAATGGGCCTATTCTATGCTGAGGACATTGTAGGCCATTCATTTATACATTCATTCACTTATTCCTCCAATACTGAGTACCTACTACAAGCCAGGCATTGTGCTAAATGCTGGAGATTCAGTAGAGAATGAGATAGACCCAGTCCCTGCTCTGGAGCTCTTACTGTGGGTGGGAGATGGGGGCTCGGACTGACGGACATTAAACAAATCACTACACAACAAAGTACTTAAGGACAATGGTGGTGAGTGCCATAAAGTAGCACACATGGTGCCATGAATGTGTGGAAGAGACCTAGTCTGGTCTGAAAAGGCAGGAAAGGCTCCCCTAAGGAAATGACTTTAGGAAGAGACTTGAAAGAAATGTAATAATTAGCCTGGCAAGGAGATGGGGAGGAACATTCCAGGCAGTGCAAACAACATGGGAAAGATCCCTGGGGGAAGGAGTTTGGCATACCAAAAGAAGTCTGGTTTTGCTGGCATGCAGAGACCAAGGTTGAAAATAAGCATACTTCTTAAATTGAGATGAATTTTGAAATCTCTAAGCATGTTGGATGCTGAATTCTCAATATCATCCATGGTAGAATGTTGCAGTAGTAGCCCCCAATTTGTTCTTGTCTCCCTGTGAGCATGCCTCTTTGCAATATGATTTTGCCCCTCCTCTTGTTAAGCAGTGGAGTCTTTTTTCTCTACCCCTTGAATCTGGGCTTGGCTATATGACCTCTTTTGGCCAATGCGATAATAGCAAATGTGACACAAGCATAGTCTCTTGCTGCTGAGACCCTACCTGCTACTGTGTGAACAAGACTACATGGAAGGAGGCTCCGGCAACCCCAGCTGTCCCAGCATTCCATTTGAAGCCCTGGATGTACGAGTGAGGCCATCCTAGACCGTCCAGCCCAACCAGACCAGTGCAGACCAGAAGAACCCAACCAAGCCACAGAATCAGGAACTACATAATAAACGTTTGTTATTTTAAGTCGCTAAATTTGGGGAAGGTTTGTTATGAATAGCTAACTGATACATCATCCTTAACGTTGGCACTTTCTTATCAACTGTCACTTAGGTACAAAGCATTTGTTAAGCACTAGGGATACAATAATAAGTAAAAAGTCTAAGGTTATACTCTAGTTAGGGAGATGTCTTACTTGTAAAAAGATAACACTGCAGTTCAAACTGCTAAATTCTAAGGGAGTTCTACCAGTAGAGCTATAGGAATTGGAAGGGAGCAGTGATCCCCAAGGCAGAGGCTGGCAGAGAAATTTTCTGCAGCAGCTAGATCTTCATCTTTCGCACTGATGTAATCTTAGGTAAGTGGAGAGGAGCAGGGGTGGGACTTCCAAGACGGGAGAAGAATGCAGACATGTTCAGGTAATGGGGAGCAGTCTGGTTTGGCCAAAGCATAGGGCCAGTGAAGGAGAGCAATGAGAGGTAAAATTGTAAGGATGGGTGGAGGCCAAGCTGTTTAGGGCTGGGGACCTGGGGTTAGAGTTGACAGATTTAGCAAATAAAAATATAGGGCATCCAGCAATATTTGGGACAAGAGAATACATATTCCAGCTAAAGGGGGCAGCTGCAACTTTGCTCCTGCCAACTGTTACCATGTGGAAAAGCAGGCCCAATGTCTCCAACTCTTCCAATTTTTCAAGAGAAGTCAGAACTTTGAAGGACTATTTCAACATTTTTTAAAACCCTATATAGGCCAACAAAACATGTTTGCCAGCTGTATTCAGCCTAAGGACCACAAGTTTTATACCTCTACTTTAGAGTCCTAAATGCCTGGATACATTTTCTTAAACGTACTAATATATGCCTATAAAAAATTCAAACAATATCAAAGAGTTAAGGTGAATGTGAAAAATTTCCACTGTTACCCTCCTCCACTTCTGTTCCCCAGAGGTGACCCCTGTCAACGGTCCAAGGCACATGTGCTAAAGATTTCAAACTATATCTGTAAGCTGGAGACTGGAGTTAAAATCAGAATCTGCACATTCTAGATATATATTCCAATGAAACTTTTACATAACGGACCAGGAGATATGTATATAGGGAAATATACTAGGATATTTATTGCTGTGAAAAATTAGAAATATCGTAAATGCCAATTTTAGAGAACTACGTAAATAAACTGTGATATATTCATATGAAAAATACAATATAGCAGTTAAACTGAAGAGCTAGATAAATTTTTTATCAAATGGAGAGATTCTCAAAAACATCAGGTGGGAGAGTTGAAAATACATTCAACAGCCATTTTCTCTATTTCTATCTATCTGTATATCTAGTCCAAGTATAAAAACATGGACCAGATGGAAACTCACCAAACTCACGGTATCAGTACCCTATTGCTGCTGTAACAAAGTATCACAAACTTAGTGGCTTGAAGCAACCCAAGTTCATCATCTTACAGTTGTGGAGGTCAGAAATCCAAAACGGGTGGGCTGGGCTGCACAGCTGGGGGCTCTAGAGGAGGATCTGTTCCCCGGCCTCTTCAGCGTCTGTAGCTGCCCACAGTGCTGGGTTCCTGGCTGCCTCACTTGCCCTCTGCTGCATCCTCACATCTCCTTCTGAGGCTCTGAGCCTCTTGTGATTACACTGGGCCCACCCAGGTTATCCAAGGATAATCTCTTCATCTGAAGATCCTGAATTTAATCACAGCTGCCAAGTTCCTTTTGCCAGGTGAGGAAACATATTCATAGGTTCTGGGGATTAAGACGATCTCCTTGGGGGGGCCATCATTCAGCCTCCACACACAGGATGACCTTCATCCACGGAAAGAAGGAGGAAAATAGGACTGGGGCAGGGAAACTAAGAGAACTTCAATTTTATCTGCCAGATTTCAATTCTTTTCTTTAAAAAAGTTATTTGAAGCAAATGTGTCAAATTGTAATTTTCTGAGTGTGGATGGTGTGTGCTGTTTATATTATTCCCTCTATTAAAATTGTTTTTTTTCAAAATAAAAAAAAAATAGGAGAGAGATGGGATTAGAAAAGGAATTCTCTTTCCTTGCTTCATATCTATGGAAGGTGTGTTATTCTACTGTGTGAAACTAGAAGGGAAGAAATGGAGTTTCTTTCCGAGAAAGGGCAGAACCTTAGTGTTTTAGACCTGAAGGGATCTTAGAGAACAGCTCGGCGGTTGTCAAACGCCCCTGGGAGGCCCCAGCTGGAGGCAGGACTTCAAGGGGCTGCGGGCGCCAAGGTGGGAGGGGCCTATAAAGACCCCCCCCCTCCTTCTCTTCTTCCACCCAGCTGCACCCACCCTCCCCTCAACCAGAGCACCTCTGCTTTTATCTGTTTTCAATATTGAGAGTCCAAGTAAGATTCATTATGCGAAATGGTTCTGTTTAAAAAAAGATATAAACATAATCCGAAAATCACTGATCCATTCCAGCCTTCATCCTTTTGTGACTGAGGAATCTAAATTCCCTGAGAAGTGACTTGCCTAATGTTGAGATCATATAAAAGGTGTTACAATCACTTAGTAAATCTTTTATTTGTGGGTCAGAGGGCAGGCCGTTGTAAATCCACAGAGGAAAACCTTAAGATTTTCCAGTAACAGGAATTGTTTTAACTGAAAATGTTTCCTGTAGTCATGGATTCTTAGGGCAGGGGTGGGGAGATGAGGAAGGAGGGGGTGTTTCTTGGAAAAATCTTTTGTTCATCCTCCTGCCTCTAGATGAATACAGAAACTACTTGGTAAAAAGGGGGTTAATAGGAAGAGAAGGATAAGTAATGAATTTTTATATTTAAGAAATAGTTTTTAAAATCCTGCCTCCCCAGATCTCAGATGGACAGGGGGATGTTTTCCCATTGCCTCATTTTATTCTCTCTCACTTTTGTGAAAGTATACGTTTTTCCTAATTCTGTCTCTCTGAGTCTGCTCTCTGTCTGCTTGTATTTTGTTTTACTTTCTTATTTAGTATATTTCATTTGAAATAAAAGGTCAGGGCTAGGAGTCATTCCTCCCCAGGTACGGGGTGTGGAGAGCTCTATCCCAGAGGAGACTTTCTTTGCCAGTTGTGGATTGCCCGCAGATCCTTAGGGCCTCAAAGAAGCAACCAATCAATCCAAAAACACCCACTTGGCAATGTGCAGCACTGGGTAATGTGCAGCAAGTTGCGAACATCCAGTATCTACTTCTAGAGACTGTCGATCTGAAGTATTTGAAAAAACATTCATTGGTGCCTCTCAAATGACTTGATTTCTAAATGAAGAGTCACATTAAGATGCTGTCCTCAAACCAGTTTGTATAGGTTAGCTTTGGGTGTAGTCAAGAGAAGTGGTGACTAACATTTCTTGGATATATGCCTGCTAGGTATGTATTAGTCACCGTGCCTGGTATTTACAGACTGTAGTGGAACCTGTTGGCGGACACCTCCACTTCTATTTTCCCCTTTTTTCTTTGCTAAAAGAATCCCAATTTTGTTCATCTTTCCTTCCTTTCAAAACTCACAGAAAGTTGAATCCATATATAACTCCAAAGATAGGTAATAATTAGTCTAAACCAATCGTATTTCCATTCTCCTTGCCAATGACTGGTTTAAGCAGGATCCTGTGACCCAATTCTGGTCAATAAAGCAGGAAAGAAAGTCTTTGGAATGGGGCGGGTGGGTGGAGGAAGTGCTAGGAAAGAGACACAGGAAGAGATAGACTTTCTCTCGGGGTAGTGTGTCTAGATGAAATTCCTGACATTTCTGCAGTCACCTTGTTATCAGCCTAAGGATGAAATGTCAACACATAGATGAGGGCAGAGCCAAGAGTCCTGATATTCTCCTCTGGAGCTTGAGATACCTCTGGACTTCCTAGTATGTGATATGATAATTTCCTTATTATTCTTAAAATGTATGGTTGAGCTGGACAAAAAAGGGAAAAACTAAAAGGCTGAAAATTTAAAGCAATAGCAAAAATCTAAAGAGGCAAGTGAGCTGAAGGCTGTGGGAACCCAGAGGGCAAATCTGCCAATTCCCAGTGCCCTCGAGTTTGGGATCTCTAGCCACAGTGCCCACACAAATTGAAGAATCAGATCAGACACCAACACAAAGCTGGAACTTCTGAAGAGCCGTGGCACGATGGTGGGACATCCCACAAGGGGAGATAACAAGGAGTTTAACTCCCTTGGCCTTTGCCCTCAGTTTGAGAGAAAAAAGTTTTTCCTGGATTATGCGTAACCATAAACTAGATCTCAACTCAGGTTTGGTGCCCAAATTCACTCCACTTGCATATTCTGAAAAATCTAAAATTGATAATTTCATTTAAATGGATCCTGTGTAGGTAGTGATTCCGGTGGCTAGAAGCAAAAGCTAATCCTCTCTGGAGGAACACATCCTCAACCAGGCCTCAAAATATTCCCATAAATATCCAATAAATATAAGCCTACAGTTTTTAAAAACAGATGACAAATGCATAAGGAGACAAAGCACCATGAGGGAGAGCCTGCAGAATCTGCAACAATAAAAAGAATCAGAATACAAAGACATTAGATATGGGAATTATCAAATCAGAATATAAATTAAATATATTTAATATCAGTGGAATGAGGAAAGGAAAGAAGTCTTAGGGACAGGAAAAAGATGAGAGAAGGAAGGGAGTATTGAGCTTGTTTCTTTTTTAAGAATACAGTTAACATATCTTAATAACGCAGATAATACAATGGTATTTGCTTGTTGTAAAGACTGTAAGCAGTGTAGACTGAAAGGAAATTTGGAATAAGAAAAAAAAGATAACTGAGTGCCTCCAGTGGGAAACTGCATTGTTCAGAGCATACCCTTTAGGATGATCTGATTCTAGCCTTTCATTGCCGTGGAGGTATTTTACAACTCTGTAAATTGTAAAGAACTGACAGCAATGCAAAATAATTTTTTTGTCTATAGACATCCAGTGGAGCTTAGAGGGGGAATTTGCCACTTTGCCCCCTTTCTCTAGCTTGGAAAAGCCAGTTTTGCATCCATTTGCAAATTCTTTTCAGTATTCCTTCTCTATAAATATATCTGTTCTTTGAATTCTCCTTGGAACATGTTGTACTATCTACCTAGTCCTCTCATTAATAATGTCTTTTAAAATCTTTAACATGTGTTCATTTTATATCTGTAGGAGAGTAATGATCTTTTCTTTTGTGTTTGAGTGAAAATAGTCCTTGAACAAGAAGTATACACACTATTCCATTTAATGAATAAACTTATAGGATAAATAGTGGAACGCTCCTTTTTCCTCAACCATTTGAAAACCACTAAATGAGCTGGTGTTCCTGGGGGCAAGTTAGGGAACAGAAGGTCATGTAGCCTCGGTCAAAGTGTCAGCATGCTCAGATTTCTTGGAGCAAAACTGCCTGGGTTCAAATCATGTGTTCACTACTCAAAGCTGAGAGACTTCAGGCAAGTTACTTAAACTTTCTGCCCCTCAGAGTCATCATCTGTAAAATGAGGATAATAACACACCCTACTTCCTGAGGGTCTTGTAAAGGTTAAATAAATTAATATATATAAAGCACTAAGAATAGTATTTGTCATGTTGGTAAAAGCAAGTCTTACCTAACACTATTAATTTTTCCTCCTACAACACCTAACTATGGAATGGGCACTGATACCGGAAATCACAGTGTTCATGATCCATATGCGGCTTTGGTATACTTGGGTATTTTTTAAGATTACCAGAGATGGTGGCCAGCACTGGTGCACATGGGAGCAGCCCAAAGAAGGGAGTCATTCAGATGGGCTGGAGGTGTCCTGCAGCCAGATGAGATGCCAGCTCTGGACTACAGGATGAAAGGCTACCCCCAGGCTGAGCTCCCATCTGTGAATGGTTTCCTTCTTTGGGCTGCCTTCACAGGCTCTTTTCACATCTAGACTATGTACTTCTTTAAACCTCTAGCACAGTAATGCCAAGCACATAGTAGGTGCTTAATACATTTGAACCACAATACTTTGAATCTGCCAGTGAAACCACTATCATTCATATACTTCTTTATAAAGCATTTTCAAAGACCTCATCTCTTTAATGGTCACAATAGTTTTGTCTGTGACACGGGAAAGGAAAATTTTACATTTTTCAAGAAAAAATAAACAAACGAACCAAGGATCAGGGACCTTAAGTAGATGGCCCCAAAGTGGAAAGTCTGTCTGTTGAATTCATGTTTCTGGCTTCAAATCCCAAATGTTTCCCACTGCCTGGGGGAAGAGATGGAAAGCTGTTGGTTCCTCTCCTCCCACCATCTCACATTTACCCTCTGCCCAGTGAAGGCAGAGGTGGACACAGCTACCTTTTAGAGAAACCATAACAGAGCTACCCTTCTCTGAGTGAGTCTCAATTCCCAGGGCAATAACAAGCTGCTCCACGACATTCAACACCAGACTGAGGGCTATCTTGGTGCCAGGCACTGTGCCAAGTGCCGGGGATGTAAAGAGGAATAAGACAGGCAGGGATTCACATTCTTAGAGGTTGAGTTCCCGGATGTTTCTGCTGCATACCTAAGGGAGGGGTGGTGGGGGCATGTGGTTTTGGAATCAGGAGGCAGGATGCAGGAATGGCCAGAATAAAGGCTCAATGTCAGCAGGAATAACGTGAATAACAAAGAGACCACTGGAGGAAAAGCGGAATTTGACTTCTGAGATCCCCCCTTCTGACCCCCGTCTTTGGTGTCCACTGTTAGAAAATTTTATGACTAGAGAGATCTTGATGAAGACCAGCCACATCTTTTTAAAATTTCATTATTTTATATATATATGGATATATATATATATCCATTTTAACCATTTTTAAGTGTATGATTCAGTGATTGAATGGTATTAATTAGATTTACGGTGTTGTGTTACCATCACTACCATCCATTACCAAAACTTTTCATCACTCTAAACAGAAACTCTGTATTATTTAGCAATAGCTACCCATTTCCCCCTCCCCACCCCTGGTAACCTATATTCTACTTTCTGTCTCTATGAATTTGCTTATTCTAGATATTTCATATAAGTGGATTATACAGTGTTTGTCTTTTTGTGTCTGACATTTCACTCAGCATATTTTCAAGGTTCATTCATGTTGTAACATGTATCAGAACTTCATTCCTTTTTATGGCTAAATAATATTCAATTGTATATATATACCACATTTTGTTCATCCATTCATTTACTGACAGATATTTGGGCTGTTTCCAACTTTTGACCACTATGAATAATGCATCTACAAACATTGGCATACAAATATCTGATACCCTGTTTTCAATTCTTTTGGATATATGCCTAGGAATGGAATTGCCAGGTCATATGATAATTCTATGTTTAACTCTTCAAGGAACTGCCAAACTGCTTTCCACAGTGGCTGTGCCATTTTTATTCCCACCAGCAATGCCCTAGGGTTTCAATTTTTCCACAACCTCTCCCACACTTTCTATTTTCTGTTTTTTTAAATAATAGTCATCCTAGTAGGTGTGAACTGTACCCATGGTAGTTTTGATTTGCATTTCTGAAATGACTAATGATGCCCAGCATCTCTTCATGTGCTTATTGGCTATTTGCATATCTTCTTTGGAGCACTAAAACTGGCCATACCTTGAGCTCAGCAACGCCCTGAGCTGCAGGGAAGATTTCCCCTGTGGGGGCTTCTTCCTCACCTGGATAGATGGGATGGGATATGGGAAATGGAAAGGGGAGGTTCGCTGTGCTTATCATCTCCATTCACTAGGCCTCTTCTGGTCTGACTGTGTATTATTGCTATTGGGTCATAACATGTGTGAATCTGTACATTTAATGATGGGGATTAGATTATTTCATCACAAGACTGTAAATCAGGGATGGAATGTACAGAGTAACAGAAGCTCTCCACCTGGTGAGGTGGGAGGAAACATTACCACCACCAACAACAACCAAGAGCACACTGCCCCTCTTCAGTAAGGTTCAGTTCAGTTGGAATGTCTCTTAGTTCCATTAGTATGGAGGGCATATCCCTGAGACTAATATGAAGGCTCCAGACCCCTGGAAATGGACAGGAGTCTATATTTTAGTAAGGAAGAAGCCAACAGTCCCCTCCTCCTTGCCTCTGCCATGCCCAGCTTCCCCACTGCTGACTTCTCTGAGCTGGCATCAATCCTCGTTGACCTCGCCCACTAGAATCTTTAATTTGGCAGCTGTTGCTCCTGCAGAAAATCCAGTTCCATTCAATGCCTAAACGCCAACTGCATGGCTAGACAGTTCAATTGTTACCAAGTATGCTTCCAGAGCTCCATTTCTTATCTTCTCAGAGGATCCTGGTACTGGATGAAGTGAGGGCTCAATCCTGGGAAGACAAGTGATGCTGGCATGGGGTGACCACCAGGTATTGAGGAGCCTAAATTAATCCTACCATAAGCTTACAAGAAAGCTATAATGATCTCTAATATACAAACGGGGAAACTGAGGCTCAGAGAGATGCTGTGCTTTCCCCAAGGTCACACAGCCAGCAAGTGACTGGGGCCAAGTTTTATCAGACCTGTATGACTCCAAAGCCCATGCCTTTCCTCCGCATCACTTGGCCTCCTGGTTTTTTGGCACCACAGGGATAAGGACTTAATATTCTGGTGCACCAGTGCTAGCCGAGACAGGAGACAATTGTGGCTTGTTTAGAATCCCTCCCCCACTTGGGAAAGTAAGTCTGCTCAGCTCCTAGAGTTTCCTATTCAGTACAAGGTCTGGGCTCTTGTATTTTAATCAACTCTTCCAGTGATGCTGATGTGAAACCCTGGTTAAGGACACTACCCCAACAACTCTGTCAGGCAAAGTTGTTTTTATATCCAGCTTTTAAGTGAAGACATTGAGGCACAGGAATTTCAATAAACGGCCCAAGATTTCACAGTTGGAAAGTGGCAGGCCATGGCATCAAACATGGGGAGCCTGGCATCAGGGCCTGCAGGCTTAGTTAGAACTACTGCCATGTTTAAATGGGGTCTTCTGGAGACAATGCCTTTCCTACAGTGAAATAAATTGACTGATGGGAATAACTCTTTAACCAGGGAACTCAGGTTGATAGGATATTTTGCAGCAAACAAAATTTTTGACATCTCCCCCCTCCCATCCCAAATCAGATGGCACAGACCAGTCTGCCAATTCCTGTGCTGGTAGCTAGCCTGCTAATCCCTGGCATTCACCTCCTATGCTTTGCTCTCTGTGTCTCCCTATTTCCCCCTGAACAATTTTGTTCCCAGGAGTCCACCAGAAGCAGTGGGTGGGTGAAAAAGAATAGCAAAAAAAGGATTAAGAAATAACCACTTCATTGGGAAGCAGTGATCCTATTTTAGATTGAAATTTGCCTAAAATAGACCACTCGGTCATGCAGATAATAATAAATTATATGTAAACACCAAAAACTCATGCACATTTTATGCAAATGTCCATGTGGCCTTCCTTAGAATTTGGAGATTGTGTGAGAATTTGAGAACATCCTAAGTATAGCTCAGAGGTTAAGAATTAAACTTGGAAGTCAGAGGACCTAGGTTTTGAGCACCACCTCTGCTGATTGCTAGCTACATGACCTCAGGCAAGCTACATTACCTCTCTGTGCTTAGGTTTTCTACTCTATAAAATAGTTGTAAAAATCATACCCTCCTCAAGGAGGATTAAATGAGTAAAACACTGTTACCCTCCTTCATGGTGGACCTGGAGGGAAACAGCCACCCTAATGGGTACATTTCTCTGCTCTCTTCCGCCCTCATAACAATGACTTAGCTCCCTCTTCCTTTTTCACAGCGTCTAGCCCAAGGACTTGCTTCCCCTCCTTGTATGTGGGGAGCTATGTTCTTGGCTTTCAGACAGATTTCTTAAATTGTCTTCCGCAGATTCAAGTGACTCAGCCGTTGCTTAGGGATTTAATTAACCAGCAATAGGATGCTTGAAAGAGACAAGCCTCTGGGGACTTTCACTCTTCTTTGATTGGCTGTGAGAACCGTGAGAAAAGAACAAGGAACTTTCTAGAACTGCACTGTCCAATATGGTAGCCGCTGACGGCGTGTGGCTAGTGAGTGTTTGAAATACGGCTGTCCTAGCATGAAAAAAGAATGTAAAAGTATCGTTTTTTTTTATATTCATTACCAGTTGAAATCATATTTTTTTTTGTATATTGGATTTACTTTTTTAATGCAGCTACTAGAACGTTTAAAATTGCCTATACAGCTTATTTTATATTAATTGGATGGTGCTATACTAAGGTGTTTATGGCTTAATAATGACTTAATGACCTACCAACACTTTTAAAAAGTGACTTTAACATATAATCTACTCTTGCCTTTGTGAAGTTCGTATCGTTATAACCAATTTGCAGGAAAGGGAACCAAGGCCACAACCCGTTTAGGTGTTTGGGGCAGTCAGCAGACTTGCTTGGCTGGTACAGGTGCAAGCTGGTGGATAATCAGATGAAAGAACACTGGACTTGGGAATCAGGAAACCTTGCTTCTCATCCTTGCTACGCCACTAAACAGCTTTGTGACCTAGAGCAAATTCTGTCTCTCTCTGAACCTCAGATTCCTCACTTAGGAAGCGAAGAGATCGGCTGGATTAGAATTTAAGGGTGGGAAACTAGTAGCCTGTGGGTCTCATATAACCACTGAACTGTTCGTGTTTTTTGGCCAGCATAGTGTTTATTATTGATTTATTTAAATGCCTTTTGCAAGGGTGCAGGAGCTCCCCTGTTGACTGTAGTTCCTACCACTCTCCCTGGTCTCTGCCCACCACTTTACATATTTATATTACATGCCTCAAAACCCTGCAGGCATTTGAGTTTGAAATCCTTGGTTGCAAATTTTAAACTATGGTAGATATGGAACAACTGGTGACTCTGACACCAGTTTGGATATATTATGTCCCCCAAAAAGCCATGTTCTTTAATGCAATCTTGTTGGGGGCAGATAAGTTTTTTGATTAGGGTGGAAACTTTTGATTCAGTGTTTTCCATGGAGATATGACTCACCCAACTGTGGGTAATACTTTTGATCAGATTATTTCCATGGAGGCGTGCCCCCCCCCATTCAGGGTGGGGGCTTGATTGGTTCAATGGAGTATTTAAGAGAGAAGTTAAGAGCAGACCCAGACCCAGATGCTTGCTGACACTTAGAGATGGGTGGAGATGCAGATAGAAGGATGTTTGGAGATGCTAAGCTAAGAGATGAAGCCTAGAGTTTGCCCCGGAGAAGCTAAGAGAGACCCAGAGACATTTTGGAGAAAGCTGTTTTGAAATACAACCTGGGGGCAAAGGAACAGCAGATGCCAACCATGTGCCTTCCCAGCTGACAGAGGTGTTCTGGATGCCATCGGCTGTTCTTCAGTGAAGGTATCCTCTTAGTTTGGTCATTTTTATGGCCTCAGAACTGTAAATTGTAACCTAATAAATCCCTTTTATAAAAGCCAATCCACTTCTGGTATTTTGCATAATGGAATCAATAGCAAGCTGGAGCACTAGCCATTCTCAGAACCTGTCCCAGAAAGGCAGGAAGTCTTAAGTGGTGGCCTTCAATCTACTCCAGACCAAATGTTTGTCTTTCATTCCAGTCCTTTTTCTGTGTGATGTTACCATCTTGGATTTCCAATGAAAGCAGCACCACAGCCTCCTATAGAATCACTGGGTATTAAACTAGAAGGATATCTTGAAATTATTCAGGGCAAAACTTTCATTTTACATGAAACTGAATGAAATTGAGTGCATATAGTGCTTTATGCTTGCATATGTTAGTGACTTAATCTCTGTCTTGGAAAATAAGAAAAAAATAAAATAGAGTTGATCTTTCTTCATATCTCATACTTACTTGCAATTTCTTTATATGAAATTTTTCACATCCAGGTAGATTTTTTTTTTTTTTTTAACAAAAACTCAATGGGTCATGACTAGTTAGAAAAAGAAATACTAGCATAGGACTGCTTCTGTTTCCTTGTGATTGTACTATATAAAACTTCCAACAAGAAATAGGTAAATGTAACCCATGCAATGAAAGTAAATAGCTAAAAGGACTTTAAAGCACTGAAAGAAGTCTTTTTGCAGGGATAATAGCAATTTGGATGTGAGCTACTACTTTTGCATATTAAACACAACTCTTTGTCTTTTTTACCTCAGTGGTGGGAGAAAGCAAAATCAGATTTGATGGGGGAAAAGGAAAGGACCATAAATAAAAGGGTGTGTTGTTTCCTGAGGGACAATCTTCCGAATGGCATTCTGCCCAGAAGCCTTTCTGCTTGGCTGAGCCCCACAGCCAGCAGGAATCGAGTAACCAGATGAATGATTGAGACCCCCAAGGGTCAGGAAAAACCACAAGGTTGATCAAGGCTCTCAGGGTCCAGACTTGGGGCAGTCCTGACTCTGGGGAAAGACTGGTCAGTGTGGCTTTTGAATAAACACAGCCATGAAAACTCCATCACTGGAAAGAGGGGTATTCCCCATACCATATTTGATCTCTTTCTGGAGAAGCTCAAGGTCAGGGATAGGGGAGCTCCTCTCCAAAGTTAGTTGGTCACAGGCAACCTAGAAGTGTCTAAACATAGGAAACCCCAAACCCTATTCCCAGGGATCCCCTGCCCTTAGGGGAGTCTAACCTTGGGTGTGTGACCTGATTCCGGCAAGGAGTAACTCCTTGTAATTTTCCAAGACACATAGCATGACACAGTCATGACCTCTACCCCTCAGGAAGCGAATGCTCGAAAACAGGGGGAAAAGATTGGCTTTCACCCACAGAAACACAGCAAGAGAATTAGAGGAGAGGTGGAAGCAAAGAACAGTCTTTGCAAATAGCAAAAACCAATCCAACCAACAGATGTTCAGGTGATGATGAAAATTAATAGTAAAATGGTTTGGTGAGATATAGGTTTCCCACATGCCATGTTCATTCCCTTCTCTCTTTATACCCTTTCTCCAGCAGCAGGACCTTAAATCCCCCTCTTTTCTCCAGTTATCTACCCATCCTTCAAGATGCATCAGGAACGCCACTTCTCCCGTGAAGCTTTCTCCAACCCTGAAACCTACAGGATTTCTGCATTTACTATCTGTATCTTTCATTTGCCACTTAAATATGGCCTTGAACTGCTTATTAATATTTTTTATGTATGTGCGCCATACATTCTTAACTGGACTGGAAACACGAACTTTCCAGATCTGCGCAGTGCAATGTAATAGTCAGGCCACATGTGGCTGTTGAGCACAGCCGTGTGAGTTACAATATCTAGCAGAGCTAAGGACAGGGCTTTAAGGAGTTCAGGAGAGGAGGTTCTCTAGCAGCTCCGGCCCTGGGTCACCCTATTTCCCCTTCCTGGCATGCCCTGGGACTCTCCATTCCACTAACTTCTTGCAGTTTTTCTTCCTGGCCAAAAAGGAACAGAATCTCTGCGCTTCTTCCTTCACTAGAAGGCTGAGAGAACTAAAGAGATGTTTATCTTTTTATTCAAAAGATAAGGTATCGGGAAAACAGAAAGGATTATTGGCAATCCAAGGAGGTTTATGACACCAATTACCATTATCCAGATTATGAGTTTCCTAGAAAACCAAATCTTTTCCTGTTGAACAGAACTGAACCGTTAAAATGAGAAAGGGAAAAAAGCAAAGAGAAACCTTACAATGCCTCCCTTTGGATGTAGTTACCAGGCATCTGAGGGTTTGGTGCTTTTTTCTAAATAGGTATTTGTGTATATTGTGTTTACATACTCCACAGTTAAATGTAGGTAGCTCCATAAAACAAGCACTAACAATAAAAATGCAGTCTGTTTATGATATCAAGCATTAAAATAAGAAAAGCAAGTTGAACATAGAAAATGTGAGGGCACAAACTTATGATGGGAAATGGACTAAGCTATTTAATAATTCAAGGGTAATCGCAGTCAATGACAATGATATGCCACAAATTAGATAAGTAATAAAATGACCATTAAATTAATCTGGGAAAAAAAGGTAGGCATCGTTAAGAAATAAAATTCTACTTGGAATTCAAATGGCATTGAATGTATAACTAAGTACTATATTTATTGTATCTGTGAATTTATTTATATATTCTGCCTCTGAAAAAGAATTTGAGGTGGAACCAAGAACTGTAATAATATTATATAGTTGAATATGTATTTTCATCCTTTTCCCCCTAAGTTAAAAATCAGAACATGCCAAGTACATAAAATTCCAGCCAGACAAATAATGTAAGGAACAAAGGAAGGAAATGGCCAACTTTGGGCCAATGTCTTTGATGGGCACACATTCTACAGAGAAAGTAAAACACTGGGGGCAGACTCTCCCTGCTCGAAACAGTTTTTTAAAGCTTCTCCATTGTTTCTCAAATCATTTCCCAAACATCTTTAACTTCAGAACACTTTCTATATATAATATATTGAGAAAACTCCCAGTAGGAACTCACGAACTAAAAAATAATTATGACAATAGCATTTCCTGAGCACTTACATGCTATCTTAATTTCTTAGGACTGTCTAACAATTTACCAGAAATTTAGGCCCATCCTAATCCAGTGTGGCTTCATCTCAACCAATCACATCTGCAAAGACCTATTTCCAAATAAGGTCACAGTCACAGGACTGGGGCTTCAGACTTGAACATGTCTTTTGTGGGAGACATGATTCAACCCAAATCACAAGCCAACCCAGTTCTAAGCACTGTGTATACATTGACTCATTTAATCCTCAAAGCAATTTCCAAGGCAGGTATTGTTAGCATCCCCATTTAACAGATGAGGAAACAGAGGAATGGGCAGGCAGAGAGTGAGCTGTCCAGGGTAACAGAGCTTCTAAGAGGCAGAGTCAGGATTTGAATCAGGATAGTCTGACTCCAGAACCCAGAGCCCTAAACACAATACCACACCCTCCTTTCCCACCCCAGAGTCTCAGGGAATGGGTCTGTAAATGTTTAGACTACAATAAACACCGACTACTATAACAAATACATGCTGGAATTATACAACAGTATGCATAACGCAGGGATGAGCATTTGTGAGTGCTGCCGCCTGCCTTAAGGCTCCCACGGTGCCCTCCTGCCCCAGGCCGACGTGGACACACCATTTCTAAAGGCAAGGGGTCACTGAAGAGTAAACACTATATAAAGGTGTTTACTATCCTTTTTTGAAATAAACTTTATTTTTTAGAACAGTTTTAGATTTACAGAAAAATTGTGAAGATAGTACAGAGTTCCCATATACCCTCTACCAGTTTCTCCTATTATTAACATGTTTCATTAATATGGTACATTTGTTGAAATTAATGAACCAAAATGCATTATTATTAGCTAAAGTTCATATCTTATTCAGATAACCTTAGTCTTTACCTAATGTCCTTTTACTGTTCCAGGATCCCATCCAGGACACCACATTACATTTAATTGTCCTGTCTCCCTGTGCTCCTCTTGGCCATGACAGTTTCCCAGACTTTCCTTGTTTTGTATGATCTTGACAGTTTTGAGGAGTACTTGTCATGTATTATGTAGAATGTCCCCCAATTGTTTTTTTGTTTTTTTTTTTTACCATTTTTTATTGAAACATATTCATATACCACACAATCATCCAAAGTGTAAAACAGTTGTTCACAGTATCATCATATAGTTGTGCCAATTATTATTATTTTTTTTTTTTCTGACATTTTTCTCATGATCAGACTTGGGTTATAGGTTTGGGGGAAGAAGACCACAGAGGTAAAGTGCCATATTCATCATATGTCAAGGGTACATACTATCAACAGGACTTATGTTGATGTTGACCTTGATCACCTGACTGAGGGGTATTTGTCAAGGTTCTTCACTGTCAAGTTACTCTTTTCCCCTCCTCTCTGTACTGTACTCTGTAAGTCTCTATGTGCTGCCCACACTTATGGTTATGCTCCCTCTCCTTGAGGTGGAGTACCTACACAAATTATTTGGAGTTCTTCTGCAAGGAATTCTTCTCCCCCTTTATTTATTCATTCAGATATCTTTTTTTTTTACGTGTGTGTGTGTGTGTGTGTGTGTGTGTGTATCACATTTAAATAAATTTTAGAAGAAAAATATTGGTAGAACTCTAATAACTTCTTATGGCTCCAAGGTGGCAGCAGAGCAGTTTGGGAAATGATCTGCTAAATAAAGACCCTCCTCTAGGCTCATTCCCTCCCACCTCTGCAGTCTTGGCTCTTGGGACTCCCTCTACACATACAACCTGAGTCGCAGGTTGCTCTTTCCTGCCTTGTGCTTTTGCTTTTACTCTTCCTCCCAAACTTGAAATGGCCACATTAAACAAACAAACAAAACAAAAAACTCATCCCAGAAGTTCCAGCTTTCACACTGGAAACGTCCCTTGTTGAAATAATCTCTCTCTCCTCTGGACTAACAGGATACTCAATTTAAACCTCTGTTATAGCACATAAATTGTATGGTGGTTGACTCTTGATCTGTATATTTTCCTTTATAACACCTCTTTTCAAGTTATGAAACATGTTTCCTCCCTTTTATTGTCAACTTGGTAGGTGGGTGTGCTGGTTTAGATGTATTACGTCCCCCAAAACACCATGTTCTTTAATGCAATCTTGTGTGGTGCATTTAGTCTTGATTAGGTTGGAATCTTTGGATTAGGCTGTTTCCATGGAGATGTGACCCACCCAACTGTGGGTAAAACCTTTGATTAGATTATTTCCATGGAGGTGTCACCCTACCCATTCAATGTGGGTCTTGATTAGTTTACTGGAGCCCTATAAAAGCTCACAAACAGAAGGACCTCAGAGCAGCTGCAACTTAGACATTTTGGAGAATGCCATTTTGAAAAACAACCTAGGAACAAGCAGACGCCAGCCACGTGCCTTCCCAGCTAACAGAGGTTTTCCAGATGCCATCAGTGTTCTTCAGTGAAGGTACACTACTGTTGATGCCTTTGTTGGGACATTTGCATGGCCATAAGACTAACTTTGTAACCAAATAAATCCCCTTTATAAAAGTCAATCCATTTCTGGTATTTTGCGTAACGGCAGCATTTGCAAACTGGAATAGTGGGATTGGCAGATCCATGTGGTCACATCCTCCCCTGCCTGAGAACCAGACATTGTCAGGATGGTCATTTGGTTCTCCACAAATTTGCACATTTTGGATAAAACAAAAACATTTGCAGGGAGCAGAAATGGAGTCCCATGTGCCATATATCTAAATATTTAAAAGTTATGAATCAAGAAAATATACTATTCAGTAAAATGTTTTATTCTCCTACCTTAACAAATACATTTTAATCATGACCTGGAAGGTCAATTTCAAATGTAGAATTCTTGAATTTGTTGGAGTTCTGCAGGGAAACGTGGTGGCCCAGGGAAAGTTGGCCCCCATCTCCATCCACCATGTATCCTCCTTTCTCTTCCAGCAATGGTTCTGTCCAAGGGGCCTCACATGCAAGCTCGTGAGTGCTCCAGCCTGCAGTCTAATCTGTCCACATACCCTGCAAACAGCTGCATGGAGGATGCGCCTGGGGAGAGGCAGGATCAGGCCTTTTGTGCAGGGAATTCTGGAGTCCCAGTTACCCGAGCATGATCCAGAAGGGGAGGTAGCTCTGGGTGCCCACGTCTCCTTGGCCCTCAGACTCATTTCAGTGAGGAGAGACTGCTGGAGGAAGCATGGTTCTCAGACTTTAATGAGCAGATGAATCAATTGCAGTCTTATTCAGTAGGTCTGGCCTGGGGCCTGAGCTTCTGCATTTATAACAAACTTCAAGGTGATGCTGGTGCTGTTTGTCCCAGGACTACTCATTGAATGGTAAAGCAAGGTCCCTCTTGCCTGGGCAAGCTAAAACTTTTTTTTTTTTTTTTTTTTAACTAGTTTAAAAATGTTTGATAATAATGTAATCTTTCCCATAGATAGATTACCAGTAGAATTTACTACACAGTAAATTACACAAAACCAGTGCATGTGTAAAATGAATTTGAATGTAGAATCAATGGCCACACTTGGGAAGTTCTTCTGTCTTCTCGCATTACTGGTGAGAGCCAGAGCTTTTGGTCCTTTCTGTTGTTTTGGCCCCTTCTTGCATGTGGCCTTGCCTGAGGCACTCACGGCCCAGCTACCAACATTTCTATGAGGACTTTGCTGTTCCTTCTCCAAACCCTTAAAAACATATTTTCTTTCCCTTACTCATCATTTGCTATGCTCTTTTCTCTCATGTGCTTCACCACACTCTTGGCACACTTCTGGCATTTTCTCCAGCGGGCTTGCTGCTTTTCCAGGTCGTCTCACCCTTTGCTTCAGCCCTCAGACCAGCCGAGACCGGCCGGGCTGCTGTCCTGTGGCTGCTGCCTCCTGTCCCAGAGCTCCCTGCCACACGCGCCCTTCCTGAGGCCAGATCACACCCTCCCCGAGGCCTGCCTTCTGGCGTGTGGGGCATCTTCAGCCAACTCTTTGTGGCCAGACACGCTATTTATACCTTTAGGAAACCTCATCATATGTCCAGGAAGTGACCAACTTCCTGGCAAAGAATGCCCAAGAACATCTTTCCAAAGGAGAAAAAAAGAGAGAAAAGAGATCTCTGACTTAAACATGTTATGGTTTTTCACTTTTATCTGGCCCTGCCCAGTGAAGTGGGAGGGCTAAAGTTACTGCTAGCGACAGAAGTCCACCCTGTGTGATCCACTCAGGCACTGGACCTTGGAGGGGGTAGATGTTTAGTCAACATTTATTGACCTGAGTTGAATTTCCTGGGGCTGGAACACTGTTTCCTATTTACTGGCTGCCACTGTTGATCCTTTTACAGGGTGCTGCCAAATATTGGTTAATGCAGAAAGATCATTTTGTTACAACTGAGGATTGAGTGTAGGTGAGAATGTTGAGCCAAGCAGGTCATGCCACAGGGCATAGGGAGGGATGCAAACCTTCTAGTAAGGAATGGTGCCTCATGGAGCCAGCACTGAAAAAAGATCCTGTGTGCCTGTCTCAGGACTCTGTAAGAGACAGCTTTAGGGGATAATAGCCAGCCTCTTTCCAAACAGAAATATTGCTGCAAAGGGACCAAAAACTAGTGCTCTCTGTCTGTGGGGGTTGTCGATACTGTGAGAGCTTATAATACTCTAGCAGTGACAATCTGCAGGTGAAATAACTGCTGGTTTTAGTGTTATTTCGAGTCTTATAGTTTCTTTCAAATGTGCCACTCCAAATTCTAGTGGTCAAAGGTGTGCCTCCAACTCAAGAATTTTAAGAACCACCACATTACTGTCATACAAGACTCAGGACTAATCCCAAGGGCAAAACTGAAATTGGACAATGAGTCTTCAGGGCGCAGTTCCCTCTTTTTGCTGCACCCCTCTTGTTCACCATTGCTGGCCACACTCTCAATGCAGAAAATTTACTGCTCAGTAGTTCCTTCTCCCAGAGTTAGTGGTTCCAAGGTACCGTGGAGCTAATCTAATGAACGAATCCATGCTAACATGCTAATGGGATTGGGCCGCCCTCCATTGAATGTACGTGTTCACTGTGGTCCCAGAAGACCCCACCTCTGTAGTGCCTGTGGAGGGAGAAGACTCTGACCTGTGGAGCGGGAGATACATCCACACAGGTGCAGCCTTGGCCCCTTCTATTCAATTGTGGCACACTGGCTCTTCCCCCACACGTGTGTGTCTACTGAGATTTAACCGACAGACTGACTGACGGACGGACCTTCTGGGTGACACATAAAGGTCAAGCAGTGTTTTCCCCAGCAGCTCCTTAGGACAGACTTCAGGAAGGTTGTCCCGGGGGAGTGTCCCGGCACAGCTGTGATTCAAGTCATGACTCCCTTTCCCACACGGGAGCCTGAAGTGTGCCTTGGCTGAGCCCATGGCTTTTCTTCCCCTGGATCAGGAAGTGTTGGTCGGATAGTTTAAGCTGTTTGTTTTCTATGTGTCCATCTGCTCTTTGCTCCTTTTCTCCTCTTTTTCTGTCTTCTGTTACTTGAGCATTATTTATGATTCTATTTTATTTCCACTAAATTTTTGGGTGTTTGTTCTATATGATTTACAATATGTACCTTTAACTTATCCCAGTCTACCTCAAACAATTTCATGTCACTTTACTTACAGTGAAAGACCCTTATAATAGTAAACTTCCATTTTCTCCCTTCCATCTTTTAAGTTACACTTCTACTTACACTGCAGAACCCACAATGCATGCATTGTTGTTCTTTCTGCATTAATCAGCTATATTTTACAGAGATTTAAAAGCAAGAAAATTTTCTTTCATATTTACCCACTGTTTATCATTTCTGGTACTCTTCATTCCTTTGTGTAGATCTGAATTTCTGTCTAGTATCATTTTCCTTCTACCTGTAGAACTTTCTTTAACATTTCTGCTAGTGTAGGTCCACTGGCAACAGATCCTCTCAGCTTTCTTTGTCTGAAAAGCCTTTATTTTATTTTTATTTCTGAAAGATGTTTTCATGAGGTATAGAATTTTAGATCAACAGTTTTCATTTTCAGTACCTTAAAGATGTTGCTCCACTACTTTCTGACTTGCAATGTTTTGGACAAGAAGAACACTATCTTTCTTGCCTTCTTTCCTCCGTGCATCATTTGTCTTTTTTCTCTGATCACTTTAAGATTTTTCTTTTTATCTTCAGTTTTTAGTAATTTGATTATGATTTGCCTTGTTGTGGTTCTCTTTATGTCTATTCTGCCTGGGAGTTATTGAGTTTCTTGTATCTGTGAGTTTATAGTTTTCATCAATTTTAGAAAAATTTTGGCCATTAATTTTCAATTTTTTTTCCTACTCCCCTTATTCACCTTTTGGGACTCCAATTATGGGTCTGTTTTACCACTTGATATTGTCCCACAGGTTACCAAAACTCTCCATTCGTTTTCAGTCTTTTCCCTGAGACAGTTTCTGTTTCCATGTCATCAATTCACTGATCTTTTCTTCTACAGTGTCTGATGATTTTTTTATATACATATAGGTATATCTAAATTAAAACCTTATTGAATAAACAACACTTTCCAGAACACATGATCTACTGGGCTACATTACATGCAATGAAGCTGAACATGACAGTAGTTTAGCATGGAATGTCAAACAAATCAGTCTTTCTATTGTACAAAACTGTTTATGTAGCTGACTTGCAGGAAGAAAAACATAATAGTGTTTTCACCAATTATCTGTGATGAGTTCAGAATTGGTATTTGAAGAAACTGATAGATTTCCTTAGTATATATTTCAAACAAATTAGTTTCATGTGTACTACTGAAACCTCTTTCAACTTCTCTTGCATTCCACATAAAACCTTAGTGCAACCATCAAAGCTGCTGGTCACTCCAAGAGACTGTCACACTCATAATAATAGAACACAAGTCCTGGATTAATGTGTAATAAGAACAAAACTATAATACCAGCTACTGCAAAATTCATGTAGGCACGTATAATAGTCCACTCTAAGCATTTTTTCTGAGTCTCTCACATTAATGATACAAGCCTGTTTACAGTACTAAAATTCTATCATTTAATCATCGATGATTACATTTCAGAAAAAAAAAAAATCATCCATGTCAGCAATAGCATTACTGCTATATTCTAAAAAAGAGAAAAAAGAAAAAAAAAAGAATCATAATTAACTAAACCAATATCCATAATAGGATATGTGGGGAAAACTCATTGGGGGAGGTGGGGAGAGAATTGTGCTTTACTTTACTTGCACAGCAGGAATTATATAATGTAAACACCATATTGGCCACACCACAAAATCCATGAGAATCAAGGTTCAAACTTGAACACTGTGTATGCATTATTTTCAAATATGTGTTTATGAGTTTACACTGCATCTGCTTCTACCAGTATATGACAAATGAGACACCCTTCTTCCACACAAACACACACATACTACAAGTGATTGTTAAACGTTGAATATGGCTTGCCTCCCTGACACTAACTCAAAAAAATGTTGTGACATCCAAACTGTTTTAAAAATGTTTACAGAAATCATTAAATGAATGTAAATAATAGTTGAGGAATTAGGTTAGGATATAATGCAAGTGGATATAAAAGAGAATGTACATATAACTGGCTGAGATTTGCAAGTGCATGGAAAGTCTTTTTCTGTGGGCCTTGTCTGAACATTCAGCCAATACCAAGAATGAAAAATATAATAGCACAAGTCCATTGACACCTGGAAGGTCAGACCTAGAAAGCTTACCTTCAAAGTGTAAACGACAATAATGGAGTATTTTAGCAGGGACATAGGACAATCCTCTATCATTTTCTTATCAAAAAGAAATAAAATGTTCAGCAAGTATTTTTTCCTGGCAAAAGTTATTTCAGTTCATGGTAAAACAACTATCATCTACTCTTTAACATACAGAAAACCATACTAGCCTGAGGGTGAAGAGATGCAGGGGAGAAGAAGCCCTTCCTATGTATCACCTAATGCAACTTTATTTATACTTTAAGTTCTTTGAATCACCTACTTTTAAGATAGCAATATGTACCTCCCTTAACTCCTTCCCTGTCTGCCTGCCTATCCAAGACACCCCCAGTGAACCTCTGAATTCTAACGTGTTTGTGTTTTCTAAGCTTCTGACCGAGGCTGTTGAGTATCCCCTCCACTAGAACAAAATTAATACCTAAGGTGCCCCTTCTACAGGACTTTTTTTTTCCCCTCCACTTTGAGTGGAACTTTGATACTCTGGGGCAGATATCTAGATCTCAAGGTTATCAGGCTGAGGCCTGCTGCCTGCATAACAGCTAGCTCTGCTGGAAGGCAACTCCTCCACAACGGCTAATGGCTGTAGTTCGTGCCCAGCAGCTAGTTTTTTAGAATTCTTGTTATCATCAGGGAAATCAAAAGGCTGTGAGTGGGAGTTTAGAGATGGTGCTTCCTGCCTGCCCCATTCGGTTTTGCTCTGCACTGTAATTAGCCTAGTTTGGCTCGCTTGCTTGTTGTAATTGCGGCAGGAAGGATTGTTTTTGTCTCCAGTAACCAGCTTGTACCCAGGAGGAGACATGAGCAAGAGTGGAGCAGTGTACGAGGAGCAGCCATTAAAATAAGCATAGTTCGGAGATCCACAGTCTTTGGTGGGGCTCAGCAAGCTGGTGGTAGTGTGGTAAGGACCACTTTTTCCCTTCACCCAGTCCTTAATGCCCTTGAAGAAGACATAGAAGAGTTCGATGACGTTCAAGGCAAAAGACACCAAGGACACCACCAGCATGAAGGTGATGAAGATGGTGTTCTCTATGGGGAGAGATGAGGCAACCATTTGATGTGGGCAGGGAGCTCTTTTACAATGTAAACTGTACTCAGGCTGAATCCACAGATGTGCCCCTGGATCAGCAAGAAGACCACCTCAGAAACTGACCTGAAAAGGATGCCAATGATGTAGGTACGCAGAGAGCACCCTCACATTTTCACCTCTCCAGGTTCTTCAACTCCATACTTGAACTTCTTAATTTCAGTTTGCTTCAAGTGCATCTTCACATTGACACCATCAGTTTGGGCAACTTTGAGTTCCTCTTCTTTCCTGTTCAGTTTCTCTTCTTTTTGCATCACATAGAACACATGGGCCAAGTTCAAGAGCATGGGTACAGACACAGATATGATCTGCAGGACACAGAAGTGCACATGAAAGATTGGGAAGGAATTGTCATGGCAGATGTTTTCACAAGCAGGTTGTTGAGTGTTACAATGAAAGGCAGACCGCTCATCACCCCCGGCTGACTCAACCGCTGTCCCCAGTAGCAGGATTCAGAAAATAAAAAGGACAGAGAACCACACCTTGCCTCCATCTGTGCAACAGGCTTGAATGTTGTTGAGGAGTTTGCTTCAGGCACTCCAGTCACCCATGTTGCCTGGGTGCTGTTCTTTCACTTAAAAGAAGTGAAACAGGAACGCCAAGTGATTGAACTCCTTGGAGGGTGATGTAAAAGGAAAAATTAAGTTCAGGCACTCAGACTTGTCTATTTAAAGTTTAAAATCTGCTGCTGTTTGGTACTTTCCTCATTCCTTCCTCCTAATGAAAGAAAAGTGCTGATACCTCATAAGAGCTTCTGTCTCGTTCGCTTTTAATCCCATCCAGTATAGTTTTCATTGCAGATTTTGTATTTTGCATATCTAGAAGTTCCATTTCAGCTTTTTAGTATCTTCCAGTTTTCCCGTCATTGTGTTCATTTTTCCTCTACCTTCCTCAGTGTGCAAAACATGTTTGTAATAGCTGTTTTAATGTTCTTTCTGCTAATTCATCTCTGTCATTTCTGGGTCTGTTTCTACTGGCTGATTTTTTTCCTGGTTATGGGTAATATATATTTTTAATTTCTATGCATGCATGGTGTGATGGTTTGAACCCCAGAAGATCATGTTTTTAAAGCTAATCCATTCCTGTGGGTATAGGCCTGTTGTGAGTGGGAGCTTTGATTAGGTTATTTCAGTTGACACATGCCCCAGGTGGGTCTTAATCTTCTTACTGAGTCTTTATAACAGAATGAAATACAGAGAGAAAGACACAGAAGCTGAGAAAGAAAGTCACAGAAGCAGAGAGGAAGCCACTGGAGCCAAAAGCTGAAAGCAACAAAACTTGGAAGAGAAGGGAGAGACAAGAAAACGTTGCCATGTGCCTGGCCATGTGACAGAGGAGTCCCAGATCACCAGCAGCTTGTCTTCAGGAAGAAGGTATTGTCTTGATGGTACTTAGATTTGGACATGTTCGTGGCCTCAGAACTATAAGCTTGTAAACAAATAAATCCCCATTGTAAAAGGCAACCCATTTTATGATATATTGCATTTTGGCAGCCAAGCTGATTAAAACACTTGGCAAGTTTTAATTGGTTGCTGGATATTGTGAATTTACATTATGGGTACCGGATTTTGTTATAATCCTTTAAATAGTGTTCCACTCTGATCTGGCATGCAATTAAGTTACTTAGAATCAGTTTGATTTTTCTGACGATTGCTTTTAGGCTTTGTTCATTAGGTTCAGAGCAACCTACAGAGCTAATTTAGCTCACTACTAAGATGGTACCCTTCTGAGGACTCTACCTGGGCTCTGGTTACTATGAGGTCCTTGCATTCTGGTTAACAAGAACAGAACTCTGTGAGCTCTAGGAATTGTAGAAACTCTTGCTTTCCAGTATTTTTTCCCCCCAGCTTCCTGTAGTTTCTTCTCATATATGCACAAGTGAGTACTCAGCCAAAGACTCTAGGGGTCACTTCTGCAGATATTTAGAACTCTCTCTGTGAACAGTTCCCTCCCCTCTGATATTCTACCTCCCAAATTCCATCTATCCTGGCTTCCCTGAATTCTAGCCTCTCAACTCAGCAGGAGTACTAGGCTCTGTTTGAGGTCCCCCTCCCTGAGCTACAACTTTGAAACTGCCTCCAGTCAGTAAGCTGAAGTAGTCATAGGACTCAGTTATCACAATCTTGTGCTGACTATTGCTCAAGGTCTGAAAAGCATTGTGCCATATAGTTTGTCCAGTGTTTTAGTTGTTTAAGGTAAGCAGGTAAATCCCTGGTGTCCCTGTTATCCACCACTGCCAGGAACTTCAATGAAGTTCTCTCAATGCAGTTTTAACTACAAACATGATATTTTATATCATGATGTTTTCACTTAGTAAATATCAGGTAGTTTTCATTTTATTGCATAATTTTTTGAACATCATTTAAAACTATGTTTATTCATTTATCAAGCAGACATCTATTAAGTACCTCCTATCCTCCAGGCACTAGATAAAGCAGTGAACAAAACAGGTAAGGTCCCCACTCTCATAGAGATTTTTTTTTTTTTTAATCATCATTTTATTGAGATATATTCACATACCACGCAGTCATACAAAACAAATTGTACTTTCGATTGTTTACAGTACCATTACATAGATGTACATTCATCACCTAAATCAATCCCTGACACCTTCATTAGCACACACACAAAAATAACAAGAATAATAATTAGAGTGAAAAAGAGCAATTGAAGTAAAAAAGAACACTGGGTACCTTTGTCTGTTTGTTTCCTTCCCCTACTTTTCTACACATCCATCCATAAACTAGACAAAGTCATAGAGTTTTTATTCTACTAGAGAGAAGACAGAAGTAAAAGGTAAGTAAACAAATAAATGAGTAAATCATATATGATATATGTGATATAAAATAGATATAAAATAGAGCAACATGTTAGAGAGTAAGTGGGTGGCTATTGAAGATGGGTGTTTAGAGTGTTTAGAGAAGTCCTCTCCAAAGGGATGACATTTGATCTAAGTCCTGAATGATTTGTAGGAATAGCCATGTGCGGATATGGGGCAGAATGTTCCAGTCTAGAATAGAATGAGTGAAGGGAGAGTGGTACCAGATAAATCAGAGAGGTAGGCAGGGGCCAGACCATGTGGGGCATAGAATGCCAGGCATCCTATGTACCATTACACAATTGACTTAATTATTCCTGTCCCATTGAAACTTTAGGTTTCTTAATTTTTAAATGCTGTATCATAAATAACACTGCAATAAATGTCTTTGCCTTTTTTCTACACTTAGAATTTTTCAATACAGACCGATTGGCTTGGGGACACAACAGCACCCACTTCCTTGCTTTAAGGTGGAAAAAACTCTGTGGTGCCATGTATACTCCAGAGCTCCTGGAAGGAAGGATCAGGTTGAACCTACATTTCTCCTGAAACTACATCCCTGCTTAGCTTCTTACACGTCCCTATCCTGCCTCCCTCCCTCCCATTCAGTTTTATTCTAGAATAAGTTGTCTGCACAAGAATCCCCACATTAGGCTCTGTGTTTAGGAAATCTGACCTAAGATAGGATATGAACTTTTTTTTTTTTTTTAATCTTCATTTTATTGAGATATATCCACATACCACGCAGGCATACAAAACAACTCGTACTTTCGATTGTTTACAGTACCATTACATAGTGGTACATTCATCACCCAAATCAATCCCTGACACCTTCATTAGCACACACACAAAAATAACAAGAATAATAATTAGAGTGAAAAAGAGCAATTGAAGTAAAAAAGAACACTGGGTACCTTGGTGTGTTTGTTTCCTTCCCCTATTTTTCTACTCATCCATCCATAAACTAGACAAAGGGGAGTGTGGTCCTTATGGCTTTCCCAATCCCATTGTCACCCCTCATAAGCTACATTTTTATACAACTGTCTTCGAGATTCATGGGTTCTGGGTTGTAGTTTGATAGTTTCAGGTATCCACCACCAGCTACCCCAATTCTTTAGAACCTAAAAAGGGTTGTCTAAAGTGTGCGTAAGAGTGCCCACCAGAGTGACCTCTCGGCTCCTTTTGGAATCTCTCTGCCACTGAAGCTTATTTCATTTCCTTTCACATCCCCCTTTTGGTCAAGAAGATGTTCTCCGTCCCACGATGCCGGGTCTACATTCCTCCCTGGGAGTCATATTCCACGTTGCCAGGGAGATTCACTCCCCTGGGTGTCTGATCCCACGTAGGGGGGAGGGCAGTGATTTCACCTTTCAAGTTGGCTTAGCTAGAGAGACAGGGCCACATCTGAGCAACAAAGAGGCATTCGGGAGGAGGCTCTTAGGCACAACCATAGGGAGGCCTAGCCTCTCCTTTGCAGCAACCGCCTTCCCAAGGGTAAAACCTGTGGTAGAGGGCTCAACCCATCAAACCACCAGTCCCCTATGTCTGTGGTCATGTTAGCAACCATGGAGGTGGGGTAGGCGAATACCCCTGCATTCTCCACAGGCTCCTCAAGGGGGCACTACATCTTTTTTTTTTTTCCTTGTTTTTCTTTTTTTTTTTTTTTTTTTAACTTTCCCTTCTTTTTTAAATCAACTGTATGAAAAAAAAGTTAAAAAGAAAACAAACATACAATAAAAGAACATTTCAAAGAGACCATAACAAGGGAGTAAGAAAAAGACAACTAACCTAAGATAACTGCTTAACTTCCAACATGTTCCTACTTTACCCAAAGAAAGTTACCTAATATAGCAACATTTCTGTGAACTTGCTCCTACTATATCCATCAGAATTTAACAGACCATAGTCATTTCTGGGCATCCCCAGAACGTTAAATAGCTTATCTGTTCTTCTTGGATTATTGTTCCCCCTTCCTTAATTGATCTCTATTGCTAGTTCCCCTACATTCGACATTATAAACCATTTGTTTTACATTTTTCCAAGTTCACATTAGTGGTAGCATATAATATTTCTCTTTTTGTGCCTGGCTTATTTCGCTCAGCATTATGTCTTCAAGGTTCATCCATGTTGTCATATGTTTCACGAGATTGTTCCTTCTTACTGCCGTGTAGTATTCCATCGTGTGTATATACCACATTTTATTTATCCACTCATCTGTTGAAGGACATTTGGGTTGTTTCCATCTCTTGGCAATTGTGAATAATGCTGCTATGAACACTGGCGTGCAGATATCTGTTCGTGTCACTGCTTTCCGATCTTCCCAGTATATACCGAGAAGTGCAATCGCTGGATCGAATGGTAACTCTATATGTAGTTTTCTAAGGAACTGCCAGACTGACTTCCAGAGTGGCTGAACCATTATACAGTCCCACCAACAATGAATAAGAGTTCCAATTTCTCCACATCCCCTCCAGCATTTGTAGTTTCCTGTTTGTTTAATGGCAGCCATTCTAACCGGTGTTAGATGGTATCTCACTGTGGTCTTAATTTGCATCTCTCTAATAGCTAGTGAAGCTGAACATTTTTTCATGTGTTTCTTGGCCATTTGTATTTCCTCTTCAGAGAACTGTCTTTTCATATCTTTTGCCCATTTTATAATTGGGCCGACTGTACTATTGTCATTGAGTTGTAGGATTTCTTTATATATGCAAGATATCAGTCTTTTGTCGGATACATGGTTTCCAAAAATTTTTTCCCATTGAGTTGGCTGCCTCTTTACCTTTTTGAGAAATTCCTTTGAGGTGCAGAAACTTCTAAGCTTGAGGAGTTCCCATTTATCTATTTTCTCTTTTGTTGCCTGTGCTTTGAGTGTAAAGTCTAGGAAGTGGCCGCCTAATACAAGGTCTTGAAGATGTTTTCCTACATTATCTTCTAGGAGTTTTATGGTACTTTCTTTTATATTGAGATCTTTGGTCCATTTTGAGTTAATTTTTGTGTAGGGGGTGAGGTAGGGGTCCTCTTTCATTCTTTTGGATATGGATATCCAACTCTCCCAGCCCCATTTGTTGAAAAGACCATTATGACTCAGTTCAGTGACTTTGGGGGCCTTATCAAAGATCAGTCGGCCATAGATCTGGGGGTCTATCTCCGAATTCTCAATTCGATTCCATTGATCTATATGTCTATCTTTGTGCCAGTACCATGCTGTTTTGGCAACTGTGGCTTTATAATAAGCTTCAAAGTCAGGGAGTGTAAGTCCTCCCACTTCGTTTTTCTTTTTTAGAGTGTCTTTAGCAATTCGAGGCATCTTCCCTTTCCAAATAAATTTGATAACTAGCTTTTCCAAGTCTGCAAAGTAGGTTGTTGTAATTTTGATTGGGATTGCATTGAATCTGTAGATGAGTTTGGGTAGAATTGACATCTTAATGACATTTAGTCTTCCTATCCATGAACATGGAATATTTTTCCATCTTTTAAGGTCCCCTTCTATTTCTTTTAGTAGAGTTATGTAGTTTTCTTTGTATAGGTCTTTTACATCTTTGGTTAAGTTTATTCCTAGGTACTTGATTTTTTTAGTTGCTATTGAAAATGGTATCTTTTTCTTGAGTGTCTCTTCAGTTTGTTCATTTCTAGCATATAGAAACATTACTGACTTATGTGCATTAATCTTGTATCCCGCTACTTTGCTAAATTTGTTTATTAGCTCTAGTAGCTGTATCGTTGATTTCTCAGGGTTTTCTAGATATAAGATCATATCATCTGCAAACAATGACAGTTTTACTTCTTCTTTTCCAATTTGGATGCCTTTTATTTCTTTGTCTTGCCGGATTGCCCTGGCTAGCACTTCCAGCACAATGTTGAATAACAGTGGTGACAGCGGGCATCCTTGTCTTGTTCCTGATCTTAGAGGGAAGGCTTTCAGTCTCTCACCATTGAGTACTATGCTGGCTGTGGGTTTTTCATATATGCTCTTTATCATGTTGAGGAAGTTTCCTTCAATTCCTACCTTTTGAAGTGTTTTTATCAAAAAGGGATGTTGGATTTTGTCAAATGCTTTTTCAGCATCTATTGAGATGATCAATTGATTTTTCCCTTTCGAGTTTTTAATGTGTTGTAATACATTGATTGTTTTTCTTATGTTGAACCACCGTTGCATGCCTGGAATGAACCCCACTTGGTCATGGTGTATGATTTTTTTAATGTGTCTTTGGATTCGATTTGCAAGTATTTTGTTGAGGATTTTTGCATCTATATTCATTAGGGAGATTGGCCGGTAGTTTTCCTTTTTTGTAGCATCTTTGCCTGGTTTTGGTATTAGATTGATGTTAGCTTCATAAAATGAGTTAGGTAGTGTTCCATTTTCTTCAATGTTTTGAAAGAGTTTGAGTAAGATTGGTGTCAGTTCTTTCTGGAAAGTTTGGTAGAATTCCCCTGTGAAGCCATCTGGCCCTGGGCATTTATTTGTGGGAAGATTTTTGATGACTGATTGGATCTCTTTGCTTGTGATGGGTTGGTTGAGGTCTTCTATTTCTTCTCTGGTCAGTCTAGGTTGTTCATATGTTTCCAGGAAATTGTCCATTTCCTCTACATTATCCAGTTTATTGCCATACAGTTGTTCATAGTATCCTCTTATAATTTTTTTAATTTCTTCAGGATCTGCAGTTATGTTACCTTTTTCATTCATTATTTTGTTTATATGGGTCTTCTCTCTTTTTGATTTTGTCAGTCTAGCTACGGGCTTGTCAATCTTGTTGATCTTCTCAAAGAACCAACTTTTGGTGATATTTATCCTCTCTATTGTTTTTTTGTTCTCTATGTCATTTATTTCTGCTTTAATCCTTGTTATTTCTTTTCTTCTACTTGGTTTAATATTGGTTTGCTGTTCATTTTCTAGCTTCTTCAGTTGATCCATTAGTTCTTTGATTTTGGCTCTTTCTTCCTTTCTAATATATGCGTTTAGTGCTATAAATTTCCCCCTTAGCACTGCTTTTGCTGCATCCCATAGGTTTTGGTATGTTGTGTTCTCATTTTCATTCGTCTCTATATATTTAGCAATTTCTCTTGCTATTTCTTCTTTAACCCACTGATTGTTTAGGAGTGTGTTGTTTAACCTCCAGGTATTTGTGAATTTTCTAAGTCTCTGATGGTTATTGACTTCTAATTGTATTCCATTGTGGTCAGAGAATGTGCTTTGAATAATTTCAATCTTTTTAAATTTATTGAGGCTTGTTTTATGTCCTAGCATATGATCTATTCTGGAGAAAGTTCCGTGAGCACTAGAAAAGTATGTGTATCCTGGTGATTTGGGATGTAATGTCCTGTATATGTCTGTTAAATCTAATTCATTTATCAGATTGTTTAGGTTTTCAGTTTCCTTACTGGTCTTCTGTCTGGTTGATCTATCTATAGGAGAGAGTGATGTGTTGAAGTCTCCCACAATTATTGTGGAAACATCAATTGCTTCCTTTAGTTTTGCCAGTGTTTCTCTCATGTATTTTGTGGCACCTTGATTGGGTGCATAGACATTTACAATTGTTATTTCTTCTTGCTGAATTGCCCCTTTTATTAGTACGTAGTGGCCTTCTTTGTCTCTCAAAACATCCCTGCATTTGAAGTCTATTTTATCTGAAATTAATATTGCTACACCTGCTTTCTTTTGGCTGTAGCTTGCATGAAATATTTTTTTCCATCCTTTCACTTTCAGTTTCTTTGTGTCCCTGTGTCTAAGATGAGTCTCTTGTATGCAACATATTGATGGTTCATTTTTTTTGATCCATTCTGCGAATCTATATCTTTTAATTGGGGAGTTTAATCCATTTACATTCAACGTTATAACCGTGAAGGCATTTCTTCAATCAGCCATCTTATCCTTTGGTTTATGTTTGTCATATTTTTCCCCTCTATTAATATCCTTTATTGTACCCATACCGAATCTTTTTAGTACTGAACCTTTCTCCAAGTCTCTCTGTCCTTTCTTTGTTTCTCTGTCTGTAAGGCTCCCTTTAGTATCTCCAGTAGGGCAGGTCTCTTGTTAGCAAATTCTCTCAGCATTTGTTTGTCTGTGAAAAATTTAAGCTCTCCCTCAAATTTGAAGGAGAGCTTTGCTGGATAAAGTATTCTTGGCTGGAAATTTTTCTCACTCAGAATTTTAAATATATCGTGCCACTGCCTTCTTGCCTCCATGGTGGCTGCTGAGTAGTCACTACTTAGTCTTATGCTGTTTCCTTTGTATGTGGTGAACTGCTTTTCTCTTGCTGCTTTCAGAACTTGCTCCTTCTCTTCCGTGTTTGACAGTGTGATCAGAATATGTCTCGGAGTGGGTTTATTTGGATTTATTCTATTTGGGGTTCGCTGAGCATTTATGATTTGTGTATTTATGTTGTTTAGAAGATTTGGGAAGTTTTCCCCAACAATTTCTTTGAATACTCTTCCTAGACCTTTACCCTTTTCTTCCCCTTCTGGGACACCAATGAGTTTTATATTTGGACGTTTCATATTATCTATCATATCCCTGAGGTCCATTTCGATTTTTTCAATTTTTTCCCCATTCTTTCTTTTATGCTTTCATTTTCCATTCTGTCATCTTCCAGGTCACTGATTCGTTGTTCAACTTCCTCTAGTCTTGTACTATGAGTGTCCAGAATCTTTTTAATTTGGTCAACAGTTTCTTTAATTTCCATAAGATCATCCATTTTTTTATTTAGCCTTGCAATGTCTTCTTTATGCTCTTCTAGGGTCTTCTTGATTTCCTTTGCCTCCTGTACTATGGTCTCATTGTTCATCTTTAGTTCTTTGAGTAGCTGCTCTAGGTGCTGTGTCTCTTCTGGTCTTTTGATTTGGGTGCTTGGGCTTGGGTTATCCATATCGTCTGGTTTTTTCATATGCTTTATAATTTTCTGTTGTTTTTGGCCTCGTGGGATTCGCTGAACTTGATAGGGTTCTTTTAGGATTTGTAGACCAACTGAAGCCCGTATCTCTAATTTATCAGATCTACAGCTTCGTGGAGTACACTTTCTCTAAGTAACCAGCAGGTGGCATCCACGAGCCACCTGTTCTCCACAAGCCAGTTCTCCCCTGCTTAGCCTTTTTGGTGAGTGGGGGAGTGAGTCTTGTGGGGTCCAATTGGTGTACCAAGCTTGCGTGTGTAGTTGGTGTTGCCTGCCCTGTATATGGGGCATGTTTCTGGGCAGTCAGGGAGGGGGGGTGGCTCTAACAATCAAATCTCCCTGATGATCCTAGAGTTTTAAAGCTGCTGCCATAGTCTAATCCTTCAGTTCAGTCCTGCCACAGTTTGTCTCTGCCACTGACCCACAAGTCCTTGGTATTGGCGTATGGCTCCTGAGACTTGCAAGTGGGCCCCTCTTCCAGGCCGTGCACCCCGGGTCCTCTGTTGAGGGATGACTGTGCTATGTCACAGGGGAGTGCCGTCCCCCCAGGGCAGTTCTGGGCTGCTGGGCTGTGTAGGGAGGCTCCCAGTCTGCTCAACTGATGGCTGAATGGGGCTTTGTTAATTCACACTGCTCCACCTTCCCAACTCTGGGACAATCAGCTGAGGTTGCAGGGAAGGCTAATGTCTACGCCCAGTTTTGTGGTGTGTGCCTGTTATTTGAAGCACTTCCATCACACTGGGTTGTCTGGGACAGTTCTGGGCTATGGGGCTGGCGATGGGCAGGAGTGTTTCCTGTCTACCAGGATGATGGCTGTGAGCGGACACCCCCCTTTTCTTGGGAAGTTGTGGTGTTTAGTGAATTTTCTCAGCCACTGGATTATTGCCTTTTGTCTCAGAGCTCTCTTAGTTCTGCTCTTGACTTGACCTGCCCAAATTGCAAGTCTTTGAAGCTTTCTGTACTGGGCTTCTTAGAGTAATTGTTTTAGAAAAAGAAGAAAGGATTAAAAAAAAAAAAAAAAAAAAAGGGCCCTCCTCAGAGATCTAATGGGTTATTGAAATGCTAAGAGACAAAGCAACCAGGGCCATTAAGGAAAGGTCCACAGGGCAGAGAGATCAGCTTTTCTTCGGGATTTGCATATGTGCCTCAGGGCCTGAGCTCGGGCCTGAGCTCTGCCCTGAGCTCTGCCCTTCCCCTTTCTATGTTCACCAGAACTCCAAAAATCCTCCGCTTTTATTTTGGAGTTTTTCGTGTTGTTTTTTTTCTATGCCTGTCTCCTCTCTGCTGGGCTGGCTGCTCTCAGATTCTCTGGTGTCTGGTCTCTGTCTATCTATGGTTGGAGTTTGGATCAGCAGAATGAGTTTCCGATAAGGGCTGCCACTGCAGTTGTCCCTTCTCCTTCCCGGAGCTGACAGCCCCTCCTCCCACGGGACTGAGCCTGGCAGGGAGGGGCGCGGGTCCCCTGGCCGCAAAAACTTACAGATTTCGCTGATCTCAGCAGTTCCACGTTTTCATGAGTGTTGTATGAAGTATGCCCAAAGTCAGATTGCTCTGTGGTGTCCAGTCCACGCAGTGCCTAGCTTTCTACCTACTTTCCTGGAGGAGTAACTAAAACATACAGCTCACCAGTCTGCCATCTTGCCCCACCCTAGGATATGAACTTTTAAAGATTCTTAACTTATTTTCTGAATCTTTACTAGTTAATTATTACTTAAAGAATTCTATTTTTATGAACCACTATATCCACTGAAACAATTTGAAATTTATCCAGTTACTATGAAGGGTAGTAAGCACTTGGAGGTGTGGGAAGTGGCAGGTAGATAGTTGAAGGAGAACTAAAGATCCTGAGGTGAAGGACTAATTGAAGGTGCGGCTACAGGTGCAATGAGGATTAAGGTTTCATTGGATTTGGACAGGTTAGGAACACAAGTCTGTGAAGACTTAGGGGTAGCAAGACCCAACCTTAAACCAGAGTAGGCCATTTGGGAAAATACAGGTGAACTTGTTGCTCCTTTCCCTCTGCAACAATGAGAGCCTTCACATTACCTTATTGGTCCCAGAGCACATATCCCATTTCCTCTAAAGGAGTCTTCCACTTGATCCTGAAGCTCCTGTGGCTTTAATGTCCGAGGACAAGGGAACAGAAAGATTAAAGCCAGAGGTAGGTGCAGGGGTCAAAAGAAAGAGGAAAGAGGGGACCAAATTGAGATATGAGAGTGAGAGTTCAGACCAGGATAAAGTACCATGGAGCTTCAATCATGATTTGGGTTTTTGTTTCGTTTTGTTTTTTGTTTTTTTCTTTCCTCTTCTATGGGAGAAGAAGATAGCCGAATGGGAAAGTTGAAGATCAGCAGTCTGCTAACACACACACACACACACCACTGTTCATCCCCCATTCTCCTGCCTCCCCTTTCTCTCCACCTTCTACCCCTCCTTTTTTTTTTTCATTTTTATTGAGATTGTTCAGATACCATACAATTATCCAAAGATCCAAAGTGTACAATCACTTGCCCCTGGGTAACCTCATACAGCTGTGCATCCATCACACTTAATTTTTGTTCAGTTTTTAGAAACTTTTCATTACTCCAGACAAGAAATAAAGTGAAAGATGAAAAAAGAAAAAAAGGAAAGGAAACTCTAATCCTCCCCTATCCTTAACCAACCCCCCTCAATTGTTGACTCCTAGTATTGATATAGTACATTTGTTGCTGTTTATGAAAAAATGTTGAAATACTACTAACTGTAGTATATAGTTTGTAATAGGTATATAGTTCTTCCCTATATGTCCCTCTATTATTAACTTCTAATTGTATTGTCATACATTTGTTCTGGTTCATGGAAGCGATTTCTAGTATTTGTACAGTTGATCATGGACATTGCCCACCATAGGACTCAGTTTTATACATTCCCATCTTTTGACTTCCAACTTTCCTTCTGGTGACATATATGACTCTGAGCTTCCCCTTTCCACCTCATTCACACACCATTCAGCACTGTTAGTTATTCTCACATCTTGCTACCAACACCCCTGTTCATTTCCAAACATTTAAGTTCATCCTAATTGAATATTCTGCTCATACTAAGCAACCACTCTGCATTCTTAAGCCTCCTATATCTTGGTACCTTATATTTCATGTCTATGAGTTTACATATTATAATTAATTCCTATCAGTGAGACCCTGCAATAATTGTCCTTATGTGTCTGGCTTATTTCACTCAGTATATTGCCCTCAAGGTTTTGTCATCAACCCATTTTTTTTAAATATGGTTTTGTTCACTCACCATACATTCCATCCCAAGTAAATAATTGATGGTTCTCTGCATGGTCATACATTTATGTGTTCACCACCTTCACCACTATCTATATAAGGGCATCTACATTTCTTCCACAAGGCAGGAGGGAGAGTCAAAGAAGGTAGAGAGGCAAAAGAAAAAGGGAAAAAAAAATGACAGCTAGGAAGCAGCAAAAGGAAAAATAACCTTAAATCAAAGTAGAATAAAGAATCAGACAATACCACCAATGTCAAGTGTCTAACATGCCTCCCCTATCCCCCCTTCTTATCTGCATTTACCTTGGTTTATCACCTTTGTTACATTAAAGGAAGCATAATACAATGATTCTATTAGTTACAGTCTCTAGTTTATGCTGATTGCATCCCTCCCCCAATGCCTCCCCATTTTTAACACCTTGCAAGGTTGACATTTGCTTGTTCTCCCTCGTAAAAGAACATATTTGTACACTTTATCACAATTGTTGAACACTCTAGATTTCACCAAGTTACACAGTCCCAGTCTTTATCTTTCCTCCTTTCTTGTGGTGTCTCACATGTTCCCCACCTTCCTCTCCCAACTGTATTCATAGTTACCTTTGTTCAGTGTACTTACATTGTTGTGCTACCATCTCCCAAAATTGTGTTCCAAACCACGCACTCCTGTCTTCTATCACCCTGTAGTGCTCCTTTTAGTATTTCCTGTAGGGCAGGTGTCTTGTTCACAAAGTCTCTCATTGTCTGTTTGTCAGAAAATATTTTGAGCTCTCCCTCATATTTGAAGGACAGCTTTGCTGGATACAGGATTCTTGGTTATTGGTTTTTCTCTTTCAGTATCTTAAATATATCACACCACTTCCTTCTTGCCTTCATGGTTTCTGCTGAGAGATCCGCACATAGTCTTATTAAGCTTCCTTTGTATGTAATGGATCGCTTTTCTCTTGCTGCTTTCAGGATTCTCTCTTTGTCTTTGACATTTGACAATCTGATTATTAAGTGTCTTGGTGTAGGCCTATTCATATCTCCTCTGTTTGGGGTATGCTGCGCTTCTTGGATCTGTAATTTTATGTCTTTCATAAGAGATGGGAAATTTTCATTAATTATTTCCTCTATTATTGCTTCTGCCCCCTTTCCCTTCTCTTTTCCTTCTGGGACACCAATGATATGTACATTATTGTACTTTGTTTCATCCTAGAGTTCCCAGAGACGTTGCTCATATTTTTTCATTCTTTTCTCCATCTTTGCGTGTAGGCTTTCAGGTGTTTTGTTCTCCAGTTCCTGAGTGTTTTCTTCTGCCTCTTGAGATCTGCTGTTGTATGTTTCCATTGTGTCTTTCATCTCTTGTGTTGTGCCTTTCATTTCCATAGATTCTACTAGTTGTTTTTTTGAACTTTTGATTTCTGCCGTATATATGCCCAGTGTTTCCTTTACAGCCTCTATCTCTTTTGCAATATCTTCTCTAAACTTTTTGATTTGATTTAGCATTAGTTGTTTAAATTCCTGTATCTCAGTTGAAGTGTACGTTTGTTCCTTTGACTGGGCCATAACTTTGTTTTTCTTAGTGTAGGTTGTAATTTTCTGTTGTCTAGGCATGGTTTCCTTGGTTATCCAAATCAGGTTTTCCCAGACCAGAACAGGCTCAGGTCCCAGAGGGAAGAAATATTCAGTATCTGGTTTCCCTGAGGGTGTGTCTTAGAAAATTGCTCCATCCTTTGATGCCTCGGGTCACTGTGCTTTTCTGCCCAGCAGGTGATGCCTGTTAGCCTATAATTCTTGGCTGGTGTGAGGAGGTATGGCCGTGTTGCCCCAGGCTCTGGGGTCTGGTTCTGAATGGAAAGGGCCCCACCCCTTTCCTCCTAGAGAAGACAGACCCCCCAGGTGGAGGTCATTAGCATTTCAATGGTCTCGCTGTCTGCTTGTGCTGTCTCCACCCTTCCTTGAGTCACAGCTCTGGAAACTGAATATGACTGGGGCTTTCTCCACTGAGCCAAAAAAAGAAACAGATAGTCCCCTTCAGACCCAGTCCAAGGCGACCCTCCGGCTCTCCCAGGTCAGTCGTCACCCAAAGCCTCTGTCTGTTTTTTGGGGATGCGTACCTGTAGTGAGCAGTTCACACTCACTACTTAAAACCCCAGTTGGAGCTCAGCTGAGCTATATTCGCTTGCTGGGAGAGAGCTTCTCTCTGGCACCACGAGGCTTTGCAGTTCGGGCTATGGGGGACGGGGTCTCCCGACTTGGTTCCGCAGGTTTTACTTACAGATTTTATACTGTGTTCTCGGGCATTCCTCCCAAGTCAGGTTGGCGTATGATGAGTGGATGGTCTCGTTTGTCCCCCCGCAGTTATTCTGGATTATTTACTAGTTGTTTCTGTTTTTTTGTAGTTGTTCCAGGGGGACTACTTAGCTTGCACTCCTCTCTATGCCACCATCTTGCCCCGCCTCCCTTACGCCTCCTCTTTTGAAGAAAGGATGTTCGATAAGGGATCCTAGGCAGTGTCTGGAAGTACTCTCTTATTGAGAGACTGGGCAGATTCCAAACCAGGTTTCCAAGGTAGATGGCAATTCTACTGCCAAGTATATCTGAAGAGGCTGAGTTCTAAAATCATTAACAAATTCAACCAAATGTCAGGAAAATGAGAAAGGACTCCATGCAGGAAGGCAGTCAGTCTTACTCTGGGTTCTTGTGCTGTGTCTAACTATGCCAGAATCAGAATAGTAATCATTAAGAAGATACTTGAATGTGCCCTTTAGCTGTTGAAAATACACAGTTCTTCAAACTCTAAGGTGGCTCACTGTGGGAGGGCATGAACTTTGATTGCAATTCCAGGACTGTAAATGGGTCTCACTGAACCAGCCGTGGTTATGGCAATAACTACCATTTGCACAGGGCTTTATAATTTCTAAAATGCTTTCATAAAAATCATTTCGCTGCCTCTCATCTTTTAAGTAACTGCTTTTATTATTATTGTTGTCGTTTCCCTTTTCAAGTAAGGACATTGAAAGTCAGAGCAATAAAATAACTTGCCCAAGATCCCATGGCCATCAAGAGGCAAGTCTGATTCTAAATCTTGTACACTTCTCACTAGTGCCCTACCTTGTCCTATTCTCTACTCACTGGAATCTGCTTGTGTCCTGACGTTCAGGGCTAGGAGTTCTAAGATCCTAGAAGTGGCAGTAGGGAGTTGGCTATCTGTGGGCTCCTGAAAGCCTCCCCGCTCTCTCTCTTAAGGGGGACTCCTCATACTTGCTGGAAGAAAAACATTCAGTCCCACCCTCTTTCATTTTAGGGTCCAGTTCCTGACTCCCTGGCCCCCAGAAGGACTTCTTCCTCTGCCTGATTTGCTCCTCGGCTGTTCCCAAGGTGTCAGGCCTCTCCATATCAAAGGACAAAGGTGAGATGTGTGAACCTTCTCTTGGGAACAAAAGCACTGACTCCATGTAATTCCTCGGGAATGTAGGGAGTGAGTGGGGTTGTCTCTAGTCACTGTGGATGTTGAGCACATTATTTTGTATCTCTGTCTCCTCTGGCTCCCCTCCTTCTCCCCTACCTCTAGAGCTGCCTATCTACTTATCTGGAATGATGGAAGGTCATTTCTTACTCTCATTACCTTAAATTAGGTGTTATTAGAAAGGTAAATGATCTGCTGAAAATAAATAAAAATACCTAACACATTCCAGAGACAAATTTAAATGATTTTTAGATAATCTGCCCCATTGGATTATCCAAGCTACTGCTGCTCCCCCTAGCAGGAATAATTGAGAACTGACATTAAAAAAAACAAAAAAAAAAAAAACAAAAAAAACACAACCCACCTGAAGCCCAAAGCCCTAGGGCTCAACAACTTGCAGGCCATGTGTGTAGAGCTGACCATGGCAGAGAATTTATAGTGATAGCATTTGGGAGAATGTGTCATCCAATAAATGTGGTAGTGTTAATTTAAGCATTTGCAAGCTCTGACTCATAGCAAAGCATGCTGTGCTCTGGAGACAGACTCAGCTCTGGACTGGAGGCAGTCACCCAACAGGCTTGGGAAGCTTTTTAATCCTTACCAGGACCTGATTACCATCGCCAGCCCAAACCGTCAGTGAGCACACATGCCCTGCTGAGATTCCCAGGCTGGGATGTGTGAGGGCAAGGCATTAGAAGAGTCTCTAGACTACAGTCTCATAGGAATGGAGGCAGTTTATAAGAGTCAGGGAGGGAAGAGTAAAGGACTGGGATGGTAGCAGTGGTGGTGGTGATGGAGGGGCAAGAGGCGGGAGAGCTGGCTTGGCACCAGGAATCAAAGCAGTCATGCCTGCCATTCCTTGGCACCGCAGAAGCAGGCTTAAGCAGCCATGCCCATGCCTGAAGTTCTGTTGGCAAAGCCAAGAGCTCCCTGGAGGGTGTTTGGCGCTAGAAGATTCTCTGATCCACAACACTGAGCTCTGACTTTGGAGAGTCCTACTTGGTTTTGGAGGCAACGAGGCAGAGATATAAGGAAAAAGAAAAGACTTTCCCCTGAGGAGCTGTTGCTGCAATGTGGGGAGTTCTGGGCCCAATGCCAGTGCCCCTGGAGGTGTTTGGCCCAGGCTGAGGAGGTGCTCCGTGAACTAGACAGCTTTTAAGTTCCTCCCATTCCTAACATTCTGTGATTCCAAATTAATAGAGGAGACTGGATAAGCACCTGTGGAAAATATACACATGCTAAGCAATAGGAAATGTCAGGAGAGAGTAAACCTTGCCTTCCTGTCTTGAGTAAGCTCTCTTATCGATTATGCTCCTTGCCAGGCCCCAGACCACAGTCAGCAGGGATGGAGACTGTTAGGAGGTAAGGGCTGGATACAGGGAATGAAGGGTGTGGGTAAGAGAAAAGGCAATTGATTCTATCCAAAATTTCAGAGATCTGGTTATGAAGAGACTGGAAAGAGAAAACTCTATAAAAAGAACTCTTTTTTTTTTTTAAATCCAAGCCTGAAAATCTACTCCCTTCTCCTGGGGAGAGAGAATCAGCTGTTTTGGTCAAAATTTCAACTTCATAAAGGCTGAGAAGATGATTCAGGTCTTCCCCCTGCAAAGGTGGTTGGTGGTGAGAAAGGGGTGGTGCAGAGGATTCAGGCCTGATCTGGGCCTTGTCTGCAGTGATTTAGGAGCCCTGGATCCTGCCTTCTAGGGGTAAAAAAAAGCCTGAGATAGGTTCACCTCGAGTTTCTGTCACAAACAGACAGGCAGTTGCCATGTGGATGTACTGAGGATGTGGCACAATTACAGGAATGGGATTCTGTGACTGCTTGGTAAAAGTCTCAAATGAAAAGCATTTGGAGGTTAAGCTTAGGGAAGGGGCAAGGCGTGGATGTTCTCAGGCAAGGTCTGCTTGACTGACAAAAGGGAGCTATTTTCTGTCTTGGGCATGATCTACAAATATACCTATGTGTGTACTAATCTGATCTGCAGTGATGGCACAGCTTTTAAAAACTCAAGTTTGTCAAATCTCCTTTGATGGATCAGAAATAGCTGAGGTTATCTTTTGAGCTCTTAATACCTACAGAGGCCAGGTAGTGAGTGCATTGGAAAGCAACTTGGTTCTGTTGCCATAAAGAGCTATTCAGATTCTGACTGGTTCACTTACTAGTCAGGTGTCTCTTTGAATAAGTTACTTGACCTCTCTGATCCACAAATTCCTTATTGATATAATGAGGACAATCATCTATTTCACAGGTTTGGATGGAGAATTAAATGTGACAATATAAAGCACTGGTCAAAAGTCACCCTGAAAAGACTTAACGTGGACATTTCTCCAAAGAAGATATACAAATAGCCAAAAAGCACATGAAAAGATGATCAACATCATTAGTCATTAGGGAAATGCAAATCAAAACCACAATGATATACCATAATAGAATGGCTATTATTTTTAAAATGGAAAATTACAAGTGTTCATGAGGAGGTGGAGAAATAGGAACCCCGCATGCATTGTGGTGGAAATGTAATTGGTGCAGCTGCTGTGGAAAACAGTTCGGCAGCTTCTTGGAAAGTTAAGTATAGAATTACCATATGACCCAGAAATCCCACTTTTAGATATATACCCCAAAGAATGGAAAGAAGGGACTTGAACAGATTTTTGTATACCATTATTCACAGGAGCATTATTCACAGTAGCCAAAAGGTAGAAAGCAACCCAAGTGTCCATCAACCAATGCATGGATAAACAAAATATGGTATAGCCTCCAATGGTATATTATTCACCCATAAAAAGGAAGGAATTTCAGATATATACTACAACATGGGTGAATCTTGAAGACATCATGTTGAAAGAAATAGGCCAAATACAAAAGGACATCCATTGTATGATCTCATGTAAATGAAAAAACTAGCAAATGCAAATTCATAGAGGCAGATAAAAGATTACAGCTTGCCAGGGGTGAAGGTGGGGGTAGAGAATGGGGAGTTAATGTTTAATGGGTACAGAGCTTCTGTTTGGGGTGACAGCAAGGTTTCAGTGAAGGATGGCAGTGATGGTAACATAACATTGTAAATGTAATTAACACCTCTGAATTGTTTACTTGAAAGTGGTTGAAATGGGAGATGTTAGCTTTTCTATATGTTACCACAATTAAAAAAAAAAAAAGACATAATCACATTGCTATGCAAATGCAGGGGGAAGAAAAGTAGCTCTGTTTATTTTATTTCTGTGTTTTTCCAAGACACAGTGGAAGGGCAGGACTCAAGATGGAGATAGATCAAGGAGCTGGATCAAGGAGTTGGCTGGTCTGGTGGGGCTAGCCTGGGGCCTTGTCACCTGTGCTTTCCTCTAGTGAAGCGTCATGTAGAGGGGACCCCACTGAACTCAATGTGCCCACCCAAGACTTTAGCCCCTCTCCCCCAGACACTCCCCTCCAGTGCACTGAACCTGTGACGGGCCCAGACACGCAAGACACGTGGCCCATACTTCAGCACTGCCTTTGGCAAACAGCTGAGCTCAGGTAACTCCCTCTGACTCCGCTTCTCTACTGTACCTTGTCAGTGCAGCACGCAGGCAGTTTTAAAGCCCAGGGATGGTGCCTTGGGCCTGTCTGTAGTTGTGTCTTTTTGACATCAACAATGTGGGTTGAGAAATGAAAACTAATTTGGAAAAGGAAAATGTTAGTTAAGATAATGTGAACAAAACGCCCAGTAGATTGATAGATTTTCATTTTTCTTTTGACTTTTCAGCATTATTTGAGTGTGTTCTTGTATTTAAATGTTTCTGTAAGGGCTAAAGTGTGTCATCCAAGAAAGAGAAATCAGAAGTCTTGGGTTCCAGCTCCAGCTCTCATTAGTCAAGAGAGACTTTGGGCAAATCCTTTAATCTTACTGAGCTTCAATTATCCCATCTGTAAAATGGGGAGAATAGTGCTTCTTTCACAGAGTAATCATTAGGATCAAACAAAATAATGAATGCAAATGCCCTTAATGAACTGGAAGAAAAAAGTGATATGAATGGATGCTATTGTTTTTATGTCAAGTGTTGATATATTATAACCAGGTTGATTTCTTAGGCCACCTAGTTGATTTCTTCGCAGACATCTGAGGCTCCCCTACTCCTCTGGCTCATTCAATCCTTATCTCAGTCTCACCTGGGTTACAAAGACCAAAACACTGTGTGTCCCACTGCACCTGAGATGGCTCAGATTTCCTGAAGGGCCATTAAGGCTCTTAGGAACAGGAGTGATGATTACAACCTGCTAGTGTGGGGAGCCTTTCTCCTCCTTCCTCACATACACTCTAAGAGCTCCTGTTGCTCCAGTAAAGCACTCCTTGGCTCTTCCCTGACTTTTCCTCAACAAGTATTATTTTGGCAAAACAACAATGACAACTACAACAACAAAAGATTCACGGGATATGGGGAACAGGATGCTGACCACCATGGCCTCCAAGTTGCCTCACCTACAAACTTTCCACAAACACTAGAATAAATCCAATAAGGAAGATAGTCTCACCCTCTAGCTCTCTCTTTGCTTTTCTTCCCCTGCATGCCTCTTTCAGAGACCACAGAGGTTGTAGAGAACAAGGCTAAAGCACACAGCATGAAAGCTAAATACTAGGCTCAATTCCCAGTCATTATGCTTGAATGTGAGTTTACTATTACTTGTTCAACTCGTTTTGAGCATAAACTGCCTTGTCCTAACTATAAAATAATAAATATTTGTTGTAAAAAATTTAGAAAATATAGAAAATGATAAAGAGGAAAAAAGGAATTACCCATAATTCCCCTGCTGCTAACAATTTAGCTGTGTTTCCTTCCATTGATTTCCCTGTTCTCAAAATATGGGTGATGTATATCTACTGTTTGTGTATTTTTTCCCCTTAATATCATGACATGAAAATTTTCCCATATTGCTAAAATTCTTAAAAAAACATGGATTTTAATGGCCACAAAATGTTTTTTATAGAGATGAATCATAATTATTCAACCAATTCCCTATTGTTCAACATTTAGACTGCTTTAATATTTTTCCATTAAAAATAACAGTTATTAATATCCTTGTACATAAGTGTCCATGTCTCTGATTATTTCCTTAATATAAAATACTAGAAATAGAACTACTGGGTCAAAGACTAGGTGCGTTTCTAAGAGTCTTGACGTATGATGCCAAATTGCCCTCAAGAAAATATGTTCCAGTTTACTCTCCTACTCATTTCACCTCACCCCCACCAGAGCTGCATATTATCTCTATTTTAATCTTTGCTATTTTAACAAGTGAAAACTGACTTGACTTATTTTTATATGGATATCCTGTCCTTTCACTCCAGGCATGTTACCTATTTGTTTGTTACTGATTTGTTTATTGCATATGCCCTGTCTACTTCCAAAGAAAATTTGAAGTGGTTCCAACTAGATAATAAGCCCTTAAACCCAGGAATTTTCTCTTTATAGCTTTTTGACTGGCACAGTGTGATTCACGTAGCAGATATTTGATACACGTTTGGGGTTATTTTGAACTATATATAGATAGATGCCCGCTAACAAAATAGGGCATTGTCTCTTTTGCTGATGTATATGCTCCTATTTTGTCCCATTCTCCCAACTGTCATTGCTTTTATGGTATATATCATGTATTTAACATTTTATTTTATACTTCTATAATTATTTAGTAATTTATTGAGAGAAAGAAACAAAAAACAGATAAACAAAAACCTTGTTTCTTCAGTTGGATAATCAGTTACTTAAGGTCAGGGAATATGTCTATTATTTTTCTTAGAAGAAATAAACACAGCATCAAGCACATCATGGATATTTACTTTATCATTCATTCATTCATTCATTTAACAAGCATTGCTGAGTGTCTATTATATGTCAAGCATTACACTCAATGCTGAGGAAGTTAGCTCACAGTCTAATGCAGTGGGGTGCAGGGGCACTCAGGATGCTATGGGAGCATTAGAGAAAAACTTCAAGCCTAGATTGGAGAAATCGAGGAGGGTTTCCTGAAGGAGGTACTGATTGACGGGCCAATAAATAATGAGGCTGAGGGGCTGGGTGTTTCAGGAAGAGAAAGTAGCATCTACAAAGTTATAGTAGACAAGGAAAGTATAGAGCTTGGAAGAATTTGGTACTGGTGTAACCTATCCAGAACTTAAAGAGGGGCAGAAAAAGTTGCCAGAAATAAGGCTGGAGAGGTAGGCAAGGGTCATTATGTGCACAATTAGCAAGGAAATGACAAGTTTCCAGCTTCATCAGTCTGTGTGTGTAGAGGCAATTTCATTAGCATCAATATCCAGTTCTCACAAACTCTCAATCCCACCCACTTGATTAAAGAAAGTCAAGATCCCTTGCAGGCAGGCAAAGTTATTTTCAGGATCTTTTCTACCAAATATTTAGGGGACTCCTTAGGGTTGTTTTCATGCTCCAATGAACCAACTAGGTTATTACTTGCAACTACATCTCACCAGGCTGGAATTCTGAAATCCCAGGCCTTAAAGTTCAACAGGGGTGCCAACACAAGGCTGGAACATTTTCCTATCATTGGCACAAATACCTGGGATCTCGTGAGTTTCTTAAAGTTGAAAGCAGAGCACCACTGGTATATCTAAAGACCAGGGAATATTGCCACTGCTCTAGCAAAGTGTGAAGGAAAATACTCTCATTTGGGTATGGCTCAATTAAAGGTCCCACAGCAAGTCTTCTTGACTCCAATGTAACAATTCTTTAAATTTCCTCCCAAGCTCCCTTTCTTCCAGGAGCTACATGTACCATCAAAGTGTCTAGGTGAGACAAGTTCCAGTATCAGCTTCCACAGTGAACCAAGAAATACCATTCTCTTTGGGCACTCTGGTCCAAATGCGAGGTTTGATTCAAAAAGCCAAATGCCTTCACCCAATATGAGTTAGTTCTCAGAGCCTCCATTGTCCCCACTTGCCTCCCTTGGGACCACCTCAGCCATCAGACATCTGAAATCCAATGAGCAACATGGTTCATACTCTTTTCTCATGAAGCTGTTCTACCTCTGTGTAAATCAGTAGATGTCACTGGATACATGGGGAGAAGGGAGTTGCCTAACTGTCCTTATCAAAGGCATCTGAAACCACCTCCAATATACCTTGTTTTGTTAAGGTATTTTTCATTTATTCTGTAGGCAATGAGGAGCCAAGGAAGTTTGTATTTACTATATAGTTTGATGATTAATATTCAAAGAGCTCTCAGAAATTGATTAGAAAAGACAAGCCTAATAGAAAAGGGTAAATGATATGAATAGGTAATTCAAAGAAAAGAAAATACAAATGTCCAATACACATATTAAGATATTCAATATCACTATCAGTCAGGGAAATGGAAATTAAAGTAATAATGTAATATAACTTTATACCCTTCAGATTGGCAAAAATTAAAAAGAAAGATAGCACTTAATATTCGTGAAGGTAAAGAAGAAACAGGTAATCACACATTGCTGTGGGAAATATGAATTTCTATAGCCATTTTGGCAATCAGGCAAAGATTATACAATTTAAATACATATGCCCTTCAACCCAGCAATCCCGCTGCTGGGATTTTAGTCTATAGAAATAAAAGCAGCAGCACAAAGAATACATGTACAAAAGTGTTTATTACTGCATTATTTGTAGTTGGCAAAACATTGGAAACAAAGTGAATGCCTACCATTAGGGGAATGATTGAATAAATAACAGTGTGTGCATAACATGAATATTATGTAGGTATTTCAAAATATAAGTTAGATCCATACTAATTGACTTGCAGGGATTTCAAAGAAATGTGATTAAGTGGGGAAACATATGTAAAGGTATATAAAAAGACCTTTACCAACACAAAACAGCAACCCAAAAACCGCTTACGGTAGCATGTGTTTGTGTGCACGTGCGAGTTTGTAATCTGATGGTTGCCTACCTAAATCCATTCTCTCTTTCTTCCTTACTAATAGAATCTTCATTTTTGGATGCCCAACTGGAAAAATACATTTCCCAACCTGCTTTGCAGATATGAGTGGCCAAGAAGATATAAGTGGAATTTTTAGATGGAGTGTTTGGTGAAGCTCTTTTTGCCCTTGGTCTTCCCCTTTTCTTATATGAAATAGGATCTGATATCTGGAGTTTTCACAGTCATTTATAACTCTGAAGATATGACAGTATGAAAGATTGTAGGGCAGAAAGTTTGAAGGAAACTGGCACCCTGATCGCTTTGCGGAGTCACCATACCACTCCTGGACTTCTTATGTTGAAGAATAAATCTTCAAGTGATTAAACCTCTGTGTAACCGAGAAGGTAGGATTTAAGAAATGATTATGATTATTGAATCATTATATAGACATTTCTTTTTACTTTCTAGTGTATTAAAATAGCCAGAGGGAAATACCTGAAATTTCTGAGCTGTAATCCAGCTGCTTTGACCTCTGATAATGATTGTGTAACTATATAGCCTTTATCTTGCAATTGTAAGAATCTAGTATCTGACCTTTACTTGTACCCCTTTATCCTGTTTTTTGACTTTAGAGTCTTATGATCACTAAAGACAGCCCCTAATGTTTATTAACAAAGGGACTTGAGATAGCACAGAACTAACTCATCCCAATTCCAAAACTATCTTGATAGACATACATTCTGTGACTAAGCACGTAGACAATCTGTCCATGCTCAATAATGAGATCATCTCTAACCTGGTCATCTCAAGCCATTGTGCTCATTATCCTAAAACCTGCCCATCCTTTGATATTATAAAACTATCAGAATTACTGTAGTTCAGGAAAAAGACTTTTAGGCCAATAGGCTGTCTAATCTCCTGCTTTGCACCTAGCAATAAACTCTTTCTCTCTTTGAAACCCCAGTGTCTCAGGAATTGGTCATTTGAGTACATCGGGCAGAGAACCCAATTTGTTTGGTATCATCCATAGTTGGATCACTGTTACTGGAAGTCAAACACAGTGTATGGTTATATAAACATGAAAAAAAGATTCAAAAGTATATATACCAAGTTATTAGCATCAATTACCTGGAGTGAGATGCAGGGAGTAAAGTAAAGGAAAAAAGATTATTTAAATAAAGTCTGCCTTTCATAAACAAACAAACAAAACCCAGCACTATGATATTATCCTATTTGTTCACGATTATATACAGGCATACCTTCAAGATATTGCAGGTTGGATTCCAAACCACTGCAATAAAGCATGTCACATGAATTTTTTGGTTTCCCAGTGCATATAAAACTACACTACATTTTTGTCTTATCAGTATGCAATAGCATTATGTCTAAAAAAACAATGAAATACCTTAATTAAAATGTGACACAGAGATGTAAATTGAGCACATGCTGTTGGAAAAATGACGCTGATAAGACTTGCCACAAACCTTCAATTTGTGAAAAAGACAATGTCTGTAAAGTGCAATAAAAGTGATGCACAATGAAATGAGGTATGCTTGTATTGCATTGTAAAGAATTTGGTATCCAAAAAGTATGGCCTTTTTTCTGGCTCCTGGAAAGGTAACCTCTACATCCTTGGAAAGTCCCATGATAGCAATGTCTTTTGTTATTCATGATGGGCTCAGGACCACATCTGATAATTCACATGCTAATGAATGAAGTGTGGGGCAGCCACACCTGTAGTTTTAGGGTGGGGGCTGGCCACACCAGGAAGACCAATCCTGTGGTTAGGGGGTTTGGACTTTAAACCATAGTAAATCAGCCTCACCTCCCCGACCTCTGGAAGGGGGTGTGGATGGAGATTTAGTTAATCCATGTAGGCACTGATTCCACCAAGCATGCATACGTAATGAAACCCCATATAAACTTTGGACACTCAAAAGTTGGGTGAGCGTCCATGATTCAGAAAATATATCAATGTGCCTGGAAGGTGCTGCTTTCCCATTTCACATGGAAAGGAAAGGGAAGCTTAGGGTTGAGACCCTCCCAGACTTCACCCTATGCCTCTCTTCTTTTGACTTCTTATTTGCATACTTTTACCATAACAAAACCATAATTGTAAGTATAACAATTCTATGAGCCATTCCAAGGAATTATTGAACCTGAGGGGGATGGGAACCCTCAAATTTATAGCTAGTCAGAAGTGTGGGTGTCGCTGGGGACCCACAAACTTGCTGCTGGTATCTGAGTGAGTGCAGACCTGCAGGGTTGCCCTTAAGCTTTGGAGTCTGGCCTAACTCGAGGTAGAATCAGAATTGAATTGAATTGCCTTGCAGTTGGTGATTGAAGTTACTGCAATATTTTCAGTTGGTGTCAGAAGTTAGTTTTTGCAGCCTCTCCCTCTCTCTCCACATACTCTGTTTCTCTCTAGACCCCCTTTGTCCCTACTTAAACTTTTATCTGCTTCAGGGCCAACCTGAGGCATCTGAATCCCAATAAGGGACAAAGTTCAGACCCTTCTCTAATATGACAACATAAAGATATGCACTAAAGGATGACCACCAAAAGGTTAATAGGGTTACCTCAGGATTTCAAGTGGTCATTTCTTTCAACAAACAACAAAAAGACTGGAGTAAGGTGAGACTGGAGTGAGATGAGACTGGAGGCAAGATAAATTAAGAGGGCATTTTAGTAATCTGCGTAAGAAATGATGATGGATAATGACAATGGAGATGGAGAGATGTAGAAAGGTTTAAAATTAAGGAGTAAAACCAATTGGACATGGTGACTGATCAGAAGAGAGGAAGAAAGAAGAGTTTCTTGCTGAACCAGTGGATTGAGAGGTGTGCTGTTTGCTGAGATGGAAACATAGGAAGAAAAGCAGCTACTGGGTGGAGGTCACATAGCATCTTCAAAGTATTGATGCCTAGACCCCACCTTGAACCAGTCTCTAGGCATGTAATGCAGATGATTCTAAGGGACAGTAAGGCCTGAGAACTACTAGTGGAGACCCAAAATGATGCTCTGGAGGACACCATATTCAAAGTGTAGGCAGAGGGTGGGAAGACCTGGAACTCTGAGACTAAGAGAACATGGTCAGAGAGAGAAGGGGAAACCAGAGGAGACTGTGTCCTGGAAATCAACGGAAGAGGAAGTTTCCAATACCTAGTGCTGTGTCTAGTGCATAATTGGTGCTTGATAAATATTAACTAAATGACAGAAGAAAGGAGAGGACAATGGTGTCAAATATTGCTGACGAGTTAAGCAAGATAAGGGTATAAAAGTGTCCAGGGGCTTTAGCATCAAAGGAGTCATCTTTAATCCTTATGGGGTCAGTTTTTGTTGTTGTGTGGTAAAGGGTAAGAGCAAAAGTACAATGGGTTAACTACTGAATGGAAGATGACAAACTATTCCATCAGAAAGCTTGCTTATGCCTTAGAAATAAACATCTAAGACATAGTTTGTGATATTGGAAATTGCTCACAACATAACACCAAGTGAAAAGTGGGATACAAAACTCTACCTACGACACATGAGCCTCATTCTGATAAAAATTGAGGCAGAAAGAGCTGAATTAGGAGTTTAGGTTCTAGAGCCAGACTTCCTGGGATTGACTCCAGACTGTGCCAGTGACTTGGTGTGCAACAACTGGAATGTGGTCAGCCTGGCACACAGAAAGAGCTCGGAAAAATGTTAGTTATTCAGTGTTAGATATGTACACATGGAGACAAAGTATCTTTGGAAGAGGATACCCAAAAATGGGTGGTAGGATTAAAGTTTTCTCCCACAGCATTTTCTTTGTTTTCCAAATATCCTATAATGAATTTCTGTTACTTTTATGATAAGAGAAAAGCAAAACAAAACAAACAAACAAAAAACAATGGTTAACAACAAAAAGAAAACAGAAATAAAAGGTAATAGCTAATGAGTATAGGATTGATATTTCATGTGTTTGTGATGGGACAGATGGGCAGATGCTTGTCCATGGTTTTGGTGAACTATACTGAAGGGAGCTGAGGATGATAACTGAGGCAACAATGTTTCTGAGGAGGAAAATGGAAATGGGCATGGGTGCAGTTTGAAGAATTAGACCTGGACAGGACATCTTTTCCTCTGAGATTGTAGGAAAGAAGTTGTGAGTAGATATAAATACAATAATCTGTAGGTACAGAGAGGAGAGGTTGAGGAGTTCAAGATTATCATTCTTAACACTGAAGACAGCAAGGCTGTCTGCTGAAAGGGGGAGATTTTGAATAGCCCTCATAGAGAATGGAGGGAACTGAAACACGAGGCATTGCCAAGTGGCACCAAGGGCCAGGTCTTGACTGGAGACAATGACTGCCATGGCCTGGACCTGTGAGACTGATTTCCTCCAGCAAGGCTTGGTAGACCCAGAGTGGAAGCAGAGGAGTGGCTGGATTGACCCAGGCTCATAATCTATAAAGCACATATAGCAGGAAAATCAGGGAGTGTGGATGCTTAGAATGACAGAGGACATACCATGTGGTTCAGGCAGGATACGGAAGAAAAACATGCAAGGAGGTACACTGGGTTGGTAGAAAATGGAAGCACTGCAGATCTTGATAAATCAAAGAATAGGTATAGTCAGGATTAAGCTCTTTGGAGGAACCAGTCACTTCCGAATAGTGAGCCAAATGTCTGATTGTATCTACACACATGAACTCAGGCTACAGTGAGTGGGACTTACTTCCATTGGAACTTATTGTCAAATGGGTCACATCCGGGAGAATTGCCATTAAACAGAATTTTTTCCAAAGAGGGATTACAGGTGTTTCCCCTCCAGTAAATTAAATCTCTAATAGCAGAAGTAAAGGAAGCACATGTACACTCATACACAGACTGAATATAATACTGGCCTCTAATCAAAAATCATCAGGAAGTCAGACTTCAAGGCAAGCTTTCTGTCCTGAAATGACTCTTTCATGATCAGATATTGCAGGTATCAAAGAGAAGAGGCATACTGGATCTTTTGCAAGTTCCTGAACCCAGAAGCCATGGGGTTCTGAGAGACCAATTGGAGAACCAGATGAATAAGTGAATAGTTAATCCTGATCTGGGCCTTAAAGTTTGAGTAGGATTTCTGTAACTGAAAGGGAAAAGGAGTGGAATTCATAGGGGAAGCCATTCAAAGATCTAAAGGAAGCCATAAGCATGTGACCTGTGTGGTGGAACAGTGGATACATCGGCTGACCTGAAATTTACATTTGGGGGGATACTGGAAGAGAATTTTTTTCATTGTGGTAACACATATAACATAAAATTTTCTATTAACCACTTTCAAGTACACAATTTAGTGATATGCATTACATTCACAATATTGTGCTATCATCACCACCATCCATTACCAAAACTTTTTCATCACCCCAAACAAAACTCTGTATCTATTAAGCAATAACTCTCCATTCTCCTCCCCCCAGTCCCTGATAATTGTAATCTACTTTCTGTCTTTATGAATTTGCATATTCTAGTTATTTCATGTAAGTGGAATTTACAATATTTGTCCTTTTGAGTCTGGTTTATTTCACTCAACATGATGTCTTCAAGATTGGGACAGAATTTTTTAAAGAAACAATGATTATATAGACAGAAACACTGAAGACATACATTTAAAAAATAAATTCCTTGAACATAATCTGTACTCATACTTACTTTTTCTACTTGATAAATTTAGAAGATAGTATTTCCTCCTTAGTAGAATGGTTTAAAATGTTGAGCCCATAAGGAAACATTTTTAGAACAGTTCCACCATTTCCCCTTTCTCTTCATCAAGGCTTGGTTTGGGCTCTGGCATGGTCAGCAGGGATTAATGGGGCCAGAGTGAGAATTCAGCCCTGCTATCACTGGTGGGAACCACCAAGGTTGTAGTTCCAAGGATTTGGCTCCAGAGTGGCCAGGATACATACAAGGGGCAGGAGCAAATAAGTAAATATGTTGATGATAATAGATGACAATTTTCTCACTTTTAGTGAAGGGAGTACAAATATGGAAAAGGGAAGGCTACAATAACCATTGTGATGTTGGATGGGAATTGGATGTATTGGTGAGAACTCATTGTTTTTAAAGTGTGTGTGTATGTATGTGTACATATGTATATTTCCTAGCTCTGTCCACTGAGAGCCTAGAAGCAATGACACCCCACTTAGAAATGAGCACATTGAGAATCTACATCCTAGTTTCTGAATATCATCTGCCGCTAAAGGGAATCAAGGATCTTTGGAGAAATAGCTGATTCCAGGGCAAAGGCAGAGAAGTGTAAGATGAACCTGGAAGACTTTTTGGAACCAGAAGTAAAAAGTGCTCAAAGAATAATTGGGACATATCAAAAGGATACAGGAGACAATGTGAAGTGGCTCTGGGACAATTTGAGGATCAAAACAAATAATAGTAACAGATTGTAAGTTTTTGAGTAATATAGGAATCCATGAGTCTGTAATCACACATATGATTAAGTAAGTAAATAAAGAAATAAGGGTAAGGATAGAAATGAAGAAAAGCATTACTTTATAGTATAAATGAAGAAGGAATGATGGAAATAGGAAATCACTCTTTGGCAATTTAGCTTAGTAATAATTGATTCAGGCAAGAATCATCAATCAGTGCTAAAACTGGTGGGTGAAAGTTTTATGAAGAACAAGATATTTACATAGTCTCAAAATATCTTCCCACAAAATACCTGGCAGAATAATCTTTTAACCATGTCATAAAAGTTCACATCACTGGGAATGGGACAAACTGTCATTGTGCACCTCCTATATGATGTAATGATAAGAATACAGCATCATTTCTGCCCCAAATGCACAAATCATGAAGAAACATCAGACAAATGCAAATTGAAGACATTCTGAAATGTAACTGACTTGCACTCTTAAAAATTGTCAAGGTCATGAAAGAGAAGGAAATAGTGGAGAATTTTTCCAGATTGAGGGAAAATTAAAGTGACATGGGAACTAAATGCAACTTGTGATCCTGGCCTGCATTCAGAAACTCTAAAGGGCTTTTTTTGGGCAAAATCAGCTAAGTCTGAATGGGGTCTATAAATAATGTATTGATTTCTTGATATTGATTATCATACTATGGTTTTGTAGGAAAGTGTTCTTGTTTCCTAAAATACACAAGATACATTAAGAGGTAATGGGACATTATGTCTGCAATTTATTCTTTTGTTGTTGTTGTTGTTTTGAATATTAATAAAGCTAAGGTTTAATTAAAAGTGGCATTTTGAATGTTATTGCATGATAAAACATAAATTTAAGTTGTTTTATAAGTGGTTAAGAAAGGATAAACATTGCCATGCTGGATTTTACCATCAGTCTTTAGTTTTTTTTAATGCAATTTTATTGAGACATATTCAAATACCATACAATCATCCACAGTGTACGGTTGTTCACAGTATCATCATATAGTTGTGCATTCATCACCACAATCAATTTTTGAATACTTTTCATTACTCCAAAAAATAAAAATAAGAATAAAAATAAAAGTAAAAGAGAACACCCAAAATATCTCATACCCCTCCTCACCCCTATTATTCATTTACTTTTTGTCCCCATTTTTCTACTCATCTGTCCATACACTGGATAGAGAGATTGTGAGCCACAAGGTTTCATAATCACACGGTCACACTGTGTAAGCTCTATAGTTATATGATCATCTTCAAGAATCAAGGATACTGGGTTGCAGTTCAACAGTTTCAGGTATTTCCTTCTAGCTGTTCTAATATACAAAAAAACTAAAAAGGGATCTCGGTATAATGCTAAAGAATAACCTCCAGAATGACCTCTCAACTCCATTTGAAATCCCTCAGCCACTGAAACTTTATTTTTGATTCATTTCTCTTCCCCCTTTTAGTCCAGAATGCTTTCTCAATCCTAAGATGCTGGGTCCAGCCTCATCCTCAGGAGTCATGTCTCATGTTGCCAGGGAGACACTCATGACATGTATATTTGTGTGCTTCATGTTGTCCTGAGACCCTGCTCATATTTTTGCATTCTTTTTCCCTATCTGTTCTTTTGTGTGTAGGATTTCCAATGTTCTATTCTCTAGTTCATGAATCCTTTCTTCTGCCTCTTCAAATCTGCTGTTGTATGTCTCCATTGTGTTTTTCATCTCATCTATTTTGCCTTTCATTCCCGTAAGTTCTGCTATTTGTTTTTTGAAGCTTATGAATTCTTCTTTATGGTCACCCAGTGTCTTCTTTATATCCTTCATCTCTTTTGCCACATTTTCCTTCAGCTCGCTGATTTGATTTAGAAGATTTGTTTGAACATCTTTAATTAGTTGTTTCAATTCCTGTATCTCACTTGAAGTGTAAGTTCATTTCTTTGACTGGGCCATATCTTCATTTATCCATGTGTGAATCATAATTTTTTGTTGTCTAGGCATCTGGTTTCCTTGAAACAAACAAACAAACAAAAAACCCCAAAGATCCAGTGTAGGTTGTTTTAGATCTTAACAGTGTATGTTCATAATTAGGAACACTAAGAAAAATGTTTCTATTTCTTTCAGTGTTTCTAAATGTAAAAAAAACTGTCAGGAAAAAACCTCTCTTTCTGAGCATAATGTGTAATTATAAATGTAATAAAATAGTTGAAAGCTGCAGTATGGAGTAGTGATTAATAGTAAAGAATTGACTGGTATAAAATGAGGGCAGGATCATAGTTCTGTCACTTACCAGCTATAATTTTTTTTTTTTTTTTTTTTTTGGTGTTTGAGTCTTAGTTTCCTTATCTATAATTGGGGAATATATATTTTCCCAGACCAGATGGGCCCAGGTCTCAGGAGGAGGATGTAATCAGTATCAAGTTTCCCTGAGGATGAGCCGCAGCAGTTTGTCAGATTTTCCTGTGAGTCCTCTAGATTCTGTGATTTTCCTATCCTGCCCAGCAGGTGGTGCTTGCCAGCCCACAGCTCTCTACTGGTGTAAAGAGGTGTGGTGCCTTTAATTCTCAGCAGACCCTGTCCCTGCCAGGGGCAGAGGGTGAATCAGAAGCCAAGCTTAAGCTGTGTCTGTTGTTTTTTTCTATTACCCCAGGCCCTGGTCTCTGAATTCCCTGAGGGAGGGCAGCCAATTAAGCTGGGCCTGACCCCCCCTTTTCTTAAGGGAGATAAGCCCTTTAGGGAATTATCTCCTTCAGGTGACTTCTTTCTCTCTCAATTATCTTAACTCCACCCTTGCCTGGGTCAGCACTGACAACTGAAAATGCCTGAAGCTTTTTCTAATGAGCTACTTAGAATGAGAGAAAAAAAGAAAAATGAAGAAATCCCCTCTTCAGAGGCAGTCCCCAGCCCCCCAGTTTCGCCAGTTGACTGGAGTTGGTACCCAGTTCAGTGTGCCCCTTTTCTTGGCACACAGCCCTTTTCCAATATTCTGAGCTCAGCCAACTCCAAAAGCTTCTGTTTTTATTTATTTATTTATTTATTTTCATGTCAGCTCCACCTCCTCTCTGCTGGGAGAGACCTCAGGGTAACTTTCCTGCTTGCTCCAGGTTTATCTGTGCTTGAAGCTTGTATTCAGTAGTTCAAATATGTTAATTAAAACTGCAATTAGAGCTTGTTTGAGCTATCTTCTCTTACTCCCAGCACAGAATGCTTCTTTTTCCCACAGGGAAGTTTTCCAACTCAGCCTGCCATGCCAGTGGGGGAGGGGTGCCAGCTCTGCAGTTTGGGGAGCTTTACTTAAGTTCTATGCTGTGATCTCAGCCATTCCACCCATTCCAGACTGGTGTACAGTGTGTGCCCATTCATGGATGCTCCCTAAACACTGGTTCCAGACTATTTTCTAGTTATTCCTGGCTATTTACTAGTTGTTCTAGGGGACTAACTAAATTCCACACTTTCCTATGCTGCCATCTTGCCCTGGCCTCCTGCAATTTATTCTTAAATGGTTCAGAAAAAAATGGTATATGTGTATGTGTGTATACCATTGGTTAAATACATAATGGTTTATACAATGAAAGAGAGAGAGAGTAAGACAAATGTTGTAAAATGTTAACAAGGAATCTGCATGAAGGGTATAGAGGAGCTCTCTGTATTAGTCTTGCAACTTTTCTGTAAGTTTGAAATTATTTCAAAGTAAATGTTTTTAAGAGGGTTATCCCTATAGGTTAAAAGTTTAAAATTTAGAGGAAAAGATAAGCATAATAAGGGATAAGACAGGAAATTCCAACAGAGAAATAAAAACTATAAGAACAAAAGAACCAAATGGAAAATCTAGAACTAAAAAGTACTGTATCTGGAGTGTAAAGTACATTGGGTGAGTTTAATGGCAGGTTGGACAACTGAAGAAGAAAAGATCAGGGAACCTGGGGAAAAATCAATAGAAACTTTCCAAACTGAAGGACAGAGAAAAAGACTGAAAAATATAAACAGTGCCTCAGTGACCTGTGGTACAATGACAAGCAATCTAAAATGCATGTAATTGGAGTCCCAGGAGAAAGGGGGGAGGCATTGGGAATAAAAGATTATTTGAAGAAATAATGACTGAAAGATTTCCATATATGATGAAAAATAGAAACCCTCAAATCAAAGAAGTTTAATGAACTCCAAATAGTATAAACACATACACTCATCTCACACATACACACACACACACACACCACACCTAGGCACATTCTAGCCAAATTGCTGTAAAACAAAGATAAAGAGAAAATCTTATCTTATAAGCAGTCAGGGATAAAAAGATACTTTCCATATAGTTAAAGAGTGATAAGAATGAGAACTGACTTCTCATTGAAAACAATGGAATCCAAAAGGATAGTGAAAATATATCTTTAAATTACTGAAAGAAAAAATCTGTCAATCTAGAATTTTATATTTGGCAGAAATATCCTTCAAAAATAAATGCAAAATAAAAATATTTTCAGATAAAAGTTGAAAAAATTTGTCACCAACAGATGTGCACTATAAGAAATGTAGAAGAAAGTTCTTTGGGCTGAAGGGAAATGAAACAAAAAAACAAAAAACTCATATCTACTTGAAGGAATGAAGAGTGCCAGAAATGGTAATTATGTGAACAAATATAAAATACTTTTTCCTTTTGCTTCTTAATTTTTATAAAAGACAATTCCCTTTTAACTAAAAAATGAATGAACAGATGTGAATGAACACATGAAATTGTATATTTCAGAATATGCCTGTGTTGTTATGGTTGCATATTGTAATTTTAAGAGCAACTCCAGAAATGAACCAAAAAAAAACAAAAAAACAAAACAAAACAAAAAAAAACCCATAGGAAATAAGTAAAGAGCCAACAAAGAAGATAAAATGGAACACTAAAAATATTTGCTTTATACAAAAGAGGAAAGGTGATAAAAAGGGACTGAGAATAGATGGGACCAATTGAAGACAAATAGCAAAACAGTGGACTTAAAACCCAACCATATCAATAATTACATTAAATATAAATGGTCTAAAACTACAATTAAAAGGCAGTCTAGCTAAAAAGGATGGTCTTAATAATAAGGTGAAAATTTAGGAAATACATGAAGGAAAAGAGGGAACAAGCCATGCAAATAACTTTAAGGGCATTCCAGGCAGAGTAAACAACATGTGCAAAACTCTGAAGTTGGAGCATTCCAGGTGTGTCACAGGACAATGAGGAGCCAGTGTGGTTAAAGCTAAGTGAGTAATAGAGTCAAAGTTAATGGGGCATCAGGTTACATAGGACCTTGAAGGCCTTTATAAGAACTTTGGGTTTACTATGTGTCTGGTTTGTTAATGCTACCATTATGCAAAATACCAGAAATGGGTTGGCTTTTATAAAGGAGGTTTATTTGGTTACAAATTTACAGTCTGAAGGCCATGAAAATGTCCAAATTAAGGCATCAACACAAGTATACCTTCAGTGAAGGAAGGCCAGTGACATTTGGAAAACCTCTGTTAGCTGGGAAGTCACATGGCTGACATCTGCTGATCCTGGGTTGTGTTCCAGCTCCTCTCTTAGCTCCTGTGCATTCTTCAAAATGTTGCTCTTGGGGTGTTCATCCTCTTACCTTCTCTGGAGCCCAAACTCTGGGCTAACATCTCCAGAGTTTCAGTAAAAGTCTGCTTTCAGTGGCTGTCTCCAAAATGTCTCTCTTAGCTGCTCTCCAAAATGTCACTCTCCGCTGCTCTCAGGTCCTTCTGTTTGTGAAGTCTTTTATAGGACTCCAGTGATTAAATCAAGACCCACTTTGAATAGGTGGGGTTCTTATCTCCATGGAAATAATTCAATCAAATGTTTCACTCACAGTTGATTGAGTCACATCTCCATGGAAACACTCATCAAAGGATTCCAACCTAATCAACACTAATACATCTGCCCCCACAAGATTGCATCAAAGAACATGGTGTTTTGGGGGATACAATACATCCAAACCAGCACACTATGAAATGGGAAATCATTTTTGGTGGTTTTGGTCAAAGAAAGAATATGATCTGATTTACATTTTTAACCAGCTTTATTGCAGCATAATTTATGTATAATAAAATTCGCCAATTTTCATTGTACTATTTTATGAGATGTGACAAATGTATAGAGTCATGTATTGTTTGTGTGTGAGAGGTCCCACCACAATTATGCTATAGAACATTTCCATTACTCTGCTCTCGTTCCTGTGCTGAGAAAGTCTGAAGGGAGGCAAAGATGGAAGCAAAGACATTAGTTAAAGGCTATTGTAATAATCTTGGTGAGAGTTTATGTCTTGGACCATGTAGTAGCAACAGAAGTGTTGAGAAGAGGTTAGATTCTGAATAAATTTTTATAGTAGCACCAATAAGTTTTTCTAGCAGACCAGCTATTTGATGTAAAAGAGTGACAGATGTCTCCAAGATTTTTGGCTGAAGGTTTTAGAAGGATACAATTGCAACTAATTGTAATAGACAAGGCTGTGGAAGGAGCAGGTTTGACAGGGGAAGATCATCTTTGGATGTTTTAAGATGTCCAATAGATATCCAAGTGAGGCAGATGGATACACAGAATTTGAAATTCAGGGAAGAGATCTGAGTTAGAGATATATAATTGGGAGCTGTAAGAGGAACTACAATGTTTCCATCAGGAAAGCATAACATTGCAGGAACTTTTGGTGACTGATACAAACTATTTTCAAAAGGAGAGCTGATAAGCAGACACTGTCCAGAGGTAGGCTGCTGGAATCTCAGTGGCTGAAGCATCCAGAAATATTCCTTGGATGTATATTGGTAAATTATCACTACCTCAGAGCTTTGCAGGAATGTCCCTTGGAACATAACCAGTTCTGATTCTCAAATATGCTTTTTCTGAGCCCATTTTGTCTACACTCTATCACAAACCCCATGTAGAAATGGTGCCAAATCAAGACTTCCAAGATTATGGTGGTAATTACCACAGAGTTAGAGTCATGAAATTAGGGTTTAAAAGATACATTAAAGGTCATCTGGCTCCAACCTCACACCCTGGCATGGCTAACAGACAACCAGTCAGAAACTATCTATGTGCAATGAAAATGATCTCACACCTCCCAGGACTGACTCTTCATCTGGGAGACAACTTTATTAGAAAGTTCTTTTTAATGTGGAGTGCAAAGATGCCTTGCTGTAATTGAATCTTTTCTGCATCTAAGGGACGCTGATGAATGTCTTACCACATTTAGAGAATGAGACACAAAGTGCGAGAGTAACTTGACCAGAAGTTTCTTGGCTTTTATCACCTTCATAGATCCTGTCAAATGGTTTAGGTTTCAAAACTCAAACCCTTGGCCTTCACTAAAACTTCCCAATATCTTCTGTCAAGAGGCTTCCTGGACTTTCGAAGAGAAAGTAAACCAAATGAGGGTTTGTTTTTCATCAGTGAAAGCAAAGTGCTTGCTACGGCCAGCTGGTCTTTTTTTTTTTTTTTTTTTTTTCATTTACAGAAAAAGCTTGCAAAAAATACAGAGTTCTTGTATCTGCCCACTCCCCCCACCTCCAGCTTTCCCTATTATGAACAATTTGTATTACTCTGATACCTTGTTACAATTGATGAAACTATATTATTATAATTATACTACACTATTAACTATAGTCCATATTTTACATTAGGGTTCACTGTTTGTATTGTGTACAATTCTGTGGGTTTTTAAAAAAATTTTATTCTAGTTGTGCTACCATCACCAACATCCATTACCCAAATTTCCCATCACTTTAAACAGGAAATCTGTACCCATTAAGCATTAACTCCCCATTTCCTACCCCCACCCTGGTCCCTGGTTGATCTTTATTGTAGTTTCTGACTCCAGGAATTTACTTATTCTAATAATTTCACATCAGGGAGATCATGCAATATTTGTCCTTTTGTGTCTGGCTAATTTCACTCAACATGATGTCTTCAAGATTCATCCATGTTGCTACATGTATCAGAATTCCATTCATTTTTATGGCTAAATAATATTTCATTGTATGTAAATACTACATTTTGCCCACCATTTATCTGCTGGTGGACATTAGGTTGCTTCCATCACTTGGAAGTTTTGAATAATGCCGCTATGACATCAGTGTGCAAATATCTGATTGAGTCCCTGCTTTCAATTCGTTTGGGTATATACCTAGAACTGGGATTGTCTGGTCACGTGGTAATTCTATACTTAACTTTCTGAGGAAGTGCCAATCTGTTTTCTACAGTAGCTGGACCCTTTTATATTTCCATCAACAATCAACAAGTGCTCCTATTTTTCCACATCCTCTTCAACACTTGTGATTTTCCATTTTTAAATAGTAGTCATTCTAGTGGATATGAAATGGTATACCACTGTGGTTTTGCTTTGCATTTTCCTAATGGCTTATGATGTTGAGCATCTTTTCTTGTGCTGACTGGCCATTTGTGTATCTTCTTTGGAGAAATGTCCATTCAACCCATTTTTAAATTGGGTTGTTTCTCTTTTTGTTTTTGAGTTGTAGGAGTTCTTTATGTATTCTGGATATTAAACCCTTATCGATTATGTGGTTTCCAAATATTTTCTAACATTCTGTAGATTGTCTTTTTACTTTCTCAGTGAAGTCCTTTGATGAACAAAAGTTATAATTTTGATGAAGCCCCATGTATCTATTCTTTGTTGTTGTTGCTTGTGCTTTTGGTGTAAAGTCTAAGAAATGATTGCTTAACAAAACGTCCTGAAGATGGTTCCCTATGTTTACTTGTAGGGGTTTTATAGTTTTGGTTCTTATATTCATGCATTTGATCCATTTTTAATTGATTTTTGTAAATGGTGTGAGATAGGAGTCCACCTTCATTCTTTTGCACATGGATATCCAGTTTTCCCAGCATCAGTTGTTGAAGAGACCATTCTTTCCCCATTTTACAGGAATACCAATGTCCCCTCTACTCCCTATGAGATAGACAACCCCCCAACCCCATCCTGTATCTTAAATCTGATAATCTTTTGCCCCAGGCAACTTTGACTTAATTATTTCTTACACTGCTTTATCTGTCTGCAAGTTTCTTCTGCCTGCAGGGTAAGTTCTGGGAGGGAGACCTTGAGAGGAGTTTTTTCATTCAGTCTTTTAGGCTGTCATCTGAGAGTTTGGCACTGAAATATAGGCACTCCTGTATGCACAAAGTGTTTACTCTGTTCCTACTGGAACAGGGCCAGAGACCCACAATGGGAGCACGGGCTGGAATGGGTGGGGGAGGGGCCAGCAAAGGCACCAGGAGCTTCTACCATTTTTAAAGCTGCATTTTTTTGATTTGACACTGCCCAGTTACCGCAATCCTGTAATTATTTTCCAGAGTTTTGAAGAAGATGGCTCTGCCAGTTTTTGCTAGTTTTTCAAAGATTCTCTGGAGGAATGGTATCCTGGAGCATCTTATGTTGCCACCTTGTTCAACCCTACAATCCCAACTGGTCTATTTTTGCCTGTGGGTTGTGGATGGTTGCCAAGAAAGAGCAGAGGTGTTTGCCAGCGGTAAAGACCAGAGACTGGGATTGGAGGAGATGGTTAATGGTGAGGGGAAGGATAACTCATGAGCAGGATTCAGAACCTGGGAGCCTTGTTGAGATTGTCCTAGATCTACCTTCAAGGTCAGACTCCTCATCACCCTCCTCACTTGCCTCCTCTTATCTGTGGTCTCAGGGCTACTGAGGGATTCATTTCTGTCTAACAGGAAGTAGCCATCAAACCTTTGGTTGGGCCAGATTTTAGGGTACCTTTGTCTTGCAGTGTTGTGCTCTTATTTCTAGTTCCTTGAGTCCCAAGTGCCCTCTTTCCCATCCTCACTAACAGAGCTCTGACATTGCTTTGGCTGGATGCAAATGGCTGGGATGGGAAGCACTGGAGGACAGAACTACTAGAGGTGGCACAAGCTGCTGAAGGCTAAGGGGTCATATTAATCTGAGGGATTTAGTAGTGACCCAGATTTGAAGACTCAGTGTAGCTCAGAGAAACACCAACTCCATAGACCCGAAGAATGTTTGGGATTTCAGAACCATGACTTTGAGACCAGGTAGAGCTGGGATTAAATGAAAGTCATCTGGGAATAAGCTAATGTGGGGTCCTAGATTATTCTAGCAAAAACCAGCGTTTACACTTTCTTTAAGGGCCCATGAATATGTGGCATGTTCAGGAGTCTGGTGTCTTTTTTTTTTTAGTTCATTTCATTGATATATATTCACATACCATACAGTCATACAAAACAAAGCATACATTCAATTGTTCACAGTACCACCACCTAGTTGTGCATTCATCACCCAAATCAATCCCTGACACCTTCATTATCACACGCACAAAAATAACAAGAATAAAAATTAAAGTGAAAAAGAGCAATTAAAGTAAAAAAGAACACTGGGTGCCTTTATTTGTTTGTTTGTTTTTTTCCTTCCCCCGTTTTTCTACTCATCCATCCATAAACTAGACAAAGGGGAATGTGGTCAATATGGCTTTCCCAATCCCATTGTCACCCCTCATAAGCTACATTTTTATACAATCATCTTCAAGATTCATGGGTTCTGGGTTGTAGTTTGATAGTTGATAGTTTCAGGTATTTACTGCTAGCTACTCCAATTCACTAGAACCTAAAAAGGGTTGTCTATATTGTGCGTAAGAGTGTCCACCAGAGTGACCTCTCGGCTCCTTTGGAATCTCTCTGCCTCTGAAGCTTATTTCATTTCTGGGGGTGTCTTTTTAAAAGCATGTATTTTGGGGCCCTGTTCTTAGAAATTCTGATTCAGTAGGTCTGAGAGGGATCCAAAAAGCTGTCTTTTGAAAACTTCCCCAGATGACTAGGATATGTGTTTAGGAATCATCAACTTAAAGGATAGGAAGTGGGGCAAACACTTGTGTTGAGTCTCTTGCCTGCTGACATCTAAACTTCCTGCCCTCAGCGTTGGTAACTGTGCTTGATTTGACCTTTCTCTTGCCTACCTGGATGGCTTCTGCACCTTGATTACCTCCCTGCTCAGTCTCAGCAGTTCCACAGGGCTACTGTGAGGCTTAAGTGAGCTAGTGTTCAGAGTGCTAAGCATAATGCGTGGTACTTAGTAAGCATTCAATAAAACTCAGTTGTTAAGAGGAAGTGGCTGTCACCAGAGCCATGCCCCCTTCAGTGTTGCCTCCGCACCGCCCCTCCCCTCTCCCCCACCTTCCAAGAAGACCTTCAAGCAGCGCAGCCCCTTCCAACAAACAGAAGGTGTCCAACTTACCGAGAGCAGTATCATACCAAAATCCTGGTGATAACAAAAAGACTCAAGGGTGAGAAGCAGCATCCTGCACTGGATAAAACCAAGTTCCTTGTACCAGGTCATGTCAACATGAGTGAACTAATCAAAATAATTAGAAGGTGCTTGCAGCTGAATGCTAATCAAGCCTTCTTCCTCGTGGTTCACAGCCATAGCACGGTGAGCTGTTCCACAGCAATTTCTTGAAGTGTATGAAAGCGAGAAGGATGAAGATGGATTCTCTATAGGGTACTTGCCTCTCAGGAGGTATTTTGGAATGAAAGTGTTGGTGTGGGGCTGGCAGATGCATCTATTCTACAATTTTTTAAACCTTTTACAGCAAGGCAAAAAAAAAAAGGATATTACCAGCTGAGACTGGTCAGTCATCTAATCGCAAGTCATCAAAACAGTAATGTTCCCACCTAGGAGTTTTAGGAAGTAGTCTTTGTATTTCACAAAGAAAAGCAGAGCTCCAAATGAGCACATTCAGCTTTGGAAAACTGTATTATTTAACCTAGGGCATCTTGTTTTCAAATTTTAGAAGTTTTAAAACAGAATACTTTACATTTTAAGTTACCAATAAAAGAGACCTTCAAATTATTTTAATGCACTTTTTTCCCTAATAGGAACTTGAAATTCGAGCAGTAACTTAAAGGCATTTGGGGACATTGTCTTTGTTTAGATTCATAGAACCTGCCAACTTTTTATAGGAGGGTTTCCACTCAGCTAGAGAAACCTCCATATCGGGATCTTTAAGCATAGGTTGCCAAGCATAAACCCCCCATGAAATAATTTGCCATAATAATTGGCACAAAGCAGGGTACATGGGGGTGTATAAAAACAACTCTAACTCTGAACTGCCAGTGAATATTCCTGGTTCTTAATAGGATATATCCCAAGTCAAGTCTCCTACAGCATTAGGAAGTCTGATAAAACTTCAAGCTGCTGCTTTGGTTTGTTCCCTAGACAATTACATGCAGAAAAACACCACAGTTTTGTAGGAATCTTGACTAAATTAGAATTTTGGTCTTTCTTCCAAAAAGGTCCAAAAGAGAAAAGGTGTGGCATTTCTTATTTTGGATTTTCTCTGAGAACTCAAAACTAGTACCCTGATTAGGTAAATAAACAAGCAGTTGTATTACTTTTCATTAGGACTGTGGTACAAACTAAAATTCCAGCATTAAAATACAGATGTTTCCCTTCTACCTTTTGGCTTAATGCTATAGATGATTCATGTTATCTGTTAAGTGTACAACTAAAATATGTTATTAAATATTTCTCACATTTTTAAGAGTACTTATCACTGTTAGGTGAAATAATCATCAAAATCACACCACACTTAAATGCATGTCAGTTGTGAAGAAAATGTAGAAAAGACCATAGCTCTTTCCAAGTATTAAAGTCAAGAATTAAACATCTTCCAAATCTCACCTAGAATAAGTGACTTGATGCTTCCTCCTACTTGCATGGGGTTTACTATTTACTATTTTTGTGGGAGTATCACAGAACAATAACAGTTATGTCAATTTAGACTGTCTATGTAGCAGGTCAAAATTTATTCTGCATATTTAGGTGTATATGGAATGCCTGTATCTCTTAGTGGGAGTTGTTTGCCATCATGATGGGGAAAGTAGTCTTACTCTGTGGGCACTCTTTTTTTTTTTTAATTCAATTTTATTTAGATATATTCATATACCATAGAATCATCCCTGGTGTACAGTCAGTTGTTCACAGCACCATTACATAGTTGTGCATTCATCACATATTCGATTTTTGAACATTTCCATTGCCATACACAAAAAAAGAATAAGAATAAAAGTTAAAATGGAAAAGAACACCCAAAACATCCCACCCCCGCATCCCTCCCTATTATTCCTTTACTTTTTGTTCTCATTTTTCTATTCATCTGTCCATACGCTATATAAAGGGAGTAGAAGCCACAAAGTTTTCACAATCACACAGTAACACAGTGTAAACTATATAGTTATATAATCGTCTTCAAGAATTAAGGCTACTGGGTTGCAGTTCAACAGTTTCAGGTATTTCCTTCTAGCTATTCCAATAAACTAAAACCTAAAAAGGGGTATCTATATAATGCATAAGAATAACCTCCAGAATGACCTCTTGACTCTATTTGAGATCTCTTAGCCACTGAAACTTTATTTTGTTTCAATTCACTTCCCCCTTTTGGTCCAAAAAAGTTTTCTCAATCCATCAATGCCAGGGTCAAGCTAATCACCACGCGTCATGTCCCACATTGCCAGGGAGTTCCACACCTCTGGGAGTCCCTGTGGGCACTCTTATCCAGCCTTGAAGGGATCGACCATCTCCCCACCTCCTTCCACCACATGCATCTGTCCACACCGCTAATTTGGAATATGAATATTTTTACCACATTATGTGAATTTTCAATCAGCCTGCCTTGTTTAGATTGCATATGTCATTATATCTGACATTCTTGTGATCAATAAGATTCCTGTAATACTGCTTTTTAGAAAACAAACCAAAAAACAAAAATACCATGCTGAGAGGGTTGACTTCTTCCACATAAGTGGGTTGTTGATTTATTTATAGGATCTTTAAGACAAGTATGTTTTTAATGAACTAAGGTGAATAAAGGCACAAGTAAAAACTGTAAAAAAAAAAAAAGTTATTATTATTATTATCTCATTATCTGCAGTTAAAAAATTATATGATGTGCATGATGTGCCCTAATTGTATGACTCACTGGACTATGCAATAATATCCTTTGAATTTGAGGGAATTAGGTTAATCCCCTATTACAATTTATACCTGGCATCTCTCCAGCCCTAGCAAGCTTCCTGTTTGGTCCTCTTGGGTTACTCACTTGGTGCCAGTCTGACTTTCTTGGGTTTACTTTCTATTCTTTGGGCAGGATTCAGAGCAGGTATAATCCTCTTTGTATTTGTTTAGGAATGCTCTTGACTGGTTGAGAGGAGCTAGGCCTCCCACTCACAGGGCAATGTTTTGGTGGTTTGTTTCCATTCCTTTGTGGTTGTATTTACGATTGTGGCACAACTATTTGGAACTGAACTGTAGTTTCTTTGGAAATCGGAGTATTCTGTAGACACAGTGAGAAATTCCTTGGACTGGGAGGGTCCCCAGAGTGTAATACAATACTCTACTGGTTCTAGAAGTATCCAGAGTGAATAGGACTCCACTGTTACACCCAGGACTAGGATAAAAGCAGGATTCACTCACTTATTTCTCAGCCAATGTTTATAAGCATGTGCCAGGCAATATACTCATACTGGGAAGAAAAAGATGACCCTGAGCATTCCAGCCCAAATCCTCTTTGTCCCCTCTCCAATCCATCACATACAACACTGCCTAGTTAACCATCCATTCATACTCAAACTACTGAGCACCTACTGTGTGCCAGGCTGAGTAACTGGTAGGATATAGTTCCTCCTCCCAGGAGTTCACAATTTAGTAGGAAAGCAAACTCAGAAACAAATAACTATCCTATCTCACATCCTTTTTGGAATAAGTATACTTATTCTACCAAGGGCTTAAGACTAGAGTTGTGCTATAATAGAAATATGTGCAGAGTACAGGAGTATAAGAATTAAATTTTTGTCAAAGGAGTCATTCATTTAACTCCTACTACATGCCTGGTGGTGTGCTTCGCAGCAGAGAAAAAGTCTGTGCTTTTATGGAATACAGTTTAGAAGTATGGGCTTTAGAATAAGAGAAATCTGAGTTTGTATCCTGGTTCCACCACTCACTAGCTGTGTGTCCTTGGGCAAGTTACCTACCTTCTCTGAGCCTTTTTTCTCATCCTTAAAATGGAGGAAATAAAGTCTAGCATACAGAATTTTGGGAAAGATTAAATGAGACCGTTCTTTTTTTTTTTTTTTTTTTTTTTTTAAAGGGCTTTCATTTTAGGCAGCCCTTGGTTATAGTGAGAATAAAATCTTACCATAGCAGCTACCACCTTGTAGCAGACTTAATCATAGTGCCTGGCTGTCTCCCTAGATGGGGAGCTTCCAAACATGATGACTGTGTTTTATTGTATATTGCTTTGACTGTTGCTTTTTGACTTGACTGCCCCCAGCTCATTGTCTGGTTTCAGAGTCTGCTTACCACAGGCCCTCATGGTTGCTGCTCCTGCTCCCCTGCCATGGGCACAATCCATTTTCCAGGGGCCTCTGACTTGGTCAAGTTGATTCCCACTATAGGGGAACAATATAAAAATCTGGGGCACAGAGCAGGAAGTTGCCTCTGGTTAAGTTTGTTCCTACTCTCCTGTTCTTGATGAGTCCCTTCAATTTCAACTTCTATCCACACCCAGGTTCTTTCCCTCACCAGGCCCAATGTTTCTCTTGCTGTCCACATTGGCTCTGACTTGTCTGCCTGCTGCTGACATCCCCCTGACCTGATTCACCATATCCAAGCTCACCTGACCCTCTGGCTATCTGACTGATATGGTATTGCCTGCCTTGGAACCCTGTGGACACATAATGGCGATTCTGACTGGCCTCTAACTCTATCACCCTGACTCAGTGCCCTACTGGGCACCTTGCTATCAGCTTTTCTGCCCTAATTGGACTCCTATTCCACCCTAACCCACTCAACAAACATGCATTGAGCTCTTAAAGTGTGCTCGGCTTTGCGTTAGGCCTGGGAACATGCAAATGAATGACATGGTCCCTACCCTGAAGGACATCTGTGACTGCCCCGTCTTTAGTATCTTCAGGCTAAATAAAAACGGTGTTGTTGAAAAATGAGACTCAGCTGGTGAGAGGACTAGCAGTGGAAGAAAGCTCTTTCCAGTCTCCATGTGAAGTTTCTTTACACACTTGGATGAGGGCCTTTTAGTGGAGACTTAGAGCCAGCCTTCAGTTACCTGACCTGCAAGAATCATTCAGGGCAAGAACCCATTAATTGACAAACATTTATTGAATGCCTATCTATGCCTAGCACATTTCACTCTTAAAAGTGTCCTGGTTTGGATGATAAATCTCATGGTCACTCTACCTATCAGCCTAAATGGGTCTGTCTTTCCTTTTAATAAGTTTCATGAAACATCACACCATGGATACCTCAAATGTAACAAAATCATCCATCTATGGACATTTAAATTATTTCTAGTGTTTAACTATTAGAAACAATTCAGCAGGGAGCCTCTTTGTACATCCATCTTCGAATTTGTGAAGCTGTGAAAATTGCTGGATTGAAGAGTTTGTGTTTTTTACATTTTTTTCTGTGAAAATAATATTTTATTTACTTTTAAATTGAGGCATAGTATTCCATCATATGAATATAACACAGTTTATTTATACACCTTTTACATTTGGAAAACTCTAGCCAAATTCTTCTCCAAAAGGGAAAAAGGAGTCAGCCCAGAGTAGCACTTTCCATGCTTCTCTCACAGGCCAGCATCCTCCTTCAACTCTTCATGGACTTTGGATGGACCAGGTCACTGCCCCACCACCACCAAAAATTGCAGTAGATTCTTGTCTGACTCTTTCCCTTTTCCTGCTGGCACCAAGCCCTCTTACAGGAAGCATTATTGTCTGACTTCCCTGCCACCATACCCATTAAGATTGGGATGGGGTCCCTTGTGTCACTCACACAATATTTAACACTTCTCCTATCATTGCATGTATCACATTGAACTATGTACTCTCCTCTTCAATGCCCATCTCCCCAGTAGGACTCTGTATTAGTTTCCTATAGCTGCTGTAACAAATTACCATGAATTTAGTGACTTAAAATGAGACAAATTTATTATCTTAACAGTTTTGGAGATTAGAAGTCCAAAATGGGTCTTACTAGAGTTTAGGAGATAATCCATTTTCTTGCCTTTTCCAGCTTCATTTCTCGGTTTGTGACTCCTTCCCAATTCAAAGCCAGCAATGGCTGGTTACATCTTTCTCACATTACATCACTCTGATACTGACACTTCTGCCTCCCTCTTCCACATTTAAGGACTCTTGTGATTACATTGGGCCTGCCCAGAAAATTCAGGATAATCTTCTTATCTTAAAGTTAGTTGATTAGCATCCATAATTCCCTTTGCCTTCTAGTATAATGTGTTTACGGGATCCAGGGATTAGGATATGGACATTGGTAGTCATACTGGACAACAGGTGTAAGCAGGACTGTCCCAGGCAAACCAGGACATATAGTCACACTACTGATAAAGAATGATCTCCAAGGAAAATTTTTAGGTTAAAAAAAAAAAGAAAAGAAAAAGGAGAAAAAAGCAAGACACCAAATGATATGTATAGCATGATTCCATTTGCATGTGCATTTTTAAGGGATTCACTTTCATGGTTACATATGCATAAGAAATTGCTTACTGTGGTCATATCTGGGAGTGGAACAGCTCCACACTAGGTAACTATATTCATTCTATACTCCACACTGGGTACTTAGATTACTCTTAAAATAAAAATGTAAGTTTCACTGGGTGCATGTATTACTTACTTTTTTTGCATATGTTACTCTCAGAATAAAAAATGTAAAATTTTTAAAAGTCACAGAAAGCTCAATAGGCTTTCATTTAGGAGTTGCTCCAAATCTTCCTCTTTCATAGGTCAGCTCTCTCTCCAGTCTCCTCCTTCTCAATCCTGACCTCATCTCCTCTCATACTACCGAGTCTGAATCTCAACAGTTACAACAGGAGATGATGGGAAAACAAAATACAGTAAATAAACAGATCAACATCACATATTATAAAAATCCCTATAGGTTTCCAGTCATGACAAATATAAAAAGTAGAGGCTAAATTTTCCTCAGAAGGGTCTCTTTAAAGTTGTAACTCTACACTCAGATTGGAGGGAACAGATGCCCACTTTCAGAAAATATTTTTCCTTTATATTCCAAAAAGTACCGCAGGACAGTAAATTTTTCCTCCCACTCCTTTTTCCTTTTGCACTGAGCTTTCCTCCTTTGAATGATAAGTTCCTTCCAAAAAGGGAAGGGTTGAATTTTAGGTCATTTGTCCACCCACTTCCTGAGAAAAGGTCACTTCCTTAGTCCTTGTTACAGACCCTGCCTGACAGCCAAGGGAAAGAAACTGTTCTTTGGCTTGGCAGTTTGGTCAAGTAACCTTAGAGGGGTCAAGTTGTCTGAAGACCTCCGTATTGGTTTCCATGGATCTTCCACCCTGGAACTTGTCTACCAGGGAAAAACATAGGGATATAGGCACTCAATTCAAAGAGTGGAGGTAGGTTGACTATTTCTGGGAATGAGTTTTTTAAACTAAATTCCGTTTTACTGAGATATATTAACATACCATACAGTCATTCATGGTGTACAATCAACTGTTCATAGTACCATCATATAGTTATGCATTCATCATCCCAATCTATTTTTGAACATTTTCTTTACACCAGAAGGAAAAGAATGAGAAATAAAAGAAAAAATGAACACCCAAATCATCCCCCCTCCCACTCTATTTTTCATTTAGTTTTGTCCCCATTTTTCTACTCATCCATCCATACACTGGTTATCTATATAGTGTGTAAGAATGGCAGCCAGAGTGATCTCTCAACTCCTTTAGAAATCTCTCAGCCAGTGAAACTTTATCTCATTTCATTTCACATCCTCCTTTTGGTCAAGAACCTGTTCTCAATCCCATGATGCTGGGTCCAGATTCATCCTCGGGAGTCCTATCCTGAATTGCCAGGGAGATTTACACCCCTGGGAGTCAGGTCCCACATAGGGGGGAGGGCAGTGAGATCACCTGCCAAGGTGGCTTAGTTAGAGAGAGAGGGCCACATCTGAGCAACAAAGAAACACTCAGGGGGAGACTCTTAGGCACAATTATAAGCAGGTTTAGCCTCTCCTTTGTAGTAATGAGCATCACAAGGGCAAGCCCCAAGATAGAGGGCTCGGCACGCCAAACCATCAGTCCTCAGTGTTTGTGAGAACATCAGCAACAATCCAGGTGAGGAAGCCCAACACCTTTGCATTTTCCCCCAGTTCCTCGGGGGGGCCCTGCATATATATTTTTATTCTCTGCCCAAATTACTTTGGGAGGTGTCGTTACTTCACACTAACCTATACAAACCTACTAGATCTCACTTCCTATTCAAAGTTCCATGTAATTATGGTGTGTGAACAAACTGACTGTAGAAGTTATATTGTTTAGAAAATATAGACCCTACATCAAATAAACATCTCTTCCCTTGGTCTTACATGGAAGTTGAAGTTTTAAAACACAGTCAGTTCTGACCTTTACCCTTTGGCCTGATTTGCCCTAGTCTTAACCAGATCTGCTTCATTCATATCTCTAGTTGAAGTCTGGACTCTTTTTCAGCTTTTTTTTTTCATAATGGTTGCTGTATGTGCTAATACTGAAATTCATATCTGCCGAGCTCTAGCTCTCAGTATCAGGTGTCACACAGATACCGAACGTTCCAGAGACTAATCAGGTTATACACAAAGGGATCAGCATCTCAGAGTTTGGAGGCAGCCATTACAATTCAGTAATAGATTTGACTGCTGTAAGAGCTTATAATCTAGGGACCATTACACTAATCATTCCCCTGAAAGGCTATGCTCTTAGATTCAATTCTCAGTTTACACATTGTAGTTAGTCCACATTGGTGACGCATTATCGTTTGCCTTTGTATCTGGTGTACTTCACTCAAAATACTGTCTACAGGATCCATTCACCTCGTTGTGTGTATCACAGCTTTACTCCTTCTTGTAGTTGCTCAATATTCCATTGTATGCATACACCACAGTTCACCATTCTGTTCCTCAGTAGATGTGCCCTTAGGCCACCTCTACTCATTGCAAATCATGGATACTGCCTCCATAAACAAAAGTGTGCAAATGTCCATTCATGTCTCTGCTCTCAGATCTTCCCAAGTACATACCCCATAATGAGGTTGCAGGACCTTATGGCACCCACATACTTAGCTTCTTGTGGAACCACCACACTGACCTCCAGAAAGGTTATACCATTTGGCCTCCTCATTAACAGTAAATAGGTACTCTTCTATTTCTCTCCTATCCTTCTCTCCATGTTTTCTCCAGCACTTTTATCCCTATTTATATTTATCCTACAATTTTATAGAGATATATTCACATACCATACAATTATACACAGTTGTACAATCAGTTGTTCACAGTATCATCATATAGTTGTAAATTTATCACCACAGTCAGCACTTGAACATATTGATTACTACAAATTTTTTTTTAGCAAATAATAAAAAAGATAATAAAAAGAAAAATAAAATGTCATACAGTACAATATAATAGTAAGGACAGACAACACCACCACTACCAAGAATCCCATATCCCTCCCTTATATCCCCCTCTCTCATACACATTTAGCTGTGATATATTGCCTTTGTTACATGTAATGGAAGCATATTACAATGTTACTGTTGACCATAGACTCCAGTTTGCTTTGATTATGTTTTTTCCCCAATACCATCCCCTTTTCAACACTCTGCATGGTGGACATTCATTTGTTCTCCCACATGTAAAAATATTTTTATATTTGTACATTTAGTTAAAGTCATTGGACACTCCAATTTTGCTAAGTTATACAGTCCCAGTCTTTATCATCTATCTTTCCTTCTGGTGTCATACATTCCCCTATCCCACCTCTTTCAGCTTAACTCACAGACATCTTTGTTCAGTTTACTTACAATATTGTGCTACCATAACACAGTATTATGCTATCCATCCCTGGATCTATACAATCAATAATATCTTATTTTTTTCTCTCTCTCCTTTTATCCTTCCTGATAATCTTCATTTCTACACTCTTCTCCAAACCTCTCTCTCCTGTCTTTTCCTGTCAGCCTGTAGCACTCCCTTTAGTATTTCTTGTAGCTCTGGTCTCTTATTCACAAATTCTCTCAGTGTCTGTTTGTCTGAAAATATTTTAATCTCTCCCTCATTTTTGAAGGACAGTTTTGCCAGATATGGAATTCTTGCCTGGCAGTTTTTCTCTTTCAGTATCTTAAATATACCATACCACTGTCTTCTTGCCTCCATGGTTTCTGTGGAGAAATCTGTACATAGTCTTATCAACTTCCCTTGTATGTGATGGATTGCTTTTCTCTTGTGGCTTTCAGAATTCTCTCTGTCTTTAACATTGGATAATCTGATCACTAAGTGTACTTCTTGAATCTGTAATTTTCTGTCTTTCATAAGAGTTGGGAAATTTTCAGTGAATATTTCTTCTATTATTCTTCCTGCCCCCTTTCCCCTCTCTTCTCTTTCTGGGACACCCATATCACATACATTCATGTGCTTCATGTTGTCACTCAGCTCCCTAAGGCTCTGCTTGTATTTTTCCATTCTTTTCACCATCTGTTCTTTCATGTGTATGAATTCAAATGTCTTATCTTCCAGTTCACTGATCCTTTTTTTCTGCCCGTTCAAATCTACTGTTGTATCCCTCCATTGTGTTTTTCATCTCCATTATGCCCTTCATTCCCATAAATTCTGCCATTTGTTTTTTTCAAGTTTACAAATTCTTTTTATGGTCATCCAGTGTCTTCTTTATATCCCTCATCTCTTTTGCCATATCTTCCCTCAGCTCATTGAATTGATTTAGGAGTTTTTTTTGAACATCTTTAATTAGATCTTCCCTGAGTTCATTGAAATAATTTAGCATTAGTTGCCTCAACTCCTGTATCTCGATTGGCTGGTCCATATTTTTGTGTTTCCTAGTATGGCTCATTATCTTAAGTTGTCTAGGCATCTGGCTTTCTTGATTAGTTTATTCTGGAGCTCATTTTGACTCTTTTACCTTGGGTTTTCTTGTTGGTTGTCTTTGTTCTCTAACCTTTGGTGTTCAGTTCAACTTATTCTAGACCTTTAACTTAAGTTCTATTTAGTTGATCAGAATTTTTCACCTCTTGTTTCTCTGTTTCTTGCCCTGCCTCTATGTAGCCTTTTTGTCAGAGGGTCTCCTCAGATATGGTTGACCCAAGTCAGGTTTTCCCAGTCTAGAGAGGCTCAGGTCTCAGGAGGATGTGGCGCTTCCCTGAGAATGAGACCCTCCTGTGAGGCCTCTAGACTCAGTGATTTTCCTATCCTGTCCAGCAGATGGTGCTTGCCAGCCTGCAGCTCCCCCACCAGAGTAAGGAGGTGTGATGGCTTTAGTTCTCCTGGTGACTCTGATCCTGTTGGGGGCATGGCTGACTAAAGCTGGTTTCTGATTTCCAGCCTTCTGAGTTCCCAGAAGGAGGGCTGCCAATTGAGCTGGACCATCCTCCACTCTCTGGGAATGACTTTTTAATAGCAAGAATCCCTGTCAGACTCATGTGGTTTCTTCCCTTTCTTTACCCATCATAAGCACTTACTTTTCCGGCCTTAGAGAGCTTTCCTTCATGGTGAAGGAGCAGGAAGTGGGGGAAATAATAACACTAGTGAGTGGTTGAACTATGACTTGGTGTTTTGATTTGCTAAAGCTGCTGAAATGCAACATACTAGAAATGGACTAGCTTTTAACAATGTGGGCTTATTAGTCTGCAAATTTGTGAAAATGTCCCAACAAAGGCATCAACAGAATGATACCTTCTCTGAAGAAAGGCTGATGGCATCTGGGGTTCCTCTGTCAGTTAGCAAAGCACATGGCTGGTGTCAGCTTGTCCTTCATTCCCTGGTCTCATTGTGTTCAGCTTCTGGTTCCAGTGGCTCCCTTTGTCAGCTCCTCCAGGGGCTTTCTCTCTAAGCTCTCTGGGTGTTTCTCTCTGAGCTCTCCTGTATTTTCTCTGTGTTTTAATCTCATAAAGGACCCCAGTAAAGAATTAAGACCCACCTTGAATTGGGTGGGTCACATCTCAATTGAAACAACCTAATCAAAAGCTCTCACCCACAATAAGTCTGTACCCACAAGAATGGATTAAAAGAACATGGCCTTTTCTGGGGTACATAACAGCTTCAAACCAGCACACCAGGTCTGTCTACCTCAAAACCCTGGGTGATCTCCACACAGCTGGCCCACACCTAGCTCATCCCCTCTTCTTCTTATCTAATTCAGTACCCCCTCCGGCGGGGCTTTTCTCTCCTATGCACCCCTGCTCCCTTCACCTTCCAGACTGTTTTCTATATGCTCCACACCTCACTTCCATTCTCTCACCCCTACTCCTGTCCAGATACAATCCATCTTTTCAGGGTACCCTTCTAGTCCTACCTCCTTTATGAATCTTTCCCTGAGCTCTTGCTGACCACATCCTGCTCCTTCTTTCCAGCACATTTCTTGAGTACCTATTATGTTAAGTTAAGGACATTATTACAGCTTGTAATATTAAAATTTTTCCATCTTAATTAGTTGTTTCATCAGTGACCTCAATGGCCCTGTTTTCTTCTTTCTTTTTAGCACTATGCTAAAACGATAGTGGATAAAAATATACTTTAAAAACAATGTGCAACTGATATGAAATAATTAGAATAAACACATTCATAGGGTCAAACTAGAATACAGTTTACCAGGAGTTGAGGTGGGGTGAGGAATGGGGAGTCAATGCCTAATGGGTACAGAGTTTCTATTTGGGGTGATGGCAAAGTTTGGTAAAAGGATGGTGGTGTGGTAGCATAACATTGTGAATATAATTAATACTGTAATTTTATATTTTAATGTGGTTAGAAGGGGAAATTTTAGGTTGTATATATATTACTAGAAAAAAATGTTTTAAAAACCATGGGGCTGTACAACACAGTGAACCCTTATGTAAACTATGGACTACAGTTAATAGTATAATTATAATAATATTGTTTCATCAATTGTAACAAAGATACCACAGTAATGCAAAGTGTTAATACAGGAAAAACTGTGTGTGTGAGGGGGGCTATATAGGAACTTTGTATTTTCTGCATGGTTTTTCTGTAAACTTACAACTTCTCTAATATAAATACAAACAATAATAATAATAAAGCAATGTTCCAAAGAATATTATCATTGATGATAATAAAATCATTGATTTGGGCTGTGACGTACATTCAATCCTCAACCTTAGGCCAGTGGCAGCCTCTGGTGGAAGCACTGGATTTTCTGAGCTGCTTTTCCAAACCTTGACCTAGAACATGGGCAATAGGAGGGCGCCTGGTGGCAACTGACAGTCTGGTGTGCCATGTAGCTCTCTAGCTCAGGGTGAAAGTCAAACCAGCCAGAACCAGCATGATGGCAGGGAGGTGGCTGGGAAAACAGGCTGCAGTTTGTACATCAACTCCCAAGCTGTTTTGTCACAAATACAAAGGAATCACTTTCTAAAAGGAAATCAGTTCTTTCTCCTGCTTACCAGATGCCACTGAAACCACTTTTGGTCGATCTTTCTAAGAGCGTGGTGGGGCACAGTGTGGTGTCAACACAGAGACTGGACATTCGTGTGATCAGCTCCTTGGACCAGGGCACTCGCAATCACCACTCAGACCCAGGTGTGCCCATTTCCAGCTGTATTCACTGAAAGAGAATCTGGGCTTGAGTCAGAGAATCATTGGACATTAAGAGACAGAAGGAAATCAAGGAGAAATCCAGTATATCTGATAAGGTGCCTGAGACCCAGAGAGATTTATTAAGTGGTTCTGAAATGCCAATTCTGACATTGTTGGTCTTCCAAAAAATGAAGGATATAGGACAAAGTAGTGAGTTTTAAAAATAAAGTAAATCTATTAAATTTATTTAATTTAGAAGACTTAGTTTTTATGCTGATTATGGCCTTTGTTTTCAATGTTAAAATGTCTTTTCTTCTATGAAATGATGTTGATAGTAGAGGTGAGCTGATTTTTAATGCTCTTAAAAAGAAAGTATTTGGAGTGAAATCAGCCAGGCACAAAAGGAGAGACATTGTATGCTACCACTAATGTGAACTCCACAAAAAATGTAAAATAAGTGTATTATAATGTAGAATATAGGGGATCTAGAGATAGAAGCTAGTGAAAGGGGGGATGACAATCTAATATGTACAGATATGATAATGAGGATGAACTTAACTGTATGAGAATGGTCAGGTGTGATTATGGCTCATTAATGGGATTATAAGTATCAGTGATGCATTGAAGGCAAACTTGTACATATATCATTGTTTAAAGGCCTGTAACCCACAGAGTAGCACTACAAACATAAATAAGTGTTAGCATGCTATAAGGTATGACACTGGTACAAAGAATTAACAATAGAGTGGTATATGGAAAAACTACTCATAACATATTATAGACTGCATTTAATAGGAATATCTTACCAGCACTATGCAAATACTAGGGATGAATAATTAGCGGCTGATAAGAGCTCTGAGATGCTTTATGTTATGAGAATTGTTTAAAGTTGAGAGTGATGATGATTGTACAACTAAGTGAAGATAATGTGAGAAACTGACTGTTTATCTTGGAACAGAATATATATTATGTGAAATTAGGAACCCACTACTTAATAAATCAGGCCCTGGACTTGAGGCTTGCTCTTGTAAAACTTAGGGCTGTAAATGGGAGGTTAAGCCTCCCTATAATTATGCCTAAGAGGCACCTCCAGGGAACTTCTTTTGTTGCTCAGATGTGGCCTTTCTTCTCTAAGCCCACTCCTTGGCAAATAAATTCATTAACCCCCCCCCCCCCCCATGAGGGACATGACTCCCAGGAGAATGAGTCTCCCTGGTAATGTGGGACACAACTCCTAGGAATGAGCCTGGCCCTGGCAGCAAGGAATTAAAAATGCCTACTTGACCAAAAGGGGGAAAAAGAAAGGTGAAAAGCTGAAGTCACAGTGGCTGAGAGATCCCAAATAGAGTTGAGAGGCTAGCCTGGAGGTTTCTCTTATGCAAGCTCCAGCTAGATATCCCAAATGGCCACAGTATGCCAAGCCCTGATGAAAAGTAGTCCTCAAATACCTAGGTCCCTATCTGAGATTCTATAAAAGATTCACTCACCAAGCTTTATCTGTCAGAAACTTAAATCCACCAGAGTGTTCCTATGCTAGACAAGTCCTAAAACCCAGAAGTAACAGCCTCTTTAAGAACAACAATCAGATGCAGCCACTTGCCCCACACTGTTGACACCCCCTTTCAATATGAACAAGTTAGGGTGCTCACTGCCTAGACACCCCTGAAGATCAAGAAAGAGATTAAGCAAGAGGAAGGGGTAGCAATAGACAAGATAGGATTTAACAAAGGATTACAAATACTGAAATTTTATATATATATACATTTTAGATGCTAGGGTATTAGAATAGCTATAAGGAAATAACTGAAATGGTAAAACTGTAACGTATAACATTCTTTGAAATTTGCTGTATAGCTATTTGTTGAATTGTGCTTTGAAAGTCTTCACCTTTCTGTATGTACCCTGTATTTCATAATAAGGAAAGAACTGAGACTGCAGCACTGTAACCCATAACAGTTTTTGAAATTACCTATATAACTGCTTGTTGAGCTGTACATTGAAAATTAACACCTTTCTGTAAAAATGTTATATTTTACAATAATGGAAGTAACTGAAATTGTGGAACTGTAACCCATAACATTCTTTGAAATTTGCTAACTACTTGTTAAATCGTACTTTGAAAGTTATAACTGTTATGTATATATGTTAAAGTTCACAATAAAAAAATGCATTTAAAAAAAGAGGAAGTATTGACTATACTTGAAATCCCAAAGTTTGGATACCACAAGATTAGGTAACTCACCAAAACCATATATATTTAGTCAGGAGCAGAGCTGGATTTGAATTTCTATTCCTAGTTGTTTTCTCCCAAACTACAGAGACACTTAATGTATGACTTGCAGTAAATTATTTCACATCCTGAGCTTCAGATTTCACATCTGTAAAATGAGGAATAATAAAATTGGCCCTATGTCACAAAGTAGTTAGGAGGCTAAAATTAGATCATGGAGAAAGAATTTTGAGAAGTAAAAATTTTATGCTTTACAAAGGTTTGGTGTCATTATTATATGTCAGTCAATTAACTCTTGAGGCTCCAGCTGGGAGTGGATTATACACTTTGAAGACTATCTAGGTAAACCTTAAATTGCATTTTGCCTAACTCTCAGCTCCCCTAACTTTAAGGGAAGCAAATTTTATTCCCCACCCTCTTCCAAGAAGAAATGCTGTGAGGGGAGCGTGGGTAGAGCACTGGAGGGAAACTGAAGCAGCTGGTGAATGAACAAACGGAATCCTGGCTCCTAAGAGATGGAGAACCAAACCTGCAACCACCAAAGCTTGACAGGCAGAGCCCAGGCTGTGCTCTCTCCTTGGAGAGCTCTTAGGTTGAGTGCTGTTCTCCCTGAGGCATCTGCACTGTCAGGGAAAAGTGGAGGAACCACAGCTTCTTAAGACAGCAGCCTTGGGCCTGAACCAATATTTATTCATTGAGGGTGTGAGCTGGGTTCCGCTCTGCTCATAGGTGACCCACAGTGACAGTGGCCTTGCTGGGCAGCCCTGCTCACCAGATGTGGGGGTGAGTTGTATCAACGCCACCATCCTTCTTCCCAAGGTTCAGGCCTCCCCGTCCTTCCCAACTTTTTGTTTGTTTGTTTTTTTAAATCATGTCTCAAAGTTTTAAAGGCAGCTGTGTTCAGTTCTCCAAAGGATTCTGCAAAGGGCCCACAGCCTCAATAGGGATTTTGGTCAGATCTTGGGAGGAATCCACTCACCATGAAGTTTGTGGGACCCTGAAACATGTGGCTTGAGGGAGGAAGGACAACATTATGACTTTCATCAGCCCTTAGCACTTTGCATTCATGGGCCCCTCGAATATGCAAGTTAATATTAAATTTATATTTTATATAAATGACACGAAAAACAAGTATCTAGGAAGGACATTCATGTTAAGGAGAATAACCATGACTTCCAGTGCTTTGGTGAAACCTCAGATGCGAGGCCTTTTGGCCAACATCTGATATTTTACATTGTTGGAGCATTTGTTGTGTCCCTGGGGATTGCAGTTCTCTATAAGTTTGCTGTGGCTGAACCAAGAAAGAAGGCATAAGCAGATTTCTAAAGAAACTATGTTTCCATGAAAGATTTTGAGGAGATGAAGAAGGATGGCATCTTTCAGAGTGCAAAATGATTTTGGAAGGTAAAGAATTTCTGTGGCTTGAGTTCCCTGGATGTTTGTCACTAACCTATCTATGCTGAATATCATCCAGGCTGGATTTTTTTTACTATATATCCATTATTACAGTTCTTCTTTTCTTTTGATTTTAAAATAAATTAAAATTAAAACATTTCTTTTTGGTTTCTAAAATATCATTGGTCCTCAGCTCTGTGCCTATGAATATGTCATCCATGGAGGGAGGCTAGGCTATTTTTAAGACCAGGTGTGTAGGATATAGTGAGTTAAAAGTGTATGTGTGTGTGTGTGTGTGTATTAATTTTAGTTAATGATTTAAAATCAATCCAGTCTGGATACAGGAGAATGATCAAGATGCCCTTTTAAGACCCAAGTAAATTGTCATCATTTATTTATCAAAAGAAATTATTCTGTAGCTCACATATTCAAGTAAATTGAAGGAATAAGACTTGAGGATCCCAGGTCCTTTCACTTCATAGTTAGATGATCCCTTTCCTCCTATGGACCCAGGTGTGGTAAGTTTGAATAGAGAGTACAGTTATGCCTACCTTGTTGTGCCAGTTTGAATGTATTATGTCCCCCAGAATTCCATTATCTTTGATGTAATCTTGTGTGGGCAGATGTATCAGTGTTGATTAGATTGTAATTCTTTGAGTGTTTCCATGGAATGTGCCCCACCCAACTGTGGGTGATGACTCTAATTGGATAATTTCCATGGAGGTGTGGCCCCATCCATTCAGTGTGGACCTTGATTAGTTTACTAGAGCACTATATAAGCTCAGACAGAAGGAGTGAGCTTGCTACAGCCAAGAGGGACACTTTGAAGAATGCACAGGAGCTGAGAGAGGAACTGCAGTTTACAGACATTTTGGAGACAGCCTTTGAAAGCAGACTTTTGCTCTGGAGAAGGTAAGAGAGGACAAATGCTCCAAGAGCAACTGAGAGTGACATTTTGGAAAGAAGCTGAAGCCTAGAGAAGAATGTCCTGGGAGAAAGCCATTTTGAAACCAGAACTTGGAACTGACACCAGCCACGTGCCTTCCCAGTTAACAGAGGTTTTCTGGACACCACTGGCCATCCTCCAGTGAAGGTACCTGATTGTTGATGTGTTACCTTGGACACTTTATGGCCTTAAGACTGTAACTGTGTAACCAAATAAACCACCTTTTATAAAAGCCAATCCATTTCTGGTGTTTTGCATTCTGGCAGCATTAGCAAACTAGAACACTTATTAATGATTCCCTATTATCTAACTTCAGTATCTGCATACCTTGCCCCACATTAGGACAAAAGTGTAGATGGGGGATGTGAAAATAGGGTGATAAGTAGGAGAGAAAGCTGGAAGAAATAACTTGGGATCACCGGTGTATCAGGGTTCTCCAGGGAAACAGAATCAAAAAGAGATATCTGTAAATAAAAGATTTTATAAAAATAACTGTGGAGCTGGGGAGGGGCAAGATGGTGGCATAGAGAGAAGTGGAATTTAGTTAGCCCCTGGACTAACTAAACAGACTAATTTATTTAGTCCCCTGGACTAACAACCAGAAACAACTAGTAAATAATCTGGAATAATGCTGGGGGACAACTGTGACTGTCCACACACCATACACCAATCTGGACTGGGTGGAATGGCTGATATTGCAGCATAAAATCTGTAAGTAAAAACTGTGGAACCATGCTGGGAGACCCCTCCCCCAACAGCAGACTGAGTTGCAAAACCTCACTTTGGGAAAAAACAGCAGTCCCAGGGCAAGTGAATATAGCTCAGCCCAGCTCCAACTGGGGTTTTAATTAGCAAATGTGGACTGCTGAATAAAAGCTACAAAAATAGACAAACCCCTAACAAGCAGACAGAGGCTTTTAGTGACAAGTGATCTTAAAGAGCCAGGAAACTCCTGTGTCCCGGGAAAGGGAGCCCAGCAGACCAGGTGCTATCTCTGGCTGATGGGTGAAACTGGGGGGCCATGGACTGGCTCTGAAAGGGGGCTTTCTTTTCCTTTTTCTATCTCTCAACCTGAGTGGCTCAGTGGAGAGAGCCTCAGCCATTTTCAGTTCACAGAGCTCTGACACAGACAGCGGTGGATATAACAGAGTCAGATAGACAAAGGAGCTATTCAAATGCAGAAGATAACTCCCTAAGGGGTATATCTTCCCTAAGAGGAAGGAGATGGGGCCCAGCTATAGTGCCAGCCCTCCCTTCAGAATGCAGACCCCAGGGCCTGGGGGAAAACAGCCAAAACAGAAAGTAAAGGGGCCACACCTCCTTACACCAGTCAGGAGCAACAGGCTGACAGGTGCCACCTGCCGGGCAGGTTAGGGAAAGCACAGCAGCTAGAGACCTCACAGGAAGTCTGTCAATCTTCTAAGACACACCCTCAGGGAAACTTGACACTGAATATAACACCATTCTGAGATCTGAACTTGTTCTGGTCCAGGAAAATCTGATTGGGGTAACCAAGGAAACCAGATGCCTAGACAACAGAAAACTACAAACTACACTAGGAAAAATGAAGATATGGCCCATCAAAGGAACAAACTTACACCTCAATTAAGATAGAGTTGAGATATTGTTTCACTTTACTGGAACAATCAATAAAAGATTTTCAAAGAAATATGCTAAATCAAATAAAAAACCAAATCAATGAGTTCATATCAGGGAAGATATGGTGTATTAGTTAAGGTTCTCTAGGGAAACAGAATCAGTGAGCAATATCTATGAATATAAGATTTATAAAAGTGACTCATGCAACTGTGGGTATGCACGAGTCCAAATTCCGTAGGGCAGTCAGCAAACTGGCAACTCCAATGAAGATGTTCAATGAACCCCTCAGGAAACGAACAGGCAACTTCAACAAACTCCTCAGGAAATGCTTCGCTGGTCAGCTGAAGAAGAAGTGAAGGTCCTCTATCTGTCTCACTTAAAAGTCTTCAACTGTTTGATTGGATTAATCCAGTCAACTGCATTCTCTCACTGTGGAAGACATGCCCTTCATTGAGTCATCAGTCACAGCTTCAGCCAATTGACCGATGATTTAATAAACCAGCCTTCTGGTTTATTAACCAGCCACCAACATCCTCGCAGCAATGGTTAGGCTAGTGCTTGCTTGACCAGACAGCTGGGTACCATCACCTGGCCAAGTTGACCCATGAACCTAACCATCACATATGGCAAAAGAGATGAAGGCTATAAAGAAAACACTGGGCAAATATAAGGTAGAAATCAAAAGTTTGAAAAAAACAACTGGCAGAATCTATGGAAATGAAGGCACAACACAAGAGATGAATGGAGACATACAACAGCAGATCTCAAGAGACAGAAGAAAACATTCAGGAACTGGAGAACAAGACACCTGGAATCCTACACACAAAAGAAAAGATAGGGAAAAGAATGGAAAAATATGAGCAACGTCTCAGGGAATTGAATGACAACATGAAGTGCATGAATGTACGTGTCATGGTGTCCCAGAAGGAGAAGAGAAGGAAAAAGGGGCAGAAGCAATAACAGAGGAAATAATCAATGAAAATTTCCCATCTCTTATGAAAGACATAAAATTACAGATCCAAGAAGTGCAGCATACCCCAAACAGAATAGATCTGAATAGACCTATGCCAAGACACTTAATAATCAGATTATAAAACATCAAAGACAAAGAGAGAATCCTGAAAACAGCAAGAGAAACGTGATCCATCACATACAAAGGAAGCTTGATAAGACTATGTGCAGATTTCTAAGTAGAAACCATGGAGGCAAGAAGGAAGTGGGGTGATATATTTAAGATACTGAAAGGAAAACCACCAACCAAGAATCCTATATCTGGCAAAACCGTCCTTCAAATATGAGGGAGAGTTTAAAATATTCTCTGACAAACAGACAATGAGAGAGTTTGTGAACATGATACCTGCTCTACAGGAAATACTAAAGAGAGCACTACAGACAGATAGGAAAATACAGGAGTGAGAGGTTTGGAACACAATTTTGAGTGATGATAGCACAACAATGTAAGTACACTGAACAAAGATGACTGTGAGTATGGTTGAAAGAGGAAGGTTAGGAGTATGTGGGACACCAAAAGGAAAGAGGAAAGATAAAGACTGGGATTGTATAACTCAGTGAAACCTAGAGTGCTCAACAATTGTGATAAAATGTACAAATATGTTTTTACATGTGGGAGAACAAATGAATGTCAACCTTGCAATGGGTTAAAAATGGGGTGGTATTGGGAGAAAAATACAATCAATGCAAACTAGAAACTATAGTTTACGGAAACATTGTATTATGCTTCCTTTAATGTAACAAAGGCAATATACCAAAACTAAATGCCTATAAGAGGGGGACATAAGGGAGGTATTGGTGATGTTGTCTCTTGTTCTACTTTAGTTTAATTCTATCTTTCCTTTCATTTTTTTTTCCTGTCATTTTTTTTCTTTCCTTTTCTTTTGTCTTTCTACCTTCTTTGACTCTTCCTCCTTCTTTGAGGAAGAAATGGAGATGTCCTTATATAGATAGTGGTGATGGTGGTGAATGCATAAATATGTGATTATACAGGGAACCATTGATTGTTTACTTAGGATGGAATGTATGGTGGGTGAACAAAACTGTCTTAAATTAAAAAATGGGTTGATGGAGAAACCTTGAGGGCACTATATGGAGTGAAATAAGAGACACATAAGGACAAATATTGTATGATGTCACTGATATGAATTAATTATAATATGTAAACTCAGACATGAAATATAGGTTACCAGGATATTGAACAAGGCTGAAGAATGGGGAATAGTTGCTTATTATGAGCAGAATGTTTAACTAGGTTGAACTTAAGTGTTTGGAAATGGACAGAGGTGACCATAACATGTTATCATGAGAATAACTAAAGGTGCTGAATGGTGTGTGAATGTGGTGGAAAGGGGAAGCTTAGAGTCACGTATGTCACCAGAAGGAAAGTTGGAGGTTAAAACATGGGAATGTATAAAACAGTGAATCATATCTATGATTAAGTGTACAAATATTAGAAATCTCTCCCATGAATTAGAATAAATGTATGACACTATAACTAGAAGTTAATAATAAAGGGGTATGTAGAGAAAAATGTACTTATTGCAAACTATGTACTACAGTTAGTAGTATTTTAACATTCTTTCATCAACAGTAACAATTATACTATACCAATACTATGAGTTGATAATGGAGAACGGGGTGGTTAAGGGTATGGGAGGATTTGAGTTTTCTTTTTTTGTCTTTATTTCTTCTCTGGGGTAATGAAAATATTCTAAAAATTGAAAAAAAATTACTTGTGACGGATGCACAGCTGTATGATGGTACCATGGGCAACTGAGTGTGCACTCTGGATCTTTGGATGATTGTATGGTATGTGAACAATCTCAACAAAATTAAATTAAAAAAAGAAAGTAACTATGGGGATGCATGATCCCCACACAACTGTGGGGATGCACGAGTCCAAATTCCATAGGGCAGGCAGCAAACTGGCAACTCCAATGAAAGTGTTTGATGAATTCCTCAGGCAGTGAACTTGCAACTCTGATGAAGGTGTCTGATGCACTCCTCAGGAAATGCTTCGCTGGCTAGCTGAAGAAGAAGTGAAGGTCCTCTCTTTCTCTTCCTTAAAAGTCTTCAACTGACTGGATTAATCCAGATGATTGAAATCTCTCATTGTGGAAGAAACGACCTTCGTTGATATAATCAGTCACAGGTGCAGTCAATTAACTGATGATTTAATAAACCAGCCTTCTGGTTTATTAACCAGCCATAAATGTCCTTGCAGTAATGGTTAGGACAGTGCTTGCTTGACCAGACACCTGGACACCATCACCTGGCCAAGCTGACGCATAAACCTAACCATCAAACTGGTCTAAAGAGGGGCCCCGGGTCTAATATTACTATATATCAACACAAATCCTTTATTGCTAGGGGTATCAAAAAACAATTTTCAGTGGGATCAGAATTGCTCACAGTTTAGAGCACAAAACATTTCATCTTCCATCTAACCTTGCACTCACCTATCTTCTCCTCCATAAATAAAAACTGTATCAATTCTATTGAGTCTAGGAAGCATTCACTGAGTCATTGTAGACTAACCTAGGAGTCATCAAACTTCTTCTATGAGGGGCCAGATTGTAAATATTTTAGGCTTTGTAGGATGTACAGTATTTGTACCAACTACTCAACTCTGCGGTTGTAGTGCAAAAGCAGCCAGAGATAATGTGAAACCAATGGGAGTGGTGTGTTCCAAAAAAACTTTACTTAACGAAAGTAGATGGAGGGCTGGATTTGGCACATGGATTCTAGTTTGCCAAACCCTGAACTAATCTATCTCTCCCTTCCTGATCACATGCTGTTTCTTCTTTCCAGAACATTACTTAAGTGCCTATTATGTGCTAGGCACTGTATTAAGGATATTATTAGGTGTCATAATATTTAAGTTTTCCCATCTTTATTTCTTGTTTCTTCAATGAGCCAATAGCCTTGTTTTTTTCTGTATCCTCCATAAGGCCCAGCACAGTTCTGAGTTGAACATACTTTGATTTCTTATGATATTTATTGCTTCCATTTTTCTGGTCTTGAAATCAATGAGGGCATTAGTTAAATTTACTAAAATCCATCTATTTGTTTTTGATATTCAACCACCTTTCTTTTCATGCCCCTGCTTTCCTCATGGATGAAACTGCAGCTCTTGGCTACAACGCTTATCCTACAGAGCTTTGTTGGCAGTTAACTGTACTGACCACTTATTCAGTCAGTCAACATTTACTGAGTACTTGGTAGTAAACTCTAAACAATGTTGGTTAATGTGAAAGATATAAAAAAAAATTGAAGATTCAATTTCTACCCTAGAGTTTATAAACTGTGGTAGATATTGATGGCCCCATAAACCACACCTCTCAATAGTTAAACCCTTTTAAAGTACTTTCCCACATTGACTATGGGGTTGGTTGTGTGATTTCTTTGGCCAATGAGACATTAGCAAACACGAAAAAAGAAAAAAGTGCTTGCACATTGGGGCTCAATTTCGTGACACACTCCCTTTTCTAACTCAGCCACCATGCTCTTAGGAAGTCCAGGCTAAACTTCTGGAGAAAGGCCATGTGTAAAATCCCTGGAGAATGAGACACCTCATGGAGAAAGCCTCCCCAAATGATGTATCAGACATGTGAAATGCCCTCTTAGATCCTCAAGTCCCAGTTGAGCCTCTAGATGACTGCAGCTGTATGACGTCATCATGCCAACCAACGAAGAACCACCACAAACTGATCCCAACCCAGACGTATACTCATGAAACAAATATGTAGTTGTTTTAAGCCGCTAAGTTTTGGGGATGGTTTACCATGCAGCAATAAATAACTAAAAGGAGGAATATACACACATACATACACACAGAAGCCAACCAAGAAGGTGCACAAGGCCTTGGCTGCTGGATCAAAGATTGTACTAGCAAAAAGTGCTCAAGGGGAAGCCGCATTGGAACAAAACCAGTAACAAATTTCTCCAGGCCCAGAATGACTAAGATTTGCACATGTGGAGAAGTGGAAAAGAGCAACCTAAGCAGGAGGACTGCAAAAGCAAAGTTTCAATCCTCTCTGAACTATGTGCCTTTAAACAGGACATTTGACAGCTAAAGCATCCCTAAGGACTGACTCTCTAACAGTGGATTTCAGGAACATGACACACCAGGAGACATTTTTGATGTGTGGCTGAGGCACTCCCCTCATTTCTCTCAGAACACACACGTCGGTGACAACCTACTCCACATTATTCTAAAGCCAGCCATGGTAAAAATAATGTATTATAATTTTAGAAAACTCCTAGGACTAAATCTCCAGGACCCAAGAGGGGCGTCTTTCTAGGAGGAATACCCAGGAGCAGCTAGCGTAACACCTCCTACTTTATAAATGGTCAAATTCTGGGTCTCAGGCAGGTCTCATGAACCTATTATTATCTACCCCTGGTACATCTTGTTTACAAACATGCTTTGGTTTTTGTGTTGTTAATCTACTCACTACCTAATTTTTTAAGTGTAATTTCATTGAGATATGATTCACACACCATACAATCCATCCAAAGTATAGAATCAATGGTTCATAGTATAATTGCACAGTTGTGCATTCATCACCATGATCAATTTTAGGACATTTACAGAAAAAGAAATAAAAAATAAAAAAGAAGACCGCAAACATCCCACATCCCTTATCCACCTGCACATACTTATTTACCCCTAGTATTGCCCTCTACCCAATTTTAAGACTTACAATAAAGGTAGATTAACAAAGAAAGTGTAGTATTATCATATATATATATATATCAGTGGAACAGAATAAAACATCCAGAAATAGACAGAAGTAAATCAATACTGACTTTTTTTGCTATCTAGCTGTACAATCATTATCATAGATCAGGGCTACTGGATTACAGATCTACAATTTCTAGTATTTCCTTCTAGCTACTCTAATACACTAGAAACTAAAAAGAAATATCTATATAATGAGTCAGTAATCATAATCATTTGTTTAATCCTAATTTCTCAGTTACAGCTCCTCCCTCTCATTTGATCATTCAATCTTTAGGGATAGATAGGCGATGACCATTGTAACTTCTTCATGCTGGAAAGGGGTGTTGACCTTATGGGATAGAGGAATGAAACTGGCTCATGTTCTTGGAGAGAACATAGGAACAATTTGGAGGCCTTAAGTTTCTAAAAAATAAAAATAATAGGTAAAACCTTTATAGAGTCTTAGATAGAGCACATGATATTCTTTAGTGTTTTCAGGAATACTATTGGTTGGGGCTTGCTTGGCATACTGCAGCAATTTTCAATATCTGGCTGAAGCCTGCATAAGGGTAACCTCCAGAATGACCTCTTGACTCTATTTGAAATCTCTTAGCCACTTCAACTTTATTTTGTCCCATTTCTTCTCCCCCTTTTGGTCAAGAAGGCATACTCAATCCCATGATGCCAGGGCCAGGCTCATCCCTGTGAGTCATGTCCCATGTTGCCAGGAAGACTTACATCCCTGGTAGTCATGTTCCATGTAGTGGGGAGGATAGTGAGTTTATTTGCAGAGTTGGTTTAGAGAGAGAGGTCACATCTGAGCAACAAAAGAGGTTCTCTGGAGGTGACTCTCAAAGGACTGGAAGCAGTCCCTTGGAACTCTGCAAAAGCAGTATGTTAAACAGTTCTGAAAACTAAGTTTTATAAGTAGGCTTAGCTTAGCCATTGCAGAGATGAGTTTCATAAAGACAAGCCTCAACATCAAGGGTTTCGCTTATTAAATTGGGAGTCCCTAATGCTTGAGAGAATATCAGGAATTCCTCAGGTGGGGAAGTTTAATAGTTCTACATTTCCCCCCAGTCCTTCAAAGGAACTTTGCCAGTACTTTTTAATTTTCTGCCCAAAATATTCTGGAATGTATCGGGGTATTACCTTAACTTGTCCAAAGTAACAAGATGTCATATGATATTCTAGGTTCCATGTAATTTGTTTTTTTAAGATAAACTGTCCAGACAGGTTAAATTAGATAATCTGCTACAGAAATTTAAATTTTGGACCAAATAAACATCTCTTCCTTTGATCTCACACAGAAGTTGAAGTTTTTAAAATACAGACAATTATCACCCCTTTACCCTGTATTCTGATTTACCTGAGTCCTAATCATGTCCACATGTCCATTTCATCCATATCTCTAATTGAAGTCTGATCTCTTTTTCAGCTTCTTCAACAGTTCCTGTATGGAGTAACACTGACTTTCAGAGCTGCACAACTCTGAATCTCAGGTGTCACACTGTTACCCAAAATTTCAGGCAACTACCAGGTTATGCACAAAGAACACAGCTTCTCAGAATTTAGAAATTACAGTTAAAACTCAGGAATAGATGTGACTGCTGTAAAAGCTTACAATTTAGGAACCTTTACAATAAACCTTATTGAACATTCTGTACTCCTTAATCAGTTATCCAACCTCTGCCCACTTTCTATCCCTGAAAACCTATGCTCTTGAATTCAATTCTTGGAGTTTGCTCATTATAGTTAGTTTATATCCATGAGGCCGTACAATATTTGTCCTTTTGTTTCTGGCTTTTTTCACTCAAAATAATGTCCTCAAGGTTCATTCACCTAATTGCATGCCACATGACTTCATTCTTTCCTGCAGCCACTCAATATTCCATCATATGTATACACCACAGTTCACCCTTCCTTTCATCAGTTGATGTACCCTTAGGCCACTCTGTCCATTGCAAATCATGAATAATACCATCATAAACACAAGTGTGCAAAAGTCTATTCATGTCCCTGCTTTCAGTTCTTCCAAGTGTATACCTAATACTATGGTTGCAGAATCATATGGCAACCTTACACTTAGCCTCCTGTGGAACCACCACACTGCCCTCCAGAGGGGCTGCACCATTCTACTTCCCTACCAACACTTAATAGTTATATCTGTCTCTCCACATCTTCTCCAGCACTTGTACATCTTTGTTTATTTTTCAAATAGTTTTATTCACACACCATACCATCAATCCTAAGTGTACAATCAATAGCTCCCAGTATAATTACATAATTATGCATTCACCACCACAATTTATGAGAACCTTTCCATCCTTCTGCAAAGAAAGAAGTGGGGGAGAAAAAAAAGACGAGAGAAACAATAAGAGTACATACCCTTCCCTCTATATCCCCCTCTTATGCCATTAAGCTTTGGTAATTGCCTTTGTTACAATAATGAAAGATCACTACAACATTACTGTTAATCATAGACCCTAATTTGCATTGCAGATTTTCTATTATATACTCAGACCATTTTATAACACCTTGCAATGGTGATTCGTCATTTGTTCTCTCCTCATGTAAAAACTTTTTCATATTTGGTACATTTAATCACCATCATTGTCCACTCCAGGTTTCACTAAGTTATTCAGTCCCAGTTTTTATCCCCTAGCTTTTCTTCTGGAATCATACATGCCCCTGGCCTTCCTCTTTCAACCATTCTCTCACTCAGTTTTGTTCATTATAATATTGTGCTACCATCTCACAGGATTGTGCTATCCACTTCTTAATCTTTACAATAGATTCTGTTAAACATTCTGTACTCCTGCAGCATCAAATGTCCAATATCTACCCTCTTGCTATCTCCTGATAACCTGTGTTCTCAACTTTAACTCTCAGAGTGTCCCGGCCGGCGGGACGTTCAACGGAAGCTCCAAATCCTGTGAGGGAGGAATGGTATGGGACAAGAGACGTGAGGAACGACAGCAAGACAGGTTTCTGATCAAGCTGCAAAACTTTATTGAAGAGGCAGGGTATATATACCCTAAGGTAGAGGGAATGGCTAGTACGAACGGGTGGCGGCCTAGGATTGGTGGCTGCAAAGGCGGGTGGCAATCTAGGATTGGCTGCTGCTGTTGCTAGGGCGGATGGCAGATGTAAGGCTAGCACAGGATTGGTGGCTACTGTTGCTGGGGTAGAAGGCAGGTAGTAAAGCTAGCACTCTAGGCGCAAATCTTAGGCGCGAACGGCTATCACTTCCATAGAAGGCTGAGGGCAACTTAAGCCGCTATTGCATCAGCCCTAGCGGTCATGTTGCATATCTCCGGCATCGCTGAGGGTGGATTTTATACATGCTACCTTAATCGTCCCCAACATCAGAGTTTGCTCATTATAGTTAGTTCATATCAGGGAGACCATATAGTATTTGTCCTTTTGTTTCTGGCTTATTTCGCTCAACAGAATGTCCTCAAGGTTCATCCATGTAGCTGCATACGTCGTGACTTTATTCCATCTTACAGCTGCATAATATTCTATTGTATTTATAACCATTTTGTTTATCCATCATCTGTTGATTTACACTTGGGCCATTTCCATCTCTTGGCAACTGTGAATAATACTGCCATAAACAATGGTGTGCAAATATTCATTCATGTCTCTGCTTTCAGTTCTTCTGAGTATATACCTAGCAATGGGATTCCCAGATCATATGGCAATTCTATACTTAGTGTGCAAGTTTGAATGTATTATGTCCACCAAAACGCCGTTATGTTGATGTAATCTTGTGTGGGTAGATATCAGTGTTGATTAGATTGTAATTCTTTGAGTGTTTCCATGGAGATGTGCCCCACCCAATGTGGGTGATGACTCTGACTGGATAATTTCCATGGAGGTGTTACCCCACCCATTCAGGGTGGGTCTAAATTAAATCACTGGAGCCATATATGAGTGACAAACAGAAAGGAACTCAGTGCACCTGAGAGTGATGTTTTGAAGAGGAGCTATAGCCAAGAAGGACACTTTGAAGAATGCACAGAAGCTGAGAGAGTAGCTGCAGATGAAAGACAGTTCGAAGACAGCTGTTGAAAGCAGACTCTTGCTCCAGAGAAGCTAAGAGAGGACCAACACCCCAAGAGCAATTAAGAGTGACAGTTTTGAGGAACTGCAGCCTAGAGAGGATCGTCCTGGGAGAAAGCCATTTTGAAACCAGAAGTTTGGAGCAGACGCCAGCCACGAGCCTTCCCAGCCCAGAGACTTTCTGGATACCATTGGCCATCCTCCAGTGAAGGTACCCTTTGTTGATGGACACTTTATGGCCTTAAGACTGTAACTGTGTAACCAAATAAACCCCATTTTATAAAAGCCAATCCATTTCTGGTATTTTGCATTCCGGCAGCATTAGCAAACTAGAACACTTAGCTTCCTGAGAAACCGCCAATCTCTCTTCCAGGGTGGCTGCACCATTCTACACTCCCATCAACAGTGAATGTGTACCTTTTCTCCAAATCCTCTCCAGCACTAGTAGTTTTGTTGTGTTGTTGTTGTTGTTGTTGTGTTTTTCTATAATGGCCATTCTAGTAGGTGTGAGATGATATCTCATTGTAGTTTTGATTTGCATTTCCCTAATAGCTAGTGAAGTTGAGCCTTATTTCACATGCTTTTGAGCTATTTGTATTCCTCTTTGGAAAAGTGTCTTTCCATGTCTTTTGCCATTTTTAAATTGGGTTGTCATTTTGTTGCTGAGTTTTAGGGTCTCTTTTTATTCTGGATATTAAATGCTTATCTGATATGTGGTTTCTGAATATTGTCACCCATTGCGTAGGCTGCCTTTTTACTTTCCTGACATAGTCCTATGACATGCAAAAGCATTCAATTTTGAGAAGATCCTATTTATCAGTTTCTTCTTTCATTGCTCACGCTTTGGGTGTAAGGTCTAAGAAACCATCTCCTACCACAAGATCTTTAAGATATTTCCCCACATTTTCTTCTAAGTTTTATGGTCTTAGCTCTAATGTATAGATCTTTGATTCATTTTGAGTGAATTTTCATATAAGCTGTGAGATAGGGGTCCTCTTTTGTTCTTTTGGATAGGGATATCCAGTTCTCCAAGCACCATTTGTTGAAAAGGCTGCTCTACCCGGTTGAGTCGACTTGAGTGCCTTACCAAAAATCGTCTGTAGAGGAAATACAAATGGCTAAAAAACAGATGAAAAAATGTTCATTTTTACTAGCTATTAGGAAGATGTAAATCAAGACCACAGTGAGATGTCATCTCACAACAATAAGAATGGCTACCATCAAACAAACAAGAACTACACAAATGCTGGAGAGGATGTGGAAAAATTAGAACTCTTATTCATTGCTGGTGGGACTTTATAATGGTACAGCCACTCTGGAAGACAGTTTGGTGGTTTCTCAGAAAACTAGATATTGAAATACCCTAGGATCGGGCAATTCCATGTCTCGGTATATACCCAGAAGATTTGAAAACAGTGACATGAACAGACATTTGTACACCAATGTTCATAGCAGCATTGTTCAAATTGCTAAGAGAAGGAAAACAATTCAAGTATCCTTCAACAGATGAGTGGATAAACAAAATGTGGTATATACATAAGATGGAACACTATGCAGCAGTAAGAAGGAACAAGGTCCTGAAACATATGGCAACATGGATGAAATTTGAAGATATAATTCTGAGTGAAATGTCAGATATAAAAGGAGAGATACTGTATGTTACCACTTCTATGAACTATCTGAGTAATGTAAATCAATGTCTTATATATAGATATCGGGGACCTAGTGAGTAGCTAGTGAGGGGGATGATAATCTAATACGTTCAGATGTTAATGATTGTAAATTCAAAGGTATGGTAATGGATAGGGGTGACAATGTTAATGGGATTATAAGTAACAGAGCTATTGAAGGCAAATAGGATTGAAAGGTGTTGTTTATTTTTATTTATTTATATTTTGAAATAAATTCAAAGTTATAGGAACAGTTGCAAAAACAATACTAACCCCATACACAGAATTCCATCATACCCTGACCCCCCTCCCCCAATAGCCCAATCCACCAGCTTTAACATGCTGTCACATTGCTATTTCTTTCCCTCCCTCCCTCCCTCCCTATCTATCATCCATCATCTATTGCCCTGTCTTCTGAATATATGAGAGCTAGCTGCACAAATCCCTGAACATACACTATAATTCACGTATACACTTCCCATGAACAAGAACATTCTTTTATGCAATCCCATTAAGCACAGCTAAGAAGTACAAGAGATTCAACAATGATACAAGCTTACTTCTATATTCCTTTTCCGCATGTCTCAACTGTGTCCCTTTGAGCCTCCTGTCCTCCATCCTCCAATCCCATCCAAGTTCATCCTTGGCATTCAATTGTCATCTATTTAGACTTTTTTTTTTTTTTTTCAGTTGTGGAAACATATATAAAGCCTAAATCTTCCCATTCCACCCCCTCACTAGCCTTCCATTAGTGGGATTACTCACCTTTAGAATGTTGTAATGCTCTTTCCCACCATCCATTACTAGAAATTTCCCTTCATCTCAAACATCAACCCTACACTCATTTCTTAACTCCCCATTTCCCCTTCCCCCATTTCTCTTAATCCATACTCTACTTTTCATCTCTATGGTTATATTCTCTGATAGTTTCTTTGTGTTTACTGTGGGGCTTAAAATTAACCTCTTAAATCCATAACAATCTTGTTTTCCTTTGATACCACCTTCACTTCAATAGGACACATTAACTATGTTCCTATACTCCTCCATTCCCCCACCTTTACACAGTTGTCTAAAATTACATATTTTACACTGAGTTCAAAACCACTGATTTGTCATTAGAGTTTGTGTATTTTAAATCAGGTAGGAAGTAAATAGTGGAGTTACAGTTCAAAAATTATTGACTTCTATTTGTATTCCATTGTGGTTGGAGAATGTGCTTTGAGTATATTCAAAAAAAAAATTTTTTTTTTTAACTTCTTGAGGTGTTTTATGTCCCAGCTCATGGTCCCTTCTGGAGAAAGATCTGTGATCACTAGAGAAAAATGAGTGTCCTGGTGATTTGGGATGTAAGGTACTATATATGTCTGTTAAAATTCTCTATATCTCTTCTCCTTCTTTGTTTCCCTGTTGGTAGGGCTCCCTTTAGTATCTGAAGTAGGGCATGTCTTTTATTGGCAAAGTCTCTCAGCATTTGTTTGTCTGTGAAAAATTTAAGCTCTCCCTCAAACTTGAAGGAGAGCTTTGCTGGATAAAGTATCTTGGTTGGAAATTTTTCCTCTCGAATTTTAAATACGTCTTGCCACTGCCTTGTCACCTCCGTGGTGGCGCTGAATAGTCACAACTTAGTCTTATGTTGTTTCCTTTGTATGTGGTGAAGGTTTTCTCTTGCTGCTTTCAGAACTTGCTCCTCTCTTCAGTATTTGAGAGTCTGATGAATATGTCTCGGAGTGGGTTTATTTGGATTTATTATATTGGAGTTCACTGGGCATTTATGCTTTGTGATTTATTGTGTAGAAGGTTGGGGAAGTTTTCCCCAACAATTTCTTTGAATACTCTTTCTAGACCTTTACCCTTCTCTTCCCCTTCGGGACACCAATGAGTCTTAAGTTTGGACGTTTTATTTTATCTATTGTACCCTGAGATCCATTTCGATTTTTTCGATTTTTTCTCTCCATTCTTTTTGTTCTTTCATTTTCTGTTCTGTGGACTTCTAGGACACTGAGACGTTGTTCAACTTCCTCTAATCTTGTATTGTGAATATCCAGAGTCTTTTTAATTTGGCCAACAGGTTCTTTTATTTCCATAAGATCTTCTATTTTTTTATTTAGTCTTGCAATGTCTTCTTTATGTTCTTCTAGGGTCTTCTTTATGTCACTTATATCCTGGGCCATGGTCTTCTTGATGTCCTTTAAATCCTTTGCCATGTTTTCGTTCCTCGATTGTAGTTCTTTGATTAATTGTGCCAGGTACTGTGTCTCTTCTGATATCTTGATTTGTGTGTTTGGAGTTGGATTCTCCATATCGTCTGGTTTTATCATATGCATCAAGATTTTCTGTTGTTTTTGGCCTCTTGGCATTTGCTTTGCTTGATAGGGTTCTTTCAAGTTGTAAAAAAAAGATACCAGTCTAATGTTTCAGAAACACAGTTCGGTGGCATACACTTTCTCTAACTAACCAGCAGATGGCGTCTGTGAGTCACCTATACCCCTCAAGCCAGTTCTTCACCTTGTCCCCATGGTGTGTGGGGAAATGATTCTTGTGGGGTTCAGTTGGAGAACTCAGTTTGGGTGTGTTGCTGGAGTCATCTGCCCTGAATGTGGGGCATGTGTCCAGGTGGCCAGGGAGGAAGGGCAGCTTTAATATTCAAATCCCCCAGGTTCCCAGAGATTCAAGGCCACCACAAAAGTCTAAGCCTTCATCTCATTTCAGCCCCAGACCCTCTCTCTCAGTGTCCCACAAACCACCTGACTTGGCATAGCATCCCTGGGTTCTCCGAGCAGGTCCCCCCACCCAGCTGCAATCCTCCAGTACCTCTGACTAGGGAATGCTGTGCTACATCACCAGTGCACGCCGTCCCTCAAGGGAAGCCCCGGGCCGCCAGGCTGTGCAGCGGCGCTCTCAGCCTGATGCAAAGATGGCCTAACGGGGCATCTCCACACCCACCTCCTCGCACAGTTCCTCCTTCCCAGCTCCGGGACAACTGGCAGGGCTCTGGGCTGTGGGCACGGCCCCAGCAGGAGTTTATACAGCCCTCCGGGGAGCCAGCTGCTACCGTGGGGTTTCTTTCTGCTTCCGGCTCCCCCCTCCGTTCCCCTGGCCCCGAGGGTATCTGCAGTGGCCTATCTTCCAGGCCAGACACGGAGAGACTGGCCCAGCCCCCTCTTGCTGTGTTTTACTGTGTGGTTCCCACTAATGCAACTGCAGCCACTCTGGTCCCACCCCCTTTTTTTTAAAGAGCCAGATGGTCTCCAAATGCCAACCCCTGGCTTCCCCAGACCGCCGTGCAGCTGCGGGTCTTCCAGCCAGCTTACTCACTCGTTTCAGAATGCAGACTCCCGGTTTCACCAAGTATATGGCCCCCGTGGAACTAGCAGACCTCATCCAGCTGGCGCATTGCTGTACCCGGTATTCTGGATCACTTTCTGGTTTTTATCTAGTGTTTTTCATGGATGTTTTTTTTGCCCTGTCTACCTAGCCGCCATCTTAGTTCTCCTGAAAGGTGTTGTGTAAAGCCATGTTTTCCACAGATCAGCACCACAAATATAGATAGGTGTTTGCATGATATCCTTATAAGGTATGACATTTGTACAGACAATTGACAACAGAAGGCTATATGGGAAAAATCTACATATTGCATACTAGAGCCTATAATTAATAGGAATACCATACTAGTATTACACAAATACTAGGGACAAATAATTAAGGGCTGACAAGAGCTATGAGATGTTTTGGGTCATGAGCATTGTTTAAAATGGAGTGATGAGGATTGTACAGCTAAGTGATGATAATGTGAGATATGGATGGATTATTGTGGACATCACATATGTTATGTGAACTTTGTAAGTCAAGCCCTCGACATTGAGGCTTGTTCAGGTGAAACTTATGGTTGTAAAGGGGAGGCTAAGTCCACCTATAATTATGCTTAGGAGTCACCTCTAGAGAACCTCTTTTGTTGCTCAAATGTGGACTTTCTCTCTCTAAGCCTAACTCTGCAAATAAATTCAACATCCTCCCCTAGACATGGGATAGGACCCCCAAGATGAATGAGCCTCCCTGGTGATGTGGGACATGAATTTTGGAAGAGATTACCTTTTTGTATATATCCTATATTTCATAATAAGGAAATAACTAAAACTGTGGAAATATAACCTATAATATTCTTTGAAATTTGCTAACTACTTGTTAAATTGCACTTGGAAAGTTATCACTTCTACGTATATATGTTATACTCTACAATTAAAAAATATTTAAAAAATAAAAAAAATCAATTGTCTGTAGATGAAAGGGTCTATTTGTGAACACTCAACTTGATTTCACTGGTTAGTACATCTTATCTTTATGCCCATGCCATGCTGTTTTGACCACTAGCTTGTAATATGCTTTAAAAGTCAGGTACTGTGAGACCTCCCACTTCATTTTTCTTTCTCAACATATTTTTAGCTATTTGGGGGCACTCTGCCCTTCCAAATAAATTTGATTATTGATTTTTCTATTTCTGCAAAGTAAGTTGTTGGGATTTTAATTGGTATTGCACTGAATCTGTAAATCAATTTGGGTAGAATTGACACCTTAACTATATTTTTAGTCTTCCAATCCATGAACATGGTCTGTCCTTTCATTTATTTAGGTCTTTCTTGATTTCTTTTAGCAATTTTCTGTGTATAGGTCCATTATGCCCTTGGTTAAATTTATTCCTAAATATTTGATTATTTTGGTTGCTACTATAAATGGAATTTTTTTCTTGATTTCCTCCTCAGATTGCTCATTGCTAGTGTATAGAAACACTACTGATTTTTGCATGTTGATCTGGTATCCTGCCACTTTGTTGTACTCGTTCATTAGCTCTAACAGCTTTGCTGTAGATTTTCAGGATTTTCTACATACAGGATCATGTCATCTGCAAACAGTGAAAGTTTTACTTCTTCCTTTCCAATTTGGATGCCTTTTATTTCTTTTTCTTGCCTAACTGCTCTAGGTAGAACTTCCAGTAAAATGTGGAGTAACAGTGGGCATCCTTGTCTTGTTCCTGATCTTAGAAGGAAAGCTTTCAGTCTTTCTCCATTGAGTATGATGTTAGCTGTGGGTTTTTCATATCATGTTGAGGAAGTTGCCTTCAATTCGTATCCTTTGAAGTGTTTTCATCAAGAAATGATGCTGAATTTTGTCAAAATTACCTAATTTTTGAAGGCTAAATGCTTCTCTACTGTCTCAAATTTTGGTTCCCTGTTGGCAGCACCATTGACTAAGACCCAAAGCTGGACAATGATCACATCTTGTAGTTGAGTGTTCAGTTCTCTGCAATCCCCACCAAAGCACAAAATCCTCAAGGACAAAGATTTTTCAGGTTCAACTTCATGTCTCCAATGCTTATGCAGTGTCTGACATAGTGTGTGCAATAAATGTGTAATGAATGACTGAGTTAATGAATAAGGAACCTAGAGATATGATAACCAGAAAAACAGGCCAATTAGAATGGAAGACACACGAGGTATATTACATCACTAACATTTATTGGTATAACTCCACTCCAGATTCATGCTAAACACTTTACGAGCCTTTTGTTCTCTCTCTCTTTTTTTGTTTAGCCAAGTTTTAGTTTCATTTGGAGGTTAACTTACTTATCTGGAGAGCCAGAATTCAATCAAGCTCTAATATCTGATTCACAAGTTCATGCCACACTTTCTTTTGATATTGAATACTTGAGGGTTCACCAAATAGAGGCTGCAGATGGAGGGCAGATTGACGAGGAGTCTCCCTTATAGAATTTTGGCTTGGGCCTTGGGAAAGAACTTACTGCTGAGCTCCTACCCAGAGGAGTAGGATGCAGTCAGAAGAGGCCCTCCGAGCTTTTGTAGACCTTAACATTGGCACGGGGAGAAGGACTTGACACCCAATACTTGGCACCCAGCCTGTGGTGGGAGTAATGAGTCCCTCCCAGACTCCTCTTTTCTTCCTCAGGACCAAGTCAATGTTCTCTGGAAGGATTGATGGGCAGTGGAGGGCAGTCAGACCTGCCTATTCATAGTGTGGAGCAGTGTCTTGGCGTTGGGGATGAGGTAGACAAGGGAATCCAGTATTCACGAAGAGCAGGGTGAAGCTGGGGTGACTCACAGGGCAGGATCCAGTGTGGGGCTGTCTTTGGCAGGCAAGCACAGAACTGAGAGGCAGTGTCTAATTGCCTGTGGCTTTGCAAACACCATTTGGCAGCTGTAGGGCAGTGAGGTCATCTGTAGCTTGGTCTCTGATGTCCTAGGCTCAAATCTTAGAATGGCCATTTATAATCTCTATGATTGTGGCAAAATCATTTAACTTTTCAGAGATTACATTTCCTCCTTTTAAAAAATGAAATAAAAAGCTGGGTTGGGGTGACAAATAAATGAGAAAACATGATGAACATCATTCAGTCCTCCACCATCAGAGCCTTAAAGGTGAGCAGTGTCAGGAAAAGCGGCATTATGACTTTCATGGATCCTTGTTGCCCTCCTGGGTCCCCTTCTCCATTAAAAAATATTAAAAAATTCAGGCTGTATTTATCATACATACATATATATATATATATATATATATATATATATATATAAACACAATTTTATTGAGATATATTTACATACCAATCATCCAAAGTGTATAATCAATTGTTCACAGTATCATCACATAGTTGTGCATTCATCACTGCAATAAATTTTTGAACATATTCATTACTCCAAAAAATAATAATAAAAGCAAAAATAAAAGTAAAAAAGAACACCCAAAACATCTATTACTCCCTCCCCTCCCCACTATTCATTTACTTTTTGTCCCCCTTTTTTCTACTCATTTTTCCATACACTGGATAAAGGGAGGGTAAGCCACAGGGTTTTCACAATCACACAGTCACACTGTGTAAGCTGTATAGTTAGACCATCATCTTCAGGAATCAATGATACTGGATTGCATTTCAACAGTTTCAGGTATTTCCTTCTAGCTATTCTAGTACACTAAAAACTAAAAAAGGGATACCTATATAATGCATAGTAATAATCTCCAGAATGACCTCTCAACTCCATTTGAGATCTCTCAGCCACTGAAACTTTATTTTGTTTAACTTCTCTTCCCTCTTGGTCAGGAAGGCTTTCTCAATCCCACGATGCCAGATCCAGGCTCATCCCTGGGAGGCATGTCCCACTTTGCCAAGGAGAGTTATACCCCTGGGAGTCATGTCCCATGTGGTGGGGGAGGGCAGTGAGTTTATCAGCCAAGTGGGCTTAGAGACAGGCCACATCTGAGCAACAAAAGAGGTACTCTGGGGATGATTCTTAGGCACCATTATAAGTAGGCTTAGCCTCTCCTTTGCAGTAACAAGGTTCATAAAGGCAAGCCCCAAGACGTGACCAACTACTATGGTATTCCCCAATGCTTGTGAAAATATCAGGAATTCCCCAGGTGGGGAAGTTTAATGTTTCCACATTTTTCCCCAGGCCCTAAAGGGGGATTTGCAAATTTTTTATTTCTGCCCACATTACTCTGTGATATATCGGGGTTTCATTCTACACTATACAAACCAACCAGATCTCGTCCCCATTCAAGGTTCCATTTGAATAAAATATCCATTCAAGTTAAATTACGTAGCGTGCTGCAGAAGGTATAGATTTCACACCAAATAAACATGTATTCCTTTGGTTTCACACAGAAGTTAATGTTTTAAATAGTCAATACCATCCTATTATATATATATATGTGTGTGCGTGTGTGTGTGTGTGTGAATATATATACATACACACATATATATATAAATTCTGATTTTAGAATAAATTGAAATTAAAATATTTTATGGGCCCCTAAAAGATTGGTGGGTGCTTGGTGCTGTGCCTACTGTGCCTGGTGGATAAGTCAGCTCTGGTGCTGGGCCACAAGTCATTCCCGCAGGCTCGGGTCTTTTTCTTCTTCCTGCATCACAGTTCCATTGCATTCAGGATGGTTCAGGACTGTGAATTCACAAATGAAGATGCATTTTTCCCCTAAGGGGTTTATGTTGAGTCAGTGAGGGTAAGCGTTGCACGTGACTATGTATGGCCATGCTATGTTTCTTTCTCTGCCTATGGATGTTTCTGTGGTTTTCCTGGTGCATCTGCAATTCAGGATATAACTGTTCCACAGTGGAAGGGAGTTGTGTGAAAACCTAAATTATAAAGTTCTTGAAACTTTATTTGTTCTTTCAACAAACCTATTTTTGACTATTACTACATGTCAAACACTGCTATAGGAACTGGAGATGTATGGCAATAAACAAAAAAAGACAAAGTCTCTGTCCTCATGCAACTTACACTCTATTGAAGGGAGATAGCAATAAACCAAAACATTATATTTCAGGTGGAAAGTACTAAAGCAGAGTAAGGGCATAGGGAGAGTGCATGGTGATAAGGTGGGTATGGAGTTTGCTTTTGCATATAAGATAGCAAATATCTCTTTGAAACCATGACTCTGAATGAGATCACTAAGGAAATGAGTGTAGATAGAAAAGAGAAGTCCAAGGACTGAGCTCTTGGGCACTTAAATAATAAATATTTGGGGAGATTTGAGTTGTTTGTATCGAGTTGTCCCTTTCCTCCCTTCCCTACTCTGACAATTCTTTCTCTTTTTCAATTACATTCACAATGTTGTGCTGCCTTCACAATTCATTACCAAAACTTTTTCTGTGGCCTCAAAGAGAATCTCTGCATCCTTTAAGCAATAACTCCCCATAACCCCCATTCCTACCCCCTGGTAATCTGTAATCTCCTATCTGTCTCTTATTGTGCTGGTTTGAATGTATTATGTCCCCCAGAAAAAGCCATATTCTTTGATGCAATCTTATGGGGCAGACATATTAGTGGGGATTAAGTTGGAATGTTTGGATGAGGTTGTTTGCATGGAAATGTGCCCCACCCAATTGTAGGTGATAACTCTGCTGAGATATTTCCATGGAGGGATGGCCCCACCCATTCAGGGTGGGCCTTGATCAGTGGAGCCATATAAATGAGCTCACAAACAGAAGGAAGTCAGTGCAGCTGTGAGTGATGTTTTGAAGAGGAGCTACAGCCAAGAGGGACACTTTGAAGAAAGCACAGGAGCTGTGGATGATAGACAGTTTGAAGATGGCCATTGAAAGCAGACTCTTACTCCAGAGAAGCTGAGAGAGGACAAATATCCCAAGTGCAACTAAGAGTGACATTTTTGAGGAACTGCAGCCTAGAGAGGAACGTCCTGGGAGAAAGCCATTTTGAAACCAGAACTTTGGAGCAGATGCCAGCCACGTGCCTTCCCAGCTAACAGAGGTTTTCTGGACATCATTGGCCATCCTCCAGTGAAGGTACTCGATTGCTGATGTGTTACCTTGGACACTTTATGGCCTTAAGACTGTAACTGTGTAACCAAATAAACCCCCTTTATAAAAGCCAATCCATCTCTGGTGTTTTGCATTCTGGCAGCATTAGCAAACTAGAACACTGATGAATTTGATATTCTAATTATTTCATATCTGTATCTGCCCTTTTGTATCTAGCTTATTTTACTCAATATGATGTCTTCAAAGTTCATTTTGTATCATGTATTAGAACTTCATTCCTTCTTACAGCTGAATCACATTCCATTGAACGTATATACCACATTTTGTTTGTCCATTTTTCCACTAATGTACGCTTGAGTTGCTTTCACCTTTTGGCAATTCTGAATGATGCATTAGAAATGCTATAAGCATTTAAACCACTAAACCACTGGATTTCTATTCTATGAACATCAATATGCAAATATCTGTTCAAGTGCCTGCTTTCAATTCTTTTGGGTATATATCTAGAAGTAGGATTTCTAGGTCATATGGTAATTCTATGTTAACTTTCTGAGGCCCAATTTTCTCTTTCTCTTGTGACTGTACCCTTATCCTGTCTCCTCAATCAGCCTACACTTGCCACTTTTCTGGAACTGACCTCTGCTGACCTGTTCTGTCCTGCAGCTATCCAAGTCTGGTTCTGGCAGATCAGTTTCAGAACTGAATACTCTGCCAAAATATAGTGTGGGAATAAGGCAAATGGCCTGTGACTTCCAAAGTGAGCAGTGTCTTGGCTAGAACCCATTGTTAGCCTGTATCTCCCATGCTGAGAGCTCATAAGAATAGGGAAATATCAGATATAGCACCCTAGATCAAACCAGTAGTTTCTTCTGCCTGAGATTCTGTCCTGGACAGTGTTGTTGTGTATCTGTCCTCCAAGCTATCAGCCTCAAAAGATTATGTGTAAAATGAAAAAAAGAAAAAAGGAGAAAAGATAAAAAAGAAAAAACAGTAAAAGTTAAAACAAAAAAAAAGATTAAGTGTACACTCCAAATATCTTCAGTTCCCCCATAGTAATTTATTATTGCCTGGACAGTAGTAATTTAAGATTAGCCTCATTCATCTAGTCATATGCTAAAATGATTGTATAAGGATGTTCATCATAATAGTAGCGATAAAGAAAAATATTGGAAATAACCTACATGACCAACAGTAAGGGATTGAGTAAATGTTATGGAATATCTATAATTTACATCCTGTAAAATAATTTTGCAGATTTGGGAAGATGTTTATAATATTTTGCTAACGTAAGCACTAACATTTTCATACGGCAGTACAGTGCAGTGTTTAAGAAGAACAATTTAGCATAAAAAGACTTAAAGAGAACTCCATGCCTTGAAATCCAAAAAGTACTGGCTAGGTAGAGAAGGATGAGTCTGCAAAGGAGATTGAGCAAGAGTAATCAAAAATAGAGGAATTAAACAAGCAGAGTGTTGTATCACAGAAGAGAGGGATGTTCTTTTTTTTTTTTAAGAAGGAGGGAATGGTCAACAATATCAAATGCTGAGGATCCAAAATTAAGATTGAAAAATGATCATTGTATTAAACAACACATATCATTGGTGACCTTTGCAAGAACTATTTCAGTAGAGTAGTGACATCAAGATTGGATGGCTTGAGTGGTTAATAGGAGGTGAGAAAATTGAAATAGGAATTGTAAAAACTATTTTGAGAAATTAGATTGTGTAGACAATAAGGGAAAGAGGGTCATAGATTGAGGGGGATGGATGTTCAATGTTCAAAGATTTTTTTCTTTTAGAGAGATAAGCTTGTTTAAATATCTATGAGACAGCTGCAGTAAGAGAGGGAGACTATATACACAAACAAGAGAATGGATAATTTATAGATAAGGCTCATGAAACAGTAGGAGAGGATGGGATATAAAACATGAATGGTATAATTGTGCTTTGTTAGATAGAAGGAAGGAAAACTCTTCAATTGTAATAGGAGGAAAGACATTTGGTAACACAAAGAACTCAAAAGTGATGACATCTGCTGACAATGAGGATGGTGATCAGAGCATCAAAGGCTTCAGGAGAGTGGAAAATGTTTCTAATCATTGTTGTTGACAGTAGGAATGTGAGCTGTCCAGAGAAATTTAGCAAAAATTTCAAACACTTTTTGGTTCCATGTGGGGTTGGAGATCATGAATTACAGTGGAGCTAATCTACCTGATGGTGAGACAAACATTTCTCCAGGTGTCTTGGGTGAAGGCAAGAAGGGGTTGGAGTACTGCCAGACAGCAGAGATGAAAAGTCAGAGAAAGAGAGATTATGACAGTAATTAAAATTATAGACATGGATGTCCCAATGAGAACAAGTAGAGTCACAGTAGGCATTGAGCAGACAAGTTGGAAGGACAAATTGATGAGATCATAATTAGCTACTTGAAATCGTGGTTTCAGAGATAGAGAAGTTATGGATGAGGTCCAAGTTGTGGTGGTTGATACAGAGTGGAGGAGACAGGGTTCATTCCAAAGAAAGCTGAGGAAAGGTAATACTGTGTACCTTCAGGATCTAGGTTGGAGAAGTCATTGAATATATAGGTATGATAACAATACAGGGAATATTTTGAGTAGAGAAAAAGAAGAATAAATTCTAATCCCAGGAAAGAAGTTTCCAATCCAGTGACAATAAGCTTTTTTTTTGTTTGTTTTATTTTAACCCCAGAGAGTCAATTTATCAGCATACCATTGGTTCCCAGTAAGCTTTTTACCACCACTTCACAAACGTACATACCCAGACACTTGAGTCTCCTGCTTTCTCAAATAATTCCTCTTGCTTGCAGGCCTGGGTGGATAGGGATGAGCCAGCTGTCCAGCTCTTCTGTAGAAGGGCAGCCAGAGGGAAATGGGAAGTGGGTGGTGCCTCTGTCTTCACTAAATATGTTTTCCTGCAGTTCATCTTCAAACTTCCTGTCCTTGGAGAGGTGGCCCTTTGTTAGTCTGACAGATTCCCCATGTAGTAGAGTTCAACCCCCCATATGCTATTTGTTGCTTCAGCAGGCTTGTCAGGAACAATCCCTTTTCAGCCTTAAGAGAAATCTTTTTATATGTGCTGCTTCTTCATTCATACTGAGAGTAAATGGGAAGGCAGGGTTGACCTCCCACCCCCCCAGGGAAGGTCACCTTTAAGGTCTAGTGAAGACAAACAACCTTTTTAATGCTCCCAACTCACAAAATACCACAATCCCAACATTTCCCATAAGAAGCAATACGACTTCCCTTTCCTCTGGCCCTTGGGCTCTATGGGGAGCAAAATAAAATGGAGACACTTATTTTCCTCTGCTCTGGGCTTTTAACCCAAGGAGAAGAAACAGGGTAGCCAAATCATAATTTGCAAATGTGCAATGTTCCTAACATGATCTCTGGGCCAGAGTTGGCACTGGAAAAGGAAGGGCTGATGGAGGAGGATGGAAGGAGTGGTGGTATCAGGTTCCAACTCAGGCACAGGTATCAGCTATGGCTTCCACTGCTTGAGGAACAGAGAGAGTGAACACAGGGGCAAGCTGCTGATGGCTTTGCTGAAGAGTGGACAGTTCCCAAAGCAGGCTGTTTGTCTTTACGCCCTCTGGAAAGGGGGAGTCCCATTTAAATGACAAGTCACTGGCCAACTGATGAGGATTGGGAGACCCGTAGCCATTTCTGCGCCTGTTACATCATCTATAATCTGAGAGAGTTGAACAGTATGGTTTCTAAGGATTCTACAGTCTAAGTCTATGATTGAACTGAAATGACATTGGATTTTAACTGTTTCATGGTCATTGGCTTCCAAGGTCTTAATATGCATTGGATAATAAGCACAGAATCCAAGCATGGGTCCCAGGATTGTGGAGGAAGAGAATAATTGGGAAGCTCCACCTGAAGAAGGGATTAAGACCCCATGGCTCTGACTCTAATTCATAGGACTCAGTTTTCTTAACTGTAAAACAAGACTCTGAAGTACGGAAGATCTTTAAGATCCAGTTTTGATTTTCTGGGCTGAATCACTGTCCTTAAACAATTTTGAGCCTCAAGGGCTAAATACTTACTGAACTACTTGCCTGGCATGTGTGCAGTGCTAATGTGTAATATGGTCCTTGTCCTCAAGGACCTCACAATGTATTTTTTAAAAATTCTACATACACAGGAAAAGATAGTGTAACATGCCATGTGATCCATGACCAAATGAGTAATACAGGAACTGCAGGATGGCTCTCCCGAGGTGTGTCACATCACAGGCTGGAAGAAAACATGTATGGGCCAAGACTGGAAGCCTGCACTCCCTGAGCTTGCTTGCCCCATGGCCTCCTACTACCCTGACTTTCAGAAGGGGCACAGTGGGAGCCAGATGGCCTGGATTCAATCCTGGCTTCATCACTTACTTATACGTTTTAGGGAAATTACTCAACCTCTCTAAACTTCAGTTTCTTGATCTTTAAAATTGGGATAATAAAAGTACCTCCTCCTAGCACTCTAAAGATTACGATTATCTATGTAAAGTAATTAGCATGGTGCCTAACACATAATTAGTGTTCTGGAATGAATCCTTTCCCACTCCTATCCTACCCAGCTGCAAGGAAGTCCAGTTGTGGGAATGTGACTCTGGATTAAGGTGGGCTCAAGACAGTTGGTCTGGTCTGATATGGCCCCTGGGGTCAGGCTCAGTGCAAGATCACCCACTTGAAAGGCTAAGTCCATGACTAGATAAGAACTGCAGAAGCAGGGATAGAAAGAATAGATCATTTTCCTCCGGGCCTAAAGGTGATCCTTGCTCTCCCAGGAAAAAGATCCCACGCACAGGTAGAGAAGAGTCAGGTCAGGATAACGATAAAAGAAGGTATAAATACAAGTCAAAGAATGTCAGGGACTGAGGACAAAGACAAGGAGCCAGATGGTGGGGTGCACAGGGCAGGATGAGAACAGGCATGGAACTTGCCCCAGGTTCATAAGAGTTAGTTCTGTGTGCATTGGCATGGGTGATCAGCTCCCTTCTTTAGTTTAGTTGTTTAGTCCTAGTATCTACCCAAACTTTTAGAGTTGCCCTATTCCAGAATCACATGGCCCATGTTCACCCAAGTCTGGATATTACTGGCCATAGATGGCAAAGGACCTTAAAACTGTCTCCCTTCAACTCAGTTCTTGGCATGAAGAGGCCTTAAAGTCATAGCCAATGGGATCCCAGAGTATGGACAGCTTTTGAGTTGATCTGTGTGAAATGAAAGGGAATGCTGGCACCAAATTATATGTGAGTGTGTGTGTTTGTTTTTTATTAATAATGTGTTATGGAAGATGTGCCGGTTTGGATGTATTATGTCCCCCAAAAGGCCATGTTCTTTGATGCAATCTTGTGGGGGCAGACATATTAGTGTTGATTAGGTTGGAATCCTTTGATTGAGTGTTTCCATGGAGAATGACTCAATCAACTGTGGATGAGACCTTTGATTGGATAATTTCCATGGAGGTGTTACCCCACCCATTCAGGGTGGGTCTTAATTGAATCACTGGACTCCTAGAAAAGAGTTCACAGACAGAAGTAGGTGCTGCAGCCAAGAGAGAGCTGAGAGTGGAGCTGGAACACAACCTGGGATCAGCAGATGCCAGCCATGTGCCTTCCCAGCTGACAGAGGTTTTCTGTATGCCATGGCCTTCCTTCAGTGAAGGTATACTTGTGTTGATGCCTTCATTTGGACATTTTCATGGCCTTCAGACTGTAAATTTGTAACCAAATAAACCCCCTTTATAAAAGCCAATCCATTTCTGCTAGTTTGCTTAACGGCAGCATTAGCAAACTGGAACAAAAGGTTTCAGCTTTAAGGTAAACAGCACCTAGCTCAGTTCCTAGTATACAGTGTATACTAAATATGTTTTTTTCTGGATAAATGAATAAACGAACAAATGCATTATAGACACCCAGAGAGTAATGGCTACCTATCCTGGCTCACCTGTTTGAAAATGACGATACTATAATCATGTGCTGCCTTCCATATATAAAGTTGATATTCCAGACTCACCATTAAAAGGCATTCACTTTGCATTATGTGGGTGAACTGAGCTCTAGTCCTGGCCCTGCCATTAATTAGCTGTGTGACCTCAAGTAAATGACTAATTTTCTTTCACTATCTCCCTTTCTTTTTTTTTTCATTTTTAAAATTTTTTAATTGAGATTGTCCACATACCATACAATAATCCAAAGATCCAAAGTGTACAATCAATTGCCCATGGTACCATATTACAGCTGTGCATCCATCACCACAATTAATTTTTTTCCAATTTTTAGAACATTGTCATTACTCCAGAAGAGAAATAAAGACAAAAAAAAGGAAACTCAAATCCTCCCATACCCCTAACCACCCTCCCTCCATTGATTTGTAGTATTGGTATGGTACATTTGTTACTGTTGATGAAAGAATGTTAAAATACTAAATGTAGTATATAGCTTTCAATAGGTATATTTTTTTCCTATATGCCCCTCTATTATTAACATCTAGTTATAGTGTCACACATTTGTTCTAGTTCATGAGAGAGACTTCTAATATTTGTAGTTAGTCATGGACATTGTCCACCACAAGATTCACTGTTTTATACATTCCCATCTTTTAACTTCCAACTTTCCTTTTGGTGACATATGTGACTGAGCTTACCCTTTCTACCACCTTCACACACCATTTAGCACTGTTAGTTATAACAGTTCTAACAATGTGCTACTATCACCTCTGTCCATTTCCAAATGTTTAAGTTCACCCTAGTTGAACATACTGCTCATAATAAGCAACCACTCCCCATTCTTTAGTCTCATTCTATATCCTGATAACTTATATTTCATGTCTATGAGTTTACATATTATAATTAGTTCATATCAGTGAGACCCTGCAATATTTGCCTTTATGTGTCTGTCTTATTTCACTCAATATAGTGCCCTCAAGGTTTCTTCATCAACCCATTTTTTTTTAAGACGGTTTTGTTCACACACCATACATTCTGTCCTAAGTAAACAATCGATGGCTCCCTGTATAGTCACGTATTTATGTATTCACCACCATTGCCACTATCTATATAAGGACATCTCCATTTCTTCTACAAAGGAGGAAGAGACAAAGAAGGTAGAGAGACAAAAGAAAAAGAAAAAAGAAAGAGAGAGGGAAAAAACACACACAAAAAAACATGACAGCTAGAAAGCAACAAAAGGAAAGACAGCATTAAACTAAAGTAGAATAAAGAGTCAGACAACATCACCAATGTCAAGAGTCCCATACCCTTCCCCTATGTCCCCCCCATATGCATTTAGCATTGGTATATTGCCTTTGTTATATTAAACGAAGCATAATACAATGTTTCTGTTAACTACAGTCTCTAGTTTGCATTGATTGTATTTCCCCCCAATCCCACACCATTTTTAACACCTTGCAATGTTGACATTCATCTGTTCTACCTCATGTAAAAACATATTTGTACCTTTTATTACAATTGTTGAGCACCCTAGGTTTCACTGAGTTATACAGTCCCAGTCTTTATCTTTCGTCTTTCGTTCTGGTGTCCCACGTGGTCCTAACCTTCCTCTTTCAACCATACTCACAGTCATGTTTGTTCAGTGTACTTACATTGTTGTGCTACTATCTCCGAAAAACCTCTCACTCCCATCTTTTCCTTTCTGTCTGTAGTGCTCCCTTTAGTGTTTCCTGTAGAGCAGGTATCTTGTTCACAAACTCTGTCATTGTCTGTTTGTCAGAGAGTATTTTAAGCTCTCCCTCATAGTTGAAGGACAGTTTTGCTGGATATAGGATTCTTGGTTGGTGGTTTTTCACTTTCAGTATCTTAAATATACCTCCTTCTTGCCTTCATGGTTTCTATTGAGAAATCTGCACATGGTCTTATCAAGCTTCCTTTGTATGTGATGGATTGCTTTTCTCTTGCTGCTTTCAAGATTCTCTGTCTTTGACATTTGATAATCTGATTATTAAGTGTCTTGGTGTAGGCCTATTCAGATCTATTCTGTTTGGGGTACGCTGCGCTTCTTGGATCTGTAATTTTATGTCTTTCAAAAGAGATGGGAAATTTTCATTGATTGTTTCCTCTATTATTACTTCTGCCCCTTTTCACTTCTCTTCTCCTTCTGAGACATCCAAGACATGTACATTCTTGCATTTCATGTTGTCATTCAATTCCCAGAGACGTTGCTCATATTTTTCCATTCTTTTCTGTATCTGTTCTTTTGGTGTAGGCTTTCAAGTGCCTTGTTCTCCAGTTCCTGAGTGTTTTCTTCTGCCTCTTGAGACGTGCTGTTGTATGCCTCCATTGTCTTTCATCTCTTGTGTTGTGGCTTTCATTTCCATAGATTCTGCCAATTGTTTTTTCAAACTTTTAATTTCTACCTTATGTGTGCCCAGTGTTTTCATTATATGCTTCATCTCTTTTGCCATATCTGCCCTAAACATTTTGAATTGATTTAGCATTAGTTGTTTAAATTCCTGTATCTCACTTGAAGTGTAAGTTCATTCCTTTGGGCCATAATTTCGTTTTTCTTAATGTAGGTTGTAGTTTTCTGCTGTCTAGGCATCTGGTTTCCTAGATTGCCCCAATCAGATTTTCCCAGACCAGAATGGGCTCAAGTCTTGGAAGGAGGCAATAGTATCCAGTTTCCCTGAGAGTGTCTTAGAAGATTGATAACCCTGTGAGGCCTCAAGTCACTGTGCTTTTCTGCCCAGCAGGTGGCACCTGTCGGCCTATAGCTCCAGACTGGTGTAAGGAGGTGTGGCCCATGGTTGTTTTCCCCCAGGCTCTGGGGTCTGGTTCTGAATGGAGGGTGGGTGGTAGAGCTTGGCACCACCTTCTTCCCTTTAGGGAAGACACCCCCTAGGAAGAGGTCATTACCATTTGAATAGTCTCTCTAACTTTCCTATGTCCACCCTTGTCTGGGTCAGAGCACTGGGGACTAAAAATGGCTGAGGCTTTCTCCACTAAGCTGAAAAAGGCTGAGGCTTTCTCCACTAAGCTTTCAGAGGTGGTCTACAGCCCCCCTCAGTCACCCATTGGCCAGAGATAGCACCAGGCCCTCTGGGCTTCCCCTCTCTCCCAGTGAATTCCTCTGGCCCTCCAAAGTCAGTTGTCACCAAAAGCCTCTGCTTGTTGGGGATTCATAGCTTGCATTGAGCAGTCCATGTTTGTTAACTAGAACCCCAGTTGGAGCTCAGCTGAACTATATCCGCTTGCTCGGAGAGTGCTGCTCTCTACCACAGCGAGGCTTTGCAGTTCAGGCTGTGGGGGGAGGGGCTCCCAGCTCGGGTCTGCATTGCTTGCTTACAGATTTTATGCTGTGATCTCAGGCATTCCTCCCAATTCAAGTTGGTGTATGATGAGTGGATGGTCATGTTTGTCTCCCTGCAGTTATTCCAGATTATTTCCTAGTTGTTCCTGGTTGTTTATTAGTTGCTCTAGGGGGACTAACTAGCTTCGACTCCTCTCTATGCCACCATCTTCTTCCTCCCTGTTTTGTTTTCTCACCCCCTGTTCTAGTTTGCTAATGCTGCTGGAGTGCAAAATACCAGAGATGGATGGGCCTTTATAAAAGGGGTTTATTTGGTTACACAGTTACAGTCTTAAGGCCATAAGGTGTCCAAGGTAACACATCAGCAATCGAGTACCTTCACTGAAAAATGGCCAGTGGTGTCTGGAAAACCTCTGTTAGCTGGGAAGGCATGTGGCTAGTGGCTGCTCCAGAGTTATGGTTTCAAAATGGCTTTCTCCCAGGACGTACCTCTCCAGGCTTCAGCTTCTCTCCAAAATGTCACTCTCGGTTGCTCTTGGGTTGTTTGTCCTCTCTTAGCTTCTCCGGAGCAAAAGTCTGCTTTCAACAGCCATCTTCAACTGTCTCATCTGCAGCTTCTGTGCTTTCTTCAAAGTGTCCCTCTTGGCTGTAGCTCCTCTTCAAAACATCGCTCACAGCTGCACTGAGTTCCCTCTGCCTGTCAGCTCATTTATATAGCTCCACCAATCAAGGCCCACCCTGAATGGGTGGGGCCATGCCTCCATGGAAGTATCTAATCAGAGTTATCACCTACAGTTGGGTGGGGCACATCTCCATGGAAACACTCAAAGAATTCCAATCTAATCAGCACTAAAATGTCTGCCCACAAGATTGCATCAAAGATAATGGTGTTTGGGGGACATAATACATTCAAACTGGCACCCCCCCTTTTTTTCCATTTGTTAGCATTTAATGAACCTCCCTCCACATGGCTTCAAGGCACGAGGACACAGGCTTCCCCCCACACCCTTGATCTTCTCCTCAGCTCTTCTGCTGAAGAATTTGGCCTTCATGATGACAGGCTGATTTGGGAGCTTTCCCTTCCCCAGAACTTTGTAGTAGCCCGATTGCACCACATCAAGGATGGGAGCAACTCCAGTCTTGTTTTTAGCAGCATTTACCCATGTCTGCTCACTGACTAAGATCCAAAATTTATCAAGATTGACAATTGGACAGAACCTCTGGTTCCTCTTCAAGTGATAATGTCTCATACCAACCTTCCCAAAGTAACCTGGGTGATATTTGTCGAAGTTGATCCTGTGGGGATGCATGCCACCAGCGTTACCCCAGCCTCCCTATGCTTCCGGTGTTTGCCTATACGGCCATGGCCGTGGCTCACATGGCCCCGGAGTTTCCGGGTCTTTCTCAATCTGGAAGGCATGTCAGGAGCCGAGAAGAAAGATTCTCCCTTTCTTTCTAATCTATAAAAGGCACAGGCTGGACTGAGATAATTTTGCATGGAAGTGTCTTGTGATTTTTTTCTGCCATATGTGTCGCTAGATTTCAGAGATTTTAAAAAATGTGGGTAACCCCCAAATGGTTAAGAAATCCTTGAGCTTTTCAGAGAACAAGTGTAGAAACCTATGCTCCCAACACTATTGCATTTAATCTGATAAATGAGCAAGTCCCTATTGTAGCTATGGAAAACTAACGGAATTCAGAACAAAGGTCTTAGCATGTCTATTCATGAGACAATTACTCTGATTACAGATGAGTTTGAAACCCCTTGATGTATCAATGACAGAGAAAAACATCAGAAGCTCTCACTGCACAACAGTGATCTCTGAGCTGCACAGAATTCCATCCAAGTGGTATTATCACATACATGTAAAGTTCCCCAGTGTAATGAAGATTGCTACCTGATGGAGTGATGTTAAGACTCTGACAGAGAGTTGGGTGGCAGTGCTGGAGGAGGGGTTCATGTCTGAAGCCATCAAATGGCTTGGCTCCTTAATTGGCACAAACTCCCTTAGGATTTAATTATGCTCTGTTGTAGAGCTCTTATGACGATTCAGTGCAAACTACTCAACCTCCTTGGATCCCAATTCCTTTATTTCATAGGGATATTTAACATAGGAAAAGAGAAATTGAATTCCTAAGAGGAAAACCCAAAGAATCAGCAGGGTTTATTTTTCAAGAAAGGTGGGGGGTTATAAGAAGTCAAGATATTAAAGGGGGCTTACCTAGAGTGTATACTTAGGGGCCCTGACTGGATCAAAGAGGCATTAGGGATTTAGGGCAATCTGACCTAATTATCAAAAAGCAGTCAGCATCTCCAGGGCAGTCTTCAGATCCCCTGTCCAGCAGCAATTAACCCCACTGGCTCTCCCAAAGAGTCTCAGGGCCAGTTAGCTCAAGTTGCCCAAGCCCTGTGCTCATGAGGTCACATATTTGACCCTGTGTATATGTGACTAGTGTTCTGTTTCCACATTAGACTGAGCCCTCATTCCATCCACAGTCACACATATGCATCACTGGACATAGAAGGGTTTGGGAGAGGGTGGATGGTGGCTCAAAGTGCACTCTAGCTGAAAGTATACACCTTTGAGTGTATGTGTTCTGCATGTTATAATCATTTCACACATTAAAGAACACATGAAGAGGGAGAGAAAACAAGGGCCACTCCTAAGGTACTTCAGGCTCATGCACTAGCCTCGTAGGAATGACCTAATTTCACTGACTAGGCAATTCTCCTTTGAGAAGTAAGTATTCAGAATTCCCTGTCTTCAGGAAAATCAAAGAACTCTTCTTTCTGTCAGGACTTGTCTCCCTGGGCACTTCAGCCAGTGCCTGTAGGACCAGTCATCAGGGCTTGCAGTGATAGCCATAGCTGAGTGTCAGGCACACAGAAATGGAGGGCTAGGCCTTTTGAGGCAGGTTAGATAGAGAAGGAGGGAGGGGAAAGTGACTCTAAGACCCATAACAAAAGCTCCTTTTGGCACATGCACGCACATCTAGCCCTCTCCCAACACAACCTAGCACCTGAAATGAACCAATGAGAAGTGCAGCTCATCAATCCCTTATTAGCATAATCAAAGGGGGAAGAGCCCCTCCAAGTCCTTATAATGCAAAGATCCTGAGCTCAGAGGGCTTCTCCTCCTTTGGAAAATGCCTATACTCACCCCCTTCAGCATGTACTTTCACATTAAATTTTTTGGCTGTACACACTGACTAGTCCTTGAATTCTTTCCTGAGACTAAGTTAAGAAACCTCACAGTGCCAGCCTTTGGTTGAGGTCTCGATTTCTTCAAGAACTCCTGGGGCTGTCCGGCATCACTTTGACGACAGCTCCCAAAATAAGGTGCAAGCCCTACTTCTCACTTTTCCCTTGCACCCCGTGAGATACTGGCACTGCCTTTGGAACCTTTACTCAGCAGCCTGAATGTACAGAAATAGGACAAGCACACTGACTCAGGAGGCCACGGCTCCTTCCTCCAGCAGGGACCTGGTGTGCCTACCCTGTTTAGGAGTGGTGGCGCAGGCAGGGCTGTGTGGGGACATAACCACATCCTGTCGGGCAGTAATCCTGTTATCATACAGAGCTTCACTGTTGGGCTTTTGTGGTTTCTGGGCTTTTTAAGTTGTTTCCTTGCCCCTGGGCTGCAGAGCACTGGTTATCTAGTGAACACACTTCCTTATCTCCTCCACCTTTTCCACACACACTTTCCATCTTCTTATCCTGAATGAAAACATGGCCTGCCCTGTTCTCTTCCCCTTTCCAAAACAGGCAGCTCCTCCCCCTCCTCTGGTCAGGACCATGGATCCCCCACCCTTGTTTTGCACATCATCCTATTTTATTGGCCCCTTGTAGACCTCCCCCATGCCCAATACGTTTGACTGTTTACTGACAACCTAAGCATATTCTCCTGCCCTCTTCTGTGGCTTAATACTTGCCTCATAGCCTTCCTGGAAACTTCATCACCTGCTACTTGTTTTTACTCCTCTGATACCCTGGCCTCATTATTGTTTTTTTTGTTGTTGTTGTTATTTTTTAAAAAATGTTACTCTATTGTTTTTTAAAAGCTAAAAATGACCCTGAGTTCTGCTCAACTTAAGTCACTCACTGTGGTGCACATACTTTGGATATGGACACCAGAAGGCTCTACCCTAATAATCTCAAATTCTCACAACCCTACTCCAACTACAACCTTCTTAACTTCTACCTGTTTACCACTTCCTCACCTGCTCACCCTTCCCATAATCACACACTCCCTCTTCTCTTTGGCATAAAACAACAGAAATTTATTCTCTCACAGTTCTGGAGGTCAGACATCCCAAACCAAGGGATAATAGCGCCATGCTCTCTCCGAAACCCACAGAGAGAATGGATGAATCCTTCCTTGCTTCTTTTAGCTTCTGGCATTTTCCATCAATCTTTGGTGTTCCTTGGCTTGTTGGTACATCACTCCAATCTCTGCCTCCATCTTCTTGTGGTCTTCTGCCCTGTGTTCCTTGAATCTCTTGCTTCCTCCATATCCAGCCTGGACTCCCTGACCTGCCATTTCCAGGATGTCCGTGAATCACTCATGGTTTTGCTCTTCCCTGGTTCCTTCCTTGCTGACCTCCAATCTTGGGTGATCCCTAGTACTAGCTTTCTTTAGCTCTTCCTTCAGTTAGCTAATCTCTATTGGAACTTTATAAGCTTTCTGTGGTGTATGAGCCCTCCACAAACAATTCCATTAAGACCATGTGTGTCTGACTATCTTCCCCACCATTTGCTCTTCAACATATGAACTGGTCTCTAGTCACTTCAGCACCCTAATACGGTGAGGAAACTGTGGCTCGGAGAGATTATGTAACTTGCATAAATTACCAGAATTAGTAAGTGGCAGAGTCAAGATTAAGAAACCTGGGCTAGACGATATACTATGTCTCATTATAAGAACTCCATGTAAAGTTGCCCATTTTATAATTAGGCTATCTGTACTACTGTCATTGAGTTGTAGGATTTCTTTATACACGTAAAATATCAGTCTTTTGTCAGATACATGGTTTCCAAAATTTTTTTCCCATTGAGTTGGCTGCCTCTTTACCTTTTTGACAAATTCCTTTGAGGTACATAACTTCTAAGCTTGAGGAGTTCCCATTTATCCATTTTTTTTCTTTTGTTACTTGTGCTTTGGGTTTAAGGTCTAGGAAGTGGGCGCCTAATACAAGGTCTTGAAGATGTTTCCCTACATTATCTTCTAGGAGTTTTATGGTACTGCCTTTTATATTGAGGTCTTTGATCCACTTTGAGTTAATTTTTGTGTAGGGTGTGAGGTAGGGGTCCTCTTTCATTCTTTTGGATATGAATATCCAACTATTCCAGCCTCATTTGTTGAAAAGACTGTTATGTCCCAGTTCAGTGGCTTTGGAAAACTTATCAAAAATCAGTTGGCATAGATCTGGTGGTACAGCTCCAAATTCTCAATTCAATTCCATTGATCAATAGTTCTATCTTTGTGCCAGTACCATGCTGTTTTGACTACTGTGGCTTTATAATAAGCTTCAAAGTCACGGAGTGTAAGTTCTCCCACTTTGTTTTTCTTTTTTAGGGTGTTTTTAGCAATTCGAGGCATCTTCCCTTTCCAAATAAATTTGATAACTAGCTTTTCCAAGTCTGCAAAGTAGGTTGTTGGAATTTTGATTGGGATTGCATTGAGTCTGTAGATGAGTTTGGGTAGAATTGACAGCTTAATGACATTTAGCCTTCCTAGCTATGAACATGGAATATTTTTCCATCTTTTAAAGTCACTTTCTATTTCTTTTAGTAGAGTTATGTAGTTTTCTTTGTATAGGTCTTTTACATCTTTGGTTAAGTTTATTCCTAGGTACTTGATTTTTTTCAGTTGCTGTTGAAAATGGTATCTTTTTCTTGAGTGCCTCTTTACTTTGTTCATTTCTAGCATATAGAAACATTAGTGACTTATGTGCTTAATCTTGTATCTTGCTACATTGCTAAATTTGTTTATTAGCTCCAGTAGCTGTATCATCAATTTTGCAGGGTTTTCCAGATATAAGATCATATCATCTACAAATAAAGATAGTTTTACTTCTTCCTTTCCTATTTGGATGCCTTTTATTTCTTTGTCTTGCCAGATTGCCCTGGTTAGCACTTCTAGCACAATGTTGAATAACAGTGGTGACAGCAGGCATCCTTGTCTCATTCCTGATCTTATAGGGAAGGCTTTCAGTCTCTCGCCATTAATTACTATGCTGACTATGGATTTTTCATTTATGCTCTTTATCATATTGAGGAAGTTTCCTTCAATTCCTACCTTTTGAAGTGTTTTATCAAAAAGGGATGTTGGATTTTGTTAAATGCTTTTTCAGCATCTATTGGGATGATCATTTGATTTTTCTCTTTTGATTTTTTAATGTGTTGTAATACATTGATTTTCTTACGTTGAACCATCCTTGCATGCCTGGAATGAATCCCACTTGGTCATGGTGTATGATTTTTTTAATGTGTCTTTGGATTCAATTTGCAAGTATTTTGTTGAGAATTTTTGCATCTATATTCATTAGGGAGACTGACATGTAGTTTTCCTTTTTTGTAGCATCTTTGCCTGGTTTTGGTATTAGATTGATGTGTTAGATAGTATTCCATTTTCTTTGATGTTTTGAAAGAGCTTAAGTAAGACTGGTGTCAGTTCTTTTGGAAAGTTTGGTAGATTCCCGTGAAGCCACCTGGCCCTGGGCATTTATCTGTGGGAAGTTTTTTGATGACTGATTGGATCTCTTTGCTTGTTGTGATTGGTTGGTTGAGGTCTTCTATTTCTTCTCTTGTCAGTCTAGGTTGTTCATATGTTTCCAGGAAATTGTCTATTTCCTCTATATTGTCCAGTTTGTTGGCATACAGTTGTTCATAGTATCCTCTTATAATTTTTTAAATTTCTTTGGGATCCACAGTAATGTCACCTTTCTCATTCCTCATTTTGTTTATATGGGTCTTCTCTCTTTTTGATTTTGTCAGTCTAACTAGGGGCTTGTCAATCTTGTTGATCTCAAAGAACCAACTCTTGGTGTTATCTAGTCTATTGTTTTTTGTTGCTGTTGTTGTTCTCTGTGTCATTTATTTCTGCTTTAATCTTTGTTATTTGTTTCTTCTACTTGGTTTAGGATTGGTTTGTTGTTCATTTTCCAGCTTCTTCAGTTGCTCCATTAGTTCTTTGATTTTAGCTCTTTCTTTCTTTTTGATATATGCATTTAGTGCTAAAAATTTCCCCTTCAATACCGTTTTTGCTGCATCCCATAGGTTTTGATATTTTGTGTCCTCATTTTCATTTGTCTCTATATATTTAGCAATTTCTCTTGCTATTTCTTCTTTAACCCACTGATTGTTTAGAAGTGTGTTGTTTAACCTCCAGGTATTTGTGAATTTTCTATATCTCTGAGGGTTATTGACTTCTAACTGTATTCCACTGTGGTCAGAGAATGCGCTTCGATTAATTTCAATTTTTTTAAATTTATTGAGGCTTCTTTTATGTCCCAGGATATGATCTATTCTGGAGAAAGTTCTGTGAGCACTAGAGAAGAATGTGTTCTGGTGACGTGGGATGTAATGTTCTATATATATCTGTTAAATCAAACTCATTTATCAGATTGTTTAGGCTTTTGTTACCGGTTTGTATATATTATGTCCCCCAGAAAAAGCCATGCTCTTTGAAGCAATCTTGTGGGGGCAGACAAGTTAGTGGGGATTAAGTTGGAATATTTGGATTAGGTTGTTTCCATGGAAATGCACTCCACCCAACTGTAGGTGATGACTCTCATTGGATAATTTCCATGGAGTTGTTACCCCACGCATTCAGGGTGGGTCTAATTTAAATCACTGGAGCCATATAAATGAGCTGACAAACAGAAGGAACTCAGTGTATCTGTGAGTGACATTCTGAAGAGGAGCTACAGCCAAGAGGGACACTTTGAAGAATGCACTGGAGCAGAGAGAGTAGCTGCAAATGACAGACAATTTGAAGACAGCCGTTGAAAGCAGACTCTTGCTCTGGAGAAGCTAAGGGAGGACAAATACCCCAAGAGCAACTGAGAGTGACATTTTTGAGGAACTGCAGCCTAGAGAGGAACGTCCTGGGAGAAAGCCATTTTTAAATCAGAACTTTGGAGCAGACGCCAGCCATGTGACTTCCCAGCTAACAGAGGCTTTCTGGACACCATCGGCCATCCTCCACTGAAGGTACCCAAATGTTGATGACTTACCTTGGACACTTTATGGCCTTCAGACTGTAACTGTGTAACCAAACAAAACCCTCTTTATAAAAGCCAATCCATTTCTGGTGTTTTGCATTCCAGCAGCATTAGCAAACTAGAACAGTTATCAATTTCCTCATTGGTCTTCTGTCTGGTTGATCTATCTATAGGAGAGTGATGTGTGGAAATCTCTCACAATTATTGTGGAAACATCAATTGCTTCCTTCAGTTTTGCCAGTGTTTGTCTCACGTATTTTGTGGCACCTTGACTGGGTACATAAACACTTATGATTGTTATTTCTTGTTGAACTGCCCCTTTTATTAGTATGTAGTGGCCTTCTTTGTCTCTCATAACATCCTTGCATTTAAAGTCTATTTTATCTGAGATTAATATTGCTACTCCTGCTTTCCTTTGGCTGTAGCTTGCATGAAATATTTTTTTCTATCCTTTCACTTTCAATTTCTTTGTGTCCTTGTGTGTAAGATGAGTCTCTTGTATTCAACATATTGATGGTTTCATATTTTTTGATCCATTCTGCCAACCTATATCTTTTGATTGGGGAGTTTAATCCATATACATTCAACATTATTACCATGAAGGCTTTTCTTTTTTTTTTTTTTTAATTCAGTTTTATTGAAATTTATTTACATACCATACAATCATCCATGGTATACAATCAACTGTTCACAGTACGATCATACAGTTATGCATTCATCACCACAATCTATTTCTGAACATTTCCCTTACATCAGAATCAGAATAAGAATAAAAAATAAAAGTAAAAAAGGAACACCCAAACCATCTCCCCATCCCACCCTATTTGTCATTTAGTTTTTATCCCCATTTTTCTATTCATCCATCTATATACTAGATAAAGGGAGTGTGATCCACAAGGTTTTCACAATCACACCATCACCCCTTGTAATCTACATTATAATATAATTGTCTTCAGGAGTCCAGACTACTGGGTTGGAGTTTGGTAGTTTCAGGTATTTACTTCTAGCTATTCCAATACATTAAAACCTAAGAGGTGTTCTCTATATAGTGCATAAGAATGTCCACCAGAGTGACCTCTCGACTCCATTTGAAATCTCTGAGCCAATGAAACTATTTCGTCTCATTTTGCATCCACCTTTTGGTCAAGAAGATATTCTCAATCCCATGATGCTGGGTCCAAATTCATCCCCGGGAGTCATATCCTGCATTGCCAAGGAGATTTACACCCCTGGGAGTCGGGTCCTACATACGGGGAAGGGCAGTGAGTTCACCTGCCGAGGTGGCTCAGTTAGAGAGAGGGCCACATCTGAGCAACAAAGAGGTACTCAGGGGGAGACTCTTAGGCACAATTATATGCAAGTTTAGCCTCTCCTTTTCAGTAACGAGCTTCATAAGGGCAAGTCCCATGATCAAGGGCTCGGCACATTAAACCGCCAGTCCCAATGTTTGTAACAACATCAACACCAGTCCAGGTGAGGAAGTCCAACACTTCTGCACCTTCCCCCAGCTCCTTGGGTGGGGGGGGGAGGCTGTAAATATATTTTTTATTCTCTGCCCAAATTACTTTGGGATGTGTCACTATTTCACTCTAACCTATACTAACCTACCATATCTCACTTCCTATTCAAAGTTCCATGTAATTGTGGTGTTTGAACAAACCGACTATGGAGTTATACTGTTTAGAAAATATAGATCCTGCACCAAATAGACATCTCTTCCCTTGGTCTCACATGGAAGTTGAAGTTTTAAAAGACAGTCAGTTTCGACCCTTATCCTTTGGCCTGGTTTGCCCTAGTCTTAACCAAATCTGCTTCATTCATATCACTAATTGAAGTCTGGGCTCTTTTTCAGCTTTTTTTTTTTTTAACAGTTGCATATCTGCCGAGCTCTAGCTCTGAGTTTCAGGTGTCTCAGAGATACGCATTGTTCCAGAGACCAATCAGGTCATACACTAAGGGATCAGCATCTCAAAGTTTAGAGATAGGCATTACAATTCAGGAATAGAGTTGACTGTTGTAAGAGTTTACAATCTAGGGACTATTACAATAATCATGTCCACATTACGCTATGTTCTAAGATTTAATTCTGAGTTTACACATTGTAGTTAGTCCATATTGGTGAGGCATTATAGCGTTTGCCTTTATTTCTGGTGTACTTCACTCAAATACTGTGTATAGGATCCACTCACCTCGTTGTGTGTCTCATAGCTTCACTCCTTCTCGTAGTTGCTCAATATTCCATTGTATGCATATGCCACAGTTCACCATTCTGTCCCTCAGTCTATGGACCCTTAGGTCACCTCCACCCATTGCAAATCCTGATTACTGTCTCCATGACCAAAAGTTTGCAAATGTCCATTCATGGTCTCTGCTGTCAGATCTTCAAATGACATACCCCATAATGAGGCTGCAGGACGTTATGGTCTCCATATACTTAACTTTTTGTGGAACCACCACACTGACTGAAGGCATTTCTTGAATCAGCCATCCCATCCTTTGGTTTATGTTTGTCAGATATATTTTTTCCCTCTCTCTCTTAATGTCCTTTAACGTACGCATACTGAATCTCTTTAGTACTGAACCTTTCTCCATATCTCTCTCTCCTTTGTTTCTCTGTTGGTAGGGCTCCCTTTAGTATCTCAAATAGGGCAGGTCTCTTGTTAGCAAATTCTCTAAGCATTTGTTTGTCTGTGAAAGATTTAAGCTCTTCCTCAAATCTGAAGGAGAGCTTTGCTGGATAAAGAATTCTTGTTTGGCAATATTTCTGTCTCAGAATTTTAAATATGTCATGCCATTGCCTTCTCACCTCCATGGAGGCTGCTGGATAGTTGCTACTTAGTCTTATGCTGTTTCCATTGTAAGTGGTAAATTGCTTTTCTCTTGCTGCTTTCAGAACTTGCTCCTTCTCTTCAGTATTTGACAATCTGATCAGAATATGTCTCAGAGTGGGTTTATTTGGATTTATTCTATTTGGAGTTCACTGGGCATTTATGCTTTGTGTATTTATGTTTAGAAGGTTTAGGAAGTTTTCCCTAACAATTTCTTTGAATACCCTTCCCCTTCTGGAACACCAATGAGTCTTATATTTGGATGTTTTATGTTACCTATCATATCCCTGAGGTCCATTTCGATGTTTTCAATTATTTCCCCATTCTTTCTTTTGTTCTTCCATTTTCCATTCTGTCATCCTTGAGGTCACTGATTCGCTGTTCAGCTTCCTCTAGTATTGTACTATGAGTATACAGAATCTTTTTAATTTGGTCGACAGTTTATTTCCATAAGATCATCTATTTTTTTATTTGCTCTTGCAATTTCTTCTTTATGCTGTTCTAGGGTATTCTTCATGTCCTTTATATCCTGTGCCATGCTCTCATTGTTTGTCTTTAGTTCCCTGATAAATTGCTCCAAGTACTGTGTCTCCTCTGATCTTTTGATTTGGGTGTTTGGGTTATCCATATCGTCTGGTTTTTTCATATGCTTCACATTTTCTGTTGTTTTTGGCCTCTTGGCATTTGCTTAACTTGATAGGGTTCTTTTAGGATATGTAGGATTATTCAAAGACTAATCTCTAATTTGTCAGGTCTACAGCTTGGTGGAGTGCACTTTCTCTAACTAACCAGCAGGTGGTGTCCACGAGCCACCTATTCCTCTCAAGCCAGTTCTCCCCAACTTTGTCGTTGTGGTGAGTGGGGTTCTGAGCCTTGTGGGGGTCCAATTGGTGTACCAATTTTGCGTTGTGTAGTTGGTGCTGCCCGCCCTGAATGTGGGGTGTGTTTCTGAGCGGTTAGGGAAGGAAGGCAGCTTTAATAACCAAATCTCCCAGGTGTTCCTGGAGATTTAAAGCTGTTGCAAATGTCTAATCCTTCAGTTCAGTATCACCACGGTTTGTCTCTTCCACTGACCCACAAGTCCTTGGTATTGGCGTATGGTCCCTGGGACTTGCGAGTGGGTCCCTCTTCCAAGCTGTGCCCTCCCAGGGCCTCTGCGGAGGGAAGACTGTACTACGTCACAGGTGAGCGCTGTCCCCCAAGGGAAGTTCTGGGCCTCAGGACAGTGTAGGGGCATTCCCAGCCTGCTGAAAGGATGGCTGAGTGGGGTGTGTTAATTTCCCCCTTTCCACATAGGTCCGCCTTCCCAGCTCTGGGACAACTAGCTGCGGGTGCACAAAAGGCTATCGTCCATGCCAGATATTGTGGCGTGTGCGCCATGTTGTTGTTGTAAACACTTCCCATCACACTGGGTTTTTTGGGGCAGCATAGAGCTGTGGCGCTGGCGCCAGGCAGGAGCGTTCCCAGCCCACTGGTAAGATGGCTGTAAAGGGATGCCCACTTTTTCTTGGGAAGTTACGGTGTTTAGCAAATTTTCTCAGCCACTAGACATTGCTTTGTCCCTCAGAGCTATCTTAGCTCTGCTCTTGCCTGGGCTCAAATTGCAAGTCTTTGAGGCTTTCTGTAATGGGCTTCTTAGAGTAATTGTTTTAGAAAAAGATAAAAAAAAAAAAAAAGAAAAAGAAAAAGAAGGGCCCTCCTTGAAGATCTAATGGGCTATTGAAATGCTAAGAGACAAGGAGTTTAGGGCCATTAAGGAACAATCAAGAAAGCAGAGATACCGGCTCTTCAGACAAGGGTCCTCACCCTCTGGATTTGCATATGCACCTGATTCTGTTTGAGCCCTGCCTTTCTCCATTTTATGTTCACCAGAACTCCAAAAAGTCTGTTTTTATTTTTTTGCTGTTTTTGCTAGCTCTATCTCCTCTCCGCTGGGCTGACTGTTCCCAGATTCTCCAGTTTCTGGTCTCAGTCTATCTATGTTAGAATTTTTGATCAGCAGTCTGAGTGTTCAATCAGAGCTGCAACTGTAGTTCTCCCTCCTGGTTCCCAGCACCGACAGCCCCTCCTCCCACAGGACTGAGCCTGGCAGGGAGGGGTGCGGGAGGTTATTCTTACATATTATATAGATATCCCTTTTCAGTTTTTAGTGTATTGGAATAGCTAGAAGGAAATACCTGAAACTGCTGAACTGCAACCCAGTAGCCTTGATTCTTGAAGACTATTGTATAATTATATAGCTTACACTGTGATTGCATGATTGTGAAAACCTTGTGGGTGGCTCACACTCCATTTATCCAGTGTATGGACAGATGAGTAGAAAAATGGGGACAAAAACTAAATGAATAATAGGGAGGGCTGGGATGTTTGGGTGTTTTTACTTTAATTTTTATTCTTTTTTAAGATAATGAAAATGCTCAAATATTAATTGTGGTGATGAAAGTACAACTATATAATGGTACTGTGAAAAACTGTACACTTTGGATGACTATATGGTATGTGAATATATCTCAATAAAATTGATTAAAAAAAATCAGGTCTTTAAAAGCAGTCATAAGGAGGGAAACTATTCCAGGCAGAGGAAACACATTGAACAAAGGCAGATTAGTACAATACAGGCATACCTTTGTTTTATTGCACTTTGCAGATATTGCATTTTTTACAAATTGAAGGTTTGTGGCAGGCACCCTGCCTTAAGCAAATCTATCGGCACCATTTTTCCAACAGCATGGGCTCAATTCTTGTCTATGCTTCAGTTTAATTAAGGTCTAATTTAATTACACATAATGATATTGCATACTTAATAGACTGAAGTATACTATGAACATAAGATTTATATGCACTGGGAAACAAAAAAATTTGTGACTCGCTTTATTGCACTGTTTGCTTTATTGAACCTATAATATCTCTGAGGTATGCCTGTATTTAGGAGATTGGCTAGTAAATCAGTAGGGTTAGGATGCAAAGAATGTAGGATACTAGAATGGATTCTGCCACTATCTAGTTTTGTGACTGGTCAATTGGTGAACTTCACTGGGTTAGTTTCTGCATCTGTAAAGTAAGAGTTTGATTTCTATGGCCCATTTCTGCCTTGATTTGATGGTTGACTTTGTGAAAAGAAAATACTTAAATGGGGAAGGAGAAAGGAGAAATGCATATGGTGTGGAGTTGTAAAAGGTAACCAATTGCTGCAGTATTGGCAATGCTGCAGGACACTCCTTCTACCAGTCCTCCTTTTGGACTTTTGGCTCAGTCCTAGTTATGAACATCCCAAGCCCCATGTTTGAGCCACAGCATGGTTTGCTGAAGGCATATATCTTTTCTTTTAAACTGAATGAATATACTGAATCATGACAGTATATGAAGGCCACTTGGTTCTTCTTTCTGCTTTGAAGGAAAGTACCAAGACTCCACACAAGGGCCTCTAATAGCTTTTCCCTCTGAATAACTGTTATTATCAGTCTACCTAGAACTCCCTCATCCCCATCTCTTGCCTATCTTCTCCAGAGAACTATTTGATTTTCATTCCTTTTTAAAAAACTTTTTAAAACATTGTGGATGAAATAACATACAGAAAGTGCATAAAACAAACACAAAACATAATTATAGAACAAACTATGCAACTTTCCCATAATCTAGGAAATCCTGTGTTCTTTCTCAAGCATAACCCCCCAGAGCCAGTCTTAATTTACTGTAAAAATCACATCTGTTTTGTCTTTTATTTTACCACTCATGTATACAGCTCTCAAAACAAATTTAGCACTGCCTATTTAACAGTTGATATCAATGGAATCATATGGTATGCATTTTATTTCTTGCTTTTGTGCAATATTGTAAGGTTCATCCATATTGTCACATGTAACCAGTTTATTCTTTTATATTATATTTTTTTAGTTTTCTAGTGTCGTTAAAGGAATATTCCAATATATCTGTTCTACCATGGGTAGTCATATGGGTTGTTTCCAGCCTTTGGCAAGTATGCTGCTATGAACATCCTAGTACTTGTGCCTGGTGCATGTGAGTTTCTCTAAGGTACAGGGGCTAAATTGTTGGGTCAGAGGGTATGTAAACCTCATCTTCATTCTCTGCCTTGTATTTGTGGGTAAGCCTCTATTTGTGTGTGTGTGTGTGTGTGTGTGTATGTATAAAGAATTTTAACTTCCGTGCCCTTGGTCCTGTTTTTCTCAATTTAAATCATGTTTGTCAATCCTCTTTTGCTCCTTTAACACAATGGTCAACAGTAATTCTAGCTCTCAGCCCTGCATATTACTCTCCTCTTCTCTTGTAGTTAAAAATGGTTTCCCTTTCCAAGGAATAATCTGTGATTTTTTTTTTTCATTATCAAGTAAAAAAATGTATTGGGAAAATTTTGAAATTTGTTCTCTAGTGCACAAAGTGAAAGCAAATATTTAGTTGATGGAGGGCTGTCCTCTTTCTCAGAGGCACTAGGATATAGGAATTAAGACTGTGAGCTGCCGCTTGCTGGCTAAGTCCATGGGCAAGTTACTTAATTTCTTTATGCCTTAGTTTCCTTACCTGTAAAATGGGAATATTTATACCCATTCATAAGGTTGTTTGTGTGTTAGATGAAACAATCTATAACTTTGTACACAAGCAGTTTGTAAACTTGGTTTTCCAGAAGTGAGGAAAGGGGAAATGTGTATTCAGGATGCCTTCAAGTTGTGTAGTGAAGATATATACTATGAATTTGTATTCAGTGTTTATACTGAGCCTACACACTCTGTCCACACTTTTTGTGGGGTGGCTGGTCAGGGTAGCATGTAAGATGCTCCCTGGGACCACAGAGCACATAGAATGAAGTGAACTGGTCCATTTGGGAATGAAGTCCACAACCCTGGCTTCATGCACTACTGAAGTGAGTTCCATGGCCAAAAAGACATGGAGGACAAAGTGAATGGGATAGGAAATGCTGTTAAAATAAACAGGAAGGGAAGAGAACACCACAGGATAACTCAAATTAATGAGCTGCTCCGTTTGTATGATTTATTGTAGAGAGAGTTGGCAGAAAATGCAACCATTCCTCATCATCAAAGAAACCACACTCTTAATTTTCCTTATCCTGCAGGCTCTCCATGTACAACTCCAGACTTTGTCACTTACATTTCTCGGTTTTAGGAGATAATTTTCTAAAGGCAGATTTACTTAATTACAGGTGGAACATTTCAAGGCCAATGCCTCATTACCTAATTAGGGTGCTGAGAAAAGTGTTTATCATAACTACCCTTCTTCCTATTCCCATCCTTAAATTACTAATGTTCATGTCAACTAGTCTGCTAGTCAATCTATTTGCAAAAATGGATTTTTGGACTCTGAGTCCCTTATTCCCACATAAAGCTGTCTAAATCCAGTAAGGCTTTATTACTAAATAAATATAATTAAATAAATACAATTATCTGATGAGTCAAATGCTAACCCATTAGAGGCAATAATGCCTACTTTAAGTTTTATATTTTGAGTTCCCAAACCACTAATGTTATTTCACAGTCACACTCAATAAATCTTCCTATCATGATTCTTTCCAGATAGTTCTGGGAAATTGTGCAGGGCGTGGGAAAAAGGTGGAGGAGAAATTAAAAAGAGGAAAAGAGTAGTGCTGAATCAGATGTGGTATGACAATATTGCTAACTCCATGTCAACACAGCAAAGGCAGATGGTTCTATGTATAGTTTATTGTGTTGGTAAACATAAATTATCTGGTAAAATATTGCTAGAAGGAAGAGCTGTTTTATAAAATTACTTTTAGATCCTGACTTTTAAAGTGAACAAAGATATTAGGAGAAAAATAATCAGCCCTTAACATCTTCATTTGATTTGATAACTTTGGCACAAAACCATGAAGATGAATGCACGGTGGTGGGACTCTTTGAATGATGTAGATAACAGCACCTAATAAGAGAATGCCACATTCTCTAAGTTCCTGTAAATTGGAAAGCAGAGTCACAAATAGCAGCAGTGGCAGCATAATTTGGTGTTCAGATGCCAACTGAAATCCCAATATTGGGTTTGTCCACCAAAATTTCAAAGAAACATTCATGGCTAGCATTTTGGCACTAACGTGACAATAGCAACAAGTAGGTTACTGGCATTGAAAAGGAACTTGGGAAGCATCTCAAGTGAGAGCAAAGGATCTAGAAGATAGTGTACAAAATCCCCCTCAGCCAAGTTTGAACCTTCTTTTCTATCCGACAAAGTCAGAGCTACTAATGTAACAGTATGGTCTGTTTTAAGCTTTACCTTTTATTTGCCTACTCAGTGGCCAGGGATCCAATAGCCTAACAAATGATTGAAAGTTTCTTCTAAAAGCTAGTCAGCTGTACCTTCCCCAGAAAAGGTGAAGCACATCTTAACAATAATGTTCCGGTTTGCTAATGCTGCCATTATACAAAATACCAGAAATGGACTGGCTTTTATAAAGGGGGTTTATTTGGTTACAAATTTACAGTCCTAAGGCTATAAAAGTGTCCAAACTAAGGCATCAACAAGAGGATACCTTCACTGAAGAACAGCCGATGGCACCCAGCACACCTCTGTTAGATGGGAGGGCATATGGCTGGCCTCTGCTCGTCCTTTGTTCCCAGCTTCTGATTCCAATGGCTTTTTTTCTCTAAGCATCTGGGAGTCCTCTCTTAGCTTAGCACCTCCAAATAGCCTTCTGTCCGCATATCCAAGCATCTCTAAGCGTCATCTTTCAACAGCCATCTCCAAAATGTCTCTCTCAGCTTCTCTTGGGGTGTTTTGGCCTCTCTTCATTCTGTGTAAGCTCTCTTTAAAGGACTCCAGTGATCTAATTAAGACCCATCCTGAATGGGTGGGTCCACCCTCCATGGAAATAATTCAATCAGAGGTTCCACCCTAATCAACAGACACTTAAAACAAAATCATTAATTTTATAAACAAATTGGGTTGTATTCCTGTCATCAGATCTAGTGAAGCATTAACCTTACTCATGTCCATCCAAATGTTGCGTTCCGCCTGCCTATAATTTCCTACCAATACCTAAAGAGCCAATGCATAATGCAGGTTTTCCATAATCCCCAAGAATTTAATGAGTAACTGGTTAATCTGTGATGTGACAAAACTCAAACCTAAGGCAGGCAAAGAATTCTGTATGAAGACCCGTGTAGGAAGCTGTGAGAGCTACCAGTAAGCAAGAGCTCAAGGAGGGCTACATTCAGCCCTTCATAGAATTATGAAGCAGAAATCACCAGTGCTTAATTTCCACAAGGAAGACATTAACTCAGCCCTTCTAGTACAACATTCTTACCCAGTATCTCTTCTGATGCACATTTGTGAACTGTTGCCCATAATACCAAGTTGTAGAAATGATTCTCTCTGTGAGACTATTTGGCTTTTGCCTTAAGAACAATATGAAAGGAAGTTCAGACATTCTTAGGACTGGGAAAAGCAGAAAAAGACATAAGAGCAGCAGTGTGTCTGCTATATGATAGGCCATCAAAAAGCATTTGTTGAACTGACATGTGACCTATAAGATCACACTCATAGGTTAACTTCAAGCTGGGGGTTAAAGCAACATATACACACTTAAAAAGTTGTCTCTAGTCATCCATATTGCACACAAAGCCTCCTATACAGGGCATCCAAAAGCCTTAGTACAGTTATGAGTAAAGCTATGAGGGCTGTTAGGTGTGGGTGGGCTGAAAAGCCCCAACAGGGTAGGTTGTTAGACATGGACTTGATTTATCATCAGTTAAATGTGCAGCCCAGATTAAAAGAGGCATTTTTAGGGACTAATTAGTCAACCCTCAGAAAAGTAAATTAAGGGGCTGGGTTAAAACAGTCGAAAGGAAACTTTAAAATAGTGTGGTGGCAATAGTGCTTGGAGTGTATTCAAATGGAAAGGCTTGGGCTGGAATTACTTCCTTGGGAAAAGAATGACACCATGCTACCCTCCCTCCTTTATCAAGTAATTCAAGTCATCCTAAATGCTCAAGGTCTGACCAACCAAGATGTATTTTATTAAAACCTCTTTCAGCTTGAACTAGATCATATTTCTGGGAATAAACAAATTTTACTCAATGAATAAGAAGAAGGAATTCTTGATAACTACTATAGGTCTTTTGTGTAGACTGCTTTTAGGTTAATGCACAAAGCTCAGAAAAGAACATCAGATAAGGAAAATGCCTTTATTAATTTAGGGTCAGCTCAAAGTCTGACACTGACACAGGCAGGAATAATTATCTCATTACATTTGACCTTTGGCACCCATCTGAAGTACTAGTTTTCCAGGTGGGACACGTTACACCCAATAGACTGTCGGCACAGTTTGCGACAGCCACACTTATCCCAATTCTACTCAGTAGCTCTGCCTGCATATATGCAGGCTACAAGAAACAAAATCATTTACTTTACTTACTCTTTCCTTTTTCAAAGATTTTGGTCTCCCTGGTTTTCAAAGCAAGACAGATAGCATCACTGGTAGATATGGGTCATAAATAACACCTTCTTCCCACAGTCCAGCACTCAACAATCAAACCAAATGTAAGTAGAGTTCCTAAATACTCAGTTAATGGCTAAGGTGTACTTTGTTTTGACCACAGCAATTCTATGATTTCCCTTTATTGATTTTTCTCCTTGGGTAAAACCATGGAGAACCTATGCTTAACTGTCCTGTGCAGTTCTGGCTGCTACAAGCTTAATTTATAAGAATCAAAGGAATTAAAAGCTTTAATTAAAAAAAAAAAGTACACGGAGCTTATTCACATAGTTACAACAGAAAAAAAATAAACAGTGATACCTTTCAAGATGACTGATAACATAACTGTTGATTAAGGGGAGAGATGTTCATAATATTTTACACGTTAACTTAGAGTCAGTATATATACTCTATTAAACACCTAGAGAAGATTTTATGACTTTTTAGTTCAGGGTCATATTAGAAGGCCATTACTTTTTATGTACATGAAGAGAACCTAAGAAATGAAGTTAAGAAAAGCAATATTTATTATTCAGGTCTTAGATTTTCAGCTCAGATCTACCTTCTTTTATAAAAATATCAATTAGAAATCATTACTTTTTCTTAAAATCTGATGGCTTATTAAAAAAAAAAAGCTGTAGGCTCTGGAGAAATGAGTATCACTGCAACTGAATTTGATACCCAGCTTCAATGCATGATTACTGATTTTATATATCTTCCTCTGGTAAACAGCAAAAATCTTAACCTCCAAAAAAAAAAAAAAAAAAAAAAGTGCTGTTGGGGCTGGTAAAAATATGAGAACTTTAAATCTTACCAAGGAACAAGAAGAAACACCTATATTGGAGGGAAAAGATGAATAAAGCTTTTCATTGTTGTCCCAGTTGACCTTTGTCTTAGGTTTTAAAATAGAAAAATGATTTTAACACTGAACCAGTATAAATGAACTTAACTGTACATCATCTTTTTTTAACACAATACTTAAATAAAAACATAAAAAAGCATAGTGAAGAGATTATGTATTTCCAATAAAATTACTTGTTTGAGGCAGAACAGATCCAGGGGTCTTCAGCAGAGGATTTTCAGATAGGTCTACTGCTGTGGTCAGCAGATACTTATTCACTGTGTATATAAGATTTCAGCGTGACAAGAGGCATGTCTTATATTTTTGCCTCCATAAGCTAGTGTTATGATTATAGAGAGGATGCATAATTTAGAAAATGAAGACTATTCATTCAAAATGCTACAGAGTAATAAACTTTTACTTTATGAAATTTTATATACAGCATTCATCCTGAGGAAGCTGCATATGACACTATGGAAGTAGAACCAGAGTTGAAAGGATTTTCTCTAAAAATAAAAAGATGTAGCTTTCTTAAAGACCAGAATTATAGAGCCATTCTTTGTTATATTTTTACTTTGTTTTAGTCAACCACAGTTCAGTTAACTCACTCAGATTAGAATCTATAATTCTGTTGACTGTTCAGGACTACAGTAGTCATCTTGGGACTTTCTATGGAAGTACGTACAGATCTTCCTCATGGAACTGGGAGTAATAGCAACCTAGAAGAAAGTTTAGATTTCAGAGTTTTCTAAAATAAAGTTCAGTTGTTACTTCAACAAATTATCATGAAAGGATAGTTTAAGGTAGGATGCCTAGAAATTAGATTATTTATTTAGCCAGCTTTCAGTCCCAAATACCTTGATGGCAATATTTCTTTTGGTTGGATTTGTACTGAATATAGTAAAAATTAATAGTATGCAAGGAAGGAAGGTATAAACATTTCATGTGAATAGTTAAGCCTCCCCATAGGAACCAAAGAGGTTACAATTATTATCCTTTTTTAAATAAGTGAGTAAATCAACTGCCTAAATTTACAAACGAGACAGGTATTCAAATGGCAGCTGCTACCCTCTTCAGAAGTCTACATCATCATCATATACATAAAGAAAAAATTTCTTTTAAAGAAACTTTAGCTTCAAACATAGAAACTATAAAACCAGGAACATCTTAGACCATCACACTACTTTTTAACATCTCTAGGATTACACATTAGTGAAAATGAATTTTTCAATGAGACTGCTATTCTATTAACAGAGCTGATACCAGCTACCCTGAAAAAATGGGAGTTCTGGGTAGGGGCAAAAAGCAGAGACAACCATTATTTTGAGAGCAGAAAGAAAAGACTAATTGTTTTTTTCTCATTTTCTGTAGTTTATAAGCCTTGGTTGGAGTCTGTGATCCAAGCAGTCCTTAAAATATCTCTAGCTTATTTTTTGCAAACTTATGAGATAGGATTTATGATACTAGGCAGGGAGTATAAACACTTATTAAGCTAGAACCTAAAGTTTTCTAGCTTCTTCCCTTTAAAAGGGCATATCTTGTTGATCGTGATTCCTAGATTGGATTTCAATCATCTTACCACCTTCTCCTTAACAACACACAAGATCTATGATGCCTAACTTCAACAGCAACATCCTTAACCCAACCCAATTTTAACCTGCAAACTGACACCCATAACTCACTCAATGCTCACAACTACTTCTGCCTCTATTATGAGTCATACACTTTTCAAGTCCCCAAGCCTATGTCTGCCAGCAATATCTGTTACTGAAATTATTTAATTTAAATATTACGTCAACCAATAAAATGAGTCCTAAAAAGATAAGTTAAACTAAGCTGAATGCTTTAAAAAAGGGTAGATAAAGGTAAGTTGTCAAAAACATTGCTGCCAACAAGTGTGAGCAAGACAGCTGTAAAAGACTGGGGAAAAATCTGTTAAGATCTAGAAGGATTCTATACTTAAACTGCTTTGTAAATATCTAAGCTCCACTTGACCTGAAATAATCGTAAACTATAATTATAAACTGTAGTTACAAACTGGAATTCTACTTATGGATGCTGGCATTGTGAAACTAAACAACAGCTTTATCCATAAGAAGGGATGGCATATTGTAACAATGGGGAGGGGAGGTATTTTTGAATTGATATTCTGGAAGATGAGGAAGGCTTTGGAGAATGAGGCAAAAGGTTTGAGGAGTCTGGACCCTGACAGGAGGGAGATGGTTGCCAGATAAAATACAGGACACCCAGTTAACTCTGCATTTCAGATGAACAACAAGTAATTTTTTTGGTATAAATATGTGCCATACAATATTTGTCCTGTATTTTTAATGTGCTAAATTTGGCAACCCTAGGAGTAAATAGATTTACTTTTCCTTTTAGCATTCTGATTTCCAAGAAGAGATCTGTGTCTGGCTCCCTTCAAATTAAGAAATCTATGTTCCCACCACTGCTGACTTACCGGACCTGGTGACGTCTTTCCACTTTGTCTTCTGGAATTGGGGGTTTGGGATGATGGACTTCGTGGAGATGGACTCTCAGCCTTTCGTTTGGCTGCCATGGCCAATAACCAGTTTTTATTCTCTGGGGAGCTATTCTCTTTGCCTACCACTTCAGACTCTCCTCCACAAGATCTCAATGGAAGAGGCAGTGTTCCACAGCCTTCTGAAGTATAAGTACCGGCGGGAGAAGGAGTTTCTGTGATACTCACAGTAGCTCCTTCAATCCTGCTTGATTTGCTAAGACCTAGAGAGTCCTTATCAAGGTCTTCTTGGTTACCAGCAAGGCAGCACAAATCCAAATGAAGCTTTTCAACTCTGCCATCAAGTTCAGTTACACAGTTGCAACTTTTCACACACTTTTGTTTCACAGTCTCCAGACAACTTGAGTCTAGCCTCCTCTTAACTCTGCTTCTAGTCTCAGAGCAAGCAGCTCCTTGAGATGACTTCTGGCTCATAGGAATAAGGGCTTTTCTTGGAGATGTCATCTTGTTCTCAGAAGCAGGAGGAGATGAGGAAGGTGTTTGGGTCATCCAGTTTCTAATGGACATCCTGAAAGATGAGGGTGGCTTGGGAGAGACAGAGGAAACAGAGCCTCTTCTATTGATGGGAGACCTCGTATTGGCAGGAGGGGTTTTAACAGAGAATGTGGGAGTATTAGAAGGAAGAGGGAGGTCTCCGGCACAGCTTGGAGCACAAGCTGCTGATGATGGGGAGGAAATGGATGGACTGCTCTTTACCCTGGGAGCTTTGGCAGGAGTATTCTGGCCACTCGTTACCGTTACTGAAAAAGAAGAGAGGGTCAAGAAAATCAGAAGTGAAAGCTATAGGAAAATCCCTGAATTCTCATCAAGGACAATTATAGGTAACTTAATCATTCAGGGGTTGACTTGCCAGTGAGTGGATTATACAAATCATTTATTCTTACACCACTGTTTTAGAATTTTTCTTCCCCTTTCCCAATTGCCAGGCCCCCACCAGCCTATTGTAAAATGTCTACTTGTAAAAATTTAGAAAATATAGAAAAATACAAAGAAGAAAAATTTAAAAGCACTCAGGTTCAGGTAGAACCACTGTTAGTATTTTTCTTAATCCTTGTGGATTGATATATGTATTAAATACCTCAAATTTTTTCTATACAATGAGATTATAATATATATACTTATTCAGTGCTAAGGCTGAGAGGCACTGCACAAGGGCTCTCAAATAGGAATGCAGGTGTTACACCTAGCTATGTGACCTGGGCACATTCCTTCTTCCTTTGCCTCAATTTCCATATCTATTAAATGGCAATAATTTTTTTATCTCCACAAGAAGTCATTTTGTCAATTACTTGTTAAGGTTATCAGGTCTTTTCTGGCTTCCTATCTTAATTTACAAATGGCCACTATTTTCTACAAGCTAAAGAATGCCAAAGAACATCTCAAAATCTCAAGTCAGGTGCCTACTCCCTGTAGAGCAAATCACACGAGTGGATAGGGGCGTTCTCTATGTATTCTGTCCCTCTGTTTATACTTCAGGCAAATTTTTGTATACTTCATTCTTCTTACCTCTCTCCCACTCAGACTCCATTACAGACAACATTATATTTTCTCAATTTCTTTCTCAACTTTCTAGACTACTGAAATAGTGTTCCTGTCTTCAAATACCAAGGAAAGGGCATCTGTTTGTCAGTTACAAAGTCTTTGAATTATAATTCTGATATTTAAATTCAGTTTATTTATTGAACTATATCTATATGCAACTGAATTCAGGATGAGTTAATATACAAATGCATTTTCTTTTTTAGCTGGAACAAAGATTTGCAAGTACTAATCTCAGGCAGTTAATTACCTGGTACTAAGAACCTTTTCATTACTTAAGCAACCTTGTCTTGAAATAGAGAAATTCTACAAATCAACCTTTGCCTAGACTTTTCTCATCGACCATAAGTTGTTGTAGAACCAGCCAAAGTAATAATGCTGCTTCAATAATGATTATTAGTGGAAAACCCTATTTTGTGTCAGGTTTTCATTATATGCTTTAGAAAAGCGTTAATAACAAGGACCCATCCGTGGAACCTCTGGTTCGAGTTCTCACATTCATGTACTAGAGACTCATTACAATTATTATTTCAGGAGGAAACAAAGTTTTCATTTGCTTTACTCTTCAATGCAAGTGAACAGTCCCAGCACAGTCCCCACAGTCATTTGTTCCATTTAAGTGGGTGGAAATGTATGTATAGGGTAGAAAGTCCTAAAATAGTATAGGTTTTACAATATGCAGATTGTAAAATGTAAATAAAGGGGATAAGAAACTGCTGGGCCGGGGCAAATTAGATGTACAAGTTTGATAGAAGAGTGGCATATATTTAAAGTGTTTACTAAAAGTAAGCAGGAAATCTGATGTGTTGTAAAATTGAGGCATTTCTTCTCTTCCCTCAGGATGTTACAATGAGGGTGGGAGTGGATCATGGGGGTCAAGGAGACGTTGTTAACTTTGAAAGGCAGCAAAACTCTTGGTTAAATTTAAATCTTTTCTTTTTTAAAGTAACTAGATCATAAAAATCCAAAAAGTACAGAGGGAAATAAGATGAAAAGTAAAAACTCTTCAAGTTTCACTCATGTTCCTTTGCATCCCACAATTTTCTACATGTCTATAAGCACATACAAAGGTATATGTATATCATACCTTAAAAAAAACCCAGATTATATTATATATACAGCATTCTGCAACTTTGCTCCTTTTTCCAAATAGTACTCTTTTTTTTACTTTTTCATATATGTAATAAAGATCTACTGCATTCTTTCATTTTTTGTCAATTGATTTTTAAAATTATGGTAACATATTTAACAAAATTTTTGCCATTTTAACCATTTTTAAGTGTATAATTAAGTGGTATTCACTGCATTCTTTTTAACCACAGTTTGTCACTATATTGGCCTATACATTTAAATATGACATACACTTTAGTGCTTTATCTACCCAAGTGAATCAACCCCTTATTGATCCCAAGCAGTGTATGAGATCTGACATGGTAGCATAGATTGGGTTATTAGAAGGCTTCCTAAAAGTTAGTTTCCTTTGAGGAATACAGAGAGCTTACTTGTAGTTAATTTGCAAGTTATTTTGACTCAAGGGTTTGCCATCTGGCTTCACCCTACCTTTTCAGTCTTATTACTTAGTGTGCTACTTTAGGATCCAGTTACAGGAGGCTATGCTATGCACTGCTTCCTGAATAAGCCGTACACTGTCGCATCTCTGTCTTTGTTCAGATGGTTTTCTTGCCAAGTCTGCCCTTTTGCCAGGCAAAAATTCTCATGTTTCAAGGCTCTGATGACAATACTACATCTATGGTGAAGCATTCACAAATTTGTTTCCTTCTCTCTCACAGAGCTCCCCTTTCTCAGAAAAAGTGGATTCTCAAACCCCCCCCCCCCTTTTTTTAATACACAGCCAGAAGAAATGTTTATAATGTACAATAGTTTTTATATCTGCCTCCTGGACTAGACTGTGAGCTCCCTGGGGGAGAGGCAGGATGATTTACTCATCTTTATGCCCAGTACACCTGTAATGCCTAGCAAGAAATTATTAAACACTATTTTTATAGATTTCATTATTGCTAAAAGGGATAAGGGTAAAGCTCCAGGCATTAGACACAGACTCGATAATTCACCCCGTTGCCATGTAAGACTGCAGCCAGTCATTTGAGATAGAACAGGTAAGGTAACCTTCTCTTTAAGATAAGGATAATCTTCTTCATCACTCAATAATGCCTAGCCCAGAGGTTCTCAATCTGGGCTGCATAACAGACTTACCTGTAGCTTTATATTAAAAAAAAACAAATGCTGCTTGCCCCCGACCTGAGACCTACTGAATCAATCTCTGGGGACATAAAAACTTTAAAAAGCTCCACAAGTGGCTCTGATGCACAGCCAGGGTTGAGAACCACTGGCCTTGACTGTATTTTGAGATCTCTGGCTGAAACAAAGATAAAGAATAGTAAGCAATAGAGCAGGTACTGGCTGGAAAAAAGAGGGCAGAGGGAAAAGGGTCTGTGACTTGGCATTTCCAGTTGGTGTGTTAAAGGGGCCAGAAGAGAAGATGCATAGCCCAGGCCAGCAGTGAAGGGTTTATGTGGCAGTTAGAAATTTGGAAAAGCAGAGGAATATAATTTTCAACATGACAGTGTGGTTAGCAGCAGCCAACATGATGCTAGAAGCTGGCTTAGAGGGTTGAATGGCCAGTGTGTTAGCCTTTAGCACATCAAAAGATGCTCAACATCATCATCAGCCACCAGAGAAATGCAAATAAAAACCACGAGATACTACCTCACACTCACTTGGATGGCTATAATAAAAAAGACAATAACCAGTGTTGGTGAGAATGTGGAGAAACTGGAAGCTCATTTTTGGGATGTGGAATCCTAAAATTAGATTGTAGATGGTTGCACAACTCTGAGAATATTCTAAAAGTCACTGACTGTACACTTTAAATAGGTGAATTTTATGTAAATAAGTAAGTCTCAATAGAGCTGTAAAAAAACTCAAGGGGAAAAATGCCAGGAAATAGCTCCTACAAAATAAGAAGTCGACAGAAGAACTGTCGACTGAAGAAAAAAAATCATGTATACGATCTTTTTAATACCCTGGTTTCTCAGTTACTTGACCTCCTTCTACAATAATCTTATCCTCGCACTCATCAAAACCACTTATTCTTTGACCTTATTATTACCAATACCTGTAAATTCTCCATTATCTCAATTTCAGTTATCCCTATTTTCCCGGCTCCCTTTCATATTGCAGTTCCAACAATCCTTCAAACCCAGGGGACCCTAAATCCATTGATCCTTTACATGGTCCTCAGGTTCATTAGGTCTTCACTTCTCTCCTTACCCAGGTTAAATCCTATGATGAATCATTATAGCCACCCCCTCATACCCACCCTCAATTCCCTTGGCCCCCTTTCACTTCATATTTGCTATGCTAAACTACAACCCTGATTAAATAAAACTCCACCTACAGTATAGTTGTACACGTTCAGTGAAATATGGCTGAAGAAACCCACACAACTATGCTGACTACTCACTCTCAATTAATGACTACTCAAGTTGATTATTACTGTACAACAATAATATATCTCTGGCCCATTTTCTCTTCTATTATCTAGATGACTATTTCAGACTATATCTCTCCTCAAACCACTACCACCTCCACCCCCCTTGTCCTTATTCTCAGTTGATGACCTTGCTTCTGTAAAGAAAACGGAAGTTATCAGAACAAAAGGAAACTTCCACAAGTTCTGGCTACCCCAGCTATCCAAACCTTCTAATTACTTGGATGAACTATTCATGCTCTGAGCAAAAGCTTACCCTTCTACTTGTGTATTAGACATCACCCCCTCACACTTACTTGAGGATACTGCTCTAGCATATTTCCCTGCACTGATTCCCCACCTCTCTAGTGGACCTTTCCAATCACATACAAAATGCTATAGTCCCGTAAAAGAAAAAAAAAGAAAAAACAAAACAAAACAAAATAAAACAAAACAAAAAACAAAACAAAAAACAAACTTCAACCCTGCCTCTACCTCCAGTTATCACTTCACTTTTTTTCTTCCCTTTTATAGCAAAACTCCCTGGAAGTGTTGGCGATTCTTTGGTCTCCAAGTTCTCTTTTCCCATCTTCCTGAACTACAACCATCAGTCCACCACTACTCCACCAAAACTGCTTTTGTAAGGTCACCAAATAACTCCCTTATTGTCAAATACAAAGGTCAATTTTTAGGTATCACCGTGTTTGATGTGCCAGAAACACCTGACTAAGTTTATCCCTCTTTCACTCTTTAAATGCTTACTCAGCTTCCAGCACACAATTCCTTTCTGGTATTCTTCACTTCCTTAAGCTCTAATCTCAAGGTTCAGAGCCTAGAACTATTCTTTTTTCTATCTATAGCTACTTTCATCTATATGATGATGACTTAGTCCTAAATTTATAACTCTAGCAAGCCTTAAACTGTAGAATTACACATGCAACCACCTAACTGACATCTCCAGTTGGACATTTAATAATCACATCAAATAACCTAATAACCTATCCAAATAGAATCCAGTGGTTCCTACCCAAATCTATTCCTCCTATAGTCACCCCTACCTACATTAATGGCAAAGACATCCTTCCAAAAACTCTGGAGTTATCCTTGATAACTCTCCCTCACATCCCACATCTGATCCCTCAGCAAAGCCTGCTGTAAATATATCCAGAGTCTGATGACTTCATTACCACATATTCTGCTATCACTCTGGTCCAAGTCACCATAATCTCCTCTTCCAGGATTATTTCAATGGCTTTCTTAATGCGCTTCCTGCTTATCCTGATCCCCTTACAATTTATTCTCAACACAGGAGCAAGAATGATCAAGTTAAAAAAAGTTAGCTTATGACATTTCTCTGTTCAAAACCCTACAGTGGCTATTTTGTCTCTCAGAATAAAAGCCCAAGTCCTATAAGAACCTCATTTTTTTTTTACTACTATCCCTCTCCCTCCCTCTCTTTTGCCCACTCCAGTCACACAGGCTCAGCCACATTAGCCACCTTGAGGAACAGAAAACATGCCAGGCCTGCTCCTGCTTTAGGGCCTTTGCACTAGCTGTATTGTCAGCTTGGAATATTCTTCTCCAAAATATCCATATGACTCACTATTTCACTTTTTTCAGGTCTTTATTCAAATGTCATGCTCTCATCAAGGCCTTCTCTGGCCATCTCATCTAAAATTTTAACAGCCTGCTCCCCCATTCTTCCTTACCTGCTTTCCTTTTTCCCTTAGCACTGTCACCTGACATCTATATATTTTGCCTCTTTATCTTGTTTAGAAATGTAAGTTTCATTTATATCCTTAGGATTTCTGACTCCTTTGTTCATTGCTGAATCCCCAGCAACTAAGAACATGCCTACCACAAAGTAAGAAGTCAATAAATATTTGTTGGATAAACTCACACTGTATTCCCAGTGCTCTGTAAAAACCTTAGATACAGTGTTCAGAAAATATTCACAGAAAGTAATGAACACTATGACATGCTTCTTTCCTTTAAAAACAAGATCAAATCTAGTTTATCAATCTGTACTGGAGGGCTAAACCAATCAAATCACAAAAAGCTAAAAATCTGCATGGGATTCTTACCTAGGCCAGCTCTCTCTTCTTTTTTCTTTTGTGAGGCCCAGCCCACCATGGAGAACTTATCTCCTCCTGGTTTCTCCTCTAGGCCTCTATTCAAGCGCCAGATTTTCAATGTATTGTCATCAGAGCAGGTAGCAATCTGACAAGGAAAGCCAGGAAGAGTCAAGAAGTTTCAATCAAATATTGACAATAAAGTAAAAAGTAGATGGGTCCTAAGGACTCATGACCACAGAATTACTTTGGCTAATATAAAAAGTGATATCTGAAAGATCATATATTTTCATTCATTGCTTTCAGGAACCATTTCAGATTTCCAAAGAAGCTGACTCTCTAGTTTCTTTTTTATATACATTCTGTTGATATGCTTTTTATTACCAGTCAGTTCTTACCTAATCTTTTCTCACAAAGTTAGGCAAGTCATTATCTTTATCATCTTCCACAATATAACTGAAATATATAATTAAGACTCTATTAAAATAGACTCTTTTTACTTCCTCATTCAGTTAAATGAGCAATCAGTATATTTCATCAACATTCAATTTCTATGACTTCCTCCTGAATTCTCTATGTTTTCCCTTATTGCTAAAGTAACAGGATCATTTCCAAGATCAGACTTAGCCCATGACTTTAGTAGGCCATGACAAGTAAAATGAAATGAATCCTTTGAGAATCTTTTTCAGATAGGTAAAGGAGCAATCTGGGAAAACAACAAGTTCACTAGGCTGAAAGAAGCTAAAAATAACCTTTGCCCCTTTAAAAATATCTGACCATTCCCGATCTTGGTCCCAAGCCTTTTATGGCAGAGAAAGTCCTGCTTGAAGAGCTTGTGGCAAATGGCCACTGGTACCAGAGCTGTTCCCCAGCATTTGTTTATACAGTTTCTCTATTTCAGTTACTAAAGGGGGGCGGGGGAGAAAACACATTCTCTTAAGACTTGGCCCCCAAGAGACTGGTGCTTTTTCCTTTCCTTACTGGGAGGCCAAAAGAAGACACACATATTTAGCTGTTAAACAAGAAATGCCTGGAATCTCCACAGTCACTATACAGTCTATTAACAATAGTTATTATTTACTGAGTACCTATTATTTGGCAATTTACATTCTTTTTATTTTTTTAAGATCACAATAAAATATATAACATATAATTTGTCATTTTAATCATTTTTGAGTATTACATTCTTTATCTTACTTAATCCTCACAATATAAAAAGCCATGTAATGTAACCTCAACCTCATCTGCAAAATGGGAATAAAATTATTTGCCCAAGGTCACCACAATGAAGTGGCACAACTGGAATTTAAATCTGGCTTTCTTCAATTCCAAAGGCCAGCTCCTTTTTCACCATAGTTTACCTCTCTAACTCTAGGCTTGGAACAAAATTATTTTAAACAGCCTTTTAAAAACAAGGACACTAGTTAGTATAGGTAAACAGCCCTACCCTTGCCTTTGAGTCTTTTCCGTGCAGAGACAACGTATGATGGTTGAAAGATGACTCAATTAGCAGAATAATTTTAAAAAAATTCATCCTAATAAGTTGTACTACATGTAATACATGTGTAAGTATGACGATGCAATACTCCCTGTTAAAAGTATGTATTTTATTGGAACACCCAAAAAATTACATGGAATCTCATAGAAAAAAGTGCCAATGGGCTATAATAATGGGTAATTAATGATGGGGGGGGGGGAAGAGGTCTGCCATTAAGTCGACCACAGTAATGGTTAAAGGGATATAAATTTAAAAAGAAGTCCACTGTAGTACTGACAAGATAGAAGGGATACCATGAGTAGACCAGACCACGAAAGATTTCTGGAAGATGAAAAACAGTTGGGGACAGATAGGCAGAAAAACTTCAAAACCTTGTATGTGCGAAAGGAGACCTCCACAGAAGTGAGATTTCATATAAAACCCAGAATAATCCAAAGACAAAGGTAACGGAGGCTGGGAAAATGAATGGAACTTGGGCTACTATTATATGAAATTCCCATATACACATTGGTGGTAGTGGTATTTTATGTTTCTGACCTTTCAACATTTTTTTTTTTTAATTGTTGTTAAGTAGTCACATAAGTTATTCACTGTAAAAAAAAATAACTAACAGGTGGGTATATCTTCTTCTTTCAGAGTATCTAAAACATTTCAGACATACTTCTTACGTGGTTTAGCCACTGACAGACTAATAGGTTAGACTTTACAGCAACTGATTAGTTGGCCATATGTGAAAACCCAAATTGAACTGTGAAGAATAAAGATATCCTTCAATATGCCACATCAATAACATACAGAAAGTAAAAAAACTTGTTCTCATCTTGGATTTTAAGATGAAGTTTAATTCAATTTAAAAACTTAATTCTATGTTTAAGAAAGGACTGCCTTGAGTGAACCAGAAATCCACCCTAATTCCTTAGTACATAAAACAGTTTCTCTACTGGTAGAGAAAAAGCAGATGTGTGGTTCATTCTGATACAGATCCTTGTGGCCTGAAGATCTTTTAAATCTATAATCAAATATGTAAGTCTACATTACTCTTAAATGAACCCAGGGAAAACCTACAAACCTGTGATCCACTTTTTAAACCTACTATAGAGATTTGCTTACAAACCTTTGTGAAGTCTGACGGACACCAGCATACAGATGTGACCTCTTGAGAATGACCCAGGAGCACAGTAGGAGGATGCCAGGGTGTGGAGACCTATCCCACCATCAAAAAGAACAAACCAGTCAGCAGAACAGTGGTGGGTCTCCCCAACAGAGGCTTTGCATTTCTCCTTATTTGTCCCTTAGTGAACTTTAGGATTGTTACCCTAAGACCCCCAGACATGCCTAGTTATAGTTCAGAAAGAGAGTCCCAATGGGCAATGAAGTATCTATTTCTGTCACTAATCTAAGAAAACAAAATGAAAATAGACAAAATATGTAAATCATATGAGTTTAGATTCCAGGACAGTTTTATTTCAAACCAGGATGACTCAGCTATATATATTTTGACCAAAGTTCAAGCCTGGCATTATCCCTCACCTTTTAGAAGGATGAAGTTCAGCTTCTAGGTAGTGCACTTCAGGTGGAAAACGTAGTCCTTGTCTTACATAACCTACACATTACAGATCTTTTATAGACATCTACCTCCAGGAACACTAAATTAACTGTAAATTCTGAAGGTATATGAATGATGCTACCAGCTTTCTTGGGACATGAGTAGAGTCCTTCTTTCAAACGATACAGACTACAGACAAACTGGCTTTTGCCGAAGTCCAAAGTAATACCCCTTTATCTTGAAGGGGTATAGACTAGATTTTATGGCATCTTAATGTCCTTTTTGGAAAAAAATTCCTCTAAGATCTTATTTCAATTAATTTGCTTAAAGAAATTTTGAATTTTCAAGAAATTTTACCACATACATCTTAATGACTAAAGAAGGGTCACACTGTGCAGTACTATGCATGTGACTAAGAATCCTATTTTCCCCTCATTGGATGCCAGCAGTGATATGCATTTGACAGCATCATACAGCACACTCATTCAAGAGCTGTCAATCTTTCTCACAGGCCATGGGAATTAATCAGCACAATACGGAGTACAACCTTATATAACTATTATTAGCACAAGGTTTTAGAAAAAAGTAAAGAGATGGGGGCTGAGAGGTTATTCTCTGCATTTTCCTGAGGCTCTAAATCATGGCTGATTTGCATGAAAAAAGCGGAGTTGACTCCGGAAAGAGTATTTGAGAGAGTGACTAAGTGAACTTAATAGATTCCTCAGGTTGTAGTTAAGAGATTTCACACACTGATTCATAAGGTTATCCAACTCAATTATTACTCCTCTCTTGGGTTAAATAGCACAATGCAATGATTCAAAAAGCAAAAGAAGCTAAAGAGCAGAGACTAATTTGTGTTGTTGGGTTAATTAAAGTTTAACAGAAAAGGAAGCTTTTTCCTGAGTATTATCTACAAGGATCTTACTTACTGCCTACTCCAATGCCACAGAGACAAGAACTCATTTTCTACAAGGTAGCATCTTTTAGAAAAGATTTCTAAGATAGTCTTTACCCAGTAGTCAAAGAAATTCCCCTTCTTCATCCATTTCAGATGGCTCCAGCCCAATAAGTTTGTCTTCATACAAGGCCCAGGCTGCTATCAGCAAGTTAAAAGGGAGAGGAAATCTTCATGCCCACTTGACCCTAGGTTTTTACTTCATTGGCTTACCCTGCTTGTTCCCTCTAACTGTGCATTTCATAATATTGCTCCTTCCTTAGTTTCTATATTACAATATCTAGAAACTAAGTGTGCATACAAAGGATTAAAATAAGTCTCAAGAAAAAACAAACACTCACCAATAAATGTATATACATTTCTGCACTTATCTATAGGATTCAAGAGAAAAAACAAGAGTAGACCCATTGGAAAAACTTTTTACAATTTGATAATTGAGGTTGTAATAACAATAATGACAACAAAAATCAGCATTTGTTGAGTGCTTACCATGTGCTAGGCACTTTACACAGGGTGTTAAAAGTGGGAGAAAGCTTCTTCAAAAAGTTAAGATAAAATTGCCATATGACCTGGCAATTCCACTCCTAGGTATATACCCCAAAGAAATGAAAACAGATGTTCAAGCAAAAACCTGTTTGCTTCAAGGAAACATTATTCATAATAGCCCCAAAGTGGAAACAAGCCAAGTATCCATCAATAGATGGATGGATAAACAAAATGTGGTATCTCCATACTATGAAATGTTATTCAGCCATAAGAAGGAATGAAGTACTGTTATATGCTACAACATGGATGAACCTCGAAAACACTATGCTACATAAAAGTCAGACACAAAAGGTCACATAATTGCAGGAAACCATTTACATGAAATGTTTAGAATAGGTAAAACCAGATAGAGAGATTAGTGGTTGCCAAGAGACTAGAGGGAGGAGGGAATGCAGAGTGCCTGCTAATGAGTACAGGGTTTCCTCTTAGGGTGACGAAAATATTCTGGAATTAGTGGTGATGGGTGCACATTTTGAGTATATTAAAGTCACTGATTTGTACATTTTAAAATGGTGAATTTCATATGTGAATTTTGTCTTAATTTAAAAGGTAGGGGGGAAGGGCATGTTATGGGCCAAAATAATGTCCAACAAGTTTTTATAAACTTAAGTAATGAGTGCTTTGATAGTTTATGATTATCCTAAACTTGGTGATTACTTCAAAGAAGATTAATTTTTCTAATGAAACTCACATGGCTTTGAAATCCTTTTGCATTCAAATACATTTTTATTTATTATCAATTCCTTATTATAAAATTATTACCATAACTGCATGATTTCACTTTTTTTAAAGCCTCCCCCTCCTTTTAGTATGAAAAGATGAAGCCCAAGAGACATTTGTATCTATGCATTTTGGGGACAGTCAAACACAGAAGATCATCTTCTCTCTTATATGTTCTGAAGGATCCCCAAGTTAAACCCCATAGAACCATGAAAGTACTCTAGAAGTAACTGGCTTTAACCTACAGATGGTATAAAACATTTCGTACACTTAAAACATGAAAAAAAGATCAGTACCTTTCATCACAAAACCTCTTACTCTGCCCAGCTGGAAACCAAATCTAATCTTTATTTCTGCCATGAGATCATTTACACTTCCTAAAGTGTCAGGCTCAATGTTTCACCAGTCAGCGGCACAATGATTGCCAAATGAGTTTATTTATAACCATTTCAATACTATTTAGGGGCTATATCAGAAATGAACAAGGATGGTGGGATGGGGGTGGGGAGTGGAGGGGAGAGTCAAGTGGTAGGAAATCAAAAAGAAAAAAAAAATACACTACTAAATCTTTTTATTTTTTAATCTTGGGCCTGAGTACCAGAGAGTTTAAATATATTACATCTCTTCTTTGCTGGAGAGTGCTGAGGATTAAAAGGGTTTCCTCTTGTAAGATATAAAACTCCTTTCACTGTTTTCATGTACCCATAGTCTTTAGCATAGGGAAAATCCCAACACTTGAGACAACTTGCATGGAATTGCTTTTAAACTACACCCCCCCCCCATCTTTTATTGTAATGGAAAGGAAAAAACTAAGCCATCTCAACTAGGCAAATTCAATTTTAGGAGCAGCAACCTTGCCAGGATCTCAAATATCAGAGCCCGCACACTGAGTTATGTGTAGACAGGCAAGAGAACATCATGTCTGAACTACGTCATTCAGCATTGACATGTGACCCAGCAGAGGCATTCAGAAAGGGTCACACATGTACGTGATAGCCACTGATTGGATGTTGAAAATGGGTTATGAGTGAGAGCCAAGTATCTTTAATGCATGTCTCTAAAGGGAGGAAGTATCCCTTCAACCTCATTCTCAGAAACAATAAAATAGGGCTTTGTGCTAGGGAAGAGGGCTAGAGGAACTTAAGAATTGGCAAGAAAAAAAACATACAAACGTATGTATATGATATAATTATACACACAATTATATATATGCATAATTAAGAAACTGATTTAAAATGATTTTAAAAGAGTAATAGATGAGTGTTTTTTTTGCATAATATTTTATTATGCTTTTTGATATGTCTGAAATTTCAGTTTTGTTTTTAAAGAAAAAAATTTTGAATGATAAAGAGACTTTGGTAGGAATAAAGTTCTCTAGCTAAGTTGGGAGCTAAAGTAGAGAAAGGAATGTAGGTAAAACAGGGTGGAAAGGAGAACAGGAAACCAAAAATCTAGCAAAATAAGATTGTATAAGACCAGATTTAAAAGTGAAAATTTAAAATGTAAGATAGACACATTGGTGCTAGTGATTCCTAAACAAGCTCAGGTCAGAAGAATGTTATAGAGAAGAAGAGAGGTAAAAGTTCTTATCACAATATGGGGGGGGGGAGGGGTGGTCATCCTCAAATATGTACTTTACAAATAAATTTTCACTTAAAATTACAACAAATAAAAGAAAGAAATGTTCTTGCAGAGAAACAGGCAGGTCCAATATAAATGTATATTGGATAGAGAACTCCACCTTGTGATTAATTAGGATATTATATTACTAAAAGTTTTTAAGGTAGTGTTGCAGTTTCGCAGCTCTAGGTAAATAGAGAAATAATTTTTTAGCACTTTCCCCTGGACCAAATGAAATTAAGCTGAAAAATTAATTATGCTTCATGCCAGACAGGTTCTACTCTCATCCTGGGAAAACACTGTAAGATATGACTTCCAGAGGTGGCAGGATCAAGGATGCCATATATTTCCCTTGAGAAGAAAGGGATTTGGTAATATTGTACCTACGGTTCGATGAAGTTTTAAGACATAAAACTCTAAAACCCAAATGCATAAACGATGATCATTTCATCAATGTCAACAACATTTATGAACTCACAGGGAAATTTAAAAGATAAACAATTTTTAGCCCTAGGTAAAACAATGCTTTAATGCTTTCCTTTCTCTGAACTCCCAGCATATTTTATAATTCTCTCAAGAGCCATTTTTCCAGTGGTCAACAAGTGCTAATTGTCATATTAACATTTCAATTTTCTCCACTGGACTTCATAAAATGGACAGCTTTAAATTTCCTAGCTTACAGTAGTCACTTTAAAATCATGGTAATTATTTAAAAAATTATAAATGTGCATAACAGATTGAAATGAGAAATCTGTAAAATCAAGATGATTATCAAATTAACACTATTAAATATATAAAAAACTGACAAAGTAGCAACATTCATTTTAGTAGGTTAAGGATTATGAGAGAATAAAGAATATAATCATTATACAAATATTTTTGAGTGACTGTTTTGTACAAGGCTCTATAGGTAACTTAGGCATAGGATCCTAGGATCAAAATATTTTATTTTGAATGAATTCAAAAACAGGGCTGTAAGGCAATATAATATAGCATGTTTCTTCAGGCAGCAGGACAAAGTATTGGAAGCCCTTTCATAACTCCCTTGAATTCTCAAATTCCTGATAATCTGTGAAACTGTTAGAGGATATGAATGCCAATTTCTGAGAAGCCCTGGCCATGGAGAGTGTTGTATATTCTCTATCAATCTCAGTGAGGTTTGAGCTATGTTAAGAGTCAAGTAGAAACCTTTGATAAACATCTGTTGCAGAAAAAGTTAAAAGTATGTGTTTACATTAAATTTACCTCATCTTGGACAGAGAAATATTCATAAGAATACTTTACTCTCACATCTGTGGGGATTCGGGCAACTTACCTTCCAGATATAGGCAGCTTCATCACTTGAACCACTGATTAAAAACTGGTCATCTGGACTAAGACTGGATTTAACATAAAAAGTAGAGTTCTGGTGTCCATTGAAGGTAGCCACTACCAGAGAAAAAAGCCAAATTACTTGATTCTTGTTATTTCCAGTGTTCACATGACTGCAGATAGCATATTTGTTATAACAAGTTTTATTAGTGTATTGACTATCAAAGCAGATGGTCAAGCTATATAGGTCAAATAATAGGGGCTTGTACATTGGCAAAAAAATAAAAGTAACAGTAGAAAGAGGCTTTATATTAGCCCTGATTTCATGTTAGCCTGAATAATTGCTATGAAGCTGGCTATAGAGAAGAATGTGATGAAAAACATTTTAAATGAACAAGAAGGCAGCCAATGTCCAACCTTCTATAAAAATATCATTATTAGACCCTCTTCCTCCCAGGCAGGGCTTTTTCCATTGCATAATACATTGGTCATACTTCCACTTATACTTCAGGCCTCTTGAGGATAGATTTCATATCTTATTCTTTCCTCACTAGACTTTATAGTTCTTTGAGAAGAGTAAATTCTCAAATATTTGTTGCATGAAAATGTAAAAATCGGTAAAAACAATCACTCAAATTCTGGTTAACACTTATGGATAGCTTAGCTAGGATGTGAAAACCTTTTAAATCCAGTACTTTAAATAGACTAATCATAGAAGTAGCTAGTGGGGCAAATTATATGTTCATATGTTAAAATACTCCAACAAGTTAGGTTTACTATTTGGTTTAGACCTCTCCCGAACCACAGCAAAAGGCAAGTAATCCAATCTAGCAGTGTGCCTGACAGGTTCTTCTATCCTGAGGAGGCCAAAACTTGATGTCCCTGGCATCAGAAAACTAGGAAATACAAGAGCAGAATCTCAGTTACTGGAAGGATACATTTAATTGGGAAAAAAATCAAACTCTAATCTTCTAATAGAGGGAGAGAATATTAGTAAGGGACTAAACAGTTTTCCAAAAGTACTCACAGAAACCTCTCTTTTAGCCAGATTAAGACTGGAAAATAATTTTGTATTTATAGCTTTAAAAAGCCTACACATCAAATTACTCCCACAACAGACACTTTTACTATGAAAGTGAAGTGGATAGGCTGAGCCCACTACCATAGGACTTGCCCTTGGCAAGACTGTTGCTGCAAAGGAGAGGCTAGGCCTGCCTATAATTGTGCCAAAGAGCCTCCTCCCAAATGCCTCTTAGTTGCTCAGATGTGGCCCTCTCTCTCTGGCTAAGCCAACTTGAAAGGTGAAATCACTGCCCTCCCCCCTACGTGGGATCTGACACCCAGGGGAGTAAATCTCCCTGGCAACGTGGAATATGACTCCTGGGGAGGAATCTAGACCTGGCATCGTGGGATGGAGAACATCTTCTTGACCAAAAGGGAGATGTGAAAGGAAATGAAACAAGCTTCAGTGGCAGAGAGATTCCAAAAGGAGCCGAGAGGTCACTCTGGTGGGCACTCTTGTGCACAATGTAGACAACTCTTTTTAGGTTCTAATGAATTGGAATAGCTAGCAGTAAACACCTGAAACTATCAAACTACAACCCAGAACTCTTGAATCTTGAAGACAACTGTATAAAAATATAGCTTATGAAGGGTGACAATGTGACTGGGAAAGCCAGATGGACCACAATCCCCTTTGTCCAGTGTATGGATGGATGAGTAGAAAAATAGGGGCCAAAAAAAAAAAAAGGCACCCAGTGTTCTTTTTTACTTCAATTGTTCTTTTTCACTTTAATTTTTATTCTTATTATTTTTTTGTGTGTGGTAATGAAAATGTTCAAAAATTAATTTTGGTGATGAACGCACAACTATGTAATGGTACTGTGAACAACTGAATGTATGCTTTGTATGACTGCAGGGTATATGAATATATCTCAATAAAATTGGATTTAAAAAAGAAAAAGAAAGTGAAGTGGGATGTGAATCAATGCAGATACACGTTATAGATGTACTACAAAAATTCCCACTAATAAACAGGATCCTATATTCTGAACACAACTTGAAAACTCTAATTTTTCATCTTGTCAACTCTAAACTATGAATGGAAAAGTATGGACTGAATTTTTCACTAAATCTGTAAGCTTCTATTGCCCTCTGCTGGCCTACGAAAGGCTAGTGTCAATTACTTTGTAAATGTTTCAAAACTTGACAAAAATCCTTTTCAAATCTATATTGTAGTTAGTTCAATTTAATCTTTCTTTGATGATTTGGGCGTTTAACTTAAAGTGTTCAGAATCATTCTTATGAGTATCACTTAGTATTACACAATACTGTGAATAAAAAGTATGGTAATCAAGTATTGAGCCCTGCATTCTTTCTGAAGTTTAGAGAAAAACAACAACAAAAAAATAAAAACAAAAAACAGAAGCAATTACCAGATGTTAATATCAGAGAATTAGTCCTGTCTTCCCAAATACACAAACTCAAACACACACACACACACACACACACACACACACACACACACACACACACACACACACTGGTTTCACAGTTGACTGTCACTTGATTTCTAAAGAACGGATCTATCTGTCTGTCTGTCTGAAAGCCAACCCAATGATTTCAGGAGCAAGAAAAAGGTTACTAAATTATTAGTAAAGCAGTCTTGGGTATATTTGTTTGAAGACAGAGAGACAGACTAAACTCAAGGCCCATTTAGTGCCACACTAACAAAATGGCATAGAAACAGCTCTTGTACATCTCATAATATAATCAGGATTAGGCTTTTTATCTTTTGGGGAAAGATTCTGGAAAGCCTACATGAGTAAATTAGAAGCTGCCCGAATTCTGATTTCAATCACTAAAGTAGCAAAATAAGTTATCAAACTTCCTCCCCTTTCCAAACACTCCTACTTGTGTTTAGACAGTATCAGATCTAATCCAGGGCATTGGAAATATCAGTAGTGATGCTGCCACAGATATCAAAATGCCAATAATGGTTTGGCAGTTTCTGGAAACTTTTGTGCTATTTTGAGGTTTATTGTTTATCAGCATCTTACTTTAATGGGAATTGGGTACTTCTGGGAATTGCTACGGAATTCAAAGTCTGTTTCTGACAGCTATACCTGAAGAAGAATCACGTCAATATTAAGTAGCTTACTTCTTTAACTGATACTGTCCTTAGAAAATAATGTAAACCAAATCACCCTCTTACGGCATGTGTCAGAAATGAGTATTTACAGCCATTCTATGGCTTTTTAAAAATGACATTTATTTATTAAGTATCAGATTCTATTTTTAATTTTGTTGAGGAAAAAAATGGTGAGGACTAGGGGAAATATCTAGAGGTAATGGCTTCTGTCCAAGATTAAGGAGGAAGCTGAGGTAGGATGGAATTATTTGGGGGCCTGAAAAATTCACCCCTTAATTTTTAACTAACAACCTCAAACAAGACAAGAACTGAGCAGAACAGCCCTCTCTACTTCACAGCTTATTACACCAAAAAAAAAAACAAGATAATTCTAAATATAGCCTAAGAAGATGATTTCAGGTGAGACTCACTATTGAAATAAAAATAAATCACCATTCAGAGCAGGATTCTGTTTACTTGTAAGTTATCACAAGGAAAGTACACCTATGAAAACATCACTGAAACTAATAAAAGATTCCAAAAGTACTATGGCCTAATATGCTTGGTTTAGGAAAAAAAAAATCAACATTAAATTATCATTAACAAAAACCCTTATTAGTTTCCTGGCAAGAGTGACTTGAATGACTTACCTGGAGAAGTCTTCAATCCAGTCATATTGAACATATAGATGTTATCATCTGTGCAGTTAGCAAATAAAGTAGAGCCAGTGGAATCCAAAATCAGATTTGAGTATCCTGAAAAAAGGAAACTTTGTAGTTAGCATGTTCTGATGACAACGAGTAGACCTGAGGCTAAAATATGGAGGATAAAAACAGATCATTCCAGAAGAATAATCATCAGAATTCTGTTTCCCCCATATGTGTGTGTGTGTGTGTGTTATCTATTGAGCCTTAAAAAGATAAAACCACATATTAGAGTTTATCAAGTCTGTATTGCTGAAAACTACTTTGATATTTATTACTTATACTTCCAAAAAGCCCTACAGACTATGCAAAGGCTTACCTAGTTTTCTAGTGCTGCTACCTGGGTACAAGAAAGACTTGGATGCTATGGGTTCTTGTCGATAAGCAGTATAATTCTTACGCAAATCCCATACTTTGATTACCCTAAAAGCCAAGACAAAGAAATAGTTATTTTGTAGACCCTCTCTCAACTCCAACCTGCTTCAACTACACTGAATGTGAAATGAGTTTTAATCTAATTCCTCTGGTGTATCAGTGAGGTATAGTGAGGACATCTCATTGGGAAACAGATCGAACTATCTCATACTATTGCCTCCAATGTCAAGCTTACAATTCTGGCAGAACGGAAACAGATGTGATCTGACCTGTGAGTCTACCCCAAGGGAGAGGAAAAGGAAGATGAAGGCTTGATGCTGACAGTCATTGTCCCATTGTTTTTAGGAAAAAAACAAAACAAAACAAAACACTTCCTAGCCTTTAATACTTTGCCTTCAATATCATAAGTAACAAGCTCTGTCCCAATGGCTATGTTTCTATATATAACTCTTTAAATAACCTAGTCTAAAAAAATTTCCTGTGATACAGAGAAAAGTATCTTTTTCACTTCTTCTATTGGGATAATTATCTTAATCTCCGTTTAGTTTGTAGGCTACTTGAAAACACAAGCTTGTAAAAGAGTGGTATCCTTGGAAACAAACAGCCCATACTTTCAGTCATTCACAAGCAGGCCTAATAACCTACAGATTCCTTCCTTTGTGCCTGAGAATTTGGACTACATAAAGTTTAATGTCCAAAGGACACAATGGAAATCCTAGTTTAAAAAGCCATCAACTTCTTAAATCACTATTTTGAAGGGAGGGATGCCTTGGAGATAAAATAGGCAAATAAGGGGCAAAAGAGTATTTAAAATGTGCAGACTTATTTAGAAGCCAATGATTCAGACCAATCATGGACAGCAGGCAGGTGAAAATCATTAGGCTTTACTATCAATCTAGTTAAATTATTCCCAGAAATGTTAACTTCATGCCTAGAATCAAATTCCTTCTTTTATGATACTATTAAATCTGAAAAGGTAAAATCCAAAATAATAGAAATTTTATCCCTTAAAATAATAATCATACACTATATTATACTACATAAGACAAGCAAGCCAGCCATCCAACTTCCTCTCTATATCATCATCACTGCTAACACCGTTCTTATGTGCTCACAGCTACACTTCTGCTATCTCATTTAACTATTCCAGCAAGAATCCTAACTAGACATTTATAGTTCTAAATCTATAGTTCCTCTTCAACAGGGGTACTCATTATGTTGAAAGCTAAAAGCATACACATTCAAATATAATGCATGGTCTAGGTGACTTCCCCATTAGAACTCATGAAAGGGATCTCATCAAAAGAACCAAGAAATAAAAACTCTTACCCATCCACAGCTCCTGCTGAGACTAATATATTCTCATCCTGAAAGAGGACCACAGTAACACTCTGCTGAAAATCCTAACAGCACAAGAGATAAAAAGAAAAGAAGGAAGTTCATCTTGAGGATCACAATCTTCACCATTAAGCACCAAGGTGCTAAAATGATGGCTTATTTTCCAAGCACTGAGTTAGACTAAATCTTCCCTCACCAATAATCCTAATCAGATATGCATGTTAACCAAGAAATAATTTTAGCAAGGAAATGACCTAACCATCAATACGTTATAACATACAGTGTTAGTACTTTGACACAGGAAACAAACAGGTGATTTTAAAGATTTTACTTGTCTAAGCCTATTGGAAAAAGTCAAAGGGGCTCAGTGGAATTCTACCCCCCAATTGCTTTTAACAAGTCTACTTGGCTCAGAACCTGATTAAATGCCTGAAATATTATTACTCATTTTAACTTCATCTAGCCTCCACAGAATACAAACCAACCCTGTCAGTTTCCATTCATCTTTCATGTTTTAAGTTCTAAAGTTTCAGCAATCACTACTCCAAAATATTATCTTGAAGTCTACAAACCAGGAATACGGGAAAATTAAATACACTAAAGTGAGATTAATGGGTGATTTTTTTAAAAAAGAAAAGATATCTATTATGGACATTGTTTGAGCTTGGACTATAAGCTACTAAAGGCACTAAGTTCTACCCAAGTGTTTCTCAATATATTAAACAATATTTTGCCAAATATTAAAAAAAATACACCAAAAACTCACATCTTTTCCGTAGTTCATATTATGAAAACAACAGGGACCCCTCTAATAGAAACTGTATCATAGTACTTAATACACTTCTTTAAACTATCACCTCCCCCTTTTTCTAAAGAATTACATTATATTGTAGTGAGTATGTAGGCATGGGGAGAGAGTTGTTAAAAGTTCAGACCCTTGGGCCCTACCCCAGATCTACTAAATCAAATCTCTAGAGATGAGGCCCAAGAAACTGTATTTTTAACAAGTTCTCCAGGTTACTCTGATACACATGTCTGTGAACTACTACTGTAAGTACTGGATAAGTATTAAGCAATAACCATTCATATGAAAAGGAAATGATTTACATTCACCTAATCCATAGCTCTGATTTTAGTCCAACAAAGTCCCTGAAACGAGATTGTATACTACTGTTAAGATCTTCACACATGTACACATCTATAAAATCTTACCACAGAAGGAGCAAGTCCTTTTGAATTCTGTTTCTTCTTGGGTTTTGAAGGGGTTTGCTTGTCCAAGGCATTGTGAGCACCACTGATTTGATTCACTTGCCTATAAAACCCATCTGAAAGATATTCCAAGGAAACTGAGTTAGGTTTCAGAACTTTTGATCCAATAATGAATGTAACATTTGTACATAAAACCCCCAAATGAATTAATTTGTGATTAGATTACTGAATTAGAAAACAAACCAGCGGTACTTCATCTCCTATGATGAGATTATAATGTATAAAAAAGAAGTAAGCAGGAGATACATCATTGTTTTCTGCTTAATGGCATGGGGAAATGTGAGGTAACATTATCCAATTTTTAAAAACCAAACTAAAGGATTTAAATTAAAACAAAAGATAACATTTACCACTGAGTCCACGTATTTATAATTTGAATTCCATCAACAACTTAGGCAAATCATATTATAACCTAGAACGCAATATGAGGTAATATGTGAGGCGCAATCACTATGATACTGAGAATGAGAAGTGAGCAGAAATGGGGAACTGTGAACACATGTGCCTCCTGGTGGTCATAAAATGAAATCACTAACCCTTTCATTTAATTATGTGATGATTCCACATCTGGCAAAATTAAAACAGAACCAGACTACCTTTTTTGTTGCACCTAGTGTCCCAGACCATAATGTTGCCATCTCTTCCACCTGTGCAAAAGACAGCTGTGGGGAAATAAATAGTTCATTAAGAGGTCAACAAAACCAGCCAATGACACATGCATTTCAAATTAAGTTTCTTACAGTAGTATGTGCTAGGTACTGATTTGGGCCCTGGAGATTAAAAATGAAAAAACATTTGGCTCAACAACAAATAAAAGAAAACAAAGTTGTGAAGGGACAGGATTACAAATAGCTCAAGACATTATGTTGAACAAAAACATTATAGAACTATTCATACTATACGACATCCTTTGTGTAAATACTACATAAAGTTATAGTAAAAATAATGATAAGCAATAGCCAAAATATACTGAGTGGTTATCATATGCTAGACACTATCCTAAGCACTTTACATAAATTATCTCGATCCTTGTTATCAACCCTATGAAGTAGTTATTACTATTCCCACTTTACAGATGAGAAAACTAAGGCACAGAGAAGATAACTAGTCAAAGGTATGCTTGGCAGTATGAATCTAGAACCCATCTGTACTCCAAAATTCCAAGTTGTATTGTCTCAGTATAAAATGTGGACAAGATCCATACCAAATTTGTGGAAGTGGTTGCCCCTGGGATGGAAGATGGAGAATGGGATTGAAGTGGAAACTTCAATTTTATCCATAGTGTTTATTCTTTAAAATTAAACCAAAAAAGTTGTTTCCTATATGGAAGAGTGAGCAGTTAACAAATAGATCCTCTTGCATTCGCTATAAACTCTGGACAAAATACAAAATCCAACCACCTGAGGGTTTTGTGGAGACTGAACAAAATCATGTAACATTTTTAGAGGAGTCACCTGAACGAAACAAGTGACTGGCCTGGGGTAAGTTCTTGTAATTTCTTTTTATGTGTGCGTGAATATATCTTGAGCGCAGCTGTAGCTGCAGCATTGGTACCGGGCAGCTAAAACTCTAATGGAAAATCGGCCATCTTTCCAGATAGAGGAACCCGGATAGGGAGACTCAGGGCAATGACAGCTGCCACAAAGGGGGAACCGTGGAAAAAGCCAGTGAAAGGGAACCCGAATTCTGTGCTTAAATTCAGTCCAAATCTCTGGATGACTCTTGAACCATGTATATATGGAAAAAGTGAAAGGAACTTGCAACTAAGATTATAATTAAAAGAACTGAATTGAAATCTGACCTGCTGCCCTCCTGCAGGTGTGACTGTCTGCAATTTGAGTCTGACCAAATTAACTACTTGTTAAAACATCAACTCTTTTCCTAGTAAGATACAGAATCTGGAGTCCAACATATCATACACAATGCCCAGAATACAATCCTAAATTACTTGGCATATGAAAAACCAGGGAAGTATGAGCCATTCTCAAGGGAAAAGATAATCAATAGAAGCCAACACTGAAACAATGCAGATGTTGATTTATCAGACAAGGTTGTCAAGTAGATATAACTATGCTTTGTAAGGTAAAGAAATATATGCTTATAATCAATGAAAAGATGAGAAATCTCAACAAAGAAAAACACTTATAAAAACTTTACTGTGTAGGCTTAAGAGCAGAACGCAATGAAAAAAGAAACATTCAGTAAACCTGAAGGCAGATCAAGAAAAGTCATTCAATAAGAAGGAGTGTGAGAGGAAAAGAAAAAAAGACCAAACATTATGCTAAGTGAAAGAAACCAGTCACAAAAGCCTACATATTATATGATTTCATTTATGTGAATGTCCAGATTAGACAAATCTAAGAACTAACCCCCCCTCACCTAAGGCTCAGAGTGGGGAGTTCGGGGCAGATGGGAAGTGACTGCTAATAAGTAGTTTCTTTTTTGAGATCATGAAAACGTTCTAAACTTAGATTATAGTGTTGGTTGCACAACTCTGCGATACACTAAAAACCATTGAATCGTACACTTTACATGGGTGAATTTTAGGATATGTAAATTCTATCTGATTAAAGATGCTTTAAAAATTTGAAAAAAAATGAACAAAGCCCTTGTGGTTCATAGAGCAATTTCAAAAGATCAAACATATGAGTAATTGGAGTCCCAGAAGGAGAGGAGAGAGAGAATTTGGTAGAAAAAATATTTCAAATAAATAATTTCCCAAATTCAGTGAAAATATAAACTTATAAATTCAGAAAGTTCAGCAAATCTCAAAGAGGATAACTTTGAAGGAAACCATCTCAAGGTAGAGAAAAAGTCCCGAAAGCAGCCAGGGAAAGCAATACATTACAAAGAAGGGACGTGATGATTTAAATGATAGCAGAATTCTCAACAGAAATCACGGAAAAGATAATGGAGCAATATCTTCAACTAATGAAAGAAAAAACCTGTCAACCCAGAATTCTGTATCAAGCAAAAATATCCTCCAGAAATGAAGATAAAAAGACATTTTCAGGTGAATAACTAAGGGAACTGATTGCCATCAGACACATACTAAAAGAAATGTCCTTTCTAGAGCCTTCAAAATGGTAAATACATGGATAATTATAAAAGACTTTCCTTTTAAATTGCATTTCTTGTGGGGTTTATAAAATATAGAGAAGTAAGGCATTTAAAAATTATTTAACATAAAGGATAGAGGGAGTGGTAGATGGACCCATAAGACTGTAAAAATTTCTATATATTACATGAAGTGGTATAATATTAGCTCTATAGACTGAGAAAAGTTAAAGATTTATATTGTAATCCCCGAGTAATCACTGAAAAAAAGTGCAAGGGGCGCGCGTCAGAGTCTGACTGGAGGCAACCGCGGCGGAGGCGCAAGCTGCCGGATAATGGCTGCCTGCAGAGCCCATGAGAGGGAGAAGCGGCGGCGGCTACCCTGAGAAACCTCGACCTTGAAGATGATGAGTAGCCAGCAAAAGTACGATCTAATACAGGAGGTAGGCCGAGGTAGTTACGGTATTGTGTATGAAGCAGTCATCAAGAAGACCTCTGCACGGGTAGCAGTGAAGAAAATTCGGTGTCATGCACCTGAAAATGCTGAACTACCCCCTCCTGAGTTCTGGGCATTAGCAGTATCAAACGCCAACATCCAAATGTGATTCACTTGGAGGAATGCATCCTACAAAAAGATGGGATGGTGCAGATGTCCCATGGTTCCAATTCTCCCCTTTATCTACAGCTTGTATAGACTTCATTAAAAGGAGAAATTGTCTTTGATCCCAGAAGCACCTATTACTTGTGGTTTGTGATGGATTTTTGTGACAGAGGAGATATGAATGAGTATCTGTCGTCCAGGAAACCCAAAAGTAAAACTAATACCAGCTTCATGCCTTAGCTGAGCATGCCCTAGCTTTCTTGCATAAAAAACCAGATCATCCACCGAGATCTCAAGCCTGATAACATCCTGATTTCTCAAAACAGGCTGGATACCAGTGACTTGGAACCCACACTGAAAGTGGCCAATTTTGGTTTAAGTAAAGTTTGTTCGGCCTCTGGGCAGAACCCAGAAGAACTTGTCAGTGTAAACAAGTGTTTCCTTTCCACAGCACATGGAACAGATTTCTACATGGCTCCTGAAGTATGGGAGGGACATTACACAGCAAAAGCTGACATCTTTGCTCTGGGGATTATCATCTTGGCCATACTGGAAAGGATCACATTCATAGACACAGAGACAAAGAAGGAACTCTTGGAGAGTTATGTAAAACAAGGAACTGAGACTGTGCCTGTAGGAGAGGCACTTCTGGAAAATCCCAAAATGGAACTTCTCATTCCTGTGAAGAAAAACTCAATGAATGGGTGAATGAAACAACTGATTAAGGAAATGCTGGCTGCAAACCCTCAGGATCGTCCAGATGCTTTTGAACTAGAACTCAGATTAGTACAAATTGCGTTTAAAGATAGCAGCTGGGAAATGTGACACACATGTAATTTGCAAATATCTTGGATGATGTGCTGCTTCTATTTTAACAGTGATGCAACATTATATGGCTGAAAAAGAATATAAAAGGCTAAACTCCACCTTTAAGGGTTTATATTTATTGTGGGTTTTTTCCCCCCTCATTTTTCTTTAGTCTAGGATGGTCATTTAATCGTTAGTATGTTTTAAATGTGTATTACCAATGTGGGTGTAAATTTTTTTTAATGATCATTGATAGAAGTTTGGTCCAGTTTTCTTGAAATATGTCTCTAAGTATTTTAGACATTCCCTGTCAGTATTAGGAATTTCCACGGAAGAAAAGGTTTGCATGCTGGTAATGCAACCTTTGAAGCTTTGTAAAAGAAAACATATATTTATATATTTATGTATATGTAAGTATGTGAATGTGCATTTTGCATTCCATATGAAGAAAAGCCACTTCCGTTTAAATTATTTGATGTAGGCTTAGGTTTTTGAGATTTGCTGGTAAAATCACTGATGGAAAATAAAAGAATCTTCCCTCAAAAAAAAAAAAAAAAGAAATGCAAAGAGGTATAGCTAAAAAGCCAATACATAAATTAAAATGGAATTCTAAAAACAATAGTGAATTCAAAGAAGGCAGGAAAGAGATAAAAGAGCCCCTCCCCCAAAAAGGTGGGGGAGGACAAACAGAAAATAATAAAACAGCAGATATAAATCCAACCAGATCAAAACTACTTTAAACATTAATGGCTTAAATACTCCAATTAAAAGGCAGACATTATCTGAGCAGATTTAAAAAAGCAAGACCTAACTATATGTGGACTATGAAAGACCCATTAGCAGTATAATAAAACAGATAGGTTTAAAGAAAAAGAATGGAAAAAGATGTACCATGCAAACAATAAGCACAGGAGGCAGGAGTGGCTATACTAAATATCAGACAAAATAAATTTCAAGATAAACCGTATTAACAGAAATTAAAAGGGACATTTCATGACGATAAAAGGAACAATCCCTCAAGAGGACAAAACGGTTCTAAATAATAACAGAGCCTCAAAATACATGCATAATAACAGAGCCTCAAAATACATGAAGAAAAATTAATATAATTAAAAGGGAGAGATAGGTAATTTGGCAATCACACTGGCAGATTTTAATACCCATCTCCCAGGAATTGATACAACTGGATTAAAAAATCAGTTAAGATATAGAGCATCTAAATGACATTATTAATCACTTTGACCTAATTGATATTTATATAACATAACACATATAGAATAATACACATACCACTTATAGAATAATACAAATCTTTTCACCAAGATAGACTCTATGCTGGGCCATAAGACAAGTCTCAATAAATTTAAAAGGAAAGAAATAATACAGAGTATGCTTTATGACCACAATCAAATTAAGTAGAAATAACAAGATACCCAGGAAAACCCAAATATTTGGAAATTATATAATATAAGTCTAAAATATCCATTAAACAAAAAAGATATTTCAAACTAAACAATAATGAAAGTACAACATACCAAAATTTGTGGTATGCAGGCAAGGAAATGCTTAGAAAAATTTATAGCTTTAAATGCTTATATTAGAAATGAAAGGTATAAAGTCTAAAGACCTCTAAGATTTCACTCAATCTAGAGTGGAAGCTAGAGAATAGCAAAGTGAATCTAAAGTAGGTAGAAGGAAATAAAAAAGAGCCAAAATCAACAAAATAGAAATGGACAAGCCATACAGAAAATCGATAAACCCAAGAGCTGGTTCCTTAAAAAGATAAACAGCAGTGATAAATGCTGAGGTAGAATAATCAAGAAAAGAAAGATAAATCACCAATACCAGGAATGAAAGGGGGGTATTACTACAGATCCTACAGATAGTAAAATAATAACAGATTATGAATAACTTTATGCCAACACATACAACTGAGATAAAATAGACATATTCTTTGAAAGATACAAACTCTCCTAGCAATCTATAACAAGGATTATACATCATGATCAACTGGGGTTTATCCTAGGAATATAGTTTCAACATTTGAAAAATCAATGACTTACCACATCAACAATTTAATGAAGAAAAACAATACCATCATCCCAATAGGTACAATAAAAGCATTTTAGAAATTGTGACATGAATTCATGATAAAAACTCCCGGAAAACTAGGAAGAAAAATTCTTCAATTTGTTAAAGGGTATCCATTAAAAGCCTAGAGCCAACATCATAACAACTGGTATTATAATGCTTTCCCTCTAAGACAGGGAACAAAGCAAAATATCCATTCCTACCACTTCTGTTCAACATTGTAGGAGACATCATATACAATGCAACTAGGCAGAGGAAAATGATATAAGATAATAAAGGAATCTATGGAACAACTAATAGGTGACTTCAGCTTGCCACAGAATCAAAGTTAATATACCTCATTGCATTTTTTATAGATAGCAAGCAATTGGGAAACAAATTTTAAAAGTTCCATTTACAAAGCAACAAAAAAAAACTTAGGAATAAATTTTAAAAATTTGTGCAACTAAACTAAACCATGGACTCGAGTTAATAGTACAATTATAAAATGTGCTTTCATTTCACACCTAATCATGTCACTTTCACTCTTCATCAATCAACTAATGCAAGGTTTTAGTAATAGGGTGGTATATGGAATCCTGTATTTCATCTATGATTATTTTATAAACCTGCAACTTTTCAAATAAATAAATAAATGGGGGGGGGGGCAGGTGCAAGACTTCCATACAAAAATGGTAAACCCCTGCTAAAAGAAATTAAAGACCTAAATGAACAGAGAGATGTGCCATGTTCATTGACCCAATCAACGCTGTTAAGACATCAATTCTCTGGAAATTGATCTGTAGATCACAACCTCAATAAAAATTCTAGAAATTTTGGTAAAAATTGACAAGCTGATTAAAAAATGTATATGGAAATACAAACAATCTAGAATAGTCAAAAGCAATTTTGAAAAAGAAGAACAAGGTTGGTGGACTCACATGATTTTATTTCAGAACTCTAAAGCTAAAGTAATTGAGCAAATGTACTGGTGAAAGGCCAGTCACGTGGATTAATGGAACAGAACAGAGTGCAGAAATAGACCCACCCATATATGATCAATTAATTTTCAACAAAGCTGTGAAGTGATTCAATGAGGAAAGGAAAAGTATTTTCAACAAATGTGCCGAAATGACTGGATATCTGTATGGAAGAAAATGAACACCACTTTCTTCATACCATAAAACAAATTAAACTCAAACTGAATCGAAAAACTAAATGTAAATCTAAAATGATAAAACATAGGAAAAAAAACTTCATGGGTCAAGTGAAGAATTCTTATTTTAACACAAAAAGTATGAACCATAAAAGAAAAAAAGATAAATTTGATTGCATCAAAATGAAACTTTTGATCTTTGATCATAAATTTGATGTAATCAAAGAAAACAAAAAGGAAAGTCACAGAATAGGAGAAAATAGTCACAATATATACCCTTGATACAAAGGACTTATATCCAGAATATAAAAGGATTTTTACACTACAATAAACAACCCAATTAAAAAATGGGCAAAATTTGAACAGACACACAACAAACAAGATATACAAATGTACAATGAGTACTTGAAAAGGTACTCACCATTATTAATCATAACAGAAAAATTAATTAAAATAATGAGAAACCATTAGCTAAATGGCTAAAATTTAAACAGTTAAAATTTAAAAAGATGAATACAAGTGCTGTCAATAATGCGGAACGACTGGGAACTCACACACTGCTCATGGGAACATAAAATGGCATGAACACTTTGGAAAACTGTTTAGTGATGTCTTCAAAAGTTAAACATATACCTCCCATATGATCCAGCCATTCCACTCCAAGAGAAAAAAAAACAGGTGGACACAAAGTTTTTACATGAAAATATTTGTGACAGCTTTAGTTACAATAGCCTGAAACTGGAAACAACCCAAATGTCCATCAAACAAATTATAGTATATCCATACATTGGAATACTATGAACCAACTGCTGATACATGCAACAACATGGATGAATCTCAAAATCAGGCTGAGTGACAGAAGCCTGAGACGAATGCAAACTAATCTATAGTGATAAAACATATATTAGTGGTTGCTTGCGGTTGGGGGTGTGGATATATTAAGTTCCCCAAAAAGAGCCATGATCTTTTAAACCAGTCTTGTTTCGTGGAAACTTTTGATTGAGTGTTTCCATGGAGATGTGATTCAATCAACTGTGGGGGAAATGTCTGAATAAATTATTTCCAAGGAAATGTGGACCCCACCCATTCACTGGAGTCCTATAAGAGAGCTCAGAGCAGCTGAGAGGGACATTTTGGAAAGAAGCTAAGAGCTGACTGACACTGACACTGACACTGACACTTGGAGATGTTTGGAGATGTTAGCCCAGAGTTTGCTCTGGAGAAGCTAAGAGAGACAAGCCCAGAGACATTTTGGAGAAAGCCATTTTGAAACCAGAACCCAGAAGAAAAGGATCAGCAGACACCAGCTAACAGAGGTTTTCTGAACGCCACTGGCCTTTCTTCAGTGAAGGTATCCTCTTGTTGATGCCTTTAGTTTGGACAGTTTATGGCTGAAGAACTGTACATTTATAGCCTAATAAATCCCCTTTATAAAAGACAATCTATTTCTGGTATTTTGCATAATGGCAGCATTAACAAACCGGAAAAGGGATAAAAAGAATGGACCTCAAGGAGGCATGCAGAATGTTTTGGTGACAATAGAAATATTCTGTATGCAACTGACAAAACTCATTGAATTTTATACTTGGAACAGATACAGTCTATTGTACACAGATTATTTCTCAATGAAGTTGATAAAAGAAACTAAAGAAAAGAAATCCTAAGTCTAATATGGCAGTTTTAACACTTACTAACTCTAGGTATTAAGTGTTTGCTAATTATTTTCCACTTAAAAAAAAATTACAGCTATTGCCCATCTTTCAAGTGCTAACACACCTATGAAGAGGTGACAGTCAGGTAAACGTAATTATAATATAATGGGATAAGTACAATAAGGGGTTTATATGGCTATGAGGTAGCATTGAAGAGAGAGCATTCAACTTTTCACTTGTGTATTGTCAGGAAAGATTTCACAGGATTTGAAAACTTCAAACAGGACCTCACCAAGAAAATTGGGATATGGAGGGAGAAAAAGAATTTCAAGGAAAGTGACCAGCATGTTCAAAGGCACAATGGCAGGAAATAGCATGATGAGCTCAGGGATCTACAGAAAGATACTGCAGCAGGAGTGTAAAGTGCAAAGAGGAATACTGCAGAAGGTAAGGACCACATTCTGATCCTCCTGGAGCTTAAAGGCTAACCTACAAGCAGTGGGGTAGAAGGGAAGCCCATTAAAGAATTTTAAGCAGGGTAGTGATTATCAGAACAGCCAACAATAATGTAGAAAACAGGCCGGAAAGGATATGAAAACTGACAGAAATCCAGAGAAGGGCCATCAGTGGATATAAGAGTGGAGATAAAATACAAAGATATTCGGGAGATAAAAAAGGATTAAACATTGAATAATGGATGTTAATGCAGAAGGGTGTTTGTGATTGAATGGGTTATCCACTTTCAAGGGCAGGAGAAAGATGATATTGACAAGGGGAAGTCATGAGTTCACCTTTGTGTATGTTGAATTTGAAGTGCTTACAGGAGAGTTTAGGACTGAAAATACAGATCTGGATTGATATAGTAAAAGTGAAAAACAACCAGATTGGAACACATGAGACTGTCCAGGGAGAAGTTATAGATTGAAGGGAAAAGAAGGCCAAATATCAAATCCCAGGCCATTTCAACCCTTTGAGGTAGATAAAGAAAAGGAGCCTATAACCAACTATGAAGGAATAAACAGAAAGACTGAATGAGAAGCAAAAAGGAGTGGTATCACAGAATGCAAGGATTGCAGAAGTAGAACTAAGAAAAAGCCTAAAAAGTTTTCACCATTTCTGACAATTAGGTAATTAATGACCTTAGCAAGAGTGATTCAGGAGGAAAGCTGGTAGTAAAAACATTGAACCAAGTTGAAAGAAAAAATTTAGACAGCTTTTGACTACTCTTAGAAATTTAGATAGGAACTTAGAAACTTAGATAGGAAAGAAGAAAGGGTGGTAGCACAGGGCAAAATGATTTTTTTTGTTGTTTGCTTTTTTTTTTTGATAAGCCAGACATGCTTGAATTTTTCTTAAGTAGAAACAGCCAATAGAAAGAGAACTTGAAGATACAGGAACTGTGGGGGGAATAGATGATAGTTTAAGGTCTTTGATCAAGGATGTTGCTCAATACTAGCTGCACAGTGGAGTCCCTTGAGGAGCTTAAAAAAAATATGCCTGGCCCATTTTCCGAAGATTCCCATTTAATCAATATTTTAAAAACCTCCCAGGCCTAGGGGGAAGGACTGGCTTTAAACTGGAGAATGAAGAATCTTTCTTTTGAATAAGACAAAGAAAGTGCAAGTTTAGGAAGTTTGTAGCAGGGGAAATGGAAATACATTTATAATCAATTTTAATTACCCACACACATTTCTGGGTCAATTCCCTTGCTTTCAATTTCCTTTAAACTTAACTCCATAAAAATCACTAGTTAATATTCAATTGATAGAATGAATCATTGGAGCTAGCAGCTGGGCTAACCTGATACAGCAAATAGACTTTTGGAAGTGTCTTATAAAATGTAGACATTCAGGGAAGGCAAATCCTAGTAGAACAACTATTTCCAGTTAGGATTGTCTATAGCCTGCCCATGTAGGTCTAAAAAAACTGGACCAATAACCTTTTCTATCATGCTATCTACAAAACAAAAACAAAAACACTGAACATTTATACACTTGGTCCTCAGTCTTTTTTAATGCATTAATATCCCACCTCATTTTTATGCTTACAATATTTCTGTGAGTTAAGTAGAATAGATTACTAATCACATTAAGAAATGAAGACCTAGGGAGATAAAAATGACTGCCTTAGAGCAAAGTCAAGAATAAAATACTAAGGTTTCTGTGTATGGTTATAAAGGTTGTGCCCTATATAAGGACATTAAGCTGAAGGTGTGAGCAGGGTCTAAAATTCAGTCTGTGTTTTACTAACCAAACAAGGTGGGCCTTAGAGAAGGTGTCTACCTACACTAATTCAGTTAAGACACCAAATGGATTATTTATTGAGAGCTGTGATAAGAGCCACCTGCACCAGTTTCTAACTCTGTGCTTTTTCTACTAGACCACATTGGCAAAGATTCACATGTACAGAGTTTTAAAAATTAAGCAAAGGGACTAAAAGACATGGTGCTTCTCTTTCCCATTACTCTTTAAAACTATTTTCATTATCTTAAATTATTTTTATAAACTCAGGGTGAACTCTGACACAGGAGTATACTAAACTAGAACACAAGCATACCTAATTTTATACAACAGATGTGTTAATGAAGTTACGCAGTGATTAAAAAAATATCATACCATATATTTCCTCCTCAGGGTTCCAGTGTCAACAGCAGCCATAGTCAATTCAAACTGACATTTTTATTTTTGGCAACTAGCTCACCAACTCAGCTTAATATTCTGAATGCTCCAATGATAAAATGCAATATTCCTTTTAAAGTTAAAGTATTTTTTAATGATAAAGAGAACTGTAATGTTGTCTTGTTATTCTGGGATTAAAGTTTGTCATTCTATTTGTTTCTCACTAAAAATATTTTAGTGAGAAACAAATGGAGGAAGGAGAAAAAGAAAAACAAAACAAAAAAACCCCAGAAAATAGTGAGAAACAAATGGAGGAAGGAGAAAAGAAAAGAAAGAAAACAAACAAAACCCAGAAATAAAGAGCTCATTCAGATACCTCTACTAAGTTTTTCCCCAGATGCTACAGCTCTATTCCATGCTACATCACTCTTTAATCTTTCTCTCCATTTTAACAGTGAAGTAAATACAGAAAGATCAATTATGAGTAATAATAGTTTGAAACTACTAAGGGATTGGATCAATTAAAGTCATTACATGGTAAATTTTTTAGTAGATAATCATGTGCAGTTTTTTAGGTTTCTACCCCAGCCTTATACCCCATCTTTAAATTTAATAAGTAGAGTTAAAGTAACTATTTTACAAATAGAGTAAATGAGTGTCCAGTACAAGGTTTTGACTACAATGGACACTCAAAGTTGAATAAGAAACCTTTTGGTTGCTTATCTACAAGATTATAGAAAAAAAACTACCTGAAGACTCTTGATATTCAGGAACAAGTTGTTGATAATGCCCATAAAAATCAGACTGCAAATCAACTTAATTTCATTGAGATTTTCAGTCATACTAGAATCTCCATTGGTAAAGGAGCCACTCTGACAGGGGAAGGTAGAAACAATCGCAGCTTTTTAATACCCTACCATAAAAGAGGTTAAGAAGATAAAAAAGGATGGGCACAAACATACCTTTCTCAAATTTAGAAAAGGCAACTGACTTGAGGCTGCATTGATGACCTTTGCATGTTCCCATCAGCTCACCAGCTTTTACGTCCCAAAATTTGGCTGTTTGATCACCTGCCTGCTGTAACCTTTCAAAAGCAAGGGGAGCACAATTTAATATAACAACCATTTGCCAGTATTTACTCAGATCCCAATATAATCGAAGTCACTTACAAGTTTAAATTCTCCAGGGACCCAGGCCAGGTCAAAGACAGCATTCCAGTGAGCCATCCATTCTAAATAAAGCAAATGACGAATGTGAAAGGTCTAGACTGTGTTCTGTGGTAGCCATACCAACAGCAGTTTAAATGCCTTGGAAGTTGTAGTAAAAAGATCAGTGGTCAGCACCCCAGGGTACATGGGGTCAAAGAGAATTAGGGGACTGAGAGACATTATACAATTCCTTCACAATCATGTCTGAAAACTAGCACCTGATGTCAAATTCCTTTCCATGAGTTGACTAGTAACATATTCTCTATGATGGACTCTTTCTGAAACATTCTCCAGTTCAATAATCTTCATGATGCTCTCTGAATGGAGCGTTAACTACTTTAGTTGACCTTTAAGGTCCTGCACGCTTTGGTTTTTATCTCTGTTACAAGTCTTATCTCCCACTGTCTTCCATGTATCTCATTCCCGCCAAACTGGTTCACTCTCTATTTCTTTACCATTCTATGCGTTCCTATCTCTAAATTTTTGCTAATGGGTTTTCCTCCATTTGGAGCATTCTATTCTATCTCCATTGGTCTAAATACCTCAGTCTAGCACAAATGTCCCATCCTTCATGAAAAATTTTTCTGGCCATCGAGCTTTCTCTTTGATACCTATACCAATATCTTTTCTTTGTACTTCTGTTGCATCACTTATAGCCTTTGTTTTATCTTAGTTATTTCAACACTTGCTTTATTGATTCCAAATTGCCAGCTCCCTAAGACCAGTAGAACTTTGCCTATATATGGAAGATGTTTATCAATAGAAATATTTTAAAGCAATGTTTCCCTCAGCCATATTAAGTTTATAAGGTTAATTTTTAATCCTAAAATGTAGTTTTCTTAACTTTCAATAAAGGCATTGCCATAATTAAGTTATTGACAAACAGGCAGCACACCATCTACTTTTACCCTGGTCCCTAAACAGACTTAATTCTAAATGAATAAATTTGGAATGTATTCAAACAATAATTTACTTGAGGTTTTATGAATCTTAAAAATGTAAAAACAAAACTCATAGACCTAGCCTTACCTTTGAAGCACTTCTTTTTGCAAGTTTGTGATCCTGTGTCATATAATCTAACAAAGCCTTCTTCATTGGCAACTGCTAGTATATGCTCCATATTGGGAGCTAAGTAAGAAATAAACAAAATACATAAAGATTACTCAAAAATTTAAAATTGAGTGTAAAGATATATAAATAACAGACCAATTGAAAGCTACATCGTAAACACAAATAATCGATATGGAAATAGGGAAGAGGATTTTAACCAAATTATCATCTTATATGCTAGGGAGATAATTTGAATCAAAGATTGCTTAAAATTGGCCATAATATCTAATTCAGACAATGACTCAAAATCACCAAAATTATCTTCAGATAATCATTTATTTAGAGAAGGGCTAAATAAAGAGAAGTACTGACCAACGGCAAATAAAGGCAGGCAATGATACAGGACACCAACAGGCTGCGTCTATTAGTTTTAAATTCCCTTTCACAACCTTTCACCTTTTCTTTATTAAAGCATTAACAGTGGGGATAAGTATTTCTACATATGTACATATGTTCCCCAATGGATCACTGAAAGAGACAGATTCAACCATATCAAAAAGAGTATCTACTGGGCAGCAGTTTTCATGGGGCTGAACTTCTGCAATCCTTTTCCTTTATCAGTTAAAAAAATATTGCTATAATTGTCCTATGCACAATCCTATGCAATGTCTTATGCATATCGAATGGTGCCTAGAGACTAAGGGAAGTCTAATAAATCTGGAAAAAACAATTATTAGAAAAATTCTACCATCTACCTAACTTACTTTTCCGTGAAAGGGAGATTTCCCAGCATATTTAGGAGTATATCACTTTCTTTAAGTGTGATACAGATCATTTCTGTCCAGGCTTAGCCTAGACAGTAACTTCCTTACCAGAAGAGAAGGTGCACCCAAAAGGAGGGACTGGGACTCCTGTTTCTCCATAAGAAGTGTGCTCATCATTATAGCTGCATTGGTAACCAGTTAGAAGGGACTGTAAAGGGTACTGTGAAGACCACCCTAAAATAAGAAACAATTTCTTAAAAAAAAAATTCCAATATATCATCACATTTCAGCACTTTTAATAAATGCAAAAGTAAATATTTGTTCTTAAAAGGTTTTATATACTTAACATAGATTCACTCTACCCCTGGTGTTCTAGAATGTACAGTTTCTAATATTTTCCTAAGGGGTCCTAAGGAAGAAATGAAGAGCACCTCCAACTGCTAGTAAGGTATAGCTTTGGGTTTACCATCTTAATGGAGACTCTGGCTAGTACAGAGGGGTTGAAAAAACAAGAAGCATTTTCAAGTTAAAAAAGATTTTCCCTTTTCTTCCATCAAGGAAATAAGCATAAAAGCATTAACATTAAAACTACCTTTCACTTCCTTCAATTAAAATTTCATTACATTTCTGGAGTCTCTAAATCAAAAACACTACATACACTCAGAGGCTTGTTTTTATTATATGGATGTGTGGGTTAACACATTTAAATATATAAAAGAAATAGTCATTCAGCAAATACTGAGAAACAAATGTTCATTAAGCATTAGAGGAAACAAATCTATTGAAAGTTGTTTAAATAACAAAAACAGAATGATAGAAGTGCTGAAGATTAGTAATAAGAATCTGTGAGGCAGGAGAAACAACCACCATTTGTACCAAATAGAAGGTCAAGTTTTTCCCTAAACATGATCCCTCAAAACAGAGGAAATTTGCCTTCAATTTTAGTTCTTACATCCTCTTACATCTTAGGGCACTTGCAGTTCTTGCTTTCCAGCAAAAAGTACTCTTTGGAGAAGACATCAGCCTGACATGACCTCAGACAAATCTAGTGTTGGAAGTTCATAGAGATAACCTGAAAGAGTTAGTGAAAAGGAGACAATAAAATTTAATCCAGATTTAGTAATTATTCCTGGGAGTATTACCTCACAATTCCAAGGTTAGATATCCTTGTAAACAAGCCTTTAAAGACCACTAAAAGAAATACAGTAAGTGGCTATGTTGTAGAGTTCACATATATCCACCCACAGAATGAATTGAAAAAACAAAAGCCTCTAATGTAAATGTGTACTCATGGTTTGGAATAAAACAAAATAATCTAGTGACTGTAAGCCATGATTTCAAGAAGGGCTGAAACTCCATCAATTTAAGTGGAATTGAAGATGATATACTCTGGAAAATGTAATTTCCTTACAACTAAACAGTAACCCCTTAGGACTCATCGACCCAGAGACTAATAACCAAACACAGATGAAAGGCCTAGCACTGGCTTAATGACTGGGTCTGTCTCTCCCTCTATTTCAATACTCCCCACAAAACACACACTGTGTACCAGCCATTTTGAACTATTTTGGTATCATTATTGTGCTATGCTGTTTCCTGAATATTCAGAGAATGCTTTTCTCCATAACACTCACTTGGAAAAACCTATTCTTTCCTCAGCACACAATGAAGTCCCTAGGTTTACATGTAGATTTTTCAAGGGTTATGCGAAGGCAGTTTTCAGAGAATCAATTTCTAGACACTCAACTTCCACAAATATGTTTCTAAAATTGATGTTTGAGAAGGTTAAGGCTTTCCCTTTTCTCCTCTCCCTTCATCTGCACCTAGAGACTAAGGAAAGTCTATTTAATAAATCTGGAAAAAGAAAGGCATACCCACCCATGGATACTACATTTTGTATTGACCCAGGGTATAAAACCTGGGACCTCAACTAAGAGACAATGCGTAATTCCTTTAATAAAAGCACCATAAACACTCACTGAAATCCATCTCTTTAAAAGATGTATTCATTCACTTTCAATAGACTTGTTTCCTCTACTGCTTAATGAACATTTGTTTCTCAGTATTTGTTGAATGAATTAAAATTTTACTTTTAAATAATTACTTATCAAAATTAGTAGTCAATGCTACTAAATATACAAATATAAAAATGTTTTTGCATGTGGGAAAGCAAATGAATGTCAACCGTGTAGAAATTCGAAAAGGGATGGCATTCAGGAAAAAACATAATCAAAGCAAACTGGAGTCTATGGTCAACAGTAACATTGTAATATACCTCCATTAAATGTAACAAAGGCAATATGCCAATGCTAAATGTATATGAGAGGGGGATATAGGGGAGGAATACGGGATTCTTGGTAGTGGTGTTATTTGCTGTCCTTACTAGTACATTGTATTGTATGACATGTTATTTTTCTTTTTATCATTTTTTTCTTATTGCTAAAAAAAAAAAAAACAATTTTTCTTGTAGTTATCAGTATGTTCAAGTGCTGATTGTGGTGATAAATGTACCACTTTATGATGATACCACGAACAACTGATTGTACACTGTGAATAAATGTATGGTATGTGAATATAACTCTATAAAATTGTAGGAAAATACATATATAGGAGTAAAAGTGTTGGAGAAAATATGGTGAGAGGGATGATGCCTCACCAATATGGACTAACTACAATGTGTAAACTCAGAATTGAATCTTAGAACATAGCCTAACGTGGACACAATAATTGTAATAGTCCCTAGATTGTAAGCTCTTACAGCAGTTCACTCTATCCCTGAATTGTAATGCCTATCTCTAAACTTTGAGATGCTGATCCCCTAGCATATAACCTACGGAGCAATGCATATCTCTGAGACACCTGAAACTCAGAGCTAGAGCTCGGCAGATATGAATGTCAGTATTAGTGCATACAGCCACTGTCAAAAAAAAAAAGGCTGAAAAAGAGCCCAGACTTCAATTAGTGATATGAATGAAGCAGGTCTGGTTAAGACCAGGGCAAGCCAGGCCAAAGGGTAAAGGTTGAAACTGATTGTGTTTTAAAACTTCAACTTCCATATGAGACCAAGGGAATAGATATCTACTTGGTACAGGATCTAAATTTTCTAAACAGTACAACTCTACAGTCGATTTGTTCAAACACAACAATTGCATAGAACTTTGAATAGGAAGTGAGATACAGTAGGTTAGTATAGGCTGGAGTGAAATAGTGACACATCCTAGAGTAATTTGGGCAGACAATAAAAAATATATTTACAGCCTCCCCCTCCCCAGCCCCAAGGATCTGGGGGAAGGTGCGGATGTGTTGGACATCCTCACCTGGACTGGTGTTGATGTTGTCATAAACATGAGGTTTGATGTGCTGAGCCCTCGAGCATGGGACTTGCCCTTATGAAGCTCATTACCACAAAGGAGAGTCTAAACTTGCATGTAATAGTGCCTAAGAGTCTCCCCCTGAGTACCTCTTTGTTGCTCAGATGTGGCCCTCTCTCTCTAACTGAACCATCTCGACAGGTGAACTCACTGCCCTCCCCACTATGTGGGACCCGATTCCCAGCGGTGTAAATCTCCCTGGCAATGCAGAGTATGACTCCCGGGGATGAATGTGGACCCGGCATCGTGGGACTGAGAGTATCTGCTTGACCAAAAGGGGGATGCAAAATAAGATGAAATAGTTTCAGTGGCTGAGAGACTTCAAATGGAGTCGAGAGGTCACTCTGGTGAACATTCTTATGCACTATATAGATAACACCTCTTAGGCTTTAATGTATTGGAATAGCTAGAAGTAAATACCTGAAACTACCAAACTCCAACCCAGCAGTCTGGACTCCTGAAGACAGTTATATAATAATGTAGCTTACAAGAGGTGACAGTGTGATTGTGAAGACCTTGTGGATCACACCCCTTTTATCTAGTGTATGGATGAGTGGAGGAATGGGGATAAAAACTAAAGGACAAATGGAGTGGGATGGGGGGATGATTTGGGTGTTCTTTTTTCACTTTTATTTTTTATTCTTGTTCTGGTTCTTTCTGATGTAAGGAAAATGTTCAGAGATAGATTGTGGAGATGAACGCATAACTATGTTACCATACTGTGGACAGTGGATTGTATACCATGGATGATTGTATGGTGTGTGAATGTATTTCAATAAAACCAAATTTAATAAAAAATAAATAAATAAATAAATAAAAATAAAGCCAGATACAAAAGACCACAAAAAAAAAAAAAAAAGAAAAAAAATTAGTAGTCAATATTGTTTTGATCAATTGTGTACTAATACTAATTGTAATGATAATTCAATCCAGAGGAAACTTTTTAACACTTGGAGTCTTACGATGACAAAAAACATTAATATAGATATATTTTTGAAGCAGAGGAATATGATCAATAAAAGAATAAAAGAACTTTCAAGCCGAAAATTAAATTACATTAGGATAAATTCTTATGGAGGAAATTTAAAAATGGATTTGATTAAGAATTACTATAGTGTTTATATTCTACTAGATACATTTAAAAGACAGATGTAGCACTTTTATTTTTAAATGTTGATATTCACAATATGCCAGAAATTATATTCTCTGCATCTGTTTAAAGTTAATGATAAAAAATTTGAGGTTATCAACTTAAAAATGCACAAGAGTAATCAGATTTCTCTTTTAGAACAATCACTCGTAGCAATGTGAAGGAAAAACTGGAAAGGGGACAACTAAGAGGCCATCTGAGAGACCTGCAATAGCACAGACAAGAAGGAAGGGAAATGGGATGGTAAGGCTAGAACACCTTCAAGATAGGGTGAAGAGTGACTGCCAGGCTTCTGGTTGGGAAGACTCGTTTAAAATAATGGGAACACTCCCTAAAATAGGTAGTAAAGCAGGTTTGAGGGAAAAGTGAGTTCAGTTTTGGGTATCTGAGTTTTAGATGGCTTTGAGACTGACCGTCTTGGTGAAAATAGCCACATAGCTTTTACAGGAATGGGTCAAAAGCATAGGGCTTGGAAAATAGGTAATGGTGGAAGAAGCCCCAGTTATGGCTCTGATTATCCAAACAAGTGGGCAGAAAAAGGGGCCAAGTATGGAACACCAATATTGAAGAGGAAAGGAGATGGTCCTATAAATTGCAGTTTCCAACACAGCAATGAACGAATATTCGTGAATTGGAAAGAAAGAGGGGAAGAGGTAGACAGATTGGAGATTTCGGAGAAAATCCATCACAGAAGAGAGGCTAAGTATTAATAGTTTGCCTCCCTTTACACAGATAGTAAGGAGTGGAGCTGGAATTAGAACTCAGGCAGTTTAACTCCAAAGCCAAAGTGTTACACTACCACTCATGACAGAGGACAGAAACATTTAGAATATAATTTAAGAGGGGAGTAGTTAAGGGTGGTAACAAGTTTTAGACTAGGAGTGGGAACTTGAGGAATTGCTTCTCAACATTCTTTTCCTAGACCTACCACTTAAAATATAGATGGTTCTCTCCCTTACTGTTTTTCACACGGTTTCAAGGGAAAGAAAGACTCTAAATGGGTAGTAACTCCCTTATCAGAAAGTTTCAGGTTGATGACTTCCAAATTTAAGCAAAGGAGGGACTCAAGAAATAAACTGGATTTCTAACTAACATGGAAATACATTCAAGTGAGGCCAATAAAGTGAAAAACAAAACATTTTGATCCCAATTTCTGTAAATAACACCACTATGAATTACTTCTGGCATCGAAAAACATTTGGAATAATAAACAACCTATTAACAGTGGTTACCTCTGAGGGTGTGGTTGTGGGGATCGTTCGCATAATTTCGAATTTTTATGAACATATATTAATCATGGGGAAAAAAAGATTTTGACCCTTCTAGCAGCAGATGTCCTGTCTTCTCTGCTTGACAGAGTTCCTTAACATTGTTCTGGTCATATGCATCGGTGTACCCTCCAAACATAGCAAATAAGGGTTCATTAAGGTTCTACAACATTTAAACAATGAATACGCGTCCTGGCGATCTCACACGGTCGTGAAGAAAACCAAAAAAAACAAAAACCAAAAAAAAACAAAAAAACGCACCCGGTTCCCAATAGACGCGTAACGTTGACCTAAGGCCTGAAGGGAAGTTGGAGGCCAGTTAATTCACCTTTCCTCCCGCCTTCAACCTACTATTTACGATTTTTAAAAAAGTATTCTGAGGGAATGAAAGTATAGCTTACTTCAGTAGTCCGCATTAACACTAATTCACTCTTGCAGTGGGAAAAGTCAGCTGGGAAACAGAATTTGAGTCTGCCCTGGTTTGAGGTGTTGTGTTCGGGGAGATGAATCCCGCCAGAAGCAAGCAGCGGTTAAGACCGTTACTCACCATTTCTCGGGACGCCAAGCTGGGGTTGGCGGAGCACAGAACTGAAGAGCATCTGGGCCGGGAAAAAAGGTTCAACTGAGGGAAAATCTGTGGAAAAGCCCACAAATGCAGCAGAAATCGTGGCCTGCGCCCCTCAGAACACGACTCGTTGTTGCCTCCAACTCCCGCCACTGCAAGCTCCGGCCACCAAACTCCGCGCCAAACTGACGTAACGGCCTCTGATTGGCTTCTGCCGCTGCGTCCGGGCGCCTTAGATTCATTTCTCCCGCCCTAACCCCGCCTCCTTTTCTCCCATCCGCGGGAACCTGGAGCCCAAGAGCTCCCTGAGCGCCTGCGCGGGGGGCCGAACAGGCGCTGGCGAACCGCGGGGTGGCCAGGGCGCATGCGTAACACGGAAGGCCAACGCGCGGCAGAAAAATCCGCGAGAAGGTGGCGGGAGAAGATGGCGGTGCTGTACCCCCTTTTGCAGTTTTATAAATAGGTTAGGCGAGGAACTATTTGGGGTATGGCGTCAAACTCAACTAAGTCTTTCCTGGCAGATGCTGGCTATGGCGAACAGGAACTGGATGCTAACTCTGCCCTAATGGAATTAGACAAAGGTATTCAAAACAGCGAGCTGAATGGGGAAACGGGGGGGGGGGAGCGGGGGGAGTGGCGCCGCCAGCGGTGGTAGCCTCGGGAGCGTTGGGAAAGGCGCTTGCGCTTCTCTGGGCGGGGTCTCCCCCCCCGCCCTTGTGCGTTTGGTGAGGCAAGCGCTTTGGTCGTTTTGGGAAATTGAGGAAAGACTGCAGGATCGGCTGATTGGTCTTGCAGCGATGAACCAGTAGCGAGCTCTAGTGATGTCCCGTTTTGACCACTTGCAGGCATAGTCCTCTTATTTTCCCAGTAGAGTGACTAGTTTCTAAAAATGCTGAGGCAACTGCGAAATTGTTTTTCAGTACGTTCAGCTGAGACCTGGTCTTCACTGAGGGTGCTGAATAATCGTACACCGACTGTATAGAGAATCATTCGATTTCCTTAACTCTGTTACCTGTTCGTTGCAAGGCGGATTAAATACTGCTAAGAAAGTCCGAAAAAGCTTACTCTCTGCGGAAGAGGTCCACGAGTTCTATTTCCTTAACAGGGGAACAGCTTGGTGTAGTTTAGAATCCGCTTGCGGTTTAGACTGAGTTGAATGACAATTGCGGTGTGTTATGATCATGAAAAAGTCACCTAACTTCACCTGGTCTCAGTTTATTGTCTGCATAGTGGTTGCAGACCAATGACCTGGCAAGATTGTTGTAAATATTCTTACATGATTGTATGCAAAAGAGGCCTGTATTAAATGCTAAAGAGATGTCCTTTTCTTCTTATAAGTGGATGTGGAAGGCCAGATGAATATTTGTCAATAAATGAACTCAAGTATTAACGTTGAAACCTTTGTTTTATTGTACTGTAAGGATTTTTATTGTGTTGGGGAAAACTTATTTTGTATTTTACCAGTATACATGTATTGAGAACTGGACTCTAAGTCACAACTATCTGTCCACTTTGAGCCTCTTCCCAGTTCTCTTAGACATGTCTGTTAACTTTTTGGGGACTTGAGGTTTGTTTTGTTTTGTTTTGTCTAATCTCTAAATATTTTTAGTAGGTTGGTCTGGATAAGAGTTTCTCAGACTTCTCTTAGGCCTTTGTATCCTTTTGATCAGCATAAAAATGTCACAGCACCTCAATGGGATATTCCTTTGGTTGAGTCACGGTATCTTTAGTGCATCCCCATCAACCAAGAAAGTGATGTTACTCTGCTTTCTATTATCAAAGCTATAGGGCTTTTTTCCCATTGAGACATAAATTTATAATACTAAATATGCTTTTTAAACACTACGCTATCTTTCCTTCCCTATTCTGATATACTCCTCCTTTATTCCCCAGTGAGAGTTGCAGATCTGGGTTATATATAATATCCCTTTCATTTCTAAAGACACTTTCTACCACTCTGGTCCAATGGGACCTTGTCCCATGCTGGCAGTAGGACAGTGGTTGTTGAACATGGATCAGGATGGGACACAGAAGAAATGAGAAGTCTAGAATTGTTTAATTCCTAAACATTTGCAATTGTGCTAAGGAAAAAAGACTAACAAGTTTTTTTCTGTCTTAAAGAGATGAGATAGAAACATTTCAGATCTGTAAGAAATAAATGGCCAACCTTTGAGTGTTTAACTATAAACCAGACATCAGTCATAGATACTGAGTAAGTCATCTTCATTCCTCCCAGTGATGTGCTAGGTGAGTCTCAGGATGTGAAAGATAATTTGTACAAGAACAAAACTCTTGTCCTTACATCACCATACTGTACCTTTTAAATTAGGTTGTGGGAATAGCTGGTTTCATTAAAATATAGTTCAGCATTTTAAATATTGAATCCTATCGTCTTTTACTTGTTAGTGAAAGTATTTCTATTTTGTGAACCAAGAGATAATAGGGTCAAAAGGCTACAAGTTTTAACCTTCTTACAGTTCCAAAACTTCTAGATCACTTTCCCAAATTGTACTACTCCAAGGAATACCCTTTCTTTTCCTTTCCTTCCCTTTCCTTCCCCTTCCTTCCTTCCTTCCTTCCTTCCTCTCTCACTGTCTCACTCTCTTACTCTCTCATTGTCTTTCTCTTCCTTTCAGAAATTGTATGTGTATAGAAAAATCATGCAGAAAGTACAGAATTTCCATGTATCTCCCCCTTCACACACAGGTTTCCGTATTATTAACACTTTGTATTAGTGTGCAGCCTTCACTACAATTGGTGAGACAGTATTATTATAATTATATTATTAACTATAGTTCATAAACTGTTAGGCTTCACTGTCTTGTACAGGTGTATGGTTTGTTTTTTTTTTAATTTTATTTAAAACTTTTTATTTAAGAAAAACTAAAATTTCCCATTTTAACCACTTTCAAATGTACAAGTCAGTGGTATTAATTTCATTCACAGTGTTGTGCTACCATGGCCACAATTCATTGCCAAAATTTTTTTCTATCACCCCAAACAGAAACTCTGTACCAATTAAGCATTTACTCCCCATTCCCTATGCGTACTCTGGCTCCTAGTAACCTGTATTCTAGTTTCTCACTATATGAATTTGCATATTCTAATTTCCTAGAAGTGAGATCATACAATGTTTGTCCTTTTGTGTCTGGTTTATTTCACTCAACATGTCTTCAAGGTTCTTCCATGTTGTGGCATGTATCAGAACTTCATTCCTTTTTACAGCCGAATCGTTTTTCCATTGTGTGTATACACCACATTTTGTTTATCCATTCTTCTGTCAATGGATGCTTGTGTTGCTTCCATCTTTAGGCAATTTTCAATACTGCCACTCGGAACACTGGTATGCAAATATCTGTTTGAGTCGCTGCTTTCAGTTCTTTTGAGTATGTCCCTGTAAGTAGGATTGTTGACTCATATAATTGTCCACATAACTTTCTGAGTAACCAACCTCCAAACTCTCTTCCACAGCAACTGTACCATTTTACGTTCCCACCAGCAATGAATGAGTGTTCCTGTTTCTCCACATCCTCCCCAACACTTGTTATTTTCTGTGTTTTTTTAATAGTAGTCATTCTACTAGTAGGCATGAAATGGTATCTCATTGTGGTTTTGATTTGCATTCCCCTAATGACTAATGATGTTGAGCGTCTTTTCATGTGCTTTTTGGCCATTTATATATTTTCTTTGAAGAAATGTCTATTGAAGCCTTTTATCCTTTTTTTTTTTTTTTAACTTTTTATGGTTTTATTTCACACAAATAAAACTTGCACATGAGCTGTCTATTTGTTTTCTTCACTGAGCAGCCTGGCATTGGGATTGGTGACTCTGATGGCCAGCTGGGCAGCCCTTTCCACGATGGCTTTGCGGTTCTTGGAAGAAACGTTGTGAGCAATGTCAGCACAGTAAAATTTGTTGCACATCAGCAGCACTTCCAGCTACTTGACATTGTGGACCAGGAACTTTCGGAAGCCACTGGGCAGCATGTGCGTCATTTTCTTGTTGCTCCTATAACCAATGTTGGGCATCAAGATCTGGTCCTTGAATCTTCTCCGCACCCTGTTGCCAATGCATCTGAATTTCCTCCAGTTATACTGAATTTTGACATATTGGTCTGACTGGTGCTGGATAAACTTCTTGGTCCTCTTTTTGATGATCTTGGACTTTACGAGGGGTCTGAGGGCAGCCATGATGCTAGGTAGGAAACGACTGCCACCTCCGTGGGTAGCGCCGAAGAATAGAGAGGGCTTTTGTCCATTTTTCAATTGGGTTGTTTGTTTTTTTATTGTTGCAAGAAATACCATTTCTGAAGTTTTTTTTTTTTTTTAATCTTCATTTTATTGAGATATATTCACATACCACGCAGTCATACAAAACAAATCATACTTTCGATTGTTTACAGTACCATTACATAGTGGTACATTCATCACCCAAATCAATCCCCGACACCTTCATTAGCACACACACAAAAATAACAAGAATAATAATTAGAGTGAAAAAGAGAAGTATTTTAATAGGAGTTTCTCACACACTCATAACCACACACATACTTAACACATGAATTATTTTATCATGCTTGTACTGGGGATATGGCAGTTAACAAAACAAAATCTCTGCTCTCATAAAGCTTGTATTCTAGACAGAAGATACAGAAAATAAAGAAGTATAGTAAACATATTGTGACAGAGAATGATAAATATTATAAAGAAAATGAAATAAGGGAAGGGGACTGGAGAAAACTGGGTGTGTGGTTGGGGTTGGTTTTTTATTTTATATAGGATAATCAGGAAAGGCCTAGCTGAAAAAGCTGAGGAACAGCAAGCACAAAGCCTCTGAGGTAGGAACCTGCTTTGCATGTTATATCTGGAGCAGAGTGATAGGCAGTTAGGACAGAAAGATAGCCAGAGACCAGTTCATGTACGGCAGTGTAATTGAAAAGACTTTAATTCTGAGTGAGATGGAACCCATGGAGGGTTTTGAGCAGAAGTGTGACATGATCTGACTTAAATCTTTGAAAATAATCAGTCTGGTACTTTACTGAGAATAGATTGAAGAGAAGGCCAAGGACAGAAGCGGGGAGACCGGTGAGGACGCAATTGTAATAATCCAGGCAAAATGAAATAGTGGCTTGGACCAGGGTAGTAGCAGTGACGCTGATGTGAAGTGATGAGATTCTGAGTGTTCTGAAGATTAGAGCCACAGGATTTGCTAATGGATTCAATGAGGATGTAAGTGTGAGTGGTCAAGAAAACCTTACAGGATTTTTTGGTCTGAGCTACTGGAAAGATGTATTGTCATTTAGTGAGGTAGGGTGAAAATTGGATCGGGTTGGGACATGTTAAATTTAAGGTGTCTCTTACATATTCAATCTGAGAAGTTGAGTAGGCGTTAGGTATACTGATGTGACACTTGAACTCCATTTTAAAGAAATACCTTGTGGTACTAGTGTCCTGAGAAACATACTTGGGAAATGCTGCCATTTATTATTCTATTATATATTTATAATCTCTTATATTTTCTGTTGAGCCTGTTGAACAATTGTGATAGTAAGCTACTTGTTTCTAATCCTTATAAGGATAAATAGATGCTATTTTGAAGCTCATTCAAGTCCAGTTCTTCAGGATGTAGTTACAGAGGAAAATGATCATTTACGCTACAGCTGTTCAACACATTCTTTCAACAAATATTTAACAAATATTTACTGATCACTTATATTATGCTAGGTATTGTGTTCAGACTTGGGGATACATTAGTGAACAATACAGCCTTAAAGAATACAAAGGAGACAGACCCTGCCAGATCAAGAATGGCCTTGTTGTCCAGGATAAGAAATTGGGATTTTATGTTAAGTCCAGTTGGAAGACAGTGAAAGTTTTTAAACTGAGGGCTCATATGAATTGATTTACATTTTAAAAGATCAGTCTGGCTCCTTTGTGGGGGTCTTTTTGTCTGCCTTTTTTTAGTTTACAAACTGATTGTGCTGATTGAGCTTCTGTGAAAACAGAGCATATTTAAGCAGTTAAATGTCAATCAGATATAACTTACAACATTTATGTACATTTTGTGGGTAATCTTTCCTATATGTTATAGGCATGATAAAGGACCATCTCATATAAATTGCTCTATTTAGTGTGACTTTTTCTGTATTGCAGCTTCTTCATAGTCATTCTAGATCAGCTGACAGGAAGATGTCCTGATGATTTAGGAAAACTTATACAAGATCTTCTTCACTCTGGGGGAAGGGGAGAGAGTCTCCCATAAATGACATCACTCAGCCTCTCAGTTTTCATGTAGGTTGCTCTTGGAAGAGCAATCAGGAAGAATGCAGTGGCCCTCAATTCCTTTATGCAGCTGGGGAAATGGGAAGGGGAGAAATGTAGAGGGCAGAATTGCTGCTAGAGATGTTGGTGAACTTAATGCTGTGTTAAGAGTTTGATGGCGTGCTCAATGAAAAATTTAATTATGATACACAGAATTGATATTAATCAACTACCTGTTCTCTCTCATTTCTCACTTGATGCTAAAACGTCTGAAATTCTTAGACTGAAAGAGACCACAGTTTGCTGTTAAACCAACTATATTGGCACAGATAGAGTTGGTGTTACGATAAACAAGTATGAGGTCCCTTCTTCTCCATAGCCCCTGCCAGAAGCCTCGGCAGCAAAGTTTGTACCAGGTGATTAATCCCAGCCATAACTGATTGATTCAGGAGTAGACATGTGACCCACACTGAATCGTTTCTTTCTCTTGAGAATCTGTATTACTAGACAGACTGACAGTGTTGAGAAGTAGACCTATAAGATCATGGAGAATCAAGGCTGAGGGCACACTTTAGTGACTCAGCAGCTTCCAAGACCCTTCTTCGGTTCTAACTGAAATTCATAGACTCATTTTTATGTATGGCCAAGAGCTACTATCTTATAACTTACAAAGTGAGTTATTAAATATCCCTAAAAGTTGAAGTTCATAAGCTGAAATTTGTTTAGGATTCTAAATCAGTATTCTCCTGAGATGTAAATACAGCACAATTTTACATACACCCACTATGTATCTATGCAGACAAAATTTCCCAAATTTTGAAGAAGATGCTTTATTAATACATCCATCAGTTGAGTTTAACTGTCATTTCAGTTGTTCTCATTCTTTTTGAGTATAAATTCCCAAGTCTTTGTCAGTATCAGTTTAATAAACTGTGGGTCGTTAGGTTACCTTATACTGTTTCTTCTCCCTTCCATCCTTTTTTAATGACTAGACCTTAAGATGTGTTGGTATTATGGTTCAAGTTTGAATCATCCTTTCCTCCTAGCTAAAGAAAATTGTATATTCAGATTCTCCTAAAATGGGCTCGTATGGTAATGCTTTATTAGTTGTATTCTTCATAGTTGATATTACATTTTGGTGGTTGCTTAGCATCTTTTCAACACTCTTCCTGTGCTTGAGGAATTTCCCACATCATGAATCTTGTCCTTCTTTCCAAGGTGGAAGCCAAAACTAACTTTCCCAGCTTTCCTTGCAAAAGCGCAGGATGTGACATAGGCTCTGTGCGTTGGACATACATGCTCTAGTCTCTCTTATTTGGGAGTTAGAGATCCAAGAAAGAAAGGTTGAGTTTTACCCTTGGGAAGACGGTTGCTGCAAAGGAGAGGCTAGGCCTCCCTGTATTTGTGCCTAAGAGTCTCCTCCTGAATGCCTCTTTGTTGCTCAGATGTGGCCCTCTCTCTCTGGCTAAGCCAACTTGAAAGGTGAAATCACTGCCCTCCCCACTACGTGGGATCAGACACCCAGGGAAGTGAATCTCCCTGGCAACGTGGAATATGACTCCCGGGGAGGAATGTAGACCCGGCATCGTGGGATGGAGAACATCTTCTTGACCAAAAGGGGGATGTGAAAGGAAATGAAATAAGCTTCAGTGGCAGAGAGATTCCAAAACGAGCCGAGAGATCACTCTGGTGGGCACTCTTACGCACACTTTAGACAACCTTTTTTAGGTTCTAAAGAATTGGGGTAGCTGGCGGTGGATACCTGAAACTATTAAACTACAACCCAGAACCCATGAATCTCGAAGACAGTTGTATAAAAATGTAGCTTATGAGGGGTGACAGTGGGATTGGGAATGCCATAAGGACCAAACTCCACTTTGTCTAGTTTATGGATGGATGAGTAGAAAAATAGGGGAAGGAAACAAACAGACAAAGGTACCCAGTGTTCTTTTTTACTTCAATTGCTCTTTTTCACTCTAATTATTATTCTTGTTATTTTTGTGTGTGTGCTAATGAAGGTGTCAGGGATTGATTTAGGTGATGAATGTACAACTATGTAATGGTACTGTAAACAATCGAAAGTACAATTTGTTTTGTATGACTGCGTGGTATGTGAATATATCTCAATAAAATGATGATAAAAAAAAAAAAAAAAAAAAAAAGAAAGAAAGGTTGAAATGTCCACTCACACTTCCCTGCCCTGGCAGCATCAGTTGTTGTGTATTCTTTTTTTTTTTTTTTTTTAAGATTCAGGTTTTTTATTTATTGTAATGGGCACAAGCACATACGCCAGAAGATGACATAAAACTTTCCAAATGCTTTTTTTTAATTATTGTGGTTGTTCACATATCATACAATTATCCAGATATCCAAAGTGTACAATCAGTTGCCCCCAGTACCATCATACAGCTGTGCATCATCACAATTAATTTTTAGAACATTTTCATTACTCCAGAAAAGAAATAAAGACAAAGAAGAAAAAAAAAAGGAAACTCACATCCTCCCATATCGCTAACCAACCCCCCTCCATTGTTGACTCGTAGTATTGGCGTAGTACATTTGTTACTGTTCATGAAAGAACGTTGAAATACTACTCACTGTAGTATATAGTTTGCAGTAGGTATATATTTTTTTTCCTATATACCTGTGCCACTTTGAATATATTGTGTCCCCCAAACGCCATTATCTTTGATGTAATCTTGTGTGGGCAGACGTTATCAGTGTTGATTAGATTGTAATTCTTTGAGTGTTTCTTTGGAATGCACCCCACCCAGCTGTGGGTGATGACTCTGATTGGATCATTTCCATGGAGGTGTTGCTCTGCACATTTGGGGTGGGTCTAAGTTGAGTCACTGGAGCCATATAAATGAGCTGACAGACAGGGAACTCAGTGCAGCTGTGAGTGACATTTTGAAGAGGAGCTACAGCCAAGAGGGACACTTTGAAGAAAGCACAGGAGCTGCAGATGAGAAGCAGTTTGAAGACAGCCATCGAAAGCAGACTTTTGCTCCAGAGAAGCTGAGAGAGGACAAATATCCCAAGTGCAACTAAGAGTGACATTTTTGAGGAACTGCAGCTTAGAGAGGAATGTCCTGGGAGAAAGCCATTTTGAAACCAAAACTTTGGAGCAGACGCCAGCCACGTGCCTTCCAAGCTAACAGAGGTTTTCTGGACACCATTGGCCATCCTTCAGTGAAGGTACTTGATTGCTGATGTGTTACCTTGGACACTTTATGGCCTTAAGACTGTAACTGTGTAACCAAATTAACCCCCTTTTATAAAAGCCAAACCATCTCTGGTGTTTTGCATTCTGGCAGCATTAGCAAACTAGAACAATACCCCTCTATTAATAACTTCTAGTTGTAATGTCATACATTTGTTCTGGTTCATGAAAGAGATTTCTAGTATTTGTACAGTTAATCTCGGACATTACCCACCACAAGGTTTACTGTTTTATGCATTCCCGTCTTTCAACCTCCAACCTTCTTTCTGGTGACAAAAATGACTCTGAGCTTCCCCTTTCCACCACATTCACGCACCATTCAGCACTGTTAGTTATTCTCACAATGTGCTACTATCACCTCTGTTCATTTCCAAATACTTAAGTTCATCCTAGTTGAACATTCTGCTTATACTACACAATCGCTCCCCATTCTTTAGCCTTATTTTATGTCTTGGTAACTTATATTTCATCTTTATGAGTTTACATATAATAATTAGTTCCTATCAGTGAGACCCTGCAATATGTGTCCTTATGTGTCTGGCTTACTTTACTCAGTATATTGCCCTCAAGGTTTCATCATCAACCCATTTTTTTTTAAGATAGTTTTGTTCACAGGCCATACATTCCATCCTAAGTAAACAATCGATGGTTCCCTGTATAGTCACATATTTATGTGTTCACCACCCTCACCACTATCCATATAAGAACATCTACATTTCTCCCACAAAGAAGGAGGAAGAGTCAAAGAAGATAGGCAAAAGAAAGAAAAAACAGACAAACAAAAAAACATGACAGTTGGGAAGCAGCAAAAGGAAAGATAACCTTAGATCAAAGTAGAATAGAGTCAGACAACACCACCAATGTCAAGAGTCTCACACCCCTCCACTATGCCCCACTCTTATCTGCATTTATCTTGGTATACTGCCTTTGTTACATTAAGGGAAGCATAATACAATGATTCTGTTAATTATAGTCTCTAGTTTATGTTGATTGTATTTTTCCCCCAGTACTTCCCTGTTTTTAACACCTTGCAAGGTTGACATTCGTTTGTTCTGCCTTGTGAAAAAACGTATTTGTACACTTTATCACAATTGTTGAACATTCTAGGTTTCACTGAGTCCTACTCTTTATCTTTCCTCGTTTCTTCTGGTGTCCTACATGCTCCTCACCTTCCTCTTTCAACCATATTCATAGTTATCTTTGTTCAGTCTACTTACATTGCTGTGCTACCATCACCCAAAATTGTGTTCCAAACCTCTCACTCCTGTCTTTTTCTATCAGTCTGTAGTGTTCCCTTTAGTATTTCCTGTAGGGCAGGTATCATGTTCACAAATTCTCTCATTGTCTGTTTGTTAGAGAATATTTTGAACTCTCCCTGATATTTGAAGGACAGTTTTGCCGGATATAGGATTCTTGGTTGGTAGTTTTTCTCTTTCGGTATCTTAAATATATCACCTCACTTCCTTCTTGCCTCCATGGTTTCTGCTGAGGAATCCGCGCATAGTCTTATGGAGCTTCCTTTGTATGTGATGGATCGCTTTTCTCTTGCTGCTTTCAGTATTCTCTCTTTATCTTTGACATTTGATAATCTGATTATTAAGTGTCTTGGCATAGGCCTGTTCAGATCTATTCTGTTTGGGGTACACTGCGCTTCTTGGATCTGTAATTTTATGTCTTTCATAAGCGATGGGAAATATTCACTGATTGTTTCCTCTGTTATTGCTTCTGCCCCTTTTCCCTTCTCTTCTTCTGGTACACCAACGATCCGTACAGTCTTGTATTTCGTTTCATCCTTAAGTTCCCTGAGACGTTGCTCGTATTTTTCCATTCTTTACTCTGTCTGTTCTTTTCTGTCTAGGCTTTCAGGTATCTTGTTCTCCAGTTCCTGAATGTTTTCTTCTGCCTCTTGACATCTGCTGTTGTATGTTTCCATTGTGTCTTCCATTTCTTGTGTTGTGCCTTTCATTTCCATAGATTCTGCCGGTTGTTTTTTCGAACTTCCGATTTCTGCCTTATGTACACCCAGTGTTTTCTTTATACCCTGTGCTGGTTTGAATGTTTTATGTTCCCCAGAAAAAGCCATATTCTTTGATGCAGTCTTGTGGGGCAGACATATTAGTGGGGATTAAGTTAGAACGTTTGGATTAGATTGTTTGCATGGAGATGTGCCCCACCCAGCTGTGAGTGATGACTCTGATTGGATAATTTCCATGGAGGTGTTGGCCCACCCATTCAGGGTGGGTCTAAATTAAATCACTGGAGCCATATAAATGAGCTGGCAAACAGAAGGAACTCAGTGCAGCTGAGAGTGACATTTTGAAGAGGAGCTACAGCTGAGAGGGACACTTTGAAGACAGCACAGGAGCTGCAGATGAGAGACATTTTGAAGACAGCTGTTGAAAGCAGGCTGTTGCTCCGGAGAAGCTGAGAGAGGACAAATATCCCAAGTGCAACTGAGAGTGATATTTTTGAGGAACTGCAGCCTGGAGAGGAACGTCCTGGGAGAAAGCCATTTTGAAACCAGAACTTTGGAGCAGACGCCAGCCACGTGCCTTCCCAGCTAACAGAGGTTTTCTGGACACCATTGGCCATCCTCAAGTGAAGGTACCCGATTGCTGATGTGTTGCCTTGGACACTTTATGGCCTTGAGACTGTAACTGTGTAACCAAATAAACCCCCTTTATAAAAGCTGATCCATTTCTGGTGTTTTGCATCCGAGCAGCATTAGCAAACTAGAACATAGACTTTATCTCTTTTGTGATATCTTCTCTAAACTTTTTGAATTGATTTAGCATTAGTTGTTTAAATTCCTGTATCTCACTTGAAGTGTAAATTTTTTCCTTTCGCTGGAACGTAACTTCATTTTTCTTAGTGTAGGCTGTAGTTTTCTGTTGTTCAGGCATCTGGCCTCCTTGGCCACCCAATCAGGTTTTCCCAGATGAGAGCAGGCTCAGGTTCCAGAAGGAAGAAATATTCACTATCCGGTTTCCCTGATGGTGTGTCTTAGAGGATTGACACACCCTGTGCTTTTCTCCCCAGCAGGTGGCACCTGTCAGCCTGCCACTCTAGACTGGTGTAAGGGGGTGTGGCCTGCAGCTCTCCTCCCCCAGGCTCTGGGGTCTGGCCCTGAAGGGAAGGTGGGTAGTAGAGCTGGGCCCCACCTCTTTTCTCTTGGGAAGCTGTGCCCCCTAGAGAGAGGTCATTTGCATATAAATAGATCTTTGTTTCTCTGACTCTCCTATCTCCACCGTTGTCTGGGTCAGAGCACTGCGAGCTGAAAATGGTTAAGACTTTCTCCACTGAGCCACCCAGGTTGACAGAGAGACAAAGAGACAGAAAATCCCTTTTCAGGGTCAATCTTTGGTCCCCAGATTCACCCGTCAGCCAGAGACAGCACCCGATCCTTTGGGCTCCCCGTCCTGAGACAGATATGTCCCCTGACTCTCCAAGGTCAGTCGGCTCCAAAAGCCTGTGTCTGCTTGTTGGGAATTTGCAGTCTGTATTGAGCAGTTAACATTAAAACCCCAATTGGAGCTGGGCTGAGGTATATTTGCTTGTTTAGAGAGTGCTGCTCTCTAGCATCGCCAGGTTTCCATGAGGGAGGGGCTCAGCATGGGTCTGCAGTTTTTACTTACAGATTTTGTGCTGCAATCTCGGGCATTCCTCCCAATTCATGTTGGTGTATGATGAGTGGACAGTCACTTTTGTCTCCCTGCAGTTATTGCAGGTTATTTACTTGTTGTTCCTGTTGTTTATTAATTGTTCCAGGGGGACTAACTAGCTTCCACTCCTCTCTGTGCCACCATCTTAGCTCCTGTCTGTTGTTGTGTATTCTTAATGTACAGTAGCAGCAGATACGGCTGCAACATGAAGGTAACAGTAGAGCTAACTGTAGCATTTGGTGTTGACTAGCAACAGTGCTGTTTCCTCATCTAACCAGTCTGGCAGTGGGGTAGTAGCTGTTGTTCCTAGAAGTTTAGCCTTGAAACTGTTTATTAGTCTTTTAATAAACTTATTTTCTGCCTAGTCAGCCAGAGTCAGCTTCTGTTACTTGCAGCTAAGAACCTTACTAATACATATTACCTGGAAGTTGTGCTATTTTGAGAACTTGGCTAATGTATACCACAAACCCCACATTTACCATAATTTATATTATTCCTCCTCAATTCCCTGTAATTTGTCATTTTTAGAATTATACTACTTGAAATAAATAATTCATATAGCCCATTCTTTAGTCTTAAACTCTGTACTTCCAGTTGTTTGCTAGAGATACATTTTAGCATAATGGTTAGGACCATAGACATTGGAGCCAGATATGCCAGGATTCTAACCAAGTTCTGCCATTTCATTAGCCACTGGATCTTAGGCAGTTGCTGAATTGCTCTTTACCTGTTTTCTCATCTGTAAAATGGGGATGATAATAGTACCTGACTCCTATGATTATAGTGGAAATTTAATACATGTAAAGTGCTCAGAGTGTCAGGAAGTGTAAGCACTTAATATCATCACATCGTTAACTGTTATTTGGACCATTTTTTATTTTCTTTCAGGCATCCAATATACTTTCCCCTTTCCATTTTTACTTCTTTATCCAGTTAAAATTACATAGTTCCTCATTTCATTAACTTTCTTACCAGTTCTTTAAAATCTCATCCGATACTCTATTCTAGTCATGTGTTCCCAAAGGCAGCCAAACATTGCAGGAGGAAATCATACAATAGAGTAAGTGACTGATCATAAATGACCTCAAACATTGTGCTTGTCAAATGAAACCATTCCGAGAACCAGATTCAGCAACTTACTAGTTTTCTAACTCCAGAATAATCAGTACAGGCAGGCCATCAAATAAGATGTCAAGTAGTAGAGGTTAGCTTGAGGGTCCAGGTGCCTTTCTTCAAGCAGCTAGCAGATGGCCTGGGCTCCTGTTTGCCTCAGAGATTCAGGAGGTTTGGAGTGGAACCCTAGTATACCTATTTTTGAAAAGCTTTGCAAATGTTTCCGAGGCAGAACTAGAGCTGAAGACCACTAGCCTGGCAGAATGCTCTGCACATTTTAAGTGCTAAATAAGTTTAGAATCGTCAGTGGTTTTACTGTTGCCAAATGAATTTTGAATGAATAAGTAATTTACATTCAGCCTGTTTTAGTTTCCCCTAGTCTACCTGCATGTTGCAACTGAATTAAGCACTGTTAATTCAAGCACTAAAAAGGAAAAGAGAGCTTTTTCTTTGGAGGAATAATAAAAAGTAAAATACAGAAACAGCAGTCACATCCCTCTGCCTTAATTTTATCACCAATCTCAAAATCCTATGATCAGGGTATTCTTCCTCAAGTTGGGTGTAGGCTAGCAACACAAAAAGTGAGTAACCCCACCCAGCCCTATCCTCTTAGACCAGGATTTGATTGTGCTGAGCTCCTTCTTTAGGCTTGATTTATATTGGAGTCAAAATTGACCTTAGAGTAAGCAAGATGGATACCATAGTTGCCCCAGCCTAGGATTATTGCGAAGGCCTTTTAAAACATGTTTCCCTTTCTCTTTCACCCTAGCTCCTATCCTACAGAGCCAGACTAGCTTCCTACTTCCTCTCTCCTAAGGCTGTTACATCAGAAAATGAAAAGAGATTTACTATTCTTTACCTTGTTTACCTTGATGGCCCTATTAGGGGAATGAGGATCTACTTTATCTTGAAGGAAAGTACGAGTGGCAATACTAGAAATCAGAATTATCTTTGGTATATTTTAAACCAGCATGTTTAAACAAATTCATATGGTTTATGATAAAGTTTTCAATGGCAGTTAAAAAAACACAATTGTATTCTGTAGAGAAGACTCTATTCATGGGCTGCTTCTTTCTTTATGTTTTTTTTTGTTGTTGTTTTTTGTTTTGTTTTTTTTCCCAACCAAGGTTAATTCATTACAAGTAGAACTTTATATAATCCTTTTCATTTAACTCACCTACTGGCAAGAAGGTGAAGAAAAAAAGAGGAAGGAAAAAAAATTCCTATTACTATGGATTTTCCAACAACTCCTTCTTCCAGCAAACACACATAAGTAGAAGTCTGTTCCTTCTCTCTTCATCTCACTCCCATCTGCAGCCTTTGCCCTTCTTCTCCCCTTCTCTTGTGTTCTTCATTGTCCTATCTGTGTTATCTCTTGACCTCTTTTTCCTGTCAGACCTTTCCAAAAGTCTTCCTCAGGCTACATGAGCCACTGCCAGCCATTTAGAGTGTCCCTATTTGCTTTACTCTCCCTACTGGGTTTAGTGAGAAGAAGGCTCCTAGCGGTTCTGTGGCAGTTATTTTTGTATGTTTGGGGGTAGGGTGAGGAGCAGGTGAAGGAGGTATATGTTCTCAATATCTCAAGTTAAAAATGTAACTTAACTTTGAATTAATTTTCTATGGAAACTTTTATTATAAGTGGTTATTAGGTTCTATAAGTACTGAAATGCAGTGTATCCCATGAGGAAATATGTTTCAAGTACCAAACAACTAATTGTGCATTTACAGAACATTATGTGTTAGTACGTTGTAGAAATTGTCTGTGTAGATTTAGTTTGTGATTGTCTTTTTTTTTTTTTTTTTTCTCATAATAACCCTTGGTTGACTTTTTTTTTTTAATCATCATTTTATTGAGATATATTCACATACCATGCAGTCATACAAAACAAATTGTACTTTCGATTGTTTACAGTACCATTACATAGTTGTACATTCATCACCTAAATCAATCCCTGACACCTTCATTAGCACACACACAAAAATAACAAGAATAATAATTAGAGTGAAAAAGAGCAATTGAAGTAAAAAAGAACACTGGGTACCTTTGTCTGTTTGTTTCCTTCCCCTACTTTTCTACACATCCATCCATAAACTAGGCAAAGTGGAGTTTGGTCCTTATGGCTTTCCCAATCCCATTGTCACTCCTCATAAGCTACATTTTTATACAACTGTCTTCGAGATTCATGGGTTCTGGGTTGTAGTTTGATAGTTTCAGGTATCCACCACCAGCTACCCCAATTCTTTAGAACCTAAAAAGGGTTGTCTAAAGTGTGCGTAAGAGTGCCCACCAGAGTGATCTCTCGGCTCGTTTTGGAATCTCTCTGCCACTGAAGCTTATTTCATTTCCTTTCACATCCCCCTTTTGGTCAAAAAGATGTTCTCCGTCCCACGATGCCGGGTCTACATTCCTCCCTGGGAGTCATATTCCACGTTGCCAGGGAGATTCACTCCCCTGGGTGTCTGATCCCACGTAGGGGGGAGGGCAGTGATTTCACCTTTCAAGTTGGCTTAGCCAGAGAGAGAGGGCCAGATCTGAGCAACAAAGAGGCATTCAAGAGGATACTCTTAGGCACAAATATAGGGAGGCCTAGCCTCTCCTTTGCAGCAACCGTCTTCCCAAGGGTAAAACTTATGGTAGAGGGCTCAACCCATCAAACCACCAGTCCCCTATGTCTGGGGTCATGTTAGCAACCATGGAGGTGGGGTAGGCAAATACCCCTGCATTCTCCACAGGCTCCTCAAGGGGGCACTACATCTTTTTTTTTTTTCCTTGTTTTTCTTTTCTTTTTTTTTTAACTTTCCCTTCTTTTTAAAATCAACTGTATGAAAAAAAAAAGTTAAAAAGAAAACAAACATACAATAAAAGAACATTTCAAAGAGACCATATCAAGGGGGTAAGAAAAAGACAACTAACCTAAGATAACTGCTTAACTTCCAACATGTTCCTACTTTACCCCAAGAAAGTTACATAATATAGCAACATTTCTGTGAACTTGTTCCTACTATATCCATCAGAAATTAACAGACCATAGTCATTTCTGGGCATCCCCATAACGTTAAATAGCTTATCTGTTCTTCTTGGATTATTGTTCCCCCTTCCTTAATTGCTCTCTACTGCTAGTTCCCCTACATTCGACATTATAAACCATTTGTTTTACATTTTTCAAAGTTCACATTAGTGGTAGCATATAATATTTCTCTTTTTGTGCCTGGCTTATTTCGCTCAGCATTATGTCTTCAAGGTTCATCCATGTTGTCATATGTTTCACAAGATCATTCCTTCTTACTGCCGCGTAGTATTCCATCGTGTTTATATACCACATTTTATTTATCCACTCATCTGTTGAAGGACATATGGGTTGTTTCCATCTCTTGGCAATTGTGAATAATGCTGCTATGAACATTGGCGTGCAGATATCTGTTCGTGTCACTGCTTTCCGATCTTCCGGGTATATACCGAGAAGTGCGATCGCTGGATCGAATGGTAGCTCTATATCTAGTTTTCTAAGGAACTGCCAGACTGACTTCCAGAGTGGCTGAACCATTATACAGTCCCACCAACAATGAATAAGAGTTCCAATTTCTCCACATCCCCTCCAGCATTTGTAGTTTCCTGTTTGTTTAATGGCAGCCATTCTAACCGGTGTTAGATGGTATCTCATTGTGGTCTTAATTTGCATCTCTCTAATAGCTAGTGAAGCTGAACATTTTTTCATGTGTTTCTTGGCCATTTGTATTTCCTCTTCAGAGAACTGTCTTTTCATATCTTTTGCCCATTTTATAATTGGGCTGTCTGTACTATTGTCATTGAGTTGTAGGATTTCTTTCTATATACAAGATATCAGTCTTTTGTCAGATACATGGTTTCCAAAAATTTTTTCCCATTGAGTTGGCTGCCTCTTTACCTTTTTGAGAAATTCCTTTGAGGTGCAGAAACTTCTAAGCTTGAGGAGTTCCCATTTATCTATTTTCTCTTTTGTTGCTTGTGCTTTGGGTGTAAAGTCTAGGAAGTGGCCGCCTAATACAAGGTCTTGAAGATGTTTTCCTACATTATCTTCTAGGAGTTTTATGGTACTTTCTTTTATATTGAGATCTTTGGTCCATTTTGAGTTAATTTTTGTGTAGGGGGTGAGGTAGGGGTCCTCTTTCATTCTTTTGGATATGGATATCCAACTCTCCCAGCCCCATTTGTTGAAAAGACCATTATGGCTCAGTTCAGTGACTTTGGGGGCCTTATCAAAGATCAGTCGGCCATAGATCTGAGGGTCTATCTCCGAATTCTCAATTCGATTCCATTGATCTATATGTCTATCTTTGTGCCAGTACCATGCTGTTTTGGCAACTGTGGCTTTATAATAAGCTTCAAAGTCAGGGAGGGTAAGTCCTCCCACTTCGTTTTTCTTTTTTAGAGTGTCTTTAGCAATTCGAGGTATCTTCCCTTTCCAAATAAATTTGATAACTAGCTTTTCCAAGTCTGCAAAGTAGGTTGTTGGAATTTTGATTGGGATTGCATTGAATCTGTAGATGAGTTTGGGTAGAATTGACGTCTTAATGACATTTAGCCTTCCTATCCATGAACATGGAATATTTTTCCATCTTTTAAGGTCCCCTTCTATTTCTTTTAGTAGATTTATGTAGTTTTCTTTGTATAGGTCTTTTACATCTTTGGTTAAGTTTATTCCTAGGTACTTGATTTTTTTAGTTGCTATTGAAAATGGTATCTTTTTCTTGAGTGTCTCTTCAGTTTGTTCATTTCTAGCATATAGAAACATTACTGACTTATGTGCACTAATCTTGTATCCCGCTACTTTGCTAGATTTGTTTATTAGCTCTAGTAGCTGTATCGTCGATTTCTCAGGGTTTTCTAGATATAAGATCATATCATCTGCAAACAATGACAGTTTTACTTCTTCTTTTCCAATTTGGATGCCTTTTATTTCTTTGTCTTGCCGGATTGCCCTGGCTAGCACTTCCAGCACAATGTTGAATAACAGTGGTGACAGCGGGCATCCTTGTCTTGTTCCTGATCTTAGAGGGAAGGCTTTCAGTCTCTCACCATTGAGTACTATGCTGGCTGTGGGTTTTTCATATATGCTCTTTATCATGTTGAGGAAGTTTCCTTCAATTCCTACCTTTTGAAGTGTTTTTATCAAAAAGGGATGTTGGATTTTGTCAAATGCTTTTTCAGCATCTATTGAGATGATCAATTGATTTTTCCCTTTCGAGTTTTTAATGTGTTGTAATACATTGATTGTTTTTCTTATGTTGAACCATCCTTGCATGCCTGGAATGAACCCCACTTGGTCATGGTGTATGATTTTTTTAATGTGTCTTTGGATTCGATTTGCAAGTATTTTGTTGAGGATTTTTGCATCTATATTCATTAGGGAGATTGGCCGGTAGTTTTCCTTTTTTGTAGCATCTTTGCCTGGTTTTGGTATTAGATTGATGTTAGCTTCATAAAATGAGTTAGGTAGTGTTCCATTTTTTTCAATGTTTTGAAAAAGTTTGAGTAAGATTGGTGTCAGTTCTTTCTGGAAAGTTTGGTAGAATTCCCCTGTGAAGCCATCTGGCCCTGGGCATTTATTTGTGGGAAGATTTTTGATGACTGATTGGATCTCTTTGCTTGTGATGGGTTGGTTGAGGTCTTCTATTTCTTCTCTGGTCAGTCTAGGTTGTTCATATGTTTCCAGGAAATTGTCCATTTCTTCTACATTATCCAGTTTGTTGCCATACAGTTGTTCATAATATCCTCTTATAATTTTTTTAATTTCTTCAGGATCTGCAGTTATGTCACCTTTTTCATTCATTATTTTGTTTTTATGGGTCTTCTCTCTTTTTGATTTTGTCAGTCTAGCTAGGGGCTTGTCAATCTTGTTGATCTTCTCAAAGAACCAACTTTTGGTGATATTTATCCTCTCTATTGTTTTTTTGTTCTCTATGTCATTTATTTCTGCTTTAATCCTTGTTATTTCTTTTCTTGTACTTGGTTTGGGATTGGTTTGCTGTTCATTTTCTAGCTTCTTCAGTTGATCCATTAGTTCTTTGATTTTCGCTCTTTCTTCCTTTTTAATATATGCGTTTAGTGCTATAAATTTCCCCCTTAGCACTGCTTTTGCTGCATCCCATAGGTTTTGGTATGTTGTGTTCTCATTTTCATTCGTCTCTATATATTTAGCAATTTCTCTTGCTATTTCTTCTTTAACCCACTGATTGTTTAGGAGTGTGTTGTTTAACCTCCAGGTATTTGTGAATTTTCTAAGTCTCTGATGGTTATTGACTTCTAATTGTATTCCATTGTGGTCAGAGAATGTGCTTTGAATAATTTCAATCTTTTTAAATTTATTGAGGCTTGTTTTATGTCCCAGCATATGATCTATTCTGGAGAAAGTTCCGTGAGCACTAGAAAAGTATGTGTATCCTGGTGATTTGGGATGTAATGTCCTGTAGATGTCTGTTAAATCTAATTCATTTATCAGATTGTTTAGGTTTTCAATTTCCTTATTGGTCTTCTGTCTGGTTGATCTATCTATAGGAGAGAGTGATGTGTTGAAGTCTCCCACAATTATTGTGGAAACATCAATTGCTTCCTTTAGTTTTGCCAGTGTTTCTCTCATGTATTTTGTGGCACCTTGATTGGGTGCATAGACATTTACGATTGTTATTTCTTCTTGCTGAATTGCCCCTTTTATTAGTATGTAGTGGCCTTCTTTGTCTCTCAAAACATCTCTGCATTTGAAGTCTATTTTATCTGAGATTAATATTGCTACACCTGCTTTCTTTTAGCTGTAGCTTGCATGAAATATTTTTTTCCATCCTTTCACTTTCAGTTTCTTTGTGTCCCTGTGTCTAAGATGAGTCTCTTGTATGCAACATATTGATGGTTCATTTTTTTTGATCCATTCTGCGACTCTATATCTTTTAATTGGGGAGTTTAATCCATTTACATTCAACGTTAAAACCGTAAAGGCATTTCTTGAATCGGCCATCTTATCCTTTGGTTTATGTTTGCCATATTTTTCCCTCTCTCTATTAATATCCTTTATTGTACCCATACCGAATCTCTTTAGTACTGAACCTTTCTCCAAGTCTCTCTGTCCTGTCTTTGTTTCTCTGTCTGTAGGGCTCCCTTTAGTATCTCCAGTAGGGCAGGTCTCTTGTTAGCAAATTCTCTCAGCATTTGTTTGTCTGTGAAAAATTTAAGCTCTCCCTCAGATTTGAAGGAGAGCTTTGCTGGATAAAGTATTCTTGGCTGGAAATTTTTCTCACTCAGAATTTTAAATATATCGTGCCACTGCCTTCTTGCCTCCATGGTGGCTGCTGAGTAGTCACTACTTAGTCTTATGCTGTTTCCTTTGTATGTGGTCAATTGCTTTTCTCTTGCTGCTTTCAGAACTTGCTCCTTCTCTTCTGTGTTTGACAGTGTGATCAGTATATGTCTCGGAGTGGGTTTTTTTGGATTTATTCTATTTGGGGTTCGCTGAGCATTTATGATTTGTGTATTTATGTTGTTTAGAAGATTTGGGAAGTTTTCCCCAACAATTTCTTTGAATACTCTTCCTAGACCTTTACCCTTTTCTTCCCCTTCTGGGACACCAATGAGTCTTATATTCGGACGTTTCATATTATCTATCATATCCCTGAGGTCCATTTCGAGTTTTTCAATTTTTTTCCCCATTCTTTCTTTTATGCTTTCATTTTCCATTCTGTCATCTTCCAGGTCACTGATTTGTTGTTCAACTTCCTCTAGTCTTGTACTATGAGTGTCCAGAATCTTTTTAATTTTGTCAACAGTTTCTTTAATTTCCATAAGATCATCCATTTTTTTATTTAGTCTTGCAATGTCTTCTTTATGCTCTTCTAGGGTCTTCTTGATTTCCTTCATATCCCATACTATGGTCTCATTGTTCATCTTTAGTTCTGTGAGTAGCTGCTCTAGGTGCTGTGTCTCTTCTGGTCTTTTGATTTGGGTGCTTGGGCTTGGGTTATCCATATCGTCTGGTTTTTTCATATGCTTTATAATTTTCTGTTGTTTTTGGCCTCGTGGCATTTGCTGAACTTGATAGGGTTCTTTTAGGGTTTGTAGACCTATTGAAGTCCTTATCTCTAATTTATCAGATCTACAGCTTCGTGGAGTACACTTTCTCTAACTAACCAGCAGGTGGCGTCCACAAGCCACCTGTTCTCCACAAGCCAGTTCTCCCCTGCTTAGCCTTTTTGGTGAGTGGGGGAGTGAGTCTTGTGGGGCCCAATTGGTGTACCAAGCTTGCGTGTGTAGTTGGTGTTGCCTGCCCTGTATGTGGGGCGTGTTTCTGGGCAGTCGGGGAGGGGGGGTGGCCCTAACAATCAAATCTCCCTGATGATCCTAGAGTTTTGAAGCTGCTGCAATAGTCTAATCCTTCAGTTCAGTCCTGCCACAGTTTGTCTCTGCCACTGACCCACAAGTCTTTGGTATTGGCGTATGGCTCCTGAGACTTGCAAGTGGGCCCCTCTTCCAGGCTGTGCACCCCGGGTCCTCTGTTGAGGGATGACTGTGCTATGTCACAGGTGAGTGCCGTCCCCCCAGGGCAGTTCTGGGCTGCTGGGCTGTGTAGGGAGGCTCCCAGTCCGCTCAGATGATGGCTGAATGGGGCTTTGTTAATTCACACTGCTCCACCTTCCCAGCTCTGGGACAATCAGCTGAGGTTGCAGGGAAGGCTGATGTCCACGCCCAGTTTTGTGGTGTGTGCCTGTTATTTGAAGCACTTCCGTCACACTGGGTTGTCTGGGGCAGCTCTGGGCTATGGGGCTGGCGATGGGCAGGAGTGTTTCCTGTCCACCAGGATGGTGGCTGTGAGCGGACACCCCCCTTTTCTTGGGAAGTTGTGGTGTTTAGTGAATTTTCTCAGCCACTGGATTATTGCCTTTTGTCTCAGAGCTCTCTTAGTTCTGCTCTTGACTTGACGTGCCCAAATTGCAATTCTTTGAAGCTTTCTGTATTGGGCTTCTTAGTGTAATTGTTTTACAAAAGGAAAAAACGATTAAAAAAAAAAAAAAAGGGCCCTCCTCAGAGATCTAATGGGTTATTGAAATGCTAATAGACAAAGCAACCAGGGCCATTAAGGAAAGGTCCACAGGGCAGAGAGATCAGCTTTTCTTCGGGATTTGCATATGCGCCTCAAGGCCTGAGCTCCGCCCTTCCCCTTTCTGTGTCCACCAGAACTCCAAAAATCCTCTGCTTTTATTTTGGAGTTTTTCATGTTATTTTTTTTTTCTATGCCTGTCTCCTCTCTGCTGGGCTGGCAGCTCTCAGATTCTCTGGTGTCTGGTCTCAGTCTATCTATGGTTGGAGTCTGGATCAGTAGAATGAGTTTCCGAGAAGGGCTACCACTGCAGTTCTCCCTTTTCCTTCCCGGAGCTGGCATCCCCTCCTCCCACGGGACTGAGCCTGGCAGGGAGGGGCGCAGGTCCCCTGGCTGCAAAAACTTACAGATTTCGCTGATCTCAGCAGTTCGACATTTTCATGAGTGTTGTATGAAGTATGCCCAAAGACAGATTGCTCTGTGGTGTCCAGTCCACGCAGTTCCTGGCTTTTTACCTACTTTCCTGGAGGAGTAACTAAAACTTACAGCTCACCAGTCTGCCATCTTGCCCCGCCTCCTCGTGATTGTCTTTTATATTGAAGCATAGTAGTAGCCAGTATAAAACCTTCAGATAAATATATTCTTTGTCATTTTTTAATGATGAGCAAAGGCTACTTAACAAAGATATTCTAGTAAATTTATTTCTTGTGCAGATATAATTTATTCCTTGTTTATTTTTTTAAATCAAGTTTAAGGTATAATTTATGTGGTAAAATTCATCCTTTATTAAATGTATAGTTTGATGAATTTTGACAAATGTAAGCAGTCAAGAAATTTCTAGCACAGTCAAGACATTTGAACATTTCTTTCATCTCAGAAAGTTTCCTTTTGCCCCTTTGCAGTCAGTCCTATCTCCTCAGTCCCTGGCAACCACTGATCCCTATAGTCTTTTTTTTTTCTTCCCTATAGTTATCCGTTTTTCTGAATGTTATATTAATGGAATCGTACTTTGTGTAGTCATTGGAGTCTGACTTTTTTTTACTTAGCATAGTGATTTTGAGATCCACCCCATTGTCACCTGAAACAGTAATTGGTTCCTTTTTATTGCTAAGTGGTATTCCATTGTATGGATATGCCAGAATTTGTTTATTCACTCACCAGTTGATGGACTTTTGGTTGTTTCCATTTGGGGGCTATTATGAATAAAGCTGCTGTGAACATTTGTATCTTTGTGTGGACATACATTTTCATTTCACTTGGATAATTATTTAGTAAATACCTTGAAATGAAATTGCTGAGTGTAAGGTTAAATGTATGTTTAACTTTATAAGAGGCTGCCAAATTGTTTTCCTTAGTAACTATAATTTTACATCCCCACAAGCAATGTATGAAAGTTGTGATTGTTCCACATCCTCTATAGCACTTGATATTATCAGTCTTCTTAAATTTTTTACCATTCTAGGGGTATGTAGTGGTTTTTAATTTGCATTTCCCTGATAGCTAGTGGTGTCAAGCATCTGTTCAAGTACTTATTTTCCATTCATATTTCTTCTTTAATGAAGTTTCCCTTCAAGTCTTTTACCTGTTCGAGAAATTGGGTTGTTTGCCTTACTATTGAGTTGTAGGAATTATGGATGAAATCCTTTATTAGATACATGTTGTGTAAGTATTTTCTTCCAGTATATAGCTTGTCTTTTCATTCTCTTAACAGCATCTTTGAAAAGCAAAAGTTTTAAATTTTGGAGTTCACTTACACTTTTTAATTTTGTGGTTCTTGCTTTTGTGTTAATTTTTCATCTAACCCAAGGTCATAAAGATTTCCCCTATGTTTTCTTCCACACGGTTTATAGTTTTAGTTCTTAAATTTGAGTCTGGTTCATTTTGAGTTAATATTTGTATATGGTACAAGTTAAGGGTTGAAGTGCTGTTTTTGATTTATAGATGCCCAGTTGTTCCAGAATCACTTGTTGAAAGATATCCTTTCCACATGGAATTATCTTGGCACCTTTGTTGGCTCATTGGTTTGAGGTTTTTCTTTTCTAATGCAGACATTTAATGTTAATGAATGTTCTTTGAAGCACTCCTTTAGTTGTATCCCACAGATTGTGCTTTCATTTTCATTTAATTCAAAATATTTTTCTTATTTCCCTTCTGGTTTCTTCCTTGACTCATGGGTTATTTATTTATAAGTGTTTTGTTTAATTTTCAAATATTTGGGAATTTTCTACATTTCTTTCCCTTCATTTCTAATTTAATTCCATTGTGGTCAGAGAAAATACTTAGTGTGGTTTCAGTTCTTTTTAAATTTTTTGAGGTTTAATTTATGGCCTAAATATTCTTAATCAATTCTTAATCTTTTTTTTTTTAAAGTTTCTTCTTCAATATACCATGTATCTAAAAGTGGCAATTGACCAAATAGCTATTTTATATACCATTTTTATTTTTAAAAGGTAATGAGTAACAGTTGTACTTTATTTACTTAATTGCTAAGAATGACTAAGAAATTGTTACTTTATTGTGTAATTCATTGGTATTTGCATTTTTGCATTGTAGCTACAAATTTGCGATCTGTTCTCTCCTTTATATACTTTTTGTAGGTCTAAGATCTGGCAAACTTGGTGAACAATGTGAAGCAGTTGTTCGCTTTCCCAGGCTCTTTCAGAAGTATCCATTCCCTATTCTCATCAATTCTGCATTCCTAAAGTTAGCTGATGTTTTCAGAGTTGGGTAAGTCTTTTAAAGCTTCAGTGTCCTAGAGCACTTTGTTTATAATTCTGTTTTATATTGTGGTCTTTGTTCTTTTTGCCTTTTAGGATTGCCACGTGACTAATTACAATTTTAGTGGACACGTGTTCAACACTTTGGTGTGAGATTTAATGGGGTTTCAAGCAAAAATGAAGAGTATAATTCACACCGTTTCTTTGGATAACAGGATAAATCAAATTATAACAATTTTAATATATTACTGTGTATTTTGAAAAAATCTTTGGCTTCATTCAGATTGTTTTGAGAAGTTTCTGATTTAATTTAATAGCTTGTTTTGTAACATGAAATGCATGTTTGTGAAGTGCCTGAAATAAATCCCAATTCTTTTTTCTCCCTACCATTCTTCCTCACTCCCCTCCTTTCTTCTATTCCTTATGTACTGATGTGCGCATGCACAGACACACACACACACACACACACAAACACAAACATGCTAAATCAGACTTGAAGGAGAAAAGTTCTTGTAGGAATAGCCTAAGAGAGGAGAAAGACTATCTGACCTCTCGGCCTTTGTTATAATATGAGAGGAGATTTAGTTCTGTTCCAGTGCTCCTTCTGTGTTACTATCATTTTGGTGTCCTGCAGCAGGAACTAAGTAAATAGCTAATTGATTATGCTTAGTACCTACCTAAAGTATAAACTTTAGGTAACTCCTTTAGTGGTGAGTAAGAGTGAAAAAAATTTGCCTGTTGCTAAAATATAATATCATTAGTATTGCTTTGATCCCTAGTTAAATAAGTACTTCCCTAACGTGGTCTAATTTATTTTATCTGTTTTTTTTTCATAGGAACAATTTCCTGCGGCTATGTGTTCTTAAAGTTACCCAGCAAAGTGAGAAACATTTGGAGAAGATTCTAAATGTGGATGAATTTGTGAAGAGAATTTTCTCTGTGATTCATAGTAATGATCCTGTGGCAAGAGCCATCACTCTCCGGTATGCTGTGTTGCTATAATTATTTAACTCAAGATAGTTTAAGCTGTAATTATCTATTGAAGAGGCAGTATATTTGCTGTTTTCATTCTGAATTTTAAGGATTTATTTTTGGTTTATGAACTAAGATTCAATGTGAAAATGTGATAACTATCCCATTCTGTAAATTATTTTTAGTTAATATCTATGATACTATTTTAGTTGTAAATAGTAGCCTGTGTTTGAAATCTTCCCCTTTGTAGGTACACTGATCAAATAACTTAATGGATCTGAATACAGCTTAGCCTCAGCTCATTTTGAACTTCTGCCTTCCTGACTCTATTCTCATTGTTTCCAGTCAGTTTTTTTGTATTAATTCATGGTTATGTACTAACTTTTGTATGCCATAATTTATATTTGATCTCATTGGAGAATACCAGATATAATCACCAGAGTATCTTTAGCCTTTCTTTTTCTTTCTTGGCATTTAAAAAAATAATTTGTTTTGTTAGAATTTTATTTTGTAAGCCATCCAGCTTGAACCGTATTCTTTTTTGCTCCACTGCCTGTGGAATCATATGTATAATTTTTTCAGATTTTTTACTTACCCTGCCCACACAGATCCCTTTTTATTCATGGAGTCCAATATGTCACTTCTTCCTTAAGTTTCCATTTTCCCACAACAGGAGCCAGTTCTTCGTTCTTGTTCAGAATCAAGTCCCGAGTACTTTTGTTGTTCCTCTGCCTTTTGAGTAGTTATATTATAAGCAGCTAGTTGATATTTTAAAGTCAGTTATTGATTTTCTCGTTTTTGAACTACATTCAATAGAATAGAATTTAAATTTAAGATATTCTTACCCTATGATTTAGCAAATTCACTTACAGGAATTTTTTTTTATAAATCGTTTTATAAATTGGTGAATATTTATTTTATATATAAGGATGAGCACCGTATCATTTTTGTAAAAAGTGAAAAGTTGGGAAAAAATCATGTGTCTATCAATATGAGAAAAGTTACTTTAGAGACTACTAAATATATAATCATAAAGAATATGAGGTAAGAGTATACTGACATAGAGATACTAAGTTAAAAAAAAACAAATGTCAGTTGGTATCCATTTTATTAATTTATTTTTGTCAGTAATATATGTTTATAGATACTCAGAAAAGAATCTGGAGGAATGTATTCTGTTAACAGTGATTATTTTTGGCAGGGTTTGGCAGTGGTCATTGGATTATGGATTATAGGAGACTTTTCCATATGGTTTTGTAATGTTTGAATTGTTTTTACAAGCGTGAATTGTCTTTAATCAGAAGACAAAAATAAAGAAGAAAGAGAGATAGGAGAAATTAAGTGGTGGAATGAATTGGCTTTTTTGTGTAAAATTTACTTAAAATGAAATGCACAGATCTTGTGAACATTCCCTGAGTATTAACAAATATCTTGTGTAACCCCACCCTTATCAAGTCATAGAATTTACCCTCACCCCAGGGAGTTCCCTAATGTCTCTTCCCAGTCAGTTCCTACACCCACCTCCCCAAAGGCAGTCCCTGATGTTTTTTTCCTCACCACAAATTAGTTTTTGTCTGTTTTCAAACTTCATATAAATGGAGTCATGCAGTCGGTATCCTTTTATGTGACTTCTTTCACTAATCATAAGTTTTTGAGATTAATCCATGTTGTATATGGTAATTCATTCCTTTTTATTACTGAGAAGTTTTCCCTTGTATACTACTATTTCTATCACAGTCTTTCCATTCTATTGTTGAATACCTAGTCTGTGTCTGATTTGGGGCTTTTATAAATAAAACTTCTATGAACATCCTCTTACAAGATTTTTTGTGAACATGCTTTCATTTCTTTTGAATATAGGAGCAAAATTTCTGGGTCATAGGGTACGTTCATGTTTAATTTTATAAGAAACTGCAAAATCTTTTTCCAAAGTAGTTTTTACCATTTTATATTCCCATCAACAGTGTATGAGGATTCTGGTCACTTCACACCTTCACTAACTTTTGGTGTTGTTGGTCTTTTAAATTTTAGCCATTCTAATGGGTGAGTAGTGGTTTTGATTTGTATTTCCAAGATGGTGATGATGTTGAACACTTCTTCATATGCCTTTTGGCTGTTCACATATCTTATTTGGGGAAGTGTCTGTTCAAATCCTTTGCCCATTTTTTTCATTAGATTATTTAGATTTTATTATGTTGCTTGTCTTTTTGTTATAGAGTTGTAGGAGTTCTGTATCTATTCCTTTGTGAGTTACATGTTTTGCAAATCACATAGTAAATAGATGAGAACTTCTCTCAGGGCCTAAAAACCATTGTCTTAGTTTCCTGGCTGCTATGACATATACCACACAGTGGGTTGGTTTAAAAAATGGGAATTTATTGCCTCGTGGTTTTGGAAGGTAGAAAACTTGCTTCTTTTGGGATGGGTAGCATTCTGGCCAGCTGGTGTTCCTTGGCTTTCTTGGCTTTCTGGTCACATGGCAGTGTCCTTTCCTTTCTCTTCCAGATTTCTGTTTTCCCTAACCCAGCTTCTACTCCTCCCTTGGCTTTTTTCTATAATAAAGCCTCTAGTAATTGGATTAAGACCTACCCTCACCTTAACTAAAAATAACATCTTCAAAAGGTCCTGTTTACAGTGGGTTCATACCCACAGGAATGGATTAAGATTAAGAACACATTTTTTGGGGGGGCACATAATTCAACCTACCACACCATGAACAGGATTACTACCAATTTTATGCTTTTTCTTAAGTTATATTTCAATATCATTGTTCCTTTTGTTTTGTCTCTGTAACTCTAAATTGAATAATATATGCCTCAGAATAAAACAGTTTCAAGCTGTGCAGCTCTCAAAACCACCTCATCTACTGGAAATGTATAACCAAGTGACCAAACCATGAATGTGTTTATCTTATCTCCACTAACTGTTGCATATGTTCTTTCAGTTTGTACTATGAGCTTTTCAAAATGTTCTGCTCTAAAAAGGGAAAAGTAATTTAAGTAATTACTTTCACAATTTTTAACAAATGATGTATCCCACTCTCCCAGTAACACTCTTTAATCCACATTTGGGAAGCAGTGGCCTAGTCAACTGGAGAAAAATTTAGCTAGTATGTGTACGGAGACTTGGGTTCCAAGCCCCAACTCACATTCTAATGCACACACATTTAATAAATCACTTTCTTTATGCAAAATGAGAAAAATAAAACCTACCTTAACAGATTCTTTTATTTTCTATATGATAAATTGCAAAATTATGCAAAAAAAGTTTTAACATCACTATGGAAATGTCAAGACTCCGTCTCCTGAAATGTATCTTTGTTAAAGTATTGGGCTTATAAGTGAATACATTTTCATTCCTTCCATATGCAAGTGTTTATTTGACTATAATGCTGTTTTAATAAAGAAGATATGATACAGGAAGAATCTTAATTTTTATAGACACATGACGTTTTGTTGAGAAGGATTTTGTTAAGGAGAAAAACAAACTCGACAAAGAAAAGGTTGGGGCTGATGAATGATGAGACCATTGAGAAGAAGGTCCTGTACAGTGTATTTTAAGGAAGATAGATGAAAGTTGGGAAACTCTGACCTCAAGCAACTTAATTTCTAGTGAAATTTATTAATAAGAAGACATGAAGGAAGGGGACAAGTGATGCCTTTCAAACACTAAGCAGTTTTTAGAGTCAGAATTATTTGAACATAAAGAAAAGAGGAGTGAGAAGAGGGAAGAGAACATATGTTAAAGATGTTTTGCTTTTTACCCATTACCTTACACTTATAAATTAAGACAAAAAATAAAAGAAAAATCTGGGAGATAGTCACTGTGTTTGAAATGTAGTGCTAAAAATATTTATATTATTAGTGACCAGTGAGATTATACTTTTAGCCTTTTTGTATTTCATAGTAACAAATTGTTAATATTAGCCTAATTTTGTTATATAAAATATTAGATTAATAGACGTTTATTATTTATTTTGAAAAATAACTCATCTAATTTTTCTTACATACTGACATATGTATAAGTATTTAGAATATGAGTCACTGCTTCATCCCTAAAGCTGATGCTTTATTAGCCTGAGATTTATGGAATTATCTACAAGCTTTAATTTTGGTAATCTAGTTTTGCCTTGGTTCTTCCTTTCCTTACCTGGAATTTATTGTGTCTCCATTCTCCTTGGGTTTCTCTTTTCTCTAGGATGTTGGGAAGTCTGGCATCAATAATTCCTGAAAGGAAGAATGCTCATCACAGTATTCGTCAAAGTCTGGATTCACATGATAATGTAGAAGTTGAAGCTGCTGTTTTTGCTGCTGCAAACTTCTCAGCACAGTCTAAGTAAGCATAGGCCTTTTAATAATTTGGCTTCCCAGGAAGAATTTTTTGAGAAATGACTGACCAGTATTTATAAACATTAAAGGATACAGAAAATCTAAATGGCAAAGTTTATTTTCCAAGAGAGTTTATATATTGAGGAGATGACTTGAAACAGAAAACTGGAGTGCAAAACGTTGGCATTAAACTGTAAATGCAATAAGAGTTTCCAGAAGGATGGGATTGGTACATATTAGAGTAGTTGGGGAAGGCTTCACTGGGAGAACAGAAACTTTGTCAGTTGAAGGGCCTTCCCCGAACATAAACATCCCCAATACTAAATTACTACTTCTAATGTTAAGCTTTGGCATGTAGAACTCTATGCACAGTTTGAGACTTAGGGCAGTAATTTGAATTGAAACTAGTTTTAAACAAATTTAACTTAGGATGTCATGTCCCACACTATTATCTTACAGAATAGTTTCTTTTTTTTTTGAACGAAAAGTTATTTTGTTTGACTTGACTGTTTACCCTCTGTAAAAATATAATATACTCCCTTTGCTGACTGGTATCAAAAGAAGCATTGCCTTCTGTGGATTGCTTTGGTAAGGAGTATAAAAAACCTTAAACACCCAGAAAATCCACTCTTAAGAATTTATCCAAGGAATCAACAATGTGTACTTATATTCATTAACAAGGATACTAGTTGTAATTTAATTATAATAACAAGAAATTAGAAGCAACCTAAATTCCAATCAGTAGAAAAGTACTTAGATAAATTATATGATTGTATAATAGAATACTATATTAAATTATAATATGATTGTATAATAGAATACTATATTAGCTTTTAACAAATATAATTTTTTAAATATTTGCATGTGATCTTCCAGATTTGTGTAAAAAACACAAAAATAAGTATTTGCTTTTTATGTGAACAGAGAAAAGACTAGAAGGATATATATAAAAATGGTATCTCTGGATGATAGGATGGTATATAATTTTTATTTTCTTATCATGAGCTAGTTTTGGTTTAATTCTCAGATGAATAATAAATGTGGTTTTTAACATTAAAAATAGCATTTCCATAACCTCTTCTAAATTTGGATAAGACTTGAAATAGTTAACCACCTTTCTTCAGATTTTAATTATATGCATATTTTTCTCTGTGTTGTCCTGGTCAAACCTTCAGAATTACAGGATTACTCACTAGAAAGGGAGAGTAGGGATAGAAAATATATAATTTTAAATTTGCTGCTCAAAATTAATAGGAGTGGCAGTCATAGGGAGAGAAATAGGTGAGTAAATACAGTTCCTATTTGTGCTTTTGAAAATATGCTTTTTTCTTCTTACTGAGAGAATTTTTTAAAATCTCTTTAATTGGATAAGGAATTATATCTAGTGAATGTTTACCATCTCATTACCACTGCCAAGATTTCAGTGCTTTATGATCTGTCAGATTAATATATACTTCCAGTGCTTCTAGAAATAGTTTTCTCAATTTAATTTCTAAATTTAGGAGGTTAACTTGTAATTTAGTAATTAAATTTCACATATGAGAATCATTTTTAGTTTAGTTTTTCTCTTGTGTTATTTTCCTAAACTAATTTTATTTCAGCTGTGGGATTTCTTATCTGACTTGGAAATCATTAACACTAAGTAACATATAGCAAGATTCGTCACTTATGGAATTGATGACCAATAAACATCTAAATTCTTATTTATGTGGAAGTAATTTTTAACATACCAGACTTCAGTCTGATACTGTAATTTGTGCTATTAAGAAATACCAAATTAGTCCAATAAGAATGCCTGAAAGACCAATCTAAAAACCACTATATATCAGAGTTTAACTTTAAAGAAATAGATTTTTTTGATGTCAGTGTTTATCTCTTGCCCCAGAAATAATGCCTGACTTGAGATCAAATATTTCAACAATACTGATGTATTTTTGTTTTAGTATCTCTATTTATTAATTTTGGAATTTAAACAAATCAGCGGAACTGGATAAATAAGCCTTTGAGAATTTATTTAATCCTGTCCTTCCCCTGTATACTACCATAACCACATATAATTTGTTCTAAAAAAGTTAAGATTTCATACTTTTAAAAACCTAGTCCCTGGGTCCTAAAATTAAGAGTTACAAATTCAAATGCTTTTGAGTGCCAACCAAACATTGTCAATGAGGAAAGTGTCCTCTCATGGCCACTAGGGTGAATTGGAGAGGGCGTGTACCTTCTGAAAATGGTAGCTGCCCCTTGGCACCAGCAGATTGTTACTATGTAGGAATGTATGTCTGATGTTGTCAGATCTGATTTTTTTTTCCAGGAGAAACTGGAAAATGAGATTTTCTATTTAGTCTCAACATATATAAATGTTAATAAGAAAAAAAAATTAGAGAAAAAAAGCCTTCAAGACCTGAGCAGATTTTTAAATTTTGAGTTGTTATGTAAGTTATTGTATAGTTAGAATACTTACTGAGTATCTGCTGTGTCTATACACTATTCCAAGCAACCGGGAATGCAGAGGTGACAAAAGTAAGGCCTTATTGTCATGTCTTGATGTTCTAGTGGAATAAATCAGATGACATACAGTTGATCCTCATTATTCCAGATTACACATTTGCCTATTTGCTGAAAATAAGTATTTGCATGCTTTCCCACTTTTTCTCAGAGATGTGCAGTGCGTAGAAAAATTTGAGTCACTTGATATACATTCCCAGCTAAGATCAAACAAGATGATGGTCTACCTTCTTGTTTCAGTTTTCATGCTATAAGCATGTGTCCTTTCAATGTGGTACTAAATATAACCGTGCTTTTTGCATTTCTGTTCTTTTTTTGGTGATTTCATTGTTTAAAATGGCCCCCAAACATAGTGCTAAAGTACTATCTAGTATTCCTAAATGCCAGAATGCTGTGATGTACCTTGCAGAGAAAGTACATGTGTTAGATAATCTTCATTCAGGCATGAGTTAATAGTGCTGTTGGCTCTGAGTTCAGTGTTAATGAATCAGCACCTTCTTTAATGAATTCCATTTACCTGCCCCCCCCATGTGATTTATGTTTATATGTGCTTAAATTTGTGTTGAGAGGCTTTGTTTAAATGTTATAAAATGTTCTGAAGGCAAAGATAACTATTTCTAGGTGAGGTTTAATGAGGGCAGACTCTGAAAGCTGGTGAAAACTTCCTGGTGAATCACTGTGTGCATATTTGAGGAAGCAAAAAATATAAGGTGTCTTTAAACAGAAACATATAAAACAAGATTGTTTATTGCTCTTATTAAGGCTCAAAGGAACCTAACACTGTATTTCCACTAGGGGAAATGGTTCAATATTTACTAATTCACTGAATATAGAACAAAACTGCAAATAACAAGAATTTACTGGATATGTAAATACATAAAATAATTTCAGGTGCTTGTTAGAGTTATGAGAAAATACAACGGTATTATGATAGGACCTGAGTTAGCTGCTTTAGCTAGGGTGATCAGGGAAGGCCTTTTTGAAGAGTTGATATTTGAACTGAATCTCTGTGATAAGAAAACAGGCAGCCATGCAGAAATCTAGAGAAAGAACATTCCAAGCAGAAGGAATAATAAGTGCAAGAGCTCTTTGAAATGAGAACAAGCCATCAATATATCTCATATACTTCTTGCCTTATACTTTGAAGACATTTATAACTTACTTTTTCTTATGTGAATGTGAGACTGATACCAGCTTTTTGGTATCAGAATTCCTTCACATGTTTAAACACTACTGAAGTCCTCAAAGAGCTTTGTTTATGTGGATAATATTTATTGATATTTACTATATTAGAAATTTAAAATGATAAATTTAAAATATATTTATTTTAAATATAACAAACCTATAATATGTTAACAAAATATTTTCATGAGGATAACTCTTTTCCACAAAAAAAAATTGAGTAACATTGCTTTACATTTTTGTAAATCTCTTTAATGTCCATCCTAATCAAAGACTACCTGGATTCTCACATCTGCTTCTATATACCTGTTGTGATATATTATTTTGGTTAAAATATATGAAGAAAATTCAGCCTTACACAGATATATAGTTGAAAAGGGGAGGACTATTTTTAAAGACTATTGATAATTATGAATATTCTTCTTTGATACTTTATCAAAGCAATAACAGTTGATAATTTCTTAAAGGTAAGTTGCATTATGGACCCTGAAACCTTATCAGTGAATTTTTTGTACTCCGTTATATTGCAATCCATTGAGATTTTTTGCCTCTGTATGATTTTATAACATTATGTATTGGTCTTTTAGAAAATACTGATTCACTGTGTTATGCAGTTCTTCTACATGCTGACACATTTCATTATATAATATCAAAAGATCACATTTGTTAATATCACCAGTCTTACTCAGAAAGTCTTTTAAGTATTAAGCTGTCAAATTTATTATGACAGATAGAAGCTTCCTGAAATTCTGGTTTTTGCTTTAAAGTGCAAATGTTATAATTGGCAACAAATATACCCAGTTATTTTTCTTGAAGTTAAAGCTCACTTGATTCATTTTTCAAGAAAATGTCTGCTAAATAACCAAGTCTAGTAACTACGGTATTTTATGAAAAACAGCCAGTTCATCTCATAACTCAAACAATGGAACTGGTACTTTTTCTGGGGGTAATAATCATTGTGGTACTTTATATGTACTTTCTATTTTGTCAGAGAATATAAAGAAAGTACTCAAGCATTGAGATTTAATAAAATTAGTAATTTTTGCTGTTTTACCAAGGACATTCTTAAGTGAAACTGGCTTTTTTCTTTTTTTTGTCAGTGCAGAGTGATAAAGATTACAGTGACTTCTAGTACAGTTCAGTGTCACTGCCTCAGTTCTTGCTAAGGTGCTAGTAGTTTTATTCACTGTTGCTTTTGCAGCAAAGGTGAAAATATCAGTATTGTTGTTACAGAATAAATTGTGAGGTTAAAAAGTACTCACTTTAAAAATTTCAGCATAAATTGTGCTCACTACCAAGAATTCATGTAAACGGAGATGTTCTGTGATCAGATAGTGCTGACATCAGACATTTACAAGCAAAATAGCACGTTCAGTAACATCTGTAAGGAAAAGTGAAGTTGTGTAGGTGAGCTATTAACATTCTTCATGTTTATGGCTGTCTTTAATCTGACAGATTTTTGTATTGTTGGAAAACAACAATTCCTTGATTTTGTTTATTGACTTTTCATCCAGCAGGCATTCAGCATTGTCAGTTGTACAGGTCTCTCACCTGTTATGTGCACTTTACCTTAATGCATTACAATAACTTATCCTGTTATCATATCTAGTGTGGAAAGCTGTAACAAACAATTTTTTGCTTTTGAAGAGCGTATCACATCTGCATTTAAAATATTCAGTTTCCTGTTTCTTTAAATTCTAAATTGTTGGTCTCAAAATGAAGCCATAGTATAACTGGCAACATAATGCTTTTCAAAAAATGTTTTGTTACATAAGGTACAATAAGGTAAATCATTAACATCTATAAAGTTGAGGGATAACTTTAGTCATATTTTTGTTTCTTATTTACAATTTTGCCATTTTCTTTAAAGTAGATTATTCCCTTCCATGAGTTAGAAAACTCTCTGAATATGTCCATTCATCTTTTTCAGCAACTTCAGACCTAGATGGTACAGCTTCATTTGAGAAAATGAGTCTTCTAATTTCTCTTTTTAAAGCTAATAATTCACCCTTAAATATAAGAGAAATATACAAATATTTTATAAACTTTCTTTTACTTTAGAATAAAATATTGAGAAATTTTTAAATAAAAATAATTTTAGATAATGTTAAATTTTATCAGAATCTTTCAAAACTTTATTATAAAGCAAGGCAAAGTGTACTTTTTGTCAGGATTTCAAAATGATGTATTGGATGATGATGTTACAGAGATTATAGCAGATTTAATTGAAGATAGTAAGAGCATAGTAGAATAATTGAGAACCAGCTTACTCTCAGAAAACACATTGATATCCTAAACCAACTCCCTTATAATATACTAGAAAACACAAGAATGCACTAGCATACATTCCATTAGCTGTCAGATGACATCATCGCATGTCATGTAGCTTCAGGAAAATACTGTACACTTGTGAGACAATGAAAGTTATAAGGCAAATAATATTTTAATGACAAGAAATATTTTATTTAGATATACATTGGGCCAAGTCTGATCGTATTATCTCTAGCATATTTTCTTACATATTATATAATATTTTATCACAAATGTTTGTAAAATTTTGCAACATTCAGTAATATTTATATTATGATAGAATCAATAGTCATACTGAACCAAGCAATGCTTTGGAAAGTACTTTACACATATATTAAAAAAACATGACTAACTTTATGTAGTTGTGCATTTATTAAGATTCTCTTATATTTGCTACTGCATTTCTACTACTTCATATGTACTTTTTACAATTCAGAGTATTAGAAATAGATTTTTGTTGCTTATATAATCACAATTTGCATGTTAAAAGCCTTTCTTGAGAGTATATCCTAAAACATCATAGACTGAGATAGTGAGTGATACTAAATTTTTTAGTGACACTTAGCAAATTAAAGCAGTACTAATACATCTTTCCTTTAATATTATGTAACAGTGATGTTGACATAAACCTCCTTGGTGGCTGGACTTTTTGTTTTGATTGTCTTTCTTACCTTGCCCCAACCCTGCAACAGCACCTGCCTCTGAATATTAGTTATGATTTGGAGTATTGCATTTCTAGTGTTCTTTAGTTTGCTATTTGTGCTCTGTCTCTTTTAAGTCCTTGGAAAACTTAACCAAATTTAATGTTTTTGTTTTAAAATTTTTACTATTCTCTTTTTCCAAAGGGATTTTGCAGTGGGAATCTGCAACAAAATCAGTGAAATGATTCAAGGTATGTATGCTTCATTTAGTATTATGAAGTGACTCATTAGAATTTGTATTAGTAGTAGTTGCTAACCTTTATTAAGTACTTACTGTATGATAGGCACCATTCATTCATTCATTCAAATAATATTTATTTGGTCTCAAAATGAAGCCACACAATGGCTGTAGGTGCTGAGGATACAATAATGAACAAAATAAAATCCTTATTCTCATGTAATATACATTCTAGTGTTGGGGCTGGGGGGAGCAATAAACAACAATATGACATGTTTGCTTTGGAGAAAAAAAAACAAGGTAAGTGTAGAGTCCAAGAGTAGATAGCAGAAGGTTGGGGAGACTTTTCTGTTCCAGATATGTTGGTCAGGGAAGACCTCTGCTGACGTGGTATTTGAGTGGGACACGAAGGAGGGAAAGGAATGAGCAATGCAGATATCTAGGGGAAGAACATTCTGATTAAGGGAGGAGAATGATATTAGGAACTCTGTGGCCCTCTCTTCATTCTTATGATGTACCTCTAGTGGCTTCCAGTTGGAACTAGAATCCAATCCAAATTCCTCACCATGGTCTACAAAGCCTGGCTTTCAAATCTTATCTGTCATGCCATGCTTAATGTTTATCCTCATAATGTTCATAAGAGGGAGCTCTGGGCTATAGCATTTGCACAACTCTGGAGAGCACCACTTTCTTTGTATTCTTATAAATGGCATTCCTTTGAATTATGCAACTTAGCAGCTTTGGAGAGGTAATATTATTATCACCATTTTATGTAAAAGGAAATGGGGCTCAGTCATTTGTCCAGGATCACACATATAAAATTGCATTCTGGTTTTGAGGCCCATGCTTTTTTTTAAAAAAAAAATAGTTTTATTGAGCTATATTCACATACCCTACAAGCATCCATGGTGTACAATCAGTTACTCACAGTGCAATCATATGGTTGTGCACTCATCACCAAAATCAGTTTTTGAACATTTGCCTTACTCCAAAAAAAAATAAAAAGAAAAGTAAAAAAGAAAACCTAAAACATTCCATCCCCCCCCATCCCACCCTATTTTTCATCTCGTTTTGTCCCCATTTTTCTAGTCATCTGTCCATACACTGGATAAAGGGAGTGTGAGCTACCAGGTTTTCACAATCTCACAGTTGCACCATGTAAGCTACATAGTTATGCAATCATCTTCAAGAATCAAGGCTACTGGGTTGCAGTTTGACAGTTTCAGGTATTTCCTTCTAGCTATTCCAGTACACTTAAAAACTAAAAAGGGATATCTATATAGCACATAAAATGCCCTCTGGAGTGACCTCTTGACTCCTTTTGAAATCTCTCAGCCATTGTAACTTTATTTTGTTTCATTTGCTTACCCCTTTTGGTCAAGAAGATTTTCTCAATCCAGCGATGCCAGGTCTAGGCTTATCCCCAGGAGTCATGTCCCACGTTGCCAGGGAGAGTTACACCCCTGGGAGTCATGTCCCACATGGCGGGGAGGGCAGTGAGTTCACCTGTAGCATGTTGAGGCCCATGCTTTTAACCAAGATACTATTTTGCCCTTCTAGGGCATGAATTTCTTAAGGTAATTATGGTTTACTTGCATTTAAATTGTCTTTCAATTTAAAATTAAAGAAAACTTGCCCATTTTGCGTAAATAATGAAAATCACTTACTTGATGGCCAAGATACAGTGATTGAGCTTTTGTCCTATTCTCTTTATTCCTTTGTCTTTTTTCCCACTACTAGAAAAAGGCTTTTCTAAGAAAGGACTTTCTTCATTATCTAATCTTACTTTTCTCCCTCCCATCTCCTACTGGGCTCTCCATTGACCAAACTCAAACAGAGGGCAAATAGCAAGAAAGCTCGTGGATATAAACTCCTGAGAGTGTTCTGTACATCTGGGTGATGGTTATGTGGGTATCTTCATTTGTAGAAATTGATTAATTTGTACACTTAAGATTGAGCACAGTGTTTTTTATAAATATTCCTAAAAAAGAAATTAAAACACTGAGGAGGAGAGGGGATATGAGGCAGGGGTCTGCCGTGGGGAAAGGCCTTAGTAGGGAAAACACTGAGGAGACTTTTGCAATGATCAATGTAACAACAGCCACACTAACATTTATGTAGTGCATTGCATGTATTCAACCCTGTACTAAGCATTTTACATGTTTTAATTTCATTTAATCCTCATGATTCTGTGACATAGATGTAACTGGTATGTTGAATCATATGAAATTGCTAATATTCCAGTAATTTAATATGATTCATTGATATCCCAGTTATATACATGGAGAATCAGAAACTCAGAGAGGTTAAATAGCTGAAAGGGAGTAAACACTTTGACCTCATTCTCCTCCCTCTCATCTCTTATAGGGCTCTCTTGGCCCAAGGTCACATAGAACTAGTAAGCAAACCCAGACAGCCTATTCCAGAATCTAAAATAATTGCTATGCAGTACTGCCTCATTCCTTTCATGCCATCAGTCATACACATTTACCTACACTGATAACCCGTCTCTTGCTGTGTTCCTCTGTGTCCTCCTAAGTCCATAAAGTCTGTACTGTATCCTGACTCCTTTCAGTAAGATTTAAAAATACCATACTCTCTCTTCCATGGTAATTCAAGTTTTCTTTGTGACATAGATTCATCAGTCAAGAGTGAGGATGTAACTGATGGAATCAGAGGTTTAAGAGAGAGGAGGTTTGATAGCCATTTTGAGAATAGGAGAAAAATTGACTAGGGAAACCTGTAACGATTGCTGGGGAGCAATGAGGATCCTGTTGTGGTTGGAGACCATGAATATTTAGGTATTATTTGAAAACTATTTCATATTCCGCTAATTCTGCTACATCTCTAGCCTTTCCCTCTTCTCAGAACTCTGGAAACACATGTTCAACTTCCTGTTTGGCCTCTCCATTTGTATATCTAATACACGTCTCAAACTTACTATGACCCAAACAGAAAACCAAATCTACTTCTTCAGTCTTCTCCATCTTAGTAAAGGACATCACTATCTTTCTAGTTCTTCAAGCCAAAAATGTCTACATAATTCTTGAGTGTCCTCTTTTTACCCACCACATCCAGTCTTTCAGCAAATCTAGTTGACTCTTCACCTAAATTATATCTTAATTCCATTTCTTCTTTCCACCTCATATTATTATCCCCTTAATTCACGTCATCTTCTCTTTATTGGATTACTGTTCTAGCCTCTTAATTGGTCTTTTTGTTACTCTTCTTATTCCTCTACCATCTATTCTTCGTATAGCAGCTTTTAAAAAGGCAAATCAAATCATAGCATTCCCCCTTTTAAAACTATCCAGTGGTTTCCATTTACATTTAGTCTAAACTCTAAACTTCTCCGCCTTGACTTACAAAATCTTACATGGTACCTCTCCCGTGCCTGTCTCTATCCTTGTCTCCTATGCTTCCCCTTAATACCAGCCACACAAGGCTTATTGTCCGTTTCAGAGCCTTTGTACCAGAACACTCCTCCCTTAGAATACCTTATAGTTAGCACCTTCTCATCTTCAAGTTTCATCTTAAATGTTACCTCCTCAGGCTTTTGATACCGTTTTATTTAATGTGATCACCCTTGCCCTTAGTTAAAATCATTATTTATTTAATGTTTCACATTATCCTATTTTATACTGTTTGCATGCAACTTTTTACTATCTTATTTTTTTCTGGTTTATCTCTTTATTGTCTTTCTCCCCAAAAGAATGTAAGCTCTTGTTCACCACTTCATCCTGAGTACCCAGAACCATTGGCAGACATGTAGGTTGTTCAAATATTTGTAGAAAAGTTGGATAGATGGATGAATTTTGTAGAACATGGCATGCTTATTTTGCAGTTGCCTTCAGGGTTGTATTTCATTATCGACTTGATTTAGAATTACTAGTACCAGCCCAGTTATCCATCTTATTTACCAGATTTGGCTCCATTTTATTTTTCCTGTTTCTAAAAGTATACCTACCCTCAAACACTGATTTGCATCTATCGAAGATATTTCCAGCAACCAGTCACCAAGTGCTGTTTACCTTTTTGATACCTCTTAAATGTATCTTTTCTCCATCTCTCCTCTTTAAGCGAAGCCATCATCTCTACCTCAGCATTCTACCAACTGGTCTTCCTAGCCCCACTTTCTCTCCATATAATCCATGCTGCTTATACTGCTTGTCATTTGCATTTCTGATTAAAACAGGGGTTTTTTTTGGCTCTCTATTACCCTTAGACTCTGGTCCACATTTCTCAATAACATCTTTTTTGGTGTGGTCTCTGCCTGTGCCTCTAGCTTCATCTCATACCGCTCTCCGTTTCTAACACTATACTCCAGTCATACCAAACTTCATTCCATTCCTTGGTTTCTCTCAACTCCTAGTCCTTTCATTTTCTGTTCCCTTGTTTAAAACAGACACACGCACACCACACTGAACTGCCGTATTGCTTGCCTAATTCCTTATCCATCAAGTTTCAAATTAAACATTCTCATAGAGGCTTTCAAAAAAAAAAACCCCAAACCATAATGTAGGGAAACATTGTAAACATAAATCGTATGTACAGAATTTTATTTCAAATGTAGCAAATAAATCTGTATGTTCTGAGACAGTTGAATCTTTTCATGTGATTCACTTAAGCAGCCAATAAAGAAAAGTGTGAATAAGATGTATGTTGTTGACTTACTGAAAATTAGATTTCAATTAGACCAGGCTATACATTTGAAATAAAGTGAACTGTCTGGAAAACCAACTGCATTTTCTAGGATGGACAAAATAATTTTTTGGGGTTAAAACTGAAAAATTTTGTCCCTAACAGCAGAAAAGAGGCCAAAATGTTATGGTGATGTCGTTTAAAGTTTCACTCCTTTTAGCAAGAACAAATAGAAATCAAACTATTGTCAAGAGACTGTTTTTACATCCATAAAGTTAATGATGATAATGGTGGTCTGTTTAGTTTGCTAATGCTGCTGCTACGCAAAACACCAGAAATGGATGGGCTTTTATAAAGGGAGTTTATTTGGTTACAAAGCTACAGTCTTAAGGCCATAAAGTATCCAAGGTAAAGCATCAACAATGGGGTATCTTCACTGAAGGATGGCCATTGGCATCTGGAAAACCTCTGTTAGCTGGGAAGGCACGTGTCTGGCGTCCACTTGCTCCTAGGTTGCATTTCAAAATGGCATTCTTCAAAATGTTGCTCTTGGGGAGTTTTGTCCTCTTAGCTGCAGCTCCTCTTCAGAATGTCACTCTCAGTTGCTCTGAGCTCCTTCTGTTTGTTAGCTCATTTTTATGGCTCCAGTGATTTAATTCAGACCCACCCTGAATGTGTTGGGTAGCACCTCCATGGAAATTATCCGATCAAAGGTCTTGTCAACAGTTGATTGAATCATATCTCCATGGAAACACTCAAAGAATTCCAATCTAATCAACACCAATACGTCTGCCCCCACAAGATTGCTTCAAAGAATATAGTTTTTTCTGTGGGACATAATACATTCAAACTGGCACATGGTCAGAGACAGAAAACAAAATATTGGCAGAATTCCTTTATCAGATGACACTGTTGGATATCAGAATACTACAATGTGTTCACACTGACAGTTACTTCACGGTGGGAAAACCAGTGATTTGCAAAATATTAATTGGCTTTTGGCATATATGTAATACATTATAATTGAGAAGTTTTTGTTCTCTATCACTGCAAAGCCATGCTGTAGAAGAAAAGATTTCATTTGTTTATTTAGCTGCAACATTGACTGGAAAAGATGCCTTGGAATTGGTCTTTGTGGCATCCAGTTGTGTATGCAGTAAAGAACTGCATTGCTACACAAAGTTCTGAGAACTTAAAAACATTCCCCACGTGGGCTATTCATAGCCTGATCTTGATTCAGTGTTCAAGGAAATAATTTAATATTTAAATATAAATAATTTGCAGCCAGAGAGAGAGAGAGAATGTCTTTTTAGTGTGTTATAAGAAATAAGTGTAAATATAAGACTGCTTTCTACCATGCCTTTCAAAGGCATGTTCTATTATCAGCATGTATTTTTATAATTACTGAAAAGTTAATGTTGTTAAAATAAGTACTTTTGAGCAAAACTGTTAAACTTACTGATGAGCTCTAGTATAATTTTAATATTATAAGCATAATATTTTGATGGTATTTGTTTTTAAATAGACATTTTGTCGATTGAATTATTCATTTAAATTCTGAAATGTTATTAAGGATGATGATCAGAAATTGCCAAGAATTCTTTTTTCATTTAGGTTTAGCCACACCAGTAGACTTGAAGCTGAAGTTGATCCCCATCCTCCAGCACATGCACCATGATGCAATCCTGGCTTCCAGTGCTCGTCAGCTTTTACAACAGCTAGTCGCATCCTATCCTTCCACCAAAATGGTGATTGTTTCTCTGCATACTTTTACTCTGCTTTCAGCTTCATCTTTGGTGGATACACCTAAGCAGGTAATTTCATTTTCTTCTTTAAACTGCCTTTTCTTCAGTAAACTTGCATATTGAGTACATGGTAAATATAGGTGCTCTTAAGTTTTGGTGACATTAAAGTCTTTTTCCCTGATAAAGATCAAGTTAGTTTCTTTTTGCTTAATTTTTGCTTCTCTTTATTTTATAGAATTTATTCTTTCAGCTCTTAAGGAAAATGGTCTAGCAAGGGGGAAAGGAGATATATGCCACGGCATGGAGTTGGCAGTAAAGAAAAGAAGGAAGAATTGTCTTTAAAATTCCAGGCCCATGGTTAGAATCCTCCAAGTTCAATGATGGTATCATTGTTTTACACACAAGGAGAAAGAGGCTCAAACGTGCTATGATTGCAACTATCCCTTTTTCAAATCTAAAAATTTCACTAAACCACACTGCTGTCCCTAATGATAATATCCTTGATAATATTGTTCATGGAATGACCTGCTTCCTTTGTAGATCCAGCTTCTATTGCAGTACTTGAAGAATGACCCAAGGAAAGCAATAAAGAGACTTTCTATTCAAGATCTGAAATTACTTGCTATTAAAACACCACATACTTGGAGTAGAGAAAACATTCAGGTATATAGAGTTTTGAACTTTGATGTTCTGTATAGAAAAACAATATAATAAAACATAATAGAGTAAATTTATTTATATTTTATGTCATTTTTATCATTTAAGTGGATGAATATGATATTTGATACATTGTTAAAACGATTGTTGATATTTGTGGCAAAAGTTGTTTTATAAGTAGCCAAGTAAATATCAAAACTCCTATTCTTCAATGTTTAAGTTTGTTTTAGAGAGTTAGACTTGCCTCTCAATTGCTTGTTAATTTTCCCATTGCAGCACTAAGGCTAATGGAGCAGCTCAATTAAATTGTATTATTTTATTCCTCTCTCCTTTAGTCAAATTAGGGAGAACAATTTAAGCACTCACTATGATTTATTATGGAGAAGGTGCTGAATGGATAACTTGGCAAACTATATTTCTTCTTTTCATGGAGAGCAAGAGACATTGTTAAGTTTTCTTTTGTAAATGCAAGAGCAGACCTCAGTCTCTAGACTTCTAATGTGGCACCTTTTCTATCATTTCTTAGGTTAAATTAATGTTTACATTTATTTTTTCTTCAAAACAGAAGCCTGTTTTTTTTACCCATTACCAATAACAGATATGCCATTTTCTAAATAATGCTATTTAAATAATGACAGAATGTTAGAATTTGGCCTTTAATTTTCATGGTTTATTATTGTTTTTAGTTTTTATGGGGTTTTTTGTTGTTTTTATTTACACATACTCCATACCCATCATATGGATTATATTTTTATCTCTTGGCAATGTCATGGCTTCAGTGTAACATAAGATTTTTGAATTTCAAATGATGAAAACTAAGCTGCTCTTAATCTTTTCATTTGTAATTTTCTAAGCACATTTTCATATAATTGATTTGGTAGTCACAAATACCCCAAGAGATAAGAGCAGTTATTAGTATCTGCATTTAATAGATGAAGAAACTAAGGTCCAGAGAGGCTTAATATGCCCAGGGTCATACAGAATTAAGAGAGCATCTGTCCTCAGATCCCTTGTCTAGGGCTTGTCTACCAAACAATACTGTCTTTTTAAGAAGACAATGTGCCCAGCCACTTCAGACATTTTAGGGAACTTGTGCATGAAACCAAACCCAGTTAACTTGAAAGAGCAATTAAAAGCATTGTATTATTCCTTCTCATTTTTTTGTTATTGTGAGATAGATCATATATACAGAAAAGTATGTGTATTCAGTAGTTTAAATAAAAATTGTAAGTGAAAACCCATGCAGCCACCATTCAGCTAGAAATGAAACATTGCAGGATCATAGAACCCTAAGTCCTCCTTTGCTCCCCTTTTCACCAATAGTCCTCCCCTGATCAGAACCACATACCTACCCAGAGGAAACCACTATTCTGACTTTTCTGATTATCATATCTTGGCTCTTTATAGTTTTACCATCTTTGTATGCCTTTCTAAAACATATTGTTCAGTTTTGATTTTGCTTCTTTTGTTCAATACCATATTGGTAAAACTTATTTATGAAGCATGTTTATTCTCTTTAATTGTTGTCTTATATTCCATTGTAGGACTGTACCACAGTTTATTTGCTCTTGATGGATTATTTCTAACATGGGGCAGTTGCAAACAGTGCTGATAGGAATATTCTTCTGTCTGTCTCCTGGTGCAAATGTTCAAGTGTTTCTTTAGTATATGCTTAGGAGTGAAATTGTTAACATAGAATTTTCAGTTTTATCATATAATGTCAGGTTGTTTTCCAAAGTGATTGAACCAATTTACATTTCCAACACCAGTGTATGATGAGAATGCCCATTGAGCCACATCCTTGCCAACACATAAAATTTTCTGACTTTTAAATTTTTGCCAGTCTAGAAGGTGTTTTTTTAAGTTTGTATTTCCTTGATTACTAAAGAAGTTGAAGCTCTTTTTAATACATTTTTTGACCACTTGGATTTCCTCTTTAGTGACATGGCTATTAAATGTCCCTATTTTTCTGTTGGTTTGTAGTCATTCTTTATATAGTCTGGATACTCATCCTTTGTTGCTTCTTGACAATTCTACATAAATTTTAGAATCAACTGGTAAATTATGCACACACAAGCCGAAACCTGTTGATAACTTGATTGTGATTGCATTGAATATAAAGATCAATTTGTAAAAAAATTCATGTCTTTACAGTGTTAAGTCTTCCAATTCACAAACATGTTATAGCTCTCCATTTATTTTGGTCTTTTTAATGTATTTTTTGCCTTAGACTGTTTTGTCTGTAATTAACATAGCTACTTGAACTTTTTTCTGAATGTACTTACATGGTAAATCGTTTACCATCATTTTACTTTCAATCTTTATGTTCCAGATATTTCTTATAAACAGCATTTAATTGGATAATTTTTAATCCAGCTCTGCAGTCTTTGTTATTTTTAAATGGAGCATTTGGTTCATTTTCATTTACTGTGATTATATATTGGGTCTTCCGGTTTGCTAATGCTGCCGTTATGCAAAATACCAGAAATGGATTGGCTTTTATAAAGGGGGTTTATTTGGTTACAAATTTTTACCATTCTGAAGCCATAACAATGTCCATATGTTCTAGTTTGCTAATACTGCGGAATGCAAAACACCAGAGATGGATTGGCTTTTATAAAAAGGGGGTTTATTTGGCTACACAGTTACAGTCTTAAGGCCATAAAGTGTCCAAGGAAACACATCAGTAATCGGGTACCTCCACTGGAGGATGGCCAATGGCGTCCGGAAAACCTCTGTTAGCTGGGAAGGCACATGGCTGGAGTCTGCTCCAAAGTTCTGGTTTCAAAATGGCTTTCTCCCAAGACGTTTCTCTCTGGCAAGCTTGCTCCTCTTCAAAATGTCACTCACAGCTGTACTGAGTTCCTTGTCTTTGAGTCAGCTCATTTATATGGCTCCACTGATCAAGGCCCACCCTGAATGGGTGGGGCCATGCCTTCATGGGAATATCTCATCAGAGTCATCACCCACAGCTGGGTGGGGCACATTCCAAGCAAATCTAATCAGCACCAAAACATCTGCCCCACAAGACTACATCAAAGATAATGGCGTTTGGGGGACACAATACATTCAAACTGGCACATCAAATAAAGGCATCAACAAGAGGATACCTTCATTGAAGAACAGCCAATGGCATCCCGAACACCTCTGTCAGCTGGGAAGGCACGTGCCTGGTGTGTGCTGGTCCTTTGCTCCTGGGCTGTATTTCAAAATGGCTTTTTCTTCTTAGCTTAGTATCTCCAAATGTCTTTCTGTCCACATCTCCAAGTGTCTCTAAGCCTCAGCCAACATCTCTTTTTGTGTCGGCTCTTTTTAAAGGATTCCAGCACACTAATCAAGACCTACCCTGAAAGGGCAGGGCCATACCTCTGTGGAAATAATCTAATCAAAAGTATAACCTACAGTTGGGTGAGTCACATCTCCATGGAAACAGCCTAATCCAAATACCCCACAAGATTGGACTAAAAACATGGCTTTGGTAGGGGGTGGGGGGATGGGTATAATGTATCCAAACTGGGTTTTAAATCTACTGTCTTATTTTGTGCTTTCTCTATTTCCCCTATTCCCTTTCTCTCTTTTCTTGGGGGGGGGGGGGGGTCTGTATTATTGTTTTTTTAATATATTTCCCTTTTTTTTCCTTTGAATGATTTGGAAGTTTATATTTTTTTTATTCTAGAAATAAATATCCATAGTTATTTCATCAAAGTCTAAAGTTAATACTAAGAAAAATGAAGTGGGAGGACTTACACTCCCTGACTTTGAAGCTTATTATAAAGCCACAGTTGTCAAAACACCATGGTACTGGCACAAAGATAGATATATTGATCAATGGAATCAAATTGAGAATTCGGAGATAGAGCCCCAGATCTATGGCCGACTGATCTTTGATAAGGCCCCCAAAGTCACTGAACTGGGTCATAAAGGTCTTTTCAACAAAATGGGGCTTGGGAGAATTGGATATCCATATCCAAAAGAATGAAAGAGGACCCCTACCTCACACCCTACACAAAAATTAACTCAAAATGGATCAAAGATCTCAATATAAAAGAAAGTACCATAAAACTCCTAGAACATAATGTAGGGAAACATCTTCAAGACCTTGTATTAGGTGGCCACTTCCTAGACTTTACACCCAAAGCACAAGCAACAAAAGAAAAAATAGATAAATGGGAACTCCTCAAGCTTTAAAGTTTCTGTACCTCAAAGGAATTTGTCAAAAAGGTAAGGAGGCAGCCAACTCAATGGGAAAAAAATTTTGGAAGCCATGTATCTGACAAAAGACTGATATCTTGCATATATAAAGAAATCCTACAACTCAATGACAATAGTACAGACAGCCCAATTATAAAATGGGCAAACGATATGAAAAGACAGTTCTCTGAAGAGGAAATAAAAATGGCCAAGAAACACATGAAAAAATGTTCAGCTTCACTAGCTATTAGAGAGATGCAAATTAAGACCACAATGAGATACCATCTCACACCAATTAGAATGGCTGCCATTAAACAAACAGGAAACTACAAATACTGGAGGGGATGTGGAGAAATTGGAACTCTTATTCATTGTTGGTGGGACTGTATAATGGTTCAGCCACTCTGAAAGTCAGTATGGCACTTCCTTAGAAAACTAGATATAGAGCTACCATTCGATCCAGCGATTGTACTTCTCGGTATATACCCAGAAGATCTGAAAGCAGTGACACAAACAGATGGTCTCTTTGAAATGTTCTTTTATTGTATGTTTTTTTAATTTTTTTAATTTTTATTTTTTATACAATTGATTTTAAAAAAGGGGTTTAAAAATAAATAAAACAAGGAAAAAATTATGCAGAGCCCCCTTGAGGAGCTGGTGGGGAATGCAGGGGTGTTGGCCTGCCCCACCTCGATGGTTGCTTGTGTGCTCGCGGACATAGGGGACTGGTGGTTTGATGGGTTGAGCCCTCTACCACAGGACTTGCTCTTGGGAGGACTGTTGCTGCAGAGGAGAGGCTAGGCCTGCCTAAAATTGTGCCTAGGAGTCTCCCCCTGAATGCCTCTTTGTTGCTCAGATGTGGCCCTCTCTCTCTAGCTAAGCCAACTTGAAAGGTGAAATCACTGCCCTCCCCCCTACATGGGATCAGACACCCAGGGGACTGAATCTCCCTGACAATGTGGAATATGACTCCCAGGGAGGAATGTGGACTCAGCATCGTGGGATGGAGAACATCTAATTGACCAAAAGGGGGACATGAAATGAAATGAAATAAGCTTCAGTGGCAGAGAGATTCCAAAAGGAGCTGAGAGGTCACTCTGGTGGGCACTCTTACACACAATATAGACAACCCTTTTTAGGTTCTAATGAATTGGGGTAGCTGGTGGTAGATACCTGAAACTATTGAACTACAACCCAGAACCCATGAGACTTGAAGATGATTGTATAAAAATGTAGCTTACGAGGGGTGACAGTGGAATTGGGAAAGCCATAAGGACCACAGTCTTTGTCTAGTTTATGGATGGATGAGTAGAAAAATGGGGGAATGAAACAAACAAACGAAGGCACCTAGTGTTCTTTTTTACTTTAATTGCTGTTTTTCACTTTAATTATTATTGTTATTTTTGTGTGTGTGGTAATGAAGGTGTTAGGGATTGATTTTGCTGATGAATGTACAACTATGTAATGGCACTGTGAACAATCGCGTGTATGATTTGTTTTGTATCAATAAAATGAATATAAAAAAATAAAGTTAATACTGCTACAGAGATCTTAGAATACACTTAACTCCATTTGCATCCTTCTACACTTTTATTATCATTTAATTCTGTCTCTGTATGATTTTTTGTTCTTATTGTTTTTTATATTTAGTGTTCATTTGCACCTTCTACTCTCTTTGCTCTTCTTTCTTCCTGCACCTTAGGCTTGGAAAGTTCTTTGGTGAAGGTCTTGTATTAGTAAACTCTCCCAGTATTTGCTTGTCTGAAAATTTTTTCATTTTGCCCTCATTCTTGAAAAAATATTTTGCTGGTTTGTATATATTATATTCCCCAGAAGAAGCCATATTCTTTAATGCAGTCTTGTGGCAGCAGACGTATTAGTGTTGATTGGGTTGGAATCTTTTAATTGTTTCCATGGAGATGTGACTCAATCAACTGTGGGCAAAACATTTGATTAAATTATTTTCATGGAGATATGGACCCCCACCCATCCAGGGTGGATCTTGATTTAATTACTGGAGTCCTTTAAAAGAGCTCACAAACAGAAGGAGCTCAGAGCTGCTAAGAGGGACATTTTGGAGAGAAGCTGAGAGCTTACACTGCCACCGACACTTGGGAATACTTGGAGATGCAGGCAGAAGGATGTTTAGCTAGGAGATGAAGCCCAGAGTTTGCCCCGGGATATGCTAGGACAGGACCCCCCAGGTGCCTGGGAGAAAGAACCAGGAATGCGCAGGAGCTGAGAGAGGAGCTGAAACACAATCCGGAATCAGTAGATGCCAGCCACGTCCCTCCCGAGCTAACAGAGGTTTTCCGGATGCCATCGGCCATCCTTCAGTGAAGGTATCATTTATTGATGCCTTAGTTTGGATACTTTTACGGCCTTGGGACAGTAACTTTGTAACCAAATAAACCCCCTTTATAAAAGCCAATCCATTTCTGGTGTTTTGCATAACAGCAGCATTAGCAAACCAGAACAGATACTTTGTCTGGGAGTGGAATTCTCAGGGTATGGAGAAGACTTCTACTGTCTACTGGCTTCCGTTATTGCTTAGAATTAGCAACACTTTTGAAGGAATATTTTTACTGCTTTTGAAATCTTCACTTTGTTTTGGTATTCTGCAGTTTCATTGTGAAATGTCTGGTTGTAGTTTTATTTAAATTATCGAGACTTCATTGGGCTTTTTGAATCAGAAGATTGGTGTCTTTCAACTGTTTGTGGAAGTTGTCAGCCGTAATTCCTTCAGATATTGCCACTGTTTCTTTGTCCTTTCTTCCTGGATCGCCAGTTGAATGCTTGTTAGCCCTTCTCCATTTATTGTCATTGACGGCCGTCATGAGAGCAATTTTATTGGAGTATTATAGGTGAAAAGACTGAGTAGAATGGGTTCAGAAGAAAAACTAGAGAGAAATTGGAGATCATGGATACAGACAACTTTTTTAACAGTTCTCTAAAGGGAGTAGATAAATGAGTTGGTATTGCTAAGGGATGATGTCATTTGCCGTTAGTTTTTTCGTAGGAGGACTGCATGTTTTATATCATGAAAGGACCTAGTAGAGGGGAAAAAATTGTAGGTGAGACTGGAAGGGATCTAAAATACAAGGATTCACATAGGAATGGGAAGGAAGACAGAGTAGTATCTGGGTACTAATATAGGTGTGTAGATAGATGTGGAAGAAAGTCTCTTGTGATTGTTTTTATTTTTTTTTGTTAATTAGGAAATGTGGTCATTAGCTGTGGGTGAGAATGAGGGAGACAAAGCTAGAGGTTTGAGGAAAATAGAAATGCAAATAAAGTAGGGAAATAAAAGATTACCAGGTAGTTAAGACATTAGAGTGAAGTAATATATTTAGTATCTGGCACATATGTAAATGCTTTTATTAAGAGTAGCTCTTAAAAAACTATGTTAAAGATTAAGGTTATTTTGTAGTTTTCCTTTTTATGTACTTTGACAGTAGGGTTAGGGTTATACTGTTTTAATAAAATAAATTGGGAGCTTTCTCTTTCTATGCTTTGGAATGGCTAAGAACTATAGCATAGAAATTCTGGTTTTTGAGGATGTATCTTTAAAATTACCATAAAACTGTCTGAAACCTACATCTTTTTCCAGGGATAGTATTTTGACCACATTTCTGATTACTTAAGTGGTTATTGCCCTGTCATGGTTTTTCTTTTAATCTCTTCCTGAATCAATTTTGATAATTTATTTTTCCATTTAATTCATTTGTTAGATTAATTCGTATTAATATAAAGAATCCTTATAAATATTTATATCTTTGTATTTGAAGTTTTCTCTTTATTTTTGTTCCTAACATTACATATTTGTGTTCCAGTTCCCAGTTTCTTGATTAGACTTGCCAGAAACTTAGCTTTTTTATCATCATTCTCAAGTGTTGGGTATGGTTTTTTTTTGTTCTTTTTAATGAAAGCACTAAGGCTGTTAATTTTGAGTATTTTTTAATAGTGTTACATAATCCGTTTACATTTATTGGTATAACTGAGATTTTTTTACTTTTTTTTCCATCTTATTTTATGCTTTCTGTTTCCTTTGTTATTTTTTATCATTTTCTTTGTTCTTTTATTTTCCACTGAATTAAAATTTTTAAATGTGAATTAAACATAATACTTTTGTTTTATCTGTCTCTGAATTCAATATATAAAAATATAAGTCCTTTATATCTCTATAAACATTAAGAATGAAAAGCGTGTTAGTTGAAAATGTTGCAAATTTTTGCAGACTTGAATTCTCTTTCCTGCCCTCTCCTTCCCTATCTTATTAAAATAATCAGGAGTTTAATTACCAATTATCATTTTTTTACACTGTGAAGCTTCTTTTTCATAATAAATCTTTTTTTGTTCCAGTGATATTTCATAATAAATCTTTTTATAATATTTGCCTTGCACCTGCAACCACATAACAGTTACTTAGATGTACCATATATTCTCGTATCTTGGTTTTTTAATTCTGATTTATCTTTCTTATGGATTTTTCCTTTGGTTATTTTTTTCCAGAAAAAATAGTTGATAATAGGCTTCCTGCATTCTTAAATGTCTGAAAAATGTATTCCTTTTCCTTTCACATGTGAATATAGAATTCTTGATCACAGTCATTTTCCCTCAGAGTTTATATTTTTGGTGTCTTTGTTCCCAATTGAGGTTTTGTTTTTTTAATTGAGATAGAGTTATTTTCATAAGTATTGATCATTATTAGAAAAGACAGAAACTGATTTGTATAGAAGTACCCAGAAGTATTATAACCCTTAAAAAAGTTTCAGTATCTTTAAATCAATAAAGATTATATAATCTATTTAAGACTTAATTGAAAATATGTGCCTGTAAATGTTTGTCTCTCCCACAAGGAATTTTTTCTCATTGTGGCTGAAACCTGAGTATATTGATTATGATTAAATGGATGTGGTCGAATAATTATTTTTTTAAGTCTATACATATTTTTGACAGTATTGAAATACAGCAGGGGAAATTAGCATGTTCAAATGTTTTAATCTTTACAAAGTAATAGTGTGTTGATTTCAAATTTGAATTTTACCCTCAGCTAACAAAAGTATTCATTATTCTTCTAAGGTGTCCTTTGTTCCCCACCCCCACCTCCACCCCCGCCACTTATTGGTGATTGATTTTTGAGTTTTGGTTTTGATTTTTGGCATTTCAGGCTCAAATTGGGTCCATACCATTGCTAATTCTACTGGTATGTTGTTTGGTATTATAATTTCCAGGTGGAATCAGATATCCCATGCTTAAAGGAAATACTTTTATTCTGAATGTTTTAAAAACTTGAAGAAAGGAAAGCCTAAATCAAGGCTCGAGCTTAGTATATTATTATTGTTGTTATTATTATTAAGATAGTCAAAAACATAATTATTTCATAGGAACAAAAATATATTTAATGTGTTTATATTTTCTTTCAGATCTTGTTATGCCTTGCTAAAATATCTATTTTAATGTCAACCTTTCAATAGCTTATAATATTCTAATATTATATTCCTATTTGAAGAGGATATTTTATTTAATCTCCTTGTTACAAAGGAAAAAGGAATTATTTGTTCTGGATATTCTTAAAGATATAATTTTATTTTTGACCTTTTTCTCTCCTGGGAGTTTCTGATTTGTACCTTGCCTGGCAGTAGGAGGAATGACAAGTTAAGCCTGAGAAATAGTTCTTTTAGTAATCTTTTTCTTTGCAGTTAGTATGGTGGAAACAGAAAGTTTAGAGGCATTATGTCACTGATAGTACTTTTAAATGTAACATTTTCTTTTACCTTAAAGATTACAACGTTCTTTTTACCATACTTTTCTGGAACACATCCCTGATGGCCAGTCCCATTCTAGGGTAGAGGAGAAGCCCCTATTTAGGGACTGACCCAGAAAACAGTAATTCAGGACAGAGACTCTGTTTGAGTAGTGTGTTGAGCCAGCCTAGAGAGAGAAATTCTGTCTAAACAGTCTGTGTGAGAAAGAAGGTGGTGATGAAGAAGACAGGGGACTCCAGATGAAGACAGTTTTTACCTTGTGTTGATAGGAAAAATAGTCCTGGCAAGAACAGTTTTGCAATATGTCCTTGAAACAGGAACTTGAACCAGAGTTCATCATTGAAATATGATTGATGGGCCATCTCTGGGGAACTTCATGATTTGCTCTATTATACTTACTAATAATTTGAATTACTGAAACTTTAAAATCAGAATGTATTTACTGAGAGCATTTTAGGTACCCAGTATTGTGCTAGGTGCCAAGAAATCAAAGATGGCATTGTAAATAATTTTATCAGAAGATTTTCCAAACATTTTGTTCAGTTTTTCGAATGGTAAGATTCTTCTTGCTTCTTTGAAATTATCAATATCTTTATCACCTTGCATAAAATGGCTCACGTGCCTTCCTGGTTATCTCAGATAGTTGGATGTGTGTATTATGCACAGAGCACTCTGTAAGACATAGTATGGAGATACATAGAAATACAGGACATGGCTATTTGGTTGGGACTCCTGGTAGATATTTCTTCTTGGACTTCATACCTCCTTCTATTTTCTGTCTTTCCTCTAAAATCAGCTTATTCCCAAATTCTCTAACTTCATAAATGGAATCATAATTCTGTGGTCACCAGGTATGAAATTTTGTAATGGTCATTGAATCCTTCCAGTTCTTACCCTCATATTAATCTCCTTCAAAATCCTCACATAATTCATCCTGTTCTCTTCATTCCTATAGCGAAGTTATAGTTTACCACCTGCCTGAATTACCTAGATTGGCCTCCTTAACTCTCAGGTACCTTTGTTAATTTGTTCTGTTTACCATTGCCAGAATAATCTTCCCTAACACTTGAGATGCCATTTTTCCCCTCCAGTGGCTTTCTTTTTCCATTTTCATAAAGTTTAAATTCTTCTCTCTAAATTTTATGGCTCTCTATAATCTGACCTAATCTTACTTATTCAGCATTTATCTCCCTTTGTTTCCTTCCCTTTTGGACATATCACCTCTTTGGCCACAAATAAATATCCCATATTCTGGCATTACTTCCACAGTTCTTGTATGCATTACCTAACCTGTCTTCCCTTCCATCACCAGAAATCTACCCCAACTTTCAGGTGCATTTCATTCTTCCCATGATAATTTTTGCTGCTGCTCTTTCTATTTTTAACTAGGTTTTCTTTTATTTGAAAAAGTAATACATTTACATGATAAAAAATGCATCGAATTTTAGATTGGGAAAGTTAAGTCTTTTTTTTCCATCTTCATACCTTCTCTGCAGAGGTGATTCCTGTTACTAGTTTCTTAACGTGTCCTTCTGGATTTATTTCATCCATAAGCAAGCATATATGTGTGTGTCCTCTTTTTTCTGTACAAATAAAAATATTACTATATACATGTTCTGAACCTTTTATCACTTAATGCATCTTGGGGAACATTCCATATTAGCAGAAATAATCAGCTGCCTTCTTTTACCAGCCATGTGATGCTCTCTATATATTTCTAGTTCTTTCTTTAGAGTTGTTTCCAGTAGTCTTTGTGTTATTATTTACATTGCTGCAATGTCTACTTTGTAAAAATCATCATTGTGAACATAAATTTCTAGAATAGGAATTTCTGGGTCAAATGACTTGACATTTTTAATTTTGATAGTTAATAAGGTTTACACCGTTTTACCCTGCTGTCAACTATGTTAAAGCAACTGTTTCCCTTATATGTTGTCAAACTTTAATCTTGACCAATCTGATAGTGATTTTAATTTAAATTTTTAAAATTATGAGGCTAAGCTTCATATTTAAGACACATTCTTGTAGGTTATTTCTACTGAACTACTGTTTTACCTTTGGGTTGTTTGCCTATTTACTAGTAAGAGCTTTTTATTATTGAGGTTATATATTAGTATAATAATATAATAAATTAATATTTTAAATATCAAGTCCCTTTATTGATCTCATGTGCTGTGGTTTTTTTTTTCTAGTTTTGTCAATTATATTTTGACCTGTTAGGCAGCTGTTTATTTCTTTATTATTATTATTTTTTTAACATAATAAAATTTGTCACTTTTTTTTCCTTTTTGGCCTCTAGGTTCTGCTTAGAAAGGCCTTCTTCATGCTAAGATTTTTCCCCCATGTCAATGCATGGTACTTTTTGCAGTTTTGTTTTTATTTACCATAAGGAAAGAAACAGGGATCTAGTTTCATTTTACCCGGATGCCTGATCAGTTGTCTTAGCACTGTTTACTAAATGTTTCCTCTGATTTGAAATGCCACTATTATAATATATTAAATTCTAGTGTTTTTTTTAATCTATTTCTGGGCTCAATTCTTGTTCATTGATTATTCATGGGCAGGTAAAAAATTTTGATTTGTATAGGTTTATTACACATTTTAATATTTGTCAGGGCTTATTTTGTCCCTGATTATGCCTTGTCAGAATTTTTAAATATTTTTTCTGATATGTTATTTTTCCGTATGATCTTTAGAATCAGATTGTCTAAGTCCCTTCCTCCAAAATCTTGTTGATTATTTTGATTGGGATCATATTAAATTATTTATTGTTTAATTTAACCCTTTCGGAAATTTTGATACCCCTCCCCTCAGCTCCTGACTTGGTTTTCCTCATTTCTGAACCTTTGTCTTTGTGGGAGTATGGGTATTAGTTTAATTTGACAAGGTGGTTATTTGACTATTTGTATTACACTTAGTCGTGATAATGAGTCCTAAGTAAATATACAGGATGAGGCAAGAGTTACTTGTACTATGAGCATTACAGCTCAGTGCACTGAAAGAAAAACTTAGCATCTTGTTTTTGGTAATACCTCAGATCACTTAGCCAGGAGTAAAGTAAGTGATCAGAAATAGGAGGAGCATAGCTTACTCACTTCTAAACTAGATAGAAGTACCATATCTTCTGTTATTTTTTTAAATACACATATATGAACTAATATTCATATCTGTTAAGCAGAAATGTGGTAGAAGTTCTGATTGTGAGGACTAAACAATACATATTTCAGAATAGTCATAATAAAAGGTCATTGACATGATAACTTTTTTTTTTTTTAATAGACTTCATTTTTTAGAAGAGTTTTAGATTTACAGAAAAATTGAGAAGCTAGTACAGAGGGTTCCCATATACTCTGTACCCAGTTTCCTCTATTATGGACATCTTATGTTAGTAAGATTTTTTATTACAATTAATGAACCAGAATTGATATATTGTTATTAGCTAAAATGCATGCTTTTTTCAGATTTCCATATTTTTAACCTAATATCCTTTTTTGTTCTAAGATCCTCTCCAGGGTACCTTATTACATTTAGTCATCATGTTTCCTTGGGCTCCTCTTGGTTGTGGAGGATTGACTTCAGTTTTTTATCATGGAAAACAGACATTGATATATAAATTTTCTAAAATCTAGAAAATGAACTGAGACCATTAGAAGAATATTGTTTAAACCTCTATGTTTATTCCTCTTCTGCATTTCAGGCACTCTGTGAATGTGCCCTCCAGACTCCTTATGACAGCTTAAAACTAGGGATGTTGTCTGTCCTTTCCACATTGTCAGCGACCATTGCCATCAAACATTATTTCAACATAGCTCCAGGTGAGGAGGAGAAAGTAGATAACATTTGGATAATTTTGGTAATTGCTTCATTCATGTTGATCTTTCAAGTTAATATAAGTTGGGTCCGCTATAAAAGTTTTAGAATCAGGAAGGTTTCATTTATTTGATTTATTTGAAAATAATTTCTTAACAATGCCTGTGATAAAATCTGTATCATTGATCTTAACTCAAGGATACCATTTTTCTAGATTTGCCCTTTTATGAATTATATGCAAGTGATTACAGTATTTTAAGATGCTTAAAATAGCTGATTTGCTTTTATATGTCTCTGACTCAAAGTGCCCTTTGAATTTAAGTACATTTCAAAGGCCAGGTGGTTGTAAGTTTTAAAAGCAAATGTGATATGCTTCCTTTTAGGTGTGTGTTATCTCTCTGGCAAATGATTAAAATAAAATTTCACCCCAATTCAATAATGCTTTCCTAGTTGCCTATTTAAGATGACTAACTAAAATGCCTTCATTAATGCCCAGTGAGCAACTTGCTTATCTAACATATTTAAGGCTAAAGTTTTTTTTTAAATGGAAGGTTTGCATTATAGAATATGTATTGCTTTCTAGTCAATTCATTTTAATTTAATTTATTAAAGAACTATAATGTACATTTGTTTTTTTTTTGTTGTTGTGGCTGCAAAACATGTGAACTTACTTTCTGGGTGAAAAGAGTTTTCTGCCATGTAAGTCTTCATAGAAAGGGAGCTGAAAAGACCTGATAGTCTATTGCCAAACCTTCCTGCCAGCTAGAATGCAAATATGTGGCCTGGACTCAACTCATCATTTCCCATGCCACAGATCAAATTGGGAGTAAGTGACAAAAAGAGGTAGAGACAAGGGAGAATCCATTCTGGTGATACAGCAATGACCATAGGAACATCCGGTTTCCAGGGCACATGGTAGCAGAAGCTGTTTGCCATGTCTTGTACCTGTGGTAGTAAGGTAAGCTCTGTCTCCAAGTAATCAGTAACAATGGCTCCAGTGTCTTCACTGGACCAATTCCATGGCCTGATTTAGGCTGTGATCTTGGTTGCTCTAGCCTCACCTTGTCCATTTTCTGAGCTTAGTTTTCCAGCCTTCCAGTAATTCTGTAAAAGCCACCCTGTATCAGTTATCTATTACTACATAACAAATCATCCCAAAACTTAGTGGCTATGCAAGTCTGTTTAATAAAAGAATGCAAAACTTAAAACAGCAACAATTTAATGGCTTAGAAACATGACCATTTTATTTGCTCTTATTTGGGAGTCAGCAAATTTGAGTTCAGCTGGGCTGTTCTCTTCTCACCTGGGATCACTCATAACAGCTGCAGTCATCTCAAACCTTGACCAGAACTGGATGGTCTAAGATGTCCTCAATCAAAGCCTGACAACTGAAAGGCTTTGGCTGAGTCTCTCTTCCATGTGATTGTCTGGTAGGCCAACTTGGGCTAGTTTACATCATGTTTGCAGGGTTCTAGCTATAGCAGAAGGCAAACCACCAACACATATGCATTTTTTAAGGTTTTCCTTGCATCGTGCATTTCACTGTCTGATGGGACAAAGGAAGTCACATAGCCAGGCCCAGATAAGTGGAGAAATAAACACCTCTTGGTGGGAGGAATGAGAAAGTCACATTGCAAAGAGATATGCCTGCTAGATAGGAAGAGACTATCACAACCTTCTTTATAAGCAATCTACCATATACGCAGTGTGCTTTCAATAAATTTCCGCATAACTCAGCCAGTCTCAACTTCTTAGCTTATAGTTAATATCCTTGACTGACATCATACTTTGAAAGATCTGTAGTAGGCAAGGTATTAGTATCTCATAACTTAAAAGAGCTTTTCCGTATAAGGTCTTGTTTAGTCTTTACAAATAGTCTTTTCAGTGAAAGTGAGACAGCTGCAAAGGACTTTATAAGTATTGAAACTGAGGCTCTCAAAGGTTCAATAATCTGTCCAAAGTCATATATTTATAAAGTGCTTAAGCCTAGACCTGAACCCAAGAGTTCTGAGTCAGTGTTCTTTTATACATATATATATCAAACTGACCTAGATGCATGCTGCCTTGCCTTTTCATTGATTTTTAGTTCCAAACACATTTATAAGCATTGGATCAGTTTATAGTATTCAGGTACTCTTCAAACTAGTTATTCTGTTGTCCTCTTATTGAAGTTTGTTGAATTATAGTATATATATGGAATTAAGCAAAAGGCTTAAATAACTAGACTAGGTAATGTTCCTAAGAAATAAGAAGTCATGACTTTTCTAAAGTTAGTTTATTTCCATAGATAATAGTAAATGTTACTATAAATATATTTCCATTGATTAGGTTTTTAAGTATAACCAGAAGAAACAGTTTATAAAACAAACTTAAATTTAGTATGTCTAAATTATCAGTAACAAATGGCTCATAAACATATAAGATCTTGAATAGCATGCATATCTAAGAAAAATGAAAATTAAGCAACACTGAAATACTATTTTTGAATCTATCAGATTGGCAAAGATTCAGATGTTTGATAACATGCTAGTGTCCACAGGGGTGTGGGTAATAGCTACTTTTGTTCCAAGCTGATGGGAATGTAAACCATTAAAATTCGGCATTTGCGATTTGTAATTATTCATAAAAATCACGACTGATCCTGAAATTCTACTTCTAGGAATTTATCCTGTTGGTTGACATTTGAAATATGACATATGTACAAGGTTGTTAATGCATCATTGTATGTTATAGCAAAATACTGTCCATCAGTAGGAGATGTAATAGTATGAAAACTTCCATCAATAGGGGACTCATTAAAGAAATTGTGATATACAACTAGAATAGAAATTAATACAATTTGTTTAAAAGAATATACTGGCATAGAACAATCTCAGTAGTATGTTTAAAGGAAAATAAAACAAAGGGCAGGACAGTGTGTAAAAAAAGGAAAGAAAGAATGTATGTTTGCAAATTTATGGACTCTCTGGATTGATACGAAAGTACTTGATAATATTAGGTGGATAAGGGACAATGGACTAGGAGGAAGACTTTTTACTCACCTGTTAGTTTTTTCTGACTTTTGTAAGAACTTTTTGAGCTATGTGAATTTATCTTAGAAAATCATTTCAAAATAAATAAAAATTAAATAAAAAATTATTTTTTCCCTACCAAAGTTAACAGAAATACGATTTTTAAAATATTGTATATTACAAGCAGGATATTGGCTAATATATACATGCACTGATTTTGTATGATCTTTTAAATTGTATTGGTGTACTAAAGGGGGAAAGATTCAAAATTAATATTCCAGAAAGTTAACAGTAAGGGCATTCTGGTTTGTATGATTTGGAATGATTTTTGTTTTCTTTTTTGGCTTTTTCTGTTTTGTTTTGTTTTTTTCCTGATTTTCCATGATGAGTCTTGATAGGGAAAATAAAAAGGTAAAAGCAAGTGGCAAAACGTAAAAGTGGAAAAAGAAAGAAAAAAATTTATGTTTGTAAATTTATAGATGTGTCTGCATTGTTCATATCACATGGACAAGAAAAAGAATGGAGAAGGTACAATTTCCATAATTTTGAAAAAATGAACATACAATTTCATCTTTCTTACCTATGCCTATTTTTAAAACACTGAGGCTTTCACCTAAGCTGGTATTTTTATGTTAAAGTGGAAATGAGTACAATGACCATATGTCCCACTTTGCCTGGGATAGTTTTGGTTTATGCCTGTTGTAGGTATTAATACTGCCCCCTTCAATCTCAAAAATATGGTCAACCTTGGTATGGAGTGGACAGTGAATCATGGAAAGATAAGCAGGGGAAAGGAAGACAGGAATGAGAGGTTCTTCGGAGAGGTTAAATTAGCTTTGCTCTCCTCATTCTTCTTGAAGCTTCTTTACTTATAATTTAGAGCTTCTCTACTATAAATAAAAATATTCACAACAAAAAGATTTACATTACAGAATTTCAAATGTGGATTTTAAAAGTTGCTGCAATCTATAGCTCAGAACTTAGGTATAAAGAACAAGAAGTAATGCTTAACTAACAAGTTTATGACCTTCCTAATAAGGTACTTAATATTTTTGGGCTTTGATTTCTTCTGTAAAAATAACATTGACTCAGACAATCCCAAAATCCTTTCCAGCTCTAAAATCATGAATTCTCGCATAAACCTTTTAAGGTATAAATATAAAATATACATGCCAGCAATCTGAGGCAGGAAAAGCAAACTTAAAATTTTTGGCTTCTCTTTTCTCTCCTCTCCTAAGGTATGGTTTTATCTGACAAGAAGCCTATAATGACATCGATTTTAATCAGAATCCATTTGAGCTCCCAAGATACAGTCTGTAGTTGTTTTGGTTTTTACAGTTTCTCAGACACTTTCTATTAATACTTTTACAATAAAGTCCTATGTTGATTTTAGATCTTGGTTATCATAAAACAATTGGCACACACATAAATACCTTAACAAAGGTAAGAGAAATGGTGATGTATATTGATGATGGGGAAGAAGTAGTAAATTTTGGTCAAGTTTTCTATTGGAGATTTTCTTTTGAAAATGAGAAAAGTAAACCAATAAGTTGAAAAGCTTTTGAACTATGTAAGTGAATTCCCATTTGTGCTTTTTTCTGCTTTTTTAGGAAATGTGGGTTCTTCCCCCAGGTCATCTGATTTAGTCAAGTTAGCCCAGGAGTGCTGTTACCATAATAACAGAGGCATTGCAGCTCATGGAGTGAGAGTCCTAACTAATATAACTGTCTCTTGTCAAGAAAAAGGTAAGTTTGATCAAGACAGATACGTACAAACTTTTGACTTGGTGCTTCAGGCAGAATTTTGTGGTTTTTGTTTTTTTAATCCCTTGTTATTTCTAGCATGTGAGCTATGATCTGTTACAGTTGCCTCCTTTCAAAGTGTTTTTAGAGCAAGATTTTTCAAGCCTCCTTAATCCTTGTGAAAAATTAAAAATATGTGGACCTCAGGCTTGCAACTGTGGAACTGAAAGTTTTTGTGAAGCATTGCCCATTTACTCTGACTGCTTATCTTTATGGTGCTGTTGGTAGGTGTCACGTATGACTGCCCCTGTGATGTAAGATAGTCTGTTCACACATACAAAAACCTGGAAAGTTTAGGAGAAAATATCTTACGTTATCAAGGGGCTTAAATAACTAGTTTCACCTACAGGTAGATGACTTAACAGAGCAATGTTAATAAAAATTGCACAGAACTTATTTCTAGCCCTCTGTAGTATTAAACTGACGTGCATAGTTAACTGATGTGCATAAGAAAATAATGTACGTATTTTATTGTATTCTTAGCGTTTTTGACCTTAAGACTGGAAAAGTTCTGCAGATATTCATACACAGAACTTGCATTTTGGATCATCCATCTGTTTCAGTGCTTATTTTGATCTTTATGAAGGATCATAAGCTCAACAGTTTCTCTTATCCCCACCAGCCTTCATCACTTCTAGTTCCTATTACCAATACATTTTTTAGCACCCTGACCTTCACTAACCTTTACAGTGTTGCCAGACTCCTACACTAATGCAGGAGTCATTTCTTAAAGTTGGATGTTGTTTCCAATTTGAGTAATTAAACCTGGTTTATTTTTGGCATAGTAATGAATATTTTTTACCATGTAACATAGAAAACTATAGTATGTATTCAAAGCTAACATATCTTAAATGCAGTTAACTAATACCATTCAGAATTTTCTGGAACCTCTGGAGAAATGTTAGCCCTAAAGTAGTGAAAAGATTCTGGTGCTATTATATGAGGTATCTGAATGGTTCATTCTTTATGGTCAGACTTATTACATTAATTGGATTATATAGTGTCTTCATTATTTCCTAAAAACAGTTCAATTTTCATTAGAAGCTGAAAAAAATTCACGTCCTTGGTGAAAACAGTCCTGCATAATTTATTTCTGGTTAGGAAGAGTAATACATACCTTTTGTTTGATGTTCCTAGTATTTTCCTTAGTAAACTATTTCATTTATTTATAGCTTTGCAACTTTAGCTCATGCTTTAAAGTGTGTGTGTGTGTGTGTGTGTGTGTGTGTATATATATATATATATTTTTTTTTTTTTTTTTTTTTTTCCCTAGTCTTCAATAAAGTGGTGGAAATACAGCAGTCTGAAGATAGCCTTTATATTTCAGAAGTAATGCCACATATGCTTTTTCAGGAAGATTAAGTTTATGCATTTCAGTGTTTATCTTAGGCTCCTTAATTTTTTTGTTTTGTGTGTATCTTTGTGCATGTGCATGCATGCATGTGTGTGGTTAATCCTTTTACTTGACCATTAAAAAACTTTGTTTTTCCTCTAGACCTTTTGGCCCTGGAACAGGATGCTGTGTTTGGTTTGGAATCCCTTCTGGTACTTTGTAGTCAAGATAATAGTCCAGGTGCTCAAGCCACTTTAAAGGTGAAGCCATCAGTTATTTTAGTATAATGTCTATTTTTATTGTCTAAACTAGGAGTTGGCAAACTTTCTGAAAAAGGTCACATAGCAAATATTTTAAGCTTTGCAGGCAGTCTGCTGTCTGCCACAACTGCTCAGTTCTACCATTGTAGGGCAAAAACAGCCATAGAGATATGTGAAAGAATGGGTGTGGCTGTGTTCCAATAAAACTTTATTTACAAAAACAGATGGCAGGCTAGATTTGGTCAGTTTTCAGGTCTCTACCCTAAATAAACATTTGCACTTGATCTTCACTCTGAAAACTGGCCTTTATTAAGTCGTAATAGATACATAAGATACAGTCCTAGACAGTATAAAGCAAAGTTAAATAGGCAACGCTCTTGAACTCTTAGAAGTTTATAATCTGAGATAATAGCAATAAGAACACAAAAATCTCATAGGTGTATAAGTATTTATTTCCTGAGTGTAGAAGCTGTACTTTTTAGGCCAAGGGAGGAATTATTGTAAAGAATTTTCACCTTCACTTAATTACAGAAATACGCTTGGAGATGTTTTAAGATTTTTTAAATGGGAAATGAGACTACTCACATTGGATGAAATATGAGCTATAATTTGTTATGGTCCAAAATTAGTAATTAAAAAACAGAGTTAATAGAAGTAAAGGACTATTAGGTAGACATTGGAGAATGTAAGAACTTTAGATTTTCTAAGGTATGGTTTAAAGGAAGTTGTGACTGATTTTCGCAGGTTAAAAAAATAATGTGGTCTTAGTGATGTCATAGCTGATAGTCAAGAGGTGGCAAAAAGAAAGGAAGTGGGCAGCATATGTTTGGCAAGTAATTCATCCCCAGAATCCCTTGGAACCACAATATATTTAATTTTAAATTAGAAAAAAAAAAGCAAAAATAAATCCTATCCCCCCAGTTTTAGGGGTGTATAAAACATTGGACTGGGAACATAGATGATAAGAAAGATCCCTACTCTCAAGGAGCTTCCCATCTGGAGTAAGATACTGACTTTATATAAGGGACTATAATACTAAGCAGAATGCAGTAAGTTCTCTGGTAGTAAAAACAAAAATGTATTTCTAATGAGAGGATAGAGTGTTAGTGATTAATTCCACTAAGGCTATTAGGGAAGACTTCAGGAAGCAGATGCCTTGAAAGACGGAGTAGAATTTTAGTATTAGGGAAAGATCATTTGAGCATGAGGGACCACTGTTGTAAAAGGCATAAAAGTAGAAATTATCTGTTTTATTGGAAGAATGATGAATGGCCTGCTATGGCTGAATGAAATAGTAACAATGAGGTTGGAAAAGTAGTCTGTAGCTTGATCATTTAGGTTATCAAATATGCTAAGGAACCTGGCCTTGATTCTATAACTAATAAGGAAATATTAAAACTTTTAAGTAATAGACATGCCCTAAGCTTTGTTGTAGTTATTATTGTTGTCATTTGAGTGTCTTTTATGTGCCAGACTTTGTTGAAGTCTTGTATGTATCTTTCTTTCAATCTTTACAGTAACCCTAAGGTGAAATTTATCCCCTCTAATATTCATGAGGAAATTTAGACTCAGAGAGAAGAAGTAAATTGCTCAAAGCTACCCAGCTAATAAGGGACAAGCTGAGCTTCAGCCTTGGGTCTGTCAGACTCCAAAATTCATTTTGTTTTTCCTGATACCACATGGAAAGCTACATGGTTGTAGTGTGACGGATGTGTTGAGGCAGCCATCTCTTCATGATACTGGAATCAGGGAGAGATTTATGTTGTGATAGACAGAATGGAAAGGAACTAAAGAGGTGACTACTTGTCAACAGTGGAAATGTCTAGAATTAGCAACCAGTAGCAACCAGCTGGCTTCGTAAAGGTAAGAAAACTACTGGGTTTCTAGTTTTGGTGGCTGGTATATTAGTGAGGCCATCAACTAGACTTGAGTAGGAGAAGCTCTAAAGCCAGTTAGTTTTTAGATTGCAGTTGAGAAATGAGAAAAAATTGGAAGTCTCTCCCCCATTTCAGTGTGTGCTGTGTTTAAGGGTCACCTAGGTCATCTTTTTAAAAGTGCAAAGTCTCAGCACCCCTCCCCCAATTAAATTTGGCATGGGCAGGGACTAGGAATAAATATATATATATGTTTTTATATTTTTATATATATGTGTATGTGTATATTTTATTAGCATCCTGGGCGATGCTGGTGTAAGTAGTTTACAAGTCACACTTCAGAAAAGTAATGAAAGTGCAGCAAGTGGTCATGTTTAAATTTGGGATATATTTGCCTCTTTGGCATTATTCCTTATAATTTTCTTCTCAAGTCTTTTTTTTAATAGTTTTAAATTGAAATGAGTGGTAGAGCCCTGACTTGGTGTTTAGTTTTAAATATGGTATACTTTGCAAATCCTAATGTGGGATTCAATACATAAAGTTTTCATTACCAAGAAAAATGTTATGCCTACAGAAAAACCTACACTTGATTTTTCCCCAGTAAATGTAATAAAGTTCTTTTCTTTAAAGCTTCCCTTAATAGTTTCAAAGTGTTGAAAGTTGGCTGGCCCGTTTTCTTTCTAATGTACAGATTGCTCTAAATTGTATGGTGAAGCTGGCCAAGGGCAGGCCCCATCTTAGCCAGTCAGTGGTTGAGACCTTGTTGACTCAGGTGCACAGTGCCCAGGATGCTGCCCGGATCTTGATGTGCCATTGCCTGGCAGCCATTGCCATGCAGCTGCCAGTGCTGGGTGATGGAATGCTTGGTGACCTCATGGAGCTCTACAAAGTGATTGGACGATCAGCCACAGACAAGCAGCAAGAACTTCTGGTAAAGAGCCACTTTTTGAACGTGTTGTGGGTGAATAGGATCTGGTTGAGTGGAATTTTACCTAAGAACAAAACAAACAAGCATACACACAAAAAATAGATTAAAGTAATTATCTAAGATCAAGAGCTTGCTGAAGTCAAAACAGAATTAGAACCTTTTCACTTTTGATATAGAAAGCCCTCTTCAGTTCAGATTTAAAACTTTCTTCCTCTGCCCTGTTCAAGGATGCTTAGTGAAGCCAGAGCCTTCAATCTGATGTTTCTGTCTTATTACGAAGGAAAAAATGATTTTTTTTATCTTATACAAAGAAAATAAATAGTGAACTAAGCCTGTTTTGTACTTCAGAAAATATAAGTTAAAGATCTATTGATAACAATGAGTATAAATTAGCACTAATTCTTCCTTTCTTAGTTGCTTAGAATCCAACTTAGGCGTCTGTATATGTTTGGGGTTAGGAAAGGTGGATAGTTAGAATGACAGAGAAGCTGTGGAAGTTATAATGTTTAGTTATAAAGTCCTCCAAGGCTAAGAGTAGTCTACATTCTAAATAGGCATAAATTATTTGTAAGCCGTAAGTTGCCTACTCCGTGTTGTTCCAGTTCATCTGAATTTAGGGCTTGGGGGAAAAAAGTCATGAAATCGCATGTTCAAACCTGTTTTATCTTTAATCCTTCAGAGGGCATTGTGTAAAAAGATTGCCTCCATCTCATCATTTCCTATCAGAAAAGGTTACCCTGATGACTAAATGGCAGTGGTCCTGGAAATGACAACATAGTTACACAAATAAGTGTGGACCTTTTTATGGATCAGTGTTTGAATACTGAAAAGCAGTTAGCCAGATTTATTTTTATTGAAGTGGCATTTTGAGCATTTTTTTTAGTACTACTTTAAGGGAATTTTAAATTATGAAACATAACTATTCAACAAATGTAAGGAATAATGCAATGAAAATTCTGTATCTACCACCTAGCTTAAGAAAAAATATATATATTTCCAATACAGTTGAATCCCCCTGTGTACCTTCCTGCCTGATGGCATCTTCTCCATACTCCCAAGGTGTAACCACTATCCTGAATTTGGTATTTATCATTCCCTTGCATGTTGTTATACTTTTACTACATAAGTATATATCTCTAAGTAATATGCAGTGTTTTGCCCATTTTAACTATATAATATTAGGCTACATGTAATCTTTACCATTTTGCCTGTTTTTGCCTATTTTGTGAGAATCATCTTTGGTCATATGTATATATCTCTAGTTCATCCATTTCACTGTTAAATAACATAAGCAATTTCATTGCTGATTATATCATAATTTATTTCTCCATAATTATGAGCATTGTTTCCAGTTATTTGCTGTTATAAGCAATGTTCTGAGTCAATGAAATAAATTGCTTAACAACTTCCAAATAAAAAATTAATAAATGTCAGCGGAAAACAAATTTTGTTCTTTTTTGATGGGCTCAAATTTATTTTTTCCCTTTTGGGTAGGTTATTTTTTATAAAATTCTATGATTTCCTTACTTTGCTTTTTATTCAATGTTAGGTGAGTTTGGCTACTGTGATTTTTGTAGCCAGTCAGAAAGCGTTATCTGCTGAAGTAAAAGCAGTAATTAAACAGCAGCTTGAAAGTGTCTCTAATGGATGGACTGTATACCGGATTGCCAGACAGGCATCCAGAATGGTATGTATGATCATTTTACGTGGACTAGATTGGTAGAAATATCAGATTATAAACCTTAAATAGTGTGATTATTAGTCAGAGTCAAAACGGAAAATAAAGATGGGAGTACCTTTTAGTCATGGGTTTGAAAGCCATCAAGGAAAGGACCTAATTTTTAACTTTTCATATATATATTAATAGTGTAAATTGTGTATTAATAGTATATGTATAAATGTGTTGTAGGTATAAATTAGGTAAAGTTCCACAGGAATATCAAAAATCTGAGCTCTTTCTGGCTATTGGATGTTAATGCCACTTTGATTTTGCTGTATATCTTCATAACGAAGGCTACCTCCCACTACTGCTTCTGTCTGCCTTTATAAATACACCACGTCTTTCTTATCATCCTCTCTCCACTGGATCATTGTTTAGTAGAAACGGGAAAGATGTAGTATGCTGTACCTTTCTCGGGTTTGAGAGGAAATGTTGAGCTTTGAGAGGACAAAATCCATTGGGGAGAAGTCTGGAGGGCAAAGTTTGAGAAGCAGTACTCTAGGTGATTGGATTGAAGCACATGTTCTCAGTTTTGCAGTGTTTCTCAGATAGGAGGGGGTGCACTATTGGCAAGATAATTCGCTGTACCAGACTGTCTCAAGCATCCAAGCATTGCAGGACATTATTAGCATTCCTGGCCCCTAGGCATTGAATGGCAGTCATACACCTACTCCCCCTCCCCACCCCCAGTCATCTGGAGAACCAAAACCAGCTTTATATGTTTATACAGTCCTGCCCCTCTTAATAATCACTTGATGGAATTTACTGGAGTTCCCCTCACCCCCACTAAATAGCTTACCCAGAAAGACATACAATAAATATTTATACTTTATTTTGGACTAAAATTTTGGACTTAGGTTATAGTTCCTTCTGTTTTTTTTTTGTTCATTTGTTTTTGTTTTTTTTGTCTTTTAATAAAGAACTTTAGGCACTATGTTACATAAAAGCAGCTCAGCATATTTTCTCTGAGGAAATATTTAGACTGCATCTCAACGAATTATATAATAGGAAGAATGATAAAACTTCTCCAAGGTTTCAGTTTGTCTTTTAGCTGCTGCATCAACTATTTCAAGTGTAAGAATCTCACCATATGCCTCTTTTTTTTTTTTCCCCCAGGGTAATCATGACATGGCCAGAGAGCTTTATCAGAGTTTGCTGACTCAGGTTGCCTCAGAACACTTCTACTTCTGGCTGAATAGTTTGAAGGAGTTCTCACAGGCAGAACAATGTCTCACTGGATTGCAAGAGGAGAATTATAGTTCAGCACTTTCTTGCATTGCTGAGTCTTTAAAATTCTACCACAAAGGGATTGCTTCCTTAACAGTAAGTCCTTTTAATTGTCCTTTAGTGATGATGACTTGTGTGCAAATGGTCCCCTTATCTTTTTGAGTTACCCTTTTTTAACTACTGTGAAAAACTTCTAATGTATATAATTTGGCAATATCAAATAATAAATAGGGTCTGGAAGTAAACCTTAATACACCCTCCCAACATCCATAGCTTCATATAAAAGTTTACCATTTTGTTTTTATAAAGTATTGGATACCACAGTGAGAGGATTGCTGAATCCATGCAGAAAGTGTAATTGGTATAGATCTGGGATCCTTTCTTTTCCAGACTTCTATTAGTAAGACCCCAATCTGGATCACTACCACCATCAAACATAAAAACTCGCCCCCCTCTCCCATCTCTTATGCCATTTTCTCTGGCAAAAAAGTGAAGGAGTTGCAGAGAGAGCAGACCCTTAACATTTCTTATATTGTCTTGAAATTAGTTAAATTACCAAGTAAAAACCTATTCCATAAAATGAGCATTTTCTGAATTAACTCAAGGAGTTTTTCCTCATAAGAGTAGAGTTTATAAAGTCAACATTAAACATTTAAAAAATATTGTCATACAACATTTAAAATTATATTTGTTTAAATAGGGCTATAATACTTTCAGTACTTAATCACATACATTTATCACATACCTAAAATATTTTAATGGTGTGCCATCCCAAAAGAAATGCTTCAAAGTAGAACAAAGATTAAGTAGATATCACAAAAGAGACAAAAAAATTCTGTCTACTATGGGGCACATAGTTTTTGAAGTATGATTTTTTTTTTTACAAGGATCAATTGCCTAATGTTTAAGACAATAATGTCTCCTCTCCATTTTATTTTTTAATGCATTTTTTTATTGTGAACTTTAACATGTATACGTAACAGTGATAACTTTAAAAGTATGACTCAAGAAGTAGTTAGAGAATCAATTTCAAAGAATGTCATGAATCACAGTTCCCCAACTTCAGCTGTTTCCATTATTGTAAAATATAGCATATGTTCTAGTTTGCTAATGCTGCTGGAATGCAAAACACCAGAGATGGATTGGCTTTTACAAAAGTGGGTTTATTTGGTTACACAGTTACAGTCTTAAGGCCGTAAAGTGTCCAAGGTAACACATCAGCAATCGGGTACCTTCACTGGAGGATGGCCGGTGGTGTCCGGAAAACCTCTGTTAGCTAGGAAGGCAAGCGGCTGGCCTCTGTTCCAAAGTTCTGGTTTCAAAATGGCTTTCTCCCAGGGTGTTCCTCTCTAGGCTGCAGTTCCTCAAAAATGTCACTCTTAGTTGCACTTGGGATATTTGTCCTCTCTCAGCTTCTCTGGAGCAAGAGTCTGTTTTCAACAGCCGCCCCCAAACTGTCTGTCATCAGCAGCTCCTGTGCTTTCTTCAGAGTGTCCCTCTTGGCTGCAGCTCCTCTTCAAAATGTCACCCTCAGCTGCACTGAGTTCCTTCTGTTATGTTAGCTCAATTATATGGCTCCACTGATCAACTTAGACCCACCCGGAATGGTGCAGCAACACTTCCATGGAAATTATCTGATCAGCATCATCACCCACAGCTGGGTGGGGCGCATTCCAAAGAAACACTCAAAGAATTACAGTCTAATCAACACTGATAACATCTGCCCACACAAGATTACATCAAAGATAATGGCATTTGGGGGACACAATATATTCAAACTGGCACAACATACATACAGAAAGGTGTCAACTTTCGATGTACAGCTCAACAAGCAGTTATATAGGTAATTTCAAAAATTGTTATGGGTTACAGTTCCACAGTTTCAGTTCTTTCCTTATTATGCAATATAGAGTATACACAGCACAATTCAACAAATAGCAATAGAGCAAATTTCAAAGGATGCTGTAGGTTACAGTTCCATGTCATCTACCTCCTTCCAGCTGGTCTACACCCCAGCATCCAAATATATATATATATATATATATATATATGTAAGTTTCAGTATTCATAGAGCTCTGTCAAATCCTATCATGCCTGTTGCTACCCCTTCCTCTCAATCTCCTTCTCCATCTTCAGGGGTGTCTAGGCAGTGGACACCCTAACTTGTTCATATTGAAAGGGGATGTCAACAGGCTGGGGAAGGGGGGCTGCATCTGATTGTTCTTAAGGAGGCTGCTGGATTTTAGGACTTGTCTGGCATAGGAACAATGGTGGATTTAACTTCCTGAGAGATAAAACTTAGTGAGTGAATCTTTTAGAGAATCTCAGGTACAAACCTAGGCATTTGGGGACTACTTTTGGTAAGGGCATAGCATACCGTGACCATATGGGATATCTAGCTGGAGCTTGCAAAAGAGAAACCTCCAGGGTAGCCTCCCAACTCTATTTGGGGTCCCTTAGCCACTGTGACTTCAGCTTATTACCTTTCTTTCTCCCCCTTTTGGTCAAGTAGGCATTTTCAGTCCCTCGCTGCCAGGGCCAGGCTCATTCCTAGGAGTCATGTCCCACGTCACCAGGGAGATTCATTCCCCTGGGAGTCATGTCCCTCATAGGAGGGGAGATTAATGAATTTATTTGCCAAGTTGGGCTTAGCAAGAGACAGGCCACATCTGAGCAACAAAACAGGTTCTCTGGAGGTGCCTCTTAGGCGTAATTATAGGCGGGCTCAGCCTCCCATTTACAACCCTAAGTTTCACAAGAGCAAGCCTCAAGTCAAGGGCCTGATTTATTTAGTGGGTTCTTAATTTCACTTAATATGTATTCTATCCCAAGATAAACAGTTAGTTTCTTACATTATCTTCACTTACTTGTACAATCCTCATCACTATCAACTTTGAACGATTATCATAACATAATGCATCCCAGAGCTCTTATCAACTGCGAATTATTCATCCCTAGTATTAGTGTAGTGTTGGTGAGATACTCTTATTAAATATAGTCTTTAATTTGTAATGGGTAGTTTTTCCATATACCAACCACTCTGTTTCCTCTCCATTTTAAAGGGTAGCATTGACTCCGTGAATTCTTCCCTCTTGATTATTCTGGGAAAAAGGTTTGTTGCCCATGGCAAATGGTTCAGATTAATAGGATTATTTCATTTTCTAGTTTATGTGGAATATAAAATTATTATTCTGCCATGATAAGTAATGGTAAGAACTTTGAAACAACGGGCTCCCAAAACAGTGAAGCAGATACAATTATGTTTTTTTAAAATTCTGTTGAATATTTAATACTTTTAATGATTTATGTGGTATGTCTTTAATGAGGCTTGGCAGTAATTAAGGACTGAATTCTGGCATAAGACAAAAGCACTCAATTGACATCCTTGTCTTCGTCTACATTCTGCCGTTAATACGGTGTGACCATAGGCAGGGCTTTGGGCCTCAAATTTTCTCCCTTTTTTTTTTTTTTTTTTTTTCCCCCTTTTAATTTTTATTGAGATTGTTCAGATACCATACAATTATCCAAAGTTCCAAAGTGTACAATCAGTTGCCCCTGATACTCTCATACAGCTGTGCATCCATCACCACTCTTAATTTTTGTTCAATTTTAGAAACTTTCAGTACTCCGGACAAGAAATAAAATGAAAGATGAAAAAAAAAAAAAAGAAACTCAAATCCTCCCATATCCCTAACCATCCCCCCTGAATTGTTGACTTGTAGGGTTGGTATAGTACATTTGTTACTGTTTATGAAAGAACATTTGAAGTACTACTTACTGTAGTATATAGTTTGCAATAGGTATATATTTCTTCCCTATATGCCCCTCTATTATTAACTTCTAATTATATTGTCATACATTTGTCCTGGTTCATGGAAGAGATTTCTAATATTTGTACAGTTAATCATAGAATTTGCCCACCATAGGATTCAGTTTTATACATTCCAATCTTTTGATCTCCAGCTTTCCTTCTGGTGACATATATGACTCTGAGCTTCCCCTTTCCACCTCATTCATGCACTCAAATTTTCTCCTTTTGAAGTGAAAAGGTTTTTTTTATTCAACAGACTTTAAGCACTATTTTTCAGACACTGTGCTTTGGGGTATAAAAAACAAGGAATGATTTTCCACTTGAGAATAGTCTAGAGGGAAAGGCAGTGTGATCCTTACAGGTATTTGAAACTTCCCACATTTCTGATTCTACCACATTATCAGTTGATAAGCTGTTCATTTGGCAAATGTGGGTTTGACAGTAGTTTTCAGTCTCTTTAACTGAGCAGATGTGAGCATGGGGGAGTGCCCTTTTACTTTCTGATGCATGAATAATCCATACTTGAAATCGTGCAGCTGTGAGGATCAAGCTTTTTATGTGCTTTAGCCAAACTAAACAGTCGCTCAAAATTCTGTGCTTATGGGAACCCTATAGCAGCATTGCACATTTAATTTCCTAACACAGTGATTAATAGACTTGTCTTACTTCTTAAGAATGAAAATTTAAAAAGCATTTCTATTAGTTTTTTATGCTGTGTAACAAATTACAAAGTTAGTGTCTTAAAACACATTTGTTTATTATTTCACAGTTTTAGTGGGTCAGAAGTCTGAGTGTGGCTTAGCTGGGTCCTCTGCTCTTGGTCTCACAAAGGTGCAATCAAGGTGTTGGCCAGGGCGAATCTCATCTGAGGCTCAGGGACCTCTTTTAAGCTCGTGCAGTTGTTGGCAGAATTCACTTTGTTGCAGCTGTAGAGCTTGGGGGAGCTTGCGTCTTCAAGATCAGTAGGAGAATCTCTCATTTCTAGACTCTCTTTTAAAGGGCTCTCATGATTAGGTCAGGTCCATCCAGAGTAATCTCCCTTTTCTTTAACTTGAAGTTAGTTCATTAGGAACCTAAATTATATCCTCAAATTCAATCACTTTTGCCATATTCCATTAGTTAGAAGCAAGTTAACAGGTCCTGCCCACACTCAAGGTTAGAAGATTATGCAAAAGTATGAATACCAAAAGGTGGGAATCATAAGAGCCATTGTAGCATTCTGCCTAAATGGTGTTTTTTATTTTTGTTGTTGTTAAATATTGACTTAAATATATACATATTTTGTAGGGTATGAAAACAAACACTACAACACCCCATTTAGTAAATGGATCATTGAAATTCCTTAGTGCTCCTCCATGTTTGTGTACCTTTTCCTACCCCACAAAGGTAACCATTGTCCAGAATCTTGTATTTGCCATTCCCTTACCTTTCTTTATAATTTAGCATCCTTTTTTGGTAACTCTAAATAAGGTGTTGTTTTATGTTATGTGTTTTTGAGTTTTTTATAAAAAAGAATTACATGTTTTTTCTTTGACTGGTTTTGATCATCTAAATTATGTTCCTAGAATTCATTTGTCTTTTTGCATGAAGCCGTAGGCCATTTTAACTGCTGTGTACTTCTGCATTGTATGACTGTCCATCAATTTATTTTCCTATTCTAGGGTTGATGAACATTTGGGGTTTTCTAGTTTGGGGAGGATTACAGACAGTAGTGCTGTGTACATTCTTGCATGTTTTTTGATGCACCTATGCAAGGATTCTTGAGGTCACTAGTTGTCAACCAGGGATTGTTTTTTGCTGCCTAAAACATTCTTATTCTTACTCTTCCACCTTGTCCTCCTCTTCCTCTCTTTTACTTGATTAACTGCTATGTATCCTTCAGGTTGCAGCTTAAATGCTACTTTTTCCATGCAAGACCTGATCCTTTTGGACTAGGTTCTTCCTTGCGTCCTATAAATCTTCTTTCATAGCACTAACCATACTTTATAATTGTGGCTTGTTCTGTTGTCTTTTTCTCTGGACGCTTGAGTTCCGTGAGGATAGAGACTGCGTCTGTCCTTTTCCTTATTTTGTACAGAGTACTTAGTAAGGTGGCAAAATCTGGGTTTAGTAGGATTGATCCTATCATTCATTATCATTACACCAATTTCCTCAAACAATGTGTCAGTCTTTCATCCATCTTATTCTAAGCAGAGTGTCAGATACCTACAGAAAAATACATAGCTTGGTTAATAAATCATAAAGAAGACTCATTGTGCCCCCCTTCCAGTCACAGTATTCACCCTTCTACCTAGAGCCAACCATTATTTTGATTTCTAGAACTATAGATTGGTGTTTGTTTTTTCAACCTTATTTAAGGAATCATGCAATATGTTTTTTTTTTATTCTAACTTACTTTACTTAGCATTATGTTTGTATGTTTCATTCACGTTTTCTGTTGTATATTATAGTGGTTCCTTCTCTGTGGTATTTCACTGTATAACTATTATACAATCTGTGTTTCCATTTTATTGTTGAAGAACATTTAGGTTATTTCCAGTTTGGAGCTATTGAGAAGAGGCTGTGAATGTTCTTATACACATCTTTTGGTAGAGGTGTCCATTTCTTCTGGGTGGTGGTGCTGGGTTATAGGAAATGCTTAGGTTCAGCTTTTATAGATACTGCCAACAGTTGCCCATGGTATTTCCAACTTACACTCTTACCACTATGCCTTTTGGGGTTCATAGTGCTTCTTGAATCTATAACTTGATGACTTTGCCCAGTTTTGGAACATCTGGCCTTTGTCTCTTCAAATATTGCTTCTGGTGCCTTTCTTTTTCATTTGGGTCTCCCAGTAAACATATGTTAGTTCTTTTTACCAGGTTGTATAAATCTCTTAACATTCTTTTCTGCATTTTCCATCTTTTTTTCTTTTTATACTTTACTCTAAATGTTTTCTTCTGACCCATTCAGTAATTTTCTCTTCAGCTGTGTCTCCTATCAACCCATTCATTGGATATGTAATTTCATTTATTGTATTTTTTTTACACTTCTGGAATTTCCATTTGATTCTTTTATATTTTCCAGTTCTTTGACAGGATTCTCCACCTTGTCATTTAATTTATTTAACATATTGATCATAGTTCTTTTTAAATTCGTGTCTGATATCTCTTGTGGTTTGTGTTTTTTTTCCCTTTTTCCCCCCTTGGTTTGATGAAATTTGTCCTTTTTGAATGCTTATTTTGTACTATCTTTTGGACAGAATACGTGAAAATCACAGTGATTACATCATCCAGAGCCTAAGTATTCTTTCTTTGCTCCTAGCATGCAGTTAGGCTAAGGACGGATCATCTTAATCCAACCAAGAATTGAACTAATTCCAAGCTAGACTTAAGTCTTTGTGAAGCCAGTATATTTTTGTTTTGTCTTGACTCCTAGGGGTATAGCCCTTTGTTCTTTCAACCAGAAGCCTGACGTGTTTGTTTTCCATAGCCGCTCTTTCTAACCATGTGAGACCACCAAAAATGCTGCTTAATTTCTCATCCTCCCAGTAGAAGTTTTCAGATTAACAAATGGCACCAAATGTCAGTTTTGCTTCCTTGAGTTTCCTTCCCTTCTCTCCATGATATGGGCTGTATAGTTCTTGCTGCCTTAGTAGTTCTTCAGTGCTTTCAAATACATGTTTTTAATATTTTGTTCATTTTTCATAGTTGTTCTTAGCAGAGGGTTAGTTCTAGTTCACCATTACTTGAAGTTTGGCTTTGTCTCTTAAAAACTGAGCTTATCAGGTAGTTTTTTCTTCAACCACACTGGTTTCTTTAGCTAGTCCATTTAGAAAACAGAATGTTGTACTACAAATCAGAAATTCAGTGAAATAGTATTATGTGCTAATTTAACACAAATTTAACTCTGCGTGTTTAGCAAAAAGAAAAGACATAAAGAAGAAAAACAACAGTTGAAATAGGGGAAGAAAAATAGCAGTTCAAGTAGTGAGAACGCTTTGGCTAGCCATTCTTCTCTATTAGCTTATATCCCAGAGTGAGCATTAGAAGGAAACTTTGAGTCTGCTGTTCCCTCATCTCAATAGACTGAACTTGCTGGAAATAATTCTTTCCTAAAGAATTTCAGGAGTAGTTTTGATTGTATACAATTTTTGTTTTTCCTGCTGACCTTAGAACCCAACATCCATTTAAGCTTTAACTACACTGTAAAGAAAAGTAAATATATATTCCTTTTGTTTCTCATTGGTATTAATCATTTCTGTAATTTAAATTTTCTTTTGCCTTTATATTGTCTTTTAAAGTCTGTCTATTATGTAAAATCTATCTTTTCTCTGTTTTTTTTGAACACATATGCTGTATCTAGAGTTGCTTTCTTCGGTATAAAACAGTCCAAGACTGCACAATTATTGTCAAGGTTACTATCTTATATCATCAATCAAATATTTCTTGTTCGTCAGAAATAAATCCAGAGTGACAGCAAATCTCCCTCATTATCTATATCTTACCTCTCTTTCAGTTTTACAATGTGTGGTAGAACAGTTTTCCAGTGTTTTTTTTTTTGTGTGGTAAGATGGTCTGTACTATATTTATAGTATCCTATACATCTCCTTGTACCCCTGAACCTTCTAAAGTTGCTGACAAGCAGTAAATTGAAAATAGCAAGCAGCAGCTTAAGGGACTTGGGGATAAGGGTTGGATTTATCCTCCCATAAGATCAAATCAAATCTAACTTAAGAAATTTAAAACAACTGGAATGATCTCTTTAATTAGGCTATTTCATGGCTAAAATAAAACATCCCAAAAGTCTAAAAACCATAAAGTTAAATATATTCAGTATACTTATTATCTCTAGCTTAGATAAAATACTTCAAGGGCCTTTGTCATTTTGAGAGAGATAGTAGATCAAGTGTGTGTTCTGACAAAGGATGTACAGAGTGGCTTGCTATTTTGAAGAATAAAATTTGACCGCTACCAAATATTAAAACCTATCACTTGACAATTAATAGTAGAGAGAACTACACTAAGGTAGATATGTGCTCTTGACCAGACGGATAATATTGTAACTGACTTCTAGAATCCCAAAGCCACATGCCTGGCTCTCCTGCTAAAAGAATAATATGAGAGTACATAAGAAACAGTATCAGCACGTTTCAAGTAGTTGTGTCATAGAGGAAAATTAATTTCACTATGCCTCCATTTATTATTAAATTAGCAAATTTTAGTATGTTCCTTTTATTGAAAGCACAGTGGTAGGTTCTCTGCTAGGGCAGTTGGTAAATAGTTGGATATTACTTTAGTTCTTTGCCCACACTGGCTTGACTAACCGTTCTTTAACCCTTCTACCTAGTTAATGCTACTGTTGGCTATCCATAACTTAACTCCTGTCACCCTTCAATACTGACTGAAAACATACTTGTATTATATATAAGCTATTTTTCCTTAGTTGGCCTCTCTGTGCTTTCTAAAATGTGCACTCAGAAATCATTTTTAAAATTAATCTGGACTAGCAGTCTAAGAAGGCAGTTTTGAGGCAATGTTCTTTTTAAATGATTGTTTGGAAACACTTTTTTTTCCCCTTATCTTTCTTTTCCTCCTCACTCCTCCCCGACTTTAAAAAAAAATCTGTTAATGACTCAAGTGATAGGAATTTCAGATTAGAAAGGTGTAAGGGTATTTGGGGGGAATGATGATGTCCTTACAGCATCCCTTATAAGATGATATTTTGTTAATGATGGTCTAGCCACCTCTTGAGTTGTAGGGTCTCTGTGAATGTAGGAAATAAGGAGCCTTTGAATGTTATTGGAATGCCCCGTTTTTCAGTGCTGATATAAATAACAGTAAGTTTTTCTTTCTAACCTTACATAATTTCCCTTATAATTTATGTGTTGATCCATCAGTGTTAGTACTACTTCTCATTTGTACAAACTGACAAATACTTAGTACTGTACCACTGTTGGGTTCACTTTGTCTTAATTTTTTTTTCCAGGCTGCCAGTACACCACTGAATCCTTTAAGTTTTCAGTGTGAATTTGTAAAACTCAGGATTGACCTTCTGCAAGCCTTCTCTCAACTTATCTGTACTTGTAATAGCCTAAAGACAAGTCCCCCACCTGCAATTGCCACAACAATTGCCATGACCTTAGGAAATGACCTTCAGAGATGTGGTCGCATCTCCAATCAGGCATGTCTTAACTTTATTTTCAGTGCAGTTTTTATTTACGTTTCAGAGGTTTTTGAGGTTGGTTGTAAGATAAGAAATTCTGAAAGTCAGTGGTTAGACTCATAGATATTAAGCGTCAAATGTTTATTAACTCATCTGTCTTGCCAGAAATAGGCTGTTACTAGAGAGTACGACAAGGTGATTGATGATGTCTCACTAGCTGCTATGTATTTATATAAAAAGAAAAGGTTTGCATTTTAGAGTAATTTGAGAATGTTTATAACTCTGTTAATTATTTCAATGGAACTTGAAGCTAAAAATGCAAATGTTTCTTTTTCTGTATATCACATATAACTTGTGAACATGCATTGTTTTGTTTGCCATCTTTATGGATTTTATTTAACAAGGTTTATAAAAATGAATGGAATGACAATGAAAGAGTTCAGGTGTTTTTTTGGATTTTTATTGTTTGAGTATGGTTTTTGTTACATTTTGATTTTTTTGTTGTTTATACAATAATGATAATATGTTTGTCATAATTGATCATTTTCCTTCTTTACAGATGAAACAGTCAATGGAAGAATTTCGAGGCCTTGCATCCCGATATGGGGATCTTTATCAGGCATCTTTTGATGCTGATTCAGCAACTTTGAGGAATGTAGAACTATATCCTATTTTCTTATTTGGGGAAGGAGTCCTTTTAAATGTAGAGTAAATACTTCAGTTATGCTTAATTACAAAATTACATAAGCCTACAGATTTATTATAATTAATAATGTCCCCTTTGAAATCTAGTATGAGCAGTGTATGTTTACTTTTTAAATCCAACCAAGCTTTAAGAGAAAGTGGTGACCCACAGGTGATCTTTTGTCACCTCTAGGAAGAGCATCCATACACATATCCTACCAGTGTTACATAGTGTGTGCTCATTTGTGCTACAGAGGACAACACAGTACATTTTTCCACTAGACAACCATTTTCTGTTTTACTTTTTTGCATGGTTAACAGCTCTGGTTCCCACCACCTTTATTAATCATCTATTCAATATTTTAGTCATTACTTTAATTCCCTAAACCCTCTTTAAGTTCTCCATATTTACTTATTAGCAGCCTCAAATCCTCTTTGAAACAAGGCAAGAAAAATCATTTTTTAATTTATAGGACTTATAAATTAGTAGTTCTTGGCATTTTGGTTTATTGATTGAAAATCAGTGAATGCTCTGGATCCTCTGCCCTACAAAACGTGTGTGTATATACATATGTGTGTGTGTGTGTGTGTGTATGTGTGTGTGTGTGTGTGCAAATACACCCCAAAATTTGCATGTAATTTCAGAGTTGTTGACTGATCCCTTGAGTCTCAGTATATGAGCCTCTGGTGTAAAAGCATTCTGAAGACCATTGATTTTTTTAAACTTTTATTAGTGAAACCTTTTTGTTTGTTTGATTCAGAGTTTTACCCAGAAACCCTCTATATCTAAAACATTTAAAAAAAAAAAAAAAAAAAAACAGTTACTGTAATTGAATCAAGGGAGCCTAGCGCCTGTTGTTTGGTTTCCTCTTCCCCCATGAGACAACCTTTCAAATGTCCTTCTTGGAGCATTTTGAGAACCACTATTATAGACAGCATGTTATCCCTTAAATGGAAATTGAACCTCAGACCCTTTGAGTCAAAAACATTGTGGTTACCATCCTAATCTTGACTGTCATTTAATATTCAGATGATAAAATCTATAGTGGATTTCTTTATTTTCATGTATAACCTTAACATTAATCCAGACAGCAGCAGAGCTGTTTACTGATATCTCACACAATTGAAGCCCTAATTTTGGATCCAGAAACAGCAAGGTAATTCTAATAGTTTACATTACAAAAATCTTTCAGATATGCCAGTTTGAAACTGTTATGTACCCAAGGAAAGACTATGTTCTTTAATGCAATCTTGGCGGGGGGAGGGGGGAGCAGACTTATTATGTGTGGGATCTTTTGATTAGGTTGTTTGCATGGAGATGTCTCTCACCCGGTTGTGGGTGAGACATTTTGATTAGATTATTTCCATGGAGGTGTGGCCCCACCCATTCAAGGTGAGTCTTAATTAGCTTACTGGAGTCCTTAAGAGGAGCTCAGAGGCCAACATAGACACAGATGCTTGGAGATGCAGACACAAAGACATTTGGAGATGCTGAGCTAAGAGATGCAGCCCAGGAATAGCTAAAGAGGGTCCCCAGACCCTTAGAGAGAGATGCCGTGAGAGAATAAGCAAAGATGCACAGGAACTGAGAGAGAGAAGCTAAGAGTGACAGAAGCCCAGAGACTTTTTGGAGAAAGCCATTTTGAAACCAGAATCCAGGAGCAAAGGACCAGCAGATGCCAGCCACGTGCCTTCCCAACTGACAAAGGTGTTCTGGATGCCATCGGCTTTTCTTCATTGAAGATATCCTCTTGTTGATGCCTTAGTTTGGGCACTTTTATAGCCTTAGAACTGTAATTTTATAATGTAAAAAATCCCCTTTATAAAAGCCAATCCATTTCTGGTATTTTTGCATTCCGGCAGCTTTCGTAAACCGCAACAATTACCTATTCATCTACAACAATGCTGTAGAAGGAAAAGATACTATAGAAGAAGAAACAAAAAGGATGATCTCCACCAGCATTACCCAAAGACACATACTAGTGTCCAAATCTAGCTCCATTATTTACTGGCCTCCTGCCTCTTTTTTTTTTTTTCCTAAATACTAATTTGGAGAAATAATCGAGAGGGACTTCTCTATCCTATTTAAACATTTTCTATTATATACTTAATTAAACTTTGCTGTGGAAAAATTGAGCTAATAATACAATTAAACTTTAACTTGAGATTTTTATTCTTTGGTTTCCCAAACAAAAATTCCTTCTTTTGCTTTATTACAGTTCTTCTCCTCTCCCCATTAACTAAATAATTGTTCAAAACATTTTTGTTAATGAATGAGCCTTTCATTTTTCTCCATTGTAGTATTCTGTTTTTGAATAGTGGAATCCTATTTATAATAACAATCTAGTATGACCTGTGATTCTAAGATCAGCCTCCTCAAAGAAAATATAGTCAACAAAGCAGTTTAAGTGTCTCTCCCCTAAAGCATTGACTTGCCATATCTTTTCAAAAGGGTAATAACAAGATCCTTAACTTCTGTTTAAAAGTAGTAGCTATTCTCAGACTAAGTCACTTGGTCCCTCCTCATCTAATCTATTTTAATATCTTTGTGACATACTAATTTTCAGGTTTTTTTTCCACTTATCCTACTCTTATCTGTGTTTGTTTTCCCCTCAAACATGGAATATTCTTTTTCTGTAAGCCAAGTTACTTCCCTTTTAAATTTCAAAATTGTCCTTGAATAATTCACATCTTTCACAGAGTTTTTCCTAAGTAATTAGTATATCTGGCTCACACTATCTTTGATCATGCCATACTCACTTTACCTCTTCAGTACACATATGTCGTTGTATTATTGATTATTGTGTTTAATGTTTTCCCTAAATGACTTTACCAGAGAGATAGGTGCATTGTCTGCAGGAATGGTATAAAAGGAGTTATCTATACATCTCACACATCCCCCAGCACCCCTTCCTACCACCCTTTTCTACTCTTCTCCATCCCCACCCATCCTTAAACCCATTCCCCTAGCCTCTGCCCTTCACAGCAGTGAAAAATTAGAAAATTGGAAAAAAAAGCTTTTACCTTGAATGATAGTGCTTTGGGTCTCTCATGCTCAATAATGTACAACTGCAAGGTGTGGAATCCTTCTGAAAGTTCTGTTCTTAGTATTGTATACTATTGTGACTTCTAAATAAAGAAGGACCTGCTGCTGAGAAGAACCTTGAGAAGGTGAAGCATACCCAGAATTATTCTCTAAAAGTAGAGTTAATTGACTGTATCACTATGGTTTTTATAAAAGTCTGTCTATCTCTTCTATAATGTAGATGATTTTGGGGGGAGAGGAGACCTTGTCTTGTTCAACTTGTATCTCCAATAACTAACATAGTGTCTGAGCCAGTATATTCAATAAATGTGGCCCGGAAGGGGTAGATGTTTGTGACTTAGGAATGTTATCATCCATCTTACACCATCTTTGCAAGATTGTCAAGAAAATGTATTTTGAGATACTCATCTATTATGTCCTTCTACGCTAGCTTTTTCTTCACTCTTTATGATTCCTTTGCACTTAACATTTATTTCCACTGCCTATTAAATAAGAAAATGACTACTAGCCATGACAGAGCAGGTAGTACTAGACTTTCCTTCCTGCTGTAAACAACTAGAAAACTGGATAAAACATGAACCATCTGTTTTTGGACATTGGACAATAGGAAGCACAGGAATGTAAGCACTGGGAGAGACACAAATGAGGTAAGACCTACCACAGTCCCTGCTTTCTGTCTGGAGGCACTTTATAAACTGCTGCTAAAGGAGGAATCCAAGCAGAACATGGTGGTCTTGCTTAGTTGAAGATGCAGTGATCAAGGTTCGGAGAACCTGAGGAAGCTAGAAATTGCAGGTAAGGGTACAGAAGGGGGAAGAAGCTTCCCAGAGAAAGAGTTTCAGAAATTCAGACTAGAATACCAAACTGAATACCAGACTGTGTTGGCTAAATACCAAACTGTGAAACCTTCATAGGCTAAGCAAACCATGACTACTAGGAAAAGAATAATTACCAGGAAACTATAAGCTGAACAATTATCAGAGCTGATAAGGACTGAGTCATGTTTGAGTTCCAACCAGCCAAATTGGAGAGAGCTTCGGAACACCCATGGTACTGAGGAGACACATAAAGGGGCATGACACATGTGTAGCAGGACAGCAGTAGTTCTAAAGTAAAGACTACTCTATACCTGTCCTAACAAAGCTTTTAAATAAACTTAGAAAAAATTCAAGCTGATGTACAAGTAACTTGACTGTCTACCAAAAAAAGTTAACATTCATTAAAGATAACAAAAACCAAAAGCTCAGCACTATAAGAATCACAAGAGTAGTATCCAATTACTAGGCATGTGAAGAAGCAGGAAAATATGACAAGTTACCACAAGAAAATTTAGTGAATTAGAAAACATACTTAGAAATGACGAAGGTAATCGAATTAACAGGCTCAGACCATAAAATGGCTACTATAAATATTACCAGAGATTTCAAGGTAAATGGTTAACATAATGAGAAGAACCAGATGGAATTTCTAGAGCTGAAAAATACAATATTTTTATTTTGCTTTTCTTTTTGAGGAATAATTTTGATGGATATAGAATTCTAAGTTGACTAGGTTGGCCTTAACAGTAAATTAGATACTGCAAAAGAAAAGATCAGTGAACTTGAAGACATAGTAATAGAAACAGAAACTATCCAAACTGGAACAGATTAAAAAGACTGACAAAAAGGAACAAAATCAAAATTGACCTGAGGCATAATATCAACTGGACTCAATACCATGTCATTGGAGTCTTAGAAGGAGAGAAAAGGGAGGCCAGGAAAAATGTTTTAAAAAATAATAACTGAAGTTTCCGAATTTAATTAAAACTATAAATCCACTGATTTGGAAAAGAATCCCAAGCAGAATACACATAAAACCACAACAAGGCACATATTATAATCAAGTTGCTGAAAAACAATGATAAAGAAGTGGCCAGAGAAAGAAGACTGTTATGTACAGGGGAAGAAAGGTAAGAATAACCATTGATTTCTCATTAGAAATAATGTTAGCCAGAAGAAAATTGGAGCAACATCTTTTAAGTCCTGAAAGAAAGAAAAAAAATGCCAAACTAGTGTTTTATTCACTAAAAATATCCTACAGTAATTAAGCCTAAATAAAGCCACTTTCAGACAAAATATAAGAAAATTTGTCACCAGCAGACGTGCACTACAGAAATGTTAAAGGAAGTTCTGGCGGAAGAAAAATTACTTCGGATATAAATTTAGATTCACAAAATAATTCAAGAGCACTAGAAATGGGGTGAATATGGGGATAAATTTTTATAACAGATTGTTCTTCTCGTTCTTTAATTTTAAGAAAAACAAGCAAAAGTAATAATGTTTTTGGGGGTTATAACATGTAGAAGCAAAATGTATAAAATAACAAATGAAAGGAAGAGGGAAGTGACAGTAATATAGTGGTAAGATTTTTACACTTTACATGAATTGGTATATTATTTGAAAGTAAATTGTGATAAATTAAGAATAAATATTTTAAACTCTGTGGGGCAACCACTGAAAAATAAACAAGCCAGTAGAGGAGATAGAATGGAATACCAAAAAGAAAAAAATATATGCAATCCAAAAGAAGGCAGAGAAAGAGGGAAAAAGGAAGAGAACAAATGGAGAAAGTAGAAAACAAATCATGAAATGGTATACTTAAACCCAGTCATACCAGTAATTACAGTAAATGTAGATGGCCTTATTCTAAATAGATTGTCAAAATGAAGACAAAAGCAACAACCTCTATGCTTACTACAAAAAAAAAAAATTAAGACCCAGATGGATTAAAACGGGGGCAGGAGGCTGGACAGGAGTGTGGAGGGACTGATGGACACTTGGTCAGGTAGCCTGGCATCACGGAGTGCAGGCCATGGGCTGGGGGGATGGGCTGGGTGGGTCTTCCCACTTCACAACATAGAGACAAGGCTCTGAGGCTTCCAAGGGCTTGGCTTGGACCACAGTTGGCTGGGCTGCAGTTTCCTAATGGAGCTCTTGTCTGGGTCAGTAACTGGGGGGGACTCTTCCACCTGCCCATGTCTCAGGGCATCCACACCTCCCCTGCCAAGTGAGGCAGGGCAGTGTTCATGGCAAGGAGCACAGAAGAGGCCCACCTCAATTCCTGTGCTCAACATGAATGCCCTGTCAGTGAGCAGACTGCGGCCATTGCCACCAAGCTCCATTGCCACCATGCTTACCTTCCTGCCACTGGAGGTCATCTAACTTACTGGTGCCTGAGCTTAAGCTGGGACCTGGCAGGGCAAAGCCACTCCTTTAGGGACCCTGACGGTCTTTGTTGACAGCCCCTCTATCTGACCAAGAACCGGGACTTCCAGTACAGCCAGTGGAAACTCAGCGCCATCAAGGTCCTTCTGACCAAAAGCAACTCAAACAATTGCATTGCTTGGCACCAGGTACATGGTTATTTTACCACGGTGGACCTGGGCCAGGTGAGCAGCTTCTACATCAACCAACTTCATCTTTGGCTACTCAGGCCACACCGAGAACTCTGGCAAGCCTTTGGAGAGGAACTTCTACACAGACATTGTCTCTGCCTGACAGGCTCTGTGTACATAGCATGGTATCAGCCCCAACAGCATTATCCTTTATGGGCAGAGCATCGGCAAGGTGCCCACTGTGGACCTGGCATCACATTTCTAGTGCACTACCGTCATGCTGCACTCCTCATTCACCTTTGCTGACACCAGGAAGACCTGCTTCGACACTTTCCCCAACATTGAGGTGTCCAAACACATTGCCCATGCTCATTATGTATGGCATGGCGGACGAGGATCATGGGCTGGCAGTTTACAAGTGCTGTTACAAAGCTATGGAGCCACTGTGGGTGAATGGCACTAGACACAATTAAATTGAGCTCTATAGCCAGTACTTGGAGCACCTATGCTGCTTCATCTCCCAGGAATGCCCCACCAGCATGCCTAACCAGGCCTGCATCTGCAAGCCACACAGGGACTGCTTCAATAAAGAACCCTACCCCACCCTGCCTCTGAACTGCATGAGAACCCCCTGCTGCCTCAAGCTTGAGACAGCAGGTGGGAAAATTACCTTGTCTGGACCCAGGGGCCATTGACCAAGTACATCTGACCCCTCCTTTCCTTTTGGAAACAAAAAGAAAAAATGTGAAAACAAAAGATTTAATTTTTTTTTAAGTGAAAGAACGGAAAAAGATATATCATCCTAACCTTAATAAGAAAGCTAGAGTGACAAGCACTATTGTGAATGATAGAATACATTTCATCATGATAAAGGGTAAATTCAATGGGAAGACATAATCCTAAACACTTACGCACCTACTAACAGAACTGAAAGAAGAAACAAATAAATCCACAATTACAGTTTGAGATTTCAGCACTTTTTTTCTGAGTAATTGATAGAACAATTTGAAAATTGGTTAGGAAATTGTGTTATTCAGGGTTCCCTAGGGAAGCAGAACTGACAAGATATGTGTTTGTGTGTGTAAATATGAGATTTTTTTAATAAGAATTGTCTGATATGACTGTGGGGATGGGCAAGTCCAAATTCCATAGGGCAAGACACAATCTGAGAAAGTTCTCAGTGAATTCTCCAGGAGAAGCTGGCCGGCTGAGGTAGAGATGGAAATACTCTCTTCTAACTGCTGAAGTAATCACTGTTCCTTTTAAGGCCTTTGGCTGATTGGATAAGACTTTTCTCATTGTTGAAGGCAGTCTCCTCAGTTGATTGTAGATGTAGTCAGCCATAGAATTACTGATGATTAAAATCCACAAAACAATCATCACAGTAACCACCAGGCCAGTGCCTGCTTTACCAAACAACTGGACATCAAGTTGACACATGAATTTAACCATCACAGTTCACCCCTTGTCAACTTGGCAACCATACATATCTCCTTAAACCATACTTAATCTAAATAAAAACAATAACTAGTATTTTTGCCTACAATACTCAACTCCCCTTCATACAACCAGAATGTACTAACATTCTCCAGCATAAGGTGCAAGTCCTTGGGTAATATGCACTCTTAAACTTGATATCTTATATTTAAATACTACAGTGTGAAGTTAATACAACTTACGTCATATAAGGGGATAAGTTAGGGGAAAAAAAACAAAGATATTTGCTTTATATATATATACAAACATACTCATAACAAAACAAGGAAGAAATATTCATAACCATTACAGTTCTCGTTTCTGTAACCAGTCACATGGTTGAAGCTCTTATTTATAACTACCTTCTCCCACTACCCACAACATATTCCCTTTACCCTCAGCAAGCACCTCCCAGCTGGCCATGTTTCTTTCCCTGGTGGGGTTATCCAGACCTTCATTCCTGAAGTTTTTGGGCCATTAGTAGTCCTGCCTGGATTGGATTGTTGCAGTTTTCCATTTACTTTAATCACAGGGCATGGTAGTACTAAGAGATATCCTAGGGGGTTATCCTGTATTCCAGGCAAACTCTTCTTTACCTCCAATGTGTAGTAGCAGTCCTGTTTCACCTTGACAATCAGGATCAATCATCCCAGCCAGTACAGTAATTCCCTTCTTTGCTTGTTGATTCAGAGGCATGAAGAGGGTACTAAAGTGCCCGGATGGCAGTCTTAACTTCCAGTTCTATGGGATTGTTATTGTTTCTCCTGGTGGAAGCACTGCTCCTTTTGGAACTAAGATTTGTAGTCCAGGAGAGCTTAAAATGGCAGAGACAGGAAGCAAAACTTTTTCTAGCGAACACTAAGGGTAATACTGACTGGTACCACTCCAATTTCCACCCCTTGATTCCTGAATCCTGGCTATGGGAGAAACAGCACCATTGAGTGGATGCTGATTTAGAGCATACAAGCCTCCTGGAGAACATTACCCCAGCCCTGCAATATATTGCCAACTAGTTAGTGCTGTAATTGAGTCTTTGAAAGGCCATTCCACTGGTCTATCAATTCACCTGCATCAGGATGATGGGGAACATGATAAGAACAGTGAATTCCATGAGCATGTGCTCATTCCTGCACTTCATTTGCTGTGAAGTGGGTTCCATAATTAGAAGCAATGCTGTGTGGAATACCATGATGTTGATTGAGGCATTCTGTAAGTCCAGGGATGGTAGTTTTGGCAAAAGCATTGCATGCAGGAAAGCAAACCCATATCCAGCATATATGTCTGTTTGAGTTAGAACAAAATGCTACTGCCTTCCATGATGGAAGTGGTCCAGTGTGGTCAACTAGCCACCAGGTAACAGGCTCATCACCTTGGGGAATGGTGCTGTATCAGTGCCTGAGTGTTGGTGTCTGCTGCTGACAGAGTGGGCACTCAGCAGTGGCTGTAGCCAAGACGGCCTTGGTGAGTGAAAGTTCATGTTGCTGAGTCCATGCATAACCTCCATCTCTATCACCATGGCCACTTTGTTCTTGAGCCTATTGGGCAGTGACAGTAGTGCCTGGGGAAAGAGGCTGACTGGTATCCACAGCAAGGGCCATCTTATCCACTTGACTATTGAAATTGCCCTCTTTTGGAGTATAGCACACCTCTTCTTGGGGCCTTTTGGGACTTAGTCTAGTTATAGGTCTGAAAAAAAGAGGGGTGGAGGAGTGGGTCATGAGAAGAATTGGAATTATCTTGCAAGCCAACTATCTCAGGGCATTCCATTGCAGTTTCATCTGGTGAAACAAAGATTAACCTTTTCAGACAGGAATGAAGACTGTTTCCTCAGGGGAGGTGGCTACAGGTTTATCAGACACACCAGGTTTAATCTGTTTGGTGGAGGTTGGATGGCAGATTCCTCAGGGCAGACCATTATAGGTTTATCTGGCAAAAACTAAGAAGAATCTAGGGTTTCAACTTCCCCACCGCCATCAACCCATGTCCCCATTCCAGTATTCAGGGTCCCACTCCTTTCCAGTCAATGCCTTTACTTTAACAGCAGACACCCTGCAAGGTTGGAAATTTAATTTACATTGTGATTCAGCCATTTGCACAATAAGACTCAGGGTCTGGTTCTCAGACTAACTCAAGTCTGTAACTACACAAAAGAAGAGTTTCTTTCAGGGCACACAGAAACTTTCACATCCTTCATGCAGTGCTTAAGTCGGGAATTTGAAGACTTGAGCTTTCTTTTATAACTGTATCCAGCGTATTTATGAACAACCAGCCAACATCATATCTTTTAACTCCACAAAACTCTGTTAAGGTGTTAAAAACACTCTCACCCAGAGCCTTGCTTCTTTTTATTTGAGTAGCCATATCTAGTGGTCATGGTTTGTGTACTCCATTGCCAGCTCACACCATGGACCATCAGTGCCATTTTGATTGCTGGAAAGAGAGTCATTAGTGTCTTTGAATCTAGTAAGATTAGAGATGAATTCCAAAAACCCCAGAACCAGTTCAGAAATCTCATTCTTAAAGGATTCTATTTCTCAGGAACCTCTACCAGTACCAAAGCTTTATTAGTCCGCGTTCTCTAGGGAAACAGAACTGACAGGAGATGTATATATAATGTAAAAAATTATGAGATTTTTATAAGAACTGTCTCACAGACTGTGCAGATGGACAAGTCCAGATTTTTTAGGGCAGGCACAATCTGGGAACTCCAACGAAGGGAGAATCTGGCTGGCTAATGTAGAGATGGGAATTCTGACTTCTGACGACTGAAATTGCTCTCCTAAGGCCTTCACCCGATTGAATGAGACTTTTCACATTGTTGAAGGCAGCCTCCTCAGTTGATTGTGAATGTTGTCAGCTATTGATACAATCTACTTACTGATGATTAAAATCCACAAAATAGCCCCACAGTAGCAGGCCAGTGCTTGCTTGACCAAACAACTGGACACTATAACCTGGCAAGTTGACACATGAACTTAACCATCATAGATACAGAAGATGAACAGCATTATCAGCCAACTAGATATAATTGACATTTCTGGAAGACTATACCACCAACATTAGCATACACATTGTTTTCAAGAGCATTTGGAACATTCATCAAGATAGGCCATAAAACAAGTCTCAGATATTACAGCATTTAAATCATGCAAAATATGTTCTCTGGAAGAATTAAATTAGAAAAGAATAATGAAATGATCACTGGAAAACCCCCAATATTTGGAAATTAGACAACACTTCTAAGTAATTCAGTAGGTCAGAGAAGAAATCAAAAAGGAAATTAGAAAATACGTTGAAATGAATTAAAGTGAGAATAAATAAAAAATCATAGGATGACTCTAAAGCAGAACTTAGAGGAAAATGTATACCCTTATATATTTATATTAAAAGAACTTTTAAATAATCCAGGCCTCCACCTTATGAAACAAAAAAGAGCAAATTAACTCAAGATAATTAAAAAGAGTAAAAATTAATAAATGAACAAACAGTAGAAAAAACAATGAAACAAAAGTTTGTTCTTTGAAAAGAGCAATAAAATCGATTAAACTAGCTATAGCTAGTCTGATCAAGAAGAAAAAGTAACACAAATTACCAATATCACATAAAAATAAAAAATAATAAAAATAAATGCCTATAGACATTAAAAGCATAATAAGGGAATAATAAAAACAACTTCATGCCAATAAATTAGATTATTTAGATAAACAGGATAGATTCAGATATTCTTCAGGAACATAGACATAAAAATATTTAAGAAAACATTAACAAATTGGATCCAGCAACATATAAAAGGATAATACATATGACCGAGTAGGGTTTATCCCAGGAATGCAAGGTTGGTTTACATTTGAAAATCAATTAGTGTAGTTTGCCATATTGAAGAATAAAAGAGGAAAACTGAAGTGGGAGGACTCACTTCTGATTTCAAGACTTAAAAAGCTAGTAATCAAGATGATACAATATTTGGCTTAAGAATAGACTGGCAATAGACACTCATATGTATGGTCACTTGATTTTTGACAAAAGATGCAAAATAATTCAATGGATGAGGGATAGACTTTTCAACATATTGTGCTGAACAACTGGATATGGGGGTGGGGATCTTAATCTTGACCTTTTCTGAGACCATATACAAAAATTAATTCCAAATGGATATTGATCAAAGTGTAAAAGGTAAAACTCCAAACTTTCTAGAAGACTACATTGAAGAAAATCTTCATGACCTTCAGGTAGGCAAAGATTTCTTAGGATGCAAAGAGTAGTTACCATAAAAGAAAAATTTGTTAAATTGAATTTAAAAATTCGAACATCTGCTCTTTAATATATGCCATATAAGAAAATTAAAAGACAGGTTACAGACAGAAAACATTCTGTCATAGGACATGTATCAGTATATATAAAGGCTGCATAAACTCAAGATAACTCAATTTTTTAAAATTGACTAGAGATTCAAATAGGCACTTCAAATAAGTAGATATGCCAGTGTCCAATAAGCACATGAAAAGATGCTTAACGTCATTAGTCATCAGAGAAATGCAAATTAAAATCACAGTTGGCTCCCACTAAACACCCACTAGAACAGCTAAAATTAACAAGTTCTTCATTATCAGCTATTGGAGAAGTTATGGAGCAGCTGGAATTCTTACATTGTTGGGAATGCAAAATGATTCAGCCACTTTGGGAAGCTGTTTGGCATTTTATGATAAAGGTAAACATGCTGTTCTGTATGGCCAGCAACTCTACTCCTAGTTATTTACTCACAAGAAATGAAAACATATTTCTACAGACTTATTTATGCAGAAACATTCATAGCTGCTTTTTTCATAATAGCCCAAAACAAGAAAATCTCAATATCCCTCAACAGGCAAATTGATAACAAATTTTAGTGTATCTGTTACTACTCAGCGGTAAAGATGAATCAGTCTGTTGATTCAGTCTGTTGATGGAAAAATACTTGAACAATTCTCAGAAACATTATGCTAGATGAAAGAAACCAGACACAAAAGAGTACATACTGTATGACTTTGTTTACATGAAATACCAGGGAATGTATGTCTCATTTATGGTGATAGAAAGTAAATCTGTGATTGCCTGAGGCCAGGAAGGGGAACTCCAAATGGGTACATTTTTGTAAATAATTTGTATCTCAATAAAGTTTATTTTTAAAATTAATAAAGGAATGATCCTTTTGTAGGAGGAAAATTTAGCCCCTTTTATTACAAGCACTTTGTAAAAACACTTTAACTTCTTTATGTTTTATTTGTGTAGCATAGTTTTCCTTAAAGTCCATCATATAAATGAGATTCAGTTCTTGCCTTAGTGGGACTTAAGATATACTACTGTGTAGGAAATAGAACTTTGGGGCCAGGTGGACATACAGCTTGCTCGTAGTTGAATATATGCTTGTTATTTCATCACACTGAGCTATAGGTGTCTCATGCATAAACTGCAGATAGATAATGATGCCTATCTCCTAGAGAGTCTGTACAGGTTAAATGAAATCCTATATTAAGTATCTAGCTAAAGTGCCTTCACATAGTAGGCGTTAAAGGTATAATAAGAATAGTTTTCTTCCCAGCACAGTTGAATTACCTAAACTGCATTTTCAAATAGTCCTCTTAAAGTTTAATTAAAATACAAAGAGTATCCCTTTTCTTACTTCAAAGCATTTTTAGAAAGGTTTTTGAGTTTGAAGCCAAGTAGAGAAAAAAGGAAAAAATCTCTGTAAAACTTGATCTCAAACCATTTTCCAGCATGCTGTCATAAAGAGCTTTAGATTCATGCTGTTTCCCCAGCCATGAATGGCCTACATACTTTCCATTTCTCCAGATTTTATCCGTACTACTAGCCTAGTGATTTGTTTGACTCATCTTTTCTATGACACTCCTTGGCCCTTTTCATATTCTGATCTTATTGTTCATATATTTTTTGTTGGTTATTCAGCACCTGTTTCCTGGCTTTATTGATAGTTATCTTTTCAAATGTCTTAGGTCTCTTTCACCTTACGGTTGGAACTGTCTCAAATGCTTTTTACCAACTAACCAGAGTGGTTAAGACTTACAATTTGGAGTCATATATGGGTTTCAATTTCGGCTTGCCAAATTGTTATGGGACTATAGGCAAGTAACTTAACCTCTCCAAACCTCCGTTTCCTCATGTGTAATATAGAAATAACATGCCTATTTCATTATTTTAAAAGTTTAAATGAGAATGAGTGGAAAGTGCTTGACACATTATACGTTCAAATAGTTACTGTTTTGGTTGATTAATTTATACTGATTTTGACTTCAGTTTCCAGGAATACGGATCTACTGGAGCAGCCCATGCTGATAGTGAATATGAGAGAAGAATGATGTCTGTATATAATCACGTTTTGGAGGAGGTGGAATCACTCAGTCGGAAATATACCCCCGTTTCTTACATGGCAAGTGGTATTTGTTTTATTGAGTTTTTATTATGTTAAAGTGGATATTTATGCAACCCTGGCACTTCAAGATAAAATGCCAGTGCCTGTGTTCTCATCTACAAAACAGTATTCATTTAGTAACTAACCTTATCACATCATTGTGAGGATGAAATGAAATAATCCGTATTGGCTGCCACATAGTCACATTAGCAAAATCTGTTCTACCAGAATGCAGATAAAATTTTTCTTTTTTAACAATTTAACCAAAGTAGTAATGGTTCTCAGTCCTGGTTATATTTTAGAATCACTTTGAGAGCTTTTTAAAAAATACATCAATAGCCCAGCTCCACACAGACCAATTCACTCAGAATGTCAGGTTGAGGCCCTGTGTCTTAGTTTGTCAGGGTGCTATGACAAATCCCACACAATGATTTGGTATAAATAATGGGAATTTATTGGCTCACAGTTTTGAGGCCAGGAGAAGTCCAAAATCGAAAGCCTCAGCAAGGCATTTTTTTTCCTCAAAGTCTGTAACATTCTGGTTCTGGCTGCTAGCGATCCTTGGGGTCTGTTGGCCTACATTCTTGCCTTGTGTCACGTGATAATGCCCTCTCTTCTCTTCTGGGTTCCATCAGCTACTGACTTCTGGCTCCTCCTCATGGCTTTCTCTTCATAAAGCTTCCAGTAATCTGATTGACCTACCCTGGTTCAGTTCACCGACCTCAACTTAAAAGTATCTTCAAAAGGCCCTATTTATGATGAGGTCACACACACAGGGTCATGGATTGAGATTAAGAGCATGTCTAAATTGGTACACAGTTAAACTTAACCATACCCAGGCATTGGTACTTCTAAAAGCTCCCAGTGATTCTGTCATGCTACCAGGGTTAAGAACTGCTGGCCAATTGGAACAGAAAGAACTGGGCTTGTTTTCTGACTGACAATAAATCAGTTTCTGCCAGATGATGATATTAATGTTTTTTAGTGTACTTTCCATCTTTTAGCCTACCGAATCTCTGCTGTCTTTGACGCTGTTGAGCACTCCCTGTTTATCAAATCTTCTCCCCTGAATTCCCAATCACAGGACAGACTGACACATCCTTACCCAGACGTTCTTCTCCCTGTCTGGCCATTCACCAGTCTTCTTTAAACTTTACACTTCAGAGAATTTCTCTTCCCCTTCCCATGAGTTAGATGCTTGTACTTCCTATAGCTCTTTCCTGGCTTCTGCTCTTCTTCATTCTGTACTGTTACCATTTATCAAATTTTTGAAAAGAAATTGGCAGGATGTGTTAAAGAGTCAGATTGGAATTAAGGAAGGGTACATTCCGTGACATACTGCTTTTTAATAAGATTGCCAATCTGTATTAGTTGAGTTGAATTGATACAGGGCAATGTGACACTGAGATTGATTGCTAAGAGAGATTGTAAAGACTGTCTTTGAAGGACATGCACACATCTCTGTAAAACAGTGATAAAATTATTTTTATATCCCTATCAGCTCTACCCTATGAAATTAAATATTACCAAACATTAACTTTAGTGTAAAGGAGTTGAATCCATTAAATATAATGGAGACAGAGAGAAGATTTGCCCAAAGAGACACAAGACAAAGAAAAGAGCCCTAGGTTCATTCAGAACCAGGTTCAAATTCTGGCTCTGCCTTTCAGCATTCTGTGACTTGAAATAAACTTAATATCCTTTTCTATAAAATGGAAGTAATACCTACCTCATGGGGTTACTGTGAAGTTTAAAGGAAATAATGCATATTGCCTGGCACATAAGGAGTGGTAGTAAATGTCAGTTCCCTTTTTCTCCCTTCCCAAATTGTTTTTCATAGATATGATACCTTTTAAGCACCAAATTCAATGCAAGTATTTATTGAATCCTAGGAACAGAAAAATGACAGTGTCTTCCCTTAAGATGTTCACAGTCTGGTAAGAAAGGTTTTATAAACAAATCAACATAATAGAATATGTGTGCAGTAATAGAGTTCTGCACATGGTAGAGCTATAGCACAGAAAAGGAACTGGGTAACTCATGTCAAAAGATGGGGGAGGGGAGATAAGGGGAAATGGGGTCGTGGTACAATTCTGAGACCAGATGTCTTCGAATATGAGTTTTCCAGGCAGGTAAGAAGGGATAGGGAATTTCATGCAGACAACAAGGTGTTCGAAAGCAGAGGCTTGCAATAGCATGGTGTCTTATGGGAATAGTGTATTATTGCTACAACATGGAGTATAGTCTTGGGACTAGAGAGGTGAGACTGGAGAGGGGTAGGCATTTGCCAGATAACAAAAAGCTTTGTACACAGTGTTAAGGAACCTGGATTTTATTCTATAGGCACTGGGGAACTTTTTAGGAACTTTAAATGGGTGGGAGAGGGAAGAGGTTAAGATACAATGGTATGTTAGTAAGTTATGTGTACACAGAACTTGGAGGGCATGAAATTAAAGGAATGAAGAGTGGTTACAAGGCTTTTGCAGTAATCCAAGATAAGAACCAAATTAATATAATGGTAGTAGGAATGAGAAGAATAGATATATTTGAAAGATATTTAGGGGCAATATTTTCATTAGATGACTGCTAGGTTTCCAACTTGAATGACCAAGTGCACAAGTGGCTGACCCTTTACTGAGAAAGAGAATATAGAGGGATGGTAGAAGATGATGAAGTTTTCATTTTGAGGCATGTGGTCTAGTGAAGCTGTCTTATAAGCAGTTGGATAGTAGATCTTGTGTCAGAAGAAAAGATTGGCTGGGATGCAATGTAAGGTCATCACAGCATAAAGGTTCTTAAAGTCTTAGGGGTAGAGGAAATTGCCTGTGAAAAACATACAGATGGAGAAGAAAAGATGGCTACGGGAAAACATCAACATTTTAAGGAAAAAAACAAAAGAAAAGGATCTTAGGAAAGAAGATGGAGAAGGAAAGAATTTTAAAAGTAAGGGCAGGGACCATTAAATGGAATTTCAAGTGTGTGGTCTGCATTATCAGATGTCACAGAGATATAAAAAAATACATAACTGAAAAGTGTCTCCTGTATTTGACAATTCAGAGAGTGTTGGTGATGAGTTAGTTTTGCTGATTTACTAATCGATAATTTGTAATTTCACATCTCCAGGCTGTTACATTTTTTTTCCTTTTTTAAAGTACCTTTATTAAAAGTGGTTAAGTACACAAGCTATTTGTGTTTGATTTTTTGAATTTTGTGACTATATGAGTTTAATGAGTGTTTCAGAGTTAATGTGCTTTTTTGGTAATTGTTTGGAATAAAGTTTGCTTGTTTTGTTTGTTTGCTCTTTTTTAAAAATGTGTCTTCTTTGTTCTTCTCTTACGGTTGGGTAGTTTCTTATTACTAGCACTTTTTGTGTGTGTGTGGTAAATTAGTCTGTTAGTTTTTTCATTGATAAAACATGGAGCACACAACCTTGGCTCTCAGCAACCTCACCTGGGGACTTGGTAGGTAGAATAATCCTGTTGATCCATCTTGTTTGGATTCCATATAAATTAATTTTCTGGATAGCTTACCTACAAAGCATTTTGTTTTTTAAAGGTTTTTCTCAAATATAATAAACTTTCCTCACTGAGTACCTGATAAGGACTTGTTTTTGGTAAGGGAGCAATTGCCACATAATGCCTTCTAAAATTCCAATTTGAGGTAGTAATTCATAATGAGAAGCTGTAATATCCCTAAATTTACATTTAGAATTGATACAAGGGGGTGTTTACTGTTGCTGGTGAAATGGCCATTTATAGCAGACATAACGCTCTGGACAGTAGAGTGAGGGAAGCATGTAGACAGCATTACTCAAGGTGTGACCAGAATGGATCCTAGGAGATCTGCACAGCTGCAGAGACCTCAGTCCTCCCAGAGACTGGCTCCCATCTTAATCCATTTACCATCTGAAGTTGTCAGTTAGAGAAATTTTTCCCCAGATGAATGTACCACAAATTGAATGGCTCAAAGCAAGAGAGATTTACTTTCTCTCATTCCTGGAGACCAGAAGTTCCAAATGAAGCTGTCAACAAGGCCGCACTCCCTATGAAAACTCTCAGGGAGGATGCTGCATTGCCTCTTTGAGCTTCTGATGGCTCCTGGTAATCCTTGGTGTTCCTTGACTTGTAGATGCATCAGTCCAGTCAGATTGTTACTTTTAAGAGTAATCTGCTGACAGATGTACCTATAGAGGTGTGCCCAGAGTGCTAGTTGCTTCAGAGCTAGTCCAAGTATTACAAGTGGAGAATTGCAAAATATACGTCCATTCTTTTAAAAGGTAAAAGGGTGACTATCTGACGAGAAACAGCCTGGGGTCATTTGTGGTCCTCCAGGTCCACCTTTTAAAGATATTTTTCTCCTTAAACACTATGGTAACATTAAAGGCTCCACAGGTATAGTATGATTCTGCAAATGCTTCCCAGATTTCTAGTTACAGCAAGATTAATAGTGCACATTTGTAGTTTTACTTCTTCTTGAAAGTACCATTTTTTGGTGGAATTTTAAATTTTGTTTTTATTTGATGTGTTTTTCTTTTTTTCTCCAGCACACAGCATGCCTCTGCAATGCCATCATTGCTTTGCTGAAAGTTCCTATTTCATTTCAAAGATATTTTTTCCAGAAACTGCAGTCTACCAGCATTAAGGTATGATAAGAAGAATGTTAAGGTGAATGTCAGTTAAAAGCTTAATTATGATCTCAAGATAATGAGACATAGCTCTACTTCAGTATTTGACATTTGCTTTTGAAAAAACTTATAACCTCTAGTTGTAAGCCTTTCTTTTATCAAGTGACTTGGTGAAGAGGGTGAGATTTGGAAGTTAAACTCTCTCCCTTTTTAACTGTCAATTCAAATGCAGTGAGACATTTGTTACCTGGAGTTCTGTCCCTTACTCATAACTCTAAGAATAAGTTGAGTAGTTGTCATCATAGTTACTTATAAGATTCTTGAACTGAGTCCATAGCTGATAAACCTATTCATATTCAACTTAGAATTAATCAAGTCCAGTAAAATATCACCAGTTCCACCTCCTAAGCACTTTTGCCTTTAAATAACAAGTTTGAGGAGCTGGCCTCTCAGTAGAACTAGTATTTTTAAATGTTTCAGCCACTCAGAATTCCAAAGCTATTTTTGGTTCAAAGAATGTAATTGTTGGGAAAGGGTAAAAATTGTCATTTCTGAAATTTCCTGGATTATCCCTGTCTGTAAATGTCTTCAGTGCACTTTTGCATCCATTTGAATGCTTTTGATTATAAATAATACAGTACCCCATTTCAAAACAACATAAAAAATAAGGAAAATAGATTAGCTAAGAAGTCCTATGATAGTCTCCAGGGATGACTTAATTTAGTGGCTCAAGAACATCATCAAAAGACCCAAGTTTTTTCCATCTATTCATTCAGCAAAATTGAGCTTTCTGTAACTGCAGTATTAGGTATTTGGGTTTTCAGTATGTTTTTAAAGAAAAACTAATGAGAGATTTTAAATGTCATTTGATTCATCTGAAGAAATTGACTTGATACTGTGGTGACCTGATTGTATAAACAATCCTGGAATTTTAAGTTCATTTGTATTCAAATTTAGTCTACTTAAGATTTCTTATCTAAGACCAGAGAAACATCAACTGAACTTGAAATTTTACACAGTGTATTTCCCTTCGGGAAGCATTTCAGTGTCAAAAAAATGCCCCACCACAAAAATTGGGAGAACAGTGTACCCTCATTTTTCTCTAATCCTCTTTTGTCTTCAAATAGAACTGAGAGTTGGGGTAAAAAGCACCCATGTCTGGTTAGTCCCCGCACAGTCATGCCGTCAGTATTTTGTGCATGTTGTGTGTGTGTGTGTGTGTGTGTGTGTGTGTGTGTTTTAACTTGTAACCAGTGTTTACCACAAACATGTTTGTTGGAAGGATGCTTATTCTTGGATGTTGACATTTATTTTAATGTTGGTATTCTAGCTTGCTCTGTCACCATCCCCCCGGAACCCTGCAGAGCCTATCGCTGTCCAGAATAACCAGCAGCTGACGTTAAAGGTAGAGGGAGTAGTTCAGCATGGATCTAAACCAGGACTCTTCCGTAAAATTCAGTCTGTCTGTCTGAATGTTTCTTCCACACTACAAAGTAAATCTGGACAAGACTACAAGGTAATTTAGAAAAGAGGCAGAATTGTGAAGCTGATTTTATCAACTCAATGATGAAAGTTTTCCCATGTTTTTCATGGTTAAGCAGATGGCAGTTATACCTCCAATGGGATCAAATGAACATAAGTTAAAAGCACATACAGGATCTGAGCAGGCTGATAAACAATACTTCTCTTTTCTCATCCTGAGTTCAGAAAAATTTGATAAAGAAACAAACTTCCAGGCATACAGAGGTCAAAATTTGAGTTTATTGCTTTTAGGGGCTGTCAAATAACCTGGCTTAGATCCTTGACAGCAGGGACTTCCAAACCTTATGCCTCTGAATTGAACTTTCCTATCCAATCTCAGCCTGTACATGAGAGCCTGCCCCCATAAAACTTTTGACAGGGAAGAGCACCTTGATACCCAAAGAAAAAGAGAAGGTTCTTCTTCCTGTCCTGAAATTTGCCAGTCAGAAGAGCTCACCTCTTCCCCTAGAGGCCAGTACTGTTAAGCTGATGAAAGTTTGCTCCACATGGAAGGAAGTATCAAGAGTGGGGAATGTGTGTCCCCAGCCCATCCCACAAAAAAGCACTCATCTGTTTTTCTGTTTTAAATAAATTCTAGTATTTTCAAAAAGAAAGTATATGGTAGCATTGATATGTAGTCAGATAAAATAAAACCTTTCCTTAATGGTATAACCATAGGAATTTGCTGTTTTGAGAAGTCACGAGGTAGGCAAATATTAAACAAAGACTGGCTTACTTTGTTAGCCAAAGCTAAGATTCTGAACTTACACCCATGAAATACCAATGTTCCAAATATAGAATTCTCTTTCTTTAAACATCTTCCAACTCCCTGGTGGTTTATCCACAGTGAGTGGAGCAAGGGAACAAATGCATAGTTGTATGAGCAGAATTGTTCAAATGCCCAAATTGGCTATATCCAGGTTTATTATCGGCCTGCCTTCACGGAACTCAGGTCATATAGTAAGGAAAGAATATCAGTGATGATATTAAAAGAACAGCATCTAGTTCTCTTCAGAGTTTTTAATCTAAAAAGCCAAGGGAAGGTCTAGTTTAAGCCACCAGTACTTTCTTTACTTTGGTAACATAATCTCTCTGGGACTCTGTCAACTCTCTTATAAGGCTCAGCCTTCATTCTTTCTCTTCCTCTCTTCTTTTGACTTCCATAACAAAGCATGGTGCTTTATATAGCCATGCAGTAAAAAATTTGGTGAATTTATTTAAATGATACCAACTAGTGTTTATTGAGCATTTGCTGTAGAGTACAACTTTTAAAGTTGAGTCATCTCCATTGTTAGAGAAGGTTGTAATGAGAATTTATATAGTTAAACTTATCCCTGTCTTCACCTCTCTCCTCACTTTGAGTTTGCAATGACACTAAGCAAGATTTTCTTTGTGCCTTGTATATAATGATTTCTACTGTTAAGAAAATATCATTCAAACCTAGAAGTTGTGGTCTTCTGTTTGTTGACTTAACCCTCAAGAGGCATTGGTTAAAGACAAGAAGCTGGCATAATAAGCCATCTAGCACCTGATAACTTTGTAATGTTAGTGATTTTGCAGCCATCCATTCAGGATGATCAGACTGCCTAAGCCTGTTCCTCCACCTTTTAAGGATGTTCTTGTTTAGTAGGCATATTCTCTAGGGAAATTTAAAAGCCCTACAGAAGTTGAAAGTGCTAAAAAAAATAACTTAAAAAAAATAACCTATATTATAAATAGATAATTCCAAGATCTTGTATTGGTTGGCAGTTTCATTAATGTTACAAGTAAATTCCTCTGGAAAACTGACTTAAAACTGCTTATTGAGTTACAAAGCTTCAGGGTAAATTTAATTACACAACAGAAACACTCATATAAACATAGAGCAATCTGATCAAATATTCATTAAGATTACCTTCATGTGCATTCTCATAATAAGTCTGTTGACATGGTTCATCTTGGGCACAGATAAGAGTACACTAGCAGGTTTTATTCTGTTCTTTGAAGGACAAAGGCATGAGTTTCTGGGTAAGTAAATGAATGAGCCCATAAATCTGTTTTATAACATATCCAACTGCCATTCTGTACAAACCACTGTTCAAGTAAGCAGTGTACAGCTCTAAAAGTAATTTGTTAAGGGAGGGAGGAATCCCTACGTTATTTAAATAACTAATATAAAATCAGACTAGCGGGGGCGGGGGGAGAACCTAGCTTAAATTACTTAGTGTTTTGTTCTTTTTTGTCCCTTAGATTTTAAACTCCCTAAAATGGGTGGTTGCATTCTGTTTCTTCAGAACATCTCTTCACAGACTGAAGAAAGATGGGGATTGGAGATGGGGGCGAGTAAGCAAAGAAGAAAGACCAGCATACAAAGGGGCTGAAAAGGGCTTCGGGAGCTTGTTCTATCTATTCAAGGATAGTGTGGGCTCTGGAGTTAGCCTTCCTGGGTTCACATTCAACTCCACCATTCATTAGCTGTGTGACCTTGGAGAAATTACTTAATTCTCTGCCTCGGTGTACTCATTGGTAAAGCAAGGTATATAGTAGTAACTGCCTCTTGGTTGTTGCAAGGATTAAATAAGCACTAAGAACAGAGCCTAGTCTATAGTAAGCACTCAATAAATTGTAACTATTGTTATTATTTAACAATTCTTTCATTCCAGATACCTATTGACAATATGACCAATGAGATGGAGCAGAGGGTTGAGCCTCATAATGATTACTTCAGTACTCAATTTTTGTTGAATTTTGCTATCCTTGGAACACACAACATTACAGTGGAATCTTCAGTGAAAGATGCCAATGGTATCATGTGGAAGACTGGTCCCAGAACTACAATATTTGTAAAATCCCTGGAAGACCCTTACTCCCAGCAAATTCGCCTACAACAGCAGCAAGCCCAACAACCCTTACAACAGCAGCAGCAACGAAATGCCTACACACGGTTTTAACCATGCAATGAATACACTATTGACTTTAAAGGGACTGATCAAATTGGCAAAAATAATTTGCTTTTTTTATGAGTTAAGATATGAACATTATATGGAGCTTACTTATTCATTGATTTCTATAATGTAATGTTCTGGAAAATTATTTTTTACTTATAAGCTTTTGAGAATTGGGTTCCAAGCCAGAAAGATTTTTTCTTCATCCTTAAACCAAGTCTTTTACCTCATTTTAACATTTTCAGTGTTTTGTTGGTTTGTTTTAACTGTTGCTGGGCTTTTTCTTTCAAAAATGTAGTTACATATTTGGATCTTTGAATTAGTAAATCTGATTACTTCTCTACCAAAATACATCCTTTGCTGCCTGACACAGAGCTGAAATTCTGAGCTTGGCAACAGGAAGTTCTGATTAGTAGGTGTGAGATTTACTCCTAGTGGTAAAAACTAAGACCTTCCGTCAGTGGACTTGAAAGCATCCCTTTAAAATATCCAGTTTTCTCCTTTATGAGAGCATGCAATCTAGCAGGTTTGAAATAGCCTATTGGATTATTTCAACTATTTACCTATCGCCTCCTGTGCTAAAGCAATCTTAATTTATTGTTCTAGTGTTTAATTGTCCCAAAGAGCAGCTAGCAATTACATAGAAAGATTAGAGGTTAGTGATATCTTTGTTTTTTCTATTATGTATGAGGCTGTGTATAATACAGACTTTTTGCATTGTTTCTAAAAGTGAAAAAAATCACTCACATTTAATATCTTAATGTTTTAAGTTTCAGGTGAAGAAATGATCTTTTCCTTTGATTTGGTTTAGTTTTCTGCTTGATGAGTTGTGTAATATTGGACTTGATTGTCTAGTAAAAACAATCTACTTTATAACACAACCTCAATTAGTTGGGATGCTCAGGGAATAGAGTTTTCTGGTTAACCAGAAAACTCCTTTTTATCAATTTCAATACTGGCTGTAAACCATTATAAAGTATAAAAATATACTTGCTTGTTTTAACACAGTATACTAGGTATAATTTAACCTTTCTTTTCTTAATTTGGGATCATTTAATGCTTTAGAGTCATGATTTCTAAGTATCAGGGATCATAGGCTTGCAGAGATTGATAATCCAGGCAATTAGGCTGCATCCTAAAAGGAAGTAAGGCACAGTCCCTGGAAGTTTCTTTTTTAAATGAATGTCTCAACTTATTTTGCTTGTGTTTTTCTCTTCAAAGTTGATGCTGATTCAAAGGAGGATAGGGTTTAAAAGAAAATGAGTGCCTTTCTTCTCATCACGTGTCCTCTAGGAGTGAGAAGTAATTGGAAACTCAGGTTCCTCCAAGATCACTTGGCTTTATGAGCTACTGACTCAGTGCAACACACTTTACTGCCAATGGCCAGAACATTGTCATAAATCCTGTGTAAATCTCCTGTCTGCTGTGAATGACATCCCTTTAGATGTGGCCCAGTTGTACACAGTGTACAATCTCTATAATCAAAACAGCATCTGGGAACATACGCCTTCGGAAAAACTGCTGGAGCCATGTGGAGGATGCGTGGAGAGCCTCTTGCCCTTTTACTGGGTGTAGAAAGATCTGAATCAGAAAGCCTAGGTTCTACTTTCGGCTCTGAGAAGTTAGCTCTGTGATCTGGGGCAAGTCACCTTATCTCTCTAGACCGTAGTTTCCTTGTCTATAAAATGACTGAGTTGGAACAGATTTCTTGACTCTAGTCTAGAGTTTTATTATTAGATGACTGAAAGATTAAAGATGACCCCCAAAAAAAAAAAGTTCTTAAGTTGGGAAAAAGACTTTATTTTTTCTTTTCTTTTCTTTTTTTTTTTTTTTTATTAGGTTATTTTCAGAATGAAATTTTACAATGTGGGTTTCAAGTTTCTGGTGCTGTTGTTTCAAGGCAGAATTCTCCAGGAGAAGGGTAGCAAATCTTGTAAGCCACCAATTCCCCTAATCCCCTTTGAAACCTTCCCAAATTTTATTTTTTTTAAAAAATAGATTTTCATAGCTGTGGTTATAAACTCTGATTTGGTATACTACAAAGCCCCTGACACAAACTTAAAAAGGAAATACTAGAATTTAAAAAAAAAAAAAAATCCAAAATCCAGCCAAAGTAGTTCAGAGTATGAAGAAGACTATCAAACAAAAAGACTAAATTTTTTATTTCAATATATCCATTAGATGCAGGATTGAAACTTTGTCTGATTTTATGTTTGATATTATATCTACCACATTTTTGGCATAAATTGTTAAACAATTATGTGAGGTGGAGGGAAACTGTAAAATTTCAATACTAGGCTAATGAGTAAAAAGAAAAAGAAATAAAAGTGCAGCAAAGAAAGATAAGCATACTAACTATGAAGTGAACAAGTTCCCTGAATTAGAACTATGAATAATAAAGGGTTCTGGCTGATGAAATCTAGGAAGACAGGACTAATTTCCCAGTGTTTAGTGACTTTGCAGTGTAACAGGGTAGTTAACAGCGCAGCCACTGGAGCCTCACTGCCCAGCTTCGTATCTTAGCTCTACCTTTGTGACTATGAACAAATTGCTTAATCTCTATGCTTCAGTGTCCTCATTCCCATAAAAGTACTTCATGGGGCAAGTGTGACATTTAAGTGAGTTAATATAGAATTTATATTATGTAAAGCACTTAGAAGATGCCTAGCACGTAATAAGCAAATATATAAATGTTTGCTATTATTATTATTACTACTACTATTATTATCTTCCCTGGTATTATTTTTCATAATGTTGGATCAGTTCATGATCTTGCCATTTTATTTATTCCAAGTAAAGTTACCTTTTCTCTGCTACTAAAAAGCTATCATCCCTCATCTTCAATTTGAATATGTTGAGTAATAACAAAATAACTTTAATGGCGACCTAAACAAAATGGAATTTCCATCTACCACAGTGCTGGAAATCTTATTTAATTAAGTACTTAAAGATAAATATACAAAGAAAATCATGTAAAATACTTTCTAAAGCTACTGATCACCTCCAATGCTAACAGCAATAGTAGATTGACTATTTAGAAATTAAAGTACTATTGTATTCCAGCTAAAACTAAAGAGATCTTCTGACAAGAACTTGCAGGTAAACAAACGAAGATGGCAGATAATTTGCAACTAGAGGCTGTAAATCACTTTTCACATTAAGACATGATCCAGAGAACAAACCAACCAAGCAAGATTCTTAGTCAAGGATCCCAGAGATGCCAGTTTAAATCCATTTATAAGACTTCACTTGCCATGGATCTTAGTTCACTTGATCTTTCTGTGCCAAGATCTCCCAGCACTACATTAAGAATAAAAGGATTCTTCCACTTGATAAGTAGTTTATTCAGTGCTGTCCAATAGAACTTTCTTTGATGATAGAAATGTTCTGAATCTGTGCTGCCCATTAACAGCCACCAGCCACATGTAGCTGTTGAGAACCTGAAACATGGCTAGTGTGATTGAGGAACTGAATCTTTTGTTTGATTTTTATTCATTTAAATTTAAATGGGCTTTTGTGGCTACTGTCTATAGAATTGGGGAGTACAGGGAGTGAAAAGAAATGAGGACTCACTGTTATTATCTTAGAACCTAGGTAACCCTTAAGTAGGTTTCTAGAGAAGAGGGACTACATTCAAATTATTTGATGCACCAAAGGTTTTGGGTAGAAGAGTAGGTGGATATTAATGAGGATATTCAGAGTTTGTGTTTTCTTTGCTAATGGTAACACAGTGCTGTTGTTCAACCAAACACCTAGCTCTGTTTCCACAAATCCCCTTGTGTTTAGCCTTTATCAGTCACACAAACATTAAAAGTATGATGGGATGTAGTGAGAAGTCCAAAAGTCTGGTGAGTTGGCTTAGGTTTCCTACCAGCAGCACTTAAGCATGAGGTTATGGTCTTTTCATTTCTTACCCAAGAGCACAAGACCTTTACCACATGTGCTGTGTATTTTATTGGTTCAGTTGGAGCCAGTCCTTTATCCTATGGTATCCCCCAGTCTGAAGCACACTTTCCATGGGTAAATTTGATTTTGAAAGATAATTGGTATTTAAACCAAGCAAGTCATGGTTTCCTCCTTAAATGACACCAAAACCTGGAGCCATTGATTTCCATATTCTAGTGAATACTGATGTTCTAAATTTTCTTAGTTTTCTAATCTACTACAGTTACAAAACATTTCTCAGGCTGTATCTTTTTTCTTATTCCTCCCGCTTACTTGCTAAAATCTTCTAAAGCAGTTTTGCACAGTCAGGTTTGTTGTGCAAGAACCGTGTATCCCCTTTGTTTATTATGTAGGTCTGGCGAAAAACTGAAACTTGGTGAAGTGAGTTCACAGGATGTCTTCCTTATAGATCATGTCTATAGGTCTGGCTTTTGTATAGTGACACCTAACTGACAAACTAACACTAAAAATACTGTTTTATTGTTTCCAGGTAATTTTTTCTTAGTAAAATTATAAAGATGGAATAGTACCAATGAATTAGAACAATCAGGAAAACAAACATCAACCAAATACCCTTGAAAGTCAGGATGGGTTAAAGAAAATCAGGTATGCATAGAAGAAAAATTCTCTACCTCACCTTTCTCTGGTTTTCTTGGAGATTTCATTTGTGGGTTTTGATGAAGTTTAGTTGTGGCTATGAATCAAAAATATTTAAAATAGAGGATTAGGACAAATAAAGCAGAGCTAAATTAGACTGAAGAATTACGCGAAGTTAACAGTGTCTAGTTCTCCTGTTTCTCAAGAATATGGAAAGTAAAATAGGCTGTGCTGCATTGCTTTTTCCCCAATTGGAGGCAGTACAGCTAATGAAGCTTTTTTGCTTATGTATCTTCTCATCCTGGCAGCATGAAATTCTAGTGAGATGAGCAACATGATTATAATTGTTAACACTTATGACTCCTGCCTTGCCTTCTCTTTCCTATCCCACCCACCAACAAAGGCAGAGATCATGTGATAAGAACAATCAGCTCTGAGGTCTCCCTACTTGACAGGAGAAGTAAATTAAAGAACGGTAGAAATCAAAGTTGGGGTGGGGGGGAGCAAATGACAGAGAAGGACTTTTCTGGTGTGAGCCACACAATGCCAAGCCCTGAACAGGAAACTTACAGGGAGAGTCCTCAAGCAACTTGTAGTTTCATTTGATAGAAAAAGACCTCTATTTTGAAAGAATGTGGAGACAGCATTTAAAAAAAAAAAAAAAAAGACGCTATTGACAGCGCAAAAGAGTGCCATTTCTGAAATTCTAGTTGTATCCACTTCTTATATATATAGCATTCAGGGAAGAATTTTAGTAATTAGAAAACTGGTGATCATTTGGCGTTTTCTTCTTGCAGTACTTGGAATGCATGTGTCCCTTCTCGGAGAGCCTCTTGGCATAATCAGGGACAAAAGAACATTTGGAAAAAAGATATACCCCCAAAGTGTAAAGTAAATATCCAGTCTTGAAAAGGTAGCAGCTTACATTCAGAAAGAAATACTGTCTCATGTTGCAGAAACCGCTGCTGCTTCTGGCCAGGCTGTTGGATGACACAGATCTCTCAATGTCACATTTGGGGTACCAGGGCATTAGGAAGAAATAATCGTAATCATAAAACCACTTAAGCAACATCAGATCTGTCCTCTTAATAGTGACTGTGTCCCTTGGGATGCTCAAAAGCACATTAGCCCTGGCTAGAATTGTTCACTCAGGGAGTGCGTGCTCACCTGGAATCTCCTTGAGGGCCCTTACACTGAGAGCCCATGTGTCTATCCTTAGCATTACATCCCCCATTGCCTCACCCCATACATACCAGAAGTGGCTGACCAGCTAGCTGATGGAAAGAACTTTTCCTTCATCCAGAGCACCAAAGGTAACTTAGCTGACGTCACAGGGCACTGTAGCTCAGTCAGCAACATTTGTCTGAGCAGTGACGTCACAGGGCACTGTAGCTCAGTCAGCAACATTTGTCTGAGCAGGAGTTTGTGAATTTGGACACATTTCCCGGATCTATGCCAAAAGTAGGGCAGGCAGGAACACAATTTTGAAAATGAGTAACCTTTGATTGATTCACTAAATGTATATTGAATATCTACAGTGTACCAAGCACCAGGAATGTAATGATGGACAAGCTCCTTGGGGTCACAGTCCGTGCCACTTCCTCTTTTTGCACAGACCATGAAAAGGAGGGTGGTAATCCACTCGGCTTTGATTGCACTGGGTGAGCCTGAGTTTCATGTGGTTGACAGTTTTCACCAGTGAAAGAAGAAAGGAATGGGTTTGGAGAGGACCACTGGTCATCCTGTGCTATTCCCTGTGTGGCTCTTCAGAAAAGCTGTCTCCGCCTGAGTGTTCCCTCCTTCGGTATTTAGCCATCTTTAAAGTTTAGTAAGATTTTCCTTATACCCATCTAAACCCCTCACTGCAATTTTACACCTCCTGTTTCAATTTTGTGTTTGAGGGAGATGGCAAACTCTTTAAAACCTAGGTCATTAGGGAATAGATCTAATCAGAATGCTGTCTCCCCCAACCCCAACTACTACACACTGAAAAACCCATCTGTCCCTCCAGACCCAGCAAAAGCACCCTCGCCCTGACCCCTACCAAATGTGATATTTTGTATCCTGTGACTGATACCATAATCCAGGATGGTCAGTCTGCCTGGCCCTTGGGGCCAGCATAAATGTGGACAAATAAATGGTGGCTAATATTATCATGTCTTGTTAATAGGAACAAACAATTCTTTCCACTCTTACACCCCCCATCAGCCCCCTGGCTATTCTCTGAGTCTCAGTTTCTTCTCTCAACATCTCTCTGAGCTTTGGCTGCTTCATCCATGAAATAGGAATAATAACCACCCCACTGAAGAGTTGTGAGGAATAGTTGTGATAATGTGCACAAAGCCTGGTATTTGGCAGATGCCCACCAAATGTTGGTTACCTTCCCTGTCTTCGGTGGAGTGGCCAGTTTGGCTTAGTGGCCCAAAGAACAAATGAGAAACTTAAAGCCTTATCACTTACAGTGATGTTTCAAGTCATTTCAGCAAAAAAGGATGATGATCCAGGTCATTGAGGACCTAAAAGGGACTAAAAGTTCTTAGATTCAAGAGGAGTTTCTTCTCTTTTCTTGCGGGGAGGGCATTTCCACCTCCTAGGCTTCCCTAACTGCACAAAAGTCTTGAACCTTGGGGGTGGAAGAAATGGGAGAGGTGTAGCCAGCCCAGTGAGCCAACCCTGGCTTCTCTGTCATTCTTTCTGAGTCTTATTTAGTCAACTGCAAAATAAATGGGGTTATATCCAAAGTTAGTTTATGCTATCAAATCTATTGGACATAGCCCTATGGTAGGCTTATGAACACTTCAGACCTGATCTATCAGAACTGTTTCCCTCTAGAGCAAGGTTGTTTTTTTTTTTTTTAATCATCATTTTATTGAGATATATTCACATACCACGCAGTCATACAAAACAAATTGTACTTTCGATTGTTTACAGTACCATTACATAGTTGTACATTCATCACCTAAATCAATCCCTGACACCTTCATTAGCACACACACAAAAATAACAAGAATAATAATTAGAGTGAAAAAGAGCAATTGAAGTAAAAAAGAACACTGGGTACCTTTGTCTGTTTGTTTCCTTCCCCTACTTTTCTACACATCCATCCATAAACTAGACAAAGTGGAGTTTGGTCCTTATGGCATTCCCAATCCCACTGTCACCCCTCATAAGCTACATTTTTATACAACTGTCTTCGAGATTCATGGGTTCTGGGTTGTAGTTTAATAGTTTCAGGTATCCACCACCAGCTACCCCAATTCTTTAGAACCTAAAAAGGTTGTCTAAAGTGTGCGTAAGAGTGCCCACCAGAGTGATCTCTCAGCTCGTTTTGGAATCTCTCTGCCACTGAAGCTTATTTCATTTCCTTTCACATCCCCCTTTTGGTCAAGAAGATGTTCTCCATCCCACGATGCCGGGTCTACATTCCTCCCCGGGAGTCATATTCCACGTTGCCAGGGAGATTCACTTCCCTGGGTGTCTGATCCCACGTAGGGGGGAGGGCAGTGATTTCACCTTTCAAGTTGGCTTAGCCAGAGAGAGAGGGCCACATCTGAGCAACAAAGAGGCATTCAGGAGGAGACTCTTAGGCACAAATATAGGGAGGCCTAGCCTCTCCTTTGCAGCAACCGTCCTCCCAAGGGTAAAACCCACGGTAGAGGGCTCAACCCATCAAACCACCAGTCCCCCATGTCTGTGGTCATGCCAGCAACCATGGAGGTGGGGTAGGCGAATACCCCTGCATTCTCCACAGGCTCCTCAAGGGGGCACTACATCTCCTTTTTTTTTTTTTTTCCTTGTTTGTCTTTTTTCTTTTTTTTTTTTTTTTTAACTTTCCCTTCTTTTTTAAATCAACTGTATGAAAAAAAAAGTTAAAAAGAAAACAAACATACAATAAAAGAACATTTCAAAGAGACCATAACAAGGGAGTAAGAAAAAGACAACTAACCTAAGATAACTGCTTAACTTCCAACATGTTCCTACTTTACCCCAAGAAAGTTACATAATATAGCAACATTTCAGTGAACTTGTTCCCACTACATCCATCAGAAATTAACAGACCATAGTCATTTCTGGGCATCCCCAGAACGTTAAATAGCTTATCTGTTCTTCTTGGATTATTGTTCCCCCTTCCTTAATTGCTCTCTACTGCTAGTTCCCCTACATTCTACATTATAAACCATTTGTTTTACATTTTTCAAAGTTCACATTAGTGGTAGCATATAATATTTCTCTTTTTGTGCCTGGCTTATTTTGCTCAGCATTATGTCTTCAAGGTTCATCCATGTTGTCATATGTTTCACCAGATCGTTCCTTCTTACTGCCGCGTAGTATTCCATCGTGTGTATATACCACATTTTATTTATCCACTCATCTGTTGAAGGACATTTGGGTTGTTTCCATCTCTTGGCAATTGTGAATAATGCTGCTATGAACATTGGCGTGCAGATATCTGTTCGTGTCACTGCTTTCCGATCTTCCGGGTATATACCGAGAAGTGCAATTGCTGGATCGAATGGTAGCTCTATATCTAGTTTTCTAAGGAACTGCCAGACTGACTTCCAGAGTGGCTGAACCATTATACAGTCCCACCAACAATGAATAAGAGTTCCAATTTCTCCACATCCCCTCCAGCATTTGTAGTTTCCTGTTTGTTTAATGGCAGCCATTCTAACCGGTGTTAGATGGTATCTCATTGTGGTCTTAATTTGCATCTCTCTAATAACTAGTGAAGCTGAACATTTTTTCATGTGTTTCTTGGCCATTTGTATTTCCTCTTCAGAGAACTGTCTTTTCATATCTTTTGCCCATTTTATAATTGGGCTGTCTGTACTATTGTCATTGAGTTGTAGGATTTCTTTGTATATGCAAGATATCAGTCTTTTGTCAGATACATGGTTTCCAAAAATTTTTTCCCATTGAGTTGGCTGCCTCTTTACCTTTCTGAGAAATTCCTTTGAGGTGCAGAAACTTCTAAGCTTGAGGAGTTCCCATTTATCTATTTTCTCTTGTTGCTTGTGCTTTGGGTGTAAAGTCTAGGAAGTGGCCTCCTAATACAAGGTCTTGAAGATGTTTTCCTACATTATCTTCTAGGAGTTTAATGGTACTTTCTTTTATATTGAGATCTTTGGTCCATTTTGAGTTAATTTTTGTGTAGGGGGTGAGGTAGGGGTCCTCTTTCATTCTTTTCGATATGGATATCCAACTCTCCCAGCCCCATTTGTTGAAAAGACCATTATGGCTCAGTTCGGTGACTTTGGGGGCCTTATCAAAGATCAGTCGGCCATAGATCTGAGGGTCTATCTCCGAATTCTCAATTCGATTCCATTGATCTATGTGTCTATCTTTGTGCCAGTACCATGCTGTTTTGGCAACTGTGGCTTTATAATAAGCTTCAAAGTCAGGGAGTGTAAGTCCTCCCACTTCGTTTTTCTTTTTTAGAGTGTCTTTAGCAATTCGAGGCATCTTCCCTTTCCAAATAAATTTGATAACTAGCTTTTCCAAGTCTGCAAAGTAGGTTGTTGGAATTTTGATTGGGATTGCATTGAATCTGTAGATGAGTTTGACATCTTAATGACATTTAGTCTTCCTATCCATGAACATGGAATATTTTTCCATCTTTTAAGGTCCCCTTCTATTTCTTTTAGTAGAGTTATGTAGTTTTCTTTGTATAGGTCTTTTACATCTTTGGTTAAGTTGATTCCTAGGTACTTGATTTTTTTAGTTGCTATTGAAAATGGTATCTTTTTCTTGAGTGTCTCTTCAGTTTGTTCATTTCTAGCATATAGAAACATTACTGACTTATGTGCATTAATCTTGTATCCCGCTACTTTGCTAAATTTGTTTATTAGCTCTAGTAGCTGTATCGTTGATTTCTCAGGGTTTTCTAGATATAAGATCATATCATCTGCAAACAATGACAGTTTTACTTCTTCTTTTCCAATTTGGATGCCTTTTATTTCTTTGTCTTGCCGGATTGCCCTGGCTAGCACTTCCAGCACAATGTTGAATAACAGTGGTGACAGCGGGCATCCTTGTCTTGTTCCTGATCTTAGAGGGAAGGCTTTCAGTCTCTCACCATTGAGTACTATGCTGGCTGTGGGTTTTTCATATATGCTCTTTATCATGTTGAGGAAGTTTCCTTCAATTCCTACCTTTTGAAGTGTTTTTATCAAAAAGGGATGTTGGATTTTGTCAAATGCTTTTTCAGCATCTATTGAGATGATCAATTGATTTTTCCCTTTCGAGTTTTTAATGTGTTGTAATACATTGATTGTTTTTCTTATGTTGAACCATCCTTGCATGCCTGGAATGAACCCCACTTGGTCATGGTGTATGATTTTTTTAATGTGTCTTTGGATTCGATTTGCAAGTATTTTGTTGAGGATTTTTGCATCTATATTCATTAGGGAGATTGGCCGGTAGTTTTCCTTTTGTAGCATCTTTGCCTGGTTTTGGTATTAGATTGATGTTAGCTTCATAAAATGAGTTAGGTAGTGTTCCATTTTTTTTCAATGTTTTGAAAGAGTTTGAGTAAGATTGGTGTCAGTTCTTTCTGGAAAGTTTGGTAGAATTCCCCTGTGAAGCCATCTGGCCCTGGGCATTTATTTGTGGGAAGATTTTTGATGACTGATTGGATCTCTTTGCTTGTGATGGGTTGGTTGAGGTCTTCTATTTCTTCTCTGGTCAGTCTAGGTTGTTCATATGTTTCCAGGAAATTGTCCATTTCTTCTACATTATCCAGTTTGTTGCCATACAGTTGTTCATAATATCCTCTTATAATTTTTTTAATTTCTTCAGGATCTGCAGTTATGTCACCTTTTTCATTCATTATTTTGTTTATATGGGTCTTCTCTCTTTTTGATTTTGTCAGTCTAGCTAGGGGCTTGTCAATCTTGTTGATCTTCTCAAAGAACCAACTTTTGGTGATATTTATCCTCTCTATTGTTTTTTTGTTCTCTATGTCATTTATTTCTGCTTTAATCCTTGTTATTTCTTTTCTTGTACTTGGTTTAGGATTGGTTTGCTGTTCATTTTCTAGCTTCTTCAGTTGATCCATTAGTTCTTTGATTTTGGCTCTTTCTTCCTTTTTAATATATGCGTTTAGTGCTATAAATTTCCCCCTTAGCACTGCTTTTGCTGCATCCCATAGGTTTTGGTATGTTGTGTTCTCATTTTCATTCGTCTCTATATATTTAGCAATTTCTCTTGCTATTTCTTCTTTAACCCACTGATTGTTTAGGAGTGTGTTGTTTAACCTCCAGGTATTTGTGAATTTTCTAAGTCTCTGATGGTTATTGACTTCTAATTGTATTCCATTGTGGTCAGAGAATGTGCTTTGAATAATTTCAATCTTTTTAAATTTATTGAGGCTTGTTTTATGTCCCAGCATATGATCTATTCTGGAGAAAGTTCCGTGAGCACTAGAAAAGTATGTGTATCCTGGTGATTTGGGATGTAATGTCCTGTAGATGTCTGTTAAATCTAATTCATTTATCAGATTGTTTAGGTTTTCAATTTCCTTATTGGTCTTCTGTCTGGTTGATCTATCTATAGGAGAGAGTGATGTGTTGAAGTCTCCCACAATTATTGTGGAAACATCAATTGCTTCCTTTAGTTTTGCCAGTGTTTCTCTCATGTATTTTGTGGCACCTTGATTGGGTGCATAGACATTTACGATTGTTATTTCTTCTTGCTGAATTGCCCCTTTTATTAGTATGTAGTGGCCTTCTTTGTCTCTCAAAACATCCCTGCATTTGAAGTCTATTTTATCTGAGATTAATATTGCTACACCTGCTTTCTTTTGGCTGTAGCTTGCATGAAATATTTTTTTCCATCCTTTCACTTTGAGTTTCTTTGTGTCCCTGTGTCTAAGACGAGTCTCTTGTATGCAACATATTGATGGTTCATTTTTTTTGATCCATTCTGCGAATCTATATCTTTTAATTGGGGAGTTTAATCCATTTACATTCAACATTAAAACCGTGAAGGCATTTCTTGAATCGGCCATCTTATCCTTTGGATTATGTTTGCCATATTTTTCCCTCTCTCTATTAATATCCTTTATTGTACCCATACCGAATCTCTTTAGTACTGAACCTTTCTCCAAGTCTCTCTGTCCTGTCTTTGTTTCTCTGTCTGTAGGGCTCCCTTTAGTATCTCCAGTAGGGCAGGTCTCTTGTTAGCAAATTCTCTCAGCATTTCTTTGTCTGTGAAAAATTTAAGCTCTCCCTCCAATTTGAAGGAGAGCTTTGCTGGATAAAGTATTCTTGGCTGGAAATTCCTCTCACTCAGAATTTTAAATATATCGTGCCACTGCCTTCTCGCCTCCATGGTGGCTGCTGAGTAGTCACTACTTAGTCTTATGCTGTTTCCTTTGTATGTGGTGAATTGCTTTTCTCTTGCTGCTTTCAGAACTTGCTCCTTCTCTTCTGTGTTTGACAGTGTGTTCAGTATATGTCTCGGAGTGGGTTTTTTTTGGATTTATTCTATTTGGAGTTCGCTGAGCATTTATGATTTGTGTATTTATGTTGTTTAGAAGATTTGGGAAGTTTTCCCCAACAATTTCTTTGAATACTCTTCCTAGACCTTTACCCTTTTCTTCCCCTTCTGGGACACCAATGAGTCTTATATTCGGACGTTTCATATTATCTATCATATCCCTGAGGTCCATTTCGAGTTTTTCAATTTTTTTCCCCATTCTTTCTTTTATGCTTTCATTTTCCATTCTGTCATCTTCCAGGTCACTGATTCGTTGTTCAACTTCCTCTCGTCTTGTACTATGAGTGTCCAGAATCTTTTTAATTTGGTCAACAGTTTCTTTAATTTCCATAAGATCATCCATTTTTTTATTTAGTCTTGCAATGTCTTCTTTATGCTCTTCTAGGGTCTTCTTGATTTCCTTTATCTCCCGTACTATGGTCTCATTGTTCATCTTTAGTTCTTTGAGTAGCTGCTCTAGGTGCTGTGTCTCTTCTGGTCTTTTGATTTGGGTGCTTGGGCTTGGGTTATCCATATCGTCTGGTTTTTTCATATGCTTTATAATTTTCTGTTGTTTTTGGCCTCGTGGCATTTGCTGAACTTGATAGGGTTCTTTTAGGGTTTGTAGACCTATTGAAGTCCTTATCTCTAATTTATCAGATCTACAGCTTCGTGGAGTACACTTTCTCTAACTAACCAGCAGGTGGCGTCCACGAGCCACCTGTTCTCCACAAGCCAGATCTCCCCTGCTTAGCCTTTTTGGTGAGTGGGGGAGTGAGTCTTGTGGGGCCCAATTGGTGTACCAAGCTTGCGTGTGTAGTTGGTGTTGCCTGCCCTGTATGTGGGGCGTGTTTCTGGGCAGTCGGGGAGGGGGGGTGGCCCTAACAATCAAATATCCCTGATGATCCTAGAGTTTTAAATCTGCTGCAACAGTCTAATCCTTCAGTTCAGTCCTGCCACAGTTTGTCTCTGCCACTGACCCACAAGTCTTTGGTATTGGCGTATGGCTCCTGAGACTTGCAAGTGGGCCCCTCTTCCAGGCTGTGCACCCCGGGTCCTCTGTTGAGGGATGACTGTGCTATGTCACAGGTGAGTGCCGTCCCCCCAGGGCAGTTCTGGGCTGCTGGGCTGTGTAGGGAGGCTCCCAGTCTGCTCAAATGATGGCTGAATGGGGCTTTGTTAATTCACACTGCTCCACCTTCCCAGGTCTGGGACATTCAGCTGAGGTTGCAGGGAAGGCTAATGTCCGCGCCCAGTTTTGTGGTGTGTGCCTGTTATTTGAAGCACTTCCGTCACACTGGGTTGTCTGGGGCAGCTCTGGGCTATGGGGCTGGCGATGGGCAGGAGTGTTTCCTGTCCACCAGGATGGTGGCTGTGAGCGGACACCCCCCTTTTCTTGGGAAGTTGTGGTGTTTAGTGAATTTTCTCAGCCACTGGATTATTGCCTTTTGTCTCAGAGCTCTCTTAGTTCTGCTCTTGACTTGACATGCCCAAATTGCAATTCTTTGAAGCTTTCTGTATTGAGCTTCTTAGAGTAATTGTTTTAGAAAAAGCAAAAAGGATTTAAAAAAAAAAACAAAAAAAACAAAAAGAAAAAAAAGGCCCTCCTCAGAGATCTAATGGGTTATTGAAATGCTAATAGACAAAGCAACCAGGGCCATTAAGGAAAGGTGCACAGGGCAGAGAGATCAGCTTTGCTTCGGGATTTGCATATGCGCCTCAAGGCCTGAGCTCCGCCCTTCCCCCCTCCGTGCTCACCAGAACTCCAAAAATCCTCCGCTTCCACTCTGGAGTTTTTCGTGCTGTTCCTTCTCCATGCCTGTCTCCTCTCTGCTGGGCTGGCTTCCCTCAGAGTCTCTGGTGTCTGGTCTCAGTCTATCTATGGTTGGAGTTTGAATCAGTAGAATGAGTTTTCGATAAGAGCAGCCACTGCAGTTCTCCCTTCTCCTTCCCGGAGCTGACAGCCCCTCCTCCCCCGGGACTGAGCCTGGCAGGGAGGGGCGCGGGTCCCCTGGCCGCAAAAACCCACAGATTTCGCTGATCTCAGCAGTTCCACATTTTCATGAGTGTTGTATGAAGTATGCCCAAAGACAGATTGCTCCGTGGTGTCCAGTCCACGCAGCTCCCGGCTCTCTACCTACTTTCCTGGAGGAGCAACCAAAACCTACAGCTCACCAGTCTGCCATCTTGCCCCGCCTCCTGGATATGAGCAAGGTTTTTAAGACTCATCTCCCCCAAACATAGACCATGAAGCAAGAACACTTAAAATTGCAGTAAGAAGTTTAGGTTGAACTATAAGAAAGAACTTAATGAAATGTGCAAATAGTTAAATACTAAAGGAAGGAAACATGTGGACTGTGAGATTTCTTCTGAAGGGCCTTGAGACAGGAGATCTGCTCAAACACAGGAATGTTTGCCAAGAACCTGTCTGGAATTAGAGGGATAGATTATATGACCGCTAAGTCCCATTAGATCAGGAGGATCTCCAGGAGGCTACAGCTGCTTTGCCTGGGTGCTGGGGATGTGGCCCTTCTCCCCACCAAACCCATGCCCCCCAGACAGGGCTCAGGCAGTGCAGATGTAGATATAAATAACCCCATGACTTTCTGTCTTTGAAGCAAATGCCTCCAGCCATTGCCCAAATGGGATTGAGGGAACAGGAGAAGGGTGCACAGAGGAGGGAAAGTGTGTGTGTGAGGGGGAGACAATGCAGGGAGGTTTCTGAGAAATGAATGATGGTGATGAGGTTTTGTTTTATCTCACCTCCTAAGTGTGTGTCTATGTGTGTTTATATGAGTTATATGCCTATTCAAGGAGAGCAGCTGTCCTACTTTTGAGGAAAGGGGTGGGAACGTCCTCCAAAATGTTTCTTCCTTTCTTTTCCCGCTACCATCATCCTAATTCACGGTCTCATTTGTCTTCCTAGAATATTGCTCTAGCTTCCAATTTTTCTGGCTGCTAGTCTCCGTCTCTGAGTAATCCTTACTTAACATTGTTTCCCAATTCACCCTTCTGGTCAAAAACTTTAATTCCCATTGTGTTCCAGATGCAGCCCAAATTCCTCAGTCTATCATTTAGGACCCTCTATAATTGGACCCCAGCCTAGCAGCCTAGACTCACCTCTTTTTCCCCTACTGGGTGTATCCCAGACTGCAGGAAAATTAGCTTCCTGAACATTTCATTTTGTACTTTTGCACCTTCATAGCTTTGCTCATATTTTGCCTTCACCTAAATACTCTCCCCTCCACCCATAAAAAAACCTGTCCATCCCTGTATGTGCTGAGTCCTCTGTCTCCCTCCTTGGCCAGTATGGCAGTGTTCAGTCTTGTGTAAAGTAGGCCACCTGGCCCTTGGGCCAGCATTAATGTAGACAAATGATGGCATATGTTACCATATTCTGTTGATGAGAACAAGCAGCTCCCTCCACTGTCCCACATCATAGATTCTCTGGCCTCAAGCCCAGGTTCACAACCCTGCATAGATCAGTCCTGACTGATCCATCTGTTGACCATACCTGTTGTTTACCTCTAGACAAGAGGGTATAGAATAAACTTTCAACCAGCTCCCAACTTGGAGCAGTGTAAAGGCAGGAGCATAGCTCACTGGTATCGTAGTGGCCCAGTATAGGCCTAGAGTGCAATGAAGTCTCTGGATCTAAGGTTTCAGCAGGAAAGAATAGACTGGTGACTAGAGCGCTCAGAAAGGTGGGGAGGGAGCGGATGCTCATCTATCTATTTATATATATATATATATATCTATATATATATATATATAGATATATATATATAGATAGATAGATATATATATAGTCATTCTTATTCTCCTCCAGCAACAGCCTTTTCTTGTTCAGAATTTAGAATGTGATGTTGCATCTCATGCTTTGGGTTTCACTGTTTCCAGCCAGGTTCTTCTCTCTCTTCCCTCCCTCCCTCCCTCTATCCCTTTCTCTCTTCCTATCTTCCTTTCTTTCTCATGGGTGGATTGAGTGCCTATTATTTGCAAGAGATGAAGTCCCTGCTCTCAGGAAACTTCAGAAATTATATATTCAGCGTGATTGGCAAGTGTTTGTCCATGGCAGGAGGATCTAGCTGAGGTGGCAAAATCTCACTGAGGTGAGATTTAAGAAAGACACTGCATTATTATTCTCTTTGATGAAAGAAGTACATAAAACACTGCCTGGAAAACCATGTGGAAAGGGGAGTGGGCAATGGAGGACACAAAGAGAAAGACAAAGGGCAGGATGTCAGAGGTGTCCTTCAATTTCTCACCACTCCAGTCCAGCCTGACTCCAGAGCCAGATGCAAATTAGAAGCTTAAGGCTCAAACCTGATGTGTTAACCACCGCTATATTGGCCATCTGTTAGGTTGCTTGCCAGCTTGTGTTTCCCCCTTGTTTTAGTTTCCTGGCTGCTAAAACAAATACCATACAATGGGTTGGCTTAACAACAGGAATTTATTGGTTCACAGTTTCAGAAGCTAGAAGGGTTGCTTCCCCCTGAGGTTGATTTCTTCTAGCTAGCCAGCAATCTTTGGGGTTCATTGGCTTTTCCATCACATGGCAGTGCACATTGTGGCATCTTTTCCTTTCTCTTCCGGGTTCCATTGACTTCCAGCTTCTGGCTGCTCCCAGTGGCTTCTTTTCTCCATGTCCAATTTCCTTTGCTTATAAGGACTTCAGCCATATTGGATGAAAGCCCACCCTCATTCAGTTTGGCCTCACCCTAACTAATGACATCTTCAGAGGTCCTATTGCCAAATGAATTCACAGTCATAGGACTAGGGGTTGGGACATGAACATGTCTTTTATGGGGGGCATGATTCAGTTCCCAATACCCTTCTTACCTCATGCCCCAGCCCATTTGGTCTGCTTTCTACAGCTCCCTTCCGTTCCAGAAGCTTTGGACCGCAGGACCTCCTGGGTGGCTGGACCTGTAATGGGTAACATTGGGAGTGGTCAGAGGCCATGTTCTCTGCCTTATAGATAGAAACGAAGATTCAGTTTGATTTCTGCCTAGAGTTCCGTGACTGCCCTTGAGTCCTTATAATGCAGTGAAATATTAATCTTACGTGTTTTTTTTATGTGTACTTCCGATGCATGCATGATCTTTCCCTAGCCAGACGCTTCCACAATGCCCCAAAGAGAAGCAGAGGGTTAAAGCAATAATGCAAAGATAAAAGAACAATGTTCAAAATAAGATGTTGAAAATAAAAAGGGATAGAGTTTTTACCATCACAATAGGAAGGAAAGAACAGTGAAATAACCAAGTCACTTTAGATGTGTTGATTTTCTCATTGTTCCCTGAAATCTAACACATTTCACACCTCTGTGCCTTTACACATGCTTTGCTTCTGGGCAGGCAATGCTCTCCTCCCCTTAGCTCTGCTCAGCAAACTCCAGTCCATCTTTTAAGATTTACCCAGGCCAAAAGTCCTCTCTAAGAAGCTTTCCCTGAAAGCTCTACATAGCTGGGTGCTACCCTAGCCTTCTGTTCTACTCTCCATTAAAGCACTCTGCTTCTTATAACTCCTTATTTACATTTTTGTCTCCTCCTCTAGGCTGTAAACATCTGATGAGAGGGATTTGGTTCTTCGCCTCTGCATTCCTCATCCCAGCATGGTGCCTGACACATAGTAGGTAGTTGATGAGAGTTTTTTAAATTACTTAATGCAGAATTCAGTTTCAAATGGCCTAGTCTTATTGCAGTTTCTGGTCCTAGGAACCTAGTCACTGAGAATTGATTGTAAACACTTGAGCCATGGCCCAACAAATTCCTGGGCATTTCTGGTTTTCAGTCCTCAACACAATATCAGGTGGCCCTAACCAGGATTGCAAAGAGCCTGGCACTCACTGCCGCGTACTCTGGCAGCCTGATAATAACTACAGCCACTGCACTTTCTAGGCAAAGTGAGAGAGCCCAGACTCTGCAGCCTCCTTGGTGACCAAGAAGAAGCTTTTCATCCCTGTCTCTGGGCTTCAGTTTCTCCATCTGCCATGTGGCTGTGGGTCCTAATTAGAAAGCTCTTAGAGATTGCTGAAAGGACTGTTACTGTACAGCAGTACAAAGGGTATTATGTCACAGTGGTATAAGAGTACAACAAATAATGTGAACTAGGAATAATAAGGGCATTTATCCTAGAAGCGCATTGATTTAAACCACAAAAGCTCTTTGGAACAGGGCTTGAGAATTATAAAAGCCTGAGCAATCAACAACCCCTGTGGGAGCAGGGCTCAAGCCAGGCTGTTGCTGGAGAGTTCATTCAGTCTTTATTGGCCAACCAGTTTTGTCCCTCAGGTATTCTCACTTTGGTGAAATTTTCCTGCTGTAATGGGTCCAGCCTGTCTGCTGGGTTCTGGGGAGAAACTACGGTTACTTCCACATCCCTTGCATAAGAAGCAAAGAATTGGTTGGAGTGCAGCTCAGTTGAATTTTTGTTCTCTGTGTGATGAAGACAGGTCTCTAGATAATGAAAAAGTAATCACCACTTTTGCTTCTAAAATCTGGATGGCAGAGAGGTCATCTGGGTCGCACCTTGACCCAGCCATTACTATCTCTAGTCAGCAACTTGGGAAAGCCACCCAGATACACAGTGTCTCTGCAAAATAAAAAGTCACCCTAACAAGTATATCATCCTGGAGTGGAAATGTACATTTAAGCATGGCTCCAAGAGCAGAAAGAGCAGAACATGGAAAGAAAAAGAATTGTGACTGTGGTTGCACAAAAATTTAAAACTTCCAAATGGTAAAAAAGCATCATAAAACCGACTACAAGATAAAAAGAATAAACCGTAGGGGATATATTTGCAACATTTGTAACAGACAAGGAAGTAATATTCTTAATATATAAAGGTCTTTAATAAATAGTTAAGAAAAAGACCAGCACTCCAACAGAAAAAGAGGCTGAGGACAAAGAGAATCCACAAAAGAAAAAATGCAAATGTTCAAACAGTTGCTAAAGAATTGTAATAATGAAAGAACTGTAAATTTAAACAATGAGAGTTTGTGGGGTGGGTGGGTAGGTTGGTACAATTTTTCTAGATGAACGAGTGTGTCAAAAATCATGTAAAGATTACACTTCTAAGATGTTTTTCCTAAGACAATGATTAGATGAGAGAGCAGAGATACGAAAGGATATATATGAAATGTGGTTTATTAAGACAAAAATTGGAAATAATTTAAAGTTTTAACAGTAGGGATTGATCAAAAAAGTCTGCTAATGCCATACAATACAATTTAAGACTGATGATGATGTACATCTGCTGATTGACATGGAAATACGTCCATGATATATTCTTGAGTTAAAAAAAAATAAGGTTATAGCGCAGTGTAGTATTTTTTTAAACTATATATTTAGTTTGCTCTCAAAAAATTATGTATTTATATGTATATGTGCATAAGTAAGCATTTGAGAGGTCTGTCAAAATAAGGTCACTATTTCTAAATAGTGCATGTATTACTTAAGTAAAAGAAGCAATCAAAAGGTTTGCTTTAATTTTTACATGGGCCTGCAGTTAAAAAAAAAAAAATCACCTCAGCTCTGCGACTTACTTGCTAACATATGTTTCAGGCATGTAAAATAACTTAAGAATACATTTCCTTATGACTCCAATCCTGAAACATGAATGGAAGTCCCCCAAAATGCAAGGCCCATTTAAATTATATACGGTCTTTAGAACAGCGCATATGCAAATACCTGTTTACGCCACCTCCTTTGTCTGGGCCAGGGCCTGGGAGATGACGGCAGGCTCTCTGGACTGCCCTCTGCACTCTTCCCTGTGTCTTTAAGATATAATCCACCGGTTTCATCTTGGGGATCTCAGAGAGGGCATACATAGCCCTGGAGTTGGGAACATGAGGTAGTAAAGAAGGCTAGGAGCAGACAAAGAGCTGGAGAGAGAGGCATGGAAAAGGGACCATAGCAAGGAGGAAATAGGAAATGTCCCTAAGTCAACTCCGTTTTCATCTTTTTTATTTTTAAAGCACACATGCTTACCTAATGGCTGCCTGTTTCCTAAATCATAAAATAATATCTGGACACAAGGAAGGATGGGTGGTTAAATTTAAGTATAATTTTAGTATTGTTTACCCCAGAAACATGTAAATTCGCTATTTTCGTCTGTCAGTATTGTCAATCGAATGTATATCAACCTTCATTGAGTGCCTGTGGAGGGTATAGGATTGGTTAGGCCTGTGGGAAGTACCAGGGTGAGTACATTCTTGCCTCGGGCCCACTCATGATGTTATAGAAGTTCCTGAAATGTGAGACAAAATGCAAGCTGTGATAAGTGATACCACAAAGAACAACAAAGGAAAAGATGAATTCACATCAAAATTCTGTACATGCATTCCTGATTTCTAATTCCATCAATATTGTGTGTGCATATGTATTTTAAAGAGGCTGGTTACTTCCATGTAATAGTTATCTGTGTTGTACTGGCCCCAGGAGGGACAATTATTGGAGCAGACTAGGGTTTGCAGCAGCTTGTAGTAGTGGACTTTCCCTCCAGGGGGCTGCCATTAATGGTCTTACCTCCCTAGACAACTCCCTTTCCTTGTATCTCTAGTTGAAAATTCCACGTTCCTGGAAGAGAGAATCTGGCTGGTCTAATCTGGGCAGGTTAGGGTATAAAACATGGTGGCCTGAAAGCTCCTAGGTGTGTGGTGGTTGTGTGTATGTCAGAAGGTGGGAGGGGAGGTTGAACTGTTCCCCCAAAAAAGCAGCTGAGAAGATAACCCACTGGGTGTCCACTGCAATTCTAAGTATGTATCTACCTTTCCTATATGCGTGTCTTTAAGTCACTCAAATGTGAAAACAGACGGCATGGAGATGCCCAATGATTGCCTTCAAATTTTACATTGTGTGGTATGTTCCATTTAGTTTACCTCTTTTCTGGCAGTAAAAAGCATCATGTGATTACTTGCTGTTTGTTAAGTGATAGTAGAGTCTGACTGCTAGGTTGCCTTTCAAAAGTGTGCTACCCGTATATTTAGGTACTATTAGGATCATGTATTCAGATGCTTAGTCATTTGCTCAAGCAAACACTGAGTAGCAACTACGTGTTTGATCCATGGTTGCTTTGCAGTCTAGGGTGGGAGTCCATGATACATATAACAGTGAAGTGATACAAGCTATAAAAAATTAAAATCCATCTTATCTTTTAACTCCTTGCCTTGGTTATAGATGATATGCAAGAAATATCTATTTCCAAACAGACAAGCTTCCTTAATTGGGAATAAACACAGCTGGTAACTGCAGCAGCAAGCACAATAACAAATTTCATTGCAAATCTACAATGCACAGAGCCCTTAATACAACTTTTAGGGCATCAGAGAGAAAGAGGAGGTCTATTTCTGGCCCTAAAGAAGGAGCTGACAGTCTCAAAGGAGAGATTGTGCCGGTGGCTCAGAATTTCCACAGAGGAAGGGCTTGGGGGCCTCATTTGGTTGGGAGGGAGTGGTCTTGGGAACCTGGCTTGCTGTATTTGCCTGAAATTGGGAAAATACTAGCATGGCAAAGAGGGAGGTGAATGTGTAGTGGTGGAGTGGGGTGATGATGGAGATTAGATGCGGTGGCTGAAGCTTCCCCAACCCTGCCCTAGAAATCAGCACAAGACATGGGTAAAAATATATCATACATATACAAAAGAAACATTGGGAAAATGCAAGTGGGAATCAGGGAACTTGGCCTCTGGTACCAGTTTTGCTGCTGACTGGGGCAGGTCTTCTGGACCATGGTCAGAGCTCTACAGCCTGCCTTCTTTACTTCAGGAGGTTCTGAGGACAGATGTGAGAGCAGATGTGATGTGTAAGATAATCAGATAAACCTTGTCAAAGCAACCTTGGGTAAGGACCTCTATTCACTTGGTTTACCTGGTCAGGGCACCCTGATCTTGATTTCAACAGCGTGGCAGAATCTACCCAGTTCACATATGCAGCGGCTTTATACAATGCGTAAAGACAGCAAAAGGAGTAGATGAGAATAACTAAATCTGCCTGACTGAAAGAGAATTGCTTTGCTTAATTATAAATTTACCCAGCCAACCCCTAATAAAATACGATATATGCTATTATATGATACAATATGATCAGTTTGCTTCCAATTCCCTTCTTACTAAGAGACCAGAAAAGGCACTTGATCAAGCATGACTGAGATGAATGTAGAGGCAGGGTTGTGTATGGCAAGGAAACAGAGACTGGAGTCACTGCAAAGTGTCTAGCATCCCAGCTCTGCCACTGACCAGTTGTGCAACTTCAGCCATGTTAGTTGAGCTATCTGGGCCTTAGTTTCCTCATTTATAAATTGGAGATAACAGAACCTGTTTCGTAGGGTTATTGGGGGGATTAAAGATTAACAGAGACATAAAGTGTGAAGGATATACTAGATGCCAAATAATAGTGGCTATTTGCTTCATTCTTGTTTGTAATAAATTATTTTTCCTCTTGCTTGTTCTGAGTTTTCCTAGTCCTCACCTGGGTATACTCTGCTGCTCATGACCCTTGTCAAACTGGGCAACAATGTTCTTTTCTTAATTTAAGGTCCCTGATTCTATATGAAGTATCTGGTTTTAGACACTTGTCTCAACTCTTAGACCGACCAACAGAGATCTGAGTGCACCATCCCAGCCTCCTGCCTGCAGGGATGGGAGAGTGGTGCGTGACCAGGGGTCCCAGCTGAGTGCTGGGTCAAGTGAAGAGAGGGATTGGGGGTCAGCCGTCCTAATTAGGAGTAAGCTGTAAGGTTGCTTCCCAGCCTGAGATACATGATTTAAATTTTTTTCTCTGTTTACCTCATTGATCCAAAGAGACTAGCCAAAACCTAGAGAGGCCAGCTGACTCACCCAAGGTCCCACATTGAGCAACGACTGGACTGTGATTAGTAGGTCTGGCCTTTGGACCATCATCACAGAGCTGGAAGAGACCTTGAGCTGTTGAGAACAGAGCCAGCTCCCAGTGGAAACTAAACTCATGAATGCAGCATTCAGTGGGCTAACAAAATGCCACATTGATTGGTAAAATATTTCTTGAGAAAATATATAACTTGATAAGAAAAAAAATGCAAATAGTTTTTACTATGTCCATTCATTTAACAAAATATTTAGCAACAACACTAGGCAACACGTAATGCCCATTAAGTTCTCTTTGAGAGTGTTTCCTCCTCTTGTAACCCTTCCTAATTGGAGATTAGGAGAGGGAGGCTCTGGGGATGACTTCCGAGCATGTTCTTGAACTGGGGATCAGCCTGTGTTAAATCTCCAGGCCTCCTGCCAGACATAGACTTGTGATTGGGAATGGAGAGGAGAAAATAGTGTGAAAGTGAACCAGGCAGAGGTCAGAGAGAAGATTGCCACAGATCAGGGGTCAGCTGAGAGGTGAGCAGGAACAGTGTCAGTCTCTAGCAGAGACACATGGAGATGTAGTGACCAGAGAGGAGGGGAACAACGGAGATAGGAGGATTGGGTATGGGCCTTAAGCAAAGAAAGGAAGCAGGAAGCTTCTCTGTCAGGATCCACCCAATACAATTTGTATTAGTCAGAGTTTAATCACAGAAGCAGAACTATTATGAGTATTATGGAATAAGGAATTTATTATGAGAATTAGACCTTACACAATTGTGGTAGGAGCTGGGGAAGTAGAGATCTAAAAGGGGAGTTGAAGGATTATAGAAAGGTCACTAACAAGCCCAGCCAGGAGAATGGGGCAAAATTTGCAGAAGGCAAGGCAGTTCTGGCTGCTGTAATGGGACCACAAAGGGGCTGGTGTAGAAGTCTTTGGAAGAATGTTGACCCATTGTGGCTCCTGCCTCTGTGGGTTCACAGCTTCGCATCTGATGGTGACGTGGGGTCACTGTTGATCAGCAGGTCTTGTAGTCACAGCAGGGGAGAATGAGGACAACCAGGAGCCACCTGCCTCTCACCGCCTCTAACCAACGATGACCTTCAGAGTGAAACAACTGTTGTGTCACTCTTGGCCACCTCTAACCCAGAACCATAAGGGAAGAGAGTTCTGAGAAATGTAGTTTCCAGTGTAACCAAGGTATCACTAGAACACTGCAACACTGGTCAAGGGAAGGGGAACAATCTCAGTTCTTAGACACATAAAGACTCAAATTTTTGAAGTTTAAAAAAGTGTGTAGTAGAGAGGAAAAGTTTGTCAGAGTATTTTTGTTCATCATGATCAAGACTCCTTGGGCTATAAGTGACAGAAATTCTAAAACAAACTGGCTTAAGCAAAAAGAGAGAGAGAGACCACTTTGGGGAAAAACTCTTGAAGTAGCTCAAAGAATCCAGAGACTAGTTGTCAGATAATGCCACGGTGGTCAGACATGACACCACAGAACATATTCTCTTCCCCTGTTTCCCTCTGTCTTTCATTGTCTCATCTCTGCTTCTCTCTGGTTGGTGACCTCATTCTCCCAGTCTTCTCATGTGGCAGCTCTGGGGCTACATTTATATAGCTCCATGACCAGAAAGGAAAGAAAGTTTTCCCCCTCAGCTTTATTTAGAAAAATCCCTGGTTTGGGGGATCAGTCCTTGGATGAATCCCCAGACCACTGGCGAGGTGGATAGGATGCTATTTTGCTTAAGCCAGGGCCACATGGCCGCCATATCTGTGACCTGGAGAGGAAGGGGCTAGGGTTATTTTATCAGCAGCCTCCCAGAACCATATGAAGGAAGAGAGGAGCAGTTCCCCTAGGTTGCAAGCTCTGTTCCCAAAAGAGGGAGAGTGTGAGGCAGACAAAAGTAGCAGCTGTCCATCTTGGTGTTCCACTGACTGGATGAAGTATTCCTTAAATTCATTCTTCTCATTCTTTAATGTTATGACCACAGCAGCAAGTCTCTGATATACTCCACTGGCATTCCAAAGATTGCAGCCACAAGGAAGGAAATACTTCCCACAGGTGATGATCAGGTGGTAAGAAACATCTCAGAGCCTTAGAGAGATTGAGCAACTTGATCAAGGCCATGTGATTATTCAAAAGAACTGAGATTGACAGAATACCCCATGGAATAAATTAGCAATCTGCTTTATAGATCGCTTTGTGGAGATTTGTGCTTCCATGAATACATTTTCCAAGGCCTGATCAGATTATTTTGCTGACTGGAAAGAGCAGACAGAGGCCAGAGTGATTACTGAGAGGTTAAAGAACAAAAGACATTACTTGGAATCTGAGTTCAGGACGCAGGCAGGTGAGGATTACTCATGGCGTGTGTGTGTGTGTGTGTGTGTGTGTGTGTGTGTGCGCGCGCGCGCATGTGTGTGTGTCTGTGTGTGTGTGTCTGTTTGTGTCTTTAGACTGCTAGATAAGAGAAAAGTCATTGAAGTCATAGACATCTTTTTGAGGATGATAATAAATCCTGGGATTAGGATGCCATGCCCTGAAAAAGGTGGGCAATTTGTCACAATTTGTGGCTGAAGTTACCAAAGCCAAAGTGCTACCTAAGAGCAGCCCTGCTAAGGACATAGAAGGCCTGATTTTGGCTTTAACCTAATGTGGGTTTAACTGCATGTTAGTCCAGAATTTCATGGTCTTCTGATCCAGAAAAAAAATAGCACTTCCACTCCAACTAATGCAACAGCCCTCTCTGCATCATACCCATTGGTCATTGAGGGTTTGCTTGTACTAACCTTATGGTGATAAAGAAATTTGAAGTTTTTGATGGAAATCATTTGCTATGTCAATACTACAACAAAAGTCTTCAGTATAATTTATTTCCTTGCTTGCCTGACATGGTATATATTATTAACAATTCAGAGAAATTCTTCGTAGCAAAACCAAGTTTCCTTTCATTACTTAGGTTCATCCTACATGTACTTGTACCTGTTAAATAAAGAGTATGGAAGTTTCCATTTAAAAAAAAAAGGTGATAGGATCTCATGGTGCCCTGGCTGGCCCTTCCACCACCCTCACTGGCTCACTGCTGGTTCCTGTTCCCAGCACTACAGGGAACAGAGTAACTTGTGCACATACTGGGAGCATGTATGTCTGGCCCAATGTATGTCTGGTGGTGGCCTAAGGGATTCAAGGTCCCTGAACTTGCCCTGCATCTAAAAGGCAGTGCACTGAGTTTTCTTTGGGAACATTAAGGGTGGGCAGACAAGTGACTGCCTAGGGCAAGGGATTGCTGCTATAGGATATTCGGTACAGTGCCCCAGGCCATGAGAAAACTGGTACCTAGGGAAGAGGGGATATTCATATCCATGTAAATGGGGGACTTCCCAGGGTCAAATGTGCATGCCCAAGACAAGAAGAATGCTCAGAGAGGATCTGTGCGTATAAGCCTTGAAGGAGAGTATTTCCACAGGTCAATCTGCAAAGACTGGGAAGACTGAGAAAGTCTTTTTTTTCTTCTTTTTTTTTTTTTCTTTTGTTTTTTTTGGGGGGTTAGCTCCTGCTGTTCATGGAAAGCTCTGCCATAATACTAGCTTGGATTCAAACAATAACACATTAAAATACCAAAATGTCCAGATTTCAACAAAATATTACAAAACATACAAAGAAAGAGGAAGTGATGACCCAGGCAAAGGAGGAGATTAAAACATTAGGAACAAGGAGGATCAGACCTGGGACATACCAAACAAAGACTTTTTAAAAATGATCTTAAATATGCTCAAACAGCTAAAGGAAAACATGGACAAAGAATAAAGGAAGTTCTGGTATATGACAACATGGATGAACCTTGAAGACATCATGTTGAGTGAAATGAGCCAGACACAAATGGACAAATATTATATGATTGCACTGATATGAAAAAATTAGAATAAGCAAACCTATAGAATCAGAATCTAGAATAAAGGTTACCAGGGGTGGGTTTGGTGGTAAGGAATAGGAAGTTAAGGCCTAAAATGTACAGAGTTTCTATTTCGGACAATGGAAATGTTTTGGTAATAGAAGGTGGTGATGGTAGCACAACAATGTGAATGTAATTAATAGCACTGAATAATATATTTGAATGAGGTTAAATAAGGAAATTTTAGGTTGTATATATGTTCTAGAAAAAGGATTTTTTTTAAATCCATGGACTGCACAACACAAATTGTGAACCTTAAGGTAAACCATGGACTATAGTTAATAGTACAATTATTAAAAATGCGCTTTCATCAATTGTACCATATATACTGCACCAATGCAAGGTGTTAATAATAGAGGGGTATATGGGAATCCTGTATTTTATGCAGGATTGTTCTGTAAAACCACGGCTTCTCTAATAATAATAATAAAAAGAACTAAAGGAAATCATGAAAATGATAGATGGACACAAAGAGAATATCAGTAGAGATATGGAAATTATGAAAAGGAACCAAACAGAGCTGAAGATCACAATAACAGAAATTTAAAATTCCCTAGAGGGGTTCAACAACAGATTGGAGCTGGTAGAAGAATCAGTGAACTTGAAGATAAGACAACTGAAATCATTCTATTTGAGAAGTAGAAAGAAAAAGATTGAAGAAACATGAACAGAACCTGAGTAACCCATTGGACACCATCCCAGAAGGAAAAGAGAGAAAGGAACAGAGAGAATAGTTAAAGAAATAATGACTGAAAACTGCCCAAATTTAATGAAAGACATTAACAGACACATCCAAAATGCTCAAAGTACTCCAAACGAGATAAACCCAAATAGACCCAGGCTACTGCGTATTATAATCAAACTGTCAAATGCCAAAGGTAAGAATTCTTAAATCTGCAAGAGAGAAGCAATGTGTCACAGACAAGGGAGCCTCAATAAGATTAAGTGTCAATTTCTCTCCAAAAACCGTGCCAGCCAGAGGCAGTGGGATGACATATTGAGAGTGCTAAAAACAAAAAATTGTCACCCAATAATTCTATATCTGGAAAAACTGTCTTTCAAAAATGAGGGAGAGATTAAGATTTTCCCAGATGAACAAAAGTTGAGTAAGTTTGTCATCACTAGCCCAACCCTGTAAGAGATAACTAGAGTGTTCTGCAGTTTTAAAGGAAAGGATGACAGATAATAGATCAAAACTGCATGAAGAAATAAAGATTTCTAGTAAGGATAATCATGGGTAAATATAAATGCCAGTACTGTTGTAATTTTGGTTTGTAATTCTACTTATTATTTCCTACAGGATCCAAAGGGCAAATGCAAAAAATGTAATGAAAAATCAGTGATTTGGGACTCATACGTATAAACATGTAATTTGTGACAAGAACTACATAAAGGTGGGAGATAGATGGATTTAGGAATATAGTTTCTATATAGTATTGAAGTAAAATTGGTATGGAAGGAAACAAGATGATTATGGATTTAGCATGTTAAATTTAAGCTCCATGGTAACTACAAGAAAATATCAGAGAACATGCAAGCTTATTGAGACAGAAATTATAGTACAGGTTGCTAGGGGTGGGGGCACAGGGAATGGGGAGTTAATGCAAAATGGGTGTGGGGTTTCTTTTGAGGAGATGGGAAAGTTTTAGAAGGTACCACAGCATAGTGTATGTGATTAATCCCATGGATTGGTAAGTGTGGGAATGGTTGAGATGAGAAAGTTTATGTTGTTTTTATGTTCCCACAGTAAAATTAAAAAAAAAAAAAAGCCACTAAAGAGAATTATGATTAAAGGCAATACATGATTCTGGATGAGATCTAATAAGGAAGAAGAGAAGACTCAAAATGACATTATTGGTTCTTATGAAAAATTGGAATATAGACTGCAAGCTTTATATCAATGTTAAACTTCTTGAACTTTATAATTGCACTTAAGGTGGTTTCATCAGTGAATATTTTTGTCCTTAGGAAATATACATGGAAGTATTATGTGTTCAAGGAGCATGATGTATACAGACTATACTCATGTTTTCAGAAGATAGATTGACAGATAGATAGAGACAGCAGATGGATAGATAGATAGATGGATTGATAGATTGGTGGATGGAGAAAGAGCATGATACAGCAAATGTGGCAAAATGTTAATATTGGTGGATCTGAATATCTGGGGGCCTAGGGGTATGTTGGAGTTCTCTCTGTGGGTTTGTATTACTTTTGTAACTTCCTGTAAGTTTGAAAGTATTTCAAAATAAAATGTTTTTGTAAAAAATCATCTGTTGAGTTAAAAAAAAAATTCCAGATATCAGGACCCACCCCAATTTGGAGCTCCATGGAGAATTCCCATGAATGGGCAGGGCTGAAAACAACTCCTTATGGTGCAAAATGCTCTTTACCTTTCAGATAGACTTTATGTGCTTTATTTTCCTGACACCTCACAACTCTGGGGTGAAGGTCCAGCTGGGATACTAACAGCAGTTAGGTGGCATATTTAAGTTCAGAAGACTGTAAGTGGTGGAATCAGGACTAGAACCTGGATTATTTCTCCTCATCCAGTCAAAAAGGGCCACCTAGGGCTTGGTCTTATCCCACTGTAAGGGATAAGAGGAGTAACACATAAAAAGCCATAACTAATTAGAATAGGACCACATTTCTAAGTAATATGATCAAAGTAATACCCTTGGTTAGCATTCAAAAATCAGCATGTCCCACAAGTACAGCCCTTCCTAAAATGTACTACCTATGTACACTTTCCTTGTGGAAGATGGCCTCTTTTCTTGTTCTGGCAATTATTGCTGTGTGACCCTTGGAAATTTGCTTGATCTCTCTCTTCCTTAGTTTCTTTTTCTATATATTGATAGTGTTGGACTTGGGCCCTCTCTACTCTTACCTGAGATCATTATATCTGTTCAGGGACTAGCCCTCTGCTTTCTTAATGTCTGCTGATACCTTCTTCATAGGACAAAGCCTTTCATGTGCAATATGGTATAAGTAAAAACTTAAAAAGTGATGATTCCTACAAAAGACTCAGTCTCAGTTAAGTAAAAAATGGCAGTGATTGACAACTGGGGGAAGGGGAGCATGCAGAAGAAATTAGGGAGGATGCAAATCCATGAAAGGAGCAAGGAGATATGGCTGGAGAGTACCCTCAGGGGCTGCAGTTGACAAGAAAAGAGGGGTGGTGGCAGCAAATGTAGCTGAAGTCTTTCAGTTTTACATAAGCAAGGGGACCTTAGATAAATTATTTGATAAAATTTGAACTCTGAGCTCTTACTTCTGCCCCTGCCTTTCTGGAAGGTCTTGATTGAGATCCTTTTCCCCAAGTGTCCTGCTATCTTGAGCCCAGTAAGCACAAAATAGTCACTAGTGTCCTCAATGAATGAAACATTCATGTTGGCCCTTGCCCAGCCCAGCCACAAGAGATGGAAGGAGGAACCCAGAAGATAAGAGATATAAAGAGAAGCATAAAACTATTAAAATAGTCTCAGGAAGGTTAAAGCCCTGACAAAGAGGGGGCTTGCAATAGAAGGGTCATGTTCAGAGGAAAAAGATGGACTTGACCCCTGGCTTGGGAAATAGTATAGTTTTAACAAATGTCAAAGAGGAGCCATTCATCTCCTGTAATGGTTAGGTTCATGTGTCAACTTGGCCAGATGATGATACCCAGGTGTCTGGTCAAGCAAGCACTGGCCTAACTGTTGCTGCGAGGACATTTGTGGCTGGTTAATAAACCAACAGGCTGGTTTATTAAATCATCAGTCAATTCGCTGCAGCTGTGACTGATGATGTCAACGAAGGGAGTGGCTTCCATAATGAGAGAATGCAGTTGGCTGGATTTAATCCAATCAATCAGTTGAAGACGTTTAAGCAAGACAGATAGAGGACCTTCACTTCTTCTTCAGCTAACCAGCGAAGCGTTTCCTGAGGAGTTCATGGAAGTTGCCAGTTCATTTCCTGAGGAGTTCATCCAACATCTTCATTGGAGTTGCCACTTTGCTGCCTGCCCTATGGAATTTGGACTTGTGCATACCCACAGTTGCGTGAAATACTTTTATAAATCTTATATTCATAGATATCTCTCGTTGATTCTGTTTCCCTAGAGAACCCTAACTAATACAGCTCATAAGTCACTTGCTTTTTTTCCACCATAGGGGACACAGGCAAGTCTCTAAATACCCAGAGCTCAGGGCTTGACGCATAATAGGAGTAGAATAAAAGTTTGCTCAATGGATAAAGAATGAATGGGAAGAAATAAAGAGGAGAATCCTCTTCAAGATGAACAGATTTCCCAAGACGGTTGAAGAGATCCTAATGAAATTGTGCCAAAATGTCATTGTGTCAAAGGTCATTGTGATAGTTCCCTAAGAAATTGACCCTGAGATGGAGATTGTGTGCAGGAAGTTTACTGAGGAATGTCCTTGGAATCCACGTTTATGGGGGAAGTGAAGGGAGTAAAATGGGCCAAAGGAAGACTTAAATTGTGATGTAGAAATGACAAAGGCTTCAGGTCATTCCCATGGGATGTATCTTCAGAGGTGACCCACTTGAGGCAAGGGGCCTGGGTCTTTATACCTCTTCATCAACCAGTCACTGGATATAGGCTACACCCTTGGAGGAGACATGACCTTGTACTACCTGTGAACTGTCAGCAGCCAACACTCCCGGCAATTGAGGGAATGAGTGAATCAGCCTTGAAAAAAGACTCTGTGGACTGCTCCCTAGCACCACAGCATCCACTAATGTATGTAATCCAACTGCCTTATTTTACAGATGAAAAAAAATCAGAAATGAACTCATATAGCTGGTTAAGGGCATAGCCAGGACATCTCTCCCAGGATTACCAGAGGATTCCCCCCCAGCCTTAGTTTACCTGGAATTTGGATGGGATTTGATAGTGCCATCAATATGGATAAGGAGAAAAGGAGATTAGATCAAAGGGTCTCAATCCTAGTTGCCTTTGGAATCATATGGAAAGCTGGTAGAATAAAAATTATAGGACCCCATTTATAAAGATTCTATTCCTGGAGGATTTGGGCAGAGCCTGAGAACCTGTATATTAATAATTGCCTCAGGTGATTCATACATTGCTTGTCTCCTGGCCTGCAAGTGGGAACCAGCAGCTAAAATAATAGAGTTGAGAAGATTTCATTTTGTTGGACAATCTATACTTAAAGAGTATTGCCAAATGATGTCACTTTGGAAGGAGATCTCAGGTGGGTCCAAGGGGCTCACTCCTGAGCTGTCCCATTCAACAAACATTATCAACAACTTGAAGACATTAATAGACTGTATATCCAATGAAGATAATTCCCAAACTAGAAGAGTGCTAATTCTTTGGATGATTGAATCAAGATTTCAACAGATTTCAACGTGTAGCCCTTAAGTATGATATTGTAGACTGACATGTATTGACATTGAAAGTTGCTCATACTATCTTAAATGAGAGTGGCATAGAGGCAGGGGAATATGATGTTTAGAGCACAAACTCTCGAACCTAATAGACTGCCTGACTTCAAATCCCAGCCCCATCATTTACTTGCTGTGTGACCCTGGTGAGTTACTTACTTCCCTGTGCCTCAGTTTTCTCATGTGTAAAATGGTAATAATAATATCTAATCAGAGTGCTTACCTCAGAGGGTTACTGTGAGGATTATGTGAGTTAATATGTAAACAGCATTTATAACTTTGCCTAGCACATAGTAAGTACATTATAAGCATTGGCTGTTATTATGTGTTGTTTTTTGTCATCTATTGCTGTTGTAACAAATTACCCCAAAGCGTAGTGACTTAAGATGACAGTTTATGACTTATGATTCTTTGGGTTGGCTGGGCAATTCTGCATCGTGTGTTATTGACTTGTGCTCTGAGACAGTTGGGAGGTCCCAGAGGGCTTCATGCACATGGTTGGTTGATGGTTGGTGCTGGCTGTCATCTGGGAGCCCTGATGGTGTTCTCAGTTGCAAGCTCCACTTCTCTCCTACAAGTAGCCTTGGGTGTGGCTGGCTGGGCTTCCTCACAGCATGGTGATGAGTAATGAAAAGAGTCTTCCAAGGGATGAAAGCAGAAGTTGAGCTCTCTTAAGGCTGACCCTGGAAGTTACCTAGTGTTACCCCCCTGCTATATTCTATTGGTTAAAACAAGTGTCACACCCAGCCCAGATTCCAGAGGAAATAGACCCCACCTTTCAATAAGAAAAGTGGCAAAAAATTAGCAGCCATTTTAATTTACCACAAATGTTTAATCCCACTTTTATAAAAGTGTGTATATGTATGTGTGTTTATGCATAGAAAATGTCTGGAAGGATATACAACAAAATGTCAACAGTAGTTATCTTTAAAGGTGGAATTATGGTGTGGTTGTTATTTTCTTCTTTATCCTTTAATGTTTTGTTTGTTTGTTTTTTCACCTGAATTTTCCATATACACTTTGTGTATTGCATTTATTAGAAAAAGCAATTTCCATATTTGAAAAAGTATAAGATTTTATAACTTCATATGAACTAAGATTGTAATAATTCTATTTAAAAAAAAAATAAACAAAAACCTGGCACAAATTTACACAGAGTTAATAAAATCACAGTAGCTAGATCTAGAATAAAGAAGGTCCCAATCCCAGTCCCCCATCAACTAGGCGACCCTGGAGTGTTACATGCAGTGCTGGGCTCTGAACACTAAGAAAGATAGGCAAAGGCAAACACAATGTATCAAGGTGCAAAAGGGGAGGCAAAGGGTCTGTGAACCGTTTCTCATAGAGAAAGAGGCTCAGAAGAGACACGACAGTGAAACTGGCCCTCCCTCAGCGTGTGTGGAGAGCTGCTGTGGGGAACAGGTATTATTAGCTCTAGTCCTGCCGGATTAGGAGCATTGAGTGGAAGTAATTCAGAGGCAGATTTGAGCTTCACACAAAGAACTTTCTCAATTGTAAACAGATGAAGTAGGAACAACAAGTTTCCTGTTCCTGGAGACAGAATGCCCAGGTCTCCGGTGTCCTAGAGAGAGGAATCCCACCTTGGGCAAGTAGCTGACCTAGAAGACTTTCCAAGTGCCTTCCAAACCCAAGGTTATGTGACAATAGGCTTATGTGGGAGTGGAAACAAAGTACATGGTCATTTATTTAGGAAGCTTAAATCATATCCAGCTAAAGGCAGTGACCTGAAATAAATGAGTTCTTAAGATTCCTTTTATGAGTCTATAAATGGATATTACCCTTGCTGTGAAAACATGATGAATTAACAAATATTATCAAGTCAACACTAGGTATACAGCAATGTCCTGGGTGTAAAGATGCAGTCTGTTGGTCCACAGGTTTACAACTTAATAGAGAGGAAAAACATAATCACCCTATAAAATTAACACTCCTAATATAGTCATTACGCGTGAGTACAAGGGTCCTGTGAGGGTGGCAAGGTCCAAAGAGTAAATGATTGCTTTGTAATAGCAAAAAAAGCCTGAGGCCTACGGAGGTGGGAGCCTTAAGTTGTAACCCAGAGGTGAGCGATGAGAGGAGCCTGGGCTGAGGCTAAGCAGGAGAGGCCTTGCCCTGCTCCTCTACATTAACATAAACAGCCTTGGTGGAGGAGGGAAGCCTGCATGCCGGTGTCCTGAGTTGGCTGTTCCTAAAAAGTCCACCTTGTGTCTTTACTGAATAATATAATAATTGTAATCACTTCCATTTACCGAGAGCTTAGATATGGTGGGTTTGTTACATGGATTAACTCATCAAATAAGTTCAACAGCCACGTAAAGCACTGACTGTTATCTCCAGGGACCAGGGTCCAGAGATATGAAGACCTATGGTTGACCTCTTTGGGGGTGCCTGTCTCACTCCCAAGAGCCCTCTTAAATGTCCTTTGTGCGCAGTGACAGCTCCTAGCAGCCATCCTTCCAGCGTGAACCTTGCTGTCTTGACCTCAGCTGAGTCAGAGTCCCTTCCCCAGAGTCCCTTCCCCAGGCATCAGGAATTGTGACCTAAAAGAGATCCAGGCCTTCCATGTAATGAGAGCTGCAATATAGAAAGAGGGCACTGTGGGCAGCACATTCCACTCTGAGGAGAGAGAGCGAAAGAGACAGAGAGAGATGAGGCAGATGGCCAAAGAGAAGTCAGTGGGCAGTCATCCACTTTCTCGATTCTGTGATCTGGGTGCCTTCCTGCTCTCGGGTTTGAGACAATCCTGTATCTTTACGCTTATGCTGTCTTGAGTGTCTGTTCCTTGCAACCAATAAGTTCTTACTAATACAAGTATTTTGTGCTTCTGTTAAGTAAGGAGCCAGGCTTCCAACTTAGATTTATCTACCTCCAGAGTCAGTCAGTCCATGGGGGCCTCCTAGACCTCTCAGCAGTTTTAGGGTGACATTTTGTAAAAAGAGGTCTGGTGAAATAGCTTGCACTTTGATTCAGGAACGTGGATCCTATGCCAATTAGTTTGTCAGTAGCCTGATAACCTGATAACCAGCTGCTCAGATGAGGGCAGGAGGTTGACCAGCCACGATCCAACTAGAGTATACAGTTCACTAGTTCCCCATAATTACATTCTTCCTATAACAGTGTGCACCTTTCCTATAAAGTTATTGTTTTCCAGGTTTTAATGACATACCACAGAAGCAGTTCCTTTCGGCACTAGAGTTTCTAAGACTTTCCCAGCTGCCCCAGCATGACCTCAGCCTCCCACCCCCACAGACTCTGCACACAGCTCTTTACACGCTGCAGGTCCCTCACCTATCAGAACTCTCATTCCCCACCCCTTCTTGCAAGTCTCCTTGTGGCCTCTGTCCACAGACTCCCCACCTGGTTGGAACTGATTGCCTTGAAGCTTGTCCCTATGTATAATGTAGCACTGATGACATGCTTGTGCTCTGACTTCTTTGCCCACCTGTCTCCCTGTGCCTCTGGAAGGCAAAGTCTATGTCCTGCTTGTTTTTGTCCCTATAGCAGTGAACAGCATACAGTTGGTACTTAAATGTTTGTGGAGTGAGTGATTGAATAAATAAATGAATAAGAAAACAACAAGCTCACTCTTTCCCAGATTCATTTTATTTACTCTCTCTATAGTCTAACACATTGAATATGCTATATTTTACTGCACTTGCAATGTTTCTTTTAGGATAATTTTTCTTACCTGTTTTTTTTCCTTGTCCACCTGAAGGACTATGAAGGGAAGTCCTTCTGGCTCTCCTTCCCTTCCTACCACAAGGCTTTATGTACAGTTGGTATCAATTCATGTTTTGAGCGTGTGTGTGGTTTTGTTTTTGTTTTGCAGAACTCAGAATAATAGGAATCCTTGTGCTTGTTCTTTGCCAGGGAATTTCTTGGCTGGCTATTTTTTTTTACTGTTCTGTCCTTTTCCCTCCTCTCCTAGAGGCTGGCCACCTCTTGACAGTGGACATAGTGCAATACAGGGCCTTAGATTCAACATGAGTGACCTTTGGCTTAGACAGCCCAGACAGGAATTTACTCAAACATGCAGAAATAGAAGCATCGATTTTATTGTCCTGATTGCACTTGGGCAAATCTAAGACATCACATTCCTGCACATTCAGACTTGCCTGAACAGAACAAACAAGAACCCAAGTGACCTCTGGGACATCACCACCATCCTCGCCAGTTCAGGCAGCAGGTGCGTGCAGTACAATGGATGAATGCCCCCGGGGGCCATATGAGCCCTGCTTTCACTCCAGCTCTTACAGGTTTTGTTTCCTTTCCACTATAAGGTGGAGATAGTGGCTTGGCAAAAAGAAATTGACAGACATTGACTAGGATGTGGACAAGTAGGAGCCCTCATGCATTGTTGATGGGAATGTCAATTGGTGCAGCTACCATGGAAAATAGTTTGGCATTTCCTCAGAAAGTTAAGTATAGAATTACCATATAACCCAGCAATCCGAATTCTAGATATATACCCCCAAAAGTTGAAAGCAGGCCTCAAACAAGTATTTGTACATCAGTGTGCATAGCTTGTACATCAATGTGCATAGCAGTATTATTCACAATAGTCAAAAGATGGAAGCAACTCAAGTGTACATCAACTGAAGAATAGATAAAATGTGGGGTATGTACACAATGGAATATGATTCAGCCATAAAAAGGAATGAAGTCCTGATATTTGTGACAACATGTATAAGCCTTGAAGACATCATGTTGAGTGAAATAAGCCAGATCTTACTTCTACAAAATAACCAGAATATGCAAACTCGTAGAGACAGAAAGTAGATTACAGGTTACCAGAGGCAGAGGTGGAGGGGGAAATGGGGAGTTAAAGCTTAATGGATACAGAGTTTCTGCTTGGGGTGATGGAAAAGTTTTGATAATAGATGGTAGTGGCAGCACACTATGAATGTAACTAACTTCACTAAATTGTATACTTGAATGTGATTAAAATGGGAAATTTTATGTTAAATATAAGTTACCACAATAAAAACTAAACAAACAAACAAAAACATGGAACTGTATAACACAAAAAGTGAGCCCTAATGTAACGCTATGGACTTTAGTTAATATAATTATAATATTGGTTCATCAGTTGCAGCAAATGTACCAATTAATGCAAAATGTTAATAGGGAAGACTGTGTGTAGGGGTGGTGTATGTGGGAACTCTATACTTCCTGCATAATTTTTCTATAAACCTGCAACTCCTTTAAAAAATAAATTCTATCAAAGCAAGAAAATAAGGAAAGATAAGAAGTAATTTGACCAGAAAGTAAATGAGGCTAGAGAGGAGAGAGGGCTGAGAAGAGGGTTGCCAGCCAGGAGAGGCCTGGGTGAGAGGAAGGCTCTATGGGTGTTCACAGTCGCCGCCACTTTGTGGTGTTCAGGTCTCCTGGACCACATCACCTTCATTTAGGTAAGCCAGGGCAGCCTCTGGAGAGGAATAAATGTGCTGAAAAGGAACTCACAAGGAAGGAAAACTGACCTTGAAGTGCCTGCTTTATGCTGGGCTTTGTGCTAGGCTTTTCTTTTCATTTTTATTAGGAAGCATATTGAAGAAATTTTATATATATATTACATTAGTAATAATGGGCTCTGCACAACTAATTTCCTGTTGCCAGATCTAGCTTGCTAGGCATTTTTCAATATTTCAATTCCCTACCATTTCGGCAAGATGTTTGTGAAACTGCTTGGCTCTTTTATAGATAATGTTTGTGAGAGAGCTTGCTCTTGTATTTCTGATCTTCTGTGTAGCTCTCATTTTAGTCAATATCCTGAGTCTCATTCTAGTCCCAAAGCTGCAAAGTAACTCGAAGGCTTGAGATTGAACCTTTTTGGCTAATATGGCTCTAGTTGTCCACCAAAATCTGTTCTTGCCCTCAACCTGGTCACATCTCCCAGCCCTCCTTGCAGTTAGATATGGGCAAATGGCTAAGTTTCCTCCAAAGGAATGTGTGCTACTTCCAGGTCTATGCCTTAAGACCTGGGAATGTCTCCTCCCTGTTCTCTTTTCCCTACGCACTTGCTGGAACCCAGATACTGTGATGACTCGACCTTGGCTATGCAGTAACATCAGGCCAAGGGAATGGAGGAACAACAAGGTGCAAGAAATCTGGTGTTCTGGTTTGCTAATGCTGCTGGAATGCAAAACACCAGAAATGGATTGGGTTTTATAAAGGGGGTTTATTTGGTTACACAGTTACAGTCTTAAGGCCATCAAGTGTCAAAGGTAACACATCAGCAATTGGGTACCTTCACTGGAGGATGGCCAATGGTGTCTGGAAAACCTCTGTTAGCTGGGAAGGCACGTGGTTGGCGTCTGCTCCAAAGTTCTGGTTTCAAAATGGCTTTCTCCCAGGATGTTCCTCTCTAGGCTACAGTTCCTCAAAAATGTCACTCTTAGTTGCACTTGGGGTATTTGTCCTTTCTTAGCTTCTCTGGAGCAAGAGTCTGCTTTCAACGGCCGTCTTCAAGCTGTCTCTCATCTGCAGCTCCTGTGCTTTCTTCAAAGTGTCCCTCTTGGCTGTAGCAGCTTGCTCCTTCTGCCTGATCTTATATAGTGCTCCAGAAATTTAATTCAGACCCACCCCAAATGGGTGGGCCAGCACCTCCATGGAAATTATCCAATCAGAGTCATCACCCACAGTTCGGTGGCACATCTCCATGGAAACACTCAAAGAATTACAATCTAATTAACACTGATAGGTCTGCCCACACAAGATTACATCAGAGATAGTGGCGTTTGGGGGGGGCATGATACATTCAAACTGGCACACCTGAATTCCTTAATGATCAGGTGCCGTGGAGTCGCCCTGTGCCTGGAATCCTCACCGTGGACTATTTCGTGAGATGAAGCTATCTACCACCTTTAAGTTATGGGATTATTGATGGGTCTCTTTGTTAGAGCAACCTAACCTTACCTAACTAATACAGAAACTGGTACTGAAAGTATAGTACTGTTGTTACAAAAACCTAAAATATGTGGCATGGGCTTAGCAGTTGGGAGATGAGAAACTTGATATTATAGACCGAAAAGCCAGTGTCCCTTGTTATGCTGAAACAAAAACTTTTGACAAAACCATTACCTGTAATGATTTGAAAGACAGACCACTTGCCTACTAATATCTAGAGATATTGTAGTGGAACTTATCAATCTCTTTATTCCTCAGTCTGTATCCTTCAGTGGTTCACATTCAGAATCTCTGAGAGATGATCTAATTGGTTGTCCAGGCACACAGTAGGGGACAAAATGATTGGGTGACACTCTCGTGCCAGACCATTTCCTAGGTCCTGGGCAGCCAATAGACACCTGCCTTAGGGTTGGTGCCAGTCTCTGGCCCTATTGGTTGTATCTAAGGTAGGGGACTACCATCTTAAACAATAAATGATGGAGGTCAGAGGATATTAGCCTAGGGATAAAATATTCAAGTTAAGAAATAATACTCATCACAATAAAACTCTTAATAATCTGCATCCAGGGATGAAGAAAATAATCAATAGGAAACTTTTTAGAAATTATGTCACATAGCATGGGACTTTACAACTCAAATATTTGATGATTGGATACTTACTAGCAATAACCCAACCTAAAATGTGATTTGTTGACAGTTAATTGATTAGATTAAGGTGGGTCCAAAGTTATCATTAGGAAGTAATAAGCTTAAAACTTCATGAATCTGCTAAAATGAAAATTACAATTTCAGTCTAAAAGGTGGCAGTCCAATGTCTAGAATAAGGAGAGTCAGTGAGTTAAGATTTGCAAGTGTTCACTGAAGAATTTCCAAGAGAGAGCTGGAGTGGATAGATACAAACAGTCCTGTCACTTCAGGAAGCTCTGCTTCATTTTTCAAAAATGACAACTGACTCCTACCAGAAGCCTCAAGCTCAGATAGGGAGGGAAGCTGATGGGAACTCGCTGCCTTCAGTGTAGCAAAATGACTCTTCTAAACACCAAGATTTACAAGAGAGGCAAGATCTTATGGAGGTTCACTTTAAAAGCAAGACACTTCTTTCCCAGAAGCAAAGCTTGCCTCATTTTCTGATTTTCTGCTGGTCAAAACTGGATCACATGCTCTTCCAAAACCAGTCCTTGTGTCCAGAGAAATGTCATGCATTGTTTGGTTCAGAAACCCAGGCCTGAGCTAATTGCCTTGGCAAGCAGCACGGGATTTCCTCTAGATAATAAAGACCCACCTCTGGAGTTGGGGTGTGAGGTGATCATCCCTTAAAACTACTGGGCCAGTGAGTAAATACCTGAGTGAAAATTGGGGTACAATCAGGAAATGGCAGAAAGAATTCTGTGCCATCTTCCAGAAAGTGTCCCCTACAGTCTCTTTCTGCAAGGAGTTTATAATTAGAGGGGAGACATAATTGAACTTTACTCATAAACAAGCTTATATGAGAGATATAAAGTGCTATGGGAGATCAGAGAAGTCCATTTATAGCACCTGGTCAAGGAGCTGGGCCATGACAGATGCATTTTTGAAAGGTACGGAACTAGAAGAACATTCTAGACTAAGAGAACAACATGAACTTTCACTAGAATTGAAAGCCCCGGAGGTGAAGTGGTAATTTAGGGGTGGCAGGGAATGAGTTTGTATTTGAAGTAAAACAAACATCTAAGTGAAAATATCTAGAGAACTTTTGAGGCAGGATAGGGCTGTAGAGGTAGTGTTAGATGACATCAGCATAGGAGCAATCATCACAATAAGAGCTTCTGTTTATCAAATACATAATATTTATGTCAGACCTGTTCTAAGCACATTATTCATATTATTTATTTTAATTCTCACAATCCAGTAGAGATCTTCCTGTGTCAGTTTTCCAAAAAAGACAACTGACATTCAAAAAAGTAATTCAGCAAAGCCATTCAGCTTATCAATGCATAGGATTCAAATCCATATATCTGGAGTCTGGATGCTGGAGCTATGAATGGAAAAGAGTATGTTTCCTCTCTTTATTTTCAAAATGTAGCAATCTTAAAACTTTGACTTTTTATTAGTATATTTGTCCAAATGATTTTGTTAGTCCATGTTCCCCCCTCTCCCCCGCCCCCCGCCCTGCCACCACCCCTACATCACTTGGGATCCTTTTGGCTACAAGTAACTAGAAGCACTGACTCACAAGCCAAAGCAATAAGGAAAAAGTATTACCTCATATAACAAAAAGTCCCAAGGTAGGGAAGCCCCAGGGTTGATTAATTCAGTGGCTCAATGTCATTAAGAACCCTGGTTATTTCCGTATATCCCATTCTGCTGCTTCGGCGTGTCCGATAGGCTCATAAGCTAACTCCCCTCATGGACGAAAGATAGCTGTTCAAATCAACACATCTCTATATAACAACAGCCAATGGGAAAAGTCAGGCCATCTCTTCCTGTGCGTCTTTTACTAGTCAAGAAACCTTTCCCTAAAACCACCTGGCAGATCTGCCCTCACATCTCATTGCCCAGGGTGGTATCACAGGCCCATTCCTAATCAATCACTAGCAAAGAGAATGTGATAGGCTGATTGGCCTAGTGAAGTACATGACCAGGTGGAGGACTGGATTAATCAAACAGAATCAGCGTTCTCTTAGGAGAAAACAGTGGGCAGGGTTGAAAGGGTAGGGTAAGGGATAGGGGGGTGAAGGAGGTTGGCAATAAAGACATTGGGTAGGCAAACAACGTCTGTTACATTTTTCATCTAATCATGCATTCACTTCCAATATTGCTGCCAAGAAAGTGAAAAATGGTTGTGTGGGTGGAGAGGATTTTACTCCTTTTATATGTAAAATACAAATATCATATAGCACATAAACAGATATACAGTATAACTATAATACTAGAAGTTCACTGTGGGTCTGTTAAGGAAACAAGTGTCTAAAAAGACTCAGGGGTGATAAATGAATTTTTAAAAAGGTTAAGAAACACTGATCTACATCAGTGTGTCTTTATTCAGAAGTGAAGTCTCCTGGAGAAAATGAACTGTGCTGAAATCCTTCTGGGCAGTTACTTAAAGGCAGCATTTTAAGGAAGTATGTAAATAGGACTTTCGTCGAGGCATCCAATGGTGTTGATGGTGATTATTGTAATAAGACACTAATACTCTGGCCTCTCAGTATCTTCTACCCCCTTCTGTCCAGATCTATAAATAATACAGCAGCCAACATTTATTGAATGCTTTATTTATACCAGTCGCTCTCCTGAGTACTTGACATGCATTAATAACTTGGTATATCTTCACAACCAGTGAAGCAGTTACTATTATTATCCCATTTGACAGGTAAGGAAACTGAGGCACATGAAAGTTAAATAATTTTCAGAAGAAAGTGGCTGAAAGAGGGTTAAGAAAAAAAAAAAAACATTGAGTATTGAAAAAAGTTTAAATACATGCAGTCCTGACTTTGCATGGTAGTGCAGAACCATAAAAATGATCATGTAACCTGAAGCCATGCAAAGCAACCTTAATAATCAACAGAAAAAATTATGATTGTCTTGTGCCCTTTAAAATTTTTTGTGAAAACATTAAAAACTCTCTTACTATCAGTTATAAAAATATAGGGAAATGAAAAAAAAGAACACTAAAATGAATATATAGTTAGTACACTAATTTAAAACAATAGAACTTTGAAAATAAGTGTTTTATTTCTTTGTAAAAAACTTAGAGTAGTTTGAACAGTGCTTGTTTTCTTTCATAAAGTAGTATGTGGAGTGAGCGTCTTTTCTACATGATGAATTGTGTTCCTCTTTTCTAAATTTGGATCAGTTTCCAACATTTTATCCTTTGTGCTTTTAGTGTTGTGAAATACCTCCAAGTGTCCCTTTAAGGTGAGTGTGTTATCTGGACTCGCTTTCTTTGGGACGTCTTCACCCTTTCTGTCACAACTACTTTCCTCTTTTATGTCGGTGAGCGCGTCTTCACTGAGTACCTCTGGCTGCACATGTAGTTGGTGGCATTGTCAGCATTCCCAAGGCCAGCTATTACTTCTATAATTCTATTTACAGTTGGCTCGAATTTCACTTCCAGTATTAGCACTCCTCATTTCTTTGTGGAAGTTTCATCTTTGTTGGCCAATTCCCTTTTCTCAAATATCTGTTTTGTAAATGTCACATGAGTTTATCTGAAGAGAGAAGAAGGCCACGTGACTACTATGCTTTCCAGTCTGTGAGTGCCAGCCATCAATAGATTCTGAAAGAGGCGACATGACTGGTCATAGGTCATAACGTGCCTCTGTTATTTATAAAGTGATTTGTGGACTGAAGAGCCAGCAGCAAAGTTTGTGTTTTGCTGCACTTACCATGGTAACTGAAATTTGAACCATGTTGTTTGGGGACTGGTATTATTTAACTAAGTCATGGTAACTGAAGTCCGTGCATATCTGGACATGCAAAGTGAGAACTACCTGTACATTCAAAGTAGGCAGATTAGTATAATAAACCCCATGTATCCATCACCTAAATTCAACCACTGACAACTCATGACCAATCTTGTTTCTGCAACAACCCCACCCATCCCCCCTTCCAGTATTCTTTTGAAGCAAATCCCAGACTTCTGATCATTTCATTCATAAATATCTTATTCATAATGCAGAATGGATTTGAGCCCAGCTCTTTCAAATTCCAGATTCTAAGCTCTAAACAATTATACTCTGTATCTTCCTGGTGGAGGTAGTAGACACAGAAAAATAGAATAGCCCATGAACAGCTCCTTTAACCCTGACAACAACACCGTGAAGTATAATTGTCTGTATTTTTTCAGATGAGGAAATTCAGAGACAGAAGAGTCGAGCAACTTGTCCAAGATCACACAGCAAGTAAGTAGTTGAGTCTGGCTTTAGATCCAGATCGCCTGATTCCATGTTCTGTTCTCTTTTCTCTATATCACAACTGTACGGAAGGAGATTCCTTAGCCTCCTCCATGTCCGGCTCTCTCTGTGCCCAACCTCCTCCTGCTCTGGGTAGCTCCCAGTTATGGCCAAGAACTTAGGGAACCATATATTACCTCTTTTTCTCTGCACTCCCGACTTATTGGAATATGCTTTCAATGGTGGGGGTGGGGGTGGGGAAGAGGATGCGTCATTAAACTGTGCACAGGTGTTGACTCTTCCAATCCTGGAGGAATGGCTCCTACTGGCTCTGAAGGCGTTGCTGGTGCTGCACTTGTTGAATGCTCCGAAGGTCCCAGAAGAGCCCTGGCCTATCACCACCCCCTCCCCACAAGTGTCCTCTCTGCCACTGACTCAAAAAAGTCCTCGCGGAGCACATGGTGGATTGAATTCTGGTATGTCCCCAACTAGGCCTTATCTGGGCCTAGGTTTAACTACTCTCTGCTTCCTGCCCAAGCACCTCAGCTCTTGGCTGTGGCCCATGTGCTGGCATTGGAAGGAATGTTTGCTGGAGCTCTCTGATACTGTGGAAACAGCAGACAGAAGGAGGAAGAGGAGGAGGAGGAAGAGGAGGTGAAAGAGGAGGAGGAGGGGGGGAGGAGGAGGAAGAGGAGGAAGAGAAGGAGGAGGAGGAGGAGGGGAAGAATGAAAACAAAAAAGACAAAAGAAACCCTCCCTGTCACTTTATCAGCACCTCCCTGAACCCTGCCACTAATTCTAATGGGATTTGCCCTGCTCCAGCACATAATTCCTCAAGCACTAGGAGCCTAGGCTCATTATGGCTTCTCAGTAGCCTCTTTCCTTTCTCTTCTACCACTGCTTTCTAATTTCCCTGCAAATCTTCCTTCTATCCTGAAGCAAATGCACGTTTTCTCTTCTCCTGGAGGCAGTCACGGAGGACAGGGCCCTGTCAGCCCCCTTGGCTGCAGTTTCCCCACAGGTTCAGAAGTGACTCTGGGTGTGGCTGGGACAACAATATCTGTGGAAGGAGGAAGGAGGTACAAAGAGCAGAGAGATTAGGGGCTGATAGATGAAGCAGGAAATGGGTGACTCCATTTAATATCTATTTAGGTAGCAGGTGCTGTAGCCTTATATATGGCATCTTTATTGAAATGTACAGCTGCTATTTTGTCTGCCCCAGCACCTCCCTCCCTTATTTTTGGCAACAGCATTCATCTACACACACTCTTTCCTCTGGGGAATTTTCTCTTTCGGTTCCACATGGTTCTGGTGAGACTGCCAATCGGAAACCTCTTCTTCACTCACCACAGATGCAGGCATGCAATCCAAACCTAAATAATCAGAGCCTTCCCTGGTTTTGTATTTACTGATACTGGGAAAGAGAAGCCTCTTTCCTTCTGGGGTTGCTAGTGTAAGAAAGGAATAAGTTTCGTTTTCACATAGAGACAGCATGGAATAAGGGAAATGGAGGCAAAACCAGTTTAAACAAGCCCCAGACAAAGAGAAGAGAGAATCTGCCTGATGTAAAGAGACATGAGGTAGTATCAGAGGCGGGAACTCACAGCAAAAAAATAAAAATTTGGGGGGGCATTGGCTAATCAGTTCAAAATCTCAATAATGAGCTAGTTGGCTCTCTGGGATTGGCTGTACAAATTAAAATCTCAAAAGATGAATTAGTTAGTGTTCTCGGATAGGCTGTAACCTCTGTAGTACCCAGTCAATGGGGAAACAGGGGAGGGACTTGCGAATTAGGAGTAGGAGATTTAAACATCGCCATTCTCTTCCTCTGGCGCGCCAGCCTTCCGTGTGTTTGGCTGGACGCCCCATCTTGCAAGATCGTAAATAAATTCTTTTCTCCTCCAGAACCGAGAGAGCGTTTATTCCCTTACAGGTACCACTTTATTTCCGACAGCTAGGAAGAAGTTTTAAAAAAACTGGAACTGTCTGCAACCATTTGCAACCATTGCCACCCCTTGTATGGAGGAAGTTCATTTGAAGTAGCAAAAAATGAAGAGCACAGAAAGAAGCCGAGTTGATTGCTCATGTGTGTGTGTGTATATGGGAGAGAGAGAGAGAGAAGAGATACATAGATAGATACATAGATATAAAGAAAGAGACCTGACAACTTTAGTCTTTGGACTAAGTCATAACATAAACTAACAGTACCTCTGTAAAACAGTAAATTCTCTTTTCTGGCATAAGCTAGTTTGGGTTGGGTTTCAAATACTTAGAACAGAGAGTCCTAATAGTCTCCTTCAATCCTCACAGCAATCCTATGAAGTGATTGAGGCTCAGAGAAGTCGCTTGTCTAAAAGCCACTTAGGCAGTCACTTAGGAGCCAGATTCATACCAGGTCTCTCTGATCCCACAGCTCTGCTGCTGGCACTCTGCCAAACTGCCTTCCAAAGATGGGTAAACCTGGTTGTTCTGGTTTGCTAATGCTGCCCGTTATGCAAAACACCAGAAATGGATTGGCTTTTATAAAGGGGGTTTATTTGGTTACAAAGTTACAATCTTAAGGCCATAAAGTGTCCAAGGTAACACATCTACAATCAGGTACCTTCACTAGAGAATGGCCAATGGTGTCCGGAAAACCTCTGTTAGCTGGGAAGGCACGTGGCTGGCGTCTGCTTCCTCCCAGGTTGCGTTCTAACATGGTGTTCTCCAAAATGTCTGCATCAGCTTCCAATGGCTGTCTTCAAAATGTCTGCCTTAGCTCCAGCAGTGAGCACCTTCTGTCTGAGCTTATATAGTTCTCTAGTAAACTAATCAAGGCCCACACTGAATGGGCATGGCCATGCCTCCATGGAAATACTGAACCAATAGGTTCCAACCTAATCCACACTAATACGTCTGCCCCCACAAGACTGCATTTAAAGAATATGGCTTTTTCTGGGGGACACAATGTATACAAACCAGCACACTGGTCCTTCCCCAAAGAAACGAAGTCTGCAAGGTAAGTTAGACATTTTATACAACTATAAAGCAAGACAGAACACAATGCCATAACAGAGGTAGAAATAAAATTCAATAGGGCCCCCTTAGGTGGGAGTGACCACAATTGTGCCTCAAGGCAGCCCAGGCCCAGCTTTGGGGGATTCCTGAAGACTTGGATGCCTAAAGAAACCCCAAAGTGACCAGTCTCCCAAAGTTGCTTTGGGTTTTCATGGGCACTGGCCATTGACTGATGTGAGACCAGCAGCTTAACAGAACCCTGAACAGAAATTTATTACAGCAAACTGTGACCACTATTTGCAGAGGTTGGTGTCTGTGACTGTTTGTGCTTAAGCAAGTACCATGAAATGGTTAGGCTTAAACAATGGGAATTTATTCGCTGACAGTATGAGGCTGGGAAAAAGTCCAAGTCAAGACATCATCAAGGCAATGCTTTCTCCCCGAAGACTGTGACTGCCAGCAGTCCTTGTTTCCTCTGTCACATGTCAAAGCAAATGACAGTGTTTCCTAGTCGCTCTCTTCTCTTCCAGGTTTCAGCTTCTTGCTTCTCTCTGTAGAATTTCATTCTCTTATAAAGGACTCCAGTAATAGGATTAAGACCCATCCTGATTGAGGTGGGTCACACTTAAACTGAAGTAGCCTCATCAAAAGGTCCTGCTTACCATGGGTTCACACCCACAGATGTGATAAGATTTAAGAACATGTTTTTCTGAGGAACATAAAGCTTCAAACCACCACAGTGACTTTGCCACTTGTATTTGCAGTCACTCTGAAACCTTAGCTCTGGGAGCTAAGGCCTGATCGTTGCTCTGTTGCCTGCTCACTCTGCCTCCATTACTTCCTGCTACAATCTCAGTGAGCCTGCAGCTGAGTGGGGGATGGAAAAAGGTAAGTGCGGATATTTATTTCCCTGGCATCTATCTAGGAAAATGAGTTTGTGCAAGATATTTGCAAACTATTTGCATAGTGTGCAGGTAATCAGTTGTTTTCAACTTTTTTTTTTTCCTACTAGATCCCACTTTAAGGGGGGCAAAATAACCCACAACCAATCTATCACATCCTCTCTCACCTACCAGTGGAAAAATAACTTAAGGATACTGTTGGAGGATCAGGTGTACATGTGTTTTAGCAATCAAGGAATAAATGATTCAGTTTCAAACTGCACTGCATAATTGTCTTTAGGTATAATTACTGGAAAATTAAAGGCCAGAAATTCCACTGAAGCAAATATGCATCATTACTCACTTTAAAGTTAAACAAATCCAACCTAACTTGATAATAATGAAGCAAACTTAACAGTGAATTATAATTAAAGCGAGAATAGCAGCAATTGGAGACCTTATCCTACACATGAAAACAATGATAAAGCATCAGTCTGGAGAATAGCAGCTATGGGCAATGCTCCATCACAGCTTTCTGCCAGACCTCATTCTATCCAGAAGCCAGACTTCTTGGTGGAATACTAAATTGGAATTCTCAATAAAATTTGGTAACTCATTAATTTTGGTTCATGAATTCCAAATTGGATTAACCTCTAATAATTTACTTAGCAAGCTATGAGTAAGTAGGTCTTAGATATAAATTAAAATAAAATTATATGGTTTTGTAAATCATTCATCCCAAAGGGCTGAAGGAAGAATTGCTTTCTGGATCAGTTTGTGGCCTGCCAGGGTTGCATTTTAGAAAAAATTAATTAATTTTTAGAGCGCCTATAGGTTTACCAAAAATTCATTCAGAAAGTACAGAGTTCCCTTATACCTCCCCATCACAATTTTCCATCATTAATATTTTGTATTAGTGAGGTACCTTTGTTACAACTGATGAACCAATATTATTAAAGTTATATGATTAAAGTTAATAGTTTCGAATTCACTCTTTGTGTTGCATAATTTTATGATTTAAAAAATTTTTATGGTCGTTATATACTACATAAAATTTCCTGTTTTAACTACTTTCAAGAATACAATTCAGTGGTATTAATTACATTCACAATGTTGTGTTACCATCACCACCATCCATTACCAAAACATTTCCATCACCCCAAGAAGAAACTCTGTATCCATTAAGCATTAACTCCCCATTCCCATCCCCACCTCCATCCCTGGTAATCTAGAGTAGACTTCCTGTCCCCATAAATTTGCAACTTGTGGTTATTTCATGTTAAGTGAGATCAAGCAATATTTGTCCTCTTGTGTCCGGCTTATTTCACTCAACATGATGTCTTCCAGTTTCATCCACGTTATAGCATGTATCTGAGCTTCATTCGTTTTTACGGCTGAATAATATTCCTTTGTGTCTATATACACATTTGTTTATCCAGTCATCTGTTGGTGGACACCTGGGTTGTTTCCATCTTTTGGCAATTGTGAATAATGCTGTTATGAACATCAGTGTGCAAATGTTTGTCTGAGTCCCAGCTTTCAATTATTTGGGGTATATATGGCAATTCTATGCTTAGCTCTCCAAGGAACCACCAAGCTGTCTTCTCATGGGTAGCATTTAGATAATCATTGGCCAAAAGGCATGGGGAGCACAGCTAAATTGTTGTTCATTGGGGTCTCAGACCATGGCAGAAGCTGAGACCTGAGAGCCAGTGATTTTTCTTCATGTTTTCTGCAATAAGAGTTATTATGCCAGGACCTCAGGAAAAAGTGCATGTTGCAACCTGACACTCTCAGTTAGGTTAGCATAGAGGTTAATGTGACTTGGAAAATTTTCACACTTGCTAATTTTAAAAAGGTACCCTCCTCAAAGCAATGAAGGTGGAGGCTGGCAACTCACAGTTGAGTTACAATATTTTATTTGTGACTTAAAATTTAGATGAAGGAAAGACTAGCAAGCAGTCTGCCAGCTAACCTAGCAGGCAGTACCAATTCCAGAAGCCCCCAATGCCTGGGTCTTTCTACCTTAGGAAACAACGGTTTACAATTGGGTAATACTCTTAAACTCTCAAAACACATCTGCATATATTACTTTAATCTTCAGCAGAGGGGTGTGATTTTTGAGGTGACCTGAGGCAGTGTGCCGCTCCCTGACCTCTTTTCTTTCCTTTCTTCAACCCTTTCCTTCCTTCTCCTTGGGTCCATGTCCTTCTATATTTTTCCTTTCTCTTTTGTTCTCTCTGTTCAGTGTCTCAGCATCTACTTTAATATTGCACTCAGGCCTCGCTCATCCTTGGGGCTGGGCCTAAAGTACTTTGCAGGGCTGCTCAGAGTTAACGAGATGGCTGATCCTGAAATCACAGTCTCAACCTAGATTTGTCAAGTCCTTTTTTTAAAATCAAAATAAATGGCTTTTCAATTGAAGCAGATAGGACCCCACAGGTGAAGCCCATTTGCTCCTGGATAAGTTTTCTTAAAACCGAGGTTTACTTGTGAACGACTCGCAGCTCTCCAGCGAGTCCAGGACACTAATTTTTTCCTACCTTGACACCAGATTGTTTTAAGAACTAAATGAACGAATAGATATAAAAGCACATTGCAAATAGTTAAAGTGACACTGAAGATGAAAGGGATTGGTATTAATATGGTAACATTCCCTGGCCACCATGTTTAAAAATCACCCCCTTCCTCATGTACACATGCTGGCTCCCCTTCCTTGATTTATTTTTAAAAACTTTTTATTTTGAAATACTTTCAAACTTATAGGACAGTTACAAAAATAATACAAACCCCGTACAGAGAACTCCAACATACCCCCATTCCCAAATACCCTGATGCAGCAATTTTAACATTTTGCCACATTTGCTGTTTCTATCTATCCATCTATCAATCTGTCTGTCTATACATATAATATCTATACTTCTGTCTGCCTATCTATTTATCAATTCACTTTCTGAACACTTGGGTGTTCATGCTTCTTGAACACTTAATACTGTCATATGCATTTCCAAAGAACAAGAATATTCACTGATGTAACCACATTAAATACAGTTATCAAGTTCAAGAATTTTAGCATTGATATAAAGCTTACAGTCTATATTTGATTTTTTTTTCATATGTCCCAAAAATGTCCTTTTAGCCTTTTCTCCTCCATTATCAGATCTTATCCAGGATCATAGATTGTATTTTATTGTCATTGTCTCTTTAGTTTCTCTTTCTCTTTAAAGTTTTTACTGTGTGAGCATATAAACAACATAAACTTTCCCATCACAACCACTCCCAATGTGTGGAATTAATCACAAATTTTTATGTTGCAGTACCCTTACCTGCATCCGTTACTAAAACTTCTCATCTCCCCAAATAGAAACCCAACACTCATTATGCATTAACTCCCCATCTCCCTGTCCCCCATCCCTGGCAACCTGTATTCTAATTTCTGTCCTTATGAGCTTGCATATTCTCCAGTACATTCTTGTAGTTACCATGTGTCTTAAAGTTAGCTTCTTAAATCTGTTACAGTCTCGTTTGATCTGATACCAACTTAACTTCAATACTATATACAAACTATGTTCTTATACCCCTCTGCACTACCCCCCCCCACCTTTATGGAGTTCTTGTCACAGATTACGTATTTATACATTATGAGTCCAGAAGCACTTATTGATCATTATATTTTATGCATTTGCCTTTTAGATCCTGTAGGAAGTAAAAGTAAAACAGTACTGGGATTTATATTTATCCTTGTCATTACCCTTACCAGTGATCTTTATTTCTTCATGCAGTTTTGATCTATTATCTATTGTCCTTTCATTTCATACTACAAAACTCTCTTTAGCATCTCTTGTAGGGCCAGTCTACAAGACTGATGAAGAACTCCCTTGGCTTCTGTTTATCTGAGAACCTCTTAATTTCTCCCTCATTTTTGAAAGAGCGTTTTGCCAGATCTAGAATGCTTGGTTGGCAATTTTTTGCTGTCAGCACTCTAAATATGTCATCCTACTGCCTTCATGCCTCCATGGTTTCTGGTGAGAAATCGGCAATTAATCTTACTGACGCTCCCTTGAATAGAACACATTGCTTCTCTTGCAGATTTCCAAAATCTCTCTTTATCTTTAGCATTTGACAGTTTGATTATAATATTTGGGTTTATGCTAGATGTGTATATTAAGGTCTTTTATTAAATTTGGGAAGTTGTCAGCCATTATTTCCTTGAATATTCTCTCTGCCCATTTCTTTCTTCTCCTTCTGGGACTCCCACAATGCATATATTTGTATGCTTGATGGTGTCCCACAGGTTGCTCCGGCTGTGTTCACTTTTCTTCATTCTTTCTTCTCTCCACTCCTCAGACAGGATTATTTCACTTATCTTAATATTAGATTCACTGATTCTTTATTCTGCCATCTCCAGTCAGCTGTTGAACCCCTCTAGGGAATTTTTAATTTCTGTAACTGTGGTCTTCAGCTCTGTTTGATTCCTTTTCATAATTTTCATCTTTCTATTTATGTTCTCTTTGTGTTTGTTGTTTTCGTGACTTCCTTTAGTTCTTTGTCCATGTTTTCCTTTAGCTCTTTGAGCATATTGAGGATCATTTTTAAAAAGTCTTTGATATGTTCCAGGTCTGATCCTCCTTGTTGGTGATGTCTAATGCTTGAATCTTTTTTGCCTGAGCCAATGCCTCCTGTTTCTATGTATGTTTTGTAATCTTTTGTTGAAACCTGGACATTTTGATGTTTTATTGTGTTATAGCTGGAATTTAGACTCTGAGGTATCTGTTCATTAGGCTTGAATCTAAGCTAGTGTTATGACAGAGCTTTCCTTGAATGCCAGGAGCTAACAAAAAAAAGGGGGGGGGGGGATTACCTTTCCCAGTCTTTGCAGATTGACCTGTACAAGTGATCTCCTTCAGAACTTATCCAAAAATGAGTTTAGATAATATCTCAAGGCTAATGCATAGGGTTTTCTCTGCTCCTTTCTGCACATGTGTCTTGTCTTGGGCATGCATATGTGGCTGTAGGAATTCCTCCATTTACATGGATGTGAATGTCTCCTCTTCCCTAAGAAACAGTTTCCCATGTTCCCAAGCACTGCACTCTATATCCTACAGCAAGCAATCCCTTGTCCCAAGCAGCCACAATTTGCCTGACCTCCCATAGTATTGTGTATGACTGCTCCATGAGATGACTGCTACATGCAGGACAAGTTCTGGGATGGTGAGTCCACGAAAAGTATCCTGGTTCAGTCCTTCATGCTGCCACCGGAGATATGAGGCCAGACATCAGTGTTCCCAGTATGTGCACAAGGGTTACTCTGCTTCCTCCAGAACCAGAGCTAGGGATCCACGCTGGGAGTGTGGGCCAGCTCTGTGTTGAGCCAGTGAAGGGATGGGGAAGGGGCCAGCTAGGGTGCCTCAAGATTCTACCTCTTTTTAGTTGCCTTTTTCCTGATTCAGTGCTTGCCCTGTTAATGCAATCCTTTAACTGTTAACTGGAGCTTTGAGAAAGATGTTTCTGTTGGTCCTTGCCAGTTGTTCTGTGGAGGGAAGGAAGCCGGAAGCTTCCCACTGCACCATCTTGATCTGATTTATATATATATATATATATTAGTATTTATCACCTTCTAAGATACTATATGTTTTACTTGTTTATTTTGTTCACGCTCTATCTCCTCCCACTAGGAGTAATGCTTGTTGAGGGCAGAGATGTTGTGTTTTGCCCACTGCTATCTCCCCAGCACCTAGAACTTGGCCTGGCATGATGAGGTACATCCTCAATAAATATTTGTTGGATCAGTGATAACTGTACATTTATATCCTCTCATCTTCAACAGGCTATTGCCTTCCAAACATTTATGACCTAGCTCAGGTATCTCCTCCCTCAGGAAACCTCCCGTGGCCTCTTTCCTCTTCCCTGGTTTGGGGCTCCTCTTCCACTATCTTAAAGAGATATTCTCAGCATTTTACTGGATATATAGCATTTCAGTGACTCCACTGTGGGCTCCTTGAAGGTGTGTATATTCTGGCCATGGGTGGGCACTTGGTACATGATTGTTGAATGAGCCAAAACTGAGGAGCAAAGGAAGGGCGTGGGCAGAGGATGGATCAGAATTGGCTCACCTGGGGCTACAGAACTTCTAGTACTATGCCCATGAGCTAAACAGTCAACAATATTGAGCTATTCAAAATGAAGCCCACCATGACATATTGTTGGGGTGCCACAGAGGGAACAATACATGGAGAACAGTGCGCCATGTACTTATTTATTTATTTATTTTACCCCTAACCACCCCCCTCCTTTATTGACTCATAGTTTTGGTGTAGTATATTTGTTCCTATTGATGAAAGAATGTTAATATACTATTAACTGTAGTACATAGTTTGCAATAGGTATAATTTTTTCCCTTTATACACCACTGTCTTTTGAGGCAAACTGTGAGGTTTACAAATTGTGGATTTGTAAATAAAGAAATAAAATAAAAATCAATAAATCAGAACAGAGACACACAAAGCAACTTTAAAGATCCAAAATGAAAGCCTCCTAGATATTCAAAACAGGAGTCTCATCTGATTAATATATTGTTTGGTTTGCTAGAGCTGCTGTTATGCAAAATACCAGAAATGGATTGGCTTTTATAAAGGGGATTTATTAGGTTACAAATTTACAGTTCTAAGGTCATAAAAGTGTCCAAACTAAGGCATCAACAAGAGAAGGCCGATGGTGTTTCGAATACCTCTGTCAACTGGGAAGGCACGTGGCTGGCGTCTGCTGATCCTTTGCTCCCCGGTTGCATTTCAAAATGGCTTTCTCCAAAATGTCTCTGGGCTTCTGTCTCACTCAGCTTCTCTGAGCTCCTTCTGTCCATGAGCTTTTTTAAAAGACTCCAGTGATCTAATTAAGACCCATCTGGAATGGGGGGGGGGTCACATCTCCATGGGAAAAATCTAATCAAACTTCTCACCCACAGTTGGGTAAGTCACATCTCCATTGAAACACTCAATCAAAAGGTTCTACCCAGCAAGATTGGATTAAAAGATGATGGATCTTCTGGGGTCCACAACAGTATCATTAACATAACTGAAGGGGCATGGAGTCGGGAGTGGGGGTTGGCCACAGAATGGTTAGGAAGGAAGAACTAGAGGGCTTTCCTTTGTCAGCAGAGGCCCTGGATTGAGAGTGCCCCCTGGACTGGGGATGCAGATATAAGAACTTTCTGGAATGTTTACTTGGAATTAAACCCCATAGGTGGGAGCAGGGCTCTTCTTGGGAATGGGAGAGGTTGTGGGACCAGGAAGTAGTGGTGAGGTGGGGCTCAAACATAATAAAGAGAATCAGGATAAGAATTCTCTGCCTCATAAGGGCTGTATTGCTCTTTGCATTTAAAAAGGAAAAGTACGGGAAAGAAAATCTTTGAAAGTCATTGTGCTCTGAGTAAAGAATTAAGGATCTTTGGCTGATACTTCTTATCTTCACAGAATCCGGAAAGGCATCACTTGCTTGCCAAACTGATACAACTTTGGGCTTTCACAATGCTGGGGTGGGGATGAGGATGGGGGAGCAGGGGTCTGTGGTTACCCTTTTGTTTGTTCATTTATTCGTTGAAACAGTTTTTGAGCCAGACCCAGTGCTAAATCCTGGGGATGCAAAAAAACAAATGTTAATAACTATCCACTAAGAACATTAACCTTCTGTATTTGTATAATCTATAATCCAGTCTGCACCAGCATTCTCTTGATATCTCCCCGTGAGGTTTAAGAAGGGCAGCTGTAACACAGGGAACAGCAAAGCAATTCAAGCAGAGAAGTCTGGTTAGAGGAGTAAAGCGCCAGTCCACAGCGGGGAGCCTGGGACCAAAGCATCACAACCTCTTGCTGGGAACCTTGACTGGGGCCCATTAAAGCAGAAATACAGCCCCAGTTAGGCTACAGGCATTGTCACGCATAATCACTTAGCCAAAATTATCACTGAGCTAAAGGAGAGAAGAGTTTAGTTAGGCAGATATTTCGAGAATGCCTGCAGAACCACTGGAATGGTTGTTGACTTTCTTCATCAATAGTGAAAATTTTACCAGAGTTCCTGTGACAAAACAAATGTTTATGATGCCTTTCCTGACTCCCCAAAGACCTACTCACTTGAAGCAGAAAGATTAAAGGGATCACAGGCCACCCTTCCTGATATTTAAATAAACATTCTCTGGGTTTTAAAAAGTGAATTTCTCCCAGATACACTTTACACAAATGATTCCCTAGCCTGTATGCATTTTGTATTCTTTTTATATTCTGTAAATATTTTGCATGTTAGAGACAAGGAGATATTCACTGTCTACTTTGGATGTAAAGGGAATATAAATTGAGAAGGAGAATAGGAAATCATTGTCCAATCTCTGTCCAAGTTGTTGTCTGTTTTCCATTCATTAGAAATTTGTTAGGGGTCTGCTCTGTTCAGCGTTGTGCTGGGTACCAGGGTGATGGAACAGGATGGGAGGGGAAGGTAGATACAGAGAATGCAGCAGCTGATTCTAGTCTAATGAGGGTGTTAAAGGTTAAGTTCTCTGGGTCTGAGACAGAGATTTCAGAGCAAGAAGTTTATTGGGAAGTATTCTCAAGAACACCACTGGTGTGTGATTTAAGGCAGCAGAGATGGTGGGGGATATGGTTCAGGTGTTGAACTGTAATGAAGCAAAAGTCTCAGTCAATCCCACAGGGAGCTCTGAAGCTGAGATGACCTTTCAGAGATGTCCTGAGATGTCCTTGCCTGAGGCAAGGGATATGTGCTTTTGCACCCCCTTACTGAATGTCACTGGGTGAGGGCTTCCCACTTGGGAGGGCAAGACAACTCCCATCTGTGGAGGGAAATTCCTGGGAAGGGACTTAGCTGTGAACTTTGAGCAGGCAACACCCCCAGAAGCTGGGGGAATGCATGTCTTGGACCTGAAGAAGGTAGGGATCTGGTTGGCACACCACAGTGTCCACTACAAGGGAGTATAACACAACAATTTGAATAATAACAACATGCAATATGACAACATGGTGCTCTAATGAAGGCACAGGTACAGTAGAATAAGTAATCAGAAGGTGGAGGGATCACATCCGATAGGGCCTAAGGAAAGCTTCCTGAGGAGGTTGAGGTCACTGGGCATGTGCAAGCCCCCACCCCTCTGCCTTCCCAAGAGAAGAGCAAAAGTGATGGAATCACCCATTCCCAAGTCATGAGGAAGGAGACTGGAGTAGAGGGGAGGAGGAGACACCTACAATTTTCTCCTATCTCAGCACTTCCAGAGTCACAGCCCAATTGGCAATCACTTCTAGCTCCAGCGTTAAATGGGCTCCTCTGGATCATAACCCCTGACAGTACTGGTGGAAGGCTGCCCACAGTGGGGCTCTGAGATACATTCACAGACTGCCCGGCTGACTGACTGGCTTACCTGACTGAGCAATCCTTTTTCAGTCCACGAACAAACCGAGTCCAGATGGCACTTTGCCAAGACAGTGGCATTTTCAAAGTTATTTATCCCTATCAAGGCAGGTTGTTCACCATTTTCAAGGGTGAGGGTCAAGCTAGGAAGCTCAGAGCCACCTTTCTCATTTTATAATTCTGCTCAGTTACACCTCTGATAATTTCCATTTGGGCAAGGCAGAAAAGCTGAATAATGGTTTCCCTCCCAGTGCCTTGCATAAATTTGTGAACTGCAACATACAACTTTCCATGCTAAAGTTCAAAAGCTTTGCTCCAAATAGGCAAAATTAAGCAAATGAAGCAAAGCACTTTAGCCACGTTCCAGATAGGGCCTGAATTTCCACAACAGTCTCTGAGGGCTGCGCCCTCCCATGCTAAGAGTTGCTGAATTATATTGACCTGAAACAACTGAATTGAGACCCATTGGATGGTGTAGTAGTTATCTATTGCTGTATGACAAATTATCCCAGAACTTGGTGTTTTAAAACAATATTTTCCCACAGCTTCTTTAGGTCAGGAATTCAGGAGCAGCTTAGCTAGATGGCGCCTGGTTCATGGTCTCTCATGAAGGTGTAGTCAGGATGTTGACATTTAATGCTTGACTGGGGCTGGGGAATCAACTCCCAAGACGGCTCACTCACATGGCTGTTTGCAGGAGGCCTCCATTCCAGGCAACATGGATCTCTTGCAACACAGCAGGTGGCTTCCCCCACAGCAAGTGATCCAAGAGACAGTGATCACTATGGAAGTCACAGTGTCTTTTGTGACTTAGACTCGAAAGTAATACACTGTTATTTTTGGCCAGTTGTGTCTAAAGGAAGTGAGTCACTAAGTCCAACCCATGCTCAGGAAAGAGTATCAAACTCCACCTCTTAAAGAGAGGCATATCAAAGAATTAGTGCACATATTTCAAAATCGCCACAGAGGGGAAGTGAGGGAGTGTTACAAAGAGCCCTGAACAAAATTATGGATTCTCATCTTGTCAGCAGTGTCACCCCAGTGCTCTTGCCTCTCAGATGTGTTTCTCACCTCCCCTCATCAGTCTAGCCTTTTATTTGACCCCTTTCTAGGCTCTCTGTGTCTTCTAAGGAAGTGGTTAATAAGCTGAGGCACTAATCCCCTCCTAAGTAACACCAATATTTCATTAGTGGAACCTTCCTCTGCTGGTGAAAGTGAAAGTTATCCTTGAAGGAAGAATTAATTTGGATGGCAGATCCCTAGATAGCATTGTGGGAGTGACTGCCCAATGTACTTATAAATCTAGGGCCTCTTCTAGGACGTTTTCATGCAACAAAGGTTCTAGAATAAATGTCCAACATGCTGTATTTTCCCCCAGACTGCTCTGCTCCTTTCTGACCTCTGTGATAGAATCAGCATCAGGCCTGGTGATGGCTCCCTTCTGGGAAATCTCTGTTTTTGATCCTACGTTGGGATCACATTCCCAAGAGATACGCTTCGAGCCCCTGCTAAGCAAGCATAGTTCTGTTCCCTGAGAACCCCCTGCCCTCTACCCCACTTTTCAACTATTGAGGTGAATCATCTTCCATCCTAGGGTGGGAATCAGACTCAAACCATTCCTTAGCATCCTTCTGGATGCTCCTCCAGGGCCACTGTTAATAACTATGCACTCTCCGGGCCCTTCCCTGTCAGGTCTGGATTCAGCAGGAACACAGCTGGACCTGCAGCTGGTCAATGATTTTAGATTTGGCTTCAGTGGTTGGTTCCAATCAACAGATGATGAGAAAAGCCTTGCTCATGCTCTTCTGATGTCCAAGGAAGGAGTCCTCCTCTCTTCCCAAATCAGCTCCTCCAACCAACCTTCTTGTTTGTGTTAAGGCCCCGCCATTTTCCAGCTTCCCAGCCTCTCTCAGATGGCTCCAGGACCAAACTAATACCCATCTATGCTGAATGCTAATGGCTAGATCTCCTCCTCCATCTCTTGCTTTCCCTCCTCACCATTGCCATGCCCTGGGTCAGTCTCTAACCAGATAATTAATTGCAGGAGCCTCCTAACTGTCCTCCAGGTTCTGCTTGCTGCATTTCAAGCTACACAGTGTTGCTGGCTTGCTCCTCAGGTTATGCCCCTTGAAAACTTTCAGTAGTTCTTTAGTTGTTAAGGATGCACTCTACACCCTGGCTTTCTAGCCTCATTTCCCACCATTTGACTTCCTTTGTGTGGCTAACCAGCTAAATAAAACTATAAGTTGTTTTCCAAATATATTCTGACATTTTCCCACCTCTTCTTTTGTTGTTCTCTCACCTGTAATGTCTTCCTTCCTCTCCCTACTTCCATTTCTCTTTCTCCTTCAGATTTCCTCTCACTTTTGTTTTGAGCCATGTACCTCATGAACACATATAAAGAAATCTCACCACAATTTTGGATATCAAATCCAACAACATATACAAGAATGATCCATCATGATCAACCAGTGTCCACCCCAGGAAAACAAGGTTGGTTAAGGATTCGAAGAGCAATCGATGTAATTCACTGTAGTAATTTTCTCTTGCTGCATAAAAAATTACCACCCACTTAGTTTAAAACAAGATGAATTTATTATCTCATAGTTTCTGGATAGTGTGACTGGATGCTCTGTTCAGGGTCTCACCAGGCTGAAATCAAGGAGTCGGCCGTGGCTGCAGTTCTCATATGGGGCTCAGGGCTATTTTCCAAGCTTAGTGGTTGTTGGCAGAATTAATTTCCCTGTGGTTGTAGAATTACATTAATTGTCTTGCTGGCTGTCAGCCATGGGTGGCCCTCAGCAACTAGAGGCTGCTTTTGAGTCCTTTTCTTGGGGGCCACTCCATCTTCATGACAGTATTGTGATGTTGAATCCCCCGTGTGCTTCAAATTTCTGACCTCCTCTTTTGTTATCAACTAGAATAAGTGCTTTGCTTTTAAAGGACTCCTGTGATTAAGTCAGGCCTATCCAGATAATCTCCATACTTAAGGTCAACTGATTTGTGATTTAATCTACCAGATCTTTTTGCAGCGGTGCCTAGGGGCAGGGAGGGTGCATCTTAGAATTCTGCTTACCACAGTCTGTCCTCTGGATCCCGAAGATTCATGTCTTCCATAATGCAAAAGACATTCACCCCCTTCCAAGGTCCTCAAAAGTCTAATCTCATTACAGCATCAGCTCAAGTTCAAAATCTCACCTAAATCTCAACAACTTAAGGGTCCAAAATCCCATAATGTAAATCATATAAATCAGTTTTGGATGAGGCTCTTAAATAAAATCCATTGAATACAATACTTGGAGCACAATTTCACTCCACCTGTGGACCTGTGAAACTAAAGAGACAAATTATTTGACCTCAGCACTCCAAACATACAATCATAGGACAGGCATAGGATAGCAGTTACAGAATTCCAGTTCAAAAAGTGGAAATATGGAAGGTAAAAAGGAGTTACTGTTACAGAGCAGTTTTGAAATACAGCTGGGCAAACTTTTTCAGAGTTCACTGACCAGGTTTTAAGGCTTGGGAATAATCCTCCTTGGCTCTAGGTTCTGTCCTCTGGGTTCTTGTTTCCACTTTCAGGGTCATTGTTCCTTTATTATAAAAGACAACAGAGTAGGAGGAATATTTGCTAATTATATCTCTGATAAAGATCTGGAATATATATAAAAACTTTCAAAACTCTATAATTAGAAAACAGACAATGCATTTTTAAAATGTGCAAAAGATTTGAATATACACATCACCAGAGAAATTATACAGATGGAAAATAGCACATGAGAAGATGCTCAACATCATTAGTTATTGGAGAAATACACATAAAACCACAGTGACATACCACTACAAAACTATTAGAATGTCTAAAATTAAAAAGACCAACCATGCCGAGTGTTTGCAAGGATGTAAAGAAATAGAACTCTCATCAACTGCCAATGAAAATGAAAATGGCACAATTATTTTGGAAAACAGTTTGCAGTTTCTTAAAAAGTTAAGCATATCCCTATAATTTAATCCAGCCACTATACTCCTAGGCATTTACCAAAAAGAAATAAAACCTGCTTTATTTGCAATAGCCCCAAACTGGAAACAGCCCAATGGTCCATCAACAGTTGAAAAGATAAACAAATTGTGATATGTCCCTACAATGGAATACTGTTCATTATTAATATAAGTATATACTAACGCCTCTAGCTGGAGTTTAATCCCCCCTCTCCTTCCCTATCCTGCTTTCAGTTACTGGATTTAGTGACCTGCTTCCAAAGATTAGAAAGAAAAAGTAGTAACTTTATGGTAGAGATACTTAGCACACACCACCTTAATCAAGTGGTCAAGGTTGGTATCACCAATGATGATTCATGTAGATATCATGTGCCACCCCCACCACCCATATGATTTTGTGAGAAGTGCACTTCACCTCTGTGGTATTTTTCCCCCAAACTCATAACCCCATGCTAATCATGAGGCAAGCATCAGACAAACCCAAGTTGAGGGACATTCTACAAAATACCTGGCCAGTACTCCTAAAGACTGTCAAGGTCATGGGAAACAAAGAAAGACTGGGAAACTGTCATAGACCTGAAGAGACTATGGAAACATGGTGATGCATTGAGATCCTGGGCAGGATAACTGGTCAGCATTCAGGAATAGGGATGGTGGGGCCAGGCAGTCAAGAGAGACATACTTCACAGTCAGCACAATCATCCTCCATGCATTCCTGAGAAACACCCATTCCCAGGTCTGCCCAGAAACCAAAGAAACCAGGCAAAGAATGGGCAGGCCACACAGTCATCTAGCAGTCATAGCTAAGATACCACAGACTCCAGGACTTAGAGAGTAGACTGACTGACTTCTCAACCCCATGTAATGGGGCTGTGGGGAGAGACTGAGCTTTTAAAATATCAAATATTTCCTCAGGATGGGTTCAAGAATGGGGTATGAGACGTGGCTAGGACTGTGTGTAGGATTCAGCAGTGAATTCAGCTGTGATTTGCTGGGAACGGGAACTGCAGAGGGAGAGAAAACGAGACCAAGGCTGACATGGTAAAAGCCACTAGACAGAAGCCCTTTTGCTCTTATGACGGAAGGTGGAGCGAGGTGAGCCCTGCAAGCTCTTCATGACATTGGCATGGGGTAGGGGAGATTAGCCCTCACCCATGGAAGCATCATGAATCCCGCCAAGAGAAAGAGTTGAAATTAGTTGTTTTCTAGACCCACGAAATAAAAAAGGGTTGGACCCACTGTTATCGTCTTGATTTGGGTTGACCAGATACTTGTTTTATGAGAACTGGGGATAGGACTACTTGTTTATGAACTTTGCTCCTCAAGATTAGACTGGCACACCAAGAATTACCTAGACCATTTCCACTAATTGCCATCTTTAGCACTATTAATAGAGAGTGTTTACATTATCAATATTATTACTGCTGTCATTCCAGTAACCAAGATTCCTGACAAGTACTATGTCTCCATTCTAACAAGGACAGACATCTTTTTGTTCAGAATTCCTCTGATTCTTGACTGCTGAGTGGAGTGTTGACTGAGGTTTGGGAAGAGATTGATGATAGCATGTGTGATCCCATCAGGGACAAGGCAGAAGAGGGGGTTTTCCTGACTGTCTCCCCTAGATATCAGTGCTTATCTACTCATCCCACCTGTGCTGACACCAGTTACCCATGAGTTGCTAACATGTGCTATAATCTTTAGATTATAAACCTTCAGAGAAGAGGCAAGCTGCAAACTAGAAAGGCATGTTTAGCTAATACCCTCGTCAAACAAGTCATCCCAATGAACCAACAGAATCCTCATCCTGACTCCAAGTCTTCTAATCGTGAGCATTTGAAACACTCAGCTAACATAGAAAACTAATTTTAACTAATAATTTCATCTTCCTCCCTACTCTTACCAAGTCTTTTATCAAAATTTCCATTGAGACATGGGTCCATCTCCTTCTCCCTTTCCTGGGAATGCTTTAAATGGGTAACAGAGTGATCCAAAACAGGCAATGGTAAGAGAAAAGCAATGAGTCTGAATTCAGTTTCTCAAACTAGAACTACAAACCGTCTCTTAAGCATGAGGACAAGTTGTATAACATTAGAAGTAGGTCTTTTTGTTTTTCTCCCAAAACAATTAAAATCTTCCCTGTGATATTCTATAATTCTAGAAACTCATGTTTCCTATGGGCAGCTATTATTTTATTCCTCTGTTCTTTCAGGTTTGTTATTTGCAATAAAGAAGAACATTCAGATCTTTCCATGAATTATGTTAATTCTCTAACATTGTCTCTTTCTATTCCTTCTCTTTTAACCTCTCTGATACATGTTAGAGGCCTCAGATTTCACCCCGCTTCCCCACAAATAAGATGCTATATCCACAGTGCACATAAAGGAAAGTTTCTAAAGAGTTAGAGGATTGGGTTGTGTACCTCATAAGAAAATCTCTTGAGTTGTTTTTCCATCTGTGCTAGGATCTGATCCTGAGTCAGTCAGAGCCAGACTTATCTCTTTCCACTCTATCTCACTGTCCATTTTCATAAGAAAAGGAGAAGCAGAGATGCTACAGATGGTTTGCTTTTGAGGAATTCAGCATCAGCTTTTCATACTTTTGGTTGTAACTCCCTATTAAGTTATTAATAATTAATAAGGTAATAGCCTACAAATATCTGTAAGTTATATAACAGGATTATTATAAAGATACTATAAATATTTAATAAGGTAGTGATACCTTATTAATACCTAAATATTATTAAAATGTATCTCACAGAGTTGTAATGAGGGGAAAGATGATGCATGTAAAATGCCTGACTCATCAGGGATATTTGACAAATAGTAATTATTATGGATACCATTAATTTGGTAGAAACATATGCTCCAACACTGGAGTCAGAGTCAACTCCAACCAGAGTTTGAATCCTAGCCCTTGTGAGTTTGGGCAAATTATTTGAAGTCAGAAAGCCTTGGGTTCCACGTCTAAATCGTAGGAAATAGTTCCTACTTCATAGTGTTAGAAAGATTAAATGCAGTAGTTTTATGATTTAGCATTGTGCCTACCACATAGTAAATGCTTAATAAACGTCAATTATTATATTATTGTTATTTTGAGGCCCATATAATTCTAGTTTTCTTTGGTTGTCCCTAATGGCATCACACATGCTATTTCCTTGTTAATGACCCACATTAACATTTTCCGTTTTGAAAAATCTATGATTTAAAAATTCTGAAATCGACTTGGAAGAAATCCATTGGATTCTTTCTGATTTTTATGGCTTCTATTTTGATTGTTCTTCATTTTTCTTAAATTCTCTAGGTCCTCTCTGTTTGCCATTATTATTTTAATTTAGGACACTCTTGATGTACAACCCATAATTCAGAACCAGCACATCTTGTGACTTGGAAACTTTTTGTCTAATAACAGTCATGCCCTTGATTATAACTATAATACTTGATTATGTCTACAATTGTTTTTTCCAGTCTTCTAGTCTGCCTGCCTTGGAGCCCCTCTAATGCCATGAGAAAGGACCCACCATTGTTTTCATATGATCTTTTATATGTTTATGTTATGAACTGGTACCTTTTCCCGTTTACATGGATGGTCTCCTCTCACTCGGTGGCTGTCATCCCAGTTTGTTTCTATTTGTTGTCCAAGAGTCAGGAAAGCCTGTTTTCTTTCTTCTTGTCCTCCTCTTGCATGCAGATTCTCCATTTTTTTTTTTTTTTTTTGAGACTATAATCTGATTAAAACATTTGTGCCATTTACTAAGCACAAATAAAGAAATTCTTAGTTGGCTAGCAAGAAGATATAAGTATTCTATATTATACAAGACTACATCTTATAAGATATAAAGTGAGTTTTTGTGATAAAATTCCACTTTAAATATTCTAGGGGAGCTCACTATTTCCCATAGTAAATTCCTTTGTAAAGTAGATAATTGCCCACTAATGTATGTTTGTACATAAAAATATGAGAATATTGATATTGGTTCAGATCATAATTCATTTGGGATTCTGTTTCCAGGAGAAGTTTATGAACATTGTCAGGTCCACTGAAACTCTAGCTGTTTCAGTTCACTGGCCATTATTTTTTAAAATGATGATGCATGAAAAATAAATAGACTTCTGGGTAACCTAATGGATTAAATGCATTTGTTTGTTTCTGTTCTCTCCCAACAAGGGGACCACAGCAAATGAGAGTTGTCAGTGACATTTTGGAAGAAGGGAAATAGGTAGATGATTATAACTATCTTAGTAGAGAGGAGAAAGCAGAAATACTAGTACCTTAGGTATCAAGAAGAAGCAAGCTAATGCCTAGGCAAAACACCAGAAAGAAATTGGAGGTACATGATTGGAGTGGAACTGAAAACCAAAGAACTGTGTTAAAGTTTGTATATAGAAAAGTTAGACTCCCCCAAGATTGTCTGCTACTCCCACCATGACACAATCGTATCCCTCGCCAACCCTCATGTCTGGACTACCTAAAGTTTTACTCTTTGGAGAGACTGAACTAGAGAGGCTTAGATGCTTGATGTGGCTTAGGTCAGAAAGTAAAATGCTTTATAAAACCAGGAGAATAGTTTTAGTATGTTCAGTTCCCAGGAGGCTGCCAGCCATCTTTATCTCCTATTAAGCAGAAGATTAGAGGATTCTTCCTTGGGAGACTGACCGCATCTCCTCCTAGAAAACTGCAAATAAAGATATTTTGGGGCTCCCCCAAAACTGCTATATTTTTGCCCAATAATCCTACAGATAAACCAGTCATCAATTACGCTTCCTACGTACACACAAAGATAGCTAGAGCTTCAATCAACAGTTTAGTGCCTCATTCTTATACATGCATGGATGACCAAGGATCACAAGAAAATTTGGGGGAAGTTTCTAACATGAAAGATAGATAAAACAAACAAAAACAGGAAAAGGGGACTTGGAAGAAAGGAGGCAATTCAGAAAGTACAAGAAAGACATATTTCTCAGAAAGATAAAAAGATACTCATCAAAGAAGAGACAGAAATGTAAAAGATCATTAAAAAACAAAAATTTCCCAATACACCTCTTATTATTATGGGAATTTTGTATTTTCTGCATGATTTTTTCTGTAAACCTACAACTTCTCTCTATTCAAAAAAAAAAGAAAGAAAGAACAAAAATTCTTAAATATATACAAGAAAATTATATATAAGACATGAAAGAATAGCAAAAATCAGAATTTTAAAAACTTAGAAATTAATGACAGAACACAGGAAAAACAGATATAAAAGAAAAAATAATTTCAGAAATGAAGACTAAACTAGAAGGAATACAGTGCTGATAAAGACAACAGAGATAGTGTATAGTATATGACGGCTATGTGCTCAGGCAGTATAGATGTGGCACAATCACAAAAAATGGGGATGGGTGGAAATGGAGAGCATATGCATGAAAAGTAATTTTTAAACTATTCTCAGTAATTATATCTGTAGTGGTAGTATTAGTATTGTTTTTCTGAGACTGTGCCTGTAATGTTGAATAAAATAAATGAGTTTTGGAATTTAAGAATGGGTTTTAAACATTGTATTAGGGTTCTCTAGGGAAACAGAATCAATAAGCGGTGTCTCTGACTATCAGATTTGTAAAAGTGACTCACACAACTGTAGGTATGCATGAGTCCAAATTCTGTAGAGCAGTCAGCAAACTGTCAACTCCAAGGAAGATGTCCGACGAACTCCTCAGGCAATGAACTGGGATCTTCAATGAACGTGTTTGATGATCTCCTCAGGAAACGAACTGGCAACTTCGACGAACTCCTCAGGAAACGCTTCACTGGGCAGCCAAAGAAGAAGTGAAGGTCCTCTAACTGTCTCGCTTATAAGTCTTCAACTGATTAATTGGATTAAATCCAGCCAATTGCATTCTCTCTTTGTGGAAGACACACCCTTTGGTGAGTCATCAGTCACAGCTGCAGTCAATTGACTGATGATTTAATAAACCAGCCTGTTGGTTTATTAACCAGCCGTAAACTTCCCCTCAGCAATTGTTAGGCCAGTGTTTGCTTGAGCAGACAGCTGGGTACTATCACCTGGCCAAGTTGACACATGAACCTAACCATCACAAACATATTATTGGAGACTTTTATAAAAAGAATGAATACAGAAAGAGAGAAAGCCACAGAAGCAAGAAACGGAAATCTGGAAAACAAGGGAGAGACTAGGAGATGCCACCATGTGCCCTCCCATGTGGTAAAGGAGCAAAGGATCACTGGCAGCTGGTCTTTGGGAAGAAAGCATTGACTCGATGACGCTTTGATTTGGACATTTTCTCCGTCTCAAAACCATGAGCAAATAAATTCCCAGATTAAGCCAAACTATTTTCTGGTATTTGCCTAAGCAATTTAGGAAACTAAAACAGAAGCCTAAAAAATGACCAATCCAATAACAATGAGCATCCCTAGCACCCAGATTACAGTTTTGAAATACCATTTCCCACCAAAAGAACCAAAATTCTTAGGGAAATAGTTGATTCCAGGTCTGTGGCAGATTTACAAAATGCACCTGGAACATACCAGATAGCAAGGAAGCCATTAAAGATTACTAGAGTAATTTCACAAGAACTCAGGAGCCAGCTTGAAGAGTCTCTCACTGGCTAAAGATGAGATCATTTGAGCTTCCAAAAGGATAAAATTGGTTATTGACTGAAACCCATCAAATATGTGGCTTAAATTCATGTGTGAATTCATTACGCTATAATGATAGTGAAAAACAAAATTAACTGACCATTTTCAAAAGATAATAGGGAACTGTATTTGTCAGGGTTCTCCAGAGAAACTGAACCAATAGATGTGTGTGTGTGTGTGTGTGAATATTAAGAGATTTTTTATAGAAATTGGGTCATGTGGCCACAGGAATTGGTAAGTCCAAATCCCATTATAGGGCAGATTTCATGTTGGAAACTCAAAAAAGGTGACATTGAATTCCCCAGAAGAAGCTGACTGAAGTAGAGATAGAAATTCTTCTTTTTGACTGCTGACTTCCTCAGTTTTCACTTTAACGCCTCTGGCGATTGGATAAGGAGACTTCTCTCAAAGCTGAAGGCAATCTCCTTTGTTGATTGTAGATGTAATCAGCCATGGATCCAATTCAATTGACTAATAATTTAAATTTACCTACAAAATATCCTCATAGTACCAATCAGGCCAGTGCTTGCTTGACCAAACAACTGGACAAGTTGACACATGAAATTGACCATCATAGGAATCAATTTGTTATATTGAAATCTAGTAAATAGAAGGAAAGAAGCAGTCATTTATCCTTCCTTCATTATATAAATTTTATATTGGACAACCAAATAGTTGATGAGGGAAAGCATCTCTTTCTAAGAGTTCTAACTAATAAATGAAAAAGAAATGATAGAATTAGAATCTCAATATTTTGTAACCCCCAATGAATTAATGGAGCTTCCAGGCAATGAGCATTAACAGACTGCATGTGTCTCCTAATGAAAAAGCATACCACCACCTTTGGCCTTGCCAAAAGGATTGTGCATGAGTCTGGTCAAGCTCCTAGATTCAGCTGACAACTTGCAGAACAAACAGCACAGAAGAACATATTAACTGCACCATGAGGATGCGATCAACCAAATCAAGACTGTGATAAGTGCTACAGGTCAAATGTCCCAGGTTATTCAATTGATACATTGTAAGGAAATTAAAGGGATGCCAAGAGAACTTGTAGATCAAAGACTTAAAAGACTTAAAGTTTTAACAAATGAGTAAGAGTAAACTAGAGCATCTAGGAATGAACACGTGGATGATCAAACGCAAAAGAAATGCAAGTCAGGATTCTGATTACTGTTGGTGGTGGAAGGGTGTTGGGTTTGGAATGGGGCAATGGAGCTTTTTCTGGGATGGTTTTCTTGACCTAGATGGTGGTTACCGTAGTGTTCATCTTATAATGACTCTAAGTGATATGTTTGCTTTGTCGGGATTTTATTTTATTTTATTTTATTTTTGGATATTTATTTAACTTTATCAAAAAATTAAAAAAACATTTCAAACAAAACAAAGGAATAAGAAAAACAAATAACCTAAAATAGCTACATCGCTTCCCACATGTTCCTGCCATACCCAAGAAAATTAAAAAGTCATAATCATTCCTGAACATTCCCATAACATTAAGATTACCCTCAATAGCTTATCTGTTCTTATTAGATTATCATTCCTCCTTCACTAGTTGCTATCTATCTCTAGGTCCCCTACATTCTACAATATAAAACTTTTATTTTACACTTTTCACAGAGTTCACATTAGTGGTAACATACAATCTCTCTCTTTTTGTGTCTGGATTATTTCAGTCAGCATTATGTCTTCAAGGTTCACCCATGTTGTCATATGTTTCACAACCTCATTCCTTCTTACTGCCACATAGTATTCCATTGTGTGTATATACCACATTTTGTTTTTCCATTCACATGTTAAAGGACATTTGGATTGTTTCCATCTCTTGGCAATTGTGACTAATGCCACTATGAAAGTTGGTGTGCAAATATCTGTTCATGTCACCGCTTTCAGATCTTCTGAATATGTACCGAGAAGTGAAATTGCTGGATCGTAGGGTAACTCAATATCTAATTTTCTGAGGAAACGCCAGACTGTCCTCCAGAGTGGCTGTACCATTATACAGTCCCACCAACAAAGAATAAAAGTTCCAATTTTTCCACATCCTCCATCATTTGTAGTTTCCTGTTTGTTTAATGAGCCATTCTAATTGTCGCAAGATCTCTCACTGTATTCTTAATTTGCATCTCCCTAATAGCTAGTGAAGATGAACATTTTTTTCATGTGTTTTTTAGCCATTTGTATTTCCTCTTCAGAGAAATGTCTTTTCATATCTTTTGCACATTTTATAATTAGGTTGTTTGTACTATTGTCATTAAGTTATAGGATTTCTTTAAATATGTGAGATATCAGTCTTTTGTTAGATAACATGGTTTCCAAATATTTTTTCCCATTGAGTTGGCTGCCTCTTCACCTTTTTGACAAATTCCTTTAAGGTACAGAAGCTTTTAATTTTTAGGAATTCTCATTTATTTTTTCTTTTGTTGCTTGTGCTTTGGATATAAGGTCTAAGATGCGACCTCCTAATACAAGGTCTTGTTGGTGGTGGAAGGGTGTTGGGTTTGGAATGGGGCAATGGAGCTTCTTTTGGGATGGTTTTCTTGACCTAGATGGTGGTTACCATAGTATTCATCTTATAATGACTCTAAGTGATATGTTTGCTTTGTCGGGATTTTAAAAACTCTGTTTTATATTGTAATAAAAAGGTTAAAAACAATCAAAGGAAATTTCCCAGAACTGAAGGATGGATTGCCATTTTAAGTACTTAGTCCAAGGTATGAAAAAGACCCATATCAAGGAATATCAGGAATACAGAGAAGATCCTCAATCTTCCATAGAGAAAATCAGGTACATACAAAGAATCATGAACCAGTATGATATTGGACATCTCAACAACACTGGAAACTGGAAGACATCTCAACAACACTGGAAACTGGAAGACAGTTGTTCTGGTTTGCTAATGCTGCTGTTATGCAAAATACCAGAAATGGACTGGCTTTAATAAAGGGGATTTATTAAGTTAAAAATAATCCTAGTTCTAAGACCATAAAACTCGAAACTAAGGCTCAACAAGAGGAAATCTTCACTGAAGAAAGGCTGATGGTGTCCAGAACACCTCTGTCAGCTGGGAAGGCATGTGGCCTACATCTGCTGGTCCTTTGCTCCCTGGTTACATTTCAAAATGGCTTTCTCTAAAATGTCTCTGGGCTTCTGTCTCTCTTAGCTTCTCTCTTGCAGCTCCTGTGCATCCTTGCTTGTTCTCCCAAGGCGTTTCTCCCTAAGCATCTGGGAGTCCTCTCTTAGCTTCTCCAGGGCAAACTCTGGGCTTCAACTCTTAGCTTAGCATCTCCAGACGTCCTTTTGTCTGGATCTCTAAACATCTCCAAGCATTAGTGTCTGTGTTGGCTCTTGAACTCTCTTAAGCACTCCAGTGAACTAATCAAGAGCCACCCAGAATGGGCGGAGTACACACCTCCATGGAAATGACTTCCATGGAAATGATGACCACAGTTGGGTGAGTCATATCTCCATGGAAACACTCAATCAAAAGGTTCCACCCAACAAGATTGGATTAAAAGATCATGGCTCTTCTTGAGTCCATAACAGTTTCAAACCAGCACAACAGTGGACCAATATCTTTAAAATTCTGAAGGAAATTATTTATTACCTGGAATTCTTTATCTGGCTACAATATTTTATTCATAATGCTAATTTGAAGGTTAAAGGTGACTTTAAAGTGGTTAAAACTAGAAATTTTATGTTGTTATATGTTGCCACAATAAAATTAAAAGAACAAAACAAAACAGAACTATACAACAAAAAGAGTGACCCCCTAATGTAAACTATGCACTTTTATTAAGAAATAATTATGATAATATTGGTTCATGAATATAACAAGTGACCACACTAATGCAAAGTGGTAATAATAGGGAAAACTCGGTGGGGGTAGGGGGGTGGTATATGAAAACTCTGTATTTTCTGCATGATTTTTCTGTAAACCTAAAACTGTTCTATAAATAAATAAACAAATAAAAAGTTAAGGGTGTTTTCCTATCAATGCAAACTTTCATAAGAACCCATTATAAACCCAAATTTTTAAAATTAGTGTAATAAATAAATAAGTCATGGAATGTTTATAATACTTGGTACATTCAAACTAAATAGTCATTAAAATGAATGTATTAGAAATGTATATTTAGACATTGTATATTAGACAAATGTATATCAGAAATGCTAGATCTTGAAAACAATGTGGAATGACAATACCAAGTTTTACAATATTATATATAACAGACTTTTTTTGCATTTATCTATATTGTTTAATGACATTACTTATGCAGCATATAAAATCACAATAATAGCAACCTATGGGAAAAGAAGAAATAGAGTGGCTGGGACAGTGGGACAGAGCATAGGGGACTTCAACTTTATTTTCAAGGGTTTCAAAAGAATCTATAATGAAACAACTTCTTTTTTCCTTCTGAAGGGCCCTGAGAACAAAAGTTCTTTAAGTTTCCTGGCTACTTTGTAAGAATAAATGAATACCTACAAGCATAACCACTGAAGAGAGAGATAATACATCATTATAAAATGTGTTACGCAAGAAATTAATTAAGTTGTCTTTACTAGCCTCAAACTAACATCAATAACATGGAGGGTCTGGTTATGTCATATCACATAGATTATCTGTATTACCCACAAAATAAAAGACATTGTTCAGAATTACTAAGAAAAGGGTTGGGGGGTGGGTGGGTAGGGGGTGGAGGTGAGTAATTGTATGTTAAGCATGAAGGTGTGTTGTGGTTTTGGACGTAATAGCAGCTGTGGTTACTATGTGATCATCTTCTGTATTATCTAGGGAAATAGATGGAGAGACTCCTTGACAAATCAACAAAGAGAAAATTCAGAATAGTAAAAGGCTTATTTCCTTTTTTGACCACTTAGGTTCTGAGGCCTCTTAGAGCAGAAAGTGGCTAGTCAAGTATTACTCAAAGTGTGGTCCATCTCACCAAGAACAGGCAAATGGGATCTGGTTGACAAATATGGTGGCATAAGACACTTCAGGGAGCTGTTCCCCTACTCTGAGCAACTAGCAAAAACTGGTAGAGCTATCTTTCTCAAAATTCTGGAAAAAGATTAAAGGGTTGCAGTATCCAGGTAAATGCTGAATCAAGAAAACACAGCTTGAAAAATGGGAAGTGAAGCTCGCGGCACCCTTGTTAGTCTCTCGCCAGTGCCCTCCCGAGCATGGTGTGAGCCAACCTGTGCACCCATTGTGGGTCACTGGCCCTGTTCTGGGGGGACCAGAGTAACCCCTATGCACATACAGGAGCGCCTGTAAGTCAGGCTTGCCCTCCCAGAACTTGTCCTGCAGGCAGAAGCAGCTTATAGACAGCTAAAGCCATCTAAGACACAACTAAGCCGAAGTGGCCTGGGGCAACAAATTGTCTGCATTAATGAAGTCATACAATACAGCACCCAGGAGGGAGAAAAAGATTATTTCACAGGGAGTAAAAGGGTCATTCAAATTCCTGTAAACATGGTCATTCCTAAGGCCAAAAGCAATCACAAGTCCAAGACAAGAAATAAGATCACTGAGGGGATCCTGCATTTTGCACACACAGAGGGCTGATCTTCTTAATAGGAGGCTAAACTCTGAAGACCTCCAAGCAAAGCAGAGCCAATTTGCAAAGACTGTAAAGGTATTTTTTTGCATTGATTTGTTTGATTTTGTTAGTTTCTTGCACTCAAGGAAATCTGTGTGATATCACTATCAGGATGCAACCCTAAGGAACAGAGAACTCAGGAACTAAATCCCAGAGATAATATGTTAAAATATTAAGATATAAGTGTAGAGTGCAGCTGTGAGTGATGTTTTGAAGAGGAGCAAGCTTGCTAGAGAGGAACATCCTGGGAGAAAGCCATTTTGAAACCAGAACTTTGGAGCAGACGCCAGCCACATGTCTTCCCAGCTAACAGAGGTTTTCCGGGCGCCATTGGCCATCCTCCAGTGAAGTGAAGACTTCCAGTAGGATGTTGAATAAGAGTGGTGAGAAGTGACATCCTTGCCTTGTTCCAAGGGAAAACCTCCAGTTCCTGGATGTTAGCTCTGTGGTTTTTTTGAACTTTGTCTTCAGGTTCTTCAGAAGTATTCATCAAAGCGCATCTGGAGAGGCGGGGCAAGATGGCAGACTGGTGAGCTGTATGTTTTAGTTACTCCTCCAGGAAAGGAGGTAGAAAGCCAGGAACTGCGTGGACTGGACACCACAGAGCAATCTGACTTTGGGCATACTTCATACAACACTCATGAAAACGTGGAACTGCTGAGATCAGCGAAATCTGTAGACGGAGACCAGACACCAGAGAATCTGAGAGCAGCCAGCCCAGCAGAGAGGAGACAGGCATAGAAAAAAAACAACACGAAAAACTCCAAAATAAAAGCGGAGGATTTTTGGAGTTCTGCAATTACTCTAAGAAGCCCAATACAGAAAGCTTCAAAGACCTGCAATTTGGGCAGGTCAAGACAAGAGCAGAACTAGGAGAGCTCTGAGACAAAACGCAATAATCCAGTGGCTGAGAAAATTCACTAAACACCACAACTTCCCAAGAAAAGGGGGGTGTCCGGTCACAGCCATCATCCTGGTGGACAGGAAACACTCCTGCCCATCACCAGCCCCATAGCCCAGAACTGCCCCAGACAACCCAGTGTGACGGAAGTGCTTCAGATAACAGGCACACACCACAAAACTGGGCGTGGACATTAGCCTTCCCTGCAACCTCAGCTGATTGTCCCAGAGTTGGGAAGGTAGAGCAGTGTGAATTAACACAGCCCCATTCAGCCATCATTTCAGCAGACTGGGAGCCTCCCTACACAGCCCAGCAGCCCAGAACTGCCCTGGGGGGACGGCACTCACCTGTGACATATCACAGTCATCCCTCAACAGAGGACCAGGGGTGCACGGCCTGGAAGAGTGGCCCACTTGCAAGTCTCAGGAGCCATACGCCAATACCAAGGACTTGTGGGTCAGTGGCAGAGACAAACTGTGGCAAGTCTGAACTGAAGGATTAGACTATTGCAGCAGCCTTAAAACTCTAGGATCATCAGGGAGATTTGATTGTTAGAGCCACGCCCCCCTCCCTGACTGCCCAGAAACACGCCCCATATACAGGGCAGGCAACACCAACTACACACGCAAGCTTGGTACACCAATTGGATCCCACAAGACTCACTCCCCCACTCACCTAAAAGGCTAAGCAGGGGAGAACTGGCTTGTGGAGAACAGGTGGCTCGTGGACGCAACCTGCTGGTTAGTTAGAGAAAGTGTACTCCACGAAGCTGTAGCTCTGATAAATTAGAGATAAGGACTTCAATTGGTCTACAAATCCTAAAAGAACCCTATCAAGTTCAGCAAATGCCACGAGGCCAAAAACAACAGAAAATTATAAAGCATATGAAAAAACAAGACGATATGGATAACCCAAGCCCAAGCACCCAAATCAAAATACCAGAAGAGACACAGCACCTAGAGCAGCTACTCAAAGAACTAAAGATGAACAATGAGACCATAGTACGGGAGACAAAGGAAATCAAGAAGACCCTAGAAGAGCATAAAGAAGATATTGCAAGACTAAATAAAAAAATGGATGATCTTATGGAAATTAAAGAAACTGTTGACCAAATTAAAAAGATTCTGGACACTCATAGTACAAGACTAGAGGAAGTTGAACAACGAATCAGTGACCTCGAAGATGACAGAAGGGAAAATGAAAGCATAAAAGAAACAATGGGGAAAAAAATTGAAAAAATCGAAATGGACCTCAGGGATATGATAGATAATATGAAACGTCCAAATATAAGACTCATTGGTGTCCCAGAAGGGGAAGAAAAGGGTAAAGGTCTAGGAAGAGTATTCAAAGAAATTGTTGGGGAAAACTTCCTAAATCTTCTAAACAACATAAATACACAAATCATAAATGCTCAGCGAACCCCAAATAGAATAAATCCAAATAAACCCACTCCGAGACATATACTGATCACACTGTCAAACACAGAAGAGAAGGAGCAAGTTCTGAAAGCAGCAAGAGAAAAGCAATTCACCACATACAAAGGAAACAGCATAAGACTAAGTAGTGACTACACAGCAGCCACCATGGAGGCAAGAAGGCAGTGGCACGATATATTTAAAATTCTGAGTGAGAAAAATTTTCAGCCAAGAATACTTTATCCAGCAAAGCTCTCCTTCAAATTGGAGGGAGAGCTTAAATTTTTCACAGACAAACAAATGCTGAGAGAATATGCTAACAAGAGACCTGCCCTACTGGAGATACTAAAGGGAGCCCTACAGACAGAGAAACAAAGACAGGACAGAGAGACTTGGAGAAAGGTTCAGTACTAAAGAGATTCGGTATGGGTACAATAAAGGATATTAATAGACAGAGGGGAAAAATATGACAAACATAAACCAAAGGATAAGATGGCTGATTCAAGAAATTCCTTCACGGTTATAACATTGAATGTAAATGGATTAAACTCCCCAATTAAAAGATATAGATTCGCAGAATGGATCAAAAAAAATGAACCATCAATATGTTGCATACAAGAGACTCATCTTAGACACAGGGACACAAAGAAACTGAAAGTGAAAGGATGGAAAAAAATATTTCATGCAAGCTACAGCCAAAAGAAAGCAGGTGTGGCAATATTAATCTCAGATAAAATAGACTTCAAATGCAGGGATGTTTCGAGAGACAAAGAAGGCCACTACATACTAATAAAAGGGGCAATTTAGCAAGAAGAAGTAACAGTCGTAAATGTCTATGCACCCAATCAAGGTGCCACAAAATACATGAGAGAAACACTGGCAAAACTAAAGGAAGCAATTGATGTTTCCACAATAATTGTGGGAGACTTCAACACATCACTCTCTCTTATAGATAGATCAACCAGACAGAAGACCAATAAGGAAACTGAAAACCTAAACAATCTGATAAATGAATTAGATTTAACAGACATATACAGGACATTACATCCCAAATCACCAGGATGCACATACTTTTCTAGTGCTCATGGAACTTTCTCCAGAATAGATCATATGCTGGGACATAAAACAAGCCTCAATAAATTTAAAAAGATTGAAATTATTCAAAGCACATTCTCTGACCACAATGGAATACAATTAGAAGTCAATAACCATCAGAGACTTAGAAAATTCACAAATACCTGGAGGCTAAACAACACACTCCTAAACAATCAGTGGGTTAGAGAAGAAATAGCAAGAGAAATTGCTAAATATATAGAGACTGTGCCGGTTTGAATGTATTGTGTCCCCCAAATGCCATTATCTTTGTGGTCTTGTGGGACAGACGTTTTGGTGCTGGTTAGATTTGCTTGGAATGTGCCCCACCCAGCTGTGGGTGGTGACTTTGGTGGGTTACTCCCATGGAGGCATGACCCCACCCATTCAGGGTGGGCCTTGATCAGTGGAGCCATATAAAACATGCTGACTCAAAGAGACTGGACGGAGTGCAGCTGTGAGTGACGTTTTGAAGAAGAGCAAGCTTGCTAGAGAGGAATGTCCTGGGAGAAAGCCATTTTGAAACCAGAACTTTGGAGCAGACACCAGCCACGTGCCTTCCCAGCTAACAGAGGTTTTCCGGATGCCATTGGCCATCCTCCAGTGAAGGTACCCGATTACTGATGTGTTACTTTGGATACTTTATGGCCTTAAGACTGTAACTGTATAGCCAAATAAACCCCCTTTTTATAAAAGCCAATCCATCTCTGGTGTTTTGCATTCCAGCAGCAATTAGCAAACTAGAACAGATTTTGGTACCGAGAGTGGGGTGCTTTTGCTGCTGACTTTGCAAACACCAAACATGTTAGAACGGCTTTTTAAATGGATAATGGGGAGTTTCTGGAAGAGTTGTGAGGAGCTTGATAGAAAAGGCCAAAACTGCTTTGAAGAGACTGTTTGTGGAAATATGGACTCTAAAGATACTTCTGATGAGGCCTTGAACAGAGATGGTCTATGTGTTGTTATGAACTGGAAGAAAGGCAATCCTCGTTTTAAAGTGGCAGAAAATTTGGCAAAATTGAGTCCTGGTGTCAGATGGAAGGAAGAATCTGGAAGCAACCTGGAATACTTAGCTGAGGAGATCTCCAGACTATGTGTGGAAGATGTCCCCTGGCTTCTCCTTGCAGCTTATAGTAAAATGCGAGTGGAAAGAGATAAACTTAGAACTGAACTCTTGGGTTCAAAGAGACCAGAAGCTGAAAATTACGAGCTTCCAGGGGGTGGAATCCCAGAAGCTACAGCCCAACGTGAGGATGTAACTGAACATGGAACCCAGCCGCCATTTCAGTACAAGCCAAGATTGGAGATGGAATTATCCAGAAAGGATTTGTGGAAACTCCTACTGTCTGATGGCTTTGACCCCTGTGTGCTTCATGCAAAGCCAACAGAATTTTTTGCGAGATCTTTATAGACAGAGCCATTGCCGGTCTGGACTGGAGGAGACAGACAAGGAAAAAATTAAAGGAAAAATTTCTTCAAAGACAGAGCCATGGAGGTTGAGGTCTGGAGTCAGGAGGTCTCGGGCTGGGAGAGCGGAGGAGCCCACATCCATGGAAAGGGTGAGTTTGCCCTGGAGGTCGAGGGCGGGCTTTCCGCCTCGATGCTCTGGAAGAGTTTTGCCACCTCAGGTCACAAAGAGGTTGGAGCACATTCCCAGGGAATTGGGGAGAGCCTGGCTGCCACCCCACTGTTCTGAAGGGGTAGAGCGTGTGCCCCGGAGATGGAAGGGAATCCGGGAGCAGCCCTGATGTTTGAGGAGGGTGGGGCCGAGAAGGTGGTCTCCCCAATGTGTGGGTATGTTGGAGCACTCACCTAAGTGTTTGGAGAGGAAAGGGCTGCCACAAAGGCCCTTAGGAAGGGTTAGACTCCCGCTCTCTCAAGCCCCAAGGATGCAACGTTATTCTGTTAATGACTCTCAGACTTTGAAATCTAATGGAGTTTGTCCTGCAGGTTTTAGGAACTGTTTTGGTCCTGTTAAACCTGTTTTCCTTACTCTTTCTCCTTATGGCAATGGGAATGTGTATCCTATGAATGTCCCTCCTTTGTATATTGGAAGCATATAACTTGTTCTAAGTCCACAGATCCAAGCTAAAGGAAGAGTATGCCTTAGGACTGACCACGCCTATATTTGATTTTGATGGGATTTTGTACTTAACTTTTGTTACTGAAATGGATAAGTTTTTGTGATATTGTGATGAAATGAATGTATTTTGTATTTGGAAAGATAATGTCATTTTGGGGTCCAGGGGGTGGAATGTGCCGGTTTGAATGTATTGTGTCCCCCAAATGCCATTATCTTTGTGGTCTTGTGGGACAGACGTTTTGGTGCTGGTTAGATTTGCTTGGAATGTGCCCCACCCAGCTGTGGGTGGTGACTTTGGTGGGTTACTCCCATGGAGGCATGACCCCACCCATTCAGGGTGGGCCTTGATCAGTGGAGCCATATAAAACATGCTGACTCAAAGAGACTGGACGGAGTGCAGTTGTGAGTGACGTTTTGAAGAAGAGCAAGCTTGCTAGAGAGGAATGTCCTGGGAGAAAGCCATTTTGAAACCAGAACTTTGGAGCAGACACCAGCCACGTGCCTTCCCAGCTAACAGAGGTTTTCCGGATGCCATTGGCCATCCTCCAGTGAAGGTACCCGATTACTGATGTGTTACTTTGGATACTTTATGGCCTTAAGACTGTAACTGTATAGCCAAATAAACCCCCTTTTTATAAAAGCCAATCCATCTCTGGTGTTTTGCATTCCAGCAGCAATTAGCAAACTAGAACAGAGACGAATGAAAATGAGAACACAACATACCAAAACCTATGGGATGCAGCAAAAGCAGTGCTAAGGGGGAAATTTATAGCACTAAACGCATATATTAAAAAGGAAGAAAGAGCGAAAATCAAAGAACTAATGGATCAACTGAAGAAGCTAGAAAATGAACAGCAAACCAATCCTAAACCAAGTAGAAGAAAAGAAATAACAAGGATTAAAGCAGAAATAAATGACATAGAGAACAAAAAAACAATAGAGAGGATAAATATCACCAAAAGTTGGTTCTTTGAGAAGATCAACAAGATTGACAAGCCCCTAGCTAGACTGACAAAATCGAAAAGAGAGAAGACCCATATAAACAAAATAATGAATGAAAAAGGTGACATAACTGCAGATCCTGAAGAAATGAAAAAGATTATAAGAGGATACTATGAACAACTGTATGGCAACAAACTGGATAATGTAGAGGAAATGGACAATTTCCTGGAAACATATGAACAACCTAGACTGACCAGAGAAGAAATAGAAGACCTCAACCAACCCATCACAAGCAAAGAGATCCAATCAGTCATCAAAAATCTTCCCACAAATAAATGCCCAGGGCCAGATGGCTTCACAGGGGAATTCTACCAAACTTTCCAGAAAGAACTGACACCAATCTTACTCAAACTCTTTCAAAACATTGAAGAAAATGGAACATTACCTAACTCATTTTATGAAGCTAACATCAATCTAATACCAAAACCAGGCAAAGATGCTACAAAAAAGGAAAACTACCGGCCAATCTCCCTAATGAATATAGATGCAAAAATCCTCAACAAAATACTTGCAAATCGAATCCAAAGACACATTAAAAAAATCATACACCATGACCAAGTGGGGTTTATTCCAGGCATGCAAGGATGGTTCAACATAAGAAAATCAATCAATGTATTACAACACATTAACAAGTCAAAAGGGAAAAATCAATTGATCATCTCAATAGATGCTGAAAAAGCATTTGACAAAATCCAACATCCGTTTTTGATAAAAACACTTCAAAAGGTAGGAATTGAAGGAAACTTCCTCAACATGATAAAGAGCATATATGAAAAACCCACAGCCAGCATAGTACTCAATGGTGAGAGACTGAAAGCCTTCCCTCTAAGATCAGTAACAAGACAAGGATGCCCGCTGTCACCACTGTTATTCAACATTGTGCTGGAAGTGCTAGCCAGGGCAATCCGGCAAGACAAAGAAATAAAAGGCATCCAAATTGGAAAAGAAGAAGTAAAACTGTCATTGTTTGCAGATGATATGATTTTATATCTAGAAAACCCTGAGAAATCGACGATACAGCTACTAGAGCTAATAAACAAATTTAGCAAAGTAGCGGGATACAAGGTTAATGCACATAAGTCAGTAATGTTTCTATATGCTAGAAATGAACAAACTGAAGAGACACTCAAGAAAAAGATACCATTTTCAATAGCAACTAAAAAAATCAAGTACCTAGGAATCAACTTAACCAAAGATGTAAAAGACCTATACAAAGAAAACTACATAACTCTACTAAAAGAAATAGAAGGAGACCTTAAAAGATGGAAAAATATTCCATGTTCATGGATAGGAAGACTAAATGTCATTAAGATGTCAATTCTACCCAAACTCATCTACAGATTCAACGCAATCCCAATCAAAATTCCAACAACCTACTTTGCAGACTTGGAAAAGCTAGTTATCAAATTTATTTGGAAAGGGAAGATGCCTCGAATTGCTAAAGACACTCTAAAAAAGAAAAACGAAGTGGGAGGACTTACACTCCCTGACTTTGAAGCTTATTATAAAGCCACAGTTGCCAAAACAGCATGGTACTGGCACAAAGATAGACATATAGATCAATGGAATCGAATTTAGAATTCGGAGATAGACCCTCAGATCTATGGCCGACTGATCTTTGATAAGGCCCCCAAAGTCACTGAACTGAGTCATAATGGTCTTTTCAACAAATGAGGCTGGGAGAGTTGGGAAAAAAAAAAAAAAAAGATATAAGTGTACAACAAAAAATTACAAGACAAGAAAACAAAGAACAACAACAACAATAAACAGGAAAAAGTGGCCAATACAAAGAAACAAGATAAGAATCCAGAAAACAATAATGAAGAGGACCAAACTTTGGATATTATGGAAAAAGACTTTTTAAAAAAATGATCCTCAGTATACTCAAGGAGATAAAGAAAAACATGGAGAAAGAAATAAAGGATATGAGGAAAACAGTTAATGAACAATATGAGAGTCTTGATAAAGAGATAGAGATTTAAATAGGAACCAAACAGAAATACTAGAGTTGACGACCACAAATTCCCTAGAGGCTTTAACAGAAGATTGGAATTGGCAGGAAAAAGAATTGGCAATCTTGAAGAAAAGGCAGTTGAAATGATTCAAGCTGATGGGCAGAAAGAAAAAAATTTTAAAGCAAACAGAGCCTAAGAGACCCATGGGACACCATCAAGTGTATGAGTATATGCATTATGGGAGTCCCAGAAAGAGAAGAAAAAAAGGAAGGGGCAGAAGGAATACTCAAAGAAATAATGGCAGAAAACTTCCCAAATTTAACGAAAGACTTGTATATGCATATTCAAGAAGCCCAATGAACCCCAAACAGGATAAACTCAAAGAGAACCATGCCTAGTCACATAGTAGTCAAACTCAAATGCCAACATTTTGGAGAATGCCATTTTGAAACACAACCTGGGAACAAGCAGATGCCAGCCATGTGCCTTCCCAGATAACAGAGGTTTTCCAGACGCCATTGGCCATCCTTCAGTGAAGGTACCTGATTGTTGATGACTTATCTTGGATACTTTATGGCCTTGAGACTGTAACTGTGTAACCAAATAAACCCCCTTTATAAAAGCCAATCCATCTCTGGTGTTTTGTGAATGGCAGCATCAGCAAACCAGAACAGTTGGTATCAAATTAAATATGACTGTTATAAGATTTAGGATATTAAATTTTAGTCCCATGTAGCCACAAAGAAAATATCTGAAAAATATATTCAGAAAGAAATGAGAAGGGACTTAAAATGTTACAAAACAGCTACTCAAATAAATATGAATGTAAGCATAAGTTGGAAAATTGAGGGACAAAAAAGGTATAAGACTTACAAAGACAGTTAGAAAATGACAGAACAAAGTCATACATTTCTAGTAGTTACTTTAAATGTAAACAGATTAAACTCCCCAAACACAGAGATTGGCAGAATGCATGAAAAATATGACCCAACTATATGCTGTTTAAATTCAGTGACACCAGTAGGTTGAAAGTGAAAGGACAGAAAAAATATATAACATGCTGTGCCAGTTTGAATATATTGTGTCCCCCAAATGCTATTATCTTTGATGTAATCTTGTGTGGGCAGACATTATCAGTGCTGATTAGATTGGAATTCTTTGAGTGTTTGCATGGAAATGTGCCCCACCCAACTGTAGGTGATAACTCTGATGAGATAATTTCCATGGAGGCATGGCCCCATCCATTCAGGGTGGGCTTTGATCAGTGGAGCCATATAAATGGGCTGGCAAACAGAAGGAACTTAGTGCAGCTGCAGCTGTGAGTGATGTTTTGAAGAGGAGATACAGCCAAGAGGGACACTTTGAAGAAAGCACAGGAGTTGCAGATGAGAGACAGTTTAAAGACGGCCATTGAAAGTAGACTCTTGCTCCAGAGAAGCTGAGAGAGGACAAATATCCCAAGTGCATCTAAGAGTGACATTTTTGAGGAACTGCAGCCTAGAGAGGAACATCCTGGGAGAAAGCCATTTTGAAATGAGAACTTTGGAGCAGACGCCAGCCACGTGCCTTCCAAGCTAACAAAGGTTTTCCAGACACCATTGGCCATCCTCCAGTGAAGGTACTTGATTGCTGATTTTTTACCTTGGATACTTGATGGCCTTAAGACTGTAACTGTGTAACCAAATAAACCCCCTTTATAAAAGCCAGTCAATTCCTGGTGTTTTGCATCCCAGCAGCCTTAGCAAACTAGAACACCTCCTAACTGGAGGATCTAGAAAAAGAAGAGAAAACTAAATCCAAAGCAAGTGGAAGGAAGGAAATAAAAATTGGTAGAGATAAAGAAATTAAGACTAAAAAAAAAAAAGTAGGGAGAATCAACAAAACCAAAAGCTCCTTATTTTAAAAGATTAATAAAATTGACAAACCTTTATCTAGACTGACAAAGAAAAGAAAAACTTTCTTATTTGAAAAGATTAATAAAATTGAGAAACCTTTAGCTGGACTGACAAAAAAAGACGGCACAGTGTGCTGGTTTGAATCTATTATGTACCCCTGAAAAGCCATGTTCTTTTAATCCAATCTTGTAGGGGCAGACCTATTGTGGGTGAGACCTTTTTATTAGGTTGTTTCCATGAAGATGTGACCCTGCCCATTCAAAGTAGGTCTTAGTTCCCTTGCTGGAGTCGTTTATGAGAGGATAAAAGGCAGAGACATTGTGAAGAGAGCTCAGAGAAGCTAAGGAAAACATGCCCCAGGAGAAGCAAGAAGGACCCACAAGAGAAGCTAAGACAGAAGCCCAGAAACATTTTGGAGAAAGCCATAGAAACTGGAAGCTAAACCCAGGAAAGGACCAGCAGACTCTGGCCATGTTCCTTCCCATCTGACAGAGGTGTTCCAGATGCCATCAGCCTTTCTTCAGAGAAGGTATCATCCTGTTGATGCCTTAATTGGGACATTTTCATGGCCTTAGAACTGTAAATTTGTGAACTAATAAACTCCTATTGTAAAAGCCAATCCATTTTTGGTATATTGCATTTCAGCAGCTTTAGCAACCAAAACACATAACTAAATCAGAAATAAAATGAGAGACATTACTACCAACACTACAGAAATGAAAAGGATTATAAGAGAATACTGTGAACAACTTTATGCCTATAAATGAGATAACCCAGATGAAATGGACAAATTGCTAGAAACACACAAACTACACTGACTCATGAAGAAATAGAAGATCTCAACAGACCAATAACTAGTAAAGAGATTGAATCATTAATCAAAACTTCCCAACAAAGAAAAGCCCAGGACTGAAGAATTTTACCAAATATTTCATGAAGAATTAACACCAATCCTACTCAAATTCCAAAAAATTGAAGAGGAGACACTTCCTAACTCATTTTATGAGACCAACATCACCCTAATTGCAAAGCCAGATAAAGATACCACAAGGAAAGAAAATTACAGGCTGTTATCCCTAATGGATATAGATGCAAAAATCCTCAACAAAATAGTAGCAAAATGAACCCAATATTACATAAAGAAAATTATACACCATAATAAAGTGGGTGTTATCCTATGTATGCAAGGGTGATTCAACATAAGAAAATCAATTAATATAATACACCACTTTAACAGAACAAAGAATAAAAACACATGATCATCTCAAATGATGCATAAAAGGCATTTGAAAAAATCCAACACCACTTCATGAAAAAAACACTTGAAAAACTAGGGATAGAAGAAAACATCCTCAACATGGTAAATATGTTAGAAACCTACTGCTAACATCTTAGTCAATGGTGAAAGACTGAACTCTTTCCCTCGAACATCAGGAAAAGGACAAATATGCCCACCTTCACACTGTTATTCAATATTGTACTGGGAGTTCCAGCCAGACTTATTAAGGAAGAAAAAGAAGTGACAGCATCCATATTGCAAAGGAAGGAGTAAAACTTTCATTTTTTGCAGATTACATGATTTTATATCCAAAAAATCCTGAAACCACAACAAAGCTAATAGAACTGATAAACAAATTCAGGAAAGTGGCAGGGTACAAGATCAACATGCAAAAATCAGGAGTGTTTCCATACAATAGTAATGAATAATCTGAAGATTGTAAAAATTCTATTTACAATTGCAACTAAAAGAATTAAATATCTAGAAATAAATCTAAGCAAGTGTTGCTGACAGGGCAGCGCAGTTATGAGACACAGACACAAAGTTAAGAATTAAGGGAGCAGGGGGCCCACTGCATCTCATGCTAAGTGGATGATAATGCATCTTTGCTCCAGTTATTTATTTCAGAAGATCAGGGAGTATATGCTAAATGTCCTCAGGCTCGGGAGAGCCCACCAGATACCTATGTTTACGTCCTGTTGCATATCAGAAGGAACAATCTAGGTTTAGGACAATGGTAAACGTTGTCATAGTCACAAGACACATATCTTTACAGGGCAGGCCCGCACGGCATTCCATGCAGGCCTGTGGCTTAGCGTTCCAAGCCACCACCCTAGATATGCCTCAGGCAACGTGGAAGACTCAGTTTCCCATAAGCAAGGATGTAAAGGACTTGTACACAGAAAACTACAAAACATTGCTAAAAGAAATAAAAGATGACCTAAATAAATGGAAGAACATTCCATGTCCATGGATTAGAAAACTAAATATGTTTAATTCCACCTAAAGTGATTGATGGATTCAATGCAATGCCATTCAAAATTCTAACAGACTTCTCTGTAGAAATGGAAAAGCCAATCATCAATTTTATATGGAAGGGTGAGTCCCCAAATAGTCAAAGCCATCTTGAAAAAGAAGAATAAAGTTGGAAGACTCACACTTCCCAAATTTTAAATTTATTATAAAGCCACCGTAATCATAACAGTATGGTACTGGCACAAGAACAGACATAGATCAATGGAATGGAATTGAAAGTTTAGAAATAAATACTCAAATCTATGGCTAAGTGACTTTTGAGAAAGGTGTCGCGTCTACTCAATTGGGAAAAAATAGTCTCTTCAACTAATGGTGCTGGGAAAATGGGATCGCTATATGCAGAAGAATGAAAGTAGACCACTAATTCACATCATACACAAAAATCAACTGAAAATGGATCAAGGTCTTAAATACAAGAGCCCGATCTATCAAATTTCTAGAAGAAAACATAGGCAAGCATCTTCAGGACCTTGTGTTAGGCAATGGTTTCTTAGATTTTACACCCAAAGCACAAGCAACAAAAGAAAAAGTAGAGAAATGGGATCTCATCAAAATTAAAAACTTTTGTGCATCAAAGTTCTCTATCATGAAAGTAAAAAGACAGCGTACAGAGTAGGAGAAAATATTTGGAAACCATGTATCCACATATCTTATAAGAGTTTAATATCCAGAATATATAAAGAAATCCTATATTTCAATGACAAAAATACAAATAACCCAATTAAAAATGGGCAAAAGACTTGAATAGACATTTCCCCAAAGAAGAGATAAAAATGGCCGAAAATCGTGTAAGAAGATGCTCAAACATAATTAGCCATTAAGGAAATACAAATCATAACCATGATGAGATACCATCTCACATCTACTGGAATGGCTACTAGTACAAAAACAAAATAAGAAGCATTAGAGAGGATGTGGAAAAAAGGAACACTCATTCCTTGTTGGTGGGAATGTAAAATGGTGTTGTCACCATAGAAGACAGTTCAGCAGTTCCTCAGAAAGTGAAGAATCACCATATGACCCAGTATTCCCACTTCTAGTTATATCCCTAAAAGAATTGAAAGGAAGGACTTGAATAGGTATTTGCACACCAATGTTCATAGCGACATGACTCACAATTACCAAAAGGTGGAAGCAACCCAAATGTCCATGGATGAATGGATAAACAAAATGTGGTGTATATACACAATGGAATATGATTCAGTCATAAAAAGGAATGAAGTTCTGATACATGCTACAAAATGGATGAACCTTGAAGACATCATGGAGAGTGAAATAAGCCAGACACAAAAGGACACATATTGTATGATCTTGTTGATATGAAATAATTAGGCCCACACTCATAGGGTCAGAAATTAGAATACAGGGTTCCAGGGGCCAGGATCATGGAAGGAAATGGAGAGTTAACGCTTAATTGATGCAAAGTTTCTATTTAGGGTGATGGAAATTTTTTGGTAATGGATGGTGATGATGGTTGCACAATATTGTGACTAGCACTGCATTATATATTTAAATGTGGTTAAAAAGGGAAATTTTAGGTTGTATACATGTTAGTAGAATAAAAATTTAAAAACCACTACATAGAACTATACAACACAATGATGTCTAATGTAAACTATGAAATATATTTAATAGTACAATTATAATAATATGCTTTCATCAACTGTAAAAAAAGCTATCAGTAAATGGTTTACTAATACAAGGTGTTAATGATGTGGAGTATGTGGAACTCAGTATTTTCCACATGATTTTTCTGTTTACCTACAACTTCTCTAATAAAAAAAATTAAAACAAGTTAAATGACACAGAATAAACCATCAGACAAATCCAGTATGGGGAACATTTTAAATGAAAGCTGAACTGATACTTCATAAAATCAATGTAATTTTTAAAAATTCTGCATTAGAAGAGACTAACCACATATAAGAAAAGATGTTTAAAAAGAATCAAATGTACATAATGTGTCTCTTGATGTGATACCCTGGAAGTTCACATAAGTTATGTAGTATTCTAGCCAAAAATGCATAACCACAATCTAATCATGGAAAAACTTCAGCCAAACCACATTAAGAGATATTCTAGAAAATAATTGGCTTGTGTTATTTAAAAATTTCACTGTCATAAAAAACAAAGATAGGCCAAGGCTCTGTTCCAAACTGAAGATGTCTAAAGGGACATCATACTAAATGTAATACATAATAGTGGATTGGATCTTGTATGAGGGGTGGGGGAGAAGTTGCTATAAAAAGCATTATTGAGACACTCGATAGAATTGGAACATGGATTTTATCTTAGTTTTCCAGGGCTGTTGCTACCGAATGTTTGGCTTAAACAACAGGAATTTATTGTCTCATAGTTTTGGAAACTATAAGTCCAAAATCAAGGCATGAGCAGGACCATGTTTCTCTGAAGTCTGTGGTGTCCTAATGGTAGCTTGCTGCCAATCCATAACTCAGTCTCCACCTCTGTTACACAGCTATCTTTCTCCTTCTGTCTCCTACTCCTGACTGTGTCCAAATTTCCTCTGCTTATAGGGACTCTTGTTATACTGGATTAAGGCCCACCCTGATTCAGTTTAGCCTCACCTTAACTAATAACATCTTCAAAGTTCCTATTTATTAATGGGTTCACATCCAAAAGACCAGGGGTTAGAACTTGAGCATGTCTTTGTAGGGGACATGATTCAATACATAACAGATTGCATATTGGATAAAAGTATTTTATCAATATTAAATTTTCTCAATTTGATAAATAGTGGTTACATAGAGAGAATATACTTCTTAGGAAATAAACACTAAAGTTTTAAAAGGTAAAAAGCCATGATGTATGCATCCTACTCTCAAATGGTTTACAAAAAAATTTTGCTAGCATTTATAAATGTTAAAAATTGGTGAATCGCCAGTATTTGAGTGAAGTACGCCAGAAATAAAGGCAAACACTATAATGCCTCACCAATATGGACTAACTACAATGTTTAAGCTCAGAGTTGAATCTTAGAAACATAGCCTAACGTGGACATGATTATTGTAATAGTCCCTAGATTCTAAGCTCTTACAGCAGTCAACTCTATTCCTGAATTGTAATGCCTGTCTCTAAACTTTGAGATGCGGATCCCTTAGTGTATAACCTGATTGGTCTCTGGAACAATGTGTATCTCTGAGATACCTGAAACTCAGAGCTAGAGCTCGGTAGGTATGAATGTCAGTATTAGTGCGTACAGCCACTGTTAAAAAAAAGCTGAAAAAGAGCCCAGACTTCAATTAGTGATATGAATGAAGCAGATCTGGTTAAGACTAAGGCAAACCAGGCCAAAGGGTAAAAGTCGAAACTGACTGTGTTTTAAAACTTGAACTTCCGTGTAAGACCAAGGAAAGAGATGTCTATTTGGTGCAGGATCTGTATTTTCTAAACGTTTAACTCTACAGTCGGTTTGTTCAAACACCACAATTACATGGAACTTTGAATAGGAAGTGAGATATGGTAGGTTAGTATAGGTTAGAGTGAAATAGTGACACATCCCAAAGTAATTTGGGCAGAGAATAAAAAATATATTTACAGCCTCCTCCCTCCTGCCCTGCCCCAAGGAGCTGGGGGAAGGTGCAGAAGTGTTGGACTTTCTCACCTGGGCTGGTGTCAATGTTGTCACAAACATTGGGACTGGTGGTTTGATGTGCAAAGCCCTCTATCATGGAACTTGCCCTTATGAAGCTCGTTACTGCAAAGGAGAGGCTAAACTTGCATATAATTGTGCCTAAGAGTCTCCCCCTGAGTACTTCTTTGTTGCTCAGATGTGGCCCTCTCTCTCTCTAACTGAGCCACCTCGGCAGGTGAACTCACTGCTGTCCCCGCTATGTGGGACCCAACTCCCAGGGGTGTAAATCTCCCTGGCAATGCAGGATCTGACTCCCGGGGATGAATCTGGACCCAGCATTGTGGGATTGAGAATATCTTCTTGACCAAAAGGGGGATGCAAAATGAGACAAAATAGTTTCAGTGGCTGAGAGATTTCAAGTGGAGTCGAGAGGTCACTCTGGTGGACATTCTTATGCACTATATAGAGACCACCTCTTAGGTTTTAATGTATTAGAATAGCTAGAAGTAAATACCTGAAACTACCAAACTCTAACTCAGTAGTTTGGACTCCTGAAGATGATTATGTAATAATGTAGATTACGAGGATTGACGGTGTGATTGTGAAAACCTTGTGGATCACACTCCCTTTATCTAGTATATGGATGGATGAGTAGAAAAATGGGGATAAAAACTAAATGACAAATAGGGTGGGATGGGGGGGGATGGTTTGGGTGTTCTTTTTTTACTTTTATTTTTTATTCTTATTCTGATTCTTTCTGATGTAAGGGAAATGTTCAGAAATAGATTGTGGTGATGAATGCATAACTATATGATCATACTGTGAACAGTTGATTGTATACCATGGATGATTGTATGGTATGTGAATATATTTCATTAAAACTGAATTAAAAAAAAAAAAGAATGCAATCCTAGAACTTAAAAATTAAAAAAAAAAATTGATGAATCTCAGTAAAGGGTATCAGAGTTCTTGCTGCTACTTTTGCAACTTTTCTGTAAATTTGAAATTATTTCAAACTTAAAAGTTAAATTTTAAAAGTCCCCATGGGTCACCTGAAACAGATACAGAGTCTAGCACTTGCTAAAGATGCAGATTCATGCTTCCCACCCCAGACTACTGAATCAGAAATTCTGTGGTTAGAGCTGGGAACTTTCATTAGAAAAAAATATATATTCTTGGGATTTCTTATTCAAACTAAAATTTGAAAACCACTGGGGTGGATCTCAAATAAAAATCAGTTAAAATGCTTTCATTGGCTAATGCATTTTCTTAGCTTATTGAATTACCTTGAAGAATACTACTTCAAGTATACTACTTCAAGAATACTACTACTCCTTTTATTAATAGCTAAAATCTATTGTGTATTTATCATGTGGCAAGCACTGTTTATATTTTACTCAATTCTCACAATAATTTCTATTAATTCTTTTTACAGACGAGGAAACAAGGGCATAGTGAGATTATGTAAATTGCCAAGTTCACATAGGTATTAAAGGACAGAACCAGGACTAGAATCCAAGGACAGACTGACTTGGGGCCACAATGTTGCCACTATGCTATAGAGCCTAGTGGGGAACCCATACATTAAGATAATAGGCTTTGGCTTTCCTAAAACCTACATGCTGTTTATCTCTTATAAAGTCAGTCTTTAATTGCATACTAAGAAGGAAGCAGTGGTGCAGATAATGCAATGAGCATTACGATAAGGCATGGAATTCCCCTTGCTAATCCTCCATCCTGGTGACAGAGCCTCAGCTCTCTCACTACTATAAGGCCACAGCTTGTTTGTCCTCCCTGATTATTACTGTGATTTCTCCATCTGTCTCTTAGATACTCCTCAGCCTGCGGGTACAAGACTGGGCGGGGTCTGGATATACCATCACTAAAACTAGATCCACCTTTAACGTGGGAGTGTTTCCTGATTGAGGTGGGATGTGATAAGAGCTTTAAAGCAGGAAATGAATTACCTCTGATGAAACCAAGGAAGCGACTCGACTACAGAGGCAGGCATGACCTAAAGGAACAGCCGAGCTGCCCTGCCTCCTCTGGTCCAGGGCTCCAGCACTCCTCTGAGATCCAGTTCTCTGCCAATGAGACAGTCCAAAAGTAAAGGCAGGAGAAGCGTGGTTAACGAGAAATGAGGTGGGGAGCTGATCAGGGGTATACTAAAGGATTTCCAAGTGACTCAGAGGGTCTGGTTGGGTTTGGAAACCATGACTGTATTGTGGTGCCCTTCTCAACACAGTTGTGTGACTTTTTTCAACTGAACCCAGCAGCCCCAATAAAACAATACTGAATCAATTAAAAAAAAAAATTGATTCAAGGCCCAAGTTTTGCAGGGCAGGTGTAATGGAAAGACTAGGGGAGGGGCAAGTTAAGGGGAATAGTGAGAGTGATTGAAGCAAAGGTAGGTGAAGCCAGGAGGGGAGAGATGCTGTGGGAGAGAAAGGAAGGGTGTGGGACTCCAAGGAAGTGGGAGTGAAGGAGTGCAAGCTGGGAGAGCATGAGGTCGTTGTCAGATGTTGGAAGAGGGAAACTTTAGACTTCATAATTGAAGCAGTTCTAGATGACGATAAGGTTCAAGGTAGCCCTGAAAGTGGATTGCTGGTGGGTGACTGCTCCATAATTTCTCAGTTGGCTTTCTTAGAGCACCTACATGGTGGGGAAGCCTTTTAGCTTTTTTGATTGAATCAATTATCATCCTCAAGGACAGAGGCAGGATTTATTGCTACCTTTAGAAGGTAGAGAGAAACATGCCTTGCCCTACCTCCTGGTCATAGTCCCAAGACTTTCACTATTTCAATAACATTATAATGATTTCAATAACATTATTGTTAGGGTTTTTATAATTAATTAATTAATTGAGTTAAAATTGCTAAATACTGAAGAGCAAAATACTTGCGCTCCAATAGAGTAAAATTTAAAATACTAAGATTTGCTAGTCATTATTTTGCACAATGTTTGTGTACTTTATTGATATAAAATATACTTACAAAGAAGTTCCAAAAGGTTTATTAGAGAGTGTAGATTAAATATAAATGGAGAAAAACAAAACAGTAAGGACTTTAAGTGTAACTTTGAGTCTGAGAAGATCAAGCTTTTTCATTGTTGTTTGCTTGTCTTACTACCCTAACCTCTTATTTTTAAAGCCACCAGTTAATTTTAAAATGCAAAAAAGAGGGCCCCAATAAAGAGGTTATATGTATTGTTTGCTATACCTACCAAAAAGACGGAATATCTTGCAAAAAAAAATGTTAAAATTATCATAAACCACAATGATAATCATATGTAAACAATATTTTTTTTAACTATCTTTAGCATGAATTTAGAAAAACTGACAGAGGCAAATGATTATTTGAAAGCCTTGTCAAAGTGCAGTTTTCATACCAATAAAACCTAGATAGGTACCTCATGGAAACTATTGGAACATATTCTAGTAGGAGGAAAAACATTTCAGAGCATTTCCAGGTAAAAGAGTTCTTGGCTTCAATTACAGAGCATCTGTTTGGGGTTAGGTGTAGTGAGGCAATAAAGAAGATTGTTTTTCTTATGGAACACATTGATCTGAGGTGTTTTAAGTGTCCCTTGCCTAAAGGCAACAAGTTAAAGAGCCCATTATTTTTTTCTTTATAGCCTTTGATTCTTGAAACTAAGGCCTAGACCACATAGTTTATACTTTGGCCATGGTGGTACTGTCTTGGGTCTACCCTAGTGTTTCAGTGCTCAAAAGAATATAATTAGAGTAATCATATGTGGTATTTCGAGTCTAGGTTTCACTTTTACACTTGAGTTAATCCATGTGCTCTTGGAAGTAGCACCTCCAGCATTTGACCCTGTCCTGCCAATTTTACCTCAAATCCGTACTCTTGAACTCCACTGCTACCACCCCAGCCCAAGGTATTATCCTCTCTTGCTTGGATGCTCCAATAATCTCCTATCTGGTCATATTGATTCCACTACTATCTCTCTAGGAGTAGTTTTTCACACAGCAGCTAGAATGATCTTCAGAAAAAATAAATCATGTAAGTACCAAGGTGACCAACCACCTTGGTTTGCCCGGGGCTGTCGCATTTTTAGCACTGAAGGTCCCACATCCCTCAGCTCCAGACCAACCCAGGTGGTTGTTCATTCTAGGATTCTGCTCAAAGTCTTCCAGCAGCTTCCAAGCGTCCTTGGAATAAAACCCTTTACCACAGTCTGCAAGGCCCTATATGGCCTGTATTTTCCTGTCTCTTCAACTCATCTCATACCAGCCTCCCCTTTGGGTTCGTCACTCCAGGTACACTGATTTTATCTTAATTATGGGAACTTATCATGCTCTTTTCCACCTCAAGAACTTTGCCTTTTATTTCTCTGGCTGGAATTACTTTCTGCCTCCCTTCACTCAGTTAACTTAGGCCACTATTTTAGGTCCCTCTGATACAAGTTCTCAGAACATTCTGTTCCATTCCTCCATAGCACTTACCATAGTTTATATAATTACTCATTGTTAGTTTAATATCTGACCCCAATACTAGGCTGTAAAACACTATAAGTGTAAACACCGTGTATGTCTTATTTATCACTCTGGCTTTAACTCCTAGAATATACCTGGCATATAAAAAGGGCTCAATATATATTCCCTTGAATTCTGCTAATGCCACAGACTTGAGGTTTTTTTTTTTAAAGATTTCTAGTTTAATCATATTCCAAACCATGTGGTCTACTACTGCCATGCTAATCTTCTAGTAGTGGATACCCTCTGAATTTCCAAATATCAGTATATTCCATTTGGTGCTGCTGCTATGCCCTGTATATAATGAGAAAAGGGTACATTTATTGAGAGTGCACTGCACACCAGTACTGTACTAGAAATTGTATATACTTCCTGTAATGTGCTCCTCTCAACCACTGCTGGGGAGGGGTAGATGCTGTCTCTGTTTTACATGCAAGAAGAGAAAGGCTTAGCGATATTGGGTAACTAATCTATTAGGGTCATAAGGCTAATAAGAGATGGAACCAGGATGGTGTCTCATGCCTAAACCCTTGCATTTTTGACTTCCAATTATATGTTTTATTAGCTAGAATTAATACAGTTCTCTCATTTTAAAGTATGGGTTAGAATGACATTCTTTGAGTATCAGGGACTCAGACTCCTCCTGTGTTACTACTTACTCACCCCTAGCATGTGACTTTCACCTTCTGGTCCAAAATACCTACTTGAACTCCAGGTATCCTAAAGCCTATTAAGTTGACGGCAAAGAGGAGGAAGATGTAAAGAAGGCTGTGCCCACCTCCCTTAAGAATACTTTAAAGAATTCACAGCTGACACACTTCTGTTTACATCCCATTGGCCAGAATATAGTCCTACCATCACACCTCACTGCAAAGGAGGCTAGAAAATATAGTCTATGTTTTGATCAGCTATGGACCCAGCTTTTAAAAAAACATCGGGAGGCGGGGCAAGATGGCAGACTGGTGAGCTGTATGTTTTAGTTACTCCTCCAGGAAAGTAGGTAAAAAGCCAGGAACTGCGTGGACTGGACACCACAGAGCAATCTGTCTTTGGGCATACTTCATACAACACTCATGAAAACGTGGAACTGCTGAGATCACCGAAATCTGTAAGTTTTTGCGGCCAGGGGACCCGCGCCCCTCCCTGCCAGGCTCAGTCCCGGGGGAGGAGGGGCTGTCAGCTCCAGGAAGGAGAAGGGAGAATTGCAGTGGCTGCTCTCATCGGAAACTCATTCTACTGATTCAAACTCCAACCATAGATAGACTGAGGCCAGACACCAGAGACTCTGAGAGCAGCCAGCCCAGCAGAGAGGAGACGGGCATAGAAGGAAAACAACACGAGAAGCTCCAAAGTAAAAGCAGAGGATTTTTGGAGTTCTGGTGAACACAGAAAGGGGAAGGGCGGAGATCAGGCCTTGAGGCGCATATGCAAATCCCGAAGCAAGGCTGATCTCTCCGCCCAGGGCACCTTTCCTTAATGGCCCTGGTTGCTTTGTCTATTAGCATTTCAATAACCCATTAGATCTCTGAGGAGGGCCGTTTTTTTTTTTTTTTTTTTAAATCCTTTTTGCTTTTTCTAAAACAATTACTCTAAGAAGCTCAATACAGAAAGCTTCAAAGAATTGAAATTTGGGCACGTCAAGTCAAGAGCAGAAATAAGAGAGCTCTGAGACAAAAGGCAATAATCCAGTGGCTGAGAAAATTCACTAAACAACACAACTTCCCAAGAACAGGGGGGTGTCCGCTCACAGCCACCATCCTGGTGGACAGGAAACACTCCTGCCCATCGCCAGCCCCATAGCCCAGAGCTGCCCCAGACAACCCAGTGTGACGGAAGTGCTTCAAATAACAGGCACACACCACAAAACTGGGCGTGGACATTAGCCTTCCCTGCAACCTCAGCTGAATGTCCCAGAGCTGGGAAGGGGGAGCAGTGTGAATTAACAGAGCCCCATTCAGCCATCATTTGAGCAGACTGGGAGCCTCCCAACACAGCCCAGCAGCCCAGAACTGCCCTGGGGGGACGGCACTCACCTGTGACATAGCACAGTCATCCCTCAACAGAGGACCCGGGGTGCACAGCCTGGAAGAGGGGCCCACTTGCAAGTCTCAGGAGCCATACGCCAATACCAAAGACTTGTGGGTCAGTGGCAGAGACAAACTGTGGCAGGACTGAACTGAAGGATTAGACTATTGCAGTAGCTTTAAAACTCTAGGATCATCAGGGAGATTTGATTGTTAGGGCCACCCCCCCTCCCCGACTGCCCAGAAACACGCCCCACATACAGGGCAGGCAACACCAACTACACACGCAAGCTTGGGACACCAATTGGGCCCCACAAGACTCACTCCCCCACTCACCAAAAAGGCTAAGCAGGGGAGATCTGGCTTGTGGAGAACAGGTGGCTCGTGGACGCCACCTGCTGGTTAGTTAGAGAAAGTGTACTCCACGAAGCTGTAGATCTGATAAATTAGAGATAAGGACTTCAACTGGTCTACAAACCCTAAAAGAACCCTATCAAGGACAGCAAATGCCACGAGGCCAAAAACAACAGAAAATTATAAAGCATATGAAAAAACCAGACGATATGGATAACCCAAGCCCAAGCACCCAAATCAAAAGACCAGAAGAGACACACCTAGAGCAGCTACTCAAAGAACTAAAGATGAACAATGAGACCCTAGTACGGGATATGAAGGAAATCAAGAAGACCCTAGAAGAGCATAAAGAAGACATTGCAAGACTAAATAAAAAAATGGATGATCTTATGGAAATTAAAGAAACTGTTGACCAAATTAAAAAGATTCTGGACACTCATAGTACAAGACTAGAGGAAGTTGAACAACGAATCAGTGACCTGGAAGATGACAGAATGGAAAATGAAAGCATAAAAGAAAGAATGGGGAAAAAAATTGAAAAACTCGAAATGGACCTCAGGGATATGATAGATAATATGAAGCGTCCGAATATAAGACTCATTGGTGTCCCAGAAGGGGAAGAAAAGGGTAAAGGTCTAGGAAGAGTATTCAAAGAAATTGTTGGGGAAAACTTCCCAAATCTTCTAAACAACATAAATACACAAATCATAAATGCTCAGCGAACTCCAAATAGAATAAATCCAAAAAAACCCACTCCGAGACATATACTGATCACACTGTCAAACATAGAAGAGAAGGAGCAAGTTCTGAAAGCAGCAAGAGAAAAGCAATTCACCACATACAAAGGAAACAGCATAAGACTAAGTAGTGACTACTCAGCAGCCACCATGGAGGCGAGAAGGCAATGGCACGATATATTTAAAATTCTGAGAGAGAGGAATTTCCAGCCAAGAATACTTTATCCAGCAAAGCTCTCCTTCAAATTTGAGGGAGAGCTTAAATTTTTCACAGACAAAGAAATGCTGAGAGAATTTGCTAACAAGAGACCTGCCCTACTGGAGATACTAAAGGGAGCCCTACAGACAGAGAAACAAAGACAGGACAGAGAGACTTGGAGAAAGGTTCAGTACTAAAGAGATTCGGTATGGGTACAATAAAGGATATTAATAGAGAGAGGGAAAAATATGGCAAACATAATCCAAAGGATAAGATGGCCGATTCAAGAAATGCCTTCACGGTTTTAACGTTGAATGTAAATGGATTAAACTCCCCAATTAAAAGATATAGATTCGCAGAATGGATCAAAAAAAATGAACCATCAATATGTTGCATACAAGAGACTCATCTTAGACACAGGGACACAAAGAAACTGAAAGTGAAAGGATAGAAAAAAATATTTCATGCAAGCTACAGCCAAAAGAAAGCAGGTGTAGCAATATTAATCTCAGATAAAATAGACTTCAAATGCAGGGATGTTTTGAGAGACAAAGAAGGCCACTACATACTAATAAAAGGGGCAATTCAGCAAGAAGAAATAACAATCGTAAATGTCTATGCACCCAATCAAGGTGCCACAAAATACATGAGAGAAACATTGGCAAAACTAAAGGAAGCAATCGATGTTTCCACAATAATTGTGGGAGACTTCAACACATCACTCTCTCCTATAGATAGATCAACCAGACAGAAGACCAATAAGGAAATTGAAAACCTAAACAATCTGATAAATGAATTAGATTTAACAGACATCTACAGGACATTACATCCCAAATCACCAGGATACACATACTTTTCTAGTGCTCACGGAACTTTCTCCAGAATAGATCATATGCTGGGACATAAAACAAGCCTCAATAAATTTAAAAAGATTGAAATCATTCAAAGCACATTCTCTGACCACAATGGAATACAATTAGAAGTCAATAACCATCAGAGACTTAGAAAATTCACAAATACCTGGAGGTTAAACAACACACTCCTAAACAATCAGTGGGTTAAAGAAGAAATAGCAAGAGAAATTGCTAAATATATAGAGACGAATGAAAATGAGAACACAACATACCAAAACCTATGGGATGCAGCAAAAGCAGTGCTAAGGGGGAAATTTATAGCACTAAACGCATATATTAAAAAGGAAGAAAGAGCCAAAATCAAAGAACTAATGGATCAACTGAAGAAGCTAGAAAATGAACAGCAAACCAATCCTAAACCAAGTAGAAGAAAAGAAATAACAAGGATTAAAGCAGAAATAAATGACATAGAGAACAAAAAAACAATAGAAAGGATAAATATCACCAAAAGTTGGTTCTTTGAGAAGATCAACAAGATTGACAAGCCCCTAGCTAGACTGACAAAATCAAAAAGAGAGAAGACCCATATAAACAAAATAATGAATGAAAAAGGTGACATAACTGCAGATCCTGAAGAAATTAAAAAAATTATAAGAGGATATTATGAACAACTGTATGGCAACAAACTGGATAATGTAGAAGAAATGGACAATTTCCTGGAAACATATGAACAACCTAGACTGACCAGAGAAGAAATAGAAGACCTCAACCAACCCATCACAAGCAAAGAGATCCAATCAGTCATCAAAAATCTTCCCACAAATAAATGCCCAGGGCCAGATGGCTTCACAGGGGAATTCTACCAAACTTTCCAGAAAGAACTGACACCAATCTTACTCAAACTCTTTCAAAACATTGAAAAAAATGGAACACTACCTAACTCATTTTATGAAGCTAACATCAATCTAATACCAAAACCAGGCAAAGATGCTACAAAAAAGGAAAACTACCGGCCAATCTCCCTAATGAATATAGATGCAAAAATCCTCAACAAAATACTTGCAAATCGAATCCAAAGACACATTAAAAAAATCATACACCATGACCAAGTGGGGTTCATTCCAGGCATGCAAGGATGGTTCAACATCAGAAAAACAATCAATGTATTACAACACATTAAAAACTCGAAAGGGAAAAATCAATTGATCATCTCAATAGATGCTGAAAAAGCATTTGACAAAATCCAACATCCCTTTTTGATAAAAACACTTCAAAAGGTAGGAATTGAAGGAAACTTCCTCAACATGATAAAGAGCATATATGAAAAACCCACAGCCAGCATAGTACTCAATGGTGAGAGACTGAAAGCCTTCCCTCTAAGATCAGGAACAAGACAAGGATGCCCGCTGTCACCACTGTTATTCAACATTGTGCTGGAAGTGCTAGCCAGGGCAATCCGGCAAGACAAAGAAATAAAAGGCATCCAAATTGGAAAAGAAGAAGTAAAACTGTCATTGTTTGCAGATGATATGATCTTATATCTAGAAAACCCTGAGAAATCAACGATACACCTACTAGAGCTAATAAACAAATTTAGCAAAGTAGCGGGATACAAGATTAATGCACATAAGTCAGTAATGTTTCTATATGCTAGAAATGAACAAACTGAAGAGACACTCAAGAAAAAGATACCATTTTCAATAGCAACTAAAAAAATCAAGTACCTAGGAATCAACTTAACCAAAGATGTAAAAGACCTATACAAAGAAAACTACATAACTCTACTAAAAGAAATAGAAGGGGACCTTAAAAGATGGAAAAATATTCCATGTTCATGGATAGGAAGGCTAAATGTCATTAAGATGTCAATTCTACCCAAACTCATCTACAGATTCAATGCAATCCCAATCAAAATTCCAACAACCTACTTTGCAGACTTGGAAAAGCTAGTTATCAAATTTATTTGGAAAGGGAAGATGCCTCGAATTGCTAAAGACACTCTAAAAAAGAAAAACGAAGTGGGAGGACTTACACTCCCTGACTTTGAAGCTTATTATAAAGCCACAGTTGCCAAGACAGCATGGTACTGGCACAAAGATAGACATATAGATCAATGGAATCGAATTGAGAATTCAGAGATAGACCCTCAGATCTATGGCCGACTGATCTTTGATAAGGCCCCCAAAGTCACCGAACTGAGCCATAATGGTCTTTTCAACAAATGGGGCTGGGAGAGTTGGATATCCATATCCAAAAGAATGAAAGAGGACCCCTACCTCACCCCCTACACAAAAATTAACTCAAAATGGACCAAAGATCTCAATATAAAAGAAAGTACCATAAAACTCCTAGAAGATAATGTAGGAAAACATCTTCAAGACCTTGTATTAGGAGGCCACTTCCTAGACTTTACACCCAAAGCACAAGCAACAAAAGAGAAAATAGATAAATGGGAACTCCTCAAGCTTAGAAGTTTCTGCACCTCAAAGGAATTTCTCAAAAAGGTAAAGAGGCAGCCAACTCAATGGGAAAAAATTTTTGGAAACCATGTATCTGACAAAAGACTGATATCTTGCATATACAAAGAAATCCTACAACTCAATGACAATAGTACAGACAGCCCAATTATAAAATGGGCAAAAGATATGAAAAGACAGTTCTCTGAAGAGGAAATACAAATGACCAAGAAACACATGAAAAAATGTTCAGCTTCACTAGCTATTAGAGAGATGCAAATTAAGACCACAATGAGATACCATCTAACACCGGTTAGAATGGCTGCCATTAAACAAACAGGAAACTACAAATGCTGGAGGGGATGTGGAGAAATTGGAACTCTTATTCATTGTTGGTGGGACTGTATAATGGTTCAGCCACTCTGGAAGTCAGTCTGGCAGTTCCTTAGAAAACTAGATATAGAGCTACCATTCGATCCAGCGATTGCACTCCTCGGTATATACCCGGAAGATCGGAAAGCAGTGACACGAACAGATATCTGCACGCCAATGTTCATAGCAGCATTATTCACAATTGCCAAGAGATGGAAACAACCCAAATGTCCTTCAACAGATGAGTGGATAAATAAAATGTGGTATATACACACGATGGAATACTACGCGGCAGTAAGAAGGAACGATCTGGTGAAACATATGACAACATGGATGAACCTTGAAGACATAATGCTGAGCGAAATAAGCCAGGCACAAAAAGAGAAATATTATATGCTACCACTAATGTGAACTTTGAAAAATGTAAAACAAATGGTTTATAATGTAGAATGTAGGGGAACTAGCAGTAGAGAGCAATTAAGGAAGGGGGAACAATAATCCAGGAAGAACAGATAAGCTATTTAACGTTCTGGGGATGCCCAGAAATGACTATGGTCTGTTAATTTCTGATGGTTGTAGTAGGAACAAGTTCACTGAAATGTTGCTATATTATGTAACTTTCTTGGGGTAAAGTAGGAACATGTTGGAAGTTAAGCAGTTATCTTAGGTTAGTTGTCTTTTTCTTACTCCCTTGCTATGGTCTCTTTGAAATGCTCTTTTATTGTATGTTTGTTTTCTTTTTAACTTTTTTTTTCATACAGGTGATTTGAAAAAAGAAGGGAAAGTTAAAAAAAAAAAAAAAAAAAAAAAAAAAAGACAAACAAGGGTAAAAAAAAAAAAAAAAAAAGATGTAGAGCCCCCTTGAGGAGCCTGTGGAGAATGCAGGGGTATTCGCCTACCCCACCTCCATGGTTGCTAACATGACCACAGACATAGGGGACTGGTGGTTTGATGGGTTGAGCCCTCTACCATAAGTTTTACCCTTGGGAAGACGGTTGCTGCAAAGGAGAGGCTAGGCCTCCCTGTATTTGTGCCTAAGAGTCTCCTCCTGAATGCCTCTTTGTTGCTCAGATGTGGCCCTCTCTCTCTGGCTAAGCCAACTTGAAAGGTGAAATCACTGCCCTCCCCCCTACGTGGGATCAGACACCCAGGGAAGTGAATCTCCCTGGCAACGTGGAATATGACTCCCAGGGAGGAATGTAGACCTGGCACCGTGGGACGGAGAACATCTTCTTGACCAAAAGGGGGATGTGAAAGGAAATGAAATAAGCTTCAGTGGCAGAGAGATTCCAAAAGGAGCCGAGAGGTCACTCTGGTGGGCACTCTTATGCACACTTTAGACAACCCTTTTTAGGTTCTAAAGAATTGGGGTAGCTGGTGGTGGATACCTGAAACTATCAAACTACAACCCAGAACCCATGAATCTCGAAGACAGTTGTATAAAAATGTAGCTTATGAGGGGTGACAATGGGATTGGGAAAGCCATAAGGACCAAACACCACTTTGTCTAGTTTATGGATGGATGTGTAGAAAAGTAGGGGAGGGAAACAGACAGACAAAGGTACCCAGTGTTCTTTTTTACTTCAATTGCTCTTTTTCACTCTAATTATTATTCTTGTTATTTTTGTGTGTGTGCTAATGAAGGTGTCAGGGATTGATTTAGGTGATGAATGTACAACTATGTAATGGTACTGTAAACAATCGAAAGTACAATTTGTTTTGTATGACTGCGTGGTATGTGAATATATCTCAATAAAATGATGATTTAAAAAAAAAAAAAAAAAAAAAAAAAAAAAAACATCGGGGTGCTCTTACAAGGTAAAAGGAAAGGATAGATATGTGTCTGCCACACACATGCTATGTAGCAAGTTCCACCACTGAATTCCAAAACTATTTACAATTTAGTCTCATCCTACACACCCTTCTTACTTTCCACTCCCTCACCATAAACCTTGCCACAATGGGACCATTCACTTCTCTATCTCCCAGACAAATCAAGTTCATTTTCTGTTTTACTCTCCTTGTTCTCACCCCTTCTTGGGAAGGCCTCCTGTCAGCCTCCTGAAACCCTACCTTCACTTTATTGACCAAATCACATCCCTCCTTCCCCACAGAAAGTCCTCTGACTATTCCAGTCAGTCTACTTTACCCTTCTTTGAACTCCAATTGCAAATATCAAATGTCCCCAGTAGCCTATGGGAATTTCATTATTCTCAAAATGTCCTCATTGCATTTGCTTTCTTTCGCCCAAATAGAATGAGAGAAGCAAAGTTCTGGGCACTTAGCAAACACCTAATAAATATATTGATCAATATATAAAACAGCCTTATTTATCTACTCTAACACTTATCCATACCACTGATTTATTCAGGATGTTTGTCAATGAAAGTTTGTTTTCACGAGACTCCTCCAGTCTCTCTCCCATGTAAGTATATCTTCATACGACAAACATTTACTGAGTACACGCTGAAAGTCCCCGTGCAAGAGGGCTTGCTCTAGGTTATCCATTTATAGCTCTCACTGGATTTCAGTTTTTTAATTGATGTAAGGTTGTTTGGTGTATTGTAGTGAACTACTTTTCAAACTTTAATGGGCATACAAATCACCTGGGGACTTGTTAAAATGCAGGCCCTGGTTCAGGAGGGCTTGGTGGAGCCTGAGCTTCTGCATTTCTAATGAGCTCCCGGGAGGAGTTGATGTTGGCAGACCATACTTTAAATAGCAAGGCTGTAGAGCTCCTCAGCTTATCTGCATCGGATCACCTGAAGATCCTCATTTTAAAGCCAAAAATCCCTGGGTCCCACTCAGACACACTGAATCAGAATCTCTGGGATGGGGCCCACGAATTTGCATTTTAAAAAGATCCCTGGAAGATTCTTTATACACTAAAGAAGAACCTCAGATAATTCTTATGATTAGGCATGCTTAAGAAGCTTTGAAATAGGGTAGGTAGCTTTTTGGAGCAATGCCATTAAATACAGTGAAACAGAGAGTTACTGAAACGGAACTAAAAACTGATATAGGAACTTCAACTACGCAATTAATTTGACATCAATGGTTCTAAACTTTAACTATTCCATGCTTTAAGAGGCAGCATTTTGGCATCACTCTTTTTGCCCATCACTTTGATTAATGCATAGCACTTAGCAGGAGCATATATCTAGAAGACTATAGAATAGAAAACCAAGGATGAGGTATTCTTTATTGACAGTTCTCAGTTTACAATCAGGTTATATTACATGAGAGTGTTTGTAAATTTGCATGTCCCCATAGAAACAACGTCCTGAGAGGAGGTAGAGAGGGGTGACAGGGGGAGGGTGCCTCACTCCCTGCCTTATGTGGCTGTGTTGGGAGGGAGGGTCTGGTCCAGGATCCCCCCATCCCCACTCCAGAGTTTATCAAGGCTATGTGGTTGCCAGCGGCTGACTCCAAATAATTTAGATCTCCACTACAGTTAATGCTTTGAAGGCAAAGTTTAAGAGAAACAAAGGATTTGAAAGTATGTTTTGTAAAATGTTTCTTAAAACATTTCAAGAGAAAACCACATACAAAGAAATTCTCCTTACCCTTCTTCTTACTTCTTTCCATTAATAAGTATCTGCCTACATCAGAGAGTACATTTTAGTATTCAATAAGCTACACATGTATGTGAAAGAAGCACTAGAGAAATGCAAGGTGGCATGATTTTCATTACAACAGAGCCTTAGCCAACAGGCTCAATCCCCAAAATGACAAATTAACCTTAAGCATACAGTTGGAGTAGGAGTAGCATGAGAGGTTCTGCTAAAACCACATATGATTTAAGCTGAGAGGAACCACTGGGAAAGAGGCAAGCTGTGCTGCAGGACGCTTGGATAAGACAGGGAAATTTGACACAGGTAAGGAGGGTAAATAATATGCTTTAGAAGAAACATTAAACACCACTATCAGCCCTGAATGGTTTGTTTAACCTCTGATCATCAGATCATCAGGGAACAGGTATAGCTGGGCAGAGGAAAAGGAAGTTGAACCTCTGCTGTCTCGCTAAGTGGCTGAATGGGGACCCAGGAATTAGGAAACCACATAGGGTCACCAAACATCCTGGCTTGCCAGGACTGAGGGGTTTCCTGGGACAAGGGATTCTCAATTCTAAAACTGTGAAAGTCCTAGGCAAAACCAAGATGAGTTGTTCAACTTAAGACCACTCTAGATCTATTTCTGATAGCCTCTATGTCAAATAAGCCACCCAAACTTTCCAAACATTATTTCCTCCATTCATAGATGGAATTAACCTGTGCTTTTATTCCAGAGGGAGTGGTGGTGGTGGGGAATTCCTCTCTTTGTCAGACATCACTAAATTCCACTATCTCAACACCAGAACAAAAATGTTTCAGTGGTTCTTTAGAATCTATGGGAAAACCCAGAAACATAGGGTACTTCTTGTGAGATAAAAGGTTCGAGAACAAGTTTTGAGGTAATTGTCAATGCTAGGAGATGGAGTTGTAAATGAAAGCTTGAGATGTGAGATTTAATGGGGTCTCCTGGGGCTGGAGGTGAGGACAGAGGAAAGAGGGAAGAAACTAGTTCAAAGCAGCTGGTCAGGGTGCTGTGTTTCCAAAGAGAGGTCAGTGCTGGGAAATTCTGTGGACAGAGTACAGGGACATTGCCAAGATGGAATTCAGGTGACTGTGAGGAGAACAGTTTTTACCAGAAACTAAGGGAAATCCAGGACCTTGAGAAGACCTAGCTCTTTTGAGGGGCTAGAGAAGCTGAAGAAAATGGGTTTGGCTTTAAACTGGAGAATGGAGAGCGGAAGGGCAGAATAACTGAAAGGATCAAGATACTGAAGGACCAGCAGATTAGGACAGGGGAGCTGGAACTTGTAGGCAGTCTGAATGGGGTAACATGAAACTGTGTACCTGAAACTTCTCAAATGTGTGTAGTTTGTACCCCGAGTTCTTCTTGAACTGCAGATAAATAATTGGGCAGTTTATTGTGGGTTATATACTACAACAAACATGGAGAAGGCATGTGTGAAAGACAAGAATTAAGTCAAAATGGCGTGGTTCTTTCTAAAAATGCAGTACAAATTGAGAAAAGGGATTCTAGAGTCCTTGACAAAGAGGTAGGCTTCACCTGGTTTTGAAAGGCTGGTTAGAAAGAAAAAGCAGCCATTCTAGGTGGTGGTGGTGGTGGTGGGGCACCTAAATGAAGCTATGGGAGGGTGCTCAAAGTAGAGGAGGCTGGTTGGGAAATAATGGAAATTGAAGTAGAATACAATGCTTCCCAACCTTTCACTTCATGGAGCTCACTGAAAATGGAAATAATAGTATGGGGTAAATGGAAGTCCAGCAGACCCAGGCTTGTACTTGGATCATATCAAGGCACACCAGTGTGCGTGGCCCTTTGGTCAATAAACTCTAGAAAACAAGGTCTAGGTATAGAAGTCCTGGGGGTAAACTAGGTGGGGCATTCAACCTTGATGTGGAACATGGAAAACAAAAAGAACATGGAAAACAAAGTGAACTTGAAGAGGAAAATGAAATGTGAGAAATGGTGTTTTAAGAAAAAATGCTTCAATCTCATTATAATGGGTTGGGGGTAGGGGATAGATTGTGAATGGAGGAAGATATTTTAATCATAAATCATTAATTGTACAGGGATTCAGCTGAGGTACTCCTAGTCACTGAATATTATTGTAATAATCATCTTTAAAAGGCTGAAATAAATTTTTTAACTTTATCAAAAACTTAAAAAACAAACAATAAAAAACATTTCAAGCGAAACCAAAACGAAGGAATAAGAAGAACAAATAACCTAAAATAACTACATTGCTTCCAATATGTTCCTACTATGAAATAAATTTTACGTGAAGATTAGCAACTTTATTCCTTCTGGTTACAATTCAGATGATGATGATAATGATGTCACCATTCCAGGTACCCTATTTGTTAACTTAAAAAAATATTTAGTTCAGGCATATTCAACAAACATTGAATGAAAAAAATGTGTTTCCTATCACATATAAGGCACTAAGCTACATGCTAGGAAAATAATGAAAAAGACATGTGATATAGAACTTCCCCCAATTTTAGCAGAGATCCTGAAATAAAAAACATCCAGGCTGGTTACAATTTAGTAAGCATTGTTATAAAGGCATATATCCAGAATAAGACGCAATGAATTCTAAAGTGGGGCTGGAAGTGGGGGTGTGGATCCTTTGCTATCTTAGCTGGATCACCAGGGATGAATATGGTCAAATAGACACAGAGAAGGGTCTTCTGGGTGGATGGAAAAGCTGTGCAAAAAAAAAAAAAAAAAAAAAAAGGCTTATGTGTGTGAAGTTGGACAAAGCTTTGTTTCAAGATAGTGAGTATCTTAGTGCAGCTTGTTCAATGGGGCTGGGGTGAGAGGCAGGAAGGGAATAATAAAAGGTAAGGCTAGAAATATTAGGAACTTCTGAAACTTCCTATGTGTCTTAGTGGAGAATAGCTTTTCAAGCAGTCATTCCTAGAGGGCACCATACTCTGTGGTCAATAGCATGGGCTCTGGAGTCAGAGAATTGGACATTGAGTCCCAGTTCCCTCCCTCACTAGCTGAGTGAACCAGGACAAATTGTGTAATCTCTCAATCTGTAAAATATGGGGAAGGATATGGTTCTTATAAGGTTGTCATGAAGATTAAATGAGTTGATACATGTAAAGCACTTAGAACAGGGCCTGAATGTTGAAAATGTTCAATAAGTGTCAGCTATTATTATTTTTAAAAACATAATCAATAACATGTCTTTATTTTGGTGCTTACATTAGGAAAATACTTTGCAATTTTAAATCTGAATTCATCTTATTCATGGGTGCACTACATGATTTCACAGGTTCTGCTAGAAGAGGAACATGGTGAAATAGCCTTCTCCAAAATGTTTTACAATACTCATCCAAAAGAAATGCATTAAGGCTTTGGGTGTTTTAGGATTTCCTTTACAAAATGTTAATACTTCAGGAAGAGGAATACAGTCTTTTAGCCATAAGCACCTCGGCATGGGTTGGTTTGCCACAGGAGACAGGGCTGAGCGTAACGAAATGCAAGGCTGGGTAGATGAGAAAGATGGCTGTTGTCTCTTCAGAGATCTTAGGAGGGGTTCTACTGAGCCCTTTGGCAACTAGGGATCATTTTAACCTTAAGAGGGAAAGGGACATCAGTGGCAGAAGAGAGAGACACAGAAGAAAACAGGATTGTTCACTTCATAATATTGTTTAGGGTCAACCCTGTTAATAAAGAGTTGCTGAAATGGCTTAAAGTCTCAGTCACGTCTTGATTTCACCCCACCTTGCCTAAAAATTTCCAAGATTTTAAGTTCTATTACACTTTATATAAAATGATAACTGATACTAATCTAGAAAAAAAAATCCATATATTTACTTCCCTCTTCGTTTGCAGTTAAAGCCTATAGCAGAATGCATGACTCTCTTAGGATGCTAATTTTCTAGATTGCAACTGTTTCCTAGTAATGGGAGCAGGGGCTGTGCCATGTCATTGTACATTTATAAAATTGCTCATAGGTTTTCCCCCTAGAGAGGAAATAGTTCATTGGAGCTTTAATGTAGAAACCAGCACAGGTAGGTGAAATGTTTTTATAATTGCCACTAGGAAAAAGAGAGGGCCCAGGAGGATTCTTCTACCCAAGGGAGCCCCTCCCTGGTTATAACCTAATTTGTTGTATGTATGCGGACCAGATGGGTGAAATTAAACTTTCTAAGGCATTTGTGGTTAGATTGTTTTCAAATGTCTGGAGACTCCAGGAAATGTGAGAAGTCATATTTCTCTCTCAAAAGACCATCCTTTTGTGGTTCAAATATGGGCTTTTGAAACTGAAACTGTAACGCCTATGGCTCTAGGGTGGGGTTTGTTTGTTTTCTCTTCCCCCTCACTGGGATGTATGTTTTCTCTTTACCTGCACTGGGGTGCATAGAAGGCTCTGAAATTCTTGACTTAATGTTTTATTTTTTTGATAAGCATTGCTCTGAAGTAGGAGGACAGTGGATGGGAAGATACTTAGTCACTGAAGAATGTCCTTGCTTGCTAAACATCTGGTCACACTGAAGAACTGGCCACCCGTCTTTCCACTACAGTCATTCAAAGCATTTATTCATCTGTCTGTTGTGGAGCTTTGATAAGTTAAAAAAAAAAAAAAAAAATCTAAGGAGGCTGCCTAAGTGGGTTGAATAGTGGAAGGGCAAAAAAGTTTTAGTGTAGGCAAGAGGCAGGAATTATACATCAGGTGAAAGAATACAAATTGTATATGTAAGATGACCTCTGAAATATGAGAAATAAATAATAAGCATCATTTGAAATTGTTCCTTGAAGAAATCAGCCCAGGGGTTCTTGTCCATTGAAGGTGCTGAAGTGCCTTGAAACTAAATGTGTTGCTGTGGTCAAGGAACTTAGGAAGGTAAACCCCAAACCCCCTCCACCTTGAGCACAAAAATAGGACATATCTACACCTGGAATGCTACCAGCCATTCTGTTTAGTGCTCCAAAAAAAAAAGTCTAATGAGTTTGGAGTGTGTCAAGAGGAGGAGGCTGAAATAATCAAGGAAATATGAGGAGTTACTGAAATGGCAGAATTCTGCAATGTTAAAAACTAGAACAATGAGAACAGACACGATCTAATAATTTAGAATCATTAATGGTCTAGGAACCATAAAAAGGATGTCCAGTTCATGTGCTCTCAGCATACTTCTAGGTCAGGGTTTCTTAAAGCAAAGTTTGCCTACAACCTGTATCAGAATCACCTGTGATACTTTAAAAGGAAGGTTCCTAGACCCACTGGACCTAAAAGTAAAGAAATCTTCTGGTATGAAGCTCCCAAATATGTTTGGTAGACATTCCAAGTGGTGTTTTTACACATGAAAGAGCCACTGTGGGAGGTGCTGCCGGACCTCTGGCCCTTTTCTGGGCCTAGCTGCCTGGTACTAATTACATCTTATGAAGTGCGGGTGTGTCTAGTCCTTTGGCAGATGCTCTGTGATTTAGGTGTAGGGTGTAAATCCCAGAGTAGGTTATCTTTCTTGGATGTCAGTCAGTATTTACCCAGCACATGGGGAACATTGAAAGGGACAGACCACTAACGTGGCCCAGAACAGAATCCTTAGGGAGTTTACTCTTGATTCTCAAAAGAAATATGTGCCTCATCTATCTTACTTAAGAATATAATGACATATTTCTAACAATCTCCAGTACATATGTGATTTTTCTCATGAGATTTATTTAAAGATCCTATCACCTTGGCACCTAAATTTTCAGAGGGACTACAAGGAACAGAATTGAAATATCTAACTCTCCTATTACTATGCGTCAGTTAAACTTATACGTGAAGTTCCCAGACAGGGCCTGTGTCCTTTTATGCCCTGTACAGTTAAAGTATGTTAGTGAAATATATAAATAAAAAATAATAAATGGAAAGGACTCTAATAAACACTTTCAGCCAGGCTCTGTGCTTTCATTTATTACCTTATGCCATAGTGAATGGAAATAGAAAATATTCTTTCACATTGCGTAAGGTGAATTTTCTTTCCTTCACCTTATAACATCCTGTGAACCAATGAAGAACTGAAGTTAAAAAAGATAAAGTTGAGGGTCCAAAGCAAACACAGTCAGGAACATTTTCAAAGCAGGCAGAACAGATGGCATTCTGGCATAAATACGTTAGTTGACTGGGGACATGTAAAAACTGTCTCCCCCTTCTTCGTTTACAAATATGATTACAGGACATAAGGTTTTATACTTTTTTTTTTAGCTGAACTTTGGGCAGGCCATTTGAGAATGTACAGGTGGGGATGTCATTGGGCTGTTTTCTCTAGTCTCCAAAGGGTGGTCCAGACTTTGAAACAACATGGCTACAGTACTCCAGGAGGGAAGAGGTCGGTCTAGGGGTACCTATGGCCACTATTTTTTGAGCACTTACTCAAGGCCAACCACTTGATTAAGTATTTTTCCCTCCTTGACTAAATTTCAGTCTCTGTGTAGACCACCATTCCCACTGGATTTCTTTGGGGGTGGGAGAGTGGGGGGGAAGGAGGGATGGATGGGGAATAGAATTGTCATTAAGTTCCAGGTGTTTCCCAGAAAGAAAAATTGTGGCGCTTAAAATCAATTGATTTTAAACTCTAGACCTTAATACTCTGGAAAGGTTCTGAAGAAAAGCCATGAGGGCAACTGGATTTCATTAGGAAAGAGAAGAGATTCAGTCTTCAAGGAGATGGCTCCCAGTTTGGGCAGTGGCGGGCCTGTCAAGAGAGCCCCAACAACGAAAAGCGGTTTTGGCTGAAAAGAGGTCTCTCAATTTGGACCAAAGCACCCCTCCTGTGGTGTAAGGGTTCGAGCTCATCCCTAGACCTTCCCGAGCGGTCCTTTCCTCGGTCCAGAGCTCGGCGTAGTCCCGGCCTAGCAGCCAGGCAGCCCCGAGGGCCTTGACCCTTGACCAGCTGGGTTTGGAGCGAGGCGGCAGCGGTGGCCGCCGCGTCTTCCTTAGAGGGCGCTCTGGGGGCGGCTCCGCCGCAGTCTCTGCTCCCGCCGCTTCCTCCCCGCCGCCCCTCCCTGCCAGCCTGGGCGAACGCGGCCAGGCCCTGGGGACCAAGTCTCCGCGCTGCCGAAGACGGGGCGCGAGTCGCGCCGCAGCCGAAGCGGGGCTGGGCCCCGCCGCCGCCTTTCTGCTGGCCATGCATTCTTCTAGCTGCTCCGGCTCCTGCAGCCCGGGCCGGGGCCCGGCCAGCCCGAGGTAACCCCCGGCTCGGCGGGCGCAGGCCCCGGGGCGGCTGCGGAACCCGGCCCGGGGAGGCGCTGGGGGGCGGGGAAGGGGTGTCGTCGTCGCGCGGCCCAGGGAGGAGGTGGCGGCGGCGGAGGTAGCTTGAGGGGCGAGGCGGAGGGGACAAGGGCGCGGTAGGCCTGGGGGAGGAGGCGGGGGCGCGGGGCATCCGCTCGCCTCCCCGGGACCCGCCCCGGTGACAGGTCCGGCCTCTGAGTCCCCGCCGTCCCTCTGTCCGTAGGCAGCCGCGAGGGGAGTAGGGCGCCCGCGCGCGGGCTCGTGCAGCGACTCGCGCCTCCTCGGCCGCCGCCGCGTCCATGACCGCGACCCCTTGGCCGGGGACACCCGCCGCCGCCGCGCAGTACCGCGTCCCGGGCTGCCGGCTCACCGTCCACGCCCGCCGAGGTGAGCCCCGCGCGCGGGCCCTGCCCGCCGCCCCGACCCCTTCCGCGTCCGAGTAAACCGCCGCGAGCTCCACCCGCCCCTTTAGCGCTGTTATGTCCTCTTCCCAGCTTCTTTCATCACCGTTGGCTTCCCTGTTCTCTGGTCGGAGATTGTATTCGCTTCATCCCTGGCGCTTGCCTTCTCCCTCCTTTTGGCTTTTGCTCCCTTCCCCCTTCTGCTGTCCTTTCTCTTTTTCGTCGTATTACTCCCACTTTCTTCCTCTCACCTTTATGTTCTCTCTTTTCCAGCCCCCTCTCCTGTTTTCCTTAAAAAAGGGAAACAAAGCCCCATTTGCTGTAAATGAAAATTTGTAGCGTAACTGTTTTTGCTAAGGCGAGAACCTTTTTAAGGCATGAATCAATGTGCAGGAATGATAATGGTGAGGATAGTGAGGTTCTCAGTATCTGGGAATCTGATCGAGAGGTCCATATTTCAGTCTTTTCACGCTTGTCGTCAGTTTGGAAATACTGAGGGTGCCTGAAGCATGTGGGTTTATTTTTCTTCCTTAAAATCCAAATAGACGACTGCAGTGAGACGCGGGTATGGGGAGGGCCAACGAGCGGTTAGTGTGAATTGTATTACCATTTGCTAAATATATTATGACATACCCTGTGTCTCTGTGAACAGCTCCCTTGACCTTGTACGGCTCCTCCTTCCTCGCTCTCTGTCCCCCTCTGGAATTTCCCAGAGAGATCACTGAGGTACTACACCGGGAAAGCTTAGACCCTCGCCTTTTCTTTATTTTTATGCTGGAGGCAATTTCTTTGCTGGTGACTCTTTTGATGTGTTTAATCCATTTTTCTTTTTAAATAAATTTTCCTTTCACACCAGAAAGCCTGGACGGACTCCAATGTGAGAATGGCTGTGACTTTGGAAGAAGCTCCCTGGCTGGGCTGGATCTTGGTGAAAGCCTTGATGAGGTTTGCCTTCATGGTTGCCAACAACCTGGTGGCTCTTCCATCCTACATCTGCTATGTAATCATACTTCAGCCTCTTCGAGTCCTGGACAGTAAGCGGTTCTGGTACATTGAAGGAATCATGTATAAATGGCTTTTAGGAATGGTGGCTTCTTGGGGATGGTATGCTGGATATACAGGTAAGAATGAGCACTTTTGCCTAATGTATAATGTTATACTTAACTCAGGGCTGTGGTTAAATAGATATTACACTTTGGATTGCAGATGCCTTTATATTTTAATTATTGAAAAAATTAAGAGAAAATTCTGTTAGGAAGCATGATATTTAAAGAAGTATAGTTTTGTAATTGTATATTGCTCAATTCCTTAAATAATGCTCTTAATGTGATTGAGATTCATTTATTAAAATTGTTGTACAAAAGGTTTCTTAAAGAAATAGGAGTTTTAATATAGGACTTGAGGGCTTATAAAAATGAAAGTTAAGATATTTAGCTCATAAACATTAGAAATTTAGAAAAATGAGCCATATTGTGCTAACATGGTTTAATAAGTTTTTCATTTAATGTGGCATTATACTGTGTTAACAACAGCATAAGCCAAGCAAAAATGGTCTTCTTTTCTGTTACGTATGTTTCGTTTACTGTAATCTATATTTTATCTCATATGTCTGTCTTAGAATATTAAATATGGAAAGTTGAGTTTTACGTTAAACTAATTTATCTTTAGAGTGTCTTTAAGTATATTTTTATTTCTGCTTTTAAATTGGGTTTTGGAAAACAGGAGTAACACTGTTTTGAAGCAGACTTTTGTAGAACTAAATGAGAAGTTGTGTTTTTATTTTCTGATTATAAACTTTATGGGCTTTCAGAACTTGTACCTTTACTGTGAAAGTTCTGTATTGTATATTATATTTACTTGACTTTTTTTCTTTTTCCTAAGAATTTGGACAATGAAAAAGGCAATGAGGTTCCTAGCACTTGTCTTAGATGTGGAGAGTTTTATAATAGAGTTTTTTTAACAGGTAGGCTCCTTAGGGATCATGCTGCAGATGCACAGTCAATAGGGTCTGTAGTTCATAGCTTGGAAGAGTGAGGAGGATACTCTCTTGAATAGCACAGCAGTTCCGCATTTTAAATTCTCTGTCTCCCTCTTTCCTGCCCAGGCTGCATCTGCAGATGTTATCCGTACACATGAGAAAAGGACTGACAGCACACAGCTCTTTTGGGGTCTGACAGACTCTTGCTGTGTTTGAGTGCTCTCAGTTGCCCTGCTGAAGCCTTTTCTCCTTCTGGCAATGCCATTTATTATTCTGCAAGAGCCAAAGCTCCTGGGATAGTGTATGCTTTGCTTCCTTGTCACGCGTCTGCTTGAAATCCCAATTCTCTTTGGATATTGTAGGTGAGCTTTTAGTCCTTCGTTAGGACATGGTGGTAGCAGTAGCAGTGGTAGAGATAAGATGAAATTCTGGTCTATGGTGCTGGATTCTTACCTGAATGGCACTATTGTCTTAGAATTGCTTTGCTGGGTATAGTTTGATTTTCACCAAATATCTTGTTATGCGGTACTAGTGTCTTTATTCTGGTATAGTACGCTTGGCTTTGCTTGTTTTAAATGAACTCATAGTATTTTTGGATTCTGCTTCTACAAGTCCAGTTTACTTAAACACAATGAAATTACTGAGATGTTTGTCCTTGTAGATGTGATACATTTATGTACAGATTTTAGCATGATGGGAAGTTGAATTAATTTGGCATTGATCTTGAAATTATAAGAAGTGCGGTGGTTCTGCTTGAAGTTCAGGTTAGTTGTGCTATGTCCACAGCATGGCTGCAATGTATTCTTAAGCATTTTCTTGGGATATTTCTTCCTTGCTGACTATGGAATTGTGTAGTTTCTTTTGCCACCTGCTTGGAATATGGTCTTGGCGTGTTCTGCATGTTTTAGTTTCTTTGAAGCATCTGCTCTTCTTCAGGCTACTGCATTTTGCCAGTTTAATGGGTTTGTTTCATTTAAATATAGAATACTTTAGTGTGTATGTTTTTTTTTTATCTTCATTTTATTGAGATATATTCACATACCACGCAGTCATACAAAACAAATCGTACATTCGCTTGTTCACAGTACCATTACATAGTTGTACATTCATCACCTAAATCAATCCCTGACAACTTCATTAGCACACACACAAAAATAACAAGAATAATAACTAAAGTGAAAAAGAGCAATTGAAGTAAAAAAGAACACTGGGTACCTTTGTCTGTTTGTTTCCTTCTCCTATTTTTCTACTCATCCATCCATAAACTAGACAAAGTGGAGTGTGGTCCTTATGGCTTTCCCAATCCCATTGTCACCCCTCATAAGCTACATTTTTATGCAATTGTCTTCGAGATTCATGGGTTCTGGGTTGTAGTTTGATAGTTTCAGGTATCTACCACCAGCTACCCCAATTCTTTAGAACCTAAAAAGGGTTGTCTAAAGTGTGCGTAAGAGTGCCCACCAGAGTGACCTCTCGGCTCCTTTTGGAATCTCTCCGCCACTGAAGCTTATTTCATTTCCTTTCACATCCCCCTTTTGGTCAAGAAGATGTTCTCCGTCCCACGATGCAGGTCTACATTCCTCTCCGGGAGTCATATTCCACATTGCCAGGGAGATTCACTCCCCTGGGTGTCTGATCCCACGTAGGGGGGAGGGCAGTGATTTCACCTTTCAAGTTGGCTTAGCTAGAGAGAGAGGGCCACATCTGAGCAACAAAGAGGCATTCGGGAGGGGCTCTTAGGCACAGTTATAGGGAGGCCTAGCCTCTCCTTTGCAGCAACCGTCTTCCCAAGGGTAAAACCTATGGTAGAGGGCTCAACCCATCAAACTAGTGTGTATGTTTTAAGTGGTTTTCCTATAGGTACCATACTTGATTTTAGTGGATCTGGTCATGAGTTGAGCATTACAGAACACAAAGAAGCCAAACAAATGTAGGAACGAGTTACGTTGAAAGCTGCAACTGGCTTGAAAAGCAAACATAAATAGGGGTCCATGAGCACATGTAACAATCTAGGGGTGGGTTATGTTACTTTTCTATGGATTATGTGTTTCATTTCTTCCATTGGTGTTAAGAGGACAGTGGGCCTCCTAAGCTGTTTTTTTTTCCCCCTCCCCTTTCCTTTTTCCTAAGTTTCACAGATGGAAAATTGAATGTTGCCTAAGGAATTCTCTGTAGGCCTAGTAGGGTCCTGTTTTAGAATAAAAATTGCCAAAACGTTGTTGAAAAACAACTTCTAAGGAAGCCTAATTACCCTGAGATATTAATTAAGGAGATGATAATGAAATGTTGGTTCAAAATGTCAGTTTTCAAATTGTGACATTCAGTGTAACACAAGTCAATTTCTCAGCTTTGGTGCTCAGGATTTATGTTGATTATCTGAGCTACACTACCCCATATGGTAGTCACTACTTAAATATAAATTAATTAAAATGAAATAAAATTTAAAATTCAGTTCCTTAGTCACACCAACCATTTCCACATGGCTATATGTGGCTAGTGGTGACTATATTGGACAACACCAACATACAGAACATTTATATCATCACAGAAAGTTCTATATTGGACAGAGCTGATAAATACTAAGTATGACTTTCTCCCTTTTCTTAGGAAAGATGCAGTTTATAAAAAGAACATCTTTCCTGTTCCACACAGATTTTTTTTTTAAGACACAATTTGTTAAAGTTTTATAAAACTGTCTCTTAATTTGAGGCAGATTTCACAAATGCGAGTCGTTTAATGGATTAAGAATATTCATGTAAACCAAATATGAACATCCTTCTTGGATGAGGAATGGTGAGGCTAGTGAGCCCACCAGCTTAGATGAAAATTCTTGTACTTGGTTTACATTCTCAGAGTTGACGTTACTGTCTGTGGACAGAAGATGAAACAGGATTTTTTGGTCTTTCTTCGTGTTTCTGACTTTACATCTCATCAGGGGAGCACATTTCTTGAAAGAACTCTGATGGCAACGGGGTTTGTTCATCCCTAGATTGCTACTGGGTAGTGATGATTGTTGTTATCACATTTCCAGCCAAATATTTCATGGTGAGGAAAAGCTGTATACCGCCTTTGACCCAGTATTTCAAAGGCAAACAAGAAGAGGTATTGGTTTAAATAATGACCCCCTTCTGCCTGCTTTATTCAGATCTGGGATAAAACAGTTTTTCCCCCCAATTTAGAGGATGATTGGCAAAATTTAGAGAGGGATTTTTTTTTAATGTGTTTATTTTGATTTTCATTCCCTTATTTTGATAAATTCATTGTTCCCCATCCAAACACACTTAAAGTCTCTGTATATAAAATAGTTTTAAAATATTCATTATAAGTGAAAACTCCAGAATTTCTATATAGGATAAGCATCTTATGGGACACGGTCTGGCTGGAGTACAAGGGGAGTTGCCACCAAGCTTTTTTTTGCTTAGCAAATGCTGTTTTCCTTAGATTGGGATGGCTTTAGGGAAAGCTGATGGAGATTAGGTTTAGCTCCTGCCCCTCCCCCACCACCAAGTAATAGCTGCCACAGCTGTATGTCAGTTTTTGTGGGTTATTTGATAGTTTGATAGTGTGAGGGTTTTGTTTCTGTTTTTGTTTTTGTTTTGGTGTGAAACAAATTCAGTGTGTGAGAAAAATTAATTATTAGGAATTATATATGACCTTGAAATTCAAGGGAAGGTTTTAAAAATGTATTTTCTAGAACAATTGTTTTTCAACCTTTAAGTCATAAATCAATTTACCATGTCAATATGAACATTTTTTTGAAGTGAAATAGAATAGCGTTAAATATAAAAGATCAGAAACGTGTATCTATATAGTGGACAGTGCTAAGAATGTATTTTTTACTACGAGCTCTGCCAACAATATTTGAAAGGCATTGTTCTAGTGGAAAGAGCACTGTAGTTTAGGGGGACTCTGGGAGTCGATTGTCTCGAGCTTTCATGTTTCTACTCGCTGATGAGGAGGAGATCCTTACCTGCTGGGTGCTCACCAGGCTTGGAGCTCTTTAAAGATACAGATGTGGTCTTTATGACCCAGGAGCCCAGCTCCTTGCCTGACATGCTCAGTGTTTCTTGAATGATCCCCCTTTCTTTCCTGGTCCCAGCTGAGGAGACTTAGCTGCCTACTTTCCTGTAAGGTCTCAAAGCAAGATTATTGCAATCCACAAAATACAAACCCTGAAACAAATCATGTTTTTCATGTGTATGTATACATGTATTTCCTACAACACCATATTTATTAATTTAACACACCTATTAATGTGTGAGAACAGGTGCCCTGGAGGCGCTGAAGTGCACGACAATCACTGACTTTAAGGTGCTCACAGCAGTCTTGGTGGGGAGATGAGTACACCAACAGTGAATATATGCTAGTGTGATGCTATACTAGAGCTGTACCAAGGGATTAAAGAGGAGGGGCTCCTGATCTAGCATCAGTGGTGGTTGTGGCAGGGAATAGGAAATTTAGGGAAGGAGGGGCTTCAAACTCCTTTTTCTTTGCCTTTTAGGCAAATATTTCTCTGTGGATTGCTTATCTAGCTCTCATCAGTAATTATAGTAGATTTAAAAGACTTAAATAATATGTCAGTTTGAAATTTGTGTCTTTGTGGTGATTATTAATTATTAGCTAAAATTTATTGAAATATAAACCAAACAGTGTTGTAAGTGCTTCACCTATTTAATCTTCACAACAGTCTTATCAGGTTGGTACAATTATTATTCCTTTGCCCTTTTTTTTGATGTTGAAACTGGAGCACAGAAATTTCAGTTCCCTTAAGTATTAACTGGATGTTGCCACAAGTTTATTTTTGTTTTAAAGAGCCAATCTTGATCTTTTATGTAGTATTTCTAGAGTGTTTCTTAATTTTTACTACCCATATGTCTTTTATTTCTGAGGCATGAATTCTCTTTCTGAAGCTGCAACTCTTGTACACTTGAAATCAATATCATAGTTTGGATGTCTGCAAGAGGGCAAAAAAAAATTGTTGCTTCAATGGAAATACTTGTAGTATACTGTAAATTTCATAAAATCCCACTTCCTTAAGTCTCCACCCTATGGAAAACAACAACTCAACTGGAATTTTAGTTTTTGAGTGCTTGACAGTAAATTGTCATCAGACTGAGGAGTTTTACTGCATGATGTTAGGTTGACAACTGATATCGATATAAGTCTAGAAGGGGAGTTTTCAGTACAGTGTTTTGATTTTTTTTTTTTTGGCTTTTATAAAGGGGGTTTATTTGGTTACACAGTTATAGTCTTAAGGCCATAAAGTGTCCAAGGTAACGCATCAGCAATTGGGTACCTTCAGTGGAGGATGGCCAATGGTGTCCAGAAAACCTCTGTTAGCTGGGAAGGCACGTGGCTGGTGTCTGCTCCAGAGTTCTGGTTTCAAAATGGCTTTCTCCCAGAATGTTCCTCTCTAGGCTGCAGTTCCTCAAAAATGTCACTCTCAGTTGCTCTTGGGGCATTTTTCCTCTCTTAGCTTCTCCAAAGTAAAAGTCTGCTTCCAACGGCCATCTTCAAACTGTCTCTCATCTGTAGCTCCTCTCTTCCTAGCTCCTGTGTGTTCTTTCAAGTGTCCCTCTTGGCTGTAGGTCCTCTTCAAAATGTCACTCTCAGCTGCACTGAGTTCATTCTGTTTTGTCAGCTCATTTATATGGCTCCAGTGATTTAATTTAGACCCATCCTGAATGGGTGGGATAACACCTCCGGGGAAATTATCCGATCAGAGTCATCACCCACGGTTGGGTGGGGCGCATCTCCACAGAAACACTCAAAGAATTACAGTCTAATCAAAGTGTTTTGATTTTTATATGGAAAATATACCATTAAATGTAGATATTACTAACTGCTTTAAACTCAGTCATCTGGAGGTAGTACAAATTTGGTATCCGATCTTACTCAAAGAAGTTTATAATAATTTATTTTAGTTATTTTTAAAAATCTAAAAAAATTCATGCATGCACACATACCCACATACAGTATTACATAAGCATGTGAGGCAGTGTGTGTAGTATTTTGTAGTGGTTAAAATCTCAAGATCTGGAATCAGAAAGACCTGGGTAAAAGAAATCCTGCTTTCTTTTTGTTTACATTTCCCTGGTATATCTTTGCCCATCCTTTTGTATTCAGATTTTTTTAATTTGATCTAGATGCATCTCTAGTATATAGCATGGGGTTAGATTTTGCATTATGAGTCAATTTGAAAGTCTTCTAATATGAGTTGAATGCATTTACGTTTATCGATATGTCAGATTGTCTTGACTGTCATTGATTTTATGTTTTCTGAATATATATGCAGATATTTAAGTCGTTCACTATGTAGTCTGTTATTCTTTGCTTTTGGTTGTTTTTTGATATTTAGGAAGATTTGTGTATTTGTCTTAACTAGTTACTTTATATAATATTTTTAGTTTCCTATTGACAGTAACTATTAGTTCCCGTCTATGAATGATGGCAAAATTCTTTTGAAACCCTTCCTCTCTTACCATTTTACCATTTTCTGATATCATCTCTTTGTCAATGCTGTGCCAGTTACCTTTTTATTCTTTGTGATTTAATGATTAGGAATTTCCTCAAATATTTGCAGCATGTGTGTGGATGGGGACAGGATATATTTCAAGATTGTATGTATTTATGTGTTGCTACAAATCTCCTTCTGCAAACTAGACTGGGTCTAGAAGGCCTCTTGCTGCCAATTCTAGATTTCCCACTTAAGTACATGTAATTTTTACCATTCCTGTCTGATATCTACCATTTCTGGACCCTCCTCATTACATGCTATACCTTCTGTTTTTACACCCCATCTACATCTACAACATAGATTCTGTCTGACGTCAGCCTTGTTTGATCTTAGCACTGCTCTCATGTATTCTGGAGTTTTTAGATATTTCCCCCCACCTAGGCTTGCCGAAAAGGGGGTTTTGTGGTTTTTTCCCCTTTTATCTTATTGTACACACATATTTTCCAGGAAGAGTCCTGCTTACAACTCTTACCATGTTCCTACCAGAAAGTACAACACAAGATTTTTATTCAACCATGTAATTATAATTCAGATAGCTCTATAGCCATTTTACTGTCCTCTAGTTGATTGTTATAAAATGAAGACCAAATTTACCATCTAATAAACTTTCTTTGGGGTCTTTCCAGAAGCAAGAAGGAGCCTACAAAATGTATTTTTTTCCTTTCAGTAGTATCCAGACTATTTTGATTCTTGGATTACTTACCAGTGCAGGAAGTTAAGACATCCATTATATTTCCACTTGGCTCGAGTTAAGAAGACATCACCAAAGTGAATGGAAGAATTGTTACCTATGGCACATCAGTGAGGAATATGATTGAAGTGTGACATTAATACTACTTTTCTCGAATTTTGGTCTGTGGGGCACCTTGAAAACTTTTAAGGATCACCAGTGTTCCCCAAACTTTGCTAAATATTATTAAAACCAATTTCTGTGTTTACCATTCCTGATCTAAAAATCAATGTTTACTGAGTATTTGCCTATGTTTCAAGAGTTTTCAGTTTGCAAACTAGTGGCCATATTCAGTAGCTGATGTGTTTTAACTTGGCCTTAGCAGTATTTTTAAAGTTTTTTTAATTAATTGCCAACATTTCAAAATTAGAGAGATTTCATAAAACATGATAAAAATCAAGATGTCCGGCTACTCTTGAGAAATTAGAAATCTGGCAACGCTGAGTCTTTATTCCTGCTCGACGGCAATTTGCTGGAGCTGAGTACTGACGACCCCTTATAGATGGGGTCTGTGCTCTCCATCCACTCCTTTCTTGTCTTACTTTGGGCTGCTTTGCTTATTTATATTATCTACCTGGACCCTATAGGCCCCTGGATGATGTGTTAATTTAAGAAATTCAAATTGCAATTACTAGTCTGTTTCTGTTAGGCATGTAATAGTTTTACATTTATACACATTAGGAATGTTTATAAACTAATGAATTCTACCATTAGACTAAAAGATGGTTAGTGACCTGAACTGCTGATTTCATGAAGCAGAGGCATGTGGTAGGAACTGAAAAATGAAGTGCCATTAGCAAGTGAGAACTGTGGTCACAAGGTTTTTCCAAGTTTCATGTGTACCGTATTACTAACCAGGTGAAATGTTTCCTGCTGTGTGTGTACTCATTGGTTACTGAATGTCCCAATTCTACTTATGAATATAATTATGTAGTGTCTAGATTATTAAGATGAGTTGCTTCTCTTTGATATTTCAAATTTTAAAATATGAAAAATAAAACAAGCCTAGTTGATTTCTGTTTATTATTTTAAATTATAGTACAATTAAGTATATTTGTATTTTTATTGAGATATAATTCACATACCATAAAATTCACCCTTTTAAAGTATACAATTCAATATTTTTTAGTGTGTTTACAAGATTGTACCATTATCACCACTATCTAATCTAGAAAATTTTTATTACCCCAAAAAGAAAACCCTGAACCCATTAGCAGTCACTCCCTACTCCCCTCTTCCTAACCCCCAAACCACTAATGTGCATTCTGTCTCTATAGATTTGCCTATAATGGACATTTCATATAAATGGAATCATATAGTATGTGACCTTTTGTATCTGGCTTTTACTCAGTAACGAGTGTTCAGGGTTCACCCATGTTGTAGTATGTATCAGTACTCCATTTCTTTTTATGCCAAGTAATATTCCATTTATGGGTAAACCACATTTTGTTTATCTATTGATGAATAGATACCAATATCCATTGATAATTATTGATCAACAAATAAACTCATCAATTTCTATTCATAAACAAATATTGATGGACAAATATTAATGGACTTTTTGGCTATCATGAATAATGCTGCTATGAGATTCATGTACAAGTTTTTGTGTGAACATATGTTTTCAGTTCACTTGGGTATATATATATATATACCTAGGAACGGAATTTCTGGATCATCTTGCAGCTCTATGTTTAACTTTTTGAGGAACAACTAAAACTATTTTGCATAGCTGCTGCATCATTTTACATTTCTACCAGTATGAGGGTTCCAGTTTATCCACATCCTTGCCAATACTTATTTTCTATTTTTTTTAAATTTTTATGCAATTTTATTGAGCTATATTCACATAACATACAATCATTCAAAGTGTGCAAGTAGTTGTTCACAGTATCGTCATATAATTGTGCATTCATCACCACAATCTTTGAACATTTTCATTACTCCAAAAAATAAAATAAAAATTAAAATAAAAAAGAACATTCAAAACATTCCATTCCCCTCCTCCCCCTCATTGTTCATTTACTTTTTTAAATACAGTTTTAAGATATATTCACACACCCTACAGTCATCCACAGTGTACAGTTATTCATAGCACCATCATACATTTGTGTGTTCATCATCAGAATCAATTTTTGAACCTTTTCCTTACTCCAAAATAAAAATAAAAGCAAAAAAAAAAACTCCTAAATCTTTCTATCCCCTCCATCCCACCCTATTCTTCATCCAATTTTTGTCCCCATTTTTCCATTCATCTGTCCATGCACTGGATAAAGGGAGTGCGAGCCACAAGGTTTTCACAATCACACAGTCACACTGTGCAAGCTACGTAGTTATATAATCATCTTCAAGAATCAAGGTCACTGGGTTGCAGTTTAACAGCTTCAGGTATTTCTCTCTAGCCATTTCAATACACTAAAAATGAAAAGGTGATATCTATATAGTGCATAAGAATACCCTCTAGAGTTACCTCTCAACTCCGTTTGAAATCTCTCAGCCACTGGAACCTTATTTTGCTTCATCTCTCCTCTCCATTTTGGTCAAGAAGATCCTCTCAATCCCACAGTGCTGGGTCCAGGCTCATCCCCAGGAGTCGTTTCCCATGTTGCCAGGGGAGTTTACACCCCTGGGTTTCATGTCCCATGTAGAGGGGAGGATAGTGAGTTCACCTGCCAAGTGGGCTTAGAGAGAGAGGCCACATCTATTTTCCATTTTTAAAAATTATAGTTATCCTAGTGGGTATGAAGTGGTATCTCATTGTGGATTTGGTTTGCATTTCCCTGATGATTAATGATGTTGAGCATCTTTTCATGTGCTTTCTTGGCCATTTGTGTATCTTTTTTAGAGAGATGTCTGTTCAGATACTTTGCACATTTTTTAATTGGGTTGTTTGTCTTTTTATTGTTGAGTTGTTAGGATCTGGTATCCAACGAATATATAAAGAGCATTATCTATTTCCTTTGGTTGCTTGTACTTTTACTGTTATATCTAAGATCGTGATTTACCCCCTATGTTTTCTTTTAAGAGTTCTATGGTTTAGATCTTACATTTAAGTCTTTGGTACATTTTGAGTTAATTTTTTTTATATGGTCTGACATAGGGGTCCAAATTCATTCTTTGCAGGTGGATAGCCACTTGTCCCAGTATCAATTGTTGAAAGACTATTTTTTCCCCATTGGCACCCTACTGAAAATCAATTGACCATAGATTTATGGGTTTATTTCTGGGTTCTCAATTCTGTTCCATTATATGTCTTTCCTTATGCCAGTACCACACTGTCTTGATTACTGTAGTTTTGTATTAAATTTTGAGTGTTAAGTATATTTTGTTGTATTTTAATCCTTTAAAAATTCATGATCGTCTTTGCTATGTATTATGACTTTGATAATGAGACTCGTTCACTAATGAAAAATCTTGATTTCAAGCCATTTTGGATATAAAAGTATTTACTGAGTTACAACAGTGTTTCAAGGGTTAATATGTATAACTGGGTTAAATGTCTCCTTTCTTCATGTCGAAGAAATGCTTACTAGTTATGTATTTTATTAGAAGTTGTCCTATAAATATTGTTTTAGACATAATGATATTTCCTGTTTATTCTCCCAAGAAAACAGGGCAGTTGTAGAAGCATCTTGTTGGGTGATTGATCAAATGCTTATTGAGTACCTGCTGCCAGTTAGCAAAGCTATTGATTTGTGAAACACTGTGCTAGATAGTGTGATTTAGAGTAATACCTGCTGAAATGATTTTTGGAATAGTGTTTGTTCTGATAGACAATTTGGGGAATGATTCATTTTGGTATGAACTGTTTACAAAATGCACCTGTAAAACATTTTCTGGAAAATGGAGATCACTGTACACATTTTCCCTGTAGTGATGGTTCTGTTTTTTAAAGTTAATTGAGGTCCCTGCAGAGAATATAACTGGAGGCTGAATTTATTTTGTTGAATAAATAAAAAAAATCAATGGATAAGGAACAATGGTGTTATTTGGAATAAGAGTCCCAGGCTGTTTTTTGTGGATAGGATAGAATTGTATTTTGTATGTGAGAGCCTCAATTGAGCAGGTCATTTTGAAGCTTAAACGATTGTGTTAAGTTGTTTTAAGCCTCATTACAGATATTGTATTTATGCAGATACTATATTTTCAACCAATAATAGATATTGCTAAGTAATTGTGATATTGGAGATAGCATAATGTATTGAAAACAAAACAAAACACAACATTAACTTGAGCTAGTCTGAGTTTGGATCCTGTCACCACCACTTGCTAGTTGTATAACTTTCGGCTAGTTGCTTAACTTCTCTGGTCTCAGTTTCATCATCTGTAAAAATAGAGGCTATAATATTTATCTTCTTGTGAAGTTTAAAGGGAATGGCATGGTGGGTGGCTGATAACATTATTGTTATTATTAATGTTATTATAAATGTTATATTAACAACTGTATTAATCATTTTGGGGAAAGGCATGTATGACTGAATAAGAGCTAATTTATGGCATAGTTTTGGAAATATCTGCTTTTATGTATTTGAGCATATTCAAGCTTGGCAAATAGTATACCTCAGTAGAGTTCTTGCTTTAATCAGTAGGTAAAAGTTATTTAATCATAGTCTAAGTAAAATATTAACTAAGCAAATTGTATCTTTATAAGTTCTGAAATGCTTCAAAGCAACTTAGGTTTAAGTGTCCTCTAATTAGTAATTCAGTCATTTATTCAAATAAAGCATATTTACATTGTGTGCCTACTCTGTACCAGGCATTGTGCTGATGGCTGGGGGGTGCAGGGCCAACAAAACAATATAGCTCCTGTTCTTATGGAGTTTTTTGTTTTAATGTGGGAGACAGATGTTAAACAAGAGTCAAATAAATGTGTAATTACAGTTGTGAAATGTGCTGTGAAGAACTATGGATAGGGGCTATAAAAGTATGTGTTAGAAACAGGAAGATCATTGAAGGGCAAGGAGGATGAGAGATGGGGGTGGGGGTGGGGCATTGACCAACTTAGTTTAGAGCTCCCCTTCTCACATAGCAGGGACAAGGAACCTCCAGGCTACAGGACTCAGCACAGTATTGCTGCAGTTACCACAGTTTTAGCCTGGAAGGTCATCTTTCTTGACTCTTACTGTGAGGCAGAGCATCTGAAGTTTTAATGTGAATGACCAGTTGAAAATGGTATAGCTCCTTTGGAAAACAGTTTGCAGTTTTCTTATAAAGTTATAACACAGACTTACCATGTGACCCAGCCATCCCATTCTCTACCCAAGAGAAAGGAAAATATCTGCACCCACAAAGATTGTATATGAACGTTCCTAGCAGCTTTATCCTATAGCCCCAAACTGGAAACAACCCCAAATGTCCTCAACTGGTACATGAATTAAGCAGACTGTGGTTGATCCATCAATGACCACTACTCAGCAATAGAAAAGACTAAACTCTTGATACACACAGCAACATGAATGAATCTCAAACGCATCATACTAAGTGAAAAGATCCAGACACCAAAAGTTACATTATAATTCCATTTATCATATATTCAAGAAAAGGCAAAACAATGACAGATAGAATATCTGTTGATTGCCAAGGGGCATAAGGGCAGTTTTTGAGGTGATGGAACTATTCTGTATTATAACTATGGTGGTAGTTACATGAGGAATATACATTTGGTCAAAGCTCATCAAATTGTACCCAAAAAATGGTGAATTTCATTGTATGAAAATTATACCTCAGTAAAGATAATTTTTTAAAAACAAAAAACAACAAACAAAAAAAAAAGTATGTGTTAGAGGGCTTGATCTGGAGACTCATGGTGTCAGGGAGGAATGGTCTCCTGGAGAAAGGGTTGTTGAGACTGAGACCTAAGGACATAAGTAAGAGTTGGCCTGGAGAAGCTGGGGGGGAGGAGCAGCACGTAAAAAAGGCAAAAAGAGTGGGGCATGTTTGAGGATAAAGGGAAGGTCAAATTGGCTGCGCGTGGGGTGAGTAAGAGTGATACCAGGGGGTTGGAGGGCAGGTGTTTTGGTTTGCTAAAGCTGATGAAATGCAATATACCAGAAATGGGTTGGCTTTTATAATGGGGATTTATTAGCTTACAATTTACATTTCTTATGCCATAAAAATATCCAACTCAGGGTATCAACAGGATGATATCTGGACTCTGAAGACAGGCTCCTGGCATCCAGGATACCTCTGTCACATGGGAAGGCACATGGCCAGCATCTGCTGGTCCTTCACTCCGGGGTTCCATTGCTTTCAGCTTCTGCCTTCAGTGGCTTCCTCTTTGACCTCCTGTGTGTCCTCTCTTGGCTTCTCCAGGGCTTTTCTCCATGAGCTTCTCTTGATTTTATCTCTTGGCTTCTGTATGTGTTTTATGCTTTCCTAAAGGATTAAGACCCACCTTGGATGAAGTGGGTCACATCTCAGTTGGAATAACCTAATCAAAATGTTCCCACCTGTAATAGGTCTGCGCCAACGGGAATGGATTAAAAGAACATGGCTTTTTCTGGGATACATAACAGCTTCCAAACTACCTGGGAAAGCTGTTCAGGCCAAATCCTTTGAGACCTTGTAGTGCAAATTAAGGATTTTGAAATTTATTCTAAAAGGAAACTATTGAAAAATTTTAAGCAAGTAAATGATGAGGTCGTATTCATATTTGTAATTCTGTGCTCCACCTGCTTTATGGAAATGGACTAGAGAGAAGTGAGATTCTTACCTTATCAGGTACAGATGACAGTTGCTTGCTCTAAGGGTGATAGCAGTGAAGATGATAAACGTGAACAGATTGAAGAGTTATACAGGAAGTAAAATCATCAGGACTCACTGAGGGATTGGACATGGAGGGGACAGTAGAGGGGCAAGTGACAGGGATGACCATGAGGCTTCTGGTATGAGCAGCTAGGTGGATGGAGGAAGCCCATAGAAGGAGCAACGTTGAGAGGAAAGGTAAAAAAAATGTAGTGTAGGAGTTGCAAAACATCCAGGTGGTACTCTGAAATAGACATATGGATATTCAGTCTCGAACTCAAAAGGGAAGCCTGAATTAGAAAGGTAACTTGGGAAATTATCAATGGCATTTAGAACTGTAGAGAAGGATGAGGGACCTGTTGAATATTACTGGGAGTTTAAGTATTCTAATCCTTCAGCTGATTTATTTTTTATTGCATATGATAACACCAGCTTTGTTGGGGTGGTAGAAGTAGAAACTAGATTGCAGTGGATTGGAGATGAATCGTGAAGGGGAGGGGATAAAATGGAGATATGAATATATGACTCCCTAGAAGTTTGGCTATGAAGAACTAAAGGGGATAACTGCAGGAGGGGTATGAGATCAAAGGATGGCTTTTTTTTTTTTTTTAAATAATCAGAAATTGGCTTTATTAGAGCAATTGTAGGTATACAGAAAAATCATGCAGAAAGTACAGAGTTCCCATAAACCCCCCATATGTTCAGTTTTCCCTATTAACAGTTATTTGCATTAGTGTGGCATTTTTATAATTGATGAACAATATTATAGTTTATATTATTAACTTAGGCAATAGTTTACATTAGGGTTCATTCTCTTTGTGTTTACAGTTTTCTGGTTTCTTTTTTTGTAACATTTTTATTGTGGTAACATATATACAATTAAAATTTCCCATTTTATAAACCACTTTCAAAGTATACATTCAGTGGGGTTGATTACATTTAACAATGATGTGCTATGCTGATGAAACCAGTGTTTATTTACTTACAAGGTTAATGAATTTAAGAAACTGTTTTTAGTGAGAATTGAATGAGAGAATGCATCTCAGGGCTTGATACACATAGAAAGCATTTAAATTTCGTCTCTGGTGGCAGAGGCAAGCAGAGTGCTCCAGAGCCTCCATAATCTGGTTGTGGTCCAAAACTCTTTACTAAGGCTGTTTTCCTGCTTCCCCATTGCATTTTCTCTCTTTATGTGCTTTCTCTCCCCCAATCTTTGACTTTCTTTGAAATTAGTTTCTTTGAAAATCTCTACCTACCTATCTAACCCCATGAATCCTTCTTCTACCACTTGAGTTTCCACTATTTCTTTCTTTCTGACTGCTTTGGCATTTCTCTTTGTGTTTCCTAACCATTGGGCTGAGATTTTCTGCAGTGCTTTAGCATTATCTCAAGAGTCATGGAATCCATAGGCATATTAAGTGCCACATCTGTGGATGAATAAATAATGCGTCTAGTAAATATGTGCTACTGTTTTTCGAATACGTGTAGCTGCTGTTTTGATTCATAAGAATCCTTTAAAGGCATTGCTTTTGTTAAAGGTATTTTCAGTCAGTGCTAAAAGAACTATCACAGAGGTCTGCCGTGTATTTTGACATTAAAAAAGAATGTTCATACTGGAAAAGTTGTAGAAATCACTGCTGTACAACATGTACATTTAGAATGCTGCTTCATGTTCTTCACTATTGTTTTATCTTGCTATTTCTGTCTCTTTAACTTGTAAATTGCTTAAGAGCGGGGTTGTGGCTCTTTTTTTTCTCTTTACCTTACTGCACTGGTAGCAAGCTACAGCCCTTGGGCCACATCCAGCACACTACTTGTTTATGAGGGCTCTCCAGGTAAGGTTTTCACAGGATGAGCAATTGCAATTGATTCGATGATAGGGAACACAAACTCTGAACCCCAATTAAGCAAAATTTTTATTCCCCCAATAAGGAATTTTTTCTCATTAGTAGACCTGAATTACGAAAAGTTGGATTTGATTATGATTTCTTTATTTTTACTTTTGTTTATAAAAAAAAAATCTGTAGAATTTGTTCAGAAACAAGTTTTGTTGTATAAGTAACTGCATAACATCTTCCATTTTGTCTCTTGGCCTGCATAGCCCAAAATATTTACTCTCTGGCTCTTATAAGAAAAGTTTTGCCTTGTGTTATGGTAGTAGTTCTCAAACTTAACTGCTCATCTGAATTACCATAGAGAGAGAGGAGAGAGAGGGAGAGAGCAAGCAGAGTTGAGGGGTCGACTGAAACTCTTCTACCCTAGAGATACTTATTTAGTACATCATGGGTAGAGCCTGGGAACCTGTATTTTTACAAGCAATTGAGTTGTTTGGGAGTTACTCCCTTTTAGAGCATTTATAGGGTTGAACCTCAAACGAGAATGAAATGAATATTGAATTAGATGTCAGGGAATAGCTTATTCTCTTCAACATTTACTAGCTTTGGGACCTTATCCAATAACTACTTGTTCTGCAGGTTTTTTAATTTCCAGTTCCTTTATTTGTAGAGTTTTGCTTTACCTTTTATAGCAATCTGATGAAAGTTATGGGTCCTCCCCTGAGAAAAGTGAACCTGTATTAATTTCCTGTGGCTGCCATAACAAATTACCACAAAACCGAGTGGCTTAAAACAATGGAACTTTATTCTGGAGGCCAGCTGCATTCCCTCCAGAGGGTCTAGGGAAGGATCCATTCCTGGGCTTGTGACTACATCACTCCAATATCTGCCTCTAGGGTCACAGTGCCATCTTCTCTTCTCTGTGTCTTTCCTCTTTGTGTCTCTTATAAGGACACTTGACACTGGATTTAGGGCCTACCCCGGTAATCCAGGATAAGCTCCTATTCTCAAGATCCTTAACTTCATCACTTTTTTTTTGGCCATGTAAGGAAGCACTCACAGCTTCATGGGTGACTTAACAAGGGTATCTTTTGGGTAGACATATTTTGATCTTTCACAGCACCTTTGCGGTGCTCACAATTTTACAAACAATTTCAAGGTGTTCAGACTCTACAATTCATGGACCCCAGGGACTCTAGGTTTAGACCCCTTGCTCAGTGAGAAGTACCTATAGTATGGTTCTAGATATGCAGTCTCTTCTCTCATATCGGTGTCATGTTCTTACCTACATCATCCTGTTAATACCAGTCTTGAAATGATGCTGTTTTCCTCTTGTGATCTTAGATTCTTAAATGTATAATTGCCTTTTTGAGTTAATTTCTCTGATTCCTTTAGGAACTATATCCTCTGATAAGGCTTATAAAGTAAAAAAGAAAAAAAAAAATCTTTCTCAAGCCTTTTTACCTCATTTTGCAGCAGGAAACTAACTTCTTTGTAACCATAAATTTATGCAAATCAGAACTGGAAATAACTCCAGTGAGAAGAGAAAGGTAAACAGACTTACCTTGATTAAGTAGCTGGTATGCCAGTTCTTTTAGCAAGTGCTTACACATGGCTTCTTATTTAATACTGAAAACAATCCTGAGAGGGAGGTAATATCAACCCCATTATACAGATGAGGAAATGAAGACTGGTAGAAGTTAAGTAACTTCTCAAGTTGGGTGATAGAGCTAGCAAGGGGCAATGCTGGTCTTTGAATAAAGATCTTTTACTCTAAAGTCCATGTCCTTCTCATTTTGCCATGAAAGCATGCCATGCTTCAATTTCAGTTGAATGGTAAGTTATCTCATTGGACAGGAGCTATCTGTACTTTGGTTTCAAGGGTCAACAGACTTGGATTTTAGTCATATTTATAGCACTTACTTACCATATTACCTTACACAAGTATCTTTTCTGATCCTTAGGTTTAAAATAGAACTAATAGCTGATGTATGCCTTCTAGGGCTGTTACAGAAATTGAGTGAGAGGATGTATACTAATTTTCCTAATATGTAGTATAATCATTTTCTTATTTGATTGTATTCTTTTTAAAGTTTAAAAAAATTATGTTCTTAATACCTTTTTCTTTTACTTTCTTAGATTTGAAACTGAATTTGTTTGCTTAAAACCTTTGGGCATTTGGCTGGTGTGAATGCTTACATTCTGCTTTCTGCTCTTTAATTTTAAGGGCATCCCCAATTTTGTATAGCACTTAGTACATCTATGTTCGTGATAACTTTCTGAGCTGTTCTCGTTCCTAGGTTGGTTTTTAACTTCTTCCCCCATTACCGTCTTTGCCGTGGTTTTGTTTGGTGCCCTGGGACTGTGCTATGCAGACTCTTCCCCTTTTTTCTACTTCCCCCACCCCTAATTTATTCACCTCCTCTTTCATCACTACATAGTCTCTTATATAAGGCTAGTATCTCATCTCTCTTTCTTCACCTCACTAATTACCATCCCCTTCTATCTTTGCTCTTATCTTCCAGGACATAAAGATTCTTAAAAAACAAAAACAAAAAATATTCAACAATCAACTACCCTCCCTCATCCCCACCCTTCCATCCTTTCCCTCCACCCTACATATTATCACTTACTTTTGTTTGCTGCCTAATACTCAGAATTCTGGTTCTCTAAAAACCTGGTCCAAAAATTAACCTCTTCAGTCTTTCGTTACTCCTTTCCTTCATTCTTCCTGTTACAGTATAGATGTGCCCCTTCTCTCAAAAACCAGTCCTTTTGTTTGGATTCTGTATTTGTCCCTACTTGGTCAAGAACCTTTCTCCATTGCCTTATATTCCTTTAAAGAACTGGAGGATATGATAACCTGGGTCCACATTCCCAGATCAGTAGGAGACTGGAGCTAAGTAGTGGCTGCCTTTCTTGGATGGGGCATGTGCTTTCTGTTTAAACACTGTCTCACCACTCCTCACCATCATATAGGAAGCCCACTTCTCTCACTTTTTTCACCTGCTTGGCCTAAATTCTAGTGTCTGACTTTTAAAAGCACCTCTATAATCTGACCTCATTTATAGATACAACTTTAATTTCTCTTCCTTCACAGAACTGTCTATTCCAGACGTTCTCTACACAGGCCTATTCCCCTGTGTCTTTAATATTTCTTCTTTTTATTTTCAGCTGATGTCTTCTTTTGTCATACATATTTTCATGTATATCATATTATTCTCCAGTTTGTCTTTTACTCCCAATAAGTGAGGAAACTTTGAAAGGGCGGGGATCATGTCACATCAATTAAAGTTGATTTAGGTTTTGTATGGAAGTAAGCAGGTCTTTAAAAAACTAAAATCATACAGCTCAGTGAGATATTGGCATGATGATAAGTCCATGAGAGCGGAAAATGATGGGGAAGAATGGATTCACAATTCTAGTTTCTGTTGACTGGAAGGGCAAGCAAAGTTGCCTGTACTATTTTAAATGTTCTCTGTACTTCTTTTCCTCTTGTTCTTCTCTCCCACCCTCTTTCTTCCCTCATCTTCTACTTTTTCTTTCTCTCTTTTTCTTTTTGCTAAGCTCATAGTTGAATTGCAGAAGTTAAGTGCTTCATGATGGAATTCCAGTGTACTTTTATGTCCCTCACAGTAGTGGACCCTGTGGCTTTATGAAGATAAAACCAGAAGAATGAATGAATAGATCACTAAAAGCTTTGGGGGATAGTGAGCAGGAGGTAATGTAAATTAATTATACCTTAGCATCTGTGTGTTTTTCTTTGCAGCTAATTCAGTCAGGCAAGGAGCAGGCATAGAGTTCTGTTTTTTGTATATGATTTAAAATATCAGTGAGTGAGGGGTTTGGAATCAAATGTTTCTAAATTCTTTTCTAGCTATAAATGTATTTAAAATCAATGTATTTATTTATAGTAGCAAAGCAGAGACATTCCTACATTGCTCAGTTATTTCCTGAGATTTTGGTATAATTCTTTACCTTTAAAGGAAGTTAGAATTAACCTTCTTCCAGGTTCAAGGAACCTGAGGCAGATACTAACTACTTAATTCAATTGTTTAGTTAAACTTTTCTCAGTGGAATTGTATGAAAGTATCTTTGAATGAAATTCTGATCATTATTTAATTTAGTATCATGTTGTGTCATTGACCAGCTTACAGGTGAATAAAGGGAACTGTTTAAAAGGTTTGAAAAACAAAACTTTCAGCAAGTTAATGATTTTTGCACAGGGTGAAGTAGTTTTCTTGAGAAATACTATAGAAAGAAACTTAAGACGTAAGATCTTAGCTATTTGCTACTTCAGCTCTTAGTAGTTAATAAAATAAAATTTGAACCTGGTTCTTAAAAATGAACATTTAAGAAATGAGTAAGAAGAATTCAGTCCATTTAGTAAAACCTTCTAATATTACTTTGATTTGGGGAAAAAAAAAAATCCCTGAATTACAGAAGAAATAAGTCAGCTGTTAAAAATTTGGAGAAAACAGAAAAGTCTAAAGAAAGGGGGAAAAAGAACAAAAAAATAAAAACAAAGTAAAAATCACCTATAGTTCTGTCATGCTACTATTAACATTTTGGGATATATCCTTCCAGTCATTTATATGTATTTTTTGTTGTTGTTGTTCACAAATATGTGTTTGTATTCTAAAATGTAAGGACTTGTTTATTTTTATTTTTGAAAGTAAGAGAGTAAAAAAAAAAAAATAGTAATTTTTTTGGTTCACATTACTGTCAATTTTAACACGTGTAGATTTGTGCAAATATCACCACAATCAAGATACAGAACACTTCCATCACCTCAAAAAACTTCCTTGTGCTATCCCTTGGTAATTACAGCCTTTCCCCACCTCTTCACCCTGGAAACCACTGATCTGTTCTCCTTCACAGTAATTTTATCGTTTCAAGAATGTCATATAAATGGAATCATGCTGTATGTAACCTTTTGAGACTGACTTCTTTCACTTGGCATAATGCTTTTATACAAAAAATTTGCTGACCCCCTTTGGCTATAGGGTAAATACCCAGGAGTGGGTTTTCTGGGTCATATGGTAAGTATTATATAACTTTATAAGAAAATGCCAAAATTGTTTTCCAGAATAGCTGTACCATTTTGCATTGCCATCAGCAATGTATTGGTATTGTCAGTATTTTTTATTTTAGTCATTCTAGTAAGTGTGTAGTGGTAGCTCATCATGGTTTTAATTTATATTTCTCTAATGGCTAATGATGTTGAACGTCTTTTCATATGCTCATTTTCCATCCTTATATCCTTTTTGAAGTTTACAAGCCTTTTGTCCATTTTTTAATTGGGTGGTTTGTTATCTTAACACTGAGTTTTATTTTTAATTACCGAAACTTTTATTCAGTAAAAGAGAAAAATCAAATGTGAAAAATTCTATTACAGTCATACTAAGTTAGTATTTTAATTATCTCTATTTGAATGGAAATACTAGGACTAATTGTATTGTACCCCACTCCATGCGAGCTGGTAATGACAAATTGCACAGTATATATCTTATATAAATATGGAAAGAAGATTTACCGTAATATCACCATTTGTCATATGTTCTGTGGCTGAAATACAATTCAATGACATAGCCCAGAAAAATTTTCACACTTAGTAGCCAAAAGGATGGTGGATATATTAAGAATCTGTTAAAAAAAAAAAAAAAAGTGACATTTTAGGTAAAATGGAAGAGGTTTTCATTCCCTAAACAGACCTTATTTTGTCTTTTTTTTAAAAAATCAAAGAATCCTTTAGGCCACCTAGCGATGATTTCCCTTGTATCTTACCATGATCCAAATCTTCTTTAAAAGGATCATAACCTTGTTCCTTTACACAACTCAGTGCCTAGAAAAGCTAGTAAAGTAGAGGACATTCATCCCAGGGAACCCACTTCCAACTTTCATTTTTTTCAGGCACTATATTCTTTGGTTCTGAACCATAGTCAAGTCCACCTCTCTTTTCATTAATTGAGTGACATAATGGTAATTCCCTTTCTCAACGAAAGAACTCACAACCAAGGCAAAGCAGACATTTTTCAGGTAAAGAGCTGCTTCTTCCCAGGTTTCCCTTTGAGCACATTATTCTCAGCTTTCACCAAACTCCCAGTGACTCCCAGGAAGTTGGAAACTGCCTGCTCCAAACAACCCTTTCTTCTTCCCCAGGAGGATGCAATGAGGATACTTGCAGCTAGTCATCACTACTCCTGCCCCGACCCCAGGCCTTGCCCCCAAGGCTCCAGGCTAGTGGTCATAGGGTGGGAAAAGCCACCCTTTACCGTTGAGTTTTCAGTTCTTAGTATATTCTGGGTATAAATGCTTCATTGCTTATGTGATTGTACATATTTTCTCCCAGTCTTTTTATTCTTTTCAAGATGTCTTTTGTCAAGCAAGAGTTTTAAATTTTGTTGAAGTCAAGTTTATGGATATTGTTTCTCTTTTGTGGACCTTGCTTTTGGTGTCATGTCTAAGAACACTTTACCTCATAGCCCTAGGTCATGAAGATTTTCTCCTATATAGGTCACTGCGGAAGTCCAGGCAAGAGTTGTTAGTGGCTTGGAGACCAGAAGTAAAGGAGGAAAGGCATAGATGCATATGGGACGTGGTTTGGAGGTGAAGTCCACAGGGCTTAGAGATGAATTGAATGTGGAGGATTAAGGAAAGGGAGAAATCAAATGTGGTTCTTAGGCTTTGTCTTGAGTTGACCTTGTAAACGATGGTGTCCTTTGCCAAGATGGAGAAAACTGGGGAAAAGAGCCCATTCTGTATTGAGCATATTAAATTTGAGATGCCAACATCTGGGCCTATAGAGAGTGTTGAATTTTTTCTTAGATACCCATGGCCTCTTTTAGACTGGAAAAAGGTATCTTCAGATATAGTCTAGTTTTAATTAGGGTGAGATCAATCAAAAGATTAAAAATATAAGGAGGCTTAGTTACATTGGAATAATGGTGATGATAATAAACAGAACAAATATTTAATGAACTTTTTATGTCAGGCAGTATTCTAAGTGTTTTGTTTGTGTTGCCTCATAATTTTCATGGCCCACTCTAAGACATAGGCAGTACTATTATCTACATATAGTTGAGGAAACTGAGGTATAGAGATGTTAAGAAATCTTCCCAAGGTCATACAGCTAGTAAGTGGTGGATACAGAATTGAAAATCGGATATTAGGTAGGAAAGGGGTGGTAGTATTTGATAGCAAAGTTTACTAAAGGGGATAACATTTTGGCCAAGGGCTGAGGAGATAAACATATAAGATACGTATTGCTTGTCCTCTTTCTAGGTTATAACTGGGTAGACAATGAGGTCCTACTGGTGTGAGAGGAAGGGTGGCAGACATACTTTGCTCATCATTCAAACTTTGTGCTGCTGAGCAGATCTCATGATGTTACTGCTGAAATGTATAAAGATGTCTTAAGAAGAGAATTCCTCCTATGGAAGCCAGGGTAAAGAATTACCTGGCTCCACTCATAACTGAATCAAGGAAGCCAGGAGGCTTTGAGTAGGCTAAGGCAAGAGATTATAGGTAATAGAGTGATTTCTCTCCTCTGTTTTCTCAAACTTACTATAGTAGGGCTTTGTTACATCAGAAATTTTAAAGTTTTAAAGTAGAGAAAGTTTTTCCATGATATAGCTTTGTATGAAACTGTTAAGAGCAGCGATAACTGATTCTATGGGTAGTGACAGTTAAGGGACCACTCTGTAGTTTTGCCGTTGTCAATTTATTGTCTCTGTGCCCCAAATCCACCCTTCTTTGCTCTGTTTTGTGATACTGGAACTGGACCTTGTAAGCATTTCTCCTTTGCCAGCTGTCTTGATATTAGGCTCTATCAGTTCAGAGCACTGGAGGAGACATAGCAGTAGAAAGGGTCTTCCCTTCTTAATTTTGGTGTGCTCTTTATGTTGGTGGGACTGCAAGCAGATCAGCGTGTGGGGGGCTTGGTTGTGCTCATCTCAGCGGTCCTCATGACCAGCTGTGACCCGCAGTCTTCTGCAGGTTTTTCCACTCCTTAGCAAGCAGCCCCTGTAGACCATTTCCAGCTCTGCACACATATGCCAGTAAGATCTTGGCCACCCACTGGGCCATGGCTACAGACCAGCTCTACACTGCCTGTACTCTCCAGCAGATTTCTTGCCACTGGCTGATTCTTGTGATAGCCATGCTGTCTCGAGTGAAGTCAGAATCCTAGTCTTAGGAGGAGGTTTTAAAAACTCTTCTAGGTTTTAAATCTTTCCTTGTTCACTCTCACTCGGGCTCAGGGGTAGTAGCAGCTTTTTGTGTGTGCTATTTCTGTATTATTAGAGTACTCTTTACCCCTTTTAATGTTAACCAGCCTTTTTATTTTAAATTTTCCTTGTTCAAAATATTGCTATGGTTTCTGCCTCCTGATTGGACACTGACTGATACAGCAGAAAACCCAAATAGTGACATAGCTGTTTGAGTAGGCACTTAGGGTGACTTAAATTTTAGCTTGTCGAGAAACCAGCAACAGGGAGAAATAATAATGAAAATACTACGCCCCCTGCCACAACAGATCTGCTCTGCATTTTCTATCTACATTGCTTTTCTAGGTAAGTCCATTCAGGCTTTAAATGCTATCTATGCACCTTTGACCGAATTTATATTTCCAGCTCCATTGTCCCTCCTGAAATCCAGACTTGTATATCTGCCTACCTACTTGACATCTCCACTCTGAGGTCTAATAGACGTCTCAAATTTAATGTGCTGAATACAGAGCAGGATCTTTCCCCCAGTCTTCTCCATCTCAGCAAAGGGCACTGTCATCCACCCAATACAACTTAAGAGAATACTCAAGAGACACCCTTATCCTCTCTTTTATTGATCTTCCACATTCAATTCATATCTAAGTCCTGTGGACTTTACCTCTAAAACATGTCCCATACCCATCTGTGTCTTTCCTTCTTTACTACTGGTCTCCAAGCCACTAACAACTTTTGCCTGGACTTCTGCAGTGACCTCCTAACTAGTATTCTTGCTTCCACTATTGCCACCTGCTTTTCCTGGGCCTAAAGATGGTGCTGAGTTTTTCTTAGATCTCCATTATCTGTTTTAGACTTAGTTAGTTTTTAACTATTGTGCAAAAAAAAACTTGTTGTTTTTTTTTTTTTTTTTTGTGCCCCTTGATACCCGTCCATATTGCTGTCCACCCACCAACATTATTTGAAGTCAAGGACTTGGGACTTGCCTTGGTCCGCCACTACTTCTTACCATAATCACAGGCAACTTCAGGGCCTCTGTGGGCAGCTTTCCAAGTTCCTGTCCTCAGGTTCTTATTGACCTGTAGCATGTCAGCAGGGACACTATGATATAAGATGGATTTGAATCCCAGTTTCCTTACTTTCTGTGTAACTTTGAAAACATTGCTTACCTTTTTGTCTCTTTTTCCTCATTTGTAAAATGGAGATAATAGTATGGGGGTTTTTTTGTAAAGATTAGATAAGAAATAATGCATAATTAACCAATGCCATGGCCAGATAGTAAACATTCCACAAATGCTAGCTATTAATTATTATTTAATCATAGATCTACTTAATAATATATGCTATTGTTAGTTTTTTCAATTAAGCAACTCCTCTAAAAGCTACACCTTTATTTAATAGTCTTGCCCCCTGAAAACTTTAACTTAAATATTAAGTGCCAAAAAAGGGGCACTGACCATGATTTCCTAGTGTGTTCAGTATACTTTAAAAAACAAAACAAAACATCAAAACTTCACTCCAGTGGTTCTTAGTAGTAGTATACATCAGATTTCACCCCCAGGTTGCTTTTTAAAATGTCTGGGACTAACTTCTGGAAGTTTGAATAAAAGGGATGAGAGTGAGTTACTGTAAAGGAGAGGCTAAACCTGCTTATAATTGTGCCTAAGAGCCTCCCCCTGAGTACCTCTTTGTTGCTCAGATGTTGTCCCTCTCTCTAGCTAAGGCCACCTGGCAGTGAACTCACTGCCCTCCCCTCTACTACTGCCTCCCCTCTAAGTGGAACCTGACTCCCAGGGGTGTAATGCTCCCTGGCAACGTGGGATATGACTCCTGGGGATGAATCTGGACCTGACATCGTGGGATTGAGAACATCTTCTTGACCAAAAAGGGTGATGCAGAATGAAAACAAAATAGTTTCAGTGGCTGAGAGATTCTAAACAGAGTTGAGAGGTTCTTCGTTTACAAATATGATTACGGGACATAAGGTTTTATACTTTTTTTTTAGCTGAACTTTGGGCAGGCCATTTGAGAATGTACAGGTGGGGATGTCATTGGGCTTTTCTCTAGTCTCCAAAGGGTGGTCCAGACTTTGAAACAACATGGCTACAGTACTCCAGGAGGGAAGAGGTCTGTCTAGGGGTACCTATGGCCACTATTTTTTGAGCACTTACTCAAGGCCAACCACTTGATTAAGTATTTTTCCCTCCTTGACTAAATTTCAGTCTCTGTGTAGACCACCATTCCCACTGGATTTCTTTGGGGGTGGGAGAGTGGGGCGGAAGGAGGGATGGATGGGGAATAGAATTGTCATTAAGTTCCAGGTGTTTCCCAGAAAGAAAAATTGTGGCGCTTAAAATCAATTGATTTTAAACTCTAGACCTTAATACTCTGGAAAGGTTCTGAAGAAAAGCCATGAGGGCAACTGGATTTCATTAGGAAAGAGAAGAGATTGAGTCTTCAAGGAGATGGCTCCCAGTTTGGGCAGTGGCGGGCCTGTCAAGAGAGCCCCAACAACGAAAAGCGGTTTTGGCTGAAAAGAGGTCTCTCAATTTGGACCAAAGCACCCCTCCTGTGGTGTAAGGGTTCGAGCTCATCCCTAGACCTTCCCGAGCGGTCCTTTCCTCGGTCCAGAGCTCGGCGTAGTCCCGGCCTAGCAGCCAGGCAGCCCCGAGGGCCTTGACCCTTGACCAGCTGGGTTTGGAGCGAGGCGGCAGCGGTGGCCGCCGCGTCTTCCTTAGAGGGCGCTCTGGGGGCGGCTCCGCCGCAGTCCTGCTCCCGCCGCTTCCTCCCCGCCGCCCCTCCCTGCCAGCCTGGGCGAACGCGGCCAGGCCCTGGGGACCAAGTCTCCGCGCTGCCGAAGACGGGGCGCGAGTCGCGCCGCAGCCGAAGCGGGGCTGGGCCCGCCGCCGCCTTTCTGCTGGCCATGCATTCTTCTAGCTGCTCCGGCTCCTGCAGCCCGGGCCGGGGCCCGGCCAGCCCGAGGTAACCCCCGGCTCGGCGGGCGCAGGCCCGGGGCGGCTGCGGAACCCGGCCCGGGGAGGCGCTGGGGGGCGGGGAAGGGGTGTCGTCGTCGCGCGGCCCAGGGAGGAGGTGGCGGCGGCGGAGGTAGCTTGAGGGGCGAGGCGGAGGGGACAAGGGCGCGGTAGGCCTGGGGGAGGAGGCGGGGGCGCGGGGCATCCGCTCGCCTCCCCGGGACCGCCCCGGTGACAGGTCCGGCCTCTGAGTCCCCGCCGTCCTCTGTCCGTAGGCAGCCGCGAGGGGAGTAGGGCGCCCGCGCGCGGGCTCGTGCGGCGACTCGCGCCTCCTCGGCCGCCGCCGCGTCCATGACCGCGACCCCTTGGCCGGGGACCCGCCGCCGCCGCGCAGTACCGCGTCCCGGGCTGCCGGCCCACCGTCCACGCCCGCCGAGGTGAGCCCCGCGCGCGGGCCCTGCCCGCCGCCCCGACCCCTTCCGCGTCCGAGTAAACCGCCGCGAGCTCCACCCGCCCCTTTAGCGCTGTTATGTCTCTTCCCAGCTTCTTTCATCACCGTTGGCTTCCCTGTTCTCTGGTCGGAGATTGTATTCGCTTCATCCCTGGCGCTTGCCTTCTCCCTCCTTTTGGCTTTTGCTCCCTTCCCCCTTCTGCTGTCCTTTCTCTTTTTCGTCGTATTACTCCCACTTTCTTCCTCTCACCTTTATGTTCTCTCTTTCCAGCCCCCTCTCCTGTTTTCCTTAAAAAAGGGAAACAAAGCCCCATTTGCTGTAAATGAAAATTTGTAGCGTAACTGTTTTTGCTAAGGCGAGAACCTTTTTAAGGCATGAATCAATGTGCAGGAATGATAATGGTGAGGATAGTGAGGTTCTCAGTATCTGGGAATCTGATCGAGAGGTCCATGTTTCAGTCTTTTCACGCTTGTCGTCAGTTTGGAAATACTGAGGGTGCCTGAAGCATGTGGGTTTTTTTTCTTCCTTAAAATCCAAATAGACGACTGCAGTGAGACGCGGGTATGGGGAGGGCCAACGAGCGGTTAGTGTGAATTGTATTACCATTTGCTAAATATATTATGACATACCCTGTGTCTCTGTGAACAGCTCCCTTGACCTTGTACGGCTCCTCCTTCCTCGCTCTCTGTCCCCCTCTGGAATTTCCCAGAGAGATCACTGAGGTACTACACCGGGAAAGCTTAGACCCTCGCCTTTTCTTTATTTTTATGCTGGAGGCAATTTCTTTGCTGGTGACTCTTTTGATGTGTTTAATCCATTTTTCTTTTTAAATAAATTTTCCTTTCACACCAGAAAGCCTGGACGGACTCCAATGTGAGAATGGCTGTGACTTTGGAAGAAGCTCCCTGGCTGGGCTGGATCTTGGTGAAAGCCTTGATGAGGTTTGCCTTCATGGTTGCCAACAACCTGGTGGCTCTTCCATCCTACATCTGCTATGTAATCATACTTCAGCCTCTTCGAGTCCTGGACAGTAAGCGGTTCTGGTACATTGAAGGAATCATGTATAAATGGCTTTTAGGAATGGTGGCTTCTTGGGGATGGTATGCTGGATATACAGGTAAGAATGAGCACTTTTGCCTAATGTATAATGTTATACTTAACTCAGGGCTGTGGTTAAATAGATATTACACTTTGGATTGCAGATGCCTTTATATTTTAATTATTGAAAAAATTAAGAGAAAATTCTGTTAGGAAGCATGATATTTAAAGAAGTATAGTTTTGTAATTGTATTGCTCAATTCTTAAATAATGCTCTTAATGTGATTGAGATTCATTTATTAAAATTGTTGTACAAAAGGTTTCTTAAAGAAATAGGAGTTTTAATATAGGACTTGAGGGCTTATAAAAATGAAAGTTAAGATATTTAGCTCATAAACATTAGAAATTTAGAAAAATGAGCCATATTGTGCTAACATGGTTTAATAAGTTTTTCATTTAATGTGGCATTATAGTGTGTTAACAACAGCATAAGCCAAGCAAAAATGGTTCTTTTCTGTTACGTATGTTTCGTTTACTGTAATCTATATTTTATCTCATATGTCTGTCTTAGAATATTAAATATGGAAAGTTGAGTTTTACGTTAAACTTTATCTTTAGAGTGTCTTTAAGTATATTTTTATTTCTCCTTTTAAATTGGGTTTTGGAAAACAGGAGTAACACTGTTTTGAAGCAGACTTTTGTAGAACTAAATGAGAAGTTGTGTTTTTATTTTCTGATTATAAACTTTATGGGCTTTCAGAACTTGTGCCTTTACTTTGAAAGTTCTGTATTGTATATTATATTTACTTGACTTTTTTTCTTTTTCCTAAGAATTTGGACAATGAAAAAGGCAATGAGGTTCCTAGCACTTGTCTTAGATGTGGAGAGTTTTATCATAGAGTTTTTTTAACAGGTAGGCTCCTTAGGGATCATGCTGCAGATGCACAGTCAATAGGGTCTGTAGTTCATAGCTTGGAAGAGTGAGGAGGATACTCTCTTGAATAGCACAGCAGTTCCCATTTTAAATTCTCTGTCTCCCTCTTTCCTGCCCAGGCTGCATCTGCAGATGTTATCCGTACAATGAGAAAAGGACTGACAGCACACAGCTCTTTGGGGTCTGACAGACTCTTGCTGTGTTTGAGTGCTCTCAGTTGCCCTGCTGAAGCCTTTTCTCCTTCTGGCAATGCCATTTATTATTCTGCAAGAGCCGAAGCTCCTGGGATAGTGTATGCTTTGCTTCCTTGTCACGCGTCTGTTGAAATCCCAATTCTCTTTGGATATTGTAGGTGAGCTTTAGTCCTTCGTTAGGACATGGTGGTAGCAGTAGCAGTGGTAGAGATAAGATGAAATTCTGGTCTATGGTGCTGGATTCTTACCTGAATGGCACTATTGTCTTAGAATTGCTTTGCTGGTATAGTTTGATTTTCACCAAATATCTTGTTATGCGGTACTAGTGTCTTTATTCTGGTATAGTACGCTTGGCTTTGCTTGTTTAAATGAACTCATAGTATTTTTGGATTACTGCTTCTACAGTCCAGTTTACTTAAACACAATGAAATTACTGAGATGTTTGTCCTTGTAGATGTGATACATTTATGTACAGATTTTAGCATGATGGGAAGTTGAATTAATTTGGCATTGATCTTGAAATTATAAGAAGTGCGGTGGTTCTGCTTGAAGTTCAAGTTAGTTGTGCTATGTCCACAGCATGGCTGCAATGTATTCTTAAGCATTTTCTTGGGATGTTTCTTCCTTGCTGACTATGGAATTGTGTAGTTTCTTTTGCCACCCTGCTTGGAATATGGTCTTGGCGTGTTCTGCATGTTTTAGTTTCTTTGAAGCATCTGCTCTTCTTCAGGCTACTGCATTTTGCCAGTTTAATGGGTTTGTTTCATTTAAATATAGAATACTTTAGTGTGTATGTTTTTTTTTTAATCTTCATTTTATTGAGATATATTCACATACCACACAGTCATGCAAAACAAATCGTACATTCGCTTGTTCACAGTACCATTACATAGTTGTACATTCATCACCTAAATCAATCCCTGACACCTTCATTAGCACACACACAAAAATAACAAGAATGATAACTAAGTGAAAAAGAGCAATTGAAGTAAAAAAGAACACTGGGTACCTTTGTCTGTTTGTTTCCTTCTCCTATTTTTCTACTCATCCATCCATAAACTAGACAATGTAGAGTGTGGTCCTTTGGCTTTCCCAATCCCATTGTCACCCCTCATAAGCTACATTTTTATACAATTGTCTTCGAGATTCATGGGTTCTGGGTTGTAGTTTGATAGTTTCAGGTATCTACCACCAGCTACCCCAATTCTTTAGAACCTAAAAAGGGTTGTCTAAAGTGTGCGTAAGAGTGCCCACCAGAGTGACCTCTCGGCTCCTTTTGGAATCTCTCCGCCACTGAAGCTTATTTCATTTCCTTTCACATCCCCCTTTTGGTCAAGAAGATGTTCTCCGTCCCACGATGCAGGTCTACGTTCCTCTCGGGAGTCATATTCCACGTTGCCAGGGAGATTCACTCCCCTGGGTATCTGATCCCACGTATGGGGGGAGGGCAGTGATTTCACCTTTCAAGTTGGCTTAGCTAGAGAGAGAGGGCCACATCTGAGCAACAAAGAGGCATTCGGGAGGGGCTCCTTAGGCACAATTATAGGGAGGCCTAGCCTCTCCTTTGCAGGCAACCGTCTTCCAAGGGTAAAACCTATGGTAGAGGGCTCAACCCATCAAACTAGTTGTGTATGTTTTAAGTGGTTTCCTATAGGTACCATACTTGATTTTAGTGGATCTGGTCATGAGTTGAGCATTACAGAACACAAAGAAGCCAAACAAATGTAGGAACGAGTTACGTTGAAAGCTGCAACTGGCTTGAAAAGCAAACATAAATAGGGGTCCATGAGTACATGTAACAATCTAGGGTGGGGTTATGTTACTTTTCTATGGATTATGTGTTTCATTTCTTCCATTGGTGTTAAGAGGACAGTGGGCCTCCTAAGCTGTTTTTTTTCCCCCTCCCCTTTCCTTTTTCCTAAGTTTCACAGATGGAAAATTGAATGTTGCCTAAGGAATTCTCTGTAGGCCTAGTAGGGTCCTGTTTTAGAATAAAAATTGCCAAAACGTTGTTGAAAAACAACTTCTAAGGAAGCCTAATTACCCTGAGATATTAATTAAGGAGATGATAATGAAATGTTGGTTCAAAATGTCAGTTTTCAAATTGTGACATTCAGTGTAAACACAAGTCAATTTCTCAGCTTTGGTGCTCAGGATTTATGTTGATTATCTGAGCTACCACTACCCCATATGGTAGTCACTCTTAAATATAAATTAATTAAAATGAAATAAAATTTAAAATTCAGTTCCTTAGTCACACCAACCATTTCCACATGGCTATATGTGGCTAGTGGTGACTATATTGGACAACACCAACATACAGAACATTTATATCATCACAGAAAGTTCTATATTGGACAGAGCTGATAAATACTAAGTATGACTTTCTCCCTTTTCTTAGGAAAGATGCAGTTTATAAAAAGAACATCTTTCCTGTTCCACACAGATTTTTTTTTTTAAGACACAATTTGTTAAAGTTTTATAAACTGTCTCTTAATTTGAGGCAGATTTCACAAATGCGAGTCGTTTAATGGATTAAGAATATTCATGTAAACCAAATATGAACATCCTTCTTGGATGAGGAATGGTGAGGCTAGTGAGCCCACCAGCTTAGATGAAAATTCTTGTACTTGGTTACATTCTCAGAGTTGACGTTACTGTCTGTGGACAGAAGATGAACAGGATTTTTTGGTCCTTTCTTCGTGTTTCTGACTTTACATCTCATCAGGGGAGCACATTTCTTGAAAGAACTCTGATGGCAATGGGGTTTGTTCATCCCTAGATTGCTACTGGGTAGTGATGATTGTTGTTATCACATTTCCAGCCAAATATTTCATGGTGAGGAAAAGCTGTATACCGCCTTTGACCCAGTATTTCAAAGGCAAACAAGAAGAGGTATTGGTTTAAATAATGACCCCCTTCTGCCATGCTTTATTCAGATCTGGGATAAAACAGTTTTTCCCCCCAATTTAGAGGATGATTGGCAAATTTTAGAGAGGGATTTTTTTTTTAATGTGTTTATTTTGATTTTCATTCCCTTATTTTGATAAATTCAATGTTCCCCATCCAAACACACTTAAAGTCTCTGTATATAAAATAGTTTTAAAATATTCATTATAAGTGAAACTCCAGAATTTCTATATAGGATAAGCGTCTTATGGGACACGGTCTGGCTGGAGTACAAGGGAGTTGCCACCAAGCTTTTTTTGCTTAGCAAATGCTGTTTTCCTTAGATTGGGATGGCTTTAGGGAAAGCTGATGGAGATTAGGTTTAGCTCCTGCCCCTCCCCCACCACAAGTAATAGCTGCCACAGCTGTATGTCAGTTTTTTGTGGGTTATTTGATAGTTTGATAGTGTGAGGGTTTTGTTTTTGTTTTTGTTTTGTTTGGTGTGAAACAAATTCAGTGTGTGAGAAACATTAATTATTAGGAATTATATAGGACCTTGAAATTCAAGGGAAGGTTTTTAAAAATGTATTTTCTAGAACAATTGTTTTTTCAACTTTTAAGTCATAAATCCAATTTACCATGTCAATATGAACATTTTTTTGAAGTTGAATAGAATAGCGTTAAATATAAAAGATCAGAAACGTTGTATCTATATAGTGGACAGTGCTAAGAATGTATTTTTTACTACGAGCTCTGCCAACAATATTTGAAGGCATTGTTCTAGTGGAAAGAGAACTGTAGTTTAGGGGGACTCTGGAGTCGATTGTCTCAAGCTTTCATGTTTCTACTCGCTGAATGAGGAGGAGATCCTTACCTGCGGGGTGCTCACCAGGCTGGAGCTCTTTTAAAGATACAGATGTGGTTCTTTATGACCCAGGAGCCCAGCTCCTTGCCTGACATGCTCAGTGTTTCTTGAATGATCCCCCTTTCTTTCCTGGTCCCAGCTGAGGAGACTTAGCTGCCTACTTTCCTGTAAGGTCTCAAAGCAAGATTATTGCCAATCCACAAAATACAAACCCTGAACAGATCATGTTTTTCATGTGTATGTATACATGTATTTCCTACAACACCGTATTTATTAATTTAACACCTATTAATGTGTGAGAACAGGTGCCCTGGAGGCGCTGAAGTGCACGACAATCACTGACTTTAGGTGCTCACAGCAGTCTTGGTGGGGAGATGAGTACACCAACAGTGAATATATGCTAGTGTGATGCTATACTAGAGCTTGTACCAAGGGATTAAAGAGGAGGGGCTCCTGATCTAGCATCAGTGGTGGTTGTGGCAGGAGACAATAGGAAATTTAGGGAAGGAGGGCTTCAAACTCCTTTTTCTTTGCCTTTTAGGCAAATATTTCTCTGTGGATTGCTTATCTAGCTCTCATCAGTAATTATAGTAGATTTAAAAGACTTAAATAATATGTCAGTTTGAAATTTGTGTCTTTGTGGTGATTATTAATTATTAGCTAAAATTTATTGAAATATAAACCAAACAGTGTTGTAAGTGCTTCACCTATTTAATCTTCACAACAGTCTTATCAGGTTGGTACAATTATTATTCCTTTGCCCTTTTTTTTGATGTTGAAACTGGAGCACAGAAATTTCAGTTGCCTTAAGTATTAACTGGATGTTGCCACAAGTTTATTTTTGTTTTAAAGAGCCAATCTTGATCTTTTATGTAGTATTTCTAGAGTGTTTCTTAATTTTACTACCCATATGTCTTTTATTTCTGAGGCATGATTCTCTTTCTGAAGCTGCAACTCTTGTACACTTGAAATCAATATCATAGTTTGGATGTCTGCAAGAGGGCAAAAAAAATTGTTGCTTCAATGGAAATACTTGTAGTATACTGTAAATTTCATAAAATCCCACTTCCTTAAGTCTCCACCCTATGGAAAACAACAACTCAACTGGAATTTTAGTTTTTGAGTGCTTGACAGTAAATTGTCATCAGACTGAGGAGTTTTACTGCATGATGTTAGGTTGACAACTGATATCGATATAAGTCTAGAAGGGGAGTTTTCAGTACAGTGTTTTGATTTTTTTTTTTTTTTTTGGCTTTTATAAAGGGGGTTTATTTGGTTACACAGTTATAGTCTTAAGGCCATAAAGTGTCCAAGGTAACGCATCAGCAATTGGGTACCTTCAGTGGAGGAATGGCCAATGGTGTCCAGAAAACCTCTGTTATCTGGGAAGACACAGTGGCTGGTGTCTGCTCCAGAGTTCTGGTTTCAAAATGGCTTTCTCCCAGAATGTTCCTCTCTAGGCTGCAGTTCCTCAGAAATGTCACTCTCAGTTGCTCTTGGGGCATTTTTCCTCTCTTAGCTTCTCCAAAGTAAAAGTCTGCTTCCAACGGCCATCTTCAAACTGTCTCTCATCTGTAGCTCCTCTCTTCCTAGCTCCTGTGTGTTCTTTCAAGTGTCCCTCTTGGCTGTAGGTCCTCTTCAAAATGTCACTCTCAGCTGCACTGAGTTCATTCTGTTTTGTCAGCTCATTTATATGGCTCCAGTGATTTAATTTAGACCCATCCTGAATGGGTGGGATAACACCTCCGGGGAAATTATCCGATCAGAGTCATCACCCACAGGTTGGGTGGGCGCATCTCCACAGAAACACTCAAAGAATTACAGTCTAATCAAAGTGTTTTGATTTTTATATGGAAAATATACCATTAAATGTAGATATTACTAACTGCTTTAAACTCAGTCATCTGGAGGTAGTACAAATTTGGTATCCGATCTTACTCAAAGAAGTTTATAATAATTTATTTTAGTTATTTTTAAAAATCTAAAAAAATTCATGCATGCACACATACCCACATACAGTATTACATAAGCATGTGAGGCAGTGTGTGTAGTATTTTGTAGTGGTTAAAATCTCAAGATCTGGAATCAGAAAGACCTGGGTAAAAGAAATCCTGCTTTCTTTTTGTTTACATTTCCCTGGTATATCTTTGCCCATCCTTTTGTATTCAGATTTTTTTAATTTGATCTAGATGCATCTCTAGTATATAGCATGGGGTTAGATTTTGCATTATGAGTCAATTTGAAAGTCTTCTAATATGAGTTGAATGCATTTACGTTTATCGATATGTCAGATTGTCTTGACTGTCATTGATTTTATGTTTTCTGAATATATATGCAATATTTAAGTCGTTCACTATGTAGTCTGTTATTCTTTGCTTTTGGTTGTTTTTTGATATTTAGGAAGATTTGTGTATTTGTCTTAACTAGTTACTTTATATAATATTTTTAGTTTCCTATTGACAGTAACTATTAGTTCCCGTCTATGAATGATGGCAAAATTCTTTGAAACCCTTCCTCTCTTACCATTTTACCATTTTCTGATATCATCTCTTTGTCAATGCTGTGCCAGTTACCTTTTTATTCTTTGTGATTTAATGATTAGGAATTTCCTCAAATATTTGCAGCATGTGTGTGGATGGGGACAGGATATATTTCAAGATTGTATGTATTTATGTGTTGCTACAAATCTCCTTCTGCAAACTAGACTGGGTCTAGAAGGCCTCTTGCTGCCAATTCTAGATTTCCCACTTAAGTACATGTAATTTTTACCATTCCTGTCTGATATCTACCATTTCTGGACCCTCCTCATTACATGCTATACCTTCTGTTTTTACACCCCATCTACATCTACAACATAGATTCTGTCTGACGTCAGCCTTGTTTGATCTTAGCACTGCTCTCATGTATTCTGGAGTTTTTAGATATTTCCCCCCACCTAGGCTTGCCGAAAAGGGGGTTTTGTGGTTTTTTCCCCTTTTATCTTATTGTACACACATATTTTCCAGGAAGAGTCCTGCTTACAACTCTTACCATGTTCCTACCAGAAAGTACAACACAAGATTTTTATTCAACCATGTAATTATAATTCAGATAGCTCTATAGCCATTTTACTGTCCTCTAGTTGATTGTTATAAAATGAAGACCAAATTTACCATCTAATAAACTTTCTTTGGGGTCTTTCCAGAAGCAAGAAGGAGCCTACAAAATGTATTTTTTTCCTTTCAGTAGTATCCAGACTATTTTGATTCTTGGATTACTTACCAGTGCAGGAAGTTAAGACATCCATTATATTTCCACTTGGCTCGAGTTAAGAAGACATCACCAAAGTGAATGGAAGAATTGTTACCTATGACACATCAGTGAGGAATATGATTGAAGTGTGACATTAATACTACTTTTCTCGAATTTTGGTCTGTGGGGCACCTTGAAAACTTTTAAGGATCACCAGTGTTCCCCAAACTTTGCTAAATATTATTAAAACCATTTCTGTGTTTACCATTCCTGATCTAAAAATCAATGTTTACTGAGTATTTGCCTATGTTTCAAGAGTTTTCAGTTTGCAAACTAGTGGCCATATTCAGTAGCTGATGTGTTTTAACTTGGCCTTAGCAGTATTTTTAAAGTTTTTTTAATTAATTGCCAACATTTCAAAATTAGAGAGATTTCATAAACATGATAAAAATCAAGATGTCCGGCTACTCTTGAGAAATTAGAAATCTGGCAACGCTGAGTCTTTATTCCTGCTCGACGGCAATTTGCTGGAGCTGAGTACTGACGACCCCTTATAGATGGGGTCTGTGCTCTCCATCCACTCCTTTCTTGTCTTACTTTGGGCTGCTTTGCTTATTTATATTATCTACCTGGACCCTATAGGCCCCTGGATGATATGTTAATTTAAGAAATTCAAATTGCAATTACTAGTCTGTTTCTGTTAGGCATGTAATAGTTTTACATTATACACATTAGGAATGTTATAAAACTAATGAATTCTACCATTAGACTAAAAGATGGTTAGTGACCTGAACTGCTGATTTCATGAAGCAGAGGACATGTGGTAGGAACTGAAAAATGAAGTGCCATTAGCAAGTGAGAACTGTGGTCACAAGGTTTTTCCAAGTTTCATGTGTACCGTATTACTAACCAGGTGAAATGTTTCCTGCTGTGTGTGTACTCATTGGTTACTGAATGTCCCAATTCTACTTATGAATATAATTATGTAGTGTCTAGATTATTAAGATGAGTTGCTTCTCTTTGATATTTCAAATTTTAAATATGAAAAATAAAACAAGCCTAGTTGATTCTGTTTATTATTTTAAATTATAGTACAATTAAGTATATTTGTATTTTTATTGAGATATAATTCACATACCATAAAATTCACCCTTTTAAAGTATACAATTCAATATTTTTTAGTGTGTTTACAAGATTGTACCATTATCACCACTATCTAATCTAGAAAATTTTTATTACCCCAAAAAGAAAACCCTGAACCCATTAGCAGTCACTCCCTACTCCCCTCTTCCTAACCCCCAAACCACTAATGTGCATTCTGTCTCTATAGATTTGCCTATAATGGACATTTCATATAAATGGAATCATATAGTATGTGACCTTTTGTATCTGGCTTTTACTCAGTAACGAGTGTTCAGGTTCACCCATGTTGTAGTATGTATCAGTACCTCCATTTCTTTTTATGCCAAAGTAATATTCCATTTATGGGATAAACCACATTTTGTTTATCTATTGATGAATAGATACCAATATCCATTGATAATTATTGATCAAACAAATAAACTCATCAATTTCTATTCATAAACAAATATTGATGGACAAATATTAATGGACTTTTTGGCTATCATGAATAATGCTGCTATGAGATTCATGTACAAGTTTTTGTGTGAACATATGTTTTCAGTTCACTTGGGTATATATATATATATACCTAGGAACGGAATTTCTGGATCATCTTGCAGCTCTATGTTTAACTTTTTGAGGAACAACTAAAACTATTTTGCATAGCTGCTGCATCATTTTACATTTCTACCAGTATGAGGGTTCCAGTTTATCCACATCCTTGCCAATACTTATTTTCTATTTTTTTAAATTTTTATGCAATTTTATTGAGCTATATTCACATAACATACAATCATTCAAAGTGTGCAAGTAGTTGTTCACAGTATCGTCATATAATTGTGCATTCATCACCACAATCTTTGAACATTTTCATTACTCCAAAAAATAAAATAAAAATTAAAATAAAAAAGAACATTCAAAACATTCCATTCCCCTCCTCCCCCTCATTGTTCATTTACTTTTTTAAATACAGTTTTAAGATATATTCACACACCCTACAGTCATCCACAGTGTACAGTTATTCATAGCACCATCATACATTTGTGTGTTCATCATCAGAATCAATTTTTGAACCTTTTCCTTACTCCAAAATAAAAATAAAAGCAAAAAAAAAACTCCTAAATCTTTCTATCCCCTCCATCCCACCCTATTCTTCATCCAATTTTTGTCCCCATTTTTCCATTCATCTGTCCATGCACTGGATAAAGGGAGTGCGAGCCACAAGGTTTTCACAATCACACAGTCACACTGTGCAAGCTACGTAGTTATATAATCATCTTCAAGAATCAAGGTCACTGGGTTGCAGTTTAACAGCTTCAGGTATTTCTCTCTAGCCATTTCAATACACTAAAAATGAAAAGGTGATATCTATATAGTGCATAAGAATACCCTCTAGAGTTACCTCTCAACTCCGTTTGAAATCTCTCAGCCACTGGAACCTTATTTTGCTTCATCTCTCCTCTCCATTTTGGTCAAGAAGATCCTCTCAATCCCACAGTGCTGGGTCCAGGCTCATCCCCAGGAGTCGTTTCCCATGTTGCCAGGGGAGTTTACACCCCTGGGTTTCATGTCCCATGTAGAGGGGAGGATAGTGAGTTCACCTGCCAAGTGGGCTTAGAGAGAGAGGCCACATCTATTTTCCATTTTTAAAAATTATAGTTATCCTAGTGGGTATGAAGTGGTATCTCATTGTGGATTTGGTTTGCATTTCCCTGATGATTAATGATGTTGAGCATCTTTTCATGTGCTTTCTTGGCCATTTGTGTATCTTTTTTAGAGAGATGTCTGTTCAGATACTTTGCACATTTTTTAATTGGGTTGTTTGTCTTTTTATTGTTGAGTTGTTAGGATCTGGTATCCAACGAATATATAAAGAGCATTATCTATTTTCCTTTGGTTGCTTGTACTTTTACTGTTATATCTAAGATCGTGATTTACCCCTATGTTTTCTTTTAAGAGTTCTATGGTTTAGATCTTACATTTAAGTCTTTGGTACATTTTGAGTTAATTTTTTTTATATGGTCTGACATAGGGGTCCAAATTCATTCTTTTGCAGGTGGATAGCCACTTGTCCCAGTATCAATTGTTGAAAGACTATTTTTTCCCCATTGGCACCCTACTGAAAATCAATTGACCATAGATTTATGGGTTTATTTCTGGGTTCTCAATTCTGTTCCATTATATGTCTTTCCTTATGCCAGTACCACACTGTCTTGATTACTGTAGTTTTGTATTAAATTTTGAGTGTTAAGTATATTTTGTTGTATTTTAATCCTTTAAAAATTCATGATCGTCTTTGCTATGTATTATGACTTTGATAATGAGACTCGTTCACTAATGAAAAATCTTGATTTCAAGCCATTTTGGATATAAAAGTATTTACTGAGTTACAACAGTGTTTCAAGGGTTAATATGTATAACTGGGTTAAATGTCTCCTTTCTTCATGTCGAAGAAATGCTTACTAGTTATGTATTTTATTAGAAGTTGTCCTATAAATATTGTTTTTAGACATAATGATATTTCCTGTTTATTCTCCCAAGAAAACAGGGCAGTTGTAGAAGCATCTTGTTGGGTGATTGATCAAATGCTTATTGAGTACCTGCTGCCAGTTAGCAAAGCTATTGATTTGTGAAACACTGTGCTAGATAGTGTGATTTAGAGTAATACCTGCTGAAATGATTTTTGGAATAGTGTTTGTTCTGATAGACAATTTGGGGAATGATTCATTTTGGTATGAACTGTTTACAAAATGCACCTGTAAAACATTTTCTGGAAAATGGAGATCACTGTACACATTTTTCCCTGTAGTGATGGTTCTGTTTTTTAAAGTTAATTGAGGTCCCTGCAGAGAATATAACTGGAGGCTGAATTTATTTTGTTGAATAAAATAAAAAAATCAATGGATAAGGAACAATGGTGTTATTTGGAATAAGAGTCCCAGGCTGTTTTTTGTGGATAGGATAGAATTGTATTTTGTATGTGAGAGCCTCAATTGAGCAGTCATTTTGAAGCTTAAACGATTGTGTTAAGTTGTTTTAAGCCTCATTACAGATATTGTATTTATGCAGATACTATATTTTCAACCAATAATAGATATTGCTAAGTAATTGTGATATTGGAGATAGCATAATGTATTGAAAACAAAACAAAACACAACATTAACTTGAGCTAGTCTGAGTTTGGATCCTGTCACCACCACTTGCTAGTTGTATAACTTTCGGCTAGTTGCTTAACTTCTCTGAGTCTCAGTTTCATCATCTGTAAAAATAGAGGCTATAATATTTATCTTCTTGTGAAGTTTAAAGGGAATGGCATGGTGGGTGGCTGATAACATTATTGTTATTATTAATGTTATTATAAATGTTATATTAACAACTGTATTAATCATTTTGGGGAAAGGCATGTATGACTGAATAAGAGCTAATTTATGGCATAGTTTTGGAAATATCTGCTTTTATGTATTTGAGCATATTCAAGCTTGGCAAATAGTATACCTCAGTAGAGTTCTTGCTTTAATCAGTAGGTAAAAGTTATTTAAATCATAGTCTAAGTAAAATATTAACTAAGCAAATTGTATCTTTATAAGTTCTGAAATGCTTCAAAGCAACTTAGGTTTAAGTGTCCTCTAATTAGTAATTCAGTCATTTATTCAAATAAAGCATATTTACATTGTGTGCCTACTCTGTACCAGGCATTGTGCTGATGGCTGGGGGGTGCAGGGCCAACAAAACAATATAGCTCCTGTTCTTATGGAGTTTTTTGTTTTAATGTGGGAGACAGATGTTAAACAAGAGTCAAATAAATGTGTAATTACAGTTGTGAAATGTGCTGTGAAGAACTATGGATAGGGGCTATAAAAGTATGTGTTAGAAACAGGAAGATCATTGAAGGGCAAGGAGGATGAGAGATGGGGGTGGGGGTGGGGCATTGACCAACTTAGTTTAGAGCTCCCCTTCTCACATAGCAGGGACAAGGAACCTCCAGGCTACAGGACTCAGCACAGTATTGCTGCAGTTACCACTGTTTTAGCCTGGAAGGTCATCTTTCTTGACTCTTACTGTGAGGCAGAGCATCTGAAGTTTTTAATGTGAATGACCAGTTGAAATGGTATAGCTACTTTGGAAAACAGTTTGCAGTTTCTTATAAAGTTATAACACAGACTTACCATGTGACCCAGCCATCCCATTCTCTACCCAAGAGAAAGGAAAATATCTGCACCCACAAAGATTGTATATGAACGTTCCTAGCAGCTTTATCCATATAGCCCCAAACTGGAAACAACCCAAATGTCCTCAACTGGTACATGAATTAAGCAGACTGTGGTTGATCCATCAATGACCACTACTCAGCAATAGAAAAGACTAAACTCTTGATACACACAGCAACATGAATGAATCTCAAACGCATCATACTAAGTGAAAGAATCCAGACACCAAAAGTTACATTATAATTCCATTTATCATATATTCAAGAAAAGGCAAAACAATGACAGATAGAATATCTGTGATTGCCAAGGGGCATAAGGGCAGTTTTTGAGGTGATGGAACTATTCTGTATTATAACTATGGTGGTAGTTACATGAGAATATACATTTGTCAAAGCTCATCAAATTGTACCCAAAAAATGGTGAATTTCATTGTATGAAAATTATACCTCAGTAAAGATAATTTTTTAAAAACAAAAAACAAACAAACAAAAAAAAAAGTATGTGTTAGAGGGCTTGATCTGGAGACTCATGGTGTCAGGGAGGAATGGTCTCCTGGAGAAAGGGTTGTTGAGACTGAGACCTAAGGACATAAGTAAGAGTTGGCCTGGAGAAGCTGGGGGGAGGAGCAGCACGTAAAAAGGCAAAAAGAGTGGGGCATGTTTGAGGAATAAAGGGAAGGTCAAATTGGCTGCAGCGTGGGGTGAGTAAGAGTGATACCAGGGGTTGGAGGGCAGGTGTTTTGGTTTGCTAAAGCTGATGAAATGCAATATACCAGAAATGGGTTGGCTTTTATAATGGGGATTTATTAGCTTACAATTTACATTTCTTATGCCATAAAAATATCCAACTCAGGGTATCAACAGGATGATATCTGGACTCTGAAGACAGGCTCCTGGCATCCAGGATACCTCTGTCACATGGGAAGGCACATGGCCAGCATCTGCTGGTCCTTCACTCCGGGGTTCCATTGCTTTCAGCTTCTGCCTTCAGTGGCTTCCTCTTTGACCTCCTGTGTGTCCTCTCTTGGCTTCTCCAGGGCTTTTCTCCATGAGCTTCTCTTGATTTTATCTCTTGGCTTCTGTATGTGTTTTATGCTTTCCTAAAGGATTAAGACCCACCTTGGATGAAGTGGGTCACATCTCAGTTGGAATAACCTAATCAAAATGTTCCCACCTGTAATAGGTCTGCGCCAACGGGAATGGATTAAAAGAACATGGCTTTTTCTGGGATACATAACAGCTTCCAAACTACCATGGTGGGAAAGCTGTTCAGGCCAAATCCTTTGAGACCTTGTAGTGCAAATTAAGGATTTTGAAATTTATTCTAAAAGGAAACTATTGAAAAATTTTAAGCAAGTAAATGATGAGGTCGTATTCATATTTGTAATTCTGTGCTCCACCTGCTTTATGGAAATGGACTAGAGAGAAGTGAGATTCTTACCTTATCAGGTACAGATGACAGTTGCTTGCTCTAAGGGTGATAGCAGTGAAGATGATAAACGTGAACAGATTGAAGAGTTATACAGGAAGTAAAATCATCAGGACTCACTGAGGGATTGGACATGGAGGGGACAGTAGAGGGGCAAGTGACAGGGATGACCATGAGGCTTCTGGTATGAGCAGCTAGGTGGATGGAGGAAGCCCGTAGAAGGAGCAACGTTGAGAGGAAAGGTAAAAAAAATGTAGTGTAGGAGTTGCAAAACATCCAGGTGGTACTCTGAAATAGACATATGGATATTCAGTCTCGAACTCAAAAGGGAAGCCTGAATTAGAAAGGTAACTTGGGAAATTATCAATGGCATTTAGAACTGTAGAGAAGGATGAGGGACCTGTTGAATATTACTGGGAGTTTAAGTATTCTAATCCTTCAGCTGATTTATTTTTTATTGCATATGATAACACCAGCTTTGTTGGGGTGGTAGAAGTAGAAACTAGATTGCAGTGGATTGGAGATGAATCGTGAAGGGGAGGGGATAAAATGGAGATATGAATATATGACTCCCTAGAAGTTTGGCTATGAAGAACTAAAGGGGATAACTGCAGGAGGGGTATGAGATCAAAGGATGGCTTTTTTTTTTTTTTTTAAATAATCAGAAATTGGCTTTATTAGAGCAATTGTAGGTATACAGAAAAATCATGCAGAAAGTACAGAGTTCCCATAAACCCCCCTCACATGTTCAGTTTTCCCTATTAACAGTTATTTTGCATTAGTGTGGCATTTTTATAATTGATGAACAATATTATAGTTATATTATTAACTATAGGCAATAGTTTACATTAGGGTTCATTCTCTTTGTGTTTTACAGTTTTCTGGTTTCTTTTTTTTGTAACATTTTTATTGTGGTAACATATATACAATATAAAATTTCCCATTTTAACCACTTTCAAGTATACAATTCAGTGGTGTTGATTACATTTACAATGATGTGCTATGCCTGATGAAACCAGTGTTATTTACTTACAAGGTTAATGAATTTAAGAAACTGTTTTTAGTGAGAATTGAATGAGAGAATGCATCTCAGGGCTTGATACACATAGAAAGCATTTAAATGTCGTCTCTGGTGGCAGAGGCAAGCAGAGTGCTCCAGAGCCTCCATAATCTGGTTGTGGTCCAAACTCTTTACTAAGGCTGTTTTCCTGCTTCCCCATTGCATTTTCTCGTTTATGTGCTTTCTCTCCCCAAATCTTTGACTTTCTTTGAAATTAGTTTCTTTGAAAATCTCTACCTACCTATCTAACCCCATGAATCCTTCTCTACCACTTGAGTTTCCACTATTTCTTTCTTTCTGAACTGCTTTGGCATTTTCTCTTTGTGTTTCCTAACCATTGGGCTGAGATTTTCTGCAGTGCTTTAGCATTATCTCAAGAAGTCAGGAATCCATATGCATATTAAGTGCCATCTGTGGATGAATAAATAATGCGTCTAGTAAATATGTGCTACTGTTTTTCTAATACGTGTAGCTGCTGTTTTGATTCATAAGAAATCCTTTAAAGGCATTGCTTTTGTTAAAGGTATTTTCAGTCAGTGCTAAAAGAACTATCACAGAGGTCTGCCGTGTATTTTGACATTAAAAAAGAATGTTCATACTTGAAAAGTTTAGAAATCACTGCTGTACAACATGTAACATTTAGAATGCTGCTTCATGTTCTTCACTATTGTTTTATCTTTGCTATTTCTGTCTCTTTAACTTGTAAATTGCTTAAGAGCGGGGTTGTGGCTCTTTATTTTTCTCTTTACCTTACTGCACTGGTAGCAAGCTACAGCCCTTGGGCCACATCCAGCACACTACTTGTTTTATGAGGGCTCTCCAGGTAAGGTTTTCACAGGATGAGCAATTGCAATTGATTCGATGATAGGGAACACAAACTCTGAACCCCAATTAAGCAAAATTTTTATTCCCCCAATAAGGAATTTTTTCTCATTAGTAGACCTGAATTACGAAAAGTTGGATTTGATTATGATTTCTTTATTTTTACTTTTGTTTATAAAAAAAAAATCTGTAGAATTTGTTCAGAAACAAGTTTTGTTGTATAAGTAACTGCATAACATCTTCCATTTTGTCTCTTGGCCTGCATAGCCCAAAATATTTACTCTCTGGCTCTTCATAAGAAAAGTTTTGCCTTGTGTTATGGTAGTAGTTCTCAAACTTAACTGCTCATCTGAATTACCATAGAGAGAGAGAGAGAGAGAGGGAGAGAGCAAGCAGAGTTGAGGGGTCGACTGAAACTCTTCTACCCTAGAGATACTTATTTAGTACATCATGGGTAGAGCCTGGGAACCTGTATTTTTACAAGCAATTGAGTTGTTTGGGAGTTACTCCCTTTTAGAGCATTTATAGGGTTGAACCTCAAACGAGAATGAAATGAATATTGAATTAGATGTCAGGGAATAGCTTATTCTCTTCAACATTTACTAGCTTTGGGACCTTATCCAATAACTACTTGTTCTGCAGGTTTTTTAATTTCCAGTTCCTTTATTTGTAGAGTTTTGCTTTACCTTTTATAGCAATCTGATGAAAGTTATGGGTCCTCCCCTGAGAAAAGTGAACCTGTATTAATTTCCTGTGGCTGCCATAACAAATTACCACAAAACCGAGTGGCTTAAAACAATGGAACTTTATTCTGGAGGCCAGCTGCATTCCCTCCAGAGGGTCTAGGGAAGGATCCATTCCTGGGCTTGTGACTACATCACTCCAATATCTGCCTCTAGGGTCACAGTGCCATCTTCTCTTCTCTGTGTCTTTCCTCTTTGTGTCTCTTATAAGGACACTTGACACTGGATTTAGGGCCTACCCCGGTAATCCAGGATAAGCTCCTATTCTCAAGATCCTTAACTTCATCACTTTTTTTTTGGCCATGTAAGGAAGCACTCACAGCTTCATGGTGACTTAACAAGGGTATCTTTTGGGTAGACATATTTTGATCTTTCACAGCACCTTTGCGGTGCTCACAATTTTACAAACAATTTCAAGGTGTTCAGACTCTACAATTCATGGACCCCAGGGACTCTAGGTTTAGACCCCTTGCTCAGTGAGAAGTACCTATAGTATGGTTCTAGATATGCAGTCTCTTCTCTCATATCGGTGTCATGTTCTTACCTACATCATCCTGTTAATACCAGTCTTGAAATGATGCTGTTTTCCTCTTGTGATCTTAGATTCTTAAATGTATAATTGCCTTTTTGAGTTAATTTCTCTGATTCCTTTAGGAACTATATCCTCTGATAAGGCTTATAAAGTAAAAAAGAAAAAAAAAATCTTTCTCAAGCCTTTTTACCTCATTTTGCAGCAGGAAACTAACTTCTTTGTAACCATAAATTTATGCAAATCAGAACTGGAAATAACTCCAGTGAGAAGAGAAAGGTAAACAGACTTACCTTGATTAAGTAGCTGGTATGCCAGTTCTTTTAGCAAGTGCTTACACATGGCTTCTTATTTAATACTGAAAACAATCCTGAGAGGGAGGTAATATCAACCCCATTATACAGATGAGGAAATGAAGACTGGTAGAAGTTAAGTAACTTCTCAAGTTGGGTGATAGAGCTAGCAAGGGGCAATGCTGGTCTTTGAATAAAGATCTTTTACTCTAAAGTCCATGTCCTTCTCATTTTGCCATGAAAGCATGCCATGCTTCAGTTTCAGTTGAATGGTAAGTTATCTCATTGGACAGGAGCTATCTGTACTTTGGTTTCAAGGGTCAACAGACTTGGATTTTAGTCATATTTATAGCACTTACTTACCATACTACCTTACACAAGTATCTTTTCTGATCCTTAGGTTTAAAATAGAACTAATAGCTGATGTATGCCTTCTAGGGCTGTTACAGAAATTGAGTGAGAGGATGTATACTAATTTTCCTAATATGTAGTATAATCATTTTCTTATTTGATTGTATTCTTTTTAAAGTTTAAAAAAATTATGTTCTTAATACCTTTTTCTTTTACTTTCTTAGATTTGAAACTGAATTTGTTTGCTTAAAACCTTTGGGCATTTGGCTGGTGTGAATGCTTACATTCTGCTTTCTGCTCTTTAATTTTAAGGGGCATCCCCAATTTTGTATAGCACTTAGTACATCTATGTTCGTGATAACTTTCTGAGCTGTTCTCGTTCCTAGGTTGGTTTTTAACTTCTTCCCCCATTACCGTCTTTGCCGTGGTTTTGTTTGGTGCCCTGGGACTGTGCTATGCAGACTCTTCCCCTTTTTTCTACTTCCCCCACCCCTAATTTATTCACCTCCTCTTTCATCACTACATAGTCTCTTATATAAGGCTAGTATCTCATCTCTCTTTCTTCACCTCACTAATTACCATCCCCTTCTATCTTTGCTCTTATCTTCCAGGACATAAAGATTCTTAAAAAACAAAAACAAAAAATATTCAACAATCAACTACCCTCCCTCATCCCCACCCTTCCATCCTTTCCCTCCACCCTACATATTATCACTTACTTTTGTTTGCTGCCTAATACTCAGAATTCTGGTTCTCTAAAAACCTGGTCCAAAAATTAACCTCTTCAGTCTTTCGTTACTTCTTTCCTTCATTCTTCCTGTTACAGTATAGATGTACCCCTTCTCTCAAAAACCAGTCCTTTTGTTTGGATTCTGTATTTGTCCCTACTTGGTCAAGAACCTTTCTCCATTGCCTTATATTCCTTTAAAGAACTGGAGGATATGATAACCTGGGTCCACATTCCCAGATCAGTAGGAGACTGGAGCTAAGTAGTGGCTGCCTTTCTTGGATGGGGCATGTGCTTTCTGTTTAAACACTGTCTCACCACTCCTCACCATCATATAGGAAGCCCACTTCTCTCACTTTTTTCACCTGCTTGGCCTAAATTCTAGTGTCTGACTTTTAAAAGCACCTCTATAATCTGACCTCATTTATAGATACAACTTTAATTTCTCTTCCTTCACAGAACTGTCTATTCCAGACGTTCTCTACACAGGCCTATTCCCCTGTGTCTTTAATATTTCTTCTTTTTATTTTCAGCTGATGTCTTCTTTTGTCATACATATTTTCATGTATATCATATTATTCTCCAGTTTGTCTTTTACTCCCAATAAGTGAGGAAACTTTGAAAGGGCGGGGATCATGTCACATCAATTAAAGTTGATTTAGGTTTTGTATGGAAGTAAGCAGGTCTTTAAAAAACTAAAATCATACAGCTCAGTGAGATATTGGCATGATGATAAGTCCATGAGAGCGGAAAATGATGGGGAAGAATGGATTCACAATTCTAGTTTCTGTTGACTGGAAGGGCAAGCAAAGTTGCCTGTACTATTTTAAATGTTCTCTGTACTTCTTTTTCCTCTTGTTCTTCTCTCCCACCCTCTTTCTTCCCTCATCTTCTACTTTTTCTTTCTCTCTTTTTCTTTTTGCTAAGCTCATAGTTGAATTGCAGAAGTTAAGTGCTTCATGATGGAATTCCAGTGTACTTTTATGTCCCTCACAGTAGTGGACCCTGTGGCTTTATGAAGATAAAACCAGAAGAATGAATGAATAGATCACTAAAAGCTTTGGGGGATAGTGAGCAGGAGGTAATGTAAATTAATTATACCTTAGCATCTGTGTGTTTTTCTTTGCAGCTAATTCAGTCAGGCAAGGAGCAGGCATAGAGTTCTGTTTTTTGTATATGATTTAAAATATCAGTGAGTGAGGGGTTTGGAATCAAATGTTTCTAAATTCTTTTCTAGCTATAAATGTATTTAAAATCAATGTATTTATTTATAGTAGCAAAGCAGAGACATTCCTACATTGCTCAGTTATTTCCTGAGATTTTGGTATAATTCTTTACCTTTAAAGGAAGTTAGAATTAACCTTCTTCCAGGTTCAAGGAACCTGAGGCAGATACTAACTACTTAATTCAATTGTTTAGTTAAACTTTTCTCAGTGGAATTGTATGAAAGTATCTTTGAATGAAATTCTGATCATTATTTAATTTAGTATCATGTTGTGTCATTGACCAGCTTACAGGTAAATAAAGGGAACTGTTTAAAAGGTTTGAAAAACAAAACTTTCAGCAAGTTAAGGATTTTTGCACAGGGTGAAGTAGTTTTCTTGAGAAATACTATAGAAAGAAACTTAAGACGTAAGATCTTAGCTATTTGCTACTTCAGCTCTTAGTAGTTAATAAAATAAAATTTGAACCTGGTTCTCAAAAATGAACATTTAAGAAATGAGTAAGAAGAATTCAGTCCATTTAGTAAAACCTTCTAATATTACTTTGATTTGGGAAAAAAAAAAAAAATCCCTGAATTACAGAAGAAATAAGTCAGCTGTTAAAAATTTGGAGAAAACAGAAAAGTCTAAAGAAAGGGGGAAAAAGAAACAAAAAAATAAAAACAAAGTAAAAAATCACCTATAGTTCTGTCATGCTACTATTAACATTTTGGGATATATCCTTCCAGTCATTTATATGTATTTTTTGTTGTTGTTGTTCACAAATATGTGTTTGTATTCTAAAATGTAAGGACTTGTTTATTTTTATTTTTGAAATTAAGAGAGTAAAAAAAAAAAAAAAAAGTAATTTTTTTGGTTCACATTACTGTCAATTTTAACACGTGTAGATTTGTGCAAATATCACCACAATCAAGATACAGAACACTTCCATCACCTCAAAAAACTTCCTTGTGCTATCCCTTGGTAATTACAGCCTTTCCCCACCTCTTCACCCTGGAAACCACTGATCTGTTCTCCTTCACAGTAATTTTATCGTTTCAAGAATGTCATATAAATGGAATCATGCTGTATGTAACCTTTTGAGACTGACTTCTTTCACTTGGCATAATGCTTTTATACAAAAAATTTGCTGACCCCCCTTGGCTATAGGGTAAATACCCAGGAGTGGGTTTTCTGGGTCATATGGTAAGTATTATATAACTTTATAAGAAAATGCCAAAATTGTTTTCCAGAATAGCTGTACCATTTTGCATTGCCATCAGCAATGTATTGGTATTGTCAGTATTTTTTATTTTAGTCATTCTAGTAAGTGTGTAGTGGTAGCTCATCATGGTTTTAATTTATATTTCTCTAATGGCTAATGATGTTGAATGTCTTTTCATATGCTCATTTTCCATCCTTATATCCTTTTTGAAGTTTACAAGCCTTTTGTCCATTTTTTAATTGGGTGGTTTGTTATCTTAACACTGAGTTTTATTTTTAATTACCGAAACTTTTATTCAGTAAAAGAGAAAAATCAAATGTGAAAAATTCTATTACAGTCATACTAAGTTAGTATTTTAATTATCTCTATTTGAATGGAAATACTAGGACTAATTGTATTGTACCCCACTCCATGCGAGCTGGTAATGACAAATTGCACAGTATATATCTTATATAAATATGGAAAGAAGATTTACCATAATATCACCATTTGTCATATGTTCTGTGGCTGAAATACAATTCAATGACATAGCCCAGAAAAATTTTCACACTTAGTAGCCAAAAGGATGGTGGATATATTAAGAATCTGTTAAAAAAAAAAAAAAAAAGTGACATTTTAGGTAAAATGGAAGAGGTTTTCATTCCCTAAACAGACCTTATTTTGTCTTTTTTTTAAAAAATCAAAGAATCCTTTAGGCCACCTAGCGATGATTTCCCTTGTATCTTACCATGATCCAAATCTTCTTTAAAAGGATCATAACCTTGTTCCTTTACACAACTCAGTGCCTAGAAAAGCTAGTAAAGTAGAGGACATTCATCCCAGGGAACCCACTTCCAACTTTCATTTTTTTCAGGCACTATATTCTTTGGTTCTGAACCATAGTCAAGTCCACCTCTCTTTTCATTAATTGAGTGACATAATGGTAATTCCCTTTCTCAACGAAAGAACTCACAACCAAGGCAAAGCAGACATTTTTCAGGTAAAGAGCTGCTTCTTCCCAGGTTTCCCTTTGAGCACATTATTCTCAGCTTTCACCAAACTCCCAGTGACTCCCAGGAAGTTGGAAACTGCCTGCTCCAAACAACCCTTTCTTCTTCCCCAGGAGGATGCAATGAGGATACTTGCAGCTAGTCATCACTACTCCTGCCCCGACCCCAGGCCTTGCCCCCAAGGCTCCAGGCTAGTGGTCATAGGGTGGGAAAAGCCACCCTTTACTGTTGAGTTTTCAGTTCTTAGTATATTCTGGGTATAAATGCTTCATTGCTTATGTGATTGTACATATTTTCTCCCAGTCTTTTTATTCTTTTCAAGATGTCTTTTGTCAAGCAAGAGTTTTATATTTTGTTGAAGTCAAGTTTATGGATATTGTTTCTCTTTTGTGGACCTTGCTTTTGGTGTCATGTCTAAGAACACTTTACCTCATAGCCCTAGGTCATGAAGATTTTCTCCTATATAGGTCACTGCAGAAGTCCAGGCAAGAGTTGTTAGTGGCTTGGAGACCAGAAGTAAAGGAGGAAAGGCATAGATGCATATGGGACATGGTTTGAAGGTGAAGTCCACAGGGCTTAGAGATGAATTGAATGTGGAGGATTAAGGAAAGGGAGAAATCAAATGTGGTTCTTAGGCTTTGTCTTGAGTTGACCTTGTAAACGATGGTGTCCTTTGCCAAGATGGAGAAAACTGGGGAAAAGAGCCCATTCTGTATTGAGCATATTAAATTTGAGATGCCAACATCTGGGCCTATAGAGAGTGTTGAATTTTTTCTTAGATACCCATGGCCTCTTTTAGACTGGAAAAAGGTATCTTCAGATATAGTCTAGTTTTAATTAGGGTGAGATCAATCAAAAGATTAAAAATATAAGGAGGCTTAGTTACATTGGAATAACGGTGATGATAATAAACAGAACAAATATTTAATGAACTTTTTATGTCAGGCAGTATTCTAAGTGTTTTGTTTGTGTTGCCTCATAATTTTCATGGCCCACTCTAAGACATAGGCAGTACTATTATCTACATATAGTTGAGGAAACTGAGGTATAGAGATGTTAAGAAATGTTCCCAAGGTCATACAGCTAGTAAGTGGTGGATACAGAATTGAAAATCGGATATTAGGTAGGAAAGGGGTGGTAGTATTTGATAGCAAAGTTTACTAAAGGGGATAACATTTTGGCCAAGGGCTGAGGAGATAAACATATAAGATACATATTGCTTGTCCTCTTTCTAGGTTATAACTGGGTAGACAATGAGGTCCTACTGGTGTGAGAGGAAGGGTGGCAGACATACTTTGCTCATCATTCAAACTTTGTGCTGCTGAGCAGATCTCATGATGTTACTGCTGAAATGTATAAAGATGTCTTAAGAAGAGAATTCCTCCTATGGAAGCCAGGGTAAAGAATTACCTGGCTCCACTCATAACTGAATCAAGGAAGCCAGGAGGCTTTGAGTAGGCTAAGGCAAGAGATTATAGGTAATAGAGTGATTTCTCTCCTCTGTTTTCTCAAACTTACTATAGTAGGGCTTTGTTACATCAGAAATTTTAAAGTTTTAAAGTAGAGAAAGTTTTTCCATGATATAGCTTTGTATGAAACTGTTAAGAGCAGCGATAACTGATTCTATGGGTAGTGACAGTTAAGGGACCACTCTGTAGTTTTGCCGGTTGTCAATTTATTGTCTCTGTGCCCCAAATCCACCCTTCTTTGCTCTGTTTTGTGATACTGGAACTGGACCTTGTAAGCATTTCTCCTTTGCCAGCTGTCTTGATATTAGGCTCTATCAGTTCAGAGCACTGGAGGAGACATAGCAGTAGAAAGGGTCTTCCCTTCTTAATTTTGGTGTGCTCTTTATGTTGGTGGGACTGCAAGCAGATCAGCGTGTGGGGGGCTTGGTTGTGCTCATCTCAGCGGTCCTCATGACCAGCTGTGACCCGCAGTCTTCTGCAGGTTTTTCCACTCCTTAGCAAGCAGCCCCTGTAGACCATTTCCAGCTCTGCACACATATGCCAGTAAGATCTTGGCCACCCACTGGGCCATGGCTACAGACCAGCTCTACACTGCCTGTACTCTCCAGCAGATTTCTTTGCCACTGGCTGATTCTTGTGATAGCCATGCTGTCTCGAGTGAAGTCAGAATCCTAGTCTTAGGAGGAGGTTTTAAAAACTCTTCTAGGTTTTTAAATCTTTCCTTGTTCACTCTCACTCGGGCTCAGGGGTAGTAGCAGCTTTTTGTGTGTGCTATTTCTGTATTATTTAGAGTACTCTTTACCCCTTTTAATGTTAACCAGCCTTTTTATTTTAAATTTTCCTTGTTCAAAATATTGCTATGGTTTCTGCCTCCTGATTGGACACTGACTGATACAGCAGAAAACACCAAATAGTGACATAGCTGTTTGAGTAGGCACTTAGGGTGACTTAAATTTTAGCTTGTCGAGAAACCAGCAACAGGGAGAAATAATAATGAAAATACTACGCCCCCTGCCACAACAGATCTGCTCTGCATTTTCTATCTACATTGCTTTTCTAGGTAAGTCCATTCAGGCTTTAAATGCTATCTATGCACCTTTGACCGAATTTATATTTCCAGCTCCATTGTCCCTCCTGAAATCCAGACTTGTATATCTGCCTACCTACTTGACATCTCCACTCTGAGGTCTAATAGACGTCTCAAATTTAATGTGCTGAATACAGAGCAGGATCTTTCCCCCAGTCTTCTCCATCTCAGCAAAGGGCACTGTCATCCACCCAATACAACTTAAGAGAATACTCAAGAGACACCCTTATCCTCTCTTTTATTGATCTTCCACATTCAATTCATATCTAAGTCCTGTGGACTTTACCTCTAAAACATGTCCCATACCCATCTGTGTCTTTCCTTCTTTACTACTGGTCTCCAAGCCACTAACAACTTTTGCCTGGACTTCTGCAGTGACCTCCTAACTAGTATTCTTGCTTCCACTATTGCCACCTGCTTTTCCTGGGCCTAAAGATGGTGCTGAGTTTTTCTTAGATCTCCATTATCTGTTTTAGACTTAGTTAGTTTTTAACTATTGTGCAAAAAAAACTTGTTGTTTTTTTTTTTTTTTTTGTGCCCCTTGATACCCTTCCATATTGCTGCCACCCACCAACATTATTTGAAGTCAAGGACTTTGGGACTTGCCTTGTCCGCACTACTTCTTACCATAATCACAGGCAACTTCAGGGCCTCTGTGGGCAGCTTTTCCAAGTTCCTGTCCTCAAGGTTCTTATTGACCTGTAGCATGTCAGCAGGGACACTATGATATAGTGGATTTGAATCCCAGTTTCCTTACTTTCTGTGTAACTTTGAAAACATTGCTTAACCTTTTTGTCTCTTTTTCCTCATTTGTAAAATGGAGATAATAGTATGGGGTTTTGTAAAGATTAGATAAGAAATAATGCATAATTACCAATGCCTGGCAGATAGTAAACATTCCACAAATGCTAGCTATTAATTATTATTTAATCATAGATCTACTTAATAATATATGCTATTGTTAGTTTTTTCAATTAAGCAACTCCTCTAAAAGCTACACCTTTATTTAATAGTCTTGCCCCCTGAAACTTTAACTTAAATATTAAGTGCCAAAAAAGGGGCACTGACCATGATTTCCTAGTGTGTTCAGTATACTTTAAAAAAACAAAACAAAACATCAAAACTTCAACTCCAGTGGTTCTTAGTAGTAGTATACATCAGATTCACCCCCAGGTTGCTTTTTAAAATGTCTGGGACTAACTTCTGGAAGTTTGAATAAAAGGGATGAGAGTGAGTTACTGTAAAGGAGAGGCTAAACCTGCTTATAATTGTGCCTAAGAGCCTCCCCCTGAGTACCTCTTTGTTGCTCAGATGTGTCCCTCTCTCTAGCTAAGCCAACCTGGCAGGTGAACTCACTGCCCTCCCCTCTACTGCCCTCCCCTCTAAGTGGAACCTGACTCCCAGGGGTGTAAATCTCCCTGGCAACGTGGGATATGACTCCTGGGGATGAATCTGGACCTGACATCGTGGGATTGAGAACATCTTCTTGACCAAAAGGGGGATGCAGAATGAAACAAAATAGTTTCAGTGGCTGAGAGATTCTAAACAGAGTTGAGAGGTCACTCTGATGGGCACTCATACACACTATATAGATAGCCTTTTTTAGGTTTTAAGGTATTGGAGTAGCTAGAAGTAAATACCTGAAACTATCAAACTGCCACCCAGTAGCCCTGACTCTTGAAAATGATTGTATAACAATTTAGCTTACAAGGGGTGACAGTGTGATTGTGAAAGCCTTGTGGATCACATTCACTTTATCCAGTGTTTGGATGGATGAGTAAAAAAATGGGGACAAAAACTAAATGAAAAATAGGGTGGGCGGGGGATGATTTGGGTGTTCTTTTTAACTTTTATTTCTTATTTTTACTTTTTCTGGTATAAGGAAAATGTTCAAAAAATAGATGGGGTGATGAATGCACAACTATATGATGATACTGTGAAGAGTTGATTGTATACCATGGATGATTATATGATATGTGAATATATCTCAATAAAACTGAATTTTTTTTTAAAAAAAGGGATGAAGGTGGGGATGGGGGATGGCACCAAGTATCTCTGTTCTGATCACCTTCACTCTCTCCCTTTTCTTCAAGTTAATCATCACCTTGCTTTCACTGCCTTTCCTCACCAGAGCCTCCCTCATTAAGCAGTACCTTAGGCATTTTCTCAGGACCACCCTTAATTAAATATCCTCACTCCCTTTCTATCTTGCTTCATTGGCTCTGCTAACCCTAACCTAAGATGAATCCAGTCCAGTCTACCTTCAGCCTGGTCTTCTGAAAGCCACATCTCTTTAGCTATGTGACATTCTTTCATGTGATAATTTGGCTCTTTAGTCTTTGTCATTCATATTAGAATATCTGACCCTTACACGTCACAGGAGGCATTTGAGTATTTTAGTTACTAGTGATTCCAAAAGTGACTTCATTGTCAGGTAATTGCAGTTATACATGATCTCTGTGGTACTATCAATTATATCTGATTCATTTTTACACATGTGGTATTAATGGTATTATTAATGTCTCATAAATGAGAAAACTGAGGCACAGAATGTTAAATAATTAGTGACATCAGCTTGCAGGCATAATTCTTTTTGAACTTTGAAAGGCAAGCTATTTTTCTCTGTATTAATTCTGTTTTGTGAATTGGTGTATGGCTTAGCATCACAGTTTTTAAAGAATTTGTGTTGGGGATTGTTTTTATTTTCGTTTTGAGATGTGAGCTGTCCTGACCAATACTAAGCTATAATTTTCATGGGGGGATTTATTAGTATGTTAGAGAGTATGTGAGTGTGTATGTGTGTGTGTTTGTGTAGTAGGTAATAATCTTTGGCTTTGGTTTTTAATAAGAATTTTAAAAATTCAGTTACAACTGGAATTTTTTTCCCAGTTTTTATTCAGTTGTCCTTCCTTCCCTTTGGGAATAGAGGATCTGCCCCAATTCTTTTTTGAGAATTCATTTCACAGAACAGTGTGTTAAAATATTTTTGTTCTTCTAATCAGACGCAGTGTAAGAACTGGCAGACATCTGTAGCTTCTGTTCTTTAACATGCTGCTAATCCTATTCCTTGGTTAAGATAATTAGCTCCCTTATTATATTTACTGGTCCTGGAATAGCAGGTTATGATCAAGATAGTTACTTTATAAATAAAATAAGTGAATTTTTCTCTACAAACATTTATCCTGATTTTGTTACTCATTTAAATTTTCCACAGTGATCTTTGAAGTATGTTGTAGAAGAAGAATACCATAGATACTAGAAATTAAATTTATTGTTGAATAACATTTGGATTATTACAAAATTCAGCATGACTTCATTGCTATCTCAGGGTAATTTGATTAAAAAGGTTTACCCAGCTACCTTCACTTTTTTGATTTAGTATACCATGTGACTCTTGGTAATTGACATTTAGTTTGAAAATTAATTTTGGCTAAGTTCTGATTGAGAGATAAGACATGTACTGGATTAATGCTTAATGTTTGCACCTTCAAAGTATTTAGAAATGGATAATTGGAACCATTTGTAAACATTATATGAGATGTCTATTAAAATATACTCAATGTTTAAAGTACAGTACATATGTGATTTTCCTATACTTGATAAAGAAGAAAACCACAATATTGGAAGGATAGTGTAGAAAGGGGAGAGAAAGGAAAAGTTGGGAAATTCTGAATATGTGATAACAAATACAATATAACATTTCCCATTTTAACCCCTTCCTAGTATACAATTCATGGGTGTTAATTACATTCACGATGCTGTGCTACCTTCACCACCATCCATTACCAAAACTTTTGCATTACCAAACAGAAACTCTGTACCAATTAAGTATTAGCTCCCCTTTCTTCACCCTCACCCCTGGTACTCTGTAATCTAATTTCGGTTTCTATGTCAGTGTATATTTTGATAATTTAAACCAATCATATTTACTAGATTAATTTACTTTACATAAAGCAGACAAGTAAGGTACATTTTATATAAACAACTTATTTTTATTTGCAAGTGTATTAACATTTATGCTTTCCCACTGCATAGGCTTACATATCTAGTATTTTCCATTTATGTGGCAGAGATGACATTACAGGAATTTGAAACATCCTGTTCTGGTTTGCTAATGCTGCTGTTATGCAAAAGACCAGAAATGGATTGGCTTTTATAAAGGGGATTTATTATGTTACAAAATCACAGTTCTAAGGCTATAGAAGAGTCCAAACTAGGGCATCAGCAAGAGGATACCTTCACTGAAGAATGGCCAATGGCGTCTGGAACACCTCTGTCAGCTGGGAAGGCACATGGCTGACATCTGCAGTTCCTTTGCTCCCGGGTTGCATTTCAAAATGGCTTTCTCCAAAATGTCTCTGGGTTCCTCTTAGCTTAGCATCTCCAAACGTCTTTCTTTCTGCATCTCCAAGCATCTCTAAGCATCAGCAAGCATCTCGGTTGGCTCCTAGCTTAGTATATCCTGGGTGTTTTGTCCTCTTTTAGCGTCTCTGGAGCAAACCCTAGGCCAGCATCTCAAAGCTTCAGCAAGCAGCTGAGTCTGCTCCTTTTAAAGGACTCCAGTAAACTAATCAAGACCTATGCTGAGTGGGTGGGGCCATTCCTCCATGGAAATACTCTTATCAAAAGTATCACCTACAGCTGGGTGAGTCACATCTCCATGGAAACAACCTTATCCAAATATCCCGCAAGATTGGATTAGAACATGGCTTTTGGTGGTGTGTGCGCATCATATATCCAAACCAGCACACGTCCATTTATGCAGTTGTGGAGCCTGAAGACTTCCCATATTACCTCTTTTTTTTTTTTTTTTAATCTTCATTTTATTGAGATATATTCACATACCACGCAGTCATACAAAACAAATCGTACTTTCGATTGTTCACAGTACCATTACATAGTTGTACATTCATCACCTAAATCAATCCCTGACACCTTCATTAGCACACACACAAAAATAACAAGAATAATAACTAAAGTGAAAAAGAGCAATTGAAGTAAAAAAGAACACTGGGTACCTTTGTCTGTTGTTGTTTCCTTCCCCTATTTTTCTACTCATCCATCCATAAACTAGACAAAGTGGAGTGTGGTCCTTATGGCTTTCCCAATCACATTGTCACCCCTCATAAGCTACATTTTTATACAATTGTCTTCGAGATTCATGGGTTCTGGGTTGTAGTTTGATAGTTTCAGGCATCCACCACCAGCTACCCCAATTCTTTAGAACCTAAAAAGGGTTGTCTAAAGTGTGCGTAAGAGTGCCCACCAGAGTGACCTCTCGGCTCCTTTTGGAAACTCTCTGCTACTGAAGCTTATTTCATTTCCTTTCACATCCCCCTTTTAGTCAAGAAGATGTTCTCCATCCCACGATGCTGGGTCTACATTCCTCCCCGGGAGTCATATTCCACGTTGCCAGGGAGATTCACTCCCCTGGGTGTCTGATCCCACGTAGGGGGGAGGGCAGTGATTTCACCTTTCAAGTTGGCTTAGCTAGAGAGAGAGGGCCACATCTGAGCAAGAAAGAGGCATTCAGGAGAAGGCTCTTAGGCACAATTATAGGGAGGCCTAGCCTCTCCTTTTTGTTTTCTTGTTTATTTAAAATTGTTTTATAGGCTAACATATGGTGTATCCTAGAGAATGTTCTATGTGCATCTGAGACAAAGGTGTGGTATATTGTTGATGAGTGGAGTGTTCTGAATATATCTGTTATGTCAAGTTGGTTTATAGTGTCATTCAAGTCCTCTGTTTCCTTATTGACCTATTGAGATGCTCTATCAATTATTAAAAGTGGTGTATTCCTGAAACTCAGAGCTAGAGCTCGGCAGCTACGAATGTCAGCATGGCCTCATACAGCAACTGTTAAAAAATGCTGAAAAAGAGTTCAGACTTCAATTAGAATTATAAATGAACAGGATCTGGTAAAGAGTAAGGCAAATCAGGCCAAAGGGTAAAGAACAATACTGACTGTTTTAAAACTTCAATTTCTACATGAGACCAAGGGGAGAGAGGTTTATTTGGGGTAGGATCTATATTTTCTGCACCATACTAAATAATTTAACTTGCATGGTCAGTTTATTCAAATACCACAATTACATGGAACTTTGAATAGGAAGTGAAATCTGATAGGCTGTACAGGTTAGTGTAAAATCCTGATACATCCCAAAGTAATTTTGGCAGAGAATAAAAATATATTTGTAGGGCCCCCCTGAGGAACTGGGGAAAAATGCAGAAATGTGGACTTCCCCACCTGGGTTATTACTGATATTCTCACAAACTTTGAGGACTAACAATTTAGTAGGATGAGCCCTTAATCTTGGGGCTTGCCCTTATGAAGCTTGTTACTGCAAAGGAGAGGCTAAGCCTACTTATACTAAGCCTAAGGTCTCCCCCAGAGAACCTCTTTGTTGCTCACATATGGTCCTTTCTCTCTCTCTAAGCCTATGCAGCAGGTGAACTCACTGCCCCCCCACCACATGGGACATGACTCCCAGGGGTGGAGATCTCCCTGGCAACATGGGACATGACTCCTGGGGATGAGCCCAGACCCAGCATCGTGGGATTGAGAACATCTTCTTGACCAAAAGGGGGAAGCAAAATGAAACCAAATAAAGTTTCAGTGGCTGAGAAATTTCAAATGGAGTCGAGATGTCACTCTGGAGGGCATTCTTATGCGCTATATAGATATCTGTCTTTAGTTTTTTGTGTATTGTAATAGCTAGAAGGAAATATCTGAAACTGTCAAACTGCATCCCAGTAACCTTGATTCTTGAAAGTGATTGCATAACTATGTAGCTTATATGGTATGACTGTGTGATTGTGAAAACGTTGGGGCTCACACTCCCTTTATTTAGTGTATGGACAGATGAGTAGAAAAATAGGAACAAAAAATAAATGAAAAATAGGGTGGGATGGGGGATGGAATGTTTTAGGTGTTCTTTTTTACTTTCATTTTTATTTCTTTTGGAATAAGGAAAATGTTCAAAAATTGATCTGGTGAATGCACAGCTATATGACGGTACTGTGAATAATTGATTGTACACTGTGGATGATTGTAGGGTATGTGAATATACTTCAATAAAACCGTATTTGAAAAAAGTGGTGTATTGAGGTCTCCAACTATTATTATTATTTTTTTTAAACTTTGTTTTTCAAACTTTATTATAGTTTGTAGGTGTATTTTTTAAATTTTATTTTGAAATAAATTCATAGTTACATGAATAGTTGCAAAAACAGTACTAGCCCCATACACAGAATTCCATCTTACCCTGACCCCCCTTCCCCGATAGCTCAATCCACCAACTTTAACATGCTGTCACATCACTATTTCTTTCCCTCCCTCCCTCCCTGTCATCCATCATATATTTCTCTGTCTTCTGAACATATGAGTTAGCTGCACACATCCTTGAACATACACTGTAATTCACGTATGTACTTCCCATGAACAAGAACATTGTTTTATGTAATTCCATTAAGCACAGCTAAGAAGTACAAGAGATTCAACAATGATACAATGCTTACATTCTATATTTCCTTTTCCTTATGTCTCAACTGTGTCCCTCCACCCTCCAATCCCATCCAAGTTCATCCTTAGCATTCAATTGTCATCTAGTTAGACTGTATTTTTTTTTTCCTTTTTTCAATTGTGGAGACATATATACAGCCTAAATCTTCCCATTCCACCCTCTCCCTAGCCTTCCATTAGTGGGATTAATCACATTTAGAATGATATTATGCTCTTTCCCACCATCCATTGCTAGAAATTTCCCTGCACCTCAAACAGCAACCCTACACTCCTTTCTTAACTTCCCATTGCCCCTTCCCCCATTTCTCTTAACCCAAACTCTAATTTCATCTCTATGGTTATATTCTCTGATAATTTCTTTGTGTTTACTGTGGGGCTTAAAATTAACCTCTTAAATCCCTATCAATCTTGTTTTTCTTTGATACCACCTTCACTTCAATAGGACACATAAACTATGTTCCTATACTCCTTCATTTCCCCACCTTTATATAGTTGTCTAAAATTACATATTTTACATTGAGTTCGAAACCACTGATTTGTCCTTAGAGTTTGTGTATTTTTTATCATGTAGGAAGTAAATAGTGGAGTTATAGTTCAAAAATTATTGACTTCTATTTGTATTCCATTGTGTTTGGAGAATGTTCTTTGAGTATATTCAGTTTTGTTTTTTTTGATTTCTTGAGGCTTGTTTCATGTCCCAGCTTATGATCCCTTCTGGAGAAAGATCTGTGATCACTAGAGAAAAATGATGTCCTGGTGATTTGGGATGTAAGGTACTATATATGTCTGTTAAAATTCTCTATATCTCTATCTCCTTTCTGTTGTTTCTCTGTTGGTAGGGCTTCCTTTAGAATCTGAAGTAGGGCAGGTCTTTTATTGGCAAAGTCTCTCAGCATTTGTTTGTCTGTAAAAAATTTAAGCTCTCCCTCAAATTTGAAGGAGAGTTTTGCTGGATAAAGTATTCTTGGCTGGAAATTTTTCTCTCTCAGAATTTTAAATATGTCATGCCACTGCCTTCTTGCCTCCATGGTGGCCTCTGAGTAGTCACTACTTAGTCTTATGCTGTTTCCTTTGTATGAGGTGAATTCCTTTTCTCTTGCTGCTTTCAGAACTTGCTCCTTCTCTTCAGTATTTGAGAGTCTGATCAGAATATGTCTTGGGGTGGGTTTATTTGGATTTATTCTATTTGGAGTTTGCTGGGCATTTATGCTTTGTGTGTTTATATTGTGTAGAAGGTTTGAGAAGTTTTCCCCAACAATTTCTTTGAGTACACTTTCTAGACCTTTACCCTTCTCTTCCCCTTCTGGGACACCAATGAATCTTAAGTTTGGATGTTTTATCTATCGTATCCCTGAGATCCATTGCGATTTTTTCAATTTTTTTCTCCATTCTTTGTTTTGTTCTTTCATTTTCTGTTCTGTGGATTTCTAGGACACTGAGATGTTGTTCAGCTTCCTCTGGTCTTGTATTGTGAATATCCAGAGTCTTTTTAATTTGGCCAACAGTTTCTTTTATTTCCGTAAGATCTTCTATTTTTTTATTTACTCTTGCAGTGTCTTCTTTATGCTCTTCTAGGGTCTTTTTTATAGCACTTATATCCTGGGCCATGGTCCTCTTGATGTCCTTTAAATCTGTTGCCATGTTTTCGTTCTTTGATTGTAGTTCTTTAATTAAATTTGCGAAGTATAACGTTTCTTCCGAAATCTTGAGTTGTGTGTTTGGAGCTGGATTCTCCATATCATCTGGTTTTATCATGTGCATTAAGATTTTCTGTTGTTTTTGGCCTCTTGGCATTTGTTTTGCTTGATAGGGTTCTTTCAAGTTGTATCAAAAAAAAGGGATATCGATCTAATTTTTCAGAGACACAGTTTGGTGACGTACACTTTCTCTAAGTAACCAGCAGATGGTGTCTGTGAGCCACCTATATCCCTCCAGTCAGTTCTCGCGTAGTGAGGTGAAATGATTCTTGTGTGTTCAGTTGGAGAGCTCAGCCTGGGCGCGCCGCTGGAGTCGCCTGCCCTGAATGTGGGGCGTGCGCACGGGTGGCCAGGGAGGAAGGGCAGCTCTCTCTCGGTGTCCCATAAGTCACCGGACTTGGCGTAGCGCCCCTGGGTTCTCCTAGCGGATCCCCTCTCCCAGCCACGATCTTCCCTCAGCCGAGAGAAAATGCCGTGCTACGTCATCAGTGTGTGCCGTCCCTCTAGGGAAGCCCTGGGCCGCTTGGCTGTACCTCGGGGCTCTCAGCTCGTTTCAGAATGCAGAATGTGTGAGGCTGTCTTTACTGCAACGCCTTGTGGGCTGAGAGCAGCTGAGGTTTTCTCCACAGAGAGAGAGCGAGAGACAGACTATTTCCCCCGATTCTTCCAAGGTCAGTTGTCACCAAAAGCCTCTGTCTGCTTGTTGAGGCTTCGCTGTCTGTATTGAGCAGTTATTATTAAAACCTCACTTGGAGCTGGGCTGAGAGAGTGCACGGCGCGGCTTCCGTGAGGGAGGGGCTCCCAGCTCTAGGTTCTCGGCTCTCAGCACGGGTCCGCAATTTTACTTACAGATTTTATGCTGTGATCTCGGGCATTCCTCCCAATTCATGACGGTGGAAGTTGAGTGTACTGTCACGTTTGTCTCCCCGCTACCATTCCAGGTTATTTACTGGTTTTTTGTTCATTTATGAATTGTTCTGGGGGAGACTAAGTCTTCCACTTCTTTCTGTGCTGCCATCTTCCCAGAATCTCCCAACTATTATTTTAGAACTGTCTCTCTCTCTTCAATTCTATGTTTTCTTCATATATTTGGGGACTTGTCATATATATGTTTATAATTGTCATATGTTCTTGATGAATTGACTGTTTTATCAATATATCATATCCTTCTTGTAAAAATATTTGACTTAAAATCTGTTTTGTCTGATATTAATATAGCTGCCTCAGCTCTCTTTAGATTGCTGTTTGCATGGAATATCTTTTTCCATCCATTTCAACCTATTTTTGTCTTGGGTCTAATATGAGTCTCTTGTAAGCAATATATAGCTGGGTCGTGTTTGTTTATGTAATCCATTCTGCCAGTCTCTGTTTTGTATTTGGTGAGTTTAATCCATTTACATTTAGAGTGATTACTGATAATGCAGACTACTTCTGCTATTTTGCCACTTGTGGTCTATATGTCTTTTATCCTTTTTTTCCCTCTATTCCTCCAATTTTGCCTTCTTTTTTTAATGCATATTTTATTGAGTTATATTCACGCACTATTTAATCCATCCAAAGTATACAGTCAGTGGCTCACAGTATCATCACATAGTTATGCAATCATCAGCACAGTCGATCTTAGAACGTTTTCATTACTCCAAAAAGACAAATGACACATAGACATAAAAAGGTAAACCCAAACACTCCATACCCCTTATCCCCACCTATTGTTGACCCCTAGTATTGGTGTGGTACGTTTGTTACTGTTGATGAAAGAATATTAATATATTGCTGTTGATTATAGTCCATAGTTTGCAATAGGTATACATTTTTCCCATATACCACTCTATTATTGACTCTTAGTACAAGTGTCATAAGTTTGTTCTGTTTCATGAAAGAACTTACTTACATTTTTTTTAAATTAAATTCAGTTTTATTGAAATACATTAACACACACCATACAATCATCCATGGTATACAATCCACTGTTTACTTACATTTTAGTGTTAATCATAAACATCATCCACTACAAGATTCTCTGTATTATGCCTTCCCATATTTAAACCTCTAATTTTCCTTCTGGTGACATACATGACTCTAAACAACCCCTTTTAATCACATTCACAGGCGATTCAGCACTGTCACTTCTAATCCCAATAATGTGCTACTGTCACCTCTATCCATTTCCAAACATTTAAGTTCAACCTATTTAGAAGTACTTATTAGGCAACCACTCCCCATTCTCTAGCCTCATTATATTTCTTGGTAACCTATATTCTAAATTTTATGAGTTTATATATTATAATTAGTTCATATTAGTGAAATCATACAATATTTGTCCCTTTGTTTTCACTTAACTTCACTCAGCATTATATCCTCGAGGTTCATCCAGGTTGTCATGTGCTTCAGAATTTTATTCCTTTTTAATGCTGGGTAATATTCCATTGTGTATATATATACACACATTTTGTTTATGTTTTCATCAGTAGATGGACATTTGGATTGTTCCCATCTTTTGTCAATTGTGTATAATGCTGCTATGAACATCGGTGTGCAAGTATCTGTTTGCGTCCCTGTTTTCAGATCTCCTGGGTATAGACTGAGTAGTGGGATTGCTGGGTTGTAGGGCAACTCTATATTAAGTTTTCTGAGGAACCATCAAACCGTCTTCCACAGTGGCTGTACCATTTCACCTTCCCACCAGCAGTGAAAAAGTGTTCCTATTTCTCCACATCCTCCCCAACACTTGTAGTTTCCTTTTTGTTTAATAGCAGCCATTTTAATGGCTGTAAGATGATACCTCATTGTGGCTTTGATTTGCATTTTCCTAATAGCTAGTAAAGATGAGTATCTTTTCATGTGCTTTTTAGCCATTTGTATTTCCTCTTCGGAGAAATATCTGTTCATGTCTTTTGCCCATTTTATAATTGGGTTGTTTGTCTTTTTTATTGTTGAGTTGTAGGATTTCTGTTTATATTCTGGATATCAAACCCTTATCAGATATGTAGTTTCCAAATATTTTCTCCCATTGAGTTGGCTGCCTCCTCACCCTTTCGATGAAGTCCTTTGAATCACAGAAGTATTCCATTTTGAGGAGGTCCTATTTATTTATGTTTACTTTCATTTCTTATGCTTTGGGTGTAAGGTCTAAGAAGCCACCTCCTTTCACTAGTTCTTTTTTTTAAAAAGCAGTTTTATTGAGATATTCGCATACCATACAATCCATCCAACGTGTACAATCACTGGCTTTCAGTACCATCACAAAGCTGTGCATTCATCACCACAGTCAACCTTAGAACATTTTCATTACTCCAAAAAGAAAAATCCCAGCCACCCCAGCAGTCACCCCTCAATCCCTCCAACCCTCCCCAGCCCTATGTATACACCCACCCGACTCTGTCTCTATAAACCTATTTAAAATTACATTTTATATAAATAGTAATCATATAATATGTTGTACTTTGGTTTCTTTCACTTAGCATAATTTTTTTTTCAATTTTGTTATTTTTTAAATAGTTTTATTGAGGTATATTTACATACCCTACAATCATCCAAGTGTACAGTCACCTGTTCGCAGTACCATCATATAGTTGTGCGTTCATCACCAGAATCCACTTTTGAACATTTTCCTTACTCCAAAATCAATCAATAAATAAATAAAAGTTAAAAAGAACACCCAAAACATTCCATCTCCTCCATCCCACCCTATTTTTCATTTAGTTCTTGTCCCCATTTTTCTGCTCATCTGTCCATACACTAGAGAAGTGGAGTGTATCAGTAATTCTTGAAGATGTTTTCCTTTATTTTCTTCTAGGATCTTTGTGGTACTGACTCTTATATTTAAGTCTTTGATCTATTTTGAGTTAATTTTTGTATAAGGTATGAGGGGTAGGGATCTTCTTTCATTCTTTTGGATATGTTTCCTTTTTTTTTTTCTTTTTTTTCTTTTTTTTTTTAGTATACTATTTTGTTTCCCTCTTCATTTCATTTTGTAAAATTTTTTTAGTTATTTTCTTAGTGGTTACCATGAAGATTACACTTAGCATCCTAAATTTGTACCAAAGTAGTTGTAATTGATAAAACTTAGCTTCAATAGCAAACATTAACTCTGCTCCTGTCCTGTTCTATAGCCTGCCATGCTTTATGTTGTCACTGCCTCAAATTGCGTCTTCATACACTGTCTGTCCATTAACGTAGATTTGTAATTACTGTTTTATGCATTTGTCTTTTAAATTATATAGGAAATAAAAAGAGTTACAAATTCAAAATACAATAATATTACCTTTTATATTTACTTATGTACTTACTATTACCAGAGAGCTTTATTTCTTTTCTTGGCTTCAAGTTACCATCTCGAGTTCTTTTGTTTCAACCCAAAGGATTCCTTTTAACATTTTTTTTAGGGCAGATTTACTAGTGACAAATTCCCTAAGCCTATGTTTATCTGAATATGTCTTAGTTTCTCCTTCATTTTTTTAAATTCAATTTTATTGAGATATATTGACATACCATACAATCACCCAAAGTGTACAATCAGTTGTTCACAGTACCATTATATAGTTGTGCATTCATCACAATTAATATTTCAACATTTTCATTACTGCAAAAATAATAAGAATAAAAATTAAAGTAAAAAAGAAGACCCAAAACATTCCATCCCCCCATCCTTCCCTATTATTCATTCACTTTTTGTCCCCGTTTATGTACTCATCTGTCCATACAGTGGATAAAGGGACTGTGAGCCACAAGGTTTTCACAGTCACACAGTCACACAGTGAAAGCTATATAGTTATACAATCATCTTCAAGAATCAAGGCTACTGGGTTGCAGTTTGATAGTTTCAGGTATTTCCTTCTAGCTATTCCATTACACTGAAAACTAAAAAGGGATATCTATATAATGCATGAGAATAACCTCCAGAATGTCCTCTCGACTCCATTTGAAATCTCTTGGCCACTGAAACTGTATTTTGTTTCGTTTCTCTTCCCCCTTTTGGTCAAGAAGGCTTTCTCAATCCCTCGATGCTGGGTCCAGGTTCATCACTGGGAGTCATGTCCCATGTTGCCAGGGAGATTTACACCCCTGGGAGTCATGTCCCACTGTGCCAGTTTGAATGTAGTATGTCCCCCAGAAAAAGCCATATTCTTTGATGCAGTCTTGTGGGGCAGACATAATAGTGGGGATTAAGTTTGGATTAGGTTGTTTGCATGGAGATGTGCCCCACCCAACTGTAGATAACTGATGGGTTATTTCCATGGAGGCGTGGCCCCACCCATTCAGGGTGGACCTTGATCAGTGGAGCCATAGAAACGTGCTGACTCAAAGAGAAGAAACTCAGTGCAGCTGTGAGTGATGTTTTGAAGAGGCGCAAGCTTGCCAGAGAGGAACGTCCTGGGAGAAAGCCAGTTTGAAACCAGAACTTTGGAGCAGACACCAGCCACATGCCTTCCCAGCTAACACAGGTTTTCCAGATGCCATTGGCCATCCTCTGGTGAAGGTACCCGATTACTGATGTGTTACCTTGGACACTTTATGGCCTTAAGACTACGACTGTGTAGCCAAATAAACCCCCTTTTTATAAAAGCCAGTCCATCTCTGGTGTTTTGTGTTCCGCAGCATTAGCAAACTAAAACACCCACGTAGTGGGGAGGGCAGTGAGTTGACCTGCAAAGTTGACTTAGAGAGAAAGAGGCCACATCTGAGCAACAAAAGATGTTCTCTGGGGGTGCCTCTTAGGTTCAATTATAAGTGGGCTTAGCTTCTCCTCTGTAGCAACAAGCCTCATAAGGGCAAGCCCCAAGATTGAGGGCTTGGCCTTCTAAATTGGTAGTCCCCAGTGCTTGTGAGAATATTGGTAATTCCCCAGGTGGGGAAGTTTATTATTTCCACATTTTTCCCCAGATGCTCAAGGAGGCTTTGCAAATACATTTTTATTGTCTGCTCAGATTACTCTGGGATGTATCAGGGTTTCACATTAACCTGTAGTACAAGCCATCCAGATCTCACTCCCTATTCAAAGTTCCATGTAATTATAATGTTTGCATGAACTGACCATAACAAGTTCAATCATAAAGTGTGCTACAGAAAATATAGACTTTGCATCAAACAAACACCTCTTCCTTTGGTCTCGCACAAAAGTTGATATTTCAAAATGCCATTACTGGTATAATCACATAGTTTTACATTCACCACCACAAAACGTATGAGGACATTTCTGTTTCTTCCACAAATAGAGAGGAAGAGGAGAAAAAAGAAAAAAGAAAAAAAAATGACTAAAAGAAAAAATAAAAATAAAAATAAGATACAATAAAAAGTTCAGACAATACTACTAATGCTGAGAGTCCCCTACCTCTACCCTATATCCCCCTCTCATAGACACTCAGCTTTGTATATATTGCCTCTGTTACAGTTAATGGAAGCATACAACAATGTCACTGTTAACTATAGACTCTGGTTTGCATTGATTATATTTTCCCCCCAATACCATCCCATTTTCAACACATTACAAAGTTGGCATTCATTTGTTCTCCCCCATGTGAAAACATTCTCACATTTATACATCTAATCACAATCATTGACCACTCTAGGTTTCACTAAGTCACACATTTCCAGTCATCATCCTCCATCTGTCCTTCCAGTGTCATACCTACCCTTAACCTTCCTCTGTCAACCATACTCACGGTCATCTTTCTTCAGTGTACTTAAATATTGTGCTACCATTACACAGTATTGTGCTATCCGTTTCTGGATTTATACAGTCAGTCCTCTTGAGCAGTCTATTCTCCTTCAGCATCAAATGCCTGATCACTACCCTCTTTTATCTCCTTGTATCTTCATTTCTACACTCTTCTCCAAACCTCTCTCTCCTGTCTTTTCCTATCCGTCTGTAGCACTCCCTTTAGTATTTCTTGTAGAGGAGAGTTCACAACTCTCTGTGTCTGTTTATCTGTTAATATTTTAAACTCTCCCTCATTTTTGAAGGACAGTTTTGCCAGACATAGGTTTCTTGGTTGGCAGTTTTTCTTTTTCAGTATCTTGAATATGTCATACCACTGCCTTCTCACCTCCATGGTTTCTGCTGAGAGATCCGCACTTAGTCTTATCGCGCTTCCGTTGTATGTGATATATTGCTTTTCTCTTTCTGCTTTCAGAATTCTCTTTTTATCTTTGACATTTGAAAATCTGATTAGTAAGTGTCTTGGAGTAGGTCTGTTTGGGTCAGTTCTGTTTGGGGTACGCTGCACTTCTTGGACTTGTAATTTTATGTCTTTCATAAGAGTTGGGAAATTTTCATTTATTAATTCCTCTATTATTATTTCTGCCCCTTTTCCCCCCTCTTCTCCTTCTGGGACACCTATAACATATATTTTGTGCTTCATGTTGTCATTCAGTTCCAAGACCCTACTCATATTTTTCTTTTCTTTTTCCTATCTGTTCTTTTGTGTGTACGATTTCAGATGTTCTGTCTTCTAGTTCACTGATCCTTTCTTCTGCCTCTCTAAGTCTGTTTTATGTCTCCATTGTGTTTTTTTTATTTTGAAATAAATTCAAAGTTATAGGAACAGTTGCAAAAACAATACTAACCCCATACAAAGAATTCCATCATACCCTGACCCCCCTCCCCCGATAGCTCCATCCACCAACCTTAACATGCTGTCACATTGTTATTTCTTTCCCTCCCTCCCTCCCTATCATCCATCATCTATTGCTCCGTCTTCTGAACATATGAGAGCTAGCTGTACACATCCTTGAACATACACTGTAATTCGTGTATACACTTCCCATGAACAAGAACATTCTTTTATGCAATCCCATTAAGCGCAGCTACGAAGTACAAGAGATTCAACAATGATACAAAGCTTACATTCTATATTTGCTTTACCTTATGTCTCAGCTGTGTCCCTTTGGGCCGCCTGTCCTCTATCCTCCAATCCCATCCAAGTTCATCTTTGGCATTCAATCATCATCTATTTAGACTGTCTTTTTTTTATTTTTGTTTTTATTTTTTTCAGTTGTGGAAACATATATACAGCCTAAATCTTCCCATTCCACCCCCTCCCTAGCCTTCCATTAGTGGGATTAATCACATTTAGAATGATGTTATGCTCTTTCCCACCATTCATTGCTAGAAATTTCCCTTCACCTCAAACAGCAACTCCACCCTCATTTCTTAACTCCCCATTGCCCCTTCCCCCATTTCTCTTAACCCAAACTCTACATTTCATCTCTATGGTTATATTCTCTGATAATTTCTTTGTGTTTGCTGTGGGGGTTAAAATTAACCTCTTAAATCCATATCAATCTTGTTTTTCTTTGATACCACCTTCACTTCAACAGGACACATAAACTATGTTCCTATACTCCTCCATTCCCTCCCCCTTTATATAGTTGTCTAAAATTACATATTTTACATTGAGTTCGAAACCACTGATTTGTCATTAGAGTTTGTGTAATTTATATCTCATAGGAAGTAAATAGTGGAGTTATAGTTCAAAAATTATTGACTTCTATTTGTATTCCATTGTGTTTGGAGAATGTTCTTTGAGTATATTCAATTTTTTTTTTTTAATTTCTTGAGGCTTGTTTTATGTCCCAGCTTATGGTCCCTTCTGGAGAAAGATCCGTGACCACTAGAGAAAAATGAGTGTCCTGGTGCTTTGGGATGTAAGGTACTATATATTTCTGTTAAAATTCTCTATATCTCTTTCTCCTTTCTGTTGTTTCTCTATTGGTAGGGCTCCCTTTAAAATCTGAAGTAGAGCAGGTCTTTTATTGGCAAAGTCTCTCAGCATTTGTTTGTCTGTGAAAAATTTAAGCTCTCCCTCGAATTTGAAGGAGAGTTTTGCTGGATAAAGTATTCTTGGTTGGAAATTTTCTCTCTCAGAATTTTAAATATGTCATGCCACTGCCTTCTCGCCTCCATGGTGGCTGCTGGGTAGTCACAACTTAGTCTTATGTTGTTTCCTTTGTATGTGGTGAATTGCTTTTCTCTTGCTGCTTTCAGAACTTGCTCCTTCTCTTCAGTATTTGAGAGTATGATGAGAATATGTCTTGGAGTGGGTTTATTTGGATTTATTCTATTTGGAGTTTGCTGGGCATTTATGCTTTGTGTATTTATATTGTGCAGAAGGTTGGAGACGTTTTCCCCAACAATTTCTTTGAATACTCTTTCTAGACCTTTACCCTTCTCTTCCCCTTCTGGGACACCAATGAGTCTTAAGTTTGGACGTTTTATTTTATCTATCATATCCCTGAGATCCATTTCAATTTTTTCGATTTTTTCCTCCATTCTTTGTTTTGTTCTTTCATTTTCTGTTCTGTGGACTTCTAGGACACTGAGATGTTGTTCAGCTTCCTCTAGTCTTGTATTGTGAATATCCAGAGTCTTTTTAATTTGGCCAACAGTTTCTTTTATTTCCATAAGATCTTCTATTTTTTTATTTACTCTTGCAATGTCTTCTTTATGCTCTTCTAGGGTCTTCTTTATGTCACTTATATCCTTAGCCATGGTCCTCTTGATGTCCTTTAAATCCTTTGCCATGTTCTCATTCCTCGATTGTATTTCTTTGATTAATTCTGCGAGGAACTTTGTTTCTTCTGATAACTTGATTTGTGTGTTTGGAGTTGGATTCTCCGTATCGTCTGGTTTTATCATATGCATTGAGATTTTCTGTTGTTTTTGGCCTCTTGGCCTTTAGCTCTGCTCGACAGGGTTCTTTCAATTTGTAAAAAAATAAATCTATCTAATTTTTCAGAAACAGTTTGGTGACGTACATTTTCTCTAACTAACCAGCAGATGGTGTCTATGAGTCACCTATACCTCTCAAGTCAGTTCTCCACCTTGTCCCCACGGTGTGTGGGGAAATGATTCTTGTGGGGTCCAGCCAGAGAACTCAGCCTGGGTGTGTTGCTGGAGCCGTCCGCCCTGAATGCGGGGCGCTTGTACGGGTGGCCAGGGAGGAAGGACAGCCTCAATATTCAAATCCCCCTGGTTTCCGGAGATTCAAGGCCACCACAAGAGTCCAAGCCTTCATTTCATTTCAGCCCCAGCCCCTCTCTCTCGCTGTCCACAAACCACCGGACTTGGCGTAGTGTCCCTGGCTTCTCCGAGCGGGTCCCCCCGCCCAGCCGCAATCCTCCAGGACCTCTGCCGAGGGAATGCCGTGCTATGTCACCAGTGCGCGCTGTCCCTCAAGGGAAGCCCCGGGCTGCTGGGCTGTGCTGGCTCACTTTCAGCCTGATGCAAGAATGGCCGAACGGGGCATCTCCACACCCCTCTCCTCGCACAGTTCCTCCTTCCCAGCTCTGGGAGAACTGGCGGGGCTCTGGGCTGTGGGCGCAGCCCCGGGCAGGAGTTTATCCAGCCCTCCCGGGAGTGAGCTGCTAGCCGCGGGGTTTCTTTCAGCTTCTGGCTCTCCCCTCTGTTCCCCCAGCCCCAGGGATATCTGCAGCAGGCTATCTTCCAGGCCAAACACCGAGAGGCCGGCCCAGCCTCCTCTTGCTGTGTTTTACTGCATGGTTCCCACAATTGCAGCTGCAGCCGCTCCTGGGTTTTTCCCTTTTATTATTTTTTTTTATTAAAAGAGCCCCTCAGTCTCCAGACGCCAAACCCTGGCCTCCCCAGATCGCTGCACTGCTGCAGGACTTCCAGCCAGCTTACTCACTCGTTTCAGAATGGGGACTCCCAGTTTCACCAAGTATACAGCCCCTGGGAACTAGCAGATCTCGTCCAGCTGGCGCATCGCTGTAACCGGTATTCTGGGTCACTCTCTGGTCCTTATCTAGTGTTTTTCATGTCGGTGTTCCTTCACCCTGTCTCACCTAGCCACCATCTTAGTTTCTCCCCCTCCATTGTGTTTTTCATCTCTTCTATTGTGTCTTTCATTCCCATAAATTCTGCCTTTTGTTTTTTCAAGTTTATGAATTCTTCCTTATGGTCACCCAGTATCTTTTTTATATTCTTCATCTCTTTTGTCACATTTTCTTTCAACTTGTTTATTTGATTTAGAAGATTTGTTTGTATATCTTTAATGAGTTGTTTCAACTCCTGAATCCCAATTGAGGTGTTAGTTTGTTCCTTTGACTGGGCCCTGTCTTCGTTTTTCCTGGTGTGGCTCATGATTTTTTTGCTCTCTAGGCATCTGATTTTCTTAATTAGTTTATTCTGGAGGTTGTTTTCTCTCTTTTTCTAATGTTTTCTTGTTGGTTGTCTTTGATCTCTATCTTTTCTTTGTTTCTTTCACTGCCCACTTGTCAGATTGGCTCTGCCCCTCAGTCTTCCCCCCAAAATCAGGCGCCCACCATGGCCTGCCACAGAGATGGGTGGTAGGATCTGGGCACACCAGCAGATTCACTATGTGTGGTAATACAGATCTGCTGGCCAGCAAGACTTGGGTTTGTTTTAAAGCCCTGCTTTAACAGTTGGGTCTTCCATATTTCTCAGCCAAAGTAGGGCCGGGTTTCCTTATAGGGCGTGTAGCGAGCTCCTGCCATCTTAAGAAAGGGTCTGGAGCATCTTTTTAAAAGTTTTTCAATTCCCTTGCAACTTCTGGACTGTCTAGCATATGGTGCTGTTTGGTAACTTAATTGTCCTCAAAGGCTGCTTTGCCTCCGAGCACAGGCGCATCTACACAGGTGAGCTGAAACTGCTGAAACTGCAGGATTCCTATGCCCTCTCTTTGCCAGCCAAAATCTGGCTCAATGTGGGGCTCTACTTGTGGCAGAATACTCCCTCAGCTGGCCCAGTACTCCAGGCATCCCTCAGGCAAGGAAATGGCCACTGGCTGCTGTTTCCCTCAAGGGTAGGGGAAGGGCTTTCAAACCCAGGGCTGCAAACACAGTCTGTCCACATTTTCTCATTCTCTTTGTCCCTCACTGACCTTGTCCTCCGGGTCTTCAAATGATGAGGATATGTCTCACTTCTGTGAGAGATTTTGTAGTCTGTGTCCATGGTGGGAGGGGTCCCGTCTACTGATTCTTTGGCTTTCCCACATGAGACCAGGTGAGGGGGAGGAGAGAGGACCGGCTGGTCTGGGACAGAAGATTCCTACCTGATATTCTTCTCTTTCTTCAGTTCGTCATTTGCAGTCTATATCCTCTTCCCGAGTTTCAGACAATTCAGAGTTGTCCTTTTTGTCATTGAATCTCTGGCGAGGAGTTTGCAGTAGCTGTTTATGTTGCCATGTTGCTGACATCACCCTCTCCCTCATTTTTGAATGATAGTTTTGCTAGATATAGTACTCTTGGTTGACACTTTTTTTTCCAGCTTTTAAATATATCATCTCACTGCCTTCTGACCTCCTTGGCTTCTTATGAAAAATCAGCTGTTATTCTTTTTTTTTTTCCCAAGAGACAAAAAAAATTCATTTTTATTGAGATATATTCACATACCATGCAGTCATACAAAGCTTAATTCAGTTGTTCACAGTACCATTATATAGTTGTGCATTCATCCCCCAAATTAATTTTTCAACATTTTCATTACCCCATACATAAAAATAATAAGAATAAAAATTAAAGTGGAAAAGAACAATTAAAGTAAAAAAGAGCACTGGGTGCCCCCCCCCCCCATTTTTCTACTCATCCATCCATACATTGGACAAAGGGGAATGGTCCATATGGCTTTCCCAATCACATTGTCACCCCTCATAAGCTACAGTTTTGTACAATTGTCTTTAAGATTCAAGGGTTCTGGGTTGTAGTTTGATAGTTTCAGGTATTTACTGCTATTGGCTGTTATTCTTATCGAGGAATCCTTATATGTGACGAATTGCCTCTTTCTTTGCTATTTTCAAGATTCTGTCTTTGGTTTTCAACAATTTGATTATAGCATATCTCCATGTAGATTTCTATGATTTTATCTTGCTTGGAGATTTTTGAGCCTCTGTAATTTGAAGGTTCATGTCTTCATCAAATTATGGAAGTTTTTTGGCCATTAATTCTTCAAATGTTCTTTTTATCCCTTTCTTTCTTTTCCTTCTTTGACACCCATAGTGAATATTTTGGTGTGCTCAGTGGTTCCATAGGTCCCTTAGATTCTATTCATTTTTCTTTTTGCTCCTCAGCCTGGATAATTTCAATTGCCCTGTCTTCAAGTTTGATTAGTCTTTCTTCTGCCTGCTTAAATGTGCTGTTGAACTTCTCTAGTGAGTTTTCATTTCAGATGTTGTAGGTTTGAGCTCTGGTATTTCTATGTGGTTCCTTTTTACAATTCCTGTCTCTTTACTGATATGCCATACTTGTTCTTGCATCATTCTAATTGCCTTTAGTTCTTTGTCTGTGGTTTCTTTCAGCTCTTTGAGTGTTCTTAAGGCATTTAATTTAAAGACTGTCTAGTAAAGTCAATGTCTAGGCTTGTTCAGGGAGGCTTTCTGTCATTTTTTTTTTCCTATCAGAGGGTTATATTCTGCTGTTTCTTTGTATGCTTTGTATTTTTTGTTGAGAACTGGGCATTTTGAATATTGTAATGTGATAACTGGAAATCAGATTCTTACCCTGCCTCAGAGATTGCTGTTGAGGATTGCAGTTTCCATTTAGATCAGTGATTTTTTCAAACTATTTTGGCAATGACTTGTTATGTGTGGTCACTGAAATGTCTGTTGGGTTATCTCTTTGGTCAGCTATTGACCTGACAGAGACTTTCTTGATTACCTGAATCCAATAAGAAAAGAACAAAAAAGAAAAGCTGTTCTGTTTCTTTGACAGATGTAGTCCGGGAAGCCTCATTGAAGCAATGGGCAGCTTCTATACCAGTCCATCAGTGACCTGCCAGGCAAATCAAATCACACAACCCCAATTTTTGGAGGACAATTTCCTTATTGCTCACCCGGGCACCAGCAAGCCACACCGGGAATGTGTGCTAACTGTACCCATGGCCGCAGGGCTGGAGGATAGGGAATGGTAGCTGCTACATGAAAGGCCAAAATCTACCAGCCTCTTCATCAAGCAGTCCCCTGGATGTGCAACTGTTCAGCTAGACTTTGGAGTTCTGAAACAGTTGATTCTAATAGTTCTTGCTAGCTCAGTAGTTTTAATGGAAGGATCAATTCCTGGAACTTCGTACTCCACTATCTTCTTTGATACTACATTGTCCACATTATCACTTAATAGCCCTGTAGTTATAGAACCAAGTTAGACTTTTCTTGAGAGTTTTAGCTGCTATTCACATTAGAGTAATACTTGAAATATCCATGTTTATTTTATATCCTAACCCTAAACAATGCTTGGCGATGACTTACTCAATGAAGAGTGGATGATTGGGGCATATGTCTGTGTATGTGTCTCTGTTAAAGGCTTGTTAAAAGGGTCATGATATGGGGAGTTTGCATTTAGTATATATATTCTCCTCCATCCTGTTTTTTAAACCCAGCTGGTGGCATCTTTTACACACTATCCAACACATTGATTTTATTACTTGTAGTATGTCATTCCATATATATTATAATTTTTTTAGTTAATCCTCTTCTTTAGTTGTTTTCATCTTTGCTGTTACAAACAATGCTGCAGTGAATAGCTTTGCGTATGTTATTTTGGACCCTAAATGAGTATATCTGTAGGATGAATTCTTAGAAGTAGAATTTCTTGGTAAAAAGGTTTTTTGCATTTTAAAATTTTGATATGTATTGCCAAATTGGCTTCAGAAAGATTGTACTAATTTATACTTCCTTCAGCAATGTATGAGATAGATAATATTTTTAGGTATGTTTCAGTAAAGTTGGCTTGTCATCTGAACTGAATTGGGAACTTGGGAAAGGAAAGGTCACTCTGAAGAATAGTTGGCGCTGCTACATTTTTTAAGTGGCTGGGCTCTCTTGGTGTTCTCTGTCTCTTCCGAAGAATCACCTGACATCATATTTAAAGTTCCCTTACTGTACTCTTCATTCTGCATTCATTTTTAAATAATAAAGTGCTTTTTGCACCTATATTGTAAACTTGTTGAGTATTCATAATGAATATTTCACTTTGCAAGTAGGTGCCACAACTTAATATATGTTCTACTGAGCTGAAACATTGCTTAATACAAAATTTCAGGATTTGAAAATGAATGAATAGATGCCCTGCTTAAATGGGTGTTAATAGAAAGAAAAAAATAAGCAGAACTCTTTTTCTCAAATGAACTCTTATGAGGAGCTCCACTATATTATGAGGAGCTCTTCTATCTTGGAGTGATGGGTGAGGGTAAGAGGAAGGAGGGAGGGTGGAGGAGGTGAAGGCAGGAGGCCCTATTTCGTGCAGCACTGTTACACACAGGTGGTTTGACTTCCTTCCTAGTAGCAGTGAGTAAGATGAAGATGGAGTAAAAATGAATACTAATTTATAATCAATCTCTGGTAATTCAAGTCACACATGAACTCTGGAAGCTGCTTTGTAGTATCCTGATGTTTGAAAACTTAGGCTTAATTTTATTTTTCCTGAGAAGTAAATTTACTATAAAATGTGGATAACTGCATTGAATTATGACTCATTTCCTTAGACTGTATTGTACATATAGGTTTTTGTGCAATGACTTTTCATCAGAAGATTTTTTTTTAATTTAGCATTTTTATTAGTTTTCTAATTTTAAAACCAATACATGCTTATGTATTTTTGTAGTGTTTGCATATTTTATTATAAGGTAGAATTTGAATGAGTCTGGGAACTACCTCCCAGTAATGATCAGTATTAATAGTTTGGAATTCCTTTACCCAGACTTTTTAATGCATAAACTAACGTAAATTTTATTCCTCTTTAAGGAGATGCTATCATATTATATGTAGTGTTTTGTGATTTTCTTTGTTCGCTTGAATAATATGCTAGGTAAGCATATATAGATAGTTGCTGGGTTGGCATGTATAGAGTCCCGCCATTATTTTAATGGCTTTATGCTGTCCCATTATTGCATGATTTTCTTATCCATTTCCCTTTTGGTGAACATTTAAATTGCAGTAAACATCCTTTATACATGTATCTTTGCCTTTGTGGATAAACTCTTTAGAAATAGTATTTCTAAGTCAAAGTTTTGACGTTTTTTACATTTTGATCAATATTTTGAGGCTCTAAAAAATGCTGTCTTATCCTGATTTTTATAGGGAATAAACTTAGTTCGAAACTTTCAGAAGTTTTAACATCATCATTAATGTACACCAGTTTTTCTAATATAAGGTTTATGATAATGTAAAAATCTTTAAAATGACAGCTTTGAAATTTTTTATTCTTACAGTGATGGAATGGGGGGAAGATGTTAAAGTGATTTCAAAGGATGAAGCAGTAATGTTGGTGAATCATCAGGCAACGGGAGATGTGTGCACTCTGATGATGTGCCTGCAGGACAAAGGACTGGTAAGCTATCCTGAAGGCAATTGGTGGATACCCAGAAAAGGAAGGAAACTTTTTCTTCTGTATTATTATGGATAAACTTATTTGTTCCTTTGTATTTTTTTTTTTTCTTTAAAAAGAATCCATTCAAGTGTCCTACTGTGGTTTGAAACATATACTTAGGCTTTAATGTCTATACTTTTCTTAAAAATTTGGAAAATATTAAAAAAAAAAATAAGACATCATTCTAAGTCACTCCAGCTAGGGAATTTAGAGACTTTTTTTAAAAAAAGTTACTGAAATGAAAGCAAAGTTACTATGGGTCAAATTGGGGACTGTCTTGTGGTGAAATGGTAGATTGCCAGTTTGAGAAATACAAACACAAAAAAGTAGTACTGCTTTAGACAGAAGAGAAAAATTGGTTAGTGAATTAGGTGATCTTGGGTTTTTTAGCCAGAGGAATATAAGGTAATTGTTATTTTGGATTTCATTGGCAGAGTGAAGTGAAAGGGAAGATATTAGGACTATTTTATCTGTTGTTACTAAGGCTTTATTTAAACTGTTGACTTTACATTGCTCATTTTGATAACTAAAACATAGCTATAAACTGTATGAATTTTAAAATAAATTCAGTCCTTAGCATTGAAAGAATTATCACTTTAGCAGAAATTAAAGAAGTTATGTTCATAGAACCAAATAAATAAGTAGTATATAAAATTAATGGAGTTAATATTTTGCCTGACAGTAAAGACACAAATCAATAGATGTTAAGTGCTTAATATTCATGGTCAGTGAATATAAAAAGTATAAGACATCATCATTCTTATCAAGAAGTTTATAGTCCAGTAGTGGGTGGAGGGAGAGTGTCACAAACAATACTTAATTGTAAAATGAGAGGTATTCAGTGGAGGGTGAGTTCACCATGGGCCTGATCAAAATAGAAAACTTTGTGGCCGGGGAGTGGACATAAACTTGGCCTTGAAGAATGAGTAGAATTTTGTTAGGCAGAGTGGTGAAGCAGAGGCCATCTTCCTAAGTCAAATGATCTTAGCAAAAACTGAGAGGCAGGAATAAGCCTGCTGTGTTTAGGCTCTAAAAATTTTAATTCAGAAAATGAGGTGAGATGAAAGGAAAATGTTTATTTGATTATTGAGGAACTTGTTTTCCTTGCTTATCTTAAAAGCGGGGACATAGCCTTGCTGAAGTCTGATTCCATACAAAGTCCCTCACCCATTTCCTAGAGTCACTAAAAGATCTCAGGTGATCTCATTATCATTTCTTCCATTGCCTTCCAGTGTTGCAATCCTTTATAATCAGAATCTTAAATTGTTGAAATAAAAGAATAACATTATGTTGATATATTTGCATTTATAATATTTTGTCTGTTCCCTAAATTCATGATGTCAAAATTTTGTAAAAACTAGTTTACAGCAAGAAACTCCAATTAGCTAACACTTTATTTTTGTTGATATAATAATTACATTTATAGTGATTATTCTGAGGGCCTACAATGTCCTAAAGTGGTTTTTAAATCTCAAAGAATGATTAAAATGGTTTGTATGACTGTCTAACTATATTTTAACTCCCATTTGGCATAGATAATAACTGTATTAACAAGAATGTTATGCTATCTACATTCACCAAACATGAACAAAAGAAAGCTTTGTTTGTTTACTTTTGTAAAAAGATTTGCATTTCTTTGTCTAGACTTTTTTTCTATTCAGAATAATTTTGCTTTTATTTGCAGATTAATTAATACTGAACATTTTTATAATGCTCTTATATTATTGAATAATTTGAAATCTAGAATTTATTATCTTGTCATAAAGGGGTAAATGAGAAATATAGGTTGGAAGCATCGTAATCTTTATCTCCTATCTATTAAGTACAGAGCAGTATTAATTTATATTTACAAGTTTGAATGTTATTGTAAACTCCATGGGTACATTCAAAGAAGGAAAGCTAATGCTACATTGTGGGCCAGTTTTTTTAGAAATTAGTGATTGTTTTTTGAATTCAGGAGACTTCTTGGAACACCCTGCCAGCATTTTTCGGTGGGGGTACTGTTGGCATTTTGGTAGGGCGACACTGTTGTTCTGAACTGTCCTTGGCATTGTTGGATATTTTGTAGTCCCAGCCACTACTTCAAATATTAGTAGTATTCCTTAGTCATTGTGACAATCAAAAATGTCCTATAAATTTCCAAACTCACCCAATGGAGAATCATTGACCTTACTAAAAAAAGGACATAAAGAAAAAAAAAAACATGTAAGCTTCTCTAGATGTCTTAAAATGCAGAAAATCTATGCTTCCTGATAAAGAATAATTGATGTAGACCAATTTTGTCTTTTGGAAATACTTAACAAAGTTCTGAGGGATAGGCCTGTTAAACATTGACAGCTGATTCAGGCAACTTGTGTTTACAAGATCCTCTATTTTAAAGAATATGAAAGAAAGGATTGATTGTATTTTCTGAATGAGCTGCTACCTTTTAAATAAGTTTCTGTGAAATGAGGAGTCTTGCTCTTTTATGGCAATTTAATATAAAACTAAGAATTTTTATTTCTGTCTAAAGAACTTTATTAGATGTTTAAACATTTATTATTTTGTACATGACTTCCATAAAATAAGTTAGAGAGAGCAGAATTATCTATACAAATCTCAGAATATACTGTGTTCCATAATATAGCAATATAGCATAGTCTTTATTTAAGAGAATGACAATGCTGTTTCCTCAGCGGGGAAGAACAATTATCCAGTTCATTAACTAGACCCCAGTTTATACTTTTTATTTTGAAATTTGCATGAAATAAAGTCTTCTGCTCTCGTTATGGGTATTAGCTTTTATCAGCAATGGATAATATTTTTGTAGTTAAGGATTGAGGTGCTATGAAAGTTTTTATGCTGGCAGAGTTGACCTTGCATTAACTAATAGATATTCTTCATACTGTAATAAAACTTGTAACTCATTCTCTTAACTGAATTTTTAAATGTTCTTTTTTTTTTGGACTTTAGCCAAATTTATTTAGCCATTAAGGTAAATTAAAACTCATATTTTATAGAGCCTAAGTACTTATTAAACATGGCCCTCATTTGATAACTTTAACAATGTTGTTGTATTGTTTCAAAATAATTTTATAAGTTACATAAGAATTACCAGAAACTTTGTTTAGGGTACAATAAATTTGGAATCGTTCAGTCGAAGTTTAAGAAGTTAGTTCAGCTTCATTTGGTACACTGTGATGCAACTGTGGCATCAAGACTTGTAATTTTTCATGTAGACACTATTAGTAACTGTACTTTATTTGTAGAAATAACATTAGATTTAAGATAGTAAGATTAATTAAGAATATGCTTAGATGATTATATTTAAAACTTGGAGACTTGGCTTGACAATAGTCAGGTTTCATCTATCCAATATTTAATTATTTCTGGCTTTTAAATATTTTAGGTTGTTGCTCAAATGATGTGGTTGATGGATCATATTTTTAAGTATACAAACTTTGGAATTGTTTCTCTAATTCATGGAGACTTCTTTATAAGACAGGTAAGTAGTGAGCATTTTTTCCTCAGTGATAGCTGATTATTTATTATAAAAAGAGGCATAACAAAACCAATCATAATAAGTAGAACCAGTTCTTGTATCTCAGGGAACACTTCCCCTGAATTTTTTGTTACCCAAAACATTTATTTCAATCTGATTTTGAGTTTGCATGAGTATTGAAAGGCCAATAATGCAAATATTCTAATCTCCACCCTTCTCCTATCTGGAGGATGTAATTCAGTTTACTAAACATTTATCAAGTACCTGTCATATATCCTTGTTCTTCTGCTTCTTAGTTATGTGAATTGGGCAAGTTACTTAATCTCTCAAAGTTTCCCCATTTTTCAAATGAGAATAATAACTAGTAACCCCCTCATCATAGTGATGATCCTAAGGCCTCATGAAGAGGCTAAATTATACTAATTACTACTGTGCTTTGAAGGGCTAAAAGTAGAAAATTATGTTCCCTCAAATATTTCCCTTTTATTACATTTTGTTGAATACTTAAAGTCTACATTTAAAAGTATATGGAATCTGCTTATTGTTTGCCAGATTTTCAATTCACCATTTAGTTAATACCTAGTCTAGGCAATTTAGGAAATTAAAAAAAAAAATTTGGTCCCAGTCATATAGTTCCATATTTCATGTATTTTTGTGTATTTGTCTATACGTAATATTCAAATTTTCTTAAGTAGATAAGTTACATAATTTCCTTTTCCTCAAATAGTTTGAAAGTTGTATATGTAACAATGTGGCAACAAGGGCAAATTTACTATAAAAACACACCCTATGAAATTGAGGCTAGAAATAAAATAAAAATCTGAATACCGAAAACAGAAAAGCAAAATACGGTTTAAAGAAACCAAAATTGAATAAAAATAAAATTTGTCATTTGTGTAAAAAAAACAAAACAAAACAGAACATATATGGGAGATTTAAAGATTTTTTCTCTTAAAGAGCAACATTTTCACCCCTGATAGATTTGTAATAAAAATCTATACTGTGGAGGGGGTTAAGGGGAGAAAAATTATTAAAGTGAAAAAAAAAGTCTCTTCCTTCTACCAACCATTTTGACAAGATATTCCCAAGAATAATAAAAATATTTTACATGTAGTCTTGGGAACTTAATATCTAGCTTAATTGTAATTCAATTCAGTAAACTAGCTAAGAAAATGTCTTACTAGTTTTGCATTTGGAATACATTTAATCTAAAGACTGAAAGTATGCTAATTATTTTTGGAAGCATCTGTAATTGGCTGGAAAATATATTTACTTGTGGATTTTGGGCCTTCCTTCAAATTTTCTGGATTCCTCTTTTCAGTCTCCAAGTAATCCACTTTCCTTTCTTTCCCTCACAACTAAGATCCAGTCCATCAGTGCATCCTGTTAGCTTTACCTTCAATTTTTTTTCCTGAATGTAGCCACGTCTCACTACATGTCATTAAACTCCCTCGTCTGGACTACTGCATTTTCTCCTAATTTATCTCCTGTAGTCTTTTTGTCATAGTAGCAGAAGATTTTTTTTAAGTGTCAGTAGGATCATGCCATCTCTGTTCAGAATTTCAGTGACTTCCCATCCTAAATTACTTATCCTGCACAAGGCCCTTCTTATCTAGTCTCCACCTCCCTCTCCAATTTCATATCCTACCTCCATCTTCCTCATTCATTACTCTTCAGTCATTCTGGCCTTTGTACAGGTTTTTCAATATGCCAAACCTCAGGGCTTTTGACCATTTTGTTCTTATCACCTGGGATACCCTCATCTTCACATGGCTTGTTCCCTTACGTTATCAGCGCTTTGCTCAAATGTCACCAATTTAGAGCTGCTTTCCCTGACCTTTTTGACCCTCTCTATCCTTTCACTCTGCTTTTCTTCCTAATACAGATCGCTAATTGAATTTACACTCCTTATTTACTATCTTCTCCACTAGAACATAAAACAAAAAAATGGTGTCTTATTTACTCCTCTTATCTCCCATGTCTAGGACAGAGCCTGCCAAATGGTAGGCACTCAGTAAATAGTCAATGAGTTGATAAATGAATGAATTTTCAGCACAGAGCAGTTTGCTTATCCTTCACAAAAAAAAGATTTAAGACTAATAATTTCTCTATTTTTACCATTGGTCAAAAAGGGAAGTAAGTGGTGAAAATTACTATTCTATGATTGGGTTTTAATTTAGAAGCTGTTATTTCCATTTAATTTTATGGTATTTTAATTTCAGATGTACTTATTGTATTTGTGTATTCCTTCTAGGGAAGATTGCATCGTGACCAGCAGCTACTTCTTTTAAAAAAGCACCTAGAAAATAATTATAGAAGCAGAGATCGAAAATGGATTGTTTTGTTTCCAGAAGGAGGCTTCCTCAGGAAAAGACGAGAAACAAGTCAGGCATTTGCAAAGAAAAATAACTTGCCATTTCTTACACATGTCACCCTGCCAAGGATTGGAGCAACAAAAATTATTTTGAGTGCACTTGTAGCACGACAGGAAAATGGAATTCCAGCAGGAGGAGATGCTAGAGAATTAGGTATGATGATTTTTAGCATTTTCCCCCTTATTGGAATTAAAGGATATCAGGAGTTCTAGAAGATGGCTTCTTTGTTCTTTTTTATATTTATAATTTTTTGTCAAATAAAATACTCAGGGAGAAGATGTAAACATAAATATATTTTAATATTTCTATTTACAAAAGTAGTCCGTGCTTACAATAATTTATTCAAATAATTCAGAAATGCATAAAGGCAAAGGTATCTTTCCCTTGTTTACCTACTCTTACTCCTGGCCATTCTTACTGCTTCAATAAACATTCTTGTAAATATATCTTTACATATTTGTGAAATTATTTCTGTAGTATAGATTCCTGGAAGTGCAATTACTAGGTTGAAAGATAAAGATGTAGACATGACTAATAAACTTGAAAAACTAATCATAGATGTGCAAATTTAAATGGTAATAATATATGTTTATTTTTCACTTATCAAATTGAGGAAGCATTTTTCTTTGTTTGTTTGTTTTTAATACTGATAATGAACTTAATCCAGTTTGGTAGTGTTTGTTAGGAGCCTTAATATTGTTGATTAATGACCCAGTATTTCCCTTGCTAATAATACTTATTGGAAGGAAATAAACTGAAATATAGGCAAAGTTTATCACAGCATTATTTACAATAGCAAAAAAATTGGAAATAGCTTTAGTAGCCAGAAGGTAGAATGGAAAAAAATATATTAATTATCTATACAATGGAATATAACACAGCCATTAAAAGATATTCGTGGAGAGTTTTTACTGACTTTGAAAAATGCATATGCTATAATGTTAATGGGGTGGGGCGAACATGTAGCTGTTGTGAAAAACAGTAAGCAATAGGGCAGTAGGAAATGAGTGAAAGGAAAGATACCAAAATGTTAGTGGATTGCTTCTCTGAGTTGTAACATTATGGGTGATTTTTCCCCATTTCTTAATTCCTAAACTTTTCAGTTTTTTAATAATGAGTATATATTACTTTTATGATCAGGAAAAAGCAAATCACTCTCAGAGAAGCAACTATCTTGGAAATAGCCTGATGAATTGTGAAGTTTGGGAGAAGATATTTGTGTCAACAGCATGAAGATAGTGTTGAGCAAGTTTATCTAATACAGTATTAGTTTGATGATAATAAACAGCTGAAAGAAACTCATAGGCCTGTTTTCTTAGTAGCATTTTGCTATTTCTTTTTTATTTTATTTTTATTGTTGCTATTTCTTTTTATATCCTTTAGTTAAACTAAAAATTGAATTGATTGGCCTTCAGAAATGTATTTTTAAATGGCATTAAGGACCAGATGTAGGAATAATGCCCATGAGATTGCACTGAGTTTTCCTTTCTCTAGTTTTTCCAAGCAGATGCTTTTGGCAGTCAGCACAATTAAACTTTCACTGTATCTTAAAAAGAGAAATTAAATGAGTCTTTTAATATAAAATGAAAGTTCAGAATAGCTTCACTGCTGGAGCCAAACCAAAGCTTTAGGGCTAAGGTTTTCCAAATAGGTTTAGCTGTACCAATGAATGTTGTCTTTTAAGTAGTTCCCCTCAGCCAAAACCCTGTGGTATTCTAAATCTCAAAGGTAGGGGCAGTTGTCATACTGATTGCACAATAGTGAAGAAAAATTTTTTTTTCTTTGGAGAGAAACAATTTCTGGTTATAACCAAAGCAAAATAGTTTATCACTTGTTTTACTTCAAACATTTTTGTTATAGCTATTTAGAAAAATCATAAGAAATTCTAAAAAGTTGTATACCAGAAAACTAGTTTTATATGTTTTTTACCATTTTCTTTTCTATGTCTGGTATTTTGCATTTTATTTTCCTTTAGCATTTATATTAACTATGTAGTGTTTTATTCCATGTAAGTACAAACCATGCCTTTGGGTTTGTTTTTAATATGTGGTCCATAAACATATGGCAAAATTAAACTGTGGCAGATTAACTTTGAAAGGGTTACTACTCTTTGTTTATTGTGCGGTTTAACAAATTTGGGACTGAACTCTGGTCATTTTTTCCTATAGTTTTATTATAAAATTTTCAAACATATGTAAAAGTTGAAAAAAATTTACAGTGAACATCCATGAACTGGCCAATTATAGTTAATATTTTACTATATTTTCTTTATCATATCTCTCTCCATCCATCTGTCTATCCATTAAGCCATTTTGGGTTTTTGGATGCATTTCACAGTAAATATTTAGGGATAAATATACTGATATTTATCCCTAAATATTTCGGCATGATTATCACTGGTAACTTTTTTTTTAATTCAGTTTTATTTAGGTATATTCACATACTGTACAGTCATCCAAAGTGTACAATCAGTTCTTCACAGTACCATCATATAGTTGTGTGTTCTTCACCCCAATCTATTTTTTGAACATTTTCCTTGTACCAGAAAAAGTGAAAATAAGAATAAAAAACAAAAGTAAAGAAGAACACCCAAAACACCCCCCCACCCTATTTTTCATTTAGTTTTTGTCCTCATTTTTCTACTCATCCATCCATACACTGGATAAAGGGAGTGTGATCTACAAGGCTTTCACAATCACACTGCCACTCCTTGTAAGCTGCATTGCTATACAATTGTCTTCAAGAGTCAAGACTACTGGGTTGCAGTTTGATAGTTTCAGGTATTTACTTCTAGCTGTTCCAATGCATTAAAACCTAAAAAGGGAAAAGTGGGGCAAGATGGCAGACTGGTGAGCTGTATGTTTTAGTTACTCCTCCAGGAAAGTAGGTAAAAAGCCAGGAACTGCGTGGACTGGACACCACAGAGCAATCTGTCTTTGGGCATACTTCATACAACACTCATGAAAACGTGGAACTGCTGAGATCAGCGAAATCTGTAAGTTTTTGCGGCCAGGGGACCCGCGCCCCTCCCTGCCAGGCTCAGTCCCGTGGGAGGAGGGGCTGTCAGCTCCAGGAAGGAGAAGGGAGAATTGCAGTGGCTGCTCTTATCGGAAACTCATTCTACTGATTCAAACTCCAACCATAGATAGACTGAGACCAGACACCAGAGACTCTGAGAGCAGCCAGCCCAGCAGAGAGGAGACAGGCATAGAAAAAAAACAACACGAAAAACTTCAAAATAAAAACAGAGGATTTTTGGAGTTCTGGTGAACACAGAAAGGGGAAGGGCGGAGATCAGGCCTTGAGGCGCATATGCAAATCCCGAAGCAAAGCTGATCTCTCTGCCCTGTGCACCTTCCCTTAATGGCCCTGGTTGCTTTGTCTATTAGCATTTCAATAACCCATTAGATCTCTGAGGAGGGCCGTTTTTTTTTTTTTTTTTTTTTTAAATCCTTTTTGCTTTTTCTAAAACAATTACTCTAAGAAGCTCAATACAGAAAGCTTCAAAGAATTGAAATTTGGGCACGTCAAGTCAAGAGCAGAACTAAGAGAGCTCTGAGACAAAAGGCAATAATCCAGTGGCTGAGAAAATTCACTAAACAACACAACTTCCTAAGAAAAGGGGGGTGTCCGCTCACAGCCACCATCCTGGTGGACAGGAAACACTCCTGCCCATCGCCAGCCCCATAGCCCAGAGCTGCCCCAGACAACCCAGTGTGACGGAAGTGCTTCAAATAACAGGCACACACCACAAAACTGGGCGTGGACATTAGCCTTCCCTGCAACCTCAGCTGATTGTCCCAGAGCTGGGAAGGGGGAGCAGTGTGAATTAACAGAGCCCCATTCAGCCATCATTTGAGCAGACTGGGAGCCTCCCAACACAGCCCAGCAGCCCAGAACTGCCCTGGGGGGACGGCACTCACCTGTGACATAGCACAGTCATCCCTCAACAGAGGACCCGGGGTGCACAGCCTGGAAGAGGGGCCCACTTGCAAGTCTCAGGAGCCATACGCCAATACCAAAGACTTGTGGGTCAGTGGCAGAGACAAACTGTGGCAGGACTGAACTGAAGGATTAGACTATTGCAGTAGCTTTAAAACTCTAGGATCATCAGGGAGATTTGATTGTTAGGGCCACCCCCCCTCCCCGACTGCCCAGAAACACGCCCCACATACAGGGCAGGCAACACCAACTACACACGCAAGTTTGGTACACCAATTGGGCCCCACAAGACTCACTCCCCCACTCACCAAAAAGGCTAAGCAGGGGAGATCTGGCTTGTGGAGAACAGGTGGCTCGTGGATGCCACCTGCTGGTTAGTTAGAGAAAGTGTACTCCACGAAGCTGTAGATCTGATAAATTAGAGATAAGGACTTCAACTGGTCTACAAACCCTAAAAGAACCCTATCAAGTTCAGCAAATGCCACGAGGCCAAAAACAACAGAAAATTATAAAGCATATGAAAAAACCAGACGATATGGATAACCCAAGCCCAAGCACCCAAATCAAAAGACCAGAAGAGACACACCTAGAGCAGCTACTCAAAGAACTAAAGATGAACAATGAGACCATAGTACGGGATATGAAGGAAATCAAGAAGACCCTAGAAGAGCATAAAGAAGACATTGCAAGACTAAATAAAAAAATGGATGATCTTATGGAAATTAAAGAAACTGTTGACCAAATTAAAAAGATTCTGGACACTCATAGTACAAGACTAGAGGAAGTTGAACAACGAATCAGTGACCTGGAAGATGACAGAATGGAAAATGAAAGCATAAAAGAAAGAATGGGGAAAAAAATTGAAAAACTCGAAATGGACCTCAGGGATATGATAGATAATATGAAACGTCCGAATATAAGACTCATTGGTGTCCCAGAAGGGGAAGAAAAGGGTAAAGGTCTAGGAAGAGTATTCAAAGAAATTGTTGGGGAAAACTTCCCAAATCTTCTAAACAACATAAATACACAAATCATAAATGCTCAGCGAACTCCAAATAGAATAAATCCAAAAAAACCCACTCCGAGACATATACTGATCACACTGTCAAACACAGAAGAGAAGGAGCAAGTTCTGAAAGCAGCAAGAGAAAAGCAATTCACCACATACAAAGGAAACAGCATAAGACTAAGTAGTGACTACTCAGCAGCCACCATGGAGGCGAGAAGGCAGTGGCACGATATATTTAAAATTCTGAGTGAGAGGAATTTCCAGCCAAGAATACTTTATCCAGCAAAGCTCTCCTTCAAATTTGAGGGAGAGCTTAAATTTTTCACAGACAAAGAAATGCTGAGAGAATTTGCTAACAAGAGACCTGCCCTACTGGAGATACTAAAGGGAGCCCTACAGACAGAGAAACAAAGACAGGACAGAGAGACTTGGAGAAAGGTTCAGTACTAAAGAGATTCGGTATGGGTACAATAAAGGATATTAATAGAGAGAGGGAAAAATATGGCAAACATAATCCAAAGGATAAGATGGCCGATTCAAGAAATGCCTTCACGGTTTTAACGTTGAATGTAAATGGATTAAACTCCCCAATTAAAAGATATAGATTCGCAGAATGGATCAAAAAAAATGAACCATCAATATGTTGCATACAAGAGACTCATCTTAGACACAGGGACACAAAGAAACTGAAAGTGAAAGGATAGAAAAAAATATTTCATGCAAGCTACAGCCAAAAGAAAGCAGGTGTAGCAATATTAATCTCAGATAAAATAGACTTCAAATGCAGGGATGTTTTGAGAGACAAAGAAGGCCACTACATACTAATAAAAGGGGCAATTCAGCAAGAAGAAATAACAATCGTAAATGTCTATGCACCCAATCAAGGTGCCACAAAATACATGAGAGAAACATTGGCAAAACTAAAGGAAGCAATTGATGTTTCCACAATAATTGTGGGAGACTTCAACACATCACTCTCTCCTATAGATAGATCAACCAGACAGAAGACCAATAAGGAAATTGAAAACCTAAACAATCTGATAAATGAATTAGATTTAACAGACATCTACAGGACATTACATCCCAAATCACCAGGATACACATACTTTTCTAGTGCTCACGGAACTTTCTCCAGAATAGATCATATGCTGGGACATAAAACAAGCCTCAATAAATTTAAAAAGATTGAAATTATTCAAAGCACATTCTCTGACCACAATGGAATACAATTAGAAGTCAATAACCATCAGAGACTTAGAAAATTCACAACTACCTGGAGGTTAAACAACACACTCCTAAACAATCAGTGGGTTAAAGAAGAAATAGCAAGAGAAATTGCTAAATATATAGAGACGAATGAAAATGAGAACACAACATACCAAAACCTATGGGATGCAGCAAAAGCAGTGCTAAGGGGGAAATTTATAGCACTAAACGCATATATTAAAAAGGAAGAAAGAGCCAAAATCAAAGAACTAATGGATCAACTGAAGAAGCTAGAAAATGAACAGCAAACCAATCCTAAACCAAGTACAAGAAAAGAAATAACAAGGATTAAAGCAGAAATAAATGACATCGAGAACAAAAAAAACAATAGAAAGGATAAATATCACCAAAAGTTGGTTCTTTGAGAAGATCAACAAGATTGACAAGCCCCTAGCTAGACTGACAAAATCAAAAAGAGAGAAGACCCATATAAACAAAATAATGAATGAAAAAGGTGACATAACTGCAGATCCTGAAGAAATTAAAAAAATTATAAGAGGATATTATGAACAACTGTATGGCAACAAACTGGATAATGTAGAAGAAATGGACAATTTCCTGGAAACATATGAACAACCTAGACTGACCAGAGAAGAAATAGAAGACCTCAACCAACCCATCACAAGCAAAGAGATCCAATCAGTCATCAAAAATCTTCCCACAAATAAATGCCCAGGGCCAGATGGCTTCACAGGGGAATTCTACCAAACTTTCCAGAAAGAACTGACACTAATCTTACTCAAACTCTTTCAAAACATTGAAAAAAATGGAACACTACCTAACTCATTTTATGAAGCTAACATCAATCTAATACCAAAACCAGGCAAAGATGCTACAAAAAAGGAAAACTACCGGCCAATCTCCCTAATGAATATAGATGCAAAAATCCTCAACAAAATACTTGCAAATCGAATCCAAAGACACATTAAAAAAATCATACACCATGACCAAGTGGGGTTCATTCCAGGCATGCAAGGATGGTTCAACATAAGAAAAACAATCAATGTATTACAACACATTAAAAACTCGAAAGGGAAAAATCAATTGATCATCTCAATAGATGCTGAAAAAGCATTTGACAAAATCCAACATCCCTTTTTGATAAAAACACTTCAAAAGGTAGGAATTGAAGGAAACTTCCTCAATATGATAAAGAGCATATATGAAAAACCCACAGCCAGCATAGTACTCAATGGTGAGAGACTGAAAGCCTTCCCTCTAAGATCAGGAACAAGACAAGGATGCCCGCTGTCACCACTGTTATTCAACATTGTGCTGGAAGTGCTAGCCAGGGCAATCCGGCAAGACAAAGAAATAAAAGGCATCCAAATTGGAAAAGAAGAAGTAAAACTGTCATTGTTTGCAGATGATATGATCTTATATCTAGAAAACCCTGAGAAATCAACGATACACCTACTAGAGCTAATAAACAAATTTAGCAAAGTAGCGGGATACAAGATTAATGCACATAAGTCAGTAATGTTTCTATATGCTAGAAATGAACAAACTGAAGAGACACTCAAGAAACAGATACCATTTTCAATAGCAACTAAAAAAATCAAGTACCTAGGAATAAACTTAACCAAAGATGTAAAAGACCTATACAAAGAAAACTACATAACTCTACTAAAAGAAATAGAAGGGGACCTTAAAAGATGGAAAAATATTCCATGTCCATGGATAGGAAGGCTAAATGTCATTAAGATGTCAATTCTACCCAAACTCATCTACAGATTCAATGCAATCCCAATCAAAATTCCAACAACCTACTTTGCAGACTTGGAAAAGCTAGTTATCAAATTTATTTGGAAAGGGAAGATGCCTCGAATTGCTAAAGACACTCTAAAAAAGAAAAACGAAGTGGGAGGACTTACACTCCCTGACTTTGAAGCTTATTATAAAGCCACAGTTGCCAAAACAGCATGGTACTGGCACAAAGATAGACATATAGATCAATGGAATCGAATTGAGAATTCAGAGATAGACCCTCAGATCTATGGCCGACTGATCTTTGATAAGGCCCCTAAAGTCACCGAACTGAGCCATAATGGTCTTTTCAACAAATGGGGCTGGGAGAGTTGGATATCCATATCCAAAAGAATGAAAGAGGACCCCTACCTCACCCCCTACACAAAAATTAACTCAAAATGGACCAAAGATCTCAATATAAAAGAAAGTACCATAAAACTCCTAGAAGATAATGTAGGGAAACATCTTCAAGACCTTGTATTAGGAGGCCACTTCCTAGACTTTACACCCAAAGCACAAGCAACAAAAGAGAAAATAGATAAATGGGAACTCCTCAAGCTTAGAAGTTTCTGCACCTCAAAGGAATTTCTCAAAAAGGTAAAGAGGCAGCCAACTCAATGGGAAAAAATTTTTGGAAACCATGTATCTGACAAAAGACTGATATCTTGCATATACAAAGAAATCCTACAACTCAATGACAATAGTACAGACAGCCCAATTATAAAATGGGCAAAAGATATGAAAAGACAGTTCTCTGAAGAGGAAATACAAATGGCCAAGAAACACATGAAAAAATGTTCAGCTTCACTAGCTATTAGAGAGATGCAAATTAAGACCACAATGAGATACCATCTAACACCGGTTAGAATGGCTGCCATTAAACAAACAGGAAACTACAAATGCTGGAGGGGATGTGGAGAAATTGGAACTCTTATTCATTGTTGGTGGGACTGTATAATGGTTCAGCCACTCTGGAAGTCAGTCTGGCAGTTCCTTAGAAAACTAGATATAGAGCTACCATTCGATCCAGCGATTGCACTTCTCGGTATATACCTGGAAGATCGGAAAGCAGTGACACGAACAGATATCTGCACGCCAATGTTCATAGCAGCATTATTCACAATTGCCAAGAGATGGAAACAACCCAAATGTCCTTCAACAGATGAGTGGATAAATAAAATGTGGTATATACACACGATGGAATACTACGCGGCAGTAAGAAGGAACGATCTGGTGAAACATATGACAACATGGATGAACCTTGAAGACATAATGCTGAGTGAAATAAGCCAGGCACAAAAAGAGAAATATTATATGCTACCACTAATGTGAACTTTCAAAAATGTAAAACAAATGGTTTATAATGTAGAATGTAGGGGAACTAGCAGTAGAGAGCAATTAAGGAAGGGGGAACAATAATCCAAGAAGAACAGATAAGCTATTTAACGTTCTGGGGATGCCCAGAAATGACTATGGTGTTAATTTCTGATGGATGTAGTAGGAACAAGTTCACTGAAATGTTGCTATATTATGTAACTTTCTTGGGGTAAAGTAAGAACATGTTGGAAGTTAAGCAGTTATCTTAGGTTAGTTGTCTTTTTCTTACTCCCTTGCTATGGTCTCTTTGAAATGTTTTTTTATTGTATGTTTGTTTTCTTTTTAACTTTTTTTTTCATACAGTTGATTTGAAAAAAGAAGGGAAAGTTAAAAAAAAAAAAAAAAAAAGAAAAAAGACAAACAAGGAAAAAAAAAAAAAAAGATGTAGTGCCCCCTTGAGGAGCCTGTGGAGAATGCAGGGGTATTCGCCTACCCCACCTCCATGGTTGCTAACATGACCACAGACATAGGGGACTGGTGGTTTGATGGGTTGAGCCCTCTACCATAAGTTTTACCCTTGGGAAGACGGTTGCTGCAAAGGAGAGGCTAGGCCTCCCTGTATTTGTGCCTAAGAGTCTCCTCCTGAATGCCTCTTTGTTGCTCAGATGTGGCCCTCTCTCTCTGGCTAAGCCAACTTGAAAGGTGAAATCACTGCCCTCCCCGCTACGTGGGATCAGACACCCAGGGAAGTGAATCTCCCTGGCAACGTGGAATATGACTCCCGGGGAGGAATGTAGACCCGGCATCGTGGGATGGAGAACATCTTCTTGACCAAAAGGGGGATGTGAAAGGAAATGAAATAAGCTTCAGTGGCAGAGAGATTCCAAAACGAGCCGAGAGATCACTCTGGTGGGCACTCTTACGCACACTTTAGACAACCTTTTTTAGGTTCTAAAGAATTGGGGTAGCTGGTGGTGGATACCTGAAACTATTAAACTACAACCCAGAACCCATGAATCTCGAAGACAGTTGTATAAAAATGTAGCTTATGAGGGGTGACAGTGGGATTGGGAATGCCATAAGGACCAAACTCCACTTTGTCTAGTTTATGGATGGATGTGTAGAAAAGTAGGGGAAGCAAACAAACAGACAAAGGTACCCAGTGTTCTTTTTTACTTCAATTGCTCTTTTTCACTCTAATTATTATTCTTGTTATTTTTGTGTGTGTGCTAATGAAGGTGTCAGGGATTGATTTAGGTGATGAATGTACAACTATGTAATGGTACTGTAAACAATCGAAAGTACAATTTGTTTTGTATGACTGCGTGGTATGTGAATATATCTCAATAAAATGATGATTAAAAAAAAATAAAAAAAAACTAAAAGTAAAAAAAATAAAAAAAATAAAAAAATAAAAAAAAATAAAAAAAAAAAAAAAAAACCTAAAAAGGATTTTCTATATAGTGCATCCCCCTTTTGGTCAAGAAGAAGTTCTCAATCCGACGATGTTGGGTCCAGATTCATCCCCAGGAGTCATATCCCGCGTTGCCAGGGAGATTTACACCCCTGAGCGTCAGATCCCATGTAGCGGGGAGGGCAATCACTAGTGACTTTTAAAAATGTTTCCTTATATAAACTCTGTTCCTTTAGCAATGTTATCTAAAAATTAAAATTTCCTTTTCTTATTTCTTTTACAGATATTTTTTCCTTCAGAATGTTGTTCTAAAATCTTTAAAGTATTTAAACCCAGTTTTTAATTATTTGAACATATAAAATAGTATATTATTGATTCTTAGTGCATTTTGAGCCCTATGCTTGAAAATGGTTTTTTTTTTTTAGGGATCACTGAGCTACTTCAAACAAAGGATAGACAATTACACTTTAGAGTCTGGCTGTCAGCATTCTGTGAGGATTCCCCTCTCAGTTTTTGATCAACTTTGTACCCCATGCTGGGAAAAAAAAAACAGTATGCAAAGGACCAAAGTAAACAGAACTTCCCTATACCCTCTTCCCATGGGTGTAGTTAGTTACCTGTTGTACCTTTCAAAGGACAGGATGCTGTATTGCTCTATTTGAATATACCTCTTGCAAAAATTGGGGGACATTTTTTGTTTTGTTTTGAACAAGAGCTGCAGCTGACAATTCTATGTGTCAATAAAATGCTTAATGTTGTTGCCTTATTCCAATATTTATTAATGTCTCCAAAGTAACACAGATCTTGGTTTTTGTATTATAATATATTTAATGAATGGATTTGTTTTGTTTTATTTTGAAGGTTGTTTTTCACTTTTGTGATCTCATACTTTAGCTTGACTTTTTCATAGGCCACTTTTTCTATGCATGATGAAGTATAAATTAGGCCTGATGTTGCATAATTGTATTGCATACTTGAATGTTGCAGAGCCAGTAAATAATAGCCCTCTGTTATTTGTTAGGTTTTTTTTTTTCTTTTGAGAATCATCCATCCTATAATTTAATAGGAAATGCTTAATTTCATCATCCTGAGTGCAGTTTGTGAATCATCCATTCTGTAACATAATAGGAAATGCTTAATTTCATCCTGAGTGTATCAGATAGAACAGAGGCACCAAAGTTATCTGGTTTTCTTAAAAGTTATATTGGTATGCTTTAAACTTTTCAAGTAATCTATGTTATGTTATTTGCTGCAAATAATGTAAAAATTGATCCAATTTTAAGTCTTTTTTTTTTTTCTTAGACAGCAAATCAAAAGGCCTCCAATGGGTTATAGATACAACCATAGCTTATCCCAAAGCTGAACCCATAGATATTCAAACCTGGATCCTTGGATACAGAAAACCAACAGTCACACATGTACATTACAGGTAGGAATTCTATGTTAGTACTAAGTGTGTATCCATTATAAAGTACTACCTCATGATATGTTAACATTTAATTTTTAATGAGACTGTGGAAATAGTTGGCTCAAAATCATTCTAACCCTGAATTTTTTATATGAAAACATCATTTGAAGTAATTATTTTCACTGAGTGATAAAGTCTCTAAAATGGCATTCTAGAGTCATTGTGGTTATTCAATTACTTGACCCTCTTGAGTAAAAGTAACTAAAGGGCAAACATCAAGGATAAATTTGTACTCACTTGGGTTAAGTAGATATGTATTAATAGTAATATTTATCTTTAAGTCATTAAGCCACATAACATTTTCTAAGTGATTAAATTGATAATTTAAATATGACATACTTTAAAATTTTAATATTTCAATATGGTCACTTACATAAATATTAGAAAAATTATTTATTGAATATCTACTCTGTGCTAGCTTCTTAAGATTTTTTAATGTAGGTTTCTTTTTTCAAAAAGTGTTTTCTATGAATGTTTATGGGTATTTATATCAAAGTATGGTTCTGATAAGGCTTGGATAGATTTGATCACTTTTTTTTTTTTTTTTAAAGAAATTGACTTTTCTTACTGATTAATTTCCAATTCTTAGAGACAACCTTTATATACATGGAACATGAAGCAATGTTAATACTGTGAAGAAATGAATTAAATAAACACACTTCCGACGTGTTGGTTTCCTTCCTTATGGAGGCACTGGGTCAGATCATGGTGCCGGGATCACGGGTGGCCGAGTCCCAGGCGCCGCCTGACCGCTCCCTCCAGGGCGGACAGTCCGGGCCGTTTCCCTGGAGCCGGCTGTGTCCCGGGTCCTGTGTTACGTCTTCCCCGCGGGCCTGTCCTCGCGGCCTCGCTCTTCCCAACTCCATGCCGCCTCACCATTCTCCTTGCCCGAGGCCCCGTGTCTGCTCGTAGGGCACCGATGTCAGCCTTAAGGCGTGGGCGTCACTTCCCGGCCTGTCGCTGCTGGCGGTGAGGATCCCGGCGACGTTCCCCACGGGACGGGCGGCCCCGTGCGTGCCCCTGTGTGGGGGGAGCGGCTGACATTGGGGACTCGAGCAAGTCGGCGCCGACCTCTGGGTTTCCCTGCCGGGAGGGTGTTGTAGGGAGGCAGAGGCCGGCCGGTGTCCCAGGCCTCGTGGGGCCGGCCTCGGGCAATCGGTGCCCCGGGCGGTGAGGCCCGTGGATTTGATCACTTTTAAGCTATTTAGATTTATTCTATTTCCTTGTCAAAAGATCTAAATCCTTGCCAACTAACTTACAAATGTGAGGGACTGTTCCGAAGGATGATCACAAGTGCCACAAAAGCCCCAGTTCAAGAGAAAAACTACCCAAAGTATGTGCCCATCGACAATAGATAAGTAGCATGTTTTCATAAATGAAAACCATCCAAGTTTTACAAATTTAAGACACAGTCGGAAGAATTTGAAACTTAAATATTGCAGCTTGGGTTTTTGAAGTTTGAGGGATGACTGTAAGTTGAGAAGCTAAAATAAGTCACACAGACATTCTAGCATATGACTTATGTGGCTGCATTATACAGTTTATGCATAAGGTAAAGTAATTTTTGATGACTCTTCTCTTACTCAATTCCATATGATTTGTCCATTTTACTTAATTTATTGAGCCCTTACTTTGTATAAGGTGATGTGCTGGGCCCCAGAAGAATTTCTTTAGGAACAGTTATAATTTCATATAAATGAAACACATCTAGCCTTCAATAAGATTTTAAGTTCTAAGCTATAAATGAAGCTAAATTCTAATGCCTCAGCTAGGAATACGTGGCTGTTGGGTATACATATGTATTGGATATATGTAAAGCCTGGTAGAGTATAACCAAAGAGAACTGGGACAAGAAAGAACATTCTATTATATAGGCATTAATGTTATTATACTTGACCCTGCTTTTCTTTTTTAACCAATAGATAGAGGAAATTTTAGTTTAGAGATCCTCAGAATAAAAGGAATGAAATCATAAGGAATCTTTAATTGAAAATTGGAGAAATCATCCTTTTTTAGCAAATTACTTTAACAGGAACAAGTACAAGTGTTTTAAATTCATGGATGGACCTCAAAGAATTTTTTAACTGAATCTCTATGCAAAATTTTGTTTATATTTGCAATTTTCTGCATAGAAGGCTCATAATTTGCACTACTCTCAAAGGGATCTGTGAACTGAAAAAAGATTAGGGACTCCTGGTTTAAAGATCAAAACCAAATATTAGATAGAAGATGGTTAGTTTGATTAAAAAAAAAAACTTCTCTTAATAAAAAAGCTTCTCAGAAATATATTTATTTATAGAAAATTTATTACCAGACATGGAAGTAATGAAAAAAATTCTGATTAGCAGAGATTAAATTATGATCTGGAATATATCTCAAAATATTAAAGTACAAATAATGCCTGAGTATTTATTTATACAAATATACACAAACATACATACATACTCAAGGAGTCTTAGAACAAGTGAAGAGATATACTTTCCTTTTCTTCCCAGAAATTTAATAGATAACAATTGCCTAACCAATCATAGGAAAGGGGAAGAACCTGTGTTCAGATAAGAAAGGTGAGACAAATGAAAGGGGTAAGAGGGAACAGAGGTGTCCAGTTGTTACCTGACTTATGTCAGGATGGTTTTGAGGTTTTGCAAGAAGCTTGTGAGAAAGGAGATGGGCCTTGTCTGTAGCAGCTCCCAGGAAATCTTAGTTGGATTGTTAGAGGCCGTCAGGACATCATGGGGGATAGGGAAGGAAAGATTGGTTTGAGTTCAGACTCTAGTTTTTGGGTAATATTTAAAAATTTAAAACCAGAATCAGATGTTTCCAACTAGAATAAGAGGAATTTAAAATGTCATGTATATACAAAGGTTTATAATATAAATAACTTTTAATGGGAGGTTGGTGACAAAAATTGAATAGAACTGACTGCTTATAGGGGACAATAGGTGCCCAGAGGATAGGGAAAGGTGGTCTGGAAACTATAAAGTTCACTGGAAAACAATTGTTTTTCTTAGAATCAGCTTACTTATCTACACCCATAGGCAGATTTAAAGAACTATTCATGGAAGGTTTTTTTTTTTTTTCATGCTGGTAAATATAATTTATCTAGAACAACTCAATTGATACAACCCTGTTTTGCTTCACATGATATGAAAGGATTTCTTTTCAAGTCCAGCTGACATTTTTTTTTTTTAATAAAGCAGTTGTTCTTGAGAATTTAATTGAAGTGATCATTTAGTGTTATCGTGTAACTGGGCAAGTTAGCTCTGCTACTGGTTTTCTCAGTATAATCTTGGGGAATGACACTGAGAATCAGAAAGTAATTATCCCATTATGTTCAGCATTTATCAGACCCGCTTAGAATATTTCATGTATTTTAATTTCTCCATTTTAAAAGAAATAGATAGTAGAAGGTTTTGAAAAGAGCTAATATAGAACACTAACACTAAAGGCAGTCATTTTACATCAAATCAAAACCAATTTGGAGATATAATAAGTGAAATTTACAATTCTGAGAGAAACGTTACATTGAAAGTGTAAACAGATTGAGAAGCTGTTTAAGAATTCTTAAGTACTGAATTTGTAAGTTTCTATATATTTGAGGTACTTTTCTTATAGTTGAGGTAAATTTCATAGAGGGCCATAACTGTCCTGTCCTCTGCAGCACCGCCTGATGCATGCTGAGAGCACCCGTCATACTGTGCCGGTAATATTAAGTGCTTAAAAAGCATTTGCTCTTTAATTAAATAGGAAAAGGATATCTGGATTACCAGAATGTGTAGCAGAATGTTCCTCTAGATTCTCAGTTTCTATGTCGACTCTTAGGAAAACATCATGAGAATGCAATAGCTTACTTTAAGAGCTCTAAAATAAACTTTACTTTTTTTCCAGCAGTTTTCTACTTGTTAATTCACTCCTTACTTCTTAGGCCTATATTGATTTTTAGGATTGCTGGAAGAGATGAACCCAACATATGCATGTTATTACATACCTTTGAGTGCTGTGAAATACCTTTCTAAAATATCACATAAATGAGAAAATTTAAATCTGAGGTAGAGTTAAATACTAAATTCTATCTTAAAAATAGGTAGTTTTGTGGTTTTTCAAAAGTTGAACTTTTAGGGCAGGTATTTGGAACTTCTTCCTTAGAAACCGTGTGGCAAAGAGTGATTAAGGTGCCCAAGCCACTTTGCTTATTAAACCCAATGCATATGTGCAACTCCTAGTGGCCAGAAGTTGCCCCTGGCTTCAGTGAATGCATTGTTGCAAACACCAAATGCTAAAATAGTGAAAAAGTGTTATAAAAACTAAAAAGCACCTTACAAATATAAAGTACTATTATTAAGGTATATAAATTATTTATGGATTATTGATAAGTCCAGTATTCATAAATCAGCATTCCCATATGTTGGATCTAAGCCACTTATTACTCTAAGAGAAAAGATGTCTTGTCTTGTTCCTTCCTTCCCAGTATTATATATTGTTTAACTAGGAAAACATTTTTATTAGTTTGCATACAACGACATTATTGATCTTTTTCCAAAGTAAAGCTTGATTTAAAAGGGAACTAAAGCTTAACCATGAGAAGCATTTGAGAGGGGAAAAAGCTTTCTTCTTCCCCTCTCCTGTTTTTATTACTATCAAACTAGAAGACAGCTTATTCCTGTTGAATAAGTAACGGTCACAGTATTCTGCTAACAGTGGTTAACAGGCAAACGTAATTAGATTTTAATTACTGGGATGGGATGTGTATAGGGATGAAAGCAAAAGTAGCCCCTGTCAGTATAAATGTCTGCTTCACTCTGAATTGGGGCACTGAGTTAGAGAAAGGATCCTCTTGTGCAGAAGTAGCTTGTTATGTTTTCATTTTTAAAATCTTAAAAAAAGATGTAATCGTGAGTGTAATGGCATAGATTACGAAAAGCAAAGGTGATGCTTTCAGGTCTCATTTAATTGGGACTCTGGGGACTTTGCATACAATTGGGATCTTTCAGCAATAATTTATTTTCAATTTGGGTGGTAGGGAGGATTGAGAAAAGGAATATTTAACTAACCTTTTAAAAAACATATGCTCACTAGGAAGAGTGGACAAATATTATTTTTACATAGCTGCTTCATTTTTTAATAAATAAAAAAATCATTGCTAGTAAAGTTGAAGTTTCCATTGTTCCCCTTCCCAGTTCCATACCCCTTTTCTCCCACCCACAAGGCCACTGCCATCGTAAATTTGGTTTGCATCCTTACTATCTCTGTTCTTCTATTACGTGCACACACACACAATATTTTGTGTTTTTAAAAATTGACATAACTGTATGTTGTATTCCATTTTGCAACATGTATTTTTCTATTCTGTATTAGTTTCTAGATCTTTTTATTTTTACATCTGTAGCTCCATTTCATTCAAACTATTTGTATAGTGTTCCATCATATGATTATTACATATTATTTATTAATTTTCTTGTTGGATTATTTATTGTCTCAGTCTTTTTTGCTGTTACAGTGTTGCAGTGAACATTCTGATACTTTTTTCATTGACCGTGTATGTAAGAGTGAGAGTATAATGTGAGAATAAGAATTTAAAGTAGGGATGTATGTGCCTCTGGCAGTGGAATTGCTAGGTCACAGGATATGTGCATTTTCACCTTTACCTGGATGTAGTGAAATAGTTCTCAAAATGGCTATATCAGATTACAATCCAATTAGCTGTATGTAAGAGATCACCTTTTCTTATATCTTTGTCAGACATCATCTTTGATTTTGGTAAATCTGGTTGGTTTGAAAGGGTAAATCTTTATTTAGGCCTTAAGTTTCACATTTATATAATAATTATGATCTTGCAACCTGTAGTAAAATGCACTGCTATGAAACATGAGATTAGGGTGCAGGTGGCATCTTTATCTAGAAATTGAAGCAATTGCTATTGGAAATCTTAATGGTTTACTCATATATGTCTGTCTTCTCTGTCTAGAACATAAGCTTCATGAGAGCAGGTACTTTGTCTTGTTCATAGTTGTTTTCCTAGAACAATACTTGGCACATATTAGAAATTCAATACTAATTGAATGTATGAATGCTAAAGTTCATGTTGCCTAGACGTTCGCTGTCAGTATAGTAGTGATTAGCCATATGTGGCATTTGAGCGATTAAAAATATGGCTAGTCCAAATTGAGATATGATGTAAGAATAAAATACACACTGGATTTCAAAGACTTAGTATGAAAAAAAAGAATATCTCATTAATTTTATATTGATTACATGTTATTGAAGGTAGTATTTTAGATATTTGGGGTTGAAGGATTAAGCTTCTTTAATGTTATTAGATATTCCCTCTTGTGGACTTTGTAAAATTATCAAATTTATTTTTATTATAAAAGAATGTAATTATGAAAAATATTTGAATAGAGGAAAAATATTTCCCAGCATGCTCACATAAAATTCCTTGTTAATATTTACTTCTAATATTCTTATGTGTATTTTTAGTGTAGCTAGTTGTAATATGCAGAAATGTTATTTGTTTTCTACTTTTTTTGACATAACATTTCAATGAACGTTAAGCCTGTATTATACATATGTTAGATGTCAAGATTATAAATTTTATAAGCATTTTAAGATTTGTTATGAAGTCTTTATGTTTTTAATAGCTTTCTGAAATTCCATTTATTTGGATATATGTGATTACCCATCTCCCTATTGGTGATAGACTTCAGATTTTATTCTTGGTTTTAAATAACACTATGCTGAATATCTTAGTACATATAATTTTTCTCCCATGCTTTAGATTATTTCCTGTATAATACATATATTTACCCTGTTAATTCTGATGTTAGTTTGGAGAGTTTTATTAAAATTACATCTGCATTTATGAGAGTGATTGTCAAAGAAATGAGGAAAAACTTATTTAGGAGGGAAATCACCAACACTTTAAAACAGGGTATAATATTTTAGTAATTTTATTCACATAACTGTATATATTTATGATCAATATGCCATTTTGGTCTTCCTTTCTGTTTTTATCCTTACTCCCTAAAACAATAAAACAGAAAAGTCACAAGTTTTTACTAAGTTTTGGAGGCTATAATTTCAGAAAAAATTATTCCCTCAAAACTTTGTAAAAAAGAAATAAATAACCATATTCTTGTTATCATACCTAAAATTATTAACAATTCATTAATATCATCAAATATCTAGTTAGTTATCAAATTTCCTGGATCGTCTCATAAACGATTTTTTTAACAGTTTGAATTCATTTAGATTGCAATTGGTTGATGTATCTCTTGCCTCTTTTTATCTGTAGATTCCCTCTCTTTTTCTTTTTTCTTTTCCTTGTTGCTTATTTTTTGAGCATATGAGATATTTGCCCCATAGAGTTTTCTACAATTTGGATTTTGCTGATTGTATTCCTGTGTATTCCTCTGTCCCCTATATTTCCTGTAAATCAGTAGATAGATATCAAAGTTTCATTGGTTTGAGGTTTGAATTGTTTGACAATGAATACTTCATAGGTGGTAATATTTACGTCCATCAGGAGACATACAATGTCTAGTTGTCTCTCAGAGATAGTTTTTCAATACTGTAACTAGCTTGAAGTTTTAGTACAAATATATCCAGTGCTTTGAGGAAAAAAATGGTACCTTCTTACTCCATCTCTTTCATACCACTGTAAAAAAAAAAATTCTTTCTAATGGGGGAAAAATAAGGTATTAAACTGAACAATATGTGTGCCAGTTTGTATATATTATGTCCCCCAGAAAAAGGCATATTCTTTAATGCATTCTTGTGGGGGCTGACATATTAGTGTGGATGGGGTTGGAACCTATTGGTTCAGTGTCCATGGAGATGTGACCCACCCAAAAAAACTCTGATTGGGTAATTTCCATGGAGGCATGGCCCCGCCCATTCAGTGTGGGCCTTGTTTAGTTTACTGGAGCACTATATAAGCCAGATAGAAGGAGCTCGTAGCGAGCTGGAGCTGAGACAGACATTTTGAAGATGGCCATTGGAAGCTGATACAGACATTTTGGAGAATGCCGTTGTGAAACAGAACCTGGGAGCAAGCAGACACCAGCCACGTGCCTTCCCAGCTAACAGAGGTTTTCCGGATGCCAGTGGCCTTTCTCCAGTGAAGGTATTCTTTGTTGATGCCTTACCCTGGGCACTTTATGACCTTAAGACTGTAACTATGTAACCAAATAAACCCCCTTTTATAAAAGTCAATCTATTTCTGGTGTTTTGCATCCCAGCAGCATTAGCAAACTAGAACAATATGGAAAACTGAAATTTTTTATAAATTCCAAATAATGTTGTCAAGAATTTCAATTCAGTATTGAGCCCATTTGTGGTGTGTAACACATAAAGAAGTTCAGCTTTGCTTAGATATCCTCATAGTAATGGTATAAAAACGTCTGTACTCTTACATTCATTGAGCCATTAAAATAAATTTTTTATTTTCTGTATCCCAAGCTACAAATGTATTAGAAGTATTTAAGCTTAATTGAAAAAGGAACTGTAAATAATCCACTAGGGTTATTCATAATCTACATAAAAAAATCAAAGAAACTGAATGGACCATCTATTTATAGAGTTCAGCATCTTAATACCAAATCATTACAGAAAAACCAATGGTGTCCTTTATTAAAAATCTTTTATTTTATTGAAGTGTAAGGTTCATATAACATAATATTCACCATTTTAACTGTTTTAAAGTGTACAATTCAGTGACTTCCAGTACATTCCCAAAGTTTTACAACCATCACCACTAATTCCAGAACATTTTCATCACCCCGTTAACTAGTCATGCCGTATTGCCCCTTTCCCCAGCCCCTAGCATGCTTTCTTTGTCTCTGGATTGCCTATTATAGACAGTTCATATAAATAGAATCATACAATACGGGGCTTTTATATCTAGTTTCCTTCACATAACAATGTTTTCAAGGTTCCATGTTATAGCATGTATCAGTACATTATTGCTATTTGTAGCTGAACAATATTCCATTGTATAGATACACCATATTTTGTTTATTCATTATTTGAAGAACATTTGGATTATTTTCACTTTTTGACTATTGTGAAAGATACTTCTATGAACTTTTTTGTATGACTTTATGTTTGAACTCCTGTTTTCAATTTTCTGTAGACTTTGGGTTGGAATTACTTTGTCATGGTATATAATCCTTTTAATATTTTACTGGATTCAATTTCCTGGCATTTTTTTTGAGGATTTTTACATGTATACTCATTAGGATATTGGTCTGTAGTTTTCCTTTCTTGTGCTATCTTTGCTATCAAGGTAATATGGGCCTTATAGAATGAGTTGGAAGTATTTCCTCCTGTATTTTTTTGGCAGGGTTTGAGAAGGATTGCTTTTGCTTTATAATCGTTTGATAGAGTCATCAGTGAAGCTCTGATTCTGGACTTATTTGTTGTTGGAAGTTTTTTGATTACTGATTCAATCTCTTCGTTACAGGCCTATACAGATTTTCTGTTTATTCTTGAGTCAGTTTTGGCAGTTAGTTTGTTGGAATTTATCCATTCCATCTAGGTTATCTAATTTGTTGGCATATGGTCATTCATACTATTCTCTTATAATCCTTTTTATTTCTGTGAGGTTGGTAGTAATAGCCCCACTTTATTGCTGATTTTAGTCATTTGAATTTTCTTTTTTTCATGATCAAATTTTCTTTATATCAATTTTGTTTATATTTTCAAAGAACTAATTTTTGGCTTCATCGATTCTATTGTTTTTTTTTTATGCTCTATTTCACTTATCTTCACTCTAAACTTGATTTCCTTCCTTCTGCTTGGATTTGCTCTTCTTTTCCTGGTTAAGATAGAAGGTTAGGTTATTGATTTGCCATCTTTTTTTAATGTAGGCATAGGTATAAATTTCACTCTGAGCACTGCTTTTGCATCATCCCATACGTTTTGGAATGTTGTGTTTTCATTGATTTACCTTCAAGTGTTTACTAATTTCACTTGTGGTTTCTTCTTTGACCCTTTGGTTAAATATTTGGAAATTTTAAAAACGTACTCTTAACCAGAAGGAAAATTCACAAATATTTGGAAATTTAAAAAACATACTCTTGTGAATTTTCCTTCTGTTGACTTCTAATTTCATTCCGTTGTGGTCAGAGAAGATACTTTGTATAATTTCAGTCTTTTAAAATGTATTGACACGTTTTGTGGCCTAACATATGGTCTATCCAGAAGAATGTTCCCTGTGCACTTGAAAAGAATATGTATTCTGCTGTTGTTGTGGGCAGTGTTCTGTCTGTAAGGTCTAGTTGGGCCTATATGTTTTTCAAGTCTTCTATTTCCTGGTTTATCTTTTGTCCAATTATTCTATCTATCAGAAAGGTGGAGTGTTCAAGTCTCCCAAAATTGTTAAGCTGTTTTTCCCTTCAGTTCTATCACTTCTGTTTCATGTATGTTGGGACCCTGTTGATAGGGTCATATAATGTTTATAATTGTTATGTCTTCTTGATGGATTGACCCTTTTATCAATGTATAATGTCCTTTATCTATTGTAACAGTTTTTGTCTTATGGTCAATCTTGTCCAATGTTAGTATGGCCACTCCAACTCTCTTTTGCTTAGTATTTTTATGGATTATCTTTTTTTCAGTCTTTCACTTTCATCCCATTTGTGTTTTTGGTTAAAGTGAGTCTCTTGAAAATAGCAATAGCTGGAATGAATATATATATCCATTTCTGCTAGTATCTGCCTTTTAATTGGAAGGTTTATTCCATTTACTTTCAATGTAGTTACTGCTAAGGAAGGACTTACTTTGCCATTTGCTATTTGTTTTCTGTCACATAGTTCTGTTGCTCAGTTCCTCCATTGCTGCTTTATTGTTAGACAAAAACTTTGTTCCTGTAAGGCTCCATTCTCCACCCCACCCTGTGTTATTGTTACAGATTGTATCTGTATTAGTTAGGGATCTCTAGGGAAACAGAACCAACAAGAGATATCTGTAAATATAAGATTTCATAAAAGTGTCTCACACAACTGTGGGGATGCACAAGTCCAAATTCTGCAGGGCGGAATATACGGGTCCATATTCTGTAGTGCAGCAAACTGGCAACTCCAATGAAGGTGTTCAATGAACTCCTCTGGAAATGCTTCACTGACTAGCCGATGAGGAAGTGAAGATCCTCTCTCTTTCTCCCTTAAAAGTCTTCACTGATTGGATTAAATCCAGCTGATTGAATTCTCTCATTGTGGAAGACATGCCCTTTGTTGATGTGATCAGTCACAGGTGCAGTCAATTGACTAATGATTTAATAAACCAGCCTCCTGTTTTATTAACCAGCCACAAATGTTCTTGCAGTAATGGTTAGGCCAGTGCGTTCTTGACCAGACACCTGGAAACTATCACCTGGCCAAGTTGACACATAAACCTAACCATCATAACATGTTTATGTTTTCTGTGACATAGATTTATAAATATTTTATGTAGGTGTCTTTTAAATTGTATAGAAAAAAAGCTACTGACCAAATACATTAATACTGACTTTTATATTTACTTATGTAGTTACCTTTCCCAGTGTATTTTATTTTGTTGTTTAGATTTGAGTTACTCTCAAGTATACTTTCATATCAGGCTGAAGTACTTCCTTTAGTATTTCTTGGAGGGCAAGTCTATAGCAATGAACTCCCAGTTTTTATTTATTGGGGAATATCTTAATTTCTCTTCCTTTTTGAAGGATAGTTTTGCTGGATACAGAATTCTTGATTAACAGTTGTTTTCTTTCAGTGCTTTGAATATGCCTTCTGGCCTCCATGGTTTTTTGTGAGAAATCAGCTGATAATCTTATTGAGGATCCCTTGTATGTATTGAGACTCTTCTCTCTTGCAGCTTTCAGAATTTCTCTTTGTCTTTTGGCAGTTCGATTATAATACATCTTGTGGGTCATTGAGCTTCTTGGATGTGTAGATTCATGTTTTTATCAAATTTGGGAAATTTTTAATGATTGTTTCTTTAGATACTCTTTTGGCCCCTTTCTCTCTCTCTTCTCCTTCTGGGTCTCTGATTATACATAATTATTAAGCCTGATACCATCCCACAAGTTTCCTAGGCTCTGTTCATTTTTCTTCATTCTTTTTTCTTTCTCAGATTGGGTAATCTCAATGGATCTATGTGCAAGTTTGTTCTTTCATTTTTCTGTCAGCTTAGATTTATTGATCCTTGCTACTAAATTTTTAATTTCCATTATTGTACCTTCATCTCCAGCATTTCTATTTTGCTCTTTTTTACGATTTTGAAATCTTTGATATTCTCATTTATTATTTCACTAGTTTATTTTAATGCCTTGTCCATGGTTTCCTTTAACTCTTTGAGCATACTTATGACACTGGATTTGAAGTTGTCAAATGCCTGGGGTTTTTCAGGGCTAGTTTCTATTTTGTTCCCCCAACCCCTAACCCCACCACCCCCACCCCTGTATATAGCCTAAACTTTCTCTTTTCTTTGCCTGCCTTTTCATTCTTTGTGAAAACTGGACCTTCTAAATTTTATAATGTGTCAACTCTGAAAATCAGATTCTTCCTACTCCTCAATTTGTTATTGCTGCCAATTGGGGTTGCTGTTGTTTGTTTAGTGACTTTTCTGAACTAATATCTTAAAGTCTATGTTTTGGTTTGCTAAAGCTGCTGAAATGCAATATATCAGAAATGGACTTGCTTTTTTTTTTTTTTTTTTTTTTAATTGGGATTGTTTGGATACCATATACAATCATGCAAAGATCCAAAGTGCACAGTCGTTAGCCCCTGGAACCCTCACACAGCTGTGCATCCATCACCACACTTAATTTTTGTTCAATTTTTAGAAGCTTTTCATTACTCCAGACAAGAATAGAGTGAAAGATGAAAAAAGAAAAAAAGAAAAGGAAACTCGAATCCTCCCATATCTCTAACCAACCCTCCTCAATTGTTGACTGGTAGTGTTGGTATAGTACATTTGTTACCGTTTATGAAAGAACGTTGAAGTACTACTAACTGTAGTATATAGTTTGCAATAGGTATAGATTTCTTCCCTATATGCCCCTCTATTATTAACTTCTAATTGTATTCTCATACATTTGTTCTGGTTCATGGAAGAGATTTCTAATATTTGTACAGTTAATCATGGACATTGCCCACCATAGGATTCAGTTTTATACATTCCCATCTTTTGACCTCCAACTTTCCTTCTGGTGACATATATGACTCTGAGCTTCCCCTTTCCACCTCATTCACATACCATTCGGCACTGTTAGTTATTCTCACATCTTGCTACCAACACCTCTGTTCATTTCCAAACATTTAAGTTCATCCTAGTTGAACATTCTGCTCGTTCTAAGCAACTGCTCCCCATTCCTGAGCATCGTTCTATATCTTGATACCTTATATTTCATGTCTGTGAGTTTACATATTATAATTAGTTCCTATCAGTGACACCCTGCAATATTTGTCCTTATGTGTCTGGCTTATTTCACTCAGTATATTGCCCTTGGGGTTTTGTCATCAACCCATTTTTTTTTTTTTTTTAAGATGGTTTTGTTCACACACCATACATTCCATCCTAAGTGAATAATCGATGGTTCTCTGTATGGTCACATATTTATGTGTTCACCACCTTCACCACTATCTACATAAGGGCACCTACATTTCTTCCACAAGGCAGGAGGGAGAGTGAAAGAAGGTAGAGAGGCAAAAGAAAAAGGGAAAAAAAAATGACAGCTAGGAAGCAGCAAAAGGAAAAATAACCTTAAATCAAAGTAGAGTAAAGAGTCAGACAACACCACCAATGTCAAGTGTCTAACATGCCTCCCCTATCCCCCCTCATCTGCATTTACCTTGGTTTATCGCCTTTGTTACATTAAAGGAAGCATAATACAATGATTCTGTTAGTTACAGTCTCTAGTTTACTTTGATTGCATCCCTCCCCCAATGCCTCCCCATTTTTAACACCTTGCAAGGTTGACATTTGCTTGTTCTCCCTCGTAAAAGAACATATTTGTACTTTTTATCACAGTTGTTGAACACTCTAGATTTCACTAAGTTACACAGTCCCAGTCTTTATCTTTCCTCCTTTCTTGTGGTGTCTCACATGCTCCCCACCTTCCTCTCTCAACCATATTCATAGTTATCTTTATTCGGTGTACTTACCTTGCTGTGCTACCATCTCCCAAAACTGTGCTCCAAACCACGCACTCCTGTCTTCTCCTATCACTCTGTAGTGCTCCCTTTAGTATTTCCTGTAGGGTGGGTGTCTTGTTCACAAAGTCCCTCATTGTCTGTTGGAAAATATTTTGAGCTGTGAAGGACAGCTTTGGTGGATATAGGATTCTTGGTTAGCAGTTTTTCTCTTTCAGTATCTTAAATATATCACACCACTTCCTTCTTGCCTCCATGGTTTCTGCTGAGAGATCCGCACATAGTCTTTTAAGCTTCCTTTGTATGTGATGGATTGCTTTTCTCTTGCTGCTTTCAGGATTCTCTCTTTGTCTTTGACGTTTGATAATCTGATTATTAAGTGTCTTGGCATAGGCCTATTCAAATCTCTTCTGTTTGGAGTACGCTGCGCTTCTTGAATCTGTAATTTTATGTCTTTCATAAAAGATGGGAAATTTTCATTGGTAATTTCCTCTATTATTGCTTCTGCCCCTTTTTCCTTCTCTTCTCCTTCTGGGACACCAGTGATATGTACATTCTTGTACTTTGTTTCATCCTTAAGTTCCTGGAGACGTTGCTCATATTTTTTCATTCTTTTCTCCATCTGCTCCTTTGCATGTAGGCTTTCAGGTGTTTTGTTCTCTAATTCCTGAGTGTTTTCTTCTGCCTCTTGAGATCTGCTGTTGTATGTTTCCACTGTGTCTTTCGTCTCTTGTGTTGTACCTTTCATTTCCATAGATTCTACTAGTTGTTTTTTTGAACTTTTGATTTCTGCCTTATGTATGCCCAGTGTTTTCTTTACAGCCTCTATCTCTTTTGCAAAATCTTCTCTAAGCTTTTTTAATTGATTTAGCATTAGTTTAAATTCCTGTATTTCAGTTGAAATGTACGTATGTTCCTTTGACTGGGCCATAACTTCGTTTTTCTTGGTGTAGGTTGTAGTTTTCTGTTGTTTAGGCATCTGACCTCCTAGGCCACCCCATTTGGGTTTTCCCAGACGAGAACAGGCTCAGGTCACAGAAGGAGGAAATATTCAGTATTCGGTTTCCCTGATGGTTTTTCTTAGAGGACTGACACATCTGTGCTTTTCTGCCCGGCAGGTGTACCTGTCAGCCTGTCACTGGGTGGTGTAAGAGGGTGTGGCCTGTGGCTCTCCTCCCCCAGGCTTTGGGGTCTAGTTCTGGAAAGGCAGGCAGTAGAGCTGGGCCCCTCCCTTTCCTCTTGGGAAGCTATGCCCCCTCTAGAGAGGTCACTGCATATCAATAAGTTCTTTGTTTCTCTGACTCTGCTGATCAAAGTCTTTTGATTTTAAAATGGCTGAGGCTTTCTTTACTGCAGAGCACTGGGGGCTGAAAACGGCTGAGGTTTTCTCCACAGAGAGATCCTCTAGGCTCCCCGATGGACTGGCTTTTAACAATGGGGATTTATTAGCTTACAAGTTGGTTCTAAGGCCATGAAAATGTCCAAATTAAGGCATCAATAGGAGGCTGCTGTTTTTGAAGAAAGGCTGCCGGCCTCTGGGACACTCTGTCACATGGGAAGGCACATGGCTGGCATCTGCCAGTCCTTCTCTCCTAGGTTTTGTTGCTTTCAGCTTCTGGATTCTGTGGCAATCTCTGCTTCCATGGGTCTGTCCTTGTCTCTCAGTTCTCTGGGGCTTTTTCTCATTAAGCTCTCTCTGGCTTTTTCTGTCCTTCATCCTCTCATAAAGGACTCCAGGGAATAAGATCCAGCTTAAATGAGGTGGGTCATATCTCAATTGAAATAACCTATCCAAAAGTTTACACCCACAGGAATGGATTTAAAGAACATGGCCTTTTCTGGGGTACATACAGCATCCAAACCAACACAGTCTGTATTCTTTGTGTGTGGCCACTGAAGTGTCTGGTTAGTTTTGTAGTCAACTAGTGATTTTACAATTTCCATAAACACCTGGAACTCAATAACGACAACAGAACCTCCCAGTCTTTTCCAGTGGGCTGTTTACAACTCTGCCTTAGCCTTTCTTACTACTTATACAGAGCCTAAATATCAGCCAAAGGTGAGGATGTAGGGCCTTCTCTAGTCCTTTCTGAACATATGCCCCACTCTGGGCATACACATGACCTCTTACATCCCTGGAATAAGTGGGAGCTTTTAAGATCCGAATTCTTCAGTTTCTTAATCCTCAGCATTTCCTCCCGGACGTTTTGGTATGTCTATTGTTTGCCCCAACTGTTCTTCCTTGCCCTAGGTGGCAGTGGCTAATACATTTGCCTTTATATGTTTTTGACAAATGCCTCTCATATAGTCACCTCTATCTTGGGAGAGTTCCAGGTTTGGTGAAATAAAGGCAACTTTTTTGTACCAGTCCTTCAGGGAGCCACCACACAGGCCAAAACACCCAGTCAGTTCTTTGAGAAGAAAGTCTGCTCTGCTTCCTCTGGCACCAGGAATCCACACTGGGAATGTGGGTTGCTGTCTTTAGGACTGCTGCTGAGCTTATTTATGACAGCACAACAGGATTTATAACTCTATTGTTCTTTTAGAAAGCAAGCAGAAATAGAATCATATGCCTTTTCCTCTGGAGATTTCCAACATTTTTCTGTATTCTATAGATATGTTTTTGTAGGCAAATATCCATTCATTCAACAAATATTTATCTGATATCTCATGTGAGGCTTTTATTTTCTAAAATGCTGACAGGCATGCTCGTAGAAGCCCTGCCCTATTGAGGGCTGGTTGTATGTTCTGCGTCAGTTGTGAGGCAGACACCCAGGCTCAGGTTCCAGCTTCATAGGGGGAGCTCCTCACTTCCCCATGGGCCTAGAGGCTCTGCAACTGTCAAGCAGGCCCCTGAGCAAAACTAGACTGAAATTGGAATTCTGGCAGCCAGACACGCATGTGAAAAAAAGGAATGAACTAATGGCACCCTTTTATTTTGGCAATAAATAGTTAGAAAATGTAATTTAAAATTTAAAAAAAGGGGGGGATTGTTTCAGATACAAAAAAGACTATAAAGTACCTAGGAATAAAACTTTAAAAATGTATAAGACTTTTATGAAGAGAAATATGAAACTTCATTGAAGAACATAAATGACGTCAATAAGTAGAAAGAGATACTGTGTTCATAGAAAGACAGACTTCAAGTTTATAAAATTGATCTAGTAATCTCCCAAATTGACCTATAAATTTAATGCAATCCCTATCTAAATACAGAAGAGTTTTCCAGGAAACATGAAATTACTGTAAAATTCATTTGAAAGAAGTAAGAAAAATGAACAGTGTGCCAGTTTGGATGTATTATGTCCCCTCAAACACCATTATCTTTGATGCAGTTTTGTGGGGGCAGATGTATTAATGTTGATTAGGTTGGAATCTTTGATTGAGTGTTTCCATGGAGATGTGACTCAGTCAACTGGGCGAGATCTTTGATTGGATAATTTCCGTGGAGCTGTTACCCCACCCATTCAGTGTGGGTCTTTATTAAATTATTGGAGTCCTATAAATAGAGTTCACAGACAGAAGGAGCAGAGCAACTGAGAGTGACATTTTGAAGAGGAGCTGCAGCTAAGAGAGAACAAAACTCCCCAAGAGCAACATTTTGGAGAATGCCATTTTGAAACGCAACCTGGGAGCAAGCAGACGCCAGCCACGTGCCTTCTCAGCTAACAGAGGTTTTCTAGATGCCAATGGCCATCCTTCAGTGAAGGTACCCTATTGTTGATGCCTTACCTTGGACACTTTATGGCCTTAAGACTGTAACTTTGTAACCAAATAAACCCCCTTTATAAAAGCCCATCTGTTTCTGGTGTTTTGCAAAACAGCAGCATTAGCAAACGAGAACAAATAGTTTTGAAGAAGGACTAACAAAACAAAGAAATTCTTCGTACCAGATATGAAGACTTAGTGTAATTAAAACAATGTAGTATGGGGACAGAGCCAGAGCAATGAAAAGATTAGAGAATCCAGATCCAGATTTATTGGAGAAGTTGTATATGATTGAATAGGTATCACATACCAGTGAAGAAAGGATGAACTTTCAGTAAATGGTATTGGGGCCATTGATTCTACATATGGGGAAAATAAAATCAGACCTGTACCATACTGTAAGATAAATTCCAGATGGCTATTATTTCAACATCAGTAATAAGACTCTAAAGTATTGGAGACTCTTAATCTACTTGCAATAAGGCAGGCTTTCCTTATAAGGCACAAAAATCATAAATCATGAAGGAAAAATACAAATTTCCATCAAAATTAGAAACTGAAGTATGCAAAAAAATACCATAAACAAAAGTAAGATGTTTAGAGTGTACATAACAAGGATTAAATTAAGTATGTGTGTATATATATATATACACACATATATATGTATATATATATATATGAAGAGTTTCTACAGATCAGTAATAAAAAAACTAAATAGAAAAATGGACAAAAGATGTAAAAAGACTTCATAGAATTCAAAATATTTGAAAGGGTCAGGGAAATGCAAAACAAAACAATACTATTTTTCTCTCATCACTATCAAGTGTTGGTGAAATTGTAGGGAAAATGACACACAAGTTGGCACAATCAATTTATAAGAGTGGTTTGGCAGTATCTTAAGTTCTCTAAGACACAGCAGTTCTATTTGGAGCTGTATATCCTAGAGAAAGACAGGGACATTAGTGCAGCATTATTTGTAAGAGTAAAAAAATTGGAGTGTGTACTGACTGGCCTCGAGTGCCCCAGCAGTATATACAGAATGGGAGCTCAGAGAGGACACCCCATGTTGGGACCAAGGGCCTTGGCTTTCCCTCCAATTCAGCACTCTTTCCACAAGCCAGGCACATGGCGAAGAACTCAAGGAAATCGGGCGCCCCCAACATACCCAAACTAGGCTGGTGGAAGATTTTTCTACATGAGTGAAGACAATTTTTATGAGTAGATATGTCACAGCATCTTTTTAGGATGTCTGAAGATGAAAAAAAAGTGAAATTACATTGCCTTGAACCAGCTATCCAGAAATTGTTAAGGTAATAATCCCTACAGACATGGAGAGGCTAAGAAAGCACCAGATAAATATTGAGAAGAATCAAAGGTGCAGAATCTGGAACAAGTTGCCTGAAGAGCGTATCAGTGTAAGGCTGGATACAGTTCAGCAACTTCACTCCAATATCTGAGAAATGGAGAAGCTTTGAAAGTCTGAAAGGATAACCTAGGACTTCTGAAGAGAAATGATAGTTCCTGTTAAAGAGGAAGCATCAGCAGCAGCTGCAGAATTTCTCCAACTCCATTTGGAATACCTAGACGAACTTAAGAAACAGTTTAATGATGAAGAAACTTTATTGCAGCCTTCTTTGACCAGATGCATAATTGTTAGTGGAACATTTCTCACTACTGACACTGAAACAAGTCCTCAGAGTTTGACTCAGATATGTGTTGCCTGAAATTCCTTGAGATCAAAATGCTGCAGAATCATGGAAAACCTTATAAGCGGACTTATTTGAACTTAGCCAACTGGTCACTGATTTCTCTCTCCTAGTGAATACTCAGCAGGAGAAGGTTGACAGCATTGAAGACCATGTCAACAATGCTGCTGTGAATGTTGAAGAGGGAATCAAAAACTTGGGGAAGGCTGCAAAATGCAAGCTGGCAGCTCTGCCTGTGGCAGGTGCACTCATCAGAGGAGTGGTGGGGGGTCCCATTGGCCTCCTTGCAGGTTTCAAAGTGTCAGGAATTGCAGCTGCACTTGGTGGTGTGGTGTTGGGCTTTACAGGTGGAAAATTGATACAAAGAAGGAAACAAGAAAATGATGGAGAAGCTCACTTCCAGCCAAAGTGACAAAAAATGCAGCTAAAAATCAAACTTTCAATGTTATTGATGACGTTCGCTGCTGTTGGACTTCAGTCAGCTTTTGGAACCCAACTATCTCGAGGTAGTGGCCGTATATACTTGAGTGGCTTTCAGCTGTGATAAGTGGGCACATTTTGTTGTTTGCTGGGATATTAATGGAGAAGTTAAGAGACTGAGGAGCCAGGGCTGAGGGTGTAGGATGTATCAGGTCAAGTTTAGACTGCCAAGAAGCAAATTTTCTGCCAGGACATGTGAAAACTGAACCCCTATCTCTAACAAGGACTTGGGCTGTGAGGAAATATTGGGTTATGGAAGAGGAATTTCTTTTATAACCCTGACTTGCAGACCCTCAGGCTAAGCATATACATAGGAGATTATTTCAGCCTGTTAAAAGGAGAAGAAAGGGAGTTTAGGAGCCTTTCTTATCAAATAGGGAAATGAGAGGCTAGCAAGGGAAAGTGAACTACATGATGGGGTGCATTTGGTGAGTCCTATTTATTTGGTCCAACTATATTTTCTGGTAAAGGAAATTAGTGTAAGAAAATGGAAAGTGAGAACCAACTTCTCTTCTGGAAAGCTTCATTTGTGACAATGGCTTCTTTTCTGAACTCTTTCTCTGCTTCTCTTCAAATAAAGAACACAGAATCGCCAAAGAGGGGTGTGGGGGTGGAGAAGGTAATAAACTACATATCCATCAGTAGAGGAATGGCTAAAGAAAATGTGTATTCCTCAAAGGAATATATTTAACAGAATTTTATATCTGTCTGTTTGATTTCACTAGGGTATCTAATAATCATCTCTGAAACTGAACTGTGGCATTTTTTAAAAAATATATCCTAAAAAAAAAAAAAAAATATATATATATATATATATATATATATATATATATATATATATCCTTCCCACATTTCATTTGATAACTTCCATTCTTCTGGTTAATCAGATCACAAACCTTGGAGTTATCTTTGGCTTTTCTCTTTCTCTCAAACCCCACATCCACTCAATCAGGAAATCCTTTTGGTTCTATATTCAAATATTCTGGATCTGACCACTTCTTTCTACCCTTTTCCAAGTTGCCATCATCTCTGTCCCATTCTTAGATTATTGTGTAACCTACTAATTGGTCCCCCTGTTTTAACCTTTGTCCCCATGGAGTGTATTCTTAACAACTATCCAGAGTGATGTTTTTAAAATCTAAGTCAGATCATGTCAATCTTAGACTCAGAATCCCATAATGGATTCCCATATAAAAAGCCATAGTCCTTACAATGGTGTCTAATGCTGTTTGACCTGCTTCTTCCCCTTACATCTCTGACATCATCTCCTTCTACTCCCCTTGCTCCACCTCATTTCAACTATTTCTAACTGCCTTTGAACATACCAAGCATGTTCCTACCTGAAGGCTGTTTCCTCCTGCTCAGATTCTTTCCTAGGGTACTTGTATAATTTCCTCACTGCCTTCTAAGTTTTTACTCAAATATCACCATTTCACCCTATTTAAAATTACAGTAGTTCTTCCCGTCCCCCCTCCCCCCCAGCCTGGTAGCATGACAGTAGATCTGAGATGATTTTCTAATATGTTTCTTATATTTGAGAGTTACAAAGGTGAAATCCAAAGCCCATCTGTTCCGGTTTGCTAATGCTGCCATTGTGCAAAACACCAGAAATGGATTAGCTTTTACAAAGGGAGGTTATTTGGTTACACGGTTACAGTCTTAAGGCCATAAAGTGTCCAAGGTAACACATCAACAATCGGGTACCTTCACTGGAGGATGGCCAGTGGTGTCCGGAAAACCTCTGTCAGCAGGGAAGGCACGTGGCTGGCGTCTGCTTGCTCCTAGGTTGTGTTTCAAAATAGCATTCTCTAAAATGTTGCTCTTGGGGCATTTTATCCTCTCTTAGCTGCAGCTGCTCTGAAATGTCACTCTCAGTTGCTCTCAGGTTATTTCAAAATGGCATTCTCCAAAATGCCTCTGTGTCAGCTTCTTAGGCAAAGTCTGGGCTGGTACCTCCAAAGCATTAGCAAAATTTTGCTTTCAACGGCCGTCTTCAAAATGTCTCTGTAAGTTGCAGCTCTGAGGTTCTTCTGTTTGTGAGCCCTTTTATAAGACTCCAGTGAACTAATCAAGGCCCACGTTGAATGGGCAGGGGCCACACCGCCATGGAAACATTCAATCAGAGGTCACACCCTAACCAAAGGTGTCACTCACAGTTGGGTGGGTCACTTCTCCATGGAAACAACCCAATCCAAAGGTTCCAACTTAATCAACACTTAAATATTTGTCTCCACAAGATTGCATCAAAGAACATGGCTTTTTCTGGGGGACCTAATGTATACAAACTGGTATACCATCCCACAGAGGTAAAGTGGTATCATATCTTAGCTATCAGAATTAAGTTTTGAAGACTTTACAACAAGCCAGAAATTATATACTATATTTTATCAAGGTGTACATTTTTTCACTTATTAACGTCTTGAAATCAAGGGCATCTTAAAATCAATATAAGAAAGCACCAATCATTATTTAATTGGATATCTGTCAGGCAGCACTTCAAACAAAAAATTAAAGTCCAAAACCTAATTGCCTTCCTTCAATAAAAACAAAAACAAAAAACAGGCAGGACATTGATTGTCATATACAGGCATACCTCATTTTATTGTGTTTCACAGATACAGCATTTTTAAAATCTGAAGGTTAGTAGCAACCCTGTGTCAAACAAGTCTGTTGGCACCACTTTTCTAACAGCATGTGGTCACTTCATGTCTCTGTGTCACATTTTGGTAATTCTTGCAATATTTCAGACTTTTTCATTATTATATGTTATGATGATCTGTGATCAGTGATCTTTGATGCTACTATTGTAATGGTTTTGGGGCACCACAAACTGCACCCATATAAGATGGTGAACTTAATAAATGTGTGTGTTCTGACTGCTCCACCAACCAGTCGTTCCCCATGTCTCTCCCTCTCCTTGGGCCTTGCTATTCCTTGACACAAAAAAATTTTGAAATTAGGCCAATTAATAACCCTACAGTGGCCTCTAAGTGTTCAAGTGAAGGAGAGTCACACGTCTCTCACTTTAAATCAAAAGCTAGAAATGATTACGCATAGTGAGGAAGGCATGTCAAAAGCCAAGATAAACTGAAAGCTAAATCTCTTGTGCCAAACAGCCAAATTGTGAATGTAAAGGAACAGTTCTTGTAGGAAATGAAAAGGGCTACTGCACTTTTTAAAAGACTGACTCTCTTCTTAAGGGTTAATGCAGCTGGTGACTCTTAAATTGAAGCCAATGCTCATTTAACATTCTGAAAATTCTGGGGCCCTTAAGAATCATGCTAAATCTACTCTGCCTGTGCTTTATAAGTGGAACACAAAGCCTGAATGACAGCACATCTGTTTACAACATGGTTTACTAAATATTTTAAGCCAATTATTGAGACCTGCTGCTCAGAAAATAAAGATCCCTCTCAAAAAATTACTGCCTATTGTCAGTGCACCTGGTAACCCAAGAGCTCTGATGGATGTGTAACAAGAGACTAATGTAGTTTTCATGCCTGCCAACACAACATCCATTCTGCAGCCCATGGATCAAGGAGCAATTTGGCTTTCAAATCTTATTATTTAAGAAATACATTTCATAAGGCTGTAGCTGCTATAGATAGTGATTCCTCTGATTATCTGGGCAAAGTCAATTGAAAACATTCTGGAAATGATTCACCATTCTAGATGCCATTAAGAACATTCATGATTCATGGGAGGAAGTCAAAATATCAACGTGAACAGGACTTTGGAAGAAGTTGATTCCAGCCCTCATTGATGACTTTGAGGGGTTCAAGACGTCAATGTTGCGGTGGTGGAAATCACAAGAGAAGTAGAATTAGAAGTGGAGCCTGAAAATGTGACTGATTTGCTGCCATCTCATGATAAAACTTGAACAGATGAGAAGTTAGTTCTTACAGATTAGCAAACAAAGTGATTTCTTGAGATGGCAACTACTCCTGGTGAAGATGCTGTGAACATTATTGAAATGACAATAAAGGATTTTGAATATTACATAAACTTCATTGATAAAGCAGTAGCAAGGTTTGGGAGGATTGACTCCACTTTTGAAAGAAGTTATAGGGGTAAAATGCTATCAGGCAGTATCACATGCTACAGAGAAACCTTTGATGAAAGGAAGAGTCAATTGAGGTGGCAAACTTCATTATTGTCTTATTTTAAAAAATTGCCACAGCCACCCCCATCTTCAGCAGCCACCACTCTGATCAGTCAGCAGCTATCACCATCGAGGCAAGACCCTCCACCAGCAAAAAGATTACAACTTGCTAAAGGCTCAGATGATTGTTAGCATTTTTTAGCAGTAAAGTATTTCTTAATTAAAGTATGTACATTGGTTTTTTTTTTAGACACAATGCTATTGCATACTTAATCAACTACAATCTAGTGTAAGCATAGCTTTTTTTTTTTTTTTTTTTTTTTTTTTTTTTTTTTTTGAAGCTTAAACATAAAGTTTATTAGACCAAACAAGAACAATTCATGAAATACAGGGAGTTTGCCTCTCCCAGCTGCATTATTCTTAATTTCTCCTTCAAGGGCAACATTGATGTTTTTTTTTTTTTTTTTTTTTTTTTAATGTAATTTTATTGAAATATATTCACATACCATACAGTCATTTAAAGTGTACAATTGTTCACAGTTTCATCATATAGTTGTACATTCAACACCACAATTTTTGAACATTTTCATTACTCCAAAAAATAAAAATGAAAATAAGAATAAAAATAAAAGTAAAAGAGAACACTCAAAACATCCTATATCCTCCCTCATTTACTTTTTTTTTTTTTTTTTTTTTCAACTTTTTAAAAAAATTTTATTCTAATAACATATAAACAACCTAAAATTTCCCCTTTTAGCCACTTTCACATATATAATTCAGTGCTATTAATTACATTCACAATGTGGCACTACCATCACCACCATTCATTACCAAAACTTTACAATCAACCCAAACAGAAATTCTGTACAATTTAAGTATTAACTCCCCATTCTCTGCTCCCAACCCTTCCCTGTAACCTATATTCTAGATTCTGACTCTATGAGTTTTTTTTTTTGTTTTTTTTTTTTTTTTAAATCATCATTTTATTGAGATATATTCACATACCACGCAGTCATACAAAACAAATTGTACTTTCGATTGTTTACAGTACCATTACATAGTTGTACATTCATCACCTAAATCAATCCCTGACACCTTCATTAGCACACACACAAAAATAACAAGAATAATAATTAGAGTGAAAAAGAGCAATTGAAGTAAAAAAGAACACTGGGTACCTTTGTCTGTTTGTTTCCTTCCCCTACTTTTCTACACATCCATCCATAAACTAGACAAAGTGGTGTTTGGTCCTTATGGCTTTCCCAATCCCATTGTCACCCCTCATAAGCTACATTTTTATACAACTGTCTTCGAGATTCATGGGTTCTGGGTTGTAGTTTGATAGTTTCAGGTATCCACCACCAGCTACCCCAATTCTTTAGAACCTAAAAAGGGTTGTCTAAAGTGTGCATAAGAGTGCCCACCAGAGTGACCTCTCGGCTCCTTTTGGAATCTCTCTGCCACTGAAGCTTATTTCATTTCCTTTCACATCCCCCTTTTGGTCAAGAAGATGTTCTCCGTCCCACGGTGCCAGGTCTACATTCCTCCCTGGGAGTCATATTCCACGTTGCCAGGGAGATTCACTTCCCTGGGTGTCTGATCCCACGTAGGGGGGAGGGCAGTGATTTCACCTTTCAAGTTGGCTTAGCCAGAGAGAGAGGGCCACATCTGAGCAACAAAGAGGCATTCAGGAGGAGACTCTTAGGCACAAATACAGGGAGGCCTAGCCTCTCCTTTGCAGCAACCGTCTTCCCAAGGGTAAAATTTATGGTAGAGGGCTCAACCCATCAAACCACCAGTCCCCTATGTCTGTGGTCATGTTAGCAACCATGGAGGTGGGGTAGGCGAATACCCCTGCATTCTCCACAGGCTCCTCAAGGGGGCACTACATCTTTTTTTTTTTTTTTTTTCCCTTGTTTTTCTTTTTTCTTTTTTTTTTTTTTTTTTTTTTTTTTTAACTTTCCCTTCTTTTTTTCCAAATCACCTGTATGAAAAAAAAAGTTCAAAAGAAAACAAACATACAATAAAAGAGCATTTCATTTCAAAGAGACCATAGCAAGGGAGTAAGAAAAAGACAACTAACCTAAGATAACTGCTTAACTTCCAACATGTTCCTACTTTACCCCAAGAAAGTTACATAATATAGCAACATTTCAGTGAACTTGTTCCTACTACAACCATCAGAAATTAACAGACCATAGTCATTTCTGGGCATCCCCAGAACGTTAAATAGCTTATCTGTTCTTCCTGGATTATTGTTCCCCCTTCCTTAATTGCTCTCTACTGCTAGTTCCCCTACATTCTACATTATAAACCATTTGTTTTACATTTTTCAAAGTTCACATTAGTGGTAGCATATAATATTTCTCTTTTTGTGCCTGGCTTATTTCGCTCAGCATTATGTCTTCAAGGTTCATCCATGTTGTCATATGTTTCACCAGATCGTTCCTTCTTACTGCCGCGTAGTATTCCATCGTGTGTATATACCACATTTTATTTATCCACTCATCTGTTGAAGGACATTTGGGTTGTTTCCATCTCTTGGCAATTGTGAATAATGCTGCTATGAACATTGGCGTGCAGATATCTGTTCGTGTCACTGCTTTCCGATCTTCCGGGTATATACCGAGGAGTGCAATCGCTGGATCGAATGGTAGCTCTATATCTAGTTTTCTAAGGAACTGCCAGACTGACTTCCAGAGTGGCTGAACCATTATACAGTCCCACCAACAATGAATAAGAGTTCCAATTTCTCCACATCCCCTCCAGCATTTGTAGTTTCCTGTTTGTTTAATGGCAGCCATTCTAACCGGTGTTAGATGGTATCTCATTGTGGTCTTAATTTGCATCTCTCTAATAGCTAGTGAAGCTGAACATTTTTTCATGTGTTTCTTGGTCATTTGTATTTCCTCTTCAGAGAACTGTCTTTTCATATCTTTTGCCATTTTATAATTGGGCTGTCTGTACTATTGTCATTGAGTTGTAGGATTTCTTTGTATATGCAAGATATCAGTCTTTTGTCAGATACATGGTTTCCAAAAATTTTTTCCCATTGAGTTGGCTGCCTCTTTACCTTTTTGAGAAATTCCTTTGAGGTGCAGAAACTTCTAAGCTTGAGGAGTTCCCATTTATCTATTTTCTCTTTTGTTGCTTGTGCTTTGGGTGTAAAGTCTAGGAAGTGGCCTCCTAATACAAGGTCTTGAAGATGTTTTCCTACATTATCTTCTAGGAGTTTTATGGTACTTTCTTTTATATTGAGATCTTTGGTCCATTTTGAGTTAATTTTTGTGTAGGGGGTGAGGTAGGGGTCCTCTTTCATTCTTTTGGATATGGATATCCAACTCTCCCAGCCCCATTTGTTGAAAAGACCATTATGGCTCAGTTCGGTGACTTTGGGGGCCTTATCAAAGATCAGTCGGCCATAGATCTGAGGGTCTATCTCTGAATTCTCAATTCGATTCCATTGATCTATATGTCTATCTTTGTGCCAGTACCATGCTGTCTTGGCAACTGTGGCTTTATAATAAGCTTCAAAGTCAGGGAGTGTAAGTCCTCCCACTTCGTTTTTCTTTTTTAGAGTGTCTTTAGCAATTCGAGGCATCTTCCCTTTCCAAATAAATTTGATAACTAGCTTTTCCAAGTCTGCAAAGTAGGTTGTTGGAATTTTGATTGGGATTGCATTGAATCTGTAGATGAGTTTGGGTAGAATTGACATCTTAATGACATTTAGCCTTCCTATCCATGAACATGGAATATTTTTCCATCTTTTAAGGTCCCCTTCTATTTCTTTTAGTAGAGTTATGTAGTTTTCTTTGTATAGGTCTTTTACATCTTTGGTTAAGTTGATTCCTAGGTACTTGATTTTTTTAGTTGCTATTGAAAATGGTATCTTTTTCTTGAGTGTCTCTTCAGTTTGTTCATTTCTAGCATATAGAAACATTACTGACTTATGTGCATTAATCTTGTATCCCGCTACTTTGCTAAATTTGTTTATTAGCTCTAGTAGGTGTATCGTTGATTTCTCAGGGTTTTCTAGATATAAGATCATATCATCTGCAAACAATGACAGTTTTACTTCTTCTTTTCCAATTTGGATGCCTTTTATTTCTTTGTCTTGCCGGATTGCCCTGGCTAGCACTTCCAGCACAATGTTGAATAACAGTGGTGACAGTGGGCATCCTTGTCTTGTTCCTGATCTTAGAGGGAAGGCTTTCAGTCTCTCACCATTGAGTACTATGCTGGCTGTGGGTTTTTCATATATGCTCTTTATCATGTTGAGGAAGTTTCCTTCAATTCCTACCTTTTGAAGTGTTTTTATCAAAAAGGGATGTTGGATTTTGTCAAATGCTTTTTCAGCATCTATTGAGATGATCAATTGATTTTTCCCTTTCGAGTTTTTAATGTGTTGTAATACATTGATTGTTTTTCTGATGTTGAACCATCCTTGCATGCCTGGAATGAACCCCACTTGGTCATGGTGTATGATTTTTTAATGTGTCTTTGGATTCGATTTGCAAGTATTTTGTTGAGGATTTTTGCATCTATATTCATTAGGGAGATTGGCCGGTAGTTTTCCTTTTTTGTAGCGTCTTTGCCTGGTTTTGGTATTAGATTGATGTTAGCTTCATAAAATGAGTTAGGTAGTGTTCCATTTTTTTCAATGTTTTGAAAGAGTTTGAGTAAGATTGGTGTCAGTTCTTTCTGGAAAGTTTGGTAGAATTCCCCTGTGAAGCCATCTGGCCCTGGGCATTTATTTGTGGGAAGATTTTGATGACTGATTGGATCTCTTTGCTTGTGATGGGTTGGTTGAGGTCTTCTATTTCTTCTCTGGTCAGTCTAGGTTGTTCATATGTTTCCAGGAAATTGTCCATTTCTTCTACATTATCCAGTTTGTTGCCATACAATTGTTCATAATATCCTCTTATAATTTTTTAATTTCTTCAGGATCTGCAGTTATGTCACCTTTTTCATTCATTATTTTGTTTATATGGGTCTTCTCTCTTTTTGATTTTGTCAGTCTAGCTAGGGGCTTGTCAATCTTGTTGATCTTCTCAAAGAACCAACTTTTGGTGATATTTATCCTTTCTATTGTTTTTTTGTTCTCTATGTCATTTATTTCTGCTTTAATCCTTGTTATTTCTTTTCTTCTACTTGGTTTAGGATTGGTTTGCTGTTCATTTTCTAGCTTCTTCAGTTGATCCATTAGTTCTTTGATTTTGGCTCTTTCTTCCTTTTTAATATATGCGTTTAGTGCTATAAATTTCCCCCTTAGCACTGCTTTTGCTGCATCCCATAGGTTTTGGTATGTTGTGTTCTCATTTTCATTCGTCTCTATATATTTAGCAATTTCTCTTGCTATTTCTTCTTTAACCCACTGATTGTTTAGGAGTGTGTTGTTTAACCTCCAGGTATTTGTGAATTTTCTAAGTCTCTGATGGTTATTGACTTCTAATTGTATTCCATTGTGGTCAGAGAATGTGCTTTGAATAATTTCAATCTTTTTAAATTTATTGAGGCTTGTTTTATGTCCCAGCATATGATCTATTCTGGAGAAAGTTCCGTGAGCACTAGAAAAGTATGTGTATCCTGGTGATTTGGGATGTAATGTCCTGTAGATGTCTGTTAAATCTAATTCATTTATCAGATTGTTTAGGTTTTCAATTTCCTTATTGGTCTTCTGTCTGGTTGATCTATCTATAGGAGAGAGTGATGTGTTGAAGTCTCCCACAATTATTGTGGAAACATCAATTGCTTCCTTTAGTTTTGCCAATGTTTCTCTCATGTATTTTGTGGCACCTTGATTGGGTGCATAGACATTTACGATTGTTATTTCTTCTTGCTGAATTGCCCCTTTTATTAGTATGTAGTGGCCTTCTTTGTCTCTCAAAACATCCCTGCATTTGAAGTTTATTTTATCTGAGATTAATATTGCTACACCTGCTTTCTTTTGGCTGTAGCTTGCATGAAATATTTTTTTCCATCCTTTCACTTTCAATTTCTTTGTGTCCCTGTGTCTAAGATGAGTCTCTTGTATGCAACATATTGATGGTTCATTTTTTTGATCCATTCTGCGAATCTATATCTTTTAATTGGGGAGTTTAATCCATTTACATTCAACGTTAAAACCGTGAAGGCATTTCTTGAATCAGCCATCTTATCCTTTGGATTATGTTTGCCATATTTTTCCCTCTCTCTATTAATATCCTTTATTGTACCCATACCGAATCTCTTTAGTACTGAACCTTTCTCCAAGTCTCTCTGTCCTGTCTTTGTTTCTCTGTCTGTAGGGCTCCCTTTAGTATCTCCAGTAGGGCAGGTCTCTTGTTAGCAAATTCTCTCAGCATTTCTTTGTCTGTGAAAAATTTAAGCTCTCCCTCAAATTTGAAGGAGAGCTTTGCTGGATAAAGTATTCTTGGCTGGAAATTCCTCTCTCTCAGAATTTTAAATATATCGTGCCATTGCCTTCTCGCCTCCATGGTGGCTGCTGAGTAGTCACTACTTAGTCTTATGCTGTTTCCTTTGTATGTGGTGAATTGCTTTTCTCTTGCTGCTTTCAGAACTTGCTCCTTCTCTTCTATGTTGACAGTGTGATCAGTATATGTCTCGGAGTGGGTTTTTTTTGGATTTATTCTATTTGGAGTTCGCTGAGCATTTATGATTTGTGTATTTATGTTGTTTAGAAGATTTGGGAAGTTTTCCCCAACAATTTCTTTGAATACTCTTCCTAGACCTTTACCCTTTTCTTCCCCTTCTGGGACACCAATGAGTCTTATATTCGGACGCTTCATATTATCTATCATATCCCTGAGGTCCATTTCGAGTTTTTCAATTTTTTTCCCCATTCTTTCTTTTATGCTTTCATTTTCCATTCTGTCATCTTCCAGGTCACTGATTCGTTGTTCAACTTCCTCTAGTCTTGTACTATGAGTGTCCAGAATCTTTTTAATTTGGTCAACAGTTTCTTTAATTTCCATAAGATCATCCATTTTTTTATTTAGTCTTGCAATGTCTTCTTTATGCTCTTCTAGGGTCTTCTTGATTTCCTTCATATCCCGTACTAGGGTCTCATTGTTCATCTTTAGTTCTTTGAGTAGCTGCTCTAGGTGTGTCTCTTCTGGTCTTTTGATTTGGGTGCTTGGGCTTGGGTTATCCATATCGTCTGGTTTTTTCATATGCTTTATAATTTTCTGTTGTTTTTGGCCTCGTGGCATTTGCTGTCCTTGATAGGGTTCTTTTAGGGTTTGTAGACCAGTTGAAGTCCTTATCTCTAATTTATCAGATCTACAGCTTCGTGGAGTACACTTTCTCTAACTAACCAGCAGGTGGCGTCCACGAGCCACCTGTTCTCCACAAGCCAGATCTCCCCTGCTTAGCCTTTTTGGTGAGTGGGGGAGTGAGTCTTGTGGGGCCCAATTGGTGTCCCAAGCTTGCGTGTGTAGTTGGTGTTGCCTGCCCTGTATGTGGGGCGTGTTTCTGGGCAGTCGGGGAGGGGGGGTGGCCCTAACAATCAAATCTCCCTGATGATCCTAGAGTTTTAAAGCTACTGCAATAGTCTAATCCTTCAGTTCAGTCCTGCCACAGTTTGTCTCTGCCACTGACCCACAAGTCTTTGGTATTGGCGTATGGCTCCTGAGACTTGCAAGTGGGCCCCTCTTCCAGGCTGTGCACCCCGGGTCCTCTGTTGAGGGATGACTGTGCTATGTCACAGGTGAGTGCCGTCCCTCCAGGGCAGTTCTGGGCTGCTGGGCTGTGTTGGGAGGCTCCCAGTCTGCTCAAATGATGGCTGAATGGGGCTCTGTTAATTCACACTGCTCCCCCTTCCCAGCTCTGGGACATTCAGCTGAGGTTGCAGGGAAGGCTAATGTCCACGCCCAGTTTTGTGGTGTGTGCCTGTTATTTGAAGCACTTCTGTCACACTGGGTTGTCTGGGGCAGCTCTGGGCTATGGGGCTGGCGATGGGCAGGAGTGTTTCCTGTCCACCAGGATGGTGGCTGTGAGCGGACACCCCCCTTTTCTTGGGAAGTTGTGTTGTTTAGTGAATTTTCTCAGCCACTGGATTATTGCCTTTTGTCTCAGAGCTCTCTTATTTCTGCTCTTGACTTGACGTGCCCAAATTTCAATTCTTTGAAGCTTTCTGTATTGAGCTTCTTAGAGTAATTGTTTTAGAAAAAGCAAAAAGGATTTAAAAAAAAAAAAAAAAAAAAAAAAAACGGCCCTCCTCAGAGATCTAATGGGTTATTGAAATGCTAATAGACAAAGCAACCAGGGCCATTAAGGAAAGGTGCCCTGGGCAGAGAGATCAGCCTTGCTTCGGGATTTGCATATGCGCCTCAAGGCCTGATCTCCGCCCTTCCCCTTTCTGTGTTCACCAGAACTCCAAAAATCCTCTGCTTTTACTTTGGAGCTTCTCGTGTTGTTTTCCTTCTATGCCCGTCTCCTCTCTGCTGGGCTGGCTGCTCTCAGAGTCTCTGGTGTCTGGCCTCAGTCTATCTATGGTTGGAGTTTGAATCAGTAGAATGAGTTTCCGATGAGAGCAGCCACTGCAATTCTCCCTTCTCCTTCCTGGAGCTGACAGCCCCTCCTCCCCCGGGACTGAGCCTGGCAGGGAGGGGCGCGGGTCCCCTGGCCGCAAAAACTTACAGATTTCGCTGATCTCAGCAGTTCCACGTTTTCATGAGTGTTGTATGAAGTATGCCCAAAGACAGATTGCTCTGTGGTGTCCAGTCCACGCAGTTCCTGGCTTTTTACCTACTTTCCTGGAGGAGTAACTAAAACATACAGCTCACCAGTCTGCCATCTTGCCCCGCCTCCAAGCATAGCTTTTATATGCACTGGGAAATAAAAAATTTGTGACTCACTTTATTGTATTACTTACTTTTCTGCACTGGTCTGGAACCTAACCTGCAATATTTCCAAGGTATGCCTGTAGTTGGTATCCAGTTGTGACAGCAGTTGCCTCTGGGGAGGGGATCTTCTCACTGTACTGTTTGAATTTTTTTTTTACAATGTGCATGTATTCTTCAAATATATTAATTTTAAAAAGAAATTGGCTTCAAAATTTAGAATTTGGGGGTTAATAATTATTTGAATAATTGCAGCAAAAATGTTTTAATCAGGTAGTTATATAAGAATTTAGTAAGTCCACATTTAAAATGCATACTTTTAATAGACACTAACTAGAGTTTCCCTTGAAAATCAAGGATATTGAAATACGTTATATAGATTTTTATAATCTATTCTTTTATCCGTAATTTAAAACTGAGTTAAATTTGAGTTACATGTCTTGGGTGGTCACTACCTAGACATCCCTGAAGATAAGGAAAGTGATTAAACTAGAAGAAGGGGTAGCAACAGACAAGATGGAATTTAACAAAGGATTATGAATACTGAATCTTTATATAGTTTTCTCTTTCTTAGTTGCTGGGGTATTAGAATAGCTAGAAGGAAAGAACTGAAATGGTGGAACTGTAACACCTAGCATCCTTTGAAATTTGTTCTGTCGCTACTTGTAAAATTGTTATTTGAAAGCTATCACCTTTTTGCATATGTTATATTTCACAATAAGGAAATAACTGAAACTATGGTACTATAACTCATAACAACTTTGGAAATTTCCTATATAACTACTTGTTAAAGCATACTTTGAAAGATATTACCTTTTTTGTATATATGTTATATTTCACAATAAGAAAATAACTGAAACTGTGGAATTGTAACCTATAATATTCTTTGAAATTTGTTCTCTAACTACTTGTTAAATTTCACTTGGAAAGTTGCCACTTCTATGTATGTTATATCCTACAATAAAAATATGATAAAATAAAAAAGAAGTTTAAATTTATATAGTATTTTTTGGTGTAAAGATTAGATTAAAGTTAATATAGTATAAATCAGTCATTTAGCATATTGGGGACCAATTTTCGGTTCAGGTTTCCCCAATAACTATGAGTAACTCTTAAGTGATATATGCTTTGGTACTAATGATATACTGTATGCTTAAGAGTTTGCTACCCTCAACCCCAGCTCAAAACTACTCATCTGGGAGTGAGGTAATAAGATTGTCTTTGAGGATTCTTGAGCTAAACATGACATTTTTTTTTTAGAAGAAATAGTATCCAATCTTTAATTTTTCTTATGCTCTTTTCTTTGTCATTGCTTATAATTATTGCTCATTTCTTTTAATTATGACTTTTGCTGTCAAATGACTCTCTTCTACCTGCTTGATTTTCTTATCTTTTGTTTCTTTTACTTTGTCTCTGTTTTCTAGCTTTTCCCTGGAAAAGACTAGACATTTTAGCCAACAGTCATTATTCAAAGCTTCCACTTGGGAAATGGGAAATTACATATTAAGTTTCCTTGTTAAGTTTTTAGTTCTACATGGCTGATTTTATTAATGTTCACTGCCCACAAGTTCTTCTCCACCCAACCCCAGCAATTTTTTTTCCCTTTGCTTTTAAAAAATAAAACATTTTAGTTTAGCACCATTCAGAATACTGGAGGCATCAGATAAATGTTCTCAATTGAGGTTTGACTATATTGTGGATTGAATTCTGTGTTTCTGTAATGAAGTTGAAAATTTGAAAGAGGTGAGTCATCATTTCAAATAATTTAAAATCCCCATCCTCTAGTCAGAAGATATGCCTAATTTCTTTTCAAATATATTTGAAAAAAGTTATGCATGAACAAAATTTGTTAGTTACCATAAAAAAGTATAAATCTAATTAAGATATTTTCAGTAAATAAAATATGATTAGGAGAACTTTGTAATCTGGTGAGTGACTGGAAATAAACATTGGAAAATACAAATAGCTCTCTACCTGTCTCCTTGTCTCTGGCGGTTCACCGTGTCTTTTTCACTTTTATATCTCTTCAAGGTCTAGCACAGTGACTGCCATTGGTATTTTTTATTTTCTAATTTAGTTTAGGTTTGTTGAAAATATTTTGTCCCCCAAATCCAGAAATTTTAGGGTTTACATTTTAATTAAATAATAGCACTGAGCATAATTCTCACTGATAATCACGGTTTATCTTTAGTTTAAGTAACTAAATTACTTTAGTTACTTAAAGTCATTGACTCTGATGGGGCCAGAGAGGGCTTTTATTTTTCTGAATTTTTTCATTTGATACAGAATCCTATGTGTACTATCTCTGACAGATTGCTTAAATATACACCATCTCCAGGGTCCTGTTTTTAGTCCTCTTTTTTTGCTATGGAGGATGAATTGTAGGAGAGGATATAGAAATGACTCACCTAGAAATGTACCTTTATACTTTTTCTCCCAAGTTCCAAACCCTTATTTAACTTACTTTTCTCTCTGTCTGGATGCCCTGTTGCTTTCTTCATACCTAATATTTTAAAAATTTGAACTTATTTTCCTTTATGAAAACTTGTTCTGGCTTTCCAGTTGGGGTTTATGTTGACACTCTTCTGCCCAGACACCACTCTAACCTTCACCCAGAATAAAAATTTTGGAATTCTGCTGAATCTTCCATATTTTATTCTATTCCCGTCTCTCATGTTTAGCTGCCAATTCCTATGAACTTCTCAATGTTTTGTTTCATTCCTTTTTTATTTTTTTTTTTCCCTAAATGCCACAGGTTAGCTCAGTCTTTATTACCTCTTACCTGGAGTTTATTTGCCTATTAAATGTCCCTTTATTAATATTGGTTCTCTAGTTCAGTCTATCTTATATTTTACTGCTAGATTCATCTTCCTAAAGCATGGTGCCTTCTTTTTCTTTGTTGTTTTCTTGCTTTTTTTGTTGTAGTTATAACAAAATTTGAATTAAGGATTATAGGTTGTAGATTAGATAATAGTATTAAATCAGTGTTAAATTCATGATTTTGCTCATTGCACTGTGGTTATACAAGAGGCTTTTCTGGTTTAGAAAATATGACTGAATTACTTAGGGGGCACATCTAAAACTTACTCTCAAAAATTGAGGAAGAGTTAATATCAGAAAAATATATATTTATATATTAAGAGAGAATGTTAACATAAAGCAAATGCAGGAAATATTAACTTTTGGGGAATCTGGGTGAAGCATGTATGTGAATTCTTTGTACGATTTTTGTATGATCTTTGAGTTTAAAATGATTTCAGAATAAAAAGTTTTAAAATTTCCTTAGCCATATAGAAAGTTTCATAGTGATTCTCTTAAACAAGTATACTAATGTCATGTCTTTGCTAACTGAATAATTTACTTTTGTTCACTCAGCATGCATTTATTAAGCATCTTACTGACTTAAAAGATATAAAACAAAGATATAAATAAATTCAAGGTCTAAACAATGGCATCTCATTGCTTATATCTTCAGGTAGCATAATGATTTTGCTTTAGCTTTGACCCTTGCAATGAGCTGGGCTCAAGATCCCTGACTGTGGAGGGAAGCAGTGGCCAAGGTGCTGAGTATTTGCTGTCTTCTTGTCCACATAAATTTTAAAGTCACTCAAAGTGATTTCCTATTATGATCCTAGCTTTATGGAGTCGTTAAAGATATCTCCCTTGATTTATCCTCTGTATTAAAGTGGGTAAAAGTTTGTTTCTTGAGTTGTTGAATCCATTTTCAGATAACTGAGGTGTTTGCTGTTTGTTTTTTAAGCTTTCTGATGGTTCCAGGGGGAACTATAAAGATTACATTTTAGTATGTTGAGGCTTAGGCATTAGTTGCTTTTCTCAAGACAGTGGCTTAAAGCAAAATTTTTGGGAATTGAATGCTGGAATATATTCTGGTATTTCAATTTAATAGTCTTTTTTTGTCCATATAGCTATTTTTGGTAAAAGTAGTGTCTGGAATTCGAGTTATTCTTGCCACACTAACCCTGGTCTGGTGGAGTCAGTTAATTATGCCCATAGTGTTGGTTGCTACCTACAGATGTTATCTAATAAAGGCAGATTATTAGGCAGATTACATTCAATTTAATTCAGTTCAGCAAGGACTAGGCATTGATTTATACTGTGGATATGCAAAGGTGAGTGAGGCACAGTCTGATAGGAAAACAGACACAGAATAAATGGAATACAGACTAACAGGTATAATCACAGACATAAATAGAAAGGACAGAGTTGGTACTGTAAAGAATTATTAACTATCTAGGAGAAAAGGAGGAGAAGTCAAAAAGAGAAGAGAGAACCAAATCCTTATCTTCAGCAGTAGAAAATTGAATAAATTTTAAATTAGATAATCTGAAAATAGTGGTATTAATATGCTTATAAGCAATCTGGAAGTAAACAGCAAAAGAAACAGGTGAATATAGTGATCTCTGGGCAGTAGGTATCCAAGGTAGGGGAAGAATAGGGCTACTATTTTTCATTATAAACCTTGCAAACTCTTTGACTTTTGAAAACTGTATGCGAGTGTTACTTTGTTAGAAATTTTAAAAATATTTTTAAATCATCCTTACTCCTTTAGGCCAAACACAAGTTATGCCTATTCCATGTATCCCATGCCATAAGTAGACACGCACACTCCTTCATTTAAATTCATATGAACTTCATTTAAACAGTTCTTTAAACACTTTATACAACATTTGCTATATACTGGTTTAGACTATTTATTTACTTTTCTTACCCCTCTCCTAGTTTATTATCTTTTTGAAAGCAGGAACTGTTTATCTTAGAATCTCCTTGAGTGCTTAGTTCCTTACGTGTAGTTGGCGTAATTGAATTGAGGGTTTAGCTGTGATATTTGTTAGCTCACAGTTTGGAGTCTTTGTAGCATAAAGATTCAGACGTTCTAACTTGAATATATGAGGGTGCCAGCTGCTAAATTGTAAAGGATTATTTTACATCCTTTTTGAAAGTGTAATTTCATCTAGTGCTCTTACGTCTGATTCTATGGATTTTGGTAAAGTACTCTGTGTTCAAGAACATATTCTGGATTATTGATTATAAGAATTTTGTATTTCTCAAAAAATGAGCTAGTTTCTTGTTTCGGTAGCTACTTCTTTTTCAAAGCTTATTAATTTTATTTATTTATTTTAAAAATCCTACAAGAACACTTCCTCATTTGATACCAAGAGGACTGTTATTCGATGCATTTGACACTTTCCCATATTAAGGGATTAGTCGTTTGAATATTTTAATCCCATGGTAGCCAAACAATCAGAACAATAGAAGTAGAGCACCCTTGAGGGTCCATTTGGTCTGTACTCCTGGCCGTCTCTCAAGGCAAGAGAATGTCCCAAGTTATTCTGGGCAGATGACAGGGTAGGTTCCCTATCACAACACAATTCCCCAGCCCCCATTTAAAGAGATAGACACTTCGCCAACCTTACCACATTCCTTCAAGCGTTCAGTTGGTAAACCTTAAGCTTCCTCTATTTAACTCAGCCTTTTAATATCAATTTTCTCCTTCAGAGATGTTTTAAATTACATTTCAAGATCTTGTTTAGCCCTGTGGCTCTTGCTAAGTTATCCTTATCCTGACCAGGCCTGATTCTATATTAATAGAAGCTAAATTAATCTTACACAATAAAATACACTCAGCACATATCATCTGACAAGATTCAACAAGTTATCATCTTTCTTAATAGAGTCCTATTCTGTGTAAACCACTGGATTCATGGCCTTAATAGACCAGAGAATGCTTTATGGAGGCTTTATTTGTGCTAGACATCAAAGGATGATGGATAGAATTTAGATATGTAAAGATGGGAATAGCAGCTGAGTGGGCATTTTATCTCTAAGTAACTGAAAAGCCAATTCAGAGTCAGACTTTAACAATAAGAGAACTTATTGGGTCACATAACTGGACATCCAATAGGACAAGTTCTATGATGGGCTTAGTCTAGTGCCTCAGGCTCTATTTCTCTGTTTTTCTCTCTTCTGTATGTTGATTTTATCCTCAGTTTTTAGGGAGGTGGCCCAGCAATTCAAGACCTCATACTTCCATGCAAGACAAAGACGAGAGGAAAAGTAGGTCTTTTTTTACCCCAGTGCCCCCTCTCATATTTTTCTCTAAAACCCCTTTAGAATTTCCACCAGAGTTTCCTTGGTCCTAACTGGATCATGAGCCCATTAGAATACCTGTGCCTAAAAGAGAGGTATGTGATGATAGACTCTGGCTTGAGTTCTTAATGGGAAGGGTGCCAGGATTGCCATATTGGCTTAGTGATAACAGATTTGCACATGTGTTTGGGATGGTGTATTAGGGTTCTCCAGAGAAACAGAACCGACAGGATCTATATATATATATATATACACCAAAAGAGATAAATTTATTTTAGGAATTGACTCATGTGACTGTGGGGATTGGCAAATCCAAAGTCCATAGGGCAGGTGCAAGTTGAAACTGCCCATGAAAATCATGTTGAATTCCCTTGTAGAAGCTGGCTGGCTGAAGAAGAGATAGAAATTCTTCTTTCTGACTGTTGAAATCCTAACTCCTCTCATTGCTGAAAGGCAGTCTCCTTTGTTGATTGTAGAATAATCAGCCATAGATGCAATCAACTGACCAATGATTTAAACTCAAATACAAAATACCCTCACAGTAATAGTCGGGTCAGAGCTTGCTTGACCAAACAACTGGACACCACAACCTGGCCAAGTTGACACATTAAATTAACCCTCCTGATGTATTTATTTGATTTTTGAAAGTAATTCTAGAGGATGTTCTCTTTTGGTGAGATTCTAAAGAGTGGTTGCATACATATAACTTTTATACTAAATTTATACTAAATATTGAGTGTCTACTATACAAAAATAGTATAATTTTAGAGGTCAAAAAGTAATGCAAATATTTCACCAGATCCTTTGGCTGGTAGAGGTGAATAGTTCAAAAAGTGCCACTTATATTGTAAAGCTATGTTAAGACTGTATTAAGTTATCTAAAGGTAAAAACTCAGTAATTTTTAATGACATTCACTTAAAAAATAAAATTTGATTTTTAATTCTTAAAAGATCCCTCCGGTATCAGGATGAAGTTAATTAGCCTTCCTAGAATCCATATATTTAAGGATATTTGTTATGGGAGGAAATGGGGGGAAATGATTAAGCTTACTTGTAGCTCTAGGCACGTCCCTTGTGCCTAGGACTGAGCTAGCTAAGCACTGTGGGGCTTTATCCTGTTCGGGGTCTGCCCTGCATATGCATAGATCAAGAGTTATCCAGAGATTTGGGTAGGGTTCATACAAAGAATGTATGGCTCCTACTCTGTGGCTCACTCCTTTCTGGGATTCCTCACTTTCCAGCTGCCATGGTCACCCAAATCTCTGTCCTCTGATTCCTCAACCAGTTTCTGTATAAGTTTTATCCTCTCTGCCTGATACTAATGGGGAACTATTCTCAGGCAAAAAGCTGTAAAAAATGGGAGAATCACTGATTGTCATTCTCCTCTTCCAAATGTTGGCTTTTCTCCAATATCTGCCTGCCTTTAGTTGCTCTTCAGTGCCTTCCATTAATCACTATTTATCTTTTGTCCAGAAATGTTACCTGTAAAATGATTCCCTCTGCCATTGCAAGAAGCAGAACTCCTTTCTTATTTTATTTTAGAGGATATTAAAGTCATAGGAAAAGTTACAGTTAAATCTAAAATTTTAAGAGGTGAGAGTAGGTTTTGATCTTTAAGCATGCTCCTGTTCACTTCCTAGCTTTTTACTTTTAAAGTAGTACTGTATTATACCCAAGTGATTATAATCATAAGCGCAAAAATCATTTAGCCAGTACTTAGTTACAAGGTAATTTATCTGTATGATTCAGAATATATTTTTATTCATTAAGATTAACATTAAAATGAAAACACAAGATAAAGATAACTCATGGATGGATCCCCAAGAATATGTCTCAAAGCTGGCATATCCCAGTTGAGAAACAATGCTAGTCATCCTCTACACAAGTGTTCTAATTTTGTTATTCTTCATTTTAAAAAATCTTTCTGTGAGGGCATTCTCATAAATTGCTAATGGGGATATAATTTGGTAAGATCGTTATAAAGGCAATTTGGTAATGTCTTGCAAAATCACTAATGCATTTCACCTTTATTCTAGCAATTTCACTTCTGGAAATCCATCCTATAGATATATTTACACACATATGAATGGATATGCATACAATATTATTTATTGCCACAATTGTCTATAATAACAAAAGATTAGAAACAATGTCCATTAATAGGAAATAAGAGGAATTTAATGTTAACCGTGTATCAAGACATTCCAATGAAAATTAGAAAATATCTTTAAAACAATGATAATGAAAATCTGGTCTATCAAAACTTGTGAGATACAGCTTAACCTGTTATTCTGGTTTGCTAATGCTGCTGTTATATGCAAAATACCAGAAATGGATTGGCTTTTATAAAGGGGGTTTATTTGGTTACAAAGTTACAGTTTAAGGCCATAAAGTATTGAAGGTAAGGCATCAACAACAGGTACCTTCACTGGAAAAAGGCCACTGACATCCAGAAAACCTCTGTTAACTGGAAAGGCACGTGGCTGGCATCCACTTGCTCCCACGTTGCGTTTCAAAATGGCATTCTCCAAGTGTTGCTCTTGAGGCATTTTGTCCTCTCTTAGCTGCAGCTCTTCCAGAATGTCACTCTCAGTTGCTCTGAGGTCCCTCTATTTGTGAGCTCTGTATATAGGACTCCAGTGAACTAATCAAGACCCACCCTGGATGGGTGGGGCCACATTTCCATGAAAACATTCAATCAAGAGGTTATACCCTAATCAAAAGTGCCACTCACAGTTGGGTGGGTCACATCTCCATGGAAAAACTTAATCCAATATTCCAACCTAATCAACACTAACATGTCTGCCCTGACAAGATTGCATTGAAGAATATGGAGTTTGGGGGGACATAATACATCCAAACCAGCACACCTGTATTTAGAGGAAAATTTATAACCTTAAAGTGCTTATATTAGAAAAGAAAACTGAAAATCACTGATCTAAATATCTACCTCAAGAAGTTAGAAAAAGAAAAGAAAATTAAATCCAAAGATAGTGGAAGGAAGAAAATACTAAAGATGAAAGCAGAACTTATTGAAATAGAAAACATGCTATGAAAAGAATAACACCAAAAACTGGTGTTTTGAAAACACTGTAAAATTAATCAACTCCTGGCAAGACTGATCATGAAAAAAAGAAGGCTTATATTATCAATATCAGTAATAATAAGGGGAATATCATTACAGATCCTATAGCCATTAAAAAGAAAATGACATTGAAGTATTATTCTTCCAGAGCATAAAAAGAGGGGACACTTCCGAACTTGTTTTATGAGGCCAGTATAACTTTGATACCAAAACCTAAACAAGGAAGTTATATGACAGCAAAAATTACAGGCAGTTCTCTCACATGATTATAAATTTAAGACCAAACCTAGTGACCTGTAAAATATATAATGTATCGCACTATGTACTGAGAGCATATATTTCAGGAAAGTAAGTTTGATTTAACATTCAAAATCAATCAGTATAATCTGTGTTGGTTAGGTTCATGTGTCAATCTGGCCAGGTGATGATACCCAGCTGTCTGGTCAAGCAAGCACTGGCCTAACCATTGCTGTGAAGACATTTGTGGGTGGTTAATAAATCAACAGACTGGTTTATTAAATCATCAGTCAGTTGGCTGCCGCTGTGACTATAACTCAATGAAGGGCGTGTCTTCCACAATGAGAGAATGCAGTTGGCTGGATTTAATTCAATCAATCAGTTGAAGACTTTTAAGCAAGACAGATATAGGACCTTCATTTCTTCTTCGGCTGATCAGCGAAGCGTTTCCTGAGGAGTTCGTTGAAGTTGCCAGCTCATTTCCTGAGGAGTTTGTCGAAGTTGCCAGTTGGTTTCCTGAGTTCATCGAACATCTTCATTGGAGTTGCCAGTTTGCTGACTGCCCTGCAGAATTTGGACTTGTGCATACCCACAGTTGCGTGAGTCACTTTTATAAATCTTACATTCATAGATATCTCTCATTGATTCTGTTTCCCTAGAGAACTAACTAATACATAATTTGTCACATTAAGAGAACAAAATAGAAAACTCTATAAGCATTTCAATAGATGAAAAACAAAGCATTGATATAATGCAGCTCTCATTCATGATAAATGTTTTTAAAAGCTTAGCAAACTAGGAGTAGAAGGGATTTCTTCAGTCTGATTTTTTAAAAAATAAAGAACAAGCAAATACCATACTTAATGGTGAACTATTGAATGTTCGCTTCTGAAAGATCAGGAATGAGAACAAAGATGCTCGTTATCATTACTTCTCTTCAACATCTGAAGGTCCTCATCAAAGCAATATGGCAAGAAAAAGAAAATGTGTAAACATAGCTACAGTAGAAATAAAACTCTCATTATTTGCATTAATTCGTCTCTCTACCTGCAAATTCATATTATAAGATTACTTGATGGGTACAGAGTTTTATTAACTTAAACAGAGCCTAAACCTTATATAAATAGTTGCTTCATCAGTCAGGTACCTACAGAGACTTCTTAGAGAAGGAAAGAGGTTGGGAAAAGCCCCTTCACAGAAATGACTTTTAAAAAAAAATTGTCTCTCTTTCAAATCCACTTCAAGTAAAAATGGTGACTTGAGATAGAGAGTTTGGCCTTTTACAGTCAAGGAACCGAAATGGAGCACCATGAGAAGATATGAGGTTAGCACTGAATGGTTGAACACTAAGAACATTTTTCCATAGAAACGTGTTTGCCAGGTAGTTAAATTCTGTAGGATTTCATGTACACTGCAGTTTTGAAGCAGCCTGTCTTGGCTATCTTAGGATTGGAAATTGTCAAGGCTGCATAGAATCTTGTGTATCCTATATAACTTTTTCCCCCAATAGGAATATGCAATTCAGTTAAAATTGGGGGAAGAGAAAGAGAAAATAACAAAGTCTTGGAACACTATTTATAATTTGGGAGCTTCTTATGGTTCAAAGGATGGAAATTACCCTTTGAAGGTACAGAAAAACAAAACCTTTTTATCCCAGGGATGACTTCTCATTTGAAATTTTATCTCCTTGTTTCCACTCCTCTGATTCTGTCAATATTGATATTAAAAGAATCTTTAGAATCTGTTAGGAATTTATCTTTTTAACATTTGGTTGGTAGCAATTGTTTATACTTTTCCTTTTGTATGACTGGCTTGAGCTAGTTTCATTATTGCACCAATGATACAGGAAGAACCTTATGAAAGTATTGTACTGTATGAAAATAGTCATGTCATTCCCAAATCTTTTAGCAACTGCAGATCTGGTCTACTCACTACAACTGTTGCTGAACCCAAAGAGCTTGAAAGCACAATAATGCTTGCCAGGAGTAATCTGGCATTAACACCACCACCATTGCTACTGACATTTGTATGAGTGTTTGCCATATGCCTGGTAGTACTGAAAGCACTTTACATGTTTAACAACCTTGGAAGGTAACTAACATTGTTAGCTCTGTTTTACAGATGAGAGATGTAAGTCATACAGAGTCTAAAAATTTTCCCAAGGTCACACAGCTGGCAAGTGGTAGAACCAGGATTCAACCCCAGGAAGTATACTCAAGAGCCTGTACTCCTGATCGCTATGTATGCCACACCACCTTCTGGGATTATTTTAATTGTGCCTAAAAAACAGAGACTCTTCAAAGGTCTTAAAAACACTTTGTGGAAGGCAATATCAGCCAGAGAGACCCATTCACTTAGTGAGGCATGTCAGAACCTGAGGTGGAAAGTGCAAAGGGGAAGTTTATAGTTCAAAAAGAGATCTTTCAGTTACTCAGGAGTATAGGTTTTAAAAGGGGCTAAGAAATACTAGCCTATGGGCTGATTTTATGTGGTGTGAGGATTTCCGTTTTCTTTCTCCTTTTAAAACGTGATGTTTTTTTAATGGAATCTTTTCATTGTTAGCTTATTTAGAGTGAGGCAATTCCAATTAGTTCTGATAGTGGATGTTACATAGCAATCTGAAACTTGAAGTTTCTGGACCACAGTATCTCCTACTCTTTTTAAAATATTTGATAAACCAAAACACTTCTATATTACCACTTTAGAGCAATGTAGTATTACATTTGGGGGAGTAGAAAAATGACTAAGAATGGGAAAGTTACTTTCTGGGTAAATAAAACTATATTTTGATTACCTTTCATCTTTTTCAAAATTTTTAAAGCAATTCAGGTAATTTCAGAATCCTTTGTGTTTATTTGACTGGTCTGCACATTGTCTTCTACCAATAAACTATAAAAGCTGATTCTTGTTTTTATGATGGTATGCATTATAATAATTTTGTAATACTTGCTAAGTAAGTGATATGTGTCTTGTCTAAACCTGAAATAGCAAAGTAGGCCCCTTTGTAGAAAGGCAAGTGGTAGACCCTGACCAAAGACAGAAAATTCTTAGACCTTTTAGAAATAATAGGACAGATTCTGGAAAGAGATGTCTGCTTTCATTCTGTCCCCAAACCCCAGTAAAATAACACTAAAGGTTGTTTTATTTTTTAAGGGGTAAATCCACAAGGATAAGGATAATAGTGGGAAAGACAATAGCAACAAAACTTGGGAAGTTGGAAAGCAGATGGAGTGATAAATAATATAACAGAACTCTAAACCAGCTATGGGGAAAGCCAAGAGCCAATCTGATTTTTACACCACAGAACTTCTAAAAGGCTCAAAAATTGGCAGCATCCATACATGTGGAAATGAAGGTGAAAGGGGCGCTCAACTTGGGAAGACTGGTTGAAATCTGTTTAATAAGAAATCAGGTCCCCAGAATCCCTACTCTGCATCCCACTAGATGATTGCTCTTTCTCAACTCTGAAGAGGGCACAATAGAGCTCTCTGGACTCAGGAACACCAGGCAGGGTTGTGGGTGGAGGCCCCATAATGAAACAACATGATTAAATGGATATAAGCATGCTGAGTGCTGAGACTCCGAGCCCTCTTCTCTCACACTGCTGCGAGGAGGCTAGCAATCAGGCCTTCACTTTCCTGGTAGGTAATTAGAGGATCTTTCCCTGGGAGAACGGGCTAGTTCAAGAGGGAAGACCAACTAAATGGCTCAGCTAGATAATCCTCAGTGAAGCTATGGTCAACAAACTCCACTCACACGCTGAGAGCTTTTAATCAACAGGTCAGTCCCACATCAGTAAATATAAGCAAACAATAAAGAATTACCAGATAACTGGTAATCTAATAGGCCTCTGCAAAAAAGATGAAGGCTAAAACAAACATAAAAAGGTGACTCGGAGAATCAGAGACTATGCAGGGTAAGGACAGCTTCAAAAAATTCTCATAGTACATAGGAGTAATTATATCCCCTATTCTCTTACTTTTGTGAATGTCTGAAAATTTCCATCATAATTTTTTTTAAAACTTTTTATTTGGAAATACTTGCAAACTTACAGGACAGTTACAAAAATAAAACCTCAGGAGAACCCCAGCATACCTTTATACCACCGCTTCCCCTGATAACCTGAATCTACCAATTTTAATATTTTGCCACAGTTGCCATGTTATTCTGAATATCCATCCATCTTTCTGTCTGCCAGTCAGTCTGCCTGCCTGTCTGTGTCTATTTATCAACCGTTTTTCTAAACACTTCAGTGTCGGTTGTACACATCATGCTCCTTGAGTACTTAGTACTACCATGTACATTTCCTAAGAACAGGGTATTCACTATGTAACCACTTTAAGTTGCAGTTATCAAGTTCAAGAAATTTAACATTGATATAAAGCTTGCATTCTATAGTCCAGTTTTTTCTTATGTCCCATTAATGTCCTTTTGAGCCTTTTCTCCTCCCTTACTAGATCCTATCCAGGGCTGTGTATTGCATTTAATTGTCATTGTATCTTTAGGTGCTCTTTCTTTTTTTTATTGTGGGAATATATATACAACATAAACTTTCCCCCACTCCTAAGTGTACCATTCAGTGGAATTAATCACATTCACAATATTGCAGTACCCTCACCACCTTCCATTAGTAAACTTTCCCACATCCCCAAACAAAACCCTACACCCATTATCATTATGCATTATCTCCCCAATTTCCCCTGGCAGCCCGTATTGTAATTTCTGTCTCTGTGAGCTTGCATACTCTAATATTTTCATTGTAGTTACCATGAGGCTTAAATTTAACATCCTAAATCTCTAACAATCTTATTTACTTTGATACTAACTTAATTTCAATAGTATACACAAACTAGGTTCCTATACCCCTTACTCCTCCACCCCCCGCCTTTCTGTAGTTCTTGTCAAAACTTGGATGTTTATACATTATGAGTCCAAAACTACTGATTTTTCATTACTTGTTATACTTTTGTCTTTTTGATCCTATAGGAAGTAAAAAGTGTAACTACACACCAAAAATACAATAGTTCCAGCATTTTTATTTACCCATGTCATGCTCCTCACCAGAGATCTTTATTTTTTCATGTGGCTTTGACTTATTGTTTATTGTCCTTTCCTTTCAACCTGCACAACTCTCTTGAGCCTCTCTTGTAGGGCCAGTCTAGTGATGACAAACTCCCTCAGCTTTTGTTTATCTAAGAATGTCTTATTCTCTCCCTCATTTTTGAAAGACAGTATTGCAAGATATGGAATTCTTGGTTGTCAATTTTTTGTTTACAGGACTTTAGATTTATAATCCCACTGCTTTCTTGTCTCCATGGTTTCCAATGAGAAATCAGCATTTAATCTTAGTGAGGCTCCCTTGTATATAACATAATATGTTGCTTCTCTCACAGCTTTCAGAATTCTCTTTATCTTCGGCATTGGGCACTTCGATTATAATATGCCAGTGTGGGTCTGTTTGGGTTTATCCTGTTTGGAGCTCGTTGAGCATCTTGGGTATAATATTCATGACTTTTTGTTAAATTTGGGGAGTTTTGGGCCATTATTTCTTTTGAATATTCTCTCTGCTCCTTTCTTTCTTCTCCTTCTGGGTCTCTTACAATGCATATATAGGTATGCTTGATCATGTCCTGTAGATTCTTCAGACTCTGCTTTTCTTCATTCTTTTTTCTTTCTATTTCTCAGACTGGATGATTTCAATTGTCTTATCTTAAAGTTCACTGATTCTTTCTGCTGCCAGCCCCAATCTCCTATTGAACCCCTTTAGGGAATTAAATTTCTGTTACAGTGGTCTTCTGTTCAGTTTTGTTCCTTTTCATAATTTCCATCTCTCTTGATATTTTCTTTGTATTCATCTATTGTTTTCCTGATATCCTTTAGTTCTTTCTCCATGGTTTCCTTTAGCTCTTTGAGCAAATTTAGGACCATTTTTTAAGTCTTTGCCTGGTATGTCCCAGGTCTGGTCCTCCTCAATGGTGGTTTCTAATGCTTTAATCTTCTCCTTCACCTGGGCATTGCTTCCTGTTTCTTTGTATGTTTTATAACCTTATGTTGAAACGTGGCTATTTTAGTATTTTAATGTGTTATCACTGGAATTAGATAAGGCCTAAAACTGAAAACTGTTATATATCAAGATAATCAAGATAAAGGTGAAAATTGATTTCTTTGGGAAGGGGTGAGAGGCATGGGACTGCTTTTTTTTTTTTTTTTTTTTTGTATAAACAAACTTTTTGTAGACTTTAAAGTCATAAAAAATTTTTTTGAAGAAAATTCCCCACGAAATTGGGAAGGAAGAAAAGAAACTCTTTTGTAAGGTCAGCAAATACCTTATACTCATGTTGGCCCTTCTCTTCTCACTTCAGTGGACATCACTAATCATCACAATCTTATTTCCTGCTGAGTCAGGACATGGTCTCAGAATCTTCAGAATAATGATCCTTATTGACTAGGAATGTCAATAAGGGTGGTTTGTGTTCATGAAACCAGTTGTCCATTTCTGATATAGTTAGTTTAAAGACATCAATTTGAGCACGTTCTTACCTGGTTCACAGACATTCCCTCCAGAAAGAACATTGCTAAGGTACATTATTTGACCCAGTGTTTGACTTCACTAAATGTGTCCTGAAGTAGCTGCATTTTAATACATACTTCATCTGTTCTTAATATTGTTTACTTAAACCCACAAACATGGAAAACATGGTTATTTCTCCGTCAGTATTCTTAGTTATAGGATGATATAATAGTAAGCTATCGATGTCTAGCACTGGATCTCATATATATTAGTAAGTGTTTGAATGAAAAAATGAACTCTGCTGTGTAATCAACAACTTCTTAAAAAGTTTTCGTGAGAAACTGAAGGAATCAACCCTCACAAGCAAACGAAAATGATCCCATAGCTTTCTTCAGCTTTTCACTCAACTAAAGTTGTAGTTCTGAATGATTTTGACTTCTGAATTAAAGTAGTTTGCCTTTTTTTCCCCTAATTCTTAATAGGATCTTTCCAATTAAAGACATACCCCTGGAGACTGACGATGACCTTACTGATTGGCTCTATCAAAGGTTTATTGAAAAAGAGGACCTCTTATCACATTTTTATAAAACAGGTACACAATGTCCTATCATATATATTCTTGAAGTTACTAAAAGTTCCAAAGATGTACTTTAGGTTACATAACCGTTTTTTGAGTCTTCAGATGCCCTAAAGGAATTGAAGCTTTTCTATATTTAAGAATTTCAGCATGAACTTTTTATAAAGATATATTTATGTTCAATTTATTCGGGCTGTTACTTCATTAGTCAGTGGACAAGGAGCAAATGATGGGTATATTATTATACAAATGGCTCTAAGTCAAGGGAGTACACAGGAATACAGTATGAAAGACTACAATTATGCATATACAGTTATGTGTGGTGTTTTATGGATTATCAGATAACAATGTTTTGGCATTGCATTGATTGTTTAAATAATAATATTATATTGCAGTCATTTGAGATAAATTTTAACTGCATTTTTACATGCCTATTCTTTTCTTTACACATAGAGGTAAAGTTCACTTTTTAAGACTTCATGATGCAGCCTTATACTTTCTTCTCCTTGGGAGGAAAAAAGTCTGTCTGCCCCAGATCCCTTCTATTCTTAAAATTCTCAACAATCTATAAAAACTATTATGCAGTGAAAAAGATGTAAGAAGGGGAGGAGGAGAGAGGGAAGAAGAAAAGAAATTAGAAAAGAAGGATACTAACATTGGTAGATTGCCAGACATTACAGTAAGTGCTTTCACAGTTTGCTGTGTTGTTAAGCCTATTTCTTAGAGCCTATAATAGGGAGAAGGAAAACAAAAAACACTCTTCTCCCCACTTAGATTTTTTTGGTACAGAATTAAAGCTGATGTTAAATTACACTGACAAGGCCTGATGTTGAGCAAAGTCTGTTACTATTAATTACCTTTAATGGTTTGGTTTTTGTGTTTGGCATTTATTTTGTTTCACTTTTGCCCTCAATGTGTTTCCTTCTTTCCAGGCCTTAACTTTTTTACTCCAGGGCTATAGAATAGTGTATATTAATATGATTGGAGTTAGGTACTGTATGTTATTAGGATTCATATTAAGACTAATTGACTAAGATGCCCCTCCCCTCTGTGAGCATTTCTTGGTCCTACTATCAAATTCTTTTTAAAGATAGGATAGGATGAACATGTAAGCTAAGAAAGCTTAAGAGGCCAACCGGATCTGTCCTCTCCAACCTCATTCTCTCGTCTTATGATAATTGGCCTAAATTGTAGCAACAAAAATGGAAACCTCTCTTTGAGTTATAGACCTTGAAACTTGAAAGTGCTTTCTATAAATTGCTTGAGAGAAGCAAGTCCCCTCATGAATCAGCTTACCCCAGGGGATTATCAACAAGGACAAAGACTATTTGAAATGCTGAAGAGTGTTATCAAGACGGCCTTAGGTAATATTGTTTTGAAGTAGTCTAGTTTTCCTTTCTAGAAAAGAATTTAAAGACATCTGTTTACTTGTGTTTCTCCTTTTTATTATTAAAATATATTTCATACAACATACTGCTTTTTATAAATAATGCCAGTGCTTGACAACCATTGTTTTATAGCAAAAACATTTAATTTGTAAATCCAGGACTTATTATAAAGTGTACTATTTTGAAATTACTTACAAATAACTATTTAATACACCCTGTGTCTAGGAATATAGTGGGAAACAAGGCAGCTTATATTCCAGATCATGAAAAGTGCCCTGAAGAAAATAAACATGGAAATGAGAGAGAGTGCCTGGGTGGGGTGAGGGGTGGTGTTTTTCCTGGTCTCTGAAGGATGCAGATGATGAGCCAGCCATTCACTGAGATGGTAGGGGAGTGGTCCAGATGGGGAGCAGGCTCAGGCAGGCAATGGGAAGTCATGGAAGATGCTCTTTTTAAAAAACCTCTAGTTAAACTGATACTCAATTTTTATTCCAGGAGACTTACCACCACAGAAAAATTAATTACTATTTCTATCTTATTCTTCAGGAGCTTTTCCATGTCCCAAGGGCCATAAGGAAGCTGTTTCCAGAGTGATGACCCTCAGCAATATGTGGATATTTCTCATACAGTCTTTTGCATTTTTGTCAGGCTATATGTGGTACAACATCATTCAGTATTTTTACCATTGCCTGTTTTAGGAATTGACTTGGACTTGCAAGGTCACCATAGGAGTTCAGACTTTGAAAAATGTGCATTATTTTACATGTGCAAATCAGAATATAGGAAAAAAAAAAGCAAAGGAAATTCAATGGAAGGATTAATGTTTATCCCCCTTTGGGATATTTTAAAACTCTGTGGAAATGAGGATCAGTAATATAATGACCTGCTAATATATTTTAAGAACTTTTCATGTTTTAAAAAGATATATTCTACCACACATTTAAACAAATACCACATTTGGAGAAGTGGATATCGTAAAACCATCCTAGAAGACTGAGAGAAATTCTGTTGCCACCAGTGATACTGATAATTTAGTTCAAGTTCAGAAAGTTGTGTTTATTCCTCCTAGGTAGTAGTCTATATTCCAGCAGCTCATGTGGTTTTACTAGTAACCTTGAGGGGAGCCAATTGGCACCTTCTGAAGAATTGTTTCCCTGTCATTTGCAGTAACAAACTCCAGTCTTTAATAACTAAGTAGGGTACAATATCAGACATTCTCTGTGGGAGGAAGCAGTATCCATTAAACACATTCCGGTGCTAGAATGTGTTCTTTAAAAATCCCACCCAGGCTTGCTCCGTCCAACACTATGTTTACATGCGCTAGTGCTTTCCCTTATATGAGGGGGTCACTTGCTTTTTCTGTTTGTATAGGAGGCATATCATAGATTGATACTTGTCTTTCACAAAATGAATTTTCATAAGATAAGATGCAAATATAGTAAAGGATTATAATATAGCTTGAAAATAAATGTAAGAATGATCAGTGCGTGGGATTCTTGAGAGGCTGTTTGTCTCTTCATGTTTATTGGTGTGCTGATGCTCCCCGTTGCCCCCTGCACTGGGCACCACACCATTGCTGATGTGATGGTTGTATCTATAGCTCAGGCTTTTTAATTTTTTTTTCCATTTGACATACTAGCATAGTAGCACTAAATGCATTTGGGGATGGCTAAAAGAGATAGACGTAAAACATGTAAGTGACCAGTTTAAGAGGAAATAAGTTAGTTTTTGAGAAAAATGAGAGCTAGAGCCAGACAATGGTGTAAAAGGGTGACAGCTTGTCACATGGCACCCCCAGAATCTGTGCAGACAGTGCTCCGTTCCGTCGTCATATCCAGGAGCTGCCTGTGTTGGAGCACGTGTAATCAGAGGCAGGCCAGCATAAAAGGCTTCCCAAGCTCTTCCAATTGCTTTTGAAGAGGATGAAGTTAAGTTTCTATTTCTAGAAAATGTGCCTTTTTTTTTTTTTTTTTCCTATTTGTCATTGTGTTGAGGTAATTTAGCTCATGGGAGAACCAAACCAAAATAAAAAAGTAGTGGCACTGCATCAGTCAATAACCTATACTTCCAGTGTTGAGATAGAATATATTTTTTGGTTTGGGACTGTAGGATCCTAGTAGGTCAGTGGCAGTTTTCTGTGATATGAGTATTATAGATTCCCCTGTTGTCTCTAATCACACAAATAACAATTTTGAGAAGTAGGCTATAAAATAAAAAATAAAGGATAATGTTTTCCATTATCAGGTAAACCAAAAAAACTGAAAAGATGTGAAGTTTCCCCTGGTTATGTGGGAAAGATAAATCAACACCAAATAAAAGCTCATAGTAGCTTCATCTTTTAAGATAACTCTGCATATGTGAAGGAGAATGATGTGTTAACTGAAATACCTCACTGACTATTATACTACTACCAATAAAAATGCAGAAGATGGTATTAATATGCTGATTTGGTAATGTTTATTGTAAGATGCAGTTTTTTTAAAACCTAAAGATTTCATTTGTGCTCACCTACAGTGACAGTGTGTAAGTGAAACCATTTTCAATCTAGAGGTGTGGATGATGGTAGCCAAATAGAAGCTTAAAGATGCTTCTGTTTGAGGCCCAGCAAATACTTCTCAGTTAAGAAGATTAATTGAAATTGTTCATTTGAGAGGTCAGTCATCTGGGGAGTTAGTTACTCACTGTCCCATTTGGCATGCACAAATCTAGCTAATAGACCCTTTCTTCATTGATAAGTAAGCCACAGGGTGCAGTATCCAATTCTCCTATCAAAAATACAAGCATACATACATGCATACGTAAATGTGGTTTAGGGCACTTTGCCATTACTGTGCTCCAAAGGAACACGACGTTATTAAGTATACCGTATACATAAACAAAGTATCCTGTAAGATGCTTTATTTTTCAAGCACAGTATCATTTCAATAGTCTTTACAGTGAAAATACCAATAGATGTGTGAGTTAATTAAAAAAAAAATAGATCTGTGAATTGTAAATAGATGTGTATTTGATTCTTTTTCAACATGTTCTCTCTCTTCTATTTGCAAAGTAATGTTTGTTTGAGAGCATTGATAGTGCTTTCCTTATCAGTAACTGGAGTTCTCCTGTTTGCACTAGGGAATGTAAAGAGGGAATCAGTGTTCTTATATGGCAGTCTGGGGAAGCAGCATGCCACTGTACAGAACTGAATAAAAATTACTAATTTGTACTTTCTTTGTTAAGTGAGATGAAAGGATCTTAAAGGGTATACATTTTGTCAAGGGGAAAGGAAATGAAACTATGCCAGTTTTATACCAGTAGCTTGTAGAATCTCAACACTTCTTGGTCTCAGCTGGTCTGCCTAGATTCCCAGAGCAGAGCGGGTTGAGAACTCAGAACTGGAATCCTGCTATCAACAAGTCCCCATAATGGGAGCATCTGCTTGACCACAGGCAGGTCTAGTGAATACAGAGAGGACCTAACCCAGCAGTTCACTCTTAACTTCAGAAAGAGTTGGTGTTGAAATATATTGTGGAGAAATTGTAAGTCAATGGGAGGTAAAGAAAAATTACAGAATGGAAAATGATGTTCTTGGTGGGCAGGCAATTTAGTTGAGAATCTCAATAGTAGATTAAAAAAAGAGATAGCAGATCTGTCATATTATTATGTAGTTATTTATGATACAACTAACCTTCATTTCCCACAGTAAAGGAACTAGGGATTCCTGGACAGTTAATCCAGTAGTAAATCATAGGTAAGTCAAAAATTTATTTAGGAGTTTGAATTTCTATTCTCATCAAACTTTTTCTTCTTCTAGAGATGCTTGTTCAAAAAAAAATTGAGTTCATTAATTATTCCTGCCTGTGTGTTTATTGCTGAGTTAATGAGTAGTAAAATGATTTGGAAAGACAGAGAGATAGCTATCAGGAAGAGGAGAAAACAAAAGCCTAAATAATCCATGAACTAGAAAATGGATTTCTGAATAATCAACAGTTCGTGGTATTCAAATTATTCTCAACCATTTTATGAAAATGAAATCTTAAATCACCAAATATAAACCTCAGAACATCATTCTAGTGTTAACATTGTTTGAACTGAGGTTAAGAATGCCTCTTCATTTTTTGCTCACGTTACTACTTGTAGATTTGTCTTAGTAACATTTTCTGACAATCACTTCCCTAAAGACTCTTCTCAACTAGGTGGCCATAGTTACAATCATAGAAAGTAGTCTTCAATCATGGATGTTCTTTTGGAAATTGGAATTCTTTTTATGTTTAAGAAAATGTTTTATTTGCACTGAGTAGGAAGAGTTAGTTGTTTTCTTCATTCCTTCTTTGAAGTCATTATACAGAACTTCAACCCAGAGTTACCATTATGAATATGTTCAGCTCTGGTCCATAAAGGATGGGTAAAAATGGCTTGTCTTATTTTTTGCCATGCCTGTGCTGTGAACCCTGCATCTGTTAACATGAAAGGCAAAGTCAAAAGCAGCACTGGGCAGTAGGTATAGTGGTTCAATTTATGAGGGGGTAAGATGAATATGCGTGGGACCAAAACCACCTAAATTGGAATTTTCCAGATCACGAAGGGGTCAGATGTTCTCTAGAGCAGTCACTTGTGGGTGCTTTATTATAATCGTTTTGCACCAATCCCCAACAGTTAGGAACTGGACCCTGGAATAAGCTGAGGGTGCTGAAATGTTGGGGGAGGGTGACTGTAGCCATATGGAAGATAAAATATGGGGTTTTCTGCAGAATTTCCACTTGAGGATTTTTACATTTAATATTTTTTTTTAAAACAAATTAAAAAGCAAAAAAAAAAATTTAGTATATTCTAGTTGCAAAGTATGCACACATATTTTGAATGGCTTCATTTTTATTGTGTAAAACTGTTGAGCTCATGACTGTGATGCACAAAGTCTTTACATGTAAGGAGTCTATGCATTTAACAGTAATTTATTTTATGATTGGGTAATGAAACAGTTATATATTGAACTGCCATCGTTTGTATTAAGTGCTTTCATTTTCTTTACAGTTATTACAAAATTGTATTTATTTTATCTAAATGGATTTTTTGTTTTCCTGATTCTGAAATGTTTACTTTGGCTTGTTGACCTTCTTTGTGTATCTGCATGTTGTAATGTATGGTAAGAATGAATGTTAAAGGCTGTGGCATCTGTAATTAATTTTTGTAAAGGGCTGGTCACATGTGGATCTGGTTGATGAATGCATTTGGAATTATTTTAGTCACCAGATTACCTTTTCAGAAATTTAGATGTAAACACCAAAAGAAGCATTTTATCAACAAAAATTAATAGCTGGTTCTATTTTTTTTAACCTAGAAAAAATAAAGTTGATTTTTTTTCAAGTAAATTGCTTTTAATTCTTAGTAGTGGGAATGGGGTATTTGTGTTTTACTGAAGGTATTCTGGCATTAACAGCTATCTGAAGGCATGTATTTAGAGCACACCATGGCAGTTGGATGCCAAGGGCAAACTGAGAAACCAAATGGAAAAACATCATTCTTCCATCATAGATTTTAAAATATTCTCTCCCTCTTCCCATTCTCCCTGTCCAGTGGTGTGCTGGTAAATGTTTAGCAATCTGCTCTCCTGGAAAAAAATTATGTATTCATAGTTGATTATAAATTTTTCTGATAGCAAGGATATATAACACAATTTACAAATAAAATATGCAATACTTACTTGTCAATTCCATAAAGCAATTGATTCTTGCAGGATATTTTCATTGACTTGCATTGTAGCCAACCTATGGTTGCAATTCAATCATGACTTGAAAAACGGAGCTGCATCCACTAACTCATTTCCCAATAAATTTATTGTCATTTAATCTGTGGGATCTACTGTGCTCTTACTCTTATGCAAGATCTACATTACACTGAAACTACTTTTACTGTCAGCACTAATTATAAGTTTATATAATTTAATTTTTAATAATGGCTGTGTTTAACACCTGGCAAAATTCTAAAATTTAATAATTGGCTCACGAAAACCAGTAGGAGCTATGTCCAGCACATACCACTGTCCTGTCCCTTTTTGTTTGTTTGTTTTTAAACAGTGTTGAATAAACTTAACATAGTTGATCTACTCACTGCTTTCAGGAACTTTGTGTCACTTAATGTCAGTCCTATGGAGCATGCTTCTGATTTTGAAGAAATTTGATAAAAGCAAATTTTTCTTGAAGAGCATGGGAAGTTTTCATATTTCTAAAGTTGGTTTTATGCTTTCATTTCTCAAAGCTAAGAAAACTGTGATATATGCATCTCTAAGATTTTGTTTTGAACATTTAAAACATGTATTGTTTAGGTATTTATTTGTAGACTATAAATTTGATCCCACTGAAAATTTTAAATGTTTTAAAACGTCTTACACAATCTACCAAATAAGTTAAATAGCTACAGTTCAGTCTACCTCTTCTTTTCCCATCTGGATTTAGGCTACTGTTTTAGTTGGAGGTTGTAATTTTTTTTTTCCCCTAGAAGTAGTTTCTGTGAAAGAACAAATTGGTGGGGGAGGCCTAAAAGCAAATTTGAAGCACTCAGAGATCTATTGCTGACCAGCCCTATTCCTCATGAGTTAGGGGATGGGGGGCATTGTTTTAAATTCCCAATTAATATAAAAATGTTTGTTTTTAAAATGTTTCTTCCTGCAGAAAAAAAAGTATTTTTAAAAGGAAAAAAATTCTTTTGGCTAAAAGAAAAAGTCAGCTGTATGAACAGGTATGACCATATCATAACATGCTGATATGATATAAATCAATAAATTTTTACCTCTCAGGACTTGGAAACCTTGTTCTTAACTCAGATTGAGACACATAAGCTAAGTATCAGTAATCCAGATCACACGTAAATACACTCAAATGGAACATGGGAGGCAGATTGGCAAGCCACAGGAAATGAGGCAGACTCCTTTCATAGTCTGAAAAATACTCTTAATTAGGGATGATTAAACCCATTTTACAAGAGGTAATTGGAACAGTGTTTTTTGCTAATAAGCATGGGGCATAACACGAAGCTCATTCCTGAGTTTTCCCTTGGAAGATTTTATTGCCACTGTTTACTTACTTCAGGCAAGAGAAAATATTCAGCCATCCTTGTGATTACAGCAGCTATGAGCCACCTTCCCTAAAATATCAGTGGTTATGCTCTCATTCCTTTGTTTTATTTTTAATGCATAACAACCTGAAAAGGGTCGTCAGTTTTTTCCAGTCCTCATATGTATCAGGACCAGCTACTGGAGAGTTGAGAGCAAAGAAAATAGGTACCTAGAAATGGAGAAATCAGAAGAGTTTGAAGGGCTAGCAAGAGGAACTCAGGATTGTTGGAAGACAGGTTAGAAGGGATGCCAAAGGCTGCCAACAAATAGGTACACACACCCTGGCTACATGAAGACTTTGCAAGGGGTATTCAAACACCTCCTAGTCTTAAGGAAATCTATTTCTATGTGAACTCTGTCCCAAGACTGCCATCCCTGAGGACTCACCTATAGGGATCCCACCTCCCATTTCAGATAACATTGCCCATTTCACACAAGAAAGATATATCTCTCAGCCATTAGGCATCTCCCTCCTGGGTGCCAAACAAAGGCACAATTCAAAATGTTGGTGACACATAAGCCTCTTTTAATCAAGGCATCTATTGCCTACAATAGGGCTTTTTGTCTTTTCCTGATTTATTACGCATTTCAGTAAGGACAAAGGTTGGCATTTGTTCTAGTTTGCTAATGGCTAAATTAGCAAAACACCAGAAATGGATAGGCTTTTATAAAGGGGGTGTACTTGGTTACCAAGTTACAGTCTTAAGGTCATAAAGTATCCAAGGTAAGTCATCAACAATTGGGTGCCTTCACTGAAGGATGGCCAATGGTGTCCAGAAAACCTCTGTTACTGGGAAGGCTCGTGGCTGGTGTCTGCTCAGAGTTCTGGTTTCAAAAAGGCTTTCTCCCAGGACTTTCCTCTCTAGGCTACAGTTCCTCAAAAATGTCACTCTTAGTTGCTCTTCGAGCATTTTTCCTCTCTTAGCTTCTCTGGAGCAAAAGTCTGCTTGCAACGGCCATCTTCAAACTCTCATCTGCAGCTCCTCTCTTCCCAGCTCCTGTGCATTCTTCAAAGTGTCCCTCTTGATGTAGCAAGCTTGCTCCTTCTGTCGGAGCTTATATAGTGCTCCAGTAAACTAATCAAGGCCCATGCTGAATGGGTGGGGCCACACCTCCATGGAAATTATCCAATCAGAGTTATCTCCTACAGTTGGGTGGGACACATCTCCATGGAAGCACTCATAGAATTACAATCTAATCAACACTGATACGTCTGCCCATACAAGATTACATCAAAGATAATGGCATTTTGGGGGACATAATACATTCAAACTGGCAGAGCATTAGAAATTGGACGTTTGGGCCTGTTATTGGAGGTAACTGAATTCTGATATATTTAGCATGGGAAAATGAGAGTAGTGGCAGCTCAGGGCTCCCCAAAGCCCAAAAACAGAAACTACCAAGACTTCTATAGCTTAGGTCCCAATCTGGCATAATGTCACTTTTGCTGCTTTATTCTGTTGGTTAAAGCAAATCCCACAGCCAGTCCAGATTCATTGTGAGGGGAATTACATAGGGTGTGAATACCAGGAAGTATTGGGAACCATCTTTGGAGACCAGCTACCAAGTAAAAAAAATTCCTCAGCTCTTAATTTAAAAAGAAAACTTATTGTGATAACATATACAACATGAGATCTCCCATTTTAGCCACTTTCAAGTGTATAGTTCACTGATACTACATTCCCAATGTTGTACTACTATCACCACCATCCATCCTCAGTCATTTGAAAACAACACTAGAAGGGTCTAGAAGAGCTCTTACACTTCAAGTTTTGCCCATAATTTCCATTAGTTTGTAATTTTTTCAGTTTCCAAATACTTTGAGAGGATTAGAACTGTTCTTCCGTCACTCATTCATATAAACCACATTAATCAAAAGGACACCTCACTAAAACAATAGGACTTTTGTTTGGGAATCATATTTTATTTTGGGCACTGATTGATAAAGAACCCATCGGCTCTTTGAATTTCAGAGTTGGTAGGAAATTTAGAAATTACTTTGTTTTGGAATGGTGGATTTCATCCTGGTGTCACTTTGATCCATTGCTGGTGGCATTAAAGTTAGATGTCTACATAATAGAATCAGGTTTCTTGATTCCATTTAAATGTTTTTCCCAAACAGCAGATTACCTCTCTTCAGGGTTCTTTCTGTTTTTACTAAATAAGAGTTTAACCTCAACGATTAAGTTTACTTGCTAAAGTCAGGATCAATGTGAAAGCTGCTATAATTTCCTTTTCCTCAGTTTTATTTTTTTTTATCTTCATTTTATTGAGATATATTCACATACCATGCAGTCATACACAACAAATCGTACTTTCGATTGTTTACAGTACCATTACATAGTTGTACATTCATCACCTAAATCAATCCCTGACACCTTCATTAGCACACACACAAAAATAACAAGAATAATAATTAGAGTGAAAAAGAGCAATTGAAGTAAAAAAGAACACTGGGTACCTTTGTCTGTTTGTTTCCTTCCCCTATTTTTCTACTCATCCATCCATAAACTAGACAAAGTGGAGTGTGGTCCTTATGGCTTTCCCAATCCCATTGTCACCCCTCATAAGCTACATTTTTATACAATTGTCTTCGAGGTTCATGGGTTCTGGGTTGTAGTTTGATAGTTTCAGGTATCCACCACCAGCTACCCCAATTCTTTAGAACCTAAAAAGGGTTGTCTAAAGTGTGCGTAAGAGTGCCCACCAGAGTGACCTCTCGGCTCCTTTTCGATTCTCTCTGCCACTGAAGCTTATTTCATTTCCTTTCACATCCCTCTTTTGGTCAAGAAGATGTTCTCCGTCCCACGATGCCGGGTCTACATTCCTCCCCGGGAGTCATATTCCACGTTGCCAGGGAGATTCACTCCCCTGGGTGTCTGATCCCACGTAGGGGGGAGGGCAGTGATTTCACCTTTCAAGTTGGCTTAGCCAGAGAGAGAGGGCCACATCTGAGCAACAAAGAGGCATTCGGGAGGAGGCTCTTAGGCACAACAATAGGGAGGCCTAGCCTTTCCTTTGCAGCAACCGTCTTCCCAAGGGTAAAACCTATGGTAGAGGGCTCAACCCATCAAACCACCAGTCCCCTATGTCTGTGGTCATGTTAGCAACCATGAAGGTGGGGTAGGCGAATACCCCTGCATTCTCCACAGGCTCCTCAAGGGGGCACTACATCTTTTTTTTTTCCCCTTGTTTTTCTTTTTTTTTTTTTTAACTTTCCCTTTTTTTTTTTCAATTTTTTTTTATTTTATTATTTTTTTAATCATCATTTTATTGAGATATATTCACATACCACGCAGTCATACAAAACAAATCGTACTTTCGATTGTTTACAGTACCATTACATAGTTGTACATTCATCACCTAAATCAATCCCTGACACCTTCATTAGCACACACACAAAAATAACAAGAATAATAATTAGAGTGAAAAAGAGCAATTGAAGTAAAAAAGAACACTGGGTACCTTTGTCTGTTTGTTTCCTTCCCCTACTTTTCTACACATCCATCCATAAACTAGACAAAGTGGAGTTTGGTCCTTATGGCTTTCCCAATCCCATTGTCACCCCTCATAAGCTACATTTTTATACAACTGTCTTCGAGATTCATGGGTTCTGGGTTGTAGTTTGATAGTTTCAGGTATCCACCACCAGCTACCCCAATTCTTTAGAACCTAAAAAGGGTTGTCTAAAGTGTGCGTAAGAGTGCCCACCAGTGACCTCTCGGCTCCTTTTCGATTCTCTCTGCCACTGAAGCTTATTTCATTTCCTTTCACATCCCCCTTTTGGTCAAGAAGATGTTCTCCGTCCCACGATGCCGGGTCTACATTCCTCCCCGGGAGTCATATTCCACGTTGCCAGGGAGATTCACTCCCCTGGGTGTCTGATCCCACGTAGGGGGGAGGGCAGTGATTTCACCTTTCAAGTTGGCTTAGCCAGAGAGAGAGGGCCACATCTGAGCAACAAAGAGGCATTCAGGAGGAGACTCTTAGGCACAAATACAGGGAGGCCTAGCCTCTCCTTTGCAGCAACCGTCTTCCCAAGAATAAAACTTATGGTAGAGGGCTCAACCCATCAAACCACCAGTCCCCTATGTCTGTGGTCATGTTAGCAACCATGGAGGTGGGGTAGGCGAATACCCCTGCATTCTCCACAGGCTCCTCAAGGGGGCACTACATCTTTATTTTTTTTCCTTGTTTGTCTTTTTTCTTTTTCCTTTTTTCTTTTTTCTTTTTAACTTTCCCTTCTTTTTTAAATCAACTGTATGAAAAAAAAAGGTTAAAAAGAAAACAAACATACAATAAAAGAACATTTCAAAGAGACCATAACAAGGGAGTAAGAAAAAGACAACTAACCTAAGATAACTGCTTAACTTCCAACATGTTCCTACTTTACCCCAAGAAAGTTACATAATATAGCAACATTTCAGTGAACTTGTTCCTACTACATCCATCAGAAATTAACAGACCATAGTCATTTCTGGGCATCCCCACGACGTTAAATAGCTTACCTGTTCTTCTTGGATTATTGTTCCCCCTTCCTTAATTGCTCTCTATTGCTAGTTCCCCTACATTCTACATTATAAACCATTTGTTTTACATTTTTCAAAGTTCACATTAGTGGTAGCATATAATATTTCTCTTTTTGTGCCTGGCTTATTTCACTCAGCATTATGTCTTCAAGGTTCATCCATGTTGTCATATGTTTCACCAGATCGTTCCTTCTTACTGCCGCGTAGTATTCCATCGTGTGTATATACCACATTTTATTTATCCACTCATCTGTTGAAGGACATTTGGGTTGTTTCCATCTCTTGGCAATTGTGAATAATGCTGCTATGGACATTGGCGTGCAGATATCTGTTCGTGTCACTGCTTTCCGATCTTCCGGGTATATACCGAGAAGTGCAATCGCTGGATCGAATGGTAGCTCTATATCTAGTTTTCTAAGGAACTGCCAGACTGACTTCCAGAGTGGCTGAACCATTATACAGTCCCACCAACAATGAATAAGAGTTCCAATTTCTCCACATCCCCTCCAGCATTTGTAGTTTCCTGTTTGTTTCATGGCAGCCATTCTAATCGGTGTTAGATGGTATCTCATTGTGGTCTTAATTTGCATCTCTCTAATAGCTAGTGAAGCTGAACATTTTTTCATGTGTTTCTTGGCCATTTGTATTTCCTCTTCAGAGGACTGTCTTTTCATATCTTTTGCCCATTTTATAATTGGGCTGTCTGTACTATTGTCATTGAGTTGTAGGATTTCTTTATATATGCAAGATATCAGTCTTTTGTCAGATACATGGTTTCCAAAAATTTTTTCCCATTGAGTTGGCTGCCTCTTTACCTTTTTGAGAAATTCCTTTGAGGTGCAGAAACTTCTAAGCTTGAGGAGTTCCCATTTATCTATTTTCTCTTTTGTTGCCTGTGCTTTGGGTGTAAAGTCTAGGAAGTGGCCGCCTAATACAAGGTCTTGAAGATGTTTTCCTACATTATCTTCTAGGAGTTTTATGGTACTTTCTTTTATATTGAGATCTTTGGTCCATTTTGAGTTAATTTTTGTGTAGGGGGTGAGGTAGGGGTCCTCTTTCATTCTTTTGGATATGGATATCCAACTCTCCCAGCCCCATTTGTTGAAAAGACCGTTATGACTCAGTTCAGTGACTTTGGGGGCCTTATCAAAGATCAGTCGGCCATAGATCTGAGGGTCTATCTCTGAATTCTCAATTCGATTCCATTGATCTATATGTCTATCTTTGTGCCAGTACCATGCTGTTTTGGCAACTGTGGCTTTATAATAAGCTTCAAAGTCAGGGAGTGTAAGTCCTCCCACTTCATTTTTCTCTTTTAGAGTGTCTTTAGCAATTCGAGGCATCTTCCCTTTCCAAATAAATTTGATAACTAGCTTTTCCAAGTCTGCAAAGTAGGTTGTTGGAATTTTGATTGCGATTGCATTGAATCTGTAGATGAGTTTGGGTAGAATTGACATCTTAATGACATTTAGTCTTCCTATCCATGAACATGGAATATTTTTCCATCTTTTAAGGTCCCCTTCTATTTCTTTTAGTAGAGTTATGTAGTTTTCTTTGTATAGGTCTTTTACATCTTTGGTTAAGTTTATTCCTAGGTACTTGATTTTTTTAGTTGCTATTGAAAATGGTATCTTTTTCTTGAGTGTCTCTTCAGTTTGTTCATTTCTAGCATATAGAAACATTACTGACTTATGTGCCTTAATCTTGTATCCCGCTACTTTGCTAAATTTGTTTATTAGCTCTAGTAGCTGTATCGTCGATTTCTCAGGGTTTCCCAGATATAAGATCACATCATCTGCAAACAATGACAGTTTTACTTCTTCTTTTCCAATTTGGATGCCTTTTATTTCTTTGTCTTGCCGGATTGCCCTGGCTAGCACTTCCAGCACAATGTTGAATAACAGTGGTGACAGCGGGCATCCTTGTCTTGTTCCTGATCTTAGAGGGAAGGCTTTCAGTCTCTCACCATTGAGTACTATGCTGGCTGTGGGTTTTTCATATATGCTCTTTATCATGTTGAGGAAGTTTCCTTCAATTCCTACCTTTTGAAGTGTTTTTATCAAAAACGGATGTTGGATTTTGTCAAATGCTTTTTCAGCATCTATTGAGATGATCAATTGATTTTTCCCTTTTGACTTGTTAATGTGTTGTAATACATTGATTGATTTTCTTATGTTGAACCATCCTTGCATGCCTGGAATGAACCCCACTTGGTCATGGTGTATGATTTTTTTAATGTGTCTTTGGATTCGATTTGCAAGTATTTTGTTGAGGATTTTTGCATCTATATTCATTAGGGAGATTGGCCGGTAGTTTTCCTTTTTTGTAGCATCTTTGCCTGGTTTTGGTATTAGATTGATGTTAGCTTCATAAAATGAGTTAGGTAGTGTTCCATTTTCTTCAATGTTTTGAAAGAGTTTGAGTAAGATTGGTGTCAGTTCTTTCTGGAAAGTTTGGTAGAATTCCCCTGTGAAGCCATCTGGACCTGGGCATTTATTTGTGGGAAGATTTTTGATGACTGATTGGATATCTTTGTTTGTGATGGGTTGGTTGAGGTCTTCTATTTCTTCTCTGGTCAGTCTAGGTTATTCATATGTTTCCAGGAAATTGTCCATTTCTTCTACATTATCCATTTTGTTGCCATACAGTTGTTCATAAGATCCTCTTATAATTTTTTTAATTTCTTCAGGATCTGCAGTTATGTCACCTTTTTCATTCATTATTTTGTTTATATGGGTCTTCTCTCTTTTCGACTTTGTCAGTCTAGCTAGGGGCTTGTCAATCTTGTTGATCTTCTCAAAGAACCAACTTTTGGTGATATTTATCCTCTCTATTGTTTTTTTGTTCTCTATGTCATTTATTTCTGCTTTAATCCTTGTTATTTCTTTTCTTCTACTTGGTTTAGGATTGTTTTGCTGTTCATTTTCTAGCTTCTTCAGTTGATCCATTAGTTCTTTGATTTTGGCTCTTTCTTCCTTTTTAATATATGCGTTTAGTGCTATAAATTTCCCCCTTAGCACTGCTTTTGCTGCTTCCCATAGGTTTTCGTATGTTGTGTTCTCATTTTCATTCGTCTCTATATATTTAGCAATTTCTCTTGCCATTTCTTCTTTAACCCACTGATTGTTTAGGAGTGTGTTGTTTAACCTCCAGGTATTTGTGAATTTTCTAAGTCTCTGATGGTTATTGACTTCTAATTGTGTTCCATTGTGGTCAGAGAATGTGCTTTGAATAATTTCAATCTTTTTAAATTTATTGAGGCTTGTTTTATGTCCCAGCATATGATCTATTCTGGAGAAAGTTCCATGAGCACTAGAAAAGTATGTGTATCCTGGTGATTTGGGATGTAATGTCCTGTATATGTCTGTTAAATCTAATTCATTTATCAGATTGTTTAGGTTTTCAATTTCCTTATTGGTCTTCTGTCTGGTTGATCTATCTATAGGAGAGAGTGATGTGTTGAAGTCTCCCACAATTATTGTGGAAACATCAATTGCTTCCTTTAGTTTTGCCAGTGTTTCTCTCATGTATTTTGTGGCACCTTGATTGGGTGCATAGACATTTACGATTGTTATTTCTTCTTGCTGAATTGCCCCTTTTATTAGTACGTAGTGGCCTTCTTTGTCTCTCAAAACATCCCTGCATTTGAAGTCTATTTTATCTGAGATTAATATTGCTACACCTGCTTTCTTTTGGCTGTAGCTTGCATGAAATATTTTTTTCCATCCTTTCACTTTCAGTTTCTTTGTGTCCCTGTGTCTAAGATTAGTCTCTTGTATGCAACATACTGATGGTTCATTTTTTTGATCCATTCTGCGAATCTATATCTTTTAATTGGGGAGTTTAATCCATTTACATTCAACGTTATAACCGTGAAGGCATTTCTTCAATCAGCCATCTTATCCTTTGGTTTATGTTTGTCATATTTTTCCCCTCTCTCTATTAATATCCTTTATTGTACCCATACCGAATCTCTTTAGTACTGAACCTTTCTCCAAGTCTCTCTGTCCTTTCTTTGTTTCTCTGTCTGTAGGGCTCCCTTTAGTATCTCCAGTAGGGCAGGTCTCTTTGCTAGCAAATTCTCTCAGCATTTGTTTGTCTGTGAAAAATTTAAGCTCTCCCTCCAATTTGAAGGAGAGCTTTGCTGGATAAAGTATTCTTGGCTGGAAATTTTTCTCACTCAGAATTTTAAATATATCGTGCCACTGCCTTCTCGCCTCCATGGTGGCTGCTGAGTAGTCACTACTTAGTCTTATGCTGTTTCCTTTGTATGTGGTCAATTGCTTTTCTCTTGCTGCTTTCAGAACTTGCTCCTTCTCTTCTGTGTTTGACAGTGTGATCAGTATATGTCTTGGAGTGGGTTTATTTGGATTTATTCTATTTGGAGTTCGCTGAGCATTTATGATTTGTGTATTTATGTTGTTTAGAAGATTTGGGAAGTTTTCCCCAACAATTTCTTTGAATACTCTTCCTAGACCTTTACCCTTTTCTTCCCCTTCTGGGACACCAATGAGTCTTATATTCGGATGTTTCATATTATCTATCATATCCCTGAGGTCCATTTCGATTTTTTCAATTTTTTTCCCCATTCTTTCTTTTATGCTTTCATTTTCCATTCTGTCATCTTCCAGGTCACTGATTCGTTGTTCAACTTCCTCTAGTCTTGTACTATGAGTGTCCAGAATCTTTTAATTTGGTCAACAGTTTCTTTAATTTCCATAAGATCATCCATTTTTTTATTTAGTCTTGCAATGTCTTCTTTATGCTCTTCTAGGGTCTTCTTGATTTCCTTTGTCTCCCGTACTATCGTCTCATTGTTCATCTTTAGTTCTTTGAGTAGCTGCTCTAGGTGCTGTGTCTCTTCTGATCTTTTGATTTGGGTGCTTGGGCTTGGGTTATCCATATCGTCTGGTTTTTTAATATGCTTTATAATTTTCTGTTGTTTTTGGCCTCGTGGGATTTGCTGAACTTGATAGGGTTCTTTTAGGATTTGTAGACCAATTGAAGTCCTTATCTCTAATTTATCAGATCTACAGCTTCGTGGAGTACACTTTCTCTAACTAACCAGCAGGTGGCGTCCACGAGCCACCTGTTCTCCGCAAGCCAGTTCTCCCCTGCTTAGCCTTTTTGGTGAGTGGGGGAGTGAGTCTTGTGGGGTCCAATTGGTGTACCAAGCTTGCGTGTGTAGTTGGTGTTGCCCGCCCTGTATATGGGGCGTGTTTCTGGGCAGTCAGGGAGGGGGGGTGGCCCTAACAATCAAATCTCCCTGGTGATCCTAGAGTTTTAAAGCTGCTGCAATAGTCTAATCCTTCAGTTCAGTCCTGCCACAGTTTGTCTCTGCCACTGACCCACAAGTCCTTGGTATTGGCGTATGGCTCCTGAGACGTGCAAGTGGGCCCCTCTTCCAGGCTGTGCACCCCGGGTCCTCTGTTGAGGGATGACTGTGCTATGTCACAGGTGAGTGCTGTCCCCCCAGGGCAGTTCTGGGCTGCTGGGCTGTGTAGGGAGGCTCCCAGTCTGCTGAAATGATGGCTGAATGGGGCTTTGTTAATTCACACTGCTCCACCTTCCCAACTCTGGGACAATCAGCTGAGGTTGCAGGGAAGGCTAATGTCCACGCCCAGTTTTGTGGTGTGTGCCTGTTATTTGAAGCACTTCCGTCACACTGGGTTGTCTGGGGCAGCTCTGGGCTATGGGGCTGGCGATGGGCAGGAGTGTTTCCTGTCCACCAGGATGATGGCTGTGAGCGGACTCCCCCCTTTTCTTGGGAAGTTGTGGTGTTTAGTGAATTTTCTCAGCCACTGGATTATTGCCTTTTGTCTCAGAGCTCTCTTAGTTCTGCTCTTGACTTGACCTGCCCAAATTGCAAGTCTTTGAAGCTTTCTGTATTGGGCTTCTTAGAGTAATTGTTTTAGAAAAAGAAAAAAGGGTTAAAAAAAAAAAAAAAGGGCCCTCCTCAGAGATCTAATGGGTTATTGAAATGCTAAGAGACAAAGCAACCAGGGCCATTAAGGAAAGGTCCACAGGACAGAGAGATCAGCTTTTCTTCGGGATTTGCATATGCGCCTCAGGGCCTGAGCTCTGCCCTTCCCCTTTCTATGTTCACCAGAACTCCAAAAATCCTCCGCTTTTATTTTGGAGTTTTTCGTGTTGTTTTTTCTCTATGCCTGTCTCCTCTCTGCTGGGCTGGCTGCTCTCAGATTCTCTGGTGTCTGGTCTCAGTCTATCTATGGTTGGAGTTTGGATCAGCAGAATGAGTTTCCGATAAGGGCTGCCACTGCAGTTCTCCCTTCTCCTTCCCGGAGCTGACAGCCCCTCCTCCCACGGGACTGAGCCTGGCAGGGAGGTGCGCGGGTCCCCTGGCCGCAAAAACTTACAGATTTCGCGGATCTCAGCAGTTCCACATTTTCATGAGTGTTGTATGAAGTATGCCCAAAGTCAGATTGCTCTGTGGTGTCCAGTCCACGCAGTTCCTGGCTTTCTACCTACTTTCCTGGAGGAGTAACTAAAACATACAGCTCACCAGTCCGCCATCTTGCCCCGCCTCTCTCCTTTTCCTCAGTTTTAAAGTGAATACTAAAAAGTTGTAAAATCCCAGAAGATAATTTTTTTAAGTGTTCCCTCAGCTGTTGCAGAGATACAATTAAATTGCCATTAAAAATCTGAAATCCATGATTTTTATCTTTTTGGATAGGAACTTGAAATGTATTTTTTAAAAAACGTTTGCCCTGTGGAAGATAGGGAATACCTTATTTCAGATTGAAGGGGGTAGAAATTTCAATGTCATAGTAGTTCATTTCTGAATTCCAGGTATGAAACTAGGCCATGGCTTCCTCTAGTCATGAGGCCATTAAGTTCAAGGTCAGTGTCCAAGTAGGTGCCCACAGAAAGGTAGCAGAACTAGGAGTCAGCCCATAGCTTGAATACCAACCCTGCCCTTTGGCAAGGTTCTTATCCTCTCAACTTCACTCTTCTTGCATATGAAATGGAAACTTGGAAAGAGCTCTTTTCAGGATTAAATGAGACCATGTATATGAAGCACATAGGTCAGTAGCACATTGTACTGACTACTTGATAAGGAAGGTTGTTTTTATCCCACCTCCTTTGGGTTAAGGTTGTTTTTATCCCACCTCCTTTGGGTTTAAGGGTGGATGTAAATTATCCCCACACCTTGCTGTGCTTAAGGTCCAAATGACCTAGGGGTAAAAAATTTATCACTATGTCATAGGCTGTAATACCCACAATCTGTTTTCCAGGGCCCTGAGTCCTTTAGGTCTCCTAAAGTAGCTAAACTCCTAACCCCACTTAATCAGACCATATCCAATAGAGACATTAATTAAATACTCTAGACAGCAGCAAGAAAAAGCTCTGATGTTGGAGAGCCAGTTAGAAAGATGAGGAGACTAGGGCATAAAGAAGAAATAGGACCTGGTAGGCAGAAGACATTACATAGCCTCACTAGGGGCCTATTTTTGCTTCTGAGACATGATAGCACATGGTGAAGACCTTGAACTAATTATTGAAAGAGAGGGAAACAAAATTTCTAGTGTTTGGAAGCTATCCACTGGCCCATGAATCTCTATAATACATCTGAGCCTAAGTATAAGAGCAGCCTGAAATGAAAGCATCCTAAAACTTTAGGGAGCTGAAAGTAATTTTGAATTTTTTTTTTTCCTTTCTAGTTGCAAATAACTGAGGTTTATCTGTTGAGAATTGATATTTTGTCTTCCAGCGGTAAGTGCCAAGTACTTGATAGTTAGGAATTTGGGTACTGGAAGGAAGTGGAGAAATTAGAATCAAATATTACTTACCGTTATTGAGGTAGTAGGCATGAGTGCGAGGCCCAGTTCTGTGGGGAATGGGGATGGGGCAGGAAATAAGTAGGTGATGTTTCAAAACCTCATCTGGCCCTATGAGCCTTTGATTCCCCAGCCTGATTCCCAGCAAGCTGTCTAGCCCACCTCTCACAAAACTTCCTCAAGAGCGTCAATACCAAAATGTGGGAATTTCAAGATGGGGAAGATGAAAAGGGAAGGTGAGATTGTGGAGCACATCTCTTAGAGGAGGTTTGGAAATACTTAGAAGCAGCCATCCAGTGGGAAGCTTGACATGAACAAGAACTCGTGGCTATGCACATCTGTGCCTGCCCAGGCACGATCATATTCAGAGCAGTACCAGGCTGTCTTATAATGAAGAGGATCTGGCTTTGTTTCCTAAAAGGATTGCTAGAAGCGGCAAGGAAATGAATTAATGTGGAATTTACAAAGCAGTTTCTCCTTGAAGGCAGAAAAATGGAAGAGCTGACTTCTCAAAGTCAGCCTTCAGAATCCATCTATGTTAAGATCAGGAATAGTAATTGGAATAGTACTTGGGCTTATGTCTGAGTGATGGAGAAACAGGATGACTAGAGGAGCATGGATTCAGACTCTGGTGTACTCTTTCATTACCCTTTGAAAGAGGAAGGAAAGGAGTGACAGGAGGGCTTCCTCACCAAGCCCACTGGTAGGCACCGGTCTAACCGCAGGGGTAGATTCTAACACAAAGAGAACAGCCTAAGCAGGCTGCCTGTTGGGATTCTCACGACAAAGGTATTGCTTGTTCGGGGAGGGAGTGATGGGTAGGAGTAGCGGTGGTGGGTGCAGAACATCAGTAGAAAGAATCCGAAAACCCAAAGACAAGAAGGAAGTGAAAGGGAAGGTCTGAGCCACTGGGCGGTTACCATATGCCGCGGAAGCAGGGCAGGCCTAGGTCTAACCCGGCAAGTGGGAAACAGTCAAGCGAGTATCCCTAAGGGCGTCCTTCCGCACACTAGACCCGTCAGGTCCGTGGCGCGGGTGTGCGCGCGTGCGTGGCGTGTGTGCGCGTGCGTGGTGTGTGCGCGTGTGCGTAGTGTGTGTGCGCGTGCGTGGTGTGTGCACACCGGCGGGTCGGCGTGGGGAGGCTGATTTCCCATGGGCTGCACCTCCCGCGGGCTCCAGCCTTTCATCTCAACCCTGCGCCCTACGCGGGAAGACAGCAAGCCAAGGACAGCCCTTCCTGTCCCTGCACAGGTCCCGGGGACCTCCACTCTCAGGTAGTTCCTTGCCCTACCCAACCTCTCAGGCTGCTGCTCGCCAGATTGGAGGGTATTGGTGAGGTGCACAGGATTTACCATCAGTGAACCTTATTTCCTCCCATGTGGGCGTGGGAGAGGAGCCACCTGGTCCTCGAAGCTTCAGTTTCTTTCCTTGACCGGCGCTTTTAAAAGGGTGCTCTACCTTCTTCCCTTTTGTGATTGATGTTGGTGACTCTTTGGCTGTTTGAGGTTGTTATGTTTTTGTTTTTAAACTAAAGTGTTTTGTTTCTTTGGGCAATAGGGGAGAGGGGTTGTGTGAGCTTGCTTTATTCGGCTGTTTTTAAACAGAAGTCTAATGCATTTAAATACTGTTCAGTTTATAGAAAGGCTGCTTAGCTCATGCCATTTCTATGATTTTTTCAAAGGCAAGAATATCTGATAAATCTGTCCCTCAGTTTTGAATGTTATTTAGAGATGTTTATTTGGTACAAAATTAATATTCTCTGTAGCAAGCTTTCTAATATAACCTGTGCGGTCAGTTTATTTAAACAACATGGTTGCATGGAACCTAGAAAGGGTAATGAGATCTTGTTACTCTGTACAGGTTAATATGACACCCCAAGGCACCCAGAGTACTTTGAGCAGAAAATAAATAATATTTGCAAAGTCTTCTTGAGGGACTGGGGGGAAATGTGGAAATATTAAATTTCCTCACCTGGGGAATTCCTGATATTCCCAGAAGCATTGGGAAAGCCCAATTTAATAAGTCAAGCCGTCGATCTTGGGGTTTGCCCTTAGGAAATTTATTCTTACACAGGAGAAGCTAAGCCTAATAATAGTTATGCCTAACAGTCACCCCAGAGAACTTCTTTTGTTGCTCAGATGTGGCCTCTTTCTCTCAGCCAACTCTGCAGATAAACTCACTACATGACTCCCAGGTGTGTAAGTCTCCCTGGCAATGAGCAACTAGACTCCCAGGGATAAGCCTGGTCCTGGCATCATGGGATGGAGAATGCCTTCTTGACCAAAAGGGGGAAGAGAAATGAAACAAACTAAAGTTTCAATGGCTGAGAGAACTCAAATAGAGTTGGAAGGTCAATCTGGAGGTTATTCTTATGCATTATATACATAGTCCTTTTTACTTTCCAGTGTATTAGAATAGTTAGAAGGAAATACCTGAATCTGGTGAATCGTAATCCAGTAGACTTGATTCTTGATGATAATTGTGTAACTATATAGCTTTTATCATGTGACCATGTGATAGTGAAAACCTGGTGACTGATACTCCCTTTAACCAGTGTATGGGCATATGAGTAATAAAACAATGAAAAAATTTATGTAAATAGTAGGGGAGAATAAGGGGTATGGTTTGGCTTGGTGTCCTATTTTATTTATTTGTTTTTATTTTAGAGTAATGAAATTGCTCAAAAATTGATTGTGGTGATGAAAGCACAACTATATGATGATACTGTGTGCCACTGATTATATACTTTGGATGAATTATATGGTGTATATCTTAATAAAATTGCCTTTTAAAAAAGAACATCTGATAAAAGGCATTACATTACCTACCGCCTAAGGGAAAAATTAATTAGCATGAAGAATTAGGGGCTGAAAGACTTCCTAAATGTGGCAAGATATCAGTTGCTGATAGAATGAAGGGGAAAGGCTGAGTGGTGAGAGCAAGGGCTACTTATCTGGAAATTATCATTTCCTCCATTTCCACTCCTTTAAAAATGCCTGCTGCAGGGAGCTGGTGAGAAACCAGTGAGATAATCCTTATGAAAGGGTTTGAAGAACTTTAAAACATTCCACAAGAGGGAGGGATAGTTACAATTAGAATTGACAATGAAGCATGCCCTTTCTTATCACTAGAAGAATTCACAAAGAGGCTGGGTGAGCCTGTGCCAGGGGTGCAGGGTAGAAGAATCCAACTCTGGGTGGGCTGGGCCAGCTGGCTCCTAAGGCTTCTTCCCTCCATGAGCCCTTGTCACAGAAACGATGATAGAAGCTCCTACTGTGACTAGAAAGCCTGCATTTTCTGCTGTGCTCAGAGGGAAGAAACAGTGAACTCAGCTTGGTCAGAGGACAGGGTTCATTTTGCTCTCACCACTTACAGAAGCCTCTCCCCGAGCATCATAGTACCTGGAAGGACCAGACACATAATTTGTGAGGCCAAGCATAAAATGCGAATGCAGAGTCCCTTGTTCAAAAATCATTAAGAATTTCAGGACGGCAACATCAGTGCTTTAAAACAAACACAAGTCAAACACTGTGCTGGTTTGAATCTATTATGTCCCCCACAAAGCCATGATCTTTTAACCCAGTCTTATGGGTACAGACTTATGGGTGGGATCTTTTGACTAGGTTGTTTCCATGGAGATGTGACCCTGCCAATTCAAGATGGGTCTTGATTAGTTTACTGGAGTCCTTAAGAGAGCTCAGGGACCAATGCAGACCCAGACGTTTGGAGATGCAGACAGAAAGATGTTTGGAGATGCTGGGCTAAGAGAAGAAGCCCAGAGTTTGCCCTGGAGAAGCTAATAGAGGACCCCCAGACACTTTAGAGAGAAGCACCCTGGGAGAAAAAGCAAGGATACACAGGAACTGAGAGAGAGTAGCTAAGAGAGAAAGAAGGCCAGAGACATTTTGGAGAAAGCCATTTTGAAATCAGAACCTGGAAGCAAAGGAGAAGCAGAGGCCAGCCATGTGCCTTCCCAGCTGACAGAGGTATTCCAGACACCATTGGCCTTTCTTCAGTGAAGGTATCCTCTTGTTGATGTCTTAGTTTGGACACTATTATGGCCTTAGAACTGCAAATTTGTAACCTAAATACATCCCTTTATAAAAACCAACCCATTTCTGGTATTTTGCATAATGGCAGCTTTAGCAAACTGGAACCAAGCAGCCAGCCCTGTCACAAGAACCACTGAGGAGGAAATGAGAAGTAAGAAAGTGCCAGAGTGCCCCTCTCTGCCCTTTCTCCCATGGCATGGCACTAGATGCTTTTACGGAGGTTGAGATAAGAGTAGCAAGCACAAGTGGCAATCCTGTGTGCTAGGCAATGCTCCAGGCACTTCACACATACTAACTCATTTCATCCTCAGAACAACCCTATGAGGTAGGTACTACTATTATCACTATTTTACAAATGTGTAAAATAAGGTGCAGAGTTTAAATGACTTGCTCAAGATCACCCAACTGATGGTGGCAGAACTGGGATTCAGATCTGGGCATTTTGGCCTTGTAATCTGTCATCTTAGTCACTGTGATTTTCTCTTTTTCTAAGAGGTTAAGGGTAGGTTCTTAGAAAAGGGACCAGTTGCAGGGGAATTGCTTGAATATAAATGAATCACCCAAGGCAGTAGCCTCTCCTCCTTGATTGCCTTTAAGAAAAAACACACCAAGCCTACACAGAAGGACAAGGTCTTTTGAGCCTATGCTGCCCAGTCAGGCAGAGGTGGTCATGCACCTTATCCAAGTGAAGGCCGTCTTAGTCTGGGTTCCCTCAAAAGCAAAATCAGAGATGAGATGCTGGTAGTTTATTTGGGAGGTGAGGGAACAGGGAAATGAAAAGGAAAGAGGAAAAGCCAATGGAAGGAGCACTATTGAGGCTCAGCTCTGCCAAGGCCTCCCAGGCCTGTTCCCCTGATGGGTCAGAGGTGGCACATTCACCTGCCACCCCCCATCCCCATTAATTAAGGGCTGCCCCTGAGGCCATTAACTGCCCCACACCTCTGGGGGAGGTTGAATTATGGGAAAGGCTCCCCTGACACTGGAGAAGCCCCAGTGCTGAAAGCAGAAAGACCTGGGGCCTGTGCTTGAGGTGGGATGCTCTCCAAGGTGAGTGTGAGTCCCCATGGATCCAGAACCATCCACCACAATGGCAGCTGAAATCAGGGGGCCAGGAGAATGTGTTGAGGGGTGTGCTGGTTTGGATGTATTATGTCCTCCAAAATGCCATGTTCTTTAATGCAATCTTGTGGGGGCAGACATATTAGTGTTGATTAGGTTGGAACATGTTGATTGAGCGTTTCCATGGAGATGTGAGTCATTCAACTGTGGGTAAGACCTTTGATTGCATAATTTCCATGGAGGTATGGCCCTGCCTGTTCAGCATGGGTCTGAATTAAATCACTGGAGCCATGTAAAAGAGCTGACAAACAGAAGAAACTCAGTGCTGCAACTTAGAGAGACATTTTGAAGACAGCTGTTGAAAGCTGACACTGACATTTTGGAGAACACCATTTTGAAACGCATCCTGGAAACAAGCAGACACCAACCACATGCTTTCCCAGCTAACAGAGGTTTTCCGGTTGCCAGTGGCCTTTCTCCAGTGAAGGTACCCTTTGTTGATGCCTTACCTTGGACATTTTATGGCCTTAAGACTGTAACTTTGTAACCAAATAAACCCCCTTTATAAAAGCATTAGCAAACTGAAACAAGGGGCTCCAAAGACCTCTGCAAAGGGACCACCAGAATTTCCCTAGGGACCACTTCCAAAAGAATATGGGATAAGGGAGGAGGGGATGGAAGAAAGCTGTGGACAAAATGTCATTTGCATTGTTCTGTGGATTTCCCCCCTCCCTTTCCTCTTTGACTACAATTGTCCATTCTTTCAGCTATCCTGGTACTCTGCTCCCTGCCCAGTCACACCACAGAACCAACACCAGGAGCACAGAACAGTGGGGCAGTGGGGGCAAGGAGGGACAGGGGATCAGCCAGCCATTGTTTACTGAGTAGACTGAAAAGGGGGCAAGGGAGGGGAGAAAGGACAGAAGCTTTGTTACTGCCCTGAGCAGAATCTTAACACATCCAAAGTAGGATCCTAGAGACTAGCTGTGGAGCTGCCCTGGGGTTTTAGAAGGAAAGTGTCTGGGGCGGGGGAAGGCTAAACCCTAGAGGCTTCCTAGAGGAAGAGACACAAAGCCCAAGATGGAGGACTCCCTGCTGGCAGAACACTGGAGTGGTCTTGCGGGGGCTCCACCTGGCTGCCAGCCTAGGCTGGCCTGCGCGCTGACCTGGGCTCAGCCTGGGTTGCTCTCTCAGCAGGCCTGCTCTGAGCCTCTTGCCGCATCCTTCCTCCCTGCCCCAAGGTCCTCTTCCCTTGGCCACATTTTCCTGAAACCATTTCCAGGCCCTAGTTGCTCCAATGTTGTTCTGAGAAACTGGCTGGCTAGTGTTGGATTGTTCTGCCCAGAACCCTTGAACCTGAGAGTAGGGGGGACGAGTTTATGATCTGTGAGGGGGAAGAATTGAGGTCTAGGAAATAGGAATTTGGGGTAGGATCCCAGCTCAACTTCTTACTAGCCAGATAGGTCACTTTTCCTCAAGTTCCACCTCTATATACATTAAGTCCTGCCATGTCCACATCCTAGTGTTGTTATACAATCAAATGCAACAGTGTAAACAATGTCTATGAAGGGAATACTCAAACCAATGGAATTTTATGTAAATGTTGCTGCCAGTGCCTGCACGGAGTTAGACCTTGTACCTGTGCTCTCTTACTGGCAGGCACAGTGAACTTTGTTATTTGCAACTTGTTAGCTTGGTAAACTCCTGTTTGTCTGGAATCTGAATTATACACTCAGTTACGAGTTTTTTCACAGGATTGTGGTGCAATGGAAGAGCCACTGGATCTGCGCTTAGAGCTTGAGATTCTCTCTCTAGATCCACCTCTAAGGAGCATGTGGCCTTGGGCAAATTACTTGATTTTCTAGAGCCTCTTGTGACTCATCTGGAAAAGGGTGTCGTCGTACCTGCCTTGTGTGATTCCTGGGTTCTCTTGAGGGTCAAGCTAGATGTAGATTAGTCTACTCCAGGACTTGCCAGATGGGGAGGTACTATGTAAAGCCAAGGGATTATTATTGAAAGAAAAGCTTTTTTGATTTCACAGGAAACACTAGGCCTCGTGTTGACTTGAAGGCAGAGAAAAGATCCTGAAATGTTTTCTGGATCATCCAAGAAAGATTCTTCTTCTCATGAGCCAGGGGTATAGGTAGTTTTGACTAATATTATGATGGTGGTATTTGTGTAAAGGCGGTGTACATCCAAAAGGAGAAACAAGGGATACACGTAAGAGGAATTTGAGTCCCAGAAAAAGAAGGAGAAGAAAATGACAAGAAATATTGGGAGGAATGGCAAGAATCAGAGGAAAGAGCAAGGCAGGGATAAACGGGAGCCTGTGGAGTGGAATGGGACAGTGCAAGACAGGGCAGGGAGTGGAAGAAGGGGCTGCAGAGGAGGCTGAGTAGAGGATGAGGCAACATGGTGTGGCAGGGATGTTGGTTCCCCCTCCTGCCTTGCTGACAGAAGCTCAGCTTTCTCACATGCCAGAGGGGCCGTCTGCCAGCCTGTGAACCATGGGATGAACTGTGATTGGCTTAGACTCATTTTCCTAGGCTGGTGATCAGCTTATCGGTGTGTCCCATTTCTGGCAAATAGAATCTGCATGGTAGTCTACTGGGAACTTCTGGGGGAGATTTTCCTTCTTCTTGATAAAAAGAGAGAGAGATGAGGGGAAGCCTCTTCCCTCCTCCCCATCAACAGCTAACTCCTCCAGTGCCTTGTCCAGTCCCACCTGACATTAAGTACCCAAACTGGATAATTCTGATTCACATTTCTAACCAACTACCCCCATCAACCATCCTTCCAGTCTTGGCTGTTGACATGTGTGATGGTTTAGAGGCTTTATAGACCCCAGAAGATCATGTTCTTAAAGCTAATCCATTCCTAGGGTGGGACCTTTTGATTAGGTTATTTCAGTTGCGGTGTGCCCAAGGTGGGTCTTAATCCTCTTACTGGAGTCCTTTATAAGAGGATGAAATTCAGAGAAAGACACAGAAAAAAGACAGAAGCACGGAGAGAAAGCCATGGAAGCAAGAAGCTGAAAGCAGTGAGGCCTGGAAGAGAAGGGGGAGGCCAGCAGATGCTGCCATGTATCTTCCCATCTGACAGAGGAGTCCAGGTATCGTCTTGACGATGCCTTGGTTTGGAACATTTTTATGGTCTCAGAACTGTAATCTCGTAAGCTAATAAATCCCCACTGTTAAAAGCCAGCCCATTTCTGATATAGTGCATTTTGGCAGCCTTAGCAAACTAAAACAACATGTGAGGCTTGGAGAGCTACAGCCGTCTAGCAACAGAAAAGAAAACCAAGAGTGTTGTAGAGAAGCTGACCCTGAGGATGTCATTGTCAAACTGCTGAATCGACAATCTTACAAGTCCCTGCAGACTTCTTGATGTGTGAAACAAGGAATGCTCTTATGGTTTAAGCCATTTGTAATCTAGTATTCCAGTGGCAAGAGAACCAAGGATAAAATAACACTGTTAATACCTGCCATGGAAGAGAACTTTGCAGATTGCAAAGCACTTTTACATACACTTGTCTTATTTTGTCCTCACAATAGACAAGATAGTGATCTTATCCACTGTTCTAGTTTGCTAATACTGCCGGCATGCAAAACACCAGAAGTGGATTGGCTTTTATAAAAGGGGGTTTATTTGGTTACACAGTTACAGTCTTAAGGCCATAAAGTGTCCATCAACAAAGGGTACCTTCACTGGAGGATGGCCAATGGTGTCCAGAAAACTTTTGTTAGCTGGGAAGGCATGTGGCTGGCGTCTGCTCCAGATTTCTGGTTTCAAAATGGCTTTCTCCCAGGAAGTTCCTCTCTAGGCTGCAGTTCCTCAAAAATGTCACACTTAGTTGCACTTGGGGTATTTCTCCTCTCTTAGCTTCTCTGGAGCATGCGTCTGCTTTCAACGGCTGTCTTCAAACTGTCTCTCATCTGCAGCTCCTGCACTTTCTTCAAAGTGTCCCTCTTGGCTGTAGCAGCTTGCTCCTTCTGTCTGATCTTATATAGTGCTCCAGTAATTTAATTCAGACCCTGAATGGGCGGGCCAACACTTCCGTGGAAATTATCCAATCAGAGTCATCACCCACAGTTGGGTGGGGCTCATCTCCATGGAAACACTCAAAGAATTACAATCTAATTAACACTGATAGGTGTGCTGACACAAGATTACATTAAAGATAATGGCGTTTGGGGGACATAATACATTCAAACTGGCACATCCACTTTTTAAAATAAATGAGGAAACTGAGGCCAGAGAGGATAAATGACCCCCAATCACACAGCTAATTGGTGGTAGATCTGATATCACAGGTCAGGGCTTCTGACTCCTGGCCCAGTACACTTTTCACTTTCCCAAGAGAGATTGAAATTAAAGCTAAAACAGGAGATGCAAATGCTCACAGATAGCTAAAATGAAAGGCCAGGGAGCTCCCTACTTTCACTTCTCAGAGAAAAAGTCTCAGGATTAGGACAATTGATTACAGAGAATCTGATCATCACATATTGTCAACTATTAGGTCAAAGAGAGAACTGGGCCCAGCGTTAGAACCCTCTTCTGGGCACCAGTCAGCCTGGCAGTGGGGAGGTGGACAAATGAAGGAGGTGCCATGTTCCTACAGGGCCCTCAGGGAGCTCCTAGATGGAGAGAGGGAAAGATGAGAAATGTAAAGCAAGGACTGGTAGTCTCTCCAAAGCATAGGCCAACTGACTTCCTGGAGCACACGGATCCAGCAGTGGAGGGACAGTTCATCCAGGATTAGAGAGAGGAGTATCAGGAGCAAGGCATACTCTGTATGAGAAGTTTCCAGAGAAGGTGAGCTTTGAACAAAGGAAGGAGAGAGGACCAGAGAAGCATGGGGAAACAGATTTGAAAACAGTTGACTTGTGTGAGGGGGCAAGGAGGGTAGAGGCCCTGTGGTCTCTGAGAGCAGGAGTCCCAACAGGCATCATCAGGGATTAGGGGCAGAGAGGGGCCTGGGCTTTATTCTTTTAATCAGAAGATATGTATTGAGTGCTTACCAGTATAGTTCAGGCACTGTGCCAGGTGCTGGAGATATACCAGTGACCAACACAGACAAGGTCTCCTGAAGCTTACATACTGGTGGGGAGAAATAAAAAACCAGAAAGCAACCAAATAAAACACTTTTATTTATGATAAGTGCCATGATGAAGATCAAACAGGGAAATGTGCTGGCATGTGATTGGAAGGAGTGTGTGTCAGTGGGGGCGGGGGGAGTAGTTTAGATTGGGAAATCAAGGAAGTTGCTGAGGAGGTGACACTTAAATAAAGGCCTGGATGACAGCAACTAGGCAGCCATGTGAGGGATCAGGCAGAGCATTCCAAGGAGTGGGGACAGCAGGAGCTGGCCCTGGGGTGGGAGAGCTGTGGGCCTGGCTGGGGGACAGACTGTAAGCCTGTGTGGCTGGCAGGTTGCGAGCAACAAGGTCCACATGAGGACTTTGGCTTCTTCTCTGAGTCCCATGGAAGCCACTGTAGGGTTTTTAAGCAGAGCAACAAAACTAGGTGAGTTACGGATTTTCAGAGATGCCTGACTGCTGTGTGCAGAATGATCAAAGGAGACCAAGGTGAAAGCAGAGGCCCAGTCGGGAGGCAACTGCTGTATCCAGGCCTGAGACAGGGTCCCCCTCCAGGATTGTGACAGTTGAGCAGATGCAGGGTATATTTTGCAACAAGAGTCAAATGTGATTTGCTGACGAATTGAACGTAGACAGTGAGAGACAGAGGAACGAAGATGACTCCTAGATTTGGGGGCTGAAACGGCTGGGTAAATGGTGGTGCCATTTGCTAAGATGGAGATAACTGGGACAGGAAAATTATGAACATATTAAGTTTCAGACACTGGAACACAGTTTCCTCTTGAGTAACAGGATCTCCTGCCCAGCCTGAGGCCCATCAACAACTCCAATGCCTTGTTCTGTCTCACATGACATTAAGAACCTGCCCTGGATTATTGTACACATTTCTAACCAGCTCACTTCCCTTATGTAAAAGGTTGTTGCTACTAGGGCTGGACATCCAGAGGAGAGGCCAGAGGCAGCAGCTGGCCTGAAGAGGAGTCAGGATTAGAGAACATGGGGATTTCCTGAACCTAATGGGAACCTGTGATGGCCTTAGATGATGGGGGAGGAGACGGGGGGAGGAGGAAGGCCAGGCTGGCAGCCCGAGGCTCTGGCCATAGCTGTGCTTGCCCAGTAAACCAGGAAGGATGATTTCCTTTTGCTGTAGGCGGCATGACGATGTGGTGAAAACATGGACTCTGGAGTCTGACTAATTGGATTCAAATTCTAACTGCCACTTACTAAGTGTTTTGCCTCAGTTTCCCCACCTGCAGAACAGCACCTAGCTCACTGTGTGCTCCTGAAGTGTTTAGAACAATGGCTGGAACATAAGCAAGCACTCAATGAACACCGTAGAGCTGGATCTGAGTCCATTTAACTTCTGCTTCTGAGTTGAGTGACTTCCAAGCTGCAGGTCACTCCAGTACAGGTGGGAGGTGACTGCGGTTGTGGCAACAATATAAAAGGGACAGATCTGGTCAGCTCTCTGAACTAGGCAAAATCACGGAGCTTGATACAATTCTGCATGATCACTATGCTTATTATAACAACATCCTTTAACCCATAACACTTTATTTTTCACAGTTTTCATCTTACCTTATCTTCACAGGGCCCCTCTGGAGCAAGAAAGGCCAGTCCTATTATTCCCTTTTTAAAACTGGAAAGCCAGTGTCTGGCGAGAATTTGACTGTCCTCTGTTCACACAACTAGTTGGTGGGAATAAATCCCAGATTTAAATTCCTCCACCAGCACTTTTCCCCTACCCAAGTTTTATTCTCTTTACATGTAGTATCATGCATATGAGTGTGCAAGAGAGATCAATGAGCAGAGAGGACAAGCAAGAGGTTTTGTCTTGTCCAGCTTCCCTCTTCTTCTAGAAAACTGTCTTTGGCCTGCTCCTACTATGTGGTTCCATGGAGGCAACTGTGCTCCTACAGCTTCCCTCCCTGGCTCAGGGTTTACCAGTGCCCAGTACCTGATCCACGCTGAGTCCCCGGACACCACCCTAACTGCGCTGGATGGGTCCAGAGGAGGGTGCGTGATTCAAGCTGAGGAAAACAGAGCCTCTTCTTAGCGTGTTAAACCTCAGAGCCTGAGAGAGTGTCTCAATATCACTCTGATGGCAAAGCTTGGAGATGAACCTAGAACTGCTGGTGGCCCTGAGGAACAGGCCCTACCAGAGAGGAGCAGACAGGTGAGCAGAGGGAGGCCTGGTGGCACTGGAGGTCTTGGCTGCACATGTTCCCAAGGCCCTTCCCATGACCTGGTTACTTGAACCAACACACTTCCCTTTTTGCCTAAACAGGCTCTTGCTTGTTTTCTGTCACAGGCAACCACAGCATCTGTAGTATCCTAGCACAAACACAAATATCAGCTCACTTCAGCAATAAAGAGGTCAGTGCACAAAGTTAGAAGTCATGTTCATTTTCTCTATTTAATTTTTGAGACTGAAAAATTATGCTTTAATCAGGGAGTTAACACAAAGGAAGTGTTGATGGACCTCTTTTTTTATTCACTATAAAAGAGCAAAGGTGAAATTCAGATAGCTTCATTTTTAATGGCCACACCCCTCATGGTAGACAGACTTCTAAGGTAGGCTCCACTGATCCCTGCCTCCTGGTACGCACACCCTTGGGTAATACCCTTCCATTGAGTAAGAGCAGACAAATAGAATACAGCAAAAGTGATAGAATGCCACTTCTGCGGTTAAGTTACAGAAGAGTGTGAAGCAGACTCTCCCTCTTGCTGGCTTTGAAGAGGCAGGTTGCCATGTTGGAGAGGTCCACGTGACAAGGAATTAGCAGCAAGGAACTGAATCCCTCAGTCCAATAACCAAAAAGGAACAAATCCTGCCAACAACCATGTAAGGGAACTAGGAAGTGCACCATGGCCCAGTGGAACCTTGATTGTAGCTTTATGAGAGACCCTGAATAGAGGGCCCAGGTAAGCCATGTCCAGATTCCTGACCCATGGAATCCATGAGATAATAAATGTGTGTGTGTGTGTGTGTGTGTGTGTGTGTGTGTGTGTGTGTGTTTTATTAGAGAAGTTGTAGGTTTATAGAAAAACCAGGCAGAAAATACAGAGTTCCCATAAACTGCTCCCCACCCATTATTAACATTTTGCATGGGTATGACACATTTCTTACAAATGATGAAAGAATATTATTATAATTGTTCTAACTATAATTATATAGTTAATATAATTAACTTATATTATTAATAAAATTAAACTATAATTATATGGCTAATATAATTAGTTAATTATATAGTTAAATGTATTATTATATTTGTTCTATTAACTATGGCACATTAGGCTATCATTAGGAGTTCTCTGTATTGTACAGTCCTATTTTTTTTATTTTTATGTCTTTATTCTAGATATATATACACACACATATATACATATATATATCTTAAAATTTCCCCTTTTAACCACATTCAAATATATAATTCAGTGCTCTTAATTATGTCCACAATGTTATGCCACCATCACCACCATCCATTAGCAAAATTTTAGCATCACCCCAGATAGAAACTGTACAATTTTAGCATTAACTCCCCATTCCCTACCATTACCCTGATCCCTGGTAACCTATACTCTAGTTTCTGACTCTATGAATTTGCTCATTCTAATTATTTCATATCAGTGAGATCATAACAATATTTGCTGTTTTGTGTCTGGCTTATTTCATCCAATATGATGTCATCAAGGTTCATCGATGTTGTCACATGCATCAGAATTTCATTCCTTTAGTGACTGAATAATATTTCATTATATGTATATACCACATTTTGTTTATCCATTCATTGGTTGATGGAGACACTTCAGTTGCTTCTGTCTTTTGGCATTGTGAATAATGCTGCTATGATCGCCAGTGTGTAAGTATCAAGACCCTGCTTTCAGTTCTTTTGGGCATGTATCTAATGGAATTGCCAGGTCAAATGGTAATTCTATACTTAACTTTCTGAAGAATTGCCAAACTGTCTTCTACAGCAGATGCACCATTTTACATTCTCACCAACAATAATGAGTGTTCCTATTCTCCACATCTTCTCCAACACTTGTAATTTTCCATTTTTTAAAATATTAGTCATTCTAGTGGGTATGAAATGGTATCTCATTGTGGTTTTGATTTACATTTCCCTAGTAGCTAATATGTTGGGCATTTTTTCACTGTAGGTTATCTTTTTACTTTCATGATGAAGTTCTTTGATGCACAAACATTTTTAGTTTTGAAGGGCCCCCATTTGTGCTGGCTTTAAGCTGTTATGTACTCCAGAAAATGGCATGTTCTTTTAATCCATTCCTGTGGGTGTAGACCTTTTGTGGTTGGGAACTTTTGGTTAGGTTGTTTCAGCTGAGATGTGACCCACCCCATTCAAGGTGGGTCTTTTTTTTTTTTTTTTTTTAATTAAATTTAGTTTTATTGAAATACATTCACACACCATACAATCATCCATGATATACAATCCACTGTCCACAGTATGATAACATAGTTATGCGTTCATCACCACAATCTATCTCTCAACATTTTCCTTACATCAGAAAGAACCAGAACAAGAATAAAAACTAAAAGTGAAAAAAAACTCCCAAATCATCCCCCCATCCCACCCCATTTGTCCTTTAGTTTTTATCCCCATTCCTCCACTCATCCATACACTAGATAAAGGGGGTGTGATCCACAAGGTCTTCACAATCACACTGTCACCCCTTGTAATCTACATTATTATATAATTGTCTTCAGGAGTCCAGACTGCTGGGTTGGAGTTTGGTAGCTTCAGGTATTTACTTCTAGCTATTCCAATACATTAAAGCCTAAGAGGTGTTATCTATATAGTGCATAAGAATGTCCACCAGAGTGACCTCTCGACTCCATTTGGAATCTCTCAGCCACTGAAACTATTTCGTCTCATTTTGCATCCCCCTTTTGGTCAAGAAGATACTCTCAGTCCCACGATGCCGGGTCCACATTCATCCCCAGGAGTCATACTCTGCGTTGCCAGGGAGATTTACATCAAGGTGGGTCTTAATCCTATTTACTGAAGTCCTTTATCAGAGGATAAAGGACAGAAAAAGAGAGTGAAGTTTTAGAGAGAAAAGTCCTGGAGATGCTAAAAGAGACTCACAGAAGCTTGGAGAGGAGACTTCTGGAACCAGGAGCTGAAAGCAATGAAACCCAGGAGCAAAGGACCAGCATATGCTGGCCATGTGCCTTCCTATCTGACAGAGGAACCCCACTGAGATGCCAGCAGGCTTTCTTTGGAGAGGGTGTTTTCCTCTTGATAGCCTTAATTTGGGACATTTTAGCAGTCTAAGAACTGTAAATTGTAAGTAAATAATACCCATTGTAAAAGCCAATCCATTTCAGGTATATTGCCTTCTGCCAGCTTTAGCACGCTGAAACACCAATTATCTAGTTTTTTCTTTTGTTGCTCATGCTTTGGGTGTCAAGTCCAAGAAAACATTGCCTAACACAAGGTCCTAAAGAGCTTCCCTATGTTTTCTTCTAGGAGTTTTATAATTCTGGTTCTTATATTTAGGTCTTTGATCCATTTTGAGTTGATTTTTTATATGTGGTGTGAGGTAGGGGTCCACCTTCATTCTTTTGCATATGGACATCCAGTTTTTCCAATATTCTTTCTAAGTTGAGTGGACTTGCACCTTGTCAAAAATCAGTTGGCCATACTCTCTAGCTAACCCAGTTTGGCAGGTGAACTCACTGCCCTCTCTCCTACTTGGGACCTGACTCCCAGGGGTGTAAGTCTCCCTTGCAACACAGGATGTGACTCCTGAGGATGAATCTGGACCTGACATCATGGGATTGAGAACATCTTCTTGACCAAAAAGGGGATGCAAAATGAAACAAAGTTGCAGTGGCTGAGAGATTCTAAAACGGAGTTGAGAGGTCACTCTGGTGGGCACTCTTATGCACTATATAGATAGTCCTTTTTAGATTTTAAGGTATTGGAATAGCTAGAAGTAAATACTGAAACTATCAAACTCCACCCAGTACCCTTGACTCTTGAAGATGATTGTGTAGCAATGTAGCTTACAAGGGGTGCAATGTGATTGTGGAAAGCCTTGTGGATCACACTTCCTTTATCCAGAGTGTTGGATGGATGAGTAGGAAATAGGGACAAAAACTAAATGAAAAATAGGGTGGGAGGGATGATTTGGGTGTTCTTTTTTATTTTTATTTTTTAGTCTTATTTTATTTTACTTTTCTGGTATAAGGGAAATGTTCAAAAATAGATTGGGGTGATGAATGCACAACTATATGATAGTACTGTGAACAGTTGCTTGTACACCACGGATGACTGTATTATATGTGAATATGTCTCAATAAAACTGAATTTTAAAAAATCAGTTGGCCATAGATGTGAGGGTTTATTTCTAAACTCTAATTTCAATTCAATTGGTTTGTATGTCTATCCTTGTGACAGTACCATGCTGTTTTGATTGCTGTGGCTTCGTAATAAGTTTGAAGTTCAAGAAGTGAGTCTTCTAACTTGGTTTTTCTTCAAGATGGCTTTAGCTATTTGGGGCCCCTTAACTTTATATATAAATGTGATGATTAGTTTTTCTGTTCCTGCAAAGAAGGCTGTTGGAATTTTGATTGGGATTGCATTCACTTTGGGTAGAACTGACATCTTAATGATATTTAGTCTTCTAGTCCATGAACATGGAATGTCCTTTCATTTATTTAGATCATCTTTGATTTCTTTTAGCAGTGTTTTGTAGTTTTCTGTGTACAATCCTTTTACATTTTTGGTTAGATTTTTTCCTAGGTATTTGGTTCTATTATTTGCTATTGTAACTGGAATTAAAAAAAAATTTCTTCTTCAGATTGTTCATTATTAGTGTAGAGAAACACTACTGATTTCGTGTGTGTTGATTTCTACCTCACCACACTACTGAATTCACTTATTAGTTCTAGTAGTTTTGTTGAGTATTTTTCAGGATTTTCTGTATTTAGAATCATGTCATCTGCAAATAGGGAAAGTTTTTGCTTCCTTTCCAATTTGGATGCTCTTTTTTTCTTTTGCTTGATTAATTGCTCAAATTAGAACTTCCAGCACAATGTTGAATAACAGTTGTGACAGTAGGAATCCCTGTCTTGTTTCTGATTTTAGAGGGAAAGTTTCAGTTTTTCACAATTGAGCACAATGTTAGCTGTGGGTTTTTCATATATGCCCTTTATCATGTTGAGGAATTTTCCTTCTATTCCTAGTTTTCTAAGTTTTTTTTTTTTAAGTTAAGAAGGAATGCTGAATTTTTCAAAGACTTTTTCTGCATTGATTGAGATGATCATGTGGTTTTTATCCTTTGTTCTGTTAATGTGATATATTACATTAATTGGTTTTGTTGACCCACCCTTGCATACCTGGCATAAATCCAACTTTATCATGTTGTATAATCCTTTTAATGTGTTCTTGGATTCATTTGCTAATATATTATTAAGGATTTTTACATCTATATTCATAAGAGATATTTATCTGTAATTTACTCTGTGATATCTTTATCTGGCTTGGTATTAGGGCAATGTTGATCTCATAGAATGAATTAGGGAGTGTTCCCTCCTTTTCAGTTTTTTGGAGGAGTTTAAGCAGAATTGGTGTTAGTTCTTCATGGAATGTTTGGTAAAACTCACCAGTGAAATCATCTGGTCCTGGGCTTTTCTTTGTTGGGAGATTTTTGATTACTGATTCAGTCTCTTTACCAGTTATTGGTCTGTTGAGATCTTCTGTTTCTTCTTGAGTCAGTGTATACAGTTTGTGTATTTCTAGGAGTTTGTCCATTTCAGGACAAATTAGGTTATCTAATTTTTGTCGTACAGTTGTTCATAGTATCCTTTTATAATCCTTTTTATTTTGGGGTTGGTAGTAATGTTCCCCTTTCATTTCTGATTTTAGTTACTTGTGTCCTCTCTCTTTTTTTCTTTTTCAATCTAGCTAATGTTTTGTCAATTTTATTGATATTCTCAAAGAACTAACATTTGGTTTTGTTGATTCTGTCTACTATTTTTTTATTCTCAGTTTCACTTATCTCCACCCTAATCTTTGTTATTTCCTTCCTTCTGCTTGCTTTGGGTTTAGTTTGTTCTTCTTTTTCTAGATCCTGCAGTTGGGAAGTTAGGTCCCTGACTTGAGATCACTCTTCTTTTACAATATAAGCATTTAGAGCTGCCAGTTTCCCTTCTGGTCTTGCCTTTGCTGCATCCATTAGTTTTAGTATGTTGTGTTTTCATTTTCATTCCTTTCAAGATATTTCCTTGTTTCCCTTGTGATATCTTCTTTGAGCCATTGGTTGTTCAAGGGTATGTTGTTTAATTTCCACATATTTCTGAATTTTCCAGTTTTTTCTCTGTTATTATTTCTAGTTTCAGTGGGAAGGCACATTGTATGACATCAATGTTTTTAATTTATTGAGACTTGTTTTGTGACCTAACATATGGTCTATTCTGGAGTATGATCCATGTGCACTCAAGAAGAATGTATATTCTGCTGCTATTGGGTGAGACTAGCCCTAACTAGTCTGTTAGCATTAGTTGGTGTAGAATATCATTCAGGTCCTGTATTTCCTTTTCGACCTTCTGACTAAATGTTCTATCCATTATTGAAAATGGTATTAAAGTCTCCTAACATTAATGTAGAACCATCAATTTCTACCTTCAAATCTGTCAACATTTGCTTTATATATTTGGGGGCTCTGTTGTTAGGTGCTATATATTTATAATTGTCACATCTTCTTATTGAATTGATATCAGTATATAATGACCATCTTTGTCCCTCATAACTTTTTTATTTACAGTCTGTTTTACCTGATATTACTATATATGCCCCAGCTCTCTTTTGATTCCTTCTTACATGGTTTATATATTTTCCCATCCTTTCACTTTCAGCCTACTTGTGTCTTTGTTTTAAGGTGAGTCTCTTGTAAACAGCATATAGTTCAGTCATGTTTTCTTATCCATTCTGCGAGTCAGTGCCTTTTCACTAGAGAGTTTAATCCATGTGCATTTAAAGTAACTACTGATTATGTAGGACTTTCTTCTGCCAGTTTGCCTTTGTAAATCTTATACCTTTTTACCCTCAATTATTCTCTTAATGCCTACTTTCATAAATGCTTATTTGATTTTTTGTTATGCACCATTTTGAATCCCTTCTCATATCTTTCTGAATGTATTTGTTATATATTTTCTTTGTGGTTACCATGGGGCTAAAATGTAGCATCCTAAATCTATAACAATCACATTTGATTTGTTTCCAACTTAACTTCAGTGGTATACACATACACCGTTCTTATATCCCTCCAAACCACCACCTTTTTGTTGTACTTCTTACAAAGTATATCTTTATACATTTTATCACTACTTTTTTATTCTTTTGCATTTTAGAATATGTAAGAGATAAAAAGTAGAATTACATGCTAAAAAATACAAACCAATAGTACTGGCATTTATAATTATCCAAATGTTTACCTTTACTGGAGTACTTTATTTCTTTATGCTGCTTTGAACCACTGTCTAGTGGCCCTTCCTTTCTGTCCCTTTAGCATTGCTTGTAGGGCAGGTCTAGTGGTAATGAACTCCCTCAGCTTTTGTTTATCTGGGAATATCTTAATCTTTCCCTCATTTTTCAAAGAATATCTCACTAGATATACAGTTCTTGGTTGGCAGCTGTTTTCCCTCAGCATTTTAAGTATTTCAACACACTGCCTTCTTGCCTCCATGGTTTCTGATGAGAAATTGGCACTTAATCTAATTAGGACTGCCTTGTACATAATATGTTGCTTTTCTCTTGTAGGTTTCAGAACTCTCTCCCTGTCCTTTGCATTCAACAGTATGATCGGTGTGTGACACAGCATTTTTTTTCCTTTGTTTTCTTTGAAAGATGTGGATGTGATGGTGGCAGACTGAACCAAACATTATTTTTGTGGTAGCAAATCAACATTTGCTATTACTTTCTTATTGGGGTTCCTTTGTACATAACTCATTGCTTTTTCCTTGCAGCTTTCAGAACTCTCTCCTTGTCCTTGGCACTGGATGGTTTGATGACTGTGTCTGGGCATGGTTCTCTTTGGGTTTATCCTGTTTGGGATTTGTTGGGATTCTTGAATGTGCATAGTCATATCTTTTGTTAAATTTGGGAAGTCTTCTGCTGTTATTTTTTTTTTAATATTCCTTTTGCCCCTTTCTTCTCTTTCTGGGATCCCCATAATGTGTATGTTAGTACAAATGATGGTGTTCCACAGACCTCTTAGGTTCTGTTCACTTAAAAATTTTTTTTTTCTTTCTGATCCTCAGCCTTAATCATTTCAACTGTTTTCTTCACTGATTCTTTCTTCTGCCAGCTCCAGTCTGCTATTGAAACCCTTTAGGGAGTTTTTCATTTCAATTATTGCACTCTTTTATTTTAACTCTAATATTTCTGTTTGGTTCCTATTGAGATTCTCAAAAAGATTCTCATATTGTTCATATTCAGTTTTTTCTCCTTGTTTTCCTTTATCTCCTTGAGCATATTGAGGTTCGTTTTTATAAAGTCCTTATCTGTTATTTCCAAAGTCTGGTCTTCTCCATTGACAGTTTATGGATTTTTATCTTGTTCCATTGTATGGTCCATCATTTCCTCTTTATTTGTTTTTCTTGTAATCTTTTGTTGCATACTGTATATTTTAAAGTGTTAACTTTGGAATTTAGTCTCTAAGATCTTGCTCATGTTTGTGTCCAGCTAGTCATATGACAGATTTCTGTGAGTACCAGGAGCTAACAAAAAAAAGGAAGAAGCAAACCAAGGTTGGGGGTGGGGGAAACTAGCTCTTTTATCAAGAAGATCAGTGCTAGGTGAATACAAAGTGCAGTTTCCTCTCTGGTTTATATAAGCCTGATTGCAGCTATGGGGCCTGCTTCTTTTTCTTGGCCTGTGCTTGCTTGTGACATTAGGAATTCCACTGTCAACAGGTTACAAGAATACGAATGCTCCCTCTGCTCCCTGTGAAATACACTTTCACCTCTTCCTTGGTACTTTACTGTGTAACCTAATGCAGGTAGTCCTTTGTTCCAGGTCACTTCAACTTAATCGTTTCTCAAGCTGCTTTAACTGTCTGCATGCTTCTTCTCTGCCTCCAGGACAAATTCTGGGAGGGTGAGCCCAGAATCAGTCTTTCAGGCTTCCAGTGGATAGATTGGCACTGGCATACAGTCATTCCAGAGTATACATCAGGGTTACTCTGCTCCCACAATGGGAGAACCCACAATGGGAGGGCAGAATGGCTCCACAGCGCCCTAGGAGGGGTGGGAGAGGGGAAAGCAAGGGCACCACGAGCTTTGCCTACTGCTTTTCTGGCTTTTTCTTGCTTCAGCACTTGCCCAGATACTGAAACCCTTTTACTATTTTCTGGAGTTTTGAGAACGATGGCCCTGCCAATTTTTGCTAGTTGTTCAAAGATTCTTTGGGAGTTAGCACTGTGGATCATCTTACGTGCCATCTTGCTCAACCAGAATTCTAAATATGTGTTGTTGTAAGCCACTAAATTTTATAACTTGTTACAAAGCAATAGATTACTAATGCAACCCTTTTATGTGGAAGTCCCATTTTATAAACAAGCAGTTCCTTTTTAAATCAACAGAATAAACAGATAGAAACGAAGGCAAGGAGTGGCTCCCTAATGCTGCTGTTAGCTGGCCTTGGGCCCTTAGCTGGGGCATGCATATACACAGAGGTCCTTTCCCATAATTCAGCCTTCAGTGATCAGTTCCCAGGTGGACTCCTAGCATACGCTTCACATAATCTAATGTGCAATGTATTGCAAGTTATGATAATAATTATTAAGTACTAAAGTATAGAAATAATTCAGTTTTTAAAAAATGAAATAGATTCAAGGTTATCCCTATAATTTACTCCCAGGGGTAACACTTTGAAAAAGGAATAAGATGTGTTAATGCTGGGCCCATGAACATCATTAGTCCCGTGTGCTACAGAGTAAAGATGCTGGGAATTTCTTTTCCATGGCAGCAATATTCAGTTAAGAGGGTTCAACTTAAAGGGGTCTCCTTGGGAAAACACTTTAAGGCCCATATATCAACACCTGCGATAGGGACCACAGTAAGGGTACAATGTGTGTGTGTGTGAGTGTGTGTGTGAAAGAGAGAGAGATCACATGCCTAGCTTGAGGAATGTTTTTATAGATCTGGATCAGGAATGGGGAAGTTCTAGGGAGAAAACTGAGGACTACTATAATACAAAAAAATAAAGCTCAAACTCACAACTCAGAAAAATACCATCCATTTAAAAAAATTAAAACAGGCAACATAAAGCATTTTGTGTCCCCAGACACACACACACACACTCTGCAGATTTCAGTTCCATATCATGGCTAGACAAGGGAAAGAGCTAGATAGAGAGAGGGAAAAAGAAAAGAGGAGATAAGAGAATCGAGATAAAAGACATTAATATTAGAAGTAGACAAGGAAAACACCTTTGTTTTAGAGTGGTTCACTAAAGCATTAGAATATTTTGTTTTTCAGTTATGGGTATGGTAACATTTGTTTATCTTAACAGCAGGGAGTAGGATTCATTCATTCATGTATCCTCTCACTAGTCAACAAACAATTGTACAGTGTATTGAGCACCATCCCTGCAGCTGGGGTAAAAGATGCAAAGCAGGACTCCTGCTTCTCGGGCATCCACAGACCATATGTACACATAGAACATGGTATAGAGCCAGATGGTAAACAGTTACAATGCAGAGTGATAACTAATATGAGAGGGACATGTACTATGAGAACAGAGAGAACCGATCTAGCCCAGCCTGGGGTGGGGCACGGAAAGCTGCCTTGGTTTAGGTTAGGAGGGCTCACCCTAGTGGTCCCAGCAAGAACAGGTACAGACCTGAACCAAGCAGTGCCACGGGGTGGAAAGGAGTGGCTAATTGGGAGGAGGGGCCAGAAGGAATTGGATTAGGGAGATGACCCCAAGTATATCCCCAGATTTCTGGCTCACAGAACTGGGGAAACGTGGGACCCAATTACCTGAAATAGGGAGGAAAGGAAGAGTACAGGTCTATGGCCAAAAAGATTGTCTTCCAAATATAAAAATCTGATCTTATAAATCCCTGACATAACATTTTTCAAAAACTTTCCATTACTTTTAGGATAACCTTCAAACTCTGTTGTTTAGCACATGTGGCACTCCAAATTCTTCTTCTGTAAGTTTATTTCTTGACACTCACCCAAACTTCATCCTTAGATCCAGCCACACTAAACTACTAGCAATCCCCAAACACATTCCATGGCTTTAGCATTTTTTCACATGTAATGTTCCCTGCCTAGAAAGTTCCCTGTTGTGAACATCTGTTGTTTTTGGGTTCTCAGCATTGCCTCCTTTGGTTACTGCCCATCTCATTCCATGTGCTCCTGATGGAGTTGTCAATCACAGAACCCTGCCACCCAATCCAGGCCTGACAAGTTATAGTTTCCCATCCCCCAGTGATGATGATAGACCCAGGATCAGAACATGATCCAAGCTGGGCCGCCAGAGCTCTCCTCTGGGGTTTTATATGTGAGTGCTGGGAGAGTTGTCTTTTTCTTCCAGAGTCACTAACCTGGTATGGTATAAGCCGGAGCTGCCTGTGACCATGCCCCTCCTGCTCCCTGAAACATAGAGGAAGCTTAACTGATGAGGGGAGATTGAGTCCAACCCAGAGAGAGAAGCAGCAGAGATGACTGCAAGGAGAGCATCAAATCTGAATACCGTGCCTGGGTCTCTGAGGCCAGCTTCACCCACTCATTCCATTATAAGAACCAATTAATTTCATTTTTGCTTAAACTAGTCTGATTTGGTTTCTATCACTTAAAATTGAAACAGACCCATGGCCAAAATCCTAGTTTTTTCTTCCTACCTCCTACATCTCCTCCAAAACTCAGTTCCAGGCCCATTTCCTCCAGAAAGCCTTTGCTGACCAGTTCCTCCTTCCTTCCTTGTTTGAGGCACTTTTTTGGGTTCCCATAACACTCTGGACATGTCTCAATCAAATCCCTTAGCAATCAGACTGGTCGTAGTTGGTTTACATCTCTGTTTACCATAGAATCCTTTGCTCCTTGAAGCATGACCCAAATTGTATTCACCGTATAGCTAGATTCCTAGCACAGGAAGGTGCTAAATAAACTCATGAAGGAATAACAAGTTCAGAGTTGACATGTTGCACTTGCTTTTGGGACATTCACATATCCAATAGGTATGTTGGATATATAAATCACGGGGAAGGGGGGTGAGTTCTGCTTCAGGGTAGCAGGTAGAAGAGAACTGGTCTGTAGTCAGTGGGCCATGAGGAAAGGGGCAGGGTCCTTAATCCCTTTCCAGTGACTTGTCCAGGAAGGGAAGGAGAGAAATGGGGTGGAGAGTGAAAGGACAAAAGGAGGATTTATTTTAAGATTCAAAGACCTGAGTATGCTTATATGTTGAGGGAATGGAGCCAGCGGAGTGAAAGATGAAGATCCAGGAGAACCAAAGCAAAAGACAGGGGAAGGGAATGGGTCCAGACACAGGTGGAAGAAAAAGGGACAAGAATGATCAGCAGTCACTCCAGTTTAGACACTGCCAGAGGCGGGGCAGGGGATGGGGCATCAATGCCAGAGTAGCCTCATTCAGTATCTCCACAGGCTGGTGAGGCTATGCACAACAGACCTGCCATCTTTTCCCTAAGGTTCCCAGAGTATCCGGTATCATTTTTCTCAATTATCCTCCTACCTCCCAGTAAGGGGATGCCTACTGCTGAGCTTAAGAGGTCCATCCAGGTCATTATCCTCCAGCTGGGCCCAGCTCTCCCGCGGTGCTGGCCAGAGTTCAGGACAATCCTTGGTATTGTTCCCTTGTTGTTGTCACCCAACCTGGGAGATTAGGTTGCCCCAGGATAAAGTTCACTGACTTTGTTTGCAGCCATGTGATCCTGTAAAAGGAGGAGCATGGATGTAAATTATTGAGGAAACCTCAGGTTCTCAACAACTCTCTAGTGATTCAGATATGCCAAGAAACCTGAGAGGACTCAGCCCTTGGGGTGCTGCAGCTGGGATTGAGCAGGCATTCACTTTTGCTTGCCAAGCCTGCAGCCCAGTGATTAAAATCCAAAGTCTGGCAGCTCACCAGGGACCCAGGCTGGGTGAGGAGTCCATGTTAAGAGCACTTTGCAGCCAAGATTTCCCAAAAGGCCTGTGGAGGGAGAGTCTGCTGGTAGAAACCCAACTCAGAAACCACCCTGCTGAAGGACCCCTGTGTATGTGAAGACAGGGAGGAAAGCAATGCCTGTGTCCCATCCAGAGGAGGCCAGGAGAGGCATGATCTCTGTCCTAAAAAGGTGTTCAGCCTAATTGAGGAAGGCATGATCCCTGCCCTCAGGGAGCTCCTGGCCAGATGACACACACATAGACAAGTTTTAATTGATAGTGCCTGGAACAAGTTATAGGCAAGGTGTAAGCACTGATGGGTAGGCCAGAACCAACCAGACCAATGTAGGGGAGTGGCCCAGAGGAGGGGATTAACACGGAAGTTGCTTCCTTCCCTGAGGCCTCGCCGCCATCCAGCAAAGAGCTGTGCAAAGAAAGGTCCAAGCTGGCTGGATGCTTGCTGGTTCCCGCTGCAGCACGGTTCTGCACAGGAGTCAATCCTGAAAGGACCTTGCTTACTGTCTTGTTTCCTAGTTGTTAAAACAAATACCACAAAACAAACAAACAAACAACAACGAACTATAAAATGGCCTGGCTTAGCAAAAGGAATTTATTGACTCACAGTTACAGAGGCTAGAAGGTTTGCTTCTTCCCAGGGTTGGTACCTTCTGGCTGGCTGGCAATCTTTAGGGTTCCTTGGCTTTTCCATCACTTGGCAGCGCACGCGGCAGCATCTTCTCCTTTCTCTTCTGGGTCCCATTGACTTCCAGCTTCTGGCTGCTTCCTGTGGCTTTTCTTTCTGTATCCAATTTCCTTTGCTTATAAGGACTTCAGCCGTATGGAATTAAGGCCCACCCTCATTCAGTTTGGGCACAATTTAACCACATCTTCAAAGGTCCTATTTTCAAATAGGTTCACAAGAGGCAGCCTATGTGTTTGCTCAGGGCTCTCACTTTCTGTGCTCTTTAACAATTGTTATCACACTTGGCTGTGTGTCTTGCGTTTTCAGAAATTGCTGAGCCAGTGCGCATGCATGTTCATGTACACTTCACGTGTCTCCCCACACATCGTCATTCTAGTGTACGTTTGTTGCATGTTGTTGTTCCTGTGCATGTGTGAGTAGGTTTGTGTGCCGGGGATCCTCTTTCATAAACACACGAAGAGTTCACTGACCAGCTTTTAATGTCCAGCAGCATGACATCAACAGAGCAGGCTGGAATTTAACTGAATCTCACCACTTTCCTGGGCTTTGCACATAGCTGACACGTGTTGCTGAATGCCCAAAACTTTATCCTCCTCCCTCGTACATCTGTCATGAGTGCTTGAAGAGCTCTTGTATGCTACACCCAAGACTTCCTGAAATGGCTGAGGGCACCTGCTCTTTGGGGTTTCCGTTGGATTGCAGTTCATTTGTTTGTATATTCCTCAGACATTCACTGAGCTGCTGCCAGGCCAGGCCCTGTGTTAAGAGCCAGGGTTACAGAAATGACTGAGACATGGCCCCTGTCTTCATGAAACACATACTCTAGTCAGGGCAAGAGGTCTGTACACAAATAATCATGTCCAAAAGCAGACTCTGATAAGACCATGGGAGAAGAAAGAAAGAAAACACTAAATCCCCAGAGAAGCCTAGGAAGGCTTCATTGGGATGACAATTGACTAGGCCTTGAAGGTTGGGTGGAATTTTGACAAGTGAATGGACAGAACAGGATTCCAAGCAGAGCAATATTGTGATCAGAGCCCTAGAAATGAGAAAGCTCATGGAGTACACATTTAAAACCCTTCTGTGACAGTTAAATTCATGTGTCAACTTGACCAGATTATGGTGTCCAGTTGTTTGGTCAAGCAAGCATTGAACTGATTGTTACTGTGAGGACATTTCCTGGATTTAAATCATGAGTCAGTTGATTACATCTAGAATCCACAGAGGAGGTTTCCTTTAACGATGAGGGAAGTCTCATCCAATCAGCTAAAGGCCTTAAAGGGAGAACAGAGGATTTCAGCAGTCAGAAAGAATTTCCATCTCTACCTCAGCTAGCCGGCTTCTCCTGGGAATTCACTGAAACCTTCACCAGAGGTCCTAACTTGCACCTGCCCTATGGAATTCAGACTTGCTCATCCCCACAGTTGTGTGATCCAATTCCCAATGTAAATCTTTTTATATATATGTATTCTGTCAGTTCTGTTCTCTGGAGAACCCTGACTAATACACCTTCCCTGGGGCCAGTGTATTGCATAACTCCAGGGAATGCAACATGAAGAATGTCCCTTAAAGTTGTTCAATACTGTTTCTCTAGAGAAACAGAACCAATGGGATATGTATGTGTATGTACACATTCCTGATAACCAATCACATATATAATACATACAATAAATCATATATATTATAAAGAATTGGCTCGCATGACTCTGAAGGCTAGAAAGCCCAAATTCCACAGGGCAGGCTGCAAGCTGGAAACTCTGATAAAGGTGCTGTTGAAGTTTAGTCCAAATTTCTCCAAAGAAAGCTGTCTGACTGGAAATTCTAGCAAGATCCAATGTTGAAGTTGAGGCAGAAACTCTTCTTCTGACTTCTGAAACCCTCAGTTCTATCTTTTAGCTATTGCCCAGATTACTGATTATAGATGCAAATCTTATCTATGAAATACCTTCACAGTAAAGCAGGCCAGTGCTTGACCAAAGAACTGGACATCATAGCCTAGTCAAGTTGACACTTGAAGTTAATCATTGCAATCTGTTTTCTTTTTCGGTCTGTGCCCACAGCCTTACTCATGTTTTAATAAACCAATTCTGAAGAGGAGGAAATGAACTGAAGGGTATTCCAAGAATATGGGATAGGAGGAGTCAACCAAACATGCAGCAAGAGAGGGTGAGGAGAGTCCCATGAAAAATCAGCCTGATCCATGAGGATACTTAAATCAGTATGGACTAAAGAGAATGATTCCAAATTCTTTAATTTAATCATTCATTCAACAAATGTTCTTCTGATGCAATCTCTGGAGCTCTCTAGGAAGAGAAGAGAAGGGAGGGGAAGGGAAGAGAAGAGAAGAGAAGAGGTTTCTCATTTGCTCATGATAACTTGGGTTAGTGTTTCTTCATGTATGTTCTAAGAACAGTATTTGAGAGAGATTCTGAGATCAAAGAAGTTCTGGCATGAAATACATTTAAGAAATGTTGGGTTAAAGAAGGCATGCTTTGAGGGAAAGATAAGAAGGAAGGAACAGGCTTAGGCCTTGCCTGCTCTTAGGGCATTTCTGCCTTTAGGGATCTCCTAGCCTGATGGAGGATGTCTTTGTTTTCCAAAGCTGCTATGACACAGTGGATTGGCTTAAACAATAGGAATTTATTGTCTCATGGTTTCAGAGGCTAGAAGGCTTGTTTCCTCCTGGGGTTGGTAGTTTTCTGGCTGGCTGGCAATTGTGGGTTCTTGACTCTTCCATCCCATGGTGATGTCCTCTCTTTTTCTTCTGGGTTCTGTTGAATTTCAGCTTCTGGCTCTTCCCCATAGCTTTCTCTTACTATTTCTGAATTTCTTCCACTTATAGAGGATTTCAATAATCTGGATTAAGACCCAAATTGATTCAGTTGGGCCGCATCTTAACTAAAACTAACATCATCGGGAGATCCTATTTGCAATGGGTTCACACCCATAGGAATGCACATTAAGACAAGACCATGTTTATATTTGGGGTACCTAACTCAAACCACCACAGAGGAATATAGGAAACAATGATTTTCAAGACAGTGGCTATCAGGCAACAAGAAACAGTGATCCCTGAGAAATAGGAAGCAAACAAGGTGAGCCTAAAAATTGTCCCCAGCTTACTGCTGTGAGAGAGTTTTCACACCACAGTGCAGGGAGGGGAAACCCAGATGGACCCAAGTGAGTTTCCTGAGTGGAGGAGAAGGATCTAGGAGTCTGGGGGAGACCAATGCAGCTAGAGTACACAGAACAGAGTATTGAGAAGGAGTTACACAGAGAGAACCCTGGAAGTCCACAGAGGGTCCTCTTCAAGTGTTCAGCACATGTGTGAGGAAACTACCCAAGGCTGGGAAAAGAACCATCCAAAAGGATTAGAGGGAACAGTACTCAGAGCTTACGCAGCACTGGGAATAGTGCCTATTCCCACCGGCCAGACTGGAAAAATTAATAATTTATAGGACACTGGGCAGAGTACTCAGAAAGGTCTTGCTTCCATAGTAGAAATAATTTTTAGCCTTAGGCTACACATGGTTTTCATCCTACCTAACAGATCTTAAAGACCCAAAAGGATAAAAGTGTTATTTGACTGCATTCTAGAACAAAACTCAAGATTAATTATAAGAATACGAAATTATCCAGAACTCAACAAAGTAAAATTAATGTCAGCATCCAATCAAAAATCACCAGGCATACAAATAAAAAGGAAACTACAACTCACAATGAGGAACAAAATCAATCAATTGAAACTGATCCAAAACCTACAATTAAGGTGACCAATTGTCCTGGTTTGCCTGGGGCTGTCCCAGTTTTAGCACAGTAAGTCTTACATCTCAGGAAACCCCTCAATCCTGGGAAACCTAGAGTAATCAGTCACCTTACCTACAGCTAACATCATACTTAATGGTGAAAGACTGCATGCTTTCCCCCTAAGATAAGAAATGAAATAAGAATGCCCACTCTCACCTCTTCTAGTCAACACTGTACTAGAGGTTCCAGCTAATGCATAAGGCAAGAAATAGAAATCCATATTGGAAGGTATTCTGGTTTGCTAACACTGCTGAAACACAGAGACCATACAATGGGGCTTTATTAACTTACAAGCTTACAGTTCTGAGGCCATGAAAATGTCCAAATCAAGGCATCAACAGGCGATGCTTTCAGCCCAAAGTCTGACTACTGGTGATCCTGGACTCCTCTGTCAGATGGCAAGGCACATGGAGGCATCTGCTGGTCTGTCCCTTCTCTTCCCAGCTTTGTTGCTTCCAGCTTCTGGTTCAGTGGCTTCCTCTCTGTTTTTTGTGGCTTTCTCTCTCAGCTTCTGTTTCTTTCTCTCTGAATTTCATCATCTTATAAAGGATTCCAGTAAGAGGATTAACACCCACCCTGAATGAGGTGGGTCACATCTTAAGTTAAGAGCCTACTCACCCAAAGATCCACTTACAATGGGTTCATACCCACAGGAATGGATTAAACTTAAGAACATGATTTTCTGGGGTACATAACAGCTTCAAACTATCACAGACGGGGAGAAGTAAAATTGTATTCTCAGAAAACATGATTGTCCTTAAAAAAAATATGATAAACTACAAAAAAGCTACTGGAATTAATAAGTAAGTTTAGCAAGAATGAGAGATATAGGTAAATATCCACAAATAAATTGTATTTCTGTATGCTAGCAATGAACAATTGGAATTGAAATTAAAATAACAATACCTTTTCAGCAGCATCCAAAAAAAGAAAAAGAGGAAAGAATTAGGGATAAATCTCATACTAGATGTGAAAGGCCTATATATTGAAAATTAGAAAGCATTGCTGGGAGAAATTAAACATCTGAATAAATGGAGACACGTATCTTGTTTATCATTTGGAAGGCTCAGTATTGTTAAGATGTCAGTTCTCCCCAAATAAATTCAATGCAATTTCAAAACAAATTCTAACAGTCTTTTCTGTAGAAATTGACAGGCTGATTAAAAAATTCATGTGGAAATATCAAGAACCAAGAATAGCCAAAACAACTTTGAAAAAGAATAACAAAGTTTGAGGACTAATACTACTTGATTTCAAGATTTATTATAAAACTATATTAATCAGAGGGGCGGGGCAAGATGGCAGACTGGTGAGCTGTATGTTTTAGTTACTCCTCCAGGAAAGTAGGTAGAAAGCCAGAAACTGCGTGGACTGGATACCACAGAGCAATCTGACTTTGGGCATAATTCATACAACACTCATGAAAACGTGGAACTGCTGAGATCCGCGAAATCTGTAAGTTTTTGCGGCCAGGGGACCCGCACCCCTCCCTGCCAGGCTCAGTCCCATGGGAGGAGGGGCTGTCAGCTCCGGGAACGAGAAGGGAGAACTGCACTGGCAGCCCTTATCGGAAACTCATTCTACTGATCCGAACTCCAACCATAGATAGACTGTGACCAGACACCAGAGAATCTGAGAGCAGCCAGCATAGAAAAAAACAACATGAAAAACTCCAAAATAAAAGCGGAGGATTTTTGGAGTTCTGGTGAACATAGAAAGAGGAAGGGCAGAGCTCAGGCCCTGAGGCTCATATGCAAATCCCAAAGAAAAGCTGATCTCTCTGCCCTGTGGACCTTTCCTTAATGGCCCTAATTGCTTTCTCTCTTAGCATTTCAATAGCCCATTAGATCTCTGAGGAGGGCCCTTTTTTTTAATCCTTTTTTCTTTTTCTAAAACAATTACTCTAAGAAGCCCAATACAGAAAGCTTCAAAGACTTACAATTTGGGCAGGTCAAGACAAGAGCAGAACTAAGAGAGCTCTGAGACAAAAGGCAATAATCCAGTGGCTGAGAAAATTCACTAAACACCACAACTTCCCAAGAAAAGGGGGGAGTCCGCTCACAGCCATCATCCTGGTGGACAGGAAACACTCCTGCCCATCGCCAGCCCCATAGCCCAGAGCTGCCCCAGACAACCCAGTGTGACGGAAGCGCTTCAGATAACAGGCACATACCACAAAACTGGGCGTGGACATTAGCCTTCCCTGCAACCTCAGCTGATTGTCCCAGAGTTGGGAAGGTGGAGCAGTGTGAATTAACAAAGCCCCATTAAGCCATCATTTCAGCAGACTGGGACCCTCCCTACACAGCCCAGCAGCCCAGAACTGCCCTGGGGGGACGGCACTCACCTGTGACATAGCACAGTCATCCCTCAACAGAGGACCCGGGGTGCACAGCCTGGAAGAGGGGCCCACTTGCAAGTCTCAGGAGCCATACGCCAATACCAAGGACTTGTGGGTCAGTGGCAGAGACAAACTGTGGCAGGACTGAACTGAAGGATTAGACTATTGCAGCAGCTTTAAAACTCTAGGATCACCAGTGACATTTGATTGTTAGGGCCACCCCCCCCTCCCTGACTGCCCAGAAACACGCCCCATATACAGGGCGGGCAACACCAACTACACACGCAAGCTTGGTACACCAGTTGGACCCCACAAGACTCACTCCCCCACTCACCAAAAAGGCTAAGCAGGGGAGAACTGGCTTGTGGAGAACAGGTGGCTCGTGGACACCACCTGCTGGTTAGTTAGAGAAAGTGTACTCCACGAAGCTGTAGATCTGATAAATTAGAGATAAGGACTTCAATTGGTCTACAAATCCTAAAAGAACCCTATCAAGTTCAGCAAATGCCAAGAGGCCAAAAACAACAGAAAATTATAAAGCATATTAAAAAAACAAACGATATGGATAACCCAAGCCCAAGCACCCAAATCAAAAGATCAGAAGAGACACAGCACCTAGAGCAGCTAATCAAAGAACTAAAGATGAACAATGAGACCATAGTACGGGATACAAAGGATATCAAGAAGACCCTAGAAGAACATAAAGAAGACATTGCAAGACTAAATTAAAAAAATGGATGATCTTATGGAAATTAAAGAAACTGTTGACCAAATTAAAAAGATTCTGGACACTCATAGTACAAGACTAGAGGAAGTTGAACAACGAATCAGTGACCTGGAAGATGACAGAATGGAAAATGAAAGCATAAAAGAAAGAATGGGGAAAAAAATTGAAAAAATCGAAATGGACCTCAGGGATATGATAGATAATATGAAACGTCCGAATATAAGACTCATTGGTGTTCCAGAAGGGGAAGAAAAGGGTAAAGGTCTAGGAAGAGTATTCAAAGAAATTGTTGGGGAAAACTTCCCAAATCTTCTAAATAACATAAATACACAAATCATAAATGCTCAGCGAACTCCAAATAGAATAAATCCAAATAAACCCACTCCGAGACATATTCTGATCACACTGTCAAACACAGAAGAGAAGGAGCAAGTTCTGAAAGCAGCAAGAGAAAAGCAATTGACCACATACAAAGGAAACAGCATAAGACTAAGTAGTGACTACTCAGCAGCCACCATGGAGGCAAGAAGGCAGTGGCACGATATATTTAAAATTCTGAGTGAGAAAAATTTCCAGCCAAGAATACTTTATCCAGCAAAGCTCTCCTTCAAATTGGAGGGAGAGCTTAAATTTTTCACAGACAAACAAATGCTGAGAGAATTTGCTAGCAAGAGACCTACCCTACTGGAGATACTAAAGGGAGCCCTACAGACAGAGAAACAAAGAAAGGACAGAGAGACTTGGAGAAAGGTTCAGTACTAAAGAGATTCGGTATGGGTACAATAAGGAATATTAATAGAGAGAGGGGAAAAATATGACAAACATAAACCAAAGGATAAGATGGCTGATTGAAGAAATGCCTTCATGGTTATAACGTTGAATGTAAATGGATTAAACTCCCCAATTAAAAGATATAGATTCGCAGAATGGATCAAAAAAAATGAACCATCAGTATGTTGCATACAAGAGACTAATCTTAGACACAGGGACACAAAGAAACTGAAAGTGAAAGGATGGAAAAAAATATTTCATGCAAGCTACAGCCAAAAGAAAGCAGGTGTAGCAATATTAATCTCAGATAAAATAGACTTCAAATGCAGGGATGTTTTGAGAGGCAAAGAAGGCCACTACATACTAATAAAAGGGGCAATTCAGCAAGAAGAAATAACAATCGTAAATGTCTATGCACCCAATCAAGGTGCCACAAAATACATGAGAGAAACACTGGCAAAACTAAAGGAAGCAATTGATGTTTCCACAATAATTGTGGGAGACTTCAACACATCACTCTCTCCTATAGATAGATCAACCAGACAGAAGACCAATAAGGAAATTGAAAACCTAAACAATCTGATAAATGAATTAGATTTAACAGACATATACAGGACATTACATCCCAAATCACCAGGATACACATACTTTTCTAGTGCTCACGGAACTTTCTCCAGAATAGATCATATGCTGGGACATAAAACAAGCCTCAATAAATTTAAAAAGATTGAAATTATTCAAAGCACATTCTCTGACCACAATGGAATACAATTAGAAGTCAATAACCATCAGAGACTTAGAAAATTCACAAATACCTGGAGGTTAAACGACACACTCCTAAACAATCAGTGGGTTAAAGAAGAAATGGCAAGAGAAATTGCTAAATATATAGAGACGAATGAAAATGAGAACACAACATACCAAAACCTATGGGATGCAGCAAAAGCAGTGCTAAGGGGGAAATTTATAGCACTAAACGCATATATTAAAAAGGAAGAAAGAGCCAAAATCAAAGAGCTAATGGATCAACTGAAGAAGGTAGAAAATGAACAGCAAACCAATCCTAAACCAAGTAGAAGAAAAGAAATAACAAGGATTAAAGCAGAAATAAATGACATAGAGAACAAAAAAACAATAGAGAAGATAAATATCACCAAAAGTTGGTTCTTTGAGAAGATCAACAAGATTGACAAGCCCCTAGCTAGACTGACAAAATCAAAAAGAGAGAAGACCCATATAAACAAAATAATGAATGAAAAAGGTGACATAACTGCAGATCCTGAAGAAATTAAAAAAATTATAAGAGGATATTATGAACAACTGTATGGCAACAAACTGGATAATGTAGAAGAAATGGACAATTTCCTGGAAACATATGAACAACCTAGACTGACCAGAGAAGAAATAGAAGACCTCAACCAACCCATCACAAGCAAAGAGATCCAATCAGTCATCAAAAATCTTCCCACAAATAAATGCCCAGGGCCAGATGGCTTCACAGGGGAATTCTACCAAACTTTCCAGAAAGAACTGACACCAATCTTACTCAAACTCTTTCAAAACATTGAAGAAAATGGAACACTACCTAACTCATTTTATGAAGCTAACATCAATCTAATACCAAAACCAGGCAAAGATGCTACAAAAAAGGAAAACTACCGGCCAATCTCCCTAATGAATATAGATGCAGAAATCCTCAACAAAATACTTGCAAATCGAATCCAAAGACACATTAAAAAAATCATACACTATGACCAAGTGGGGTTCATTCCAGGCATGCAAGGATGATTCAACATAAGAAAATCAATTAGTGTATTACAACACATTAACAAGTCAAAAGGGAAAAATCAATTGATCATCTCAATAGATGCTGAAAAAGCATTTGACAAAATCCAACATCTGTTTTTGATAAAAACACTTCAAAAGGTAGGATATGAAGGAAACTTCCTCAACATGATAAAGAGCATATATGAAAAACCCACAGCCAGCATAGTACTCAATGGTGAGAGACTGAAAGCCTTCCCTCTAAGATCAGGAACAAGACAAGGATGCCCGCTGTCACCACTGTTATTCAACATTGTGCTGGAAGTGCTAGCCAGGGCAATCCGGCAAGACAAAGAAATAAAAGGCATCCAAATTGGAAAAGAAGAAGTAAAACTGTCATTGTTTGCAGATGATGTGATCTTATATCTGGGAAACCCTGAGAAATCGACGATACAGCTACTAGAGCTAATAAACAAATTTAGCAAAGTAGCGGGATACAAGATTAATGCACATAAGTCAGTAATGTTTCTATATGCTAGAAATGAACAAACTGAAGAGACACTCAAGAAAAAGATACCATTTTCAATAGCAACTAAAAAAATCAAGTACCTAGGAATAAACTTAACCAAAGATGTAAAAGACCTATACAAAGAAAACTACATAACTCTACTAAAAGAAATAGAAGGGGACCTTAAAAGATGGAAAAATATTCCATGTTCATGGATAGGAAGACTAAACGTCATTAAGATGTCAATTCTACCCAAACTCATCTACAGATTCAATGCAATCCCAATCAAAATTCCAACAACCTACTTTGCAGACTTGGAAAAGCTAGTTATCAAATTTATTTGGAAAGGGAAGATGCCTCGAATTGCTAAAGACACTCTAAAAAAGAAAAACGAAGTGGGAGGACTTATACTCCCTGACTTTGAAGCTTATTATAAAGCCACAGTTGCCAAAACAGCATGGTACTGGCACAAAGATAGACATATAGATCAATGGAATCGAATTGAGAATTCAGAGATAGACCCTCAGATCTATGGCCGACTGATCTTTGATAAGGCCCCCAAAGTCACCGAACTGAGCCATAATGGTCTTTTCAACAAATGGGGCTGGGAGAGTTGGATATCCATATCCAAAAGAATGAAAGAGGACCCCTACCTCACCCCCTACACAAAAATTAACTCAAAATGGACCAAAGATCTCAATATAAAAGAAAGTACCATAAAACTCCTAGAAGATAATGTAGGAAAACATCTTCAAGACCTTGTATTAGGTGGCCACTTCCTAGACTTTACACCCAAAGCACAAGCAACAAAAGAAAAAATAGATAAATGGGAACTCCTCAAGCTTAGAAGTTTCTGCACCTCAAAGGAATTTCTCAAAAAGGTAAAGAGGCAGCCAACTCAATGGGAAAAAATTTTTGGAAGCCATGTATCTGACAAAAGACTGATATCTTGCATATATAAAGAAATCCTACAACTCAATGACAATAGTACAGACAGCCCAATTATAAAATGTGCAAAAGATATGAAAAGACAGTTCTCTGAAGAGGAAATACAAATGGCCAAGAAACACATGAAAAAAATGTTCAGCTTCACTAGCTATTAGAGAGATGCAAATTAAGACCACAATGAGATACCATCTAACACCGATTAGAATGGCTGCCATGAAACAAACAGGAAACTACAAATGCTGGAGGGGATGTGGAGAAATTGGAACTCTTATTCATTGTTGGTGGGACTGTATAATGGTTCAGCCACTCTGGAAGTCAGTCTGGCAGTTCCTTAGAAAACTAGATATAGAGTTACCATTCGATCCAGCGATTGCACTTCTCGGTATATACCCGGAAGATCGGAAAGCAGTGACACGAACAGATATCTGCACGCCAATGTTCATAGCAGCATTATTCACAATTGCCAAGAGATGGAAACAACCCAAATGTCCTTCAACAGATGAGTGGATAAATAAAATGTGGTATATACACACGATGGAATACTACGCGGCAGTAAGAAGGAACGATCTGGTGAAACATATGACAACACGGATGAACCTTGAAGACATAATGCTGAGTGAAATAAGCCAGGCACAAAAAGAGAAATATTATATGCTACCACTAATGTGAACTTTGAAAAATGTAAAACAAATGGTTTATAATGTAGAATGTAGGGGAACTAGCAATAGAGAGCAATTAAGGAAGGGGGAACAATAATCCAAGAAGAACAGATAAGCTATTTAACGTTCTGGGGATGCCCAGAAATGACTATGGTCTGTTAATTTCTGATGGATATAGTAGGAACAAGTTCAGAGAAATGTTGCTATATTAGGTAACTTTCTTGGGGTAAAGTAGGAACATGTTGGAAGTTAAGCAGTTATCTTAGGTTAGTTGTCTTTTTCTTACTCCCTTGTTATGGTCTCTTTGAAATGTTCTTTTATTGTATGTTTGTTTTCTTTTTAACTTTTTTTTCATACAGTTGATTTAAAAAAGAAGGGAAAGGTAAAAAAAGAAAAGAAAAACAAGGAAAAAAAGATGTAGTGCCCCCTTGAGGAGCCTGTGGAGAATGCAGGGGTATTCGCCTACCCCACCTCGATGGTTGCTAACATGACCACAGACATAGGGGACTGGTGGTTTGATGGGTTGAGTCTTCTACCATAGGTTTTACCCTTGGGAAGACAGTTGCTGCAAAGGAGAGGCTAGGCCTCCCTATGGTTGTGCCTAAGAGCCTCCTCCCGAATGCCTGTTTGTTGCTCAGATGTGGCCCTCTCTCTCTGGCTAAGCCAACTTGAAAGGTGAAATCACTGCCCTCCCCCCTACGTGGGATCAGACACCCAGGGGAGTGAATCTCCCTGGCGACGTGGAATACGACTCCCGGGGAGGAATGTAGACCTGGCATCGTGGGACGGAGAACATCTTCTTGACCAAAAGAGGGATGTGAAAGGAAATGAAATAAGCTTCAGTAGCAGAGAGATTCCAAAAGGAGCCGAGAGGTCACTCTGGTGGGCACTCTTACGCACACTTTAGACCACCCTTTTTAGGTTCTAAAGAATTGGGGTAGCTGGTGGTGGATACCTGAAACTATCAAACTACAACCCAGAACCCATGAATCTCAAAGACAGTTGTATAAAAATGTAGCTTATGAGGGGTGACAATGGGATTGGGAAAGCCATAAGGACCACACTCCACTTTGTCTAGTTTATGGATGGATGAGTAGAAAAATAGGGGAAGGAAACAAACAGACAAAGGTACCCAGTGTTCTTTTTTACTTCAGTTGCTCTTTTTCACTCTAATTATTATTCTTGTTATTTTTGTGTGTGTGCTAATGAAGGTGTCAGGGATTGATTTAGGTGATGAATGTACAACTATGTAATGGTACTGTGAACAATCGAAAGTACGATTTGTTTTGTATGACTGCGTGGTATGTGAATATATCTCAATAAAATGAAGATTAAAAAAAAACTGTATTAATCAACAAAATGTTGTATTGGCAAAGACAGAGAAAAAGATCAATGAAACAGGAAAGAGAGTCCAGAGGTGTACACATACATGTATGTATAATCAATTTTTGACAGTGGCACAAAGGCAATTCACTAGACAAAAAAAGTTTTTTCAACAATTGGTACTGTAATAATTGGATATCCACATGCCAGAACAAAACAAAACAAAAACACCTTTGATCCATACCTTGATGCAAAAATCACCTCAAAGTGGATCATAGACCTAAATTTAAAACCAAAACTATAAAATATCTAGATGAACACATAGGAGAAAATATTTGCAACTTTCTGTTAAGCAAAGATTTCTAAGACGTGGCACCTAAAGCACAATCCATAAAATAAGAAATTGGACTTCCTAAAAATCAAAACTTCTGCTCTTTTTTAGACACTGCTAAGAGAACAAAAAGACAAGCCACAGACTGCAGTGCATATATCTAATAGAGGATTTGTATGCAGATTGTGTTTTTTAAAAACTCTCAAAACTCAATAATACAGAAAAAAAATTTTTTGTTAAATAGGCAAAAGATTTGAATAGACACTTTACCAAAGAAGACATACAGATGACAATAAATGCATGAAAAGATGCTTAAAATCATTAGTCATTAGGGAGATGGAAATTAAGACCACAATAAGATACTACTCTATACCTATTAGAATGGCTAAAATTAAAGACTTTCAGTACCAAGTCCTGATACAGATGTGTAACAACTGGAACTCTCATATGTTGCCTATGGGAATGCATAATGATACAGTCACTTTGAAAAATAATGAGGTAATTTAAATAGTTAATCATGCACCTATCATATGATACAGCTGTTCCATTCCCACATATTTACCAAGATAAATGAAAACATATGCCCATGCAAAGACTTGAACACAGATGTTCCTGGCAGTTTTATTTGTAATGGCTTCAAACTGGAAACAGCCTAAATATCTATCAGCAGCTGAATGGAAAAGCAAATTGTGGTATAATCCAAACAATAGGATACTACTCAGCTACAAAAAGGAATGAACTATTTATACATGAACAGTGGATTCATCTAAAAATATTTATGCTGACTGAAAGAATCTGGATCAAAAAAAGTACATAATGTATTATTCCATTTATATAAAATTTTATAAAATGAAACAAGTTCATGGTGACAAAAAGCTGATGGTGCTTGCCTAAGATTGGTGGTGGTGGTGGAGTGTGTGTGGAGAGGAGGTAGGGATTGCAAAGAGGCATGAGAAAACTTTTGGGGGAGATATATATATTCATTATCTTGACTGTGGTGATGGTTTCATGGATATATACATATGTCAAAACTAATCAAAGTGTACACTTTAAATACATGCAGTTTGTTATATGTCAGTCATACCTCAATAAAGCTATATATTTAAAAAAAAACACAAATAGATAACTCAGCATCCTCAGAATAAGTGCTGTAGCCACCGTGCTGGATGGAGGGCAGAGGAAAAGGGTGCTGAGGGGCTTGCACAGACTCTCACTCTGGGGCTGCTGTGCAAGTTGCTCTCCACCCCCACTCCCATCCCTACCCGCACCTTGAGGACAGGATGAAAGGACAGCAGGCAGCCCCATCCCTCACCCCGGGGCTTTGTCATCCTCTTCACCTTCAGGAGAATGTCCTGTGCTTGCCTGTGGGTTGGCCGGAGGAGGAAGCTAGAGTGAAATGAGGTCATTAGAGTCCTGGGAGCGAGATCCCAGAACGTTAGTGCAATGTCAGAAAACATTTGGTCCCTGAACAGACATGGTCCAACAGATGCTGAAAAAGCCCTTAGAGGAATATTTGTTTGCTTCATTTGTCTTTGCTGCCCATGTACAGCTGGGTCTTTCCATAGAACTGGGGAATCCTGCTCAGTGCTGTCACTGGTCGTGGAGGGGGTACCAAGAGGAGGGGAGGGTCTGGGACCCTGGGTTCATTATGGTAAGATCCCATTGTAATTGGGGATCATACTTACCAGATTGTCAAGAATGTGATTTATTTCTTTTAATAAATTGCATATGTGATTAGTTTCATAAGATATGAATACATTTTAAAAAATTCCTCCAAGGGCCTGCTTGACTGGGAGTTCAGATGATTTGCAACCATATCCCTGGAAACTGTTGTTGAAGAACTTGGCAGTGGTTTATTCTGTTAAGGAATTTAGAAAGTTCTCCTGTACTCAACATATCTGGTCTGTGCCAAAACAAGTTCAGCTGATCCTTTTGCTTGATGAAAGACTCAGCAACTTCAGTGTGCTGTGTACAAATGATCACAGATTGGAAACGATTTGATTTGTGATAATAAAAATACATCTGATTAATTTGAAAAAAAATTATTAGAGTCCGCATAATTGTGAGGCCTCAGCAGTTCTCCAGGGACCCAGGGTCTAGGTCAACAAGCATTGATGAACTCCTCCCTCTTGTGGGGTGGATTCCCAAGGTCCTGGAATAGATGCCCCCACACCTCCACCATGTCATCCTGTCATCCCTGTCCCCTTTCTCTGAAAATTAGATCACTAATCCACACCTTCTCAACATAAAACAGTAAAATAATAATAATGGCTAACACGATGTACTTACAGGCCAGGTATAGATGTAAGCCCTTTACATATATTACCCACCAAGGCCTCACAACCACCTATGAGGTGGCTACTCTGATTATTCCTAATTAAAGGTGAGGAAACTGAGGCAAACGAGTTGAAATGATTTGCCCAAGTCCACACCCAAGTAGCTGGTCTCCTGCGGTGACCCTCTTAGGCACTGTGCTGTAAAGATTCCCTTTTCGGTTTATTACCAATGAGAATCATCAGTCCACACAAGGCTTGCAGTGGGCCAGAGCACAGATCCAACAGGATGCCAGGGCATGGCCAGCGTGTGGGGTGAGCGCCCCAAGGCCTGGTTGCTGCTGAGTGCCCTGAGACCGGTGGGGCTGCGGAGAGGAGGATCAGGTGTTGTGTGGGTGGGTGTGCGAGGGGCCTAGGTGGGGCCAACAAGAGGAGGGGCACCCTTCTTTTCCTCTGTGGGGGCTCCCAGCGGAGCAAAGGAGCCAGTGAGAGAACTGTCTTCCTCCGAGTGGCATCTGACCCTCTTTAGCTGTGGGCAAGGGATAGGAGAAGAGGGTGGCAGGGACAGGAGAAGTGATAGGAACAGGAAACAGGTGTTTCTGGAAGCTCAGTAGCCAATGGCCAACACACCGCAGACTCTCCCCCATACCTCTTTCTTCCAGAGTCTTAGTCTTGGCTGTGCCCCAAATTGGGGGATAATTTTTTTCCTATAATCACATCACACACACACACACACACACACACACACACACACACACAGCCCTCCTTTGAGATAAGGAGGAGATTACAATTTAAAAAACCGGGGGGGGGGGTTCTTTTCCATAAAATATATTAGGTGGCTTTCAAAATCCCCATGTGGTGGACTGATTTGTGTACCCAGTTTGGACATGTCCTTGGTCTTGGTCTGCGTGCTGGTGGGTGTGCACCTACCGTAAATAAGATCTTGTTGTATCTATCAGACATTTTTGGTGTTCTGCTTCGGCAATCATCTCACTTTGGCTAAGCCGCTTGACTCAACACTGACCTTCGGCATAAACTCCCCCAGGGCCCACCCCACACCTGCGCCACCATCCCACACCCCTCACCCCAAACCATCCCTACTGCCCTTAGACCCCCAGTCCCTTTCCTTTGCATGTGCCTTTGCTTTAAGGAAATCTAACCTCCACCCCGGACCCCAATAAGGGCAGCAGCCCTCGGGTGCCTCTCACCCTGCCTGTGCACTCCCCACCTGCTGGTTGAGCCACCCAAGCTGATGTGCTTCCCATTGACCCCACACGGCACCCCTCTCTCTCTGGGACCCGTGACTACAAACCATCTTTTCTCATGTCTCAGTGTCCCATTGTGTCGCACCTGACCTCCACCCAGACTCAAAGTGAAAACCCACCTTAACCAATTCAAAACAGATCTCTGCACGATGTGACTTCAGTGAGGGTGTGGCCCGACTGAGTCAGCTTGGGCTTCGGGACGGATCCCTGCCCTCCAGCCCTTCTAGCATGTGAAGCCCCTTTGGTGCCCGAGTGGAAGGGGTAGGGGCCCTCCTTTTCACAGGCTTGTTCATTACCTCACCCTCCAGTGCCCTCACCTCCCCCAGCGCCAACACCCTTCCTTGTTTGATCTGCAGAAGGCACTGATGCCTCACGGCCTGCTGATATGAAGGTGATTTGCTTATGTAACCTTATCTGAGGCTGCATTTCCCTGAGCAAGCTGCAGCCCGGATTCCTGACAGCCCTTGGCCTCTAAGCCCTCTGGTCCACTAGGCCTTGAGCCAGCAGCTGCTTGGCTTCCCCAACCCTGCTCCACGGGCAGCCAGTTCAAGGGAACACTTGATTTACACTGAGTTTTGTTTTCTTTTTAATAATCTGCTAATGCTCCAGTGCTTTGGGTAGGTAGATCATTAATCCACACCTTCTCTGATCTTCATCAGCAGATAAGAGAATAATAATTATAATAAAGTAATAGCTAGCTGATGTTTGTCGTGCTTGCACTGGGCCCTGGCACTTGGCATGCATGATGTAATCTTCACAACCTTAGAAGTCCCTGCGAGGAGTTAGGTGCTATTTTTATCCCCTTATCAAAGATAAGAAAGCTGAACCCCAGCGAACGGAAGTCTGGGTCTCAAACCAGAGTCTGTCCCCAAAGCCATGTTTGTACCCTTTCCCTCTGTTTCTCAACTTCAGGGAGCTTCGGCATCCCCTGGGTGGGTGTGTTAGGGCAGAGTGCCTCCCATTCCTGAGGACCTGATTCAGTATGTCTGAGCTGGGGCCTGAATTTGCATTTCTCAAAAGCTCCCAGACATTGCTATGTGGCCGGTCCAGGAAACCACCCTTTGAGTGTCACTGCCCTATGTGACATACATCCTCTTAGTCCCATGGTGTTGTCACCACATGACCTCCACCCAGGAGATCCTGCCACCACGGGGCACCATGTGTCCCCTTCGTCTTGGCCCGATAGTCCTTCAGACCTCCCTCCAAAACAAGCCATAGAGGGGCAGACACAAGCTAGTGTCTCCCTCTGTGCCTAACACGCACAACTTTTCACAACCAGCAATGTGTGACAGCCCAATAGCCTGTTCTCCACATAACTTGAGCAGTCCTTGTCCTCATATGAAAGCACAGCCTCCACAAACAGGGTCAGGGTCAAACTGGGGGAACAGTGCCCTCAGCCACCCTGTTTCTGTCATTTGCAGCATGTACCATCCATTGTCATAATTTTACACTGATTTCAGCATTCTTTGATGAATGCCCTTTTCTCCCACTATAATGAAAGCTCCATGGGGCAAGCATCTTGTCTGTCTCAGTCCCCACCATGAGCCCAGCATCTAGAACAGCAGCTGGGACATGAGATGTGGGCAAGACAAGTGTGTTAAATGAATAAACAAATGGACAGAGAGATGAACAAATGAATAAATGAATGAACAAATGCAGAGAGTCATGGACATGCCATGGAGTGGGCTGGGGGATCTAGGTCTTTGGGCAGTCCAAGGAGCAAGGGATGACAGGAACTTGTCTAGAACCTGGAATATAGCTCACTGGATATAGAGACTGGAAGAAAGACTATTCTAGGAAACGGCTTCCCCTTCTCCCCTCCCAAAGTGTGGCCCTGTGTGTCAGCCACTCAGTGATGTGGACAGGGTATAGCTAGCAGTTGCTCTTCCCGGCATAATTTCTGAACCTTGTTCCTTTTCATTAGTTTCTATTGACATGACATTAGTTAAGTCTATGAGGAAAATATGTTAGAAGCAGTATGAAAAGTTAAGTGCAACAAGTATCTTATGACCTCACTTATTTGAAATAACTAGAATATGCAAATTTATATAATCAGAAATTAGAATACAGGTGACCAAGGGCAAGGGTAGGGGTGGGGAATAGGGAATTTATACTTAAGTTGTACAGAGTTTATTTGGGTTGTTGGAAAAGTTTTGATAATGAATGGTGGTTATGGTAGCACAACATTGTGGATGGAATTAGAATTAAAAACACTGGATTATATATTTGAATGTGGTTAAAGGGGGAAATTTTAGGTTGTATATATGTTACTAGAATAAAAATTAAAAAGAAAAACAAAACTGTAAGACTGTACAACACAAGCAGTGGACCCTAATGTGAACCATGGGCTATAGTTAATAGTACAATTATAAAAGTGGTTTCCTCAATTGTAGCAAATGAACTACACTAATGCAAGGTGTTAATAACGGGGATGTATATGGTAACTCTGTGTTTTATGCATGATTTTTCTGTAAACCTACAACTTTCCTAATAAAAAAAATTAAACATAAAAAAATTAAGTAAGTATGAAAGTAAGACCACGAGAAGATGGGCTGAGAAGGGAGTCAGAGGTGCTTGTCCATTGACCTGTGATGCAGGTAGGGGCTTCTCCTCCTCAGGCCTGGCTGGCAGAGAGCTGAGATGGAATGGCAGCTCTAGACAGTGGACAGAACAACACACCTGGCATTCCTTTGCATGGTGCATGCTCCCTGGGACTGGTGGATAAAGAGCTGAAGGCAAAGGTTGAGGCTACCTGGAGGCACAAGCCCCATTCCCCAGGTGCTGCCAGGCACGGGACACAGCTCCCCTGCCCCAGGAGGCTGCCTCGATGAGCCTTGCCCTCTGCACCCCTTGAAAGACCAAAAGTGGCCGAGGCAACCAGATGTGGCCCAGAGGGTGGCTTGTGCTTGTGTTTTAGACTTCTCTTTCAGGCACCCCTTCCCTGCCACCTCATTGTTGGCCCGGAGGAAAGGAAGGTCATTTCTGGGCATGGACTCTCTTGGGTCAGGCTGGGCTGCTGGGGCTGTGCCCGTGGGTGCCTCCGGGCTTTTACCAGTGCCTTGGGTGCCCTCCTTCCCCCTCCCCCATCGCCCCTTTCCAAGGCACATCACCGCACTGTACTTAAGTTTGTATGGGGGTGGGGAACTGGTTTGAATGAATGTTCTCTCATTCATTTGTTTGTTCATCCATCTGTCCATTTGTTTATTTATTCACTCAGCACATTGTTCTCACTTATGTATTCTAGAAGTTCTCAATCAGGCTCCAGAAACTCAGTTTTAACACTTACCAACAGTGCCTAATGAAGGTAACAGCTAATAATTACATAAAACAAGTTATTTATTGGAGAACTACTTTAGATCCCAGGCACCATTCATAATTTATAGATTTAGCTGGTTTTGGACTTACTAGGACAGGAGCTTGGTAAAGTCATGAAGATAGAAACCCCCGCCCCACACACCTTGCTTAGCTGGGGTTTGTCTGTCTGTGACCCTCTGCTCACCTCACTCTGCCCTGCGAGCTCCTCTCCACCTGGGGCCAGCTCATCCACATCCACACCTGTGGCATCCACTATCATTTACCTGCTGATGACCTCAGATCTCTATGACCTCCTTCCCAGATCTACTACTGCCCATTGGAATCTCCAATTGAAAGGCCACAGGCACTTCAAAAGCCCTGTGTCTAGAACAGGGGTGACCTCCTCCTCTCCGTGGATGATGTCATCCTTGAGCCAGTTGCAATCCAGGAACCTGGGTGTCTGCCTCAACTCCTCCCTCCCGCTTGTTGTCCACATGCCAGTCACCATGTCCCGGGTGTTCTACCTTCCAAATATGCCTAAATCCTATCCTCTCCTTCGTGTGCCCACTGATTATTGCCTTGGTTTAGGGGCCTTCATATACCCTGATCTTACATAACCTCTTATCTGTACACCCTGCCTCCAGGCCAAAAATCTGTCTTCCTCCACAACATCTGATGTGATCTTTGTAAAACGTGTATCTCATCATGCCCCTCCCTGTATCCCCGCTATAACCCTTTAATGGCTCCATGTCACTATCAGGATGAAGCACAACTTCCTTAGTGAAGATTGAGGGCATTTTGAGCCCTGGTTCAGCCTCCTGCTCTAGTAGCATCTTCACAGACAGCCCAAGGTTCCCCTCATTTAACCTTGCAACTCCCCACATGTGCAGCACTCTCTTATACATTTGCAACGCTGTTCCGATGATAATCTTTCCCTACCTCACCTTCATCATCCTGGCTAACTCCTACTTGACCTTCAAAGCCCAACAAAAGGGTCATCTCCTGAGGAAACTTTTCTGATCCTCAACATGGGAATTAAATGCTGTTCTTACATGCTCTGTAAGCACATGTATTTACCTCCATCGAAGCACTTAAGACACTGTGGCCATGATCAATTTTCTTTTTCTTAGCCCAGCTAGACTCTGAGTCTTTGAAAGCTAAAAAAGGTGTCTTGGGAATTTCTGCCTGGTGCATCATAAACAGTCTAGTCAGACTAACTCTGTCATACAGAACAAGAGCTTGGTCCAGAGTGAGGTTTGGGAAAAGTGCTCACATACTCACTTCATCACTAAGGTGGCGTGGCACAGTGGTCATAGCATTAGCTTTGAGAGCTTTATAGTTAGGGTTCTCTAGGGAAACAGAACCAACAGGAGATAATCTAAATATTAGATTTTATAAAAGTGTCTCAGGCAACTGTGAGGCTGCACAAGTCCAAATTCCATAGGGCAGGATGCAGGCATCCAAATTCCACAGGGCAGGATGCACGAGTCCAAATTCCGTAGGCCAGGCAGTGAGCTGGCAACTCCAATGAAGGTCTTCAATGAACTCCCTGGCAGAGGCTGGCTGGCTAAAGAAGTGAAGGTTCTCTCTCTTCTCCCTTACATGTCTTCAACTGGTTGGATTAAATCCAGCTGATTGAATTCTCTCATTGCAGAAGACACACCCTTCGTTGATATGATCAGCCGCAGATGCAATCAATTGACTGAAGATTTAATAAACCAGCCTTCTGGTTTATTAACCAGCCATAAAATCCTTGCAGTAATGGTTAGGCCAGTATTTGCTTGATCAGACAACTGGGCACCATCACCTGGCCAGGTTGACACATGAATCTAACCACCACAACAGCAGACTGACTTGGGTACAAGTCTTCGCTTTACCACCCACTAGCTGTGTGACCCTGGACAAATGTCTTAACCTCCCTGAGCTTCATTTGCCTAATATGTAAGATGAGAATAAGTGACAAGAGGGTAGGATGGGGGAGGCAGTGTTAGAATATGTATTGATGATGTTCTCGCAGTTTCAGCTAAAATCCCATGTAGACTATGCTCCAGAATTTTTGACAAAAACAAATTGAAACCTCACTGTTCTGGGATGCACTGATTTATATACTTCTAGGCCTGTTCCCCAGGGTTCTAGAAGTGTTTGACCCACTCTCAGGGTAATCAGTTATGTGATAAAGAGGTGCTAAATACATTGTGATGATTTAAAAGCCAATGTCAAAGTTATTTCATCACATACTGAGATTTGTTGACTTTCAGTGGGCAAATGCTTGGTGCTTTATGATACAAATAGTGACAGAATTAGTCCATTTCTAGTTTAACAGGAAAAAAGCCCAAAAATTGTACATTAGCAAAATTAGCAAAATTTGATACAGTATAAGCTTACATTAAAAACTGTCTTCTTAAACTAAGTTAAAACCAAACAGGAATAGTGATACTTATAGAGTTATGGGACGATTGAGATGAATGTACAGAGGGTTTGCACAGTGCTGGGAACACAAAGGACATTGGTGGGCAAGAGTCCACAGTCCCCATAGAGTGTTGGGGGCACTGCTGGTACAAGAGGGGGCTGCACTGCCCACAGGGAAAAAGGCAAAATGAGCCCTCCGGAACTCACTCCTCAGAGTAAGTTACAGCTTGTACCATAAGAGTATGTTTGCAGGAATGTGTCGCATGTATGTGCCCTGCTGATATATTTGGTGGACAGGGACACTTGCCAAATGAAATCACTCACAGAATCATGGTTCTGAAAAGCTGGAGCAGAACTCAGAGACTGACTGGACCAACCTTCTCTTGTCACACAGGGAAAGTGAGGTTCGGAGAGGTGAAGAGATGGCCTGAGGCCATACAGCTCAACCATTGGGCAAGTCCGACTTCATCCCCTATCTCCTTGGTCTACATCTGTACCCTGGTGCTCCTGAGGCACCTCTGTCGGCATCTGCCCTGAAGGAAAGGGGCATGTGGGGTCACCCCTCAGTTCTGGGAAGCTCCTACTCTAAAGCTTCTGAGGGCACAGTGGGGGAGGCTGTGTCTGCAAAGGCTTCTGGGAGGAGCTTTCTGGCACTTGAAGAAAAAAACACCACACCCCTCACCTTAGCCGGCTTCTTCTCAAAGTCAAGTCATAGAAAAGGGGAGGAAAATTGGAAGTGAAGAGAGCAAAGGGTGCCAAGCAAAGCCACCCCCAGGCCAGGGCAGGTGGGCCCCAAGGCACGTTCAGGAACATCTCTGTCCACAAAAAAGCAGCACTTCGCTTTACTGTTTCAGTAACGGGGACAACATTCCTATATTTAGACACTGCAATCACAAAGCATCCCAGGGGTTTTGAGTTCTCTAGAGCCCAGTTGCTCATAATCCACCACCACCACCCCCTCACACACACACAGACGATGCTGGCCCAAGTAGGTGAGGGAGGAAATGTGGGGGGTGTGGGTGGGGGGTTCCGAGCTCCCTGGGCTCCTTCAGTACTGGAGGGGAGAGGGCGCCCTCACCTGGAAGCAGGCAGGTTGTCCGACAGAGCATCGCTGGGCAGGGGCAGGAGGCTTCTATGAGTGGTTCCAGTCCCTGCACGTCCCTCAGAATGACCTGGGGAACTTCTCCAACCTGCAGAAGCCTGGTCCCTCACCAGAGACCCTGATTCGGGAGGTCTGGGGTGGGAGATGGCCCTGACTTTTTTTTATTTTTTTTAAAATAAGCTCCCTAGGGCTTCTGATCAACACTTAGGTTGAGAACTGCAAAGTATTGAGCTCAGGTATGAGGTGTCACAAATGACTTCCTGCTAATAATCATTAAGGTGACAACATCTGTGAATGACTTATCTTAAAAAATTTTTTTATTGTGGTAACATATAACATTTCCCATTTTAACAGCTTTCAAGTATACAATTCAGCAGTGGTAACAACATTCACAATGTTATGCCACTATCACCCCATCCATTACCAAAACCTTTCTGTCCCCCTAAACAGAAAAGATTTATCTTTTTAAATATACAAATTAGAGCAGATTTGAGGCCATTCCTCTAACTGTTTTTCTCACTCATATTCTCAGAGAGAAAGGGCCGGAGTGTCAGCTCTGATGGGAACTGCAAACCTGCAGCCCACCTGGACTGTGCAAACCTGCAGCCTGCCCTGGGACTGTCACTGACAACCTGCTCATGGTTGGGATGGTTTCAGATTGTCCTCAGCTTTACTGACTTCCCAAAAGTGTTGGGTGAAGTTCAAATCTAGAGTCTCCCATGGAAGTATGTCTCCAAAGCAGACGTCCACACTTTGTTTCTCAGCAGAGAAAGGTTGGCAATCACTTTAACATGCGTGGAACTCATCCGGGGATTGTGTTAAAGAGCGGATTCTGCTTTGGCAGGTCTGGGACAGCGCCGAGGTTCTGCACTGCAACAAGCTCCCAGGTGATGGCGTTGTTCCTGGTCCAAGGACCACACGGGAGTAGCCAGGGTCTGTCTCACTTATTAACCACTGTGGGAGTGGGCCTTGGGTGGGGTGGGAGGAGGGAAGCATGGTGGTTCTAAAGAAGAGGCTCCCAGCTAAGATGACAAACCATCCTGGTTTGCCTGGGACTGAGGGGTTTGACTCCCAGTGCTAATACTGGGACAGTCCGGGCAAACTGGGACACCCTGTCTACAGCCTGTATCCCAATGCAGTTAGTTTAGGTGAAGTCTTGAAATAGATATCTGAGAAGGGCTCAAGAATGCTTACAAAGTAAAAACCAACATGTTATAAATTAATCTAGTTTAAAAAAAAGTACTTTGAAAACGTGGAGGGAAGGTAGATTAAACTCACGATCATCGTAAAGTAGGTTGATTGGGAAAAGCTCCTTGAGAGGCTGAACTCTTAGTTGGGGTGGGAAGGAAAAGGGATTAGAGAATGAGCTGAAGGCCAGGAGGGCAGCCTGAGAATTTAAAGGAAGGGTCCTATTACTACCCAAGTCAACTTTGGTCAGTGTTGATTTTATCTGAAGCCATCTTATCTGAGTTGTCAGAAGCTACCAGACCATAAAAAGCATGTTCAAATGTGTGTTTGTCTATCTGTATTAAATACCTATGTCTAGTTATAATAGGCCCTCATCTTTCCACTCTAGGGCCTTGGTGGTTGACTTGCTCTGCACCTAAGTTGCCCTGGTCCCCTGCTCTGATGACTTAGGGACCATCACCACAGTGACATGGGGTCTAGTGGCCTCACCCTTACTGCACCTTAGTCTGGATTTGGTCCTATATCTGCCCCACCGTGTGCTGTGTGATTCAGGTAGGAGGGAGCTGTGGTTTACCTGTCCGTGCTTGCCCTCTTTCTCTCATGGGAGAGCTCTAGAAGCCCTTTGGAGACTCACAGGACCCAGCCTTTATTTAATAGTCTGGGAAGGCCTGGCGGCTGCTCCAAAAGAACTCTTCACAACAAAGACTGCAAACATTAATTTTTGGAGCCCAGCAATACTCTGGCCCATGAGTTTGATTCCTAGAACTCAGAGTATGTGGACTTAGAATCCTGATATGTGGTAATAAAACTACACCCGTGGGAGATGGGGTACAGGGAAGCTTATTAATTATGAAATATATTGAAGTAAAGGCAGCTTTATCTCTTTAGCAAGTGGTTAAGATGTAAACTTTGGAGTCAGACAGGCCTGTGTGCAAATCCAGCTCTGGCATTTTCCAGTGATATGCTCTTGGGCAAATTATTTAACCTTTCTGAGCCTTGGTTTCCTCATCTATTAAACAGAAGTAATAATAGTACCTCCTCTTCTGGGCACATGGTCAATGCCCCCAAAACATCTGCTACATCATCACTACTGTTACAGTTTCACGAACTGCTGGAGAAGAGTCCCCGGCAGGAGTCCCACTGGGCATCCTTTAAGGAACCAGGTGTCATTAGCACAATGCCAGTAATTGGAAGCTACAAGATGCTGCCAAACTATCTGAAAAGATGTGTTATATATCCACAATTGGTAGAGTAGAACAAAAAATCCTCAGTTCACAGAGCTTAAAGATAATTCTGACCCTCTCTTTTTGTTGATAAACATTGTATTTTAGAATAGTTTTAGATTTACAGAAAAGGTGCAAAGATAGTACAGAGTTCCCATACAGCCCACACCCAGTTTCCCCTATTGTTAATATCTTCCATTAGTATATGGTACAGTGTCACAACTAATGAACCAATGTTGATTATTAACAAAAGTCCATACCTTACTCAGATTTCGTTAGATTTTTTTCCATTTTAGCAGTTTTTAATGGAAGTTGTTCATGAGATTATTTTATTCCTGCATCTTCTCAATAGTTTCTTCCTTACATTTGCCCTTTCCCTTTCCCACTTGGTGAGATTTGGCTTTACATTTGAGGATCTTTTTGTCGTCTTTGTCCAGTTTTAGCCTAGTGCTGTCCACCTGGCTGGGGTTAATTCCGCCCTGGACAGTGATGCCATTAGCCCTCTCCCGTCACACCCGTTCAATGTAGATGACATATTTCTTCCTGTAAACCTGGGCTACTTTGCCAATTTGCTGACCTTTGTAATGTCTTTTGTCATCTTTTCTGATAGCCATGGATCGAACATTGTATTTCTGTCTCAGCTCCTTGGAAAGAGGGGAAGATGTAATCTTCCTGTGAATGTGGGAAGGTGCATTGAAATGCCTTTTATGGTTCTTACTCTGATTAGAAGTCACAAAGGGATTCAACTTCTTTGGGCTGGAAAATCCTGCACAGTTCTTGGGTCCAAAAAGTCTTCTGATGGACAAGCGAGGTCTGGAATTTTTGTTAACTCTTTACTGAGTATAGTTACTTCAAGACCATTTTTGGGAAACTACACTGCCCAGACTTGACTCCACCTCCACTGGCCTCTTCCCCTCCAGCTCCTGTTTTTAAGTCCCAATGCTCATTTTCCCTCCTCCCCTCCCCAGTCTGGTGGAAATGGGCAGAAACCATGCCAGCCCCCCTCCCCTGACTGCTATTTTGGTCACTGAGAGTCTTGGGGTCTCCTGGGGAGAGAGCCACCGTGGCAGTCCACACATGGTGGCAAATTACACACCTTTCCTGCAAATCCTTGCCCACTTTCCTTAGGTTTTTGTTTTGTTTTGTTTTTTAACCCAAGTCCTTTATCTGTTCCAGGACCCCATCCAGGATACCACATTACATTTAGTCTTCATGTCTCCTTAGGCTCCTCTAGACTTGTTTTTTTTTGTTTTTTGATTTTTTTTTTTTTTATTAAATTCAGTTTTATTGAAATACATTCACACACCATACAATCATCCATGATATACAATCCACTGTCCACAGTATGATAACATAGTTATGCGTTCATCACCACAGTCTATCTCTGAACATTTTCCTTACATCTAGACTTGTTTTTGATGACCTTGGACAGTGCTGAGGAGTGCTGGTGACCCTTTTTTACAAATGAAGAAACATAGGCCTAGCGATATGGCATAGCTGCTTAAAGGAATTATAACGTCCTCTTTCCCATTATCTTTTTTTCTCTGGTGATATACATAGCACACTCTCCCTTCATCATTAGTAGGGAGGTAACATTCTGCTAGGCACTGAAATGACCCCTCACATTAGTGTGTGACTTTGGAGAGGCACTGGGTTTTGCTGGGTGCACTGGATTCCTCAGGCCTCCTAAGTTTCCTGATGTAATGTCCCTCCTCTGGCCCTTCCTGCCTGGTTGTCCACTCTCATCAGCCCCAGCCCAGGCCGGGCCCCTGCAGTCCTGCCGCTGGGCGGCTGATGTCACCCAGGGCTGGCACCTAGGACTGGGGCTGAGGCAGCAGTGAGGAAACCAAGAGAATGAGTGGGAGCCTTTAGCCTGGGTCCCGGGGCCAATGGGCGACACTAAGACCATCGTACTCCCGCCCAAGCCTCATGTTCGTGCAGGGGGTGGTCCTACCCTTCTCTCCCAGGGTGTTCTGTGCCCAGACCCTGCTGGGGCGGGGCTTGCATGGTCCAGTTCTGTTTTTATCTGGCTTCCTTTTTTCTGTGGTGACAGGTCCCACCCACATCTTTTCTGTTTGTTAAAATGACCGAGTGCCCACCTCCCCCCACCCCACACACACAGACAGGCCCTTCCTACAGTGTGCAGCACACTCACTGCACCAAGCCTGGGTGACCCCTCGTTTGTGCCCCCTGCAGGCCCTGGGTCTGACCAGAGCAGGAAGGAGACTTGTGGTTTCTGCAGGGTCACAGTGGTAGGTGGGACGGGATATTCTCAGAAATGAGGGAGCCAGGCCTCCAAGAATCTGTAGGGTGGGTGGGTACATTTTTTGCTTTCTCTTTTTCAGATGACCCCTGAGGCCCTAGGCTTAACCACTCTGAGCCTTGGTTTGCTTTCTTGGGAAACGGGAATAAACTGGCACTCCAATCTTGGTCATGTGGTAAAGAGTAAATGAAAACATCTAGTAATGCAGTGCCTGGCATGGATGAGGGAGTGCTCATTGCTGGTGTCTTTTACCGTCCCTGGCTCTGTGGCAGGTGTAACCACAACAGCCCTAAGCATGTCCTCAGCTCACCAGTTTCTCTAGGATAGCCATCCACTGCTGCCCGGGGTGGAGGCTGTGTGAGGGAGGCTTTGTGACGATGCATTAGCCTGGTGCGACCCTGAATAGTTCCTTGTTTGACAGCCACCGAGACCTCCTCATATTAGGTATTTTTTCTGGGCCACATGGAATTGCTCCGGGAAAACAAGAACACAGAGTATCTTTTAATTTAAGCCATATTTTAAGAGTACTCTGAAAGACTGGTATTTAAAGTAATGAGGAAAAAATACTTTTACAAAATGATCAATGGTTTGTAACACAAATAATCCCCTTCCCCAAATTACTCTGGGTGGTGGATTCTGACTTCATATGTTGGATTTTCTTAAAGCAGGAGTTTAGCCACGATCATTGTGCTTTGGATTCAAGTTATATATTACATATAGGTCATGCTATCCAACAAACAAAGAATTTAGGAAGAATATATGGAAATCAAAAGTTCACTAGAGGTCATATGTGGCAGATCTCTCCCAGAGGAGTTTCCAGATATTTCCTGAAAAAAAGGAGGGAGGTCTCAGCATCGTGTCTCAGAGATCCAAGTGAGGCCAGTTTTGGAACTGGAGGCCTGCGAGGGAAGGATTTAGGTCTGGCGGATCATGAACCAGGAGCTCTCCTCCCCGCAGGTCCTCCTCAGCTGCCTCTCTGCACTGGATGGGTAGCTGAGGAGGGAAAGAGAAGGAAGAGAGCAGCAAGAGAAGGGCAGCAAAAGAAGGTGGCAGGCAGTTGGGAGATACTTATTTGCTCCTGCCCATCCATGAGGAAGTGGGTTTAAAACCACCCAAGGACAGCAGTGCCTGGCTTGTGCTCCCTTGTCTTGTAGAGCTATGCACTTGAATATCCTTGAGTTCAGGTTTGAGAAGCTGCCCAGGGCGGGGTGCCATGTGCCTACTGGTGAACAAGGAGGTGAACCAGACAGGCCAGCTAGGGAAGTGTTTTCCCTCACAAAAACGCTGGCCAGGGCGGCCATGTCAGGTGGTGTAAATGTCCACAGGGAGCTTCAGCATCACCAGCAAGGCTGGGGTGGTGTATTTTCCTCTGGAGCTCCACCCAGTGGGAGTATATACTAAACACTCTACCAGTGATTGCTTCTGGGGCATATATTGCAGGTCAGGCACCACATTCATTACTTCACTGAACCCTCAGTAAAACCCCTTGAGGTAGGTATTTTCCCCATTCTATAGGTGAGGCACTTGAGACCTAGGGGGCACTGGGAGCTGGTCTGTGCCCTTACCCGCTCATGTGTGGCAGGGCTGGGTCCCAGTGACTCAGGAGGGAGCTCAGGACCTCTGCCTCCCCCACACTGCCTCTCACTATGCTTCACTGTGTCCGCCATGACCTTGCCCCTCCTCCTCCCTAGCTCGTCCCAAATACAGCTGGTGAGCTTTCTGGAGCCCAGGAAGTGTGGTGAAGCCTGAAGTCTGGCCAGAGGACAGATGTGGGCCTCATGGCACAGCTGCTAAAACAAAATGTAAGGCAGAAATTGTGCAGTGCTTCTAATTTCTAATCCCCTCCACTCTAAACTAAACTAGGCAAGCCATGCAAACCACTGTCAAACTCTCGGATCCCAGGGTGGATCCCACCTGCCTTCAGTTTGGATGTGCCACTCACCACCTTGAGTAGATCGTTTGAAGTCTTCTTACCTTAGGTTGCTCATCTGTAAATTCCCAGTGGGCTGTTGAGTGATGAAATGAGGTGATGCTTATACAAGGCTGGGAGGGGGCAGGCTGCTGCTTTGGGCTCTCCCTTCTGTCTTTGTCCTGGGACATTCCCTCAATCAAGACACAACAGCACTGAGATTTCTCTCCTTCTGGGTTTAGTGAAAGGATTAGCACTAAAAACACAACCAAAAAGGGTGTGGAGTTTTCCCTCTGAGCTGAATCCAGACTCGAGTTTGCTTGGATGGGAGGCTCCCAGGAACCTTCTTCCTCCAACTGCTTTCTGAATCCTCTTTGTCTTAGCAGATACACACCATTGCAGCCTGCTTGGCCACCTGCCGCCCTCCCTCTGCTCCCCTCATCCCTCAAGGCCTCTGCTGGGTGGGGAGCCTTCACCCCCACCTACGGGGCTGACACGAGGAAGGTGCATGCACTGGTGATGGGGCGACACGTCATGAGCGTGCACATGAAATCAGCTGGAGGCGAGAGTGGGCAGGCCCTCAGGACAGGGTGCTCATTCTCAGGGACACTGGAACAAGGTACAAGCAGGTGCCAGCCCTGGAAGGCTTCCTGGGCATCTACAGCTCTGGCCAGGGTCCCTCACCCTCTGGACTCGCCGCAACCCCTGTGGACTTGCTTCTGCCCTTCTGGACTTGAAATGCTCTCATCAAACTCACCTACACTCTCCAAATTACCAAACACACTGTGTACATTGTTGTCTTTACCTTATTTGTTCTTTCTGCAACATCTGGCACTGGAGACCACTCCCACTTTCTTAAAACCACTTCCTCTGTGGGGACCTGGGTTTAAATTATTTCCATATTTCCTCCTACTTCTCTGGTTGCTTTTCCTTGGTCTCCTTTGCTGACTTTTCTTCCTCTTCCTGCCTAGAATATGCTCCAGGCTCCCTTCCTGGCTCTCTTTTCACTTTGCCACATTCTGGGCACATTCTTCCCCAAACCTGGCTTCTGCCACCACCTGCTCCCAGTGCTCTATCTCCAGCCTGGACCACTCTTGAATCCTCCTGCTTCTTGGCCAGCTCCCCTGCAGGCCTTGGGCTCAATGTGAACTTGCATCATCTCCACCCCCAACCAGCTCCTCCTCCAGCTTTTCTTCCTGCAGAAAGAACATCACCATTTCTTTGGTCGCTAAAGCCAGGAGTGTCCTCCCTCTTCACCCTCTGTCCACTTGTCACCATATCTCCTCTAAACCACCTCCCAGTCATTTCTGTACTCCTTCCCCCCTCTTCATTCCCACAGCCATTGCCTTAGTTCGGTTGGCACCATCTCCCCCTGGATTGCTGCCATTGTCTCCCCCATGGCTTTCCTGTCCCTCCACATTCATTCTCTACACTGTTACCAGCATGGTCTTTCCAGAGCACACATGTGGTCATGTTATTCTGCTCAAACCTTCCACTGGGACCCCAGCACCTGCAGAATATTGCCTCAACACTTGGGTCTTCTGCTCAGCTGTCTAACCACCCTTTGCTCCTTCAGCCCAAGCAGTAGGCCCCTTCATGCTTCTGTGTTTTGGCCCACCTCCTCTCTTCCCATTCTTCTAATACCAACTCATCCTTTAGAGGCAGTGCAGGTGTCACCTCCCCAAGGTAATTTCTCCCAACCTGTGCTCCCTGCCAACCTTACCAGTTTCCTCTACTCTGTGCTCACTTAACATTTTAGGCAAAGCTCTTTCCAAGTAATATTATACTACAAAGAGCTAGCTGATTTACACCTGTCTTCACCTTTCCAGTGGGACCTCTTTGAGGTCAAGGGCTGGGTCTTTCATCTATCACTGTGCCTGTCACTCAATAAATGTTGCTGGTAAAAGTGAAGAATGAAAAAAAGGGAGGTTTAGAGAGCTAATGCAGACATACCATTTAATGAGAACTCTCATCCAGGGTCAGACTAAGGGCTAAACAAACCCATTGAATTTTCAGTGAGAGGTGACAGAAACATAACACTCAAAGCTGGAAGGACATTTTAAGGTCATCTAAATGATCTCCTTCATTTTATAGGGCCCTGTTCTAGTTTGCTAATGCTGCCAAAATGCAAAACACCAGAAATGAATTGGCTTTTATACAGGGGGTTTATTTGGTTACACAGTTACAGTCTTAAGGCCATAAAGTGTCCAAGGTAACGAACGCATCAACAATCGGGTACCTTCACTGGAGGTTGGCCAATGGTGTCTGGAAAACCTCTGTTAGCTGGGAAGCACATGGCTGGTGTCTGCTCCGGAGTTCTGGTTTCAAAATGGCTTTCTCTCAGTTCCTCTCTAGGCCGCAGCTCCTCTTCAAAATGTCACTCACAGTTGCTTGTGGGGTGTTTATCCTCTTTTAGCTTCTCCGGAGCAAGAGTCTGCTTTCAGCGGCCATCTTCAAACTGTCTCATCTGCAGCTACTCTCTTAGCTTTCTGTGCATTCTTCAAAGTGTCCCTCTTGGCTGTAGCAAGCTTGCTCCTTCTGTCTGAGCTCATATAGTGCTCCAGTGAACTAATCAAGGCCCACGCTGAATGGGTGGGGCCACACCTCCATGGAAATTATCCAGTCAGAGTTATCACTCACAGTTGGGTGGGGCACATCTCCACAGAAACACTCAAAGAATTTCAATCGAATCAACACTGATAGGTCTGCCCACACAAGATTACATCAAAGATAATGGCGTTTGGGGGACACAATATATTCAAATTGCCACGGTCTGCTATGACAGATACCACACAATGGGTTGGCTTAAACAGCAAGCATTTATTATCTCATGGTTTTGAAGGCTAGAAATTCAATATCAAGGTCTCCTTGGGCCATGCTTTCTCTTTGAGGTCCATAGTGTTCTGATTTGTATCCTTTCGCTGTTAATTGTGGTAGACTGAATCATGCAGCCCAACAAAAGACACGTTCTTAATCTTAATCCTTGCCCCTGTGGGTATAAACCCATTTGTAAAGAGGAACTTTTGAAGATAAGGTGTGGCCAAATTGAACCAACTTGCCATAATCCTTGGGATTTCTTGGTTTGCATTTCTGTCTCTGTCGCTTGGTCTACTCCTGTGGCTTTCTCTGACTTCTGGTTTCTATGTCTCCTGGCTTTTTCTGTTTTTTAGTGACTGCATATAAATTTCTTCTCTTTATGAGGCCTCCAGTAATAAAGATTAAGTTCACCTTGGTTCAATTTCAGTGTGTAACTAGGGAAGCTCTGAGTTTCTGTTGTCTTCATTACAAAGGCATGATCAATTGAATCATTGCCAAGAGGTTGAATGCAGTCTCCAGCCCCTTTCCTGGAGTTTCAGGCTGATATCCCTGGGCTGTAAGCCCCAACCCTCTGACCACATGGTTGGTCTTTCTGGCTTGGCCGGCCCCACCCTGAGACATCTTGTTAGCATAAACTGTCATGTGTAGTGGTGGTGAGGCCCACCAAGAATAAAAAAGACACTCCTGTCACTATCACAAACACACACACAGTCATACACAGACACACAGGGGAACCTCCTGAATCTTGTAATCTTTAGAGAGCAAGTTGTATGCATCATGCCCCATTACCTTGTATTTTCTGAAAACAAGGTTGTTCTCTTACATAACCATAGTACAAGGGCAAGAGGGCAGTGGGATGACATATTTAGGGTACTGAAAGCAAAAAATTACCATGTAAGAGTCCTATTTCTGGAAAAACTGCCTTTCAAACATGAGGGAGAGATTAAGACATTTCCAGATAAACAAAAGGTGAGGGAATTTGTCACCACCAGACCAGCCCTAGAGGAGATCCTAAAGAGAGTTCTTCAGATTGAAAGGAAAAGACGTTAGGCAATAATCAAAGCTGTATGAAGAAATAAAGATCTCTAGTGAGAGATACACATATGTGTAAATATAAATGCCAGTACTATTGTATTTTTTTGGTTTCTAATACTGCTTTTTACTTCCTACAGGATCTAAAAGGCAAATGCATTAGATGAAATAAGTAATTGGTAGTTTTGGACTCATAATGTATAAACATGTAATTTGTGACAAGAACCACATAAATGTGTGTGGGGAGGGACGGAGTGATATAGAAATATTGTTTGTGTATACAGTTGAAGTTAAGTTGGTGTTCTAGTTTGCTAGGCTGCTGAAAGCAATATACCAAGAAATGGGTGGGCTTTTAACAATGGGAATTTATTAGCTTACAAGCCCCACCCTTTCCAAGTACTTGCACAGCACCCATACTCTCCCCAAACACTGGGGTGAAGGCTCCAACATCTTCAAGCATTGGGGTGATGGCCAGGCTCTCGGCTCCACCCTTGTCAAGCATCCGAGTGTTGGCCAGATTCTCCACAATCCCCCAGGCATCTGAGAAAACTGGTGGTAACACTCTTCCTGATCAACACGGCAGAAAGCCTGCCCTCTCCAAGTACCAGGGCATACTCACCCTTTCCACATATATGGGTGGTTCCACTCTCTTCGCCTGAGAAGATGTCCACTCTCTTGGCCTGAGAAGATGTCTTCACACACACACACACATCTGTCGGTTTTGCATGTAGTACACAAGGGTCCAAACCATCAGACAAAAGAACTTTCCACAAATCCTTTGTGGATAACTGCATTTCCAATCCTGACTTGCACTGAAATGACTGAGTGGTTCCATGTCCAGGTAAACCCTCACATGGAGCACTATTCTCTGGGGACTCATTTTTCTGGAAGCGCAGAATTTTCCAAACCATTAATTTCTTGTTTCTTTGTGCCCAGGAGTTCAGTTCTCAGCCTTTTCGTTTTCCTCTCACATTTTACTATAAGCTCCAAGGAGAAACCAGGCAGCATTTAGTTTGGAAATCTCCTCAGCTAAATGTCCAAGCTCGTCACTTTCAAATTCTGCCTTCCATCCAACATCAGGACTCAATTTTGCCAAATTCTCTGCCACTTGAAAATAAGGGTTACTTTTTTTTTTTCCAGTTTGCAATGACACGGCCATCATTTCTGTCTAAGGCTTCATCGGAAGTACATTTAGCACCCATATTTCTACCAACAGTCTCTTCAGAGCAATCTAGGCTTTTTCACCTAGGCACCTCACAATTCTTCCCACCTCTACTCATTACTCAATTACAAAGCTTTTTTTTTAAAAAAAAACATTTTTGGTATTTGCAATAGCAGCACCCCACTCTTCTGACACCAAAATCTGGGTGGGAATTTATTAACTTACAAGTTTACAGTTTTGAGGTCATGAAAATGTCCAAATCAAGGCATCATCAAGACGATGCTAGTCTTCCTGAAGACTGGCTGCTGGCAATCCTTGGCCCCTCTGCCACATGGCAAGGCACATGGTAGCATCTGCTGGTCTTTCCCTTCTCTTTTGGGTTTTGTTTTCAGCTTCTCACTTCCATGACTTTCTCTGCCTCTCTCTGTATTCATCCATTTACAAAGAAACTCCAATATGAAGGCTGTTCCGGTTTGCTAATGCTATTATGCAAAATACCAGAAATAGATTGGCTTTTTTAAAGGAGATTTATTAGGTTACAAAGTTACAGTTCTAAGGCCATAGACATGTCCAGACCAAGGCATCAACAAGAGGATACCTTCACTGAAGAACGGCCGATGGCATCCGAAACACCTCTGTCAGCTGGGAAGGCACATGGCTGGCATCTGTTGGTCCTCTGCTCCCAGGTTGTGTTTCAAAATGGCTTTCTCCAAAATGTCTCTGGGTGTCTGTCTTTGCTCCTCTCTCTCAGCTCCTATGCATCCTTGCTTCCTTCTCCCAGGGCATTTCTCTTTAAGAGTCTGGGGGCCCTCTCTTTGCTTCTCCAGGGCAAACTCTGAGCTTCATCTCTTAGTTTAGCATCTCCAAATGTCCTTCTGTCTGCATCTCCAAGTGACTCTTCACATCTCTGTCAGCTCCTGTTCCTCTTAAAGGACTCTGATGATCTAATTAAGACCCATCTTGAATGGGTGGGGCCACACTTCCATGGAAATTTCTAATCAAAATGTTTCACCTACAGTTGGGTGAGTCACATCTCCATGGAAACACTCAATCAAAAGTTTCCAACCAACAAGATTGCATTTAATGATCTTGGCTCTTCTGAAGTCCATAACAGTTTCAAACTGGCACAAAGATTAAGACCCACACAGGGCCATGCCTTAACTGAAGTAGCCTCATGAAAACCTACTTACAATAGGTTTATGCTCACAGGAATGGGTTAGCTTTAAGAACATGATTTTCTGGGGTACATACAGTTCCAAACCACCACACTGTCTATCTATCAATTCATTTTCTGAACACTTCAATGTTGATTCCAAGAGAAAGGAAAACTTAGGCTAACACAAAAACTTGTACATGAATGTTTATAGCAGCATTATTTAAAATAGCCAAAAAAGCAGAAACAACCTAAATGTCCATCAACTGATGAATGGATAAACAAAATGTAGTATAACCATACAACAGAATATTATTTGGCAATATAAAGAACTGAAATACTGATACATGCTACAACATGATGAACCTTGCTAAGTGAAAGAAACCACTCACAAAGGACCACATATTGTGTGAGTTCATTTATATGAAATGTCCAGAATAGACAATTCCATAAAAACAGAAAGTAAATTATTGGTTACCCAAGGTTGGGGTAATGAAAATATTCTAAAATTAATTGTGATTATGAATGTACAACTGTGAATATACTAAAAGTCATTGAATTGTCCACTTTAAATGGATGAATAATATAGTATGAAAATTATATCTCAGTAAAGCCATTAAAGAAAAAAAATGCAAAAGGCTCATTAGTTTATCCCCTCACCAAGGAGGAAAACGCTTTACATTGTCCCAACTAGTGGCCATCCAGCCTCTAAAAGCCCATAACCTCACCAGGGAGCTTTGTTCCATTTGAATGGAAAGTTTTTCCTTGGATTGAACAGAAATCTGCCTTCCCATATTTGTACAATTGGGTATGTTTGCCAATATCCCTCTTTAAAATGTGGTAGAGCTCAGAAGTAAGCATTGTTTTCAAAGATAAATTTTTTCTCATCGTATTCTTCCACCAGCCGTTAAATCCACAGCTGCATCAGTCAGTGTCTTTTTCTGTTTATACCAAGCAGTGTACCATTATTATGATGTTTTCCAGAACATCACATTTTTTCTTCTGGAAAATGGTATTTATTGAACACGTACTATGCCAAGCACCTTACTTTAACATCTTTTAGTTTCTGATTGCTATCATCAAAGAAAAAAAATAATTTTTTCTTTGTAGAAATTTTTACTAAACACTTTAAAGAATTTCCATAATCCCTGACTTCAAATTGCTTCAAGTAATTGAGGAGATAAATTTTTAAAATTAAATTTAAAAAAACCACATGTTGTTGGAGATCTTAAATCCTTAATATGCAAATCTTGGATACGGTTTGGATGGGCCTCTGCTGGTGGGACTAGTGCTGCATATGGGCTTCTCGTGTGTAATGCAGTGATGTGCAGCCCTCTAGTGGGTGTTGAATGTAACATGAAAAGGGAGGTAGATGGCAAAGAACTATGGCTTCATTCATTCAATGTACAAATACTAGTTGGGAGCCTACCATGCTCCAGGCACGCTGTAAATGTTGGGGATGTTGCAATGAATGAAGCAAACAACATAATCAATGCCTCCTCTAGCTGCCATCTTGTGTCCCCACATGTGTGTGCCTGGTCTCAGCTGGTCTGCCTGAGACCCCTGATCACCATCCCTAGTTTCCCGTGCAGCCCCATTTCCACTCCGACAAGATGAAAGAAACTATGGTGAACCAGGAGAAACTCATCAAACTGCAGGCACAAGTGCACACTGGTGGGAAAGGAACTGCTCACAGAAAGAAGGTCATTCATAGAACAGTTACAGCAGATGATAAAAAACTTCAGTTCTCTTTAAAGAAATTAGGGTAAACAATATCTCTGGAATTGAAGAGGTTAATATATTTACAAACCAAGGAACAGTGAGCCACTTTAACAACCGTAGAGTTCAGGCATCTCTGGCAGCGAACACTTTTATCATCATAGGCCATGCTGAGACCAAGCAGCTGACAGAAATGCTACCCAACATCTTTTTGTTTTTGTTTTTGTTTGCTTTTTTTGTTTTTATGTATATCTTTTTATTTCTGTTTTTATACCTTTAAAATATTTCAAAGTATTAGATCAATATTCCTGATAATAATATTTGAATATCAGTTTTAGCTGTATTTTGTCCTTAGAGCTTAATTTTTTTAAAATTCAATTTTATTAAGATATATTCATATACCATACAGTCATCCAAAGTGTACAATCATTCACAATATCATCATATAGTTGTGCATTCATCATCCCAATCTATTTCTTGAACATTTTCCTTGTACCAGAAGAAGTAAAAATAAGAATAAAAAATAAAAGTAAAAAAGAACACCCAAATCATCCCCCACTTCCTACCCTATTTTTCATTTAGTTTCTGTCCCCATTTTTCTACTCATCCATTCAGACAATGGATAAAGGGAGTGTGATCTACAAGGTTTTCACAATCACATTGTCACCCCTTGTAAGCTACATTGTTATACAATCATCTTCAAGACTCAAGGCTACTGGATTGGAGTTTGATAGTTTCAGGTATTTACTTCTAGTTAGTCCAATACATTAAAACCTAAGAGGTGTTATCTATACAGTGCATAAGAATGTCCACCAGAGTGACCTCTCGACTCACTTGGAATCTCTCAGCCACTGAAACTTTATTTTGTTTCATTTCACATTCCCCTTTAGGTCAAGAAGATGTTCTCAATCCCACAGTGCTGGGTCCAGATTCATCCCTGGGAGTCATATCCTGTGTTGCCAGGGAGATTTACACCCCTGGGAGTTAGGTCCCACGTAGCGGGGAGGGCAGTGAGTTCATCTGCCAAGGTGGCTCAGTTAGCGAGAGAGAGGGCCACATCTGAGCAACAAAGAGGCACTCAGGGGGAGACTCTTAGGCACAATTATAAGCAGGTTTAGCCTCTCCTTTGCAGTAATGAGCTTCGTAAGGGCAAGTCCCATGATAGAGGGCTTGGCACATCAAACCTCCAGTCCTCACTGCTTAAACCAGCTTGGCACAGTCTGACTAGTTTAACGAGACTGGCTGAAGCTCTGCCCAAACAATCTGTTGATGGAAAAGCACCACTTGCTACTGGAGAGGAGGAGGATGATGAAGTTCCAGATCTTGTGGAGAATTTCAATGAGGCTTCCAAGAATGAGGCAAACTGAATTGAGTCAACTTCTGAAGAAGATAGAACCTGAAGTTACTTGGAGCTGCTGTTTTTATATTATGACTGTTTTTTAAAGTTGTTTTGTTTATGGATCTAATAAAATCTACATCTCTAATATTTTTAAGCTCAAGCCCCTTGAACACTGCACCTCTTTTCAGTTTTTGCTTATACACAGTTTCATTCTTTGCAGCTAATTAAGCTGAAAAAAGATGAGGAATAAAGTTTGAAAACAAACATTAATAAAGTTCTTTGCCTAGTAAAAAAAAATCAATGCATTAGTTAATTAAGATGAAGAAGAGGGTGAGTAGAACAAATTTGATTTGCATCCCGTTAACATTTGAAATGCCCATTAGTCTTCCAAGTAGCTTCCTTTAAGAAATTATTTACTCTCCAGGAACACCTTGTAGAGCACCGGTGCGCAGAAGACATCAGACATGGTGCAAATAAAGAATTCATTTCAACTTTACTTGAGATGTATCCAAATTAACATTAAAACTGACAACATGGGCAAATTTAGTACAAAAAGCAGGAAGACAGTGAACGAGACCCTGGGTATTGGCGGGGGTGGGGTGGGTGGGGGACTGGTAGTTGTAAAGCAGTTGGACTTTGCCCCCCACCCACGGAGCTCCTCATCTCTTAGCTCTCTGCCTAAAAGTAATCTCTTATTTTCTGTCCCGGCGCCATGTTTCTTCTTACCACAATTTGTAATGGTTGAAGTTCTCTGTTTACTTTTGTCAGGACCATCTCCCCCAGCTTCAGGACTCCCTGCTCTAAGGAGGGAGAGACCAGGCCTGTCCTCCTCACTGGGGTGCCCTCAGCAGCTGGCACCTGGGAGGGTGCATTCGTTTCCTGCGGCTGCCATATCAAATTACCACAAACTGGGTGGCTTGACACAACAGAAATTTATCCCTTCCTAGTTCTGGAGGCCGGAAGTCTGAAATCAAGGTGTTGACAGGGCCATATTCCCTCTGAAGGCTCTAGAAAAGAATCTATTCCATGCCTCTCTCCTGGCTTCTGATAGTTGCCAACAATCTGTGACATTCCTTTGCTTGTAGACAAATCACTCTAATTTCCTCCTCTATTGTCAGATGGCTTTCTCCTTTGGTGTCTGTGTCCAAATTTCCCTCTTCTTATAAGGACATCAATCAAATTGGAATTAGGTTCCACCCTAATTCAGTATGACCTCATCTCAATTACATCTGCAAAGACCGTATTTCCAAATAAGGTCATTTACACAGGTTCCAGGTGGATGTGAATTGGGGAGGGCAGGGGGCTTGTGCATTGTTCAATCCAGCACAGAGGTCCTCAATTTATATTTGTTGAAAGATGAGTTTTCAATTTAAGATGGCAGGTAAGATGCATACACATGAGAAGTTAATAATATAGAGTAGTATATGGCAAATTCCAAATGAGTAAGGAACACAGTCAGTTACTCTTAGGAGATCACAGTGGGTTAAAAACAGAAAATTCCAGGGAAGAAATTGAGCGTGAGCTGAGTCTTAAAGAATGGGTAGATTCTGAAGAAAGGAGGAGGGATGGTGTTTGGTGTCAAGTGTCCCTGATTGACTCTCACATGCTCCTCAGTTACCAGTGCCTCTCCCTACTCTGGTATCTAGTGGTCTCTGCAGGGCTTTTCTGCCTCACCCTCCACCGCCACCCCTGACGCTGTATGCTAACTCTGGCTAGTCATTAGGGTTTGTCATGCTATGCCCTGTCACTCTTTTCTTTATCATTGTCATTGTGGTTCCACTGTCTCTCTTTTTTTTTTTTCATGAATACCTAGTACATCAATGCTTATATGTAGCATGTAGTGAGGGTTGAATAAAATTTGTTGAACAAACACATGTGGCTAGGAGCTTCTCTCTACTCCTAGGATGGCCCCTTTCCAGATATTTTGTCTCTGCCGTAGGCCTGGGGGACATTTAAAAACTGGGTAGTTGTGGATTCACTCCAAATCCTTGCAAAATTATTAATAAGCTGCTTTCTCAGATTTTCATTTAATAAAGATCTATTGCATGCCTCCTCTATCACAGGACTTATACAGATTTTAAGGAGCTTGGAGTCAAACTATTGTGAGACCCATGTGAACAAATAATGCTAAATAACAAGTGTTATGTTCAAAGTGGACTGTGAACACTATAGATGGAAGAATTGCCTGTCCTAGTGTGCTGAAGAAGGCTTTCAAAGTAGAGGAAAGGAAGTTGGAATTGAGTCTTGCAAGACAAGTTGCATCCTCTGGACAGACACCGTTGCGGGGTGTGTGTATTAATCAGGGTTTTCCAGAGAAACAGAACCAACAGGAGATCTAGCTAGCTATCTAGCTGTTGTTCTACTCACACACACAAATATTAAGAGATTTATTATAGGAATTGACTCATGCGACCATAGGATTGGCAAGTCTAAATTCCATAGGCCAGGCCATAAGTTGGAAACTCCAATAAAGGTGACATTGAACTCCCCAGGAGAAGCTGGATGGCTGAGGTAGAAATACAAATTCTTCTTTCTGACTTATGAAATCCTCAGTTCTGTTCTAAGACCTCCAACTGATTGGATGAGAAGCTTCCCCTCATTGTTGATGCAATCAGCTGTAGATGCAATCAACTTAACTGTAGATGCTAATCCATCTATGATATACCTTCACAGTAAAACAACTCGACACCATAACCCAGACAAATTGACACATGAAATAAACCATCACAGGGATGTGGATAGGGGAGTGGGGTGGACAGTATTCCAAACAAACGGAATAACAGGTATAGAGGTGACGGTGATGGTGAGCTGAGAAAATTCACTGGATTTGGGGAACTAGAGCAAAGAGTAAGAGCAGAAGAGTGACCAGAGATGAGGTGAAGGGCTGGATTTGGGTCAGGCCAGTCAAGAAGTTTCATGCCCATTTGTAAGAGGCTCTACAATAAATAAATAAGTAAGTAAGTAAGTAAGTAAGTAATAAAATAAATAAATAAATATTATGTCCATTAACTCAGCTACTTGTAGCTCCTTACATAACTGGTGAAAACTAAGTTGGCTCCCATTCCTTTTCAGTAAGATGGTGCCCTCAAATGTTAATTTTAAAAAAATTCTCCTGGCTGGAAATTCCAATTATCATATGTAAATTCAGGGAACATAATATAGTCTTTATTTTTAACACAAAGAGCTTTATAATTCTTATTAATAGAAAATCAGGTCTTTTCAATTTCCCGCTGAAAGATATTTCAAGAAAACTGACTTATTTATGCATTGCCAAATTATTAGCCTTCTTGTGATGCACACATGCCTCTGTCCACCCCTGAATGAAAGCCTTTTGCTCCCCTCTTCCGGGTAAAAATGTCACTGATTGACTTGGCTCTGAGTGAATTGAAAACGTTAATTTCTGTAGATTCCCCCAAAAGGCTAAGTACACAAAACAATCAAACCTGAAGAAGAATAAACGATTGCTAATTAATTATTTATTCGGCATGCCAGATAACCTTTGGCTATCTTTTCTACTAAATTTTTATTTTGTAGGAGCCTTACAGGTAAAACCTGACTGTCACAGCTAAAGAGCCACCATTTTCTCCTGGATGTCCCAAACATAAGGGACTTCCATATTCTACCCTGAAGTTTTGTACACATCCTCACTCTTGTTGAACAAGTCTCTGAATTTTGTGTTCGGATATAGTCTTTCTATGCATCCTAAAGTCGATTGTAAACCTCAAATGATTACTATGGGTATGCACTGTTTTCGCATGAATTCTTCTCTTCCTGGCTGTTGGATATAAGGCAAATGGTTTACCCATTCTATGTTTAGTTTCCTCATCGGAAATAATATTAATTCCTGTTTTATCGGTTTGTGTTGAGGAACGAGTGAGATAATAAATGTAAAGTACTTAGTACAGTCCTGAATCACGGTAAGCTCTCATTCTCGCATTCATTAGAGATACGCTGTAATTTTCAGCTCTGTACTCGGCACCCGCCAAGTCTTCAACATGGCCCCGCCCAGACTCAAGGTTCCGGAATCTGAGAGGAGGGCATTATGTGGAGTTCGGAGTGCAAAGGTCAGCGGGCAGTTGGTTGAGGTTGTGCGCAAGGGAGTCTCAGGAGAGGTCCATGGACCTCGGTTACCTTGGCGACCTCAGCTAGAGGGATAAACGTACCAAGAGCTGCCAACTGCTCCTGCCTTTTCCCCACCTCTCCGTTTGGTTTAGTTCTGCCTTTTCTCCCTAGAGGTTGAAAGCCTACGCCAAATCCGACACCAACGCGGTTGCCTAGCAATACACCTTTCCCAAGATGCCTAGGGTGTTGTGTTCCCCTTAGCCAATCAGAGAGGCGGAGCTACCTCACAGCCGCCCAATAAACTGCGAGACTACGGCCCGCGACGGTTAAACGGGGCTGGAGGCCAGGAAAGTAGGATAGCGGCTTGGAGGGGTCTGTGGGTCTGCGGCCGTGGCTCCGCGGCTGCAGGGCGACTTGCAGGAGGCAGTACGAATCCGGCGGTGGGCCCAGCCATGCCTTCCCGCGTGGAGGACTATGAAATGCTGTACACTATTGGCACGGGCTCCTATGGCCGTTGCCAGAAGATCCGGAGGAGGAGCGACGGCAAGGTGAGAGCGGGTCTCTTCCCTGTCCCCGCCCCTGACGCGGCTTCGCCCTCCCGCGGGTGAGCGCCCTGCGTCGCGGACGGGAAGTGAGAGTCCCGGGGTTGTGGGTCTCGCAGGCCCGGCGCCTAGAAGAGTCAGCAATCTCCCCTAATTGCGGCGTCGCTCAGTGTGTGGGAGTCTGCGACTTTATATATACATATATATATTTTTTCCCTCCCTCTTTTTTCCTCTTTCTCCCATTTCCTTCCTTACTTCTACTTTGACCTGCTAATAGCCTTCCTTTGGTGATAGGTAGGTGACAACTGAACTATTTTAGAGAGCAGCGCTCTCAGACGCGAGAAAAGGGCAGGACCTCCAGAACCTGGGCTTTAAGTCTTGCAATCAGAACTCATGTAAAATACCCACTGTTAGGATTATGGGAGTCGTATTTCCCGACGTGTGTAGGCAAACCTTTTACAGAAAGAAACAATGGAAAAGAAACTTCTGGCTGCCGATTGGACGGATCTTTACCAAGGTCTCTCCCGCGGGGGAAAGCTTGGGCAGTCGGAATGGCCAGGGGCTTTTACCACCTCTGCCCCAGCTTTGACTAAAGTACCTTTTTGGAATCTCCCACTAAACAGCTGAGGGTGGGAGCTTGGGGAGCGCTAATGTGCCGCCTCCCCTCACAGTGGTATCATTTACTGTTTTAAAAATAGAGGAAGATTATGCAAATAAAAGCAGGATTCCTTGAGTGTATGGAACTAAATTAGATGATAGTGACCTTGACTGCAGGACATAATTAAAAGGGAGGTAATATTTTAAATTTCAGAACTTTCATTCTTTGTTTTGAATATAATGAATTTACTGAAACCTTGGAAATTCGTATTTCAGATATTAGTTTGGAAAGAACTTGACTATGGCTCCATGACAGAAGCTGAGAAACAAATGCTTGTTTCTGAAGTGAATTTGCTTCGTGAACTGAAACATCCAAACATCGTCCGTTACTATGATCGAATTATTGACCGGACCAACACAACACTGTACATTGTAATGGAATATTGTGAAGGAGGGGACCTGGCTAGTGTAATTACAAAGGGAACCAAGGAAAGGTAAATGCAATCTTTTAAGTGTAAACTGAAAATGGGTCTAATTTCACTTCTGTTAAGCATCATGTTTTGGCATCTGGGAGAAAGTGCTTTCTTAGCAATATGGAAGAGTTCTTGTATTTGAATGTTGGGTCTACAGGGTTTTAGAAAATAGCTGGTGAATCAGTTTTTCACACACTCATATTAAGCATCAAAATAATAATTTACCTTCCTATTTGTATATTTTTAAAAGCAGGTAATTCACATCATCCTATCCTTATAATGATTTTATTCAGAAGTTTTATGTTTTATAACTGCTTTGGTTTCAGACAATACTTAGATGAAGAGTTTGTTCTTCGAGTGATGGCTCAGTTGACCCTGGCCTTAAAGGAATGTCACAGACGAAGCGACGGTGGTCATACTGTGCTGCATCGGGACCTGAAGCCAGCCAATGTCTTCCTGGATGGCAAGCAAAACGTCAAGCTTGGAGACTTTGGGCTAGCTAGAATATTAAACCATGATACAAGTTTTGCAAAAACATTTGTTGGTACACCTTATTATATGTCTCCTGTAAGTATCTCAGAAGTTGGTTATTTCTTTTAACATCTTAATGCTAAGCATTTAAATACAGGGAAATTTAGGTTGTTTGTTGTTTTTGTTTAGTAATATCCAAATGCCAGTAATTAATACAGTTTCATTTTAAACTGATATTTTTCCAAATGGGCCCACTGGATCATTAAATTCCTTCATATCAGCAATTCAAGTTTTTATTGAAATGTGAGTCCTGGACCACCCTCAACAGACTTACTTGGGATGCTTATTTTGAGCTCTGCTTTTTGACAAGCTTTCTAGATGATTCTCCATGGAGATCAGGATTCAAGAGGCTTGCTTCAGATACATGATTTGACAGTATTAATTTTTTTTTTTTTTACATTTTCCCCTGCAGAATCTACTGACTTTATTTATTTCCTCTATTGCTAGATATTTTGTTTCCAAAATTTTTTAAGTTATAGGGAACACTGGTGTGCTTACCTTTGTCTAAATTATTCTTTTTTTTCTTGATTATTTCTTAGGAGTATAGCTCTCAGAATGAAACTGCTGGGTCAAAGGGAATGAGCAGTTTGTTGCTCTCATTAGATATTGCCTGATAGCTTTTAAAAAGCTTGAATCAATAGCTATACCACCGTTGTGCTAATATCTGAAATCTGAGTTAATAAAGATAGAGATATTTATGCTTACCTTTTCTGTAGTTCACAAACATTTCTAGGATTTTCCAAATCATTTTTAGTCATGTTAACAGATATGATTATAGTATGAAACTGTAAATTAATGATTTTGTTTTTGACTAAGATTAGACAAGGCTAGAACAGTATCATTTTCTCACTGGGTCAAATTCCAAATAGAAAGCCTTTAGCATAAAGGAAAATTATCTAGAAGTGGTTCTTCGAAAATATGAAACCTGCTTAATTCTTTTGTTCCATTTCTCTCTTGCCGTTGTAATTAGATCAGTTCAGCCTTCCCTAAGGCATTGTCAGGAAGTGATATCAGGCTAACCTGAACTTTAAAACACAAAACACTAACCGGCCTCCTGGAAATTTTGATACCTCTGTGCCCTCTTTGAGAATAACAGCTACAGTAGACTATTGTTGTTGTAGGAGGGGAAGAAAGACAAACAATGAAAAAATAGGCAATGAGAATATTAGTTACTGCTGTGGTTTATACAGTGGACTAAGGAAAAAATATATAAATGAATAATTCAACTAGCTGTGTCAATATCCATTTAAATGTGGGCCAGATATATGTTTTGGTTATTCTCAAATTTTCTCTGGCTCTTAAAATGGAGATTCTAGGTTATGAATGCCTTGAAGGGGAGGCGTCTCATTCAGCTTTGAATTGTCAGTGCCTAGGTTGTAAGGGGGTGGTGTGGGTATAGGGAATGGGAAGTTAAGGCTTAAAATGTATGGGGTTCCTATTTGGAATGATGGAAATGTTTTGGTAATGGTGGAGGTGATGATAGCTCAATTTTGTCAATGCAATTAGCAGCACTGAAATATTGAATATGATTAAAAGGGGAAATGTTAGATTGTATATATGGTAACAGAATGGAACTACACTACTCAAACAGTGTAGTGTAACCCCAAGTTAAACCTTAGAATTAATAGTAAAATTATGACTCAAACAGTGTAGTGTAACCCCAAGTTAAACCTTAGAATTAATAGTAAAATTATGAAAATGTGCTATCATCAATTGTAACAAATGTTCCACACTAATGCAAGGTGGTGGTAGGGTGCAGTAAGGGAATCCTGTATTTTGTGCATAATTGTTCTGTAAACCCACAACTTCTCTAATAAAAAAAAAAGTTGGTGAGTGAATATAAGTGAAAAGATACATGACAAAGCATATCAGGAAAAGACCATAGCTTTTTTCCATGATAAATTAGAAGATAAAGCATAAGGAAGGTGCCATCTTTTGTTACTGTGATACAAAATCTGACACGAACTGAATCAGCCCTTTGAATTTGAAATTTTTGTTACAGGTATAAAATGTTTATATCTCATATAATTTTCTCTTTTTTTTTTCTTGAGTGAATAGTAGTAAACTTTGAGGTTCCGTTTTGTCTGTGAGATAATTTGATGTCTTAAAAAAAATTAACTCTTAACTCGAACTTCCTTACCTTTTTCCTCCAAAGGAACAAATGAATCGCATGTCCTACAATGAGAAATCGGATATCTGGTCACTGGGTTGTCTGCTGTATGAATTGTGTGCATTAATGTAAGTAGAATAAAGACACATTAAACTGCCCCCTTTGGCTGGTTTAGCTTTTTGAGCATCCATGCTAATGAAAGCATATTCAATCTGAAAGAATTGTACCTTGGGTTAAAATTGAGGTGCTGAGGTTGCGAAACCTAGCTATAGAGGGAAACTCTGGAAGTGGAAACATAAATACAAACCAGGCGTAGGTTGTACTTTTGATTTGGTTCTTACCTATTTTAATTTTTACGTTTTTTTTTTTTTTTTTTGCTGCTTTTTTTCTCTAGGCCTCCATTTACAGCTTTCAACCAGAAAGAACTAGCTGGAAAGATCAGAGAAGGCAAATTCAGGCGAATTCCTTATCGTTACTCTGATGAATTGAATGATATTATTACAAGGATGTTAAATTTAAAGGTAAAGGTTATCAGATTATATATTGTCTGTTTCTATCTCTCAATTAAGTTTTGGGATATGTATTCTCTTGCAGAGCAATGGAGACTAAAAAACATTGGTTAATTATATTTTCTTAGTTATACTCCGTTAACACAAGGGAAAGCATATGTAAATTTGCCAAATTGCACAACCTTTGCTGGCTTACCTTCTGTGCTTTCTTTACTTCACCTCCCATTCTCTGCCATGCTAACAGATGGTTGACAGCAAGAAAAGATTGCTAAAAGGATCCAGATCCTCGGTTCCCCTTGACCTTGCCTACCTCAGAGGGGCAGGTGGTAAGGAGAGGGAACAGAAAAAGACTTTATTATGCTCTGAGCATAAGGGAAGGGAACGGAAATAAGACTTCATTATGTGCTGAGAGATTAGAGACCAGAGAAAGGGTGATCAAAAAAAAAAAAAAATAATCAGAGGGAAAAAAACTTGAATAAAAAGATGGGTTATTTAGAACATTCTGGCCACATGATGGGGAATTAGATGTTCTGGAGATCAGTCAGGCTGGTGTCAGAGTAGAAGGAGAATCCTGAAGGATCGCCAAGAAAGATTCAGGTAAAGCAAGAAGGTGGGTGAGAGAGCATCCTGCTTAACAGAGTTTAGAGATGCAAAAGCATCACTTTCCCTAAAACAGACCCTCACAGTTCTCCCAAGCACCAGTATAAGGTGTGCCAAAGTACCTCAGGAATTGAGCCTTCTCAGAAAGGTTATAAGGGATAAACAATAATTAAAATCTGCATTACCTTGTGGATCTAGAACCTCATGAGCTGAAGTCACCACTGACTTAAAATTGTCTGGATGTTTCAGACTTGTCCATAAAGGAGTGCTTTCCTTGGCGTTTTAACGTAACTGCTGTCTTAGGATGAGCATTCTGTTACGAAATCTGACTGTAACACTGAGTATTTTCCCCCAGGATTACCATCGACCTTCTGTTGAAGAAATTCTTGAGAACCCTTTGATAGCAGACTTGGTTGCAGAAGAGCAAAGAAAAAATCCTGAGAGAAGAGGGCGACGATTAGGAGAGCCAGAAAAGTTGCAGGATTCCAGCCCAGTCATGAGTGAGCTGAAACTCAAGGAGCTGCAGTTGCAGGAGCGAGAGCGAGCCCTCAAAGCAAGAGAAGAAAGATTGGAGCGTAAGTCTGAAGGGGTGGGGGTTGAGGCAAGGGAGAGCAGCAAGTGGGTTATTTTGATGTGTGTGGATATTTATTTGAACAGAATATGTTATATGTGGATGTTGAAACATTCTTATAAACACTTGAAAAAATATATATATAAACTAAATAGCCAAGCTTGCTGCACCTTTGAGCTTGACTTCTTTATCTGAGGTGAATTGCTAGTCATTATGCTTTGGGCACTAACTGTTTGGCCTTAACACAGTAGCCTTTATATTTTGCTATAGAGTTACTTTTCTTTTTTCCCTCTGTTTTTAAATGTAATACCCTAGAATTATTCAGTTGTAAAGGAAGGTATAGGAATTTGCTCCCTTCCATATTAAAATTCATTACTTCTTCCTTCTGAAAGGACTGCTCCAACACCATTCCAGGTCTAAAATCCTACAGCACGTAGGATTAGATATGTTCAGGCATTCAATAAAAAATTTAGGTACAAGATCCTTTAGGCTTGTAAATAGTACTCTGATGGGTATTAACACTGACTAACTTGATATAGGTAATAACTGGGTGCTCATTAGTTTTTGATGTTGAAAATCTGTCCACCCTGCTAAGACGAGAGCCTCTACCAAGGTTTTAGAATTATTCAAGGTAGCAACAGCAGTCTCTTCATTTTATTATTATTTTTTATTATTTTTTAAATTTTTTGTTGAATTTTATTTTGAAATAAATTCAAACTTACAGGAACAGTTGCAAAAACAATACAAACCCCATACACAGAACTCTAGCATACCCCGACCCCCCTCCCCCAATACCCCAACTTTAACATCCTGTCACACCACCATTTCTTTATTTCCCTCCCTATCATCCATCATCTATTGCTCTGTCTTCTGGACATACAAGAGTAAGCTGCACACATCCTTGAACAAACAACATAATTCACATATACATTTCCCATGAACAAGAACATTCATTTATGCAATCACGTTAAGCTCCGCTAAGAAGTTCAAGAAATTCAACATTGATACAAAGCTTACATTCTATATTTCATTTTTTTCTTATGTCCCAACTGTGTCCCTTTGAGCCTCCTCTCCTCCATCCTCAGATCCCGTCCATGATCATCCTTGGCATTTAATTGTCATTATCTATTTAGACTGTCTTTTTTTTTTTCAATTGTGGAAACATATATACAGCATAAATCTTCCCATTCCAACCCCTCCCAAGCATTCCATTAGTGGGATTAATCACATTCACAATGTTGCAATGCCATCACCTTCCCACCATCCATTACTAGAAATTTCCCCTCACCCCAAACAGAAACTCATTTCTTATTAACTCCCCAATGCCCCTTCCCCCATTTCTCATAACCCATACTCTACTTTTCATCTCTATGATCATATTCTCTGATACTTTCTTTGGGTTTACCGTGGGGCTTAAATTTAACATCTTAAATCTACAACAATCTTGTTTTCTTTGATACCAACTTAACTTCAATAGGACACATAAATTATGTTTCTATACTCCTCCATTCCCCCACCATTATGTAGTTCTTGTCAAAAATTACATATTTTATATTGAGTCCAAAACCACTGATTGATCGTTACACTTTATGTCTTTTAGATCCTGTAGGAAGTAAATAGTGGAGTTACAAATCCAAAATACAGTAGTATTGGTATTTATATTTACCATGTGATCTTTACTGGAAATCCTTATTTCTTCATGTGGTTCCAGTCAATTGTTTAGTGTCCCTTCCTTTCTGCCTACACAATTCCCTTTAGCATTTCTGATAGGACTGATAGGTGATGAAGTCCCTCATCTTTTGGTTATCCGGGAATGTTTTCATCTCCCCCTCATTTTTAACCTCCAGGTGTTTGTGAATTTTCTAAGTCTCTGATGTATTGACTTCTATTTGTATTCCATTGTGGTCAGACAATGTGCTTTGAATAATTTCAATTTTTTAAAATTTATTGAGGCTTCTGTTATGTCCCAGCATATGGTCTCTTCTGGAGAAAGTTCCGTGATCACTAGAGAAGAATGTGTATCCTGGTCATTTGGGATGTAATGTTCTATATATGTCTATGAAATTTCTCTCTATCTCTCTCTCTTTTCTTGCTTCTCTGTTGGTAGGGGTCCCTTTAGTATCTGAAGTAGGACAGGTCTTTTGTTAGCAAAATCTCTCAGCATTTGTTTGTCTGTGAAAAATTTAAGCTCTCCCTCAAATTTGAAGGAGAGTTTTGCTGGATAAAGTATTCTTGGTTGGAAATTTTTCTCTCTCAGAATTTTAAATATGTCATGCCACTGCCTTCTCGCCTCCATGGTGGTCACTGAGTAGTCACTACTTAGTCTTATGTTGTTCCCTTTGTATGTGGTGAATTGCTTTTCTCTTGCTGCTTTCAGAACTTGCTCCTTCTCTTCAGTATTTGACAGTCTGATGAGAATATGTCTTGGAGTGGGTTTATTTGGATTTATTCTATTTGGAGTTTGCTGGGCATTTATGCTTTGTGTATTTATATTGTGTAGAAGGTTTGGGAAGTTTTCCCCAACAATTTCTTTGAATACTCTTTCAAGACCTTTACCCTTCTCTTCCCCTTCTGGGACACCGATGAGTCTTAAATTGGGACATTTTATTTTATCTATCATATGTCTGAGATCCATTTTGATTTTTTCAATTTTTTTCTCCATTCTTTCTTTTGTTCTTTCATTTTCCATTCTGTGTTTCTCAAAGTTGCTTAGTCTTTGTTCAGCTTCCTCTAGTCTTGTACTATGAGTATCCAGACTCTTTTTAATTTGGTCAGCAGTTTCTTTTATTTCCATAAGATCATCTATTTTTTTTATTTACTCTTGCAATTTCTTCTTTATGCTCTTCTAGGGTCTTCATGTCCTTTATATTCTGTGCCATGCTCTTCATGTCCTTTATATCCTGTGCCATGCTTTCGTTGTTTGTCTTTAGTTCTTTGATTAATTGCTGCAAGTACTTTGTCTCCTCTGATCTTTTGATTTGGGTGTTCGGGTTTGGGTTCTCCATATCATCTGGTTTTATCATATGTTTTAAGATTTTCTGCTGTTTTTGGCCTCTTGGCATTTGCTTTACTTGATGGGTTCTTTTGGGATATGAAGGACTATTGAAACACCAATCTCTAATTTGTCAGATCTACAGCTTGGTGGCGTACACTTTCTCTAACTAACCTGCAGATGTTGTCCGCGAGTCACCTATTCCCCTCAAGTCAGTTCTCCCCAACTTTGTCTTTGTGGTGTGTGGGGGTCTGATTCTTGTGGGGTCCAATTGGTGCACCAAGTTTGGGTGTGTTGTTGGTGCTGTCTGCCCTGAATGAGGGGTGCGTGTCTGAGAAGTTAGGGAGGAAGGGCAGCTTTAATAATCAAACCTCCCAGGTGTTCCTGGAGATTTAAGGCTGTTGCAAGAGTCTAAACCTTCATTTCAGTCTTGCCACAGATTGTCTCTGCCGCTGACCCGCAAGTCCTTGGTATTGGCATCTGGTCCCTGGGATTTCTGAGTGGGTCCCTCTTCCCAGCCGTGCCCTTCTTAGGGCCTCTGCTGTGGGACGTCTGTGCTATGTCACAAGTGCGCACCATCCCTCAAGGGAAGTTCTGGGCTGCTGGGCCGTACAGGGGCATTCCCAGCCTGCTATAAGGATGGCTGAATGGGGCGTGTAAATTTCCCCTTTCTCGCACAGCTCTGCCTTCCCAGCTCCGGGACAATTAGCTGTGGGTGCACCAAAGGCTATTGTCCACACCCGATATTGTGGCGTGTGCTCGTGTTTCTGGAAACAATCCCTGTCACACTGGGTCCCTTGGCATCTCTCTGGGCTGTGGTGCCTGCACCGGGCAGGAGCGTTCCCAGCCCGCTGTGAAGATGGCTGCAAGGAGCCTGGTTTTTTCCCCCTTTTGGCTCACCTCTGCCTTCCTTGCTCTGAGACAATTAGCAGCAGGTGTGCTAAAGGCTATCTTCCATGCCAGATACTGAGGGGTTCGCACAGCCCATTCCTGCCACGCTTCACTGTGTGGTTCTCGCTGCCGTATCTGCAGCCACTTTTGGGTTTTTTTAAAAAGAACTAGTCTGCCTCCAAATGCCAACCCACAGTTTCCCACACCACAGCGCGGCCTCCAGACAGTCAGCCGGCTCACTCACTCGTTTCCGAACGCAGACTCCCGGTTTCCCCAAATGTGGATTTAGCAGACCTTGTCCAGCTGGTGCATTGCTGGAACTGGTGTTCTGGGTCACTTTCTGGCTTTTATCTAGTATTTTTCATGGAGGTGTTTTTTTGCCCTGTCTCACCTAGCCGCCATCTTAGGTTCTCCTCTTCATTTTAATATTAAGAGACTAGGGGTGGAGCTGTGACTTGGTTTCCTGACACCCTCATGACTCGCCTGATTTCAGTTCTGCAGCTTTATGCCCAATGCAAACTTGATAATTTTTCTAATTTAAAGTTCCTATAAAACATCCAACACATTTGTTGATGTTTTACTTCCTAATGACAATTAAATATTGTAGAGTACCATGGGATATGCTTACGGTATAAGAACAACATAGCTTCCTGGAAACCTTTTTTTTTTCTTTGACTCTGTTAAAAGAATTCTGTAAAAAGCAAAACAAACATCGGTCTTAAAACTTTCCCCAGTGTTTTATAATTTCATGTAGCAACTGAAATCTGAACACTTTCTGAACTCTGGACCATGAATAAATAATAACTATGTTACTGATTTGAAGAACTAAAACTCCTGAGTTGTGGTTTGCTTCCTTCTATTTGGGTGCTGTCATTTAGCCAGAAGGAGGTTTTATATTGTGAGGCCAGATGATTCTCTGAAAATGAACTGTTGCAGTTTCCAGTGGAGAGCAGATGACTTTAATTTTTAGCTTTCCCAAATGAGTTACTACCACACAATTATGATCAAAGTTTGAAGCTAACATTACAGGCAAACTTTAAGACAACATGCCAAAATGCTGAATTAAAAACTAGCACGATCAAGTTGTCCAGGGTATACAATAAGAAATCCATCACACACTGCTCAGCAGCAGTCTGGCAGGCTAGTCTGAGTGATGAGACAAAGTGGTAGGATTAGCAAATGTAAAACGTTACATACCCAAAGCCACTTGTTAATTTTTTTCTTTCTTTTTCCACTCCCTTTTAAAGAGAAGGAACGTGAGCTTTGTGTTCGTGAGAGACTAGCTGAGGATAAACTGGCAAGAGCAGAAAGTCTATTGAAGAATTACAGCCTTCTAAAGGAACAGAAGCTCTTATCTCTGGCAAGTAATCCAGGTATGAGAATCAATTCAGTAAACAGACACTGGTGACACAAGTGAAGAAATGTGCACAAGTGTTTCTGTCACGAAGGCTTTGGGAGCCCATTTTATTTACAAAGTCTCAAATTTTTAAGATGGATCTCATCAACTTTATGTATTTAAATGGAAATAAGAGTTCTGTTATAGCAATGATTTATTTACTGGCTTCATAGACCTGGGCAATGAGTTGTAATGATGTCCTTTTGATTTTATTTACCTTACTAAATTATGTGTTTCATGTTTAACATTTATTTTTTCAAAATTGGAACATTAAAAAAAATACCCTTGTGCATTTCAGATTTTTCTCTGGGTATATTATCAAAACTATATTTCTGGACTTCATTTTCAAGCAAAAATCCTTGTGTTTTAACACTGCCATATCTCATCCTTCATAGAAAATCTAGCTTAAAAGGTGTGAGGAACCAATTGTAGAATAGGTCATCTGTTTTTGATCTTTGCTAAGACCCATTCAAGTTGAAAAATGTATTTGCTAAAATTTGGATTCTGTGATATCTACATATGCTCTGTGTGTTTCCTTTATTGAGAGCCTCATACACAGTCAGCTTTCTTTTGTCCCTGCCTTTGTGCGTGTGTTATCCCACCATTCTGCTTTTGAGACGTGATTATCAAATATCCCAGTGAACCAAACTAACATTTTCTCCACTCCATAAAAACCCTAAATCTAATTTAATCTACTTGCTCTTTAAGATCCTGGAAAAGGCAAAGTGTTAAATGTATTTTTTTTCTTGTTTTTGTTTGACACAAATTATTTTTGAAAGTTTTTTTGTTGGTTTTAAAAATTGAGTATCTGAATTTTCAGTGAAATTTAGACAGAGTTTGTATGACTCTGTACCATGTAGGACAGTATATATTCAGGTTGTAATTTTCATCTTTAATAAATTGAGAATCTGATCACCTCAGTGAGCATGACAGCACTTTGTAAATGGAACAGACAAAAAAAATTACTTAAGTTAGTTTGATGATTTCCAGTAACTTTACAGTGAGTAAGTTATGGAAATAAATGAAACGAGTGATGGATGTAGATGAATTGAAACAGGAATTATATAAAATTTTTGGCTTCATCTCTGTTAAAATATCTTCTTTTTTCTAAATATTGCTAGCTACCATTTCAGTATTTTTATGATCTTTATTTCAGCTTTTCTTAGAATCTGTGCTGCCACCTATAAAGACAAAATAGACTTAAATCATGGTCATGGAGAGAGAGCTAGGAGAGAATTTTATCTGGGCCAGTGTGATGCATCAAACTCATTACAAAGCATTATTGAAGACCTGTTAGGAACTGCTCTTCTAGTTTATTTGTTTTGTTTTATTTATTTATTTATTTATTGCTCTTCTAGTTTAAGAGTTTATTTACATCTTGCCCAGAAGAGTCTGAGCAAAGAAGAAAATAACTACATAAGGATGATGTGTTTCACATATTTATAGGATTCATAGACGGTACCCAACTGAACTGTTAGGACTCTAGTGTCCCCTGGGCTAGGAGACATTTTAAAGTATTGAGTGCTGACAGTACTGAGGTGTCAGCTCCTTAAGATAAATAAAGCAGTGGTTGCCATTATGAACTTAGGGCATGTGAGAATATCCTCTTCCCATTCTTGTGCTACAAACTTCAGATTGAAGAAAACACCATATGTATATCAAGATCATCCAAGTAAACAGCAGTGTCTTTTTAACTATTCTTAGTCTATTTAATGAAATACTAATTTAAAAACAATTTTTTTTTATTTTTTTCATTTTTTTTTTAATTATAGAAATTCTAGGTTTACAAAAAAAGCCAAGCATAAAATACAGTTCCCATAGACAATCCTATTAATACCACCTTACATTAGTGTGGTACATTCATGAAAGACCATTTTTATAATCTTACATTGTGTACAATAGAGTTCATTGTGTTGTACAGTATTTTTTTTTGAATTTTTATTTTAGTAACATATATACTTTTAACCGCATTCAAATATATAATTCAGTGCTATTAATTACGTTCACAATGTTGTGCTACCATCACCGCTATCTGTTACCAAAACTTTATGCTCAACCCAAACAGAAATGGTATAAAATTTAAGCATTAACTCCCATTCCCTAAAAATACTAATTATTTTTCTAAACATTTTTCTTTCTTATAAAATGATCCCATTAGTAAGATAATGTTGGTTTACAAATACAGGCATACCTCGTTTGATTACAGGTACTCAGATTTCAAATGCGAGCTGAGCCAGTAAATGCATGTGTTTTGATAAATTGAAGTCCTGTTCAAGTAACTCAAAACCCTTTTTCTTTTTGTTTCTAAAGAACTTCTTGACCTTCCCTCCTCGATAATTAAGAAGAGAGTTCATTTCAGTGGGGAAAGTAAAGAGAATGTCCTGAGGAGTGAGGGCCCTGAAAATCAGCTGAACTCCAAATCCAAGTGCAAAGACCTGAAAAAGCGGCTTCACGCTGCTCAGCTGCGCGCTCATGCCTTGGCAGACGCCGAGAGAAACTACCAGCTCAAAAGCAGACAGATCCTGGGCATGCGCTAGCCCAGCAGGGACACAGAGCTGTGTACAGTACTTTCCAGCGCCAGCCTTTAAAGATTGATATTCAACTCCCGTTGCTGTATATACTCAGTTCTATGAGCCACGCCTTTTTGTATAGTAAACACGAAACCTTGGAATTGCTTTTGCTGTTCTTCAGCAACAATTGTACAGAACGTCCACACCTTTAGTTTTTCTTTACCTTTTTTTACTAGTAGCTGAGAACACTTTACAGAAAAAAATGACATGTTCTTGGATTTTAATTCTGTGTGTGAATATTACTGGGAACCTAAGATGTCACATCTTAAATCTTGGGGTGGGGGAAAAGTAACGTTAGAAAAAAATTATTTATCCAGGAGTGGTACTTCCTGACAAGTTTTCAGTGACTGAGTGCTGTGCTTACAATTGTCATGTCGAGATTTAAAATTGAAGTCTGAGGTTTTAAATGTTCTTGAATTTGGAACCTAATTGGATACAATTGGGTCACTAATAACAACATCTTGCTCATAAATATTCCATAGCTCTGTAGTGCAAATGTATCACCTTTTGTGAAAACTCATCACTGTGATGTCTATATTCTTTTTTTTTTCCCCTTTTTACTCTAATAGTATATGAATTGGCTGTCATTTACCCCCCTCTTTCTCACTCAATAAAAGAGTTCTTTAGTTTCCCTATATTTATGTCTCTTTCATTTAGTGACTTCTCAGCTGGAGGGGTCAGTGTATGTGATGCATAGGCATTGGAGGGTAGGGAAGAGAAAGAACATGGATTTGATGCTCAGGTGAGCTGTGTTCTGCTCTCCGGCTGTAATGACACTTTCCACCCCATCTCACTAATGCAGCTAAGTCAGTGGACCTCGACTGGGGCAATTTTGCTTCCTGGAGGACATTGGGCAATGTCTGGAGACATTTTTACTCGTCACGACTGAGGTGGGAGAGTGACATCTAGTGGGTAATGGCCAGAGATGTTGCTAAACATCCTACAGTGCACCAGACAGCCCCCTACAACAAAATGTCAATAGCGCACTCTTAAGAAACCTGGTATTGTGCAGTGCTAGTTTTGAATGCAAATATCAGACCATTTAACTTGTATATGCATCACTGATATTGCACACTTCGTATTTTATGGCTCATCCTGGAAGGTGCCTGCAATTGGTCAGAAGAGACAAACAAACAAGACAGACTCAGGAAAGTTGGAAGGAGAAAGATAGCGTCCCCTGCAAGGGAGTGATTCTGGGCATGGAATACTTGCAAGGGAGTGCTGACCTTCACAGATACCTGGGGACCTTGAGTGCTTGTGGTTCCTCAAATCCCCTTCCCTCCTATACTGCGCCCGAGTCAGGGATGGGTTCTGGAGAAGGAGAGCCAAGTGTCTCCCTTTCCTTCAGGTCCACACTGCCCAAACTCGGGGCAGATAGATGACCCCCAAGGATCTTCAAACACTCCAGGCCCAGGACTTGCCTTGCACTTGGGTCAGGTGTGGGCAAGAGGCCAAGACATGGCCACCCACAAGCCTGGGGGCTGCCAGTGGGGGTGGAGGCAGCTGCCGCCATGCCCCTCCTGAGATGATTTGGGTCGTGCACACCCAATTCCAGCCCTTCCCTTGCCTGGGCACTGGGGAGCACAATGCCAAAAATAGCTCTGGGGAGGGGTAGGAGGCAGGACCAGGCATAAGCTGAGGCAATAAGCCCCCACGCCTGTGCCCTTTTCTCATCATTCTTCACCTATAAGACACAAATTCAAACGTAATTATTAAGAACTTCAAGGCAGCCACCACAGAGCATTAAACCCCAGCACAGGTACTTTCTGAGCATGGGAGTCTATAAACTCCAGGCCCAGGACTTTATCTTCAGGACTCTTCCCACCTTAGAAAATATTGTTTCCATTTAAAAATCTGTGTGGCATGCTGGACGGTTTCTACAGTTTCTCTAGACTCCACCTTCATTCTCATTCAATTAAACATTTATTGAGCACCTCTTATGAGCCAGGCATTATTTCTGGTGTTGAAGATAGAGCAGTGAAGAAACACCAAAGTCCCTTCCCTCGCAGAAATTCTGTTCAAATAGGGGAAGACAATAAACAAATAAAAGATAAGACATATTAGTGATAAGTGCTAAGGAGCAGAATAAAGCAGGAAAGGGGAGTAGGGAAAGGGTGAGGTGCTGCAGGAAGGACGCTGAGGGTAGGAGGTCTGCATTGTGGTGGGGGTGGGGGAGGAAAAAGGAAAACTGGGATTGAGAGCAGTAAGGTGGCTAGGGAGGGAGGAGGGAGAAGGGAGATGGCCTGCCAGCCAGAGAGGAGAAGCCAAGAAAAGCTGGGATTGTGTATAGCTGGGAGAAACAATAGAAACAATAGGCCAGGGCATCAAAGTAGGCCCAGGCTTGGAACAGAGAAGTTTTTATCTGATCATGCATTCCCTCTTTCCTGCCTTCTAAAGCCCACAAAGCCTTGTTTCCCATTCATCCCTAAAGCTGGGAACATCCCCGCTATTTGGGCAATGAAGTTTAGAAGAGAAGACCTCTCTAATGGTGTTTCTCCAGCATCTCTGCTAGACACCTACACCGTACCTACCATTACAGAATCTACCTATTTAAACAAAAAGAAGTTAACCAAGCCCTGCCAGCTCACAGGCATTTATTTGCAAAAGGATCTTTTGCATTTGAGTAAGATTAACCAGCTGTTGTGAGGCATAAAAACCGCAAGGTGGCACTAATGTGCTGTTAAGTCAGAAGTCCCCACACGTAATGCAGCCTCAGCAACTGGTAGTTACTAAGAGATTACATTGGTTAAGTGCCTTATAGCCATTGTTCCATTTAATCCTCAAAACACCCCTGTGAAGCAGGTATTACTGCTAGCACATTTTACACAGGGAAACAGGTCAGATAAGACAGTTGGGACGAGGTGCAGTTGGCTTTTGAACCTTTGACTCCAAGTTGGTGATCTTGACTCTCAGCCTCTACTGCCTGCTGCACAAGACAGCAGAAGGTTAGCTTTGCCCCCAATCTAGTTTCCCACAATGATGGGTTAAGGATGCTTATCTGTGACTTTACTCAAGACATGGGGTGAGATGCCCTCAAAGACTCAAGGTAAGGCTGCCCTCCTAGAGTGAATTTAGGATGAATATAAAAGATGATACAAGGCAGCTGTTTAAAAAAGAATGATGAGAATTTATGTATCAACAAGAAAGAGGGACGATGGATAATTGTGACTTGGTGACTGGGAAAACAGGGATCTGTATTTGACGGATGGATTTTACGGCGAGGAGCAGGATGATGAAACCAGCCCTCAGAGGGACAGGCATGCTGATGGCAGCTGATGGACTGTGTGGCTGTGAGAGGGCCGCCCTCCCCATGACCCAGGCCTGCCCCCCTCCCCCACCACGCCCTCCCCTCCCCCACCCGGGAAGGACAGAGGTCAGGGGCTCACACCTCCTACATCTGGAACGTTGGAATCGACACAGTATTCAGAGAGGCAGCTAGGGGCACCCTTGCACCTCCACGAAGGCACCGCTCCTACTTTTCTGACACCACAGCCATAGCAATGGCTCTGGGGCTCAAGATATTGAGATCCCAGACACCTATGGCTTACCACCACCTGACACGCTACAGACCCTGCAGCCAGTGAGAAACACGCTGGCCATCTTAATGGGTGTTCTGCAATCTTAAACACATTTGCAAGAAATGTTCACAGCAGCTGATTTTATTCATTACATTTAACAAAATAAGTCTTTGTTTAAATTATGAACTGATAACATTGAAAAAAAAATCAATGTGGAAGTATATATTATAAAAATTAAAAAGCAGAAGTTTCCTCCCTCATAACCCAACTATCTCTCTCTCTTTCTTGAAGTAACTGTTCACAAATTGGTGTTACCTTCCAGACCTGTGTGTGTCTATGTGTATGCGTTTGAATGTATGTATTTAAAACACTCACAAATGGGACCTTAGTACACATACTATTCTTTTGCCTTTTCAATAACAATAGTCCTTTCTTGTTGGTACACATAAATTCTCTTCATTCTTTTTTAAATGGCTGCCTTGTTTGATTTTTCCACCCATCCTAAGTTCATTCTAGGAGGGCAGCCTCACCTTGAGGCTTTGAGGGAGCTAAGTTGCCTGAAGTAACCAGCAGTGTGGGAAATACAGCCTCTGACTCAAGAAATTAGGGCCTTGTGGGCGAGGCAGGTACACATCTTTACATATTCCCACAAAGCAGATGACCTGCTCTAGCCCCAGAATCACTGGCCCCAGCTTTGCCACCAAGAACCTGTGGTCAATTAACTGGGGACTAGGAGGCTGTAACAAGAAGAGTCCCAACCCAGCTTTGGCTACCCCACCCCCACAGCATGCTGGGTAAACCCCCATGAGGCCTGCTGGAGAATCCCACAGCTCGAGACACGGATCCAAATCTCCCCTGGGCTCTCTCTCAGCACAATGTTGGGGCCCTTGCCACAGGGACAACGTCTCAGGGGTTCTAGCTGGAGCCCACGTTCTGAACATAGAGAGCCAAGAGCCCCTGACTAACACACCCTGCAGCTGCCCTGTGGTCAGCGTGTTCATTTAATCTCTCTGAGCTTCAGTTTCCTCATTTGTCAAAAGCAGGGATAGTGAAACTTGCGAAGATTAAGTGGGATAAACTGTAGTAAAGAATAGTACCTGCCCATAAATTTATTCCACCTGGTTTCAGGAAAGATTTAAAGTAGCTTATAAGAATAATAATAAGTTATAACAAAAGGCATGTATTAAAAGTAAGAATAAAGAAAACCTAGGACAAATCCAGGAATGAATCTGGTGTTCAGATGATAATTATGTTCCGATCACTTACCAGTCTTCAGATTATTCACCATTGCTAAGTGCCCTTTTGGTTCTAAGCATTCTAGTAGCCAAAGCAAAAAGGGAAAAGTGATTAGTTATCCCCTATCGGCCCATAAAATAAAGGCAGTCCACCTGTCAGGAAACGTCAAACCACTCTGGGCACTAAGGTGAGTGGATTTCTCCTTAGTGCCCTTATAAAGAGGCCACAGTTTGGCAGAAGGAACAGCTGTCCTCGAGGACATCTGCATGGCGCATGTGATCCTGAGGTCCAGGGCTGCTTTCCCACCTCTACCTGCCTCACGGGTGGCAGCACCCGCAAACACAATCAGCAAAAGCTATTGTAACCGGGATCATATGTTTTTAAATATATTAACGTGACTTTCTCTTTCATGGCTCTCTACATTTGCCTCTTCCTCCACCCTCAAGGTGTATGCTTTGGGGAGGTTAGGACATTATATCAGGAACGTTGAGAGAAAGAAGTTGCTGTTCTGCTTGTGACAGCCAATGTACCAATGCAAGATTCTTGCATCTGCAGCATCTGGAGGTTGAGCTTCGGCAAGAGAGAAAAGGATTTCCGAACTTTCCTGAGCTCCCATTAATATATCAAGAGCCGGGCCTGGAGGACCAGATCGTCGAGTCTGACATAAGACAAGGACAGGAGGTGATGTAAGGCAGCGTGGCTCCTCAGACTTCACTGTGCCCATGAATCACCTGGGGGGCTTGTTAAAAATACAAACTCTGATTCCCTAGGTCAGGGTGGGGCTTGAGAAGCTCCTTAGAAGTTCCCTGGTGATACTGATGTTACTTGTCCAGGACCTCACTCTGGTGGCGAAGGTGTAAGGTGTTATCAGTGCAAAAAACAAGAGGACAAGAGGAGAGCCCTCCCCTTCCAGCCCCAGGAATGGTGGGAGAAAGAACTGCAGGGGTTAGGGATGCCTGTGTCCTGGCCTTCCTGCTGCAGGCTGAGGTCCCAGAGTGGGGAGCAAATTTAATAATAGGTTGAGAGGCAAGGAGAAGGCAGAGGGTCTCTTGTGCCTGGATCCCTATTCAGAACTCTGGCACCTGGGAGGGGCTGGGGTAGGGAGAGCATTGTGCATTGTGCCGGGTGGTTGGGGCAGCATGGGAGCAGGAGAGAGTGGCTGGCTGGACACAGCTAAAGGCCTTGGCTCCGTGTGCTCTGCAAGGGACTGGAAGAAGCCCAGCTGCCTGCATGCCTGCATGGGGGCTTCCAAACAGTAGCTAAGAGTCTGGCTCTGGGCATGGTCCACATGGTTCGTGGGCCAAATGGGAGTTCACAGCTATGCCACACAGGGTCGGCAGAGCCTTTGGAATGGAGGAGGCAGCCAGTGGGTTGTCTGTGCCAAGACAATAGGCCAGGGGTTACACTCAACCTGGGTGTCAGCAGCAGATGGCCCAGGTTGGCCAAGGAAGACACACTGGGCCATCCCAGCTCAAGGACCAGACAGTCGATGACCTGGAGCTGGGGACCCATCCCCACAGCCACCCTGAGCAGTGACATGAGGACACAAGCTTTCCTGAGGCCACATTACCAAGGTGGCCAGGGAGTGGTGAAATGGCTCACTGGGGAGTCGAACTTGGAATTCACTGAATATTTACCCAAAAGTCTGTTTCAACCAGTCAACTAATTGGTCTCAAATGTTTCTCTCACAGCCCAACCAGGTGGAGTGTGACAACATTACATTAGTTACAGGAAACAGGAGGCACATCTGTGCTTATCGGAGCCGAGTGTGTGCATTTGTTTTTAACAGGCACAACAACGATCATCTATAGTGTTGCTCAATAATTAGTTCTTCTGCTGGTTAGGAGAGTGCATACCTGGGCAGCTTCTTGGACCGGTCAACGAAGAGGTAGGGACACAGGGCTCAGATCACAAATCTAGGGGAGTCCAGTGGGAGGCATTCTGGGGAGGAGCAATTTGAGCAGAACTCGGAGAGAGGACACCCAAATTGGCAGAAAGGGGGCAGTGCAAGGATATGAGAAGGCTTAAGTGGGGCCGTGGCACGGGAGATGGCCTCATCCATTTGTCCAAGAGTCTTTTACTAAGCCCCTGTTGTATGCCAGGAAATGGGAAGTCAGAAAGACATACTGTGCCTCACATGGCTCACTCTCCAAGGAGAGGATAAAGGCGCCCCTTCCTTCCTGCCCTCCAAAATGTGAGCATTTGTCAGGCAGTGGTTTTGTGAGAGAAGCATTTGAAATATTTCTGCTAATCCCCTGCTGCCCTGCCCTCTGCCCCGGAGATCCTGGAGACACAGATATGGGTGGGTGGAAGATCATCACGGTCCGTCCCTTCCCTCCTTCACATATACCTTCCTAGGGGAAGGGGAGCAGCGAATTGTCTTTTCAAAGAGGTTCCCAGTCATAAGCAATTTTGCCGTTGTCCCCCAAGCCTTCCCCTAGTACCATCTCCCCCTTCCTTTCCCTCTCCCCACGTCCCCTCCTGGTGACACACACATGCAGAGCAGGCTGATACGACTAGAGCCAGCCATTCAAGATGGGGCATGAGGTCAGGTGGCATCAGCTGCTGGGAGCAGATGGAGGGCAACTCAGCCTTTAAAGTCTCTGGTGGGGGATTTGGATTTATTAGTTGCATTGCGCAGAATTTTTTCAGCAGCACATTCACTTTTTCACCAAGTGTCACCCCTCATTTTACAGTGGGGAGCCCGGGGGCAGAGAGGAGGGCCAGCCTGAGGTCCCGCAGAGCCAGGACGCTGCCGTGCACCTGACAGCCAGTCCCTGAACCTAGTCGCTTTGGGCATGGTGTCCCTTAGGTTCCTTGCTGTTCATCTCCAGCATGCAGGGAGGGATTAATGATTAATTTTCATAACAACCCAGAAACTCAGATCTGTGAACCACAAGCCTGTCACTTCTTTTCCAACATCCAGCCACTTAATCATGGTTTTAGCTGGGTCAGCATAACAGTGCCATAACCGCAGAAGTGGAGAGCCCCGAAGGCCTTTATCAGCCATTCTTGGGGGCAAAGGCCTAGTTCATAGGGGGCAATTGGTGGCATGGGAGCTGATAATGCTCGCTAAGAAACTCAGATACCTTCGCTGCATGTCGGAGCTGGGACGCATTATATTTCCTTTGCTGGCATTAATCGTCTCTTACCTTGTGTAATGGAGCTGCAGTTTCCAAACCACTTTCACAAACATGATCTAGTTGATCTCCAAACCACCCTCTAACAGGACTGGGTGGGTATTGTTCTCATGGAGAAAATAACAGATTCAGAAAGGGGAAATGATTCACCCAAGGTCACACAGTTCCCCAAAGTCTGCCGTCAGCCCCATTTCTCACACTGCTTACCTGGGGGAACCCCTAGCTGGCCCACCCTTTTAATGCAGGGGTGTTAATTTAAGGTTCCTCAGATGTGCTTTCAGATAACTGTGTATCCTTGGAAGCGTTGGCAGCATCTGGGGCATTTTTCTGGGAGAGAGTCCATAATTTTTTCATCAGACTCTCTCTAGCCCCAAACAGCAAGAACCAAAGGAAAGAAAGCCATGTGAAGATGGAGGCACATATTGGAATTCTGCTGCCACAAGCAAGAAGTGCCTGGGAATATGGGAATGCCAGGAGCTGGGAAAAGCAAGGAAGGAAACTTACTTGGGGCCTTTGGAGGGAGCAGGACCCTGCTGACACCTTGATTTCAAAATCTAGCCTCCAGAACTCTGACAGAAGAAACTCCTGTTGTTCTAAGCCACCTCGTGTACGTTACTTGTTATGGCAGCCCTAGGAAACGAACACATAACCATCCAATCATGAAAACAGTGTGGTACTAATTAGTACCGAGTTTCTGTTTGGGGAGATGGAAAAGTTTCGGTAATGGATGGTGACAATGGTAGCACAACACTATGAATGTAATTAACACCACTGCACTGTATAGTTGACACTGGTTAAAATGGGAATGTTATGTTGTATTTGTGTTACCACAATAAAAGTTAAAAAACAAACAAAACCAGTGCAATACTGGAACAAGGACAGGCAGCTTAATGGAAAAGAAGCCTAGGAAGAGATCCTGGGTTACAGAAAATGAGTAATACATGATGGATGTGACATTAAAATCAGTGGAGGAAAGATTAGCTGTTCAATAAGCAATGCTGGAATAACATGGGAAACTAAAGCTAGATCCCTACCTCATGTGATGTACCAAGTTAAATTCCGAATCTCAGTTTCTTCATAAGTAAAATGGGGATAAAAATAGTTACTTTCTTAGAGCATAAATGTAGGTGTTCAGTGAGATAATGAATGTAAAGTTCTCAGCACTATGACCAGGTTATAGGACCTACTCAATAAATATTAACTAGCATTATTATTGGTGTTATTAGTCCAGATGATTATAATCTAATCATATGACAACAAAGTTGTGACATTACTAAAAGTTTAGCCAAATACTTACCTGATCTCAAGGTGGGAGAAAGGTTTTTACCAGTAGAAGCAAAGAAAAAAACCAGGAGGGGCAGGATGTGCCAAGAGCCTTAAAATTCCATTTTAAGAATGTTATCTTAAATGTAACTGTGCAAAGATGGTAACTACCATTTTTATATTATGATATACATTATATTTTTATATTATGTTATACATTATATTGTATTATTTGCTGTATATTATACACTATACATATACGATGTATAAAATGTTGGAACATTTTTTATAAGAGCAAAAAGTAGGAACAATCTAAATGTCAAAAAGGAATGTTTAAATAAACTTTTGTTCAACCATATAATGGACTACTATGCAGATATTAGAAATTATCTTACTGAACATTGATTGATTGGTTTGGGGGAAATGTTCAGGTTAAAATGCTAACCAGGACACAACATAGAAAATATAGTATGACATTAGACTACACCAAAATATGCACCAAAGTGGCTATATCTGTGTGGTGGGAATAACTCAAGTTATTTTTCTATATTTTTTTTTTCCAAATTCACTACAAGAACCCACTTATTTTACAATTCTTCCAAATTTCATAGGGCTTTTTAGAGTCTATTTTACAATTTTTAAAAGTTGGGGCGTTTCCAGATAATTGGCTTTTAGAAGTTATTTACTGAGCAGAGATTTTTCATAAGGTACTTCTCCATTCTTTTTCCTCACACTGCAGTACGTTTTGGGTTTCTGTTAATAGGTCCTTACAAGAATATATCCACAAATTTGCTTGAGTAATCTTTCCAATGAAAACAAATGTAAACGTATTTTTTTTATTAAATTCAGTTTTATTGAAATACATTCACACACCATACAATCATCCATGATATACAATCCACTGTCCACAGTATGATAACATAGTTATGCGTTCATCACCACAATCTATCTCTGAACATTTTCCTTACATCAGAAAGAACCAGAACAAGAATAAAAAATAAAAGTGAAAAAAGAACACCCAAATCATCCCCCCATCCCACCCCATTTGTCCTTTAGTTTTTATCCCCATTCCTCCACTCATCCATACACTAGATAAAGGGGGTGTGATCCACAAGGTCTTCACAATCACACTGTCACCCCTTGTAATCTACATTATTATATAATTGTCTTCAGGAGTCCAGACTGCTGGGTTGGAGTTTGGTAGTTTCAGGTATTTACTTCTAGCTATTCCAATACATTAAAGCCTAAGAGGTGTTATCTATATAGTGCCTAAGAATGTCCACCAGAGTGACCTCTCGACTCCATTTGAAATCTCTCAGCCACTGAAACTATTTCATCTTATTTTGCATCCCCCTTTTGGTCAAGAAGATACTCTCAGTCCCACGATGCCGGGTCCACATTCATCCCCGGGAGTCATATTCTGCATTGCCAGGGAGATTTACACCCCTGGAAGTCGGGTCCCACGTAGGGGGGAGGGCAGCGAGTTCACCTGTCCAGACGGCTCAGTTAGAGAGAGAGAGGGCCACATGTGAGCAACAAAGAGGTACTCAAGGGGAGACTCTTAGGCACTATTACATGCAAGTTTAGACTCTCCTTTGTGGTAATGAGCTTCATAAGGGCAAGTCCCATGCTCGAGGGCTCAGCACATCAAACCGCCAGTCCCCATGTTTGTGACAACATCAACACCAGTCCAGGTGAGGGTGTCCAACATATCCGCTGTAAACGTATTTTGGGAGGAATACAAAATGCATACGATTCCTCGGTCAGACGGCCTCGGCTCCGGGGAGGGGGCCATTGGCTGCTGCTCCGCCTGCCTGGGCGGGAGTGGGAGGAGCCCGCTGGCGGCCACGCCCTCAAGGCGCGTTCGTCCTCACGCCCGGGCCTGAGGCGGCCGAGTGAGAGCGCGCAGAGCCACCGCGTTCCCTCAGGAGACGCCTTCCCAGAGGCCTCCCCAGCAGCGATAAGCAAATGGGATGCGGGAAGCTGGCGGGCAGCCGGCTTGGGGTTGGCTGCCAGGCTCGGGGGGCCCGGGCCGGGAGCAGTCCGAGGGCGCCCACCACATCGGCCTGTTGGGACAGAGCCTTCCCAGGCATCCGCTGCTTCCCTCCGCCGTCCTCCCCTCTGGGCAGGATGAGGCGCAGAAAATGGGAACACAGCCTGCCCAGGTGAAACTTGGCTGTATCCGGAGGCAGCTGGGCTGGCGGGAAAACTGTGAGGCTGGCAAAGTCTGCGCAGGAGTGAGGCTGGGCTCACTTCATCTGTCTGCAGAGCCAAGGCCGAGGCCGAGACTGAGGGGGCGTCTCGCCAGGGCAACCTGCGACCCAGGCGGCCGGAGGGACGCCGGAGACAGAGACCCCAGTGCCAAGCCTTGGCATGTCCCACGCTTTGGGGGCCACTGAGTGCACAGATGTTAGCTGGTGCCAAGGAAACAGGCTCACCGAGCAGCAGCAGGTTTCCCACAGAGCACAGCCCTCCTCTCGCCACCGGCTGCAGCCTCATTCTTGTCTTCGGTTTATGTGAGGGCTGGAGCGAAAGAGTGAGGACAGCCTTCCAGCCCCAAGGGAAGGAAGCAACAGCTCCCTGGAGCAGGATGGGGAGGTCACGGGATACCTAGCATTTATTGAGCTTTTACTCTGGGTGAAGCCCTATATTAGATGCTTTATATCCATTTTTTATTCAGATATCACAATTGCCTGATTATCTGCATTTCACAGATGAGAAAACTGAGACTTAGAAATGATCAGTGAAGACAGAGGAAGGTCACACAGCTAGAGACGGATTCACGCCCATCTGTGTGACTCCTAAGCCAGGCTGTCTTCAGTGCCCTGGCCCTGTGTCATTATGGAACCCACCCCCTGATCTCCATCCCCACTGCAAGGCTCCAGGCCCCTTCTCAGGCCCGAGGGCCCCACCCCCCACCCCCTTGTGATCCCCTGCCTTCCTTTCTTGATCAGGTCCCCAGGGACTCTGCAGAGTTTCGCTTCTCTGGTCCTGGGCCTGGATGGGGAGTGGACTGCTGACTTCCCCTCTTCCTGCTTCCAGTACAAGTTCATGGACTCCTTCCCTGAGCTGGTTTTCCTCTGTGGGAACCAGACAGGCAATCATCAAAATAGAAAGCATGAGGTTATAAAGGTTCTAGAACCCAACTGAGCTCTCAAAACACCCTCCCTGGTTGGTAGTCCCTGACTCCCTCTGAGAAGGTAATTGGAAATCCAGGAGGGTCCTGAACTCTGCTTTTATCTCTGAGAGTTAAGCCAATTAAGACCACCCGACAGCTCCTCACCTCCCCATGGCTTCTGCCTCCATCCTCTTCCCTGCCCTCCCTCCCTGCTCTCCTCTAGGCGCTGGAGATGGAGGAGGCAGGAGAAGGTTCTCCCTTTCTCAAGTGGGAAGTTTGCCTCTCTGGATGGATATTCTGTTCCATCCTGCTCCTCTCAAGGAAGCCATAATCGGGACATTTTCTTATTTTCTTCCTTTCTTTCTTCCTTCCTTCCTTCCTTTCTTTCTTTCTTTTTTTTTCTTTTTTCTGCTGTTGTTAAAAAACATTTTTTTAAAGCAGTTGTAGTTTTACCAAAACATCATTCCTCAAGTACAGAGTTCCTATATGCTCCCATACAGTTTTTCTTATTATTAACATTTTGCATTAGTGTGGCACAGTTGTTAAAATTGGGGCATTTTCTTTTAATGCCATCTTCTGACTTAAAGAAAGTAGAGATCAATTCTTGCGGTTTTTAACATTCCTTTCCCCAGACATTCAGAGCAAAATGCCTTAACAGCTCGAGCAGAGGCTTGTCAGCAGGTCCTGGGCTTCAGGGAGTGGCTGCAGCCTGGCTCAGACTCAGGTATGTGGGTCCATGCAAATGCTGGGGGTGTTTGCAAGCCTACGCTCACCTTTGCCATATCAGAAAGCAGACCCCAGGGGCCCAGCTCCTAGGGCTCCAAAGTGGGGGATTGTCTTCTGAAGGAGACTTCATGGAGCCCATGTGATCCTGCCACAGTCCCTACCCCCTGTGGAGATTCACTTTTCCAAGGAAAAAAAAAAGTGGAGGTCTTTTCCAAGGAAGGGAACTCAGCCTGGCTTGCCCTGTTTCCTAGAGTCTTTTATCTCAGTATGAACAACACCCCAACCCTGCTTGACCCTAGAGGTGGAAGCTGTCCCAGGTTCCTCCTCCACAACCGTGTCTTGAAACATAAGCAGAGTCTACTAGTTTAGTTTCCTAAGCTAAATCAAATATTTGAAATAGTATCTTTTTCTCCACCCAGTGAAGGCAGCAAGCATGATGATCAGTACACAGATCTCACCGCACCACCAGATAAGCCACTTGGATCTCACCCACGAGCCGTGTGGACTTGGGCAAGTTGACGGCTCAGAGCTCCGACTTCCTCATCAGCAGAAGTGGGATGGGAATCTCTGCTCACAGAGCTGTTGAGTGAATTAAACAGACAGCACTTCCACGGTTCCTGGAACATAGAAGCACTGCATGAATGTTAGCCACGATTATACTTTGATACCCCAAAGCTTTGGGGGCCTCAGTCATTCACTGAACAATATTTATTGGGGTGGGGAAGCTCCGTGGACCAGTCATGGTACAGGGCACCGGGGATCCAGTGGTGACAAGACCTTGCAAATAACTGGCACGTGGTAGGTGCTCAGTAGATATTCTGTGAGTAAATAGCAAAGTTAGATGTGTGATGTTTATGATGGGGACATGTGAGGAGCAGGGCTCTAACCTAGTCTGGCCCACCTGGGGAAGAGATGCTAAGGTGGAGCCTGGAAGGATAAGAAGGATTCAGCCAAGTCCTTCTCAGAAACTTTGAATGGACATTCTCTGAGAGCTTAGTCAGACTAGGGCGTTATTCTTGGTTTGGAGGGTAAATCATTTCAAAAGGTCAAGGTTCAGGTACAGAGCAGACCCTGGAATTACTTTTCCAGGACTGGTTAACTTCCATTCTCTCCTCAGTAACTTTCAGGGGAATGAAGCCACAGAATAGTCTCCCTCCCTTGCCTGTTCTTCCCCTCCCCACCCCCACCCCCAATCCAGGGGCTCCAGGGCTCTGCTCTTAAATGCTCACTGGCGGGGAGTCAGGACCCCAGTCAGGAACAGTCAGGCATTATCTCACTACATGCTTGCTTTTCACAAAGGCCTCTTGGCACTCACCTGCCAAAATTATTTTTTCCCAATTTGAAGCACAAAATGTTAAATAACTTACCGGAGCTCATATAGTTAGAAACAGCAAGGTCGAGATCCAGATCCACTTAACTGGATCCTGAGGGAGTGAGCTAAGCCCCTGAGCCATCCATGTCTCAGCAAGACCAGCACACCAGTCTGCAAAGTTTCCCCGTTCACCTCTGAGCTTATCTCCGACCCCAACCCTTCAAGCCTTCATCGCTGCTGGGACATTTCCCTTCCCAGTGTGAGGGCCACACCCCAGAGACAACTCACAGGCCCATGGAGTCGAAAGCACTTGTCTTCCTGACAGGCTCGGAATTGTCCCCAAAGGGAAGTCAAATATCCCATCTTGTGAGAAACCCCTGGGACCGGCAGGCATGTCTGTTCTGGTGCTTCAGGGACAGGGGTGGGACAAAGCCCGGTGGTGCCCAGGGGCATGTTAGGGGACAGGGCAGGCAGGCTGCTTCCTGGGTGCTGATCCATAAGGGGCTCAAAACACTCCTGAAGTAAATGTGGTGCCAGTTAACTCAGGTTGCTGCACATGTCTTTTCTCAGAACTGTGTTGTGAGAGTTGGTCCAGCTACTGCCAGAGAAAACAAAGCCACTGAGTAGGAATAAAATATATATCTATCCCTAGCCTACATATTTCTATTGAAAATTTGGTCATAGGCTGCCTGGTACAACTTTGACTGGATTTCCAACTTTGAGACTGACAGTCACGGAAGTGGGCGCTGCCGTATGGCAGGAGCTATTTACTGGGAGTAAGTGGTTTGTTATCAGAATGTAAAGCATTTTGATGTGACAGTGTTGGTTGGTGACAGTGTTGGTTGTGAGCTGCATTAGTTAATGAAAGTCTAGACTGCTGTAACAAAGAGATCCAATGATGATGTAGGGCAGGGGTCAGAACACATTTTCAGTAAAGGACTAAAGTAAATATCGTGGGCTTTGTGGGAGTAGGTCCGGAGGAGAAACATCTAAAGAGATGTCACCTCACTCCAACACAGGTGTCAGGGTCGCCAACAGAAGCACAACTCACACAGGCTCTGGTGGGAAGGTATTTTACTCACACAGAGTAGAGAAACAGCAAGGTCAGCCTCACCAGTGGACATCGGTTCCCCAGAGCCAGCAGGTCTCAGTTCTGACCAACACAGGGAGATGATGTACCCACAGCACCTTTCTCTTGTGTTCATGTCCTGCCCTTGTGGAGGAACTCTGCTCTCTCCCCACCAGGGACATCTATACCACTGGGCTGTGAGCTGGATGTCATAAAACAAGCCACCAGAATCAGCTATCTCCAGGGAATGTTTACACGTGCTCAGGATCAACTGTCTCCAGGGAATGTTTACACGTGTTCAGGACAAAAGACAAAGGGGGAAGGAATGTACTGAGTCCCCTTATCTACTCGGGGATTGGGTTTTATCCCCCCAGGCTGACACAGCTGGTCCTGAGCCCAGGATGTTTTTGTGGGTTCCAGGGAAAGGCGGCAGGCCACACTATGACTGTCTCCTTCCACAGTGAGTCATCTGATCTCTGAAGCAACTACTCAACTCTGCAACTACTCAACTGCTCAACAACATGGTAGCACCATGAAAGCAGCCATAGATAATACATAAATGAATGAGTATGGTTGTGTTCCAGGAAAGCACTATTTACAAACACAGGCCAGATTTGGCCTGCAAATCCTAGTTTGCCAGCCCTCTTGTAGCTTAAAGAATATAGAAGTTTATTTCTCTTTAGTGTGACACGGATGAAGTGAGTGGTTCTAGTAGGCTGGTCAGGACAGTTGTTTAGGGACCCAGTTACTTCCACTGCTTTGCTCGGCCATCCCCTAGAGGCCATGTTGTTCTCTGTAGGGTTGAAGCTGTGGGAAAAACTAAAAAGAGCTGCCCTAAGGCTTAGGCCTAAGGGGAAACACATGCCTTCCGCTCACATTCCTTTGGTCAGTACTTAGTCCTATGGCCACACAAACGGCAAAGGAGGCTGGGGAAGGTAGTCTGTTTGTATGCCCAGGAAGAGAGGAGGGTGCTGTTTCAGTGTGGCTAGGAGTCTCTGTCACGCCTAACAGCCTCCGTTTTCCCTTCCCCCTTCTTCTCATTGCCTCCACTTTTTGTTCAGGTGTCTACACTATCCCACTCCTTCTGCTTCCCCATATGGTGCAGGGGAAGTGGACTCCCCTCTATGTGAGGTTGGCCTGTTGGTCTAAGGGTAATCCTGAAGGCTTTGCTACAATGATTGGGTCAGGAACCCAGGCCTGAGCCTATTAGTGCAGAGCATTTTTCCTGGCCACAGGGTTGATTTGAGAATGAGAGAACGTGTCCCTAATGAGAACACTGATTTGTTAGGGGCATCTGGAAAAGAGGCGTCCTTTTCCTTGAAAGAAGTCATTCTCTTCAGAGGACTGTGGTGGGAAGCCTGGGGTCCCTGGAGCCATTTTGCTCCTGTAAGATGAGACAGCCTGTGCATGAAGCCAAGGCTTGGAGAAACCACAGCCAAGGGAATTGCTGGGAATGGAGCTGAGCTGCTAGACAGAGCAGATCCTGCAGCCTGATCTTCCTCTGCTTTAGTGGATCTGTGAAGCCATGAATTTCTTCATCATCAAGTTGACCGTTTCTTCACTGTTTAGATTTTTATAGCTACAAACCACCTGACTGATGCATCTCCCAAGAAGTTGTCTAGTTTCAAAACTGCAGGAGAAAACAAAAACCAACAAAGCCACAGAAAAGTGGGGAACATTTTGCTGACATGAATCCTGGAAAAAAAAACTAAAACAAGCTTTGAGCAAGATTTTGTAACTGTATCTATGGGTACATCTCTTCTGATGAGTGTGAATGACTAATGCTCTGAAATGCTATGCAAATGGAAAAATTGAAAAGAAAAACAAATTTGATTAGGTTAAAATGGTTTGTTACAGCCCTTATTTTGACCTTAAAAAAAGATTTTTATTGGAAGGAAAAATCAGGTTTTCTTATACTCTCACTGAGTAAATGCTGAATGGATATGTAAGGAAGAAGAACCAAATGGCAAGCCTCCCCAGGACTTTCACATGTCCCATGTGCCTCGACTGATGAAGCCTGAGGGTTGGGCTTGGAGGTGCCCCTCTGAGCCACAACACTGTTTGGCAGAAAATGCCCTGAAACAAACGGCAACCCTGGATTCTTTCCCAGCTGAGTTTTCCTAGGAAAAACCTAACTTCTCTGGGCACCTATTTCCTCATCTGTAGTATGGGTTTCCAATGTCTTTTCTGTCCACCCCACAGGGATGATCATGAATGAGAAAATGCTTTGAAAACTGCAAAGCACTGTGCAGACTTGAAGGTTCCCAGAAGGAAAATTATTAACCCAGCCTCCGTTTTAAGTTCAGAGGATGGGGTTAATCCTTACTTTTACAGATAGCCAGGCCTGCCCTTTAGACTTCAGTACAGCCCAACTGCTGGTCCCTGGAGATGGGCTCCAGACTGCCCCTGACAGCCGCTGATCTGAGTGTGTCCCAGGGAGAAGGAGATGGGCTCCCGGTCCTTGATTCCCCTCCGAAACAGGTGGATCCTAACTTGGGGCTTGGTACATTCACATACATTGTCTGCAAAGTTTTACAACTGTCCTGGGAGAGACTCACCTCAATTGAGAGGGGAAATAACCAATTAACAGAGAATTGAGTTCCCAGAGAACTGAGTTACTGAGTGTTACACAGCCTGTAGGTGGCAGAGCACAGATTTGAATGGTGGACCTGTCTTGGTCTGAGAAATGCTCACTATTATTCCATACTGCCTTTGTCCCCTAACCTTGGACTCTTCTTCCCGCCATGTTCCTAGGTCTCTGGGTGCTCCTGCCTTCTGTTCCCTGGTCTGTGGTCCTTGGCATTTTGGTGTGCGAGTATGGGTGTCCAGGAGAGGCTCAGGTCTTTGTGAGTAAAGACAAGGGTTGCAGTGGCAAGCCTTGGCAGTCCACGGGGACGCTGCTCCTTGCTTGTGCACCTTGCTCTTGCCCTGCCTTCTGACCTGCCTGCAGGGGTAAACATTGACACTGAAGAGGTTGCAGTTGCCATAATTCTTTAGTAAAATAATTTTCCATTTGTTAGTCATGAGGAAAGAAGACCCCCCTGGAGGTAAGAAAGTGTCTGTTGGTGGGAAAAGGGAGCTTCCCATCTTCCAGGCGTCCAATGGACCTATGGAGCCTTCGGCTCGGGCAGGGCACTGCCACCTTCGCCTCTGGGTCCAGAGCCTGCCACACCCAGCAGATGCTCTGGGTTCATTTGTGAAATGAGTGAATGTGTGAATGATGACTGCTGAGAATGACTGTCCCACCCTGTGTCGCCTCTGGTGCCCCCCAAGTTGCCCACATCCTCCAGCTCTCACTTTTCTTCCTCAGGGCCCCTCCTCCATCTCCTCCTAGTCTCCCACCCACTGACCTCTTAACCTGTCTGACTTCATCTCCCTCCGCCTGCCCCTCCGTATGCCCTCTTCCTTCCCCTGTACCACCTGCCCCGTGATAAGAGCTGCTGGCTGTGCCCAGATAATACTCCTTTCTGGTGTTTCCCTATCCGGTGACCTCACTGGGTTGACTAATTTGACTTAACCTTTTCCCTCCTTGTAAAAAGATGAACTTCTATAAATTGGAATCCTTTATTTCAAAGTAGCTCCGGGAGAGAGACTTTGGACCTCAGCTGTCCAGAAGGGAGTTGGGAATGAAAGGCCCTGTCCAGGCAGGGATCCCCTGAGCCTTGCCCAGGGAAGGAGATGCCACGGTCCCTGATCTGGTGGTTTCCACAAGGAGTCTGCCTGCTGCCCTGTTCTCTTTAAGGGGAAATCCGAATGAGAGTGTGGAAGAGCTTCCTGCTGCACTGTAAGTGTCCCCAACCCTCTGGCTTTTGCCTGGCCCAACCCCTGGCTCTCTGTAAAGTTCCAAGGCTATCCCTGAAAGTCCCAGGGTGTCACTCTGTGTGCTAAACAAGCCCCACCTGCCCCTTTTCCCACTGCTTTCCCCTCCAGGGCTCTCCCCTGAGCTGTTCCCGTCACTCCCAATGGGCTCCGCCACCTCCCCTGTCTGCTGCTTCTGGATGGGGCCCTGCCGGAGGCCTTCTGGGCTCCCATGCTTGGAAACATCTTGAACAGAGCTTGGACTCAAACTTGGTCTCCCTCCACCTGCATTTCTGAAATAGCTATAAAAATGTAGTGGATTTAGATGGAGTTATATTTGCTGAGCAACTACTCTGTTTTCAACACTTTCATATGAGTTTCCTTGTTGAGCATTCACCAAATCCTCAAAACCCCTGGTGAGGTGGGTATTAGTGGTGTTTAAAGGAAGGAACAGGAGCTCAGACTAACTGCAGTAGGAAGACAGTTTATAGAAAGGATTCATTGCAGAGACTGCAGCCAGACAACTTAGGAGTATTTTTAGAAGGGGGATAAGAGCAGGGTTGTGTCCCTGGCTATCACCTGCACTGCCCCAGCCCCTCTACTGCTCCATGTGCCTGTGCCTGTGCCTCTCCTGTGCAGCACTAGCTGCACTCCTGACTCAAGGGAATTAATTCATAGGCTGGTCTCAGGCTATCAGGCCCCCAAGGTTGTCCACGTCCTAATCCCCAGAGCCTGTGCATATGTTTCCTTACATATTGGGGGCATGGGGGGGGGTATGCATGTGATTAAGATGTATTAAGATGTGATCAAGTTAAGGATCTTGAGATGGGAAGATTTTCTGGATAATCTTGGTGGACCCAATGTAATCACAAGGGTTCTCAAAAAAGGAAAATAGGAGGTCAGAATCAGAGAAGGAAGTGTGAAGACGGAAGCGGAGGTGAGGCGGGGGAGGGATGTAGAGAGAGATTCGAAGAAGCTATGTTGCTGGCTTCAAAAATGTATAAGGGACCATGAGCCAAGGAATGCAGGTGGTCCACAGAAGCTGAAAAGGCAAGGAAATGGGTTCTCCTCTAGAGCCCCCAAAAGGAAGGCATCTGCTGACCCCTTGATTTGAGCCCAGTGAAAGCATTCTGGACTGCTGACCTTCAGAGCTGGAAGACAATAAATTTGTCTCATTCTAAGCCACTCAATTGGTATTAATTTGTTACAGCAGCGAAGGAGACAGAGTTACAGAGACAAGGTCAAGTGGTAGTGAGTTTTGGAGCTATGAAGTCAAGTTGAGCCTATAAATGCAGAGGAAGCAACATTGTCTCAAGAAAACCTTCCCTGACACTCCTCCCACCTTTTATTTTACAGTTTCCCTCAGGATCCTACAGCACCAGAGCTACCAGCGTCACTGCGTGGCAATCCCTAATGACTTGCCAGTATCCCTCATCCAGATAGAACTTCCGTGAGAGGGCAGGGTCTTTTTAATTTTTATGTGATAACATATAAAACACAAAATTTCCCCTTTTAACCACTTTCATGTACAGTTCCATGACATTATTTACATACACAGTATTCTGCTACAGTCACAAACATCCATTACCAAAACCTTTGCACCATCCCAAACAGATACTCTGCACCCATGAAGCTCCCCATTCTCCTACTCCCCAAGCTCTGGTAACCTGTAATCAACTTTATGTCCTTATGAATTTGCTCATTCTAGGTATTTCATGTAAGTGAAGTCACATTATATGTGTCATTTTGTGCTGATTTATTTCACTCAACATGATGCCTTCGAGGTTCATCCATTTTCACCTCCTTATGACCGAAAAAGATTCCATTGTATTATAAACATTTTGTTTATTCATTCTTCTGTTGGTGGACACTTGGGTTGTTTCCATCTTTTGGCTATTGTGGATAATTCTGCTATGGACATTGGTGTACAAATATCTGTTCAAGTCCCTGCTTTCAATTCTTTTGTATATATACTTAGTAGTGGGATTGCCAGGTCATATGGGAATTCTGCGCTTAACTTCCTGAGGAATTGCCAGACTGTCTTCCATAGCAGCTGCACCATTTTTCATTCCCGTCAACAAAGCTTGAGGGTTCCTATTTCTCCACAGGAGATGGCAGGACCTTGGAGACTCATTTTTGTGTCCCCGATGCCTAGAGTCAAGCCTGGCACATTATAAGGGTTCAGATATTTGGTGACTGAATGACTAAAATCCCTGATCTTAAGAGATTGTAAAGAATCATGGTAATAGCTGGCCTTTATTAAGTTCTTATTGTGATTAAGAGCTTTACTTCACTTATCCTCAAATCAATCCTATGAGGCAAGTGCCATTAGGATCTCCACTGCACAGATGAGCAAAAAGAAGCTCAGAGCGGCACAGATCTACCCAGCACAGAGCCCAAGTTCAAAACCTGTGCTGTCCAATATGGTAGCCACTGGCTACGCATGGCTAGTTAAATTCAAATAAATTAATATTAAATAAAATACAAATTCAGTTTGTTGGCCACACTAGCAACCTTTTCATTTTCAGTGCCCAACCACTACACGTGGTTGCCAGTGGTTACCATATTGGACAGCACAGCTATGGCACATTTTCACCATCATAGGAATTTCTGTTGCATAGCGTTGCTCTCAACCATTCAGCTACAGCCTGTTGCTATATCAAATACAATATTTCATTTCAAATCTTTGATTGCCTTGAATAACAAAAGCAGACCCAGCTCTTCATCTTTCCAAGGTAGGAGTGTGGGTGGGGATCCCTCACTGGAAGATGCAGGACAGATACAGGCCGAGTCTGCCCCTTGCCGGAATAGATCTGATAAAAATGGTGACTTCACGGGGAGGCTTGAGTGGCTGGATTCTGGGACCCTTCTGTAAGGCCTCCTTTAGTGGCAGCTCTCCCTCTTTGGGGCCCTGAGAGGGCGGCCCTGGAGCTTCAGCTTCCCCTTTGATAAATTAGGACTTGAACCTACCCTGTTTTCACGGGTCCCACATGCTTATGTTGTAACTAGACCACCAGCCCTTTCCAGAAGCACCGTGGGGAGGGGACAGCAACAACAACAATAAAATAGCATAACTGAGCACCTACTGTATACCAGGCATTGCTGAGAGCTGCTTTATAGACATCCTCTCAGTTAATCCTTGCAAATAGATATTGTTATCCCACTTCACAGATGAGAAAACTCAGACCTGGCGAGGCCAGGTGGCTTGCCCAAAGTCACGCCCAGGGTGTGGCAGAGCTGGGACATGAGCTCTAAACGACTGACCACCATACCTCTTGAACGCACTCTAGGGGACTACACAGTCCCTCCAGACTCCCTCAGCTACACAGTCTGGGGGAGCTGTTCCCTGCAAGTTTCGTGAAGTGGAGGGGAGGGGAACAGCCAGTGTGCCGCCAGTCCTGAGAGTCCCCCAGCCAGGCATGGACCTGCGGCCTGGGCTGCTTCCCCGGGTGGGGGAGAGAAGCTGCGGGGGCTGAGTAGGCAGCTGGTGGAGACCTCCCTCCACCCACCCAGCTGCAGAGATGAGCTGCTCTCTGGGGCCCAGCCTGGAGAGGGCCTGCCTCAGGCACCAGGACACATGAGCTCCCCCGGGTGTGGGAGGGAGAGAGGGGCTTCTAGGGACCCTCTGTGACCCAAGACTATACAGCAGGAGGGGAAAATCCCAGACCAGTAACAGCCTGTGGTTTCTTGGGGGAAACCACGGAAGACTCATAGCTTAGGATGGTAAAACCCACAATCCTACCACACAGGACATGGCCTGGGGCACTTTGGCTGCCAGTGCCTGTACTGGCCTGAAACTCCACTGGCAGCATCTTCCTGTGGCCATCAGCTCTTCTGTCCATCCGTAAGCTCGCTGGGAGGGGCCGTGCTGCCAGTAGCCCTGGGGGGGAACCCTGGGGGCGGGGGTGCTTACTGAGGAAGGGGGGCTTCCATCTGCCCTCAGGCAGCTCCCACTGTGATGAGGAGCACGTAAAGCCGTGACACTGCCTGAGGGTGTGGGAGTGGGTCCAACAGTCAGAGGCTGGGAAGGTAAAGACCAACCAGCAAAGGAGAGGGAGAAGCAGTCTCCAAAGAGGTAGGAGGGACCCCAGGAGAGAGTGCTGGGAGGCGGGGGTGGGGGGTGGGGGTGGGGCAGCCGTGCCAGACTCTGCTGATGAGTGAGATGAGGGTGAGAACCGACCACTTCATGGGGTGACATGGAGGTTTCTGGGGACCCTGGGGACAGGGTTTTGTGATAGCAGTGGGATAAAAGTCCCACTGGACTGGCATCAAGAGAAAATGGGAGAAGAGGAATTGAGGATAGTGAGTATCAACAATGCTTGAAGAGGGTTGTTTTTCTTTTACAGCTTTATTGAGATGCCATAAAATTTGCCCATGTATGTAGTTCAGTGGTTTTCCGTGTATTAAGAGTTGTGCAGCCATCACCACAATCTAATTTTAAAACAATTTCAACACTCCCAATAGAAACTCCTATCTTTAGCTGTCAATCCTCTTCCAGCTCTTCCCCGGCCTTCCTCAAGCCCCATCCCTGGCCCTGGCACCCACGAACCCACTTTCTGTCCCTATGGATTTGCCTAGTCTGGACCTTTCACATAAATGAAATCATAAACTGCATGCCCTTTTGTTTCTGGCTTCTTTTTCGGAGCATGACGTTTTCAAGGTTCATCCAGGTAGCATGTATCAGTACTTCATTCTTTTTATGGCTAAATAATATTCCATTGTGTAGATATACCACATTTTGTTTATCCCTTCATCTGGATGGACATGTGGGTTATTTCCATTTTGGGGCTATTATGAATAATGCTGTTGTAAACATTCATATACAAGTTTTTGTTTGGACATCTGTTTTCCTTTCTCTTGGAGAGATTTACTGTAAAGGGAAGGAAGAGAGATAGGGTGATAGCTAGATGAAAAAAGAATTTTTTTTTAAGATGAGAGAATGATCCAACAGAGAGAAGAAAATAATGAAACAGTTGAGGGGAGAGCTACCAGAGCCCCCCATGGGTAGGTGAGAGGGCGGCCCCTGGTGCGTCAGCTGGGAGCCTTGACTGTCAGTCTGTAGCCGTGGAGGGAAGGTGGGGTCTCTGGGAGACAAGGAGTTTAGAGCTTCTGGAGGTTCTCTTTGTTTCCCAAACCTGTCCTTTTTGTCATATGTGTGACAGCAGAGGAGGCTGTTTCTATTCCTCCTTCTTTCTGACCCTTTCTTTGCCTTCTCCTTCCCTTTTCCCCTTTGTGTTTCCAGTCTGTCTAACTGTGGGAAATCCTCAATCTCATTTCTTACTCCTAAATCCTTCTTTCTCTGCCTCAGAGATTTCAACCATTCTTGTGAGTTTGTTTTCTCCTTTATGCAGAACTCCCTCATCTCTGTCTCCCAGAGAGAGATGCGAACCTGCTCAAAATGCCAACTCCTACCCCCACCCCCATGTAACCCGTCAGTTCCCAATCAGGATCACAAAGCCCCTAGCCCCAATCAAAACAAATTCCTTATTTTCCATAGCCACTAAGCCTGACACAGTTAATCGATTCGTTCATTTATTCATTCATTTACTCAACATTTATGGAAGGCCTTCCAGGTCCTGGGCACCCTGCTAAGTGCTGGAAATCTTGCAGTCACCCTTCATTCCTTCCTCTTCATTTGCCAGTCAATAACCCCACTGTGCTGGTTTTCCTCCATGTCCCCTGAGTCTTCACTGCTTCCCCTGGTTGATCATCCCTGGGTCTTGCCATTCACAAGCCTGGATTCCAGAGACAGCGGATCTGAGTTCAAATCCTGACTCTGCCAATTTCTCAGTGTGTCTTTGGGCAAGTTTGTAACTTTTCCAAGCCCTGTTTCTTCATGTGTAAAATGCAGGTGCTAACATCTATTTCACAGGATCATTGTGAAGGTTGAATGTGACAATGCATTACAGGGCTGGGTACAGTGCTCAGGACAAGGAAGTATCCAGTACCTGTTAGCTGCTGTCATCATCATCATTATTCCTAATTATATTAACATATAATTCCTCTGCCCAGAAGTCTTCAGTGGTCCCCCTTACCTTCAGGGAGGAACTGCTCCTTGGCCTGAACCCTTGAGGCCATGACTTACCCGTGTAGACCCACCACCATCCAGGCCCCAACATTAGCTACCTTCTGAGGCTGATGAGTTTCTTGGTTCTTCCCAAACCTACCCTCCTCATCCTCACTCCCTGACGTTGCTAATGAGTGGGGGTGTCTGGCCTCTGGTGGAATTGAAGGCTCCTCTCCTCTCTCTGCACGACCCCCCTCCCCACTGCATCCCCAGCCATGGAGCTGGCTGCTGGGCCAGTGAGGGGAGGCTCTGCATCAGGATAGTGCTGGGTGAGCACCAGGATGGGGCTTTTTCACTCTCTTTTGTTTTCACAAGGCCAGACTGATAACCTGAGTCCAGGCTGCAAGCAGGGTATGTGGTAAGGATGGGTAGCTTGGTCAGCACTGCACTTCATTCCAAATAAGTCTGCAGGTAGCTAGGGGTTTAATAACTTAATAAATTAAAATATATGTGTACAAATTATACAACTGTATATACGGTCAGCATTGTTGGAAGGAGAAGGAAGCAAATATTTACTGAATGCTTCCTGCATGTTAAACACTTGTGAGAACAGTATTCATTTCATTTCAATTCTATAACAACCCTGTCTGGTAGCTATTGCTCTAGCTTTACAGTTGAGGAGACTGAGGACCAGAAAGGTTAAGTAAATTTCCCACAGGCACACAGCAAGTAAATTATTAAGCTGTGAATTCAAACTCAGGTCTTTGGACACCAAGGCCAAGGTCTTTGTGTTACACTACAGAGGCCTTTGGAGTTAACATCTTGGCCGGGGGTGGGGGGAGTGGTGAGGAAGGGGGGCATGTTCTTCATGGTCAGAGGAGGTTTTCTGAAGCTGATGACTGAGCTTGAGCCGGCTTGTGAAGGAGGTGATGTGGCCAGAAGTCTATCCATAAAGCTCTACATACCTCCCTCCTGACATTACCCTGGAGACATTCCAGATTTATAGAATTCTTAAAACTATTTACTTGTCCAAGAGCCCAAGACAGAGCCTTTCATGGGGGAGTGGGATGTTTCTCTTCTTCCATTTTGGGAAACAAGGAAGAGGATGGGCGCCACTCCCCAGAGCATCCGGGGCATCCTGGCACTCTTTTCCCCTCTCTGTCTGGCACCAGGTTGCACCTCAAGCCAACATGTGTGTGCTTGGCTCTGGGAGACATGAGTGAGGCTAGTAGTCCCCAGCCTCCTTCAGCACGGCACCCTGACAGCCTGCCAAGGTCACCCCCTCCATCCCATCCCACCATCCCCCACGCCCCAGCTTCCAGAACCCCTCTTGGCCAGCTGCCTCCCACGCAGGGTCGGGAGCGGCAGGCACCTGGGGCCACCTGGTTCCGCCTTCACTGAGGGAAATTCCACGAGAGGAGGGAGGCATTGCTAGACAGCCTGCTCTACTCTCCACCGACCAGCGACCGGTCAGTGGCATGTGGCAGCTCAGAGCCTGTGGCAGCCTGGAGCAGCTTCTCCAGTCCTTGGCTCCCACTCACCCGCACAGGCAGCTTTCCCACCCCAGCCTGGTGGCTCCAAGTCCACTCCACCTCCAGAGCCCCAGGGCTGGCCCGTGGTGGAGTTGCTGCTACCATGAGCACTTGCTCCCCAAGCGTTCCTTGAAGCACGTGAGGATTGGATGCATTGCTCGGCAGTGGAGGTGGGAGGGGAGTTTGGGAGAGAGTGTGGTCTTAGAGCCGTGCATTTGGGCACCACCCTCTGTTTCTGCACCAGGCCCCACAGACACCTCCCATTATGCTTTTCCCCTGGAGCTGAGGATTGTTCCTGAGGCTCATTCTCAGGCTGTTAAGTCACTGGACAGTCTCCAGAGATGACCCCATCCCACTTCCTCCCATAAAACAGAGCTATAAACTGTTGTTCCTGCCCTCCTCTGGCCGCAGGCCCACTGCCTTCTGAGCCTTGGGTTCAAAATTGCCAAGCAGCTCTCAGAGGGACCTCAGCTGTCTGCACCCTGTTTTCTTCCCCATCTTCCCCATCTCATCCTAGACCCCAAGAGGAGGGGAAGGGATGGGACAGGGAAAAGGGAGAAGCAATGGAGGGTATTGGAAATTGTTCTAGTTTTACAGGTGGGGAAACTGAGGCCTAAAGCTGAAGCGTAATATTATCGAAAGCCTTGTACCAGGAGCTGGGTTATATACACTAGTGCCTGTAATTCTCCCCCATGTTTCTAGGGCACATACCGTCATGCTAGTTTTACAGTTGGGGGAACCACGGCTCAGAGGGTTAGGTAGTCACACAACCAGAAAGGGCTGGTGTGGGGTCCACCTCTGCCAGTGGCATCTTGGCACCTCCACCCCAGCCCTGGGGCCATCATGCAGGCGCTTTGAGAATGAGCCTCAAAGTGCACCCTGACCACCAAGCCCCTTGGGTGGGTGCTGCTATCCCCAGGTGGGACGCCGTACAGGCACTGAGAGCGTGGGCTCGGAACCGGTCAGCTCCGCATGCGCTGCGGGCAGAGGGCCTCCAGCCAGTGTTTACCTCTCTGAGCCTCACTCTCATCGTCATGAAAGTGGGTCTAATAATAGTACTAAATTATAGGGTTGTTGGAAAGTTTAATGAGCTAATGTAGGGACGGGCCCAGTGCCTGGCAGGGGTGGCTCAACGTGGGAACTGTTGTTACTCTTGTCATGCACGGCCCCAGGCTCACGCGCCACCATTCTCCCCTTAGTCCACCCTTTCCCTTCCCTCGTGGTGACATTTCCCCTCCAGGGAGACTTGGCCTTGGGCGACAGGCCAAGTGTCAAGAGGGTTGACCCTGGTAACATTTTATGAGTGTCACCTCCTGACCTCCAGGGGCCCCACGGCTCCTTCCCACAGCTGGGCGGCTGAGCCCTCCCGGCCCAGGAGGAAGGAGGGTCACTGAGGTACAGGACGTGGGTCTGGCTGCTCCCCCACCTCCTCATTTGCTCTTAGCTCCCTCAGCCTCTCTTCTCAGCAGCTGCAAGCTGTTGGGGTGAGGAGGGACACAGAGCTATCGAGGACAAGGTGAGGTCTGCAGGTGCCTGCGTGACGGTTTCCTTGCCTCTGATTTAGAGCTGGCCCTGATCTCCAGGAAGACCAGGGAAGGACGCGGAGGGCCCCAGGCTCCTGGTTCTCTTTGCCAGTGGGGCCGGAGACTGTCCTCCCCTCCTCAGACTAAACCCTGATAACGAGTCCCTGGACCACAGCGTTGGCTGACTCTCGGTCTGATAACTTCCTCTTTTGCCCCAACCAAAAGTCTCCTCTTTTGGTGTGAGGGAAGCAGTCTGAGATACAGGAGGGCCTGACTGGGCCCGAGAATAATTGTTTGGGAGCATGACATGCTGGTCTGGCGAAAAGGGTGATTCTTTCTCACTTCCCACCCTTCCAACAGCCATGCTCTAGTGGCAACATGTCTAAGGGAATTATTATTATTATTATTTCCATTCAGGATATAATTATAGCAGCTCCAAAAGCAAAGCCTCACACCCTTGGCATTGCTGGGGAAATTAAGCATGTAATTATATCATGGAGTCATCGTATCCCACCTCCCTCCGTTCTCTCTTCTCTCCCCGCTCCAGCCCAGCCCAGCCCAGCCACGCTCCACCCACACACATTTTTATGGGACTTCTCTGGTTCTGGGCCAGTAAGATAATTTTGTCTCCCTCCTCATGTGCACTGCTTCTGGGAGTCCTCCCTTTGAGCTGCATCCCTAACCCGTCAACCCCTGTGGTTAGAGCCCTGGAGCTGAGCCTCTGGTCTAGGCAGGTCTTGCTCTGGATTCTCAGCCCGGGGAGCAGTCACAGAGTCCTTGGCCGGATGGGCCCAGTGCCAATGGCTGGTCCCTGGGGTGGAGGAGCTACAGGACCTGGGTGTATAGGGGCCTTTGAAGGATTCCTCCAGGCTCCTCAGTCCTCCCAGGGGCAGGGGAGGCAAGCTCAGGGATGCGGGTGCAGCTCTGGGAGGGCCCTGTGGCTGGCCTGTGCCTGGGAAGCCTGGCCATGGGTTCTTCCAGGAGTTGCCCAGAAGGGAGGGAGGTGGCTTCTCAGCTGGTTGTTGTGGATGCAGCACAGCAGCAGGGCTGTCGAGATAAGGCGCAGCCTCCCCACCCAGGGCCCCAAAGTGAAGATACCGGTAGCCTTTTACGCCTTCCTCGTGGGAGAGGGAGGGCGGGGAGGGTGCCTGCAGCCCTGTCTCTCTGTAGGACACATTCCAGAACCCCTGCCAGGCCCAGCAGGAAGGGCAGTGCAGCCCAGGGAGCCGCTGACTCCCGCCAAGATTCCTAGGATGAGGACTGCCTGTGGCCCCGCCTTTCAGCCACTTCACAGATGATCTTACGACAAAACCTTTTGATTCGTCTGTCCTTGGCCCTCATTCTGCCTCCCACTGAGTGTCCTCCTGTTTCAGCAAATCACCCAGGGGGTTCAGATGGTTGGTAGAACAGCAGAGCCTTGACTGATAGCTGGAGCTGCTAGGAAGGAAAGTTGCTGCTGGTTTTCAGTAAGCTTGTGAGTCTCCCGGGGCTGCTGTAACAAATGACTTCAGCAACAGAAATCGACCCCCTCACATTCCTGGACGCTAGACGTCCAAAATCAACGTGTCCCAGGCCCTGCTCCCTCTGCAGGCTCTGGGCAGAACCCTCCTTGCCCCTCCACTTCTGGCTGCGGCCTCACTCCCACCCCTGCCTCTGTCTTCACAGAGCCTTCTCTCTGCGTCATGCCTTCTCCTTGTCCCAAATCTCCCTCCGCCTCTCTCTTCCAAGGACACTTGTCATCGGATTTAGGGCCCACCTGCATAATCCAGGATGACCTCATCTTGAGATTCTCCATTTAATTATATTTGCAAAGACATTTTTTCCAAATAAGGTCACACTTGGAGATTCCCAGGGTCAGGATGTGGACATATTTTTTGAGGGTCTTAGCATTTGATCCACTGCATAAGCTGTCTTCTCTTTTTTCACCCTTCAGAGAATCTACAAAGGATCGGGTAAGGGAATAAAGTTTTAAATGTGCTAGCCAGTCAGAGGTATAACATGTTTACAAATTTAAAAGACCTGTTCTCTTTTCTTTATCCTCTCTGTTTCTGACTTTGTTCCCATTCCTTTTCTAACCCAGGTGCTAGGAGTGTTAAACAAGGGATTTACACATGAGCAGGGGATGCGGTGGAGGCATAGGAGGGAAATGGTCAGTCTATACGCTGTTATAAAGCATGAGATGGGACCACAAGGCCTGGGACAATTAATTCTGCCTGGTGTGGAGTGGAGGATCAGAGAAATCTTCTGAAAAGTGACACTTGGACTGGGCCTTGAGGGACAAGCTGAAGAGGGTACTCTGGGCTCCAGTAGGGTTGCCCGATAAAATGCAGAATGTCCAGTTAAATTTTAAATTTCAGATAAACAAGTAATTATTTTTTAGTACATGTCCTAAATATTACATGGGACATCTTTGTACTAAGAAGATATTCATTATTTATCTGAAATCCCAATCTAACTGAGTGTCCCGTATTTTTACTCGCTAAATCTGGCAAACTTAAGTGCAGGAAACAGCAGAAGCAAAGACAGAAGCAGGGCATTCATGGGCAGGAGCAACAATCCGGCTGCTTAAGAGCCACAGAGCCATGAACCGTCAGCAGCCAGGGATTGATTTCATCGGGCTGGTCCTAACTTAGTTCAGGATTGCGGAGCACCTGCCAGCAAATACCATGCTTGGACCATTGCCCTTAGCTGCTGCTCCAGCCCTTTCTTCCAGGGGCCCCTTGTCACCAGCTGGAGATAATCCAGTTTTAAGTATTCACAATTTCTGATTTTCTTTCCCAAGTACTGGCATGCAGCCCCTCTATCAGGTCAGCATTCATTCAAGCCATTCAACTTACAGTTACTGAATGCCCCCCAGGCACTGGGGACGGAGTGGCACACTGCACAGACAAAGCCCTTGAGCACATGGAATTTACAATGTCATCCTTTTCAAACCTCTTTAGACAGTATCTGTGAAGGGTGGGAGTGGATAGTAAAAAAATGCGTATATAAACACATACACAAACTAAATTTCTCCTGTCCTCTCATTATTTTTTTTAAACAATTATTTCACAGAAAGGAAAGTTCTGAGCCAGGGACCTCCACTGGAATTCTTACCTCCTTCTGCATTCCCAGCATGGCACTGGAACGATTGACTTCTCCCTGTTCTCGGTCATTCTCTCATGCAGGGGATTGAGAAGCTCCCGGGCGCAGAGCACTGTCAGGGGTTGTGGAGGAAGGAGGAAGGGGACTGCCCCAGCCCCCAGGTGGTAGTCTGATGAGGGCCACCAAGTGCACACTGAGAGCAAACACTCCCCACCCCAATCCCAAACCATCTCTAATAGAAATATTTAATTAGAAATGCAAATCGGTAGCAACGGTACAGTTACTTCCGTCAAGGCTAAGCATGGCCTCTGTGGGTTAAGCATGTCCTGTGCACTGAGCACTTTCAATGCCTTGTTCTATTGAGCATGTGCCCGGAGCACTCCTGTGTGGTCGATACTATTATTAGCCCCAGCTGACAGTTGAAGAAATGACAGTTCTCAGGGAGTGGGTGATTCGCACAGGGGCTAAAAGCTGGCAAGAGCAGAGCCAGGATTGTAGCTGAGGCTGCCACCCCGGAGACCTCACAAACTTAACCACACGGTGAGGGACCTGGAGGCATTGCCTGTGCCCCTGAAGCCTGGATTAGCCAGTGAGCAAATGCAAATGTGTGTGCATGTTCCTGAGGGTGTTTGCAGCCCACACCAGAGAACCGGTCTCAGCCAACCCCTTCAATGGCCTGGGGCAATCTCTGAGTCAACTGTCTAAAGGGTGGAAATGTAAACTTTTCCTCATAGTTCTCTCCTGCCCTGCAGAAGAATCACAGGCTGGTTTGAGCTGGTTTGGAATCTTTAGAGCAGAAAGTCCTAAAGCATTGCCCCCTGACCAGTAGTATCAGCATCACCAGGGAACATGTTAGAAATGCAAATTCTTAGGCTTCAACTGAGCTTTCTACTGAATCTGAAACTTCAGGGTGGGACCCAGCCACCTGTGCTTTCACAAGCCCTCCGGGGGACTCTCTGCTCCCTCTAGTTTGAGAACTTGTGTTCTGGAGGCAGCAAACCTTCTCAGCTGCTGCAACGTTCTCAGGGCCTTCGCTGTGTCAACCAGGGGCTGAGACTAGGGCTCCCTTAGCAGAGTGCCTGGCCTGTGACAGAGATCAATACATGTATTTTGGATAAATGGGGGAAAAAATGGTCTTCAGGGTCTCCAACCTCTGTTAGTGTGTTGAGAGGGGACGGTCACTAGGATGACAGCTTGGCTGAACTGCAATGTCAGAACCCACAGGGGCTCAGGCGGACCAGAAGCACCCTGAAGAGCAGAAAGGAAAATTTTTTTCCTTCCTCTTAAGTCTCAGGATGAATTCCATGAGAGGGGGCTCACCATCCTTCTGACCTTTGGAGTTTTAAGCAGGGGTTGTCAGAGAAGTTAAAAGTTAACACAGGGATAACTGGCTTATCTAGTGGTGTGTTGATAAACGGACTCACCGGATAGAAAGCTCTGGTTGTAGCATTTGCTGATTTTCACGGTGTAAATACTTCCACCATACTTCATGGTGAGCCAGAGGGAGCTGGCGCCAGTGTACCGCCGGCCCTTTCAAACTTTGCTAGTAACTTGTTTAAAACCAAAAGACTACTTATTTTTAAAGTATACATATGGGGTGGGGGTGGGGGATCAAACAGCACAGAGGGCTTAAAATGAGAAATCGATATATACCCTTCTCTCCCAACACCCTCGGCCCCCACCCCCACCCCCACCCCCAGAGGGAACCATCCTCTGGTTTCTATTTTTAGTTTTCTGTTTTTAATTCTCCTGATGGTCACTTCCATAGCTCCAAAGAGTGAGCTTAAACCAGCATTTATTGATCTATCATCCCTGAAGAGTGTCCACTGATGCCCTACTTTGAAAGACTAGGAACTTAGCTCATCTCCAGCACTTCCCATTCTCTCTATCCCCAGTCATGGTTATTTTGATGATACTTTGCAATTTTTCTATTGGTTACCTTTATGCCTTTAACTATTGACAGCAGACACTCATCTGTTCTAAGCACTTTAGTCATATTAACAAATTGAATCTTCATAGCAGCCGTCTGAGGTAGGTACTATTTTGATCCCATTTTATAGATAAGTAAACTGAGGTACAGAGAGGTTAAGTAACATGCCCAGGCTAGTAAAATTCAGAGCCAGGATTCAAACCCAGACAACATGACTCCAGAGTCCACACTTTTTAACCTCACAAAGAAAGGTTATATAAAGTTGCATAGCACTGGGGGAGAATACAGGGAGAATGATAATAGGAATATAAATATATTACCAAGCTATATCCTATTTGCTTTTACATCTTTAAAAACAAACAAAAAAACCCAGAAAACAAAACACAAGCCAGAGGAAGGATGATGTCTACAAAGCCTGCTTCTGAATGTCAGACAGCTAGAATGGCTTCAGGCCCTGCCCACTATTGGAAATATGGAGGGTGGGAGTTGCTAATGGTCTGTGGCCAAAATATCATTCATTTTTGCATGTGAAGACCCAAGGTGATTTCAGGAAGGTGTGTCTATGTACGTAAGGTCTTGTTCCCATCCATTCATCCTGTGCGGCACTTGGTGGACTCTTTCAAATTGTTATGTCTGTGTCTTTTTCCAGCTTTGGGAAAGCACCTTTCATTATTTCTTTGAGAATTTCTTCCCCTTCATTGTCTCTATTGGATGCTGGACTTTTTCATTGATTCTCTGTCTGTTTCTCTTTTTGGTTTATATTCTGGGAGATTTATTCACCTTTTTCTTCCAGTCCTTATGTCAAATATTTTATTTTGGCAATCATATTTTTAATTTCCAAGGACCTTTCTTCTACTTTAATTGTTCCATCTCCACATCAACCTGTCTTTGTTTTATAAATGCAATCAATATCTTCTTGGATTGCTTTGACATTACAAATTAGAATTATCTTTGAGTTCCCTGAATTAATTCCATTTCCTTTGGGGCCAGTTGTTCTGGTTTCTTACCTTGCTTTTTCTACTCCCTAATTTTCTGCATCCTTGAAGTCAGCTCACATTCAGCATTAGTTCATTGAGCCCCTGCTCTGTGTGAGGCACTGTGTCCAGGGCTGGGAATATGATGATGACAAAGTCCCTGTCCTCATGGAGCTTCTGTTTTACAATAGACTCTATCATGATAGATCACATTCACTAAGCATTGGATTACCCAATGTTTATAGCTTCCACACTGTGTTTAACATTTTGTTTTCTCATCTGTCACCTACTAGACTGTGAGCAGGAGTGTGAGAACAATGACTATGTCTTTTTATATATTTATCCCAAGGGGGCCCAGTATAAAGCTTGATAAAAGTTCAATAGATCTTGGTTGAATGGAACTGAATTAAGTTTTGCAACAATGATATGTTACAACGCGCACACCCTCTCACATACACACTCTAATGCTGCAGAAGTTTATGTGTCGGTGCTGCTAGAAGGATGGGAGAGACCAGAACCACATGGCATCCCTCTGGAAGGCTTTGCAGAGACATGAGAATCAGAGTAGCCCCAGACCCACTGCCATTCCCACTCACCCATCCACTCACTTTCTAAATAAACACCAAGGCCACCATTGCCTCCTCTCTCTCCAACAGCTACAAACTGTCACCTTTGCCTGTAGTTTCTGAGCACCCAATCTGCTGCCTAATAAAGCCTGAAAACCCAGTGATTCTATAATCATGATCATTACATATAACAATAAGGGCCAGGAATGCATTCACCAGCATTCTCAGGAGCTCCCTTGTCCTCCTGCTTTGCCAGAGTTGGAGGCCTCCTTTTGGAGGACAGTGGGCCATGGGCCCCAAACCCCATTCATTCATTTATTCATTAATTTATGCATGTGTTCAGTCATTCAGTCATCAACCCTTTATTTAAGAAACCTTGTGTGTTAGATTCAGGCTAGGCTCTGGAAACTTAAAAAAAAAGGTCGAATAAGATATGGTGCCCACTTCCCAGCAGTTCACAGTCTAGGAGACTAGAGTGTTGGTCATTTTTCTGGGAATGAGCAGTAGGACTTCTCTAAAAAGCCTTCCTTGCCAGTTCCAACTCCATGCTCCATTTAATTTAATGTCTGTTCTCGTGCCTGCCTCTGCACTGCCTCCTTAAGGTCAGAGCTGGTGTCACAGTCAACACTCAATAGACGCATGTTGGTTGAATGAATGAGTGAGGAGCTCTGCCTAGGATGGTGGGGATGTGCCCAGCATCTTCACCCTGAGGGGATCCATTTCCAACTCCCAAAGAACCACAGAGTCCCAGTGAGAAGTTTGTTTCCCTGGTGAGGATCTGCGACCCACAACAAGCCAGGAGAGACCGAAATTCTCTGCAGCCTCCCTACTTCCTCAGCAGCCCCCTCTCTACGGGAGGAGCTGGCTCTCCTGGCCCAGGCGCCCATCTGGGGAGGGCTGGGCTCATTAAAACCTGGATCAAAGACAGCATAGGAAATGCAGAGTGTCATTAAGGGGTGGGCCCAGACAGCCGGGACAAGGGGGTAAGTCTAGAGAGGAGGTGTAGGGTGGGTGAAGGGAGGCTCTAGGGTGCAAGGAGTTGCTGCTAATAAGTTTCAGGTTTAAAGAAAGAAAAGCAGGTGTTAGCATTAGGGCCAGGGCCGGGCCTCCCTGATGCCTGTTCTGAAGCCTGGGCTGTGGTAAGCACAGGGGAGGAGGCCCGGGCTCCCTCAGGCCTTCGGCCAGGTCTGGTCAGGGAGCCAAGCTGAGCTGTGAAGCCGTTGGCCAGTGGTGGGTGACGTTGGAATTCCTCATTTTCCTGGCTTCCCTTGTCAGAAGAAACCGGCCTGCCCCAGCCCCTGTCAGAGTGTAGGTTCTTCCATCTGCATCCATAGCAGGTAATGGAGACACCCTTGCTCTGGGAAGTCATCAGCCTTCTCTTACCCACGCTCTTGGGCAGTAGAGTTGGTCTGGGTGGACTCTGAGTTCTCTGAGGCAGTCCCGTTGCAGGCTGAGAACTAAGGCCAGGAATCCAGAAGAGGAGCCTTCCTCCTCCAGGATTTACAAAAGGGCTGCAGGAAACTGCAGGCTGTGGGGGGTTGCTCTGGGAGTGGAGGGCAGAATCTGAGGGCCAAGTGAGCCTGCAAAGCAGAGCCCCCCCTCCCAATTTCCCAGGGCTGCCCTTGGCAAGAACACAGTCAGGCAGGAACAATGAGAGGATGGGAGAATGTGCAGGGCCCCGATGTGGGGGAGTCCAAGGCTAGGACTTGGGCCCAGTGGTGGGCACTCATAACCAATTAGAATACAGGAGTCCCATCTGCACGGCCAAGGCTGCTGGGGCCTGTGCACGGTGTGGCCTGTGCCACAGGGTGTGCCAGGAAGAAGGCCGGGTCCTGGGTGGATGAGTGGCTCGGTGGTAGTGGTGATGGTGGTGGTGGGGGGGGGCGGCGCTGATGCCAGGACCCCAAGGCCCATCTGCCTGACAGACAGCCCTGGAGCACCCATGGCTCCTGGCCTGGGGAAGCATCACCCCAAGGTGACAAAGCTGTGCCAATGGGAGGCTCCTGGGGGGATCCAGGAGGGTAAGTGGAAAGGTTTCCTGGGGTTGGCAGAGAAGGTTGGAGGGGCCTGAGTGCAAACCATCCTGGGGATCTGATCTCGGCTGGGAAACCATGACCTGGCTTGCCATCAGGGGCTAGGGCAGCACAGATGGCAGTGGAGACCCAGGGATATTGCTCCTCAAAGACTCAACCCTCTGTCTTCATGTTGAAAAAAGCATTATCTTCAAGAAAAGAACAGTGAGTTGGGGAGTTCTCTCCATCTGCATGCTTTTCATAATCCCCCAAGAAACAGGCTTTCCCCCCTCCCTAACTCCATCTCTCCCTCCCCAGCAAGTCCACACAGCCTTGACCAGACAGGGGACTGCAGGGGTGTCCAACCCCGACCTGAGCCAAGGACAGGCACAGGGGAAACCCAGGCAGATCCATGTCAAAAGAGGATGACAGGGCAGCCCCTGAGCTCTTTCCGGTGGTAGCCCAGGCCAGCCTGCCAAGGCCGGGCGCCTCCCTGTCCAGCATGGGGCAACCCCCACTGGATATTTCTTTGCCTCCCTTTGTCTCCAAGTGTCTCCAAGGACAGGAGGGGCCAGAGCACCACTTCCTCCCCACTCTTGGAAACAACAAGCTCTAGACACCGCCCCATGCTGAGTATATACAATGAATGTATGTATGTGAGTGTGGTGCTAGTGTGCAAATATGTGTGTGGGTGTGATGTGTGTGCATGACAGTATGTGAATGAGTGTGTGAGGGTGTGAGTCTGTGTGAATGGGTGTGTGTGTGAACTATGTGTGAGTGGGTGGTGTGTGTGAGCAGTGTGTGCATTTGGGGGTCTGAGTGTGTAAGGAGGCTCCCTAGCCTGCCAGGCCCTGCTCTCCCTTCAAGGGACCCTTTGAATTTATCCTGATGCTCTCCTGGAGCAGTGGTTGTGGGGTGTGGACATGTTTCCAGAATGTCCAGCACTGGGCTTTTGGAGCCCCTTTCCCACCTCCCTAGAGAGAGAATCCTTTCCAGTTGAAAGTCTGATGGCGTCCAGCCCTTGCCTTTCCCTCTCTGACCCGATCCTATGAGTGAGTGTGGACCTGCAAGTGTGTGTAAGCTCACTGGGTGGTCACTGCAGGACTCTGCAGAGCTGACCCCAGGCTCCAAGCCTTCTGCCTGGATGGAGTACACAGATCTTACTGCTGTGGGTACGGGTGGTTTCTGCCTCTGCGGATGAAGGTGATGTTCCTGTCCACCACAAGTGAGCTGGGCAAGACATTTGAGTCTTTGTCTACAGCTTGGCTCCAGTGGCATGTGAGTGAAATTGTTGCCTTAAGCCCAAAGGCACCGCGTGGCCCCTCAGGAATCGAACCCACTGCCCTGGTCACTGCGGCCTCTGCTTCTTTCAGCCCTACTTGGGGTATGTTTGGGCTATGGAGTGGGGAGAGCTGGCCCATGGAGGCCCCAACCAGCTGACCTTCCTTCTCTTTGATTTCTATCCAAAGGCTCCTGTACACCACATTTTTAATTGTTCCTAGACAGTCTGTTGACAGGAGAAAGGAATCCCTGCTGGGTTAGGGCAGGGTGGAAGGATCCTGCTGCATGTGGGGTGTGCCTTGCTACAGAAACAGATTTTCAACCAAGAGAGCCCTGAGACCTCAGCTCGACCCATAATTGCATAGAACAGAGGTTAAGAGCTCAGCTGCTGGAGTCACCCAGATCTGAGTTTAATTCCTGGCTCTACTACTCATCATGCTGTGGGACCTTGGACAAGTTACTTAAACACTCTGAACCTCAGTTTCTTCCTCTGTGAAATGGGTATAATAATGCTACTTACCTTATAGAGGTGCTGTGAGGACTAGTCCAGCTTCAAAAGACTCTAACAGTTAGGTAATGGAGAAGACCAGTGATTTATGACTACAGTGGCAGAAGAGGCCCAGGTGGGTGACACTGATGCTTCTGTGTCTGGGAGATGCTAGATACCAGGCAGCTGCCTTCCCATCATTGTCTTCACACATTGGCAGTACCTTGGAGACCACTCGTCTTGGTGGAGGCCCAGAGAGGTGTCAGCTGCCAAGCTGGGCCTGGAATCCTGCCCTCCCGACTTGGTGGGACTCATTCTGGCAAATATTACAGTGATTAAGAGCACAAGCGTCTGGAGTCTGTCAGCTCTGGATTTGATTCCCAGCTTTGCAATTCAGTCACCTCACCTCTCTGTGCCTGTTCTTTCATCCCTAAAATGAGAATAACACTAGTTCAAACCTTGGAATTGCATTGGCCAATATGGTAGCTACTAGCTACGTGTGACTATTAATTTGAATTAAAATTCGATAAAATTATGAATTCAATATCTCATTTGCATTAGCCACATTTCAAGTGCGTGGTAGCCAGGTATGGCTGGTGGCACTGTATTGGAGAGCACAGTAGAGAACATGTCCACCATCGCAGAAAGTTCTACAGGTCAGTGCTGCCTTGGAGGGTTGTTTTGAGGTCTAAATGACACAATACTAATAACGTGCTTTGCTCAGAGCCGGGCTCTGAATAAGTGATACCAGCTGTCACTGCTGTTGTCAGAGTCTCCTGAGTGGTCGCCTCCCAGATAAGGGTGGCCTAAAGGCCAGTACATTCCTTGGAACTGTGGCCATGGCTCCCTCCTGGAAGCACTACGGGATTTAGGGATGAAAAAATGACCAGCAACATATCCCCTTGAGCCACATTCTGAGGATGGAACAAGTCATTCAAGCTCCATACTTTACTGATGAGGAAACTGAGGCCCAAAGAAGTGAAGTGGCTTCACCAAGGTCACCTGAGCTAGCTGAGCCAGAATCTTGCTTCTTGGCTCCTCACCCAGCACTCCATCTCCCTTCCCCCATTCGCTGGCACTCAGAGCAGCAGGTTGCATCAAAATCATCCAGGACTTCTTGAAAACCCAGATTTCTAGAGCCAACATCAATTTGTTGAGCCAGAAGTTACAGGGTGGGGCCTGGAGGTCTGCTTTCTCACCAAAAGCTCCAGAAGCTTTTGATCTTTAGGCAGTTTGAGGGCACTAGACCCAGAGACCAGGGCCCAACTGGCTCAGGCACCTGGTGGAGCAAAGAAGGCAAGCTCTGGGAGCAGTGACCTTCCCCTCCCCTCTGGCTTCCCTGAGCTAGTGCCCAGTGTGTCCTTTTCCACCTCTCTCACAGCCAACAGAAATTCTCAGAGTGCCGTGGGAACGGCAAGCAAGGAACTTCAGCCTGTTTCCATTAAATGTGCTGTGGCAGCTGCTCTTGCCAAGATGAGGCAGGGAAAGGGTCAGACCACAGCACTGTGCTCATTGTGCTTGCTGAGGGACTGTTTTTGTCCTGGACACCTTGACCTTGCTTTAGGCAGTTTGGCCGAAGCAAGCCAGTGCCTCCAGCCCCGGCTGCCAATGGTGGCCCTGACAAGAGGGCCGCCGGCCAGCCTGCAGTGTTGTTTGGCTCAGAGAGACTGCTCTCTTTGACAGGAAGCCTTTAATCTCCACAGCGGTAACCAAAAGTTGAGAGGGGTCAGCTTCCCACTCCAGTGGAATTGTGCTATCTGGCCCTTTGTACAGAGAGCCCCCTTTCATCTGAGCACTCGAGTGTCTTGTTATCCACGTGGCCTGGGAACAGAGATAGCTCAGCCAGCGCCTTCCCCCTGTGTACGTGCAGCCTTGGCGTTGCTCCGGGAAATGATGAACACAATGGGCTCCAGGGGCGCTTAGGCTGGGTGTAAGTGGCTGGATGGCCCTGCTCACCTGGGGTGGGCCCTTTTCAGAAAGCTTCCTAGCTCTCTGTGACTGGCTTCAGATCTTGTCCCATTCTAGTAGTGAATCTCTCAAGAATGGGGAACCCCTTGGGATGGGGTTGGAAGTGTGTCTCCTAATCCTCTGGTAGGAGCTTAATGGGTCTTAACAGGGCCTCCTATAAGCACCAGCCCTCTCTCTCCGTTTTCCCATAGAGCAGAGCCCAAGTAGACTCTCCATCTTGCTGATGCTGAGGAGAGGGAAGTTCAGGTTCAGAGAATTCTAGAATCTGACACCCACTCCCAAGAGAAACTGGCATGGGGAATATTTATATGTGGGTACATGACCTCTCAGAATACATTCACTCATTCACTCATTCACCCACTCAACATGCATTTACTGAAGGCTCCTTATGTGTTCTGCCTCTGGGGCAGAGCAGGGAACAAGGGACAAAGTCCTTGCCCTTATGGAGCATACATTCTTTGGGGAGGGGGGGTGGGTAGAAAAGAAACAAGTTAATATATAGTGTAATGTGAGTTAGAGAAAGGGCCATGAAAAAATTAAAGCAGAGTAAAGGCATCAGGAGAGGATGGCCCAAGTTTGATACGGTGGTTGGGGAAATTTGCTCAAGATGAGTTGACTTATTACAACTTGCCCTGGTATGAAGAGCATCCTTGAACTATCATTCTTCCCACTGCTTAGAGTGTCTTAGAAATCAGAGGTTAAAATTCCCATTTGAATCACCTTTTTGCCCCCTCACTATCGCCTCTGTACACTACTTTCCTGGGAGTCAAATATTCCCATATCTAGATTCTCCAACCACGAACCACAGAATTATTGTGATGTGATAAAACTTAGCAGGTAGATGTTCTGTTACCTTTAAGGCCATTTCAGTCAAACCTGGGGCTGACAGTACGTCTGCTCACATCACCATGGGCTTGATTGTAGGGAAGTATCCTCCTTGGGCCGCTCTTAACTTTCTCTCCTCTAAACCAGCAGCTTGGAATTGCTGCCCTCTCCCCTTTAGGAGGATGAAGCACAAAGGTGTAATTTGCGACATGGGAAGGTCTGCCCTGAGGCCAGTCTGCCAGTACCCATACCAGCAACCCCAGGACAACACGTGGTTCAATGCAAGGCAGGTCCTTTCCCGGAGAGGCGGTGGGTGTGGGGGACTTGGAGACAGAGACGTGGCTGGAGCTCCTGCTGCCCTGCTTCCTCGAGCATAGCCTGGAGGGAGCACAGGCTGGGGAGTCAAGGCACGGTGCTGCCATTTACTGGGTGACCTCGGTCCCTCTAAGCCTGTTTCCTCATTGGCAAAATGAGGATTTTTAGTGATCTTCAAGCAACTGCCTACAAGCTCCTGGCATATGTTAGACACTTGATAAATCATATATGGCTGGAGCTCTTGGGCAGCCAGCAGCTTTGATTCTTCATCTGTGAAAGCGAGATGTCAATACTGGCCTCACAAGCTTATGGTAAGAATGAGATAATATATGTAAAACCGCCTGACCCAGGGCTTAAGGTTCAGTCTCATTGGGAGCTCATCCCAGGGTGAGTCAGCAGGTTGGTGGATGCATCCAGAGAGAGACGTAAATACTTCCTGAGCAGCTCTCCACCTCTCAGGGCGTGGGGGCCTCTTCACTGACAAATGGCATAGTCAGTGCAGAGAAAGTGCAGAGGGGAAGTGAGAAGAGGGGCTTTCTGGATATTTTTGCTGATTTAAATTTTGGTTTCACAGAATTGAAACTTATTGCATTGCTAATATACCAACTGAACAGATCACTTATTGAAAGGAGGGTGGGGAGGCCTGAGACCAGAGGTTGCTGAAAAGTGCAATCTCATAGCCTCCAGTTCCCCTGTTGGGAGAAACAGTTCTGCTTCTCCAGGCCCGCCATTAGCCTTTCCCTTTGCTGAGTCATTCTCACACAGCCACAGCCCTGAAAAGCTGAGTGTGTGGAAGGAGGCCTATTAATAGTCTTTTCCTGGGACAGTCATCCTGACTTTTTCTAAGATAGCTCAAATGCAAGCCCTCATGCCTCACCCCTCATTCTCAACCCCTTCCCATCACACTCCCTTCACAGAGACTGAGAAGTAACAGTGGAGCATTTACCATATCTGGAAGGTTCTGGAACTTCCATTCTGTCAGGATTTCAAAATGGGGTGTCTAAATTTTGGTCCAAGTACAAGGCGGAAGTGAAGCCTTTTCTAGGGTGTCCCCAGAGAGGTAGAACAGGATCCACATACAGCTACTGGATGGAAGCTGTAGCAGGTGAGGAGGAGGGTACAAAAAAAGCCCTTGGAGAGATTCTGAGGCCAAGCAGGAAGGACGGTGCCCAGCCTGGGAGAGCATGAAGCGGCAGCACAGTCAGCTTGGCTGGGTTTGTGTGGGAAGAGGCTCTGTGGGTTCTGGGCTTCTGCCCACTCGAGGGAGCTCACAGAGCCTGGTTCTGCAAGGTAGCCGGACTGCCGAAATCTCCCAGACAGTGTGGTGTGGGGCCACGGCACTGGCCGCTACCTCTCTGGCCACGGGGAATGACCTGCTTTGGAGGCATCATCTGTTACAGTGAAGGATGGTGACCAGGTGAAATAGCATCCATGACAGGACAAACTGAGGCCCCCTGGGCAGGCTTGAGAAAAAACAAGTGTTCTTGATCACTTGACTGATTCCTCATCACTTCACAGATTCTTGAACAATTCACTGGGGAACTGGTCTGCACATTTCCGTGGGGGACTTCAGTAAGTAAGTAAGGGGCAGAACAAAGAGCACTAGTTTTCAGTTTCAGCTTTATGGCTCATTAGCTGAGTGATCTTGGTCAAGACATGGCCCCTTTCTGGGCCTCAGTTTCCTCAACTGTAAAAAGATAGTGTGGACAAGATGAGTTCTAAGGTGTCTTCCAGCCTCACTTTCCTAGTTAATGTTAAGTACTTGTTCAGAAAATATTGATCTAATCTGGGGAAGAGGGAGGAGCAACTGAGGGGCTCAGTAGAGGAACTGGTGGGAGGAGGAGAGGGTGAAGCAGGAAGAGTTGGGTCACTTCTGCACAGAAAAGCAGAGAGGCCTTTTGGGGTCTGAGCCTTGCCTCCCACCAGTAGCACTGTCAGCTGAATCTCTGCTTCCTCTCCCGTCCCCACTCTTACACACAGTTCTTCCCTTTTCCCCAGAGGTCTTTTATGCTCACATCAGAATTCAGAAGGCTTGCAGAGGACAGGACTTTGTGAAAGAGTGAAAGTGATGTGGAGGGGGTCTGGGTAATAAGCGGAGAGCCTGGCCTGTGGGGGTGGGGGTGGTAGGAGAGAGGGAGAAAAAGCTCCAAGCTGGAAGAGACCTTGGCAGCTGGTTGTCCATACCCCCGACGACTGTCGTGACCTGCATGGCCCCTTGTAGGCTTTCTGCCATCAATTCTCCATCTTTAAATCAGGCAGATCTACCTCTTTCTGCCTCAGGAGGAGGATGGGAGCGCTCATGCAGCTCTTAAACAGCCTGCTGCTTTACTAGCCCTGGCAGAGAGTTGGGGGAAAGGTGCAGCAGCCTCTGGCAAGAGAGTGTCACTGGGGACCTGACCGAGCTAATGGTTTAACTGCTGGGGTGGGAATAACCCAGCCACCAGCTCCAGGATACCGCCATTCGAGAGGGATCCAGGCCAGGACGCCCCTCCCTTGCCCCCTGAACTTGGCGTGAAGAATGCAGATGAAATGGTTTCCTGGCTGGCACTCCAGGCTGAGCGTCTGTCTAGCAATTGCTCACCGCCGCAGAAGCCACCTTGCACGTGGCTCTTGGATCCAGATTTCTGCAAAGCGGTGCCAGGAAAGCACGGTGGGTGGTGGAGGGGATCTGGCTGACGAGTGTGCTTCGGGCCAAGAGTGAGTTTCGGGTTTGGAAATGGATTGTCTTTTGCTCTGTTGATATATCCCTGGCATTGGTTTGCTGACCGTGAAAGAGGCTTTCAACCAAAGAGAAAGTCTTCATGGACAAACAGACCAGTGAGTGATAATGGAGCACAAAGAGAGAGGATATTCTTCCTTTCCATCCCAGTGTCCACAGTAACAATAAGGATGGGGTGAGCCCCAGCGGGGGGAGCAGCAATGGGCTAAGAGCTGGAAAACTGGGTACTGGATACAGAAACTGGAATCAAACTGCTGGGGTTCGAATCACAGCTGTGTTGTGGGACCTGGGCCTCAGTTTCCACATCTGTGAAGTGAAGTCTATAATAGATGAAGCTTACACTGAGGTCTTTTCTGTGAAGTAGTTAGAACTGTACCTGGTACACAGTAAGTGCTCAGTAGCCATTGCTTACTGTTCCCCTGCGGTAAAGGGGGATCTGCGTGGGGGTGCAATCCCCTGCAGACTAACAGGTGGCCTGTCCACAGGGAAGGGGACCCCAGCAAACGCAGAGAGAGGAGGAGACAGCCACCCCAGAGCCGCCTCCGCCTGGTAGCCTCCTGAGGTAAGTAAGGAGTCTCTGATCCTTGGGATGGGGAAAGCTGGACTGTAATCCAGAGAAGGAAGGCACCATGCAGGGCTGTCGCCGCCTGAAGAGGCCTTGCCAGGAAGCAGGAGGGAAGGCTGGAGGGGCCAGGGAAGGAGCAGCCTTGGGAAAGCCTGGAGGGTATCTGGGAAAACGTGAGTAGACCGCTTTGGTTGGAGCCGAGGATTAGGAGATCAGAATTTGGAAATACTCAGAAAAATACATTACTGTCTCAGAATATTTTCAAGTGCAGGTGACAAAAAGGCAGACCAACCCCAGCTGAAACTCTCTCCGGAAGGCGCTGGCTGGGAAGTCAGCAGGTGTGGCTCGAGTCATTGCCCAATCCAGAGCTCAAAGCCACAGGATTTGCATTTTATGTCTTTCTCCTCTTCCTTGGTGGGGGCTTCAGCTTCACTCCACCTCCCTGGCCCTAAGTCAATCTGCTAAATGACCGATTTGCCAAAAACATGATTTAAGGAATGTTCTCTCTCTTCTTTTTTTAAATGAAAATTAAAATTGTATTGTAATCATATTTTTGTTAAGGAAAAAAATACTCCCAGTTTCAGTGACTGCATATGTAGATACAACAGAATTCCATAAAGAAGATAATCATGGAACATAAGTTCACCTAAATTCATCAAACCTCCCAAGGCAAGCATATTATTGGCAACAGCTAAAAAAATATGTAAGGAATATTCTTTTTTAAAACAGTCAATGAAAATGCATACATTTCTAATTTGATTCAAAAACTGTCTTTTAGCTAATTGGCTTTTAGGAAATTGTTTTTAGGCAAGTTGTCCTGCTTCCAGCCGTTCTTGAGTGCGGGATGGCTGGCGGCAGCTCCAGGACTAAAGCTTCTGTATCATGTCCAGGAGGAGAAAGGGCCTCTGTGTTCCAGCCCCACCAGCAGAACCCCGAGGTTCACCGGGGGCCAATGACTATAGCCTGGAGCTGGTTCTGCCTGGCTTGGTCCTAGCTCACTGCCTTTTCCTGAACTAGTTGCTAGGGTCAGATGAAGGGGGACAGCTTGGTGGGCTTCAGCCATTCGAGCCCCACTCCTGAGGCCAGAGGGTGGGTGAAGCCACACACAGGGCACATGGCTGGGACCCTCCTGTTAGGAAAGACCATGGAGGCCATAGATGCAGGGAATGCAGCTAGCAATGCTGAGTGCAGCTGGGGAGGGTGTTGAATGGCCTGCCAACGGTGTGGACTTCATTCTATAGGCAGCTAGGTGACACTGGAGGCTTTTAGATCTGGGACCTAACCTGTTCCTGGTAGTGTTTTAGGCTGGCAAGCCAGTGGGATTATTAGAGAACCCAGGAGGAGGCAATGAGGATGGAAACAAGGGAGCAAGAGTGAGGAAAGAAAAGACAGCTATGAAGTATTTTGAAAGAAGTAATAATAAGTAGTGTCTTATTAAATATTGGGGAAGTGGGTGGACAGTGAGAGAGGGAGAAATGAAAAAAAAACCCAAGGCTCTGACCTGGGTGAATTTTTGGAGCCTCCCTCCATCCTGAACTTCTCTGAGAGCTGTCTCTCTACTCACAGAGGGGGCCCTGAGTCATATTTGTACTGGACCTGCACTGATTTGGCAGCCTACCACTCCTCCCCACTTCTGAGAGTGGGTCCTTCCTTCCTGGGACTGCCTATCACCACCACTGTCCTTCCAGGATTATTGTGGAAACCACCACTTCAATACATGACCCCTGTCCAGAGGCGCCTGACCCGAGATGGTTAATCAGAACTCTTCCTCAACTTTGGACTAGAGCTGAGAAACTAACGTCTGTGCCTCTCTGAGAGGCTGAAGATGTGACTGGCACAGTTGGTGAACAGCTATTGGTCTGGTTCTCCCACATGGAGAGGCTCAGAAAGCCTGCCATGTGGAGAAGGATGAGGCCGATGCAGACACGCCTTCTGAAGGAGAGCCTGGGACCAGCTGCCTGGGTCCCCGAAGGCTGTCAGTTCGCTGCATGTACTTCCAGTTCTTGGGTTCTGTGAAACACCATCTGGCTTCTTCATATACATTTTAAACAATTATTTCTGATGTGGGGAAATCGGGAGTAGCAGCTGATTCTAAAGAGACAATACAACAGTCTGGAATTTATTGACATTACCAGGGAGTTTACTAGAGGTGCTCAAGTTGGATCATCCCTTAGAGGTGATGTTATAAGGAAACGGGAACACTTGGTGAGGAGATCCTTAAGTAAAGGTGGAAGCCAAGGGAGTGGGTGAGATTTCTCAGAGAGGAAGGGTGGAGAGAAGTTCAGAGGAATCTTGCAGAACAACCGCATTTAGAGATCAGAAGGTATAAGGGGACCCAGAGAGTTGGGAGAATGAGGATGGTACAGCGTTTAAGAATCTAAGCGAGGAGTGAATTGGGGGAGTTGGTTGATTCAGCAGCTCAACAATGTTACTAAGAACCCAGGCTCTCTCCACTCCCCTGTTCTGCTGTGCACAGCATTGGCTTTATCTAAAGGTGATGTCGCTGTAGGTTGGAGATTATTGCCAGTAGCAGGCACAGTGGAAGAGAGATAGAGAACCTTTCCCCAACCATAAAAATCTAAGCTTCTCTCTTCTTTCTGATTGATTCATTTTAGATCACGTGCACACCCTTAGCCCAATGAGATTCACAGAGAAATGCACAGACCAACCAGGAGCCACCCCTTACACTGGCAGTGTGTGGTGAGTGTCCCCTGAAACGTGACTGAGCAGAGGACGCTGGCTCCACTGAGCATGATCAGGTTCCTGTTGAGGAGAAGAAAAGCAAATGGATGCTGCAGAGGCAGTGATGGGCCCCCACGGGTGGCCCCCAGGTCCTGCCTCACCCAGCTCTTGCTCCCTGTGCTTTGTAAATTCCTGGAATGTACCAGGCTCCTTTCTTACTCACGGTCTTCTCATACACGGACCCCTGTGAGGAATAGTCTGCATGTATCTGTTGCCTGACTAAATCCTATTCTTATATCAGGTCTCACTTAAATGTCATTCTTAAAGAGAACTTCCCTAGTCTCCTAAACTAAGTTAGGTCTCCCCTCCCCACCCTGCCTCCCGTGTGCCTCTTGGAACTGGGTTTGGCTTGTAATTATTTTTGTGTTATGCTCACTTGTAGCTCTGGGGGGCAGGGGCCATGTTTGCTCTGCCCACTAGGGACTCGTCAGAGGTTAGCACAGTGTCTGGCCCACGCAGATGCTCAAGAAATATTTGATGAATTGATGAATTAACTCACAGCTCTTGTCTTTTTTAAGTAGTTGAGACATCCTTGGAGGTTATTTGAATGTAAAGATTTCTGCAAAACAATACCCATTTCAAATGAAGGATGATTTTAAATGAATCTAATTTATAAGGAACATTTTTAGGGCTTATAGGGTTCCAACAATGGTGGGGGAGAGGGGCAGGCATTTTTATCATGTTCAGGTAAGTAATGCTTCATGTCAGTTATCCTCACATAGATAAAGGACAAGACTAGGGCAAATCGGTGAACCGGTTAAACACTGTCTTTGGTGCTTCTCTCACCTCATTACCTCACTACTTTACCAAACATTTATTGAATGTCTCCTCTGCATGAGCCATTGTGCTGGGCTGTGAGACTTGGCCCCGATTTCAGTCCATAATCTAGTAGGGCTTCCAGCCCCAGCTTCTTCCTTAGTGGATTTCCTCAATTCAACAAATATTTACTGAACTCACAGTCAGTTGGAAGGAACAGCAAATGAGTGAATCCACGGCACTGCCTTGTGTTATGATTTTTGCAATGAAGGCTGTGAGGTGCTATAAGATTTTGAATCACGAAAGTTTATATTAGGGTCACTCTATCTGCTAAAGCAAGAAATGTTCTAATACATCTTAAGAATGGTTTTCTACCACAAATATTGAAGCAAATAGGTTTTTCTGTTAACCCTCAAATAATTAAATTAATTTCTATTATATTACTTCGATTCTATTCTTGTTCTAGTATTTTATTAAGTCTGCTTTGCTTGTCAGAGTTTCTACACAGGAGGTGCTTAAGGGCCAGCAATCTGGTAGGAAGAGAGGCTGGGGGTTGTCTTATAGTCATGTTTACACAGCAGGCATGCTGTTTTTACTTTAGATTGGTGTTCCGGTTTGCTAATGCTGCCCATTATGCAAAATACCAGAAATGGATTGGCTTTTATAAAGGGGGTTTATTTGGTTACAGAGTTGCAGTCTGAAGGCCATAAAGTGTCCAAGGTAAGGCATGGACAATAGGGTACCCTTGTTGAAGGATGGCCAATGGCATCCAGAAAACCTCTGTTAGCTCGGAAGGCATGTGGTTGGCATCTGCTTGCTCCCAGCTTGCGTTTCAAAATGGCATTCTCCAAAATGTCAGTTTTTAACAGCCATCTTCAAAATGTGTCTCTCAGCTGCAGCACTGAGCTCCTTCTGTTTGTGCTCTTATGTAGGGCTCTAGTAAACTAATCAAGGCCCACACTGAATGGTCAGGGCCACACCTCCATGGAAATTATCTAATCAGCGTTATCACCTACAGTTGGGTGGGTCACATCTCCATGGAAACAACCTAATCCAAAGGGTCCAATCTAATCAACACTAATACGCCTGACCCCACAAGATTGCATCAAAGAACATGACTTTTTTTTCTGGGGGACATAATATATCCAAATTGGCACAATTGGGTAGCTATTTGAGAGGGTGGTAGGTGGCTATTGGAAATTATGGGGAAATTAAATAACTGCCCCTCCAAGCTGCCCTTTGGAGCTACCACTGGTCCTAGTTAACTGAAGCAAAATTGCATTTTGTTTATCAGACTTTCAAACTCCACTAAGATTTCAGAAAAAAAAAAAAAGAAAAAAAAAGAAAGAAATCTCAAAGGGAAGAAGCAGCAGTGGTCTGTTCTGATAACCTGTTTATCAATTTATTTGCCAGCTGCCCCATCTTCTCCCAGAAGGAGACACAGGTAGGAAGCTGTCTTTCTGCCTCTCAGGGCTGATATCCGGTGACAGGCTATGAGGTAGAGAATGTTTAAGTTTTTTGTTATGTTTCATTTTTTGGCCTTGAAAAGGAAAAAAAAAAAAAACCAAAACAGGAAAATGCTAGAATGCCAAGTTAAAAATTTGTAAACTAGCAACATTGAAGCATATATTTACCCACTTTATAGGAAAGTCAAGGCATCAAAATCAGAAACACGCACTGAGTGATTTAAAAGGATGCAATTTAATAGTTTCCAAGTGGCCTTTCTTGTTTTAGCATCACTGATCCACTCCAAAGATAATGAAAACAAAAGAATGACTAGTTTATATTATCCCTCCTCACTTGTGCTGAATGAACACATTTTACTCGGAAGGCAAAACTAGGCAGGTCTGGTTTTATCGCACAACTAGATATTAATACACAATTTTTGCAGATAAATGCTTTATGACCTCATAATGAATCAGCACTCGGGGCAAGGAGATAGTTAAGCCTGCCCACCCCACCCCAACCCCTGGCAGGGACACCTGCCTCTCCCGTGTGTTGTGGGCTGTGGCTCAGGGGCTGGGCTCTGTGGTCACACCACAGAGATACCACACACTCAAGCTGGATTAGGGAGGATGTGTGAACGTGGACTTCATGCGCTTTCCCTTTCCTAAATTCTGTTCCAGAAGTTAGTTTTTGCGATGATGTAATCCTATGGGATGAAAGCTCATTATGATAATGACACTCCTAATAATAGCTGTCATTTGCTGTGCACCTACCCAGGGCTGTGCTCTGGGCTAAATGCTTTGCATCCTCATCTTTGGGACCCTCACCACACCACTACATGGTATACTTCATCATCATTCTCATTTTGTAGATGAGGCCGCTGAGCAGAACTGTTCAGTCACTTGCCTTGGATTCCCACAGAAAAGATTGAAACCCAAGTGTGCCTGGTACAGAAAGAGATTCTCTGAGAAACTAACCAGCTGAGGTGTCAGGGTCCTTTGCTGCATGGGCCTTTCTAAGGCCCTGTGCCTGATTTTGTGTTTGTAATTTTGTATTCTCTTTCTTAAAGAGGCTCCCCAAACTGTATAAGCGTTACCTGCAAAGACTGTATCCATCCCTGGCTTGACTTCAGGGCCTTCATTCAACTTTCATGGTTAATCTCCAAACTGTAGTCTCTAGTAAATGATAAATAACCTGAATGTTAAGGACTGACATTTTCCCCACCACACAGTAGGTGTTTTGCTCATAGTAGGTGTTCGATAAAGGTTGAAGGAAAGCACAGATGACTGAATAAATGTCCCACTTGAAAACCATGCTGTGGATTGATTACCACCGTAGACTGAAAACCATGGGATGGATTAAAAAGGTGGGGAACCCAAGGGCTTTGTGAACCCTTAAAAGAAACTGGCTCTTTCCTGATGTAGGATATGGAGCAGCAACTGAGCTTTCGCCATTGGTAAGGTACAGAGAATGCCACACTGAAGAATTTGCAGTGACTTCCTCTTTGCAGCCTCTTCCAGAAGAGACACCTCATTTCACTTAACTTATCCTATTAACAAAGGGAGAAAAACAAATTAAAAGGAAGTCCCTGAAGTGGCTGAGGCTCAGTGTGCCTAAGTGGATAAACAGCATAATTGGAATCACCTACCCTTTTTGAACAAGCAGTTCTTCTGGTTTTGCAAGAGTTTGCTGGTGTCATTTCAGAGGAAAGACGAGGAGGAAATGTATTAAAAATGAAACGAGGGGTTTTGGTTAGCCACACAGATGGTGAGCATTGATACATATTGGAAATAGCTACTAAAGGAACTTGGAGAGTGCATGTTCCCCGCCTGCTGAAAATGTAATCTTGCCGACGAACAAGGAAACTGGGGCATTCTCAAGGGCCCATCCAGTCTGGAAATTCCAGTGTCTGACGGGATGATTTTCCCCAAGATTTATGCTGAGCTATGTGTCAGAACAAGGAGGTTCAGAGGAGGGGGGACTACTCCTGAGAACAATTAGTGATGGTTCCCAGGATTACCTGCGCTTCTGTGGGGACTTGACCTCACAGCCGTCTGCCCACTGGTTTCACTCTGACACGCTCACCTGATTCAGGGTTGTAGCCCACCTGTCTCTGTGCCTTTAGTACAAATAAAAAAATGACTCAGCGCTGTATTACCTACAGTACCCCTGCTTTTATCTGCAAAAGTGGAACAATTAGAAAAATCATAAATTGTTATATTTATAAGATATTGGGGCTACTCATGGTTTAGTTTCAGGAACTTATTGCCTTGGTGGGAGGATTCAGGACATATAGTGGGTGGCTGTCAACGCAAATCAACTGGCAAATTTAATACAGCTGAACTACGTATCCTAACAGGATAAAGTGTAGAAGAAAGAAGAGGAGGAGAGGAAGAACGGGTAGGGCAGTAAGGAATTGAGGCAGTCACTTTCTTTCTCATGTATCAATTCACATTGTAAATATTCAAATACATATGCTAATTAAAAGGGTGTAGACCAGCAGTCCCACTCCTGGGTATTTATCCAGGGGAAAGAAGACCTGTGTTCACACAAAACCCAAATGCTTACAGCAGCTTTATTCATGATTGCCCCAAACAGGAAACAACCCAAACATCCCTCAGTTGGGGAATGAATAAACGAACTGTGGCCCCTCCATACACTGGAATATTATTTAGCAATAAAAAGGAATGAATACTGTGCTGATTCAGGCAACAATTTGGATGGATTTTAAGGACATTATGCTGAGTGAAAGAAGCCAGACTCAAAAGACTACATGCTATACGATTCCATTTATAAGATATTCTGGAAAAGGCAAAACAATAGGGACACAACAGAGATCAGTGGTTGCCAGAGTTAAAGGAGGGGAAGGATCTGACCACAAAAGGGGAGCATGAGGGAATTTGGGGAGGAAGATGGAACTGCTCTCTTTCTTGATTTTGGTGGTGGTGGTGGCATGCTTCTCTGCATTTATCAAAGCTCAGAACTGTGCAACAAAAAAAGAGTGAATTTTACTGAATATGAACTTTAAAAAATAAAATAAAATAAACCAGTGTTACACTAGTACAGGTATAGACAGGTCAGTGGAACATCATACAAAGCTAGAAATGGAATCAGGTACAAATAGTTCATTAGTTTTGCTAAAGGTGGAATTTCATATCAGTGAGGAAAGATGCATTGTTTAATAAATGGTGCTGGGGAAACTGATTCTTATCATTAAAAAAGATAACTACCTCATAATTTAAGTCAAAATAAATTCTGGAAGGATTAAAGATTTTTAAATGGAACAAAAATGAGAATACTAGAGGAAAAGATAGATTATGTAATAATCTTGGAGTGGGAAAGGACTTTTGAAGCATGATATAAAAGTCATAAACCATAAAGAAAAAGATGTTGAATTGATTTGACTGTATAAAACATTTTAAAAACTCAGTAAAACAAGCAAAGAGTAATGATTAGCAAGTCAATGGACAAATGACAAATTGGGAAAAATATCTACAACATGTATGATAGTCAAAAATATCTGTAGTGGATGCTGGGGTGTGCCTCCCAAATCCTGTCTTCAGTACTGGGGTGTCACGCCCTCAGCTGTGGGGTGCATTGGTGGCTGACAGCTCACGGCTGAGTTCTCCTCCTGGCACTGTCCACAGCTGAAGGGAACCACTTTGCTTGAGGCCTGGAAGACACCTTCATCCAATGACGGGTCAATAAAGGGGTAAAAAGGCCTACCTCCTTGCCTCAACCACTACTGTGGAGGGTCATCCCAACTCCAGGGCTCCCTGCAAAGTCCTCTGAGTGAGGCCTCTGTTGCAGTTCACTCCTCCTTCAGCCCGATCTTGCTTTTTCCCTTCCCCTTAGGGCACTGATCCCAAGGGCACTCCCCAAGAAACTCCTGCATGAAAATCTCTCTCAGAGTCTGTTTTTGGGGAACTCAACCTAAAATGATATCCTTAATATATAAGGAACTTTTTACAAATCAGTAAGAAAACAGAAAAAAGGGCACAAAGACCTAAGCAGCCAATTTTTACATGCACTTGTACTTTTTGTCACAGCAAGTTCACTTCTAGAAATTTATCATAGAGAAATAATCTCACAAGTATGTGAAGCTATACATTCAAGGTTGTCCACAGGAGCATTGTTTGTAATGTGAAAAATTGAAAGCAATCTTCCCATCATTTGGTTAAATAAATGCCATACCATGCAGTTATTAAATACAATGAGTTATATATTTGCAAACAAGAGACAATGTTCAATGTTCAAATAAATTACTTAAAATACATTCTTAAAATACATTCTTAAAATAGATTGCACAATATATAACACACCTGAAATACAAAAAGAGTCTGATAAGCTATAAAACAAAATCGTAATAGTCAACGTTTCCTGAGATTATGAGGGATGGTTATTTTATACTTTGCTGTATTTTCTGAAAAAAAATTATGAGTAAATATTAGATAACCAGAAGAAAAACAGCAGTTCTTTCTACAAGGATACTATTGGATAAGCCTTTCATATGAAATTTAAGCCTATTGATTGAAACCCAAGCATATCTTTTATTTTCCCATTTCCAATAGTTCCAATGAAAGCAAAATAACTTCAAAATTAACTTTAATGGGAAGGTGTAATTTATGGATTGATTTATGGGTTTGCTATTTGTCTTAGCCAACAAAGGCCACATACTACTTTGTTGGACACCTGCTGTTTCTGGGTTGGTTTCTCTTGAGCAGTACCTGGTCTCCCTTCTTCAGATAAGGGTGTCTGGCTTGCCTTTGGGAAACCACCCCTCCCTCCCCTGAGGCCATGGAGTTCTCTGCTTTGGGGAGCAGCGACTCACCCACACATCCAGCTCCCTGGCCACAAGGGCTTTCAGGAGGTGCAGATGTCCCAAGTGGGTACAGTAAGAGTCAACCTCAGAACTTTTGCTGCAACTATTGGGAAAGCAGTGCTCCCTTTCTACTGGGGTTGCTAAGCTGGTTGAAGATAAGCCTGGAAAAACGCTGCTGAGAAAGAAGTCAACACAGCAAAGCAGGGCAGAAGGCTGGAGAGAGACACATTCCTGAAGACTGCTTTGGAGCCCTTTGATCCAGCCATCCCCAAAGCCAGCTAGATTCCTGGACTTTTCAGTTATGTGAGTCAATAAATTCTCAATTTATGCCTGTTTGAGTTGGGCATTCTTTTCATCTCAGAAGATGTGGTATTATAAGCATCCTAATAGAGTTCCATAAAGAGCAAAATCTTATTCGTTCATTTAATCTTTAATGCATTCATTTAAAATTTATTGAGCACCTAGGACCTATGTGCCAGCAACTATGCTAAATCCTAGAATACGGGGACAAAAGACACGATCTCTGCCCTTAACACAAGCAGTACGTTTGGTGGAAAATCATTCCCAGAGAGTGACCTCTGGGGGTGCCAGAAACCCTGCTCGGGAGCCTTCCTTGCTGCCTGTAGGGAAAGGTGGGCCATCAGTTTTCTCTCTTCGGACACTCTCTCTTGCTGGAGAGGCAGCATCTTTCTTCTCCCCGACGCTCTCTGACATTCTTTCTTTGGACTCTCCCATTTAACAAGTCAAAAAGGCTGCAGCTGCCACCACCTGGGAGGGCTGGGGTGGGCAGTCTGGCCCAGCTCTGCTTCTGACAGTGATGCAAATGCCCTTTTGGCCTGACTTCCCACGTCTAATGCTCTCTTCTTGTTGCTTAGACTATCTTCCCTAGTGGACATAGTGAGATCCAGGACTCAGGAGAGGACTTATGGAAAAAGGAAAGAGAGAAAAAAAGAAAGCTGTCTCACACCCACATCAAAGGCATTCTCATTCTGCCTGGGCTCAGCCTAGAGAAATGGCCCCCACAATGGGGTTTGGGACCCAAGTCTCAGAGTCGTAGTCTTTCCTAATAGAATTGTTCTCTAAGCAAATGTTTCCCTGGAGAACCTCAGGGAGAAGGGCTGCTGGTGGAGGGCAGCATCTGGGCCTCCCTGGGCTCCCTGGGCTGCCTGGCCAAATGCTACCTTAATCTCACCACCGTTCTGAACCCATGGGTGTGTATGAGAACTTTGAGGGAAAGTGTATAGAATGAGAGAAGAATCACGGGTATAACCTTTCTAAACATGTCTAGCTCAGCCAGATGGCTCTCTCAGGAGTCCCTCTCAGAGAATTTTTGAGGTTGTAGATCATATCACCAGGAGGGGGAAATAATCATCCTCAGCAGATTCCATTAGAATAAGGGCAACCCATGAGGTCATGTCTGGTGATTATAGGATTGTCTTCATTATTTATTAATGTATTCAAGCTTGAGGACTCAGGCGTTATCATTGCATGGCATTAATATTCAAAACCAAGCCCAAACACTACCTAGGGAAACCATAAGAAAGAGGAGTTAGCCCCAGACCACATTTTGAGATTAAGTGCCCTAAATTGGGATAAATGATAAACTGTCGACTTTATGGAGCTTTCTGTTGAATTTTTTTCTTCTCTCTCAACCCTGGAGAATCATAGAATTCACCAACCTCTTAATCTAGTGGTTCTTTTCTTGGCATGAACATCGGAGTCACCTGAGGAGCTTTGGCAAAATGCTCTTGTCCGGGCCCCAGCTCAGAAGATTCCGATTCAGTAGGTCTGTGATGGGGTCCCAGTGTCTGAATAAACAACCCCTAAATTAGCGAATGGGGAACTGAGACAAAGAGAGGGGAGGAAACTTGTCTAAGGTGACAATGACTGTCAAAGAACCAGGACCAGCACCCAGGTTTCCTGATCGTGACCCAGTGTTCTTTGTACTATGCAAGTAGAAATGCAAAAAAAATAATTACTCTTACCCAAAAGCCTAATTATCTTCATTTACCCAGTGCCCGCCTTGGAGAATGGAGGGCGGCTACAGATTGTGCTTGGGAAGCCTGCTCAGGGAGTTATACCACTGTCAAACAGACAAACCTGCCTCTGGTAGACAGCTACCAGACATATCAGTCCTTATTTTCAAAGTCAAGGCCACTTGCCCTCTGCATTTCACTGTAGTAGACAAGATAGGGAAATGTGTGACATATGTCTCTCCCTGTTTCCTGTGCACATACTCTTAGTGCCTTGTGGTTTGTGGTTACGGTTGCTTGTTTACAAAACCTGGCTCTCAAAGTCATGGTCAGCCCAAAGCCTTTGTTGAAAAAGAACTCACCATTTATGCAATAGCTTTCCAGAGGGGCCTCTCTGCTGCTGTCCTTTCTTAGTCATTTCCACCAAAGCCACCAAGATTGAATGTGGGCATTTGTATTGCTTGCAGGAGCCACATTCCATACATCAGTCAAGGAATAAGTATTTGTTGAGAGATGGTATGCACCCAGCATTGTGCTTAAGTTTAACCCCTGGTGTTGTTAGAACACCATTACAACCACCTGTGTTTTACAGTTGCGGAAATCTAGGGACTGAGCAATTAAACCCCACCAAGGTCACTCACATGGAGTTCAGAGTACAACCAGAGCAGAAGAGAAACTTCCTGAGTTTCTAATATCGAAGAACCCTATAGTGGAAAGGGATTTCAATAGGTCATTTGGGTGACTTGCTTCCCTGCAGGTGAACAATGAAACCATCCAAGACTAAGGATTGTCGGGGGGCAAAGGCTTCACAATGCCTCCAACTCTTGCTTCAAGTTTGCACTTCTCCACAATTCTTCCTAAAGTCTAACCTAACCCTGTCTTGCTGTTACCCTTTCAACCCACCCACCACTGTTTAATGGAATATAGATTTTTCTATTGTGAAGCCTGACTCTTCAATTTACATTACAGCTGGTGAAAGCAGACTGTTCTGTATTCTTGGCCCTTTATGCCTTACCTGAATGCCAGGCAATTGTACTTTCTTGATCCATCCTTTCCAGGGGTTATTTTCTCTGGAGAAGAGAAGGCTGAGAGACAAATCAATGGACTGCAAATACAAGAGATACCCGGCAACGGCGTCCACAACCATGTGTAAGCTGCAGGGTGAAGAATTTGAGGGCTGGCTGTTGGAAGGGATTTTTCCCTGATCCAGAGGGAGGCTGTGCTGTCTCCTTGCCAGGAGGATTTACAGGTGGGAGAAGGTCTCAGCACAGGACTGATTTCTGTGTGCTTCTCTCTGGGAGTAGAAAGATGGAGAAACTTTCCTTGAACCCTTTCTAGCTTTACAGTGACTCTTCTGCTCTGAAAAAAGCACCAGTTCTAAGCATTTTGAAAGGTCTGTGTGTGTGAGGAAACTAAGAAGCAAACTGCAGCTAAATGAGATTCCCTTTGAACTTGGCTCTCACCCTGCCTTAAACCAGCATAGACAAGCCTAAAATGAGATGGTTCTTATATGGCTCCCCAGGCAAAATTTTGAACACTAACAACTGACATTTTCTTGATATTTTCCCACTCTACTACCGCCTCCTTCAATTAGTCGGTGCAGTGGGAGGAGATGCAGAGTCCTAAGATAATTCCCATGTACAGGATTTTATTTTGTTAAGTCTCCTTTGGGGGTAACCATCCACCAGCATTTGCATCAATTGCTCTTGAATCACTACTTAACATGAAATGCTTCAATTGGGTGGATAATCTCTCTTAAGCCAATTCTCCTTAAAGGTAAAATAAGACATTTCAAGCTCCAGGCAGAAGAGCCTTAAAGAAAAAGTATGACACATCTAAAGCCTTCGGTTTCCAGAACAATTTTACCAATCTTTTCAATGTACCAACAAGCATATCCATCAATTAGGAAGCATTTCCTGAGCCCAGCTTTTGCCAGGCAGTATGGGATTTACCCTGTAGTATAAGGTTTAGTCTCTTCCCTTAAAAAGTATTCAGGCTAATAGAGACACAAGGTTAACTCACAGGAAATGACCAGAGGCTAATGCAAGAAAATATACATTTAGGTGCCAAGTGGTATGGAGCAGATCTTGAACATAACAGGAATTCTGAGATTAGTGGATTAAAGGAGTCAGGAGGCTTTTATTGGGGGGGGTGTAGCCTGAGCTGGTGAAGGGCAGGTTTGGGAGAGGCAAAGTAAAAAAGCAAAAGCAAAAACAAATAAACCAAGACCAAAACAAAAGGTAGAAAGAGAATTGGAAAAATTTAAACTCATCTTTTAAAACTTTTTATTCTAGGTAATTGCAATCATATAAAAAGGTAAAGAAGCCCCCTGTACTCTATACTCATCAACTCCCAGCCAATTTTGCTTCTTCCAGATCCTCAGCCACTTTACCCTACCTCCTGGGTTATTTTGAAGCAAATCCCAGACATCTTCATATCATTCCATCTGTAGGTATTTCAGTATTTTATTAACATTTCAATGTAAGCAAGCTCAAATTATACAGGTCAGAGCTTGTTTTAAAAAACAGTGCACGAACACACACACACACACACACACACACACACACACACAGAAAAACAGCACAAATGGAAGCTTGAAGATAGCATGTTGAATGAAATACATTGGCCAGACGCAAAAGGACAAATATTGTATGATCTCACTTATATGAAATAACTAGAATATATATTGTATGAGCTCACTTATATGAAATAACTAGAATATGCAAATTCATAGAGACAGAAAGAAGATTAGAGGGTACTAGGAGCAGGAATGGAGTGGGGACTGGGAAGTTATTGCTTAATGGATAGAGAGTTTCTGTTTGGAGTGATGGGAAAGTTTTGGTAATGGATGGTGGTGATGGTAGCACAATAATTTATTTACCACAATAAATTTTTTTTTAAGTCACAGAACTGATAATCTTGGCACAATAAAAAGATTTCCCAAGCCTTAGTCAATGGCATATTTTATTCCCAGTTCTATTTTGTTCAACAACATCCCAGTACAACAGAAGAATCCCTAATTGTTTTGGAGGAGGAGGTTGAAATAAAACGTGTAGGTCCAGAAACACATGCTATAATGCTTGGACCTTAATGGAATGTCAGAATCATATGGACAAACACTTGTCTCCGTACATCTGCTGCAACTTAAGTATATTTCTTTTTTCTATTTTCAACATAGATCAGAGTGATTATTTCAGGAAGACATGCCTTTCTTAAACCAGAGTCCAACAAACACGCCAGTGGAATCTGAGGATGGTGGGACAGTCTAGGGCAAGGAGGTAAAAGCACAGCTGGGGATGAGAGAGAACAGGGTGGGGTGGGGCATGGATGGGGCACAGAGGCTCTCCAGGCTCAGGCTGCATGTGAAACTGAGTGGGAGGCACAGAATGAAAGTGGAGCGTGTTAATCGTGGAACGACGATGAGTCACGCAGAAAATGAGATGCTTTCCCACTGATGCTTTGAATAATACCCCTTGACTAGAAAAGAAACTAAATGAATATTTTCTTGATTGCAGTGGAGATATGATATGTAATACAGAGTGTGTCGTTGAAGATGGGGCACCCCTCCCAGCGTTTACACTTTTCCTGGTTGACCTGGCGCAAGCCGTTTAGCCTCAGGGTCTCTTCCTCCTCATCCTTGACATGAAATGAGACCCACAGTACTCAACAATTCAGTTAATTGAAATGTATCCTAAAAAGGCACATTGATATGAATTTGGAGTGACTTTTGAATGGTTACTGCTAGCAATAGGAAGCAGCAGTAGCAGTTGAGACAACTAAGACAATGCACAACCTATAATTGGGGGGAGATAGAATAGTGGCATTAGCCCATATTTATCAAGTACTTGTGTGTCAGTTACTCTACTAAGCACTTTACATTAGCTCACTTAATTCTCACAACAACCCGTGAGCTAAGTTCTAATATTATCACACTATCATGAGAAAACTGAGGCACAGGGAGGCCAAGTAATTTACCAAAGAAACATTGCTAGTAAACAGGAAAGCCAGGATTTGAATCCAGAGCTATCTAAATTCCAACTCCTTCAGCACTATACTGCTATTATGCTAGGGTGCATAAGATAGCTATTAAAGTCTTGTATATTATCATTCAGTCAAAATCCAGAAACTTTCATTAAGTATCAATCCAACACAGGAGCCAGCCTGAAAGGGCCTCCCACTGGCCAAATCTGGGACAAATTCAGCACCAAAATAAAATAGAGCAATGAATTATAAACTACTGGAAAAAAAAAAAAAGAATTCATGAGTCCTTACTGATATACATAGATAAATATATAAATGGTGGAGAAGAGGGGAGGGAGACCCTGCCTCCAGAAGAATACAGAGGGCCAACTGGTAATTGTGGAGACTGCCGGAGCTGGAAAATCATCACTTGGTGTTCTGGTTTCCTAATGCTGCCATTAAGCAAAATACCAGAAATGGATTGGTTTTTATAAAGGGGGTTTATTTGGTTACAAAGTTATAGTCTTAAGGCCACAAAGTGTCCATGGTAAGGGAGTACCTTCACTGAAGGACAGCCAATGGCATCCGGCAAACCTCTGTTAGCTGGGAAGGCACGTGGCTGGCGTCTGCTCCAAATCCCTGGTTTCAAAATGCTTTCTCCCAGAACGTTCCTTTTTACACTGCAACTCCTCAAAAATGCCACTCTTAGTTGCTCTTGGGGTGTCTGTCCTCTCTTAGCTTCTCCAGAGCAAAAATCTGCTTTCAAAGGCTGTCTCCTAAATATCTCTGTAAGTTGCAGCTCCTCTCTCAGCTCCTGTGTGTTCTTCAAAGTGTCCCTCTTGGCTGTAGCAAGCTGCTCCTTCTGTCTGAGCTTATATAGGGCTCTAGTAAACTAATCAAGGCCCATGCTGAATGGGTGGGGCCACGCCTTCATGGAAATTATCTAATCAGAGTTATTACCTACGGTTGGGTGGGTCACATCTCCATGGAAACAAAGAATTACAATCTAATCAACACTAATACATCTGCCCACACAAGATTGCATCAAAGATAATGGCTTTGGGGGACATAATACATTCAAACTGGCACACTTGTCAATCATCATAGCAATGATGGGGCCAGGCAGGAATCACCAATGAATGCTAAATCTACAGGGGAAACATTGATGAGAAAAATATTTACATGGTCTTCAAGTTTCTTCCCAGAGACTGCTTATTATTGTCAAGAGAGAAAAACTTAATTATACAGTGGACAAATCGGACAACACCTTGACCGGATGATCAAACTTTGAATCATCTCTAGTATCTTACACAATTCTGGCCCCTTATAATATATGCTCAATCAATGTTTCTCAAATGAATTTTTTAATTAAAAATATCTACATCATCAATAAGGGGCAGATGCACATCATGTGCCTCCAGATGTGATACCCTTAGAAGGAAACAACGTTAATGTTGCAATATTCCAGCCAAGAATATATAATGAAACATCAAACACAAAATGGAAATGCTCTATTTAAAAAAAAAAAAAGGCAAGGGGAAAGACAAAGACAAAGAAAGACTGGAGATTTTCCAGATTGAAGGAGGTTAAAGGGACAGGACAGCTAAATGCAAACCCACCCCTAGACTGGGTGCTGTATGAGGTGGGGGAAGATGGACGATGCTATAAAAGACATTATTGGATCAACTGACAGAATTGCAATATAAACTATAGCGATGTAAATTTATAAAGTTGACAACCGTGTTGTGATTATATAAGAGAGTATCCCTCTTGTTGGGAAATGCACACCAAAGTATTCAGGGGCGAGGGATCATGACACTCATATGATTCAAAAGACAGAAGTCAGAGAGAACACAAGTGCTAAAGCAAATGGGGTACAATGTTAAGGAGAGATGAATCTTTATAAAGTATGTATGTGTTCCTTGAAACTTTTACTGAGTTTGAAAATATGTCCAAATAAGAAGTTTAAAAAAATTGAACCTAATACCACATTGGCAGGCGAGGTGGTCAGAGTCTGAGTTCTTGGGCTGTTAGGGGAAAAAAGGGGTGACCTGTGTTGAGTCACAAGAATAATCATCAGCTAATAGTATAAGCTTAAGCCCATCTGGTTCCCTCCCGTTCAGGAGTTCACCAGCCAATATGATGGGTTAGTGGCTCACACAGAACACAGGCTCACAAGTGAGCAAGTAATAGGCTAAGTCATTTCCATGTGACCAACTGATGTGAAACTCCACTGTGAGAAACACCGGGAAAACCAACGTCTCCCTATGTGTAAGGAGAAGATTTCACACGGGCTGAGAGCCTATTTATTCCAATGTCAGTCTACCCGGCAGAGGACTTAGACCACCTGTTCAAGTTCACCTTCAATTTGCTGCCCCTTGAAATATACTGGGACAGGAAGAGTCTGTGGCAGTTGGGAAAGGCAGTGACACCAGGCGATTTTGGCCTTAGGAGCAAACTATTGGCACTGAAAGGACATAATATATGCTGGGGTTTGGGGAAACCATGGAATGAATAACAAATCAGTGTACAACTTATGACAATGGGCTGATTATTATTGTCACAGACTTGAGTCACCTACTATGCGCTAGGCCCTAAGGAGATGGAAAGGTAAAAGAAATGATCCCTGCCCTCAGGAAGCTTTGGGGAGGGAATGAGAGACACACACAAAAAGGATACTTTGCAGGGCAGCAGATGCAAAGTGCCAAGTGAGTGTTCTCGTTCTCATCACTGTGTGCTGGGGTTAATGGAGTAGCTTAGTCAGGAAGAGCTATCGTGGGTACACAGCACCAGGACAAGTGGGTAGAGCTGGACTTTCATTCAGACCTTCACCCATCCCTCCATCAATCCAATCCATTATTTTTTCAATAAATATTTAGGCAGTTTTTGCAATTGCAAGTCACTGTGCTAGACACTTAAGAACAGTGAGACCAAAACTGCAGAGGAGAAAAAAAGGACAGTATATTAGGGAGTTAATTATTAATAATAATAATAGGTAAAATTTAATGGGCCCTGTATTAGTTTCCTATGGCTGTGGAAACAAATTACTACAAACTTGGTAGCTTAAAAAAAAAACACAGGAATTTATTCTCTTCATGGTTCTGGAGACCAAAGTCTGAAATCAAGTTGTCACCGGGGCCACGCTCTCTACAGAGGCTCTAGGGGAGATGCCATCCCTTGCCTCTTCCAACTTCTGGTGGCTGTTGACATCCCTTGACCAGTGGCTGCATCAGCCCCATCTCTGCCTCTGACTTGGTCTTACATGGTGTGCTGGTTTGAATGTATTATGTTCCCCAGAAAAAGCCATATTCTTTGATGCAATCTGGTGGGGCAGACATATTAGTGGGGATTAAGTTAGAATGTTTGGATTAGGTTGTTTGCATGGGAATGCACCCCACCCAACTGTGGGTGATGACTATAATTGGATAATTTCCATGGAGGTGTTACCCCACCCATTGAGGGTGGGTCTAAATTAAATCACTGGAGCCACATAAATGAGCTGACAAACAGAAAGAACTCAGTGCAGCTGAGAGTGACATTTTGAAGAGGAGCTATAGCCAAGAGGGACACTATGAAGAATGCACAGGAGCTGAGAGAGTAGCTGCAGATGAGAGACAGTTTGAAGATGGCCGTGAAAGCAGACTCTTGCTCCGGAGAAGCTAAGAGAGGACAAACACCCTAAGAGCAACTAAGAGTGACATTTTTGAAGAACTGCAGCCTAGAGAGGAATGTCCTGGGAGAAAGCCATTTGATACCAGAACACTGGAGCAGACACCAGCCACGTGCCTTCGCAGCTAACAGAGGTTTTCTGGACGCCATTGGCCATCCTCCAGTGAAGGTACCCGATTGTTGATGACTTACCTTGGACACTTTATAGCCTTAAGACTGTAACTTTGTGACCAAATAAACTGCCTTTTATAAAAGTCAATCCATCTCTGGTGTTTTGCATCCTGGCAGCATTAGCGAACCAGAACACATGGTCTTCTCCTCTTCTGTATGTCTAATCTTCTCTGTGTGTCTCTTGTCAGGACACTTGTCATTGGATTTAGGGCCTACTCAGATAATCCAGGACAATTGCTTCGTCTTAAGATTTTGAACTTAATTATATATGCAAGGACCCTTGTTCCACATAAGGTAATATTCACAGATTCGGGAATCAAGATGTGGACATATCTTTTGGGGGCTACCCTTCAACCCAGTACAGGCCCTTTCCATGTGCCAGGCATTGTCCTAAGAGTCTCATATGTAATAGTTATAATCAAATTCACAACAACTCAGTGAGATAGATATTATTTTGGTCCCCATTGAGAAAATGGAAGCACAGAACTATTAGGTAACTTGGGACCATTTCTTAGGGTAATTTGGTTTGAGTGGAGAGCCTGTGTTGAGGAGTGATGAAAGATAAGTTTGGATAGACAAGTTAGAATCACATGCAGTATGCCTCAAATAAATGGACAAACATTGTGCCTTAGTCTATGGGTAATGGACAGCCACTGAGATTTTTTTTACGCAAGAGCAGCATGTGTCCCGTGAGGTTATGGGAATATTGGCCAGAAATCACTGTGTAAAATTATACTGGAGGAGGGGGGAATAGGAGCTGTGCCAGTTTGAATGTATTATGTCCCCAAAACACCATTATCTCTGATGTAATCTTGTGTGGGCAGACGTATCAGTGTTGATTAGATTGTAATTCTTTTAGTGTTTCCGTGGAGATGCACCCCACCCAACTGTGGGTGATGATTCTGATTGGATAATTTCCATGGAGGTGTTACCCCACCCATTCAGGGTGGGTCTAAATTAAATCACTGGAGCCATATAAACGAGCTGACAAACAGAAGGAACTCAGTGCAGCTGAGAGTGACATTTTGAAGAGGAGCTACAGCCAAGAGCGACACTTTGAGGAATGCATGTAAGCTGAGAGAGGAGCTGAAGCTTACAGAGACATTTTGGAGCCAGGCTTTGAAAGCAGACTTTTGCTCTGGAGAAGCTAAGAGAGGACAAATGCCCCAAGAGCAACTGAGAGTGACATTTTGGAGAGAAGCTGAGGACTAGAAAGGAACATCCCAGGAGAAAGCCATTTTGAAACCAGAATTTCGAAGCAGTCGCCAGCCACGTGCCTTCCCAGCTAACAGAGGTTTCCAGATGCCATTGGCCATCCTCCAGTGAAGGTACCCGATTGCTGATGACTTACCTTGGGCACTTTATGGCCTTAAGACTATAACTTTGTAACCAAATAAATCCCCTTTTGTAAAAGCCAATCCATTTCTGGTGTTTTGCATCCTGGCAGCATTAGCAAACTAGAACAGGGGCCCTATTAAGAAATGCTCACATAATCACTATGAGAGATGATACAGGCCTGGACTGGAGGGCTGGCCAAGAAACAGAGAGGAAAACTGAGTGGTCCCTCAGTTTCTTTTCATCCTAACCTGTGGAGCCAGACTCTGGGCAACTGAGAGATAAGACAATCTCTGCCAGCCCCAATTAAGCAGATACTGGTTTTTCCATTAAAGGATTGCACACAAATTTGGAGGCACCTGAGTGAGCAGTTCCTAGAAATGCAACACCCTGCCCTTTTGGTTGTGGTCACTTATAATACAACGGCACCTTGGGAACTGAGTGATATTTCTCTTGAGGTCAACAGATGGTCAGCTCTGACCTTATGATGGACTAGGGCTTGAAGCCAAGATAAAGCATAAATCACGTAATTGGCTCATGGGAATGGTCTGTGGCTGCAGCCACTGTAAAGTTAGATCTTTTTTCTGTTCCTCCAAAATAAGCAGACAGGCAGAGGTGGCATCTCTTTTCCACCTCCCACTGACCCTCCCCAGTGACTATTGCTGTTGCTGCAACCTGAATATTAAACACCCTTATTCATTTTTAGTCTTTTAGGCTTTCTGTGGGTATTTCATCAGGAATGCCTGATGGGAAGGGCATTTCCTGTTGAATAAGGAAAAGTTCGAGTGCAAGAGATCCCCAGTGGTATTCTGAGTCCTCAATCCAATTTATTATTTAGGCTCCAGAGGCCATTAATGCTGGTCAGAATAATGAAACGTTTCCAAAAATGATCAGGATAAATCTTTTTCTCTGACACATTGAAAGCAAAAACTGAAGGTCAACTGTGTTGGCCTCCACACCTGGAGTTGGATTAATTTTAAGGTGTGGTTTCCTACCAGGAAAAGATATTTGATTTCATTAAAAGATGTTAGTATAGAAGTTTTACCTGTTCATTACAAAATGAAACTCAAATACAAAAGACAGATATAAAATGAAAAGTAAACTAAATGAATTTTTAAGTTTTGAGGATACCTTTTTAAATGTGAATACCTTAACTCTATATGGTAATACCTCCTCCCAGAGTTAAAAAGGAACAAGTTTCTAGTATCTTATTACTCAAAGGGTGGTATGGGGAACACCAACATTGGCATCACCTAGGAGCTTCCTGGAAATGCAGAATCTCAGGCCCTGCCCCTGACCCTCTGGATCAGAATTTTGCATTTTAACAAGATCTCCAGGTGGTTAGTTAATGGATGAGAAGCCCTGAACTATCAGACTGAAGGGACAGTTTTTCCACTAATGGTAGCCCTTTGGAAAGCATCGAAGTTGTTAAAAAACACACACACACACACACAAACACATGAAAGTAAGAAAAGAATAAGCAGAAAAATTAACCAATTCATCCTACAGAATTATGTATGAATAGAACACAATTTTGGAATGTACCACCAGAGAATCAGACTGTGAAGTGACCTGTTAAAGAGGTGTCGCTCACAAATAGGCCATTTCCCCTTAGTCCTGATAGTAATTACAAATTAATAGGAAAATCATAGAACCAGAATGTTTGAGAACTGAGAAGAACTACAGCATTTATAGTAGTTAGTGCATGTTGAGTCTTAAGATGCAAACTGGGTTTAAGAAGTTTGAAGTTTGGGTTATGAAGTTGAAAATAAACATGTAGTTGGTGCAATGAGGGCCTCACACTCACAAGCTGAGGAAACTTGAGCAAATTTCTTAACTTCTTGAAGTGTGAGTCCATAATCTGTAGACTCTGTCCCACAAACTTCATAGGGCCATTGTGAAACTCAAACAGAATAAGGGATGTGGAAGTACTTTGAACACTGTATGAGAATCTAGAATATTATCATGGCAGATAATTGGTACCAGTTTCATCTAATTAATTGCATCTTGTGTAAGGGAACATCAAAACAGAAGGGTATTAGACTGCTTGAAGTGAAGAAAAAGGTTAGCTAATTAATAAGAACCTGTCATGGTTTTTTTCTACACTGTCCAGAGGAAAAGAGTCCTCTGATTCTTTCGTTCCACTGGGGACAGGGGACTGTGAGTGTTCAGTACAGATCTGTTGAATGAATGCATGAATTACTAAGCTTGGTAAGGTAATTAATCAACCATCATCCATTCTACAAATATTTTCTAGCACCCACCATGTACCAGATTGGCTAGAGATACCATGGTGAGCAAAATCACACACTGTCTTACCTTTCATGGAGCTTACAATCCAATTTTACAGCCAAACATAAAATTATGTCTTTGCTAAGTATTGCCAAAGAGCAGGGTAAGGTGCCAAGAGAACTTGTAATAGAAGGATTTGACTTCATCGGAGCCATCAGGAAAGACTTCCCTGAGAAAGTGACCCTTGAGCTAAAAGTTAAAGGATGAGCAAGAATTAACATGGGAAAAAGGGAAAGAAGGGTGTTCCAGAGAAAAGGAACAGTGTGTGCACAGGCCTTTCGGCAGGAGGGCGCATGAGAATTTATGGGGGTGTTACTGATCAAGGGTTTGCTGCCTCCCATGTCCAGAAGTCAGTGCCACAATATTGGGATTTTGAGAAAAGAAAGAGCTTTAATGCAAGGTTGACCAGCACAGAGAAAGGAGCCACTGCTCACATCTGACTCTCCGAGTTGGAAGTGCCTAGAGTTTTTATTATATTAAACAAAAGGAGGTGGGGTTAGAGATATTGGTACATTGTAACTGGTTATTAAATATTCAAATTAAGGATTGTGAGTGGCTATCGTGATTGGCTACATAAATATTCAAAATAAGGATTGTAAGTTGGCCTATCAAGCCTCTGAACTAATTGGGATAGGTATTATCTGGCTATAAAGGAGGAGTGTGGGAAGAGTCTGGTTACAGCATGGTTGTAAATCATTTGGCATACAGACAAATATAATAATGGAAGGAAATAGCTTGTAAGAGAAGTTGCTACAGCATGGCTTTCAGTTAATAGAAATAACTATAATAACAAGTAAAAGAATGGAAATAAGCTAAACAAACTGGCTGTAAGTGAGGAGCAAGGAAGGCATCTGGTTTCAGCAATGTTATAAATCCCTCAGTTAACATAAGATAACAACTACAATGACAAGTAAAAGAAATAAGCTTACAATAACTACGATTACAAGTAAAAACCACTGCAATCAGCAGTTACAATCCCCTTATTTTCATTCATTCCTCAATCTTGAGAGATTGGGGACAATGACTGCTCTGGCTGCTTCAGGCTGAGGAGGTATGTAGATATGATGGAGCGGAGAAATGGGGTAGTTTTGCTTGGAGCTGAAGGTACTCATGAGTTCCTGGTCATCATTCTTCGAGGGACTGGTATCTCTGGGTTTCTGGGGTCAACCAGCACTGGAACAATCCAGAGGCTGTAAGTCTCTGAGAAATAAATTTAACAAATAGATTGACTATCATAGATCTAAATAAAAGAAGTAGACAAACCATTATTAGGGGACTTACAAGGGAATATAACCATGTCATGTTGGGGAAATCGCTTTTCACAGATTCCTAGATAAAGCCTGCTGAGGGGTGTAGAGTTTATGTAGCGATGCGGCTTGTTTACAGTGTTTGGAAGTTCCCAGCATTTTTAGGAGCAGTGTTGCTCAAGGCTCTCCTTTCGGTGGCAGTTGGTGATATTGGCTGAGACCTGCATAAGAGTAACCTCCAGAATGACCTCCCAACTCCTTTTGAAATCTCTTAGCCATAGGACTCTATTTTGTTTTATTTCCCTTAACATTTCCCCCTTTTGATCATGATCGTCTCCAAAAGCACCTTCTCTGAAAGCATTGCTGAATCCTTTGGTGCCAGGGAGCTTTACCCTAGGAGTCATGTCCCAGGTAGAGGGGGAAGGTAGTTTGGAAGTTTGCCAAGTTTGGCTTAGAGAGAGGCCACATCTGAGCAACAAGGGAGTTTTCAGGGGATGACTTATGAATTAATTATAATTAGATTTAGTTTCATCATTACAGAAATAAGTTTCATAAGTACAAGTCTCAAGATCGAGGGCTTGGTTTATCAGCATATTTATTTTTAAGAGACAAATCTCATATATTCCAGAGTTTGTTTTTATAGGTCTCCTTGTTATAAGTTTATATAATAATGTATATTTCCCAAAAGGAGTGGATTACAGATTTAGATCTTGTAAAGTTTCTTGAGTACAATTTCAGTAAATTTGGAGTCCCTATTGCTTGAGAGAATAGCAGGCATTTCCCACATGGGGAATTATAGTTCCATGCCTTCCTTCCTCAATCCCTCAAGGAATCTTAGAATACTTTTTTCATTTTATGCCTAAAACACTCTGAAATGCATCAGGATATTACATAAACCTGTACAGCATTCCAAGATCTCATTCCCTATTCTAGGTTCCACGTTAAATAAAGCTGGGTTAGGCTGAATAAATAAACTGACCAGACAGGTTGAATCAGACAGTGTGCCACAGAAAATTTAAACTTTGGGAAAAATAAATCTCAAAATACAGAAATTAAAGCCTCAAAATACAGACAATATTACCCTCCACCCTGTATTCTGATTTGCCTTAGTCTATCAAGATTATCCCCATTCACATCCCCAATCAAAGTCTAATCCCTTTTTCAGCTCTTTAACAGTTGTTGTATGGGGTAATGCTACTCTTTCAGCACCTCCAGAGCTGAAGAACTTCAGCTCTGAATCTCAGGTATTGCACAGACACCTCAAGTTCCAGGGAGCTACCAGGTCACACACAAAGGGCAAAGCACCTTAAAATTTAGAATTAACAACTAATTCCCAGGAACAAATGTGACTGCTGTAAGAGCTTACAGTCTAGGCCCTAAATCCCTTATGAGCATTTTCCAAAGGAAGTTATTTCCAAAAACGAAAACATTTGACGATTGACTTAAATTGAGGCCGTCAACAACAGACCATTGCAGAAGTTTTTTGTTTTTTGCTTTTTTGTTTTTCTGTCTCACCTTTACATTTTCACCAGGATTGTGTTAACTAACAGGTAGAACGTAATGTATATACTTGCCTTGCTTCTCTTTTGAAGTCCATTTTTGTTGAAGATGAAGTTCTGACCTGTGGCTGACCACATGCACTTTCAGAGAAGCATCAGAGGAAAACAATGTCACTGACAAGGAAATTTGGTTGTTTTTGTGACATGTAACTTTTTTTTAAAGTAAAACATAGCTATTTTCGAGGATGGATATGGCTTTTCTCAGTTTACCATTCTATCAGTATTCCAATGAGATATATTAGGAGCAATTTCTGAAACAGCTTTCTGGGGGCAAGTAGAGAGGACTTGCAGGCTTATAAAAGCAACCAATGTTTTCCATTAAACAAATATTTCCAATAAATTTATTTGGTTCAAAAGTCATCATAGAAACAGGAGTAGGACCAGAATTTTTCACTGCATTTTTGCAGCTGTATTTGCCTCATGATTATTTTGCTCCATATTTGCCTAAGAATGACCAGGAGTTTTAATTATAGCCAAAACCTTTGGTCATGCAGAAATTTCTTAATGCAAGAAATGATTTTTATTTTCAGTCTACTGGGGGTAAAAATTCTTTGTTTCCATAAAATCTTAAAATTATGTACAACCTCAAAATCATACTGACTATAGGGCTCTGGAAAATATACAATTATTTAATTTGTCCCAAGCATAATCCAGAAAACCTTTCTATAGTGCTCAAGGACATTTCCTTTTTCCTACTGGATATTTTGAAATTTGGCAATTGGATTTTAATCTATTATTCCCATCCCAAGTCTATAAATATGTTTTAATAATGGGGCTATTACCGCAAAGGTCTTATTAGAAAAAATAATTTTAGATTACAGAATTTCCTCAGAGTAAACATAGCCTATTCCACACCATTCTTTCTGTGTCTATCACTCTTAATCTCCAGGCCCAGTAGAAAGAATTTTAAACCTCACGTCTCCCCCATCTTTCTGTACCCAGTGCTTCCCCCATAGCTGCTTTAACTGGTTCATTCATATTTGGCTAAGGTTTAGGAGGTCCTGGGGCAGGGAGAGGTAAGACAGAAAGAACGTGGCTAAATGGGTTGGAATAGTATTTAAAAGCGGGTGGAGTTTAAATTTTGTTTCTTTGTCTGAAAGGGCAGGAATATGTCTGAAACTTACTTCCTTATCCTGGTCTGTTGAATCTGATTTTAAGAGTTTCAAATGAGGGTGGTGGGATTTTAAAACAGATAAGGTGGCTCTACTATTGACCAGAGTCCACATGTCCTTGTTTTAATAGTTTCCAATTATCAGATCTACTTCACCTAAAGATATGACGTGGATAATTGGAGAAGTCTGCCATTTCCTGGGGCAGCCCTAGCACTTACATTGAAGGCACTTTGCTTTCTTTGAGGGCAAAGAGCACTAGCAGGGAGGTGTTGCTGCCTTCTGGAAGATCCAGGCAATTTCTTTCCAATGTCCAGGTCATTTACAGTGATTACAAGTACTAATACCCTGAACCCTGATGCCTAGAAGATTTATTGGGGCTTGTTTAGCTTGGGATGATTTCTTTATTTTTTTCTCCATTTTTTTTTCTAAACAGTTTTGTTTATTCAGATATTGGTGTGACCGTCACCAGCAGTCCTGTAAATTAATTGGTGAAGGTCTGAGTATCCAGGCCCATAAGTTTTAACAAGATTGAATATTTTGCAAAACCCACTGAGTCTTCAGTAGGATTTGGGAAATCTTATCATTGTAGAAGGGGAGCTAGGCTAAGCCAGGACACAGAGGGGAAGACAAGAGGAGTACTAAGAGCACTAGAAGCTCAGTTTCCCCAATTCCTAGGACTCCAGGAGTACTAATTTATATGTAAGCACTTATGTATCTTTAAGCAATTTGAATAGAGCTCTCCCAAGAATTTCCATTTGTTAATTTGGTATTACCATCCGGAGCTTGGAAAACACATCAAACAAACACAGACACAATTAGAAAGCTTGTTCATGAGTCAGACACAAAAACACAGAAACATAAAACTTATTAGTTTAAACAATAATTTTGTACCTTTTTCTGTAAATTCTCATTCTGATACAAAGACATAAAAGATTGAACATATAGGATTCTATTCTATTTCTTTTTCTTTAACAATATAAACCTAATTGTAATATAGTCTTATAGTAAAGAGATCTATTTTCTAGGTATTGTTCCCCAGATTCTAGTCTATATTATGGAAGTCTGTGTTACAAAAGAATATCATCTTTTTCTTTTTCATTGATTTGTAACTAAACATAGACCAGTTATCCAAAATACATTTCAAAGGACTACAGTCAGATGTACAATTAACATTTCCCATGGTTACAATTATCTGGCACCAACAGATTTCCTGGGGTTAGATCTGCCTAGCAGACTCGAACCTGACTTCTGAGCCTTGTAAACTTACCAGAACCAGAACACAGAAACTGTGAGTATTTTCCATGACTAAATTCTCATAAGACCTGGGGCTTGTTCCCAATAACAGATTCTAGGGTGGGACTCGAGCCCACAATCCCAGCAAATAAGCTTTGACAAGAGAATAGGTGCTCATACGAAGTTCCCCACCCAGAAGGCATGTGTTCCCAGAACTGTTTCTTTCCCCAAGATACCAGAAAGCACCAAAGGGCCTGGAGTGCTGTCCGGAGCGGGGGACCCCAATCATTGAGCCTCTAGACAACACCATCTAGGTGGTCTAGGTGGCCACTTAGGATCGGCGTTGGTGGTGGGGGGCGGACCACTTTGCTGGGGCTGCAGGACCTCGGACAGGAAAGGACCTGGGGATCTTTGAGTCCCTTCATGGTCACCAAATTGTTACTGAGCAAGGGGTTGTTGCCCAACATGAAAGAAGTCAATGTCATGACATCAGGATTTTGAGAAAAGAAAGAGCTTTAATGCAAGGTTGACTGGCATGGAGACAGGAGCCGCCACTCAATGTCTATCTCTCCAAATTGGAAGTGCTTAGAGTTTTTATTAGATTAAACAAAGGGAGGTGGGGTTAGAGATACTGGCACATTGTGATTGGTTAGTAAATATTCAAATTGAGGATTGTAAGTGGCCTATCAAGCCTCTGAACTAATTGGGAGAGGCATTATCTGGCTGGAAAGGAGGAATGCAGGAAGCATCTGGTTACAGCATGGTTGTAAATCATTTGTCTAATACAGACAAATGTAATAATGGGAGGAAATAACAAGGAAGGGAAGTATGCTACAGCATGGCTATCAGCTAATACAAATAACGACAACAATAACAAGTAAAGGAATGGAAACAAGCTAAACAAACTGGTGGTAAGTGAGGGACAAGGAAGGCATCTGGTTATAGCAATGTTGTAAATCCCTCAGTTAACGTAAGAAACCAACTACGATGACAAGTAAAAGAAATAAGCTTACAATAACAACTACAATTACAAGTAAAGACCACCGTAATCAGCAGTCACAGGGGTCAGAGAGGCCAGTCTGTGTAGGTGGAGTTGTGGGTCGAGGCTGGGGAGGCCATCCAAGGCCAGGCCTTGCTGGGCCCTGTGCACTCGAGTCTGATTTTTCTCCTCAGAGCAATAAGAGGCCATTGAAGGACGCCAGCTCTGATGGTGGCAGTGGCACATGTTAAGTGACCAGGTCTGGGTTTTGAAAAAATCGCACTGGTAGCAAAATGGGGTATAACTCAGGGGGCAAGAGGGTAGAGTGGATATGGGGAGACAGGCTAGAGACTTCTACAGCCTAGAAGAGAAACTAGAAATGCTCTCCTCAACAGAAGCTATGTCCACCGTCCCTAAGCAGGCTTCCCTCTGAGAGGCCCTGCCCACCAACGTGCAATGGGCTCAGCCCTCCAGAAAGACCCCCCAAAGACAGTGAACAAACCGGCCATCTGCCCAGCAAAACAGTTATTCCTGAGTCAGTGTGAATCAGTTTTCCCCAGGTGAGATGATAAAAAGGCAGCCCTGGATTCATGGTGACCCCACATACGAATAGCCTGAAAGGCTCTATCTGAGTCTATCAGCCAGTCAGCTCCCATTTCCCTTGCCTATCTCTTAACTCCAGTTAAGACCCATTTAGCACAACTCCTCACTGAAAACATGATGGAAGTGAGGCCCAGAGAGGTTTTATAACTTGCCTGAGGTCACACAGAAACTTTTAAGGCCCCGTTCCCTGAACTCTTATCATATGAAAACTCATTAGGTGTGTAACCTCTTTGAAGTGCTCTACAGGTCAGCACCATCTTCACACACAAGCAATGGAGAGAGTCGGAGTAACATGCTTTTAAGTTAAATTTTATTTTTTTAAAAAAACTCTGTACTTTGTACTTGAATTATGATCTCTAGCTCCTAGATTAGGAAGGCTAAGGAAAGAATAGGCATTCAGACTAAACCTTAAAACTTACTACCCAAGCCTTCAGCAACTTCTCATATTATGTAACACTTTGCACCCAAGAAATTCACAAATACTTTTAATGAGCATTCCTCTACAGGTGTCAAAACCTTTATTTCTACATTTAATTTCCAAGCATGACTTGAGAACTTGGATCTAGTTTTTATTCTTCAAGAGAAATGAGTTTCTCTTTCCTACTTGCCCTCATCTGCCATTCTTTAGCTTAACCAACAAATAGAAAAAACTCAGTCATTGTCTCAGGTCTCTCACTGTATGTTCTATTCCCCAACTGTTCCTGTTTCCCTTTTGCTTTCATGTGGGGTTTCCTGCTCTGACCATTTCTTTTATATAGTTTCCCTCATACCTCTGAGCCCTTTTGTGCTGTTTCTGAATTGCATTGTTACTTGTTTATTCTTCTTTCTACTCCCCATTCCCTCAGGGAGCAGCTAAAAAAAAACAAACCTTGGTCCTCGTTTTGTTGCTAGGATTTCAGTTTATATTTGTAATAATTTCTCAAAGCACCCCCCCAATCTGATTTTTCCCCCATTTTGGCTTTAAGATTGAACATTAGTAGTGATTTGGTGTCAACTGATGTCAAATTCAACTGTAATCTGGTTTTCACATGGTTCTGTTCTTCTGTCTTTCCAAGGTACAGTGCTACATACTCATGCTTTTGATAACCAAGATGCAGAGGTGCATCTATGTTTGGCAGTTTTTCTAAGAATCCTTTTAGACCTGCATTTGGGGTTGATAATGTTCAGGCTCTCTGTGTGTACTCCTTGAGCTAAGAAGCACCAGGATGGAGAAGAGAGTTATGCATCGAAAGCAAGGAGAGGTCCAGAAGGCTTTGAGCTTTCAAGGGTTTGTGTTAACCACTTGACTTTTATTCAAATTGGCAGTCTCTTTCCAAAAGGAGCACTATATAGTATGCTGGGTTTAATCAGTTTGGGTACTAAGCAAATTATCAGGAGCGTTCTCAAGAAATTAGGAAGAAAAGTCCAAGTCATTTTACTAATCTGTGGCCACAACCTCTGAGGGTGTTTGTGAATAATGGCATCTTTGCCCTAGTTTTAACACATCCCGGACTGTATTAATACCATGCTAGGACAACCAGCTGAAAAGCGAAAAACTTGAGTCAAGCTACCGAAGTACGTTGCTAACACAATGCTAGGGGGATGAAAAGTTTTCTTTGTTTGACTGAAATGTTTGGCTATTATGGAAACGATATGACTCTCTCTGGAATTCATGAATATATCTTCTTCCCCCACCCCCTCCTGCCATGAGAGAACAAAGCAGAGTGTCTGGGAAATGGCAGACAAGAGCTGAAGAACTGCCTGCGCAAAGTAGGTCTCCACTAAGTGGCCGTTGAGTTGAATTGGACCCGTGAGTCCTGTGAGTCCATTTTACATGGCTCCAAACATCTCCCAATTCAGTCTGTTCAGTTACTGAAGGGTTGGCTACCCTGCTTGTGAGCACCTCTGCCCTTGGGTTTCTCCCAGGTTCTTCAGAGAGCGTTAAGTTCGCACATCTGGAGGGATCTTTTTTTTTTAAACAAAGGGGGCACTGCAGCTCCCAGTAAATGAGCGAAGCATTGGCCTTGTCTTCCAGCTACCTCCTGGCCATTTCCACCAGGGTATTTCCATCCACAGGCATTTCCCCAATTTCTATATAAGAAGTGGTTAGGCAAGACAAAGTGTTTGGCAGGAGGTTTGAAACTATGGTTTCATATGACCAGAAAAATGTCAATGTCCATGTCCACACCAAAAAAAAAAAAAAAAGGAGATTCTGGAAGTCCTAAAGGCCACCAGTCCACTCCTTCACCTCAAATTCAGTGCATTAAAAAGGGAGCTCAGTATTTTCCCCTTAAAACTAGCTCCTCATTCAGACCCCCAACTTTCTCATCTGTTTGGGGCAATATTTTCCTTGTCAGTCAGGTTAGAAACATTGGAACTATCTTTGTTTAATTCTCCCTCACTCTCTCCCTTCCAATATCTGATTAGCCACCAAATCCTATCAAGTCTTCCTTTATAATGCCTTAGAAACTTTCCAAGTTTCCTTTTTTGTAGGTTTACAGAAAAATCACGAAGTACAGAGTTCCATATACATGCAGAGAGAGTTTTCCCCATTAACTTTTTGCATTAGTATGGTAACTTTATTGAAGAACCAATATTATTATAAATATATTCTTACCTATAGACCATAGTTTATATTAGGATTCATTGTTTGTGTTGTACAGTTCTGTTTTTTTAAAACTTTTTATTCTGGTAAAATATATAGAAAACATAAAATTTCCCATTTTAACCACATTCAAATATACAATACAAAGGTGTTAATTACATTCACAGTGTTGTGCTATCACCACCACCCATTACTAAAACTTTTCCAAAACCCCAAACAACTCTACCCCTTAAACATTAACTCCCCATTCCACTCCCACATCCCTGCCCCTGGTAATGTGTATTCTAGTTTCTGACTCTATAAATTTGCATATTCTAATTATGTCATATAAATGAGATCTTTCACTTTGTCCTTTTGTGTCTTGCCTATTTCACTCACCATGATGTCTTCAAGGTTTATCCATGTTGTTGCATGTATCAGAACTTTATTCCTTTTGTGTGTGTGAGTGCGTGTGTGCTTTAAAAACAAAATTTTTTTGCTATCTTGACAAACCCTCCCCACATTCCTTAGGTTAATTTCTGTATAAGTGTTAGTTTTTACATTACTAATCATTGTACTGCTAGAGCTAAATCAACTAAATATTAGTTTATGTAATGTTGCTAAAAGATCTACAAGCAACAAAGGTCTATGTTTAAAAATAAATAAATAAAAGGAGCTTTTTAAAATAAAAACAAAATGGAAGAAAGCAATAATGTTCCAAATGAATGGAGCTGGGTAAATTACATATAACAAATAACAGATTTAGATAGAGTATACTCATTCTCTCATAAGGATAAAATGCTTGAGGAAGATCTTGAGACTACCATCCCCTTCCTCTAAACTTTTAACCTTTACACAGTATCAGATGTTACAACTGGTATAAAAAATAAATGCTTTTAGACAAAAATAAAAAGCCATCTACAAAAAAAAAACTAGCAAAATCCATAGTGGCTATTTGGAAAAGGCTCTCTTTGTGGGAGTTACAATAGCCTCTAGTACATATCCAGAATAGACTAAATTGAAACAATATTTCTGATACACAGCAATCCTTTTATATATTTTTACTAAATATTATAAAATTCCATGTGTCATGCACAGTTTGGGGTAGATTGATGAAGTCATGGCTACCATTTTTACAGTTAAACACGGCACATCAAAAGTTCTGCCATCTATAAACACTGTATGGTGAGGGCTCCAGAAAGGTGACAAAAACACTGAAAAGTTTGTGATAGAATGTTTACAAATTAGAGGAGAGGGGGATATGGGTAGGGGAGTGTTCCAGTTTGCTAATGCTGCCGTTATGCAAAATACTGGAAATGGATTGGCTTTTATAAAGGGGGTTTATTTGGTTACAAAGTTACAGTCTTATGACCATAAAGTATCCAAGGTAAGGCATCAACAGAGGATACCTTCACTGAAGAATGGCTGATGGTGTCTGGAAAACCTCTGTTAGCTAGGAAGGCACGTGGCTAGCATCTGCTTGCTCCCAGGTTGCGTTTCAAAATGGCGTTCTCCAAAATGTCAGTGTGAGCTTTCAGTGGCCATCTTCAAAATGTCTATCTCAGCTGCAGCTGCTCTGAGCTCCTTCTGTCTGAGCTTTTTATAGGGCTCCAGTAAACTAATCAAGACCCATGCTGAATGGGCAGGGCCACATCTCCATGGAAATAATTCAATCAGAATTATCACCTACAGTTAGGTGGGTCACATCTCCTTGGAAACAACTTAATCCAAAGATTCCAACCTAAGGAACACTAATAATATGTCTGCCCCCACAAGATTGAATTAAAGAACATGGTGTTTGGGGGGACATAATACATCCAAAGTGGTACAGGGAGGTAGGCAGGGTAAGAGAATTTAAAATAATACTGCTTAGGAGCGTATATTTTGAGATAGCAACTATACCTTGTCTATCCTTTAACCTAATCTTGAATAACTGCATGTTCATGCAAAATAAAATGTCTGCTTTATAGGAAGAGGAGCAGTCTGTTTGGAAAAGCATATTCTGTTAGGGGAAGATGTGAAGACATAAGTTCCTTTCTACTTGGTGAGTCTTTTGGCTACATCACTATATGCTATTTCAACCTCCTTATCACTGGGACAGGTATTGGTGAACTCATTTTTACCACAAGCTTTAGTTAAGTATCTCCAGATGCCAGTCATTCCTTTTGGGATATCAAAATTCAGATACTTTTTGGCCAACACCTAAACAATGTGCAGTGTGGGCAGCAGGTTGCAATCAACTAATGTGATTGCCATCCAGAAATTCATGTGTAGAAAATTTAATATCCTTCATACTATTCTCATCAATTTCTCTCATCAAAGAGAGGAGAATTTAGATATTCATCCAGTTTCTACAGTGTTTTCAAGAGACCCCTCTGCAGTGCTTCATTAGCTTCTGGACTTGAATTCTTGATATATGCAGACAATTTGGCAAAGGTGTCCATTCCAGCAGTATTTGATTCTGGGTGTTTTGGTGAAAGCTTTAAGTACTTGGGAGGGCATAAGACTTCCTTAAGAAATTCCTCAGTCTTATTTACATCCGTTATGACTTCAGTGTTGAAAGTTATAAATGGTGGGTGGGTCCCGGGGGTCAAGTTCTACAGGTCTGCAGGCTTCCTCTTCAGGTCAATGGTTTGACACTAAATACAACTCCTTTGAGCCAAAGAATCATGCAAACCTCTGGGAAAAGGGGCAGTTTCCTATGATTTCACCATCACTGATGGCCTTGACGAAGAGCTCGATGATGGGCTCTTTGTCCTCCTTGTTCAGTCCTCTCAGCAGTGTGGACACCATGGCCAGCTTGACTGGGCTCCGAGGTCAGCAGCTGCTGCTCTGGGGCTGCTCTGGCTGCCAGCTCCTGCCTTGCTGCACTTTCCTGGAGACTCCTGGCAGAGACCTCTGCTCCGCAGCACTCCCCATGCCCTCCCCACCCCTTCATTCCTTTTTACTGTGGAATAATATTGCATTGTGTGTATAGACCACAGTTTACTCACCCATTGGGTTGCTTTCAACTTTTGGCAAATTGTGAATAATGCTTCTGTGAACACTGGTGTACAAATATCTGTTTGAGACCTTACATTCAATATTCTTGGGTATATCCTTAGAAGTGGGATTGCTGGGTCAAATTGTTAATTCTATACTTAACTTTCTGAGAAACTTCCAAACTGTTTTGCACAGTGGCTGCACCATTTAACATTTGTACCAACAGTGTACCAAGGTTCCCATTTCTCCATATCCTCACCAACATTTATTTTCCTTTGTTTTTTTTTAACAACAGCCATTTTTTAAACAACAGGGTGTGAAGTGCTATCTCTGTGGTTTTGATTTGCATTTCCCTAATGCCTAATGATATTGAGCATTTTTTCATGTGCTTATAGACCATTTGTATATCACCTTCAGAGAAGTGTCTATTCAAGTCCTTTGCCCATTTTTTAATTGGGTTGTCTTTGTTGTGGAGTTGTAGGAGTTCTTTAAGTATTCTTAATACTAACCCCTAATCGGATATATGGTTTGCAAATATTTTCTCCCATTCTGCAGGTTGTCTTTTCACTTTCTTGATAATAGTTTTTGGTGCAGAAAAGTTCTTAATTTCAATGAAGTCCAATTTATTTTTTCTTTAGTTACTTGTACTTTAAGTGTAATGTCTATTCTTTTATATTCCAGCAGAACAGAAATAGAGGAAAGGATCCAGTTCCCCAGGCTTGATGGGGAGAGGAAAAACACAGACCAGATGCAAATTAGAAAAAATGTTATAGGAATAATAAAATTATCAAGAAATGCAAAATAACAGCTCCAAACAAGCCTTATATGGGATGTTGAGGCAATGGCTGGCACTGCCTGTGTCTTACGGAAATCCAGAGTAGTTGGGGTCTTGCCTATTTGGGGGCTGTGGTGATTGATGCCTTTGGGGTCTCGTTCAGGCCAGTCTGATGATTCTAGCCCAGACTCCACCTTAGGATCAGAAGTCTTTCCTTCCCGATAACTAATACCCACCCTGAGCGCACTATATACATATTCAATCTAAACCAGTGTTTGCACAATTTATCAGGAGTATTTCATCATAATTTAAAAATTATGTGTTTATATTTTACCCCCACCTGGAGAGAAGCTCATTCTTTTGCATTCTTACTGCCCCACCCCCTCCCCATAGCAACCAACACGGAGTTCTGGTGTTTGTAGTCTATAAGTAAAACGTTTGTTAAATCATAAAGCCTTAGAATTTTAGAGTCAGGAGGAATATTAGAGTTCCCCTAATATGATCCTTTATTTTATAGATGAATAAATGGGCATAGAGAGACCAGGAGACTTGCCCAAAGTCACACAATTGGATAGTGATGATATCATCAGAGCCAAAAAACAAAAATGAAAACAAAAAATATGCCCTCTTAAGTTTCTTCTTTGTTGAAATTTGAAATCCCCACCAAGGCAAATGACCTAGATAGCCAATCAAGCCTCTAATTCATTAGTTTTGACCCAAAAATTAAAGCCTACCTGCCCTAAACCTGCCCCTATAAGAGGGACAAACCGTGGTCCAACCAGTAGGAGTCAAGCTAATTTGCTTTCTATGGCTCTAAAAATCCTTTGCCACCCCTAGAACCTGGAAGCTACTTGTTTTGTCTTCCTTTGCAGCAGCAAAACTTTGGTGTCCCAAATAAAATGCCATAGTTTAAATGCCATAGTCTGCATAATCAACTCCGATTCGTCTTTCACAGTGACAAAGCAAAGACCAGAACCCAGGTTTCTCCTACTTGAAGTCTGTACCCTAACTTGTACTTAATCAGTGACAGAAATATCTGACTTTACACAAGGTCTTCTGGGGATGGTGATGGCGATGGTGATAGGGGTGATTTGCTTTACTAAAACATTTACAAAGATTCGGTTCACACCACCGGCAAGAGAGCCAGGATGGAGTACCTCCTTAGCTCGATGTTGAGCACAGTCACAAGTTCCGTGCAGCATTTGTTTATGACTCCCTGGGCCGGCGGCCTAGTCTCAGATTAATCTGACAGGAGGGAGCGCCCGAGGACCCCACCGCAGGGGCTCCCCCTACCGGCCCCTCCCTGGCTGCCTTCTGTCATACAGCGGCCAGCCCCCACGTGGACTCGGCTCAGAGGCTCAAAGTCGGCTTGCCGCCGGGTCCCCGCAGGTGTGCGAAGGACCGCGGGGACCCGCAGCGCCGGAGCCGGACCCCGCAGAGCCCGGGAGGCCTCCGCCAGCCCCACCCCGCCCCTCCCCCATCCCGCGCTCGCTGCACGCGGCCCGCGCCCCGCCACCCTCCCCCAGACGCCCGCCGCTGCACCCGGCCGAGGCCCCCGGCCCACGCCCGGCTCCTGGAGGGAAAGACCCCGCCCCTATCGGTTGAAGCCTCGACCCCGCCCCCTCCCGCCCCGCCGTGCCTCCATCCAATGGTGAACGCAGGTGGGCGGGGCGAGACGGCTGTCGTGAGGGGGTCCTGGCCAATAGGGAATTGGGCCGGGTCTAGTGGGCGGGGCCTCGGGGCCTTGTCACGCTCGGGTCCGTGTGAAAACGGGGGTTCCGAGTGCAAAGCAAAGTTTTTTTGTAAACCGTCTGCAAAGGCGGGGGGGCGAAGAAGGCACCCGAGACCGGGCCGAGTGCAGCTGCCGTGGCCGCCGCCTCTTTAGCTCCTCAGCCGCGGCTCTTCTGTCCGACCGAGCCACAGTCGAGGAGACCAGCGCGGAGAGGTCGCAGATGCTCGGAGTCCTTTCGGCGCGGAGCTGCCAATCGCCCGGCGCCGCCGCCTGCCTGCTGCCGTTCTTGCTCCTGTTCCTCGTCCCCGGGCTCCGGGAGCCGCGGCTCCTCGCCGCCACAGTCGCCGCCGCCTCCGTAGCCCCGCTGTGGGTGTGGGGACTGCTGGCTCCGGGCCGGGCCTTGGCGCCGGCTCCCAGGACAGACGCCTGAGGAGCTGCGCACCGCGGACCCGCCGAGGACGCCCGCAGACTCGGGACTCGGTGGCTTGACCCCGGACTCGCCCCCGTCCGGCTGCGGGATCCCCTCCGCGGCTCCCCGAGCGGCCCAGCTCCGGCGGTGCGAGCCCCGCGCCGCCCGCCCTCCTCGATCGCCCGGTCGCCCGCCCTCCGCGCCTCGCCGCCGCCTAAGGAGTCGCCCAGCCGAGCCCGGCGGGCCCCTCAGCCGCAGCCATGGGGTGCTGGGGTCGGAACCGGGGCCGGCTGCTGTGCATGCTGGTGCTGACCTTCATGTTCATGGTCCTGGAGGTGGTGGTGAGCCGGGTGACCTCGTCCCTGGCGATGCTCTCCGACTCCTTCCACATGCTGTCGGATGTGCTGGCGCTGGTGGTGGCGCTGGTGGCCGAGCGCTTCGCCCGGCGGACCCACGCCACCCAGAAGAACACGTTCGGCTGGATCCGGGCTGAGGTGATGGGGGCTCTGGTGAACGCCATCTTCCTGACCGGCCTCTGCTTCGCCATCCTGCTGGAGGCCATCGAGCGCTTCATCGAGCCGCACGAGATGCAGCAGCCGCTGGTGGTCCTCGTGGTCGGCGTGGTCGGGCTGCTGGTCAACGTGCTGGGGCTCTGCCTCTTCCACCACCACAGCGGCTTCAGCAAGGACGCCGGCCACGGCCACTCGCACGGGGGTCACGGCCACGGCCACGGCCTCGCCAAGGGGGTCCGCGGCAAGAGCAGCCGCACCGGGGGCAGCGACCCCGGCGTGACCCGGGGCGAGCAGAGGCCTGAGCAGGAGGAGACCAACACCCTCGTGTCCAATAGCAGCAACTCCAACGGGATGAAAGTGGACCGGGCAGGTGAGGAAAGAAAGTCGCCTCCGCAGGTGGTTGGGTTTGGGAGCCGGATCCCGGGGCTGGCCCTGGGCTAGGCGCCCCGCACGCCCCCTGGTGCCCGAGCGCGGCCGCGCCGCCGCCTTCCCGCCCGCCGCCCCCGGGTCCCGCACTCGCTTCCAAGGACCCGCAAATGTCACCCCGCTTCTGCCGGCGTGTGAGGGGATGGGGGGCCTTGGCGGTTGCAGGTGTGGATTGCGGTTCTGAGGGTAGGAGCCGGGTCGGGAGGCGAGCGGCGGCCCGCAGCTGACCTGGGCGGCCTTTACGAGAGTGTCTTGTTTGGGTTTTAGCGGAATCAGAGATGATTCCAGTGATAGTTCCTTGTCCTCCTGGGAAACGGAGAAAATCGATCCCCAATATGTCCTTAGTTGTTGGGGGTTTGAAATCTTGCGCTGCGAAGTAGGTTTCTATGCCCATTAAACAAGTTTCACAATGCATTCAAAGCATAGCTAGTGTTGAATGCCTTCCCAAGCTCCGAAAGTCTAGCCAGAGGTTTCTTTTATGAACAGCAATGCCCTTTGTCAGTTAATTGACCCCTTATCCTGCAAGCCATCAGCTGCGTACCTGTCTGGCCATGTTTAACACATAACTGCACTTAGACATTTTCATAATCATTCTAAAATAAAAGTGATGGTAACTTATCATATTTTTAATAGAAGCTTTTCATCTAATAGTAAGGGCTCTTGAAGAAAATTTGGAAAATACAGAAATGATGAAAGGAGATAGAGAAAGCATTCAGCCCATGCCCCACCACTCAAGTGCAGTGACTGTTAATTTGGTGTATTTCCTTCCAATATTTCCCCGTTTATATTAATTTACCTGTTTCATAGTACATAGGCAGTTTTCCTTTTTTCAAGGTGCAGGATATCGTGTTAATGCAATGCAAGTTGAACACTGAAAAGGTGTAATCCATAATTAGATTTCCTGTCACCCCTATTTAGCAGGGTGATTCAAAAAATTAGACTTCTCTGGTGTGTATCATTCTTTTACAAGATCACTACATTGGGTTTAAGAGCTAGAAGGGAAGGTAGTGATCATCTAGTTCCATCCTTTCCTGAAGTAGCCTGTGATTGTTGATAGATTAATGTTGATTTAAGTTCTAAATCCCTCCCCTCAAAAAGGCTGTTTTCTATGTTCATGATAGAAGTGTAAAAGTTAAAATTGATTTTATTCTCAAATGATTGACCTTAGTGACTACAACTAGAGCCCAGTGTCAAATCAGGCATTTTGTAGTAATAGACTCATCTATAGTTGCATTTAACTTTGGGTGATAGCATTCAATTTTTTGTTTCCTTTTTTATTTGCCAAAAAATCTAGCAGAGAAAAGTACAGGACCCCACCCCCACAGAAAAGATACACTTTTTTTGAAGGGGGAGGGGCACAAGGAGGGTGGGTGGTTATGAGAGTGGGGAAGCAGTATCATCTTTAATTACTTAATTTAGCCCTGGCCATTATGTCCTGGCTTGTTCCCAGTATGTCAATTTATATTAAATTGCCCTGAGCAGAGTTTTAAAATTGTGCTTTATGAAAAATTCGGCACCTCCTTCACTACTTTAGTGGAATCATACAAGGATGAAGTTTTATGTAAACACTTTAAATCTATTTGATACAAAATATCTATTCCTTTGCAGATCCAGAAAAATCCAGAAATGATGCAATAGAAGTACAAGTGAATGGGAATGTTATCAAAGAACCTGACCCTATGGATTTGGAAGAAGAGGATAAGTCTGGCCAGCTTAACATGCGTGGAGTTTTTCTGCATGTCTTTGGAGATGCCTTGGGTTCAGTCATTGTAGTAGTAAATGCTTTGGTCTTTTACTTTTCTTGGAAAGGTTGTCCTGAAGGGGAGTTCTGTGTGAACCCATGTACCCCTGACCCCTGCAAAGCATTTGTAGAAATAATTAATAGTACTCATGCACCAGTTTTTGAGGCTGGTCCTTGCTGGGTGCTATATTTAGATCCAACTCTTTGTATTGTAATGGTTTGTATACTTCTTTACACAACTTATCCATTACTTAAAGAATCTGCTCTTATCCTTTTGCAAACTGTTCCGAAACAAATTGATATCAGAAATTTGATAAAAGAACTTCGAGATGTTGAAGGAGTTGAGGAAGTTCATGAATTACATGTTTGGCAACTTGCTGGAAGCAGAATCATTGCCACTGCTCACATAAAATGTGAAGACCCGACATCATACATGCAAGTGGCTAAAATCATTAAAGACGTCTTTCATAATCATGGAATTCATGCTACTACCATTCAGCCTGAATTTGCTAGTGTAGGCTCTAAATCAAGTGTAGCCCTGTGTGAGCTTGCCTGCAGAACTCAGTGTGCTTTGAAGCAATGTTGTGGGACACGACCACAAGCCCATTCTGGAAAAGATGTGGAAAAGCCCCCAACACTTAGCATTTCTTGTTTAGAACTTAGTGACAATCTAGAGAAGAAGCCCAGGAGGACTAAAGCTGAAAGCATCCCTACTGTTGTGATAGAGATAAAAAAATTGCCAAACAAACAACCTGAATCGTCTTTATAAGTCTTGAAAAGAGGTGATATTTGACTTTTGCTTTAAACTGCAAGAGGAAAAAGACTCCACTGAAATTCTAAGTTTGCCAAGTAGTATAACTGAAGTCCTTGTTCTGGTCACAGTTTAATTCTATTTTTGTAAGAACTTAATGGAACTGCATAACAGAGTTCTATATTACAACTTTGTGATTATTAGTGCAGAGTACAGCTATGCTGTAACAATTTTGGAAAGCTAGTTTTAACACTATGTTACATTTTTGTTTAAAGTAAGTATAAACCTTATATAACATAATGACATTTGATTTCAGTTGTCCAATGGTAAAGATTAATTAAGGGGGATAAATAAATTAAAATTGTTAATGGAATTTCTCTGCTTTTCTTTCCCCCAGTGTTGTACTTTCGTTTCTTAAGAATTTCAATTGCTAGAACTTTAAATCATCAACAAAATTTTTCCTTTGACATTTTAGGTAATATTTACTTGCCCTTTGAGATCATTACATGGCATAATGGCAGCATACTATAAGAGTGACTCATGGATATTAGTAGGAGTTTTTTTTCTTCACATGGAGTATTTCTAATACTAAAGATTAGTTCCTATCCTGTGTTCTATAGTGCTGAGTATTATCCTAATAAACGGTGAGATAATCAACAAATTGTGAACTAGAGTTTACATATATAATAGAGCATATGTAAGAGCAGGGAAGAAAGTTTACCAAACTAAATGTTATTTAGACTGTTGTATGTTAACATTCAGAAGACATTTCTAAATTTGAGAATTTCAACTCATGTTTTCTTTTACCAAATTTAGTCTAAAACTAACATGTTCACCAGCATTACTTTGAAGTAAGATTGGCATTAGAAACATTGAGCTGAAAGTTTACTCACAAAATATATACGGTATTTTTAAGGTTGTTAAATTTAATCAAATAATTACATGTTAAAAGCAAGCTACTAAAACGTAATCTTTTAAATTGTGGGTGTTAAAGAAAAAGCTGTTTTCAGAGTTAAAGTCATTTCATGGTGACCAGTCATGAATGATTTAAATGAAAGTTTCTAAGCATAACCAGCAGTACTTTTGCTTTGCTAACAGTCACTGACATGGGAGAAAAAAGAAACCCAGAGGTTGATGTAATTTGGATATTAAATTTTTAGAAAGCAAGACTAATAATTAAAGCTAGGTTCTGTAAGTCATCCTATCTTGACATTGCTCAGATCTTCCAATAGTGGTTTATTTTTGCAAAGATGCTACATAATTTACACAGGAAATTATTCTTGACTATTTCATTGTTGCTATGGATTTCCAATCCATACACAAATATTATTTTAGGGTATTAAGTTGTATTTTTCTTGATAGAGTGTTTTGCTTTGTGAAGAAACCAGATTTTTGTCCTCAAAAGGATGAATATTAATATCAGTTATCATGTATAGCTCTATTTTTCTAGAAACAAGGTGTCCTGACTACTTCAGTAACTTTTATAGTTGACTACTTTTGGGATGGCTACCTTTTGGGATTTGAAAATAATTCATTGTTTAATGTGTCTTAAAATGAAAGCGTTGGGACTTGACAGTTACTTTTTAAAGGGATGATCTTTGTGGTAGACAGTGTTTTTTTCCCCTTTTCAAGCCTATTGCTGGCAATGGGCCTATTTAAGAACAGCCAGTTTTTCCAATGAGAACGAAGTCATTTTAGGAACATAGTTTGTAAGTTCATGTTTACTATAATGGGCCAAAACCATAACCTGCCAATTTACAATACATCTTGATCTTTTAATACTCTTATCTTGTATTGCATAATTCAATTCCTAAAGTGATAGTTACCTTGAATTTTGCAAAAATGAGTTTTTTGTTGTGTTTTTTTTTTTTTTTTTTAAACTAGAAAACTGGGGAATCTCATTATGTGGTGAAAAAGAGAGAGGGAAAGCTACAAACTGTACTGTATCATGTACATTCCTGATTTAACTACAGAACATTTTATCAACACTTTAAGCCACAGAATATTTTACTAAGATCTCAAAAGAGTTTACATTATATAAACATTTCAATAATAATACAATAGGATAACTGGCAAAATATATTACGTTCAAATGGAGTTGTCTTTACAAGTGTTCTGTTTAGGCACTGTTTCTTAGAGATGCTATAACATCTAAGTATAAGACATGATCTGAATGAGGATTTTTTAAATCCTAATAAGCGTGAGACAAGAGCTATGGTTTTTTCATAAGTGTTTTGAAGGTAACAGCCTTTTTTTTTTCATAATTACTTTTAAGTAGCTTGTGTGTAACAAAGTGTTACCATAGGATTCTCTTTTTTTCCAAAGGACTGTGTCATAATAACAAAATCAGTGGGCACTGACTCACCTTTTGAGTTTATTTATTTCTTTATGATGCACTTTCTAATCCATTTTTAGCTATATTAGCGTTACCTTAAAAAACATGCTTTTATAATTTAAATATTGTGGGATTTAAGTGTCTTTCCAAAATAGCTTATTCCTTCCTGAAAGAAAATGAGGGAAATACCCTGAATTATTATGAGACTTAAACCCAATATTTAAATTTGCTGTTTTATAGCACTGCATCAGTAATAGGAGTTGCAACTCTCCTACTGGCTCTTTTATATTTGAGCAAGATCAGTGTATTTAGAATATATGTTTAGAAACTTGTCTGTTGTCTCAGTTTAGTCAGAAGGAGGTGCTGCATGCCCCTGAGTTAAAACAACCCAGAAAATTTTCCAAGCCAAATGCAGCCTTAGTGATGAGAGAGATTTAATTCTCCATTGTCACCTTTTAGCTAATATGATTGTTTAACTAATTAACATTAGTGTTTTGTTTTTTTTTTTTTTAAAGGTATCTGCATGGTAAAAAAAAAAGTATGGACCAGAATCTTAAAAAAATCAAACAAAAATTCCTCAAAAACTTTGCTGTAATGTATTTTAACATTTTAGAAAACAGTCTGTTGAAAACGTAAGGTATGTAATTTGAGTAGGAAAAGTTTCCATCAAGTGAACCTTAGAAAATCACTATAAGTAGAATGCTGTTAATGTGTTTGTATCTTAACATCCTCAGTTAATTTTTAATTTTTGAAAGTTTTGAGAGAAAAGAGCTATGGAAACTAGTGTGAAGTATTTGGTAGGTTAACAGGTATTGAGTTGAAGATTATTACTGTTTAGAAGCAGATATCATCTGAATGATATAAATGTCATTTACCTGCTGTCTTAAGATGTTAACACACACGCTATATGGAGAGTAATTCTACAGTACAAACATATTTATTTTAATATTGAGTTTCAGTTAAGTCATAAAACAGTGTTAAAACTTGTTGGGAAGGTGGAGGGTTTTTTTTTGTTGGTTGTTGTTTTAATTGAAACTGTCAAACATGGTGTTTGACCATATCTGAAATGGGAATTGTAATAGCACCATTTTGATGTAACTTTATTGATATTATGTGGCAATGCTATTTGTTTTACTAACAAGCTCTGGAATGTTTAGCAGTCATTTTCACTGGCACAAGAGCCTTTTGTATGTTATTCATTTTAAACTTTTAAACCAAAAATTTTGTGGTCCAGTGTCTTTGGCTAAAAGATGCTGAAGGGAATGTAACATACAATTAATATGTGGTTATATATAAAAAGACACAAATTGCCATGTTATGGTTTTGCCTTGAAACAGCACAATGAAGTTTATCAGCGTATGCTGTCATTCTTCATGAAAATTTCATATTGTATTGTTGTATCTGCCATTGCCTGTCCTTAGGGCCAGATGTGGTGCAGTTAAATGCAGTTATCATCTCATTAAGTGCAGATGCAGATCAAATGTCTTTAGTGCTACAGCATTTTACCTTTTTGTATGTTCAATGACTGTGTGTTATTTTCCAAAGCTGTTCCTACCTCACCATGAGGCTTTATGGATTGTTGTGTATTATAAATGTTCTATATGAGACAGACTACTGTGTTTCTTCTCGTTTATTAAAAGTTATAAGTAGAAAAATAAACTAATTTTAATATCTTCATTATTTTGTGCAGATGGTCTCCCCTGCTATGACAGGCTTGGTTATATAGAAGAGAGGTGGATTTCAGGTATAAGGGAAGTTGCAGCTTAAACAGGGGTTGCTAGTATGCAGAGTACTTGGGTTACAGGACAGTGGTGTGGAAGAAAACAACTGTGGGCAAAATTACAATAGAAATTGAAATGGTAACTCATTGCCAAACCTCACTAATATGAAATACTCAATGCTGTGAATTTTGTTGTTGTTAAAAGCATTAGGCTTGTAGATTAGTTATTGTTTATGCAGTTACAGATTAGTTAACCTGCTTCTTTGGGTACTTGCGTTTATTTTATTTGTAAGCACAGCTATTAATAAAGGTTATTAAATATTATACAACTACATAATCATCTGGAACAATTAAGCCAAGAGTTAGTATGTTAGTTTGGCCAAATAAGCCTCAAGCCTACTGTCACAAATGTAGTCTCTCCTATATAAAGGATTTCTTTAAAGAATTTGTACTTATGGCTGAGAGACAAACTAGTTGTAAAATGAATCAACAATAAGTGGCAGTAGATTGATACTCAATAGAACTGAAAAATACAGATTTTCCAAAGAAAGGGTGAATACTTTGGGAAGGATTCACGTAGGTGCAAGTTGAGAGAAGGGGTGGGGGTTGCTGCATGGCTGATTGGAGCAGAGGCAAGGGGGCATGGAATATGCAGAGGGTTAAGGGTTAAGAGGTAGAACATTGTTAAAGAGAAGGTTAAAAGTGCCATGCCAACCAGTTTGAATTCGGTTTTACAGGCAAGAAGGAAGCCATCAATTTTTGAGTGTATAAATGAGACAGTGGGAAAGGTACTGTACAAGACAGATACAGACAAAGTGAGACAGGAAAACAAATAGCTTTACCAGGTTAATAGATTCTAAGAGCCTGAACGAGTTTCCAAATACATGTTCACATCTTCCTATAACACATTTCAAGTGATTCTATGCTCTTTTTTTTTACCCCATATTTTAACATTTCTCAAATCAGAAAGCATAATTACAATCAATGGTGTCTTACGATTGCTGTTGATCAACTTTTTTTCTTATTTTAACATCCTTGCCATCTGGATGTATCTTACACTAAATGCATCTTAGATTTGATAATATATATATGAATATATATATATATATTCATATTCAGGGTTGAGAATTATCTTCACAGGCAATATGGTCTTTGGAGAGGTATTTGCCAACATTTCCTAAATTGTCATTTCGTGTACTATATATCTCACATCTGGATTAGAGCTGGTGCTTCTGAATTAAATGAAAATATTCTAAGAAACTGAAGTGACATTGTTTTTGAAGAAATTTCACAGACATTTCTGAGCTTTCAGAATTGACCATCATTTTTTTACCTCCACTGTAGCCTATATAACTTTTTTTTTCCTTTAAATGAAGTAATTTATGGCACTTTGTTGCATTTGTTTATTTACAAGCCTGTTTCCCTTTTATATCATAAACTCTGTGAGGTCAGGACTATGTCTTCTTCATCTTTACTTCCACAGGATTTAGCACAGGAACTAGCACATTTTAGGCACTCAATAGTGTTTGAATGAGTATCAAGGAATGGTTGGAGTGAGAGAAGATACACTAATAATGCTATTAATAGCTAAAGTATGCTGAGCACTTCTTATGTGCCAGGCACAATGTTCTCATTTAATTCTTACAAGCCATTAGGCATATTTCATTATTACTCCCATTTTACAGACAAAAAGATATTAAACATCTTACCCAAAGATATGTAGCTAGTAAGTGATGGAGTCAGACTGGAACTCACAGATCTAGGATTTTGCAAGTAGCTTGCTTTCCCATAATTTTTGGACCCTTAAAAACCCACTTCGTAAGTAAATTCAAAATGGAAAGTTCTTTTTAATTTTCACCCAACAAGCAACAATAGACAAAGCACATGCACTGAGTACTAGCAAAGCAGAGACGCCAAAAGAAATAAAATCATTTGATATTTATAAAAAGTATTAAAGTAATCAGGAGGTGAAAAATCATAACCTCTATGATCTTTGTTACCTAAGTTACAGTTTAGTATCACTTTAATTTTGAGTTACATGGGAGAGAGGAATAACAATCTTTAGGAATTAGGCTTCTCTTGGTTTTAGTCCAGCCTCATGGACAAGTGGCAATCTTTTCAAACAGGTAGTGTTGTCATCTAAGCGACCACATAGTATGGCTTGACTTATTAACTCCTCTACTGGAGCAGGAAAATTGTGGCTTAAATATCCTTGGGGTTATGCTGAAAGTAGTGGGTCCTTTTGGGAACGAGGAGCAGAGGGGGTTAGGGAAACACAGGGAGAAGACTGCTCTTCCACAGGGTTGCTATTGGCATTTGGGTGAGACAATTCATCATATTGCAGAACTGTCCCATGTATTGGGAAATTTAGTAACTTCCATATAAATGCCTGTAGCTGCCCTCTCACCCCTGTCCCATTATTGAGACACTCTGACAAATTTCATATGCCCCCGTTTTGGTTAAAGCCACCAGAAGGCAATATACCAGAAATGGATTGGCTTTTAGCAATGGGGATTTATTAAGTTACTAGTAATAATTCTAAGGCCATGAAAATGTCCAAAGTGAGACATCAAAAAGACGATCCCTCCTCTGAAGAAAGGCTGCTGTCATATGGGATTCCTTGAATGTGTTCCTGGCATCTGCTGGTCCTTCATGCCTGGGTTTCATTGCTTTCAGCTTCTGATTCCAGTGGCCTCCTCTCTGACCTTCTCTGGGTTCTCTCTTAGCATCTCTGGGGTGGTTCTCTCTCTGAGCTCTCTCCAAATGTCTCTGCCTTTTATCCTGTCATAAAGGACTCTAGCAAAGTATTAGCACCCACCTTGAAAGGGCTAGTTCATATCTCTATTGAAGCAACCTAATCCAAATGTCCCACCCACAATAGGTCTGCAGGAATGGATAAAAAGAACATGGCCTTTTCTGGGGTATATAACAGTTCCAAACTACCACAGCCCCCTAGGGAGGCAGAATAGCTCTATTGGGAGCCATAACATGCTCACCCAGTGGGTACACTCCTAGTCCTCCAACACAAACCAAACGCCACATCCAGTCTCCTCCTTCTACATAGACTGGGGGCAAAAATCCTTCATGTTTTGTCTGAACTTCAGTTTCATCCTTAAGCCGAGGAACCATGCCTCCTTGCCTGGGTAGCCAAAGGTTTGATTTCTGAGGCTTATAACCCTTGATAAAAGGATCACCTGTATTTATTACTACTGGAGATTCTGATTTCATCGGAGTTAAATTACAGGCTAATTTGTAAATAAAAATTTATCAGAAAAGAATTAGACACTATCAGTTGAGTATTTGGTGTATGACCTTTTTTTTGATGCTTATGCAATAATTTATTTTGATAAGTTAATGAAACATTCATCTGCAGTTTTAAGGTAGGAAGGAGATGCTAAGGTTGAATACATGAAATACAATTAGGTGTTTTCTTTAACTCTACATGTAGTTTGAGTCTGTGTGTTGTGATATCAAGCATCAAGGGTAAATTATTCCTTAAGGGATTTGGTGGGAACCCAAACTTCCTCATGTGTTAAAATGAGACCCAAACTGAACTAAAGAAGCTCATGGTGAGATAATCAACCTTGTGTGGATTAGGGATGCTTGTGTTGAAAACTCTTGAGGCCTCCTGAGATAACTTTAGAGTGGCATTCACCACAGCAGGCTTCTCTTTCTTCTCCTTACAATTCCTTTTTTTGTGTGTGTCCCACTTATTGCTTGTTTTCCCCTCCTTTCCCACCTTCCTCTCCTCTCCTTTCTATCCTGTTATCTGAACCCTCACCCCTTATTAGGCATTTGACCTTGGCAGGTTAGAGAACACCTTACAGTCTCAGTTTTCAGATCTGTGAAATGGGGATAATCCCCCTCTCCTAGGGTCAGTGTGAAGATTACATGAGATAATAAATTAAACTTTACCACCTCCTATGTGCTACCACTGTGCTAAATGTTTTGGGTCATGTCATTCTCTCAAAATCACTCTATGAAGTAGACACTATTAATTCTTTCCAATTTAGAAATAAGGAAGTGGAGGGTAAGATGATTAAGTAACTTCCACACAACTAGCAAGTGGAGGAAACAGGATTTAAACCCAATTCTGCCTAATCAGGGTCTGTACTCTTGATTCTGACTAACTCTGCAGAGCATCTAGCATAGTCTCTGATCTAACGGCGCTCTTCAAATTCAGCAGTATAGCAAAGTGACTAGCTCTGGAGTCAGACTGCCTGGGTTCAAATTCCAGACTCTCATTTATTATGTAATCTTTAAGGTACTTAGCTCTCTGCCCAAGTTTCCTCATCTGCAAAAGGGGGATAATAATAGTATATGCCCTAGAAAGTTGTTGTGAAGATTAAATGAATTTCTATAAATAAAGCACTTAAGTTGTCATGAAGATTAAATGAGTTGATGTAAGTATAGCACTTTGAACAGTGCCTACTACTTATTAAGTATTCAATAAATACTAGCCAGCTATTCTATTCCCTTCCTATTACTTCTCCCCTTCTCTTTTCTCCTTCCTTCTGTCTCCTTTGTTTCCTTTCTCTTTATCCCTTCCTAAACCCAGCAAGTGATTCTCAAGGCCTTGGTTAATCCCACTCTTGACCATGATTGATACTGTTCTCTTCATTGATATTACACTTCTCTTCCTTTTTCAAAATCATTAGTGTTTTTTCCTTGGGTAACTTCTGTAACAGACACTACCTACATGAGATAGGATTATCTTGGGGGAAAACAGGTGTCTACCTTGGGATCTATGAGATGATTTGTACTTTTATGGGGTAGAGGCACAGTGGAAGAGAATCAGTAGCCTGTTAACTCTGGAGAAATGTTTGAGGCTCAAAACAAGAAAGACAATTCCAACAATCTGTGTGAGGGGCCATAGGAACCGGTGGCGATGCGTTTCCATCACCGAGGGGTTTGGGAGCCTGTTGTGGCCCTCCTGTTGCTGGGGAGCCCTGTCATGCCCTTTCTGCTGAGGGCAGAGCTTGAACCCACCATTTGAGGGCCTCCCAGCCTAGATGCAGGGATTTTATAAGAAGTTCTCTTTAGGGGCAGTGGCATGGCACAGTGGAAAGGGTCCTGGACTGGGAATACAGATGCTTGGGTTCTGGTCCTTGCTTCTGCACCAGCTATAACATGGCCCAATCAGTTCCCCTCTCTGGGCCAGTTTCCCCATCTGCAAGATGAGGGGATGTGCTGTATCATCTCCTGCATGCCTTAGAACCTCGTGGTTCTGTGTCTCTCTCAGCAGCACACCATGACGGTTCGTTCATCTGCAGTTAAGAAGTTGTCGTTTCCTAGGGGAGCTGAGTACCTCAGGCTTAGGACCGACAAAATGTAGCTTTAGAGTGAATGCTTTCTGTTCATGGAACACAGGAGTAAACTGTCTGCTGGACTTGGGTACTACAGAAATTAAGAGTATTAGACACGGCATTTAAGACTCAGGGCCTTTGCTGTTTAGTATCTGTACTGAGTTGAATAGTACCCACCACCACCCCGATTCATGTCCACCTGCAACCTCAGAATGTGACTTTATCTGGTAAAAGGGTCTTCACAGGTGCAATTAGTTATGAAGTCATGCTGTGTAAGAGTGAGCCCCAGTCCAATGACTGCTGTCCTTAAAAGAAGAGAAAACAGAGACAACAAGATCTTGAGGGAGAACACAATGTAGCGATGAAGGCAGAGATGGGAGGGATATGGCCATCAGCCAAGGACACCAAGGGTGGCTGGCAACCACCAGAAGCCAGGCAGAGGCATGGGACGGTCTTGCTCAGAGCCTTCAGTAGGAGTCCACCCTGCTGACATCTTCATCTCAGACTACTGGCCTCCAGAACTGTGAGAGAACAAATTTCTATGGTTTTAAGCCACCAGGTTTGTGGCAATTTGTTGAAGCTGCCCTAGGAAACTAACACAGCACCCACCACAGAGTCTAATGCCATTCTTTTTGGAGATTCAAAATTAACTTGGTATTAGCAGCCAAGGGTGTCGTAACTGTTGAGTACCTGCGGGCCCTGGTTAATTGGCTCAACTGTTCAGGCCTGGGCCATAACTACTCATGCTGGGGGGAAGGTAAAATGGGGCAGCCGCAGTGGAAGACAGTTTGGCAGTTCCTCGGAAAGTTAAGTATAGAATTACTGTATGACCCAGCAATCCTACTTCTAGGCCTATGCCCCAAAGAATTGAAAGCAGGGTCTCAAACAGAATACAAATAATGCACAACCAATGTTCACAGCAGCATTAACAATAGCCAAAATTTAGCAAACCCAGTGTCCATCAATGGATGAACGGATAAACAATGGTGTGTGTGTGTGTATATGTATATTACACAATAGAATATTTTTCAGCCATAACAAGGAATAAAGTACTGATACCTGCAATAATATGGATGAACCTTGAAGACATCATGTTGAGTGAAATAAGCCAGATATTAAAAGACAAATATTGTATGATCTCAGTGATAAGAAATAATTAACACATGTAAATCCAGAGTCAGAAATTAAAACAAGTGTTACCAGGGGCCAGGGTGAGGGTGGGAAATGGGGAGTTAATGCTTAATGGATAAAGAGTTTTTGTAGGTGGTGATGGAAAACTTTTGGCAATGGATGGTGGTGACAGTAGCACAACATCGTGAATGTAATTTTAATTTTTTCATCATTGCCCCAAGACATTTTAAAGGAGGAAAATACATTATTATCTGTGTTTTTCTGAGTTCAGATCTCTTTTTCCTCTTATAACACTCATTTGAAATAAACACAAATTGATTCTTTTTTTAATTTAAAAAAAAAAGGCTTAATGATGATCTTTTCCAAATTGTAGTCATTTGGATTTATTCCTAAGTGATCAGCACTCCAGAAGGGTGGAAGTCTTGAGATTCTACCAAAAGTCCTGAGTCCTGTGTGTAGGATCCCGACAGGCAGGTAGTTGAGGCAGAATCCAGTCCTGCAAACACTTGACGGACCCTGCAAATTGGTTCAGTGTGTCTGCAGTGAGAGCCCCAGAGACATCGCCTCCCACAGCTCCAGCCCCTAACATTGCTAGATTTTCAAGATTCTCCATCTCAATGCTATATCAACCCACCTAATTTTTTTTTTGTTTACTTTTTTTTTTATTAAATTCAGTTTTATTGAAATACATTCACACACCATACAATCATCCATGGTATACAAGCCACCGTCCACAGTATGATAACATAGTTATGCGTTCATCACCACAATCTATCTCTGAACATTTTCCTTACATCAGAAAGAACCAGAACAAGAATAAAAAATAAAAGTGAAAAAAGAACACCCAAATCATCCCCCCATCCCACCCCATTTGTCCTTTAGTTTTTATCCCCATTCCTCCACTCATCCATACGCTAGATAAAGGGGGTGTGATCCACAAGGTCTTCACAATCACACTGTCACCCCTGATAGTCTACATTATTATATAATTGTCTTCAGGAGTCCAGACTGCTGGGTTGGAGTTTGGTAGTTTCAGGTATTTACTTCTAGCTATTCCAATACATTAAAGCCTAAGAGGTGTTATCTATATAGTGCATAAGAATGTCCACCAGAGTGACCTCTCGACTCCATTTGGAATCTCTCAGCCACAGAAACTATTTAGTCTCATTTTGCATCCCCCTTTTGGTCAAGAAAATAATCTCAGTCCCACGATGCCGGGTCCACATTCATCCCCGGGAGTCATACTCTGCGTTGCCAGGGAGATTTACACCCCTGGGAGTTGGGTCCCACATAGGGGGGGAGGGCAGCGAGTTCACCTGTCGAGATGGCTCAGTTAGAGAGAGAGAGGGCCACATCTGAGCAACAAAGAGGTACTCAGGGGGAGACTCTTAGGCACCATTACATACAACTTTAGACTCTCCTTTGAACCCACCCACTTTTTTACCCTACCTCTCGTAAACACCTTATTTTCTTCTGCTGTGATCTATTGGGAGTTTCCAAACACACATCGAGAATCATTCATGTCTAAGGTGAATTTTGCACTTGTCTGCAACAATAAAAAAAGCAGAGGTAGGGGGTAGGGGGAGGAGGAGATGACACATCCAGTAAGTTTTTTGTTAAGCCAGTCTTATTCTGAAATTATGATCTTCCTTTCTTTTTTTCAATTTTTAATTTTTATTAGAGCAGTTGTAGGTTTACTGAAAAGCCATGTAGAGAGTACAGAGCCCCATATATGCCCCTCTCACACTCACAGTTTTCCCTATTATTAGCATGTTGCATTAGTGAGGTACCTTTGCCACAACTGATGGCAAAGTTATTATTATACATTATTAATTACATTATTATAATTACATTATTAAATATAGCCCATAGTTCCCATTAGAGTTCAATCTGTGTTACACAGTTCTGTTTGTTTGTTTTTAATTCTGGTAATTTATATACAATCTAAAATTTCCCATTTTAATCACTTCCAAGGATACTACTCAGTGGTGTTAATTACATTCACAAAGTTGTGCCTCCATCACCACCATTTATTGCCAAAACTTTTCCATCACCCCAAACAGAAACTCCCTACTCACTGAGTGCCTCTTACGCATCAGGCTTTGTTCCAAGTGTGAGGGCTACAGTAGTGAACAAAGCAGACACAAACCCCTGCCCTTGTGGAGCTTGCATTCTAGTAGGGGAGGGAGACGATAAGATAAAGAATGAATATTAGGCTATATAGTGATAGATTCTAAGGGGAAAAAAAAAAGTGGGAAGGGGCATAAGAAGTGAGTGGCTGTACATGTGGGAGTGTATTGGGAGGGAAAGTTGCTGATATTGTAGGTGGGACGACCAGGAGTGAGTGAGACCCAAAGTGGGCGGGGAGAAAGTTTCTGGGCGGAGACAAGTTTTGCAGGCAGACGGAATAGCAGAGGCAAAGGCCCTGGGGAAGGGAGCAGACTGGCTCTTAGTGGAGGTCAGAAGTGGATGCCCCTGGAGGAAGGTCCGAGTTCCCAGGAAACCATTCCTTCATCCTTTATTAGGCTGAGAAGCAGCTTGATTCCCCGAAGCAGGTTTCCCTAATATTTGGCCTCCTCTTAACCAGCTTTCAGTCCTCATTTGGAGTTGAAGCAACCCTGGGCAGCAGGGCTGGCTTCGTGCATTCTCATTTGTTGTATAATAGTGACTTGACTGAGTGACTTAACAGGGCTCCGTGGTTGAAAGTCCACACAAAGGATGACAAGCTTCAGCCCCAAGCTCCACAGATCCCCCGCAGAGTGAGGGAAGGAGCTATTTCTCAAAGTCTGTCGTCTCACTGCCTGGACTCTGGTGCTTTGATCCCAGGCGTAAGGGATCCTCCACCTTGATTTTGCTTGGTGTATGCAGTGCGTGAGATCCCTGTACTTTGGATCCAGAGAATTGATTTTCATCCTTGGGCTGCCATGTAGGAGATACACAACCTTGAGCAAGTTACTGACCTATAAAATGAGGACTTTAGTACTGACTGTCTTAGGAGGCTGTGAGTTGGAGGGCAGTGATGTAGGGAATTTAGCAGGACTCAACAGATGGTCACCATGATTATTTTAACCCTTTGTGCACTTCCATTCTAGAGGAAGGACTACTCTGTCCAAGTAATAATCCCCATTCAAATATTGATGAAATTGTGCTCCCTGGGCATCCACAATATGTAAATGGGCTGCATAATCTCCATATACAAAGTAAATAATGCAGTGGAGGAATTAGGCTGGGGGTGGGGCCATATCAGGTAAGTTAATTAAATTCAGTCAATTTTTGATTATCTGCCCTAACATAAGAGGGGCTGGATTTCACTCCCATTTGATCTTGGATTGTGGTATTCTCTTTGTGCTATTCTTTAGGCCGTCCCTTTTGCAGATGTATTTTGGTGAATAAATTCTTTTAGATGTGGCAAGAGAGATCGCTATTTTAAGAAAATCCATATTATGTGTGTTTTAAGAATGCATATTCACTCTCTTCCAATGGTTTAGTTTGCTAATCCTGATTTTCATATTTTGTTATATGTATTTTTATGTTTTCAGAATAATTCTTTGTTTAGGTGGATATCCATGGAGTCATAGACACTTTCCACTTGAAGTTTACTTCTCACTACAATTTACAGGGTTGTGGGACTGGAGGCCTGGTCACTAACCTGTGATTAAACTTTTGCTGGGGAAAATCCACTTGGGGCAGTGGAGGTTACTAGGTTAGTACAACACAGGGCCTGCAAAAACTGAGAATCAAATCTCCCTCCCCTTTGTTCTAGTACACCACAATTTATTCTTTGTAGAGTCATTTTTCTTCTAACTAGAATAAATCTTTTTAATTATTTCAGGGAGAGTCTGAGGATTAAAAACTTTCTGAGTTCTCTCATATTTGAAAATTTCATTATTTTACTCTCATATTTAAATGATAGACTGACTTGACATAGAATTTTAGGTTGTGCTATTTCCTGTTACCATTTAGAGAGGTATTGCTAGTCTTCCTGCATCCACTGTAGCTGAGGATGAGGGCTGATAGCAATCTGAATTTCTTTCCTTTATAGGTAATCTGTTTTTTACCCCTGGAAGGATTTAGGGTTTTCTCTTTGGTGTTCTGTAATTTTGCTATGATGAGTCTATGTAGAGATGGGTTGAGAGGGGGTAGAGGTGGGGTGGGGGTGGGGGGTGAGCCCCTGGCTGCCTTGGCTGTTCTCAGTTACCACCTCCCCTAAAGGTTGAGCCCCCTGGCGCCTCTCTCTTCCCTTGAAACTGTGACCGTTTCCAGAACCCCATGTGCTTTCTGCCTTTAAGATACTTTGCATAATTTCTGGCCCACTAGAGATTCCTCTTCTTGTTTTTTATCTTGATTATGGATTTATTTCATTTTTAAAAATGTATTTTCAAATGTAAGCACTAAAACTATAAAACTTTCAGAAGAAAATATAGGAGAAAATCTTTACCACCTTGGATTAAGCAAAGATTTCTTAAGCAAGATACAAAAAGTGTGAACTATAAAAGAGAAATGTCATAAATTTGACTTCCTCAAAATAAAAATCTTCTGCTCCTTGAGAAACACTGTCAAGTAAACGAAAAGACAAGCCACAGATTGGGAGAAGATATTGGCTAAATACAAATCTGGTAAAGAACTCATAAGCAGAATATGTAAGAACTGTTACAATGCGATAATCAGAACTAAAGAACACCCTTTTTAAAATGGGAAAAAAGATTGAACAGACACTTCATCAAAGAAGATGTACAGATGGCAAATAAGCACATGAAAAGATGTTCAACATCATTAGTCATTAGGGTAATGCAAATTAAAACCACCAGATACCACCACATTTCTGTTTAGAATGGCTAACATTTAAAAGGCTGACAATATAAAGTGCCAATTGAGGATGCAGAGCAACTGAAACTCAGTCATTCACTGTGTTGATGAGAATGTAAAATTGTACAGCTACTTTGAAAAAGAGTTGGGCAATTTTATAAATTAAAATATATGCTCCCATACTCCTAGGTATTTTACCCAAGAGAAACGAAAACTTAAGTCCAGTTGGAGAACCATTCACCAAAATGTTTATTGCAGGTTTATTCATAATAGCCCAAAACTGGAAACAACTCAGGTGTCTGTCAATTGGTGAATGGATAAATAAATTATGGCACTTTCATATGATGGAATACAACTCAGAAAAAACAACAATTTCTGATGCACAAAACATAGATGAATCTCAAAAGCATTATGCTAAGTGAAAGAAACCAGACACAAAAGGTTCACATTGCACAACTCCCGCTAAATGACATTTTGGAAAAGGCAAAATTGTAGGGACAGACATCAGCTCTTTGGTCGCCAGGGGCTGAGCCTAGGGAGAGGAAATTGACAAGGGGACTTTCGGGGGAGATGACCATGTTTTATATCCTGATTGTGGTGATGATTACAAGACTCTATACGTTTCTCAAAAGTCATAAATCATATGCTTATAAAAGGGGTGAAATTTTTTATATGTAACTATGCTTCAATAAATTCTGACTTAAAAAAATGCTCCCCTCCCACAAGACTTCTAGGACTTCAGGCAAAAGGAAGAGGTGTAGCTCGTGCTCAGTTGGTCATCTTGAAATGGCCCAAGATTTTTAAACAGTACAAAGAAGCTTAAGGTGTGAGCTCCGTCTTCAGAAGCCTCATTTATTGCCTGTCTCAGAGCTACTTGTGTCAGTCTTGCTTTGCTGGAAAGATTGTAAACTCCGTGAGTGCCAGGGTGAGGATGATCAGCCAACCCATTTGCCCGGGGATGCAAGGCTTTCAGTGTTAAAACCGAGAAAATCTTGGGCGACTGGGACCAGTTGGTTACCCTAGCCAGGTTCCATTAACAACTTCCTGTTTTATCTTCCTACGATAACTAGCAGAGGAGTGGGCACAAACTTGTTGGCTGATGAGCTGTTGAAGAGGGATTCAACCTGCTAACAACCAGGGGTCCTGGTGCCACACAAGCTATGTGGCTCAGAAGTTGCCAAAGGTCAGGACAAACCTTAGCAAACCCCAAATTTCTGGCATGAGAACCATCCCAAGGCTCAGCCCTGAGGCATTTCCTCTACTGACATATAGCTCAACCTCTTTGCAGCTCAGTTGCTTCATCTGAGTACGTGGAGATTGCAATATCTACCTTTTGATGAAGGAAGAAGCAGCTGATATTGTTAAGAGCTTTTTGCTAAGGTTGCAAGGGTTAAATTTGCCTGCATTTGATTTAGTCTTTGTGACATCCCTTGAAGGAAGGTACCAGAATCCCTAATCCATGTTTTACAGATATAACTACAGAGGCTTGGGAAAGCTAAGTAGCTTGCCCCAAACCACAAAGTTCAGACAGGACAAGTTGGGATTCGAACCCAAGTCCTTCTCGTTCCAAGCCCAGGTACTGGGGCACTTTCCAAAACACCATGCTACCTAACATATGAAGTGTACAGAAGACATTTGCATGTTACTTCTTTCTGTCCCATCTCCCTCTTCCCCCTTTTCCAAAAGTGGCTGGAAATTTTTCTCCCCGTAGATGAATTTAATAGCTAATCAATTAAGTTCACTGTATTTAGGTTTTCATGAGTAGAAACTGGGAAAAGAAGAAGTTTTCTTGGGTCAGAAGACTGTGGAAATGAGGGGTGAACATGGTCCCTGGGCTGGGAGGCCAGGGAGCCAGAGCAGGGCTGCACTCTGTCTGAACCATTGATTCCCTGTCTGGCCCACGATCCTTGGGGAGTTCCCTCCTGCCAGGTTTCCCCATCATCAGTAGCCCTGCACTCATAAGTTGCCTGACGTGGGATCGGCCTGTAACCTGTGGCTGGTGAGAGCAATCCTGGCTGCCTCTGGCTCAGCGCGAGCTCTGCAGGCTCTCGAAGTGGCACACGCCTTGCCAGGCCCCCAAAGCAGGGCCTCAGAGGTCAGCGGCTGGCAAGAATCCTGCCCACCAGCACATGAGAAGGTAGGAAGGAATTCTGAACCTCTGAGTGTCTGGGCTTGGGACATTCTGCCTTGCTAGCTGTGATTCCCTGCCCCCTTCCTTGGCAAAGCCAAACAATTAGGTGCATCTGGGGCAGCAAAGTCAAAACCAATTTTGCTTCACTCTGCAATGAAAGCCCAGCTGAGTTGGGAAGGGAGAGGCCCGTGCAAGGTATTTCCACCTTGGCTTGACTTATTACGTTGGTAGAAATGGGCTTTTTGTTCTTACTGGTGGCTTATTAAAACCCTCAAGGAATGTGCAGTAGGCAAGTTTGGTTCGAGGAGCTCAGAAGGCTGAGGAGATGCTGAATAGTCGGGTTGTTTGGATAGCAGGAATGTTGGTGAGAGGGAGCTTTTGACTGGGGGTTGTGCAGGGCGGCGCCTCCTGGCTCCTGGGGAACCCATCCTGGGAGGGTCTGCAGCAGCTTCTGCTAGTTGTTCAGCCCCAATCCCTTCCTGAACCCAGGTGGTCCCTCTCCTTCTGTCTAGGGGACCCAGAAGCTCAGCTGGCCTCTTGCCCCTTGGACTTGGTCTCTACAGAAATCTCTTCAGCTTGGGGAGCTCAGGAGGAAAAGGAGGGGCGAGACTGGATGTGAAGGGAGGCAGGGTATGGTCTGATGCTCTCCTGAGCAGGGAGGCCTCCGCAGGGTGGAGATAGCCCCCAGCGCCAGAGGTATGGCGGGCGGGGGCGGTGCTGCAACCTGTCACTGTAAAGAGCTTGACTGAGCAGCTGACTCGGAAGCCCATAATTATAAACCCACGTGGTGTTGAGTCTTGTCAAATGCAGAGAACTCCTTAGTCCCAGAGTCACTCTGCCTCCTTCTAAGTTGGAGAGGCCCTTCCAAGAAAAACAAATTTTTAAATCCTCACACCTCCCACACGCAACTCGATCAAGATAAGAATCACCTTTCCAGAAGAGGTGTTCACCCCCTCCACCCCCAGGGAACCAGGCTCTTTCTGAGCACAATCATGACCATGTCAACCCTCCTCCAGCTCTTTAGCAAGCCCTACAAGCCCTACTGGTCTGGTTCCTACGTGGCTCTCAGCCTCATCTCACACCCGTGACCTCTACACCTACTCAGAATGCAACAGATAGTTACTGAAGGCTTATCGTGTGCTGGGCACTGCTCTGGGCTTTGACGACACTCCAGCAAACAAATGAAATCCCTGCCCTTGTGGCATCTATATTCTAGTAGGGGAGAGAGGTAAAATTTATATGTCAGATGGCCATGCATGTTAAGGAGAAAAAAATAAAACAGGGAGGGGAAAAAGGGTTCCTATTTTATAAGGGTGATCAAGGAAGGCCTCACTGATAATGTGCCATTTGAGCAAAGTCTTGAAAGAAAAAAAAGGGCAAGCCAGACATCTGGGGAAGAGCATTCCAGGCAGCGAAAATAGTAAGTGCAAAGGTCCCGAGGTGGGAATGTGCTTTCTAGGATCAAGAACAATAAGGGGGCTGAAAAAAAAGTGAGGATAGACGATGGGATCAAAGAATTACTAGGGTGTTTGCACTTGACTTTTATTCTGGGTAACATGGAAGGTTTTGAACTCGCATTCGAGGGTTTTGAGCTGAATAGTGACATGATCTGACTTATGTTTTATATAGATCCTCTGACTGCTATGTTGAGACTAGAATGAAGGAGAGTGAGGGTGGGAGCAGGGGAGACCAGTTAGGAAATTCTTGCAGTGATTCAGGAGAGGGATGATGGAGACTTGATCTGAGACAGAGTTAAAATTTGATGATGGAAGAGAGAGAGGAGACAATTGTTGGAGTAAAGTCCTGGGTCAGATAAGAGAGGATGGGCTCCATTATGAATAGTTCATCCATGGTAACAAGAGGAAAAGCATACTAATTAGGTCCAGGCTTAGGTTTGTAGATGTGGTGGTTGGAACATGTAGAAGTTCTCTTGCAATTGCTTGTATCATGTTTTAATTTCCTAGGCTGCTTAAAGCAGATACCATGAAATCAGTTGGCTTAACAACAAGAATTCATTAGCTTACAGTTTTGAGGCTGAGAAAAATGTCTGAGTCAAGGCATCATCATGGCGGTGCTTTCTTCCCAAAGACCAGCTGCCGGTGATCCTCAGCTCCTCTGCCACACGGTAAGGCACATGGCAGTGTCTGCTGGCCTCTCCCATTTCTTCTGAGTTTCACTGAGTTCAGCTTCTTGCTTCTGTGGCTTTCTCTCTCTCTCTGTATTCATTCCATTTATAAAGGACCTCAGCAATGGGATTAAGACCCATCCTGACTGAGGTAGGTCACACCTTGCCTGACATAGCCCCATCACAAGATCCTACTTACAAAAGGTCACACCCCCAGGAATGGATTAGATTTAAGAATATGCTTTTCTGGGGTACACACAGCTTCAAACCACCACACTCTATCCTCTGGACCCCGAAAAGACGTCCTTTCTATATTCAAAATACCTTCATTCTATCACAACATCCCAAACCCTTAGGTTATTTCATTAACAACACTAAGTACGAAGTCTCATCAAAATTGGTTATAGATGTGCTCTGTCCTGAGGCACAATTCCCCTCTGTCTGTGGAGCTGTGAAGCCTAGAGAACAAGTTATCTGCTTCCAATATACAAAGGAGGGACAGACATAGGATAAACATTTCCATTCACATAGGGAGCAATTGGAACGAAAACAGGGTTTGCGGGTCCCAAACAATTCTGAAACCCTGCAGGGCATACTCCGTTAGATTTCAAGGTCTGAGAGTCACCTGTGGAATGATGTTTTGTCCTCCAGGCCTGATGGAGCAGCAGAGCCCGCCCTTCTAAGAGCTTGCACAGGAACCATGCTCTCCCTGAACACTGGGGTGAAGGCTCCACCCACATCAAGCATCGAGGTGGCAGCCAGACTTTCTGCAATCCCCCAGGCATCTGAGGAAACTGGGGTGGTAGCACACATCCTGATCAACGGGGTGGGAGACCCACCCTCGCCAAGTGCCAGGGCCTACTCACCCTTCCTGGGTCTGTTCTCTTGGTCCGAGAAGTGTCTTCTTCCAGACCTCAGCTCCCATGTCCTGCCTTTGACATGATTTTTCCTTCAATCTGTCCCTTTTCTGTCCCTTTTACTCCAGGTTGGCAGTGGTTCTGTGCATAGGAAACTCGCAAAAAACAAACAAACTTGTCAGTAGTACATGTAGTACACAGGGGTCCAAACCCTCAGACAGTAGGACTTTCCACAGATCTTTCCTGAATAACTGCATTTCCATTCCTGACTTGCACAGAAATGGCTGACTGGATCCAAGATCAGTTAACCTTCATTTGGAGCACTATTCTCCAGGGACTCATTTTCCAGAAAGCTCAAAATTTTCTAAATCATCAGTTTCTGGTTTCTTTGTGCCCAGTTCAGTTCTCAGCTTATCCGATTCCTCTCACATTTTTCTATAAGCCACAAAGAGAAACCAGGCTGCACTTTCCACACGTAGCTTGGAAATCTCCTCAGTGAAATATCTAAGCTCAAAACTCTCCAATTCTGCCTTCCATCCAACATCAGAACTCAATTTTGCCAAATTCTCTGCTACTTCAAAAAAAGGTTGACTTACTTCCAGTTTCTAACACATTCATCATTTTCTTCTAAGGCCTCAGTAGAAGTACCTTCCGCATCCAAGTTTCTACAAAAAGTCTCTTTGAAGCAATCTAGGCCTTTTCTATCAAACACTGCACAATTCTTTCAGCTTCTATCCATTACCCAATTCCAAAACCATTTCCACATTTTTGGTTTTTGTAATAGCATCATCCCACTTTCCTGGTACCAGAATCTACTTTAGTTTCCTAGGCTGCTTAAAGCAGATAACATGAAATGGCTTGGCTTGAACAATGGGAAGTTATTAGCTTATTGTTTTGAAGCTAAGAAAAATGTCCAAATCAAGACATCATTAAGGTGATGCTTTCTTTCCAAAAACTGGCTGCCAGTGATCCTTAGCTCTGCTGCCACGTGGCAATGGACATGGTGGCATCTGCTGGTCTCCCCTTCTCATCTGGGTTTCATTGATTTCAGCTTCTTACTTCTATGGCTTTCTCACCGCCGCCCCCCCCCCCCGCCCAGTTTGCTAATGCTGCTGTTATGCAAAATATCAGAAATGGACTGGCTTTTATAAAGGGGGTTTATTTGATTACAGAGTTACAGTCCTAAGGCCATAAAAGTGCTGAAACTAAGGCATAAACAAGAGGATACCTTCACTGAACAACAGCCAATGGTGTCCAGAACACCTCTGTCCACTGGGAAGGCATGTGGTTATCTTCTGCTGGTACCGGGTTGTGTTTCAGCTCCTCTCTCAGCTCCTGTGTGTCCTTAGGTTAGCATCTCCAAACATCCTTCTGTCTGTAAATCCAAGCATCTCTGAGTATCTCTGTCAGCTCCCAAGCCTTTCTCCACAAGTCTCTCTCAGCTGCTCTTGGGCATTTTGTCCTCTTTTAGCTTCTCTGGAGTAAACTCTGGGCTAGCAACTCAAAGTGTCAGCATCAGTGTCAGCTCTTAGCTTCTCTCCAAAATGTCCTGCTCAGCTGCTCTGAGCTCCTTCTGTTTGTGAGCTCTTTTATAGGACTCCAGTGAACTAATCAAGGCCTACCCTGAATGGGCAGGGTCAAGTCTCTATAGTAACATTCAATCAAGAGGTCACATCCTAATCAAAAAGATTAATAAGTCTGCCGCACAAGATTGCATTAAAGAATATGGCTTTTGGGGAGACATAAAGTATCCAAACTGGCACACACTCTCCCTCTTTCTCTCTGTGCATTACATTTATAAAGGACTTCAGTAATAGGATTAAGATGCATTCTGAATAAGGTGGGTCATACCTTAAGTGAAGTAACCTCATCAAAAGGTCTTACTTATAATGGATTCACACACACAGGAATGGTTTAAATTTAAGAACATGCTTTTCCAGGGTACATACAGCTTCAAACCACCACAAATCATTTCAGTAAAATAGGTAGTAAGGTCATCAGCTGAAAATGAGGATAGAAAAGGAGGTGTTAGAGTTTTGAGAGGAGAGGAGAACATATGAAATAATCCTCTAGGAGAGTGGGAGGGTGAATGGATAGGGGAAATGAGGTAGGTTTGTTGGCAAGCACAAAGAACCCTCTTACAGTCAGTAGGTCATGAGTTTAAAGTAAGGCAATTAGCATGGTTGATGTTTTCTAGCCATATTTAGCTGTTGTGGCGCAGGTGCTAAATAGGTGGGGAGCTAGATTTAACCAAAGTTTTTTTTTTTTCCAGTAAAGCACAGTGAAGGGGAGAGAGGAAAATGAGGGGTGCAGGCAGGTGAGTGATTATAGATTAACCAGATAATCTAAGCTGGGAAAGAAGGAAAGTGGGGAGGTAGGGGGAAATCAAGAAGTGGGTAAGTCTTTGGAGATTGAAGAATTACTGGAGTTGGAGATTCAGAGGGAGTGAAATGAGAAGATAGGAGGTGATCTTCAGAGAACGTGAGGCATGAAATTGAGATTATGGAGTTACTGATAATAACGTACCTAGGGCATGACCAGGCAGTGAGTGGCCAAGGTGAGGGGGAGGACAAGACCACTGGAAGGAACTGAGAGGAACCCCAGCCTATGGACCCCAGCCCCTTGCCCCTTCGGGGCTCCCCGCTATACTGCAGGGACTAGAAGCCTGGGAACTACATTTTCCAGAATCCCTGCCAGTAAGTTTCCATCAACAAGAGGCACTTTTGAGCAATTTGGAAGTAAAAGAGAAGCAGAAGCAATATTATCGGTTCTCTGCCAGGGCAGTGGTAGACAAATACATGCACTTTGGCTTCACAGACATAAAATTTGCAGAGGTTCTGAGTGTTTTTTGTCCTATCACCTGTCTCTGTAATGCAGTCAGAACACTGGGAAGTTTGCTGTGCTTCTTGCGAATTCCTGACTCCCTGGATGCTTGCCTCAGATTTGAAATCTAGTGGCAGCTTCTCTGACTTTGTTCTCTCAGTCCTTCCAATTTCATTTCAAAGCATTCATTCCCTGTATTGAATACCTTTGTGCTTCAGTTACCTAGAGGGATTTCTGTTTTGCTTTCCTTTTAGTTTTTGCAATGTTCCTGCCTCCCTGCAGAGAGCTTCTGTACCTGCTTTTCCCCTGTTTGAAATGCTCTTCCCCAATGCTTCCCCCTTTACTGTTATCCTTCAGCTCCTAGCTCAATTGTCCCTTCCTAATGGTCATTGTTCCAATTATCTATTGTTGCATAACAAAGTACCTAAAATTTGATATAAAACAACAATCATTTTATTATTCTCAGGAATTTGGACAGGGCAGAGAGGGGATGGCTTGTCTCTGCTCCCCCACAATATCTGGGACCTCAGCTGGGAAGACTGGAACAGCTGGGGGTCACTTGGATGGCTGAGGATTGGAATCATCTTGAGACTTTTTAACTCACAGGTTTGGTGCCTGGACAGGGGTGACTCAAGGCTGGCACTTGATGGCCAACACCAGGCTTCTCCAAGCAGCTTGGGCTTCCTTCCAGCATGGCAGCCCTAGGGCAACCAGGCTTCTTACAAGGCGGCTCAGAGCTCCCAAAGTGAGTGTTCCAGTGAAGAGAGCGGAAGTGTATGGTGGTCAACTATGTAACTTCGGAAGCCACATATTCACACTTCCGCTGCATTCTACCAGTCAAAGCAGTCACAAGCCCACCCAGATTCAAGGGGAGGGACAGAGAATCCACGTCACAATGGGAGGAGTGTCAAAACTCTTTGTGGGCATGTTTTAAAATAACTATAGATGTCTTCTCTGACTCCAGTCTAAGTCAGTCTTCTTTGTTACATCTTTTTGTTTTTTTCTTTCAGAATTCATATCTCAGTTTGTATGTATTCATTATGGGGAGAACTTGATCCAGGCCTTGCAAACTCAATAAATGACTACCCCAGCCATGCAGGGGAGCAAAGCTGGGCAGGTGCAAAAGGCAATATGGGCAGTGAACCAAAGTGTATGTGCTTTCTGAATAAGAGGCCACCTCTCAGCAGCGGTTAATTATTGTCGCAGGGGAAGGCAGGCCCAGAGTTGTCAGAGCTTCCAATTTTTCAAGAAAATCCACAACTCAGGGTGTTTATGTAAAATTTTCCAATTTTAAAAAGGCTGTGCAGGCCAACCATTGTTCCCCTGGATCTGGCACATGGTAGGCTCAGTAAATAATTGTCAAAAAAATTAAACAAGTTTCCCTGAGGTCCTCTCCCCCTCCCCCCCACCCAGGCTGGCTGCCATTTCTGTGCTGGGTTTCTGCTCTCAATGTGAGGAGGCTGTGTGGGGCATTCCCACCCCTTGGTCTGGGAGCAGTGGGAGTCGAGGGGCATGAGACAAGGAAACCAGAGTCTTACAGAGACCTGGCATTTAGCATGACCACCCAACAGCTCAGAAGGCAGGTCTCTCTGCCCCTACTTGGCTTTATGTTTCTTCTATACTCTTAAAATGATCTGATATACATCATGTATCATCTGGCTACCCCACTGTGGTGGTTTGAAGCTGTGTGTACCCCAGAAAAACATGTTCTTAAATCTAATCCATTCCTATGGATGTAAACTCATTGTAAGTAGGACCTTTTGATGAGGCTATTTCAGTTATCATGTGACCCACCTCATTCAGGATGGATCTTAATCCTCTTACCAGAGTCCTTTATAAATGGAATGAATACAGAGAAAGAGAGAGAAAGCCACAGAAGCAAGAAGCTGAAATTAACGAAACCTGGTTGAGAAGGAAGAGAGCAGTAGACACCGCCACATGCCTTGCCATGGGGCAGAGGAGCCCAGGATCATCAACAACCAGCCTTCAGGAAGAAAGCATCACCTTGATGATGACTTGCTTTGGACATTTTCTTGGCCTCAAAAATGTAAGCTAATAAATTCCCATTGTTCGAGCTGAACCATTTCATGGTATTTGCTTTAAGCAGTCTAGGAAAATAAAACACCCATCTACCAGATTAGTTTTGTTCACTCTGTAACCAACACCTGAAGGAGCGCCTGGCATAGACAGTGCTCAGCAGCCTCTCAACGGAGGAGGGTCAAATAGGTGTCAAGGGTGAGGCTCAGGAAATTAAGCACCTTGTGCTGGGTCCCAGGGTAAATGAGGAAGCTGTGATTAAAACACACAAACTCACACACACACAATTCATTGCAAAAGTAAGACAACCATTAACAAGGTGATATAGAAGACATTCATTGACAGTGTAGGGATATGTTTTTGAAAAGGTTTGTGCAATTAAAAAATGTGTTTGTCAAAATCAGTTTCCCTATAAGATATTCCAGGAAACAAGAAGGGGAAGTGATTTTGGTAATGCTGGGAAACATTACCAGCTTCATAATTCTTGTCTATTTCGTGCAAAATTGAATATTTAAATATGTGATTTAAATGCAGAACTTGGGGACAGGGAGAGAGTGGGAGGAGAAGAGTTATGGAAGCAAACAGGCAGAATTCCAGCCCCAAGTCTTGGTGGCAGCCCTTCACCCTGATGCTGACCATTAAGAGGGGATGCCCCTGGCCCCTGCCTCTTTAATAGCACTTGGTGCTTGGTGGATGCTCAAGAAATGGGTGCTCATGAGAGTATTAGCCATTATCGAGCACCCACTGGGTGCCTGGTGCAGTGCTGGATCACCTGCAAACACAGCCTCGTTTAATCCTCACAACAACCTAAAAGGCAGCCTCATTATCCTCCTTATGGATCAGGAAATTTAAGTTTTGGGAGCATAGTAGACCTGTCCACACTCATGGCTAGTTAGTGGAGGAGCTAGGATGTAAACGGAATCAATCTGCCTCCAAGGCAGCAGTTACCGTGGCATAAAGCACTCGTGTGTGTGTGTGCGTGTGTGTGTGTGTGGGTGGGTGGGGTGGCAGGGGTATATTTCAAAGTTGCCTGTGCCCAGTGCTGAGGAGAATTCAGATCAAAGCGGGCATCCGTGGGCAGCTTCTCCTCGCACAGAGGTGTTTGGAGAAGTGGAGGGAGGAGGGAAAGAGAGGAAACAGGTCTGGGCAGCAGGTGGGGCACATGGCAGGCTAGGTGATATGGGCTGGCTGGATAGCAAGCTTAGCAGGGCCGCTGAGGTTTGGGACAGGAGGCAGATGAGGGAGGGCCGTTGTGTTCACAGGTCACGGTTGGGCCCATCAGAGCTTAGCCCCGCCTGGGTGGTGGTTTTTTGTTTTGCTTTAGCTGGACCAGCCAAACTTGCCCCAGCAGCTTCCTGGCTTTTTAAGGCTTCCCCTTTCTTTGTTCCTAGGTCACTGGGCTAAGGATATACAGTCTGCCCATCTGGCCAGCTTCCCAGATGGTAACTCACGAAGCTCCAGCACACAGAGAATGGAAAGAGGAGAAAGGAATAATCTTCATCCAATATTTATTGAGCACCTACTATATGCCAGGCACCATTATAGGTGAACCAAAAGACTAAGATCCCCATCCTCGGGGAGCTTGTGTGCTAATAGGGGTGGAGGAGACAATAAGTAAATGAAATGATAACAGCTGTGGAATCAAGACAAAGTCAAGCAGAGAAAAGGGGATCAGGAGTGTGTGTGGAGGGCTGGGGTTGATTCTGGCTGCAATCATAACAGGGACCGGGGAAGTGACGGGTTCCCCAAGTGGGAACCCAGGGGAAGAGCACCCCAGGCAGAGGGAATCGCCAGGTCACAGATGCTGAGAGGCAGGGAACAGACTTGTGTGTTTGAGCAAAAGCAAGGAGCCCAGGAAGCTGGAGTGGGGAGCGATGGGGAGGGGAGAGGAGAGGGGTGTATGGCGTGGGGTGGGGGTACTGGTTGGTCACTGAAGGCCATGGGGGCCTTCGGAAGGTCTTCTGCTTTTATTTTGAGTGAAATGGGAGCCACTGCAGGTTTTTGAGCAGGGAAGTGACATGATCTGGTTATCTTTTTAAAGGATCCTCCTGCTACTGTGCAGAATGAAGGTGGAAACTGGGACCAGTTAGGAGGCCAGTGTGTTACCCACATGACAGATGATGGGGCTTGGACAGAGAAGATGCAGAGGAGGTGGTGGGAAGAGAGTGGATTCTAGATAGAGTTGAAGGAGGATCCAATGGGATCTCTTGATGGATGGAATTTAGGGTGTGAGAGAATAAGAGGAGTCAAGGAAGACCTTACAGAATTCCACCTGAGAATGGGAGGATGGAACTTTTTTCTGCTGAAATGGAGAAGATGGAAAGAGAAGCAGATTTTGGAGTAGACGGGGGGAGATCAGGAGTACAGTCTTGGATCTATTACATTTGAGAAGCTGGTTGGACTCCAGCCGGATGTGTCAGGTAGACAGTCAGGTCTGAGTCAGGAGTATAAGAAAAAGGTCAGGACTAGAAATACATTTGGGTGTCATCCTATAGATGATGTTTAAAGCTTTGACACTAGCTGGGATCATGAAGGGGCAAATGCAGACAGAGAAAAGGACAAGAGCCAGGCCTTGGGGATGCAATAGTAAGAAGCCCGGGAGAAGAGAAGGAGCAACCAGGGAGATGGGAGGACAACCAGCCAAGGATGGTGTCCTGGAACCACGTGAAGAGAGAGCTTCAAAGAGGAGGGAGGGACCCGCCATATCCAATGGTGCTGAATCAAGTCTTGCCACTTTTGCTGCTCCCCTGAGCTTCCACTCGCGTCACCTATTAAATAGGAGTTTACAATGTCTAGTCCTAAGGATTGTGATGAAATATGTCATTAAATGAAATAAGGTATGGCATGTTGAAGGCTCTGACTAAATGTTGAGTTTCTGCAGGAGAATTCATGAAAATAATAACAACAATAAAAATAAAATAATCATTACCGTGATGATGGTGTTTATTTCGGTTTCAGAAAAACGAATAAGAGCCGGTCCTTGTCCTTTGGCAGTGTAGCAGTGGGTGGGAGGGCCCACGGGAATAATGGGCCATAGTCAGTGCCTGCTGTGCATGTGTTGTGACGAGGGGAGGGGGCGAGGGGGGCTCCCCTCAACCAGGGTGAGCCCCTGAGCTGGGCTGGGAAGCATGTGGAGATGTGGGTGGGCAGAAGGGGAAGGACATTCACATAAAGAGAGGTGGGGCTGAACTTCCCCTAAGGGCTGGATGGGGACCTGACTTGCAAGAGTGCCGGGTACTTGTACGTGGGTTGGTTCAGTGGGAAAGAGTTTGGCAAGGGAGGAAGGGTGGTATCAGATTACACAGTGACCACATTTTAGAAACTAAAACCAGGGCACTGGAGTCTGGATTAGGTGCCCAGTCCTGGACCACACTGCACCCTGCACCGTCCCAGCCTCCATCTCCCTGAGTTGTAATTACCCTTTTACTCCTCTGTCTTCCCCTGGGCTGTGAGCTCCACCAAGGCAGGAAGCCCTGGGCCAGGGAGGTGAGCCGGGATGCCAGGGAGGCACGTGTGGGGCTGTGTCAGCAGCACACAGAGACCGAGGGAGGCTTCTCTTTGGAAATCCAGACCATGAACTCCTGGAGGCAGCCCCACGCACAGCCCCTCGCAGGTACTCGGTAAATGTGGATGGAATGAATACACGAATCCGGGGTTTGTTGCCTAGATCTGACTGTTGCAAGACCTACCGCGGGGTCTTTGGGGCCCATCACCTGCTCTTGTTAGCCTGGGTTAGAGCCGCGGTTTGCCTGGCTCGGTGGGGGAGGGGAAGAGCAGCAGAGTCTTGAGTGCAGCTGCCCAGACCGCCCCCTGCCCCTCTCCTCTGTGAAGGCATCCATAGATCCCAACATGGGAGGGCCAGTGGCTCCCTGCAGAGACCCAGAGGAACCCCTTCTTCCCCAGGCCCACTCCAGACAATGTCACAGACGGCAGTTTCTTTATCTGCTGCTCCCAGGCTTGGGGCCCTTCCTGCTGCCCTCCCCTGCCTCTGGGCTCCTGGGCTCCCCTCCCCATCTGCTCACCTTCCCTCTCTTCCCCCGCTCTCCTCCCTGCTCCGATAAGGAGCTATTTTTGCTATCCACCCATCCCCCACCTTTCCCTCGGCCCCCTTGGCTGAGTGGGGCTCCCTCTCGGGAGGGGATTCCTGAGAGCCGTGCCCTTCAGGGGACAGGGATGGAACAGCCAGCTGCCCGGCAGGGAGAGGAGGATGGGGAGGGAGCAAGTGACTCAGACGGTGCTGGCAAGACAGGGAGGGAGAAGCAGGAAGGAGCAGGCGGGGAGGGGAAGGGGGCAGGGCTCGAGGGAGCCCCGACCGAGGAGAGGGGAGAAGGGATGAGAGCTGAGAAAGAGACACAAAGAGGGAGGCCGAGCGATGGGGCTGCGCCTGGTGGGACCCAGGCGGGCTGCAGACACCTCGAAGCCTGCAGAAAAGGGAGCCTCGGCCTCTGCGCTGAGCACTTGGCCTCCTGGTGCCTCCCCCTGGAGCCCACAAGCTCACAGGTCCAGCAAAGGGCACAGCGATGGCCGGGAGGGGCAGAACCTTTTCCGTCCTCCCCGGCTGGACAGTGCCCCCTAACTCTGGTCTTTGGGGGGTGTTGAAGTCTGGGGGACTCTACTGGCTAAAAGCAAATGCTCTAGGCTGCGAGAGATGAACAGAAGGGATTCAAAATCTAGAAGAAGAGGATGTAGAGGGACAGTGGTGACTTTGGAAAAAAAAAAAAAGGTCAAGAATTTTACAACATTGAAGTCCTGTGAACTGGGGCTCCTAAACTCTTACCATAGTATATGCTTTGTGGTTTGGTCACATTGTAACTTTTCTGTAGCTACTGATGGTGCAGTGAATGAGAACGAGCGAGGGTGTGTGGTTGTGAGTGTGATTGTGTGTGTGAGAGTAAAGCTGTGAGTGCATGTGATTGTGAGAGGTTGAGGGTGTGAGTACATGTGACTGTGTATGTGACAGCGAGGGTGTGACTGTACAGGTTTGTGTGATTGTGTAGGGGGTGAGTGTGTGAGTTGTGTGAGGACGATGATGAGAGGTGTGTAAGGATGAGGGTGAGAGCAACCGAGGCAGAGTCCTGTGAGGGCCTAAGGTAGATCTAGACATGTCTGGGCCTGACCGGCAGGCTGGTGGGGCCGACTAACAGAAGTTTTGCTTCAAGTTCCTGGAGCACCGGGAAGAGGCCCCACCCCAGGATGGAGGTGGCTAACCAAGCCCCCAAGGTCAGCAGGGAGAAGCGTCTGCAGCAGAGCAGGGGAGCGCACACTCCGACTGCACCCTGGTCTGAGCCCTAGGAAGAGGACTCTGAATACAAGCAGGAAGACCCTTCTCCCAAGACTCTGGCCCTTCCAAGTGTGCAACCCTAAGGGAGACATATCCACCCTCACCATCCAGCGTCCCTGACACCCGAGGTCCCAGCAATCAGCAACCGCGACTGGCGACAGACAGCGGGGCCTGCGGATGGCCAAGGCGTCTAGTGGTGGGTGCAAGGGGGTGAGCGTGCAGGGATCACGTCGAAGCCTGGCCAGGGCGCAAGTCAGTGCCGTTCGAATGTGGCCTCATTTGCACCCACAGTGTGGAGAGTCTGGGCGGAGATTCAGGTACATAAAATAGCAACAGAGTCGTTCCACTGTTTTTCAGTAGACTAACATTTATTGAGCACATATTTCTTCATGCCAGACACTGGAGTGACTAAAATGAACTATTCACAGGCCCAGCCCCAACAGCACTCGCTGTCCAATGGGAAGGTGAATGTATGAATGGATCGTTATGAATTATGCCCTAAGTAATGGTGATGTTAACAACAGCACATGTATTTAGAGCTCAGATGTGTGGGCACTGTTCTAAGCCCCTGCTAACTCAGTGCTTGGATTGAGGCAAGGGGGGGCGCCCAGAGAAGGGCTCTGGGACTGCAGGGTGAGCGAGCCCATCGTACCCACCATTCACCCTCATCACGGGGAAGCTCTTTCAGAGAACAGTGTTTTCTGCAGGGCTCTAGAATGGGTCAGGGAGGGCATCCGAATGCCCAGCAGCCCTCATCCCACCCGGCCAGGACCAGCTGCTCCCCCGCCATGACAGCCTCCGACTTCCTACACTCGGCGCTGGCTGGGTCAGACCTGTCTAGAGCAGAGCAACCATTGCCCAATCTCCCCAGCCCATCTCGGGGGAAGGACCTCCTGGAAGAAGCAAACTGTGGTGGGGTAGAGGGAGAAGCAGGGATAAAAGTGGGGGCAGAGGACTGGAGGTGGTGGGAAAGAGATGGAGAAGGCTATGGGCCTGGGTGTCCGAGGCTGGGCAAAGCTGGAATCCCCCCAAGAGGAGGGAAGAGGAGCCAACTGGGGTCCACCCGACCCGGAGCAGTCCCAATGGGGAACGCGGGACTGGTACTAAAGGTGGCTGGGAAGGCAGAGAAATCTGCCCTCCCTTTTATGGGTCCAGCAGAGGAGAACAAATAGAAGTCCTCGTGCAGCCTACCCCCTTCTCCTCCCACTCCTGGCTCCATCCTGTACCACAAGGCGCCACCAGTGCATGTGTGGATGCTCCAGCCCGCACAACACATCCCGGAAGCCCCAAGGCCACTTCCTGCAATATTTAGGATATACGTACACTTAAAAAGTATTCCTTGGGGTTATACTTATACTGGAAAAGTATTCCAGATTTATCTGACATTTGAATTTGACCTGGCATACTGTTTTTGTTTTTGCTTTGCTAACTCTAGCAACCCTACTGAGAGCAGGGGCTTTGAGACCCGCAGACTGGGTTCATCTCCCAGTGTCATCACCTTTTAGCTGTGTGAACCTGTCTGAAGCTCACTTGCCTGGTCAGCCAATGAGGGCTGGTGGAAGTATTAAATGATAAAACATCTGCTCCGTAAGTGACAACCGTCATCGTGGTCCCTGGCCACAGCTATAAGGTGGGGGTGGCCGGGAGTCACCGCCGACCTCCAGTTTCTTCTACACACTCTGCCCTGGAGTCCCTGATCCTGGCTCCTGCTCCTCTCGTGGAGTGTTGTAGCCCCATTGGTGGCACCAGTCCTGTTCCTCAGTCATGCTTTATGATGTGTCTCTGCTTGTTCACTGTTGACTTAATCTCTTTGAGGGCAGGGACTGGCCTCCTTCATCCTTATTTCCGCAGTGCCGTGAATGGTGCCCAGCACATTGCAGGGCATCCTCTCCAGGACTTTTACAACCACCTTGCGAGATAGGAAACACATGTGTAACCACTCCACTGTCATTGTGCCAATGGGGAAACTGAGACTCAGAGGAGTTAAGTGATTTATTTCAGCAGTAAGAGGCAGCTAGTAACCAGACCCTAGGCCTCCTGATTCAGCTTTTCTGGCCACAGCCCACTGGGTGGGGGGCCCCAGCACACAGTCCCTTGGAGCTGGAGGGGGGCGATTCCCATCCTGTGATGCATATCTGCCAGGTGTGCTTCAAAGCAAACAGGATGTAAAGCAGGCTATATTTAGCCAGCGGTTGCTGCTGTGGTAGATTTCGGCCCCGCCACCCAGCTCCCCCAAGTGGGGGAACCATTTTGGAGTATTTTCCTCTTCTTGGGGGAATGTGTTCCCAGGAGCGGGGCCTGTTGCAGTGTACGGAACCTTGGACACTCATGGCTCAACCGAGAAAAGAGAAGTTCCATGGAAGAAATATATCATAGACGGAATCAGAAGGCTTTTATGCCTGTCCTTCTTTCAGCTCCTGAGAGTCAATAGGCAGATTTATGCTGGGACATGGAAGTGACAGGGAGAAGTTATATTAATTAATTGATTAATTCAGAATTTGTTGCATTTCTACCATGCTCCAAGCACTGGGATTAGTGCTGAAAATGTATCAAGGAAAAAAACATATATACCTGCCACTGTCCTCATTGAATTTAATTAAAGGATCCTTGCTGTTATTTAATTATTTTTTAGCTGCCAGTGCTCTGAAAGAGAATTCCTGGATGCTGTGAGAGGGTGAAATAAGGAAGCTGTTTCAGTCTGGAAGCCAAGGAAGACTTCTTGGAGGAAGTGGCGTTTAAGCTGAGCCCTGGAGGGTGTCTAAAAGTTCATTTGGCAACCCGCAGGGGAAGCTGTAGGGGACAAGCAGGCCAGAGCATCAGGCACTGCAGACCCAGGGAGTGGCACATGTTAAGACCTTGAAAAGGGAAAGAATGTGGCATCTGCAGGTTATGCAAGAAGGGCTCCAAAGTGGCTGGTGGCTGGATCCTAATCTGATCAGGAAAACACCCCTATCCACAGGGGTCTCCTAGTCTGAGGGAAGACGATGAGTTCAACCACGGGAGTAGCATGCAACTAGTAGCAGAGACACATAGATCTGAAGTGAGGTGATATTTGCTGTGAATGGACGAGTTTGTTTGGAAAGGCTGGCCGAAGAAGGTGTATCTTGGGTTTTGAAGGTGGGAAGTGCCCTGATTTGGCAGAGAAGAGGGTATAAGAGTTTGAAGAGGCTGAGTAAGTGGGAACAAGTGTGCTTTAGGCTGGAGTTGGAGGTGGGTGAGTGACTTGGTTTGGATATGTTTTGTATTTCCAATGAATTTTAATAGCTACTATTTATCTCACAACCACTATGTGCCAAGCAAGCACTGACCTATCTCATTTAATCCATATAATAGCCTTTAGTGGTGGATATGATTATTCCCATTTTGCAGATGATGATTAAGTGACCTGTTCACAGTCACCAGGAGAAGTGGTAGAACAAGGACTCTAGATTTGCCTGCTCTCTAGCACATCGACCATACTTGCTTCCCTAATACCTGACAGCTTAGAGGTTGTCCCAACCTGCGCTGGGATATGATTGTACCTTATGTGTCAGTTAAAACCAAGCAGTTTGCAATCATTGACAGTAACATAATCGTGGTAAATGGGTCTGTTTGCATACATCCCACCCTCCTTTCCAGCCCCACAGAAGAGTAGCTTGGCATTCTTCCCCTGTAAAGGTAAGATGTGGGAGGAAGTAAGAATCCAGAGCAAGCCAGAAAGAATCCTAAAACAGAGCCTTTCCTTCATCCTGTTGTAACCACCATCCACAAGCCTTGACTGGTATCACAGGAAGATAAATTCCAAGAGGGCCCATGTCTGTTTTATTGCTATATCCCCGGTGCCCAGAGGAGTAGTGCCTGGTGAGTAGGAGGCACACAGCAAATTTTGTTGAAATAAATCTCTGTGGGTGGTGTGGAGCTAAGGGGAATCCCACACATTTAATTCCTGCCCTCTGGCTGTTCATCGCCTCATTCAACATAACAACACACACACACTCACACACATGCACACACACAATGCACATACACAGGCACACCCATGCACAACCATGCACACACATCCACGCACATATGAGCACACCACCTAGTGCAGACACGCTGAATAAGCAAGTTTTTTAGTTAGCCAAGACATTGGGTTCTCTACCCGGGTCATAGTAAGAGAAAATGGTGTTTTTCTATAATAAGAGGGACTGGGTTAGACCTAAGCCAGCTGGGCAATTTTTTTCTCAGCAGTGAAATCAGAAACAAATAAACCAAAACAAAACCAAACCACCTAATATTTTTGTAGTTTCTTTTTTGGAGTTTTTTGAGGGAAGAGGGTGGGTAGGTTAATATAACTTACATAAAAAAGTTTACAAATCTCAAGTGCATAGCTGAATGGGTTTTTACGTATGTAGCATAGGTTTATACTTATGAAATCCAGATAAAGACATAGAGCATTTGCAGTACACCAGAGGCTCTCTCATGCAGTCTCCCTGAAAATATTCCTTCCTCAGGCAGAAGTAACTACCATATTTTCTTTTGACCTATTCCTGATCTTTATATACATAGACTCATACAGTAAGTACTCTTTTGTGTCTGGCTTCTTTTGCTCAAGTGTTGGTGAGGTTCATGCATGTCATTATGTATAGCAGTTCATTATTTTCCATCCCTGTATAATATTCCACTATATCTGTTCTCCTGTTGATGGACATTTGGGTTGTTTCCTGGGTTGGGACTATTATGAGTAAAACATCTTGCACATGTTTTTTGGTGAACATAGCACTCATTGCTATTGATTATATACCAGAAGTGGCCTTGCTGGATAGGTTTATGTACAACTTTTGTAGATATTGCCTGTTTTCCAGGATGGTTGTGCTAATATTTGCTCCCGTCAGCAATGTATGAGCGTTTGGATGGTTTTGAAGGTCAGGAAAATTATGTCTTACCTCCCTCCTACTTCACTGGTCACTTCCCACCAGACAGGACTTAAATATTGGGTATTTGACCAGGATCTCCATGTCCTGGGCAAGCTCTCAGCAGACCTTGTGAGTCAAGTATGCCTGGTGGAGCCAGGGGTCTGGGGCAAGCGGCTGAGAGCGACCTGTGGGCTGGGTGGGGTTTGTGGAGCAAGGCTTCTCCGGGAAACAGTCCAGGAGCCCTGAGGGCTGATCCATGACGCTCAGTGGATTGTGCTGGAGTCAGGGTGCTGTCTCCAATCTACCTACAGATAAAAGGCCGGTGGCGCTACTCATTCTGGAATGAATTTGTGGTTGGAATTCACCTACCACAGCAGAATCTGGTCTTGTTCCCTCTTCCCCAATTCTCCACCCAGCTCCCTACTTCTTCCCTTCTACTGGAACTACTAGCTGCTTCGAGGAGAAAGGTCAAAGGCTCTGGCCCCAGCTTCATGGGAAGAGAAAGGAGAGATATTCCATGGTGTCTCTTGCCCCATAAAAGAGACTGAAGGATGAAAAACCTTTAAGGACCCCTGGGAGAGGAAGCAGTAACCAGAAAGGGAAGGATTGTGGAGACAGAAGAACAGAAGGGGGGTTTGCTCCAATTAGCTTTAAAAGTCTACCAGTTACTTGCCCTATTCCTACCATTGATTAACCCACAATTTGTCCACAGTAAAAAAAACACAACCATGTAAAGTAGTCCTTATTCCATGGGCTTGCCACTGCCAGTATGACCGAGGAACGCTTGGGGAGAAAGAAATAAAAGGAGTATAGAATAGTCGTTAAGGGCACTAGCTTTGGGGTTGGGGACACCTGGATTCAAGTCCATCCAGGCTATTCTTTACTAACTATGAGGTCTCGAGCAAGGTATTGAAGCTTTCTAAGCCTTAGTTTCCTTATCTGTAAAATGTGGACATAAGAGTACGCATACCTCACAGGTTGTTCTGAAGATTAAATGAGGGTAACGCATGTAAAGAAACTAACAAAGGGCAAAGATGATCACTAAGTCTCTGCAAAAAATATTATTGCTGTCATTCTTTGGGAAGTAAGGCCTGGGGAGGAGTTGGGATTTCCCTGGGAGCCCCTCTGTCTGAGTTGACCCAGAAGGGGGCTGATGTGGAGGGTGGGGTAGACCATCTGCCTGACTTTATCAAGATCCCTTTCAGACTTAGGATTCTCTTTACTGAGAGCAAAGAGGAAAAACGGACTTGGACTGCATTTGGAAGGACTGCAGCTGGGCATAAATTTGAGGGTGGGTACCAAGGTAAATTACAGAATCACTGCTCATGAAAGTCTTTGAAGGGAAAAGAGAAGTTCACCATGGGATTTGGGTTGGAGCCGTACTTGGTGTCAAAGGAGTGATGTGCCAGGGGTGGGGGTCATCAGAGCCACTTGTCTCCCATCCCTGGAGGCTGAGCTATGACATAGGTGCAACTATGTGGAAGTGACCACAAGTTCAATTGTCCATGGAGTGCAGGGCTTAGTGGCAGATCTGGGCCCTGCTCACTGCTCCCTCTGGATTCTCTTACCCAGCGAAGGATAGAGTTTCTGATCTTCTCACCAAAGCTCCAGGCCTGCGCTCTCATTTATCTCATCCTCTAAAAGGCCTTGGCCTGCTCTGGGGACCCACCCCATGTGGCTTCCTTCCCTTGGCTATGATGACTTTGAAATTGGCTGAAGCACTTCCGGTCCCAGGCAGAGTCGAGCTAACCACTCACGGAGCTTTCTCTCTATCCAGGAGCTAAAGGCAGGCCCTGTTTGAGTCTAGGCCAAGCTTGGGAAGGGAATGGGCAGGAATGGGCATGGGGTCTTTCTACCAGCTCAGGGAGGGGGCTGGGCAGGAGGCAGGGCCAGGCTGAGCAGGCAGTTGCTGGGGCCAGCCATGGACCATGCACAGGGGGCAGAGGCACCCAGCCCTGGCTCTTTGAGAAGGTTGGGACAGAGCTGCATTTCTGTTCTCTAAGGCAGCCTGAGATGGCTACTTGAGGGAGCAGAGGCCTGAGGCAGCTCACTGGAAGAACCAGCTTATTTGAAAGTTCTCCAGGTAGCTTCAGGCAATCGCTTAATGTTCAAGTCTCCGAATCCTGAGATCTAAACTTTGCTTGTCATTTCAGTGCAGGGTTGATATCCATGAAGCTCTGGGTCCTGGAACTCCCTCTCAGGGCTTCAGGTGCTCCTTCCCAAATGATAAAAATGGTAATAGCAATAATCTTAATAATAGGGGCCAGTCAGGTGACCCAGCCAGAGGCAGAGTACATGCTCACCACTCCCTGCCTGGAGCATGTCAAGAGTCTAAGGCCAGAAATGGATTCCCAGGAGAGGCCCCTCCTTCTCCACTCCACCCCATCCCTCATGGACAGTCTGAACCAGAGAAGAGCCTCCACTCCTGCAGGTGCCTCAGCCAAGACCACAAACACTGTGTTTCTCAAACTGCCAAAGGTCCGGCTCTGGGCAGGGTCAGGTGAGGATGTGGAAGCACTAGGGGGAAGGGCCGGGAGGGAAGGTGGAGGAGAAGAGCCGATGGCTGTTAGATGGTGAGTATAAGAGCACTTCCCCTTTCTAATCTTGTGGGACCCAGGCCCAGACTCACGGAGACCGTCTGTTGAAGTGGGCAAGGGCAGAGGATGAATGTGTGGACGTGCCAAGTTGCAGACTATTTTTGCACAGCATTTGCATGCATTTCATTTTTTGTCTAGAGTTCAGCACAGGGAGCTTCCCCCAGCCTGACTTTCTCCCGTCCTCCCTCTGAAGTTTGGGGACTGGATTCCCCCTCCCTCCCCCACAGCCCTGGGCTGGCTGAGGCAGCAGGGGTGGGGGTCGTGTTCCCTGAGTCTGAGGCCCCCATGGAAGGGAAAGCCAGAGACAGCAGTCAGTGTGTGGGAGGAGGGGAGACCCCTGCTGGAGCGCTGGGGGTGGGGAGATGCAGCCTGTCGGGATGAGGAGCTTTCTGATTCCAGGCTTTTTTCTACACCAGGGCAAGGAAGGAAGGAAGCCAGATGAGGCGCCTCCTACTGAACCCTTGTGAAGTTTTGTTTCCTGTTAAAAAGCAGGCTTTTGACATCAAGTGCCTTTCCTTCACTCATACCCCAGCCTGCCCTTCATCAGCCTCAGCCCCAGCCCTGGCCCATCTTTGTATTTCCTTGGAGGCTCTGGACAGGAAGGAGATGTCCATCAGGGACAGGGCCCTGTGTCCTTCCCTCCTGCAGCCATGGTGGCTGGCTAGGCTCCTGATCAAGCAAAAACAGGGGTCCTGGGACCACCTTGTCTCAAAGCTCTTGGGCCGGCTTCTGGGTGGGCCTGGGTTGCTGAAGCGTAGCTGGCTTCTGATTGGTCAAGTGTGCATAATCCCAGAGTGCACTGGGGCACCAGCTCGGGGTGCATTCCTGGGAGGAATGCACCACCCAGGTCTATGGAGATCCAACTTCTTTGCACTTTTTCTTTCTGTCTCCCAGTTTTCTTTGGGAAAAGAAAACATCCATGTAATTTTTTATTATGAACATATAATTAGGACCCCCTTATCCCTATTAGCATTTCCAGGGCACTTTCCCACTGTTCTCCCCAGCTTCCCCCCCCCCCCCCCCCCCCCCGCTGCTGCTGACAAGCTCATTTGATTCTGGCTGGGGAGCCTGATTCTGCCTCATCCTCCTGGAACCCCAGCTCCTCCACCTGAGGAGCAGTCAGGGTGGTGGGGGCAGGGGGAGGTGGGGGCAGGAGCAAGCTCCGTGAGCTGGGGCCTGGCCCTGAGGAAAGCTCCCTCACTAGGATTAAAATGTCTGCCAGGAGCAGCAGGAAAGCCCAGGATGGGTACGGAGGGCTGAGGAAGGCCTGGTGCACTGGTGAGGCCTCTCTGGGCACCAGAAAGTGGGAATGGCTAGGCTGGGCCTGGTTAGGGCAGCTCACAGAGGTGCTGATTCAGTTCCTGGGGAATGGCTTGAGTTCATCTCTCCTGAGGAGAAGCCAGGCTAGATGAGGTAGGAGACAATTTCCAGAGTCAGAAAACAAACAAGCTGCTGGGGCATACCAGGAGTGCTTTGCACACCCACAATGTGGCCCACTCATAGGCTCCGGGCACACCCACAGGAGCTGGAACATGTGTATGGGCCCTGTGCATGCCATGGAGAACGTGTACAGGCACAGACTGGAACACTCCAACAAATTCTTCCTAGCTTTATTCTCCAGTGTTGCTTTCCTTTAGGCGAAGCTGCATCTTGTCCTAGTTTGTAAAATCATGTTATCTGTATGCTAGAGTGGACCTTGGAGTTCATGTGGCCTGTCCCGCCTCCCTTTTACACTAGAGAAAACAGAGGCCAAGTAGGGACAAATGTGAACTTAAATTCACACAGATGATAGGCAAATTTTCTTTTAAAGTTATAGAGTTTGAAATTTGGAGAACATAGAGATATGGGTGACTTGAAGCCCTGGACAGCTAGGAGAAAAAGGCAGGCAGGCTTTGGAGTCCTAAAGACCTGAGCTCACATTCAGGCTCAGCCTCTTTCTAAATGTGTGTCCTTGGACAAGTTATTGACCCTGTCTGAGCTCCAGCTCCCTTATCTTTAAAATGGGAGTAATCAACCCTACTCTGCAAGGTTGTTGCAAGTTTTAATAATGGCATGCATTAGAAGCCTGGCACACAGTAGATAATCAATAATTGAGTAAGGTGGTGAAGCAATCAACCATGTAGTAGGCTCTATACTTGGAGCTGGGGAGACTAAGAGAGGTGGGCTCCCTGCCTTCATGGATTTAGAGTTTGGGGTGTGTGGAGCATGGGATAAAGACAGGAAAATATTGCTGTGCTGTGTTATGGTGTCATAGGGAATACAGAGAAAATGCACCTAACCCAGATGGCCTGTGTGGGAAGCGAGAGGCACTCAAGAAGACTACCTTCTGGAATGGAAGTCTAAGCTAAAATTTGAAGGATGAATACAATTTGGTCAGGTAAAGAGGAAAGGAGAGGAGATTCAAGTTAAGAGAAGAGTGAGGACAGAGACCCAGAGGCTAGAGAAAGTCTGATGCAGAACACATGGCTGGAGGGAAACGGAGGGTAGAGTGGGGTGGGACTGGTGTGTAAGAAGGAGGAAAGTCTTTGACCTGAAGGGTTGGGGAGCCTCTAAATACACCCATGCAAATAACTCTAAAGTTCTCAAATAAAAGCCAATTTAATAGTGGACTTCCTTTCAGTTTACTCTTTTCTTCTCAAAAGTAATTGCTTCATTGTTTACTAATTTTTTTTTTTTTTTTTTTTTTGGCCTGTATTAAAGGTCACTGACAGATGAAAGTGTTGGCACAGAGCTAGGCTCCTTGGTGTAAAAGGAAGAACTTGTGAAATTCAAACATACATGACAAATGCAAGTACCTATTTGTTTACTAATGGCTTAACAAATGACTGAACAAACCAAAGTTTTGGGTCTTTAACTGGGAGCGCCCTCAATCCCTCCAGCTGGAGATTCACCCTCATTATGTTATTAATGTATTTAACACATTACAGATTATAGGTCTTAAGGTTGTACTTGATGATAGGGGATGGGGAGGGGGCGGTTTTCAATGTAAGCAATTTCAATGAAACATTCATTCAAACTGATTCAACAAATATTTGCCAGGCTCAGTTCTAGGTGGCTACAAGAGGAACGAGACAAGGTTCCTAGACTCTAGGCTTACATTCTGATTAAATTAACAGCCACTTTGAGGCTTACACTGAGTTTTCAGGAAAGAAATTCAGCCATCCCAACAAAGGTGGCCTAGCGGAGTGGTTAAGAGCCTGGCACTTTTGAAACAGACTAAACCTGGGTTTGAATCTCAGCTGTTTGAACGCAAGCGACTTAATGTTTTTTGTGCTCTTGAGAATAAAGTGGGAGAAACAGAAGCTACTTCACAGGTTATTTTGAAGATTAAAGGAGATAAAAGATGTGAAGTGATTTACACCAAGACTGGTGTATAGTAAGTCCTCAGTAAATGATAGCCACTAGTATGGATGATCTTTGGGACAAACTCAAAATCTAAGTGAGTGACCAGAAAAGAGGCTTTAAGATGGTGAAGAGGAAGGTAAAGAATTTAGGGGAAAATAATCCAGATCACACTTATGAAGTCTTTAGAAGAGGGTTTCTCAAGGGTCAGGACTGGTTTTGTGCATTTTGTATCTCCAGTGTCTAGCACATAAATAGGTCCTTAATAATGAGCCCTGAAGGAATGGTCCTTAGCTCTCAGCCAGGACCCAGGAGAGGCAGCAGAGTGTCAACTGAACTGTTCTAGGAGGACACTGTCCATGGGCTACTCTGGCCAAGAAAGGTCAATGGAACCTGGGACATCATCAGGAACTGGGTCATTAGTGAAATAAGCAAACCTTGCAGGGAAACCTGGCAACACATTTTTGACAAGAGCATAGACAACAAAAAGTTCAGGGGAGAGCAGGCTAGGGTTAGGGAAGGAGAGGAGTTATTTTGCAAGGGGAAAACCTTGGGGCAAGTGCCTGGAGAGCCTTCGACCTTCCACAGAGAATCTGGCTCACCATGAGCCACCTAAAATTGGAGGACATCGTTTCCTGGTTTGGGGGGTGAATTCAAGGATGTTTGGGGCAGTGCTTCATCCTACATGCTCACAGATTCAGAGAATCTTAGAGCTGGAAAGAACTTCAGTCCATCTTTCCCCCAATTTGATTTGACCAATGAAGCACAGTGAGTAGGGATCAGAATCCACATCAGGTGCTTGCTTCTTGGGCCAGTGCACGCAATTTGCAAATAACTTGCACATATTATCTCCAAGCTCCTGGCTGAGATATCTAACTGCCTACTGACATCTCTTTTGGGATGTCTCAAAGATTCCTCCAAGTCAACATGTCCAAGACTGGATCCTTAATCTTCTCAGCCTGGTTCTCCTCCAGGGGTTCCTGGTCAATGACTGGCAGTCCATCTACTCAGGTGAGCAAGCCAGGAACTCACGAGTCTGCCTGGACACACACACACACCCACTCTCTCCCCCAAACCCCAATCCATTACCAACTTCTGCTTTTACCTCCTAAATATTTCTCCATTCCCCCCTCCTATTCTCACCTCCTATGTCACTACCCTGTGCCAGCTACCATGACCCTTCATATCTGAACTACTTCAATAGTCATCAGCTGCTACACCTGAGTCCACCATGAACCCACCCAATTCATTCTTCACAACACAGCTGCATGATCTTTACAAAACACAATCTGATCATGTCACACACATACACCTGCTTGGGGAAACTCCAAAGGCTCCCCTTTGTTCTTAGGATGAAGACAGTTGTCTGTTTCCTACCTCTTTCTGCTGCCTCTCTCACATCATGAGACACTCTCCTTTTCTTCACTCTGGCTCCACGGACCTCCTTCTAGCTCCTCTCCATACTCCCTCCAAATTCAGTGCCTTTGCCTACGTGATCTTCTCTGTCTGGAAGCTCGCCTGTCTCCCTTGGCCTGTTTAACACCTTTTCATCCTTTAGGTTCCAGGTCTGGTTTTGTTCATCAGACCCCAAGCACATAGTAAGTGCTGGTAAATGGGAGGCATGTAATAAACATTTTCTTATTGAATGAGTAAATGAATGAAGACCTTGTTTTCTAGCCTTCCTGTAAAGGTGATATTGTGGGGAATCATTGCTGCTTTTTGTGCACAGATGGCCTCTTGTGTCTCTTTCTGCAACAAGATGGCAGGCTGGGTGGCGAAAACACATCACTTTTGCATGTGAACACAGTTGTGCCATTAAATTTTGTCCCAATTAGTTTCCTTTAGGGTTCCCAAAGAAGATCATGATATACTTGTAAGTGGGGCAAAAAAAATAGCCTAAAAACTGTAGTTTTTAAAAGAGTATGTGAACACAGCCAACGCTGAAAAAGGGTAACAGCGAGAGTAGGATTCAGATGATTGTTCTTCCTTTCTCTCTCTTCCTCCCTCCCTCTCTCTCTTTTTTTAAGTTTTTCATAATGAATATGTATTACTTTGGTAAAGGAAGAAAGGCATAAGAACTTTTCTGAATATATATTTCACACACCCCAAAATGTTAAAAAATGGAAGCTCATGTGTTCAGACGCCCAAGAATGGAGAACACGTTTCCCCTCTCAGTATGAAACCTGTTTAAAGGCAGAAACCTTTTCACTTCTGTGTTAGTCAGGGTTCCCTAGGGAAACAGAACTGACAGGAGATATCTGTAAATATTACGAGATTTATTTTAGGAACAGACTCATGAGACTGTGGGGATGGGCAAGTCTGAATTCCATAGGGCAGGCTGCAAGTCAGGACTCCAATAAAAGTTTTTGAAGAATTCTCCAGGAGAAGCTGGTTGGCTGAAGTAAGGATGGAAATTCTCCATTCTGACTGCTGAAATCATCACTTCTCCTTTGAAGGCCTTCAACTGATTAGATGAGACTTCTTTCATTGCTGAAGGCAGTCTCCTCAGTTGATTGTAGATGTAATCAGCCACAGATGCAATAGACTTACTGTTGATTTAAGTCCATGAAATGTCTTCACAGTAACAATCAGGCCAGTGCTTGTTTAACCAAACAACTGGACACTATCACCTGGTCAAGTTGACACATGAACCTAACCATCAAAAATTCCTTTCTCTATTTCTCCCTGTACCCTTCCTCTCCCCAGTACTCTTTTAGTTCTAAGTGACAGAAAATCCAACTTAAATGAACTTAGGAAAAAAAGAAAATGTAGTGCTCACCTAACTTGACAATTCCAGGCATGGTAGCTCCAGGAGCTCAAGGGATGTCCTCAGAAATCAGCCTTTCTCTTTTCCTTGGCTCAACTCTCCTCCTGTGGTGGCAAGATGACCACCAGCAGTCCCAGGCTCATAGAAGCTATCAGAGGGAAGAGTTTCTTTTTTATACTAGTTCCAGCTCAAGTCCTGGTCCTGAAACCTGAACCAATTGCTGTAGCCAGGGCTGGGGGTGGTGGTGAAATCTCCTATGGCTAAACCTGGGCCAGAAGCTTTACTTCTGGTGATGGGGTCTATAGGATTATACTGACTATAAAAGGATAGTTCAGAGTCAGAACGCTATTGCCAGAATAAGGGGGCAGGGATGCTGGGCAGGTGAAACAAAAGGTCACCACCACCACCACCAAAGAACCATGTCTCTCTCAAATATATGGAGGTTAAACAACACACTCCTAAACAATCAGTGGGTCAAGGAAGACATTGCAAGAGAAATTGGTAAATATCTAGAGACGAATAAAGTGAGAACACAACATATCATAACCTGTGGGATGCAGCAAAGGCAATGCTGAGAGGGAAATTTATAGCTCTAAATGCATATATCGAAAAGCAAGAAAGAGCTAAAACTAAAGACCTACCTGAACAACTGAAGAGGCTAGAGAATGATCAGCAAACTAACCCTAAATTAAGTAGACAAAAAGAAATAACAAAGATTAAAGCAGAAATAAATGAGCTGGAGAACAAAAAAAAACAACAAAAACAAACAAACAAACAAAACAGAACAAAATAAAAAAAAAATAGAATAAATAAAACCAAAAGTTGATTTTTGAGAAGATCAACAAGATTGACAGACCTTTAGCTAGACTGAAAAAGTCAAAAAGAAAGAAGACCCAAATAAATAGAATCAGAAATGAGAAGGGGATAATTACTACAGCTCCTGAAGAAATTAAAAAAATCATAAGAGGATACTATGAACAACCATATGCCAACAAGCTAGACAATTTAGAGGAAATGGACAATTTCCTGGAAACACATGAACAATGGAGACTGACCCAAGAAGAGATAGAAGACCTCAACAAACCAATCACAAGCAAAGAGATCTAATCAGTCATCAAAAATCTATCTACAAATAAAAGCCCAGGGCCATATGGCTTCACAGGGGAATTTTACCAAACTTTCCAAAAATAATTGACACCACTCTTACTTAAACTTTTTCAAAAAATTGAAGAAAAAGGAATACTACCTAACTCATTTTATGAGACTAATTATCACTCTGATACGAAAACCAGATAAAGACGTTACAAAAAGGAAAACTATAGGTCAATATCCCTAATGAATATAGATGCAAAAATCCTAAGCAAAATACTTGCAAATCGTATCCAAAGGCACATTAAAAGAATTATACGCCATGACCAAGTTGGGTTCACTCTTGGCATTCCAGGGTGGTTCAACATAAGAAAATCAATTAATGTAATTCAACACATCAACAAATCAAAAGGGAAAAATCAAATGATCATCTCTATAGATGCTGAAAAAGCATTTGACAAAATTCAACATCCCTTTTTGATAAAAACACTACAAAAGGTAGGAATTGAAGGACACTTCTTCAATATGATAAAGGGCCTATATGAAAAATCCACAGCCAGCATAGTACTCAATGGTGAGAGGCCGAAAGCCTTTCCCTTAAGATCAGGAACAAGACAAGGATGCCCACTGTCACCACTATTACAGAACATTGTGCTAGAAGTTCTAGCCAGAGCAATTTGCCAAGATAAAGATATAAAAGGTATCCAAATTGGAAAGAAAGAAGTAAAACTGTCATTATTTGCAGATGATATGATCTTATATTTGAAAAAATCTTATATTTGAGCTAATAAACAAATGCAGCAGAGTGGCGGTACATAATACTAATGCACATAAGTTGGTAATGTTCCTATATACTAGTAATGATCTAACAGAAGAGGCAATCAAAAAAGAAAAATTCCATTCACAATAGCAACTAAAAAAATCAAATACCTAGGAATAAACTTAACCAAGGATGTAAAAGACCTCTATACAGAAAATTACAAAATTTTACTAAAAGAAATAAAAAAGGACCTAAATAGGTGGGAAAATATTCCATGCCCATGGATAGGAAGACTAAAAATTGTTAAGATGTCAATTCTACACAAACTAATCTACAGATTCAATGCAATCCCAATCCAAATTCCAAAAACCTACTTTGCAGACTTCGAAAAGCTAGTTATCAAATTTATTTGGAAGGGAAAGGGGCCTCACATTTCCAAAAACATCTTAAAAAAAGAAGAATGAAGTGGGAGGAATTACAATTCCAGACTCTGAAGCCCACTATAAAGCTACAGTGATCAAAACAGCATGGTATTGGCATAAAGATAGACATATTAATCAATGGAATCGAAATGAGAGTTTGGAAATAGAATCCCAGATATACGGTCGACTGATTTTTCTTAAGGCCCCCAAATCCACTGAACTGGGACAGAACAGTCTCTTCAACAAATGGAGCTGGGAGAACTGGATAGCCATGACAAAAAGAATGAGCTAGGCGGGGCAAGATGGCAGACTGGTGAGCTGTATGTTTTAGTTACTCCTCCAGGAAAGTAGGTAAAAAGCCAGGAACTGCGTGGACTGGACACCACAGAGCAATCTGTCTTTGGGCATACTTCATACAACACTCATGAAAACGTGGAACTGCTGAGACCAGCGAAATCTGTAAGTTTTTGCGGCCAGGGGACCCGCGCCCCTCCCTGCCAGGCTCAGTCCCGGGGGAGGAGGGGCTGTCAGCTCCAGGAAGGAGAAGGGAGAATTGCAGTGGCTGCTCTTATCGGAAACTCATTCTACTGATTCAAACTCCAACCATAGATAGACTGAGACCAGACACCAGAGACTCTGAGAGCAGCCAGCCCAGCAGAGAGGAGACAGGCATAGAAAAAAAACAACACGAAAAACTCCAAAATAAAAGCAGAGGATTTTTGGAGTTCTGGTGAACACAGAAAGGGGAAGGGCAGAGATCAGGCCTTGAGGCGCATATGCAAATCCCGAAGCAAGGCTGATCTCTCTGCCCTGTGCACCTTTCCTTAATGGCCCTGGTTGCTTTGTCTATTAGCATTTCAATAACCCATTAGATCTCTGAGGAGGGCCGTTTTTTTTTTTTTTTTTTTTTTAAATCCTTTTTGCTTTTTCTAAAACAATTACTCTAAGAAGCTCAATACAGAAAGATTCAAAGAATTGAAATTTGGGCACGTCAAGTCAAGAGCAGAACTAAGAGAGCTCTGAGACAAAAGGCAATAATCCAGTGGCTGAGAAAATTCACTAAACAACACAACTTCCCAAGAAAAGGGGGGTGTCCGCTCACAGCCACCATCCTGGTGGACAGGAAACACTCCTGCCCATCGCCAGCCCCATAGCCCAGAGCTGCCCCAGACAACCCAGTGTGACGGAAGTGCTTCAAATAACAGGCACACACCACAAAACTGGGCGTGGACATTAGCCTTCCCTGCAACCTCAGCTGAATGTCCCAGAGCTGGGAAGGGGGAGCAGTGTGAATTAACAGAGCCCCATTCAGCCATCATTTGAGCAGACTGGGAGCCTCCCAACACAGCCCAGCAGCCCAGAACTGCCCTGGGGGGACGGCACTCACCTCTGACATAGCACAGTCATCCCTCAACAGAGGACCCGGGGTGCACAGCCTGGAAGAGGGGCCCACTTGCAAGTCTCAGGAGCCATACGCCAATACCAAAGACTTGTGGGTCAGTAGCAGAGACAAACTGTGGCAGGACTGAACTGAAGGATTAGACTATTGCAGTAGCTTTAAAACTCTAGGATCATCAGGGAGATTTGATTGTTAGGGCCACCCCCCCTCCCCGACTGCCCAGAAACACACCCCACATACAGGGCAGGCAACACCAACTACACACGCAAGCTTGGTACACCAATTGGGCCCCACAAGACTCACTCCCCCACTCACCAAAAAGGCTAAGCAGGGGAGATCTGGCTTGTGGAGAACAGGTGGCTCGTGGACGCCACCTGCTGGTTAGTTAGAGAAAGTGTACTCCACGAAGCTGTAGATCTGATAAATTAGAGATAAGGACTTCAACTGGTCTACAAACCCTAAAAGAACCCTATCAAGTTCAGCAAATGCCACGAGGCCAAAAACAACAGAAAATTATAAAGCATATGAAAAAACCAGACGATATGGATAACCCAAGCCCAAGCACCCAAATCAAAAGACCAGAAGAGACACACCTAGAGCAGCTACTCAAAGAACTAAAGATGAACAATGAGACCATAGTACGGGATATGAAGGAAATCAAGAAGACCCTAGAAGAGCATAAAGAAGACATTGCAAGACTAAATAAAAAAATGGATGATCTTATGGAAATTAAAGAAACTGTTGACCAAATTAAAAAGATTCTGGACACTCATAGTACAAGACTAGAGGAAGTTGAACAACGAATCAGTGACCTGGAAGATGACAGAATGGAAAATGAAAGCATAAAAGAAAGAATGGGGAAAAAAATTGAAAAACTCGAAATGGACCTCAGGGATATGATAGATAATATGAAACGTCCGAATATAAGACTCATTGGTGTCCCAGAAGGGGAAGAAAAGGGTAAAGGTCTAGGAAGAGTATTCAAAGAAATTGTTGGGGAAAACTTCCCAAATCTTCTAAACAACATAAATACACAAATCATAAATGCTCAGCGAACTCCAAATAGAATAAATCCAAAAAAACCCACTCCGAGACATATACTGATCACACTGTCAAACATAGAAGAGAAGGAGCAAGTTCTGAAAGCAGCAAGAGAAAAGCAATTCACCACATACAAAGGAAACAGCATAAGACTAAGTAGTGACTACTCAGCAGCCACCATAGAGGCGAGAAGGCAGTGGCATGATATATTTAAAATTCTGAGTGAGAGGAATTTCCAGCCAAGAATACTTTATCCAGCAAAGCTCTCCTTCAAATTTGAGGGAGAGCTTAAATTTTTCACAGACAAACAAATGCTGAGAGAATTTGCTAACAAGAGACCTGCCCTACTGGAGATACTAAAGGGAGCCCTACAGACAGAGAAACAAAGACAGGACAGAGAGACTTGGAGAAAGGTTCAGTACTAAAGAGATTCGGTATGGGTACAATAAAGGATATTAATAGAGAGAGGGAAAAATATGGCAAACATAATCCAAAGGATAAGATGGCCGATTCAAGAAATGCCTTCACGGTTTTAACGTTGAATGTAAATGGATTAAACTCCCCAATTAAAAGATATAGATTAGTAGAATGGATCAAAAAAAATGAACCATCAATATGTTGCATACAAGAGACTCATCTTAGACACAGGGACACAAAGAAACTGAAAGTGAAAGGATGGAAAAAAATATTTCATGCAAGCTACAGCCAAAAGAAAGCAGGTGTAGCAATATTAATCTCAGATAAAATAGACTTCAAATGCAGGGATGTTTTGAGAGACAAAGAAGGCCACTACATACTAATAAAAGGGGCAATTCAGCAAGAAGAAATAACAATCGTAAATGTCTATGCACCCAATCAAGGTGCCACAAAATACATGAGAGAAACATTGGCAAAACTAAAGGAAGCAATTGATGTTTCCACAATAATTGTGGGAGACTTCAACACATCACTCTCTCCTATAGATAGATCAACCAGACAGAAGACCAATAAGGAAATTGAAAACCTAAACAATCTGATAAATGAATTAGATTTAACAGACATCTACAGGACATTACATCCCAAATCACCAGGATACACATACTTTTCTAGTGCTCACGGAACTTTCTCCAGAATAGATCATATGCTGGGACATAAAACAAGCCTCAATAAATTTAAAAAGATTGAAATTATTCAAAGCACATTCTCTGACCACAATGGAATACAATTAGAAGTCAATAACCATCAGAGACTTAGAAAATTCACAAATACCTGGAGGTTAAACAACACACTCCTAAACAATCAGTGGGTTAAAGAAGAAATAGCAAGAGAAATTGCTAAATATATAGAGACGAATGAAAATGAGAACACAACATACCAAAACCTATGGGATGCAGCAAAAGCAGTGCTAAGGGGGAAATTTATAGCACTAAACGCATATATTAAAAAGGAAGAAAGAGCCAAAATCAAAGAACTAATGGATCAACTGAAGAAGCTAGAAAATGAACAGCAAACCAATCCTAAACCAAGTACAAGAAAAGAAATAACAAGGATTAAAGCAGAAATAAATGACATAGAGAACAAAAAAACAATAGAAAGGATAAATATCACCAAAAGTTGGTTCTTTGAGAAGATCAACAAGATTGACAAGCCCCTAGCTAGACTGACAAAATCAAAAAGAGAGAAGACCCATATAAACAAAATAATGAATGAAAAAGGTGACATAACTGCAGATCCTGAAGAAATTAAAAAAATTATAAGAGGATATTATGAACAACTGTATGGCAACAAACTGGATAATGTAGAAGAAATGGACAATTTCCTGGAAACATATGAACAACCTAGACTGACCAGAGAAGAAATAGAAGACCTCAACCAACCCATCACAAGCAAAGAGATCCAATCAGTCATCAAAAATCTTCCCACAAATAAATGCCCAGGGCCAGATGGCTTCACAGGGGAATTCTACCAAACTTTCCAGAAAGAACTGACACCAATCTTACTCAAACTCTTTCAAAACATTGAAGAAAATGGAACACTACCTAACTCATTTTATGAAGCTAACATGAGTCTAATACCAAAACCAGGCAAAGATGCTACAAAAAAGGAAAACTACCGGCCAATCTCCCTAATGAATATAGATGCAAAAATCCTCAACAAAATACTTGCAAATCGAATCCAAAGACACATTAAAAAAATCATACACCATGACCAAGTGGGGTTCATTCCAGGCATGCAAGGATGGTTCAACATAAGAAAAACAATCAATGTATTACAACACATTAAAAACTCGAAAGGGAAAAATCAATTGATCATCTCAATAGATGCTGAAAAAGCATTTGACAAAATCCAACATCCCTTTTTGATAAAAACACTTCAAAAGGTAGGAATTGAAGGAAACTTCCTCAACATGATAAAGAGCATATATGAAAAACCCACAGCCAGCATAGTACTCAATGGTGAGAGACCGAAAGCCTTCCCTCTAAGATCAGGAACAAGACAAGGATGCCCGCTGTCACCACTGTTATTCAACATTGTGCTGGAAGTGCTAGCCAGGGCAATCCGGCAAGACAAAGAAATAAAAGGCATCCAAATTGGAAAAGAAGAAGTAAAACTGTCATTGTTTGCAGATGATATGATCTTATATCTAGAAAACCCTGAGAAATCGACGATACACCTACTAGAGCTAATAAACAAATTTAGCAAAGTAGCGGGATACAAGATTAATGCACATAAGTCAGTAATGTTTCTATATGCTAGAAATGAACAAACTGAAGAGACACTCAAGAAAAAGATACCATTTTCAATAGCAACTAAAAAAATCAAGTACCTAGGAATAAACTTAACCAAAGATGTAAAAGACCTATACAAAGAAAACTACATAACTCTACTAAAAGAAATAGAAGGGGACCTTAAAAGATGGAAAAATATTCCATGTTCATGGATAGGAAGGCTAAATGTCATTAAGATGTCAATTCTACCCAAACTCATCTACAGATTCAATGCAATCCCAATCAAAATTCCAACAACCTACTTTGCAGACTTGGAAAAGCTAGTTATCAAATTTATTTGGAAAGGGAAGATGCCTCGAATCGCTAAAGACACTCTAAAAAAGAAAAACGAAGTGGGAGGACTTACACTCCCTGACTTTGAAGCTTATTATAAAGCCACAGTTGCCAAAACAGCATGGTACTGGCACAAAGATAGACATATAGATCAATGGAATCGAATTGAGAATTCAGAGATAGACCCTCAGATCTATGGCCGACTGATCTTTGATAAGGCCCCCAAAGTCACCGAACTGAGCCATAATGGTCTTTTCAACAAATGGGGCTGGGAGAGTTGGATATCCATATCCAAAAGAATGAAAGAGGACCCCTACCTCACCCCCTACACAAAAATTAACTCAAAATGGACCAAAGATCTGAATATAAAAGAAAGTACCATAAAACTCCTAGAAGATAATGTAGGAAAACATCTTCAAGACCTTGTATTAGGAGGCCACTTCCTAGACTTTACACCCAAAGCACAAGCAACAAAAGAGAAAATAGATAAATGGGAACTCCTCAAGCTTAGAAGTTTCTGCACCTCAAAGGAATTTCTCAAAAAGGTAAAGAGGCAGCCAACTCAATGGGAAAAAATTTTTGGAAACCATGTATCTGACAAAAGACTGATATCTTGTATATACAAAGAAATCCTACAACTCAATGACAATAGTACAGACAGCCCAATTATAAAATGGGCAAAAGATATGAAAAGACAGTTCTCTGAAGAGGAAATACAAATGGCCAAGAAACACATGAAAAAATGTTCAGCTTCACTAGCTATTAGAGAGATGCAAATTAAGACCACAATGAGATACCATCTAACACCGGTTAGAATGGCTGCCATTAAACAAATAGGAAACTACAAATGCTGGAGGGGATGTGGAGAAATTGGAACTCTTATTCATTGTTGGTGGGACTGTATAATGGTTCAGCCACTCTGGAAGTCAGTCTGGCAGTTCCTTAGAAAACTAGATATAGAGCTACCATTCGATCCAGCGATTGCACTTCTCGGTATATACCCGGAAGATCGGAAAGCAGTGACACGAACAGATATCTGCACGCCAATGTTCATAGCAGCATTATTCACAATTGCCAAGAGATGGAAACAACCCAAATGTCCTTCAACAGATGAGTGGATAAATAAAATGTGGTATATACACACGATGGAATACTACGCGGCAGTAAGAAGGAACGATCTGGTGAAACATATGACAACATGGATGAACCTTGAAGACATAATGCTGAGCGAAATAAGCCAGGCACAAAAAGAGAAATATTATATGCTACCACTAATGTGAACTTTGAAAAATGTAAAACAAATGGTTTATAATGTAGAATGTAGGGGAACTAGCAGTAGAGAGCAATTAAGGAAGGGGGAACAATAATCCAAGAAGAACAGATAAGCTATTTAACGTTCTGGGGATGCCCAGAAATGACTATGGTCTGTTAATTTCTGATGGATGTAGTAGGAACAAGTTCACTGAAATGTTGCTATATTATGTAACTTTCTTGGGGTAAAGTAGGAACATGTTGGAAGTTAAGCAGTTATCTTAGGTTAGTTGTCTTTTTCTTACTCCCTTGCTATGGTCTCTTTGAAATGTTCTTTTATTGTATGTTTGTTTTCTTTTTAACTTTTTTTTTCATACAGTTGATTTGAAAAAAGAAGGGAAAGTTAAAAAAAAAAAAAAAAAGAAAAAAGACAAACAAGGAAAAAAAAAAAAAAAGATGTAGTGCCCCCTTGAGGAGCCTGTGGAGAATGCAGGGGTATTCGCCTACCCCACCTCCATGGTTGCTAACATGACCACAGACATAGGGGACTGGTGGTTTGATGGGTTGAGCCCTCTACCATAAGTTTTACCCTTGGGAAGACGGTTGCTGCAAAGGAGAGGCTAGGCCTCCCTGTATTTGTGCCTAAGAGTCTCCTCCTGAATGCCTCTTTGTTGCTCAGATGTGGCCCTCTCTCTCTGGCTAAGCCAACTTGAAAGGTGAAATCACTGCCCTCCCCCCTACGTGGGATCAGACACCCAGGGAAGTGAATCTCCCTGGCAACGTGGAATATGACTCCCGGGGAGGAATGTAGACCCGGCATCGTGGGATGGAGAACATCTTCTTGACCAAAAGGGGGATGTGAAAGGAAATGAAATAAGCTTCAGTGGCAGAGAGATTCCAAAACGAGCCGAGAGATCACTCTGCTGGGCACTCTTACGCACACTTTAGACAACCTTTTTTAGGTTCTAAAGAATTGGGGTAGCTGGTGGTGGATACCTGAAACTATTAAACTACAACCCAGAACCCATGAATCTAGAAGACAGTTGTATAAAAATGTAGCTTATGAGGGGTGACAGTGGGATTGGGAATGCCATAAGGACCAAACTCCACTTTGTCTAGTTTATGGATGGATGTGTAGAAAAGTAGGGGAAGCAAACAAACAGACAAAGGTACCTAGTGTTCTTTTTTACTTCAATTGCTCTTTTTCACTCTAATTATTATTCTTGTTATTTTTGTGTGTGTGCTAATGAAGGTGTCAGGGATTGATTTAGGTGATGAATGTACAACTATGTAATGGTACTGTAAACAATCGAAAGTACAATTTGTTTTTATGACTGCGTGGTATGTGAATATATCTCAATAAAATGATGATAAAAAAAAAAAAAAAAAAAAAAAAAAAGAATGAAAGAGGACCCCTATCTCACACCCTATACCAAAATTAACCCAAAGTGGATCAAAGACCTCAATATAAGAGACAGTACCGTAAAACTCTTAGAAGATAATGTAGGGAAACATCTTTAAGACCTAGTATTAGGAGGTTGCTTCTTAGACCTTACACCCAAAGCACAAGCAACAAAAGAAAAAATAGACAAATGTGAGCTCCTCAAAATCAAAAGCTTCTGCACGTCAACAGAATTTGTCTAAAAGGTGAAGAGGCAGCCAACTCAATGGGAGAAAATATTTGTATCTGATAAGAGACTGATATCTTGCATACATAAAGAAATCCTACAACTCAACAACAATAGTACAAACAGCCCAATTATAAAATGGGCAAAAGATATGAAAAGACATTTCTCCAAAGAGCAAATACAAATGGCTAAAAATACACATGAAAAAATGTTCAGCTTCACTAGCTATTAGACAGATGCAAATCAAGACCACAATGAGATATTATCTCACACCAATAAGAATGGCTGCCATTAAACAAACAGGAAACTACCAATGCTGGAGGGGATGTGGAGAAATTGGAACTTGTATTCATTGCTGGTGGGACTGTATAATGGTCCAGCCACTCTAGAAGACAGTTTGGCAGTTTCTCAGAAAACTAGATATTGAATTACTCTGTGATCCAGCAATTCCACTTCTTGGTATATACCCAGAAGATTTGAAAGCAATGACACGAACAGACGTTTGTACACTAATGTTCATAGCCGCATTGTTCACAATTGCCAAGAGATGGAAACAATCCAAGTGTCCTTCAACAGATGAGTGGATAAACAAGATGTGGTATATACACATGATGGAATACTAGGCAGCAGTTAAGAAGCAACAAGGTCTTGAAACATATGGCAACATGGATGAGCCTTGAAGATATAATACTGAATGAAGTAAGTCAGACACGAAAGGAGAGAGAATGTATGTTACCACTTCTGTGAACTATCTGAACAATGTAAAATCAATGTCTTATAAAAATATTGGGGATCTAGTGATAGACAATAGCTAGTGAGGGGCAATGATAATCTAATATGTTCAAATATGTTAATGATGGTGAATTCAAAGATATGGGAATGGACAGGGGTGATGAGATTCTAAGCTTAAATCCTTCAGAGTGCTCCTATGCCAGCTAAGTCCCAAAACCCAGAGACAATAGCCTCTTCAAGAACATCAACCAGATGTGTCTCCTTTGCCCATAAAGTTGACACCCCTTTTCAACATGAATACATTAGGGTGGTCACTGCCTAGACATCCCTGAAGATCAGGAAAGTGATTAAACTAGGGGAAGGGGTAGCAACAGAGAAGATGGAATTTAACAAAGAATTATAAATACTGAATCTTTATATAATTTGTTTTTTCTTAGTTGCTAGGGTATTAGAATAGCTAGAAGGAAAGAATTGAAATGGTGGAACTGTAACCCATAACATCCTTTGAAATTTGTTCTATATCTACTTGTTAAATTGTAATTTGAAAGCCATACCTTTTTGTATATATGTTATATTTCACAATAAGGAAATAACTGAAACTATGGTACTATAACTCATAATAACTTTGGAAATTTCCTATATATCTACTTGTTAAATCATACTTTGAAAGATATTACCTTTTTGTATATATGTTATATTTCATAATAAGGAAAAAACTGAAACTACAGAATTGTAACCTGTAATATTCTTTGAAATTTGCTTTCTAACTACTTGTTAAATTGCATTTGGAAAATTACCACTTTTATGTATATATATGTTATATTCTACAATAAAAAATATATATGAGAAAACAAAACAAACAAACAAAAAAGGTGACTACCACATGCTGAGCACCCAGCACCAGGCTCTCTCACACAGCAGGTGCTCAACCTACAGTGCTGATGACTGGAACCACTCAGCAGGAGTGGCGAGTTGGTGGCAAGACTTTTCTAGGTCCCACATCAGCAGCTGAACCTCCATCTGCTTCCGTCTATGTCAACAGGCTCATCTTAACATCCAGAGAGAGATTCTGGGTTCACACAGTTCCCAGAAGGCTATGCGGAGGTGGAGACTGATGTTTGCCTGGAAAACTGCCCTTGAACATCTCCAAGTACTGTACGCCCAGAAGGCTGAGCTTCATAACTGGGAGAACTTGGGCCCAGACTGGCTAAGCAAGACACTCAGGATGCCTGGGAGCACGTGGTGCCTGGTGCTCTGTGCCCCATTCCAGAGCCCAGGCCCACAGGCTGGCAAGTGCTTAGTGAGAGCTGATCAAACTCGCAGAGGAAGAGAGCCTCTTTCTAGGCTTGTTGAGTGTGTAAGGCGAAGAGGAAGCTTGGCTGCTGTCCTCAGGCAGTTCCCAGCCTGGTGGGAGAGACACACAAGACAAGACTGAGCCTGCTCTTTGGGGCATCAAGCCCATGTATCAGCCTCTGTTGGAGAGATGGCATGGAAGCCACCCCCAGAACCAGAGTTCAGGCTGGTTTCCCAAACCATCTATTTCCCTTCACCATTCTTTTCCTGCTACCTTCCATGATTCCAGCTCGTTTTGACCATATAGCCTAATACACTACCCACTGCCCCCAGGAGAATATCACCTTCTCAGCTTGGCCCAGCCCATGTGCCTGGAAGATAACATCAGACAAGGCTTGGAACAAGCTTGCTTGGCCAAATCTCTGCCAGAAAGCAAAGGCCCGAGGGAGCCTGGCTGTGGTCCTGATGGGAGAAGTAAGGCTCATTCTGGCTGGTGCCTCTTGGGTAAGTTTCTCCCAGGCTCCTCCATTTCCCAACCCTCATCTGTGAAGCAGGAAGAAAGCAAGCAAAGGAGAAAGTGACAGTGAGACTAAGTCTCTTAAAGGTGGGGAAAGAAGTGAGAGGGGACAGAGATGAGAACCCGAGAAGATAGTGCTGAGAAGCCCAAGAGCTGGCTGGGCAGATGTGGAACTAGCAAGTCAAACCCAGCTTGCCAGTTCCCCAGGAGCTTCCCGGAGAAACTGGGCCTGGCACTTTCCAGACCAGCAGGTCAGTAGTGAAATCACAGGGCTGATGAGGCCATGTGGGAGAGTCCGCCTCCCCCTCCCACTTCTTCCTACTTCCTCCATCCTTGCGATGTGCTCCACCCTACCTCCTCCAGTTTTCATCCCCCCTGCTCCTCCTCCCTGCATTAGGCCTCAGACCCACACAGTTCAAGAAAGACAGGTGCTAAATCTATGCACACCGTTGGTGTGTGGTGTTCTAGACACTATGGGCTGGATCTCCCACAGAAGGTCTTGATCTTTCTGCTGCCACCGAGGAGACAGATTGTCAGTGTTCCAGGCAAGTTCTTAATAAACGTTTGAAGAACGAATGGATTAGTGATTGAGCACCTGTTAACCTGATATGAACCCTGTAATAACCCATGGAGGCAGCCCGGTCCATTACAGTTATTTGCCATTTACAGCTGGGGAAATGGAGACACAGAGAAATTATACGCCATCACATAGGTGTGCAGTGACCAGATGGAGTCAGAACCCAGATATTCTAACACCCAGGACCCCAGTTCCTGTCCCAATGCCCATTGCCTGTCCCTCTCACCCACCTGCACCCTCTTAGCTAGTCCTTGGGGTTCAGAGGGTCACACTGAGGGGAGGGGGGCACAACAAGGGCACAGGGATCATGTGGCCAAATTTCCACTCTGCTGGGTCTGGGCAGTGGGCACAGTCATTCCAGGATGCTCTCTCTGGCCTTAACCCCCAGACCACAACATGCAATGAGGGGCCTCTTCCACTTCACTCAATGCAGGGACAGTGCTTGGGGTCAGACTGCATTGTACAGCCACATCAGAGGCTCCACTATGGTTAGGGTGGAACCACCAAAACCTGGCTGGCCAAGAGCTTTGACCTGTTGACGGGTGGGAGCTGGTTCAACGTTAGGTGACCTCTTCAACTTTATGACCATGGGGAATTAGAGAAAGCAGAATTCCCTGGGATTTGGAGGTGGGAGATGCTGCAACTCTTTAGTATCTCCACCGGTGGCCTTATGGCCCCCACAGCAGAATTAGGGGAGCTTTCTTAACACTGAAAAAGGCTTTAACCTTGGGAGCAGTCTTAGCAGGAGACAGCCTCAGGATCTCAGGAGAGCCTCCTGCCCCTCCAAAATCTACTACCACTTCCACCGTGCAGTTCCTTTGGTATGACAGCTTTTTGTTGGCAGTGGGGGGAGGGGGTGGGGGTGAGGGGTGGGGGATGGGGGATTAAATTAATTTTTAAAATTTAAAATATGAAAACTAAGAATAAGACCAGCACTATAAGAATTGTTCAAAACCAACATATGAGTCAAGCAACTGGTCAACCAGCCAGTACATGGGCCTTCAAATGATAAAACTTCCATAATCACACATCACAAAATCCAACCTACATCTCAATTCCAATCTTTTTCTCACTTACTCCACAGAAAAAAACTTTGACTCCATCCTTGCCCCTTAGGACACCTCTCACATCGCCTTCAGCATAAGGTCTTGAACCTAGTGGAGGAAGAGTAACAGTGCTTTAAAATGTATCGGGTTATATGCTTCTTCTGGTCGATCTGATCTTTTCCAATCTTCTATCTAATCTTTTCCAGAAGTTTTTTTGATTTTTTGTTTTTTTCTCTTTTTTTGCAGATGATGGTGGTGGGTTTGATGAGGGGAGTGATGGGGCATCAACTAGAGGCACTAGCCAAATGTGGCTATTTGATTTTAAATTAATGAAATGAAATGAAATTTAAATTCCTCAGTTGCACACTTTGCACATTTTGAGTGCAAAATAGCTGCTGTACTGGGCAGCATAGATACAGACCCTTACCATCGCTGCAAAAAGTTCTGCTGGACAGGGATGGGCAAGAGGCTCACCTTCCCTGCCCCCGACCCCCGGCTTCCTGGATAACCTCACAGGACACTTTTTGAAAAGGACTTGTCCTGGGCAGTATGGGAGGGGGTTCATGCTAAGCCTCCTCCTTATTCAGCAGGGAAGGTTTATGGCCTTGTGGGAAGGCACCACCTTGCCCCTCTCACGGCAGCCAGGGCCGAATGGGCCCCTCCCTTGGTGGGACCCGAGCAGCCCTGTGAGCGGCAGGGCTCCGTGGACAGCAAAGATTGCCCAGGTGGTGTGAACTCCATGATCTGGGTCCACTGTGGGAGGTCCAGGGCGAGCAGAGCTGCCAAGACCACGGTGACTCAGCACCAAGCCCAGCCCAGGGCAGGGCCAGGGAGACGGTGGGGAGGGTGGGCCTGCTCGACCCCCTTCCCTCACCACGGGGTCACGGGATTGGGGGCAGCAGCCAGGGCAGGGACCTTCCTCCTTCACCTTATCCCCTCCTCTCCCCTCATTCCCACCCACATCCCAGCCGTCCTGCTGGCCCTGCGGTTAATTATCAACTTCTCCTCTCCTCCAGGGTGGGAAGCCAGCCGCCCTGCATGAAGCAAAAGTTCCACAGGATGTCGGGCGTGGAGGGAGTCTTGGAGGCTCGCCCAGCCCCTCGTTCTGCCACGGGACGCAGAGGCAGAGGTCCAGCAGGGAGTGACTCACGCGAGGGCACAAGGTCGCGCCTCGGCTGGACGTCTGGTCGTGGGGAGGGACTTGAACCTTAACTTCTTTCCTTTCCTGAGCTCAGCACATCCTCTCAGCTCCTCACCCTCCTCCCCGGGTCCGACCCTGCGGGGTGAGGCACCCAGAGCGCAGGGTGCACCTGAGACACGCCTGAGACACACCTGTGACACGCGGCCCCTTCTCCTGCAGATTGTCTATGGAGTCTCCCGACACAGACACACACACACAGACACACACACACACACACACACACACACACACACACACACACGGTGCCAGGTACTGCAGGGCACTTTCACATACCCCATTGATTGAATCTAACCCCATCTTACAGATGAATAAGCGGAAACTCATAAAGCTGAAGCGACTTGCCCAAACTCTCACAGCTCACAGGCAGAGCCGGGATTCAAACTCAAGTTCCAGACGCAGATCCAGTGGTGTTCTACCAGTGCTTACCCATCTCTTCTCCCCAAGCTCACAAATCGTTACACAAATCATTGTTCCAAGCTCAATCAGAAGATCCTGCCAAGAATTGGTGTTAAGCTATCAGGGATAACAGATCATGTTATAAAACATTCCTTTGGGCTGAAAGCAATTGTTAGGGAGGCACCCCCACCCCCTCCTCCTCAGGGCGTTGGTTCACACGTCCTCCACTTTCTGGGGTGGAAAGACCAGGGGGCCAACTTATGCACAAAAATGAAAGAGAAACTTATTCTGAAATGAAGCTGGAAGTTCTGGGAAACAAGATTAGGTTTCCCTGTCTCTAGGGTAAAAGGAGGCACACAGGCGCCTGCTGTCTCCTGGGCAAGGTCTGGGCCTCACTGGACTCTGTCTGCTGGGTCCAAGGCTGGCTGGGCCCGCAGGGGCCTCTGGAGGGTGCTGTCCAGGTGCAGCAGCACCTAACTGGAGGGCACCTCTGGGGCTGAGGCTAGCAGGGAGCGCAAGTTTCCATTCCTCACCACCAGATGTCGCTGCTGCTCACAATCAGAGGCACTGAACAAGACCCAATCCTTCCCCCAGACCTACTGAACCAGAGACTCTGGGTGGGGCCCAGCAATCCTGTTTTGATGCAGGCTCAAATCTGAGAAGCACTGGTCTAGGTCATTCTGCAGGCCCAGCTGCCCCTGAGGCCTTCCCCGCTGCAGGCGGTCTGTCACCCACCTGGAATTCACACCCTGCTACCTAAGGGGGCAGGGTTGGGGATAGAACATCAGAGCTTCAGTTTCCTCAATAGCAAAATGGGGATGGTAGTGACCACCAGATAGGGTTGTTATGAGGCTAAAATGGGACACTGTGTGAAAATGCTTTTGCAAAGGGTAGAGAGATGCTGTGAGATGTTGGGGCTGGTGCTGATTTTCTTTTCTAAGGGAGAAGCTCCAAAAAGAGTCAAAAGGCAGCTGGTTCTGAAAGTTCCATTCTCTCTCTTTCCTTCCCTCCAAAACTCCTATTTCTCTCCCCACATAGAATCATCGTTCAGTCACTGAGGGGGAGCCTCATTCAATGCAGCCCCATGCAGCACAAGAGCTAGACGTTCATTGAGCACTTGCCATGTTTCAGGCCCTGAGTTAAGTTCTGTGGATTGTTTTATTTAATCCTCATGCAGCTTTATAAAATAGGTGCTGTTAGGATGCTGATAAGGAAACTAAGGCACAGAGAGGAAATAATTATGTAGCTGGCAAGTGGTAGGGCTGGATTTGAACTCCGGTGGCCCATCTGCTCACACTCACCACTGCTACTTAACGCTGCCTCCCCTGGAGCTCATCTCTCAAGACCCTGTGTGGTGGGAAACAGCATGGAGTACTGGAACAAGCACTGGTTTGGATCCAGAGTCCTGGTTTTGCTGCTTTCTAGCTCTGTGATCATGAGTGAATCACTTAATTTCTTTGAAGGGGATTCAGAGGGGTGCTTTATGCAATGTACACAGCAGGGTGTCTGGTATACAGTAGATGCCCAATGTATTAGTGTGTTCAACAGACTCCCTTCTCCCCATTGCCCCTCTTCAGATCAAAGACAGTTCTAGGATCCAGATAGGCAAAAGGTATAGCCCATGTCCTCATACTGTCCCTGCAAGGCTTGTTATGAGGCTGGAGTCAGGGCCAGGAGACCGGCTCCAATCCTGGACCTGGCTTACTGCATTCTCCTCAGGGGTGTTCCACCTGCTGGCAAGGGGTCACTGGTATTGGGCTGTTCACCTGTTGCCCACCATGGCCGCCCTGAGTTCCCATGGAGCAGCCCAGGGAGGTGTGGTGTTGGCCAGGGAAGGATGTTCTGCCACACCTTGTGGAGGCTTTTGTTCCTCCAGCTCCCCTTCTGAAACTTGTCCAAGCCCCTGATCCCCCATTCAGCTCATGGACTCTCAGACTCTGCAGAGGTCCATGGCCGTTGGAGAGACTCTGATTTGTGTGGGGTGGGATAGCCGAGTGACTGTAGAATGTGGAGGAAAGCAGCCTTGAGTTTAAATCCTAGCTCTGTCTCTTACTCAGTATTTAGCTTTGAGTAAATCCCTTTGACATGCCAGCATTTTCTCTTGTATTCATTGAAAACCCTTTTAAAAATATTTTCTACCCAAAAAAGTATAAATCATTTGGATTCCTATCCCTCCCTCACATTTGGACTCTTCCTTCTTTGTAATTCAGCTCTGAGCCAGAGCCTCTGTTTACCTAGAGGAAACTTCTACTCCTTCCCTTCTAACTCCTAGGGAAGTGTGTGAGGACTAATGTGTCCTGACCCCCCAAATCAGGGCAGAGTCAGCAAGCACCCTCTTGTACCAGCAATGCAGGTGTCCCTCCTTTGCATCACTCTGTTCAAGATTCAGAGTCTTTGGAGAGAGTGTGTTCAACTGCCCAGCCTTGGCTTCAGGTCCAACCTTGGCTAGGGAAGAGCAGGACGCCTCATTGTCTATTGTTATAAAACTGTATACACAGGGAAAAGGGCAATTCTCCAGCAGAAAAGAAATGCCAGGTAATTAAAAAAAAAAAAGTTCACCATGGTGAGAGGTGAGGGGCAGTTATATTTGTTCATGAAACTCCAGGGTCTGGTTGGTGTGTGGGGCAGAATCCAGGGTGGCCCCTCATGATCCCCATCTCCTGGTGTTCATGCCTGGGGTCTGTAGGAGCATGTAAGGGTAATAGGGACATTTATTCTGCAGCTTACTCACAAATCATTTGCAAAAAGACTAATGATAGTGGTATATATGTAAAACTAGAAAGAGTGCACAAAACATGGTGAAATGTTGACAGTTGGGGAGTGTTCTAGTTTGCTAATGCTGCGAGAATGCAAAACACCAGAAATGGATTGGCTTTTATAAAAGGAGGTTTATTTGGTTACACAGTTACCGTCTTAAGGCCATAAAGTGTCCAAGGCAATGCATCAACAATTGGGTACCTTCACTGGAGGATGGCCAATGGCGTCCGGAAAACCTCTATTAGCCGGGAAGGCATGTAGCCGTGTCTGCTCCAAGTTCTGGTTTCAAAATGGCTTTCTCCCAGGACGTTCCTCTCCAGGCTTCAGCTCCTCAAAAATGTCACTCTTCGTTGCTCTTGAGGCATTTGTCCTCTCTTAGCTTCTCCAGAGCAAAAGTCTGCTTTCAAAGGCTGTCTCCAAAATGTCTCTGTAAGCTGAAGCTCCTCTCTCAGTTCCAGTGCATTCTTCCAAGTGTCCCTCTTGGCTGTAGCAAGCTCGCTCCTTCTGTCTGAGCTTATATAGTGCTCTAGTAATTTAATTCAGACCCACCCTGAATGGGTGGGGCAACACCTCCATGGAAATTATCCAACCAAAGGTCTTGTCCACAGTTGATTGAATTACATCTCCATGGAAACACCCCAAGGATTCCAAAATCTAATCAACACTAATATGTCTGCCCACACAAGACTGCATCAAAGATAATGCTGTTTTGGGGGACATAATACATCGAACTGGCACAGGGAGTATGGTGGTTTGGTTGTATTATGTCCCCCAAAGCGCCATTATCTTTGATGTATTAGTGTTGATTAAATTAGAATCTTTGGATTTGGTTTGTTTTCATGGAGATGTGACCTACCTAAATGTGGGTAATTTCTTTGATTGGATTATTTTCATGGAGGTGTGGCCCTGAGCATTCAGCTTGGGTCTTGATTTAATTACTAGAGCCCCATAAAAGCTCAGAAACAGGACTTCAGTGAAGCTGCAGCTGAGAGTCGTTTTGAAGATGGCCACTGAAAGCTGACATTTTGAAGAACACCATTTTGAAACAACCTGGGAGCAAGCATATGCCAGCCACATGCCTTCCCAGCTAACAGAGGTTTTCTGGATGCCGATGGCCTTTCTCCAGTGAAGATACCCTATTGTTGATGCCTTACCTTGGATACTTTATGGCCTTAAGACTGTAACTTTGTAACCAAATAAACCCCCTTTATAAAAGTCAACCCATTTCTGGTATTTTGCAAAATGGCAGCATTAGCAAACCAGAACAGGGAGTCAGTTTGAGGAGGATATGGGAGTTCTTTTTACTATTCTTGCAACTTTTCTTTAATTTTGAAATTATTTGGAAAAAAAAAAAAAAGATATGTTGAGCAGCAGAAGCCAAATAGAAAAGAGAACCTACTGTATGATTTCATTTTTGTGAAGTTCTAGAGCAGCAAAGCTAATCTAGGTGATCGAAATCAGAACAGTTGTTGCCTCTGGGGGAGGTTGGGGAATTGACTGGAAGAGGCACAGGGAACTTTCTGAGGGTGACAGAAGTTACTGTATGTTGACTCAGATGATGGTTATCTGGGTGTATAAAATTATCAAAACTCAGAGATCTGTACACTTAAAATCAGTGCATTTTATTATGTATAAATTATACCTTGATTAAAAAGGGTACATAAGAGAGAGGTAAACAAAGGTAGAAATTGGTTCTTGAAAAGACCAGTGAAAATGACAAACCTCTGTTGATACTTATCAAGGAAAAGATAATATAGAATCAAATTAGCCAGCAATTTCAGGAATGAAAAAGTACATCCCTACAGATCATGCTGAACTTAAAAAGATAATAAGATTAGTAATTATTATTCTTTAAATGTCAGTTTAGGTTTTATAGAGGACAAAGGGGAAATAAAAGTAGGGTGAAATAAAAAACATAAGATAAAGCCATGAGGGAGGTTAACCTGCCAGTGCAGTGTGCTCAAACAGTGAACCCTGTTTACTGATAAAGCTTTAAGATAAAGCTTATCTTCTTTAATTCTCATAGTAGCCTAGAGGTAGATATTTGTTTCATTATTGTGTTTTACAGATGAGGAAACTAGGGTTCCCGTGGCTAGCAAGGGGTTTTGAAGCCCCACAGCCTGGCTCAGAGCCTGCGGAACTGCCCTGAGCTGGCGGCCCAGATGTTTTTGTTGCGCCTCAATGAGCGGCTTTGACACAGGTGAAGCACCCGGCAGGGTGACGGCAGGGACTGAGAGCAGTTCATTCAACAGGGCTCTCGGGGGCCTGCCAGGGACCAGACACAGTGCTAGGTGCCTGGGAAACAATATGAACAAGACAGATAAGGCATGAGTTTGCATTCTAGTGGGAATGTAGAGACAAATGATAAAGAACAGAATACATAAATGCCAACTTCAGAGAGTGGTGTTATGAAGAAAATAAAGCACAGAGATATCTGGGTGGGGGTGGGCAGTGGACGGGGACTTGAGTTGGGGGTTGGGAAAGGCCTCTCTGAGGGGCCTCTCTTCCCCCTTTTTTGAGCAGAGAAGCAAAGCCAGTAAGGGGAGGGCAAGAGCGGAGGCCCTGGGGTGGACTCACTCTTCGCGTGTTCACGGGGGCAGGAAGAGACCAGTGAGGCCTGGGAGAAGCTAACGGGGAGAGAACTGCAGAGAGATCGCACAGTCTCCTCCTCCCTCTTCAGCCAAAGATAAAACAAACTCCTCCCTCACCTTCCTCACCCCCACCTCCTCCCAGTTTGCTTGGATCTTTTACATTTCACAGCTCCAACCTGATAAGCGATCCCTAATGAGGCCCCCAGCCTACCCAGGGAAGTTAGGGGCAAGCAGCAGGTCGTCTTCCTTGGGAGGAGGGGGCGAGCTGGCGTGGGTCACAGTTGGCCTGGCCCGAGTGCTAATCTCCAGGCAGCCCCACTTCTTCCTGCCCAGGCAGTTGCGATGGAGAATTCTACTTTCTGTCTTTTTGTCTAGAAAGGCTGTGGCAGGTGGGGCAGCCTCCTGGGGGATGGGGTCTTGAGCAGACATGGGGGTCTCACTTCCTCTCACAGCCCCTGATCCCAGTGCTGACCCTACCTCTGCTCGGCTGGGGGAACCTGCCTTGGGATGAGAGCAGCATGAGGTAGGGCTGCTGTGCTCCCTACCTGTGGCCTGTGGCTGAAATAAAAGTCCCCAACTGTATGTGTTTTCTGTTGCTGTGTAACAATAGTTAACTACTCCGGATTTAGTGGCTTAAAACAACACACATTTATTATCGCATAGTTTCTGTGGTTCAGGAGACTGGACCTGACTCAGCGGAGTCCTCTGCCAGCTGGGCCGCATTCTCATCTGGGGAAGAGTCTGTTTTTGAGCGCACTCAGGCTGTTGGCAGCATTCATTTCCTCATGGCTGTAGGACGGGGGAGGCCCTGGGCTGCTTGCTGGCTGTTGGCTGGAGGACTCCCTCACCTCCTAGAGGCTGCCCATGTTTTTGAGAGGTTCCCCACAGGTCCTTGCTATGAGGACTCTCCCACCGTGGCTTGTTACTTCATCAGGCCAGCAAGGAGAGTCTCCAGGGCAAGGCTGCTAGCAGGCAAGATGGAATCTTATATATATAATGTAATGGAAGGGATGATAATCCATCACCTTTACCATATTCTATTGGCTAGAAGCAAGTCTCAGGTCCCAAAAACACTCAGTTTCTAATTTTAGACATCTCCCATTATAATTAGTCTTTTTCTGAATAATTTGAGAGCAAACTGCAAACAATACCTCATAACCCTTAAATACTGCAGTGAGTATTTCCATCAAACAAGGGCAGCCTCCTACAAGACCATGTACAACACAACCTTGCATGTCAGGAAAGCAGCACAGTTTCAATATCACCATCCAATCTGGAGACCCTACCAGTCTTTGATGGTTGCCTTGCTATCTGATATGGTAAGATGTATCAGGCTCATCTTCTATATTTCTTGCCCAGAACTGGAATCAGCTGCTTCTCCAACAGGCTCTTGTTTTTTTTTTAGCAAGTGTGTGAGTTTCTCAGAGCTGCTGTAACAAAGTACCACAAGCTGGGTGGCTTCAAACCACAGAAATGTATCCTGTCACAGTTCTGGAGGCCAGAAGCCTGAAATAAGGTGTTAGTGAAGCCCTGCTCTCGCCGATGGCTCCAGGGAAAATCCTTGCCTGCCCCCTCCTGGCTTCTGGGGGTGGCGGCCACCCTTGGCGCCCCTTCACATGTGGCCACAGCACTCCAGGCTCTGCCTCTGTCTTCACACGGCCGGCTCCCCTGTGTCTGTCTCTTCTCCTCTTGTAAGGACACTGGTCATGTTGGATTAACGGCTCACCCTGTCCATTAGGACCTCATCTTAACTAATTGCAGCTGCAATGACTGTTAGGTTTTTTTCAAACAGGAAGAGACCAAACTTGATCAAAGGAGTTTTACTATGTGGGCATGCACAGGCGGGCTGAAGCCTAAGATGGCGACAGCCTGAACAAAGGCGGGAGTATAATTTTATAGCTTTTGGGAGGGGGGTGGTAGAATAATTGTTGGTGGGTAAGACAGAAAAGTAAGGAGTTGGCGTCAGGGGATTGGTTTGTTCAAGGTCTGGAGTTTAAGCAGGGAGGTTATTACATTATGGAAAATGTTTTTTCATGCTCAAATTGTCATGTCAGCTAAGGGTGGGCTCCATGCAAACAGTCATGTTCGTTGTGGGTGTGGGGAGCTTCTTGGAATATTTGCTAGAGGTGGGTGGTGTGTGTGTTGGGGGTGGGGAGTTTTGCCTAACAATTTTTGAAATGTCACACTCTGAGGTACTGAGGGTTGGGACTTCAGCATATCTTTCTAAGGGGACCCAGTTCAACACATAACAAGGAGAAATGGTATTTCAAAAACACAACCTGGGTGCTAGCATCCATTTTTATTTATTTTTCAATGTGTAAGTAAATGTTTTAAAATGTGTGAGCAAATAATCTCACTGAACTAACATGTTGTAGTGCCTACTATATATCAGGCAGTTTCTGAAAGAAGATGAAGAAGAAATGAGCATAATTTGATACCATGAAATTTCAGAACCCCAAAGGAATAGGGGAGCCTTGTGTGCCCATGCTGGGGCACCTGTGCAGGGAGGCCCAGGTGAATTCTTGGGGACAGAGTGAGCTGTGCATGATGCGTGGAGTGCCTGGTCTCCCCGCTGGAGCCCAAAGCTTCGGCGTCACAGGGTCTGTTTGGCTGGCAAGGGAGAGATGTTTAAGAGGAGAGTGATGCCATGTAGTGAGGGAGGTGATTCCTGTTGCCATGTTTACCGGCTGAGACCACTCCAGGGACCGAGGGCGTGGCAGGAGGAGCACAGCCCGGCTTTCTGAGCAGCTGCCCTAGGCGTCTCCTCAGGTGTGCCTCGGTGGAGCCTGCCTTCTGCATAAACAGGTAAGAGACTCAGGGGCGAATAGAGAGTTCTGAGTCAGTGATTGGCCTGCCCTGCTCCCAATCTGTCTGATGGGGGAGGCGGGGGATGGTTGATCTTTGGCCCCAAGGAACCAGGATGGAGAAAGGGCTGTAGAGGAGGGAGGTGAGGCACTGACAGGAGCCCTGGGGGCTGCCCACACAGCCCCTTCCTGAATGACTTGGGCAGCTCACTGGGCAGTTTGGTGGGCACCAGGGCTGCAGGTAAGAGCACATGGGGGTGCATGGGAGTGCGTGCCAACTGATGGCTCTAATCCTCAAAGCAATGGGAATGGGGCTCAGGCCTCAGGTCCAGGCTCCCTGGGAACAGGCTCCTTCCTCTGTTCCGTCAGTCCCAGGGGCTCTGTGTCGCTGTCACCAGACTCGTGTGGGGCCTCACCAGACTCTGGTGTAGAGGGAAGGGCCTTGCCTTTACTGCCTGCCAGTTTTAGCTCTGAAACTTTCAACAATTATTCATGGAGCCTCAGTTTTCTCATGAGGAAAATGGGCTACTAAGAATGCTGCCTTGGGGGTGCAATGGCTTGGCCATTTCTCCCCACTTCCCATTAGAGAGGCTCAACACCCTGTCCCGACACTGGGAGCAGGGGTTGTACACTCAAACAGCTTCAGGGGCCAGGCAAATACTACAAATGCAGGAAGTAGCAGGTCTGAGAAGATAAGGAGGGGACAAAGTGGAGAGAGCATGCCCCAAGGGTATCCCAAAAGAAACTTTTTAATGCCCTGCTGGCAAAGCCAACCAGGATGTGGCTGCCAGTTTTTACCCTTGTGTCATCCTGTTTACACTTGGGCTTTCACACGCAAACAAGTGCCAGAGTGATTATCTCCCCCAAGGTTCAGGGACGACCCTAAGGGTGAGCCTCTCCTGCCCCTGTGTCTCAGAGAGCAGAACCTCTGGATAAACAGTCCAGGGCCTCAGAGCTTGGACTGGGCGTTCTTGGGAGGTGAGGAATGCCTGGTCGAGGCTCTCTCCACTGCCAGGAGCCTGGCCCTGGGGATATGGCAGGGTCTGCTTCCACACCTTGCACCTCCACCTCTGTTGTCTGGAGAGGCAGGCAAAGCCTGGGGGGTTGGGGGAGGGATAGGTGGGAGGGAATGAGGGAGCAGGTTCTCCTCCCTGCTGCCTCCACAATGTTGATGGCTTTTGTTAGAGCTAAGGATACTGGCATCATGGGCTCTGTCTCTGAATTACTGAAGGCACCATTTGCTGTCATCCAGAGAAGCTAACTCTGGGGTATCTGAGTCTGGGGCTAGCTGCCATTTATTGAGGGGCTATTTTCTGAGCAGGGCATGGGACAAGATGCTTTGCATACATATCTCCTTTGATCCTCACAACAACCCTACAAGGAAGGTATTCTTCTCTTCAGATTATAGCTGAGGCTCAGAGAAGTTGGGACACAAAACTAGAATCACACAGCAAACGAATGCCAAGTCTGGATTTGAAACTGGAGAGACAGGTCTTTGAAGAGTCACCACTCTTCATTGGTAAAGTCCTCTGCCTCTATGCCGAGCTTCCCCAAGGATGCCAGTGGCTCTACACAACGCATCCCAGATGCCAGGGAGCAAGCCCTTGCCCCACTTGGCTGAGGCATCCTGAGTTCAGAGAGTGAGCCCTGAGAGGGCGGGAGCAGGAGCCACGTCCAAATGAGTCGATCCTCAGTCTCAGTGCCACAGGGGACTGATCCCTGCCAGGCCCTCCTCACAGGGCCCAGGTGAGGGAACATGGGCGTTTGTCAATGAAGACAAAAGATGTGAATGTGCTTTGTAAGTTGCAGGTGCTATGCTAATACGAGACAATTGCAACTTATTTTGCCTCATGAGCACAGTGACTCTGCCAAGGAATTATGAGGTTGGATTTCAATATTTAATAATTCTTCGGTGAAGTCATACAACAGATTGTTCAAGTTCCACAATCATTGTCTTATACAGCTTTTCTCAGCTGGGACACCGTAAAGCAAATACTTTGTAGTTACATTTTCCTAAGAGATGTTTCCCACCTTTAGATCCTGGGAGGGGCTTTTGGATTTATATTTAAAGGTAAATACCCCTATTATGTGAGTCTTTTTTTTTTTAACCTGTTAAGAACACCAACATAGGCAGGAGGTCCAAATTGTACTACCCTTTGAAGAAATGTGTAAGCTCAGAGGACACTCTGAGCATCACATATGTCAAGAAAATATGAGAACCCAACGGAAACAGAGAAGTTAACAACTAGAAAATAAATGAACAAATTTATCTTTTACTTACATATTTTTTATAGTTCTCCCTGGCTTAAAAAGGCAGTGTAACCGCAAGTTAAACATTTTGAAAAGAGTCCCAGCACATGTGTAGTCTTTCCCTTCACCAGGGCAAGAAGCTAATTCTACCCCGACACAAATGTTTTGTTCTGTGCACCTCACCACCTTAGCTTTGTCCACGTGCCATGGTGGGTTCTTTTTTTTTCTTTTAATCACAGAATGGGAATTGAGAAGCAAGTTTTGTCGTTAATTATTGTTTCATGGCTGGTAAAGTCTGGAATATCGGTTCACCCCAATTAACTAAGCAGCTCCTCCACTGTGGACAATTACATTGTTTCCAGTATGTGTCAGAGTGAGCGTCTGAATCTTGTTTTGTCAGCATCTGTTTCCAATTTCCTCTCTGTGCTGTTTACAGAGACTGGCCCAGGTGTCCAGCAGCGTTCCAAGGCAAGCGGCCTCCACCGCGAAGCGAAAGGGGCCCTTTGCCCCGGCAAGAAGCCGGTTGGTGCCTCAACCTCGGTGAGTCCGCAGTTTGGGGTTGTAGCCCTCTCTGCTTTTTTTTTGGTTGGTCAGATGGCTACACTGTCTTCTTCCTTGGCAGGCAAGAGGCGGTTAAAGTGCCCCTGGCTTACCTTCTTCTGGGGACTAGCCAAGGGTGCTGGTGAAAGAGACTCGCAGAGCCTGCCGCTGCTTTCTGGCAATTTCCAGCAGCTGGCACAGGGCCTTAGCGAGGACAGGTGCTCAGCAGGGCTTGCGGGGATTCCACGCATTCTGATTCCTACATCCGCCCAGATTTCTGGTCCAGTCCCCACCCCTCCTGTCCCTGGATTCTCCTTGTTCAGCCCCAACAGCATCTGTCATTTGGGTGACTGCTGATTTACCTCCTCTTCCAAGAAGCCCTCCAGGACTATGAAAAGAGAAAGTATCATGGAATTCCACCCACCACATACACACACACGCATGCATGCATGCGAGAGCTTCCTCCTCACTCTTTCCAGATAAAAGTGGGTATTCTTTTTGCACACAGAAAATTAGATAGGTTTGATGTTCATGGTTGAGGCTCAGGGTATATCCACCCAGGGCTTCTGTCTGATTTGTTGATGCCACAAAGGCAGCAGTGGGCAGGGCCGTGGTTTGGAATAAAGGTATAGGTTATCACCTTGGCTTTGTTACTTACTTGCTGTGCAGTATGAGCAAGTTTCTTGCCATTTCTGACTCCATTATCACAGCAGGTGTGGGCCTAAAGGGCATCTGAGCCACTTCCTGTTTTGCCTTTCTGAGATTCTCAGCTGAGCAACCAAGGGACAAGGGAGTCCAGCGCATGATGACGGAGTGGGAGCCAGGAGCTGCTCTCCAGGGGCATCTCTGGGTCTCTGCAGCCCCCTGCCCCTGCCCATTTGCACACGGCCTTGCTCCCTTCCTCTGGGCTGTGTGCCCTGCACGAGCACAGATGGGCCTGCCTTCTCTACCTCCTCCCTTGGCACCTGGCTCTGTCGCTGGCACAAAGTGTGTGCTTAGCCAACCTTTGTGAAAGAAATTGGCCCAGCCATGTTGGGGAGGGATATCAAGGTGTGGGGAGGCAGGGCCAGCAGGGCCGAGGGCCACCATCAGAAAGGGGAGACCTCGTGGTGGTTGGAGAGAGGGGCTGAGCAGAAGAGTCAATGTCCAAGGAGAATTGGCGGTTTGTTGTGCAGGATGTAATGAAATCGCCTTCCTCTGGCTTTTCTGTAAAATCTTCAGTTAACTCTGGTTTAAGAAATGCTTTTGTGTGGGTGGTTTCTTCCTAGAGAATGAGGGAGGTGGTGAGCCCTGTGCCAGTGTCACAGAGAGCAAGAACAGAATCTGTGAGTCGGGTGGTTGCCCAGGGGTCCTGGCTCCACCCCTGTGTTCCAACAGCGTGTCCCCCAGTGATCTACACTCTCTGTTGTTAATGTCCCTTCCAGAGCATCCTTCTCTTTGAGCTGTCTGTGGCATTTCTTGTCACAGACCTCCCCTACATTTTTTACTTTTTCTCTCTTTGTCCCAGAGGCAGAGCCTGGGACAAGGACTTGGATATAGATGGTAATTTGGGAGGTGATCTAGAGAGCTAGAGTGAGGATGCAGGGAGAGTGAGACAGGGAGGGGGAAAACCAGCATCAGGGTTTGTTGTAAGGAATCAGGGTCTGATTCCCTGAGGACCTGTTGAGAGTTGCAACAACATGACTTCCAAAACAGTCCATTGAAGGGCGGCAGTCGGGAGCATTTATCCACCACCCCCCACTGCCCACTGGTTGAAGATTGCATTTGCACCTGGGTCCAGTGGGCTTCCTCGGCTCCAGAAAGCGGAAAGGTGGCTGTGAGTTTGAGCAGAGCATTGCCAGTGAGGGGAACCTCTGCACTCCAACAGCATCACCAGCCAGAGCTGCCCCGAAAGCAGTGGGGGGCAAAGGGGATGTGAGGAGGGCACCAGAGACATCACTACTGTCCCCTAGCCAAGCTTCCTCAGTCTCTCGGGGGTAGTTTGCCCTGACCTGTTGCCAATAAACATCTGCTAACTCTGCATGAACTCCACTTCCTTTTCTAAATGCTCACACACTGCTTGTTTAATAGAGTCTAGAATTTTGCCAGGGTCCAGGGATCACTGGGAACATTGGGGAAATTTGCATCACCAAAGTGTGCTTGGTTTCCGTTGTTTCTTTACATACTGCTTGGCAGGAATGCAGCTGAAAGAAGTGTTCCAGCCTGTTCCTCCACTGGCCGCTTAGATCAGTCCCAGGTCCCCTTCTCCTCTGGTCCTGGGTGGCTGAGTTTGCTCGCTGTGCCCATGGTGGAACCTCCACCTCCACCTCCACCCCAGTGACTACTAGGTCTGTATCTTTAAGCCCTTCCTTCTGCACTCCAGAGCCATGCCTGGAGCTGATCACTGGGTGGTGTGAAATCTCCCCACCCTCACAGAGCCAGAACCCAGCTGGCCATCCACCCCCAGCCTGCTCCTCATCCCATGACCATGTCTCACCACCATCTGCTCTGCTGTCCAGGTCAGAATTTCAAAGCAATCCGCCCCTCTCCTCCACTCTCCACACCAAGTGTGGGTGGCCCCCCAGTAGTCAGGCAATGTACTTACTGTAAGGCTGTTATCGTTGCTCTGGACACACTGATATTCTTCTGATTAGAAGGATGTTAGAAGGAACTGATTTCAGAATCTATTAAGGCCCACTTGTGACAATTTGTTTCATCCTACACGAAACGTCCTACCTACCACATCTCTCACTAACAGCGCCCTTTTCCTTCCTAAGCCCCAGGACACCTGCTCTGTGGCCGCACGTGAGTACCTCCCCCAAGATCCCCTATTCAGCTGCTCCTCTGTGGGTTTTGTTCTCCCTGCACTGCTCACCCAGCTCACTCTCCTCCCATCACTTTCCATTGTTCTGCCTCCCCCCTGGGCCATATCCAGGTTGAGCTGAGGGGGCTCCCCTGCTTGTCTTAGTCCTGTCCTGCGTGGCCCTGGGCTTAGACGCCAGAGCCCTCCACTGCCCTCTACTGCCCGCCCCTCGCTCGCCTCCCCTGGGATGCTCACACCTTGTCCCTCAGTGACCTTAGCGTCTGGGGGAACATTCCTGCCTGGCCTGCGTCCGTCGTCTGGGGGTCCTTGAGTCTGGGATGGTTCATCTTTCCTGACACTCACAGGTTCAGGAGAGCACAGAGCAGGTCTGTGGCATTTGCTCAGCATGGGGACCATGCCCGGGCGCCACAGCAATTGCCATTAAATCATGTGCCCAACGAACACGTGTTTAGCTTTTACTATGTGCTGGGTCTCAGGTTCCTTGTCCTTGAGGAGCTCTTAGTTTTCAGGGATGCCAAATCAAATGTACAAAAAGCACGTGCAGAAGCAAGAACCGGAGCCTCTGAGAGTGGAGAGGAAGGCAGGGGAACATCATCTGAGGTGTTCTCATTAGAGCTAAACGTTGATGGATGAGAAAGCCTTGCCCAGCTGGAAGGGCGTTTCAGGCAGAGGGTGTGTCACGTGTAAAGGCAGGAGACAAGATGGGCATGGAGCCATGTCTTTGGGGTGAAGTTGGAAAAACTGGGAAGGAACATGCCAGGAAGAAAAGTCCCACATGTGTCCCTTCTCGCGGGGGTCCTCTACCAGCTCTGGTTTGGCCAACTCGATGTACAGAGAAGCCCCAAATCTCAGTGGCTTGACCCAATGAGTGTTTATTAGAGTTTATGTATAGTGCACATATTAGAGTTCAACGTGGGCAGTTGGTGGGCAGCCTTCCATGTGATGCCTTAGGGACTAAGGCTTCTTTAAAATTGTGGCTCTACCATCCCCAGGGCCTCAGGGTCCTTGGCTGATGGTCAGCAGATGGGAGAGGGGGAGTGTGGAGCATTGCACAGGAGGTTTTCATAAGCCAGGCCTTGAAGTGGCACCCACCCCTTCCACACACATTCTCATCACACAGCCCCACCTTGGTGTGGGGGTGCTGGGGAATAAAGTCCCTGGTTGGATGGCTGCTTCCCAGAGACATTTCTGCACTCTGGAAGGGGAGTGCTAGTCTCTGGCAGTTAGGTAGTTCTGCCTCAGGTCCTCGGGTTAGAGTCTGTCACAGCCATGGGCCAGAACCTAAAAGTCAGTGTTTCATGATTTTAGTGGAAATAGGGCATCAAGTTGCTGTTTAGTACCGAGTAGATGGTTAATAGATGCTTAAGGAATAAATGAATGACAACTGCATTATGTCTCTCTCTCTCTTTTTCTTTAAGCCAAATGAGAGCTAGAGGGAAGAGAAGGAAAAGAAAGCGAGGAGAGAGGGGACAGGGGCTTAAGCCAGCCTGCTGGGAGGGAGGTGAGCCTTCTGTCTTCCCTGCAGTCAGACACCATGCTTCCTTTACAGGAGAAGGAAATGTGGCCACCGGAATAGAAAATGAGCTACCTAGAGAGAAGAGTTCTAGGTAAATGGTATGTACCTATGAATATTCTGTCAGTTTAATTCAGTCTCACGGGATTGGGGCTACACAGACCTTCTGTGAGACTCTGAAAATCCAGTGCATGGTGGAGAGGTGAGAAACGTCTGGAGCAGTCCCCACGGCCTGGAAGGGGGCCGGGGAGGAGGGAGCGGGAGGAGGCGCCTGGCTCCTCTTTAATCTCCCCACAGCTTTTAATCCAGCCTCACACCCAATGGCTTCCTAATTCCACAGCTCCAATTTACTAATCAAATGCCATCTGTGAGGCAGTGTTGCGGGACCCACTGGTGCTTCTCCGTTTGAATGGTTGCTGAATATTTAATTATGCTTCAGCAACTTCCATGATGCCAACTGAAAAAAAAGACCACCTCCTCTCCCCAGTACAAATTCACACTCAGCAAGGATAATCACGAAGCCTCCACAGGCTAACGAATCAAAATAAATTAGCAGTCAACACAAACACCAAGCCCTGGCCTTCTGGTGTAGAGGCAGCAGGCGAAGGGAGGAAAGTGGGGAGGGGGCAGCTGTGTTGGGGGAAAGCTAAAATCTGGGCATTGTGTGCGTGCCTCCCAGAGTCACAGGGTCGGGGGTCCTAAAGATCACACCTTGGCGCACTTCTGCAATGGGATCTTTCTTTTCGATGGCTCCCAACACTGACCTGGGTGAACTCATTTACATTATGGTGTGTGTCTGTGTATGTTGGAGGGTGAGGTGTTAAGATGAAAGCCTGGCTGTAGAAAAGGAATGAATTTTCTCATTCAAATATAGACCGGTCAGTAGTAGACACGAGGCTTATACAGTAGGGAGATAAAGGCCCTTCACTCTGAGCCCAATACTGTCCCTACCTCCACCTGCCCCCTCCATTTCCTGCCCTCCTGGCCTGGCCTCACAGAAGCTTGGCTGGGAAGCCTAATGGAGAAGAGAGGGCAGAGGGCCCACCCATCCTCAGCCAGCTCCTAGCACTGTGCCAGGCACAGAATGGGTGCTCTAGAAGTACATGTTGCATGCATGAGTATGTGACTTGGTCATTGGCCCCTTCTTCTTATTGCTTCTAGCAATTTTCCCAAAGAGAAGGCAGAAACTTCTCACCCCCTTGCTCCCTTCCCCTTGGCATAGCAATGCCTTGGAATTTCTGCCCTTGGATCTCTGAGCTGTGCTCCTTAGGGCGGTGCCAGGAGACGGGTGGGGTGCTCGGAGTTGGGGACTGCCACTTACCTGCCTGCAGGTTGCTCTGACCTTAGCTGGCCCTGGGGTGGGGGCCACCTGGGAGCCATGGGTCAGAGGAGGTCAGCTCCAGCTTCCAAAATGTGGGCGTGTCCTCATCCCCAAGTGATCCTCCCAATCTTTAGTGCTGTCATGTTGTGAACTGGTCAAGAGAAGTCTATGGTCCAGCTCCCACTCAAGATACCTGCTTGGGAAGATGAATGAGGAGGGGAGGCAGATGTGCCTCGTGGGACCAGTATGAAGCAACACAAAATGGCACATTTCCTGAGGGGAGAAATCAGAACCTGCAGGACAGGCCGGCAGGTGGGCAATCCGAGTGCGTTTCATCAGCCAGAATTTCATTTCTGCTTGGCTGTGTGTTCTGGTTTATTTTTGACACAATCGAAGCTGGATGTATCCAGAAGCCGCGGCATCACCAGGTGCCCATTACAGCACCACCTAATGCCTATTATAATGCAGCTCAGTGCCTGCCACAGTACCTTAACCCCTCAGGGTGCAGCGTGGCATCTACTCAGTGCCACCCAACATCGGTTCATTGCAGGCTGGTCTACACATGGCCCGTAGCCAGAACAGTCTGCAAACGACAGTGTCCAAAGAGCAGAGACAGGCAGGAGTCCCAGACCCAAGTGCAGGAGGCTAGAGAACGGCAACCAAAGGCTTCTGCCGGCCCCACATGTCGCCTCAAATACCTCAATCAATACGCCAAGTTTCACGTTCCCACTTCACCCTGGATTATTTCCTGAACCCAAGTCCTCCTCTAGAAAGTCAGCTCTTTCTGCACTTGAGCTTTCCCTGGGGGAAGAGAGAATTTGAATACACATGAAGGAGGATAGTGGTTTCCAGGTGAGGGATGTGGAGGGCAAAGATGAGGAGCAAATGTATCTTCCCAGTCCCCTGCCCTCGGCTTCGAGTCCTCCCTCTCCAGTTGCAGGGAGCAGGTGGAGAGGGGTGTTCTCCATTCGGGAACCACCCGGGAAGCTGGAAACAGCTGCCAGCAGCAGGTTCGCCCAGGGCTTTGCAGTGTCGGGAGAGCATGACCTTGCTCTCAGTTTACCCGACGCTGAGCGCGGGCTGTGGCGGAAGGGGCGGAATGCCATCTGGGCGCAGGCCCTTGCTCCCTGCCTGGTCTCCTCAGGCGTCTGTGTCAGGTCAGACAGGTTCCCTCTACAGATAATGCTGCTGGAAGTTAAAGAGGCTTATGGGTCTCCACGGCAACCACAAATCAGGAGCCGCCTGCCTCCGAGGTTCATCAGGGAAGCTGTGGTTCAAGCCTCCTGGGACACACATGCATGCACACACAGACGCACAAATCCACAAACACCTGCCGAGCCTGGATCCTTCCTCTGGTCCGTGTTGTTTTCTCTTAGCAAAACTTCTAGAGACAGAAAGACAGGAAAAAGAAGGAGGCAGCAGCCAGCAGCAGAAGAGAAAGAGAAGGGAGAAGGTTAGAATGTAGTCTGCCCTCCATTCCCCTGCTCTGCCATGGCTGCGGAATTTTCTGCTTTTCCCTGAAAAGATCCAGATGCTGTCCTCTCCCAGCCTGGGAAGCAGAAAGCGGGACCCCCGCTGCGTGCTTTCACCTCAGCGGAGGCTGACCTCTGAAAGCCAGGTAAGAGGGAAGTCTCCCCAGGAGCCGGTGGCTCCCCCACCCCCATCCCGAGGTCAGCGCACCCTTAGAAGTTAGAGGGCAGGTCGGGCAAGCCAGCCCCTCAGATGTCCTGGAGCTGGGAAGGGTGGCTTCAGGGGTGGCCCCAGGTGGGGACAGCCTATTGGACAGGCTGAGTCCAGGGCCCTGGGCCCAGATGGCCACAGGGAGCCCCCTTTAGTCCCCAACAGTTCCGTAGGAGCTGAGGTGCTCTGCAGTACTCCGAGGCCAGGGTCTGGTCTGGCTTCATAAACTCGCGGGAAGCTGTAGCTCTTGTCTCTTCTGGAACCAGCAAGCCTCTCTGGGAGAACCCAGCCCCCAGCATTTTCTATTCTGCTTTTACGGAGGACAAAGGCAGGGGGAGGAAGTGTGAAACCCAACTCAGAGATTTTATCATCGATTTGAGAACAGGACTTGAATGCCTACCAAGCAGGAGGCACAGGGCAGGCTGGAGGGACCCGGCAGTGACCAAGGCACTTGGGTGACTTGTGGGCCTCAGTCCTCCTCACCTTGCAGTGGGCTGTGATTTCCCAGTAACACACCCAGGAGAGAGGGCCTGGAACAGGTGCAAGGTGGGCTGCAGGGAGAGGGCCCGGCTTGGGAAGGAAAGACTGTGCTGCGAATGCAGGGTCAGGGTGGAGTTTCTTGGGGATTGGGCCCCTTAAATTGTGGTAAGTCGGACCTGAGTGCTGGGCAAGCTCCCACTTGCCCCCCACCCCCACCCCGTGGCACCTCTGCCTCAGGATGAAGAGGACTGATGACGATTCATCCATTCATTCATTCACTCAGGAACCATTTATCAAGTGCTTATTGTGTGCCAGCAGATTTAATAAATACAAGTCTTGCCCTCTAAGAGCTCATTGCCTGGTGGAGGAGAGAGAAATATAAACCAAAAAGCATGAGACATGTTTGTTGTAGATGCTGTGACGACAGGCTTTTGTGCAGGCACCAGCAGGTGCACAGGGTTCACGTCCACCTCAGTGGAGGGCAGGGAGGTCAGGCTGCAGGGAGAGAGGATCCATGAGCCGGGTCTTGAAAGATGAGCAGGTTTGCCGAGTGAGCAGGGGAGCCATAAGGCTGGTTGAGTCTCACCTGGCTTTATAGGTTGTAGGTTATTTTTCAAATCTGCCAAAGAGAAATAAGGTCAATTTGTTGTCTGTGAAGTTGGCCTTGGGTCTTGGCAAAAACAGGGCGGGAGGAAGGTTAGTCAAAGAGCGGAGCATCTGCTCTCTGTTCTCCCTGCAAGGCCTCTGCTCAGCAGCCGCGGGCCAGCTTCAGCAGCTCTCTTGCATGCTCAGTGAAGTGGCTGGTGTCCTGGGACAGCCCCTTGCAAACCCCCAGCGCGGGCTGACAAGAGCCCAGCTCCAGAGGTGGAGGAGCCTAGGCTGGGTCCCCTGGGCATGGCTCCCTTTGTATGCAGAAAACAACGTCCCTCTCTCCAGGCCTCCCTCAGAGTCTCGCTTCCAGCTCGGAGGCCACGCCCCCCCCCACCATTGTTCCCGGTACTGAGACTTCCCTAGGTCCCCCCAACCCCCAACCCCACTGCTAAGGGTTCTGAAACCAGACTCCTCTTGCCCTGGAGGCCTGGGGATGGTTTTTCCAGAGTATCTAAGGAGCCACAGCTGGTATTGGTGACGCCCAGGGAGAAGTGGAAGAGACATTCTCCTTAGAGATGCTCGAAAATAGGCTGAAGGGATGGTTCTGAGAGTGTGGGGGTGCACGGGGAATGAAGGGAAAGGGGAGGGGGGAGAGGGAAGAGCAGAGAAAGAAAGAGAAAGGGCTTGCGTGGTGGCACGGGGCAGAGAACCTGAGAGGGCTTTCCTGCTGTTGGCTGGGGAAACCGGAGGCTCCCCCACCTGAGCTTTCTCTTTCAACAGGGAGGCTCACCTCTCCCAGCACCATGAACAAGGTGGGGATCAACCTGCCCCAAGCCCGGGGTCCTTTGCTTTTTGTGCCATGGGCCCCTTTGGGAGTCATTGAAGCCTATGGATGCATTCTCAGAAGAATGTTTCCAAATGCCTAAAATTAAGTTCATGGGATTATAAAGGAAACCAGCTATATTGAAATGCAGTTATCAAATATTTTTAAAAAACAGTTTGGGATATGGTAATATATCTGCTTTATTTCACATTCAAAATAATATCTAGTAGCAGATCTAATAAATGCTGTGATTTCATGGTAGTGATGAGCGGAAATGATATTTTAAGAATAACTATAAAGTCATATGAAAATATCTGTAATTTCTGCCGGAGAGAGCCACAGGTGCTGCTGATACTGCTGTGGTGGCCACCTTCATAAAGGAAGGAAGCCCTGCATTTCAGTTAAAGGTTAGTGGAAATTAAGATGCATTTTTTCCCATCCAAGTCCATAATCTTCTGAATTCTCCCCATGGACCTGGGGTAAGAACCCTAGATGAACCAAATTCTTGTTATTTTATAAAGTATTTACAGGCAAATTACCCCATTTGATCTTCACAGTATCCCAGTGAAGTAGGGACCCGTATACTCCATCTTACAGTTGGGGAAACTGAGGCTCAGAGCAACGAAGGAGACTCGGACACCAGCAGCACATGGCAGGGAAGGGCAGGGCACAGGACTTGAACCCAGATTTTCTGGGCTAAACCCTGCACTCCCTCCCCAGCACCAGCCTGCCTCGTCTGAGCTGGTGACGGACCAAGGCTGGGGAGGGGACTGAGTCCCAGGCCCCAACCTTGGCAGAGGGTCTGTGCGAAGACGGCAAAGAAGGCCGATTAAATGGATGACAAGCAACTCCGCCCCAACCTCCTGCCCCTAGACTGTGGGGAAGCACAGTCCCAAGATTCTCACAGAGGACCACAGGGCTTGGAGGGGCTTTAGAGACCACTCGGTCCTCAGCCCACCATCCCAGCTGGCTAGCAACCTTCTTTTGTCACTTTGCGCCAACCTCAGATTTGGCTGTCACTGTGTCACTCTCTTCTCTCCAGCTACTTGTATAAATGGAATAGGGCAGGGACAAAGGCACAGCCCCGTGACATGTCCCTCATCTCTCCAGACACTCCGACTTCTTTAGTCATGACTTTACCTGATTATTTCAGCGGCTGATTGTGGCATAGAATTGCACAGTTTGTGGGGTGCTTTCACATGCTCTCTCACTTGATTCTCCCAGGAACCCTATGAAGTGGGCTGGGCAGGCGTGTTAACCCCATTTTATAAATGTGGAAACCAAGGCCCAGCTAGTTAAGGAGCTTGAACAAAGTTACAGAGCCAGTGCACGCTGGGAGCTTCCTGCGTGTGCCCTTCAGTGGTATCGTAATTCCTTGTCTGCTTGGTTTCTTCTCTCTCTTGCCTGTCATATTTGCCCTCTCTATATTTGTCTGTATATGCCCACACACATACACACACATATATATTTTTTTCTGAACTATTTAAATGTGAGACATTGCAGATTTCATGACCCTTCATAAACATTTCAGCAATGTCCCTTAAGACTAAGGATAGTTGCCAATAGTACCCCACAACTATAATATCATTTTTATACTTAAGAAAATTAATAATTCCCTAAAATCCAGTTCACATTCAAATTCCTCCAATTGTCTGAATGTTTTTCTAACAAGGATTCAATTATTGTCCACGTATTCAAGGGAGGGAGCTGTGCCATTGATGGAGTGGGGGGCAGACTTTCCAGGGGGAGCGAAGGCTCGGGGAAGGCTCCGAGGTCACCCTGGTGCTGCCATGGCCGGGGGGTGAGCTGGAGTGTGAGTAGGCTTGAAGCTGACACTGAGGAGCTTGGCTCCACCATGGGGGTTAATCCAGCGCAAGGCAGGGGCAGAATCCAGATTACACAAAGTGCACAGGGAAGATCACTCTTGCCCTGATGAGCCTCCTGGGCATCTTTCACAAGCACACCTTGACCTTGACATCGGATGCCAACCCCCAGACCCACACGGGGTCTCACCCGTGGGCTGGCCCTGGGGTGTCCTGAGATAAGCAACCACCTCTGGGGTCTTCCTGGCCTGCCCACCAGCCTCTCTGTCCCTGCTCTCCCTCTCTCTCTTCATCCTCCCTCCTTCCATCCTCCCTCCCTCCTTTGCCCTTAATCAGCCTTCTGGGAGAACAGTTGGCACCAGAGACAGAAATAGCTCCAGCAGAAACCTGGCCTCTGTCAAAGCCTCCAGCCCATCAGGGGTGGGGAAGAGGAAAGCCAGAACCCTCCCCCACCCCCATGAGAGCCCACAGATCCCAGGGACTCAGGTGGGATCCCCCCATCTGATGGGGGTGAGATGGTGGCAAAGAACATGTGTCCAGAGGCCCACTCTGGTGGGGAGCACAAGCCTTAAGCCCAGGGAAGAGGGACCTGCCTGGGTGGCACCTTAGGCTCCACCCTGGCTTGCTTCTGGCCTCACCCCACTGCAGGATGAGGAGTCTAGATGGGAGAAGTAGATGTGCCCACCCTGAGGCCACTTCTACTCCATCAAGCTCTAGTACTGAGATCCAGAATGCCCTGCCCAGACAGTCAGCACGAGCTTCTGGAGCTGAACAGGCCTTTTCTGTGGGCCTGGCTCCCAAGAGTGGGCTGCACCCCAGAGAGAACAACCCTAGGTCTGATGGGGGCAAAGAGGTGGCTGTTTGTGGGGGTGTGGACGGGCCTGGATGTGGAGGCTAGAGGGTCCCCACGCAGATTTGCAAAGCCCCTCAAGGTGCAGGATAGAGCTGGGGATGGGAAGAGAAGGGGGCAGGCTGAGGACCAGGAGCTGGCCCCACCCATGCTGCCATGTTCCAGGGAGGATCTCGGAGGAGTCCAAGAATTCTAAATTTGAACCTGACCTTCCAAGTTGTTGTGAAGGTATTTTTGACAAGGAAGGGAAGCAGAATGTTTTATTTGATAGTTGGTTAACTTAATTTATAGCTTACAAACATTTAGTGCTATGGCCTATGGGCCTCCATTTGTCATATTGTCCCAGGGCCCCTACAGATGTGTAGGGCTCAGGCCCCAGGGCCCTGCCTGGCCTTGAGTGGCCTTGGTGTGAATCTTCTGAGGCCAGTTTGTCCTGGAGGCAAAAGTTATCTTCGGTGACTCCTACTTCCCCATTCTTCTTCATCCCCATCCATTTCTACCAGCCACAGGAGAACAGTCTATCGCCAAGCCACTCTCTTGCCGCCTCCTTTTAGCTCAGATGCAAATACAGACTAAGAAGAAGAAAAATAAGCCCCCCATCCAGGAGGGCAATGCTTGACCCTTCGATGAGTCCCTCAAAGTGGAGCCTAGGAAGGGTGAGAGACTTGGGGGGGGTGGGGGGGGTGGGGAGGGACTCCCTAGGTAGATTTCTAACCCAGCTGTCTACACACAGACACATACGCAATGATGACTAAAGCCCCACATGGCAGCCCTAATCCCACTACTCTGGGATTAATCCAAATAAATTAGAAAATAACAATCATTGTTTATTTATTCGTGGACATTCTCTGAGTGCTTGCTGCAGGCACAAGACCTGATTTGTAGCTCACAGTCTGGAGAGGGAGGAGGACACCCAGGCAATCATAGAGCGCTGTGACTGCCGGGATGGGCTATGGCTGAGGGCCCGGGAGCAGGGGGACGAGGCACTGAAACCTGCTCAGGGGTTCCGGGGCCGACTCCTAAAGGAAGCACAGTATAAGCTACATGCTGAAGGAGAATTTATTCAGAGATTGAAGGGATTGCAAGGTGTTCTAGGGATATAGAAAGGCCTGAAAGCCCAAAAGCAAAAAGGAGAAGAACACATTAGGAGAATGGGGTGGGATTAGGGGAAAGGGGAAGTTTGACAAGAGATGAAGCTGAAGAAATAGAGGCACACAACAAAGGCCTTGAAGCCACATTAAGGGTCTGAGTTTAATCTCAAAAGCAGTAGGGAACCAGGTAATGGCCTTAAGTAGCCCAGGACTGAAATACAGGATGATTTAAAGACCTTCGCAGTCCCTACTGTCAGGAGCCCCGGGCTACATCATATCAAACAACATAAAATGGCTCCATTTTACAATTTTTTAAAATAAATATTTTGAAAGTAGTTTTATAACTCTGATTTGTAATTATTATTTAATTTCAATTTTTCAGGTTTCTCTTTGTATTTTGAAACCAATGAAACTTTTTTTGGAGTGGGGGGGCTGACAGGCCCTTGAACAACAGCTCGCAGACCCCATGCCTTGTGCTGTGGTATCTCATGGGAATAAAATGGTGACATTATTAGATTTATTCTTTGGAAAGATCACACTTCACTGAATAGAGTGATGACTGGATGGCGAGGATCCGCCCTGGGTTACCAGTCGGGGTGGCAGCTGAGCTAATGCCACGATGGCAGAGGGAGAGAGCGTGGGCAAGTTGGGAGAATCAACAGAAATTGGAGATGAGGCAAAGGGAAGAGACAAGGGTGGCACCTCAGTCTGGGTCCTAGGAAACTAGGCACTGCCCACCATCACACTGGCAGCCCAGGAGGAGGGGCCGGTCAGAAGGGAGACGGGAGCTTTGGATATTGCATTTAAGGGGGTTGAGGAACCTGCAAGGGGAGATATCCGGGAGGTACCTGGAGATCCCGATCTGGAGCGTGGGGAAGAACTGAGTCATGATTTGGGAGTTAGACTTGAGAACCATCGACACACCGAGGTGGTCACTGAAAATGTGTGAAAGAACGAGGCTGATTAAAATCACAAGACAGCCTCAGACTCCAGGAAGCGGCAGCAACCCAGGGAAGGACAGAGGAAGGAGCCCACAAAGGCCCTGAGGAGTTCCCAGAGAGGTGGGAGGTGGAGGGCGTGTGGTCTAATGGAAACCAGGGAGAGACAGCATCTCCCAAAGGAAGGAGTGGTCAGAAGCACTTCAGATGGGCTGGGATGCGTGCTAGCCAGTCGGCGAGGGCGTTCCTGTCTAATGGGATGCGCAGGTCATATGAAGAGATCATTCGAGAGCATCTCTTCCCTCTGCCTCCTCAGCTTCTTCCTCCCTCAGGCCCCTTCCAGGCTGGTGGAGCTCAGGGGTGGGGTGCCCAGCATCCAGGTGCTGGTGGTAGTGTGGCATGGTGGCATTGGGGGCACATTGGGCAGTCAAACAAGCCTTCCTGGGGAAGGAGGGCCAGGGCCTGGTTTGGCAGCATCAGAGGATGAGGCTCAGCAGGATGCGGGGAACCATTCTCAGGGATGCCAGATGTCCTCTGACCAACTCAGCCCAATATTCCATCCCCAGCTAATATTCTTTTTGAAAGTTTGCAATAGTGACTCTCCTGGAGACCAACCTAAGGATGGAAGAGCAGTACTGAACCTATAAGAGGTACACACACAGCCCTTCTCCTTGTCACCGCACCCCTAAGCCACAGGGGCTGCCCAGGCCACCGTCAGGTGTCCACGGGGTCCTGGAGGGGTCACAGAGGAAAGCTGCTCTCCCATGGCTCCTGGCACATGCCTGCTTGTTCAGCGCAGGTCGGATCTGTGAGACTTGCTGCTTGACACGACCGTGATAACTTACCTGGTATTCATTTGTTGGTTTGTTCATTTATTCATTCATTTATTTGTTCAGTATTTATTCAGCATCTACTGCACTATGCACCCAGCACCAGGGGATGGAAACACAAGACACAATCCATGCCCTCATCTGACTTACAGAGTGGGGGGAGCTAGACAGTAGCACTCCATAAAGTGACTGCTATGAAAAATATCTGCACCGAGTGCCGTCAGGTACAACACAGAGTGGTCAGGGTCTGACCTGGGAACAGAGGATCAGGAAAGCCTCCAGAGAGGAGCTACTCTGGGACTCGGTCTCCCAGGCGGATACGGGTGGGCTTCCCTGGCAGGGGGAGGAACGCAGAGAAGGCGTGTGCGGAAAACAGCCCATAGCCCCACTGGCCTTGAGGGGAACCAGTGACTGCCTGTTTGGAGTGGGGCTGAATGAACAAACACCTAAATGCCACCATTCAACTCCTCTGGTGTTAACCATCAACTGACCCATGAACTTTTTAAAAACACAGACACTGCAGGAAAAGGAAGGCGTTCAATGACAACATCTCCCTATGTCCGAATCGATCAAATCCCTTGACCTTGGCCAGAGGCTCCTGGAGCTCAGGGCCCTCAGGACAGCACACTGAACACCCCTTTCCCGCCTCCTCTCACCCAGAAAAAAACAGCTGCCCACCCTGGTTATTCTGGCCACATGAAGCAGCCGAGTTGAGAGGCCTCAGGAGCAGGGTCTGATGTCTGTCCTTCCTCCTGTCTTGGTTTGCCAGGGCTGCTATGACAGGTGCCACACACTGTTTAGCTTAAACAACAGGGATTTATTGACTCACCGTTTTATAGGCTAGACATCCAAAATCAAGATATCGGCAGACAACAGTTTCTCTCAGCGTCTGTAATGTTCTGGTGCTGTCTGGCTGGAAAGCCTCTGGGTTCCTCGACTTGTAGAAGTATCTCTCTCTCTGTCACACGGCGTCTCTCTCCCCTTCTCTGGTGTCTACTGGCTGTCCAAATCTTCTCTGTTTTTAAGGACATCAGTCATACCAGGTTGAGGCCCACCCTGATTCATTCTGGCCTCATCTAAATAGGATCTTTGAAGGACTTATTTACAAATGCGTCCACACCCACAGGATTGGGGTTAGGACCTGAACAAAGCTTTGCTGGGGACAGGATTCAATCTAACACACCTCCCTACTTCACAGGAAGGGGCCCAGGGTGTAAGTCCCAGGCCCCCATTGGTAAAAGCTCAGTGGAGGATGAAATTTTTTGGTCCCCTAATTCTGACAGTTGCTAAGGGAGTTGGGTGTTGAGTCCCCATGGAAACTGGGTGATTTGATTTGTCACATTCCAGAAGGCTACTGCTACCCCATAAGAACTTTCCGAATAGTGCCGGATTCTCCACCGTTAACAATTGATTTCTTTGGGGTAAGCATTGCCGGTGCAGAGCGGTGGGAGGAATGCCTGAAAATGAGTCAGGCCTCAGGAGACGACATACCCCTCCCTATGTGCCGTGGAGACCAAGTTCATCATGTCTCTTTCCTGTCATCTGGGGGGTTTAGGCAGGAAGAGGATCCTCGGTGTCTAGAAGGAAGAGCCCCTCAGAAGGTGGGGAAGGGCCCAGAGAAGGGGAATAGGGCATCCTGAGGACCGACTTCAGGTTTCAGCCCAGGAAGGGCTCTCAGACATCAGTGGGACAAGCCTGAGATGGCAGCTCGTTTCCCCATTCATTCATTCATCCAAACCCCTGTTGACAGGACCCTGTGGGGGCTCACACCTGGTCAGCTGGCTCCTGGTGCACGTCTCATGTGGACCCATGGGGGTTCCTCCACCTCGAACACCCTCCTCCATCAGCTCACGTGTCTGAGGCTTGCCCTCACCCTTCAGATGCGTCTCTTCCACAGGCCCACCACGACCCCCTTCACTGTTTGCACTCACTCCTCGCCCTCCCCAATCAATACCAAACCTGTGCTTCACCAACTACATTGACCTCTTTCCACTGTATGGTATGGTGTTTACTCATCTAATCCCATGTCTCCTGGGCAGCAGGGTCTCTGACATGCTTTTACATTACAGATTTGTACACAATGCTTGATTAATGCTTGCTAAATGAATGTGTAATGATTGGATGAATGAATACTGGCTTAATTATGTTTGTTGCAGGAATATGTCAGCCCCACACAATTCTGAGATTCCTTCAGCAATAGGTTGGGAGCATTTTAGACTCGGGGTGTTTTCTTCCGAGATTGGCCTAGGATGTAGGCATCTGTTCTAAATATATCATTGGATAAGGTCATGCTCAGCCATACACATTGTGTTTCCTGCACATGACTGATAACCATTGGGGTCTGTTTGGTCTATTTGGGTTTCGGGAGATGGAGTTTTCTCTGGGCTCAATCATCTGGATGTTTAGGAATTGTTAAAACCATAAGAGTATCTTACTTTTAGGTGCTGCTTATAGCATACCGAATTTATTTTTATTCATAGCAGCTTCTCACTCCAGCCCTATCTCACCTTATAAAACTAGAAATGATTGCTCAGAGAGGTTAAGCAACCTCCCCAGGGTCACCCCACTATGTGGGTGGGGCAGGGCTTCTAACCCGGGGTCCCAGCTCTCCTCCCTCCCCCTTGGCCTCTCCGGCTCCCCACTCTAAGTGATGGGAAGGGCCCAGTGAAGACGCACCCCCTGCTGTATCTCAGCAGGGCCTGGAGGGGCCATGTCCCTCATCTCGTGGCTCCGGTGGAATGAGACCTCGCCACGGCTGTCACCCCGGAGCCCGGCTGAGATGGTGCTAGAGACGCTCATGATGGAGCTGGCGGGGCAGATGCGAGAGGCTGAGCGGCAGCAGCGGGAGCGCAGCCACGCGGACAGGAAGATCTGCACCGGGGTGGACTACAGCTGGCTCGCCCGTACGCCCCGGCCCACCTATGACCTCAGCCCCGGCGAGCGACTGCAGCTGGAGGATGTCTGCGCCAAGATCCACCCCTCCTACTGTGGGCCCGCCATCCTCAGGTAACCCCCTCTCTGGGACAGGAACCAGGGAGGCCAGGTGGCCCAGTTATCTGTTAAGGAGCAAGGCCAAGGAGGAATCTGAACGAGCCATGGAATGCCAGGGCAAGACTAGGGGATCAGAGGTGGTAGCAGGTGGCTCCTGAAGGCACATGAGTTTTGACCGGAAAAGACCTAGGGCCTTTGAGTGTTCTGTTTTCCCTGCCCAGAATGTCGTTATCCTGGATCTTAACAGAGCTGGCTTGTTTCCATTCTTCAGTTTCTCTTCAGTGTTACCTTCTTAGAGACATTTTCTCAGACAATCCCTCCAAAACTGGTTCCTCAATTATCTTATTTCACATGAGCTTTAACACTAGGTTGCCCAAAATGTATCTGATGCCAGAGGAGCCCTGGGGACAGGGGCGGGAATGGATCATGGGGTTACGGTGCTGATGGGAGGATATGAGTTGGCAAACTAATGTCTCCATGCATGAGGAGGAAGGCGGGACACACACACATTAAAAAAAAGGTTGTCCTGTTACATTTCCTGGCCCAGGTCACTGGAGTGAGTCACAGAATTCACCTGTGAAGCCATCTGGTACCAGACTTTTCTTTCTTGGGAGGTTTTTGATGACTACTTCAATCTTTTTACTTGTGATTGGCTTGTTGAGTCTTCCATTTCTTTTATAGGCAGTGTAGGTTGTTCATGTGTTTCTAGGAAGATGTCCATCTCATCTAAGGTGACAAATTTGTTGGCATATAGACGTTCATAGTATCCTCTTATGATTGTTTTTATTTCTGTGGTATCAGTAGTAATGTCACCCCTCTCATTTCTAATTTTATTTATTTACGTCTTTTCTCTTTTTTCTTTGTTAGTCTAGCTAAGGGCTTGTTGATCTTATTGATCTTCTCGAAGAACCAACTTTTGTTTTTATTGAATCTTCTATTGATTTTTGTTTTGTTCTTGATTTCATTTATTTCTGCTCTAGCCTATGTTATTTCTTTCTTTCTGCTTGCTTTGGGATTAGTTTGCTGGGTTTTTTTTTCTAGTTGCTCCAGGTGTGCAGTTAGTTCTTTGATTTTAGCTGTTTTTTCCTCTTTAATGTAGGCATTTAAGGCTATAAATTTCCCTCTCCGAACTGCCTTTGCTGCATCCCATATGTTTTGATACGTTGTGTTCTTGCTTTCATTCATCTCAAGAGATTTACTGATTTCCCTTGTGATTTCTTCTTTGACCCATTGATTGTTTAAAAGTATCTTAACTTCTAAATATTTGTGGATTTTCCAATTCTCTGCCTGTTATTGATTTCCACCTTCATTCCATTGTGATCAGAAAAGGTGCTTTGTATAATTTCAATCTTTTAAAACTTTACTGAGTTTTTTTTTTTTGTTTGTTTTTTGTTTGTTTTGTGTGGTTTTTTTGACCCAATACATAGTCTATTCTGGAGAACAATCATGTGCACTTGAGAAGACTGTATATCCTGCTGTTTGGGGGTGTAATCGTCTATAAATGTCTGTTAGGTATGGTTCATTTATCATTTTATTCAAGTTCTTTGTTTCCTTATTGATCCTCTGTCTAGATGTTCTACCTATTGCTAGAGTGGTATTTTGAATTCTCCAGCTATTATTGTAGAGATATCTATTAGTCCCTTCAGTTTTGCCAGTGTTTGCTTCATTTATTTTGGGAAACTCTGGTTAGGTGCATAAATATTGATGATTGTTATTTCTTCTTAGTGGATTGACCCTTTTATTAATATATAATGTCCTTCCTTGTCTCTTATAACATGTTTGTATTTAAAGTCTATTTTGTCCAATATTAGTATAGCTACCCCAGCTCTTTTTTTGGTTACTGTTTGCATGGAATATCTTTTCCTAGCCTTTCACTTTCAACCTATTTGTATTCTTGGGTCTAAGATGAGTGTTTTGTAGAGAGCATATAGATGGGTCATATTTTTTAATCCATTCTTCCAATTTGTGTCTTTGGATTAGAAAGTTTAATCCATTAATATTCAATGTTATTACTATAAAGGCAGCACTTACTTTAACCATTTTATCCTTTGGCTTTTTTATGACATCTTATTTTTGTCTCTCTTTTAATCCTTTCAGTTACCCTTACCGATAATCTTTATTTCTATACTCTTCTCCAAGCCTCTCTCTCCTGTCTTGTCTCTTCAGCCTGCAGTATTCCCTTTAGTGTTTCTTGTAGGGCAGGACTCTTGTTAATGAGTTCTCTTACCTTCCATTTATCTGTGACTATTTTAAACTCCCCTTCAATTTTGAAGAACAGTTTTGCCAGATAAAGAATTCTTGGCTGGCAGTTTTTCTCTTTCAGTACCTTAAATATATTATACCACTGCCTTCTTGCCTCCTTGGTTTCTGATGAGAAATCCACTCTTAATCTCATTGCAGTTTCCTTGTAAATGACTGTTCTGGTTTGCTAATGCTGCCATTTTGCAAACACACCAGAAATGGATTGGCTTTTATAAAGGGAGTTTATTTGGTTACAAAGTTACAGTCTTAAGGCCATAAAGTGTCCAAGGTAAGGCATCAACAATAGGGTACCTTCACTGAAGAAAGGGCATTGGCATCCAGGAAACCTCTGTTAGCTGGGAAGGCATGTGGTTGGCATCTGCTTGTTTCTAGGTTGTGTTTCAAAGTGGCGTTCTCCAAAATTTCAGTGTCACCTTTCAACGGCCATCTTCAAAATGTGTCCCTCAGCTGCTGCGAGCTATGAGCTCCTTCTGTCTGAGCTTTTATAGGGCTCCAGTGAACTAATCAATGCCCATGCTAAAAGAGGGAGGCCATGCCTCCGTGGAAATTATCTAATTAGAGTTATCACCTACAGTTGGGTGGGTCACATCTCCATGGAAACAACCTAATCCAAAGATTCCAATTTATTTAACACTAATATGTATGCCCCCACAAGATTGCATCAAAGAACATGGCTTTTCATGGGAGACATTATATATACAATCTGGTACAATGGCTGATCACTTTTCTCTTGCTGCTTTCAGAATTCTCTCTTTATCTTTGGTAGTTGAAATTCTGATTAGTATGTGTCTTGGAGTAGGTCTATGGGAGTTTATTCTTTTTGGATTTTCATATTCTTATCTTTTATGAGGGTTGGGAAATTTTTGGTCCTTATTTCCTCAAATAGTCTTTCTGGCCCTTTTCCCTTCTCTTCTCCTTCTGTGACACCCGTGATGCATAAGTTTGTGTTCTTCATGTTGTCAGTCATTTCCCTGAGACACTGCTAAAATTTTTCCATTCTTTTCTCCATCTGTTCTTTTGTCTGTTTTAATTTGGATGCTTTGTCTTCTAGCTCACTAATCCTTTCTTCTGCCTCTTCAATCTGCTGTTGTGTGTCTCTAGTGAATTTTTAATTTCATCTATTGAGTCTTTCATTCCCATGAGATCTGTTTTTTCTTTGTATGTTTTCAAATTCTTCTTTATGCTCACCTGATGTCTTCTTAATATCCTTAATCTCTTTAGCCATCTTCTTGCATTGATTTAGAGAATTTGTTTGAACACCTTTTATTATTCCAAATTCCATATCTCCTCTGACTTTTCAATTTGTTCCTTTGGCTTGGATGTATCTTCTTGTTTCTTAGTATGTCTTGTAATTTTTGCTGGTAACTGGGCATCTGATTATCTCAATAAGATTATTCTGAAGGTCAGTTTCCCTACCTTGTCTAAGATTTTGTGTTGATTGGATTCATGTTAAAGCTCTTCTTTGGCACTTAGTTTGTCAGTATTTGCCAGTCAAAACAGGGCCAGGGTCCCATGTAGGAGTGCAGACCAGTTTCAAAGGGCTCTGGGGAGAGGGTCAGGAAAGCAGCTTCCCAAGACTGCACTTTCCCAGCTACCCAGCAGACGGCGCTGTCAGCAGCCTATTCCCCATGATCCTACAAAGGTAAATTATTTTTTTAGCCCGCTGTCCCCTCTGCTTTTGAGGCAGGTAGAAATAACAGCACTCATGGCACTGCAGGTGCCTGTCTTGAAAGGGCCAAGGCTGTGGGACACAGAGGACCAATGTCACTAGCCAACAGTTGGATCAGAACTGTGCTGTGTCCCCCTCTGATCCCGGGTGGGAGGGCTTCCTCAACTCTCCCAGTCTGCAGCAGCCAGCCAGGTGAGAACTGGGTCAACAAGAAGCTGTCAGTCTCAAGGGTGGTGATGGTTGCTGGGATCCGCACCTAGTTGAGTCACTCACTGCAGTTTCTCCATTTCTTCATCCAGCTTTTCCTTGTATGTTGTACAGTCCTCCCCTGGTCTCCTGAGCCCCAGAACAGCTGCTTTGGATAGTTTCTGCCTGTTCTCTAGGTGTTTTGGTGGAGGAGTGAGTTCTGTCTCTCCTTATTCCACCATCTTCCCAGAAGTTCTTCTTGCTAATTCTTGAGCTCTAAGCAGACACTCTAAGAAGAGGAAGCAGCTTTTGAAACCACACAGGGAGCCAGGAGAATCTGGGGCTTTTGGAGAACCACATGTGATTCCTCCTAGATGGAGTGTAGGGTCCTTTGGTGACATAGCAGGAGTCAGATCACCAGGGCCTGGTATGTCAGGCCAAAGAGCTCATCCTCACCTAGAAGGTGATGCAGGGATTCAGAGGGAATATCACAGGCCAGCAATGTGGTCAGACATGCATTTCAGGGAGCTCAGTCTGATCACTGTGCCAAGAAGAAGTAGGGGAGGGATTGCCAGAAATGGGCTCCTGTTAATACTCTGGCATTGATAATCTTAGGTAAGTTGCAGGATCTTTACATATGTCAGCTTATTAAATTTCACAAAAAGGCAGCTATTACCCCCAGTTTACTAACTGGAAGCTGAAGCTCATTGAGATGGCAGAGCTGGGATCTGAACTCACAATTGGCCAGAGACATAGGCTGGTGGGATGGTTCCTGGCTCACTTCATAAGTAAGGGAGGAGAAGTAACGGGAATTGCCCACGGGGATGCACAGGGAATGCCCCACAGGGTTAGACATGCCTTGTCTGCCACACTCTGGTGAATCACCCCACTTGGCTTTCTCCCCCTCCTGGCTCCAGGTTCCGGCAGCTGATGGCAGAGCATGAGCCTGAGGTGCAGGAGGTGGCCCGGCTTTTCCGCTCAGTGCTGCAAGAGGTCCTGGAGAGGATGAAGGAGGAAGAGGAGGCCCACAAGCTGACACGGCAGTGGAGCCTGAGGCCCCGCGGCAGCCTGGCCCTGGCTACCTTCAAGACCCGCATGCGCATATACCCCTTCACCAGTGACATCCGCACAATCTCAGAGGATGTGGAGCGAGACATGCCACCACCACCCCGGACCTGGAGCATGCCCGAGTTCCAGGTGCCGAAGGCAGACTGAGCCTGGCCACTCCTCTGACTGAGAGCTGAGCCACCTGCAAGAGGACATAATAGGGTCCTGGAACCTTCCCCCTCAGCCCCTGACTGGGAGGCTGAAGAGGCCCAATCCCAATAGACTCCTGTAAGACCAAGCAACCCCTCCATGCCCCTCCTTTCCCCACTGGCCACAAGGTCCAGGGTCAGGGCTTGGAGCTGCGGGGGCCACCTCCTCTCACCCCTGCATGAGTCTCTGCAGTGGCCCCTTACCTTCCTCGCAGAGTTGAGGTCTTGGCAGACAGAGGAGGGTCCCATACCCATCTTCTTCTATCTGGAAGGGGGTGGGTTGCCCTGCCTTCTTGTCAAGACCTGGGTTCTGACCCCAACTTACATCACCCCTCCTCCCTGTGTAAGGATGAGGGGCCTGTTGGATCTGCCCACTCTCAGTTGCAGATTGACTGTTCTCACCACTGCAGGTGGTCACTGCATAGGCCATCAGAGCTGGAAGGGACCCCAGAGACTACCAGATCCACCCCCGCCCCCCACCTAGTAAATAAGGAAACTGGAGAGGCAGCTTCTTCCCCCTTGAACACCAACCAGCTCCCCCATGGGCTGTGAGGTCATTCCTGCATGCCTACTTGCAGTCCCTGAGTCCTTGAGTCCTGGGCTATGAAGGGACAGGTTCGAGGGCTGAGCTCCACCTGCCTGAGGTCAGAACCATCTCTTACCCTGGCACTGGGGTGGGAGTCTAAGCTGCTCTCTAAGAAAGGTAACTGTATGTGTGTGCGTGTGTTGGGGGGGGGGTTGTTGCCCATTACTTTCACCCTTCATTATCATCACATGAGATGTCGCCAGTCCCTAGCAGCTCCTTCCAATGGACTCACTGCTCTAGAGGGTTCAGGTCTCTTCTGTATCTGGTCTTGCCTGCTGACATTCCTCGGGGAAAATGATGCCCGAACCTTTACCTGAGTCACCTGAGTGAAATGTTCTAGAAGAGCCTCCCTATAGCCTTCACTGTCCTACCATTTTCCAATACATCTTGATGATGGGCATGTGGAATATCCAATGTGTGGGTCATCCATGGCCTATTTGGAAGACCAGATGCCTCCTGACACTCTGGGGCTGAATTGGGGGGTAAGTATGTGGCAGGATGGGTGGGGAAACTGACTGCCCCTAACAGTCATGATCAAGAAATACAAGTGTATCTTAACATGAGTCTAAATAAAATGCCAGGAAGAGGTCAATCAACAGGGGGAAAAATATCCATATATTCCTTAACCTAGCCCAGTGAAAAAAAAGTTACTGATCTGATTTTTGGATTATTTTCACCCAAATTGGTTGGGGAATTATAGTATGGTAGAAAACCTCTCATCCAGCACAAGTTGCAGGAGTTGATTGACTCATTAACATAATTTGTGATAGTCAAGAATCATTTAAATAAAAATACACCCCTTAAACAACGTACATATTTTATTTTAACTTAAGACACAAAAAAATTCACTCAGTTGGCAAACGTGTGATGGCGGTCCGAGCTGCATACACTTTTTTGTTAATACGGGTTGTCTGATCAGGGAATTCTACACTTACTCTTTATTGGTTTGCATGTGCTGTGAATTAATCATAGCAATAAGAACAACTGGTATAAACAAGTTTCGGAACAGACAGAAGCAACCCTTGGTAAGCAGACAACTTGGCTGATGGGAGCTAAAGTGCTGGAGAGAACTAGAAAAGGACCTACTAGCCGTGAGCTTCCAGGGTGCCCTGGACATGGGTCAGCATGTTTTTCAGAGGGCATGGAATGTCATGGTTAGCCTGGCAGGCACGTTCAGAGGACTGGAAAAGAGAATGTCTACTGTTTCCCTCTTTCCTGCCACCCTCATGTACCTATTTCCACCATAAAAGAAAAAAAGAAAGAAAACCCGAGGCACTCAACGTGGTGTTCTTTTTAAATTTAAGAACTGGGCAGTGCAGGAAAGCCTTCCCTGCCATTGTTGTGTGACACAGACAAGCTCTGCCAATCTCAGTCCTGACAGGCAGAACCCACCAGCCCTTCTCAGACACTGGTGGTCCTGCAAACAGGTGAGTCCAGAAATTGTTCCTCTGGATTTGGAATGTCAAGAGGAGCAATGATGTCTGCTTCAATTTCTATTTTTAAAAACTGAATAACAATAAATAAATACTTTTTTCCTTTAGAAGAAAGTTTGAGATCCTCCTTGTGAGTTTCTGGTGAGTGGCTGGTGTTTGGTGATGGCTGGGGGGGTATCACTCCAGCATCCTCAAGATGCTGACAGGGGAGGGTGCATGCAGCTCAACACCACTCACCACTAGAGGGAGCAAGTGGGGTTGCACTATTCAGGTGACATTTGTTTTACTTTTTTTTTTTAAACTTGTGACACTTTTCAAGCACGCAGAAGAGAAGAGGGAAAAGTGTAAGGTTCCACACATGCTATCACTAACATTTAGTAGTTATTAACATTCTGCCATATTTGCTTTAACTATTTTTTTGTGTGAAGTTTTTAAAAATAAATCCCAGACATCATAAATTTCACATCCCTGAATATTTCAGTATGCATCACAAAAGAATAAGATTTCCCAATGTAACTATAATACCACTATCACTCCTAATAAAATCAACAGTAATTCCTTAATATCACTGAATATTCAGTTCATATTTCAAATTTCCGTAATCTTTTCCCAACAAACGATTTTTGCAGTTTGTTTCTTTAAATGAGGAGCTAATCAAGGGCCACACATTGACAAGAAAGTTGCAATTTGTTTTATACTTAGTCATATAGTGTTTATGAAATATTCTTCCCACAATGAAGTACTGTTTAAATGTAGAATGCTCATGGCAACTTTAGTTTTGCATGCAATAAGTTAATGACAGCTCATAAATGATAATAATTCTGCAAATTAGCCAAAAGATGCTCTTTACTCAGATCCTTGTTATAATCATTTGATTGAAATTCTTTCACAGCAACCAAGATTCTCTAATACTTTGAAAAGCAATGTTAAAAAGAGATAGTGTCAAGATACCAAAATGACTTTTCACTGGCTGAAAATGAAAATTCTCCATACCTATAAGTTTCACTTTCTGGGATATGCTTGAAAATAGCAACCTAAAATTCCCCTCCCCCTTTTTTGCCATTTAGAAACAAAATGCTAACAATTTATCAAAATAACTTAGGGAAAATTCCAAGAATTCCAATAGTAGGTAATGAAAAAGTTTTTGCCTAGTTTTGATTCCAACTTTCACCATGTAGTTGAATTTCAGTCTGTTAATATTCATATGACCCCCCCAACAAAAACCAAAATGTTATATCAAAATTTACCCATCGATAAATCATGTATTTTTAAGATAGTCATTACAAATTAATTTAGCACCTTATATCATTTGTTAAATGGGGAATTTGACATCTGTTTCTTTTTATGAATATTATTATATATTATACTGAATTAGCATTATATACAACATTTAGTAAGGTGCTAATCTGAAAATAAAAACATTTACTAAAATTGTTTATCACATTCAAGGCAAAAATAAAATATTTTTGAAAATTTCTAAAGATGTTCAAGAGTATTACATATAATGAGAAAGGGGTTCACAAGCCAAAAGAGGTTGGAAAATGTTTTCTGGCACATTCTGTTGTATTGCATTCCAGTTACAATTCCCTTGTTGAAACAAATGCAACATTCCCAAAGCCCAGCAGTTACACTTACAAGTTTTCTACCTCAGTCTCTGTTCCAAGCTAGGGTTTGGTATGTGGACAGTTACATTCCAGAAACAAACCTTTTCCTCTCCAGTGTGAGCAGAGTACTGTGGTTAACAGCTTAGAAGCCACTTTGGACCCCTGCTGAGCTCTTACTTTGTCCAGACTCCAGCCAGAGGGCAGGGCTGAAGGGGATAGACTAGGAGAAAGGAAACCGAGATGTTAGGCACAGAAACTCTCCAAAGTACAAAAGGAATGGGAGAAATAAATCTTTTATCTAAATAAACCAGTCCAATAAAATCATTACAGTCAGAAATATTTTCATCATCAAGAAAATGCCTTTATTAACATTTGAAAGGCCCTCTAGAGCTTACGAAGTGCTTTCACCCCCATTATCTCATTTGATCTGGACCTTTAGGTGAGGTGCAGTATGTTTTGTCTCAGGTTACAGGTTAGGTGGCCCTAGTGGAATTGGAAGCCAAGATTCCTTCCACCACCTTGCACGGCTTCTCAGTGTTGTAGATCCCATGTGCTCTTAGAACAACCCTGCAAATCCTCCCTCACTGTGCGGGTCACACAGTAATGCGGATGGACGTGGTTTCTCTGGTCACTCCTCGGCCCTCTCCCCGCCATTCCCCTGCCTCTGATAGTTTGTGAAAACCTTAAGTGCAGGAGTCAAGTCTTCTATCTCGGTGCCCTTACCCTCTGAGCAAATGGTACGGTCTTTTAAAATGTGCTTAACAGGTGATGCATATGGATGCCAACATGGGGCTGGTGCAGGGCAGGGGCAGAGTGAAAACGGGAATGAACATTGGGGCATTTATGACATATCCATGTCATTAATTAGAGTGTAGATTCTATGAGGCCAGAATCCAAGTCCAAGAGACACATAGTAGGTGTTCAATATTTTTCTTAGGAATTCATTTGTTCATTCATCAAATATCTACTGAGCACCCCTATGTGTAGTAACTATAAAGGAGACGGGGCAGGAGTGTGGGCACCTGAAAATGTTCCAGTCAGATAAGACAAAGATGAGCTTTTAGCGCCTCTCTGAATTACTCTGGAAGACTTCCTGGAGAAGGTGAAATTTCCTGAGGGCATTTTTGGTCAGAATGACCCAAATGTGTGGTCTCAAAGAAATTCAGATTGTCCTTATTTTGCCAATTCCTTGCTCAATGTGGGGTTTGAGAGAGATGCTTCTGCTTAACATTTTGACTTTTCTAGAAACAGGCCCTTTGTGGGGAGAGAGTTGGAAGGACTCTGGGAATACTGTACTTTCCCTGTTTCCATGCCTGGATGAACTCTGGTTGGAGAAGAGTACCATAAATTCTTATTTAATTCTTTCTGGTTTGCAGAGAGTGACAGAAATGAATGGCCGGGGAATATTGTCCCAAAGAAAGCCACAGAGTGCCACACAATCCAATCACATTTCTTGGTGTTCACAGAAAGGGATGTGATTCATTCTCTTAAACAAAACCTTTTTTAAGTTGTCTGCAAGTGAGGGCTTGGGTTGTGCAGAGGTGGTGGGGCGGGGCTGGGCACCATAGAGAGTTCTGCTTTTTGAAGCAGATATTTATCATAGAACCAAGAGCGGGGGTTAGGTGACAGCATGTATAGGCTTCACTTTAAGCAAATTCGATTTTGGAAAATCTGTATGTTTGAAAGAAATGGTTCTTGGGCTGACAAAATGATTCCCCATGAAGTCTTTTTAAAGAGTAATCACTGAAAATAGGTTTCGGTGTATAAGGAAACAAAGCATACACACACTTTTCAGGAATATATGTCTTGCAAAACAAAGAAACCTCCAGAGCTCAGCCTGGCCCGAACCCCTACCTCCAGGCAAGACTTAATCGATACATTTCAACATCCACTGTATACAGAGCTCTATGCCAGGGCTCATAAATGTGCTGCAGAGTCATCACAATTTTCAAAGCTGAAGGTTCACACCCTCTTGGGAACACAGTCTAGGGCAATGCTGTTGGATTAGCCAGAACTTTTGGCTGCAGTGAGAGAAATCCAGTTCCAACCAGCAGATGCACCAAAGGGCCTTTATGACCCCTGGGCTGGCTTCATGGGTGTGTGGCCTGTGCTCAGAAGGGCCCCACTCTTGGTTTAATCCTCTGCTGTTGCCTTCTTGACATTCTTAATTCTTTTTTTAAACACAGGGCTCCAATGTAATTTTGCACTTATGTAGCCAGTCCTGATGGAATCCATAACTGGGAAATCCAGGGTTGTGGTTGACTTAAGGAGATCACACACTAGAATGTCCTCTCTTTCCTTCTCTTCCTCTCCCACCCTCTCTCCATCTCTGGGCTCTACCTCCCTGTATGCTTTCCTTTTCCCCTAGCACAGTCTCCTCCTCTCCAGCCAGGAGAGATGGCTGCTGGGGCTCCAGGCTGACACGACCCACAGCCCCATACCCATCCCAAGGCATGACCTGCAGCAAAGCCCGGATAGCTGTCTACACAAACCTACTTTCCTTCTCCCAGACTCACGAGAGGCATTCCTGCCTCCCCTTCCACCTTGGTGTGGCCCTGTGGGTGAGTTCAGCCAATGGAATGAGAATAGACACGAAGGGCTCCACTTCCAGCTTGGCCCACAAAACCTCCCAAATGGGATTCTCTATCCTTTTCCCACTTGCAAGCTGAATGGAGACAACTCCGAGACTCAAAAGGAGAAGGAAGCTACAAGATAAAAGGAGCCTGGGTCCTTGGATGACCTCATGGAAGGCCACATGCTGACCAGTAATGTTGGAGTGCACTTAGGTGAATGACAGACACTCTTTTATTTGTTAAACCACTGATACTTGGGATTTGTCTTTACACATGCTAGGGTTACTCGTCTGTAACCAGTAAATCCTTGATTGACCTGCTTGGACTGTATAACATCCTTGGACCTGTCACCACTGCTGGGGGATGAGGTTCCATCACTGACCCAGCCTGGGTCAATCATGGTGCCTGGGGCACCATGATTCACAGCCCCACTAGGAGCACGTGAAGTGAAAAAGTCGAATTTTGGGGCTGCTGAACATTCTGAATTATGGTTCACACAACATGGTTCTCCCACTTACATTTTTGCAAACCACTTATACCTCTGAGGCTGTTCCTCACCTATCAGATAAACAGAACTACCCTGCCTACCTCTTGGGCTTGTGGTGAGGTTAAAATAAGACCAAAGGCTTTGCAAAGTAAAAAGGAACTTTCAAATTTGGACTCTTACGTTGGTCCATGACAGGCTTCCATTCAATTGGTATAGATCACAGAAAGTCAACTGGACACAATGAAGAGCGTTTGTCACTTTTCTTTCCTCTGGAGTAGCTAGATCTGGCTCTTTAATCATTGCTCTTGAGCCCAGTTTCCCTAATCTTTTAATCAGTGGTTCTCAAGGTTGCTGCACATTAGATCTTCTGGGGAGCTTTTAAAATATTCTGATGACCATACTACACCCCAGACTAATTAAATCAGAGACTCAGAGAGGGACCCAGGCCTCAGTATTTTCTTAGAGCTCTCCAGGTGATTCCACCGTGCAGCCAAGATTGAAAAACCATTGTTTTAGATTATTCTCTTTGGAGCACTAAGGGAATCTCTGTTGTCTCACCCAGTTGTCTAATAAATGGCTGAATTATTTCATTTCAATAGAAGATAAATGCATTTTGGAGCTATTTTAATGGCCCTTACATTGTCCGTTTGTCACACATATGTTTATCTTTGCTTAGCAGCATTCAGAAGATGCTTGGAGGTGAGATGAGATGAAAGAATGCTGCAAATACCATTTTGTAACAACTAGAAAGATAGGATGATGGAATCTGAGCTGTTACTTTCAAACCTGGATGAGGACATTTGCATGAGGATGACAATTATCTGGTGTCTGTTTTGGACATGATTCATGAGGCACAATGTGTGTGTATGTGTGTGGGAGAGAAAAAAGAGTGAGGAGGAGAAGGAGGGAGGGGGAAGAAAGAGAAAGTGAAAGAGGGAGAAGGGACAGGAAGGGAAGGGAAGGGAAGAGAAGAGGGAGAGAAATTGAGAAGTTGGAGTCCAACAGGCAGAGGTGGCTGGGGAGGGGCTGAGTCCTTTCTTCTTGAGTGGCAGAGCTGAGGCAGCTGGCAACGGAGTGGGAGGGGGGCGATGCTGTCCCTGCCTCAGAACAGGGCACTGGCGACATATTTTGAGCCGCTGGGCTTAAGTAGTTTTCAGACACGAGCCAATCGCAGAAACCAAACTTGTTCGCAATCTGCAGAAGGCCCATGCAGGGCCCCTCGTGGTCATGGGAAGCTGAGCCAGAGAGTCCATCCCGTGCTGAATCAGTGCCTGCACCAGAACTCAGCAGGATCCCAGGGCTCTGTCCCCACCTTGGAGGGTTTGTTTAGAACGGCTCTTAGTGGGATGAGAGGCCCAGACAGTGGCAGAGCTGGGCAGCTGCTGTGTCATCTACAAGCTGTGTGATCATGGCCAGTTACTTCTTAACCTTTTTGATTCTCAGTTTTCTCATTTGAAAATTTGCATGACACTATTGTTGTGAGGATTAACTGGAATAAAGGCACATAAAGCTCCTGGAACTAGAAGGACACTTTTCTGTTAGTCCCTCTATGCATGCTCAGAGGCTCCTTGCTGTGGTGTGTGCAGCTCTGCTTTCCACTGCTCCTCTGCCCTCCGTCCTCTGTGGCCTGGCCCTGTGGCACATGCTGTTTTCCTATCCCCAGCTCTGGGCAACCTCCCATTCCACACTACTGCACATTTCCTTTCTTGGATCCATTTTCTGTTTGGCTTCCACACTAATCCTGGGAGGTAGATGAAGCAGCAGCATTGTTCCCAGTGTACCCGGGGCTCAAGTGACTTGCCCAATGTCAAAGAGCAAATCGCTGGTGGCGGCAGCAGCAGGAAAACCACCTTCCATGCTGGGACGCTTACCACGTGTGCCAGGCGAGTGCTGAGCAGGCACATGCTCTTCCTCACTCCATCTTCACAAACAGCAAGATGAGGCAGGTATTTTTAATCCACATTTCACAGAAAAGGAAGCAATGGTTTAGAGTTTGTGACTTTTCCAAAATAGTAAGAGATTGACTGGCACAGTCAGAACTTGGAACCATTTCTCATTGGCTGCAAGGCCTCTCTGTCTCGCTGGCAAAACTATGGCTTGAACTCAACTCTCTCTATTTCTGGATAAGCTCCTTTCACAATATGATCCACACAGATGCAATTTAGCAGTTTCATAACTACCCAAACACACAATCCTTGGCATTGCAGTAAAACCTTCTCTTTGCTTGGAGATGTTTCTGCCTCAGATAAGTAATTGTCTAAAGCTGAATAACAAAGAGTTTGTACCTCTCATGATTCAGTCCTTTGATGCCCATAACCTGTTAATCCCCAGAAAAATATCAGCCCTGGCCGTGTTCTCACAGCAGTGCTCCAAGCGAGGAGAAACATAAATTCAGCTTTTCCTTCCCTTTGCTATTTACTTTGGTATTGTTCGCTCTTACTCTGTTGGGTATTGTTTTCAGTTTTATGGACTTACTGACAGGAATACTGTTCTGGTTTGCTAATGCTGCCATTATGCCAAACACCAGAAATGGAATGGCTTTTATAAGGAGGATTTATTAGGTCATAAATTTACAGTTCTGAGGCCATAAGAGTGTTCAAATTAAAGCATCAATAGGAGGACACCTTTACTGAAGAACGACCAATTGTGTCTGGAACACCTCTGTCAGCTGGGAAGGCACGTGGTTGGCATCTGCTGGTCCTTTGCTCCTGAGTTCTGGTTTCAGAATGACTTTCTCCAAAATGTCTCTGGGCTTCCGTTTCTCTTAGCTTCTCTCAGCATTCTGCTTGGTTCTCCCAGAGCATTTCTGTCTAAGCATCTGGGTCATCTCTTAGTTTCTCCAGGGCAAACTCTGGGCTTCATCTCTTAGCTTAGCATCTCCAAACATCTTCCTGTCTGCATCTCCAAGGGTCTCTAAGTGTCTGAGCATGTGTTGGCTCTTAGCTTCCACCCAGGGCAAACTCTCCATTACAAATCTTAGCTTCTCTCCAAAATGTGTCTCTCAGCTTCTCTGAGCTCCTTCTCTCTGTGAGCCCCCTTAAAGGACTCCAGTGATCTAATTAAGACCCACCTTGAATGGGTAGAGTCATGCTTCCATGGAAATGATCTAATCAAAAGATCTCACCCACGATTGGGTGAGTCACATCTCCATGGAAACAACCTAATCAAAAGGTCCCACCCTAATCAAAAGACTAATAACTCTGCTCCCACAAGATTGCATTAAAGAACATGGCTTTTGTGGGGAACATAACGGATTCAAACCAGCACAGACACATAACTACAAACAATGAAATTCCAAGAAATACAGGAAGCTTGAAAACGGATGATACATGGCCTTGCTGCCTCCTAAAATGTTTTAGGCCCATATTCCCTGAATGGCCAAGACATCTAAGAAACTGAACAAACTTCCTTAGCAGAGGGTGATGTCCCAATATGACCCTCAAAGGAAGTAGACGTCTTCTCCTCATTCAGGAGACCCATGTTGTATGACTTTGGCAAGGACCCTCGGCCTTTCTACACCTCAGTTTCCTTTCGTGCCAACCTCCCCTGTCCTGTGGCCCCTCAAGGAGGTTCTGTGAGGATGAATGAGAAGGCACAGGATGTGGGACAAAGAGATGGGGAAGCAGGCAGAAAGAGAAGGAGAGTCACATGACAAACTGTGTGGCGAGCTCTGGATGGTTTCCAGGAGCAAGAGTGCCAGAGGAACAAGAAATCCAGACAAAGCTCTCCAGGGAGACAAACTAGGAAGAGCTGGCCCAGGACAGAGCAGAGGGGCCTCTTTATCTTTGAGCTCTGACATGCCTCTCATGCTCAGTGCCACCTCCAGGCACTTCTCCCCCTTGATTCCTCGGGTCCAAGGTGAACTCTCTCTCTCAGTCCCTCCAGGTGCCCTTTCACCTGCCCCAGCCATTGGCATTTGACAGCTGTACATGATGGTACAAGGTTGCACTACAAAATGGAGCAGAAAGGCCTTCACAGAGCTCCTGAGACAGTCCCTCCTCTACCTGCCTATACATTCGGCCCTAGAGACACAAGAAGGAACCAGTCAGGGAGTGATGTGCCATGGGTACAAATCTCAGGTACTGGTGGAACACCCAAGCACTGCAGGCAAGGACTCCTGGCCTTTCCATGCCACTGTTTCCTCAGCTAGCTACATTTACACGGGAGACCCTGAACCTGGTGATGTTCCCTCCCCCCAATGCAGCCTTGTCCAGCCCTTTGATGTTTAAAGCACTTTTAGATCAAAAGAGAGGAGAGGACAACCTCTTAGAGAAGGAAGAATGTACAGTATGGAAGTATGGGACATTGTAAGAGGATGCAGAGATGAACCAAATTCATACCTTCTTCAGGTCTTTATGCAAAAGTCAACTTCTCAACAAGACCTTCCCTGACCACCTGTTCTAGTTAGCTATTAGGGTGCAACAGGCCACCCCAGAATGTAATGATCTGAAACAGCAATGTTTATCGTCTACAATTCTGTGGGTTGACTGGACGGGGTTGGGCAGTTCTCACCTGGGTTGCTCACGTGGTTGCAATCGGATTTTGGCTGGGGCTGCCATCTTCTGGAGGCGCCTCTGGGTGCGACGGCCAGAATGGCTCCCTCCTGTGGCTGGCAGCTGAGGCTGGCTGGCTGCTGGGAGCTCATTTGGGACTGTCAACTGAAGCACCCACACGTCCCCTCTCCATGTGACTTGAGCTTCTCCCAGCATGGGAGCTGGGTTTTGAGGGACAGAGTGTTCCAAGAGCAAGCATTCCAGGAGACCCAGGCAGAAGCTGCAAGGCTTGATGTGACCTATCTTCAGAAGTTCCAGGACATTGTGATTGCTTTCTTCTATTGATCAAAGTCACTGCAGTGAGCCTAGTTCATGCGGAGGGAAATTGGATTCCACCTCTTGATGGGGTGTGACAAGATCACATTGTAAAAGGGCACGTGGGATGGGTGATCCTATTGTGACCATCTTTAGAAAATACAGCCTGCCACAGCATCCTATCTAACATTTCAAATCCCTACCTCACTGCTTCCTACCCCTTTACTGCTTTATTTTTTATTGCTATCTAAGAGTACACAGCAAGTAGTAGGCACTCACTATTGTTTCTTTAATTGAATGACTCGTTAGTCAATTAATAGCAATAGCTAATTAATAGCAACCAACTAACAGCATCTCAGGTGCTGTAATAGGCACAGTTCCTTTCCCTTTGAGGGGTTCACTAAATGTGCATTGAATTAACAGATTTAAAAATGCCTGAAAGCACCTAGAAAATGAAAACTATCCCACTCTCGAGGGAATCACTGTTAACAGTTTAGAAGAAATATAACAGCATTCGGTTTTCTAACACTCAACCATTTCATGTATTATACAGCCCTAAGAATTCAGCCTTTCGTACTTTAGTTGACGGCCAATGATGTTGATCTCTCACACAGTGGCAATGCTGGGGATCGATGACCTGGACATAGCCCAGGCTGCAAAGCAGGGAGTTTGAGGACCGGAGTCTATGGCACCAGAGGAAGTTCCAAGTGAGGTTGGGATCCTCCCTCAGCCTCATCCTCTGGGCCCTGAAGGGACTTGGGCCAATAATCGGAAGGTAAAGCGCTTCTCTGCCCTTCCCATTTCCTCCCTCTCCTCTCAGTGGAACTTCAGTTATGACCTCTGGAAGGCCTCCAGCCAGCTAGGCTTACATAGGAGTCCCTGAACCTGGTGGTGTTCCTTCCCCAGGGTGGCTCCTGCTAACCACTTTCATCTCACACCACCCACACCCCAGGCAGGGCACCATGGCAGCTCTGCCTGAATCCCAATAGGGATGCATTTTAAATGGAAAATCTATTATTTGACTCCCAGGTTTTCAGGATACATATTTTTTGTTACATATAAAAGTAGAGGACAGTTTTAGTACTTGCTTTCATTTAAAATATCATAAACATTTTCTCACATCATTATTCTGCAACAAAATTACCTTTCGTGTCCATTGTGTTAATGTATCCTACATAATTTAATCTATCAAATATTTGGATTGTCTGTAGACTGTCAAAATGTTAAGCAACACGTAAATGAACATTCTTATAGAAAATCTTTGTACACATTCATGATTATTTCTGCAAAATAGATTCCTTTAATGGAACTATTGGGTCAGTGGATGCAGGCATTTTTAAGGTTTTTGGTTTCTGTTACATTACTACCAGCAGGGGATTTGGGTATCTGTTCTCTCAGCATCACTGTATTTTTTCCCCTATTTTTACCAGTTTGATAGGAGAAAATATTATTTTACTTTATCTTTGTTTTATTACAAGAAAGATCAAACATTAAAAAGTCATTTATTAGCAATTTGCACTATCTTATGAATTGCCTAATCAAATATTTTGCCTCTCTCTCTAATTGATACGTAAGGGCTTTTTTTTTTTTTTTTACATTAAATTTTTTGACATCAAATTTTTGACATTAAATTTGATCTATTTTATATGTGGTGATTTTTTTCCAGTTTAAGTTTACCTTTTAATATTTTACAGTGCTTTGACATTTTAATTTTTAAAACTATCAATCTTTCCATTGGATCGCTTTTGTATGTTTAAATAGAAAGATTTTTCCCATCCTGTGCTCAGATAAACATTACCTATATTCTTAATTTATTTTACAGCTTAATTTTAAGTATTTAAATCAATAATCCATTTGGGCTTATTTTGATATCTGCTGAAGATAATTAAAATATCTTTTTTCCAAAGTTTACACAATTTTTCTGACACCATTTTTAAATAATCTATCTATTCCTCATTAGTTTAAATGCCATCTTTATCTTATACTAAATTATTACATATATTTGGTCCTGTTTGAAGGCACACCTTGGGGTGTGCCTACCACACCAGACATGAAAGAGATTTTCAAAACTGTAAACAATGTCACTCTTCTCACTATTTTTTTTAAATCTTCATTTTATTGAGATATATTCACATACCACGCAGTCATACAAAACAAATTGTACATTCGATTGTTCACAGTACCATTACATAGTTGTACATTCATCACCTAAATCAATCCCTGACACCTTCATTAGCACACACACAAAAATAACAAGAATAATAATTAAAGTGAAAAAGAGCAATTGAAGTAAAAAAGAACACTGGGTACCTTTGTCTGTTTGTTTGTTTGTTTGTTTCCTTCCCCTATTTTTCTACTCATCCATCCATAAACTAGACAAAGGGGAGTGTGGTCCTTATGGCTTTCCCAATCCCACTGTCACCCCTCATAAGCTACATTTTTATACAATTGTCTTCGAGATTCATGGGTTCTGGGTTGTAGTTTGATAGTTTCAGGTATCTACCACCAGCTACCCCAATTCTTTAGAACCTAAAAAGGGTTGTCTAAATTGTGCGTAAGAGTGCCCACCAGAGTGACCTCTCGGCTCCTTTTGGAATCTCTCTGCCACTGAAGCTTATTTCATTTCCTTTCACATCCCCCTTTTGGTCAAGAAGATGTTCTCCATCCCACGATGCTGGTCTGTATTCCTCCCCGGGAGTCATATTCCACGTTGCCAGGGAGATTCACTCCCTTGGGTGTCTGATCCCATGTAGGGGGGAGGGCAGTGATTTCACCTTTCAAGTTGGCTTAGGTAGAGAGAGAAGGCCACATCTGAGCAGCAAAGAGGCATTCGGGAGGAGGCTCCTAGGCACAATTATAGGGGGGCCTAGCCTCTCCTTTGCAGCAACCGTCTTCCCAAGGGTAAATCCTGTGGTAGACGGCTCAACCCATCAAACCACCAGTCCATGTTTTCAAAACTGTAAACAATGTCACTCTTCTCACTATTTTTTTTGCTTTGGATTTCATAAAAATATGTTATTTGTGCTAGTATGTAATGGGTTTCTTATTGTTCTTTAAAATGAATTAGTAAAGAAATTTTTTTAATTTTAATTTTTAATACTATAAATTATGATAAATATAGCCCACATAAAGAACAAGTCTTTGGACTTTTCAATAAATTTTAAGAGTCAAAAGGGTTCTGAAACCAAAAAATATCATGTAATAAATCCTAACAGCAGATTTCAAACACCAAACAGCTGGAATTTTCCAAATGTTTCCGTGAGCCATGGAAACACACTTTACATTGTGATCCAGTACTCGTATACATACATAGACACATGTGTATACACACACACACACACACACACACACATAAAACTGAGGCAAAAGTTTCATGAAATAGTATTTATTTTTACATGTGAGGCATGCTTATATTTTCTACTCTGTTGCTTTTCTTTTTTAAATTGCTGGTCACAATGTGATAAATTGATTTCATAAGCCATGAAGTAGACCATTAGAACCACTCGAAGAGCATTTAAAGATACAGATTTCCAGGGTCTCAGAAATCTGAGATTCTGGTTTTAATGGATTAGAATAGAGCACAGTTATCTCTGTTTATTCCAAGTTATGGCATGAGAATCGCTGCACTAGTCTAGATTCTCGCTCCTCAAAGTGCAATCTTCATTCCACCAGCAATGACGTCATCTGGCAGCTTGTTAGAAATTCAGAATCTCGAGCCCCACCTCCAGGACTATCTAATCAGAATCTACATTTAACCAGATCCCCAGGTGATTTATATTTACATTAAAGTTTAGGAAACACTGACCCAGAAAAGCAGTTCTCAACGTTGGCTGCAAATTGAAATCACCTGAGAGCTCTAAAAATTACCTATGGCTGGATCCCACCCCAGGGATTGTGGTATGGTTGGCTTGGGGTGTGGCCTGCGAGTTTTTAAAGCTCTCCAGGTGATTCTCATGTTCAGCCAAGGCTGGGAAGCACTGCTCAAGAAATAGGGCCTTAGAAAGCCGGTTCCCCCAAATCCCAGTGGGGCTGGACTGCTGTAGGGGTCAACATAATCTAGTAGCTGTTGCCTTCGAAGCCCAAATCACAGGACTCCACCGAGAGAAGCAGCAAGAGGCTCAATGGTGATCCGTCTCCTCCTCCTCCTTTCTCCCTGTCTGCCAGAAATGGTAAGTTTCGTTTAAAAAGAGTGGCAATAGAGCACTGGAAAGAGAAATAGTGCTGTGGGTTTTTATTTCTAGTGTTGCTGGCACTGGGTGGATTGTTCAATCCTGAACTTACTGTCACTTTGAATGACGTCCGTCAGCTGTGAAGTGGAGATGATGGTGTTAACAAATTCTTACCAGTGACTCATTTGAGAGGTACAGTAAAAGGAAAGAGTCTTCCCATAATTCCATTCAAAGCAGTTTAAAATCTGCTCTGTAGAATGTCTTTTTTTCTTCCGAACTCTTAGTTTAAAATTATTTTATTTTATCAAAGCCATACATGCACATGGTTTAAAAAGTCAACTAATACTAACAGCAGCTTCTAAAAAGAAGCAAGCCCTGCTCTGCCCTGCCCATCTCCCTGATCAGCCGCCAGAGACAGTGAACCACTGCAGAGTATTTTAGTTGTTTCTTCTGGTATTTATTCCACAGTTTTAAATAAAGGTTTTACTGTCTCTTGATTTGCCTGTTTCAGAAATTGTCTTTTGACTTCCTAGTATGGTGGATGAGAATTTAGCTCTCTTACTCCCTCCTAGAATGCCTTTTTAAAATGGACCACTTGTAAAATGTTTTTATAGCAAACTCCATTTGAAACGAGATAAAAATATAAAATCCTCAAATTATGGAACATGCATTTCCCAGGATATTAGTTACTTAGCTCTAAAACAAATACCATGCAATGGATTTGCTTAAACAATGGGAATTCATAGGCTCATGGTTTGTTTTTTTAAAACAGTTTTATTCATACACCAAACAGTCCATCCAAAATGTACAGTCAATGGCTCCCAGTATAATCACAGAATTGTGCCTTTATCACCACAATCAATTTTAGAACATTTTCATTGCCCCCAAAAGAAAAATCCCTTACCCCTTGTCCTCCTCCCCCATTATTGACACTTAGCATTAGTGTGGTACCTTTTTTTACAACTTATGAAAGAATGTTATGTTACTGTTAACTATAGTACATGATTTGTATTTTTGTTGTATTTTTTCCCATATACCATCCTATTATTAACTCTTTATAATAGTAACATACATTTGTTCTAGTTCATGGAATTACATTCTTTTATTTGTGCAATTAACCGTCCACAACAGTGTTCACTCTGTTATACAGTTCTATGTTTCATCTTCTAGCTTTCTTTCTAGTAACATACATGACCCTGAACTTCCCCTTTCAACCATAATCACACCCATAATTCAGCACTGTTAGTTACACTCACAGTAATGTGCTACCATCCTTTATCCAGTTCCAAATATTTACAAACTTATTAAAAATTCTGAACAAATTATGCATCAGCTCCCTGTTCTCTGCCTTCATTCTATCTCCTGGTAACCTATACTCTAGATTTTAACTCCAAGAGTTTGCTCATTATGATTAGTTCATGTTAATGAGACCATACAATATTGGTCCTTTTATGTCTGGATTATTTCATTCAACATAATGTCCTCAAGGTTTATGCATGTTGTCACATGCATCAGGACTTCATTCCTTCTTACAGCTGAATAATATTCCATCGTATGTATATACCACGTTTTGTTTATCCATTCATCAGTTGATGGCCACTTGGGTTGTTTCCATTTTTTGGCAATTCCGAATAATGCCACTATGAACATTGGTGTGCAAATGTCTGTTCACATCCGTGCTTTCAGTCCTTCCAAGTACATACCTAGTGGTGGGATTGCCGGATCATATGGCAATTCTATACTTAGCTTCCTGTGTTCCACAGCGGCTGCACCATTTTACATTCCCACCAGCAATGAATGAGTGTGTTCCTATTTTTCCACATCCTCTCCAATACTTGTAGTTTGTAGTTTTTTGGTTGTTTTTTTTTTTTTTGGTAGTGGCCATTCTAGTAGGTGTGAAATGGTATCTCAGTTTTGATTTTCATTTCCTAATACCTACTGAAGTTGAACATCTTTTCATGTGCTTTTTAGTCATTTGTAGTTCCTCTTTGGAAAAGTGTCTATTCAAGTCTTCTGCCCTTTTAAATTGGGTTGTTTGTCTTTGTTTTTGAGTTGTAGGATTTCTCTATATATTCTGGATATTAAACCCTTATCAGATATGTGGTTTCCAAATATTTTCTCCCATTGAGTAGGCTGCCTTTTCACTTTCTTGACAAAGTCCTTTGAATCACAACATACTTAATTTTTTTAAATTCAATTTTATTGGGATTTTTTCACACACCATACAGTCATCCAAAGTGCACAATCAGTTGTTCACAGCACCACCATATAGTTGTGCTTTCATCACCACAATTAATTTTTTTTCAATTTTAGAACATTTTCATTATTCCAGAAAAGAAACAAAAAGAAAACTCAAATCCTCCTTCACCCCAACCCCCCCCCCATTATTGGCTCATAGTATTGGTATAGTACGTTTCAACAATGTATTTAATTTTAAAGAAGTCTCGATGATCTATTTCTTCTTTCATTGCTTGCGTTTTTTGCATAAAGCCTAAAATTGACAAACCCTTAACTAGACTGACAGAGAAAAAAAGAGAAAATATGCAAATACATAAAACCAGAAATGAGAGGGGGAGCATTATTACTTACACCAGAGAAATTTTAAAAATCATAAGAAGATACTATGAATAACTGTATGCCAACTATATGCCAACAATGAAGTGGACAATTTCCTAGAAACACATGAATGACCTACACTGACTCCAGAAGTAATAGGCCTCCACAAACAAATCACAAGTAAAGAGATCGAAATGGTCATCAAAAAACACCCCAACAATGAAAAGCCCAGGACCAGATGGCTTCACAGGTGAATTCTACCAATCATTCCAAGAATTAATACCAATCCTCCTCAAACTCTTCCAAAATATTGAAGAGGAACACTCAGTAACTAATTCTGTGAAGCCAGCATCACCCTACCAAAGCCAGATAAAGATACTACAAGAAAAGAAAATTACAGACCAATCTCTCTAATGAATATAGATGCAAAAATCCTCAACAAAAATACTAGCAAATCAAATCTAATAGCACATTAAAAAAAGATTTATATACACCATGATCAAGTGGTTTTTATCCCAGGTATGCAAGGGTGGTTCAACACAAGAAAATCAATTAATGTAATACACCACATCAACAAATCAAAGGAAAAGAACCACATGATTATCTTGATTGATGCAGGAAAGTTATTGGATGAAATCCAGCATCCTTTCTTAATAAAAACACTTTTAAAGATACTAATAGAAGGAAACTACCTCAACATGATAAAGGCTCACAGTTTTGAAGCTCAGAGAAAATCAAGGCATCAGCAAAGCTTTGCCTTGTCCCCAAAGACTGCAGCATTGTGGGGCTGGCTTCCAGCAATCCTTGATCCTTGTCTTCTCTGTCACATGATGATGCACATGGTGGCATCTTCTCCTTTCTCGTCCAGGTTCCATTGGCTTCCAGCTTCTGGCCGCTCTCACTGTGTCCTCTCCTGTGTCCAACGGCCTTTGCACACTTTAATGAATAACATTTTCAAAAGTCCTGCTTACAAACGGGTTCACACCCACAGGACCAGAGGTTGGGACCTGACCATGCCTTTCGTGGGAGACTTGATTCAGTCCCCTACACCTAGTTCACAGCATATCCTGAAATACAGAGAGTTGGGAATGTAACTCTCCGTCCCAATCACATTTTACACTTGCTGCACACATATACATACTCTAGATATTCTTTTGTCCCTCTCTATGTTGGTTTCTACTTTCCCAGTTAAAAATTCACAAAGGGATAAAATGAAAAAGCCCAAGACAACAGAACTTTCCAGAACTTTCTTTGTTGCTACCAGAAAATTATGCCTCACTAGCTGGGAAATAGAGAAGTTTAGTTTTGTATTTTAATCAGTGTTTCCATCAAACTCGTATCACACGAACAAGGAAATATCAATTTGAATTTTATGTCTTTAAATAAAAGCAGGCTTTGGGGCCAGGAACATCAGAAATTCTACTTAGATATCAGGCAGAAATTTCTAACATTACTTTTCAGAGGAAGAGACTGAAGGTTAGAGGCATCAATGACCTGTATGTGTGATATGTCTTTGTGAAACAGAAAAGAGACATAGACAGCATAGCAGTCCAGCGGAGATGAGACAGAAGACAGTCAGTAATAAGGGAAAAGTTTGTTGGTTTTGTAGATATTTCACCCAAATATATCACAAAATACAGAAAAGCAGCGTTGTTTTTAGCTGCTTGACATATCTATTACTTTTTTCTACATCTTTTAGCTGCATGTTAATTGTCATTTCATAGTTTGACAGTTTTGTTAAATCTTTTTTGTAGATAGAAAATAAAAAGATAATTAAGTCTCTCCTTTGGCATGGTTGATCAAAATTTGTTTTTTAAATTGGTAGAATGAAAAATAAACAAATGTGTCTTCACACAGATATACTTGCTGTTTGTAATACTGCTGTAGGCATGTGCAGTATATAAAAAGGGATTCTAATAAATTCTATTTAGTGGATTCCTATTTATTAAAAAAAGCACGGTGCATTTATAATTGTATATGTTGCATTATCAAGTATATCAAGTATATAGAGAGAATCTCCATTTTGATAGATACTGATGAGACCTGAATCCTCTGCTAACAATTTTATGTATCTGATAATTTGACATTTTTGCAAAGCCTAGCTTCTGGTTCCATACATTTCAAGCCTTGCTTTTCCTGTTATTTCCAGTGACAGGTGTCCTAAGACACATTCACACTGAGGTGAGGTCTCTGGCCCTGCACCTTTGTGTTACAAATCACATGACCCTGTAACACAGAGCCGGGACTCTCCCAGGGCCTTGGCAGGCGCTCTGAAGCTTAAACTTCCTCAGCTTCCTGGTAGATCACCCTCAGATGATGAAGAAGTGATTTGATCCACCATAAACACTATTTATAATGGGTAAATACAAGCCTGAAGTCAGCGCATCACTTTTCTGACTTCTTTCCTATTTCAGACTAGCCCTTGTGTTTCTCTCCTCCAAAGGACATGTTACCATTTTAGTTAATCTAAAAATAATGAAAAAAGTTTTGAAAGAACTTCAGTGTCTAATGCCTATATTTTTCTCATGCCCTTTTGAAGAGATCATGCTTGCCCCATGATTATAAATCTTAAGTTTCCTGGAAAAAAAAAATAGTCCCTTTGTAAACTAAAATGCCTTTATTTCTTTAGTAAATCAAAAGTGAAAAATGTCTTATGATGGTATATTCCAGAAATGTCACCTCCTCGAACATAAGGAAATAACTTTTCTTGATACACAAATACTAGAAGCCCAAGACAATATAGGGGATATATATCCACATAAATATTACAGAGTTATATGCTATATCTCTCTATAATCAAAGATAAATATGCTTAATTTATCTTATAAACCTATTATAATTTTATCTTTTATTACAGAAGTTACAGGTTTACAGAAAACTCATCCGCAAAAACATAAAATACATAAAATCCCATATACCACCCTATTATTAACACCTTGCACTAGTGTGGTGTATTTGTTAGAGTTCATTAAAAAAATTGTAATAATTGTGCTATTAACCATAGTCCATTGTTTACAATAAGGTTCATTATGTTGTACAGTACTATGTGTTTAAGATTTTTATTCTAGTGACATACATATGACATAATTTCCCTTTTTAATCACATTAATATCTATAATTTAATGCTGTTAATTACATTCACAGTGTTGTGTTACTATCACCATAATCCATTACCAAAACTTTATAATCAAACCAAAAAGAAACTCTATGCAATGCAAGCATTAATTCCCTATTCCCTACCCCCAACCCAGCATCTGGTAAACCATACTACAGAATCTAATTCCATGAGTTTCCTTATCAGTGAGATCATACAATGTTTGTCCTTTGTATCTGGCTTATTTCACTTAACATGATGTCGTCAAGGTTCATCCACGTGTCGCATATATTGGGATTTCCTTCCTTTTTACAACTGAATAATATCTCATTGTTAATTTATACACCACATTTTATTTACCCATTCATCAACTGATAGACATTTGGGTTGCTTCCAACTTTTGGCAATTGTGAATAATGCTGCTATGAACATCAGTGTCCAGATATCTGTTCAAGTTTCTGCTTTCAGTTCTTTCGGGTATATCCCTAGAAGTGGAATTGCCAGGTCATATGGTAATTCTAAACAAAACTTTCCGAGGAACTGCCAAACTGTCTTCCACAGTGGCATTTTATATTGCCACCAGCAATGAATGAATGTTCCTATTATTCCACATCCTCTCTGTGCTGGTTTGGATGTATTATGGCTCCCAAAACACCATTATCTTTGATGCAATCTTGTGGAGGGAGACTGTATTAGCGCTGATTAGGTTGGAACCTTTTGACTGAATGTTTCCATGGAGATATGACCCATCCAACTGTGGGTGATGACTTTGATTGGACAATTTCTATGGAGGTGTTACCCCACTCATTCAGGATGGGTTTGAATCAACTCACTGGAGCCACATAAATGAGCTGACAAACAGAAGGAATTCAGTGTAGCTGTGAGTGACATTTTAGAGAGCAACTGAGAGTGACATTTTGGAGGAGCTGCAGCTTACAGAGATTGCAACCCAGGAGCAAGCAGATGCCTAGAGAGGAATGTCCTGGGAGAAAGCCGTTTTGAAACCAGAACTCCGGAACACACACCAGCCACGTGCCTTCCCAGCTAACAAAGGTTTTCCAGACGCCATTGGCCACCCTCCATTGAAGTTACCCTATCGTTGATGACTTATCTTGGACACTTTATGGCCTTAAGACTAACTTTGAACCAAATAACCCCCCTTTTTAAAAGCCAATCCATTTCTGGTATTTTGCAAAAAGGCAGCATTAGCAAACCAAAACACCCTCCAATGCTTGTAATTTAATAGGTTTTTTTTTTTTTTTAAATAGTAGCTGTTCCAGTGTGCTAATGCTGCCATTATGTAAAATACCAGAAATGGACTGGCTTTTATAAAGGGGGTTTATTAAGTTACAAGTTTACAGTTCTAAGAGTCCAAACTAAGGCATCAACAAGATGATACTATCACTGAAAAACAGCTGATGGCATCCAGAACACTTCTCTTAGCTGGGAAGGCACGTGGTTGGCATCTGCTGTTCTTTTGCCCCCAGGTTGTATTTCAAATGGCTTTCTCCAAAGTGTCTCTGGGCCTCTCTTAGCTTCTCTGGGGCAAATTCTGGGTTTCATCTCTTAGTTTAGCATCTCCAAACGTCCTTCTGTCTGCATCTCTGACAATCTCTAAAGTGTCAGCAAGCATCTGGGCCTTGGCTTAGCATATCCCAGGGTGTTTTCATCTCTCTGTTCTCTGTGTGAGATACCCCCACCCCCTTTTTTTAAAATTTTTAATGCATTTTTTTATTGTGAACTTAAACATATAAACATAACAGTGATAACTTTCAAAGTATGATTTAACAAATAGAGAGCAAATTTCAAAGACTGTAATATGTTACAGTTCCACAATTTCAGTTATTTCCATTATTGTAAAATATAACATATATACAAAAGGTGGTAACTTTCAAAGTACAGCTCAACGGTTTATATAGGTAATTTCAAAAAGTGTTAAGGTGTTACATTTCCACAGTTTCAGTTGTTTCCTTGTTGTGAAATATAAGATATATACAGAAAGTGATAACTTTCAAAGCACAATTCAATGAATAGCTATAGAGCAAATTTCAAAGAATGTTATAGGTTACAGTTCCACCATTTCAGTTATTTTCTTCTAGCTATTCTAATACCCTAGCATCTAAAAAATATGTGTGTGTGTGTGTGTGTGTGTGTGTTCTGGTTTGCTAATGCTGCTGTTATGCAAAATACCAGAAGTGGATTGGCTTTTATAAAGGGGGTTTATTTGGTTACAAATTTGGAGTCTGAAGGCCATGAAAATGTCCAAATTGAGGCAACAGCACAAGTATACCTTCACTGAAGGAAGGCCAGTGGTGTCCATAAAACCTCTGTTAGCTGGAAAGGTACAGGGATGGTGTCTGCTTGCTCTCAGGTTGTGTATCAAAATGGCATTCTCCAAAATGTCAGCATCAGCTTTCAATGACTGTCTTCAAAAATGTCTTTCTAAAAATATAAATAGGGATAAAAGGGCTGGAGAAAACATGGAGAGAAGGATGTACATATTTACTGCTAGTTAGGAGGCAGAATGGTGTAGCCTTTCTGGAGGACAGTGTGGTGGTTCCACAGGAAACTAAGTATGTGGCTGCCATAAGGTCATGCAACCCCATTAGGGGGCATATACTCGGAACATCTGAGAGCAGGGACATGAATGGACATTTGCACACTGATGTTCTTGGAGGCAGTATTCATGATTTGCAGTGAGTGGAGGTGGCCTAAGGGTACACTGACCGAGGAACAGAATGGTGAACTGTGGTGTACGCATACAGTGGAATATTGAGCAACTGCGAGATGGAGTGAAGCTGTGAGACACACAAGGAGGTGAATGGATCCTGTAGACAACGTTTTGAGTGAACTATGCCAGAAACAAAGGCAAGCACTATAATGCCTCACCAATGTGGACTAACTACAATGTGTAAACTCATAATTGAATCTTAGAGCACAGCTTATCAGGGGGACACTTATTGTAATGGTCCCTAGATTATAAGCTCTTACAGCAGTCAAATCTATTCCTGAATTGTAATGGCTGTCTCCAAACTCTGAGATGCTGATCCCTTTGTGTACAACCTGATTGATCACTGGAACTTTTGGTATCTGTGTGACACTTGAAACTCAGAGCTAGAGTTTGGCAGATACGAATGTCAGTATTAGCACATACAACAATGGTTAAATAAGCTGAAAAAGAGTCCAGACTTCAATTAGAGATATGAATGAAGCAGATCTAGTTACGACTAGTGCAAATTAGGCCAAAGGGTAAAGGATGATACTGACTGTGTTTTAAAACTTCATCTTCCATATGAGACCAACGGAAGAGATGTTTATTTGCTGCAGGATCTATATTTCCTAAACACTTTAGCTCATACATTCTGTTCAAATACCATAATTACATGGAACTTTGAATAGGAAGTGAGACGTAATAGGTTTGTATAGGTTAGTGTGAAATAGTGACACATCCCAAAGTAATTTGGGCAGAGAATAAGAATATATATGCAGGGCCCCCCTGAGGAGCTGGGGGAAAATGCTGAGGTGTTGGACTTCCTCACCTGGATTGTTGCTGTTGTTCTCACAAACACTGAGGACTGGAGGTTTGGTATACCGAGTCCTCTATCTTGGGACTTGCCCTTATGGAACTTGTTACTGCAGAGGAGAGGCTAAACTTGCTTATAATTGTGCCTACAAGTCTCCCCCTGAGTACCTCTTTGTTGCTCAGATGTAGCCCTCTCTCCCTAGCTAACCCAACTCAGCAGGTGAACTCACTACCCTCCCCCCTACATGGGATCTGACTCCTATGGGTGTAAATCTCCCTGGCAACAGGATATGACTCCTGAGAATGAATCTGGACCCAACATTGTGGGATTGAGACCATCTTCTTGACCAAAAGGGGGATGCGAAATGAAACAAAATAAAGTTTCAGTGGCTGAAAGATTCTAAATGGATTTGAGAGGTCACTCTGGTGGACATTCTTACACACTATATAGCTAACACTTTTTAGGTTTTAAGGTATTGGAATAGCTAGAAGTAAATACCTGAAACTATTAAACTGCAACCCAGTAGCCTTGATTCTTGAAGACAATTGTATAACAATGTATATTACAAGGGGTGACAGTGTGATTGTGAAAGCCTTGTGGATCACACTCCCTTTATCCAGTGTATGGATGGATGAGTAGAAAAATGAGGACAAAAACTAAATGAAAAATAGGGTGGGGAGGGGGATGATTTGGGTATTCTTTTTTACTTTTATTTTTTATTCTTATTTTTACTTTTTCTGGTGTAAGGAAAATGTTCAAAAAATAGATTGGGGTGATGAATGCACAACTAGATGATGATACTGTGAACAATTGTTTCTACACCGTGGATGATTGTGTGATATGTGAATGTATCTCAATAAAACTGAATTTTTAAAAGAAAAGGTCTTTCTAAGCCACAGCTAGCTTCTGGGCCTGTGTGGCTTTTTTTTTTTAAATGCAATTTTATTGAGATATAATCACATAATATACAATCATTCAAAGTGTGCAATCAGTTGTTCAGAGTATTGTCATATAGTTGTGCTTTCATCACCACAGTCAAACTTTGAACATTTTCATTACTCCAAAAAATAAAATGAAAATTAAAATAAAAGAGAATATCCAAAACATCCCATTCCCTATCTCCCCTCATTGTTCATTTACTTTTTTTAATACAGTTTATTTGAGATGTATTCACACACCCTACAGTCATCCACAGTGTACAGTTATTCACAGCATCATCATACATTTGTACATTCATCACCAGAATCAATTTTTGAACATTTTCCTTACTCCAAAACAAAAACAAAAGCAAAAACGACCACCTGAATCTTTCCATCCCCTTCTTCCCACTCTACTCTTCATCTAATTTTTGTCCCCCCTTTTCCGCTCATCTGTCTATACACTGGATAAAGGGAGTAGAAGCCACAAGTTTTCACAATCACACAGTCACACTGTGCAGTCTACATAGTTATACAATCATCTTCAAGAATCAAGGTCACTGGGTTGCACTTGACAGCTTCAGGTATTTCCTGCTAGCATTCCAGCACAGCAAAGACTAAAAGGTGATATCTATATAACACCTAGGAATATCCTCCAGAGTGACCTCTCAACTCCATTTGAAATCTCTCAGCCACTGGAACCCTACTTTGCTGCATCTCTCTTGCCCCTTTTGGTCAAGAAGATCCTCTCAATTCCACAGTGCTGGGTCCAGGCTCATCTCCAGGAGTCTTTTTCTGCATTGCCAGAGGGATTTACACCCCTGGGTGTCATGTCCCACGTAGCAGGGAGGGCAGTGAGTTCACCTGCCGAGTGGGCTTAGAGAGAGAGGGGGCCACATCTGAGCAACAAAGATGCTCTCTGGGGGTGGGGGGGACTCTTAGGCACAATTATAAGTGGGCTTAGCCTCTTCCTTGCAGCAATTAGCCTCACAAGGGAAAGCCCCCAGATCGAGGGTTTGGCTCACTAAATTGGCAGTCCTCAATGTTTGCGGGAAAATCAGCAATAGCCCAGGGGGGGATGTCCAGCACTTCCACATTTCTCCCCAGCTCCTGGGGGGCGGAGTGCAAATACACTTATACTCTCTGCCCATATCACTTTGGGATGTGTCGGGATTTCACCCCAGCCTGTACAAACTCACCAAATCCCACTTCCCATTCACCGCTCCCTGCACCTATGGATTGTACACGTTAGATTATCTAGTGAGCTACAGAAAATTCAGATCCCGCACTAGATAAACATCTCCCTTGGTCTCACACATAAGTTATAGTTATAAAACCCAGTCAGTATTGTCCTTTACCCTCGGGACTGATTTGCTAACCAGATCCTCTTCATTCAAATCACTAATTAAAGTCTGAATTCTGTGAGATACGTTTAAAGGACTCCAGTAAACTAATCAATACCTACCCTGAATGGGTGGGGTCAAATCTCCATGGAAACATTCAATCAAGAGGGTGTACTGTAATAAAAAAGATTAATAAATCTGCCCCTACAAAATTGCATTAAAGAATATGGTTTTTGGGGGGACAAAATAAATCCAAACTGGCACCGTAGCCATTTTAGTTGGTGTGAAATAGTATCTTACTGTGGTTTTCATTTGTACTTCCCTAACAGCTAATGATGTTAAGAATTGTTTATGTGCTTTTTGGCCATTTGTATATCCTCTTTCTAGAAATGTCTATTCAATTCTTTTGCCCAGGTTTAATTTGAGTTGTTTGTTTTTTTATTGTTGACTTGTAGGTTTTCTTTATATATTCTGCATACTAAACCCTTATCGGATTTGTGGCTACCAAATATTTTCTCCCATTGAGTAGGTTGTGTTTTCACATTAATGATAAAGTCCCTTGCACAAATGTTTTAAATTTGGTGAGGCCTCATTTATCTATTTTTTTCTTTTGTTGCTTTTGCTTTGGGAATAAAGTCTAAGAAACCATTGTCCAACACAAGATCCTGAATTGCTTCCCTACACTTTCTTCTAAGAGTTTTATGGTCCTGGTTCTTATATTTAGGTCTTTGATTCATTTTTTTTTAATTGGTCTTTATATCTACCATGTGATCTTTTTTTTTTTTTTCATTTTTATTGAGATTGTTCAGATACCATGCAATTATCCAAAGATCCAAAGTGTACAATCACTTGCCCCTGGGTACCCTCATACAGCTGTGCATCCATCACCACACTTAATTTTTGTTCAATTTTTAGAAACTTTTCATTACTCCAGACAAGAAATAAAGTCAAAGATGAAAAAAGAAAAAAAGAAAAGGAAACTCTAAACCTCCCCTATCCCTAACCAACCCCCCTCAATTGTTGACTCCTAGTATTGATATAGTACGTTTGTTACTGTTTATGAAAAAATGTTGAAATACTACTAACTGTAGTATATAGTTTGTAATAGGTATATAGTTCTTCCCTATATGCCCCTCTATTATTAACTTCTAATTGTATTGTCATACATTTGTTCTGGTTCATGAAGTGATTTCTAGTATTTGTACAGTTGATCATGGACATTGCTCACCATAGGATTCAGTTTTATACATTTCCATCTTTTGACCTCCAACTTCCCTTCTGGTGACATATATGACTCTGAGCTTCCCCTTTCCACCTCATTCACACACCATTCGGCACTGTTAGTTATTCTCACATCTTGCTACCAACACCCCTGTTCATTTCCAAACATTTAAGTTCATCCTAATTGAACATTCTGTTCATACTAAGCAAGAGCATCTACATTTCTTCCACAAGGCAGGAGGGAGAGTCAAAGAAGGTAGAGAGGCAAAAGAAAGAGGAAACAAAAAAAAAAAATGACAGCTAGGAAGCAGCAAAAGGAAAAATAACCTTAAATCAAAGTAGAATAAAGAATCAGACAACACCACCAATGTCAAGTGTCTAACATGCCTCCCCTATTCCCCCCTCTTATCTGCATTCACCTTGGTATATCACCTTTGTTACATTAAAGGAAGCATAATACAATGATTCTATTAGTTACAGTCTCTAGTTTATGCTGATTGCATCCCTCCCCCAATGCCTCCCCATTTTTAACACCTTGCAAGGTTGACATTTGCTTGTTCTCCCTCGTAAAAGAACATATTTGTACATTTTATCACAATTGTTGAATACTCTAGATTTCACCAAGTTACACAGTCCCAGTCGTTATCGTTCCTCCTTTCTTGTGGTGTCTCACATGCTCCCCATCTTTCTCTCCCAACCGTATTCATAGTTACCTTTGTTCAGTGTACTTACATTGTTGTGCTACCATCTCCCCAAATTGTGTTCTAAACCACACACTCCTGTCTTCTATCACCCTGTAGTGCTCCCTTTAGTATTTCCTGTAGGGCAGGTGTCTTGTTCACAAAGTCTCTCATTGTCTGTTTGTCAGAAAATATTTTGAGCTCTCCCTCATATTCGAAGGACAGCTTTGCTGGATACAGAATTCTTGGTTGGTGGTTTTTCTCTTTCAGTATCTTAAATACATCACACCACTTCCTTCTTGCCTCCATGGTTTCTGCTGAGAGATCCGCACATAGTCTTATGAAGCTTCCTTTGTATGTAATGGATTGTTTTTCTCTTGCTGCTTTCAGGATTCTCTCTTTGTCTTTGACATTTGATAATCTGATTATTAAGTGTCTTGGCATAGGCCTATTTATATCTCTTCTGTTTGGAGTACGCTGCGCTTCTTGGATCTGTAATTTTATGTCTTTCATAAGAGATGGGAAATTTTCATTGATTATTTCCTCTATTATTGCTTCTGCCCCCTTTCCCTTCTCTTCTCCTTCTGGGACACCAATGATACGTACATTATTGTACTTTGTTTCATCCTTGAGTTCCCGGAGACGATGCTCATATTTTTTCATTCTTTTCTCCATCTGCTCCTTTGCATGTAGGCTTTCAGGTGTTTTGTTCTCCAGTTCCTGAGTGTTTTCTTCTGCCTCTTGAGATCTGCTGTTGTATGTTTCCATTGTGTCTTTCATCTCTTGTGTTGTGCCTTTCATTTCCATAGATTCTACTAATAGGTTTTTTGAACTTTTGATTTCTGCCGTATACATGTCCAGTGCTTCCTTTACAGCCTCTATCTCTTTTGCGATATCTTCTCTAAACTTTTTGAATTGATTTAGCATTAGTTGTTTAAATTCCTGTATCTCAGTTGAAGTGTACATTTGTTCCTTTGACTGGGCCATAACTTTGTTTTTCTTATGTAGGTTGTAATTTTCTGTTGTCTAGGCATGGTTTCCTTGGTTATCCAAATCAGGTTTTCCCAGACCAGAACAGGCTCAGGTCCCAGAGCAAAGAAATATTCAGTATCTGGTTTCCCTGAGGGTGTGTCTTAGAAAATTGCTCCATCCTTTGATGCCTCAGGTCACTGTGCTTTTCTGCCCAGCAGGTGATGCCTGTTAGCCTATAATTCTTGACTGGTGTGAGGAGGTATGGCCGTGTTCCCCCAGGCTCTGGGGTCTGGTTCTGAATGGAAAGGGCCCCACCCCTTTCCTCCTAGAGAAGACAGAACCCCCAGGTGGAGGTCATTAGCATTTCAATGGTCTCTCTCTCTCTGCTTGTGCTGTCTCCACCCTTCCCAGAGTCACAGCTCTGGAAACTTAAAATGACTGGGGCTTTCTCCACTGAGCCAAAAAAGAAACAGATAGTCCCCTTCAGACCCAGTCAAGGCGACCCTCCGGCTCTCCCAGGTCAGTCGTCACCCAAAGCCTCTGTCTGTTTTTTGGGGATGCGTACCTGTAGTGAGCAGTTCACACTCGCTACTTAAAACCCCAGTTGGAGCTCAGCTGAGCCATATTCGCTTGCTAGGAGAGAGCGTCTCTCTGGCACCACGTGGCTCCGCAGCTTGGGCTATGGGGGAGGGTGTCTCCCGACCTGGTTCCGCAGGTTTTACTTACAGATTTTATGCTGTGTTCTTGGGCATTCCTCCCAATTCAGGTTGGTGTATGATGAGTGGATGGTCTCGTTTGTCCCCCCGCAGTTATTCTGGATTATTTACTAGTTGTTTCTGGTTTTTTGTAGTTGTTCCAGGGGGACTACTTAGCTTCCACTCCTCTCTATGCCGCCATCTTGCCCGAGCCTCTAGGTCTTTGATTCATTTTTAATTAATTTTTGTATATGATGTTAGATTGGGGTTCCTCTTCATTCTTTTGCATGTGGGCATCCAGTTCTCCTAGCACTATTTATTGAAGAGACTATTCTTTACCAGTAGAGTGGACTGAACAGCCTTGTCAAAAATCAAGTGGCCATAAATATAAGGGTCTATCTCTGAACTCTCAATATAATTCTATTGCTCTATATATGTATCCTTGTGCCAGTAGCATGATGTTTTGACTACTGTAGCTTTGTAATAGGTTTTAAAGTAAGGAAGTGTGAATCTTCCAATTTTATTTTTCTTTTTCAAGATGGTTAAGCTATATGGGGTCACTTACCCTTCCAAATAAATTTGATGATTGGCTTTTCCATTTCTGCAAAGAATGCTGTTGGAATTTTGATTGGAATTGTGCTGAATCTGTAAAGCATTTTGGGTGTAATTCACACCTTAATATTTAGTCTTCCAATCCATAAGCATGGAATGTCCTTCCATTTATTTAGGTCTTCTTAGATTTCTTTAAGCAAAGTTTTGTAGTTTTCCATGTATAACTCCCTTACATCCTTGGTTAAATTTATTCCTATATATTTGATTCTTTTAGTTCTGACTGTAAATGGAATTTTTCTTTATTTTCTCCTCAGATGGCTCATTACTAGTGTATAGAAACACTACTGATTTTGGTGTGTTGATCTCATACCCTGCCACTTTGCTGAATTCATCTATTAGCACTAGGAGCTTTGTCATAGATTGTTTGAACTTTCTATGTATAGGATCATGTCATCTGCAAATAGTGAAAGTTTTACTTCTTTCTTTACAATTTGTATGCTTTTTATTTCTTTTCTTGCCTAATTGCTCTGGCTAGAACTTCCAATATAATGTTGAATAACAGTGGTGACAGTGGGCATATTTGTCTTGTTCCAGATCTTAGAGGAAAAGCTTTCAGTATTTCACCATTGAGTATGATGTTAGCAGTGGGTTTTTCATATACGTCCATTATCATGTTTCAGAAGTTTACTTCTATTCCCATTTTTCTAAGTGTTTTTATTTAGGAAGGATGCTGGGTTTTGTCAAATGCCTTTTCTGCATCAATTGATAATGATATAGTTTTTTCCCTTCATTTGGACAATGTTGTGTATTAATTAATTTTCTCATGTTGAACCACCTTTGCATACCATAATATAATTATTTTAATGTGATGTTGGATTTGATTTGCTAGAATTTTATTGAGGATTTTTGCATCTATAGTCATAAGAGATTGGTCTCTAATTTTCTTTTCTTGTTATATCTTTATCTGGCTTTGATATTAGGGTGATATTGGCCTCATAGAATGAGTTAGGTAGTTTTCCCTCCTGTTCAATTTTTTGGAAGAGTTTGAGCAGAATTTTTTATTAATTCTCTTAGAATCTTTGGTAGAATTCAGCTGTGAAGCCATCTGATCCTGGGCTTTTCTTTGTTGGGAGGTTTTTGTTTTTGTTTTCTCCCACTCATTATTTTTAATTCGGTTTTATTAAGATATAGTCACGTACCATACAGTCATCCATGGTGTACAATCAACTGTTCACAGTACTATCATATAATTGTGCATTCACCACCCCAATCTATTTTTGAACATTTTCCTTACACAAGAAAGAATCAGAATAGGAATAAAAATAAAAGTATAAAAGAACACCCAAATCATCCTCCCCATCCCACCCTATTTTTCATTTAGTTTTTGTCCCCATTTTTCTACTCATCCATCCATACAATGGATAAAGGGAGTGCGATCCACAAGTTTTCACAATCACACTGTCACCCCTTGTAAGCTACATTGTTATACAATCGTCTTCAAAAGTCAAGGCTACTGGATTGCAGTTTGGTAGTTTCAGGTATTTACTTCTAGCTATTCCAATACATTAAAACCTAAAAAGGGTTATCTATGTAGTACGTAAGAACGTCCACCAGAGTGACCTCTCGATCCATTTGAAATCTCTCAGCCACTGAAACTTTATTTTGTTTCGTTTTGCATCCCCCTTTTGGTCCAGAAGATGTTCTCAATCCCATGATGCCAGCTCCAGATTCATCCCCGGGAGTCATATCCTGTGTTGCCAGGGAGATTTACATCCCTCAGAGTAAGGTCCCACATAGTGGGGAGGGCAGTGAGATCACCCACCAAGGTGGCTTAGTTAGAGAGGGAGGCCACATCTGAGCAACAAAGAGGCACTCAGGGGGAGACTCTTAGGCACAACTATAAGCAGGTTTAGCCTCTCCTTGCAGCAACAAGCTTCACAGGGGCCAGCCCGAAGACAGGGGGCTCAGCATGTCAAGCCGTCAGTCCCCAATATTTGTGAGAACATCAGCAACAATCCAGCTGAGGAAGTCCAACACCTCCGCATCCTCCCCAGCTCCTCAGGGGGTCCCAAATATATATTTTTATTCTCCGCCCAAATTACTTTGGGATCTGTTGATATTTCGCTCTAACCTATACAGACCTACCACATCTCACTTCCTATTCAAGGTTCCATGTAATTGTGGTGTTTGAACAAACTGACTGTAGAAGTTATATTATTTAGAAAAATAGATCCTACACGAAATAAATGTTTCTTCCCTTGGTCTCACATGGAAGTTGAAGTTGTAACACACAGTTAGTTCCAACCTTTCCTCTTTGGCCTAATATGCCCTAGACTTAACCAGATCTGTTCATTCATATCACTAATTGAAGTCTGGGCTCTTTTTCAGCTTTTTTTTTTTTTTAACCATTGCTGTATGTGTTAATATGGACATTCATATCTGCCAAGCTCTAGCTCTGAGTTTCAGGTGTGTTGGGAGGTTTTTGAAAACTGATTCAATCTTTACTTTTAATTGGTTGTTGAGATCTATTTCTTCCAGAGTCAGTGTAGGTTGTGTTATGGGAATTTGCCCATTTCATCTAGGCCATCTAATTTGTTGCCCTATAGTTGTTCATAGTATCCTCTCATAAACCTTTTTATTTCTATGGGGTCAGTAGTAATGTCCATCTGCTCATTTCTGATTTTATTTGCATCTTTTTTTTTCTTTGTCAGTCTAGCTAAAGGTTTTGTCAATTTTATTGATCTTTTCAAAGAACCAACTTTTGGTGTTTTTTGTTCCTTATTTCATTTATTTCTGCTCTAATCTTAGTTATTTCTTTCCTTCTTGCTTTGTTTTAGTTTGCCATTCTTTTATTAGGTCCTCTAGGTGTGCAGTTTGGTCTTTGATTTTAGCTCTTTCATCTTTCCTAAAGTAAGCACTTAGGTCTATAAATTTCCCTCTGAGCACTGCCTTCACTGCACCCCATATGTTTTGATATGCTGTGTTCTTGTTTTCATTCATCTCAAGATATGTACTGATTTCCCTGTGATTTCTTCTTTGACCCATTGATTAAGAGTATGTTGATGTCTATATAGTTGTGGATTTTCCAATTTTCTGCCTGTTATTGTTTTCCATCTTCATTCCTTTGTGGTCAGAGAAGGTACTTTGTATAATTTCAATCTTTTAAAATTTTTTTGAGCTATATTTCTGACCCAACACATGGTCTGTTCTGCAGAAAAATCCATGTGCACTTGAGAAGAATGTATAGCCTGCTGTTTTGGGTCACAATGTTCTGTATGTCTGTTAGGTCTAGTTCATTCATCATATTATTCAAGTTCTGTTTTCTTATTTATCTTCTGTTTAGATGTTCTATCTATTGATGAAAATGGTGTACTGAAGTCTGAAACTATTATTTTAAATGTGTATTTCTCCCTTCAGTTTTGCCCGCGTTTGCCTCATGTATTTTGGAGCACCGTGGGTAGGTGCATAAATATTTATGATTGTTATTTCTTCTTGGTGGATTGACCCTTTTATTAATATTTAGTGTCCTTGTTTGTCCTTTATATCAGCTTTTGAGTTAAAGTCTATTTTTTTCTGATATTACTATAGCTACCACAGCTCTTTTTTTTTTGGTTACTATTTGCATGGAATATCTTTTTCCAGCCTTTCACTTTCAACCTGTTTGTGTCTTTGGATCTAAGGTCTCTTGTAAGCAACATATAGTTGGATCATGCTTTTTATCCATTCTGCCAATCTATGTCATTTGATTGGGGAATTTTACTTCTCCTCTTCACTCTGTGCCCCCTTTATATTACATTTTCCAATTCTGGGACCCATCCCTGACTTATAGCAGTTCAGTCCCCCCCCTCCCTTTTTTTCCCATGAGGCTTTTCTGCCTTCAGTTACTTCCCAATTAGGGTATCCTGCTCTGGGCAGTCAAATTGGGTCAACCCAAAAAGGTCTATTCTTTCATGTAGGTAATGAAGCAATCAGAATCTGGGCTGAGCGTGTGCACCTCTTGCCAACAGTTCTTCCACAGTCCCTTTTATTTCCTGGGATCCTTTTTGTAGTACACACTGTAGTCAGCCTGGGTGTCTGTGGACTTGGTTCCCTGTGCCTGGATATGCATGAGGTTCTACCTCACTGCTGTCAGTGCCTCTACTGTCTGCGTCTGTGGCAGGAGGTACTAGGCCATGCTGTGTGTGTGTGACTCTTACACTGTGTGGGACCAAGTGAGGGGGAGGGGTTCAGACTGGCAGGTCCAGGTCAGATCACCTACCATTTTTGATGATGATTCTTTTTAATTCAGCATTTGTCGAGTCTTCCTCTAGGCTCTATTGTCTTCCCAAGTAGGATTTGTCTTTTTATTAGTTGCTTCTGAGAGGAGACTTTTCCAGTGGATGTCTTGTCACCATGTTGAGGACATTTATAATTTTATTTTGAGTTAATATCACTGGAAAAAATTCTTTAAGGAATGGCATTCAGTAATAACACTACATTATGGTAATATGAATAATACATTAAACTCTAAGCTGTGCACAGAATGGTACCCAAGAGTATTTTTAAATTGTTCTACCTCAATAAAAACACAACTACCTCAACTTCCAATTTAAAAAAACAATCCTAGCTCTCTCTTCCATCCTTTACCTTTACCAGGAGCTTCTTTTAAAAGCAACCATCACATACATGGTTAGAATGAATACACATTTCACCCAAATACCTAAAAGAACAAAAAGCCCAAAGATGTGTAACATTATCAGAGGCAACATAAAATTTGGCCTGAGGAGCTGTTTTTTGCCTCCTTATTTTATAAAACACTCTGATCATCACTGGAGATGAAAAGATTTGTTGGAGCCTCATAATTAATGTACCTAGAATAAGAAGACTAAAACAACATTACCTCATGCTCCAAAAACAAATATTGTTTGGGATTATGAAAACAGTATTTGTTGAAAGGAGACATTACTGAAAAATAGAAACAACTTGGAAAGAAAAACTAAGGAAGAAGTACATGGATTAGCCTTTACTGATTTCAAGGTACCTGTAAGTCTTCTGTTCTGTGTAGAACTTTGGTAAAAGTATTTTACATGCAATGATTATACCTAACATTCAAGAGAGCAGCTCATTATCCTCTTTCCCTGCAAAATATTTGAATATGGGTAAGTACCCGATGATTAGCACAATGGCTTGGACTTCAGGATCTCAAGTGTTGGATATGAAACAAAATTACAAACATAATATGATTTCCTAACTTTATTGTGTGGTTACAGAGGACATGAAAACTGGTTTCATGAGTTGGGACTTGGTGTGAAAAACATCCAATTCCCCAAGTTCTTCCATGTTTCTGTAGGTTTCACAGTGCTGGGCTTTCCATCTTTGTCCATCTTTCACCAAATCGCTGAGTTTAAGAAATCAAGGAGTGCAGCATGGTTTCATGAATTAGAATAAATTCATTACTTGCTAATGATAAATTCATTCCTTTCATTTTCTTCATATTTACAGTATGCTGGGGACTGAGGATAAAGGCATGTGTAGGTCCCAACCTCTGGTCCTGTAGGTGTGAACCCATTTATAAAATAGGGCTTTGAAGATGTGGTTAAAGGGTACCTGAACTGAATGAGGGTGAGCCTGAATCCAAGGTGGCTGCAGTTCTTGTAAGCAAAGGCCATTGGACATAGGAGAGGAGTCATGGGGAGCAGCTAGAGAAGCTGGAGGTTAACAGAACCCAGAAAAGAAAGATGATGTTGCCATGTGTATTGTCATGTGACTGAAAAGCTAAGGAACAGGGATCACTGGCAGCCAGCCCCAGAACACCACAGCCTGGGGACAAAGCATCATCTTGCTGGTGCCTGGATTTTGGACTTCTATTCTCAAAACCATGAGTCAATAAGCTTCTCTTGTTTAGCCAACCCACAATATGGCATTTCTTTCAGCAGCTGAGAAACCAAGACAGTTTTTGGTTCAAGGAAGTGTGGTGCTTCTATGACTAATACTTAAACATGTGTAAATGGCTTTGGAATTGGGTAATGGGTAGAGGCTGGAAGAATTGTGAGGCATTTGACAGATAAAGCCTAGATTGTTTTGAAGAGACTGTTGGTAGAAATATGTACATTAAAGGTACTTCTGATGAGGACTTAGAAGGAAATGAAGAGTGTGCTATTGGAAACTGGAAGACAGGCAATCCTTGTTTTATAGTGCAGAGATCTTGGTAAAATTGTGTTCTGATTATTGAATTGAAAGTGGAACTTGTAAGGGATGAACTTGGATATTTAGCTGAGGAGATTTTCAAGCTACATATGGAAGGTGCAGTCTGGCTTCTTGCAGCTTAAAGTAAAATGTGAGAGGAAATTTAAAACTGAAAACTGAACTCTTAAGCATTAAGGAAACAGCAATTGATGGTTTTGAAAATTCTCAGCAACTCAGAGGCATATTCTGAGAGTAGGGCCAGAAGTACCTCTGTTAGGACTTCCCTAAGCTTTTGGTAGCTGAGTCTGCAGATGACAGAGTGCCACTTGAAGTAAACCTCAACCCTTTGCTAAAGAGGGTGTGGTTGAACACAGATCCAGTTACAGCCATTTCAGTGGAGAGTTCTATCATCTGATCGTTTGGAAACTCTTGAAATACATGCAAAGCTGACAGTGTTTTTGCAAAATTTATATGAGCAGAAACACTCCCAGCCTGGATCAGCCTGGATTGAAAGGGATAGGAAAGGGACAAATTGAAGGAAGGATGACGTCAAGGGCAGAACCAGGGAAGCTCAGACCTGCACTGAAGAGATCTCCTTGGGCCAAGAGAGCAGGCACACCTATGTGTGTGTAAAGGGCAGGTTCCACCCGTGTTTGGAGGGGCCAGGCCATCTGCTCTCATGCTTGGAGGGGGCAGGCCTTGTGCCATGTTGTTCATGGGAATACTGCCACCCCAATAGTCAGAGATGAGAGCCTGGTCACCACCTTGATGCCTGTAGTCGCGGGGGCCTGGGTCCCCCCAGGGTTAATGAAGAGACTGGCTGCCATCCCAATGCTTGGAGGGAGTAGAGCCTTCGGCTCAGTATTCGGAGAAAGCATGGCTGTTCTGCAAGCAGTGGGAAGTGTGGGGTTATCACTCCATCAGGGCTGGAGGACAAAACATCGATCCATAGATGACTCAGACCTTGAAATCCAATGGAGTTTGCTTTGCTGGATTTTGGAATTGTTTGGGAACCATGACCTCATTTAAATTCCAATGTTTCCCTTATAGAATGGTGGGATGGTTAGGTTCATGTGTCAACTTGGCCAGGTGATGGTACCCAGCTGTCTTGTCAAGCAAGCACTGGCCTAACAGTTGCTGCAAGGATGTTTGTGGCTGGTTAATAAACCAACAGGCTGGTTTATTAAATCATCAGTCAACTGGCTGCTGCTATGACTGATGACATCAACGAAGGGCGTGTTTTCCACAATGAAAGAATGCAGTTAGCTTGATTTAATCCAATCAGTTGAAGACTTTTAAGTGAGACAGATAGAGGACCTTCACTTCTTCGGCTGACCAGCGAAGCATTTCCTGAGTTTGTTGAAGTTGCCAGTTCATTTCCTGAGGAATTCATCAAACATCTTCATTGTAGTTGCCAGTTTGCTGCCTGCCCTATGGAATTTGGACTCGTGCATACCCACAGTTGTGTGAGACACTTTTATCAATCTTATGTTTACAGATATCTCCCGTTGATTCTGTTTCCCTAGAGAACCCTAACTAATACAAATGGGAATGTTTATCCAGTGCCTGGAAGAAGATAACTTGTTTCCTAGGTTTCACAGACAGAGGGGACTTGTGCCCTAGGACAGACTATACCCATAATCAATTTTGATGACACAGTACTTAGCATTATTACTGAGATGATTTAAGGCTTTTGGGATGCTGTGATGGAATGACTGTATTTTGCATGTGGAAAGAACAGTCTTTTCGGGATCCAGAAGGTGGACTGTGATAGCTTAGAGTTACATACCCCACAAAAACATGCTCTTAAACTTAATCCATTCTTGTGGCCCCGAACCTATTGTAAATAGGATCTTTTGATAAGGTTACTTAAGAGTTTGCTCCAACTGACTCAGGTTGGGTCTTATTCCTATTACTGAAGGCCTTCTAGGGAAGATCACACAGGGGAACAGCTAGAAGGTGGAAGTCAACGGAACCAAGGAGTCAGGAGAGGCTACCATGTGCATTGTCATGTGACAGAAAAGCCAAGGACCACGGTTTGTCAGCAGCCAGCCCCAGAACACCACAGTCATCTGGGAAAAAGTATTGCCTTGACACCTGATTTTGTATTTCTCCTAGCCTCAAAACTATGAGCCAATAAATTCTCATTGTTTAGGCCATCTAATTTCATGGTATTTGCTTCAGCAGCCAGAAATTTAAAACAGCTTTTGGTACCAGAAGGTACGAGAAGATGGGGTACTGCTATTTCAAATACCAAAAATGCAAAAATACTTTGGAATAGGTAATTGGTAAAGGCTGGAAGAATTGTGAGGTGCTTGATAGAAAAGCCTAGATTGCTTTGATGAGACTGTTGGTAGAAATATGGATGATAAAGGTCCTTCTGATGAGACCTTAGAAGGAAAAGATGAATGTATTATTAGAAATTGGAAGACATGCAATCCTTGTTGGAAAGTGGTAGAGAACTTGGTGAAATCGAGTTCTGATGTAGGATGGAAGGCAGAACTTCAAGTAGCGCACTTGTTCATTTTGCTTGGAAGGTGAAACGACTGGAGGTGCGTTTGTATACTGATTCATGGGCTGTGGCCAATAGTTTGGTTGGATGGTCAGGGACTTGGAAGGCACACCATTAGAAAACTGGTGACAAAGAGGTATGAGGAAGAGGTATGTGGATAGACCTTTCTGAGTGGGCAGAAAACATGAAGATACTTGTGTACCATGTCAATGTTCACCAGAAGGTGACTTCAGTGGAAGAGGCTTTTGATAATTAAGTGGATAGGATGACCTAGTCTGTGGGTTCCAGTTGGACTCTTTCCCCAGCCACTCCTGCCACTACCCAATAGGCTCATGAACAAAAAGTGGCCATGGTGGTAGGGATGGAGGTTATGCATGCGCTCAGCAACATGGACTTCCACTCACTAAGGCCAACCTGGCTGTAACCACTGTGCCCCAAACTGCCAGCAGCAGAGACCACTATTTAGTCCCAAGATGGCACCATTCCCCGAGGTGATCAACCTGTTACCTGGTGGTAGGTTGATTACATTGGACCACTTCCATCATGGAAGGGGCAGTGATTTGTTCTAACTGGAATAGACACATACTTCAGATATGGGTTTGCCTTCCCTGCACACAGTTTCTGCAAAACTACCATCTACAGACTTACAGAATGCCTTATCCACTGTCATGGTATTCCACACAGCATTGCTTCTGTCAAGGAACCCACTTCATGGCAAATGAAGTGCAGGAATGGACACACACTCATGGAATTCACTGGTCTTACCATGTTTCCCATCATCCTGAAGCAGCTGGATTGAAAGAATAGTGAAACGGCCTTTTGAAGACTCAATTATGGCACCAACCATGTGGCAATACCTTACAGAGCTGAACAGTGTCCTCCAGGAGGCTGTATATGCTGTAAATCAGCAACCACTCTATGGTGCTATTTCTCCCACAGCCAGGATTCATGGGTCTAAGAATCAAGGGATGAAAATGGGAATGGTACTACTCACTATTACCCTTAGTGATTCACTAGAAAAAGTTTTGCTTCCTGTTTCTGCAACCTTAAGCTCTGCTGGTCTACAGGCCTTAGTTCCAAAAGGAGTACTTCCACCAGGAGACACAATAATTATTCCAGTGAACTGGAAGTTAAGGCTGCTACCTGGCCACTTTGGGTTCTTCATGTCTCTGAATTAACAGGCAAAGAAGGGAATTATTGTACTTGACACCCATAGAAAAGTGTGGAGAAATTCATAAATACAGATATGAAATGTTCAAGTTTGGACATCATGTTTAACAAGTGAAAATTTCTAAATGTATTTCTAATTACCTTATTTGGCAGAGCAGATACTGCTCTAAGTATTCCACATCAGATAGAAGACATGATAACCAACTTTGTAAATCTGATCATATTTATTTTGAGAGTTAAGGGAATTTTTTATTTTCAAAAGAAAGACTCCTTTTCTAAGGAGAGCAAACATTCTGTGTTTTAAAAATTATACTAAATTATTCCAAGAACAGCATATGAAAGTATGTTAGTATGTTTTAAAAAATAAAATTAGAAAGTAACAGTTTCCACTTAATATCATCTTTCCTCGGGGTACAGGGGTAGAAAGAATCCAACAGGCATTTTTGGATGTTCTGTAATATGTCGGCCTGCTCCACTAATCTTGATATACATATTTAAGAGATACCAATATATATCTAAAATATAAAATTATTTACATTCTATATATCCAACAAGCAAATTATACATATAATTTTCTGCTTAACATATTGGATGCTGTGATAGTGATCTTGATATACAGTGAAGATGCAAATCAACTACCAAAAGTACCACAAAATAAACTCTTAAACATGAAGCACATGATACACTGGAAAGCTGACAGCATGTGATTGCTTCTTCCTTTTTTTCTTTTTTGATGTTTCATCTTTTTTCCTAAAAAAAGAAAGCATATTAATGACTGTTTCAGTTTAAAAAAAAGACACAGACCTTTTTAATTTAAATTTATTTCTGAATACTCATTACATTCACATGGTTCAAAATTTAAAAGGTAAAAAGGATCCTTTCCGCCTCAACCAGCCATCTAATTTTTCCCAAAGGCAATGACAACTATTTCAAGATTTCTGTTATCTTTTCAAAGATATTTTATGCATTTACCTGCTAATAAGAATTCCACAGGCTAATTAAAGCATATTCTTCCCTCTACTACCTTTTTTTCCATAAATGGTAACCTATTTTACACACCATTCTGTATGTATACAACTTGAATGCCATTCTTAATCAGTAACCAAAGGATTCCTTAATAGTTTTCATGACTACAATGTATTCCATTGTGTAGATGTACCAGAATTCATTTAATCAGTCTACTATTAAAGGACATTTATATCGTTTCCAATCTTTTGCTATTATAAACAATATTGCTATAACTAACCTGCGTGTGTCATTTCATGTGTGTGTGAAATCATCCATAGGATAAATTACTGTAAGTGCAACTGTCAGTGCCATGCTGTCTGTGTAAAACTGTCAGAAAGAGACACCAAAGAGATGTCAACTTTTTCCAATACAGGTGTTGGGATTGCCAACAGAAGTATGACTCTCATTGGTACTGGATGAAAAAACATTTACTCATATAGAGAAAAGACAAAGCAAGTCAGCTTCACCAGTGGGTGTCGATCCCCCATGGCCAGTGATTCTCATCCTAGGCCAATGCAGGGAGATGGTCTATGCGTACTTCTGTCGTAGTGAAAGGACACTGCCTGTGCCGGTTTGAATGTATTATGTCCCCCAAACGCCATTATCTTTGATGTAGTCCTGTGTGGCCAGACCTACCAGTGTTAATTAGACTGAAATTCTTTGAATGTTTCCATGGAGATGCGCCCCACCCAACTGTGGGTGATGACTCTGATTGGATAATTTCCATGGAGGTGTTGGCCCGCCCACTGGGTGGGTCTGAATTAAATTACTGGAACATTATATAAGATCAGACAGAAGGCGCGAGCTTGCTACAGCCAAGAGGGACACTGAAAAACGTACAGGAGCTGCAGATGAGAGTTTGAAAACGGCTGTTGAAAGCCGACTTCTGCTCCAGAGAAGCTAAGAGAGGACAAATGCCCCCAAAAGCAACTAAGAGTGACATTTTTGAGGAGCTGAAGCCTAGAGAGGAACATCCTGGGAGAAAGCCATTTTGAAACCAGAACTTGGAGCAGATGCCAGCCACGTGCCTTCCCACCTAACAAAGTTTTTCCGGACGCCATTGGCCATCCTCCAGTGAAGGTACCCGATTGTTGATGCATTACCTTGGACATGTTATGGCCTTGAGACTGTAACTGTGTAACCAAATAAACCCCCTTTTATAAAAGCCAATCCATTTCTGGTGTTTTACATTCTGGCAGCATTAGCAAACTAGAACACCGCCCCCTCCCCATCAGGGGGAAACCAGGTGCCATAAAATAGACATACTTTAGTCAGACTGTCTCGAGTGAATCTTTACATGTGCTTGGGATTAAAGAGGAAGGAATGTGCCAGCAGTCCACTATCTGCTAGGGGCTGTGCTTTCCTTCAGGTCACTCCAGAGAAGGGAGTCAGTCGGCACTTACCATCCTGTCCTAGGAGCCAGGATAACACAGTCCTGGGCATAGGGTTTATTTGTGGGTTGCAGGGAAAGATGGCAGGCTGTGCTTGGACCATCCCCTACCACATTACACATTTCTAATTTTAATAGATACTGTCAAATTGTCTTCCATAGGGGTTGAGCCAATTTTCTTTCTCACCAGCAAAGAGAGTGCTTGCTTCTCCAAACATTTACCAACCTGATATGACAAACTTTTGAATCTCCGCTAATCTGATAGGTGAAAAACGGTATCTCCAAGTAATTTTAATCTACATTTCTTTTATTATAAGTGAGTTTGAGCATCTTTTTATAAATTTAAGAGCCATTTGTATTTTCCTTTTGGGGAGTTGTCTGGTCATATATGCTGTACATTTGTTTATTGGGTTTAGGGCTTTTCTTATTGATTTTAGGAGCTCATTACAAATTACCTTAATCTCCTCTGTGATTTGAGTTGCAAATTTTGTCCCCAGATTCATTTTTCTTTGGACTTTTCTCATGGATTTTTTTAAAATGATGAAACCCAACAAATACAGAAAAGTACATAAAACATTTAAGTACAGTTTAACAAGTAATATAAAACAAGCACCACTGTAACCATCAGCCACATGAGTAGACTATTGCTAATATCCCCAGAAGTATCCCCACATGCCCCTCCAATCCCAATACCTTTCTGCTCAAGAAGTCACATTATCCAGACTTGTTTAAATAAAACTCTTCTTGCTTTTCTTTCTAGTTTTATCTGCAGAGTTTACTTTTGCTTGTTTCTGACCTTTATGTAAATGGACTCATACTGTAATATTCATCGTATATTCTTTTATGTTTTGCTTCTCTTGCCCAAAATAACATTTGAAAATCATCTAGTTATTGTTATGATACTATAGTTTTGTTCATTTTCATTGTTATATGGTATTACACTGTATGCCCTATACTGTAACTTTTTAATCCATTCTATTTTTGATGGATATTTGGATTGTTTCCATTTTTTGACTATTAAAAACATGCTACCATGAATATTCTTGTACATGTATACTGGTATAAAACCATATAAATTTCTCTTGAGAATATATCTACATATGGGACTGCTGGGCTTTGGGGCTCATGCTACACATGTATCAAGCTACAAATGTATTTAACATCAATGTTTATTTCATGGCTTTTGGGCTTTGTGACATACGTAGAAAGGTCTCCCCCGATGATTAAGATTTAAAACCCAATGATTTTTTGCAATTCTTTCATGGTTTCATTTTTTTGTATTTAAATCTTTGATCTATCTAGAATCTATCCTAATATAACGTTGAGGTAAGGATTCAGATTTATTTTTCTTTCCAGATAGCAAGTTGTCTTAACATTACTTCTTAAATAAGCCAACTTTTCCCTACTGACTTGAAATGACTCCTTTATTATATATCAAATCTGTATGTATTGGGTTTTTTAATCTGTGCTGTTTCATTTGTCTCTCTAACCATGTACCAATAACTCAGCATTTGTAGATTTATAGTACTTTTCAATATTTGTATGGCTAGATCCCCCCCTTGTTAGGGCTTGCTATTCTTGCTTATTTTCATTAGAACTTTAGCATAAGCTTACCTACTTCACCCTTTAAAATTCTGTGGTTTCTTTTAAAAATTTTATTAAATGTCATTAAAATTTAACCTAAAAATAACTGCCATCTTCATGCCATGGAGTATTTCTATCTAAAAGTATGGTATGTCTTTTAATTTATTTCAAGTATGGTTGTAGCATTTTAATGTTTTTCATAATATTCTGCATATTTCTCAAATTTATTCCTGTTTTTTTTTAATTTCCATTGTAAATGGAATTTTCTTCTCTATATTGTCTAACTAGGTTCCTGTTAGTATGTATAAAGATTATTGATTTCCAAATACAGGTTTTCACACAGAAATCTAACTCAATTCTATTTTTAAATTCTTTGGTCTATTTTTAGAGCAGTTTTATGTTTACAGAAAAACTGTGCAGAAATCACTAGAGTTCCCATATATCCTCCTACCCCCACCCCACCCCCCTCAGTTTCCTGTTATTCACATCTTGCATTAATGTGGTATATTTGTTATAATTGATGCATCAATATTGATTAGTCAATACTAATTCAATTCCATAGTTTACATTAGGGTTCACCCTTTGTATTGTACAGTTCTATGGGTTTTGAAAAATGGATAATGTATAGTATCATACAGACTAGCTTCACTGGCCTAAAAATGAGCTGTGCTCGACCTATTCATCCCTGCCCCCACCCTCACCTCCAACCCCTGGCAATCCCTGCATACCACACTGATCTTTTTATTGTCTCTACAGTTTTGCCTTTTACAGTGGGAATCACACAGTATACAGCTTTTCCATACTGGTTTCTTTCACTTAGCAATATGCATTTGAATTTCCTCCATGTCTTTTCATGGCTTGATAATTCATTTCCCTGTATTGATGAATAACACTCCACTGTAGGGATATACCACTATTTGTTTATCTATTCCCACATTGAAAGACATCTTGGTTGCTTCCAATTTTTGGCAATTATGAATGAAGCTGCTATAAATATTCATTTGCTGTTTTTTGTGTGGACATAAGTTTTCATTTGGGTAAATACCTAGGAGTACAATTGTTGGATCGTATGGTAAGCTTTTGTTTAGCTTTGTAAGAGACTGACAAACTGTGTTCCAAAGTGGGTGTACCACTTTGCATTCCCACCAGCAATGAATGAGAGTTTGGTGTTAGTGTTTTGGATTTTAGCCATTCTAACAGGTATGTAATAGTATTTTGTTGTTTTACTTTGTAATACCCTAATGACATGTTATTGAGCATCTTTTCATATGCCTATTTGCTATCTGTGTATCTTCTTGATGAGGTGTCTGTGCAGATCTTTTGCCCATTTTGTAATTGGATTGTTTTCTTATTGTTGGGTTTTAAAAGTTCTTCATATAGTTTGGATACAATTCCTCTGTCAGATATGTGTTATGCAAATATTTTCTCCCAGTCTGTGGCTTGTCTTTTCACTCTCTTCACAATGCCATTCACAGGGCAAATTTTAATTTCAACGAAGTCCAACTTTTCAATTTTTTTTTGTATGGATCATACTTTTACTGTTATATCTATGAAGTCACTGCCAAACTCAAGTTCACCTAGATCTTCCTGTTATCCTCTAGAAGTTCTCTAGTTTTGTGTTTCACATTTAGGTCTATGATCCATTTTGAATTAATGTTTGTGAAAGATATAAGGTCTATGTCTAGATTCATTTTTGTTTTGCATATGGATGTCAGCTGTTTCAGCAGCATTTGTTGAACGACTATCCTTTCTCCATTGGATTTACTCTGCTCCTTTGTCAAAGATCAGTTGACTATATTTGTATGGGTCTATTTCTGGGCTCTCTATTCTGTTCCATTGATTTATCTGTCTATTCTTTCTCTACTAACATGCTGTCTTTATCAATGTAGGTTACAGTAAATCCAAGTATGGTAGTATCAGTCCTTTTCTTCAGTATTGTGGGTTTTTCTGGGTCTTTTGCCTTTCCATATATGGTTTGTCCATCCACAAAATAACATGCTGGAATTCTGACTGGTACTGCGCTGAATTTATAGATCAAGTTGGGAAGAATTGACATCTTAAGTCTTTCCAGGAATATGGAATATCTTTCCATTTAGATTTTCTTTGATTTCTTTCAACAGTTTTGTTGTTTTCCTCATATTGGTCTTGAACAGATTGTGTTAGAGTTGTACCTAAGTATTTAATTTTGTTTTTGATGCCAATGTAAATGTTGTGTTTTAAATTCCAAGTTCTAATTGTTAATTGCTGGCATATAGAAAAGAAATTGGCTTTGTACATTAACCTTGCATTCTGCAACCCTGCTATAATTGCATATTAGTGCCAGGAGTTTTTGGTTGATTCTTTGGGATTTTCTACATAGACAATCATATCATCTGCGAACAAGGACAATTTTATTTCTTTCTTCCCAATTTGTGTATTTTTTTATTTCCTTTTCTTGTCTTACTGCATAAGCTAGGACTTCCTTGTCTTTTATTCCCAATCTTAAGGGGAAACATCTAGTATGATGTTATATTTAAGTATGATGTTGGCTGTAGGATTTTTATAGATTTTCTTTATCAAGTTGGAAATTTCTCTCTATTCCTAGTTTACTGATTGTTTTTATCATGAATGGGTACTGGATTTTGTCAAATGCTTTTCCTATATATATTTATATGATCATATGATTTTTCTCTTAGCCTTCTGATGTGATGGAATTCATCAATGATTTTCAAACGCTGAACCAGTCTTGTGGACTGGACTCCCATTTGGTCATGGTGTATAGTTTTTTTATACACTGTTGGATTCAAGTTCCTGATAACATTGTTGAGGTTGTCTGCATCTATAATTATGAGAGATACTGGTCTGTAATATTCCTTTCTTGTAATGGCTTTGTCTGGTTTTGGTATTAGGCTAATGCTGGCCTCAAAAAATGAGTTAGGAAGTGTTCCCTCTGTTTCAAGTTTCTAGAAGAGTTTGTAGAGATTTCTTCATTAAATGGTAGAATTCACCAGTGAAACCAATTGGGCCTGATGTTTTGTTTGGAGACTTTACTAACTGTTGATTCAATTTCTTTATTAGACATAGGCCTACTTAGACTACCTAAGTTATTTCATTTGTGGTATGCATTGTTCGTAATATTTCTTTATTATTCTTTTAATGTTCATGGGATCAGTAGTGATGGCCACTCTTTTATTTCTATTAGTAATTTGTATCTTCTCTCTTTCTCCCTTGGTTGGTGCTGGCTAAACGTTTATCAACTCTGTTGGTCTTTTAAAAAAAACAGCAATTTGGTTCCACTGCTTTTCTCGATTGCTCTCCTATTTTCAATTTCATTAATTTCTGTTCTAACTTTTATGTCTTTTCTTCTGCTCTCTTTGGACTTAATTTGTTCTTTTTAAACTAGTTTTCTAAGGTGGAAGCTTAGGTAATTGATTTTAGATCTTTCTTTTCTATAAATATCCACTGTATTAGTCAGGGTTCTCCAGTGAAACAGAACTGATAGGAGAAATAAATTTAAGTATGTAAATATTCTGAGATTTATGATAGGAATTGGCTCACATGGCTGTGGGAACTGGCAAGTCCAAATTCTGTAGGGCAGGCTGCAACCTGGGAACTCTGATGAAGGTTTCAATGAAATCCCCCAGGAGAAGCTGGGCTGAAGTAGAGATAGAAATTCTTTATGACTTCTGAAATCATCAGTTCTCCCTTAAAGGCCTTGGATTATACTTGGATGATACTTCTATCATTGCTGAAGGCAATCTCCTTTGTTGATTATAGATGCAGTCAGCCATAGGTGCAATCAACTAACGATGTGAATCTACAAACTATCCTCATAATAACAATCAGGCCAGTACTTGCTTGACCAAACAACTGGACACCATAACCTAGACAAGTTGACACATGAACTTAACCATCACACCATCTAAGTACTGGTTTTTACTGCATTTCACAAATTTTGATTGGTTGTATTTTCATTTAGTTCAAAATATTTTAAAATTGCTTATGCAATTTCTTCTTTGATCCATGTGTTATTTAGAACATACTGTTTAATCTCCAAATATTTGGGGATTTTTCCATCTGGCTTTCTGATACTGACTTCTAGTTTAATTCCAATGTGGTCTGAGAGCATATTTTATATGATTTCCATTCTTTTAAATTTGTTAAGGTGTGTTTTATGACCTAGGACGTTATCTGTCCTGGTGAATGTTTTTTGTGAGCTTGAGAAACGTGCATTCTGCTGTTGTTGGATGAAGTATTGCATAAATGTCAGTTAGATCCAGTTGATTGATGGTGCTGTTTAGTTGAATCATATCCTTACAGATTTTCTACCTACTGGATCTACTAACACTAACAGAGGAGTGTTAAAGTCTACAAATGTAATGGTTATGTGTCTATTTCACTTTGCAGTTCTATCAATTTTTGCCTCATGTTTTCTGATGCTTTGTTATCAGGTGCATACATTTTAAGAATGGTTATGTCTTCTTAGAAAATTGACCCCTAATCATTATGTAAAGCCCTTCCTTTTCCCTGATAAATTTTCTTGCTCAGAAATCTGCTTTGTCTGAAATTAATAAAGTTACTCCAGCTTTCTTTTGATTAGTGTTAGCACAGTACACTCTTTCTCTATCCCTTTAATCTATCTGTGTCTTTATACTTAAGGTTGGCTTCTTGTAGACAACATATAGTTGGGTCTGTTTTTATCCACTTTGATAGCCTCTATTAATTGGTATATTCAGACCATTCAAAATTAAAGTATCTATAATTTTTTGTAATTTTTCATTCATTGCTCTTGTTTATCTTTTTTTTTTCCTCTTTTGGTCTTCTCTGGTTTTGAGTATTGTATATGATTCCATTTTCTCTCCTTTTAGTATAGAAATTATATTTCTTTTAAAAAAATTTTTAGTGGTTGCCCTCAAGTGTGTAATATACATTTATAACTAATCTAAGTCCACTTTCAAATAACACTATATTGCTTCATGTGTAGTGCATGCACTTAGCGTATTCCCAATTCCTCCCTCTAATCCCTTGTAATATTGCTGTCCTTCATTTCATGTATCCAAAAGGTATAATCATCCAATATAATGTTGCTGTTATTGTTTTAGAACACACTGTTATGTTAGATCAGTTAAAAATAAGAAAAATGAAAGATTTTATTTTACCTTCATTTATTCCTTTATGAATGCTCTTCCTTTATGTAGATCCCTGTATCATTTTTCTTTTCTCTGAAGAACTCCTTTCTACATTCCTTGCATTTAAAAGGCGGGTTTACTGGTGAAAAATTCCTTCAATTTTTGTTTGTCTGAGACAGTCTATTTCTCCTTCACTTTTGAAGGGTAATTTTGTGGATACAGAATTCTAGGTTGGGTGTTTTTTCTTTCAACACTAATATTTTACCCTGCTCTCTTTTTGCTTGCAAAAACAGACATTCAATGTAATTCTTATCTTTATTCCTCTATAGGTAAGGTGTTTTTCCTTGATGTTTATTTTTTCCTCCAAGATTTTCTCTTTGTTTTTGATTTACTGTAGTTTGAATATGATATACCTAGGATTAGATTTTTTGGTTTTTATTCTGCTTGGTGTTCTCTGAGATTCCTGGATTTGTGGTTTGGTGTCTATAATTAATTTTGGAAAATTCTCAGCCTTTATTACTTCAAATGTTTCTCCTGTTCCTTTAGTTTTTTTCTTCTCTTTCTGGTATCCCACTTAACATATATGTTACATCTTTTCTAATTGTCCCACAGTTTTTAGTGTTTTGTCTTTTTCATTCTTTCTTCTCTTTGCCTTTCAGTTTTGAAATTGCTATTTGCATATCTTCAAGCTCACTGATTCTTCCTTAGAGTTTCCAACTCTCTGCTTACATTACCCAACTGTTCTTGCACATTGTCCGGTTTTCCCATTAGAACTTTAGCATATTAATCATTGTTATTTTAAATTTCCAATCTGATAATTCTAAAATCTCTGCCATATCTGAGTCTGATTCTTAAACTTTCTCTGTCTTTCAGACTGTGTGATTTTTGCCTTTTGGTGTGCCTTAATAATTTTTTTGTTGAAAGCCAGATGTGATGTTAGATCCTCAGAAAGGAACTGAGGTAAACAGGTCTTCAGTGTGAGATGTTATGTTTCTCTGGTTGTATTTACTGTTTGCTATATCTGTAGGTATCAGAGGCTAAAATTTCTTCTGATGCCCTTGTTTTTGTCTCCCCTGTTGTCTTTGGGTTTCCACTGAGACTTCTTAAATAAGGTCTGAGCCTTACAGTTCTTTCCATTGTAATCCCCTGTTTTTATACAGGAGGGAGGAAGCTTTGTATAATTCTATGATTTGGTCTCAGTCTTTTAGTAAGCCTGTGCCCCACACAAGTGTTTTGGTTTTTTATTCCTACTCCCAATTAAATGAGACAGTGTGGTAGACTGAACTATACATCTCAACAAAAGACATGTTCCTAATCTTAATCTACATTTCCTGTGAGTGTGAACCTACTTATATATGGGATCCATTGAAGATGTATTATCAGTTAAGGTATGGACTCATTTCTGAATAGGATCTTCTAAGAGTCTATTTCACTGTGGCCAAACTGAACTAGGCTGGGCCTTAATCCATATTACTGTAGGCCTTAATAAAAAGCCAGTAGTCAGAGAAAGACACAGAAGGAGACCACAGACATTGCCATGTGACAGAGGCAGAAATGCAGGCCAAGGAACCTCAAGGATTGAGGCAAGCCAGCATCACAAAACTACAAGATGGTGGGGAGAAAATGTACCTTGCTGATGCCTTGATTCCAGACTTCTAGCCTCCCAAACCATGAGCCAATAAATTCTTGTTGTTAAGCCAACCCACTGTGCTGTCAAAACAGACATGAAGCTGAGAGGGGGCTGAAGTTGTGTATTTCCCCTTCCATGTTGGTTAGTCTCTAGTAAAACCCAAATCAGTTAGGATCTAGTAAAATAGTTTCTTTTGACTGCAATCTTTTGCTAAGGCAAACATAATGCTCTGGGTATATTTCAAAATGGTCACTTTGTCCCCTCTCCCTGCTGGATGCATGAGGGGATTTTCCTCCAATATTCACAATGAGAACCTATGGAGTAACTGGAGGCAAACTCACAAAAGTATGAGGAGTACCCTAAGACTGGGCCTCCCAGAGTCCTTAACTGTCAATAATCCTTTCCAAATGTTAATTCTGCAGATATATTCACGAGGGATATTGGTTCACAGTTTTCTTTTCTTGTGATGTGTTAGACTGGCTTTTCTATTAGGGTAATTCTGGTCTCAGAAAATGAGTTGGGAACTTGTGCCTCCTTCTTTATTTTCTGAAAGAATTTGTACAGGATTGGTATTACTTCTTCCTTAAATATTACATAGAATTCACCAGTGAAACCATGTAGGCCTAGGCTTTCCCTTGTGAGAAGATTTGTTAATTACCAATTCAATTTATTTGTTATTGTTCTATTTCAGACTTTGTACTTCTTCTTGAGTCAGTTTTGTTAATTTGCATCTTCCTAGCTATTTGTTCACTTAAGTTGTCTAACTTGTTTACATAAAGTCATTCATAATACTCTCTATAGGCCTTCTAATTTCTATAGTCAGTAGTGATGTCTTTCCTTTCATTCCTAATTTTGGTAATTTGCGTCTCTTCTTTTTTTTTTTTTCCTTGATTAGAATAGCTAAAGGTTCATCAGTTTTGTTGATCAAAGAACAATTTCTTTTGTTCAAAGAACCAACCTTTGGTTTCACTGATTTTCTCTTTTGTTTTTCTATTCCTATTTCATTAATTTGGGCTCTGATCTTTCTCTTCTGGCTTGCTTTGGGTTATTTCCTCTTTTTGGTTTTCTAGTTTATGTGACCAGGCTTTAAACAGCCTTGCTTTTAGACACCAGCATGGCAGTGGGGAAGCAGAATTATGCCCATGCCCATACATATGATGTGGAAGTAACAGAGAGATCCACCATACCTGAAGCAACCAGGTGGATAAGAAGGAAGACATCTCACAGGCAAATGGTGTGTATCAATGACCAAAGACCAGTCAGGATGATGGACATCTCAGAAGACACCTGCAGGTACAAATAACATTGAGGACTAAGTTAAGTAACTTTTACCCATGCCATGCTTCGGTAATATGGAGACCAGCCTCCCCATTCCCTGAAATTAGACTCAAAGGAGGAAACTCAAAACTGGCTGAGATCAGATTTCCATTCCTCCCCAATGAATGAGGGATTCAAAAAGAAAATGAGATAAAATTATAGAAAAACAGTTGAATTTCTTGCACAGAATTTCTATGCGGAGAGAAATTAATGTGCATTACATTAGTACAGAATTGTTCATATTATTCTCTTGAACATTTTAAAACTATGTATCTGTTGATATATCTCCTTTTTGCTTTTGTTTGTATTTCCTTTTTTTTAAAAAAATGCAATTTTATTGATACATATTCACACACCATAAACCCATCTGAAGTATACAACCACTGGTTCACCATAACATCACATAGTTTCCTTTCTTTTTAAAGTACACTTTAAGTTCATTTGTCAAAGGTTTGACCAATTTATTGGGATTTTTAAAAATCCACAATTTTTTTTCTGTCTTTTAGAAGTCACTAATGTTTTTAACTTTATTTCTTTTCTCCAACTTTCCTTTGAGTCATATTTTAGTTGTTCTTTTTGTAATTTCTTGATTTGAAAGCTTATTTCTTTCATATTTTTAGATAACAAAAATTAACTTCTGACTTAGGGTGATAATGTTTTGTGGAGTTTAAGATTTATATAGAATGAAAATACGTAACAATGGCATAAAAGCCAGGAGGAGTGTAATGGAGTCAAAGTGTTCCAAAGTCTTTCCCTTAAGGACTTCCCTAAAAGGAAGGTAAAAGTGCCAATTGTCATTAGTCTTTGATAAGGGAAGAAAGTATGTTGTAATTTCTAGGAGAGGCATTACTGAGAGAAACCCAAATTGTAGAGATATTAAAAAGAAGGCAAAGAGGAAGGAAAACAAAAAGGAAATATGGACTACGTGGGATAAACAGAAAACACATTGTGAGAATGGTAGATTTAAACTGAAATTTGAAGGTAATCATTTAAATTTCCAGATAAAAAAGTGAAGATCATCAGACTGGATAAAAATCCCAATGATAAGCTATTTACAAGAGGCAACGAAAACTAAGGATACCAAAAAAATTGAAAGAAAAAGGAAAAAGATATACTAAGCAAACATTAACCCCCCAAGAAGGTGATGTGGCTAAATTATTATCATATAAAATTGATTTTAAGGCAATAAACATTACTAAAGATAAAAGGTTATTTCTTAATAAAAGGTATAATTCACCAGAAGAATTAGTAATTCAAAATTTAAAACACTTAATTACATGACTTCAAAATAAAAGATGCAAACATTGGAAAAATTACAAGGAAAATAGATATATCTGCAGTCATAATGAATGATTTTAAAACACTTTTTTGTAATTGACAGAAAAAGCAGACAATATTAGTATGACTGTAAGTGATAAGAATGACAAAATTAAATGTATCCAACAGGATAACTTCTGTTGGATTATAGTATAACAACCCTAGAACCTTAGCAGCTTCTAACAATGATGGTTTATCTGCTCACTCTACACATTTATTGAGGGATTCAAGGACAGTTTTCTCATTGGACTTATCCAGAGACTCATGCTGACAGAAGCTCCATTCTATTAATAATTCCATAATCAACTCAGAGTTTCACTGCTGGTGGGAAGGTAACCCCTTTGGGAGAGAGTTTGGCTTAGATTATCTAGTAAAGCTGAAGATATGCACATCCTATTACACAGAAATTCACTGCTAGGTATACCCTAGTGAAACTTACCAGGCTACATTAATAAGAAATGGCAGTACTGTTTGTAATAGCCCCAAACTGGAAACAACCTATATGTCGATCAATAATAGAATAAATTATGGTATAGTCTTACAATAGAGTACTACAGAGGTACAAAAATGAAGGAACTATAGCTACACAACAATATGGATGAACCTCACAAACATAAAGTAAAACAAAGGTAGGAAGTCAAAATAGAATGCAGACATTGATTTTATTTATATAATGCCCCCAAACAGGGAAAAACTGTACTGTATTATTTAGGGATGCATGTGTATATCTTAAGACTAAAGAGAAAAGCAAATAATTATCTCCACAAAAGTCAGGACAGAAGTTATGTCTAGTGGGAAAAGACACTCATAGGGATTCAAGAGTGCTACCAAAGTTGATTTTTCATTTAACAAATTTTATTTGTTATAAGCAGATATGTGCACATGTCTATAGGTATGATATATTTCACAATAAAAGAGGAGAAACAAATAAGGGCTGAGAGTGAATTAGGCATCAAACTAAAGAAAAACACAGGGTAGAACAGTATAGACACATGTTCTCTGTGAAACCAAACTAGGAGTCTAGTACTCCCTGTGTGCTGACTGGTGTTTCAGGCTACTGGAGTCTGTCTACTGACTTTAACATGTGTATGTTTATACAGTTTGAGGTGATGCAGGAAATCATTCCAAATAATGCTTTATCCCAATGGGGAGGAAGTGGGATCAAAAAATGAAACTGTTCTTCAGCAAGGAACTGACTACTATGTCCAGAACCCAATTCCTGGGCCTGGGAGAAAAAAAAATATTATCATAGACAGGAACTGGTCTGACCCAGGGACATTATGAGCTAATGAGTTTCAGTACCTTGAAGTTCCTGAGGTAATTCAGGGCAGAAAGAAGAAGATCTGGAGCCACTAGTATAAGACTGCTGAAAATCTTCCCAGGTGATCCTGAGGACTTGCGTGAAGTTTCAACAATTCAACAAGAAACTTACTGGAAGATTTAATCAAAAATTTTTAAGTTGAGGATCAACCTGGGGATGATCAAGTCTCTCAAGCCTAAACAGAACCTTCCCCTGCCCACTGCTGAACTGAGGGAATAGATGTGGGATTCCTTCCTGTTGCTTCTGGCTGACAAACTGGGCAGCATAGGTGCCTGCTTATCAGCCAGCCCTGAGAAAGCAAAATGCTAGGCATTGGTGAGATCCTCCAGTGGAGGCTTCTACTTAACTAGGATTTTTTTCATAAACTTTTCTCAGAATTACGTAGCCATACTCTCAGGCTGCTTCTCTCCAAGTTGGGGGAATAGTCATGAGAATGCTCAAGACTTTTCGGACTCATCTTTTTCTGTAGTTCAGCTTCTTTGGAGAAGGAGCAGGTATGGAGATACAATATCCTTTTTCCCTCCTTGGTTGTCACTTTCAGATTTTTTTTTTCCATTAAGTTATACCCCTTTTCTTATTACTTGGTAAATTTGGGGTTCATTTTAGAGATATTTGTTAATTTCAGTAGCTATTGGTGGGGAAAAAATCTGTAACTGAATTTCAGTCATCTTCAATAGGGACAGTTCTAAGGTAAATAAAACTATAGAGAGATTTAGGGAAAAACGGCTCAACTAATTGAAATCCTAGGTCCTTTCCTTTGGTTTATTTGTTCAAAGACCTCCTGGGGACTCCGGTAAGATGGCGGCATAGAGAGGAGTGGACACTAAGTAGTCCCCCTGGAACAACTACAAAAAACCAGAAACAACCAGTAAATAATCCAGAATAACTGCAAGGGGACAAACAAGACCATCCACTCATCATACACCAACCTGAATTGAGAGGAATGCCCTAGAACACAGCATAAAATCTGTAAGTAAAACCTGCGGAACCAAGTCGTGAGACCCCCTCCCCCATAGCCCGAGCTGCAAAGCCTCGTGGTGCCAGAGAGAAGCTCTCTCCCAGCAAGTGAATATAGCTCAGCTGAGCTCCAACTGGGGTTTTAAGTAGTGAGTGTGAACTGCTCACTACAGGTACGCATCCCCAAAAAACAGACAGAGGCTATGGGTGACGACTGACCTGGGAGAGCCAGAGGGTCGCCTTGGACTGGGTCTGAAGGGGACTATCTGTTTCTTTTTTGGCTCAGTGGAGAAAGCCCCAGTCATTTTCAGTTTCCAGGGCTGTGACTCGGGGAAGGGTGGAGACAGCACACAAGCAGAGAGCGAGACCACTGAAATGCTAATGACCTCCACCTGAGGGGTCTGTCTTCTCTAGGAGGAAAGGGATGGGGCCCTTTCCTTTCAGAACCAGACCCCAGAGCCTGGGGGAACATGGCCACACCGCCTCACACCAGTCAAGAATTATAGGCTAACAGGCATCACCTGCTGGGCAGAAAAGCACAGTGACCCAAGGCATCAAAGGGTGGAGCAATTTTCTAAGACACACCCTCAGGGAAACCAGATACTGAATATTTCTTCCTTCTGGGACCTGAGCCTGTTCTGGTCTGGGATTTGGATAACCAAGGAAACCATGCCTAGACAACAGAAAATTACAACCTACACTAAGAAAAACAAAGTTATGGCTCAGTCAAAAGAACAAACGTACACTTCAACTAAGATACAGGAATTTAAACAACTAATGCTAAATCAATTCAAAAAGTTTAGAGAATATATTGCAAAAGAGATAGAGGCTGTAAAGGAAGCACTGGACATGTATACGGCAGAAATCAAAAGTTCAAAAAAACAACTAGTAGAATCTATGGAAATGAAAGGCACAACACAAGAGATGAAAGACACAATGGAAACATACAACAGCAGATCTCAAGAGGCAGAAGAAAACACTCAGGAACTGGAGAACAAAACACCTGAAAGCCTACACGCAAAGGAGCAGATGGAGAAAAGAATGAAAAAATATGAGCAACGTCTCCGGGAACTCAAGGATGAAACAAAGTACAATAATGTACGTATCATTGGTGTCCCAGAAGGAGAAGAGAAGGGAAAGGGGGCAGAAGCAATAATAGAGAAAATAATTAATGAAAATTTCCCATCTCTTATGAAAGACATAAAATTACAGATCCAAGAAGCGCAGTGTACCCCAAACAGAAGAGATATGAATAGGCCTACGCCAAGACACTTAATAATCAGATTATCAAATGTCAAAGACAAAGAGAGAATACTGAAAGCAGCAAGAGAAAAGCGATTCATTACATACAAAGGAAGCTTAATAAGACTATGTGCGGATCTCTCAGCAGAAACCATGGAGGCAAGAAGGAAGTGGTGTGATATATTTAAGATACTGAAAGAGAAAAACCGCCAACCAAGAATCCTGTATCCAGCAAAGCTGTCCTTCAAATATGAGGGAGAGCTCAAAATATTTTCCGACAAACAGACAATGAGAGACTCTGTGAACAAGACACCTGCCCTACAGGAAATAATAAAGGGAGCACTACAGGGTGATAGAAGACAGGAGTGTGTGGTTTAGAACACAATTTGGGGAGATGGTAGCACAACAATGTAAGTACACTGAACAAAGGTAACTATGAATACGGTTGAGAGAGGAAGGTGGGGAGCATGTGAGACACCACAAGAAAGGAGGAAAGATAAAGACTGGGACTGCAACTTGGTGAAATCTAGAGTATTCAACAATTGTGATAAAATGTACAAATATGTTCTTTTACGAGGGAGAACAAGCAAATGTCAACCTTGCAAGGTGTTAAAAATGGGGAGGCATTGGGGGAGGGATGCAATCAGCATAAACTAGAGACTGTAACTAATAGAATCATTGTATTATGCTTCCTTTAATGTAACAAAGGTGATATACCAAGGTGAATGCAGATAAGAGGGGGGAATAGGGGAGGCATGTTAGATACTTGACATTGGTGGTACTGTCTGATTCTTCATTCTTCTTTGATTTAAGGTTATTTTTCCTTTTGCTGCTTCCTAGCTGTCATTTTTTTTTCCTCTTTCTTTTGCCTCTCTACCTTCTTTGACTCTCCCTCCTGCCTTGTGGAAGAAATGTAGATGCTCTTATATAGATAGTGGTGAAGGTGGTGAACACATAAATGTATGACCATGCAGAAAACCATCAATTATTTACTTGGGATGGAATGTATGGGCAATGTCCATGATCAACTGTAGAAATACTAGAAATCACTTCCATGAACCAGAACAAATGTATGACAATACAATTAGAAGTTAATAATAGAGGGGCATATAGGGAAGAACTATTTACCTATTACAAACTATATACTACAGTTAGTAGTATTCCAACATTTTTTTCATAAACAGTAACAAATGTACTATATCAATACTACGAGTCAACAATTGAGGGGGGTTGGTTAGGGATGGGGAGGATTAGAGTTTCCTTTTCTTTTTTTCATCTTTCACTTTATTTCTTGTCTGGAGTAATGAAAAATTTCTAAAAATTGAACAAAAATTAAGTGTGATGGATGCACAGCTGTATGAGGGTACCCAGGGGCAAGTGATTGTACACTTTGGATCTTTGGATAATTGTATGGTATCTGAACAATCCCAATAAAAATGAAAAAAAAAAAAAAAGACCTCCTGGGCCCCAATTTCCATATCTCAGGGAACCGTTTCTCTCTGGGATTAAGCACTCCTAGAAAAAAAATGTCCCACTTAAAAAGGGCCTTCTTTTATTATGCTGCTCTTCCATTCAAAAATCATTCAGCCAGTCACTAAGGCCCATACCAACTACTATGTTAGGACATTAGCAAATAGAAGACCCAGCTCTTAGGCTCACAGACTTAAATTTCTCTGGGAGGAGCTAATATATTTACTTATGAAATAATAACAGTGATTATAATTATTGTGAGTTTTTTTCTCAATAATATAGTTAAATGACTTTGATCAGCAGCATATTAAGTGCTGTGATAAGCCACATCAGCAATGAATGGTTAACAAGTGAGTTAAGACAACTGAGAGATGAATTTGAATTTCCTGGAAAAGGGATTTGAGTTGACTAGGAATGATGGTGAGACTACAAGTAGTTGGAGAAGAATCAGAGATCATTTTTTTTGTTTGTTTTTTGTTTTCTTATTTCTTATTTATTTTTGTTGTGGTAATCTAAGTAAAACATAAAATTTGCCATAGTTACCATTTTAAGTGTACAATTCAGTGGCATTAATTTAAATTTACACTTTTGTGCTGCCACCATCACTGTCCATTACCAAAACTTTCTCATCATCCCAAAGAGAAACAGTACCCATTAAGCAATAATTCCCCATACCCTCTTCCCTGGACTCCTAGTAAACTCTAATCTATTTTCTGTCTCTATGAATTTGCTTATTCTAGATTTTTTTTATCTTCATTTTATTGAGATATATTCACATACCACACAGTCATACAAAACAAACCATACATTCGACTGTTCACAGTACCATTACATAGTTGTACATTCATCACCTAAATCAATCCCTGACACCTTCATTAGCACACACACAAAAATAACAAGAATAATAATTAAAGTGAAAAAGAGCAATTAAAGTAAAAAACAACACTGGGTACCTTTGTCCGTCTGTCTGTCTGTTTCCTTCTCCTATTTTTCTACTCATCCTCCATAAACTAGACAAAGGGGAGTGTGGTCCTTATGGCTTTCCCAATCCCACTGTCACCCCTCATAGGCTACATTTTTATACAATTGTCTTCGAGATTCATGGGTTCTGGGTTGTAGTTTGATAGTTTCAGGTATCTACCACCAGCTACCCCAATTCTTTAGAACCTAAAAAGGGTTGTCTAAATTGTGCGTAAGAGTGCCCACCAGAGTGACCTCTCGGCTCCTTTTGGAATCTCTCTGCCAATGAAGCTTATTTCATTTCCTTTCACATCCCTCTTTTGGTCAAGAAGATGTTCCCCATCCCATGATGCTGGGTCTACATTCGTCCCTGGGAGACATATTCCACGTTGCCAGGGAGATTCACTCCCTTGGGTGTCTGATCCCACGTAGGGGGGAGGGCAGTGATTTCACCTTTCAAGTTGGTTTAGTTAGAGAGAGAGGGCCACATCTGAGCAACAAAGAGGCATTTGGGAGGAGGCTCTTAGGCACAATTATAGGGAGCCTAGCCTCTCTTTTGCAGCAACAGTCTTCCCAAGGGTAAACCCTGTGATAGAGGGCTCAACCCATCAAACCACCAGTCCCCTATGTCTGTGGTCATGTTAGCAACCATTGAGGTGGGGTAGGCCAATACCCCTGCATTCTCCACAGGCTCCTGAAGGGGGCTCTACATATTTTTTTCCTTGTTTGTTTGTTTTTTCAACTTTTTTTTTTAAATCAACTATATGAAAAATAAAAAAATTAAAAAATTAAAAAAATACAATGAAAGAACATCTCAAAAAGACAATAACAAGGGAGTAAGAAAAAGACAACTAACCTAAGATAACTACTTTACTTCCAACATGTTCCTACTCTACCCCAAGAAAGTTACCTAATATAGCAACATTTCTGTGAACTTGTTTCTACTATACCCATCAGAAATTAACAGACCATAGTCATTCCTGGGCATTCCCAGAACGTTAAATTTACCCATGATAGCTTATCTGTTATTCTTGGATTATTGTTCCCCCTTCCTTAATTGCTCTCTATTGCTAGTTCCCCGACATTCTACGTTATAAACCATTTGTTTTACATTTTTCAAAGTTCACATTAGCGGTAGCATATAATATTTGTCTTTTTGTGCCTGGCTTATTTTGCTCCGCATTATGTCTTCAAGGTTCATCCATGTTGTCATGTTTCACGAGATCGTTCCTTCTTACTGCCGTGTAGTATTCCATTGTGTGTATATACCACATTTTATTTATCCACTCATCTGTTGAAGGACATTTGGGTTGTTTCCATCTCTTGGCAATTGTGAATAATGCTGCTATGAACACTGGCGTGCAGACATCATATCTGTTCGTGTCACTGCTTTCCGATATTCTGGGTATATACCGAAAAGTGCAATCGCTGGATCCAACGGTAACTCTATATCTAGTTTTCTAAGGAAGTACCAGACTGACTTCCAGAGTGGCTGAACCATTATACAGTCCCACCAACAAAGAATAAGAGTTCCAATTTCTCCACATCCCCTCCAGCATTTGTAGTTTCCTGTTTGTTTAATGGCAGCCATTCTAATTGGTGTGAGATGGTATCTCATTGTGGTCTTAATTTGCATCTCTCTAATAGCTAGTGAAGCTGAACATTTTTTCATGAGTTTCTTGGCCATTTGTATTTCCTCTTCAGAGAACTGTCTTTTCATATCTTTTGCCCATTTTATAATTGGGCTGTCTGTAATATTGTCATTGAGTTGTAGGATTTCTTTATATATGCAAGATATCAGTCTTTTGTCAGATACATGGTTTCCAAAATTTTTTTCCCATTGAGTTGGCTGCCTCTTTACCTTTTTGAGAAATTCCTTTGAGGTGCAGAAACTTCTAAACTTGAGGAGTTCCCATTTATCTATTTTTTCTTTTGTTGCTTGTGCTTTGGGTGTAAAGTCTAGGAAGTGGCCGCCTAATACAAGGTCTTGAAGATGTTTTCCTACATTATCTTCTAGGAGTTTTATGGTACTTTCTTTTATATTGAGATCTTTGGTCCATTTTGAGTTAATTTTTGTGTAGGGTGTGAGGTAGGGGTCCTCTTTCATTCTTTTGGATATGGATATCCAACTCTCCCAGCCCCATTTGTTGAAAAGACCATTATGGCTCAGTTCAGTGACTTTGGGGGCCTTATCAAAGATCAGTCGGCCATAGATCTGAGGGTCTATCTCCGAATTCTCAATTCGATTCCATTGATCAATATGTCTATCTTTGTGCCAGTACCATGCTGTTTTGACAATTGTGGCTTTATAATAAGCTTCAAAGTCAGGGAGTGTAAGTCCTCCCACTTAGTTTTTCTTTTTTAGAGTGTCTTTAGCAATTCGAGGCATCTTCCCTTTCCAAATAAATTTGATAACTAGCTTTTCCAAGTCTGCAAAGTACGTTGTTGGAATTTTGATTGGGATTGAATTGAATCTGTAGATGAGTTTGGGTAGAATTCACATTTTAATGACATTAAGCCTTCGTATCCATGAACATGGAATATTTTTCCATCTCTTATGGTTCCCTTCTATTTCTTTTAGTAGACTTATGTAGTTTTCTTTGCATAAGTCTTTGACATCTTTGGTTAAGTTTATTCCTAGGTACTTGATTTTTTAAGTTGCTATTGAAAATGTTATCTTTTTCTTGAGTGTCTCTTCAGTTTGTTCATTTCTAGCATATGGAAACATTACTGACTTATGTGCATTAATCTTGTATCCCACAACTTTGCTAAATTTGTTTATTAGCTCTAGTAGCTGTATCGTCAGTTTCTCAGGGTTTTCCAGATATAAGATCATATCATCTGCAAACAATGACAGTTTTACTTCTTTTACAATTTGGATTCCTTTTATTTCTTTGTCTTGCCGGATTGCCCTGGCTAGCACTTCCAGCACAATGTTGAATAACAGTGGTGATAGCGGGCATCCTTGTCTTGTTCCTGATCTTAGAGGGAAGGCTTTCAGTCTCTCACCATTGAGTACTATGCTGGCTGTGGGTTTTTCATATATGCTCTTTATCATATTGGGGAACTTTCCTTCAATTCCTACTTTTTGAAGTGTTTTTATCAAAAAGGGATGTTGGATTTTGTCAAATGCTTTTTCAGCATCTATTGAGATGATCATTTGATTTTTCCCTTTTGAATTGTTAATGTGTTGTAATACAATGATTGATTTTCTTATGTTGAACCATCCTTGCATGCCTGGAATAAACCCCACTTGGTCATGGTGTATGATTTTTTAAATGTGTCTTTGGATTTGATTTGCAAGTATTTTGTTGAGGATTTTTGCATCTATATTCATTAGGGAGACTGGCGGTAGTGTTCCTTTTTTGTAGCATCCTTGCCTGGTTTTGGTATTAGATTGATGTTAGCTTCATAAAACGAGTTAGGTAGTGTTCCATTTTCTTCAATGTTTTGAAACAGTTTGAGTAAGACTGGTGTCAGTTCTTTCTGGAAAGTTTGGTAGAATTCCTCTGTGAAGCCATCTGGCCCTGGTCATTTATTTGTGGGAAGATTTTTGATGACTGATTGGATCTCCTTGCATGTGATGGGTTGGTTGAGGTCTTCTATTTCTTCTCTGGTCAGTCTAGGTTGTTCATATGTTTCCAGGAAATTGTCCATTTCCTCTACATTATCCAGTTTGTTGCCATACAGTTGTTCATAGTATCCTCTTATAATTTTTTTAATTTCTTCGGGATCTGCAGTTACGTCACCTTTTTCATTCATTATTTTGTTTACATGGGTCTTCTCTCTTTTTGATTTTGTCAGTCTAGCTAGGGGCTTGTCAATCTTGTTGATCTTCTCAAAGAACCAACTTTTGGTGATATTTATCCTCTCTATTGTTTTTTTGTTCTCGATGTCATTTATTTCTGCTTTAATTCTTCTTATTTCTTTTCTTCTACTTGGTTTAGGATTGGTTTGCTGTTCATTTTCTAGCTTCTTCAGTTGATCCATTAGTTCTTTGATTTTGGCTCTTTCTTCCTTTTTAACACATGCGTTTAGTGCTATAAATTTCCCCCTCAGTACCGCTTTTGCTGCATCCCATAGGTTTGGTATGTTGTGTTCTCATTTCCATTCATATCTATATATTTAGCAATTTCTTTTGCTATTTCTTCATTAACCCACTGATTGTTTAGGAGTATGTTGTTTAACCTCCAGGTATTTGTGAATTTTCTAAGTCTCTGATGGTTATTGACTTCTAATTGTATTCCATTGTGGTCAGAGGATGTGCTTTGAATAATTTTAATCTTTTTAAATTTATTGAGCCTTGTTTTATGTCCCAGCGTATGATCTATTCTGGAGAAAGTCCCATGAGCACTAGAGAAGTATGTGTATCCTGGTGATTTGGGATGTAATGTTCCATATATGTCTGTTAAATCTAATTCATTTATGAGATTGTTTAAATTTTCAATTTCCTTACTGGTCTTCTGTCTGGTTGATCTATCTATAGGAGAGAGTGATGTGTTGAAGTCTCCCACAATTATTGTGGAAACATCAATTGCTTCCTTTAGTTTTGCCAGTGTTTCTCTCATGTATTTTGTGGCACCTTGATTGGGTGCATAGACATTTATGATTGTTATTTCTTCTTGTTGAATTGCCCCTTTTATTAGTATGTAGTGGCCTTCTTTGTCTCTCAAAACATCCCTGCATTTAAAGTCTATTTTATCTGAGATTAACATTGCTACACATGCTTTCTTTTGGCTGTAGCTTGCATGAAATATTTTTTTCCATCCTCTCACTTTCAATTTCTTTGTGTCCCTGTGTCTAAGATGAGTCTCTTGTATGCAACATATTGATGGTTCATTTTTTTTTTGATCCATTCTGCAAATCTATATCTTTTAATTGGGGAGTTTAATCCATTTACATTCAGCATTGTAACTGTGAAGGCATTTCTTGAATCAGCCATCTTATCCTCTGGTTTATGTTTGTCATATACATTTTTCCCCTCTCTCTATTAATATCCTTTAATTTATCCATACCGAATCTCTTTAGTACTGAACCTTTCTCCAAGTCTCTCTGTCCTTTCTTTGTTTCTCTGTCTGTAGGGCTCCCTTGAGTATCTCCAGTAGGGCAGGTCTCTTGTTAGCAAATTCTCTCAGCATTTGTTTGTCTGTGAAAAATTTAAGCTCTCCCTCAAATTTGAAGGAGAGCTTTGCTGGATAAACTATTCTTGGTTGGAAATTTTTCTCACTCAGAATTTTAAATATATCGTGCCACTGCCTTCTCACCTCCATGGTGGCTGTTGAGTAGTCAACTACTTAGTCTTATGCTGTTTCCTTTGTATGTGGTGAATTGCTTTTCTCTTGCTGCTTTCAGAACTTGCTCCTTCTCTTCCATGTTTGACAGTGTGATCAGAATATGTCTCGGAGTGGGTTTATTTGGATTTATTCTATTTGGAGTTCGCTGGGCATTTATGATTTGTGTATTTATGGTGTTTAGAAGATTTGGGAAGTTTTCCCCAACAATTTCTTTGAATACTCATTACCTTTACGCTTTTCTTCCCCTTCTGGAACACCAATGAGTCTTATATTCGGATGTTTTATATTATCTATCATATCCCTGAGGTCCATTTCGATTTTTTTCCCCATTCTTTCTTTTGTGCTTTCATTTTCCATTCTGTCATCATCTTCCAGGTCAGATTCGTTTTTCAACTTCCTCTAGTCTTGTACTATGAGTATCCAGAATCTTTTTAATTTGGTCAACAGTTTCTTTAATTTCCATAAGATCATCTATTTTTTTATTTAGTCTTGCAGTGTCTTCTTTATGCTCTTCTAGGGTCTTCTTGATATCCTTTGTATCCCGTACTATGGTCTCATTGTTCAACTTTCGTTCTTTGATTAGTTGCTCTAGGTACTGTGTCTCTTCTGATATTCTGATTTTGGTGCTTGGGCTTGGGTTATCCATATCGTCTGGTTTTTTCATATGCTTTATAATTTTCTGTTGTTTTTGGCCTCGTGGCATTTGCTGAACTTGATAGGGTTCTTTTAGGATTTGTAGACCAACTGAAGTCCTTATCTCTAATTTATCAGATCTACAGCTTCGTGGAGTACACTTTCTCTAACTAACCAGCAGGTGGCATCCACGAGCCACCTGTTCTCCACAAGCCAGTTCTCCCCTGCTTTGCCTTTGTGGTGAGTGGGGGAGTGAGTCTTGTGGGGTCCAATTGGTGTACCAAGCTTGTGTGTATAGTTGGTGTTGCCCACCCTGTATATGGGGCATGTGTCTGGGCGGTCAGGGGGCGGTGTGTGGCTCTAACAATCAAATCTCCCTGGTGTTCCTGTAGTTTTAAAGCTGCTGCAATAGTCTAATCCTTCAGTTCAGTCCTGCCACAGTTTGTCTCTGCCACTGACCCACAAGTCCTTGGTATTGGCGTGTGGCTCCTGAGACTTGCAAGTGGGTCCCTCTTCCAGGCCGTGCACCCCCTGGTCCTCTGTTGAGGGATGACTGTGCTATGTCACAGGTGAGTGCCATCCCCCCAGGGCGGTTCTGGGCTGCTGGGCTGTGTAGGGAGGCTCCCAGTCTGCTGAAATGATGGCTGAATGGGGCTTTGTTAATTCACACTTCTCCACCTTCCCAATTCTGGGAAACCAGCTGAGGTTGCAGGGAACGCTAATGTCCACACCCAGTTTTGTGGTGTGTATGTGTTATCTGAAGCAGTTCTGTCACACTGGGTTGTCTGGGCAGCTCTGGGCTATGGGGCTGGAGATGGGCCGGAGTGTTTCCTGTCCACCAGGATGATGGCTGTCAGCGGATACCCCCCTTTTCTTGGGAAGTTGTGGTGTTTAGTGAATTTTCTCAGCCACTGGATTATTGCCTTTTGTTTCAGAGCTCTCTTAGTTCAGCTCTTGTCTTGACCTGCCCAAACTGCAAGTCTTTGACGCCTTCTGTATTGGGCTTAGATTTTGCTGATCTCAGCAGTTCGACGTGTTCATGAGTGTTGTATGAAGTACGCCCAAAGTCAAATTGCTCTGTGGTGTCCAGTCCACGCAGTTCCTGGCTTTCTACCTAGTTTCCTGGAGGAGTAACTAAAACATACAGCTCACCAATCCGCCATCTTCGAGAGATCATTTTAAGACAGGAAAATGTTATTAAAAAAAAAAAATCACTCAGACATGACTGAACAGCATCTGCAGGAAACAAGAAGAAAAATGCTCCAATTGGAATGGAGGGTTCATGGAAGGGAGAAGTGAGACATTGGTTAGGTTATAATAAGGCTGAACCAGAATGAGAAAGGTCTTGAATACCAGCCTAAGCAATATGGACTCTTTTAGAGTAGGATGTCCTTTTATATGCTGGAAATACTGTGTGTCATAATCATTGAGAAAGTTTGGGGTAGAGTTACAATCAGATATTCAGGAATTATTGTCTAACCCCATCAGTGTTAGCAAAATAAGCACCCATATATATCTGGAAATGGGCTACAGATGTGCTTTCCATTGATAATGGGAAATGACAATCCACCAGATAGGTTGAGGTCTGCTGAGTAGCAAAAAAAAAGGGTTAAGAACAACTGTTTAGGAGAAACAAGAGCAATTCAGGAAGGGAGAAGGAAGAGGAGGCAGCAATTCATAGTCATTTATAGAAGGGATGCCATGTAGAATACCTCGAAAGGCAGACTAGGTTCAAATTCTAGTTCTACCTTTTACTAGGTATTTCTTTCTTTTATAAATGGAGATAATTGTGTATTTCCAAGGGCTGTTTTATAAACTCTACAGTATTTGTATATAGCTCAGCATTTTGCAAGGAAAAAAAAGCCCCCAAATTTTGAAGTTCTCTCATTACCAAATGTTAACTCCATGATTTTTATAGAGACAAGTTCAATGAACACAAAGCCCTTTAGATCATGGTTGATACATTAATTAATATATTAAAACTGGTATTGCCCCATTGCTCTTAGACCAATTCCCAACTCTTCTCCTACTTTGCTTTGCAGGGAGTGGGAGTAGGTTTACCCCCAAATTATATTTCCTAGGCTCCCTTGCCAATGAACTTCTAAGTCAGCTCAGGAAGACAATTATAGGAAATTGAAGAGACAGAGGAGGAGAGAGGTCAGAGTATTTCTCTCCCTACCACCTCTTTTTCAACCAGATGTCTTCTCTGTCAGTGGCTGAATGTCCTCTATAACTTCAGCTCCTGCTGGATAGCCCTCCTACCATGGTTCCCATTCCTGTTGACCACTTTCCCCCACTATGGTTCCATCTTTTACCAAGTTGTCCTAGATCCTGGGCTCTGGTAAATACCATTTTATCCCTTTGTCCTCTAGCACTATGGGTGGTAGCAGCTTCCAACTGTTGCTAATATCAGTATTACCTCACCAATCCTTATTCTTTCAGTTTTTCAAATGCTTTTGTAACTAATTCCCTGTATTAAATTCCTTCTATTGAATTATCTCATGTTTTCCTAATTGGACCCTGAATGATATAGCTGGTAAACTCATTTTACGGCTTAAATGATAAAACTTAATTTTCTACAACAAAGTATGGTACAGACTTGGCAGCCATCAGAGTTAAAACTTATATTCAGGATAATTAAGCAAATTCTTGATAGTAAATAGCTTGGTAACTGAAGCAGACGCCAGCCGTGTGCCTTCCCAGCAGAGGTTTTCTGGATACCATTGGCCATCCTCCAGTGAAGGTACCCAATTGTTAACGTGTTACCTTGGACACTTTATGGCCTTAAGACTGTAACTATATAACCAAATACAGCCCCTTTGATAACAGCCAACACATTTGTGGTATTTTGCATCCCGGCAGCATTAGCAAACTAGAACAGATTTTGGTACCAGAGAAGTGGGGTGCTTTTGCTGCTGAGTTTGCAAATACCAAACATGTTGGAGTGGCTTTTTAAATGGATAAGGGGAAGATTCTGGAAGAACTGTGAGAAGCTTGATAGAAAAGGCCTAAACTGCTTTGAAGAGACTGTGGAAATATGGACTTTAAAGATACTTCTGAAGAGGCCTTGAACAGAAATGATGACTCTCTTGTTGTGAACTGGAAGAAAGGTGATCCTTGTTTTAAAGTGGCAGAGAATTTGGCAAAATTGAGTCCTGGAATCAGATGGAAGGAATAATTTGAAAGTGACAACCTGGAAGACTTAGCTGAGGAGATCTCCAGATTACGTATGAAGGATGTACCCTGGCTTCTCCTTGCAGCTTATAGTACAATGCGAGCAGAGAGACATAAACTTAGAACTGAACTCTTGGGTTCAAAGAAACCAGAAGCTGATGACTTGGAAAATTATGAGCTTCTGGGGGGTGAAATCCCAGAAGCTACAGCGCAACGTGAGGATGTAACCAAACATGGAACCCAGCCACCATTTCAGTACAAGCCAAGATTGGAAGAGGAGTTAAGCAGAAAGGATTTGTGGAAAGTCCTATTGTCTGACGGCTTTGACCCGTGTGCTTCATGCGAAGCCAACAGAATTTCTGCGAGATCTTTATAGACAGAGATGCTGCCAGTCTGGACTGGAGGAGACAGACAAGGAACAAATTGAAGGAAAATTTTCTTCAAAGACAGTGCCATGGAGGTTGAGGTCTGGAGTTAAGAGGCCTTGGGCTGGGAGAGTGGAGTGGCCCACATGCATGGAAAGGATGAGTTTGCCCTGGAGGTCGAGGGCAGGCCTTCTGCCTCGATGCTCAGGAACTGTTCTGCCACCCCAAGCCCCAAAGAGGGTGGAGCACATTTCCAGGGAATTGGGGAGAGCCTGGCTGCCACCACACTGTTCTGAAGGGGTTGAGCGTGTGCCCCAGAAAGGGAAGGGAATCCGGGAGCTGCCCCAATGTTTGAGGACGGTAGGGCCGAGAAGGTGGTCTCCCCAGTGTGTGGATATGCTGGAGCACTCACCTAAGTGTTTGGAGAGGAAAGGGCTGCCACAAAGGCTCTTAGGAAGGGTTAGAATCCCGCTCTCTCAAGCCCCAAGAATGCAATGTCGTTTTGTAAATGACTCTCAGACTTTGAAATCTAATGGAGTTTGTCCTGCGGGTTTTAGGAACTATTTTGGTCCTGTTAACCCTGTTTTCCTTACTGTTTCTCCTTAAGGCAATGGGAATGTTGATCCTATGAATGTCCCTCCTTTGTATACTGGAAGCACATAACTTGTTCTAAGTTCACAGATCCATAGCTAAAGGAAAAGTATGCCTTAGGACTGACCATGCCTATAATTGATTTTGATGGTATCTCGTACTTACCTATTGTTACTGAAATGAGAAAAAGTTTTTGTGATATTGTGATGGGATGAATGTATTTTGTATTTGGAAAGAATATGTTTTTCTGGGGTCCAGGTGGTGGAATGTGCTGGTTTGAATGTATTATGTCCCCCAAACGCCATTATCTTTGATGTAATCTTGTGTGGACAGACCTATCAGTTTAACTAGATTGTAATTCTTTGAGTGTTTCCATGGAATGTGCTCCACCCAACTGTGGGTGATAACTCTGATGAAATATTCCCATGGAGGCATGGCCCCACCCATTCAGGGTGGGCCTTGATCAGTGGAGCCATATAAATGGGCTGACAAACAGAAGGAACTCAGTGCAGCTGTGAGTGACATTTTGAAGAGGAGCTGCAGCCAAGAGGGACACTTTGAAGAAAGCACAGGAGCTGCAGATGAGAGACAGTTTGAAGACGGCTGTTGAAAGCAGACTCTTGCTCTGGAGAAGCTAAGAGAGGACAAATACCCCAAGTCCAATTAAGAGTGACATTTTTGAGGAACTGCAGCCTAGAGAGGAACATCCTGGGAGAAAGCCATTTTTAAACCAGAACTCTGGAGCAGACACCAACCACGTGCCTTCCCAGCTAACAGAGGTTTTCCGGACACCACTGGCCATCCTTTAGTGAAGGTACCTGATTTGGACACTTTATGGCCTTAAGACTGTAACTGTGTAACCAAATAAACCCCTTTTATAAAAGCCAATCCATTCCTGGTGTTTTGCATTCCAGCAGCATTAGCAAACTAGAACAGTAACTAAGGAAGCTCCTTGCCCTTACTTGGCAAACATCAAAAGTACTATAACCATGAACAGAAGAAATCAAGCAATATGCACTGAAACTTGAATAAACCTTTGCCTGCCTAATGCTTTTTCTCATTTGAACCACTGAGGTCACTGAAATGAAAATATTTTTTAACCCTTTCTCCATTTTTTTTACCAAGAATTGTAATGACTAATTACAGACATTAAATTCTGAAAATACTGTATCAAAGGTTGTATTTCGTCTCAAGGTTTTCTGTTAAATATCATTGTAACCTATATGAGATATATTATATATTATGACCTACAGTTTCTTTTCTTTGCAACTCAGGATGAATCAAAGTATATTTGGAAGTTTATTTCTTTCTTTATCAGCCTGAAATAAGGCCTAGATATCACCAATGGGGAAGCAAGAAAGTAACAGCCAGAGATTTATTTTATCATCATCAAGAGAGAAAACATGGTGTAAGTCAGACCTATAGAATAAGCAGGGCCTTCTAAATTCATCTGGTCCAGGTGTCTCCGCTTCTAGATGAAGAAATAAAGGCCTAGACAGATGATTAACTCAAGATAAAAGGTAAAGAATAGAATTAGAACAAAAAATGGGATTAACTTCAAAAGCATCCTTTTATTCTGCTCTGTCCTTACTCTTTAGACTGATTATTCAAGGGGCTGGTGGACCAGAAGGTATAAAATTTTCCCAGAGAAATCTGACCATAAACACAACTACTGAAGGATCCAAGATGGCGGTTTAGGAGAGACAGAGCAAAATTCTCTTCCATGAAAAACACTAGATAGAGGACAGGAAGTGCTAACAGAATAGCGGCTTCAGGGTTCCTGGCTGAGCAGGGACTTCTACACCCATAGTGACTGTGTACTTGGAGATACCAAGAGACCTTGTTTGGAGATGGGTGAGCAAGTGGACTGGAAAGCCACGGGGGAATGGGCAGCCGCAGGTGCAGTTGAGCACAGTGGGGAGAAACTGAGAGACTGTGTTTGGAGATGGGTGAGTCTTCGGTCTGGAAAGCCGCAGGGGAATGGGGAGCTGGAGCCGCAGCTGAGTGCGGCGGAGAGTACCTTTCACCACCCCAGACACCCACTTCAATTCCTGGTGTGGGTGATAACCCATCGCAGACCCGCAGCCAAGAGCCCCAGTGCCAGGGACTGGCTGTTGCAGCAGGTGGACGATCACAGAAGAGAGCAGCTTTCCATGCCCCAAACAGCCATCTTTGCAGCTGATCAGGAGACAACCTTTTTTCCCCATTTATTTATTTATTTTTAAATTTTGTTTTGAAATAAATTCAAAGTTATACAAACAGTTGCAAAAACAATACAAACCCCATACACAGAACTCCAGCATACCCTGACCCCCCTCCCTGATATTCCAATCCACCAACTTTAACATGTTGTCACAATGCTATTTCTTTCCCTCCCTCCCTCCCTATCATCCATCATCTATTGCTCTGTCTTCTGAACATGAGAGCTGCCTGCACACATCCTTGAACAAACACTATTATTCACATATACAATTCCCATGAACAAAAACATTCTTTTATGCAATCCCATTAAGCGCAGCTAAGAAGTACAAGAGATTCAACATTGATACAAAGCTTACATTCTATATTTCCTTTTCTTTTTTTTTTTCCTTATGTCTCAGCTGTGTCCCTTTGAGCCTCCTGTCCTCCATCCTCAGATCCTATCCAGGGTCATCCTTGGCATTCAATTGTCATCTATTTAGACTTTTTTTTTTTTTTCTCAATTGTGGAAACATATACACAGCTTAAATCTTCCCATTCCACCCCCTCCCCAGCATTCCATTAGTGGGATTAATCACATTTAGGATGTTGCAATGCTATCACCTTCCCACCATCCATTACTAGAAATTTCCCTTCACCTCAAAAAGCAACCCTACACTCATTTCTTAACTCCCCATTGCCCCTTCCCCCATTTATCTTAACCCATGCTCTACTTTTCATCTCTATGGTCATATTCTATGAAAATTTCTTTGTGTTTACTGTGGGCTTAAAATTAACCTCCCAAATCCATAAAAATCTTGTTTTTCTTTAATGCCAACTTAACTTCAATAGGACACATAAACTATGCTCCTATACTCCTCCATTCCCCCACCTTTATATAGTTCTTGTCAAAAATTACATATTTTACATTGAGTTCAAAACCACTGATTTGTCATTAGAGTTTGTGTATTTTATATCATGTAGGAAGTAAATAGTGGAGTTACAATTCAAAGATTATTGACTTCTATTTGTATTCCATTGTGGTCAGAGAATGTGCTTTGAATATATTCAATTGCGTTTTTTTTTTGTTTTGTTTTGTTTTTTTTAATTTATTGAGGCTTGTTTTATGTCCCAGCATATGGTCCATTCTGGAGAAAGATCGGTGATCACTAGAGAAAAATGAGTGTCCTGGTGATTTGGGATGTAAGGTTCTATATATGTCTGTTAAAATTCTCTATATGTCTTTCTCCTTTCTTTCTCTGTTGGTAGGGCTCCCTTTAGTATCTGAAGTAGGGCAGGTCTTTTATTGGCAAAGTCTCTCAGCATTTGTTTGTCTGTGAAAAATTTAAGCTCTCCCTCAAATCTGAAGGAAAGTTTTGCTGGATTAAAGTATTCTTGGTTGGAAATTTTTCTCTCTCAGAATTTTAAATATGTCATGCCACTGCCTTCTCGCCTCCATGGTGGCCGCGGAGTAGTCACAACTCAGTCTTACGTTGTTTCCTTTGCATGTGATGAATTGCTTTCTCTTGCTGCTTTCAGAACTTGCTCCTCTTCAGTATTTGAGAGTCTGATCAGAGTATGTCTTGGAGTGGGTTTCTTTGGATTCATTCTATTTGGAGTTCACTGGGCATTTATGCTTTGTGTATTTATATTGTGTAGAAGGTTGGGGAAGTTTTCCCGAACAATTTTGTTGAATAGTCTTTCTAGACCTTTACCCTTCTCTTCCCCTTCTGGGACACCAATGAGTCTTAAATTTGGACATTTTATTTTATCTATCGTATCCTTGAGATCCATTTCGATTTTTTTTATTTTTTTCTCCATTCTTTCTTTTGTTCTTTCATTTTCTGTTCTGTGGACCTCTAGGACACTGAGTCATTGTTCAGCTTCCTCTAATCTTGTATTATGAGTATCCAGAGTCCTTTTAATTTGGCCAACAGTTTCTTTTATTTCCATAAAATCTTCTATTTTTTTAATTTACTCTTACAATGTCTTCTTTATGCTCTTCTAGGGTCTTCTTTATGTCCCTTATATCCTGTGCCATGCTCTTCTTCATATCCTTTATATCCTGTGCCATGTTTTCATTCCTTGATTGTAGTTCTTTGATTAATTGTGCCAAGTACTGTGTCTCTTTTGATCTTCTGATTTGGGTATTTGGGATTGGGTTCTCCATATCGTCTAGTTTTATAATATGCATTAAGATTTTCTGTTGTTTTTCGCCTCTTGGCATTTGCTTTGCTTGATAGGGTTCTTTCAAGTTGTAAAAATAATATCACTCTAATTTTTCAGAAATACAAGTTGGTGGGGTACACTTTCTCTAACTAACCAGCAAATGGCGTCTGCGAGTCACCTATACCTCTCAAGTCAGTTCTCTTCACCTTTGTCTTTGTGGTGTGTGGGGAAATGATTCTTGTGGGGTTCAGTTGAACTCAGTTTGGGTGTGTTGTTGGAGCTGTCTGCCCTGAATGTGGGGCGTATGTCTGGGTGGTTAGGGAGGCAGGGCAGCTTTAATATTCAAACCTCCCAGGTATTCCCGGAGATTCAAGGCAGTTCCAAGAGTCTAAGCCTTCATTTCAGTTTTGCCCCAGATTTTCTCTGTTGCTGACCCACAAACCACCGGCATTGACATAGTGTCCCTGGGTTTTCCGAGCGGGCCCCCCCTTCTCAGCTGTGATCTTCCAGGACCTCTGCTGAGGGAAGGTTGTGCTATGTCACACGTGCGCGCCGTCCCTCAAGGGAAGCCTCAGGCCACCGGGCCGTGCAGGGGTGCTCTCAGCCTGATGCAGAGATGGCTGAATGGGGCATCTCAACCCCCCTGCCCCGCTTTTCGCACAGTTCCTCCTTCCCAGCTCCGGGACAACTGGCGCGGCTCTGGGCTGTGGGCACAGCCCTGGGCAGGAGTGTCTCCAGCCTGCTGGGGAGCCAGCTGCAAGCAGTGGGGTTTCTTTCTCCTTTTGGCTCTCCCCTCCGCTCCCCTGGCCCTGAGGGAATCTGCAGCGGGCTATCCTCCATGCCAGACACCGAGAGGTTGGCTCAGCCTGCTCCTGCTGTGCTTCACTGCGCGGTTCCCACCATCGCAATCGCAGCCGCTCCTGGGTTGTTCCCCTCCTTTTTTTTAAAAAAAAAGAACCAGTCCGTCTCCAAACGCCAACCCCCAGCTTCCTCACACTGCAGCACGGCTGCGGGACTTTCAGCCAGCTTACTCACTGGTTTCAGAATACAGACTCCTGGTTTCACCAAGTGCATGGTCCCTGTGGTTCTAGCAGACCTTGTCCAGCTGGTGCGTCGCTGAAACCAGTATTCTGGGTCACCTTCTGGTTTTTATCTAGTATTTTTCACAAAGGCGTTTTTTTGCCGTCTTACCTAGCCGCCATCTTAGGTTCTTGGGAGACATCCTTTTGCAGCACTGCGGCTGAGAGCTTCCTTGAGGGAATTCGCAATTCGGCTGGCCTGTGATGGCGCCCACTCTTCCTCCATGGGAGTCCGTGGTGTGCACAGCCTAGAGGCAGAGGTGCTGCGTGGAAGTGCCAGGAGCCCTCCCCCAATCCCAGGGACTCATGAGCCCACGGCAGAGAGGTATTATGGGGAATCTGAGCTGAAAGGTTAGATGTGTTCTGCAGCCCCAGGGTACTCAACTGCAGCCCAGGGAATGGATGGAAATACTGTGTCCTGGAGCAGACTCCCTGCAAAGGGCTGGACCTCCAAATGGTTTGGGCTCTCACTCAGTGCATAGGCGAAGTTGAGAAGAACTGGCTTGAGGATAAGAGGTGGCTCAGGAGCGTCATCTGCTGATAGATCAGGGGAAGTGCATTCCACCAAGCTGTAGCTCTGTCAAATTACAGATAATTGTTTAAATAAGCCTGCATATCCTAAAAGAATCCTATCAAGATAAGCAAATGCCAAGAGGCCAAAAACAACATAAAATTATAAAGCATATGAAGAAAACAGAAGATATGGATCACCCAAATGCCCAAATTAAAAAACCAGAGGAGACGCAGAACACGGAGCATTTAAACAAAGAAGTACTCAAAAACACCAATATCATGGCTCAGGATATAAAGGACATGAAGAAGACCCTAGAAGAACATAAAGAAGAATTTGCAGGAGTAAATTAAAAAATGGCGGATCTAATGGAAAGAAAAGATACTATTGATAAAATTAAAAAGATTCTTACGACCCATAACACCAGATTTGAAGAAGCAGAGGAACAAGTAAGCGAACTCTACTGTGCTGGAAAGTGAAAGCATAAAAGAACGAATGGTGAAAAAAATCGAAAAATTTGAAATGGATCTCAGGGAAATGATGGCCAACATGAAGCACACAAATATTAAGAATCATTGGTGTTCCAGAAGGGGAAAAGAAGCATAGAGACTAGGAAGAATATCCAAAGAAATTGTTGGAGAAAACTTCCCAACCCTGTTAAATGACATAAATATGGAAATCAAAGATGCACAACGAATTCCAAATAGAATAAATCCAGATAAACCCATTCCAAGCCATATTTTGATCAGACTGTCAAATTTTGAAGAGAAGGATAAAGTTCTGAAAGCAGCAAGAGAGAAGTGATTCACCAGATACAAGGGAAACAACATAAGACTAAGTAGCGACTATTCAGTGGGCACCATGGAGGCAAGAAGGCTGTGGTATGACATATTTAAAATTCTGAAAGAGAAAAATTGGCAGCCAAGAATTCTTTATCCAGCAAAGCTCTTCTTAAAAATTGAGAGAGAGCTTAAAATTTTCACAAATAAATGCTGAGAAAATTTGCTAACAAGAGACCTGCCCTACAAGAAATGCTCAAGGGACCTCTACCAGCTGAGAAAAAAGAAAAAGAAAGGAGAGAGAGGTCTGGAGAAGGGCACAGAATGGAAGAGCTTTAGTAAGGGACCTGTACCTTAAAGGAAATAAAGAGACAGGGAAAAAATACACCTTACAAATAAAAACCAAAGGATAAGATGGCTGAATCAAGAACTGCCTTCACAGTAATAACATTGAATGTGAATGGATGAAACTCCCCAATTAAAAGATACAGAACGGCAGAACGGATTAAAAAATATGAACCATCAATATGTTGCTTACAACATGGAATATGACTCCCAAGGAGGAATCTAGACCCGACATCAACGGATGCAGAACATCTTCTTGACCAAAAGGGGGATGTGAAAGGAAATGAAATAAGCTTCAGTGGCTGAGAGATTCCAGAAGGAGCCGAGAGGTCACTCTGGTGTGCACTCTTACACACAATACAGACGACCCTTTTTAGGTTCTAATGAATTGGAATAGCTAGCAGTAAATACCTGAAACTATCAAACTACAACCCAGAACCCATGAATCTTGAAGACAATTGTATAAAAATGTAGCTTATGAGGGGTGACAATGAGATTGGGAAAGCCATATGGACCACACTTCCCTTTGTCCAGTGTATGGATGGATGAGTAGAAAAATGGGGGCAAAAAACAAAGAAACAAAAAAACACCCAGTGTTCTTTTTTACTTTAATCGTTCTTTTTCACTTTAATTTTCATTCTTATTATTTTTGTGTGTGTGGTAACGAAAATGTTCAAACATTAATTTTGGTGATGAACGCACAACTATATAATGGTACTATGAACAACTGGATGTACGTTTGTATGACTGCATGGTATGTGAATATATCTCAATAAAAATGAATTTAAAAAAATATGTTGCTTACAAGAGACTCACCTTAGACCCAGAAACACAAAGAAACTGAAAGTGAAAGGATGGAAAAAAATATTCCATGCAAGCTAGAGCCAAAAGAAAGCAGGGGTAGCAATATTAATTTCAGATAAAATGGACTTTAAATGCAAGAATGTCATAAGAGAAAAAGACGGACATTATATACTAATAAAAGGGACAATTTGCCAAAAAGAAATAACAATCATAAATATTTATGCACCCAATCAAGGTGCTCCAAAGTACATGAGGCAAACACTGGCAAAACGGAAGGAAGCAATAGATGTTTCCACAATTTCTGTGGGAGACTTCAATTCATCACTCTCTCCTATAGACAGATCAATCAGACAGAGGACCAATAAGGAAACTGAGAACCTAAACAATGTAATAAATGAATTAGACAACAGACATATATAGAGCATTCATCCCAAATTATCAGGATATACATTCTTCTCTAGTGCTCACAGAACTTTCTCCAGGATAGATCATATGCTGGGGCATAAAACAACATCAATAAATTTAAAAAGACTGAAATTATTCAAAGCACATCTCTGATCACAGTGGAATACAACTAGAAGTCAATAACCATCAACATTCTAGAACATTCACAAACATCAGGAGGTTAAACAACACACTTCTAAACAATCAGTGGGTTAAAGACGACATTGCAAGAGAAACTGCTAAATACCTAGAGACAAATGACAACGAGAACACAACATACCAAAACTTATGGGATGCAGTGAAGGCAGTATTGGGAGGGAAATCTATAGCTCCAAATGCATACATTAAAAAGGAAAACAGGGCTAAAATCAAAAGAACTAATGGTACAATTGAAGAAGCTAGAAAATGAATAGCAAACTCATCCTAAAGCAAGTACAAGAAAAGAAATAACAAGGATTAAAGCAGAAATAAATGATATGGAGAATAAAAAAACAATAGAGAGAATAAATAAAACCAAAAGTTGGTTCTTTGAGAAGATCAACAAGATTGACAAGCCCTTAGCTAGACTGACAAAGTTAAAAAGAGAGAAGACCCAAATAAACAAAATAATAAATGAGAGGAGACATTACTGTGGATCCTGAAGAAATTAAAAAAATCCTAAGAGGATACTATGAACAACTGTATGCCAACAAACTAGATAATTTAGGGGAAATGGATAATTTCCTGGAAACACATGAACAACCTAGACTGACCAGAGAACAAATAGAAGACCTCAACAAACCAATCACAAGCAAAGAGATCCAATCAGTCATCAAAAAGCTTCCTACAAATAAAAGCCCAGGGCCAGATGGCTTTACAGGGGAATTCTACAAACTTTCCAAAAAGAATTGACACCAATCCTACTTAAACTTTCAAAAAATTGAAGAAAATGGAACACTGCCTAACTCATTTTATGAATCCAACATCACTGTAATACCAAATCAGATAAAGATGCTTACAAGAAAGGAAAACTACAGGCCAATCTCCCTAATCAATATAGATTTAAAAATTCTCAACAAAATACTTACAAATCGAATCCAAAGGCACATTAAAAGAATCATATACCATGAGCAAGTAGGGTTCATTCCAGGCATCTTTATGTGGTTCACCATAAGAAAATCAATCAGTGTAATACAACACATTAACAGATCAAAAGGGAAAAATCAAATGATCATCTCAATATGCTGAAAAAGCATTCGACAAAATTGAGTATCCTTTTTTGATAAAAACACTTCCAAAGGTAGGAATTGAAGAGAACTTCCTCAGTATCATAAAGGGCATATATGAAAAAAATCCATAGCCAGTATAGTATTCAATGGCAAGAGACAGAAAGCCTTCACTCTAAGATCAGGAACGAGAGACAAGGATGCCCACTGTTCTAGTTTGCTAATGCTTCTGGGATGCAAAACACCAGAAATGGATTGGTTTTTCTAAAGGGGGTTTATTTGGTTACCAAGTTACAGTCTTAAGGCCATAAAGTGTCCAAGGTAAGTCATCAACAATCAGGTACCTTCACTGGAGGATGGCTGGAAAACCTCTGTTAGCTGGGAAGGCACGTGGCTGGCATCTGCTCCCAAGTTCTGGTTTCAAAATGGCTTTCTCCCAGAACATTCCTCTCTAGGCTGCAGTTCCTCAGAAATGTCACTCTTAGTTGCTCTTGGGGTGTTTGTCCTCTCTTACCTTCTCCAGAGCAAGAGTCTGCTTTCAACAGCCGTCTTCCAACTGTCTCTCATCTGCAGCTACTCTCTCAGCTTCCGTGCATTCTTCAGTGCCCTCTTGGCTGTAGCAAGCTTGCTCCTTCGTCTGATCTTATACAGTGCTCCAGTAATTTAATTCAGACCCACCCTGAATGGGCGGGCCAATACCTCCATGGAAATTATCCAATCAGAGTCATCACCCACAGTTGGGTGGGACGCATCTCCATGAAACACTCAAAGAATTACAGTCTAATTAACACTGATAGGTCTGCCCACACAAGATTACATCAAAGAGAATGGCATTTGAGGGACATAATAATTCAAACTGGCACACCTGCTCTCACCACTATTATTCAACATTGTGCTAGAAGTTCTAGCCAGAGGAATCCAGCAAGATAAAGAAACAAAAGGCATCCAAATTGGAAAGGAAGAAGTAAAACTGTCTTTATTTGCAGATGATATGATCCTATATTTGGAAAACCCTGAGAAACTGACAAGCTACTTGACCTAATAAATGCAACCAAGTGGTAGGATACAAGATTAACACCTAAGTCAATAGTGTTCCTATACACCAGAAATGACCTAACTGAAGAGACACTCAAAAAAAAGATTCCATTCACAATGGCAACTAAAAAAATCAAGTACTTAGGAATACATTAAACCAAGGATGTAAAAGACTACTACATAGAAAATTACCTAACTTTACTAAAGAAATAAAAAGGGACCTAAAGAGATGGAAAGATATTCTGTGTTCATGGATAGGAAGGCTAAATGTCGTTAAAATGTCAATCCTACCCAAATTGATCTACAGATTCAATGCAATTCCAATCAAAATTCCAACAACCTACTTTGCAGACTTGGAAAAGTTAATTATCAAATTTATTATTATTGGGGGGCAACCACTGTTGAAAGCACAGCCCCATTGGGAAGCACTGGAATAAAGTAGTTGTAGTAAAGACAGAAGAGGAAGAATTCAAGAATTGGAATGGCCAAGGACTGCTGGTGGATTAGATATGGACATTTAGAGAAAGAAAAAAAGGGAGAACACAGGAGCAAAAGGGTGGAGTAGGAAGTTACACAAATTGCTGCCTCTACCAGAAAAATGAAAAGCTAGAAAAAGAGACAGGAATTAACTAGGTGATAACTCTGGAACCAGAATGTACATTTAGAACAACTAAAGGCGTACCAGAGGAAGCAAGAGGCTGCCAAGAATTCAGCTTTTATAAGTGAAAGCATGAACCAGTTACAAGCCTTCAATGCTCACCCCCAGGCAGCAGCAGCTGTGGTAATAGCTGCAGCTGTGGCAATGCAGCGTGGATTCCAGGAGGAGCCAGCTGGGACCAGGGTTGGCAGAGAAAACCTCCTTTTCTGACTTGGGGTTGAGGATTGGGGTCCAACTGGGTATCCCTAAGGGAGCAGCATAGAAGCTGGCCTTGGTTCAGGCCCTCAGTGCAGCAGCACTTCCAGTCTCCCACCAGCATCCACCAGGATGTAAAGAGCTAGTGTTATTTTTTTTTTTTCCCCTACTGCTGTGTGTGGGTCTTTTCCTGTTCTGGCAGATCCCTGAGGGCACAGCATAGACTCTGGTTTGATCTCAGCCCTCTCTGCAGCAGCGGCTTCTGGTCTCACACGAGCATCTATCCAGGACTTAAAGACCCAGTGCACTTTTTAACTGGTTGGGTTTCTTCTCTTTTTTATGTTGTTTAGTCTGGTGGATCCATGATGGCTAAGGGCAGACAGTAACTTTGGTTTCTCACAAAAGAAGCATTTTCTGGCCTTACAACAGCATCCATAGATACACAAAGAGCCAGTGCACCTCTGTCTCTTTTTCTGGGTAATTGGTTTTTTTTGTTTTTTGTTTTTTTATTTCTTTGTTTCATATTTTTGGGTCTGGCAGATCCCTGAGAAATAAGCAGAGATACTGGCCTAGGTTCTGGCCTCTAAAGCAGCAGCTTCTGGCTTCCTTCTGTTACAGAACAAGAGTCTTGGAGAGGTAGTGAATTTCATTATTTTTCCTTTGGATTTTGTGTGTGTGGCTTTGAGTTTTTGTCTGTTTGTTAGTATTTTTCCTTTTCTTTTTCTGCTTCCTTTCTCTTTCTTTCCTTTTTTTCCCCCCTTCTTTTTCTTAGTTTGGCAGACTGAAGATTGAGAACTAGATTTCCAGAGTGAGCAGAAGATAGTACTCAGACTGTCCAGTTTACAACAACAACAAAATCACAGAACATTCAAGGAGACAGGAAAGTATGGCCCAGTCACAGGAAAAAAAAAAAAAAGTATGACAGAAAATACTCCAGAGGAGACATAGTCTCTGAAATTACTGATCAAAGATCTTAGAACAATGGTCATAAATAGGATCAATGAACTAAAGGAAAACATGGACAAAGGACTAAAGGCAATCAGGAAAACAACATATTTTTCAATAATGAGATAGAAATTATAAAGAAGAACCAAATGGAAATTCTGGAACTCAAAAGTACAGTAACTGAATGGAAAAATTCAATGGAGGAGTTCAAGAGCAGACTGGAGAAAGTAGAAGAAAGGATTGGCAAACCCGAAGATAAAACAATTGAAACTGTCCACGTTGAAGAGCAGAAAGATAAAAGAATGAAAAAAATAAAAAAATAAACAGATCCTCGGTAAACTGTGGGACATATCAAGTGTAACAATATACACATCATAGGAGTCCAAGAAGGAGAGAGAGATAAAGGGCTAGAAAAAATAGCTGAAGAAGTAATGGCAGAAAACTTACCAGATCTGATGAAAGATTTAATAAATATACAAACCCAAGATATTCAATGAACACCAAAGCAGGATGAACCCAAACAGATCCTACACCAAGATATGTTATGATCAAACTGTCCAATGCCAAGGACAAAGATAGAATCTGAAAAAACAGCAAGAGAGAAGCAACATGGCACACATAAGGGATCCTCAACAAGATTAATATTTGATTTCTCAATAGAAACCATGGAGGCCAGAGGACAATGAGAGAACAAATTTAAAGTGTTGAAAGAAAAAAACTGTTACCTAATAAACTGACAAAAGTGTCCTTCAAAAACAAGGAAGAAGTTAAGACATTTCTGGACAAACAAAGACTGAGGGAGTTTATTACCACTAGATCTGCTGTGCTGGTTTAAATCTATTATGTACCCCAGTAAAGCCAAGTTCTTTTATTCCAGTCTTGTGGGAGCAGACCTATTGTGGGTGGGACATTTTGGTTAGATTATTTCCAAGGAGATGTGACCCACACCCATTCAAGATGGGTCTTAATCAGTTTACTGGCATTCTCTATTAGAGGATAAAAGGCAGAGACATTATGAAGAGAGCTCAGAGACGCTTAGAGAGAAAACACCCAGAGACATTTTGGAGACAGCCACTGAAATCAGAACCAGGAGAGAAGTTAAGAGATGAAATCCAGAGTTTGCCCCGGAGAAGCTAAGAAAGGACCCCCAGATGCTTAGAGAGAAACGCCCTGGGAGAAACAAGCGAGCATGCACAGGAGCTAAGAGAGAGATGCTCAAACAGAAGCCCAGAGATATTTTGGAGAAAGCAACGGAAACCAGAAGTTAACCCTGGGAGAGGCCCAGCAGACTCCAACCATGTGCTTTTCCTTGTGACAGAGGAACCCCAGATGCCACTGGCCTTTCTTCAGAGAAGGTATTGTTTTATGGATGCCTTAATTGGGACATCTTCATGCCTTAGAACTGTAAATTTGTGAACTAATAAACCCCCATTGTCAAAGCCAATCCATTTCTGGTATTTTGCATTCCGGCAGCTTTAGCAAATCAGAACACCTGCCTTACAGGAAATGCTAAAGGGAGTCCTCCATGTTGAAAGGAAAGGACACAAGACAGTACCTTGATGCTGGATGAAGAAATAAAGATCTCCAGTGTTAGTAACAATATGGGTAAATATACATACCAGAATTTCATTTTTCATTTGTAATGCTGTATTTACTTTTAATAAATCTTTGTGACTGGGCACACAATGCAGGAAGATATAATTTGTGACATGAACAACATAAAAGGGAGGAATGGAGGAAGTTGGTACTGTGTTTGTGTAGGTTATTGAAGTCAAGTTGGAATCAACACAAACTAAATTGTAAAAGACTCAGTATGCTAAATGTAATCCCAACGGTAAACATAAGGAAAATATCTAAAAAATCTAAACAGAATGGATAAGTGATTCAAAGTGGCTCATTATAAAAGATCATTTAAACAAAAAAGGCAGTTAATGGAGGGAAGGAGGACAAAAAAGGTACAGGAATTACAAAAAAAGCAATTGGCAAAATGGCAAAAATAAATCTTTCTTTGTCAGTAATTTCCCTGAATGCATATGGATTAAATACTCCAATCAAAAAGCAGATACTGGGAGAATGAATAAAGAAACATGACCCAATATATGCTGTTGGCAAAACACCCATCTTAGATCCATAAATACAAAGAGGTTGAAAGTGAGAGGATGGAAAAACTATTTTATGCAAATAGTAATCAAAAGAAGAGTGGGTGGCTATATTAATATCAGATAAAATAGACTAAGTCAACTGTTACAAGAGACAAAGAAGGACATTATATATTGATAAAAGGGTCAACTCAACAAGATTTAATAATTATAAATATATACGCACCCCCCAAAAAACTTAAGAAAAACAAACAAAAATATAAATACATATGCACCTAAGAGTAGAGTACCAAAATATATGAAGGAAACATTGTCAGAATTAAAGGGAGCAATAGATAGTTCTGCAATAATTGTTGGCAATTTCAGTTTACCACTTTCAACACTAGATAGAACATCTAAACAGAAGATCAATAAGGAAACTGAGGACCTGAATAATATTATAAACCACCTAGATCTAGCCAACATATATAAAACACTTCACCCAACAATGGTGGAGGGTACATTCTTTTCAAGTGCACACTGATCATCACTCTTCTAGGACAGACCATGTTAGGACACAAGAGAAACCTACAAAAACTTAAAAATATTGAAATTATAAAATGTAACCTCTCTGACCACAATGGAAGGAAGCTAGAAATCAGTAAAAGAAGGAAAACTGGAAAATTTACAAACATGTTTGTTAAGCATACTTAAACAACAAATGGGTTAGATAAGAAATTACAAAGGAAGTTAGAAAATACTTAGAGATAAATGAAAATGGACCCAACATACCAAAACTTATGGGATGCAGCAAAGGCAGTGGCCAGAGGGAAATGTATAGCTATAAATGCCTAAATTAAAAAAGGAGAAAGAGTCCCTTTTTAAGCTGAGAAAGCTGACCACAGTACAGGGGGCTGAGATGAAAGTGGACGGTGGTGAGCCAAAACTGAGGAAGTGGTGTTAATAATTAGTTACAGGGTATTCTGCCATGTTGATGTAAGCAGCGCTGAAGCTTGTTAGGGAGTTCCTGCACCAAACCCTTGGACACAGTGGGATCAGAGGGAACTGTGAGAGGGTCAACTTGCTCCTTTCATAGCACTTCCCAAGGACAAGCCATTTTCTGATAAAAGTGAGCTAAAGAGATGCCTGAAAGCTGAGAAGTAACTAGCAGAGGAGGCCAAGCTGAAAAACAGTGAGTAACAGCTAAATCAGGTCGCTGCTGCTAACACCACCACCACCACCAATGGTGTGGGTGCCAAGAAGGAGAGCGTGGACACAAAACAATGTTACATAATTGGAGTTCAGGGAAATCCAGGGAAAACTAAGAAGGGTAAGCTGAACATTATTCCCGACGAGATCACTATATGCTCTCCCTACTTGTATATGATACCTCATCTTCACTTTGGCCTCAAAGACAAAGAAACACAATTACCATCAGAGATACACGAACACTTAATCCTGAATGACTTTGTGAGGCAGCAATTTATCATCTATTTCATGATCATCACATATATAACAAGTTTCTTGGATGATATAACTAAAGTTTCTTAGGATTCTTATAGATAGAAACTCCCATTATGAATATATCTGAGGGGGAGCTGTGGCCAAGACTTTCATCACCTGCCAGAAACTAACCTCTTCAAAACTGAAGAAACTCATTAAATTCTTGATGATATCTGCATGGCAAAGGCTGTTGAATGCCCTCCACCTCAGACCATGGCCAGCCCTTGATAAGTTTGTCTGGGAGTTCCTGGAGGTGATCTGAATCAATCTTACATTCTTCTCTGATCACCTGCAGATAACGAGATCTTTAGCCAAGTGGCACTACTCTAAAGAGGGTTGAAAAAAGTGCTGTGAGCAATTCATAATGAAGAAGGAAGCATACAATGACTACACTGAGTTGAATAATCTCATGTGGCAGTGGCAAAGTTTTGAAGAACAGGCCAAGGCCACCGGTGATGATGACCATGTTCATAGATGAAAACTTCTGTATCACCCTGAAATACAGGCTGCCCCCAACAGCTGGCTAGGACATGCGTATCAACCACATCACCATGTTCCTCACACCCTCCAATAACATCAAGGAAGTGCTTATGTTTCCTGCCATGAAACCTGAAAACAAGAAGAATGCAGCACCTGCTAACACACTGGAAAGCACAACAGTTGGCAGGTCAACACAGAAAATAATAATTGCAAGTCAGTAACTCAGGCATCTTTGCATTTCTGCACAAGGTCAAGGTCTGCAAGTAAATTCTTGTGTACTGCCTTCCATTAAATTACAAGAGTTCAGTTTAGCCACAAGAAGAGAAAAGAGGAATTAAGAACTTTTTACTCCTTTTTACCAAATAAACCATTTGCCTCTTTAAAAAAAAAAAATCTCAAATCAATCTTATTTTTCATGTTGAGGAACTAGAAAAACAAGAGCAAACTAAATTCAAAGTTAGCAAAAGACAGGAAATAATTAAAATTAGATCAGAGATCTTAAAAAAGAATAGAAGAACAACTGAGAATAAACAAAAGGTTGGTTCTTTGAAAAGAAAATCAATAATATCAACAAAAATTTTGCTAAACTGACAAAGAAAAAAAAAAAGATGTACATGACTAAATCCAGAAAGGAAAATGGTGATATCACTAATGACCTTACAGAAATAAAAAGGATTATAAGATAATATTATGAACAACTGTATATCAACAAACTAGATAATCTAGAAGAAATGGGGAAATTCCTAGAAATACATCAAGAAGGAACTGACTCAAAAAAACAGAAAACATCAACAAACATATAAAAAGTAGAGATTGCATCAAAAATCAAAAACCTTCCACCAAAGAAAAATCCAGGACCACTGGTGAATTTTGCCAAACAATTAAAAAAGAATTAATACCAATCAATCTCAAATTCTTCCAAAGAACTCAAGAGGAGGGAACTCTTCCTCATTCATTCTACGAGGCCAGCATTACTGTGACACCAAAGCCTGGTAAAGACATCACAAGAAAAGAAAATTACAGACCAATGTCTTTATGAATGAAGAAGCAAAAATCTTCAACAAAACAGTAGCAAACCAAATCCAATGGCATGTTAAAAAGATGATACACCATGACCAAGTGGGATTCATTTCAGGAATGCAAGGGTGGTTCAACATATGAAAATCAACCAATGTAATAGATACTACATAAATAAAGTGAAGGGGAAAATACCACATAATCATCTTAATAGATGCAGTAAAGGCATCCAGCACACTTTCTTGATAGAAAGACTTAGAAAAATTGGAATAGAAGGGAAATTTCTCAACCAGATAAATACCATTTATGAAAAATCCATAGCTAACATCATACTTAATGGTGAAAGACTTAAAACTTTCCCCCTAAGATCAAGAACAGGAAAAGGATACCAACTTTCACCACTGATATTCAATATTGTACTAGAAGAAAAGGAAATAATTGGAAAGGAAGAAGTAAAACTATCTAGTTGCAGACATGATCTTATTGATAGAAACCCCAAGAGAGTCCACAAGAAAACTATTAGAGCTAATAAATTAATTCAGCAAGCTAGCAGGTAAAAGATCAATAGAAAAAGACAACTGCATTCCTATATACTAGTAATGAAGAATCTGAAGAGGAAATTAAGGAAAACAATCAATTTACAATAGCATCTAAAATAAAATGTCTAGGAATAAATTTAACAAAGGATACAAAAGACTTATATACTGAAAACTACAAAACATGCTGAAAGAAATTAAAGAAGATCTAAATAAATGGCAAGACATTCCATGTTCATGGATTGGAAGAGTTAACATTGTAAATGTCAATGCTGCCCAAAGCAATATACAAATTAAATGCAATCCCTATTAAAATTCCAGCAGTCTTTTTTTTTTTTTTTTTTTCAGAAACAGGAAAACTAATCCTCAAATTTATATGAAACTGCAAGGAGCCCAGAATAGTCAAAATAATCTTGAAAAAAGATGAACATGGTTGGAGGACTCACACTTCTCAATTTCAAAATTATATTACAAAGTATGGGTAATCAAGATAGTATGGTACTGGCACAAAGAAAGACAAACACATTAACGGAAAAGAACTGAAAGTCCAGAAATACCCCTATACATCTATGGTCAATTGAATTTTGACAGGATAGCTAAGTACAAACAGTGGGGGAAGAATAGCTTCTTCAACAAATGGTGTTGGGAAAACTGAATATGCACAGCATAGTTAGACCCCTACCTCACAGCATATACAAAAATCAATTCAAGGCAAGATGGCAGAATGGTGAGGCGCAGAATTTAGCCTCTCCTCTAGAGCAGCTGGTAATTACCCAAGAATGGTATGAAACAGTGTGTTTGGACTCTCCAGTTACCAGTCACACATAGTACACAAGTTTGGAACCTGAGGAAAAGCTGAGATGGCAGTGAATTTTGTAAGTTCCCCCAACCAGGGGTCTGGTGCCCCTCCCCACTGAGACCCCATGGATTGTCTTGCAGCTAGCTCTCTAAAAGGGGGAGGGAACACAACAACAATCTGCTGAGGGCAAGAAGGGGTACTCAACCCACCCTCAACTGCAAAATTAACAAATTAACTAATTTTTGGAGCTTGGGGTGCTAAAGAATGGCTGGGCTCCAAGAAGCGGCGGGGGGGATGGTACAAAACAGGTACCCACTCCCTGGCTTCCCCCTCCCCCTCACCTATATTTTCTCTCTTCTCCTTTCTCCCTGACTCCTTATCTTTTTGCACTTCAATGGCCCCCAGCAGAGGCAGAATTGAAGCTGTTGGAGAGTAATTATCAGACAATTACTTTATTACTATTATTTGAGTAATAGCCCAAAGTACATCAAACGCTGTATTCTGACACAGACAAAACATCCAGGCTGGGGAAGGGCTTTTAAAAGGGACTTTGTTTTTTTATTTTTCTACTTTTTTAATTTAAAAGTAAGATGGTTATTTTTTATCAGACAGCCCAAGTTGAAGGTCTAGGCTAATCTTGGGGGTAGACAGAGTACCCAGAACTTCTTTTAATTACAGATTGACTTCTGAAGAAGGTCTCCACCCCAGTCTTTAATTGGAAACTCAGGCTGACCAAGGAGCTAACCTGGAGTTGCCCCAAAAAGGAAAGGGGAGAAGGGAATAGTGCCCCTGGGAGACAAGTGGAGTTCCTAGGATTGAGAGAGTAGAGGGAGGTTCAACTCAACTGGTAGTTCTCCTTCTGGGAACTCAACCCCAGGAGATGGAATTCAGATTCCAGCTTCAGTCAACCATGCCCCACACAGGATCAGTCACCTGGAGAACTAAGGGCTCCATACTTTCTTACACTGGTGGGGGAGCTGCAGGCTGTCAAGCGCCACCTGCTGGATGGGATATTGAAAAGCATCGATTCTAGAGGCCTTACAGGAGGGTCTCATTCTCAGGGAAACTCCATATCCTCCTGAGACCGGGGCCTCTCTAGACTGGGAACACCTGACTGGGGTCGACCATATCTGAGGAGGGCCTCTCACAAAAAGGCAATATAGAGGCAGGGCAGGAAACAAAATCAAGAGGTAAAAAATTCTGATCAACTAAATAGAACGTAAGTTAGAAGTCTAGAATAAGTTGAACTGAACAACCAAGATTAGAGAACAAAGCCAACCAACAAGAAACCCTAGGTAAAAAAGTGAAAACGAGCTCCAGAATAAACTAATCAAGAAAATCAGATACCTAGACAACTTAAGATAATGAGCCATACTAAGAAACATGAAAATACGGATCAGCTAAAGGAACATACTAATCTTTAAACCAAGATACAGGAGTTGAGGCAACTAATGCTAAATCAATTCAATGAACTGACGGAAGATATGGCAAAAGAGATGAAGGATATAAAGAAGACACTGGGTGACCATAAAGAGGAATTCGTAAACTTGAAAAAACAAATAGCAGAACTTATGGGAATGAAGATCACAATGGAGGAGATGAAAAACACAATGGAGGGACACAACAGATTTAAACAGGCAGAAGAAAGGATCAGTGAACTGGAAAACAGGACATTTGAATTCATACACACAAAAGAATAGATGGTGAAAAAAATGAAAAAATAAGAGCAGGGTCTTACAGAGCTGAGTGACAACATAAAACACACGAATATACATGTTATGGGTATCCCAAAAGGAGAAGAGAGGGGAAAAGGGGCAGAAGGAATAACAGAAGAAATAGTCACTGAAAATTACCCAACTCTTATGAAAGACAGAAAATTGAAAATTCAAGAAGTACAGCGTACCCCAAACAGAATAGATCCCAATAGACCTACTCCAAGACACTTACTGATCAGATTTTCCAATGTCAAAGACAAAGAGAGTATTTTGAAAGAAGCAAGAGAAGAGCAATCCATCACATAGAGGGAAGCTCCACAGACTACGTACAGATTTCTCCACAGAAACCATGGAGGCGAGAAGACAATGGCATGATATATTTAAGATACTGAAAGAGAAAAACTGCCAACCAAGAATTCTATAGCCAACAAAACTGTTCTTCAAAAATGAGGGAGAGATTATAATATTCTCAGACAAAAAGACAATGAGAGAGTTTGTGAATAAGACAGCAGCACCACAAAAAATACTAAAGGGAGTGCTACAGGCTGATAGGAAAAGACAGGATAGAGAGAGAGAGTTGGAGAAGAGTGCAGAAATGAAGATTATCAGGAAAGGTAAAAGGAGAGAGAGGAAAAATAAGATACGACACATAAAATCCAAAAGACAAAATGGAAGAAGAAAGTACTGCCCTTACAGTAATAACACTAAATGTTAATGATTAAACTCCCCAGTAAAAAGAAACAGACTGACAGAATGGATTAAAAAACAAGACCCAGCTATATGCTGTCTGAAAGAAACTCACTTTAGACACAAGGACAAAAATAGACTAAAAGTGAAAGGTTGGAAAAATATTTCATGCAAACAACCAAAAAAGCAGGAGTAGCTATATTGATACTATCCTAATTAGACTTCAAAAGTAAAACAATAAAAAGAGACAAAAGAAGGACACTATATGTTAATAAAAGGGTCAATTCATCAAGAAAACATAACAATCACAAATATTTATGCACAAAGCCAGAAGGCCCCAAAATTCATGAGGCAAACACTGAGAACACTGAAAGAAGTAGATACCTCTACAATAACAGTCAGAGACTTCAATACATCAATCTCATCAATGGATAGAAAATCTAGACAGAGGATCAATAAAGAAACGGAGATACTGAATTGAACGATAAATTAACTAGACTTGACCGACATTTATACAACACTACATCCAACAATAGCAAGATACACTTTTTTCTCAAGTGCTCATGGAACATTCTCTAGGATAGACCACATGTTGGGTCACAAAGCAAGTCTCAACAAATTTAAAAATATTGATACTATACAAAACATTTTCTCGGACCATGATGGAATGATGTGGGAAATAAATAGGCAGAAGGTTGTAAAATTCACAAATATATTGAGGCTAAACGATACCCTCTTAGAAAACCAGTGGGTAAAGGAAGAAATTACAAGAGAAATTAGTATATACCTCGAGGCAAATGATAATGAAAACACAGCATATCAAAACTTATGAGATGCAGCAAAGGCGGTGCTGAGAGGGAAATTTATTGCCCTAAATGCCTACATCAAAAGAGAAGAGAAAGCAAAAACTGAGTAATTAACTGTTCACCTGGAGGAATTAGAGAAAGAACAGCAAACACCAAAGCAAACACAAGGGAAGAAATAACAAAGATTAGAGCAGAAATAAATGAAATTGAGAACAGGAAAACAGAGAGAATCTACAAAATCAGAAGTTGGTTCTTTGAGAAAATCAATAAAATTGATGGATCGCTAGCTCGGCTAACAAAAAAAAAAAAAAGAACAAGAGAGCAAGAGAGAGCACACAGATGCAAATAAATGCAATCATAAACTGTAAAGGAAACATAACTACTGACCCTGCGGAAATAAAAGAGATAACAAGAAGATACTATGAGCAACTATATGCTAATAAACTAGGCAACTTAGACGAAATGGACAACTTCCTAGAAAAGCATAAACAACCAACACTGAGTCAAGAAGAAACAGATGGCCTCAACAAACCAACCACAAGTAAAGAGATTGAGTCAGTCATCAAAGAGCTCCCCAAAAGGAAAAGCCCAGGACCAGATGGCTTCAATGTGAATTTTACCGAGCATTCAAGAATTAGTACCAATCCTGCTCAAACTCTTCAAAAAAAACTGAAGAAGACGGAAAGCTACGTAACTCATTCAATGAAGCCAGCATCACCCTAATACCAAAATCAGACAAATATACTACAAAAAAAAAATTATACACGAATCACTTTAATGACTATAGATGCAAAAATCCTCAACAAAGAACCCGCAAATCAAATCCAGCAGCACATTAAAAGAATTACACACCACGACCAGGTGGGATTTATTCCAGGTATGAAAGGCTGGTTCAACACAAGAAAATGAATTAATGTAATACACAGCATCAAAAAATCAAAGCAGAAGAACCACACAATCATCTTAATCAATGCAGAAAAGGCATTTGACAAAATTCAACATCCTTTCCTGATAAAAACACTTCAAAGCATAGGAACAGAACGGAACTTTCTCAATATGATACAGGCAATGTATGAAAAACTCACAGCTAACATACTCAGTATGAAGAGACTGAAAGTTTTCCCTCTAAGATCAGGAACAAGACAAGGATGCCCACTGTCACTGTTATTCAACATTGTGCTGGGAATGCTACTTAGAGCAATTAGGCAAGAAAAAAAAATAAAAGGCATCCAAATTGGAGAGGAAGAAGTAAAACTTTCACTGTTTGCAGATGACATGATTCTATATGTAGAAAATCCAGAAAAATCTACAACAAAACTACTAAAACTAGTCAATGAATACAGCAAAGTGGCAGGCTACAAGATCAACGCACAAAAATCTGTAGTGTTCCTATACACAAGAAACATGCAACAAGAGGAGGAAATCAAGAAAAAAATTCCATTTACAATGGCAACCAAAAGAATTAAGTATTTAAGAATAAACTTAACCAAGGACACAAAAGACCTTTACACAGAAAACTACGAGAAACTGCTAAAAGAAATCAAACAGGACCTAAAATAATGGCAGAACATACCATGTTCCTGGATTGGAAGACTAAATATAGTTAAGATGGCAATTTTAACAGAAATGATTTATAGATTCAATGCAATATCAATTAAAATCCCAACTTACTTTACAGAAATAGAAAAACCAATAACCAAATTTATTTGGAACGGCAAGTGCCCTGAATAGCCAAAAATATCTTGAGAAAGAGGTACTAAGTGGGAAGTCTCACACTACCTGATTTGAAACATATTACAAAGCTACAGTGGTCAAAACAGCATAATACTGGCATAAGGACAGATATACTGACCAATGGAATTGAACTGAGTGTTCAGAAATAGACCCTCATATCTACCGACAACTGATCTTTGATAAGGCAGTCAAGCCAAAGCAATTGGGACAGAGCAGCCTCTTCAATAAATGGTGTTTGGAAAACTGGATATCCATTTCCAAAAGAATGAAAGTGGACTCCTATCTCACACCTTATACAAAAATTAACTTGAAATGGATCAAAGACCTAAACTTGAGCATTAAGACCATAAGACTCTTAGACGAAAATGTAGGGCAATATCTTAAAGATCTTGTGATAGGAGTTGGTTTCCTAGACCTCACACCAAAAGCGCAAGCAACCAAAGAACAAATAGACAAATGGGATCTCCTCAAAATTAAACACTTTGTACATCAAAGGACTTTGTCAGAAAAGTAAAAAGGCAACCTAAAGAATGAGAGATGATATTTGGAAACCACATATAGACAAGGGTTTAATATCCTGAATATATAAAGGGATCCTACAACTCAACAACAGAAAGACAATCCAATTTAAAAATGGTCAAAAGACATGGACAGACACTTTTCTGAAGAGGAAATAAAATGATACAAAAACATATGAAAAGTGCTCAACATCACTGGCTATTAGGGAAATGCAAATCAAAACCACAATGAGATATCATCCTACACCTACCAGAATGGCCATTATCCAAAAAACAGAAAATTACAAGTGCTGGAGATGATGTGGAGAAAGAGGCAAACTTATTCATTGTTGGTAGGAATGTAGAATGGTCCAAGTACTCTGGAAGGCAGTGTAGAGGTTCTTCAGGAAGTTAAGTATAGATTTGCCATATGACCCAGCTATTCCATTGCTAGGTATATACTCAGAGAAACTGAAAGTTAAGACACAAATAGACTTTTGTAAATCAATGTTTATTGCAGCAATATTCACGATTGGCAAGAGATGGAACAGCCCAAATATCCATCAGTGCACAAGTGGATAAACAAACTGTGGAATACACACATCATGGAAATTATGCATCTGTAAGACAGAACAAAGACATGGAACATATAATAAGGTGGATGAATCTTGAGGACATTATATTGAGTGAAGTTAGCCAGAAACAAAAGGACAGAAAACTGTACCGTCTCACTAATATGAACTAACATTAAGGAGGAAACTTTCAGAGTACACAGGCTACTAGGAGATAGAGTAGAGATTGGGCATTTGATGATGAAGGACTACAGAATGTTAAGCAGGATTGATTGTATAGATCCAGAAATACATAGCCTAATACTGTGTGATGGTAGTACAATATTGTTACTACACTGAACAAAGATCTCTGTGAGTAAAGCTGAAAGAGATGGGACAGAGAAATGTATGACACCAAAGGTAAAGGTAGATGATAAAGACTGGGACTGTATAACTTGGCAAAAACTGGAGTAGCCAATGACTGTTACTAAATGTACAAATATAAAAATGTTTTTACATGTGAGAGAACAAATGAATGTCAACCATGCAGAGTGTTGAAAAAGGGATGGTATTTGGGAAAAAACATAATCAAAGCAAACTGGAGACTATGGTCAACAGTAACATTGTAATACGCTTCCATTATATGTAACAAAGGCAATATACCAAAGTTAAACGTGTATGAGAGGGAGATATAAGGTAGGGATATGGGATTCTTGGTAGTGGTGGTGGTGTCTGTTTTTACTATTACATTGTATTGTATGACATTTTTTCTTTTTATTATCTTTTTTTTATTATTCTCTAAAAAAAACTTTTTTTTGTAGTAATCAGTATGTTCAAGTGCTGATTGTGGTGATAAATGTACAACTTTATGATGATACCATGAACTGACTGTACACTGTGGAAAAATGTATGGTATGTGAATATATCTCTGTAAAATTATAGGATAAATATAAATGGGGATAAAAGTGCTGGAGAAAACATAGAGAGAGGGATGTACCTATGTACTGTTATGAGGAGGCAGAATGGTGTAGCCTTTCTAGAGGTCAGTGTGGTCATTCCACAAAAAGCTAAGTATGTGGGGGCCATAAGGTCCTGCAACCTCATTATGGGGTATGTAACTGGAAGATCTGAGAGCAGAGACACGAATGGACATTTGCACACTGTTGTTTATGGAGGCAGTAGTATGCATGATTTGCAATGGGCGGAGGTGGCCTAAGGGTACACTGACTGAGGAACAGAATGCTGAACTGCGGTGTGTGCATACAATGGAATACTGAGCAACTACAAGAAGGAGTGAAGCTGTGAGACATGCAACAAGGTGAATGGATCCTGTAGAAAGCATTTTGACTGAACTATGCCAGAAACAAAGGCAAACACTATAATGCCTCACCAATATGGACTAACTACAATGTGTAAACTCAGTATTGAATCTTAGAGCACAGCCTAACAGGAGAATGATGATTGTAATGGTCCCTAGACTGTAAGCTTTTACAGCAGTCAAATCTATTCCTGAATTGTAACGGCTGTCTCCAAGCTCTGAGATGCTGATCCCTTTGTGTATAACCTGATTGGTCTCTGTAACACTGGGTATCTGAGTAACACCTGAAATTCAGAGCTAGAGCTCGGCAGATATGAATGTGAGTATTAGCGCATACAGCAACTGTTTAAAAAAAAAAATCTGAAGAGTCCAGACTTTACAATTAGAGATATCAATGAAGCAGATCTGGCTAAGACTAGGGCAAATTGGGCCAAAGGGTGAAGGTTGAAACTGACTGTGTTAAAACTTCAACTTCCATGTGAGACCAAGGGAACAGATGTTTATTTAGTGCAGGATCTATATTTTCTAAACAGTATAGGGTAGAGTGAAATAGTGACATGTCCCAAAGTAATTTGGGCAGAGAATAAAAATATTTATGCAGGGCCCCCCTGAGGAGCTGGGGGAAAATGCAGAAGTGTTGGATTCCCTCACCTGGACTGTTGCTGATCTCACAAGCACTGAGGACTGGTGGCTTGGTGTGTTGAACCCTCTATCATGAGACTTGCCCTTATGAAGCTCATTACTACAAAGAAGAGGATAAACCTGCATATAATTGTGCCTAAGAGTCTCCCTGAGTACCTCTTTGTTGCTCCGATGTGGCCCTATCTCTCTAGCTAAGCCACCTCGGCAGGTGAACTCACTGCCGACCCCCTTATGTGGGACCTGACTTCCAGGGGTGTAAATCTCCCTGGCAACGCAGGATATGACTCCCGAGGATGAATCTAGACCTGGCATCGTGGGATCGAGAACATCATCTTGACCAAAAGGGGGATGCAAAATGAGACGAAATAGTTTCAGTGGCTGAGAGATTCCAAATGGAGTCAAGAGATCACTCTGGTGGGCATTCTTATGCACTATATAGATAACACCTTTTAGGTTATTGGAATAGCTAGAAGTTAATACCTGAAACTATCAAACTCCAACCCAGTAGCCTGGACTCTTGAAGATGATTGTATAACAAGGTAGCTTACAATGGATGACAATGTGATTGTGAAAACTTTGTGGATCACACTTCCTTTATCTAGTGTATGGATGGATGAGTAGAAAAATGGGGACAAAAACTAAATGAAAAATAGGGTGGGATGGGGGGATGATTTGGGTGTTCTTTTTTGCTTTTATTTTTATTCTTATTCTGATTTTTTCTGATATAAGGAAAATGTTCAAAAATAGATTGGGGTGATGAATGCATAACTATATGATGGTCTTGTAAACAGCTGATTGTACACCATGGATGACTGTATGGTATGTGAATATATTTCAATAAAACTGGATTTAATTTAAAAAATGCATTGTGTAGGTCATAGATCACTAATGAAATATTGATACTTTATTACTCAGTTTTGATCAAAAACTGGAAAATTAAAAAAAAAAATCAACTCAAAATGGATGAGGAACCTAAATATAAGACTAAAACTAGAAAACTCTTAGAAGAAAGCATAGGGGCCAATCTTCATGACCTGGGATTTGGCAACGGATTCTTAAAGATATGACACCAAAAGCATGTGCAACAAAAGAAACAATACATAAAGCTGATTTCATCAAAATTTAAAACTTTTGTGCATCAAAGGAAATTATCAAGAAAGTGAGAAAACAACCTACAGAATGGGAGAAAATAGTTTCAAACCACATACTGGATAATGGTTTAATATCTAGAACATATAAAGAACTCCTACAACTCAACAACAAAAACAAAAACAACCCAATTTTAAAATGGACAAAAGACCCTGTGCCAGTTTGAATGTATTATGTCCCCCCAAATGCCATTATCTTTGATGTCATCTTGTGTGGCCAGACCTGTCAGTTTAATTAGATTGTAATTCTTTAAGTGTTTCCATGGAGATGCACCCCACCCAACTGTGAGTGATGACTCTGATTGGATAATTTCCATGGACGTGTTGGCCCACCATTCAGGGCGGGTCTGAATTAAATTACTGGAGCACTATATAAGATCAGACAGAAAGAGTGAGCTTGCTACAGCCAAGAGGGACACTTTGAAGAAAGCACAGGAGCTGCAGATGAGACAGTTTGAAGACGGCCGTTGAAAGCAGACTCCTGCTCCAGAGAAGGTAAGAGAGGACAAATACCCCAAGTACAACTAAGAGTGACATTTTTGAGGAACTGCAGCCTAGAGAGGAACGTCCTGGGAGAAAGCCATTTTGAAATCAGAACTTTGGAGCAGACACCAGCCACGTGCCTTCCCAGCTAACAGAGGTTTTCCGGACACCACTGGCCATCCTCCAGTGAAGGTACCTGATTGCTGATGTGTTACCTTGGACACTTTACGGCCTTAAGACTGTAACTGTGTAACCAAATAAACCACCTTTATAAAACCAATCCATTTCTGGTGTTTTGCATTCTGGCAGCATTAGCAAACTAGAACAGACCTGAAAAGGCACTTCTCTAAAGAAGATATACAAATAGACGATAAGCACATGAAAAGATGTTCAACATTATTAGCCACTGGGAAAATGCAAATTAAAACCACTACACACTCACAAAGATAGCTATTATTTTTAAAAAAGGAAAATAAGTGTTGGAGAGGATGCAGAGAAACTGGAACTATAATGCACTGTTGGTGGGAATGTAAAATGTTGCAGCCACTGTGGAAAGCAATATGGTGGTTCCTCAGCAATACAGAATTACCAGTTGACCCAGCAATTCCACTTCTAGGTATATACACAGAGCTAGTGAAAAGAGGGTCACAAATAGACACTTGTACACCAATGTTTATAGCAGGATTATTCACAAAAGCCTAAAGCTGGAAACAACCCAAATGTCCATCAAGAAATGAATGGATAAACACAATGTGATACATATACAATGGGACATTATTCAGCTATAAAAAAAATGAAGTTCTAAGACAGGCTGCAACATGGAAAAACTTTGAAAATACCATGCTTAGTTAAACAAGTAAGACACATATGATATTGTATGCTATCACTTATGACTAAAAATAGCAAATTCGCAGAGATAGAATCCAGATTGGAGGTTACTCGGGGAGGAGGAAGGGTGGAGGAGAAAAGTGGGTTGCCTGTAAAAATTTTTTTAAATAATAAAGGGTGACCTTTAGGTTTAACAGTTGGGTAGAAAGCAATACCATTAACTGAGAAATGCCCACACTAAGGAAGGAATATATTTGGTATATATTCAAGTAGAATACAGAATAGAAAGTCAAGAGTTCTGTTTCAGGTCATGCCAGAATAAGAATGCAAGTAACTAAAGTCAGTAGATTTAGTAGTTTCCTATTAAATATCCAAGTAAATGTGTCAAGTATTTCATATCAAAGATGATATGAATAGAGAAGAGGCTCTATCATTTAGCACTGGAAGTATAAATATGAGAATCTCCAGCAGAGTATTTCAAGCAATCAGATTGAATGATACCACTCAAGGAAAGAGCACAAATGGAGTGCTAAATTCTCATCTTCCAAAACCAAAGTCAAAAGATAATGTCTGTTTTGGTTATGGATGGTGGTGATGGTAGTACAACATTGTGAATACAATTGACACCACTGAATTGCATACTTCAAAGTAGATTAAAATTGGAAATTTTATGTTGTATATAGGTTACCACAACAAACTTGAAAGATACCCGTAAAACTATACAATACAAAGAGTGAACCCTAATGCAAATTATGGACTTTAGTTAATAACATAATTATAATAATACCGGTTCATCAATTATAACAGATGTACCACATTAGCACAAAATATCAATAGGGAAAACTGTATGTGTGCATGTGTGTGTTGAGGGGGGTAATACCAGAACACTGTACTTTATGAGTAATTTTCTATAAACCTACAACTGCTCTAAAAAAGTTTATAGAAAAGATATCTAAAATGGATAAATCAGGAACTACTACTACAAACATATTTAGAAGCAGGTAGGCAGACCAACAAAAAGAGTTAAATGAATGTAAGGCAGCTGCCTGTTTAGAGTGGGATGGAGTATTACAGTATCTGCTTTTTAATATTAGCAGAAAGTATTATTATGATAAAAATTTATAATTTAAATAATTCCTTCAAAACATACAAGTGAATGGTATTTCTCATTTAAGATGGCAGACTTCCTTCCTGAAGTCATATTAAATTGACAGTTAAGCAATAAAAAGTTATACATCTATAACAGGAAAAATAAGGAGGATCCAAGAGGGAAACATGTAATTCCAAAAACGTCTGAAAATCAGAAAGCAGATGCAAGTGGGCTGGTAACAAGAAATTGAAGAGTGATGTATTTTTCCATCTTTTAAGGTCCCTCTCTATTTCTTTTAGTAGAGTTATGTAGTTTTCTTTGTACAGGTCTTTTACTTTTTTGGTTAAGTTTATTCCTAGGTATTTGATTTTTTTAGTTACTACTGAAAACGGTATCTTTTTCTTGAGTGTCTCTTCACTTTGCTCATTTCTAGCATATAGAAACATTACTGACTTATCTGCATTAATCTTGTATCCCGCTACTTTGCTAAACTTGTTTATTAGCTCTAGTAGCTGTATCGTTGGTTTCTCAGGGTTTTCCAGATATAAGATCATATCATCTGCAAACAATGACAGTTTTACTTCTTCTTTTCCAATTTGGATGCCTTTTATTTCTTTGTCTTGCCGGATTGCCCTGGCTAGCACTTCTAGCACAATGTTGAATAACAGTGGTGACAGCGGGCATCCTTGTCTTGTTCCTGATCTTAGAGGGAAGGCTTTCAGTCTTTCACCATTGAGTACTATGCTGACTGTGGGTTTTTGATATATGCTCTTTACCATACTGAGGAAGTTTCCTTCAATTCCTACCTTTTGAAGTGTTTTTATCAAAAAGGGATGTTAGATTTTGTCAAAAGCTTTTTCAGCATTTATTCAGATGATCATTTGATTTTTCTCTTTTGATTTGTTAAAGTGTTGTAATACATTGCTTAATTTTCTTATGTTGAACCATCCTTGCATGCCTGGAATAAACCCCACTTGGTCATGGTGTATGATTTTTTAAATGTGTCTTTGGATTCGATTTGCAGGTATTTTGGTGAGAATTTTTGCATCAATTTTCATTAGGGAGATTGGCCTGTCGTTTTCCTTTTTTGTAGCATCTTTGCCTGGTTTTGGTATTAGATTGCTGTTAGCTTCATAAAATATGTTAGGTAGTATTCCATTTTCTTCGATGTTTTGAAAGAGGTGAAGTAAGATTGGTGCCAGTTCTTTTTGGAAAGTTTGGTAGAATTCCCCTGTGAAGGCATCTGGCCCTGGGCATTTATTTGTAGGAAGTTTTCTGATGACTGATTGGACCTCTTTGCTTGTGATGGGTTGGTTGAGGTCTTCTGTTTCTTCTCTGGTCAGTCTAGGTTGTTCATATGTTTCCAGGAAATTGTCCATCTCCTCTACATTACCTCGTTTGTTGGCATACAGTTGTTCATCGTATCCTCTTGCAATTTTTTAATTTCTTCAGGATCTGCAGTGATGTCACCTTTCTCATTCATTATTTTCTTTATATGGGTCTTCTCTCTTTTTGATTTTGTCAGTCTAGCTAGGGGCTTATCAATCTTGTTGATCTTCTCAACAAACCAACTTTTGGTGTTATTAATTCTATTGTTTTTTTGTTTTCTATGTTATTTGTTTCTGCTTTAATCCTTGTTATTTCTTTTCGCTTTAATCCTTGTTATTTCTTTTCTTCTACTTGGTTTAGGATTGGTTTGCTGTTTATTTTCCAGCTTCTTCAGTTGCTCCATTAGTTCTTTGATTTTAGCTCTTTCTTCCTTTTTGATGTATGCATTAGTGCTATAAATTTCCCCCTCAGTACCACTTTTGCTGCATCCCATAGGTTTTGGTATGTTGTGTTCTCATTTTCATTTATCTCTACATATTTAGCAATTTGTCTTGCTATTTATTCTTTAACCCATTGATTGTTTAGGAGTATGTTGTTTAACCTCGAGGTATTTGTGAATTTTCTAAGTCTCTGATGGTTACTGACTTCTAATTGTATTCCACTGTGGTCAGAGAATGTGCTTTGAATAATTTCAAATTTTTTAAATTTATTGAGGCTTTTTTATGTCCCATCATATGATCTATTCTGGAGAAAGTTCCATGAGCACTAGAGAAGAATGTGTATCCTGGTGATTTGGGATGTAATATTCTATATATGTCTGTTAAATCAAATTCATTTATCTATTGTTTAGGTTTTCAGTTTCCTATTTGTCTTCAGTCTGGTTGATCTATCTATAGAAGAGAGTGATGTGTTGAAATCTCCCACAATTATTGTGGAAACATCAATTGCTTCCTTTAGTTTTGCCAGTGTTTGTCTCATGTATTTTGTGGCACCTTGACTGGGTACATAAACATTTATGATTGTTATTTCCTCTTGTTGAATTGCCCCTTTTATTAGTATGTAGTGGCCTTCTTTGTCTCTCATAACATCCTTGCATTTAAAGTCTATTTTATCTGAGATTAATATTGCTATTCCTGCTTTCTTAAAAGATGGAAAAATATTCCATGTTCATGGATAGGAAGGCTAACTGTCATTAAGGTGTCAATTCTAGCAAACTCATCTACAGATTCAATATAATACCAATCAAAATTCCAACAACCTACTTTGCAGACTTGGAAAAGCTAGTTCTCAAATTTATTTGGAAACGGAAGATGCCTCGAATTGGTAAAAACACTCTCAAAAAGAAAAACAATGTGGGAGGACTTACACTCCCTGACTTTGAAGTTTATTATAAAGCAACAATAGTCAAAGGAGCATGGTACTGGCACAAAGATAGACATATTAATCAATGGAATCAAACTGAGAATTCGGAGATAGACCCCCAGATCTATGGCCGACTGTTCTTTGATAAGGCCCCCAAAGCCACTGAACTGGGACATAACAGTCTTTTCAACAAATGGGGCTGGGAGAGTTGGATATCTATATCCAAAAGAATGACAGAGGACCCGTACCTCACACCCTACACAAAAATTAACTCAAAGTGGATCAAAGACCTCAATATAAAAGATAGTACCATAAAACTCCTAGAAGATAATGTAGGGAAACACCTTCAAGATCTTGTATTAAGCGGCCACTTCCTAGACCTTACACCCAAAGCACAAGCAACAAAAGAAAAAATAGATAAATGGGAACTCCTCAAGTTTAGAAGTTTCTGTACCTCAAAGGAATTTGTCAAAAAGGTGAAAAGGCAGCCAACTCAATGGGAAAAAATTTTGGGAAACCATGTATCTGACAAAAGACTGATATCTTGCATATATAAAGAAATCCTACAACCCAATGACAATACAGACAGCCCAATTATAAAATGGGCAAAAGATATGAAAAGACAGTTCTCTGAAGAGGAAATACAAATGGCCAAGAAACAAATGAAAAAATGTTCAGCTTCAATAGTTAATAGAGAGATGCATTAAGACCACAATGAGACACCATCTCACACCAATTAGAATGGCTGCCATTAAGCAAACAGGAAACTACAAATGCTGGAGAGGATGTGGAGAAATTGGAACTCTTATTCATTGTTGGTGGGACTGTATAATGGTTCAGCCACTCTGGAAGTCAATCTGGCAGTTCCTTAGAAATCTAGATATTGAGTTACCCTTCGATCCAGCAATTACACTTGTCAGTATATACCCGGAAGATCTGAAAGCAGTGATACGAACAGATATCTGCACGCCAATGTTCAAAGCAGCATTATTCACAATTGCCAAGAGATGGAAACAACCCAAATGTACTTCAACAGATGAGTGGATAAATAAAATGTGGTATATACACGATGGAATACTACGCGGCAGTTAAGAAGGAACAATGTCGTGAAACATGATAACATGGATGAACCTTGAAGACATAATGCTGAGCGAAATAAGCCAGGCACAAAAAGAAAAATATTATATGCTACCACTAATGTGAACATTGAAAAATGTAAAATAAATGGTTATGATATAGAATGTAGGGGAACTAGCGATAGAGAGCAATTAATGAAGGGGGAACGATAATCCAGTAAGAAAAGATAAGCTAACATGGGTAAATTCAATATTCTGGGAATGCCCAGGAATGACTATGGTTTGTTAACTTCTGGTGGGTATGGTAGGAACAAGTGCACAGAAATGTTGTGATATTAGGTGATTTTCTTGGGGTAGAGTAGAAACATGTTGGAAGTAGTTATTTTAGGTTAGTTTTCGTTTTCCTACTCCCTTGTTATGGTTTGTTTGAAACTTTTTTAGTGTATGTTTTTTTAAAATTTTTTTTTGATGTAGTTAATTTCTAAAAAAAATTATTTTTGAAAAAATGAAAAAAAATATGCAGAGCCCCCCTGAGGAGCTGGTGGAGAATGCAGGAGTGTTGGGTTTCCCCACCTCAGTGGTTGCTGATGTGCTCACAGACACAGGGGACTAGTGGTTTGATGGGCTGAGCCTTCTACTGCAGGACTTGCCCTTGGGAAGACTGTAGCTGCAAAGGAGAGGCAAGGCCTGCCTATAATTGTGTCTAAGAGTCTCCTTCTCAATGCCTCTGTTTTTCAGATGTGGCCCTCTCTCTCTCTAGCTAAGCCAACTTGGCAGGTGAATTCACTGCCCTATGAAGGATCTGACACCCAGGGTAGTGAATCTCCCTGGCAATGTGGAATATGACTCCCGGGGGGGAATCTAAGCCCAGCATTGTGGGACAGAGAATATCTTCTTGACCAAAAGGGGGATGTGAAAGGAAATGAAATAATCTTCAGTGGCAGAGACATTCCAAAAGGAGCCAAGAGCTCGCTCTGGTGGGCACTATTACACGCAATATAGACAACCCTTTTCAGGTTTTAATGAATTGGAATAGCTAGCAGTAAATATCAGAAACTATCAAACTACAACCCAGAACCCTTGAATCTTGAAGTCGACTGTATAAAAACGTAGCTTATGAGGGGTGACAATGTGATTGGGAAAGCCATATGGACCACACTCCCCTTTGCCTAGTGTATGGATGGATGAGTAGAAAAATGGGGGCAAAAAAAAAAAAGTTCTTTCACACTTTAATTTTTATACTTATTATTTCTGTGTGTGTGGTAATGAAAATGTTCAAAAATTAATTTTGGTGATGAACACACAACTATATAATGGTACTGTGATCAACTGAATGTACGCTTTGTATGACTGCATGGTATGTGGATATACCTCAATAAATTTGAATTAAAATAAAAAAGAGTGGTGTAGCCTAGAATATCTGAGAAAGACATTATAGTAGGAATGATCTGTGTAACAGAACCTGGAAGAGGCTACTGTTGATTGACAGAGACTATGGAGGCTGGGAATAAGAAGCATTGCTAAAAACAGGAGGTATATCAAAGATCTGCCTATATTACCACACAAATCAGTAATTACTCCCAGGCAGACATTCAAAGTATTGTTTAAAGAACTTGAATGAAATACGTGAAAATTTATGAAACAAGAAAGTACTAGTTTTGTTTTGTTTATTTTTTTTATTTTCAAATAAATTCAAAGTTATAGGAACAGTTTCAAAAACAACACTAACCCCATACACAGAATTCCATCATACCCTGACCCCCCTCCCCCAATAGCTCAATCCACCAACTTTAACGTGCTGTCACATCGCTATTTCTTTCCCTCCCTCCCTCCCTCCCTATCATCCATCATCTATTGCTCTGTCTTCTGAACATGACAGTTAGCTGCACACATCCTTGAACATACACTATAATTCACGCATACACTTCCCATGAACAAGAACATTCTTTTATGCAATCCCATTAAGTGAAGAAGTACAAGAGATTCAACAATGATATGAAGCTTACATTCTATATTTCCTTTTCCTTATGTCTGAACTGTGTCCCTTTGAGCCACCTGTCCTCTATCCTCCAATCCCATCCAAGTTCATCCTTGGCATTCAAACTGTCATCTATTTAGACTTTTTTTTTTCCAATTCTGGAGACATACATACAGCCTAAATGTTCCCATTCCACCCCCTCCCTAGCCTTCCATTAGTGGGATTAATCACATTTAGAATGTTGTAATGCTCTTTCCCACCATCCATTACTAGAAATTTCCCTTCACCTCAAACAGCAACTCTACACTCATTTCATAACTCCCCATTGCCCCTTCCCCCATTTCTCTTAACCCAAACTCTACTTTTCATCTCTATGGTTATATTCTCTGATAATTTCTTTGTGTTTACTGTGGGCTTAAAATTAACCTCTTAAATCCATATCAATCTTGTTTTTCTTTGATACCACCTTCACTTCAATAGGACACATAAACTATGTTCCTATACTCCTCCATTCCCCCACCTTTATACAGTTGTCTAAAATTACATATTTTACATTGAGTTCAAAACCACTGACTTGTCATTAGAGTTTGTGTATTTTATATCATGTAGGAAGTAAATAGTGGAATTACAGTTCAAAAATTATTGACTTCTATTTGTATTCCATTGTGGTTGGAGAATGTGCTTTGAGTATATTCAATTTTTTTTTTTTAATTTTTTGAGGTTTGTTTTATATCCCAGCTTATTGTCCCTTCTGGAGAAAGATCCGTGATCACTGGAGAAAAATGAGTGTCCTGGTGATTTGGGATATAAGGTACTATATATGTCTGTTAAAATTCTCTGTATCTCTTTCTCCTTCCTTTGTTTCTCTGTTGTAGGGCTCCCTTTAGAATCTGAAGTAGGGCAGGTCTTTTACTGGCAAAGTCTCTCAGCATGTTTGTGAAAAATTTAAGCTCTCCCTCAAATTTGAAGGATAGTTTTGCTGGATTAAAGTATTCTTGGTTGGAAATTTTTCTCCCTCAGAATTTTAAATATGTCATGCCACTGCCTTCTCGCCTCCATGGTGGCTGCTGAGTAGTCACAACTTAGTCTTATGTTGTTTCCTTTGTATGTGGTGAATTGTTTTCCTCTTGCTGCTTTCAGAACTTGCTCCTTCTCTTCAGTATTTGAGAGTCTGATCAGAATATGTCTCGGAGTGGGTTTCTTTGGATTTATTCTATTTGGAGTTTGCTGGGCATTTATGCTTTGTGTATTTATATTGTGTAGAAGGTTGGGGAAGTTTTTCCCAACAATTTCTTTGAATACTCTTTCTAGACCTTTACCCTTCTCTTCCCCTTCTGGGACACCAATAAGTCTTAAGTTTGGACATTTTATTTTATCTATTGTATCCCTGAGATCCATTGCGATTTTTTAAATTCTTTTCTCCATTCTTTCTTTTGTTCTTTCATTTTCTGTTCTGTGGACTTCTAGGACACTGAGACGTTGTTCAGCTTCCTCTAGTCTTGTATTGTGAATATCCAGAGTCTTTTAAATTTGGCCAACAGTTTCTTTTATTTCCATAAGATCTTCTATTTTTTTTTATTTATTCTTGCAATGTCTTCTTTATGCTCTTCTAGGGTCTTCTTTATGTCACTTATATCCTGAGCCATGGTCTTCCTGATGTCCTTTAAATCCTTTCCTATGTTTTCATTCCTCGATTGCAGTTCTTTGATTAATGTGTGAGGTACCGTCTCTTCCGATATCTTGATTTGTGTGTTTGGAGTTGGATTCTCCATATCGTCTGGTTTTATCATATGCATTAAGATTTTCTGTTGTTTTTGGCCTCTTGGCATTTGCTTTGCTTGATAGGGTTCTTTCAAGTTGTAAAAAGAAATACCTATCTAATTTTTCAGAAACACAGTTTGGTGGCGTACACTTTCTCTAACTAACCAGCAGATGGCATCTGTGAGTCACCTATACCCCTCAAGTCAGTTCTCCACCTTGTCCCCGCGGTGTGTGGGGAAATGATTCTTGTGGGGTTCAACTGGAGAACTCAGTTTGGGTGTGTTGTTGGAGCCGTCCACCCTGAATGTGGGGCATGTGTACGGGTGGCCAGGGAGGAAGGACAGATTTAATATTCAAATCCCCAAGGTTCCCGGGGATTCCAGGCCGCCGCAAGAGTCTAAGCCTTCATTTCATTTCAGCCCCAGACCCTCTCTCTCGCTGTCCCACAAACCACCGGACTTGGCATAGTGTCCCCGGGTTCTCCGAGGGGGTCCCCCCGCCCAGCCGCGATCCTCCAGGACCTCTGCCGAGGGAATGCCATGCTATGTCACCAGTGCGTGCTGTCCCTCAAGGGAAGCCCCGGGCTGCCGGGCCGTGCCGGGGCACTTTCAGCCTGATACAAAGATTGCCGACTGGGGTGTCTCAACCCCTCCCCACCCCGTACAGTTCCTCCTTCCCAGCTCCAGGACAACTGGCGGGGCTCTGGGCTATGGGCACGGCCCCGGGCAGGAGTTTATCCAGCCCTCCAGGGAGCCAGCTGCTAGCCAGGGGGTTTCTTTCTGCTTCCGGCTCTCCCCTCCGTTCCCCCAGCCCCAAGGGTATCTGCAGCAGGCTATCTTCCAGGCCAGACACCGAGAGGCTGGCCCAGCCCCCCCTTGCTGCATTTTACTGCGTGGTTCCCACTATCGCAGCTGCAGCCACTCCTGGGTTTTTCCTTTTTTTTTTTTTTTTTAAAAAGAGCCTGTGGGTCTCCAAATGGCAAACCCTGGATTTCCCAGACTGCCATGCGGCTGCGGGTCTTCCAGCCAGCTTACTCACTCATTTCAGAATGCAGACTCCTGGTTTCACCAACTATACGGCCTCTGTGGAACTAGAAGACCTCGTCCAGCTGGCGCATCACTGTAACCGGTATTCTGGGTCAATTTCTAGTTTTTATCTAGTGTTTTTCACGGAGGTGTATTTTTGCCCTGTCTCACCTAGCCGCCATCTTCGAAAGTACTAGTTTTGATCCCCAGATTAATGACTTCCTCAGTCTCATTTTTAGTTGGCTTCTTAATGAAATAGCTAGCTTACCTTCCAGCTTACCTTATTAACATCAAGCATTAAGTATTTTCTATATATCAGGCTCTGTTCTAAGCAGTTTGCACAATTACTTCATTTAATACTTACAATAAAACAATAATGAACATATCCATATACCATTTTTTTTCAGATGAGACACAAAGTTCAGTAATTTGTCCAAGATTACATAGCTAGTAAGTGACAGAGCCTTAGAAGTTAACAAGCTATCAGCTAAACTTCATTTAAATATAAACAGCTCTAAGTCAGAGGATTATGGGAAGATGGAGGAGTAGGGAGCTCCAAGACTCAGTCCTTCCACCGGAACAACTATTACAGAGGCAGGAACTATCTGAAACAAATATTTTGAAACTCTTGAGGCCAAAGGAACACTGCACAAGAGTAAGGAAGTGTGGGAGGAAGAGACAGATAGATTACAGTAAAGAACAATAAATTGCTCTCTCCATGTGGCAGCTACTGGCACCCATTCCCAACTCCTGCATCAGGCTGTGTTGGGGTCCAGCCTCTGGCTAGCTCACTGGTAACAGAAAAGAAGCAAAAATCCTCTTCCCCAAGACCAGTGGTGGGCATGGCTGATCACTTACGGTTTTCAGTTAGCAACTTAGGATCACTGGGGGCTGAGCTCTGAGGGTAGCCATTGTTTCAACCCACCCTGGACAAAGGTGCGGGCAGAAATTGTTTCAACACCTCCTGGCCAGGGGTGACTATAGTAGAGACTTAAGGACTCTGCACTTAATCAGGGCTAGAGGAGGGACAGTTAGTTGAAGGGTGGCATTTGCTGGAGAAGCAGGAAAACTCACCTTTGGGGAGCTGTTGAGATGCTCTTGGCGCCCTTGCTGATCCTCTCCCAAGGGAAATTTGGAACCGATTTGCAACCCCTTTGTGGGTCCCTGGCCCTGTTTCGGCTGAGAAAGGCTGACTTTGGAAGGTCCTTAAAGGTGTACCCCACCTCCCAGAATTTGTCTTCTAGGCAAAAGTAGCTTGAGATAACGAAAGGAGTGTACAAAACTATAGAGGTGGGCAGTGTGGGGCAAGGTACTGGTGGTTTCAAACATCCAAGAGAGGGAGGTCTGTCTCCTGGGAAACAGAGGGACAATCAAATTCCTGTAAATAGGAGAAATCCAAAACAGCTAACAAGCCAAATCCCAGGACAAGACATAGGCCCAGAAAGGCAGGGAAAACCCCGCAAATTGCATTCACCTTGGGCAGACCTTCCTGACACGAGAGCTGAAGCTCAAGAAAATCTCTCTCATCACTAGCTGGTTACAAAACCAAGAAACAGACATCTCAGGGAATAAAACCCAGAGTTAACATTTTAAAATATTAAAATGTACACTGTGCAACAAGAGTACAAAGCAAACAAAGAAACAAGAAATGATGGCTCATCCAAAGGAAGAGGAAAAAATCCAGAAAACACCAATAAGAACTCCAGGACCATGGCTATATCAAAGAAGGCTTTCAAAAAATAATCTTAAATATGCTCAAGGGGTGTTTGCTTCAGGGACACATATACTAAAACCGGAATAAAACAGAAAGATAAGCATGGTCCCTGTGCAAGGATGACCCCCAAATTCATAAAGTATTCCACATTCCTCAAATATTAACCAAAAAAGAGTTGGGTTAGTTATACTAATACAGGAAAAAATTGACTTTAAGTCAAAAGCTGTAATAAGAAACAAAGAAGGACACTCTCTACGTATTAGTAAAAGGGGAAATCCACCAAGAAGAAATATCAAATAGTTTTGTATCTAGCCATGCTGCCCCAAAATACATGAGGCAAACACTGGCAAAACTGAAGGGAGAAACGGACACCTCCACAATGATAGTCAGAGACTTCAATACACAAAATATACTTTTGTCTAGAAAGAACACCTAGACAAAAGACCGATAAGGAAACAGAGGACTTGAATAATACGATAAATGATCTAGACCTAACAGATAAATGCAGAACACTGCACCCCAAAACAGCAGGATATACATTCTTTTCAAGTGCACGTGGATCAATCTCCAGGACAGACCACATGCTGGATCACAAAACAAATCTCAACAAATTTAAAAAGATTAAAATTACATAAAGCATCTTTTCTGACCATAATAGAATGAAGGTGGAAATCAATAACAGGCAGAGAACTGGAAAATCAAGAAATATTTGGAAATTAAAAAACATACTCAAACAATCGGTGGGTAAAAGAAGAAATTACAAGGGAACTCAGTAAATATCTTGAAATGAATGAAAACAAGAACACAACACCTCAGAACTTACGGGATGCAGCGAAGGCCATGGTGAAGGGGAAATTTAGGGCCCTAAATGCTTACATTAAAAAAGAAGAAAGAGCTAAAATTAAAGACCTAATTGCATACCTGGAGGAATTAGAAATATAACACCAAACTAAACCAAAAGCAAGAAGAAGAAACAATAACAAAGATTAGAGCAGAAATAAGTGAAACTGAGAGTAAAACAAACAATAGAGAGCATTAACAAAACCAAAAGTTGGTTCTTTGAAAAAAATCAATAAAATTGACATGCCATCAGCTAGACTGACAAGGAGAAAAAGAGAGAAGATTAAAATAAAAAACTCAGAAATGAGAGAGCAGACATTACTACTGATCCCACAGAAATAAAAAGGGTCATGAGAGGATACTATGGACAATAATATGACAACAAATTAGACTACCTAGATGAAATGCATACATTCCTAGAAACAGACGAACAACTTATACCAACTCTAGAAAAAAACAGAAGATCTCAACAAACCAATTATAAGTACCATTAAAGAGACTGAATCAGTTATCAAAAACCTTGCAACAAAGAAAAGCCCAGGACTAGATGGCTTCACAGGTGAATTCGACCAATCATTCCAAGAAGAATTAATAATAATTCTGCTCAAACTCTTTCAGAAAATTGAAGAGGAGGGAATGCTACGTAACCCATTCTATGAGGCCAACATCAGTGTAATACCAAAGCCAGTTAAAGAAACTACAAAAAAATTACAGACCAATTTATCTTATGAATATAGATGCAAAAATTCTCAACAAAATACTAGCAAATTGAATCCAACAGCAGATTAAAAGAATTATAACCATGACCAAGTAGGTTTTACCCCAGATATGCAACGGTGGTTAAACACAAGTCAACTGATTAATGTAATATACCACCATTAACAATATGAAGAGAAAAAAAGTCTCATGATCCTCTCAATTGTTGCAGGAAAGGCATTTGACAAAATCCAGTATTCTTAATAAAATTACATTGAAAAATAGGAATAGAAGGAAACTTCTGAAACATGATGAAGGGCATATATGAAAAGACTACAGGTAACATCACACTCAATGGTGAAAGACTGAGAGCTTTCCCTCTAAGACCTAGAACAAGACAAAGATGCCCACTGTCACCACTGTTATTCAACACTGTGCTGGAAATTCTAGCCAGAGCATTTTGGCAAGAAAAAAATACAAAGCATACAAATTGGAAAGGAAGGAGGAAAACATTCACTATTTGCAGAAGACATGATCCTATATACAGAAAGTCCAAAATATCTAAAGCTATTAAAGCTAATAAACAAATTTAGCAGAGTAGCAGGGTGCAAGAAAAACACACAAAAATCAGTAGTGTTTCTATACACTAGTATTAAGCAACGTGAGGAGGAAATCAAGAAAAAATTCCATTTACAATAGCAACTAAAAGAATCAAATATCTAGGAATAAATTTAACCAAGGATGTAAAGGCCTTGTACACAGAAAACTACAAAACATTGGCAAATGAAATCAAAGAAGACCTAAATAACAGGAAGAACATTCTGTTCATGGATTGGAATACTAAATATTGCTAAGATGTCAATTCTACCCAAAATGATTTACAGATTCAATGCAACCCCCCATCAAAATTCCAATACTTACTACTTTGCAGAAATGGAAAAGCCAATTGTCAAATTTATTTGGAAGGGTAAGGGGCACCAAATAGCCAAAGCCACCTTGAAAAAGAAGAACAAAATAGGAGGACACACACTTCCTGACTTTAAAGCTTATTACAAAGCTACAGTGGTCAAAACAGCATGGTATTGGCACAATGATAGATGTACAGACCAATGAAATTGAACTGAGAGTTCAGAAACAGACCCTCATATCTACAGTCAATTGATTTTTGACAAGGCTACCAAGTTCACTCAATTAAAAAATAATAGTCTCTTCAACAAATCATTTGTTGAACTGGATGAACTGGATGTCCATTTGAAAAAGAATGAAGGAGGAACCCTATATCTCACACCACATTAAAAAAATTAACTCAAAATGGATCAAAAACCTAAATATAAGAGCCAGGACCATAAAACTCCTAGAAAAAAATATAGGGAAGCATTTTCAGGATCTTCTGTTAGACAATGGTTTCTTAATTTCTTAGACTTTACACCCAAAGCACAAGCAGCATAAGGAAAAACAGATAAATGGGAGCTTATCAAAATTAAAAACTTTTGTACGTCAAACGACTTTATCACAAAAGTGAAAAGACAACTTACTCAACAGGAAAAAAATATTTTGAAACTGCATATCCAATCAGGGTTTTATATCCAGAATATATAAGAAATCCTACAACTCAAAGAGATAAACAACCCAACTTAAAAATGGGCAAAAGACCCAAATAGACATTTCTACAAAAAGGATATACAAATGGCTAAAAAGCACATGAAACAATGCTCAAAATCATTAGCTATTAGGGAAATGCAAATCAAAACCACGAGATACCATTTCTCACCAACTAGAATGGTTACTATTAAAAAAAAATACACACACACAGAAAACTACATTTGTTGGAAAGGACGTGGAGAAATAGGAATACTCATTCACAGCTGATAGGAATGGAAAATAGTGCAGCCACTGTGGAAGACAGTTTGGCAGTTCCTCAGAAAGCAAAGTATAGAATTACCACATGACTGGCAATCGCTCTACTAGGTAGCCAAAAGAATTGAAAGGACTCAAAAATATTTGCATACGATGTTCATGGCAGCATTATTCACAATTGCCAAAAGACGGAAGCAGCTCAAGTGTCCATGAACCAATGAATGGATAAACAAAATGTGGAATATACATACAATGGACTATCATTCGGCTGTAAAAAGGGATGAAGTCCTGATCCATACAACAACATGGATGAACCTTGAAGATATCATGATGAGTGAAATAAGCCAGACACAAAAGGACAAATATTGTATGATCTCACTGATACGAAAAAATTAGAATAAGCAAACTCACCGAGTTAGAATTTAGATTATAGGTTATGAGGGGCTAAGCTGGTTATAGAAAATGAAGATTTAATGCTTAATTTATACATAATTTCTATTTAGTTTCATTGTGAAGTTTTGGAAATGGATGGTGGAGATCACAGCACAATACTGACTATAATTAACAGTTGTGAATTATATATGTGAATGTGGCTAAAAGGGGAAATTTTAAGTCATATGTATGTTAGTAGAATAAAAATTAAAAGACAAAACATAGAACTGTATGACACAGTGAACCCTATTGTAAACGATGGACTACAGATATTAAAACAAGTAAAAAATATTCTTTCATGAATTATAACAAATGAAATGCAATAATGTAAAGTGTTAACAATAGGATGGTATATAGGAGAAAATACACCTACTGTAAACTATGACTGTAGTTAATAGTACAATTGTAACATTCTTACATCAATTGTAACAAAGGGAACACAATAATGAAAAGTGTCGGCAATGGGATTTATGGGAATGCCATATTTTATACATGATTTTTCTGTAATCCTACAACTTCTATAATTAAAAAATTTTAAAACATATGCTTAAGAAGATAAAAGAAAATACAGAAAGAACTAAAGGATATTTGGAAAACAATGAATGAGCAATACGAGAATCTTGCTAAAGAGACAGAAATTTTAAATAGGAAGCAAACAGAACTACTGGAGTTGAAGACCATAATAACTGAAACGAAAATCTCTTATGGGAGTTTCAAGAGCAGACTGGAGCGGGCAGAAGGAAGAAATCAGTAAACTCAAAGTCAATACACTTGAAATGAGTCAGGCTGAGAAGAAGAAACAAAAAGAATTATTAAAAGTGAAAATAGCATAAGACACCTCTGGGTCACCATCAAGCGGACCAATATACACATTATGGGCATCACAGAAGAAGAGAGAGAGAAAGGGGCCAAAGGAATGTTCAAAGAAATAATGACAGAGAACTTCCCAAATTTAGCAAAAGACGTGAAAATGCATATCCAAGAAGCCCAGAGAACACTAAACAGGATAAATAGGAAGAAAAATACATCCTGTCATATATTGATCACACTATCAAAAGCAAGATCAAGGAGAGAGTTCTGAAAGCTACAAGAGAAAAGCAATGTGTAATGTACAAGGAAGTTTCAATTAGACGAAGTTCTAATTTCTCATCAGAAACCATCGAGGCAAGAAGACAGTGAGTTGAAATACTTAAGGTGCTAAAACAAAACAACTGCCAACCAAGAATTTTATATCTGGTGAGACTTTCTTTCAAAAATGAAGGAGAGATGGAGACATTCTCAGATAAACCAAGCTGAGGAGCTCATCACCATTAGGTCTGCCCTTCAAACACTGCTAAAGGGAATTCTTCAGACTGGAAGGGAAGGACACAAGACAGTAGTTCAAACAGCATAAAAAAATAAAGACATCTACAAGGAAAAGAGAGGGAAATATATCCAGATAGAAAGCACTAAATACGGTACCAACACAAAAAAATCAAATAAATAAAGGTAGGCATTAACCAAAGACTTGAGTGACAAAGGTTTTAGATTTACAAAGGCTAAATAGCAAAATGGCAGAAAAGAGTCCTGTATTATCAGTAGTGACTTTAATGTAAATGCATTAAACTCTCCAATCAAAAGGCAAAGATTGGCAGAATGAATGAAAAAGCATGACCCAACTACATGCTGTCTGCAAGAGACTCACCTAAAATTCAAAGACACAAGTAGGTACAAAGTGAAAGGACGGGGGGAGGGCAGGGCAAGATGGTGGCATAGAGAGGTTTGGAATTTAGTTAGTCCTCTAGAACAACTAGTAAATAGCCGGGAACAACTAGCAAATAGTCTAGAACAACTGTTGGGGGACAACCGTGACTGAACACACATCACACATCAGCCTGGAATGAGTGGAATGGCTGAGATCACAGCATAGAACTGTAAGTAAAGCTCCCCAAACTGCGGAGCTGGCACTCCAAGCCTACCAGCATAGAAGGCTGAGCTGAAACATTCCCTGTGGAAAAAAAGAAGCATGTTACCTGGAGCAAGGGAAAGTAATTCAAACAAGCTCCAACTGCAGTTTTCATTAACAAATTAGGACTACTGAATACAAGTTGCAAGCACAGATAAACCCAGAGCAAACAGGAAAGAAACCTGATGTTCCACCTGGCAGAGAGGAGGCAGGGCTGATGGGAAAAAATAAAATAATAAATAAATAAATAATTAATTAATTAAAAACAGAGGCTTTTGGAGACAGCTGAGCTCAGAATACTGGAAAACAGCTGTGTCTCAAGAAAAGGGGCACAGAGAACTGGGTACCAATAACAGTCAACCGGCAAAACTGGGGGACTGGGGACTGGCTCTGAAAAGGGGATTTCTCTCCGTTTCCTTTTTTGTTCCTCCCATTCTAAGTAGCTCAACAGAGAAAGCCTCAGGCTTCTTCAATTGCCAGGGCTGACCCAGGTAAGGGTGGCATTAACAGAGTCAGAGAGACAAAGGAGGAATTCAAGTGTAGAAGAAAACTCCCTAAAGGGTGTATCTTCCCTAAGAAAAGGGGGGGTGGCAGCTCAAGTGGCTGCCCTCCCTCAGAGAATTCAGACTCCAGGACCTGGGGTGATGGTGGGGGAACCAGAAACAGCAACAGCAGATTTGAAGAGGCAGAAGAAAAGATTCATGAACTAGAGGACAGGACATCTGAAAACCTACATACGAAAGAACAGATAGGGAAAATAATGGAAAAATATGAGCATCAGCTCAGGGAACTGAATGACAACATGAAGCGCATGAATGTACATGTCACTGGTAACCCAGAAAGAGAAGGAAAAGGGGAGGAATAATGGAGGAAATAATCACTGAAAATTTCCCATCTCTTAAGAAAGACATAAAATTACAGATCCAAGAAGGGCAGCTTACTCCAAACAGAATAGATCCAAGTAGACCTATGCCAAGACACTTAATAATCAGATTATCAAATCTCAATGACAAAGAGAGAATTCTGAATGCAGCAATAGAAAAGCGGTCCATCACATACAAGGGATGCTTGATAAGACTATGTCCAGATTTCTCAGTAGAAACCATGGAGGCAAGAAGACAGCAGTATGATATATTCAAGATACTGAAAGAGAAAAACTACCAACCAAGAATTCTATATCCAGCAAAACTGTCCTTCAAAAATGAGGGAGTGTTTAAAATTTTCTTAAACAGACACTGAGAGAGTTTGTGACCAAGATACCTGCTCTGCAGGAAATACTAAAGGAAGCACTACAGACTGATAGGAAAAGACAGAAGAGAGAGGTTTGGAACACTGTATTGGGTGATGGCAGCACAATAATGTAAGTACACTGCACAAAGATGACTGTGAGTATGGGTGAAAGAAGAAGGTTAGGGGCATGTAGGACACCAGAGGGAAAGATAGAAGATAAAGACTGGGACTGTATAACTTAGTGAAACCTGGAGTGGTCAATGATTGTAATTAAATATACAAATATAGAATGTTTTTACATGAGGGAAAACAAATGTCAATTTTGCAAGGTGCTAAAAATGGAGTGGTATTGGGGGAAAAATACAATCAGTGCAGACCAGAGTCTACAGTTAACAGTAACATTGTAATATGCTTCCATTAATTGTAACAAAGGCAATATACCAAAGCTAAATGTCTATAAGAGCGGAATATAAGGGAGGCGTATGGAATTCTTGGCATTGATGGTGTTGTCTGACTTTTTAAATTGTATTTATTTTAATTTTATGTTTGCTTTTGTTGCTTTTTAGTTGTCTTTCTTTTTTCAGTTTTCTGTTTACTTTTTTCTCCTCTTCCTCTTTCTTTGTGGAAGAAATGGAAATGTCCTTATATAGTTAGTGGTGGTGAATGAATATATGATTATACAAGGAACCACTGATTATTTACTTAGGAGGTAATATGTGGTGTGTGAATAAAACTATCTAAAAAAATAAACAGGGATACAAGTGCTGGAGAAAATGTGGAGAAAGGGATGTACTTAATCACCATTGGTGGGGAAGTAGAATGGCGCAGCCCATCTGGAGAGCAGTGTGGTGGTTCCACAAGAAGCTAAGTATGGGGTTGCCATATGGTCCTGCAACTTTGCTTACTGGGTATATACTTGGAAGAACTGAAAGCAGGGACGTGAATGAACATTTGCACACTAGTGTTTATGGTAGCAGTATTCATGATATGCAATAGATGGATGTGGCCTAAGGGTACATCAACTGATGAACGGAATGGTGAACTGTGGTGTATCCATACAATGGAAAATTGAGCTGCTACAAGAAGGAGTGAAGTTGTGAGGTGACTGGACATTGAGGACAGTATGTTGAGTGAAATAAACCAGAAATGGAAAGAAAAACATTACAATGCTTCACTAATATCTGTAATATGCAAACTCTGAGAATTGAGTCTGAGAGCACAGGTTATCAGGGGAAGACTTACTGTAAAGGTTCCTAGATTTTAAGCTCTTACAGCAGTTATACTATTCCTGAGTTGTAATGGTTATTTCTAAATTATGAGATGCTGAGCTCTTTGTGTATAACCTGGTCAGTCTGTGGGACTTTGGGTATCTGTGTGACACCTGAGACTCAGAGCCAGAGTCTGGCAGCTATGAATGTCAGCATTACCACAAACAGCAAATGTTATGGAGTCTGAAAAAAGACATCAGACTTCAATTAGAGATAAGAATGAAATGGAACTGACTAGGACTTAGGTAAATCAGACTAAAGGGTAAAGGACGATAGTGATGGTATTTTTAAAACTTCAACTTCTGTGTGAGATCAAAAGAAGGGATGTTTATTAACACACTATAATTTGACTTGTATGGTCAGTTTATTCAAACAACTTAATTACATGGAACGTTGAATAGGGATTGAAATCTGGTTGGTTTGTCCAGGTACATGTGAAGCCCCAACACATCCCAGAGTAATTTGGGAAGAGAATAAAACTGTATTTGCAAAGCGCCCTTGAAGTTCTGGGGAAAAATGTGGAAATATTAAATTTCCCCACCTGGGGAATTAATGATATTCTCACTAGCATTAGGGACTAACAATTTAGTATGCTGTGCCCTCGATCTTGGGGCTTGCTCTCATGAAGTTTGTTTCTGCAAAGGAGAGGCTAAGCCTACTTAACATTTTGCCTAAGAGTCACCCCCAGAGTGGCAGTTGCTTAGTATGAGCAGGATGTTCAACTAGGATGAACTTAAATGTTTGGAAATGAACAGAGGTGTCAGTAGCAAGATGTGAGAATAACTAACAGTGCCAAATGGTGTGTGAATGAGGTGGAAAGGGGAAGCTCAAAGTCATATATGTCACCAGAAGGAAGTTGGAGGTCAAAAGATGGGAATGTATAAAACTGAATCCTATGGTGGGCAATGTCCATGATTAACTGTACGAATATTAGAAAACTCTTCCATGAACCAGAACAAATGTATGACAATACAACTAGAAGTTAAAGAGGGGCATATAGGGAAGAAATATATACATATTGCAAACTATATACTACAGTTAGTAGTATTTCAACATTCTTTCATAAACAGTAACAAATGTTATACCAACACTACGAGTCAACAATTGAGGGGGGTTGGTTAGGGATATGGGAGGATTCAAGTTTCCCTTTCTTTTCTTTTTTTCTTTTTTCATCTTTCACTTTATTGCTTGTCTGGAGTAATGAAAAGGTTCTAAAAATTGAACAAAAATTAAGTGTGGTGATGGATGCACAGCTGTATGAGGGTACCAGGGGCAACTGATTGTACCCTTTGGATCTTTGGATAATTGTGTGGTATCTGAACAATCCCAATAAAAATAAAAATAGAAATAAATTTAAAAAAGTCACCCCCAGAGAACCTCTTTTGTTGCTCAGATGTGGCCTCTCTCTCTAAGCCCACTCGGGAGGTAAACTCACTGCGCTCCCCCCTATGTGGGACATGACTCCCAGGATTGTAAATCTCCCTGGCAACATGGGACATGACTCCTGGGGATGAGCCTGAACCTGGCATTGTGGGATTGAGAAAGTCTTCTTGACCAAAAGGGGGTAGTGAAATGAAACAAAATAAAGTTTCAGTGGCTGAGAAATTTCAAATGGAGTTGAGAGGTCATTCTGGAGGGTATTTTTATGCACTTTATTGATATCCCTTTGCAGTTTTTAGAGTATTGGAATAGCTATAAGGAAATACCTGAAACTGTCTAACTGGAACCCAGTAGCCTTGATTCTTGAATACAATTGTATAACTATGTAGCTTACATGGTGTGAATGTGTGATTGTGAAAACCTTGTGGCTCAAATTCCCTTTATCCAGTGCATGGACAGATGAGTAGAAAAATGGGGACAAAAAGTAAATGAAAAATAGGGTGGGATGGGGGGATGGGATGTTTCAGGTATTCTTTCTTACTTTTATTTTTATTCTTATTTTTATGTTTTGGAGTAATGAAAATGTTCAAAAATTGTGGTGATGAATGCACAACTATATGATGGTACTGTGAACAACTGATTGTACACTGTTGGATGACTGGAATGTGAATATACCTCAATAAAACTGAATTAAAAGAAAAAGAAAAAGGAAAGAGAAAAGATGGAAAAAAAAAATACCATGCAAGTAGTAACCAATAGAGATGGGGGAGCAATACTAATATCAGATTAAAAAAAAAAAAAGTCAAAAACAGTATGAAAGACAAAGATAGTCATTATATGTTAGTAAAAGGGACAATGCAACAAGAAGTTGTAACAATTATAAATAAATATGCATCCAACAGCAGAGACGCAAAATATATCAAGCAAATACTGACAGATTTGGAGGGAGAAAATGACAATTCCACATTAATAGTAGGATACTTTAATACATCATTTTCAATAATGGATCGAACATCAGTCAGATCAATAAGGAAATACACGACTTGAATGGTACTCTAAAGCAACTAAACTCAACAGACATACAGAGAACACTTCTCTCATCAAAAACAGAATACGTATTCTTCTACAGTGCACATGAACCATTTTCTATGATAGACCATATGTTAGGTCACAAGACAAGAGTCAATAAATTCAAAAATACTGAAATCATATCATATATATTCTCTGACCACAGTGGAATGAAGCAAGCAATCAGTAATAAAGGAAAACTAGAAAAATTCGCAAATAGAAATTAAACAATATGTTCTTGAGCAGCCAATGGGTTAAAGAGGAATCAAAACTGAAATTAGGAAATATATTGAGGCAAATGAAAATTAAAGGACAACAATGACCAAATTTATGGGATGCAGTAAAAGCAGTGCTAGAAAGAAATTTATAGCTCTAAATGCTTAAATTAAAAAAAAAGAAAGACTTCAAATCAGAGACCTAGTCTCAATACTGTATGAACTAGAAAAATAAGAGCAAAGTAAATCCGAAGTGAGAAGGAAGAAAATAACAAAGATTAGAGCTAAGATAAATGAAATAGAAAAACAAACAAACAAACAAACAAACAAAAATGAGAGAATCAACAAAACTGTGCTGGTTTGAATGTATTATGTACCCCAAAATGCCATTTTCTTTGATGTAATCTTGTGTGGGAAGACGTATCAGTGTTGATTAGATTGTAATTCTTTGAGTGTTTCTGTGGAGATGCGCCCCACCCAGCTGTGGATGATGACTCTGATTGGATAATTTCCATGGAGGTGTTACCCCACCCATTCAGGGTGGGTCTAAATTAAATCACTGGAGCCATATAAATGAGCTGACAAACAGAAGGACCCCACTGCAGTTGAGGGTGACATCTTGAAGAGGAGCTACAGTCAAGAGGGACCCTTTGAAGTATGCACAGAAGCTGAGGGAGTAGCTGCAGAGGAGAGACAGTTTGAAGATGGCTGTTGAAAGCAGACTCTTGCTCCGGAGAAGCTAAGAAAGGACAAACACCTCAAGAGCAACTAAGAGTGACATTTTTGAGGAACTGCAGTCTAGAGAGGAACATCCTGGCAGAAAGCCATTTTGAAACCAGAACTTTGGAGCAGAAGCCAGCCACATGCCTTCCCAGGTAACAGATTTTCCAGACACCATTGGCCATCCTCCAGTGAAGGTACCCCTGGTTGATGGACACTGTATGGCCTTAAGACTGTAACTTTGTAACTAAATAAACCCCCTTTTATAAAAAACAATCCATTTCTGGTGTTTTGCATTCCAGCAGCATTAGCAAACTAGAACAAAAACCAAAAGTTGGTTCTTTGAAAAAACCAATGAAATTGACAAACCATTAGCTAGACTGACAAAGAAAAAGAGAGGACATAAATAATAAAAATCAGAAATGAAAAGTGGTACATTACTACTGACCCCACTGAAATAAAAAGGACTGTAAAAGGATACGATGAACAAGTGCATGCCAATAAATTAGATAACCTGGATGAAATGGACAGATTATTAGAAACACACAAACTACCCACATTGACTCAAGAAGAAATAGAAGATCTCAACAAATCAATTACTAGTAAAGAGATTGAATCAGTAGTCAAAAATCTCCCAACAAAGAAAAGCCCAAACCAGATGGCTTCACAGGCGAATACTACCAAACATTTAAAGAAGACTTAATTTCAATTCTGCTCAAACTCTTCCAAAAAACTGATGAGAAGGAAACACTCCCTAATTCTTTCTACAAGACCAAGATCTCCCTCATACCAAAGCCAGATAAAGACATGACAAGAAAAGAAAACTACAGATCAGTATCTCTTATGACTATAGTTATAAAAATACTCAACAAAATACTAGCAAACTAAATCCAACAGCATATTAAAAGCATTTAAAGGGTTTATTTCCTGCTATGCAAGGTTGGTTCAACACAAGAAAATCAAATAATGTAACACACCACACATTAACACAATGAAGGGGGAAAAAAAAAACAACACATGATCATCTCAATTGTTGTGGAAAAGGCATTTGACAAAATCCAGCATCATTTCTTGATAAAAACACTTAGAACACTAGGAATAGAAGGAAACTTCCTAAACATGATAAAAGGAATGTATGAAAAACCCACAGATAATGTAATACTCAGAATACTCAATGGTTAAAGACTGAAAGCTTTCCTTCTAAGACCTGGAACAAGACAAAGATGCCCACTGTCACCACTGTTATTCAACACTACACTGGAAGTTCTTGCCAGATCAATCAGGCAAGAAAAAGAAATAAAAAGCATACAAATTGGAAAGGAAGAAGTAAAACTTTTCCTGTTTCCAGATGACATGTTCTTATATAGAGAAAATCCTGAAAAATCCACAACAAATCTACTAAAGCTAATAAATGAATTCAGCAAAGTGGCAAGGTACTGGAGCAACATGGAAAATTCAATAGTGTTTCTATACACTATAAATGGACAATCTGAAGGGGAAATCAAGAAAAAATTCCATTTATAATAGCAAATAAAAGAATAAAATATCCAGGAAAAAAGTTATCCAAAGATGTAAAAGACTTATATACATGGAAAACTGCAAAACATTGTTAAAATAAATTTTTAAAAGACCTCTACAAATGAAAGGACATTCTGTATTCCCGGACTGGAAGACAAAATAACACTAAGATGTCAAGTCTACCCAAAGTGATTTACGGATTCAATGCAATCCCAATCAACATGAGAAAATCTAATAATGTAATATACCATACATTAACACAATGAAGGAAAAAAAACTACATAATCATCTCGATTGATGTGGAAAAAAGCATTTCGCAAAATTCACCACCGTTTCTTGATGAAAACACTTCAAAGGATAGGAATAGAAGGAAACTTCCTCAACATGATAAAGGGCATATATGAAAAGCCTACAGCTAACATACTACTTAATGGCAAAAAACTGAAAGCTTTCCTTCCAAGATCAAGAACAAGAGAAGGATGCCCTATGTCACCATGGTTATTCAACATTGTACTGGAAGTTCTTGCCAGAGAAATTAGGTAAGAAAAAGAAATAAAAGGCACCCGAATTGGAAAGGAAGAAGTAAAACTTCCCCTATTTGCAGATGACACGATCCTATATACAGAAAATCATAAAAAATCCACCACAAAGCTTCTAGAGCTAATAAATGAACTCAGGAAAGTGGCAGAGTAGATCAACACCCCAAAAATGAGTGTTTATATACATAAACAATGAACAACCAGAATAAGAAATCAAGAAAAAAATTCCATTCACAGCAGCATCTAAAAGGATCAAATACCTAGGAATAAATCCAACCAAGGATGCAAAGGAATTGTACACAGAAAACTACAAAAGTTTGCCTAAAGAAATCAAAGAAGACTGGAATAAATGGAATGACATTCCATGTTCATCGACTGGAAGACCAAGTATTGTTAAGATGTCAATTCTACCCTGAGTAATTTATAGATTCAGTGCAATCCCAATCAAAATTTCAACAACCACCTTTGCAGAAATGGAAAAGCCAATCATCAAATTTATACAGAAGGATAAGGGGTCCTGAATAGCTAAAGCCATCTTGAAAAAGGAGAATGAATTTGAGGACTCACATTTCCTGATCTTAAAACTTGTAACAAAGCCACAGTAATCAGAACAGCATAGTACTGGTACAAAGACAAACATATAGACCAATGGAATCGAATTAAGGGCTCAGAAATCAACTCTCACATTTATGACCAACTGATTTTTGACAATGAGGCAAAGACCAACCCAATTTGGAAATAATACTCTCTTTAACAAATGATTCTGGGAAAACTGGATCTCCATTTGAAAACAAAACAAAAAAAAGGACCCCTATGTCACACCTTACACAAAAATCAACTCACAACTTATCAAAGACCTAAATATAAAGGTCAGACTATCAAACTCCTAGAAAAACATAAAGAAGCACCTTCAGGATTTTGGGTCAGGCAATGGTTTCTTAGACTTTAGGAAAAGTTGGTAATTGGGACCTCATCAAAATAAAAAACTTTTGTGCATCAAAGGACTTTATAATGAAAGTAAAATGACACCCTACTCAATGGGAGAAAATATTTGGAAACCACATATCTGATAAAGGTTTAATATCCAGAATATACATACAAATGCTTCAACTTAAAAAAACAACCCAATTATAAAATGGGCAAAAGAATTGAATAGACATCTCTCCAAAGAAGATACACAAATGGCTAAAAGCTTCTGAAAAGATGCTCAAGTAGAGGCAATGTATTTTGTTGAATGTATATACTATGTTTTGTTCACCTGCTGATAGACATTTGGGTTGCCTCCACCTTTTGACTGTTGTGTATAATGATGCTATGAGCATCAGTATGCAAATATCTGTTTGAGTCCTTGCTTTCCATATTTTTGGGTATACACCTGAAAGCAGATTGCTGGATCACATGCACTTCTATGTCTAACTTTTTGAGGAACCATCAAGCTGCTTTCCAAAGTGGCTGCACCATTTTATATTCCCACTAACAATTCACATTTAAAGTAACTTCTGATAATGCAGGTCCTACTTCTGCCATTTTGCTCTTAGGTTTTGCATGTCTTACACCTTTTTTGTTCCTCAATTCTTTCATTTCTTCCTATTTTTGTATTTAATGTAGTGAACCTTTTAGAATCCTTTTATTTCCTCCTGTACTTATTTTTACAGTAACTTTCTTTGCGGTTATCATGGGGCTTAAATTTAAGGTCCTAAATCTATAACAATCCTGTTTGATTTGCTACCAATCTAACTTCAGTAGCTTACACAAACTATGTTCCTATACCTCTCCATCCCCCTACTTCCACATTGTTTTTGTCACAAATTGCACATTTATACATTAAGAGTCTGAAACCACTGATTTTCATTACATTTTATGCATCTGCCTTTTAGATCCTGTGAGAAGTAAAAAAATGGAGTTACAAACCAAAAATACAACACTACTAGCATTTATATTTACCCATGCCAATACCTTGCAGCTTTGATCTATAGTCTAGCAGTAGATAGAACTCTCTTTATTACTGTCTGTCAGGCTGGTCTAGTGGTGATGAAGTCCCTCAGCTTTTATCTGGGAATGTCTAGAATCTCTCTCCCATTTTTGAAAGTTTTCCTGGGTACAGAAGTCTTGGTTAGCAATTTTTTTTGCTTTCAGCATTTAAAAATGTTATCCCACTGCCTTCTTGTCTCCATGTTTTCTGATGAGAAATTGACACTTATTTTGGAGGTTTCCTTATATGTGACTGCGATGGTTGGGTTCATGTGTCAACTTGGGTAGGTGGCCTAGATGTCTGGTCAAGCCGGCACTGGCCTGACAACTGCTGTGAGGATGTTTGAGGCTGGTTAGTAACCAACGGGCTGGTTTGTCGGATCATCAGTCAATTGACTGCAGCTGACTGATGACTCATCAAGGGGCGTGCTTCCACAGTGAGAGAATGCAATTGGCTGGATTAGGTCCGGGTGATCAGTTGGAGGCTTATAAGCCAGACAGTTAGAGAACCTTCACTTCTTCTTCAGCTGTTCAGTGAAGCATTTCCTGGGGAGCTCGTCGAAGTTGCCAGTTCATTTCCTGAGGAGTTCGTCAAAGTTGTCGGTTCGTTTCCTGAGCAGTTCGTCAAAGTTGCCGGTTCGTTTCCTGAGGAGTTCGTCAAAGTTGTCGGTTCATTTCCCGAGGAGTTCGTCAGACGTCTTCCTTGGAGTTGACAGCTTGTTGATGGCTCTGCAGAATTTGGACTCATGCACTCCCGCAGTTGCGTGAGTCACTTTTACAATTTGATAATCAGAGACATCTCTCATTGATTCTGTTTCCAAGGAGAACCCTAACTAATACAACTTGGTACCGGAAGTGGTTCTTGAGAAATGGAATCTTAAAATGGGCTTTTACAATTTGTTTTCTACTCTGATTAGATTCAGAGGCACTAATGACTCTATTTCCAATAATCAAGAGGGTACTAATAGTCCATGGCAGGAGTTGGCAAAGGAAATACGCAAAATAGCACCATCTGATTCTCCTAATTGTGCTCTAGTATGAAGCGAGGCTCTGGGTCACAGTGTTTTCGACACTTTCAGGGAGTTTTGCAGTATTAAGAGGTATAATGATATTGGCTGGCTGCTCTTAGATACTTTGGATACAGTTGTAAGAGAAAGGGATGAGCTAAAGGCTTCAAATTCAAAACTTGAACGCCGTATGACAGACGTAAAGGGTTCCATCTGTGCCCTGAAAGAAAATCTTATTTCCTGTGCCCGCAGACTGGAGGTTTCTGAAAATCAGACGCAGTCTCTTATTGTGCGAGTAGCACATTTACAGCGTAAACTAAAATCTCAACCTCTCAGGGTGTCTGCTGTTAAAGTAAAGGCATTGATTGGAAAAGAATGGGATCCGGAAACTTGGGATGGGGACATATGGATTGATAATAATGACAGTGAGGACACTGGAACCCTGGATTCTGCTGGGTCATTGTTAGATTTACCTGTAGAGGGCTGTCCTGGGGAAACAGCTTCTCTGCCTCCAGTCTGCCCTAAGGAGCCTGCCACCCAACCCTCATGTAAGGAGATTAACCCTTCAATGCCTGCTAATCTTATAATCACCTCCCCTGAGGAAGCAGCCCTCACTCTTTTGTCTGAAGAGATTAATCCTGTTTTAAGAGATGAAAATGCAACAGAGTGTCCTGAGGTGAATGGCTTGAGAGATAATTCTAACTCTTTTCATGACCCACCCCCACCACCAGTTTTTGCTTCAAGACCTATAACTAGGCTCAAGTCCCAACAAGTCCCAAAGGGTGAGGTACAAAGTGTGACCCATGAGGAAGTACGCTATACTCCAAAAGAACTGTATGAGTTTTCCAATTTATACAGACAGAAACCAGGGGAATATGTGTGGGAATGGATATTGAGAGTGTGGGATAATGGTGGAAGGAATATAAGGTTGGATCAGGCTGAATTTACTGATATGGGCCCACTAAGCAGAGATTCTGCATTCAATGTTGTAGCTCGAGGGGTCAGAAAGGGTGTTAACAGTTTGTTTGGGTGGCTGGCTGAAACATGGATCAAAAGGTGGCCGGCATTACCAGAGGTTGAAATGCCAGAACTGCCCTGGTATAATGTGGAGGAGGGGATTCAAAGGCTTAGAGAGATTGGAATGTTAGAGTGGATTTATCATGGAAGACCTGCTCACACAGCCCTGGAATGTCCAGAGGACACACCTTTTACCAGGACTGTAAGGAATAAATTTGTGAAACTAGCTCCATCATCCCTGAAGAGCTCTGTAGTCGCCCTTCTCTGTAGGTCAGATATTACTGCAGGAACTGCTGTCACTGAACTGGAATCCTTAAACACAATGGGGATAATCGGGTTCCGAGTCAGCAGAAGCCAAGTGGCTGCAGTTAATCACCACAGACAATGTGGGCATGGCTACCATAATGGAAAACAGGCTCAAAGCAGCAATCAAAATAATATGACTTGCAGAGACTTATGGCGTTGGCTAGTGGATCATGGAGTACCAAGTAGTAAAATAGATGGGCAATCGACTAAATTCTTGTTTGAATTATATAACCAGAAGAATTCTAGGCCACGTGAACAAAAGCCTCCCTTGAATTACAAAAACAGAGAGTCACGGCCCCTTAATCAATTCCCAGACTTGAGACAGTTTACAGATCCAGAGCCCCTTGAATGAAGGGAAGGCCGGGTACCCTTGGAGAAGGACCCTGTCACACTGCCAAAAATTTATACTGTTAATCTTCCTCCCAGCCTTCCCCAGGGGGACCTAGGGCCTTTTACCAGGGTGACTGTGCACTGGGGAAAAGGAAATGATCAGATATTTCGTGGATTATTAGACACTGGGTCAGAAGTGACATTAATTCCCAGAGACCCAAAACATCACTCTGGTCCACCAGTCAGAGTTGGGGCTTATGGAGGTCAGATGATTGATGGAGTTTTAGCCCAGGTCCGTCTCACAGTGGGTCCAGTGGGTCCCCGGACCCATTCTGTGGTTATTTCCCCAGTGCCGGAATGCATAATTGGAACAGACATACTCAGCAACTGGCAGAATCCTCACATTGGTTCCCTGACTCCTGGAGTGAGGGCTATTATGGTGGGAAAGGCCAAGTGGAAGCCACTAGAGCTGCCCCTGCCTAGCAAAGTAGTGAACCAGAAGCAATACCGGATTCCTGGAGGGATTGCAGAGATTAACGCCACTCTTAAGGACTTGAAGGATGCAGGGGTGGTGATTCCCACCACATCCCCATTCAACTCTCCTATTTGGCCTGTGCAGAAAACAGATGGGTCTTGGAGGATGATTATGGATTATCGTAAGCTTAACCAGGTGGTGACTCCAATTGCAGCTGCTGTCCCAGATGTGGTATCATTGCTTGAGCAAATCAACACATCCCCTGGTACCTGGTATGCAGCTATTGATCTGGCAAATGCTTTTTTCTCAATTGCTGTCAGCAAGGACCACCAGGAACAGTTTGCATTCAGCTGGCAAGGCCAGCAGTTTACATTTCACTGTGCTACCTCAGGGTTATATCAACTCTCCAGCCCTATGTCATAATATTGTCCGCAGGGATCTTGATCATTTCTCCCTCCCACAAGACATCATACTGGTCCATTATATTGATGATATCATGTTGATTGGACCTAGTGAGCAAGAAGTAGCAACTACTCTAAATTTGTTGGTAAAGTATTTGCGTGGCAGAGGATGGGAGATAAATCCAACAAAAATACAGGGGCCTTCCACCTCAGTAAAATTTCTAGGTGTCCAGTGGTGTGGGGCCTGTCGAGATATTCCTTCTAAGGTGAAGGATAAGCTGCTGCATCTGGCCCCTCCTACAACCAAAAAAGAGGCACAACACTTAGTTGGCCTTTTTGGGTTTTGGAGACAACACTTTCTTCATTTAGCTGTGCTACTCCGGCCCATTTACCGAGTGACTAGAAAAGCTTCTAGTTTTGAGTGGGGACTGGAGCAAGATGAGGCTCTGCAACAGGTCCGGGCTGCTGTGCAAGCTGCTCTGCCACTTGGACCATATGATCCAGCTGATCCAATGGTGCTGGAAGTGTCAGTGGCAAATAGAGATGCTGTTTGGAGCCTTTGGCAGGCTCCTATAGGAGAATCACAACGCAGGCCCTTAGGATTTTGGAGTAAAGCTTTACCATCCTCTGCAGATAACTACTCTCCATTTGAGAAACAGCTGTTGGCCTGCTACTGGGCCTTAGTAGAGACAGAACACTTAACCATGGGCCACCAAGTTACCATGAGACCTGAGTTACCTATCATGAGCTGGGTGTTATCTGACCCACCAAGCCATAAAGTTGGGCGTGCACAGCAGCACTCCATCATAAAATGGAAATGGTATATACGAGATAGAGCTCGAGCAGGTCCTGAAGGTACAAGTAAGTTACATGAGGAAGTGGCCCAAATGCCCATGGCCCCCACTCCTTCCACCTTACCTTCTCTTTCCCAGCCCACAGCTATGGCATCTTGGGGAGTTCCTTACAGTCAGATGACTGAGGAAGAGAAGGCTCGGGCCTGGTTTACAGATGGTTCTGCACGATATGCAGGCACCACCCGAAAGTGGACAGCTGCAGCTCTGCAGCCCCTTTCTGGGATATCCCTGAAAGACAGTGGTGAGGGGAAATCCTCCCAGTGGGCAGAACTTCAAGCAGTGCACCTGGTTGTTCACTTTGCTTGGGAGAACTGGCCAGAGGTGCGTCTGTATACTGATTCCTGGGCTGTTGCTAATGGTTTGGCTGGATGGTCAGGGACTTGGAAGGAACATGATTGGAAGATTGGTGACAAAGAAGTCTGGGAAAGGGGTATGTGGATAGACCTTTCTGAGTGGGCAAACAACATGAAGATATTTGTGCCCCATGTGAATGCTCACCAGAGGGTGACTTCAGCAGAAGAAGGTTTTAATAACCAAGTGGATAAAATGACCCGTTTGGTGGATACCAGTCAGCCTCTTTCCCCAGCAACTCCTGTCATTGCCCAATGGGCTCATGAACAAAGTGGTCATGGTGGTAGGGATGGAGGTTATGCATGGGCTCAGCAACATGGACTTCCACTCACCAAGGCTGACCTGGCCACAGCCACTGCTGAGTGTCCAATTTGCCAGCAGCAGAGACCCACACTCAGTCCCCGATATGGCACCATTCCTCAGGGTGATCAGCCTGCTACCTGGTGGCAGGTTGATTACATCGGACCACTTCCATCACGGAAAGGGCAGCGATTTTTTCTTACAGAAATAGACATATACTCCGGATATGGGTTTGCCTTCCCTGTACGACATGCTTCTGCCAAAACTACAATACGTGGACTTACAGAATGCCTCATCCACCGTCATGGTATTCCACACAGCATTGCTTCGGACCAAGGAACCCACTTCACAGCAAATGAAGTGAGGGGATGGGCACATGCTCATGGAATTCTCTGGTCTTACCATGTTCCCCATCATCCAGAAGCAGCTGGGTTGATAGAAAGGTGGAACGGCCTATTGAAGACTCAATTACGGCGCCAACTAGGTGGCAATACCTTTCAGGGTTGGGGCAGTGTTCTCCAGGAGGCTGTGTATACTCTGAATCAGCGTCCACTCTATGGTGCTGTTTCTCCCATAGCCAGGATTCATGGGTCCAGGAATCAAGGGGTGGAAACAGGAGTAGCACCACTCACTATCACTCCTAGTGATCCACTAGGGAAATTTTTGCTTCCTGTCCCTGCAAGTTTAAGCTCTGCTGGTCTACAAGTCTTGGTTCCAAAAGGAGGAGTGCTTCCACCAGGAAACACAACAATAATCCCATTGAACTGGAAGTTAAGGCTGCCACCTGGCCACTTTGGGCTTCTTATGCCTCTGAATCAACAGACAAGTAAGGGGATTACTGTACTGGCTGGGGTGATTGATCCTGACTATCAAGGGGAAATAGCACTGCAACTACACAATGGAAGTAAAGAAGAGTTTTCCTGGAATACAGGAGATCCCCTAGGGTTTCTCTTAGTACTACCATGCCCCGTGATTCAAGTCAATGGAAAACTGCAATAACCCAATCCAGGCAGGACTACCAATGGCCAAGAAACTTCAGGAATGAAGGTTTGGGTCACCCCACCAGGCAAAGAGCCACGGCCAGCTGAAGTGCTTGCTGAGGGTAAAGGGAACATGGAATGGGTAGTGGAAGAAGGTCGTGATAAATATGAACTATGGCCACGTGACCAGTTACAGAAACGAGGACTATGATGACATGAATATTTCTTCCTCGTTTTGTTATGTTTGTATTTGTCTGTAAAGAAAATATTTTTGCTTTCTTCTCTGTCTTATCCCCTTATCATAAGGCATAAGCTGTAACGTTCATTTTGAAGGTATGGTTTTAGGTGATGTGTACAACTGCCAAGTTGACAAGGGGTGGACTGTGATGGTTGGGTTCATGTGTCAACTTGGGTAGGTGGCCTAGCTGTCTGGTCAAGCCGGCACTGGCCTGACGATTGCTGTAAGGATATTTGAGGCTGGTTAGTAAACCAACGGGCTGGTTTGTCGGATCATCAGTCAATTGACTGCAGCTGACTGATGACTCATCAAGGGGCGTGCTTCCACAGTGAGAGAATGCAATTGGCTGGATTTGGTCCGGGTGATCAGTTGGAGGCTTATAAGCCAGATGGTTAGAGAACCTTCACTTCTTCTTCAGCTGTTCAGTAAAGCATTTCCTGGGGAGCTCGTCGAAGTTGCCAGTTTGTTTCCTGAGGAGTTCGTCAAAGTTGTCGGTTCGTTTCCTGAGGAGTTCGTCAAAGTTGCCGGTTCATTTCCTGAGGAGTTTGTCAACGTTGTCGGTTCGTTTCCCGAGGAGTTAGTCGGACGTCCTCCTTGGAGTTGACAGCTTGTTGATGGCTCTGCAGAATTTGGACTCGTGCGCTCCCGCAGTTGCGTGAGTCACTTTCACAATTTGATAATCAGAGACATCTCTCATTGATTCTGTTTCCAAGGAGAACCCTAACTAATACAGTGACTCATTGCTTCTCTCTTGCAGCTTTCAGGTATCTCTCTTGGTCTTTGGCATTTGACAGTGTGACTATAATGTGTTTCAGTGTGGGTCTGTTTGACTTTATCCTGTTTGGAGTTCATTAAGCTTCTTGGATCAGTATATTTATGTCTATCATGAAATATGGGAAGTTTTCAGTCTTATTTTCTACAAATATTCTTTCTGCCCCCCTCTTGACTACCACAATGTGTATATTGGTATACATGATGCTATCTCACAAACTCTCAGGCTCTGTTTGCTTTTCTTCATTCTTTTTTCTTTCTGCTCCTCAGACTAATTTCAAATCCAAATTCACAGATTTTTTTTCTTCAGCCAGCTCCAATCTGCTGTCGGACCCCTCTAAGAAATTTTTCATTTGTTCTTGTGGTTTTCAATCTTTGGTTCCGTTTTATGACTTCCATCTCTACTGATATTCTTTTTGCTCACCTATCATTTTCCTGATCTCCCTATTTCTTTGCCCATGTTTTCCTTTCACTCTTTGAGCATATTTAACACTTTTTAAAAAAAGTCTTTGTCTGGTATGTCCAAGTCTTGTTCTCTTAGATGGTTTCTAATGCTCTTTTGCCTCTGAAAGGGCCACCGTCTCCTGTTTGTTCATATGTTTTGTTGCTCACTGGACATTTTAATATTTTGATGTGTTTATCCATGGAATTTGGTTACTGAGGCATCTGTTCCTTAAAGATGCATCAAGGGGATTCTGGGAAGATGGCGGCATAGAAAGAAGTGGAAGACTTAGTCTCCCCCAGAACAATTCATAAATGAACAAAAAAACAGTAAATAACCTGGAATGGCAGAGGGGAGACAAATGTGACTGTACACTCAACATTCACCGACATGAATTGGGAGGAATGCCCGAGATCACAGCATAAAATCTGTAAGTAAAATTGCGGACCCGCACTGAGACCCGAGAACCTAGAGCCAGGAGCCCCTCCCTCATGGAAGCTGCGCCGTGCACTTTCTCAGCCCAGCTCCAAGTGAGGTTTTAATAACTGCTCAATACAGACAGTGAGTCTTCAACAAGCAGACAGAGGCTTTTGGTGACAACTGACCTTTGGAAAATCGGGGGAAATATTCTGTCTCTCGCTCTCTCTCTGTGGAGAAAACCTCAGCTGCTCTCAGCCCACAAGGCGTTGCAGTAAAGACAGCCTCACACATTCTGCATTCTGAAACGAGCTGAGAGCCCCGCGGCACAGCCAAGCGGCCCAGGGCTTCCCTAGAGAGACGGCGCACACTGATGACGTAGCACGGCACCCCCTCGGCTGAGGGAGGATCGCAGCTGGGAGTGGGGATCCGCTCGGAGAACCCAGGGGCGCTACGCCAAGTCCGGTGGTTTATGGGACACCAAGAGAGAGCTGCCCTTCCTCCCTGGCCGCCCATGCGCGCGCCCCACATTCAGGGCGAGTGACTCCAGCGGCGTGCCCAGGCTGAGCTCTCCAACTGAACACACAAGAATCATTTCCCCACACTACACGGAAAAAAGGTTGAGAACTGACTGGAGGGATATAGGTGGCTCAGACGCCATCTGCTGGTTAGAGAAAGTGTACGTCACCAAACTGTGTCTCTGAAAAATTAGATTAAAATCCTTTTTTTTTGATACAACTTGAAAGAACCCTATCAAACAAAACAAATGCCAAGAGGCCAAAAACAACAGAAAATCTTAATGCATATGATAAAACCAGATGATATGGAGAATCCAGCTCCAAACACATAAATCAAGATTTCGGAAAAAACATTATACCTCGCAAAATTAATTAAAGAACTACAATCAAAGAACGAAAACATGGCAAAGATTTAAAGGACATCAAGAGGACCATGGCCCAGGATATAAGTGCCATAAAGAAGACCCTAGAAGAGCATAAAGAAGACACTGCAAGAGTAAATAAAAAAATAGAAGATCTTATGGAAACAAAAGAAACTGTTGGCCAAATTAAAAAGACTCTGGATATTCACAATACAAGACTAGAGGAAGCTGAACAACATCCCAGTGTCCTAGAAATCCACAGAACAGAAAATGAAAGAACAAAACAAAGAATGGAGAAAAAAATTTAAAAAATTGCAATGGATCTCAGGGATACGATAGATAAAATAAAACGTCCAAACTTAAGACTCATTGGTGTCCCAGAAGGGGAAGAGAAGGGTAAAGGTCTAGAAAGAGTATTCAAAGAAATTGTTGGGGAAAACTTCCCAAACCTTCTACACAATATAAACACACAAAGCATAAATGCCCAGCAAACTCCAAATAGAATAAATCCAAATAAACCCACTCCAAGACATATTCTGATCAGACTCTCAAATGCTGAAGAGAAGGAGCAAGTTCTGAAAGCAGCAAGAGGAAAGCAATTCACCACATACAGAGGAAACATAAGACTAAGTTGTGACTATTCAGCGACCACCATGGAGGCAAGCAGGCAGTGGCATGACATATTAAAAAGTCTGAGAGAGAAAAATTTCCAACCAAGAATACTTTATCCAGCAAAATTCTCCTTCAAATTTTTGAGGGAGAGCTTAAATTTTTCACAGACAAACAAATGCTGAGAGACTTTGCCAATAAAAGACCTGCCCTACTTCAGATTCTAAAGGAAGCCCTACCAACAAAGAGACAAAGAAACGAGAAAGAGATATAGAGAATTTTAACAGACATATATACTACCTTACATCCCAAATCACCAGGACACTCATTTTTCTCTAGTGATCACAGATCTTTCTCCAGAAGGGACCATAAGCTGGGACATAAAACAAGCCTCAAGAAATTAAAAAAAAAAAAAAAAAAAAAAATTGAATATACTCAAAGAACATTCTCCAAACACAATGGAATACAAATAGAAGTCAATAATTTTTGAACTATAACTCCACTATTTACTTCCTACATGATCAAAAAATACACAAAATCTAAGGACAAATCAATGGTTTTGAACTCAATGTAAAATATGTAATTTTAGACAACTACATAAAGGTGGGGGAATGAAGGAGTATAGGAACATAGTTTATGTGCCCTATTGAAGTGAAGGTGGTATCAAAGAAAAACAAGATTGATAAGGATTTAAGAGGTTAATTTTAAGCCCCACAGTAAACACAAAGAAATAATCAGAGAATATAACCATAGCGATGAAAAGTAGAGTTTGGGTTAAGAAAAATGGGGGAAGGGGCAATGGGAAGTTAAGAAAGGAGGGTAGGGTTGCTGTTTGAGGTGAAGGGAAATTTCTAGTAATGGATGGTGGGAAAGAGCATAACATCATTCTAAATGTGATTAATCCCACTAATGGAAGGCTAGGAAAGGGGTGGAATGGGAAGATTTAGGCTGTATATAGGTTTCCACAACTGAAAAAAGAAAAGAAAAAAAAAGTCTAACTAGACGACAATTGAATGCTAAGGATGAACTTGGATGGGATTGGAGGGTGGAGGACAGGTGGCTCAAAGGGACAGCTGAGACATAAGGAAAAGGAAATACAGAATGTAAGCACTGTATCATTGTTGAATCTCTTATACTTCTTAGCTGTGCTTAATGGAATTACATAAAAGAATGTTCTTGTTCATGGGAAGTACGTACGTGAATTATAGTATATGTTCAAGGATGTGTGCAGCTAACTCTCATATATTCAGAAGACAGAGAAATACATGACGGATGATAGATAGGGAGGGAGGGAGGGAAAGAAGTAGATGTGACAGCATATTAAAGTTGGTGGATTGAGCTATCAGGGGAGGGGGGTCAGGGTATGATGGAATTCTGTGTATGGGGCTAGTATTATTTCTGCAACTATTCATGTAACTTTGAATTTATTTCAAAATAAAAAAAATGCATCAAGCTTGTGTAAATTTGTGTAAATTTCCTCGAATGCCAGGAGCTAAAAAGAAAAAAAAAAGAAGAAGAAGAAGAAGAAGAAAATACCTTTCCCAATCTGCAGATTGGCGTGGAAGAGTGTGCTCCTGCAGAACATAGCCATCATAACAATGGATCTAAAGAACAACTCTAGGCAGAAGTGTCGAGTCCTCTCAGTCTTTTGTGAGCATGCACCTTGTCCTGGGCAATTGTGTGTGTTCTGGGGAATTTCACCATTTACATGGATATGAATGCTTCATTTTCCCCTCAGAAAACAGTCTTTCCTACTGGTCCTCGGTGCTACAGTGTATGTCTTAATGTTGGTAATCCTTTGCCCCAGGCCACAACAATTTCATTGCTTTCTTACAGCATACTAGCTGCCCTATGGGTTACCTGTATGTACCAGCCAAGTTCTGGGCCAGTGAGCCTGCAATGAGTGTCCCTGTTCAGTCCTTCAGATTCTCACCAGACAGACTAGTACAGACATACATATACCCTAGTATGTACATAAGGGTTAGACTGCTCCCTCTGGAACCAGGATCAGGGACATACCCTGAAAACATGGGCTAGCTCCATAATGAACCAAAGAGGAGGTAGAAGAAGGACTAGCAAAGGTGTAACAAGGGTTTTGTACCATTTTTAAATTGCCTTCTTGTTTCAGTGCTTCCCTATTACTGCAACCCTTTTCCCAGAGCTCTGAGAAAGATGGTTCTGCCAGGTTTTGGTTGTTGTTTAAAGCTTGGGGAGTGGGGAGGGGCAAAACCCTGGAGTATCTCACTCTGCCATCTTGGTGACATCACTCTGCACGGTTTTCAAAGTTCTTTATTTTGGATACAAGTTCTTTGTTGGATATATGGCCCAGTTTATGGCTTGTTTTTCATTGTCTTTACAGGTTCCTGCATATAGCAAGTTCCTGCGTATAGCAAAAGATTTTAATTTTTATGATTTATCAATATTTTTCCTTTTTAAAATCATGATTTTGGTGCTGTATCAAAGAACTCTGTCTAACCCAAAATGACACAGATATTCTCCTATGCTATCTTCAAGAGTGTTATAGTTCTAAAACATTTAGGTCTATGATTCATTTTTTTTTAATTCATTTTATTGAGATATATTCACACACCATGCAGTCATACAAAACAAACTGTACATTCGATTTTTCACAGTACCATTACATAGTTGTGCATTCATCACCAAAATCAATCCCTGACACCTTCATTGTCACATACGCAAAAACAACAATAATAATAATTAAAGTGAAAAAGAGCAATTAAAGTAAAAAAGAACACTGGGTGCCTTTGTTTGTTTGTTTTTTTCCTTCCCTCATTTTTCTACTCACCCATCCATAAACTAGACAAAGGGGAGTGTGGTCCATATGGCTTTCCCAATCACATTGTCACCCCTCATAAGCTACATTTTTATACAATCGTCTTCAAGATTCATGGGTTCTGGGTTGTAGTTTGATGGTTTCAGGTGTTTACTGCTAGCTACTCCAATTCACTAGAACCTAAAAAGGGTTGCCTATATTGTGCATAAGAGTGCCCACCAGAGTGACCTCTCAGATCCTTTTGGAATCTCTCTGCCACTGTAGCTTATTTCATTTCCTTTCACATCCCCCTTTTGGTCAAGAAGCTGTTCTCCATCCCACGATGCCGTGTCTACATTCCTCCCCAGGAGTCATATTCCACGTTGTCAGGGAGATTTACTCCCCTGGGTGTCAGATCCCACACAGGGGGGCGGGCAGTGATTTACCTGCCAAGTTGGCACAGCTAGAGAGAGAGGGCCACATCTGAGCAACAAAGAGGTATTCAGGAGGAGGCTCACAGGCACAATTTTAGGGAGGCCTAGCCTCTCCTTTGCAGCAACAGTCTTTCCAAGGTCAAGTCCTATGGTAGAGGACTCAACCCATCAAACAACCAGTCCTCTATGTCTGTGAGCACATCAGCAACCACATGATTCATTTTTGAGTAACTTTTCATTATACAGTGTGCCAGTTTGAATATATTGTGTCCCCCAAATGCCATTATCTTTGATGTACTCTTGTGTGGGTAGACGTTATCAGTGTTGATTAGATTGTAATTCTTTGAGTGTTTCTGTGGAGATGCACCCCACCCAGCTGTGGGTGATGACTCTAATTGGATAATTTCCATGGAGTGTTGGCCCACCCATTGGGTGGGCCTTGATCAGTGGAGCCATATAAATGAGCTGATGGGCAGAGGGAACTCAGTGCAGCTGTGAGTGACATTTTGAAAAGGAGCTACAGCCAAGAGGGACACTTTGAAGAAAGCACAGGAGCTGCAGATGAGAGAGATTTTGAAGACAGCTGTTGGAAGCAGACTCTTGCTCCGAAGAAGCTAAGAGAGGACAAACGCTCCAAGAGCAACTGAGAGTGACATTCTGAAGAGGAGCTGTGGCCTAGAGAGGAACGTCTTGGGAGAAAGCCATTTCGAAACCAGAAAACTCTGGAGCAGACACCAGCCATGTGCCTTCCTAGCTAAGAGAGGTTTTCTGGACACCATTGGCCATCCTCCAGTGAAGGTACCGACTGCTGATGTGTTACCTTGGACACTTTATGGCCTTAAGACTGTAACAGTGTAACTAAATAAACCCCCTTTTATAAAAGCCAATCCATCTCTAGTGTTTTGCGTTCTGGCAGCATTAGCAAACTAGAACAGATTTTGGTACCAGAGAAGCGGGGTGCTTTTGCTGCTGAGTTTGCAAATACCAAACATGTTGGAGTGGCTTTTTAAATGGATAAGGGGAAGATTCTGGAAGAATTGTGAGGAGCTTGATAGAAAAGGCTTAAACTGCTTTGAAGAGACTGTTTATAGAAATACGGACTCTAAAGATACTTCTGACAAGGACTTAGACAGAAATGATGAACGTGTTGTTGCGAACTGGAAGAAAGGTGATCCTGGTTTTAAAGTCGCAGAGAATTTGGCAAAATTGAGTGGTGTCAGAAGGAAGGAAGAATTTGAAAGCGACAACCTGGAATACTTAGCTGAGGAGATCTCCAGACTACATGTAGAGGATGTACCCTGGCTTCTCCTTGCAGCTTATAGTAAAACACGAGCGGAGAGAGATAAGCTTAGAACTGAACTCTTGGGTTCAAAGAAACCAGAAGCTGATGGCTTGGAGAATTACAGGCTTCCAGGGGTTGGAATCCCAGAAGCTACAGCCCAATGTGAGGATGTAACCAAACATGGAACCCAGCCGCCATTTCAGTACAAGCCAAGATTAGAAAAGGAGTTAAGCAGAAAAGATTTGTGGAAAGTCCTATTGTCTGACAGCTTTGACCCCTGGGTGCTTCATGAAAACCCAACAGAATTTTTGCGAGATCTTTATAGACAGAGATGCTGCCAGTCTGGACTGGAGGAGACAGACAAGGAACAAATTGAAGGAAAATTTTCTTCAAAGACAGAGCCATGGAGGTTGAGGTCTGGAGTCAAGAGGTCTTGGGCTGGGAGAGCGGAGCAGCCCACATGCATGGAAAGGGTGAGTTTGCCCTAGAGGTCGAGGGCGGGCCTTCCACCTCGATGTTCAGGAAATGTTCTGCCACCCCAAGCCCCAAAGAGGGTGGAGCACATTCCCAGGGAATTGGGGAGAGCCTGGCTGCCACCACACTGTTCTGAAGGGGTTGAGCGTGTGCCCCAGAGATGGAAGGGAATCCAGGAGCTACCCCGATATTTGAGGAGCGTGGGGCCGAGAAGGTGGTCTCCCCAGTGTGTGGATATCTTGGAGCACTCACCTAAGCATTTGGAGAGGAAAGGGCTGTCACAAAGGCCCTTAGAAAGGGTTAGACTCCTGCTCTCTCAAGCCCCAAGGATGCAACATCGTTCTGTTAATGACTTTCGGACTTCGAAATCTAATGGAGTTTTGAAATCTAATGGAGTTTTTCCTGCAGGTTTTAAGAACTGTTTTGGTCCTGTTAACCCTGTTTTCCTTACTCTTTCTCCTTATGGCAAAGGGAATGTTTATTCTACGAATGTCCCTCCTTTGTATATTGGAAGCACGTAACTTTTCTATGTTCACAGATACACAACTAAAGGAAAATTATGCCTTATGACTGACCACGCCTATAATTGATTTTGATGGAATCTTGTACTTAACTATTGTTACTGAAATGATTTAAGTTTCTGTGATATTGTCGTGGGATGAATGTATTTTGTATACGGAAAGATAATGTCTTTTGGGGTCCAGGGGGTGGAATGTGCCATTTTGAATATATTGTGTCCCCCAAACGCCGTTATCTTTGATGTAATCTTGTGTGGGCAGACGTTATCATTGTTGATTAGATTGTAATTCTTTGAGTGTTTCTGTGGAGATGTGCCCCACCCCACTGTGGGTGATGACTCTAATTGGATATTTCCATGGAGTGTTGGCCCACCCTTTGGGTGGGCCTTGATCAGTGGAGCCATATAAATGAGCTGATGGGCAGAGGGAACTCAGTGCAGCTGTGAGTGACGTTCTGAAAAGGAGCTACAGCCAAAAGGGACACTTTGAAGAAAGCACAGGAGCTGCAGATAGACATTTTGAAGACGGCTGTTGGAAGCAGACTCTTGCTCTGGAGAAGCTAAGAGAGGACAAATGCCCCAAGAGCAACTGAGAGTGACATTCTGAAGAGGAGCTGTGGCCTAGAGAGGAACATCCTGAGAGAAAGCTGTTTTGAAACCAGAACTTTGGAGCAGACGCCAGCCACGTGCCTTCCCAGCTAACAGAGGTTTTCCGGACACCATTGGCCATCCTCCAGTGAAGGTACCTGACTGCTGATGTGTTACCTTGGACACTTTATGGCCTTAAGACTGTAACTGTGTAACCAAATAAACCCCCTTTTATAAAAGCCAATCCATCTCTGGTGTTTTGCATTCCAGCAGCATCAGCAAACTAGAACATATAGTGTAAGGTATAGGTCAAGGTTCATCTTCTGCATACAGACAGTTTTGCCAACACTATGTGTTAATAGGGCTACTGTTTCTCCATTGACTTGCCTTCGTCAAAAGTCAGTTGGCCATATTTGTGTAGGTCTATTTCTGGACTCTCTATTCTATTCATTGGTGTATGTGTCCATCCTCTTATCTATCCATACTGTCTTGATTAATGTAGCTTTATAGCAAATCTTAAAATCAGGTGATGTCAGTCCATCTTTTTTATTTTCAAAATTGTTTAGCTATTTTAGTTTCTTTACATTTCCTTATAAGCTTTAGTAAAAACTAATCTTTTATCTACAAAAATCCTGCTGGGATTTTGATTGGAAATTCACTAAGTGCATAGATAAACTGGGGAAGAAATGACATCGTAACTATACCGAATCTTTCAATTCATGAACTTAGTATGGGTCTTTTTAATTTATCAGGGTTTTGTAGTTTTCAGCATATAGATCCTGCACATATTTTATTAGATTTATACCTAAGCATTTCATTTGAGGAAGAGGGGAGTGGGCTAGTTTCCAATTGTTTCATGTAGAAAGATGACTTTTCTATGTTGACGCTGTGTTCTGCATCCTGCTAAACTCGCTCATTAGCTCTAAGAGCTGTTCAGTAAATTTCTTGAGATTCACTATGTAGACAATTATGTCACCTGAAAATAGGGATAACTGTATTTTTTCCTTTCCAATCAGAAAGCCTTTCATTTATTTTTCTTGCCTTACTGAAGTTGCTATGACTTCCAGTAAAATATGAAATCAAAGGACTGAAAACAAACATCCTTGTCTAGTTCCCAAACTTTGGGGTAGGGAGTATTTAGTCTTTCACCATTAAATGTGATTTTGGCTATGGTTTTTTTTTTCATAGGAGCCTTTTATCAGGTTGAGAAAGTTCCCTTCTATTCCTAGTTTGCTGAGTTTTTAAAATCATGAAAGGATACTGAATCTTTAAATATTTTTTTCTTAATCTATTGATATGACCATGTAGCTTTTCTTGTTTATTCTGTTAATATAGGGGCTTATACTGATTGATTTTCAAATGCTGAACCAGTCTTTAATTCCTAGGATAAATGATTTTTGGTCACAATGCATTATTCTTTTTATATATTACTGGATGTAATTTGTTTTTAAGTTTTGTGGGTTTTTTTTGCATCTTTGTTCATGGTGTATACCAATTCGTATTTTTCCTTTCGTATAATCTTCATCTGATTTTGATATCAGATTAATGCTGGATTATAAAATGAACTGGGAAATTATCCTTCCTCTTTTCATTTTTGGAAGAGTTTGGTAGAACTGGTAGTATTTCTTCCTTAAATGTTCAGTAGAATTTGATATCAGATAATGAAATCATCTGGGCCTGCAATTTTCTGTTTTTCAGGTTTTTTATTACAAATTCAATTTCTTTAATAGGTATAGGACTATTCAGCTTATATGTTTCTTCTTGGGTGAGTGTGATAGCAGTCTATTTCATCTGAGTTGTCAAATTCATGAATATACAGTTGCTCATAGGATTCCCTTATTAAACTTATTAATGTCTGTGGGGTCAATAGTGATACCCCTCTCAGAGCACGTTATAGGAATGATCTAGTACAACAAAAAACTGAAGACAAAGGAGAGAAAGGGCAAAACTGTAGCTATACAGATCTCAAATCTTGTTATCACTGACTCCTTTCAGTCTTTCAACTGCACAGCTAGTCAGATACCAAGTTCTTTTGATTTTTCCTTGCCAGTATTTCTTGAAATTTACCCCCATTCCCAATAGTGCTTGGCACAGTTCTTTAACATCTCCTACTTTAACTATTCCACCTGCCACCTAATTAATCTCATTGCCTTTTCCTACTGTAATTCATCATTCACACTGTGGCCAGATTTATCTTCTTAGACCTCCAATTGTTCCCCACTGTTTATAAACTAAAAGTCCTCCACATCCGGCTTACTCCTGCCTTTTGAAATTGTTATTTCTCTAAATCAGGGATTTTTAACATGTAGGCTTCAGAGGATGGTGGAGGTGGTGGTAATGAATCCCCTAAAAACTGAGTATAAAATATTTTAAGGACGTGAATTTTATTTCTAGAGCAGGGGCGATAGCTTTTAACAGATGTTCAAAGTGATTAAAAAAAAAAAACAGCAACAACAAAAAGTGCTAAGTGAAACCTTCAAATGAATAGTCTCTGTATCAAGAACACACTACACAGGCTCTCTTCAACAGTTCCCTTCTCCATACAGTGATTCACTCCTTTCTCTGAACTTCGATTCACAAAATCTTAATGATCTAGCCTAACTTTAACAATTTTTTTACAGATGAGGAAACAAATTCAGCACTGAACTATATGTCCAAAGTCACTCCTGTAGAATGTATTTACTGTACAACTGAGCTGATTTTATCTGCAATTTTACAGTATTTTTATGAATAAATGTCTAGTCTTTCCTTGAGGTCAGGAACTAAACTTTTGAAACCCCAATTATCATTGGTGTCCTACATAAACTGGATCTCAAATGTTTGCTAATGACAGTGATAATGATGAGGGTCATACTGATGCAGTGGAAGGGGACTAGTTAGTGAGCACTGAGAAGTACATCCTTAAGGAAGCACAAGCACATTTTGTAGATGCAAAATAATAAGCTTGGAGCTTAGTTACCTGACAAAACGAATACTCAAGGGTCTGTCTGAGGAGAGCTCTGAGAAGAGAGTTCTAACGCAGAAGCCAAATATCCACGAACAGGGACACTCTAGATGGCATTCAGGAAAAAATTCCTCAGAAGCAGCAACTAAAAGGGAAAAGACAAATCAGCTCCACATGGGATTCAAATTTCAACACTACTACATCCAAGTTATGTTTTCTTAAGCAAATCATTTAATGTTTCTGTGCCTCAGTTTTCTCATTTGTAAAATGAGACTAATAAAAGTAACCTAAGGTTTGTTGCCAAGATTAATAATTCGGATAAAGCACATACGTCAGTGCTTTACTTCTACGCCACTTTTGTTAATTGTTATTAATTAATGAGAGAAGGGTTTTTGTTTTTTAGTAAGGGAGGGAAGACTGCTGAGAGAGATGATCCCTGGTATCGATTTTTGTTCGAAGAGGAAGAGGGAAGATTCTGAAACCTACGGGGAGGGTATATTCCCCAGGAGAGTCCGGGGAAATGGTGTGGTCTGCAGTCAATTTTTGGGGTGTCTGCAGGAACGATCACATAGTGAGAAGAGAAGAGCTGAAAGAAGCGGCAGCCCAAGAACACACCCTCCAGAGAATATATGCGAAATCGGCGGCCGTCTAAAATTAACAAAGCGCTTATGAGAAAAGACACGCCTAGGGAAACCTTTAAAATGCGAGCGGCCTCATTTGAGAGAGGAGAGAGGTGAAAAACTGTCGAGGGAGGGACCGAAAGGCGGTCAGAGGCACAAAGGGAGGCCGGGGGGCGAGGTGGGAAAACCTGCAGGCGCTGACTAGCTGTTTCCCCTCTCACTCTTTCTAGCCACAGCCCCTACTGGGAACATCACTTACTGGAAACTGAAGAGGAAACAACCTTTTTGGCCCGGCTTGAAGGCCCCACCTGTAAGGTCCTGAAGATTGCCTCAGACCCCGACGCCCGACCGCTCAGTGATGGGTGGGGCGTAAGCGGATGTCCAGGGGCGCGTTTCCCAGCCCGCCGGAAGCGCCCCGCCTACGACACAGAGCGGGGGCGGGAGCGGAAGCAACTCCTGCGGCGGCGCGTGCCCTCAGATACCGTGGCGGCGGGGGCAGCTGGGAAAGGTGAGTTTCTCAGGCTGATGTTTCTTCCGCAACGTAGAGCGTTTCCACACGCTTTGTGGAGAAACACAAACCCTAGGGCCAGATTCTGTTATAGATTGTCGCCAATGGCAAAGTTTTGCTGGGATTTGTTTGTAGATTTGCCTAGATTTGATATCAGTACAAAATTAACACTTCCCACCCAGGAATGTGGTTATTTCCCCCATTAATTCAAGTCTTCCCTTGTTCTTCAGGTGAAGTCTTGCCGTTTTCGTGTTTCGCACATTTTTTAGAGTTTTCTGTAACTATTTTTGTTGCTGTTGTAAAGGCGATTTTTCATGCCTAATGAACTATTATTGTACCCTGGATACCTTGGGTTTTGGCTTGTGACTCTTATCTGGTCACCTTGCTGAACCTTTGTATTGTGATAATTTGATAGTTCTCTTGGATTTTGTAGGTGATAATTCATCTGTAAATAACAATTTTGGCTTTTCCCAAGAATCCAGTACATCACTAAATAATCTCAGGAATTCCCCCTAGAAAGCAAGTCGCAGGGGTACTTCTTTTTCACAGAAAGGGTATTTCTTTCCAGAAATTATTTGGAATGAGTCTTATGTTTCATTCCTGGTGTTTTTTGCAGGTTTCTGTTAGATGATTTTAAAAAATAAAATCAAAGGCAATTCCTCCTTTTCTTAGTTTGCCAACCCTTTTTATTAGTTCTTAAACTCAGAAATGGATGTTGCGTTTTACCAAATTACTTTCAGTAACAATATTTTGAGTTAATCCTGTGGCTTTTCTCTTTTACCCTACAATAATGGGACTACAATAATAGAGTTTTCCAATGTTGCGCTTTCCTTCCAATTACTCTTTTAGTACATTGTTGGATGCAAATTGCTGTGTATTTCATTTAGAGTTTGCAGCTGTGTTCATAAGTGAAATTAGCTTCTGGTTTTCTTTTGATGTGCTTGTTTACTTTTGACATCAGGTTGTGCCAGATCTCAAAATGAGTTTGATAGATTCCTTTCTATATGCCCTGGAATAGACGTAAGAAATGATCTATTCCTTAAAGCTGTGGTGGGTTTTAAAAGTATATATATATCTTCCATGATTATTGATCTTGCATTTGTTGAGTGCTTCTTGGGATAATGACTATTTTTCTAGAAAAGTATCCATTTCATCAACATTTTCTAATTTATTGGTATAAAATTATACATGGGATTCTTAAAAATTTTTGAAATCATATTGTTCTCAATTTCATATATATTCTATTGGAGTCTTTTTTTTCCCCTTGTTCTGCATTATCAAACCAGCTTTTGGTTTTATTGATCAACTCTTTTAAAAATTTTTTGTCTTTCAATTATGCCTTCATTAATTTCTCCCTTATTTCTTTGGGTTTATTTTGTTGTTCTTTTTTTTGTGGAATCTTGAGTTGAAAGCGTAACTTATTTTATTTCAAAATTTTAAAATGAAATATGAACATGTAGAAAGTTGCAGAGACTATAATGAACAGCCATGTATGACTACCTAACTTTGTCACATTTTAACATTTTGCTATATTTGCTTCAGATTTTATTTTAGTATTAAAGTATTACATATTCAGTTAAGCTCCCTAAACTTATTCTCCCTCCCACCATCTCCAAAGTTAACTACTCCCCTCAATTTAGTATCTGTCATTCTCGTGCAAGCTTTTATACCTGCTACATATATATTAGCTATATAAATAACAATAGCACTGTTTTGCGTGCTACTAAACCTAATATACATGACATCATTCCATAACTTGCTTGTCACTAAAAATGATGTTTGTGAAATTAATCCATATTGATTCATGTAGCTCTAGTTTTCTTTTTTTTTTTTTTTTCATTTTGACTGCTGAATGGTATTCCATTGTATGACTATATCACAATTTACTCATTCTCCTGTTGTTAGTCATTTTATAACTCCTGATTTTTGCCATTACAACATGAGTTAATGGACATTATTACACACATCTTCTTAGGCACATGGCAAGAATTTCTCTAGGGTGTATGTTTAGAAATGGAATTGCAAGGTGGAAGGGACTGCACAATTCATCTTTATTTGATATTATCAAATTATTCTCCAGTGGTTGTACCAGTTTACCCTTCCACCAGCAGTGTATGAGAGTTTCTATTATTCCACATCCATGTCAACACTTGGGATTTTCAGATTTTTACATTTTTGCCGATCAGTGGGCGTGAAATGGTATGTTACTGTGGTTTAAATTGCATTTCCCTGATTGCTAGTGAAGTTGAACATGTATTCTCTACAGTTAATTGCCTATTCATATCTGTGGACTTTCCCCTTTTTTACTGAGTTTTTCTTTATCCATTAATCTGTATGCTCTCTATAATTATACTAATCATCAGTGTTATACATTTTTTAATTCAATGACTTTTCATTTTGTTTAAGGTATCTTTCCATGAACGGGAGTTTAAAATTTTAAGGTAAGCAAATTCATCAATCTTTTTTTTTTTCCTTTTCTGATTTGTTGTTTATATTTTATTTCTTAGATCCTTCCCTAGCTCAGTCTCAAAGATATTTTCCTGTGTTTTCTTCTAAAATATTTAAAATCATTAATCCCCCTTCAAATGTTACTGTGATATAGGGATCTAATTTATTTTCTCCAGGTGCTTTATTTTCCAGCTAGTTGAACTGTCCATTCTTCTCTTGATTGTCAGTGCCCCTTCCATTATATATCACATTTCCATATGTATATGGGTCCTTTTCTGGGCTGTCTCTTCTTTTCCATGGGTCTACTTGTCTATTCCTGCACCAGCATTGCCCTGTCTTAATTATTATAGCTTTAAAATACTTCTTGATGTAGGGTTGCTATGTCCTACCACCCTGTTGTTCTTTTGTAAAAATTGCCTTAACTAATTTATCTATCTTTCAATCATGTTTTGTGATAAACACACTTAAATGTATACATTTTACTTAGGTATCACTTTGACTGGCTCCAACTCCCCAGTTTAGATATAAAGTGATCTCATCATCTTTCAGTTTCAACTTTAAGTTGTAATTTCAACTTTTATTTCCTTTTTAACAGAACAGCTGTTTAGATGATTTCCCTCTTTCTATAATAGATATCTGTTATTTCTGACTGTTCAGTGTCCCTTCTTCCTTTAATAGAGTTTTTTCTTTTAGAAATACCTCTTTCCCATTCTCAATGCTTGTGGTTCAGGTCCAGCTAACTGCCATCTGTGGCTTCAGAAGTGGGTGAGCCACGCTTGGCCAGTGAGAGTAGTACCACCTGCTGGTCACGATGATTGGTCCGAGCAAGGACCCAGGACCCAAGCTGGAGAATTAGGCTCTGTTCCAAGACTTCTTGAAATTATTGAGACATTCTCTTTCATCTGGGGTAGCTAAATTGATAGGATGTAATTCTGGAGATTCCGCTTGCCATCTGGCTTCTGTGAAGGGAGATTCTTCTGAAAAATGAAGATAATACAAGGAACATAGAATCAAGAGAGGGAGAGAATCAATTTCTGCGGACACCATTAAGGAACTGGATCCAGCCATGCTTAGACCAAAAATAAGTGAGTTTTCATTTATATGAGCCATTAACTTTTCCTCCCCTTCCTCCCTTTTCTCCCCCTTTTCTTTTTGTTACAGTTGTCACTTTTAGTGTCATTAGCAACTATTTCTAATGTAGTGTCATCAGGAGCAGAGAACATGTCCTGTATAATTTGTTGTTTGGAATTTCTTGAAGTTCTTTGTGGACCATGAGTCTATTTTTCAGAATGTTTCATGTGTGTTTGAAATGAATATTCTTTTTAATTGGTTCTCAATCCAAATTGTGTTATTTAAATATTCTGTAATCTAATTTTTTTTGTCTATATGATGCTGATTTAAAAGAGAGTTGTATTAAAGTCTTTTACTATGATTGTAGGTATATCAGTGTTTCCTTGCCTTTTGCAAGGAATGTTTTAGGCTTTCTATATGTTACATATATAAAGTTTCATTGCAATTGTAATTTCTTGGTCAATTGAGCCTTTTATCATCATAAAACACTACTGTCCCTTTTTCCTCTTATTTTTTCCTGAAATTCTATTTGGTCTGATATTTACATGGTTACATCTGTTTGTTTTTTTTGGTTAACATTTTGCCCAATATATCTTTTTCTTATAAGATGTTTATTATGACATGTTTCATAAATAAATAATAATATGACAATGTACATACAGTGCCAAAAAATCATAAGTGCCCAGTACTAGGGTCTTTGAAACTCCATTTACTTCACTAACCCCATCCTCTGAATTTTGTTTTATCAGTCTCTTGCATCATAGTTTTGTTACATATGTAAGTATTCCTAAACAACATATTCTTGAGTTTTTGTGTTGTTGTTCTTTTTATAAATGACATATTTTATGTATTTTTCCTACTTGTTTGTTCATTCAGTGTTGTAAGAATAATCTAGTTGAAGCATAAAATGGAAGTTATTCTTTTTAAATGCTGTATAGTAGTCCATTGTATGAATATACCATAGATTATTTATCAATTCTTTGTATGGATATACACTTGGGGGATTTTTCCTCTATTTTTTTGCTGTTACAAACAGTGCTGATAGTAAACTTTCTTGTACTTGTCTGCTGATGCACATGTCCAAGTGTTTCTCTGGATCTGTACCTAGTATGGGAGTTAACTTCGTTTTGCTTTAGATAATGTTTTTAAAACCATGTGCATGTGTCCACACTCCCCATTTTAAGAGTTTTCCTTTTTTAATAGTAAAATTTAATTCACATTTATGTGTGTTTCCTTTCCCTGAATTTCAGATAAAATGGAATTCATATTTAACCATTTTTAAGTTTTGGTGTCATTGACAACCTTAGGTGTGCCAGCCGTTATGGCCAAAGTTTCTTTACCAAGTGATGCTGCATGGAATAGCTAATTGTTGAACTTCTGCAGAAGTTGGATAACAGTTCAAATATTCTCTTGTATCACAGAGTCCAATGAAAAGCAAGAGATTGTTTTTCCACTTGGCTGCCAATGGCTGTGCCTCTGATTCCTGTATTCCTATTTCAGTTTTGAATTGAGCATAGAGGTCAATATTTCCTCCTTTCTCTCCGCCCTCCCCTTTGCCCTCCCCTTTCCCTTTATATCAGCTGTAGGTGTTCAGCATGTTTTTGGAGACACTGGTGGACTTCATACAAGTCCACAAAGACGATTTTCAAGATTGGTTGTTTGTACTGCTGACTCAACTACTAAAAAAAAAATGGGTGCTGATTTGCTTGAGTCTGTTCAGGCATAAGTTCAGAAAGCCCTTGATATTACAAGGTAATATTTTCTTCATATGTTCCAAGGTTACCTCATAGTAATCAGGAATATTTAATTCCTGTGTTAAAGTGAAGATTCTTTAGTCCTTTAAAATAATTTCAACTACACAGGAAAATTCTTAATGATGACCATTCACGTGGTATATTTAAAGTATTTCCTAATTTTAGAAACAGTGTTTTATTATGCATTTAAATATTCAAAATATTTTTTTCAGAGTATTTCAAACCAATGATATATGTTTACTTTCTTATGTAGATTGTTGACTTATTTCAAGTATCCGTTTAGTAAATCAAGATACATCTGGTATTGAGATGTTAGGTGTAGAGAAGCATTTCTGAAAATGTCGTACTTTTTATTGCATTTTTTTCTGATTAAATTATAGTTTAGGCATGATAGATGACTATTTTTTATTGTGTAGGTTTTTAATCCCATACTAGGTAAAAATTCAAATGATCACATTCTTCTGGGATCTAACAATGTGTTTGGACTTATTTCTAAATTGTTATTTCTAGTTAAGCTTACCGTTTTCTTCTTTTCTGCCTTTGGTTTGATGAATTGAAATGTCTTTTTCAGGTTTTTGTTTTCTTTCTCTCTAGTAGTTTCAAAGTTATATATTCTATTTCTCTTCTAGTGGTCTCTTACATTTTAACTTATTAACATCTTAATATAAATATGTTGAGTTAATATATATCCATATGAGGCAGTCTTGTATAGTGTTTAAGAGTAGAGGCTCTGAAGCCAGGCTGCCTGGGTGATCCCAGCTCTACCACTTAGGAGTTATTACATGTCCTCTCTGTTCCTCAGTTGCCACCTCCAAACAAGATAATTTTAGCATGGTTTTATTACCCTTACTTTCCTCTTCCTCTCCTCCTCGGATGGAAGATACCTGGGATTTTAATGACAGATACTTTTCTGTTTATTTACAATGAATACTTAGTCTGATTCAGTATTTTTAGTGGTTTCTCTGTTTGCAACTTACATCCCATATCTTAATGAATACTTTCTATTTAGTTTTTGGCTAGCGTACATCCACATAATAATTCTTTTGGCCTGGGGTCATTACTTTTACAATGTCTGAGTCTGCATGCCTGAAAATGTCCTTATTTTGCCCACTCAATTGAAAATAGTTTGGTGAATATAGAGTTCTAGACCTATAATCACTTTCTATCATAAAATCTTGAAGTTATTAGTCTTTTGTTTTCCTAGAAGCAAAAATGCTAGGAAAAGTAGGATATCAGCCTGAATCTTGATCCTTTAAAGACTTTCCTCTTTTTTCTTTCTCCAGAATATTTTTAGTATTCTGAAATTTTAGCACAATCTTTGTAAGTATAAATCTTTTTTATAGTTATTCTGCTTGGTATAGTGAATCTGTTTAATTTGAGAACTACTCTCTTTCTTCTGTTCTGCAAAATCTTCTGTTATATCCTTGAATATTTACTTCCCTACTGTCTTTTGTTATTCTTTAAAAAAAAAAAAAAACTATTTCAAAATTTCTCTTTAACAAAATGTCATTTTCACAGAAAAAAAAGTCTAGAAATTCCCAAGATAGAACCTCAAAGAAGTTTTACCACATGTGATTTTATATTACATTTCTGTAATTTTTATTACAAATTTGTAATTTTATACTACATATTTGTAAAACATAGTCCTGTTTCTGCTAATTAACTAATTTCTACTTTATTTAAGGAGAGATGGCTATAGTGTAGTGGCTAAAAGTAAAGGCTCTGGATTCACATTGTCTGGGTTCAAATTATCAGCTATACTATTATTTATTAGCCTTTCACTTTGGGCATGTTACCTAAAACACTATTTTCTCAGCTATAAAATGTAGATCATAATAGTACCTGCCATATAGGTTTATTTTTAGGATAAATGGCATAGTACATATAAAGGATAGTATCTAAAACATAGTAAACACATAATAAAATTAGCTGTTTGTATAATAAAATTTGATATATTTACCCAATAATAAATGGTATTGGATAAAGGATATGGTGTTCCACCACGAATGCCACAAATTTCAGGTATTTAGCCACCTGAGCGAATTTGACAGCCCTTGCTTAGTTTAAAAACTTGGCCATTACTTTAAACATCTCAGCCCATCATGATCTGACACCCCACCCCACTCCACCCCCAAGACCAGCTTTCTCCTCCAGCTTCATATTGCCTTATTTCAAGATACTCCCCAGCATGTCCCCGAAATTCTATCTATAACAAATTTCTAGGAACATCAGAAGGCAACTGCTGTCTTGTGCCTGACCTCACATGTTCTTCCCCTTGACCAGCATTATCACTGCATTTTACAGATGAGGAATTTGAGGCTCTAGGAAGTTAAGGGACTTGCTTAAGGATACATGGGTAGTGCAGGTATATAAGCCAGATCTTTTTCCTGCTGACCATCTTGAAAATGGAAGAAAGCATTGTGTTTAGTGACTGCTGATCCTGAAATAACCAGTAACTGGAAAGAACATGAATATAATCAATCAGATACAGATTGTGCACAGAAAATGGGCCGGTTAACTGATTAAAACCAGACCACTGGAAAGTTCTTTATATAAACACCATGATTGGGAAAAGTTTCAATCTGATTAAGTTGAGTTGTACTATTAGTCATTGAAGGGCCCATACTTAGTGGGGAATCTATTAAGAATACTCCAGTTACTACTCATCAGAAAATCTATGAGGCAGTGGACACTTGTGTACATTACACATTTGTGGAAATGTATGGAAAAATTGTTACTAGTAATGAACATATCTCCAGAGACAATTCTTAGGAAAATAAAAATCTAATAACCTCTTTGCTGTACTCTTTCTGAACCATCTTCTTTTGTCATTAAGGAGACAGCCTCGAATAATGTTTGATAAGCAAATCAGATGTCTCTAAGGTCTTTGCAAGAAAAAGAAGTGAGAGAAGTGTTTTTAGTGGAAGACAGTGGGGGTGGTGGAGAGTGGAAACTGGAGTTGGCATACTTAGTCTAATGGGGACAGCCTCTATTGAGCCTGGCTTTTTGAGGAATGAATGTGGGCTTTGGGTTAAACAGTTTTTCAAAAGAAGTTGGCAATCCAGAATTTCATATGAAATTATTTAGATTTTAAAATAGTGTGCAAGCCAAACAAAACACATCCATGGGCTGGATGGGTCTGTGGGCTACCAATTTGCAACTCCTGATATGAACAGTTAGAGAACCTCAGCTTGAACTTTACTGTACAGTGTGCTTTGATATGCTTAAGGCAACTTAATCTCTCTGATTGCCAATTTTTCATCTATGAAACAGGCATAATACCTGCCTATCAGAGTTATAAAGATTCAGTGCATTAGTGGGTATATGTAGTTCAGTTTAATGTACTGAGCACCTACTATGCACTTGAATGAAACATGGTTTTTGGCTTCAGGGAGTATGGGAACAAACATGTAAACACAATGTCAATGTGATGTCTACTTACCACTTTTCCCATGTCCTCTCCTGCCTCACTTCCAATCTATGCTTCACAAAGAGTGATCTTTTTAAAAACATCAATCAGATCATTCATTCGCCTGCCAGAAATACATCCTTTCAATTCATTTTATAAAAACCACAAACTCCTCACTATGTCCTCAGCACTACACATTCATCAAGTGCCACTCTCTTTTCCACTGGGCTCCAACCACACAGGCCTCTTTTCAGTTCCTTAAACCAACTCTTTTATTGCTCAGTGTCCTCTGCCCAGAATTCTCATCCTGCTTGCTCTTCCCATGGCTGACTTCAGGTTTCAGCTTCATTCGTACAGGTTCTTAGTAGCAAAGAATAGAATCCACTGTAGCTAGGAAAGAAAGGGACTTTGTGAAACAATATTATGTAGCCCACAGACTCTCCAGGAGGGCCACAAACCAGACATGGACGCAATACCAAATACTAAAACACACCAGAGATTCTAGTGAAAATCTGCTGCCACCAGTACTTGACACCAAACATACAACTTCCCCAAACATGGGTGGTCATTTATGAAAGTAAGGACTGGGTACCAGAAGCTCTGCCCTGACCCTGACCACTGTATAGCCCGGGAATTCAGCATGTTTCTTTCTTCCTCTTGCTCACTTTCAACTTGAAGTTTTGCATAGTTATGCCTGATTGGCAGGTCTAGGTTGCATGCCAAAGGTGTTCAAGGAAGCAAATTCTCACAGGAAATTTCTCACATGTTAGATGGTTGTTCAACAGTGCTGGGCTTTCAAGAAAACATCTCATATGAACAATAAATATAGTGTTACCTCAGCATAAAGGACTTCCCAGACAGCCCTAAATATATTCTTCACCCCCAACTCCAGCCATTGTTCTTTCACTGCACTCTATCATTTGATATTCAAAGTAGTTTAGTACAACTTAGTATACTGTTATATGTTTATTTGTTCAATTGACTTATAAATCATGGAGCCACAGAGTCTAGTCTCAGTATGGAGCTTCATTACAAGAACTACAGGTCAAACAGCCAAAAATAATTTTTAAAAATGTATTTCAGTCTTTAAGGTTAAGACTTTCTGGGAAGAAAAAAAAAGCATCAAAGGGCCCAAAGTCACAGTTCCCAACTAGAATTCCCACAGTTTCATATTCCCTTTTCTCTCTTCTTAAATTCTCCCCAATGCTTATGTGGCTCTGTTTAGCTTTTCTCCATTAATCTTACTCCTACAACTCTCCAAATTTTTTCAACCTTTGCCTTATTTCATATCACAAACATCTGAACAGGTTCTGAGAGAGAGATTTTTTTCCTAGGGCACAAGGGAGAAAAGTTGAGAGGAAAAGTCTTTATCACATAGAAGAGGCTGGAAACATTGACACATTGATCATTTTTGTTCACCACTATGGACAGCCTCCAGATTATAGATTTTATGAAGACAAGGACACTGTTTGTTCTATTTGCATCTAACACAGAATCTGACAAACACTTAGTCAATTATCAATTAACTTCTTTTTTCTGAGGAAAAAAGTCCAGTAACTGAGGCACAGCCAAGGAACCATGCAGCACAGAGCAGGGTCTCTCAGCTTAGTGAAGGGTGTAGGGGGGTGCCCTGAAGGAGGGAAAGCAAAGGCAGAATCTTAAAGGCAGGAAATTGCCAGGCAAAGCAGCAGGTTGAGTGTAGAGAAGGAGCATTCCAGGTAGAAGTGTAGTAAAGCAAAGATAAATGTGAAACCACTTGGTGTGGCATTGCTAACTGCAAAGTAGAAGAGCCAGGAGTTGAAGCTGGAGGGGCAGAGGTGGGGCATGGAGGGCTTGTACAACACACCAAGGAGGCTGGGCTTTCTCCTATGGGTGATGGGAGCCATGATGTGGGTGGGGAGTCATACTCCGATTTTCATTTTAGAAAGAACACTGGGTGGCAGTGTGGAGGTTGGCTTTGAAAGAAGCAAAACTAAAAACAGTGAGAATAGTTGTAAGGAAAAACTAATGCAGGTCTGAAGGAGGGCAGGACAGGTAGTAGGAGTAGGTAGTAGTAGTAGTTTAAATAAACATTTGGAGGTAAAGTTGGCAGTACTGGGTGGGTGACTGGATAGGGAAGGTGAGGGAGGGGTCTAGAATAATGTCCAAATTTCTGGCTTGGACAAGGTAACCAAGGTAGAATGGGAGAAGTAATAGGTGGACAGTGGTGGGGAGAGTAGAAAGATATCCAGTTCATTTACAGTGAAAATGAATTTAAAGTACCCATGGCTTCTAAGATTGAGTGTTCAGCAGGTATTTGGATATACAAATTTACAGCTTAAAGTGGAGGCCAGGCCCAGGGATACAGACTGAGGAAGGAGCAGAATGGAGGTGCTACTAAGTTCAAGAGTCAGCTATGGAGTGCACTGCTCTTCCCAGGGGAGCATTTGGCCCTGACAACATTCTTTTCCTTTGGCTTCTATGACCCACCTCCCTTGGTATTTCTCTCACCTTTGATTATTCTTTCTCCAAATGTTCTGCAGGCTTCTCTTTCTCCTCCCGTAAAATGTGACGTCCCTGAATGATTTCACCCCCAGCTCCTCTACTGTGCATCCATCAAACCTTTTTCTCCAACTGGGAATTCTTATATAGGTTTAAGATCCATCTCTCCAACCCCTTTCTAAGGATTTTAGAGAAAATCAATAGTCAGTGTGGACTGATTGTCAGGGAACACACAAAGGGTTTATACCTCACCATCCCATTTACTAGTATTCAAGACTGACACTGTGAATTGAACCTGGCTGTGACTATTTCTTGTTTTCATAAAAGCATCAAAGTTGTAGATCATGGGCCAGAATGCAGAACTGTTAATATGCATTAGTATGCACCCTCACCTCCATCGTACTTTAATCCTGTGCATACCTTTCTCAAGGATATCAACTCCCCCTTTATGTCTAGTGTGTTGTATTTTTTTTCATTAGAAAATGAGCAAAATGGAAATAAATATTTAAATCCTATAGATATGGAATAAAAATAACTATTCAATCATAAAAGAGGAAGAATAGTTTACATGGACCCACTTTTTAAAAGCAAAAATCACAACTCCTGTGGTGGTCTGAAGCTGTATGTACCCCAGCAAACCATGTTCTTAAATTTAATCCATTCCTGTGGGTATGTCCCCATTGTAAGTAGGGTGACCCCTTTTGATGAGGCTACTTCAGTTATGGTATGACCCACACAACCAGGATGGGTCTTAATTCTATTACTGAAGTCCTTTATAAGAGAATGAAATTCAAAGAGAAAGAAAGCAAGAATCTGAAACAGAACCTGCAGAGAAGGAAAAGACCCAGAGATGCTGCCATGTGCCTTGCTGTGATAAGCTAAGGACCAAGACTCACCAGCAGCCAATCCCAGAACGCCACAGTCTTTGGGGAGAGAGCATTGCCTAGAAGATGCCTTCACTTGGACATTTTCCCAGTCACAAAACTGTAAGCGAATAAATTCTCACTGTTTAAGCCAAGCCATTTCATGGTATTTGCTTCAGCAGCCTAGGAAACCAAAACAACTCCTATTTTGTGAAAAAGGAATGCTTTTTACTCTAGAATTCTTTGTTCTATGATCATATAATCACTATTTCAAGGATGAAAGGACTCTGAACTTGTATGCAAACCATGCCATGACTTACACTTTTTACGTAAAGAAGTTGGTTAAAACACCAAACCAGTATTTTGACAAATTCATTTTAAAATAGTTTTCATATCAACTACTTAAAATGAGTTACCCACAACATGATTTTCTACTCCTGAAGAGTACAAGGATGACCTTCAGTTTGATTAGAAACATTGAAAATAAACAGGCAGAATCATCGGCGTCTGGTCATGTGGGCTAGAAAAACACTTCCTTAGTTTTATCAAAGGTGATGTGCCGGCCAACCGGACCACAGTTCGCTACTGGCAAGTTAGTTCTTTAGAATATTTCTATTGTGAATCTATTTCTTTGAATTTAATCCTTTGGGATGATTCCTGCATTATGTCTGCAAAAATCTCACAAAAGAGATTAAGAAGTTTCCTGTCATTCACAGAAGATGCATAAATAGTGCTTCTTTTATCAGGTTAGCTGCTCAGAAGTTGTAAAGCACATGGTCATTACCCAAGAGAGCTGCTGGAAAGGGCCCTGTGCCACATGGCACTTGTGCTGGCATGCCCAGGGCCAGCCCACATGTGAGCAATGGTAAAGGGCATAACAATGAGTGGGGGCTCAGGAACACTTGGTATTCTTCTGTCAAGCTTAGGCTTTTCAAGAATTATAAGGAGCCACCTCAATTTGTATATACACCCTTAGATCCATACAGATAGATTCTTAAGGACATGATCATTTCTGTTCTTCCCCAAATACTCAGGACTCTGACAAGAAATTTCCCAGGTTTACAGAAATGCCCGTTTTCATACCAATTTATGAAGTTGAAAGTTCTCTCAAAAACAACAGAAGATAATGTTTAAACAACAATTTTGGATGGGAGTACTTCTAACACTCAGGAAATTGCAACAATTTTCAACCTAGATTTTAAAGTTCATCTATCCATTTATGACATTTTCTCCATCATATATTAAATTCTGCCCATCCTCAAGTTAATTCACTATTATTACCAAAATACCTTTAAACTAGTTGTATACTTACATTTGTTCATATATTTATTTGGTTGAACCTTATGAAACTGCTGATATTTGACCATCTCTGACCTATGCGCGCGCGCGCGCACACACACACACACACACACACACACACACACACACACACACAGTACATTCTGGTTTACTTCAGCAGAGACAAAAATAATGTTTACCCCATTCACCATTTCCTTTGCAGCCTTGCTAAACTGTGCTTATAAACTGCTGCTGAATTTCTTGAAAATATTTAGATGGGTAGTAGTTTCCAAAAGTTTAGCATTTAACCAAAAAAAAGTCTGGTCCAAGTTGGGCATACTGTCTTTTAAGTACATCATTCATCTACTTAACTGGAACAACCTACCCTAAAAGACTGTTTTTGCAGGTTTAAGGTCAGGTCTAGGATCAATGGGCCAAATAATAAAATATCAGAACATTTTCAGTTGGGAATGCTGTTACTTGTCTCCTAAATAACAGTGAATATTACACTACCTGCCTGAGATACTGCTAAGCACCAGTAAAAAAGATAAGCCTAGATCCTGCTTTCAAGAAACTTACCATCTATTTTTAAAATATAAATAATGAGAATATTCTAAATGTTTTAAGTTTCAAACTAAGAGTAAAAAAGTAAAAAGCAGACAGCACACTTCAGAAGTTTTGAACTGACTTCAAACATGAAGGGCAAAAAAGCCAAATACAATATAATCAAGGTTCTCCTCCTCCATAGTTCTGTATCCAAAAAGTCCTCTTATCCCCCTAGAAACAATGGCTAGAGATCCTCCAGGTCACTTAAATCTACAGCCACTTTCAAAAACAGGGTGTCATCTTTAATGTAGGTGTTCTTGGCATTCTCCAATGTGGAATGAGCCACAAAGCGCGGACAACCAGATGCAATGTTCATCTCCCCATCTGGTCTTTTAAAGCTGCTGCTATTGGGGTCAGCCTTGAAAGTCTCCACAATGTGGTTCTTTTTGCTACTCTGGTCCAGAAGCACCAGGGTCACCCTCTGCCTGAATGGCCACTGCAACAGTGAGTCAAATTCTCCTCGCATCACCACAAAGTACAGTGACAGGTGTGTCCCCTTGCCGGACCCATCTCCATTCAGATATGCTCTGGCGCAGAGCCGATAGCCACATCGGCTGGTGTAGAAGGGCTGGCTGAAGATGGACACTGTGTGCCCGTCCACTGCCTCCCTCTTCTTCATCTTGTAGTCTGTCACCTTCCAGATGAGCTTTCCATTATAGCAGGCACCCTCCAGCAGTTTAAATCGCTCCTCATTTTTATTCAGCTGTGCTTTATGGATATTAATATGGGCATCATGTTTGTTAGTCTGCCCTTCCAAAACAACTGCAAAGAAAAAAAAAAGAAAAAAGAGTCCATAGGCTTGAAAGTTGTCTTTGACTTTGCCCTAAGTGGAATTTTGTTACCTTAAGAGGACCAAAAAAATTCTGACATCCTAAAGATGAACTTAACCCAACAGCTACAAATGGACCATTTATATGAATAATATTACCTCAGCAAATATCACGCCATGGCTAGTATGGCACCAAGGAAACCTGAATATGTACTCTTAAACTGAAGCTCACCGAAGTGTAAAGAAGGTACACTCAGCATTCAACTAGCATGAGTTAGCATGGTGAGCCCCACTGTTTTCTAATTACAAAGTTTTTAAACAGCCAAACTCTTTTATATGTTTCCATACTTTAAAAACAGGTTCCCATCACATCTCTTCCTCTGCTTTCTCATTATTTTTCATTCTCCTCAAAAACCACCACTCCCTGTTCTTCTTGGAATTTTCTGGCACATTTCCACCCCTTGCCTTTTTCCAGCCCCTGCTCATGGCCCGCTCTCATTTTTGCTTGAGTGGACAGAATTGCAGGCTGCTCTTTCACATGTGTCAGATTCAACCATTGTTTATCCTGGAGAGCTGTGACTCTCCAATTGGCCGATGTTTGCTTATTTCATAAACACATGCAGACAAACAAGCCACTAAAAGAGAAGTAAAATATTAGACATACTTAATCTTTGGTCATTGGTTTCTAGCAGGGTAATTTTTTGTTTAACTGTATCAATAGCTTCCACCAAAGGTTGCAGGTCCAATTTATTTTGTTGCTGGTTAGCCGTTTGTAATAAGTGACGTACTTGAGCTTCTAACCAAGCAGATTTGTCAATGTGACAGGCAAGAACCTTTAGTATAAAATGAATCATAACATTGAAAAAAATTAGTTAATATTTTAGTAATTCATTGAGATTAAAATTTTTCAAGGCACACATTTCACACTTAATTACTCAATTAATGAGATGAAAAAGACACCATCCAGAAGAGAACATTCACTGAGATCACAGACATCTCTTATCTTCCTTCTTGAACTTCTCTTCATCTGACTTTTACTCCTCCCTCAGTTTCTCTCCACTTGGTTATCTAACTCATTTTTCCATCTCTCTTCTCATGTTGTCTCTTTTTTGACTTATCACGTCCCTCCCTCCTTAGAAGCTGCTCTCATGACTCACTTCTGCTCTGCCGGAAGGCAGAAGAATGAGCTGGAAGTAGCCCACCTGTTCTGGCCTGAGCACTACAGATGGGTACAGAAGTGCCCTAAGGTCAGGTCTGAACTTCTCTCTGCTCTGTTAAAATGGAAGAGATTAAATAAGACATTCGCTCTGTATTTCTTTTCCACCCTTGCTCTAAATGCCTTAAGACTGGTCATTATGTTAGAAAAAGGTCTGCACTGGGATAACAACATAAGATGGATTTCCCTTTTCTGGATACAAACAATATAATTATATATATTTTATATATGTATAAAATGTTCTCATAAAGTATGGAAATTATATAGCCTAGATTTTCTGGAATAATCCAAATTTCAAATATATCGCCCACACTACATGTCTTGAAATCTTTTTCACTGTAAATTTTATAATGAACATTATTTATTAGAATTTTATCTGTGATTCTTTAACATTCATGATTTACAAAATTTTTTTTTGCTATTTAAAGCATTTTCTTCCCAAAGGAATTAACAGTTTCAACTTTGTTGACTACATAATACAGAACTACAGATGCTCTCAATGAATCAAAATCAAGTGACTCAATATTGACCCAGCATTAATTAAAACCCTAATTGCCATAGATTATATTATTGTATCAATGTTAAATTTACTGAAGATGCTAACTGTACTGTAGTTATGTAAGAGAAAATCTTTATTCTTAGAAAATACACGATGGTGTGTATAGGGATAAAGAGCCATAATATATGCAGGTTACTTTCAAATGGTTCAGAGAGCGCAAAGGATGGAACAAATGGGACACAGCATTGACAGTGGGGGAATCTGGGTGGAGGGTATGCAAGTGTTCTTTGTGCTATTCTTATTCTGTACATTTGAAATTATTTCCATATAAAAAGTTAAAAGAAAACCCTTCACTGCCAACTGAAAGCTAAATCTTGGCTTTGAATGGAAAGGCCATTTCTCACCTGGATGTTTGATAGCAAGTTTCCATTTTTCCCAAACAACTGTGCAAACTGCTTGAAGTCCTTTTCAAGTTTCTTTACAGTTTCTGCTAGCTGCTGAATTTTACTTTCTTTCTGTTCTAGGCTCTTATATAAGTCAGAAATCTAATAACAGGAATGTAAATGAGGAAAAATAAGGTCATTTAAATGCATGCATATAAGTTAAAATGATAAAAATAGTTTTAGAAAAATACTTGCAAAAATGTATACATATGTATTTCTAGGAAATATTTACAGGTAAATTACTATACAATTCTAGAAAAATCTTTACAGGTGGTTCCAAGAAGTCAGATCCACAGACTTTGTCATCAGTCTTTTCTAAACCTAACCTATTATAATGATGGTTCATCTGATGATGGTAACACCATTTGACTAAATTTATTGAACTGGTTCTCTTCATTCATTCAGTTTGCACTTACTAAACAAGTACAGAATACTGATCACCATACATTAGATGCTATATACACAGTATCAAGAGTAGTAATAATAGCTGAAATTTCCTGAATGTCTGCCATATCCTCTTTTATCTTTTAGTCCTCAAAGCACCATATAAGGTACGTGTGAATATTAGTCCCATTTTACAGGTGAGAAACAGAGGCAAAGAGTGTAAGTAGCCTGCCCAGCATACAGTTAGCAAGCAGTAGGAAAAATATGCTACCCTCTCTGAATTTATCGTCTATTTGAGGGAAACAATCAGAAACCTATGAGTGATCCTAGACAACTCCTCTCTCAACCCCACACCCATTCAATCAGCAATACTTGCCAACTAAACTCCTAAAAGACAACAAAAGAAACAAAAACTCCTAAAACCATTTCTCATTCCATCTCATCTCCTTTCAGCACTAAGTTTCGGCATTTATCATTTCCCACCCTGGCTGCTACAACAGCTTCCTAACTGGTCCTCCACTTATGGGAGGTGAGACTGGTATGGAGCTCACAGTTCACTGCTGTAACCCCAGTGACTGGACTGGTGTCTAGCACCAATAGGTAACTGATAAATATTTGTTGAATGAATGAATGAAAGAATGAATGGCTCTTCTTGCCTCCAGTCTTGTTTCCTCTAAGTCATATTCCATACTATGACTGGAATAATATTAAGAGACAAATCTGGTCACTCCCTTATTTAAATGTCTGAAGTGGCTTTCTTTGGCAGGCCATTCAGGGTCCTACATGATTTGCCCTGGTTTCCCTTTCAGCATATGTCCATTCACATCCCATGTGTGCACTGCCCAGCAAGTCTCAACAACTTGTATTTCCCATCAGGCCCTGCTGTCCCAGACACTGCTTCCCTTCATCTAGAAAATACCACCTTTTAAGCCTCTGCTCAAGGGCACATCTCAAAAATATTTGCCTATAGGTACCACCTACCCAGTCCACCTCTCAAGTTCCAGGACACCTGTCCATAATTCTAGTGTATAACTTTCCTTATTACTCTTAAAACTTGATGTTTTTGGTTTTGTTTTTTGGTCTTTTTTTCTCCACTAAACTTTTTTCAGGCAATGTCTCACTTATTTCTATATCCCCAAATTGCAGCACACTGCCTGGGTCACAGGGGGCATTCAGTACATGTTTATCAATGAATGCACAAATGGCTGCAACAATCATCTGCCATTCAGGCTGCAGAGCTGACTTCCATGTACCACCCACCACCCCAACATATCTCCCCATCCAAAAGCAAATTTAGTCTCTTCTCCCCAGCCTCACCTCTAACCTACTCTTGTTCTTGTAGTTTCCATCTCAGTAACTTTATCAGGTTTGCTATCTTCCAAGATTACAGCACACCATTGCAACCTAAGAAATGTCTCTCGATCCCCTCTTTCCATCCTCACCGTCACAGCCTTGGTTGAGCTTCCATAGTCACCACCACCACCAACTTCAACATCTTGCCTCCACCTAATATTGAAATGCTTATTATATGTCAAGCACATGTTAAGAGCATCAATGTATTCTCTGATTTACCCCTCACCACAGGAAATTGGGAGCCTGCTCAAACTCAGATGGCTGGTGTGGAGCCAGGCCTGAACCTGAGCATCCTGGCTCCAGGGCCCTCATATTATCAGTTACCAGGCTCTACTGTTGCACTGGCTAGAGTAGTGCAACATCCCTCGGCCTGGTTCCTTTGTCCACATTCTCTTCTCTCCCTCCTACCCAACTTCCACATTACTGCCAAACAATTAGCTGGCCCAGGTTTTCCCTATGTAAAAACCTCAATTAATTCCCCATCACTTACAGACATTAGTTCAAAGTTTTACCCCTTAAAGCTTTTCTGAAACAAGGCTGAATATGAATGAATTAAAAAATAATTGAATGCACAGTGTCCTAAATTTTATCAGCTTATACGGAAAGCCATCGCAATCTGGATCCAACCATCAAGTCTCCAGCCACTCCCCATCTCATACCCTGAAGTCCATCCACACTAGAATCCCATTCCCTTGAACCATCATCCTCTCTCATGCCTCCCTGCCTTGGCACAAACCTTTCCCTTCTGGAATGTCCCCCTCCCAAAATATTTTATCTGGTAACTCTTCCTTCAAGACACAGCTCAGGTATCCTCCCCTGAGCAGCCTTCCCTGTCTCCCCCAGAGGAACTGCTGCAGCCTCTGAACCCACACTGAGTTACAGCATGTCCTGTGAGGTACCATAACTTATTTGTTTACATTTCTGTGAGTTCTTTAGGGGCAGGGTCTGTGTCTTCCTCAATTCAGTGTCCCTAGCAACCAACACAGTACTTGCCATATGGTAGGTATTTGTTGCATGAATTGATGGATGAATGGGACGACTGATACAGAAAAGAAGTATGCCTTATGCCAGAGTTAAGTTCTCAGTCTTTCTAATTTTCTCCAGGATCTGACTCTGGAGCTCACACACCTACTTTAATACAGAATCATATGAAAGACATAAAAAGATAATCTGCATAGTAAAACTCAGCTCCCTTTCTGTAGATGGATGGTTTTCTTCCCTATGTGGGCTTGAAAAGTCTGATCCACTGAGGTGTTCTAACAAAATAATTAATTTTCATAGTAAATACTCAATAGAATCAGCATTTATTGAGGTCTACCATGAATGTCCCAGGTGCTATGGTCGATACTGCATATATAATTTCATTTGATTATCACAACTCTGTGAAATATGTATGCATTATGCATTTATCAGGTTGCAAGGTTCTCAAAGGCAGGAATTAAGACTACAACAAAATACATAAAACTCATGGTGCTTAGAATAGACAGTAAACTATTATTTCATTGTAATATTGATTTAATTTAAAAACATCAAATACCTACTAGGTGCCAGCCATCAACTAAAAGGTTTGCAGGAAAGATGCAGAAGGCAGTTTGGAATACCATGAGGAGAGAGATCCATTTTTGCCTCTTAAAAGTTACAAACCCATCATAACCTTTTTCAGCTTAGTTACTTCATCTGTTGAAGGAAGGGGCTGGATCTAATGATCTCAAAGACATCTAGTTCTAATTTTCCATAATATAATCCTAGGGATTTGTTTTACCACTTAATAGAAAAACATCTATCTCCATTCAACTTATACTGAAACAAAAATATAAAGTTACCAAGAGAAAGCAAGCAAATCTCAGCAATTCTGCCCCCTCCTTTATATTTGAACCCTTGAATATTTATTTACCTGTTCTTCTAATTGGAAATTCTTTTCTAAAACCAAAAGCATGTGGTCCCGCAAAGCTGAATGTTCATGCTCCTTCAGGTTACCCCTTTTATCCTTCAGTATGAAAAGAAAAATAAGTCGGAGTTGAAAGGCTTCAAAAATGAGGGATATGGTAGGATATTCTGCTAAAGCAAAACTGCAACAACTTTGCTTACTTTAATAATTTAAACCTTCATCTGTCTCAAGGTGGGGTTGCAGAAGAAACAACTCCTCTAGGTCCCTTATGAAAACCAGCTTTGAGATTCTATCATGAAGACAATCTAACACTTACAGAGACAGAATCAGACCACTGTCAAAACTCTCAGCGTGATTTCCTTCCTTGCCCTGGGAGTATATGGCTGTGGGTTAAGTGCAGTTATTATCACCTCTCAAAAACCCCCATATAAAACCTATCTCCTTGGTGAGGTATCTCTGGATCAATTTTAACCTAGGCTAGTTCTCACAAAATGAAGTTCCAGAGAACAACTGCCCTAGACATCCCCTGCGCTGCTACTGAGGTTAAGTTCTCCCACAGTATAAAGCAACTAGAGGTTTGGGCCTAACTGCAGACATCTCTTTTTGAGCTGGAAAACTATTCCTGTTGCAGCAAAGACACCCTATCTTTTTTTGCAGCCAAGACAGCCAACTACCAGTCTGATATATGACAAATTTATCACTCTTCGCTGAATTTTTTAAAGGCTTCTCATATTATATATTTTCTCAGTTTTTTAAAATGAGAAATACATGTTTAGGACAAACAATGTAGCAAGATGTAGAGTGAAAAGCAAAAGTCATCTCAATCCCTTAGTCTCAGTCACCAGAGTCAGCTAAAACATATGTACATTTTTATCACAAGTGAGATCATAATATATTTAATATTCTGCAACGTATATTTCACTTAATATAAATTGGGCATATTTCTATTATCAGCTCATTCTTTTAGCAAGATGTGTAGTATTCCAAAGTATGATCACAGAACTATGTAATCATTGCTTTAGTAATGGATTTATGTCATATTTAGTTTGTTTTTTTTTCTATATAAACATCTTTTTGTGTGTATGTTTATATCTGTGTAATTATTGCATATTATGAAAGGATATCAGAGAAAAATTTCTATCAGTGGAATTGCCAGGTCAATGTGTAGGTCTGTTTTTTATTTTCATAGATATAACCAAACTGCCCTCAAAAAAGCTGGATATTATCAAATGTTTTAATCTTTGTCAATCGTATGGTGAAAATTATCTCTCTCACTATAATTCACAAACTAATTAATTTTCATAATAAATACTCAATGGAATCAGCATTTATTGACATCTACTATGAATGTCCCAGGTACTAGCTGTGAGATTAAGCATTTTTTTCTTACATCTATCAGTCATTTGAATTTTTTGTGGAACTGTCTATATATTTATACTCCTTTGCCTATTTTTCTATTAAGTTTAATAACGTACATGTAAGAATCCTTTGTCTATTAAGGAAAACAGTCTCTTTTTGTCTTCTATATGTTGTAAATATTTCCCTCCAGTTTGTGGTTTGCTATTTGATTTTATTTATGGTATTTTTTTAATCACATAGAAGTTCTAAATATTTGTGTTTCTACTTACCAAAATTATAGCTTTTTGGTCTTGTGTTAGACATCTCAGAAAGAGAATGTTTCAAGAATAAAAAACATTTTTTGTAGTATTTTAATGATTTTTAAAGTAAATTTTTTAGTTTAGAGTCATAAACTTATAGAAAATTTACAATGATGATATAGAGCATGATATATTTTAATGAGTAAAACTTTGATCCAACCAAAATTAGTTGTTAAAAATCCTAAGGTATGAATTTATTGTATAATACTTTTAAAAATATTTAAAAGTATGAGTATACATTTTAAAACATGATTTCAAATCAATTTTGTTTCAAAATACCAGGTGATAGACTGGAGTACCATAAAACCAGGGTCTGTAATCATGGGAGGAGTGATTCCAGAAGGTCTCAAGATCTGGTAGAGGCAGCTGAGTCAGCATTAGAAATAACTGCCAACCTTAAAATTCTCAGAACTATACGTCCTCCTGCATCCTGAATGGAATCAAAGAGTAAAGTGAACTTGTCAAATGAATTATACAGTAGAATGTAGAAGCAGGAAAAAAAAAATCATACCTTTACAGTACAGCCATAGTGCTTAAAAGGACAGTCTTGTTCTGCTTCAGGACACACAACAAGGTGTTTATCCACCTATGAAATGGAAAGCCTCAAGCTATAGAAATTCTTCCCTGATTCTCCAATTGCCTGGTATAGCCAGCAAGCAGGGAAGCAAGGGCGGCCGGGGAAGAAGGGAGGGAACATGGGAGCTTCCATGGGCATCAGGAAGGAGAAAAGACATGCCAAGGCCTCGTGGAGAAAAGCAATGATGAAAACTGAGTAGTTAGCCAAGGAGAAGACAGATACAGTTATGATGGTTATAATTTAAGCCCTGGGCCTCTGCTTCTGGGATTTAATCAAACATGCACCACAGTATTAAAACTCTATTTTACATGAAGTCTACTGAGTGGATTATTCATGGTTACCTCAGTTCTTGGAATAATCTGCAAACACTTGTTGGGACAAGATATTGGGTACTCAGGACACAAATTTTCCTCATGATTCTGAAACAGAGAAAATATGATGAAACAAAACCAATCTTTGCTTCTAAGGGTTTTATGGCCTCACAGTGTTCACACGCATATCCCTTTGGAGATATATGTTTATGTGGCTTAACCTCTACAGGAAGGTATGGCCTAGTTCCAAAGGGATTAAAGATGGCTGCTTTCTTGATATAAATTAATTAATTAAAAAATTAAATTTTCCAATTATTCCAAAATAAGGTCAGAGGGCATGGGACTGAGGAAGGGCAGACTGTGAGAGTTATCAGTGTGGCTTCTTTAGCACATGTAAAAGGTAGCCTGTGCTCTTTTTATGCCTACATCCTGCCTCTCCAGTTAGATCATTCTGAGGGCAAACAGTATTGTCACCTCAGACAGTACATCACCCAGGGCCTAGCATTTCTCCTTTCGCACTTGCACACAGCAGGTGCTGAAATATTTTTACCAATGGTAAATGAAGAGTCTTACCAACCAGAAAGTTTTAAGCTTTTCACAGAACTTCTCTTAGATAAGCTTATTCTTTAGACCTGATTCTGTACAAAAATAAATCCAGAAATATGCTCCTGACATAACACCTGATTCACTGTGGTCACTGAGGCAGAATTTAGCACCATGAAGTTGAATGGGTTTGTCTGTTTTTTTTGTTTTTTGTTTTTTTACCTGTAGATTGATCACCATCACATCCTTTTTGCAGTAAAAGCATTTTTCCTCTCGAAACTGACAATATAAGCTCAAATGCTCTTTCAGCTCTTTCCGTAGGACTGGCTCCCGACAGTTCTCGTTAGAACACTGTACAGTCTGAAATAAGCACTGCTGAAGGTGGTCCTGCAAGGGGCAACAGGCCAGTGTGACCATTAACCAGGGCAGCAGGAGGGAGAACAGCAGGGAAGGCATGATGAGGGTGAGAGAATACTGGTAGACAGCCAGGCCAAAGGACCACACTGGCCAGCAGCCTCCACTTTCAGGATCTTAGCCTCCAGTACCCACTGCCTCTGCTCAGCAAAGGGCATGAAGAGGGCTCTTTGGACTGGGGGCTGTGAAAGCTGACCTAGTTTGGTGGGGATTAGGAAGACAGGGACAGATGAGTGAAGAAGGAAGGCATGCCAAGTTTATTTTAGATTATCTTATAATGTGCTCATGTTCTCAGGTTTGTTCTTGAATATTTTCCTTTGGCTTGACAATTCAGCAGTTCTTCAAGGACATCTTTTCTTTCTTTTATATACCCACCATGTCCATCCCCAGCACCAAGTACTGGTCTCTGCAACAAAGATGGTAAAAGACAGGAAAGAAGGAAAAAAGGGAAGAAGAAATGGGTATATCCTTACTAAATGAATGAAGAGGAAGGATTAAGAAAAAGAAAAGGAAAGGAAGCTGGTCCAGAAATGGTTTAAAAAAAAAAAAACAAAAAACGGAAATAGAAGAAGTACAGGTTCACAGGCCCAAGAGAAGCTGGGAACTGTTGGACTTGTAAAATCAGGAAATATCCTTAACCAGGCTATGAGAGGATGATGACATGGATAGTACTTATTCCAGTGTTCTTCATATTATAGATTTTTTTTTTTAAAGCAGATATTTCTTAATAAAAACCTTTGGCCCACTATAAGTTATTGTGATGCTGATAAGTTATCAAAATCCTAGTGAACTTGTCTTCCTTCAAGATTCTTTAAAACAAGGGTTGGCAGCATAGGGTTGGAGGGCTAAATCTGGCCTGCCACCTGTTTTTGTAAATGAATTGGAACCTAGCCACACCCATTCATTTACATGTTGTCTATGGCTGCTTTCCACTAAAATGGCAGAATTTAGCAGCTGCCACAGATACTACGGCCCGCAAAGTCTAAAATATTTACTATCTGGCTCTTTACAGAAAAAGTTTGCTAACCCCTGCTCTAAAGAAATGCAATTTTTTTCACAGTGAGATAAATAATTATTATAGCTATTCTCCTTTGCCTCTGGTAGTTAAAAACAAATCGTAATGGCAATTGAAATTCATATCTTCTCCGAAATTGATGTTACCCCTCAACTTTCACTGAAAGTCAACATTCAACAAGACTCTGCTACTTTAAGATCTTAAACTTACCTTGATAGTGGGGAGAACAGGGAATGAGAGGAAATACAAAAGAAATAGGTAGAAAGAAATAAGTCCTTGTTCTCCAGAAGCTTATGATCTGGTCACTACAGTTGTGTAATGGTCCATTTTGAGCCTTGTTTCTTTCAGGCTTAGTAACAGCAAAGATGGAAAAGAAGCCCAGTTCTAGAGCCTGACTATTTAAAACAAGTGTCTAAGGACTGTCATAAGAAAGCACAAAAAGTTCCATGAACCTCCAAAGAAATCTCTGACTTAACAAGGAAATCATTTACCCATTTACAAATTCAGTGCCTGGGGATTTTGGAGGTGTGATAGAGAAAAGACTGAATCACCTGAAATACATCTCCCAAAATGTGTGGGTGTGAGGGAAAATTCAGCATCTTCCAAGCAATTCCCTAGAAGCTAGAGAACTCCTGTGCCTCATTCATTCATAGTGTGATCAAACCTGATGCAGACAGGCCTGATGTGGTTGAGCCACAAGCGTGCAGGTTTCCATTGAACAACTAGCTTCCCCAGCTGGGTGAAAAAGCAAGGTTTCATTTGAAAGGAACTTAACTCCCCTTCCCCTACACCTCCCCTACACCTTGTCTGCATCTCACACCAATGCTTTGCCTTCAAAGTACACCCCATCTCTGTCCTGGTCTGTGCTATCTGTCCTAAATCACAAACCCTTAGAGGCCAGCACCCATGGCTCTAGGAAACACCACCAGAGCACCAGGGGAGAGAATAAGTGCTTTGGGGGAGGGTACCTTGCAATCACTGCTCAGTACCACCTACACTAGGCACCCCAAATCCTTCATGGTTTCCCCAATATGACATGTCCTTGCTTGAGCATTCCTTTTGCTTAGCATGTCACATGGCTTCTCTTTTGGCTCTTTCACCCCTACGCCATAATTTAAGGTCTAATGCATATAGCATGCTCTCTACATGTGCATGCAGAACAAACCTCTTTACCCACTTCTTCACCGCTGGCATGCTGCCCTGCAGCTAACTGTGTCGTGAAATTGAATTTTATGACAGCAAACACAGTGATTCTCCTACAGTGCCTAGCCCAGTACTGTCACATAAAGGTATTCAATAATGTCACTGGAAAATTGGCATAGGCAAATATTGTTCATGAGTAATACCAACCTGGTATCGCCCCAGTATAATCTTGGTATTACATCCAGGAGCATTTTTGCAATATACATATAAATTGAGGACTTCCCTTTTGCAGCAATTGTCTTTAAACACCTAAAAGAAAAAATTACAGATCACACACACTCCTTCAACCCTACAGCAATGCAAATGAGGCTATTATTAATTTGGTTCATAAAAGACACATGGAAACTTCCGGACAGTGGTTGGAATGGAAATATCAGACTCACCATCACACTAAAAGAAAAGTTTTTCTCAAAAAAGCATCACCTTGGCTGCAGCTAGGAGAATCTCATGGTAAATCTGACCCCCACATGTTCAAAGGTCAGGAGGCAAGGCTGTGGCCAAGGTGGTACTTTCACCTTCCTATCTTAGGGTATACACTTGTATTACTCGTCAGTAGTGTTGCCTAGGCTGCGCTGACTTGCTATTTCAACACAAACTATGGGTCGACAAACTTTTTCTGTGAAGGGCCAGTTGGTAAAAATTTTTGGCTCTGTACACCACATACAAGTCTGTTATTAGATATACGATTTGCTAATATTTTTTCCCATTCATTTTCCTGATAACGTGGTTGCTCTAAAGCAGCCACAGACAATACATGAATGAATGGGCATGGTTGTTTTCCAATAACACTTTATTTATGAACACTGAAATTTGAATTTCATTTCATGTTCATGTCATAAAACACTTCTTTTGATTTTTGAAATCTTTATTTTTGAAATACTTTAAGACTCACAAGAAGTTGCAGAGATAGTGCACAGATTTCTCATATATCTTTCTTTTGATTTTTTCCAACCATTTAAAAAATGTAAAAAAAAAATTCTTAGCTCTCTGGGCTATAAAAACAGGTGGGAGGCTGGATTTAGCCCAAAGGCAATAGTTTGCCGACCCCTGGTCTAGTGCAACAGATCTCTAGTAGGCATTTGCAAAGCACATCATAAGAGTATAGAGAAGCATGTACATCAGACTAGGTGTTAAGGGAAAGCCTCCTGGAGGAAGTGATGCTTCAATAGAACTTTAAAGGAAGAAAGTATATTTTACGGAATAAATCTTCATTGCCTTTGTTAGGCAATGGTTTCTTAGATATGACACTAAAAGCACAAGTAACCAAAAAAAAAGATAAACTGGACTTCATCAAAATGAAAAACTTTTGTGCTTCAAAGGACACTATCCAAAAAAAAAAAAGAAAGAAAAGAATAGAAAAGATAGCCCAGAGAAGGTAGAAAATATTTGTAAATCATATATCTAATATCCTGAATATATAAAGAACTCTTACAACTCAACAGTAAAAAGGAAAATTACCCAGTACAATATGAGCAAATGATTTGAATAGGCATTTCTCCAAAGAAGATATACAAATGGCCAATAAGCACATAAAAAGATGCTCAACATTATTAATCACTGAGATGGAAATCAAACCACAAAGAGATACCACTTCAAACCCACTAGGATGGCTAAAATGAAAAAGATGGACAATAACAAATTTTGGTGAGGATCTTCAGATACTGGAACCCTCATACATTGTTAGTGAGATTGTAAAATGGTGCAGGTCCTCAGAATATTAAACATCAAGTTACCACATAACCCAGCAATTCCACTCTAATGTATATACTTTAGAGAGAGGAAGCAGATGTCCACACAAAAGCTTGTACATGAATGTTCACTGCAGCATTATTCATAATAGCCAAAAAGTGGAAACAACCCAAATGTCCATCAAGTGATGAATGATAAAATGCAGTATGTCCATTCAATGGAATAATTTTTGGCAATGAAAAGAGATGAAGTTCTGATACATGCTACAACATGGACAAACTTTGAGTACATTAGGCTAAATGAAAGAAGCTAGTCACAGTATAGGTAAATTAGTGGTTGCAGTGGCTGGAGAGAGGGGAGATTGGAGGGTAACTGCTAGTGAATATGGGCTTTCTTTAGGGGGTGAAGACAGTACTCTAAAATGAGATGACGGATATGGATTTATAACTCTGAATTTACAAAAAACCACTGAATTGCACATTTTAAAAGGAAAATTTTATGGTGTGCTGGGTTGATTAGTATCCCTCCAGAATTCATGTCCAGGAATCTCAGCATGTGACCTGGCTGATGTAATCAGGTTAAGATGATGTCATACTGGATTTGGGGATTTGGGTGGGCTCTAAATCCAATAACTAGTGTCTTTACAAAAGAAAAGACAGGGAAATTTGGATACAGAGACAAAAAGGAGACACAGGGAAGAAGACCATGTGATGACAGAGTCCGAAATTGGAATGCTGCAGCTGCAAGCCCAAGGAATGCCAAGGACTGCCAGCAATCACCAGGAGCTAAGAAGAGCAAGGAAAGAGTCTTCCTTAGAGTCTTCAAAGGGAGCATGACCCCACCAACACCCTGATTTTAGAATTCTAGCCTCCAGAACTGTGAAAAAAATAAATTTCTCTTGTTTTAGGCCACCAAGTTGGTGATCATTTGTTATGGCAGCCCTAGGAAACTAATACATATGGTATGTGAGCTATCTCTCAATAAAACTGGTATTAAAAATAAAAATAAAAGGAACTTTTAGGGATTAACCAGAAGAGAAGTAGGATTCCAGGAAACAGAATGTTTCATTTCTCCCAGCTGTTCAATGTAGCTGGAGCTAGTCTAAGAAGAGAGTAAGGAAGGAGCAGGAGAGGAGGTTTGGTGGGGTCAGCAAAGACCCAAACAAGCCTCCTTCCAATGTGGGTAGGAGAGGGGTCTGACCTGACCTCATAGCAGGAATATGGGCTTCAAGGAAGGTCCCCATCTCTCCTTCTTCAGGCTCCACCCTCTACCTCTAATTCAAACCCAGACACTGGCTTCTCCATCACCCAGAGAGCTGCTAAACCAAAGAAGGGATTTTCTTACCTCCTGAGACTTGATAATCTCTTTATCTACAGGGCAGATTGGCACTGCATTTAATTCTCTGGAGAGAAAAATAAAAATGGAGTCAAAGTTAGGTGTTTACTTCCACAAGTCTTCCAAGTATAGCCTGGCACTCCAGCCACATTCTACCCTCACAGTTGGCACCTTTCCTTCCTCCTTGTCTTTGCACATGCTGTTTCCTCTGCCCAGAAGGCCCCCTCTCCACCCCTCTTCAACACCTCCCCATCTCCCAGTCTGCTTGAAGAATCCTACTCATCCTCAAATAGTGAGCCCCCCAGACAGTTAAATGCTCCCTCCCATGCTCCCACAGCCTTTTTTTTTTTTTTATTAGCAAAGTAAGAAGTATTTATTTACAAATAATACCACTGAGACTAAGTTTCATTCACAGGGTCATCAGGACTAACTACTTAATGAAAAGAAAAAGAAAACAAACATACAATAAAAGAACATTTCAAAGAGACCATAACACGGGAGTAAGAAAAAGACAACTAACCTAAGATAACTGCTTAACTTCCAACATGTTCCTACTTTACCCCAAGAAAGTTACATAATATAGCAACATTTCTGTGAACTTGTTCCTACTATATCCATCAGAAATTAACAGACCATAGTCATTCCTGGGCATCCCCAGAACGTTAAATAGCTTATCTGTTCTTCTTGGATTATTGTTCCCCCTTCCTTAATTGCTCTCTACTGCTAGTTCCCCTACATTCTACATTATAAACCATTTGTTTTACATTTTTCAAAGTTCACATTAGTGGTAGCATATAATATTTCTCTTTTTGTGCCTGGCTTATTTCGCTCAGCATTATGTCTTCAAGGTTCATCCATGTTGTCATATGTTTCACGAGATCGTTCCTTCTTACTGCCACGTAGTATTCCATCGTGTGTATATACCACATTTTATTTATCCACTCATCTGTTGAAGGACATTTGGGTTGTTTCCATCTCTTGGCAATTGTGAATAATGCTGCTATGAACATTGGCGTGCAGATATCTGTTCGTGTCACTGCTTTCCGATCTTCCGGGTATATACCGAGAAGTGCAATCGCTGGATCGAATGGTAACTCTATTTCTAGTTTTCTAAGGAACTGCCAGACTGACTTCCAGAGTGGCTGAACCATTATACAGTCCCACCAACAATGAATAAGAGTTCCAATTTCTCCACATCCCCTCCAGCATTTGTAGTTTCCTGTTTGTTTAATGGCAGCCATTCTAACCGGTGTTAGATGGTATCTCATTGTCCCACAGCCTTTTGCACAGTTATTTGTTTATCACACTGTACTATAATCCATCTCCTTCACTGGACTGGGAGGTCCTAGAGGGCAGAGACTGGGTCTTATTCCACACTGTACCTCTATTGCTTCAAAAAAAAAAAAAAAAAAAAAGTGCCTGGAACAGAGAGGTGCTAAATGAATGCACAAGTGAATGAATGAGAACGTGCTGCAAATAACAAGGATCCAGTTACCCCCTTTCAAAGCTTAGCAGGGTGCAACAATATGACCCAGCAGTGTTTCTGTTTATTGGGGAGGGGGAGGGGGAAGTGGAAAAATTTTGGTAATGGATGATAGTGATCGTAGCACAATATTATGAATGTGATTAATGCCATTGCCACTGAATTGTATACTTGAGAGTTGTTGAGATTGGAAGCTTATATATGTACGTATGTTATCACAACTTAAAAAGAGAGAGAGAGAAACTAAAGAGACAATGACAATTAAATGCAATAATTCTGGGCTTGGTCAAACAATGGAGGAGAAAATGTCCAAAGGACATTATTGGGACAATTGAAAAACTTCAAAAATAGATGTATGCTTTACAGCAATGTTAAATTGCTTCAACTTGATAACTGTACCTAATGAGGTTGTTCCTTGTTCACAAGAAATATTCATGGTAGTATTAACTGTTAAAGGAGCAGGATATATACAACCTACTCTCAAATGTTTAGAAGACAGATCAATAGATCGATAAAGAAAGAAAGAGAGAAAGGAAGAAGAGAAAGAGAGAAAGGGGGAGGGAGAAACAAAAAAATGTCATAAAAGTTAAAAGTAGGTAAATCTGTGTATATGGGAGGAGGTATACTGGAGATGTCTGAACTGTTTTTGTATTATTTTTGTAATGCTCCTGAAGTCTGAAATTACTTTAAAGTAAAAAGTTTGAAAAGCATCCCATGACTCAGGATTTACAGCTGCCCAGAGCAGCAGCGTCACTGCGGCAAGGCCCCTTCTGGATGTTACACTACCCCTGCCCTAATGCAGAGAAAGGTCAGGGCAACCACAACAGATACCTAGGCGAGGCAGGTCCTTTCCAGCAGCTAAATCCCAAGACAGGCTGTGCACCCAGGTTTGCCCCTGCATGCAAAACAGGTGTGGGCTGAAGCTTAGGAAATGGTGAATATCTATAAATGAGTAGCAAAAATGAAGCTTACTCCTCAGGTCCTCAGGGAGGGACCCTGGCAGGCTCTGTGGGCAACCACAGCAATTCTGAAAACCATTACAGTCGAGTAGCCATGGCTGACATTTACATCCCAGAAACACCCCCATTTGGCTCTGGCCTGCCTGGCCATAGCTGCAGGCCCCTGGGCTCACCTCAGGGACAGGATGCAGTGGTGGCAGAAGCGGTGCCCGCAACCCGTCTGGTGGGGGTTGTGAAGCACGGAGTGGCAGAAGGCACATTTGTAACGCTCTTCTAATTGTTCCACAAACTGATACTCTGTGTTGGGCTCAAAGTCCAAGGAAATGGAGTTGCCGGAATTCTGGCGGATGAAACCACAGGGGACACCTCCTTGTGCCTCAGAATAAGCCATTCTGGGGGTTTGGGGGAAGAGAAAGAAAATTAAGTGTACAGGCACCAAAACAACTACAGCCAGCAGGTGTTTTTATGATTTGTTTCATAATTAGCAAGCATCAGCCACACTATAGTTCTATTTATATAACAATCCCCTGCCAGTGAAGGGCTCCTGCAGTGACTTCTAGCAAGATTCTATGCTCCTTCAATTCTGTCCATCAACCATGCTAAAATATCATGTCAGCTTCACCATTTCCTTGGATAAAACCTACAGCAGGATGTTAACTGTTTTTGTGGATTTTTTTTTCACTCAATTGAGAGAACTAAACAAATGTTTCAGTATTAAGTTAAAAATTTTTAGAAAGAAGAACCTTGCATGCAAATCCATCTATTTTTTGCAATATATATTACTGCCACCAAGCCACCTCAGTTCTTACCCAAACTAAGTAAGGCCTGTTAACTGCCTTCCCTTATAATCCACATTCACCACTCAGCTCTGCCTACCACCTGATGACCATTCTCTCCTCACTCACCTGTGTGCTCCAGGCCGGCCTCTTTCACTGATTGAATGGGGGAGTTTTGGTAAAAGGAACAACTGGCCTCTTTCAGCAAATGAAGCTTTCTCCCCAAAGGGCCCAGCAAGCCAGGGTTTTTTTTTATTATTATCATCACTCTGGGGCTTGAAACCAAGGCCCTGCCTTTTCCTCTCTGCATGTGTTTCCTGCAACACTTCAAGGTTGGTAGGTAAGTAATACAAGGTGTGAGTGTTCCCCTTTTAACAAAGTTTACCCTTGGGATTAACAAAAGTTTTCATTATGAAGATGAAGAGGCACGTCACTTGGTTTACATGCACAACCCTAATAAACAAGACCCACCTTTCTCACAGAGGTGGAAAAAACAATTTCAAATTGCCCTAATCTGCCCTGTGTTCTCTAGTCCCAAAGAAGGAGGAAGCTTGGTGTCCTGTGCCCCTCTGGGATACTCCCTCATGACCAGGCTCAAGTCTGTGAAAACAGCACATCCAGGCTCTCAGTGATGTCCACTAAAGCAACAGACCCCAGAACAAGGCTGTGGGATATACAAACCTCAGCTCAGCTTCCCCTCTGCTACATTCTGTCCTCTTCCCCGGCACACAAGTCTATGGACTCATCTGTCTTTACGTCCCTCTTTCTCTACAACAGTTCTAAAATTTTTGATCTCAGGGTCCCTTTATACTCCTAAGCACTGAGTACCCCAAAGAGCTCTTGTTTGTACAGGTTATATCTATTTACTGTATTAGAAATTAAAACCAGGGATTCTAAAAATATGTCTTTATTAATTCACTTTAAAATAATAAGCCAATTATATGTTAACATATTTTTAAGAAAAGTAACTGTTTTCTAAAACAAAAAATTACTGAGCAGAGTGGCTCTGTTTTTGCACATCTCTTCGATGTCTGGTTTAATAGAAAACAGCTGGATTTTTGGATCTGCATTCAGTGTGTTGCAGTAAGTATCATGTCACGTACTGCATGTAACACTTGTGAGAGATTAAGAGTAAAAAAAGGCAAATGACACCTTAGTGTCATTATGAAAATAGTTTTGACCATGCAGATCCCCTGAAACGTTTTCAGGGAGCCCAGGGCAATGGTATGCTGGAAAATAGTTAACAACAGGCTTTCCTGGGGGAGCCGCCCTAGTTTATAGCATTTGCTAATTTCTGTGGTGTAAATACTCCCACCATGGCCAATTTCACTCTACCAACATGAGAGGTCACTGAACTTGGAGTTGGGAAGAGACGTGCACATTCGGCTCTTGTCAGCTCCAGCACTCTAGGGGTCCCTGAAGCACACTTGGAGAACCACCGCCCTACCAGACTACTGGGCAGGTCTGCGTCTTGTCAGTCTTTGTACCGCAGAGTCCAGCACTTTCTGACCCTCGTAACAGTCTCTTTGTTCCTGCTAAAGAGCCAGGAGAGGCCTGAATACCTCGTCCCTCCTCTCCCAGCACTGTGTGCCTTTCGCAGCCCTATGCAACTCTCAGCTCCACCAGGTCATCTGCTGACCTCAGTCACCCTCTACTCTGCTGCAGTCTTGTCCGGTATTTGCTTTTATGAAAATGGGTTTCTCTGCTCTTTTAGAAAATAATCACTTACGTTCTGCTATAAGATAGGGGCTTTAGTTGTTTCAGGGCCATGTGCTTGCATACAAACTGAGCTGTAATATATGTCTCCCAGGACACGGTCTGTCTCCTTCCTTTGTAGCTTCCTCATGACCTTGGCTTAGCTGTGAAAACAGAATCAACCCACTGTGCTCACTGACATGAGAAAGCCCAATAATAGAACTACAAAGGCTGACGTTTCTTCACATAATACATTTCTCTAAGTAAGCCGTTTCCAGTGGGTATACTGTCATTCCCAGGCAGCTGTTTCGTGGAAATAAGAGCCCCATTTTATTAAAAGTCCTTCCCCTCTGTGTATAATATCTTATTATACAGGAACAGCAAAGGAGTTCGGTTCTCAAATAAAAAAAATAATCGAAACTACCAATATTGGACTTTGTTTATCTGTCCTTCTGAGGTAAATAGTGACTTCTTCCTGCTATTGATTGAATATAAAGTATGGCCCTCCAGCTAAAGAGTTATCAACTCAAACCAAAAAGGAGTAGAGAAAATTATATCCCAGCGGTTCCCTAAGATCTCTTACTGAGAGTTTCTTTTAAATGCTATTTTTTAGCTTCACAAATTGATGCATCTTTCCTGTGTGGATTTCTTGGGAATTCCAAATGAAAGCTATGGATGCCATGATTTAAATTCTCTACTTACATAGGACTCCTTGCATCTCTTCTGATTCATTTCTGGAAACAAATAATCTAAGATTCTGAAGCAGCATGAGTTAAGCGTTTAGTTACAAAAAAAGGTACACATATTTTATAGAGTTTAGTCTCAGGCTTAACAAAGAAAGATAGGTTCTTATCTCTGTCTACACTATGTCTAAAACCCCACAACATTCTGTTTTGGTTAATGGAAGTTTGGAAAACTCAGGATGTTTTCTTTACATTATAGTTAGTAAGATATAAGCTCAAGACGTGTCTCTGGAGTTTTCAAGTTGTGTGCTTCTTGGGGAGTTACTGGTTACTACAGAAGAAATCCCAGACACAGTATACAAGGTCAGAGACCTGGGCTCCATCCTGCTCTGCCACCACCAGCCGTGAAACTTTGGGTCACGCACCCCTGCAGCACCCTGGCCTGTCCTTCCCTTTCCTGATTCAGTGTGATATATCCTGGGTTAGGTCCTGAGGACAGAGAAACAAGTGACACTGCATCTACCCTTGAGGCCCTCCAAGCTGAGAAGAGATCAGACATGGAAACGATAAATTACAGTACCCAGGTGGCAAGTACCATAAAAAGAGATTTAAGCCAAGAACTGCTGGAGCTCAGATGAGGGATAGCTAACACTTTCTGGGGTATCTGTACCAGGTGCACCAAGAAGAAAACGTCTCAGCTGGTCATAATTAAAGAGTAGGTATTTTCTAGATGGAGAGAAAAGAGTTTCCCAGAGGGTATCAGAAAAGTTCTGGAATGGCTAACAATTAACCTGGAGCAGAGTGGAATGAAGGGAATATGCCAATCATTTGTCCGTCTGCTCCCAGATCCACACCCTGCTCTTCCTCTGCCCTGGTCTTTACCTTGAGGTTGGGTGAGGGCTGCTCCCTGCTCCCCTGCTCCCTGGCTTCTGGTGGGGTATAGCCAGTGAGAGGGACTGGCAGGGGACTGAAGGGTGGGTGGGAGGAAGAAGCCAGGGCATTTCTCCCCATCCCTTGGCTTTGGGCAGCATCTCTGGCAGGTCTTGGGTCTCTCCAAGGTCCTCACAACCACCAGTGGCCCCTCTGGCTGTGGACTAGGTCCTGCCAGCAAGCCCAGCATGGTCCCCAGCTCCTGAGCTCTGAAAACACTATCTCCTTTGCCCCCTCAGCTCTAGAGCAGACAGACAGCTCCCTTCTGGAGTTTATCTCAGAGTTGCTCACTCTGAGTCCCCTGTTTGGATTCCTAGCGTCCCCATCACCTGTGTGACCAATTCCTGCATAACTAGAAACACCGAGGAAGGGCGCTGTGCAGTCTAAGTGTGGAGAGGGAGGGGAGCTGCAGCACATCATGAGGAGCCCTGAATGTGGCCACAGTTGGGAATTCCAAGTTTTACTCCATGGTTTTGATCTTTTAGGGATGATAAACATGGAGGGCAGACCTGAGCAGGGGGTTTAGGGGAAGAGACTAGTGCATCAGGCCAAAGGAGGATGACAATGGCCTGATCTAAGGCAGTGGCAAGGAAAAGCCATGCTTGCAAGGTATTTCTGAGATAAAAAGCAGATTTAGAGATGGAATCGATGGAAGGGCTGGAAGAGAGGGGAGTCAAGGACAACTCCCAGGTTCCAGTTTAGGAGCCTAGGCAGATGATGACACCAATGAGACAGAATGAAAGAGAGAAGTGAAGGGTGCACATGGCAAGAGATGCTGGGGTGCCTAACAGATAGTCCTAGGTCCTTGGGTTGGGTTGGACCAGCTGACACCTGACATCTCTTCCAGGATAAATTATATGATTTCCAGGAATGGCCACATTTCCTTTGTAGTATCAATGATGGTTTTAAAACTGCCCAGGACATTAAATGTTTTCACTTCACAGATGATTTTGTTGTTTTAGCAATGTAACAATTTGATGTAGTTGTTTTAGATCTGTGCCAGGAAAATAAGATCTGGATAGGTAAGACACCTGAGAGAGAGAGCACAGAAAAATGCCTTTAAGCTGGGACTTTGAGATCTGCTGCCAAATCCTGCCCACTCACACCCGTTTCTGGAGCACAGTTCTTGTGTCACATTCTAATGGGATTTCACTGGTGTCCCTTCCACCAAAGCATCGCCCCTTCAGCCCTGCATGAACCACCAGCCCCCTTACTCAGCCTGTGATTCCCACTATTAGTGACTGGATTAGACAAGAACTCACAGGCTCCAGGAGCTGTTGGTAAATGTACGGTGGCCCGTGGGAGGAGTCTGAGGATGGGGAGAGGCCTACAGCCTTTTCCCCAGGTTCCTTTGTAAGGGTAGGGTACTGCTGAAGAGGTAAGAGAGACTGCTTTCTTTGGGAAGTGAAACTTACGGGGATAAGATGATGAGGTGGGGGAGCAAAGGCTGGCGAGGTACCTCAGGATGGTCCCTGAGCCACGGGCAACTATGGAGTCCTATCACAGTGGCCAGTGAGAGCTGCCACATCATGAGATGGCAGCCAGAAGCAAACCGCCCATTTGTCAGCTCTGCTCAGGTGTCGCATGTAAGGGGCCCACATCCCACCACCCACATTCAGCAATATGAGAAGGGGTTATGTTATTCCCCAAACCCACCCAAGACCCAACAAAGTGTCCTGGGTTTTAGTTAAAGAAGGAGAGATGGTGGTTGGAGATAAGGAAAACATAGGTGTCAAGTCCCCAGTAAGCAGTGACCTAAGGAGACTCTGGAATCCAAGCCTGAGGCAGAATTCTAGGAGAGCAGCCCTGGCTTGGGACACCTGCTGGGAGGTGAGACAGTGCCCTCTTTCAAGGTGCTTCTGGCCCTTGAATTCTGTGCTTCTGCTCTTTCAGGAAGAGGAATGATTACTATCAGAGAAGTTTATAAAAGAAAGAGGAGGAGGAGGAGGAAGAAATACAAAACTAACAGGATGAGACACTTTATTTTGACAGCCTGACACAAGGGAAACTGAAATGGGCTTGAATTTGTTTCTAAAGACTGTCTGCAGTGCCCCAGAGAGATCTTTCCTCTGCGAGCGAAGAAGAAATGCCTCAAGACAACTGCTAGGCCTCTGCTCCAACCCCTTAACCTCCTCTTCCTTTCCACTGGGGGACAGAGATTCCCACGGCACTAACAAAAAGCACCTCTGTCTGACCTCTGGGGGAAAGTGGTTTTATTTTCATGGACATTTAATCATGCAGGTTGGACAAAGAGGAAGGACCCTGGAGAAACGCAGAAGTAACAACTCCATTTTCCATCAGGCCTAAACTGGTGGGGAGGCTGTGCAGAGACAGGCTGACAACAGGTGACAACAGTCCGCCAACCACCATCCTGTCACCAGGATGACTGGCCCTGGCGTCTCAGAGGCAGAGGGTGCTTTTCTTTTTCTAACACTTTCACAGAAGAGAGTTTTCTTGAAAACAGGATGAAGAATGATGTGGGTATGATTTTAATTCCTTGGAAGAGAAGTGTGATTTCTTTCTGAGCGGTCAGGAAACCTCTAGTTCCGCATTTTCTTGTCAGTGCAGCAAAGCAGTGCTGGTGAAGACAAGGAGGTCAAACAGCTGAAGGGCAGCGCGGTCCATCCTGGGCCCGACACCCACGTGTGCCCTGAGGTGCTGCTGTGCAGCCTTCGTGTCGGTTTCACTCATAGAGAAGCCTTCAGTGGAACTACTTCTCAGGAGCATCCAGGGTCCACATCGCCCCAAGTGGTGTTGCAAGAGACCTTAGGTTTGCTCTCAGAATTTGGACAGAAAGAAACATAAGGAAAACACTATTGATGTTTCAGGAAGCTTTGCTTAGCTTGGCCCTACCCTCAGTTTTTCAGCTCCAAGTCTACGACAGTCCTCAGTGCCATCTGGAGGCGGCTCAGCGAGTGCCCTGGAGCACAGGACTGTTCTCCATAGTCTCCAGAGCCTCAGTCAGCACTGAGCCACACACAATAAATATTTGGTGGATGAGAAACAAATGTAGGATTGCTGCATGAGGCCAAAGACAACCTGGGACTGTAATGAGGCAGAGGGCAAAGGGCCAATATGAAAAGATGTGAATGGACTCGAAGTGCTGGACTGGGTATGGGTTAGGATCACAATAATGAGGCTATGTCCAGGCACAGAGCCAGGCCATTTACATGCATCAGCTCATTTGATCCTAACAACAATCCTACAATAATATATATTATATATATATATATAATATATTATTGATATAATCATCCCCATTTTTCAATTGAGGATACTGGGACATGGAGAGGTCAGGCAGTGGTGGAGCCCTTGGGGGATAAGGAGGAGCAGACAGTCCTCCCACCTCTCCAAGGTCTGCTGAGGGGCAGTGCTGCATGGTGCTTAGACGTGTGGACTCTGGATTGGACCTGCCCGGATTCAAACCTGGTTCTGCCCCCTCATAGCTGTGTGAACTCAAGCAAGTTACTGAGGCTCTATGCTTCTCAGTTTCCTCATCTTTAAAATGGTGATAACAATAACAGTAGTTTCTGCAAAGAAATTCTGAGGATTAGGTCAGGGATCAGCTGGCCTGCCACCTGCTTTTGTAAATAAAGTTAAACTGGAACACAGCCAGGCTCATTCATTTACGAATCATCTACGGCTGTTTCTGCACTACAACGGCAGAATTGAGTAACTACCATAGACCACAGCCTAAAATATGTACTGTGCCCTTTATAGAAAAAGTTTGCTGGCCCCTGCTATACATAAAGAGCTTATAATGGTGGGACACAGTAAACACTGCAGGGGCTGATATTGCTATTAAGTGTGTGCCCCCAAGGCGCTCCCCCAGCATCCTCCACTCTGAAGAGACCCTGACTGTGGTGAGCAGGTGCGCATCTGGCTCTGGGTTCAGCGGTGAACAAGACAGGGATGGTCCAAGCCTGCTCCCGTGGCGCTTACGGTCTAACAGAATGCGAGATCATCACGGACGTGTAAGTTCTTTGAAGTAAGCAAGCAGGATGTAGAGAGAGAAACGGGGTGACCACATTAGAAGGGAAGGCCTCACGGAGGAGGTGGTGTTTGAGCTGCAACCTGAAGGCGAAGACGATGTGAGGAGGTGGAGGGAGGATGCTGCAGGCAGAGGGGACGGCGAGGCGGAGACCAGTTCTGGGAGAAGGCCACATATGAGAACCAGAAAGGCCAGTGTTGCTTATGTGCCAGGGGCGAGCAGCAGGAGATGAGGCAGGAACCAGATCACGCAGGGCCTTGTGGCCCAGGAGGAGGCGTTGGGAGTCATTCAAGGGCAGAGCAGTGGGAAGCCACAGGGAGGCTTTTTTTTTTTTTAAACGCAATTTTATTGAGTTATAGTCACATAACATACAGTCCTTCAAAGTGTACAATCAGTTGTTCATAGTATCATCATATAGTGCACTGATCACAATTTTTGAACATTTTCATGACTCCAAAAAATAAAAATTAGAATAAAATGTAAAATCCAAAACATTCCATTCCCCTCCTCCCCCCACTGTTGATTTACTTTTTTTCACACTCATTCATTATGCTTTTCAACTTTATCAAAAAATTAAAAAAACAAATAAAAAAACCATTTCAAACAAAACCAAAACAAAGGAATAAAAAAAAACAAATAACCTAAAATAACTACATTGCTCCCAACATGTTCCTACCCTACCCCAAGAAAATAAACAGACGATAACCCAACAAAGGAATAAGAATAAATAACCTAAAATAACTGCATTTCTGCCAACTTGTTCCTACCATACTCCGCCCCAGAAATTAACAAACCATAGTCGTTCCTGAGCATTCCCCTCAGGGGGGCTTTTAGCAGCCAGGGGCAGGGTCTGCTTTCTAATCTCAAGACATCCAGAGGCTGAAGAAGACCGGGCTGGGGGGGGCCGGGAGAGTGGCCGGGAGGCCGGTGCACACCCACGCGGAGGAGCTGCAGGAGTCTGCAGAGAGACTATGGTGGTGGGGTGAAACGGAGCGAATGGAGGGGATTCAAGATTTATTTTCACGGTAGAATCAAGGGAACTTGGTTGAATGGGAGGCCTGAAGGCACAGGAGGAATCACGGCTGACACCCAGGACTGGGGCCTCAACACCTGGGCAGAGGTGGCACTTTTTACCGAGATGGAGAAAAGCGAGGGCCTGGGGAGGGATTCAGGAGTTGTTAGGGACCACAGGGAGAAAGCCTGACCCACTCCTGAAGACACCTCTTCAAGGGGGAACAGCTACCACATCCCCCCACCCCCCAAAACTTTCCTAGGCAAAATGTTCCTGTTTTCTTCCCATGTTCTTTTTCCCTCACCTACCTGTCTGCTGAAAATGGACTCTGCTTTTTCTGTATGCCCAGATCCCACCCCGACCGCCTGTCCGGGCCCAGAAGTGAGTGTGACCCACAGAGTCAAGGACCGGGGATCCCCTCCCCAGACCACAGCCGCAGCCAGCGCTTCTGTTAAGGCCTAGGGGCACCTCTAAAACCCTTTGGGTCATTTGTATTCACCAAGCTGTGCACATTTCTGTGTTTTTTTCCTAGGTATATATGTACTCCCTTTTTCATTAGACACCCTCCCGAGCCCGGAACACATGGTGCTGCCCCCCTCATCCGGGACCCTTCCCTAATCTAACTGCTCTCCCTCTGCACACAGCTGCTTTTCTAATGCATTTTTCTCATTTCCCTATTACAGCCTCCAGTCATATTTTCTTCCTCACTAGAATCTCACTTCACTCGGTGCAATATTTTAAATCTATGGTTATGCTAGACAATCTCCCACTAAACATCTATTTAATTAGTCAATCATTTTTTGTAAGTCAATCAGTCTTTTGCTAAGAACCAACCACATGCAGACACTGATGGGGAAACTGACATGCACCAGGGTTGGGCCCTGCTCCCTCACACCCCTCAGCACCCCAGCCCATCAATACTCCCACCAGCAACTTTCTCCTCCTCCTCCCTCCCTGCCATCCCTGCTCCAGAGTGCAGATCCATGTTCCTCACCAGATCCCTCAGCACCTCCCTGCACTGTCCCTACCCTCCTGAGTTCACCCTGTGCTCTGCCCGAGTCATCTGGAGAAAGGGGTATGTGTGGGGAGGGGGGGTTCTCTGTAGTTTGCAAACACATATTATATTAGTTTAATGATCTAAACTCTAATCACATAATCAGATTTGCCACTAATCTCTCGTAAATCTTTGCCCTTCGAAAGTGGCATTTGACACTTCCTTCTTGAAACTCCCTGGTCCCTTGGTCCTGGCTCTGGGGATACTGTACTTTTTAGTTCTCTTTCCACCCCGACCATACTTCTAGAAGGCTCCTTTTCAGCACCCCTCTCCCTGTGGAGCTCCCTGAGGCTGGGCCTGCCCTCTGTTCTTAGTTCTTGCCACAGCTCCAACCTCACCTCACTTGAAAGTCTCCCCACCCCGGGCCAGATTGTATTTCCAAATGCGGGTAGTAGGTTTCTCCACTTCTTTGTGTTAGGAAGCTGTCATCTCAAATTCACAGTTCTCTGCCCTTCTCCCTTCCTATTTTCTCACATAGGCAGACAGAGCACACACACTCAGAAAGCAAATGAGGTTCCAGGGGCCCTGTAAGCAGAGGGATGTGAAAGCCTGGACACACAGTTGCGGACAACAATTCAGCTTTAGCTAGAATTCAGAAGCACTTTCAAGTGAGGCCTGGGCCCTGCTTTCATCCAGACCATTGTCCATGGCCAGCGCTCCAAGCAAAGGGGAAAGACCTGAGACCACCTCAGAGAGGTTACAGGATGCACTGGTGAGTAGTCAGAATATCCTGGCTTGACCTTTTGGTGACTTTAGTGACCCAAGGCCAACATCATTCTAACTGGCCCCATACCTCCCACAACTGGACATCCACAGTTGCCACTGCTTCTTGTTTCTATCTCTCAAGCGGACCACAGATGTTGGGGACATACTGGCAACTGCGAACACTGCCCCAGAGCTGGGAGAGTCTGTGGCTGGGGCAGGAGACGGTGTTTTATGAGACGCAGACAGGACAATCTCCTCCTGAGCAGTGCAAGGCCAGCTCTGCCCCAAGCCCAGGGAGAAAGCAGAGGGGACTGGGGGCGGGGGGGGGGGGCCTCTCACCAGAGCCGTGATGAGGGGTATAGCAGTTTCTGAGGTCCATGAGCCCAGGTGCACCCCGGATGACCAACTCAACCCAGGCAGACCACGCCAGAGTCTGGCTCACAGAACACAGTCCCTCTGTGCAACACTTAGGAAGGGGCTGTTGGGACTGATGGGACAGCAGAAGAGGGGTGCTCAGAGAGGAGATTCAAGAAAAGAGAGCGAAGAAGGGGCGTGGCTTCACCTCCCCCCCCAACACACAACTGAGCCAGTCAGCTCTAGGACTTACGAAATCAGCTAGCCAAGAGTTCCACATTTTTTTTTAAAGCAGAGAAACTCTTCAAACCAAATCTAATGCAGAAACTTCAATAAATAAAAGAGCAAACGGCGAAGCTGTTCTGGCTGAAGCATGAGCTGTTGGGTCTCCCCACAATCTTTATCCCTCTGGCACTCTCTTAGGTAATCCTAGTGGTTCCACAGTTTGATTTTTCAAGTTACTACTACTACTACTACTACTACTAGTACTACTAACACCTTACATGTATTAGTACTTTCCAGTTTGCACTTTTATACACACTATCACACCTAGTCCTCCCGCTAATCCTGTGGCAATATTACCATCATCATATTTCCGAGGAAGTACCTGAGGTACCAAAGTTATTAGTTGTATTAGTTAGGGTTCTCCTTGGAAACAGAATCAATGAGAGTGCTCTCTGCTCTGTGCCACAGCTAGGAGAAAATGCTTCCGATTCCAGCCAGCTCCAAAAGGGAGCCTGAGATCTTGCAGAGAGACTATAGTACAGCTGTTGTTAAAGAGCAGCTCATGAGTCAGGCTGGTGGGGGCTCAACCGCTTCTGCCATTCACTTTCCTTTGTGCCACCTTTTTCCAATCCAGAAAACAGGGCAACAATAATACCTACCTCAAAGGCTTAGAGTTATGATTAAATGTGTCAAACCACAAATTATTAGCACACAGTACCTGGCACATAAATAAGCATTTAATATCCATGCATGTCCATCTTTCCCTCCTTGCCAGCATTCATTCAGTGCTTACTATGTGCAGAGGCCTGCACGTCCTTCTCTTATGGGAGGGAGTGAGGTGGAAGAAGGGCCCAAGTTACTGGTTCCCATCCTCAAGTTTTCAGTCCAGGTGGGCATTCTGCCTATACTAAAACTGCAGCAGCTGTTCTCAGAATCCTCAGATCCCGGGACACTGGGCCTAAGAATCTGCACAGAAGCATGATAAAAATGCTGACTTGGCTACCTTACCCAAGAGAAACAGATCTCTGCTTGGGGAAGGGTGGAGGGGGGGGGGGGTGTCCCCTTGTTACAATAGTTTAGCCTGCCCTGATAAATATACTTCTGAATCAGGCTCTCTCAGCAGCACCTAGAAGTCTGCTTTGTTAACAAGTTCACAGGCTAGATTCTGTAGCCCATTAGAGTGTGAGGAGCACTGGGCTAGACCATCATGCCAGCATCTAGGTCACCTTCCCCCCTCACTGGCCACTTTTCATTTCCCCACTCTCTTGAGGGGCCCAGCCATGGTGCCTCCTCTCTTTACACTCTTAGTGATCCCATCCCAGCTCTGGAACTTAAATACCATCTGTGGCTGACAATGCCCTGATTCCCATCTGCAATCTGGACCTCTGCCCTGAACTCCAGACTCATCCCAACTGCCCGGTCCATACCTTCACATGTTTGTTTAATAGGCACCTCCATTTAACACACTGGGACCCTCCCTAACCTGGTCCTCCTGTGGTCTCCTTCCATCTCAGCATAATGGTGCCAACTAAGCACCCTGTTGCTTAGACACCTAACTTTGGGGTCATTCTTGCTCCTCTACAAACTATTCACAACCCAGCAGTCAGAGTAATCCCTTTAAAGGGAAAGTCCAAAATGTCCCTTCCGTACTCCAGTGGTCCAGTTGCACTCAGGGTAAAAGCCATTGTAGGCCCTACATGGAAATGCAACATCCCTGGGATCTCACGCCCTGTTCCATTTTCCTGCAAAGCACATATTGCCATCTAACATATTATATGCTTACTTCTTTACTGTCTATGTCCCCCTACCAGAATATAAGCTCCATGAGGGCAGGGATTTTTGTCTTTTTGTTCACTGATGTCTCAACACTTAGAATGGTGCACATGATGGGCACTCGATAAATACTTAGTGAAAGAATGAATGGCTGCCTTCAGAGTATTCTAACAGAAAGCAGGAGAGCCTGTCTCCACTGAGCCTACTTTCTAGTACCTAAAATTTTTCACTTCACCTTATTTGGAAGTCCTGAAATTCTACCAGAGACATCTAGACAGAGCAAAGCTGGCTGGTGAGAGCTGCCTACGGGGAGGGCAGGGGCTGGAGTTGGGGGGAGTGGTGAAAGGGGTAGGAGGTAGTCAGAGTAAAGAAAGGAGGAGAGTAACCATTTAGGGATGAGCTCTGAAATATAAATATTTCTGGAAGAGTGGCACTTGCACAATTCCTTACTCACATACTAACATGAATTGACCCCAGGTAAGGGGTCACCGTGGGGAGCTTTGGGCAGCCTGAGGGTGCCAGGGATCTGGGAATAAGAGGAAAAGGCTGAGAAGCATACAGAAAGATAATAGGCCAACAATTCAACTCAATTAACATCTGTGGGGCCCTCACCAAGGTGCCGGAGAGGGAAGGATACATTTGCCAGGTTCCATCTCTGGAGACTTCATCAAGTCAAGGATTAAAACAGTTCAGGGCCAGGGCTTCCCTTTCAGCTCACTCTCTTGTTTTCAGTGCCTATTTCAGACCTCTCTCCTCTCCACAAACCTCGACCACTCCCCCCGTCTCACCAGGAAACCTGACTTCCTACCGCACAGAAGAAAACAGAAGCCATCGGAGCAGAACTACCTCAGCTTCCTGCACCAGGCCTGCAGGTCTCCCTGCACCGGGCCCTGCTCTCCCCTTTCCTCCCAAGAGGCAGAAGTCACCCTCTGCATTAGGCCAACCCCTCACCTGCCCCGGAGCCCATCCTCTCCAGCCCTCAGGGATCTTGTGTTGTCAACTACTACCCACCTCCACCTGCTTTACCATCAACCTTTCCCTCTCAGGCTGGCTGTTCCCAGTCAGCATTTAAACATTCATGAGTCTCTCCTAAGATACGGTAAAGCAAAACAAAATAAAAAATTCTCACTCTCCTATTTCCCTAAAATTCTTTTTCTCCTTCCACTCACAGCCACATTTCTGGACTCATTCTCACCCCTTATTTCTACTAGCTTTTCTTCAATCCAATCCTCAATCCGCTCCAGCCTGGCTTACATGCCTCCAAGCCACCCAAACTGCTCTCTCCGAGGTTCCAGTGACCTCTGGGTCACTAAATTCAATGGCCAATTTTCAGTTTTCATCTTACCTGTCCTCCCAGCAACATCTGACTTTGCTGAACCCCACTCCCTCTTTCAAATATTCTTTCCATTTAGCTTCCCTGAAACCACACTGTCCTGGCATCAAAGACCGTGTATAAATTGACAACTCTCAAATTCCTCTCTCTTTTCAGCCCGAAAGTCTCAGCATTCTAGACCCATACATGTTGCTAAATCTAAGTGTTTCCTTTTGGAAGTCTTGCAACCACTCCAAAGACAACACATTCAGAACCGAACCGATTTGGCCCTCTCCTAAACTCTCTCTTCAGAGCTCCCTCTTGGTAAGACCCACTTTTCCCTTTGCTACTGTTGCCAGACAAATGATGTCATTCCTGGAAATGCCTTCTCTTTGCTCCCACACATCCACTAAGTCCCCAGGGCCTCCTGAATGTGCCTCTTAAATTCCATCCACTTCTCCCCATTCCCACGGCCAGCCCCCTGTTCAAGCCACCGTCCCTGTTAGAAAGACCCAGTCCCAGAGGAGTGAACCCCTTAAAGTCATCAAGGAAGGAGAGAATGTAGTGTCTGGCTGTCCACAGCTAATACGTGGCATTGAACAGTTCTGAGGGCAGTCTGTGGGAGCACTACTGAGGGTTTGAGGCAACATTCCAATAAGATACTTGGTTTTTTAAATAAACCAGCTCAACCATCTCAAATTATTATGCTCCAAAATAATCTACCTCCCATCCCTTAAGCAAAACTATTCACTCCTTCCTCTATTCCTTTGAAATGCCATTGCCCATAGTCAAATAGTCTCCCTCATCCCTCTATCCACCCCTCTGCCTTCAGGGCTTTCTGGAATAACCCCACCCATTTTTTTTTTCTTTATTAGAGAAGCTGTGGTATTGCTGACAGGGCAACACAGGAATGAGACACGGACACAAAGCTAAGAATTAAGGGAGCAGAGGGCCCACTTGCATCTCGTGCTAAGTGGATGACAATGCAGCCTTGCTCCATCTATTTATTTCAGAAGATCAGGTGTATATGCTAAAGGTGCTCAGGTGGGGGAGAGCCCACCAGATACTTGTTTACATCAAGTGTATTTACATCAGGTGCATACAATCTAGGTTTAAGACAATGGTAGTCAAAAGACACACATCTTTACAGGGCGGGCCTGCATGGCATTCTATGCAGGCCTACGGCTCAGCGTTCTAAGCCACCACCCCAGATATGCCTCAGGCAACATGGAAGATTCAGTTCCCCACACTGTGGGTTTATAGAACAATCCTGCATAAAATACAGGACTCCCGGGAGGCGGGGCAAGATGGCAGACTGGTGAGCTGTAAGTTTTAGTTACTCCTCCAGGAAAGTAGGTAAAAAGCCAGGAACTGCGTGGACTGGACACCACAGAGCAATCTGTCTTTGGGCATACTTCATACAACACTCATGAAAATGTCGAACTGCTGAGATCAGTGAAATCTGTAAGTTTTTGCGGCCAGGGGACCCGCGCCCCTCCCTGCCAGGCTCAGTCCCGTGGGAGGAGGGGCTGCCAGCTCCGGGAAGGAGAAGGGAGAACTGCAGTGGTAGCCCTTCTCAGAAACTCATTCTACTGATTCAAACTCCAACCATAGATAGACTGAGACCAGACACCAGAGAATCTGAGAGCTGCCAGCCCAGCAGAGAGGAGACAGGCATAGAAAAAAAAAATAACACGAAAAACTCCAAAATAAAAGCAGAGGATTTTTGGAGTTCTGGTGAACACAGAAAGGGGAAGGGCGGAGCTCAGGCCCTGAGGCGCATATGCAAATCCCGAAGAAAAGCTGATCTCTCTGCCCTGTGGACCTTTCCTTAATGGCCCTGGTTGCTTTGTCTCTTAGCATTTCAATAACCCATTAGATCTCTGAGGAGGGGCCCTTTTTTTTTTTTTTTTTTTTTAATCCTTTTTTCTTTTTCTAAAACAATTACTCTAAGAAGCCCAATACAGAAAGCTTCAAAGAATTGCAATTTGGGCACGTCAAGTCAAGAGCAGAACTAAGAGAGCTCTGAGACAAAAGGCAATAATCCAGTGGCTGAGAAAATTCACTAAACACCACAACTTCACAAGAAAAGGGGGGTGTCCGCTCACAGCCACCATCCTGGTGGACAGGAAACACTCCTGCCCATCGCCAGCCCCATAGCCCAGAGCTGCCCCAGACAACCCAGTGTGACGGAAGTGCTTCAAATAACAGGCACACACCACAAAACTGGGCGTGGACATTAGCCTTCCCTGCAACCTCAGCTGATTGTCCCAGAGCTGGGAAGGTGGAGCAGTGTGAATTAACAAAGCCCCATTCAGCCATCATTTCAGCAGACTGGGAGCCTCCCTACACAGCCCAGCAGCCCAGAACTGCCCTGGGGGGACGGCACTCACCTGTGACATAGCACAGTCATCCCTCAACAGAGGACCCGGGGTGTACGGCCTGGAAGAGGGGCCCACTTGCAAGTCTCAGGAGCCATACGCCAATACCAAAGACTTGTGGGTCAGTGGCAGAGACAAACTGTGGCAGGACTGAACTGAAGGATTAGACTATTGCAGCAGCTTTAAAACTCTAGGATCATCAGGGAGATTTGATTGTTAGGGCCACCCCCCTCCCCGACTGCCCAGAAACACGCCCCATATACAGGGCAGGCAACACCAACTACACACGCAAGCTTGGTACACCAATTGGGCCCCACAAGACTCACTCCCCCACTCACCAAAAAAAAGGCTAAGCAGGGGAGAACTGGCTTGTGGAGAACAGGTGGCTCGTGGACGCCACCTGCTGGTTAGTTAGAGAAAGTGTACTCCACGAAGCTGTAGATCTGATAAATTAGAGATAAGGACTTCAATAGGTCTACAAACCCTAAAAGAACCCTATCAAGTTCAGCAAATGCCACGAGGCCAAAAACAACAGAAAATTATAAAGCATATGAAAAAACCAGACGATATGGATAACCCAAGCCCAAGCACCCAAATCAAAAGACCAGAAGAGACACACCTAGAGCAGCTACTCAAAGAACTAAAGATGAACAATGAGACCATAGTACGGGATATGAAGGAAATCAAGAAGACTCTAGAAGAGCATAAAGAAGACATTGCAAGACTAAATAAAAAAATGGATGATCTTAAGGAAATTAAAGAAACTGTTGACCAAATTAAAAAGATTCTGGACACTCATAGTACAAGACTAGAGGAAGTTGAACAACGAATCAGTGACCTGGAAGATGACAGAATGGAAAATGAAAGCATAAAAGAAAGAATGGGGAAAAAAATTGAAAAAATCAAAATGGACCTCAGGGATATGATAGATAATATGAAACGTCCAAATATAAGACTCATTGGTGTCCCAGAAGGGGAAGAAAAGGGTAAAGGTCTAGGAAGAGTATTCAAAGAAATTGTTGGGGAAAACTTCCCAAATCTTCAAAACAACATAAATACACAAATCATAAATGCTCAGCGAACTCCAAATAGAATAAATCCAAATAAACCCACTCCAAGACATATACTGATCACACTGTCAAACACAGAAGAGAAGGAGCAAGTTCTGAAAGCAGCAAGAGAAAAGCAATTCACCACATACAAAGGAAACAGCATAAGACTAAGTAGTGACTACTCAGCAGCCACCATGGAGGCAAGAAGGCAGTGGCACGATATATTTAAAATTCTGAGTGAGAAAAATTTCCAGCCAAGAATACTTTATCCAGCAAAGCTCTCCTTCAAATTTGAGGGAGAGCTTAAATTTTTCACAGACAAACAAATGCTGAGAGAATTTGCTAACAAGAGACCTGCCCTACTGGAGATACTCAAGGGAGCCCTACAGACAGAGAAACAAAGACAGGACAGAGAGACTTGGAGAAAGGTTCAGTACTAAAGAGACTCGGTATGGGTACAATAAAGGATATTAATAGAGAGAGGGAAAAATATGGCAAACATAAACCAAAGGATAAGATGGCCGATTCAAGAAATGCCTTCACGGTTTTAACGTTGAATGTAAATGGATTAAACTCCCCAATTAAAAGATATAGATTCGCAGAATGGATAAAAAAAATGAACCATCAATATGTTGCATACAAGAGACTCATCTTAGACACAGGGACACAAAGAAACTGAAAGTGAAAGGATGGAAAAAAATATTTCATGCAAGCCACAGCCAAAAGAAAGCAGGTGTAGCAATATTAATCTCAGATAAAATAGACTTCAAATGCAGGGATGTTTTGAGAGACAAAGAAGGCCACTACGTACTAATAAAAGGGGCAATTCAGCAAGAAGAAATAACAATCGTAAATGTCTATGCACCCAATCAAGGTGCCACAAAATACATGAGAGAAACACTGGCAAAACTAAAGGAAGCAATTGATGTTTCCACAATAATTGTGGGAGACTTCAACACATCACTCTCTCCTATAGATAGATCAACCAGACAGAAGACCAATAAGGAAATTGAAAACCTAAACAATCTGATAAATGAATTAGATTTAACAGACATATACAGGACATTACATCCCAAATCACCAGGATACACATACTTTTCTAGTGCTCATGGAACTTTCTCCAGAATAGATCATATGCTGGGACATAAAACAAGCCTCAATAAATTTAAAAAGATCGAAATTATTCAAAGCACATTCTCTGACCACAATGGAATACAATTAGAAGTCAATAACCATCAGAGACTTAGAAAATTCACAAATACCTGGAGGTTAAACAACACACTCCTAAACAATCAGTGGGTTAAAGAAGAAATAGCAAGAGAAATTGCTAAATATATAGAGACGAATGAAAATGAGAACACAACATACCAAAACCTATGGGATGCAGCAAAAGCAGTGCTAAGGGGGAAATTTATAGCACTAAACGCATATATTAAAAAGGAAGAAAGAGCCAAAATCAAAGAACTAATGGATCAACTGAAGAAGCTAGAAAATGAACAGCAAACCAATCCTAAACCAAGTACAAGAAAAGAAATAACAAGGATTAAAGCAGAAATAAATGACATAGAGAACAAAAAAACAATAGAGAGGATAAATATCACCAAAAGTTGGTTCTTTGAGAAGATCAACAAGATTGACAAGCCCCTAGCTAGACTGACAAAATCAAAAAGAGAGAAGACCCATATAAACAAAATAATGAATGAAAAAGGTGACATAACTGCAGATCCTGAAGAAATTAAAAAAATTATAAGAGGATATTATGAACAACCGTATGGCAACAGACTGGACAATGTAGAAGAAATGGACAATTTCCTGGAAACATATGAACAACCTAGACTGACCAGAGAAGAAATAGAAGACCTCAACCAACCCATCACAAGCAAAGCGATCCAATCAGTCATCAAAAATCTTCCCACAAATAAATGCCCAGGGCCAGATGGCTTCACAGGGGAATTCTACCAAACTTTCCAGAAAGAACTGACACCAATCTTACTCAAACTCTTTCAAAACATTGAAGAAAATGGAACACTACCTAACTAATTTTATGAAGCTAACATCAATCTAATACCAAAACCAGGCAAAGATGCTACAAAAAAGGAAAACTACCGGCCAATCTCCCTAATGAATATAGATGCAAAAATCCTCAACAAAATACTTGCAAATCGAATCCAAAGACACATTAAAAAAATCATACACCATGACCAAGTGGGGTTCATTCCAGGCATGCAAGGATGGTTCAACATAAGAAAAACAATCAATGTATTACAACACATTAACAAGTCAAAAGGGAAAAATCAATTGATCATCTCAATAGATGCTGAAAAAGCATTTGACAAAATCCAACATCCCTTTTTGATAAAAACACTTCAAAAGGTAGGAATTGAAGGAAACTTCCTCAACATGATAAAGAGCATATATGAAAAACCCACAGCCAGCATAGTACTCAATGGTGAGAGACTGAAAGCCTTCCCTCTAAGATCAGGAACAAGACAAGGATGCCCGCTGTCACCACTGTTATTCAACATTGTGCTGGAAGTGCTAGCCAGGGCAATCCGGCAAGACAAAGAAATAAAAGGCATCCAAATTGGAAAAGAAGAAGTAAAACTGTCATTGTTTGCAGATGATATGATCTTATATCTAGAAAACCCTGAGAAATCAACGATACACCTACTAGAGCTAATAAACAAATTTAGCAAAGTAGCGGGATACAAGATTAATGCACATAAGTCAGTAATGTTTCTATATGCTAGAAATGAACAAACTGAAGAGACACTCAAGAAAAAGATACCATTTTCAATAGCAACTAAAAAATCAAGTACCTAGGAATCAACTTAACCAAAGATGTAAAAGACCTATACAAAGAAAACTACATAACTCTACTAAAAGAAATAGAAGGGGACCTTAAAAGATGGAAAAATATTCCATGTTCATGGATAGGAAGGCTAAATGTCATTAAGATGTCAATTCTACCCAAACTCATCTACAGATTCAATGCAATCCCAATCAAAATTCCAACAACCTACTTTGCAGACTTGGAAAAGCTAGTTATCAAATTTATTTGGAAAGGGAAGATGCCTCGAATTGCTAAAGACACTCTAAAAAAGAAAAACGAAGTGGGAGGACTTACACTCCCTGACTTTGAAGCTTATTATAAAGCCACAGTTGCCAAAACAGCATGGTACTGGCACAAAGATAGACATATAGATCAATGGAATCGAATTGAGAATTCAGAGATAGACCCTCAGATCTATGGCCGACTGATCTTTGATAAGGCCCCCAAAGTCACCGAACTGAGCCATAATGGTCTTTTCAACAAATGGGGCTGGGAGAGTTGGATATCCGTATCCAAAAGAATGAAAGAGGACCCCTACCTCACCCCCTACACAAAAATTAACTCAAAATGGACCAAAGATCTCAATATAAAAGAAAGTACCATAAAACTCCTAGAAGATAATGTAGGAAAACATCTTCAAGACCTTGTATTAGGCGGCCACTTCCTAGACTTTACACCCAAAGCACAAGCAACAAAAGAGAAAATAGATAAATGGGAACTCCTCAAGCTTAGAAGTTTCTGCACCTCAAAGGAATTTCTCAAAAAGGTAAAGAGGCAGCCAACTCAATGGGAAAAAATTTTTGGAAACCATGTATCTGACAAAAGACTGATATCTTGCATATACAAAGAAATCCTACAACTCAATGACAATAGTACAGACAGCCCAATTATAAAATGGGCAAAAGATATGAAAAGACAGTTCTCTGAAGAGGAAATACAAATGGCCAAGAAACACATGAAAAAATGTTCAGCTTCACTAGCTATTAGAGAGATGCAAATTAAGACCACAATGAGATACCATCTAACACCGGTTAGAATGGCTGCCATTAAATAAACAGGAAACTACAAATGCTGGAGGGGATGTGGAGAAATTGGAACTCTTATTCATTGTTGGTGGGACTGTATAATGGTTCAGCCACTCTGGAAGTCAGTCTGGCAGTTCCTTAGAAAACTAGATATAGAGCTACCATTCGATCCAGCGATTGCACTTCTCGGTATATACCCGGAAGATCGGAAAGCAGTGACACGAACAGATATCTGCACGCCAATGTTCATAGCAGCATTATTCACAATTGCCAAGAGATGGAAACAACCCAAATGTCCTTCAACAGATGAGTGGATAAATAAAATGTGGTATATACACACGATGGAATACTACGTGGCAGTAAGAAGGAACGATCTGGTGAAACATATGACAACATGGATGAACCTTGAAGACATAATGCTGAGTGAAATAAGCCAGGCACAAAAAGAGAAATATTATATGCTACCACTAATGTGAACTTTGAAAAATGTAAAACAAATGGTTTATAATGTCGAATGTAGGAGAACTAGCAGTAGAGAGCAATTAAGGAAGGAGGAACAATAATCCAAGAAGAACAGATAAGCTATTTAACGTTCTGGGGATGCCCAGAAATGACTATGGTCTGTTAATTTCTGATGGATATAGTAGGAACAAGTTCACAGAAATGTTGCTATATTATGTAACTTTCTTGGGGTAAAGTAGGAACATGTTGGAAGTTAAGCAGTTAACTTAGGTTAGTTGTCTTTTTCTTACCCCCTTGTTATGGTCTCTTTGAAATGTTCTTTTATTGTATGTTTGTTTTCTTTTTAACTTTTTTTTTCATACAGTTGATTTAAAAAAGAAGGGAAAGTTAAAAAAAAAAAAAAAAAAGAAAAACAAGGAAAAAAAAAAAGATGTAGTGCCCCCTTGAGGAGCCTGTGGAGAATGCAGGGGTATTCGCCTACCCCACCTCCATGGTTGCTAACATGACCACAGACATAGGGGACTGGTGGTTTGATGGGTTGAGCCCTCTACCATAAGTTTTACCCTTGGGAAGACGGTTGCTGCAAAGGAGAGGCTAGGCCTCCCTATATTTGTGCCTAAGAGTCTCCTCCTGAATGCCTCTTTGTTGCTCAGATGTGGCCCTCTCTCTCTGGCTATGCCAACTTGAAAGGTGAAATCACTGCCCTCCCCCCTACGTGGGATCAGACACCCAGGGGAGTGAATCTCCCTGGCAACGTGGAATATGACTCCCGGGGAGGAATGTAGACCTGACATCGTGGGACGGAGAACATCTTCTTGACCAAAAGGGGGATGTGAAAGGAAATGAAATAAGCTTCAGTGGCAGAGAGATTCCTAAACGAGCCGAGAGATCACTCTGGTGGGCACTCTTACGCACACTTTAGACAACCCTTTTTAGGTTCTAAAGAATTGGGGTAGCTGGTGGTGGATACCTGAAACTATCAAACTACAACCCAGAACCCATGAATCTCGAAGACAGTTGTATAAAAATGTAGCTTATGAGGGGTGACAATGGGATTGGGAAAGCCATAAGGACCAAACTCCACTTTGTCTAGTTTATGGATGGATGTGTAGAAAGGTAGGGGAAGGAAACAAACAGACAAAGGTACCCAGTGTTCTTTTTTACTTCAATTGCTCTTTTGCACTCTAATTATTATTCTTGTTATTTGTGTGTGTGTGCTAATGAAGGTGTCAGGGATTGATTTAGGTGATGAATGTACAACTATGTAATGGTACTGTAAACAATCGAAAGTGCAATTTGTTTTGTATGACTGCATGGTATGTGAATATATCTCAATAAAATGATGATTAAAAAATAAAATAAAATAAAATAAAATAAAATAAAATAAAATACAGGACTCCCATATACATAGAATTAATTGTACTATTAATTAAAGCCCATGGTTTAGCTTAGGGTTCACTGCGTAGTGTAATTCCATGGATTTAAAAAATTTTTTTTATTCTGTTACCATATACACACTCTAACATTTCCCCTTTTAACCACATTCGGATATATATTTCAGGGCTGTTAACTGCATTCACAATGTTGTACCACCATCATTTTCATTTTAATCATTTCTTTTACTCTGCATCTACTATGACTTAAGCATTCAATTCATGTTAAATTATTTTGCCTTGACCCCAAGAGGCATGGTAAGTTTTCCTAGTTACATCACAAGTATCTGCCTAGCCTCTCCCTAGAATAGTACAAGATAAAAGCCAAACAGGCACTTTCAAGAACTGCTTAGTTTAACCCACCCATCTGCCTCCACCCTCCAGGTCCAGGGCCTCCCACACAGAAGGCTCAGGCTACCCCAGGCTGCTCTAAGCCACCTAAGAGAGAAAGGAGAGGGCCCTGGCTGGTGGCTTTGCATCAGGCCAACTCAATGCTCATCCTACTCTGACTTCATATTTGGATCCCACTAAAGTAACTGCTCTGCTCCTGGTGATGAAGCCAATACCTCTATTTGGCTTCCCACATCTATTTTATTTCTTCTCCTGGGTCCCTGTGTTGGCATCCTGCCCAGCACTTCTCTTCTTCCAAGGCTGTGGTCTGCTCTGCCCACAAGTCCTTCTAAGGACTGGAATCCTACCCCTGAAATACAGATCCGATGGCTGAGTCTTCATTCTCTGCTGCTGTCTGCCCCACTCTCTGCCCACTGCCTGATGAGGGCTCTCCCAGCTTACCCCCAACATGCCCCAACCCATCCCTGCTCACCTACCCCAGGGGGCCCCTGAGCTCTGCCGGGTCCAGAGATGGCAAACTGGCAGCAACAGGCTAGTTTAAATGTTAATGTACCCTGGCAACTGGTAGCTCTTCTGCATGTGTGTTTTTAATTTAAATTAGAGTGCCTTCAGACTAAGCATGCATTTTCCAGTTCTCCAGGGACCTCATAACTCCCTAATGCTATTGAATACATATAAGAAGAAAACCAGCTTTACTGGGTACACATGGTACCCATAGTACCCAGTAAAGCTGGTTCTTGTGTATATATTGTCTCATTCAAGCCTTCCAGCAATCCCAGGTGGGTGACATTACAAAAATCATAGAAATACAACTCTCAAGTGGTATATCCAGATCCACACTATTTCTGCTCTGCCATTAGTGAAGGCACTAGATCTGACCTGTGTTAAGAGGCCCCTCTGCAGCACTATGGAAGAGGGATTAGAATAAAAATGGACCTGGGGCAGGAAAGCAAGTAAACTATTAAAGTTGTCCAGGAGAGAGGTCACGTGGACTTGAACTCAGAGAGTGGCCCTGGGAATGGACGGCAGCTCAGGACTGAACTGACACAGAGCAGAGGTGACCGAGGGAGAGCAGCAAGCTGCAACAGTTAGGGAGGATATGGAAGAAGGGGGAGTTTAGGATGAGTGTCTGAGAGGCTCTCGAGACATCATGGTTAAGATTTTATATATCACAATGAAACTGGCCAAGAAAGAGAGCTGGATGAGAGATGGAGAGCTCTTCAGCCTTTAAGAGTGTTGGGTTAAGCCTCAGGAGTAAAGGAAAAGTGCACAGGGAACAGAAAGCAGGCCCAAGTTTGGAGCACGGCCCCACACCAGTGGACAAGAAGCTCGGAGTCAGGCAGGGAACACCAGAGGCAATCTGAGTAGCACAGCAGGTGTACGGCACCCTCTAAGTAGAGAATGCAAGTGCTGACTCCTCTTGTCAGAAGCTTGACAGAGAGAGAGAGGAAAGAGAGGTGGGGAAGCATGGGGTCTTCTTGTTCAATTGAAGACTGAGCACGTGAGAAAGGAAAAGAAGTCAGTGAAGAGGGAGTGATGGAGGAAATGGGTCTCAGTGGGAGAAGAACTGAATCGAGAGTGTATAGGTAGGGTGGGTCTCTCCCTTTGGTAAGAATGAGAGTGAGCCTTCTCCTTGACAGAGAGAAGCTGTGAGGGAAGTTCCAGGGATGGTCTGAATTGGTGAGGAGGGAAGCTACTGGAGCCCAGGTAGACTGCTTCTGTCAGGTCAAGAAATGAAGTCTGGGGATCTGCTGAAAGTGAGAATGTGTACCCCCAACCCCCACACACACACCTTGCAGAGGGGCGCTCACTGGCCTCTGCCTTGAGGGTGTGGTAGATTGCTGAGTTCCCACCTGCCCAGTCATTAAGCATGGGGTCCACAGTATCTCCAGAGACATTCGGACAGACATTGCTTTTGCTACAGCGTGATCTAAGGATGCGGATACCACTGCCTACCTCCAGACAGCTAGAGGTAAAATATAATCTGGGCAGTCACTCAATTGGACTTTGAATTACTCTCTCAGGACTGGTGAATATTTTCCCTTTATCTCCTCCCTGGTCCCTCTCCCCCACAGCACAGGGCTTGCTGGAGGCGGTCTAGGTCAAGACTACTGTCTGGCCCCCCAACTAAGGTTTTCCTCTGGGCAAAGCAAAAGACTCACGGGGCCTCAGCAGCAGCAGCAGGAACCCACCAGCCTGGTGATGGCTTCCCGGGAACAGCTGCAGACCCTCCGCCCTAGAGCACATTCCTACCCCAACACACACACCACAACACACACACACATATCCACCTGTTACAGCTCTACTCTGGTTGAGCTCCTGCCCCCAGGGGGAACCCAGAGAAAGCCACACCCTGGGCAAAAAAGCTCTCCAGAGATTGGGTCTGCCACTGTTCCCCCTTCCCCTATCTATTAACTCTCAAAATTCCCAGATCAGTGACAATGATGTGGAGCAGCTGTTGCACCTCACCCTCCTGATGGAATGGTTCTTTCACCTTCCGCCTGCACAGATTCCTGGCTCTCTCTAGCCAAGATACCATGGGAAAAGCAGGAATCAGAGTCAGAAGACTAGACCTTAGATCCTCCCCCACTCTTCCCCACATGCTGTGAGATACAACCAGGTAAAGTGGAAGGAATAGCACCTGCCTCTCCTCACAGGAGGTAGTGAGGGGTCATCAAATGAGATGGTGTAAACTGTACAGTGCTCTTCTGATTTCTGAGACTTAAGCAAGTCTTGCTGGCAGTCCAACCTCCCTCTTCTAGTGAGTCCCATGGAGCACATGTCCCTGGCAGCTCATAGCCCAAAGGAGCACATGCCAAATGAATTTGGTGCAATTCAGCAAACACTTGTTTAGGCCTACTCTATGCCAGGCTCCAGGATACAAAAAAGAACAGACACAGGTCTGGCCCTGAGTTTCCTCAGCTGGGAGGAGCCAACATAGTGGGCATCTATCCGTTCATGTGGTGGCCAGTGCAGTCTCCAACAGGGAGCAGGCCCTCTGGGTCCCCTTGCTGACTCCTCATACTGAGCAGAAGATGGTGGATTCAGCTCCCTGAGAAACCAGGATGAGAAGCCTGGAGCAGGGCAACCAGAGACCTTGGAGATCCATGCCCAGCCCTGCCAGGAGCTCAAGGGCTTATTTACAGTTCCGGTGTGTTTCCCGCACTATCTGGGAGATGTGGAGAATAATCCTGCTTTGGCCTGACTCATGAGGTTATGGTAAAGGACAAAATGAGAACAAATGATATGAGCAGTGAGAAACTGCTTTGAAAAGGAAAGAGCTTTACAAACAAGGAATTTTTTTTTCTTTAGGGTCCTCTCAACTAAAGCTGAGATAATCATCCAAAGTTTGTTCATCTAAATGCTGACATGCCTTGCCCACTGCAAGCCTAATGGGACTGAAACAGAGTCAGGAAGGGCATCCAGCTCCCTCACTCTGCAAATCATCTCCACTGAATTTCCCAATCACTATCGTTAGTATTTGCAGGGGATGGGGCCCCATCTCTTGTTCCATCTTCTTTCCACCGCCTTACCACCCACATACAATGGGTACTCAAGTGATGGAAAAACCACCCACCCTACGCCCATTACCACAGACCTCAGTCCAAAGGACCTGGGAAGGCCTCCTCTACCACCTCTCCTCTGGCAGGACTTCCAGGCAGTGGCTCAGACAGGAGGCTTTCTCCTGCCTTTGTCCAAGACCCAGGGACGGACATTCCAGAATCTGAGAATCAACCCATTCCAGAGTCAAAAGCAAAAACAATAACAAAAACAACAAAAAAACTTTTATAGAGTCTAGACATATATCTCCTTCTATCTCACCCATCTCCTGCAGCAATTTCTGTCTCTCGTTCAAATTAAAGTTGGGAGTGGGAGTGTTTAGATGATGAGGTCTTCACCCAAACTATCAATCTTGCTAACACCACTATCTTTGAAAGTGTGTGTATAAGGCAGACAAGACAGCTGCAGTTTTTATTTCAGAGGTTGTAGTAGCTCAGCTTTTCTCTGCCTAAAATTGTCTCTCTCACACACACACAGATCTGTCCTGGTACCTCAACCAATTTATTTGCATTTTATGTCTTCCAGAACCCTTTTAAAATGCAAATATGCCTGGAGGAAGGAACCGTATTCTACTGACCCTAGCCTAGTTCTCATGCAGCACCTGCACCTGATAAATATTTACTGCATTAAACTGGTCGTTAGGTGCCTGTCCTCACAGAGGTCAGAGCCTGGGGGAATGGAAAGTGGGGTGTGCAGAGGAAAGCCTGGGCAGGACGCCTCATCTCACCAACTTCATCACTCGCCTACGGGAGCTCTGCCTGCCTCGGCGCGATAACTGGGTTGTGATGAAAGTAAATCTGAAATAGCCAAATATGGAAACTGCAGGAGCGGTGAAAGTCTGCCACAGCGGCCCAGTGGGGCCAGCAGCAAGAGCGTGGCCCTGATACTCACTGAAAATTCACAGAATCGCCACGACCCTGCAGAGAGGTAACAAGGGGAGACTGGTGTGGAGAGAACCCAAGATTCCACGAATTCTCTGGCTGCCTACGGGTAACTCATTTCACTTCTCTGACACTTGGTTTCTTCCAAGACCCCTCTTCGAGCTCACCTTCTGGGGTCGAACAAGTGCATAGAGGTTTCTATTCGCTCCAATATTAAAGTTTCATTCTGGCGTAGCTCTGGTTGGAAGGGCTTGCAAAGGCGAAGGGAACGCCTAAGGGTGTGGAGGGGAGCAAGGGTTTGCAAGTGCGGATGTGCGGGCATGCCTGAAAGTGATCCTCCACCTGACCTGGTCCCTCCAGACCACAACCGCGCTGCACGGCTCAGGAGTTCGTCTCCGTCCTCACCACACCCCTCCCCTGCTAAGAAAACCCGTTGCAGGCTTCCAAGCCCAGCTTCCACACCAGAGCGCTGCAGCCAGCACCGCATCCAGTCGCCCGTATCAAAAGCCACCTGCCCCGCCGGTCTCCCCTGACCTCGGTCAGGGGACCCGCCAATGTCACGCCCGGCCCCGCGGGCGCCGGCCCCGCCACGCCCGAACTGCCCCCTTCCTCCCCTCCACCCCCCGCGCCCTCCCGGGGACTCGCGGACGCGAGGAGGGCAGGACCCGGGCCCCCGAAGCCCGGCGCGGGGAAGGGGCTGCGGGGAATCTCGGTGCTGCCTCGCTTTCGGTTTCAAAGTAAATGAGACAAACTGAAAAGTAAAAAGAACGAAACTCGGTCTCTTCACCCTAGCCCCAAAGCCGTCAGGCTGAATTCCTGTGGCGCAACCGCCACCTGGGCGGCGACGAGCCAGGACTTACGTTTGGCTGGGCGCAAGGGGGCTCCGCCGCCGCGGCCCGGAGGCGCACGGGTACTTCTCGGCTGCGGCGGGGCGCGCCGCGGACGAAGTTCTCAGCCCTGGGGGCCGCCGCGCGCGAGAGCAGGGCCGGGGTTGGAAGAAGGGGCGGGCTCGGCCAGGGGAGGGGCGGGGACCGGGGCGGGGCCGAGGGGAGCGGTTGTGGGGAGGGGAGGAGAGGGGCGCGGGGGAGGGGCGCCGGCGACGGGAGGGGACGAGCGGACGCGAAGGAAGGTGCTAGGCAGAAGACAGTTACCGAAGCAGGTAGTAATTTGACCTGCCGTTTCCAGACTCACTAATACCTATAAACAAAAATCATTTGGATTTTCCTCAGGTGCTTTTGGATTATACACATCTTGCTTTTTAACCAGGGATAGCCAGTCCCCGCCAATCCTTTCGTATTTGACCCATTAATTCCAAGCCTGAGGTCTGGCTCAAATCAATCCTTCCCCGACATTCCTTTGCCAGCCCTCCTTCCTAGATGTTGAACTAATATTAGCTATCCCTTAGAGTAGTAGAGCTTGCCATTATAGCGAGGGCTTCCCAGACATTTCATCTGATACTCAAAACAACCTTGAGAATTTACAGAGGAGGTATCTGAAGTACAAAGTAGTGCGATGAACTCGCAGTTGCCCAAGGCTAGACACCTAGCAAGTGCCATTAGTTGGAACTTAAATCCATGTCTCCTGGCTCCTATATATAAGCCTTTCATATAACACATTCTCCAAGAGCACATATTATGAAAAGTATTTATATTCTAAATAATTCTCTTCTATGAAGATTTAAAGAGCATGAAGAGCATGGAGTTTGGAACCAAATGGAGCAGAATTCTAATCCTACCTCATTCACTTTTAGTTAGGCAAAGGGAAAGTTCTTTAACTGTCCCCGAGCTTCAATTACTCATCAGGAACAGGGGAGAATAATATCTGCCTTGGAGGTCAACATCTCAGATGTGCACAGGAGCAAGGCAGGAAACCTATAGGAGAGAGGCCAAGGTGGTAGTGATGGTTGCGTGGGCTGGGGGTTTGGAGATCAGGGGAAGGAATTCTGTACCAAGCCTGTCCTAGAGGAGAAGAATTCCAGCCTGTTGTTGCCTGGTCTCCTGTTTTCAACAACAGCCAGAAACCAGATTCCAAACCTTTTAATTTGTGAGCCAGATTAACTACTCCATGGAGGGATGGGTCCTGTGGGCATGAGTTTGGGACTCCAGATTCTCCTCACAGTGATATTGTGAGAATTAAATGAGATGACATTCCTGATAGAACTGACACAAGGTTTGTGCTTAGTGGACTTTGGTTCCTCTGCCTGCTGCACCATACAATACACTTCTCTTTTGGTTGCCTACTTGTGCCTGCTTTCTAATTACTCTCACAGCATAATACAAGTCAATATGTTTTTAAGATGTTATATCTATTTTCACCAGCTAGAAACGTCAATGCCCAGTATGAATACATGCAGGGATGCTCAGGGCCCCTGGTATTTTCACTGTCTCTTCCCCACCAACTGAATCAAGTCATCAATTTGTTCCAGGCATGATACCCAAACTTTAAATATGTGGAATCAGAAGCTGGGATAGATGGTGAATCTTTAGATTGTTGGGAAGTGGGGGACCAAGACTCTAGGGCTAGGAGTCTAAGTGGGGAGGTAGAGGAATTTTAGTCAGGATCAAGGACATGTTCCCAGTTCCCCTTGTTGATCAGAGAATCTTAGGCAGGGCATCTGAGAGAACAGAGAATAAAAACCCTGGGACACAGCCCAGTTTGATGGAGGAGACATGACCCCTTCCTTAAGGATCTTGAAGGTGGATGAGAAGGACAGGACATAGATGTACATATAAACCAACATGAAATCCTTGCAAATGATAACTAACATTTATTAAGTCTTATTATTATATGCCAGGTACTATTCTGAATGCTTTATTTCTATTAACCCACTTAATCATCAGTCCTATTTGATAGATGAGAAAACTCATCTATTGAATGACTTCTCCAAGATTGCAAAACTCTTTGTTTGGGAGAAATGGGATTTGAACCTCAAGAGTCTGGTACTTGTGCTTTTTGCCACTACATCAACCTGCCCTTCAAAGAAATGGCTGGGGTGTGAATTCAAACAAAGCAGCTTCAAGAAGGAGACAAATTTTAGCAGAGTTACTGTTTTTAAATTATTTTGCATTAAATTCCACATTAGATTTAACAGTGTGTTGTTATAAACAGAATTCAGTCTTCAAACTAAATTTGCCTACAAAATACAGGAAGGATTGGACTATATGCTGAATTTTCACACAGAAGAAAAGGGTTAACCCTTTTATCTATCACCTCTAAAGGCCCTACGATTGCCTCAGACTTGAGAGGGACCTGGGTGATTAATTTGCTGTCCTGGCTGTCAGGGGAAACATGGTGCTGATGGAAAGGTGAGGATGCCCTCTACAGGAATAGTAGACAAATGCATTATCTCCGTCAGACTGCTCTTCTGGGACAAGACTGACCAATCTGGTGGTTTAGAGCAGGGTAGAACAGTCATATCTAGAGACCAGTCATCACCTAAACACCAGTGAGATCAGACAAGGAAGAAAAACCCACTCATTGGGCCTTAGAGTGCACCCCTAACTTCCATTGCAAGTTACAATGGAAAGTCTTTGCCCATGATGGAACCACACATGGAAAGTGTTATGTAGCAGCAAACCACTCCCAGGCAAAAACAAAACCTCAGGGCCCCAGAGAATGTTCAGTTGCTCACTAAGTAGGTACTGCACGGAGAGAATAAATGAATGAATGCCTATAGTTTTTCTGTACTTAATTTCTTGAGCCACTGAAATATGGTCCCTTTGCTTTCATCAAATAATCATTACTCCAGCTCTTCCTGTCTGTGTGCTGACCACATAAGAGAATCAGGACCATAGGGGATTTTCAGCCAGGCATGATGTAAATTAAAAACAACAACAACAACACTCCTTTTCCAAAGGGGTCTATTCATGTGCATCCAGCAGCTGCATCCTAGTTAGGAGCTCAAGAAAGACCTATCTTTCTTATTTTCTTCCTTGCTTCACTCTATTCTTCTCTACTGTGAGTAGGATCAATACCAATTTGAAAAAAGCATGCCTATGCTGTGCCTGTGGCCCTGTGTTGTGTTTGCTCCAAGGGGTTCTCCCTGCCCCCCAGCATACACACATGTACATACAGACACGCAGACACACACATACACACACCCATCTCTGTTCATGGTCTTATTATCTGACAGCCTTTTGGTTGGAGAAATGAGATTTTTATTATTTTAAACTTTGGCTTGATCTCTTTATTATATGCCTAGTTAACTGTGGATTCCGTCTATTTTAAGAGTTCCTTTCATAAGATTCACGCATGCCATTCCCATCAGTGTTTTGAAAAACATTTTAATGTATTAATTCTGTATTGTCACTGTAAAGCATTAAATATAAATTTTAACTGTTATTAGCCTTCAGAAAACATAAAGTAAGATCATGGGTTTGACTGGCATAATTTGGATTTGTTAGATTTTGTAATAGGTTGATTAACAAGGAAGACCATTTATTCGATTTATCTTCATTTTGAGAATGGTGCCTACTCTATATGGAGAGATTCCAAACAATGCTCATGTAACCCTGGTAAGCCACATCCTCTCCATTTCACAGAGAACAGGACAGAAGTATTAGGAAGGAAAGATATAACCTCAGGAAGGGCCCATCCGTCTTGGGCAAAATTGACAACGCTCAAATATCTTTGACTCAGACCCCACCTCAGTGTTCCATGACCTTGCCCCCTCCACCTCTGACATCTTGTGTTATCTTCTGTAGGCACAGTGAAAACCCCACATTGTGGTATCCTATCTGAGAATACTGTATCGATTGGGCAGCCCCTTGTGTTCCATTCTTGTTCCTTTATTCTTCAACAACTTACTGAGTCATGCTATCAATATCATAAAATTCACCCAATCAATGAATTTTAGTAAATGTATACCATTGTGCCACCATAACCACAACGAAATTTTAGAACAAATCCGTCACCTCATAAATCACCTTGTGTGCATTTGCAGTCAATCTCTACTCTCAGTTGTGGCCTTAGGCAACCTCAGATCTGCTTTATGTCTCTATTAGTTTTGCACTTCCTGGAAAATTTATATAAATATAGTATTTTGTGTCTAATACCTTTCAATTGCAAATATTTTGAGATTCATCCATTTTGTGGCATATATAAATCCTTTTTGTTTATAGTATTGCATTGTATAGATACAGTACATTTTGTTTATTCATTCACCACCAGCTGGACATTTGTATTATTTCCATTTTTTGGTCATTATGAATAGTGCTGCTATGAAATTTAAATGTGACTTTTTATGTGTGACCATATATTCTCATTTCTCGTCAGGTACTACCTAGGATTGCGAATCACTGGGTCATATTTTAAGCACAGAGTTCAGAGTTATTTTAAATAAATTGCCAATTTCCAAAACTGGCTGCCATCATATTACATTTTTACCAGCCATGTGAGAGGTTCCAGTTTCTCCACATCCCTGATAACACTTGGTATTGTCAATCTTTTTTTTTTTTTTTTGAAGTTTTGTTTGTTTAATACATCTATAGAGAATGCATATACAAAGAATTGAGACATGAGAAAGCCTAGTTTCAATAATAATGAATCTACAAGAATTAGGATTTGGGGAAGGAGGAAAGATTATATGCTGGTTTGAATCCATTATGTCCACCACAAAAGCCATGTTCCGTTTTTTTAAATATTACCTCATAAGTTTTATTAATGGTAAAATGTTTGCATTTATTTTAAAAAGCTTGGCTCTTGCTAAACATATATTTTAACAAAAGCTAATAATAACAAGAATTATTTGACATAAACCCACATTCACAAACAAGACTAATATTTAATCCAACAGTGAAAGATTGAAAACACTGGAAAAAGTACAAAGCAAAACACTGCTATGAGTCAATAAAATTGCTTTCTATTACTTGGTAGACTGCATTGAATGGCACAAGCATAAGGGAACTTAGCAGAAGTCTTAATTAATTTACTGGCATTCTCTATGAGAGGATAAAAGGCAGAGACATTTTGAAGAGAGCTCAGAGAGATGCTTAGAGAGGAAACACTAAGAGCTGACACGGACCCAGACATTTGGAGATGCTAAGCTAAGAGATGAAGCCCAGAGTTTGCCCTGGAGAAACTGAGTAAGAACCCACAGATGCTTATGGAGAAGCTACTGGAATCAGAAGTTGAAAGCAACACAACTTTGGAGCATAGGACCAGCAGATGCCAGCCACGTTCCTTCCAAGCTGACAGAGGTGTTCTGGACACCATTGGCCTTTCTTCAGTAAAGGTATCCTTTTGTTGATGCCTTAGTTTGGACACTCTTATGGCCTTAGAACTGTACATTTGTGAACTAATAAACCCCCATTGTAAAAGCCAATCCATTTCTGGCATTTTGCATTCTGGCAGCTCTAGCAACCCCAGAACAGAGTACCTAAACAAAAAAAAAAAAAAAAAAAAAAAAAAAAAAGGAACTGTAACCAAATAAGCTAATAAAATCCCTGTTACACATTTATGAAAGTCTTCATAAAACTCCTTCCATGATTTTTATTGCACTAGAGAGCCTCAACTGGCTGCTCTAGTAGTTCCTCATACACAAAATAGAAATAAGGGGATTCCCCTTACTGTCTCCATGTTGTTAAATGTTTTCCCACCCCACCCTCACCCCCAGCTTCTTAATGAAGCGAGCCTCCATCCCCATCACTTGAAAGAGGATGTGAATTATTCCATAAACACCTGGCTTTTAGCACCACCCCCATATTTCCTGTAGATACCAGGTCTTCAGTCGTGTTCTAGGAACATCATATCATATACTATTAAGTCGTACATCTATGCTAAGCATATTAGACAATGACTGATGGAACATTTTTTAAAAATTATTACTCAATCCATTTAGTGTATTTAAAAAGGTATAACACTTTTCTTCATTTATCAGTAAAAGAAGTTAGAAATTAACTTTAAAAAAATTCAGCAAATGGCAAACAAATTCCCTTGGAAGTCACAGTCACATATATAGTGCATCCCCAAAAAGAGGAGGGACAAGATAGTTTCCACCCACTTTCGTGAGTTTCATCAAATACTGAACCTATTCAAGGATGGACAGAAAGGCAACTTTCTAAAAGGAGTATGTTATTAAATGAGGCATTTACTGTACTCCTTTCTAATAGCACCATGTGGGGAACATGTTTTCTAAATTAGATCTAGGAAGTGGAATGTGGAATCAATCCATCCTGCTCCCCTTAAGGGCTGTCCACCACTGGTTAATGAATTAAAAGACAAGGCTAAATAAAAATAGCCCCCCACCTCCCTTAAGTTCCCTTCACTCCCCCATAAAGAGGGAAAGAAAGAAAGGAAAAACCACACTAAGATGTTGCAGATTACTCTCCAGAGTGGAACCAGGGAGCAGCTTCCACAATTCAAGTTTGTCTGTTACAGTCATCACATGCATGCCTTGCTTTTAACAACAAAAATTTTTTTGAAACAAGAAAACAAAAAGTAGTGCTGATAACTTTTCTGATGATATACAATTATTCAAAATTAATTAGTATTGGGAAGGGGGGAGGAGGGCCATACCTATGGGCCTTGTCTCACATAAGTACATGTGGTTAGTTGCAGGGCATTTGTCATTATTGCAGAAATGAATTTTAATTAATTTTTAGTTTGATTTAGACATTGCTTTTAGTATGATGCTGGCACCAGCTGTGCAGAAGGGGCTCTGGAGAGATGTTCCTAGCAGCACGCACCTGGGGTTCTCCTTAGGTTCTGGAGGCTCCAGGGCAGCCAATATTGCTTCATCAGAAATATTCTTTAGGCCTTCCTGTGTGAGTGCAGAACACTCCACATATTTGACAACTTTCAGGTCATGGGCCAGCTTTTCAGCAGTCTGAGTGATAGGCCTCTGTTTGTTCTTGGCAAGTTTCTCATCTCTGAGATCAATTTGGATCCCAACAAGGAAGAAAGGAGTCTGAACAGTGGCAAGTTATCTCAGGTACTCACTTTTCTTTCACATTTTCAGATGAGGATGGGAGACCACTGAAAAGCAAACTAGAAATACATCTGTTTGTGGATAACCCAGCAATCTTAATCCGTCATAATTCTTTTGTCCTGTGGTATCAAGAGTATATGACTCTCCACCAATTATAACTGTGACTGCATAGTTATCAAAAACAGTGCATATTCAGATGGAAATGTGTTTGTTGTGTAGGATATCAGGAGACATATTTTATCAATGACACCATCACCCACAACAACATACTTAATTGTCTGTATTGCTGAAATAGCTTTTTATATACTTTAAATACTTCAAATTTGATGTTAACCTCAGTTTCTCCACTGGGACGTTGGCAGCAGTTTTAAACTCACTTATTAGTTCTTTTAGGTTTTTAGAGGTTTCTTAGGATGCCAGATAATGTCATCTTCAAATAAGACACTTTCAGTTCTTCCTTTCTGATCTTTATGCATTTAATTTTTTTCTTGCCTTATTGCACTGGCTAGAACTGGCAGTAAAATCTTGAATAGAAATGGTAAGAGCAGAAATCCTTGTGTTGGTCCCAATCTTAGGGGAAAGCGTTAAGTGTGGTGTTACCTCTAGACTTCTTGTAGACGCTCTTTATCAAGTTGAGGAAGTTCCCTTATATTCCAACTTTTCTGAGAGTTTTTTGTTGTTGTTGTTTTTTAATCATGAATGGGTTTGGGACTTTGTCAAATGTGTTTTCTATGTCTACCAAGGTGATTGCATGGCTTCTGTCCTTTATTCTATTAATATGATGATTACAGTGATTCTCAACTGGTGGTGATTTTGCTCCCCAATGGATATCTGACAATGTCTGGAGACATTTTTGACTGTCAAACTGGGTGTGGGGATGGTGGGGGTGTAGTTAGTGCTATTGGCATCTAGTGGGTAGAAGCTAGGGATGCTGCTAAATATCCTACAATGGACAAAAAAATTAACTAGTACAGATTGTCAATAGTGCCAAGGTTGAGAAAACTTAATGTATTACATTTGTTGATTTTCAGATGTTAAACCAAATGTGCATTCTTGATATAACCACCACAGAGTAATGTTGTATAATCCTTTTTTAATGGTGCTGGATTTGATTTGCTAATATTTTGTTAAGGATTTTTGCATCTCTGTTCATGAGAGATACTGGTCTGAAAATTTCTTTTCTTGTGATGTCTTTGTCTGGCTTTGAATCAGAGTAATACTGTTCTCATTGAATGAGTGGGGAAGTGTTCCTTCCTCTTGTATTTTCTGAAAGAGTTTGTTTAGGCTTACTATTATTTCCTCCTCAGAGAATTCACTGGTGAAGCTATCTGGGCCAGGACTTTTCTACATTTGATTTTTTAAAAAATTAGGACAGTTATTGGTTTACAGAAATATTATGCAGATAATAGAGTTCCCATACAGTCCCCCTCATGCAGTTTTCCTTATTATTAGCACTTTGGATTAATGTGGGACCTTTATTACAATTGATGAGACAGTATTATTATAATAATCTCTTAACTATGGTCCACAGTTTGCATTAGGGTTCACTATTTGTGCTGTATAGTTCTGTGAATTTTCTTTTTAAATTTTATTCTAGGAACATTATACAACCTAAAATTTCCCCTCTTGACCACATTCAAATATATAATTCAGTGGTGTTAATTACATTCCCAAAGTTGTGCTACCACCACCACTACCCATTACTAAAACTTTTCTATCACTCCAAACAGAAATTCTGTACCAATTAAGCATTAATTTCCCATACCCTACCCCAACCCCAGCCCCTGGTAACCTGTATTCTAGTTTCTAAGAATTTGCTTATTTAAATTATATCATATCAGTGAGATATGGTATTTGTACTTTTGTGTCTGGATTAGTTTAATCAACATGATGTCTTCAAGATTCATCCATGTTGTTGCATGCATCAGAACTTCATTCCTTTTTATGACTGAATAATATTCCATCATATGCATATACCATGTTTTCTTTATCCATTCATCTGCTGGTGGACATTTGGGTTGCTCCTCTCTTGACAGTTGTGAACAATGCTGCTATGAACATCGGTATGCAAATATCTGTTCAAATCCTGGTTTCAATTCTTTTGGGCATAAACCTAGAAGTGGGATTGCCAAGTCACAGAGTAAACGTAAAAATACTAAACTTTCTGAGAAACTGCCAAATTGCTTTCCACAGCGACAGCACCATTTTACATTCCCACCAACAGCGAACGAGGGTTGCTATTTCTCCACATCCTCTCCAACACTTCTTTTGTTGTTTTTTTTTAAATAGTAGCCATTCTAGTGGGTGTCGTCATGTGATTTTAAATTGCAAATCAGTTTCTTTACCTGTTTCACATTTTCTGTTTCTTTCTGAGAGTTTTGGTAGGAATTTGTCCATTTCATAAGTTTCCAAATTTGTTGATGAAATATTAATATTCCTTTATTTTCTGTAGGCTACATAGTAATGTCCCCGCTTTAATTCTAGATTTTTACTTTAATTCTAGATCATTCTATCTAAAGGTTTTTCAATATTGTTGATCTTTTCAAAAGCAACTTCTGGTGTTAGTGATTTTCTCTATTGTTTTCTTAACATCTACTTCATTTATTTCCACTCTGATCTTTTTTTCTTTTTTCTTTTTTTGCTTACATTGAGTTGGGTTTACTCTTCCCTTTATAGTTTTTTAAGACAGAAGCTTAGATTGATTTTAGATCTATCTTCCTATTTAATATAAATTCTTAAAGCTATAAATTTCCAGGAACCACCTTTGCTGCATCCTATAAATTTTGATATATTGTTTTCACTTACATTAAAGATATTTTCTAATTTCCCTTGTGATTACTTTTTTTTGACCCATAGGTCATTTAGAAGTGTGTTAATTTCCAAATATTTGGGGATTTCCCAGATTTCTTTCTGTTGATTTCTAATTTAATTCCATTGTACACATGAGAAAATACTTTGGATGATTTGAATCATTTTACATTTATTAAAACTTGTTTATGGCACAGAATATGGTCATTACTGGATATATTTCATGTGCACATAAAAAAGTTTATTTTTGCTGTTTTGGGATGGAAAGATCTATAAATTTCAAATAGGTAAAAGTGGTTCAAGTCTTGTATATTCTTACTGATTTTTGGTCTACATGTTCTAGGAATTATTGAGAGATGGGTGTTATTATCTCTGACTATACTGGTGGATTTGCCTATTTCTTCTTGGAGTTCTGTCAGGAATCCTCTTCATGAACTGACATGTTTTTGATTATCACATGATCAACTTTATCCCTGATATTTACTTTGGAATCTACTTTGTTTGATAGGAATATAGTCATTTCAACTTTTTGATTTATGTTAACATGTTACATATTTATCCATTGTATTAGTTAGTTATTGCTGTACAACAAATTATCCGAAAACTTAGCAGCTCAGTAAAAACATTCTATCAGTTTCTGTGGGTAAGGAATCTGGGCATGGCTTGACTGAGTCTCTGTTTTATGGTCTGTCATAGGCTACAGTCAAGGTATCGGCGGGACTGTAGTCATCTTAAGGACCAACCAGGGAAGGATCCATTTACAAATGCACATGGGGGAGGATTCAGTTCCTTGCAGGTTGTTGAATTGAGAGCCTCAGTTCTCTGCTGGCTGTTGGCTGGAGGCTGCACTCAGCTCCAACATGGTAACTTGCTTCATCAAAGCATGAAAGCAGAGAAGGATCCATAAGTCTGCCAGCAAGATGGAAATCCCAATCTTATGTAACCTAATCACAGAAGTGACATCCCATCACATTTGCTGTATTCTATCAGTTAGAAGCAAGTCACCAAGTCCAGCCCACACTGAAGGGAAGGAGATTACACAAGGGCATGTACCTAGGAGGTAAAAATCATTGAGAGTTGTTCCCCAAACCTGGACTGTAATTTTATATTATTATGGGATTCTTCTGAGAAAGTAACTTTTCCAGCTTTACTTTTTGCCCTTACGGAGTTGGGAGGTTCCTTAATGCTGTATGGTTTTGTCATAAATCTGTTCCCATTTGCTGGTAGCACCTCTCCTGGCTTTCCAGTATGGCTAAGGATTATTTTGGTTTTCATGTTTCCTGTCATCCTGGCAAGATTTGGGGAAGGAAGAAAAGTAAAGAAGCATATTCAATTTGCCATTTTGAACTGAAATTCTTTTTGCATTGTATTTTGAAATTCTAAAAATGTTCTCCAATATACATTTTCCTTCTAAGTAGGCTGGGAAGGAGTAGAGCATGTAAAAACCTCTAATATACATAGGACAGGTATCATTTTCCCCATTTTAAAGGTGAGGAAACTGAAGCTCAGAGAGATTAAGTAACTTGCTCAGTGGGGCTGTTATTAGTTTGTCATCTTTTTTATTATTTGGAGATGGAGGCATCTTTAAGAACTGGCTTATGCAGTTTCATCACTAATATTTTTCATGAGGACATTTATTAAAAGTCATAACCAGTTTCATGATAACATGAAGGAAAAAAGAGTTATTGTTTTAAAGGTAGGGGTGCACCTCTCTGCACATATAAGCCAAATTACAAGGCTGTCTCAGTGATTCTGATTTTCTTTAAAGTTCTCTTTTGGAAAGCTGAAGAATCAACATGTCAACAAAAATGATCTTGGGGTAAAGGCCCCTTTAAGCCAAATCCTGCCAAGTAAGAGAGCTGTTCTGGGCAGTAAGTGAGACATAAACTTCAAGAGATGGCTGTGTTATGGTTATTATTCAGTATCTTCTTAGTTACTGGTAATTTTTCCTTATATGTTTAAATAAGATTAAATCATACAGAATAAAAATTTAACTTTTCTTAAAATAATCCAAAGGAAAAAAGACATTACAAAAAGCCTTCCAAGACTTTATGTCATTTACATTGTGAAGACTGCTCCAAAATACCTCCACTTGACACCCCCAACATCTTTTCCTTAGAGACCCTAAGCACACAAGTTCCTGCTTTAGGATTCTAAAGTTTAGTAAGTCACCAAATTGTAAATACTTATTCCCTTATCAAGATAATAGACAATAGTCTACTTTAAATTAGGGTAATGACAATTTGCAAACATCTAGATCCAACATGAATTTGTCTTCACTGTTTTGCCCTTAAGTGTATAGAATTTAAGAGAGTAGGAAAAGGCAGACGGGGCAACTTGGCTTTTTTTCCTGCTGTGAGTGGCTGATTGAGCAGTCACTGAAATGGGCCTATTTTTTCCTAAGAGAAGCAGTTTACGTACTTCCATAAAACAGCTGTCAGAAAATGAGATCAAGCTTCTCATAAACATTATCTAATAGAATATAACAGGGTTTCTCAAACCTAATTCTTTCTGCAATTATTTATTCTACTATCTTCTTATGAATTGTCTAAGTTGATAAACTAATATGTATATTAGGTTTTTTCCCTTATGTTTCCCGTCCTTAGAAAGTATTCATCATCTATTTTGGGGAAGCAAAAAGAAATTTTGCTTAGAGTTGTAAAATCAGGTTGTTATTCTTTTTGAGACAACTCTGATACTCCAGTGTTAACCAGTCAGCAGTTATTAATATTTATGACTAATATTCTTTTAATAAATACAACTTATTTAATAACTAAACTTGGTACTTCAACCAAAGTACTTGCCACATTTCTTAATATTTTTGAAAATCATGACTGTCACATTCTTTGCTTGCTCATGTTTATTCCTTAAAATAATGTAGGCCTATATTAAGATGGCATTTTACATTCTCTCATCTGTATTTACATTCTCTTTTACTACTTAAGTACAAGCTTATTAAGAAGTTTTTTCTCATAACTTACCTTTACCTCCATCCAGATTACACTAGAATTAAATCATATAGAACAAATATTTTTCATTAAACTTACCAGATGTGCCAACATTGTGATTTATTTTTAGTTATGTAATTTAAAAAAAAAAAAAAAACAGTTGGGTGCAGATTTCTCAAAAAGGATAAATCTGAAATTAATAAAAATGATCATTAGAAGATTTCTAGGTTCTGCCTGTTTATAAAAATCAATATTCAGAATTTCACAGTGAAGAGGTCCTGAATTCCACATACAGCATGAAATTATATAAAAATAGAACACACAGACATCTTTAAATCTTTAATCCTTTGATTAAGCAGCAAGCATATCACTCTTCCAGGCCAAACACTGCTTAAACAAAAAAGAAAAATGACGTGCAAGATATTTACAAAATATGCAAAGCACACGATAAAGACATCTCACTATACATGTCATATTACTAACAAAGCTAAGATTTTTCTACTGTGTGCTCTCATGAATGCAAACAAAATTACAGCACATCCCTCAGATGCAGCACCTTGGCCAATGTCTGGGAAAGAAGAGATTTTAAATGGATTACAATATACTGAGCAGCTGGACAGATGCTAGTGCTGACCAACCTGACTGACATATCCCACATACTGTATACTGAAGTTCTATTGACAAAGGACAAGACAACAAAAGCTGTAAAGATATTGTATGCACATATGCAAGACTTGATCTAAGTACTTATAAAACTGCTTTAGATAATATCTTTTAAGATAGATAACTGTTCACTGTGGCATTTAAAGTAAAAATAAGTACAAATAAGAATTTTAAATCAGTTAGATTTTATCTGATTACAATCCAGGGCCAAGGATTACTTGAGATGATCTAAGGAGAAAAAAAAAGTACCCATGTTGGAAAAAGAGTTTTAGATTATGCCAGAACTTAAAGTCCTTATGGAAAATTCTGAATTAAAACTAATCAACAAATTTACATATCCAGCTCTGTAATGCTTTAGAACCAAAGGTAGAGACTATTTCTCCAAAATTTTGGGAAAACATGACCTCTCAAAACATAAATTAAGGCCTCTGACATTGACCATTTCTTGATGGAATTCTAAATGTAATAAGAATGTAAACGTACGTTTAGCCTTATGTTCCACTAGTATAGTAATCTAAGTTGATCTGTCCCTTTGCACAAATCAAGATTCCAATAAGAAATCGTTATATCAAAAATATCAGTAACACATTGCTGAAATACTATCACTTGTAAAATATTCTTTGTTGGTGCTTAATAAGTTGAATTGGGAAGACTTTTAATGTCTTTTTTGTTTCTTTATAAAGAGGGATCTCATCATTTTTAGTTAACAGCACAATTGTGACAATATACTGATACATCTTTAGATAACACAGAACAAATTCTTCATTTTATTTTCTGAAATAATATTGATGACCTAACCCTAAACCAAACCCACAAGTACAGGTCAGCTGCAAGGAATATACAAATGCATCCAAATAGTACAATAGAGATTTACCATGAAAACACATTTTATATTAAGCAGAGACCATATTAATAAGTATGAGGGCAATTTTAAGTTCAGAAAAACCTAAACACAAAAAGGGTACTGCAAATAAATGCTTCCATAACCACCATCTACACAGAACTATAAAATGTACTTCAAAGTTCCCAAGTTAAGTAACTACTAATTAAAAGCACATAGCATTTATAAACATAAAAAAAAAGAATTCAAAATTAACTCCACTTTCAAGGAACTTAAACAAAGACACTGTACTTCAACACATTAAGTCCTTGTTTGTATGTAAAATTATTATTCCAATCCTGTTATTACTGATGATAGGACAATGACCTCTAAACAAGGACACTACACTAAGACCCTAAATGAGATATTAAAGGGTTAACAGATTCAGTACATTCTTTGTGGTTTTGTATAATTGCTTTGCAATTGATTAAACTGCTTTTTCTTTTAAAGGAATACATTAAAATTCCTTTAGAAAAAAGCAACATCTTTTGAAAAAAGGAATATGCAGCTATAATTTCTTAAATATGCATTAAAGTATATGCATAAAGTAAATGAACATATGTCAAAATCTGAAAAGCAGGCTATTTATTCTTGCACTCCTAACATAGGAAGAGGTTTATTTAAAAAAAATTTAAATTAAAGAAAGAAGGTCAAATATCCTTAAGACACAGAGTTATCACAATTCCTAAATCAATACTCCTACACTAACAGCCTTGACTATTAGAGGCTAGAATATAAAGAACTTTAATAAAATAAATACAGTAAAAACAAAACAAACAAAACTTGGTATATAGAATACTTAATCTTTTTTTTTTTTTCTTATGAGATCACATCGCTGAATGTATATTCTAGGAGGCTAACTGGAGGCTTTCTGTTGTATTTTAGTCTAGTGAACTGAAAAATTCTAAGCCATCCACATATGCTATTCCACCGCCACAGAACTAGTTTGCAGTCTCAGTGTCTAGCAAGGATTATCCTTTCCTCTCTTTTACATCAGTCAGATGAATATTGGTATGACGGGGAGAAAAGTTACTGCAACTCCGTCCAATTTAATTTTTAGTGCAGTGAGGACTGTGAATCTGTCTGAATTCCAATAAGTGATGGTGGCTGTTGACTACCAACTGCGGACAACACCGGTCTTGGGTTTAGACGGGGTGGCATAGAATTAGCAGGGCGAATGAGAGGTGGTGGAGGCTGATTTAACGTTGGCCGGGGCTGGATGAACCGAGCCTGCTGTTGGAGTGGAGGAGGCTGCCGGTGAAGAGCAGGGGCAGCAGGCAGTGTTGGACGAAGAAGTGGTGGAGGCTGGTTCAGAGTGGCAATGGGGGCAGATGGTGTTGGAGTGGATGATGGGGCAGGAGGTGATGGACCCAGAGTCCGAGGAGCCTGTGGGGTCTGTGCCTAGAGGTGAGGAAACAAAAATACATGTGTGAGATGATGGTTCCAAATGCACTTAATACAATATAGTTTGGGCTGTCACAGGAAAAACAAAACAAATCAAAACAAAACAAAACATAACACCAGTGTTTATTGGAAGCACAAGCTTCTTTTATTTTAAACATTAAAACAAAACAAAAACCAAAAACCAAAAAAGCAACGAGGCTACCAAACAGGCATCTTTATTAGTAAACAGCTTAACACTGGAAATAAAAATAAGACTATGAAAGAACAATACACTCTCCATTCTTCTAGTAACAGAACTTTGCATGTCATTATGACTTAAGAGTCACGAGAAATGCACCACTGATTAAGTGTATTGTCAACCTTTCATGCTGTCCTCTGACAAATTAACCTTACAGAACACCATAGGAAATGGTGATTCCTCAACTCATATTAGCTCAAATTCCATACACAAACACACCTCCTCTTCTTCATCAGTGCTCTTCCCTGATGGCACATTAGAAGCACTTTTTGTCTCCTCCCCTAAAGTAGAAGCATCACCATTAGAAGCCTGGGTTCCTTGTTCTGCTTCCCACTCCTGCAATACCTCCTCTAAGTTAAACCGACGCCTGTAGTTTACAAAGAAGTTCTTCACTTGGCCAACAGTCTTGTTGCCAATTACATCTGCAATAGCTTGAAAATCTTTACCATATTTGCGGACACCTGGAAGGCAAAGTAAATAATACACCTGTGAAGGATCAATAAGGAGAGCTGTGTGTACTAAACATCATGCACACACAAAAGATACCAGCAATGAAAATCCTTTCTGATAAACTTTGCTCATTTCTCAATTCTGAGATAGAGGCTAAGATATCAGGGTCACAGGATGAAAACTATCAATTGTGTCATTTCATTGAGCCAGCTACTTGCCTTCTACTGAACAATCAGAAACTTACCATTTTTTACATACTCAGTTATTTTCTCCAATCCTCTCTTGAACTCTCAAATACAGTCCATTTATTGTAAAGCATTGAATTCTTTGTTCCATCCTCAATTCCACATTCATTTATTTCCCTAGTAGCCAGTCACCTAAATTTGAGCAACACCGTTTGTAAACAAAACTGGATGGGAATGAGCTTTCTCTTTTATCCCCTCCATGGACTTAGTGAGCAGTCTTAAGATTCCCCCATTAAGGAAAGCATTTTAATTTTGGTTTTCATGCTAATGTCAAAATAAATACTTGCCAATCCCACCAGGGTACCAAGGAATAGAAAAGAGATAGAAACTTTAATGTAAAGAGCAAGAGAATCATCACAATCTAATGGATAAAAAAATGGAAGATAGTCTTCAGAGTTAGATTTTAACTCATCTAATAGTTCTAAAGGATTGTATGTATGAAAGATTTTTTTTTTTTGAAGGATTCTTAAGGTTACACTAGTGACTACTTGTAGAATACTCGTTTTGCTCAACATCACTACCTTAAAATCTAAGAAGTTTTATTTTATAAAGCTTTATTATAATAAAGGTAACAACTGATTTATGAACTTGAGGCTACCAATTTTCCTGCAGAATTTAAAAAAAATCAGATATTGCGCCAAAGGAAATTCTAAAAATAGTTCACTAACTTACTCTAGAAAGAGATGCACTTAGTACAAAATATAAAAGTTGTGAGAAATTTTTATTTTAAAATTTGATAGCTTCTTTTTAAAAATCAGAAAAACTGTAACTCATTAATGAAAGAGATAAGAAAGGAGACAAAAATACTGATGCTTATGATAGTGAAGTCTGTAACTCAACCTAAGCAGATAAATATACGGGGCTTTAAATAAATAACAAGCACATAATCACAGATGAGAAAATAATATAAGAATATGTTAATACCCCAGCAGAAATGCTATCTATATTCTTACTGATACCAATTGGCACAAAATACTGATCACCTTAAAAACACCATACTAATGGAGAGTTTTTAGTTTATTTGCTATATTTATTTGCTCTGTCCGCAAAGGGAAACGCATATAGATGACAATTAGGCAATGATCCTTAAACATTGTTTATAATGCTTTATCAACATAGAGGAATTTATATTCTCTTTAAACCCATGAACTGATTTCCAGTTTAGACTTCATACTTAAGTATGAATTATAATGGTGACTAGGTTCCACTGAGGGTTTATTTGGCAATAAAAATCCAGGGTCATTTCATAGGAGTTATTGTTAGCATATTCAAGTAATTTTCTATTCCCTAGAATTTAGAAAATAGAAATGCTTTTAAAAAGTTTCTGGGCCTTTTTAAAAAAAATAAAATTTGAGGCACTGAAGAATAACTATGAGTTAGAAACCAGACACACTGTTCTATTCCTCATTTGCATAGGGATACTTAATTTGCATTCTAGAAACGGCCAAACCTAATGAATACATAAATTTATAAATGAAAACCTTAAGTATAGGATCAGATTTTCTGTATTTCCCAGGAAGAACTCACATTAGGACTAACTCTGGCTACAAGTCTGAAGATATTATAATCCTCAGAACAACTATATGTTTAACAAAATATAATCCAAAATCTACCACTAAGTTGTCCCAAAGTCTGATTCCACTACATAACTACTCCCTCTTTTGATTCTCTTCTTCTCTTCCACTGTATTTTCTCTTATTCAATGGCCTTTACCTTGTCACCAATATTGTTACATTTCCAAAATTATAGACCCCAAACCCAGAACTACTTCCCATAGGAACTTTAGCTTTTCCAGAGACCCTGGATGTCAAGGCCTTTTCCCAGGTCACCTAGGTTCTGAATCAAATGTCTGTATGTTTATTAACTCATTTATATCTGTACTGTAACATCTACCTTGCAAAATCTTAAGTGTCAGACCATATTGCAGACTTCTGTAGTAGGGCTGAGGGTCCCAATCAGAATGCTGAGAACAAGTTATTAATATCAGCTCACAGGATAGCTGGCAGGGTATGGAATAGCTGCTAAGGCTCCTTGACAGTCACTTCTGGACAAAAGCAGTCTCGTCTATTTGCCCTGGTGTGTTGTAAAAAAAGTTCCTAATTTTCTGTGTGCCAATATATGAAAAAGATTGGGAAATACTGTCCTGTGGAATACAAATCAACACCAGAATTACTATAGTGCTGAGTGCACAGGAAGTGCTCAGGGAATACCCGGATTTTTTCTTCCCTAAAAGGTTTCATTATATTTTTCTTCTCAGTTCTTCCTAAAACCAGAAGTGGCATATATAGCTAGGTTCACCTTCACAACCCAAATGATACTGCTCAACAGCATAGTTTGGTTAGAAGGTGGAATTCTTAAACTCTATGCTGTGGCTAGCAAATAGGCAGACTCAAACACTGACAGAAGAAACGACTTACTGGGACTACTTGAGAACAATCTCTTCTTGAGGACAAGATAGCAAGTAATAATGAGGAGCAACAAACTTTAACAACAAATAGCCATCAGCTCTTTCTTAGCTCCAATCTGTACCTGGGGAGAAGGACAATTCAATCTTTTTTTTTTTTTTTTTAGTTTCTCATAGCCTATTATAAACAAGGCAATCTTCTTACTTTATCAGCAAGGGAGTTAAATAAGATGATTAAGTCAACCTCCCTTCCTGAAGATGGCTCAAGTCCATTTAAATCATGGTTGCTAAATGAAACTTCTCACCTTCAGGGCAAGAGGTTAGCTTTTCAAGGATATCTGAATAAAAATTTAAAAGAACCCTGGAGGAAGCAGATTATAAATTTCCCAAGAAGAGGAAAAAATGGTTTTCTGTCAAATTTCTAAATTTCATTTGATAGCTATAATGAAATAACTTGGCTTCCAACTCTGGCACATGATACTTTACAATCTTTATATATACTTTTAAAGCCTTATTTGGGAATGAACACAAAGATATAACTCATTAGGATATTCTGTTATCATTACATTTTATGATTACCTACAACCAGTAGTCTACATTACCTAAGCCCAAAACATCCTTTCACTCCTTTCATGTTTTTTGAGCTATGGCTAGTAAGATGGCAACCTTCAGGAGTGTTTATAATATGGTGTTTCCCAACTCTGGACATGGAATCAGAAATTTTTCAATTTTTAAAATTAGAAATGATATCCTATCATTGATAGCTTCTTTTGGTATGTTTAAAAGGTTATTCTTAAAATTTGATTTTGAGCTACCCCCCCCCCCAAAAAAAAAAAAAAAAAAGCTGAAACATCAATAGTTGACAAGCTGCTTCTGGGTAATGAAATTTGGGGGAATATTTTTTCCTGCTTTAATAGCAAATTTTCTTTAAAAGAGCATGAAATTAGTATGATAACTGGGAAATATTAATTTTTCAAAAATCTTTTTCAAGTAATAGAAATTTAGTAACAACTAGAAACTCAAAGAATGTAGTCCTTTTCTATTAGTACGAGATAAATTTTAAACTCAAACCATTTGGAAACGTGCATTTCTTTCCACCTCTTGTATGTCTCTTCAAGAATTTGGAATAAAAGATGATAGAAAAGATACGAATAGCAGTGGGACAGTGATTGGTGCATCTATGCAAGGGCTGAAAGACAAAATCATATATTCTCTTTCCAATATCTATCTTTTCTCTTGTGGATCTTGCATTCCAATCTTCCTTATTATAAATTAAACTCCATTACAACACTGCTCAGAAATTTCAATCATTAATTATTTGAAATATGTGCTTCAGAAGGCTCACAATTATACTTTGGATCTCACTCTTATGGTTATCTGTTATAACAGAAAACTCTCTAAAGCAAACTGGTGTCTGTTATATAGAAAGGAATGAATCTCCTTTTCTACTTCCTTTTGATCCTTCACATACTGGGTTACAATCCCTGTTTTTATAAACTGTCAAATCCGCTTTTCCCCTTACTTTATGAACCCCCATTCTAGCTTTTTTTGTTAGTATGGGAAAAAATTCAAAAGAAGACAATTTCTAGACCTGCATCTTCATTTCTCATAAAAAGGAATGAATTTATTAACTATGGAGGTAAAATTTAATGGTAAGCATAACCCACTGGAACATAGTTCTGTCATTTCCTGTTTTATGTGAGAAGGCACGCAAAATAAAAAAAGAACTAAATTAAAGTTGATATCCTGCTATACTGTAAATTTTGTTGTTGCTTATGCTAAAATAGCATAAATGTTTTGGTTTGGAAGCATATCGTTTTTCAGCAATAACAACTAAGAAATGAATACATTTAAGAGACAACCTGAAATAAAAATGGCAAATATTGTTTACCATGATTCTGCCCCTCCCACAATTTATTTTCTTTTTGGAGAACAGCCATTGACTGTTCCATTTGATGCAAAAAAAAAAAAAAAATTGCCTATTTCTTTCTTAATTTTTCCTAAATAAGGAAAGGTTAGCATATGAATATCAAGTTTGACTTCAGGGTAATTTCTAAAGCACTAAGGAGGTTGGAAAAATACATATTTATATAAATGTCACAAGCTACAGACAAGGACACTTCACCATTAATGCAAACTTGTGCAGAGTATAATTGGCCTCGGAGTTAACTTATAATTTGTTATAATAGTAAATTTACATACTCAAGGCTGGAACAGGTGAAAGAAATTGTAGAAATACCATTCTTGGCAAATATTTTTAAAGGATTAAATCATCTTATTAAATCATCAGGCATTACTGAAGAATGTAGTTGAAATTTCAACATTGCTAGAACTGGAATTAACATAATATGTCAGATCCCCTACGTGGGATCTGATACCCAGGGGTGTAAATACCCCTGGCAACGTAGAATATGACTCCCAGGGAGGAATCTGGACCCGGCATTGTGGGATGGAGAACATCGTCTTGACCAAAAGGGGGATGTGAAATGAAACAAAATAAAGTTTCAGTGGCTGAGAGATTCCAAATTGAGTAGCGAGGTCACTCTGGTGGGCATTCTTATGCACTATATAGATAACACTTTTTAGGTTCTAATGAATTGGAATAGCTAGCCAGTAAATATCAAACTATCAAACTACAACTCAGAACCCTTGAATCTTGAAGATGATTGTATAAAAATGTAGATTATGAAGGGTGACAGGGTGACAATGTGATTGGGAAAGCCATGTGGATCACACTCCCCTTTGTCCGGTGTATGGATGGATGAATAGACAAACGGGGGCCAAAAAAAAAGCACCCAGTGTTCTTTTTCACGTTAACTGTTCTTTTTCACTTTAATTTTTATTCTTATTACTTTTGTGTGTGTGGTAATGAAAATGTTCAAAAATTAACTTTGGTGATGGATGCACAACTATATGCTGGTACTGTGAACAACTGATTGTACGCTTTGTATGACTGCATGGTATGTGACAATATCTCAATAAAATTGAATTATTAAAAAAAAAAAAACCACTAAGAAAAAAAAGTCTTAGGGAACAAATTACAAATACTCAATTTTTAAAAAAACAAAAATGTTTTCCTCCCTAAAATGTAAATATCCAGTAAATAAAACACACATGGTATTCCAGGTATAGAAACACTGGTAATTCACTTAAGAAAGAGATGTAGTTTGGTATATTTGGCAGTAGAATTTTTAAGTATAAAGCATTTCACCAAAAGAACCAGGTCATTATTATTTAAAAGATCCACTCTTTCACCCAGTTTTCTTATTTGAGCAAAAACGCAGCAATTTCTGTAGAATTTTGGCTATAGGACAGGCCACAGGGAAGGTCTCAAGAAAAAAAAAGTATGAACAGATACGCGTATTTATTCTGAAAATGATTTTTCCCCCTTTCAATTAAGTGAGAAAGAAGGGAAAACTTAATTTAAATGGTTAGCATTTAGTTAACAATGTGAGTGGATGGGATAGGAAAATGAGGTGGCAAATATATATTTAAGCTCCAGGAAATGATCTTAATATATTTATTTGGTTTTAGAAGAGTTACTACTAAAAATGTTTATCTAACAGTAGAGTTATAAATCTTACGGAGTAAATATTTCTTTCTCCAGGTCACTGTAATCTACCATGAGCAAGATAAAATAAAGCCCTTAACCAGAGAGTGTCAAATCAGAATGTATGTTTTGAATATAAAGTGCTATACAAATTAAAACATGTTAATAACAAAACATAAATAATTTATTTTTACTCTGTAAAACTGAAATGGCTATAAGAGTAATAGCACATAAAGGTTTCCCATAAATTATGAGTAAAACCAGTGGCAACAGCAGCAAAAACAAAAACAATTGCCACTAGGATAAATAGTTCTGGATAGCAAACTATACATTTTAAAATAGATACTGCAATTATGTACCTTAACCACATTGATACTCAGGTACACGTGATGTTAGTTAGTATATGATTACACTATTTATAAGATACACTTCTGAGCATTATATAAATGTGTGGGCACATGAGACAAAAATGGGACTTTTTAATTCTCCCTAAGATAACTACTTTGGACACAAATGGCGTTATATTGTTTAATTTTAACTAACAAAACAGAAACATAAACAAAAACATAAACAAAAACCCAAACAGTTAAAATAAATAGATAAAAACAAAAATTAATACTTAATGAGAGAGTGCCTTCAAAATCCTAAGACCATGCATATTTTCATTCAAACTACTGTATTAGTGTAATTTATTTAAGAGTTACTTTTTAAATATGCCTAAGAATAATGAATATACCTCAATATACAGGAAATGTTTGATTACATGTATTAAGACACCATTCTTTTCAATATTTACCAGGTGAGATAACGTCCACATATATAGCTCAAACTATATATCAAAATCTTGCTATTGCCTCTTCCCTTAAACAAAGTTTTGCATAGTATCCAACTCAGACATAAGAATCAATGGACTGTACCACTTAAAGCAGTGCTATAGAACATCAAATCCTGAATGCTGAATACAGAAATGTGAGCTCAGATTTTCTGACATCATCTTCAGAAAATCCTTTCACTGGGATAATTTCTTGTACTAGAGTACAGGATTAATTTACTGACCTTTAAGCAACAGAACACTGGAAACCAGGGTTCAGTTCTTATGGGCTAAGTACTATGATGGAGGGAAACAAGCTTTATATGAATAAAAGCAATGTCTTTTAAAAATAATGATGTTAGAGCTATAAGTCATCATAGTTCTAAGTGACTATAAAGCAGCCATTGAAAATGCTAATTTTTAAAACAAATTTGTAAGTAGTCAGTTCCTAATTTTAAAACAGCTATCACTGAACCTTATAAATTAACTGAACCTTGTTCTGATTAATCCAGAAATGTTGTTCCACAATAATGGATGTACTCAATGCACATCTAGCACCCTGCCTCCACAACAGCAAGTATTTCTCATTATGAAATGACTGTGTTATGCTGTATAGGTCAAAAAGGAAAGCTGGTATCATCCTGCTGGCACCCGACTGTGACATTTTCAAATCATACTGGCTGGATAATTGTCACTCTCCCTAACCTAAATGCAGAGTCATCCATCAGTCAATCTTTAGTGACATTATCCTCATAGCTGAATGATGCTTGCAAAACATTTTTATGTTAAATATGTTCTCTGATGAACATCTGGAAATATTTTTAAAGTCATGATTATATGTTAAACTGTTAGACTAATTATATACATATTTGCTAGTCCTCTGCTCTTTCATAGTAGTTAACCTAGATAAAAAGCTTAGTACTCAACACAAAGAGGGTTCAGCTAGGAAGAAGCTTAAATTACACAGTCTGTAGATAGTTTATCTTGAGAAGGAAAAAAAAAACCCAAAACACTGAATAAAGTATGTAATTTGTTCCTCTTTAAGTAATCAAAACACGAGTAAATTCAAGTTTATAATGCTTCCATTGCCCATGGCTATTCATAATACCAAAAGTCTTCTGCCACCCAACTCAACAAAGCAATATACAAATAATGCATTTAAAACGCTATATATGTTTTTTGTTTTCCTTTTAATTCAGGTTGCTAGGCATTCAGTGGCATATCTCCTAAGTAAGTGTATGATACCCTGAAAGTTAAGCATATAATTAATATTTTAGTACCTGACATTTATCAAAAGAGAAACGCTGACATAACGTTAATTAGAAAAACCAGAAGCATATCATAGTTCGTTGATGCTTTTAACTATGAGTTATCAGTGAGTGATAACAGTGAGAATGAATCCAATTGCAGGAATGCTGAAAGCAGAGGCAAAGACAGCCCAAGTGATATGTTCATGCTTGTCGTCATCATTTTATTTAGTGCTAAGAATGTGTTATGTGCTTTCAGGACCCAATATATAGGCTCAGTATATAGTGAGTCAGAGACACATCTACAAATACAACACTGAATTCTTAATCATCAAGACTTTGTGGTGAACACAAGAGCCCTTTCTTGATCCATTTCCAAAGGAGGGAAGAACTATGGTAGACACCTTTCACGACAAGTTAATCATTAACAATAATAACTGCTTATCTTTAATATACCTTGCACTGCTAGAAGCTGCTCCTCTGTGGTCCAACGGGCATTAATTTTCTGATTTGACTACAAAATTAAAGAGAAGTTTCCTAATGAGGATATGAAGACAGACATTTTTCAAAACTGCTTACTTTTTTAAAAATTTTCACCAAATCACAGACATGAGATTACTAAAATTCTGATGAATGAACAATGTTTATAATTATGCTCTAGTCAGACATTAATATCTGAAAAAATCTATTAGTGTAGCCATCCCATTCTCTGACAATGTTCCTATCACATATTGCAGATACTAATTTTAGCCTAGTTTTTTAATGACTTAAGAGACTCTTTTTTGTTTAGAAAGGATCTGTGAATTTCTTTAAAAAATTTCATCCCTTCATATTTAGATTAAACCTATGCCTATCTCCCAACAGCAGTGGTATAAATTAGCATAGAACTGTAAACCAGACCTAAGTTCTAAAATATTTCTTTTAAGTTCTGAAACCAAAAATGACCCATTGATAAGAATAGGTACCTTTCCCAAGAATTCCCAGTATTTTTGTTAAAACAAACAAGCAAACAAAAAAACACCTAAGTTTAGGATGTGTCTGTTGTGGTTACATTACAATACTAAATACCTAATCAAATTTCATTGATGTATACCCACTGGCTAGTAAATCAAGGACCCTTGGCAGTAGGTGGAGTGACAGAAATAAGTACACTAGCCCACAGAGGTTTGCAGTACAAGCTGCAAGATAAAGTGGCCTATTATAATACCCAGACATACTGGGCAAAACAGAAAGAAAGCAGAGAAGGGGTGTTTAGCTCTTACCTCACCCACAGTCTTAGAAGTAAGAGTTTCTGCAATATATCAACTTTATCACCGTAAGTGAAGAGCTGAAGTAAGCATTCAGAAGAAAGGATGAAACACACACCCACAAATATTAGCAGAGAAAGAAAAAAGTAAAAAAAAAAAAAAAAAAAAAACTTAAAGGAGGGAAAAATAAAAAACAGAAAGAAATGAATTCCAGATGATAAGATTAAAAAGGGACAGCAAGGCAGGCCATGCAGCACAGTGGGCAAACCTCAACGTTAGGATATTGGTGATGAAGCACAGGAACAATAGTAAAGATGAAATAAGGAGGGGGAGTAGGAAAAATGATGAGGGACATACAGAAGCAGTAATAATAATAATAATAATAATAATAAAAGGGTGAACCAAAGCTAAAAGAGGGAAAAATAATCCAATAAAGAGAGAAAGGAGATGATAGAGGAAAAACTAGAAATTAAAATACAAGTTCCTCAAAAAGAATGGGGCATTAAGCTAATATCAGAGTCTAATACTACCATCTAATACTACCTATGCTGTGAAAAGTAGATAAAAGAGGTCCTTGGTACCCAAGGATCATCGGTGCTGGAACCTACTTAAAACGGGGCCAAATATTTCATAGTAAATGGTGCAAAAATAAAGGGCTGATAGCAACTTAATCTGAAATATAAAACCAAAAGTTATGAAAATTAGTTGATTTTTTAAAATAGTTAATAATTTAGCTTATATACTTTCATTTTATTTTTTTGGCATAACTTTTCTGACTATGTGGAACAATACTCTTTGGCTTTGAAATTTGCAACATGATCCTAGTATAGTCATTTTTGTTTTGAAAGCTTCAACGATTTTCTCCAAGGCCTCTCAATTCTTTTTACTCAGATTATTCTTTTTTGAAGTACTTGCCTATGCATCATCTTTTTTTCTCCAATTGTTAATTCTTCTGGATAGTCAACAATTTTGCAGGTGATTTAAACCATTCTCCTGCACTTTCATAGACTTTATGATATCATGTATCTTTTGCAAGTTGTACAAATTCATTTTAATTTGTGCTATAATTGCAATGCATTAGCAAGAGTGTGACAAAAAAAGATGCTGCTATAATAAACAGATAACTAGAGTTAATTGGAGAAGGCTGGTGAGTACAGTCTAATTTTATAAGTGATCAGTTCTTTAGTGAATATTTTCTTGTTTGGCAACTTTTGCTTCCCCACACTTCCCTGAAATGAATGAATATTTGGATACTGAGGATCCTTGGTAATATCTATATTGCAAGTTGTTTTGAGGATTAAATAAAACTACATCTGAGGATATATTTAGAATAGATAATACAATATATGTAAAAAAGCATCTAGCACAGTGCTTGAGCAAACAGAAGTTGTTCAACTGATGTCTGTTAAATCTGAAACGCAGAAGAGGAAGAGAAAGAATTATTATTGCGAAAGGAACAAAAAATGAAAAAGAAATAACATGCACTGTGAAAACTTGTTTTTAAAAAAATCAACAAATATGTTTTTAAGTATGCCTACAATGTAGATAATAGAGTAGTTACATCATCTAAACTTCACAGTGTTTTACAATCCAATCAGTAGACTGGATGAACACAAAGAACTATAATTAAAAGCAAAAGGTACAGAATATACTGGGAATTCAAAGACAGGAGAAAAAGGAGTAAGAGAAAGGAAAGGTGGAAAGACTGAAGATTGAGATGTATTTTAGAATAGATGTTTCTGGAAGGCAAAGATGAGGAGAAAGCATTTCATGTGCTTTCTATCAAAGAGAGACAACAGGATTTCTATCAAGAAGTGGGAAATAAGCCTGAAAAGTTGATGATATTTAGCTAAACTAAAATATAAGGACCACCTCTGGAAAGGAAATGAAAATCAAGGTGGATGAGTTCACACTAAATTTAATAAGCAACAGTTGTTTTTTGGAGAGGGGGTATTCTGTGGGGAGGGGCAGGGGTATGAATATAATCGGAATAAGGCTTTCAACCTGGAAAGCTAAGAGAAGGGTGTGACACCATTAAGAACCTAGGAAGTCAAGAACGGCTGATTTGGGAGATGCGAGAAGCTGAGGCTAAGACAATGAATTTAATTTGGGATACACTGAGAATGAGAGATTAGGCAAGGCTTCAGGTAGAGCTCAGGTTCCACTTGAAGTTAAAATAGATTTATTCAAACACATTTTTGAAGAGTCTGGGAAATTTTTATAAAGGAATACAATGAAGTAGTAACTTACTCAGATATCAGGTTCCAAAACTAGTCTATGAATTAAAAACAAAACAAAACCTTGAAATGTCCTTATGAAAGTAGCATGGAGATAGGCATGCAGTCTCTTAATAAGTCCTAAGCCAGTTATTCCTCCAGCATTAGAATGGATTTTTCATTGGAATGGGTTTTTCAGTTAAACCTCAGTTGAAGCTGGTGGCTTGAATTTAGGGTACTGTACAAAAAAGCCTGTTTAAATATTAGAATCTCACCCAGGTTAGCGAGATGACCACACAGGAGGCATGTGGAAGCTGAGACTGACTAAAAGGAATACTGGATTCACAGTTCCCAGCTCATGACTGCTCCCTCTGGGGTATGTATTTAATAAATGGAGTTCAGGAAGAACTGCCAGCACCACTGCACTTATTATTACTTAACATACTCTCTTTTATTTGGCTAAGTGTCTATGGTTGAATTTGTGTCACATTTAAATATACATGTGATCTGACTTCAGTATATCTGAAGTGGTGAGACTGCATGATATCTCCAAGAGAGAGGAGAGAGAGTGAAGTGAACTCTGAGGACAAAAATGTGGAGAATGCTTATTTAAGTATGGAAAGGCAAATTACAGCTGAGAATGGAATATAATAATTATAAAAGAGAACATGACCTCTTAAAAGTTAAAGGAAGAAAGAGGGGTAGTCATTTTTATCAAGGGTCCCCAAAAAGGTAATGGGAATGGGGAGTTAAGAATTGTGGAATTTGGTCATTCACACTAATGCTAACCTTTAAGAAGAATCTTTATTGGAAAAATGCAGAGGAGTTGAATCTGTATGGGATCCAACAGTTTATGTTTGACCAAACAGATGCAGTGGAAGAAGGGAAGACTGAAGGAATAATAGGGTCAATTTATTTTAAATATATAGGATTTCTGTTAGTTACTAATTTTTATATTTTCTTTTAAAACCAAGAAAAGGTTAACATTAGTTTAATCAAAAGAAAAGACAAAAAGTCACTTTCATGGGTTATTTTAACTTTACTTTGTAGTTTTTTTTTACTTTGTTTAAAAAAAAAAGCTGTAAAGCTTAGTCAAAGTTTAACTTTATTGTTAGATGACCCTTTAGAATATATCTAGAAATCTAAAACCATGTGGTATTTGTGGTTAGGTAGGTGATATTACTGAGCAGATTCTTCAGCAAAACCCCAATTTGAAATGGTTTTGTTTAAAAAAATAATAAAATGCTCCCAAGAGCCTTCTGGAGCAATTTCTGACATCCTTATAGTAAACTCAGCATCTTTATTGCACCCTTTCTCTGTTAAATTAGCTTGTTTTCATATCTTTCCCATTTTTGTCAGCAGAATTCACATTATCTCTGAATTGGACTAGCCGAAATATATCACTGAGTTAAATCTCCTACTCAACACTGAAAATTCCACCCAACATCCAAAATGAAAAGATGCCATCTACTGTTGCATGAAAACATCCAAAAATAGGGAAATTTCTAGTTTCAAAACACACTACTTTTTCAGCTAAAATTCTTCTTTCCTAGGATTCTTTACTCTCCTTGTCCAGAACCTACCTACTTTCACCCAAAACAAATCAAAGCACAACACACCACCCTCCATCCCAACACTCTCACGTACTCTCAAGAAGTTACCTTAACTGCTACATTGCAATGTTTGGATTCATCACTTGCTAACCATTCCTACAACTAATGACCAACCTTACCTAATGTCCCTCTCATCACTTACTTTATCACTCATACTCTTAGTTTTTAGTAGCTGTAAAAGTTTTCCTGATCTAATTTATCCTACGTAATATGGCCAGAACAGTTTTCCAAAACTAAAAAAAATCCATTAATCCTTCCTATACTGAAGAAACTATAGGGTCTTTCCATTTGACTTAACTTAAAAGGCAAATTTCTCTCCTGAGCTTTCACAAGGGACTTTTATATTCTGGCTCTTGCCCACTAATTTCTATCACAAAGAAGCCTCTGCTTATCCTTGCTAATTTTTCTCTCATATACTGTGTTCATTCCTCCTCTGCATCTAAGTTTGCCATCCTAAAGCAGACAATAATCTTCTTGAGAAAAGATTGTTTTACACTTCCATCAAAAAATAAGCACATAAGTATTCAGGGAATACCAGCTGACTAGATTTTTTTTTAAAGTGCTTTTAATTTTCCCTGCTTGGATTATATTTGTTTAATACCACACAATTGCTCACATTATTCCCCCTGCTGGGAATGTCCTCCTCTGCCCTTATATATGGAAAAAATTCCTCTCACCTTTTAAACTTCAGCTGAAATGTCCTCTCCAGGAAGTCTTCCCTGATTACCCTAGCCACAATGAATGATGCCCATCTGTTTTCCCATAGCACTTTACTTATAAACCTATCCTTTATCTTTCATCTAGATTGTGAGTTCTTTTTAAAAAAAAAACAGGTGGAAAAAATCCACATCTTCCTCATCTTTATGTGTTACCCTCTTCCCCACAAAGACTTCCCACAGTGCCTAGCACAGTGCCTTACATGAAATAGGTGATCAAAAATACTTGTGGAAGGAATGGACTTTTTCCCTAATTGAAAATAATACAACCAAATTAATAAGTAAAGAACCTTAGTAACTGTTTACTTCTACTTATTTCATTTAGTGGCCTTTAGTTAATTAGTGAATGATTAATAATATTCTTTGATTAATTATGGGCTAACCTAAAGATACAGGGAAGGATCACATGAATTTTCAAGTTATTTACCGTGACTGTTAATCTAGTATTTAAAAATATATCCATTCAGGTTGCTCTTCTCTACCAAAAGTGGTAAGAACAATATGAGCAATATAAATATACTTTGGGCATTCTAGATGATAAAACATATATATTTTTCAAGTCATATGATTTCAGTAAGTCAACCTCAAAGTAATATTCAAACTTCAATGGATGGAAGTGTTAAGCTTTTGGTAGTTTTATTTTGATAATTATTTTTACAATAAATCAAAAAATATAAAAATGTGATAAACTTCTAAACCAATAAAACCCAATAAAACTTCTAACCCATTAAAATGTGAACATTTAATACACAATTTTGCTATTGCATGAAAACTCCCAAAAGAAAGAAGCATCATAATATATACTAATCTTGAATGCCAATCAGGACTCTAAAAATCTGAAATCCAGCCAGAGTACCACTTTGTTCTAGTCATGTGATCTTGAACAAGTCAGTTAACTTCTCTGAGTCCCAATTTCCTCAAGTATCTGCTCAACCTATCTGTCTGGATTTATGTAAGAACCAAATGAGGTAGTATATAGGAAAGTTATAAACTGTTACTGTACTTTCACATCTTACTTTATTCATGAGTGAGATGTCTTTTAATTTTTTGGAAAATTTGTTTAAGATCAGAATTATCCTTTCCTTGAACATTTGGTAGACATTTCCTATAAAACTGTCTGGGTCTGGTGTTTTCTTGTGAGAAAAATGTTAATTATCCCCTGATTTTATTTATTGACTATAAATTATTCAGGTTTTTTTTTCAAGACATTTTTGGTTGAGGCACATATCTTTCTAGAAACTTCTCAATTTTGTTCAACTTTTCAAGTCATTATGAAGATTCTTCCTTTCTGAAGATTATAATTATTAAGAACACATATGGTGTTATTTCTGAAGTACTACTTCTCTCCCTCCTCCCAGCCCCTCACACATATTTCCATTTGTAGGTTATTTAGTCAACCTGTGCTTTGGAGAAAAAAAAAAAAAGTCTCATTAAGACCAAATAAGATATTTCAATTATCACACACACAGAAAAGCAAATTCAGGATATGGAGAATAATATAAAAGTCTTAAAAAAAAAAGAAAAAGAAAAAAGTGAAAAAGACTTAATATTATAAATGCTTTTGTAAAAAGACCTGATTGAACCTTAAGAACATTTAAGTACTATAATTATCACAGATATAAAAAATATATGTAAGGCTTCACCTGAAACAGAAGTTAAGACGTGAGAAAATGATCAATCTGTATCTTGTTTATATTTTACATTTTCAGGGATAAAAGTACAAGAATCACAGTCCACACACTAAAATTCCTAATTGGAAATCACTCAGTGAGCCAAAAGACAAATATCTAAATTAAAATAAAAATCTGTTAAAATCGTTAAAATGAGTGTTTCTTTCTAGTGATCTTTTTATTGCTTTGTTACCAGTTACCACAAGCAGGAGAGGACTTTGAGCAAACATTGCTATGGAACCAGAAATGCACTGACTTGCTCATCTGATGACCTTCTAAGTTTCACATATACTATGCTTACTCCTATAGCTATTTTCCCTAATTACTTTGCTTGATAAGAACTGCTAAGGATAGGAAAGAAAGGATTTAACTTAAGTGAAAAATGATCAGTCAAGATTCAAAAGATCAAATATCTAAACCACAAAATGGAGACATAACAAATTATCCATATTATGAAACCTTCAAAGTATTAAAAACACAAGTGACCATAACAATAGTTAATCACTTGATAACTCAAAGAACAAGGTTTCACCACACTTAGACACATGTATTCCTCAATAACATACCTCAGGAGGTTTGAATTCTTCAATTCCACCTTCCATTTTCTGTTTAAGTGCACTGTTCACTTGCTTTGCATTCTGAACCTTCAACAAAATAATGTAAAATGTGAATTAGATCACATACTTAGGTGAATGAGCAATTAATAAATGAAAAGGGCTTATGCCAAACCCTCTTAAACTTTAAGACATTTTTATAGGGCAAGTACATCACTCGGTCAACTAATATATACCTCAACTAATAGCACAGTCCATAAGTCACGGTCTTTGAATCTTTTAACACTGTCTGTTATAACCAGAGGCAAATAGCATGTATAGTGATTAAACTCCACCAGTACTTCTCATCACCATGTTCTGACCATAACATTTATTCCAATAAGAATAATAATGACGATGCTTAATATTTAAAGGTGTTTATTATGCACAAAAAGTTATTCTCAGTGCTTCATATGTAATAAATCACTCACAACCTGATAAAGTATATACAATCAGTTCTGCTCTCATGTAACTTATGTGTTCCTAAAAGACACCATATTACACAAAATTGCACGAGAGAAACCACAGGGCTTATGAGAAAAAGGAAATTGAGACAAAACACTCAAAAACTTGTGACACATTATAAAAAAGACAGGAATCTAATAAAAATGGTAACACAGTTTACATATGCTAAATGGTTATGAAATTCATAGAAGGATACTATGATAAAGATGACATTTTACCTTGAAAAAGACCTGAAGTCTGCTGTGGCAGAGGCCGTTAAAAGGCCTGTAGCTCACGGTTACTATGAAGTAGTGGAGGGAGGGTTATGTGAAATCAGATGAGAAGTTTTAAAACCAGATGTGGATGTGTGTGGCTCATAACACATATGGTGAATTGAGGTAACTGGTAGATATTTGAGGTGTGTTGCAGGTTTGCATTTTGTATATTCCTATGTGGCTTTGTTCAGCTGACTGCAGTTTTTCCACTGACAAAATCACACACAAGTAAACACAAAATTTTTGTTATGCTCAAATTGTTCCCTAATGTACCAATGGTGTTTGAATAAATCTACATTTAAAAATAAGTGCTGTAACAGAATTTATTCCACTTCTATTATAATCATTTTACAGATGAGGAATTTAAGGGACCAAGTAGTTAAGAAACTTTCCCAAGGTCACCAATGTATGAGGTAGAACTTGAATTTGAATCATATCAAGTTTATAGCTATTATTCTACTAGCAATATTATCAGTTTCCACTTAGAATTTTAAGAATTAGAATTTCCCCAGTAGGGATGATTAAATATTTCTAAAGTGATTTGTGAATTGTTTTGCACCAGAAATCTTAAAAATGCAACTAAAGTGTATAAATCTATGATGGTTCAAGGGTGATTAGTTGGTCAGCCATGTTAGATAAACATATAGAGATAAAATATAAAGTCTCAGTCTTATAGAATTTCACAGATTAGAAGGGAGTTAGATAAATATAAAAGTATGATAAAAAAATGTCAATTCTAGACTTGGAGGGTGAAAGAGTGAGAACAAGGGAATAAATGTCTTTGTGTGTGTGTGTTGGTGGGCAGGTGGTGGTGAAAATTAGGGAACGTTTTCCAGAGGAGATGACCCCTAAATTGAGTTTTATAAGATTAACAAGAATTACTCAGGCAGACAACATTGGGGGAAGGAAAAGCATTCCAGGCACAACAGCATTTAGGAGGACAGGAAGGCCCTGAGCCATGGGCAAATTAAGCTGGGGACAGACCAAGGAATTTGAATTTTATACAAGGACAGTAGGAAATCTAAAGAACTTTTACGTTAAGTGAGCAACGTGACCATATGTGCCTTTTAGAGAGATCATTCCAGTAGTAATGTGGAGATACAATGGGGTTGAAAAGGATGGAAATTAATTTAACAATCCAGGTGAGAAATGTTGATGACCTTAATTAAAGCAGTACACACTTGACTGTGGAGAATTATGGAGAAAGAGGAACTAAGGATAATTCCTAGATCACTGGCTTGCGTAGCTGAGTGTATCTGGTGCTATTCTCAGACACAGGAAATGCAAAAAGAGGAAAAGATAACTAGGGAAAGTGTGGAAGAATTCAGAATTGTGTTTGGGATATAAAAGTAACAATGGCTAGCAAAATCTGTAAAACCACAAGGGCAAACTTTTACTATGTCCCACATCAAGTGAACAATCAAGGAAGGAGCTCAAAGCTTAAAAGAAAAAATTCTTTTTAAAAATCAATAATAATCAGAAAGAAAGAAGACACAAGATCAACACACAAAAATTAATATTGTTTCAATACACTAGTAATGAACTATCTGAGGAAGTAATCAAGAAAAAAAACCCGATTTACAATAGCAACTAAAAGAATCAAATATCTAGGAATAAACTTAACTAAGGATGTGAAGGACTTATATACAGCAAACTAAAAGACATTGCTAAAAGAAATCAAAGAAGACCTAAATAAATGGAAAGACAATTCATGTTCATAGATTGCAAGGCTAAATGTCATTAAGATGTGAATTCTACCCAAACTGATCTACAGATTCAATGTAATACCAATCAAAATTCCAACAGGCTTCTTTGCAGAAATGGAAAAGCTAATTATCAAATTTATTTGGAAGGGTAAGGGGCCCCAAATAGCCAAAAACATCTTCAAAAAGAAGAATGAAGTGAGAGGACTCATGCCTCCTGACTTTAAAGTATAAAGCTACAGTGGTCAAAGCACCATGGTACTGGCATAAAGATAGACATCAATCAATGGAATCAAATTGAGAGTTCAGAAACAGACCATCACATCTATGATCAACTGATTTTTGACAAGGTTTGCAAGTCTACTCAATTGGGACAGAAAAGTCTCTTCAATGAGTGGTGCTGGGAGAACTAGATATCCATATCCAAAAGAATGAAAGAGGGCCTGAGTCTCACACCTTAATACAAAAATTAACTCAAAATGGATCAAAGACCTAAATATAAGAGACAGTACCATAAAACCCCTAGAACAAAACATAGGGAAACATCTTCAAGATCTAGTGATAGAGGGTAGTTTCTTAGACCTTATACCCAAAGCATAATCAACAAAAGAAAAAAATAGATAAATGGGACCTCCTTAAAACTGAATACTTGTGTGCTTCAAAGGACTTTGTCAAAAGAGTGAAAAGACATCCAACTCAATGGAAGAAAATATTTGGAAACCACATATCTGATAAGGGTTTGATATCCAGAATATATAAAGAAATCCTACAACTCAACAATAAAAATACAAACAACCCAATTAAAAGAATGGGCAAACAAAATGAGTAGACATTTTTCCAAAGAGGAAATAAAAATGGCTAAAAAGCACATGAAAAGATGCTCATCTGCACTAGCTATTAGGGAAATGCAAATCAAAACCTCAGTGAGATTCATTTCACACCTACCAGAAGGGTCACTATTAAACAAACAGGAAACTACAAGTGTTGGAGAGGATGTGGAGAAATGGGAACACATTCACTGCTGGTGGGAATGTAAAATGGTACAGCTACTGTGGAGGACGATTTGGTGGTTCCACAGAAAGCTAAACATAGAGCTGCCTTACGGTTGGCAATCCTGCTACTTGGTATATACCCAGAAGATCTGAAAGCAGGGACGCAAACAGACACTTGCACACCAATGTTCATAGAGGCACTATTCACAATTGCCAAAAGATGGATGCAACCAAAGTGTACATCAACCAATAAATGAATAAACAAAATGTGCTGTATACATGTGATGGAATATTATTCAGCAGTAAGAAGGAATGAAGTCCTGAAGCACTTGACAACATGGATGAACCCTGAGGACATTATGTCTACTAGGCAGCTAGAAATACAGCTATGAAGCTCAGAAGAGAAGTCACAGCTGAAGAAGCAGATTCAGGGGTCACTGGCATATAGTATGGGGTTGGTTAATACAGACCAAGAAGGTACAACCTGGAAGAATACCTAAATTGAAGAGACGGGATAAACAACAAGAAACAAACAAACAAAAAAAACAGGAAAAGAAGACAGAACAGCCAGAGACCTAACAACTAGTAATTGAGTACTTGCCATGTACCAGGCACCGTTCTTAAGTACTAATCATATATATTTCATTTAATTCCTCCCAATCGCCACATTATTATCCTCATTTTCCAGATGAGGACACTGAGGCTGAGAGAAATTAAACAGCTCCCCTGAGGTTACACAATAAGTAAAGTGTGTAGGCAGGATTAGAACTCAGTTTCACTGACTCTAGATACTGAAACTGAACCACTACTTGTTATGATAATGATGGTACTTACACACTACTACTGATGATGACAATGATGATGATAAAGACAGCAGACATTATTCACTGAGCATTCACAATGTGCCAAAAACTATGCTAAACAATATACAAGTAACATCTTAAATAATTCCTAACATGCAAGAGAAGTAGGATTATCATCCCCAATTTCATAGATAAGAAATTAAAGCTTAGAGAAGTTATTTAATTTGTCCAAGATCACAGAGCAAACAGTAGCAATACTGGGATTCAAATCTAGAATAGACTGAAAGAGAGAGGCATCTTATAATTTAGAAATAAGGTAAACTTTAAAGAATGAAACTTATGTACATGGTGGGGGGCTGAGCAAATCAGCAAACTAAGTTCAACCTAGGTAAAATCTAGTAAGCAAAATGGACAGAATTCTAAAAAAAGAAGGACTTTTAGAAAATACCTGACGTTTTAAAGAGATCAACTCCATGTCCAGTTGCCTCAGAATGGTGTTTGCTGCATTGGGACTACAGGAAACAGCTACGACATCTTCCTGGGTTAAATACATGCCCTTAGGTGGACGGCACTTAGAACGCTGAGAATGATGGCGATGTTGTAAACTCTGATACTCTCTTCTTCCTAGTCCAATCTTGCTAGTTTGGACAGGCTGTTCAGTATTACCCTAAGAGAAAAAAATAGAATAATAGGTCATTTGGTTTTTAAAAATGTATAAAGTGAAAATAGTTTATGACTGAAGTATCTGCTGCATTAAGTACATCTAAAAAATACTTCTAACCAATTATATTATGTGCAAGCTCAAACACACAGATACACGCACACCAAAAACATGTACCCCTACAGAAGGGAATTCTTTCAGAATGAGAAACCTCTATTAAAGTGAGTCATTTCATTTGCTGCAGTTGAACATACACACACAGCTACACACATAAAACACAAACAAAGCGTAAGTCCCTCCCCTCCAAAATATACTACATAACATATACTTGATTAATCCACTTTCTCAAATGTTTAGTTTCTAGATCCAGATGACTGAGTAAATGAAAAAATAAGTTAAATTAAATCGAAACTATTCCTGTTTGCTTCATGATGGGATATATTTTCCCTCAGCAATAAAGGGCAAAGAAATGGTATACAACTTATTAAACATAAAGTTTTTAAAGAAGGTAAAAATAAGAAGGAAAAAGGGGAAAATTAGGAATCATGACATGTAGTGGATTAGAAAGACAGCAAAAAAAAGATCACATTTTATTCTCACTTTAGATTTGTTGAAAGAGAACTATGTCTCTGAAGGTTAAAAAAAGGACATAGGATTATCTTAACTCTGAAAACATTTCTAAACTCCAAGTCCACTTATCTGTGAATAAAATAAATGTGAATTTATATCTCAGAAGAGGTTAAGAAAGTTCTAATAATGATGAACATGAGGTTTTAACTAATATATTATTATTACTTATATTATTCTTAAAGTGTGACATAAAAATACAACATTATTCTGTTTCTGAGACAGGAATTCATCAGATTCTGTGTCCTTTATTTGAAGGCTATTTCACTGAATAGATTTAATAATTAAATCTGCAGAAAAGGAATTCTGAGTAAAATTCATAAAACAACTGTATATGGAAACATAATCTACTTCACTGCTTAAAACCCAACTCAAAAACATGGCAGAATCCCCTTCAGTGTAGCACTTCTAAAACTGCTAGATCAGGAACTAAAAAAAGAAATCTTTTAAAATTCAATGCTTAGCTGGTAGGAAAGTGAAGAAATTCCTCAGAGGTCAGAAATGATGAGAAAGCAGGAATCTAGAAGAATAAGCAAGTACACAGGAGGCAGCATTTGCCTAAAGCCCAGGCTTCAACAGAGAACATGTGCCTGGCACAGGAGACAAAGCCAGAACTCTAGAAGGGAATCTCCATCATTGTGCAAAGTAGAAAAAATTACCTTGCCCTACAGAGGGAGAGAATGATTAAAGTTAGTCATACCTAACTCACTCCTGGCTGGGTGAAAAGAAACCAAAGTCTCTCCTGAGAATCCCTAACTGCAGGCCTGCATTCAGGCAGGCTAGGGGCCTAAATTTATAAGATTTGCCAGCTAAAAACTCTAAGCCAAAATTTTAGTTTAAAGTGTCTCAGATCAGTGGTACCTGTAGACACTTAGCAAAATCAAAGGAAAATCCTCTCTAGAAAAATACACTTCAGACCTGAGTCTCAAAAATTTTCCACAAATACTGTTACAAGGAAAATAGACTCACAACCAGAAATTGCCAAACCCATAAAGAAACAAGCTCCATGAGAGAGAGAGAGAAGAAGCAAACAATAGAATTACATCTGCAAAGATTGCAGGCATTAGAATTATTTGACAAAAAGAATAAAATAATTGTGTTATATGTGGATAAAGAAATAAAAGACAGAATTGAAAATATAATGAAAGAATAAGAGTCTGTTAAAACTGACCAGGCAGATAAACAAAAGATATAAATAGGACATCTAAAAATAAAATATATATATATTATAAGCAGGATTAGGAACTCAATGGATAGGTTAATATCAGACTAGATAGGGCTCAAAAAAATTAGCAAATTAGAATATATAGGTGAGAAAAATATCCATAATGCAATAGAGAAGGATGGACAGACAAGAAGATGGAAAGTTTGAGTGTGAAGAGACGTCAAACATTACAATGTGAAAGCCAAAATATTTCTAAAAGGAGTTCTCAAAGGAAAGAATGGAGAGAATCAGGGAGAAGCAATATTCAACAAGGTAAAAAGAGAATTTTACAGAACTTAAGACTTAGGATTCAGAAAGCACAATTAATTACATGCAAGTTTAACTGAAAGAAATCTATTCTTAGATACATCATAATGAATATACAGAACACTAAAGACAAAGAGGAGATCATAAGAGCAGCTACAGAAAAAAGACAAACTACATTTAAAGGAATGATAAACAGCCTGACAGCAAATTTCTCAACATCAATGACAGAACTCAGAAGCAGTAGAAAAATATCTTCAAATAATAACTGTCAACCTAAAAGTCAAATCCCAGTATAACTAAAGTTTCAAGAACAAGGAAGAAACAGGCATTTTGTACATTACAAAACTTGTTTTTGATCAACAGATCCTCAAAAAAATGAGTTTCTAAAGGATTTACTTCAGGAAAAAGGGAAATTATTTTAGAAGAAGAAAGGTCTAGGATTCAAGCAAGAATAGTGAGCAAAGTAAATGTTAAGCAGTGGATAAATCTAAATAAACACTGACTACAATGTTTCATGTGCGAGACTGAGAAATCAAGATGTATCTAGAAATGTAGACAAAAGTAACATAAATACCAGTAGGGTAGTGGTTGGAGTCAAAGCATTCTAACAGCCTTGAATTATTGAGAAAGTCGTTAAAGATACCCATAACAGACTTGAAGTTAAATATGCAAGATAAAATTTCCAGAGTACACAGTAAGAATAGAAGCACAGAAACATTCCAAACTAGCAGAGAGTGAAAAAAATGGAATGGGAGAAGGAGTCTTAAAAAAGGCCAGAAAAGAAAGAAAACTAGAAAAAGCAGTCAAATAGAAAGTAAAGAATAAGAACAAAAATACAAATAGATTGGTGATCGTAATCAATATAACTGAACTACTAAACTCTCAGCTTAAAGACAGATTGTCATACTGGATAAAATACAAAATCCCAGCTATATGCTGCTTATAAGAGATATACTTAAAATGTGAGGGCACAGAAATATTGAAAGTAAAATAATTCATAAAGATATACCAAGCAAATACCAAATGAAAGACAGCAGAGCTATATCATATCAGACAAAATAATCTTTAAGCAAAAGCTTTATCAAGAGATGGAAGGGTAACTACATACAGATAAAATGTTCAATTCAGCAGCAATTCTACGATTCTAGAATTCTGGATAAAGAGTTCAATTCAGCAGCAATTCTACAATTCTAGAATTCTGGACTTATATGCACCTAATAACCATAGCTTCCAAGTATAAGTTTTACTTCTCAATAATTGATCAGATAAGCAGACAAAAACCAACAACAGAAGCAACAATAAAAACCAAGCTAGCAAGCAGTAAGAACAGATTTCAACCACAGAACTGTTAATTACATTAATTACAAATAAAACCCTGTAACCAATAATTAGACATATACATTCTTTTCAAGCATACATAGAAACATATATATAAAAATCCTATCTTCTAGGCTTTGAAGTCATAAAACATGTTAGCAAATTCCTTGACAATCCTGCTTTTGAGAAGAAGAGTCTATATGCCCTCCCCTTCATGCTGGGCCAACTATAGTGACTTACTCTGACCAAAATAATACATTAGAAGGCACAATAACACTTGCAAGTGTAGGTCAATAATGGCTGTGTAGCTTCTACCTACTACTTTTGGGATGATTACTTTGGGGATACCAGACAATGTATCCAGATTACTCAGAGACCACCAGGCTGGATAGTTGCTCAAGTAGACAGCACAGCTGAGTCCCAGCTCATGGGTATCATCAACTACCAGCCATGTTGAGTGAGCCATCTTGGCTGTCCAACCCCATCAAGCCTTCAGATGACTACAGCCCCAGTCAATATCTAAATACAACTGCATGAGAGACCCCCATTAAGCACTGCCCGGCCAAGCCTTTCCTGAATTCCTGAAACACAAAACTGTGAGCAAAATTAGATGGTTGCTATAAGCCACTAAGTTGTAGGGTTGTTATATAGCAAGAATAACTGGAATACAGACCATAAAATAAGTCTCAACAAATATCAAGGAATTATAAAAAAGGTTAGAAACCAAAAAACGAAACATAAGTTGGTAATTAAATAAACAAGCAAACAAAATCCACTTCTGAATAAAACATGGGTCAAAAAGGAAGCCATAATGGCAATTTAAAAATACTTAGAACCAAACATTAATGAAAATGTTGTGTGTCAAATTTTACAGAATTCAGCTAAAGCAATTTAGAAAGAAATTTAGAGCCTTAAATGCCTATATTTAAAAAGAAGGTAAAAATAAAGCTAGGTCCTCAACTTTGGAAGTCAGAAAAAATATAAGAGAAAAATAAACTCAAAGAAAGAGGAAACATAGAAATAATAAAGAGCAGAAAGCTATGAAATAGAACATGAAGAGACAACAGAGAAAAGACTCTGGCAAGATTAATTTAAAGAGAGAGAAAAGTCACTAATAAAAAATATGATTAATGAAAATGAGATGCAATTAGATTCAATAGATACTAAAAAATAAGAGGATATTATGAACAGCTTTATGACAATAATTTTTAAAATTTAAGTGAAACTCACAAAGTCCCAGAAAATTATAAACACAACTGATCCAAAAAGAAACAAAAAATCTGAATGTTCATTATATTCATAATGGAAATATAATGACTAGTTTAAAATCTTACCTCAAAGAAATCTCAAGGCCTAGACAGTTTTACAGGAAAGTTCTAATAAATATTAAAGAAACATATAACTCCAATTTTTCACAAACTCTCAGAGAAAAAAAGGAGGGAACTCAATCAACATTATCATATGAGATAAGTAGAACACTGGTACAAAATCAGATAAGAATAGTACAAGATCTATGATTAAGCTTATAATCATAGATACAAAAATTCTAAATAAAATATTAGCAAACTGAATCCAACAATGCATAAAAAAGGAAAAGTATTTGATAAAATTCAAGAAACTCTCTGTAATTAAACACTCTTGGCAAACTAGAAAGAGAAATAATGGCAATTTCTTTTTTTTTTTCCGTTTTTTTTATTGTGAAGTTTAACATGGCAACTTCTTTTAAATGATAAAGAATACGTAGAAAAAATCTTCAATAAACATCATGCTTGATAGTGAAACAAAAAAATCAGGAATAAGACAAAAATGTCTGCTTTCATAACTCCTACTCAACATTATACTGGTGATCCTAACCAGTTTGGTAAAGGAAGAAATAATGAAGATTGAAAAGAAACAAAACTGATATTATTCTCAAATAATATAAATCTTTACAAAGAAAACCCAAAAGAATCTACAAATAAATTATACCAAGTTTTCATTTTTCCCCAATTTATACATAGATTCAATGGAACATCCTAGTAGGGCTTTTTAAGGAATCTGCCAAGCTGAACAGCAAATGTTCAAGAGCAGTCAAGATACTCACTCCTTAAGAAGAACCACCAAGTAGTGAACTTGCCCTAGTAGCTATCAAGACTTATAAAGCTACAGTAATTAAGACAGAGTGGGACTAGCAAAGGATATTTAATTGAAAAAAAGAACAGAACAGAGAGCCATGCATATTCAGAAACCTTACATATGATAAAGCTGGCAATGCAGAACAGGTAAAAAAGATGGAGTTGCTTCCATACTAAAAATAAATAAAAATGGTTCTCTACCTCACAATATTAACTCAATTCAATTACTGCTAAATCAAGGTCTTTAATGTAAAAAGTAAAACTTAGGAAAAAACAATACTGAAATCTGAAAATTTATATGCTTTTGATGAAATATCTGTTCATCAAAAGCATGTAAATAAGAGTAAAAAGATAACCCACAGACTGCTAAAACATCTTTGCAACCCATTTATCAAAGATTACTATCCACAATACATAAAGAATTGAGTTTAAAAAAATGTTTTAAAAGACAAACAAATCAATTAAAAAGTAGATAAAAACAAAACAAAACACAAACAAGCCTTTCAAGAAAGACACAAGAATAGCCAATCAACAGATGGAAAAATGCTTACTCTTACTAGTAATCTGATGAATGAAACTAAGAATATGAGATACTACTGCAAATGACTGCAATGATCTCTCCCACCAACTATAATTCAAATCAATTCTGATTCTAACTACTTGGAGTTAGGCCAGACTCCACAGATTAAGGACAATCCTCCACAGGACTCCCCTCACTCAGACATCAGCCACAACTTTGGAGGTCCCCAGGGGCACCCTCATTTCTGACCAACTGGCTACAAATTCTAGGGTTCCCAACACCACCATCAGATTTGATAATTTGCTAGAACAACTCACAGAATTCAGAAAAGCACTATACTTATGATTATAGTAATTACAGCAAAAGGACATAAAGAAGAGATGCACAGACCAAGGTCTGGGAGGATCTTAAATGCAAAGCTCCCCAAGTCTTTTCCACACGGTATCAAAACGCGTCAACTCTCCCAGCACATAGACGTGTCTTATCAATCATGGAAGCTCTCCTGAGCTTCTGTAACCAGTTTTTATTGGGGTCTCATTACATAAGCCTGAATGATTTAATCAATGCCCTGTGTGGTTGAACTCAATCCCAAGCCCCACTTTTCTCTCCCTGGAGGTCAGGCTGACACTCTATGGCCCAAAGCCCCAAGCCCCAATCACAGGGTTGGTTTTTCTGGTTTTGACAGGCCCTTGCCCCCCACCACCACCCCACCTTTTAAGACTACCTTAGCATAACTATCAGGTGTGGTTTGGAGTCCACCAAGAATGACAGAACATTCCTATCACAGGAAATTCTAAGGATGTAGTGGTAACCTCCTAGGAACCTGGAATAAAGACTAGCCAAGTTTTTTTTTTAACTATACTACAGATACATTTCATATTACCAGATTTTTAACATTTTAAAACTCTAATCATACCAAGAAGTACTGGTAAGGAAGTAGACAATGTGTACTCTCATAGTCCAATGGAAGTACATCAACTATGAAAAACAATTTGCCATTACCTAGAAAAGTTGAATATGGTAATACCCTAAAATAGAGTAATTCTACTCCAAATGATCCAAGGACACTTACTCACTAAGACACTGTTGGCATTTTTGGTGGAACAATCTGTGTTGTGCATTTCAGGATAGTTGGCATCTCTTTCCCCTGCCCACTAAATGCTAATGGTGCCCCCAAATCACTGTAACAACTAAAAATGCCTTAATTTCCAAATGCCACTTAGAGGGGGCAATGCTAAACCTAGATGAGAACCAATGTTCCAAAGAAACTTTTATCACATGTATCTAGAACATGTTCGTAACAGCACTGTTTATAATTTAAAAACTGGAAATGATGTTCATTGATGGAAGAATGGATACGTTGTGGTATGTGCGTACAATGGAACACCATAACATATTAATGAAAATACATTCCAAAAACATGTTGAGGAAAAAAAAGCAAGTAGCTTAAGAATACAATTTGACTGGGTTCAAATAAAGTTTTCCATTCAAAAAGGTGCAAAACTAAATGATCCATTGTTCAGAGATACCTACGTACATGATAAAATTATATATATAGAAAAAGCAAATGAATAAATAAATTTCAGGATTGTGGTTCCCTCTAGAGGGGAAGATGAGGACTTGTATTTTAAGTTCAGTGATGAACATGCTGGCATTTGTTTTATTATTCTTTAAACTGTACACATTGCACATACTCTGTAGTATGTATATTTCATAATTTAAAAAACTTTTTACATTTGTTAAAGAGCAGAGAAAGGAATGAAGTCACCGGCATACAGTGCAAGCCCTGGACCACAACCCTGGGGTATCCTTTTAACTTTTTAATTTATACTTCCCTCCTTCATTTGCTAATAGGAGGCACTCATGGGCAAACAGACCAAGTGAGTATGGATCATCTTATATACCTGGGCAAAACAGTATTCCACATACATACATTTCCTAGATAACTGAAACCAAATCCCTAATCTCCTGCATCTGTATAGTAATGTTAGTTTATTTGTACTGTAATAGTTAGAGTTTACAACATGTTTTCTCACTCATTACAATAAATTTTACTGAATGATAACTATGTACCAGACCCTGGGAGTACAAAGATGGTTAAGACATGGTTCTTACTCTTAAAGAGCTCACTACCCCCCCTCCCCAGGGAAAGGCAGATGAGGCAGGGGAGAATATGAGTAAGCAAGTACCACTCAGTGCAATTAGCACTATTATAATAAAGAAAAATAAGGAGGTAGACAATTCAAGATAAGGCTCAGGAAGACCTTACAGATAAGCTACAACCTGTAGTATTATGAGGTGTTTCCTAGGCAGACTTAGGAAGATAAAGGGAATTCCAAAAGTAAGGGAGCAACATAACCATGGGGCAAAAGCCAGCAAAGTAAAAAGCATATCCAAAATACTGTTAATAACCTGCAATGTGTGGGGCAGGGTAGAGAACACCTAGCTAGAGTCTGCTTTATCCCATACATAAAACCATGGAAGAGTACAAGTAGAAAACGGACTGGAAGGGGTGATATGGAGAGTCTAGAGGCATGAGGATTAAGATAGAAAACTTGCTACAGCCTTTCAGAGAAGGGATAAGAATCTGAAATTAAGGAATTCACAAAGAAGAACAGAATGAAAAGGACAAACTTCACAGTTATTTGAAAGAGAATTAAAAACAATAATACAAAATAAAGAGAGTAAGTGTTGAGAGAGAAACAGAAGTCACTAAAATTGAGATAACGATGATTACAAAGGTATACAGGAATCAAGAGGATGGTGTTACAAAAGTCAGACTTTCAGGAAAAAGGGAGGGGTCAACAGCTTGAAATGATACAGAAAGGACAAGCAGGATACAACAAATAAAATTAATTTGGCAGTTAGGAGGTCACCAGTGACTTCTGCCAGCAGTTTCAGCAGAGTTGTGGGACACTGAAACAAATTCAAGCATGAAGTAGTGCTAAGGAGTATAGTTGTTTCAAGAAGACTGGTTGACAGACTGTTGTTTTTAAATGAAAGACTTGAACACACTCATAGGCTGCACTGAAAAGGTTGAAAACAAGGGGAACAGAAGGGATGTTATGGAGAAAATCTCAGAAGAGACATGAAGGGATGGATAAGATCAAATAAGCAATGAGGTTGTACAGAACAAGAAGAGGGACTTTCTTATTGTGAAAATAGAGGGAGAGCGGCATTCTGGCAGACTGTTCATTCAACACTTACTGGATATCTGCTGTATGCCAGGCACTATGTGCTAAGAGATGCAAGATGAGTAACTCAGTACCTGACTTTGAAAAGTGGGGGAAATCCAATAATTATAATGTTCAAAACGCAAATACAATAAGATGAAAAGGGTTGATAAGCTTGTAATTTAGCACAGAGGTTAGGAAGGGCAGAAATTTAAGGGAGTCCCTCCCTGGTAGTTTCTCCATGAAGCAGAAGGTGGAAAGGTGGTAGACAATGTGTAGAAAGGGATGACTAGTCAAAATAATTGCTCAGATAATTCAAACAATGGCAACTTTTATAAAAGATTTAATATGTCCTGGGTACTGTAATAAATGCTTACATATATATATTATCTCTGATTCTCAAAACAGTCATTATTTTGTTTTTTTACCAGTGGAAAAGGAGGCTTAACAGGTTAAAATTTAGAGGCACTAAAGGACTACACTGAGATCAGAAACTATTTTATGTAGTAAGAACAATTTATATAATTGTGACATTTTCTCCTGCTGTGCCTCCCAAACCAAGAATGGCAACCTATCTAGCCTTATGAGTTTACAGGGCTGGGGAAGGGAAAGCAGAAAGATAAGGGAAATCATATTGGGAAGAGAGCAATTTAAGTAGTTGATCACTGGGTCTATGGCTCAGGGAAACAAGGAATAAGCTGACAGACTTGGAAAAAAAACTGAAGGAATTAAAGAATGAGAAGTTGAGGTAACAGTAGGACTTTAAAAACTTCATAAAGGAAACTTTAAGGTAACAACAAACGCCAGAGTGAGCCATAGCATGGAGCACCATAAAAGGAATGAGAGTCAAATTGGATACCGTCATATATCTGGTAAATGTTAAGTTTAAGCAAACTCGGACCTACTGTCTCCAATATCAATGTTCTTTTCACTATTTCACTGCTGCCTATACCTCACAGGCCTTTATCCATCAACACTTTGACTGTATTTTACAATTACATAATTCCTTGTCTTAGTAAACAGGGAATGTGTATCAATTTAGCCTTTTCTTAATGATTATAAGACATCATTATTATTATATTGAGGACTCTGAGGCTACTCAAGCACTTTGCTAGTTGAGGATTCTTCCCTCTCCTCCCTAGAGAGCTTTCAATTTACACTGCTATTGCTGTCAGAATAGTTGCTACCAATTTCCAGTTTCCTACAGCAAAGGATAAGTAAAATGTTTTCAAGGAAAACTGGGTAACAAAAACAGGAGCCTTAATTTTGCATTGAATACTGTATCATCTAAGTATGTTTTTATTTCTTTTCTATTAATTACGGCTTTTACACTTCTGAGTGATTAGATAACCCCAAAATTACTTATATCACTGGTTCATTGGGGTTCTAGCTATTACTGTATTTCCCAAAACCTCTAATTAGCACTAAAATTTACTACCTCCTAAATAATTATTTTAAAAAGTTTTTTCTTAATATGAAGTACAATTCATTCTTTTTTTGGGGGGGAGAGAGATTTATAAATGATGTTTATTTTTAATCTATTCTGCAGTTTTTCTCAAATTTTCTATAATTAATGAGAATGAATTTCTTTTATAATCAGGAAAATGTTATTTTAAAAAGCAAGACTGTTTTTAAAGCACACATTCACTGAATAATTTACAGACTTCTGGTGTCTCAGTGGAAGTTTCATATTTTTATACATTATGAGGGTAGCAATACTCAGTGAGTAACAGAATCCATTATAATATATTTAACAATAGCATCCTGGATATGTATATATGGGATGATTTATAATTTAGGCAATTCTTTAACTTTTTCTTCTCTTTTACTTGTTTTTTTTTTATTAGAGAACTTTGGGGATTACAGAAATATCAAGCATCAAAACAAGGTTCCCATAAACAACCCTATTATTAACACCTTGCACTGGTGTGGTATGTTTGTTAAAATTGATAAAAGGACATTTTAAAAATTGTACTATAAATTATAGTTCATGGTTTAACTTATGGTTCACGGTCTGTGTTGTGCAGTTCTATGGATTTTAAAAACATTTTTATTCTAGTAACATGTATACAAACTAAAATTTCATCTATTAACCACATTCAAATATATAATTCAGTGCTGTTAATTAGGTTCACAATGTTGTGTTACCATTACCAACAACCATTACAAAAATTTTTCCATCATCCCTAAGAGAGACTCTACATTTTAAGCCTTAACTCCCTATTCACTAACCCCACCCTGTTTCCTGGTAACTTATATTCTAGATTCTGATTCTATGAGTTTCTTCTAATTATTTAATACCAGTGAGTTCATACAGTATTTGTCCTTTTGTGTTTGGCTTATTTCACTCAATATGATGTCTCTGAGGTTCACCCATACTGTTGCACGTATCAGGACTTCATTCCTTTTTACGGCTAAGTAATATTCCACTATGCGAATATACCCCATTTTGTTTATCCATTCATCTGCTGGATGACAGACACTAGGGTTGCTTCCTTCTTTTGGAAAATGTGAATAATGCTACTATGAATATCGGTGTGCAAATATCTGTTTTGAGTCCCTGCTTTCAATTCTTTTGGGTATACACCTAAAAGTGGGATTGCCAGGTCATACAGTAATTCTATGCTCAACTTTCTGAGGAATTGCCAAACTCTCTTCCCCAGTGGCTGCATCATTTTACATCCCCACCAGCAATGAACAAATGTTCTGATTTTTCCACATCTTTTCCAAACTTTTAATTTCCGTTTATCTAATAGTAGCCATTCTAGTGTGTATTAAATGTATCTCGTGATTTGAATTCACATTTCCCTAATGGTTACTGTACTGGAGATTCTTTTCAGATGTTTTTTGGTCATTTGTATATCTTCTTTGCAGAAATGTCTATTCAAGTCTTTCGCCCAATTTTAAACTGGGTTGTTTCTCTTTTTGGTGTTGAGTTGAAGGATTTCTTTATATATTCTGGATAAAAAATCCTTTATGGATGTGTGTTTTCCCAATATTTTCTCCCATTGTATAGGTTATCATTTTACTTTCATGATAAAAATTTTGATGAGGTCCCATTTATCTATTATTTTCTTTTGTTGCTTGTACTTTGGCCATAAAGTCTAGGAAACCACTGCCTAACACAAGGTGCTTCCCTACGTTTTCTTCTACGAATTTTACAGTTCAGGCTTTTATGTTTCAGTCTTTGAGTGAGGTAGGGTCCTCCTTTTAAAAATATTTTTGCAAAACGTGAGGCAGTTTTCCCAGCATCATTTGTTGAAGAGACTACTCTTTCCAAATTGAGTGATCTTTACTCCCTTATCAGAAATCAGATGGTCATAAATGTGAAGGTTGATTTCTGAGCTCTCAGTTTGATTCCACTGGTCTATATAACTGTCTTTGTGCCAGTACAGTGCTATTTTGACTACCGTGGCTTTGTAAGATCAGGAAGTATGAGCCCTCCAACCTCATTCTTTTTCAAGATGGCTTTAGCTATTGGGCACCCCTTACCCTTCCAATTAAATTTGATGAGTGGCGTTTCCATTTCTGCAAAGGTTATTGGACTTTTGACTAGGATTGAATTGAATCTGTAAATCACTTTAGGGAGAACTGACATTATAATAACATTTAGTCTTCTAATTCATGAACATGGAAAATTTTTCCACTTACATACATCTTCTTTGATTTCTTTTTGGCAACGTTTGGTAGTTTTCTGTGTACAAGGCCTTTACATGTTTGGTTAGATTTATTCCTAGATATTTGATTTTTTCAGTTACTACTATAAATGGAAGTTTTTTCTTTTCTTCTTCTAACTCTTCATCTCTAGAGTAGAGAAACACTACTGATTTTGGTTGTTAATCTTGTATACTTTGCTGAATTCATTTATTAGCTCTAGGAGCTTTGTTGAAGATTTCTCAAGATTTTCTGTATATAGGATCATGTCATCTACAAATAGGGAAAGTTTTACTTCTTCCTTTCCAATTTGTATGTCTTTCACTTCTTTTTCTTGCCTAATTGTTCTGGCTAGAACTTCCAGTACAGTGTTGAATAACATTAGTGAGAATAGGTATCCTTGCCTTGTTCCTGATCTTAGAAGGCAAGCTTTCAGTCCTTCACCAATAAGTATGATGTTAGTTATGGATTTTTCATATATGCCCTTCATCAAGCTTCATAGGGGCCAGCCCCAAGACAAGGGCTCAGCACATCTAGCCACCAGTCTCCAATGTTTGTGGGAACATCAGCAACAATCCAGGTGAGGAAGTCCAACACATCTGCATTCTCCCCCAGCTCTTCAGGGGGGCCTATATTGGGAGGTTTTTTGATTACTGATTCAATCTCTTTTCTAGTTACTGATCTGTTGAAATCTTCTATTTCTTCTTTAGTCATCATGGGTTGTTAGAGCGTTTCCACAAATTTGTCCATTTTACCTAGCTAATCCAATTTTTTTGCCATACAGTTGTTCATAGTATCGTCTTATAGTCTTTCTATTTCAGTGGGGTCAATAGTAATGTCCCCTGTTCACTTCTGAATTTAGTTGTGTCCGCTCTCTTGTTTTGTCAGTCTGGTAAAGGTTTGTCAATTTTATTGATCTTTTAAAAAAACTAACTTTTGGTTTTGTTGATTCTATTGTTTTTTTGTTTGTTTTCTATTTCATTTATCTCCACTCCAATCTTTATTGTTTTCCTTCTGACCGCTTCGGGTTTAGTTTGCTTTTCTTTTTCTAGTTCTTCAGTTCACAGATTAGGTCTCTCATTTGAAATCTTTATCCTTTTTATTGTAAGTATTTAGGGTATATATTTCTCTCTCAGCACCACCTTTGCTGCATCTATAAGTTTTGTTACATTGTATTTTCATTTTCATTCAGCTGACGGTATTTCCTAACTTCCTTTGTGATTTATTCTTTAACCCATTGGTTGTTTAAGAGTACGTTGTTTAATTTATACATATTTGTGAATTTCGCATTTCTCTATTACTGATTATCAGCTTTATCCCATTGTGGTCAGAGAAGATAAACTGTATTTTTTAATCTATTGAGACTTGTTTTGTGACCGAAGATATGGACTATCCTGGAGAATGATCCATGTGCACTCAAGAAGAATGTGTATTCTGCTGTTGTTGGGTGAAGTATTCACTATATGTCTGTTAGGTCTAGTTGGTTTAGAGCATCATTCAAATCTTATTTCCTTTTGATCATCTGTCTAGATGTTCAATACATTATTGAAAGCGGTGTATTAGTCTCCTACCATTAATGCAGAATGTCTATTTCTCCCTTCAAATCTGTCAGCATTTGCTTCTTATATTTTGGGGATCTGTTGCTAGGTGAATATTTATTTATAATAGCTACATCTGCTTGTTGAATTGACCCCCTTATCTGTATATACTGATCATTTTTGTCCCTCATAAACATTTTTTACTTAAACATTTATTTTATCTGATATTATTTTAGTTATTTTTTGGTTACTACTTACATGGAATATTGTTCCCCAGCTTTTCACTTTCAACCTACTTAAGTCTTTGAATTTAAGGTGAAACTCTTGTAAACAGCATGTAGTTGGATCATACTTCTTAATCCCATCTGCCAATGTCTGTCTTTTGACTGGAGAGTTTAATCCATTTACATTTAAAGTCACTACTGATGATACAAGATTTTCTTCTGCCATTTTGCTATTTAGCCTCTGTTAGTCTTGTGTCTTTGTTAGCCCTCAATTCTTCCATTAATGTCCACTTTTCTATTCATTTGATTTTCTGCATTTTACCAGAGTCCCTTCTCAGTTCTATCTCGATATTTTTCATATATTTTCCTAGTGGTTACAATGCAGTTAAAATTTAATATCCTAAATATATTACAATCATACTGGATTTGATACAAACTTGTCTTCAATAGCACACACATACAGTTTGTATACCCCATTGCCCCCCTTTTTTTTGTACTTGTTACAAATTATATCTTTGTACATTTTATGTCCAAAACCATAAATTTACCATTATTTTTTATGCACCTGAATTTTAGCACATGCAGGAAGTCAGAAGTGGAGTTACATACACCCAAAAATACAACATAATAGTATTGGCATTTACAATTACCCAAATGGTTACCTTTACCAGAGGTCTTTATTTCTTTATGCCGCTTTGAATCACCACATAGTGTCCTTTCCTTTCAGTCTGAAGAACTCACTTTAACATTGCTTGTAAGGCAGGTCTAATGATGAGTAACTTCCCCAGCTTTTGTTGACCTGGGAATCTCTTGATATCCTCCTCGTTTTTGAAAGACAGTCTTGCTGGATATAAAATTCTTGGATGGTAATTGTCTTCTTTGAGCACTTTCAAGTACTTCAAAACCCACTGCCTCCTTGCCTCAATCAGACACTCAATCAAATCAGGACTTCTTTGAACATGACACTTGGCTTTTCTCTTGCAGCTTTCAGAACTCTCTCCTTGTCCTTTGCATGCTACATTTTGATCAGTATGTGACAAGTTGCGTTTTACTTCATGTTTATCCACCTGATATTTTCTGGGCTTCTTGGATGTGCATATTCACATCTTTTGCTAAGTTTGGGAAGTTCTCTGTCATTATTTCTTTGAATATTCCTTCTGTTCATTTTTCACTTTCTTCTCCTTCTGGGAGAATGTGTATATTTGTGCACTTGGTGGTATCCCAGAAGTGTCTTAAGCTATTTTCAATTTTAATAATTCTTTTTTCTTTCTGTTCCTTAGCCTCACTAATTTCAAGCATCTTGTCTTCGAGTGCACAGATTTTTTCTTCTGCTGGCTCCAATCTGTTCCTAAAACTCTCTTGAGAATTATTCTTTTCAGTTATTGTGATCTTCAACTCCAGTAGTTCTGTTTGCTTCCTTTTAAAATTTTCTATTTACTAAGATTCTCATATTGCTCATTCATTGTTTTCCTGATATCCTTCAGTTCTTTCTATATTCTTTTTCATCTCCTTGGGCATATTTAAGATTATGGGCATATTTAAGATTATTTTCTAAAGGCTTTGTTTGGTATGTCTACATTCTGATCTTCTTTGCTGTTTTTTTCTGGATTTTCATCCTCTTCCTCTGGATGAGCCATCATTTCCTGTTTGTTTGTCTTGTAATATTTCGTTGCACACTGTATATTTTAAAACGCTTACTCTGGGATTTAACCCCCAAGATATCTGTTCTTAAGTTTATAACCAGCTCGTGATATGACAGATTTTCTTGAGTGTCAGGAGCTACCCAAACCCAGCAAACCTAAATAAAACACCTTTCAACATCTTTGCAATTGGCTTTGCATTGGCTGATGCTCTCCATCAGAGTTTAGCTCTCCTATAGGGAAGGTCAGCCCAAGGTGAACATGAAGTTCAGGGTCTTCCCTGTCTTTTCTGGCACTATGTTTTGTCCTGGACTTGTGCTTGCTAATGGCCTTAGGGATTACAGGAGTTTGAAAGTCCCCTGTACCTACTAGGAAACAGACCTTCTCCCTCTCCTGGGTGTTCCACTGCAGATCTTAAAGCATGTAAGCCTTTGCCCAAGGTCACCTGCCTCAACTGTTTCTTACACTGCTTTCATTTCTCAAGCTGCTTTTGCCTGGAGGGCACATTCTAGGAGGGGGCACACAGGAGAAGAGTTTTCCAAGTCAATCTTTCCCAGCCAGAACAAAGCCAGGTTCCCACAAAGGGAGTGCCAGCTGGCTCCAACTGACCTAGAGAGGGAAAGAGGGAGGGGCCTCAAAGATTGCCAGAAGCTTCTTGCATGGCTCCCCAAATCTGCATTTTCTTGACTCAGCCCCTGCTCAGCCAATGCAACCCTTCAACTGCTCTCTGTGGCTCTGAGGAAGCATACCATCTTCAAGTCTCCTCTACCACCTTTTTCCAGGGAGAGTTGGAACAATGGCTGCCTTCAGAGCTGCGCCCTCAGTAATCCAAAGTAATTAGCCAAAGGCAGTGATCAGCAATCTACCTGCACACAAACCACCCCTACCCACCCAAGACCTTGGGGAAATGGATTTTATGTCCCCTTCTGGCACCAACAAGCTATACCAGGGACCGAATCCCACGGCTGCCTGCCTTGAGAATGCGGGAGGGGCAACAGTAGCTGCTGTGTATGGAGAGAACAATTCACTAGTATTTACCATAATTTATCAGCCTTTTCCTGCCTCTCTTCTCTGTCTCTTCTCTTCTCTATATATTGTATTCTACTGGACTTCAGAGTTTCAAAATAGTTTTTCCAACAGTTCCTTCCTTTTAATACTTGTCCTGATGAAGGGACTGATCCTGGAGCTTCCTATTCCACCACCTTTCTACAATGCCTTCCCATTCATTCTTTTTGAGGGGATTTGTAGAACGATTACATGCACATTAATTAATGATCATTACCTCTTTTTTGGCTTCTTTTTTGGGATCATAATCACTATCATTCCCATCCATTGGGTGTGTTTCTTCCACATCATCATCACTGAGAAGAAACAAAGATTAATAAACTTAAAAATTAATAAACTTAAAAAAAGTTCTCTTTTTAATTCTGTTCCACTGCTCTTATCAAACTTTAATATACTCTGCTAGTACTTTTTCTAAGCATTCTTCACTGGAACAAGAGTTGTTCTTGGGAAGATGAGGTTCTAGTTTAGATTTCTGAAGTGTTCAGAAACATTTATCCCTTTGGATACATGAATCGTTTTCACAAACATTTCTAGCTAAAAAAAAAAAAAAAAAATAGAGACCCAATGGGAAAGAATCTCTTTGGAAGAAATATTATTTGGGAAAGAGAACACAGATATTAATTTGATATAATACTTATTATTTTAGTTCTCTTTTTTTTTTTTTTTGCAGACAGACAAAACCCAGGAAACAAAATGACCTTATACTACTATAAGATTCAGCTACAATAATGTGGACTTCAGTTACTCAGGTAACTGTGGAAGAGTTCTTTCAGAAGACATAATCTTTCATATATTCTAAATATATATATTGAACATATCAACACTAACAGGAAGCATTTGTGATTACAATTAAATATAGCTCATATATAACTCACTGGGGATATTTTCTGGTCATGATGAGTAGTTAAAGGGTTGAAGAGAGTTCTTACTATTAGATTTCTGATCATTCGCTCTTCCTGTCAGAGCAGAAACATGAATATAACGATGGGAAGTATTTACAATGTGTTGTGATAATTTTTCTAGGCAATGTAAACAATCCAATGCAGTGTCCTTAACAATGTAACTATATAAAAGCATTCAACCTACCTGTCACCCTGATTGTGTCTATTGGCTAGTTTACGGGCCTGGCGATCCATCAAACTTGTCCTAGACCGAGTTTTTTTCCAGGAATAATAATATTTTACAAGGCTTGCAATTGTCTTATCTGGAAGCTTAAAAAAAAATCATGTTATTATATGTAAATTTAATTCACAAACTCTGATTAATAGAGGGAATAATGTTTTTGATATATAACAAATAAAGGCATAAATGAAAATTTATGGGACTGTTATGAATTACAAAGCAAAAAAGTGCTGTTAGTCATAGTACCCCACCATACCTATGCTATTGATACTGTCCTGGAAGGGAAGAGGGGGCACAAACTAACATGGTGAGACTGGCCCCAGGAGTCCCCAGTATAGCCATGTTACCATTTAATATTTGTTTTCCTTATAAAACTATTCAATTTTTTTTCCTTCTGCTAATTCGAATTTTAATTCCAATATAATTCACATACCACAAAATTCACCATTTTAAAGTATACAATTTGGTGGATTTTAGTACACTCCCTATGTTTTTCAACCATCACCTTTAATTCCAGAACATTGTCATCAACTCAAGAAGAAACCCTAAACTCATAAGCAGTCACTCCCTATTCCCAACTACCCCAGCGACCACCAAGCTCTACTTTATGGATTCACCTATTCAGGACATTTCATATAAATGGAATAATATAATATGTGACCTTTTGTGTCTGGCTTCTTTTACTTAGCAAAATGTTTTCAAGAAAAGCTACTCAATTCGTCTTAAATTTTTAAATCAATTTTTTTTTAAGTTCAGGCTTTAAAATGATAAATAATGCAAATAGCCATGAGCCACCAAATAAAGTTTTTGGGTATTAAAATGACTAATGATAATGCACTTATCTGTCATACTGGCCACAAGGATGCACACTTCCCATCAACAATGTCCTTTTCAACTATGGAATAAATGTGGCTATATGTGCAAACACTATCTAATTTTCTTCTCATGTTAAAATAGTTTAATGCAGCAACTTCCCAGGTTTATATTAGTTTGACACAATTCTAAAAATTCAAGAACTAGAAATATAGAATAGTTTTTCTCCTTAAAAAAAAAAAAAAGCAGCAACACATGAACTATACTGAAATAATAAGAAAGTTTTAGAAATGGGCCTTTATATACAAAAGAATGTAAGTTAGAAAATAAAGTTCTAATGTTATGAAATAAGACATTTAAAAATAGAATTGAAATTATGATTTTTTTTCCTGGAACTGCAAACATATCTAAACACTATTAGGTGTATATTTAAACCAAAATAAAAACTAATTCATTATAAGTAAATAAGACATAACTGTCATGTGTTAGCGATTACAGAAAATAGGACTATATACAAATATATTTATTTCAAAATATTTTTAAAATTAAATTGGAAATCTTTTTTGTATTTAATAATTAAGAAGTAATTAGGAATAGCGTAAGATGTCATTCAGGTATGAATCACAGTAAGAACAAAATTACCATACCATTTGCTGAATCCTATGAAAGCTCTTCCCATGAAAACTAAAGGCTTGTTCAAACAGGACTTTATCTTCCACTGTCCACTCATCCGGAAAGGGAGTGAAATTAGGGAGATCAGCAAGGGACTTCTCAATGTTATGCTTATGCCAGAACAACATGCCAAGTGCCTTTGAAGAGAAATCATTCCCTTTTGGTTTTAATGGATTTATGTTCCATCACACTTAAGAAAGTTAAACACAAAGTAGATTAAAATCTTTAATCCTATGACTTCAACTGAAAAATACACTCACAGTTTGGGGCTTTTAATCAGGGGTGCCCAGGTAGTAGAGCTCATTTATTTATTTCTTTTAAGTCAGGGCCTCAGAATACAATGTTCTTACATACCATATTTGCTGGAGAATCTAGGAAAAACAGTGAGCTGAGGAGAGTGACTATAATTACTAAAGCAGGTTTGCAGACTCATATCAACACTTTCACCCACATTTTTTTCATTTGCCAATGTACCCAAAAAAAAAAAAAAAAAAAAAAAAAGCTAAAAGAAAATATCCAGTAAATTAATACTTGAGTGAAGCCTGAAACTATCAATTATAGCACAAAACAGAAGTGCTCAATAAAGTGGATTTAGTAGAGAAATATTCAAGTTTCAACTTTTTAGAAATGTTATGGGCTAACCACTTCCAAGAAGTAAGAGTACCTCAACTGCAACTTTAACAATTTACTATTTTACCATAAATATTTTTGAGGTTTTTTATTCTCATAAAGTATACACAGAATTATATCTAGTCATATAAATAATTTCAATGACTTGATCACCATGTCATTGGAAAGCCTGAAACAGACAACTTCAAATACAATTTCATAACTTTCCCCCATTCTAAGTAACAGGCCTTTATTTATTTTGAGGTATTAAGTATCATTTAGGGGACAAACTTGTATTTTTTAAAAACAGGCACAATAACTATTTAAATAGTGAATTTGAAAGTTTATTTCTGTATTAGATAACAGTCTTTTAAAATGAACATGAAAATGAACTTACGTACAGTCACATTTTAAAGAATTAACTTTCTTAAACAAATTTTAAACAGAAAGCCAAGGCTTAAAAACAAAACACACAATGAAAGGCTTCAAATTCCACAAAAAGAGTTAACTGCATTTAGATACAGATATAAGAAAATTCTTGATGTTACAGAAACGATATTACTTTACCATGTTATTGACTATAAAGTTAGCTCTTAAAATTCAGGTTACAGATAATACATCTTTCCAACTTTTCTAAAAAGAAATCTGCCTATTTTACTATTAAGTTTGGTAAAGTGTAATATAATACTTAATTGAGATAAAAATTAAGAATCTCTTTCATTTTTCCATGTTTTTCTATTCCCTCATGACTAGGGATAATGAACCATTTGTGGCCTTTAAAAGCAATCTAATAAAAAAGCACTTTGTGAGTTATTTCATTCAAAATAAAAAAGTCTTAAATATTTCCTTAAGTAAAAAGTTTAACTTTAGATATTTTGGGTGAAAAAAAAAAAAAAGAGAATTATCCTGTACTCTTACATTTTTTTTGGAATAAAAGGTTTATTTTAAAATCCTACTCATGTACATTTACTCCAAAATACAACCAAGCTTATATCTCATTTTGGTAGCTTCTGCCAGAGTAAACTTGAAAGTTTTCATATACTTTCACAATTCAAAGCAGAATAAGAAACGGAGGTATTGAGAGAAAAGACTAATAATGTTTATAAAAGCAAAATACTTAATGTTGCCAGAACCTTTGTGGCATCTACAAAGTTGGTTAACTTACACATTTTCTTAGGACAGAAACTAGCATAAGATGTTCTTTGGATTTGGTAAATATTGAGGAAAGTCTTAATACTAAAATACATTTCTCTACATACCTGCTCCACATTGTAGCCATGTTTCTCCTTTGCAATTGCAATATACTCATCCACTGTAACAAAACAACGTAATGAAATTAATTATTCTTACTTACTTTATTTGAGCAGGTCTACTTTTCTTTTAACATGGCTAAGTAAGATAATTTATATTCCAAGAATGAAAAAACAGCCAAAGTCATCTTCAATGAGATATTTCAATAAAAGACTATTACTTTATGAACACGATGAGAAGTTTACCTGGTTTAAACTTCTATTTAGTATGACTTATCTCAATGACCATATGTCATATATTTATTTAGTTCAATAACATTACTATAATTATTTTTGCATGCAGAAAAAGACCATTCTGTGAGTAGCCAATAGAACTTAATTACAAGGTAAAATATTAAGATAATTTCTTTATTTTCTGTTGGCAGTCTTTATTTGCAGAGTCACTGCTAGTTAAGATTCTGTCTCATATTTAGAGTTGACCCAAAGCCTTTATTATCCCATTTCTAATAACGGTGTACAGGATGGTTTGTCTGTAGTTTTGCCAGACATACATAATAATATTGACACATTTAAGTATGTTAAATTATTCTTCAGCTTTCTGCTTGCTATACAAAAGGTGTTTTGAGTATTCCATTTTCATACACCCTCCATATGTGATCAAACCAACAGAATTATTTAGATAAGCACATATTCAACGATGAGATGTATACTGGCTATTTCAAGGCCCTTACTGCTGAGAAATGTGCCACTTCACATTCAGTGGGACTCAGTTTTACGTGAAGTACATAAAGTCATTCCTTTGTAATCCTGTATAATATATACACACATACACACACACACACCTCAAAATTAATTCTTTAGACATATTTTTGAGAAGGAGTGGTTTAAGAATTCTGATCCTGGAACAGCTAGTCTCCCTGGGTTTGATTCTCAGCCTGGTTATTAACTTTTTGACATTGGGCAAGTTACTTGACCTTTTAGTGTCTCAACTTCCTCACTCTAAAATAGCGATAAAAACAGTAACTCCTCTAGGATTAAGTGAGTTAATACATGTAAAGTGCTTAAAAATCACCTGGCACATTGCAAGTACTTTATAAGTGTTTGCTATTATTATTATCCTGTTGGTACAGTTTAAATTAATACATAAACATGCTATTTAATAATAATGCTATTAGAATAACAACTTTTTTGATGGATCTATTATCTCCCCAAGACTGTTTAGAACCCATAGCACCTAAAACACATGACAGGGATAGGTATATACTCATTAACTTTCACAAAAATATCTTATAGTCCTGTAGAAGGCTAAACAATATCCTGTGGTTCTCAACTTTGGCTATGCATTAGAATTACTGGGAGAGCTTTTAAAAATTAAGATGCCCAGGCTCTATTCCTGAAATTCCGATTTAATTGGTTTGGAGTAGCAACCAGATATCAGCATTTTTAATAAAGCTCCCCAAGTGATTCCAATGCACAGTTAGGGTTGAAATCCACTGCCCTTCGGTTGGCTATTCAACATGGACACACTACTAGCATATGATGGCTTTCTGAATTTTGTTTTCCATTCTGCTAAGAAATGGACCATTGCATAAAACAATGCTAAAACAGCAAAATTCAATGATACCCTGATGTTCAGTCTGTGAATGAAAACCTTTGACTATAATGAAGACTGAGCCAGAGAAACCTGATAGTCTCTTTCAGGTTTCTCAGTACGCAGTTCCAGGCCAACTCACCAATTTCAACTGCAATAGTTAAGAATCATTAAGAATGCCTCAAGGGCATACAATTCCTATATTATCAGTTGACCTATTGCTGGTATTCTAAATTTCTTAAATATGAACAATTATCAGGTATGCAGAAGCATACTGTTGTCGATTTTTAGTTCTCTTATTACATCAATACATACAATTAGACTTACTATATACATGACATATAGGACATCATTAATTTTCATGGGACTAAATAAACCATCATGGAACATCTTCAAGATGTCAGCAAATATTTAGAAAAGACAAGCTTATTGTACAGCTGCCAGAAAAGTTGTTCAATTTTTTTAAAAAATAAATTCAATGATAACTGAATGGAGGGATGGGGATCTTAGTGTTGTTACCTGCACGTTTCCTATATCTGATGTTCCGCAAAGGATCAGGTCCGCTACATCACACTGAAGTCTAAAGCCACACCATGATTCAAGAAGTGCATGGTCAATGATCCAGAAGGTCTCCGTCCAGAAATGGAGAGCACAAAGATGACCTGATGGCTGCTGAAGTCAGTTCTTTCCCCTTTCCTCTTTAAAATGGTAATGATAGTGGGCTCTTTGAAGCTCGAAGGCATTTCTTTACAGCTCCATATACTGAGGAAAAGCCTGTGCAGATGTCTACATAGTAACTCCCTCCCCTGCTTGAGGATTTATGCAGCAATGCCATCAGATTCTAGGTTTTTTCATTCTTCATGGGCCTGACACAAACTGGAATGATCAACCCACTATCTTTCAAAAGGAAAAACACTCTAATATAACAACCTCAATTAAAACAAAACAAAACAAAACAATAAAGACAAAACTGTTTTCTTAACAGAACCTAAGAGGCCCCCCCCCCCCCAAAATATAAGTTGCATTTTGAATCATCTCTCAGGTCCATGTTCACACAGACATTCAATTTCAAAAAACTTACATTTGGCATCTGGGATACTGTGATATGGAGACCATACAAGCATCCCTCCATTGTCTTTATCTGTGTATTTTGTAGCACCTGGGGAAAAAAAATAATTACTTTGAATATAAATTTTACTTCATACATTCAAAATCAGTATAAACGAGCTATGCTTTATTTCTATTTTAGTATAGTACCTGCAAAGGAGGAGAAAGAAACAGACTAAAAGAGAAGGAAAACAAAATTTTACATTAAATAGTGTAAATGTTCTGTTGATGAAAATGAAGAAAATTTTGCAAATGCTGAGCTTACCCCTTTTAAATTAGAAAGATGGTGTTGTGTTTAAATATTTATTTAAGACATTGCATATCCCCGCTTACCTTACAGAAGCTCGTAAATCTGATTTAACTTTTTATACATTACGTAAAGGTCATCATCACAAACTCTGACTTTTAAACTAGAGGGAATGTCTGAAGTGTCAATCCGGTTTTGCCCTATATCTATGGGCCAAGATTGCTGTAACTTTTAAATACTGTGTCTGCTGTTTATATTTTTTATCTTAGTCCTTGCTAAGAGAATGTCAGGTATTCCTTTTTAAAATTTAATTTCATTTATACATTTTATATCTATAAAGATATTATGTGTTCTGTGTAAGAACAAAACAAAGTCAAAGATGTAAAAGTTAATAATGATATTTCTTCTTAATGTAATCTGAGTCTGCATCTAATCTAGAGGAATATTATCCCTGTTTCTAATTTATTTCTAGTAAGTTATAATCTAGAAAGTAAGAAAAATCAAGCCCTATTAAAAGCACATGTATATTAAGAATAAACAGTCTGAATGAAAGACTGACACAGCTATCCCACAGCCAAGTACGTGAATGTGAGTTCTGCCTTGTATTTTAACTAATCGGTAGACTCTTTCTGGCTTCTTCCTAATTCTTATTTGCATTCAAGTTAATTAAAATTATCAACAAATGAAGCATTACTGCCACATGTCTTAAGAAGATTTGCCTATGAATATATCATAATTGACTTTTCTGAGGTGTTAATAGCTACTACCAGTTAAGGCCAGAATTCCAAAGTTAATAACATAAAATATTAACAAAGAATTCTAAGGTTAAACTATAATCATTCATAAAGTTATAAAAGATATTTAAAACAAAGAACATTCAGGAGTGAGGGAACTAACACTACAATAAATAATATAGACCTAGTATAATAATTTCCATCCAGAGAAGATATGTCAAGCAATAATTTACTATCATTCAGGTTTTTTTTTTTTTTTTGGGGGGGGTGGAATCATTATAAATCACATCACCACTATTAAGTTCAATCAACAAACTGTAGTTAAAGAATACACTACCAGTGAAATATAAATTTAAAATTGTTAAATACTACATGCATTTCCTATAAGGAAAAACTAAAGATGGAAAAAAGAGAAATGAGAGGAAAGGGACTATCAATGTATTAGAAAGTCCATAATTACAAAATAAATCCAAAACTCAAAACTAATGTTAATGAGGACAAAAATAAGACATTAGAATTTATGAAAATGCAAGTTAGAAGTTTATTATCTAAAATTTATATTTTGTGAAAATAAATTTTAAAATGTTTTTTAGAAACTTCAATATTAAGATATAGATTTAATTTTTAACATGGAAAATAAAAATCCAAAAGCAAAACAACCAAACTGTTCAATGAAAATAAAACAGAAAATCCTAAGTTAATTAGAGGACTTAATTTAATTATTAAAATCTATCGTTATTTCCAGTGTATATACAAATTTCAATCCTTTAATATGGGACTGATTCTTTTTGTACATTAAATTGTTACAATAAAATCATTTAAATCATACTTACTGAACATGGAATGCAACAGAGAAAGGTTTCCATTAAGCCTCAAGTCTTAATAGCATAGCATGCTTAATATTTAAACATATTTCTTTGCATCTCATTCTTGCTTTACAGAAACTCTGAATATCTATTAAATTTCTTTTCTTAAACATACAAATTATTTTTATAGTTTTTTCCCTATGAAGAATAAAAGTTAAGTTTTCCCAAAAATCATTAAGAGCCTGATCTGACAGAAACAGGCATCCAAAATGGGGATAAACAGCTCTTCTAATATGGGGGTGGAGTGGGGGAGGGAGGAGTGGAGAAGAACACTCCTATCTGGTAGCAGAGAATGCCTAATTAGGCATTTCACAATGTTCTGTCCCTAACCCTGAATTGAACACTAACATTTTCAATCATGCATGTTTGCCAACTAAGCCTAAGTGATGACTTAGAAATGAAGTACTGCAGTATCTTTTGAACACAACCATCTACTATTTTTTGGATTTTCTTTAAGACATCCCAAGTAAGGACATGGATGGAATCATAGAACAAACATACTATTTAAAGAACTTAAATACTGGGACTATTAAGAAGAAACTCCAAATACTTAAAAAAAAACTTGACTACTTATATACCTGACTTTGAATTACATATTAATATCACCAACTTCAAGCTGGGGTACACAAAGACCTTCCAAGGGGTACATGAGCATAAAGAAGTTTTCAGGGAATCAAATTTTCATATCTTCAACTTCCCTAGGTTCTCTTTTCTAAGCCCTGAGGAGTCACCTGCAGTCTAGACTATATGCTGGTTCTACTTTCCCACCTCCCCTTCAGAAACGTTCTTGTCTGACTTTAAAAAAGAGGGGGCACATCTCCCACTCACCCTTAATCTTAGAAGAGTGCATAGCTCAAATTTTAACATCTTCAGTGTAATAAACAAAGGGTGTCAGCAAAGCCTTCCTTTATTCAAGGCATCCTGAGTATTAGAACTTCAATCAATTACATATTATTATAACTCAAGCCAGAAGAGATTTAACTCGTAGGACCTTATATTCACAGGAACACACATTAAGATGGTAGAGAAGTTGGACAGGTGATCAAAATACATATGGAACATAAAAATATATTATATAACATAAAATTCTGTGGGGAAAATTAATGGAAATGATTTCAAAGACAAAAAGGAACAATGTAAACTTTCAGACTACTAGGAGCCTGTTCAGGTATTTTATAAAATAGATACTATCAAATCACTATGTTTATATTTAATTGGATGTATTTAAAACAAAGATATAAAAGTTTTATTTCAAAGTGCTAATATTTTCAATACACTTAATATTTTCTATACACCAATGATTATATTCTTCAACTATGTAAATATAAAGTGAGAAAAAAAAGCTGCCAACTTAAAAATACCTGAAAAGAATCTTTTATCAAAATTCTTTTATGGGTATGCATGCAAAATATTTTTCAGACCACTGCTTTATATACATTAATTTTCACTTAATCTTGTGATATAGTTAACATTATCTCCCTTTACAAATGAGAAACTAAGGCCTACCAAATTCATCATGCTGTATTAGCTTAAAGCATGAAAGAGATAAGACTCACAAAACTGCTCCTCATGATGTAAACATAGTAAGTAGGAACTAACTAAAAATTGGGAAGACCCAGTAAAGAATCAAGAGATTAAAAAAAAAAAAAAAAAAAAAAAAAAACCTATGAAAATAACTGGAAATCAGGTAGTGAATTATAAAGGCAGTATTAGCAATGGCCCCTTATTTTTATAATCAAGGTAATCTGTCCCTAATCTCCCAACTTTAGTAATCCCAACATAAACCTTTATTCTTCTCACCAAGTAGATTGGATAACCCAAATAGTGGCCCCTTTAAAGAATTATTCTTCAAATTTTGAAATTTGTTCCAGTATACAGTTTATCATACATCAAAAAATACTTTAGGGATTAGTCCTTGGCATATACAAGTCTGTTCCAGCATGAAGTCTGGCTCTTAAATACAAGACCCCTAATAAATCTGATCAGAAAGAGCACAAGTTATTGTATAATTGCCTGTTAAATAAACACTGACCCATAAGGCTACCTAATGGGGCAAAAGAATAGTTACTTTTATTAACTTATGAAATAATTCTGTTTGCTGAATTCTAATTCAGATATAACTTTAATGAGTTCAAAAAGCAAAGAGTACCAATGAAAGGGCCCAAATCAGAAAGGTGAAAATGTACCCAAAAACATTGTTCATAATTATGAAATTTAACCTTTACTGAATAACTGTCATAAGCCCAATATGTAATTTATCTCACTACTCATGGCAAGAATTCCATGAAGTAGTTTTTATTTCCGTGTTACAGCTAGGAAAACCGAGGCTCAGTAAGACCAGTGACTTGCTCTGAGCACAAAAACAAGAATTGGGAGTTGGGAAATGAATTTAGACTCTCTTAAAGCCAAAATTTGCTTTTTCCAAGTGTCAAGCTAAAGCCTGAGACAGCACAGTGATGGGAAAGTGTTACTCATCTATTAGTTACATGTTTCTATTTCACAAAATACAAACTATTTGAAGTCCACCATTAACGATACACACTGATAGTCTTTAAATAAAATGTATTAGTTGCCCTGTCATTTAGAAGACAACTCAAATGTAGATCTAGTGCGGATTTTTGTTTCACTTTTTTACCTCCTAGAAAATTGACTGTACTGACAATGTTTTTAAATACTCATTATTTTATCATCCTCCTTAGGAATCAGAGGAGCTGAGGATCCCCCAGCCACCCGGCTACACAAACTCTTTAACGAGATGGTAAATATCATTTTGCGTTGCCCTATTGGGGAGTGGAGGAACCAAATACCCATCTATATCCGATAATCAAATAAACATGCTATTACCCCCAAGAAAATACAAGTAAGTCTTATTAGGCATAACACAGAATTCAAGAGTTTGACACACACAACGTTATTACGAGAGGGCACTGGATAAAAATCTGATCAACTATAAGGAAAAAAAAAAAGCTCCTTTCAAAGTCTATCCACGGCCTTAACTAGAGAGGGTCTGGATTAGGGTGGGGAAAAGGAAAGGCGCTCCACTCGGAGAGGCTCCAGCAAGGGCGCCTCCATATGCGGAACTCTCGCCCAATCCCCATCCAGGCTGAAATCCCGTGACCGCCAGGGAGCCTGTTTGGAGAAAAGTAGACAGGGAGCCCGCAGCTGGGTTGGCAGAAGACGCTGGAACCTGGCTGCTCCGGGAGAAAATGTCTCCTTGGCAGCTGCAGCCACCGTCCTGTGGTCTGACTTCCTAGGGTTGGCTCGCAAACGAGGTGTGCCTCTGGCGTCTCCCCACCCCTTTTGCCCCCCCCTCCTCTCTGCGGCTCCTACACTCCGCAGATGCCGCGACCAAAGCCACACCACCTAGCCAAAAAAGAAAGAAAAAAGAAAATCCCGTCTGCGCGCGGGGTCGGGCAGGGCTCGCCCTTGGCTTGGGCCGATGACAGCAGCCCGGGCATTCCCCGCCCTTGCGGAGCGCGGCCCTTCACTCCCCGGGGCCGGTTATGTGGCAAGTGACATTTGCCTGGTTCTTCCACACACATCCCTCAAACCTCTCCTCCAGACGCTCGTCCCCCGGCCTCGGACCCCCGAATCCGCGAAAAAAGGACCGTCTCCCTTTACTCACCCCGACTTCTCTCTAGGCTAAGGGGCCAGAAAGGCGATGCCACCAGAGGACAAGCGGCCACCAAAGGGAACCTGTTAACCTTGCAATGCACACATCTGCCCACACGCCCCTGTGTCACGGTCCTGCCAAGCCTGACAGCCTCCCAGCCCCGCATCCACTCCCAACCCCACCTCCAGACCCCTACCACGCCGCCTGCCCGGCTGCCCGCACTCCACCCCCCTTCCACCCCAAACCAATCCCAGAAAAAGGGAGTCAGGATTTGCTTAAATATATCTACCTGGATCAAATTCAGGGATCCGAGCTTGGTATTCAGCTCCGACTCTCATCCCAACATCTGCAAAGCAATGCCAAAAAAGAAAAAAAGAAAGAAAACGAAGAGACAGTTAATAAAAAATAAAAATTGCTGGAGGTAAGAAAGAAGCAGCGGGTGGATGGGAAGATATTAACTCCGGGCACTCCGGGAGATGGTAGCGAATGGGGGCGGGGAGCGCGAGGGGGGGCGAGGGCGGAGGATTGGCCGAGGGCGGAGGGATGGGGGTCGCGCGCGGGGGAGGGGGGGTGCTGCTGCACTGCACCCGGAGTTCGAGGCTACCGCAGCGCCCGGGCTCCGAGCGGAGGGAGGGCGGGAGCGCCGCGAAGGGAGGGGAGGGGGCTGGGGGAGGGGTGGAGGGAGGGGGGCTGGCGGGGAGGAGTTCGAGGCTACCACCGTGCTCGTCGTCGCTGCTGCAGCCGCTCTCGGGTTCCGAGTAGTGCAGCCCTCCGTTGGTGGATGAGGCGCCGCTGGCCCCGCCGCCCGCCGGGTTCTTGGCGCTACCGTTGGCCGATCGGTTCTTCCCCAGTAACTCCGGCCCTTTCTCCATCATGCCCGGCATGGTAGAAAAGGGGAGGGGGAAAGGTGAGGGGAAGAGGTAGGCGTCAGGGTGAAGGGGGAGATGGCTTACGAGTGCGGGCGGGAGGGAAAGGAGGAGGAGGAGGAGAAGGTGGAGGAGGAGGGTGTTAATATGGAGCCGCCATAACCGCTCCGGTCCGGCAGTAGCGCAGTCGCCTCACAACAACCCGCCCCGGCTCCGCCTCTCTCCCCTCCTCTCTTCGCCGCCCCGCGCAGTCCCAGGCGTCCCTCTCGGCGCGCCGCGCTCTACGCCGCGGCTGGTATCACTCCGCCCCGCAGGGAGGTTCCGGACGCGGAGGCGGGGAGCGGAGGGGAGAGGGGGAGGGGCGGGGAAGCCCCGCTCGCCGACAGGCCAGGCAACCCCAACCGAGCGCTAATAAAATCGCCGCAGAGCTGCCGCAGCCTCGCGGGCTTCCTTCCTAGGGGGCGCTCTAGGGTATGGGCGGGCGGTGCCAGGGAGCGGGACTCTTTGCTCTCTGAGGGCGGAAGGACGCGGTCAGATACAGAATGGGCAAGTGCGTCCGAGTAACTTAAGTCGGGGGAGCTGCCGCCTTTTTGCGGACTGGGCTGAGGTACCGATGGCAGGGACGGTGTTGGCTGGTTGGCGGCGGTCAGGCTGCTTGGTTTCCGGGGCTCCTCCGGCAACGTCGAGCTGGTGTCGCTCGCTTGTCCGCAGTGGAGTCGGAAGTCTAGCAGGGCGAGGTTCTCCGAGGCCCAGCCGGCAAGAGAAGGTAGATTCGGTCTAATCATCTGGATGCCTACAATTTTTTGCTTCTGAGTCTCTGAACTGGGGCCTAATTCCCTAGAGAGACCGAGGGTGGTGAAATGAGTTTCCGGTGCTCAGCAATGCTGCTGTGTTTGGCTAAAAAGGTTTTTTTTTCATTAACCCTTTCTCTTCTTAACATTTCTTCTTCTCATCTTTCCTTTATTACCTCTCCTACACCCCCGTTTGTGCTGTTTTGATAGGGAGTGAGCGCTGTAAATTGGGAAAATAAAATTAGGACTGGATCCTTCGCTAGTTGGCGCTTCCTCAGCCAGTGCTGACCCGTGGTCAAGGTTTGAAACAGAGCAATAGAGATGGCGGAGACCTTAAGTAGAGCTGCGTACTGGCCCGGTTTCCAGCCTGGACCATGTGCATAGAAATGCTTTAATGAATTGCAATTAAGCAAAAGAAATAGGAAACTGCATTCATTCGTTCACCAGATTTGTATACGTCTGGGATGTGCCAGGCTACCTGGGGTTGGGGGCTATTTATGATTTCTTTTCCCTCTCTCTCTCTCTTTCTCTCTCTGTTGCTCACGAGTAGATGGAGGAAAGTGAGGACTCAATGTGAGCATCTATGAGGAATAAGGTGTATGCAGAGCAGTATCTGAGGTTCAACAGTGAGGTGCCCTCCAAGCACTTGAAAATATTGGTTGTCCCATTACCGGTCAATGCAGAGTGAATCAAACCAGAAGTAAGCCTCTCTGGCCTGAGCGAGACTTCACGGAGAGTAATAACATACGAAAAGCAAGAATGTCCCAATCAGGAATTATGCAAAAAAAAAAAAAAAAATCCCTGGGAAGTAAATATTTGGCAGACCCCTGTCTAAGAGGGAAAGATCCTGGATGGACACAAAATCTATCTGGTCCTGGTAGTAGAGACAGTTTCATCTCTATGAAGTCTTAATAGTAAATAATTGAATCATACCACTAAATCTTTAATCTTGTATGTGTTTCTTCTCCTCGATAAATAGTTCTGCATGTTGTTTGAATTCCCATATAGTTTTTCTACAGAGAGAAAGTGCCCTTGCCAGATGAAATGAATAGCCAGTTCCCTTGACAGTTATATTTTTCTTTGTAAATCAGTACATTGGTATTTTTGTTTTTATGCACATATCTAGTGAACATTTCTTGTCCTGTAAGACAAGGGACATACCCTGAACTGAGTGAATTGACCAATTAAATGTCACTCTGAGGCCTCTTGGCCACTCAGCTTTCTAACACCCCAAATCTGCACCACCTTCCATGCACTTGTATACAGAAAGGAATCTCTGCATATTGATCTGGAACCAAAACATCGTGAAGGCTTTGAAACTTTTGTAACAAATTTCTGTTATTTTTATTATCCTCTTCCTTTATAAGACTCAAAGTGTAAAGATCCCACGCTTTTCTTGAGTAAAGCAAAAAGAAAACAGAAGGGAAGACTGCATCCCACTTTTGGGAGAAGAAGAGCAGAAAAAGGGGGTGGGTTATGGCAATTTGAATGAAGAAAGAAAAGCAGGTCTCCCTTTTTGCCCCTGAAGAAAAGTAAAGCACTTGAAGCTGGCCTGGTTTGAATAATAATGAGCTTTAAAATGGTTTCCCAACAGTTAACAAGGACAGTATGAAAACAGAAATCTTGGAAATATGTCCTCTTGAGGTTCAGAGGGAAAGACCAAAACTAGATGAGGGAAGAAGAAAACTTTAATAAAGAGTTAATGTCCAATGATGCAGAGTCTTGAGAAGGGTTTAAGAAAAGGCTTTGGATTTGCCAATGAGAAAGATGTTAGTTATTTTGTTTGGCTGATTTTTTTCCCCGTGTTAAAAAAAATTATTTTCACAATATTTTAGATTTAGAGCAGAGGACATTCTCCTAGTTTCAAAATCTAAAGATATAAAGTGATATACTTCAACATTTCACTGGAGGTTCCAGCCATTGCAAAAAGGCAAGGAAAAGTGTATAAGGATTGGAAGGAAATACATAAACTTTTTAACTGGAGAAAGTGAGAGTGTACATAAAAAATAGGAAATAATTTAGAAACTAGTTACTATTAAGAGAATTTAGCAATGTCAGTATATAAAATCAATTGTGCTTCTGTATATGAGCACTAAACAATTAAATGAATTTTTAGAAAAGTGATACCATATACAAATCAAAAATATCAGATACTTTGTGTATGAGCTTCTTAAGTCTACTCTAACAAATTACCGCAAACTCAGTGGCTCAAAACAACAGAAATTATTTTCCCACAGTTCTGGAGGGCAGAAGTCCAAAATCAGTCAAAAGCAAGGGGCTGCAATCCTTCTGGAGAACTGTGGGGAAAATCTGTTTCTTGCCTCTTCCATCTTCTGGTGACTGTCAGCATTCCTTGGCTTGTAGCCACATCATTCCAATGTTTGCTTCCATCTTCGTATTGCTCTCTCCTCTGTGTCTTTAATTCCCCTCTGCCTCTCTCATATAAGGACACTTGTGATAGCATTTAGTGCTCACCTCGATAATCCAGGATTATCTCCTCATCTCAGGATCCTTCATTTAATCACATATGCAAAGATTCTTTGTCCAAATAAGGTAACATTTCACAGGTTCCAGGGATTGGGACCTGATATTTTAGGGGCCACCGTTCATCCCACTCCACTAGGAATAAATCTTAATGAAAGATATAAAAGAACTCTATAATGTAAATTATATTATTGCAAGAAATTAGGATTGGAATAAATGGGTGGATATATTATGCTTATGAATTGGAATACTCAATATTGCAGATGTCAGTCCTTCTCAAATTGATCTATAGATTTAGTGTAATCTCAGTTAGAATCCTAAAAGGTTGTGGATGTCTGTAAATTGACAAGCTGATTCTAAAATATATATGGAAATTCAAAAGACCAAGACTAGTCAAGGCAATCTGGAAGAAGAACAAAGTTGGAGGATTTATACTACCAGTTATTAATACTTAAAAAGCTACAATAATTAGTTCAGGGTAGCATCAAAACAAGGACAGTATTTTAGTTTCCTAGACAGCTCCAGCAAATACCATGAAATGGGTTGCCTTAAACAATGGGAATTTATTAGCTTACGCTTTTGAAGCCAAGAAACTGTCCAAATCAAGGCATCATAAAGTAGATGCTTTCTTCCTGAAGACTGGTTGCTAGCAATACTTGTCATATGGAAGGCACATGGCAGCATCTCTTAGTCTTTCCCTTCTCTTCCCAGTTTCCTTGATTTCAACTTTCTGCTTCCATGACTTTCTCTCTGTATTCATTCCATTTATAAAGGACTCTGGTAATAGGATTAAGACCCACCCTGAATAAGTTCTGTCACACCCTTGCTGAAGTATCCTCATCAAAAGTTTCTACTTAGAGAGGGTTTACACCTGCAGGAATGGATTAGATTTAAGAATATGTTTTTCTGGGGTACATACAGCTTCAAACCACTACACTCCATCCTCTGCACCCGCAAAGGACATATTCTTTCTGCATGCAAAGTACATTCATCCCATCACAATATCCCAAAAGCCTTAATTCATTTCAAAAGCAATGCTAAATACAAAGTCTCATCAAAATTGGTTATGGGTGTGTCTTTCCTGGAGCACAACTCCCCTCTGTGGATGTATGAAACCTAGAGAACAAGTTGTCTGCTTCCAATATACAAAAGAGGAACAGGCATAGGATAAACACTCCCATTTCCATAGGGAGAAATTGAAAGAAAATCATGGGTCATAGGTCACAAACAATTCCAAAACCCTGGAGGTCATATTCCATTAGATTTCAATTTCTGAGAGTCATCATGGAAGGGTGTTTTGTCTTCAGGCCTGATGGAACGGTATTCCTAACCCTTCCAAGTACTTGTGTAGAGGCCACACACTCTCCAAACTGGGGAGAAGCTCCACCTTCTTCAAGCATTGGGATGTTGGCCAGGCTCTTTTGTAACACTGGGGCATAGGTTCCACCCTCATCAAGCATTGGGGTGGCAGCCAGGCTCTCCACAATCCCAGGGAAATAGGCTCTACCTTCTGAGAAACTAGGCTGGCAGCCAGACGCTCTGCAGTTCCCGGGGCACAGGTTCTAACCTCTGAGAACAAGGAATGGGTATGGCACTCTTCCTGAACAATGGAGTAGAAGGCCTGCCCTCTCCAAGCACTGGGACAGACTCACCCTTTCCACACACCTGGGTGGGCCCATTCTCTTGGCCTAAGAAGATGTCTTTGGTCCAGGCCTCAGCATCCATGGTTTTGCCTTTGAAATGATTTTTCCTTCAGTCTGTCCCTTTCGGTCCAGGCTGGCCATGGTTCTGTTTACAAATCTCACAAAAAATCTTAGTTTTGCATGTAGTTCATAGGTGTCTAAACCATAAGACATAAGAATTTTCTGTATCTCCAATCCTGATTTACACTGAAATGGCTGACTAGATCTATGTTCAGTTAAACCCTCACATGGAGCACTAACCTCTGGGGACTTGTTTTCCAGAAGTTCAGAATTTTTGAAACCATCAAATTATGGTTTCTGTGTGCCCAGGAGTTCAGTCCCTAGCTTATCCCTTTCTTCTCACATTTTACTATATGCTGCAAGGAGAAACCAGACTGCACTTCCCACACCTTGCTTGGAAATCTCCTCAGCCAAATATCTCAAGTTCTTCCTTCCATCTGACATCAGAACTCAGTTTCACCAAGTACTTTGTAAACAAGGATTGCCTTTCCTCAACTTTCCAATAACATATTCATTTCTGGCTAAGGCCTCATCAGAAGTACCTTTAGCATCCATATTTCTACCAACAGTCTCTTCAAAGCAATCTAGCTTTTTACATCAAACACATCTCAATTCTTGCAGCCTCTACCCATTACCCAATTCCAAAGCCATTTCGACGTCTTTTGGTATTTGCAATAGCAGCACCCTGGTTACTCGGTATCAAAATCTGTTTTAGTTTCCTACCTGCTCAAGCAAATACCATGAAATGGGTTGGGTTTAACAATGAGAATTTTTATTAGCTCACAGTTTTGAGGACAGGAAAATGTCCAAATGCAGGTAGAATCAAAGCGATGCTTTCTCCCCAAAGGTGATGTTTTGGGGGTGGCTGAATGCAATCATTGGTCCTTAGCACCTCTGTCACTTGGTAATGCACATGGTGGCCTATCCTGGCCTCTCTGTTCTCTTCTAGGTTACATTGAATTTCAGCTTCTTGCTGCTTCGCCATGGCTTTCTCTCAGTCTGTCTGAATTTCATACAGTCTTTATAAAGGACTCCAGTAATAGGATTAAGACCCAGCCTGATTGGGCCAGGCCATACCTTATCTGAAGTAAACTCCTCAAAAGGTCCTGCTGCAATGGGTTCACCCCCAGAGGAATAGTTTAGATTTAAGAACATGTTTTTCTGGGGTACATACAGCTTCAAACCACCACAGGAGGATGTTCAAGTAGTGCAGAAATCATGAGGGCATGAATTGAGGTAGGGACAGATATGAATATTTAGTAGGTAAAATCAGCAAAATTGAGGATTGATTGGATATGAAAATTAAAGGGAAAGGAGGACCCTAAACTGATGCCGGGATTTGGGCTTGGGTGTCTGAGTGGATGACTGAATCAACAATTGTGGTGAATTCTAAAGACTTGCCCATCGGGAAGCCAGGGAGGATGAGTTCATTTCTGAATGTAATGGGTACTCCATAAGAAACAAACCAGCATGCAGTTGGATATATAATTAAGGAGAGATTTGCTAGTGGTTGGTTATAGGTAACTGAAGTCATGACACCTAACTAGATCACATAGGAAGAACATGTAAAATGAGAATTGTGACAAGATGAGAATAAAAAACAGGGAGCACCAACATTGGAGGTCCAAAAAGATGAAAAGAAATCCTAAAGAGACACTGAGAAGAAATAGGAAGAGAACTAGGAGAGTGTGCTTTACTGAAATCAAGAGTATAGAGAGGTTCAGAGAAACAGGATCACCAGGGCAACAGAGAAGTCCAGTAAGAGAAGGACTTAAATGTGTAAATGGTTTTGCAGTAAGCTACCATGAGTGATATTGCTAAGAGCAATTTTACTGAGATAATGAACTGAGTAGCCAAATTACAGTAGACTGAAAAGTGAAAAGTAAGGAAGTAGGAGCAACTGATATAAGCCTACTCCAGAGAGTAGGGCCCTACTGCAGAGAAGTACTCACATGGATAAGAAAAGGAAAGAAACGGGACAACACTTAGTGTCTTGAAGCAAAGTAACTATAGAGTTATAGCCAAGAATACATATATATGTAACATTTTTAAAGTTGAAGTATTAAATGCTGTTATTTCCTCCTTATCAAATGGATTTTCAAAGCTACAACTTTGTGCTGAGGAAAAGAGAAAAAAACTTATCAGGGTCCATGTGTATAGTAGATGCTAAATAAATGCTTGCTAAATTGAAGAACAAAATTTTCTGAGTTCTAAATTTAAGCTCTTAAGATTTTTTTCTGTGATAGAATTAAGGAATTTTTCCATCTGTATTTCTTAAAACTGCTATTGGTTTTTAGCTTTTAGAAACCACACATGTGTATGTGTGTGTGTGTGTGTTTATATGTATATATGTGTGCCAGTTTGGATATATTATGTCCCTAAAAAAGCCAAATGCAATCTTTTGGGGGCAGACTTATTAATCTTTTTGATTAGGGTGTGACCTCTTGATTGAATGTTTCCATGGAGATTTGACCCTGCCCATTCAGGGTAGGTCTTGATTAGTTCACTGGAGTGTTTAAGAGAGAAGCTAAGAGTTGACACAGCCCCAGATGCTTGCTGATGCTTGGAGACTGTTCTAGTTTGCTAATGCTGCTGGAATGCAAAACACCAGAAATGGATTGGCTTTTATCAAGGGAGTTTATTTGGTTACACGGTTACAGTCTTAAGGCCATAAAGTTTCCAAGGTGATGCATCAACAATCGGGTACGTTCACTGGAGGATGGCCAATGGCGTCCGGAAAACCTCTGTTTAGCTGGGAAGGCACGTGGCTGGCATCTGCTCCATAGTTCTGGTTTCTTAATGGCTTTCTCCCAGGATGGTCCTCTCTAGGCTGCAGTTCCTCAAAAATATCACTCTTAGTTGCTCTTGGGGCGTTTGTCCTCTCTTAGCTTCTCCGGAGCAAAAGTCTGCATCAAAGCCTGTCTCCAAAATGTCTCTGTAAGTTGCATGTACTCTCTCAGTTCCTGTGCTTTCTTCAAAGTGTTCCTCTTGGCTGTAGCAAGCTTGCTCCTTCTGTTGGAACTTACATAGTGCTCCAGTAATCCAATTCAGACCCACCCTGAATGGGCGGGGCAACACCTCCGTGGAAATTATCCAACCAAAGGTCCTGTCCACAGTTGATTGAATCACGTCTCCATGGAAACACCCAAAGAATTACAAAATCTAATCAACACTAATATGTCTGCCCACACAAGATTGCATCAAAGAGAATGGTGTATTGGGGGACATGATACATTGAACTGGCACAGAGACACTTGGAAATGCAGACAGAAGGGTGTTTGGAGATGCTAGGCTAAGAGATGAAGCCCAGAGTTTGCCCTGGAGAAGCTAAGAGAGGACCCTCAGATGCTTAGAGAGAAATGACCTGGGAGAAAGAAGCAAGGATGCACAGGAGCTGAGAGAGAGGAGTGAAGACAGAAGCCCAGAGACATTGTGGAGAAACCATTTTGAAACACAACGCAGGAGCAAAGGACCAGCAGACACCAGCCACATGCCTTCCCAACTGACAGAAGTGTTCCAGACGCCATTGGCCTTCCTTCAGTGAAGGTATCATCTTGCTGATGCCTTAGTCTTGAACACTTCTATGGCCTTTGAACTGTAACTTTGTAACCTAATAAATCCCCTTTATAAAAGCCAATCCATTTCTGATATTTTGCATAACAGCAACATTAGCAAACTGGAAAAATATGTATATATATAATAGAATATATTTACATTTTCATAAATAATGAAGCATATCTACTTGTGCCAATATAGGATAAACTTGAAGATATTTTAAGTGGAAAATTTCAATGTGTGAATAGTTAATACAACATTCATATATATTCATATATGTGTGCATATATGTAGACATGTCCCCTTTTTAACATATACACATATAAATATATATAGCTGTCTATACACACTAAGAAAATTTTTGAAAGAGAACATAAAAGCTGGTTACCTTTGGGGATGGAGTGTCAGAGTTTAGGATGGAAGAATGTCTGGGATGGAAGGGGGAATTTATCTTCCTGGGTATTCCTTTGCATGGGTTGGACTGTTACCCATGCATGTATTTCCATTTCAGTGAAATAAATGTTTAAAGAATCAATGAGAGATGAAACACAGATAAGTATAGTTACACACAAAATAATATTAAAATAATGTAAAAGTAAAGGTATGACTAAAAGAAGTTAAGAAGTAGAATGGAAAAGTAAAGATGGAAAGAGTGTAGGAGTGTTATATCCTCATTTTACAAAAGAAAAAAAATTTAAATGGGGAAATAATTGTGGACTGCACCTTGATTCTCCAACTATAGTAGGCACACAGGAAGACCTCAGCAAACTCTGTTTTGATCATATCATCCAGGCTTATAATGATTTTCTTTATGAAACCAATTTTGCTGGAGAGTTTATTGATTTACTCTTTGGTTCTCCTTTATTATAACTATTGTTTCTTTAGAAGTGTTGGTCCCAGAATAGGTTTAACTCAAAAAAAGAGTCAGGCGGTGCTGTGTATCATGGTCAGGAGATTGTGCAATATGGTGCTAGCTCATATTGGACCCAGTTGGGTGGTGCCAGCCCTTATGTATTTAAAATAGAAGGAGCTTATTTCCTTCTTTCCTACCCCCACCTCACCCTTTTTTCTTTTCTTTCTAGAGCCACTGATCCACAAGGAAATAAAATCATAAAATCTTAAGAGCTGGAAGGAACTTTAGAGATCTAGTAACCATCACCACTCCTTTTTCTTCTTTAATAATTATCTACATTAATAACTCCAATTATTATTAATTGTATACTTATTATGTTTTTGGTGTTCCTTCCAAGAGAGCTGCCCACTGGGTGAGAGGTCACGGTAGGATTTGCTGTGGGGTGAGTAAGCACACAGCCAGGGCTAAGGGGCAGTGGAAGAGGTAAAGTTGGAGCCAGATCTCTTACACCAAGAGAACAAGTGGAGGCCCCAGTAGGGCTTCTGAAGGACCAACTAAAGTGCTCCATGCATTTGTGTCTGCCATAACCAGTGAGCAGTGGTAACCAACAGTGAAGACTACAATCTTGTTATGAATATTGGAGTAAGAAAATCTGCCTCCTTTCTTCCTCCTCCCTGGATCAACATCAGAGCCGCAAGTGCTGGGGAGAAAAGGTGAGGGGCCCTGCACCCAACCAAACCCTGAGAGCCGCAAATTTAGCCTATGTCGTTATTCTAATAACCAAAAGTAATGGAATATGATCAAGATGTAGCTAAGCAAATCCTGAATCAAGAAGGAAGAGGGGGCTAAACACAGCACAGTTGGCAACAGTTACTTTTTTAAAAAGTTCGTTCATATCCCACAAGTTGAAATTCTTTAAGGAACTTATTTCTCCATATTGTTATCTCCAATCTAGGAATATTTCTATCTAAATAAAGGACCATTAGATAGATTTAGGGTACCATCTCCTCTGTCAGTTCTGGTGAAGCTCTTTGATTTGATTTCTAAACTATACATTTAATAATAATAACATTTGAATACTTACTAAATGCATATTTGTCATTAATGTCTTAGGGAAAAGTTTATAGATTATTCTACATATTATATTTGGACCATTGTCTCCAATTTCCAAGAAAGCATTTTTGGAACCCCGTAATCTCATGACCAGCATGTTTATGAAACATTTAATGTTACTTTCTAGGATTATTTCCACAAATCAATTCAATGTTACTTTCTTGTTTCCATCTCAAAAGTTGACACATTTAATGGTATCCCCAGATCTTCAGATTACTTCATAACTTGGATCCCAGCGGTCTCTATAGACTGATTTTTAATAAATACATTTTTAAATTAAATTCAATTTTATTGAGATATATTCACATACCATACAATCATCCATGGGGTACAATCAGCCCTCAGAGTACCATCATATAGTTGTGCATTCATCATCCCAGTCTATTTTTGAACATTTTCTTTACACCAGAAAAAATAAGAATAAAAAATAAAAGGAAAAAAGAACACCCAAATCATCCTCCCCAACCTATTTTTCATTTAGTTTTCATCCCCATTTTTCTACTCATCCATCCATGCACTGGATAAAGGGAGTGTGATCCACAAGGTTTTCACAATCACACTGTCACCCCTTGTAAGCTACATTGTTATACAATCTTCCTCAAGAGTCAAGGCTATTGGGTTGGAGTTTGATAGCTTCAGGTATTTACTTCTAGCTATTCCAATACATTAAAACCTAAAAAGCGTTATCTATATAGTGTGTAAGAATGCCCACCAGAGTGACCTATCGACTGCATTTGAAATCTCTCAGCCAGTGAAACTATATTTTGTTTCATTTCACATCCCACTTTTTGTCAAGAAGATGTTCTCAATCCCACGATGCCGAGTCCAGATTCATCCCCGGGGGTCATATCCTGCATTGCCAGGGAGATTTACACCCCTGGGAGTCAGGTCCCATGTAGGGGGGAGGGCAGCGAGATCACCTGCCAGGGTGGCATAGCTAAAGAGAGAGGGCCACATCTGAGCAACAAAGAGGCACTCAGGGGGAGACTCTTAGGCACAGTTATAAGCAGATTTAACCTCTCCTTTGCAGTAACAAGCTTCATAAGGGCAAGCTCCAAGATCAAGGGCTCAGCACATCAAACCTCCAGTCCTCAATGTTTGTGAGAGCATCAGCAACAATCCAGGTGAGGAAGTCCAACACTTCAGCATTTTCCCCCAGCTCCTCAGGGGGGCCCTGCATATATATTTTTATTCTCTGCCCAAATTACCTTAGTATGTGTCACTAATTAAATACATTTAAAAGCTCTTTTAAACAGAAAAAGTTAATCTGTGAATTATATTTTATAATTTGAGACACTGAGGGAAAAGAAGTGAATGAGTTCCTAATACTTAAGCTAGGAATGCTGCAAGGAGATGTAAATAGAATGAATATATACCAGTGTGAAAATCAGAGGTTAATACTATTTACAAATACTATTGTATTAGTAAGAACTTGCTACTTAAGTTACAAGTGACAGAAACCTTAAGAAATGGCTAAAGAAAAGCAGAAGATTTATTGCAAGGTATTGGGTTATCTCAAAGAATCAAAGAAGAAGCTACAGGAAACAGGAACTTCAGAATCTAATCGGGGGCTCCTTGCCATTAACTCTCTCCCTCTCTCTCTCTCTCTCATACACACACACACACACACACACACACACACCTCAAGTGGCCAATCCTAGAAAAGAACTTCTTTTAAGCCCCATTAAAAAAATGAGGAATGAAGAAAAAATCTGGTGCTTTTCTAGACCAGTGGCTTTCAAAGCTTATTTTATTATAACCCATTGCAATACACATTATCTTGTCAACCCAGTACAGACATTATATAAACAAACATCAGCCAGCTATTTCTGCATAGTAAAACAACCAGGGGCACACAACAATAAGTGTTTATCTTCACTTGTTTATACGTTAAGATCATCTGATGTCTGCTGGGCTCAGCTGGGTGGCTGTGCTGATCTTGGCCTGGCTTCTTCATGTGTCTGTGAGTTGGTTGGGGTTTAGCTGATATTGACTTATTCTAGCTAGGTGGTTTAGCTGGCGTAGTTCTGCTCCACATGACTCTCATCTTCTTGTAAATACCTGCAGACTAGCCTGTGCATAGTCTTTCTGTGGAAATAGCAGAAGGGCAAAAGAGTAAGCCCACAAACATTCAAGTCTTTGACCATGTCACATCTGCTAACGTTCCATTGGCTAAAGCAAGTCACATGGGAAGTCCAAAGTCAAGGTAAGCAAAATATACTCCACCTCTGGAGGTGAGGGGGAGTGACTATTTCTGAACAATAATCTAATCCATCACAGATATATAAATATAACTCAATCAAAAGTCCCACAATACAATTCTTACCAAGCAGTTTGTGATGCATGCTAATATTTTCTATTCCATTGCTGGTTAAAGCTCACTGAATTGATTTCATGACCCTTTATTGGGTCAAGATCTGTAGCTTGAAAAACATTGCTCTAGGAAGAAGCTGATTCAGACATGCATGCTTCATGTCTTAGAAACACAAGCTGAATACTGAACTGAAATAATTCTGACAATTCTCTCTCCAGCCTCACTTGCCAAGGTTGGGTGTTGTGAGGGGATATAGAAAAAGAGTTGCATTATCTCCTATCAATGTTACTCAATGTGTAGTCCACAAAATGGAACTACTTCACAGACTAGTACAGTCCCCAAACTGTTCATTATTAGTCCACAGTGAGATAAGAGGCTTGTGCTAGAATGTAAATCAACATAGTGCTTTTTTCATTGAGAAAGCCTTGCTTAAAAAAATAAAAGCCAGATAAAGGAATGCTTATTGATGTAGTTGCTTTTCATCTGATTAGAACCCCTTATCTCAGCTGTGATTCAGAGACCAGCACAAATAGATTCTTAAGGATTTAAATATTGTAAGAAAAAAAACCAATAATGATGGAGTTGCTAAAGAAACGAGCGAGAAGAAGGATTAAATGATAGAGAAAGACTTTGGAGAATGAAAGGAGGATAGGGATATGGTGACTGGATTGGTCTTGAACAGGAAGCAGTACACCTCATCCTCTAATACTAGAGAAAACTACAAAGGGGTATCTGCAGATAAATTTGTGGGTAAGGACGTGACAGTTGAGGCAGTTTGTGCCTGATATGTCACTCTTCTAGTGAAGTTAGAGACAAGGTCAACTGTTGAGAGAGAAGAGAATGGAGCAGGTTTTGAGATGGGTTCTTGAAAGGAGTACTGAAGTTACAGAAAACCCCATACTCTAGTTGCTATTTTTATTCTTTTCTCATTACTGACATATTGGAACTGGCTGGTGGTCAAATTTGCTAAAGCTGACAAAATGCAATATACAAGAAATGGGTTGGCTTTTACAATGGGGATTTATTAGTTTACAAGTTTACAGTTCTGAGGCCATGAAAAATGTCCAAATCAAGGCATACCTTCTCCCTGAAGACTGGCTGCTGGTGATTCTCAGCTTCTCTGCAACATGGCGCCTGCTTGTCCTCCTCTCCTGGGTTTCATTGTCTTTGGCTTCTGGCTTTTCTCTCTCAGGTTCTCTGTGTCTCTCTGTCCTCTCTCTGTCTTTTGTCTGCTTATAAAGGACTCCAGTAAGAGGATTAAGACCCATTCTGAATGAGGTGGGTCACATCTCAACTTAAGTTACAGTCCTACTCACAATGGGTCCACACCCATGGGAATGGATTAGCTTTAAGAGCATGATATTTTCTGGGATACATACAGCTTCAAACCATCAAAGGTGGAATTGATTTTAACCAAGTTTATTTAAAATTCTAAAGTTGTTCCACTTTATTCAATGTTTTCCTATTTATAAATTTTTTTTTTCCTCACAACCAAGCATGGGTTTCAAAGCAATTTCTTTTCCCCAATATTTCATTTTGAAAATTTTCAAACATACAGAAAAATTGAAAGAATTATATAGGCAGACTTCATATACCCACCTGCATTCTACAATTTCTTTTTTATTTTATGTTGTATTAGTTAGGGTTCTCTAGGGAAACAGAACCAGCAGGAGATATCTATAAATACGAGATTTTATAAAAGCCTCTCATGCAACTGTTGGGATGCATGAGTCCAAATTCCATAGGGCAGGCAGCGAGCTGGCAACTACGAGGAAGGTCTTCTAAGAACGCCACAGGAGAGGCTGGCTGGCTGAAGAAAAAGTGAAGGTTCTCTCTCTTCTCCCTTAAAAGTCTTTGACTGATTGGATTAAATTCAGCTGATTGAATTCTCTTATTGCAGAAGACACTCCCTTCTGGTTTATTAACCAGCCACAAATGTCCTTGCAATAATGGTTAGGCCAGTGCTTGCTTGATCAGACAATGGGGCACCATCACCCGGCCAAGTTGCCGTCAGCCTAACCTCACAGATGTCAATTTCAATTTGAAGCCCAATTAGGAAGTGGAATGATTATTATTTTGTTGAACAGAGTTAGTAGATATTTGTGAAGACATTGGAAGGGGAATCATTTCTTATTCAACAGGTCAAGCACGAATGTTCGTAGCCTCTTTATGTTATGCTTTGTTAGGAGAGCAGTAGCCATCTTCAGTGTGCTTCTCAGGCTGCTCCTTCCCCATCTCTCCATGAAAATCACTGTAACCTTGTTGTCTCTGAAAAATGTGCTATAATTATCTTGTGGTTTTGTGAATCTGCAGCACACTATTGAATGCCTTTAGAGGTTTAGTACCTCACTGTAAATAATTCTATTTTAAACTTGGGTCTTAAGTAATTGCATATTTTTCTACAAACATACATAAAGCTATTTCAAATCTCTGTGGAATAGAATGGGATATAAATTGTTTTTACCAAGCAAATATGTACATTCTAAAATTTTAACTTAATAAGTTGTTGAGTTTTCAGGTTAACTAAGTCTTCTTTTTCTCCCTGTTTATTAATAAACCAGAAAAGTCTTTCTTAGTTCTTAAATTTTTCCTACTTTTTCACAATTTCTTAGTCTGGAAGAGCAAATAAGTTACAAAACAGTCTGATGACTCTAGAGACTTTAAACTTCATTCCATCATTTATTCCACAAACATTTATCCATCTTAATTTTGGGAGAGGTGCTGAGTGAGATATTTGGAGCACAAAGATGAGTAACACATAGTCCATGGCTTTAAAGAGCTCATAGTCTTGTGAGAGAGCCAGGCTTACAAAAAACATAATGCTGGAATGTCAGAGGTTAGAAGACCTCTTCATGTGGCTGCATTCCCTTTCATCTCTTTACAGATGGAGAAATACATGCAAAATTCTGTAACCAGTTGGGCAGATTATAATGAATGGTGCAACTAGGAAGAAGGAATACACCACAGTAGCACTCTTGTGGATCCACATGTGGGTCTGAGCACAGCTTAAGAGAATTATACCCTTGGGCAAACAGCTAGTGCTAGTGATTGGCACCAACCTCAATGTGATCCTCCACAGTGGAAACCCACTCATTACTAATTCACCCTTTATACCCACTCAATAAAGCACTCTAATTGACTTTTCTCCCTTTCCTGTCTCACTTTTCCCATAACTGCATCTGTGCTTCTTAGGGTCACCTTGCAAATAAATGTCCTGCATTCAAGTTCTTGTCTAAGGATCTGGTTTTGAAGAAATAAAACCTAACACTGAAAAACATTGAAAAAATTAGATTTTTCAAAAAAGGGAGTCCAATAACTGGGCTCACCCCAGTCCTTAGCCTGGCTATGCAGCTTTATGTTTATGCCTCCATCAGACATCTCCTGTGAACCACTCCAGAGTGTGTTGGCCTCACCTATCTTTTATTCTTACTGTGGTAACCTGTTCTCTGTGCATTCTTTCAGCTTCCTGAAGGTGTGACCTGATAATCTCTCACCTCAGCTCCATGGAGTTTGCCTCTCACTCTCCACCCGGGGTTTGTCTGTTGACTCCATGGCGATGAACTCTGTGGAAACCCACCTTGATGCTTATGCAACCCAGAAGTACCAGGGACTCACACCCCTTGAGGTGAACCTTTGAACAATGGGGAACAGGAGCCCATGGATAAATATTTCCCCCCTTTTATTCCTAACTGATTGTCCTAAGACACATTGCAGGGGATTCCGCAGCAGTTATCCATAATGGTGGCCAATTTGATAATGCACCTTCAGTTGGTTCTTCTGCTTCCCTGTATCTCTCTCCCTATTCCTTAACTTCTGCTTCCTTGTTCACACTCCTTAATAAAGAACGTGTATTTAGGTTCAGGCTTTGCTTTCTCAGGAACTAGGGTAAGACAGTACTTTTCTTCCTTTCAGAAAGAGTTCTTCAGTTTCTCCCCCATAGAAGCCTTACTTTCAAACCACTGTGGTGGTTTGAAGCTGTATGTACCCCAGAAAAACATGCAAAATCTAATACATTCCTGTGGGTGTGAAAACATACTAAGTAGGACATTTTGAAGAGGTTACTTCAGTTAAGGCTTGGCCCCAGTCTAATCAGAATGAGTCTTAATCCTCTTACTGGAGTCCTAAGCAGAATGAAATTCAGACAAGAGTAAGAGAAAGCCAGAGGGTATAGCCAGAATCTGAACGTCAGTGGAACCCAGACAAGAAGGGAGAAGCCAGGAGATGTTGTCATGTGCCTTGCCATGTGACAAGCTAAAGGCCAAGTATAGCTGGCAGTCAGCCCCAGAATGCCACAGTGTTTGGGAAGAAAGCATCCCTTTGAAGACACCGTGATTTAGACTTTCTTTTAGCTTCAAAATCATGAGCGAGTAAATTCCCATTTTCACCCTGACCCATTTTGTGGTATTTGCTTGAACAACCCAGGAAACTAAAACACCAACCTTTTGGTCAACCCCACAAGCACACAGGGAGCAGTCTGATTTCTTGGATTCATCCCTCTAAGATGCCTGTCGACATCTAAGACCCACACAATGTTTTTGTGTGTATGGTGGTTTGGAGAGTTGGCACACATGCTTTTATAGTGGGTCCAAGACTATGAGTTGGGGCTTTTCTATCAAAGAGAAGTATAAATTGTACAACACTTGCTCTATGGCTGTATGTGATGAGGGCAAACATGAACACATAAACACACACATGGGCTGTGGTAGGCAGCTTTTAAGAGGGATCCTGGTGATCGGTACCTCCTAGTATTCATGCCCTTGTGTAATCCCCTCCCCTTGAGTGTGAGTGGGGCCCAGTGACTTGGTTCTAGCAAATAAACTGTAGTTCCTGAGTTACAAAAGACTATGTGCAGTAACACAACCGATCCTGGAGAAGCCAGTGGGAGCCCCAGAGAGAGTTCTCTTTTCTTTGTGAAGGGCAGGGCACCCTGTCTTCACACTTTCTCTCTATGGCTCTTCTCAGTTGCTTGCTCAGAGGGAGCAAGCTCTCATGTTGTGAGCCATCTTATGGAGAAGTCCACATGGCAAGGACCTGAGTGCAGATTCTAGCCAACAGTCAGCAAAGAACCAAGGCCTTCGGTCCATGAGAAATGAAACCCCGCCAACAACCATGAGAGTGAACTTAGAAGAATATCTTCCCTAGACAAGCCTTGAGATAACTACAATTCCAGCCAACACCTTGATTGCAGCCTTGTAAGAGGCTCCAACCCAGAGATCCTAGCTAAGCCACATGATTCCTTACCCACATAAACTATAAGATAAGAAATGCTGTTTTAAGCCACTAAGTTGTGGGGTGATTTGTTACCCAGGAAAAGATAACTTATACATTGTCCAAAGACAAACATTAGTTCTTTGGGACAGTACAATCTAAAGCCACAATGAAGAAGGAAATATTTTCTAACTACATAGGTTTTGAAATGGGCTGCTTTCCACCCCCTACCCTATTCAGAGTCAATTAGTCATTTAAATTGTAGAGTATTTGGCCATTTGTATACCTTCTTTGGAGAAATGTCTGTTCAAGGCTATTGCCCATGTTTTAAAAATTGAGTTTTTTGTCTTTTTGTTGCTGAGTTGTAGTATTTCTTTATATATTCTAGATATTAAACCCTTATCACATATGTGGTTTACAAATATTTTCTTCCATTGGGTAGGTTGTCTTTTTAGTTTTATGATAAAGTAGTTTGATGCACAAAAGTTTTAAATTTTGATGAGGTCCCATTTATCTATTTTTTCTTTCATTGCTTGTGCTTCGGGTATGATATCTAGGAAACCACTGCCTAACATAAGGTTCTGAAGGTACTTCCCTGTGTTTTCTTCTAAGAGTTTTGTAGTTTTGGTTCTTATATTTAAGTCTTTGATCCATTTTGAGTTGATTTTTGTATATGGTTTGAGTTAGGGGTCCACTTTCATTCTTTTGCATATGTCTCTCCAGTTTTCCCAGCACAATTCGTTGAATAGACTATTCTTTCCCCATTGATGCACTTGGCACTCTTGTCAAAAATCAATTGGTCATTGATATGAGTGGTTATTTCTGAACTCTCAATTTGACCCCATCACTTTGTATTTCTGTCCTTGTGCCAGTACCGTAGCTTTGTAATACATTTTAAAATCAGTAAGTGTGAGTTCTCCAAAGTCATTCTTCTTTTACAGGATGGTTTTGGCTATTCTGGGCCCCTTACTCTTCCATAGAATTTTTTAATGCAATTTTATTGAGATATATTTACACATCATAAAATCCATCCAAAGTATACAATCAGTGCCTTACAGTATCATTATACAGTTGTGTATTCATTACTACAATCAATTTTAGAACATTTTCATTACTCCAAAATAAAGAAAAAAATAAAAATAAAATTAAAACCAAAAACATCCCATACCCCTTATCATTATACAGTTGTGTATTCATCACCACAATCAATTTTAGAACATTTTCATTACTCTAAAATAAAGAAAAAAATAAAAATAAAATACCCCCACCCTTATTTTGTCTTTATTTTATTACTCATTTGCCCATACACTGGATAAAGGGAGTGTCAGTCACAAGGTTTTCACAATCACATGGTCACACAATAAAAGTTATATAATTATACAGTCATCATTAAGAATCAATCTACTACTGGATTACAGTTCAATGGATTCAGGTATTTCCTTCTAGCTACTCTAAAACATTAGAAACTAAAAAGGAATATCTATATAATGCATAAGAATAACCTCCAGAATGACCTCTCAACTCTATGTGAAATCTCTTAGCCAATTAAACTTTATTTTGCTTCATTTCTTTCCTCCCTTGGTCAAGAAGGCATTCTCAATCCCACGATGCCAGGGCCAGGCTCATCCCTGGCTGTTCCGGTTTGCTAAAGCGGCCAAAATGCAATATACCACAAATGGACTGGCTTTTTCAATGGGGATTTATTAGGGCAAACTTACAGTTCTATGGCTATAAAAGTGTCCAAACTAAGGCATCAACAAGAGGATATCTTCACTGAAGGAAGGCTGATGGTGTCCGAAACACCTCTGTCTGCTGGAAAGGCATGTGGCTGGCATCTGCTTGTCCTTTGCTCCCGGGTTGCATTGCTTTCAGCTTATGATTTCAATGGCTTTCTCTTTAAGCATCTGTGGGGTCTCACTTAGCTACTCTGGGGCAAATTCTGGGCTTCATCTCTTAGCTTAGCATCTCCAAACATCTTTCTCTGCATCTCCAAGATTGTGGGTCTGTGTTGGTTCTGAGCTCTCTCCCTGAGCCCTCTTAAGGACTCCAGTAAACTAATTAAGACCGATCTTGAATGGTGGGGTCCATTTCCATGGATATAATCTAATCAAAAGTCCCACCCACAATTGGGTGGGTCACATCTCCATGGAAACAACCTAATTAAAAGATACCACCCACAATAGGTCTAGCCTTACAAGAGTGGATTAAAAGAACATAGTCTTTTAGGGGTACGTAACAGATTCAAACTAGCCCACTGAGAATCCCATGTTTCCAGGGAGACTTACACCCCTGGGAGTCATGTCCCACATAAAGGGTAGAGTATTGAGTTTATCTGCAGAGTTGGCTGAGAGAGGCCACATTTGAGAACAGAAGAGGTTCTCTAGGGGTGACTCTTACGCATAATTATAAGTAGGCTTAGCTTCTCCTTTGCAGGAATAAGTTTTATAAGGGTAAGCCCCAAGATCAAGGTCTTGACTTATTAAATTGGGAGTCCCTAATGCTTGTGAGAACATCAGGAATTCCCCAGGGGGAGAAGTTTAATATTTCCACATTTTCCCCCAGTCACTCAAGGAAACTTTTCATGCATTTTTAAATTTTCTGCCCAAAATACTCTGGAATGTATCAAGGTGTTACATTAACCTGTACAGAATAACAAGAGCTCATTCCTTATTCTAGGGTCCATGTAATTATGTTGTCTAAAAAACTGAACATACAGGTTAAATTAGATAGTGTGCTACAGAGAATATAAAGTTTGTACCAAACAAACATCTCTTAAAAAGCAGTTAAAACTCAGGAATAGATGTGACTGCTGTTAAGAGCTGACAGTCTAGGAACCTTTACAATAAGACTCACTGAACATTCTTTACTCCTGCATTGCCAATTGCCCAATCTCTGCCCACATTCTATCACCTCATAACCTGTGCTCTTGAATTCATACTCAGCATTTGCTCATTATATTTAGTGTATATTAGTGAAACCCTACAATATTTGTCCTTTCATTTCTGGCTTATTTCATTCAAGCTAATGTCCTCAAAGTTCATTCACTTAATTGCATGTCTCACAACTTCATTCTTTCTTGCAACCACTCAATATTCCCGTTATGTGTATATACCACAGTTCGCCCTTCCGTTCACCCATCGATGTACTCTTAGGCCACTTTCATCCATTGCAAATCATGAATACTGCTGCCATAAAGACCAGTGTTCAAATGCCTATTCGTGTCCCTGCTTTCAGTTCTTCCAAATATATACCAAATAACAGAGTTGCAGGATCATATGGCGACACTATACTTAGCTTCCTGTGGAACCAGCACACTGCCCTCCAGAGGGCTGCACCATTCTACTTCCCTACCAACAGTGAATACTCATATATCTCTCTTCACATCTTCTCCAGCACTTGTATCTTTCTGTTTATTTGTTAAACAGTCTTATTCACACTCTGTACAATCAATCCTAAGTGAACAATCAATAACTCCTGGCATAATCACATAGTTATGCATTCACCACCACAATCTTTATGAGAACATTTCCATTTTTTCCACAAAGAAAGAAAGAGGAAAAAATAAAAGAATAAAGAATAAAAAAATAATAAAAAGAAGAAACAACAACAAGAATCCCATACCCCTTCCTTATATCCTCCTCTATTGACATTTAGCTTTGGTATATTGCCTTTGTTACAATTAATGGAAGAATATTATAATGTTACTGTTAAGTAGAGACCCTAGTTTGCCTTGATTGTATTTTTTTTTTCCTGTTTTCCATCCCATTTTCAACACCTTGCAATGTTGACATTCACTTGTTCTCCCTCGTGTAAAAAACTTTCTTATTTTTCTACATTTAATCACCATCATTGTCCACTCTAGGTTTTGTTAAGTTATACAGTCCCAGTTTTTATCATCTATCTTTCTTTCTGGTGTCATACATGCCCCTAGCCTTCCTCTTTCAACCATACTCATACTCAATGTTGTTCATTATACTTACAATATTGTGCTACCATCAGATAGAACTGTGCTATCCATTTCTGGATCACTACAGTCAATTCTGTTGAACATGCTATACTTCTTCTGCATCAAATGCCCGATCTCTACCCTCTTTTTACCTCCTGATAACCTGTGTCCTTATCTTTTTCTTAATTTTTTAACTTTATTTATCAAAAAATTAAAAAAACACAACATTTCAAACAAAGCAAAGGATTGAGAAAAACAAATAACCTAAAATAACTACTTTACTTCCAACATGTTCCTACCATACCCCAAGAAAATTAATAAACCATATCCAAAGGAAAAAGAAAAATAAGTAATCTAAAATAACTACATTGCTTCCAACATGTTCCTCCCATACCCCAAGAGAATTAACAAACTGTAATCAAACAAAGGCATAAGAAAACCCAAATAACCTAAAATAACTACATTGAAGCTAAATTTTTTAATGCAATAGCTTTTTTTACTTTATCAAAAAATTAAAAATAATTCAAACAAAGCAAAACAAAGGAATAAGAAAAACAAATAACCTAAAATAACTGTATTGCTTCCAACATGAACCTGTGTTCTTAACTTTAATTCTCAGAGTTTGCTCGTTATAGTTAGTTCATATTAGTGAGACCATATAGTATTTGTCCTTTAGTTTCTGGCTAATTCTGTTCAACATAATGTCCTCAAGATTCATCCACATTCTTGCACATGCCATGACTTTATTCTGTCTTACAGCTGCATAATATTCTATAGTACTCTTTTATAGAATTTTTTTTTTGTTCAGATATTTATTGAGCACTTTTTATGTGCCAGGGATGATACAAGGCACTGGGATATAACAAAGAATAAGACAAAGTCCCTCAAGGAGCTCACAGTCTAATGGCAAACCACTGAATAAACTAAGGTACAGAGTGGTGAATGACTTACTCAGTGTGGTAGAAATGGCTAGATAACTGGAAATGTGGGAACAGTGCTAGGAAGAGGGTAGGGTACAGTTCATTATAAATAAAACCTCTTTGACTGAAGAGCAAGGTTGCAAGCTTACAGAAAAATATTGCAAAATCTGCTTGCAAAGAGCTTTAAAATAGTTTCCAATTTTCAACACCACTGAATTCATTTCTTACAATGAGTCATTACCTAATTAAGTCATTACCTGATGGCACTTCTGCACTTGGCTGTAAAGCCTTGGAACATGCCACCAGTCTGGTGGGACACCGTAATCTGCAGGTAGCTTGAAATCAAGAAGTGTCAGACTCCAATTTTAGCATTGGGTGTCATATTAAAATACTTTAATTATATTTATGAGTTTTAAAATGTAGCTTATTGTTCTAGTTTGCTAATGCTGCCAGAATGCAAAACACCAGAGATGGATTGCCCTTTATTAAAGGGGGTTTATTTGGTTACACAGTTACAGTCTTAAGGCCATAAACTGTCCAAGGTAACACATCAGCAATCGGGTACCTTCACTGGAGGATGGCCAATGGTGTCTGGAAAACCTCTTTTAGCTGGGAAGGCACGTGGCTGGCATCTGCTCCAAGTTCTGGTTTCAAAATGGCTTTCTCCCAGGATGTTCCTCTCTAGGCTGCAGTTCCTCAAAAATGTCACTCTTAATTGCTCTTGGAGTGTTTGTCCTCTCTTAGCTTCTCTGGAGCAAAAGTCTGCTTTCAAAGGCTGTCTCCAAAATGTCTTTGTAAGCTGAAGCTCCTCTCTCAGTTCCAGTGCTTTCTTCAAAGTGTCCCTTTTGGCTGTAGCTCCTCTTCAAAATGTCACTCTCAGCTGCACTGACTTCCTTCTGTTTGTCAGCTCATTTATATGGCTCCAGTGATTTAATTTAGACCCATCCTGAATGGGTGGGGTAACACCTCCATGGAAATTATCCAGTCAGAGTCATCACCCACAGTTGGGTGGGGCACATCTCCACAGAAACACTCAAAGAATTACAATCTAATCAACACTGAAACATCTGCCCACACAAGATTGCATCAAAGATAATGGCGTTTTGGGGGACATAATACATTCAAACCGGCACACTCATTTTGATACTTCTACATGTAGAAGTTTGAAAAGTATCCTCTAACCATCATTCAGAAGATCCAAATAAGTTACAGACACCACAGAAATTAGAGAACTTGTTACTTTCTATATATACATTGTTTTGACTGAACAATAGTGAAATTTCACTTAGACATTTTTTGTAAGTAATCTAAACATTGTACAGATATGTACAAAGACATCACCTTCAGATTCATTGTGTATACCTATTCAGTTTGCAACAGTTAAATGCAAACATGAACCAGTGTAAGGCAATTTCATTTTTATATATATGCATAATCCTTGAAGAAAAAGGGTAGAGTCCATGAAGAACCATCCATGTCAGGTCTGATCATCTGTTTCAGTGATATTCTTTGTGATGAAATTATTTCAGGAGGCAAGATGTCTATTTCACTGACAACAAGCAATGAATAATTATAAAGTGTTGCTTTCGAATGCATAAACCATAATTATCCATTGATTTGCAGTAGACTGCTCCAAGATCCTACTGCTCTTGACACTACTGACTAGGAATGAGATACTACTGTCCTTAGTGATGCTATGAACTGGAACAAGACAACTCCAGAGATGATTTATAGCTCTGAGAATCAATTTCAATGCATGACTCATCCATTTAAGATGTCCCCCCATAAAAAAACTTAGTACCTGAATTCTCAAATGCTACAGGTAGTCAGTTGCTCACTTTAAGTAATTCTTCACTTTGCTGAGGAGGATTTTCTTCTTCATCAGAATGTTCTGGAGGCCTGCTTTCAGTTGAAGGGTTCCCTCCATCTTCAGGTATTTTGTTACTTGTGTCATCCTGCTCCACTGCACATAAATAAACATCAATATTGTTAGGCAAAACTCCTCACCCTGAACATAACCCCCCTGACGTCAACCCCTTATTTTACCCTCAAAACCCCTGACATTAATTCCTTATCTTACCCTAAACACCCCTGACGTCAACTCCTCATCTTACCCTGAGCAAACCAATCCCCTGACTCAACTCCTTACTTCTCTTTCTTACTCACCAACAATTATTTCCCCAACCCCCTCCCAAAAAGCTGTAAAACTGTACTCCCACCTTTATTCGGGGCTATTGCCACTCTTAGGGTTCAGCCTGCCTGCACATGGCTACAATAAAACTTTCTCCAATTGAGATTTGATCTCTTCTCTTCCCAGTCAAAAAACCTAACAAATATGTCCTTTGGTGTTCCCTATATGTACTGTTATAGAGTCTTCTCTGGGAGCTGGAACCTCCAATCTGGTTTTTGCTGGAGCTTTAACTGCAATAACAATCTGTTCAGGAATGACTTGAATGCTATGAATATGCTGATATGTCACATATGCTAGTCTTTCATTTTCTTTGTCATCTGTTAATTCAGACAACCACTGCACACAATCCTTAGTTAACTCATCCAAAGCATCTTCCACTGCTGATAAGTCAGAAAGTTCCTCCTGTAGCTTCTTTTGCTGGGGTTTGCTCCAAAATCTGAGAGCAGATTTTATCCATTGAATATGGTTCTTAGATTTTTTTTCAACTAGTTCAATTTATCTAAGACATTGGTGATTTCATATACTCCTTGTTTTCTTGTTTAAGTCAAGAATACCTCCAGGAGTGGATTTCTCATGGACACATATTGAACATTATCTTCTAAATGAATCCTTTTATTTGATGGCAGAAGGCCCTCCACGCTGATGGGGTGTCTGCACTGATGGTCGGTTTCCTCCATCTGGTCCAGAAGGAAGCTGGGCAGTTTCCTCGGGGGCCACTGCTGAATAGTGCTGTCAAGTCTGATGGCCATGCACCCCTTGCACCCTGCAAGCTCCCCTGCCTAGGCCCGGCACCGCTAGGAGGTAGCAACTGAAGAGGCTGCTTGGCCAACAAACTGCACTACTCCCACATACCCAAGACCTACCGCTGGGGCAGCAGAAGAGGGCGGCCACGGCCCCTCAGGCCACCAGAGCCGCCATCCCCTTCCATAGAATTTTGATGATTGTCTTTTCCATTTCTGCAAAGATGACTATTGGAATTTTGATTGGGATTGCATTGAATGTGTAATTAACTTTGGGTAGAATTGACATCTTAATGATATTTTGCCTTCCAATCCCTAAATACAGAATGTCCTTTCATTTATATAGGTCTTTTAAAATTTTATTTTAGCCATGTTTTGCAGTTTTCCTTTACACCAATGGTTAATTTTATTCCTAGATATTTTACTCTTTTAGTTGCAATTAGAAATGGAACTTTTTTCATGATTTCCCCTTCAGATAGTCCATTTATAGTGTATAGAAACACTATTGAATTTTCCATATTGATCTTGTACCCTGCCACTTTGTTGAATTCACTTATTAGCTCTAGGAGCTGTGTTGTAGACTTTTCAGGATTTTCTGTATATGAGAGCATGTCATCTGGAAACAGGGAAAGTTTTATTTCTTCCTTTCCAATTTGGATGCCTTTGATTTCTTTTACTTGCCTAATAGATCTGGTAAGAACTTTCCAGTACAGTGTTGAATAACAGTGGTGACAGTGGGCGTCCTTGTTTTGTTCCTGATCTTAGGGGGAAAGATTTTGGTCTTTCACCATTGAGTATGAGATTTTTCATGTGTCCTTTATCATGCTGAGGAAATTTCCTTTTATTCCTAGTTTTCTGCATTTTTTTATCATTTGGATTTCTGGATTTTGTCAACTGTCTTTTCTGCATCAATTGAGAAGATCACATGTGGTTAGTTTTTCTTTATCCTATTTGTGTATGAAACATTTTAGAGGCTCTGGATGATGTTTTTTTTCCTCTAGAGAAGATTCAATATTCTTCTTGCCAGCTTTTAACTAGAGACAGATTATATTGATTCAAATCAGATTTTGAGATGGCTGAAAACTGGGTTTAAAGCTTTAAGAGGAATAATCTATCATTGGTGTACCATTTTACCTAGGGAATGGTCATTCAGCGATCTACTTAAAACTTGGAATATTGTCAAGGGCTTCTTCTCCATGCCAGGTGTTGAAGTCCAATTTTTGTCTCCTTAGTTTTTGTTTTCCTTTGGCAACTGCTTTCTGCTGTTCTCTATCCCCTAGCTATGAAATGACAAATGCCCTGAGAAGGAAAAATGGACAGAGAAGGCCTGATTATTGTAAATTGTTTTGTTTTCCTCCAGGATCTTAACTCTTCATGTCCTGGCTACCTTAGTTGCTCCTCAATGTCTTCAAATAACTGGTTTTTATTTTTTGTGTTTTATCTAGCTTTATAGCTATTATGGGTAGGAGTGTTAGTTTGATAAGAGCTTCTCCATAATAACCTAAAACCTATATAGCCTGTTAATGTTAAAAGAACCATGCCATTTTTCAACTGCTACTTATTAGACTCTCTTAAACTTTTAGCATCCTCTAGTTACACCAAATTAGCACATGGTGCTCCAGGTTGTTCTTAAAGCATGTCTTCTGCTCTCCACTTGTGAGATCATCATACAGCTGTTTATTATATATCTATCTCTTCTTACATCCATCCCAACAGAATGGTCTTTGAGAAGTAACTAAACAAAAATTACCAAATGAATTAAAGGGAGAAATACAGGTCTTCCTTAAATAAATAATGTTGAACCAAATGCTTGCCTTTTGACCATTGGGAACCAGACTAATGGCTTGGGTCAGTACCTTTTTGTTCTTGAATTAAGTAACTCCCTCTGGCCCTACCTTCTATAGTTCCCAGATAGTGGTTTATCAAAACAGTGACTTTTCAAAATACAATTGATACAGCGCTGCATTTGCCACTAGAATATATTGGTCACAATTTTTAATACTGTTTCTGCAATTTGGTATCCATGATTCATTGATCAAATGCCTGCCATGTATCAAACATTGAGCATGCAGTGTTGTAACCACCAGGCATATGGTTTTTCTAGGTTGTGATAAAAGTGACATGCCTCAGGGGTACAATGCAGGTGAAACTTAAATCCTCCTTTCCCTGAGTTCTGCCAGGCTGCTGCACTGTCTTGGTTCACAGTTGTGGTGTCACCAATGCCTCTGAAATTATGTGGGTTTTAGGGCTGGGTGCTTTTACATTGCATGCTTCTCTTCTGTTTTGGGTGGTGATAATGTTGTCTTCTTTCTTGTTGGCACCTCTCTTCTCCATGGTAACTTCTTGAAGCTGCCAGAATGATATAACTTTTTTTCTCTTCTTCTCTGTTCAGCCATTCTTGCATAGTTCTGAGGGAAACCAGATAAGCAAGTATTAAGTGCAATATTAATTTAAATATTGTGTCTGCATAGAGATAAAGTGTATGACCTTTATCACATCTATTTCAAATTAGCTTAAGGTGCTTCCTGAATTTACTTTAGGTTTTTATCAGGCTCACAGCTGTTCCAGAGTTGAGGTTCCTGAAAGTTTAAGCACCAGATAAATATGGTGACTATTTATGAGGAGAAAGTCCAGACAATATTGTTGGGGAAATTGGCCAGGGGAACAAAACATTACAGCATATTTAAGATGGGTCCCCCAAACTACAGATTATAAGATGAATGAGTAAGGAAGGATGAAACATATTTTGCACACATTCTTAGCAGTTCCTGCTACTAATTCCCAAATGGTAAAGAACCAGGGGGAAAGAAAGGCTGCTCAATGGATAAAGTCAGCTGACTTCAGGCTGCCCATCTTTCCTCTTCAATGATCTGGTCAGTCCACTCTTGGCTTCTGAAGTTCTCACTGTCTTTAGTTCTGTAGTTTTGATTTTCCCTCACATGTAGTGGTAGTTATTAACTTCTCTGGGCACTAAGCCCACCATTGTAGTCTCTGTTTTGTGTTGCTGGACCCTTTACCAGCTGTTCCTAACAAGGCATTGCCGTTAGGAGTGCTGGAGGGAGAGTAGAAGGCTAGAGGGAAAAGGGAGTTGCTCCATCCTCTTTACAGTTAGTGTCATCACAACAATGGTTTTTCACCTCGACAGTAACAAGAGATTGCTGTAACACCATTTGGTTTCTGTTGCAGTTTTCTTCATATTACAAGTATCAGCCTTACTGCACCAATTCAGAGACACTAAAACCAGATTACCAGCATCTTTCCTGAAAGGGCTAAGTCCTACCTCCGTGGGGTTCCTCCTTCAAGCTTCCACATTTTGTAAGCCCAATATCTTCCATTTGGTTCCCCATCCCCAAGAGTGGCATTTGCTTCTTGCAGTTACTATTTTTGTGATACCTGAACTTCCATATGTTTCCTTTTCAGTTCTGTACACATGCTTAACAATTATTTATGTTTAATTCTTTCTGTTGAAAAAATTATGTCATTTCTCTCTTTTGAACTGGACACTGACTGATGCACAGGTGCCACCTCATTTCTTCCAGAAGAAGTGTTATAAGTTTATGGCATACATAAAAGTATGTAAAGGATGGCCAGAAATCTCATCAATGCTCCTGGATTCCAGGGAGGGAGCATATGCTGCATCATAAAGCTTTCCTGTTCAGACAGGAACAGAGTGGTGTGTAGTCACTGATTTCTAAAGCAGGGGAATTTCTGGGAGTACATTCAGCCCAATGCAGAAGACTGATGAAGCATGTTTGTTGCTACCCATTGGGCTTTCCTGTTGACTCTCTATTGGTCCCAATGGGTGAGGCTAGGGAACTCAGTTTAGGTAATCTGCAGCCTGGTTCTTATGCTAACTTATATTCAACACTTTTAAGGATATTAAATGATTACTTGAACAATTTAAAAGAAGTGTTTCTTTATCCCACTGGGCTAGTTCTTAAGGGCAAGGACTATATCTGTTTTGTTCCTTGTCATATTTTGTATTCATAGCACAGCGCCTGGTACAAAGGTACTCACATGTATTTGTTGTATGAGAAACAGCAAGAAAAAAGATAAAGTCTTAAGATTTAAGTCACCAACAGTTCTAGATGCTTGGGACCTCATTTTTCTCTAAACCTTCCTCTTCTATTTCTTAAGGTTTCTCCCAACCAGAGAAGTTAGAGAGTGAGTTGGTGGATATCAGTTGTCATTCTCCTTCCCCTTCCTAGAAATCTTACAGTAAAAGAGGACTCCAAGATTTCTGGTCTCAGAAAAAACTCAGACCAGGTAATCTGAAAACCTGTCTGTTAAAAACATCCAGGAATGCTAGACGAAAGTTAACAAGCATTGTTTTAAATACATTTCTCAGTTGGGTCTTTCTTTTATATTTTCTGATAAACTCTGCTTTTTATTTAGAGATTTTATCCCATTAATATTTTTTCTTTTTATTAAACAGCTTTATTGATATATAAGTCACATACCATAAAATTCATCCATTTACAGTGTACAATTCAATGGTTTCTGGTATATTCACAGATATGTCCGACCATCTCCACAATCAATTTTAAACCACTTTCATCACCTAGAAAAAAAATCCCATACCCTTTAGCTATCACCCCCTCCCTCCATGTACCTTTCCATCCCCGAGAAACCATTAATCTACTTTCTGTCTTTATAGCTTTCTCTTCTCTGGACTTTCATATGAACACAATTATATAATATGTGGTCTTTTGGGGACTTGCTTTCTTCACTTGGCATAACGTTTTCAAGGTTCATCCACGTTGTAGTATGTATCAGTACTTCATTCCTTGTTTGTGGCCAAATAATATTCAATTGTATTGATATACCACATCTGTTTATCCATTCTCTGTTGATGGACATTTGGGTTGTTTCTACTTTGGGGCTATTATGAATAATGCTGCCATAAACATTCACGTACATGTTTTTGTGTGGACATATGCTTTCATTTCTCTTGGGTATACACCTAGAAGTATGCTCTAGGTTTAATTGGTTAAGGGACTGCCACACTTTTTCAAAATTCCTGCACCATTATACATTGGGTTACGTGTCTCTTTATTATTGAGTTAAAAGAATTCTTTGTGTATTCTGTATACAAGTCCGTTATCAGATACATGATTTGCAAATATTTTCTCCCATTCTGTGGGTTGCTTTTTCACTTTTTTATAGAGTGCAAGTGTAGTCTCAATTTTTGCAACCTCATCATCGAAGTGACATCCTGTTGCTTTTACCAAATTCTGTTTTGAGGAGCTATTAGGTTCAGCCCAGAGTCAAGGTGTGGCAATTACATGAGGATATGAATTAGGAAGTTGGGGTCATGGGAAGCCATGTCAAAAGATGCCCATGAAGCTATGATGTGTCTAGGCATGGTTTTCTTTGTATTCATCCTGTCTGGGGTTTGCTAAGCCTATTGAACCTGTAAATTTTTGTCTTTCAACAAATTCGGGAAGTTTTTCTTGTCATTATTTCTCACATATTTATCTACCTCATTCTCTCTCTCCTTCTGGGACTCTAATTATTTGTATATTAGACATTTTGATGTTGTCTTTCTGGTCTCAAGTCTCTGTTAATTTTTCAGATTGTACAGTTTGTACTGATATAGTTTGAACTTAACTGACCTTTCTTCTCTCATCTTTGTTCTGCTTTAAGTCTATCCAGTGAGTTTTTTTTTCAATTCAGTTTTATTGAGATGTATTCACATACCCTACAATCATCCACAGTGTATAATCAATTGTTCACAGTAGCATCATATGGTTGTGCATCCCTCACCACAATCGATTTTTGAACATTTTCATTACTTCCCCCAAAATAAGAATAAGAATAAAAATACAAATAAAGAACACCCAAAACATCCCATCCCCCATCTCCCCTATTATTCGTTTAATTTTTGTTCCCATTTTTCTACTCATCTGTCCATAAACCCATTCAGTGAGTTATAATTTTAGTTTATATTTTTCAGTTCTAAAATTTCCATTTAAAATATACAACAATGTTGTAACTCTTATTAAGCATTTATTCACATTTTTAGTATAATAACCTCAAAAATGGAAGTGGCCAGGTATTTCACAACCTCTGAGAAGACTGATATTTAGAAAATATTCAATAAATACCTATTGATTTGAATTTACTTATAACAAAATAGGTGAAAAAGCAACATCAAGGCACAGAAAGCTCAAGAAGGAAGCAAGGAACACTACTAGATATCTTTAATGACTTGTTTTGAGAAATCAGGTACATTGATAAGTTTGATTACAGAGTGCCAAGGAAAAGAAGTTTATATTTTAACTCACTGACCAGGAAGATTTTAAATCTGTCTGGCAGCCAGACTCTAAGGCGGCCTCCATGATCCGTGTCCTGGTGTTAAAGCCCTTGTATTTTTCTCTATTTGAGAGTGGAAAGAACTTGTGCCTTGCTTCTAATCAATAGAATATGGCAAAGATGATGGTATGTGACTCCTGTGATTATATTATGTCACATAAAACTCTATTTTGCTAGTGACTCACTTTACATCTCTCCTTGTTGGCTTGAGTAAATAAGTGACCAAGCTGGGATATCCTACATGACAGGCAACTGTGGTGGCTTCTAGGAACTGCAGATGGCCTCCAGCCTCCAGCCAGGAGGAAGCTAGGACCTTTAGTCTTCCAATGACAAGGAAATGAATTCTGCCAACAGCCTGCGTGAGCTTGGAAGCAGATTTTCCCCCAGTGGAACCTCAGATGAGAACACAGCCTGGATAACACCTTGCTTGCTACCTTGCAGAGCACCCAGCTCAGCTGTTCTCAGACTCTGACCCAGAGAAACTGCAAGGTAATAAAAGTGTGTTGTTTTAGGCCACTAAGTTTGTGGTAATTTGTTACACAGCAATAGAAAACAAATACAATTTGTATTGTCACAGAATTTTGCTAACTTTTATCTTGTTATCTTCATTGTTATGCAGTTTGAATTTTAGGAAATGAAATAATTTGAGATCAACAATTTTATAGTGTAAACATAGGAATAATAGAACCAGGGGGAACCCACAAGAAAAGCATTTTTAAGTGATCTGGTACAAGCATTTCCACTCTTGGGGCTGTATCCATAGAAATAAAAGCCCATTCAGTAAATGGGGATATATTTGACTTTTTTTTTATTGCATTGTTGTTGTGGCAAAAGTATCGGAAACAAATTTTTGCATAACTATTGCCAAATTGCTCTCCAAAAAGCCTATTAAAATTCATATTTCTACCAGCAGTGTATAAGTATCCTCCTCCCTATGTCCTTGAAATGGCTAATTCATATCCATCCTATGGCTTAGCTTAAATATCACTTCTTCAGGCCCTGATTGTGACAGAAATTTGTGTCCCTCAGTCATAAATATATATTTGCACACACACACCCATATATATATATAAAATATCATATAAATATATCACACACACAGATGCACATATACACACACATTCTCATAGCATCCTGACCTTCTCCTTTATGACAGCATAGCTGTACTATTATCTCATTTTTGTAAAAAGAACAATAATGATCCTCCTATATCAATGTGTCTGTATGTTTATGTGTAATTATGAGAATATAGAGAAAGGTATAGATGAATACACTCTAGACTGATAACATTGGTTATATAAGGGTTGGAGGGAGTTAGTAAGGAGAGTAGGAGAGATATGATAAGCAAACAAAAAAAAAAAACAAAAAAAAAAACAAGAAACTTGCAGTAATATGGTATTCATGCAATACAACATATTCCTGTATATTATGCAACTTGTCATTTAAAAAAAGTCATTACATTAACTAAGTATTGTGTAACAGAGAATTATAAACTCTCAGTGACATACGGTAATATGAGTTTATTTAGCTCCCATATCTGTAGCTTGGCCATACCAGCTTGGGAGACTTTGCTCAACGTGGCTGTCATCCTCTTCCTGGGATCAGCAGGCTGGCTCTGGCACACTCTACTAATGGAACAGCAGAAATTCAAGAAGGCAAGTGGAAACATGACAGATAGCTGAAGGATTCAGCCTGAAACTTGCACATTTTCACTTTGACTTAAGGCCAAAGCAGGTGACAAAGTCAAGGGATGGGGAATTATATTCTGCTCATGTATGTGGGGGTAGGGGAGGGGGTTGATATTTCTGATCAATAATCTACTTCCCAATAGTTATACAAATACACATTTAAATTTTACAGTTCTATGTATCCATAAGGAGATTTATGAAAGGATAGACACAAAATTAATGGGAGGTATTTTGAATACAGTAGAGTTTGAAATCATTTTGTTCCTTTTACTTTATGTGTTGTTTATGTTTTTAACATGCATACACTGAATGTATACTAATAATAAGGTATTTAATTAAGGAATAAAAGTTATTTTTCAGATGAAGGGGATGGTGACAGGGAGAGGGAAGAACATCCTAAATGGAGAAAATACTCAAAGGACAGGTTAGCTTTACACGGAGCCAAGACTCCATAAGTAACTTAAGGAAAATTTTTCTGTCTCTGCTAATCTTAGTTTGGTCATTATGCAAAACCACTGAGTTATATAGATCCTCAGCTATAACTTGGAATATTATCATCCTAATTTAATTTAATAATTGTTTTATTCTATTTAAGGAAATACGGGGCACAGGATTCTACACATTTAATGAACAACCAGAGTGATTAAAAAAAAGAGAGAAAGAGAAAAAAGAAAAGAAATTAAAGCAGTGGTTCCCAAAAACCTAGCTGATCACTCAGGGAGCTTTTAAACTTATATAATTTAAATATGTAATATATATATACATAAATTTAAAATTATATAAATTTCAAAGCCCTACTGCTGACTCAAGTTTCTGAGCTGGGCCCTAGGCATCAGCATTTTTGCAAAGCCCCCAGATAATTTTTAGGATTACCCAAGTTTGGAAACCCCTCAATAAAGCCAGTTACATAGACTTTTTCCAGCATCCTCTTTCCCATACAGATGATTTCTCACAAAATGAAAACAATTTGATTATATGATTGTCTATGGTCCTTAGGTTGTCCTGAACAATACAGATTAGTTGTCTACATTGTCCCCAAATCATAAACAACAGTTGCCTTACCTTCCACTTTGATTGATCCTAGAGATAACCTATATGCTTTTTGGGAGACCAGTTTAGTATGAAAGAGAAACTGAACAGTTCACAGAAATTCTAGGCTTGTCTGGTTTCTACTCAGAAGGTTTTCTAAGAGACTTGGCAAACCTCTGTCCAATAATCTTAGAAGCACCCTTCCCTAACCTAAAAATGAAAGTTTGCTTTCAAACACCCCGTTGTTGGCTTAATTAACCTCCCTAAATACAGGTATGGAATAATTCCTTGAGTTTATAATTTTGAAATTGTTTGGTTCCTTCTATACTCTGTACTTATTAGCCAGGCTTTAAGCCTGCTCTATTCACCAGGGTCAGATTCCTTGGAATAAGAAAAGGAGGTAAGTTAAGAAACCTATTCTACACACGCTGGCTAAGGAGATAGGGGAGAAATAAATGTCTAGAATTTGAGAGTTAGGAAAGATGGAAAACATTGGAACATTTGGATGTGCAGGAAGGGACTCTGAGAGAAAATGTGGGGGAACACCCAAGAGGCAGGAGGTCCTCCCACAGCATGTCAAGTTTGTCTCAACTTGGCTAGCAAAAATCAAATTGACAGATGCTTAGCAATCTCAACCAGTTTTCAAAATTTCTCAGTATTAAAGTGAAAGAAGTTTGGAATTTACAGATCCAAGTTAAAGTGATTTTTTCCTCATATTTTATATGGTAAAACGTGCTGAACAAAATCAATAAACCTAAACTGAAAGTATAAGAATACATGTTTCTTGTCCTCTTGCCCATTTCAAGGACTGTAAAAATTCCATTTCCACCTATGGCATCTTTTTTTTTTTTTGATGTACTGTGATTTTTATTCTAGAAACAGGTTTGCTGCTAGTTGCCTTTTTTTTTTTTAATTTTATTTTGAAATAAATTCAAACTTACAGGAACAGTTGCAAAAACAATACAAACCCCATACACAGAACTCCAGCATACCCCGACCCCCTCCCCCAAATCCCCGATCCACCAACTATAGCATTCTGCCACACTATTTCTTTCTTTCCCTCCCTCCCTCCCTCTCTATCATCCATCATCTATTGCTCTGTCTTCTGAACATATGAGAGCAAGCTGCACACATCCTTGAACAAACAATATAATTCACATATACATTTCTCATGAACAAGAACACTCTTTCTTTTGTCCCAACTGTGTCTCTTTGAACTTCCTGTCCTCCATCCTCAGATCCCATCCAGGATCATCCTTGGCATTTAATTGTCTTTATCTATTTAGACTGTCTTTTTTTTTTTTTTCCAATTGTGGAAACATATATACAGCCTAAATCTTCCCATTCCAACCCCTCCCTAGCATTCCATTAGTGGGATTAATCACATTTAGAATGTTGCAATGCTATCACCTTCCCACCATCCATTACTAGAAATTTCCCTTCACCCCAAACAGAAACCCTACGGTCATTTCTTAACTCCCCATTGCCCCTTCCCCCACGTCTTGCAATCCACACTCTACTTTTCATCTCTATGGTCATATTCTCTGATACTTTCTTTGTGTTTACCGTGGGGCTTAAATTTAACCTCTTAAATCTATAACAATCTTGTTTTTCTTTGATACCAACTTAACTTCAATAGGACACATAAACTATGTTCCTATACTCCTCCATTCCCCCACCCCTGTGCAGTTCTTGTCAAAAATTACATATTTTACATTGAGTCCAAAACCACTGATTTATCACCACAGTCTATGTATTTTAGATCCTGTAGGAAGTAAATAGTGGAGTTACAAATAAAAAATACAGTAGTATTGGTATTTATATTTATCATGTGATCTTTACTGGAAATCTTTAATTCTTCATGTGGTTTCAGTCAATTGTTTAGTGTCCCTTCCTTTCAGCCTGCTCAATTCCCTTTAGCATTTCTTATAGGACTGATCTACTGGTGATGAAGTCCCTCAGCTTTTGATTATCTGGGAATGTTCTAATCTCCCCTTCATTTTTACCCTCCAGTTGTTTGTGAATTTTCTAAGTCTCTGCTGGTTATTGACTTCTATTTGTATTCCATTGTGGTCAGAGAATGTGCTTTGAATAAATTCAATTTTTTTTTAAATTTATTGAGGCTTGCTTTATGTCCCAGCATATGGTCTATTCTGGAGAAAGATCCATGATCACTATAGAAGAATGTGTGTCCTGGTGATTTGCGATGTAATGTTCTGTGTATGTCTGTTAAATTTCTCTATATCTCTCTCTGCTTTCTTTGTTTCTCTGTCAGTAGGGCTCCCTTTAGTATCTGAAGTAGGCAGGTCTTTTATTAGCAAAATCTCTCAGGATTTGTTTTTCTGTGAAAAATTTAAGCTCTCCCTCAAATTTGAAGGAGCGTTTTGCTGGATAAAGTATTCTTGGATGGAAATTTTTCTTTCTCAGAATTTTAAATATGTCATGCCACTGCCTTCTCATCTCCATGGTGGCTGCTGAGTAGTCACTACTTAGTCTTATGTTGTTTCCTTTGTATGTCATGAATTGCTTTTCTCTTGCTGCTTTCAGAACTTGCTCCTTCTCTTCAGTATTTGACAGTGTGATCAGAATATGTCTCGGAGTGGGTTTATTTGGATTTATTCTATTTGGAGTTCGCTGGGCATTTATGCTTTGTGTATTTATATTGTGTAGAAGGTTTGGGAAGTTTTCCCCAACAATTTCTTTGAATACTCTTTCTAGACCTTTACCCTTCTCTTCCCCTTCTGGGACACCAATGAGTCTTAAATGTGGATGTTTTATTTTATCTATCATATCCCTGAGATCTTTTTCGAGTTTTTTGATTTTTTCCCCATTCTTTCTTTTGTTCTTTCATTTTCCATTCTGTAGTCCTCAAGGACTCTGAGTCGTTGTTCAGCTTCCTCTAGTCTTGTACTATGAGTATCCAGAATCTTTTTAATTTGGTCAGCAGTTTCTTTTATTTCCATAAGATCATCTATTTTTTATTTACTCTTGCAATTTCTTCTTTATGCTCTTCTAGGGTCTTCTTCATGTCCTTTATATCCTGTGCCATGCTCTTGTTGTCTGTCTTTAGTTCTTTGATTAATTGCTCCAAGTACTGTGTCTCCTCTGATCTTTTGATTTGGGTGTTTGGGTTTGGGTTCTCCATATAGTCTGGTGTTATCATATGCTTTTAAATTTTCTGTTGTTTTTTGCATCTTGGCATTTGCTTTGCTTGATAGGGTTCTTTCAGAATATGAAAAACACCAATCTCTAATTTGTCAGATCTACAGCTTGGTGGCGTACACTTTCTCTAACTAACCAGCAGGTGGCATCCGTGAGTCACCTATTCCTCTCAAGTCAGTTCTCCCCAGCTTTGTCTTTGTGGTGTGTGGGGGTCTGATTCTTGTGGGATTCAATTGGTGCACCAAATTTGGGTGTGTTGTTGGTGCTGTTCACCTTGAATGAGGGGTGTCTGTCTGAGTGGTTAGGGAGGCAGGGCAGCTTTGATAATCAAACCTCCCAGGTGTTCCTGGAGACTTAAGGTTGTTCCAAGAGTCAAAGCTTTCATTTCAGTCTTGCCACAGATCGTCTTTGCTGCTGACCCACAAGTCCTTGGTATTGGTGCAGGATCCCTGGGATTTCCGAGCGGGTCACCCTTCTCAGCTGTGCTCTTCCAGGACCTCTGCTGAGGGAAGGCTGTGCCACATCACAAGTGCATGCCAGCCCTCCAGGGAAACCCTGGGCCACCGGGCCATGCAGGGGCATTCCCAGCCTGCTGTAAAGATGGCTGAATGGGGTGTGTTAATTTCCCCCTTTTCACACAGCTCTGCCTTCCAGCTCTGGGACAATTAGCTGTGGGTGCACTAAAGGCCACTGTCCATGGCCAATATTGTGGCATGTGCGTGGTGCTGTGGGAAACACTCCCTGTCACACTGGGACCCTTGGGGCAGCTCTGGACTGTGGCTCTGGCCCCAGGCAGTAGAGTCCCCAGCCCACTGGGAAGATGGCTGCAAGGAGAACGGTTTCTTTCTCCTTTTGGCTCCCCTCTGCCCTCCTGGCTCCAAGACAATTAGCAGCGGGTGTGGGAAGGGCTGTCTTCCAAGCCAGATATTGAGGCATTGGCACAGCCTGTTCCTGCCGCATTTCACTGCACGGTTCTCACTGCCATATCCGCAGACGCTCCCAGGTTTGTTTTTTTTTTTAAAGAACTAGTCCATCTCCAAATACCAACCCACAGTATCCCCACATCGCAGCGCGGCCACCTGACTTTCAGCCGGCTCACTCATTTCAGAATGCAGACTCCTGGTTTCACCAAATGCACGGTCCCTGTGGATTTAGCAGACCTTGTCTGGCTGATGCATCACTGGAACTGGTGTTCGGAGTCACTTTCTGGCTTTTATCTAGTATTTTTTATGGAGGTGTTTTTTTGCCCTGTCTCACCTAGCCGCCATCTTAGGTTCTCCCACCTATGGCATCTTAAACATCTCACTTGTCCAATTTTGTATGGAGTCTTGTACCACAGTCTGTGAAAGATAAACAGAAAGTCCTACCAGGCACAAGGCATCCCCATTTTAGCCACAAATTTAACCAACTTGTCCCTTGTGTCAGTAGTTAGGAACGCCAAGAGGAAAGTGCGGAACAGATAAAAATGTAATTAGAATCACAAATGAAAATAAGAGTCACCAAACTCAGACTGGAGTCTGGTTCTGCTGAAATGTGCTGAGTGGACTGAGGGAACACCACCGGACTATGGCTAGCCCTAAGGAGTTCCAACATGGCCCTTTCTTTCTCTCAGTTTTTCCACCCTTATTCTTCCTTTCACAGCATGCCATTCACCGTTGTTTCACACAGAGATTTCGTTTTTAAAAAAAGCACATTCACAAATCTTCCGTTTCTCTTAAAGCTCAGGGTAAAAACTACCTCTCTTCTGGTGGGACAGAAATGTAACCAAATAAATATCACTTCACTTCAGATTATTTTGCAGAGTATTTTTGTGACCCAAATTTACTCAGTAGTTTTACAGAACATTTCCTTTACACATTTCCTTCCAGTTTGAACTGGTTAAGTGCTTTCAAAAACCCTTTAACTTCATTTGGAGTGCAGCTAAACTGAAGTACACAACTTCAGTAAATAGGTGTAGTTTGTTTTTGGATTTGGTTTGTTTGGGTTTTGTTCCACTGTGAGGCTAGCCTACTACAATTAAAACAGTCTTGGAAATAAAGGTTGAGGCTAGTTGATTTTTATATATATGTAGTATTTGGCCATTGCTAAGAGTAGAGTCTTTCCTTTTAACTAATGGAAGAGCAGACTGATTGGTAAGTGCCATGTCAATGACTCTTAGTGATTAAAAAATGCTAATACAGCCTTTCACACCTGGGTTTGAAAAGGGGGAAAGGAAGCAGGATGTTTTATGCAAGAGTTTTCCCCTTGTTTCCACAATTATTTTAACAATATGCTAAACATTATTATTCCAAACCCCAAGACAGTGACACAGAAAGAGAGAACAGAAGGAAAAGAAAGTATCAGTACAAGAACTATTCTAGAATATTTGACAACTGTTAAAGAGTATTGGGTTAGATGGCAGCATTCCTTCCATCACCTTTCTAAAGTCAGGTCCTTAAATGCATCTTGTTTCTTCAATCACTCACTCACTCAATCGATCAATCTTATTTTGCCTTAAAAGAAATCCAAAGATTTTTTTTTAATCTTGAGGACTTAACCTCAACTCTATCAAAAGTAGAATAAGAATTCTGATTGTTTTCATTGCTTTAAAAGGACAAATGATATGTTCAAAGAAGTAGAAGTCATGGGATGTATAAAGCAACCCTAAAGTAAATGTGATAGGGCACATAGAAATCAAGGTAGAATGGGTGTAAGTTAGCCAGCTGGTCTTTTGAGAGCTAGACTTAAAAGAAATATATGGGACTTCCACTTCCAACCATTACTGAGTAATTAGTCCTGCATTTGCCCTCCTACTGCATATAATAAGAAAACTGGACAAAATATATCCTTTTAAGAGTTTTTCCTTATTTTTGGTTTTCAACATTTGACTCTGATGTGCTAACTAGATGTGGTTTTCTTTGTATTTATTCTGCTGGGAGTTTATTGAGTGTCTTGGATCTGTAAGTTAATATTTTCCACCAAAATTGGGAATTTTTCAACTATTATTCATCAAAAAAAAAAATTTCTTTTCTCTCCTGTTCTCTTTCTTTTCTCATTTTGGGAATCCAATTACATTGTCCCAAAGTTTTCTGAAACTGTCTGTGCTGGTTTGAAATTGTTATGGACCCCAGAAGAGCCATGATCTTTTAATCCAGTCTTGTTGGGTGGAACCTTTTGATTGAGTGTTTCCATGGAGATGTGACTCACTCAACTGTGGATGAGACCTTAAATTATTTCCACAGATATGTGACCTTGCCCATTCTGGATGGGTTTTAATTAGATCACTGGAGTCCTTTAAGAGAGCTCACTGAGAGAAAGAGCTCAGAAAAGCTGAGAGAGACATCTTGGAGAGAAGCTAAGAGCTGACACAGACACCTGGAAACTCTTGGAGATGCAAACAGAAAGATGTTTGGAGATGCTAAGCTAAAAGACAAAGCCCAGAGTTTGCCCTGGAGAAGCTAGGAGAGGACCCCCAGATGCTTAGAGAGAAACACTCTGGGAAAACAGGCAAGGATGCACAGGAGCTGAGAGAGAGAAGCTAAGAGAGACAGAAGCCCAGAGACATTCTGGAGAAGGCCATTTTGAAACTAGGACCCAGGAGCAAAGGACCAGCAGATGCCAGCCGCATGCCTTACCAGCTGACAGAGGTGTTCTGGTTGCCACTGGCCTTTCTTCAGTAAAGGTATCCTTTTGTTGTTGCCTTAATTTGGACATTTTCATGGCCTTCAAACTGTAAATTTGTAAGCCATATAACATTTCTATGCCTCAGTTTCCTCATCTGTAAACTAACAACCAGAGTATTTTACTCATAGGGTATTTGTGGTGGATTGAATTTTGTGCCCCAGTTTGGACATATTCTTGGTCTTGGTCCACACTCTGGTGGGTGTAAATAAGATCTCTTCAAGATGCTACTTCAGTCAAGGCATGGCCCAACTGAATCATGTTGGGTTTTAATATAGATTATTGAAGTCCTTTTGAGCAGAGTGAAAGTCAGACAGAGAGAGAAGCCATAGGGAGCAGCCGGAAGTTGGAAGTCAGTGGAACCTAGGAAGAGAGAGAAGAAGACACCACTGTGTGCATTGCATTATGATGGAATCGTCAAGGAATTCCCAAGATTGCTGGCCAGCCAGAAGATAGCAACCCTGTGCAGAAGCAAGCCTTCTAGTCTCTGGAACCATGAGCTAATACATTGCTGTTGTTAACCCAAACCATTGTATGGTATTTGTTTTAGTGACTGAGAAACTAAAACAGTATTGCTGGTATTAAATCTGATAATATCTGACAAGCTTTTGGTACAGTGCTTGTCACTGTACTTAAACACTCAATAAATGTTAGTTAATATTAAGTAAAGATATAATAGGCTATCAGGTGCCTAGTAGTCATTAATGCTACTTATAAAATATTTCCAATTTTTTACTTTCTGGACATCTCCTGGCCTCCTGGGATTGGGTGGGGCCTTATGAACAATTTGACCAATTTATTGTGAATGGTAGTAACACACATCACTTTAGGGCCAAGCATTTAAATCTATTGTGAGAACCTTTAAGGCTCTCTTTTATTTCTGGCAACAGGTAAGATTTGAGATGGTGTCTACTTCATCTGCTGATGTCTTTGAGTAACTGTAATGAGCAGAGTCCCTCTACTAGCCATCAGTGGACATGCAGCCTGAGCAAGAAACAAACCTTTCTTGTTTTAAGTCCCTGAGATTTTGGGGTTGTTTGTTATGCAGCATAGCCTAGACTTTATTACAGATGTCATAAATACCTACCTTCTGTTTTCAACTAAAATAGACTTCAAAGTGGTTCAAAATTTATAAGCTTTATTATCTGAATGAATGTATTTATTGTTCTCATTACTATACAAAGAGGGAAAATGCCCTTGTGTTTTTATTTACTAGTTCATGTTTGTTAAGGGACTAGTATTGAACTTTTATTTAAGGATAGTTTTATTTTTATTTGAAATTGTCATTTGAGATCAGGTACCTGAAACAGGTTAGTAGATGTGCACTGAAGAATATTGCCCAAGAGCAGTCTTTGATTTAAGCCATGCTTCCATTTTATCTTGGTGTTCATTATTAAACTATTGTTTCTCAACTCTAAACCACCCTCTATACTCTGCTCTGTGATTCTGGAACTTGTTTTCTCCAAATTACTTTTCTCATTTGCTGGCTGGCTCCCTCTTAGATTCTATCAACAGGGGGAACTGGAGGGTGAGTGGAATGCAGGAAAAGGGGAAAAGGAACTTGTCTGTTGCCATTGTCATTCTAGTAGCAGCACTTCACTGGCCAACAGCTGTTGTTTCCCACTTCCAGCTTCTTTTGGCACTCCCGGATCCAACCTCAGAGTGTCTCCCTTAGAGATAACAGCTGAGGCAGAGAGGTAGCACTTCCTACTCAGAGAACTGAGTCCCAGCTCAGCAAGACCCATCCTCCAAGTTCCTGAGGAGCAGCCAGGAAGTGGCCCCTTTTCATGTATTTGGGCACATGAGCTTCTAGGTTTTGATGACCCCATCCTCTTCCCTTTTTCCTCAGGCCCCAAGAGTGGTAGCTGCTCCCTGCAGTTTTTATCTCTGTGTTATCTCAGAGATTTTTTGTTTTTTTTTTGTTTTTGCTTATTCGGAGCACAATATTCCTACATTAAATTCCTGCTTTTGAAATACCGAGTATGGCTTCTCTTTTCCTAAACAGACACTGACTGCTCCAGCTTTGAAAATCAGAAATAGTTTTGGAAAAATATTCAGATTCCTCACTCTTTTTATTTTGAATCTTACTGCCAATTGCCCATAGCCTCGTTCCTCTGAGCATCTGGGCTTTTTGTGCTATTGTGTTTGTTTGTTTTATGAATCCTACAATGATCTCCCCAGTTAGATGCAAACTCATATGAAGAAACATGCCAGGCCTTTTAACTTCATCTGTTATTTCACATAGCATTTAATGCAATGTAAGCTACTTACCATTACTTTCTTAGACCCCAGCAAAGCGGTGCTTGCATGGGCCCTCTGCTTCAGGGGGTTTCACTTGACAAAACACACCAAAATATAAATGTGTTAAGGAACTCATGGGCAGTGTGTCACAGGTGATTCAGTCTCAATTGTGGCACAGCATGACCTAGAATCCTAAATAGCCTCTCTCAAGACCTAACAACTGAGGCCCCAGGGAAATCTTCTCCTCATCTCTTCCCCTATGTGCTCAAAACAAGGTGACCGTGTCTGGGTGCCCTACTAGTTTTAGATTGTACCACTGCCAAATAAGAAACAAACATTATTTCTGAGGGAAGGATTTGAGCAGAAGAAGTACTAAGAGAAAAAACAAATCAATTAACTTGTCAATTCTTTCCTCTCGGAGAATATGAATAAAATTTTCCATAATGAACGATCATCTCCCAATAGTACCTAACATCCATTTTCATGCTTGTTCACAACAATTGAACATGGCACCAGGGAAACATTTTGCAATATTAAATGATTCATATTACTCATAAATTTGTATATAGATAGATCTAGATACAATGTATGTGAAGTGTGATACTATTATTTGCATAAGAGCTTGGGCATGAACATGAATTTTGCTTTAAGAAATGGTGAAAAATGATATGATGATTTACATGATGAATTTAATATTTTATAATTTTTTAGCAATTATAATAATTTATCATATGTGACTTTTGAACATGACATGTAAAATTCATAATTTGTTTTTGAAGCTAATTATTGCTTTTATTTTATTCCAGTTGCTACTGTCTCAGCAGAACAAAGTTTCCAAACTGAAATTAATAAAACAAACAAATGAAACTTATATTGGAATTTATGTGGCTCAAAAAAGGTTGTTTAATTTGGAATTACTTTTAATAGAATATGAATTATGTGAAAATCTTAATTATGACTACATAATGAATGATTTTGTAAAATGAAAGCAAGGAAAGTAAATCTTATGGAATAAATATAATTGATGAATTATGTCTGCCTTTGTCTATTACTCATCCAGTTATTATTGACTCCTTACAGAACATCCAGACAGATGGAATAATAATTAAATTCAGTTGTCTTTGGTATTTAACTGACTTTTGATTATATATAAAAAACATGGTATTATACATTTTAAAATTTTTGTTATCATGAAAGCTAATTTGTCAAGGTAAAAGGATAGAATGTATTTTATTTGAAATTTTATTAATGTGAGTTACTACTTTTAAATATTCCCTCTGTTGGTACGTAGGTCTCCATATGTACTCTTGCTCCAGGCCCTACAAATATTAGGGCAGTCTACAAGTACTATATGCAAAACAAGAATTTGTTTATTGGTTGGTATAAGGACTTCATGAGAAATAAACATTTTCTTCATGGCTAAATTGTTTTAGTTTTTAAAAACTGCGGGACACTGATTACGTGCTTCAACTTGGCGGGCCTGGGCTGGGGGACCGGATCCACCCCTGGGGAGGGTAGTGGGTACGGGTGACAGCGCCCTCCACAGCCCCCCGGGCCTGGGAAAGTGAGGCTGGAGGCAGGCCCCATTTCCTCTCCCAAAATACCACTGTTAGGGGAGGCTTGCCGGAGGGAACCGCCTTTTCCCCACCCCCTTATCTTGCCCGGACACTCCCCGTTGCCAGCGCAACTCCCATCACCACCGGTGCGCATACATTGTTGCCAGACACCGTTACGGGAGCAACTCTCGCCCCTTTTCAATCAACCTCCGCGCCCTCTCAGAACCAATCCAAGCCTTTAACCTCTACAGCTATCCCGCCCTCTAAACGCCCGATATAAGCTTGTACTCTCCCCTAATAAAGCTCTCTCTCTCTTGGTTTTCTTCATCCTAAAAGAAACGTGTCCCGCCTGTTCCTTTCTCGCCGCCCTCCATACTTTGCACGCCTCCCGCCGGGGACCTGGCCAAGTCCCCCGCCTCGCCCTCGTCTCCGGGAAAGAGCCCCCGCCGCCGGTACCCTCGGAGCAATCCTGGGAGCCTAGGATTTAGCAACCGGCCGCCACCCTCCCCCAGACGAGTCAACTGCGACCGCAAAAAACAATACTGTTTTCTTATACTGAAAATCTTTTTCTAGCAATGTTAAACAAAAGTTTCTGGTGATTTGTTTTTCTTCTGAATAATTTCCATGTTTTTTAAGTAGTATTTTAAAAATGTATCAATTGATTTCCCTTCCTGTTATGGGTTGAACTGTGTCCCCCCACCCCACCCCCCCCCGAAAAGATACACGGAAGTCCCAACTCCCTCTCCCACCCACCTTAGAATGTGGACTTATTTGGAAAGAGTCATTGCAGAGAGTTAGTTAAATTAAAATGGTGTCATACTGGACTGGGGTGGGACCATGCTGCAGTGTGAGTGGTGTCCTCATAGGAAGAGGAGAAGACAGACAAGAGAGAAGATGGCCACGTGACAAGAGAGGCAGAGATTGAAGAGCTACAGCTGCAAGCCAAGAAAGGCCAAGGATTGCCAGCAGACTTCCCTTCCCCTTTCTGAAAAATTCCGTGTAAAGTTATTAGGTGGGGCAGAGCTAGGGGGCACACACACAGAGTGGGGTCTGATGTGGGGAAACACGGCCCAAGTAGTGTGTGGAGGCCATCCACTCAGGAGTCAAGCAGACTGGGGTGCTGGAGCCTGAACTGGGTGAGGAGCCAGCCACGTGGTGGGGTGGCCCAGCATGGGGTGTTGGAGTCCAAGCAGGATGAAAAGGGCTTCCATGCATGTGGGCAGCCGGGCATGAGGTTTTAGAGCCTGATCAGGATGAAGACCCATCTACACAGGAGAGACAGAGCCATAACAATGGAAACATGGATAGACATAGAAATAAATGTAAATGACAATGTGTGTGGGTGTGTGTGTGTATGAGAGAGAGAGAGAGAGAGAGAGAGAGAGAGAGAGAGAGAGAGAGAGAGAGAGATGGCCTTAGAGTAGCAATTTCCCAAGCACACCATTTTCTACTAAAAGGATCAAGACTTTCTGGAGAAAGTTCCAGGGCAGGGGCAAAATTTTTGGAATATCCTGTTTAGCCAGAGAGCAAGAGAGTGCTCTAAGGATGATAGGATCATATCAAAGGACTAGAAGCCAGCCTGAAGGAGCCCCCATTGGTTAATCAGGGCACCAAAAAGAAGGTGTTATTACCCGCTGAATATAATAGGAGGACATGAGTCCATGCTGGAATAAATACATAAATCAGTAAATGGAAATCTCACAAAGAATGGGATACTTCCGTTGTTTCAAAGGACCTCTGTACAAAATATTTATTAATTACAAAGAAAAGGAAAGTAAGTTTACAGTGGAGAGGCCTGGCAGACATCACCTTAATCCAGTGATTAAAGCTAACATCAGCAAAGGAATGATTCGAAATCATGCACCACCTGATGGAGTGCAGTGAGATCACATCACATCTGTTATAATCCTGCCAAAGATGCATCATCTGAACTTAATCATGAGAAAGTATCAGAAAACTCTAGGTTGAGGGACACTCTATAAAATAACTAGCCTGTAATCTTTAAACATGTCAAGGCTATGAGAGTCAAGGAAAGACTGAGAAGTTCTAGGCTGGAGGAGATGAGAGACATGACAACGAATTGCAATCTGTGATTTTAAACTGGATCTATAAAGGACAGTATTGGGAAAATTGGAATCTGAAGATTAAATTGTGATGTGGTATTAGTTTTAATTTCCTGATTTTGATGGTTATATTGTGGATCTGTAAGAGGAAATTCTTGTTTGTAGGAAATACACACTAAAGTATTTGCAGGGGGAGGTAATGGGGCATCAGATCAGCTACTTACTCTCAAATGGTTCAGGAAGAAAAGTCCTTTGAACTGTGCTTGCAACTTTTCTGTAAGTTTAAGATTGTTCCTAATTAAAAAATGTATAGTAAATAAAAATAATCCTTCAAATTGGCTACTTATAATTCTGGAAATGAATAGAGGATAACAAATCCATTTTACCCACCTAATTCTAAATACCCTTCTAGATAGGACATTTCTAATGAAATGGCAGGTAAAATGCAAGAAACTGTGTGCCTTATAAGTAATAAATATGCACAAAATGCCACAGAGCAAGAGGGAGGTGGCCTATCTTGTGTGAATACTGATGAGTACTCAGTACCACGGTCTGGACCAGACCCCTGAGTGTGGAATACGTTTCTACTACATCAGAAAACACCATGCGCTTCTGCCTGCTAAGAAAGGGCATCACAAGTGGCTTCATCATTTGTTAGGTAATTAATTAATTGATTGATTTGTCCTGGCTCTGCTACTTATTAACTATGAAACCTGGACAAATCATTTAACCCCTCTGTGCCTCAATTTCCTCACATGTAAACTAAGGATGATAACACTGCCTGGTAGGGTGAGCTTTAGATGAGTCAATAGTGTCAAGTGCTGAGAACACTGCTTGGTACAGAACAAATGCTATATAAGTCTTAGCTATTGTTGTTGTTATTAGCTCATCCATCAACATTAAATTTGCATTCTTGAATACTAATAATGGTAGCACAATGGTGCATCTCCCTGCCAGGCGTTGAGAAAAGCTTTCTGTCTTGTGAAAATTGCTTTAGCCTGTATGCTACTGGACGCTCTTTTGGCACAGTGTTAAGACCCACGGTGGCCCGACCCCAGCTTTCCATCCTCATCTTAGAACCCCACTTGCTGAGCTGGGGACCCTTGGCCAGCATACCTAGAGCATATCATATTTTTTTGGCACATGGTTCGTTGTTCTTCTTCATGTGACACTGCCTTTAAAACATTTGCCTCTTCTTTACCTCCTTTTAGAAGTAATCAAACTGTCTGGGACTATTGACCAAACTCCACCTCCTTCTGTGTTCCACAGAATGTGGCTACTTATCACATTCTGTTTTGAAGTAAACACAATACCTTCAATGCATTTGAAACCAAATACTTTTGCATTTAATTTGCTCTTCTATATTTTCAGTAACTGTTCAATGCTCAGGCCCCAAAAGTCTATGATTATAAAGCACATTGAATGCTGACCCAGGAGGGCTTGTATGATTTTCTTAGGCTCATGTGGAAAGTTCTAAGTTTTAATTATAGTTATCAATCAATACTTAGACTTCAGTTCTTGCATCTGTTTATGGGACTCATTTAGGCAGCTCTTTTATGGTCTGTGACTCATTTGTGCATTTTATTGCTGTGTCACTGTGAATAGCAGATGGCAGTAAATAAATTTTGACTTGATTTAAGGACTTGAATTTCCCTTGCATTTATAGATTGCTATTTTTAATCTGCCATCTCTTTTAAAGTTGTTTGCTTGTGAACTTCTGGGAATATTCAGTAAAAGCCTGTTTTCCTTATCTAATCTAAGCACTTATGCCTGACAGAACCAGTGTATAGAACATGAACTTTAGCGTCAATCTCATCTGGATTTAAAATTTAGTTCTTCAAGAAAGGAGCTCATAATAGCAATGTGAGTTTGGGCAAATTTCTTCATCTGTAAAATGGTGCTATTGACTGTCAACTCCCTCAAAGACCACAAGAAGAAAACAAAAAACTATTGCTCAAACAAATCTAAGTGTATTGGACCTTCTATAATAAGGGTGAGTATCACCTTGACAGAGAGTTAGTAATATTTCACAAGAGGGAAATGAGAGTAAGATGTTTATGGGGAGCTGGATAATTTTTAAAATGGAGAACTGGTTGGAATTGGACAGAATATATGAAGTAATAGCTTTGGCTTGGTGAGCTCAGTGAGGTAAGCTTTGAGCTAACCTTGGAATGAAGGTATTTTAGTTGGTTCACAGTGTTATTTTCCTGGAGCAAGTAGCTGGGTTATTTTTATTTGTTCCCAGTATTGGCTAACATATAGACAGAAAGACATGCCCAGTCTCAGAGTTGTTTAACATAGGGATAGGAGATTTTATTGGTTTCAGTTCACAGTGATACTGACACCTATGACATGGATTATTGTGAATATGAAATGGAAGGGTATATATAAATGAAACTAGCACTGAGTAGGTACTCATTAAAATGTTACTCTCTTTTTCCTCCCATCCAAGCTGCTCCCAACCCCTTTGCCTCATTTTAAAAAAAAAATGGGCTTCATTTTCATATCAATAGCGTGTAAATCAGTGCTATGCTATAGAAGATATTTAAAAATGTTTGAGTGAATGAATGAAAGTTAAAAGGTAAAATTAAAAAAATCAAAACCAAAAAAAATTTCAGAGTTAATGCCCTGAGTATAATGCCAGTTTATGCTCATGAAACTTGATATTTTTCCAAACATAATTAATTTATTGTTTCACTAAATGCAAATTTATCATTAATTATTGCTAGGAGATGCAGGTTCTGAAAACTGGAATAAAGGAAATCACTTAGATTTTGATGCCAAGTATTTAGGTACATTATAAAACTTTGTTAACTCTTGTGGGAAAAATAACTTATTACTCAAATTGGCTAATGGTCATTATCTAAAGAAAGTAAGATATTCTAAAGGTGCTATGGCATCAGAATAAAGGGAAAGTTCTGAAGATCAGGTTTCTCTGAAGCAGTTTTTTTCCTCTTTGAACATGTAGTCTTTACTTTTGATCACTTTCATTAGAAATCAGTTCTAGAAACTGTTCATTCAGTTTGCATGTACTATTTTTCTTAAACTTTTAATTTTGAAGTAACTTCACACTTACAGGATAGTTGCAAAAATAATACAATACCCATACAGAAAACTCTAATATACCCCCACCCTAGATATCCAGATCCACTAATTTTTTTTCCATATTTGAATATATTTTAATAAGAAGGTCACTTTAGCTGTAAATGAATTTAAAAAAAAAGGGGAGGGAGGCAAGGAGAACTTAATACATGAAACTTTTACAATTCTGGGTCAAAACAGGAATACATTAAGCTTTAAAACACATACAGTTGTGTTAACAGAGGCTACGACTACCAATTTTGATTACAGACATTTTCTAAAACATTGTTATCGAAGAGTACAAAGTTAAATCAAACAATGATATCAAGAAAATTTTGTCCTAAATTTTAACAAAGTCTTTTACAAAAGTCTAAAAACCACATTGACTCCATTATCCCACATTGACTCTCAAAACTTTGATTTTATATCGGGATATCAGTTTGCAACTTTAACTTTTACCATACATGAAAAATTATCAAAAATATGTTGATGGGTCTATACTAATTGTGACTTATATTTACATTAAGCAAATTCTTTTACCAAGTTCTTTATATACAAATTACCATTTGTCCTATGTGAAATTCTTTAAAACGTTAAAACATAGAAATGTCATTAGAAACAATGTATTGCAAAATGTAACTAGTTTCCATCAATGAAGGACGTTTTAAAATAATTTAACTGAAAAAGTCTTGAATTTCCCATCAATTTCAGCTGGAACAGGATGCTCCTGAATGTTTTCTAATTAGTGCTCTGTTGCTGTACTTTTGGACCGATACCCTGTGTCTCCTCTTCCTGACTAGGGCGTTTCCCACTGCTAAGACCGGTGCCCATGGAGCATCTTCCTTGCTTTAAAAGGTGAGTTTGCTGACTGTCTCCATGAGCATAAAGTAAAATACTACTCCCTTGAGAGCAACTTCCACTGCTGCTACAACCTGGGATATTTTCTCCAGGAGAATACCCATGAGGCCTCCATTCCCATTAGGTTAGAAGGCACCGATGCAAGAAGACCTACCTAGTCCTCTATATCGTGAAAGCTGCTGATAGATCTGTTTCATCCTTTCAATATTCAAATGACTTGCCTCAGCATGGTTCACCATTGGTTTAGGAGAATTAACTCCTATCAAACATTTGGCTACCTTTTGGATACCTTCTGGTGCATTCCAAGGATCATAGATATATTTTGCAGGGAAGCCTCTTAGCGCAGGCAAATAATGCCTGATGTAGTCTCCATTGGGATCTGTGCTTCTACCAAAACCAACAGGAAATAGCAGTGAAAAAATTGTTGGAAAAAGGAACTACAGGACAGCCACATCCAACTTCCAGCATTTATGCTCCAATCTGCGTCAAGCAATAATTCTTCAAATATCTTCATTCCTTCTTCCCAACTAATCCGCAGGTCACCTCATGTCAGGAAGCAAGCAACTGCATGTCTGGCTGAATGGTGAATCCAATCCTCCTGACGAAGTTGTGACATGATGGCATCAATCCATGGAAAACCTGTCCAGCCTTCTGCCCATTTGGCTAAAGCTTCAGGATTCTTATCCCAAGGAATCTGAACAAAGATGGGATTTCCTTCCATTTTATCAAAGCATGGATTATTTGTTGCTGCTGTATAGAAAAATTCACACCATAATAACTGCCCATAAAGGGAAAGGGGAGGAGAACTGTTCTTCTTTACCTTTTTGTAGAGATCTGTTAGTTTGAAGTAAAATAGTCGACATGACAAACAACCAAATTGTAGGTACGGACTGAGTCCAGTTGGGCTTGCCAGCAGGGAATTTGCATTCATTTGAGGTCTTTCAAAGTTTGCCACCCAAGCTTTTCTTTCCAAATGCCTTTCCAAATGTGTAAGTGCTTCAGTTTCTCCACCTGGTCACACTGCAGAGGGTAAGCCATCTGTATCGAAACCTAGTTCTTCCAGTGAAGGGACTCCATATTTCTCATCATGATCATCAGACAGAGGAGTCGTGCACTTTTCTATCAATTCTGGAATAATTGTCTCTACTGGTATCTCTAGTGGCTCCATTTTGCTGATGAGAGTCTGGAATCTTTTATAAGTTAGAGGTAGTTGTCCACCATTGAGTTCTATGATCTTGTCTAGGTCTTAAAATGTATGTGAAATTTGTACAATGACTTCTACTCCAGCCTCAGTTGCCAGTTTCTTAATAGTTGCATCACGTTCCTTTCCAAAGGGCTCAGAATCATGCTCAATTGAAATTTAGTAATGTTCCATTCCTTGAAAAGCCTGGGGAACACATCTACTGGTTGTCCATGGGTTACAAATATATGAGAATTTGATTTTCGCAGACTGGAATCAAGATCCTCAAGACACTGAAGCAAAAATACGGTAGGGAAGTCAAGTCACATTGCCCTGAAATCAGGAGCTGCTCTGAATGGATTCAGGAGCTGCTCTGAATGGCAGCGTGTTCAGAGCACAATGTGGAAATAGTCCACCCAGATCCACCAATTTTAAAAATATTTTGCCACTTTTGCTGTATTTCTGTGTGTTTTTCTCTCTATTAATCTATCAATTTTCTAAACATTGGAGAGTAGATTGTATACATCAGACTCCTTGAACACATACTGTTCCAATGTACATTTCCTAAGAACACGAGTATTCACTATGTAACCACCTTGAGTACAGTTATCTAGTTCAAGGACTTTAACATTGATATAAAGCTTTCAATCTATATTCCTTCTTTTCCATATGTCCCAATAATGTCCCTTTGAGACTTTTCTCCTCTATCGTCAGTTCCAATCCAGGATCATGCATTGCATTTAATTGTCATTGTCTCATTACTTGCTTTCTCCCTCTTTTTTTAAAATTGTGGAAACATATATACGACATAAACTTTCCCATCTCAACAACTTCCGAGCATACCAGTCAATGGGGTTATTCCCATTCTCAGTGTTGTGCTACCCTCATTATCAGAACTCTCCCATCATCCCAAACAGAAACCCTGCACCCATTATGCATTAACTCCCCCAAATCCCCAAGATCTGTTAACCTGCTTTCTGTATTCTGGTATTCTACTTCCTGTCTCTATGTATTTGCATATTCTAGCTATTTCATTTAACTGGAATCATATATTTGTCCCTCTGTGTTGACTTATTTCACTCAACATGATGTCTTCAAGGTTTATACATGTGGTGGCATGTATCAGAACTTCATTCCTTTTTAAGGCTAATATTCCAGTGTATGTGTATTCCGCATCTTGTTTATCCATTCATCTGCTGATGGATATTTGGGTTGCCTCCATGTTTTTGGCTATTATGAACAACACTGGTATGAACATTGGTGTATAAATATTGGTCTAAGTCCCTGCTTTCAATTCTTTTGGGTATGTACCTAGAAGTGGGATTGCTGGGTCATTTGGTAGTTTTATGTTTAACTTTCTGAGGAACCACTAAACTGTTTTCCACAGCAGTTGCACCATTCTACATTCCTACCAACAATGTATGTAAGACTGTTCTTATTTCTCCACATCCTCTTCAGCACATATTATTTTCTGTTTTTTTCTTTTGCTTTGTTCTGTTTTGTTTTGTTTTAAATAATAACCATTCTAGTGGGTGTGAAATGGTATCTCTTTGTGGTGACTTTAACTGGTACAGGCTCTTACCTCCCATAATCCTCTATTTTCCCCAAACTCTCTGTCTCTCTCTCTCTCTCTCTCTCTCTCTCTTCCCCCCACCCCTCTCTTCTCACAAATCACACACACAAAGGGAGAATTCCAATCATCGGATGGGACTATATTATTTCAGCAGCTACCAAACCTGACTGATCATTAGAACTTCTCGGAACTTTTAAAGGTACGCACACCAGAATCCCTTTCTCTACCCTAGGAGATTCTAATTCAGTTAAATGTTACCAGGGCATTAGGAATCTGTTCTTTTGAAAGCTACTCAGGAGATTCTGGTGATCAACCAGATTCAGGTACCACCCACTGAACAATATGGTCTTAAGGACACCCACAACACTGAACTCCTGTGGCTTCTGAGGACCCCTGCATTCTCTGAGAGTCATTCATAGACATCAGGTGCGGTTGCTTGGATGTGTTTTCTTTCTGCCATCATTCCAGCTTTGGTGGAGGTGAGCAGAACACGTCTGCTTACAGGCATACTTTGTTAGCTACAACATAAACAGAACTGCCACTTCTTTGCAGGGAAACCAGGAGGGTGAGATGAACAGGGATGGGAAATTGAATACAGCAAAATTGAATGTATCTTTTAAGAACTGGAAGCCCCTTCACTTCACACACTAGGTGTAAGAAGTTGAGGTGTCAGCTGACAACTGATTACAAAAACCTTACCAAGAAATGTTTGAGTTTCTGTAGAATTTAAAGCCAGACAGATCTATTTGAGTTTCCAGGCAGGTGCTAATGCCTATGGCTACTGCAGACCCCTCTCACTCTTTCATGTGATAATGGACTAATAACAGCTACCATTTATTGGCAGCTGCTGTATGCTGAGCACAAGTTCAGCACTTTCTCTACTGAAAGTGTCTCTGTCTTATTTAATCCTCTTTACAACCCTGAGACCTGGTTTTCTCATGTTACATAAGAAGAAACTGAAGCTGAGACAGATTAAAAAACTTGCCCCAAAATAGACACCAAATAAATTACAGAGCTAAGATTGAGACCCTTTATAACTCTAAAACCTGTATTCTGAAGGCAATACAGAGTACAGACTCAGCCCAACGACCTGGCTCAACTTCCAGCTGTGTAACTTTGGGCAAATTGTTTAACCTGCTGTGCCTCAGTTTTCTCTTCTGAAAAAATGCAGTTGTGAGAATTCAATGATAAATATAAGTAAGAAACCTTAGAACAATGCCTGGCACATGGTTAGTACTGAGTAAATGTTACCTATTTTTATTATTAATAATATTGTTATTATTAACTCTCTTGCTTCCCTGGAGGTGATTCAGATATTTGCCTTATTGTACATGGGGCAGCCTGAACTTTTGGTGGGGAATGTTTTGTGACCTTGGGCAACTAATGTAAACTCTCTGTACCTCTGTTTCCTTCTTTATAAAATGAGGATAACTGAACCTACCTCTTAGATCATTGTGCAGATTTAATGGGTTAACACATAGAAAGTTTCAGAACAGTGCCTGGCATGTAGTAAGTGTGCACCAAATATTAGCTACTATTATTACTGTCTCTATACTATCTTCCAGCCCTGAGATTTCCTTGGAACCCTGCTCAAATGAACCACCTAATAGGGTTTTGTTTTTTTTTTGTTTTTTTTTTTTTCCTTTTGCCTGCTCCCCTTTCACCTCCCAAAGTCCTTGAATATCTTTCAAACTCATTATCTCTGGCCTTACTACAAGGCACAGCACACTGAAAGATGCTCAATGTCTGTTGAACAGATGAATGCAGAGAATTTTAGAACTAAAACCCAGACACAGTGCTTCATCTGCAAGGAGTTGTTTAGAATTCAACATTGTAGGAGCATTTAAGTTGTAAGTCTTACATACAACATGAACAATAAGTAGCAGACTTGCTTTTCTGTGGTATCACTCCTTTACTATCTAATGTGTATTGGGCTCTTCTTTTAGCTTCTTGGGTTATTCTAATATTTGGACACTTTTTCTATAACAGCCACCTCCTGTCTCTCCCTGGGTTTACTACCTTGATTATACTGCAATGAATTTCAGCCATTTGACCATCTCCACGGTCATAGGCTCATAGCTCTGTGGCTGACTTTGCATTTAAAAGCTATCCTCTCTAGTATATTAAACTCCCTTCATCAAAAATGCTATCTATAGTTTAAGTTCACTCTGCTAGGAATTCTAGATTTCAAATAACCTCTAATGTTTTGGGAGCAGAATTTACAGATATTCCACCAAAGTTAATTTCTTTTGCTAGAATGGTGTTACGGGTTGAATTGTAACCCCCCAAAAGATATTTTGAAGTCTGAATTCCCAGGACCTTAGAATGGGAACTTACTTGGAAATACGGTCATTACAGATGGAATTAGATAAGTTAAAATAAGATCATACCAGAGTGGGGTGGGCCCTTAATCCGGTATGACTGATATTCTTGTAAGAAGGGGAGAGGGGACATAGACAGACACAGACATTGGAGAGAACACCATAAGATGACTGATGAAGAGGCTGAAGCCCGAGGATTGCTGGAAACCTACCAGCAGCTAGGAATAGGCAAGGAAGTATTCTTCCCTACAGATTTCAGACTTCTGTCCTCCAGGACTCTGAGATAATACATTTCTGTTGGTTTAAGCTACCCAGTTAGTGGTACATGGTTACAGCAGCCATAATTCAGATGAATAGTATGTATACATGTCTGGTGATTTGGAGCTATGTATCCCAGAAAAGCATGTTCTTAAACTTAATCCATTCCTGCAGATATGAACTCTTGGAAATAGGACCTTTTGAGGAGGTTACTTCAGATAAGGTGTGGCTCAGGATGGATCTTGGTCCTATTACTGAAGACCTTATAGGGAAGTTCACAAAGAGAAAAAAAAACATGGAGGGAACAGCCAGAAGTTGAAAGTAAAGGGACCTGGAAGAGAAGGGAGAGGCCAGGAGAGGCCGCCATGTGCATTGCCATGTGGCAGAGAAACCAAGGAACAAGGATTACCAGTAGCCAGCCCCAGAGTACCAGTCTTCAGGAAGAAAGCATTGCCTTGATGATGCCTTAATTTTGACTTCTTCTAGCCTCAAAACCATGAGCCAATAAATTCCCATTATTTAAGCCAACCCATTGCATGGTATTGACTTTAACAATGAGGAACCGAAAACAATATGTGTATCTATGTATGTGAAAGATATGTATTCTTTTGTGTTTCTTTATAAATTCTATAAATATTTAATTAAAATATATGGACACTGAAATTCTCAAAACAGACAGAATCACTTTTTTTTATGAGGGCATAAAAATTGAATGTTAAGTATCATTCTTCTAAATAAGGTAGATCCAAAAAAGCACTGTTTTAACAACAACAAAAGTGAATCTTTTGCCTTGCACTTTTAGATGAGATAATTATGATTAACATTAATGCATAAGAATTGGGAGCAAGTTCTTTCAAACTAAAAATTCTGGGGGAGATGTATATAGAAGATATGCTGTTACCATTAGTAATTATTCTCAGACTGAAAAACACATGTATACTTTTTTACAAATAAATTCTAAATCATACTTCGTTCACTGGTCAGCTTGATTTATGGATCCTTCAGGTTCTCAGGCACAAATCTTAATCTTTCAAGGGGGGCTGGAGGATGCATTTGGTTTCTCAGTGTTGATGGTGTGGAAAATCCCCAAAGGAGAGAGCCCTCCCTCACTAGATATTTTATCAATAAGCCTATGAATGCTCAGCTCTGCTGTTGAGTTAATAGATTGTGCTCATGTCTCTTCCTGGCTTCACAGGGAACTGGTAGGCTTATAAGGAAGTGTCGATAAAGTGCTTTTTGTTGCTTAGAAGAAAGTCACTTTGCAAAAATGAAAAGGAATATCTCTGGTAGTTTAAATTCCTTTTGGAACAGAAGTTTTCTCGTGAAGTATCATGCACATAATAAGCTCTGTATAATCATGATAAGGGAGGGAGGATTCTGAAGAGCCAGGTATGATGACTGTCTCCAAGGTGAGAAAAGTAAGATCCTGCATATTCAAATCCTGCAGTAAGATCCTGCATAAGTTCAAGTGGCCTATATGGAACTTTTATTTCTGCCTGATGTACCTGCTCTCACTCTACCTCCTGCAAATATGTATTTTTAAATATACCCATAAGTTCCCTAATTTTTCATTACCATCAGGTTTCTGCCAACTGGTCTCACTGCCTCCAGGCTTAGCCCATTCCAATATATTCTCTACATTGAAGTCCAAAGGTCTTTCTAAAATGCAAATTGAATCCTATTACTCTACTGTTTAAAACCCTTTGGTGGCTTTCTGTTGCTCTTCGATAGGATAAACTTTTAACATGGCTAGCAAGACCTAACAGGATTACCCAGTTAACCTCTCCCAACACATCTCTATCCAGGTCTCCTCTCACACTTTTTTTTTTTTTTTTTTTTTTTTTAATCATCATTTTATTGAGATATATTCACATACCACGCAGTCATACAAACAAATTGTACTTTCGATTGTTTACAGTACCATTACATAGTTGTACATTCATCACCTAAATCAATCCCTGACACCTTCATTAGCACACACACAAAAATAACAAGAATAATAATTAGAGTGAAAAAGAGCAATTGAAGTAAAAAAGAACACTAGGTACCTTTGTCTGTTTGTTTGCTTCCCCTACTTTTCTACACATCCATCCATAAACTAGACAAAGTGGAGTTTGGTCCTTATGGCATTCCCAATCCCACTGTCACCCCTCATAAGCTACATTTTTATACAACTGTCTTCGAGATTCATGGGTTCTGGGTTGTAGTTTAATAGTTTCAGGTATCCACCACCAGCTACCCCAATTCTTTAGAACCTAAAAAAGGTTGTCTAAAGTGTGCGTAAGAGTGCCCACCAGAGTGATCTCTCGGCTCGTTTTGGAATCTCTCTGCCACTGAAGCTTATTTCATTTCCTTTCACATCCCCCTTTTGGTCAAGAAGATGTTCTCCATCCCACGATGCCGGGTCTACATTCCTCCCCGGGAGTCATATTCCACGTTGCCAGGGAGATTCACTTCCCTGGGTGTCTGATCCCACGTAGGGGGGAGGGCAGTGATTTCACCTTTCAAGTTGGCTTAGCCAGAGAGAGAGGGCCACATCTGAGCAACAAAGAGGCATTCAGGAGGAGACTCTTAGGCACAAATACAGGGAGGCCTAGCCTCTCCTTTGCAGCAACCGTCTTCCCAAGGGTAAAACTTATGGTAGAGGGCTCAACCCATCAAACCACCAGTCCCCTATGTCTGTGGTCATGTTAGCAACCATGGAGGTGGGGTAGGCGAATACCCCTGCATTCTCCACAGGCTCCTCAAGGGGGCACTACATCTTTTTTTTTTTTTTTTTCCTTCTTTGTCTTTTTCCTTTCTTTTTTTTTTTTTAACTTTCCCTTCTTTTTTCAAATCAACTGTATGAAAAAAAAAGTTAAAAAGAAAACAAACATACAATAAAAAAACATTTCAAAGAGACCATAGCAAGGGAGTAAGAAAAAGACAACTAACCTAAGATAACTGCTTAACTTCCAACATGTTCCTACTTTACCCCAAGAAAGTTACATAATATAGCAACATTTCAGTGAACTTGTTCCTACTACATCCATCAGAAATTAACAGACCATAGTCATTTCTGGGCATCCCCAGAACGTTAAATAGCTTATCTGTTCTTCTTGGATTATTGTTCCCCCTTCCTTAATTGCTCTCTACTGCTAGTTCCCCTACATTCTACATTATAAACCATTTGTTTTACATTTTTCAAAGTTCACATTAGTGGTAGCATATAATATTTCTCTTTTTGTGCCTGACTTATTTCGCTCAGCATTATGTCTTCAAGGTTCATCCATGTTGTCATATGTTTCACGAGATCGTTCCTTCTTACTGCCGCGTAGTATTCCATCGTGTGTATATACCACATTTTATTTATCCACTCATCTGTTGAAGGACATTTGGGTTGTTTCCATCTCTTGGCAATTGTGAATAATGCTGCTATGAACATTGGCGTGCAGATATCTGTTCGTGTCACTGCTTTCCGATCTTCCGGGTATATACCGAGAAGTGCAATCGCTGGATCGAATGGTAGCTCTATATCTAGTTTTCTAAGGAACTGCCAGACTGACTTCCAGAGTGGCTGAACCATTATACAGTCCCACCAACAATGAATAAGAGTTCCAATTTCTCCACATCCCCTCCAGCATTTGTAGTTTCCTGTTTGTTTAATGGCAGCCTCCTCTCACACTTAAGATTAAGCTGCAACACCTCTTGGCCTCAGCCTGTGATGCTGTCATAAATTGGTAGTCCCTTCAGGTCTCAGTTTAGTTCTCAGTTCCTTCCCCTATACCAGCATTTCTGTTTTTACTCTTCTCACTCATTTTTCAAATTCTGCATCATAAAAGATCTGGAAACTATGATGACAAAGCACAAACTCCCTTGACCTTTCTGGGGTGCATGGGAGTGGAGGGGCAGGAGGGGCACATGGAAGGAACAGTCCTGTATTAACAAATTTGATTGGTTCCCTTCACATAAATGATGGGGAGCTGTAATCCAGTCAAAAACAAAGCTGTTTGTTTCACTTCCTGAAGACCGTGTGTAGTGTCACATTTCCTGCAATCAGTAAGAAGCTAGTTTATGGAGCACTCAAGATTCTCTGGGTGTGGTAGGGTGAATTATGTACCCCAACAAAGACACGTTCTTAGACCTTATCCATGTTCCTGTGTAAATAGGCCCTTCTGAAGATGTTATTTTTAGTTAAGGTGTGGCAATTGAGTTGGGGTGGGTCATAATCCATGTTACTGGAGGCCCTATACACAGAAGAAACTGGAAGCCAGAAGTCAGAGAATTACACAGGGAGAACCAGTAGCTGGAAGTCAGTGGAAACCAGAAGAGTGAATCATGGAGCAAGAAATCACCACATGACAGAAGGCAGAAATATGAGCCAAAAAACCCCCAAAACTGTGGGAAGCCAGCACCAGAACACTACAGATTTCAGGGAGAAAAATTGGTCTTGTCATTGCATTGATGTACTTCTATCCACTGAAATTGTGAGACAATAAATTCCTGTTGCCAAGCCAAAACCAGTTTGTGGTATTTGTGATAGCCGCCCTGGGACTATTTTTTTTTTACTCCTGGGTGAGCTATCTTTGTTATCCTAGACCTGGTTGTCATGTTTCAAAGTATCTGAGCCCAGGTAGCACTAAGAATTGATGAAAATTCTTAAAATAGTTGAAGAGACAACTGAATTTTTCCTTCTGTGAATTTATTGTCATTCCTAAGACACTGCAATCAGAGGTGTGCTGTAAATATGTAGCAAACTGCCCTCTTGGGGGTAGGAGGAAGCCTTTATTTACAGTGTTCACTGATTTCTGTGGTGTAAATACTTCTAGCATAACCGATTTCAAGCTACCAATGTGCTGTAGCATACCAATATGTAGCATTTCCTCTGGACAGACAAAATAGGTACAAATAACCTCAAGAATATAAATAATAGTAATGTGTAATAAAATAATTAGGAAGTGATGAGTTTTTGGTATTTAATATGTTTTTAAAATGTAATTTATTTTATTGCAATTTAATTTAATTTGGAATAATGACTGTATTTAACAACTGGCTTGCAAAATTCCTGAAAATGTAACCATCAACTCTCATAAATTGGTTTGAGCCAGCTCCAGCACACCACTGAATACCATTTTCTCCCCTTAGCATGAAACTTATATTCACACTGAGATTCAGCCAACATGAAACCCATTCTCCAAAATGCATCTTTAGGAAATTAACTTGTGTGTAAGGGTAGAATTTTCATTTAGGAAGTAAAGCTATTGCATAAAGGTAAAAAAAAATTAAGAGATGTTACGCTGATTCTTTTCTTACTGTCAGGCTATTTTTTGTTTGTTTCAGTTTGTTTTTCTCCATGAAAGGAGTGTGTACCCACTTAATCACATATGGAGGCATGTATCTAATTATTGACAGTCCTGTGACTCCAAGAATCCCATAGCATCATTGTCACCACTGGGAACTTACCAGAAAGAGAGAATCTCAGTGCCATGCAGATCTCCTGAATCAGAGTCTGCATTCTAATATGATCACTGGATGATCTAATTGTGCAATAAATTTTAAAAAGCAATGACTTAGAATGAGAATAAGCTTGAAGTCAGACAAGTATGGCTCTAGAACAACACTTTCTAACAGAACATTTTGTGCTGATGGAAATGTCCCATATCTGTGCTGCCCCAAATTTTGTCCATTAACCACATGTGGCTATTGAGCACTTGGAATGTAGCTAGTGCAACTGAGGAAGGTGCCCCTAGAGTATTCATCAGAGTACTTCTTGGCACATGTGTGTGAGAAATTACCCAGGCTGGGGAATGAACTATCCAAGGGGATTAGAGAGAATGGTACATGGCAATAGCACAGATCCAGAAATAGTGTTTGTTCCTATAAGCCAGACTGCAAAATCTCATAATTCACAGGCACTGGGAGGATACTCAGAAGGATCTTGCCTCAGTGGTGAGGAATAATTAGCTCTAGACTAAGTGTTGCTCTGGTTCCGCCAAACAAATATTAAAAGCAAGACCCAAAAGGATGAAATAATTTCCAAGTAACTTACCTGCATCCTAGAACAAAGTTTAAGAATAGTTATAGAACATAAAAATAAGCAACACCCAAGAAACTAAAATTTCCAATGTCTTGTATCCAGTCGAAGAATACTAGGCATGCAAAGAACCAGGAAAGTACCACTCATACTGAAGATAAAAAGTGAATCAATCATAATGACCCAGAACTGGACACAGATGTTAGAATTAGCAGATGAGGACATTGAAAGTTATTTTAAACTATTTCCATATGTTCAAAAAGTTGAATAGCAATGGAAGAGATAAAAAACCACTCCAACCAAACTAGGGAAAAAGAAATGTCTGAGCTGCAAACTACCCTGGATGGGATTAACAGTTAGTGAATTTAAGAGATAGCAATAGAAAGTATTGACAATGAAATAGAGAAAAAAGAATTGAAAAAAAATCAAAAGAGCAATGAGCTGTGGGACAATTTCAAGTGGCCTAATATATATGTAGTTGGATTCCCTGCAGTAGGGAGAGGGGACAGAAAATATATTTGAAGAAATAATGGCCAAATATTTTTCAAATTTATAAATCCACAGGTACAAGAAGACCAATGAACTCCAAGCACACAAAACATGAAGATTACATCATTACATCATAATCAAATATCTCAAAACTAGTGACAAAGAGAAAATCTGAAAAATGGCTAGAGAAAAAAAGACATTATTTACAGAGAAACAAAGATAAATGACATCAGATTTCTCCTTGGAAACAATGGAAATAAGAAGACAGTGGAATAATAGCTTTAAATTACTGAAAAAAAATCCTATCACCTAGAATTCGATACCCAGTAAAATATTTTTCATAAAAGAAGGCAAAATAAAGACCTTATCAGATATACAAAAGCTTAAAGAATTCATCATCTGCAGACCCTCACTACAAGACATGTTAAAGAACCTCTTTCTTACAGAAGGAAAATGACATCAAATGGAAAGACAGATTGAGACAAAGGAATAAAGAACACAAGAAAAGGTAACTTCATGGGTAAATAGATACAATTTTCTATTATTATTTTAATCTATTTAAAAGATAACTGGCTGATTAAACAAAAATAATAACAATGTATTGTGGGGTTTATAACATATATGTAAATGTATATATATATGTAAACTGTATGATAATAAGAAGGAATAATACCAATTCTACATAAACTCTTCCAGAAATTTGCAGAGAAATGAATATTTTCTGACTTATTCTATGAGGCAAACATTACTCTGATACTAAAACCAGAGAAAGGCATTACAAGAAAAGAAAACTACAGATCATTATCTTTCATGTACAGAGAAGCAAAATTTCTAAAATCTCTCATCAGGAGTCTTATTCCTATTCTATTGTCATATCTCTTGCCTGCACTTATATTAGAGTTTACTTGTTGGTTTCTCTGCCTCTTCTCTCCTCATTCCTATTCATTCTACACACCCTTGCCAGATCAATTTCATTTAAACATGTTTTGATCATGCCCTTGCTCTATAGAAAAATCTCCAATGGCTCCTTATTGCATGCTAAATACATATAAAGTGGAAGAGTTATTTCAGAAGGGGCAGAGAACATCTTCCTACTACTGGGGCATCAGGCAAAGTGATCAAGGGTGACAGGCCAATACTGTGGACTTCTCCCACCTATTAAAGGTCAAACAGTAACTTCTGGCCCTTAATACCCAACTTATCTTCTCTGGCATCAAGCTTGTCTGCAATAACACAAAAATAACAATAGCTAACATTCATTGATCATGTATTTGGTGCCATCATCATTTAAGTACTTTGCATGCATTGATGCATCTATAAAATCGGGATGATAATAGTACTTGCTTCATAGAGTGTTATGAGGATTCAGTGAACTAATTCATGTAAAGTTCTTTCTAGAATGTTGCAAATGTTAAGTGCTGTTTAAGTTATAGCTATTATTGTAGTTACTGTTGCTGCTTAATCCTTATAATTCTTTTAAGGAAGTTACTATCTCCTTTTTATATATGAAAAAAGAGGCACAGAGAGGTTAGTAACTTGCCCAAGATCACACAACCAGTAAGGTATAGAACTGGGTCTCAAATTGGATTCTATATATATTCTATACATATTCTCTGACACTATGCTGACCTGACTCCAGTAAGAGATTATTTTTTCTCCACTATACTTCAATACTGAACTAGCTTTAAATCAACTGGATTTGCCAGAGTGTCCTGATATTTGTTGATCTTCAAAACGTGCTTTTGGTTAAGAAAGATGGTGTTTCCATGAACCATTTCGGGATGCTTCCTAGGAAACTATTCACACATCATTTCCCATTTTCCCTGCTCTAATGCTAATATGATTTCTTAAATACTGACAATATGTGAGAAGCTAATTTTAGACCTCCCCTCTCTGTTAGAAACCAGAAGCTTGAAACAATGAGCTGGTGACCCAAACAGCTGTCTGGCCTTATCTCTTTTGCTTTGTAAAACATAGCACTGCCTTTTGTCCTGGGTTTTATGGGTTTTTTATTAATATCCCCATGTAAAATGATTTTTTCCCATCCATAAAATAAGAAGCTCTGTAATTTGCAACTCTTCTCCTGTTGCTTTCCAACCCCTGATTCAGCACACCATTGTTCTTCTTTTCAAGTCTTTTCCTAACCTCAAGGCATGGCTTTGTTGCCACACCAGCCACCTCAGTGGCTCTCCATCATCTCCAACACCAAATTAAAACTCTTTATGCCGTTTTATGTAACCCACTGTCTGAAGTAGCTCCATTACCCATTGAGATCTACATAAGATCATCTCAAATATTTGGAAATCTTTCCAAGATTTCCGTGTCTCTGGAGGGAGCATCTTTTGTGCTGGTTTTATTGGGTAATATTTTATTGGGCTTTTGTTTTATTGGGTAATGTTCTGCATCAAGTCAGCTATGTAATTCTGCTCCTTCTTGAGTTCTATAAACACTTAAAGAATTCCCTGGAATCTGCCCATAAAATTAGCTGACACAAAAGTAATTTTGGGTGGTTCCCATTTAACAAATGCAAATGATTTCACATTAAGCATTGAGTCCCTCTTCTGAAATGTTTTTTAGCCAACCCAACACTAAAATTTTTAACTGGCCCTTGAACCTCACATGGTCTCCAAGTGCATAGCGTGTTCTTGATCCCTTCTTCCCCTCCTGTTCCAAGAGCTAACAAAAAAAAAATCTCTGTGTTAGGAAGATCACTTTAGCTATCCCCTAAAATGTTTACATTGGCCTCTGCTGACATCCATGCTCTTGTGTTCTGTCACCAAGTAGCATTCCAACTATTGTCTCAAAAACTTATAGTAACCTCCCTAAGAGGAATTACATGTTTCACTTCCATTACATCACAAGGCTTCTGTTCTGGTTTGCTAACACTGCCGTTAGGCAAAATACCAGAAATGGATCAGCTTTTATAAAGGGGGTTTATTTAGTTACAAAGTTATACTCTGAAGGCCATAAAGGGTCCAAGGTAAGGCATCAACAATCGGGTACCTTCACTGAAGGATGGCCATTGGCGTCCGGAAAACCTCTGTTAGCTCAGAAGGCAATTGGCTGGTGTCCGCGTGCTCCCAGGTGGTGTTTCAAAACGGCATTCCCCAGAATGTTGCTCTTGGGGCATTTTGTCCTCTCTTAGCTGCAGCTGCTCTTCAAAATGTCACTCTCAGTTGCTCTGAGGTCCCTCTGTTTGTGAGCTCTTTTTATAGGACTCCAGTGAACTAATGGGTGGGGCCACATTTCCATGGAAACATCCAATCAAGAGGTCACACCCTAATCAAAGTTGTCACTCACAGTTGGGTGGGTCACATCTCCATGGAAACACTCAATCAGAAGGTTCCAACTTAATCAACACTAATACTTCTGTCCCCACAAGATTGCATCAAAGAACCTGGCGTTTTGGGGGACATAATACATCCAAATGGTACATTCCACCCCCTGGACCCCAAAATGACATGATCTTTCCATATACAAAATACATTCATCCCATCACAATATCACAGGAACTTAAATCATTTCAGTAACAATAGGTAAGTACAAGAGCCCATCAAAATCAGTTACAGGTGTGGTCTTCTCCTAAAGCAAAATTCCCCTCTGGCTGTGGACCTGTGGAAACTTAGAACAAGTTATCTGCTTCCAATATACAAAGGACAGACAGTCATAGGATTAATATTCCTGTTGCCATAAGGAGAAACTGAAAAGAAAACAGCGTTCACAGAACCAAAGCAATTCCTAAAACCCACAGGGCATACTCCATTGGATTTCAAAGTCTGAGAGTCATTAATAGAATGATGCTTTTTCCTAGGGGCTTGAGAGAGAGGCAGTCCCACACTTTCCAAAGGCTTATGCAGTAGCCCTTTCCTCTCCAAACACCAGGGTGAGTGCTCCAACATATCCACACATTGGGGAGACCACATTCTTCTCGGCCCCACCCTCCTCAAGCATCAGGGTGCCACCTGGACTCTCCCTATTTGGGGCAAAGGCTCTCCCCTCTCCAAACAGTGGGGTGGCAGCCAGGCTCTCCCCAATCCCTGGGGAATGTGCTACATCCTCTCTGAGGCCTGGGGCGCCAGCACTTCCTGAGCATTAAGGCGGGCAGAAGTCCTACTCTCTGCCTCCGGGCAGCTTCTAAGACACCTCTGCAATACATTCTGGAAGGTTTAAGAGGGGCAACTTTAGTTTCAAAGATAAACTCCTAGAATCCATAGTTTTTCTTCTTTCTCTTCTCATGCAGTTTCCCCTCTCACAAGCCCCAGAATTTTAGTTGAATAAACTGTGGATTCTTTTCTTTCGGAAAGTTCCTATGGGAACTTTGTACTTCCTGCATTATGTTTCTGTAAACCTACAACTGCTCTAATAACAAAGAAATAAAAAGAAAGAGGGAAGGGCAGGGCATAAAGTAGATGATCAAAAACCAAGAAATGAACAAGCAAACACTGGCGAGCCAGACTTTGCTCTCACTGCTTAATGTTTATTAATTTATTTATTCTTTATCACAGCCAAGTGAAGTAGATAATCTATTATCTCCATTTACAGATAAATTGATTATATAAAATTAAACATATTGTTCAGTCACTTAGCCTTGCAAATCAGAAATCCGTTTAAAAATAAATTGTTTTACACTCTTTAAAGTCATAGCTAATCCCAAACCTTGAGGATGGGGAAGTGGGAGAATCCCTATTTCTGGATATCTGCCCTCTAGTTCAAAGTTCAGATACTTCCCCCCCTGCTCCTCTTTTAATCCCTGAGGGAAAAAATTCCCTGTTTGAAGGTTGGACATGTCCTGCAAAATTTGGATCTAACAAATACACCAATATTGAAAATGTATTGACATTACATTCAATCTGCCAACTTCCTATAGATCTTGTTAAACAACTTGATTCCTTTCCATATTTGTTGATCTATCAGTGATTTTTACTAGCATATATCCACAGGTAGCAGATCCTTAGATGGCTTTGTGGGTCTTATATTTGATACAGATCTTTGGCTGATATAGGGTGTTACGGTTCCTAATGCTGCTGGAATGCAAAATACCAGAAATTGATTGGCTTTTATAAAGGGGATTTATTGGGTTACAAATTTACAATTCCAAGGCCATGAAAGTGTCCAAACTAAGGCATCAACAAGAGGATACCATCACTGAAGAATGGCTGATGGCATCCAGAGCACCTCTGTCAGATGAGAAGGCAGGTAGCTGGCGTCTGCTTGCCCTTTTCTCCCTGGTTGTGTTTCAAAATGGCTTTCTCCAAAATGTCTCTGGGTGTATGTCTTAGCTCCTTTCTCTCAGCTCCTCTGCATCCTTGCTTCTTTCTCCCAGGATGTTTCTCTCTAAGTGTCTGTGGGTCCTCTCTTAGCTTCTCTGGGGCAAACTCTGGGCTTTATCTCTTAGTTTAGCATCTCCAAATGTCCTTCTGTCTGCCTCTCCAAGCACCAGCTTTCAACAGCCATCTCCATAATGTCTCTCTCAGCTTCTCTTGGGGCATTTTGTCCTCTCTGGTCTCTGCATGAGTTCCCTTTAAAGGACTCCAGTGATCTAATCAGAGCTAGCCTGAATGTGAGGGATCCACACCTCCATGAAAATTATTCAATCAGAGGTTCCACCCTCATCAGCAGACTAATCAGTCTGCCCCCACAAGATTGCTTTAAAGAATATGGCTTTTCTGGGGGACATAATATATCCAAACCAGCACATAGGGTGATAAAAGGACTTTTAAAAAATATTTTTGGGTTATCTGAGATAAAAAAGTAATGAGCCCTAACTCTGGTTATTATGACAAGCAAGAATGTTTCTTGATTCCTCAAAGATTGCCAGAAGCTACCATTCTTCATTTAGGAATAATAATAGCTAATATAGTGCATGCAGTGTGCCATATATTGCTCTAATTTAATCCTCATAACAACCTATGCAAGCAAAATGTTTTTGACTTCTTCCTTCCTTCCTTATTTTCTTCTCTAAGTCTAAGTCTCATGCGGATGCAACTGAGTGATGTCACCCCAGGTCACACTGCCTGCACTTGATTGCAAGGGAGGCTGGCAAGGCAGGTCCTGGTCTTTACTTTGTGGAGGTGGGGTTCATAATAAAGAAAATGAACACAACATAACACATTTAAAAGATGCTGGAAAACCATAAATATGAATAATGACACTACAAAAACACAGGAGGAAAACTGGGAATGTGGCATAACAGAAGCCAAGGGAAAAGAGTGTTTCAAATGCCATCAAGAGATCCAGGAATATGAAGACTGAAAAATGGTAATTGGTTTTAGTGATATATTAAAAGACAAAATAAGGTCGTCTTCATAAAAGTCATGCTAGAATTGAATTGGAATAACATTTTATAGGTTCCAGTCTCACCATTGAAGAGGAAGTCAACTGGAAAAGAAAATGTTAACGGACCTTTTGACAAGGTTGAAGAACAACTGAGATAGTCTTTTACTTTAACATAATAGCACCTATCCCCAAGGTCCTAGGTTATAATGTTGATAGTTTAAATTTCCTGTAATGATTACCACTGTTCTGAATCTTTCTTGTTCAGCTCCAAAATGAAATAATTGAAGACTAATGAAAAATATCCATGTTCTAAAATACTAAATAACTTATTGCCCAACCAGAAGCTAGCTCCATAAAGTCAGAGATATTATATTCATGATTGTATCCTCGGGACCTAGGACACATGACAGGTGCTCAAAAAAAATCTTCGTTGAATGAATGCATAGAAGTGCTTGATAAATGCTTGTTGATTGAGCGTATGATGCCTTAAATGGATTCATTTCATTACAGTAGTGAATTATAACAGAACTTGGAAGCTTCTTAAACCAGCTTTCTGAATCACATGCTGCACATCTGAGAGTGTGTGGGGAAGCAGAGGGTTAAATAGGTTTGTTGGTAGCCTCAGTTGGATTACTTAGTAGTAACATAGTTGCCTTGCCCCTTGTTCCATGATCCAAAGCTTTGATTTTTGTCTGCATTTTCCAGCCTTCTCCAAACCTTCTCCATCCATACCTATCCCATTGGTGCCCCCTTCATGCCCACACATGTCCAAAGTTACCTGAGTTGCATGTCGAGCTATTTCTGCCTCATACCTTTAATACTGGAGAACCAGTGCCCACACCAATTCTCTGCTGTAAGGCACCTGGGGTAATGACCACAAACATCCTTTGTCATGTTAGGAAAATTTACAGCCATAGAAAGCAGAATAGAGAGGGGTTCAGTTCAGGAAAGTTGGCTCTGGGAGAATGGGCTCTGATTCTTTACACCTAGTCACTCCAGGTACAAGCAGCTGCAGTCAGGGCTCACCTTTCCTCTGGGAGCAGGAGACCACTTTATAAAGTGGAGCACTTTATAGCCCTGTCTGACATGAGCCTTTCCTAAGTCTTTGTGATAAGGTGGAGTTGCCTTTCAGGGATGTCTTGATCTTGACCTTGGTATGATCTAAGAGAACAAAAAAAATCCTTTTTGCTCACTGTCTCCCTCAGAATACCCATGTAATATCTCTCTTTCCCTCTTGATATTCTCAATAGCTTCCTGTTCCTTCATACAGACTTTTATCTACAATTAAGATACCCATTTTGTGGTTATTTGCCAAGTTCCAGAATGCATAATTGGAATAGGCATACTTAGCAACTGGCAGAATACCCACATTGGTTCCCTGACTTGTGGAGTGAGGGCTATTACAGTAGGAAAGGCCAAGTGGAAACCACTAGAACTGCCCTTACTGAGCAAAAAAGTAACTCAAAAGCAATTTTTGATTCTTGGAGGGACTGCAGAGATTAGTGCCTCCATCAAGGTCCACATCCCCATTCAAGTCTCCTATTTGGCATGTGCAGAAAACAGACGGATCTTGGCAGATGACAGTGGACTATTGTAAACTTAACCAGTTAGTGACTCCAATTGCAGCTGCTGTTCCAGATGTGGTATCATTGCTTCAGCAAATCAACATATCCCCTTGTACCTGGTATGCAGCTATTGATTGGACAAATGGTTTTTTTCTCAATAGCTGTTAGTAAAGACCACCAGAAACAGTTTGCTTTCAGCTGGCAAGGCCAGCAGTATACCTTCACTGTCTACCTCAAAGGTATATCAACTCTCCAGCCCTCTGTTATAATCTAGTCTGTAGGGACATTGGTCATTTCTCCCTCCCACAAAACATCATGCTGGTCCATTATATATTGATGGTATCATGTTTATAGGACCAAGTGAGCAAGCAGTAGCAAACTACTCTAGACTTATTGTAAGATATTTGCATGGCAGATGATGGGAGATAAATCCAACAAAAATACAGGGATCTTCCACCTCAGCAAAATTTCTAGTTGTCCAATGGTATGGGGCATGTCTAGATATTCTTTCTAAGAAGGGATAAGCTGTTGCAGCTGGCCACTCCTATGATGGAAAAAAGAGGCACAATGCCTAGTTGGTCTTTTAAGAGTTTGGATACAACATATTATGGCCCATTTTCCAAGTAACCAGAAAAGCTGCTAGTTTTGAGTGGGGACCAGAACAGGAGGAGGCTCTGTGACAGGTGCAGGTTGCTGTGCAAGCTGCTCTGTCACTTGGACCATATGATCCAGCAGATCCAATGGTGCGGAAAGTGTCAGTAACTAAAAGAGATGCTGTTTGGAGCCTTTAATAGGCCTCTATAGGAGAATCACAATGCAGACTCTTAGGATTTTGGAACAAAGCCTTACCATCCTCTGCAGATAACTACTCTCCTTTTGAGAAACAGATTTTGGCCTTTTATTGGGCCTTAGTAGAGACCATATGCTTAACCATGGGCCACTAAGTTACCATGAGACTGGAGTTGCCTGTCAGGACCTCGGTGTTGCCTGACCCACCAAGCCATAAAGTTAGGTGTGCACAGCAGCACTCCATCATAAAATGGAAAAGGTATAGATGAGATAGGGCTTGATCAGGTCCTGAAGGCACAAGTAAATTACATGAAGAAATGGCACAAGTAAATTACGTGAAGAAATGGCCCATGGCCCCCATTCCTGCCACATTACCTTCTCTGAGGAAGAGAAAACTCAGGCCTGGTTTACAGATGGTTCTTCACAATATGCAGGTACACCCAAAAGTGACAGCTGCAGCACTATAGCCCCTTTCTGGGATGTCCCTGAAGGATGGTGGTGAGGGGAAATCCTCCCAGTGGGCAGAACTTCGAGCAGTGCATATGTTTGTTCATTTTGTTTGGAAGGTGAAATGGCTGGAGGTGCAATTGTATACTGATTTCACAGCCAATGGTTTGGCTGGATTTTCTTTCTTCTTAGAATGAACACGAATGGAAAATTGTGACAAAAGTCTGGGGAAGAGGTATGTGGATAGACCTTTCTGAGTAGGCAAAAGATATTTGTGCCCCACATGTATGCTCACTAGAAGGTGACATCAGAAGAGGAAGGTTTGAATAACCAAGTGGATAAGATGACCTGTACTGTGGCTACCAGTCAGCCTCTTTCCCCAGCCACTCCTGTCACTACCCAATGCACTCATGAACAAAGCGTTAATGGTGGTATGGATGGAGGTTATACATGGGCTCAGCAACGTGGACTTCCACTCATCAAGGCTGAACTGGCTACAGCCACTGCTGAGTGCCCAATCTACCAGTAGCAGAGACCAATACTCAGTCTCTGATGTGGCACCATTCCCCAAGGTGATCAGCCTGCTCCCTGCTGGCAGGTTGATTACATTGGGCCACTTCTATCATGTCAGGGACAGTGATTTGTTCTAACTGGAATGGACACATACTCTGGATATGGGTTTGCCTTCCCTGTATGCAGTACTTGTACAAAAACTACCATGCATGGACTTATAGAATGCCTTATCCACCATCATGGTATTCCATACAGCATTGCTTTTGATCAAGGAACCCATTTCATGGCAAATGAAGTGTGGGAATGGGCACATGCTCATGGAATTCACTGGTCTTATCATGTTCCCCATCATCCTGAAGCAGCTGGATTGATAGAATGGTGGAATGGCCTTCTGAAGACTCAATTATGGTGCCAATTAGGTGGCAATCCCTTGCAGGGCTGGGGCAAGATTCTCCAGGGGGCTGTGTATTCTCCAAATCAGCATCCATTCTATGTTGTTTCTCCCATAGCCAGGATTCACAGGTCTAGGAGTTAAAGGTTGAAAATGAGAGGGGCACCACTCACTATTACCTGTAGTGATCCACTAGAAAAATTTTTGCTTTCTGTCCCTGCAACCTCAAGCTCTGCTGGTCTACAGGTCTTAGTTCCAAAAGGAGGAGTGCTTCCACCAGGAGTCACACAACAATTCCACTGAACTGGAAGTTAAGACTGCCACCTGGCCACTTTGAGCTTCTCATGTCTCTGAATCAACAGGCAAGGAAGGGGATTACTGTACTGGCTGTGGTAATTGATCCTGACTATCAAAAGGAAATAGGACTGCGACTACACAATGGAGGCAAAGAAGAGTTTGCCTGGAATACAGGAGATCCCCCCAGGGCATCTCTTAGTATCACAATGCGCTGTGACTTAAAATCAATAGAAAACTGCAAAAACCCAATCAAGGCAGGACTAATCATGGCCCAGAAACTTCAGGAATGAAGGTTTGGGTTGCCCCATCAGGCAAAGAACCACAGCCAGTTGCGGTGCTTGCTGAGGGTAAAAGGAACATGGAATGGGTAGTGCAAGAAGGGACTGATAAATATGAACTACAACCATGTGGCCAGTTATGGAAATGAGGACTGTAAAGGTTATGAATATTTCTTCCTTGTTTTGTTAAGAGTACATTTGTATATACACATCAAGCAAATATCTTTGTTTTCTTCCTTATCTGCTTATCAAATGACATAAGTTATACTGGTTTCATGTCATAGTATTTAAGTTATAGGATATCAAGTGTAAGAGTGAATATTATCCAAGGACATGCACCCTATTTTGGAGAGATTTAGTGTGTTTCTGGTTGTACACAGGACAGTTGAATATTGTCAGGTGAACAATATGACATTGTGTTTTATTTAGAGATTAAGAATGGTTTAAGGTGATGTATATGGCTGCCAAGTTAAGGTAGGACTGTGATTGTTAAGTTCATGTATCAAGTTGGTCATGTGATGGTGTCTAGTCATTTGGTTAAACAAGCTTTGGTCTGATTGTTACTGTGAGGATATTTTGTGGACTTAAATCATCAGTAAGTTGATTGCATTGATGGCTGATTATATCTACAATAAACTGAGGAGACTGTCGTCAACAATGAGAGACATCTCATCCAATCAGTTGAAGGTTTTAAAAGAAGTGATGGTTTCAGCAGTCAGAAGAGAGAATTTCCATCTCTATTTCAGCCAGCCAGCTTCATCTGGGGAATTAATCATAAACTATTTTCAGAGTTCCAACTTGCAGCCTGTCCTATGGAATTTGTGTTCGTGTTATCCCCACAGTCGTAAGATAATTTTTATAAAATTTCATAATATATACAGATATCTCCTCTCAGTTCTCTTTCCCTAGAGAACCCTAGCTAATACAAAAGGGTTAAAAATGCAAATGTATAGTTGAATGAACCCTCAGTTAGCTCTTCATTAGAAGTGTCTTCTGTGCCCCCTGCCCAAGAAATGATCCCACTGTCTCCCCAGTTGTTCAAGCAGATTACTAGGTACCCTCCTTGGCTCTCTCCCTCAGACTGCTGTATCCATGGATGGACCAAGTCTTGCTGATGCTGCCTTATTTTTGGCTCTTTACATCTGCTCATCCTGCTTTATCTTCCCCTCCACTGCCTTAGCATATGTCCCTTGCTTCGTTATCCAGCTTTCCCTCTCCATCTCTCTTCATGCCCATTTGTCACACTCTCATCAGAGGCATTTTTATAAAATACAAATCATGACATGCCCCTACTTAAACTTTTATTCCTCCAGATTGCTTCAAGAATGAACTCTTTACCATGATACCACAAGTTTTCTTGACCCGGCCTCAATCTGTATTTCCACCCTCCACCCCCCTGCACACACACACATTTCCTCCCCCCATTGTTAGAGCACTGAACTCATTTTTTGGCTCCTGAGGATTTCCTTTCATTTCACTTAAACTTAGCTATTCATTTAAAAGAATATAAATGTATATTCTTGTATATGTTCTTTTTTTAAGTACAGCCCTTCCATCTCTGTCTATCTTAGACATCTGAGTCATTATCTCTGAGTGAGATTCTTTTAAACCAATCAAACTGAAATTTATTTTGTTTTTATGTCACCTACAAGTTTTTTTTAATAAGCTGAGTTAATTCATTTACATTTATTGTATTTATTGATATCTTTGGGTTTGTTTCTACCACTTTTATTTTTTTATCTAACATTTATTTTTTGCATTTTTTTTCTTTTTTCATGGCATATTTTGGTTTGATTGTATTTTTTATTCTTATTTCCCCTCTCCCTTACAGGCTTGAAAGTTATACATTTTTCTAACAAGGTCTAAAATTTGACAATATTGCTATTTCAAGACAAGGAAATACTTCAACTCAAATCACTCATTTTATTGTTGTCAAGAATTTTCATGTCATCATATTTTTAACACCCCTCCAAATTATCTGTTGGCATCACCATTAATTTTAAGAGTCAATATTAATTTACCAACATGATTTTTATCAGTTTCTCTGTTCCCTTTTGCATCTTGACTTTCACCTCTCCCTTCTAGGTTTATTTTCTTATATTCTTAATAGTTCTTTTGGCACATGTGCATGGGTTGTAAGCTCTTCTCATTTTTTATGTCTGAAAATGCCTTTATTTCACCCTTTTTCTTGAATAATAGTTTAGATGGAAAAAATTTCATACATACAGAAATTTGAAAGAATTGTACAGTGAACACCTGTATACCAACTACCTAGATTCTACAGTTGTTAGCATTTTGATATATTTGTTTTATCACAAATCTATTCATCTAATCATCGATCTTATTTTTAATGCATTTCAAAATAAGTTGCAGACATCCATACACTTTACCCCTGAATACTTAGCCTGCATATTATTAACTAGGGTTCAATATTTGTTTGGAGCCCCTTTACTGAGATAAAATTTACATTAGGCATAGTACTTAAATGTACCATTTTATGAGTTTTGGCAAATGCATAAACTATATAAACCATACTCTTATCAAGATATAAAAATATAGAATTCTACTACCATCCCAGAAAGTTCCCTCTTCTCAGTCAAGCCCCACTACTCTCCTTGAGAGCTAAACACTGTTCTGATTTCTTTTTCACCAAAGCTTACTTTGCTTGTTCTAGAACTTCAAATGGATGGAATCATCCACTATATATTCCTTTATCTAAGGATTTTTCACTCAGTATAATATTTTTTGAGATTCATTCATGTTATTTGCATTATCTGTAGTTTGTTTCATTTTATTACTGAATAGTATTCTACTATATGAGTATACCACATTTATATTTATTCATTCTGTTGGTGATGGACACCATTCCTGTTTTTAGTTTTTTGGCTATTAAGAGTGAAGCTGATATGAATATTCCTGAACAAACCTTTTTGTAGTCATATGTGGAATTCTGGGTCATAGGGTAGGTGAATATTTAGTTTTAAAAGAAATTGCCAGGCTATTTTCCTAAGTGGTTTTTATCATTTTACATTTCCACAACAATGTATGAGAGTTCTGATGGCTCCACATCCTTGTCAACATTTTGTGTTGTCAGTCTTTTTAATTTTAGCCATTCTGGTGGGTATATTTGTGAACTCATTGTGTATTCCATTGTTTTCTGATACTGTTGTTCCCAGTGAAATAAAATCTCTGATGTCATTTCTTTGTGGATCTTCCTTTGGTAGTTTTTAAGATTTTTCCTTTTTTTTTTTTTTTTTTTTTCTTTTGCCATGTTCTCAATGTGCTACCATCACCACCATCCATTACCCAAACTTTTCCTTTTATGTTCTGAAGTTTCACTGCACTATGTCTAGGTCTGGATTTGTTTGTTTTCATTTAGTCTACCTTCTCAATTTTAGCATCTTTCTCCAATTCTGAAAAATTCCTACTCATCTGCTCTTTAAATATTGCCTCTTTCCCATCCTGTTTTTTCTCCTTACGAAATTCCTTTTAGGTGTCTGTTAGAGCTTCTCAGTCCATCTACTATGTTTCCTATCATTTATATTCTGTATCTATTTAACTCTCTGTGCTAAGCTCTGTGTAATTTCCTTTCCAATTTACCAATTTTGCTTTAATTCGGTCTAGATTACAGTTTAACATATCTACTGATTTTTTTTTATTTCCATCAGTATTGTTTTCATTTCTTCAATTTCTATTTAAAAAAATCTGCCTGTTCTTTTATCATAATGTGGTGTTGTCACCTTAATCTGAATATTTTCAAATATATCTTAAAAGTCTCTTTCAGATTGCTCCAGTATGCATTCTTCTTCATTTCTCATTTTCTCCAATTTGTTATTTACTCTCTTTCATGGTGCTGAACTATTTTGTATATTTTGTAATTCTGCCTGTATGGTCACTATTGGGGGGGATTTTAATCATTTGGGGCTTTAAGGGGTACTGGTTTGTGTAGGTTTTTTTTGGGGGGGGCAGTTTCCTATTGGCTTCTGACAGGGCTATGCAAGATTTCTACATAAATCTCTTAGCACAAGGTTCCTACACTGTCAGGTAGCTGGAGGGATTCCATCCCATATATGTGGAATGTTTGGTCTAGAGGTTCTGATTTCTTAAGTTTAATCATTTCCATGCATGCTTGGGTAAGCAGCATGTTTTTGTGCTGAGAGCTAGGGCTGGAAGGTGCAATTTTCCCATGCTCCTGGCTCCATGAAGGGATCCAGTTCCAGTTTCTCCACCATGCATGGGGCCTGTGTCCTCAGTTCATATCGTCACACAAGTACTGAAACTGCAGCCATTGAAGTACATTTCTTCTTGAGTTATCCGCCGTCCCCCACCTCCATGGACTTCCACTAACTGCTGTGTATTCCTTCTTATTTCTGACACCTGACATTTCCTCTTTTTGGCTTTTGAGCTTGGCAATATATTAAAATACATTAAAATAATTTTTCTGGCATTTCTATATGTTTGGAGTAGAAAGGGAGTGTTTATTGCACCTTAGCTTAGTCTGCCCTCTTGACTGTATGCTTCTACTTACTCATTGTAATTTGGCTTCTTCCCCACTCTTCCATTGAAAATGTTTCTACTGGGGTTTCAAATCGCCAACTAATCATTAGATTCAGTGTCATTTTTCAGTGTTTATATAGTACAGCCTGTGATGCTGTTTTTATTCTTCCTATTTAAAGATTCTCCCCCTCTGGGCTTCTACAAAACCGCTTCTCCTGATTTTCCTCCCTTCTGAACTACTCCTTCTCGGGCTCCTTTTGCAGGCTATGAGCTGGTGATTTCCAATCTCTGGCTCCACCCAGGTGTTTCTCTGGGGCTCTAGTTCTGTATATCCAATTGCCTATTGGATATTTTCTCTGCAATGTCCCTCAGGCACCTTAATCTTTTCAATACTGAATACAATTTTCCCCAAATCTATTTTAAGAAATGAAGAGGAGTAGAGTGATATCATTATGATTATGAGCTTCAAATGAGAAGAAGTTTTACATGAATGTAGATGAGTAGAGGTTTGGATGTGCCAGTGAAAAACCAGGCAAATTCTTACCTGAATCTTAAGCCTCTAGGTACATGGAGCAGAATCTAAGGGACTCCAGGACCTCAGAGGAGAGCCTCATCTCTGCTAAGGGGAGGCGGAAAAGTCTTCAGTGAAGAGATCGAGCCGAATTGTAGTTTATTTACAAAGAAATAAAAATTCTAGTGGGCACACAATTTTGAAAAGAAAGAAATCCTGAAGAAGATAAGCATTTGGTAAATGTTTGTTGAGATTTTTGAGGGCAGGGGCCAATCTTAACCATCTTTTCATCCTTAGAACCTGATTCCCAGTGTCTGGGATAAGTAGACTTTGAGCAAATGTTTGTTACAGAAAAATGAGAATGTTTTACATGGCTTTTATGATTTGCTGTGAGGAGTGTGTAGTAAAAGATCCTTGCTTCTTATGATAAGAAGAAATGAGAAAGGAGCACAAGAGCATTAGGCATCTTGGAAGAATGTAACCCAATTCTAAAAGCATGTAAAAATGCCATGGGTGAGTGTGACACCCACCTTAGTGCATTCCTCTCCCCCTGTCAATTGACTTCATGGACTATAACTCTCATTGAGAGAGATTCCAGTAGTTGATTAGAAAAGAAGTTTTGTTAACAGAAATTCCAGTCATTGGTTTATAGAAGCTGAACTTTCCTGTGCCCCCTCTTTTAGATACCTCATGCAAAGCGGCCAAGTCAGTGCAGGTAGCTCTAGGTTCAGTTTCCCCTCAGCTCATGTTGCTAATCATGGGGAATCCCTGACCTGCCCCTTCCTCCTCATAGGTCTTCCACGACTCACAGGCAACTCTCCTATGTCTGAGAGGGTTTCCTGAAATCTCTCACTTATTCCTTGTGGTCTTAGCGAAAGGAAAAATGCAGCTCCTGTCTTCATATGGTGCCACTGGCCCCCTCTGGTGTGTGGCATTGCATTCCTTTCATTTGACGGATACTGTTGTTGGGGAAAGAGATATTTCCACTGTCTCCTGGGTTATCATGTCTCAGCCAATCTGCAGACCTCTAGCTGCATGTTCTCTCTATAGTTTGATGCCTCCATCACTACCTACTCCTTTGATGAGCTCACTAACAGCAGCAGGGCTTAATTACATTTATGAGAACCCAGGGATTGTTAAAATGTGTCTTTGTGCCAAGGAGCTTGCAATCTATTGTGTGATACAGACATAAACAAGTGTTATAACTGAGGGGGTAAACAAAATGCTGAGGGAGTATAGGAGGAGAACCACTGAAGAGGAAGGGAAGGTTGAAAACACTGGGGTCAAATTTGAAGGATTTTTTCCCCTAGATGCTGTATGTCTTTCTTTGTAGAAGTTGTAGGCAATTGAAGCCCATTTTCTGCAGGGAGGGACACAGGCAGTTTAATAAGAACTCTGGTCAGTTATTTAAAGTTGCCACTTTAAATGAATAGTGGCTTTAGCTAGGATGTAAAAATACAGGGCTCATCAACAGGTTTGTCAAGACACATTGGTGTACTATGAATCCTTCATAATTATGCTACTAAAGTTTGACAAATATGCACAATTAAATTTTGCTCTGGGGATTTCTACATTATGGTGATATATTTCAGACAGAACTTTAAGCTAAGCAGGTCCTGGAACTGAATGTAGAGTGGGGAACGGAAAGTGACAAGTAAGAGGTAATAGGCATAGCATGCAGCCTTTGCCTGAAAATATTACAGAGAACATGAACAGGGCAGAAAACAACTCTACCACAGTCAGATAGAGTTGAAGGTTGACCAAGAGAATGGAGGCAAGGCTGGGTGCTTTCCAAGACATGGAGAGATACTGTCACACAGAGTAGTGACAGTAGTTAATGATGACTGACTTTTTAATCCCTTCAAATGTGCAATAAAATTATAGTATTCAAAAAGGACACACATATACAATGTGCACTAGGAACCACTGTAGTAGTACGTCTAAAATGGAAGGCATCTTCTTGTTCCTTTTTCTTGTCAGGTAGCCTACCAAGGCTTTAACATGTATCATCTCAAAATGAATAGCATCTCTTTCCTTTTTATCTAAGCCACAGAACATGAGAATTCATTAAAATCTGAGAAATTTTATTAACTCTCTATGACAGTTTTCCCCCATTCTTTTCTTTATCTTCCATTCACGCACAGGATTATGAGGTTGCTTGACGGGTTTTCAACATTGTCAGAAAAATCTCTCCTTGGGCATGTTTTTGCAGTAGATAACACAGCTGTAAGAGCCTTATTCAAATGAACGAGGGAAGTGTGCAGATACCAAACTGGCTTAGCACCAAATACATTTCAGAGTAAATTTTCTTCAACCACTGTTTGCTATCTTATTTGTAATAAAACAAATAACCACTAGACGGAGCTAGGGTTTAAGAAATCACAGCTCTAAGTTGTGTGACTGATGGGTAGAATGTTATCTTACAGAAGAAGTGTATCATTACTTCTATTTCAGAGCCTATGCAAGCCTTATCTAACTCTGCTAACAGTAGTCGTCTGTTTACTTTGTTTCTACATGAGCAAAGGGTGATGTTTGTAATGGCTTCGTTTATTTAGTCACTCTAATGTTGATATCTGACCTTGGCATAGGACTTTACAATTTAGAGTGCTGTCGCTACCTGATCGTCACAGCAACTCTGAGAGATTGATTGGGCAAAAATTAGTTCCTCTATTTTCGAGATTAATAAACTGAGATGGGGGTGTTGTAACACATTAGGATGTCCTAGGATGGTTAATCCAGACAAACGAGGTTCCAGGGTCAGTTTTTTCCTTCTTTATTTTTGTGTTGACTCTTGACCTAGCCTGACACCAACTAGAAAACTGTCAACTCATTCCTTTTATGGGGCATAGGCCTAGTCTCTGGTGACAACTCACTGGGGAGTTTTGTAAAAAGACAGGTACAGAAATGCCCTAAAATACGTGAGCAAAGAAGATTGTCTTAGCTTCTGCCCAGAAACCTTCAGTAGACATGATTCTTCATTATACCACAGGGCAGGTGTGGGACCAGTGTCTTATCCTGAGCACACTGCCCCACTGTCCTTCAAGCCAAGACTGCAGCTATTAATTAATGTTGAATTTGCTTTGGGAAGCTGTCCCCCAGGTATTTGCCCCAGAGACAAGTCCACTCTTCTGATGCTTGTCAGGCAGTTGGTTCCTCTTTCCTAACTGTACACACTGATCATGGGAGCTTGTGTTTCAGCTGAAGAGCATTAATTATATACACATATAATTTCTTGGCCCTTTGATAGAATGTGTGCTGGATAAGAGTGGAAATCAAGTCAGTCAGTCAGAAAATTGATCAAAAATCTGAAGCCTGTATTTGTGCCTGTGGTTATGATTAACAACAACCTAAGGCATCTCTTCAGGAGCTGAATCAATCACTCACTCTGCCACCTCCCACTGCTTTAAATACAGCTTCAATAATGACTGGTAAACCGATGGCTTCAGATTTAGGGTGGGGCAACTCTCACAAATCAGACTAAGAACATCTTTGGGAAGGCAGGAAGGTGTCCCAAGAGCCTCAGAGGTTTCAGGGGCTCCAACCTAAAGCAAATCAAAGGAAGAGTGTTACATCATCATGGTCCCCCAACACTCGAATTGTGGTGACCTTATCAGGGTGAATACACTCCCCAGGGATGGACCCAAGCAAGCTCACTCAGCCGCCTGGGATACTGCTTGCCTGGCCCTGCTTGTCTCTTCGTTCTCTGAGCCACCCCAGTCTTCTTCCAGTAAAGCCCCATTTTGGATTAGATAGGTAAAGGTGGTTGGGGGGTGGGGTGCCGGATGGGCTGACAAAACCATACCAAACCAAACCAAACCAAACCAAGAAAACCGTGATGAATACTGTAGCATCCAAGGAGCAGAGGCATGGGGTAGTGAAAAGAGCATGGACTGTGGGTCCTTTTTTAAAATTAAAAAAAAAATTCTTTCCACACCCAAGATAGGTTTGAATCTTGGTTCTTCAACTTGCCGGCTGTCTCCCGTCCTCTCGACTTAACCGAAGGCTCATCCTGAACACACTTTTCGGCTGTGCCCAGATGATGGCGCTGCTGTCCCAGCCTTGGCCCACCGCGGCCTGCCGCTTCCCGGTCACCCACCCAACCCCCTCGCGTGTCTCCCGCAGGCGGTCTGGTGGAACACGCCCGGCAGGGGGCGCCGCGGGCCAAGGCGAGGCGGCTCTCTCCGCCCACCCGGAGGCAGCTGCTGCTAGCCCAGCCCGGCGCGAGTGCACTGCGAGGCGGGCCGCAGGGAGTGAGGCGCGAAGAGGGCGCGAGGGTGGCAGCCGGAGGGAGCCGCTGCAGCTGCAGCCCCTGCCCGCCAGTGGCGCCGCGGGGCGCATGGGACGCTTCGAGTCGGGATCGCGCGCGGTATCCGTGCCCAGCCTCCTGCTGCGGTGAGAAGCCGCGCCGGGACGTCCCCCAGACCCTGAGCTGACGGGAGAATGACCATGGCCGGGGGCAGGAGAGGGCTAGTGGCCCCTCAAAACACGTTTTTGGAGAATATTGTCCGGCGGTCCAATGGTAAGAGGTGCATTCACATTTCGCTTACCCAGGTTTTTTACCCAAGCTTTGTTGCAGACGTCTCCAGCCGCTCGGAGCCTGCGGATGCTGCAGAACCCCCGAGCTCTGCAAGGAGCCGCGACGCGGGCGGACGGCCGGGGCTGCCTGCCGGGGCACCCGCCTGGGAAAGGTGGGCAGGGCCGGGCAGAGTCTGATGGGTCCCCATTCCAAGAGGAGAGCTCTCCTGGGGACGCCTTTTGGGTCTTTCTCACACCTCGGTCTCATCTCCAGAGAGTGTGACAGCTAATGAGCAAAGTCCTGGGAAAAGTGATGGGAAGCTGGACGCAGCAGGAGCGGCAGCGCGTTCATCAGCACTGCTCACCCCTCCGCGAAGGCTCTCTTGGCTCTCGGTGTGCTCCTCAAGATGCAGCCTTTCCCCAGCGAGAGCCAGCAATAGAGACCCGCAACTCCGAGTTCTGGACCCCACAGGGTGGGAGGATGCGGCTGCCTCTATCTTCCATCCCTACAGCTTAGAAGTCCGAGGTGTAGGGATGTGGGGATTTAGGGATGTGCCGGCAGCTGCCTGCTTCCACCCCTTTATCCCCACCCTCATCTCTCTGTTCGAGGTTAAGTTAAGGCTCTTGAGGGGTAGATGGTTTTCCTGGACTCAGGTGGGAGGTGGAGGACACAGGTGGAGTGGTAGTCATAGTTCCTCTCTTCCCATCCCACAACAGTGTTTTATGCACCCTTACATCTTCACTCACCTATAAATTGCCAAATTCAGCAACCCTGTAAATCTATCCATTACTCAATAAACCATTACACAGCACTCATCTGTTTCCCTGTGACATTAAGATGGACAGCAGTAGCACGAAGTGCTGGGAGGCGAGAATCCTAGCAGCAGAATGGAAACGGAACAATTTCAAATGCCTTTCGGACCCACAGCGGAGCAATTCTGGCTCAAGCTATTGCAGAGCAAATAGGAACCCTGGCAGTTAGAAGGTGCAGCGCACACCCGTTCATCAAATAGCTAAAATGAAAGGGAGCCAAGCCTAAAGATGCACTTTGCCGGCTCCTGGACACCCTCTCTCCTTCTAGAGACAGATGCCATTCTTCCTTTCAGGAGGATTTGAGGAGTTAACTCAGGAAGTAGTTTTCAAAAATGTGTAAATAGCACGGTTTTGGAGCCTTAAGGAGCTTGTGTTTAAAATTTTGAGCTTCCATTTGGATTTAATTTGGGATTCAGGGGAAGGGCATTAAAAGTGACATATGCTAATTAATACTCTTGAATTAAAAAATTATTTAAGTTTATCTTATAATCAAAACTTCTCAACTGGGGTAGCAAAACATCATGTATTATTTAAGTACTGTCTTAGAAAAGAAATGATCATTTCTTTAGAGTGTGTCCTTTAAGAATATGAGAACTGAGGAATATTCTAGTTGGTCTCCTTGCTCATCAAGATTTTCCCTGCTCCAACTGAGATGGCTTTTAGAGCAAGGTTAAATCATTGCCTAGGAGTGCAAGGAGATGGCAGTTGCTATGTGAAAGCTGCAGTGAACATCTTCACTATGAAAAAAGCTGCAGGTGTTCATGGATTTTTAAATAAAATCACTATTTAAGAATTATTTTGGTGTTATTGCTATTGCTATTGGCCTGTTGGGGGGGGGATGGAGACAATCTTGCAGATTTGGGCATCCCATTGTCAGTGACATCAAGTTTCTTATATACTTCAATGAAAATTCCATTTTTGGGATAACAGGCAGTAACCTTTCAGTTAGAGGAGAAAACCTGTATCTAAGGATTTTGAGTGGAGAGAACAGTAAGAGAATCTTACATGTTGCAGTTACAAAGTTCCTGGGGTTTTGTAGGAGGATCTAAGAATCCTGGCACTGAGAGGGGGGACTACCTTCTAGTTTAGTTGATCTTCTTAGAGCCACATCCTCTCTGTAAAGATACATAGAAGGCCAATAGAAAAAGTAGCTGGGGATATTTTTAGCAATGACATTTTAATTTCAACACCACTTCCAACAGCTTGATTTCAGTTAACCAAACAACATTAACAACAAAAACAAAACTTACAGTTTGATGAACTTTTAAAATGATCTTTTATTTCAGAAGAAAAGATTATAATATTGAAATGTGGGATTTAAGTTTTTAGTAGTCTCTTTCATAATATTTCCTGCACACAAATGGAAAAAATGTGAACTCTTAGAAATATCAAAATATCTGCATGCATTACATTATTTTACTGTGATGGAACAAGTCTATTTAAAAATATTGATTTTCTCCTAAAATCCACCAGTCTATTTTTGGACATTACAGTGTTTAAATAGGTTTTACCTTTAAATAGCAATACTGTATAATTATTTTATTAGATATTTCCCCCCAGTCATCCTGTGTGGTATTACTCTTCCTTTTTTACAGATCAGAAAACTGAGTGCTAGGAATATTAAGTGACTTTTTTAAAGTGGCAGAGTACACAGTATCCAAATCAAGTGTTCTTTAGAATATATATTACATCCCTCCTAGTAGCATCCTTGGTTCTCCAAGCCTTCTGACTTAGGCTCTGGAACTCTGTTCATTGTCCTTAAAAAATACTACTCATATTATATCCTAATGGGTAATAGAAGGGGGTTTGTTGAGGGGGGATTATTTTATCTGGTTTCTGGGATATCTCAGAACACTAGGATGAGACAGACCTTTGATACTGTCTAGTCTACCTCTCCTTCCCTATCACTGTGTAGGTGAAGAAATTGAAGCAAGCAACTTTTCCCAGATATTGATGAGACCCCAAGACTTTTGACTCCAGTATCATGTTGTTTGGGGGACACCATGTAACAATTCATTGAATTATCATTATTTTCTCTTGAGAAGCATCATTTCCCAGGAGAGATGAAATCAAATGTCATATCAAGAAGAGCAACATCTATTTTGGCTAACAGCCATGCTACCACATCCAAACAGTCTAACAGGACAAAGGAGAAGCTAATTATGTTTCATAAAAGGGCAGTCTTTTTACCTTTTTCGTGATTTAGTAGAAGGCATAAGGCAGGATAGAGAACACTTACTTTTGTGTGGCCTGCTATCAAGTACCAGGTCACTTTCCATAGAAAATCACCTTCGATCCTCATAAGCCAGCAGAGAAGCACAGTGTCTCCATTTCAGGGTTTAAGAAACTAGGACTCCTCAGTCTAAGTGATTTACCTACAGTTAGTCAGTAAGAGGCAGAGTTAGAAAAAGGAGGTTTTAGACATGTATCAGGGACTAGTCAGCAGTTGTCACTTGTTTATTCGTTCCACAAAGATTCATTGAGCAAAGTTATTGAATAATGGGAATATAGTGGAAAACGAGAAAACCTCCTTATCTTAGTAGATTACTTTCTAGTGAATCTTTGTCCAAGGTTCTTGCCCCTATTCCAGTGTTTCCTGACTGCAACTTTTATTAAGACCTGTCATATTTAAAGACAATTTTTAAGGTGTTTACTTGTCTGTGGCATTGAAAGCTAGTTTAACTGTATTTTATACATTCTGAATACCATTTGAAGGACAGACTTGGTAATTTTCTATTTTTGAGATTGTTGCAAGGAGTCGGCAGGAATAATGAAGACCCCAGATTTTATTTGATTTTGCTTATGACATGACACTGCCCTTTCAGATCCTCTCTGATCCTTCTCTTAGACTTCATTGCCACAAAAGCAAAGCCAGCCTCTCTCTCTCTTTATATTCATGGTTGGAAAGTGTTGTTCTAGAGTATTTTTTGATGATTGCTTGAATCTGCAGAATGCTCGCTGAAGCAAATAGGAGGTCTGAGGATGGCTGGCAGAACTTGGTGCCAGGAAAGTACAAAAAATTTACCCTGAATGGTCCCATTCTACGCAGAACATATGTTTTAGTGTTCAGGAACCTGTATCAAACAATCGTAGGTGCCAGTAAGAACCCATGCAGGAGTGAAATGTAGCACATTTTGGTACAGATTTATGTATATGTATAATTTACAGATTGCTAAATCAGCTGTGTTTTTATATAGTGTTAAGTTGGTTCAGGTTGTTGATATAATTAGTTAGCAAACAGGATGAGAGCCGTGGGTAATGTGTCTCCTTATAGATGTGTTGAGCCATGGTAATATTTATACAACAGAAAACTGGTTAAAATCCATTGTTGCTCTGAGAGGGGAATGGATGATAATCTGGATTATTACTAGCTCAACAGAGCTTGTTTTCTCTTGTAATATGTTCTAAGACAACCTTCAGCCAAGGCCCAGCTGTCTTTTGTAGAAAGTGTCAAAAAGTAGAATCTGCTGACTGATAATAGCTGGAGGAATGAAGGCAAGGAAGCTTTTGAAATCCATGATTTTAATGAATTTCATCTTTTTAAATAATTTGTCTTAAAAGAACAGATGCCTTTGAGGAACACTTGGGATGAATTGAATCCTTGGCTTCATGATTCCTGACACCAGCTCTTCATTTATGATTAGGCTTCATTTGGCAGTGTTTCCTTGAGCATTACCTTGGAGTTCTTCAATTCTTCCTCTCCCTATAGATTTGATTAGTTAATGGCCTACAAACAACTATTAAAATATACTTCAGCTGTTTATTTAAAAGCACCCTTTTTGGTAAATAGAGTTTCTGCTTTATAGATTTGGGATCTTTGGGCTATGGTTTGTATTTGTTTGTTTCTCTAGGAGGTCACACCTACAACTAGTGAGAAAAAAAGGTAGAATCACAGAGTTTTAAGTCTGAAAGGACATTCTATACAGCTCCTTTCCAGCATCGGAATCTTCTCCAGAACATCCCTCCTGTTGGTTATCCAACCCATGCTTGACTAGCTACAGTGGTGGGACACTTACTTTCTTACAACGAATGTTCTGTTTTTAAGGAACTATCACGGTGAACTTTTTTCTTTGCTTTCTTTCTCCTTTTACTTTTTTCTTGCTGTTGTTGTTTTGTCTTACCAAAATCTGTCACCTTATAGCTAACACTCATTCAAGACCTGCCCTGTGGGACAAAACTGATCTAGCCCATTCCTTTTTTCAGCTGACATCCTTTCTTTTTTTTGTATACTCTCATAACAGCTATCTTCTCTTGTCTTGAGTCTTCTCCCTTGCTATTTTAAAAACTCTTTATTATTGATTAACACCACAGAGAGAAAAGCACATAAAAGAATTTTGTACCATTGCACACATTTTTATAAAGTGAATGCCATGTAATCACCACCTATGTCAAGAATAGAACCTTATCAGTATTGCAGAAGGCTGGTGACCCCTCCTGATCTCTACTCCCTTAACTCTTCCGGAAGGAAGACATCTGATTTATGGTCATCACTCTTTTGCTTTTCCTTTGGATTTTACCACCTAGGTTTGTATTTCTGAATACTACAGTTTATCTTGTCTGTTATATAAACATGGAATCATATAGCATGTATTCTCTTTTCAATTTCAGACTCATCCGTGTTGTTGCAGGTATTGTCGCTTCCTTTTCACTGCTGTGTAATATTCTACAGTATGATCATAGCATGCATTTTCTGTTGATAGACATGTAAGTTGTTTCCAACTTTTTGCTATTAACAATGCTGGTAGGAACATTCTTGCACATGTCTTTTGGGGCATGTGAGCACATGTTTCTCTTGGATATACCTATGATACATATGTTTAAGTGTGGTTGATGCTACCAAAAGTTTCCCAAAGGGTTTGTATCACTTTACACTCCCCTAGCAATGTTTGAGAGTTCCCATAATTCCACATCCTTGCCAACATTTGCTATTTTCTCCTTTTTTTTTTCTTTAATAGTAACATTGCCCAAATAATCTAGTATAATAAAACAAGGTCATTTAGGGTTATGTTAGTAATGAGCACATGATCGAAATGAAATGAAAACAAAATTTGCTTCATGTCCTTTGGGAGGCATCAGAATATACTGTGTGCTTAAATCTTCTCATGAGCTCCCTTGGCCAGTGAGCTCCCCACCAAGACCTGGTCTTGTCATGATGGTAAATGATCTGAAAGACTTGCACAGTTAGAATTATGTGCAAAGGGCACATGCGAGGGTAGTTTTTTGTTTGTTTTGTTTTTAGGAAATTCATTTTCCAAAATTGGGTTGTCATAAACCCTGGGACAGAGATTATGTAAGAATTAGAGCTGGAAGTGGGAAGGAACTAGGGAGTGATTTATGTTTGTTTCAGTGAAAGAAATATAAGAAAATGACTTTTGAAAGTAATTAACAGCACTGAATTGTACATTTGAATGTAGTTAAAAGGGGAAATTTTAGGTTATATATATGTTAATAGAATAAAATAAAAAAAAAATCCATGGAACTGCACTATACAAACAGTGAACCCTAAGTTAAACCATGGACTATAGTTGATAGTACAAGTCTAAAAATGTACTTTCATCAATAGTAACAAATGTACCACACCAATGCAAGGTGTTAATAAAAGAGTGGTGTTATGTACCCCAGAAAAACATGTTCTTAAATTTAATCCATGCTGTGAATGTGAAGCTATTGTAAATAGGACCTTTTGATGAGGTTACTTCAGTTAAGGTGTGGCCCAACTCAATCAGGATGAGTCTTAATCCTATTACTGGAGTCCTTTATAAGCACAGTGAAATTCAGACAGAGAGGGAAAGCCACAGAGGGAGCAGCCAGAGCTGAATCAACAGAACCCAGAAGAGAAGGGAGATACCCAGAGATGCCACCATGTGCCCTGCCATGTGCCAAGCCAAGAAACAAGGATCACCAGCAGCCAGCCCCCAAATACCATGGTCTTTGGGGAGAAAGCATCGCCTTGTTGACTTCTTGATTTGGACTTTATCTTAGCCTCAAAACTGTAAGATAATAAATTCCTATTGTTTAACCCGACCAATTTCATGGTATTTTCTTAAGTAACCTAGGAAACTAAAACAGGTGATATATGGGGATCCTGTATTTTATGCATGATTGTTCTGTAAATCCACAATTTCTCAGTAAACAAACAAACAAAAAGAAAAACAAACAAAAAACCCAAAATGACATAAGGAAGGGTACAGATTTAGTGGAGTGATCAAAATAAAAAGAAAAATGAACACAAAAAGGAAAGATTAGCTTGAGTTTCAGTGTTATAAACTTGGTAGACATACTATGTGCCAGATACTGTGCCAGAGACTGGGAATACCAAAATGAGGGAGACTTTTGTGATGTTAGTTCTCACTGAAGAATCCATGATGAGGACCAACATCTCTGTGAATCTCCTCGAAGATTTACAGATGTTACACTGACCTGACACATCAGGCATTTTTCCTTTACCAACATCCCACCCAAAAATATTCTTAGATTTTATAGCTATTTCTTTTTTGTGTGAGGTTGGGTGTAGAATGACCAAATCTCCTAAGTCAATTTAAAGAAGATTCCATAATCTGTGAAACTTTGTTTTGATGTGGTTAAAGTTTCCTTAAAAAAATCTCTAGGGTAACTCTCACCAATTGTTGTGAGTTTTCAGCACATCCTGGATGCTGGTGTTTACTTGATTCTCTGGTTGTTCTCTGTGTAAGTGTAATCTTGCTGAACAGATTATGGTTTGGGCAACTTCAACAACTCCCTCAGTTCCCAGGATGTCTGCTGTAACTTTTGTGCACCCCTGTTAAAGACAAAACTTTTTAAAACTCTTCTGGTTGGATATTGTAGAGTTATGCCAATAATCACTTTGATTACTCATACTAACATTATTCATTATGTAAACAAAAAAATACCACACTTTTGTGTCCATCCTATAGTGATTAATGTAATTATTAACTGGGAAGTACCTCTAAATTATTTCTTCTATACTTTTTTTTAAGTACTACAATGGCATTAAGTGTCTCTGGAAAGAAGAGATATGATTCTTCCCTTAAGGCAATGGCATAGGCATCCTCCACTGGCCTCTCAAAGTGTTGGACTAGCATTTGAGAGATGATACTATACTGGCATAATTTATCAACATTTGTCTCCTGCCTAAATTTGTTTCCTATTAAGAGTGAATTTGGAAAAGATGTTTTAGACTAGAACTTCACAGTCATGGCAAAGAAAATGGAATTAATTTGAGTGGTAAAACAGTATTTCAACTGAAAGTGGATTTTTAAGATTTTATTTTATTTACTTTTTCCCCCTGTCATCATTATTGGGATTGAACTGATTAGAGTTCTGTGCTACATCATTAAGGTTGTACTTTTTTTTTTTTTTTATTCTGATAAAACTTTATTTATGGATCCTGAAATTCGAATTTCATGTACTTTCCACAAGTCATGAAATATTATTCTCTTGATTGTTCCCTTAAATCATTAAAAAATATAAAAATCATCCTAGCTTGCAGGCTAGATTTGGCTTGTGGGCCATTGTTTACTTAGAACATAAAAATACATTGGATTTCTTTTTTTTTTTTTTTTTTTAGTTTTTTTTTTTTTAATCTTCATTTTATTGAGATATATTCACATACCACGCAGTCATACAAAACAAATCGTACTTTCGATTGTTTACAGTACCATTAATAGTGGTACATTCATCACCCAAATCAATCCCTGACATAAGGTTGTACTTTGAATCTCCCTGAGGCTAACATGTACGGATCACATCCCCGGGATGCCTTGCTTTCTAGGTCCTAGCTGGGTTTGGCCTGTGGGTGCACTGCCAGGAGATGGGAGGGATGGGCGTGAAGTTGTGTATTTACTCTCTCAGTTCCCTCCCTGCAGGATTACCTTAGAGTGGCTATTTTCCTCTCTCTGGGTTTGGATAGGGATGGAAGGCTTAAAGTTTCTAGTTGTGGCTAAGTGTGGGGTATACCGCACTTCCCTTGAGGTTTTCCTCAATGTTGTGCTGGAGCAAGCTAGAGCTGGTTGGTGTCAGCAACCCAGACCAGGTTATGTACATCACTTCTCTCCTCCTAGCTCAGTAGCTTCACCTGGTGGCTTGAAATCTGCCAGGGTGTAGTATTTATATCACAGAAATTAGCAAGTGCTACCAATCAGGATATTTTCTCCCCAAGAGAGTTTACCAGTACACTACTGCCTATATGCCTTCCACACCTCTGTAAACACCTCTGTTTTATTAAACACTCCTCAAATTACCAATTTGAGTGTGCCAAATTTTTCTTCTGTGACCGTGACTGTTAAAGCTGTTACCCATTCTCTGGATTAAGTTCTACCTCAGGCTTTCATCTGCACCAGTACCAGTCATGGGGGTAAACCTGGTGAGTGGGTGTGCATTGCAGTATTCCTCTCACATATAAAACACTTTGTGTTCTACCCAATAAAGCATATGCCTAACCTTGTTCCACTTAGCAAGTTGGTCACCTGCAGGCTTGGTGAACTACTTTCATGTCCCTCTTCCATCTTTTTGTAGTTTCATAATATTAGATGTTTCTTTCTCAAGAGCCTGAATAAACTGAGAGGTTAGCAGAAACATTAGAAGCCAGCTAATATTAGTTATAACCACCAATTGTAAATATTGGTTATAATCAAACCTTGAGCAAATTAAATAGCCTTTCTGACTTGTGTGCCTGGCAGTGTGCCCAAAGTTTTATATGCATCATCTCCTCTAATCTTCACTGTAGGTTCTATCATTCTTCCCATTTTGTAAGTGCAGAAACAGAAATTTAAAGAGATTAAGTAAATTGTCTTAGGCTAATTTCTAGTAGTAGAATCTCTATTACTATTTACAGTAGATTCTGTAAAACTCCTAAATTGTTTCTTGTTTTGAATTCCCCTTCCAGGGAGGCAATACAGTAGGTCAGAGGTTAGAACAGTGGCTTTGGAAACAGGAAGACCTGGGTCAAAGTCTTAGCTCTGCTTCTTAAGTAGCTCTGAAATCCTGGGTGAATTAAATAGCTTGTCTGACTCCAGTTTCCTTGTGTGTAAAATGAAGGTAATAATAGTTGGTATCAAATTGAGTCTTTATAAGGATTAAACAAGATAAGGCATGTTAATGTACTTTGCATACTACCTGTCACATGTTAACTCTGTGTTAGTCATTATTATCACACTACCATTAAGAAAGATTTTTATAGTAAACTTACATGGTTGCTTTTTTTCTTTTTTTAAACTATAACTAGGCCTATTTTCTTCTCTAGTTCTCCAGACTCGTATGGAGGATAACATTTTTCATTATGTTTTCCCCAACTTTACAATATTGACTTCTGACATCAAAAATTTCTGGAAAATCAAAGCCCTAACATCAAAACAAAGCAATAATAATAATAATAATAATAATAATAATAATAATTGTTATTATTGATAGTTCATTTACCTTTATTACTCTTCATTTTTCCAATGTAGTTATATCACTAGATGTGGTTCAACTATAGGTTATCTTTGTATTAGATTACCATATAAAATTGCCCACATATGACCATTTTCAACCTACAAAATGTCAATTTTATATGATTCAACCTAATAACTTCAAGTCATTTAACTTTATTCTTGTTCTCTCAATTAGGGATAAAAATATCTGTATTTCTACCACATTTTCATATATATTCCCATTCCCTTCTATACTGCTTGTGAAAGTGATTCGTCTGTCTTTATTGTTTTAAAATTCTTAATTTGTTGCTGAATTAAGATGGAGGTCATGCTTTTGAGATAATGTACTTATGGGTAACTACACAGTAAATTAACATTTGAATTTGCTTTTGCAATTGAAATCTCCTCATTGTAATTTACTAACTTAATCAAAAATATATTTCTGTAGGATATTAAAGTTAAACAAAGCAAATAACTATTGAAACTCTTAGGAGTCCAATTTGTTTTGTGCAAAGATAGGGCCATTGACAATTTAGGAGAGTCAGTCCATGGAATTTTATTGTTGAAAAACACAGGAGATCTACAAAATAACTTTTGCAGATATTAAGATTTTAGTTGTTTAATTTAGGTATATCATAGCTTTTTGTTTCTCACTCCATTCTCTTCATTTCTTCCAATATTAACAAATCTTGATGTGTTTTTATTTAAAATAATTTCTGCTATAGATTATTTAGGTTTAGGTAAATAAAACTGTTCTTGCCTGGTCTTTGTCTAGTGCTTATGTACATCCCTCTTGTTCTCATCATTTATGTCAATCATTATCTTTCTATTGTTTTATTGTCTTGAAAGAAAGGAAAAATAATTTTTTTCAAACTTGTTTTTTGCAAGAGCTTTGATATCCTTAATAATCTATAACATTACAAAGTGTCAGGAAGATGTGTTGTCTTCTAAGTAAAATTTCTCAAGTTATTAGAAGTATATTGTGAAATATTTATTGTAGCCCTCTAAATAACCAGTGTTGGCAGGGAACGATAAATTTGTGTGACCTGCTTGCTGAATTTAGCTTTTATCTGTGTAATTGCCTAAACTGAGTCACTTTTCTAAGTCATTGCTTTAGTTAGTTTCTCCTTTGTTAGTTGTGGTAATTATGATGAGATGCAATTTTCTAATAATTTCTTTTTAGATTATCTCTGTATTATGTTTTATGGGCAAATGGTAGGTTTGGATGATTTTGACATCTCTGACTACTGCGGTATGATTTGGCTCATGCCCCGGTCAGCTGAAGAAACTTTACACAGTGGGGAGAGGGGAGTCTTTTAAATATTTAGAGGATGTTTGTTTTCTTCTCTGAACCAGAGGAAAACTGTGTGTGGGCTGAGGAAGGTTGAATTTAGGAAACCTTACATTTAATTGCATGCACTCTTGCAGCTTTGGCCCCTCAGGGGGTAAAAAGGCATCAGAGGGAGGCAGTGGAATCTGATTAATTTGCATCAAAGACTTGGAGACACAGGGAAGCTTTCAGATGACCGCCAATGAATAAATCATGGCAAGGGCAGCAAGGGCAGCCAGGCTGAACCTACTAAACAATGAAGGAGGGACTGGATCAGTTCAGAAAATATGAATTTGGAAGCAGGCTTGGTACTTCAGAGTGGGCTTCTTGGTAATTGGAAGTTAGTTACACATTCTACCTGCAGAAGCACTGTAATTTTTTTTTTTTCAACATGTCAAGAGCATATGTCTTAACTGGGCTTCACCAATTGCAAAGACACATTTAGGCATTTTCTGTATAAAAAAATGGGCCCAACAATATGTGATTTACTTTTCCTTTAGGATCCTTTGATACATTTTTTGATACAATTTGGTATATTTTTACACAAACATTGCACATCATATCATGTTCCCAAATTATGACAATTCCACTGAGCAAAAGCCTGATACAACATGGTTCACCTGAAATGTGACTAATGCGTCCCAGTTCATTATGATTAGAAGGTATTTTTTCTATTTTTAAAGTGACCCAAGGTCTGCAGAATCTAGTATTTAGAGAAGTGATATTTCAGGGTAATGACTGTGGTTGGTTACTCCACCTGGTAGGTTCCAGGTTGCAAAAGCATCCATTGATTTGTTCTTTGTTATGAATCCAGTTACTTAGAATGTCAGATTTTATTGTTTACAGAAGCATGTTCTGGCGGTTTGAAGCTGTATGTACCCCCTAAATGATGTTTTTAAATCTAATCCATTCCTCTGGGGTTGAGCCCATTGTAAGTAGGACCTTTTGATGAGGGTATTTCAGTTAAGGCATAGTCCACCTCAATCAGGATGGGTCTTAATCCTCTTACTGGAGTCCATCATAAATCCAATGAAACTCAGAAAAAAAGCCACAGAGGAAACAACCAGAAGCTGAAATCAATGGAACCAGAAGAGAAGGAAGAGACCAGGAGATGCCACCATGTGCCTTGCCATGTGACAAACTAAAGAACAAGGATTGCCAGCAGCCAGCACCAGATGCACAGTCTTTGGGAAGAAAGCATCACCTTGATGACATCTTGACTTGGACTTTCTTTTAGCCTCAAAACTGTAAGCTAATAAATTCCCATTGCTTAAGCCGAGCCATTGCATTGGTATTTGCCTGAGCAGCTTAGGAAACTTAAACACATGGAGATGTGGTTCAACCCCCACTGTGCCCCTTAGGTCTGCAAGTGATTTACCCACACAGCCTATTAGGGACAGCACAGTCACTAGCACCCAACTCTCTACTCCCCATTGATCTTTCCCTCACATATCTAGTACTTCTACTAGATGGTTTGAATGGTTAATGGTTGGCTGGAGTGGCTTGACTGGAGTCTATGTCTGGGATCTTGGTTCTTGGTGTTGGCTAGATTTCTCAGTTCTTCTCCATGTCATCTCAGGGCTTCTTTCTCACATGTGACCTTTGCATGTAGAATCTCCAGGTTTTCTTCTCAGTAGCATGGCTGGACCTCTTACATAGAGAAGGGCAGCTCAGGGCTCATAAGAGTGCAAAAACAGGAGCTGCCAGAACTTGAGGCCTAGGCTTGGAACTGGCACAGCATCAATTCCCACTGCATTCAGTTGGTTGAAGCAAGGCACAGACCCACCCTGATTGAAGGGGAGAGGGCCACAAAAGGCCATGAATGTGAAGAGGCCGGGTTCATTGGGGGGCCACTGGTGTAACCATAACTGATTATGGTGATGCTTTGACTGTACCAGCCATCACAGGATAGAGGACCTGAGGCATGCAAGGGACTAGTCTCTCTCTCTCTTTTTTTTAAATCATATTTTTAATTGTGGCATATAACATATATGCATAGAAGTGATAACTTTCCAAGTGCAATGTAACAAGTAGTAATTTCAAAGAAATTATAGGTTACAGTTCCACAGTTTCACTTATTTCCTTGTTATGAAATATATATACAAAAGGGTAATATCTTTCAAAGTAAGATTTAACAAGTAGATATATAGGACATTTCCAAAGTTGTTATGAATTATAGTGCCATAGTTTCAGTTGTTTCCTTATTGTGAAATATAGCATATATACAAAAAGGTATAGCTTTCAAATACAATTTTACAAGTAGCTATAGAACAAATTTCAAAGGATGCTATGTGTTACAGTTCCATCATTTCAGTTCTTTCCTTTTAGCTCTTCTAATAACCTAGCAACTAAGAAAAAGAAAATTATATAAAGATTCAATATTCATAATCCTCTGTTAAATTTCATCTTGTCTATTGCTGCCCCTTCCTGTAGTTTACCACTTTCCTGATCTTCAGGGATGTCTAGGCAGTGACCACCCTAATCTGTTCATGTTGAAAAGGGGTGTCAACTACATGAGCAAAGGGAACACATCTGGTTGATGTTCTTGAAGAGGCTCTTGCCTCTGGATTTGGGGACTTAGCTGGCATAGGAGCACTCTGAAGGATTTAAGTTTCTGATGAATGTACTTAGTGAGTGAAACTTTTATAGAGTCTCAGATAGGAATCCAGGTATTCTTTAAGGTTTTCAGGACTATTGTTGACTTGGGCTTATCATATTGTGGTCATTTGGCATATCTAAGTGAACCTTGCATAGGAGTAACCTCCAGTACAGCCTCTTGACTCTATTTGAATTCTCTTAGCCACTAAAACCTTAATTTGCTGCCTTTCTTTTCCCTCTTTTGGTCAAAAAAGTATTCTCAATCCCTCGATGCCAGGGTCAGGCTCATTCCCAGAATCTATGTCCCACGTCGCCAGGAAGGCTCATTCATCATAGGCTTCCTGTCCCACATTGGGGGGAGAATGATGAATTTATTTGCAGAGTTAGGCTTAGAGAGAGAAAGTCCACATTTGAGCAACGAAAGAGGTTCTTTGGAGGTGACTCCTAGGCATAATTATAGGTGGGCTTAGCCTCCCCTTTACAACCATAAATTTCACCCAAGCAAGACTCAATATCGAGGGCTTGACTGATAAGGTAGGGTTTCCTAAATTCACATAGCATATGTTGTGTCCATGATAATCCATCCATATTTCACATTATCATCAGTTAGTTGTACAATCCTCATCACACTCCATTTTAAATAATTTCATGATCCCAAACATCTCTTAGCTCTTGTCAGCCCTTAATTATTTGTCCCTAGTATTTGTGTAATACTAGTTTGGTATTCCTATTAATTATAGTCCCTAGTATGCAATATGTAGATTTTTCCCACATACTCTTCTGTTGTCAACTCTCTGTGTTAGTGTCATACCTTTGAAGTATATCACGCAAGCCCCTGTCTATATTTGTGGTGCTGATCTGTGGGAAACATGCCTTAAAACCACCCTTTTCATTCCTATTCATCTTCAATACAGCTCTGATTCTTCTAATCCCATTAACAAACAGTCATCACCCCTATCTGTTACCATACCTTTGAATTCACCATCAGTAACATATCTGAAGTTATTAGGTTATCATCTGAAAGGGACTGGTCTCTTTAAAAAAATTTTTTTTAAAGGAAGAAGATTGGAATTAAAAAGTTTACAAAGCACTATCAGTGTTCTAGAAGGGATCATATTGCTTCTTCCTCTGGAGGTATTTTGTGAAGTCTCTCACCAGTGTGATTTGGCAGTGCCAGGAGACAGGGAATTGGATGACCTCTCAGTACCCTCTGGATCTCGGACTTATCCTTGATACTGTGTTGGAGCCTATTTTACCCTCATGCTCTCCAGGTGTATTAGTTAGGGTTCTCTAGGGAAACAGAATCAATGAGAGGTGTCTCTGACTATCAAACTGTAAAAGTGACTCACGCAACTGTGGGTGTGCACGAGTCCAAATTCCATAGAGCAGTCAGCAAACTGTCAACTCCAAGGAAGATGTCCGATGAACTCCTCAGGAAACGAACCGGCAACTTTGATGAACTCCTCAGGAAATGCTTCACTGGGCAGCCAAAGAAGAAGTGAAGGTCCTCTATCTGTCTTGCTTATAAGTCTTCAACTGATTAATTGGATTAAATCCAGCCAATTGCATTCTCTCATTGTGGAAGACATGCCCTTTGGTGAGTCATCAGTTACAGCTGCAGTCAATTGACTGATGATTTAATAAACCAGCCTATTGGTTTATTAACCATCCTCAAATGTCCTCACAGCAATTGTCAGGCCAGTGTTTGCTTGACCAGACAGCTGGGTACTATCACCTGGCCAAGTTGACATATGAACCTAACCATCACACCAGGTTTTCACTCAGTTGAAGACTGTCTGAAGGAGTCAGTTGAGGGTCAAAGTACAGTCTCAGCTTTATTGTTAAACTGAATTGGAAAACATGGCAGTGCCATCTATCTCCCTTCTCAAGACTAGACCTTGGGTTCTAGCCTGTGACTTACCCACCTACTTCTAGGCCAAGAAGATGGAACTGAAAGAGCAGAGGTCTGGCTGGTCCTGTCAGAAGCAAGTTCTGGGTACCACAAGGAGGCGAGTAGCTCAACCCTTCTCTTCTCCCACCATTCTGGAGTACAGGCAAGTCTGAGAGGCTGAGACACATAGAGTAGATCCATTTTGCTCTTGAGGTATCTACTGATAGCTTGGATCAATCTGACTAGGGAGGTATAAATGAGGGGGATGAAGAGAGGGGTCTTCAAACTATTGACTACAACATTGCCTTCTTCTAGGGGTGAGTGGACACCCCTCCCACTAGGGTGTAGAAAGGTAAGTGTTGCCCTCATTAAAGCTCTTTATCAGAATAGAGCCTTTTAGAGATATCTATTCTGCCAAACCTGGAGTCCTGGAGTACACCAGGGACTTTGAAGAAGTTGTATAATTTATGAGCTATGGTTCTGCTGATTGGGTTACAGATTATTGCAGAATGTTAATATTATACAGATAAGAGCATTGGCTTTGGTGTTAGTCCCAGCTCTGCTAGATGTGTGACCTAGGAAAAGTTTCTTCTATTTGCTAAGACGTGTTGCAATATCTACAAAAATGGTTTAATCCCTGTGCTTATCTCATGGGGTAATGACCCAGTGACCGTAATCAACATGGTCTGGATGAAAATAATGGTACCCTCTTCATAGGAGAGGAATGGCAGGTATCCTAACTTTTTCTGTTTAAATTCTCTAATACTCTTGTGTCCAGATCAGGCCAATTCTGCTGCAGATTTGGGAGATTACGGTTTTTGAATGTTTTGTTCAAATGTGGATGAATTTCATAATAAAGTTTTGCTTGGGTTCAAAATAAGTTTCTATTTACAGAACGTGAAAAAATGGTAAATAATCCCAGAATCATTTATGTTTGGATGTGGAACATGTCTGTGAATTTGGCTCACAAATCTGTGTTGCTACACTAGAGCTTTCTTATTTTACTTTCTCAACCTTTGGGAATACAGCCAACCACCTGGAGGAATTAAGAAGCCTTGGCTAAGCAAAGTTGGTATTGTGGAATACTTGTATGAGAATTTGTGCACTTTTCTAGGGAGATTTCCAATTTTGGGGACCTGTCTATTCTGATAGGAGTCATACTCCTGGAGCATGGTGGCAAATTTACTCAGACCTACCCAGGTTTACTTCTTTATTTTATTTAACAAATCTAATCTTCCTCACAAGCTCTGACCCATTCAATATTAAGGGGAGAGGTTGGAGTTGGGGAGACTCAAAACTTCCCAGTTAGTATCTCTTCCAGTTCAAGTTGTCTTTTTGGATAACTCAGTTTCTCTTGGGCTCAGATTCCAATTCCACCTATCCTATGGCTTCTCTCCAAGATGGCGTCTGGAGTGGAGGCAAGCAGCACTTGTGTGACCTCTGGGACCTCAGATCCCCACATGCAGGGTCTTATTTTCCCTTCTAGTTCCTTGGGTCTCTGGTAATGGCCCCTGGTGTTTTGGTTACTGGGTGCCCAGCTAATCTGTGCGGCTTAAGTCCAAAGCTACAGAATTTATATTCTATTCATTTGGATTGACCAGAACTTGGTGCTCCTCTTCCCCAACACCTACTCTTTCTCTTTCTGCATGTGTGTGGCTGTGTGTACATGTGTGATTTGATCAAATCTAGCCTCTTGCTGGCCCTGCAGAACACCTCTGACATTTTCCTGAATCTTCCAGTTGTTTCTAGGCTGGCGGAGTTTGACATGCAACCCTTGGGTTTAGGCTCACCTCATGCCACTGGGATAACTGTCCTCCTCATGCAGCTTCAGCAAATAAGGGGTTGTTGGGAATATCTGGATTATTTATAGGTACCATGGAAGCTGAGGGAGGCTAGGGTTGCAGCAACTTTGGGCTACCCAGTATGGTGTTCTCTCCTAACCCCGAGTTTAAAGTGGGGAGCCCACCCTTCCTTATCCTCCCCTTCCTGTCCCTCCTCATCTTCTATCATTGTGTGGAAGGAGGATTTTTAGAGAAATAGATTGCCTATGGAGCAAGTAGCCAAACAATGCATTGTGGGAACACAAGCTCACACACAACAGATTCCCAGCAAATGACCACATTATTGCTTACACAGCACAAAGTGTCCAAAAGAAGAGGGGAAGAGATCTTACTGTGGTTGGTCTCCTGGGAGGACCAATTGCTCAGGTCAGGGTTGGTGGATGGCAGCTCTACATACCCCACTTCACATTGGAAATGAGGGACCAATTGTGGCTGATCTCCTGGGGAGGCCAACTGCATAGCAACTCTGTACTCCTCACTTCACGTTGGAGATGAAGGACACCTGCACTGACTGACCGTGGGCTTTTATACACTCCAGGGGGAGGGGGCCCTGCCAATGAGTAGTGTTTGTGCCCTGGGAAGCATCTGAGACTGGTCAAGATTTAACATCTCGCCAGGCTTCCTTCAGTCTCTTGCAAAATAGAAATGTAACAAACACTAGCATGCAAACAAGCAAGAGGGGAAAAGGAGAGAGGGTGGGTGAGGGCTGGGAGATCACTGCTGAGTGTGTCTGTAACTTCCCCAGTATGAGCACACCAAATTTCAAGAAGAAAGAGTTGATCATTTGCAAGTGAGGGAAGAGACAAAACATTTAAAAGATAGACAGGAGAACCCAAGCATATAGAGGAGGAACAATTACTTCTACACATCTCAATATTTTCTAAGGGCATCATTGTATATTACAAGGTAGAATAATGATATATGATGACAATCACTGCAATGTCAACTCATCAACAAGTCCTATTATGCTTAGTATTTTTATAAGAAGGCAGATAAATCTAATGTGTTATAAGGATTTTCATAGAAATGGTTAGATTATAGTACTTAATGGAATAAGGACACTAGGAAAGATAAAGATTAAAAGCATGAATTTTGAAATTACGTAGACCCAGTTTCAAAGTTCACCTCTATCCTACTGTAATTGGTTGTGTGACCTGAGAGACACAACATCCTCATGAGTAAAATGAAATCTATGACACTTCAACAAAGAAATACTACTTGCAAAGAGTGCTAAAAAGGTTAAAAAAAATTCTTAATGTATAGTTAGGTAATTAGTACCATGCTGGCACAGGGTAAATATCAATAAATAGTACCTATTCTCATTAATACATGGAATGTCACATCTGGAATCCCTTAGTCCCTGGTGATATATGTGGTGTTATGTATTTGTACGGGTAGCTCCCAACATATAAACAGGTTAGATTCTGGAAGGTAATTTGCAGGGTGCTTTTATCCAGTCAACAACTGCAGGATTTATGTGTGTGTGAGTTGGGGATGGAGGCAGGGAAGGGGGTGTTCTGGTTTCCTAATGCTGCCAGAATGCAAAACACCAGAAATGGATTGGCTTTTATAAAAGGGGGTTTATTTGGTTACACAGTTATGGTCTTAGGGCCATAAAGTGTCCAAGGCAACACATCAACAATTGGTACCTTCACTGGAGGATGGCCAATGGCATCCGGAAAACCTCTGTTAACTGGGAAGGCACTTGGCTGGTGTCTGCTCCAGAGTTCTGGTTTCAAAATGGCTTTCTCCCAGGACGTTCCTCTCTAGGCTTCAGCTCCTCAAAAGGATCACTCTTAGTTGCTCTTGGGGCATTTGTCCACTCTTAGCTTCTCCGGAGCAAAAGACTGCTTTCAAAGGTCATCTCCAAAATGTCTCTGTAAGTTGAAGCTCCTCTCTCAGCTCCTCTGCATTCTTCAAAGTGTCCCTCTTGGCTGTAGCAAGTTTGCTCCTTCTGTCTGAGCTTATGTACTGCTCCAGTAAACTAATCAAGGCCCATGCTGAATGGGCGGGGCCATACCTCCATAGAAATTATCCAGTGAAAGATCTCACCCACCATTGAGTGATCATATCTCCACAGAAACATCCAATCAAAAGTCTCCAACCCAATCAACACCAATGCCTTTCCTGCCCACACAAGACTGCATCAAAGATAATGGTGTTTTGGGGAACATAATACATCCATACCAGCACAAGGGGGAAGAATTTCTTTACTCTTGGGAGCAAATGGCTTTGTGTCTGGGGACTAGAATTCATGCCTCCATTCACTCCAAACCCCTGAATAAAGAGAAAATTCATAGAACTTCTGTTACATAGTGGTGAGGGAATCTTGCCCCATGGGTACTATAATTTGTTACATGGATTAGCAGTGAGAGGAAACTGTTTTGGAGTTTTACAATCTATGGTGAGAATTCTCTGAGTTGATGATCAATAGATTGATGATTCTATTCCTACTTTACTTTCTGTTTTTCTGATTCCTCACTAGAATCAAAGAAGAGGCTTAGTGCACCTGCTTTTTCCCCCATTGTTCTGCAATATGCAATAAGGGGCGGTTTGAATTGTTGAGGAATGAGGGATACCTTTAAAAGATGACCAGAATACTTTTATGATAAATTACAGTGAAATCTGGAGCTTGAAAATTTATCCTATTATTTTTAAAAATTAAAAAAATTTTACTTTGAAATACTTTCAAACTTTACATGCCAGTCACAAAAATAATTCAAACTCTATACACAGAACGCCAATGTACCCCATCCCCCCCAGATACCCAGATACACCAATTCTAACATTTTGCCACATTTTCTGTATCATTCTATCTACCTATCCATCATCTATCATTCAGTCTATCTATCTTTACATTTATCTGTCTGTCTGTGTATTTATCAACCCACTTTCTGAACACTTGAATGTAGGTTATATACATCAGTCTCCTTGAATCCTTAATACTGCCAGGTAATTTCCTAATAACAAAGATATTCACTTATATATCAACCTTAAGAGCAATTATCAAGCTCAAGAAATTTAATATACAGCTTATGGTCTATATTCCAGTTTTCTCATGTATCTCAATAATGTCCTTTTGAGCCTTCTCTTCTTCCTTGTGGATTCCATCCATGATTAATTATTGCCTTTAATTGTCATTGTCTCTTTAGTTACTCTTTTTTTTTTTTATTGTGGAAACATACATAAAACATAAACCTTCCTATCTCAACTACTTCCAAACATATCATTCAGTGGGGTTAATCACACTTACTGTGTTGTGGTACTCTCACCACCTTCCATTACTAAAAATTTCCATTTCCCCAAACAGAAACCCTACACCTATTTTGTATTACTTCCCAGTTCCCTCTACCCCCCCACTTCTGGCATATTGTACTCTAATTTCTGTCTCTATGAGTTTGCATATTCCCCAGCGCTTTATAGTTACCATGGGACTTAAATTTAACATCCTAAATCTATAACGTTCTTGTTGGCTTTGATACCAACTTAACTTCATTAGTACATACAATCTATGTTCCTACACTTCTCTGTCGCTCCATCTTTACGTAGTTCTTGCCACAATTACATGCTTATGCATCATGAGTTCAAAACCACTGATTTCTTATTACATTTTCTGTATTTGCCTTTTAGATCCTGTAGGAGGTAAAAAGTGGAGTTCAACTTGTACTGACATTTATATTTACCCATCTCATTACCCTTACCGGAGATCCTCATTTCTTCATGCGGCTTTTGTCAATTTGTTTAGTGTCCTTCCTTTCAAACTGCAGAACTCCCTTTAGCATTTCTTGTAGGGCTAGTCTAGTACTGACAGACTCCCTCAGCTTTTGTTTATCTGGGAATGACTTAATCTTTGCTTCATTTCTGGAAGACAGTTTTGCCAATATAGAATTCTTGTTTAGCAGCTTTTGCTTTCAGCACTTTAAATATTTCTTCCAACTTCCGTCTTCATTCCATGGTTTCTGATATTAAATCAGCCTTTAACCTTACTGAAACTCCCTTTTATGTGACATGTTTCTTCTCTCTTGGGCTTTTGGAATTCTCTGATAAAGTTAACCTTTGGCATTCGACAGTTTGATTATAATATGCCATGGCATGGGTCTATTTGGGTTTATTATGTTTGGAGTTTGTTGAGCATCCTGGATGTATATATTCATGTCTTTCATTAAATTTGGGAAGTTTTAGCCATTGTTTCTTTGAATATTCTCTCTGTCTTTTCTATCTTCTCCTTCTGGGACTCCCACAATGCATCTATTGGTATGCTTGATGGTGTCCCACAGGTTCCTCAGGTTCTATTCATTTTTCTTCATTCTTTCTTCCTTCTGTTCCTCAGACTGGATGGTATCAATTGTTTTATCTTTAAGTTTACTGATTCTTTCTTCTGCCAGCTCCAATCTGCTGTCAAACCCCTCTTGGGAATTTTTAATTTCTGTTATTGTGCTCTTCAGCTCTGTTTGGTTCCTTTTCATAATTTCTATCTCGCTATTCATATTCTCTTTGTGTTCATCTATCATTTCCCTGATTTCCTTTAGATCTTTGTCCTGGTTCTCCTCACTGATGGTTTCTAATGCTTTAATCTTCTCCTTTTCCTGGGCCATCACTTCCTGTTTCTTTGTATGTTTTGTAATCTCTTGTTGACACCTGGACATTTTGATATGTATTGCTGGAATTTAGACTCTGAGACATCTGCTTCTTAAGTTTGTATCCAGTTAGTGTTATGACAGAGGTTTTCTTCAATGCCAGAGCTAACAAACAAACAAAAAAATGAAGAAGAATAAAAGAAAATCCTTTCCTAGATTTTGCAGATTGACCTGCATGAGTATTCTCCTTCAGGGCTTATCCATACAAAGAGTTTAGAGAATAACTTGAAACCAAGGGTAGGGGCCACCCTAACCCTTTCTGCACATGTGTCTTGTTTTGTGTCTTCTCTTAGGCATGAATGTGTGGCCCTGGGAATTACCCATTTTCATGGTTCTGAATGTCCCTTCTTCCCCAAGGGACAGTCAGCAATTTCTTTCCCCAGACAGCCATTTGACTGCTCTTCCAGAGTATTATTTAGGAGTGCTTGGTGAGCTGCCTTCTTCATGCAGAGCAAGTTCTGGAATGTGAGTCCCTCAGGCCACCACCAGGCAGATTGGGCCAGGCATACATGCTCCCAGTATGTGCATAAGGGTTACTCTGCTCCCTCTGGAACGCAGACCAGGGAGCTACACTGGGAACACGGGCTGGCTCTGTGCTGAGATGGTGAGGGGTGGGGCCAGACAGGTTGCCAAGAGATCCTACCACTTTTAAGTAGGTTTTTTATTGATTCAGTATTCACCTTGTTACTGCAATCCTTTAATATTTTTCTGGAGCTTTGAGAAAGATATTTTTGACAGTTTTTGCTGGTTGTTCAAAGCTTCTTTGAGGGGATGTCTTGATTAGGGCAGGACAATTCCCTCATATTTAAATAAATGAAAAATTTAATTAATAGATTAGTCTTTTCTGATTAAATTCATTAAAATTGTTTTTATCAAATATGTTATTTTTATCAAAGTAATATATGCTAGTGGTTAAAAACCAAATTTAAGAGCTTGTAAAGAAAAAAACAATCATCTTTTGATTTATCTTTTTCCCCATTCTGCTCCCCAGAGACCATACTTTCTAATTTTAGCTTCTTATAGTTTCTTCCATATCTCTAAGTAAACATGCATTACAGCTATTTCCAAGTTTATCAGTATTAGATATTATTTGTTGACTTCTCTTAATTTCTTTGCATTTTTAGCTCAATGCATTCCCTATCCCCATTCTCCTAATATAATCATATTATTTCTTTATTTGTCATCTTTGAAACTTTAAGTAATATATTTATACCTTTTTTTAGACACTGTCTCATGTTTTTCTTTCTTATATCTCTAAACTTTTAATATCTGTATTTTTATAGTGTTGGAATTGACAAGGTTACTTTCAGATATTATGATAATTTAAATATTCCATGCTTTGACTATAAATTTGTTCTAAAAATTGGAAATTAATTGTCTACATTATTATGACAATTGTGACATAGTGTGATTTTGTTTTCCGTCTTGCATATTTTTTATTTTCTTTGATGTGTCTAATTCCTTTCCCTACCCACCCCCAAAATTGTGTACCCTGATAGCCTTTTTAATGTTGATTATCAATAATATCTTCAGATCCTGAACATCTACCTTCTTTACCTCTAGGTAGCTGTCTTCTCTGTCTTCTGGAACTTCCATTCTCTGAATCATTCTGTTGGATGCTTTATATTAGCTTCCTTCTCTGCTTTCTAAATTTGGAGACATTTTTTTTCCTAGTTCCCATGTTGTCTTAAATGGGGATATATTATATAACACTATTATTTCATTATACATAGTGCATGTGTGTATATATATATATGTACATGTGTATATATGTATGCATATATATATAGTTATGTGTTTATATATATACATATACCCCTTTAGTTTACAACAACAGAAGGGTATGTGTATGTTCTTTTTCTTTTCCAGTGGGTGGTCATATTTGTGGAGAGAAGGTAGTCAAGCTAAAATAATGATCACATTTAAGTTCTGGATATTATTTGCTCAGTTGAATCTCTTGACATGGAAAGAGGGACAGCTGATTTCCTGAGCACAAAAAAGTATTGAAGACTTTTGATCTTCAAAAATGTGGGAAGTAGTGAGAACACACTAAGCCAGGCAGACATAACTGGCTTAGTTAAAACCCACATCTAAGTGAGTGGTAGGCTGGTGCTCCGTGAAAGAGCTCTGAAATGCAGTGTCTACGGCTGTGAGCAGATTTTATCATTGGGAATATTTTGCTCAGCCTCTACAAAGCACTAGCATTTGGGCTCAGGGCCCGATCAGTATTTCTTACCAAGGGGAGGGTTATCTATGCTGTATGTTCCATGAGGCAGTGCACAATCTCGCTTCCTCTGCATCCCTAAGGCCTCTCCTTCCATGGTGGGCAAAGGCCGAAGGCTGATCTGTTGCTTCTGGCCAAAAGACTGGCAAGGCTAAAATGCTGAATGAAGCCTGGAAGAAATTACCTTTGGGCTCTCTCTTGCTCTGTATTATTAGTGTACTTTCACTGGGAAGATAAATTGGGGATTGAATATGTCTGAAAGCAGTCCATTGGATTTCTGCATGATTTGTTGCCTGTTTAATTGAGCATGCTTCTGTTGCTAACTTCTTGGAGTGCAGTGACCTCATCGTTTGTATTCAAAATATTCAGTTATGAATCACTGTTCTTTTGTATTCCTCACTATTCTTTTGTATTTTCCTGTTCAAGAGACTCCATGTTTTGGAGGGAAGCAGAAATACATGAATTGGTTGACATTACTTCATATCCTCATAGAATCTCAACTAAGGTCTTGTCTCACGTGCTTTTTTTCTTTTCTTTTCTTTTCTTTTTTTTAACAGATACTAATTTTGTGTTGGGCAATGCCCAGATAGTGGACTGGCCTATCGTGTACAGCAATGATGGATTTTGCAAACTGTCTGGCTACCACAGGGCAGAAGTGATGCAAAAAAGCAGTACCTGCAGGTATTTAAGTTTGGGGTTGTTCTGTTGAACAATCTATCATGGTATCTTTTGGAAAAAGGAACTGGCTTAGTTTGGTAATTGCCTTTATCCAGGAATATCAATCAGGAATATTTATTGCAGTATCATTTCTAGGTCAGACATTGCACTAGGAAAATCAAAGAAGACTTAAGATACAATCCATCACCTTGGTGAACTTGCAGGCAGTAAGATGGGGGAGGGAGGCAGAAATATTCGGAAAAAACATTTTATCTATAAAGCGTGAACTCAAAAGTCTACAAAATTTTAGATTAAATGTGTAAATTAAAGATTAAATAAAATAAAATTAAAATTAAATGATTTTAGATTAATTTTTTAAAAATTATGAAAATTTTAGAATCAAAATAATGTCAGAGACAAGGGCCTTGGTTGTCGAGATTTTCCTCTTTACATCAGAAAAAGAGAGAACATAACAGGTATTTTGAGGTTCTCTAATGCATGCTTTTACAATTCTGTTTGATCTCTAACTTAAAGGCAGAGGCAAATGGTGCTAACAGTGCAGTCTGTGTGTTTGACAGGACTACTAACCAAGCAGCACCCTTGGGCCTGGCTTTTGGAGAGTGCATTCAAAGTGTCCTCCTGTGCTGAGCTGGGCATGTAGCCTGGAACCTGACAGACATTCTCCTGCTGTGCTCCGGCAAGGTCTTGGCTCAGCACAGACTTGGTCCCCCTCACCCCTTGCCTTCTTCAGAGTCTTCTGTCTTCCATGGTGTTTGCATGAAAAGGAATCATTTCCCCAAACTTTTTGACTCAGGAAATAAGTTCACCTATGAAGACAGATAGTTTTCTGTTTTCAAAAGTTGAATTTTCATCGTATTAAATCAGTAAAGGAACTGTAGTTTGGTGAAAACTGTTTTGAAAATGTTTCCATTTTCTTAACTTTAAGATTTTGGAGACTGGGAAATGGAAAATTTAGTACTTTTTTTTCTCCACTGCTCAAAGATTTAGAAATTATAGCTCTCAAGTAATGCAACAGAATTCTTTTATTTTCTTGGTTTGCTGTTATCCTCTTAAACATCTCCATCTCTATGTCTATCTAATCTACCTATATTTATATCATCTATCTCTCTTTATCTACATTTATGTCTATATACATACATATAAAATCAGAACAAATCTGGGGTGTTAGCTTTATTTTTTTAGTGTGATTTGAGCAGGCTCTCCTTTCCTTTTCTTGCTTCCAATTTGCTACAATCAGACACTTCAAGGAAATCAGATAAAGTAACTGGCTAATTTAGTCAACTTTTCTTTTATGCATAATTCTAAGCAACTTATTTAATTATCTGAGGGTGGATCCAGTCCCTTCTCTAAGAATAAAGTAAAAATACCTTTGTGTTAGCTATATTCTTAATAGCTCAGGAGCCTTTATTACTTATTTCTTGCATTTCAGGCATTTAATTTGATGTCTAGGTAAAAGAAACCTACCTTTACCAACAAGCTACTGCTTTTTATAAGACTGATAAAAGCTGGGCCTAATTATGAAACTTCATTTATTTGAAGACAACTTTACAGGGATTTGTTTTACCTTGTGAAGTAAATTGCTAGCATATAAACCATCACTTCACTTAAATAGAGGTCACTTATCCAGCAGATTAACTCAGACAGAAAAAGTGGGAGGAAGCTAAAAAGTTGGCTAAATAAAATGATAGTAGAGCTTAAGTTTTTAACTCCTAGGAGAAATCCTCTTCTCAGGCAGGGCTGATTTACTCTTGCTCTGTCATTCTTTCTAAAGAGAATTCATCAAGCTTGGTATCTTCTTTCCTGGATTATTGGTAAAAGCACAGTGCTACATGAGATAGGCACAATGAGAACCACCGATAATAACGTCTCTCACTGGACTGAGAAGGGACATAAAATAACAAAAGTGACAGAATTCATAAAGTCAACAGCTAGGGCTCTTTTCTTAGAGGATGCTAGGATTCTGAAGCCTGCAGAAGTCCAAGGCAGTTCCCGTCATCAAGCCATGCGTGTCAATTGACTCGGTGGTTCAGTTTTTGGATAAGGAATTGCACTAGGTAACCTCCAAGGCTCTTTTTTAGCTCTGAAATTCTATGCATGACTCAAGTCATCAAGAAAAAATTAGATTACATTAGATATAGACCTAGGTAAAATAGGTATAATAGGTATAAACTCAGTATACCTATAAGGTATAGGTTTGGAAGATGGGAAGAACCCAAGCCACTGTTCCTATATTACCCAACACCTGATGCGTGGGTGTGGCTGTCTTTCTTGAGGGCCTGCGTTAGGCAGGGGAGAGAACCTGCTGGGTCCGTGGGCAGTCTTTGTCAGAGGACTGGGACCTCCCAGCTCCCTTGAGAGATGGCTTTTCTCCTTACGTATTTTGTTAGTGTCCTTCTGTGCCTCCATTCAGTCTACCTAGTTGGGAGTGTATCTTGTCCCCTGAGGGACAAATCTTAGCCTTCAAACCATTCCCTTAATTCAATAACTGACTCAGGAAAATGCGTAGTAGTTAGGAGCCTCTACTATCCTGAGGTTTTCTAATTTTTTTCATGCTACTTATTTACCTCCTTAGTCTATTTTTCTCTAAATTTGAGCAGCAGAGGGGTGTAATAGTAGGCATTTGTAGGATTTTATCATCTTACTTTTTTTTTTTTTTTAACTCAGTGTTGTTTTTTGCTTGGAGAGGGAGGTAGGGGCAGAGAGCTGTGCAGATGGTGGCTGAATCTTCTATTTCTTTCCTTACCTGTTTCTTAATGTTTAGAACATCAGATTGTACCCATTTCCTTGTTTGGTGAGTGATTTTTTCAGTGATTTTCCCTAGTTCTTGTTTATTTTGTTTGGAAATCAAAAGAGGAAAAATCCCTGGCCCAAATTTACTTTGCCATCTTTATTAGGAAGTCTCCCAGAGTTTTATGTCTAAGATGCAAACATGATTATGTTATGTTTTTTGTTTAGAACTGTCCAGTGTTTCCCATTGATTTGGGATAAAGTTTAAATTACTTCACATGACTTACAGTGCCATAGTCTCCTCCATGATCTGTCTTCTGCTTACCTCTCTATATTATCTCTTGCAAAATTTTCCCTCATAGTCTACATTCTAGCCCTACAGAACTGAGTGATTTTCAGGTTCTGGAATGAAGTGCACTCTCACCTCTGTGTCTTTGCACATGCTCATCTATTGCCTGGTATGTTCTTTCCCTTCCTTTCTCAGCTAATTTCCACCTGCTCTTTAGATCTTACGTGGTATTACCTCTGGGTAAGCACTCATGTGCTCTGTAGCTCCTTGTGGGTACTCACATTGAAGCACCCATCATACTGTTTTCTAATTGCTACTGTGCATCTCTTGTTGGACTGTTAATTTTTTTTGAGGGGGGCAGGAATGACATCTTGTTCACAGCTGAATCAGTAAATCTTTTTTTGAATTAATGAATGTTTCCATTGTGTGTGTATTCCACAGTGCATAGTACAGTACTGGTTATAGAACAGAGAGTTAACAAAACTTACAGATTAATAAATACTTGTTGATCTAACTTGAGTTCTTTGGTTGATTTGCAGTTTTATGTATGGGGAGCTGACTGATAAAGACACAATTGAAAAGGTGCGGCAGACGTTTGAGAACTATGAGATGAATTCCTTTGAAATTTTGATGTACAAGAAGAACAGTGAGTATTCTGACCATTCTGAACTATTTATTTATGTGCTTGGAATAGTAAAATATCTTCTCTTTCTCTGTTGCTGTTTTGATTTTTCTTCTTCCCGTCAGTTAAATGTTGTTACTTGAAGCAATTGTGTAAGTTGGGGAAACAGTATGGACTGATAAGTTAAATTGTTCCTCACATGAATATTTGATGAGGTTCTTGTCACTAACTGAATTAAGACTTCTTGATCTCTCTTTCTGCCAAGAGTTAGTGTTTTTCCTATTGATTTACTTACAGTGAGTTGCTGGCTAAAGGCTGTCATAGACTTTAAACCTTCCTGAGGTGAGGAAAGAGGTGGGACAGAAACCCCATCCAATTCATGTTTTATCTATTGTCCATAACACTTAGCACAGCATGTAACATTACTAGGTACCCAATGAAAAGTTTTCAAATAAAATTTTGTTCTCCTAGTGACCCCAGTTTTCCCTTGGAAACCCTAGTAGCAGCAATGCCTTGTTAGTTTGTATTTCTTTTGGCAGCAATTACTTCCACAAAGTATGTTAATGAAGTATGTAGGTCAATAGCCATATACAAATATAAAATTTTCTTTTCTCATAGGAGGTCTACTGTTGAATGGAGATTAGCTATATCAGAAGTATGGAAAGTGGGGATGTGGCCATAGCAGGGCTGCAGAGGTGTTGAATAGTACTTTGTTTCTGTTTTGCAAACAGTTTTCTTTGTAAAGAATCCTGTTCTTCATATGTAGGATTGACTGATAGTTCAACGGAACATTTCCAGAGTATTCCAAATGATGCATGAGGATAAGTGTTTATTTTGGTGGAGTTCAGGGCTAAGTGATACATTTTGCTCTGAAAACCAGAGGGCACATGTTGCTTTTACCTGGGAGGAGCTGGAACATTTTTCATTCTGGAGCAGGCAACTGAGAGGATGGTTTGTTTGGTGGCCTGTGCAGATGCCAACCTGAGAGTTTAGCTCTGGGCATCAACAAATCCAAGAGGATTTGTCCTGCAGTTTACACACTAGAAATTTTGCCTCACTCCATCTCACTTCCCCTGCAGATAGGCCCAGTTTCTGCCCTCGTTTTTAGCTACAAGAGGACTGAGGTGAAAGATTGTGAATGGTTCCGTGCCAGTCCTTCCGCTGTGGAGAAACACAACTCAAAGTGCCAGTTCTTATCAAGCAGCATGCCAGCAGTGGCCTTCTCATGGGGAAAAGGTGGACTGTACATGGTCTGAGCTCATGGAGTAAAGTAAAGGTTTTCCACATCGACAGCTTTATGTACTGAACTGTGTGACTTTGCCCATGACACAGAACACTATCTGGGTAGGTGTATCAGAAAGATAATGCCTTGCATTTGTATTTTGCTTCAGCGTTTTCAAGTTTCATTAGACTATATATTTAACTTGCCCAAATTCATCTGTACATGTTTGGCACAAAAGGGAGAGAGAGGGAAACCTTATTTAAATTGAGTTAGTGATTTTGCTTACCTCTCTTCAGGTTGCATACACCTCAGGGTGAGCATGAGATGGGAGAGGGGAATCTGCCTGTCCCTCAGCTGCCTCAGAAGCTGAAGGCCTTGTAGTAGGAGCATCTCACTTCCCAGAAAGCAATTCTAGTATTTGAATCTCTGTACTTTAGTTAGACATGCCTCTCTACGAAACCAACTGTGGCATCTGATGTTCTACCAAAGATTCAGCATCTTTTCCCTCACCTATGGTGGGTTTATTGGGATATGTATGTCAATCTCCAAAGTAGCATTCCCAAAGTAGTCAATCTGGGCAGGTGGCTCTATTTATGGGTGATGTTCAAGAGTAATTGTGGTCATTTGCAACTTTCACCTTACCCTTTGACTTTAAAAAAATAAATTCTGTGTCAGTTATGATGCTGTCTATTTTGAAATGCTGATCCTTTAAGCCTTGTGAAATAGGCCTGACTGATGATACTTATCTCCATAGCATAAAGTAGTTAAATTCCTCAGCCAAAGTCATACAGAGCCAGTACTTGCTTCATGGCCATTGTTCCCAGATGGGGACAACTTAACTGTGAGTACCAGGCAGGGCCACCACATATGTTGGGGCAGATGGCACTCTGAAAAGGGATGCCTGACTAAGCCAGTAGGTGGAAACCAGCTTGGGGCTTGCCTGCTGAGCCATCCAGGCACCCTGGCCTGCAACTGCATCTGTGCTGAGGAAGGAGTTTCTCTTTCTAATTTATACAAAGATTTCCAGGTACGATTAGGGGCCCTGTACAAGGCTAGGCCTGCATATGAAACTTGAGGCATGAAATTAAATAAATAATGCAGATACTGTTGATTTCTTCCCAGGAACCTGTTCATTGCCTCCAACCTGCAAAACTGCCCTCTTCTGAGAAATATAGAAACTTTAAATTATTTATTAAGTCTGGGCATTGTACTGCTGCACTGAATTTTATGCCTTTTTCAATAACCTTTTATTGACGATCTACTCTATGTCAGACAGTGGGCATCCTGTTAGGGATATGATTATGAAAATACATTCACAGATCCTGTGCCTATAGAGATTATTGCATCTACAGAGCTATATGTGCTTTGACGGTAACATCACATAGGTGGGTCACTTAACTCCAACTTAGGTCAGGGAAGGAAGTCTTCCTGGCAGTCATGAAATCCATGCTGAAACTGAAGAATAGGTAGGAATTAAGCAAAGAAAGGGCAAAGAGTATTCAAGGCTGATGAAATACACGTGGAGAGGGCAACAGGGGAGAGAGGCATAAAGCTACTTCTCAAACTTTCACATACATAGGAAATCACCTGGGAATCAGTAGGGAAAGGGCCTTAGATTCTGCTCTCCACTGATGCCCATGCTGCTGCTCCACATAGCACACTACTGAGTAGCAAGGACAGAAAGCAGCTATAGTGAAGACTGACTTCCATGAGGACGGGTGTATGTATGTCTTTCTTGACTGTATCCTCTGCACCCAGTACAGTGCCTGACATTTGGAAAGCGCTCAGCCAAAGCTTATGGAGTAATTAAATATATAAATAAGTGAGTGGTAACTGATAAAACGGGAAATTACGAAGGATCAGTAATATAGCCATGTTAAAGAGTTTAGAATTTGTCTTAGTGGTGGTGGGGATGGACATTGGGGGAAAGGGATGCTGTCATTTTTAAAATTTAACTTATTTTATTAAAGAAGTTGTAGGTTTACAGAAAAATAATGCAGAAAGAACAGAGTTCCCATATACCCCCCTTACACACACAATTTTCTCAATTATTAACACTTTGTATTACCATGGTACCTTTGTTACAATGGATGACCCAGTAGTATTATAGTAGTAACTATAGTACATGGTCTATAGTTCATGGCTTGTTTTGTGCAGTTCAATGGTTTTTAAAACTTTTTATTCTGGTAAAATATACGCAAATCTAAAATTTCCCATTTTAACCACATTCAAATATACAATTCAGTGGTGTTAATTGCATTCACAGCATTATCATTGTAGGGTTTTAAACAGGGTAATTATATAATCAGATTTGCCTTTTAGAAAGATGGCTCTAACTAGAGTGCAGAGATGGAAGGAACGTCGGGAGACTGAAGGTGGAGGGCCAGTTAGGAATCATCCGGGTAACAAGATGATTGTGGCACAGTCAGAAGAAAAGGTAGTTGAAATGGAAAGATGCCCACACTTGGGATGTTTAGAGACAGACTCTAAGGCAGAAGTGAGAGGAGGCTAAGCGTAGGGACTTTCTCAGCGATGTCCACGGATTGGCTCTTCCCCAAAGCGCCAGGCGGCGTCCAGGAAGTAGGAAGAGCAGCATTTCCGGTCAAGATCTCCTCAGCGGGACAGAAGCTGAAACCGCGCTAGTGAGGAGGCTCTCAACGAATGTTTGTGGACGGACTTTGAGAGGAACTTGATACTTAGCAAGAAACAGAGGAGTGAAACAAAATCATGTGATTCAAACTGAGGGCCTTGAAGCAGAGGAGTGAGCAGAGCGCGGGACCCAAGGAGGAGCGGCCTATCAATGGGAATTGATGGGAGGGGAGGAAGGAGGGTGCCATGATTCTCTCAGCCCTCAGTGGAGGTAGTTTGCTTCTGCATTCAAATTTGTGATTCAGTAGAGTGAAACTTCCAGCGTTTTAAGGCAACGTAGAGTCCCAAGAGAGAAACGTTATACCTGTTGAGATTTAAAAGAGTGAGTTGTCATTATCTAAATGAACCTTTACTTTTTTTTCACTGGTTCTTAAATTAATGTATTTTTATTATGACAAATACATGAAGTTATGAAGAAGAAAAAAATTCCAAGACTCAAAGAAATACTATTAACTTTTGATATGTTTCCTTCTAATTTCTGCCTGTTGCCATTTGATACAGACGTTGAAATTTTGACATACATACAAGTTTTAGTGATACTTTGAAAATCTTTTATCATAAGATAGCTCCAATATTAAAATTCCTCAAACATATACTTTAGAAAGTATTTTATTATCTCTTTTTGTATTGTTGGGTATTTATGAGGTTCTAAATTTTCTGAGTCAGGTATCTTTGTGCACAAAATATTGTCGACATTTTGAACTGTTTCCTAGAAGTTTAGAATTGCTGTGTCAAAGAATGTGAACTAGGTTCCTGAGACATTTTGCCAAGTAGTGTTCCAGAAGAATTGAACCCACTTCCAAGTTCACCTGTAGAATGTGAGTGTCTGACTCACTGTACCTCACCAGCAAAGAATAGTGTAATTTTTAAATTATTGGATTGCCTACAATTAAATTATTTTTGCTTAATGAATATTTGTTGAATACTAGTGAGATGAAGTTGTTTCTCCCTATTTATTGTCTGTTTAAAATTCCCTCTTTTTATATGAATTGTTTGTTCAGATTCTTTGTCCATATATTTTATTTAATTCTGGTGGTTTTCTTATTGAGTTTTTTATAAGCTTGTAATGAATTGTTTTCATTTGAATCACCCCCCCTCATTATTTAGTATTTGCAAGGACATCTTTGTAGAAAGTATCTTTTATTGTTAAGTGTTAATGTTTTTTCCTATCTTTTGGGTAGGAAATTTGGAAGGAATTGGCAGGAGGCTTTATGGTGTTTTGGAATGAGTGTGTGGGATACAGTTACTTACCATGATGGACAGATTATTGAAAAGGTTTCTTTTTTTCTGTTGACCAGTCTGACAACCTGGACATTTAGAAGTACTATATATTTTATATTGTTACTTATCTCATACTCAGTATGCTATTTAACATTTTTACATCAATGGCAGTCATCAGTAACTAACATATCCAGTGAATATTTACTTGCTCATTCTTGTGCTAGTCAATTGGCTTTTCTTTTTTCAAGCACGAAAATCTACAAGGATTAGCCCTATGTAAAAGCAGTTCACCCTTTGTATAGCACTTCCTTTGTCTCATGCCTTTTGTTGTGGCTTGTGGCCAAGTTGTTTGGGAGATCTGGATTGGCTTTCTCATCAGAGAAACCCGGGGAAAGGCATCTTACAGTGGTTCTGCTGAGCCATCAAGGAGAAGCTGCAGACCACATACTTATTGATTATCAACTGTATGTAGGCTTGGCACTGGACTGGATCCTGGGGTCATAGAGATACGAACACAAGAAACTGACCCTGCCTTTGAGGAGGATACAGTCCAGTAGTGGTGACAAATCTAATAAGTAAAACAATAGTATGTTGTCTGTTTGTCCATGGACTCTCTTTTACTTATTTATTGTTTGGAGCTGCTTAGATGTGATACAGGGTACTGATCTTATATCATACACAAATTGAAAAATATTTTTCCTATCTTTGTAATTTTGTTTTTATCCTTTTTAAAAAAATTTAGAGACTTTTTAACCATATAGAAGGGAAAATTTTGTTGGTGTTTCCCTTTGTAGTTTCTGAGCTTTATATAATGTTTAGGAAACACTTCTAAACTTAAATAAAAAAATAATCTCCCTTTTTCCTTTTTGTACTTTCATAATTCAGTGTTAGACTATTTAGAACATTAAGCCATTTGGAATTTGTTTTTATATATTATATGAGGTAACAGTTTTTCACATTGCTTATATAATGTCCCAGCACTATCTATGAAATACTCCAGCTCTTCCCTTTTGATTTGAAATGCCCTCTTGTTCTATGCTAAATTCCCACACATCGACAGGCTTACTTCTTTCCGGTTCTTTTCCAGGAATCCTTTTGCAATTTACTAGTTATATGAGCTTGGTTAAGATCTTCCCTTCTTGGTTTCCTCTTCTTTAAAATGGGGATAATATCATAGTACCATCCAACCTCATAGAGGTTGTGAGACAACTGGCCCATTGTAGGCACTCAATAAATGATACTATTTCCATTGTTGTTTTGGGGCCAGCACCAATAACTCTTAAATACTGTAGTTTCATAGGTTGTCCCTGTCATCGTTTTTCTTTTTGAAAATTTTAAGTTCCTTGGCCATTCTTATACCTTTTTTTAAAATTTGAATTGAATTTCAACTTATCATGTTCCAAGGGAAAAAAGGGAACAATTGAGATTGATTGAAATTCCATTAAGTTTATATATTAGATGGGGAAGTTTGACGTCTTTACAGAATTGAATTTTCTCATCTACAAATAATGTAACTCTCCATTTATTTAGGTTTTGTTTTATGCCTTTCAATAAAATTGTAATTATGTTGAGGCTTAAGCATTGATTTTTTTCAGCTTTCCTTTTGTGATTGAGACTGGCTCTTATCCCTCAGAACAATTGGAGACAGCTTCAGAGATTCATTAAACACCTTGAGATACATTCTCTTTTTAAATCATCTAAACATCCCTCTGAGTGAGATTCATCATTTCAGTTTTACAGGTGAGGAATTTAAAGTTAAAAAGAAGGGAGAAAGGAAAGTAATAGTTTTAAACATCTATGTAACAGATGTGTTCATTTTTACTAAATCCAAAGTAGGTCTATTATCTCCATTTTATGAATGAGGAAACTGATGCTACGAAAAGTTAAAGTGTCATGGCCAAGACACACAATGAATGGAGAGACAAGGCTCAAACCCAGGGTTTGGGATTCCAAATCAGATGTCTTACTGGCCAGTGCCCACCACTCCTACCTTGTGCTATCTCGTCCGCTCTGCACTTGTCATTTGTCTTTGTTTAGTTGTCCCCAGACCAACCAGTTTGTTTCCTGGCACAGGCCAATACTACCTAGTCTATTTTTTGGAAGTATTGGAATGCCCAGCACAATGCAGTCATTCCCAAGAGTCAAAACACAGTGGCTTAATCAATTCTGTTGCTGTTGAATGTGGTCTGGATACCCGGCTGGCTGGTTACAGTGAGACCCAGGGTAAGAGGAAGATGGATGGAGGCCAAAGATTTTCTCATACACCTGAGTCGTGCTGTTTTATTACCTGGATGTCAGGGTTGAGGAATGCCAAAGTCAAGTTAGGTTGTCTGGTTCATTACAATATGACCCAAAAGAGCTCCATAAGGGATAAGAATCAGAGAGGAGAGCAGGGGTCTGACCTGGAACTGTCCTCCCAGTGGACATCTTCAGCCAGGAAAGAGCCTCTCTTCCAGCAATGGCCTTTGCCATCAGTCAGGTTGTCAGATGCTATGTTTTTCCTGGGGTTGTGCATCAGTCTTCCTTTAACAGAGGATTTATCATTGACCCTGTGTCCTTTTCACAGACACAAGGATATCAAATGCTTGCTTTTCTATAGCAGCCACTTGGATGAGGAGACAGAAGTTTCTTTCCCCACTTTCTGATTGTGTGTGTGTGTGACTGAGTGTGACTGTTTGTGCATTCATTGCCTCCTTTGTATCTTAATGGAATGGATCCTGCTACAGAATTTGAGCCCTGAGAAAGACTAATTGAGGTCATCTGGGCCAGCCTCTGCCTCTAGGCAGTTGGATATCTGAATAGAGTCAAAGGGCTCTTGAGGAGCCTTTGGGGCTTCCAGAGCAATGAACAGAAGACTGGATGGGTGGGGCTCTGTGTTCTAGATGGTCCACATTCAATTCAAGCAACTGTTTCCTGTACTGAGACTCCAAGTAATATTTCATTAGATTAAAAATGCTTTGCTCTTAAGAGGGAAAGGTTGAAATCACTCCTCTATGCTATCTTGGAGGGACTCATGTTATCTTCTGGAAGAAGATCCATTTGATCTATTTGCTGCCTGTTTGTACATTTTTTGGGTAGTGAAGTGTATGAATAAGTAGTATAGCTAAATCTGAAAACTAGTTATTGTCACCTTAGAATGGCTAATCCTAATGTTAATCAGAGATATCTATCTGGATGTGTTACAGACATAAAGACCCAAATGGCCTCTTGGGGATTTATTTTCATCTCCAAGATTGAGTAAGTTGTTTATATGTTATCTCGTAAAATAAAATAATAGGTGTAAAATGCTGTGCACAGTGCTAGATACCTAGGCGGTTTCTTTAATACTTACAATGTGGGGAAGTATTTACTGTATTTTAATTTTAAGGTGTTTATAAGGCAGCATGTAAAGTATTATCTCAATTATTGCAAAACTCAACAAACATTTACTAAGTTCTTATATTCCAGGTGCTGTTTTAGGAACTGGAGAAATAAGAACTAGGTAGAGTAGAACATACCATTGCTTTGTGTCTCAGTTAATTTTGTATCACAAAACAGATTGGTGCTTCTTGTTGTGATGTTCTCTATGGATAGAAAACATTTTCTTATTTTACCAAATTATTTTTGGAAGCTAGAGATTGACTTTGTGGAGATATTTGGCCATAGAACCCGAGTGAGTGGCCCTCCTCTGAGGAGTTATTCAGATGAGCCCTGACTTCCTTCTCCTTCTGTGAATTATGGCAGTGCTTAAGAAAAGCTCATTTATCCCATTTATCTAGCTGAGGAACAGGACTAGAAGTCAAAACGCATTCATTGAGCTTCCTAAGGCTCTGATGTGATAGCATCCCAAACCCTCTTGGAATCATCCTCTTTCTGGGGAGCCTCTGCTGGGAGAATCATTATGGGGATCCTTTTTCTTCTCCAAAATCTTATCATATGCCATTGTATTGGACCCTTTGGATTTTTATGTTGGGGAGAGGAACTTAGAGATGTAGTTTCTGGCCCATGCTACACTGAACATGTGAGCCAAATTTGTTAGATTCCCAAAATGGATTTTGACATAGGGGCCCTTTAGCAATGGACAGAGCAATGGACATTCCTTTAGCAATGGAAATTTGAGTTTACGTCATCTTCCAGTCATGGTTGGCAGTGCCCATCTTGACCCCTAACTCTGTACTTGCCCACTCTATGGTCCAAGGTAAGTATTCAGGTCTCTGTATCTTAGTTTCTTCCATAAAGTTAGGAGGGATTTTCAACCATTTTCTAATAGTTTTACAAGGGTTAAGAGGGTTGTACTTAGAAAATTATTTGAATGGAAGAAAACTCCCACTGAGTAGTTAACTGTGAAGGTTTTTATTCTAGCAAGAAAATAAATTAATGGTGCAATACCCTGGCACCTGAAGGAATGAGACCATTTAAAAAAATGAATTAATATTTGTGCCTATTCATTCCCAAGTCTTTGCTTCCATAGCCCCTCAAACGAGAAACGCAAATTACTGACCAACCTTTTGATATTCCTTTCAGGAACACCTGTGTGGTTCTTTGTGAAAATTGCTCCAATTCGAAACGAACAGGATAAAGTGGTTTTATTTCTTTGCACTTTCAGTGACATAACAGCTTTCAAACAGCCAATTGAGGATGATTCATGTAAAGGTTTGTAATTCTGATTTGTGCAAATACATTTATGCTTTTTTTGCCTTTAGTGTGGCTCTCATTACAGAAAATCTGAGGTTGTCAAGGCAATCTCTGCACAAAGATCAAGATTTAAACTTTAATTTATGTTGGGTTAAAGTATTATGTCATTCTGGAATGTATTGGGGGAGGAAACAGGGAGGAAAAAAATGGCCACATTCTCACATCCATCTTATTTATATGTTAGCTTCCTTAGATTTGACTGAGTTCTAACATTTCAAGATAGGTAAAGAACTCTGCCTCTATTGTTGATTAAGTCTGTGGTTAGTTAATTGATTTGGAACATGGTTTTAATGAGGCCACTGTCTTGAGTAATATTTCTATGTAGATCATTTGATTAGTTCTGTAACCACAGATTTTATTGCTCTTTTCAGCCATATCATATGTATGTATTATTGGAATAACACTGGGGACCTAGAAAAGAAGGTGGCCCAGGATGTCTGGTTCAAGTATACTCCTTAGGAGATCTAGCTCATGGGGATACATGATGGATGGCTTGTTATTCACAGAGGCTTGGAATTAGGGAGTGTCACATCACTACTTTCATGTGTTTTACCATAGCTTATGCCCAAGATAAACAGGAGGCTAGGAGATATTCCATGCTGCATTGCTACCTGGCTCTTTTCCAGCTCTTCCTGAGAACTCTGCACGTTTTGGTTTCCTGACATACAGTAGAGAGATGAGATTGGAGTCCAAGGGAGATTCAAACTGGGGCATATTATTCTTAATGTTGCAAAAGTTCGATTGTTAAATGGGTATTAGAGGAAGAAATAAAAAGCATCTTGTGGATGCTCTGCCAGGGGCTGTGTACTCTGAGGGTACTTAAAATCTCTAGCACATTTAGACACTCACATTAATGGGGTTCAGACCACAACACTGTGTATACTATTATGTCCTAATTTTTTTAAACTGACAGCTCAATAAATCTATTTCAGCCATCCTTTTTGTTTCAAGGCTACAGCAGATGCAAAGTTTCTCAGTGTCTCAGCTTTGCTGAAGTCTCCTGTTCCCCTGTAATTGCCTCATTTCTAGTTTTTGATTTGGGGATTGCTCAGTGGAATAGGTATTACATGCTGATAGACTCACTCATGATTAAGTGTCATATTGTTACCGTAGAGAATGATTGTTGATTTTTGAACTCAACAAATGCATGAATGATATTTTCAGGGAAATAAAACATCTTGATAACGCATTTTTGCAAGTTTTCTCTCAAAAATTTAAAATATATTATTTGACTGAGTTAGATCATTTTCTTCTCATCACCAGTGTAAAGTTTTTAGGGGACACACAAGTATTGCTTAGTTGGAAAGGCATGCCCAGCACAAAATGCTACTTAATTGGCAGCAAGTGTCTGCACGTGATTCTCATAAAACCCGAAAGAAGAGATAAATTGGAGTGATTTGTGAGACTTATTTATACTTATTTGCTAGGAATAAAATGCTCCACGTCATTTAACCTGCCTCGGTGATACATTTCCTTGCTAGTAAGAGTTTTGGTGCATGCACGCTTGCATGCACACACACATAGTCCCAGTTAGCCAAGGGAAGCAGGTAAAAATTCTCTGTCAGTGAAATAAATAGGAGTGACCAATAGCTTGATTTGTAACAATTTTTAAAAATTCCTGAACATTATCCCTCAATATAGAAATGTTGCCAGTGAACCATGCTTAATGTCTCCTCAAAGACACTACTTTATTAGCCTCTCCTTTTCAAATACTGTGGCAGATATGTTCAGTCCCTCCCGCTTGTCATGTCACTGTGCCCCTGGCCCACTTTGACTTGGTGGTCTGCTTAGGACAAAGTCAAATTTTATGTTAGTCTTTTTATGATGGAAAAGCATGATAAATTTTAGGACTTGTTAGTTTTAAGTCTGCAAATTGCAGTTCTGGCTGCAAGGATTGAATCTTGATGGAAAATATGCTGCCATGCATCTGGATTGTTCTCCTGTCTTGACATTTCTTCTTGGAAAGCTGTCACCAGCTTGTTTCCAGCAGACCCAGCTGAGTTTTCAGTACAGCACTTCAGCCTGCATTGAGAATAAGAGTCTTGCTGACCAGGCTTCTTTAGAATTCACTTTTGAGGTAGGATGGAAGGGTGGATAATCCAGAAACCTCAGAAAATCTCCAGGTAATTGCTCTTTCCTAATCAGATTAATATTTTAAGTTGATTATGTTCAGATTGTCTTTAAAATGACTTTGATTTCCCTGATCCTGTAGTGACTAATTTTGGGGCTTGGGGTGGAGTGGGATGCATCCTAATAGTGTTGAGAGAAGCCAGTTTATGCCTAACATTTTCTCACAAGCAACCCACAAAAGGGTATACAAGTGGGGATCATTGATAATGGACCATGTTTATGTCTGATACAAAGTAACTTCCCTTTCTGCCCAGACCTCCAGGCAAGCCGGTGGACCCTGGGAATGCTTGCTGAGCCCCTTCTTTCGTTTAGAGCATCAGTTCTTCATGATCCTTTTTGAGAATTATCCAGGTCTCTGACTTTTCCTCATCTTCTCTTTCCTGTCCACCTTTTGGCTAATTTTCCCTTACTCTCTGATAAATAGTTCCCACAGAGGGCATGGAGCAGGGAATGAAAGTTGAACTAGATTTGCTATTTGGTAACTGCTGTGTGTGTGCATGCGCGCGCGTGTGTGTGTTTAAAGGTTGAATGAGAGAGTAGGTGGGAATTCTTGGCTAAAATGAGAATCTGTGATGCTCCAGGGGTTTCATTTGTTATTTCTCTCTTTCTCTTCTGTTATTATGGATAATTGGTTGTAGGCTGCAGGATATTTTTCTCTGTCCCATTCTCCCTTTGGTACCAGTAGGCTTAGGCAAGTAGATAGAGAAGAATTAGATTGCAAGGCTCAGTATACTTTCTAAATTGCTCACCAGAGTATGCATCGCCCTCTTGTTTTCTTTCTTTCTTCACTGAATAATCTCGGATTAAAGGGGAAAACTCATTTTCAAAGATCAGTGAATTTATTTCTAAATTTAGAGTTAAATTTAACCCAATGCAAACAATGAGGGGAATGTAAAACTCAAGGGGAGATTTTTAAGAGTCAAGGGATTAGAATATTCACTGTTGAGGGCTCTGACAAACTGTTTTAATTGCTGACCTTTTTCCATGTTCTTCATGTGGTGTATTTATGAACAGAATAATGGATATAATCCACAGGCCCCTCCTCTCTTTCCAGTATTAATATCTTACCTCTGTGCTCTTAGTATGATGGAAAGGTGATGTTTTAGTGACTACTATGTGAAGAAATCATCTTGTGTTTTTGATTATTTGTACATTGTTAGGGAAGAGGTCTTGGGAGGAAGACTTGAGGACCCTTAGACAGTGGTTCACACTGATTTCCCATCCTGGTCCCCTGTGTCCGTTATTCCCTGTTGGGTTGTGACTCTACATTTCAGAACAAGGCTGGTCTCAGTTTCCCCTCCAGGGGAAGGATATCCTACAAGAGCCTGCTGTGACCTCTAAGTGACTGGGCATGCTTTCCTGGGGAGGAGGCCTATAGACCTGACTTTATATGGTATCCCTGGACTCAGAGGAGTTGGAATTCCAGCTCATCCCAGAACCATCTGTTCTGGCCTCAAGAGAGTACAGGGCTGTGTGGGCTAAAGCAGTCTAGTATGTGTGAGTGTGTGAGTGTGTATGTGTCTGTGTATGGTGTCACTCAAGTTGAAATCCAGTAGTCACTGTGGGGTCAAGAAGGGGGAAGCAATTGTCTTTACTGAGAATGGAGAAAGGACCCCAAATACTTTTCAGCTGATTGATAAATTGCACATTCTAACTGTCTACTCTGTTCCCCTCCTTTTGTCCTTCTTTACTTTTCAGTCTTTTCCTTTCTCTACTTCCCACCCCTCTCAGTTTTCCTGATGAGTGATGCTTTTGTTCTTCCCATGGCTCACAAAGCCTTGTCTATGCCTGCCTTGCTGGCGATGTTTGTGACTGAGCATATGTTATGTCCACAATAATCCATCCCTATCTCATATTATCATCACTTAGTTGTACAATCCTCATCGCTCTCCATTTTAAATAATTCTCATGACCCAAAACATTTCGTAGCTCTTGTCAGCCCTTAATTTTTGTCCCTAGTATTTGTTTAGTACTAGTATGGTTTTCCTATTAATTCTAATCCCTAGTATGCAATATGTAGATTTTTCCCATATACCCTTCTGTTGTCAACTCTCTGTGCTAGTGTCATATCTTAGAAGTATATCATGGAAGCTCCTATCTGTATTTGCGGTGCTGATCTGTGGGAAACATGCCTTTACAACCCCTTTCAATCCTATTTGCCTTTAGTACAGCTGTGATACTTATAATCTCATTAACAAATAATCGTCACCCCTATGCTTTTCTTTTGAGATTTTATATCTTTTGGAAGCCCAGATAGAAGAGCAATGAGAGAAGAAAATATTTGTTTCTGTCCAATGTTTATTTAACGCACATTTTTAGGGTTTGTTTTGGGTGTTTGGTTTTATGCTAAGTGTTGAACATAAGGAAATGTCTGAGGTAGACCTCTGCTCTTTAAATGTCCAGCGGTGGGAGTGGACAAACAGGTAAACAAATAGCAACAAAGCATAAATAATTCTAATAAAAGTGTGCCTACAGCACAGTCGGGGTACACTGGAGGGAGTTGGCAGTTCAGCTGAGGGTAGGCGGTATTGGGAAAAGGCTTCCTTGAAGGAGGAGGGTTACACCAGCTACCTTATTTTACTGTGGAAAATGACCATTTGACTTCCCCTGAGTGAGGTCATCTTGAGCTAGGTTCTTATTGGAGTGTCCCCTCCCATTTGGCCTTTTGGACAACAGAACATTCAGTTTTTCCAGGAATGTTTCCCCTGATAGGTAGCTCTGAAATAAAGGACATTGTTGGTCCAAGTCAGTGTTTCTCTCCTGTGCTTTTGATCTCAATGAATGGCTGTCTCCCTGGTTACCCAAACCGAGAACCTGGGTGTTACCTGGATTGCCTCTTCTCTCTCTCTACAGCTATTGTTCACCAAGTCTTGTTGATTTTTACTCTGTAGCTGACCTTGTCTAGTGGCCCAGGCCACAGCATTGGTCCAGGCTGGGGTTTTGCAACAAACTGCTACTTGTCTTACTGGTTTTTATCTATCTACCTTATATTTCACTCCACTAACCACACTGCAGCTCTGTTCTTATAAATTGAAAGTAGCTTTATGTATCTCCCTCCCCACCATATTTAAACTCCTACACTGGTTCCCCATGGGTCTCAGGGTGATGTTCAGAGTTCTTAACTTACTGTTTAAGTTCTTCTGTATCTGGTTCCTGACAACCTCTGTAGTGCCATCTGAAGTCACTCTCTGCATCTTCCTCCCCACTCCCCTGCAAACCAGGTACGATTCATCCAGCCATTTAGAATTTCTTGTTTTTCACTGACATATTCCCATTTTATAATTTTCTGCCTTTGTAGGTGTTGTTCCTTCTGTGTGGAACATCCTTCCTTTCCTTCTTGGGTCCAGCTAACTCCTACTTATCTTTCAAAAAATTTCTCAGGTATTACCTCCTTCGGGAAACCTTCCTTGACTTCCTAGCCTTTTCTAGACAGTCATGGCCATAGCATCCTGTACTTTTCTCTGCCATGGGACTTAGCTTACTCCATCATGATTTTTCATTTACTTGTTGGTTTTCTCTACTAGAGAGCATAGCATATTCTCTGAGGCCAGGACTTGGTCTTTTTTATCTCAGTCTCTCCAATACCTAGCACTGTGCCTGGTATATAGTAGTTATGTTTAGAGAATGAACAAATGAATGAACATATTCTTTCATCTGGTATCTTAGTTTCCTAGGGCTGCCATAATAAAGTACCACAAATCAGGTGGCTTAAAACAGAAATTTATTCTGTTATAGTTGTGGAGGCACATTTATCAGATGTCAGAAGGGGCATGTTTCCTTTTAAATCCTTAGGGGAGAACCTATTCCATGCCTCTCTCTTGGCTTCTGGAGGTGACTTGCCAGCATTCCATGGCATTCTGTCCCTCAGTTGTCTTGTGACATTCTCGCCTCCATTTTTCTGCGACTAATTTTCTCTTATAAAAACACCAGTCATACTGGTTTATTGACCACTCCAATCCAGTTTGGCTTCATCTTAAACAATCACATCTTTAAAAATTGTATTTCCAAATAAGGTGACTTTCATGGGACCAGAGATTAGGACTTGAATATATCTTTTTGGGGAACACAGTTCATGTCACAACGTCTGGCTAGACATGATTCCTGTTATAAAGTATCTATAATCCAGAGAGGTAAACGTGGTGGTGGAAACTTGGGAAATAATTTATTTCCTTCCTTCAGAATAGGCAGAGTCTGCCCATCTTGGTGTAATGGGGAATTTCACACTGCCTGTCCACTACCTACTGGCCTTCCCATACCTTCCACTCAGCCAGCTGAGAGCCAGCTCCTTGAAGAGCCACATTCTGGGAAAGAGAATCAAGTCAAGCCTAGGAAATGCTAAGGGGCCTTTCTTTTCATCCTTTTATACTGTATCAGCTAATTACCCAGGGCTCTGTGCTCCTTGTCAGGCAGGGTCTGTGGTGTCTGCCCTACCACCTTCTTCTCACCATTGCCCCCAGAGTATGGGGTGGTGGTGGTAGGGAACTGATGCAGAGCTGTTGGTGATGTCTGAATGCACAACTCTTTTCTCCCTGAAAAATATGCTTTCTGATTTTCTTGACAAGCTTTGTAGAATTCAATTCCAGCTTTGTTTTGAGCTGAAGCAGAGCCTGATACTGAAAGAGACTTTACAGAATTCTAGTCTGTAGTTCCATAAGAATGTTCCAGTGAGCACATTCATAAATGATACATTCAGAGGAGAAGCCAAAGACCTCTGCAGAGGCTGTGCTATCTCCTCTTGTTAACATTAATGGGATCCCCACAGCCAGACCACCACATGGCTCCTTTCAAGCCAACTTCAGCAGTCTCGTTTTTCTGCTTAATGGCATTGGGATGGATGAAAGCACCACTACCTTTTACTAAATTCCAGAAAAATGAATGGGATTTAAAAAAAGAATGAAAAAAATGTAACTGATTTTCTGTTCTTGCTGTGTTGACAAAAATTTAGAAGACCATTCTTTTGCTTAACTCTATTGATCTCTGAATTCTAAGTCTATCTTGGAAAGGTGCTCCAGGGTAAAATTTGGCACATGAGATTGATGCTGCAAGGCACTGAGTACTTGTAAACTCTAAAGGACAAAAAAATAAAACTGTCTAGTCCTACTTTTAGCTGTCATGTAAAAATAGTTGTGTGCTCTGGTTGTTTACTGAACAAATCCAGAGATAAGGTCTTCGAAGCTCCTGAACCCTATGCTTGGTCCTGAGAGCCTTTACAGGCTACTAGAGGTCTCATGGGACAACTGCGATTGTCATAATCTTGATGCAGATGGGCTGTTGGATATCAGAATGGATGATTGTCTTTGAGGGCCTTTAAAAGCAATAAAGATCATGCATGTATCTTAGATTCATGAGTTTGGAATGAGCAGATGGGAAAAAGACCAGTGTTTTACCTTTCCTGGAGGAACTAGTCCAATGGGTCAAGGGAAGCCTCGAGACAGACTCTCTGTTTTTGAGCAGAGTATTTTAATTTCCATTTTGCAGATGAAAGTTGAGGCCCAGAACAGTAAACAACTTGTGGACAATAACAAAACAAGCTGGAGGCAGAGATGGGATTTGTATCTAGATTTCTTTATTCCAAGTTTGGTACCAGGCTCTCAGAGCTTCTCATTCAAAGAGGACCTGTCACCAACCACCTTTTTCCCCATGCCAGAGTAGGATAAAGTTTGCTGGTGCTTTCTCACCATCTACCTGGGGGTTGAATTCATTTCTTATTCCACTGGTCTTGGAGAACGTAATGCTTGGAATGGTTACTTGACAAACTTGTCCATTTAAAACTTGATTCCTGCAAGATCAGACAGCATGGGGACTGGGAACAGCCTAAGCCAAGTCAGCAAGTCAGAGAAACGTTTTATTTCTTGTTATTGTTTGGCAGAAAAGCTTTGGGCCAGAGTGAGGAGATCTGGGTCCTAGACCCTTTCCAATTGTCTAGACTCTGTGTGCCTCAGATTTCCTGTTTGTAAATGGTACTAATACCTGCATACTTAAAGCTATGATTAGGATAATGTGGAGCACATGGGAAAAGTAAATTGCAGTACACATTTGGATGAGTCAAGGTGTGTTTCTAAGTAGTGAGCCTTGATTGTGGGGATGCAGGTGAATAACAGGAGCTCAGGGACAATGGGGATATCTGTTTTGGACTTTTACGAAGTAAATGTCTGTTCTCCTTTGAGATGTGGTTGAATCTGCCTTTTCTCTCTTCCACATGCTCCAGGCTGGGGCAAGTTTGCACGGCTGACCAGAGCACTGACCAGCAGCAGGGGCGTCCTGCAGCAGCTGGCTCCCAGTGTGCAAAAAGGCGAGAACGTCCACAAACACTCCCGTCTGGCAGAGGTAAGGTCAAGGAATGAGCTTATCTTAAGACTCACTTCTCAGGGTAGATTGGCTGAGAAAATGGTACAAAGCTAGTGTGCTGATGCGGAGCAGACCTTCAAGACCTCCTAGCCTACACACTAAACTGAGCTGTACACCAAGATGTGTGAGTTTGAGTAAGTGACCTAATTCCTTAAAGCTTTGTACTCTCCCATTTGTTAAATAGGTCCAGAAATAGCTTGATTCCAACTTGATGGAGATTATAGTCATGAATTATCTCTTTTTTGGGGGGTGGGGTGGGGAGGATAGAAGTACTATATACATGAAAGAGTTTTTAGCATGAACAATTTCGTTATTTGATAAATACATCCTATTATAGGAAAAGAAGATTTAGGAAGCCAAAAGAAGGAAATAAAAATCATCTGTAATCCTACCAACCAGATAGCAATGATATGTTTTTTGCATGTATTCCTAACTCTTTTCTTTGACACTATCCTATTTCCTCAAGCCTAAGTAATACATTTTTTCACATACTAATGTTTATTAATTTGAGTTGCATCTAATAATTCCTGTGCTCGTTTAATGTGGCTGTGTTGCCTTTTCTTTACTTAGTATAATTGTGCACATCTTTCCAGGTTAATAAATATACTTAAAATTATTGTTGATAATGTTAGTTGTAAGTAAAATTTGTATGGTGATGTTCTCTTTTGCTGGGTCAAATGAGAGGCTGGAAAACTTGGACAAAGTTTTTTTTACGAGGCTTAGTGCACCCAAATCCAAGCTATCCATTTTTGGATAGCTCTTCATTTTTTCAACCAGAGCTAGGTGAGACTCAAAAAACTGGGTGGAACCACACAGGAAACCTTCACCTCACCCAAATGACATCATAAGTTCTCCCTTTGCCCGGTGGTGGCCAGTCAGCTTTCAATTCATGCTCTGATGGTGCCACCCTTCTGCCCAGCTTCCAGACACCTCAGGGAGAAACTCCTAGCATGGTGCAGCTCACAGTGGGTGCTCTTGTACATGTGTGCCAGCTGTTAAATGAATTAAATACAGAAGGCCTTCCTGTATCAGCCAGAAGTTTTGCCAGTAGTGGGGGTAGGCAGTGTTCATTTGCATCATGCCAGAGACTGAGAGACCTTTGGATGATGGCAGCATCATTTTTTGTCATGATGTGGGCTCAGCTTATGATAGAAGGCTTTCAGCTTACAGCCTACACTTTCCCTGCTTCTTCTGGTCAGTAAAGTATCCTCTCCTTCTACCACTCTCCCCCTTTCTCACTCTTATCCAACCACACGGGCTTCCCTGCTGTTCCTTGTACATCCAGGCTTGCTCTTCCCACAGATATCTGCATGGCTCACTCCTTCACCAACTGCAAGTCCTTGTTCAAATGTCATTTCTCTCTGCAGCTATGAATATCAGTCAGAAGTCAGGGTTCTACCAGAGAACCAGTGAAATATATATGAAAAGGGATTTTTTTTTGCAAGGAATTGGCTTATATGACTGTGGGGTCTGGCTAGGCAAGTCCAAACTCTGTAAGGCAGTCAGGCAGGCAGGTAGGCAGGAAACTCTCTGGCAGGAGTTGATGCTTCAGCAAGTAGAATTTTTTCTTTCTCAGGGAAACTTCAGTTTTGCTCTCAGGGCAACTTCATTTTTGCTCTCAGGGCCTTTCAGCTGATTGAATGAGACCGCCCAATTATCAAGGATAATCTGCTTTACTTAAAATCAACTGATTATAGATTTAATCATAACTACAAAGTATCTTCATGGTAACACCTAGGTTAATGTTCTATTAAATAACTGGGTACTGTAGCCTAGCCAAGTTGAGACAGAAAGCTAACCATCACAGTCCACCCGTTGTCAACTTGGTACCTATACACATCTCTTTAGACCATACGTAATCTCCAAATAGGGACAATACTTCTGTCTAACACGATGAAACTTTATTGTGTTGTATTTGAAAATGCATTAACCATTTCCCCAGAAGAAGATGTGAAGTTCTTGGTAGATGTTTACCCTTCTCCTTGATATCCTGTAACTACATAATGTGATATAAAGTTAATTATTATTACTATATCTTATGTTAGATGATGGGATAGAAGAAGAAAAAAATGTTTTCTGCATATATATATATATAGGTACAGATATTTATACACACAAATATAACAAAATAAGGAAGAAATACTCGTAACTCCTAATCCACCCCTTTATCCTGCTCTGTTTTTCCCCACTTAATGCTTTATAATGTACTATATAACTTACTTATTTAATGTATTTGTTGTTCACTGATGTGTCCCAAGCTCTTAGAACTACTATTGTACAGTAGGCACAGAGATTAGGTAATTTACACCTAAGTTGTGGAATAAGCATTCCAACTCAATCTGGCTCCTGAAGTACTATGTGAAATTATCCATGTTTTAGTAAAAGACCTTAATCTGTTTGTGTTTATTGTTCTTAATGATATATTTAGACTTATTTCTGGTATCTAATTTTGTGTTTTCTGTTTATTATACCTTTTCCCCTTCCTTCCTTCCTTCTTTCCTTCCTTCCTTCCCTCCCTCCCTCCCTCCCTCCTTCCTTTTTTCTTTTCTGCTTTTTTCTCAGTTCCATTTCTCTCCATTTGTTTGAAAGGTATGCATTCTATTTTTGTTCTCCTAGTGATTACATTTATTTAGTTATAATGTGCATATTTATATTAATAACTTTTTCTAACTTCTTCCAGAACAAGGCAAGGACCTTAGAGTACTTTAACTCTGAACTAATCCTGTCCATGCTTTTCTCTAGAATTTTGGTTTTCCCTTATTTTAGCCTTTTAAATAATCATTATTATTTTAATTTTTTATAGTTAATACCTAATTTGATTTATCAGTATATCTTTTACCAATTTCTTTGCACATCATTGTCTTTTGTAACCCACAACTTACTTCTGGGTTCAGTTTCCTTCTTGTTGAAGTGTATCCATGAGTAGTTCCTTCATAGGTGCTCTGACAATAATACATTCTTTTAATCTTTATATATCTAAATCTGTCTTTATTCTTCCTTCTCTCTTAAATCATAGTTTAGTTGAGTATTTAAGTTGACAGTTATCTTTCCTGTTTTTAACCTTTTTATTGAGTTTTTTGTGTGTTTATTTTATTTTCAATGTCTATGTTTTTTATTTCTAGAAATTCTATCTAGTTCATTTGAAATCTTTGCATTCACTTAAAATAATGTCTCAGTCATGTCTGCTAGCATCTCTTCCTTTTTTATTGCTTTAAAAATTTGTGCATACTTTAAATTCTCTCTCATGGTGTTTAATTTCCTCTTATATGAGCGTATGTACTATTGGAGTTTTTTGGTGGGAGTCCCTTGGGTCCCACATTGAGGCATTTTGAATGTAGTGGTTTTAAGTTTGCCCATTCCATGTACCATAAAGTTTCACCTGGTTCAGACTAGTTTTTCTGTAAGGTTTTAGCCTATACCCTATGAGCAGTGTGTGGCATAGACTTGGGGTTCCTATTTCTCACAGATAACCTTTTTTTGACCCAAAGGTCCAGACAGGCAGCCAGTTTCCTTTATATGTCTCCAAGATATGGGGGAGAAGTATTCTGGACCCTATTTCTCTGTATGGACACCCTCTGTCACTCCAGCAAGAGCGCATGGGTTCCCCTCCTGACCCCTATGTCATTTACCTGGTTCTGGTAACCCATGGTTCTGAAAAACTCCTGGGTTGTTTGGTTTCAACTCCTACTGGCTGCGCTGGTTTTGAGTTCTTTTTATGTTTCTGGTACCTGAGGTTTTGTGCTTTAATATTTATTTTAAAATGTTTCTTTTAATTTTTAAATGCATTACCATTTGTTTGATAGAAATAGACAAGTTTAAATAAATACATATAAGTAAATAGTGTTATCCATTCTGATAAGTCCACTGTATTGACTGTTAGCTCTCTAAGCACTTATGCTAGTATGAATTTGATGGATTGCTGGAAGGGAAATTAGGGAGACAGAGGGCATGAACATTTAAAACTGGGTAGAAATTACCGAAGTTCACATGACAAGGTCGTACCGGCTTATTTATACTGCTTACCCAAGAATTACAAGTGCCAGTTTCTTCCCTCACCATTACCAATATTCATCACTATCAATTGTTTTACTCAATTTTAAATTTTAACATTTTAATCAGTTTTTAAAGGAAAAGCATCTATTTTTCATAACTTTATGGATTTGGCATGAGAAATATAGAAGATGCCTTACTGATGTGCATGAGAGTGCTTGCAACCATCCATCATCAAGACTTGCTTGAACATGAGATGGCATGAACTGGCCACCTATAAAAGCAGCTGGAAAGATATGTAGAGAACTGAAGCTTGCATGAAGTTCACACATAGAATACATGCACAGCCAGGCTTGCTGTCCATGTTCTCTGATAGTGAGCAAGTGCACTGTTTTTTTTGTTTTTTTTTTTTTTAATCATCATTTTATTGAGATATATTCACATACCACACAGTCATACAAAACAAATTGTACTTTCGATTGTTTACAGTACCATTACATAGTTGTACATTCATCACCTAAATCAATCCCTGACACCTTCATTAGCACACACACAAAAATAACAAGAATAATAATTAGAGTGAAAAAGAGTAATTGAAGTAAAAAAGAACACTGGGTACCTTTGTCTGTTTGTTTCCTTCCCCTACTTTTCTACACATCCATCCATAAACTAGACAAAGTGGAGTTTGGTCCTTATGGCATTCCCAATCCCACTGTCACCCCTCATAAGCTACATTTTTATACAACTGTCTTCGAGATTCATGGGTTCTGGGTTGTAGTTTAATAGTTTCAGGTATCCACCACCAGCTACCCCAATTCTTTAGAACCTAAAAAAGGTTGTCTAAAGTGTGCGTAAGAGTGCCCACCAGAGTGATCTCTCGGCTCGTTTTGGAATCTCTCTGCCACTGAAGCTTATTTCATTTCCTTTCACATCCCCCTTTTGGTCAAGAAGATGTTCTCCATCCCACGATGCCGGGTCTACATTCCTCCCCGGGAGTCATATTCCACGTTGCCAGGGAGATTCACTCCCCTGGGTGTCTGATCCCCAGACACGTAGGGGGGAGGGCAGTGATTTCACCTTTCAAGTTGGCTTAGCTAGAGAGAGAGGGCCACATCTGAGCAACAAAGAGGCGTTCGGGAGGAGGCTCTTAGGCACAATTATAGGGAGACCTAGCCTCTCCTTTGCAGCAACCGTCTTCCCAAGGGTAAAACCTATAGTAGAGGGCTCAACCCATCAAACCACCAGTCCCCTATGTCTGTGGTCATGTTAGCAACCATTGAAGTGGCCAATACCCCTGCATTCTCCACAGGCTCCTCAAGGGGGCACTACATATTTTTTTCCTTGTTTTTCTTTTTTTTTTTTTAACTTTCCTTTCTTTTTTAAATCAACTGTATGAAAAAAAAATTAAAAAAAAAACAAAACAAAACATACAATAAAAGAAAATTTCAAAGAGACCATAACAAGGGAATAAGAAAAAGACAACTAACCTAAGATAACTGCTTAACTTTCAACCTGTTCCTACTTTACCCCAAGAAAGTTACCTACTACAGCAACATTTCTGTGAACTTGTTCCTACTATATCCCTCAGAAATTAACAGACCATAGTCATTCCTGGGCATCCCCAGAACGTTAAATAGCTTATCTGTTCTTCTTGGATTATTGTTCCCCCTTCCTTAATTGCTCTCTATTGCTAGTTCCCCTACATTCGACATTATAAACCATTTGTTTTACATTTTTCAAAGTTCACATTAGTGGTAGCATATAATATTTCTCTTTTTGTGCCTGGCTTATTTCGCTCAGCATTATGTCTTCAAGGTTCATCCATGTTGTCATATGTTTCACGAGATCGTTCCTTCTTACTGCCGTGTAGTATTCCATCGTGTGTATATACCACATTTTATTTATCCACTCATCTGTTGAAGGACATTTGGGTTGTTTCCATCTCTTGGCAATTGTGAATAATGCTGCTATGAACATTGGCGTGCAGATATCTGTTCGTGTCACTGCTTTCCGATCTTCCGGGTGTATACCAAGAAATGCAATCGCTGGATCGAATGGTAACTCTTTATCTAGTTTTCTAAGGAACTGCCAGACTGACTTCCAGAGTGGCTGAACCATTATACAGTCCCACCAACAATGAATAAGAGTTCCAATTTCTCCACATCCCCTCCAGCATTTGTAGTTTCCTGTTTGTTTAATGGCAGCCATTCTAATCGGTGTTAGATGGTATCTCATTGTGGTCTTAATTTGCATCTCTCTAATAGCTAGTGAAGCTGAACATTTTTTCATGTGTTTCTTGGCCATTTGTATTTCCTCTTCAGAGAACTGTCTTTTCATATCTTTTGCCCATTTTATAATTGGGCTGTCTGTACTATTGTCATTGAGTTGTAGGATTTCTTTATATATGCAAGGTATCAGTCTTTTGTCAGATACATGGTTTCCAAAAATTTTTTCCCATTGAGTTGGCTGCCTCTTTACCTTTTTGAGAAATTCCTTTGATGTGCAGAAACTTCTAAGCTTGAGGAGTTCCCATTTATCTATTTTTTCTTTTGTTGCTTGTGCTTTGGGTGTAAAGTCTAGGAAGTGGCCGCCTAATACAAGGTCTTGAAGATGTTTCCCTACATTATCTTCTAGAAGTTTTATGGTACTTTCTATTATATTGAGATCTTTGGTCCATTTTGAGTTAATTTTTGTGTAGGGGGTGAGGTAGGGGTCCTCTTTCATTCTTTTGGATATGGATATCCAACTCTCTCAGCCCCATTTGTTGAAAAGTCCATTATGACTCAGTTCAGTGACTTTGGGGGCCTTATCAAAGATCAGTCGGCCATAGATCTGAGGGTCTATCTCTGAATTCTCAATTCGATTCCATTGATCTATATGTCTATCTTTGTGCCAGTACCATGCTGTTTTGACAACTGTGGCTTTATAATAAGCTTCAAAGTCAGGGAGTGTAAGTCCTCCCACTTGGTTTTTCTTTTTTAGAGTGTCTTTAGCAATTCGAGGCATCTTCCCTTTCCAAATAAATTTGATAACTAGCTTTTCCAAGTCTGCAAAGTAGGTTGTTGGAATTTTGATTGGGATTGCATTGAATCTGTAGATGAGTTTGGGTAGAATTGACATCTTAATGACATTTAGCCTTCCTATCCATGAACATGGAATATTTTTCCATCTTTTAAGGTCCCCTTCTATTTCTTTTAGTAGAGTTATGTAGTTTTCTTTGTATAGGTCTTTTACATCTTTGGTTAAGTTTATTCCTAGGTACTTGATTTTTTTTAGTTGCTATTGAAAATGGTATCTTTTTCTTGAGTGTCTCTTCAGTTTGTTCATTTCTAGCATATAGAAACATTACTGACTTATGTGCATTAACCTTGTATCCCGCTACTTTGCTAAATTTGTTTATTAGCTCTGGTAGTTGTACTGTCGATTTCTCAGGGTTTTCCAGATATAAGATCATATCATCTGCAAACAATGACAGTTTTACTTCTTCTTTTCCAATTTGGATGCCTTTTATTTCTTTGTCTTGCCGGATTGCCCTGGCTAGCACTTCCAGCACAGTGTTGAATAACAGTGGTGACAGCGGGCATCCTTGTCTTGTTCCTGATCTTAGAGGGAAGGCTTTCAGTCTCTCACCATTGAGTACTATGCTGGCTGTGGGTTTTTCATATATGCTCTTTATCATGTTGAGGAAGTTTCCTTCAATTCCTACCTTTTGAAGTGTTTTTATCAAAAACGGATGTTGGATTTTGTCAAATGCTTTTTCAGCATCTATTGAGATGATCATTTGATTTTTCCCTTTTGAATTGTTAATGTGTTGTAATACATTGATTGATTTTCTTCTGTTGAACCATCCTTGCATGCCTGGAATGAACCCCACTTGGTCATGGTGTATGATTTTTTTAATGTGTCTTTGGATTCGATTTGCAAGTATTTTGTTGAGGATTTTTGCATCTATATTCATTAGGGAGATTGGCCGGTAGTTTTCCTTTTTTGTAGCATCTTTGCCTGGTTTTGGTATTAGATTGATGTTAGCTTCATAAAATGAGTCAGGTAGTGTTCCATTTTCTTCAATGTTTTGAAAGAGTTTGAGTAAGATTGGTGTCAGTTCTTTCTGGAAAGTTTGGTAGAATTCCCCTGTGAAGCCATCTGGCCCTGGGCATTTATTTGTGGGAAGATTTTTGATGACTGATTGGATCTCTTTGCTTGTGATGGGTTGGTTGAGGTCTTCTATTTCTTCTCTGGTCAGTCTAGGTTGTTCATATGTTTCCAGGAAATTGTCCATTTCCTCTACATTGTCCAGTTTGTTGCCATACAGTTGTTCATAGTATCCTCTTATAATTTTTTTAATTTCTTCAGGATCTGCAGTTATGTCACCTTTTTCATTCATTATTTTGTTTATATGGGTCTTCTCTCTTTTTGATTTTGTCAGTCTAGCTAGGGGCTTGTCAATCTTGTTGATTTTCTCAAAGAACCAACTTTTGGTGATATTTATCCTCTCTATTGTTTTTTTGTTCTCTATGTCATTTATTTCTGCTTTAATCCTTGTTATTTCTTTTCTTCTACTTGGTTTAGGCTTGGTTTGCTGTTCATTTTCTAGCTTCTTCAGTTGATCCATTAGTTCTTTGATTTTGGCTCTTTCTTCCTTTTTAATATATGCATTTAGTGCTATAAATTTCCCCCTTAGCACTGCTTTTGCTGCATCCCATAGGTTTTAGTATGCTGTGTTCTCATTTTCATTCGTCTCTATATATTCAGCAATTTCTCTTGCTATTTCTTCTTTAACCCACTGATTGTTTAGGAGTGTGTTGTTTAACCTCCAGGTATTTGTGAATTTTCTAAGTCTCTGATGGTTATTGACTTCTAATTGTATTCCATTGTGGTCAGAGAATGTGCTTTGAATAATTTCAATCTTTTTAAATTTATTGAGGCTTGTTTTATGTCCCAGCATATGATCTATTCTGAAGAAAGTTCTGTGAGCACTAGAAAAGTATGTGTATCCTGGTGATTTGGGAAATAATGTCCTGTATATGTCTGTTAAATCTAATTCATTTATCAGATTGTTTAGGTTTTCAGTTTCCTTATTGGTCTTCTGTCCGGTTGATCTATCTATAGGAGAGAGTGATGTGTTGAAGTCTCCCACAATTATTGTGGAAACATCAATTGCTTCCTTTAGTTTTGCCAGTGTTTCTCTCATGTATTTTGTGGCACCTTGATTAGGTGCATAGACATTTATGATTGTTATTTCTTCTTCTTGAATTGCCCCTTTTATTAGTATGTAGTGGCCTTCTTTGTCTCTCAAAACATCCCTGCATTTAAAGTCTATTTTATCTGAGATTAATATTGCTACACCTGCTTTCTTTTGGCTGTAGCTTGCTTGAAATATTTTTTCCCATCCTTTCGCTTTCAATTTCTTTGTGTCCCTGTGTCTGACATGAGTCTCTTGTATGCAACATATTGATGGTTCATTTTTTTTGATCCATTCTGCGAATCTATATCTTTTAATTGGGGAGTTTAATCCATTTACATTCAACGTTATAACCGTGGAGGCATTTCTTGAATCAGCCACCTTATTTTGTCATATTTTTCCCCTCTGTCTATTAATATCCTTTATTGTACCCATACCGAATCTCTTTAGTACTGAACCTTTCTCCAAGTCTCTCTGTCCTTTCTTTGTTTCTCTGTCTGTAGGGCTCCCTTGAGTATCTCCAGTAGGGCAGGTCTCTTGTTAGCAAATTCTCTCAGTATTTGTTTGTCTGTGAAAAATTTAAGCTCTCCCTCAAATTTGAAGGAGAGCTTTGCTGGATAAAGTATTCTTGGCTGGAAATTTTTCTCACTCAGAATTTTAAATATATCGTGCCACTGCCTTCTCGCCTCCATGGTGGCTGCTGAGTAGTCACTTCTTAGTCTTATGCTGTTTCCTTTGTATGTGGTGAATTGCTTTTCTCTTGCTGCTTTCAGAACTTGCTCCTTCTCTTCCGTGTTTGACAGTGTGATCAGAATATGTCTCGGAATGGGTTTATTTGGATTTATTCTATTTGGAGTTCGCTGAGCATTTATGATTTGTGTATTTATGTTGTTTAGAAGATTTGGGAAGTTTTCCCCAACAATTTCTTTGAATACTCTTCCTAGACCTTTACCCTTTTCTTCCCCTTGTGGAACACCAATGAGTCTTACATTCGGACGTTTTATATTATCTATCATATCCCTGAAGTCCGTTTAGATTTTGTCAATTTTTTTCTCCATTCTGTCTTTTATGCTTTCATTTTGCATTCTGTCATCTTTGAGGTCACTGATTCGTTGTTCAGCTTCCTCTAGTCTTGTACTATGAGTGTCCAGAATCTTTTTAATTTGGTCAACAGTTTCTTTAATTTCCATAAGATCATCTATTTTTTTATTTAATCTTGCAGTGTCTTCTTTATGCTCTTCTAGGGTCTTCTTGATATCCTTTGTGTCCTGTACTATGGTCTCATTGTTCATCTTTAGTTCTTTGAGTAGCTGCTCTAGGTGCTGTGTCTCTTCTGATGTTTTTATTTGGGTGCTTGGGCTTGGGTTATCCATATCGTCTGGTTTTTTCATATGCTTTATGATTTTCTGTTGTTTTTGGCCTCTTGGCATTTGCTGAACTTGATAGGGTTCTTTTAGGATTTGTAGACCAATTGAAGTCCTTATCTCTAATTTATCAGATCTACAGCTTCATGGAGTACACTTTCTCTAACTAACCAGCAGGTGGCGTCCACGAGCCAACTGTTCTGCACAAGCCAGTTCTCCCCTGCTTAGCCTTTGTGGTGAGTGGGGGAGTGAGTCTTGTGGGGTCCAATTGGTGTACCAAGCTTGCGTGTGTAGTTGGTGTTGCCCGTCCTGTATATGGGGCGTGTTTCTGGGCAGTCAGGGAGGGGGTGTGGCTCTAACAATCAAATCACCCTGGTGATCCTAGAGTTTTAAAGCTGCTGCAATAGTCGAATCCTTCAGTTCCGTCCTGCCACAGTTTGTCTCTGCCACTGACCCACAAGTCCTTGGTATTGGCATATGGCTCCTGAGACTTGCAAGTGGGCCCCTCTTCCAGGCTGTGCACCCCCTGGTCCTCTGTTGAGGGATGACTGTGCTATGTCACAGGTGAGTGCCGTCCCCCCAGGGCAGTTCTGGGCTGCTGGGCTGTGTAGGGAGGCTCCCAGTCTGCTGAAATGATCGTTGAATGGGGCTTTGTTAATTCACACTGCTCCACCTTCCCAAGTCTGGGACAGTCAGCTAAGGTTGCAGGGAAGGCTAATGTCCACGCCCAGTTTTGTGGTGTGTGCCTGTTATTTGAAGCCCTTCCGTCACACTCGGTTGTCTGGGGCAGCTCTGGGCTATGGGGCTGGCGATGGGCAGGAGTGTTTCCTGTCCACCAGGGTGATGGCTGTGAGCAGACACCCCCCTTTTCTTGGGAAGTTGTGTTGTTTAGTGAATTTTCTCAGCCACTGGATTATTGCCTTTTGTCTCAGAGCTCTCTTAGTTCTGCTCTTGTCTTGACCTGCCCAAATTGCAAATCTTTGAAGCTTTCTGTATTGGGCTTCTTAGAGTAATTGTTTTAGAAAAAGAACAAAGGATTAAAAAAAAAAGAAAAAAGAAAAAAAAGGCCCTCCTCAGAGATCTAATGGGTTATTGAAATGCTAAGAGACAAAGCAATTAGGGCCATTAAGGAAAGGTCCACAGGGCAGAGAGATCAGCTTTTCTTCGGGATTTGCATATGAGCCTCAGGGCCTGAGCTCTGCCCTTCCCCGTTCTATGTTCACCAGAACTCCAAAAATCCTCCGCTTTTATTTTGGAGTTTTTCGTGTTGTTTTTTTCTATGCCTGTCTCCTCTCTGCTGGGCTGGCTGCTCTCAGATTCTCTGGTGTCTGGTCTCAGTCTATCTATGGTTGGAGTTTGGATCAGTAGAATGAGTTTCTGATAAGGGTTGCCACTGCAGTTCTCCCTTCTCCTTCCCGGAGCTGACAGCCCCTCCTCCCACGGGACTGAGCCTGGCAGGGAGGGGTGCGGGTCCCCTGGCCACAAAAACTTACAGATCTCGCTGATCTCAGCAGTTCCACATTTTCATGAGTGTTGTATGAAGTATGCCCAAAGTCAGATTACTCTGTGGTGTCCAGTCCACGCAGTTCCTGGTTTTCTGCGTACTTTCCTGGAGGAGTAACTAAAACATACAGCTCACCAGGCAAGTGCACTGTTGACTGCTAAGGGAGAGCAGGAGGTGTGTTCGTCCTGGGCTGAGTCTGTGCCAGGGTCCTTAGTGTTACAGTCCCACAGGCCAGAATCACCGGTAGAAGCTGCCAGGAATTTTGTGAACTTAGGTGTTATTTTTCCCTAGAAACAGGCTTTACTTTCCCGGAAATTGAGATTTCTTCCTCCATTTTGCCCTTTTTGGGAATTGAATTCATTTGGCTCTTCAGACTCAGGGAAAAATGATACTCGCTCAAGTGATTCCTCACTATGTGGATCTTTTGAAAAGTAAAGTGTCTGACAACAGGAATTTCTGCTTCAAGTACCTGGGTTTTAGCTCATTTGCCTCGCATAAACTGTCTTTTAAAATATTCAGAACTGTTTCAAAATGGAATAGGTTATGTCTGGAGGTAGAAGGTTGCTGTTACAGTAGGTGTTTTGAATGACCACTTGACGGTTCTTTGAAGTGAGCATGGGAAGTACAACTGGACAAATGACCTTCCCATTGTCTTCCAGCCCCAGGGCCTGTGCCTGAGCCTTGTTGCTTTCTGTTGCACATGGGGTTCAGAGGGCTCCATCTGGTCAACCCTTCCTTGTCTTGGGACTGGGGGTCTTGTGGAAGGATTCTCTTTTTTTTCCTAAGAGAACCATTTTGTATATGTATTTATTATATTTTAATAAATTTTGCTTGAAGCAGGCAGGGGAGAACTGAAATGTTCAATGATGCAAAGGATCAATTCTACACTTGATTTTCTTGAAAAAGTTATAAATAATCAGCCGAAATGAAGTGTTTTCTGTAGACTTTTATTTTTTTTCTTAGAGATGGGATGATGTAATGGAACAAGAAGGGGATTTGGAGTCCGACTGACCTGAATCCTCTAAAATTCCACTACATTCCAGCTGTGTGACTTTGTAAAAGTTACTTGCCCTCACTTATTTTTCCTTATCCTCATGAAATAAGGATATTACCAACTTTGGAGGATTGTTGTGAGGACTTGTGATATTTTAAAAGACAAGTCTAATCTTATTACTCCTTGCTTTAAAAACCTTTAATGTCTTCTTGGTATTTGTGCCAGTTTGAATGTATTATGTCCCCCCAAACGCCATTATCTTTGGTGTAGTCTTGTGTGGGCAGATGTTATCAGTGTTGATTAGATTGTAATTCTTTGAGTGTTTCTGTGGAGATGCGCCCCACCCCGCTGTGGGTGATGACTCTGATTGGATAATTTCCATGGAGGTGTTGGCCCACCCATTCAGGGTGGATCTGAATAAAATTACTGGCATACTATATAAGATCAGACAGAAGGAGCAAGCTTGCTACAGCCAAGAGGGACACTTTGAAGAAAGCACAGGAACTGCAGATGAGAGACGGTTTGAAGACAGCCGTTGAAAGCAGACTCTTGCTCTGGAGAAGCTGAAAGAGGACAAATACCCCAAGTGCAACTAAGAGTGACATTTTTGAGGAACTGCAGCCTAGAGAGGAACATCCTGGGAGAAAGCCATTTTGAAACCAGAACTTAGGAGCAGACGCCAGCCACGTGCCTTCCCAGCTAACAGAGGTTTTCCAGACACCATTGGCCATCCTCCAGTGAAGGTACCCAACTGCTGATGTGTTACCTTGGACACTTTATGGCCTTAAGACTGTAACTGTGTAACCAAATAAACCCTTTTTTGTAAAAGCCAATCCATTTCTGGTGTTTTGCATTCTGGCAGCATTAGGAAACGAACAGTATTCTTCGGATAAATTTTAAATTTACATCGTGACTTACAAGACCCAACTCACCTCTCCAGCCAGCCTCATCCAGCAGCCTCCTACTCACCCTTAGCTTCACACTTGTCAAATTCTCCTACGGTCCTGGGTCTTGGAACATGCCTTTCTTTCTGCCTGGAAGCACTTGCTTCACCTCTTGGCTAGGTTAGCTCCTACTAATTCTTCAGTTCTCAAAGTAGGTATCAGGCCTCCTCTTCAAGGCCTTCCCAACTACCCCTAACCCCACCCCAGGCTGTTAGGCCTCCCTCTCAGAAGCTTTCCTAGCCATGTGCAGTTTCTACTATGAGCATTCATAATACTGGGAGTGCTTTTGCTCAGTGTTTGCCTTCTCTAGATGTAAGGTCCACAAAGAAAGGGGCAGTATCTCTCTTAATTACCCTGTATCACTACCATAGAACACAATGCCGACACACAGTCAGTGCTTGATAAATAACCAAAAATGAATGAAGGAAGAAAGGGAGCAAGCACCTAGCCCATTGCCTGACACTTAGCAGGACCTCAGTGAATGCTGGTTTTCTTTCACATTTACCTCTTCCTCTCTCATGACAATTGTCTGCCTTCATCATGGATAATGGAAAACTATTTGTAACTGACTTGATAATGATGGCAATGTGTCTATGATTCAGTCTCAACTACCAATTCTTAACAATCTTGATTTTAAAAAATAGAACTGAAGATTTCAAAATAAAAAGTTAAAGAAATACAGCTAAAGTACTTCTCAGCAAAATAGGAAGAAAATCAAGATTAATTACCCAATTGCATTTCAGTACAGGAGTTGTGAAGGTGTCATGGTAGATGCTACTTGAGTGTAATATATAGTACAGAAAGGTTAATAATTTCAGTTGCTTCCCACTTCCTTTATCTCTTCTATTGAAGAACAATTGCATCATGGAAAAAGTCCTAAAAGTAATGCCTGCCTGGTTTATTGAAGGGTGTTCATGGCATGAGTTAAGCAGTTGTTCAATTTGGGATGTCTGAAGCCCCAAATCAAGCTTTATTTTCTGACTACAGCTCCATTCTCAGCCTCATTAACATCCATCTCTCCCTTTCCTTTTGAATATGGTTCTTCTGGTGGGAACTGAGTTTGTCCTCATTTTGCAGTCATAAAAACACAAGTCATTTCTAGATGACTGTACTTGGGGAGAAGAAAGAAATGCACATTTGGTATGGCCAGGACGTGCCTACAGTGAGAGGTTTAGAGAACTGAGTTGTCTCTACACCGCAGAGGAGGATTGTTTGTACAGTTGTGAATGATGGTAATGGTGGGGTATGTGTGTGGTGCTCTCTCTGGTTTCTTTAATGACTGACCAAGCCATTCTAGCGAGTGGAGTGGCAAGTACCTTGGTACCACTCTCAAAGAGGAAATTTTTAGTGCTTGACACCAGTTTCTTCTGCTGCCACCATCCTGGAAGGTAATGGCTGAGGGTCCCCATGTGATCCTGATCTTGAGGTGCTGGCTCTTCCCACCCTTGTTAGGGCCCAGTCTGGCCATGGGGGATCTGCCAGGTCTTTAAGCTCCCTTTAAGAAGTTGTAGAGTTGCCCATCACTCATCCATCCTCTGCTATTCCCTAACTCAAGCCTGCATCTTCTCTTACTTCGAGTTTTGTGGTGGTCTCGTAGTAGGCCTCTCTGCCTCCAGACTTGGCTCTTCTGGTCTACCTCCACGCTGCTGCCCAATTACCTTAACAGAGAATAATTTGATTATGAACCTTACTTAAAATTCTTACCTTTGTGTAAAGGACACATCAAGGCCATTTTCATACCCCTTTATATTCAGCTTCATTTCCTGCCCAATATTGCCCTTTCTAGATCCCTGCTCCCCTATAAACAAGATAACAAAAGCAAACAAATGGAAGAATCCCATGCTTCAACTACACCAGGCTGTTCCCACACTGAACTCTTAACATCACCTTCTTTTACTCACAAGTCTTTGCATACACTATTTGTCTGCCAAAAATGCCCTTCCTGAATTTTGTCTGTCTTGGGCTCATCCTTCAAGGAAGATACTGACAATCACCGCACATCTAAACTTTTCTTGACCATCTAAGTTAATTAATTGCCTCTTTTCTTCTGCTTTTAAAGTACTTTTATACATACATCTCCTAGCACTTATGGCATTATATTTTAGTAATTTGTCATCTCCTGTTCTAAACTGTGGCTTCCTTATAGGTAGCTTTTGGTGTCTGAGTGTCTGAACATACACTCAATCATTGGTTGTTTTTATTAGGAGACCACCAGGGTCCACAGAATTCATGGGGTGTGTGATGACTAGATGGTGTCTGTGAGGCCATTTTTTTTCCCCTCAAATAAATCTAATTTCTCAGTCCCCCTTTCTTCCCAGGCTGTTTTAGTTCTGTTATTCTTGACCACTGATACTAGAGGAAGCCTGGCCTTTTGAGACCACCCCTAGTTTTAGGTAAAAGGATATATTCCTGGAAGTTCCGGTTTCCATGAACTGATTGCTGGATCCTTCCTATTCTCAACTGGAATTTCCTGAACTAATCTTTTTTCTTTATTTTCACAAAAATACTAGATTTTGCATACTGCTTAGCCATTTACAAGATTTTTTATTAGATTTATACATATACATGCATACATATCTGTAGCTATAGCTGTAGCAATATTCTGATTTGATTCTCACTGTATTTCTCTGATGTAGGTAGCATTTGCTTCATTTTCAGGTGAGGAAGCTGAAGTTGATCAGCTATTAGGCCTAGATGAGCCTTCCCAGATTGAGGCTCTGCCAGGTTTAGCCCACCAGAACTGTATCATGAGTGACTTACTGTGTTTGCAGACCCTTCCTCTCTGATGGTTTCCCCATCCATCCTTTCATTCTCTGGTATGTCCTCCCTGTTCCCCACCCCCATCTCTTACACATTTCCACGTACATGAATGTGGTTCATGTTTTTATTGTCTGGTGTATAGTTTATCCATTACAAGTCTACTTTTGGAAAAATGCCTACACTTGTTTAAGATAGTTCTGGATATTCTTATGGTTTACTGGATAGCATGGTTTAGGCCTGTGCTGTCCAGTAAAGTAGTCACTGGCCACTTGTGGCTATTGAGTATTGAGCAATTGAGAAGTGGCTAGTCTGAATTGAGGTGCAATAAGTGTCAAATACACAATGGATTTCAAAGATGTATGAAGAAAATGTAAACTAGCTCATTAATAATTTATGTTAATTTTATGTTGAATTGATATATTGTGGATATATTGGATTAAAATATTGGATTAAACTATTAAAATAATTTTACCTGTTTTCTTTTACTTCTTTTTATGTGGCTACTAGAAGATTTAAAATTGAGTATGAGACTCACATTTGGGGATTGCATGATATTTGTGTTGCATAGTGCTGATTTAGACTGTGGGCTTTGGAATTAGACTTGGGTTTTAATCCCAGCTTCACAACTTAAGTAGCTCTGTTGTTTTGGGCAACTAACCCATCCTCTTTGGAATCATTTTTTGAAACTATAAAATAGAGACTAATATCTACCTTACATGGTTGTTCAAAGGATTAAATTGCATTTTGTATTTATAGTGCTCAGCACAGATCTTGGCATGGGAGCATAGAGGTTAAAAGCGTGGACCCTTGAGATAAACTCAACAAGGTTTTGAACACTGGCTACACCATTTGAAAGCTTTGTGGCCTTGGACAAGTTAATTTACTTCTCCAAGCCTCAGTTTCTTAACTGCAAAATAGGGATGATGATAATATATACCAAATAGAATTGTGAGGAGTAACTGAGGTATCATATAAAAAGTGCTTATTATAAGCTCACAGTCTTGCGTATAGTAAGTACTCAGTAACTGATAACTGATACATAATACCTTCACTCCTGAGAAGGGCATCTGCTGGAAACTTTTGTGCTCTTAAATGGTATATGTGGACTCTTTTTTTTTCTTTGTGGCAGTAAATATAGTTGAAATATGGCCCTAAGATATAACATATCCTCCCTTGTCTGTAGCATGGTTATCATTACATTCTTGACATTATATTTTGTCAAGAATTATATTATTGTTTTGATCATTTTTTTCTAGCCTTTTCTTTGGCTTTATTTATTCAACCAATCATTCATTTGTTCAAGATGTTTTTGTTAAGCACTTACTATGTGCCAGGCAGTGTGCTAAGGAATGTATATATGGTGGTGAGAAGGGAGACAAGTACTCTGTCTTCATGGAGCTTACGATTCTAGTGGGAGAGATACCTATAAATAAGTAAAAAAATAAGTAAATAAACAAAACATGTACCATTACAGTTCCTGATGAGTGCTATTAAAGGGACAAACTTGGTGATATGCTAGAAAGTAGTAGAGAAAGGGAGGGGGTGGGGAATGCCTCTAGGGTAAGATGACATTTATGCTGAGACCTGAATATTGAGAAAGACCATCCGTGTGAAGGGTAGGAGAGAAGCATTTGAGCTCCAAGGTGGGAAATGAGTTTTGGTGTTTTTGCAGAACTCAAAGAAAACCAGTGTGGTGAAGTGTGACCAGTGAGGTGGGGAAGGGCTTACATGAGGTTGGAAAAATAGGTAGAGCACAGTAAATATGTAGATAGAGCTTATTTGAAGTTCCATGTAAAGAGTTGGACAGTTTAGATCATGGAAGTGTCTTGATCTGATACAAGTTGCTGTATGGCGTATGAGTGTTTAGGATGCTATTGCCATGGGTACATTGTACTAGAGCTGTCGAGGTGAGTTAGAAAATAGTGAATGGATCCCGAGTTATAATTGGGATGTAGAAGCAACAGAACTCCCTGATGGATTGGTTCTAGAGGATAAGGGATTAGGTCATGCCTTTTAATAAGATGGGAGAGATGAGGAGGAATAGGTTAGTCGTGTAGAAAATAAGAGTTCAGTTTTGGAATATTAAATTTTAAATGCAATTGAGACACTGAAGTGGGTATGATAGTAAGCAGTTAGATTGGGAGATGTGTTGAAGTCTGGAGCAGAGGATCAGTATGGGCTGAGGACATAAATTATCAGCATACAAATGGTATTTAAATCACTGGATTGAATGAGACCCCTTGAGGAGAGAGTATTAAAGAAGAAGGTGGCTCAGGATCAACCCCGATCATTGGGGAGAGGAGGAGGAGCCAACCAAGAGACTGAGGAAGAGCAGCAAAAGAAGCAGGTGTGTTGCTTTAGGCCCTCCACAAAGCAGAGACCAAAACAGAATTAGACATGTAAGAAACACTTTGGGGAAAATGCCTGGGAAGGATAAAAGGGAAGAGAGCAGGAGTAGGCACTGAAAGTCTTCAGGCTCCCATGAAGGTCTGACATCTGTGAAAGGAAAAAGAAGGAAGGAGGATTGGGTAGAAAGAGCTTCAGACTGCAGTGAAGTTATGAGAAAATCTTGGTCAGGTAAATGGAGAGTCTCTGAGCAAAGAACGTCCATTAGAGAAGTACTGCACTGGTCAGAAATAGCTTAGCTCTATACCTTCACCATATTCAGTCATTGTCTGGGAACAAGCCAGAGGAATCAGGACCTCAGAATGACTACCACAGTGTAAGGAGTACAGCTGGAGGCTGATAGTCATCTCTGCTCCCACAGCAGTTTCTCTTGAAGAGAGATCTGAGTGGCACACATTTTTGGTACCACATCAGGAGAGAGCAACGCTAAGAGAGCCAAGCAAGGAGATTGGTTCAAGGAGGAGGTGCTGATGCTGTCAAATGCTGCTGAGAGGATGAACTAGAAAAGGATGCAAGAGTCCTTCATTTTCAGCAATACTGAGATTGTTTGTGGCCTTGAAAACAGCTATTTCATTAGAGAGTGGCGGCACATTAGGGTGTGTTGAGGGTTATTGGAGAGGAGAAAGTAGAGACATTGTGTTTAGACTACTTTTTAAAAATATCTAGCTATAAAGGGGAAAAGCAAAAGGAGCTGTAGCGAGAGAGGGAGTTGATTGATGTTTATAGATGATGATGGAATCATCCCGTGTCCAAGGAGAGGTTGATGGGGAGAAAAGAGAGGTAATAATTGGGGAGGTAAAGTACATGAGGAAGTGGGAGAAGGATGAGGTTCAGAGCACATGGGAGGAATTGGCCTTCAGTAGGAGGAGGGCAGTATTAAAAGGGAAGCGGGAATGAGGTAGATGGGCGAGGATATAGGCTGATTTGTAGATATGTGGCCATTGGAAGATGCAGAAACCTCTTTCTGGTTCTCTTTTTTTTCATTGATTCATAAGACAAAAACTTGGGCTAAGAATGAGGCATAACAGAGATCAGAATTTAAGAGCTTAGAGTAAGCTATTATGATTTCTGATCCACCTCATCAAAAATTACTTTGCATCGTGACATTCACTTGACAAAAAAAAGTTTAGAGTTAATGTAGTTTGGTCTTGCTTCTTTCTTAATCTAGTTAGGTGTGGTTCAGGGACTGGAGGAGTTACTCTTAGGGGGGACAGGCCATGGCCAATGTGGCTGGTTTGGGATTTTAATTGGGAAGCCCTGGAGAAGGTCCACAGCGGGAGATGTTTTTGTAAGATGACAGGATGACATGTTGTGATCATTAAGGTCCTGTAGAAAAGCAGTAATTTATCAAGAGTCAGAATACAATAGAGCAACAGCGTTGAACTAGGAAACTGGACTTGGGTTTAAGGTTCTGTTTTGCCATCTGCAATCTGGTTTTGAGGAAACCATTCACTTTCTGGGTCTATTTTCCCAAACTGTAAAATAAGTAAAATGCCATTCTTCCCATCTCATGATGTTGGTGTAAGATGTGCTGTTTGTCAGTGTGCTGTGAAAGATATTTCAGACTGTACAAATGGATTAGTGAAAAGACCCGGAGGCTTGGGGCTGGAAGTCTGGCTCTTACTCTCAGCTTTTTTGCTTATTTATCCCTTGTATGACTCAGAGTGAGTCACTTTTATCTTTTTGAGCCTCCATTTTACCATCTGCAGGAATTCTTCACAGGGTGATTATAAGGATTCAAAAATATAGTAGAGGAGTTTGGAAGTGAAAGTGCTAGAGAAATGATTAGATTAGTCAGTCTCATTTTCCTGTTCTTCATCTAGGGAAAAACCCTAACTCTATTTTCCTCCAGAATCAGTCTTCAAGATGAGCATTCTTTGGCCCAATCAATAATGGCCTGCAATGAGCACTGCCTGTTGGCAAAGCCTGAGATTGGATGTTGTCAAGGGAAGGGTGGAGAGAGTGTGAACTAGTGTTATTACAGTGGGAGATGGAGTATCTGCCTTTGGTAGCTCCAAGACTGATGGGGGATTAGGAAAGACACAAGTACACTTTTATTAAGTGCATTCTGAAAGGGCTGCCAGTTCTCTACCCTTGGAAGCTTCTGTTGTAACAAGACTAATCAAATGGAGGAAAGTAGAAGCACATGCTCATACCAATAAGCACAGTAAGGTGAGGTGGGAAAGAGAACTGTCCTGTGGTCACCAGGGCCAATATACCAGGTCGTTCTCCAGGAACACCTGATCTTCATGCCTGGTGAAGCTCAGTTGCTCTGCAAAGCTCTTGAAGTGTCACTGAGCACCTGACATAGGGCAGACATCTTATGGTTGCAAGATGTCTCTTTCCGTCTGTTTTGACTCTGCTCCCACAGACTTCCTCCCTTTTGAGGATACTAATGCCTTTCCAGATAACAATGTACTGAATGATCCTGAGAAAGGTTTTTCTCTTGAGGGTGCCAGTCGAGGAGCTCATCAGAGTGATGCAGTTACCATTCTTCCTAGCTTCAATCTGTTGCCACACAAACTTTGGAGAAGGATGGTGGGTTAACCTCATGGGAATCTTTCTGACGAACATGAATAATTAGTCGTTTGTCACTGTACTCTGAAAAGACTATTGGAGCCAGATATTTGGATGCAACAGTACTCTTTTGGTCAGGGAATTTTTCTTAAGGATATTGATTTTCTGTAATAAAGAACTCTGTGGAATTTCTATCTTTCATTTTATATGGTGTTGTAATAACTGGTAAATAGTTAATGTATGTGAAATGTGTAGGATCTCAAGTTGGACTATAAAAGCATGGCCTTTAGTATAAAGACTTGGAAAGAGAATGTGTCACATTTATCCCATCAGATGTCCTAGCATCAAAATCTACTTCCATAATGCAGATACCCTATGGTTTAAATGTAAAAGGCCCCATCCCTCAGAAAAGAAGAGAGAAATTGAAGACAAATACTCAACAACTCTTGCTGTCTAGCCTAGGGTCTCTGTCAACACACTTTGAACACACAGAGTAATAGTAGCAGGGAAGTCTGTGGCCAACCTGGCATTTTAGGGAGATATGAAGAAACTATTGACTCGGACCTCACTTGGGCAGGTAGTAGTGTCCTGGAAAGCATCAGGATAGGAAATCTACTTAGAAATGATTATGAATTTTATCACACTATGACTGGAATGGCCATTTTTCTTTGAAAGAGCATTTCTTCCTTAGGGTTTGATGTCAAGAACCGGTGGCTATGGTTTGCAATCATCAGGTGGCTGCTTATTTGTTGATTCTTTTGAGTTCTTGCTAAATAGTTTTATCACCCAGACTGTATCTTGCAAACAATACAATAACCCCCCAAATAAACCACTTCCCTTTCCCCTTGTTTATTCCTTAGCTTAATGCCCAGAACTACATCCTCACAAATGTACATAAATTATCTACATTCTGTTGAATTTTTATAATTAAACTTTTAATTTTGAGATAATTAAAGATTCACATGCAGTTGTAACAAATAATATAAAGACATCCCATGTACCTTTTACCCAGTTCCCCTCACTGGTAACATCCTACAAAATTGTAATACAATATTACAACCAGGATATTGACATTGAATCAGTCAAGATATATAACATTTCTGTCACCCCAAGTATTTCTCATGTTGTCTTCTTATAGCCGCGTCCACTTCCCTCCTTCCCTCACCCCCTCTTTAAGCTCTGGCAACCACTAATGTGTTCCTCCTGTCTATAGCTTTGTTATTTCAAGAGTGATATATAAATAGCATCATACAGTGTATAAACTTTTGGGATTAAAGTTTTTAGTCTCTGGAGATTCATCCAGGTTGTTGCATGTATCATTAGTTCATACCTTTTTATTGCTGAGTAGTATTCTACCACTGTGTTTAATTATTCATCTGTTGACATACATCTGAGTTGTTTCCAGTTTCTGGCTATTATGAATAAAACTGCTATAAATATTCATATACAGGTTTTTGTATGAACTTGGTCTTCATTTCTCTGGGATAAATGCCAAGGAGTGGAATTGCTTGGTTGTGTGGTAGTTGCATGTTTGGTTTGATTGTTTAAGACACCACTAAGCTGGTTTTCAGAGTGGCTGTACCATTTTACATTCTTGCTAGCAATATATGAGTGATCTAGTTTATCTGCATCCTCACTAGCATCTGGTGTTATCACTATTTTTTATTTTAACCATTCTGATAGGTATATACTGATATCTCATAGTGATGTGCATTTTCTTAATGGCTAATGATACTGAATTTTTTTCATGTGCTTATTTGCCATCTGTATATCCTCTTGGATGAAATGTCTATGTCTTTTGCCCATTTTCTAAATGGATTGCTTTATTTTTTTTACTGTTGAGTTTTGAGAGTTCTTTATATAGTCTAGGCACTAGTCCTTTGTTGGATATGTTGTTTGAAAATATTTTTTTCCCAGTAGTAGCTTATTTTTCCTTTTAATAAAGTCTTTCACACATCGAAAATTTTTAATTTTGATGAAGTCCAATTTATTAGGTTTTTCTTTTATGGACTGTGCTTTGGTATCAAGTCTGAAAACACTTTGATTAGCTGTAGATCCCAAAGAATTTTCTTCTATTTTTTTTCTACAAGTTTTATAATTTTATATTTTACATTTAAGCCTATGATCCTTTTGAGTTAATTTTTATATGTGGTGTGAGACTGAGGTTGAGATTCTTTTTTTTACTTTCTTTTGCCTGTGAATATCCACTTGCTCCAGCACCATTTGTTGTTGAAAGTACTATCCTTCCTTTACTGAATTGCTTTTACACTATTGTCAGAAATCTTTGGGAATATTTGTATGGGTCTAGTTCTCGTTTCTCTATTCTGTTCCGTTGATCTCTGTATCTATGTTCCAGCAATACTACACAGTCTTGATTACTAAGTCTAGACTGATTCCTCTCACTTTATTCTAGTTCTTTGCTTTTCCATGTAAACTTTAGAATAATCTTGTTTGTATCTCCAAAAAAAATCTTGCCAGAAATTTGAGAGCAAATGTGTTAAACCTGAATATCAATTTGGAGAGAATTGGCATCTTTGTATGTTGAGTCTTTCAGCTTATGAACACAGTATGTCTCTCTATATTTTCTTTGTTATCTTTCATCAGCATTTTATTGCTTTCAGCATACAATTCCTGTATATGTTTTGTTAGATTTCACCTAAGTATTTTATTTTTCTTGAGCGATTGTAAATACTGTTGTATAATTTGGGGATTCATGACTAGTATATAGAAATACAATGATTTTTATATGTTTTCATGTATTGTGTGGCCTTGCTGAACTCATGTATTAGTTCTAGAAGTTTTTTTGTTGATTCCTTGAGATGTTTTATGTTACCTAAAAATAGGGGCAGTTTTAGTTCTTCCTTTCTGATTTGAGTGTCTTTTATTTCTTTTCTTGCCTTATTGTAATGACTAGAACGTCCAGTATTATGCTGAATAAGAATGGTGAGAGCAGGTATCTTGCCTTGTTCCTTGTCTTAGGGGGAAAGCATTCAGTCTTTTACCATTAAGCACAATGTTAGCTGTATGTATTTTTGTAGATTCTTTGTCAAGTTCAGAAAGTTTCCCTCTATTCTTATTTTTCTGAGAGTTTTTAACATGAATGGGTGTTGAATTTTGTCAAATGCTTTTTCTGCATCAATTGATATGATCATGTGATTTTTCTTCATTTGCCTGTTAACATGGTGGATTATACCGATTATTTTCAAATATTGAATCCACTTTGAATCTCTGGAATAAACTTCACTTGGTCTTGGTGTTTAATTCTTTTTATATCTTGCTGAATTGTATTTACTATTTCAGTAAGGATTTTTGCATCTACATTCATGAAAGATATTGCTCTATAGTTTTCTTTTTTGTACTGTGTTTGGTTTTGGAATCAGAGTAATACTAGCTTCACAAAGAATTGGGATGTGTTCTCTTTGCTTCTGTTTTCTAGAAGAATTTGTGTCGAATTGGTGTTAATTCTTCTTTAAATTTTGGAAATATTCTCTGTGGAAACCAGCTGGACTTGGAGATCTCTTTTTTGGGAGTTTTAAATTATGACTTGAATTTCCTTAATAGTTTTGGAGTTATTCAAATTATCTATTTCAGTTTGGATGAGTAGTGGGAGTTTGTGTTTTTTGAGGACTGTTTCATTTTAGTTGTCAAATTTATGTGTGTAGAGTTGTTCACAGTATTCCTTTATTATTTTTTTGATGTCTTTAGGGTTTATAATGATGTTCCCTGTTTTATTCCTAATATTAGTAATTTGTATCTTCTCCCTTATTTCTTTTGCAGTTTTGCTACAGGTTTGTCAATTTTATTAATGTTTTTAAAGAATCAGCTTTTTGTTTCACTGATTTTCTCTATGTATTTTTCTGTTTTCAAATTCATTGATTTCTACTGTCGTCTTTATTATTTCCTTTCTTCTACTTGCTTTGGGTTCTTTCTGCTCTTGTCTTGGTAGGTTCTTGGGGTGTGAGTATAGATTGATTTGAGACTTTTCCTCTTTTCTAATGTAATCATTTAGTGTTTTAATTTTCGCTTTCAGTACTGCCTTATTTTCATTCAGTTAAATGTATTTTAAAATTTCTCCTGAGACTTCCTGTTTGATCCATGGAATAGTTGACGTGTTGTTTAGTTTCCAAGTGTTTGGAGATTTTCCTGTTATCTTTTTATTATTGGTTTCTAGTTGATTCCGTGGTAATCAGAGAACACATTTTGTGTGATTTCTATTCTGTTAAATTTGTTGAACTTTGTTTTATGGCCAAGGATATGCTCTATCTTGGTACATGTTCTGTGGACACTTGGAAACAATGTGTATTCTGCTCTTTTGAGCAGAGTGTTCTTTGAATGTCAATTAGATCCTGTTGGTTGGTGGTGCTGTTGAGTTCTATACCATGGTTAGTTTTCTGTGTAGTTGTTCTATCACTTGTTCAGAGGGAGATGTGGTAGCTTTGTCTGTTTTTCCTTTCAGTTCTATCAGTTTTGCTTCACATATTTTGCAGCTGTTTGGTATATATGCATGAGGATTGCTATGTCTCATTGGTGGATTGACTGTTTTATGATGATGCGGTATGCTTCTCTGTCTCTTTTGTTCAGATCAGGTTATTTCTATTGTTTTGTCTTCAAGTTCACTTTCCTCTGTTTTTTCCATTCTGCTATTGAGCCTATCCACTGGATTTTTAATTTTTGTAATATTTGGTTCCAAAATTTCCTTTTGATTCTTCATTATGTCTTCTGTTTCTTTTGCTGAGACTTTCTGTTTTTTTGGCTGAGACTTTCTCTTTTTTTTCTTGTTTGTTTCAAGCATGTTCATAATTCCTTATAAGGCGTTTTTATACTGGCTATTTAAAAATCATTGCCAGATATTTCTGACATCTCTCTCATCTTGTTGTTGGTATATATTGATTGTCTTTTTTTCATTCAATTTGAGATCTTCCTGGTTTTTGGTATGATGAGTGATTTTTTTAATTGAAACCTAGACATTTTGGGTATTATATTATGAGACTCTGGATCTTGTCTAAACCTTTTATTTTAGGTAGCTTCCTTTGACAACACTGACAGAAGAAGGGGACCACTTCCTCATTACTGCAGGTGGGGGTACAAGTCTAGGTAACCATTTGACCTCCACTGACACCAAGATGGGGCTTCTCATTACTGCCGGGGTGTGGGTAGGAGTTCCAGCTCCTCACTAGGCCTCCGCTGATGTCTCCCTGGGTGGGAGGGGGATGGGTGCCTCATTACTGCTCCCCCTTGGTCTCTGTTGATATCATGGCGTGGTGTTGGGTGGCCTCATTATTGCTGGGTGATGGTGAAAGTCCTGACTCTCCACTAGGCCTCTTCTGATACCACCACAGCAGGGAGAGGTGGGAGTGCCAGTTCTGCTGGGCAGGGTGGAAGTCCAGGCTCCCTACTGGGCTTTCTCTGGTTCTATCCTGGTAGGAGGGGAAAGGAGAGGATGGGGTGCTTTGTTACAGTCTTGAGGGGGTAGATGCCTAGGCTTCCCACTCAGCTTTTGCTGGCCTGGGTGAGGGCAGGGTCACAGTTTTTATCTGTGGTGTTTGATTATAGTAGATCAGTCGAGCAGTTACTATCTAAAAGTTTTCTGTCTTGCAAGGCTGCCCTTACAAAAAAAAAAAAAAAGAAAACCCAGGGAACTCGCTCTCATGTCATTCCTAGCCAGTTTGCCTTCTTTCATCCACCTTTCAGACACTTCTTATGTTTGTTTTATATATGTATATAATGTCCAGGGTTTTATTCCTTAGAGGAAGGAATAGGGGAAGGTACATCTACTCTTATCTTCCCAGAACTGGAAGTCCCATTCAGTTGATTTTATTTGCTTTATTCTTAGAATACCCCTTTCCTACCTGAGGTCACAGGGCCCAAGCACCTTAATCACACTCAGTTAAGTTTCTTTGCATGAGGAAAGAAATTAAAACCCAAGCCTAGAAGAGCTCTCTGCATTGGTGGGAGGGGTGGAAACTGTTCCCCTCCCCAAAGATGCACACTGGTCACTCTGTGTGGATTTTTAGCTTTCCTTTGCCCACCTTCAGCCATAGGGGGAGCAGGGATATGCAGCTTATTTTATATTCACTAAAGGGTCTTCTACCTCTAGAGGATAAAAGAAGTTCCTGTGGCAGGAGAGGACATTTTACCCAGATTTATAAGCCTCCCTGATTCTTTTCTTTCCTCTAATAATTTGCACTGGTTCACTATCTATACCATAGCCAAGGGGATCTTTTAAAAAACTCAAAACCTTGCTTAAAACCCTCCAGTTACACCCAGCTGTTCTGAGAATAAAATTCAAACCCTTCCTCTGGCCCCCTAGGTCCTCTAAGTTCTGGTCTCTGCTCTCTCTCTGAGCCCATTTAGCACATCTCTCCCTGTCACTCATGTGCTTCAGCCACACTGGCTGCCTTTCTCTTCTTGAACATATCAAGATTATTCTACCTCAGGGTTGTTATACCAGTTATGTTTTCTGCCTAGGATAATTTTTTTCCAGAGAATTTTGAATGGCTGTTTCCTTCTTGCCATTCAGGTCTCAATTCAAACATTCTCTCTCTCTACTTCTCAAGTTACACTGTGCCCCTCAACCCTCATATTTAGTTCTTATCACTATTCAAAATTACCTTGATTATTTGTGTACTAGACTGAGCTCCATGAGAGCAAGAATCTTGCTGTTTCATTTATTACTGTATGTCCAATGCCTAGAACAGTTCCTGGCAAAGAGCAATAAATATTTGTTAAATAAAATTGCATAACACCCTTTGCCTCCGTTTCTTACCTGTTACAGTATAATAATTGCTAAGAAGACAATGTTGTGTTTAGAATTAAGTGAGATAATAAATGTATGTGAAGAATTTAGAATAGTGCTTTGCTCACAGTAAGCCAAAGAATAGTTTGTTGTTGTTTCATTATGTTTATGTTTTCACTTTTATTTCTATTATAATGTTCTCTTCCATTCTCCCATACTCCTCTAGTACTTGTTCTTATACCTAATGGTTCATCAGATGTGTCATGAGTATTTGCTAGTGACAGATGCTGACTAGTTAGGTGCTTGCAATTAAGTCCTAATTTAGTTTTCTCTTGGCCATGTTTTTCTATACAGGTCCTGCAGCTGGGCTCAGACATCCTTCCCCAATACAAGCAAGAGGCACCAAAAACTCCCCCTCACATCATCTTACATTACTGTGTTTTTAAGACCACGTGGGATTGGATCATCTTGATCTTAACCTTCTACACAGCCATCTTGGTCCCTTACAATGTGTCCTTTAAAACCAGGCAAAACAACGTGGCCTGGCTAGTTGTGGATAGCATCGTGGATGTCATCTTCTTGGTGGACATTGTGCTGAATTTTCATACCACCTTTGTTGGACCAGCTGGGGAGGTGATTTCTGACCCCAAACTCATTCGTATGAATTACCTGAAGACATGGTTTGTGATTGACCTTCTGTCCTGTTTGCCATATGATGTCATCAACGCTTTTGAGAACGTGGATGAGGTTAGTGCCTTTATGGGTGATCCAGGGAAGATTGGTTTTGCTGATCAGATTCCACCACCACTGGAGGGGAGAGAGAGTCAGGTACATCCCTCAAATCTCAGACCTTGTTTTAATGTCTTTAAAGTTGAATTAAATGTGGGTCAACGGAAGAGTAATTAAATGGGTGGGAACTAGCATGACTGATTTCCAGAATGGAGCATGCTTGCTAGATATTCTCTCTTTGCTGTTCCTGTTCTTTGGAGGTTCCAAGGCTATGCATGTCAGTGAACAGGTATGGAAGACCAAAGGCTTCCCTCTTCTCCACAAGATAACTGGGTGGCTCAGTGGGGGGTGGAGGTGGGGGGAGGCAGGCCACTGGCTCAGGATTGATGAGGCTTCAGAAGCAGACATGCATTGCCATTGCGCTGGTGAACCTTCAACTCAGGATATGATTGCTGAATGTCTACCAGTTGATGATTGCAGTTATGGGGAATTTTCTGTTATCTGCTGCTAACTTTTGGCTATTTCATAGCTAATTAACTCCTGGCAGCAGGGATGCCATTTCCCCCCAAGTTTGCTTTTTTGGTAAAGGTTGGGTGGGAATGAGTTGTTTCTTTGCTAACTAGTTTGGAAGTGACCAGTGGCTTTCAGTTGTCCATACTCTTCCTTGCCTGTATATGCTAAGGCAGTCAGATGCCTATTTGTACTTAAAAGGACTAGTGATTGTTATTGGATGGCACTGTATTGGATTGTTAGCCTTGAGTGCAATGCAAGGAATTAAAAGAAGATAAATGCCCTGTAAGTGTGTTGGAATCAGGACATGTCCAAACAGTCATTGTCTGAATGTCATGTTACAGCAGGAGGGGGCCACTGGGCTTGTTAAAGTGATTTTCTTCTTTGAAAAGGCAAGGTTGTCATGTCATCACAAATGTAAATGTCAAATTCTTATTCAGCTTAAGTGTTTCATGGGAATTGTTATTCCTTTTTTTTTCTACTCCTGGATTAAGATAAGGCAGTTCATCTGGCAAGTTTTCAACCTCTTTCAGCAGTAGGCCCTCATTGCCTCAGACTATACAGGGTCTCAGATGTCTCTGTCTAGCTGAGCCATTATCTGGGTGGGTAATCCAGGAAACCACCTGGAGGCTGAGTTGAGACAAGACACACTCTCAGGGCTAAAGGACTCGTGGGACTCAGCTTTGTGATAGTTGGAAGAAGCAGTCTGCTCCCTGCCAGGGAAACAAGACTTAGCCAGTGACTTTAGGTCTTACTGGTAGCATAATGATGGCCTCCTGTCTTTAGATCAGTACCAGCAGTGAGCGAGGACCAGCCCCTTCCTCTGAGAGAACCAAGCTACCTACCACTTCTCTCTCCAGTGAAGAGTAGCTCTTTCTACAGAATACTTCTAAGTGTACAACTGGAAGGAGGGAGCTTGGATGTTCAGATGCTTTAGCCTTGGAGCAACCCCTCCTTTTATCTGTGTGGTGTGTTTTAATATCCTTTAAAATCCCAAGGACTAATTCTCTGGATAACTTGTATGGATTTTGTAGGCTGATTAAATGAGTTGAGATGATCGTTTACAAGAACAGAATCATCCCTAAAGTGAATGTTGGGATACTTAAATGCGAATTTTACTACATGTTGGGAATGATATTTTTCCTCTGTGAGCACATTTCTAGAAAATTGTGTGTTAATAAGGAAAATATGATCATTTGGGTTTAGGTAATTCAAATGAATTATCTCAACCTAAAAGAGATCCTTATACACATATGGGAAATGAAATTTAACTAAAAAAACCACTTGAGTTTTAAAAATAAACCATTTGCTATTTATAACAATGGCACTGAAATTTTGCAAATAAATAGAACAGCTCTTCAGTTTCCAAGGTTTCTTATTAAAAATCTGTAAACCCGTATGTAAATGTGTCAAGATTACCTTGTAGGTTGGCCAAATGGAGAGCTTCTCCCTAAGTACTGTGTATGTTAGGTTGCAACTCCTTTGTCATTAATTGTGAGTAGCCCTGACATGGTTTCTAATTTCTAGATTCATGAAACAGATTGGTAGATAGGAAAAATGCCAGTTTTCTCTAGCTTTCTAGTTGGCAAAGTGTTGTGTATTAAAGCTCTTACTACCGTCTCTTAATCATAAATAATAATATACATATTAAACTATGATTTGCTTCCCTAAAGATTTAATTTTATACTTAGTAATTTCTTTTAAAGCTTTGAGTGACACCTGAAATAGTATATTTTCATAACAATTGTGGTGTCGTGGGGGAGATCAGTGTGAGGTTACTGAAGATTTGGCTTCTCTTCCTCTTGGTATCACCTATTAGGACAGCTGGGAACCTACTGAGTACCATTTAGCCTTTCTGGACATAGTTTCCTATCTACCTCTTGGGGATTATACTACCTTACCTGCCTGAAGGCAGCGCATTTGGGCAGTGATTTTTTTGAGTTCTCTGCCAACTTCAAGGGCTAAAGTCTGAAGAGTCCTAAAATCTTTTCTGTATTAACCTCACTTCTAGAAGATGACTGTAAAAATGAGAGGTCCAATACTATGACCTCTGATTTGGGATTGGGGGTGGGATGAGGAGGAAGGTGAGGGGGAATGGGTTCATTTAGCAGGTGACAAGTAGACCTACTAGGTGTCAGAGCCTGACAGGACCGTGAGGACATTTCGTTCAACTCTCTTAACATGCAAATAAGAAAACAAACCCAGAGGGAAAATGACTCATTCAAGGTCACATAGCGATCATATGATCACAGTAAAAATGAGTGCTCCTTCTCTTCCGACTCTTCTTAGTAGTGACAGATTTGTTCATATATGGATAAAAGACTGATCAAAGGGTACAGTTGAGTCAAAACTAACCAAGAAACTTCTGCTATGGAAGTGGCTCATTCCTTGGCTTGGCCAAATGTGGTGGGGAAGTTGGGCACTGGGTGTGGGGAGGTGGGCAGCTGCGTTTTCTCCAAGCAATTGCATTAATGACAAGATGAGCAGTTTAAGATGCCTAGCAGAGGAGATGCTCACCAAGTGACAGACCTGGAACAGTTTTCTAGACACAGTCCTTTGGGTAAAAAGTCACCACTACTGGGAATGGAGGACTGGTGGGGGTTAGAGGAGATTGTGGAGACTATGAATGACACTACACCTGTAGAACCTAGATTAGGCTGGGAGAAAGTACCCTCAATAGAAGTGTGGTAAATGGCTTAACAGCTTCACACTCTTACCCCATGCTTTGTTGTGGGGCTACTAGTCTAAGATTACAGCTCCCTCTGACAGCACAAGAACTCTAGGCTCTTTTTCTGGGAGAGTACAGGGAGAAATAAGAAATTATTTATTCACTTCTCATTAAAAATCCATGGATCTGAATTCTCTCTGGTTTCCTCCTAATTATGCCAATGGAACTGTGTGCCAGTGAAAACCACCAAATAAGAGTGTAACAGTGTGCTGGTGGCTTTCCCTTCTGTGTGTATGTTGGGAGAGGGTGCTCTTGAAGTGAAAGGATTAGACTTACCCCAGGCTTGGGTCAAGAAAGAACTGGATTAAATTGCTAAAGACAAGGTTGTTAAAGCAGCTGTCTTGTGAATTGAGTCCTGTGGATATAGCCCATCTCCATGATTTAAGCCACATAAACGTTCCTCTTTTGCTGAACTTGTTTCACTTATGTAGGTGGCCTACATTTGCGTCATTCTCCAGTCTGTTGGTGATAATCTGTTTTGGAGGCTGTTCGGAAATATGTTTGCACATTAGTTAAACTGGTTAGAGGACAAAAGGTCTGGAAACTGAGTGAACTAAAACTTGGAATAGGTATGTTTGAAAGAGCCAAATGAGTCTCTTTCAAGCACTTAGTGGACTATTGGCCTAGTGTGCTTCATGGATTAAAGTTGGAATTATTACTCACAAAATGTTTTCACTCTCCTAAGGAAAACTCACTGCTTGTTACCGTTGGAGTAGCAGGGGAGATGGGAGACAATTGTGATATCTCTGAGGGCACAATTGTTTGTGCACTGGGGCCGGGAGAAAGCAAAGAGCTTCCTTCTATAGCCCCCTGTTCCTCGCTTTGTAACCTCAGACAGCAGCATGACCAGTTAGTGCCCAGTAATGTTGCTGGTGCTTGCCCAGAACCTACTTTGAAAGAGGAAACTCACCTAATAGCAGAGTAGGACCCAGGAGTGCTGATGAAAGGCTCTAGCACTGACAGCACCTTCCCTTTATCTAGTGCTTTTAACTTTGCAAAGTACTTTCACAAAGATTATCTTTGTTATAACTCTGCGTGACATTGAAGAAACAGCACTGAACTGAGAAGTAGGTGATTTGTGACCCAGTTGGGGCTCTACTACCAAGCGTGTGACCTTATGCCAGCCATTTCACCTTCCTTGGCTTTTTTAACTCATCTGAGAGTTTAGTCCATCCCAACTCTAACCTTCTGTGGCTCTAGAGTGGGTATTATTATACCTGTTCTGCAGATGAGGGGAAAGGGGCAGATGGGCCTTTTGCTAATGGCGGCTGTTTTGTGAAACTGTAACTCAGTCCCTAGACTCCTAGTTGTGTACTTTTTCCTGCAGGTCATGCTGTCTCATCAGAGTCTGGAGGCAGTGAGCTGAGCTGTGCATTTCAGTTTCTCAGGTCTCTTTCAGAATCACCAGCCCTCACTTTGGTGGGCCTCTTTCACAGCTGAGGGGTGAGATTTGGGTACGCAGTCTGGATAATCTTAGCCTGAGGTCATTGATCAGGCCTGGGATGGTGAGGGTGGTAAGTGATTCAGGATCTGGTTGCCCACCCTGCTTTTCTCTCACTGACAGATGGACTCACCTCTTCTAAATTCACCATTTGTAGCTCTTTAAGGTTTTCCTTATCAGTGATGCTGAAAGCAAATTGGACCCACATCTGTCAGTCCTCACCTGTGGCTTCTTTTTGGGTAGACGGGTACCTTTTAAGTTTTCACAAAGGTGACTCCTCTCCTGTCCAGCTGGAAGCTAGTGGGACATGACATTGACCAGGCGAGGATTTTTCTTTTCCAGGATTCCAGCCATGGCAGGATTCTGGCAATCCCATGGCTCATAATAGCAATTAAAATAAATCATTGCTGAATAGCACTGGTTATTTAAGCTGATCTTATCCTGGATTTCCTTCTCACATGGGTCCCTTAGATTTGGAGAGTGAAGAGGAGGTGAGACACTGGGATGCAGACTGGCATGTCTTAGCATCCTGTGGTATATCATGGATTAAAAACCAACAGCATATAACACAGATATTATATGTCAGATTACACAATGGATGGAGAAACTAAATTGTGTTATAGATCTTTTATTTCATTCTCTTTTCATTGGCATTTCTATTTCTTATGTTTGTGCTGAGTATTTTTACCATCAAGTTATTTTGATAAAGAGAGGATAAAACACAGACACATTGCAGTTTTCATTTGCGTGTCTTGTTAGCAGCAGGAAGTGCTGCTGATGGGGGTGTTTCTCTTTTGATGATCACGACTTGCCAGTGGTGACTGGTGGCTGGCACCATTTCTTACAAGGCTATGAGAATGATGTTCAATGATCAGTGATGTTCAGTGATATTCAATGATGTTATCAGTGCTGTCCCTGGACCCCTGCTGGCATGACTGAGCAAGGTTGTTTGTTATCTCTTCTCTCTCACTTATGAGGGGAATCCAACATAGAATTCTTTTTCTCTCTTTCTTTCTTTTTCTCTCTTTCTCTTTCTTTCTTTCTTTCTTTCTTTCTTTCTTTCTTTCTTTCTTTCTTTCTCTCTTTCTCTCTCTCTTTCTTTCTCTTTCTTTCTGTCTTTTGAATAATAATAATGATGATAATAATAATAATAATAATTTTGGAAGTTCATGTACCTTGATCAAATAGGGGCTTCAAATCGAAGTCTGGGTGGTAGATGCTGTTTCCCACACAGACCCCTGAATCATTATCATACTTGATGTGGGTGTGGGTGCAAAGGAGTGGTGTGGGGGAAGTGTTTTTAACAGCAGAAGTTGACCCTGAGTGGCTTCCAAGAAGCAGTGATCTACTGTGAAAATGTGATACCAGAAGTTAGAAAAACAAAAGAAAATAAAACAAAACCCAAAACCTGATGCTCTGAAGCTTAGTGATAGCTTTGGACTTGAGAGCAAAAGCCCCTGATTCCCCTCTGCTGTCATGCTATCTGTTCCCTCCCAGACTCCTTTCCGGCCCATCCAAGATTCTATTTCTCTCTGAACTCTCCACCAGTTTTTCTTGGTATTTCTATTAGGTTTTTCCTTCTTTAAAGAAATCCGATTGACGTAGGTGACTGATGATAGGGACACAGAGTTAAGAGAGTCCTGCTCCCAAGGAGTTCCCAGTTTAATTGGGACCACAGTTAAAGACAGTGGCACAGAGTGTGAGAGGTGCTGGTCCAGTGTCAGCCTAGGGAGTTATGGCATACTAAAGGGGAGCACTTAGCCTAGCAAGGGAATCCTAGAAGGCTTCCTGGAGGAAATGGTGGGTGTTACTCTGGCAAGGAGTAAGGAGGGCATTGCTGGAAGAGAAAGGAGCATGTGCAAGACAGTGTGCTCTTAGGATGGAGCCAGGCATTCATTTTGGCTAAAGCAGAGAGTCAGTGTGTATTTGTGTGTGTGTGTGGGGGGGGGGTGGGGGATAGGGAGAAGTGGTGTGAGACAGAGGCAGGATCTAGTGATGAAGAATCCAAGGGTCTGGCCAAGGAGCTTAAATTTTATCATGAGGGAAAAAGAAACCATCAAGGGTTTTAACTAGGAGTGTGACATGGTTTGATTTTTGCTTTTGAAGGTGCACCCAGATAGCAGTGGTGAGAATGAATTAGGGAAATGACACACATCTCCACTTCCCTGAAGTTGGGCTGTCACCTCCACCACTGCACTGAAGCTACTCACATTCTCAACTTTCTTATTCCTCTGTCATTCAGCCCTAATGCCTGGCCAAACTTCTGATAGGACCTGATTCTCTGCCTCCTCTGGGCTGCTCCGAATGCCTGAATGTGGCTGAGAACACCACCACCCACTACCACCATGCTGAGGAACTGTCAGTGCTGCTTGGAAGCCATCCCCCAACTCACCCCCATCCCTGCCTTTCCCCAGACAGTGCACTCTGTGGCAAGGCAAACCTTTCTTATCCTCTCCTCTCTCCTCAAACTTCCAATACCCCACTCCTCAATTTTTCCTGTCCCCTCATTTTCTTATTCACTGAGACAAGAGGAGCAATTAAAAGAGATCTTATGCCCGTATCCAAATCCACTTTCTGCCTGCATCAATCCCATATACTCTGTCTCTCCTCCTCTTTTAGTGGGTAGACAGTCCCGGCATCTGTTAACTTGTCTGCTAGGTGACTTGAGGACTTAGCTTCTAAAGTTTGTTTCTTGTTTCCTTCTGTGTCACCAAGCTTTCCCTCTTTACACAGAAACATGGAAATATATCCCATCTTTATAAATGGGAAATATTATATTTAATATTTGTGCCAGTTTGAATGTATTATGTCCCCCAGAAAAAGCCATATTCTTTGATGCAATCATGTGGGGGCAGACATATTAGTGGGGATTAAGTTGGAACATTTGGATTAGGTTGTTTTCATGGAAATGTGCCCCACCCAACTGTGGGTGATGACTTTGATTGGATAATTTCCAAGTAGGTGTTACCCCACCCATTCAGGGTGGGTCTAAATTAAATCACTGGAGCCATGTAAATGAGCTGACAAACAGAAGAAACTCAGTGCAGCTGTGAGTGATACTTTGAAGAGGAGCTACAGCCAAGAGGGACATTTGAAGAATGCAGAGAAGCTGAGAGAGTAGCTGCAGATGAGAGACAGTTTGAAGATGGCTGTTGAAAGCAGACACTTGCTCCAGAGAAGCTAAGAGAGGACAAACATCCCAAGAGCAACTGAGAGTGACATTTTTGAGGAACGTCCTGGGGGAAAGCCATTTTGAAACCAGAACTTTGGAGCAGACACCAGCTACGTGCCTTCCCAGGTAACATTCTAGCAGAGGTTTTCCGGACACCATTGGCCATCCTCCAGTCAAGGTACCCAATTGCCGATGTGTTTTACCTTGGACACTATGGCCTTAAGACTGTAACTGTGTAACTAAATAAACCCCCTTTTATAAAAGCCAATCCATCTCTGGTGTTTTGCATTCTGGCAGCATTAGCAAACTAGAACAATACTGATGCTCCCCTTTTGCCCAGCTACTGGCCCATTTCCCTGTCCCTCTTTACTGAAAAACTCCTAGAAAGAGTTTTCTATACCCATTGTCTGTAGTTCCGCTCTTCTCTTTCTTGTACGTATTCCTTTCAGGTTTCATCCTTGTCACTGCTTCTGTCAAGGGTGATTCCACATAGCCAAATCAGTGGTCAGTTGTCATCTCATGCCACCTGTCAGCAGCAGTAGGCATGGCAGCCGCTCATCTCAGAATGAATTGCAACAACCCTCATCAGCCTACAGGGCACTCCATGATTTGTCCCTTGGCTGCCTTATTTTGTTTCAGGCACCTTGGCCTCTTGTTAGCCTCAGGGTACTTGGGCTTCTCTTTGGAATATTCTTCCCTTAAATGTCTACCTTCCTTCCTCCCTTACTTCATACAGGCATCTGCTCACTGTTACCTGATTAGAATGTCATTTCCTTATCACCTTACCTAATATACTGGCTCTTGATGATCTCTCCCTTTACTCAATTTTTTTTTTGTAGCATTTATATCATTTGATATATTCTTTGTTGTTATTGCTCATCTCCCCTAATTAAGATTTTTGAAAGTTTTATAAATTGAGGTGTAAAATACATTTAGTTCAGTGTGGTAAAATACATTAATTTTAGATGTACAGCTTAATGTCTTATAAACTGTGTTCTCATTCATAACCACTAACCTAGAAGACGTAGAATTTTTACTGCACCGTAGAAAGTTCTCTTAGGCTTTATGCCAGGCAGTACCCACTGTCCCCACTGAAGTAACCATTATTCTGCTTCTATTATCATAGTTGTTTTGCCTGTTCTTAAAGTGCAGATAAATGGATAATTAATTATGTAGTTTTTTTGTATTTAACTTCTTCACTCAACAAAATGTCTGTGAGATTCATCCATGTTGTTGAGTGTATCAGTAGTTTTCTCTTTTTTTATTGTGGTGTAGTATTCCATTGTATCAGTTATCTAGTGCTGTGTAACAAACCACCCCAAAACTTAGTGTTTTAAAACAGCAAACATTTCTTGGTCATTATCCTGTTCCACAATTTGGTCTTGGCTCAGCTGGGCAGTTCTTCTGGTCTCGCCTAGGGTCAGATATTAACAACTGAAAACTCAACTGGAGCTGTATGGTCTAAACTGGCTTTGCTCAAATATCTGACTGTTGGCTAGGCCTCTCTCTCCATGTGATCTTTCATCTTCAAGGAGGCTGGCCCAGGCTTCTTCACATGGGAGACATAGGAGTCTATGTAGGGCTCTAAGAGAGTGAGGGTAGAAGTTGTAGGGGCTTTTGTGGTCAAGGTTTTGAACTCCTACAGTGTAATTTCTGCTGCATTCAATTGGTCTAAGCAAGTCTCAGTCATATATTAGAATTCCTGTTCCCACATCATTGCCAATCTTTTTTTTTTTTTTAATTTTTATCTATTCTAGAGGATGTGAAGTAATGTCACATCATGGTTTTAATTTGCATTTCTTGATGACTAATAGTGTTGAGCACCTTTTCATTTGCCTATTTGTGATTCATATATTTTTTTTATTTTGTGATGTGTCTATTCATGTCTTTTGCCCATCTTTAAAAACTGGGTTATTCTCCTCTTGTTTGTAGTAGTTCTTTATAAATTCTGGGTACAATTCCTCTGATAGATATATACATTGCAAATATTTTATCCCAATTTATGACTTTCAGTTTACTTTCTTAATGACGTCTTTTGATGAACAGCAGGCCTTAATTTTGATGAAGTCTACCTTGTTGGCTTTTTTTTTTTTTTATGGTTAGTGCTTTTGTGTCCTTTAGGATTTAAGAAATCTTTGCCTACTCCAAACTGGTATATTTTTTCCTATATTTTCTTCTAGAACCATTGTAGGTTTTACATTTAGGTCTATGATCCATCTCAATTTCATTTTTAAGTATGATATGAGGTGGGGGTGTCAAAGTTTATTTTTTCTTATGGATATCCAATTAATCCAACAGTATTTATTGAAAAGACTATTCTTTTTCCCATTTTCTGAATTTTAATAGAGCCTTGGTCATAAATCAAGTGACTATGTGTCATCAACCCATTTTTTTTAAGATGGTTTTGTTCACGCACATACATTCCATCCTAAGTAAACAATCGATGGTTCTCTGTATGGTCACATATTTATGTGTTCAGCACCTTCACCACTGTCTATATATAGGCATCTACATTTCTTCCACAAGGTAGGAGGGAGAGTCAAAGAAGTTAGAGAGGAAAAAGAAAGAAGAAAAAAAATGACAGCTAGGAAGTAGCAAAAGGAAAAGTAACCTTAAATCAAAGTAGAGTAAAGAGTCAGACAACACCACCAATGTCAAGTGTCCAACATGCCTCCCCATCCCCTCCTCTTTTCTTCATTTACCTTGGTATATCACCTTTGTTACATTAAGGGAAGCATAATACAATGATTCTGTTAGTTACAGTCTCTAGTTTACTTTGATTGCATCCCTCCCCCAATGCCTCCCCGTTTTTAACACCTTGCAAGGTTGACATTTGCTTGTTCTTCCTCGTAAAAGAACATATTTGTACATTTTATCACAATTGTTGAACACTCTAGATTTCACTAAGTTACACAGTCCCAGTCTTTATGTTTCCTCCTTTCTTCTGGTGTCTCACATGCTCCCAACCTTCCTCTCTCAACCATATTCATAGTTATCTTTGTTCAGTGTACTTACATTGCTGTGCTACCATCTCCCAAAATTGTGTTCCAAACCATGCAGTCCTGTCTTCTCCCATCACTCTGTAGTGCTCCCTTTAGTATTTCCTGTAGGGCGGGTGTCTTGTTCACAAAGTCTCTCATTGTCTGTTTGTCGGAAAATATTTTGAGCTCTCCCTCATATTTGAAGGACAGTTTTGCTGGATATAAGATTCTTGGTTGTCAGTTTTTCTCTTTCAGTATCTTAAATATATCACACCACTTCCTTCTTGCCTCCATGGTTTCTGCTGAGAGATCCGCACATAGTCTTATTAAGCTTCTTTTGTATGTAGTGGATTGCATTTCTCTTGCTGCTTTCAGGATTCTCTCTTTGTCTTTGACATTTGATAATCTGATTATTAAGTGTCTTAACATAGGCCTATTCAGGTCTATTCTGTTTGGAGTGTGCTGCACTTCTTGGATCTGTAATTTTATGTCTTTGATAAGAGATGGGAAATTTTCACTGATTTTTTTTCCTCTATTATTGCCTCTGCCCCTTTTCCCTTCTCTTCTCCTTCTGGGACACCAATGATATGTACATTCTTGTACTTTGTTTCATCCTTAAGTTCCCGGAGACATTGCTCATATTTTTCATTCTTTTCTCTGTCTGCTGCTTTGTGTGTAGGCTTTCAGATGTTTTGTTCTCCAGTTCTCGAGTTTTTTCTTCTGCCTCTTGAGATCTGCTGTTGTATGTGTCCATTGTGTCTTTCGTCTCTTGTGTTGTGCCTTTCATTTCCATAGATTCTACTAGTTGTTTTTTTGAACTTTTGATTTCTGCCTTATGTATGTCCAGTGTTTTCTTTACAGCCTCTATCTCTTTTGTGAAATAGTCTCTAAACTTTTTCAATTGATTTAGCATTAGTTTAAATTCCTGTATCTCAGTTGAAGTGTACATTTGTTCCTTTGACTGGGCCATAGCTTTGTTTTTCTTAGTGTAGGTTGTAGTTTTCTGTTGTCTAGGCATCTGACCTCCTAGGCCACCCCAGTGAGGTTTTCCCAGAGGAGAGCAGGCTCAGGTCACAGAAGGAGGAAATATTCAGTATCTGGTTTCCCTGATGGTTTTTCTTAGAGGATTGATACACCTGTGCTTTTCTGTCCAGCAGGTGCACCTGTCAGCCGGTCACCAGCTGGTCTAAGAAGGTGTGGCCTGTGGCTCTCCTCCCCCAGGCTTTGGGGTCGGGTTCCGGAAAGGCAGGCAGTAAAGCTGGGTCCTTCCCTTTGCTCTTGGGAAGCTATGCCCCCTCCAGAGATGTCATCTGCATATCAGTAAGTTCTTTGTTTCTCTGACTCTGCTGATCAAAGTGTTTTGATTTTTAAATGGCTGAGGCTGTCTTTACTGCAAAACTCTGCAGGCTGAAAATGGCTGAGGTTTTCTCCACAGAGAGAGAAAGGGACAGAAAAGCTCCTAGGTTCACGCGTCAGCCAGAGATAGCCCCCAATCCTCTGGGCTCCCCGTACTGAGACAGATATGTCCCCCGACTCTCCCAAGGTCAGTTGTCACCAAAAGCCTCTGTCTGTTTGTTGAGGATTCACTGTCTGTATTGAACAGTTAACATTAAATCCCCACTTGGAGCAGGGCTGAGAGAGTGCTGCTCTGTAGCACCGCGAGGCTTCCGTGAGGGAGGGGCTCTTGGCTCTCAGCTCTCAGTGCGGGTCCACAGTTTTACTTACAGATTTTATGCTGTGATCTCAGGCATTCCTCCCAGTTCAGGTTGGTGGATGATGAGTGGACAGTCATGTTTGTCTCCCTGCAGTTATTCCAGGTTATTTACTAGTTTTTTAGTCATTTATGGATTATTCCGGGGGGGGACTAACAGTCTTCCACTCCTCTCTATGCCGCCATCTTAGCTCCTCTTCAACTGGGGTTTTAATTAACAAACATGGGCTGCTCAATACAAGCTATAAATCCCCAACAAGCAGACAGAGGCTTTAAGTGACAAATGACCTTAAAGAGCCAAAGGACTTCTCTGTACCAGGAGGGGGATCCCAGAGGACCAGGTGCTATCTCTGGTCAGCGGGTGAAGCTGGAGAGGCTGTGGACTGGCCCTGAAGGGGAGCTTTCTGTCCCTTTTTCTCTCGCTCAACCTGGGCGGCTCAGTGGAGAAAGCCATAGCCACTTTCAGTTCATAGCACTCTGACCCAGACAAGGGTGGAGATAGCAGAGCCAGGGAGACAAAAAACCTATTTAAATGCTGATGATTACTCTCTAGGGGGTGTATCTTCCCTAAGGGGAAGGAGGTGTTGCCCAGCCCTACTACCGGCCTCCCATTCAGAACCAGACCCCAGAGCCTGGGGGAAAACAGCGAAAACAGAAACTGCGGGCCATACCTCCTTACGTCAGTCAGGAGCTACAGACTGACACACACCACCTGCTGGGCAGGTTAGGAAAAGCACAGTGGCTAGAGGCCTCACAGAGTGTATCAATCTTCTAAAACACACCTTCAGGGAAACTGGGTAGTGAATATTGCCCCCTTCTGAGATCTGAGCCCATTCTGGTCTAGGAAAACATGATCGGGGTAAACAAGGAAACCAGATGCCTAGACAACAGAAAACTACAACCTACACTAAGAAAAATGAAGTTCTGGCCCAAAGGAACAAACTTACACTTCAGCTGAGATACAGAAATTTAAGCAACTAATGCTAAATCAATTTAAAACGTTTAAGGAAGATATGGTAAAAGAGATGAAGCATATAATGCAAACACTGGGCGAACATAAGTGTCCTAGTTTGCTAATGCGGTGGAATGCAAAACACCAGAGATGGATTGGCTTTTATAAAAAGGGGGTTTATTTGGCTACACAGTTACAGTCTTAAGGCCATAAAGTGTCCAAGATAACACATCAGTAATCGGGTACCTTCACGGGAGGATGGCCAATGGCGTCCGGAAAACCTCTGTTAGCTGGGAAGGCACGTGGGTGGCGTCTGCTCCAAAGTTCTGGTTTCAAAATGGCTTTCTCCCAGGATGCTCCTCTCTAGCAAGCTTGCTGCTCTTCAAAACGTCACTCACAGCTGCACTCCCTTTCCTCTCCTTGAGCCAGCTCATTTATATGGCTTCACTGATCAAGGCCCACCCCGAATGGGTGGGGCCATGCCTTCATGGAAATATCTCATCAGTTATCGTCCACAGTTGGGTGGGGCGCATCTCCATGCAAACAACCTAATTCAAACGTTCCCCACTATTCTGTCTGCCCCACGAGATTGCACCAAAGAATATGGCTTTTTCTGGGGGACATAATACATTCAAACCGGCACAATAAGGTAGAAATCGAAAGTTTGAAAAAACTATGAAATGAAAGGCACAACACAAGAGATGAAAAACACAGCGGAGACATACAACAGCAGATCTCAAGAGGCAGAAGAAAACAAGACATCTGATATCCTACACACAAAAGAATAATAGGGAAAAGAAGGGAAAAATATGAGCAGTGTCTCAGGGAATTGAATGACAAAATGAAACACATGAGTGTAAATGTCATGGGTGTCACAGAAGGAGAAGAGAAGGGAAAAGGGGCAGAAGCAATAATAGAGGAAATAATCAACGAAAATTTCCCATCTCTTATGAAAGACATAAAATTATGGATCCAAGAAGCGCAGCGTGCCCCAAACAGAGTAGATCTGAATTGGCCTACGCCAAGATGCTTAATAATCGGATTACCAAACGCCAATGACAAAGAGAGAATTCTGAAAGCAGCAAGAGAAAAGCGATCCATCACATACAAAGGAAGCTTGAGAAGACTGTGTGCGAATTTCTCAGTAGAAACCATGGAGGCAAGAAGGAAGTGGTGTGATGTATGTAAGATACTGAAAGAGAAAAACCACCAACCAAGAATCCTATATCCAGCAAAACTGTCCTTCAAATTTGAGGGAGATTTTAAAATATTCTCTGACAAACAGGCAATGAGAGACAAGATACCTGTTCTACAGGAAGTACTAAAGGGGGCACTACAGACAGATGGGAAAAGACAGGAGTAAGAGGTTTGGAGCACAATTTTGGGTGATGGCAGCACAGCAATGTAAGTACACTGAACAAAGATGACCGAGAGTATGGTTGAAAGAGGAAGGTTAGGAGCATGTGGGACACCAGAAGGAAAGACAAAAGATAAAGACTGGGACTGTATAACTCAATGAAAACTAGAGTGGTCAACAATTGTGATAAATTGTACAAAGATGTTTTTACATGAGGGTGAACAAATGAATGTCAACCTTGCAAGATGTTAAAAATAGGGTGATATTGGGAGAAAAATACAATGAATGCAAACTAGAGACTATAATTAACAGAAACATTATATGATGCTTCCTTTAATGTAACAAAGGCAATATACCAAATTTTGCCAAAAATGATGAAAAAACATCAATTCATAGATTTAGGAAACTCAGCAAATCTGAATTAGGATAAATACACAGAAAACATACCTAGATGCTTCATAGTCAAAATGCTGAAAACAAAAAATAAAGAAGAAATGTTATAAGCTAGAAAAATTCAGGAGAACATGAATGGCATTTGAATTCTCATCAGAAGCAATATTATATTAAAACTGGTAAAAGACTTTTTAAAAAAGAACAGTAAACCTACAAATCTATACCCAGGGAAAACAAGGTAAAATAAAGATGTTTTCAAACAAATGATTTTTAAAAGTTCATCACGCACTACGAGGAAAACCAACTGTTCACTATGAGAAAAACTAAAGGGAGATTTTCAGGCTAAAGGAAAATGATCCCAGAAGGAAAATAAAATGAAAGGAAAGAGTGAAGAGCATAAGATAAATAGAAAAGAATGAAAAGAATGTTGGTAATTTAAAGCAATAATGATAACAAAAACTTGTAGATTTACAACAAATATAGAACAAAGGACAAGTGGGGTTAAATAGTTTAAAACTGTTGTAAAGATATATGTTGTTTGGAAAGTAGTAAAAGAACTAATTTAAGTAGATTTTAATATGTGGAAAATGAATATTTTAATTTGTAGGGTAAGCACTAAAAGAATAGTGCAAAAAGTTACAACTGAAAAGCTAAGAGAGAGGAGATAAAATGGGATAATAAATGAATAATTTATTAATTCAAAAGAAGGCAGGAAAGTAGGAATATAGGACCCAAAATACAAATATAAGAAATAGAAAACAAATAGCAAGATGTTAGATTGAAACCTAATGATATCAATAATTATAATAAATATAAATGGACTAAATATGCCAACTGTAAGACAAAGATTGATATACCTGAATTTTTAAAACTAAAAAGGCCTAATCATTTGCTATTTATTTGCAAGAGATATTCTTGAAAAATGAGAAAAGATAAATTGAAAGAAACGTATGGAAAAAAGCATACCTTGAAAATACTATCCAAATGAAAGCTGGATGTCTATATTAATACCATGCAAAGGAGGCTTAAATGCACTAAGTATTGTTTTTTAAAAAGTGAAAAATTTCATTATAATAATAAGTCCCACTCAACAGGAAGACATAACAATCCTAAACGTGTGTGGGTATAATAACATGACTCCAAAATACATGAATAAATGATTCTCGAAGACGATCATATAACTATATAGCGTATACAGAATGATGGCCTGATTGTGAAAACCTTGTGGCCCACACTCACTTTACCTGATATATGGACAGATGAGTAGAAAAAAGGAGGACAAAAAGTAAATGAATAATAGGGGGGAAAAGGAGTATCAGATTTGTGCCCTATTTTCTTTCTTCTCTACTTCTAGGACTCCAATTGCAATTAAATGTTAGACTATTTTCTGTTCCATGTCTCTTTGGTTCCATTCTGTTCTTTCCATGTTTCAGTTTGAGTATTTTCTGTTGACCTTTTTTCTAATTCATTAATCCTGCCTTATAGTTTGTCCATGCTGATGTTAAACCCATCTAATGAATTCTTAATTTCAAATATAATAGTTTTAAATTCTAGAATGTCCATTTTATTCCTTTTAAAAAAATAGATTCTTAGAACTTTGAAAACATTTGTTTGCTAGTTTTTCTTACTCCTCACACATCAAATAAAATTAGGGTTAGGAGAGAAGTCAAAGCGATAGGAGAACAAGGACACTGAAAGGTACAGAAGCTACTTGGAAGAGAAAGTTGCAGGAAAAGAGGAGTGATTAGTGAATCTGAGGAAGGGTCCTACGGAGCTTATACATGCTGAGGAAGCTACTGAGCAGATTGGGTTAAGGTAGATTGTAGAAGGCTTCCTGGGGAAAAAAAGCCTGTTTAGGAAGGTGTTGAAGGAAGTATGGAACTCTGATGGATGGGGAAAGGTGAAAGGAGCACAGCAGAGCAGGAAAGTCTAGGTTCAAGACATTGAATGTGGGTATGGAGAGAGGAGGGAATTTTCTTTGGTTTGTATCTGTTTATGAAGCAAGACAAGTGTCAGTGAAATAAAGGTTTCAATTAAGGATTTAATGATTTTAATAATCAAAGACCAATTTAGATTTTCTGTTTCTTCTGAAATCAGTTTTGGTAAGTTGTATTTTTCTAGGGCATGTAAATTTTCAAAGTTATTGGCATACAGTTGTTCATAAATAATATCATTTTATCTTTTAAAATTCTATAGGATATGTAGTGATATTGGCCCTTTTCATTCCTGATTCCTGATATTGGTTATATTCTCTCATTCAAATCCTCCCCATCCCCTTCCATTTCTTTCTCTCCCTTCTTTCTAATCAGAATTGCCAGGGGTTTATTAATTTTATTAGGTGTTTTCAAAGATTCAACTTTCTGTTTAGAATTTTAGAATTTTTATATCTTTTTGATGATTTGAACGTTTTGACATTATGAAATGTTTCTCTGTGTCTAGTAATGAATTTTCTTTAAAGTCTGCTTTGTGTGATATTAATTAGAAGTTCACCTACTTTCATTTGATTGGTGTTTGCCTGATATATTTTTCCGACTTTTTACTTTAACCTTGCTGTATACTTATATTGTAGATATGTCTCATCTAAGCAGCCTATTTTTAAAATCCAGTCTGGCACTTTTGCCTTTAATTTGCAATGTAATATTTAATTAATATTTAATATAGTACTTGGTTTATGACTTCTGTGTTGCTATTTTGTTCCACTTATTCTCTGTTCCCTATTTCTCCTTTCTTGTCTTCTTTTGGGGTTGATTATATTGTATTATCCTTCCCCTATTAGCTTTTCATTTTCTTTTATTATTCTTTTGGAAGGAACCCTGGAAAATACAACATACATTTTTCAAAGTCTTTTATAAATTAGTACCTGTACCTCTTCCCAGAGTTTGCTGGTGATAAATTCTCTCAAGTTTTGTTTGTCTGAAAATTTCTTTATTTCACTTTAAGTTTTTTTTTTTTTTTTTTAGGAGTTTTGAAAAATAGCATTTATTATGTTTTATATTTATTATGTTTTACAGATAAATGTATACTGTGGAACATTTGAAAAATTGAGAAAAGCAGATAGAAAAAAAATAATCTCTAACTTCTCTCTAATATGTAAACACAACATTTTAAAATATATTTTCTGGTGTTTTTCTATGAAAATACATACACACACAATTCTATATACATCTTTGGATAGTTACATTTTTTTAAAAGTGGAGATCATTTATTACAACTTGTTTTGAAATGAGGTTTTTTACTTCATAAGCTGAATGAATCTTTTTGACGTTTCATCACTGTTCTAAAACATTTTAACAGTTATATCATATTGTAGTTTTATTGTTTGAATTCATCAAATGTAATTAAACACAAAAGAAACTGGAAGAATTCAGATCCTTCTCAGAAGAAAGAGGAAAAAAAAAAAAGGAAATTTTATATGAACTGCAGTCTGGGGAAACTAGATCACCGCTTGTTTCACTCCTTTTAAACTGAGTCTTTTTTTTTTTTTTTTTTTTTAATCTTCATTTTATTGAGATATATTCATATACCACGCAGTCATACAAAACAAATCGTACTTTCAATTGTTCACAGTACCATTACATAGTTGTACATTCATCACCCAAATCAATCCCTGACACCTTCATTAGCACACACACAAGAATAACAAGAATAATAATTAGAGTGAAAAAGAGCAATTGAAGTAAAAAAGAACACTGGGTACCTTTGTCTGTTTGTTTCCTTCCCCTATTTTTCTACTCATCCATCCATAAACTAGACAAAGTGGAGTGTGGTCCTTATGGCTTTCCCAATCCCCTTGTCACCCCTCATAAGCTACATTTTTATACAACTGTCTTCGAGATTCATGGGTTCTGGGTTGTAGTTTGATAGTTTCAGGTATCCACCACCAGCTACCCCGATTCTTTAGAACCTAAAAAGGGTTGTCTAAAGTGTGCGTAAGAGTGCCCACCAGAGTGACCTCTCGGCTCCTTTTGGAATCTCTCTGCCACTGAAGCTTATTTCATTTCCTTTCACATCCCCCTTTTGGTCAAGAAGATGTTCTCCGTCCCACGATGCCAGGTCTACATTCCTCCCCAGGAGTCATATTCCACGTTGCCAGGGAGATTCACTCCCCTGGGTGTCTGATCCCACGTAGGGGGGAGGGCAGTGATTTCACCTTTCAAGTTGGCTTAGCCAGAGAGAGAGGGCCACATCTGAGCAACAAAGAGGCATTCGGGAGGAGGCTCTTAGGCACAACCATAGGGAGGCCTAGCCTCTCCTTTGCAGCAACCGTCTTCCCAAGGGTAAAACCTGTGGTAGAGAGCTCAACCCATCAAACCACCAGTCCCCTATGTCTGTGGTCATGTTAGCAACCATGGAGGTGGGGTAGGTGAATACCCCTGCATTCTCCACAGGCTCCTCAAGGGGGCACTGCATTTTTTTTTTTCCTTGTTTTTGTTTTTTTTTTTTTTTAACTTTCTCTTCTTTTTTAAATCAACTGTATGAAAAAAAAAGTTAAAAAGAAAACAAACATACAATAAAAGAACATTTCAAAGAGACCATAACAACGGAGTAAGAAAAAGACAACTAACCTAAGATAACTGCTTAACTTCCTACATGTTCCTACTTTACCCCAAGAAAGTTACCTAATATAGCAACATTTCTGTGAACTTGCTCCTACTATATCCATCAGAAATTAACAGACCATAGTCATTCCTGGGCATCCCCAGAACGTTAAATAGCTTATCTGTTCTTCTTGGATTATTGTTCCCCCTTCCTTAATTGCTCTCTATTGCTAGTTCCCCTACATTCTACATTATAAGCCATTTGTTTTACATTTTTCAAAGTTCACATTAGTGGTAGCATATAATATTTCTCTTTTTGTGCCTGGCTTATTTCGCTCAGCATTATGTCTTCAAGGTTCATCCATGTTGTCATATGTTTCACGAGATCGTTCCTTCTTACTGCCGCGTAGTATTTCATCGTGTGTATATACCACATTTTATTTATCCACTCATCTGTTGAAGGACATTTGGGTTGTTTCCATCTCTTGGCAATTGTGAATAATGCTGCTATGAACATTGGCGTGCAGATATCTGTTCGTGTCACTGTTTTCCGATCTTCCGGGTATATACCGAGAAGTGCAATCACTGGATCGAATGGTAACTCTATATCTAGTTTTCTAAGGAACTGCCAGACTGACTTCCAGAGTGGCTGAACCATTATACAGTCCCACCAACAGTGAATAAGAGTTCCAATTTCTCCACATCCCCTCCAGCATTTGTAGTTTCCTGTTTCTTTAATGGCAGCCATTCTAACCAGTGTTAGATGGTATCTCATTGTGGTCTTAATTTGCATCTCTCTAATAGCTAGTGAAGCTGAACATTTTTTCATGTGTTTCTTGGCCATTTGTATTTCCTCTTCAGAGAACTGTCTTTTCATATCTTTTGCCCATTTTATAATTGGGCCGACTGTACTACTGTCATTGAGTTGTAGGATTTCTTTATATATGCAAGATATCAGTCTTTTGTCAGATACATGGTTTCCAAAAATTTTTTCCCATTGAGTTGGCTGCCTCTTTACCTTTTTGAGAAATTCCTTTGAGGTGCAGAAACTTCTAAGCTTGAGGAGTTCCCATTTATCTATTTTCTCTTTTGTTGCTTGTGCTTTGGGTGTAAAGTCTAGGAAGTGGCCGCCTAATACAAGGTCTTGAAGATGTTTTCCTACATTATCTTCTAGGAGTTTTATGGTACTTTCTTTTATATTGAGATCTTTGGTCCATTTTGAGTTAATTTTTGTGTAGGGGGTGAGGTAGGGGTCCTCTTTCATTCTTTTGGATATGGATATCCAACTCTCCCAGCCCCATTTGTTGAAAAGACCATTATGACTCAGTTCAGTGACTTTGGGGGCCTTATCAAAGATCAGTCGGCCATAGATCTGAGGGTCTATCTCCGAATTCTCAATTCGATTCCATTGATCTATATGTCTATCTTTGTGCCAGTACCATGCTGTTTTGGCAACTGTGGCTTTATAATAAGCTTCAAAGTCAGGGAGTGTAAGTCCTCCCACTTCGTTTTTCTTTTTTAGAGTGTCTTTAGCAATTCGAGGCATCTTCCCTTTCCAAATAAATTTGATAACTAGCTTTTCCAAGTCTGCAAAGTAGGTTGTTGGAATTTTGATTGGGATTGCATTGAATCTGTAGATGAGTTTGGGTAGAATTGACATCTTAATGACATTTAGTCTTCCTATCCATGAACATGGAATATTTTTCCATCTTTTAAGGTCCCCTTCTATTTCTTTTAGTAGAGTTATGTAGTTTTCTTTGTATAGGTCTTTTACATCTTTGGTTAAGTTTATTCCTAGGTACTTGATTTTTTTAGTTGCTATTGAAAATGGTATCTTTTTCTTGAGTGTCTCTTCAGTTTGTTCATTTCTAGCATATAGAAACATTACTGACTTATGTGCCTTAACTTTGTATCCCGCTACTTTGCTAAATTTGTTTATTAGCTCTAGTAGCTGTATCGTTGATTTCTCAGGGTTTTCTAGATATAAGATCATATCATCTGCAAACAATGACAGTTTTACTTCTTCTTTTCCAATTTGGATGCCTTTTATTTCTTTGTCTTGCCGGATTGCCCTGGCTAGCACTTCCAGCAGAATGTTGAATAACAGTGGTGATAGCGGGCATCCTTGTCTTGTTCCTGATCTTAGAGGGAAGGCTTTCAGTCTCTCACCATTGAGTACTATGCTGGCTGTGGGTTTTTCATATATGCTCTTTATCATGTTGAGGAAGTTTCCTTCAATTCCTACCTTTTGAAGTGTTTTTATCAAAAAGGGATGTTGGATTTTGTCAAATGCTTTTTCAGCATCTATTGAGATGATCAATTGATTTTTCCCTTTTGGCTTGTTAATGTGTTGTAATACATTGATTGATTTTCTTATGTTGAACCATCCTTGCATGCCTGGAATGAACCCCACTTGGTCATGGTGTATGATTTTTTTAATGTGTCTTTGGATTCGATTTGCAAGTATTTTGTTGAGGATTTTTGCATCTATATTCATTAGGGAGATTGGCCGGTAGTTTTCCTTTTTTGTAACATCTTTGCCTGGTTTTGGTATTAGATTGATGTTAGCTTCATAAAATGAGTTAGGTAGTGTTCCATTTTCTTCAATGTTTTGAAAGAGTTTGAGTAAGATTGGTGTCAGTTCTTTCTGGAAAGTTTGGTAGAATTCCCCTGTGAAGCCATCTGGCCCTGGGCATTTATTTGTGGGAAGATTTTTGATGACTGATTGGATCTCTTTGCTTGTGATGGGTTGGTTGAGGTCTTCTATTTCTTCTCTGGTCAGTCTAGGTTGTTCATATGTTTCCAGGAAATTGTCCATTTCCTCTACATTATCCAGTTTGTTGCCATACAGTTGTTCATAGTATCCTCTTATAATTTTTTTAATTTCTTCAGGATCTGCAGTTATGTCACCTTTTTCATTCATTATTTTGTTTATATGGGTCTTCTCTCTTTTTGATTTTGTCAGTCTAGCTAGGGGCTTGTCAATCTTGTTGATCTTCTCAAAGAACCAACTTTTGGTGATATTTATCCTGTCTATTTTTTTTTTGTTCTCTATGTCATTTATTTCTGCTTTAATCCTTGTGATTTCTTTTCTTGTATTTGGTTTAGGATTGGTTTGCTGTTCATTTTCTAGCTTCTTCAGTTGATCCATTAGTTCTTTGATTTTGGCTCTTTCTTCCTTTTTAATATATGCGTTTAGTGCTATAAATTTCCCCCTTAGCACTGCTTTTGCTGCATCCCATAGGTTTTGTTATGTTGTGTTCTCATTTTCATTCGTCTCTATATATTTAGCAATTTCTCTTGCTATTTCTTCTTTAACCCACTGATTGTTTAGGAGTGTGTTGTTTAACCTCCAGGTATTTGTGAATTTTCTAAGTCTCTGATGGTTATTGACTTCTAATTGTATTCCATTGTGGTCAGAGAATGTGCTTTGAATAATTTCAATCTTTTTAAATTTATTGAGGCTTGTTTTATGTCCCAGCATATGATCTATTCTGGAGAAAGTTCCATGAGCACTAGAAAAGTATGTGTATCCTGGTGATTTGGGATGTAATGTCCTGTATATGTCTGTTAAATCTAATTCATTTATCAGATTGTTTAGGTTTTCAATTTCCTTATTGGTCTTCTGTCTGGTTGATCTATCTATAGGAGAGAGTGATGTGTTGAAGTCTCCCACAATTATTGTGGAAACATCAATTGCTTCCTTTAGTTTTGCCAGTGTTTCTCTCATGTATTTTGTGGCACCTTGGTTGGGTGCATAGACATTTACGATTGTTATTTCTTCTTGCTGAATTGCCCCTTTTATTAGTATGTAGTGGCCTTCTTTGTCTCTCAAAACATCCCTGCATTTGAAGTCTATTTTATCTGAGATTAATATTGCTACCCCTGCTTTCTTTTGGCTGTAGCTTGCATGAAATATTTTTTTCCATCCTTTCACTTTCAGTTTCTTTGTGTCCCTGTGTCTAAGATGAGTCTCTTGTATGCAACATATTGATGGTTCATTTTTTTTGATCCATTCTGCGAATCTATATCTTTTAATTGGTGAGTTTAATCCATTTACATTCAACGTTATAACCGTGAAGGCATTTCTTGAATCAGCCATCTTATCCTTTGGTTTATGTTTGTCATATTTTTCCCCTGTGTCTATTAATATCCTTTATTGTACCCATACCGAATCTCTTTAGTACTGAACCTTTCTCCAAGTCTCTCTGTCCTTTCTTTGTTTCTCTGTCTGTAGGGCTCCCTTGAGTATCTCCAGTAGGGCAGGTCTCTTGTTAGCAAATTCTCTCAGCATTTGTTTGTCTGTGAAAAATTTAAGCTCTCCCTCAAATTTGAAGGAGAGCTTTGCTGGATAAAGTATTCTTGGCTGGAAATTTTTCTCACTCAGAATTTTAAATATATCGTGCCACTGCCTTCTCGCCTCCATGGTGGCTGCTGAGTAGTCACTACTTAGTCTTATGCTGTTTCCTTTGTATGTGGTGAATTGCTTTTCTCTTGCTGCTTTCAGAACTTGCTCCTTCTCTTCTGTGTTTGACAGTGTGATCAGTATATGTCTCGGAGTGGGTTTATTTGGATTTATTCTATTTGGAGTTCGCTGAGCATTTATGATTTGTGTATTTATGTTGTTTAGAAGATTTGGGAAGTTTTCCCTAACAATTTCTTTGAATACTCTTCCTAGACCTTTACCCTTTTCTTCCCCTTCTGGGACACCAATGGGTCTTATATTTGGACGTTTCATATTATCTATCATATCCCTGAGGTCCATTTCGATTTTTTCAATTTTTTTCCCCATTCTTTCTTTTATGCTTTCATTTTCCATTCTGTCATCTTCGAGGTCACTGATTCGTTGTTCAACTTCCTCTAGTCTTGTACTATGAGTGTCCAGAATCTTTTTAATTTGGTCAACAGTTTCTTTAATTTCCATAAGATCATCCATTTTTTTATTTAGTCTTGCAATGTCTTCTTTATGCTCTTCTAGGGTCTTCTTGATTTCCTTTATCTCCCGTACTATGGTCTCATTGTTCATCTTTAGTTCTTTGAGTAGCTGCTCTAGGTGCTGTGTCTCTTCTGGTCTTTTGATTTGGGTGCTTGGGCTTCGGTTATCCATATCGTCTGGTTTTTTCATATGCTTTATAATTTTCTGTTGTTTTTGGCCTCTTGGCATTTGCTGAACTTGATAGGGTTCTTTTAGGATTTGTAGACCAATTGAAGTCCTTATCTCTAATTTATCAGATCTACAGCTTCGTGGAGTACACTTTCTCTAACTAACCAGCAGGTGGCGTCCATGAGCCACCTGTTCTCCACAAGCCAGTTCTCCCCTGCTTAGCCTTTTTGGTGAGTGGGGGAGTGAGTCTTGTGGGGTCCAATTGGTGTACCAAGCTTGCGTGTGTAGTTGGTGTTGCCTGCCCTGTATATGGGGCGTGTTTCTGGGCAGTCAGGGAGGGGGGGGGGTGGCTCTAACAATCAAATCTCCCTGGTGATCCTAGAGTTTTAAAGCTGCTGCAATAGTCTAATCCTTCAGTTCAGTCCTGCCATAGTTTGTCTCTGTCACTGACCCACAAGTCCTTGGTATTGGCGTATGGCTCCTGAGACTTGCAAGTGGGCCCCTCTTCCAGTCCGTGCACCCCGGGTCCTCTGTTGAGGGATGACTGTGCTATGTCACAGGTGAGTGCTGTCCCCCCAGGGCAGTTCTGGGCTGCTGGGCTGTGTAGGGAGGCTCCCCGTCTACTGAAATGATGGGTGAATGGGGCTTTGTTAATTCACACTGCTCTACCTTCCCAACTCTGGGACAATCAGCTGAGGTTGCAGGGAAGGCTAATGTCCACGCCCAGTTTTGTGGTGTGTGCCTGTTATTTGCAGCACTTCCGTCACACTGGGTTGTGTGGGGCAGTTCTGGGCTATGGGGCTGGCGATGGGCAGGAGTGTTTTCTGTCCACCAGGATGATGGCTGTGAGCGGACACCCCCCTTTTCTTGGGAAGTTGTGGTGTTTAGTGAATTTTCTCAGCCACTGGATTATTGCGTTGTGTCTCAGAGCTCTCCTAGTTCTGCTCTTGACTTGACCTGCCCAAATAGCAAGTCTTTGAAGCTTTCTGTATTGGGCTTCTTAGAGTAATTGTTTTAGAAAAAGAAAAAAGGATTAAAAAACAAACAAACAAACAAACAAACAAACAAAAAAACAGGCCCTCCTCAGAGATCTAATGGGTTATTGAAATGCTAAGAGACAAAGCAACCAGGGCCATTAAGGAAAGGTCCACAGGGCAGAGAGATCAGCTTTTCTTTGGGATTTGCATATGCGCCTCAGGGCCCTTCCCCTTTCTATGTTCACCAGAACTCCAAAAATCCTCCGCTTTTATTTTGGAGTTTTTCGTGTTGTTTTTTTTCTATGCCTGTCTCCTCTCTGCTGGGCTGGCTGCTCTCAGATTCTCTGGTGTCTGGTCTCAGTCTATCTGTGGTTGGAGTTTGGATCAGTAGAATGAGTTTCCGATAAGAACTGCCACTGCAGTTCTCCCTTCTCCTTCCCGGAGCTGACAGCCCCTCCTCCCCCGGGACTGAGCCTGGCAGGGAGGGGCGCGGGTCCCCTGGCCGCAAAAACTTACAGATTTCGCTGATCTCAGCAGTTCCACGTTTTCATGAGTGTTGTATGAAGTATGCCCAAAGTCAGATTGCTCTGTGGTGTCCAGTCCACGCAGTTCCTGGCTTTCTACCTACTTTCCTGGAGGAGTAACTAAAACATACAGCTCACCAGTCTGCCATCTTGTAAACTGAGTCTTGAAACTGCCAGGTAGTTTGCTATTACTCCCAGTAATGAGATTTCTGATTATAGACTAACAATGATGAGGAAGTGCCATTACTCTGTAAAGCCAAGAGGCTTGGTGGTAGAGATTGATGCAAACTCCATTCCTCCCACTGGTGCTCCCAACATCTCACTTTAAGTTTTGAAAGATGTTTGCACTGGATATTGAATTCTAGGTTGGCAATTATTTCCTTTTGGTTCTTTGGATATATTTTTCCATAATCATCTGATTTCTATTATTTCTTTTGAGAATTCAGCTCACAGTGTAACTGTTGTGTGGCTATTTTTAAGATGTTTTCTTTTTCTTTGTTTTTGTTTTAGCAGTTTACTTTGATATGCCTAAGTATGGCCACTGTTGGGGATTGAATCATGTCCCCCACAAAAGGCATGTTTAGATCCCAGCCTCTGGTCCTGTGGGTGTGGAACCATTGTAAATAGGATCTCTTGAAGATTGTACTTCAGTTAAGGTATGGCCTATATGAATCAGGTTGGGCTTTAATCTCGATTATTGGAGTCTTTTATAAGCAAAATGAAATTCCAACAGAAAGAGGAAAGTCACTGGGAGCAGCCAGAAGCTGGAAGTCAGTGGTGTTGAGAAGAGAATGGAAAGACACTGCTACATGCATTGCCATGTGTCAGAAAAGCCAAGGATCAAAAATCTCCGGCAGCCAGCCCCAGACTGCTACAGTGTTTGTCACAGTATTTGGGGGGGGGGGGAGGGGAGAAGTATTGCTTTGCTGACTCTTTGATCTTGGACTTCTCCTAGCCTCAAAACTGTGAGCCAATAAATTCCCATGGTTTATACCAACCCATTATATGGTATTTATTTTAACAACTGAGAAACTAAAGTAGCCATCATCTGTCAGGGACCTTGTGGGTAAGAGATAATTAACAAAAGGATGATTTACAGTGGTGTTAGGTAAGATATGAGAAAACAGCACGGGATAGTGCAGACTTGGGGGCTAGTGACAGCAGAGGGCTGGATTAGGTTTAGGGTTAGGAGCTTTACCACTCCTTGCATGAAAGGGTAAAAGAAGGTTTTACTAGAATCTGGAAGCATAGAGGCACTGTGGAGAAAGCTGCTTATAGGAACTGTTGCCTTGTTCTAGGGATACAGGCAGGTGATGATCTCTAGGCAGCTGGGGAAAATAAATACCCTGATCTCACTGTCCTATCTTCTCTTTCTAGTCTTCTATTAATACTCTGCATTGGCAGCTTGGAAAATTGAGCAAGGTGGAAAATGAATTTAGAGGAGCAAATGGAGTTTTGTAGAAATTCTGAAATCTGAGGCCCTGTAGTTGATAAATGTTTTCTTTAAAGGGGAAAACAGTAAATATTTTAGGCTTTGTGGAACATATACAGACTCTCTTCTTCCTTCTTTTTCTCCTTCTACTCCTGTTATTCCTTCTCCTCTTACTCTTCTTTTATGGCCCTTTAAAAATAGAAAAACTATTCTTAACCCCCAAGCCATACCAAAATAGGCTGCTGACCAAATTTGGCTGACCCCTGTTGTGATTTGAAGGTGTTTATTGTCCCTATTTTGGAGAATTCTCAGCCATTCATTACCTCTTCATAGCTTTACCTCCATTTTCTCTTTCTTCTTCTGTAAGATTCTAGGGACTTATGTGTTAAGACTTTTCACTCTATCTCCTATGTGTTTTGCATCCTATTCTGTATTTTCTAACTTTTTGTCTTTCCACATTTGATTTTGGATTTTTTTTCCTGACTCATCTTCCAGTTTCCTAATTCATTCTTTAACTTTGCCTAATCTACTTTTACACCCTTCCATTGCATTCTTATTTTTTATTGTATTTTTCAGTTTTAGAATTTCCGCTTGGCTTATTATATAGCTTTTAGTTTTCTGCTGAAATTCTTAATCTTCCTTTTTATCTTGTCAAATATATTAAGGATAATTATTTTAATGTCTATATTTGATAACTCCTTATCTGGAGTTTCTGTAGGTTTCTTCCTATTTTATTCTATTGTTCCTCTTAGTTTTCTTACATATGTTTTATCTCTTCATGAAGCTGGTTGTTTTTTATTGCATGCCAGACATTGTATATGAAAAATTATAAATATATTTTGAGGCCTTGGATGGTGTTATTTTTTTTCCAGAGAAAATTTAAGTGAGCTTCTTACAGGTAGCTAAAAGCACTAACAACCAGACTCACCTGAATACAGTTTCAATTTGAAATGTATTTCCAAACTTTTTTCTGGTTCACTTTTCTCTGGGGTGTATCCATTGTGGTTCCAAATTAAAACAGGATTGCCAGGGCCTCCTTTCCTTGGTAGGCTCCAGCCTTTACCTTCTGTCACCCTAAACCCAAGAGGCTTTCAAAAGTAATGCTGAAGTCCTCAGCCTATTAGCTGCCTTCATGGAATTGGCAAATACTCAAGGGGAAAAGCTGTTTCAAATGCTGGACTTACTCTTTGGCTTTCCGTCAACTCCTGGATTTTGGCCCCATAATTTTTCACTGCTTTGCTATTTCACTGATGCCTTTAAGCTGAATTTAAAAAGTAGCTTGTCCAGGATTTGTAGTTGTTCTCCATGGGAGTGTTCATCCACATTTCTTAGTTCACTCTTACTAGAAGCCCCTGATTATTTCTTTGGGAAGAATCTTAGAAGTAGAATTATCAGGACAGTGTGAATGCTCCTTTTAAAGGTTTTGATACATACACTAGATTGCCTGTCAAAAAGATTGTACAATTTTACAAAAGTTTGTGGTAGTTTTCCTATACCTTATAAACCCTAGAGAGTAATTAAAATTGCCAATTTGATAGGTCAAAATTGAAATCTCATTTTTTTTTATTAAGCCTGTTACTTAGACTGTCTGGATTTGAATCTAGCTTCTGCCTCTTGCTAGCCTTCTGACCTTGAACAATTATATTTAACTCCTTTGTGCTCAGTTGCTCTTCTGAAATATTGGGATAATTATTGTATACCCACCTCACAGGTGAGGATTAAACGAGTTAATCTAGGTGCAGTGCTTAAAGAAGTGCCTGGTATATCCCGATCTCTTAATATATGTTAGCTTGTTTTTTTCATTATTAATATTTATTTGTTCTTTTCTAGTGTCAGAGTACAGTGCTATTGTGGTTCTGCCTGGGCAGTTATTCCTAATTCCCATTTCTGTCTGTCAAATAATAACATACTTTATGACTTTATGGCTTAGCTTAGATATCCCTTCACTTTTTTTTGATTTCCTTGAACCAGGTGTAATATATTTTTCTATTCAACACTTGAAGAATATTGTTTACAGTTGGATTATAGATCCATTCTGTCTTGTACTACAGATCCACAGTCTATTATCTACAATTCCAAAACCCAAAGGGCTGTTAAAGTTGAATATTTTTGTAACCCATTTCATGACAAAACTTCCGCTGACCTGGACTTATTTGGCAAAACCTAACCAGTTTATATAGATGTGTGTATTATAAAGTCACCAGTTCAGGAAACATGTCTTAATCCTCAGAGTTTAGTCCAGCTTCTTAATCTTGTAAGGTGTGTTAATAAATATTTCTTGAGAGAATAAATTCAGGAGAGGAAGAGGAGGAGAAAAAGGAGGGATAATATTAATATGTGTATCAGTTAGGGATTTAATTTGGCTAACAGTAACCAAAACCCTGAACAACACTGGTCTGGAGATGTTTTTTTCTCACACAATTAGAAATCTAGTAGTATACAGTTGCTAATACTGATTCAGTGACTTAAGTTTGTCTGGGCTGAGGTTTCTGTGATTCTCTTGCCGTTTCTATGTGGTCACAGCATGACTGTTCCTGCTGTGGACATCAAGTCCATGTTCCAAGTAGAAAGAAGGAAGAATGGCAAAGGGCACAAGGGAAAGTATATGCTGGCTGTTCCTGTTCCTTTTTTTTTTTCCCAGCACTGGTATCCCTCTGTTTATTTTTTTCCCTGCAATTTTATAGAGATATATTCACATACCATACAGTCATCCATGGTGTATAATCAGTTGTTCACAGTATCATCATATAGTTGTGCCTTCATCACCATAGTCAGCACGGGAACATATCCATTACTCAACAAATAAATAAATAAATAAATAAATAAATAAAAAAAATAAAAAAAAGAATAATAAAAAAGTAAAAGAAAAAATAAAAATAAAATAAAATACAACAATAAGGTCAGAACAAAACCGCCACTATGAAGAATCCCATACCTCTCCCTTATTTTTCTCCCTCTCAGACATTTAGCTTTGGTATATTGCCTTTGTTATATTTAATGGGAGCATATTACAATGTTACTGTTAACCATAGACTCCAGTTGCATTGATTATATTTTTTCCGCAATACCATCCCTTTTTCAACACCTTGAAAGGGTGACATTCATTTGTTCTCCCACATGTAAAAACATTTTTTATATACGTACTTTAGTCAACATCATTGACCACTCTATTTGATGTCCCAGTCTTTATCGTCTGTGTTTCCTTCTGGTGTCATACATGCCTGTAGCCCTCCTCTTTCAACTTTCAACTTTACTTACAGTCATCTTTGATCAGTGTACTTAAAATATTGTGCTTCCATCACACAGTATAGTGCTATCCATTTCTGGATCTATACAGTCAATCCTGTTGAACATTCTATACTCCTTCAGCATCAAATGCCCAATCTCTACCCTCTTTCTATCTTCTGATAACCTGTATTCTCAGCTTTAACACTCAAAATTTGCTCATTAATGTTAGTTTATATTAGTGAGATTATAAAGTATTTGTCCTTTTGCTTCTGGCTAACTTCACTCGAGATAACATCCTTAACATTCCACATTGTTATATGTTCCATGACTTTGTTCTGTCTTACAGCTGTGTAATATTCCATTGTATGTATACACCACAGTTTGTTTATCCACTCGTCCATTGGTGGACATTTGGGCTGTTTCCTTCTCTTGGCATTTGTGAATAATGCTGCTGTAAACATTGGTTTACAAAAGTTCATATGTGTCTTAGCTTTCAGTTCCTCTGAGTGTATACCTAATAATGGAATTGCTGGATCATATGGCAGTTCTATACTTTGTTTCCTGAGGAACTGCCAAACTGCCTTCCAGAGTGGCTGCACAATTCTACATTACCACCAACAGTGAATAAATGTGCTTCTTTCTCCACATCCTCTCCAGCGCTTGTAATTTTCTGTTTTTTGGATAATGGCCATTCTGGTAGGAGTGAGATGATATCTCATTGTGATTTTGATTTGCATTTCCGTAATAGCCAGTAAGGTTGAGCATCTTTTCATATGTTTTTGAGCAATTTGTATTTCCTCTTCAGAAAAGTGTCTATTTGTGTCTTTTTCCCATTTTTAATTGGGTTGTTTGTCTTTTTGCTGCCGAGTTGTGGGATCTCTTTATATATTCTGGATATTAACCTTTATCTGATTTGTAGTTTCCAAATATTGTCTCCCGTTGCATAGGCTGCCTTTTTACTTTTCTGACAAAGTCCTTTGATGTACAAAAGTGGTTAACTTTGAGGAGATCCCATATATCCATTACTTCTTTCATTGCTCACGCTTTGGGTATAATGTCTATGTAAAGACTAGGAAACCACCTCCTATCTTTAAGATATTTCCCTACATTTTCTTCTAAATGTCTTATGGTCTTAGTGCTAATGTTTAGGTCTTTGATCTGTTTCAAATTAATTTTTGTATAAGGTGTGAGATAGGGGTCTTCTTTCATTCTTTCGGATATGGATATCCAGTTTTCCAAACACCATTTATCGAAGAGGATGCTTTGTCCCAGTTGCGTTGGCTTGACTGCCTTATCAAAGACCAATTGTCCATAGATGAGAGGGTTATTTCTGAACACTCAATTAGATTCCATTGGTCGGTATATTTATCTTTATGCCAGTACTATCTTGTTTTGACCACTGTAGTTTTGTAGTATGCTTTAAAATGAGTTAGTGTGAGATCTTCCACTTTGTTCCTCTTTCTCAAGATATTTTTTTTATCTTCATTTTATTGAGATATATTCACATACCACGCAGTCGTACAAAACAAATCGTACTTTCGATTGTTTACAGTACCATTACATAGTTGTACATTCATCACCTAAATCAATCCCTGACACCTTCATTAGCACACACACAAAAATAACAAGAATAATAATTAGAGTGAAAAAGAGCAATTGAAGTAAAAAAGAACACTGGGTACCTTTGTCTGTTTGTTTCCTTCCCCTATTTTTCACTCATCCATCCATAAACTAGACAAAGTGGAGTGTGGTCCTTATGGCTTTCCCACTCCCATTGTCACCCCTCATAAGCTACATTTTTATACAACTGTCTTCGAGATTCATGGGTTCTGGGTTGTAGTTTAATAGTTTCAGGTATCCACCACCAGCTACCCCGATTCTTTAGAACCTAAAAAGGGTTGTCTAAAGTGTGCGTAAGAGTGCCCACCAGAGTGACCTCTCGGCTCCTTTTGGAATCTCTCTGCCACTGAAGCTTATTTCATTTCCTTTCACATCCCCCTTTTGGTCAAGAAGATGTTCTCCGTCCCACGATGCCGGGTCTACATTCCTCCCTGGGAGTCATATTCCATGTTGCCAGGGAGATTCACTCCCCTGGGTGTCTGATCCCACGTAGGGGGGAGGGCAGTGATTTCACCTTTCAAGTTGGCTTAGCCAGAGAGAGAGGGCCACATCTGAGCAACAAAGAGGCATTCGGGAGGAGGCTTTTCTCAAGATATTTTTGACTATTTGGGGCACTCTGCCCTTCCAAATAAATTTGGTTATTGGTTTTTCTATTTCTGCAAAGTAAGTTCTTGGGATTTTAATGGGTGTTGCATTGAATCTATAAATCAGTTTAGGTATAATTGACAACTATATTTAGCCTTCCAATCCATGAACATGGTATGTTCTTCCAGTTTTTTTAGGTCCTGTTTGATTTCTTTTAGCAGTTTTTTATAGTTTTCTGTGTATAGGTCTTTTGTGATCTTGGTTGACTTTATTCCTAAATACTTGATTCTTTTGGTTGCTATTGTAAATGGAATTTTTTTCTTGATTTCCTCCTCCTGTTGCTCATTACTTGTGTATAGGAACACTACTAAATTTTGCATGTTGATCTTGTAGCCTGCCACTTTGCTGTATTCATTGAATAGCTCTAGTAGCTTTGCTGTAGATTTTTCTACGTATAGGATCATGTCATCTGCAAACATTGAAACTTTTACTTCTTCTTTTCCAATTTGGATGCCTTTTATTTCTTTTTCTTGCTAATTGCTCTAGCTATGACTTCCAGCACAATGTTGAATAACTGGTGACAGTGGGCATCCCTGTCTTGTTTCTGATCTTAGAGACAAAGCTTTCAGTCTTTCCCCATTGAGTATGATGTTAGCTGTGGGTTTTTCATATATTGCCTGTATCATATTGAGAAAGTTCCCTTCTAATCCTATCCTTTGAAGTGTTTTCATCAAGAAAGGATGTTGAATTTTTTCAAATGACTTTTCTGCATCAATTGAGATGATCATGTGGTTCTTCCTTTTTGATTTATTGATGTGCTATAATACATTAATTAATTTTCTTGTGTTGAACTAGCCTTGCATACCTGAAACAAATCCCACTTGGTCATGGTGTATAATTCTTTTAATGTACTGCTAGATTTGACTTGCAAGTATTATGTTGAGGATTTTTGCATCTGTATTCATTAGAAAGATTGGTCTATAACTTTCTTTTTTGTAGTAACTTTGTCTGACTTTGGTATTAGGGTGATGCTGGCTTCATAGAATGAGTTAGGTAGCTTTCCTTCCTCTTCAGTTTTTTTGAAGAATTTGAACAGGATTGTTACTAATTTTTTCTTGAATGCTTGGTAGAATTCACATGTGAAGCCGTCTAGTCTTGGGCTCTTCTTTTTTAAGAGCTTTTTGATGACTGACTCAGTCTCTTGTGATTGGTTTGTTGAGGTCATCTATTTCTTCTTAAGTCAGTGTTGTTTGTTCAGCTTTTCTAGGAAGTTGTCCATTTCATCTAAGTTTTCTAGTTTATTAGCATATAGTTGCTCATAATATCCTTTCATTATCTCCTTTATTTCTGTGGAGTCAGTAGTTATGTCCCCTTTCCCATTTCTGATTGTATTTATTTGTATCCATTCTTTTTTGTTGTTGTTGTTAGCTTAGCTAAGGTCCATTCATCTTATTGATTTTCTCAAAGAACCAATTTCTAGTTTTGCTGATTTCTCTATTGGTTTCTTGTTCTCAATTTCATTTATTTCTGCTTTAATCTTTGTTCTTTCTTTCTTTCTTTCTTTTTGCTTTGGGGTTAGTTTGCTGTTCTTTCTTTAGTTCCTCCAGGTGAACAGTTAATTCCTTGATTTTGGCTCTTTCCTTTCTTTTACTATAGGCATTTAGGGCAATAAATTTCTGTCTCAGCACTGCCTTTTCTGCATCCCATAAATTTTAATATGTTGTATTTTCGTTTTCATTTGCTCAAGGTATTTACTAATTTCTCTTTTAATTTCTTCCTTTACTCACTGATTGTCTAAGAGTGTGTTGTTTAGCCTCTATATATTTGTGAATTTTCTGACCTTCTGCCTGTTATTGATTTCCAACTTCATTCCATTAATATCCTGGAAAGTGTTTTGTGTAATATTAATATTTTTAAATTTGTTGAGGCTTTTTTTTTTTTTTTGACCCAAAATGTGGTCTATCCTAGAGAATGATCCATGAGCACTTGAGAAAAATGTGTATCCGGCTGTTGTGGGGTGTAGTGTTCTATAAATGTCTGTCAAGTCTAGTTCATTTATCATACAATTCAAAATCTCTATTTCCTTATTTATCCTCTGTCTAGATGTTCTATCCATTGATGAGAGTGGTATATTGAAGTCTCCAACTATTATTGTAGAGGTATCTACTTCTCCCGTCAGTGTTGTCAGTGTTTGCCTCATGTGTTTTGGGGTACTCTGGCTTGGTCCCTAAATATTTATTATTGTTATGTTTTCTTGATGAATTGTCCCTTTTATTAATATGTAGTGTCCTTCTTTGTCTCTGTTAATTGTTTTACATTTGAAGTCTAATTTGTCTGATATTCATATAGCTACTCCTGCTTTTTTTCTGGTGGTTGTTTACATGAAATATCTTTTTCCAACCTTTCACTTTCAGCCTATTTTTGTCACTGTCTTTAAAGTGAGTTTCTTGTAGACAGCATATAGATGGGCCCTGTTTTTTAATCCATTCTGCCAGCCTATGTCTTTTTATTGGGGATTTTAATCCATTGACATTTAGTGTTACTACTGTAAGGGCAGTACTTTCTTCTACCATTTTGTCTTTTGGATTTTATATGTCATATTTTTTTTCCTCTCTCTCCTTTTACCCTTCCTGATAGTCTTCATTTCTACACTCTTTGCCAAACCTCTCTTTCCTGTCTTTTCCTGTCAGCCTGTAGCCCTCCCTTTAGTATTTCTTGAAGTGCTGGTCTCTTATTCACAAACTCTCTCAGTGTCTGTGTGAAAATATTTTAATTTTCCCTCATTTTATTTTACACAGATGTTTTTGTTTTTTTTTTTAAATAATTGTTTTATTATACTATTCTGTGTTGAAAGAGTAAACATACAAATCTAGTTCTGATACTACCTAAAACAAGAAGTCTAAAACCACAATTTGTAGAGAAATGAATAATTCAAATACCATGCAGACTGAGTAATTCTCCAGGACTATTACGGGATCAGGATAAAATCAAGTTTTAACAATGATTTAAAAAGAACACCCAAGTATGTGTCCTATATGTCAGATTATTGATGCTATGGAACATCACTGCTATGATATTAGTAATGATTAATATATTAAGCTGTTCCTAGAAAATTGTGTTTCTCACACACACACATCTCATTTGTTCAATGCAGGTCCTCAGCTTTACCTACCACTACTTCTCAGAGAGGAAATGATGCTGATAAGATCCCCATTCAAAATTCTAGTGGCTGTGGATTTAATACTCTTCTGTCACAAACAGTATTTCCATTTGGCAAATGTAAATTCTACCAGCTCAAATAAGAGTAATACAGAAGGCAAATTTTTGACATACTACCCAATAATAGATGTAAGAGAAACAATGGTTTTTTTTTTCGTTAACATAGTATTTATTGTGTATTACTATGACTATATAAATATTGTTTCCAGCGGAACCAAGGATTAAACCATGATTATGCTTCCTTTCTTGTACAACTTTTTATTTAACTGCCTCTTTTTTATCTTCTTCATTTTCCATGTTCCTGTCACTTTCACTAAACTCTCCATCAAAATAATAAAACTGTCAAGCACAAGTAAACTGTAGGACCTCCTTTCCTCCATGCTTCCTTCCTTCCTTTACTTTTTTAAAAAATTATATATATATGTGTGTGTGTGTGTATATATATATATATATATATATATATATATATATATATATATATGTATATATTTTATTGAGATTGTTCACATGCCATACAACTATCCAAAGATCCAAAGTATACAATCAGTTGCCCATGATACCATCATACAGCTGTGCATCCATCACCACAATTAATTTTTTTTCAATTTTTAGAACATTTTCATTACTCCAGAAAAGAAATAAAGACAAAAAAAAGAAACTCAAATCCTCCCATACCCCTAGCCATCCCCCCTCCATTATTGATTCATAGTTTTGTTATAGTACATTTGTTACTGTTGATGAAAAAATGTTAAACTATATACTATATATAACTGTAGTATATAGTTTGCAATAGGTATATATTTTTTTCCTATATGCCTTTCTATTATTAAATTCTAGTTATAGTGTCATACATTTGTTCTAGTTTGTGAGAGAGATTTCTAATATTTGTATAGTTGATCATGGACATTGTCCACCACAAGATTCACTGTTTTATACATTCCCATCTTTTACCAACTTTCCGTCTGGTGACATACATGACTTTGAGCTTACCCTTTCCATCACCTTCACACACCTTTCAGCACTGTTAGTTATTTTCACAACATGCTTCCATCACCCCTGTCCATTTCCAAACATTTAAGTTCACTCTAGTTGAATAATCTGCTCATAATATGCAACTGCTACCCATTCTTGAGCCTCTTTCTATATCCTGGTAACTTATATTTCATGTCTGAGTTTACATATTATAATTTGTTCATACCGTGAGACCCTGCAATATTTGCCTTTATATGTCTGTCTTATTTCGCTTGATATAGTGCCCTCAAGGTTTCTTCATCAACCCCTCTTTTAAGATGGTTTTGTTCGCACACCATACATTCTGTCCTAAGTAAACAATCATTGGTTCCCTATATAGTCACATATTTATGTATTCAGCACCGTTGCCACTATCTATGTAAGGACATCTCCATTTCTTCCACAAAGAAGGAGGAAGAGTCAAAGAAGGCAGAGAGACTAAAGACATAGAAAAGAGAAAGAGAGAAAAAACAACAACAAAAAACATGACAGCTAGAAAGCAACAAAAGGAAAGATAGCATTAACCTAAGTAAAATAAAGAGTCAGACAGCATCACCAATGCCAGAGTCCCATATCCTTCCCCTATTCCACCTCCCCATATGCATTTAGCTTTGGTATATTGCCTTTGTTATATTAAAGGAAGCATAAAACAATGTTTCCATTAATTATAGTCTCTAGTTTGCCTTGATTATATTTTCCCCCCAATCCCACCCTATTTTTAACACCTTGCAGTGTTGACATTCATTTGTTCTACCTCATGTAAAAACATGTTTGTACCTTTTATTACCCTAGGTTTCCCTGAGTTACACAGTCCCAGTCTTTATCCTTCATCTTTTGTTCTGCTGTCCCACATGGTCCCAACCTTCCTCTTTCAGCCACACGCACAGTCATCTTTGTTCAGTGTATTTACATTGCTGTGCTACTGTCTCCCCAAATTGTTTTCCAAACCTCTCACTCCTGTTTTTTCCTTTCTGTCTGCAGTGCTTCCTTTAGTGTTTCCTGTAGAGCAGGTATCTTGTTCACAAACTTTGTCATTGTCTGTTTGTCTGAGAATATTTTAAGCTCTCCCTCATATTTGAAGGACAGTTTTGCCGGATATAGGATTCTTGGTTGGTGGTTTTTCTCTTCAATATCTTAAATATATCATCCTACTTCCTTCTTGCCTCCATGGTTTCTGTTAAGAAATCCGCACGTAGTCTTATCAGGCTTCCTTTGTATGTGATGGATCGCTTTTCTCTTGCTGCTTTCTGGATTCTCTCTTTATCTTTGATGTCTGATAATCTGATTATTAAGTGTCTTGGTGTAGGCTTATTCAAATCTATTCTGTTTGTGGTTTGCTGTGCTTCTTGGATCTGTACTTTTATGTCTTTCATAAGAGATGGGAAATTTTCATTGATTATTTCCTCTATTATTGTTTCTGCCCCTTTTCCCTTCTCTTCTCTTTCTGGGACACCAATGACATATACATTCCTGATTTTCATTTTGTCCTTAAGTTCCTGGAGACGTTGCTAGTTTTTTTTCCATTCTTTTTTCTGTCTGTTCTTTTGTGTGTAGGCTTTCAGGTGCCTTGTTCTCCAGTTCCTTAGTGTTTTCTTCTGCCTGTTGAGATCTACTGTTGTATGTTTCCATTGTGTGTTTCATCTCTTGCATTGTGCCTTTCATTTCCATAGATTCTGCCAGTTGGTTTTTTGAACTTTCCATTTCTACCTTATGTATGCCCAGTGTTTTCATTATACTCTGCATCTCTTTTGCCATATCTTCCCTAAACTTTTTGAATTGACTTACTATTAGTTGTTTAAATTCCTGTATCTCAGTTGAAGTGTAAGTTTGTTCCTTTGTAGGTTATAGTTTTCTGTTGTCTAGGCATCTGGTGACCTTGGTTACCCCAATCAGGTTTTCCCAGACCAAAACAGGCTCCAGTCCCAGAAGGAAGAACTATTCAGTATCTGGTTTCCCTGAGGGTGTGTCTTAGAAAATTAGTACACCCTATGAGGCCTCAGGTCACTGTACTTTTCTGCCCAGCAGGTGGCGCCTGTCAGCCTGTAACTCCAGACTGGTTGTAAAGAGGTATGGCCCGTGGCTGTTTTCCCCCAGGCTCTGGGGTCTGGTTCTGAATGGAAGATGGGTAGTAGAGCTTGGCACCACCTTCTTCCTCTTAGGAAAGATAAACCTCCTAGGGAGAGGTCATTTACATTTGAATAGTCTCTCTGCCTGCGCTATCTCCACTGTTGTCTGGGTCAGAGCACTGGGAACTGAAAATCGCTGAGGCTTTCTCCACTGAGCCAAAACAGGGACAGAAAGGCCCCTTCAGGGCCAATCTGCAGCCACCCTCCAGCTCTCCAAGGTCAGTCTTCACCCAAAGCCTCTATCTGCTTGTTGGGGATTCATATTGAGCAGTGCACGCTTGCTAATTAAAACCTCAGTTGGAGCTCAGCTGAGCTATATTCGCTTGCTCAGAGATAGCTGCTCTCTAGCTCGACTAGGCTTGCAGTTCAGGCCATGGGGGGAGGGGGCTTCCGGCTTGGATCTGCAATTTTTACTTACAGATTTTATACTGTGATCTTGGGCATTCCTCCCAATTCAGGTTGGTGTACGATGAGTGGACGGTCATGTTTGTCCTCCCACAGTTATTCTGGATTATTTACTAGTTGTTCCTGGTTGCTTATTGTTTGTTCCAGGGGGACTAGCTTCTTCTCCTCTCTATGCCGCCATATTAGACCTCCTCTCTCCCTCATTTTTGAAGGATAGTTTTGCTGGATATAGAGTACTTGGTTGGCTGTTTTTTTCTTTTAGTATCTTATATATATCATACCACTGCCTTCTCGTCTCCATGGTTTCTGCAGAGAAATCTGTACATAGTCTTATGGAACTTCCCTTGTATGTGATGGATCACTTTTCTTTTGCTGATTTCAGAATTCTCTCTTTGTCTTTGACGTTGGACAATCTGATCAGTAAGTATCTTGGAGTAGGTCTATTGGGATCGCTTTTGTTTGGGGTATACTATAGTTCTTGAATCTGTAATTTTTTGTCTTTTATAAGAGTTGGGAAATTTTCAGTGATTATTTCTTCTATTATTCTTTCTGTCCCTTTCCCTTCTTTTCTCTTTCTGGGACACCCATACCATGTATATTTGTATGCTTCATGTTGTCATTCAGTTCCCTAAGACTCTGCTAATATTTTTCCATTCTTTTCCCTATCTGTTCTTTTGTGTGTATGATTTCAAATATCCTGTCTTCCAATTCACTGATCTTTCCTTCTGCCTCTTCAAATCTACTGTTGTATTTCACTATTGTGTTTTTCATCCCTTCTATTGTGCCTTTGATTCCCATAAGTTCTCCCATTTGTTTATTCAAGCTTACAAATTCTTCTTGATGGTCATCTGGTGTCTTCTTTATATCCTTTATCTCTTTTGCCATATTTTCCTTCAGCTCATTGATTTGATATAGGAGATTTGTTTGAACATCTTTAAGTAGTTTTTTCAATTCCTGTATCTCAGTTGTAGTGTTAGTTTTTTCCTTTGGCTGGTCCATATTTTCATGTTTCCTAGTATGGCTCATTATTTTTTGCTGTCTAGGCATCTGATTTTCTTGATTAGTTTTTTCTGGAGCTCATTTTCACTCCTTTACCTAGTGTTTTCTTGTTGGTTGGCTTTGTTCTCTTTCTGTTCTTTCGCATTCAGTTCAACTTATTCTAGACCTCTAACATAGCTTCTGTTTAGTTGATCAGAATTTTTCACCTCTGTTTTTCTGGTTCTTCCCCTGCCTCTATGTAATGTTTTTGTGAGAGGGTCTCCCCATATATGATTGACCTCAATCAGATTTTCCCAGTCCAGACAGGACCAGGTCTCAGGAGGAAGGTGTGAAGTTTCCTTGAGAATGAGACCCCAAAGGTTATCAGACCCTCCTGTGAAGCCTCTAGACTCTGCTTATCCTATTCTGTCAGCAGGTGGTGCTTGTGAGCCCACAGCTCCCCACCAGTGTAAAGAGGTACCACAGGTGTCTTTAATTCTCCCAGACCCCGTCCTTGCCAGAGTCATGGCTGACTCAAGTTGGTTTTTTGTTTTCCAGCCCCTGGGGTCTGAGTTCTGTGAAGGACTGCCACTTGAGCTGGGCCCAGCTCCCCCTTTTCTTGAGGAAGTTATGCCCTTTAAGGAATTGTATCCCTCACTAAACTCATTGCTTTATCTCTGAGACCTATCTTAGCTCTGCCCTTGCCTGGATCCAGGGGTCAATTGCAGATAACCAAGGCTTTCTGTAAGGAGCTACTTAGAATAGTTATTTCAAAAAACAAAAAAAAAAAAAAAAAGAAAAGAAAAAGAAATCCCTTTTCAAGGTCTTTCCCCAGCCCCCAATTTTGTCAGTCCCAGTATAGACTATTTAAAGATAAGCCCTTTAGGCTGTTATCTCTTTTACCTGAATAGGTACTCTCAGACAACTTTAATTCCGCTGTTGCCTGGGGGCAGTGCTGAAGCAGGAACTCTGGTGGGCTATTGAAAAGTAAAAGGTTAAAGAGTCTGGAGAGCAAGAAAAGAAAAGAAGAAAAAAAAAAGAATGCAAAAACAAAACAAAACCCCTTTTTAGAGCCAGACTCCAGCTCCCTGACTTTGCAAGCAAGAACCCTACTTGGTACCTGTTTCTATGTGCTCCTTTTTCTTGGAGCCCAGCCCTTTACTAGTATACTGAACACCTCCAACTCCGAAAGTCTCTCTTTCTCTCTTTTTTTTTATGTGGTGGTGGTTAGCCCCGCCTCCTCCCTGCTGGACCGATTCCTGTCACTTTGGTTTATCTGTGCTTGGAGTTTTTGTTCAGCGGTCTGTATTTGTTAATTAATTCTGCAGTTGGGGCCGGATTGATTTCCTCCTCCTTGCTCCTAGCACAGATTGTTTCTTTTCTCTCAGGAAACCAGCTCCAAGACAGTCTGCCCTCCCTAGTGGGGATGGATGCTAGCCTCCTGGCTGGGGAAACTTACAGTTCTTTGCTGCAGTCTCAGCCATTTCACCTATTCCAGTCTGGTGTATGATGTATGCCAGTCACAGAAGTCCCCCAAACTGCCATTCCATACAGTTCTTGGCTATTTACCAGCTGCCCCAGAGGAATAACTAAATTCTACACCTCACCTCTCTGCCATCTTGCCCCGCTCCCCTGTTCCCATTTTAAGGATTTTTTTTTGAAACCTATCCAAAGACTTCTGCTATTATTTTGTTGACCAAAATTGTGTCATATTATCGTTCCTTTATGTTAAGGGAATGTGCAAACTGTAATTTTTAGCTGGGTACATTGCCGCCCCCAACAAAGGAGAAAGTCCCTAGGAAGAAAGAAGAGGAAATGGATATTGGATAGGTAACTAGCAGTCTCAGTGACAATAACTAACATTTTTGATGACTTAATGAGTGCTTAATAAGTGCTAAATATTTTACACACTTTAACTCGTCAGAAGAGTCTTATGAATTTGATATATCATCATTCCCATGTTACGTATGAGGACAGTGAACCTCAGATAGGTTGGTCGTTTGCCCAAGGTCACCCTAACAGCAATCTTGGAGTAGGATTTTAATATAGGTTTGCTTCTAGAATACACTTTCAACCAGTGTGCTATACATCTAATGGGATATAACACTGAAAGATTAGGTAGAAAACATTATGAAGGGCTTTGGCTATAAAAAAAATAAGAGTATAGACTACCCCAGGCCTGTGTATCATTTTCTTCCAAGTGATTTGGATTGTGGTCTATGTTAGCCAGATTCATTGATGTCAATGGGTTTCTTCTTCCTTTTATTAAACCTGGTGCTTCTCTCTAGCAAGAACTTGGAAAGGGGTCCATCCTTTAGGACCCTGAAGAGATGGCACCTTCTCCATGAAGATTCTCCCAGGCTGACTTATCATTTCCTCTTCCGTGTTCTTACAACATGTGTTCTTATGCACAAACCAAAGCATTTTCCTGGTATAGTTGTATGATTTTACATGGTTAATTATGATTAAATCCAACTTGATTGGAGAAAAGTTATTGTGTCTTGTTTCTTTGTGATTCCCTGGTACTCAGTTTCTGGCTCATAATAAGCATTCAGAAGTTTGCAGAATGAGGAAAATAATGAATGGGTGAATTAAGAATTCAGGATAGTGAGAAAAAAAAAGTCTGTGGAATGCATATTTTTATTTTAACTAAAATAAGAAACAATTGGTGGTATCATCATACAAGCAGTGATTGATGCCAGCTGTTCATGAACTGAGGTCTGGTATGATTACAGGAAAATGTCATCAATTCTTTGCTTTGACATAATTAACATTATGCTTTTAATTATTTTATTGTCTTTTAAAGTTTAGAAGAGACTTTCTTCCTTAATACTAAGATATTAATATTTTTAAGCAGGTTTTTTAAAATCATTTTTTATCATGGAATATACATAGATACATAGAAGTGATAACTTTCCAAGTGTGATTTAACAATAGTTAGAGAACAAATTTCAAAGAATGTTATGGGTTACAGTTCTACAGTTTCATTTATTTCCTTATTGTGAAATATAACATATATGCAAAAAGGTGGTAACTTTCAAAGTATGATTTAACAAGTAGTTACATAGGAAATTTCCAAGAATGTTTTGGGTTACAGTACCATAGTTTCAGTTATTTCCTTATTGTGAAATATAACATATATACAAAAAGGTGATAACTTTCAAATTACAATTTTAACAAGAAGCTATATAGTGAATTTCAAAGAATGTTATGGATTATAGTTCCACCATTTCAGTTGTTCCCTTCTAAATATTCTAATACCCTAGCAACTAAGAAAAAGAAAATTACATAGAGATTGAGTATTCATAATCCTTTGTTAAATTCCATCTTGTTTGTTGCTAGCCCTTCTTCTAGTTTAAGCACTTTCACATTCTTCAGGGATGTCCAGGCAATGACCACAGTAACTTGTTCATGTTGAAAAGATACCTGAGACTCTATAAGAGTTTCACATGCAAAGTTTATTCTTCAGAAACTTAAATCCTCCAGAGAGTTCCTATGCCAGCTAAGTCCCGAAACCCAGAGGCAATAGCCTCTTCAAGAACATCAACCAGATATGTCCCCCTTTCCCATTAGATATTAATATTTATACAGTGCTTTTAACATTTATTTTTACATCTTTTCTTTGAATCTCACAAAACCCCTATAATACAGGATTTGTATTTATTACCTTCTGCCTATTGTCGAAGTCTAGCCAGACCCAGAGGTTGGTGACATTGTCAGGATGCACATAGCTAGTTGATCATAGAACAAATCTAGTCTTCTTACTTGAATTTCTAGAATTATCTCAAGTTTTGATGATGACATGTTTAGCTTTGAGTCCACTATAGACTAGCAACCTAATTTAGCTTAGGTAATTCTGGTTTCTATTGGAATTATCCAACCCATACTAACAACAGTATACTGTTTCCAAAGTATATAGAAAAGGGAGTTCAAAGAATGTAGAAACTATAGGAAAGGATTTGAGAATTAAAATTTCTCAGGGGAATTGTGCCTAAGAGTCTCCTCCTGAATGCCTCTTTGTTGCTCAGATGTGCCCCCCCTCTCTCTAGCTAAGCCAACTTGGCAGGTGGAATCACTGCCCTCCCCCCTTACGTGGGATCTGACACCCAGGGGAGTAAATCTCCCTGGCAACGTGGAATATGACTCCCGGGGAGGAAACTAGACCTGGCATCGTGGGATGGAGAACATCTTCTTGACCAAAAGGGGGATGTGAAAGGAAATGAAATAAGCTTCAGTGGCAGAGAGATTCCAGAAGGAGCCGAGAGGTCACTCTGGTTGGCACTCTTATGCGCAATGTAGACAACCCTTTTTAGGTTCTAATGAATTGGAATAGCTAGCAGTAAATACCTGAAACTATCAAATGACAACCCAGAACCCTTGAATCTTGAAGATGACTGTATAAAAATGTAGCTTATGAGGGATGACTGTGTGATTGGGAAGCCATATGGACCACACTCCCCTTTGTCCAGTGTATGGATGGATGAGTAGAAAAATGGGGGCAAAAAAAAAAAAAAAAAAGGCATCCAGTGCTCTTTTTTACTTTGTTCTTTTTCACTTTAATTTTTATTCTTATTATTTTTATGTGTGGTAATGAAAATGTTCAAAAATTAATTTTGGTGATGAATGCACAACTATATAATGGTATGATGAACAACTGAATGTACGCTTTGTATGACTGCATGGTATGTGAATATATCTCAATAAAATTGAATTAAAAAAATTTCTCAGGGGAATTAGTATCAAACAGATTCTTTCAAGCACAGGGAAGATGTGAGTGAGAAGAGTTTGTGCCCCCCTGGTAGACTCTAGCCATATGGTGTGGGCATGAAGAGCAGAGCTTCTGAATGCATGGCCCTGTTCAGAAACATGAATGTAGATGAGCCCTACTCTTTACAGTGGTCCAAAGATGGACTAATGAAAGAAGTGGAAATTGGGAGTGTGGATTTGGTTGCACTGTAAACAAATTGGCAGATCCATTTGGGGCTGTTTGGAAAAGAGAGGTGAATCCTCATTAAGGGGACGTATAAAGAAAAAATAGAGAAGGAAGAATGCTAGTAATAGAGGAGACTTTTTTGCTTAGTTATGTTTTTATATAAACAGAGTTTTTGAAATGGATGAATAAAAATGGAAAGATTCTATTTGAATAGAAAAAATAACAGCATGGTAACACTTAGAGGGAAGAATAGGACTTTGTAAATAATGTAATTTTAAATGTTTTACAGAACCTCTTATTTATGTTTCAGTCCCATGAAGCTGTTTAACATTAAAAAAAAACAAAAAACCAGATGGTTATTGCTCTTTGGGAAAAGGTATGACAACATACTACCTCACCTCTATATTTATTTAGCGATTATCAGTTGAACAGCACCAGAAATAGAAATCTGTGTTCATTGCTTTGGGAATTTTGGAAGAAATATAATGTCTTCAGGTCAAGGATTTTGAGCCAGATCTGCAAGAAAGGTGTAGCCAGAGCTTGGCAGATGGAATTGTCAGGTGATCAAACAGCAGTACCTTTTCACCATTGCGTAAGAGAAGATGGTGAAATAATTAACTGCCTGCTTAACTCAGTCACTTATTAGACACGTGACCCTGGGCATATTAGTTATCCTCTCTCAACCTTGGTTTCCTTGTTTGCACAATTAGGTGGAAACAGAAATGCCCTGGTGGAAAAGATGGCTGTCATGAAAGACTGCCCATTCTTGTTGAGGATCAGCTGAAGAAGTGTGTCTTGGGGCTGGTCCCTCTCAGAGAAGATGCAGGAATGCCAAAGACTAGAATATTTAACCTGAGGAAAGTACTATCAGGAGATAGGGGTAAAGAAAGATCTAGGCTGAGCAAATATAGGAAAAGTCCAAAGGTTTGAACATGTATGGTGTGTTCAGGGCATGGTGAGCTGCTCTGTGGGTGGCTGAAGCATGGTGTGTGAGAAAGGAAGTGGGCGATGAGGCTTGATGGCCAGAGGAGGCTGGATTATGGAGGGCTCTGAATTCAGAGTATCCTTTTGATGGTGGTACATGCAATATTCATCCTAGACTTTGACTCCAGGCGAGGGGCTTGATTTGATCTTATCCAGTAGGGGCAAAGAAAGAGCCTTTGGGGAACATTTTACATAGCTCCCTTGCCTGTTTTCCCATAATCTTTGTTAGTATAACAAAACATAGGTTGTCCAGGTATTATTCAGTTTCAGACTCCATATTACAATAAATTATCACTTAAATTCTTTTTATAGCTCTTTTGTATATGAAATATCATTTTTGATTCCCATAATAGTCTTATTATTCTTGGAAAAACAATAGTTACCACTTACTGGGTTCATAATATGTGCTGGGCACTCTGCTAGATGCTTTGTAAACATTTTCACATTGAATCCTCACAATTGTACAAAGTAGTTGATAATTCTGTTTTGCTGATGTTTTACTTAGCATGGTTAAGTAACTTACCCTCAACTAACAGAGTCCTGCAGGGATGGAGCCAGGTTTAGAAACCAGGCCTGCCTGACTGCCACGTCTGTGTACTTTCCAGCATGCTCTGCTACCTCCCTCATCTTACTAATGGGGAACCTGAGACCAAGAGAGGGTACCTTGGTTTCTTGCCCAGGGTGACACTTGGAATGGCAAAACAGCAGCTTCGCCAGGTTATTGTGAGACTTTTCTTGAACTTTGGACATCCTGCTGGCTGTCAAATCACCCCAGCATGACACCTATAACCACTGATAAATGACAAGCTGGTCCCTGTGGAATGTTGCAATATTCATTCATCTTCATTTGCTCCAAGAACCCATGCTCCTCCCTCCCTCAATAGTTAGGACTCATAGCCCCTTGTATTGTCAGCTTAGTCATTATTCCTTTGTCTCATGTTTGTAATTGAATTCACCCATACTTGCTGTGTAAATCTCTTAAAACGGATTAGGTATAGAGCACACTTTCACGAGCCTATAACTCCAGTCTGATTTCAGGGTGCTGCTGGAGTTTATTATGAGTTGGCATTAGCTAAAGTGAATATAGTCCATCATGTTTATTAGATATGGTGGATGGAGATATGCACCCTGAAGGATAAGCAAGAAAGATACATTAAATATAGATGAGTTGAGTATTTTCCAAGACAGCTGGATACATGGAGCAGGGCAGTGTGTTCATAACACAACAGCTTTTCTGCTATGGCACAAAGGAATAATAGGGATGGGGAAGAGAAAGCACTTAAGAGTTTAAAAATAAATCAGTAGTTACAAAGTGCCCCTTTAAAAAATCAAACAGTAAAACAAGAGAGTGGAAATCAGAAAAGTGACTAATCAGGTAATTATCAAAGGTTTTTCAGTCATGTTTTGATGTTTCCCACGGAATGGAGCTTTCTCCAAGAACAGTTATCTTGACACCCATAGACTAGCCTGGTAGCCCAAATGATTTTCATAGCATTCGGAAACTTTGACTGTTTTTAATTTCCCAAAGTGCTATGCATGAGATACTTCAGAACACATTGCTTTGCAGGTTTTTTCGTTTTTGTTACTCAACAACAATTCTTTATTAAGAGGCTGATGTAAAGAGATACTTTGCCATTAGAGGTGTATGGGCTCTATGGGTTTGATATTTTGGAAGATATTCCCTTGGAGACAGCACTGTTGTGTCTACCTACATAGATGTCAGAATGATTCCAATATTCAAGTATGTAAACTGATAGACACTAATACCAGGTTTGCTTATATATATATATTTATCCTAGCTGGGGATCAAGTCTCAGTCATAGCCATATCCAGAAAATTCACAAACAGATTTTGATGCCTATTTCTGTTCACAAAATTAATATTTGGTATCTTTTAACTTTATTTTTTACTTCATAATCACATTGGAAGTATTCAACCCCAGCACATCACATGTTAACATCTTTAAGAATCCTGAACTTGAGAGAGTGTGGCCTCTGCGTGTGGCAGCTGCATCAAAAAGCACAAATCTTGATGCGCTGCACTTTGTTTTGCTACTTGGTGGGCTGGCTTGTGGTCATAGGGATACCTACAGAGGTTGTAAAGATGCTGCTCTTTTGCCCAGCTCACTCCTGGAAAAGTAACCTAAAATGTATATGGGTAGCACCAGTTTTGCAAAAAACAACAAAACAGAGCCACCTAGTTTTCATTTCCTGCTCAACACTTTGTTACCTTGACTTTTCTCAGCATCTCACTTATTTGTGGCTGAAAGCTAAGGAGATGCATCTACCATTTCATATTACTAAGCATGTCAGTTTTCAAGCTGTGATAGAGACACAGCTAGTCAGCCATCCCCACCATTGCATTGTTTGAAATTTACTCGCTTTATTAAATATTGTTAAGTCTAATCTCAAGCAGGTAGCACAACAAAAAGTGTAACTTCCATTTTATTCTATTTTTCTTCTAGAGTAAGATTCTGATTTTCTTTGTTTTCACTCTGCTAGAATATGGGCACTGCTTCTCCACTGGAGCTCATATATTAAACAGAAATATTTGTGTAGAGTGCTTGTAGGTATTCTGTTCTCACAGAATCCAGTGCTATATTCTGGTTTCCAAAATTAATTGTTATGATCATTTACTATGTCTTGAGGCCACACTTTCAAATGTGTTACTTCTAAATATTTATTGTGCCATCAGAAGATTGATTTCCCAGGCGATGGCTTATTATGATGGACGTGACTTGTATTATTCTGGTTAGTTTATTTTAAGTTTGTTTGAATTTTTAATCCTTATCATAGCTTGCAATAATAAAGTTTTTATTACTTTTCACATCATTTCTCTGCTGTTATTTAATTTTATTTTCAACATCCCTGAATGGATATTTGGAATTTTATGAAAAAGGGACAGGGATCAGGAGCTTATTTTGTTCAGTCTTATTGTTGGTGTGACTAAAAATCAGATTTCTTGACTCCTAGGACAATTTTCTAATTCTTGTCTGATTGATTCCTGACCCTTTTCTTTGGGACTGAGCTGATCTTTGCTTTAGCCTCCTTTCAAACCACATCCCTTACCTTCATACACACCAGACTTTTACATACATATGCACATATGCCTGTGTCCACACATTTGCATTCTCTGGCCCTAGTCTTTGCTTCAAACCTTGAAAATTTTAGTTCCTTCCTCTGTCTCCAAATAGTGTCAACTTCTAGAACTAAGTGGGAAGAGAAGGAGGTTGAAACAAAGGGGACAATTCTGGTGTGGGGGAAAAAAATTCTTAGTTTCTAGAGAAGGTTTGCCTGAGTCACTAGAGTGCCAGACCCATTTCTTCTTCATTTGAAATTGGACTTTGGGCAATTTGAGCATAATTACAGAAAAGGAGAACCAGGTTTCAGATTATGTTGTTCCTAATTGAGATAGTATTTATAGCTAGCAAACCAAGAGATTTTTATATTGAAAAAGTTGCCCCACTTTAATGACTGGATTTGCTTGAGACAGCCAGACTTGCTCCTACTCAATCATTAAGAAATCCAAACATTGGCTCCTTTTTTTTTTCTTGTTGGTGACTTTCTTCATATAACTTATGGTATGATAAGGGATGATTTTTTTTTCTTCTATGACTAATTAATGGGCTGAGGAGCCTTTGGACTAGTAGTAGTTCCTGAAGCACTCATATCCCTAGTGCAATGTTTCTTTTTTGGCAATCAGTTCCTTGGCAGTGCAGTCCAACGTTGTTGATGTGTATAATAAGACATGGGTCAGACTCCCTACCTATTTCCTCTAGCCTTCATATGCTGTACATACTATTTTTTTTTTTTATTTATTTTTTAATCATCATTTTATTGAGATATATTCACATACCACGCAGTCATACAAAACAAATTGTACTTTCGATTGTTTACAGTACCATTACATAGTTGTACATTCATCACCTAAATCAATCCCTGACACCTTCATTAGCACACACACAAAAATAACAAGAATAATAATTAGAGTGAAAAAGAGTAATTGAAGTAAAAAAGAACACTGGGTACCTTTGTCTGTTTGTTTGCTTCCCCTACTTTTCTACACATCCATCCATAAACTAGACAAAGTGGAGTTTGGTCCTTATGGCATTCCCAATCCCACTGTCACCCCTCATAAGCTACATTTTTATACAACTGTCTTCGAGATTCATGGGTTCTGGGTTGTAGTTTAATAGTTTCAGGTATCCACCACCAGCTACCCCAATTCTTTAGAACCTAAAAAAGGTTGTCTAAAGTGTGCGTAAGAGTGCCCACCAGAGTGATCTCTCGGCTCGTTTTGGAATCTCTCTGCCACTGAAGCTTATTTCATTTCCTTTCACATCCCCCTTTTGGTCAAGAAGATGTTCTCCATCCCACGATGCCGGGTCTACATTCCTCCCCGGGAGTCATATTCCACGTTGCCAGGGAGATTCACTTCCCTGGGTGTCTGATCCCACGTAGGGGGGAGGGCAGTGATTTCACCTTTCAAGTTGGCTTAGCCAGAGAGAGAGGGCCACATCTGAGCAACAAAGAGGCATTCAGGAGGAGACTCTTAGGCACAAATACAGGGAGGCCTAGCCTCTCCTTTGCAGCAACCGTCTTCCCAAGGGCAAAACTTATGGTAGAGGGCTCAACCCATCGAACCACCAGTCCCCTATGTCTGTGGTCATGTTAGCAACCATGGAGGTGGGGTAGGCAAATACCCCTGCATTCTCCACAGGCTCCTCAAGGGGGCACTACATCTTTTTTTTTTTTTTTTTTTTTCCTTGTTTGTCTTTTTTCTTTTTTTTTTCTTTTTTTTTTTTTAACTTTCCCTTCTTTTTTAAATCAACTGTATGAAAAAAAAAGTTAAAAAGAAAACAAACATACAATAAAAGAAAATTTCAAAGAGACCATAACAAGGGAGTAAGAAAAAGACAACTAACCTAAGATAACTGCTTAACTTCCAACATGTTCCTACTTTACCCCAAGAAAGTTACATAATATAGCAACATTTCAGTGAACTTGTTCCTACTACATCCATCAGAAATTAACAGACCATAGTCATTTCTGGGCATCCCCAGAACGTTAAATAGCTTATCTGTTCTTCTTGGATTATTGTTCCCCCTTCCTTAATTGCTCTCTACTGCTAGTTCCCCTACATTCTACATTATAAACCATTTGTTTTACATTTTTCAAAGTTCACATTAGTGGTAGCATATAATATTTCTCTTTTTGTGCCTGGCTTATTTCGCTCAGCATTATGTCTTCAAGGTTCATCCATGTTGTCATATGTTTCACCAGATCGTTCCTTCTTACTGCCGCGTAGTATTCCATCGTGTGTATATACCACATTTTATTTATCCACTCATCTGTTGAAGGACATTTGGGTTGTTTCCATCTCTTGGCAATTGTGAATAATGCTGCTATGAACATTGGCGTGCAGATATCTGTTCGTGTCACTGCTTTCCGATCTTCCGGGTATATACCGAGAAGTGCAATCGCTGGATCGAATGGTAACTCTATATCTAGTTTTCTAAGGAACTGCCACACTGACTTCCAGAGTGGCTGAACCATTATACAGTCCCACCAACAATGAATAAGAGTTCCAATTTCTCCACATCCCCTCCAGCATTTGTAGTTTCCTGTTTGTTTAATGGCAGCCATTCTAACCGGTGTTAGATGGTATCTCATTGTGGTCTTAATTTGCATCTCCCTAATAGCTAGTGAAGCTGAACATTTTTTCATGTGTTTCTTGGCCATTTGTATTTCCTCTTCAGAGAACTGTCTTTTCATATCTTTTGCCCATTTTATAATTGGGCTGTCTGTACTATTGTCATTGAGTTGTAGGATTTCTTTGTATATGCAAGATATCAGTCTTTTGTCAGATACATGGTTTCCAAAAATTTTTTCCCATTGAGTTGGCTGCCTCTTTACCTTTTTGAGAAATTCCTTTGAGGTGCAGAAACTTCTAAGCTTGAGGAGTTCCCATTTATCTATTTTCTCTTTTGTTGCTTGTGCTTTGGGTGTAAAGTCTAGGAAGTGGCCTCCTAATACAAGGTCTTGAAGATGTTTTCCTACATTATCTTCTAGGAGTTTTATGGTACTTTCTTTTATATTGAGATCTTTGGTCCATTTTGAGTTAATTTTTGTGTAGGGGGTGAGGTAGGGGTCCTCTTTCATTCTTTTGGATATGGATATCCAACTCTCCCAGCCCCATTTGTTGAAAAGACCATTATGGCTCAGTTCGGTGACTTTGGGGGCCTTATCAAAGATCAGTCGGCCATAGATCTGAGGGTCTATCTCTGAATTCTCAATTCGATTCCATTGATCTATATGTCTATCTTTGTGCCAGTACCATGCTGTTTTGGCAACTGTGGCTTTATAATAAGCTTCAAAGTCAGGGAGTGTAAGTCCTCCCACTTCGTTTTTCCTTTTTAGAGTGTCTTTAGCAATTCGAGGCATCTTCCCTTTCCAAATAAATTTGATAACTAGCTTTTCCAAGTCTGCAAAGTAGGTTGTTGGAATTTTGATTGGGATTGCATTGAATCTGTAGATGAGTTTGGGTAGAATTGACATCTTGATGACATTTAGCCTTCCTATCCATGAACATGGAATATTTTTCCATCTTTTAAGGTCCCCTTCTATTTCTTTTAGTAGAGTTATGTAGTTTTCTTTGTATAGGTCTTTTACATCTTTGGTTAAGTTTATTCCTAGGTACTTGATTTTTTTAGTTGCTATTGAAAATGGTATCTTTTTCTTGAGTGTCTCTTCAGTTTGTTCATTTCTAGCATATAGAAACATTACTGACTTATGTGCATTAATCTTGTATCCCGCTACTTTGCTGAATTTGTTTATTAGCTCTAGTAGGTGTATCGTCGATTTCTCAGGGTTTTCTAGATATAAGATCATATCATCTGCAAACAATGACAGTTTTACTTCTTCTTTTCCAATTTGGATGCCTTTTATTTCTTTGTCTTGCCGGATTGCCCTGGCTAGCACTTCCAGCACAATGTTGAATAACAGTGGTGACAGCGGGCATCCTTGTCTTGTTCCTGATCTTAGAGGGAAGGCTTTCAGTCTCTCACCATTGAGTACTATGCTGGCTGTGGGTTTTTCATATATGCTCTTTATCATGTTGAGGAAGTTTCCTTCAATTCCTACCTTTTGAAGTGTTTTTATCAAAAACGGATGTTGGATTTTGTCAAATGCTTTTTCAGCATCTATTGAGATGATCAATTGATTTTTCCCTTTCGAGTTTTTAATGTGTTGTAATACATTGATTGTTTTTCTTATGTTGAACCATCCTTGCATGCCTGGAATGAACCCCACTTGGTCATGGTGTATGATTTTTTTAATGTGTCTTTGGATTCGATTTGCAAGTATTTTGTTGAGGATTTTTGCATCTATATTCATTAGGGAGATTGGCCGGTAGTTTTCCTTTTTTGTAGCATCTTTGCCTGGTTTTGGTATTAGATTGATGTTAGCTTCATAAAATGAGTTAGGTAGTGTTCCATTTTTTTCAATGTTTTGAAAGAGTTTGAGTAAGATTGGTGTCAGTTCTTTCTGGAAAGTTTGGTAGAATTCCCCTGTGAAGCCATCTGGCCCTGGGCATTTATTTGTGGGAAGATTTTTGATGACTGATTGGATCTCTTTGCTTGTGATGGGTTGGTTGAGGTCTTCTATTTCTTCTCTGGTCAGTCTAGGTTGTTCATATGTTTCCAGGAAATTGTCCATTTCTTCTACATTATCCAGTTTGTTGCCATACAGTTGTTCATAATATCCTCTTATAATTTTTTTAATTTCTTCAGGATCTGCAGTTATGTCACCTTTTTCATTCATTATTTTGTTTATATGGGTCTTCTCTCTTTTTGATTTTGTCAGTCTAGCTAGGGGCTTGTCAATCTTGTTGATCTTCTCAAAGAACCAACTTTTGGTGATATTTATCCTTTCTATTGTTTTTTTGTTCTCTATGTCATTTATTTCTGCTTTAATCCTTGTTATTTCTTTTCTTGTACTTGGTTTAGGATTGGTTTGCTGTTCATTTTCTAGCTTCTTCAGTTGATCCATTAGTTCTTTGATTTTGGCTCTTTCTTCCTTTTTAATATATGCGTTTAGTGCTATAAATTTCCCCCTTAGCACTGCTTTTGCTGCATCCCATAGGTTTTGGTATGTTGTGTTCTCATTTTCATTCGTCTCTATATATTTAGCAATTTCTCTTGCTATTTCTTCTTTAACCCACTGATTGTTTAGGAGTGTGTTGTTTAACCTCCAGGTATTTGTGAATTTTCTAAATCTCTGATGGTTATTGACTTCTAATTGTATTCCATTGTGGTCAGAGAATGTGCTTTGAATAATTTCAATCTTTTTAAATTTATTGAGGCTTGTTTTATGTCCCAGCATATGATCTATTCTGGAGAAAGTTCCGTGAGCACTAGAAAAGTATGTGTATCCTGGTGATTTGGGATGTAATGTCCTGTAGATGTCTGTTAAATCTAATTCATTTATCAGATTGTTTAGGTTTTCAATTTCCTTATTGGTCTTCTGTCTGGTTGATCTATCTATAGGAGAGAGTGATGTGTTGAAGTCTCCCACAATTATTGTGGAAACATCAATTGCTTCCTTTAGTTTTGCCAATGTTTCTCTCATGTATTTTGTGGCACCTTGATTGGGTGCATAGACATTTACGATTGTTATTTCTTCTTGCTGAATTGCCCCTTTTATTAGTATGTAGTGGCCTTCTTTGTCTTTCAAAACATCCCTGCATTTGAAGTCTATTTTATCTGAGATTAATATTGCTACACCTGCTTTCTTTTGGCTGTAGCTTGCATGAAATATTTTTTTCCATCCTTGCACTTTCAGTTTCTTTGTGTCCCTGTGTCTAAGATGAGTCTCTTGTATGCAACATATTGATGGTTCATTTTTTTTGATCCATTCTGCGAATCTATATCTTTTAATTGGGGAGTTTAGTCCATTTACATTCAACGTTAAAACCGTGAAGGCATTTCTTGAATCGACCATCTTATCCTTTGGATTATGTTTGCCATATTTTTCCCTCTCTCTATTAATATCCTTTATTGTACCCATACCGAATCTCTTTAGTACTGAACCTTTCTCCAGGTCTCTCTGTCCTGTCTTTGTTTCTCTGTCTGTAGGGCTCCCTTTAGTATCTCCAGTAGGGCAGGTCTCTTGTTAGCAAATTCTCTCAGCATTTCTTTGTCTGTGAAAAATTTAAGCTCTCCCTCAAATTTGAAGGAGAGCTTTGCTGGATAAAGTATTCTTGGCTGGAAATTCCTCTCACTCAGAATTTTAAATATATCGTGCCACTGCCTTCTCGCCTCCATGGTGGCTGCTGAGTAGTCACTACTTAGTCTTATGCTGTTTCCTTTGTATGTGGTGAATTGCTTTTCTCTTGCTGCTTTCAGAACTTGCTCCTTCTCTTCTATGTTTGACAGTGTGATCAGTATATGTCTCGGAGTGGGTTTTTTTGGATTTATTCTATTTGGAGTTCGCTGAGCATTTATGATTTGTGTATTTATGTTGTTTAGAAGATTTGGGAAGTTTTCCCCAACAATTTCTTTGAATACTCTTCCTAGACCTTTACCCTTTTCTTCCCCTTCTGGGACACCAATGAGTCTTATATTCGGACGTTTCATATTATCTATCATATCCCTGAGGTCCATTTCGAGTTTTTCAATTTTTTTCCCCATTCTTTCTTTTATGCTTTCATTTTCCATTCTGTCATCTTCCAGGTCACTGATTCGTTGTTCAACTTCCTCTAGTCTTGTACTATGAGTGTCCAGAATCTTTTTAATTTGGTCAACAGTTTCTTTAATTTCCATAAGATCATCCATTTTTTTATTTAGTCTTGCAATGTCTTCTTTATGCTCTTCTAGGGTCTTCTTGATTTCCTTCATATCCCGTACTAGGGTCTCATTGTTCATCTTTAGTTCTTTGAGTAGCTGCTCTAGGTGTGTCTCTTCTGGTCTTTTGATTTGGGTGCTTGGGCTTGGGTTATCCATATCGTCTGGTTTTTTCATATGCTTTATAATTTTCTGTTGTTTTTGGCCTCGTGGCATTTGCTGACCTTGATAGGGTTCTTTTAGGGTTTGTAGACCAGTTGAAGTCCTTATCTCTAATTTATCAGATCTACAGCTTCGTGGAGTACACTTTCTCTAACTAACCAGCAGGTGGCGTCCACGAGCCACCTGTTCTCCACAAGCCAGTTCTCCCCTGCTTAGCCTTTTTGGTGAGTGGGGGAGTGAGTCTTGTGGGGCCCAATTGGTGTACCAAGCTTGCGTGTGTAGTTGGTGTTGCCTGCCCTGTATGTGGGGCGTGTTTCTGGGCAGTCGGGGAGGGGGGGTGGCCCTAACAATCAAATCTCCCTGATGATCCTAGAGTTTTAATGCTGCTGCAATAGTCTAATCCTTCAGTTCAGTCCTGCCACAGTTTGTCTCTGCCACTGACCCACAAGTCTTTGGTATTGGCGTATGGCTCCTGAGACTTGCAAGTGGGCCCCTCTTCCAGGCTGTGCACCCCGGGTCCTCTGTATGGCTCCTGAGACTTGCAAGTGGGCCCCTCTTCCAGGCTGTGCACCCCGGGTCCTCTGTTGAGGGATGACTGTGCTATGTCACAGGTGAGTGCCGTCCCCCCAGGGCAGTTCTGGGCTGCTGGGCTGTGTTGGGAGGCTCCCAGTCTGCTCAAATGATGGCTGAATGGGGCTCTGTTAATTCACACTGCTCCCCCTTCCCAGCTCTGGGACATTCAGCTGAGGTTGCAGGGAAGGCTAATGTCCACGCCCAGTTTTGTGGTGTGTGCCTGTTATTTGAAGCACTTCCGTCACACTGGGTTGTCTGGGGCAGCTCTGGGCTATGGGGCTGGCGATGGGCAGGAGTGTTTCCTGTCCACCAGGATGGTGGCTGTGAGCGGACACCCCCCTTTTCTTGGGAAGTTGTGTTGTTTAGTGAATTTTCTCAGCCACTGGATTATTGCCTTTTGTCTCAGAGCTCTCTTAGTTCTGCTCTTGACTTGACGTGCCCAAATTTCAATTCTTTGAAGCTTTCTGTATTGAGCTTCTTAGAGTAATTGTTTTAGAAAAAGCAAAAAGGATTTAAAAAGAAAAAAAAAAAAAAAAAAAAAAACGGCCCTCCCCAGAGATCTAATGGGTTATTGAAATGCTAATAGACAAAGCAACCAGGGCCATTAAGGAAAGGTGCACAGGGCAGAGAGATCAGCTTTGCTTCGGGATTTGCATATGCGCCTCAAGGCCTGATCTCCGCCCTTCCCCTTTCTGTGTTCACCAGAACTCCAAAAATCCTCTGCTTTTATTTTGGAGTTTTTCGTGTTGTTTTTTTTCTATGCCTGTCTCCTCTCTGCTGGGCTGGCTGCTCTCAGAGTCTCTGGTGTCTGGTCTCAGTCTATCTATGGTTGGAGTTTGAATCAGTAGAATGAGTTTCCGATAAGAGCAGCCACTGCAATTCTCCCTTCTCCTTCCCGGAGCTGACAGCCCCTCCTCCCCCGGGACTGAGCCTGGCAGGGAGGGGCGCGGGTCCCCTGGCCGCAAAAACTTACAGATTTCGCTGATCTCAGCAGTTCCACGTTTTCATGAGTGTTGTATGAAGTATGCCCAAAGACAGATTGCTCTGTGGTGTCCAGTCCACGCAGTTCCTGGCTTTTTACCTGCTTTCCTGGAGGAGTAACTAAAACATACAGCTCACCAGTCTGCCATCTTGCCCCGCCTCTCGCTGTACATACTATTTATCTGGCACTACTGAAGTTCTTGAGTGGCCTTATCTGAGTGACTTTAGCACATGTTACCTCAACTCAGGAAATGGATTTGATCCAGAAAGTCAGAGGATTAATTAGAGAGAGGGATATAAGAGTTCCTCTTATTGGATATTTGTGGAACCCTCTTCCCAGTTTCAAAGTACCAAATGAAGATTTGAAAAGTTGTCATTGTGAAAAATGCAAAGGCTCTGGAGCTAGCGTACCTGGGTAACATTTATAACTAAGCCTCAGAATCTTTACTCTAAAATGTAGGTAGCAGTGTCTGCTTTGTTGAGAGATTACACACACACACACACACACACACCCACACCCACACCCACACCCACACACGCAAATACACTGTGAGGCCAGTCCTTGTAGCTTCTTATCTTGTTGCTTCTCAATGAGTGTCAGGTGCCATATTCCTCTAGAGAGCCTAGGTTCAGAGCAGAGAACTGGATGGACTTTCTGCCCATTGTAGCTCTTATCTTTCTCATGAACAGAGAGTTTAGCTGCAGCAGACAAATTCTCTTTTGGTCTTAGATGGTGTCATAAAAGTAAAGCAAATTACTCTTTCCTTTTCTTTGGGCTTTCTGCTGACCTGCTTGTTTGTTTGCATGTGCTGTTTCTATATTATCTTTCACCAACCTGCTTTTGTAAGATTTATAACAGTTCCTTAGTTTCCAAGACTTTGACCCCAATAACCTTGTAGGTTGACTGCTTCCTGGTAGTACATTGGAAAATAGGGGACATCAGGCTCTCAACATGTTGCCTTTAATTCTCATTTTAGGGTGAGTTAGTTCTGGGAAGGATTACTTGAGGTAGCAAGCCCTTTTATCAGCAAGTAGATTCTTGTAAGAGCCCATTATAAAAGCTTTTCTTCTCTGATCCACAGGCCTGTCTAGTCCGTTCCATCATGGCTGCCTCATCATGTCTTGACCTAGGGATCAGGGCTACATTTTATTCATATACCTTGCGCAGTGTCCAATTTCACCTTGTACTCGTTTACTAATTGTTTCTGACAAAGACTTGACTGAAGTTTGACCACCTGGAAGGAAGTCATTTCAAGTGTAAATGAGATGGAATGGGTGAATAGAAGAGTGACAAAGCATATTTAATCCAAATTATTTTAGTAATTTAACATTTTGATGATATATTAAGTGTTGCCAAATTACAGTGTCTCCAGTTATTAATGTTTATTCTTCCAGAACCTCTTGGCAGAAGTGAAAGATAATGCACTAAATTTAATAAAATTGTATTATATTCTGTAATTTGTATTTCACTAGTTGATATTGCCTCCTAATAGGATTAATTTCCTCTTTTAAGTCATTTAATTTATTCAATCCTTAATGAATGTCTTACCTGTGTAAGAAAGGCACAGTAGAGGGTGGGCTGGAGATGGGAGACTGGGAGATTAGTTGACAAGTTATAGTAGTAAAGAGTTTTGTAAATGTTTTAGTAAAGAGTAACTGGGAAACTTTCTGAGGCATAAAGCACCAGAAAACATTCTAAAGCTTGAAATAAAAAGTTTCTGAGGGAAAAATTATAAAATAATTGGAATTAACACATCAAATATATGGACAGGTTTGATATCAATGATATATTCACAGAGATAAGGAAAATATCAAGATGTCTAGGAGAAAAATAGGCGAATGGAAAATTCATTTAAAGGGAAATATAAATACAGAAGAAAATGTTCAACTCCTCACTAGTACTTAGAAATGCTAAATGAAACAATAATGAGAAATTTAAAATATGGGCTAGTTATGGGCAAGCAAGGAGGTTGGCAAATCCGTTTCCTGAGCAGTAACTATAAAGCGCTGGACAAAACTGACAAAAATAATCATTTCTGTGCTCTAGAATTAGCCAAAGTTATACAACAATCTGAAAAGCATCTATACTTGAAAACTGGTGAACATCAGGTAAGAAGAGTGGGAGTCTGAGGAGTTATAGATCAGGGTTCCTCCCATGGCCCTTTCCTCCCCTGCAGCTCAGCTAGCATTGAGGTTCTGCTGGTGCAAGGCAGGCAGGCTGTGAGGACCAGCAGCTGTGTCACTACAGGCAAATGGGTTGCCTTGATTTGGAGTGGTAGGTGACTTCCACACCTAGTAGCTTTGTCAGTGCAAGTGATACTCTTAGTGGTAGGGTGAATGGGGAAAACCAATGTCTCCAGGAGCCTGAGGTTGCAGTTGTGATTATGACAAGCATATTCCTGACTGAGGCTGCACAGCTGTGCAGTGAGTACTGGAGCGGGCCCAAACTCTCCACATATTCCTGGCCAACCTTGAGTTTGCTCATATGTGCAAAGGAAACACAAAAGGGTCCAATGGCATATAAAAGACTAGGCACACTTGAAAATGACTTGAACTTTGAATGCACTCTTCTACCCACATACAGATTCATTGGCAGAGGATGGAAGTGTTACGGGCTCAAGGTGTCTAATCATTGAATCACTGCCAAGCTAAGTAGACACAGGGGTGATACCTAAGAGTCCAGGCTTAAAATAAAGCAAGAATAATAATAGTTAAAAAACAACAACAACAACTTAGCAGAGACATTGCAGCAACCTACAGTAAGGGAGACATTTCACAGATTAAGCTGAGGCTGGTTAATAAAGAAATAGTAACAGTAACCTTCAAGGGGGAAAATCGGAATCCAGGATCTCAATCTTTCTTCCTTTCCTTCTCACCCTCCCTTTTCTCTCTCTTTCCCTCTTTCTCTCTCTCCTTCTCTTCTACTCTCCACCTCCCCCTCTCTTCCCCACCTTTCTCTAAAATATATTATCTAAAATGTCTAATTTTCAACAAAAATTGTGAGACATACAAAGAAATTGTGATCCATACTCAGGAAAATAAGCAGTCAATAGAAATTGCCTCTAAGTGTCCTCAGATATTGGATTCAGCAGGCTAAGTCTTTAAAGGAGTTATAAATATGTTCCGAAAAACTAAATAAAGCCATGTTTAAAAATTAGAAGATGACAACATTGGCTCAGTAACTAAGAAGCCAGAAGTTATAAAACATAATCAAATGGAAATCCTGGAGTTGAAAAGTGTAATAACTGAAATGAAGAATTCCCTAGAGGGGCTAAATAGCAGATTTACGATAGCAGAAGAAAGAATAAGTGAATTTGAAGATAGATCAATAGAAATTAATCTGGAGGACAGAGAGGAAAAAAGGTGGTAGAACAACATTTGGTAGACTCTAACATCCACTCATGAAAAAGCTCTCAGTACACTAAGAATAGAAAGGAACTTCCTCAACCTGATAAAGAGCATTAAGAGACACGCATACAGTTAACATTATAATGGTGAAAGACTGGATGCTTTATCTCTAAGATCAGGAACAAGGTAAGGTTGTTCACTCACACCACCTCTATTTCAGGTTTGTACTTGAGGTTCTTGCTAGTACAATGCAAAAATGCAAAAGGAAGGGAGAAGGAGGGACGGGGGGAGAGAGAGAGAATGTGTGCGCTAAATAAAGACATCCAGATTGGAGAGAAAGAAGTAAACCTGTCATTATTAGCAGATGATATGATTCTGCATGTAGAATTTTCTAAGAACACACAAATAAATGACTAGAACTGATACAAGTATAATAAAATAGCATACAAGATAAATGTACCAAAATTAATTCTATTTCTAAATATAAGCAACAACAAAAAAATCCAAAAATAAAATTAAGAAAACAATTCCATTTATAATAGCTTGAAAAGAATAAAATAGGAATAAATTTAACAAAAGAAGTGAAAGTCTTTTACACTGAAAATTACAAAACATTGCTAAGAGAAATTAAAGGCCTAAATAACTGTAGAGACAGACTGTATTTATAGATTGGAAGACTCAGTATTGTCAAGGTGGAAATTCTCCCCAAATTAATCTGTAAATTCAATACTATCCCTATCACAATCTAAGCAAGATTTTTGGTAGAAATTGTTAAGCTGATTTTAAAATTTGTATGGAAATGCCAAGGGCCTGGAAAAGCCAAAAACAATTTTTAAAAGAAAGAACAAAGTTGGAGGCCATATACTATAAAGGCATGTAATCAGGAAGTGTGGTATTAGCACAAAGATGGACATATAGATTAATGGAACAGAATTGAGAATTCAGAAATAAGCCTTTTATGATCAATTGATTTTCAACAAAAGTGCTAAGGCATTTTATTGGGGGTATGGATAGTCTTTTCAGCAAATCGTGTTGGGACAGTTAGGTCTCCTTATACTTATCCTTTCCTCAAACATAACATGAAAATTAACAAAATGGACCATAAACCTAAATGTAAGAGCTAAAACTATAAAAGTTCTAGAAGAAAACATAGGAGAAAATCTTTGTGCCTTAGGTCTACAAAAAACACATATGCAAATGTTCATAGCAGTATTTTTTATAAACAGGCTTTAAAATTAAATGTTTGCTAAAATTAAATTGTGTAAAAATAAGTGCAATGATTGATCATAAACCAGATGGGAACTTTACATATTCGGTTGATTAAATTATAATTGGCTTTTTTTTTCACTTTTTGAAAATTCCATTACTGTTGCTATATAATTGTTAAAATAAAACAAATATGGCACTCTGAAGAAAAAATAATGAGAATGGAATTGGGGTAATTTAAGTTTGAATTGAAAGGAAGGGATGAGTGGGAGATTTACTTTATAAATTAAATTGACATGATTTTGGTGGTTGATTCAATGTGGAGCTAAGAGACAAAGGAGTCTCAGTTGACTGTCTTAGAAAATAGTGATTCCTTTAACAAAAAGAGAGCACGTCTAGGAGCCATGGGCAGAGAAGGTGATCTCACTGTTTGCTACGTTATTGAGCATACACCTGAAATATAGGTATTCAAGTTATGCCGTTTCTCTTTTGGATATTTTGAGTTTGAAGTGCCAGTGTGACTCTTAGTTTGAGATGTCCAAAGGACAGATTGAAATTAGGATATGAAATTTTGGAGACAAGTTGGGCTAAAGGCATTGATATGGGAGTCATATGCATGTAGGTGATAGAGAATGAGGATTTCATTGAGGTTGATGATTAGGAGTTACTGTAACTTTTGAGAGATCAGATGAACTAGAATGATGGGTGCCACATGTCAAAGGGTAGAGGACTAAGTAGACTGGGGCAGATGCCCAGTTTAACTGTTCTTTTGAGATACTGGGGAGTGCAAAGGAGGAGAGAGATGAGACCAAACTCAAGACAGAAGCAAGACTGTAGAAAGGATTTGTTCTAGGAGTTTTTGTTAAGATTTTAGGCTGAAATTTTTCTATTGCTTGAAAAACTACCTAATTTCATTACTAGCGTGAATGCATTCCAGTCCTCCTCTGACTTGAATGCATACTTGCCGGGCAGACATAGACCTTTCCCAATGAGGTAAACACAATTCCATTGTATTCAGTAACTGAAATGATTATTGCCCTAATGATAATTTTCTACCGAAGTGAGAAATGAATTTTAAAAATCAATCTTCCATTTTACTGCCTCTTACAGTGACTGTCTTCATCAGAAAACAAATTGGTTTGCAGATTCTGACAGCTTTTTTGTTAACAGCAGGACTTTCTCTTTTTCTTTTCTCCCAGTATGTAAATAAGCCTTTTGCAAAGTTAACTTCAGGGCACTGAAATCATTAAGGAGATGGAGAGGCTTTCAGATGAGGACCCACAAAAGATTAAAACTCCTTAGTCTGGAATTACAAAGGTGGAGCAGGACAGAATTGAAGTGTAAATTGACAAAGGGTACTAGGAAATACAATCTGGTCAGTGAGTTTCAGACATCAGAATGGGAGGCAGCCTTTTCCATGATAATGCCTACCTCATGCAAGTTTTGTGAGGACTAGGAGACACAGATATAAAAATGCTTTGTGATCCATAAAGCACTATTGAAAGATAAGATGCTATTAGAATTTGGTGGGTGGTGTTTTGGGTAAAATAATAGGAAAAATACTGCATCTAAGTCAAGTGGGAGCATGAGCCAATAGCATAAATAGAACTTAAAGTGCTTGTATAATGTCACAGACACTTGCATCTGAGAGGATTTATAAGGATTATTGGTTCTTTTCTATACCTTCCCTGGACCCTTGAAAATGAACTACTTATGCTGCTCACACTTGTTAAAGACATACCAGTCGAACGGATGGACACTGAATCTGCTCTTTCTCTCAGTACATAACATTCTTTAAAGTTCCTTTAGCTTATAAAACAATCTCTAGAAAAAAAGAAATTGAGAGAATATAAAAATGTATACATGTTTAACAAATCATTCTCCAGGGAAAAAAAAACAGAAAAAGCACTGATTTGTAGAATTGCCAACTTCCATGGTATAAATACTCCTGCCATAGCTGATCTCAGGTTATCAATGTGAGAGCCCTGAAAGCAGAATTGGGAAGAGAAGTGCAGTAGTACTCCAGTATATCATATTTTCCATCATACAGATACAGTAGATGTAAATAGCCTCAAGAGCACAGATAATAGTGAACAATTTATTTAAAATTAAATTAATTTTAAATTTAATATTTAATTATAAGTTTATATAATTTTATTTTTAATAATGCCTGTGTTTAATAACCTCTTAAAATTCCTGAAAATGTAACAGTTGCTCTCTTGAGCTGATGTGAGCTGACTCAAGCACACACTGCTCTAAATAACTTATATGTCAAGGAAGAACTAATAATGGAGAGTGAAAATATTTAAACCTATGAGATTATGAAAATACCACATATCAAAATTTGTGGGATGTCTTACTAAAATATTATTTAAATGACAATTTAGTCTTAAATGCTTCTATTAGTAAAGGACAAAAAATTTTAAAATAATGAGAAAAGCACTCAACTTAAGATAGTAAAAAAGAAACCCATTTGAATAAATCTTTGAAAAACAGAAGGACAATATTAAAGATGAAAGCAGAAATTAAAGAAACATAAAACAAACATACAAAGGCAAGATCAGCAATGTCAAAAGTTAGTTATTTGTGAAGACTCATGAAATTGATGAAACTTTGGTGAAATTAATCCCCAAAAATGAGAGAGAGAAGACACAGACAAAACAACATTAGGAGTGAAAATGGGGCATTTCTACAAATATAATGGAGACTTTAAAAACAGTAAGAGAAAATTAAGGACTTCTAGCAATATGTTTGAAAACTTAGATGACGTAATAAAGTTCCTGGGGGAAGGAAGACTTAAAATTGACTCCAGAAAAAAATATAGAAAATCTGAATTGTCCTATAACCATTAATAAATTGAAGCAGCTTTAGCAAACTTCTCATAAAGAAAACACCAGGAACAGGTGATTTTATAGACGAGTTGCTTCAGATTATCAAAATACACATTGTAGTCTTATATAAAGTTTTTCAGAGAATAGAAAAAGAAGAAATACTCCTCTCATTCCGTAAGGCCAGTAAAATCACTATACCAAAACATACAAGGATGATGTGGGAAAGTAAAATTACAGGCCAAACTCATGCAAGAATATAGATGCAACATTCATAACCAAACAATAAACAGTATGCTGTATTGTACAGAAAAGATAAGATGCCATAACTAGGTTGAGTTTATTCTAAGAATGGTTTAATATTAGAAAACTTATAAATCTAATTTACTACATTAACAGATGAAATAAACCTTAGAAATGTATTTTAAAGTTGCATAAAAGGCATTTTACTAAAACTCAACACTCATTTTTGATTAAAAAAAAAAAAAACTCAGCAAATTAGGAACAGAAGGAAATATCCTTAATCTGATAACGAGTATCTACTAAAAATCTCCAAAACATCATTCTAGTGGGGACACTTTAGAAACATTTTCTTTAAAATCAGGAACAAGAAAATGATGCCCACTACTACTACTTTGTAAATTGACATTGTACCAAAGTTACTGTGAGAGGAAAAGAATAAATGGTGTAAGGAATGGGAAGGAAGAAACAAAACAAGAAAAATAAGATGGGAGGATTTTTCTTTAACAGACATCAAGACAAGTAACTGGGACAATGTTAAATTGGTGCATGATAGACAAATTGATTGATGGAACTGAATAGACACAGGTCCACACATATATGGAGATCTGATAAAGGACAAAGGTGCCATTGCAGATCACAGGGAAAAAGAAGCAGTTTTAATAAGTGTTTCATTGGCATTTGGGGTTATTTGTTTGGATACAATGACATTGGCTGTCTTCCTCATACCATACATAAACTCCAGATAAATTAATGACTTAAGCGTGAAAGACAAAATTCAAAAACATTTAGAAAAAAATATAGAAAACCTCTATGTCCTTGGGATAGCAAAGGGATTTCCTAAAGCAGTTACCAAAAAGCTAACCATAAAAGAAAAGTTTGATGCATTTGACCACATTAAAATAAAGGATTTCTATTCAGCAAAGACAGCATGAGGAAAATTAAAAGACAGGTTGCCAGTTTGGAGAAGATGTTTGCAAAACATATAATCATTTAAGTGTAGATACCCAAAATGGTTTTTAAAAAGCCCTACAAAGCAACACTGAAGAGGAAACACAAATGGTCAACAACATATGAAATTAAGTTCTACCTTATTTGTAATCAGGAGAATATAGGTAAGGCTGCAACAAGATCTTGTTATATACTCAAAGGTCACAAAACCTAAGAAGTCTGGCAACATCAAGTAGCAAGAATCTCATATAAATGTGTATCAAGGGACATGTTCAAAAATGTTCATAGCAGCATTGTTTCTAAGAGTAAAAACCTGGAAATAACCAAATCTCCCAATGGGAAAATGGATAAATACTGTAGTATATTCACCCAATGATATGTTATTCAGTGGTAAAAATAAATAGTTAACTGCAACAACATGGCTGAGTAATAAAAATATAATGTTGAGTAAAATCAAATCAAGACCAGGCAGAATGCATAAAGTTTATTTATAATCTTTATAAAACACAAGAAAAAGCAAAACTAAATAATACATTGTTTGGGAATACATATACATATGCTAAAAGTGCTCATTTCTTAAAAAGGGGTGTGGGGGTGGGGGAGCGAGGAGCCAACCCGGAGAGCGCACTTTGCACTCTGGCCAAAATGGAGTAATGGAGACCAGATGTACCCATTCTCCTGAATCATTTAAAAAAATTGGATATCAAACAATGAAGGTCTGAGAGATGGTCTCTGAGATATGAAAAACTATGTGAACCCTGTAATTGCCGCAGTTTACTGCCTAGAGAAAGTTTTCAGGCTGTGTTATATATGGGGAGGGGGTATCTAGGCAAAGCCTTGTTATCTCCCTGAGTTAAGAAGATGGAACTAGGAGTCTGATCAGGTCAAAATGGAACCCAGAGAGGAGACCTGCACAGGGAGGTGCAAAAGGTCCTCCTTGAGGCTTCAGCTTAGTACTGATCAGTGCATGCATGTGAGGAAGCTAGCTGAAGTCAGGGAAAGGAACACACAAAAGGACTAGAGGGAACAATACTGGAAACTCACACAGGGCTAGAAGTAATTCACGTTTCCACCAGCCGTAGTGGAAAAACCTCATAATTTGGTAGAATACTCCGAAAGGTTTTACCTCAGTAGTGGGAAAAATTAGGCCTTGACCAAATACTGCCTTGGTTCTGCCTAACAAATCTTAAAAGCAAGACCTGAAGGTATATTCAAGTAACTTAACTGTGTCTGGCAAGAAAGCTCAGGAATATTTATAGGAATTCAAAAATATCTAGCCCTTGACATGGTAAAATTCACAATGTCTGGCATCTGATAAAAAATTACTAATCATGCAAAGAAGCAGAAAACTATGATGCATAATGAGGAGAAAATTCTGTATAAATGAACTCAGAAATGATAGATGATAAAATTAGCAGGCAAGGCATTAAAATAGTTATTATTATAGCTGTATTCCATATGTTCAAGAAACAAGGGAAAAGAATGAGCATGCTGAGTGGAGTCATGAAACATATAAAAAAAGACCCAAATTAAACCTCTATTCTGGATGGGATTAACAGTGGACTAGAAATTATAAAAGAAATGATTAGTAAACTTGAGGACAAAACAATAGAAACTACCCTAAATGAAATACAGAGAGTAAAAAGTACTTGAAAGGAAAATTCTGCTTTTTGAAAGATGTTAAGAGAATGAAAAGATAAGTCACATATTGGGAAAAAGCAAACAAACAAACATTTACATGTCACAAATCTAATAAAGGACTTGTACAAAATATAGAAAGAACTCTTAAAGCTCAGTAGTAACAAAACAAGCAACCCAGTCAAAAACGGACAAAGTATTTTAAGAGACACTTCATCAAAGCAGATACAGAGATGGAAAATAAACATGAAAAGATGCTCAACACCATTAGTCATCAGGAAATGCAAATTAAAACTACAATGAGAGATCAGTAAATGAGTACCTATTAGAATGGTTAAACTTAAAGATTGACATCATACCAAATGTTGATGAGGGATACGAAGGAACTGGAACTCTCCTACAGTGCTGGTAGGAATGTAAAATAGAACAAGCATTTTGAAAAACAGTTTGATAATTTCTTAAAAAGTTAAATGTATACCTATTCTATGACCCAGCTATTCAGTTTTCATTTGCTAAAGAGAAAATACAATATGACCATATAAAGACTGAACACTAATCTTCATAGCAGCTTTATTTGTATTTTAATGAGTTGGACAGCCCAACTCATTAATGGGTAAGCAAATTATGGTACATTCATACCATACCATATTGAGTAGAATATTTCTCAGCAATATAAGGGAATGAGCTATCGATACATGCAACAACATAGATGAATTTCAAAATAATTGTGCTTAGATAGGTGAAAGCGACTAGAGTATATATTGCATGATTCCACTCATATAAAAATTCTAGAAAACGCAAATTAATCTATATTGACCAAAAGCAGATCAGTAGTTCCCCGGGAAAGGAGGTGGAGAGAGCATCAGGCTTTGGTGGAGACAGATTACAAAGAGGCAAGAGGAAACTTTTTGAGTGACGGTTATGTTCTTTATCTTGATTTTGGTGATGGCTTGATGGATATGCAAAAAACCATCAATTATACCTTAATAAAATGTGTTGTAAGTAAAGCAAGAGAATAACTAATTAAAAATGTATGATAGTAGTTACTTCTGGAGGAGGCTGGGAAAGAGCATATAGGTGGATGCAATGGAATTGGTAATGTTCTAGTTCTTAGATTGGGTAGCGAGTTCATTGTTATGTTACACACGTTTACAAAATTCTTTTATGTATGTGAAAATTGAATAATAAATTTAAAAGAACTGCTGGTGGCAAAGAACATTCCTGCCACTGAGAACCTCTTATGCTAAGTTATAAAGGCAAGAGAGAGAATGGCATATATGGAGAACTGCAAGTAGTTCAGTTTTTCTGAAACTGGGAGTGGGAGAGGTCAGTAGGAAGGCATTGACAAGTACCAGGGAAGAAAAGGCTTTCAAAGCCGTATCAATGTGTTTGCATTTTACTTGTTGGTACTGGGAGGCCATGGAAGGTTTTCATATAGGGAGAAGACAGGATTGGATTAGACTTTTAGGGAGAATACTAAATTTCTCTTATGGAGATTGGATTAGAGTGGGTTAAACCCTATCCAGGGAAACCAGCTAAAAGACTGTCAGAGTAATTCATGCAAAAGAAGACAAGAGCCGGGGAAATGAGGAGAAAATGATGAATTCAAGAGATTGCCAAAAAAGTAGGAGAAAAACTAAGAGCATAAAAGCCAGGGAATTGGGGAGTTTTAAGAAACATCAAATACCAGACACAAGAACTAAAAAGTTTCTGTAAGTAGATCTGATAGAAGTCATATAATGAGAACAGTTCAAGTTAGGTACAGAGGGTGGATGTCAGCTTGCCCTGGATTCAACATAGTGCTGAGGAAGCAGAGACCATGAGTATGGCTTTTCATTTCCAGAAACTAGGCTGTTCCTGGAGAGAGGGAGAGTGCTGTTTATATACAGAGGAGAGAGAGAGAGAGAGAGAGAGAGAGAGAGAGAGAGAGAGAGAGAGAGAGATAGAGAGAGAGATAGAGAGATATTGAAGCAGCCAGAGATAGAGGAAAAAGTGATAAAGTAAGTTTCCTGAGTTGGGAAATGCAGACTAGAGCTGAAGGGCTCAACTTTGGAAAGAAGAATTGTCACCCCTTCCTCTAAACCCCTAAAAGGAGGCAAAGGTGACTGCAGGTATAGATATAATTACAGGTGTGGGAGAAGGAGTTCAAGGGAGTATATATGTGATAGCTTTCATTTTCTGGTTCAAAGAAGAGCTGGGCTAACTTTTGAAATTGGATATGGAAGTCCACACAAAGTTGTTGCTATGGTTAGGGCACTGCCTGTAGTTATGTAGTAACTGCACAAGCCTGGAGCCAGCAACATTCTCATCATAGTCTGTGTGAATGGCACCCTGGAGGGTTGTGAAGTGAACAGCCTAAAGCCAGCAACATTCTCATCATAGTCTGTGTGAATGGCACCCTGGAGGATTGTGAAGTGAACAGCCTAAACAACCATACATGGCAGCCCTGGCTGCAGACTAGATTGAGATTAGAAATCACAATTTTGCTGTAAGAATACTCTGCAAGTATGTGTGGTTTTTCTCTAAGAGTGAATCATTGGATTAATCCCAAATATCCAAGGGTAGTGGACTTCTGAGAGCATGGAGCAAAAGACAAAGGAGGTTGGATATTGAAGATGATTGTTAGAGGATGATGGAAATGATGAACTTTAATCTCGAACTGCCGCTGTTCTCATCCTTTCCCTGCACTTCCTCTGTCATAGCTCATCATCCTTCTATTGGTATCATTTATTTGTCTGTCTTTCTCACAAAACTTCAAGCTCCATAGAGAAGTGAATACATCTTAATGTACACTGTATCCCTGCACCTAGGTCAGGACCTGTACATAGTAAGGGTTTCATAAATACCTGTTGGATTTAATGGATAAATTAAGCTGTGTGGGAAGGAAGTATCATTATCTACAGTTACGGACGAGGAAAAAGGAAAGATGTAGGGTGTATTTAATAAGTTCCAAGACTGGTGAAGTAGGACTAAAGGTGCAAAAAGTCTGGAAGGGGCTTGTGGCTAGAGATGAGTATGTCAGTGTCTCAGGTTTTAGAAGTAGCCCAAATATGGCCTTGGCAGTGGGTGCTGAGATAGAGAGGAGGTTAAGAGAGGGAAATTCAGACCAAGTGCTCAGGTGCTGGGCAGCTTGTCTGTACGATGAAGAAATGTCATATGGGAAGATGAGGCTACTTGAAGGACAGTGTGAACCCCAAATGAGTGCCCTCAGGGAATGACAGAGTAGCCACAGGTAGAGTGATGATAGTGACAAGGAGGGCTGGAGGGTGCTCAAGTTAGTGGCTTATGCCTTAGAGAAGGAAGGTGTTCTAGTTTGCTAATGCTGCGGAATGCAAAACACCAGAGATGGATTGGCTTTTATAAAAAGGGGGTTTATTTGGCTATACAGTTACAGTCTTAAGGCCATAAAGTGTCCAAGGTAACACATCAGTAATCAGGTACCTTCACTGGAGGATGGCCAATGGCGTCCGGAAAACCTCTGTTAGCTGAGAAGGCATGTGGCTGGCGTCTGCTCCAAAGTTCTGGTTGCAAAATGGCTTTCTCCCAGGACATTCCTCTCTAGCAAGCTTGCTCCTCTTCAAAACGTCACTCACAGCTGCACTCTCTGAGTTCCCTCTCTCTGAGTCAGCTAATTTATATGGCTCCACTGATCAAGGCCCACCCTGAAGGTCCTCCATGGGAACATCTCATCAAAATCATTACCCACAGCTGGGTGGGGCACATTCTAAGCAAATCTAACCAACACCCAAACTTCTGCCCCACAAAACTACAAAGATAATGGCATTTGGGGGACACAATACATTCAGACCGGCACAGAAGAGCTTTTGCAAGGGGAAGGAAGGGCAATGTTCTAGAAAAGGCAGTGGTGGAGGATATAGAGCTGATTTCATTTAAAAGTGTGCAAGGAAGCCTGTCCAAGTTCAGCGTTTGTACCAAGGTGTTTGTGTTGCTTTAACCCTTATCCTGAATAGCATATCTCTTTTTATTTATAGTAAATAGTTGATAGTTATAATAATGCTTGATGTTTTATTAAAATTATGCATTACAGAAAAAGCATAATCTACTGGATTTTATCCAATTACTCATACATTTTCTATGCCCGGGGAAAGCTTATCCTGTTAACCCCTAAAACCGTGACCAGCAGAGTATCTAGAGAAAGAAGCAGCTTCTGCCAGGCAGCTTTGTAAACTCAGACCACTAGGTACTAGCAAATGTTATAGCATCCATTAGCACCATCATGGCAGCTCTGCTCAGTTACATAAATGGTGTGTACAGGAGGTTCAAATGCTCTTAAAGTATCAAGCACAATCACTTTGATGTACATTAGCATAAGTGTCTCCATCTCATATTTTTCACTAGATCCTATGCTTTACAAACCCTTTCTATATTTTCCTCTTTGTGTTTTTCCAGGTTTCCTGAATGCACACAGACTCCCTGTTTTCACATTGTATACCCACATGGGGAGGGTCTGCCCCTTAGTTGAGTTCCTCTAATAGCCCTGCGAACAGAACACAACTGGCTCAATTCTTAGACTTCCTGGGTGTGCTGGTGAATCTGCAGAGATTGTCACTGTACATTAGGCTGAAGTTGTCTGAGAAAACTACTCTTCCTTCCCCTTTTCATTAAGAATGGTTCTTAATTCTTTATGTCCTTTATAGCACTTTACACATTCTGATATTTTCTTGTTAAATTTTTTTGTTTACTTTTTGTCTCTCTCACTAGAAGATAAGTTCTATGAAAGTAGAGCTTATGTCTGATTTGCTTAACATTGGATCTTCAGGGCCTAGTACAGTGTCTTACATATTGGGGACACTCAATAGGTAGATTTCTCAAGCCAGTGTTACTACATCTTTATTAAAATGAGAATAAAATTACCTACTTCTTAGAGCTATTGTGAAGATAAAATGTAGACGATGCATGTAAAGCACGTAGTGTAGTATCAGGCACATAGTTGGCTCTCAATACAAGTTATTGGTCTTTATGAGTGGCAGGTATTACAAGGACTCGAACACCTTCTGTGGGGGTGTTTGTTTAGACCCTCTCTTTGAGACATCTGAACTCCTGAGAAGTGTGGAAACTGCAGCTGTCATCTTCCAACTTGCCCTCTCTCTGCCTGAGCACTAGGTGGCACTTTGGGTGGAGGGGAGAACAGGAAAGAGTTCCCTAGGGGAATTGATACATCCTGTCTTTGTTCTTGCTCTCTTTGTGTCTGCCTGGCTTGCTCATCTTTTCCTTACAGCTCCTGGTTGCAGACGAATACTGTGTTTGATTAAAGCAGGCTTCACGTGATTGGTTTGCCTTTCTTCCTTTTTAAAATCCTCCCTCTGCCCAGCAGATTGATTCTTGGCAACTTTATATAATGTTATCTCATAATGTTGTTGCTAAGGCCTGTAACTGGGGTGAGCGACTCCATGCGCAGGATATAACGACGTTTGCAGCAGTTTGAAATGTGCCAAAGTAATGATCAGGTGAACAATTATAGTTGCAATATGGCTAATAGTGGCTGATCTGTAGAGAAACTGATCATATCATTACTAAAATCAAAGGCAGACACCTGGACCGTCTGCCATTGTATCCCATTCATTGCTTGGGTTCTCTTCTGACCACTTACTCAGCTGGCATTTGCAAAGTTCCATCTGTGTGTATAGCCCTCTAGAAGGTGCTGTGGGAGGTGAAAAAGAAGCAGAGGGTGAGGGTCTGCCCTCCATCTTGCTAAGTTATGTGTGGAGTGGTGAGGGGACAAGTAGGTGGCCATGATATCACCAGTGGTGAGTACAGGAACAGGGACGTGTGCTGGGTTCTTGGGAGCACTGAAGAGGGCAACCCTGGCTGGGAGCTCAGGAAGACTTTTAAAATGAAGAATAAGCAGGGAGTTGGCCAGGTGAAAAGTGGGAAGGGAGGCAGTAGGAAAGGTCATCATTTCAGGCAGGGGGAATGGCATATGTGAGGGCATACTGGGATGTAACAAGCAGGAAAGTGTGAAAAATCTATATTCGGATTGCTTAATAAAGCAAAGGACTAATCTGTTTGGGTTGAGGTCGGTTAGGGAGGATTCCTTGGAGAAGATGAGCCTAGAGTTTGGTCTTGAGGAAAGTGCTAAGGTTTGGGCTGTAAGGGTCAAGACATTCATATTTGAATCTATGCTTGGTTGGTTTTGAATGGCTCTGGCAGATCCCAGATAATTCATGATATCTTCTTTTATTTACTGTAAATATTAAAATCACCTGACAACATTAAAGGAAAATTAAAAAAATACAAAATTGTTCAAAACACATCACCATAACCCAGAGGTCAGCAAATTATAGCCTGCTGGCCAAATCCAGTTCTCTACCTGTTTTTATATGACTGTGAGCTAAGAATGGTTTTTGCATTTTTAAATGGTTGAAGAAATTCAAAAGAGAAGAATAATATTTTGTGATTTGTGAAAATCTCAGCCTCCATAGTTTTATGGGAACACAGCTGTGCTCACAGGGTGAGGTAGGCTCTGGAGATTTGGTGTTGAGATTGACAGAATCCTTGCCCTCAAGAAGTTAACTGTTATGTGTGGGGTGGTGAGGGGACAAGCAGCTGGCTATGATCTCGCTAGTGGTGAGTAGGGGAACAGGGACATGTGCTGGGTTCTTAGAAGCACTGAGGAGGGCAACCCTGGCTGGAAGCTCAGAAGAGTTTTAAAATGAAGGATGAGTAGGAAGTTGGCCAGGTGAAAGGGGGGGAAGGGAGAGCAGTGAGGGGGTCATCGTTTCAGGCAGAGGGAATGGCATATGTGAAGGACAGGAGGTACCACAGAATATGGCATGTTTGAGGAATTCAAGTGGTTCAGTGTGGCTGGAGTGTGGGTGTGTGAGAAAGCAGTGAAGAGTGAAGGCAGGGGAAGCAGGAAGGGGCCAGATTGGTATGGCCTTGTGTGCCCCACCAGGGAACATGGACTATATCATGAGAGTATTGAAGAGTTTTGAGCAGGAGAGCAACTTGATCAGAATGGCCTTTTAGAGAGAATAATGTGATTGCAGTGCAGAGACAAAATTAGATGGGGTGTTGGGGATTGAATCATGTACTCCACAAAAGGCATTTCAGGTCCCAACCCCTGGTCCTGTGGGTGTAAACCCATTAGTAAATAGGACCTTTGAAGGTATTATTGGTTAAGGTGTGCCCAAACTGAATAAGGGTGGGCTTTAACCCAATATGGCTGAAGTCCTTTAAAAGCAAAGGAAATTGGACATGCAAGGAGAAATCATGGGGAGCAGCCAGAAGCTGGAAGTCAGTGGAACCCAGAAGAGAAAGAAGACGCCACCATGTGCATTTTCGTGTCATGGGAAAGCCAAGGAACCCCAAAGATTGCTGGCTAGCCAAAAGATACCAACTTTGGGAGGAAGCACACCTTCTAGCCTCTGAAACCATGAGCCAGTAAATTCATGTTGTTAAGCAAATCCACTGTATGGTATTTGTTTTAGCAGCGGGGAAACTAAACACGTAGGGGTTTACTTGGAGGCAAGGGGGCCAGTTAGAGCAGTTGGTGCAGCAATCATGGTGATAGATGATAGTGTCTGTGCAGATGGAGAAAGGAGGACTGGTTCCAGAAACAAATAGGAGGCAAAATTAATAGGACTCACCAATTGTCTGAATGTGGGAGATGAGAGAGTAAAAGGAACCAAGCCAAAGATGACATCCAGGTTTCTGGAATGGGTGTTTTGTCTTTCCGATTTTTTCCCATCTATTAGTATACAGTAAAAGGATTATTAGGACAAAGGGTATTACATGCTCAAAGAGGCTCTCAGTTTACAATACAAGTTAATAGGTTTTTGAGCAGGAGAGTAATTTGATTAAAAAAAAAAAAGTATAAGGTGATAGAAATGTGTAGGTCAGATTCAGTCAGAGAGCCCCGGCTGGCTGGCTGTTGTATGAATCCAAGCCTGAGGATGAGGGTAGGACATGAGCTATAGCTAATAGTCCTTTTAATAGTTGATCATTTGTTTTCATTCAGGAATCAATTACTGAATGCCTGCTATATACCAGGCACTGTGTGAGATGCCCAGGGCACATATCGAGGTGAACATGGCATGTTTTTCTTGTTCAGAAAGGGCTTAGATAGATATATAGTAGGAGATCAAGGTATATGGCAAAACCTTTGGTAAAAGGTGGGACATAATGGATGTAATAGTAGTAGTACAAAATACAATGGGAATTCAGTGAGAAGAGGTGAATTCTAGAGCAGGGATGGAGAGAGAAGGTCGATTCGGGTAAGGAGGTGGTGTTGGAGCTAGTTTTTATTGAAAATGGAATTTAGACAGGCAGGTGAGAATAGTCAAAGTGGAGAATAAAACACAGATTTGGGACATTATGCTCCCTTGTTTATTGTGAGATCCGTATTTAGGCTATAGTTGATGCCCCAGAGAAGGCAGCACGGTGTATTTCTGCATCTAAAGTTGGATGAGTAATACAGGAGTTTCTAAAACCGGAGTGTTTCAGTGATTGCCTGCCTCACAAACCAGGGTGCTGGTTTTGGTCTCAGAGTGAAGCAAATGGAAAAGTATTTCTGATTCTGAAACATTGTTTGCCTCCAGGCTTTCAGGAGAGAGGGGCAGGGTGTCTTGCCTCTCTAAAGAAGGCTAGATGCACTCCTGGGCTATCAGGATATGGACTGGGTTTCCAGGATATGGACTGGAATTCCACTGAATTCCCTGGGGCCATTTTCTGGTCATCATCCCCTTGTCACCCCCAGAAAAATTCAAGCCATGCCTCAGGCCTCCAGGAATATGCTCTGGACCAGTGAGAGATGGAAACCCTGACCTTTGTGGTGATTCCTCTACGACAATTTTTAGAGTTATTTCATGAAGACAAGGCAGGATAATATTCATGGAAGAGCTTTGACAACCAAGTACTGGTGGATATCATGCATTCATTCATTCAACTAATGATTAATTATTGAGAGCCTACTACTTTGGCATTGTTCTAGGTTCTAAGGATACAGGACCTTTCAACATGATATTTACATTCTAGTGTGGAAGGCAGTTAAACAAATGTAAAGCATATAGTGTGTCAAATGGTGATGAATGCTCTGGAGAAAATGAAACAGGAAAGGGGAACAGGGTATGTTGGGCTGGAGATTGCAATTTTAAGTGGGGTGTCATGGAAGGCCTGGTTTGAGAAGGTAACATTTGAGGACCGACCCTTAGGAGGTGAGTGAGTGAGGGACATTGGGGCTCTTGGGGTAAGAGAATTCCAGGCAGAGGGTACAACAAAGTGCAAAGGCCCTGGGGTGGGAGCATACCTGACATGTCTAAGGAACAACAAAATGTCTCTGTGGCTGTGGCAGAGTGAGTGAAGGGCAATGGTAGGGAATGAGGTTGGAGAAGTCATGGAGTTGGGGAGAGACCAGTGCAGAATATTTAGACCTCTTGAGCCCCTGAAAGGAGTTTGGCTTTTATCCTGAGAGGAAGCCATCAGAAGGTCCATTTATTATAATTATTGCTCTTCTCTTCCCTGGCCTGTCCTCCTTGCCACTCTGACCTGGACAGCCTGGCTTTCAATCTGTCTTTGCTTGCTTTGTGATTCTTTCTGTGCCTCAGTTTCCTTCTCTGTTAAATGGGGATATAGTAGTTCCCACCTCATAGGAGTTATGAGACTTACATGAAATGATGCTTGTAATGTGCAGTTCCTAGCATGTGGTAAACTCTGTATAAAAGTTAGTTAACAAAAATTGAAAATCACCGCAGCCCTGGTTTCTTTTAGATTTGGCCACGTGGAGTAAGTCAGAGTGAACTAGATGAGTCAGGAGACGAGGGGTTGTTTCTCAGCTTTGCCATTTGCTGCTCTGTGCTCTGGTGTGAGTACCCCTCCCTGCACCTGTGTTTCCTTATCTGTAAAAGGTATGGGATCCATTAGCCTTAGGGTCCATTCCTGATCCAAAATTCTTTGATCCTAGGACTCCTGAGCTGAGCCTTATGTCCTTGGCCCTCTGTTTCGATCTGGGTGGTTTAGAGATCCCATCCTTTGGCAGGTTCCTATGACCATCTGCTCGCTAGTCTGGGGAAACTGTGGCTGTTTGCCTTCCTGGAGGGCATGTTCAGCTGAGGGCTCTGTTCTGTACAAATACATGGTTGCATCCTAGAATCACCAGGAAGGGATTTAAATTACTATCCATAAATGCATCATGACTTAAAAAACCCTCTCTAAATAATACCACTGCTATCACCAACACACATTTTTAGAGTTTCGATGTTAACTTGCAAAAAAATGTCCCTGTGAATTATTTTGCCGTAGCCTCATAATTGTCCTGTGAACCAGGTGGGAATTGGGAGGCCTTGCAGTGGTTTGGTCTCTTTCCCTCTTTGGGCATCAGTGGCCTCATCTGGGTTGAGCTGAGAGCTTTGAGAGTCTTAGCACCCACCTTGTTTTGCTTCTGAGGTGAAGACCATAATAAACACCACTTAAAGAACTGAAGCTAGCTTTCTGTCTCTGAGCTTGGTACATCTGGAAAAGCATGTTTGTTTAGAAGTACCTGCTGAGTCCCTGTGGAATGTACTAGGGTAGCACCCTGGATTGTCCCAGAATGCCATCTTGCCTGTCTGCAGGCTGCAGTTTAAGAACCCAGAGTCCACCATCTACACAAATACAGCATAGACCAAATCTCAGCATTTTTGTAGCATTTTGTTTTGTTTTGTTTGGCTGACTGGTTTGGTTCTTGCTTAAAATGACAAATTTATTGTCTCAGTTCTGGAGGCTGGAAGTCCAAAATCAGGGTGCCAGCAGGCTGTGCTCCATCTGAAACCTGTAAAGGAGAATCCTTCCTTTCCTTTTCTAGCTTGTGGTGATTGCTGGCAATCCTTGGCATTCCTTGGCTGTAGATGCATCTGCCTCTGTCTTCACATGGCTTTCTCCCCTGCCTGTCTGTGTCTGTGTACAGATTTGCTCTTCTAAGGGCACCAGTTGTAACAGATTAGGGTCCCCCCAATCCAGTTTGACCTCATCTTAACAAATCACATCTTCAAAGATCCTATTTCAAATAAGATCATATTCACAGGACAAGGGGCTAGAATTTGAACATGTCTTTTTATGGGGCATAATTCAACCCATAACATATGTCAAACATACAAACAACAAACCAGAAAACCATACAACTTGACTTCTGACTTTTTTCAACATGTTTTAGAGAAACATTGATTTTTGATGTGCTGTTTCTGTTTTTACCTTTTCATTCTGCTACTTGCTGTATACATACAGCCCACTCACTGCTTAAAGAAAAGGTGAGAATCTTCACTTCTACTACAGCCAGGTTGGTTTTGAGATGCTTCCAGAGCGAATGGGGGCAATCCAGTCAGCTGATTTGTTTCATGTCTTTGGAACAGCCATGGGAGAGTTTGGTTTCATTACTTGGTTTTAAAAGTCTGATTGTAATAAACACACAACTCACTCCTCATTGCTGCTTTTCCATTAGTTAATTCATAAAAAATTCATACATTCATATAAAGTGGGGATAATTTTAGTGTTTATCCTATAGGATAGTTAATACATATAAGACTAAGAATTAGGAATGCTTGGCATATTGCAAATGCTTAGTAAATTACGCTTACTATTTGCTATTACCTAGCAGGGCTGTGTTTACAGGTCAAAGCCTGTATACATTTCCATTAAAATAAACTTCTAAGTGGCATGTTCGTTATTTTGATAATTTCTAATCATTATAGTAAAAGACATTGCTAGATCTCTTAAAGTAAGTTTGGAAATACAAAAATTTGGAAATGCAAACACTTAGGTATAAATTATATTCTATTAGTTTTCATTATTTCCGGTATTCTTGGTTTTTGATAACCGGTATCAGGTGAAACTGACTTTCATTTGCCTGTGGGGCCTGGCGTGCCCAGCGGCAGGAGGCCAGGATCCCTGTCTGCTCTCCTTCAGCTTGTTTTGGTTGAATGCCTTTGCCTCCTTGTTTGCATGGCGGCCTTTTATTCTAATGAGAAGGCAATTTCTTTTCTCTGTGACTTCTCTTATTCCCAGTCCTTGGGAAGTTACTGATTATTTTTATCCTTACAGAATGGCTGCTATCTTTACTTATTTCTGCTTACTTCTGGAAAGTTTAGAACTATATTTTTACCAGAAACCTCTTATAAGAGTCATATTTTTTTCCCCTTAGAACACTCCTGCAGAGACTTACCCTCAGAGGGCCAGATGGCAGTAGTGTAGAGCTCTATGTATGTCGGTTGTTTCATGGAATGGAAGAACCTAGAATGATTTAGTGGTCTCATCACCATTCGCTGCTGAGGCTGCAGGAGGAATGACCCCTGAGGGCTTTAAACCTATTGATGAAGAGGGGACAGATTTATAAAAGCATGAACAGTATTTGCAGCAAGGCACTGAGCCTCCTTCCATCTGAAAGCGGGTCCTTTTTACCTGAAACCTGGGAATCCCTGAAGTTATGGCTGTGCTGTCTTTCTGTTTCTCTTTTTCAGTATCCCGTGTATCAGTCACACCAACAAGTCTGTATTTAGGGGCCTTTTTATAGTCCTGGGGGCTTCTACCTTCTGACTCTAAGCATGGTTTAGGCAAAGATCAGAGACTGAAGTGCATTATGTTTGGGGAAGGAGTGTGTGTGTCTTTTAAGGCCAAATTAAAGCCAAATTCCTGCATAGGGAATTATCTGCACCTCTTCTTTCTGTCTCACCAGCTGAGGCAATGCTTTCATAATATCAGTGCAGTTTTGTATCAGGAGCTCTGGCCAGTTGGGGGAGTGGCAAGAGGATCAATACTCAGGCCCCAGTGCCAAAAGCGCCTACAGATACGACCCTCATTAAACTCACTGGGGCTGTCACCTACACCAGATTCTGACATACTATGTCTTTGAGAATTTAAATCAAATTAGCCTAAAGCAAATTAAGGGCACAACTAATAGTGCTGCAGTGTTAGAGCTGCAGGACACACCATGATTTTATTGCTTCCTTCCATATGAGAGACAATATATCCTAAACTACTTAGATTCATTTCACTTCCCTAGAAGAAGAAAACCTGAGATTAACATTCTGAGAAAGAGGGAGGCATGGCTTGATAAAACCAGATTCTCTATTCTTTATTTTTTGAATTTTATTTGGCTGATGATGAAGATTTCAATTTCAGTGCCTGTGGTAAGAAAAAGAACCTGATGGTGTAATATCACAACTGAATACACAGTTTATTACATGCCTTGAATTGTAAACAAAAAGAAAGTGGATGGTTTTAAGCAGTATTTCTAAACTTCCTCCAGTGATGGTTTTCTGTGGAGGCTGCAGATGTGCCTTTTGGATACATATAATGGATTAAACAAATGGAAGTCTGCAAGCTATCTCATTTCTGGTTAAAAGCTCCCCTTATACTCAGTAACCACATCCTTCCTCTGAGTATGGTCAGCAGACCTGTTAAATTAATTAGGAAAAAATTCATTTTTTGCACAGCCAAAGGACTCATGCTTATTCTTCATGGTGGCAGCTAACTTGTGTTTTCTGCTGCATTGCAGTCATGCACAAGCTTGTGTTTTCTCTGTGGCCTAACTGTAGGCCACAAGAGGGCAGGGGACTGTGTCTTCCTTGTTTTTGTATCATTGGTAGCTCTTGTCTGCACCTTCCTGTAATAGGTTTTCAGGAAATGATTTCTGAATTGAATTAAACAAGCCTAAAATAAAATGTTGAAGCAATGGAAAGGAAGCGAATTATATTTAAGCTTCAGTGAGTAATTTCTAATGAAATCTGGTAAGCCAAGTTATTCCATTATGCAGTTGGAAATGGTTTTGCACTTCTCAGAGTGGTGGGAATCATCATGGGCATTTATTCGTGAAGTCATCACTGTTTTAAAGCAACAAACAAAACAAGCTCTGATAATAAAGTAGTAAATCCTTATGACTGACCACTGAATTTGGTAGAGTCGCAACTTCTCTTTGAGAGTAAGTCACAGTATATGTTTCTTTTCAACAAACATTTATGGAGTGTCGGAAAGGAGCTAGAATTCTAAAGATGGGAAATTAAAGATGGAATCTGTAGAGGAAAGGATTGAGAGCACAGCTGTGGAGTCAGTGGTTCTAGGTTAAAATCCCAGCTCTGCCACTTTCTATGTGGTACTGGACAAATGATATTGTGCATCTGTAAACTGGGTATATAATATGCTTACCTGAAAGGTTGTTATGGGGATTAAGTGAGGTAATGCATGCAAAGCCTTTACTGTGCCTGGCATTGAATGAGCACTTGATACATGTTAATTATTATTCTCATTGAAGACCTGCTTCCTGACCTCATGGGCCTGTCAGACTAATATGAAGATAGGGTTTTAAGCGCAACCCTTTCCTTAAAGACATTTTATACTTGCTGATCCCTTTGTTTGGAATAGGCTTTTTTTTAGATGCTCTCATCTTCATCCGGCCTTTACTTCAATACCATCATCTCAGTGAAGTTTCTCTCTGCAACCCTATTTAACACTGACTGTCTTCCCCTCTTGCTGGCACTCCTTATTTTCATTTCCTGCTTAATTTTCCATCTTATTATCATAGAGCCTATCATTTATTTTATTTATTTATTCTGTTTATTGTCTGTCTCCCTCAGTTGAATGTAAATTCCAGGAAGGTAAGGATTTTGGTCTAGTTTGTCAGTGATTTATCAATAAATATTCATTGAAAGAAGAATACTTTTTTCATGCCCAGTGGAGGCCATGTCAGACTGGACTCCATAGATACCAGAGAAGGCTTCACAGATAGATGACTGTTTGTGTTGAGTCTTAGACCAGCAGTTCTCAGCATTTTTTCCATTAAGACACACATGTGGGTTGTGTTCGTGTGTATGATATCTGATCCACAGTTTGCCATAACTATACTCCTTTATAGGTGAAGAAGGCAAATTGGAATTAAAGTGAGAGCGTGATACTATTATTGGGATAAAGTTGAATCCACTCTAATATTTATTTTAAAAGGTAAACGACTTGCATACTTTATACAGTGACCATTGTTAGTAATAAATATTTGTGACTCATTCTACCACTGGGGTTTGTAGAAATGTGTTTGAGGATGGGTGGGAGTTGCCAGGGGAACAGTGTTTGGGACAAGGAACAGCATGTGTGAATGCGTAAGGGCCCACTGTGATTGTGGAAACAGAAGTAATTTGGTATGAATAAATCTGAGGATGCCTGGGAGGGAAGCAGTGAGAGATGAGGCTATTGGAGACCAGATTACAAAGGGCCTTGTTTGCTGAACTAATGGAATTTTATCCAAAAGGCAATGGGAATCATTTAATGGTTCTAAGCAGGATTGTGTCGTATTTTTAAATTTATGATTAATTATTTTTAAATTTAAATTTTTAAAAATTTTGAGTAAGCAATAAATTCACGTGATACAATGTACAAAAAAGTATATTGAGTACAAGTATCCCTCTCTGGAGGCAATCAATATTTCTAATATCTTATGTATTCTTCCAGAGATATTATATACGTAGACAAGCCATGTATATGTCTTACTTTTACCCAAATGGCAGCAAAATTACCTATTACCTATTGGTATATCACACTCTTCTTAAAAGAATACTCAGTAGATCAAAAGGGGCAGGAGAATTGAAACAAAATAAAGTTTCAATGGCTGAGCGATTTCAAATGGAGTTGAGAGGTCATTCTGGAGGTAACTCTTATGCGTTACCCCTTTTTAGTTTTTAGTTTATTAGAATAGTTCGAAGGAAGTATCTGAAATTGTTGAGTTGTAGTCCAGTGTCCTTGATTCTTGAGAGCGGTCATGTGACTGTGTGGCTTATATGGTGTGACCGAGTGATTGTGGGGACCTTGTGGCTCGTACTCCCTTTACCCAGTGTATAGACAAATGAGTAGAAAAAAATGGGGACAAAAAGTAGATGAATAATATGGAGGAGGGGGATATGGGATGTTTTGAATGTTCTTTTTACTTTTATTTTTATTCTTTTATTTTTTGGAGTAATGAAAATGAAAATGTTCAAAAATTGACTATGGTGATGAATGCACAACTATATGATGATACTATGAACAATGGTTTTATACTTTGGAAGATTGTATGGTATGTGAATATATTTCAATTAAAAAGTAAATGAGGAGGGAGGAAGGGTATGGGATGCTTTGAGTGTTCTCTTTCACTTTTATTTTTATTATTTCCATTTTTATTTTTTGAAGTGATGAAAGTGTTCAAAAATTGTTCTGTTGAATGCACAACTATATGATAAAATTGTGAACAATTGTTGAACACTTGGGATGATTGTATGGTATGTGAATGTATTTCAATAAAATTACATTAAAAAAAACAGTCAAGAAATGTTTGCAAAAACTAAGCAGGACAAAATGATGGCATAAGATACTCCAGGGTGCCATTATCACAAAGAATTTTTGAACAACTATCAAAAACTGGCAAAGCCTTCTTTCTCAGAACTCTGAAAAATAATGAAAGGGTTGCTGTATCTGGGAAAAGTGCTGAATCAAGAAAACACAGCTTTAAAAAATGGTGGGAGAAGCTCATGGTGCCTTAACGGGCCCTCTCCCAACCCTCCTGGCACAGCTAGCCTGGGTTGCTATTTTTGGATTCCTGGCCCTATTTGAGAGGGAGCAGCATAACTACTGTGCACATACTGGGTGCTTGTATATTGGTGCCAGTCTATTAGGTGTCTTGCCTTTCTAGCTTGCCTCCCAGAATTTGTCCTGCAGACAGCTAAAGCTGAGTTAAGAAGCAATTAAGTTGGAGTGGCCTGGTGCAAAGGGTTACCTACTTTTAAGTCATACAATAAAGGAGTTGGGAGGGGGAGAAGGTCTATTTTATAGGGAATATGCAATGCCTAAGGCCATTAACAAGCATAAGACTAGGACAGGATGCAGGCTCAGAAATAGATGGAGAGGACCCTGCACTTCACTTTTGGCCTTGGGCTGATCTTCTTGGCTTGGAGGGTTAAACCCAGAAGGAGAGCATCAGCCCACACAGGGTCAATTTGCAAAGACTGTGAAAGATGTTTTTATGCATTGGTTTGTTTTTATTAGTTCCTGGCACTCAAGAAAATCTATGTCATATCACTAGCTGGATAAAAACTTAAGGAACAGACAAATCAGGGACTAAATCCTAAAGTTAACACTTTAAAATATTAAAATGTACAGTGTGCAACAAGAGATTACAAGACAAAGAAATAGGAAGTGATGGCCCATCCAAAGGAACAACATAAAAACCTAGAAAACATCAACTAACAGTACCAGACTTTGGGCATACCAGACACAGACTTTTTTTTTTTTTAATTAAATTCAATTTTATTGAAATACATTCACACACCATACAATCATCCATGGTATACAATCCACTGTCCACAGTATGATAACATAGTTATGCGTTCATCACCACAATCTATCTCTGAACATTTTCCTTACATCAGAAAGAACCAGAACACGAATAAGAAATAAAAGTGAAAAAAGAACACCCAAATCATCCCCCCATCCCACCCCATTTGTCCTTTAGTTTTTATCCCCATTTTTCTACTCATCCATACACTAGATAAAGGGGGTGTGATCCACAAGGTCTTCAAATCACACTGTCACCCCTTGTAATCTACATTATTATATAATCGTCTTCAGGAGTCCAGACTGCTGGGTTGGAGTTTGGTAGTTTCAGGTATTTACTTCTAGCGATTCCAATACATTAAAACCTAAGAGGTGTTATCTATATCGTGCATAAGAATGTCCACCAGAGTGACCTCTCGACTCCATTTGAAATCTCTCAGCCACTGAAACTATTTTGTCTCATTTTGCATCCCCCTTTTGGTCAAGAAGATACTCTCAGTTCCATGATGCCGGGTCCACATTCATCCCCGGGAGTCATATTCTGCATTGCCAGGGAGATTTACACCCCTGGGAGTCGGGTCCCATGTAGGGGGGAGGGCAGCGAGTTCACCTGTCAAGACGGCTCAGTTAGAGAGAGAGAGGGCCACATCTGAGCAACAAAGAGGTACTCAGGGGGAGACTCTTAGGCACCATTACGTGCAAGTTTAGACTCTCCTTTGTGGTAATGAGCTTCATAAGGGCAAGTCCCATGCTCGAGGGCTCAGCGCATCAAACCGCCAGTCCCAATGTTTGTGACAACATCAACACCAGTCCAGGTGAGGATGTCCAACACATCCGCACCTTCCCCCAGATCCTCAGGGCTGGGGAGGGGGAGGCTGTAAATGTGTTTTTTATTATCTGCCCAAATTACTCTGGGATGTGTCACTATTTCACTCCAGCCTGTACTGACCTACTGTATCTCACTTCCTATTCAAAGTTCCATACAATTGTGGTGTTTGAACAAATCGACTGTAGAGTTGTACCGTTTAGAAAATTTAGATCCTGTACCAAATAGATATCTATTCCCTTGGTCTCATATGGAAGTTGAAATTTTAAAACACAGTTAGTTTCAACCTTTACCCTTTGGCCTGACTTGCCCTGGTCTTAACCAGACCTGCTTCATTCATATCACTAATTGAAGCCAGACAAAGACTTTTAAAAATGAACCTCAATATGCTCAAGAAGAGAAAGAAAACATTGAGAAACAATGAATAAACAATATGACAATCTCAGTGAAGAGAGAGGAATTTAAAATTGAAACAAAACAGAAATACTGGAGTTGAAGACCACGAAAACTGAAATGAAAATTCCCTAGATGGTTTTAGCAGCCTGATCGAGCTAACAGAAGAAAGAATCAGTGAACTAGAAGAGAGACAATTGATATGAGTTTGGCTGGAGAGCAGAAAGGAAAGAGAATGTAACAAAGTGAACAGAGCCTAATAGACCACTGAGGTACCATCAAAAGTACTGATATATGCATAATGGGAGTACCAGAAGGGGAAAAAAGAGAGAAAAGGACAAAAGAAGTTCAAAGAAATAATGGCAGAAAACTTCCCAAATTAAAGGAAAGACATGAATATACACATTCAAGAAACCCAATGAACCCCAAACACAATAAACTTGGAGAGAATTACACCCAGATGCATAGTAGTCAAACTGTCGAATGCCAAGGACAAGGAGATGGTTCCGGAAGTTGCAAGAGAAAAGCAACATGTTATGTACAAGGGACCCCCAATAAGATTAGTGCCAACTTCCCATCAGACAGTGTGAAGGCAGAGGAATGAAATATTTAAAATGCTGAAAGAAAGTAATTGCCAACCAGGAATTTTATATCCATTGAGACTGTCTTTCACAAATGAGAGAAAGATTAAGACATTCCCAGATAAACAAAAGCTGAGGGAGTTCATCATTACTAGATCTGCCATACAAGAAATGCTAAAGGGAGTTCTCAGAGACTGAAAGGAAAGGACACTAGACAGTGGATCTAAGTGGCAAAAAGAAATAAAGACATCCACTAAAGGTAACCATTTGGTAATTATAAATGCCAGTACTACTGTATTATATTTTTTGCTATATAAGTCCACTTTTTACTTCTTACATGTTCTAAAATTCAAATGCATATAAAGTAATGATACTGTCACCACTAACCATTACTGAAACCAAATCCAACAGCATGTTAAAAGAATTATACACCATGATCAATTAGAATTTATCCCAGGTGTAAAAGGTGATTCAACATAAAAAATCAATTACTGTAAAAGTATCACATTAAAAGAATGAAGGAAGAAAAAACACACATGGTCATCTCAGTGTATGCAGAAAACACATTTGACAGAGTCCAGCATTCCTTCTTGATAAAATCAATTAGAAAAACAAGGAATTGAAAGAATGTTCCTCAACATGATAAAGGGCATATATGAAAAACCCACAGCTAACATCAACTTTAATAGTGAAAGACTGAGAGCTTTCCCTCTAAGAACAGAAACAAGACAGAATGCCCACTGTCACTGCTGTTATTCATTGTTGTGCTGGAAGTTGTAGCTGGAGCATTCAGATAAGAAAAAGAAATAAAAGGGATCCAAATTGGAAAAGAAGAAGTAAAACTTTACTTAACTGCAAATGACATGATCCTATATATAGAAAATCCTGAAAAATCCTAGAGCTAATAGATGAATTTAGCAAAGTGGCAGGGTAGAAGATCAACATGCAAACACCAGTAGAGTTTCTGTATCCTAGTAATGAATAATCTGAAGAGGAAATCAAGAAAATAATTTCATTCATAATAGCAACTAAAAGAATCAAATATCTAGGGATAAATTTAACCAAGGATTTAAAGGACTTATATGTGAAAAACTACAAAAAAAAAAAAGGATAAAAGAAATCAAAGAAGACCTTAATAAATAGAAGGACATTCTGTGTTCATGGATTAGAAGACTATATATTGTTAGGTATCAGTTCTACCCAAAGCAGTTAACAGATTCTATGCAATACCAATACAGATTCCAAAAAGCCTTTTTTGCCTAAATGGAAAAATGTTGAAGGGTAAGAGCCTTAAATAGCCAAAAACATCTTGAAAAAGAACAAAGTTGGAGGAATCATGCTTCCCATTTTAAAAACTTATTACAAAATTGGTGCAAGGGCAGACATATAGACGAATGGAATTGAATTGAGAGTTCAGAAATAAACTTTCATATCTATGGCAAGTTGATTTTTGACAAGGGTGTCAAGTCCAATCAAGTGGGAAAGAATTGTTTCTTTAACAAATGGTTCTAGGAAAACTGGATATCTATGTACAAATAATTAAGGTGGATCCTCACTTCAACACCACTTACCAAAATGAACACAATATATATTACTAAAATAAAAATTAAAAAAATGTAAATGATGTACAACACCAGTAGTGAACCCTATTGTAAATGATGGACTATAATTAATAGTACAATTATAAAAATGTTCTTTCATGAATTGTAATAAATGTACCACACTAATGCAAGGTGTTAATAATAGGGTGGTATATGGGAACTCTGTATTTTATGCATGATTTTTCTGCAAACCCACAATTCTATTAAAAAAAAAAAAGCTAAAAAAAAAGATAACAATCAAAATGGATCAAAGACCTAAATATAAGAACCCAACTGTAGAACTCCTAGAAGAAAATATAGAGAAGAATCTTTAGGACTTTGTGGTGGGTAATGGTTTCATAGTCTTTACACCAAAAGTATAAGCAAAAAAAAGAAAAAAATAGGTAAATGGGACTTAATAAAAATTAAAATCTTTTGTGCATCAAAGGACTTCATCATGGAAGTAAAAAGACAACCTACAAAATGGGTGAAAATATTTGGAAACCACATATCTGATAGGGATTATAATGCCCAGAATATATAGAGAAATCCTACAATTCAAAAACAAAAGACAAACAACCCAATTAAAAGATGGATAAAAGACTTGAAAAGACATTTCTCTAAAGAGGATACACAAATGGCCAACAAGCATATGGAAAGATGCTCAATGTCATTAGCCATTAGGGAAATGTAAATAAATCCACAATGAGATACCATTTCACATCCTCTAGTATGGCTACTATTTAAAAAATGAAAACAATAAGTGTTGGAGAAGATGCGGAGAAATAGGAAAGCTTGTTCATTATTTTGGGAATGTAAAATGGTGCAGCTACTGTGGAGTAGTTTGGTGGTTCCTCTGAAAGTTAAGTATAGAATTACCATATTATCCAGCAATTGCACTTCTAGGTATATACCCCAAAGAATTGAATGCAGAAACTCAAGCATATATTTGCACACCGATGTGCTTACCAACAGTATTCACAATTGCCAAAATATGGATACAATCCAAGTATCCATCAAAAATTAATGGATAAACAAAATGTGGTGCATTCACACAGTGGAATAATGTTCATCCATAAAAAAAGAAGTGAAGTGCTGGTACATGGGACAACATAGATGGACCATGACGTTGAGTGAAATATGCCAGACACAAAGGACAAATATTTTATGATTTCACTAATATGAAATAATTAGAATAAGCAAATTCATAGAGTCAGAAACTAAAATATAGGTTACCAGGGGCTGGAATGTGGTTAATGCTTATTTGGTACAGATTTTCTGTTTGGGATGATGGAGAAGTTTGGGTAATGAATCATGGTGATGACAGCAAAACATTGTGAATGTAATTAACACCACCGAATTATCTATTTGAATGTGGTTAAAAGGGGGAAATTTTAGGTATATATATGTTACTAGAATAAAAACAAAAAAAAATCATAGGACTGTACAACACAGTGAACCTTAATGTAAACTATGGCCTATAGTTAATAGCATAATTATAATAATATTTGTCATCTATTGTAACAAAGTTACCACACTATGCAAAGTGTTAATAATAGGGAAAACTGTGTGTGTGACGGGGGTTTATGGGCACTCTGTATTTTCTGCATGATTTTTCTGTAAACCGACAACTTCTCTAAAAAAAAAAAAAGAAAAATGTTTGCATAGCCAAGTAAGATGATAACACCTAGTTTCTCACTCAGAAGTTTGTAGACTGGAGGCACATTCTCTGAGTTGGGGAATCGGAGATGGTTTGAGGATTAGATGTGCCAAACTGAGTATTTCATGGGCCATTCCAGTGATAAGCCCATTGGATATAAGGGTATATAGGTCAAGAAGAATGTTTGGATTGGAGAGATGGATTTACAAGTCATTAGTGTAGACATAGTAGTCAAAGCTACATTAAATGGATGTTATTGCCTAGGGGAAGGTAATATATTGTCTTGCAAAGAGAAGAAGACCAGGAACAAAGCCTTAGGAGCAATTAGATGTAAAGAGAGGTGCTGTGGGAACCAAAGGAGGCTAGTCCGTTCTACATTGTTGTTGTTGTAGTCAGGATTCAAGCCTGGCTAATGTAAGGAGGAATAAAGGTTAATCAAATAATTCAAATAATATTAAGTATTTGCAGAAGTTTTGGAAAGACCAGGAAAATATTTGGAGGCTATATGTCAGAAACAATAACCAAAACCATATTACAAAACTGGTCTTGTGAATGTACCATGTAGCTCCTGCTACTGGGCATGAACCCACCACATGCACTGCTGACACCACTATCAACAGACCCTGTTATTACTTCTAGAACTGCTGCCCTGCTGTGTCTGGGAATTGGGTGATGCTGCTATGCTCCTGCCAAAAGGAGTCCTGCATAATTCCTCCATCAGTACCATTCAGTTGGCTGGGATAGATGCCTCTGATGGGCAGATTCTAGGTCATGTGCTCACATTTTAATTGCAAGGGAGACTAGCAAAATGAGTTTTCTGGAATTTTCAGCTTCTGTGGTGGGAAGCAGCTCTACCTCATAAGGTAATGATTCCCCAAACACAGGAAGAAAGTTTAGACACTGTGTGACCATGAAGAATGCTGAATGTCCATTACAGGTGTGAAATGCTGAAGTGGGCAGAAGTAAGAGAGACCAATAGGTATAACAATTAAAAGATAATTGGTGACTTTAGAGAAAGTAGATTCTGTGAATGGTGGTGGGGAACATCTGAGAGAAATGGGTTGAGAAATGGGTATGAGATGAGGGAAATTGATCCATTGTGTGTTGATTATGATTTCAGGAATGAATATTGGGAAGAGAAGGAGAGTAAACATGCCTGAAGAAATGCATGGGATTAAGAGAAGGGATTTAGGATTGGTGAAATATGAGTATGCTTACAGTGTAAGAAAAAGTAGCCTTTGAGAGCTGGAACGATATCCTTGAGTAGGTAGAGGGATGAGTTTTAGAACGGTATAGAGGGATGGTGTGAATGCATATGTTTGTATGTGTGGAGGTAGAATGTAGAGTGAAAATCATACTAACAATGTGTACTTTCTCTGTGAATGGGAAATGATGTTGGCTTAGAATGAGAAGGGCACAGGTCAGGTGGGACCTTGAGAAGGGAGTGAGGATCTGGAATATCTGTTGAGGGAAGTGGTAGAGGGTTTTCAAGGAAGAGGAAAAGCACTGGTAAGAAACTGAGAATGGAAATGATAGCCCATTCCATGCAGTGCTAAGTTTGTGAAGACAAGTGTGGCAGGAGGAAAAGGAAAAAGGTTGTTAGGGTGTGGGAAAGAGTACTTGAAGTGTTTAACATGGGGTTTAGTATGATAGGAAAACAAGTGAATTCTGGAGAGAGTTGGCTAGAGAAAAAGAGGCAAGGGATAGGGATCTCAGAGAAGACAAAGTGTAGATTGGATGCGGATAAGGGAGAAGGTAGGAGGAACACTGATATGTAGGAGGATTTCAGAGGTTGGAGCAGTTTTCAACGATGAGTAGGCCCCAGAATGTGGAGTGGAGGTAAAGGTCACTAGAAATGAGTAGATTATGGAAGAGAGAGGTTACAGTGTTGAATAATTTTTCTCCATGGACATTGAAGTTTCCCAGGTTGAAAGCAGAAGATGGATGGGAGAGCCGGGTGCAAAGTTCAAGGGATATAAAGGATGGACCAGGAAGGTGGTATTGCTGATTGGAATGGATTTTAAAGGAGGAGGAATTTGTTTTGTTTTGAGTGCCAGTCAGCAACTGTTTGGAAACAGCAAGTGTGGAGTTTGAAAACTCTTTACTTCTAACTCCAGGATGTAGGAGAGAAGCATGGCAAAGCAGGTTGCTGGAGCAGAGCTAGGTTTCGATAAAAGCAAGAAGGTGGTGGAAGCAATCTATGAAGTTGTGGATGCTGGGAATTTCTCTACACATGGACATTGGTTCCAGAGGAGGAGGAAGATGGAGAAAAGGAGCAATCATGAGTAATGTGGTTGAGAACAATTAAAAACATTTTTAAAAGGAAACCTGCAGAATTTGGATGCCATTGGGTTACTGTCTAGACCTGGAAGCTTGGGGTAACTATTCAAGAACCTGAATGAATATAACACATCCTCAGTAATCTGTGACAGTGTGTTATGTCCATGTCTATGACAGAAAAAAGTAGAATTGAGCAGAAAATTGGCAAATCTGTTAGTTGAGAAGGCAAGATATAGCCCAGCTTAAGGGAATCAATTGTTAATAGGCTGGCCGAATAGGTAAAACTTGACAGTTGGCCCACAAATGAATTTGCTAATTTTCCAAATGTCCATTCCAACTTGAATTACATCACTATCACTACAACTAAGGTTATTGAGTTTTCAAAAGCCTTTCTTCCAGTCATAGTTGATGGCCTTCAGTGAATGAAGTTCATTGTCACAGGCTCTCACTGTCTCCTCCTCTAACCCAATCTGAAATTCTTGGTTCTTCGTAATTTCAAAGAAGTGATAAAAAACTCTCTGGAATAGTTTGGACTATAAGGTGAATTCTCTGATGCAAGAAGTCCCTGGGGATATGTGATTCTCTACCATATGGCATTGTCATGTTTGTAGTATACTAAAATTAAAAAAAAAAAGTTTGGAGTATTCTGTTTATTTATCTCCTCTACTAAACTTCAGGCTAATAAGAAAAAAAAATCAGATACCTAGAAATGCTTTTAACAGCTAGAATTCCAGCCATTAATGCAATAGAAGACAACCTGTGCAACAACCATATGATAGAATGTCTGTGTACGCACAGATAAATAATGTAATGAAGAAGTGCTTATTTTATTTTCCATAGGCTTCTTAAAATGAGAAAGAACTCTCTAATAATTTAAACTCTTCAGTTTAGAAAATGTTTGAGACCTTTTTCAGGAAAGCACTGTACTGTAGATCCTCTGGGGACTTCTAAAATGAATAACAAGTGGTTTTGCTTTTCAGAAGTGCCAAATGTAGTTGGAGAAATGGGCACAGATAACTATAATGTAAGGCAAGTGGTAATGGATACAGAATACCATGGGCATATGAGGAGTGGGTGATTGGTTGTGACTACAGGGTAGTTATGGAGACTTTAGGGTGGAGATGGTGGCAGGCCTGAAGGATGACTAGTATACCAGCTGGAAGAAACAGGGAAGCTGGGCATTCTGAGCTGAGGGACCAATCTGAGCAGGGAGAGAGGTTTCATTGTGCATCCACAATGTGGGATGCTCAAGATGTCTGGAGTGTATGATTACAAAGTGCATGACTTTTGGGTAGTGCTTCATGTTTTGTGGTGGACCACTGGGAAAGGATAGAGAAGGGAGGAGGGATGAAATGAGATGGGAGATATGAAAGTTGATGGGAGCTGAATTTGTTCATCTCCATGAATGACTGCCATAGAATGGGATCTTCTAGAGGGAAAGGAATGGGTATAGTCAAGGGGAGTCATCAAGGAGAGGCTGATTGACCATTCCATAGAAGGGCGTTGAGGACATTGTTGAATTCAGGGAAATCAGACTAGATGATTTCTATGCTCTCTCTCAGCAGTCAAGTTTTTTGGTTATTAGATGGCAGTATCTTTTCTCTAATCATATCTTGCCTCTCACATTTTCTTCCTCCCTTTTTTCTTTCTATTGATCCCATCTGCGGGGCACTTGAGATAAAATAGTGATCAAGAAGATAAAGACATTCTTATCTGTCTTCCCTATGGCACTAGCAGAAGGAGGAGTACATAGTAGGTCTCCATAAATGTTGCATTGAATTGAATATTAGTAAGGAAAAATGACAAGGCAGTTTTCCACTGGGTAGGCTAAGAAGTTCTACTTCAGAGTAGAACTGCTTTGAAAGATGATTTCAGGACCTCCTTATGAGGAGGTGGAGAGTAGGTGGCTGCTTACATGGTGTTTGATTTCTGAGTCATAAAAGCTCCTTTGCCTCCCAAAATATCTCTTTTATCCAGGCTGAGGGTGCTTTTAATTCCACTTTTGCAAGTTTGTTTCCCAAGGCTTTCTTCTTTGTTAAAATGCAAATACCCTGTAGAAGAAAGGATATCCATTTGTCCTCATTAGTCTTTTTCACCTTGACATGAAGAGTTTTCTCAGCTCATTCTGTAGAGCAGGCTTTTGAGCACTTAGTAAAAGCACATGGAGGAATGAAGCTGGATCTGGTTAGGACTAAGGTAAATCAGAATACAGGGTAAAGGATGATATTGTCTGTGTTTTAAAACTTCAATATCTGTGTGAGACTAAAGGAAAAGATGTTTATTTTGTCCAAAATTTAGGTTTTCTGTTGCACACTATCTAATTTAATCTGTCTGGTCAGTTTATTTAAACAATGTAATTGCATGGAACCTAGAATGGTGAATGAGATCTTGTTATTCTGTATAGATTATTGTAATACCCTGATGCATTCCAGAGTATTTTGGGCAGCAAATAAATATTTGCAAAGTCCCTTGAGGGACTGGAGAAAAAATGTGAAGCTATTGAACTTCCCCACCTGGGTAATTCCTGATGTTCTGTCAAGCATTAGGGACTCCCAGTTCAATAAGCCAAGCCATTGATCTTGAGGCTTGTCCTTATGAAACTTATTTCTATAATGGCAAAGTTAAGCCTACTTATAATTATGCCTGAAAGTGAACTCCCTGCTCAAACCTCTTTGTTGCTCAGATGTGGCCTCTGTCTCTAAGCTAAACTCTGCAAAATAAACTTACTACCCTCCCTCCTACATGGGACATGACTCCTAAGGGTGTAAGTCCCCCTGGCAATGTGGGACATGACTCCCAGGGATGAGCCTGGCCCTAGTATCATGGGATCAACAATGCCTTCTTGACCAAAAAGGGGACGAGAAATGAAACAAAATAAAGTTTCAGTGGCTAAGAGATTTCAAATAGAATTGAGGGGTCATTCTGGAGGTTACTTTTTTGCAAGCTTTAGCCAGATACTGCAAATTGCCACAGTATGCCAAGCCCCAACTAACAGTATTCCTGAAAACCCTAAAGAATATCTGGGCTCTATCTAAGATTCTATAAAATTTTACCTGTTAAGTTTATTTTTTCAGAAACTTAAAGCCTACAGTTGACTTGTATGCCAGATAAGCCCTGAAATCAAAAGTTACCAGTGTCTCCAAGAATATCAACCAGTTTCATTCCTCTATTCTATAATGCCAACATCCTTTTTCAGCACGAAGAAGTTAGAATGGTCATTGCCCAGATATCCCTGAAGATTGAGAGAATGATCAAATGAGAGGGAGGAATTGTAAGTGAGAAGTTAGGATTTAACAAATGATTATGACCACTGACTCATTATATAGATATTGCTTTTTAGTTTCTAATGTGTTAGAATAGCCAGAAAGAAAATACCAGAAATTGTTGAACTGTAATCCAGTGGCCTTGATCTTTGACAATAATTGTATAACTATATAGCTTTCATCTTGTGACCATGTGTTTGTATAAACCTTGTGACTGATACCCTGTTTATTCAGTGGATGGTTAGATGAGTAATAAAATAATGGCATGTGTGGGAAAAAAGTACATGGAGGGAAAATGGGATCCAGGAGCAGAATATCAGACGTGCTAAAGGTAAACTTTGTCAAGCTTACATACATGGGTATGTAGTACCTTGGCCTGGAAAAATCCATCATTATCTTTGCAACCAGCCATTTACTGATGTATTTTGGACAATAAATGATGATTGTTCCTAATGTAAGCTTTATGACTACAAAGATTGTGTTAGTCAGGGTTCTCTAGGGAAATAGAACCAGCAGGAGACATCTGTAAGTAGAGTGAGATTTTATAAAAGTGTCTCATGCAACTGTGGTGATACACAAGTCCAAATTCCATAAGATGGGCTGTGAGCTGACACTCCAATGAAGGTCTTTGATGAATTCCCCAGGAAAGGCTGGCTGGCCAAAGGAGAGACAAAAGTTCCCTATTCTGTCTGCTGACACTGTCACCTCCCCATTGAAAGCCTTCCACTGATTAGATTAAATGACTCTCATTGCAGAAGACACTCCCCTTGGCTGACTGCATATGTGATTAGCCACAGATGCAATCAATGTACTTACGATTTAAGCCCATGAAATGCCCTCACAGCAACAGATTGGTCAGTGCTTGACCAGACAGCTGGGCACCATCACCTGGCCACGTTGACACATGAACCTAACCACCACAGTCCACCCCTTGTCAGCTGGGCAGCTATCCATGTCACCTTAAACCATTCTTAATCTGTAAATAAAAAACAATAACCAATAACATTGTTTTGCCTCACAATACTCAAGTGTCCTGTGTACAACCGGAAACACACTAAATATCTCCAGAATAGGGTCTTGCAGAGTGGGTAATATTCACTCTTAAACTTGATACTATAGCATGAACAATACAACTTATGCCATATGATTAAGGGGTAAGATAGAGAAGAATACAAATACATTAGCTTTATGTACAAATAGAAACACACTCAAGGAGGAAATATTCATACCATTACAGTCCTCGTTCCTATAACTGGTCACATGTTGTAGTTCATATTTATTACTACCTTCTTCTACTGCCAATTCCATGTTTCCTTTACCTTCAGCAAGCACCTCAGCTGACCGTGGTTCTTTGTCTGGTGGGGTGACCGAAACCTTCATTTCTGAAGTTTCTGGGCCATTGGTAGTCCTGCCTGGATTGGGTTGTTGCAGTTCTCCGTTGACTTTAATCACAGTACTAAAAGATGCCCTAGGGGATCTCCTGTAATCCAGGAAAACTCTTCTTTACCTCCATTGTGTAGTTGCAGTGCTATTTCCCCTTGAGAGTCAGCATCAATCACCCCAGCCAGTACAGTAATCCCCTTTCTTGCCTGTTGATTTCAGAGGCATGAGAAGCCCAAAGTGGCCAGGTGGCAGTCTTAACTTCCAGTTCAGTGGAATCGTTGTGTCTGTCTCCTGGTGGAAGCACTCCTCCTTTTGGAACTAAGACCTGTAGACCAGCAGAGCTTGAGGTTACAGGGACAGGAAGCAAAAATTTTCCTAGTGGATCACTATGGGTAATAGTGGTGCCACTTCCATTTCCACCCCTTGATTCCTAGACCTGTGAATCCTGGCTATGGGAGAAACAGCACCATAGAGTGGACATTGATTCAGAGCTTACACAGCCTCCTAGAGAACATTGCCCCAGACCTGCAAGATACTGTCACCTAGTTGGTGCTGTAATTGAGTCTTCAACAGGCCATTCCACTGTTCCATCACCCCAACTCCCTCTGGATGATGGGGAACATGGTAAGACCAGAGAATTCCATGAACATGTGCCAATTTCTGTATTTCGTTTGCTGTGAAGTGGGTTCCTTGATCAGAAGCAAAGCTGTATGGAATAACATGACGGTGGATAAAGCATTCTGTAAGTCCACAGATGGTAGTTTTGGTGGAAGCATTGTGTGCAGGGAAGGCAAACCCATATCCAGAGTTTGTATCTATTCCATTTAGAACAAATCACTGCCCCTTCCATGATGGAAGTGGTTCAGTGTAATCAACCTGCCACAAGTAGCAGGCTGATCATCTTGGGGAATGGTGCCATATTGGGGACTAAGTATAGATCTCTGCTACTGGCAGATTGGGCATTCAGCAGTGGCTGTAGCCAGTTTGGCCTTGGTAAGTGGAAATCCATGTTGCTGAGCACATCCATAACCTCCATCCCTACCACCATGACCACTTTGTTCATGAGCCCATTGGGCAATGACAGGAGTGGCTGGGGAAAGAGGCTGACTGGTATCCACCGAAAGGGTCCTCTTATCCACTTGATTATTAAAACCTTGCTCTTCTCACCCTCTGGTGCTCATTCCCATGGGACACAAATATCTTCATGCTTTTTGCCCATTCAGAAAGGTCTGTCCACATAACTCTTCCCCAGATCTCTTTGTCACCTATTTTCCAATCAAGTTCCTTCCAAGTCCCTGACCATCCAGCCAAACCATTAGCAAGAGCCCATGAATCAGTATGCAGTTGCACCTCTGGCCAGTTCTCCTTCCAAGCAAATGAACAACTAGGTGCACTGTTTGACATTCTGCCCACTAGGAGGATTTCCCCTCACCACTGTCCCTTCAGGAACATCTGAGGAAGAGGCTGCAGTGCTGCAGCTGTCCACATTCAAGTGGTGTGTACATATCGTGCAGAACCATCTGTAAACAAGACCCAAGTTTTCTCTTCCTCATCATCTGACTGTAAGGAAACTTCCCAAGAGGACATAGCTCTGGGCTGGGTATTATGGCAAGAGTGGGTACCATGGGCATTTGGGCCACTTCCTCATGTAATCTACTCATGCCTTCATGACCCGCTTGAGCCCTATCTTTTCTATACCTTTTCCATTTTATGATGGAGGGCTGCTGTGCATGCCCAACTTTATGGCTTGGTGGGTCAGACAACACCCAGGTCACAATAGGCAACTGAGGTCTCATGGGTGACTTCATTGCCCACGGTTAAGCATTCGGTCTCTACTAAGGCCCAGTAGCAGGCCAAAAGCTGTTTCTCAAAAGGAGAGTGGTTATCTGCAGAGGATGGTAATGCTTTACTCCAAATTCCTAATGGCCTGCATTTGTGTGATTCTCCTATAGGGGCCTACCAAAGCCTCCAGATAGCATCTCTGTTTGCCGCTGACACTTCCAGCACCATTGGATCTGTTGGATCATATGGTCTAAGTGGCAGAGCAACTTGCATAGCAGCTTGGACCTGTCACAGAGCCTCCACTCAAAACTAGCAGCTTTTCTGGTCACTTGGTAAATGGACCGGACTAACACACCCAAATGAGGAGTATGTTGTCTCCAAAATCTTAAAAGACCAACTAGTCATTGTGCCTCTTTTTTGTTTGTAGGAAGGGCCAGATGCAAGAGCTTATCCTTCATCTTAGAAGGGATATCTCATCATGGTCCTCACCACTGGACACCCAGAAATTTCACTGAGGTGGAAGGACTCTGTATTTTTGTTGGATTTATCTCCCATCCTCTGACATGCAAATGCCTTACCGATAAGTCTAGAGTAGTTGCTACTTCTTGCTCACTTGGTCCGATCAATATGATGGTGTCTTGTGAGAGGGAGAAATGATCTAGGTCCCTGTGGACAATATTATGACATAGGGCTGGAGAGTTGATATACCCCTGAGGTACAACAGTGAAGGTATACTGCTCCAGTTGAAAGCAAACTGTTTTTGGTGGTCCTTAACAACATCTATTGAGAAAAAAGCACTTGCCAGATCAATAGCTACATACTAGGTACTAGGAGATGTGTTGATTTGCTGAAGCAATGATACCACATCTGGAATAGCAGCTGCAATTGGAGTCACCACCTGGTTAAGTTTACGACAATCCACTGTTATCCTCCAAGACCCATGTGTTTTCTGCACAGGCCAAATAGAAGAGGTGAATGGGGGATGTGATGGGAATCACAACCCCTGTATCCTTCAAGTCCTTAAGAGTGACACTATTCTCTGCAATTCCTCCAGGAATCTAGTATTGTTTCTGATTTACTGTTTTTCTAAGTAGGGGCAATTCTGTTGCCTTCCACTTGGTCTTTCCTACCATGATAGCCCTCACTCCACAAGTCAGGGAATGAATGTGGGGATTCTTCCAGTTGCTGAGTATGTCTATTCCAATTGGGCCTTTTGGAACTGTGGAAATAGCTACAGAATGGGTCTGGGGATCCACTGGACCCACTGTGACATGGACCCGAGGTAAAACTCCCTTGATTACCTGACATCCTTAAACCCCTACTCTGACTGGTGGACCAGAGTGACGTTTTGGGTCTCCTGGAATTAATGTCACTTCTGAACCAGTGTCTAATAATCCCCGAAATATCTGATCATTTCCTTTTCCCCAATGCACAGTTACCCTGATAAAAGGCTGTAGGTCTCTTTGGGCAAGGCTGGGAGGAAAATTTCCAGTGTAAATTTTGGGCAGTGTAACAGAGTCTTTCCCCAAGGGTACCTGGCCTTCTCCTCATTCAAGGGGTTGTGGGTCTGTAAACTGTCTCAAGTCTGGGAATTTATAAGGAGCTGTGACTCTGTTTTTGTAATTCAAGTTAAACTTTTGTTCACTTGACCTAGAACTCTTCTGTTCATAGGGATCAAAGAAGAATTAGGAGACTACCTATTTATTTTACTTCTAGGTTCTCCATGATCTACCAATCAATGCCATAAGTCTCTGTGAGTCATATTATTTTGACTACTGCTTTGAGTGTGCTGTCCATTATGGTAACCACACCCACCTTATCTTTGGTGATTAAGTGCTACCATGTGGCTTCTGATGACTTGGGATCTGATTATCCTCATTGTGTTTAAGGATTCAAGCTCAGTGACAGCAGTTCCCACACTAATATCTGATCTACAGAGAAGGGCAACTACAGAGCTCTTCAGGGATGATAATGCTAGTCTCGCGAATCTGTTCCTCACAGTCCTGGTAAAAGGTGTGTCCTCTGGACATTCCTGGAGTGTGTGAGCAGGTCTTCCATGATAAAGCCACTCGAACATTCAAGTCTCTTTATCTACATCATATCAGGGCAGTTCTGGCATTTCAACTTCAGGTAATGTTGGCCACCTTTTGATCCATGTTTCAGCCAACCACCCATACGAACTGTTAACGCCAAAATCTCTGCTTAGTGGGCCTGTATCAATAAATTCAGCCTGATCCAACTTTAAATTCCTTCCACCATTATCCCACACCCTTAATACCCATTCCTACACACATTCCCCTCATTTCTGTCTATACAAATTGGACAACTCATGCAGTTCTTTTGGTATAGCATACCTCCTAATGGATGACACTCTGTATACCACCTTTTGGGGCCTGTTGGAACTTAAGTCTAGTTATAGGCATGAAAGAAGAGAGGGGTAGTTGGGGGAGGGTGTCATGAAAACAATTAGAAGTGTCTTTCAATCCAATTATCTCATCGAATTCCCTTGCAGTTTCATCTGGTGAAACAATATTAATCTCTCCAGACAGAGGAGTGAGAGATGTTTCCCCATGGGAGGTGGTTACAGGTTTAGCAGACAGGGAAAAGTTAAACTCTTCAGGTGGAGGTTGGATGACAGCTCCTTAGGGCAGACTGGAGGTCAGGAAGCTGTTCCCTTAAGGCAGTCTAGAGGTCAGGTAGCTGTCTCCACAGGGCAAGCTGGAGACTGGGTGGCTATTTCCGTAGGGCAGGCTGGAGGTAGGGGAGCTGTTTCCTCAGGGCAGACCAATACAGGTTTATCTAGCAAAGACTCAGCAGAATCTAGGGTTTCAGTGTCCCCACTGCTATCATTATCACCCATATGTCCCCATCCCAATTTTCAGGATCCCATTTCTTTCCATGTGCCCTCATTTTAACAGCACATACCCTGCAAGGTTGAGAATTTAGTTTTTTTTGTAAATGTGCTACTCACACAATGAGACTCTGGGTATGGCTTTCAGATATCTCAAGTCTGTGGCCACAGGAAATAAGATTTTCGTTCAGGGCACACATAGGAAACTTTACATCTTTCATCCCATATTTAAATAGCAAATTTGAAGCCTTCAGCCCATCCCTTTCTTGTATCCAGCATATCTAGGAACAACCAGCTAACATAACTACACCTTTTAACTCCACGAAACTCTGTTAAGGTGTCAAAAACACTGTCACCCAGAGCCTTGCCACATATAAGTGTACAATTAGCAGAATCAAATGGTGATCTCTGTTGCCAGCTCACATCATGGACTGTCAGTGCCATCTTGATTATTGGAAACAGAGTCATTAGTGCCTTTGAATCTAATCAGAGTTGAAAAACAATTGCAAAATCCCATTTTTAAGATTCTGTTTCTCAAGAACTGCTTCCAGTACCAAGCTGTATTAGTTAGAGTTCTCTAGGGAAACAGAACCAACAGGAGATACCTGTAAATAGTGTGAGATTTTATAAAGGTGTCTCACACAACTGTGGGGATGAACAAGTCCAAATTCTTTAGGGCAGGCTGTGAGATGGCACTCTGAGGAGGTCTTCGATGAATTCCCCAGAAGCAGCTGGCTGGCCAAAGTAGAAACGAAAGTTTTCTCTTCTGTCTGCTGACACTGTCACTGAAACCCCCTCCCCCCCAAAGCCATCCATTGATTAAATGTCTCACTGTGAAAGACACTCCCCTTGGCAGACTGCAGATGTGATTAGCCACTGATGCAATCAATGTACTGATGGTTTAATTCCACAAAATGTCCTTGCAGTGACAGATAGGTCAGTGATTGCTTGACCAGTCTGGTGGGCACCATCACCTGGCCAAGTTGAGACATGAACCTAACCACCACAGAGATGTTGCTTATTTGTTTTGTTTTTAACAGTGGCAATAGATCCCACTTTCCCCACACCCACCTCATCAAAAATACTTTGTGTGGCAACCCAATCTGTGGTCTTTATTGACAAGGTTATACTATATGGTTTGCATGCTCCACATTATGGAAGGGCTCTATATTTGTCAGGGAAGGCTGTTGCTACTGTAACATATATCCTACAAAGTTTCAGAAGCTTTTATCAGAGGTTTCTTTCTCATGATACAATTCAAGTTAATGTGGGAGTGTGGGGGTGTGGTGGGGAGGAGGAGTGCTTTATGTAGTCCTTCAGGGATTCAGGCTCCTTCCATGCTGTATATACATCTTCACTGTGTGGCCTCAAGGTCACACTAGCCTCATCTGGAAGGCATACCAGGGGGAGGGGAAAGCACATGAGAAATCACACTTACTTTTAACTGCCTTGGCCCAGGAGTGATACACATTTCTTCTCACATTCCATTGGCAAGAACTAGTCGCAGGGACCAACCCAGATGGAAAGCAACTGGGAAATATAGTTTAGTTGTGTAAGTCTCTGACAGAGGCTCATCAGAAAGCATTTATACAATTTCATTCAGTTTGTATATAACCTGATAAAACCTGATTCTTGGGGTATGATCATTAAGGGAACAGGGGACAAAAGAGAATGGCAGTGACCTAAGGCCTTGGAAACTCTTCAGTGATGAGAATAGTGAAAAGTCATTCAGACTTTTTGGCTAAGACATCATCCTACTTTTGGATTTTTGCTATGTAAGGGAGAACAAATTCTTGATTCAAAAAAAAATGTCTCTGTTTTGTTTGCTTGTTTTTTTTTAAATTTAATTTATTTTTAAACAAGTAATGTATTTACATAGTTGAAAAATCAAGCAGTACTACAAAGCTTGCAAAGAGAAATAGCAACCCTGCTCCATTTCCCCAAATAAAGGACATGAGTTTCTAGGTTAAAAAGACCACACAAAGAACCCAGAATAAAAAGTGGAAAAAGACAATTTCAGGACATAGCACTGTGAATTTTAATACCTATGGAAAGAAAGACGATCCTAACAGCTTTTGGAAAGAAATAACAAATCACCATTGGGGACTGAGAATCTAAACAGCAGCATCTGAAGAGCACATAAGAGAAAAACTTCAAAATTGGGAAAGAAAATAATTTCCAACATAGAATTATAAAATGTAGCCAAAATATCAATTGAGTTTGAGGTAGAATAGACATTTTCAGATGTGCTTGTTTGTTTTTTAAAGGAAGTAGAAATAAAAGCTAGTGGATATCTCCCTTGCATACTCTTTGGAATAGGAATGTGGGAGTTTTAAATCATATAGCTTCTGTAATATGTTCAATTCCCTTTGGAAATATTGGTATGGACATTCATCCTCCTTCATTGTCTAGATAATGGAACTGAGAAGTATCTGAATTGTCCTGATTCACTCACAAGTTAGTGGCTTACATGGGCCTCAGATCCCTTGTCCAATTTCTACTCCAGGGTTCTTTCCACTACCACATGCTCTTCCCTAGAAAACCACTGGAGAATAGGCTTATCCTGGTGGGAGCAGTAGAAACCAGCCGGAAGGGAGGAGACCAGACCAGGTGAAATAAGGTTCCTTCTAGCTCCAAGATTCCTTGATTGATCATGTTTAAGTAGATAGTATCTGATTGTACAAACCCTGTCTGACAGAAGTGATGTAGCCCTTCCAAGCATTTGTAGTATTCCTGGGAAAACAGAGTCCCAGTTCTTTATTCTTCTCAGCTGTTTTTTTTTTTTTTTCACCTTTTAAATTCAATTTTATTGAGATATATTCACAAACCATACAATCATGCGCAGTGTATAATCAGTTGTTCACAGTATCATCATCACATAGTTTTTGCATTCATCACCACAATCAATTTTTGAACATTTTCATTACCACACACAAAAAAGAATAAGAATAAAAATTAAAGTAAAAAAAGAACACCCAAAACATCCTGTACCCCCCACCCCTCCCTATTATTCATTTGCTTTTCGTCCTCATACACTGGATAAAGGGAGTGGGAGCCCCAAGGATTTCACAATCCCACAGTCACACACTGTAAGCTATATAGTTATACAGTCGTCTTTAAGAATAAAGGGTACTGGGTTGCAGTTGAAGTTAATGTGTTTTTTTTTTTCTTTTTAATTTTTGTTGGGTTTGTTCAGATACCATACAATTATCCAAAGATCCAAAGTGTACAATCACTTGCCCCTGGGTACCCTCATACAGCTGTGCATCCACCACCACACTTAATTTTTGGTCAATTTTTAGAAACTTTTCATTACTCCAGACAAGAAATAAAATGAAAGATGAAAAAAGAAAAAAAGAAAAGGAAACTCGAATCCTCCCATATCCTTAACCAATCCCCCTCAATTGTTGACTCACAGTTTTGGTATAGTACAATTGTTACTGTTTATGAAAAAAAGTTGAAATACTACTAACTGTAGTATATAGTTTGCTATAGGTATATATTTCTTCCCTATATGCCCCTCTATTATTAACTTCTAATTGTATTGTCATACATTTGTTCTGGTTCATGGAAGCGATTTCTAGTATTTGTACAGTTGATCATGGACATTGCCCACCATAGGATTCAGTTTTATACATTTCCATCTTTTGACCTCCAACTTTCCTTCTGGTGACATATATGACTCTGAGCTTCCCCTTTCCACCTCATTCACACACCATTCGGCACTGTTTGTTATTCTCACATCTTGCTACTGACATGTCTGTTCATTTCCAAACATTTAAGTTCATCCTGGTTGAACATTGTGGTCATACTAAGCAACCACTCCCCATTCTTAAGCCTTGTCCTATATCTTGGTACCTTATATTTCATGTCTATGAGTTTACATATTATAATTAGTTCCTATCAGTGAGACCCTGCAATAATTGTCCTTATGTGTCTGGCTTATTTCACTCAGTATATTGCCCTCGAGGTTTTGTCATCAACCCATTTTTTTTTTTTTTTTTTTAATATGGTTTTGTTCACTCACTATACATTCCATCCCAAGTAGATAATTGATGGTTCTCTGTATGGTCATATGTTTATGTGTTCAGCACCTTCACCACTATCTATATAAGGGCATCTACATTTCTTCCACAAGGCAGGAGGAAGAGTCAAAGAAGGTAGAGAGGCAAAAGAAAGAGGAAAAAAAATGACAGCTAGGAAGCAGCAAAAGGAAAAATAACCTTAAATCAAAGTAGAGTAAAGAATCAGACAATACCACCAATGTCAAGTGTCTAACATGCCTCCCCTATCCCCGCCTCTTATCAGCATTTACCTTGGTATATCACCTTTGTTATATTAAAGGAAGCATAATACAATGATTCTATTAGTTACAGTCTCTAGTTTATGTTGATTGCATCCCTCCCTCAATGCTTCCCCGTTTTTAACACCTTGCAAGGTTGACATTTGCTTGTTCTCCCTCGTAAAAGAACATATTTGTACATTTTATCACAATTGTTGAATACTCTAGATTTCACCAAGTTACACAGTCCCAGTCTTTATCTTTCCTCCTTTCTTCTGGTGTCTCACATGCTCCCCACCTTCCTCTCTCAATCGTATTCATAGTTATCTTTGTTCAGTGTACTTACATTGCTGTGCTACCATCTCCCAAAATTGTGTTCCAAACCATGCAGTCCTGTCTTCTGTCACTCTGTAGTGCTCCCTTTAGTATTTCCTGTAGGGCAGGTGTCTTGTTCACAAAGTCTCTCATTGTCTGTTTGTTAGAAAATATTTTGAGCTCTCCCTCATATTTGAAGGACAGCTTTGCTGGATGTAGGATTCTTGGTTGGTGGTTTTTCTCTTTCAGTATCTTAAATATATCACACCACTTCCTTCTCGCTTCCATGGTTTCTGCTGAGAGATCCACGCATAGTCTTATTAAGCTTCCTTTGTATGTGATGGATTGCTTTTCTCTTGCTGCTTTCAGGATTCTCTCTTTGTCTTTGACATTTGATAATCTGATTACTAAGTGTCTTGGCGTAGGCCTATTCATATCTCTTCTGTTTGGAGTACGCTGTGCTTCTTGTATCTGTAATTTTATGTCTTTCATAAGAGATGGGAAATTTTCATTAATTATTTCCTCTATTATTGCTTCTGCCCCTTTTCCCTTCTCTCCTCCTTCTGGGACACCAGTGATACATACATTATTGTACTTTGTTTCATCCTTAAGTTCCCGGAGACGTTGCTCATATTTTTTCATTCTTTTCTCCATCTGCTCCTTTGTGTGTAGGCTTTCAGGTGTTTTGTTCTCCAGTTCCTGAGTGTTTTCTTCTGCCTCTTGAGATCTGCTGTTGTATGTTTCCATTGCGTCTTTCATCTCTTGTGTTGTGCCTTTCATTTCCATAGATGCTGCTAGTTGTTTTTCTGAACTTTTGATTTCTGCCTTATATATGCCCAGTGTTTTCTTTACAGCCTCTATCTCTTTTGTGAAATAGTCTCTAAACTTTTTCAATTGATTTAGCATTAGTTGTTTAAATTCCTGTATCTCAGTTGAAGTGTACGTTTGTTCCTTTGACTGGGCCATAACTTTGTTTTTCTTAGTGTAGGTTGTAATTTTCTGTTGTCTAGGCATGGTTTCCTTGGTTATCCAAATCAGGTTTTCCCAGACCAGAACAGGCTCAGGTCCCAGAGGGAAGAAGTATTCAGTATCTGGTTTCCCTGAGGGTATGTGTTAGAAAATTGCTCCACCCTGTGATGCCTCAGGTCACTGTGCTTTTCTGCCCAGCAGGTGATGCCTGTTGGCCTATAATTCTTGACTGGTGTGAGGAGGTATGGCCGTGTTCCCCCAGGCTCTGGGGTCTGGTTCTGAATGGAAAGGGCCCCATCCCTTTCCTCTTAGAGAAGATAGACCCCCTAGGGGGAGGTCATTAGCATTTCAATGGTCTCTCTCTCTGCTTGTGCTGTCTCCACCCTTCCCCAAGTCACAGCCCTGGAAACTGAAAATGACTGGGGCTTTCTCCATTGAGCCGAAAAAGAAACAGATAGTCCCCTTCAGACCTAGTCCAAGGTGACCCTCTGGCTCTCCAAGGTCAGTCGTCACCCAAAGTCTCTGTCTGTTTTTTGGGGATTCGTACCTGTAGTGAACAGTTCACACTCACTACTTAAAACCCCAGTTGGAGCTCAGCTGAGCTATATTTGCTTGCTGGGAGAGAGTTTCTCTCTGGCAGCACAAGGCTTTGCAGCTCAGGCTGTGGGGGAGGGGGTCTTGCGACTTGGATCTGCAGGTTTTACTTACAGATTTTATGCTGTGATCTTGGGCATTCCTCCCAATTCAGGTTGGTGTATGACGAGTGGACGGTCTCGTTTGTCCCCTCACAGTTATTCTGGATTATTTACTAGTTGTTTCTGTTTTTTTTTTTTCAGTTGTTCCAGGGGGGCTACTTAGCTTCCACTCCTTTCTATGCTGCCATTTTGCCCCTCTTCTCTCAGCTGTTTTTTAATTCATTTTTTAGTTGCTCTTTTTTTTTTTTAAAAAAAAAAAAAACATTTTAAATTGTGGAAACATAAACAACATGAACTTTCCCATTTCAGCCATTCCCAAGTACATCATTCAGTGGGATTAATCACATTCAGAATGTTGTGCTAACTCATCCACCATCCATTACTAGAATTTTCCGTTCCCCCAAACAGAAATTTTATACCCCTACCCCTGGTAACCTGTGCTCTACTTTTTTCCTTTCTTAATTGCTCTGGCTAGCACTTCCAGAACATTGCTGAATAGCAGTGATGAAAGTGGGCATTCTTGTCTTTTTCCTGATCTTAGGGGAAAGATTTCAGTCTTTCACTGTTGAATGTGATATTAGCGGTGGGTTTTTCATATATGATCTTTATTATACTGAGTACATTCCCTTCTATTTGTATTTTTCTGAGTGTTGTTATCAAGAATGGGTACTAGATTTTTGTCAAATACCTTTTCTACATCAATTGAGTTCATCATGTGGGCTTTGTTTTTTTCATTCTGTTAATGTGGTGTGTTATGTTGAACCACCCTTGCATTCCTGGAATAAGTCCCACTCGATCATGATATATAATCCTTTTGATGTGCTGTTGGATTCAGTTTGCTAGTATTTTGTTGTGGATTTTTGCATCTATATTTATCAGGGATATTGGTCTGTTATTTTTTTTCTTGTTATATCTCTAGCTAGCTTTAGTATTAGTGTGATGCTGGCCTCATAGAATGAATTAGGAGGTCTTCCCTCCGCTTCAGTTTTTTGGATGAGTTTGGGAGGGATTGATATTAATTCTTCTTTGAATGTTTGGTAAAATTCACTGTAAAGCCATTTGGTCCTGGGCTTTTCTTTGTTGGGATCTTTAATTCATTTTTATTTTTGTAAATTTCAACTGTGTTTTAAAAATATGTTTTTCTAATTATAAAAGTAATTCATTCCAGTTATAGAAATGAAGTAAATATATATATGTAGAACAAAAATTGCTTGTAATTCCATAACTTGACAATGCAGTGATAATCATTGTTAATGTTTTGATGTGTTTCCTGACAATTTTTTTTTACTTATGCTCAATATTATTAGAAAAAAAAGTATGTAAATATTTAAAATTATATGTGTGTATGTATACATATATGCACACACACAGTTTTATCTCTTGTGTTTTCATTTAATATTATATGGAAGCATTTTTCCATACCATTACTCATTTTAAAACAATTTTAAGGATTATATAATTTTGTGTCTTGTGGAAACATAACATTTATGTTCAGGGAAATAGCTCAGGCAGGGAGGAGGTCAAGGATCAGTATCTTTGGTTCTTTGGCCCTGATGCTGTGTTTCTCTTCCCCCCAGGGCATCAGCAGCCTGTTCAGCTCCTTGAAAGTTGTCCGGCTGCTCCGCCTGGGGCGAGTGGCCCGGAAGCTGGACCACTACATTGAATACGGAGCTGCTGTCCTGGTCCTGCTGGTGTGTGTGTTTGGGTTGGCTGCTCACTGGATGGCCTGCATCTGGTACAGCATCGGGGACTATGAGATCTTTGATGAGGATACCAAGACTATTCGCAACAACAGCTGGCTCTACCAACTTGCAATGGACATTGGCACTCCTTATCAGTTTAATGGCTCTGGCTCAGGGAAGTGGGAAGGTGGTCCCAGCAAGAATTCCGTCTACATCTCTTCATTATATTTCACCATGACTAGCCTCACTAGTGTGGGCTTTGGGAACATCGCCCCATCCACAGACATTGAGAAGATCTTTGCGGTGGCCATCATGATGATTGGCTGTAAGTATGACAGGCACTGGGGTCAGGAGGTGTACTATTTGTCACTCCCTTCTATTAACTGGAAATAAGGCAATGGCTATAGTGTCAGCATGATCAGGGGTGTAAAAATTAAGCAAGGGACAGATGTTTCTTTTTTAAAAAAAGACTGTCTTTACAATTTTGTGGATAGTTAAAGCATTATATGCTAACTCAAAAAACATAGACAGTTCTGAAGAGTACAAAGTTGAAAACAGAGATTTTTTATAATTCCACCTCTCAGAGATAACTACTGTTGCCTTTTGGTCTTTGCCCTTACATATTATTTTCTATGCATATTTGAACTCATAGATCTAGACTTTATGAAATTAAAATGAGATAATGCTATATATACAATTTTGTAAACTGCTTATTCAAGTGACAGTGAATTGTGGAAGTCTTTCTATGTCAATTTAAACAGTTCTAGATCTGCACAGTCCAATATGGTACAAGAAAATGAATACATTAAAATGTAAAATATCACATTTTGTATCTGGGGCTCTGGTCCTAGCAGGCAGAAACTATTGGTCCTTGATGTGCTGTTAGGGTAGAGTTAACGAATTAATTGTTAAGCCAAGTAGGGAATTTGAAGATCAGAGAACTCTGAGGCTTCAGCTTGACTTTTGTCCAACAGATCAGGGATCCAGGGTCCCATTTTGTGAATGGATTTTGTTACCCCAAATTGTCTCATTTATTGCTTTCTCCCTCCTTTTTTGCAACTGCCTCATCATTTTGGATGCAGCCCTTTCCTAAAAGCCCTCATTGCAGGCACAGAACTTGCCTCAGAGTACTTACAGAATGGAAGAAAGGGGTAATTGATTTATGGGAAGTGTGTGCCCAATGAAGCTTTTGGGTTTGCTCTTGCTTTAAAATTGGTTTTAATAGTGCTGATTGCCTGACCATGGGAAGCAGCGTTAAGTATCTGTGGGTGGCTAATTGCCTCAGCTTAATTAGAACTTGAGGTGCTTTCTCATGTCATGTAAAAGGATTTAAAACCTTTGGTCTTCCAGAACTATTTCAGCCTTAACAACACCTGTTTCCTAGGCAGTGTTTGCAGCATTTTTGTGAGCCTTGGGCCACCCAGGAAACAACCAGATGTGCTGTGCTTAGGGCACAATTTCTGTCACCTAGAAGGGGAGGTGAGACCCTTTTTCAATTGAAATACCTCACTATATCTATTATGGAAAATTTGCTATGAGTGGTCAGTTGGTAAATGGCCCCATTTCATGGGTTCCCCAAGGGCTTTCAAATATGTGAAGACTTTCCTGTAACATCTTACCTGGTAGAAGGGAAAAAAGAAAACAGTTCTGGTGGCATATAATAAGGATAAGCAGTTTAGTTTTTCCAGAACCATTCTTTGATCAAGAGCATAATTTCCTGGGTTTAGTCTCTTAGGGAAACCTTGATAATTATTATCACCTCTTTTCTCTCCCTACCTTCTCAGAGGTGGGTAAAAGTACAATATTTCCATTTCTTTGAAAAAAAAATGTAATGCATGGGTAGTCACCTCTGCATTATGCAGCAAAATATGATTGGTTAGGTAAGTCTGCAGCAAGTTTAAGCAAGTTTAAGTGATTCCATTGAAATGGTACTTAACAGTTCCACTGTTGCTTAAACACTTGTTATTTTCCAGACTCTGTGCTAAGTACTCTGCATATGACATCTGCTCACAACAACTCTGTAAGTTAGAGACTGTTATCGTCATCTTACAAGAAAATGGAGGCTCAGAGAAGTTAACTCACTTTCCCAAGAATATGGGTCTGGTGAGCAGGAGAGACAGAACTCAAATTTAGGCCTCTCTGAACTAGAACCCACTCTGTCCACTGAGCCCCATCTATGATGGTGTGGTCTAAAAACACAGACTTGCAACAAATTCACCAAACTTACAGACTGACCCATGGAAAATTCTCTCTCCGTAATCTTTAACAAGTCAAAATTTTTTTGCAGTGGAAACTTTTTGTATGCTTGTTTGTTGTTATTATTTTAATTCAAGAACAAGATTATGGTACAGACTCAGGGGACCAGGTGCTTAGGAAACCAGCCATTTTTCAGCTGTCACAGTTACAGCTGCTCCACTTTCAGGGTGACACATATCTGACAAATTCTTATACTAACGACAAAGTTATTGCATTCTGTGTAATATGGTGGTAATTATCCTTGTAAATGCACATTTTGAACAACTTTTGTAGATGGTTCAGGGCAACTGCTGATGATTTATGGGATTCTCTTTTGTCTTGCACGTGTGTCCACATGTGCACACTTTACGTCCTTACTATATGGCTCACGGGATTGGACTGACACCCAGACTTGTGATCTCTCTCAAAGGGGAGTATTGACCACAGTCTGCATTTATGCCAAGGAGTCAGTGATGGCTCCCTCCCAGGTATAAAGGCAGGCTCCTGGCCTAGCATTCCCTAAGGAGAATAAAGAGGCACAAACCCAGCAGGCTTTTGAAGTAATGGTTACAACTTAATCTTTTCCTCTTTCCCTTTAATATTATATGCCTTCATAATAGTATCTCTTGACAATTCTGATACAGTGTGTTAACCATGATATAGATTATCCAAGCTTTCCGTTGCGTCTCCTCTCTGCACTCTGGTTCTGAATATTTCATTACAACTTGCTTATTCCCCAGAGGATGCCAGGAAGAAGGAAAACTAAATATTTTCAAATATTATCACCTTCCTCATTTCTGATTAGAAATTGGGTTAGAAAGAGGTGAAATCTGTTGTTTAAAATGATTTTTGTGTGTTTAGCTGTGGATTTAGATGATGTCTCCAACCATCTCGTTTTATGTTAAGCTTCCATGTTGTTATCTTGGCTGGACCGGGGGCAAGTCAGCCCCTGCTCTGAGCTCCCTGCCTTCTCATGTGGATCTGTAGTGGTTCCCTGTGTGGGCTCACCTGAGGTGTGGTGAATGGGCTATCGCTCTCTAGTGTAATGGTGACGCTGAGAGAAGCACAAGGGCACACTAGCTGATTCCTCCTCTTGACACCTGGAGAGGGTGCCCTCCATTCAAAAGGCTTATGTCAAGTGCCTCCCTGCAGGTACCAGGTTAAGTGCTAAGTGCAGTTGCTGCTTTCTCTGAATTGGCCGACTGGTGGTGGTGGTAGTGGAAGGGGGTGGGAAGGACAGAGACAGGCCCTGTTGGCCCAATGGCCAGTGTCTGAGCTCTGGAGACAGATCATTCTGTGAGTTGAGCCTTGCTCACACCTCTGAGGGACCTTCCAGAGAAGGAAGTCCCTTTATCAGGCAGGTCTCAGTCTCAGGTTAGGGACATGCCCCTGTCTTGGGGAGCTCTATAGGGGGAATGTAATGGTTCCCATTTTCTTAATAAGGGCTTTGCACTTTTCTGATTTCTCTCCTCATAATGTCATTGCAGGCATCCTTGTCATCATAAATAAGCCACATTCATCTAATTTCTCTGATAACAGTAGGGGGTCTAGACATTATATTCCTAGTCTCCGAGCTGAAAATTTGGTCTCCTACCTCAGCCTTGCACAACACCTGTCCCTTAGAATTCATTTCTTTCTCCCCTGTCCTCCTCCACCTCACCCCCTTAAAAACAAAGCAGAATGTCAGTGCTGAAGGAACCCTTCTGAGCATCTATCTGGCCCAGTCCTTCTGCTGGGCCAGATCTCATCCTTATTAATGTTTCAGTCAGCCTCCCCCTGGGACACCAACTAGACTAGTCCCTAATGGTTTCATTCTATCACCTTCTTTCCTGGGGAAGGAACATTAGTAACCTGTACCCCTGGACACTTGGCCTTACTGCCTCACTAATGTGCAGTTCAGTAAGATGCTTTGTGGTCTCCTTTCAGCTTGCATTGTCACTTGCATTCAAATATGAGCTTTTTCCTGCCTCCTTCATGATCTTATTTAAATATTTCTTAATTTTTTCCATTTCACCTTTGCTGAATGTTCATTTTTGTATTCTGTACTGATATACTGGTTTTTGTTTTTTTTTTAAATGTGGGTCATACCTTCTAAGAAACCATGAAGATACTCTTAGCGGACTTCAAACACAAAGTAGGACTCCTAATACTATTGGCTTGTTGAATCTGAACAATTGTGAAGTCTCTGGAATTTTGGAAGGGATCTTCAGTGCTTTTGGCAAAGCTTCTTTATTAGTTAGATAAACTAATATTGGAAAAAGACCCAAAGTAATAGTATCATCAACAAGTCATAGATCTAGGCATCTGGCTGTCTTCAGCACATGATTCCAAACCAGGATCCCACATGACTTTCCAGCCTCAGTCGTCTTGTCCTTTTTTTCCAGAAAGTAGGAAGGAGAGGGAAGAGGAAGATTAGGCATACACTTTTCTTTTATGAACAAGACCAATCACTTTTCTTCATATCACGTTGGCTGAAATGGTAACCTGGCCACACTTAGCTGCAGGGCAGGCTGGAAATGTACTCTTTATTCTGGGTGGTCATGTGCCAGGAAGAAATACAATAATTTAGAAAAGGAGAGGAGTTGTTGGGGGATGACTAGCAGTGTCTGCTTCAGCTTTCCTCCTTCACCCTGTTTCCCCTCTAGCAAACATGTAGCCCTCCACTACAGGCAGGCCCTGTTTGAGCTTCATCCCTAAATGGCTAGTTCAGAGACTTTGATTCAGGTTCTAGATCTACTGTTAGTTTTGGCTTGAACCCTTTAACCTCCTTGGCCTCATGTTCTCTTTCTGTGAATTAAGGATAAGAGACTCTCCTTGACAGTCTCACTTGGTAGAGGTAAGAACTAAATGAGATAATGATGTAAGGTAGTTCTTTGAAAAACTTGAAGATTTTACATTCAGATGTCATGATTTTATTGTTGTTAATAACAGTGATTGTTTCTCTCTATTCCAGTTAATTTTTCCTTTCCTGTTCTTAGAAAACAGACAATTATTGCTGCCCCCTTCTTAGAAGCATAGGAATGCTGTTTAATTTCAATTTTGGTTTATGCTTATTTTGGGAAATAGGACAGTGTCTAGAATGCTATGGGAGAGATAACCATTCATTTCTTATTTATTCCAAGTGTTTTTTTCCTAGCCAACAAATACTCTTGTTTTCCTATAGAACCTGATTTTTTTTTTAAAAAAAGTTCTGCCTGCCATTGTACACTGCAATTGGGTATCCCCATCTTTGACACAACTTCAAGTTAGTTTCTGTCTTCTACATCCCTTTCTCCCTTCCTCTACAAACTAAATCTGGCTATTCCTACCCAGTTCTCAAGCCCTGATTGTCTTCATGCTCTTAAGGCTAACAGATCCTGTTTTGGATTTATCCACTTGTTCTTATATAGCAAACATTCTTATGATTTCATGGTAATTTTCCTTGCCTGGTATATATATATTTTCCTATTCCTGAGAGATTCTAAGCTCTTGAGAGCAGGGCCTAGGGGTCTTCTGCCTCTTCCTTGTCTCCTTTGTGCCTGGGCCCATGCTGTTGGAATGTGGGAAAGAGCATGGATTTCAGACCTCATCAGTTCTGGCTTCTAAGCCTCCCTCTACCTTTGATTAATTCTTTGACATTTAGGAGTTTTCTCAACTGAAAATGGAGATAGAATGCCCTGCCTCACCAGGTTTTGAGGATGAAAAAATAAAACGTTGTAAAGTACCTGGCACAGTGCTTCACATATGGTGTGTTGAAAGAATTCTAGTACTCCCCCATTCCTCTATTCCCCTCTGACAGCACAATTACAGGACTCAACACATAACAATGTTTCTCAAATATTTGTTAGTTCTTTTGGAGTGCTCTACTTTAGAAGAATTTAAACTTGCATAAAATATCAGGGGCATTGCAGTGTTTAATGTATAGGTCATTAAATGTAACTATACTGGATGGGAGGTTTCCTAGATACGATGCTTCTTTTAAAGTTAGTTGGAGCGTAAGAGCAGGTTAGGGCAAGCTGTTAAAAGAGGAGAAAATCATTTTTTTTGTGGCTGGGAGAGGCTTCTCAGGCCTTGTTCTCCATGCCTGGCTAGTAGGATGTTCACTGGGCAGGAAACAGCACCAAAAGCAGCAGGGAGCTACCCATGGAGAGGGAGAGAAAGGGACTAGAAACAGTCTGTACTTAGCACCTAAGACATGACGGGTGTTACACTGGGAACTTCTTACAGAATTTTTAAAAATTTCTTAAAAATTTTTTTATTTTATTTTATTTTTCTCTCATAGAATTTTAATTTAACCACCCAGCAACCCCATAAATAAGCTTTATTAGCCCTGTTTGACAGATAAAAAACCAAAGCTCAGAGGCACTGAGTAACTTATCCAAGGTCGCAGTTTAGGAGGTGGCAGAACTGGATTTTGAACCCAATTTTATCTGATATCAGAGTCTTTCACTTTGTTGTGTTGCTTCCCTTGTTTATTATTTTGGGATGTGGGAGAGGTTAATGTTCTTTATAAGGTGTGTGTGTGTGTATGTGTGTGTGTGGTGTTAAAATTCGGGCAGAAAAGGGGGGCATCAGAAGGATGGCAGGGAAGGAGTGCTTTCCCTGGAGGACATCTCTATTATTTTGTTATAATGATGGTGGCAAAATATTTGATTACATGTATTGTGGGAAGACATTATCCTTGTTCGTAGCTGGATTACTACACTGGGCAGAGGAATTTACAATGAAAGTTTGAGGTGTTAGAAAACTCTGCCAGTGAAAAGCCAACTGGATGGGGGCAGGGTACTATCTCTGACCTTATACGTACTCAAATCATTTGCAAAACTATTTCTTTTTAAAAACATAATTTCCATCTAAATGGAGGGTAGAATCATGCGGAGATGTTGCTATCATCATGTCTTTTGCTTTATACTTTCCAGAGCATTTCTGTGTCTATTATCTACTTTGAAACTCAATACTCCACAGGGCAGGTAGTATTCTCCCCAGTTTATGGGTAAGGAAACCATGGAGCATCTTGCTTCAGATCACACAGCTAGTTAGAAGCAGAGTTGTACTCAGCCATGACTCAGCACCCAGCTCCGTGCTCCTCCTCTCTCCCAGATTGCTTGACAGCCAGCAGATGGCACAGGTAACTACTGTGCCATAAGTGATGCCAGTAGACTGTGGTAACTAGTGCCTTCATGGAATGTTCTCAAAGTTTGATAAGAAGGGGTGAAGATGGGTGGAGAATGCTTAAGGCTTCCGTACTACTTTCAGCAGGGAACTTGATCAAAGTTTTACATCTCTTCAAACTGCTTTTTATCAGGCCATTATTATGGTTCTCAACTTCTAGACTGACAACTACACACAGCTAGAGAGAGGTAATACAGAGGAGAAAAGAATTCTATTCTTTGCACCCTTCAGAAGGGTGGGAGGAAAACACATTAGGGAATTTTTTTTTAAATATGTGAATAAATATGGTTCATGGGAGAAAAAAATGATAGATTTACCTGCAGTTTTCTAGGACCTCAATCAGTCAATGGTTTACTGCGTACCTCTTTATTCATTTGATAAACAATTTGTTAATGCCTGCTGTGTGCCAGGCCATGTGCCTGCCTGTGTTAGTACTGAGGATGGAGCTCCAAATGAGATAGACGTAAGCTGTGCCCTCACAGTGATTATATTCTGGTGGGGGAACCAGAAGAAGAAATAAGTAATTGACATGACATGAGATGACTCTCTACCAAGGAAAGGACAGCTATTATGGGAATCTGTGCAGGGGCTCCCCACCCAGACAATGTCAGGAATGCTAGGTACATACCCAGTTTATTTGAGGTGAGTCCTGGCGAGACATTGAGGGCCTTCCAGAGATTCATCCTCTTGTGTCTGTTTGTGAATGTCTCCCCAACTTAAGTTGCCTTGGGGCAGGGACTCTGTGGGCTAATCCATATGGGCTCTATAAATATTGAATAATGAAAGGATGGAGGAAGAATATCATCCCTTCCTCAATTCACTAACAATCTCATTTGGGAAATAAAAATTCATATAGAGAAAACCATGTGAAACTAGAAAGTGGCAAATATTCATGGAATAAACAGTAGAGTCAGTTCATGCATTCAGACTTCTAGTAAGACAGTGATCATTTCAGTGGGGATTTTGGTGGGGGGTGGTGGTGGCACTTGACCGTGAATAATAGGGAGGATTTGCATTGTTTACAAAGATGGAAAAGTAAGAGAAGTAGTATTTATGATGAGTTATTGAGCATATAGTGCATGCAGAACACTTTATACACATAATTCATTCAACTCTTCTAACACCCCTATGATGCAGATGTTATCAACCCAGTTTTACAGATGAGGAAACTGAGCTCAGAAAAGTTATCTTCCCCTGGGTTAACCTTCTTATGAATGGTGGAGCCAGAAATTAAGCCCAGATTTCTAATCCCTGATGTGCCAGTTTGAATGTATTATGTCCCCCCAGAAAAAGCCATATTCTTTGATGCAGTCTTGTGGGGCAGACATATTAGTGGGGATTAAGTTGGAACGTTTGGATTAGGTTATTTCCGTGGAAATGTGCCCCACCCAACTGTGAATGATAACTCTGATTGGATAATTTCCATGGAGGTGTGGCCCTGCCCGATCAGCATGGGCTTTGATTAGTTTACTGGAGCACTATAGAAGCTCAGACAGAAGGAATGGGCTTGCTACAGCCAAGAGGGACACTTTGAGGAATGCCCAGAAGCTGAGAGAGTAGCTGCAGATGAGAGACAGTTTGAAGATGGCCGTTGAAAGCAGACTCTTGCTCCGGAGAAGCTGAGAGTGGACAAACACCCCAAGAGCAACTGAGAGTGACATTTTTGAGGAACTGCAGCCTAGAGAGAAATGTCCTGGGAGAAAGCCACTTTGAAACCTGAACTTTGGAGCAGATGCCAGCCATGTGCCTTCCCAGCTAACAGAGGTTTTCTGGACACCATTGGCCTTCAGGTACCTGATTGTTGATGATGTACCTTGGACACTTTATGGCCTTAAGACTGTAACTGTGTAATCAAATAAACCCCCTTTATAAAAGCCAGTCCATTTCTGGTGTTTTGCGAAAAGGCAGCATTAACAAACTAGAACACCCAAGCTCTTTGTTTTTCTACCAGATGGTGCTGCCACCCTAGTTATCCACAGCAATGAGGAAAGCCCTGGAGCAGCCACCTCCCCTACCTGCCAAATAGGACAATGAAAGAATGAAAGATATGCTTGATCTGAGAGGATGCTGAATGCCTGCTCTGTGCCTCCTGGCACCTCAGATTCCTTCCTCCAGTAGTCTACTGCTTGGGGACCACCTCCAACTGTCCACACATGCTAAGAGACAAGAATTGCCTCAAGATGCAGTAAGGACAATTTGTTGAATTCTTTAGAATTGAGATCTCAATCCTGTAGTCTTCCATTTTGAAAATTGTTGGGATGCAGAATTTATTTTTTCTTTGAGGACACCACTAGTAATTTTTGGATTATATTGCTCAGTTTGTTAGAGTGAAGATGCCACAGCCATGATACCAGCCAGCTTGTTTTCACCAAAAACTGCCCATCTCCTGGACATCCCCCCTTTGAATGGATGCTACCCAGAAAGGAGACTAATTAGATAGGAAGGATGGTTATGAAAGCCATCTCCACTGCCAAAGAAACCAGTCAAACTTTATATGCAACTGACTTTAGGTCAGGAGCATAATTTTCATTTAAAAAATCATAGAAAGTCTATAGGTTCAAAAGAGACATGCTATCTAATAGTTAAAGCAATAAGTTATGTAATTCCTAAGCCCTGTTTCTTCATTAGTAAAATGGGAAGATGCAAATTAAACAGCACAAAAGAAAGTAAAGGTTTTTCCCCTTTCAGAACATTTGTCTCTGTCTGCTGCCTAGCTCAGAGCCACAGACAGCCTGTTACTGATGATGATACCATTTTTTCATCACTCTTGGTGTTTATTGTTTGTTCATTTATTCTTTAGTTTGATTTGGTGAGGGACATTTGTAGGCATCAGGTAGGGGTTGAGAAGCATGGAATAGATATTGTGGGCAAAGGTGATAAAAGAGATTAGGGACAGCACAGAAGAGCTTGATAAAAATTTGTTTCTGGAACCACATATCAAGAAGAAAATCTTCTGATGACACTGCTGCAAAACAAGTTGCTGTCAGGACCAACTCCATAAATCCTCACCTGACAGTGACTTTGCAGACTCACAAAATATTTCCATTTTCCCTTTTCCCCACTGTGCTTCTGTGTGTGTATGAGAGAGTGAATAATTTTAGCTCTCGTCAGCTAGAGGTCTGGCTCTGAATCATAGCTACATGGTGATAAAAACCCTCTGTCACCGTGAGAAATGTTGGCAGGGAGAGAGGTCTTGGTAGGAAGACCAAAATGAAAGAGTAGGAGGCTTTGGAAGAAAATCAAATATAAGGAAAATTGCTAGTGAGTTCTGCAGAGCTGCAAGTGCCCTGCATGTAGGGCTAATCCTGTTCAGGATGACCCTTTGTTCTTTGAGGGAAGAGGTGGGAAGAGTTGCTGGTCTTGGCTGGAGTGAGAGTGGCAGAGCCACAATAGGGGGTCCATCTTCTTGACCTTGAGGGCCATGTCCCCTTATTCTTAGAGCTCCCTAGGTTTGATACGTGGGGAGCAGAATATACCTGTTGGAGAAACAACATAAACTCTAAAGAGTTCCTACAAAGCAATGCCAAAACGTGCAGGCTAACAGAGAACAGTGGACTGATTAGCAGCCCTGCAGAGAAAACACAAAGCTAGGGAGCCCCAGGCCCATGGGATTACCTGTCAGGCTGAGCCTTGCCAACAAGCAAGCAGGGAGACGGAGGGAACAGGCTGAAGCCACAGGTTCACCAGTGGTTGTCCTTTTGATTCCATCCCTCTCGGGAGACTCCATGTTTAATTACCCTGAGCTGTGCTCACATGCAGACGCTGGCGGCCTTGGCTGGAATCTAGCAACTTAACAAGTGGGAAAAAGAGGCAGGATTTCTGAGCACAAGACTTTCTGAACATACTGTTGCACCTGTGATTTGAGCCTTCCATCTCTGCTTCTCTCTCTCCCTCTCTTCTACAAACATTTATTAAACTCCTACTGTGAGCCAACCACCTAGAAATGGTGTGAAGACAGATAGAGAATCAGCCCTCCAGTTATCTCATGGGCACTCACAGAGTTTCCGGATTGAAAACACTTCAGATATCATCAGGGTCACCTTCTTGTTAGATCCCTGAAACTTTACCCTGAAATTTGAATACCCCTGGGAATGGGACTCTTCTGTTTCCTCATAGCTCCATAGTGAGAAATTCTCTTTTATATAAAGCTAAAATTACCTCCCTGAAGATTCCAGCCCTTGTTCTTGGCTCTTTACTCTTGGGACTTCATGGAACCAATCTAATTTTTTTTTCTTTTTCTTCAAATATTTGAAAACCTTGAGGCTTCACTTCTCTAAAATGGATAAAACCAGTTTCTTCCATTTGGTTCTGAGACCCTTCTCTATCCTGAGTGATGATGATCTCTTTTCTCTTCACTTTATTAGTGTCTTTCTTAAGTGGGGCCCAGAACTGAACTCATTTGTCTGTCCGTGGTTTGGCCAGTGGAGAGCTGAGCAGGACCATTGCTTCCCTTATTTTGAAAATCACATTCATGGACTGAAAGAGTATCAGAACTAGAAGGGGATGTAGAGATTTTTGTTCTAATGCCATCATTGTGCAGGTGAAAAGCTGAGGCTCAGAGAGAGGAAGTGATTCAACTAGTTAATGGCAGAGCAAGTGTCCAAAGACATCAATCCTCTAAAGTATGAGCATTTTCCACCATTCCTTACTGCATCTATACATCTCAAGATTTTTCTTAATTCAAGCCTGCATTTTGATCTCTACATCATACTGTTGATTAACATTGAAGTGGCACCCAGCTTGAAGTCCTCAGTTATTATTCATAGATTCTACTGTGAACCATATTTCTCTCACTCTCTACTTTTGCAGTTGGCTTTTTGGACCCAAGACCATGACTTGCTATTTATCCAAATGTATGTCCCCATTTCCCTTGGCTGGACCAATCTGGGAATGTGGTCATGGAACAGAGTCACAGTAGTAGGAACAAAACAATGATTTCTTTATCTATTGCTTATCAGCAAGATCATTGTAACCTGGTTTATGGTTTAAGGGCTATTAGTGATGTCTTGTGTTGACTTGTGACTATAGCCACCCCTTATTTCAACCTGGTAGCTTCTGCTTTCCTTGTCTTGGCCACTTTTGACACTCACCACATGGCTTCTCAGTTGCCATGTGAACCTCACCGTCCGGGACCATGGAGCTCTTTTTCTATCAATGTGCTGATATCACCACAATGAAATGCTTTACTCCAGTGTGGAGGAAATATCTTCCTCCCACATGTGCTAAACTCTGGCACTAGGACAGGACAGGATCACTTCATGCTGTCACTTATAGAACACTTTCATTTAACTTGCTTTTTTAAAATTCCGGTTCCTTTACTTAGACCCTGATAATGGATTCTCTTGAGTTTGGGCTAGAAGACACTAGTGCTGTCCTCTCTTTCCTACACAAAGCTTGGGCACCTAGACTTTTTCTCCCAGTATGGTGAGTCCCTTCCCCATTGGGTACATTTGCTTGACATTTAAGAATGACCATTGTTCCCTGACTGCTTGGAGGTTTTAACCCTGGGGGCTGGCCAATAGATGCAATGTACCACTGCCTCATCTGAGTGGTTCCTGTGGCTTCTCATGTAAATAAATTCCAGTCCTTTTGCCTCCATGTGCTTGAATGTAGCTTCACCAAGTTGCAATTTTAAACTTTTTTTCATGATTATTCAGTTGTCTGTCTCTTCCACTATTCATGCGTATAGGGACTTTGTTTGATTTTGCTTACTGTTATATCTTCAGGATCTAGGTCAGTTCCTGACTTGTAGTAGGCTCTCGGTAAATAACATTTGTTGAATAAAATTAAGGAAAGAGTATGTAAATTCAGAGTAGGAACACAACTTAAGAGTTTGCTGTAGGAACTTTGCTACTATTGTATCTGTCCCTGAGAATCTTTTTTCTTTTTTTTTTTCTCTTTTTTTGCAATTTTTTTAAGTGAGATGAAATTCATGTAACATATAATTCACTGTTTTAAAGTGTACAGTTCAGCATTTTTTACTGTATCCACAAGGTGTATGCAATCTTCGTTAGTGTCTAATTCCAGAACATTTCCATTATGCCCCAAAGAAACCCCATATCTGTTTGCAGTCACTCCCAGTTCACTTTCCCCCAGCCCCTGGCAACCACTAATCTACTTTCCGTCTCTATGGATTTTTCTTATTTTGGACATTTCATATAAATGAAATCATCAAAATCATCAGTATGTGGCCATTTGTGTTTGGCTTCTTTCACTAGGAATAATGTTTTCAAGGTTCATCCATGTTTTAGCATGTATGGGTACTTCATTACTTTTTATGGTTCAGTGCTGTTCCATGAAGTCTTTGTTCATCCATTCCTCTTATTTAATCACTTTCTCGATCTTCAGGGGTATCTAGGCAGAGACCACCCTAACTTGTTCATATTGAAAAGGGGTGTCACCGTTATGGGGAAGGGAGCTGCATCTGATTGTTGCTCTTAAAGAGGCTGTTACCTCTGGGTTTTAGGCCTTGTCTGGCATAGGTACACTCTGGTGGATTTAAGTTTCTGAGAGAGAAACTTAGTTAGTGAAACTTTTATAGAATCTCAGATGGGAACCTAGGAATTTTGGAACTACTGTTGGTTAGGGCATGGCATACTGTGGCCATTTGGGATATCTGGCTGGAATTTGCATGAGAGAAACCTCCAGGATAGCCTCTTGACTCTATTTGAAATCTCTTAGCCCCTGTAACCTTATTCTGTTACCTTTCTTTTCCCCTTTTTGGTCGAGAAGGTATTTTCAATCCTTTGATGCCAGGGCCAGGCTCATTCCTGGGAGTTGTGTCTCACATCTCCTGGCCCATTTTTAAATTGGGTTGTTTGTCCTTTTATATTGTTGAGTTTGAAGAGTTCTTTGTTCTGGATATTAGATCTTTATCACATATATGACTTGTAATTATTTTCTCCCATTCTGTAGGTTATCTTTTCACTTTCTTGATAATGTCCCTTTATGTACAAAAAATATTAATTTTGATGAAGCCCTAATTGTCTATTTTTTCATTTGTTCTTATGATTTTGGTGTCATATTTAAGGATCTTGATTCTTTATTTTGCATTTTTAATGCAATTTTACTGATATATAATCACATAACATACAATGATTCAAAATACACAATCAGTTGTTCACAGTATAGTCATATAGTTGTGCTTTCATCACCACAATCAAACTTTGAACATTTTATTATTCCAAAAAATAAAATAAAAAAGAACATCTAAAACATCCCATTCCCCTCCTTCCCCCATTGTTATTTACTTTTTAAAATAGTTTAATTGAGGTATGTTCACGCTCCCTACAGTCATCCACAGTGTATAATCAGTTATTCACAGCAACATCATACAGTTGTGCATTTATCACCAGAATCAATTTTTGAACTGTTTCCTTACTCCAAAATAAAAATAAAAGCAAAAAAGAACACCTAAATCTTTCCATTCCCTCCATCCTACCCTATTCTTCATCTAATTTTTGTCGGTATTTTTCCACTCAGATGTCCATACACTGGACAAAGGGAATGTGAGCCACAAGGTTTTCACAGTCACAGAGTCAGTCACACTATGCAAGCTTCATAGTTATATAATTGTCTTCAAGAATCAAAATCATTGGGTTGCAGTTTGACAGTTTCTAGTATTTCCCTTTAGCCATTCCAACACACTAAAAACTAAAAAGTGATATCTATATAGCACATAAGCATAACCTCTAGAGTGACCTCTCAACTCCATTTGAAATCTCTCAGTCACTGGAACCTTATTTTGTTTTATCACTCTTCACCCTTTTGGTCAAGAAGATCCTCTCAATCCTACAGTATTGGGTCCAGGCTCATCTCCAGGAGTCATTTCCTGTGTTGCCAGGGGTATTTACACCCCTGGGTGTCATGTCCCTTGTAGGGGGGAGGGTAGTGAGTTCACCTGCTGAGTGGGTTTAGAGAGAGAGGGAGCAACATCTGAGCAACAAAGAGGCTCTGTGTGTTGTGGGTGGGGGGCAAGGATCTTGATTCTTTAATTTACCCTTGGTTGTGATCTCCCTAGCTTCAAGTCATCCGTAAGTATGATCAGCATGCCATCAGTTTGAAGGTGTCCAGGCCCATGTAATACTTTTTATTATGTCATATTGTGTAAAAGCAGTGCTCACCCCAGAACCATTCTTTCTTTCCCACTCAATTCAGAGACTTGGAGAGGAACCTTCTAAGCCTATCAGTGAGAGAATCAGTGAATGGGAGGGAAAGCACTGAATTGTTAGCGAGATATGAAGCATATAAATCCAAACTTTATAATGGAAACAATACTTGGAAACACTGTTTTTTGAATTTCACCCACTGGATGTCTCTTATTTCCATGTAGTGAAAGGACGCATAGGAAATATTTTTGAAAATCTCTTGTATTTTCTGGGATACTGCTGAAAGCTGGAGCCAAGACCATAATTATATGGCATGATGATAAGCACTGCTCTCCAATGGGTGCTCCTGATTGTTACCCAAGCTTGGGGGAGCCACGTGGTATCCAGCATTGATACACGGCTTGACAGCCTCTCATCATTCCCCCTCACCCCCGGTACCATGTCTGCCACCATGCTCTGGCAGCCAGACATGGCTGCTGCTCTCCCCACATCAGATCCCCACCCTGGCTTTCACAATCAGCTAAGCCTTGGAGCCCCGGATGCTTCTAATACCTAGCCTTGGAGGCTGAGCATGAGGCTTGGGGCAGGGAGAGAACTTGCATCAGGCAACGTGCTGACCTTACACAGCCAGCCCAGCTGAAAATAGAACCCATGATTTCTCCCACTGGGAATTCAGACGTGGCTGTGCATTTGCCACGTGCCTTTCCCCTTCAACCAGCTCTCCCCAAAGACCCTGAAACTAGCTGAGAGAGAGAACATGAGCATGCAGTTGAGGTCTGATTTGGAGGGAAGTGAGGACTCACTCTGGAATAAATGGGTTTGTTTTAGGGAGAATGAAAATATTAATTATAGTTCCCTACATTTTTTAGAATGCTTTGCAGCAAATGGAGTGTTTTGCACACATTATGCCAATCAATCCTTATAAAACACAGTTGAAAAAATTAGGCTCAGAGTGGTTGCCTGATTTTCTTATTGTGTCCCAGCTAGTGAGTGGAAGTTCAGAGCTTAACACCTGAGTCTTCTGAGGTGTTTCCTCAGTACCTCACGGCTGCCCTGTGACAGCCCCACTGAGAACAAGGGTAGTTCTGCCGCCTTCTTTTTTTCACTGAGATGAATGACATGATATTCACACAGAGTTTTCTTGCTCTAAACTGTTGGGATGAACAGTTTATTATTGGCTGTCATTTAAGTTGAGTGGACTCAGGGCCAGATTTTGGGAACTGGAAGACCAAGTTGCTTCCTGTGTAGGAGAACCATTGCTCTGAATTGGGGAGATGTCTGTATCTGTCATTTAGGTCATGGTCAGTCTGAGGGAGAACAGTTAGATTCTGTTTATGGCTCTGTGTTTGGAAGTTGGTAGTACCAGGATGTCTTGGTTTTATATGTTTGCGTCAATCAGGATAATGACAATGTTGATGATGATATTAAGAGTAGCATTTATTGAGCATATAATATGGACCAGGCACTCTAAACTCATATTAACTCGTTTAATCCTCACAGTCCTGTGAGATGGAACTATTATTATCATTCCCACTTACCAGTTAGAAAATGAAAGCACAGAAAAGTTCTAAGCCGTTTTCCCCAAATCAACTAGGAAGTGGAGGAGCTGGGATTCATAGATTCCAACTGCAGGTACTCATTCACTCCATGTGTGGAGTGAGACCTACCCTATGCCCAGATTCCCTGAGGTACTGCCAGCTTTCAGGGCATGGCTCTTTCTCCCCTCCATTCTATTTCTTTGCCCCTGCTTCTGCCACTCTGAGGGACTTGGTGTGGGGAATCATGATGGAGGGATGCCCTCTGATGAAAATAGGTGGTAGAGATGTTCTCCTGTTGTCCTTGCCTCTCCTTAGCTACTCACTCTTGGTATGGCTTTGGAAAGGTCACGGAGCCAGGAGTTACCTCCTGAGCTTCGGTTTCCTCATCTGTAAAATAGGGATGATGATGCCTACTTGGCAGGAGGGTTGTGACAATTAGACATAATGTTTGTGAAATACCTGATGCGGTGCCTAGCAAATAGTAAGTACCAAATCAAGAACTGCTGGAGTTATTAATCAATCAACTATTGTTATTATTCCTCCTTCTCCTCCTTTCTATCCCCACCCCAGATGGAGATGGGGGTGGTGCCTACGGAGCATTATCTGGAAGCCATCTGACCCCAGGCCTTCTTTCAAAGTTGGAGTAGAGATCCATGAAGTGTAAGAAGGTGGCCTGGCCTCATGCAGCCCCAGCTCCAAAGTCTTCTCCTTTAGTTATGAAATGACAAGCGTTATTCAGTTTTTCATTATCACTGGCCTTTGGAAGAGTTAAATAGCAGCGCTACAAAGAAAATTTCTCTACGTCTTCAATTGAGTTTATCAACCCTCCCTCCGTAGTTGTGAAGCTGCTAGAGATGGAGACCCTAAAGTTTGGGGATGGGGAGACACTGGGAGAGGCTCATAGGTTTAGCAGGGACAGAAGCCCAGGAAAGATGCTCTCCTGCATCATCTGGAGGCTTCTGATGAGCTCACCACTTTGCAGGGCTCTCTTTGCTGTTTTCCCCTTTAATCAGACTTGTTGCAAAGCAGTTATCTCAGTATTTAAATATCCTCCAATTGAATGTTCTCATATACATAACTTAATACCCTAAATTATGCATATTAATAAGAAAAGTAGTTGGCATTGCATTGCAGTTGCCTGCTGACCTTCCAATTCCTTAGAGGCCAGGAATTAGGCTTATAAATACATGTTTTTTGGTCAGGTGCATAAAGAGATCACAGAAAAAGAACTGCTAAAGTTCCATAGCCCTTTCCATCCTGTCTCCAGCTAACTGTCTTCAAAGGTTAAGCATCCTTGGTATGGCTATATTCCCTCTTAGGGGTGGGAGTGGGAAGGAGTGAACAAATCTTTTGAGTCGGTCCAATTTTGTGTCTGCCCCCAACTTTTCTGTGCCTTGGTTTCACTACCTGGGGCATTAGAAAGTAATCCTTGTCTTAACCTTCCTCAGAGGGAGGTAGATGGGGTAAATTTGAGATCTGCTCTGGAACTTTGGGATAGGATTTTCTGGAGAGGGCTTCTGTGAGGAAGGCCTTGAGGGTGATTGAGGCATGTTATCTAATGGGAAGGAGAAGAGGAGCTTAATCTTTCTATTACAGCATTCCATTTTTTTTCCTAAAATTTTATCAAATGCCTTCTTGTGCAAGGCACATTACTTATTTCCTGATAGCAAATAGAACCTTTTTTTTTTTCCTTCTGAGCTGACATATCAATAAAAAGTTTTTGGTATTTGCTGATGTGATGAAGTATGCACTATGTTGACCATCTGTGTTTAGAGTGGATGGTGGGAATATTGCTGAACTATCCAAGTAAAGACAAGGTTTTTTGCCTAATTATGCTTCAGGAGGAAAACAAGGGAGGGTTGGCATCATCATGCAGTGCCACCAGCCTTTCCTGAATTTTCCCAGAGAAGTTGCTGATTGGCAAGTGATTTTGTTTGTTCATTCAACAAAGCTAAATACTGAGAATAAAACAATAAAAACTTGCAATTAGGTCACAGTCTATAAGGGGGACAGACAAGTACACAGGCAGTTTTCATTCAACATGAGAAGTCCAATGGTTGTGGTTAAGTAAGGCTTCTAAGGGGAGACATGGGTAGAGGTTACCTAAAACCAAGTCTTAGGGGGTTAAGGAACAATTAATGTTTAAGCTGTGAACTGAGGGCTGAATAGAAGTTAGCCAGGTGTAAAAAAATTATAAATGGGAGGTGTTTTACTTTCCTAGGGCTGCTATAACAAAGTACCACAAACTTGGTGGCTTAAAACTGCAGAAATTTTTTTTCTCATAGTTCTGAAGACTAGAAGTCTGAAATCAAGGTATTGGCAGAGCCAAGCTCTCTCTCTAAAAGCTTTAGGGAAGAATCCTTCCTTGCCTCTTCCTAGCTTCTGGTGGTTGTCAACATCCTAGGCATTCCATGACTTGTAGTGGCTTTGCTCCAATCTCTGCCTCCATTGTCACATGGCTTTCTTCCCTTATGTGTGTCTCCATGTGTTCTCATAAAAACACCAGACATTGGATTTAGGGCCCACCCTAATCCAGTATGACTGACTCTATCTTAACTCATTGCATCTGCAAAGATCCTATTTCCAAATAAAGTCACAGTCTGAGGTTCCGGGTGGACATGAATTTCAGGGGGGCACTATTCAGCCCACTAAAAGAGGGCATGGAGGCAGTCCAAAGAATACAGTGCATTTGAAAAGAATAAAATAGATTCATATGACTGAAACATAGGGGAAAAGAGAGCAGATAGCAAGAATCAAGGCTTGAGCAGAAAGTAGGGCCAATTTTGAAGGTCAGAGGAGCTATGAAAGGATTTTAAGCAGGGAATGTTAGCATGAGATTGGATTGGAGGGAGGTAAGACTAGAGGCAAACACAACAGTTAGCAGGTTTTTGTATTAGAATAGTGGAGAAATGTTCACGGCCTGATCCGAGTCCATGCTAGCTGGGATGGAGAGAAATGGAGGGATTGCAGAAATGTTAAGTGGATGCACAGTTCTTGGGCAGTGTACTTGCTTGGGGTTGGGGACAGAGTGTGTCACTGTGCTGTGAGGGGCCCACTTCACCATGGGCTTCCTTCCCAGCTGGGCTGGTGGATGTGGCATTTTAACAATACCTGAAAGCACCACTTTCAGCCATATGGCTGGTTTGTGGGCGGCTGGGCAGCAACAGTGGGAAACAGACGGGCTGGCCAGCAGGGATGATGAATGAGCACCTCTCCTGAAGCCAAGACTTCCCTTTCAGCCTCAAAACAGAGCCTCCCCCTCCTGCCACCACTGTGTACCCAGAGGTGTGAGGGCCTGAGGCTCTCCTGGCAGTATTTTTGGCCGCATCTACTCATGCAAAGGGAGATAATGGTCAAGGGTAGAGCAGCATCTTTATGTGTTCTATTTTTCCTGCAGTGTCCTTGGTTTGAGCTCCTCTGGGGCAGAATTGAGAAAATGCTCTGTCTTTATAGGATTATTTTACTAAAGGACCACTTGGTCAGATCCTAAGAATCACTTCCAGGGCAAGTGCCATGTGTAGTCTTTGTCTGCTCTGTAGGGCTGGGGGCCACCCCCCATTGAACACTTCATTTGTTTGTGGTTGATGTTTCCTCAGGGTCTGTGCTTTGTGGTGTCCCTAGGGCTCTGCCCGTTCCCCTCCCCCTTTCTGCCACTCTAGTGTACACCTTGGAAGGTGCATAGTTTAGGGCCTGAATGAGACCTGAGAAGTGCTCAGCATCCTTGGTGAGGCCAGCCCTCAGCTCTGACTGTGAGATGGTGGTCTTTTGCCAAGGGGAAGCTCCCCTCTGCCCTCCAAATGCCTGAGGTTTGGAGACCCCAGAGTGCTTAGACATTTGTTCTTCTGAAATCACTACCCGTTTTTGTTTGTTTGTTTGGGGCCTTAAGGACCTTGCTGCAAGGCAAACCCATGTTTGTGTTTCTTACCCACGTTGCTCTGTCCTCCTCTCCATGCCCTTTTTTCTCATTCCCTCTCTGTGGGAATGACCACACTTAGCCTTCTCTCTTTGCCGAGTATCACATTCCCTCCATTTTGGCTTCTGACCTTTCTTTTCTCACTGCTGTCCCTCATTTTCCCCTTCCTGAACAGGTCTTAGGATTTCAATTTGGAACATCAGAACCATTTCTCACCAGCTTTAGCTGGCTTGAAGAAGAGACTCTGCCCCCCGCCTTGGCCAGGTTTTGTGTCCCTCAGCTTGGAACCGAAGGCGGCTTCAGGGTAGCTGGCTGCTAGCTCCAAGACTGCTGAATGGGCTCTGTGCCTTCACCCTGGAAAGGAGATCAGAGTTCAGATTCTTGGCTCTGAAACAATGCTGTCAATGGGGCTCCTGACCCTATGTGAGTTGTGGAAGAAACTGGTTCTGGGAAGGGGAGCTCTCCCTTCTTGGTCTCCTGTATACAGTTCAAGAACTGTTGAAAGGATAAAAGTGCATGATGGATGCGGTTTTTCGAAAACTCTTCCTTTGCCCTCCATCCCAGTACCCCAAACTGGGAACTTCCTTTTTTCGTTAAGTCATTAGAAACAATCACACTTGCTTTGGAACTGTCTCTTGGAGCCTGGGGGGAAGAGGATGATGGGGTGGGATGGGGTGTATGTGTCTCCCTATCTCAGTGTTTAAACTCCACAGTTGTGATAAAATGCCCCTCCAGCACCTCGAGGCCAGGGAACCAACAGAGGGAAGGGCTGATTAGATTTATTTGTTCTGGCTTTGGCCTCTATCCTACGGGCTGCAGAGACCCAGCTGCTGCCAGTCAGGAGCAGATGTGTCCTCTGGCCTAATGGTGAACACTAATGAGCTAAGTCCATGCTAGTTGGGATGGAGAGAAATGGAGGGATTGCAGAAATATTAAGTGGATGCACAGTCCTTGGGCAGTGTCCTTGTTTGGGGTTGGGGACAGAGTGTGTGGAAGCAGCACTGGAATGTGCTGTGCAGATGACTCCTGAAGGCCTGCTTTGGTCTCCTGGTTCCCCAGCCGCAAACATTCTGCTGTCTTCCTTCCTCTTCACTTCTTTTTAGGTCCTTCAGGTGTTTGTCTTAGAACTGATACCACCTCCTTGTTGAGGAAGTCAAATCAGTGGCCCTTTCTCCATAGATTAGGCATTGGGGTAGAGAGTCCCAGCCTTTGGATGGCTTTGCAAGCCTCCTTTATGGAACCCTCCTGAGTGGTGGAGTCCCTTGAGGTGTGCTCCTCTTAACTATTTTTATTCGTGTTATGGTATCATTGTGTCTTATCTAGCAGCATTCATTCCAAGCCTCTAAGCATTACTCAGGTTTTTAAATTTACATGGAGTTGCATCTGTGGACCATGTTTTCTTCATTTATTCATTGATCACATGTGTATTGAGTCTTGTGTTCCAGGAGCCATGCCTGGGAATACTAGAGGTGAATCATTCTGGAGCCTACCCTCAAGGAGATTATAATCGTGTGGTGCAGTAAATAACTCTACATCAAAATGAGTGTGACAAATGCTGGAAAAGAGGCTCCAATAAAGGGCCACAGGAGTTTAGAGAACAAGAGGTGACTTTCAGGAAGAAATATATTCTATGGTTATGAGAGCAGGCCTTTGTTAAAATAGTGGTAGTATGCTCCTAACATGTTTATTATTATCCTTGCTGGCAAAGTAGGGATTGATTCATGCAGTATTTGATGAGCATCATAAGGAATTTGGATATGGGGAAGGGCATTTGTCTTTCTGTCTAACTGGTTAACAGAGATGAGCTGAGTGCTGAGTGTATAACAATCTACCACTGACCCTATGGAGCCACAAGAGGAGGGGACATCAGGGGTCCTACCTGCTTGGGGAGAGATGATTATTTCCTGGGCTTAAAAGACATATTTAAACAAAACAACTAACAAATATGGATAGCTCATAGTCAAGGAATGCCAGTGTTTAGAAGGCGTATGTTCAGGAGAGCTGGGCTGGAATGATACAGTGAATGAAGTCATGCAGAATAGAAAGGGAAGGCGTTTTGAAAGTGACAAGCGGCATGCAGAGGTCAGGAATTCTAAGCCATGGGAAACATGATCCCAGCCCCAAGCAGCTCAGCATCTAATTGGCGATTACACCCTTTCACATAAAACAGATAAGGGGACATAAGGCACTATGGGAAACTCTTCGCTATCTCAGGGCCAACAGGAGTGAAGTGAATCCCCAAACCTGCTCTTCCTCCTGACTTGATTTTCTCAATAGCACCACTGTCTTCTGAGCTACCAAGCCCAAACTTCAGCCTCCTGGGCTCTTCTCTCCTTTTCTGAATTGTCTCCTCACTGGAGAGCCTGTAGAGTCTGCTTCCACAAGATCCTCAGTGTCCATCCAGTTCGTTTAAGTTCCCACTGACACACTCCCAGTTCTGGTCCACAACACTTTGCAAGAGGCTCCTAGTTTGTCTCCACACTTCTTGTTTTTCCCTTTTCCATCCAACACATCCTGACCCAACCATCTGCTGCCATTTGGAGAATGAATTGGAGGCTGAGGGGGTGGAAAGAATGCAGAGAGTCCTGTGAAGAGGATGTTGTAGTTGTCCAGGTGAGAGCCAATGATGGGCTCTGACAGTGGTGGTGGCAGTAGAGATGGAGAGAAGTGCAAAGATATAGAAATGATTATGGGGGCAGAAACAACAGGACCAGGTGATGGTTAAATTGTGAAAGGGTTGGAGGGAGGGAATTTGTGAGACTAGAACCTTCCATGGAGCTGGGTTAAAGGGGGCTGGACCAGGTATAGAAATGCTTAGGGATAGTGCTTAGGGGGAGATCATTTTAGGTTCAAATATGAGGGTTTCCCAGATATCCAAGAAATGTAAATAGAGAATCCCTTATGGGCTGGGGCTAAGGAGAGAGGTTTGACCTAGAGAGCTAAATTTGGGAGCTACTGGCATATAGCATTGATTTAGAACATGATGTTGAGTTTGTACTGGTATATGCAGCTTCCCTAACAAAGGTCTTGGAGGTGGCACGTGTGTGTTTGTTTTATTTTTACTCAGGTTGTGTAAGCTCTGGGACACTGAGTGGTACGAAAGCTGAGCTTCTTGGGAAAAAAAATATCTCCTGTCAGCAAAGGAGAACCCTGTGGCTTCTTTAACCTTTGTCTGTGAAGATAACTGTGGCCCTTGTATTAGTCTGATGGGGAGACAGGTGGTGTGAGCTGTTCTCCTGCTCTCCTAGCTCCAGCATGACCTTGGCTCCCGTTTATGCATCAGTTAAGGGTGTGCCTAACTGGATTGAACCCACAGCAGTACCACCCACCAACCTAGTTGTTATTCCTGCCTCTGACCAGAGTCCTCTTCCAGAAATTCTTTCAACAGACTAAACATATCCAAGTGCTTCACACCTCCCCCAGCTTTGCCTAGCCCACCAAGCCTCATGAAACATATTTGTCCTTTCAAATGAAACAGCAATCTTGGCTTATCTAGATTTGATATCCAAAGATGTCTGTAGCTGAAAATAAAGAAACAAAGGAAATTATCATGACATTAAACTTTTAATGCTGAGACTAATTGTCTAAACAGCCCAGCTCAGGCCCTGCTGTTGCTCCAGGATGATCTGGACCAGATGTGCTGCTGTTCCTCCAGGTCTCCTGGTACATGAACAGGACCTGCTCTGAGCAAGCCCAATTCACATCTGGACAGCACTGTATTTTTGAGCTGCTTTATATTTGTGTAATTATTTGTTTAAAGTCTGTCGCTGCTGTTCTACTCCCCATCTCAATGAGCTCCTTAAGGGAAGGAAACCAGTCTGTCTTCTTTATCACTGTGTTCTCCAGATACAGGACAGAGCTGGCATGTGGTAGGCATTTAGGGTTAAAGAATTACACTCACTCACTAGCCTTTTATCCTGAAGTTTCTTGGTGGGTCTTCTCTACTTCTAGTATTGATAGGTTTGCTGTAAAAAGATCTGACTTCAGCATGTAATGCCTTTACAAAGTTGGTTTTATGAGAACAGCTGGGGCCTTAACATTTGACAAACAGGGGTTTGAATTCAGTTCTGCTCCCCTAATAGTTGTATGACCTTAAGCAAGCTGCTGAACCTCTCTGAGCCTCATTTTCCCCATCTGTAAAATGGGGACAAGTTTCTTCCCTTAGAGAGTTGCTGGGAAGAGCAAATGAGGTCACAAATATAAACATAATGCCTGGCGTACCAGTGAGTGGTGGTTAAAACATAAATATATTTTGAGAGCTTGTCATTATCATTGTTATTTTAGATCAGCAGTTCTAAAAGTTTTTGGTCTCAAGACCCCATTATACTCTTAAAAACTATCAAGTATCCCAAAAAGCCTTTGCTTGAATAACTTGTGTCTATCAATATTGTATTAGGAATTGAAATTGAGAAATTTTAGAAATATTTATTTATTGAGTCATTTAATCCATTGCATGTTAACTATATTTTCCAAAATAAACAAACAAAAATGTGTGAAAGGCAGAAGATGGATGGAGCTGCATCCTCAGGAACTGGTCAGGTCATCAAAGTCTTTATCTATTAGGCCAGAGATGTCTTTTTGTCCTAATTTCTTAGAGGGATTTGATGTAAACCACCTGGTCACTGGTTAGGTTTACGCTGGGGCTTATGTTTTTGAATGGCAAGGGTTTGTTGGGTAACATTTTAAATGACCGCGTACATTGATGACACCAACTTCATCAGTTACCTATAGAAGTTACCTAGCTCTTGGACTTAAGGACTGAGAAAAACAGTTCTGACTTTGTCATTTAATCAGTTTGGATTTTAGTTCCTGTAAGTAAAATGGGGGAGTTTGGTCTTATCTTAACAAATGTCCAGGGATGCAGAGGATTCACTGAGATTATTATTATTTTTTGTAATTCATATTAACTTTCTTCTCACATACTTTAATCATGATAAGCAATACCAGTAACAATTGTTGACATCATAAATTACCCAGAATCTGTGGTGATTGTCTGCAATATTACTGTAGAATTGCTTGTCTGATGATCTGTCCATGTTAATCTCAGCCACATGGTATTATTTAGGCCATGTTTGTATGCATGTGCTTGCCTGCATATGGTGTGGCTGTGCTGAAAAATTGAAGGCAGAGAGAGATGGTCCTGGCAAGTTAGAAAAATGTGAGAACCAAGGAGGAGTGTGAAGCTGGGAAGTGAGGAGCCCTTGCCTTTTTTTCTTTTTAATATTCTCTTCCAGAGATGATTTTTCTTTTTTTCTTTGTTGGAGGTGGGGGGTGGGGGGCAGTGTCTGGGGTATTTCTCTTCTCTGATACTATCTCTACCTAATCTTCTGCTCCAGACTTTTATCCCTTCTCTGTGATCAGTGATCTTGATGCCTTTGTCTTCAATGGATGGCATAAATTGTTCCTGAGTTTATTTGAAATCCTTCTTGGTAATGTGTATATAGGGAGAGATAAATATGGACCACAAAGGCCTCCTATTGCACAGCCTCCTAAATACAGATGAGACATGGTACCTCATCTCTCATCTTCCTTCCTCTCCTAAGCATCATATCAGCTTCTGACTCTTTGTTAGGGATGCATTAGAGGGGTTCATGTTTCTTAAAAGGATGAACCATAGGGCCTCTGTGGGTCTCTTTCAACCCTGAGATACTGTAAGAATCAAATGGATCACTCTTACCACTCCCACTTTGGTCAACACTTTGGCTAAAGGCAATACAAATCTGTGATACTAAATTAACTTCTGTCAAGTATTTATTGAGTCCATACTGTGTGCCAGGCAATGTGTGAAGATCTGAAGATGAATAAAACAGACCTGCTTTGAGGAGCTCGGAGTCCAGTGAGAAGATAAGTCTAGTATTAAAATACAGTGTGATTGATTGGGCCAAGATTGAGTAATAGAGACTGGTTTTACCCTCCTTCCTGAAACACCCCCCCCCCCAAAAAAAAAAAACAGATAAAATATCTGAAACATTGGTTTACAAGATACTGGGTATCAGGCAACGAAGGACGGTGATACTTGAGACAAAAGAAACAAATGAGGATAGCTGTATGATTTCCCCAGGTTGTGGCTGAGGGAAGGGGAACTCAAGCAAAGCCTGGGTAGCTGGAGCTGAGAGTCTAACTAAGGCAGCTAGAGTTCATAGGACAGAGTGTTGAACAAGAGAGGACTGCACAGAGAGATATACAGAGGGCCTCCCTTAATTATTCAGTAGACACTGGTACCACATGTGAATGAAGAAACTGTCCAAGGCCAGGGAAAGAACCATCCAAAAGGATTAGGAAGAACAGTGCTTGTTGCTCACAGAGGGCTGATAATAGTGACTGTTCTACCATCCAGACTTGATTCATGAGGTAGTAGGTAGAGTTCCAAGAAGAGTCGTGCCTAAATAGTGGGGAATAATTAGCTCCAGACTAAGCATAGCTCTAGTCTCACCTAAAAAACCTTAAAAGCAAATCCTATAAAAATCAAACTGTTTACTATTAACTTATATGACTCAAGAATATTTATAGGGATACAGAAATATTCAGCACACAAAAAGTTAAAATTCACGTCTGGCATAAAAAACAAAAATAAAAAGCGACAACCAACCAACCAAACAAACAAACAAAAAATCCAAAAAGCTATTGGTCTTGCAAAGAAGCAGGAAAATATGAGGTATGATGAGAAGAAAAATCAATCAAATATGACCCAAAACTGATGCAGATATTAGAATTTTCAGATGAGGGCATTAAATCAGCTATTATAACTATATTCCATATCTTCAAGAGCTAGATAGAAACATGGAGGATTAAAAATAAAAAAAAATCCAAATCACATTTCTAGAAATGAAAGCCACAATATCTGAGATTAAAAAAAATACACTGGGTGGGATTAAAGGCAGAATTAGCTATTGTAGAAGAAAAGATTAAAGAACTTGAAGACATAGCAATAGAAACTATCTGAAATGAAACACAGAAAAAATTAGACATGAATAGTGCATCAGTGAACTATGGCACAATTTCAGAGGGCTGATATACATGTAATTAGAGTCTTCAAAGGAGAGGAGGGGAAAGGAGACAAAAACAATATTTGAAGGAATAATGGCTGAAAATTTTGCAAACTTGGTGAAACTATGAATTCGTAAATTTGAGAGTCCAACAGTTCCTAAGCACATGAAACATGAAATGTTTCAACACACTTGCCCTCTTGCCTCCATGGTTTCTCATGAGAAACTGGTATTTAATCTAATTGGCACTCCCTTGTCCATAACATGTTGTTTTTCTCTTGCAGCTTTCAGAACTTTCTCCTTGTCCTTTGCATTCAACTGTTTGACTAGTATGTGTCTGGCATATTTCTCTTCAAGTTTATCCTATTTAGTGTTCTCTGGGTTTCATGGACGTGCATATATCATAGCTTTTGCTAAGTTTGGGAAGTTTTCTGTCTTCATTGAATATTTCTTCTGCCCCTTTCTTCTCCTTTTGAGATTCCCATAATGTGTATATGGGTATGATTGAGAGTGTCCCACAGGTCTCTTAGGTTATTTTTGTTTTGTATAATTTTTTGTTTTTGTTTTTGTTCTGCTCCTCAGCCTTACTCATTTAAATTATCTTGTCTTCGAGTTCACTGATTCTTTCTTCTGCCAGCTCCAATCTGCTGTCGAAACCTTCCTGGAAATTTTTCATTTCAGTTATTGTGATCTTCAACTCCAGTAGCTCTGTTTTTTTCCTCTTTAAGATTTATATCTCTTTATTGAGATTATAATATTGTTCAGTCATTGTTTTCCTGACATTTTTTAGTTCTTCTTCTGTATTTGCCTTCATCTCCTTGAGGATATTGAAGATCATTTTTTTTAACGTCTGTTATGTCCTTAGCCTGCTCTTCTTTATGGATGTTTCCTGGATTTTTTCCTCTTCCCTTTGGATGGGCCGACATTTCCTGTTTGTTTGTCTTGTAATCTTTTGTTTCACACTGTACAAACTGGCATGAATGCCCGGCAGAGAACAGGGCAGCTTGTGAACAGACATCCAGCAGCTCTTCTTAGCACACCTTTGGGGTAAAGTGACTATGTCCTTGAGGCAAACATAGCTCCAGGACAGGCCTGTGGAGTGAGGGCAGGGGTGGAGTGTGGCAGACAGATTTCTTGGCTGCTGCTGTACAGTGGGGATGACTCTGAGGTTGAAGGTAGATCAGTCCAGGATCTGAAGTCAGACCTGGATTTGAGACTGAGCTCCATAACTTACAAGTTGTGTGCCCTTGGGAAAAGGCACTTTATCTCTCTGAACTTTGGGTTCTTCATCTAAAAAAATAGAGCCTTTTAAGCTCTATTCAAACTACTCTGCCTATCTCATGGGATTCTAGCAGTCTCAAGGACCTAATAGATGCAGAGGTGCTTTGTAAACCCTCAGACACTCTTAAGTTCTAGTTCCTGTGGGGAACTAGGGGCTCTCTCAAATAACAAAACTCTTTTGAGAAGAAGGCTGCCTTTGTGTAGATACATTGCTGGACTTAATGCTGTTGGAGCCAAAGATGGCTGTGGCTAGGCATGGTCTTTACCTGATGGTGGAGTGAAGCTGTTTGAGGATTCTGTCCTTTTTGAGGGTAATCTATGCATACCTGCATGTACCTAATGATATGACATTTTCTCTGTCCTCTCTTTGCTGCTCCCCCATTCTTTTTCTGTCCATGCCTCTCCGTAGATCTGCCCTAGGCATCTGTAGGCACAGCTTACATCTATTATTGGCTACAGAATTGAAGAGTATGATGAATCATTGTCTTGAGTAGGGACTGGGAGGAGGCTTGCATCAGACCAGCTCTAACCTGGGCCCTTGGTTTAAACATCTATGTTTCATCCTTTGATGAACCTTGTTTAGTCACTTATCAGTGCAATATTATTTCTATTTCTATTGAACTCCTTGCAGTTTAAACTTTGTACTAGGTTCTTTCTGTTTCCTTTTCCTGAATAATACAACCTCCATGAAGCTAGCTTGGTATTGAAGAAGCCAGGCTTCCCAAGACTAAGTATTAATAATCTTGTGAATTTACATAGCCCCGCTTTTACACATTACAAAGCCTTTCACTTGACTCTACTTAATCCTCTCAACAACACTATGAACTATGTAATATTGTTTATGTGTACTTTAGCATCAGGATAGCTAGGATGCAAAGAGATTAAGCAACTTGCTCAAGGTCACAAAGCTGGTAAGTAATAGAATCAGGATTAAAATATGGTTTCTGTTTCTAGAATCCTGGTGCCATCCTGTAGGGGACATGAAGCAGATTGTGCCTTGTCCATGAAGAAGGTCAACAACTATAAAGATCCGTACTTTGTGTTGTTGCTCAAGTGCTGAAAGTGGGTTAATATAAAAACTCCTCACTCCCAGATCTGGTCTGGATCCTCTGGGATCAAGAACCAACATGCATGAGACAGGATGACTAGGTTAGCCTCACACAGGGTGACCAGGAAAGAAGAGCTTTTCTCTGTCAAAAGCAAATCTCCTGTGGCATCCTTTGTCTTAATTAGCACAAATTCACCGTTCTAAGGGGCTGAACTCATTCATGTTCATTCTTCTGAAAAGGCCTAGACCTCCAACTGAAAGTTTTAAAAAATGCTCCTTCCTCCCAACATCACACCTTTTGCTTGTTTCTGGTCTATTGGATTTTTAATTTAGGAAAATAATTAGGTGACTTCATTTTTAAGGGCAGGATTTATTCGTTATAACTCTCACCACTGCTGCAGCTTATTAGTCATTCTTCCATAATGCATCCCTGATAAATGCTGGTGGCTGCATGCTTCACAGTCTTTTTCACAGTTTTTATGTTTTACTGGGTATTAATGACTCCATTTTGCAGAGTGATAATGTGGTGAAGCTTTTTCTTCTCAGGGCTGAAAAGGCTTAGAGATTCTGCCTGATGTGGCTTCTAATTGGGATGGAATTTAGATGCAAGCATTGATTTCTCCTTTCCAAACAAAGAGAACACCTCAGCAATCCTTCAGCAAGCACAATCAGCCTGAAAAGGGAATGATTTTTTCCTCCTACTCCTCATCTTCCTGGTGTTTGTGTTTTCTTCCCCCTCTAGGCTGCTCACAAGTACACTGAAAGCTTCTCTGACTCGTAACACAGGAGCCAGCAACTTCCTTTCTGATTTTGAAAGTTCCATGCTTTGCGGTAACAGGGGGACCAGTGGTTTTGCCATTTGAGCCTGTTCTGATATCTGCAAGCCTAGTTTGGAGCACTTTAGATTCTTGTGGGCTGTTTTCCACTTAGAATCTTGGGAAGGAGGTTAGGTGTGGCCTGTGAGTGGTGTGTACATAAGTTCCCATCTTCTCTTTCGATCTTTGTCTCTTCATGCCGTAATACTAAAGTAGGGCAAGATGATTCTTTCCTGAGCTTTCTCTGAACCTATCCTGAGGTTCTCTCCTCTCTCAATAGGAATTTAACTCCTTTCTATTCCTAGATGGGAATGGGCCTTATACAGTCACCATTTTGTAGCCCATGACTACACATGTCTATGGAAACCACCTCTTTGGGGCACCTCTTTTGAACAATATCTAAAGTAGTTGTTTTATATGGAAAACTTCATGAAGTCTAAAGATGGCCAACATTTTGAAATAATTGAGTACAATATTGAATTCATATGCCAAGTTTATAATTCAGGAAGAGAATTAAGTAACTTCATTTTTTATGTATTTAATTTCTTTGCATTTGTATGTTTGGCTTACATTGTTAATAACAGGAGAAATATTATCATTCATTCATTCATTCATTCAGTAAGTACCACCTGTGTGCCTGTCAGATTCTTACTGGAAATACAATTATGAGCAAGTCAGACAAGGTCTCTACCATCCTAGGCTTGTGGTCAAGTAGAGAAAACAGAAAATTGAATAATAACTATTCCCAGTGGTAAGGGGCTATTATTACACAGGGCCTAGATATCTTTTATGTCTTCCTCAGAGGGTAATGCAGTACTTAGGAGCTGTTCAGTTATTTGTAAAATAAATGGATTAAATAATTTGTATGGAACAATGCAATGAGAAAATAGGAGCAGCTTTCGGGGAGAACTTTTAGATGGCGATGGGATTCTCTCATTGTCAATTCTGTTGCTGATGAAGCTGGTGGACCCTGATGCAAGTTTTGTAAATGGAATCTTGGGAAGGAATTTTCCTTCAAGGTGGAGAAAATGCATCCCTGGACTGCTAGGTAAAGGCTTTGATGACCTGCCCAGTTCCTAAGGATGCAGCTCCATTCATGTTCCACCATGGGAGCTAGGATTCAGGGCTATTTTCCTTGCTGATTTATATATCAAGCCCTCCTTGTGAGACTGCATTTGTACCTGCTTCGGACTCCTGCAGTCCCATCTTCCATGCTCACCTCATGTCCCTGCCCTTCTCCTTTTTTGTCTTCCTCTTAGAAATGTTGACATCAGTTACACCTCTAACCAGGAACAACATAGCAAAATTTCTAGAAAACAGATTTCTACCTCCAATAGCAAATAGCACTTTCTGCAAGTCATTTATCCTGATTGGTGAACTGTGGAAATCAGGCCTTGTGGAGGAGTCTTTACTTTTTTTAAAATTCTGGGAAAAAGCTGCTTCCTATATATTGACTTAGATTTCCCTCAAGAAAGAGGAATCACCAAATTACCTATGAGTGCATTGTCTCTGAGATTGAAAGCTAGGGTTAAAGCTGGTGAAGGAGGTGTGGAGAGGGTAAGTTGATGCACTTAATCCATTGTGAGTTGATTTTTACTTTGACCCAATGAGGGCAGAGCAAATTATACCTTGTGCTGGTTTGAATGTATTATGTCCCTCCAAACGCCATTATCTTTGATGTAATCTTGTGTGGGCAGACCTATCAGTGTTAATTAGTTTGTAATTCTTTGAGTGTTTCCATGGAATGTGCCCCACCCAACTATGGGTGATGACTCTGGATAATTTCCATGGAGGTGTTGGCCTGCCCATTCAGGGTGGGCCTTGATCAGTGGAGCCATATAAATGAGCTGACAAACAGAAGGAACTCAGTGCAGCTGTGACTAACCTTTTGAAGAGGAGCTACAGCCAAGAGGGACACTTTGAAGAAAGCACAGGAGCTGCAGATGAGAGACAGTTTGAAGATGGCCATTGAAAGTAGACTCTTGCTCTGGAGAAGCTGAGAGAGGACAAATATCCCAAGTGCAACTAAGAATGACGTTTTTGAGGAACTGCAGCCTAGAAAGCCATATTGAAACGCAGTCTGGGAGCAAGCAGAAGCCAGCCACCTGCCTTCCCAGCTAACAGAGGTTTTCTAGATACCTTTGGCCATCCTCCAGTGAAGGTATTCAATTGCTGATGCCTTACCTTGGTCACTTTATGGCCTTAAGACTGTAACTGTGTAACCAAATAAACCCCCTTTATAAAAGCCAATCTATTTATGGTATTTTGCATAACGACAGCATTGGCAAACCGGAACACTGGGAAATACTCTTATTTGTCACTGTCAGTGTCTTCTGCTTTAAATACTATTTCATCTGATGTTAATACTGTTAGGCTAGTTTCCTAGCTTTCTTACAGTTAGTATTAGGCTGGTAGACTAATATTAGTGATGGTAGCACATCACTTTACGTTCAACTTTTTATTCTTTAAGGGTATCTCTTGTAAACGACATATAGCTGGACTTTATTTTTTATTTTGAAGGTAAAAGGATGACATCATCATTTTAATCAGTGATTGTAATATATTTATGTTTTATATTATTGATTTGTTTACTCATTTCTGCCAACTCAGTATGTTTTATATTTCACTTATTTATTTACCCAAATATTTCTTTTCATGCTTTTTTCTCCCTCCCTCCTCTCTGCCTGGCTTCTATGTTTCATACTGATGTTGCCTGAAATTTTAATTGTAGATTGTTATAGAAAATACTCATTTGGATAAGAATCTTACTGTAGCCTTTCTTTGCTATTGGAAAACAAAAATAAGCATCTGTTCCTACCCACATGACTTTAGGGCAGCTCTGATTTGACTGATGCAAGCTGGGCCTACCCGGATTTTCCTCCAAGCTTTAGGTTGGGTCTAGGTCTCCTCCACATGTATCTCATCCTCCTTGAATCGGTGGCATGTTCTTCTTATGGCAAAAGGCAGAGGCACAAGAGGGAATCCCCAACTATGCAAGCATATTTCAAGCTTTCTTTCATGGTACACTTTCTAACATCCCATTGTTCAAAGAAAGTCACATCATCAAGTCCAAAGTCGAGAAGCAGGGGAGTATATTGTACCTTCCATGAGGCATTGCGAAGGTATGGATGATAATATTGCTCAAGAGAATGAAGTAAGACCAACAATTCAATCTACCACAGGTAGATTGTAAAGAAGGATAGGAAGTGAAAAAGGATAGTTCAGTGGTACTGGTAGCTGAGAAGTTAGGGAATGAGCAGTTCTTTCAAAAACTGCCAAAAACAAAAAAAAAACAAAAAAAACCAACCCAAAGATTAACAAGTCTTTTAAAAGTCCACTTAATGTGTGTGGCTTAGAGGTCACTGATGATTTTGAGAGAAGATTAAAGTGTTAGGGATACAATCTGGTTTAAAGGGTGTTGGGAATAAAGTGAGCAGAAGAGTCAGGACAAGCCATGTTTATGAAGAGCTGGGAAAGGGAAGAGAGGAACATACTCCTTTTATTTTGCAAAATAGGGAAGTATTGGGAATGTTTAGAAGAAGGAGTGAAGAGAGATTGAAACTGCTTGAGTGATCAATTGTAATCCTTGCGTCAGGCAGTGGGATGGTATACAGAGTGCATGGAAGGGCTAGCTTTAATCATCATCATCATCATCATCGTAGCTGCCATTTGTTAACATTTAGTATGATCCAGCACTATGTAAAGTACTTTACAAAGATTATCTTCCTTAATCCTTAAAATAACCCTAAGAGATAAACATATTGTATTATCCCTACTCCACACAAATATGGAAACAGGCTTAAAGGGATTAAGTAAATTGTCCAGGACTACCCAGTTTATAAATGGCAGAGCTGGTACTAGAATCCAAAGGCAGCACTATTCATCCTAAGGAATGATGGCTGTGGTGGTTGAAGTGCAGATGATTATGTTCTCTCACGCCTAATAGTCTCACAACTATGAACTATGTTGGTCTGTGTAGGGAGAGAAAAGGCAAATACAGCAGAAATAATATTTAAGTATCATTTAGGGCCAGGGTGATCTTAGAAATGGGCCAATTCTCATCCCTTTCTGTCAGGAATCTTCATCTTGATAACAGATGCTAAGAAGGAGGAGGAACTAAGATACAAGGCTTGACAACTCCACTAATGAGTTATGACTAGAAAGGTTCTGGGACCAGGATAAGAACACTGGGGAAAAGCTACTTGACTAACAGAGGCTGACGCTGTTAGCAGAGACATAAGTGTGTTTAAAGTGAGGGTTAGGGGAGGGCAGCTGCATAACACTGCTCACGATGGGAAAGCAGGAGCTGAGAATCTTAGCTGGGGAAGCACCCTGTGCTTTCTCACCTCAAGGTGTTCTGGGCTTAGAAAAAAACATCTGACCTAAATCAAATCTTGGCTCTTCCATGCCAAAGAGACAGTAGTACTATGCCAGGGGTGGGGTGTGGGGTGGCGTAGGAGGAGAGGCAACACTGGGTCTTTTCATTGCATTGAAATGGCATCAGTTACTTCTACTTCCAGATATGAGAGAGCAACGAGGACTGTACTTGCTCTTCTCCTGTAAACAATTAGAAAACCAGAAAAAAATCTATGAAACAACTGTTTTCAGACATTAGAAAATCGACAATGCATGTCTGTTTGTCTGTTTGTATGTATGTATTCTGTGATGCATCTTAGAGAAGGGAAACAAATTAGGTAGCTTTCCTCATTGATAGATATTGGAATTTGGAGAGGCTGAGGTGACTGGAATGAGCAGGAAACAATACTGGAGAGGGAGGACCCAAGCAGAGAAAATGCTCAGGAATCTGTACCAAAGTCCTCTTGCATTTCCTGCTGAGTACTAAGCTTCACATTTGTAGGGTGAAATTGCTTAAGACACATAGGGCTGGTAGAAGTTTGAGTTCTGACCAGTCAGAATGGAGGATCCAGCATTCGATTCAAATTACTAGATGTTGTGGTTTGAAGCTGTATGCCTGAAAAGCATTTTCTTAAAGCTAATCCATTCCTGTTTGTATGGACCCATTTCAAATAGAATCTTTTGGTGAATAGGATCTTAAGTTGAGACGTGACCCATCTCTTTCAGGGTGGTTCTTAATCCTCTTACTGGGGTCCCTTATAAGAGAATAAAAGAGAGAAGACAAAATAAAGCCCCAGAGAAGCTAAGAGAAACAGAAGCTAAAAGAGAGAAACATTCAGAAGCTCAAAGAGGAAGCCACTAAAGCCACAAGTTGGAAGCAGTGAAACCCGGGAGAGAAAGGAGACACCAGCATATATTGCCATGTACCTTCTCATGTGACAGAGGAGTCCTGGATAGCCAGCACCTTTCTTCAGGAAGAAGGTATCTCCCTGACGATGCCTTAATTTGGACATTTTCATGGCCCCAGAATTGTAAACTTGTAAGTTAATAAATCCCTATTGTAAAAGCCAACCCATTTCTGGTATATTGCATTGTGTCAGCTTTAGCAAACTAAAACAATAGACATGGGGAAAAAAAAGGAAGAAAGGAAAAACAAGAAAATGTGATCTATAACTAGGAAAAAGAAAAACAACCAGTTATCAAAACAGACCTGAAATGACAGAGATGACAGAATTAACAAACAAGGCCTTTAAAAAAGCTATTATATATATGCATGTAGATATTTTCCAAAGAGCATTGAGAACTTGTCCAAACAAAAACCTGTAGATTAATGTTCATGGTATATCCATGCAATGGAATACAACTCAGCAATAAAAAGCAATGAACTAGAGAGACACATAACAACATGGTGGAATCTCAAATATATTATGCTGAGTTTAAATAATCCAGATCTAAAATATTGTATCCTGTAATATTTCATTTATATGAAATTGTAGAAAATTATATGAAATATAGAAATGGCAAAAGTAACCTATAATGACATAAAGCAGGTCAGTGGTTGCCTGGGACTGCAAAGAGGCATGAGAGAATTCTTTGAAGTAAGAAAAATGTACTAAATCTTGATTATGTTGGTGGTTACATTTGTCAGAACTCATCAAGTATGCATTTCAAATGGGTACATGTTTTTCATATGTAAATTATACTTCAGTAAAGTTTAAAAAAAGAAAAAAAGCAGTATTATCTAGCTGCTTGTAGAGCTATTTAGACATACAGCCCCATATGCCAGGCTGAAGCAGACCACCTGTGGGGGTTCATTCTATTCTTAACATTGCCCAGGTTTTATATATATTTGTTGTGGGTACATATATACATACACAGCTTTGAGATATAATTCATATACCACACAATTCACCCATTTAAAATCTGCAATTCACTGGTGTTTAGTATATTCTATGAATTGTTCAACCATTACCACTATCAATGTTAGAACATTTTCATAACCCCAAAAAGAAACACTATACTAATTTGCAGTCACTTTCCATTTCCCCCAAAACCCCTAGCCTTAGCCAACTGCTAATCTACTTTCTGTCTTAATAGATTTTCCTATTTTAGACATTTCATATAAATAGAATCATATACTATATGGTCTTTTGTGACTGAGGTTTTTTTTGTTTTGTTTTGTTTTTACTTAGAATAATGTTTTCAACATTCATCCATGTAGCATATATCAGTATTTCATTTCTTTTTATTACCAAATAATATTACATTGTATGGATTTACCACATTTTATTTATTTACTCATAATTTGATGGACATTCAAGTTGTTTCCACAGTTTTGGCCATTATGAATAATGGTGCTATGAATATTTGTGTACAAGTTTTTGTGTGGACATGTTTTTTATTCTCTTGGGTACATATACATAGTAGTGGAATGACTGGATCGTATCGTAAATCCATGTTTAAAGTTTTGAGGAGCTGCAAAACTATTTTCCAAAGTGGCTGTACCATTTTACATTCCCCCCAGCATTGTTTGAGGGTTCCAGTGTTTCCCTACCTTCATCAACACTTATCTTTTTTATTATAACCATCCTAGTAAATGTATGGTGATATTTTGTGGTTTTGATTTGCATTTCTCTGATGACTAATGATGTTGAGCATGTCTTTATTAGCCATTTGTATATATTTTCATTTTTTTCTTAGCCGTTTGTATATCTTCTTTGGGCAACTGTCTATTCAAATCATGATCCCATTTTTAAAGTGGTTATTTGTCTGTTTATTATTGAGTTGTAAGGGTTCTTTATATATTCTTAATACAAGTCCCTCATCAGATGTATGATTTGCAGATAATTGCTTCCTTTCTGTGTATTGTTTTTTAACTTGATAATATTGTTTGTAACACAAAAGTTTTAAGTTTTCATGTAGTCCAATTTTTCTATTTTTTTCTTGCCACTTGTGCCTTTGGTGTCATAACCAAGAAGGCTTTCCCTAACTCAAAGTCACCAAGATTTACTCCTATATTTTGTAAGAGTTTTATAATTTTATCTCTTATGTTAAGTTCTATGATACATTTTGAGTTACTTTTTATATATGGTGTGAAGAAGGAGTCCAGCTTCATTCTTTTGCATGTGGATATCCATTTGTCCTAGCACCATTTTTTTTATTCATTTTATTGAGATATATTCACATACCATGCAGTCATACAAAATGAAGTATACATTCAATTGTTCACAGTACCACCACATAGTTGTGTATTCATCACCAAAATCAATCCCTGACACCTTCATTACCACACACACAAAAATAACAAGAATAAAAATTAAAGTGAAAAAGAGCAATTAAAGTAAAAAAGAACACTGAATGCCTTTTTTTGTTTGTTTGTTTTTTCCCTTCCCCCATTTTTCTATTCTTCCATCCATAAACTAGACAAAGGGGAATGTGGTCCATATGGCTTTCCCGATCCCATTGTCACTCCTCATAAGCTACATTTTTATACAATCGTCTTCAAGATTCATGGGTTCTGGGTTGTAGTTTGATAGTTCCAGGTATTTACTGCTAGCTACTCCAATTCACTAGAACTTAAAAAGGGTTGTTTATATTGTGTGTAAGAGTGCCCACCAGAGTGATCTCTCGGCTCCTTTTGCAATCTCTCTGCCACTGAAGCTTATTTCATTTCCTTTCACATCCCCCTTTTGGTCAAGAAGATGTTCTCCATCCAACGATGCTGGGTCTAGATTCCTCCTAAGGAGTCATATTCCACGTTGCCAGGGAGATTCACTCCCCTGGGTGTCAGATCCCACATAGGGGGGAAAGCAGTGATTTCACCCGCCAAGTTGGCTTAGCTAGAGTGAGGGCCACATCTGAGCAACAAAGAGGCATTCAGGAGGAGGCTCTTAGGCACCATTATAGGGGGGCCTAGCCTCTCCTTTGCAGCAACAGTCTTCCCAAGGGCAAGTCCTGTGGTAGAGGGCTCAACCCATCAAACCACCAGTCCCCTATGTCTGTGAGCACATCAGCAACCATTGAGACTAGCACCATTTTTGAAAGGACTATTATTTCACCGTTGAATTGTCTTGACATATATGTATTTATTTGTAACTAAAGCTGGCCTTTAACATATTTTTGACTCATATTAATCTATCCATTGATCAGCTGTCCGAGATAGAGAGTGACAATAAGGGCCAGATGTGGAATTTATCTGATCCCATTTGATTGTGCTTTGCATCATAGTTTAGGCTACGTTTAAAAACACACACACACAAGAAAGCAAAACATCTGTTTTAAGGGGTTGGAGGGAAAGTGGGGAAGGGGTTTTGATCCGCTTTGAAAAACAGAGATTCTGGGCTGTGTCTTAACTACTCCCTCTCTGAGATGTGTGATTAGTTGGAGGGGGACAGCAGGGTTGCCCCTACTTCCAGCTTCATACCGTTTTCCACAGTCTTTCTTTGTCACTTGGAATGCATTTATTATCAAAAGAAATAGCATTGATTATTTACAAGGCTTAGCTGCAGCATTGTGTATACGTTATGTACATTTAGGCATCAGATGAACAATTTCTGATGAATAAAAGGCTGCCCTTTTCTTTCCTTGTCCACAGTGTTATAGAACCCAAGATCTTTTTCAGAAAAGACCATGAGCTTTGGGTTTGAATAAGTTAACAGATTTAGGTCTTGTTTGACTTGGTTTCTTCATGTACAAAATGGGCTAATGATAGGCTACCTTGCAGTGTTATAACAAGGGCTAAATTAATGGGCCATCATATGAAAATACTTGGTCCATACCAGGCACATAGGAGACACAGTTCTGCATTTGCTTAGCTGTTGACAAAAGGGACAGATTGTATATTTCAAAGATGGCTTCAACATTATCTCCTATCCCATGCTCTTTTTAAAATGTGACTTTGACACCTGTTCTCTATCTGTGAATCAGGGCAGCCTTGTGACTATAGCAGAGGTGAGATTTTAAGATTTTTAAGGCTCAGTCATAAAAGGCCATACAGCTTCTGCCTGGTTCACCTGGGACACTTACTCTTAGAACCCAGCTACCACACTGAAGAAACCCAAAGAGCCATTCAGGGAGGGCATGTGTAGGGTACCAGCTTACAGCCTTAGCTGAGGTTCTAACTGACAGCCAGGGTCAATCACCAGATATGTGAGTAAACAAGCCTACAGATGATTCCAATTTCCAGGAGTCAAGGCACTCCCAGTCTTTGACTCTTCCCAGCTGAGGCTCCAGATATTAAGAAGCAGAGACAAGTCATCCCTGCTGTGCCTTTTCCAAATTACTAATGCACAGAATCTGTGAACATAATAAAATGTTCTTTAAAACTGCTAAGTGTAAGGTGATCTGTTCTGCAGCAAGAGTAATGAGAACACCCTCACCCACCTGACTATTGTTGCCCGACTACTTCCACAGGACAGTAAAAGGATTGGGCACCAAAGCAGCAGCCTAAAACCCTAATGTTACCATCTTTTGAGTGGTTACTGTGTGTCCTGGCGGCCACCCAGTGTTTTGCATGAAGTTAATTCTCACAACGGCACAGGAAGCTATTTTCCTCCTTCTTTCTTTTCTTCTCCTATTCCTACTTCTGTTTTTCTTAGTGGAGAGGAGGAATTTGGTGTTAATCTCTTACTGTTCTTGAAGGGACATGGGAGGAGGGCCTAGAGCTACATGATGGACCCCAGACCTATGGCACCTTGAGTTCCCCACTCCTGAGTGGTACCTGGTCCCCCACCTTCTCACTACCTTGCCTATGCTGTCACACGGAGCGGACAGAGAGGCCATTCTGAGGTTATAGCTGGCTCAGCAGTGAAGGTAGCCACTCTGCTGTCAGGCTGAGGGAAGCCCACACCAGCACCATCTCTTGTATGTCATAGACATGTGGGAGCAGTCTGAGCTGGAATCAAAGGGGACCTAGCCAAATGCTGTGTTTCTTACAAATTAATTCCACTCCTTAACAAGTAACTCATGAGGCTTTCTGGAATGTGCTGTTTCATCCTACAGTGTTTCAATCAGAGCCTATCCTCGCATCTCTGGTCAGTAGTTTCTTCAGTTGCCATCTCCTGAGAAGGGTACATGTATTTGTGCTACCCTGAGCTTCAAAAACCACAATCTGTAGGCAGTTAGGATGGCAAGGGAGAGGCCTGGCTAATGGGTCAACTCTCAGAGTTCCAGACCATTTCACATAAAGCACCTAAAGTCCTGAATCAGGGAGTGAGCACATTTAGTATAGAGACTAGAACTGAGAAGGGGGAGACCCAGTTTAACTCCTGGCTGCCTCCCTTTCTGTGGGAACACTGATAAGGCTCAGCTCCTCGGGCCTCAGCAGCTGGCTTTCCCTACTCACCTAATGGGAATTGTGAGGAGCAGGCTTGAGAAACAAAATGTAATACCGATGATGGGGGTCCCATTCAGATCTCTCATACAAACATGGAAACATTCTATAAAAGCTGTATCTTGTAAGCTCTGCTTGACATGTTATTTACCATTATCAAGGAGGAAACCAGTTTTAGGTAGGTCAGTCCCCAGCTCAGAAATTTCTGATGACTCCTTGTTATCCAAACTCCTGATCCTGTAGTTTAATGTTTTGTTAAATCTGCCCCAACCATCTTTACAGATTGCAACCTGCTGGTGGTTGGCTTTGGATAAAGCACCTGCCTTTTCTGGGCCTGGGTTTTGTGTTTTGTAAAATGAGGGGCCAGCCTAGATGGGCTTGAAATTTTCAGAACTGAAAGGATTCTTAGATTCTACTGATTTTCCTTCTGTCTCCCCCAGTTGCCTCCCATTGTACAGAGCAATTGCTCAGACCATAAATACTAAGTGGTGGAATCCTTTCCCCACTTCAGACCCCACTCCCATTTTAGGAATTGATAGGCTGTCCTGGTAAATCAGACCAGGCTTCTCTGCCCCTCAGCAGGTCTGAATTTAGAATTTCCTCTCTTGGAAGCTCTCCATGGATTTAAGGAAGTTCTCCTGGATATTCATTCCTTGTGTGGAATATGAGATTCTGTCCTCTTCGTGAAATTTCCAACTAAAGTTCTCAAAGCCTAATTCAACACCATGCCCTGAAGTTCATTCTCTTGCTTTCACAGCAGGGCAGATTCCAGGTAGCATTTGCATTCTTGCCAGATACTCCACTGGCTTGAGAGTCTGTAGGGATGTAAAGCTTTTGGGGTTCAGTCAAACAGCAGTGAGGTGAGGACTCACAGGCTGGGATAAAGACCCCTCCTCTGTTCCTTGAACATTTCTCTAATGTTGTCCTTCCTAAATCGGCAAGTATTGGGTCTTATTTATAGTTGTATGGCCAGCATCTCACACAGTATCTGTCACTTAAGTGGATGCTCAGTGGTTGTTGTGAGTAAAGCAAGAAGGAATGCTCATCAATCCTGTCTCTATTCAAAATATCAAGGCAAACTTGATCTTCAGGCTCAGAACTCTGGGTGGTAAACTTGGTTTTGACCAAAGTTCTTGCCTGGCATAAACAAAGTAGGCATCCACCTTTATGGAATGATTTCTTGAGTAAGTGAATAAGGTGTCAGCCCCCCACATTTACTCCCTTCTCCTGCTCCCAGTTGCTTGAAATTACTTTATGGGGGCAAAGCCTTTCTTTATGAAATGTGTTACATGTAGTTACTGGTGTAAATGGTAACCTATTGACCCAAATGTACTGGAAGCTAATCCTTCTCAGACTTTAAAGTACCTACAGATCACCAGGGGACCTTATTAATGGGCAGATTCTAATGCTGCAGGTCTGGAGTGGGGCTCATGGTTCTGCTTTTCTTACCACTTCCCGGGTGATGCTGCTGCTCCTGGTCTGTGGACCACACTTTAAATGAAAGGCTCTAAGCCAGGGCTTCTCAAATGAGACTGCATCCAAATGATCCCTCCATTAAAAAGTTTAAATTCAAGATCTCCCTTATAGACCTTACTACTCACCAGAGTAAACACCAGGCATGAATCTTTTTTAAAAGCTCCACCTAGGATTCTGATGTGCTCTCCTAGGTAAGAACCATTCCCAAGAGCAGTATCTCTTGGTGGGAAATTCCAACACAAGGACAGGATGAGGAGGAATGGTCTGGGGATTACTGCAAAGGCTTGAAAAGAGAAAAGTTAGAATTCTAGGGTGACAGAGTGTCCGAGTGAGTGATTTGCCCAAATGGCTATGCAAAGAGAGGAAAAGGCTATGCAAAGGTCCTTGCCTCTGTCTGCATTCAGTCTTCAGTATTTCATCCTGTTAGGCTCTCTCATTACCTCACCTCATAGGTAGGCTGCCCTAGATGTCAGTGTTGGAAACAGATGTGGAAAGGATGTGGGAAGGAACAGCAGAAATCTTTCCTGAATGTCCATTCCAAGAGCAAAGAAGCGATAGACTTTCTAGTTCTTTCCAGGCAGTGTTTATAGCTCTCCTGGGGAGGATGGGAATAGGCAATTGGGCAGGCACTCCTTTGTGAGAGCTGCATGAAACATCCCTCATAGCAAGCCTCTCCAGTAAGGAGGAATGTTTTAAAGGTTCTTTGTGATGGGGGTGAAGTGACAGGTGGACGAAGAGGCAAAGATGACTGTGGACTGTCAGCATCATTGCCTGGGGCATGAGATAACCTGCCAACCTTGTGATATATTGGATTAAGATTAAGCCTGATTTCTTTTAAGGTTTTGAAGTTATTCTCACTAAAGTTCAAGTGCTGGCAGGTGAAATGAATAACTGCATGGAGAAAGTACTAAGGGGAAAAGTGTAATACTACAGGGCCTTGCCCCCTAGACCTTGTATGAAAGTATCACCAGCATTCTCAGTTGAGTCATGAGGCTCAGGTACAGAAAAAGAGCAGGTGAGTGAGGAGGGCTGGGGACCCTGAATATTCCATTAGGCCTCTGTGCCTACTGGGACTGGGCTTGGCTCTCCATAACCCAGGCAAGTGTTTGATCCATGGTGCTATTGGAGCAGATTCGAGCTCTCTGGCTAAACAATATTCTTGATAATCTCACGTGCTATGTTTAATTCCCAGTCCATAAAAAAAAAGAGAGTATAGTCAAGGCCACATTCTTAAAACTTGACAGACATCTGGATCCTGGACTTCCTCTTCTCCCCAGGTGATGCCTGAAGCCTTGACTACAATGCTCAAGCTTTTGGTGGAGCCATTGGCCAGGGGGAGTAATATTTTGGGGGAAAACACAGCTCTGTGTAGAAGCTCACAGTAGATAATGAGGGATATAAGAAAGCCTGGATTCATGTCTCTTTTCTCTTAAAATATTTTCTTTAGAAAGTGTACAAGAGTCAAAGTCTTTCTCACGCTCTAGCAATTTCCAGCTCCTCTGATTATAGTTCCTTCCTCTGGCTCCCAGTGAGTGCTTTTGCCTATTGCTGGTGATGTCATTGGCCTGGGCTGTGAACCAGTTTGGAGGTGGATAAAACTGATGTTCTTGGGTAGAGGCTTCCAGAATGGTCCTATACTGGTACCCTTAACCTACTTCTCTGTCCCTAAACATTCGTATCCAGATGGAAGGGGAAAGAAATTGCAAAGGGTAGGCTGAGGGATGAGCCTTGGCATTTTTAGCATCAGCAAAAAATCTATTGTCTGAGTCACCGTCTTTTTTCCTAAGGCTAAGACAGTTGCCTGATTCCTTGTAGCCATAAGCGCATAGGCTGGATGTACCTTGATGGGCCAGCCCCAAGAGGATGATACACTCAGTTGTCACTAATTGTGACAGGCAGACAGCCACCATTTGCCAACCTAGACTCTGGACCTTCCCAGACATAAGCTTTGCCATATTCCTTCTCATTCCACTCTTAGGAGATGTTCACACAGTCACCATGGGTAAAGGTTGGACCTGTAGATCCAGGCTTGGAAGTTTGTGGCTCTGCTTATGGATTATCTGGTTCCCTTTCCTTTTCCATTTTCTTGTTTTTGACTATAGTGGAATCATGCGTCAATCATTCTTCCGCCTCTTGGACTAGCTGAATCATCTGAAGCAAGCCATTTTCTGATCTTCAGTTTCCTCATCTGTAAACTGAAAAGACCTGCCTTCCATTTCTGTTATTCTGTGAAATGAAGTATAAAATTTTCCATGATGTATTAATAATACATTGAAATTGGGAGGAGGAATCCATTATTATATTGTTTAAAATAATGTTTGTGGATTTTAAGTAACTGTGTGGATTCCAAATATAAAGGCTCCTTTCTTCTGTTTTGTGTTTTTTTTTTTTTTTAAATTGATCATTTTTTGAATTTTTCCTACTTAACATAGAATCATAGATATGAGGGGACAGCATGTGTCTGGAATATCATGATTTTTTATCCTTGGTTATTTCATCAGTGTTGTAAAATTCATCAAGATGATCAAACACAGTATACCAATATGTGAGACTTTGGCCTCATGTTTTCCTTAGATAGATCCTTTAACCTGCTAGGGATATTTAAAATCCCACCTGATTCAGACTTTTCAGTCTCCTAGCAGAAGAATTGATGCTAGACAAAGAATTCATAATAGGCAAAAGAAAATCAGACAGACTTTAGTCAGGGTAGTTTGAGCCTATAGGCAGATTTTAGACAGAGGTTTTGATCAGAACGACAGGTGTGCCAGTGTGAATGTATTATGTCCCCCAAAATGCCATTATCTTTGATGCAATCTTATGTGGGCAGATGTATTAGTGTTGATTAGATTGTAATTCTTGGAGTGTTCCCATGGAGATGCCACCCACCCAACTGTAGGTGATAACTCTGATTAGATAATTTCCATGGCGATGTGGCCCCACCCATTCAGCATAGGGCTTGATTAGTTTACTAGAGCACTATATAAGCTCAGACAGAAGGAGCAAGCTTGCTACAGCCAAGAGGGACATTTTGAAGAATGCACAAGAGCTGAGAGAGGAGCTGCAGCTTACAGAGACATTTTGGAGACAGCCTTTGAAAGCAGACTTTTGCTCTGGAGAAGCTAAGAGAGGACAAATGCCCCAAGAGCAACTAAGAGTGACATTTTTGAGGAGCTGAAGCCTAGAGAGGAACGTCCTGGGGGAAAGCCATTTTGAAACTGGAACTTTGGAGCAGATGCCAGCCACGTGCCTTCCCAGCTAACAGAGGTTTTCTGGACACCATTGGCCATCCTCCAGTGAAGGTACCCGATTGTTGATGTGTTGCCTTGGGCACTTTGTGGCCTTAAAACTGTAACTGTGTAACCAAATAAACCCTCTTTAATGAAAGCCAATCCATTTCTGGTATTTTGCATCCCGGCAGCATTAGCAAACCGGAACAACAGGATAACAGTAGATCCATCTGGCAAGAAAGATATTGTGGCTAAACCTGAGAAATTTCCCCCAAATTTTGTTTCTGTGATACGGAGCTAGGGGCAGTAAACCAGCTTTTTTAAGCTCTTAAAAGATAAGTATTTCTCTATTTAGCTCTACCTGGTTAGGATGGATCTGGACTCTCTGAGGTACCATCGTTCCTGGGGAGGAGTGATGGTGTCCTTGTCCACCCAGGAGCTCTTGGTCCTCGTGTTCTCCCCTAGGACAGAGTCCCCTGGGACATTTGCAGTCCACTGGAGAGTTTCTGATGCTGGTGAGCCCAGTGGTCTTGATCTCTCACAGAAAGCTCTAGTTCTCTCTACTTGTCATCTGTGTCAGTAATCAGGCCTTCTTGGGAGCAGTCCTGGCAGCAAGGACTTTGCTATATCCCAAACTTGGGCCACCTTCCAAACCTAGCTTCCTGTTATTTTGTGCCTATTATTCTCCATACACTGTACTAGGTGCTTTAGATGTTATCTCTTTCAAGCCACAAAGTCCCTGCCAGGTAGGCGTTATCTCCATTTGACAGAAAAGGAAACTGAGCCTCAGAAAAGAATGATGGTTGATGTGGCCACTAAGTGGCAGAGTTGGGGGTTCATCCAGCTCTGTCTCACTCCAGAGCCCTTGTTGTTTCTATCACATTTGCCAAACCTTACCCTGGCAAAATGAACATTGTAATGATTTTCAGTCTCACTTCTTTAGTGGCCTTGCATTCATGCTTAATTTCTTCTGGAAGAGTTGCTGCATGATGGGAATGTTGGACCAGTGGAAAGATTAGAAGTGACAGATTCCCAAAAGAGGATAGATATTTCAGATAAGATGTGGTTGTGAAACCCAGTTCTTTGGAGTATGAACAAATGGCATAGTTGTGCCTAGAATGTTTTCAATTGCCTTTGGCTGCTTGGATTTTTTGAATAGGATACCTAAGAAATCCCAACATCTTTTCTTGATAAGTGAGGCTAGTGTTTGTTCATGAAATAAAGGAACCATGAGATGATTTTAACCTGTATAACAGCTTGTAGTTGTAGAAGCATTTTTCCCTTGGGCCAAGCATGTTTGCCTAAACACCATCTAAATGGTACAGCCTGTGGTGGGTGGGATGGTGGCTCTAAGGATGGAATTCCCCTCACCATAAGTGTTCTGTTTATTTTATGGTCCAGAAAGAACAAAGGACTCTGTTAGGATTTTTCCCTCAGCAATTTGTATGCTAGAATCATTGAACTAGAATGAATGTTAGAAATCATGTAGATCATAAATTAAAATTTACTGGTCAATCAAATCAGTCATCTGCAGCTTATATTGAAGGAGGGCTTACTGTGTGCTAAGCAAAATTTTAGGGCTTTGCAGGAGTTACTGCACTGGGCCAACCACCTCTTCATTCCTTTTTCTCACCTATCTCCCTTTGCTCCCCAAGCTCCTACCTCCAGACACCTGAGCTTCTTTGAGTTCTTGAGATGCCAACCTTTTGACTCCCTTTGGGCCTTTGCCAATGATGTTTCTTATCCTGGAATTCCCTTTCTCCAGCTCTTTCCTGGGCTAGTTTTTTCTCATCCCTTAGAGATGCCTTCCCTATCCTCCAGCCAGAGAAGGCTCCCCAACCCTGCTTCCTGTCTAAGCACACTGCTCTTTTTCTTCTGAGCACTTCTAATTTGTCATTATGTCATTTGTTTATTGATTTCATATGTTTCTCTCCTACTAGACTTTAAGCAGTATGAGGGCAAAGACCAAGTCTGATTCATTCACCAGAATATCCTTAGCATTTAGCATGATGCTTGGCACACAGTAGGCAGGCACTTAGTAGTTATCTTCATTTTTAAATAGATACTGTTATTGTTCCCAGTTGATGAAACTGAAGGTTAGAGGGGTAACGTGACTTCTGAAGGTCACACAGCTATTGATTGGCAGAGCCAAGATTCCAATCTAGTTCCTGACTCTCAAACCCCATGCTTACTTCACTTTAGAGTGCTGCCTGACTTATATTTGGAGAATCTAGCTTTCTTACCATGGCTTTTAGCTATTATGGTCATATCTTGACTCAGAATTGGATAAATAATGAGGTATATGGACACATCAGATCAAGAATAATTTGATGGAGAAGGCAGCATGTCTTCTATTACCCAGGGACTCTTTGGGCTCAAGGGACAACTATCCAAAGGCTGGCAGTGCTGTGGCCAGAGAGAGGGCTGGTTGACTCCTTTTTCTGTGTCTCAGAGCAGACAGAACATGCCTTCTGGGGATACACGGTCCAGGCATACTTTGGGTCTGCAGCCCTTTAGGTGAGCAAGAATGTCAATCTCCCATGTGTTAGAAGACAGAAGAGCTGCCATGCTTTTGCTGGGCCTGAAGTGACCACTTTGTACGTGAGAGGAGAGAAACTTAACATGGCTCCTGGGGGGTAGTAGACTCTAAAGACATGGAAAAGACATCTGCAGCAAGCTCTAGAAAGTGGGCTTTTGATCTCCCCCTGGAAGCTGACAAGAAAACTGATTTTCCCTTTCCTCAGGTGAAAGGCTCTCATTGTGATTTTGACCCATCGTAAGTCACTAATGTAAGAGTCGCATTATTCTGTCTCTTAGCTTACTGGGGGGCTGTTGAGTCAGGTACAAGCTGGTAGCCCGAAGTCCTTCAGGAATCCCTGTTTTGCGAAAGCTGAGTGAGCAGAGCTTCAGAAGGAGTGATAGGCCTGCCTACTCTGGAAACCCCTTGGGATTCAGCAGTTAATCTCTGGGTTCTGCATGTAACACTGATCCAAATGCTTTTACATAAAAATGAATGACTTGCTTTACTCCCTTTCTGCTAATCGGGTCGTTCCCAGCTCATGTTCTCTTTACTCCTTCTGTGAAGTCATCATTGACTTCTCTTCCTTTTCTGAAAGCCTTTCTTCCTGGAACGGGCACTTAAAACATGCTTTGCTTTCCTTCTTCTCACATGTGTGCACTTTCTCTCCCCAACTACAGGGAATGCTTCTCAGGGAAGACTCCGCATCTCATACAATGTGCTGTTCCCCCTAGTGCCCACAGTATGTTGTGATGTAGCAGCTGCTCCTAAAGAACCTATACTTGAATCACAGTGAGAGCAGGAAGGGACTTGGGGATCATCTTGTCAATGGGTTTCTACCCTGGTCTCTGTGGATAGATAGATGGGAGCCCCTTTTCCCACTCCCATTTAGCAGCAACTCTTAACTTATTTTACATATTGAACTTCTATCTAAAACATTCCTTGAGCAAATGGGCTCCATGGGTTAAAACTATGTTTGAGAAACTCTAATCTAGTTCAAATCCTTCTCCAGGGAGGCAATGGTGATCTGAAATTTTTCATTTAAAGGGAGATGTTGAGCTTTTAGTGGGCACCCTATTGTTTTCAAATCTACTTTGAGTTGTTTTCATGTAATAGAATGTTTATAGGACTCTGTGAAGCTATGTGTATATTTTAGTATGTGCACATACTATACATATACATGCACATATACATGTACATATGCAGATGCATGCATATACATATATATGTAAGACCAGACTCCAATGCCTACATCTTTAAAGAAGCAGTTAATATCCTTCCATCTGGAAGTATTTTTCCCCCTTTGGAGTTATTTCACTCTGTCTTGCATTGCAGTTAGCTGTGTGAGTTTCTCTCCCCTGCTATACTCTAATCTCTTAAGAGTTAAGTATTTAACTGTTTAACTTGAGTATCTTTTTTAAGGAACAAAGACAACTATTTTATCTTTGAACACAGCTATTTGTCATTGCAACCTTCTACATCACCTAGCAATGCACTCTGACATGCAATTAAGAAATTTTATATGAGAAGAATCATAAAGTGGGAAAAAAATATTGTCTAGGGAACCCAGTTGTTTAACATATAGTATAATATAATGAAGGTAGAAAAAAATTGACTAGGGAACTGTTTCTGTTTCCTAGGCTGTTCCAGAAAATATCATGAATTATGCTGGCTTAAACAATGGGAATTTATTAGTTTACAGTTTTAAGGCCGAGAAAATGTTCACATCAAGGCATCATCAAGGCGATGCTTTCTTCCTGAAGATTGGCTGCAGTAGATGCTTAGATCCTCTGCCGCTGCCACATGGCAGGGCACATGGTGGGACCTGCTGGCCTCTCCCTTCTCTACCAGGTTTTGTTGATTTCAGAGTCTTGTTTCTATGGTTCTCTCTCTCTGTCTCTCTCTCTGTCTCTCTCTCTGTCTGTCTCTCTCTCTTTCTCCCTCCATTCTGTTTATAAGGGACTCTAGTAATGGGATTTTACACCCCTCCTGAATGAGATGGGTCACACTTTAACTGAAGTAACCTCTTCAAGTGGTCCTGTTTACAATGGGTTTATACCCACAGGAATGATTAGATTTAAGAACATGTTTTTCTGGGGCACATACAGCTTGAAACCATCACAGGGGCTCAGTTGGTTAACATTTAGTATACTATTATGAAGCCCAAATTTCATGCTTGGGCCTCATAAGGACTTAGTTAGGTTCTCATAGAGAAAAATGCTTCATGGCCATAGACTACACTCTGGCAAGCCATCTCATAGACTTATAGATGTATGCCATTATTTGCAAGGTGGGGCAGAGAAAATAGTACTTATGGCTTAGTGGAAATCAATTTCCATCATCAGAAAAACAGCTTTAGCTATGGGTTTTATTACAGAAGGCCAAGAGAGTCACTTTTATAAGGGACCACATGTGGGTGGGATGGCTGGAAACCACTCTTGCACAAATGGTCTAGTACCTCTGTGGTTCTTACAAACTATTATGTCTTCAAAGAACTCAACACAAATGCTTATTGCTTTGAATTGAGTTAAGACAAGAGTCAGGAGAAATCATCCATATGACCAACCAGCCATTAAAAGAGTCATGAGTCTTGGAAGATTTGTATGGTTCATACCCCAAATTTTCTGTATTAAATGATCTAAGTTGGTAAAGTGATAAGAAGGAGAAATGGTGTGTTGAATAATTTAATTCAGTAAACTTTGTTGAATGCCTATTACTTAGAAGGAACCTTGACAAACCTGGGTAGAAGATATTTAGAATAAGAAATATTAAGATATTAAGATGTGGTCTTTGCCTTCCAAGAGCCATAACTATCTGTGACATTTCTGTTTCACAAATTCTTCAGCACATAGGTGGATGTTATCAACTTCTAGTGTGCTTGAAGTTGAGATTATTATTATTGTTGTTCACCTTAAAAGACACTTGACTTCCAGAATCTGATCCCAACTTGTCTTTTAGTCTTATCTTCCATTCTTCATCCCTGACCTGTACCTTAAGAATTTGGGGACTGGCTACATCTATATAGCTTTGTTCATGCTAATATTGGTTACCATAGAGATGCTAAAAAATCTTCAGAAAAAAAACAACAGATAAAAGAGTGAGAGTTTCATGTGTTGCAAGAACTATTGCATGAAAATTTGACTTAACATAGATCCCTGTCAGAAGTGTTGGAAAAATAACTTTAAATTTAAGTATGTAATTTTTTGATAGATAATAATAATGGTAATGAAACTTCATTTTAAACCAGTGATTATGATTGACAGTGGAAGTTATGGGACCCTCATTAATGGAAGCATTCATTCAGCTTCTTTGCTGTTGCCCCCATTTGCCCTTTAGCTGTTGCATGCACAACAGGTCATTTTAGCTTTGGGGTTGAGTGCTACTCTGTTCATAAATGATGAACTTCTGTCATGTTGCTTTGAAATCTAGTACCAATCTCATACTGATATTTCTGGGGGCACGGATATATTTTGATTTTGCCAAAGATAATATGAAAAGAACTTGACTTTCTTGTTCACACTTCCTTTGGCCTCCTCCTTTATTAACAAGACTGTAATTTTTAAATTTGTGGGGATATTGGACATTTGTGGGTTAATTGGAAATATTTGCATGCTACGATTAGTATCATTCTGCTTTGATTATATTAATTAAACTCTTGTCCTGGAGAGTAGACATTCACTTATTTTTTTCCCCTGGATCCCTCCAAGTGTGCATCTGGCAGCCAGCTCCCTGTGGTTGTGTGTTTTTTCATCTTTATATCCCCATCCCAGTTCTTGTAAGTGTTTAATAAGTGTTGAATTGAAACAGGTAGGAACGTAGTTTGGAAAATCCTTAATAGTAACTCCAGTTGCTTCTAATCTTGTTCTCCAGGTATAATAACTATCTGAATTTGCTAGCCCACACAAATGCTTTCAAGTGTTCTCTTTCCTTATTATTCTACTAATAAAATAAGTAAAAGAGCAATCCATTTGTGCCAGTTTGTATATATTATGTCCCCCAGAAAAAGCCATATCCTTTAGTGTAATCTTGTGGGGGCAGATTTATTAATCTTTCTGACTAGGCTGTGACCTTTTGTTTGTTTCCATGGAGATGTGATTCAATCAACTGTGGGCTAGATGTTTGATTGAATTATCTCCATGGGGATATGGGTCCTGCCCATTCAGGGTGGGTCTTAATTAAATCACTGGAGTCCTATAAGAGAGGGAAATTTTGGAGAGCAACTGAGAGAGACATTTTGGAGAAGACTGTTGAAAGTTGATTCTTGGAGATGTGGGCAGAATGACATTTGGAGATGCTAAGCTAAGAGATGCTATCCCAGAGTTTGCTCTGGAGAAACTAAGACGGGACCCTTAGAAGGTCAGATGCGCAGGAGCTAAAGAGGCTAAGAGAGACAAGCCCAGAGACATTTTGGAAAATGCCATTTTGAAATGCAACCTGGGAACAGCAGACATCAGCCACGTGCCTTCCCAGCTGACAGAGGTGTTCTGGAGGCCATTGGCCATTCTTCAGTGAAGGTATCTTTTTGATGCCTTGATTTGGACACTTTTATGGCCTTAGGTCTGTAACGTTGTAACCAAATAAACCCCCTTTATAAAGGCCAATCCATTTCTGGTATTTTGTATAATGGCAGCATTAGCACACCAGAACACCATATGTAAGATAAAGAAACGAGAGAAAGGAGGAAACTCATTTCTCAGGCACAGTGTCAGGAACTTTCAAATATGTTACCTCAGATTATCACTGAAGTGTTCTTTCCTTGCTTCAGCAGGTTATTTTCAAGAAGGGCAGCTAAAGCAACCAGGGAATTCCAGGCTCACTGGACATTCCTAAGGGTATTGGATGCTGCTGAGGGGACTGATAATCATAGGTACAAGTCCTTCCCTGTGGCCTCATCACTAAATCAGCACCTTTTGGGGGAAAGGCATTTTTCTAGTTGGTATACTGACAACAAACCACAATTAACTACCAAATCCTTATTATTTCTTACTTTCTCAGAGTCAGTTGCTATTTACCCAGATAAGGCATCTTGTCTTTCTGAAGCTGGGCTGTTTATACATAGTAGAAATGGGAGGCAAGTTGCCATCTTGGCATAGTTGTACTTTAAAAGGACATGAAACAGGTGACACTGTGGTAAAATGTGCTCCTAAAACAAAATGTGGTTACAAATAGTAAACAGTTGCCCCCAATCCCTGACAGAAATGTGACTAGTGATGCTGTGCTCTTTCATACACAAACATGCATTAAATGAACATAATCTTGTGACTCTCTAATAAATACTGTGCCATTTGATTCTATTTTTTGTGTTTCTTTCTTGAAGTTTTATTGAGATATATTCACACACCATACAAACCATCTGAAGTATACAGTCACTGGCTCACAGTATCATCATATAGTTATGCATATAATCCCATGATCCATTTTAGGACATTTTCATTACTCCAGAAAAAAAAAAGTAAAGATAGAAAAGAAAACCCAAATCCCCCCATACCCCTTATCCCTCCCCCATTATACTCATAGTATTGGTGTAGTACATTTGTTACTGTTGATGAAAGAGTATTAAAATATTACTGTTAACTATAGTTTGCAATAGATACATTTTTCCCATAAACCCCTCTATTATTAGCACCTTCTGTTTCAGTTTGCTAAAGCTGCCAGAATGCAATATGACAGAAATGGGTTGGCTTTTTCAATGGGAGTTTATTAGTTCACAAATGTACAGTTCTAAGCTATGAAAATGTCCCAATTAAGGCATCAACAGGATGATACACACGGGGTTCGTCTGTCACATAGGAACATGCGTAGCAATGTCTGCTGATCCTTTTCTCCTGGTTTTGGTTTCAGTGGCTGTCTCCAAATGTCTCTGGGTGTTTTTCTCTCAGCTTATCTGGGTCCTTCTTGTTTCTCCCAGGGCATTTTCTTTCTAAGCTCTCTCTCTCTCCCCATGAGCTCTCTTAAAGCACTCCAGTAAAGGATCAAGACCCACCTTGAATGGGCTGGATCACATCTCCAAGGAAACAACCTAATCAAAAGGTCCCACCCAACAATTGGTCTGTACCCAGAAGAATGGATTAAAAGAACATGGTGTTTTCTGGGATACATAACAGTTCCAAGCCAGCACACCTTCTAATTGTGTCATACATTTGTTCTAGTTCATGAAAGAACTTTTTTATATTTGTACAGTTAATCATGGGTATTGTCCACCACAAGATTCACTGTGTTATACATTCCCATGTTTTAACCTCCAACTTTCTGTCTGGCGACATACATAATTCTAAACTTCCCCTTTCCACCATATACACACACCATTCAGACTGTCAATTATTCTCACAATAATGTGCTACCATCACCTCTGTCCATTTCCAAATAAGTTCAACATTCTGCACATATTAAGCAACCACTCCCCATTCTTTAGCCTCACTCTATATCCTGGTAACCTACATTCCATATTTTATGTCTATGAGTTTACATATTATAATTAGTGCATATCAGTGAGATCATACAATATTTGTCTGACTTATTTAACTTCGCATAATGTCCTCAAGATTCATCCAAGTTATCATGTGCTTCAGGACTTCATTCCTTCTTACTGCTGAATAAATTTCAGCTTTAGATTATTTTTAATTAGTGGCCTCACTAGGCCAGCCTTAGTGTGGGCCAAGATTTAGAACAGATAGGGGCCAAGCAATGTCTGTATAAGGGCAGTTCATCTCCAATATGACAGGTATTGGGAGATTTTATTTAAAAAAGGAAAGATTTCCAACCCAAAGATCTGCTGATAGCAGATGTTAGAGTAGAATTACAGAATAGAAAGATCAATATTCATCAAGAAGAGGGGGAACATAAACATTTGCAGATGACGAGCTTGCTCCTTCCACCTTCTAAGGAGGTAAGTATATTAAATTGTAAGTAGTATGCTCCAGCTGGTCCATTTCCTGAAGGTGATTGCTCAGCATCATTGGACACCAAGCACTGCTAGCACCATTAATGATCTTTCAGAATGGCCCAGTGCCTAAAATGGCACTCTCTTATTTCTTGGAAGCACACTGATTCAACCTGAGAAGAAGCAGAGCTATGCACCGGACAGTTTGATCCACTCTAATACCATCCCTTCTTGTCACACTTCTTCTAAGAGAGCCCCTCCTACCTTATGCAGGCCTGGTGATGGGTCAGTAGTAGATAAATTCAAATATTTTGCAGCCACATCCCTTATTTGTTTCACTTATGGCATTTTAAAGGAAAAATCATTTTCTCCTTGGCTCCTGACTTACTGACTTGTTAATACATGTAGTCACTGAGACATGTGGGTGGGGGAATACTGAGTCCCATTTGGGCAGCAACAGTTGCTTATTAGAGTTCTTGCAGCCTATTAGGGTTGTCAACTTCATCATCATCGAGGGGTTTGTGTCCTGTTTTCCTTAAAGCCCAAATGCTTTGTCACCTGAAAAGTGAAAATAGTGACACCACACAGGGGTGCTGTAATATATGGCATGTCATAGATTAAAGGAGCTAGCACTGTACCCCCCACCTAAAGTAGCCACTCAGTAAATGTTAGTTGATTTTGAATTCCCCCAGCATCCTTGGCTCCTCATCTCATTAAATCATTCTACCTTTGACTAGCATGTAATGGGTATTTTTCATCTTGTTCATTTGTCAGCTCAATCCCACACCATCTGTCTACTCTGTATATCTGCCAATCTGGAAGAACCTTCTTCATGCCTCTAAATGAAGAGTTCTGTCTTCTTTGATACACTCTTTATATTTTGCTTTTCATTAAGTTGAAGTTGTACAGAGTATCATTTCCAAGGAATAATTTAACTTCTTATTTAGATCACTAGTATCTTATGTGATATGTAGGAGAGCAGTGTGCTCTAGTGCCCTGCTACTAATTTTGGCTAATGAAGCAAGTGGGAAGTCCAGAGCTGGTGAAGACAAAGCCAAATTTGCAAATATGTTAGATTTACTGAGTAGGTGCATGTGGAGTCAGTGCCATAGCCAACTAGCAGTAAGTGAAATTAGAGTATACAAAAGGGTATTCCTTTGAAGAAAACTTTGTTATTAAAGTTTCATAAAAAGTGGATTTTGAATCCAGGCTTAAAAGAAGTAACAGATATAGGGTTCAATTTAAAACTTGTTCATCAGAAGTTTTTAGATTACACTGTTCGTATCCTATTAACCCATATATACTTACTAATAATCTCCAGAGTGTATAGAGTGTTTAAACACAGCAAGTCCCTGTCCCTGTTCCCCCTGCCTCCTGCTGTTAATATTCAAGTAGCATTTACAGTCCTCTAGGTTCACTTGCATCTGCAGATTTATTGTTTTTTAGCAAAGAAGACAGTCCCTTGATATACACAGAAGAAAAGCCTTCTCCATATTAACTTGGAGCCTTTTCCATATTAAAATAAGAAGAGATTGTAAAAGCTTTGGGATAGAATAGGTTAGCAGCTATTATTCCACCATAGATTCAAGTTTCTGGATCCTCATGGCCTTTTTCTCATGTTCGAGAGGGTTGGTTAAGTTGTCACTCAGTGTGTCCTTTTCAGATATAGCAGGGAGCTGAGAGAAACATGGAATTTATCTTAAGATTTAATTTTCATAAAGTCTAAATATGCATGGAGCATCTACATTTAATCTAGCTTTATAGGAGTAAAAGTAGCTGTTCTAGTTTGCTAATGCTGCCAGAATGCAAAACACCAGAGATGGATTGGCTTTTATAAAAGGGGGTTTATTTGGTTACACAGTTACAGTCTTAAGGCCATAAAGTGTCCAAGGTAACACATCAGCAATCAGGTACCTTCACTGGAGATGGCCAATGGTGTCCGGAAAACCTCTGTTAGCTAGGAAGGCACGTGGCTGGTGTCTGCTCCAAAGTTCTGGTTTCAAAATGGCTTTCTCGCAGGATGTTCCTCTCTAGGCTGCAGTTTCTCAAAAATGTCACTCTTAGTTGGACTTGGGTATTTGTACTCTCTTAGCTTCTCCAGAGCAAGAGCCTGCTTTCAACGGCTGTCTTCAAACTGTCTCTCATCTGCAGCTCCTGTGCTTTCTTCAAAGTGTGCCTCTTGGCTGTGTCAGCTTGCTCCTTCTGTCTGATCCTATATAGTGCTCCAGTAATTTAATTCAGACCCACCCTGAATGGGTGGGCCAACACCTCCATGGAAATTATCAAATCAGAGTCACCACCCACAGTTGGGTGGGGCGCATCTCCATGGAAACACTCAAAGAATTACAATCTAGTTAACACTGATAGGTCTTCCCACACAAGATTACATCAAAGATAATGGCATTTGGGGGGACGTAATACATTCAGACTGGCACAGTAACCATCCAGCAATTACAGCCAATTTTCATTATTCGCAGTAGTAATGTTCTATAAAGCCATCACAAAAACTGAGTTAGTGAATACTGAACCATTCTTCCTGGGCGAAATACAGGGTTAGATTCCTACGAACCTCTATAATCACATTTTTATCAACTAGTCAGTGCATAACCTTGCTTCATGTGTGTTTCTGTTTAAAGACACCTTATTTTATATATTTATAGTGAACTCATAGCCAATAGTGCTATAGCTCGTGGCTGAACAAAGCTTATGCAACACACATATTTTCTTGGTGAGGAAAATCACAGCCTTCTTGTGCTTAAGAACACCAGACAGCACTTTAGGGCTATATTTGGAAGTCATTTTAAATGCAAAATCACCAATGAAAAGCACAAAAATGTGAAAAATGTGGCACTAAATATATAGCAAAAAGAACATTCATTTACAGCACGAGAATTGTACCAAGAAACCAGAGATGCCATGTTGGACCTCAGCTGGAAATATGCACATCAGGTGACTCAAAGTTTGCTCTGCTCTGTGCATGTCCATGAATGACTGAAAAAGTACTGAGTATTGATTTGAAGGTTACAGATAAATTAGTGAGTAGGCTAATTTGCAAATATAGAATCTGTGGATAACAAGGATCGACTGTGATTATTATTTTTCTCAGGCTGACCCTGTTCTCCATGGTAAAGGCTAAAATTCAGCCTTTACTGTGCAGAGAGTAAAATAAATTTCCCGTTACTTGATGGCTCTCTTTATAATACAATGGATTCCAGAAACTTAGGGCTGGATAGAACAGCTGAGAGCTTATAGTTCATTGGGTCTTTTTTTGTTGTTTTTGTTTTTTTTTTACTTTCATTTTGAAATAAATTCAAATTTACAGGACAGTTGCAAAAATAATACAAACCCCATACACAGAATTCCAGCATACTCCAACCCCCCTCCACCAATACCCAGATCTACCAACTTTAATATTTTGTCAGTTTACCATTTCTTTCTTTCCCTCCCTCCCTCCCTCCCTCCCTCCCTATCATCCATCATCTGTTGCTCTGTTTTTGAACATAAGTTCATTGGGTATTATAGAGAACCTTGGGACTCTTCTCTTACAGTATGTGCTGGTTTGAATCTGTTATGTACCCCAGAAAAGGGCATGTTCTTTTAATCCATTTCTGTGTGTGCAGACCTATTGTGGGTGGGACCTTTTGGTTAGGTTATTTCAATTGAGTAGTGACCCACCCCATTCAAGGTGGGTCTCAATCCTTTTACTGGAGTCCTCTATGAAGAGAATAAAAGATAAAAGCCAAAAGAGTTCAGAAAGCAAAACACCCAGAGAAACTTAAAGGAAAGCCTCCTGGAGGAGCTGAGACAGCCACTGAAGCCAGGAGCTGAATGCAACAAAACCCAGGATAGAAGGACCAGCAGACACTGGCTATTTACCTTGCTGTCTTACAGAGGAACCCCAGATGCCAGTGGCCTTTCTTCAGAGAAGGTATCATCCTGTTGATAACTTAATTTTGACATTTACATGGCCTTAGAACTGTAAGTTTGTAAACCAATAAATCCCATTGTAAAAGCCAACCCATTTCTGGTATATTGCATTCTGGCAGTTTTCATAAACTGAAACAGTATTAATGTGATATCGAACTGCCATGCTCCCTTTTAGAAGAGGGCAGGTATAAATGACAAAGAATGTACCTATGTGAGAAGAGAGTGTCTATTTTGGAGAAAGGTGAGGCATAACTAATGATTCACTTAAATACTTCAATTGTGTTTAACAAGAACTAGCTACGTGTTGAATTACATGTGTTAAATTAAATGCAGCTTTATTGAGATATAGTCACATGCCATACAGTCATCCATGGTATACAATCAACTGTTCATAGTACCATAATATAGTTGTGCATTCATCACCCCAACCTATTTTTGAACATTTTCCTTACGCCAGAAAGAATAAGAATAAAAAATAAAAGTAAAAAAAAACACCCGAATCATCCCCCCATCCCACTCTATTTTTCATATAGTTTTTGTCCCTGTTTTTCTACTCATTCATTTGTACACTAGATAAAGGGAGTGCGATCCACAAGATTTTCACAATCACACTGTCACCCCTTGTAATCTGCATTGTTATACAATCATCTTCAAGAGTCAAGGCCACTGGGTTGGAGTTTTATAGTTTCAGGTATTTACTTCTAGCTATTCCAATACATTAAAACCTAAAAATGTTTATCTATATAGTGGATAAGTGTGTCCACCAGAGTGACCTCTCGACTGCATTTGAAATTTCTCAGCCAGTGAAACTTTATTCGTTTCATTTCACATCCCCCTTTTGGTCAAAAAGATGTTCTCAATCCCATGATGCCAGGTCCAGATTCATCCCCGGAAGTCATATTCTACATTGCCAGGGGTATTTACACCTCTGGGAGTCAGGTCCCATATAGTGGGGAGGGCACTGAGTTCACCTGCTGAGTTGGCTTAGCTAGAGCGAGAGGGCCTTCATGTGTTGTTCTATTAATGACTGATCATTTTCTGGGCTGAGGTTTTGAGTTGTTTTTTTTTTAAGTAGTAGGGGTGTTTTGTTTCTTTTTTTGTCTTTTAAACAGATGCTACTGCTCTGTTTTGCCTGATTTCTTTTCTGTCTACTGGCCACATTGGCAGAACAGCTGGCCAGTGGTCTGTTTATGGAGAGAAAAGTAATAGGCCAGTACAGGGATCAAAACCGTGAGTTAGGAGAAATATGCTTACAATAGTATAAACTTTGGCATTATAATTTTGGTGAGCGGGTTATTTGCTTGAGTTTTGTTATTTTTTATTAGAGAAGTTTTGGGTTTACAGATCAATCATGTGTTAAATACACGATTCCCATACACCACACCACCGCCACCAACTCACATTGGTATGGGACATTTGTTATAATTGATGATAGCACATTTTTATAATTGTACTATTAATTCAACTCCATGGTTTTAGTTAGGGTTAACTATTGGTATAGTGTAGTTCCATAGATTTTTTAAAAAAATTTATTCTGTTACCATATATACAATCTAACATTTCCCCTTTTAATCATATTTGGATATATATTTCAGCATTCACAATGTTATACTACCATCACCACCATTCATTACCAAATATTTCCATCATTCAAAATAGGAACCCTGTACATTTTAAGCCTTAACTTCCCATTCCTTATTGCCACCCCATCTCCTGGAAACCTGTATTCTAGATTCTGACTCTATGAGTTTGCTTATTCTTATTGTTTCAAATCAGTGATATCATACAACATTTGTCCTTTTGTGTCTTGCTTATTTCGCCCAGCATGATGACTTCAGGTTTCATTCATGTTGTCACATGTATCAGGACTTTATTCTTTCAATGGCTGAATAATGTTCCATTTTATGTATACACCACATTTTATTTATCTATTCATTGGTTGATGGACACTTGGGTTGCTTCCATATTTTGGCAATTGTGAATAATGCTGCTGTGGACATTGGTGAGCAAACATCTTTTTAACTCCCTGCTTTCAATTTTTTGTGGTATATAGGGTAGTAGTGGGATTGCAGGGTCATATGGTAGTTCTATAATTTTCTGAGGAACCGTCAAACTGTCTTCCACAGCAGCTGCACCATTTTACATTGCCACAAGCAATGAATCAATGTTCCTGTTTCTCCGCATTCTCTCCAACACTGGTTATTTTCATTTTTTTTTTTTTTTTAATAGCCAACGTTCTAATGGGTGTGAAATGGTTTTGATTTGCCTTTTCCTGACAGCTAATGATGATAAGCATGTTTTCATGTGCTTTCTGGCCAGTTGTATATCTTCTTTGGAGAGATGTGTATCCAAGGCTTTTGCCCAATTTTTAATTGGGTTGTTTATCTTTTTGTTGTTAAGTTGAAGGTTTTCTTTATATATTCTGGGTATTTATTGTATATGTGGTTTCAAAATATTTTCTTCTCTTTCTTGTTTTCTTCTTTCTTTTCCCTCATAATATATCTTGGGCCTTGCATTTAACCCTCTCAAAGAGTGGAAACACTCAGGAGAATGGCTGTTTTTGTTTTTGTTTTTGTTTTCTTTCTTTTTTTGGATGTTGGCACCATTTTTAAAAAGAAAAACAAAACCAGAGCCACTATCTGAACTGTGTAATTTGCCTTTACTGAAAGAAAAATGTCTTAATGCAATTAATGCTGTGGATGCGAAACATCCATTCTATAATCCACATTGTCATAGGCTGAGAAAAAATACATGTGTGTTCAGATATTTCTTGGAGAAACCTTTCATGAAAGAAACCTGCCCTCCCCTCCACATACTCCTTACTCCTCCAGCCCTGATTGCTTGTGTATCCTGGGGTCATTCCTTCATTCCAGACAGATCCTCCTTCAGACAGCCGGTCAACTGATTCTTCATTTGCTCTGGCAATTCCTTCCGTTAGGCATAGAGTTTTTCTATAGCTGTCTGTCTTTGAAGTTTTAAAAAGTAGGAGAATGATTCTAAATGAAATTGATTAGAATATCACATTAAGACTGGAGTGCAATTTGATATAAAATCATTCTGCCATATGGCCTTCAGGGAACTTTTCTTACTGTAATCTTGAAAAGACTTCATGAAAAGGTCATTTTATTTTGAAGATAATTGACATTTGTACAGCTCTTTACAAAGCATTTTCACAAAGTAATGATAATAATATCTAGCACTTATTTATTGCTGACTATAAGGTTGACATTGTTCTAAATGCTTTTCATGAACTAGCTCATTTAATCCTCCCAATACCACTGTCAGGTAGCTACTGTTATTCTCATTCTTCATGTGTGGAAACTGAGACACTCACTGGGGCTAAAAGACTTGCCCAAAGTCATCTAGCTAGTAAGTGCTAAGGCAGAAGATTCTAATCTAGGTGTACTTCCCACTACCCTGTGTGGCCTCGTAATCATCATTGAAATTCATCCTGAATTTCAGAGAAATTAAATGACTTAATTTTGATTCCTCAGCCAGAAAGTGACAGGATGAATTAACTTTTTTTCCTTTAACTTTACTGATTTTCCTTCCTTCTATGTCATGAACCTCTAGGTCAAAATTTTATTAAATCAAACATCCACTGATTCCCTGTTATGTGACAGGTACTGTGCTGATCTTTCATGACACAAGGACAATGTACTTCCTGTCCTTGAGAAATTCACAGTCTGGGTTTGAGGGCCTAGACAGGTAAACCAAACCGACAAATGCAAGCAGATGGATAAATGCTCTAATAGAGCTAAACACAGGGTACTCTGGAAACAAGGGCTAGGGTGTCCAATCTAGCCTGAGGGCTGACTAGAAAAGCTTTTTAGGTGAAGTACCACTTGAGTTGAGTCTCTAGTAATAAATTGTAGTCAGATGAGAACAAGGAAGATGTTCTAGATAGAAGAAACACCTAGTGCAAAGGCCCAGTATGTTGGTGAGCATGGGGCCTCTGGACAGCTCAAAGAGATTCTGTGTAGCCTTGGATTTGCAAAGAATGAAGCCAGAGAGATGGGCAGGATTTAGATCATGAAGGCCCTTGTAAGTCTGTTGACTTCCGTGAGTGTTTGGGAGTTAGTGAAAGCTTTTAAAAGAGCAGAGGCATCAGCAGCTGTTGTAGAGAATTGGCTGAAATAGATGAGGTGAGCTATGAGGCAGGAGACCCATTGACAAGTCTCTCAGAATTGTCTAGATAAGAAATGATGAGAGTACTGACCAAAGGCAGGGGCAGTGATACTGCAGAAAAAAAAGAGACAGATTTAAGAGATGTTTGAGTTATCACATTGACATAGTGCCTTAGACAAAGAAAGTGAGGATGAGGGAGAACCAAGATGATTCTCAGATTTCTTACTTTTCTGTCTGGGTAGAACCATTGACTATGATATTAAAAAAAATACAGGAAGACCAATAGATATGGGAGTAAGAAGATGAGTTAAATTTGGGACCAGTTGGGTGGAGAAAGTAGGCAGCTGAATATGCATATCTGATGCTCAGGAGGGAGATCTGGGGCATCAGCATAGCACTGGCCATGGAAGTGATTCAGATCCTTGAGAAAAATAGATTTGAAGAGGGCTGAAGCTGAAACACTGGGATTTCATTTGTCAAGCTTTTCCTGCCTCCCCAAGATAAGCTTAATTGATTTATTTGTAGCTTTCACAAGCCAGCACCTCTCCTTTGCCATCTTCACTACCACGGAACCTTACATACTTGTCTTTATAGTATTTGTCTTTCTGTATTGCAATTCACGTACCTGTCTCTCCAATTATATGCAGGCTCCTTGAGGGCAGCCACTGTGTCTCCCTTACCTTTGTATCCACTGCAGGAGTACTATGCCTGCATGAATACATGTTTTTCAAATTCATGATGGAGATTGTATTGGCTTAGCATAGCTGCAGTCTAGAGTTCTTTTTGGGAAGTGCTAGGAAGAAGAGAGTGATGGAAAGGAAGGATGAGGGAGGAGAATTATTTTGCTATGCAGTAAATTGAGGGATGTTGACAGATGAGAATTTCATATGACTTCACTTAGACTCTGCCAAAGTACATCAGCATTCTTCTGAGACTTAAGGTAATTTCCTGGCAGTCTCGTTATTTACTCTTGGTAATGTTATACAACTTCTGTGCCATCTCTTAAAAATAAATTAGACTTCAGTGCAAATAATTAGTGGTAGGAATAGCATCTGCTAGTTTTATTACCTATTTCCCTAAGGCAAGTTTGCCCTCTTCACTGTAAATGAAACCCTGCTCTTTTCCCTGTAATTTAGGGGGTGGGATTGGGATGGGGTGGGATGGGGTGGGGTGTAACCATTTAGCTCAGGGTTTTTTAACATTTACCTTTTTAAAAATAAAAGCCTACATGGAAGTCCAATATATAAATCAAATTTTTACAAGAAGCTTCTCTTTTTGAAGCCCAAAGTCATCTGGGGGCCCACAGCCCTGTCCTCTTCTCCATCCATCCCCCTGTCCAATTAAAGGGGCTACTGAAAGCCACTGATTAAGACCATCAACACTTTTTCCTTATTCACTTTGATCCAATTGCTCTTAAGTGAGAACAATTATTACTTGAATTTTTTCATTAGTACTTGGTGTTTTTGTTATTGTTCTTGTTTTTATGGTCTAAATTGCTCCACCACTTTTTGGACCCAGGGGTCGAAGACAAATGGGATCTGCCTCCTCTTCTGCCTCCTTTTGTACCAGGTTCTTAAATACCATTCTCCAGATCAGCTGGGAAGACATTCCTGCACCTAGCATTAGATACCTGCAAAATGTCCAAATCAGAGGTAATTGTCATTTAGATAAAAGATTTCCTTGAAAGGATAAGTGTTAAGAAGGTAATGTTTCCCTTGAACTCATGCAGTTTAGTGTTCTGGTTAAAATTTATACCTTACGTAGTTCTGACACGCGTGAATATATTTAGTGGCTTTTGTGCTTTTACAGAGTGTGTTAAAATTAATACTTGGTTTTACATTGTAAGAGGCTGAAGTCTGTGCCCAAAGATTTTTCAAGATAACTTGAGGCTTAGCGATATCGAAGAGACCTCCTCTTGTTTGTGCCTACATGTAAAAATGTTGTCATTTTTTTTTTTTTACTGAACACACACAAAAAGGATTTACACATATAAAGTTTGGTAAAGGATTAATTGTTAGAAGAAATAAAGGCATACTGTGGGCATGACTGTTTAGGTATTCTGTTGAAGAAAATCAGCCCATATCTCCCCTTCTATCAAATGTTTACTCTACAGGAGCCCATAAAGAAGGGCCTTTGCTGTTGGCCTTTCAAGGTGACTTTGTGATGAATTCTCTCTATCCACTAGAAAAATTCTTAGGTTGTGCCCCACCTTAAGAAACCTGATTTACAAACATAACGTTTTAGGTAATTCTCAGCTGTATCGGGAGCGATTATTCACTTCACAAGAGGTCTTTGAAAGTGTATCTACCAAACAGTCCTGAAAATAGTCCTTGCATTGCTTCCCAGGATTGTTTATAGATCATTAAACAATATCCAAGGTATTTTCTTTGGATAAGCCACAAAGCAAGTAATTGGCCTGTGTGTTTGGAGAGATCTGTGTTTGTAGGATATCTTCTCTTCTCAAGAGAAGAGAAATTTAAAGCTAGGATATTTGGGGACCTGCTGGCTCTTTGAAGAACAATCTGCAAGGGTGGTCAAGTATCTCTGAAATGATTTAACTTCCTCAAATTCAACTCATACATCTCCCTCTCCCTCTCCCCCTTCCCTCTCCCCCCTCCCCCCTCCCCCTCTCCCCCTCTTCCCCTGTCACCCTCTCCCAGTGCAACACCTAATTAAAGATTTGTCTGGAAGAGTATAGTGATTGTAATTTGCAGATATTTGATTCACTGTATAATATATAAGACATTCCAATGCATAGAATGATATCTGTAATCCACTCTGAAGTGGCTGCCAAGGGCAGAATGAGTGGAAAGAATGAGTTTGGTCATGTCAAGCATTGAAAATTTAACTTTCTCTCACTTTAATGTCATTTGTGATCCCTTAAAGGAAGAAGTTTACCTAGAAATTCTTCTCCAGAAAAGTTTTACTTTCTTTTGAGAAGCTTACTCTTTTTTTTTTAATCTACTCCTAGAGGGAGACAAAATAACCCTGGTTATCCTTAAAAAATATTTATGTTTGAGTTTTCAATGTATTTTTATACAATTTTAATAAGGGGATGTCTGATGTCAAGTCCTCAATGCTAATGAAACAAATCAGAACAGAGGAAGGAAAAAAAAGAGATCTGAGAAGACTCTGGAAAATTGAGGAAATGGGCTTACCAAACTACACCAAGACATCTGGGATATTCATTTGAGCTACAAATACTTGTTGAGTGTCCTTTACATGCCAAATACTTGCTGTCTAGGTTAGGTCTAAGGAGAGGATTATCAGACATCTCAGCAGGCTCAGATAGAGGGTAATGGTCTTTAGGGAAGACCTCACTAGGAGTTCTCTGTTTAGTATATTTTAGGAATTTGGCAAATTGGAACATATCCAGAGAGGACTGCTTTCATGGAGAAGGTTCTGTAAGTCATGTTGTTTGAGAAACTGTTGAAAAAAAAAAAAAGACTGTTTACCCCAAAAAAGGGAAGATTAGGGACAAAAAGATCATGACGATGTCTCTAAATCTGCACTACCCAATATGGTAGCCACAGACCACATATGACTATCTAAATTGACATTACTTAAAAATAAATAAAATGTAAAAATTTAATTCCTCATTTAAACTAGTGCATTTCAAGAACTCAGCCACATGTGACTTGTCACCATTTTGGGCAGCACATATACAGTACATTTCTATCACCACAGAAAGTTCTATTGGACTGCCCTGCTCTACATAACTTGAAAAATTTCATGTAAAAGAAAGGGTAGACTCATTCTGTGTGTCTCTAGAAGGTCAAACCATGCCCAAAGGAGAAGAACTAAAAGGAAAATTTTTCTGACACTTGAGGTGGTCAGTAACAGAAGAAGCAGGTAGGAAGATTTCTAAGAGGGGAAGTATTCATTTTTGTGACCCTTGACTGGGATGCCCTTCGAGGAAGTATGAGTAGATGATTTCTGAAGCTTTTCAACTGTTGGACTTTGAGTGCCTACCCATGCCAGGTGCTGTGCCCTGGCCCAGCCAGCCAACTCAGGCATCTGTTCACAGCTCTCTGCAACTTCCTTCATTGTTTGATGATAGAAAGTACCTTATGGCCTGGCAGAGACTAATCACATCTCCTCTTTCAGTTTTGTCTTTATCTGATTTGAACTCTCCTGGAAGGATGATCACTTATAAAGCTTGGTAACAGCTTTCAATGACATTATACCTAGAAAGAATGGTTTCTTTCTGGAGATCTGGAAATGGAGATATTTTTTCTAAATATAAACTTTGGTTGATGATTGTTGGGGATAATTAAAAAGCCTTGCTTTCTAACCCAACACAGGCTTGGGTTACCCAAACAATTGAACCTCAGCAGAATAAAATATCAGTTAGAAGTTGGCAATGGTATTTTCCTTGGATAAGCCACAAAACAAGTAATTGGCCTGTATGTTTGGAGAGATCTGTGTTTGCAGGATATCTTCATGACAAAGTCATGCTTTCTCAAATAGTTGGTCAGATTTACAGAGAAAGAGGGACCATAATTAGTAGATATTTACAAAGCTCTTTAGCAGCTTTTAAAGAGACTGTACCTCATAACTCAAAGAATGTTTTCTGGAAATCCAAAATCAAGGTTGGTTACCTGAGCACATTTCTTAATTTAAGTTTCTTGGTGTTGCCCTATATAAGAATGTCAACTCTGGTCAAGCTTGGGTGGTTTTATTGGTTGTTTAGACTTCTGAAATCATACTCTCAAGTGGCCTGAAAGTAATACAGGAAGAAAATGAAATGAATTTAAATGCATTAGGATTGTCTCTCCAAGAGGTGAAGAGAAAGAAAGAACTATTGTTCCACAGAGTCACTGGAGACAGATTATGGACCGAACACCTGAGGCTTCTTGGATTGACCTTGTCATTTCTCAAACCCTTGTCTAACTTTTTTTTTTTTTTTTGCCTTCGCTGTTTATTTTCAAATGTCTTTTAATTTACTCCTTTGGATGGTGTAGGTAGCTGACCTCTGTTCTTCCTCCTCTCCCTTTTCCTGTTCAACATAGAATCTGACTTACCCTTTTCCAGAGGATGGTGTAGATTATGTTCTCAGAAAGTATTTTTATCATTGAGGTATTCCAGCCCATCCTGTGCCTGCTGATTAGGTGTCATTTCTGTGCCCTGATCCTCCAGGAAATGTCTCCTCACAGCAAAGACAGAACACTTTCATTTGCTGAGAGCTAAGTTCCTTCAGGAAGGCATTTGATCTGGTTATACTGAAGAAGGAGCTCTAGACTATGCCTGTGCTCTGTCAAAGGAAGGTTCTTATGGGAGATGAGGTTTGAAGGAAGACTTAGGAATGAGTAGGTGTTTAGGGGGCAAATGAGAGGGCAAGGCATTCCAGTGAGAGGGAGAGAAACACCAGGACTTGAGATGTCTAAGGGAAATGCAAGGATGGTTACTGTGAAAAGAATAGGAGGGGATATGCTTCAAACAAATATTTATTAAGCACCCATGATATGCTAAGTACAGTTCTGGGCACCAGAGATATGTTAGTGAATAAAACAAAAGTCCTTGCCTGCATGAAACTGATATTGGGGGGAGGGGGGGTTGTCAAAATATAAGCAACACAGAGAATAAAAGAATTAAATTAGTCATTATTTCTAAAGTGCTTAGAATGGTTCTTGACCCATTACGAGGGTTAGAATAGTTTTGTTGAAAGGCAATAAATACTACTGGGCAAGGGAAGGGACGATTGTGGAGTTTGGTTAAGGAAACTGGAAGTGCAGAGGGAGGGGTTGGGAGTGTGTTGTAATGTTACAACCTCTTTGAAAAGTACAATTGAAAAAAGACCTAAAAGAGGTGATTTGGGGGTAAAGCGTTTCTGGTGCTGGCAATAACTGGTATGAAGGCCCTAGAGCAGGAAGAGTGTCTTCGGGAACAGCAGGGAAGCCAGTGTTGAAAGATGAGGTAGGGGACAGAGAAGGGGACAGACAAGGACTCCTAGGTCCTCTGAAGGACTTCAGCTTTTTTTCTGAGTGAAATAGGGAGCTGTTGCAGGGACATGATCTGACTTAGGTTTTAAAGCGTCGCTTGGACTACTTGAAGAGGCAGCAAGCTGGGCAACTACACAGGGTACCAATCTGTGAAGGACACTAAAATAAATACCCACTGGGAATGTAATAACAAAGAAAATGCTCCTACCAGAATTCACCTTAGGGAAAATATTATATATTAAGTATTGTAGGAAAACAACCTGGAGACACATTTGGTTGGGTAACAGATATTCACTGAATCCTTTTGAGAAGGGTGGGTCTAATTAACTGTAGGCCTTTTGTTTTGCTGAGCAGCAACTTTGTTTGTGGGCCAGAACTGAATTGTCAGAATCATAAAGCAGAGGCTAAGTCAGCCATCCTTCCCCACTTACTGACACTCACTGATCAGCCCTTCCTCAGTGGGCGCTCATAGAATCAGGCTACCCAGTGGGCTCCCTTGTATCAGTTCCACCCTAAAGAGAAATGACCTTGAATGACCTCCAAAGTGTATAGAGTAATGAAAGCCACACACACCTCTATGATGACCTTCCTTTCTTGCTTTCAGACCTCACAGGAGAATGTTCTAACTCCTTCAGTTTGGGAGCAGTTTTATTCCACTCTTTGATAGTAATGACTTGTTTATTGCTATTCAGAAAATCATTGCAAATCATTTCCAAAATGCCCTACTCTTGAACAATGGCATGTAGCAGAGAATGGCTCAGAAGATTAGCTGCTGTACTCCTAAAAAAATGTGACCCTAACTGGGAGTGGAGCCCTAGGAATCTTTGACATGGTTGAGTAGCCCCCATGTTTCAGAAAGGACAATCTAGTCATCAACAATTTACTTCAATTCAGCACACTTTTGTTGATTCCTCCTAGGTGAATCTCCCCAAGGGCAAGAACCATATTCTTGGTCCCAATGGATACATGGTCTGTCAGGGCTTAGACAGTAAAGAAGTAATGATTCAGCAAAGGAGTAGAACTTCCTTGGAGTTCACAATCTGTTGGAAGGTTAGAGACCTTAGACCATGATTACATGATGTGATAAGTGCTCTGAGATCTAGATGTTCCTAGGGGAACATTGAGGAGGGAGCCCTTACCAATGCCTGATTTGCCACATTTATATTATTATCTTACATCCTTTACTTGTTTATCCTTGTATTACATAATGATCTCCTGTGTCTATGTTATTTGCCATATATTGCAGGCATGTAAATGGGGGCTTAATCAAGGGCTCTTGATAAAGCAATGAGAGCTACCACCATTTATTGAGTTCCTCCTCTCTTCACAAGTGTTTCCTTCATTGATCCTCCAATAGCCATTGTGGCAGGTGTTATTTATCTCCATTTTATAGATCAGAAACTGAGGCACAGAAGGGTTAATTTGCCCCACATAAGAATCCAAGGTGTTGACTGTTGGAGCTGGTTTGTCAGATCCATCTGACTCCATGTTCTTAATCACCACTGCATTCTGGATTTGACTCCTGTGCTCTGAATGTAAGAAGGTAATTTAACACATCCTGGCCTCTGGTTCCTCTTTGGAAAATGAGAATAATAATCCTTAGCCTGCCTATTTCATTGAGGTGAGGGTAGTTGTAATGTTCAAATAAGAATGTGTAACTCTCATCTGAAAATACAAGATTTAAAACGATTACTTGTTTACTGTATAGTAAAGCTTCTTGAGCTCGGAAATTTTCTTATTGATCTCCCAATTCCCAGCCCAGATCCTTGAAAACTAGTAGTACTTTTTAATGCTTGTTGAATGTTAAAATTAGAAGTTAATGGAAGAATGCATTATCATGAAGAATTTTGCAAGCTGATCTTTCTAAAAGACTGATAGTGTTGGTGAAATGGCAAAAAAATAAATTTATATTCAGCCCAGGCTTCAGAAACTAGAGTGCTATGGTGAATGTATTTCCCAGCAGATGCCAAGTCACGCCATGCCAACTTTGTGGGCACTAGCCGGCCTTAGTGAAGGTGCTGACCAGGCTCTGTGCTGACAGAGTCTCATCAGGAGGGAAAACATAATTTCTGACTGGACTCTGCATACAGAGACACATTTTATAAAGTTTTTTTGCAGGTTGTTAGTTGAAAATATTACTTGTAGGGATAGTTAGGAAAAGGAAAAATAACCTTAAAATTCTCCTTTACATGAAGGATAGGATGCCATGTCCTTTACATTGTTTGACCTTTTTGATTGCCTCTTTTATCGTTGGTTTTATTTTCTAAAATGAGTTAGGCTGATATGAGCTTCTGTCTTTATTATTTTCACTATATTCTTTGTCGATGGCATTATTAATTCCATAGGCAACTACCTTTTGAAGTCATGGGCATAGAGATAGGAGAAGACCAGGAGAAGAGATATAGACAGCTGTTGCAAGTAGAAAACAGCTCAGAGCACACTTACTGATCATGGATCTGGAGAGTTATTCACACATGAAAAATTGAATAGTAACATAAAGCCTTTTTTCATTCCTCTAGTCCAGTTATTCTCAAACTATGTGTTAAAGAAATTTTTTCTTAATATCACATCCATCTCAGACTAATACTTTTGTCAAAATACAATAAAAATAAATTTACTAGAAAAGTTATATTTAAAAAATACAAATAAAATACAAGCCCCAGTTTTTTATTATTAGATTCAACAGACATAAATTTATGTTTCAGTAAACATATTGAGAACAAACATAACAAAGAGAAAAAGAAAAGATTTACAAAAACTGTGCACATTTTTTATTTGTAGTAAGCGTAAAGATAACTAATACATAGAATTCCCATTACACTTGTAATTTTGTCATTCCACAGTCATAACTAAACAAAGTTGCCAGTGAAGTAGCAATTCCTCATATTAAATGCCTATATGCACACTTTGAATGAACACTATGTATATATGAGCTTGCTTCTTGCTTGCTAATTTGTCTAATCCAGGTTAGATGACAGAAACACTATTCTCAATAGACCATGGAGCTGGAATTGAGTGTGCCAGGGACACAAAGGCATGGTCCCCCCCCCCACCCCCTGTGTGGACCTGTCCTATAAATGGCACACAACAAGAACTGAATTAAAGTGGATAGTTGAAGACTAGATTGTCCTTTCTGAAACGTGATTGGGGACTACTCACCTATGTAAAAAATTCCCAGGGCTCCAGTCCCAGGGTAGGGTCCACATGTTTTACGACAGTACCATCTAATCCTCTGAGCCATCCTCTGCTAAGCCCCATTGTTCAGGAGCAGGCCATTTTAGAAAAGATTTGCAATGACTTTCTGAATATCAATGAACCACAATCATTATTACTAACATAAAAAAATAAATTTTAAAAATTTAAAAAAGAATGATTATTACCAAAGAGGGGAATAAAACTGTTCCTGGGATGAAGAAATTAGAACATTCTCCAATGGGATCTGAAAGCGGGGAAGAAAGGCCACCATAGAAGTGTATGTGGCTTGCATTACCATCTATGTTATGAAGGTCATTCAAGGTCAGTCAGAATCTGGCCCCTGCATTTCTCCTTAGGGTGGTGGGTGGGACCAAGACACAGGGCTGCCCGGGTGGTTTGATTCAATGACAAGAATGAAAGAGGAGAGTCTGGTAAATTTAGCATCACTCAGAGGATTCATTTTTAATTTTTAACCATAAAGAAGCAAGTGACACTGTTTTCAAAAGTCATCTTCAGTTCTTCATCAGTAGCTAGTTCCACAAGTACTAATTTTTAAAAAAATTATGGATGTCATGGGTTTACAGAACAATCATGCATAAAATACAGGATTCCCATATACCACCCTATTATTAACACCTTGCATTGAAATGGTACATTTGTTACAATTCATGAAAGGACATTTTTATAATTGTACTATTAATTATAGTCCATGGTTTAACTTAGGGTTCACTGTGTTGTGCAGTTCCATGGACTTGTTTTTAAATTTTTATTCTAGTACCCTATATACAACCTAACATTTCCCTTTTTAACCACATTCAAATATATAATTCAATGCTGTTAAAAACATCAACAATTTTATATGTTAAATTTTAATTATCTTTTGATGAAAAAAAGGGGATCCATAGAATTTTCTATGCATAAATCTAGGCAAATAAATTTAAAAATTCTATCAAATTCATAAAATGTTTGGTAATAACTTTTTGCAGATGTGCTATATGATTATCACGTCTTTCATTGGTAATTGCTAAATTCTGGAGCATGCCATAATCTATAGAAACTGTTCTTTAAGCTTCTGACTTTTTTTTTGTTCTCCAATCTTATCTGCCTTTGAAAAACGTCCCTTCTTTATATGTAAGTATTAAGATCATTAAAAATAGCAAAGATGTCAGAAAAATAAGAGAGTCTGTTGCCTAATTCATATCTTGATAAAGTTGGGACTAAGCTGGCTTTTTATCTTGCAGAAACATTAAGAGTTCATTCTGCATTTCAGACATTTTTGACAAAACTTTTCCTCTCAATTACCATTGAACCTCAGTACACAATAACTTTTGTTTATGGTTATGTGCATTCTGAATTATTCATTCAGAATAATCTTGAATCTAACTAATTTGCCTTTGCATAATTCATAATTTTTATTACATCACTAAGCACAATGTTTAGTTTAGCTGACTTATTTCTGAAGCAAGTCTTTCTCCATAAAGGCAGAAATGCATTCTTTAACATTCTGGTACAGGTTTATTAACCCGGATAATCACTCCAGAATGATTTTCTATCATTGCAGTTGTGCTATCAGACATTCTCCTATACAAAATTTAAGCTCCAACCACATCTGTTGACAGTATAGTTCTTCAGAGTTAAATGTGGCTATTGGTGGTAAACATGAAAAGAAAAAAAGGATTTTTCCTTTATATCAACATCCTGTTTCAATTGCACACATGCTGAAAGGTCACCATACTAGCAATATCAGTGCTCAAGTTACAAGGAAAAATACTTTACTTTCCTTTATTTGTTATATGAGTTGATCTTCCATACAATTAGCCTTTCTTGAGTAATTTGATCTGTGTTGTCATTTGAAAGAGGTACTTGAGCTACTTTCTCTGCCCTGCTTTATACAACCTTTCCGGGCAGTTACCTCTGATGGAGACATTCACTAATCTTTCATCAATTTATGTGTTTCTTTTTTTAGTCCTAGCAACCCAAAATGCTACTTTATTAGAAGCCCCCAAAGCACTAATGATTATGTATAAAATATTGAACATTTGCTTCTGTGGCTTTCTAATGCAATACTCCTCTGTTTCCAAGAATTCCTTTGGTTTTGACCTTTTTGTTTTTAACTTTTATAAGTAAATGCTGCTTAAGTAGTTTTGAAGGTTTCATTGCTTCATTAGTCAGAACTTGCTTATGGGTTTAGAATGCCATCCTCAAAACTGGCTACAAACTCAAACTGTATATGAAGAACTATACTTCAAAGTAAAACTAGCATGAACTTTTTTGGTCTCCATTTTTTGGGAATCACTTCCATTGTTGTTATTTGGTTTACTTCTACCGTGTTCAGTGAACATATATCTTTTCGTAGGAAAAAAGCCAAGTCCAATGAAGCTTGTTTTACCATTTGTAAATTAGGGTGAAAAATAAATGAAATTTTTACTTTCTTAATTTAATTAATAATGTTAAGCTGTAAATTAAGAAGGCTTGATTAAAAATGGAAATGATTGTAAAAAGAACAAATTGTAAAAAATAAATAGCCACATTTCCTCTATTTTTATATACTTTGGCTTACAGTTGACAAACTAACCTAAAAGTATCTCCTGAAATAACTTGGTTTTACAGCATATGAACAGTGCATAGTTCCCACCACCAGTAGCTCACCAGACTGGTTTGATATCACTGGAACTATTCTCTACCCTGCTTGATGGACTGTCTGCTGATTCCACTCTTGGATGTAGCTGCAATGTCAAATTCCTAAAAAGATTTCTCGCTGCTTACTCTCGATTTTTGTTCTTATTTTGTACTTAAATAAGTATAATTCATGAAATCGGGACCACTCTACAGATCGCCTCCTGTTTAATGGTCACTAACTCCCAAGGAAATATAAGGGCTCCTTAAAGCTCCCATTGGCAGGTACCGCAATGTCTTCTTTCCTCATTTTTTAGCAAACCAAGAGTGATCACAAAATAAATTAATTCTTTTTCCATCTAATGTTTAGGCCAATGGTTCCCAACCTGGGACTGTTTTGCCCCCTTGGAGTTATTTGGCAATATTTGGAGACATTTTTGATTTAGAAACCTGGAATAGGCCTGTCTCAGAGACATCTGGGCATTTGTCCTGTGGGCTACAAGGGAGTTCTTACTTTCAGGAGAGTTTCTTGAAAGACGGTGGGAATCCCTCACAAACAAAACAAACAAACAGAAGTATACATAGTACCTCTAATTCTGCATAAGGAAGTTATTGGCCAGGCCTGTCCTTGGAAGCTCTCCCATCACGTATCCTCCCTCTGCCTGCACATAGGCCACACATACACATGGGCCCTGTGGTATTTAACTGTGCTGCTTCCCTTCTGGGCAGAGCTATGATCGTCCCTCACCTGGATGCCTATTGGGTTGGATGTCTGCTCAAAATATGTAGTACCTTGACTCTAGTATCCAGCTTGTCTTCTTGTGTCCTCTTTCTTCTGACTTCATAATTTGCTATCTCACACCTCTCTTCTAAGCTGGTGAGAAAATGGGTCAGAAACATTTCTCTAGTAATCATTGTTTAAGTTTCCTATGTGTCCTAATTCATAGGAAAAATAGAGGGACTGGGGGTTTTGTGGCTTGTGTTTTACATCTCATGTCATTTGTTAATAAGTATGGTAGTATGGAGTTGTGTCCTGGGTGAATGAGATATTTTCCTTATTCCATATATAGGGTATATTATTATATTGATTTTATTTGATTTGAATATGTGGTATCAAAAAAAATTGCTGACTTCAGGTCACCAAATATATTTTCAGCACTTATAATGTACAAGATGCTGTGCTAGATGTGGTAAGGAATCCTGGGATGAGTCATAGTTTCTGTCTTCTATGAGTCTGGTAACGGGGACACCTCAAATACAAGGTGTATCAATTATCTGTTCCTGTATGACAAACTACCCTAAAACTTAGTGGCTAAAAACAACAATAGTCTTTTATTTAGCTCATGAATCTGCAATTGGGCAGTGGTTCTGCAGGGTGTCTCATCTTTGTTCCATGTGTTGTCAGTAGGCTCAGCTCAACTGGGGTATGGACGGTCTATTTTCATGATGGCTTACTAACATGGCTGGCAAGTAGGTCCACAGCTGTTGACAGAGAACTCAGCCAGGGCTATAAGCTGGTTCTCTATGTAAACCTCTGTGGTCGATTGCATCATGTCCCCCACAAAGACATGCTCAAGTCCTATCCTGGTCCTGTGGGGATGGACGCACTCATAAATAGGATCTTCGAAAGTCCTGCTTAGGTGAGGACAAATTGAATAAGGGGGTTCTTAATCCATATGAATGGAGTACTTATAAGGAGAGGAGATCTAGACAGAGACACAGATGACTGAGCAGGAGGAGTAGAGGCCACAGCTGGACTGAAGGAGACAGCTCACCACTGGACGGAGGTAGAGATTGACTGCCAGCAAGCCATCACCAGAATGGAGAAGACATAGACTGCTGTTGCCTTGATTTTGGACTTCTTGTCTTCACAACTGTGAGACAATAAATTCCTGCTGTTTGAGTGAACCAATGTGTAGTATTTGTCATTGCAAGCCTGGCAAACTAACATAGGCTCTCCACAGGCTGCTTCGACTTCCTCACAGTATACTGACTGGGTTCCACGTATGAGGCAGAAATTCTTGGCACTCTAAAGATCCAGCTTCAAAAGTCCACATAACATTAGAGACTACATAGCAACTCTTCTACCATACTCTTTTGGTTGATGCAGTCACAAAGGCCTGCCCTGGTTAAGGGGGAGAGGAATATAGACCTGTTGATGGGGAAGTGGCAAGGTCCTAGAAGAGCATGTGTGATGGGACGCATTATTGTGACCAACTTTGGAAAGACAGTCTGCCACACAAGATATTCATTCATTCATCCAACAAATATTTATCAAACATTTACTATGTGCCTGGCACTGTTAAGGTCTAAGGATTCAAAATAAATAACACAAGTTGAAGGAGAGAGTGAGGATATAATCAATTATATGCAACAAAATGTTCTAAGTTCCCTTCCAGAAGTTTGTACATGGTATGGTGGTGGCACAGAAGGAGAGGGAATGGTAAACTTGCTCATGGAAGAAACATTTGAGTTGCTTTTAAAAAGGTGGGGAGGCCAACAGTTCTCATAGTATGGTCTGTGACCCATGGGCATCCCCAGGACCATTTTAGGGAGTTTGTGAGGTCAAAACTATTGTCATCATAATACTAACACATTATTTGCCTGTTTTCACTGTGTTACTCTTTGCACTGATGATACAAAAGCAATGGTGTGTAAAATCCTGGCACCTTAGTGTGAATCAAGGCATTCCAAACTGTTCTAGTAGTCATTGTGTTCTTCACTGCCTCACAGTTACAGTAAAACAGACAACAAACAGCAACAGAATAGCAGTTTCACTTAAGAACGCTCTTGATGAAGACATAAAAATTATTAAATTTATTAAATCTCAATCCTTGAGTATATATCATTTCCATATTTTTTTGTGACAAAATAAGAAGTACACACAAAGCCCTTCTGCCAACTGAAGCATTATGGCTGTTTCAAAGAAAAACCTTTGGATAATTGAATTGGGAATTGAATTAGCTGTTGTTTTCTTAATCACCATTTTAACTTGAAAGAATAATCGACAAACTATGGTTTCCAGGCTTGGGTATTTGGCAGACATTTTCTGGAAAATGAATGAAATGAGCCTGTCACATCAAGAACAGTGGGCAGTATTTGTTTCTGATGATAAAATAAAAGCTTTCAGCAATAATCAGAATTTTGAAAAACTGGTATCTGCCACTTCATAACTTCCAATACTTAATACTTAACAGATTGGTAGTGATATTAATGAATGTGAGTTTTTTATATTGTTTAATGAAATGCCTCAACTTTTGGGAGATCTGTATAGTCAGGGAACCCATATTTTCCAAATGACCAATGCATGATGTTACAAAATCATGCATGGGTGAAGGATCCATTCAAAGTGTGAGACAGACCAATGAATTAGTGTTACAGAGTATGACAAGTTCATTGCTGTAGTTTCTTTTTTTTTTTTTTTTTTTTTTTTAATCATCATTTTATTGAGATATATTCACATACCACGCAGTCATACAAAACAAATTGTACTTTCGATTGTTTACAGTACCATTACATAGTTGTACATTCATCACCTAAATCAATCCCTGACACCTTCATTAGCACACACACAAAAATAACAAGAATAATAATTAGAGTGAAAAAGAGCAATTGAAGTAAAAAAGAACACTAGGTACCTTTGTCTGTTTGTTTGCTTCCCCTACTTTTCTACACATCGATCCATAAACTAGACAAAGTGGAGTTTGGTCCTTATGGCATTCCCAATCCCACTGTCACCCCTCATAAGCTACATTTTTATACAACTGTCTTCGAGATTCATGGGTTCTGGGTTGTAGTTTAATAGTTTCAGGTATCCACCACCAGCTACCCCAATTCGTTAGAACCTAAAAAAGGTTGTCTAAAGTGTGCGTAAGAGTGCCCACCAGAGTGATCTCTCGGCTCGTTTTGGAATCTCTCTGCCACTGAAGCTTATTTCATTTCCTTTCACATCCCCCTTTTGGTCAAGAAGATGTTCTCCATCCCACGATGCCGGGTCTACATTCCTCCCCGGGAGTCATATTCCACGTTGCCAGGGAGATTCACTTCCCTGGGTGTCTGATCCCACGTAGGGGGGAGGGCAGTGATTTCACCTTTCAAGTTGGCTTAGCCAGAGAGAGAGGGCCACATCTGAGCAACAAAGAGGCATTCTGGAGGAGACTCTTAGGCGCAAATACAGGGAGGCCTAGCCTCTCCTTTGCAGCAACCGTCTTCCCAAGGGTAAAACTTATGGTAGAGGGCTCAACCCATCAAACCACCAGTCCCCTATGTCTGTGGTCATGTTCATTGCTGTAGTTTCAAATTCCATATTGTAATTAAACTTTAGATATAATACATATAGATACAATGTAGATATGATACACATAAACCATAGCTCTTTGTGAGCCTCAGTTTTTGAGTGGAAAGGGGTCCTGAGACCAATAAAGCTGAGAACCTAGTCACATTCACCAGGATAAAGGATATGCTGGGGACAAAGCCTTAAAAGCCTGAGTGAGAGAACCGGGCACATTCAAAAGGGCACTGTACATAATTCAGTTGGGTATTAGGGATGGATAGTTGGTGGGAGAGAGGTGGTGTAGAGATGAAGCTCTTTGGGCAGCTGCTGACCTGGCAGTGGTAACATGCTGAGGCCCAGGCTGCCTGGATTCGAATCTTGGCTGAACTAGTTGGTTGCTGTGTGTTTTGGGGCAAGTTACTTAATCTCTCTGTATCTCAGTTTCCAATATTTAAAGTGCAGCTAATAATAACTAGTACATAGAGTTGCTGTGAGTACTTAATGAAATCATATCTGTAAAATATTTGGCATAGTGCTTGACACAAAGTATTTAATAAGTGTTCACTATTTTATACTAAGGATTTGGACTCTGTTCTGCAGTAAGAAGGAATGTGGAGAGCTTTAAGTGGAAAGAGACCCGACAAGATTAAGAAGTGCTGTAAGAAGGATACAAGGGGAGTACACATTATATTTGGGACTTTTTTGGATGTAAAATGGTCCTTGGAGGAAAACAGTTATAGCTGAGATCCCCTGGCTACTTCTGTGATGGAGGTCTTCCACCTCATGTAGGCTCTTGGTCATCCCAGTGCACCACTTACTTTGGGAACAATTTTATGTACAACTGGGAATCAGTTCTCCCTTGTGAAATAATTTTGCTTGCCTGTTTGACTTTCACATTTGGGCTGATTTTATTTTCACCTTTTCAGTCAGCCAACTCTTCATGTGTATTACCACTTACAAAGTAATTTCACTCCCTTCAAATAGCTGGCTCCCTGGTTCCAATTTTTACATTAACATGGTTTCTGAGGTGGCCAGAAGTTACTTTGGGTACAGTCAGCAAAATTGAAGTTGAGCTGGGAGCAGCCTATGTGGAGAGGAGACCCTGCTGGCCAAGAAATTGCCAGGTTATTACAGGGAGTGAAATTCAGTTCATCGATAATGTATTGAGAACTTACTCTGTGCCAGGCACTCAGGGTCAACAGAGGTGAAAGAATACCCCCACCCCATCCTAAAGAATCTTTGCCTTTAAGTATGTTTTCAAATAACAATCTTGCAAGTATTAGGTGATAAGTGCTAAAACAGAAGTACAAGCAAAGTGCTTTGGGAGCCCAGAGGAGATCCTTCTTCAGGCTTGGGAAGACTAGCAAAGATGCAGTGGCTTTTGAGCTGAGTGTTGCGAGATGGGTCAGATTCCAGCAGGAAGGAATGGGAAGATCAGAGTCTTTACATGGACAGAACAGCATGAGTAAAAATAGGATGAGAATTTCAGGCAGAAACAGAAACATAATTTGTGGGGCCCACTGCAAAATGAAAATGCATGGCCCCTTGTTTGAAAATCATTAAGTATTTCAAGATAGTGACAACAGGGCATTAAATCAAGCACAGAGCACTTCTGAGTTCAGGCCCTTTGTAACTGCACAGGTCACATGGCCATGAAGCCAGGCCTAAATGCAGGACATGTGCAAGGGGGAAGACTGGCTTATCTGAAGCATAGCATGTATGAGAGTGGGTAGTTGAGGACAAGTGATTGGATGCCATGCTCACAAGGAAAGACTGAATGCTGAGTTCAGTGGGAGACCTCTGAAGGTTGGAGCCGGGAATGTATGATCAAAAGGGTGTCTTGGGAAGATGACTACTGCAGTGTAAAGGCAGGATTAGAGGTGGGCTGGGAGGGTCTGGAGAGGGAGAAAGCTTGGGAAGCTATGGAAATGTGGACCTCTGAGAACAAATTGGTCTGCACTCTGAAAGAAGCAGTAGAAATGGAATGAAGGAAATGGACACCAGAGACATATCAGAAGTAGAGTTTTTGGGCAGCTAAACTGAGAAGGATGAGGGAAGGGGTATATAGAAAGTGACATCAAAATGTTTAGCCTGAATGACTGGACTAATGAGACAAGCCAAAGGAGGGCTCGTGTGTGAGGAGTTTGGTATTCAGTCCATGTTCTTTAACTGACTGACAATCCAAAGTCAGTTAAATCCACCCTACTAGATTTAACCCAAGCAATAAGAGTTAAATGGCAGAAATAATTGAATATGTGTAAATTCTTCAGCAAAGGGCAGTCTCTGTACCCTTATTATAGTTAAAGAAACTCTGAAAATGTTCATGGATCTATAGCACACATTAGTGATTTGGTGGGCAAGTCTTGGTTAAGTACAAATCCAAGCACTCCATGCCTGGCCCCCTGCCCGCCTCTCCAGCCTCCCCTCTTACTATCCCCCACCTCTACCCCATGCCCCACTTCTCTGAACCTGTACCCTTTGCTTGGAAGCCTTCCTTCCCATGCCACTGCCATACCTCTAATTCCTATTTATTTTCCAAAACTATTCTCTGGGCATGCCATGTACCCTGCCCACCTTCACCACCTCCAGTCTAGATTAGGTGCCCCTTTATAGTCCCTGGACCACACCATGCCTTGGTTGTCTATTCCTATGGTTCCAGGCCTTTTTTTTTTTCAAATGAAATTTTATTGAGATATATTCACACACCATATAACCCATCCAAAGTTTACAATCAATGGCTTACAGTATCATCATATGGTTGTGCATTCATCACCACAATCAATTTTAGAATCTTTTCATTACTCCAAAATAAAGAAAAAATAAAAAAGAACATCCAAAATATCCCATACCCCTTATCTATCTATCTATCTATCTATCTATCTATCTATCTATCTATCTATCTATCTATCTCTTTCTCTATATGTTTGTGTCTTTATTTTGTTACTCATCTTGGGCCAGGTCTTATTGGTCATTGTATCTTGAGTTCTGGTGCAGTGCCCAGCACAGGGGAGGTTCTTGGTAAATGTTTGTGAGCTAAGTGAATGAAAGAAGAGCTGGAGTTTGTCTGTTGGACTGAAGTGATTGTCCAAAAGTGCATTCCATTTAGGATTAAATCATTGTACAGCCTCTAGACCAATGAGAGCATGTGATATGATTTCTAAGCAGCAGTATACTGCCGGTGATTAAACAAGCAAGTGCTGCACGGGGCTCAGGAAATTCCATTGTATCATTCTGAGATGCCACCCCTACCTGTTATGACCAGAGACCAGGGAGGATCAAGTGTATACTACCTGGGAGATGGTCTACACTTAGTACAGGAAATAGGAAAGCAATATCTATAGAAAATTTAAGGACATTAAAATACTGACTGAAAGTTGATTTAATTTTTATCATCACCATGCTTTGGCAATTCTAAGCAATGACAGTGAAAAAATACTGCTCCTCCTCAGAGAATGCTCTCACTGCGCCCACTCCCCCCCACACCCCTGCATCTTTCCCCAGAGTGTTCCCAAGTACCCCACTGGGGAGCAGTGCAGGGTTTGAATCATACCTGACAGGACAGGGTAGAAACTCTTTCTTTGTACATTCTATAAGCTTGGGCTATTCATAACTCCCATTTTCCTCCTCCTAGCCCTGGAATCACGGTTGCATGTCAATGGCAATGTCATAAGGACCTTCCCAGGACCAAGCCCTTCACTTCTAGGTTCTCTATATCCTTTCCACAGCCAGTTCCTGTGATGCCCCATGTCTCTCAGGGGAGAGACAGAGCTATTGAAGACCATCCCCCAAAATTCCAATTGGATGTCTGGGCCTGGCCTCTGCTAGGTTCTTGTCAGTTCTCCATTCTTGGGAATGCTGGACCCTGTCCCTGTTTATTCATATCTTGTACGGATGGAATTTTTTGATTTATCTAACTGTGTACTTGATATTCTGGTTTTCTAATTTGAAATTTCACTCCTGCCTCTTTCTTTTCTGCCCTGGAGTCTTCTTGGTTTTTGGTCAGGTTGTTGCCCTTTTCCTGAGTGTTATGTGTACAATAGAGGGGTTCAGCTCTGCTTCCCTTCCTCACATCCCTACCGACTTCCCCGTGTTTCCCTTATCTTTTCTCTCTCACTGATGGGGATCAATCCCTGGAAGATAGAGCAATAAGAACCAGATTCTAGATGTTGCCTGCATTCCTTAGCTCATGGCCCCTTCCTCAAATCACACTAACCTCCTGCTTCCTTCATCACTTCTACTTGGACCCTTTTGATTACATTGGGCTTACCTGAATAATTCAGGACACTACTTCCATCTCAATTACATCAGCAAAGTCCCCCAGGTTCTGGGGATTAGGACATGGACATCTTTGGGGGAGGGGAAATTATTCTGTCTAACATGCTCATTAGGGCAATTATAAAATATTCATTATATCAAGTAAATAAAATGCTGATTCTTAAGTTGAAACAGACACAACACTTCTGTTTTACTTATCTATTGCTATGTGTAAATCACCCCCAAACTTAGAGGCTTAAGATAACAATAATTCCTCTTATTTTTCTGGTTTCTGTGGATCAGTTGCAGCCAGAGGTTGATTAGGGCTATTGTCAGCTGAAGGTGTGACTGAGGCTGGAGGATCTGCTTTCACGGTGACTCACTCACGTGACTGGCAAGTTTATTTTTCTCCATGAGGGCCTCTCCTTAGAGCTGCTTGAGTATCTTCATGGCATGGCTATTGGATTCCCCTAGAGCAAGCATTCCCAAAGAGGAAGACAGAACTGCAATGCCTTTTATGATGTCACCTTGGAAGTTACACACTAACACTTTTACCATATTTTGTTGGTCACACAGGCCAGCTCTGATTGGGGTGGCAGCTGACTGTACAAGGGCATGAATACCAGGAAGTAAGCAGCATTGGGGCCATCTTTGAAGTTGGCTACCACCTACCACAATGTATTTACATATTTTGGTTCTGTGACTTACTGTGTTACCATACATCTCTATACTTGAACTTTTTCAGAAAGTGAGAATGAGATCTGAGCTTTCAAACCAACAGTCACCTCCTCAGTGGGCAATGAGACCATGTAAGTGCATGCAAAGGGAGACTGCTACTGGTGAACACTCTGAATTCTCTCTCTGCCTGGGCTTGGCTCACTGACAGATTCATGGGATTTTGGAGCTGGATGGGACATCATAAAGAGGTCAAATAATCCAGCCTCCTAATTTTATAGATGAGAAGCCTGAGGCCAAAGGACTTAATGCCTTACCTAAGGCCACAGCTGTTTGGAAGACATTTCTATATATTTATGTTGCAGCCAAATAACCTCATCTACTTTATAGCCCATGTTTTCCTCACCCCAGCCTTCTGCACTTCTGCAGATACTATTTCACTCCCTAGAACACATTTCCCCATGCTTCCTTTTAACCCAGGTTTTGCCCCTCCAGCAGATTCTTCAGAGGATCTTTCTTCTGCTTAGCTGGAGGCTGATTATTTTTCCTAAGCACTCTTCTTCCAGTCCTTAGTGGTTACATCCTAGTCATCTATTCTGTGGTGATGCTGTGGTGAAACTTAATAAAAGATCTAGAGGAATTCACCACTTGGGAATTTTATATTAAAAAATGACAACACTGTTAACAGAAAACTAGAATTCAATAATTTCTGATTGCTATCAAGGTATGTAAATACCTTCACAAACAGCTAAGTACAAGTTGAGTGTTGTTTTTTTTCTTCCCTAACCTCAACTTACCAGTTACTGCTTAGCTTAATTTTATTTTTCTCTCTACCATCACGGTCTTGCAGCCATAGTAATTCAAGGCAGGAAGCCCAGGACCCTGGGCCTGTCTAACATGTCATGACCAATACTCAATGCCTGGCTATTTAAAACCTTTTCAGAACCTTTCCTTGTGTGAGGGTCCTATATCCTTCTCCTGATGATTGACCAGAACACCTTAGCCATCACTCTTTCTGAAAAATAATGACCTTGCTAATTTCAAAGCCTGAAGTTACCTTTTTCTGTCTATACCTTTCCTTAATCTTTCCTCTTTCAAGTGAGAAAAAGAGAAAAAATAAAGACCATGATATTTTCCTTGTCTCTTTAAAATCTGAATCTAGCCTATAATGATTTCCTCTCAACTAGAAAAATGTCTCTTTATCAACTCAGTCACTAATTTCTTCAATCAGCTACTCCCCCTCTATTTTTTTTTTTTTTTTTTTAATCATCAGTACCTATTTAGCATTAAGCACTTCTTGGCTAAGTGTGTTATTTTATAATCAGTTTTATAAAGGCATCAAACTTTTTTCTTTAAGCATTTTAAAAATAGTTGAACATAAAAAGACTCTTTCAAAACAAGGTGTTCAGTGGTTACTCACAGATCTAAATTAGTGGTTCACAGAGGGATGAGGTAATGGTGCCTGCCAAAATCATGGGAAGCTTTTAAAAATCTACTTATTCACCTTCTTCTCACCCCATCTACTATGAGTCTAAGTTGCTGGGGTGTGGGAAGCCTAAGCAAATGTGATTTTTGAAAAGCAACTCCAGTGATTCTAATATATTCCTGGGTTGAGAATTATGGCCACAGGTGAGAGCTCTATTGGAGAGCAGAATGGGGAAATCAGATATGTTGGTTCTGGGAGACTTTTGGAAGAATTATATTTTGAACTGGAACTTGTGTTGAGTTTATACTGCATGGGACACTTCATATACATCATCACATTTAATCCTTGCCAAAATCCTACTGAAAGGCAGATGGTATTATCCCGTTTTTACAGATGAGGAAACTGGGGATCAGAGAGGTTAAATGCTTTGCCCAAAGTCACACAGCAAGTAAGCAGCAGAGCTAGGATTTAAACTCTCAGTCAGTGTGATTCCAAAGCTCTGGCTACCATGATGTGTCAGATTTGGTGGAAGGGATGCAGCAGAGACACTTGGTGTAGGTTATGGCAAGAGAAATATTTCTTACCTTATCAAAATCTTTTGTAGAAGACAGATATCTGGGCTTATAAGAAGTTCTCAGAGTCAGTTATGGACATCATCATGAGGCTGAAAATCATCAACTGACCTGGCACAATGTCATCCAGATCAGTTTTTCTTTTTCATTCCATAGCCATAGTCATAATTCATAGTCTTAGTTATATATTCAAACTGAAAGGGACTTTGGCAGGTTTATTTATTCAAGGAAAGGCATTAGAGTGGAGAGCAGTTCTTCTCAACTGGGGATGATTTTGTCCCCCAGTGGACATTTGACAAGATCAAGAGATATTTTTGGTTGTCACAACTGGGGAATGCTACTGGTGTCAGGCATCTAATGTGTTAGAGGCCAGAAATGCTGCTAAACATCCTACAATGCACGGGACAGCCCTCCACCCCCCAAAAAGAATTATCTGAGGTGTCACTAGTGCTGAGGCTGAGAAACCTGAAGTAAAGGTTCAGAGCATGCAGTTTGTATACAGACTGCCTGGGTTTGAATCCAGTTCTATACTTACTAACTGTGTGACTCAAGTTATTTACCTTTTCAGTGCCCCATCCCCAAATGAAGCTAATGCTATGACCATCTCATAGGGTTGTTAAAGATTTAAATGAGTTAGTATAAGCATTGGAATAGCATGTGACACACAGTAGCCATGTGTGCTTGGAGAGACATTTGGTGCAGTGGTTAAGTGGGTTTCTGAGCCAGCCTATCTGGGTGTGAATTCTCCATCTGCTACTTACTGGCTGTGTGACTTTGGGCAAGTCATTTAAACATTCTTGACTCAGATGCTTTATCACCAAAATAAAGATAACAGTATCCACCATTAAGATTAAATCATGTGTGCAAAGTGCTTAGAATCATGCTGGCACAGAAGACGACTTATATAAATTATTAGTTATTATTACTGTTATTATTTTCATTTATTCTTTCATTGAACACATATTTGGGCTCCCTATGCCCAAAGGGGTAAGTCTCTTGTCCTTAGAGCTTCTAAACAGTAGGAGCAGGATTAAAACCACTGAATCATGATGTTGTGTCATTTAAACAACACCATCCTGCCTTCCATGAAATGAAGGATAGTTCTATTTCTTGGCCTCCTGTGTAGTAGACAGCTGTAGAACTCCATCATTCTGGGTAATTATTATTTTGGAGGCAATGTGGGGAGAAGCACCATGACCTACAGTGTCACTTAGCGATTAAAGGACTCCAATTCTGTCTTTAAAAACCTAAGAGACTAATGGTTGTTCAGTGAGGAAAATCAACAAATGCTGGCAATACTGAGATCAGAGTTGTCATTTTAATTTCTTTCTGTTTTTATTTGACGAGATATTTCTTTAGAAGGGCTCTCTGTGCATTTCATTGGGATGTTCCAATTTAGTTCACTATGTCATAATGGTGCCTTCTGAGACGTTTTTTCTTTTCTTTTTGAGTTATAGAAGAAAAGTAAAGTTTGAGCTTTTTGAGAGCTTATAACTTTAGGAGAAGACATAACTGCTGCTTGGGAAATGAGCCCAGTTAAGGTTAACATGCTTATTTAAATGGCCTTAAAAATTCTGTATTATTCTAAATGGCTTTGTTAATTAGATTCTCTTTGATGACTCATATTGGAGAAATGTAAACTTCGGGCTCTCATTATGAAGTAAAGCAAGACCTGGGTTTGCAAACCTGTAAGCCAGTCTGCCTTGAGCCAGGTATGTTGTTATAACTAAGTGGTCATCTCTGCAATTAAGAAATCAGCAAGCACAAAATAAGAACTCAGCAAGCACAAAATAAGTAAAAGTAGCAAATTATTTGGAGACCTTTTCAACCTGTGTCTGACCTTTTTGATTCATTTGCAGAAGTAATTATCTGTGGAAATTGCTGTGCTTTTATCTGTGGTGCTATTAAAATGCTGGTTGAAATGAGGTGGCATAGACTACATTGTTAATAGGTTACCGTGGAGCGGGAGCTGTTGTTTTATTCGACAGATGAGAAGTAGCTGAAAATAACCTTCTGTCTCCCCTGTAAGAATTTTGCTTGTTAAGTGATGTTCACCAACATGGCAGAGTTTGAATATAGTATAAACATTTGTGCTATTCTTAGCAGGACATTAAATGAGAGTTGCAGGCTTTGCTTGTTATAAAATAGGGAATATGTGTATTTCATATTCTCTTCTTTAAAAAAAAAAAAAAAAAAGCCCCCAAATAAGGGGTACTACTTTCTGTGTCCAGGGCAGTGCCCGACCAGGTTGGGAAAGAATGAGGAGATAGTGCTGGCAGGAAATTCAGAGGTAGGTGTATTTATTTCCATCAGTGTCCCACGCATCCAGGGATCACCAACCTGAGTCATTGCTCTTTCATTCCCTCCTGGCTTCATCCCCACTGCTTTGTCCCGTGGAGTAAGGTTAGCTGCTTTGAGAGTCTCTTTCTGCATCCTCAATATGTCCTGCTATCTGTTTTCTTCTCTGACCATCCTCTCTCCCCCACCCCCTGGGGTGGGGCATTATACTTAAAACTCATTAGGGAAATACTGAGGATCAGCAAGGTATAAAGCAGCACTTATCAAAGTTTAAAGTGCCTCAGAATCACTTGGAGAGTTTGAAAAACCACAAAGTTCTGGGCTTCATTCCCAGAGTTGCTGAGTTGGGAGTTCTGGGTTGGTGTCTGTGAATTTGTATTTCTAGCAAGTTCCTCCAGGTGACCTTGCTGCTGCTGGTCCAAGACCACACTTTGAATAGCCCTTGTATAAAAGGAAACTGAGCATACTCACCTCTCTGGGCCACTTTCTTCAGGAGTTAGTCAACAGCATTTATTGAGCTTCCGCTGAATGCAGAGCACTGTAACAGGCTCTGTACGAAGATGCTTCTTGAAGTGAGGCTACCACAATTCCTGCACTCCAGAGGTTCTTCTATTTAAGGAAAAACACAAGCCAACATATCACAGTAGGGTATACTCACTCAAAGCCAAGGGATGAGGAGACCAGTGTCAAGGGCCAGTTGATGGATGGACGTTAACACTGAATAGTTCCGGGAAGAAAACTAAGATTTATTGCGAAATTACCCTAGGACAGCATGGTTGTTGGTGTTTGTCGTGTTAACCCATGGAATCTTCACAACAACCCTAAGAAAGGGGGATGATTCTCCCCCTTTCATAAATGAGGAAACTAAGGCTCTTACTTGCATTACTGGTAAGGCCAATAATTCAAACCCAGGGCACCTTTATTTTCAAAGCCTGGGTTATTTTCACTCCACTGTGTTGCTTCCCAGTATTGTGCATGAGGCATCTAGGTTTTCAGTTAATGTTTGTTGGATTAAGACATCTGTTGATTAAACTAGTTTCCAGGAAATGATACCCTAGAGGAAATTGTTTATCTCGAGCCCTTAACCATTCTGCTATTAATTATTGTTATTATTTATTGAGCAGTTATTATGTGCCAGATACTATGATAAGCACTTTATATATATTATCTCAGTTAAAAAATGAGTTAATTATTAACTCTATATCCCATATGAAGATATTTAGAGAGTATAAGTAATTACCCTAATTGGTGGTGGTGCCAGGATTCCAAAATACAGTGTTTTGTCTCCAAAGCACAAATCCTTTCCATCCTCAGACGCATCCTTTCCTATGCTGGGTCGATCTGCTGCTAACTACCTATTTCTGCCTGGACAGTAGGATTCATAGTTATAGATTTCAGGCACAGGAAATGAGAATTTAAAAACTAGTCACCACTTACCATGCAATATAAACATTAGCCTGACACCCACTCCATCATAGCACATTAGAATAAGCAAAAGCAGTAACAGCAGCAAGAATCAGAAATTCTACATTAAAAAGGTAGATGTGTTGCTGTCATGTGGGCCAGATAAAATGGAGCAAAGACATTTTGGTTCCCAGGACTTATTCCCTACTCCCCCATTCCCTTGTGTCTATATTTAATCTTCAGCCCTTCCCAATCCATGACTAATTTCATTCAAAATCACTTAGCAGACAATAGTTTAGCTGCTGTGTCAAAGTTCTTAGCATTTAAAGATTTTAGATAGTCCTTTGAAGACCTGTTTGTACATGCACAATGAGCTTGGTTTAAAAGTCTCTCTTCTGGACCCAATATTTTCCTATAATGATAAATTTTGAATCCATCTATACAATTAAAAGACAATAGTGTCCACATCCCAGAGTAATTTGGGCAGATGATAAAAAATATATTTACAGCTCCCCCCACCCCCAGCCCCGAGGATCTGGGGAAAGGTGTGGAAGCGTTGGACTTCCTGTCCTGGACTGGTGTTGATGTTGTCACAAACATTGGGACTGGCGGTTTGATGTGCTGAGCCCTCGATCATGGGACTTGCCCTTATGAAGCTCGTTACTGCAAAGGAGAGGCTAAACTTGCATATAATTGTGCCTAAGAGTCTCCCCCTGAGTACCTCGTTGTTGCTCAGATGTGGCCCTCTCTCTCTCTAACTGAGCCACCTTGACAGGTGAACTTGCTGCCCTCCCCCCTACGTGGGACCCGACTCCCAGGGGTGTAAATCTCCCTGGCAATGCAGAATATGACTCCCGGGGATGAATCTGGACCCGGCATCGTGGGACTGAGAGTATCTTCTTGACCAAAAGGGGAATGCAAAATGAGACAAAATAGTTTCAGTGGCTGAGAGATTTCAAATGGAGTCGAGAGGTCACTCTGGTGGACATTCTTATGCACGATATAGATAACACCTCTTAGGTTTTAATGTATTGGAATAGCTAGAAGTAAATACCTGAAACTACCAAACTCCAACCCAGCAGTCTGGACTCCTGAAGACGATTATATAATAATGTAGATTACAAGGGGTGACAGTGTGAGTGTGAAGACCTTGTGGATCACACCCCCTTTATCTAGTGTATGGATGAGTAGAAAAATGGGGATAAAAACTAAAGGACAAATGGGGTGGATGGGGGGGATAGTTTGGGTGTTCTTTTTTCACTTTTATTTTTTATTCTTGTTCTGATTCTTTCTGATGTAAGGAAAATGTTTGGAGATAGATTGTGGTGATGAATGCATAATTATGTGATCATACTGTGGACAGTTGATTGTATACCATGGATGATTGTATGGTGTGTGAATGTATTTCAATAAAACTGAATTAAAAAAAAAAAAAAGACAATAGTGTCCAATAAGGCTAGTGATCCAGGTTACCATCTTAATGAAATGCTTTCCAGTGTGTTTTCTGACCCAGTTGATTCAGGACAATTAACTGAAAGAGAAAATAACATTGAGGGTCTCAATGTTCAGTGCAATACATTGGGTGCTTACACACAGTATCTCATTTAATTCCCCCAGCAACTCAGAAAGTGAGCAGGAGTTTCTCCTTTTGTTAGACTGACAGAAATGGAGGAAAAAAGAAGTAAAGTAACTTGCCTCTGGCCACATAGCTATAATTGACCAAGCTGGCATCTAAACCTAAGAGGTTCTAAACTCAGAATTTCCTGTCTTTCTTTCCATATTAAGAGATATGGGTGCAGAAGTCACTGGGTTCACCTCCGAGGATTTGCTGGGCTGCCCATAACATAGAAAGAGGGAGATTTTGAGTTTCTTCTCTGCCAGTTTAGACCCTATTTGCTATATATTCTTAATAATTGGAACTGAGAGGGTATCTCTGGACTACTTTGAGCTCTCAGTGCCATTGTTGTGTGTGTTTATGATAGTTCCTCTACCCCACTGGTGTAACTACCTGAGTTAATGAACAGTTGGTCCTAATCAGATGGCTGGCTGATGGGGAACTAAGGATCACAAGACTGGAGATTTTATTCTAAGAGAAACTCATATAACAAGAGTCCTTTTCTTTTTGGCAAAAAATTAAAAATTAAATCTCATTAAAATAAGCAGTAGTAAGGTGCAGTCTTAATGGATATTGAATTTCAGGCACTATCTACTTTAAAAGCGGAGATTGGAAATTGTTTCTGACTACGTCCTCAGTTTTTCCTGTTGGTACCTATGAGATCTGGGGACGGGAGGGTAGCCAGGTAGAGATGAAGGAGAGTGAGAAAGAGAAAGATAGAGAGAGAGGGAGAGACAATATTATAGTTTGTATACAGAAGATGGTTTGTTTGTTTTTTATAGATAAACAACTCTTTCCTATTGGTCCTACTACTCCAGAGAAAGTAATTGCTGAGTACTCCAACCAGTCTGGACCATGAATTCAAAACCAACTTTTATGTCTATTTGGTTTGACAACGTATTTTGAAATAAAACAAGGAATTGCAGTAGAAGATAGCAAGCAGTATCAGCTCACCGTGGAACATGTTAAGAAATGTAAATTCTCCGGGGACCACCCAAGCTCTACTGAATCAGAAACTCTGGACGTAGGGCCCACAAACTGTTTTAACAAGCCCTCCAGGTGATTCTAATACACTCTACAGTTTGCAAATCAGTGATTGAGTGGATACAGTATGGCTTTTGGAGTCAGAAAGACTTGGGGTTCTGGCCTTATGGCATACTTGCTCTGATCTTGAACTTCAGTTTCCTTATCTGCTAAATAGTGATGATAATACCTATCTTGTGGTAGTATTGTTATTTAATATTACTACATTGCTCTAAGCACTTGGCTTTGAAGATTTGGAAACTATTTTTTACCTGCGTAGAGGTCACATTGGCCCCAAACCAGGAATTCCTAATAGCCTTTGCAAACTATTAATAAAGCTTCTGATAAAAATGACTGATGGAAGATATACATTTACTTCTGATCACTCCTGAAACCCCACTAAAGCATCAGCAAAGGGACAGATTTTTTAAGGTCATAAACCCATAAAGATAAAGAGACCGAAAGAGGGACAATAGTAACAAAATTTTGAAAGCTGGAAGGCAGTTATTGACTTGGCAGACCCAAGAGAGCTGAATCCTAAACTGACAGAGGGGACATCTGAGGAATAATTTGATTTATATCATAGAACTCCCAAAAGGCTAAGGCACTGGGGGCAACAAGTACCTCTAGAAGTGAAGGTGAAGGTGGGGCTTAGAAAAGAAGGGCTGTTTGAAAATTTGTATAAGAAGCATTTTAGACCCCCAGATGTTCTTCCTCATTCTATGATGCATGTGTCATTATCCCTCCTCCACTCGCAGAACACTGGCTTATCCTCCAGAGAGGGTCTCTGGACTGGGGTACACAAGGCACAGTGGAAGGCAGGAGTACCATATGAAAACCAGGATTAAAGGAAAGTTTATACACTGATTGTTGATATCTTCAACCTTCTACTCACTTGACTGCTGAATACTCCGTGTTCTCCAGACTGAAATAGTCTTCTCTGGGGACTCTGAGAAGTCCAAAAGAATAATCCTAAAGTTGATGACATTGTGGATTCCTCAACACAAAGTCCAGCCAGGTCACCCTACAGTGAAATCTCACAATTAACAATCCCCACTCTTAAACAAAACTTTTAATCAGTTTTCTTACGCTCTACTCTTAAAAATGAACAGGCATCTAAAGATTACTGTATATTTCTAATACGAAAGACAGGCAAACAAATACAGAAATAAATGAGGAAATAAAGACCAAGCTAGGAGAAGAAAATTTTAAAATGAATTTATTATTGATATCCTCTAGGAAAATAAGATATTACACTTACGAAACATAACCAAATGAAATTTAAAAGGAACAGAGAACAAAAACTCATGGAAATTAAGCATATGATCACAAATTAAAAATTAAATAGAAGGGATAGAAGATACAAGTTAAAGAACTTTCCCATAAAGTGAAATAAAATAGGAGAGAGAAAAAAAATTGATTACTCCAGGAGTCCAACACCTAAATAATAGGAAGTCTGGAAAAAGAGAATTAGTGAAATGGGGTGGAAAAAATCATCAAAGAAATAATCCAAGAAAATTTCCTTGAAATGAAGTACATAAATTTCCAGGTCAAAAATTCTTATTGAAAGGCTAGTACAATGGATGAAAACTGAGCCATAGCAAAAGGCACAACATCATTAATTTTCAGAACACTCTGAAAAACGAGTTTCCAGAGATTAAAACAAACAAACAAGCAAAAAACAGGTTCAATATGAAGGATGAAGGATCTGGATCATTTGACTTCTCAACAAGAGATGATAATGGAGAAATACTTCCACAATTCTGACAGAAATTATTTCCCATGTATAATTCTACATTCTACACCCAGTGAAGCTATTGATCTGATGTAAGAATGGAATGAAAACATTGTTCGACATGTTAAGTCTGAAAAATTTTCCTCGCATATATCCTTTCTCAGAAAGCTATTAGAAGATGTCTTCACCAAAGAAAGTTGTAAATCAAGAAACAGGAAGACATGGGATACAGGAAGACATGGGATGCAGGAATCAGGGAATATCAACTGAATAATGAAGGAACTTCCCAGAATGCTGATGCAGAGGTATCCAGACAGCTGGCAATGGAACAGTTCAGAAGCCTCCAGGAAATGAAATTGATAGGCTAACTAATATGTTTTAATATATTAAGACAATATATGTGAGTTTGGAGTAAAATTAGTATAAGTAATGAAGCAAATGAAAAGACAAAGACCATTATTAACTAGAGGGAAATGAAAACATTGTAGAAAAGGAAAAGTAATCATGGCTCAGTTGTGAATAGCATTTGCCTAGTCATAAAAATAGAAACACAATATTGTTCTAACCAAAATAATGACTATAATCACTATAGGAGGATCAGGCAATGGGAGAAAGTGTGTGATTTGAGTGTAAGGTTGGAGTGAGGGGGATAAAAAAGAGCTAAATTCTCATCTTCCATGGTGGGAGATCAATGGATAATGCCTAAAACTGAAATATCATGGCATAGCAATATGAGGGTCATATTCAGTATGGAGACCAATAGCAAAATAATCAGCTAGTACCACTGAGAATGAGTGCTTCTGCAGAACAGGAAATTGGGTAAAAAGAAAGAGGAACAGGGAACTAAGGATTTTTTTAAATGTCTTAGTCATTTAGCTTTTTAAACTATGTGATAAGGTAGATGAGAATAAAAATAAAATTTAAAAAAAAAAAATACCTTTGCCCCCGCCCCCCCAAATTGCATGTGGCTATTTATAATTGAGGTCCAAAGAATATTCACTATCTTATTTTTCTTTGGGTAGGACCCAGAGCTCTTGCTATGATAAAATGTAAATTACAAACCCCTTAAATAAAAGAAACCTCTTTCTTATCCAAATGCCTCTTACCCAAAGTATTTAGCCTTGGGGTTGGGAGAGGTCTCCTTACTTCTTCCCCAAATTGCAAAGACCCAACTAATTTATGCTTAGAGTCATCCAAGACATCCTCTATACTATGAGATTAAACTGGGCTTTTTTACACTCATGGCAGTGATATTACAGTCTTCCTCTCTTCTTTCCCACATCACATTCATATATATGTATTCAGGCACTGACTAGACTTTTATGTCTTCTCTCCCAGTTAGGTTTTAGGTTTTGAGTATTTAAAGGCATAGTGCTTTGTAGATAAGATATTAAAAAATAAAATGATGTGTGCATGAATTATAAATTATTATAAATAAATTATATACAAAATATAAGTCATAAATAACTATAAAATCAGGGAAAGGGCATTGAGAGTAGAATTATCCATTTTTAATAATAATATTTCATAATAGGAATAATAATTGAATAAGGTTCTCTGGAGAAGTGCGTCCGAGGCAGGTTGGGTGGCAAGCATCCCCGGGTATGCATGGTGGATGTGTATTATAGTCTTCACTACCTGAGCGGCCCAGCAGCATCTCAGACCTGCTGCCTTGTTCTCAGATCATGGATAGGAGAGCTATTCTAACTGTATTGATTTGGGGTAACTTTTTTTTTTTAAGCTCAAGATTAAATTAGTTTTCTGGCAGCCATTCTGAGAAAGGTACCTCTGCTCTTGGCCCATGGCCCCTGGTTCATTGTGGATCGGAAAACAGTCAGAGCTGAGGCAGGACTGCCATAGGGCTTCCTGAGTCTGGGCCAGACTTGCTGGGAACTAGGCAACCAGCCCAGGCTCAGGGAGGACAGTTCTGAGCACATGCACTGACTTCTTACTGGCGTGAAGGAGGCAGGAGCTTCACCCCTGTTGTTTATGAGGTTATTTATGAGCTTAGAAGAGCCAGTGCCTGCATTATTCAGGCATCAGACAACTTTTGCTTTTATCTGGATCCTTTTCTTGAGAATGGCACCATTCCCTGGTACATTTCCAGACCTGGAAGTATTCTTAACAGATCCTCATTTATAGTTCTCTTCAGGTGGATTTGGATTCTCAGTTTTTCAGGTGGTAGTATCCAGCAAGGCAGATTAAACTGAAGATTTCCTTTCCTTACCTCTGTTTCTGTGCCTTTCTTATTTTTTCCCGCCTATGGTCTTTCAGCTGAGCCTGAATAAGATTATTTGAAAGAAATTATGTGGTGCATCTATACAATGAAATACTATTCAGCAACAAAAAGGAATGAATTATTGATACATACAACAACCTGGATGGGTCTCAAGGGCATTATGCTAGGTGGTAAAAGCCAATCTCAAAAGGTCACATACTGTATGATTCCATTTATTAAACAGCCTTGAAATAACACAGTTATAAAAAAGGAGACCAGATTAGTGTTTGCCAGGGGTTATGGATAGTGGGTTGGGCAAAAACGTGACTAAAAAGGGGCAGCACAAGGGAAATCTCTGTAGTGGTGGAACAGTTATATATATTGAATGTGGTGGTGGTTACACGAATCTTATGTGTAATAAAATAAGGCAAAACCATACACATTCTTTATAGCAATATCCATCTCCTGGTTTTGACACTGTGCTTTGGTTTCATAAGTTGTAGCCACTAGTGGAAACTGGGTGAAGGTTTACAATGGATCTCTCTACACTACCTTTGCAATTACCTGTGAATTTATCATTATTTCAAAATAAAAAGGTTTTTTTTTAAAAGGAATGGACTATTGTTGCATTCAACATGGATGAATCTCAAAATAATTTTTCTGAGTGAAAGGAGTCAAAAAAGAGTACAAAAGAAAAAATAGATAAATTGGACTACATGAAAACTAAACACTGGTTCTGCAAGCAATACCATCAAGCAAGTGAGAAGACAACTCATAGAATGGGAGGAGGTATTCGCAAATCATATATCTGATATAAGGGATGTGTATCTAGAATATATAAAGAACTCTTAAAACTCAATGATAAAAAGACAAACAAACCAATTTAATAATGGGCAAAGAATGTGAATAGACATTTCTCCAAAGAAGATATACAAATGATCAATAAGCAAATGAAAAGATGTCAACATCATTAGACATCAGGGAAATGCAAAATCAAAACCACAATGAGATAGCAGTTCTCTCTCACTAGGATGGCTATAATAAAAAGACAGACAATAACAAGTGTTAAGGAAGATGTGAGGTATTGGTACCCTCATTCACTGCTTGTGGGAATGTAAAATGGTGCAGCCAATTTGGAAAATAGTTTGGCAGTTCTTCAAAATATAAACATGGAATTATCATATGACCCAGCAATTTCACGCCTAGTATATACCCAAGAGAACTGAAAACATCTATTCACACAAAAACTTTTACACGAATGTTCACAGCTACATTATTCACAATAGCCAAAAAGTAAAAACAACCCAAATGTCCAAGAACTGATAAATGGATAAACAATATGGTATGTCCATACAATGGAATGAATATTCTTCAGCAATAAAAAGAAATGAAATATTCATACCTACTACAACATGGGTGACTGTTGAAAACCTTATGCTAAGTGAAAGAAGCCAGTCACAAAAGACCACATATTGTACAATTATATTTATATGAAATGTCCAGAATTGGCAGATCTATAATACACACATGGTAAATTAGTGGTGTCTAGGGCTGGAGGATTGGGAGGGGGGATGCTAATTTCTGCTATCCTCACTGCTAATGGATGTGGGGTTTCTCTTTGGAGAGATGAAAATAATGTCAACTTACATTGTGGTGATAGTTGCACAACTCTGTAAATATACTAAAAACCATTGAATTATACATTTTAAACTGATGTATTTTATGTATGTGAATTATATCTTCATAAAAAAAGAGTACATACTGTGTGATTCCATGTATATAAAATTCTGGAAAATGCTAGAAATCTATGGTAACAGAAAGCAGATCAGTGGTTTAGAGAGTGATTATAAAGGATTATGACAAAACTTTTGAGGGTGAGGAATATGTTCACTATCTTGACTGTGGTGATGGTTTCATGAGTGTATCCATGTCAAAACTTATCAAATTATATTGTTTAAGCATATCCAATTTATTGAATGTCAATAACACAATTTTTAAAAACCATGTGTGAAATTCACTAATTTGACAGACATTTATTGGGGATAAAATGTCAAGGAAAAGATGGCTCCAGCCCTTAAGCAACTCCTACTCTTTTCAGGGCACAGGCCAAGAAAGAAGCATGTGATTGCAACATGGAATAATATGAGCTACTATAAAATATGCTTAGACAGCCAAGGTCACCTTATGGTGACAGATGGAGGGGAGGGAGTACTGGGGAAGGCTTCCTAGAAGCAGTCGGCACTTAAGCTCAGTATTCAAGGGCAAGTGGGGGTTAAAGATAGAAGATGGGTGGGGTTTGGGAATGATGTAATGGTCCTCCTTCATGACACTAATATCAGGGAGCAGTAATAACACATAGTACATAGTTGTTACATCCAGAGGGGACCTGATTTTATTCATGACATACTACCAAAGCAGTACTTTTTTCCTGCAGAAGCCACATCACAGTGAAGTAGATTATTATATTAACATGCATCTTAACAATAAGGGCAAAGCAAGGGTCTAATATCCTTTGTTGTGCTCTGCAGATTTGCTATTATTTAATGATTTGTGATTATGTATTGAAGGTCTGTCCCTCCTACTACATTGTTTGCTCTATGGGGACCACGACTGAGTGTCTTTCTCACCATCTTGTCCCCAGTAGGTGGCCTAGTGCTTGGTATGCTTGGTACATAGCATGGAGTACGAGGAGCACATTTGAATGTTGGCCTCAGGCATGGCTCAAACTTTTTGTCACAAGAAGTTTAGAAAGTAAAGTAGTCCACCTGGCCCTCCTCCTGCTAACTGACCCCTAGTTCTGGCTCCAGTCCTGCCAACTCCCATTCACTCTAATCCTACCTCCACATTTGCTCTCATGGCCATCTGTTAGGGGACTTTCTTTGGGTCCACTCCCCAGAAGCTCCTGGTGTAGGGTCTCCTGAGAAAGGTTAGGACTCCCTGCACCTGGGGCAGGAGGAGCACCAGCCTTGGCCTGCCCTGAGTAAGATGGGTGTTCTTGGTTCCTGGCTCAGGGATCACTCACGTACTGTTTCTTCTCCTCCCTGCCTGTAGCACTTCTCTATGCCACCATCTTTGGGAACGTGACCACCATTTTCCAGCAGATGTATGCCAACACCAACAGGTACCATGAGATGCTCAACAGTGTTCGGGACTTCCTGAAACTCTACCAGGTGCCAAAAGGATTGAGCGAGCGAGTCATGGATTATATTGTTTCCACCTGGTCCATGTCCCGAGGCATTGACACAGAGAAGGTAAGAAGGGCAAGGAGCTCTAGTAAACCACTTGCCCTTAGCTTTCCCCAGGGTGACCTGAGGCTCTTCTAGGACAGTGGTTCTCAAACCTCATTGTGCATCATAATTCACTTAGTTTTGCTTTTTTAAATGATATTGCCCAACCTCCAGAGGTTTTGATTGCTTCCAGCTTAGTCTTGCTCAAGGACTAACAATTAGGAGCCATTAAAAGAAATTGGAAAGGAAGCATGTAGTCTCCTTGTGGGAAGAGAGGAATTGGAAGTCTAACTGACTAGGGCTGAGTTCCCCAAACTTGTATGATAATAAGAGTCAATGCCTGGGACTAGGTTGAGGCATTCAATATTAGTGATTTTCCTTTTGTCTTTGGCTCCAATGTGTCACAGTACTGTTACTGATAATGTCTTTATTTAAAAATGTGATATTTTGTTCATCATGGATTTTTTGCATTAATTTAGATTTGTTTTGAATTACTTGCATTAAACTATTTCTCTTGATTACTTAGTTCTTTGGGACCCCTTAAATTTTGTGCCCCAGGTGAGTGCCTTACATTACCTCAGCCTAGTCTCAGCCCTGGTGAGAATCCCATGATGTGTTCATTAAAAACATATTTCCAGCTCCCATCCCAGATCTATGGAATCAGAATTTGAGAGAGGTGGGGAGATCTAGAAATCTGCATTTTAACAAGTACCCAAGTGATCCCATTTATCAGAAAAGGCTGGGAAACACCAGTCAAGGGTTTGTGCTTTAATCATTAGTTGACTTGAGCAGAGCATCAATTAGGTACCTCTCTAGGCATCTGTTTTCCTACATGTAAAGTAGAGATGGTTTCCCTATTCTTCCCTAAGAGTTGTATTACTCTAGCTAGATACATTTCAATAAAGTAAAGAAAATCTGATGGTACTGGAAAGAATAAAGGAAAGATGCAGTCAACTTTGTTATTCATGTATGAATTATCTACTTTGAATGTTTTCTATAAGCAAAGATTTAATACTAGGTCAAATTTTCTTTGCTTCCTGGTCTTTTCAATCCCAGTTCCTACCTGTATCTCCAACCTGAGAGTGATCAGAGAATACTGATTCCTTCCAATGTAAGAAGGAGGAAAACAGAAAGATAAACAGAAAGGTATTCAGCGATACCTTAGGACACATTCAAAGCCAAATTCCAATGGCTTTGAGACTGGTTATTTGTGTTTCTAGCCTTCCTTCTTTAGAATAGTCATTTAAAGGAAGAAAAAGTGAACAAAACTGATCATCAACTTAAAAGGAATGTTTTTGTTTTGGTCAATATCTGCCATGATGACAATAATACCACAGCACCAGCTACCATTTCTTGAACATGAATTAGGTACAAGTATTTTTTGTACTACTCCTACTTGCTTAGCGCAGCACTAGTGCATTACATATTACCCCATTTATGTTTCATAACAATCCTGGGAAAGAGCTGCTTTATTTCTCTTGAAGAGATGGGAGGCCTAAGGCATTTTACTGACTGCTCCAGGTCACAAAGTTAAGAAATGACAAATCCGGGATTTGAACCCAGTTTTGTCTGACTCCAAAGCTTATGCTTTTCTAACACTTTATTTTTTAAGTTTAAAACATTTACTGGAGGGCAGAAGAATGAGTCCAAATGGAGTTGTTTTTGTTTCTCAGATGGGGAGGACATCAGTTTGCAGCTGGACTTAGCCCCTGCCCCAGAGTGTTCCTATTGTTCCTGTTCCTCTCTTGTAACAGTGCCTGTAGGGTCTGAGCCGAGTGGCTGCCTGGCAGCTGATGGAGCAGAAAGGAACTTGGATCTCTCTGCCCTGGGCCCCTATTCCCAGGGACCAGGATGCCTTTGTAAATGTGGTTGTTTGGAAAGAAGCCCCTGCCCACCCTCACTGCTGGGCTGCGCTGGCTGGCTGGCTGCCAGTGGGAGATAGCAGGGCCAGCATTTGTCCTCCCTGCTCTCTCACTTTCCTGAAGGGCTTTGGGCTTTCCCCCAGATCCTGGTCTGGATGGAAGAGTGAGCAGCCATGGACACTCAACTGTGGCAACTTGCTGCAGAGCCCAGCCTGGCCTAGAGTGGCCACTCCTCTGGACAGTAGCTTTGGCAGGTAACTGCTGGGGACAGAACAAGTCCTGTGGTTCCAACCTTCTCCTTGGCTTCCCTTTCTCCATCCCATTCAGGGTTAGAATGATCAGTAAAGACCGGGGAGCCAATTGAGGGTAGGGGATGGGAGTGCTGGGCCCTTTGATTTTACCAGTAAAATCTAGTAACCTTGAATACTCACTTGTCCCTGTGAACCTTGGTTTGCATGTGTGTATGTCTGGTAACTAGATGACCTCTAGTGGCAATGACCTTCTAGACTTCAAAGCCTCCCTCAGTATGACTTGCTGCTGTCACTACAATACAACAAAAATGATAGCTCAATGTATCAGGCACTTGCTGTGTGCCAGGCATTGTGCCAGGATTTTACACACAATAGCTCATGGAACCTCAGAAGTCTATACTCTGTGTAAATATCAAAACTTGGGGAAGAAGCTAAGTATTGCTTCAAGTTCACATGACTATTAAGAGATGAAACTGGGATTTGAATCCAGATTGGCCTGATCCTATGGCCTGTTCTCTTAAACACAGTTCTGCCCTGTGCAGCCTTGGGGAGGCTCCATTTCAGTAGGGGAAGTGGCTCAGGAAAGCTATAGGGTCTGAGCTCCTGGAGCTGATACCCTCTCGCAGGCAGAATAGGTCAGGACTCCCAGCCCCTCTGCCCCCTCTGACCCCTCTCTCCCTGCTGTGTGGAGCCATCAGAGCAGAGATGAGTGATGGAGAAGGCTGATGGCCATCGCAGTCTGTAATTTCTCCACTCCAGGTTCCCTCACCTGCTAACATGTTTTCGGCAACAGCTCTGGGAACACTGCCCATGAATAAAACATCATCTCCTGCCAAGGTCTTGTTCTACTAGCAGCCTCTGCCAACAAAGCCCAACCCAGGGGAAACCAAATATTTAAAGGTGAACTCACCTGGAGAATAAACCTTGGTTCCGAGCTGCTGGACACAGTTTTGACATTACATGTGGAGTGCTCCCTCCTCCCAGGTGTTATGCTTGAAGCGAACAGGACCCAAATTAAATTTGCATTTCTGGAAAAGTCTTGTTTTCAGTGAGCCTTAAGGAGAGAGGTACTTAGCACACACTCTTCCCAGGTGTTGGCAGTCTGAATTTTTCCTTTCTGCCTCAGTCAGTCAGCCGTCCTCACTTGGGAGAAAGAGCTTACTTCCTCGCTGTCCTGCAACCCGAGAGCAAAAAAGAGCCAGGGCACAGGGAGGGGATTGACATTATTGAGCCCCTACTGTGAGCCAGGTACTATGTGGGGGAGTATACTGGTAGATATAATTTCATTCCATTCTCCCAGGCCAATGTTAGCAGTTTGCACTTTCCAGGAGAAACGGAGGTGTAGCTCAGTTAAGTAACTTGGAGGGATGGAGTTGGGATTTCAACTGTTTGACTTTCTCTTTCCTTCTCTACACCCCATGGAGAGCATAGGGGTCACTGGAGAGGAAAGAGGATATGGTGAAGCCATAACTGGCAAGGAGATATTTGAGCTGGGCTTTAAAGGAGGCTGAGAACTTCCAAGTTTGGGGGTAAGCTCTAAATGCAGAAGCAAATGGCTTGAGCTAAGGCAGAGAAGCAAGGGTGGGGAAGAACCCAGCACCTCAAGGAAATGTCTTCACTGAACATGTTTGATTTATGCTCCCAGCTTTCTTCATGGGCCAGGATGGGAGAAACGATTATTTTAGGAATACTAAATACCATTGTGTTACTTAATGCTTGCTATGTAATGAGCTATGCAATGGTTTCTTGCAAAAATTTAGCCCAGGGAACTGTTTCTCCCTCAAGAAAGGCTTGAAAATTCTTCCTTTCTTCAGAAGTTGAAACCTGCGTGGTGTGGCATGTTATAGTTCCCATTTTGCCTTGAGTTCTGGGATGCTGAGAATCAAATTACAGGCCCATTTGTTTTGGGTGGCTGTGTAATATAGGAATTGATTAATTTTTAAATGAGAGTTTGGGGTCAAACTACTTAGAGATCTCAGTTCTGTCACTTCCTGGCTGGGCTACTTTGGGCAAGTTATTTAAATTCTCTGTGCCTCAGTTTCCTCATTGATAAATTGGATATAATAATAGCACTTACATTTTAAGATTTACATCATGATTAAATTAGCTATTGCAGATAACACTTAAATATGTAAAATCACAACCCCTAGACTTTCCCTGTCCCTCTTTGCTTCTTTATTTTTCTCCTTAGCATTACTACCAAATTATTTTTATTTATTGTGCTTGTTATTTCTCTCTTGATGGTAAATTTCATGACAGCAGGGATTTTTGTCTATTTTGTTCATTGCCACATCCTCAAGAGTCTAGAATGGCTCTGGGCATATACTAAGGTATTCAATAAGTATGTATAAAATGAATGAATGACTATGAAGAGTTTAGCAATGACTGGTGCGTGGTAAGTGCTCAGTATTTATTACTTTACATTGCTCTTTAAATCACACCCCATATTCAATCCATCAGCAGATCATGTCAGCTCTATCTTTGAAATACATTTCGAATTTGACCACTTCTCACTAGCTCCACTGCCACCATCCCAGTCGAAGTTCCATTATCTCTCACTGGGATGACTGTAGGAATGACCTAACTGGATTCCTTGTCTCCACTTGCCACCCACAGTCAGGAGACTCTAACCACACTCTGTAGCTGTGATGATCCTTTTAAAGGGAGTCCTCACTCCCCTACTTAAAATCCTCCATTTCCCCATCACATTCGGAATAAATTCCAAAGCTCTTTGTAACATTATCTTGACATTCTCTCTAAACCTCATCTCCTACCCCTTTCTCCCTTATTTACACTGGCTATTGCTCAGTTCCCCTCAGTGCCTTTGCATTTGCTATTCTGTTAAAATGTTCTTTCACTCCAGCTCACTCTGACAATAATAATATGCAGGTTTGGCTCAAATGTCACTTCCTCAGAGAGGTTTTCCCCAACTTAGCTAAAGGAGCCCGCAAACTCCTGGCCCCATGTCTCTCAGCAACCCCACCCTGCTTTATTTTCTTCAGAGCATTTATCACTGGTTTTTGTGAGTATTGCCTGTCATTCCCACAAGAATGTAAGTTCATAAGAGCAGGGACTTTGGCTGCCTTGTTCATTAGTTCCTAGAAGAGGCAGATTAGTCTAGTGGGTATTGGTTCTGAGGGGCAGCAGACTGGAGGTCACAGTGGGACCCTGATTCTGTTTCTCCCCATGCCTGGCCAGGTCCTACAGATCTGCCCCAAGGACATGAGAGCTGACATCTGTGTGCACCTGAACCGCAAGGTGTTCAAGGAGCACCCGGCCTTCCGATTGGCCAGTGACGGCTGCCTGCGGGCACTGGCCATGGAATTTCAGACTGTGCACTGCGCCCCAGGGGACCTCATCTACCACGCAGGAGAGAGCGTCGACAGCCTCTGCTTTGTGGTCTCCGGCTCCCTTGAGGTGATCCAGGATGACGAGGTGGTGGCCATCCTAGGTAGGTGTTGCCTTTGCTGGACACTTTCTAGCTTAGCTACTGGGCATCTCAACACCACTGCCTCCTTCAACCAGAGATTGCTCCATAGGACAGGGCTAATTGTGAGCATCCATCCATCTTTCCACTAAAGCATTGTGTACTGGTTTGTGCCAGTCACTGTTTGAGACACTTTGGGTGTTTCGATGACAACAATGGGTTTTGCTCTCAAAGCGGCTCCCAGTCTAGCAGGGGAGATGAACAATTAAGCAGACAATTGCAATATGGTGGGCTATTCAAGTATGGAGGAAACCTACCTGGAAGAAGAGACCCCTAAGCTGAAATCTAAAAACTGAGCATGAGTTAGCACAGAAAAGAGAAGGGAGGGACAGGTGTCCTAAAAGAGTGAAAGCACATGTGAAATCCCTGCTGAGAGAGAGAGAGACAGACAAACACAGAGAAGAAAGGAACTAACTTAAGGAACTGCAAGCCATTCAGTGTTGCTGAAGCACACAGAACAAAAGGAACATGGTGAGAGAGCTGGGGAGGGACCTAAGCACTAGGCAGATCATGGCAAGTTCTGCAAGTCATGTTAAAGGGCTTGGATTTTATTTTGGGGAGCCAGTGAAGCAAGGAAGAGGCACATCAGATTTGTACTTGAGAAAGAGGTTGGTAGTTACAGCTTAGACAGTGTATTAATGGGGAAAGGCTGGAGCAGGGAAATGAATTTGGAGACATGTTATCTAGGGGCAAGTTGATGGGGCTTGAACGAATATTGTGATGGGCAGATAAAGAGAAGCAGATGGAATTGAGATATTTAAGAAGTAGGATCAACAGAACCTGATGATGGATTTTCTGTGGGGGAAGAGGGATTAATCAAGGAGGATTGCAAGGTTTGTCACTTGGAAAAGAGGTGGCTGGTGGGCCCTTCACTGTAATAATGCAGGAACAGAGGAAGCCATGGGAAGACATGTAGCATTCGAGACATTGAGCATCAGGGGCCTGTGAGAGATTCATCTAATTGACTAAGGTAGCTACAAAACAGCTTTTTATTGGGGCATGTCTGCCTTTCTAAGAGGGCAAAATAATAGTCACCATTTATAGGTCATCTGTTCGGTGCCAGACATTTTACATACAGGTTCTCATTTAATTCTTACAGCTTCACTACAGGTGGGTTTTATTATCCTATTTTGTAGAAGCAATAATTAAAGCTCAGAGAGGTGAAGGGAAGTTCTCAAGGCATCACAGCTGCAATACTGTAGTTCCTAATGATAAGAAATGTAGTTTGCTGACCCATTAAATTGTTAGGCACTGCTAGACATTCACACAAATGTTTTCCCTTTTTCTTATGATTTATCAGGAGATTAAGGCAGGGAGAGATTAAGTTACAACTGAAGTTAGAATTGAAATTCAGCCCTAAGGAAAGCCATAGATAGTATTAAAACAAAAAAGTTCAAACTTTCTTCCTGCTTGACTTTGGAGTTCACAATATGTGGCTTCCTTCTTGCTCCACTGGCCCTAAGCCAACTTGCCCTCTTGATTACATTTTGTTCTGGTTAACCCTGGGATGATTTATATTCCTTAAGCGTGGGCTGGCAGATGGTTGGAGGGAGACTGGGATAAAGACTGAGTGGGGGATGGAGGCTGAAACATACATTGAACTCTGCAGACTAGAATTATTCTATTCCTTGCCTTCCCCTTCCATAGAGAGGTAAAATTGGACTATGTATAAGAAACATAGCACATAAAGGTTAAAACTATTGCTTTCAGAAAGTATCTGTCTTGATACTCATCATTATCCTTGATAGAGAGGATTTGTCATTGGTAATAGCTATCACGATGTTTGCCTAGCTGAGAGGAGAAACTAGTGACTAGTGAACTTTCCTTTGAATTTGAATTTGAATTTAAATTTGAATTGACTCCTCAGTGTATGGCTTGAGCCTGGAGTTGTGTTTTATCCACCTCCCACTGAAAACTCACTGTATGCACCACTCCTCTTGCATACCCATGCTCAGGGCATCTGTAACAGTCTACATTAAAAAGCTGAATTATTAGGAGCTTGGTTTGGCCGCCTAGACTTAGGCACAGGGGTATGACACAGCTGAGGAGAGGTGAGGAAAGCAAACAATTACTTCCTATCCCTTTCTCATTTCCCCTCAACCTGGACTTCCTGTGGAGCAGCAACCAGGGCTTGATTCATTGTTGATTTACTGGCTTCTTCTCCAGACCTGGCACCCTGCCTCCGGCCCTCCTGACTGCTCCAGCTAGCAAAGGGGATAGGACCTTTGAAATAACTTTGGATTCAAATTAGTTTGGATTCAAATAGCTTTGGATTCAAAGCAGTTTTTGCCCTCACGCTGTCCAGATTAGAGGAAGGCATCTCTTATGTGTTAAAGGGAACCAGATTGGGCCCAAAAAAGTAGGCCTAAGCTCAGCTTCTTAAAGATCCTGTCACGTTTCAAGAAGCTCTTATTCTGTAAAAGGATGAGACAAGTCCTTTGAACCAACCTGACCTCTAGGCCAAGAGGTATAAGAGATTCCAAGATATTTGCTCTTTGGAAACTTAAGTTCAGAGGTTTTTGTTACTGTTTTTTTTCTCTAATGTCTTTTCCTCAGTGATCTGAAATCAGTTTGTTGTTGTAAAGAGGGCCCAAGCATCAAAAGGGGTGTTGGAACTAGATGTTTATTGCCTTTTCAAACCTTTCAGTCCAATCCAACCAAAATTTATTCAGTACCTACTATTTGTCCAGCACTGACATAGGGGCGGGGATACAGCAGTGGACCAAACAGCATCCTTGCCTTCCAAAAGCTTCTGCAAGTGCAGGAGACTGACATTAAAAGGGAATGATCACAGTCACACTGCCCAAGTGTTACTGTAAAGAGACTACAAGTACCACTAGAAGGTCATTGGACAGAATTACTGAGAAGCTACTGTGCATCCAATATGCCAATGAGGAAGGAGAATATACAGGGAATCCTTATCATGTATCAGGAAGCTTTAGATAAAAGCCCAGAGCTAATTTATCTCATTCTTTTGCTCTCTGTTCTCTTATCAGTTCTCGCATTAACATTCTGGCTTCTGCTTGTTTGCTTCCTCCTTCCAATTTTTATAGTCCACCCCATTCTCTGTTTAACTTTGGCACAGACTCCAAGAATGAGGAAAAGGGTCAGTACTCATAACTATGTGTGTTTAGTAAGTGTTAAAAATAGAATTCTTTCTAATGAAAGCCCTCTGAAATGGTATTTTGCGAACTTTTTGACCACAGTCCACCATACAAAGTATGTATTACATTGCAAACTAACGTACACACATACATGCACGCAGAGTTATACATAAAACTCAGCACTTAATAAATTTTGGTACATGAAATGCAACCTGTGTTTTCTGTTAGATTCCTTTTTTTTTTTTTTCCTTTAAAGAAAAAAACAAACATTGACTATCATGACCCACTAAATTGCTTTCTTGACCTGCTAGCTGCCCATAGTTTAAAAGCATAGTTCTGGAAGATCTCGCTTTCTTGGATTGAAAGCCATGCTGTCCCCTGAGGGCAGAAAACATGCTAAATCATCTCTTAGAATCTCCATTCCCTCTGATGTTCTCTACCTTATTTTTGAGGTGATGTCCTCGTGATTTCCTTTTGGAATTCTCTTAGAAATCAGTTCTTGTCTTCTCACATTTAGCTTCTTAGCTTTTTAAAACAAATTTTAGCCTTTAACGTGCATTTTACTCATCAGATTTTTTAAAACCAATTTTCTCCTTATTTTTCATAGATATCAGAATAAAAAGGCACAGGTAAATTAGTATCTGCATGTAAATTGTTATCTGTCTTCTGTATTACTTAATCAGAAGTCCATGAGTCATGGACTATTGTCAGGGCTGTGCTTATGTGTGATCAGTTGCCTTACAGTTCTGTCTTGTAAGTGCAGTATTTACATGACCTTGATCCACTGTGATTTAGTGTCCTTGTACTACTGTTTGTGAGTTTTGCTTAATACTTAATTGTTCTTCTAATCATGAATGATCTGGTATCTTTCCTCTCCCTCTCTCTCTCTCCCCCGCCTTCTCTCTCTCCCCCGCCTTCTCTCTCTTTCTGTCTCTCTGTCTCATTATATTGGACAAGACAGAAGTCGTATTAGCCAGGTTACATCAAGACCTGGACCAGGAGGTGGAGACTTAACTTTGGCCCTGGTTCTGCCACTAACTCCCTGAAGGAGTTACCACTGATTGGCTAAGAGTTTCTGAAGGTCTCCTACTACGCCCCTCACTCACACTGGCTCAATTGGATGTTTGCATGTCTCTCTCTCTTTCTTTCTCACCTGTGGCCCAAGCTCCTTTAATTTTATATCTCCAGAATGTAGCACAGGACTCAACACATGGAAGGCACCAGAGACTGTTTGCCAAACTGAATTGAACTGAAAGGCAGGCAGAGAATGTGTAAGTAAGGGTCCGAACCTTATCTTGTGGTGAGGAGTGGCCCAGAGAGAATTCTAAGCAGCAGGGAGAGGCAGGTTGACTAGAGAGGAGGCTCAGGCAAGAAATGGTGAGGGCCTGAGTAAAGTGGTGGAAGGGAGATAGAGAAGAAGAGCCAGAGCACAGAGCCATCAGGGTAGGAAGCACCTCCAGGATGTAGAAGATGAGAGAGAGGGAGTAGTCTCTGGAGTGGCTAGGTAGGCAGTAAGATTAGAGGAGAAGGAGGAAAGAAGATGCATTTATTACAGGACTTGTTGAGTTTGCCATGTCTTTTTTGTAACATATCCAAGCAAAGCTCTGAGCTGGAGGAAACTCTTTGGTATGAGGATGGGCCATTGCCTGCCCAAGGAGGGGGAGTGGCTGTGGGGAGGTGGGCCTGGGGGAACAGGGCAGGCTGGCACATATGGCACATGGAAGGTCTCAGTTAACTTTTATACTCACGGCTCTGTCATGAATGAATTAGTATTTACATATACATTCTCCTCAATATTAAAGAAAATAATGGCTTAAATGCTTATTCACAGGTGAAATTTTTTTTTTTTTTTTAATGGAACATATCCTTCTCACCATTCATAATTTGGAAGGCACTTTCATGTTTGCCTAGATAGCTTCTTTGGGTCCTTGGTTGTCTATTAATGTAACATCTATTTATTTAGCAACTACCATAGCACCTTTGGGGGATACAGAGAAAATCCTTCTCTTGGAGGAGTTTTCTATGCCAGTTGGGGAAACAGACACATAAATAGTGACAAAAAGTAACACAGGTGATTTTTACTGTAGACTTCCTGGAGTCAATAGGAAAATGTTCACAGAGGAGGTAGAACTTGAGCTGGGTTTTGAAAGACCAGTAGGAGTTTTATAGGTGGGGCCTTGAAGTGGAAAGAACAACACAAGCCCTTAGAGATAGAGGTATGAATATATGTGGCATATTCACAGGTCAGTGGAAGCAGAGCAGACTGCGTAGATTTTACATTTGGCCCAGTGGTTCTCAACTTTGGTGGACATAAGACTCACCTGGAAAACTTGTTCACAATGCAGATGTCTGGGTGCTCTTCCATAGATTCTAATTCTGTAGGATTCTCTAGGATGGAGCCTTGGAATCTGCATGGTTAACAAGCCCTGGAGGTGATCTGATGCACATGGTTTGAACACTACACCTTAAGAAACATTGCTTTATTTGGTCACCATTGGATGGTTTCTGCGGAATGAGAGAGGATGAAGCCATATGCAATTGCCAATTTTCAACTGATTTGACCTACCAAAATGGTAATTTCTTGAGGATAAACTTACTAGTGATCTGTATACAAGGAGGCAAGGACCTGACCAAGCAAGGGTAGTCACTCTGTGAAGGTGGAGTCATGATTTGAATAGATAGAGCATTCCAGATGAAAAGAATCATGTGAACTAAGTCCTGGGGAGGGAAAGTGGGGGGCATGTTTTCATAATCACAAGACAAGTACTTGAGCAGTAGGGTGAAATGGGGCTGGGCAGGCAGGTCAGGGCTAGTCTGTGGATGTTTCCATTACATTGGATGTCTTTGGTTTGTGAGACTGTAGGAGATTTTAATTTTCTTTTTAATATTTTTATGACTTTGTCTTCTTAAAGAGCATATGCTACTTTAAAAATCAGGAAAACATTAGTGTAAAGTAGATTTTGCGAAATTTAGCATTGTTCCAAATTTCACATAACCTTTGGCTATTAGAATATAATTTGACAGAATAGCATTTTATTTTTCAAATAGAAGTCTTTTCCTTTGTTGTTTACTGGTCCAACCTAGGGAAAAAAAAAGTGGCATTTATTTTAGTGTGTTCTAACCATACAGAAGGGTTGGGAGCCCCTTTCTTCCAAGCAGTTCTTGAAAAGAAGGACAGCTGGACAATGACAACAGAGTTAAAAAACAAAACAAAACAACAACAACAAAAAACACACAAAAAAGCACAAACAAAAAAACAACTTTGCACAAACCTTTGTTATTTTCTGAGATGGAGAAGCTAAATCCTCCAACAATGATGCTTGCTTAGATTTCTGTGAGCTGGTGGGGGGCGGGGAGGAGTGGATACTCCACTGATCTGCCACCACTGTGGTGGATGGACTTTGTGAAGTTGCTGCATGAATATTCCTGCCACATGCCGTATAAGCCATATACTATTATTGTTATATTTGCTCGCGCTTGACACAAGGGGAGGAGGCCATGTTTAAGTGCTTCTATAGACACTCCAGCCAAGCATTAATATTCATGTAGCTGGTCTATCAACCGAAGCAATTGCATTAAATCCACACTCCTAGCGAGGAGCTATCGTGTGCATAATCTAGAACTTCAGAAATGCAAAAACACTTATAACAGGTAATGTATGCATTACCTGATTCAGAGGTGGGATGGGGCAAGTTCTCTTTCCTAATTCTGTTTTTACTTAAGCAATTTTTCAAATTGTTTGCAGTCCCTAAAGACACTGGCAGTTAGGAAAGTTAATAGATCTTTCTAAAAGAAATTCTCATAACTTTATTGTCCAGATATAGGAGACTATCAATAATTATGGCAAATTAAGGCAGTTGTTATGATGAGGATATGAAGAAATTTTATTGGCTTACTAACTTTTCCAAACATGTTAAGTGGGGAAAAAGCAGAATATATAACCATATATATAGTGACCTCAAGTACATAAATAAACCTATATGAATAGAAGAAAGATGGAATGTGTACCAAAATGTTAACTGAAGTTGTCTGGATGCTGCCTTAGGGGTAATTTTTTATTTTCTATTTTTCAACATAGTTCAATTATTTCATGCAATGCACATCTATTATTTTATAACTAGAAGGGGAAAATATTAAAGTCAATTTTCAATTCTCATCCATAGTGATCTCGAGGAATTACCACCTGCTTTCCGTGGAAGATTTGTGATATGTTTGCTAATTTAATTTACCTAATTGCAGTTGTGAAAATAGAAGAAATGTCATCATGTTTCCAAACAATTGTTTTAAGTAACCATTTATGAGTGAGCCCCATTCAAAGAGAGATATCAGTGGTATATGTTTGTGCTCTCAGCATGGTCCCCAAAAAGAAGACGTGACCCCTATTTGGGGGAAGTTTTAATACCTTTAAGGAGAACATTTGTATCATAGGGTAATTTCTAACATGCATTATCTTTATTTATTCATTTAAAAATTTGCCTGTAAATTGTCAGCTGGGCATCAAGCTGAATTACAGTGAATTACAGGAGTGTCCTAAGCAGAGCAGCAAATTCCTTCTGCTCTCAACAGGCTGACCACATAGCTGTTTGAGGATACCCAGGGTCTCGCACCTGGGCTGGGAGTCAATCCTGTCCTCAAAGTCATCTATCCAAAGGCATTCTAAGCCCCCCATTACCTGGCCCACCTTACATTGTTCTACTCAGGCCCATCTATTCATTGATTTATTGATTTGTTCACTCCATAAACATACATGCCAGACAGTTCTAGGTCTGGAAAAATAACAGTGAACCAGACACCCTACTCAAAGAGCTCACAGTCTCATCAGGGAGATAGACAAGTAAATATACAATTTTATAATACACTGCCATAAGATGCAACTAGAATAAAAACAGCATGCAGTAGGAACATGTAAGATAGACTTCTAATCCAGCCCAACCATGAAAAGTCAAGGAGGGCTTCCTGACAGAGGTGATGTCTGAACTGAGACTTGCATGATGAGTTTGCTCTCACTAGGTGAAGCAGTGGCAATGTGAGGTGGGGATGGGGTATTGGAGGAGAGTGTTCCAGGCACAGGGAACAGCGTTTGCAAAGGTTTGAGAAACACATCTGAGAATGAAAAGCAGTTTAATATACCTGAAGCATAGCATTCTCAGGGGGAAGTGGTATGAGGAGGAGAGCAGAGCTGTGAGTCTTGTTAAGAAATTTGGACTGAGGGTAGTGGGGAGCCAATGAAGGTTTTCAAGCAGGAGAGTGACAGGATCACATTTGCCTTTAGAAAATCATCCTGGCAGCTGTGTGGCAAATGGATTGGAGAGAGCCAAAATAGAAGGCAGGAAGACCATTGAGGAGGGTGTTGAGAGATGAAAGTGGCTGGAACTGACTTATTGGCAATGGAAATGGAGAAAAGTAGGGAAATCCAAGAAATATTTGATAAAATTGCTGGAACTTGGTCACTTATTAGATATATAGATGAGCAAGAAGGAGGAGTCTGGAATGACTCAGATTACTTTTACTGAGTTATGAGTAGGTTGACTTGGGAGGATGACCAGTTCCATTTTTAGATCTGTGGTTTGAGCTAAGTGGAAGTATCTGGTGGGCAATTCTAGACTCAGAATAGAGATCTAGGCTAGAGGTATAAATCTGAGGACAGTTGAAGTCAGGGAGAGGCTGAGAAAACCCAAAGACAGAGGGGAGGGTGAGAAGCAACAGGGCCTAGAGCAGAGCACTGAGAACAGCCGTTTATATGGGACACATATGGGGGATGAGAAGGACTGCCAGAGGAGGGGGAGAGTCCAGGAGAGTGGGATCTCATGGAAGCCGAGGAGGGGAAATTGGTATTTTTAAATGTTATAGAACTGTATTTCACTGAATAGAAGATGCCACTGATTATAAGACACACCAGTATTTTTTGGTCCACTAGGAAAAAATGCTGCCAATTAAATTATGACATATAATCAATTGTAAGATGCATTCTAACTTCAGAGATCATAAAATGCTACACAATGTAGGTGTATATTAGAATCAAAGAGCTATGATAAATTAAGGAATAAATGGTGTCTTTTAGGTTTATCAGCAAAGGAGTTACTAACTACAGTGAGAACAGTGTTAGTGGAGTTTTGTTGTCAGAAGTAAGATTATAGTAGCTTGAGGAATGAAGAGAGGTGGGTGTTGCATTCAGGAGTGTCTAGTAAATTACATAGAGGTCCCCAGAGTTTGGAAACAAGAGAGAGACAATAAGTAAAAGAAGTGGAGGTCAAAATACCACTCCTCCCATCCCCCAGTGAAGCTAATATTGAAGAATGTAGTTTCTATCTGCTCCAAGAAGGCTCCTTAATATGGAAACCCAGAATTAGACCCATCCTGGCAGTGCTGACCACCTCAAGCCTACCCCTGTGAGGGCCTGCCCTGTAAACCTTATGGCATGGGGGGAACAGAGAGAACATGTTTCCTGTAAGTAGTCAGATCCCAAGGAGACAGCAAGGGCTGATTCTCCTTCCAAACTCAGAGAGACCAGGAGGGCTATGCAGATGAAGTAGCCTTCACCTGGAAGGAAATATCAGGAATAGGGACAAATCATTTCCCCTTAATAGTAAGAAGCTATAGAGAATGTAAATAATACTATCAAAAAATTTAGCTGTAAAAGGAAGGAGAACTGGAGAGTCACCATCTCTTAAATTGGTTGTTTTCATTCCCCACCCCTCTAGCAGTGATTCATTTTTCCTGCTGCTTGTCTATTTCTTTAATATATATCTAAATTCTCTTACTTCACCATAGAAGGCCAGCTCCATTCCCATATTTTCTGTGAAATCTATGTTGTCCTGCCTTGCCCAGTTTCCCACTAATCTTGGTATTTTGTGTATGTGTTGTACACTTCATTGTTACAGGCTGTGTAAATTTTGTCTCCCACCTTGTAAGGCCCTTGAACATAGAGATGGTGTCATATCCCTCTGTTATAATTCCCCTTACTCTCTGGAACACTGCCTGATCCATAATAGAGAAGGCCTGATGTTGACCTGAATTGAAAATTGTGTGGAGACATGAAATGACAGGACTCCTACCTTTAGGAACTCCCAGTCTAATGACTGCCTGTTAGATACAGCTTCAGGTGCAGTTCCCGTCAGACCTGGCACATGATCTGACAGGTTCTTGTGTGGTTTCATTGACTAAATATGTGGCCAACCTAGCCCAGTGTTCCATCTGTAATAGAGGCACCAAGAGATAGCATGCATAAGAGCATAATAAGTGCTCTTCTTTGTACCAACCTCCAAAGAAAATCTCTCTCGAACATCTCTCAGCTCTCTTACAAAACCTGAGACCAAACTTTTCTAGAAGGAGATGTCCCTGTGCAATGTAGTGTGAAATGGATGCTAGTCCCTGGTGCCAATGCCTCCTCAGCATCTCCAAGCCCCACTTTCTTTGTTAGTCTATGAAATCTAATGAAACATGTCAGCTAAACATCCAACCCCACAAATGCAGTCAAATAACATGTGGCACTTAAAGTGGAGTCTTTATTCCTACTAGTATGTCTTCATGGCTTGGATAGAGAGGCACATTGATAAGATTTTCCCTGTATCTGTCTGTCTTTGATGTACATTCTCATTCCATAAACTGCAGTAGATGAAACAGAGGTCAGAACTGCCAGCAGCAGTTATTTTTGCAGTAAGGACAAGAAGAAGGGCTTTGTAGCTTCACTAGAGAGAAGAGAGGGCAAAATTTACAAGATGTCAAAACTTTGCTTACCTACTCTCCTTCATGATCTTAGCCATAAATATATGTGAGAGAGTTATTAAATATCCCAAAATAAACTTGAAATGCTGGGTTTAACTGCAGCATCTTTGGGGCAAGCCACACAGTGGGTGCCTAGAGTAGGGTCCCTGCCTGTGCCTGAGCCTTGGTGCAGAGTCCTTAGCAGAAGCCGGGCTCTCTGGTCTACAATCAGGGCTGGGCTGGGGAGCAGGAGGATATCACCAAGGTGTTCGGCTAAGGTCGCTGGAGCTTTCCTCTGAATGTGCCACTGGAGCCTCCATCATCATGTTACCGCTTGGCCCTGAAGACACATAGATGCCCATAGGGTTCAACTCATTATGCTTTCCCACTGGTCCTGAACTCCTGGATTGGCTGGAATACAGGTTTAGCTGCTCTAACAAAAACACAAAATAACGGAAGCTTAAGCAAGATGGAAGTGCATTTTTCTCTCATGGGTGTAGAAGGGCTAGTATGTCGACTTCATGGTATCAGGCACCTAGCCTTCTTCCAGCCTGTTGCCTCTGCCTAACAATGCTGTTGCCTCAGTCTCATGGTCCAAGATAGTTCACATCCTCAGACATGTGGAAAGAGGGCTGAGAGCAGAGCATAGCCATTCCTTTTAAGGACATGGCCTAGAATTTGCACACACCTCTTCTGCTCACATCTCCTTTAACTTGGTAAATGGCCACACCTAGCTATAATGTAGTCTTGATTCTGGTCATCTTTGTGCCCAGCTAAAAACCATGACTTCCATTACCATAGAAGGAAAGAAGTGATTTGGATGGTATAGCTGACAACCTAGGCTACCAGTCCTTAAGTTCAAAGCTCACTCTCTGATTTAACATTTTTTTCCCATCACCTAGCATAGTGCCTGCCCAAGGTAGATCTTGGTAAATGTTGACTGAAGAGGAGGTCTGCAGACACAGCCTTCTGGAAGCATTGTGTAGCCTCTCCCAGTTTGGAAGTAGAGCTCATGGGGTCACAGGCAAATATTTAACCTCTCTGGAGATCACGTTCCTCTCTTTAAAATGGAGCCAAGAATTCCTGCAAGATTTGCATCACTGGGTTGTTAGGAAATTTCTTATTTTATAGTGGCTACTATTTATTGAGCATCTCCTATGTCTCAGGCACAGTGTTAAGCACTTTGTTTATATTATTTATGTAACCCTTGTTGTTCACATTTTATAGCTGAGTAAACTGATGTTCGGAGAGATGCCCAGGGCCTTTTGTTTATTTATGCATTCATTGAGTGCCTGTCATGTGCCAGAGACAGTGCTGGGGATGCATTAATTTTAAGTATGATGAATGAAGGGGTCATATATAATGGGGAACTGACTCATCAAGGGATCAGGAGAGGGAGGTTTGGGCTTATTTTGAAGGATGAACAGAGGCTATCTAGGTCCAAGCAGCAGGCTGGAGTGTCTAGGACAGTGCTGGGAATACCCAGAGATGAGAGGGAGAGCCAGGCTTGGAGGAACACTAAGAATCCCAGTGTGGCTGCAGTGTAGAGAGTAAGGGGGACCAGCCAGCAGGCTCTAGCTCAGATCCCCAGTGGCATGTACCTGGGGCTTGAAGCCAGCTTGCCTGGCCTTGAAACTCATGAGAGAGGAGGTGATAAAGTACTTGGAGGACCTGCAAGGGGAAACATCAGGGAGAAGGAGATTTTGGCAGATTCTCTTTGTGTCTTAGACAGGTCTCTGAAGACTAAGGAGAGGACCTGGATTTAACGTGTCTGGCATACATGATGAATTTAGGTGGTCTGAGAATTGTTCACATCCTCATCATCGTCCTCCTGCACTATCCAGTTCAGTGGGTGTGTGCACATTCTGCTCTGGGTTTGCCTGGAAAGGTTAATCCAGCCCGTTTTCCATGTCTCATGAACAGAATTATTCCTAGGACCAGAAGAGAGGATGCCTCTTCCTCAGAGCCTCTCTCTCCTATGCTGAGATCTCTGCAGTAGCATTTTACCATCCTTAATGAAGCGAGTGGAAGGCCCCACTTGTCCTGTAAGGATTCCCTGATGCCTTAGGGAGGGGGGATAAAGAGGGTGAGGCACGCAGAGAGTTGACAGTCCTTACCACACCCTGTGTCTTGGGTACCTCTCTCAGCCACCAGAAGAGCCCTCAACAGAGTAGTGGGAACAGGTCTTCAATCAGCTACACTGCAAGTTGGTGTTGCACATTCTCGGGGTACAGGGTGTGGAAGGTGCTGAGGTGCATTTGCAGCCCAATGGATGACCAAGCCCTTTCTTCAAAGTCTACAAAATATAATACCAGCAACACTCATCTCTATAGGTGAGTGAAGGAGCATTCAAAACGTGGGATAATCCAGAGGCTGGATGGCTTTTAGATCCTCTAAAGAGCCATATTCTTGTGCCTCTGAGCCTTCACACATGCTGTTGCCTCTGCCTGGAATCATCTCTGTAGTGCCTCATTATTATGGTTAACTTAAACTCACCCTTCAGCTCTCAGCTCAGACATCATGTCCTCCTGGAAGCCTTCCTTCATTCCCCTGAACTTAGACTTAAAACCCCTGCTGCACTTTGTACTAGCATAACCCCTAACACATTCTCATCACTCATGTCTCTATCCTCCATTATATTGTATCTATCTCTCCTCTCTTGTACCCTGAGCCCCTAGAACAGTGCCTGACACAAGTTGCATGAATAACTGAATAAATTATTTCTAATTGGTTTGGGTCTGGAAATGGTTAATGATTTTAGTAGCAGATAATGATTTCGACTTTAGAATTATGTTTTGCTTACTACAGGATACCACTCGAGTTGTCTTGATAAGGTCACACAGTATGGAATAGTGAAGGGAAGCTGCCAGAAATTTCATTTCTGCTCTGACCCCTCTGGTCTGCCAAGCTCACTCAGACTCTATCTTTGAATAAATATGGCCTTTTGTGGAGAGTTCCAAACTTAGTTGTCAGATTATGGTCAGAATTGCTTCCCTGCAACTGTTTAACATGTGGGCAGGCTGTTTGATCCTTTTGGGGCCCCAGGTCAAGTGCGTCTTGATTTTGTCCTGTTCTTATCCATGCTCCCCTCCCCATTCCCACCCCATCTCCCACTTGCTCCTCCCCTATCCCCAACCTCTATCCCCTTCCCCAAACTCCATGCCACTGTTCAGCCTCCTCAAGTTGCTGTGCTAGCCTCTGCCCTTCACTAGATTCGATTGCCTACAGGGTCTTGGTTTCCCCCAGTGCTTTACTGTGCCCCTTGAAGAGATCTCCCCTCCTTCTCCCTGAGCCACCTCAGTGCCCCTTGCAGAGATCTCCCCTTCTCCCTGTGCCACCTCAGTCCTGTGTCCAACCTCCCACCTATTCCATGAATGTTCTTTAAAATCCCACTTTTGTACCCCATAGGATTGTTTATGTCCACTACAACAGTGAGGTTCAGTTAAGACAGCTGCATATGATTGGGGGTGGGAGACAGAGAAGGATTGATTATCTCAGAGATGTTTGCCTGGAGTTTTAATTAGACTGCCTTTCCTTGCTTCCTATTTTTTCAGTTCAGAACATCCACTTAGAATGTTGGTATTTTAGAGTCTGGAATGGTAGGTTTTAACAATTCTGCATCCAGCCCCACAGTGTATTAAATCAATCAATCAGTGAAATATTTGCCTCAAGTAGTTTGCTGAGTGCACTAGGGTACCTTTTTCTTGAGTGAGTGATCATTTCATGCTAGAGAACAAAGAGACAAATGTGGGGGTAGTGATTGTCTTGGCCTGTGATTCGTAGAGCTGACCAGGGAAATCATTACTCCCAGTGATGTGTGTCACTTATGAGCAGCCTGCGAAACCTCTGTGTCCTTTCCTTTGACAGTTTTCTCAAGTTATGTGTATCATAAATATATTTCTCATTTGCAACAATAGTCTTGGGTTTGTTTTGAACCTGACAGGTCCTCAGACACCACATTCTTAAATCTCACTAACAGATAATTTATACCAAAAATGCTGCCTTGACAGGAAGCAGGATTGTATGATTTTCAATTTGCATTGAAAATCAAACCAAAGTTATGAAACACTGACACTTCCTAGGCCCTACAGATTTGTCATGATTATCTTACCATGAAGTACTTTTTGTAGTAGAAACTGCCCTCCATTTATTGTTCCTGTCAAAACCTTCGACTGGAAAACTTTTTCTTTGTGAATGTTGTTGTTTCTAAAAATGCAGTTATTTATTTCACAGTTTGTTCCAACAACAATATGGTTGGCCTTTGTTTTAGGCATTAGGTTTGTCCTTGAATAATTGTTTATAAACTGAATTTGTACAGATAACTTCATCTGTTACATGTACATGGAAAGGTGGTTTATTATATAGATTGTTGCATTATTCTTTCATAATTAGAATAACGAACCCCAAATTCATTTTAGAAGTATAATGTTCATATGTGGGTCTTGTTTAAATGGAGCATTTAATAAGAATTAGTCAAGGTTACCAATAGTTTTCTACTCTCAGTAGTTCTGGCTTAGTTATGCCAAGTTTCATCCCACTAGGAGATTGCATGTTTGTAAATTCTACATTTTCTCCCTGATATTCAAAATGTTCACCCCCAAATTTTCTCCTGTTAGACAGCCACTCCTTGCTCTTTATTTTCTCATTCTTTCAGGGAAGGAAGTGGGGATACCAGCTCAGAACTGGATAATTTGTGATATTCTGCTAAAAGATTAGATAACCTATTAGATAATTTATCATGGGTCTCTCAGCCTGTGGTTCCATGATGCTATGTGTTCTAGTTATCTATTGCTCTGTAAAAAATCACTTCTAAACTTTTAGTGCATTAAAAAATGTAAGCAATTCTGTGGGTTGTTTGGCTCAGCTGCTGTGTTCTAGGGCTTCTACACATGGTTTTAGTCAGCTGTCAACTGGCACTGCAGCCATCTGAAGGCTCGACTGCACTGGACAAGCAAGATGGCTCCTCAAGGGCTGGCAGTTGAGATCCCAGCTGGGCTGTCAGCCAGAAACTTTACACATGATCCAAACATACTGCTTGTGCTTCTTACAACAGGTTCCAAGAGGGAGTGTCCCAAGAGTGAGTATTCCCAGAGACCATGGCACAAGCTGCAAGGCTTCTCATGACCTAGTCCCAAAGTCCCAGAACTTCCGCCACATTTTTATGGCTCAATCTAAGTCACTAAGGACAACCTAGATTCAAGGGGAAGGGAATTAGGCTTCATCTCTTTATGTGAGTTGTGGCATGTGCATAGCAGACAAGAAAGGAGTGGATACTGTCCATTTTTTTGACTATCTGAGGAAAAGTGTCCTCTAGATGAAAAAGATTACCTACATATGAGGGGCATTGTAGGGCAATAAAGGGAGGCTATAGCATGCTTACTCTGTGCAAGTGAATTGGCCAGCCTTGTCAGTTAGAGCTCACTGTTAGGGGCACCCACTGAATGAACCTATCTCCATGGAAGCCAGTTAGCATCCCTCAGAAGGAAATGTTCCCATCCACTGACCCCAACCCTAAATTAGATCAACCATATCACAGATGATTGAAAATGAATTTGGAGGGGAATCCAAATATCAGTTTTAAAGATAGGGATAATATCTACATATAACCTAAAAACTATCTCAAGCATGTATTCTATTCTCATTGAGTCAGTAAAACCATCTTCATAAATTAGAACAACAAATTATTTCACAATCACATAGAGGACAGTGAATTAATGTGTCTAGTTTATTTTTTTTTTTCAGCTCACATTTTGAAGATGCTTGGAGAAGGCTGTGCCCATGGAGTATCATGTACTTAGATGTATACTTTTTGATGTTTGAGGAAAAGTCATGTTCTGTCCATGGAAGTATAATTTCCTTCTTAGCCTTAATCAGGAAAAAGCTGCCCTGTTAATCATGCTGAGTCATAGGTACCTGAATTCCAGCTATAGAGCATGGCTGATGTGGATGCAAAGGCCGACAGCTCTCTTGAATACATTACTTTTCACCCTTTGTAGCATTTTTCCTTCCTCCTGCATCCTCCTCTCTGGCTCCCTGGGGATTCAAATTTGTGTTTATCTGTGCTGAAAATCTAGAGGCAAGGTAAACAACATTTCAGGCTATTTATAAGCTGAGGCTGTGCCAAGAATGCATTAGGCTTTGCATTAGAAATATGTTACAAATGTTGGTTGCTGGAAAAGGCTGGAAGAATAGCCGTAGGTGTGAAAAGCAGATGTTTAGACGAGATCGATAGGTTGACCCAGAATTTGGCTCTTTGGGCTTATTAATCTAATGACTTATTAAATGCATTCATGGAATGCTAGGGAGATGCATTTATGTAGGCCCATATTTTTATACTACCTGGAGAGCATTTGGCAAGAATGAGGAACATACAGGAAAGAAGGGTGAGAAAGGAGGCACCACGCAAATATAAACCTGATAGCAGTGGACAGAGTAGAGAGGAAATGAACCCCACATTCGCTCGACCTCTTCCATGTAGATCTTCCCAGACAGAAAAGCCCTCTCCTATTCTCCAGCCCCCCATGAAGATTCTATACCTCCCCACTAGTAGCTTAGTGAATAGCACTAACACCACCTTCCTTTCTATACTTCTCTTCTACCTGCAAAATTGACTGAACTCCGACTGTCAGGCACTGCATTACAAGGAGGGATAAGACATGAGCTCTTATGTTAGGAGACAGGCCCAAAATAAATAAACCAATCAATATTATAATGAAAGATTATATTAGTGTTTTTTTAAAAGGGGTTGTGATGAATATGGGGGTCCTATTTTGAATAGGATAATCAGGGGAACCCTTAAAAGAGGGGGATATTAATGATCCCAGAGCCATTGGTTAAACTTTGAGGTGTATTTTGTGGTATTTTAAGGTTTCTTTTTCTTAAATGACATGTTGTTAAAGTTCAAATTAAAATTGTTTTTGCCTTTTCTGAGGATTTCAGAATGCTGAATGGAAGGCAATACTGGGGAGCAGAGGAGAAGCCAGCCTGGATGGCCATCCCTGCCTGCTGACAGTTTCCTCATAACTTTCTCTCCTTAGGGAAGGGAGACGTGTTTGGAGATGTGTTCTGGAAGGAAGCCACACTTGCCCAGTCCTGTGCCAACGTTAGGGCCTTGACCTACTGTGACCTGCATGTAATCAAACGGGACGCCTTGCAGAAAGTACTGGAATTCTACACGGCCTTCTCCCATTCCTTCTCCCGGAACCTCATTCTCACCTACAACTTGAGGAAGAGGGTGAGCTGACCGTTTCCATTTTTTTCTCTACAAAGAGCAGTCCTTGTGCACTTGGAATAATTACTCAGGCCAAGAAAGTCCTTCAGCTATTTATTTAAGTGAAGCAATTGGTTCTATAAAGGTTCTGTTAATTGCTTGCTCTTCAAAGCTTTTGCTACAAAGTGAGGGAGTGGGAGGAATGTTGCTAGATTAGAAGATGGATCCATTTTGGTGCAAAAGGCATTTGTGTGTGTGTGTGTCTATGGTTTTTTCCCCTAGTCATATCTAGACCTTCTAGCACTTTCAAAAGATTAGTAACACACATAAGGTTCTTCATCAATAAAATGGCTGAGTGAGGCCACTCAATTAGTGTAAACTGTATTCTCCCTGGTGACTGGGACCTGTTGAGTGGTGTGAGGCCATTAGCCTGCTGGTAATATTTTTTTAAAAAGATATGAAATCAATTTAGGTGGGTCCAGTAAATGAGAGACATGGAATCTGATTGTCTGGAAAACACTTTGTACATACCTGCCAACTTAACTGGTTGAGAAAATGATTAGTAGTTTAAGAAACAGGAGATTTCTCATCTGAAGTTGTTTCCTTCGCCCTCAAATCATCAGAACTGCTCCATCTGTCTCTGAGGATTAAAATATTTGTCTTGCATTCTTTAGGTTTTCATGACTGATTTTCTTTCATGTCATCCATTTCTTTTGGTTAAATCATTAGCAAGGTAGCTCGAGATCTAGAGGAATAATCTGGAAGGACTGTTATAGGACTTTTTCGCAGAATGACCTCATAACCCTTCCCCCCAAACTTGTCCTCTTCTTGACATCCCTGTCTCTATTTATATGTTCTGTGTTGTTCCAGGATTCCAGGTTAAAATCCTTAGCATCATTGTTGATGCTTTTTTTTCCTCTCCCATGCCCAGGCAGTCATCAGATGTTGATTCCACGTAAGCTCTGAAATGTGATCTTAGCACACAAAGCCCCTGATTACACTCTTGGACCATGCAGTAGGCACCAAACTTACCTTCTCACCTTGTGTCTGTCCTCACTACAGTGCTCCTGTCTTATTGCCACTAGACTGACCTTTCTGAAAACTAATCAGATCCTGTCACTCCCCTCTGTAAAGGATTTTTGCCCCCACCATGACTACAGTCTAATGTCCACATACTTTAGCATGGCTTTATGTGTTTTTTCACATCTGGCCCAAACTTAACCCTTGTGCCCCAGTGTCAACCACTCATCCCCATGCCTACCCCTGCCACGAGTGCCACATTTGGCCATGCTGATTTCCACACTGTTCTGTAAGCATGCCACACCTTTTCAGAGCACTGTGTCTCCCTATATGCTACTTCCTTGGCCTACAATTATTTTTATTTCTTCTATCTATTAATGTTTAAGACTCTGCTGAAATGTTTATTTGTTCATTCACCATTCATCAAATCTGGTATAATGCCAACTGAACTAGATTAGAGCTGTAAAAATGAATATGCCTCAGTTCCCTATCTCCAGGAACTTAAAGTCTAATAGAGAAAATCAACACATGAAAGAGAATTGCAATAAATTATGCTAAGTACAATGATGCTGATTTGTGCAAGGTATCGTGGGAGTGTAAAAGAAGAGGGTGGCTAAAGGGGGAGCCAGGGGTGAAAGTGTCGGGGGTGGGGGCGGTGATCCCTGAGCTGAGTCTTAAAGGATGAGTTTGCCAAGCAAAGAGAGGAGCAGGTTTTCCAATTGGAAGGGTAGTCTGAGGAAAGATATGGAGAAAGGAAATAGCCTTTCATCTTCCACATCCTTTGTTCAAGGTTCCAAACTCCCAACAATATGCTTCCACTGAATCCTTGAACTACATTACTTTGTGATTCCCTTCTCAGATACCTGTAAAGGAAGGGGCTCAGTAACTTTAGTGTCTAACCCAGTGCAGGCACCAATTAGGGAATTAATACATGTTTGAGGATAGCGAGGAGAAAGAGTTGGGATCTAGGGGACTCAGTTTTCCCATCATAAAATGCAAGGTAGCTGCTAGATAACTTTTATGGTTCTGTGAGCTGAAACCTGCTCATGTAAATTCTGTTGATGAAGGACAGTGGTGAAGAAGTGACCATTCACAATTCTTCTTTGTTTATCTGTGGGCTGGAAGCATGGAATGCTTGCTGATGGTACTTTTAGCCAAGTGGGTTCTCTTAATTTTTATTTATTCTTCCTTTCTATGAAAGCAAGTTGATTTTGATCAGTTTTCAGCATTGTTGATAATATGGGTTTAAAAAACAAGCAGTTTGCATTACTTGGAGGAGTTAATTATCCTGGAATAAATGTGGATCAAGTAAATTTGTCTTTACAAAAACAAGAATGACAACAAAAACAGCAACAACTTAGTGGTCTGATTGTTTTCATAGATGCAGAATGATTGACAGCTCTTGAGAAGAGAAGATTTGGGGCCATATCTTTGAAGGGCTGTGTTGGGGAGGAGTGTTGGGCATGGTGTGGACAAGCCACAAGGCGCTGAAGAAGAACCAAAGCTGTGGACAGAAGTATTTTGGCACAGTTAAAAGAAGACCTTTGAAAAGATCAGAACTTCCCAGAGAATGGAATAGGTTGCTTTGAGTGGTATCAGGTGTCTTGCCCTGAGGGCATTTTGGCATCCCTTAGATACATCCATGCTCAGAAACATTGTTCAGAGGACCTAAGCATTGGTTGGAGAGTCAAACTAGTTGACTTTCAAAGTTCTTTCCAACTCAAAGAGCCTATGAGTATGGTTTGGACACAAAGGAATTTCTGTGAGATTTTTCATGTAAGGAGGTAACCATTCTTTTTCTGGAAGAAGGAGGCTTGTCATTTAGGTATTGCCATTGTAGTCTCTCATTGTGTCCTTCTGAGAATTAATTCATAATTAAACAGGCATAGAAGATGAGAACATTACATGCATGAATTATTCTTGTAGCTATTTTTTTTTTCCTGGCAAAGTGAAGTGTATTCTTGTGGCTGTTTGTATCTTGGCAAAATCAAGTATGTGATTTGTAAAGATTCTTGAGAACATAGTGCCTTCGACATCTGTTTGGGGAGTTGTTTGATCTTTTAGACTTCCTCCATTGTGCAGCAAAAACTGAGTTGAAAGGCACCTAAGTGACCATTTAGTCCCTTCCCCATCTCTCCATCACCCTCATTTTATAAATCTGACATTTTAAAGAAAGGTCACATAGCTGGGCTATTAATGAAAGAATCAGGGAACCAGAAATGACTCTTGACTAGGTCTCTTCCTTGCTTCTCATGGCTTCACAACCTATTCAGGCCTCTGTATTCTAGGCCTCATTTCTTTATCCCTAAAACCAGGTGTTGAAGCACCACCCAGATATCTATTTTGGGGACCCAACTCAAGAGGGGACTTGTTGCTTCCTCCATTCCCTCCAGTGATGAAGGAGGCAGAACCTGGAGTTCAGTCTAGGATTTTGACCTTTGGCTTCTCTTGCCTGTGGGCTCTGAGCCAGACTGAACATCAGTCTGGATCCTGCCTCTGTCGCTTAATGTTTCTATAATTGTGGGAAAGTTATAGAAGCTTCCTAACGCTGTCATTTCTCATCTGTAAAATGAAGATGATAAAAATTTCTACCTTGTAGTATTGTTGTGAGGATTAAATATGATACTGCTTGCAAAACTCTTACACACAGAGACTAACTAGCACATAATAATTGCTCAATTAAATCATGGATAATTATTTTGTTCACATGAGTGAAACCCTGTACTTCATTATCTTGTGTATTTTAAAAATTTTTAATTGTAAAATAAAGATAAAATCATCTTAACCATTTTTAAGTGTACAATTTAGTATCTTGTGCCTTTTGAAAAATGAAAAGAAGGCAGGTTTCTCTGCCTTTGCTCATGCAGGGTGCCTGCTCTGCAAATTGTTCTGTGGGGTGGATGTTGCCCCAGGGTTCTTCTCAGCACCCCTTGCAGCAAAGGAGGGGCCAGCTGCTCTGGACAATTGAACATGGTGCTGGTCTGGATGTCCCGATTTAGCTCCTGCCAGTGGAGAGGTCAGCACTTGCTGGGGCCAGTTTCAATTATGGAGGGGGAAATTGGACTATTCTGTCCTCATAGGTCAGTCACCAGGAAGTCAGGGTTGGCAAAAGAAAGCACAGCACCCTTGTTTCTTCTGAGGGAGAGGTAGCCTGTGGTTATTCATGAAAAGAAGAGGGAGTGGAGCCTTCTTCATTCTAAATCCTTGACTCTCTAGGGTGCCAGGCTCTAAGAGCATTTTCCTCCAGGCCCTGCATCTTCTCTCTGCAGTCAGAGCCTTGGCAACCATTAATAGTAAAATTATTACCAACTCCATATATTTTGCAAGCTATGTCACAATGTCAGTATGTGTTATATGTCAGCTTAATAAATCCTCAGAACAACTTCATGATATTACAGTATTATCCCCAATTCTCAAGGAAGAAAACCAGGACCCTGTAGAGAAGCGAGTCACTTTTCCAAGGTAACCCATCTAGTAAGAGCAACTTCCCAAATCTGCGTGCGTGTCTGCTGCTAAGCAGCATAACAGCCAGTGGTAGGCCTTCATGGAGTTTGGCTCTCGGCTTTACCCATGTTGGCTTCTTGGGCTTCTGCTTTCTTCCAGCTATTGACTTTTCAAGGGTAGTACAGGTGGTCTCCTAAGTAGTTCCAGTGGCCTTCAGTATCTCCAGGACTCCCAGAAACTTGTACAGTAAAATCACAGTAGTATCTCCGTTTGTGAAATGTGAGGAGTTGCCCTGTCATGATGAGAGGAACAGTGGATGTTGCTGGGTATGCTGGGGAGGCACATCACACTTCACTTTAGTTAGGCAGCTGACTTCCCGGGCCAGGATATTAGTAGCTTACTAGAAAGAGCACCAGCTTTGGGACTTTTGGGACTTAGTTTTGAATTCTGGTTTGACTGCTGACTAGCTGTGTGTTCTTGGGCAAGTTACTGAATTATTCTAAGCCTTGGTTTCCTCCTCTGTAAAAAGGGGGCTAACAAAAGTCCCTCCTAATTAGGTTTATTGAGAAGATTACACAGATTAAAAAAATAAATAAAAAAAAATCTGACATGGTACCTAGAGAAAACACCCAATAAATATTCATTCTCATCTCCTCTTCCTTCTCCTCTCTGCCTCCAGTCCTTGGAGGTTCAGAGTTCAAGCTTTGTTCCCCTTGGTTTATAACCACACCCTTTCTTTAGTCAGTTTTTCCACTGGGCTCTACTTTCCTTTCAATCTGGGATGCAGTTTCAATTCCCAGGTGCTAGGGGATTGTGTCCTGCTCATCACTGGGACAGTAGAAGAAATGTGCCACAATTAAATGATGTATTACAGACAAGCAATTAGGTAATTAACAGCAGTTGGTGTGTGGGATAATTGGCATGTAGGTAATTGGTAGGGTGGTTCTCATTCTCTGTGTGTAGAGCTTTATTTTTAAAGTAAATATTGTGTATTTGAGTAATTTTTGCACAGTGTTTGCTTATATTAATGTGTTACAGAATGAATTTTTCTTAGCTTGTTAAGGCCCCAACCTAGTGAGTTGGGAAGGAAACTGGGATGATAGTTACTGGTGCTTTCAAAGCAGGGGCCTCATAATGCCTCTTTTCCGAAATCGAGGTTGCCATGGTGAAATATATTGAATACTATATGTACATGTGTAGCCCACTTTAACCAAAGGGCATTCTATTCTGGAGAGGCAAAGATCAAAGCCTGGGAGGCTTGGAACAAGCTCTGCTCACAAGTGGCATTGGAGAGCCTTTGAATTTTCTCCCTGAAAATTCTTGTGGAAGGTTGGTAAGATGTAAAGAAAGAATGTAAAGATAGGGGCCTAGAAATGTCATCCACATTCCCATTTAAACATCACAGTCTAATTTTTTAAAATGATACCTACATAGCCCATATTTTCCTTGTCATCCCTCCATAGTGAGGGCTCCTGTGAACTAAAATCATCTATTTGACTGTCAAGCCATGAAGATAATAAAATCAGGATGTTGGAATTAGAGGTGGGAGAAGGGGACAGATGATGTGAGTGACATGACCATCGTTCTTACAGAACAACAAAATATAAATGAAAGTCAAGTCTGTTTTTCCTCAAGAGGATCAGTGAGTGATGTTAGAGAACTATGTGGCCTTCCATGGATCCTCATGGGCCCTCCCTAGCACCCCTAGAAATGTATAGCAGAACCGCATCATGATGCCGGGGGTGAGAGGGAACAAAAGTGCTCCACACTTCATTATGTCTGAATCAGTTCAAACTGCAGTTGATCAGACTATATCTGGCCATTTCCAAGGAACCAATAAAGTTCTAAAAAAAATGTGGGCTTTCAAGCTAGAGCTTCACATTCAGGCTCTGTCACTTATGAGCTGGGGGCATTAAACAAGCTATTCAAATATTCCTTTTCTGTAGATTCAAACTGACTACCCCATAGGGTAATTGTGGGAAAGGATAAAGCATCCGGCACAGCACCTTCCATGTAGTAGGTGCGTTAACTATTAAGGGTCAGTTCCCCTTCCATTAGCCATAGGAATGAGTGCAGCAGAGCCAAAAAGAGAACAGGAGTTACATTGTTTGACTCAAAGAATAATCATATGGAGACATTAGAGATCAGTGGTTAAAAATGTAGACTCTCCAATTATAAAATGGGTAAAAGATATGAAAAGACAGTTCTCTGAAGAGAAAATACAAAATGGCCAAAAAACATATGAAAACATGTTGAGCTTCCCTAGCTATTAGAGAGATGCAAATTAAGACCACAATGAGATACCATCTCACACCAATTAGAATGGCTGCCATTAAACAAACAGGAAACTACAAATGCTGGAGGGGATGTGGAGAAATTGGAGCTCTTATCCATTGTTGGTGGGACTGTATAATGGTTCAGCCACTCTGGAAGTCAGTCTGGCAGTTCCTTAGAAAACTAGATATACAGTTACCCTTCGATCCAGCGATTGCACTTCTTGGTATATACCTGGAAGATCTGAAAGCAGTGACGCTAACAGATATCTGTACTCCAGTGTTCATAGCAGCATTATTCACAATTGCCAAGAGGTGGAAACAACCCAATTGTCCTTCAACAGATGAGTGGATAGGTAAAATGTGGTATACACACACGATGGAATACCACACAGCAGTAAGAAGGAAGGATGTCGTGAAACATATGACAACGTGGATGAACCTTGAAGACATAATGCTGAGTGAAATAAGCCAGGCACAAAAAGAGAAATATTTTATGCTACCACTAATGTGAACATTGAAAAAATGTAAAACAAATGGTTTATAATGTAGAATGTAGGGGAACTAGTGATAGAGAGCAATTAAGGAAGGGGGAATGATAACCCAATAAGAACAGATAAGCTATCATGGGTAAATTTAACATTCTGGGAATGCCCAGGAATGGCTATGGTCTGTTAATTTCTGATGGGTATGGTAGGAACAAGTTCACAGAAATGTTGCTATATTAGGTTATTTTCTTGGGGTAGAGTAGGAACATGTTGGAAGTAAAGTAGTTATTTTAGGTTAGTTGTCTTTTTCTTACTCCCTTGTTATGGTTTGTTTGAATTTTTTTTTATTGTATGTTTTGTTTTAATTTTTTTTTTTTTAACATAGTTGATTTTTAAAAAAAGAGTTAATTAAAAAAAGACAATGAAAAAAATATGCAGAGCCCCCTTGAGGAGCGGTGGAGAATGCAAGGGGTATTGGGCTTTCCCACCTAGATGGTTGCTAATGTGCTTACAGACATGGGGGACTAGTGGTTTGATGGGTTGAGCCCTCTACCATAGGACTTGCCCTTGAGAAACACTGTTGCTGCAAAGGAGAGGCTAGGCCTCCCTATAATTGTGCCTAAGGGCCTCCTCCCGAATGCCTCTTTGTTGCTCAGATGTGGCCCTCTCTCTCTAACTAAGCCAACTTGGCAGGTGAAATCACTGCCCTCCCCCTATGTGGGATTTGACAGCCAGGGGAGTGAATCTCCCTGGCAATGTGGGATATGACTCCCAGGGAGGAATCTAGACCTGGCATCGTGGAATGGAAAACATCTTCTTGACCAAAAGGGGGATGTGAAAGGAAATGAAATAAGCTTCAGTGACAGAGAGATTCCAAAAGGAGCCGAGAGGTCACTCTGGTGGGCACTCTTACGCACAATATAGACAACCCTTTTTAGGTTCTAGTGAATTGGAGTAGCTAGCAGTAAATACCTGAAACTATCAAACTGCAACCCAGAACCCATGAATCTTGAAGACGATTGTATAAAAATGTAGCTTATGAGGGGTGACAATGTGATTGGGAAAGCCATATGGACCACACTCCCCTTTGTCTAGTTTATGGATGGAAGAGTAGAAGAATGGGGGAAACAAACAAAAAAAGGCATTCAGTGTTCTTTTTTACTTTAATTGCTCTTTTTCACTTTAATTTTTATTGTTATTTTTGTGTGTGTGGTAATGAAGGTGTCAGGGATTGATTTTGGTGATGAATGCACAACTATGTGGTGGTACTGTGAACAATTGAATGTACACTTTGTTTTGTATGACTGCATGGTATGTGAATATATCTCAATAAAATGAATAAAAAAAATGTGGACTCTCGAGTCAGAGTACTTAGATTCAAATCCTGGCTCTATTTTCTGACCTTGAGCCATTTACCTTGCCTCTCTGGGCCCCCCAATTTATTCAGTTATAAAATAGTACTCAGAAGAGTGCCTCAAACATAGCAAATTCCCAAGGGAATGGTTTTCCATCATTTTTGTTGCTGATGACTAGGATAACAACTTTCATCATTGTCATCATCAAATTTATTACTTAGTTTTTCTGGGAACTCAGAGACCCCATCAAATACAAAGGGTTTTAAAAGGAGTATAGGGGCTCAATACCCAGAACTCTCCCAAACATATGATTCTGAGATCCATGCCTGGGCCGTACAAGGAGCACCAGAGAACCAGGGTGGTTTATCAGTGAGGCTTGGTAAAGAATGGTACTTTTGGACTGACCCACTCCAGGGCTGATTTCCTCCTTCCAGAGAATGGATGGAGAGAATTCAGATGTGGAGAAGAGGCTGGGAGGGGAGTTTTAGTTTATCTTAATTTTTATTAAGTTACTTGAGGTACTGCTACATATGGTATTTACCACAAATTAGAAAAGATCTGACCTAGTTTAGAGGATTGTGAGGCCAGTGCACTCCTTGGGAGGATATTGTAACTTAGTAATATTTTCTTAGAAGTGTCTGGTTGAGTCATAATAAATAGGATGGTGCTCATGAGTCCCAGATCATGGATTCATCTCCTACATGGGCAGGTTAGTTTGTTGTTATTTCATAGATGAGGCCTGTATACCCCACATCCAGTCCTTCACCTCACAGATCACAGACCATTTGATCTGGAAGAGACATCAAAGAGTCCTTTGATTACTAAAGATATTCTGTAGAACACTAGCTCTGATGAGTATTAATAGGTATATTACAATAGATAATAGAATATTGTAGGTAATTCCACAAAAAATGTCTAAGGGCCAAATACATTTGAGAAATGTTGGGCAAAGCAAAAGTTTAGCAGGTTCACAGTGCAGGACGTCTCAGAACTCTTAATATGCTCATTCTCATTATAAATCTCCAGGTGGTGGTAGATGGTAAGAGGGAGATAGGATATGCAGCTTTTCTAAAAGTTGGAACACCAGGTCTGATGAATGATAATAGGTGTTATTAAAAAATAATAATAAAGTTCTCCTTGGGTGAATAAGTTGGAGAAATGTTGAGAAAAACAAACATTAAATCAGTTTCATAGTGCAGGGCTTTTCAGAGCCTTTAATACCTTAATGCATGGGAATGTGTATGTGAGGGATTTATGATATGCAACATTCCCTTTATTATTATTAACATTCCCTTTTTAAAGAAACAATTTTGGGGACATGTGAGAAGAGACAGAGACCCTGGGAAGCAAACCAAATTGCCCATAGTTACATGACTAGTTAGTAGCAGAGTTGGGGTCACAATCCATGTGTCCTGACTTCTCTAGCCCTGTGCTCTTTCCACAATACCATTTGTTTTCCTTTGTATACTGATTCTACAAGAGCAGCTGGATGAGCTTGGATAGCTAGTGCAAGTAGTTTTTTTGTACTTTTAAAAAAGTCATTAAACAGATTTTTATTGAGCATCTTTTATGTGGCTTTGTTTTGTTGAATGAGAGAAACACAGGGCAAAAAGTTGTGGAAATGCTTTTGGAGGATGCTGCCACGAAAACTTGCATGGTTCTCCATCAGTCAGTTTGGGGAGAGAAAACATCCAGTTCAGAGTGTGTGCCAAATAATTGGAGCAGGGGTAGTGGAGAGAGAAGTCATGTCAAGTATTGTCTAGCAGTATCCCATCCAGAGGGATGTGAAACTCTCAGCTGAAAGTTTTGGAGGAAGTGAAATGTCTGAAAACAGCATGATGTCGTAGAAAATCATGTGTGGAACTTACTTCCTATGTTCTAACTGATGACAAGAGCAAGTTAACTTCTGAGAATCTCATGTTGCTCTCTGTAAAATGGGGCCAATATACCAGTCTCAAAGAACTGTGTGATGGTAGGGAGAAGATATATTTAAAGTGCCTGGCATGATGCCAGGAACATGATAGTTGCTCATAATATGATAATCCCCTTCCCCCATATCATTTGTCTTCATTAGAATATTAGAGAGTTAATCCTCACTATAACATAGTAAGTAGAGAGTAAAACTGCCGAGACTATATATTCAGAGAGTGAAAGTCATGAGACTGTATTCAGTAGATGGCAAATACCCTGTCCTCAGTAATGTCCCAGAGATTACTGGCAAAGTGTCCCTGTTCTCTGAACACTTCCCTGAACTCAGCTTTCATACCTCAAGTACCCAGTGATCCATTTACTGTCTAGTGAGCAGCCAGCCTTATGTTTCCAATGAGCATTTTATCTTCCTTTTGGCAGCACATATGCTAATATTAGAAAGCTACTGAAGGATGTTTTCTTACTGTCTTCCAAGTCCCTTGAGAGTTCCTCTCTGGTTTGTTTATTGGTCCAGTCTTAATTTCATGTATCTACCTTATCTGCCATTTTTTTCTGCCTTTTTGTTCTACAATTTGCTCTTTGGTTTTGAGCGTGTCCTTATAAATTTTGCCAGTCATGGAGGCTTTTGTTTTAGCATCTTGTTGTTAGCAAGTGGAGAGTCAGGACTTGAACTCAGCTGCTTTTCCTAACTCTCATAATAATACATACCTTCTATCATGTAAGATTAATGGAAGGGAGCTTGAAACTCCCACAAAATCTATCTAGGACCCAATGTCCATGCAGGTCATATCTGGTATAAGGTGTATCAAGGCTTACTCTATTTTGGTGCTTCTCACTGCAAACTTTGTTGATTGGAGTTTGCTTGTTTCTGTGGCACTTAATGGTCTTGTCCTACCTGTACTTACCTTAGACTTCTGTAGTGAAATTCAGAATCCATAATGAGGCTTTGACTCTATACATCTTCTGTTAGTCTAGGCGAGGTGCACTTCTCATTCGATTCAATAAGTACCAGTTACCTCCACTTTTTAGCTCTCATTGCTTTCAGTGATCGGTTCTCTGCGTGTCTTTCCTGTCATCAATATATAAACTCCGTAAACCTGGGCCATGTCTGCTTCATTTACCTCTGTATCCTGATTATCTTTCTTAGAGCTTAAACAGTTAGCATTTAATAATTCAATAAATGAATGAATGAACCAACTAACCAGCCTACATACAAATCTGCCAGCCAATATTGGACACGTACCTCCCTCTTGGTATTGCTATGTGTTTTTAAAATCTTGACCAAAAGATGGTACCTGTAGAGATTACTTTCCTTCCTTCTCTCTCTGAAGCTTTGTCCATTTGTTCCATACCATCGTTTTCCCTTTCCCTCTCCCTCAGGCTCTGGGTTTAGAGGTCAGGTATGTCTGGCCTCTCAGCCTCTGCATGTACCACTGACAACAGTAAATTAAGAATGTAAAATAAGCAAATAAGAAAATAAGAATAACTACCCCCATTTATCAAGTGACTACTCTGTGCCAAGTGTGTGCTAAAGCCCACATTATCATTGTGTTTATAGATGCTAAGGAAACAGAGGCCCAATGAGGTTAAATAATTTGCCCCAGATCCAGTAAGCTAGTAGAGCCAGAATTTGAACCCAAGACTGGTGATCACCAAGACCCATAATTTTGTTTTTATATCACACCTCCTCTAAATGGTAATCCCACTTCACTGATCCTGGGAGAGTGGCCCTGCTCTTGGGTCCCTCAGAAGCCTCTGGAGGAGGCTGTCAGCCAGATGATGACTTTGGAGGCTACAGCCTGCCCTGTCTCTCTCCTGTGTAATTCTATTAATGCAGCAGGCCCTTGGCAGCCGCCTAAGGGAGTCGGGACCTCATGGAGGCATTGCAGAGCTTGATGGCTGATAGCATTTTAGTGTTTGCTGTTTGTTTAGAGATGGAGAGAGGGGATAGGGATGAGCCACTTAATTTAACAGTGAAACAAAATGGGACAGAGTGATCCTCCTGACAAGCTTCTGTTTGGCATGTGGTTAAGCTCTGGTGCTGTGAAGTTAGCATAAAAGCCTTGTGATGGTCTCTGGTGGGAATATTCAGAGCTACAATTTGTTTCTGTCCATGATGAGAAGCCAGAGAAATGATCTTCAGCTCTCAGTTGAGTGGCCAGCCTGACTGGAAATTTGCAGCTGGGCAGAACTCTGAAGAGTCAGGCAGTGACCAGAACATGGCCAGGGCTTAGAAGAGGCCTTGAAGTCAGAGTGGGAATATGATAACTGTGAGTCTGTGGCCTTTTCTAGCCCCAGGATTAGTAAGGAAAGGCTTTGAGGGGGTGACTTTTTAGCTGGATCTTGGTGTAGGGGAATTTACCTGACAGAAATTCAGTCCCTTAGTTGGGGGGCCTCATAGAAAGCACCCTTATGTCTCATGGTAGGCAGGGCACAGAGCCAGTTGATTAAATGGCTGCTACGTAATCGGAAAGGTGTCTTTGCATGGATAAGCTGACAGGGGAATAGTGAAATTGAATTGCCAATCAGTAAGAACCTGGGAAGAGAAAGCCTGCTGAGCAAAACCACTGGATAATTGTCCCCATCTTCCAAATTGGTTCATACCTCCTTCCCCATCTGCTTCTACCTAAGAGCAGGTTGCATGAAGGCTCCAAAAGAGAATTTGTCTCAGACTTACAAGGTAGAGCAGTCTTCAGGGTTCACTTTTTCTGGAATTGTCTAGCGACCCCAAGGAAAAGTGGATTCATGTGGATTAGAAGGTTATTTCCCAGGGGGCCAGCAGTGAGTTTGACATCTCTTCCATGCTCATTCCTGCCCTACCTGGCAATGTTATAGGGATCCAGCAGCTCAAACCTTCTCCTTCCCAGGCTTTTACACCCACCTGGCTGTACCTGAGCTGCCCATAGCAAGAGCTGGCATATTTTCTATGGGAGATTTAATTTTTTAAAAACTCCTTGCTACAGGCAGTATGCTGAAGATTGTGCCTCATCCGTTGGGGATCAATTTGCAGGCAGCTCTTGCATTCAGCTGTATTTCCAAGGACACTTCTTGCAAATACTTAAACCAGGCATGAAAATAACTTTTGGTTCACAGAGTGTGACTTTTTAAGAGGACACTTCTTCATGCTATAGCATCCAAAAAACCCTGCACCCCTCCAGCTGGAGTGCACCATACATTTGGCACCTCCTATTGGTATGGTATGATATTGCATCCCAAATCTATGAACATATGGATGAATAGAGAAGTGAAGTTGAGTTCCAATGACTGTAAGTGGGGAGAGGGCTTCCCCAACATGGGATAAATCCTATAAAAGTGGCTGAGAGTGGAAGAATAACATGTAAAAAGAAGAAAATGACTACAGAGTTAGGAAATGACATCAGAATACTGAAAATCCTGACAAAGAAAAGTGCACCACCGAGGCTCTGTCACTTAGCAGCACACCATGCAGTAGACTGGCAATCTGTCCTTCCCTGAAGTCCCTAACTCAAGCCATTGTAGGAATATTGCCATAGGGATTTAGATTAATTTGATTTCATGAAAGAGATTATGAAATCAGTATATAAGGCTTAGAAAGTGTAAACTGTGCTGCTTTTTCTCTGTTATCTTCTCTACTTAGTTTTCATTTGGTTCTGGGAAGGACTCAGAAAATTTTCTGTGAGTAGAGGGCACATTCTCTAGTTCTGGGAAAATGAAGATTTGGGAAGGAATTGGGCTAAGGGAATGAAAGGGGCACTAAGAAATAAAGGCAAAGGACACCAGCAACAAGAGTTTCAGGAGGGTGAGTGGATTTTGCAGATAACTGTTTGTTGAAGAGAGGAACCTGATGCCTGATCTCTACAGCTGAAATTCTTGCCTGGGGAGGCAGATGCCTTTCCTAACCCCAAACTGTGAGCTGGGCTGGAAGAAAAACCCAAAGAAGGGCTTGCATGCCAAATCCAATTTTTCCAGTCCTTTTGCCTCAAGGCCAGATGAACCTAGTGGCAGAGTGGCTTTGTTTAGCTATTATGCTGCATGTTGAGGCAGTTGGGGAGCTGCCAGGATTTTCATCCCAGGCTTTGTGTTTAAGCACTCCCTGATTCCACTCTGACGTTTCTCTCAGGTTAGAACCTGAACAAAGATGCTTTCAGCCCTTGTTGATTAGTGCTGGAGGCAGCTTCTAATTATCTGTGGTCATGTACAAAACAACCCCTTGGAATCTATAACCAATCATTTCAAGCAGAGCTTCCATCTCCTCCAGCCCCACCTAACCTATTAGGAGAGCTGTGTTACTTGCCCATGAGCAGGGGAAGCACCCCTGTGCTCTTTGTGCTTCCTCCTTCCCCTGTCCTTATTCCTGGAGACTGCCCTGTGGGGGCACAGGGGTCACAGAAGGGACCAGAGCATAAGCAGCTGCCCCTTTGTACCCGCCATAGGCTTTAGTTACTACTGTCTCCTTCCACAGAGCCAGATACTGTACGTGAGCATGTATGCCCTTCTCACACCTGTGGCTGGAATTGTGCTTGTTTCCCAGTGGACTGCTCTGTTGCCCAGCAGTGTTGCTGCTGCACTGTGTGTGTGTATATGTTTTCATGTATGCTAGCAGCATTTCTCCTGTCACTGATTAGTCCTAAAGGAGGCAGCCAGGGAGAAGAGGGGTGGATACCCATACAACACTTCCATGGATCCATTCACCCCAAGTATCTTGTTCCTTTTCCAGGCATGTTGCTGTGGGGTCAGCTCTGCTTGCCTCAGGATAATTTTCCTCATTTGGGTAAGAAGTAAAGATTGGCCTGATATTTGTAAGCTTGAAAACCTTGCAAAGTGCCAGGTTGTGGTCGGTGTTTATTTGTGCACGTGTGTACTTTATGGAGAGTAAGTGCACCCATTTGAGGCCACTGGCTCGAGCCCCAAATCCTTAGTAATTACTGGGCTTAGAGTAGGGGTGGGGAAGAGCCTGAGGAGAATAGAAAGTATGCATGTAATACACTCTCAGTGCAGGACCTTTTAGGCTAGGGACCTTTCATGGTGTTTACAAATAATTCATGACTACATCCCACCCCCCACCCCACTCCCCTCAGTGAGTTTCCTATGAGTTATTTATGATCCTGGAGCTTTGGTTCAAGAGACAAAAGATGTTCCTGCACTGAAACAATGGGAAACAGCTCATCCAAGGACCTGGGCCCCAACTCAGGAGCAAATGTCCAGGGCAGATCTGGTTTCCTTTCCTCACCAAGGCCAAGGAGGGCTCCATGGAGTTGTCTATCCTCTGGGCTTTCTTAGGGTACTAGTAGCATCTTAACTCCAAATTTCAGTTTTTATTTACTTAGTTTTCACTTTATTTCCATGTCTTTTCTATTATTTCTGTGTGTTCTGTATTGTCTAGTAGTCTCAGATTTTCTTCATCAGTATTGAGCTTGCCAAGAAAAAGAAAACCATCATACGAGAAGCCTCCTGAGAGTGGTTCTCTAGTACCCCACCACCACCACCACACATATACTCAAATGGAGGTTCCCCAAAAGCAAGAGTTTTCTGTCTCTTTCCCTCTCTTCTCCTCTTCTCTGTCCTCTTCTTGCTTTCCTTCCTCCTCCTTGAGTACTAGCCCAGTGTAGGAATTTTCTCTTCTTTCAAGGAATACTCTTATGTAAACTATGTTTCTTCTCCTTAATGTTTCTTGGAATAAGATCCAAATATTTGGTTAACTGTTAGTTCCTTTGACTTGTGGAAGAAAATACCATTTTCCTTTGCCTTCTCACTGTTCTCAAGTAGAACATTGTCTACTTAGAACCCAGTGGATCTGTCTGCTTGAAAGAGAGATTCACCAGACACAGAAGACATTAGGATTCCAGGAAAGAGATTTGTGTTAGACATTAGAGAGAACTTCATGCTGGTGGCACTATGACATAGTGGTAAGTAACACCCAAGAGGATTATGGACTCCACTTCACTGGAGATGGTTAAGAACAACCCCTTGCTGACTTTCTTACTCTGATACCTGTCATTTCCTTGTTCTGAAACCTTTGATGTGTGACAAGCTATTAAACCTGGACTGTACTGGTTTTAACACTGAGAGTCCTGCATCCAAGGAAACTCCTCCAGTCCCAGACAAACTGGGATCATTGGTCACTCTACTTGACACTCATCCTCTCCTGACTCTTGCTGAAAATTCCCATTTATTGAATTGTATGTGTTAGCTCCATCTTTCTCTAGTCCTTTGTCATACAACCACTAAAACTGCTTTCTTCACCTGCAGCTGGGCATCTGGCCCTGGCCTGCATAGCCTTCCCAAGGCTTCCTCCAAGTGCAACCTTCTAGATGTGTGACCACTGAGCCTTCCACCAGCTCACCCTCTTCCTGGCCTGCTCTCTCTTTCTGCTCCACTTCAGCCCAAACTTTAACCTGGTCAGTGTAGCTGACCTTCCCAGGTGACCCTTCCTTTCCCCTCCTGTTCCCTGCCTATCATATCAAAGCGGGCCCAAGAGGGTTGGTTCCCAGACATAACCCTCCCCTCACAACACAAAGATGCCTCCTCCAGGAAACTCTCCCCAGCTCACTGCTGCTCCATTATTCTTCTTCTGGGGTCCTAAGTGATTGAATGGGTCACGACCTCTTGGGAAGAGCCTGGTACCCTGCACGGCTTGTTGGGGACCCAGATTCTACCCCAAGTCTGCCACTGGGGCAAATGCTTAACCTCAGTTTAGATGACTTAGATTAACCTCACCTTAACCTCAGTTAGAAAAGCTCTAATATTTTACCAGCCTTGTGAAACTCAGATTCTAGGGTATGTGCCCATCCTCTCTGCTCTGGGGAGCATATGATGCAAGTATCCTAGGCAAGATGGCATTGGGAAGAGGCCTTAGAAATACCATCTTGCATTGGCACATTCCTCACCACCTGTCCCTACTTGACTTGTAATTTTCATCTTTATCCTTTGATTTCTCCATAATCCCATCCTTGCCTAGCTGTGAGTAGGACAAAAAAACTGCCACCTACAGCTTAAGAGATTTTAAAGTACAATTCAAAGACCATGATTACTTTCCTGTGACTTGGCATACAAAACCGAAGATTTGGGAGAAGAGGTTAATTTCCTGAGCCTTGTCCTGGGCCCAGTTTCTACCAGACCCAAAACTATGTCTGATTTTTACCTCTGTGCCCCAGAGAAACTTGTCAGTTCCTACTTGTCACTGCTTTTGCTGAGTGTCTTGAAGCAATGGGCTGAGTAACCTTCCTGACTCACCACTCCGTGATGTGTATATGTCTTTGTGTATGTGTATCCATGTACATTTAACATTTGCATCCCACTGTACTTTGGAGAGGACACATCCACATATTGTGACTCATCTGATCCTTACAACAACTTGAGGCTGGTAATATTATTACCTCTGTTTTCCATATGAGGAACCTGAGACGCAGAGAAGTGAAATGTGGCACGTGGGACTATGCGGTAAAACAGAACTTGAACTCATTTCCCCCAGCTCCAAATGCCGTGCACTTTCTGTGTGCCCACCCTGCTGCCTGTGTGCCTGTAATAGGATGGTGACCACCCCTGGATCCCTTCACACAGGAGCCCTGAGAACATTCACTGACAGAGGTAACCAATGGGAGCTGCCTGCACCCCCGGATTAGTTCTGTAAAGTGGTGCCTCTTAGTCTTTTTGTGCACACAGATCAACTGTGGATCCTGTTCAAGTGCAGATTGTGGTTCAGTAGGTCTGGTGAAGGAGTCAAAATTCTGCATTTCTAACACACACCAGGTGACGGGAACCACTTTTCAGAACACACTTTGAGTGATAAGGCTGTAAACAGCTCTAGTTGACACACACAGAGAGGCAAGGGCAGTCATGGGTAGGGACAGGAAATCTTCCCCAAGGCAGAGGCAGTGGAGAGGCACAGGAATGCTGACCCTGAGGTGCAGAGAGAGCGCTCTCTGTGTGGAAAAGTGCTCATGTTCAGTGGGGATCAGATGCGGGAAATAAGGCAGTTTCTTAGGGGTCACAGGCATGCAGGCAATGTATGAGGGTAGTAAGTGATGGCTTGCATGAGCAGGTGACTTTGAAGGCCCTTTCCCTGCCTAACACTGAGGTTCCAAGCATAATATAGAGCTGTCTGTCAGCACTAGGTCTTTCTGGGACAGCCGATGATGTCCCTGCTTTGCTGTTCTGTTCCCCTACCTAAGGTGTTTTTTTGTCTTTTTAAAAATTTTTTTTTCATTTTTTATTTTTCAGTGTGAACTTTAACTTACATACGTAACAGTGGTAACCTTCAAAGTACAATTTCACAAGCAATTAGAGAGCAAATTTCAAAGAATGTCATGGGTTACAGTTCCACAACTTTAGCCATTTCCATTATTGTAAAATATACATACAGAAAGGTATCATCTCGTGATGTACAGCTCAACAAACAGTCATAGAGTAATTTCAAAAATTATTATGGGTTACAGTTCCAGTTTCAGTTTTTTCCTTATTATGCAATACAAGGTATATACAGAAAGGTGAAGACCTTCAAGGCACAATTCAATGAACAGCTATAGAGCAAATCCCAAGGGATGCTATAGGCTACAGTTCCACCATGTCATTTACCTCCTTCCAGCCTGTCCAACACCCCAGCAATCAAAAAATGTGTATATAATTATATAAAGTTTCAGTATTCATAGACCTTTGTTCAGTCTTATCTTGTTTGTTGCTACCTGTTCCTCTCACTTAATCTCTTTCTGCATCTTCAGAGGTGTCTAGTCCATGAGCACCCTGACATGTTCATATTGAAAGGGGGTGTTGATAATATGGGGAAGGGGGGCCACATGTGATAGTTGATCTTAAAGAGGCTGTTGCATCTTGGTTTTAGGAGTTGTCAGGTATAGGAACACTCTGGTGGATTTAAGTTTCTGAAAGATAAAACTTAGTGATTGCTTCTTTTATAGAATCTCAGGTAGGGACCTAGGTATTTGGGGACTGTTTTGGTAAGGGAATGGTATACTGTGGTCATTTGGGATGTCTAGCTGGAACTTGCATAAGAGAAATCTCCAGGATAGCCTCTTGATGCTATTTGGGATTTCTCAGCCACTAGGACCACAACTTGTTACCTATCTTCCCTCCCCCCACCCCTTTGGTCAAGTAGGCATTTTCAATCCCTTGCTACCAGGGCCAGGCTCATTCCTGGGAATAATGTCCTACGTCACCAGGGAGATTCATTCCCCTGGGAGTCATGTCCCGTGTGTCTGTTCCCCTACCTAAGGTTTTCTCTCCCACTAGGGAAAATCTGGCCATCCATCACTATCCCCTCTTACTTAAACACCCAGGTGAAAATGCTGAAGAAAGTCCTCCTAGGGTACCCTGCATTCTGTCACCTCTGTGTGTGCAGACCTTGTGTCTATCCAGGCTCTGAGGTGGCTGGGGGTAACTCTCCAGGCCAGCCACGTGAATTAAAGACCCATGCTATTAGAGTTTTTCTTGAGACCCTGGGTAAAACTGGTGAGAACTCATGTGGCATTTGACAGAGGTGGGAGACTGGAGGCTATCAAGGTTAAGCCTCCAGCACCAGCCAAGACCTGGCAGCCAAAAAGCAGTGGAGCCAGAGAAAGAATTCAATTGGGGGCAGAGCGAGGATGCTAAAGATCAAAGTCAAAGCAGAGCCAAATGTGCAGGGTGAGGAGAGGCTGTTAACAGGAAACAACTGGAAAGCTGAACCAGAGGAGGTTGGATGGTTTGAGGTGAGAGGGATCAGGCGAGGGTTTCAGGCCTGAGGCTTTGAAGACTGTATTTGGGACTGGGAGGCCTAAATAGAGGGGCCTTTGCAGGGGGGCCTCAGGGATGGCTGTAGCTGTGTGGGGTCAGATAGCCCAACCAGGAAGGGTGGACAGGTCACCACCTCCAGATAGAAAAGCCCTCAGAATTGATGCCCTCGGTTGGGGGCAGGAGCGGGCAGGGGAGTCTTTAGTGCAAGACTGGATCTCCTCGGGGAGGCACTGTTCTTGTTTATCTTGGCCTGACATACCCTAGAGGAGCAATGTGTTTTGGTGGAGCTATTATTATGATTACATAATTTGTACAGGACCATACCATTTTATTTTTGTTAGTGCTTTTCCTTATTAGTCCCCAATAATGAGTTTCTCCCTAACTTGCAGCCCTGTGCTAGGTGCTCCTCTGCCTCTAAGACAAATCTAAGGATTTCAAGGACCGAGATTATGGTCTGGGGACTCTGGGCATGAGTTGCTCAATATATGCTACATTAAACAAGGATTTCTTTCCCTTCTCACCTTTTAAAAGTGGTTGTCTGTGAGGCAAATTGAATGTGAGGTGTGTGTGTGTTTTGTTTTTGATGGTCAATGTTGGTCATGAAGATGGGAATCATGGGGCAAGAAAGCCAAAATAACCAAACTCAGACTCACACTCCATCCCCACAGGGAGGTCTGTTCACTGCATGGGCTTAGGAGCATGGCAGTAGATCACTGTTGGCTTCCTGTATCTTATATCCTGTTTCACCCTGGGACATGGCCTGTACGCCCTGGGGATTGTGCTTCCCCTGGAAGAATGAAATCAGAGCTTGGCCCCAGAGCAGAGCCAAGGCTGGTGATGCTGCTGAGCCTGCAAAGCACATGCAAAGTACTCACATAAAGCACACACATGCGCACACACACACATGCACATGTATACATTCAGTCACAGACACCTGAACTGCTTTGCTTTACTCACCCACACCCTGTCAAAAGATACAATCTCAGGGGTTTAAATCATGCTTATGTAGTTTTATTTGTATAATGACTACACAGTACAGTTGGGGGACATTCAATTTTTGGGGGATGATGATGACTTTGTCTAAAATTCCATAAATACAGTTGGTGGACTAGGCAATAAAGAATTTGTGAAAATCCTAAACTTTAGAATAAATGGAATACTGTTACATTCAGGATATCCAGTAACAAATTAAGAACAGCAAATGTTCCTTTTTGGGGGCCTTACTTTAACAAAAAGGTGAAATTGTTTGGTGTCTAGCAGAGCTATAATTTGCATGCGAAAGATAGGGGCAAGCAGTACCTTATCTTCTTCCCAAGTCTTAGTTGCTTATTAATCTGCTCATTATACTTTCCACTAAATATAGTGGTGAATGTTAGCCCTGGCCCTTCCAAAAGAAACACTAATTAATGGGACCTGAATTTAAAATGCTTTATTATTACTTGCCTTTCTCTTGCCCTTCCTTACTCCCCTATCAGAGAGAGTGGAATGAAATGAAACCCCCCCACCAAGGGAGGACTGAAATAGATGCCCCTCGCTGATCACACTTTCTCAGGTCCTGAATTCTAACTTTGCTCAAGGAGCAGCTACCCAGACCAGGCCATGTGGATACAGTGCCAGCACTGTGGTCACACCCTAACACTGTACTCCAGGACCACTGGGAGCTCAAGAGAGGCCACCTCTGGTGGCCAGGAGGGCAGGAGCTTTGGGCACACAGGGATCAGGCAACTCTAGATTTGTGACTCATCTTTTCAAAAATCAATTTTACAATTCCTCTCCACTTAGTAAATCCACCCCAAAGTGTTTCTATTCCCCCAAATCTCTTTCCCCTCATGTATTTCTTATGTCTCTCTAATGACTAGATGGTCTAGTAGGTCTACATTACTGTACTAGAATACTCCCAGTCTGGGTAAACACATCCCCCACCCCCACCCCCATACTCTTCCACAGCCAACCCTGGAGGGTTCTCCACTCAGAGCCTGAGGGACTTCTAGGTTCTAGTAAGGAAAATATTCCATGACATCATAATCTGAATATCCCAGGCCTCATACCAGGCCTTGGTGAAAGACAGGAGTATGGGGAGTGTAATAGAGGCTTTGAGAGGCACTGGGATGCATTCAACAGGGCTCTGGACTTGAAACCAAGGTCTACCACCTAGTGGTACCACTTAAGAATTGTGTGACTTTAAGTAAATTTTGCCATCTTCCAGAGCCTTGGTTTCTTCCTCTGTAAAATGAGAAGCTATGCATCTTGAACTTACACAGTTGTTCTGAGGTTTATATAAGAGCATGAAAGGTGGTTGGTAAACTGCATAAGTATAAAATGCATCTGGGGCTTTGCCACAGAGCTGGGCAGGCTATGTGTACACAAACACAGGAGGTGCCATTCACATAGACTGTGGTGTAGTTGGAGCCACTGGAGCTGGGCACCATGACAACACTGAGCCACTGCACCATGTTCCTCAATAATAATGCTGACTGGATTCCAGGATGCTGACCAGTAGGGAATTGGCACATTACAGCCTTTCCCTCTGTGTGGCTGCCCCTGCTCTCCAAGAATGTGCCTCTTTCTGGCATTTCCCCCAAGGTGTTGGCCCACACAGCATTCTCTGAGTAAGAGCAGCACCCCACTCTGAGGGCCTCTCTCTCCTATTACTTTGTCACCACCCTGCCATAGGCTGTAGGGTGGCTCGCAGCCACAGATGCTGGGCCTGTCTCCCAGAAGAGGGCTGCTGGCCACACAGTCACTGCAGATGCTCTCTTCACCCCCAGGGCCTCCCCTCAAAAGCCTTTGAGGACTGACAGCCTGGCAAAAAGAAGGTGGCTGGGCATTGTGGCTGTGCCAGCCCAGTACTGCTTAGGAGTGGGTGGGGGCAGCAGGGAAGGTTTAACTCACTGACTTTGGGGCAGTAGAGAAATCTGGTTCATTAGTGGGATTTGAAGTACTTAATCTGGTGATGCTTTCCAGAAAAGAATGGAGAGTGCCAGGAGGCCCTGGAGAGACCTGACGTCTCTTTGTATCAGTTCTCACCAGCTGGATGGCTTTGGAGTTTGCTGATCAGTTTCTCAACTGACATTCATGGTCTAACCAAGGTCTTTTCAGTGATTTTCAGGAGCAAGGCCATCTGGAAATATAGTTTTAGATGCTAAAAAACAAAAAACAAACAAACAAACAAACAAAAAACCCAAACAAACAGAATTTCCAGGTAGAAAAAAATGGAGCAGATGATTTGAATCCTGGCTGCCCTAGAAGATCCAGGCAATACAGTGCACCCATTAAACATTTCCTCAATCTTCCCTAACCTTCATGCTCCCACTCAATCTTTACTCATAGTACCTTTTTTATAGCACTTAATTTACAACTTTTCTTTATGATATTTGTTTAATATTTGCTTCTCAGAGTAGTTTTGTTCCCTGCATATCTCCCATAACTAATGGTGTCTGTGTCTTTCTTGTAGGATGGGTCCCAATGACCTTTATCTCTCAAGCTATGGACAGTGGCTCTCCATGTGTGATTCCTGGAACTTGTTAGAAATACAAATTCTTGGACCCCACCCCAGACCTATTGAATCAGTCTCTGGGGACCAGGCCCACCAACCTGTGTCTTATCAAGCTCACCAGGTGGTTCTGATGCACCCTAAACTTGAGAACCACTGCCCTAGAGTTTGAGGCAAATTGTACATTGTTTTAATTGGAAAAACTTATGTAGGCCAAGGGCTGGTAGGAAAAGAGAGACACAAGTCCCCCAGATCCTCTCATCATCTCATAGAGGGATGCTGGGGCCTGGGCACTTCTGGGCCCACATTCTTGGTCTGCACTCCAGTGGAGGGCCCCCCCCCCCACCCTCCTGCACATCTTCCCTTTATAGGACAAGCAAAGGAGCAAGCTAGTAGTAAAGAGATGTAGAAAGGGTACTCATGCACTTGCAAGCTGGATCTGAAACCCTGACCATCAAAAGCAGAACAGAACACTCAATCTGCCTCACAGCCAGCCACTTTTAAAAGTAAGAAAGAGAAAGAAATCCTTGGTTAATGGAGCACTTATTGAGCAACTACGGGCCATTTATTGAGCAACTGTTATATACAAAGCCCCCAAACCATAAAGAAGTTGTAGCCACCCATCCCAATGGAGAAGTAGAAGCTACCAGCCCTGGCAAGCAGAGTTTGGGTGCAGTCCCTCCCACAGGGGGAAGGGAAACTCCCAGTTCCAGCATCCTCACTACCAGACAATCTAGAGTGAGCTCCCAGGGTATTTGGGGACAGCTCTGCTCGTAATTCTGGCACGGAGTAGGCACTCACTATTTGAGGGATGAATGAGTAGGGTCACTTTCAACCTGAGGCTGATTCTGTTTTACCTTTCAGGTTGGTCACAGGCAGACTTGTGGTTCCTCAAAATATTTAAACAGTAAAGATTTTCCTGCTTTAGCCCCAGTCATGTATTCTTGTGCTTGACTTCCAGATTCCTCACTCCTCTGCAGTCAGTTTGGCTTCCTGGGAGAGCTTGAGGTTTCCTCAGTGTCACTCCTCTGATTGTAACCAACACTCCCAGGGAGAATTCCAGTCTCTCTGCCCAGCACCTGCCAGAAAGAAATGGTGACTGGAAGTACTTCTTCCTTCTGCCCAAGTGGAAGAGCTGGCTAAAGACCTTGATTGCAAAGGCTTTCCATGAGCCTGCCTGGCTGGTGCTTCTGGGGAAGCCACTCCCTCCTTAATCCTGTCATCTTACCCAGGCACTTTTCCCAGGGCACTGGGATTGACTTCTATTCTTAATTAGCATCCTTTGAGCAAATGGAGGGAAACCAATTACACAGTGCCTTCCCTGACACTTACTGGAAGTGACAGCCCTGTTCGGTGGGGAATGCTCCCAACCCCAGCATTTCATCTCTTTCTACCCTCTTTCTTCTACTCCCAGGCCCTGTGCTTTGGCCAGAAGCTCACTTTTCTTCCCCCAAAATGTGCATTCCATCTTTTGTGAAGTAGTCTCTGTTTCATTTATTGTGTGAAACATTTATAAATGGCTCCCTTCCTTGACCCCTAATTTCTTCTCAGTACTTTAATCTTTATACTTTCTTTTTTCCCTCCCTGCTGTAATACATTTTCGGGACCTATAAATAATGCTATTGATAGTGCTTTGAAGCCTTTTTGAAGTATCCCCCATCTCTGAAAAAACACACAACACACACACACACACACACACACACACACACACACACACACACACACACACACACACACACACACACACACACACACACACACACACACACACACACACACACACACACACACACACACACACACACACACACACCGTGATAAGCCTCCTTGATCTGTTTTCATAACTTGACTCTTTCAGGTACATTACTCTTCCTCTCACTCTGTGCTAGGCTTCCGGCATCTTATGTGACTAGCTCCCAGGTATGATTACCTTCTAGACAGCTTCTTCATAAACTTTCATCCAGAGACGAAACCCGGGAGGGTAGGGGCAAGGGACAGCATCCGTGTCTTTTTAATTTACTGTCTGTTCCAATTTGCTAGAGTTGCCATTAGCCAAAACACCAGAAAGGGATTGGCTTTTATAAAGGGGATTTATTAGGTTACAAATGTACAGTTCTAAGTCCATAAAAGTGTGCAAACTAAGGCATCAAACAAGAGGATACCTTCACTGAAGAAAGGCGGATGGTATCTGAAACATCCCTGTCAGCTGGGAAGGCACGTGGCTGGCATCTGCTGGTCCTTTGCTCCCGGGTTCTGGTTTCAAAATGGCTTTCTCCAAAATGTCTCTGGGCTTCTGTCTGTTTTAGCTTCTCCCTCTCAGCTGCTGTGCACCCTTGCTTGTTCTCTCAGGGCATTTCTCTCTAAGCTTCTGGGGGTCCTCTCTTAGTTTCTCCTGGGCAAATTCTGGGCTTCATCTCTTAGCTTGGCATCTCCAATGTCTTTCTGTCTGCACCTCCAAGTCTCAGGTCTGTGTCAGCTTTTAGTTGTCTGGAGGCAAACCCTGGATTACATATATTAGCTTCTCTCCAAAATGTCTCTCTTAGCTTCTCTGAGCTCCTTCTCTCCATGAGCATTCTTAGTTTACTCCAGTAAACTAATCAAAACCCACCCTGCATGGGCAGGGCCACACCTCCATGGAAATAATTTAATGAAGGTCTCATCCACAGTTGGGTAGGTCACATCTCCATGGAAATATTTAATCAAAACTTTCCACCCAACAAGATTGGATTAAAAGATCATGGTTCTTCTGGGGTCCATAACAGTTTCAAATCGGCACACTGTCCTTAACAGGGAACTGCTTGAGGCAGAGATTAAGAAGAGATCTTAAATATTCTCACTCAAATTCAGCCCCATCCAGCAAGCATCACTGTGTTCTCAGTAGTGTGCAAAGTGTTATAGTGGTCTGGGTGTTGCATCTTCAAGCCTGCAGGAAATTTGGGGCTATGGATCTATCAAACCAGGAATAACACTTCCCATCTGTTGTGCCCCAGCATGGTTCCACTAGAGATAAAAGCCGCGAGTACCAGTATATCAGGACTTCTGGTTGAATGAAGGGAATTCTTTCATGGCAAACAACTCTTTGGTCAAATGTAGCCTTTTGCTAAGATTTGTTCAAGCCAAATACCCAGAAATAAAATAATTCCGTCAGAATTCATGGTAACTAGATTTGATCTGTTGTCATTTTCTTCACTATGTTTGTTTTCTCTGCCTTTTTGTGACCTACCTCAGTGCTTCTGAAAAGTCCATTGGCTCTGCAGCACCATCCTCTCTTGTCCTCGGTTCCAGCAGGTGATTTCCTGACTCAGCCCCTGGCAGCTCACCCAGTTGTCTTTCTTCCAGGAGTTATGAGAGCATTATCTCTAATCAGTTTACTTGAGGCAAATGAAATAAGATTTTGCCTGCCAGGAATCCTGACCACTCCCTTTAATCTAGCTGTGTGCTCTTCTGCCCGCCTCTTCCCCTGCCCCAACGTGGTTCCTTTAAGTAATTCTTTAGATTACTCCTACACTGATGTCAAGTTAATTAGTGCAAATCATCATTGCAGGGATAAGCAAGTGCCTGGGCTGCCCCTTTTTATGGGCAGGCTGTTGACTGTTTCCATTTGCTGTCTAAGACAGGGCCAGTTTCCCACACACATAACACAAGCTGTGCTTGCAGTTTGGGATTGTACAAATAGCAAACAGCAGGCTGTTTTGTGAGAGCCTTCCATTCACCACCTCGTGCCTCCATCCTCCTGGTGCCTGCCTCCCTGTATTTCTTTGGTAGAACAGTAGATCAGGTTGCTGAGACCCAGGGCTGGGAGCCCCAGGAAGGAAGGTAGGGCCTGAGTACATCTCAGTTCTCTCTTCAGCCTGGCCCCATCTTTTACAGCTGTTGATTTTCTCCTGTGCTCATTCAGTCTTCATTTCACCTCCACTGCCTGGGCATGCAGAAGATCTGATGAACAGGACTGCTGAGGAGGAATGGATTTGGCCTGGGCCCTCCTGCACTCCTCTTGCCTTTTGGGATTTTCTTGCACCGTTTATATGGAGGCATGTTTTGTTTACCAGCGTGTTTCAGTTTAGCAACATGGATTCATTTGTTCCATTGTTAGTCAACTCAGTGTTTATATATGAGCCAAAATGAAGAGGAAATTGGCCATACTCTATTATTTTTATGTGTTTATTGTCATGGATCATATAGGGACATGATTCAGAAAGCTCTCCTGCTCATACCTCAACAACACATACCCCAGCCAGGAGGAGGATCCCAGTGATCAGTTTATCATAACCTGCCAGGGTCCAATTTAAATGAGCATATGTCTTTTCAGGTGGAAGTCATCTAGCCTTTTCAGAGACTAGATTTTATATGAGGGGGAAATGGGCACCTTGATGATCATTTTGATTAGAGATGATTGAAGATAGTGGTTTTGAATTTGGTTTTGAGACAGCTTATTTTTCCATATCTTAGCCTCTGGAACTGGCTTTGACTGATGGTCTGTGACTCCTCCAGGGATACTGATTGTTACAGAAATGCTCTCCATCCCTCTTTCCCTTCCTCCTCACTCTCTTTCATTACCATGTAAAAGAGAAGTGATGAGTGAGTTTTGGCTTTCATTAGCCTGAGTTTAGTTCCTCAAAAGACTCCTTAAAAAAGGAGAATTTTTTAATCATAAAGTTCAGAGATTTTTTTTTCTCAAAGTAGGGAGAAAGGGCAAAAGAAGGCAAATGATGTGTGGAGATGACTATTTGAAATATGCCTAATTAAATCCCCAAATGTAAACAACAAAGGGCAAGGGAAGTATGACAGTGGCAAGTTAGTAGCATTCAGAAAGCTTTTCAGAAGAGACCAGTTTCTGGCAGAGTTTAGAGCACAGGATCTGGAGGAATAAAAGAAAGGGGAAAACCCCAGAAACAATGGAGTTTGATAATCAGGAGAGGCAGATGTGGCACTGAATGTGAAAAGTCTCATATTGTATCTTACATTTATTCAGTTCTAGATATAGTCTCCATTGTTAGAAGGTAAAAGTCCATTTTTTTTAAAAAAAGATAGTAGGGAATGAAAAGACCTTTATGAGACAGTTGATATGGAAATTATATTTGAATAACAAAGGGGTGGGGCATTCTTTTCAGAGATGGAATTTCCTGGTGTTCTGTCTCTGGTGGGAAACATTTTGAATGTATTGATGGAAATAAGTGTATAGACTTAATTGCCTTATCCATCTTTTTCTGTGCCCTCCTGCCTTGTACACCCTTCTCTCTGTCATATCAAGGTCCTCCCTTCCTTCACATCCCTGTGTAGGTCTCACTTTATCCAGGAAGCTTTATTATCTTTACTTAGCACTTGTCCCTCCAGCAATCCCATGTTTAAATCTGTGAGCTGCTGCAGATTAAGTTTTTGTCTTTTATTTGTTTTTATATGTTAGCTTTTCTTTCTGCTATCCTGAGATCACCTTTAGGACTGAGACTAAGATGGAACAATTGGGCTTCTCTATCTGCAGAGTGTGGAATGGGGTCCTGGAGCTGGCCAGGTTCAGGTGTCTGCATTGCCCAAGAGCTTCCTCACAGAGGACACTCTGTCCAGGGTGCTGATTGTCTTTCTTTCAGGCAAAGTGACCGCTACACTTCCAGATTTCTTAGGCTGAAAATTAGTTTTGGCGAAAGGCTTATGGACAATTTCAAAACAAAGCTGCAAGCATTTCTAGTTAGAGTTGAAGAAGGCTCTCAGTAGGCAGTCATGCCAGACTGCTAAGGAGCTTTTATCAGCTTTTCTTCTCCCTTACTCCTCCTGGTCTCCTTTCAGTGATAGCAAGCCTGGAAATGCCAGAGAAACTTTGCAGGACCAGCCCAATAGAGGAGGATTGTGGTGGGGGTGAGTCCTGCCAGGTTGGCATCATCTTTGAGGATTTTCTGTGGCCAGAAAATCAAAGGCAAGAAAGCAAACCACAAAGTTCAGTGGGAGGTTCTGGCTGTTGCTTAGGGAGCCGCCTAATTCAAGCAGCTATGATGTCAGGATGAAGGGTTCAGTCCTAGTCAGTGTGCAGTAAGAAGACTGACCTCACTGTTCCATCCCTTGCCAAGGCAGGGAGTAAATATTTTTGAACACCAGACTGGCCAAACACCCTCTGAATTCTGCATCCTTTCTTTGGTAACTGATGCTCTAAATTCTGGACACTTTTCACACAATCTCCCACTTCAACTTCATGTACTTCCATATCCTCCTCAGTAAAATGGGAGGAAGGGAGGGCTAATCCATATTTTAGAGCTGTAAAGGAATATGGAGCCTGTCAGTAATTTTTAAAATAGGATAGTAGGATTTTAGAATGAGGAGAGTTTTTAGAATGTAAATAGCAAGATAACTAATTTGAATAGAATTCTTATGAAGCATGTAACACTTTTGCTGAGGGCCTGGGGAACGGAGCACAGACAGGTACAGGAATTGGGGCCTGTCGATTAGTTAAGTTTCAAGCAACGGAAACTGACACTGGCTAAATTGGAGGAAAAAAAAGGTAATTTACTGGAAGGAGGTCGCGTAGCTCACAGAAGTGAAACTGTAGCTAAAGAATAGGGCTGAGAAAAAAATAGACTCCAGGGCAGGACAGGGATCCAGGTACAAGATTTTCAAAGAATCACTGCTGGGATGAATCTGTCCGGCTGATCTTTCCCTCTTCTGATCACACAGCTCAAGGGTCATGGTCCTAGGAGACCATAGCTTAGGCCATGTGCTCAGCCTTGGCTAGATTTCTGCCTTCATTAAAGAGTATGTAATGAGTCTCTGAGGTGTCAGGCTGTGCTGTGTATCAGGGATACATCAGGGAACAAGTCAGTACCTGCATGGATAACTCAATAGGGTAGTCAGATAAGGGCTTATAGAATAGGAGACATTTGAGCAAAATTCAAATTATGCAAGGGAGTGGGAAGTGTAGATTTCTGGGGAAGAGGGTCCAGGCAAAGGAAACAGCAAGTGCAAATACCCTGAGGTGTTCAAGGGAAAGCAAAGAGATTAATATAGTTGGGGGGTGGAGATGGGTGAGGGAAAAGTAGTAGGAGATGAAATCCAAGAGGTAGAGATAGGAGGCTCACTCTTATAGGCCAATGTATGGACTTTGACTTTTACTCTAAGGGAGATGGAGCCATTGGAGAATTTTGGGCAGGGGAGTGATACGCTCTGACTTAGATTTTGAAAAGATTAATGTGGTGGCTTTGTTGATAATAGACAGAAATAGGACAGGAGTAGAAGCAGGTAGATCAGTTAGGAGAACATAATAATAATCCAGATAAAAGATAATGGTGACTTGGTTTAGGATGGTTGCAGTGGAAGTGTAGGGAGAAGTTGTAAGATGCTGCAACAGGCTCTCCTGCTGTATTAGATGTGGGCATATGAGAGAGAGTTGAGGACAACCACAGGTTTTTGGCCTGATAAACAAGAAGGATGAAGTCGTTACTGAGTTGATGAAGACTTTTGGAGGATCAAGTTTGAGGAATGGGGTGGGGGTGAGGGGGTGGGAATCAAGATTTCAGATTCAGAGATCAAAGGGATGGTGATTTAAATCTGGGTGATGTCAGCATATAGATGGTATCTTTAAAGCCATGAGACTGGATGAGATGACCTGGGGAGTAAATATTGATTGAGAAGGGAAGAGGTTAGAGGTTAATCAGTAATGTTAGTTGAATGAAGAACTAATGCCCATAGTATTCTAAATGCTGACAGGTAAGATAGCAGACAAGCATATAATTTTTTGTTCCAGAAGAAAAAGAGAAAGAACACACTTCCAGTCTACAAAAGTCTGTCTTTTTATCATGCATCAAATACCTTTCTCTTTTTTTTTAACTTCAGTCTCTTCCATTTGACTGTCTTCCCTCACGGTTTCTCTCTCTGTGACTGAACCACTTAGCTCTGAGGCACTGCCCACCAGCATCTTGAGGAAAGATGCTTCTTACTGTGTCCTCTGGCTACCTAGTGACAGCCTTTCCTCTGTCCCTATTTCCCATTTGAAATACTGTGATGGAAACTCAGGTGTTAGTGCACGGAGAGCCTGAAAATAAAAGACTGATTGCTGCTTGGCTTCAGCCACTTCCATGATGTCTTTCCTTCTTTGCTTTGATTCTTTACTAGAAAGTGGCTACAGCCTCCTTGAGGAATAGCTGAGTCATGTAATTCAGCATAAATGGTGATGTTGCTGAGAGTGAGAGGAGGGTGATGAAGGCTCTTGGGTAAACAAGCATTCCATCCACCCACCCAGTAACAGCTTGTGGTTACCAATGCTGTGCAGAAATCCTAGGAAGGAGATACCAGTACTTTGAGAATTATAGCCTAGACAATCTGGGACATACCCATAATGTCCTTCAGAAGCCATGTGCCTTGACTCCCCCAACTGCTCTAAGCCCCCTCTCACATCCTCCTGGAACCTGGGTATTGAGGTGATTGAGGTTATTTGTGGTGCATTTATATATACCTTTTAAGAATTTATATGTCTTTTTTCCTAGGTTTGTTTCCTGTGTTTATCTTTAATCTGGAAATTCTCAAGGGCAGGGACTATCCTCTAGTCATAGACAGTCTTCATAGCTGCCTACCCCTTACCTGGGAGCATACCATTTTTAAAAATCTAAAGGTTAAACAGGGAGATAAGGTAATGCAAGAAGACAGTAGCTAAATGCAGTCTGCATAAAGCAAAGTGAATAAGATAATGAAAATGAGTATAATGAAAAAATATCATCTTGACAAAACACCCACACAGGGGCAGAGAAATAATTTGGCAAAACCAACGTGACAGGATATAGCTGAAGTGCCTTTTCTGTGTGTGTGTGTGTGTGTGTGTGTGTGTGTGTGTGTGTGTGTGTGTGTGTAGGAACAGGGTACAAGTATCCTGGACCTGTGTACCGAGTTGGTGGGAGAGGATGGTATAGACTGATTCACAGGCAAGTAAAAACCCTGTGCCTATTGTGGTCAACATCTAGAAACCTTTTTGTTGGCTTTCTTGTCTTGCAGTATTGGGTTGAGGACTGACTGGCAGACTTTTGTAGATGGAATCCCTGCCCACTGGGGCCCGATAGTCTACTTTTACAAGCTCTAGTACTCAGCAAGTATATTCTCCATCTTCCCTGGCTTATATCATGGCATCCTCAGCACTATACAACCACACACACTCACACACACAGAAACACATTATTCATTGAACATTTGTTTAGTTTCTTCTATATGTGGACAAGAAATACAGAGATGAAGTCCCACTCTCCAAGAAGCTGAATATCTGAAAGATGACATAGGCAAATGACAAATAATGGAAACAGAGCATGATGAGCACTACCTCCAGGGTGCACATCAGGTCTGGGGAGGCAGAAAGGTCTGAGAAATCTTCACTTCACAAGGTGCTGCTGCCTCTGGGTCTCATCAGATGATGGGGAGCTCACCAGTGAAATGGGAGACTTCAGTGGGGGCATTCCAAGTAGAGTATTTGGCACACAAATACCCTCAAGTGTGAAACAGCATGGAAATGGGGGGAACTTAAAATCGTTACTGGCTAAATAATGGGGTCTGAGGTATGAGTGACTGGTGGGGAGAAGCGGGAAATGAGGCAGGGAGTTATGTAATGGCAGACTGTGGAGAGTCTTGTTGCCTTGAGGAGCCACCAAAGGACCTTAAGTAGGGCAAGAATATAGTCAGTTTTATAATATAGGAGGAGAAGAAATATTAATATTAATAGCTAACATTTCTTGAGTAAACAAATTTCACATTTGTTATTTCCTTTTATCCTTCAAACAACCCTGTGAGGTAAGTACTGTTAAGATTTTGGCTTGGGCACCCTCTCCAGCCCCTAAGAAGCACTGGGAGCAGGTCAGCCATTGCCGAGTCAGGGCCTGCAGCTCTCACTGTCCTTCTGGGCCACAAGGCTTGACATCTGCCCACACAAGTCTCAGAGGGGAAGAAGAGAAGTCTGAGCCAGCCTGGATCCCTCTGCCTCTGCTTTCCAAAAGCAGCTTCCTGGAGCATCCATTTTACCCAGAGATTTGGGGGGAAATTATATTAGAATAGAACATATGCTTTATGGAATAGGGAGCAAACTTTGCCTAATTGTAAGATAAAATATATGACTTGAAAGAAATGATAGGCCTCGAACAGGGCCTCTATTTTTCATGTTCCCTGTCCTCCCTGGGACATTTGGTGAGAAGGATTGGGAAGTGCAATAAATCAGTGCTCAATGCTGAAATAGCTGCTGACAAGGTCCCCACAGGTTGGGGCTGTCTGGAAGTAGATGGGACTGGCTGAATGAGAGGCAAGGGGTTTGCTATTTAAAGGTGATCAGCAGGAAATTCTTTCATGTGATAAGTTGCCCCCCCCCACCTCAATCCTTAGGAATTGGGTGCAGTGCCAATAAAGCCATGCATGTGAATTTGGGGTTTTGAAATTTTTGATTCCTTGTGGAAAGATTTCAGAACCTTGTCTAGTAGTACCATGGACAGGGACATCTGATGCAGAACTAGTTTTTTTTTTTTTTTTTTTTTAAATCTGCTCTTTAGGGGAACTAACTGTGACTTCTGAATTGTAAGAAAGAAAGATTAGTTCAAGTTGCTCCAGTCATTAACTTGTGAGAGTGAAAAGGTGAAAAAGTACTTGTGACCAGATCCTGCATAGGTCATAATGAAACAGCTAAGACTTATCAATCCTCCCATGCTCTTTCCCCCTTTGTAGTGTACCCCAAATGAATTATATCCCCCCCCCAGTCTCTCGTTGAAGTCCTGCCCAGACTTGTTCTTCTCAGACGCATCTGTGCCCCCTCCCCTGCTAAAGCCAACCTCCCCTGATGATCAGTGACACAGGGGCTTCCTCTTAGCCAAGAAAGTTTAAATTCTCAGGAGTCCCCTGGCAAGTGCCCATAGCTTGGGTGTCTTGCCCTTCTCAGGAGCAGTGCCATTTTAATAACTACAAATTTATAAAAATGAAAACATAAATTTAACACAGAAAAATTAATCAAGATCAATTGGTGTAATTTTAGGCATTGTGACAGGCTGGTATGGAAGGTAATTTGAAGGTTAAGGGGGCTTCCTTGGGGTTCTCAGATCTCCTACTTCATCAGCACATAACATTAATCTAGACAGATATGTGCTTCTCTATGCCACCTCCATAGCCTGGATTAACACTCAGGCAAATGCCAATCCTTAGTCAAATTGTGATGAGCTTCACTTTCTCTTAAGTCAGAGCATTTTACAAACCAAAGCTCATTTGGCTTGAGTTCCACACAGAAGGACTCTGCACAATTTTCAAGTCTTTTTGAGAAGGGAAAGAATTATGTTCTCTCTAAGAACTTGAAGCAAACAAGAAAAAAAAATAGACCCTGTCATATGATACTATGTTTTCCATTTAGCTTGCTTCTTTTATCAATAATTTGAACACCTGATTCTTCTAGCATTAAAATCAAGGAGAAAGGACCTTGTCTCTCTAACTCTTAGAGACCCAGGGCATCTGAAGAACTCACTTCAGAGAACTGCTGTGCTCTGGGCTCAGAATGACCCACCACTTAATCCAGGAAATTGGAGGCCTCCTGTGCTGAAGACTGAGCTAGGTTCTGTACTAGGAGGCAGATAGCTTCTGCCCTTGAGTCATGAACCCACAATAGATGGGGTGGCCTGGCTTGAGACACAGTGTAGAGCAAGAATTCTCTGCTGCAGGAACTCTGCACGGGCAGAGGTCAGTGTAGACATTGGTGGTTGGAAAGAGCTCTGAGCGTGTGCGTAAGTTACACCTCTTATCTGACCCACTCTCTCTCTTCCCAGGCTGTACATGGTCTCACCATGGGCCACTTGATTTATGAATGTGGGCCTTCTGAACTGATGCCTGAGCTGGTAGTGCATCCCAGAGGAGTCCACATAGGATTACCTGGATCTGCGTAGTGGGGATGGGGTTGGGAGGCAGTTCCTACATGAAGAATTCATCCTCAGCCAGCTAGACCCTCTTGGAGCTGAGGCCCAACAGTGGGAGCTGAAGCCACCACTATTTTGGATATTTTCAGGCCCACAGTTAGACTGGGCCTCCTCTTGTCTGATGAGCTCCTAAATGACTTTCTGAGATGCTTTGGGGCCAGCATGCCTCCGTAGCACACTGGGCCTTCGAGTACTGGACAGAACTTATTTGCTTCATTTGCTTTGCACAAGTCTGCTTTGCACAGAAAATCAGAAAGGGTGAGATGAAAGGTATGAGTGATCTCCCTTCCTTGGTGTGAGTGGTGAAGTGCCCTGCTGAGCCAGGAAGAGAAATCAGGCAGGGGCGAGTTTTCAATATTTTGATTCTTGCACTAGCTCAGTGTTTGCTCAGGTAATGGTCTGTGGGTTTAACAAATGTACCCAGAGCTGTTTTACTTTTCCTGAGAACTCCATCAGTGTCTCCCCAAGAGAGCTGTGTATTTGAACAGCATCATACGTGTTTTAAAAGAGATAATTTTATCTGGATTTATACTATTGATGTCTTTTCAAAGGGATTGTGGCATTTCTTGAAATCCCACTTTTTTCATGAAATTTCCCTCAGCAATGGGAAATAAGACACTGAGTTTCTCTCCTTCCTTGCTTCTGTAACATACCTCTTTCTACTTTCTTGAATCCACTGATTTAAATCTCTGTGAATAAAGTTCTAGGGAGAAACAGGGCATTGTGGTAGAGTGAAAAAGAGAACTGAATCCACCATCAAAGGGAATGTGTTGCTGGTGGTTGAGGGTCCAAGCTCTGAAGCTACACTGGCTGGGTTTACATCCTGGCCCTGCTACTTGCAATCTGGTTATGTGGGGGCAAGTTTCTTAACTTTTCTGGGGTAAGTGGCAGAGCCAGGATTTTGACTTCTGCCTTAAAATGGCTCCATCTGCCTTTTAGAAAGAGGGGAATTTGCACATTGAGGATAATTGTCCTACCTAGCCTTAGGCAGTGACAGTTCTTAGCTGCAGCTCTGAGATGTCATCATCACAATAATATCCACTTATCCAGCATTTACTGTGGGCCAGGTGCTATCCTTAGCACTTTGCAGATGTGACTGTTTTAATCTTACTGGTGGGTCACAATTGTTGCGGAAAACAAACCACTGATCCTTATTTTAGAGTAAGACTTGACTTCACTAAGGGCTGCCTGCAGGTATGAGTGGGGAGGGCCCAGCTGGTAGCTGGGGGACTCTCCCATCTCAGCTTCTTGACTGACCTCTCCAGGGCTGGGTGGTTTATGTCCATAAAAGATAATGGGGTGGGTGAAAAAGACAATGGTTTTCCTTTAGATACTGTAAGTCTCAAACCAAGCTGATATGGCAAAATTTACAGCATTACAGGGCTCTGAAGTTGACTTAAACCCTGCATGTACGAACTTGGAGAGCTATTTGTAGAGTACTGATAGCATGTTTTTGAAGGGAGCCACCATCTTCATCCAGGGAAAAGGTTCTTATCAGTTTGGTGGGACTTTCAATTTTTCTCTGACAGCCTGAGGAACTAGTACATGGTCTGTTTATGTGTAAGGTACTGATTTCTTTTTCACAATAAGTTGTAAGATGTTTTGTGAGTAATTTATTACTAATGGCAGTAAACTACAAATGTTTTCAAATGATTTACTTTAAAAAATTATACTGCATTCAAAGTTATATCTTTAGTAAGGCCATTCTCACTCACATGTGTTCCATATGCTTTCTTGAGTGGAAAGAAATGTGGTTCTAGCTCTCAAACTGGGAGGGCTGCATGAAAATATTCAGTATGTTTGAACATCCCCTGCTGCATGTCAGAGTGGATGCTATTGTCCTAAGTATTTAATGCTAGACTTGGACTATTTCCACTTGAAGTTTCCATTTGATTTTAAAGCTTGGGGAAAGGGAGCTGAATTTTTTCTTGACATTCTTTTAATCAAATTCAAGCCAGCATCAGGAGGAATGGAAAAAAACAACATGAAAGGAAAAACAAAATCTAAAGAAGAAGCCATTCGTTATGGCTGATATGGTCTCTTGGTTCATAAATGTATCCTGTGTTCTAAATTCCCTTCCGCTCTACACGTGCATGCTAGGGAATTTGAAAATGAAGAATGTCTTAAAGGGAAATGATTACTTCTTCTAACCTTTTTTCTGCCCAAAATGGAAGCCCAGCATGTCAGTCTCATCTATAATCCATCCTCAGCCTCATTATAGTCTACTTTGAGCTTTAATTAGTTTTCCCTTTGGTAGCCTTTGTGTTCTTACCTGACAGTATTTGCTTTGGCTTGTGAGTCTCCAAAGGGCAGGGACTATAACTGAATTTCTCTAGGCAGTGCCTTCAACCAGAAAGTGCTTAATGAAGGCCCTTTGGCAGGGCTGGGATGCAGCTGGCTAGGGATCAGAGAAGAGAATCAAGCCCAGCCCATTTCCACCAGACCTTTGCTGGCTCTATGGGTGCACTTCAATGGCAAAGCCATCAAGATGGGAGCTGCACTTTCTACCCAAGGGGCTATCTGTCCAGGACCGAGCTTTTCTTCAGTAAATACATTTGAAACTGGCTCTTTCCTGCTGAGCTGATCAATATTGATTGTGGTAAATGGGTCCCTGGGTGGTTGTATGTCCGTGTGTGTGTGTGTGTGTGTGTACACACATGGCATATACCCACATATATACTTCAAACCAGTGGTGTCCACTATCTCCCTATTTCCAATGTGTAACATAGAATGACCAGAGGAAAACTTATGATTTACATATAATTAAGGCAACCAATTCTTTCCAACTTAGTTTGGTAATTGCTATATTGAAATCCATTATTTCTCTGTTACTTCCATTTATTCATTCTTTCATCAGTCCAGTCATCTGTCCTTCTGTGTGATACCTCCATATAGTCTTTTCTCTCATTCGTCCATCCACCATCCATTGAGAATTCATTATGTGCCAGGTACTGGAAATGAAAGATGCCCACATTTCTTTCACGTGGTCTCAGTCTCTGAGGTCGTTCCTGAGGACACACAGACAGGGTGTCTGTATGTGGAAACACGGAGCTCATCAGAACCAGAGCAAAGGGGGTCAAGAGTATTCAGACTCCTAGGCCTCCACTGATTATGCTTGGAGCAGTTGTCTGCAAATTTTAGTTTCCTAGGAGCTAATTTTAAAATGTAGTCTCTGGAGCCAAGCCCCAGAGTCCCCAGAAATTTAGATTCAGTAGATCTTGGGTGTTCCCCAGGAGTCTGCATCTTAACAATTTCCCCAGGTGATTCTGACGCAGGTCTACTTACTATTGAGAACATGGGTTAGAACTTCCAAGTGTCTTATTTGTCCTACTTTAGTAGTTCACTATAGTTCCTTTACTTTGCTCTGAAGTTCAGATCAACCTCTTTTTGTTTAGAGGATGGTTGAGATCCTTGTGGAATTAGCTGTGCAAATCTCTTAAAGGCAAGAGACAAGCTTCAAAGGGGCTTTGTTTTAAATGTTTTCCTGCTTCCTATCCCATGACAGTCTTCTGATCTGTTTTGTGTATTGGAGGGAGCTCCAAACGAGCCTGGTTCTTGCCTGTTAGCTGAAGCTAGACTTCAGAGAACGTTTGCCAAATTATTTCCAAAGAGCCAAACTCTCTCATGTCTTCACTGATCTGATGGCAGGACAACTATATACATTATTTGAGATTACCAGTTTTTCACCTTGCTACTATGCCTGTAGTTGTACACACCCCTCATGCTAGTTCCTCCTGGACAATGAAAAGTTAACCAGAGGCCTTTATCCTGTGGGCTTTGTGAGAGAGAGAAACTTCTGTGCACAATGGAACTTTCAGATACATGGTAATGAGGGAGACCCAGAGGGAATGTGCCTGTGCCTTGCTGGTCAAAAATAGGGCTTTAGTATTGGAGGACATACTTCTCTTTTTTTCCCCTTTGAAGAAATGCATGCCTCTCTCTGCCCTAGACACCAGAGTAGTTTCTACTACAATATCAGGTACTCAGAGTAAGAAAAGACATTTGTATTCTTTGTAATCCCACACAGCATCAAGACATAAATAATCATTCATCATCATTAATGCATGACAAGTAGTGGCTGAGCCAGACTAATTGTGGTGATAAAGGCAAGGGCTAGCATAAAGAGCTACCCTTGTTTCTCAATACGTTATGGTGAAGAACATGGGAATTGTTTCCAAATGTGGGGATGGAGAATCTTGTCCTCACCTCCCCTCTCTTCTGAGGATTGAATAGGGGCTTCTGGGTTGGAACCCATACTTTTGAATGAATGAGAGTAGCCTAACTACCCACCCCGGTGTTGTCCATGGTCCTGATATTTTGGTCACATTTCTCACTTGGACTCATCCTGTTTGAGATTCACGGCAGTACGTAAGCAGGGGAAATTTTTGTCAAATCTATCTTTGCACTCACCTTACCCTGTATCTGAAGGTGATGTTCCTGAAATGGGAGAAATATTTTGGGTGACTGGCTTGGGTGAAGGTGTACAGACTCTGGTCACAGAAAAGTATGCCTCATTGTGCTACAAACAGGCCCAAGAGGACTTGAGCCTGTGTCCTTGGCCCTTTTAGCACTGGATCTGTGGAGTTGAGTTGGCCTGCCCAGATGATTCACCACACACCAGCTCAAGTTCCCTGACATTTCAGTTTCCAGATGCCAACCTGGAAAGATTCCCTTATTACTACAGGCATCTGAGATGGGCCTTTCTTGAGTCATTAGTTGTAATTGGATTCATGAATAATCAGTTTTCTCCCAAGTCTCCCCATTCTTCTCTGCCTGCTTATGGTGCAGTTGTGCATGTGCAAATCACCAAATAAGCCTTCCTTTCAGAAACTGGGCAAGAGCTACCTGTTTTTTTCAGAAGCTGGTACAAGGATCCTGTTCATTTGCCCTTATTTGTAGCCTGCGCTGGGGAGATCCTGACTTCTGCACTGCAACGTATGGGAACAATTCATGTGAAATTTTGATGTTTTGCTTTGTTTGTTCAATCTTTTGTCACATTTCTATCTGCCAAGCCCCGTCCTCTAGGAACTTACAGCTTAGACAGGCAAACATGTAACTGTAATATAAGTCATAAGTGCTATGAATTCCCTAAGAAGACATGATTTATCCTGTCTCTAGAATTAGGGGAGTCTTTGCAGAGATATAGTGATGTTTGCATTCAACCTTGAAGGGTGAGAAGGAACTCATTGGGAAGAGAAGGGGTGATGGCATTCCTGACAATGAACACAGCCCCAGCAAGAATGAAAATATGTGGACATGCAAGGCCTGGTTGGTGAAGAGTGAGTAGTGGTGAGGGGTTGACACAGGGGCCTGGGAAAGAAAAGAGACCAGAATGTCAATTTGTAAAAGGCTTTTAGGGTCACATGAAACTTCTGAATGAGGCAAGTGCAGCCCTAGATGCTCCTCAGAAGTGAGCTTCTACAGGTGGTCATAAAGTTCCTGATTTTCCTTGATTTCTCTGTGCAGATTTCCTCCATTTAGACTCCCTCTTGTCCCTGAGGCCTTCCGTGGCCACCTTCCTCCCCACCTCCCATGTGATGTACTGCTGCATTCCTGTAATTCCATGACAGGTCCATTGCTTAGCTATGCCAATGGGTGATAATAATCTTTTATGTATCAGGCTTCCCCACCAGAGTGGGAGTTTTCTGGGGTCAGGGACTAGGCCAAATTTGGTGGTTTTTGTCCAGTGTCTAGTGTAGTGCTCAGCAAATGTATCTTGGATAAATGTATGAAAAACTAAAGGGATGCCCTTAAGCTTCCTGTATGATGGAGTGCAACATGTCATATTCTAGGGGGTTCAAAGATATTTTCATAAGGAATCCAGACTCTAAAATGTGTCTGTGTACTGCAGCTATCAGCTTTGGGCAGGAGAAAGCTATTGGGAACAGAATTGTCATGAGAGGGACAGTTAACCAGGGACATTTTAAAGCAGTTCTAGGTAATAATCTGGCCTGGAGGAAAGGGTTAATTGGATGGCAGTGACAGCCTGACGACTCCGATTAGCCAAGCCTTTATTATATAGCCTGACCAAGATGTCTCAGCTAAAGTGGCTGTGGTGGCTCTCATCCTCAGGAAAGCAGACTTTTTAATAGGGAAAATTATTTTCCATCATTTCCTCATGACAGGAAAAGTCAGAGAGATGGAATGTTCTGTTCTACATAGCAGTCAGCGGAAGATGTTTCAATCTTGGTGATTTTGTCCTAGAAAATGAGGACTATTAACTGAAGCATTCATTGGAATTGGCAGGCAGGACCCATCTGTCTGAACAGATGAGGTATGAGGGTGACGTTGACCATGGATGCCCTTTGTGAGTCGATATTCTCTCCCTGTGGGCCCCAGAAGGTGGCATGAGACCCTGAGGTCAAACTACAAACAAATCAACCCTCCAGCACATAGCTAGAACTTGATGGTAGACTGAAATGATTTTGAATGTCTGAAAATCTTGTTTACAAAGTCCATTCACTCTTCCTGAATGGGAAAGCCCCTTAGCCTTCAGTCTGTTTTGTATCCTATTTATAAGGAAGGTAAACATTACACCAAATGGGTCTTCTTTTTCTGAATCCCAAGCCTCCCATCTCCGGTAGGAAAGCTATTTGATGAATATTTGTTTAAATCTTCAGTCCCTGGATTGTTCTTTAGTGACGGGTAATATAGCAGAGAAAAATGAACAGAGGTTTGGGGTCAAATTTGGATCCTAACTATTGCTTACTGCATCAGTGGTTATTCAGCGTTGGCTGCATGTTGGAATCATCTACAGAGCTTTAAAAAATACTCATCCCCAATGATTCTGATTTAATTGATGTGGGGAGCAGCCTGGGCACTGCAATTTGTAAATGCTCCTAAGGTGGTTCTAAGATACGGTTAAGGTTGAAAAGTACTGTACTAGATGAATCACCTTGGGAAACTTATTCAGCCTATCTAGGTCTTATTTTTTCTTGCCTGCAAAATAAAGTCCGTTTAGTTAGTGATAACTATTGTTGTTGTCACATTGCTAAAGATGGGATTACAGATGCTCCATGTGAACTGGTGAGTTTATCTCCCAGATGAATGACACAGGCTACATTCTTTCTCCTGTTGCAGTGGGGACTGCTTAGGAGACCGTACATGGCTTAGTGAAGCCCATGTCTGATCCGTGTGAGGAGTGCTCACCTCCCTCCAAGGACAGATCATAAACCTCTTTTCCACATAAGGACAGAATGTTGGCCACCAAAGGATCAATGCTACCCAACTGTGCTTTAATACCGAAGTGTTCACTTTTTTAACTTGAGTCCTGGACTTTTTCGCTCCTCTGGTTAACTTGTTTTTTTGTTTTCTTTTCTTTCTTTCTTTCTTTTTTTTTGGTAGAAGTATTTGATTTTTTGTTTTTCTTTTTAATCTTAAAGTAGGACCCTGAAGTCAGAGGAACCAAGAGAATGAAAAAACCTTGGTTTTATTTTTCACTTTGCTGCCCAGCACACTAGCTGATAGTCCCCAGACTCTGTCATCAGAAGGACTTTCTTTGTTTTGAGGATGTCATAGAATAACTTTATTTTAAGGGGAAAGAACACTGGGAAAGAGATCCTTCTCAGTTCTTCTCTGTGGAGGGCTTCCTAGGGAAGAGAATGAATCTTTCCTCCACTCATCCCCTACACTGTCTCTGAGGAACGAACAGCTGGATCCACGAGTCAGGGCTGCTCAGTCAGAGATTAACATGGGCTGCCATGATTGAGAGGCCCAGTTTTACTGTGTATGACATATTTTTAAAATAGTAGATATAAAAAACTGTGAAGTATCATTTTTTTCAGGCAAGAAAGAGTTCTGAGAGATTTCAGAGACGTCCTATATGGGTGAGACCGGATGGGTTTCCTGTGGCCGTTGGTTTTCTGTCTGCCCTGCTTATTTAAGTACAAGGGTCAAATGTCTTTACTGATTAATTTCCCCCTTACAGTTGTATGCCCTGCAGGAGTCTGTTTACATTTCCATAAGTCGGTGTTGATTGTATCAGGTTAAGTTGACTTCTCCGAGGCCTGTTAGGAACAGGAAGCACATCTACCCGAGCAAGACAAATGTGGAATTTTTCCAGGAATGACTTTGTTCCTCTACACAAATGGGGTTAAACCAAACAGTGAATTTTCCAGGAGGCTGTCCTCTGCACATTATGTAAATTGAATTTCTCTTCTTCCATCTCTTGGGCTTAGATTGCTAAATTTTACTGGACTCAGTTCTAGGGTATCTAAGAAACTCATAGAAAAGGGGACAGTCATTCATTCAGTAAACTTATTGAGTCCATTCTCCGTGCCAAGCCAGGGGATAGGTAAGAAACAGACCCCAAGTTGCTGAGGTGGTGAAAAGTGGAGATGGATATGTGGTTTCTCTATTATGATTCTCAGAGGAAGGCTAAGAGTGATGAACATGGACCGAGGTGCCTAGAGGCAGGAGTGACGGAGTGCAGAACTCACTTGTGCTATCAGCACCACCAGGCACTCCTCTCCCACCTGAAGAGCTCTGGCTCTCCTTCACTCCCCGGCTATTCAGTGAGCCCATGCTATGTACCAGACACTGCTCTCAGAACTTAGAATAAAGGCATAAACAAAACAGCCACAGTGTGTCTGTGATGGTCAGAACAAAAGGGGAGGTAGTCCCTGCTGACAGAAATGAGAGAGTAAAATATGAAAGTGTGACTGCGCACATAATGAACACTAAAGCCAAAACAGCCATTGGAGTCCCAAGAAACCTTTTAGGGATGAATCAATGGTCCATTCTCTCTGAAGAGTCTCAACTTTTACAGAGTACTTTCCCATCCTCCCCTTACAGCCCCACTCCAGGTGGGAGCTGCTTGGGTTGGATGTGCAATGTTTTGACTTTGGAGAAGATTTTCTTTTTTGTATCTTGTGTAACTCACAGTCCCCTGTAAGGATCCAGCCCAAGGCCTTGGGCTTCTTAGAGAGCAAGGACTGGAAGCACCTGGGGAACACCTCCCTACTAAGTGCTCCATGATTGATTGGCTGGCAGTGGAGGAAAGTGGGAGGGTATTGGGGTGTGTGTGTGTGTGTGTCTCATCCTCAGCAGAGCCTGAGTCAGTTTAGAAACATAAAGTACAGAAAGCTGGGACTGGCCTGTGGTGCTCTTCCTGGAGCCATAGGGAAGAAGACAGCTCAGACCTAGCAATTGGCTTCTGGCAGCTTCTTTCTGCCGCTTTTGACATATCTCAAAAAAAAAAAGCAATGAGGGGCTGAGACAGAGTCTACTCTACTCTATGCCTTGTTACTTGGAAGCAATTATCTCCCTACATCAAGAGACAATCTAAATTTTATTCTAGCTATCTACTTCCATGCAGTGTTCTGTTAAGTCTCAGAATCATATCAGGGATCTCATTATTCTAAAAACAACACAGAAATACCTCAAGAGAAAATGCATTTTATAAGGTCTAAAAATTTTATTAACCCAAACTACCAAGTGCTTAGACAGGTGGTGGGAGTCTTTGTGAGCCAGATCTCTTGCATTCAAGAATTTTCATTGGCATTAAAACCACTCTGCTTATCAGACTGGCTCCTGGGGGTGGCTAGAAGCCAGAATAGAGCCTGAGTTATGCAGGTTAAATTTAGTATCCAGGGGCATCAAGCATCAGGCAAACCCAGGATCAGTGGAAGGAGCACAGCACTAAAGCAGGAGGCCTAGCCTGGGCTCCTGGCCTTGGCTTCACATGCTCAGGCTCCTGGGTGCTTCATTACCCTCATGCTTTCTGGGCCACTGAGTCCTAATGACTTGAGTGGAACTTGGGTCTCTTAGGTTCCCTTACAGGGGAATTGATATTAGTTGTTAACATTACAGAGGAAGGACATGCAGAGGGAAGAGACAACTTCGGTGTAAGAGCTTACCTCATCTGGTGACGTTTAGCTTTGGTTGAATTTTCCTCCCCCCACCCTCCTTGCCCAAAGAGAGCCAACTTTCCTAGGTATTTGTGAGGAGCATTCTCAGCTTCTATAATTGCTCCTATCCCTGTCAGGAGAGAGAGTTGCCATCTTTTTCCAAGCCAGGGTCCCTCCAGGCATGGATGAAACGAGGAGAACAGGTGAAACAATGAAGAGATGCCACTATATGATTTATTACACAATATACCACTTTTGGCCAGAGTTTTTGGAAAAACAACAAGTCTGCATTGTTCCTAGTTCTTTTTAGCTAGCAGGTTCAAGTTAACCTATTTAGATATAATTAAAATTGTATCCCTTATGACTTTACCCTTTGTCTTCAGCTCTAATCCCTTCCATATTCTTCCTCAGAATTTTCCCCAAACTAACCTGACTTTGACTCCACCTTTTTTCTTATTTACTTTAATTGTATGTGGCTATTCTTATTTTTATATCATTACATTAAGATGTGGATTTCATGGTCCGGGCAAGCTAGTGCATTGTCACTGAAATTCTACTTGCTTAACCCCCCCCTGCCTTCTTGGCTCATTTTTTGATCTAAAGAGTGCAAGCAGAGAATGCAAACATTCCTGAATTATTTTCCCCTTTCACCTCTCTCCCATACAGCTTTGTTTCTTTCTCTCTAAGGTCTGGCAGACCAAACTAATTTTATTTTTCCTAAGAATCTTGATACTTTTTTCTACTTTCCATAATGCAGTTTCCTCCTATCAATTCACTCAGTTTACAATGTGACTTTTCATTGAGTCCTTCTTGGCCAAAGTATGTCCCACCCTGCTATGAAGGTGTTCCCAGGATGTGGCCCTTATTTTTAAGGAGGTAAAAATCTGCCTGCTCCCTGCTCCAAAAACAGTGGGGGAAATAGAATTGGAACACACAGATACACTCACACACACAGCCCTAGAAGAGGGAGGGTGGGGATGGGGGGCAGTGTGCCATGCCTTGGGTTGGGTGTTTGACCGTGTTTGTCTCATTTCATCCTCACATCACTTTGTGAGGTGGTAGAGATTGTTTTCCAAATTTACATACAAAATAATATGCTCTAAGAGTTAAAAGAATTGTATGTTGAAAGTTAAGAGAGAAGTTATGATCTCATTCTACAAATTCAGTTATATAAATAAAAAGAACTTATTTTTCTGTAAATAAATAAAGATTTCATTGCAAACCCCCATTTCTATAAGTGGTCGAATCTTCATCTCAGGAAATGTGGGGCTGCTCACCACATTTCCCAGGGGTTGATCCAGGTTCTGGCCAGTACTGTCCAGTAGAACTTGCTGTGATGATGGAATTATACCACACAGTAGCCCCTACTACATGTGGCTGTTGAGTACTTGAAATGTGTCTAATGCAGCTGAGCTAATGACTTTTAATTTAATTTAATTCAGTTTAAATTTAAATAGCTACATGTAACTAATGGCTATTATATTGGACAACACATTTCTGGGAAGTTTACATGGTAGGAAGATACCATTTGGTGGGTCTGGGTTGGGGACTCCTGGGACTTGTCATCTACCACATTGGGGACTATGAAAATGATTTTGTCACCCTGGGGAGGTCCACATGACTGGTTCCACAAGCTCCTGGGTGATTCCTGGTTCCTGACCCTATGCCTTCTTAGGGCTGACTTCCTCTTAGCCACCTCTTCAGGCTGCCTGTCTAATATGATTGCTGCTAGACACCTGTGGCTATTGAGCACTTGAAACATACCTAGCCTGAATTGAGATGTGCTAGTAAGTATAAAAAATAAACAACAGATTTGAAGATGGTATAAAAAAAAGAAGTAAAACCTCAATTTTTATGGTAATTACATATCTATATAATATTTTTTATATTGGATTAAATAAGACATATTATTAAAATCAATTTTCTCCCATTTCTTTCTACTTTAAAAAATGTGGATACTAGAAAAATTTAAGTCATACAGATGGCTCCCATTTGGGATGTGTTATATTTCTACTGGACAGCGCTGTAGTAGATCACTCTGGTGCTCTGGAATCCTGCTGGGGAGACATAAATCCATTCCCTGAGGGGTCTCCTTGGCAGGATGGGGAAGTGTCAAGGGGTAACAGGAAATGCCAGCAGGCGGGGGGTGGGGAGGGGTATTTTGTAGTTTTATTTCACCACTGTAGCAACTGGATTCTCTAGTGAGTTCTGGAAGAAGAGAGGGTTCCCAGCCTTCTGAATCTATGCCTGGGGACTGGGGCTTCCTACAGGCTGAGAGTCTACCCAGGAATGAGGCAAGGCTCAGGGAGAGAGAGAGAAAGCACAAGTCAGCCTCAGCCTTATAGCAGGACTCCAGGTCAAAAACAGAATCCCTGAGAGTGAGGAAGCTGCAGGGGCCATGTGCTGAGGTGCTTTCTGGGGACTAAAGTGCATTCATATCCTGATCCATCAGGCTCTGACTTCTCTGGTTCCCATCACAGCCTCTGCATGTCTCCGCCCTGGGTGTAACTGCCATCCAATGCATTCAGTCCCCAGAACCAGAACTGGATCTGTTGTCTGTTGTCCTAGACCCTAACAGAGAGCCTTTTCCATCAAAATCCTTCAGAGAATGTTTGTTGAATTGAAGTTGGGCAACTGAGGGCAGCTCTTTCTTCCCACAGTGTCTTGCCTGATCCCAGAGGTTCCCTGGGAGGTATAGAGGCACCATGTGTAAAATAACATGCTTTTAGAAATTAGTCAAGGTGTAGTCAGATGAAGAAGATATAAACTCAGCCCTTTTCTTGCTCTAAGTTGGTCGATCAACTCCTGTTTGTAGAGCCCTAATCATCTTAACTGCATCAGAAAGAACAGGAGTCCTCAGGGCTGGAAAGGCAGAATGTGTGGCCAGAGAGATTGTGGTCACCATGCTTAGCGGAACACAGAAACAGCTGAAGATTGATGCAGGGGGACTCGTTTAATGTCGTAGACATGTTTGGGGCAAGTTAAAATTCCTACATCAAATTTCGTTTAAAGTGCCTGTAAGGGAGACCTCACTATTTGAAAAACCTTGCCACAAATCATTCTGCAAGTTAAATCCTTTAGTAAGAGCATACAGGTGTTAGATGTGTTTCAGAAAAGTCTGGATTTCTACGTGTCATGCTTACTTAAAACAAGACCCACCTGCATGTTGCAAACTGAACATATTTGAGCAAGGATGGGGACTGCTTAGAAAACAAGATTCTAGGAAATGTCATATAAACTTGCCCATTATCTTCTCTGTGTGATTATTCCCCTTGTCCCAGGCTTTGCTTCCCTTTGCAGCACTGAGGCAGTAGTGGCAGGAGCTTCTGACTGTCTCTGTTCTCCTGGCTGAAGACCTGCCTTGCTGCCTTGGGTCTCAGAACCAGTGCTGGGGATGGGAAGATCCCACTGAGGATTCCTCCTACCCAGGTCCCCAAAGGATGTGTTGGTTCAGCTGTGTACCTCAGAGAGCTTTTCTCCTTCAGGCCCCACAAAGGGCCATCCATGGGCTTGTGTTTATGATTATTGTTTCTGATGTCTGGTTTAGAAGCATCAGCCCCCACTTTCTCAGTCCTGAAAAAAATCACAGCAACTCATGATTATCTATAACAATTAGATCTTGATAGGAAAATTATGCCCTAGTGATTGTGATGCAAAATCCTAAGGATGTTTTTATGAGAGACATTAGTAATGCAAAATTGAACCAAGCCAAACTAATCCTGTTAAGATTTACATTGTGTGTTGTGTAAATCTGACTGAGGGCAACTGAGGCTCAAGGCAAAAAGAAACGAGGCTCCTCATCCCACCCTGTCCTTACACAGGCAGTGGCAGGAGGCTCACTCAGTGCCTGGGCATGAGTCATCTGGTGCATGTAGCCCCTTGGTTCTTCCCGAAATGGTCTCATGACCTGTCAGAGTGGGTGGGAGCCTGTCCTTGCCCCTAATGGGAGAGAGCCTGGGGTTTCTATTCCTGGAAACTTCGCTGAGTCATCACAGGCTTCTGCTGCTGTCAGCCTCACCATGGAGGCAGACCCTCCCTGTGGACCTGAAGGGAGCATTCTCTAGAGGCCTGGCTTTAGAGAACCGTTCTCTAGAGGCCCAGGCCTCCCTCCAGGACCAACATAGTCCTCAGAAGAAGTGTCTGTGCTGGCCAGACATTGCTATGGATTGGTCCCTCTTTGAGGAGATAGTGCACACCCCAGAACATTCCAGTGAATGTCCATCTGAGCACCAGCCAAGGGCAAAGGGGGTTATACCTCAGCTTCTCACAGATACTGCATAGGTCCACTTCCCAGACTCCTTTCTGACCTTCTTGGTTGTGCCTTCCAGAGGAGGCACCCCTAAAAAGTCAAAGGGGAACATGGAATGCACAAAAGATAAAGACAAAAAAAGTGCAGACTGCATCCCCTTTGAGGGAAGAGATGGGGTCCTTATCCTCTGTGTCTCCAGAACATAGCGCAGTGTGTGGCACCCAGGGGGCTCAGGCTACATATTTGTGAATGAATAAGTGAAGGATGAGTTATGTTACTGCTGTACATGGATGTTCTGACTCCCTGTAATAAAATCAACTGACGGCGACAGAACATTCACCACATGCTAAGGTGGCAAGCTCATTATATGCGTCATCTCATTTAGTCCTCAGCAGCCCACACACTGACAAGGACACCAGATTTTAGGTTAAGCAGCAACTCTCCTAAAGTCAAGTAGCGAGTAAGCAGCAGAGAATCCTAACACTAGACAAAGGTGAGAAACCAGAGAGGAAGGAAAACAATATTTAAGGAGAACCTATCTGGAGCCAGGTTTCATTATAAACCGTTTCATCTATTTTATAACACTTATGTTTTCTGAAATTCAGTGAGATAGATTTTATTCTCCTTCTTTACAGATGTAGACACTGAGGTTCTGAGAGGTGAAGTGAGCTGCCTCAGGCACACACACAACCATTAGTCATTAAGTAGAAAAGTTAAATTGTACTCCACATCCAATTCCAGAGCCCAGAGCTTTTTCTGTGATGTTGTGCTGCATCCTGGACAAGAGGGCCTCTTTTTCACATGCTTCTTATGGCAGGGAGCAGTACAAGCAGCACATTGGTCTGTAGATTGGCGAAAAATATCAATATTCACACCCTTTGGTTAGAACAATTGTGAGGAGCCACCCACCTGATTGACAGGAGAGTGCATGGGCATGTCTAGGTTAGGACCCAGGTCTGATTTATTGGTGCTGAATCCCTGTCATCTCCACTCAGAGCTGTCTTGGTCCTGAATGAAATTAACTTCTGTGTATTTGACCTCTAAATTTCCCACTCCATGAAAATAGGTAATCCTTTAATACAACACAAGCAGAAATACATTGATTACTGCTATGTGCCTAGCTCTGTACTGTGTCTTGAGATTACATATATGAATAAGACAGGCCTCTGGGAAAAGCAGAAAAGCCTATGCCAGAAGGAAGAATGAAATGTGTTAAATAGAGGCATTTCTCATGTGCTATTGGAACAATTAATTCAGCCTGGGAATAAATGGGAAAGCTTCCTGGAGGAGGTGGCATTTGAGTTGGGTTGTAAAGGATGAGGACTCCTCTTGAAAGAGCATGAAGAGCCAGGTGTTGCAGGCTGAGGAAAGAGAAGAGCAAAGACGGAAGAGTTTTTTTTTTTTCCCTGTAACTTCTCCCTACCAGCTGCACTTCTGGGCAAAATCTCACCACCCAAAGGCAAGCACGGTTAGGAAGGTGAATCTGAGTTTTACAAAGATTAGGGGAAGGGATAAAATCTGGTGATTAGAAGATGCTCATTTAATATTTATGGAAGGAAGCAGAATGCAGACCACAGTCCCCAAAACTGGGGCAGAACTGCCTCTTCAGCAACAGAAGCTCTATTGGACACTTGATCTCTTTGTGAATCTTGTGATTAGTTATATTGCTGTCTTTGCCTTGGCTTCTAGGAATCTCAGCACCAGATTGGTGGTATTTATCAGAACCTCATGATAGGCATTTGGATCTGGCTCATTTCCTTTATTTTCTTTCTCTCCTCATTTTCTCACTTATGCTATCATTTATCTTATTGCATTTTGTGCATTTAAATAAGCACCTTTGAATCCAACTTTTTGAACCAATGCAGAGAACAATTTTATAAAACAGAAAATAAATTGACACACCCAGTAGCAAGCCCAAGTTAAAGGAATATTGCCTGCATAATAGCAGTGCACCTCCTGATGGAGAAGATGGGGCAAGAAGGATGCACAAGAGTTATCTGAACAAGTGTCAAGGAGCAAGGCAGAAGGGTAGGCAACAGAAGGATCTGCTCTGGGGGCGGAGAGGAAAGGAGGTGACTGCAAATAGTCTCTCTATGGCCTTGACAGTGAGCCTGGAGCATCAGGCTAGAAGTCCAAGACATGCAGGCAGGCACAGATTCTGGCTTATGTGGATTCCTTTTTAATGAACTTAAAACAGGACTGTGCGGATCAGCTTTAAGCATTAAGAGTGAATATTTCAGGAAAGCAAGGATGAGTATGCTGAAAAGATAGGAGCTAGACTAACTGTGAAAGCAGCAGCTAATTTTGCCATTACCTCTCCCTTGTTTCGGCATTGGTTTTGGAATAATGGGCAGCCAAGTCAGTTGAGTTAAAAATCAAAACAAAGTAGATCTATGATCAAAAGCCTCATTCCCCTCACTGGAAAGAAGAGTCCTCCGCTCTCTTCCTCCCTCTTCCTCCCTCTTTCTCCTGCTGTGAGGTTCCATGTAGTACTGGGCTGTCTATTCCCACTCTGCTCTAGGCCCTAAGCCAGGCAGAGTTCTGACTGCAAGTGTCAGAAAGCAGCCCCTTCAACCCCAGGAACTGTTGCTTGGATGTGATAACTCTCATGTGGGTTGAATGACCTTGTCTTGGCTTTTGCATTTAGCTCATGGAAGTATTGTTTTTATTTGTGTGTTGTTTTAAGGAAAGGCAAGAATCACTTACGCATGGTTGATGCAGCATGACTGTGTTTTTTTCACGGATTCTGGAGATTAAGGTCTCTATTTTAAATGATAGGGCTTTGTTTGTGGCTACGTCTTGCTCGTCTGTTCTCTTTGCTTGACATCACGGTGTTTGTGGGCTCAGTGTTGTGCTGAGAGGTTGCATTCCTGGCTTGCTGTCAGGAGCTGGGCACTGTGGCTCTGAGTCCAGGTCGCGGCCAAGGCAGCCCTGACCAGCTGCTCCTCTGACCTCAGAAGTAACCACATATGTGGGACTGAGGCTGCCCAGGTCAGGGGATGACTACTGGGCTTAGGGTCCGGGGCCTTTCTCTGGAGAAATTTAACTGGCATCTCAGGGTCACAGAGTCCCCACTGGAACCTCAGTCAGGTCCTCTCTCTCCAGTTGTTCACCTGCCCCTACTGTATACCCTGAGGGTACAGTGTGGGCGAGGCAAGGAGTCCCCTGCCCTCACAGAATCACAGTCTGGTGAGGAATCTGGAGAAGTAAGTAACCACAGAGCGCGATGGATGCTATGTTGGGTACTCTTAGATGATAAAGAAGGATAAGAAGGGACAAACCAAATGCAGGTGGGAGGGGGGCACAGAGGAGGTGACATCTAAGCTAGGACCTGAAGGCTGGCTAGGCGAGGAGGAGGAGGAAAGGCCACTCATGCAAAGAAACAACATGTAAAACATCTTAGAGGCCACAGAGTCTGGCATGTTTCAGAATCTCTAGGAAGAGCAGCCTGGATGGGGTCATGGGAGATAAGAGCCAGATTAAGAACTAAAGCTAACCTCCCCATGATGGGCCAAGACCTGGGAATGGGAATGCAATTTCAGAAGATGAAGGGGACCTGGAGGGGTTACCTCCACCAACCCCCTGAATTCCCCAAGACTTTAAGATTTGCACACCTCTTAGCAGAGACCTAGGCAGTGATCTTGTGAGATTGCCTGGCAAGATATTTCTGACATATCAGGTACGATAGTGTTTTTATCAATGATAGGTTTCTGACCATCTCTCCCTCTCTCTTGGAGGGGCCAGGGCTGACCAGAGAGAGGCATGCTTGGTTAGGAGTGGGCCAGGATAAGTTCCATGGGCCAGGAACCAGAGCAGCCACAACAAAGGGATACTGCGGAGCCAAAGAGGTGGACTGAACCAGAAGCTCTTTGGGAGAGCAAAATTCAGGTAAGGCCAGATGTGCAGATTGAGTCTGATGTTTAGAATGAGCACTTTGAATCAGGTTGGGAACATGGAGCAGAAGGATCATGGGCTCTGATTGTCCTCTGGCCACTGAAGAGGTATGGGTGGGCTGGCCTGGCCTGGCTTAGGGGGAGGGAAGAGACACAACACTTCTCCTAAGTTTATGTGGGTCACTGGTAAGGGCTCTTGAACCAACCTAGTTTGAACATGGGGCCAGTGAGGACAGAGTTTGTGCAGAGCAGCAGGTTTAACAGAGGGAGCCCATGTTTGAAGTCAGGCAGACCTGAGTATGAACCCAACCACGTCATTCACTAGCCGTATGATGTTAGGCAAATACCTAACCTCTCTAGCTTCATCTTCCTATTCTGTAAAATGGGGATAAGAGTATTCCACAGGGTATTTAGGAGGACTAATTGAAATAGTGTTTGTACAGTGTAGACCTCATTGCCTCCTTTTGTGATGCTTTCCCTGAGGCTCAGCTACAACCAGACAATTTCTCTCCAGCCCCCTGAGTGGGAGGGCTGCTGGGCTGGGGAGAGCCCTAGCACAGTGCCTGCACAGCTGTAGCATCTGTCTATCTCAATTACCTATCTATCTATATCTATCTATCTAATCTTTTCTATCTCCCCATATATGTGTGTGTGTGTGTGTGTGTGTGTGTGTGTGTGTGTGTGTGTATGTTTATTAAACTACTAGGATTATGGTTCTGATCTTAGCTTCATGATGTACTTTGTTTTCAGTCTCCATTCTCTTACCCAGCTCTCCTATCCTAGCATTTGTGAGATGGCAGTGTAGGGTCATGGGGTCACAGCCACAGAGCAAGGTGGGGTTCAGAGTGGGGGATTTGTGTCAAATGAGTATCTAGGACTTGAATCCGCAACCTTGACTTGCTAGGACTTAGAATGTGGGTAGAATTATCTACTTGGCGGTATCATTTTGAGTTTCTTATGCCTTCCTTCTCCCATGTATACAAGAAGCAGAAGTCATAAGGTATCCTCAGTCCACAGTCCCCTCTCAGGCATTACCCGTGCCCTTAGCATTGGGCCTCAAATGCAAATACCTCCTCCAGCCTTTGCCCCACCCTGCCACCCCCATCCCAGGGAAATGAGAAGCATACTGGTGGGAGGAGTAGGTGGGGCTGTTAAAATACCAGACAGAGACTTCATTTTGGAATTGGGAATTTGAATGTCACAAGACCAGTTGATCTAGCCTTGCAGGAAACCTTCTGCCAAACTAACCTGACCCAGTTCAAATCACTCCTTATTTCAGCCTGCAGCCTTAGAACTTGTGCCTGAATGGGTGAGTGAGTGGATGAAAGAATGAATGAAAAGGTGGTTCAGTCTGATAACCCTGCAGGTAAATGAATATAATCTGCAAGTAATCAGCAATTTTAAAGAGTCAATTTATAGAGACTGTAAATACAAAAGCTGTTTATGATCTGTAACCATGTGCATATAAGATCTAATTATGTTTACTGGTTCATTAAACATCCAAGCAAAGAAAGGCTATGTTTTGCCTTAGAGGCTAAGAGTTCCTTTACAGTGACATTTTCCATGAGTGGAAGAAAGGTACCCTGGACTCTGGGAGCTCCGAGTATAGAGAAGCTTCGATTGGGCCTCCAGGCAGGCAAGGCTATTTGGGTGCTATCTGCTCCCAGAAAAGTGGGGTCCTTGGGTCAGACTCTCAGATGCAAACAGGGAGGCAAAACATGTTTCTACTGCCCCATGCCTCCACCAGGGAGTCTCTTCTCTCAGCTCCCCTTTCCCTCTTGGCCTTTTCCAGCCCCCACACCCTTTGCAAGGGTCTCAGCCCCACCACTGGAGGGCTGCAGTGGACACTTTAGTCCTTATGAGGGAGCAAATGCCTGACTTTTCAAGTCTTGAGAAGGGAACATCCACCTGGCTTCCAGAAAGCATCCTTCCTTTTCACTAATGCCAACCACCTCCCATTAATTGAAAAAAAAAATCTCACTGGAGGTGGGTGAGCAGGGAAAGAAGTGAAGCTGGTGAAAAGGGCTGAAAACACCTTCCTGCTATTCCTGTATGACTTGCACGTGTGTCCCTGTAAGAATGTTGCGTTGTGTTAATTCAGTCAACAGACATTTATTGAGCTCCTGCACTGTGCTTGGGCATATGGGGAATGCTGAAATGAATTAGACATGAACCTTGCCCTGGAGAGCTTACGAATTAGCAGGGGGGCATGGATATTTATATAAATAACTCAAATTCTGGGGAGAAAGTTGTTAATTATTAGTGCCAAATAGAGATTGATCATGTCATGCTACATTCAGAAAAGGGATGAGCATCTCTGTCTGGGAGGATCAGGGCAGACTTAGGGAAGAGGTGACCTTCTTCTGGCCTTTTAAGAAGAAGAATTTGAAGCAATGGAAATGAGGGGAGGGCCTTCCAGGTTGAGGCAGGAGTTGGGTGAATGGAGGACAGGAGGCATTTGGAGTCCTTTGGCTGGAGGGTAAGGCAGTGAAGGGCTATGGCAAACCACTCTTGATGCTCCCTGTGTGGTGGGTGTGTTTATGTGCAGGCAGGCAGTGTCTGTGTTTGCATTATTGTGCCCACTATCGTGCCCACTATTGTCCCACCCCTCACTCACAGGCCTGTATTGTGGTTTGAGCATATGTAAGAGTGGTAGGCAAAAAAGAGATCTCAGTTGCTGCTTTGTGAAAATTGCATCTTCCTGAATAGATTCATCTGACATTTCAAGGGAACAAGGGGAAGGTCTCTTATTTGTTCTGTCCCCAGGACCAGAACTGTTTATAGCCCTTTTATCAGCTCCTAAGGACAGGGAATAGCAGGCTGTGGGAGTTCCATCTTCATTAGTTCTGAGGGGCTTTTTAGAAACTGCTCCTGCAGATGGGCCACATCTGGAGCCCACCACCCGCCCCTGGGCTAGAGCATAAAATCCAGCCATGTGGTGAAGACATTCAATCCTCCCCACACCCTCCCGCCATGCGGCTGGCTGGTTTCCCAGCTGGACACTCACTCCTAAGCTCTGCCTGCCAAGAGCATGAATAGGCAGCCGTTTTATTGACCATATAAAAACCAGCATGGGGGAGTGGAACAGAACCGGGCTTGCGCTTGGGTTTTCACTTCCAGTAATTGCTTGTGCTGCCCGTCCTTGAACAGTTCTTGAATGTAAATAGCTCTCTCTGGTGGCAGACTCTCTGGCTTGAGCAAGGGCAAATGCCTGCCTCGTTTAGGGGCAGCCTCTCTGTGTGCTGTCAGGGGGCAAAGTCCTGATGCTTCTCAGTGCTGTGGCAGGGAGGGGCTGTTTTCCTGGACCAGGAATTCCCTGAGAGTAGGGGCCATGCTTTTCTTCTCTGCATCCAGCCTCTGTATGGTACCTGACATAACTGTTCCATCCATGTTTGTCAAATGTCAGGTGGTAGAGGGAAAGACGGAATGCCCATCAAGGACTTCCTGTGTGCTGGAGCTCTTCCACTTAGTGGTGCTATGTCCTTGAGCCTGTTTCCTTACCTGCAAAATGAAAATAACAGTAGCCACCTGAGGAGGGGTGTGTGTGGTGAGAATTAGCCCCTACACTCAGCACAAAATGATAGTGAGTGTTTTTATTGCCATCAAGCTATTGATAGAGGCATGATCTGAACTGGCTCCCAGTTCAGTCTGCCATTTCCAGGCTGTGAGGCCTGGAGGATGTCACACTGCTCCTCTCTGGGCCTCAGTTTCCTCATCCATAACACAGGGAAGTTGGAGGAATGATACATGAGGTCCTTCCCAGACTGAGGGTTTGTGGCTCTAATTAAATCATTAAGCATCAATCAGTCCTGAGTTACCAGCCCTGGTTCACATAATCCCAAGTAGTGGCTAAAGCAGAGGTCACTTTAATTTAGCTTTCAAACGCTTTGCTTAGTGTGAGGGAGATTTCACTTTCCATGCTGTATTTGCTTCTGCAAATATTAAAGGTTGTTTGCATCTGCTGAGCGCATGAATGACTGTCAGAAGGAAAGGGGAGAGGGTAAGCTCCAGGAGAATGCTCTCCACTTGAGCACAATCCAAGTATTGGTGTCTGAGTTCTGTGAAGCCAGTGGCAGCCAAGGCTGAGTGGGTGCCACTGTCTGGAAGAGGCACAAGCTCTCCTCTTGCTTGCTGCAGGCAGCTTCATGGATGAGGGGAAATTTTAGGATGAATGAAAATAGTTATATCGAGGAGTAGAAGTAATTTGCAAAAGGACAGGAGGGGAAGCCTAACTCTGACTTGAATCTCAGTTCTACTACTTAACCTCTCTGTGTCTCAATTTCTTCATCTGTAAAATGGGGCTAATGAGAGCACCTACTTTAGGGCTATTGTGAGGTTAAAGAAAATACACTATGCAATGAGTGCCCAGCATATCACTTGGTATTTAATAGGTGTTCAGCAATGCTGCTGCTATTTATGAGTATTTTCGGGGGTGGGAGCACTGTTCAGGGTGGCATGATATAGGAGCATACGAGAATTGGGATTTGGATATCCAGACACTGAGGAGAGACGCTGGTATAATCCGGGAGGGAGAGTAAATATTATGAGATGTTTTATAGGAATTGGCTCACTTGACTTTGCGGATGGGCAAGTCCAAAATCTATAGGGCAGGTCAAAAGCTGGGAACTCCAATGAAGATTTTTGATGAATTCCCCAGGAGATGCTGGCTGGCTAAAGTAGAAGATGCAAATTCTCCCTTCTGACTGCTGAAATAATCACTTCTTTTAAGGCCTGCAAGTGATTGGATGAGACATCTCTCATTGTAGAAGGTAGTCTCCTCAGTTGATTGTAGATGTAATCAGCCATAGATGTAATCAGCTTAAATTTAAATCCATGAAATACCCTTACAGTCACAATCAGGCCAGTGCTTGCTTTACCAAACAACTGGACACTATAAGCTGGCCAAGTTGACACATGAACGTAACCATCACAGGGAGTGAATGCAGGCAGGGAGGGAAGGAGGACCTTGACTCAACTACAGGGAAAGGGAAAGCACTGATCCCACAGAGAAAGTAGGGGGTAGGGAGGAGACCAAGGAGAGAAGAGATAGAGATGATGGGGCCTCAGAGATGAAAGCCCTGATATCCTGAGAGCAGCCCTGACAGCCATAGTGTGTGGTTTTGCTTGTTTTTTTTTTTTTTTTTTTTTTTGGCTAACGAAGCTGTAGCCAAAGGGGTCTGTGTCTGGGCCAGGGTTCCCCCAGAAAGTCTCTGGCTTAAGAGAGACTGGACCTCAGATCTCCAGCTCTCTACAGCCAGCCCTTAGACTGTCACTGCCACTCAGATGGATGCTGGCTTGCTTAGCCAAAAGTCACAAACCTCAGGAAATTCATTTTCTCTATCTCGACTGACTTCCATGCATTTCTCGAGATGCAAGTTAAACCCCCAGGAAGGAGACTTGAGAGACCTGCAGTTCTCCTCTGCCAGCCTTGTCAGTCCCTCAGGTGCTCAAGCAAGCGAGTCTGCAGAGCTGCAGGAGAGTTCAGATCTGAAGACTCAGAAGAAAGGTATTTTCACCACAGGCATGAGATGACAAATCCTTCCCCCTGGAGAGGCTGGCAGGTCTTGCTTATTTCAGGTACTTCTCAGCAGGTGCCCTCTGCTTCCCCACCCCTTACCCCTGCCCTGCAGGGAGTGGGTAGAGGGGAAGGATGATGGGTTTTATTCAGCATTCTCACTGCAGATGAGAGACAAGCCCCATCCCCAGAGAGGTATGGTCCCACCTCCCTGCCTTCACCCTCTCCCCACTCTGCCCAAGGAAGATGCAGACCAAGCCCCCTTTAACCCCACAGAACCCTGCTGACTAGGGAGGGAAGGAGAACATGAGCTTGCAGCCTGGCTTTCAAATGAATCATTTGCTGTCCTTGACAAGGCAAGTCCAGGAGGAAAAGGGCCTGGGACAGAATGAGCAAGTGGAGCTGGGTTTAAATAAAAACTGACAGAATTGTGTACGTGTGTGTGTGTGTGTGTGTGTGTGTGTAACTGACCATTGGATAATTACAGAATCAGCTACTTAGGAAATATGTAGATTTTGACCCTAATAAATAAATGCTAATAAAGAGAATAGCATTCAGGGTTTGAAGAGAGAACAGCCAGGGACTTAGCTTCTCTCAGCCTTTGTCTCATCTGCTATACAAAGTAAGAATACTTGCCCCACATACACTGCAGGGTCACTGTGATCCAAATGATGTGTGTGCCAGCTCTCTGTCAGCCTTAAAGCAGGGAACAAAGTCAGTTGTCATATTGTAAATAACTCCAGGCGTAATGGCCGTGGGCACCGACTGGTTTAGAAAGTCTCTGGCCTGAAGACAGAGGACTGGACCAGGTGACCTCTTGAGGTCCCTCCTCATTCCAGCATCATCCTCTGGGCTTCTTTGCCTCTGTTATCAGAGGAGCCACCAGCTACTGGGAAACAAAGGAGGAGAAATGAGAGTGAGTCTGGCGGAAAGGCTGTGTTGCAGCCCAGGGTCTCTAATCTTCAAGGTCTAGAGATTGTTATTAGAAATGAGGATGATAACCTAAACATTGAAATAGCCAGGAAGTCAAGAACCCTCCTCCTATTGAGACATCAAGGCGCTGTGCTGCTCGTTGGCCCCCTCCCTCCCTTTTAGACTTCCGGCAGGGGCAGGAAGGGCTCCTGCCATTGAGACATAATCTTAGGTGGCACCAGAAACTTCCCCCACCCTTGGCCCAGGAGTTTTCATTGTGGTTTCTGCCCTTGCCCTGAGCACCTCTCCCTGTTTGGGTGTTGCTTCTTTAAACTGACGACTGGGTCAGTGTTTGGCAGTCCTGGAAGTGGTGATGCATCCCATCTCTCATAGAGCTTCGGCACTCTGCACTTCAACCCTGGAGCCCTGTCCTTCTGCTGCCCGGCACCTGGATTCCAGTTGTTAGTTTTTACTGCTGGCCTGTACCCTCATGCTGTGGGGCTGAGCTTTTTTAACAGCATAATTAGAAATGAAGCCCAAGATAAATCAACTAACAAGCCCAAGATTACAGATTTAGCCTAAGACTGGACCGTTAGGCTTCAACATCAGGTGTCCTGCACTATGCCCAGCCCCGGGAGGGATACAACAATATGAGACGTGGTCCCTGTCCTCAGAGAGCTCATGGGAGAGTCAGGAAGACATTGAACCTGTCTGTGTTACAGTATTAGTAAAGATTTATAATGATGTGATTAAATATATGCTAATGATAAAATGAATAAGTAGCATTTATTATGTGTGTACTGTGTATGTGTCAGGCACTTTACATGGATTGTTTCTTTTAACTCTACTTCAGCAATCCTATAAAATAGGTAGACACTATTATTAGCTCCATTTTACAGATGACAAAATTGCTATTCAAAGAGGTTAAAAAACTTGCCTAATGCCGATGATGTATGAGAACCCTCGTTTCCCCACACTTTTATTAACAAAGTGGATTGCCGTGTTTCTGGACTTTAACCTATCTGGTAGGTGAAAAAATGGTACCTCAGAGTAGTTTTAATTTAAATTTCTCTTATTATGAATGAGATTTGGAATTTTTTCATGGGCTTTATAGCCATTTGAAATTTATTTTCTGTGGCCTCTTTTCATATCCTTGTCCATTTTAAAAATTGGAATACTGGGGTTTTTCTTTTCAATTTCTAGGAGTTATTTTTTATCTGTAACATAAATTGCAAATATTTTCCCATCCTGTCATTTGTCCTTTTTTATTTATATACCATGAAATACACAGATCTATTGAATGTATTTTTGTCTATTTTTATTAAACTAATGTTTAATTAGTTTGAAGAGTTTTCTATGTCCTCCCCAGGTCGGTTCTGCTCTTTTTTCTTTTCTAATTTTATTGTGGTGACATATGTATAACACAGAATTTGCCATTTTAGAAATTTTTATGTGTACAATTCAGTGGCATTAATTACACTTAAAATGTTGTGCTACCTTCACTACTATTCATTATCAGAAATTTTCATCACCCCAAACAGAAACTCTGTATCCATTAAGCAATAATTCTGTGTTTTTCCTTTCCCCAGGCCCTGGTAACCTCTAATCTACTTTCTGTCTTTGAATTTGCTTATTCTAGATATTTCATGTAAGTGGAATCATACAATATTTGTCCTTTTGTGTCTGGCTTATTTCACTTATCATGTTTTCTAGGTTCATTCATGTTGTAGCATGTATTAGAACTTGCCATTTTTTTTTTAACTTTGCATATGTTATCTTTTGTCATGCAGAAGGGGTTTTTATATAATCAAATTTATGTTTTTATTTTATGGCATCTAGACTCTAAGTTAGTCAGAAAGGGCTTCCAGTAGGTTCTTTAAAACTTAAAATAATAAAATTGTGTTAAATATGGAGGATTGGACACAGGCATCCATTTCTGCTTTCTCCTGAAAACCCAATAAAATGATACTACAAGAATTTTAAAAAAATAAGAAACCCACAAGGACAAAAAAGATTGGAGAAGGGGAAGTAAGCAGAGGAGTGAGCTCAACAAATTTTTAGAAGATGGAAAGTGGATAGAGGAATAGTAATTGATTTAGCAAAGTAGAGGAAGCTACAGCCCAGATGAAGAAGGCACTAAGGATGAGAAGGGAGCTGTTTTCTCTTGCAAAACCCAAGAAGCGCTTTGGTCTCATAAGTACAAATTGCCATGGAGTGAGGAGAGGTATACTGCAGAGCTGAAAACCAGGGTGTTAGTTTAAAGTCCTTATGTGGTATAATAAGATCCCTATTTCCCATCTCTACCTCATGCACCCTACTGACTGTAGAGATAATGCAGGGATCAGAAGAAAAAGTTCAGAATAAAGAGATAAAATATAAGTATTCATGAAACAAAAACAAGATGCCGTAAAAAAGAAACAATCAAAGATAAGCAAGAACTTTGGGGTCTTAAAAGAAGGTAGCAGAAAATTTTAAAACAGAATAAAAAGTCTGGACAATAAAGTCAGGGAGATCTCTCAGAAGAGAAAACACAAAGACAAAGAATGAGGAAATGGGGGGGGGGTCATAAAACTCTGCTGGTTTGGATGTATTATGTCCCCCAGAACCCCATGTTCTTCGATGCAGTCTTGTGTGATCAGATGTATTAGTGTTGATTAGATTGTAACCTTTTGATTGAGTGTTTCCATGGAGATGTGACCCACCCAACTGTGAGTGACACCTTTGATTAGGATGTGACCTCTTGATTGAATGTTTCCATGGAAATGTGACCCTGCCCATTCAGCATGGGTCTTTGATTTAATCACCGGAGTCCTAGGTAAGAACTCAGACAGAAGGAGCTCACAACTACGGCCAAGAGAGACATTTTGGAGACGGCCATTGAAAGCAGACTTCTGCTGACACCTTGCTCTGGAGAAGCTAAGAGAGGACAAAACACCCCAAGAGCAACATTTTGAAGAATGCACAGGAGCTGAGAGAGGAGCTGTAACACAATCCGGGATCAGTAGACGCCAGCCACGTGCCTTCCCAGCTAACAGAGGTTTTCTAGACACCATTGGCCTTCCTTCGGTAAAGTTATACTTGTGTTGATGCCTTAATTTGGACATTTTCATGGCATTCAGACTGTAAATTGTAACCAAATAATCCCCCTTTATAAAAGCCAATCCATTTCTGGTGTTTTGCATAATGGCAGCGTTAGCACACCGGAACAAAAAGAAAAATATCAATCCCACATTTACGCTAATAGAAGTTCCAGAAAGAAAGAAGACAGTAAATTAAGGGGAGAAATATTATCAAAGAAAAAATTATAGGAGTACTTTGCAGAACCGTAGAAGAAGAATCCTTACATTACAAGGCCATAAAAGTCCAGCCCTTTGCGTAAAAATGACGCACATCAAAGCACATTGTTTTGAAATTCTGCTACTTCAGGACATTAAAAAGTTCTAAAAATTTCCAAAGTGACACAACAAGTTCCGCTCAAAGCATTATCAGAATGGATATCTCATTAGTGATACTGACATATGGAAGCCAGTAGAGCACTATTTTCAAAATTCTGATGGAAAAATAAATTGTAGCCTAGAATTTAGTACCCAAACTGTTAGTGAAGGGTGAAGAGAAAGACATTTTCAGGAATGCAGGGGTTCAAGTTATTTCCAGGGCATTCTTTCCTGGGAGCCTCTAGAGGATGTCTGCCAGCAAAATAAGGAGGAAACCAAGAAAGAGAAAACAACCAGCATAGGACAGCAGTAATGGAGAGCCTAGAGTCCTGGAAAGAAGCAGACCAGATTGGAACAAGGAGACACAGGTCTACAGAAATGATGTCTCCAGCAAGGGATAATGGACCTAATATATTGGAACACACAGGAAATGTTATTGATGGGAATATAATGCAGGTATTGGAACATGTAGACTAAATTAGTGATGGGTTCATGGATGGACAGACAGGCAGATGAAAAAATTGAGGTAGCAATTAACTCCAGGGAAAAGGGTTGTAAATAATAAAAGTAAAACTAAAAAACTTGCTCAAGGTTATAGCTAATACGTGACAGACCCAAAATTCAAAGCCAAGGCTGACTGATCCCAAAGTTGGTGCTTTAGAATCTTACAGGAGAAGAAAGCTGCTCCTGCTGCAGAGTAATATGTGACCTTAGTGAACCACTCTCCCAGTCTGGGCCTCAGTGTCTGTCTGTAGAGTGAATGGGTTATGTAAAAAACACACACCATGAATGAGCAGCTAGAAAATTTTTTGATCAAATCAAAGTGGAAAACTTTGGTGTGACAAAAGAAACAACCAAGCATAAACAATTAAAACAAAAAGACAAACAGCTGGATTGAAAAATGGCCAAAAGACTTGAACAGACATTTCTCCAAAGAAGATATACAAATAGCCAATAAGCACATGAAAAAATGCTCAGCATGATTAGTCATTAGGGAAATGCAAATAAAAACCACAATGAAATACCACTTCATACCCACTAGTATGGCTAAAATAATAATAATAATAATAATAAGTAATAATAATAAATAACCAGAAAATAACAAGTGCTGACAAGGATATGGGGAAATTGGGGTCTTCATACATTGCTGGTAGGAATGTAAAATGGTACTGCTACTGTGGAAAACAGTTTGGCATTTCCTAAAAAAATAAACAATGTTACCATATGATCCAGCAATTCTACTCCTAGGTAATATAACTAAGAGAACTGAAAATATATGTCTACACAAAAACTTGTAAAAGAATGTTGTTAGCAAAATTATTCATAATAGCCAAAAAGTGGAATAACCCAAATTTCCATCAAAATGTGAAGTTCTGATGCATGTTACAATATGGACACAAAAGGACAGATAAGATAGTGTATGATTCCACTTCTATGAAATATCTGGAATAGGCAAATTTATAGAGACAAAAACTAGATTAGAGATTACCAGGAGCCAAGGGGAGAGGAGAATAGGGAGTTACTGCTGAATAGGTACAGAGTTTCTGTTTGGGATGATGAAAATTTTGGAAATAGATAGTAGTGAAGCTTGCACAACATCGTGAGTGTTATTCTCAATATGCACTTAAAAATGGTAATTGCACAAAATTTCATAAAATGGCAAATTTTTTGTTTTTTATATATATATATTTTGTTTGTTTGTTCGTTTTAAAAGATTAAATGACAAACTATGGACTAGGATTAGCAGAAGGCAAACTGACCTGAGCCAAATCTAGCTCACTACCTGCTTTTGGTAAATAAATTTTATTGGAACACATCCACGCGCATTTGTTTATGTTTTGTTGATGGCTGCTTTCATGCTACTATGGCAGAATTAAGTAGTTTTCACAGAGACTGTATGGCCTGCAAAGCTGAAAATATTTACTACCTGGCATTTTACTGCCAGTGGGCAGTGAATTGTCTGCTCCCCGCCCCAAGGATAGCAGTGCTTCATCCTCTGCTCATTGCTTCTGTAAGCTTCTCCTTTGTCGCTCCTTGTTGCCTTAGGGGAAGAGTCTAATTGTGTAGCGATTGTGTACAAAAAGATTATGTCTTTTGAGCAGTATCTTTGGTGGCTTGTCGCTTCCTGACTTGCTTTAATTGGCTCACTTATTAGCTGGATGATTTTTGAGGGGTGGGGATGAGAAGAGGGCCTCTCAGGACCTCTCACAGAATCTTTCCTGAAGTGCTGGGGGTGGAAAGAGACCTGGGACCATCAGCTCCCTGCTCAGGTTGTTCCAAACAACTTGATCCTGGCAGCTGCCCCCGAGGAGCAACTGAGTCCTTGACAGTGGAGAAGGAGGAAATCAAAATCAGCTTGGGATTGTGGGCTCAGACCTAGGCTCAAATCCCAGCTCCACTGCTTATCAGTCAGATAACCTCTCTGAGCCTCGGAGGCCACGTACATAAAGTAAATGCTAATAATTATGACCCAGCCACCAGCTGTGCTCTCATCTGGTTAGGCTGACATTTCCTTTTTTAATTCAGGAAAAAAAAAATGTATAAAATGTGGTCCAATTGTGAAATGTTTTTGAAATGTCACTGAAAATTGAGTGTGGGGGAGCAGAGGAAGCATGCAGAGGTGGGTGAGCCCTGCCAGTGGCAGGTGGTGATGACCTCTGGCCACCTCCTATTGGCCTCTGTGAGTCCCACTTTGCTCCTTCATTTGTGCAGAGTGGCTTCATCTCCTATCCTAGGAATCAGCCCACCATATTGGCACATCCTCCTCAGAGTGGGTCTATTTGTGCAAAGGTATTCCTCTGCCAGGCTTGTTGTCCACAACACATCCAGGTCTGACTGTCATACTCACTTGGTCTGGCTGGCAGGACTATCCCTTCCACTGAATCAGTGACACATGAGGGCAACCTTCACAGAACGGGGAAGGTGAACCCTTGATTCTAGGGGGTGGTGGTGGGCAGAAACTGCACTTACTGAGCATTGAGGGGTGTCGCATGCTTTAAATACATTAGATCTCATTTCATCCCTATGCCCCCTGTTCCAGTTTGCTAATGCTGCTGAAATGCAAAATACCAGAAATGGATTGGCTTTTATAAAGGGGATTTATTAAGTTACAAATTTATAGTTCCAAGGCCATAAAAGCATCCAAACTAAGGCATCAACAGATAATACCTTCACTGAAGGATGGCCAATGTCGTCCGGAAAGCCTCTGTTAGCTGGGAAGGCACATGGTTGGTCCCAGGTTGTGTTCTACCTCCTCTCTCAGCTGCTATGCATTTCTTTCTCCCAAGGTATTTCTTTCTAAGCACCTGGGGGTCCTGTCTTAGCATATCCCAGGGCAAACTGTGGGCTTCATATCTTAGCTATACATCCTTCTGTCTGCTTCTCTAAGTATCTCTAAGTGTCAGCATCAGCTCTTAGCTTCTCTCCAAAATGTCCCTCTCAGCTGCTCTGAGTCCTTCTGTTTGTGAGCTCTTTTACAGGACTCCAGTGATTAAATCAAGACCCACCCTGAATAGGCAGAGCTCACATCTCCATGGAAATAATTTAATCAAACGGTTCACCTATAGTTGATTGAGTCACATCTCCATGGAAACACTCAGTCAAAAGATTCCAACCTAATCAACACTAATACATCTACCCCCACAATGTTGCATTAAAGAATATGTCTTTTGAGGGGACACAATATATCCAAACTGGCACATCCCCCATGGAGCACACTTTTTTCTCTTTACAGTGGTAATGAGCATGGCACAAAGTCACACCCACTTTGGGGAGGAGAAGCTCCCAGTCAGAGAGCTAGGTGGAGACCTGGCCTGGAGAACTAAGCTTCCCCCACACAGGCCTGTTACATAGAAGGTTGAGAGATGAGGATGGGGAAAAGAAAAGTCAGTCCCATTTTCAAATAAAGGTGGGGAGTCCCTGTTTTCTACTTCCAGTAAGAATCAGGGTGGAAGGAGCAGTTGGTCATGGCCTCCACATGGAGCTGCAGGCTGGATGATATGCAGCTGCTAAGTGTACAGGTTTGAGTGCCAGATGAGCCTAGGCTTGGCCCCTCACTCACTGTGCATCCTCTGTAGGCCTCAGCTTCCTCATCAGTGTAATGGGATGATAATAGCATCTATCCCACAGGGTTGTTGTGCAGATACACTGAAATAACATATGTAAAAGGCTTAGAACACGCCTGGTGCATTGGGAGCACCTAGTGGCCATGGTCATTATCAGACGATTCTGGGCTCCCTCTGTGGGTGCAGCCTGCACCTCTCACCCTCCATGAGGCCTCATTTCTCTTCCATTTTGATGTCTCTGTGTCCTCTCTTTGCGCTTTCTCTTGCTATTTCTTTTTTTCACTTTGCCTTCCCTATGAGGCCCTTCTGCAAAGGATTCTTCTCTTTCCTATCTTCTCTCTGCCTCTTTGTGGTCTATCTTTGCCTCTTTCTCGGGGTCTCTGTCTCTCTTGGATGACCTGTTCCCCAAGAGCTGAGGCAGACACCCTCTGGGCCCACTTCTCTGGCTTCCTCCAGTCCCCTTAGCCCCCTGCTCCTTGCCCACTGGGGATTTTCCACAGGATGAGCTGTGGGAGGTCCTAGCCCTCAGTGGTCAGAAGAGACAAGTGTTTGCAGGGCTTATGCTTCTCCTGCCCCGCCCCCCCTCAAGAAAACCAAGAATACTGTGGGTATGGCTGCTTCAAGTCTGTGAGCTGGGTCTATAGGCATGGGATGGGAAGGAGAAATAGTCCAGACCCTTAACTGCTCTCAGCATCTGTGTCAAATGCCAAAGGTTGCCCCTAGAGTGAAAGCTTCATCAGAGAAATTCTGAAACTGAAGGCCAGAGTGCAGCCCAACAAGCCAGACTTCCTATTATGTACTGGATTCAGGGCTAACATCTGCCATTTGTACATCAAGAAGAAGAGAGAAAATGTAACCCATTAACTGTCAATCTGTGTACCATATGATACAATTATGTCATGAAAAAAAAACAGTAAAGGAGGTGAATGTGATACAGTCACTTCATATGCACTGCAAGCCCCCTAATTTTACATCAGCTGCTTCCTGAAATTTAAAATGCCACAAGTGCATTGATGGGGGTTAGTCTACCAGAAACAAGCTTGCCTGGTGTGGGGGTATGGCTGATGGAAGCAAGAAGAGGGTCTTAGGAAAGATTACCTTTGGCAGATTGCATGGCTAGCCCCCCTCAAGAAAGAGCTAGTCCCCTTGTCCAGGGCACAGACCCATGGGCTTGCAGGAGGGTAAACCCCCTTCCAAGCCCTGGCTGCTCCTTCACTATGGCAGTGAGTGGTAACAGCATGAAGATGCAGTCTACCTCTGTCATTCCAGGGATTTTGTGTGAATGTGCAATTTTGGAGATAAATTACTGCATTTTTTGCCTTGGAATGAGGAGTCCCTGAGTGTGCCATCAGGGATTGAAATAAGCACATCCCATGTCTACATTTGGCAAGAGGCCTTACAGGGCTGTAAGCAAGGCAGATAAATATTCCCAAGAGCTGAGTTGAATTCTCAGCCCCTATGCCTGGATCCCAGTCCCACTGTGGGAGGCATTGCTGGGTCTAGTAATCAATACTCAACATTATCTCATTAATTCACAGTATTTATCTCCAGACTAAACTCAAAGCTGGGTGTTCTGCCTATGTTTCTTGCCCATCAGGAAAGTCCTCTTAGCCCCTCAGGTATTCGGCTTTCTCAGCGTGGCTTCCCAAGCAGAGAAACATGAACCTTTCCCCTTCCTGCAGGCCCCTTAGCTCCGCGGTCTGCAGGGATAGCAGCCCTGGTGGCAGAGTTTGGATTTCAGTAGTCTTGGTCTCCTGTCACAGTTCTGCCCACTAATTTTACTGAGTAAACCAATTTACCAAGCAAAGAACTTAAACCTCTCTGAACCTTTGCAAAAGGGACAATAATAGTTCCAACTTGATAGGCTTGTGGTTGAGAGTTAGTAACATAAGCCATGTAAAATGCTTAGTGTGGGACCCCACTCAGTGGACAGCTGTTAATTATACTGGTTCACCCAAGGCCACAGTTGAGCAGGGGGTGATTCATCAAAAGACAGAGTATTTCTAAACCAGACTTGGGTAAAATTCTGCAGCCTCCTTCCCTGCACAAGGCTCTGTACATGCTGTTCTTTGAAAACTTTAGGAACAGCAGAACCTCTGAATGAGAATAGAGTGAGTAGAGAGGAGGAATAAACAGGACCACTGGTGGCTCCAGAGAGACAAGCTAGTGCAGATGCTGATAATAGTGGCAGAGGTGACATTAGCCTCCACAGCCTCCACAGGGGAATAAAACAAGGGCTTGTGGGTCACCAGATGGAGGTTCACAGTCTGTCATTTCTCATGGTGCTGGTTCCTTTGGAAGGAAGATATCAGTGCCTGCTATGTTTCACCCTGAACATCTCCCCATCCCCAAAATCAGTCAAGTTTTCAAGTAAGGAAAACAGGAACTGAAACTACACTAATTTTTTTGAGAGGATTAAATCAGGAAATTGGTGTTCAGAGGCTGAAAGAGCAAAAGAGATGACCAGGAATTTCAGAGATTAATAACTAAAAAAAGCAGCTAACTCTTCCAGGGGTGGGGACACAAAAGGTTGACATGATCAAAACCTAGGAGCTTAGAGGAAGGGCCCCGACTTCTGGGAGGGGGTGCTCCATGCAGCTAGTGCTTGGGCTCTGAGCAGGAGGCATCCTGTGGCTAGTCCCCAGACCTCTGGTAAGGGAGCTTGGCCTGGCCAGTGCTCAGGAGGATGAGGAGAGTGTGGAGCTATACTCTGACTGCCAAGGTACAGAGTGGGCTGCTGCTGGCACCCCAGGAGGAGCATGCCAAAGCTAGTTCAGGGAGTGTTAAAAGAACATGGAGGGTGGGACTTACACTATCTACTGCTGCTGGAGCTATAATAGGACTTGAAAGCCAGGGAGAAGTTCCTTCTCTCCTATTCTGGACTTTTGATCTCCTGCAGGACCTGCCATTGGCACAACCTAACCAGAAGCCAGCTGGCAAGGGAGTCTAGGAAGTGTGGTTGGCTGACTCCCAGCACCAGCATCTCTGAACAGAGTGTGGTGGCTGGAGTTGGTGTTGATGGGCACCACACATACCTGAGGCTCAGTGCCCACTTTCATCTTCATGACACCCCTCCAGGGATTCAAATAAAAAGTATTATTCCCAAGTTATAAAAGGCAAAACCAAAGGCCAGAGAAGTTCATTGACTTGCCAAGTCATTCCATAATTCACCAAATAATCACTGAGTGTCCACTATGTGCCAGGCATTGCTTTGGGGCCACAGTGGTAAACAAGACAGAGTGCACTCCAGCAAGGAAGGTTGCATTTTAATAGAAGAGGGGATGGGGGAGTGCAGATTAAAAAAATGCGTGTAGACAGATAAATAAATTGATAATCTCAGGTATTGAAATAAAATGTAAACATATTAGGTGCTAGTGGGAAGTTAAAAATTGTCCAGGCCCCAGAGGACACAGGTGTCAGCAACTAATACCAAGAACCCAAACGAGTAATCGGGTCATTCATTGCCACTATCCCATCTGTGAAGTAATGAATGGTAAAGCTATTCATCAGAGCATGTCAGCATGTCTGCTGGCATTTAGCGGAGTTGCTGTCATGATTAGATGGGATATGGGAGGTAAAGGGCTTGAGCAGTCAGTGGTGAGGCCTTAGCTGCTGCTCTGTAACTGTTAGCTCCCCCTTCTTGTTAGGAGAGTGGCAGCCTGGCTTGGTGGTTCAGTGCATGGCTGAGGAATGGAGCAAAACCAAGTTTAGTCTCAGCATTGTGAAGAGGCTGGACCATTCTGGGTCTTGTGAGCATGATGAAGGGGCACAGTGGCTAAACTGTCTCCCAGACCCAGAGGAGATGCAAACACTGTGAACGGCCTTCCTCCTATGCTTTCTCATTCTCTGTTGGGCTTTCTGTAAGCTGCAGCTGTTTCCCAGAACAGCTCGGGCCAGGAAAGTCTGTGGACCATCAGCCCTGAGGAGAAAGCCCTTTTTGCTTCTTTAAATGTGGACCACCTATCTCATAGATCTCTTTGTATTCAGTGGGCACTGCATAATGCAATTTTATTGAGATATAGTCACACACCATACAATCCATCTAAAGTATACAGTGGTTCACAATATCATCACATAGTTGTACACTCACCACCACAGTCAATTTTAGAATATTTTCATTGCTCCAGAAAAAAAAAAAAGAGAAAACCTAAAACATCCCTTAACCCTTATACTGCCTATCATTGATCCCTAGCATGTGGCACATTTGTTATTGCTGATGAAAGAATATCAAGATATTACTGTTAACTATAGACAATAGTTTGCAATAAATACATTTTTCCAATATACCACTATATTATTAGCTCATTGTAACAGTTTCCTACATTTGTTCTAGTTCATGGAAGAAATTTTTTACATGTGTACTGTTAATCACAGCCATCGTCTACTGCAAGATTTACTGTGTTATACAGCCCCATGTTTTGACCTCCGGCTTTCCTTCTGGCGACATGCAGACTCTAAACTTCCCCTATCAACCAAATTCACGCACAGTTCAGCACTGTTAATTATACTCACAATAATGTGCTACCATCACCTCTATCCATTCCAAACATTTAAACTTAACCTAGTTAAAAATTCTGCACATATTAAGCAGCTGCTCCCCATTCTCCATCCTCATTCTATCTCCTGGTAATCTATACTCTAGATTCTATGTCTATGAGTTTACATATTATAATAATGCATATCCGTGAGATCATACAATATTTGCCTTTTTGTGTCTGATTTATTTCACTCAACATAATGTCCTCAAGATTCATCCATGTTGTTGCATGCTTCAGGACTTCATTCCTTCTTACTGCTGAATAATATTCCATCACATGTATATACCACATTTTGTTTATCAGTCTATGGACACTTGGGTTGTTTCCATCTTATGGCAATTATGAATAATGCCACTATGAACATTGTTGTGAGAATGTCTGTTCATGTCCCTGCTTTCAGTTCTTCTGGGTATATACCGAGCAGTGGGATTGCTGGATCTTAGGGCAACTCTATAGCTTTCTGAAGAACCACTAAACTGTCTTCCACAACAGCTGTACCAATTTACATTCCCACCAGCAGTGAATAAGTGTTCCTATTTCTTCACATCCTCTCCAACACTTGTGGTTTCCTGTTTGTTTAATAGCAGCCATTGTAATAAGTAGGAAATAATATCTCATGGCTTTGATTTGCATTTCCTTAATGCAAACTAAGGAAACTAGTGATGATGAGCATCTTTTCATGTGCTTTTCAGCCATTTGTATTTTGTCTTTGGAAAAATGACTACGTATGTCTTTTGCCAATTTTTGAGTTGTTTGTCTTTTTATTGTTGAGTTGTAGGAGTTCTTTGTATATTCTGGATATCAAACCCTTATCAGATACGTTGTTTCCAAATATTTTCTTCCATTGAGTCAGGTGCCTTTTCACCCTTTTGACAAAGTCCTTTGAAGCACAGAAGTATTCAATTTTGAGGAGGCCTTGTTTATCAATTTTTTCTTTTGTTGCTGTGCTTTGGTTGTAAGATCCAGGAAACTATCACCTATCACTAGACCTTGAAGATGTTTCTCTTCATTTTCTTCTAGGAGTTTTATGGTACTGTCTCTTATATTTAGGTCTTTGATCCATTTTGAGTTAATTTTTGTATAGGAAGTGGGATTGAGGTCCTCTTTCATTCTTTTGGTTATGGATATCCAATTCTCCCAGCACCATTTATTGAAGGGATGTTCTGTCCCAGTTGAATGGACCTGGAAGCCTTGTCAAAAAACGATTGACCATAAATCTGAAGGTGTATTTCTGAACCCTCAATTTGATTCCATTGGTCAGTATGGGTATCTCTATGCCAATACCATGCTGTTTTGACCACTGTGGCTTTACAATATGCTTTAGTCAGGAAGCATGAGTCCTCCCACTTCATTCTTCTTTTTCAGGATGTTTTTGGCTATAAAAATGTTTATTTGACCTTCCAAATAAATTTGATAATTAGCTTTTCCATTTCTGCAAAGTAGACAATTGGAATTTTGATTTGTATTGCATTGAATCTGTACATTAATTTGGGCAGAATTTACACCTTAATGACATGTAGCCTTACAATCCATCAACATGGAATGTCTTTCATTAATTTAGTTCTTCTTTGATTTCTTTTAGCAATGTTTTGTAGTTGTATGTGTACAGCTCCTTTACATCCTTGGTTAAATTTATTCCTAGATATTTGATTATTTTAGTTGTTATTGTGAATGGAATTTTTTTCTTGATTACCTCCTCAGTTATCTCCTTGCTAGTGTATGGAAACACTGCTGGTTTTTGTGTGTTGATCTCGTATCCTTCCACTTTGCTGAATGCATTTATCAGCTCTAGTAGCTTTGTTGTAGTTTTTTCAGGGCTTGCTAAATATAGGTTCATGTCATCTGCAAATAGTGAATGTTTTACTTCTTCTTTTCCTATTTGGATACCTTTTATTTCTTTTTCTTGCCTAATTGCTCTAGCTAGAACTTCTAGCACAACGTTGAATAACAGTGGTGACAGTTAGCATCCTTTTCTTATTCCTTATCATAGAGGGAAAGCTTTCAGTCTCTCACTGTTGAGTACAACATTAACTGTGGGTTTTTCATGTATGCCCTTTATCATGTTGAGGAAGTTTCCTTCGATTCCTACCTTTCATAGTGTTTTTATCAAGAAAGGATGCTGGATTTTGTCAAATGGCTTTTCTGTATCAATTCAAGATGATCATGTGGTTTTTCACTTTTGATTCATTGATGTGGTGTACTACATTAATTAGTTTTCTTGTGTTGAACCACCCTTGTATACCTGGAATAAAAACCACTTGGTCATGGTGTAGTATTTTGTTAAGGATTTTTGCATCTATATTCATTAGAGAAATTGGTCTGTAGTTTTCTTTTTTTGTAGAAACTTTATCAGTCTTTGGTATGAGGGTGATGTTGCCTTCACAGAATGAGTTAAGTAGGGTTCCACCTTCAATTTTTTTGGAAGAGTTTGAGCAGAATTGGTATTAATTCTTCTTGGAATGTTTGGTAAAATTCACTTGTGAAGCCATCTGGTCCTGAGCTTTTCTTTGTTCTGAGGCTTCTGATGACTGATTCAATCTCTTTACTTGTGATTGGTTTGTTAAGGTCTTCTGTTTCTTCTCGAGTCAATGTAGGTTGTTCATGTGTTTCTAGGAAATTGTCATTTCATCTAAGTTGTCTAGTTTGTTGGCATATAGTCATTCATAATATCCTCTTATGATCTTTTTATTTCTTTGGGATACATCACAGATGACCCCCCTCTCATTTCTGATTTTATTTATTTGCATCTTCTCTCTTTTTGTCTTTGTCAGTCTAGCTAAGGGTTTGTCAATTTTATTGATCTTCTCGAAGAATCAACTTGGTTTTATTGGTTCTATTTGTTCTCCATTTCATTTCTTCTCTAATCTTTGTTATTTCTGTCCTTCTGCTTGTTTTAGAATTAGTTTAATGTTCTTGTTCTAGTTTCTCCAGGTGTTCAGTTAGGTCTTTGATTTTAGTTCTTTCTTCCTTTTTAATGTAGGTGTTCAGGGATATAAATTTCCCTCTCAGCACTACCTTCACTGCATCCCATAAATTTTGATATGTTTTGTTCGTGTTTTCATTTGTCTAGAGATATTTACTGATTTTCCTTGCAATTTCTTCTTTGACCCACTGTTCAAGAGCATGTGGTTTAACCTCCATATATTTGTGAATTTTCCAGTTCTCAGGCTGTTACTGATTTACTGCTTCATTCCATTATGATCAGTGTAAGTGCTTTGCATAATTTCAGTCTTATTAAATTTATTAAGACCTGTTTTGTGCCTCAGCATATGTTCTGTCCTGGAGAATGTTCCATGAGCACCTGAGATAAAGATACAGATGTTTTGTGGTGCAGTTTTCTATATATGTCTGTTAGGTCTAGTTTTTTTATCATATTTAGGTCCCTATTTCCTTATTGATTCTCTGTTTAGATGTTCTATCTATTGAAGAGAGAGTTGTGTTGAAGTCTCCCAATATTACAGTAGAGATGTCTGTTACTCCCTTCAGTTTTGCCATCGTTTGCCTCATGTACTCTGCAGCACCTTGATTAGGTGCATAAATGTTTTTGATTGTTATTTCTTCTTGGTGAATTGCCCCTTTTATTAATATGTAGTATCCTTCTTTATCTCTTATAACATTTTTTTTGCATTTAAAATCTATTTTGTCTGATGTTAGTATAGCTACCCCAGCTTTTTTTTTGGTTACTGCTTGCATGAAATATATTTTCTCATCCTTTCACTTTCAACCTATTAGTATCTTTGTGTCTATAATTAGTCTCTTGTAAACAGCATATGGATGGATTTTTTTTAATCCATTCTGCCAATCTGTGTCTTTTGATTGGGGAGTTTAATCCATTGACATTCAATGTAATTGTAAAAGCATTCATCCATTTTATCCTTTGGCTTCTATTTGTCAAATCTATTTTTCTTTCTCTCTTTTTATCCTTTTACTTACCCTTACTGATAATCTTCATGTCTACACTCTCCTACAAGCCTCTCTCTCCTGTATTTTTTTTTTTTTTTTTCCTTTCATCCAGCAGAACTTCCTTCAGCATTTCTTGTAGGGTAGGTCTCTTATAAATGAACACTCCTAGCTTCTGTTTATCTGTGAATATTTTTAACTCTCCCTCAATTTTGAAGGACAGCTTTGCTGGATATAGAATTTGGGGCTGGCAATTTTTCTCTTTCAGTATCTTAAATATACCACACCACTGTTTTCTCACCTCCGATGGTATCTGATAAGAAATCAGCATTTAGTCTTAACCTGGTTTTCCTTATATGTGGTGAATTGCTTTTCTATGGCTGCTTTCAGAATTCTCTCCTTCCTTTTGGCATTTGACAGTCTGATTAGTACATGTCGAGTGGGTCTGTGGGTCCATTCATATTTATTCTGTTTGGAGTACACTGTGCTTCTTGGATGTGTGTATTATGTATTTTATAAGGATTGGGAAATTTTCAGCCATTATTTCCTCAAATATTCTTCCTGGCCCCCTTCCCTCCTCTTCTTCTTCTGGGACACCTGTGATGTATATGTTTGTGCACTTTGTGTTGTCAGTTATTTCTCGGTGACCCTTGTCAATTTTTTCCCCATTTGTTTTTTTTGTCTGTTTGAAATCAGATGTTCTGTCTTCCAGCTCACTGACCCTTTCTTCTGGCTTTTCAAATCTCCTGTTGTGTGTCTCTAGTATATTTTTAATTTTATCTAAAGTGTCTTTCATTTCTGTCATATCTGTTATTTTTCTATGTATTCTTTCATATTCTTCTTTATGCTCACCTGTTGTCTTCTTAATATCCTTTATTTCTTTATCCATCTCATTGAATTTGTTTAGGAGATTTGTTTGAACATCTTTCATTAGCTGTTCCAAATTCTGTGTCTCTTGTAACTTTTTAATTTGTTTCTTTGGGCCATATTGTCCTGTGTTTTAGTACCCTTTGTGATTTTTTTGCTGATATCTGGTCATCTATTATCTTGATGGGTTTATTTTGAAGGTTCTCTCTTTTGTCTAGGATTTTGTAGTTGCTTGGTTGTGTATTTAGGCACTTCTTTGACAGTTGGATCATTACTATTTCCCAGCCAAAACATGGCTGGGTATCCATGCAGGGGGCATAGACCAGCTCCAGTGGGCCCTGGGATAGTTCTGGAATGACTCCAAAAGCCCTGCCTTTTTCCTGCACTTTGAAGCCTGCCCGGAAGATAGTACTCTTCAGCTACCTATTCCACCAGTGAAGCAGTTGAAACAGTGGTGCCCATCAGTGTCTAACTGGGAGGGGCTGAAACGGCAGCAATCCCGTTTTCTCACTTCACTGGCTCAGTGTTGGGTTGTGTCCCCCTCTGCACTTGGGGTGGAGGACTCCCATGGCCGTCCCCATCAACAGCTGCCCAAGGATCAGGCTGCCCACTGGTGCTTCTCTCAAGGCTGATGGATGGGCATCAGGAACCACGGAGGGAAATATAGCCTCTGCCCACAGTTTCTCAGTCTCTTTGTCCCACACTTCCTTGGGTGTTATATTGTCCTGGCATGTTTGCCAGATCCCCAAACAGTTGAATTGGACAGTTTCTGCCTGGCTACTCACTGCTTTTCAGAAAGAAGTAGGTTCTGCCATTCCTTCCCTAATCCTCAACTTCAGAAGCTCCTCCTTGGGGCCCTTTTGAATTCTGCACTCTTCAGCAGCTTGTTTTCTGCCCTGGGTCTCTTTGGACTTGAATCCCTATGTCTGATTATGCATGAGGATCTAACTCACTGCTGTGTTTTTAGTCGTGTCCCCAGTGAGAGGTGGGAGGGATCCTGGCTGCTGCCTCTGGGCACTTCCAAAATGCGTTGGACTGAGTGAGGGGGAGGAAAGAGGACCAGCCAGTTTGGAACAGAAGTTTCCTACCTTATATTTTTTTCTTTCTTCAGTTCAGCATTTGTGTACTCCTTCTCCAGTCTCTGCCTTCCTCCAAAGTTCTAAGCAAGGGAGATTTGTTCTTTTTTTCACTGAATCTCTGGGGAGGGTTTTCCAGGGGATGTCTTGTGTTACACTGACATCACTCCCATAATGGCTTTTTGACTGATCAGAGCTGTTCCCTTGTGGAATAAGAGAGTTTGCTGGATAGTTCTCTCTCCATAGTACAAAACATGCGTCTTAAAACCACAGTGTTAGGTGTGAGAAATGAAGTATGGAGGTGCAAAGTCTGTTATAGCCCAGAGGGCTGCAGACTGCTCCTTTGCAGGCCTTAGGACAGGGCCTGCCCGGCTATAGGGGTGACTTGCCGGGGTCTCTCTGGTATCAGATGCATAGGCTGCAGACCCTGGGCTGCGATTTCCTCCTGGCCTGGAAGATGGGGTATGACCCTGCTTTACACTGTACACATGCCTTGCAGACAGAGCAGATATAAATAAGCTGTGGCTCCAGCAGAGCTGTTTTTATCTTTAGAACCAGTGCATCTGGCCTCTGTCTAGGATGGGACTAGGGACTGAGGAGGAGGATCTCAAATACCTAGTTCCCAGGGGGGCTGGGTATGGCTGGTAAGGATGGGAGCTGTGTGTGTGCAGTCAGCACCCTGGCACTGAGAAAGGCATCTTATCTCCTGAGCATGTAGGCAGTGTGGGTACCCATGCATGTGGTGTGAAATATGTGCTTCTAGGGCTCTAGTTCCCCATGTGTGTCTTTAGTGGTACAATCTCTGCTCCTAAGCTAGGACACTGGTTCTCAAATAGAAGTGGAGGTTGAGGTGCGAGTGGGGTACAAGGGGAGCAATGTATGGATGTGCATTTTGACAAAGTTTCCAGGTGGCTATGTCAGTTCCCCTGGTTGAGCATTGTTCCTGGGGGAGAGGATGGAAGGGACTTGAGATTTCCTCCCATAATGTGCTGCCAAGGAAAAGGAACAAAGGGTATGGAGGAGCCTTTAGGGTCACAAAGTGGGTCACAAGCATCAAGGTAGAGCTTTTGATGGGAGGCAGGAAGAGGTTATACGCTTTTCAGTCTATTAGAGGTGCCACTTAGAATTGATCTGCCTGAGATGTCTTCTCTAATGATTTCTCCCGACAATAGGTCTGCCTTTCCTTTGTGAGGGAGGCACTGTGCTGTCTCCTCCTGGAAGGCCAAGGTGACCAGACTGGAACCATGGACAGGCAGGCTACTAAACCTGCTTCTGGACAAGCTAAAGGATGCCTCATGATTTACAGATGATTCCATCTGGGTTCTTAAGGCAGGAGAGAGCAGAGGGGCCAAAGCCCTGTTGTCACAGGGGTGGGTGTTTCCCTGGAATGCCCACAGTGCTGCACGTGATCCTGGGAACACGGTGCAGGTGAGGCTTCAGGTTGAGTTTCAGTTTTCAAACTGTGGCCATTTCTCCTTGTATCATGAACTGGCATGTGTGTATGAAAGTGAAGTCATGTGCTTTATCTGCCCAATCCTTTGCTTCCCTGGGTCACCCCCTCTGTATCTGTTACTAGCTATAACCACAGCATTCCACCTGGCTTACCTCCCTGCAATTGCTTTCTCACCCCCAGCCCAGTCAGTCTTCTAACCTTGCTGCCCTTTGTGCTTTGTCTGGATGAAGAAGAAACCCCTAGGGACAAAGTTTGGAGCTACCTCTCCTGCTGGGAGGTTACTTGGAAATAGCTGTGATGCAATATGTGTGCACAGCACTCTACCCTGCACCAGCATTGCCTGAGGGGTTGGTGAGCATTAGCATCCCAACGTCCAGATGAGGAAAATTAAGCTCAGGTGATTGGCTCAAGCCGTTCAACTAGTTATAGCTGGTATGTGATTCAAACAAGCTTTTCTAGCTATAGGTATAGCCCTAATAAGAGGACACTGTGATCACAAGAAAGGCAGACTCAAGCTCTGGCCTTCTGTCTTCTCCTCCAGGGTCCTCCAGGGAAGCAAGGTTTTGTAATAACCCAAACACTCAGGAGCATGTGTGCACAGCTCTCTTTCTTGACTTAATCAGTACGAGTCTGGATTTCACACTAAGTCATTTATCCATCCTGATGAATTAAAGGACCGCACAGCCCAAAGTACCTAGTGAGTTATTTCCACCTTAACTACTCTGGGAGTCCCGGCTTCTCAGTCTCTATCCTCCTCGTGGTCAGATGTTCTCTCTACTTCATAGTGTTGGCCCTAACTTCTTTAGAGAAGTTGCTGATGAAAAGAGAGAGACAGAAACTAGTGGATGGTGTGGGATAGGGCAGGAATGGAGGGCGTTAGCACACAGAGAGAAAGTACTTTTTTCCTAAAACCCAAGGCCCTCTCCCTGACAGAATGGTTTAAAGCATGGGCCTGGGCAGGGACTCAGATTGCCAGGGTTGGAGTCCCAGCTCCACTAGCTGTGTACCCTTGGGTAGGTCAATTACCCTTTCTAAGCCTCAGTTTCTTCATTTGTAAAATGAGGATAATAATTGTACCCACCTCCTGGGGTTGCTGGAAGGATGGCATGAGATAGCATGTCAAACATTTAACATGGGGCCAGGCACACTGTAGGTTCTTCAGTGTTAGCCCCTCCCACAGTGACTACTACCACATGTAGCGGTTATGTCAAAGCTATTGTGCTACCTTGGGTGGCATTTCTCCCTTTGTGTCTTCATGTGTGTTGTTCCTATCTGAAACACCCTTCCCCAACTCCTTCACCTTTTGTAATTCCAGCTCATCTTTCCAAAATATCTTAAGGGTCCTCTTCTGCCCCAACCACAAAGAATAAATGCATAATACATTTATTGAGCATCTATTAAATGTCCCTACACTCTTCTCAAGGGTTTACTTATCTTATCCAACTTAATTTTTCATCACAGCCTAATGAAAGTGTTTGTATAATCTGCTTTTATAGATGAGGAAACTGAAGCTTGGGGAACATGACCCCAAGTGGATCTGACTTCTAAAGCATGTGCTCCTGTTACCACTCCATGCTAACTCCGTGAGCTCCCACACTTTCCCCTCACTCCCACCCTGGGCCCACTTAGCCCATTGTGCTCCCCGACAAGCCTGGCACCCCCTGGAGGGCAGGGCTGTGCTTTATGCCCCTCTAGCTTCAGGCCCTGGCGGCAAGCAGTCTCATCTCGATAGATTTCTGACCTGAACTGGCTTTGGCCCCTCTGGGAGCCCCTACCCTCCCCAACACCCAGGTCTTCATGTTTTCTGAGCAGTTCACATAGTCATGATGCTCTTGAGAGAAAAATGTAGCATTTTACTTCATACTGAACATAATTTGTCATCCTGAGGCCAGTAAATTATGGACTTTTCAAAAAACCAAACCCAGCTGCCTTATCATATCAACCTATCTCCAGTTTGTTTTTCCATGTTTCAAGTTTCTTAAATGGCCCATTTTGTTACTCTTAATGCTTTATGCTGTGCCGTAAAACCAGGCAGGGTTAGCTGGTGGGTGAGAAAACTATGAGGAAAGTAACGTCACTGGAGGTCCAAGGCCTGCAGGAACATTAGGATGGGGTCCTGCCCCACTGACTCTGTTCTGTACCCTAGAGTGCCCACGGTGAGTCTGCTGAGTCGGCACTAGTAGGGCCCCTGCTCTGGGAGGAGAAAAGGCCTGGCTTTCCACTGTCGAGGGTGGGTAATGTGGGTGTGTCCTGCAGAGTTTCCTGAAAGCAGTAGGTGCCCCACAAATGTTTGCTTGGCTTTGTGGTCCCCCATCCAGTGAACCCAGCTTTTTGTCAGGTGTAAGGAATAAGCCAAAAATGACTACAGGTTTACGAGTGTCCTCTCAGTCATCCTTTAGGAAGCAGGGATGGTTGCCCCTCACCAATCCCAGGCAGCACACAAGAGGGCTGAGCCTGGCTGGAAGTGTGGGCTTAGGCAGAGAGGTGTGGAGTGTGGCCACATGTGTGAGCATGCATGCATGCACACAAAGGACAGCAGAGTGGCAGTGACCTCACAAGTCTTCAGTGCAGAGGTTCCAAGACACTGGTGGGCAGATCTGGATCAGGCTGCCTGAGTCAGAATTACCTGGGGTGGGTGACTGTTGCAAATGTCAATTTCTAGCCCTGCCACTGAAATTCTCATACAGTAGATATGGTGTGGGGCCTAGAAATTTGGGTTTGTACCTGCACTGTTTCCAAAGTACAGCCAGGTTTCAGAATCCCTGATCCAGTCCAACAAAGGACATGAGTTAACTTGCCCAAGGTCACACAGAGGCTAGGCAGTGGCAGAGTTGGGACCACTCCCAGCCCGTGCTTTCTCCTGCTCTCTGCATATTTCAGTTTGGTTATGTGTATCTGAATGCAATATAAACCAAAATAGGTCCCTTTTGGTTTATCCATGGTTTTCTATCATACCTTAGCCCCTGTTCATTTATGCAAACCACTGCAAAGTAACATTATATATGTATTTCTATTCCACAGCCTGAGTTCTTTCAAGTAACTGTGTTCCCATTCAGGTGCCCCCCTGCCACCTGCCCCCGCCACCCGCCCCATCCTCTGTGCTATTAGGACTCACTCCAGCTTCGCCTCCTAGGCCTGCCTTTCCCCTACTTTTGCTGCTGGGCCCTTCTTGCTCAATCCCCTGCTCCCATAGGCATAGGCTTGGCTGGGGCTTGAGAAAGGCTTAGGCTTGAGAGGGACTGGGCTCTTCTTTAATGCAACTTGGAAGAGGTGATCAATTGTCCTGACTCAGCTCAGATCCCAGAGGGATTGATTTTTCAAAAAAGTTGTAAATAGTTGCTCAAAAAACCCTACAGCTTGAGGGGACAAGTGTCAATTCGGTCCAGCTCAACAAGCATTTACTAATGGTCTCAGGGCTGTTGCTTGGTGTGGCCTCAGAGGGAAGCCGAGATGGAGGAGCAGGGCACAGTGGCCATCCCTGCTCTGGAGGCAGCCTCTGTCTCCACATGTTGCTGTAAATAATGCACTGCGCATTTTTTCTCGGGCCTCCAATGCCCAATGTGTCAGACAAAGGAAAATACATGCTCCTGTGGGCTGGCAGGACTCTGACTGGCCAGGAAGGATCCAGGCTTATTGCATCACTGTTTCCTGGGCCAGTGCCAGGAGAAGGGGAGTGAACTGTCTCTAGGGTTGGCCCTTTCCAGTGGGTGATTAGTGGGTCCCAGGTACCTGGTAATGATTTCTCCAGACAGATCCCAGCCCCTCTCTCTTGGTGTGGCCCCTAAGAGTCCCTGATGTGAAGAGAGGTGATGTTAAGGCAAGAACACTTGCCTACAGCTTTAAGTGTCTGTTTCTAACCATGTGACTTTGAGCAAGTACATCTCTCTTACCTGCTAAGCTCTAGTTTCCTCAATGGTCAAACTGTGATGGAGGCCACTGCATACCTCACAGGAATTTTAGATTAAGTTTGATAGTACATTTGGGTACATGGAATAAGCCATAAAACACAGTGCAAAGTATTATCATCATTCACTTTATTCTGGAAAGAACCTTGGAGATGAAATGATTTTTTGGGCCATGGAACCCTTTCCTTAAATGAAATCTTACAATGAAGCCTGCTACATGAAATAGGAAATCAGAAAGCAAGCAATCATGCAAGCCTGGCACTGCTCTGATAGGAGCTGGGGAGAAGGCAATGCAGCTGGAAAGGGAATGCGTTAGGCAGCTTCCCTTATCTACACACTGCTCTTCAGAAGCCCCGTGAGTTGTACGTAAGACATTCCACCAATAGTCTCTTTCTCTCTCCCCCTTAGACCACAAACGTCAGAAGCAGATTGTTTTTTTGGCTGCACATAACTCCTTTAACTCAAGCATGGGCCTCAAACAGGAACAGCCATTATTCATTCGTTGATACATTTATTGAGCACTCCAAATGCTAGGCATGATGCTGAAATGGGGAAAAAAACTGAATAAGGTATTGTGCCTGTTTCTAGAGAACGTACAACTAAAGAAAGAAAAACAAGCAGAGGGTTCTTCTCACAATGGGTTGCAATGATCTGTGATGGAGGTACTTGGGCTTCCACTGCATGGGGCCACTAGGTAGAATTTTCTGACTGGGGGTAGGGGAGAGTCAGGGAAGGTTGTTGGAGTAGATGACCCCTAAGATGAATCCTGAAGGTCACAGAGACGTCAGATAGTAGGGATGGGACAGAGAATGAGATTGAAGGGAGCTTCAGGCTCGGTGGGTGGATTTTTCCCTAACTAGAAATTCTTCATCATGGCCAGAGCATACAGAGTGGTTGGGGAGTGGGAGGTAGTAGAGTTGAGCAGGGACGAGAACATGCAGGCATCAATAGCCACATCAGGAAGTTTGGACTTGATCCAAGCCCATCTACTAGGGTCGATGCAAGCTCCAAGGGCTCAGAGGTAGGCTTAGAGACAGGGGGTACCATTTGGCTGGAACATGGAACAGGAAATCTCTTTCCCAAACATCAGGGCTGTACACAAATACACAGGGCATTCCCATCCTCCCACACTGATATGATTTCAGTGTTTTCCAGAAAGGCTTCTGGGGGAACATTACACTTTTGAAAGAGAGGATCTGGTGCAAAGAGTTTAAGAGATGGTGCATGTGATATGTTCCTCTTGGACATTTGTAAGGAATAACATCATGTTATGGCATTGAGAAATCCTGCAGGAAAAAAATTAATATTGCACTGTGGCTCAAACTTATTTCACCTTGAAACATTTTGTTCTCCTTGTAGCACTTGTTAAAACCCTTCAGAACACTTTGGAAAAGCTGAACAGACTTGTTCCCCAGGCTACTGGCCAGACCTGCTCACCAGAGAGAGCCTTCTGAGCTGTTGGGTTTGGGGTCTTGCCCTGTGTTCCCAGGGCACAATCAGGCATGGGAACCTGTGGAGTATCTCTGAGCAGTGAGAGAGCTGCTGTAGCTGGTGCTGGCTGCACAGACCTCATTGTCATGAGCAACCCCTGCCCACCCAGATCTAAAATACTAGGCAAAATGCATGGTCATGGCTGCCTCTGAGACAAAGATTCCATGACTCACTTCTCCAAAAAAGCAGTTGAAATGAGTAAGCAGAGCCCCAGACCCCAGATCAGCAAAGCTATTAATTAGATCACATCACCTCTGTAAAAACTCTTTTAGTTGGCCCCTTGGGAGTAGCTGGTTTTACTCTCTGATCCTCAAAGAAGGGCTCAGGCATTTCTGCAGGTCAGAAAGCTCTTCCCTGGCTTACCAGCCCATTGGTTGAGACAGGGATGTTCGGGTGGGGCTGCCTCTGGCACATGGGAGGCTTTAAAAGGGTCAACACAGACCCAGATACTCTTATCTCCTCCCAGAGAGAGCCTCAAACAGTGAATGCCTGAAGCATGCCTACAGCCATTATTGACGATGTGCCCACATCAGAGGATGCCGCCTGGTTTGGGCCGGGGGCCCTGTACCAGGGCAAAATTCTGACTTATGGGGCATTTGGTTGAAGAACCAAGTATATCCATGCCCTCAAGAATGAATGTTATGCCTCTGTAAACCTATTGATATATACTGCTATACAACCTCCTGTGATAAGATTGCGCTGACTCCTCAATATCTTTAGAATTACTTTTTCTTTAGTCTTAAAATATATGATTTCAAGTTTCAAGGGTTGTTTCTCACCTTTGATGTCGAGAGAATTGGTAGAAGAACCATGTATGTTTCTAGCCAAACCTTTCCTGTTATAGCATTGATTTTGACCTCTGTGATTTAATCTTTTCAGGCAGAAGACATTGTCCCATTGATTCATTAGCTAATATTTATGTTACTCATTCAGTCATTTATTCTGTAAATATTTATCCTAAGTGCTAAAAATAGTGAACAAAGTAGACAATCCCTGATCTTTTAGAGTACATAATACATTTTTAAAAAGCAAAATGTACAATGTGACATGCACAGGACTGTGCTAGGCTCTCAGGGAGCTTTCAGAAGGAATAAGATATAGATTTAAATAACTAGCATTTTATTCAGGAATTGTTGCTTACAAGGAACAGAAACCCACTCAAACTAGCTCAAAGTAAAAAGGGGGCATAATGCTAAGAATCAGATGTACTCCAGAAATAAAGAACAGGAACTACAGCATTCAGCTCTAAACATCATCATCTCTTTTGGGTACATTCACGTTCTCATACTTTCTTTCGAAGGGAAGGAAGGAGAGAGGAGAAAGAGTGTGAGTTGGGAGGAGATAATTGGCATCTCTACTACAGAGAGCATGATTACACAGAGGTGTGGTATGAGCACAGAAAGGGCTGTTAGAATTGGAAGAGATTACTTAGAGTGCAATGCAATCAGGGAAGACTTTCTGGAAGAGGTGGTGTTTGAACTGGGCCTTGGTATAAAGAGGATTTGGATGCCAGATAGAGGTCAGGGGAAATTCCCAGAACAGAAAACAGCATGAGCAGAAGCACAGAGGTTAAAGACTGCCAGTCACCCTGATCAGAGAACTAAGTGAATAAGTGTGTATGTTTTGGGGGAAGGGGGTTTCTTAGAAAAGGGTCTTTTTACTTATCATCATCCCTTCATTCCTCTGATACCTTTAGTTGGGTTCGTCTGATCTTCTTCAGAGTGGTGGCAGGGGTCTCCTGAGTCCTGTGGCTTGGATCTGCTAGCCAGACAACAGGAACAGATAGGGGAGGGAGGCAGAGGTATAAAATCCCACTTGGGTCAGGGCAGGGATGGGACAAGGAAGCAGTTAAACCTTGGTGGGAGAAATGCCTGTCTAGTGGTGGTCAGAAAGCTAGTTACTGGAACCCAAGTGACAAGGTTTGAAGATTTAACCAGGTGGCAAGAGGAGCGGCCACACCATTGGTGACCTGCAGGCAAAGCCATTCGCCATAGGAGCTCTGATCCAGAAGTCGGATGATAGGCTGGAGCCTCCAGTCTGTCTGCCATCAAGTGATTAAATGGTTAGTGGGTTCCTCTGTGCTAGCACTATAAAACAACAGTATAGCTTCATGGAGGAGGTAGTGTGTTGTGTATCATCTGCATCTAGAGGCAAAAATGATTGACATCTTGAGAAGGCAGGGATGGATTCATTTTCGGTTTCTACAGTAGACCAGAGCTTTCTCATAAGTAATCTCGGGTGTGCTTTGCACCCAATCTGAAAAGTAGGTATTTTTCCCACTTTTTAATGAGGCAACTGAGTCTCAGAGAAGATAAGATAGCTGTTGAGGCCACACATTAGGTGGTGGCACTGGAGCTTCAACTTAATTGTGTCTGGAACCAAAGCCCAGGCACGTTACTATGTGTTTCCTTCCCAGGTAGTCCACAGGGAGGTTCTCGGGTTGGTCAGAGGCCTCCACAGATTGTGATGATGGAGAAGCTGCTGTTCCCCCTTACTATGGCTCTCTCCTCTACTTCTCAATACCTCTGGTCCTCAAAATAGAGGTTCACATAGGAAAGACAATCTATTATAGATTGCTCCCCACAAGTTCACGTATGGGATGTGGCAAAACATGTCCCAGAGTATATAACTGCTGCATGCAATATAAGTAAAAAATGACAGGGCTTTCCCAAAGCCAGATGTTGGCCCAGGGAAAAGTCCTATGATTTGTGGCTTACACTGCATTCAGAGCCAGATTCATGAGTCTGCTTTGCTGATGTTCTGCATAACCTCTGCATGAACTACTGTCATCGTCAGGAAGTAGATGTTGGCTATCTAATGGACAAAGGGTTTAATGTGACAGCCACCCTGAGCCTTGATTTCCTCATCTCTAAAATGGGGATACTAATATGTGTTCCAGTTATTTATTGTACTGTTGTAAGGAACTCATGAAATAACATGGCTGTGAACTATCCAGTGTTTGCTATTACTATTGGGACAAGTTTATGTACAAGCTCATGGGCCTCCTACTATAAGCTTCCCAAGGAAAAAGCTTTCCATGTGGAACTTGTTTTTGTGTTTCACAGCCACCAACAGTCACTGAGGGTCCAGATCTGTGGATGGCAGTGGCAACCTTAGCTGTAGCCCTGCCTGAGGACCCAGTTGAATTTTATTGGCCTGGAGTGTGGTTTAGACCAGAGGTGCTCAAACTTTTGCTCATCAGAATCTTCTGGGGAGCTTTTTAAATTACACATTCAAGGTACTTTCCTCTGGAGAGTCTAATGCAGTTGATCTGAGGTGGGGTCAGAATAATGGTTTTTGAAAAATTCCCCAGGTATTTCTGAATTGCAGCCAGGGACAGGTTCAAGGAGGCCCAGGCTGAGAAGCCAGGACAGTCTCCTGGAGGATGCCATCTGGAGTCTTCAGCCTTCTGGCAGGTGGGGATGGAGCGGATGGAGTTTGTTTCTCTTGAAGAGATAACAATGAGAGCCAGTTCCCTCTGTTGGAAAGCTGGAAAAGAGTGTCAAGAAAAGGAAAGTGATCTCAATCACTGAGAAAGGGCCCCTGACTCCTTTCAGATATGTGGACATCCTCTGGGCTCAGCTCCTTGGTGGTCTGTGGGCTGGAAGGAGAGTGCTGTGATGAGGTGGAAGGGCTGACCTTTGCTGCTGGGGCCATCACCTGGTTAACATATCCATGTCATTCTGTCTTACTCCAGATTGTGTTCCGAAAGATCAGTGATGTGAAACGGGAAGAGGAAGAGCGGATGAAGCGGAAAAATGAGGCGCCCCTGATCTTGCCCCCGGACCACCCTGTCCGGCGACTCTTCCAGAGGTTCCGGCAGCAGAAAGAAGCAAGGCTGGCCGCAGAGAGAGGCGGCCGGGACCTGGATGATCTGGACGTGGAGAAGGGCAGTGTCCTCACAGAGCATGCCTCGGCCAACCACAGCATCATGAAGGCCAGCGTCGTCACGGTCAGGGAGAGCCCAGCCACGCCTGTCTCCTTCCAGTTGGCTGCAACCTCGGGAGTGCCAGACCATGCCAAGCTGCACGCACTGGGGTCAGAGTGCCCAGGCCTCAAGGGGAGTGGGGGCGACTGTGCCAAACGCAAAGGTTGGGCCCGCTTCAAAGATACTTGTGGGAAGGGTGAGGACTGGAACAAGGTCTCCAAGGCAGAATCGATGGAGACACTCCCTGAGAGGACAAAGGCATCAGGGGAGGCCACGCTGAAGAAGACGGACTCCTGCGACAGCGGCATCACCAAGAGCGACTTGCGTCTGGACAACGTCAGCGAGGCCAGGAGTCCCCAGGACCGGAGCCCCATCTTGGCAGAGGTCAAGCATTCTTTCTACCCTATCCCCGAGCAGACACTGCAGGCCACAGTCCTGGAGGTGAAACACGAGCTAAAGGAGGACATCAAGGCTTTGAATACCAAAATGACAAATATTGAGAAACAGCTTTCTGAGATACTCAGGATATTAACTTCAAGAAGATCCTCTCAGTCTCCTCAGGAGCTGTTTGAAATTTCGAGGCCCCAGTCCCCAGAGTCAGAGAGAGACATTTTTGGAGCAAGCTGAGAGGTCTGTTAAAAAATCAAAGGCAAAAACTTATAACCCTGTCCTACTATAACCCTGCCCTAGACACCTCCCTCACCATACACACCCCCCCACAAGATCAACATTTTTCAGGGTAGGCTTTCCTGACAGAAAATCAAAGTGGGACCAGTGGTTTAGGCCTCTTCTCTTTCTCTGGACAAAGACATGGGAAGAGGAACATGCCACCACCTTGCAAGATGGCAGCTGCATCTGAACTGTCTTTGCACAATTTTGGAAGAGGGGGCATGCTAAGGGTATTTTCCTTCATTTTAAATTTTTTACTACCATGATGTTTGTAAAAGATAAAAACCACCAGAAGAGAGCAGCTATTTGGGGGTCAGTAGGAGAGTGCCAGCAGATCCTTCATGTACATACCGTGCTGGGCTCCTTCACTGAGAACCCCAAAGACTGCAGTAGGCAGGGATTTCCCAGCACCCCCTGTCTGTGTACAGCCCATTTCTGCCATCACCGTGTATTTTCCTACAGTAGTCATTTGTAATAAGCTCGGGACAAAGGGAGCTCAAGGGAGGGTAGAGTCCTTTCAGCTAACAGTTACCGCCAAAAAGCAGCTGCAGGCACTGTGGGTGCCTCCCAGCGACACCTAGAACCGGGAATCCTCAGGTTTCCTTTTGTAAAAGAGGTGAGCTCCTTTCTCAAGTGCAACAGCTGGAGAGGAATCCTTGGGCCCCAGGGTTTCTCTGTTCTGTGGTCAGGCTGCTCCTACAGGATAGCAGACAGGGAAGGTGCCGGAGACCCTGAATGGATCCCTGGCCCTGCTCCATGCCACTGACCTCACCTCACAGGACCCTTTGGCTTCTTTCCCTTCTCCGACCTCTTCCCGAGTGTTCCTGCAGCATTCCTCAGGGCATGGAGCATTGGCAGGAAGGGTCATGAGCCCAGAATTGCTTTGTTAACAAAGCAGACACACATACAACCTCAGAAAAACGACTGTAGCAAGCGCTATGTTTATATTATGATTCTTATTGGAATTGCCCTTTAGAGGTTTGTATTTTGTCCACAGCGTGGGGTCAGTGGGGCACTTAGGAACCATACCTGGACTTCTTTTAAAGTCAACCTCTTTGTCTCCTACTAACATGAGTAGGACTTCAAGAGAAACTGTAAGAAGATTGGGGGACCATGATTGATTATACTTTCTTCAGGAGCTGGAAAGAGAATGAAGAGGCAAGCGATGGAGAGAGGTGACTGTGTAGCTGTGGTCTGTGGAGAAAGGGACAAGCCCAGAGTGATGCTCATGGAGCTGCCTAACAGCCACCCAAGTCCCTTTACCACGATGCTTGGAGCATTTCATTGCCTCATTGTCTCCTGGGTCAGGTTGTCCCCATGCTTGGGCTTCTCTCAGTGGCCTCTGAGAAAGGGAAGAGGTCTCTTGTTTCCAGGAGGAGTGGGAGCTAGCTTCAAGATATTCCCTGCAGAGAGGTATCAGGAGCCTAAAAATTGACACAGTTGAAAGTTCAGCTCTGAAAACTCAGCCTCAGGAGAGTGGAATTAGGAGAGCGCTGATAGCTGGCTGTTCGGATCCAGACCCTCGGGCAGCACGGACACTTGCAGTCCCTGCCCACTGTGCGTGTTACGCTGCGGTGACCCCTCCCTAGCACCTCTGCCCAGCATTGTTTTGCTGAAGAGATTCTGAATCCCAGTGTTGATTTCTCTCAGTACTGAAGGGAACCTGACAGGGCAGATCCTACCCTACCAAACATGATCAGTGTTTCTGAAGGCCTCCTGCCCAGGCCTGCCCATCTGTCTGCCTACCTGCCCCTTTAGTCCTGCTCACCTGCCATGGGCCCATCCCAGGACTGGGCCTTCAGTTGTCTGGGCAGGGCAGGGATGCCCTCTCCTGCTCACAGAGGAGGTGGGCAAGGGCCTTCTCACAGGCTCTCTGCAATACGCAGCTTCTCCCAGGAGGCTCATAGGGGTGACCCTGGCTTCCCAAGGCTGGAACATGATGAGAATTAGCCTCAGGTGGTCACATACAAAGACGAGGAATTGTAATTTTCCAAGGCCAAGTCATGACTGTTTGTGACTCTGCAAAAAACCATAGGGCTTTCAATCTTTTGAAGTTGAGAAGCTGCCAAGTAGTCCTTGGGCAGAGGCCATAAAGTATCAGGAATCCCATCTGCCAGCCCCCCTTAACCCTTTATTTTGCCATTCCTTAGACATGCCTGTTAACCTGCTTCTCAATTTTAAGACCTACTACTTATAAGGCAGGGCAGGGATCCTAATGACCCCAATATCCAGCTTCAGGAGGACCTGCCCTTGGTGACTTGATAACAGATTCTTGTCCAGCCCTCTGCAGGCCAGTGTAGAGAGGCCCTTCCCTTCCCTCCAGCTCTCCCTAAGGGTATTGACATCTATTAAGAAATAACTCCCCATCCCCATCTGAGGGGAAAAGATGCTGGCCAGGCTTTGAAGCCCAAAATTGTCTTGGGGGGGAAAGAAAGCTTCATGATTATACTCCTGGATTGACTCCTAGGATTCAGACTGTACTAACCCCTGAAGTCCAGATCCTGTGGGGGCAGTCTGATCATCTTGGGCTCACATGTGTTCCTGTGGGTGGCAGGGAGGGCATCACAAGTGTAGCTCTGTAAGATTTTATACTTCTCCATTTCAGGATTTTAGGAATTTTTGCTATAATTGTTTTCTCTGAAAAAAAAATAATTTAAAAATGAGCCAAATCTTTTCACCTTTCATTTTTATGATATGCACTCGGCCGCAGGCTACTTTGTGCTAACTACCTACCTTTGCTAGGGCATTCCTCTGGGTTCCAAGACAAAGATCATGGGCTTCAGGTACCAGGGACCTGACCTTCAGTATAAACCATTATCTTGTGGTTAAAGAGCGATTAGGGAAACCAAAAGTTACTAGGTGTTGCAATGAACATTTAGACTTTAGAAAAACTATGCTAAGAGATACAGATTTACCTGAGATTTTTTCCTCCTTTTGAGGGGAGGAGGATATGATGTGTTATAACATTGCTTGGTAATTGCTGGTTACTTGATCTCTGCTACACTTACTTTGAATGTAGTTTATAGGGAAGCTCCAGTCTCCAGAGAGTATCCTGACAGGCTGCTTTGAAGCAGAGAGGCCCTGTTCCTACCACATGGCTGCTTGTGGAACATGCTGTCCTCTGCTGATGGGGTGGTAGGAGCGATGGTTGAGTCTAAGAAATAAGGTGATTAACAAGATGGTATGTTTGTTCTTGGTGGCAGGTGCCGACTCCAGCAGTGTGTGCTGCCATCCCATATGCCCACGACGGCTCCTCCACTGGGTATGATGAGTATCGAAAGAAAGGAAAGAGAGGCAGTCATGTGGTTGAAAAGTCCCAGTCTAGGGCTCAATTCTGGTATCTCCACCTTCTCCCACCTCCTTCCCTCACACTGACCCCTCCCCACTCCCAGCTTGGTTCTTTCTATGACTGTTCTTTATTCCCTTGGACTCAGACTGATTCTGAGGGCAAAGAGCCTGTAGCTAGGAGTAGGCAACCAGTGGTTTTAAAAAACTGATGCTGTAATGTGGGCCCAAGTGTTTAAAAGCTGTGCCAATTTCAGCAGCCCTCCAACAAACTTTTGGAAATAAGATTTCTTGCTTTGTTTTATTCTTGTTATCCAATTCCTGGGGCCTGTTTTACCCTCCACCTCCTTGATCATCTTTGCTATTGCTGGCCAGACAACGGGGCCGTTCCTGGAATCCTCCTCTTTCAGAAGTAGCTGGGCATGGGGTAAAAATGTATTCTACCACATCATCCCACCCAGCAGTCTTGCACTCCCAAATCCTTAAGTGGAAGGTGAAGGTATAGAGGCAACTTATTTTGCTGTCCATGCCTGTGTGGACTAAGTGAAAGTAGAAATAGCAGGTGTAGGAAGATCCTCATCTCCCCTTGTTGCACTGATCACCATATCTCACCATTTCTCATATTCAGACATTTTAGGAGCCTGGTAGAAATACAAATTGCCGATAGGCATTTGATTAATATATTGAACAATGTTTTGCAAAAGAGATGTTTAACCTTAAGGTCCTGAAGTGAACTCCAACTGTGAAGGATCTGACAAGGCTCCTTCCTTTATTCTCCCTCCTCACATTGTATTGCTTAAAGAGGAGGCCCACTGAGGGCACCCTCAAGCTTCAGGACGGCCTCTCTGTCAGTAAATCATTTTTATTGCTCCATATACTGCCTTGTTGCTTGCTTCAGTAAAAACGACCTTCACCAGCTCCTTTGCCCTCCAAATGGAGACTTCACTGTCCTCTCAACATCCACTGCAACCACCAGAGAAAGCACCCAGTTTTTTCACTGAAGGTGTTCACATTAAGAAGAGTTTTAATTTCTGCACCTCACAGTGCAAAATAATGTGAATTTACCTTCAGCTTAAAATTAGTTTCAAATGAAACTTCACTGTAATGTGAGCATAACAGACTTATTCTGGAACCTCTAGAACTGGACTTAAATCCCTTGCAGGTGACAGACCTGGTGGGGGCCCTTCCTGCCCCGCCATTAAACTCTTGTCTTAGAGCTTACGTCTCTTCTTGATCTGTGACTTCTGAGTCATCAAAGGGATCCACTAGTTGTTCAATGAGAAGTTCACAGCTCTTGTATCAGGACATGAACTGATTTTGTGTTAAGAAGGATGCAACTCCTAATGAATGTATTCTCTTAATATTCAGATGCTGTATTTGTGCATCAGCTGGAGACTGTCCACATCCGATATTTAGCTGACCCTGCAAGGACTTTTATTCATGAGCAATTCATTCTGGGGCTTCTCCTGATATTAACACTCTTTCCATTGAGTTTCACCAAATCTTTTATTGGGTTTTTCTTTTTCCTTTGCATCTGTCACTTTGTCCAAATGAGCATGAAATAACAGAAGTGCAAATGAGCTGATACTATTTTTATGGTCAGCTGAGAATGCTGCCAGGAACTCCACTGTATGTCTGGCTTGGGAATGTTAAGAGGAATATGCAGGCCCCTCCACTGATGATATTCCCATCTCAACATTTTTAAACAAGCACAAATGATATTTGTAAAAAAAAAAAAAAAAGTTTAATTTTATTTATTATGGTAATAAACTATTTTATACATGATACTTGTTTTCGCCTTTCCTTACATAAGTTGAGGGCACTGAACTGGGTATTCTAGCCTAAGAAAACAGAACAAGGATGGTATTGTCTACTCCTTTTCAAGAATTTGGGAAGCTCTAATTTGGATAGCACATATAATTGTTGTCTTTGGAGAAACTGAGAAATTCTAGAGATTGTGTGGCAAGTACTCCCTAGTGAGAGAGCCCATGTGAAGGTGCTTTGTTATATGATCTTGAAACACAGCTGTACATGGCTATACAAATGAAAAGAGATGCTTTCAAAACCTTGCTTCATTGGAAAACTGGGTATGACACATAATTGACTTAACATACATCCAAAGTTGACCAACCATCAAGAAGGGAACTTCTAAGATTTGAACAATGTGCAAGGAAATCTGTATAAAATGTAATAATGCTTCCTTGCCTTTTAAAACACAGTATGAAGATCATAACTGGATGACTCCGTGTCAACAGTATGAGTTTCAGATCTGTGCTTAAATCATGGATGGTCTCAGAATCTATTAAGGTAGAGAACCTCTTGCCCTCAGCTGAACTATCCCGTACAACAGCACTGTTTCCGTTCCATGACTGTTTTAATAGGTATTGCTTCCTGCTCCTGACAAGACTCCACAGTACTGCCAATCTGAATTGTTATTTAAAACCCAGTAGACCCCCATTTTAAAAGAGCTCTTTTCTTAAAGTCAATCTAAATTAATTCAGGGATGAGGAATCTGTGATCAGGGTTATTGTTTAAAATTCCAAATGAATGAGGTTAATTTCAAAAGTGTCACCTAATAAAGCACTAAGCATCATGTTCTTTAGCTATCCTTAATGGGGAAAGAAAGCTCTCTTCATGAGTATGATTTTTATAACTAGTCAGGAGGAGTAGTGATACAGAACCAAGTAATAGATATTACATTTTGGGCCCCAATGGGTAGCAACATAAAGAAGAGAGGGTTTAAGATGCAACATTTTTGTTTGTTTTTTAAAGAAAGGCCTCTGAGAGGCTTCTCAAAGTGCATGGCAAAAGCCCAGCACTGTTACGGTAAAGTGGCTGCTCACATTGGCCACGCTAAAGGGGACTCTATTTTACAGATGCATTCTAGAACATTTGCAAATAAACTCATTACATTATGGTTAATTTCTTATGTTTAGTAAACAATTATATTATTTTAAATAGGTGAGAAGTCTTAAGGGGAAATCCCCCTACTAAATTACTATTCTCCAAATATATAGATCATTATACAAGTATAGGTATCGATATATTTTCTTTCTAGGTCTGTAGTTCTTAATAGAACAAAAGATTTTCTGCTCTCTCTTCAGACAAATTAATCCCAAGAAATAATAAAACTTTTAAGTGTTCTTGGGTGGTCCCCAAGAATTAGTCAAAATTACTGAGGTTCAGCTGTCCTTCAGATATCAACTCGCTTCCTTCCTTGGGGACTGTCTTGGAGATCGTGCTCAGAGCTTTTCAGCTTGCTGGCAGAGCTAGCCTGGGGTCAGAGGAACTTGGGGCTGGAAGTGACCTTGAGACTTTGTATAGTCTATTTCCCAAAACCCCACTTGAAATTGCTTACAGCTGATGACTGTGGAAAGTGACATGTCCTCAGCTGGAACTGCTCTGTCTGTCCAGGCACCTCAAGGGTCCTTCAAAACCACTCCAAGATTTTAGTTCACATGCATGAACAGAGAAGCTTTATCATTTTCATATTGTAGTTGGGGAGAAATAAGAGGTTAAAGCAGGAAAACGGGTCCTGGATAATTCCTGAGGATGACTCTGATTCATACAATAGTTTAAAAGAAATTCAGGACTATTATTTTCAGAAAATCCACTGACTCCTCTTACGTAGTTTAAAGAATGAATAATCCTCATGTTTTACACAAATGGTATCTTTGGAAGCGTTCAAAACACTTTTGTATTATTTATATACATACATACATTAGACACTCCCCTACCATCATCTTTCTGCACCTTTTTTCCTTAGCAAGCCCTTTCCTTACAGATAAACTTCTGTGAAACTCCCACCAGCTGATCACAAGTCCTGAATTAGTTTTAGTCCATGAAGTTTTACTGTATTCATTTGAGTGTTCACCTTTCCCCCAAGTCTTGCCCCCTACTTAAAACTTCCCAGCACCTTGGAATCACTTGCCCGGTGTCTCCTTTACCAAACCAGTGGCTGGACTACTTGCTGCCCAGGTTTGCTTGCCCCTCTCTGGACTTTGCTTCAGCTAACACATTATGTGCCCATCCCATGTCACCAACATTTGGCCTCCTCCTATCTCTCTTCCAAGCAGAGAAGATGGGAGGAAAGAAAGTCAGCAAAAGGACTGGTTCTACGCTCTAGGAATTGATAATCACAGCCAAAACCATGTGACACACATGAGGCACTGGCATAGACCACGTCTAAGTCAACCTTTCCCTCAATGACAATTGAAGCCATGCATTTGAGATGTTCTAAGTTCTCTCATAATTGGATACACTATGGATTCAAATTTAAAAGCCCACTTGACCCCCAAACTCAAAGCCAAACAGAAGTACTCTAAACTATCTACCAGTTGGGGTCACTGGTGTCTGTCCAGCATCTTTCTAGAGGTGGGAATAATCAAGAGTTGATGTTAAGTGTTTTAGTTTGCTAAAGCTGCCAAAACGCAGACTGCATAAAACGGGCAGGCTTTTTAACAATGGGGATTTATTAGCTTAAAAGCTTATGTTCTGAGGCCATAAAAATGTCCAAATCAAGGCATAATCAAAACCGTACCTGGACTCCTCTGTCAGGAGGCAAAGCACATGATGGCATCTGCTGGTCTCTTCCTTCTCTTCAGGACTTTGTTGCTTTCAGCTTCTTGCATCTGGGTCTTTCTTTCTGGGCTTCTGTGTCTTTCTCTTTGTTTCATCCTCTTACAAAGGACTCCAGTAAGAGGATTAAGACCCATCCAGAATGAGGTGGGTCACATTTCAACTTAAGATCTTACTCACCAAAAGATCTCATTTTAATGGATCCACACCCAAAGGAAATGGATTAAATTTAAGAACATAATTTTGGGGGGATCCATAAAGCCTCCAAACCATCACATTATGTTTAGATTTTAAACATTTTCCTCAAAAATATTCAAAACAATTCTACAAAAATGTGAATTATCTACATGTTCGAAAAGGTCCTATTTTATAAGAAAAACCACCAACCAACCAATCTAAACCACTAAGTATACAGGAAGATGCTTGCTGGGGCTTGTATGGAGAGAGTAGAAAGGACCACAAGAAATCTTTTGTGACTTGCCAGATAGCACCAGTCTGTGAATAAATTCTTCTCTGGGTTTTTAAATTCTGTTTCTTTATTGAGAAACAATTAACTCTCAGGTAGAGGAACTACCAGATTTATACTTCTCTGCAAGTCATAGGACCCAAGCAAACAAATCTAGATTACCCTGATAAAGTTCAAATAACAGGTCTTCCTGGATACTGACTTCTTGGAATACCATGGACAACTTCTGTCTTCTCTGACTAGGTAATGAGAAGCACAGCTATGGCTTTATTGCCTCCCTACAGAAGAGATGAACCATGAAGCATCAAACCCTAGAATGGGTTTAGAGACTGCACTTGCAGGACGTGGGGAAGAGATCACTTAGACATCACCAAAATGTTTCAGAAATTTTTTCCACTGGAGGGCAGGCCTATGATGAATCAGAATGTCTATGACTCAATCACAAAACACCAATATTTAATTCTTGGTAAAAGAGAAAGAACCCAGATGTCCATAGAACTGGGTTCTAGACCACAATGTTGCCTCCTGCACCTGTACTGGGCAAGACACTGTACTGCTCCAGACCCCAGCTTACTCAACAGGGAAATTGGGGTTGGGGTAGATGATCTCTAAGGCTCCACAGTTAGAAGATTCTCTGGTTGTAAATTTTCTATGAGAGCTCAGTCTCCCAGTCTTGGAGTAAGGCAACCTGAACAAAAGAGCAGATCAAGCACAGGTCCCTTGGAGATTATCTTGGGGTTCGAGGTCAGGTGAAGCACCATTTGCCATGGAGGCGGCAGTGAGGGTGGGCCTGGGGCCCAGCGGCATTAGTCCATGGCATACGTCTGGGCCCAGGCGATGCCCACGTGGGAGTAGCAGTACAAGAATCCCAGGACAGAGAGGGTGACCCACGGCCAGCCTGTTGTGGGGAGGAAAGAGATGGAAGAGCTGTTAGAAATGGCTGGGGTGGCGACTCCCACAGGAGCAAACTGTCCCTTTTAGAAAAAGCAACATGAGAACCACCACCAAGCTGGATTTATGCAATAAGATGTGTGTCTCCTGGAAAGTTCTTTCTAAATGAAACTCCAGCAATTTGCATCCTACATTCCAGTTGGGTTCAGCATAAAATGAGGAATGCACTATCACAAACTGAAATCACTTTTAAAATGGAGCAAGCTTTTAACAGATACATACTTAAAAGTTAATAATCAAAAAAGAAAAAGCCCATGAGTTTCATAGTAAATCTCAAAATACCAATTGACCATTTTAGTGCTGTTTGTAAGCACACAGAAGAGGGATCCTAAACCAAACATCTGCTTTCAAAACTCAAAGCTTTAAAAGGTTCTTCTACAAATAGTCATCTTAGTGTATCTGATATATGTATATATTTTAAATTACAACACTTCCTGCTGAGTACTTTACTTAATGATCTCTGTGTCTTTTTTATGTTTTGCTCATTCAAACCTTTATTAGGGGCTTTAGGCAGCCAGAAGTGCCATGGAAGACACCAGATGCAAAAAGAGAAAGACCTAGAGTCCTGTGTGAATGGCACAGGTGAGAAACGGCAAGGACAAGGGACCAGGATTTATAATCCATGTAGTAAGTGCTAGATAATGGTGTATACAGAGCACATTTAAACTGCGCCATGAATTTGTCAGATGTAAAAAGACAGGGGCAAATTCCCAGAGAGACCATCTGAAGTGTGGTTCAGATGAGTTAAAATCCTGACTCTGCCTTTTATCAGCTGTGTGACCTTGGGCAGGTTAACAACCTCAAATGTAAAACTAAGGATAAACAACTTCCTTCATAGGGTTCAATAAGGATTGAGTGAAATGGTGCCTGGCATATGGTGGGCACAATGGTGGTAAGAGGGCACAGAAATCTTTCTCCACCAAGATTAGACTGACTACAGGAAAGTCAACTTGCTTCTCAGACTGGCTTATTAGCACAAGAATTCTCCCAGGTCCTGCAAGCAAGAGAAATGAGGAAAGCAGAGGCCCCCAAGAAGCCTGCCTCTGGAACCAGGCCTGAGGTCTGCCTGCTGTTTGCTAGTCAGCCAGGTACTGCTGGACTTTTCTCCATCATTCAGAGAGACAGGCAGACAGCAGTTGGGAGACCTGGCTTGTAATCCCGAATGTGCTATGTGGGCATGTTAAATTCCTCCTTGCAGGTCTCAGTTTCCCCATCTACACAATGGGAATTTTTTGTTTCATTCATCAGATAAAATTTAACAAAACTCAACTTTCATAGGTTTATCTTCTTCCTAATGCCATTATATGCTATTATGAAGATAATGCTTCAGCTCAGGAAAAAAGATTATTTCCTAGAATTTTCTTTTGAGAAGTATACTTCTTTATGAAAGTAAGATTTTGTGTTCCACATTAAGAGACTGCCGATAGCAGTGTTGGCAAAGACTCTTCCCACCGACCCACCCACCCACTCCCACACACACCTAATAAATAATCATGTTTCTCCCTGACGACTTTCAAAGTATTAAGGAGCACAATAATTTTAAGGGAAAAATAACAGGAGTTAAATTAGAAGGCACTTTAATAACCATCCAGTTCAATATCTAATATAGAACAAGTTCTTAACACACCATTTTTCTTACTTTCACATTAAAGTGCCACTATTAACAAATAAGATCCTATTCTTACATATCCTATAATCGAGACTATGCTTTTAATGTGCAGTTTTTTATTCATTTGTTTTTGTTGCTTATAAAAGCAGTAATTGTTCAATATGGAATATCTTTACACAGATATACAGAACAAATTGTACTTCTCATTAATAACACTTTCTTACAAAGTTGATCATTATTATATATATATCTAAGATATATATACATACATATATATCTTTCTAACCTGCCATCTTCATAAAATACTATATGAAATTATTTTTCTTTGCCTTCAAAAATATTTTTTAAGAGAAATTGTGGTTTACAGAAAAATCAAGCATAAAATACAGGGTTCCCATAGACCACCCTAATACTAACACCTTGAATTAGTGTGGCACGTTTGTTACAATTGATGAAAGCACATTTTATAATCATACTATTAACGATAGTCCATGGTTTAACTTAGGGTTCACTGTGCAGTGCAGTGCAGTTCCATGGATTGTTTTTAAAAATTTTATTCTAGTATACAACCTAAAACTTTTTTTAACTACATTCAAATATATAATTCAGTGCTATTAATTATGTTCACAATGTTGTGCTACCATCACCACCGTCCATTACTAGAACTTTTCCATTATCCTGAATAGAACCTCTGAACATTTTAAGCCTCACACTCCTTAGTCCATATTCTCACCCTGTCCTCTGATAACCTATATTCTAAATTCTGACTCTATGAGTTCGCTAATTCTAATTATTTCCTACCAGTGAGATCGTAGAATATTTGTCCTTTGTGTCTGGCTTATTTCACTCAACATGATGTCTTCAAGGTTCATCCATGTTGTCATATGCATCAGAACTTCATTCCTTTTAACAGCTGAATAATATTCCAGTGTGTGTATATACAACGTTTTGTTTATCCATTTTTCAGATGATGGACACTTGGGTTGCTTCCATCTTTTGGCAACTGCAAATAATGCTGTTATGACTATCGATGTGCAAACATCTGTTCAAGCCCCTTTTCAACTCTTTTGAGTATATACATTGAAGGGGGGTTGCTGGCTTATACATTTTTTTAATTCATTTTTATTAAGATACATTCACATACCACGCAGTCATACAAAACAAAGCATACATTCAATTGTTTACAGTGCCATTATATAGTTGTGCATTCATCACCAAAATTAATTTTTGACATTTTCATTACCACACACACAAAAATAATAAGAATAAAAATTAAAGTGAAAGAGAACAATTAAAGTAAAAAAGAACACTGGGTGCCCTTTTTTTTTTCTTCTCCCATTTTTCTACTCATCCATCCATAAACTAAACAAAGGGGAGTGTGGTCCATGTGGCTTTCCCAATCACATTGTCACCCCTCATAAGCTACATTTTTATACAATCGTCTTCAAGATTCATGGGTTCTGGGTTGTAGCTTGATAGTTTCAGGTATTTACTGCTATACAGTCATTCTATACATAACTTTCTGAGGAACTGCCAAACTCTTCTACAGTGGCTGCACCATTTTACATTCCAACCTGCAATGAATGAGTGCTCCTATTTCTCCACATCCTCTCCAACACTTGTAATTTTCCATTCTTTTTAGTAGCTGCCATCCAAGTGGGTGTGAAATGGAATCTCATTGTAGGTTTGATTTGCATTTCCTTAATGGCTATGATGTTGTGCATCATTTCATGTGCTCTTTGGCCATGTGTATATCTTCCCTGGAGAAATGTCTATTCAAGTCTTTTGCCCATTTTAAAATTGGATTTCTGTTTGTTGTTGAGTTGAAGGATTTTTAATATATCATACATATTAAAACTTATCAGATATGATGAATACACAAATGTATGATGGTGCTGTGAATAACTGATTGTACACTGTGGATGACCATAGGGTATGTGAATATATTTCAATCAAACTGTATTTTTAAAAAAGTAAATGAATAATAGGGGGGGGATGGGATATTTTGGTTGTTCTTTTTTTATTTTAATCTTTTTTTGGGGGGTAATGACAATGTTCAAAGTTTGATTCTGGTGATGAATGCATAACTATATCATGATACTGTGAACAACTGATTTTACACTTTGAACAACTGTATGTTTTGTGATTATATCAAAATAAAATTGCATTAAACATAAAAAAAACTCATCAAATATAGGGTTTTCAAATATTTTCTGCCATTGTGTAGGTTGTCAATTTAATTTTATAATGAAGTCCTTTGATGCACATAAGTATTTAATTTTGATGACATCCCATTTATCTATTTTTCTTTTGTTGCTTGTGCTTTGGGTGTAAAGTCTAAGAAACCATTGCATTCCGTAACACAAGATCCTGAAGATGCTTCCCTACATTTTCTTCTAGAAGTTTTATAGTTCTGGCTCTTCTGTTTAGGTTTTTGATCTATTTTGAGTTGATTTTTAATATGGTGTGAGGTAGGGGTCCACCTTCATTCTTTTGCATATGGACATCCAGTTTTCCCAGCACCATTTGTTGAAGAGATAATCTTTCCCAACTGAGTGGACTTGGCATCCTTGTCAAAAATCAGTTGGCTATAAATGTGAGGGTTGATTTCTGAACTATAATTTCTATTACATTGGTCTAAATGTCTATCCTTGTGCCAGTAACGTAACGTTTGATTACTGTAGCTTTGTAATAAGTTTTAAGATTAGGAAGTATGAGTCCTCCAACTTTGTTCTTCTTTTTCAAGATGGCTTTGACCATTCAGGAACCCCTCCATATAAACCCTTCCATATAAATTTGATGATTAGTTTTCCACCGCTGAAAAAATGGCTGTCGGAATTTTTATTGGGATTGCATGGAATCTGTAAAGCACTTTGGATAGAACTGACATTTTGACAAAATGTAGTCTTCTAATCCATGAACATGGAATGTCCTTCCATTTAGTTAGGTCTTCTTTGATTTCTTTTAGCAATGTTTTGTACTTTTCTGTGTACAAGCTCTTTACATCCTTGGTTAGATTTATTCCTAGATATTTGATTCTTTTAGTTGCTATTGTGAATGGTACTTTTTCCTTGATGTCATCTCCAGATTGTTCATTACTGGTGTATAGAAACACTAGATTTTTGTGTGTTGATCTTGTACCTGCTACTTTGCTGAATTCCTTTATTAGCTCTAGCAGCTTTGTTGTGGATTTTCCAGGATTTTCTGTATATAGGACCATGTCACCTGCAAATAGGACAAATTTTACCTCCTTTCTGATTTGGATGCCTTTTATTTCTTCTACTTGCCTGATTTTTCTGCCTAGAACTTCCAGTATGATGTCGAACAACAGTGGTGACAGTGGGCATTCTTGTTTTGTTCCGGATCTCAGAGGGAAAGCTTTCAGTCTTTTACCATTAAGTATGACATTAGCTGTGGGTTTTTGATATATGCCCTTTTTGATATTGAGAAAGTGTCCTGCTTTTCTTAGTTTTCTTAAGTGTTTTCATCAAGAATGGGTGCTCGATTTTGTCAAATGCCTTTTCTGCATCAATTAAGATAATTTTTTTCTTTCCTTCTGTTACTGTGGTGTATTACATTAATTGATTTTCTTATATCAAACCACCCTTCCATACCTGGGATAAATCCTATTTGATCATGGTGTGTAATTCTTTTAATGTGAGGTTGGATTTGGTTTGCTAGTACTTTGTTGAGGATTTTTGCATCTATATTCATAAGAGATATTGGTCTATTGTTTTCTTGTGCCATCTGTATCTGGCTTTGGTATGAGGGTGATGTTGGCCTTGTAGCATGAATTAGAGTGTTGCCCTCTCTTCAATTTTTTTGGAAGACACTGAACAGGACTGGTGTTAATTCGTCTTGGAATGTATGATAAAATTCCCCGTGAAGCCATTGGCTTTTTCTTTGTTTGGTGGTTTTTGATTACCAATTCAATTTTTTTACTAGTTATTGCTTTATTGAGATCTTCTATTCCTTCTTATGTCAGTGGAGGTAGTATGTGTCTGTTTCAAAATTGGAAATTTCTCCATTTTATCTGGCTTACCTAATTTGTTGGCATACAGTTGTTCATAGTATCCTCTTATAATCCATTTTATCTCTGAGGGGTTGGTAGTAAGGCTGCCCCCCCCCTTTTCATTCCTGATTTTAGTTTTTGAGGTCTTTATCTTTTTTTCTTTGTCAATCTAGCTCAAGTTTTGTCGATTTTATTGATCTTTTCAAAGAACCAACTTTTGGTTTTGTTGATTCTCTCTATTGTTATTTTATTCTCATTTTTCTGTGCTCTAATCTTTGTTATTCCTTCCTCTGCTTGCCTTGGGTTTAGTTCACCCTTCTTTTTCTATTCTTCAAGTTTTGAAATTAGGTCTATTTTGACATCTTCTTTTTTGTAATGTAAGCATTTAGATGTATAAATTTCCTTATCAGCATTGCCTTTGCTGCATCCCGTAAGTTCTGGTGTGTTGTATTTTCATTTTCATTTGCCTCAAGATATTTCCTAATTTCCCTTGTGATTTCCTCTTTAACCCATTGGTTGGTTGAGGATTCATTTTTTAATTTCTACATATTTGAGAATTTCCCATTTATCCCTCTGTTACTGATTTCTATCTTCATTCCATTGTGGTCAGAGAAGATACATTGTATGATTTCAGTGTTTTTTAATTTTCTGAGACTTCTACTGTGACCTAAAATATGTTTTTTTCTGGAGAATGATCCATGTGCTCTCAAGAATAATTTGTATTCTGGTGCTGTTGAATAAAGTGTTCTATATATGCTGGTTAGGTCTAGTTGGCTGATAGCATGATAAAAGTCTTCTATTTCCCTACTGATCTTCTGTCTAGATGTTCTGTTCATTATTGGAAGTGGTGTATTAAAATCTCCTACTATTAATGTAGAACTGTCTATTTATCCCTTCAAGTCTGTTAGCATTTGCTTCATGTATTTTGGGACTCTGCTGTTAGTTGCATATGTATTTATAATTGTTGCACCTTCTGGTTGAATTGGCCCCTTTATCAGTATATAATGACCATCTTTGTCCCATGTAATAGTTTTTGACTTAAAGTCTATTTTATCTGATATAAGTATTGCTACCTAAGCTCTCTTTTGGTTACTACTTGCATGGTATATATTCTTTCCATCCTTTTACTTTCAACCTATTTATGTCTTTGAATTTAAGGTGAGTCTCTCATAAATAGCATACAGTTGGGTCATGGTTTTTAATTCACTCTGCCAATCTCTGCCTTTTTGACTGGAGAGTTTAATCTATTTACATTTAAAATCACTACTGAAAATGTGGAACTTTCTTTTGCCATTTTGCTATTTAGTCTTTGTAAGTCATAGCTTTTTTGTCCCTCAATTCTTCTGTTAATGCTTACTTTCATATTGATTTGATTTTTTTGTTATGCCACATTGATTTCCTTCTATTTCTATCTGCATATATTTTTCATATATTCTCTCTGTAGTTACCACGGGGTTAAAATTTGACATACTACATACATAACAATCATATTTGATTTCATACCAACTTCAGTTCAACAGCATACACATACACTGTGTTCCTACACCTTTCCATCCCCTCACCTTTTTTGAACTTGCTACAGATTATATCTTTATACACTGTATGTCCAACACCACAGATTTATCATTACTTTTTATGCATTTGCATTTTAACACCTGTAGGAAGTAAGAAGAGGAGTTATATGCCAAAAAAGTTCAATACAATAGTACTGGCATTGATAATTATCCATATGGTTACCTTTATCAGAGGTCTTTATTTCTTTATGCTGCTTTGAACCACTGTCTACTATCCTTTCCTTTCAGTCTGAAGAACTCCATTTAGCATTGCTTGTAGGGCAGGTTTAGTGGTGATGAACTCCCTCAGCTTTTTAATATCTGGGTATGTCTTAATCTCTACTGCATTTTTTGAAAGAAAGTCTCACCAGATATAAAATTCTCTGTTGGCAATTGTTTTCTTTCAGAATTTAAGTATTTCAACACACTGCCTTCTTGCCTCCATGGTTTCTGATGAGAAAAAAGAACCTAATCAAATTGATTGTACATAACATTTTGCTTTTTTCATGCAGCTTTCAGAACTCTCTCCTTTTCCTTTGACCATGACAGTTTCATTAGTAGGTGATGGGGCATATTCTTCTTCAGGTTTATCCTGTTTGGTGTTCTTTGGGTTTCTCAGATGCGCATATTCAATCTTTTGCTAAGTCTGGGAAGATTTCTATTATTTCTTTGAATATTCCTTATGCCCCTTTCTCTACTCCTTCTCTTTATGGCACTCCCACAATGAACATATCGGTATGCTTGATGGTGTCCCACAGGTCTCAGGCTATTTTCACTTTTGATAATTTTTTTTTCTGCAGCAGCCTGACTCATTTCAATTGTCTTTTCTTCGAGTTTACTAATTCTTTCTTCTCCCAGCTCTAATCTTCTGTTGAAACCCTCCCGGGAATTTTTCATTTCAGTTATTATGGTCTTCAACTCCAGTAGGGCTGTTTGGTTCCTTACTAAAATTTCTCTTTACTGAGATTCTCATAATATTCATTCATTGTTTTCCTGATATCCTTTAGTTCTTTCTCTGTATTTTCCTTTATCTCCATCTCCATGAGCATATTGACTGTTTTCCTAATACACTTTAGTTCTTTCTCTTTATTTTCCTTCTTCTTAAGCATACTGAAGACCACTTTTATAAGTCTTTGGTATGTCAACAGTCTGGTGTTATTCATTGTTTTCTGGATGTTTATCCCCTTCCTTTGGATGGGCCATCATTTCCTATTTTTTTTTCTTGGTCTTGTAATCTTTTGTTGGACACTGTACATTTTAATATTTTAAAATGCTAACTCTTGTATTTATTCCCTGAGAAGTCTGTTTTTGAGTTTATGTCCAGCTGGTGATGTGACATAGATTTCCTTGAGTGTCAGGAGCTATCAAAACCAAGCAAACCTAAGCTCAAAACATTTTTCACTGTCTCTGCAAACTGGCTTTGCATTGGCTGGTGTTCTCCATCAGAGTTCAACCCTCCAATCAGGCAGGCCAGCCCAAAGGGAATGCTAAGTGCAAGGTCCTCCCTGTCTTTTCCAGGCCTGTGTCTTGACCTGGGCTTGTGCTTGCCAGTGGTCTTAGGAGTTCCCCTATTTATAAGAGTCTGAATGCCCCTGCGACTTCCCAGGAAACAGAACTTCTCCCTCCCCCAAGGTTCCACTGCTGAACTTAAAGCAGGTAATCCCTGCCCCATTCTGCCAACCTCATTTGCTTCTTACTCTGCATTTGTGTCTCAAGCTGCTTCTGCCTGGTAGGCATATTCTAGGAAGACGGGATGTTTTGGTTCGGTACAGCTGCTGAAATACAGATACTATAAAATGGGTTGGCTTTTACAATTTGGATTTATCAACTTACAAGCTTACAGTTCTGAAGCCATGAAAATGTTCAAATCTAGGCATCATCAGGATGATATCTTCTTCCTGAAGACAGGCTGCTGGTGATCCGGACTCCTCTATCACATGGCAAGGCACATGATGGTGTCTGCTGGTCCTTCTTTCCTGGGTTTTGTTGCTTTCAGCTTCTGGCTGCTCTATCTGTGGCTTTCTTTCTGAGCTTCTGTATCCTCTCTTTGTTTCTTTCTCTGAATTTCATCTCTTTAGAAAGAATTCCAGTAAGAGGATGAAGATCTACCTGGGGCAGGCCCCAACTGAAATAACCTAATCAAGAGGTCCTACCCAAAATAGGCCTATACCCACAGGAATGGATTAGCTTTAAGAACATGCCTTTCTGGGGTACATACAGCTTCAAACCATCACAGGAGGGCATGTCAGAGAGGAGTTTCCCAAGTCGGTCTTCCCCAGCCAGAACGAGGCCAGGGACACAAAAAGGGGCGCCAGCTGGCTCCAAACTTCCCTGGGGAGGAGCTGAGAGATGAGTCAGGAAAGGCACCAGAAGCCTCTCTCACAGCTTCTTGACTTGGTACCTGCCCAGCAAATGCAACCTTCATCTGTCCTCTGCAGCGCTGAGGAAGTGTCTTCTGAGTCTCCGCCACTGTCTGTCTAGGGCAGGCTGGTACAATGGCTGTTCTCAGAGGCGGGCCCCCCGCATTCTGACACAGCTAATCAAAAGCGGCGATTCATGATCACAGCCCTCCCCGCTGCAGCCCCCACCCCTCACATCTCGGGGAACTGGATTTTTATGTCCCTTTCTGGCTCCAGCAAGCTATGCCTGGACCCCACTGCTCCTGTCATGAAAGTAAGGGATGGGCAACAGTAACTGCCCCGTGGGGAGAGCAATTTACTGGTATTTACCATAATTTATCAGCCTCTTCCTCCTGCTCTTCCCTGGATGTTTTACAGTTTGTACAGTGTTTTATGGGACTCCATGGTTTTCAAAATCATTGATTCAGACAATGCTTAATAGTTGTTCTGCTGGAGACTGATTCCTGGAGCTTCCTACTCTGCCATCTTCCCACAGTGGGATTTTTTTTAAAACAAAGAATGTGAAATAAAATAAGATGAAAGATTTGGTAGGGCTGTTTAAAAAGTGTCACAAAAATCCCAGGTATTACCTGGGTTTCAAGATGGGCCCATTCATCCTGGAAGCCCTCAGATCTCTTTCCACTGTGGCTCAGGATGTAGGAGATCCCCCGTCAATATCTGCTCTTAGGGGGTGCAGGGAGCAGGGAGGGCAGAGAGGGCTCCAGGCACAGGAAACACTCCTGGCCTTCAGCTGTGTTTGGGGTGAGGCACAGCAGGTGTTTGGTCAACATGGAGCCCAGAGGCTGGCTGAGGAGGTGGGTGAATGGGTATGTTTCATTTATACAAAGCTGGGTCTGGGGCATTCTACAAATGCTCTTGGCACCTGTGGCTGTCAAGGGATATCCCTGGGCAGAGCCTCCGCCCAGCAGGCAGAACTGTAAGACTGTCCAGAGGTGAGGCATAAACAACTTTAGTTTGGGTCACAGCAAAGACCTGAAAATTCCCCCATCTCACTGTACACCACGCAAAGAGGCAGCTTGACAGGCGTTAGGAGACCCGGCCCTGGGACGTGGACATGTGTACTTTACCCTAGCAGGGTTGCAGTTTCTCCATCTACACAACAAGAATTTCTTTTAAAAAGGCAAGTGAAATAAAACAGGATCAGAGATTTGGTTGTGCTTTTTAAAAAAGTGTAACAGAAATGCAAAAGATTAATCTAGGGCCTCCTGAGAATTCTATTATGTACACACATCTCATAGCCTTTTTAATGCATGCGTGTCCCTACAGATATAATTTTGGTGTGTAATGGATGGCTGCCAAGAACTCCTCATCCTTTCCTGACCTCAGGAGTAGGACATGTGATGACAAGAAAAAGAAAAGTTCTACAAGTCACCTTTCGATGTCATTCAGCCAGCACTGGGCATAGCTGCTGTGTGCCTGGCCCTGTCCTAGGTGCTGGTCACCTGAAGGGCACAAGGTCTTGACTGTGACGGCTGCTAACCAATGTGGTTCAAGGAGGGGTGGGGTAGAGGGGTGGGAAGAGGATGGAGGCTGCTTCCTCTTCATCAGGGCTCAGATGAGGACAGGACCCTAAGATTGAAAAGCAGATGGGATGTGCTGTCATCAAGCAACATTCTGAGGGCTGCCATGATGCAGATTCATCCAGGCTTGTGGATCATTCACAAAAAAGATGGTGTCAGAAAGTTTTCCAACCTGAGAAACAAACACTGGCCTCAGCCTGTACTCCTTGCTCCCCAGGCCTTTCCCCACACTGTCTTCTCCTTTCATGTCCAGTCACCTCCTGAATGCCCTCACCTCCGGCAATGCTCAAGCACATACATACACGTGCGTATACACACACAAACCCATTAACATAGCTCCGAAAGCCGAGTGGGCAGTATGGTATTGAGCAAAGTTAAAAACAGATCTTTCTTAAGAAGGCACGTTGACCCTCCAGAGTCAATGATGCATGTAACTGCCTGGGGAGTTTTCGATACCTGAATTTAAGAAGAACTAAACGGGTGAACAGTTCTAACGAATCACAGCTAGGAAGCATCCAGGGTATTATGAAGAGAATGCTAGCCAGTCAGGCAACAGATGCAAAAGGTGGGGGTAATATAGTTAATAGGACAGATTATTTGACAGAGCCAAATGCATATAAATAGGATGTATAGCACAATACATTCAATTAAGAGAGCCAATGGCATAATAGATTAAGTTAATAGAAGGTAGGTAGGTGGTCGTATCATAATATTGTTAATAGGTTATCAGTAAATTGGGTAATAACTACAGCTAATGAGAAACAGGTAGGGCACAGAGGGAAATGGCTGTAGCTAATAGAAAGCAAGCAGTGCAATTTTACTTAGGTTATTACGGCTGAGCAATTCTCTGGACAATTACATCCATCTGAAGGACTGGAAAGGCAGAAGCTCAGGATACTGAAGGAAAAGACCATAAACACACAGGGAGGGCCATGAGAAGTTGAAGGGTGTGCCAAATTGGTTTTCTGAAAAGTGAAGGGATAATCAGAACAAGAAGCAGATCTAATGAAAAACTTTGTTTCAAAAGTTAATGCTGGAATATTAGCAAATCACGGATTTGCAGTGTTGGACTACAATGTCCTAGGCTACACATGCCCCAAGGTGTTCAACAAAAATGCAGAAAGACATAATTAATTTTGTAATGAATGGGTCCTTTAGTCGTTAACCTCCCAAGGGGGAGAAGGACTCGCCAGTGCCCAGGACTGAACCCAGGACAGCTCCAACCATGGCTGCTTCCACTGGAGGCTCTGAGGAGAGCCTGGGGAGCTCTTTCGTGGCTATGCAGGTAAGTTTGGCAGTGAGGAGGCTTCTGCAGCTGAATCAGCACAAATCCCTCTTCCAGGGAAGAAATCAATCCTTCCTAATGGGAGAGGAGTTAACTAAGTTGCTGAATTGTGTATGAGCTATCAACTACCCCACCGAAGGCTCAGTCCCCCATCAAGCTGGTTAACACCCCTGAGGCCATGACCTCCATCTTGGTTCTAACAGGCTTTTACAAAGCCCTACCCTACCGCTGACCATTTTTAGAACAAGGTTAGTGGCCAGCATATGAACTGATTTTGCTGGGAAACTTTTCCCTGCCCTTCCTCCCAGCCAGCCAGCACCACAATCTCTGTCCCCGTGCGAATAGCTTAGAAAGAACACACAATCCTAGTTAATCCTCACAATTCTATGAGGTAGAGATTACTATTTTCATGTTAGGAAGGTGAAACTGAGGCTCATGCAGGTAAACCATTTATCATAGACCACACAGCTATCAGAATTTCAAATTATGATTTAAACCCAAGATGGATATTCTTGCTTGAAGTCATACCACTTCAAAAAGGCCCAGAGACCCAAGCAATGGGTGTCAGTCAGGCTGACTGCTATCTGGAGAACAATCTGCTCCTTGGCTTTTTATCTACCATTAACCATCCTAGATTCCTCTCCAAGCAATTTTTCTAGTCAGAGGCCCTGGTACCTATTGCCCACTGTCCCTCCAGCTCATCTACTGCTCAGTCAGTACCCTCCTGGGTTACAGTTCTCCTGGGAGATGAGATGCACCCTGGCCCTCCCTGCTTGGCTCTTGGGTTCCTATCACTTGAGTGATCACCTCTCACCTTCTGGTCCCATAGAGCAATGTCACCCAGTAACTCACAGCCACTCTAAGAAAGGAAAAGAGGAGCTTCCCACTACTTTTGGGAGCCATCAGGCTGCAAAGGAAACAGAAGTTTCACTTTCCCAAACTCTTCCATTGGAGCCCAAGTCTGCAAATGTAAAAGGATGAATCATGATTTTTAAATGTCACCAACGTATCCATCCATATCCCTGGTGATGCATGTGCATATATAACAACCCACATCACCACCTGGTTACTGCCAATATGAGACTATGAATTTCAACCTCTAAAGAGGGCCTTTGCTAATGGGTAGGCTCGGAGTTGGATCTCCAATCAGGAAATGGAAAGAAGAGGTGATTCTGGGAGACACTGCAGATGAGGGATTCACATGGCTTGGTGACTAATGGATTTGGGAGCCAAAAAGTATATCTCCTCTTACTGACCCTAAGTGCTGCCTCAGCCGGTACCCTCAGGGCTGACACTCAGTTGGTGCACATCGAGAGACTACACCTGGAGTTAAAAGACCAGCTGGTAAAAGTCACAACCCTGGCCTCTCCCTCATGACCTGTTCTCTGATCTAACAGCTAAAGGGATGCCACTGGCTCTGTGGGTTGGCATCTCCTCTGTCTGGTCCATGGCATGCCTTAACAGTTGTTACATGTGTTCCATATTTTGAATACAGCCCCCACCCTCTGCAGGCATTGTTCTGCTTTGTTGACATCTCCTACTTTGAGGCCACCACAGGATGAGTGCTTCCTTCCTTGTAGAACTAGCTCATGCATCAGATGCTATCGGGGTGCTCGGCCCTGCCCCTGGGTCCCAGGTAACACCTCTGCCCCTGCCCTGACACACTCTGCATCATCCCACTGGCTTCACTATGGTCATATCATTCATTATTCAGAGAGACTTTATGCACTGCTGCCTTCATTAAAAGAGCTGGCTCCTAAAAAGTACATTATTTTTGATGATGTTCATATCCAATCGAGGAAATGATAAGGTGCCTTGGTAGCTTTGTTTAAATCTCATTTACTTCTGTAGTCCCTGCGTGGAGATACTGTGGAGCCATTCATCAAATGGCGCTGAGCCTGCAGACCTTCCTCCAAAGCTAAATTTAGAGTCTTAACCTTAATAAAGATATAGGGCCGGAGCCTTTCCCATCAGAGCACTGCGGAAGGACATGCAACATGAGCAAAGCTTGCCCAGGCTTCAAAGCTTACAAACTGCTGGGTCCATTTCCAAATACATGGAGATTTGGGCAGAAGTTCTAGAAAACAGGATTTTGCTACTCTCATGTTAAAATAATAATTTCTTACTTTAATATAGTTAACAACCTGAGGCTCAAACCCAGGTTTTAGGCCTCAGTGTTTTTCAAAAAACACCTAGCAGCCTCTTTCACATTCTCTCATGAGGAAGAAGGGGTAAATGGTTCTCATTCATTCAAGATTGAAGCAGGAAATCCTAGGGCACTGGTTCTCAGATATGAGCCTGCATCTGAATTCCGCGGGGATGTGCTAAAACAGACTGCAGAGCCCCACCCCAGCCTTTCTGATTTAGTAGGTCGAGGGTGGGGCCTGAGAATCTGCATTTCTAACGAGTTCCCAGGTGAGGTGATGCTCTGGTTTGAGAACCACACTCAAGAGCCACTGTTCTAGGGGAGCCCTGCAGAAAGCAGAGGGAAAGGCTTTCCACTAACAGAGCTGTTCAAAAACAGACCAGGCTCTCACAGAGACAGGCGATATTTACCAGCAACCATCACATGTTGCCAGGAACTGTGCCGGGCACATTCCATGTTTTCAAATAACCACCTTATCCAGTTGATAGTATTTGCTCCATTTTCTAGATAGGAAAACTAAGGCTCAGAGAAGTAAAGTAACTTGCCCGTGCTCAAACAGCTGATCGGTAGTCAAGCTACACTCTGAACTCAGGGCTGTACCACTCCAAAGTGTACCCGCCAACCAAGCTCAGAAAGTAGTAACTCGCCTCAAGCCACATGGTGGAAAGGCTCATTCCAGGACCTCCTGCTTCCTCACCAGGTCTCTCTCCTTTAGATCTGGCTGCCCCCAAATCACATTTCACATACCCCCCATTCACAGTCCTGAGGGCAACAGGGAGGTGGAAGCACCGTGGTTCCTGTTTTACCACCTCCTCTATTGCTAACTCGTTCCATCTTCTCATCTCCTCTGTGGCCTCAGTTTCTCCATGTTCGTAAAGGGAGACGGAGAAGGCATCAGTGAGCATCTTCATATCCTTTCTCTTGATTAGTACCTAATTCAGACCATGGGTTACCGTACAGAATGCTCCCAGTGCCTGCCTGATCCTTTAGACAACTGACAAAGCCCCAGTTATGTGACCCCTGCCATGGGCTGAGCCTTCACGGGGGAGGGAGTCTGGAGACCCAGTGAAGGGGGAGGCTCAGTCTGCCCTCAGGCAGCTTCCCTGCTTTTACCAGCAAGTGTCACTTGCTAGGGAACATATGTACATTTTACCTGGCATAAGCAGTGCTCTTTAATAAATCATGCTGTTCACAGTCAATTTCACATCCTGATGAAGCCAGCCTATGTTGCATTTTTCATCCATCCCCAACTCCCGGTACAAGCCCTGCAGGCTGGAGCTTACTGAAGCACTCACAGCCATAAAGAAAAATCATTTCACATGCAATCGAGGAAGCAGGGAAAACAAGCCACAGCTGCTTTTTCTTATTCTGACAGCACAAGTGGACAGTGGTGCTGAGAAAACACTTATTTTCTCTTGGGGCCAATGGGATGGGGGACCTGCTTCCGAGAAATCTGTCCTCTGCTGTCAGTGCCATGTTCCCAACTTTGGCCACTGGGGCCAGAGGCTGCACAGCTGGAACATGCTTCCCCAGCTGCTTGTCTTCCTTGGGTTTGCAGTGCAGCCTAATTAGGATTGTTGTTCATTGTTAATCCACGGCCACACGACCTAACGCAGCGGAAGCTGCCTATATATGAACTAATGAAACCACTGCCCTGAAACAAATGGATGCGCACAGTGTGTGTTAGACAAGTGAGAACTACTCACACACATCAGCATTTATGAAGCGCCTACTGTGTGCCTAGCATTCTTTATACATATGCACAGTCTGCATCTTCACTCGAGGCATTGAGAGAGCGTGACGCCGAAGACTAAGGGCACACTGTAGGGCCACTGAACCCTTTCCCCAGGCCTTGAAGTTCAGTCCCACAGCTCCATGATCCAAACATGCAGAAGATAAAAGTCTCAGGGAAAACAGAAACAACAGAGACAGGATTCGCAAACAACTGGATAGACTGGGATGATGAAATTTAACAAGGATGAAAACAGCTGGACTTAGCAGTTTTGTTTTGTTTTGATTTTGATTTTTAATCCAACTACATACATGCAGGACAGGAAATGTCTGGGAAACACGTCACAGGAAGAGTGGTTGATGGACATGTCTTGTTTAGCCTGGGAAGACTCTGAAGAAGAGAAAACGGCTGCCCACAAACATACAGAAGTCTCCCCTACTGAAGAGGGATCAGAAGACATCTGAGCACCCAGAGGGCAGGGCTGGGTGGAGGGGGAGACACCAGGGAGGCAGCAGAGCCCACTGGAAGGGGCTCAGAAGACGGATCTTCCTGTTATAGGGCGAAAAGAGGCAAAGCCTGGCTGGCAGGCAGGCCCCACACAATGCCAGAGATTCCTCCTTTGGATGGGAGCTAGAACCAGGTCTGGGAATCTGTCAGTTGACATCTTTCTTCCTGTGTCACTGGGACCAGGACAGACATGGTAAAGTGGTCAATGAATAAAGATGAGAATAAAGGTATGTAGATACTGGCTGTTGACTTTTGAGTGTTTGTTTACAAGACCGCCAGGTCTCTACTCCAGGTAATTAACAAAAGCAGTTGTGGCGAAACCCCTGATCAAGAAACTGCACCCCACGTGGTCTTCATTTTTCAAGCCCGTGGACAGGAAGTCAACTGCACGAAGTGCCGACAGTGTAGGCATCATCTGTGTGGCACGCACTGGCTGTGCACTCTAGGCTTGCCAAGGGACAAGGGAAGGAACGCCACCCCCTTCCAAATGAATACACCAGAGAGAGCTGGAAAGGGGGAACGGGAGAGTAACCCTAAAGCATGTGAATATCTGAGAAGGTGTTTTCCACAGATGCATCTGACACGTTCTTTTCCTAAAGCAGTTGTTAGATACAGGACTCCAAATTACTTGACTTGAATTCTGAGCAAAGAACAGAATGGTAACACCAGGCTCTCGGGGACAGTGGCAGCGGCGGCTCTTCCTGAGCCCCTGGAAGCGACAGCAGGCTGTGTATGGCAGCTGCCACTAAGAGGAAGGAAGTGTTCCTGCGTGTCAGAGATGGCTCTGTTCTCACCTCACTGCTCCCACTTACTGTGTCTGCAAGTCTGTTTTGTTCATCTCATGCTGAAGAATGGGATTGGTTTGAAAGCCCTCCCATCCAATTCCCACTCCTGGTGGCCAAGCGGTCTGCTGAGGGTGAGTGCAGAGGCACAGAGCTGCCTCCGACCACAGCCACTCTTCCCGGGAGCCGCCACTGCCCTGCAGGAGCCTCGAGGGAGCAGGGGCAAACACAGCAACCCTGGCCCTGGGCAGCAGCCACGCCCGGCTGCCGTCATCTCACCCATGCGGAAAGGAGGGGGCGAGTGAGGGGCTGTGTGCTCAGCCTGACCAGGGCCAGGCACACGTTTGACAAGAATACTATGGAACAGAAGCCGCTTCAAGGAGGGCCTGGAACAGCTCCAGAATGTAGACATTTAGACAGGGCCAAGTTATGCCTGGAAAAGGGCCATGAGGTCACGTGGAAAGGGAATTAGACTTAGTCTATGTCACTTCAGAGGACAGAATTGGGACCAACAGATGGAAGTTACAAGAGGCATGTTTTGGCTGCTACTAAAAGGATCCTATACCATTTGGAGCCTCCAGCAAGGCATGAGTGTCCTTGGTTCCTACAAGCATCAGCATCCAGGCGGAGCCTGGGCAACCCTGCTGTTCCAGTTTGCTAATGCTGTTTTGCAAAACACCAGAAATGGATTGGCTTTTATAAAGGGGGTTTATTTGGTTACAAAGTTAAAGTCTTAAGGCCATAAACTGTCCAAAGTAAGGCATTAATCAGATACCTTCACTGAAGGATGGCCGATGGCATCCGGAAAACCTGTTAGCTTGGAAGGCATGTGGCTGGTGTCTGCTTGCTCCCAGACTGTTTCAAAATGGTGTTCTCCAAAATGTTGCTCTTGGGACGTTTTGTCCTCTCTTAGCTGCAGCTCCTCTTCAAAATGTCGCTCTCAGTTGCTCTAAGGTCCTTCTGTCTGTGAACTCTTTTATATGACTCCAGTGATCCAATTAACATCCACCCTGAATGGGCAGGGTAACACCTCCATGGAAATTATCCAATCAAACGTGCACTCACAGTTGACTGAGTCACATCTCCATGGAAACGATCAAAGGATTCCAATCTAATCAACACTAGTATGTCTGCCCCCACAAGATTGCAGCAAAGAACATGGTGTTTTGGGGGACATAATACATCCAAACCGGCACACCTGCTTTGGGAAGGCCTCCACTGATGACACCCGCCTCTCATGGGAGGCAGGACAAGATGACGTCTCCCAGGTCCCTTCCAATTCTAAGAAATTACAGTCCCACAAAATTCAAGTCCCCAAATCATCCCCCCTCCATCTCAGTAAACGTGCAGACTGAGACCAAGGTGCAAATTCAAAGACCACTGTACCGCTGGGTCGGGAGCAGGAAGAGAGGGTCCTCCTGTCTGTGTTGGAACAGAAGGCAGTGTTGGAGCAAGGTGAGGAAATGTGGGAAGATACAGCAAATTTTCAGTGGCATAGCCATGAGGATATTTACCAGATAGCTAAAGTGACCCAGATGCTTTTTTGGACTCAGGTTACAGAGAGAGACGTTTTTGTGCTTTAAAGATCACGTTCTGAAGGAATGCTGTAGCCCCTCAGGCTCCCGGCTCTGGCCGACGGTCAGGAGGGTGGGTGCCTGGACAGCGGCAAGTGCAGCCAGGTGCCCCGAGCCCAGGTGGGCAGGCCCCTCCCCCACAGGGTCCCCTCTGGCAACCCTGTTCCCTTGGACAGCCTGGGTTTCCCCAACTTGCATAAGCCTCCACAGGGAGCGCACATTCAGCAGTTTGGGCAGTTCTCAAGAACAGAAGTTCTTCTTTCTTACCTGTTGGTCTGCTCAGAGGCCAATACCTGGAACCAATTCTACAGGGGGCAGACAGGGCAGAGCAGGGTGCTGCTGAAGAGGAGCAAAGGGGAAGAAAATCAGGGCAGCCTGGATCTCTCGGGGGTGTTAGAAATGAATTAATATTAGCTGTAGTTACTAATACGACAGCACCCTTCCTTGCCTCGTCTGTGCTCCCTGTTTGGCCAGCGGGCGTGGCAGGGTGGCCAGGACCCTTTGGGAAAATTTTCCCGGTTCTTTGACCTCTTCCTGGTAGTCTTCACACGGGGTTAACTTTTGGCCTCCAGGGAAGGGATCTCAGCTGCAGCAGTTTCTGGCTGGTTCTATCTGTGACCTCAGAGCACAATATTTATACTATGGACTCCTCGAAGAGTTTCCAGATGCTCCCGTGGTCGTGGGTCAACTCAGGGCGTGGAACTAGCCCTCAGTGTGCTTTCTCTGATCCTTCTACAGTGACAAGGAAGAGTCAGCTCTGTAGCTTGGGTCTGGGCTCCCCCTTCATCTGACCAGTTGCATCCGTCCAGTTCTCCTTCCTAACTTGTGTCCCAAAAACTGGGGCTTTAGGATTTTCGTGAAAGGAGGAATTTCAACAGCCCCTCCCCCTCCTGATGTGCACTGGGGTGGAAGCTTCTGGGACCTTCCAAATTGCAGGGCCTCACATCTCCCCGGCGATCCAGCAGGGTGGGGAGGAAGCCTGCCTCCCTGTGGACAGACACAGGAGCAGGCAGGGCTGGGAAATGTGGATTGCCTTGATTCTGATCCCCAGTGTGCGAGCCAGTGGCACCACCCCATGGTGAACCATTCCATTCTCTTGGCCACACACCTTCCAGTTGTTTCAATTCTCTGAGTAAACAGCCGCTCAACCAAAGGCCTGCATGGAGCGCCTGGCCACTTCACGTGCCCTCCAGCAAGACTTAGAGGGACTTTTGTCAAAAACCTTATCTATTTGTTTTTTGACCAGGTAATGCAAAGTTCTAAGTAAGTCTCCCCCATCTACTGTATCCAACCCAAACAATTCCTCTGCCTAGTGGCATCTCGGTTCCCCATTCCTTGTTTATTATCCCAGAGATCATCTATGCACACAAAAGCATAAATGTACTGACATTTTACATTATTTTTAAACGTTTTGCTCTGAAATATATATTGTTTTGAACACAAATGGTAGTATACCACACCCACTGTTCATTTCCTTAATTTTTTAACGTTATATATCTTGGAGATTGTTCCATATAAGTACATGCAAAGCTGCTTCATTCTTTTTAACAATTACGAAAAATTCCACCAAATGGGTGCACCATAATTTATTTACCTGGTCCTTTCTGATGGAGGTTCATGTCCATTCCAGTGTTATGCTATTTCAAACAATGCCAAAATGATTACCCTTGTGTATATTTCATTTCACATGTTATGAAAGTACATCTGAAAGACAAATTCCTGGACATGGATTTTGTTTTGATAGATACTGCTCAATTCCCCTATATGGAAGTGTTACCATTTTACACTGCTATCAGAATGTATGGGGTTAAACTTTTTGATCTGTACCAATCTGGTACAGTATCTTGCCATAGTTTTAATTTGCATTTCTTTTACTAAGAGTGGGGTGAATCATCTTTTCATTTGTCTCAGAGCCATTTGCATTTCTTTTTTCTGTGAACTTATTCATATCCTTTCCCCATTTTTCTACTCGGTTGTTGCTTTTTCCTTAGAGATTTAGAGGAATGAGAGTTGTGATGCCTGTGTCCAGTCCATGGGGTGTCCTACAGTCATCAGAAGGAGAGTGAGGCCAAGGGCGCTAAGTCAGCGGGTGCTCAGCCATGGGGAGGGACAAGCTTTACGACAGCCAATCGCCCTGGGGAGCTCCCATTCTGGGATCTGCACTCAAAGAACACACACGGTACTGGGTTCTGTCCAGACTGAGTGAATAAACCAAAACAAATTTTCTTACTACCACTTTCTTACTACTGCAAGGGGTTCACAGTGGGCAGGCAGAAAGGCTGCCTTAGTTTCTATACCCTCTCTATACAGCCTCAGCTGGAGAGCTAGGGGCAAGGATTTGTTTTGATTTCACCCACCTTCCTCCCTCCTTCTCCTTCTTCCCTCCCTCCTCCCTGCTCTGTCCTCCCCTCTCTTCCATGCATCCGTCCCATCCACCGCACCTGTAATGCTGCGTGTGGGGCAGGCAAGGATTCTTTCCCCGAGCCTTCTCTCCTGAAATCTCACAGTGCAGATGGGTCACTGATCTGTATGTGGAATCTGTTCTAATCACTCCTCAAACTTTTCCTCTCAGCTCCAGCCTCTTTCCCCAGATCTGCCTTCTCCAGTTGACAGTTCTCCCTTCAGCTCCGAGCCAGTCACGAGGGATGAAAGGAAAACCCTGTTAACTAGTCTCGGCCATACCCCTCAGTGGGCCTTTCAGGGCCTGGGCTTGGGACTGCGGTGGGCTTCCCACCCCAGCCCCACTGGCCACTGCTCTGCGCGTCCCTTTGTGCCAACTAAGCCTGGCGCAGAGGCCACAGGGACAAGTCCAGGCTGCTGCTTTATTTACTCTAAGGACCGAGTTTTCCCTGTTCCCCTCTGGGAGGGGCCGGGCCCTATCACCAAGCTGCCTTGCTTCTCAACCCTGAGCACTTCCTCTGCTTAAACACCAGCCCCCCATGGGAGAATGGACTGTGGGAGGAGGGGAAGGAGTCCACTCCTCAGGTTCCCATCAGTTTCCCTCCAGCAGCAGAAGCAGCCAAAGCTCCAGCCTTTGGGCTTCTTTTGACACTTTCGATGTCAGCAACGCCTGCCTTCCTGGCAGTCTGAGAACCACCCGCGCAGCCGCCTCTTGTCGCCTCGTGCCGAAGCCATGAAGCACCCGGGAGGTCTGTGCACCAGCCACTGAGCTTCTTCTCGAGCTCCAGGTTCTTGAGGCCCCACGTCTACCTTTGTGTTTCCCAGAGCTAAGCGTAGTAATTGCTTTCTATAATTACTAGTATCTTTATCTGGGTTATCTTTGCTTCCTTTGTTTTAATCTTTCAGCCTGCTAACATTGGTTTAATTCCCCATATTAAATCTCTCATACTTGGAATACCTCGCCTGGTTTCTGTTTTCCTGACTGGGCCCTGATCGACATACCTTCTAACCCTCAATTATAAACCAGAAACTGATCAGCCCTCCTGTGGAAGAGGGGAGGTCAGGGAAGGCTTCCCAGAGGAGGTAGTAATTATGCTAAGTCTGCAGAGACAGTGGAGGAATTTGCCACACCCAGAAGGAGGGACCCAGGACCCTGGGTTATCATGAGAATGCCCTTTCCCACCCATAATCAGAATCAAGATTCTGTCAAAAACTCTTTTCTCCAGGCTCAATTCTGACCTGGCTCCTTTCTCTCCCAAGGGACTAGAAAATACAGCTCCCAGTAGACAATTATACAGAGCTTTTCAAGATGACATTTAATCAGTAAAATTTCATAAAGCTGATGATCTCCTTTCTATCTTTCTGAATTTATAATGTAAGAATATGTCAAAAATTAGATTTGGCCTTCTTAGACAAACTAGAGAAGGAGTGTGGCATGAAACAAATAAGTTAATAACTGTTAGTCTTGCCCAGTGCTCACATATCTCTAGCTCATCCCCTACCTTCCCCACCACCTGATAAGGAAAGGTGGGTTCAAAGGCTTATTTTTCTAAATTAACAGCAACTCAGGGATATCCAGCTGACCCAGAAAGAGATTAAAAATGGCTTTACCCAAGAGCTTCCCAATGCTCTGATTAAGAGTTTGAATTGTACCTGAATCTCCTTAAATGTTTTTATACTTGGCTAAGTTCCAAAGTAGAGAATTAAAGGACCTTAAAACATGTTTGTCCTTTTATTAAAAAGAAAGAAAAACAAAAGTCTATGCTCCTCTCTGTTAAGCCCAAGAAGGCATCTACAGTCCAACCTTTTTATGGAAACTTCAAAGAGAAATTAAAAAAAAAAAATTTTCCTCTATTTCAGAAGTCCCTCTAAAAGAGGAACAACAGAGCAGAAAGGAATAATGTTTCCTACCTCCGCAGGTGGGGCCAGTTTCAGGAGCCCCAAAACCCAGTCCCAGATAACAGAAAGAGCCCTACACTTGGACCCAGGAGTCCTGGGCTGCCCATTTGTTAGCCAGGTACACTAACTGCTCTGAACCTCTTAGTTTCTTATCTCTAAAGCCAAGATTAGCAATGCCAACTCACAAAATCATTCTGAGAATTGGAGAATTGTTTCTCTGTTCATTCAGCGGACACATGGATGGGGAAAAGTAGAGACCCAAATCCCAAGCAGCAAACTTGACCTGTTTGAGAAACTTCCAGAGTTTATTACTCCAGCCCTTAGCATCATGCCATGAAGGCAAGACAGACAGCTTTCTTCCCCTTCCTGTCAGGGAGGTAGAGGCAAAACTCCAACTAGAATGTACTTTGACATCTCACAACTATGAAGTCCAAAAAAGGTTGCCTTAAGCCTAACACGTGCTGTAGAACAAGCCCATTTATGACACTAAACGATATAATGAATAGCCTTTATACTCTTTCTGCATGAATGCGTTGTTCTTTTATTGCTTCTAACCCCCCATACTTGCTGCTGCTACTTACGTCGATCCTTCCCTTCTGTGTTTTGGATGCAATCAGTAGCATGATTTCTATAACAATGCCCTGGATCCCCACATTTCTGTTCCACTTCCTGATTCTAACATTCTGCTTTCCCATTATTCAAAAACTGGACGAGCTGGCTGACACCACATATGACAGGTCAAGGTCATCCACGACTCTGATCCCCATGTGGCCACTGCCAGGGCTGATACCAAACCTCAGGTAGCCGTGTCTCACGTAAGGACCAATGGCCACAGCAATGCAGTGCGGACAGTGTAGATGGTTCCAGGCAGCCGTCCTCTAGCTGATGGACATATTTGTATACTAAGGCTCACACACAGCCTTGCCGCTGCCTGGCTCCAGCACTACCGATCACTGCCACATTCAGTGTTCTCAGCACTGTGCTAGTGCTACCTTGATCCACCACTCAGCCCTATCCTGGATACTCTTGGGAAGCAGATGGCCGTTTTGTGAGTCCTTTTGCAATTCTGCTATGCTTAGACTCATAAAAATGAGTCTATCTATATTCTTGAGCTCATTAGACATGGAGAGAAAAAGAGCCTCCTGGGTATGCTGAGAGGATAGAGGGAAATCAGGATCTGATTCCAAACACTATCTGAGGTCAGCTATATATCTGAGGATAACCCCAATGTCTATTTGTGCCTGTTTGAATGTATTATGTCCCCCAGAAAAGGGCATGTTCTTTGATGCAATCTTGTGGGGCAGACATATTAGTGGGAATTGGGTTGGAATGTTTGGATTGGGTTGTTTGCATGGAGGTGGGCCCCACCCAACTGTAAGTGATAACTCTGATGAGATAATTTCCATGGAGGCATGGCCCCACCCATTCAGGGTGGGCCTTGATCGGTGGAGCCATATAGATGAGCTGACAAACAGAAGGAACTCAGTGCAGCTGGGAGTGACATTTTGAAGAGGAGCTACAGCCAAGAGGGACATTTTGAAGAAAGCACAGGAGCTGCAGATGAGAGACAGTTTGAAGACGGCCTTTGAAGAGGACAAATATCCCAAGTGCAACTAAGAGTGACATTTTGGAGGAACTGCAGCCTAGAGAGGAACATCCTGGGAGAAAGCCATTTTGAAACCAGAACTTTGGAGCAGACGCCAGCCACGTGCCTTCTCAGCTAACAGAGGTTTTCTGGACACCATTGGCCATCCTCCAGTGAAGGTACCCGATTGCTGATGCATTACCTTGGATACTTTATGGCCTTAAGACTGTAACTTTGTAACCAAATGAACCCCTTTTATAAAAGCTAGTCCATTTCTGGTGCTTTGCATTCTGGCAGCATCAGCAAACTAGAGCAGATTTTGGTATTGGAAGTGGGGTGCTTTTGCTGCTGAGTTTGCAAATACCAAACATGTTGGAGCAGCTTTTTAAATGGATAAGGGGAAGATTCTGGAAGAATTGTGAGGCGCTTGATAGAAAAGGCCTAAACTGCTTTGAAGAGACTATTCGTGGAAATATGGACTCTAAAGATATTTCTGATGAGGCCTTGAACAGAAATGATGAACGTATTGTTGCGAACTGGTAGAAAGGCGATCCTTGTTTTAAAGTGGCGGAGAATTTGACAAAATGGAGTCCTGGTGTCAGATGGAAGGAAGAATTTGAAAGCGACAACCTGGAATACTTAGCTGAGGAGATCTCCAGACTACGTGGGGAGGATGTACCTGGCTGCTGCTTGCAGCTTATAGTACAATGCGAGCGAAGAGAGAGAAACTTAGAACTGAACTCTTGGGTTCAAAGAAACCAGAAGCTGATGGCTTGGAAAATTACAGGCTTCCAGGCAGTGGAATCCCAGAAGCTACAGTCCAATGTGAGGATGTAACCAAACATGGAACCCAGCCGCCATTTCAGTACAAGCCAATCCATCTCTGGTGTTTTGCATTCCAGCAGCACTAGCAAACTAGAACACTATTCTATACTTAAATATATATTTAAAAAACATGCCAAATATCCCTTCTACCTTCCTCAAGTACTTGGCTGAGGCCAGGATCATACAGTTGGGCTGATTCCCAGGATGTGACTTACTGGAAGCTGTTTTCATATACACCAATTGGGTTATTTAACACAAAATTCAGTGGTGCTGGATGTCTGAATCTGAATAAATTATACAACTATTATGCTGGGAATAAATTGTTTTTCAAAGGTTCAATCCCTGTGTCACTTTAACTGAACCACAAAGTCCCTGAATATTTCTGCATGCAGGCATGTTAACTCAAACATTCATAGTATGACCTGTTTTTGCATTTTGCATAATGCACCTTCAGGCCTCTGTGCAATTTTTAAATTAATCCTGCATTACGTATTAGCACACATGTAAAACACACAGTCACAAATTTATAGAACAAATAAATCCTCACCTGGAGAAAAAAAATAACTGCCGGAGAATGCATGCGGTGTTGTGCATAAAAAATCAGCTTGTGGGGCTCTAACTATATAAGGATTTAAGGTCTTGGGATAATAACCAAATAGCACTGAATAAGCAGATTGGTTATTGAAGGCAAGACTGAAAACCTCTACCCATGAATAATAAACACAGCGCAGGAGAAATTTGCAAATTTGCAAATAGCAGAAGGAAAAGGAAATGCTGCCAAGATGGGCAGGGGCCTTCTCCTTCTATGGTCATAGGGTCCCCTGAGCATCAGCAAAGGACAGTCAATTCACTGCAATATTTCCGTCTTGTGGTTGTCCCAGGGACTCCCCTACCTGCCCCTCCCCCCAAAATTGGTTCAGATGTTGAGACATGATGCCATGCATGTACCAAGAGGGTATGAAAAGGCTTATTACATATATCATGAAGCTCTCTGGGAAAAGGAGGCACCCAAGCCATTCTGCAATGACTTAAGAAAAGGGAGTGGGTGAGTGGCTTTGGTTTCTATGGTGGTTGGGGTGGGGCTGGGGGGGAGCAGTGATTGGGTTTACAAGGTTTGAACCTCCCACCAGCACCAAGGCAAGGAGCAGGTATGCTTTCTTACTGGCCAGATTTGGGGTACAAGGTGAAAAGGAATGGGTGGGGCTTGACATTTTTATGTCAAATGTCAAAATTTAATACCACTGAATTGTATACTTGAAAGTGGTTACAATGGGAAAATTGAGTGGTAAATGTGCTACTACAATAAAAAGTTTAAAATAAAAAATGGAACCAGAGTCTTTATCATTTTCCTACCTTCCAACTGCCATTTTGGAATTTAAAACTCTACTTTTTGGAATTTAAATTTTTTGACATTTAAAACTTTCAGTTACTGTGTGACTTAGCCTACTTAAATCTATGCATAAAGCAACTACCTGAAGATTCAAAAAAAGTAAGCAAAAGCTCTGGATTATGGAGAGGAGTGACAATCTGGTGAAGCACAGGGGTGATTCCCCAGCACCCCCCACAACCCCCCATTTTTTCCCTTTTATCTCTGGGCTGTACCTGAGAACGGGCCCTAAATGTGAAGCTGCACAGCACAGTGGCAGCATGGCAGGGTGGGGTGCTAAACTCTGAGAGAAATCTTGTCCTTCTGGCTAGAGCGACCAAAAAAAGGGACCTCGTGGGCTGTGAAGAGTGGGAGGAACCCTGGAGAAGAGAGAGCTGGATGAGCTCTCTGCATATAAACCCCTGCAAGTCTCAGACCCAGGCCTGAGCTGCACAGGCACGGGAGAGAACCATGTCACTGCCAGGAGGGTGACCTACATGAACAGTTAAATCACCACCCGTCTCAGACCAAACCCTGAGCGGCACAAAGCAGAAGACTGAGAATGGAAGCATAGCATTTGTAGACTGAACCTAACCAGGTTAATTGTCCTACATATTGATTGTGTCACTGACTACACAGGTGTATACATTTGTCAAAATTCATTGAATATGCTACAGTACTTAAAATGGGTGCATTTTATTATATGCTAATAAAATTGATTTAAAAAGGGAAAAAAAAGAACAGTGAGAAGTGGTAGTGCCTCCATAATAATGAAGGTAGAATCTGGCAAGGAGGCAACCAGATGTGGTAGAAAGCACATCTGCTAGGCTGGGTAACCTTGAACAAGTGCTTGGACCTCTGGATTCTCTGTTTCCTCATCTGTAAAATAGGGGTATAAGAATTACCTTTCTAAGGAATTTTGTGAGGACTAAATGGGATAATATGAGCAATAGCCTAGGCAAGGGCAGTTAGGAAATGTTAGAGGGTCTTTACCTCCAGAGGGCACGGCCATGAGCAACCAGTGCAAATCACAAGGAGAGGCCTTAGCAGTGGTGAAGGGTACTGGGCACAGCTGTGCTGCCTAATGCAGCGTTTCCCAGTGTCCCAGGGCTCATAATAAGGGATTCCAAGCAAACAGTCAAATGTTTAGGAAATGCTGAAACAAAGTTAAATAGAATATCCTTAGTACACAGCAAAAGTGCCAACACATATCATAAATTTCCAGAAGTGGACATGCTATGCAAAAGTTCCCAAGCTAATTTTGATAAGAATCTCTTTGAAGATGGAGCAGTTCACCCTCCCAAGACTATTATTTCATGGATTATATTCTGGAAATAACGTTGGGAAATGCTGACCTCTTGAAATGAACACTGAACTGAGAATCAGGAGATCTGACTTCTAGTTCTGCTTCTGCCCAAGTAACTTTGCTTCAGTGAGCCTCAATGTCCTCTTTCCCAAACTGGAGGGTTACACCAGAATCTCTTCTCCAAGGTCTTTTTGGGTCTAGCTGTCCACAATTCTATGGCTTCTGCAAAGTACACCAGTGTAGGTGTCCTGCACTGGGAATGAAGATGGATCAGAGGACCTCTGAAGTTGCAAATAACTTCTTCCGCATGTCCATATTTCCATCCCAAATCTCAAAAACAGAAAAAATTAATTTCCACATGGGATGAACATTTCCAGACATATTACATCTCTATTCTTGGCATATGAATATATCATTTTCCACTAGCTATAAACACCACTGGCTCATCTGTGTTGTTTCCAGATGCTTCCACAATTAGCTCCATTGTATTTAAATTCTGTCCACTAAATTGAAGATGGTCTCCCTTCTCTTCCAACAACGCTATTTAGTGGCAAAAACAATGGAGCTAACAAGAAACCACAGGAGAGCCACACTCTACAGGCAGGTGGTTGACAGAAAGCTCTGCAATGATTCACTTCCCAAAGCTAAATCCTGGTTGCCCTCCACCTACGCCTCTCCAATTTCACCTGGCATGGTCACGGTGCTTTATAGGGGCTGAAGGAGTGATTCAACCTCCACATCAGCTCCTGAACATTCTGTAAAATATTGGCTATTTCCTCATTTACAGAAATAATGATTTAATTTGTGACTGATCAAGGACTAGCACCAAGTACTATTTTTATGGTTTTATGTTTCCTCAATAAATTGAAGCATATACCAATATTGTAGAGACGTCAGTTCTCCCTAAATGTACCCACATATTCAATGCAATTCCAATTAAAATTCCAAGTTGTGTGTATGTGTGTGAAAACTGACAAAATGTTTCTAAACTATACACACACACACATACTTATTTCAAATATCCAGGGGTACCTAAGACAATCTCGAAGGAGAGGAATTACCACAATGACAATTATAAATCTTCACTAATTGAGACAGTATGGTATTGGCCCAACGAAAGACAAACAGACTACTGGACACTGATTTATGACAAACACTGCACTGCACTTCAGTGGGGAAATGATGGTCTTTTCAATAAATGTTGCTGGGTGAATGATATCTGCACATACCCCTCCCCACCCCAAATCTTGATCTCTCTCACATACCACATACAACAGTTGATTCGAAATGAATTGTAGACCTAAATAGGAAAAGTAAAACAGTAAAGCTTCTAGAAAATAACATAGGGCAACATCTTCATGACCTTGGGTAAAAAGCATTTCTTAACCAGGACACAGAAAGCATTAATAATGAAGGAAAAGACTGCTAATCTGGACTTGATGAAAATTAAAACTTCTGTTTATCGTAAAGCACCATTAAAATATTAAAAAAAAAAAAAAAAAAAAAAAACGCAAGCCACAGAATGGGAGAGCATATTGACAATACATAAAATCAACAAAAGATTCTTACCCAGAGTATATAAGGAAGGCCTATAAATTAAAAAGAAAAAGGCAATCGACTCAACGTTTAAAAATGGGCAAAAGACTTCAAAGGACACATCACAAAGAGAATACACAAGTGTCCAATAAACATACACAAAGATACTCAATCTTTAGTTATCAGGGAAATGCAAATTAAAGTCACCACAAGATATCACCCTCATCCACCAGAATGATTAAAATTAAGAAGAGAGATGATTCCAAGTTTTGGAAAGAATACAAAGCCACAGGAATCCTCATGTACACTGGTGAGAGATAAATTGGGGCAACCGCACTGGAAAACTGTTTGGTAGCATCTACTATAGTTGAACACACACATATTTTAAGACCCAGCAATTTTATTCCTGGGTATACACCCAATAGAAATGTGTGAACATGTGCACTAAAGACATATACAAGATTGCTCAGAGAAGCCCTACTTGTAATGCCCCAAACTAAAAACAACCTAAAATCCCAACAATAGTTGAATGGATGTATGCATTGTGGTATGTTCTCACAATAAATATTATATAGCAATGAAACTGAATGACCTACTGCTATACATAATTATACTGATGAATCTCTCAAACATAAACTTGAGAGATGCAAGACAAAAAAGAACAATCAATTCTGCTATAACATGATGTATCTATTGCTAAAAATCACCACCCTATGCAAAATCATGGAATTAAAACCACAAGGCTTATAGGGAAAACAGACTGAGGGGCATGACACTCAGAATCTTTGCCAGTTACACATAAGAAAAAAAAAGTAGAAATCTAATAAAAATGGTAGCATGGTTTTACACAGAAAAAATGGTTAAGAAATACATAAATACTACAATAAATAGTTCTTCATGTTGAAAAAGGCCTGAAGTTTGCTTGTAAAAGTGGACATAGAAAGGGTTGTAGCTTGTGAGTTATTGAAAAGTGGTAGAAGGAGGGTTATCTGAAATTGGTATTGAAAAGTGGTAGAAGGAGGGTAATCTGAAATTGGATGGAGCGCTGTTAACCCCAAATGCGGATGTGTGTGGCTCAGAAATTTGAATCGAAGTAGCTGATAGATGTCTGAGGGGTGTTCACATGTGTGTTTTCTGTGTTACTTCTGGGCACAGTTCAGCTGAGTGCAGTTTTCTGCTTTCCCCTAGAGTTTTTGAGGAAAAAATTATACATAAGCAAACACTAAATTGCCTCAAGATCAAATTGTTTCCTAATGCATCAATTATGATGGAACAAATTTGCATTTTCAAAACAAGTATTATAGCAGAATTGATTGTACCTTATTATTCTATTTAAATAAAGTTCAAACTCAGGCACAAGTTGTCTCTGTTGTTAGAAGTCAGGACAGTGTTTACCCTAGAAAGGGTTGTCACTGGAAGGGATCATAGAGGGAAATTTCTAGAGTCCTGGGTGCTGGGTAAATAGGTGTGCAAAAATTCATTATGCTGTATGCTTCAGGGTTGTGCACTTTATGTGTGTTGTACATTTTTTAGTAAATTGAAAAATAAAATCTACCCCTTTTAGGAAGGCTTCCTGGAACTTTTAAGACAAGTGATGATATTTTCCTGCCTCACTGTACGGATATTCAGTTTCTCCCAAGATATGCACCTAATCACTGATATCCATGTCACCAACATTTATATAACTTTTCATGTAGTATTCAGAAGTTCATCATTCATACCCTACAGAATAACCAAAGTAGGAGTCCTGAAAATTACTAAACCCAGACAGATAACTAGGAAAAATTCCAGCATTTTCCTAGCAGTATAATGTAGTAGAAATAGCACGGAAAACAGAACTAGAAGACATGAGTTCAAGTCCCAGCTCTGCCATTTTCCAGTTAAACAGGTTTGGCAAATCATTAGTTTTAGTTTCCTTTCCACTAAACAGGAATACTAATTCTGCTCATCCTGTATCACAGGACTGTAATGCAAATGAAAGCGCTTTGCAAACTGTAAAGGGAGATAGATTTTATATATATAACATATTTAAGATGTAAACGTGTGTATGTAGATAAGATGTTTTTGCAGTACTTTCTCATGTTTAGCTGAACTTTAGTTTAATCGTCCTATTATCTTGTTGGGCCATGTCAACCATATCTTGGACTCTAAGATTCCAAATAACAAGGATGGCTGCCATTAGCCTAATATTTTTTTAATGTGGCCCCAGGTACTTAGGGGTCCCACAAAGGCATTTAGATGATGATGGTGATGGTGGGGACACGGGTGCCCTGAAAGATTGCTGCCTTCATCAGGAAAAGGTGTGTCCATACGGAATCACAAGGTAGGTGTAGATGTACAGGCTTTTAAAAGCTTCCTGCCCAGCGTAGTGGAGTCAGCACTCAGTTAGCTACGTTCAGAGAAGAGTTTTCACCACAGCCCAGTCTGCTTCCCTCCTCCCTGATCAGTTCTCTTCCTAAGGTCCCTCCCTCTTGTCTTGTAAATTCTAGTTTGATTTTTTCCTATCAAATCAAGCAAACTGAAGAAGGGGCAAAAATCTGATATCTAACAGTATGCCTCTAAAGCCAGATGCTGGTTATTTTAAAAAGTTACATTTTGGATTGTCTACACCACTGGATATATGAAAGTTGACCAGAGCTGGTGGGTTCTTGTTTCCTTCAAGCATCTCAAAGCACATTACAGATTCTACCCACTAAACTCAGTGGGAGGGGCTCACTTGCAAAGTAATGCTTGCTCCTTCTTTGACATGGATCAACTTGTTCAGCCTTGATGAGATGGTAGAGTCTCCCAAGATGTTACGAGAAGTACTCGGAACAGAATCACCAAGGTACTCATTAAAATACACATTCCTGGGTGCTACTCTGGACCTAGTGAATTAAGACCTCTCAGAAGTGGGGGCTCAGAATTCTGCATTTTAAATAAGCTTTCCAGGTGACTCTGATGGGCAATAACTTTAGGGAACAACCGTACTGCAGGCTGGGCATGAAAACCGCTGACATCATCCTGATTAATGATGACACGAAGGAGAACAATCTCATTAATAAAGCTGTGTTAGACCAGGTCAGCCCTGAAATCACTCAATAGCGTGTACAAGGGGAAATGCAGCTACCAGGCATCAAACCTGCACTGAACCATAGCCAAGGAGGCAGGAGTGGATGTCATACATATTTAACACTGAGTTGTCACAGCAAATAAACAAAATCAGAAAATTTCCTACATGCCATTCTAAGGACTAGCAGAGGTGCGATGTAACCTAGATGTCCCTGCCATTTCACCACTCCCTACAGTCCCCACTTCTGTTATGCATCCATCTGTTTACAGGATGGACTGATAAAGGGCATTCCCTCTGCAGAGCTTGGAAAAGTCACCTTATCCAACAGTCAGTCCCCAAACATAAGTCCCCAGAAATGCCAAACTGGCATGATGAAAGCAGGGTTCCGGCCTTTAGCAGATGCTTAATGAAGGCTTTTTTGGATTGACAGAGTGACAGGGATGGGATGGGATGGGACACTGTGGGATAGGAGGGAAGGGACGGGATGAGAGGATTGAAGGAAGGGTAAACGGATAAATGAATGGACTGGTGAAAGGAAGAGTGGGTGGGCAGATGGATGGATGAGGGAATGGACAGAAAGGATAAGGAACAGCTAGAAGGACCAGGTCAGACCAATTATCTTTAGCCCTAAACTGTTTTTATTACAAGAAAAAAGGGGCCATGTGACAAAATAATGGCAATGTAATATTACTGTAAGAAGCTACCATTATTGAGGGCTAACCATGTGCCAGGGACTCTTCAAAGGTTTTATATTCATTACCTTATTTAACCTCCACAGTTACCTATTAGTGGGCACTTCTCTCCTTTTTCAGGTGGGAAGTTGAGCCTCAGAAAGGCGAGGTTCCTTCCACGGGCCCATAGTCAGTAAAGTACCCAATTTCGTCTGACCCCAGAGCCTTCACCACTTCCTATACTGCCTCTTAACATAATCCTCAGAAATCAGGGGATTCCTCAAACACACCTAACTTTCTCTTAACAATCCAGTATGAATTCACCAACCATGAATTTACTTAACATTTCTTATTTACATTTGAAGCATGCTGTCATTTCTTGGATGAATCAAATGGAAATGTTTGACTCAGCAGAAAATAAGGATGTCTACAGAACCTAAGAAGGACATCTGTTTCTGGAAATGGCAGGTGAATTACATGGACCAATTCTCCCACTAGGGAAAGAAAGAAAAGAAAATTGCCAGATAAATATTTTGAAATTTTCCAAAAAGCTAGTAATGTGCTGGCAATGAACTAAGGAATTATCAGGCCAAAATCTAAGAGAAAATGATGGCCAAGGGAGGCAAAGTAGTTCTTAAAGCTGTTATTGCCTAGAGGACATTTGTCTGTCCAGATAATGTGGCAACATTCAGAGTAAGGTAACAGGAATAAACTCCAGGGCCTGCCAGAAGCAGCACATTTAACAGGAGACCCACAAAAGTATATTACACAGGGACCCAGAAAGGAATCACTATTGCCTTCAGGTTTAGGGTAGAACAGAAGGGAACCTATTCCCCTCCTCCAGAGGGAGGGAGAGTGGAGAGAAGCCCTCCCTGTGGTGATGAGACCACTGCCAGCCCTAAGCATCTGAAGCTTCTGGCAGAAGCAATCTTGTCTGAAAGAAGGTATCTTCATCCTAGGCCTCAGGAAAACCCTAGAAATAATTATGCAAGACAAGTGTTCCAGTTTGCTAATGCTGCTGTTTTGCAAAACACCAGAAATGGATTGGCTTTTATAAAGGAGTTTATTTGGTTACAAAGTTAGTCTTAAGACCATAAAGCGTCCAAGGTAAGGCATCAACTATAGCGTACCTTCAATGGAGAAAGGCCATTGGCATTTGGAAAACCTCTGTTAGCTGGGAAGGCATGTGGCTGACATCTGCTTGCTACCCGGTTGCGTTTTAAAATGGCATTCTCCAAAACGTCAGTGTCACCTTTCAACAACCATCTTCAAAATGTGTCTCTAAGCTGCAGCCAACAGCAGGGTCCACAACTCCAAGCATCCCTGAGCTAAGCCAACAAGCTTCTGGCCCTGTGTGTCTCTTTTTAAAGTACTCTAGTAAACTAATCAAGACCAATGCTTAACGGGCAGGGCCACACTTCCAGGGAAACATTCAAACAAGAGGTCACGCCTTAATTAAAGGTGTCTCTCACAGTTGGGTGGGTCACATCTCCATGGAAACAACCTAATCCCAATATCCCAAAAGATTGGATTAAAAGATCATGGCTTTTTCTTGGGGGAACTAAGAGAAGAGGCACTGAAGTAAGATCCATAAGAAAAAGAAGACAGCAAATACACACACAGTCTTAAGGTATTGAAAGTATCAGACATAGATTGTAAAGCAACTATGCTGACTATGCTTACAGAAATAAAAGACAAACCTTAAAGCATCTGTAAAAATAACTGCAGGGAACAAGAAATAGAAAGCCTGGCCTTTCAGAGTACACCTGGCCTTGGAAAAAAGTTTCCAAGCAAGTAGTTTATTGAGCAAACTGCTCATCTCCACAAAGGCCCCCTCTACATCTTGGCATTTTCTCTGGCACTTGCATACCCCCTCAAATTCCAGGGGAAAGGGCGAGGAAAACAGAAAAGAAATCTGTAGGAACCATTTTTTCTTCAAAATTCAAAAATTAATCCAAGTGACCTATTTAAAAAATGGACACACCTAAAGTATTTTTGCTCCTGTTCCAAGTACAAAAACCATACAATGATAAAAATGACAATGACTTGGCCAAGTCCCTAAAATCCTCCCTGAGGGAAGTGGGAAGATTTCCTCTCCCTTCTTTCCTGTCTGGTGACACCCAGTAGTGGTAACAACCCCCTTACCCTCCTCGGGCCTCCGGACTGCTCTCCCTGCTCCTAGCACTGCTCCATCCACGTCAGCCTCCATGTTCCTCTACACAGATCTTTCAAAAATCAAAATTGTGTCCCTCTCTTGCCAAAAATCTTCTGTGACCTCCTCCCCCAGCTTATTAAAGGATGAATTCCAAACACCTGAGCATGGCATGTGTGGCCTTCATTTTGTGGTCCTCAAGTTACCTTTTGGTGTTCCCTTGTGCCACAAGCCTATTTATCAGCATCACACCGTGCATCCTCTCCCCTCCTGCCACGATCCCGAGGCGCGGGCAGTTTCCGGAATGAATGCTCTATTTTATATCTCCACAGCTCTGTGCAGGCTGTGCCCACCCCCAGGCCTGGCACTTACTCATCCTTTAAGCCCACCTCTGATGCCACCTCCGCTGTCACCCAGCAGATAAAGTTCACTCTCACTGTTGTTATCAAGGTACTTATCAAAGCCCTAGGTCCCCAAAGCACCGCGGCACTTGTTGCCTGGTATTGATATTATGTCCGATTATCACTGAGTCCCAAGCACCCAGTGCAGCAACCAGCAGGAGCAGAGGGAGACACTTGCCTTCAAGCAGTTTCCTCTGACTGGGCCTAAACAGATTTTAACCCCAGACTCACCTGGCCACCGTCCTCTTTTTTTTCTGGCTGATATAACATAGGTTGCTTCCTACATTTCCTATTTCCTTGGTCTGTACTTTTGCTCCTTTTAATACAATCCTTGCCGATGACAGCACTTTCTTAAACAATGCAAAGATCTCACCCAACCCCCTACAATCTTGCTGGAGCAACTACAGGAGTGAGGAGAGTAATCAAGAGACCAGCTTCCAATATGACAGCAGTAAGTTATGGGCAACTTGGACATGAAGGGGACTTTAAAACAAACAATTTTGTTATGTTTAAATTAACCTGGATCCTTAAGCTTAGTAAAAAGCAATGACTTCCTGAGAAAAAGCACAGCTCCCAAGACAGGCCTGGGTGACCAGAAGATGTTCCGCTGTGGTCTGGCTATTAGTAATCTGAAAGTCAGCAACTAACCGTGAGAGGTGTCCTGTATCTTGCCTGGCATCTTTCCGATCTTCTGTGGTTGATAACGCTCAGAAGGCAAATAGCCCCCTTTTGTACGTGACTCAACAAATGTGATCCAAGGCCTTCCCACCTGGGAGACTCCATCTGGAACCAAGACAAAACGTGCGTGGGCCCCATCACCCAACACGTAACAAATGATCAGGAAAGGAGAACTGTGTTTATCAAGTAAAAACCCGCAATCCTGTGTCATAAGCTGGATGGCTAAGGTATAGCCACAAGAAGCAGAGGCATCTTTCCAATGTTTCCTGAGCAGAACGTATGTCCCCTGGCTCAGCTCGCAGTTACTCTGTTTTATTCTATCCCCAAAAAGCCACTGGTTATAGGAACCTCCCTTCAGTATATGTACCCTGGCTCCTGGGAGACAGGCACCCTGCTCATGATTCCAAAGACTTCTAATAGCAAAGCAACTCAATCACTTTTTAAAACAAACTACCAGATTTTCCCTTTAATTTTACTGATCTCAGGTGAATCTTCCCAGATTGTTCAAGGTCCTGTGAAAAATCCAACCAGAAAAATAAAAAAAGTCCCCGAGAGGAGCTGCCTAGGGATCTACAAAGGGCTAAAATTAGCAGCTGCCTCCCTCTCTGGGCACGAGTGGGCAGCAGCTGGAGTGTTACAATTCCCAGAGGAGAACACAGGGAAGCAGGGAGCTGCGGCGGGCTCCACGGGGACAAGGGCTCCGGACCCCGGCTGGTGGGGTGCTGGCAGCTCGGGGCGGGGGGAGCCTCAGCTTGTCCCCCAGGAAGCCTCGCCCTGCCAGCCTGATGTGGGGGGGACACACGTCCTTCCAGACCAGTACTTCTATCTGCCGCTTCCCGTATAATCAACATCATGAGAGGGACACATGCGGAGAAGACAAATTTTAAGGCAGGTGGTGGCGGAAGTTTGGCTTTGTTTCAAAATCAGCCAGATGGTCACTGCGGGTCCCCGTTTTGCTCGCTCATCCTTACCTACCTCATCACCATGTTAAATGGACCTGAATGGCCCCTGAAAGGCACGACCTCCCCAGGAACTAGAAGGCTGGCTTCCCCTTGCTCCCCACTGTCACTGGGCCCTCACTGGGTCTCTAGTCCAGAGTTCCCCTTCTGCGGAGGATCCCTCTGCCCTGTGGCCTTCTTGTGGCCGGGCACTGACCTCTCCCATGCCTCAAGGGCAAAGGCTAACTAAGGAGTGGACTCCAGCACCTGCAGGGGGTGTTTCTGACCGTCCAGCCGCAGTCCCTTGCTCTGAACCGCTTCTCTTCCAGCGAGGGAGGCAGTGCCAGGCCCATCTCGGTACCTGACCTCCCCTTTCCCTTTCCCATAACACACACTGTAAAGCCGCCCCTTGCAGCCTCTCCTCTCTCAGTAAGCTCCCCTTAGAAAGAAGACCACATCACCTGGTGCCCTGGAGTAAAGGTGGCACCTGGCAGCGCTGCGTGAATCTTAAATCGGTGCAGAACAAAAGGTCCCATTGAGGCTCAGATGCCTCCTGACAGAAAGCACCAACCTCCTGAACAATCCTGGTGGTACAAATGGGTGCTGACAAAACAAGATTCATTTTTTTCTCTTTATTTCGAGACAAAAGTTTTTCCCTGTGGGTTTCATTCTCATATACTAAATTCTCAACAAAATACTTGAGAGGCTTAATTACACTAAAGAGAGGTGACCACGGTGCTGGACAGAATTCATGAGTCCTGGATTCCAGTGCCTGATCTTTGCTGCAAAGAACAGAGCCACAACCAGCCCATGCTACAGCCTTCCATTATATTCCCAGCACTGCCCAGTGTAATATCTTGCAATCTGAGGCCTTCAAGACTTAACAGCAGCTCTTCTGAGATAATTTTTGTTTCTCTGCATGCCAAATAGCATGCAAAAACAAAATGATCTTCTCTTTCCACTGCTTTCTTAGTCTGGATAATGGTGATTATAGGAATAACAAGGCACATGAGCAACCTAACACAATACCTGAGATAGTCTAAAGGAGAGAAAACCTAAGCCCTGAGCTCTGATTTTTCAGGTGAGCAAGAGTCCTTCACCAACGGAGCAGACTCAGGATAAAAATCATGGTTAGGGATGCAGACCCAGCCAGTGGCCGGTCCAGCGAGCAGGCAGTGGGCTGGCCTCTCCACCCCAGAAACTGGAAGGTTGGATTCCTGTCACCCTCCCTTCTCCCCTCCTCATTAAGTACCAGGAATCAGAACAAGGAACCAGGCATCTTAGACTTTGTCTCCGACGGTGACACCCAAGAATGGTTTGTAGTAAAAATGGTGGTTGCCTATCGTGATTTAGGCCTCACAGAGCACAGAGGAAAAGCAGTATAATACAGGTGTGGGACTCAAAAGGGCTGTAGGCTTACCTGGTTTTGCTACTTACTAGATGTGTAACCTCAAACATTTCCTAATCTCTCTGAGCCTCAGAGCTATTAGTTATAGTGAGTTAACACCTGCCCAACCTATCTCAGAGGGTGGTTGTGCAGATCAACTGATCTAGCAAATGGAAAATACTTCCTAAATAATGAAGAGTTAATATCATAAAAACGGATGCTACAAAGAGGCATTAAATTCTGTTTGGTGAGAAGACGCAGGAAAAATCTTGAATCCCGGGTGGCCTAAACACCTATGCAAAGTAAAGCAAAGGAATACTTGATTGCTAGCTGGGGCTCTAGCTCCACAACCTATGCACAACTCCTTTTGGCCAGGCTGGACCTCAGGGAAGTTCCTTTAACCATGGTCAGCCTGAAGATCCCAATGTCTCAGATTTTATCAGTTTATCACACACATAACCCTCACATACACACACTAACACTCTCTCACTCACATGCACACACATACACAGAAGCAAGCAAGAGAGTTTATGGTTATTTCACTGCAAAGTGCAGAGCTAGGCCTTTGCCCCCAAAACCTATCCTGGCCTTCTACATCCACAACAACAGAAGGTCCTAGCTACCATGTGGGGGGGCAGAAAAAGCCTTTGAAGAGAAGAGAGATGTGAACAAGCTTGGGCAAGTCTGCTGAAGGATAAGAGTAAAGCATGGAGCAGAGCTGAGTTAGCCAATTCATCCAGGCAAAGCCTCAAATATTTGAAAGCCCAGCTAGGATTAGCAAATCCAACCCATGGTTGACCCAAAGAGGCATGAGCAAGGCCGCTCTAGACCAATTAGCCCTCAGTTGACATAAAAATTCATGAACTAAATAAAAGCTTGTTCTTTTAAGCCATTAAGTTTTGGGGTGGTTTGTTATGCAGCCGTAGCTACCTGAAACATGCTAACCCCAATCACTGTCTAATCCATATCAACACTTCTTTTCCTGTAGGTTAGGAAAAAGATAATGGACTGGGACACAAAGGGCAAAGCAGCCCTCCTTCCTCTAGAGGAGCAGTCTTCAAATTGGGTTATGCATACTCCTAGGTATATAGCACGACTTAGCCTCTAAAGTATAAATAAAATGGATAATTTTAGAGGAATTGATTTCCAGATACTCTACTTCCATATATACCCTTTTCTAAAATTAACTTAAGATTCCTGAGATTAAGATCCTCCTGACCCCTTCTCCTCTCATAAAAATAACCTTTCTCCCAATTTAAGAAGGAAAGATAAACCTCTTGCCCACCCTTAGCTTACCACATGATATTGTCCCAGGATGCTAAAATATCAAAGGAATTGGTATAACACTTTGGGAAATTGTCTGGCAGTGTCTACAAAACCAATTCTACTCTTAAGCATATACCCAACAAAAATGCCTGCATATCCTCATCACAGGATATGCGTAAGACTGCTCATAGAAGCTAACAGCCACTCTGTTCATCAACAGTAGAACAGGTAAATAAATGGTATATTCACACAATGGAACACTACACAGTGACAAGCAGGAAAGATCTACAACCACCCATAAAAATACAGTTGAATTTTTTCAAACATAATATTGAACGACAGAAGCCAGATACAGAAGAGTACATTCTATATGGTTTTGTTTATGTAAAGTAGAAAAACTAGCTCTCCACAAAAGGCTGTGCATTTAGAAGTCAGAATAGAGCAGGTCATAATTGGTGTGGGCCATAGAAAAAGGCCTCAAGATACTGTACATACAGGTGTGTTCACTTAGGAAAAATTCTTATGATATTTGTACTTTTCCAGGCTATACCATAATTAAATTAAAAGCCTTTTTTTTTAAAGTCAAGGGCACAAAATAAAGGAACAATTAATTTCCTTTAATCAAATCATCGTAAATTCCTACTCCATCCATCATACTAGAAGTGTATTTCCAATAGAATTTCACTTTTTATGTTTAGTAATTATTTATCAAAATGGTATCTTCTTTGAGCTATTTTGAGCTATGTACTAATTACAATTGTAATAGTAACTCAAACCAGGAGAAAAATATTCACATTTCTAGCCTCATGGTAATTGGAAATAAAACAAAAATGCTACAGAGAAGTGTAGTAGCTCCTCAAGGAAGTAACTTTTAGACAAGGGTGGGGAAAATGACAAAGAAATATGAGATCAAGGAAATATGACTGTGAAGGATCTTGTTCAGATATACTTTTAAAAGGATGGTGGTGGATACTGAATAAGTTATTTATAATTTATCCTATTTAAAAGGGCTAGTTTTATTTTTAAATGTCAATATTTATAATATGGCTGAAATGAGATCTTTTGCAACTATTTAAATCTCTAATAAAAGAATTTAGGTATCTACTTTTAAAAGCATAACAGGGTTACTAATTTTTCAAACTTACTTTATTAAGGGCACATAAGCAAAAAAAAAATTATACAAAGAATGATTCAGTACAAAAGAATATCCCCAAACATCCTCCCTTATTAACCTGTCATAGTGGTATATTCCACCTGTATTAGTCAGGAAGCTTTTGATTACAAGTGACAGAAATTCAACCAAAATGGAAGAGTCTGGTGAGTCTACCCAAAATCTCTGTGAAAAATCTGAGCTTCTACCTTACTGGCAAGCAACAAATTAGCCTGCTGGTAGAAGATACAAGATTCCTGGGTCAGAGAAGGACTCTAAAATTCATAAAATTCATAAAAATTTTGAATAATTTTATAATTTTGTGCTATTTCCCTGAGTCTGAGTTCCCACATGGCAACATGAAGAGGGCCAGTTGTTGCCTGACATTCAGTGGGTTTTGTTATAACAGATAAACCCTGGGCTTAGGAAACCCAAATCTTTTATAATGGACAATACACCTCTTTACCTTTGCCCCAGAAAAAGACATTATGTTTATTATAATGGACAGTAAACAAACCCGCCCTTTGCTTTGGAGAAAGACATTCTGTCTTCCAACACTGTTTAATACACAAATATTCCTGAAGAGATAGCCCAGAACAAAAGGCAGTTAGTGTCCTGGTTCCCAGGACATGAAGAAACACAAGAAAGCCTTGGAAAATTCTCTCTCAGCATGGATTAAGTTTAAAAACATCCCTGTAATTGAAAAGTACACAGATATGTTGGCTTCAGGCACTCCTGGATGTAGGTGCTCAAAAAAATGTAAAGCCTCAGATTCCAATTTGCAACTCTGCTTTCACCTGGGTTGGCTTCTCTCTGCACATGGCTCTCCACCGACAGAGGAAAGAGGACAGCCCCAAGCTCCAGCCTAACACCCGGCCACCTTGGCAACCTCAAAGGAAGGGGAGCCGTGTCTCTCTCCTGACAGCTCCAACAAAAGTTCTGGAATTGCACCACAGAGGGGGGTGAACCATACCAACTAGCCAGTCCTGTAGCACACAGTGATTCCATGCACCTTGGGTGGAGGTCTCCCCACCCGCATCACACAGACTGAGAGCAGGCTGGGAGAGGTTTGTTCTCAAAGGAAGACCGGGGTACTGTCACCAACGACTGGGGAACAAGTGCTGGGCAGGCAAAACTGCAACTGTCCCCTACACCACTGTCTTAAGTTCCCTCAAGATAAATTTCATGCATGTAATTCTGGGGAATTCAAGTACCATTTCTTTTTATAGGCATATTCCCATTTTAATAAGGCCAGGGACATATCCCTTTAGAAAGAGGCTATTGCAGTCAAGACACAGAAGAGGTGTTTGGAATAACAGTACTTTCTACCTTATTGTGGTGTGGAGGCTGAATAACGGCCACCAAAGATGCCCACATCCTAATCCTGGCCCTGTGAATGCTACCTTATATGGCAAAAGGGACTTTACAGACGGGATCAGGTTAAGGATCTTGAGCTGGGGAGATTCTCCTGGATTATCCAGGTCGGTCCAATGTAATCACAAGAGTCCTTACGAGAGGGACGCTGGAGGAGTCAGAGTTAGAAAGCTATGCAACGATGGAAGCAGAGGGACAGTGAGAAAGATTTGAAGACGCTATGCTGCTGCAGGCTTTGAAGACGGAGGAAGGGAGCCATGAGCCAGCAGGTGTAGATGCCTCTGGAAGCTGGAAGGGGTAGTGAAACAGACTGCCCACCACAGCCTTTAGAAGGAACCAACCCTGCCAACACCTTAACTTTAGCCCAGCAAAACTGATTTTGGACTTTGGGCCTCTCAAATTGTAGGAGAATAAAATTACGTTTAAAGCCATGCAGTTTGTGGTTATTAGTTACAGCAGCCATAGGAAAGTAACTCACTTGGCAACATAAAACAAGTGGTGAGTGCCTGGAGCACCTGATAAACAGAGGAAAACTCAGTAATGGGTCCTTCTGCACAAAAGAACTTCCCCCAAAGCTGAGGAACCTGATGGCAATGACTCTTGTGAGGTTTTACCTTCTGCTACAAAAGTGTCGCTGAATCCTATATTATGTATTGTTAACAACTTTTAACATTTAAAAAAAAAAGTTCAGTAGTAATTTGAGGAGACATCTGGTAAGAAATGTTTTCTGGCTACTGGTGTACGGGATCAGAACTAGAATGCTATTCCCATTTCAGACTCAATCCTTGTGAAAGGCACCAGCCCCAGAGCAGGTGGTGAAGTCCAGGGCCCTTCCCACTTTATACTCAGCTGGCACATATGGAATTGAATTCTTTCTGAACCCAATGCTAAATAGTATAACAGTAATGCAATAAGTGGTAAACAGAATTAATAATATAAATTCCAGGACTTGTGGTTGATCTATACTACAATCCCAAGTGATTTTCTGGTTTGGGCCTTGGAGTGCAGATTTGAGAAATCTGTGGAAGACGTCCCAGTAAATAGTTAATACATATCACTTGGTAAGCAGTTTTACTATATATATCATTTAGCTTAGGGGATAATGGGGGATATATTAAAATATTTATTTTTTGGTTTGATTTAATTCTATTACCATATTTGTAATATATTTTTTAACACCACCCTGCATATATATGACTGGGGGCAGGAGGACTAGTGGCCAATGAGAGGTCAATGGTGAGCTAAGATAAAGACATTTCAAATATTATATGTTAATAAATCAGTAAAAAATCAAAATTACTTTACTTCATTTTGATAGACTGTGTTTTAGTCTATTTAAAGTTATTTTAAAATGTTCCCACATTCCATGAAACTCTTCTCAAAATTAATTTGTGGAAACTCCTAGCTAGCATGAAAAGAGTTCCACAAGACCTCCTAGAAAGTGAATTTAAATAAACTCTGGTTCAAACTCCTTTCGAGATATTTCAGGAATTATCTCAGCTTTAACTTAACCCCCGAAGTGCTGCTGGGTAAGGGTTCCCACTTCCTGTTTCTCACATATGGGGTAACTTGTGCCTGGAATATTTTTAGGAAAACTGATACTCAAGCTTTAACCAAGGCTTTAGAATGTCTTGAAACTCAGATTCCAGAAATGGCCGTAAGTGGACCACTGTGTAGCGGTGGATAAATTGCTTATCTTATATCTATGTATCAACCTCACCTCCAGCACAATGGCTGGGAAGCCCTGTCCCTCTGACTCTTCCAGAACTTGCAGAGGATCCAGTAAGGCAGAAGCCGAGTCCATCCGAGCAATGAAAACTCCATCTAATGGGAAGGGGTAGTGAAGGTGTCCTCAGAGACGTTAACACCTGCCCTCTGCCTTCACTCATCAAAAATGAAATTTCAGTGCCAAGAACTTAAGATGATGTGAGGGGAATGAGTTCTATTTAATCAAAACCCTCCACAATTCCCAGTGCAATCCCCCAGTTCAGCTTTAAATAAAATGACTGTCCAGAGTCATTTGAATCAGGAGACAAATAAGCTGCCTGGACAAGCTAGTAATCAGGGAGAATATATATTTTCTCCTCTCTCAGCTAGAAATAGCAAGCAAATATGGGGTGTGTTAAGGTTCTGACCTGCGTAAGAAAATTACTAGCTTCTCTCTCATTGCAATCTGGAGGGGAAAGAACCAAGTTCTCCTTGCCTTGGCACTGAACTACTCCAGGAGCTGAATGTTCAAGTGGGGTTTGCCAAACTAGAGTAAGTAGCAAGAAAAAAGGAAAACAACATGTGCATGTGTATTGAGAAGTCAAGCAGGAGAATGTCTGGCAGATGCCATGTCTCTACCAAGTTCCCGTCTTATCACTGCAGAACCCCAGATGCAGGATCCATGGCCCTACCTCTCAGGAGGTGATTTGTCCCCTTCCCTACAAAGCCCACACCTTCCTGGATAGAAGTAGATGGAATTTCAAGAATAAACACTGCCCTGCCCCCAGACAAACATCAAGTTCCCAGCCCCCTCAAAGCCAGATGTCTTTCCAATGTATAACCCCACCCCTTTACTGCCTTTCTCCCCACTGCCTCAGCACCACTGAGCGTCACAAGGATGCTTAGGTCTCAGCTGGTTTCTGGAGACAAGTCATGCAGATTTGGAGTTAAAACTCATTTATATTTTTGAGTCTAGAATGATCACTGACTGCTTGTTTAAAAAACTTATGCTTCGATGTAAAGGATTTAAAGTAGACAAGAGAAAGTCCCTTCTATCAACAAATGTTTTCAAGAGCCAAAGGGTTATGTAACAAGCAACCTGCATTTGTCTCTGCAAAACATGGCAGAGTGGAGTCCCTCCTAGAGCAGGATCGTAGACCACCTCGCCAGCAACATCCTTCTCAGATCCATGGGCCCAAGCTAAATTCTTTAAATATGTATTTTGAGGCTTAAAACATTCACATTCCTCAAGAAGCTTGAAGTAAATTTCAATAGTCAAGTTTGTTAAACATGGGGATTTTTCAAAAGCAAAAATATAAATTCCTCATTTTTCACTGAATTAATTAAACATTACTTCTCCAACCTCAGCAGCAGACATAACACTTATGGAAAAAACTTCTTGTGTGTGGCACATATCAGCCACTCACCGTTTGCAGCCCTTGGCTGGCACTAGTTCAGACACTGCCTTCCACTCTCAGGAAGCAGGCAGTGTGCACTGCCGAAAGGGGAGGGTCTGGTTTTACAGGCTCGTATTATAAACCCCAGAGACCAGGATAGAGATTTTTAAAGTAAGCCATGAAAATAAGCTTTCTAGCTTGAAGCAAACAAATCTATGTCTAAATTCAGTAAACTGGAGACAGGGAGATCCTGACCTTTTAAGATAACTCCTCCAAGCCAATCATTAGACACCTTGAGGGACATTAGTGATGCTGGGAAAAGGCTCCCTGAGAATTAGAGAGGCTGCATCTTCCAAGACATACCTGTGTCCACATCCCATCAGCTGTGGAGCATTTGCAAGTCTTCCAAATAATCTCTATCTCATTGATGTGAGACCTGTTAGAGGGATGCAGTGCTGCTGGCTCTTCCCTGTCCCTGCAGCAGATCCCAGCCCAGGGAGGCCCAGAGGGATGAGTTTGTTTACCCTAAAGGAAGAGTCACCTTTCCATTAAACCTGGAAATCCAGGCACTGCTTAAATGATCTCCATTCCCCCCAAGAGGCTTCCACATTCACTTCATCACATTTTTCTCCATGTGTGGAGATGGGTCTTGGACCAAGAGGTCCTAATTTCATGGGCAAAGGCTGTCTAAATCCTGGCTGATTGATCAGTAGCTAACCATCCAGGCTGACAATCCCTTATCCAAAATCTTTCAGCCAGATGAGTTTCAGAATTCAGATATTTTGGATTTCAGAAAGCTAATATATTAACACCCTCAGCAGAGTTCGAGGAAGCACCCTATAAATTCATTGATTGGTTTCTTAGTGTTGCTATATCAAAATATCACAGACTTGTTGGCTTAAAACAACAGAAATTTTTCTCTCATAGTTCTGGAGGCCTGAAGTCTGAAATCACAATGTCGGCAGGGCCACACTCCCTCCGAAAGCTCTTGGAGAGAAACCTTCCTTGCCCCTTCCAGCTTCTGCTGGCTCCAGCATTCCTTGGTTTGTGGCTTGTGGTTGTCATCCAATTTCTACCTCTGTTTTCACCTGACCATCTCCTCTCTGTGTCTCTCATAAGGACACCTGTCATGGGATTTAGGACCCACCTGGATAATCCAGGATGATCTCGCCATGAGACCCTTAACTTGATTACATCAGCAAAGACTCTTTTTTCCAAATAGGATTTCATTCACAGCTTCTGGGGATTATGACATGGGCATATCCTTTTGGAGGCTACCATTCAACCCATTACATTAATTTTTGTGTGTAACAAAACATGACTATTCATACTAATGTTCTATCAGGTCAGGTTGAATTTCGTCACCAAATGAGTTATGAAGAGAAGTCTTTCAAGGATGGAGGATTCACACCGTCTGGTTCACTTTCCTCTGACATATCTCAACTCAATCATTCGGGACCAGAAACCCATGGCAGGAAACAGACAAATGGGGCAACTTCCAAAACCCAGCAGACACTCCTTGACTTAGGAGGCCCATGGGACAGACTACCTGAGATACAACTGGGTTTGTGTGCAGAATCTCTGATGCAGAACATGCCTTCTAAGCTGGGCTTCCCTGGCCTCACAGCACAGGAGAGAAATTATTCTATGGCACCCCTCATATTTTGAGAAACAGAGTTCTTGGAACGCAAATCCCATAATACATCCAGTCTAGACCATAGTAGTACCCACAATGCAGCAGCAGACCACATTTTTCAGAGACCTGACCCAACCTGTCTGATATTAACTCTACAAGGCCCAGGGAAAGCCATGTTTTTATTTTACTGCCTTTAAGAAGCAGAAAGAACACCTTATAGCTACTGCTCTTCTCTCTACCCCCTTAAATGCCAGAATTCCCAGGTTCTGCCTTTGACCCTCTTCTCTTCTCACTCTGAACATGCTCCCTGGCTAACTGCATCCACTCTCATGGCCTCACCTGCAACCTTTATGCCTGCGACTGCCACATTTAAATCTTTAGCCCCATTCTCCCCCACAACTGCACTCATGTTTTCAATCACGTCCTGGACACCCCATCCTGGTGCCTCGCGGGCCCTCTTCTGATGTGCCAGAGACTACTGATGCACGTTGGTATCTGTGGGCTTCCCCACAGCTCCCTGCTTCCAGTGAGCTTGGTCACGTGGCTGGTTCCAGCCAATGAAGAAATGCTATGTATCACCTCTGATGGAAGTGCTTACAGACCTGGTATCCCACCCCCATGTTCTCTTCCCTTCCATCATACCAGGGCAAGACGGTGGAGAATCAAAACAGAAACGCTCAAGGTCCTGGAGTCACTGCTTAGAAAAAGCCACTGGATCCACATGGAACCGTGACAGGAATAGACTTCTAATGTGAAACATTCCTGAGATTTTGGAGTTATCTGACATAGTAGCGAATGCTAATTACAACACTATGACTGCCTTCTCCACCTGGAAAATTCCCATTTATTCCTCAAGACTCATATTCAAAAATCACCTACTCCCCACAGCCCAACTTCCAAGGGGAAGCCAGCAACTGCAGGCACAGACACCCATCCTGAGACCTCTAGCAATTTGCTCATACCTCAGCAATTATCTGAATCCATCGCACATTTCCATTTGCATGTTTGGGTCCCACATTTGTGTGTGCTTCTTTTTTCACCTCTGTATTTTAAGTACCTTTCAAGCAGCTGACACCTGTTATGCTTGATTTACTGGAGCCAAGATCAGAGCCTTCTCACTCATGTGACAAGCAAATCACAAGTCAGCACTTTTTCTTGAGTCACCATGTTCTTGACATGGTGCTAGGTATTGGGGAAGGAGGCAAGAGAAGTAAAACTCACTGTCACTTACCTCAAGGAGCGTTTTGATCTTTAGATCTTTTGCAACCCGTTATCGCCTTTCTTTATTAAAGGTCAGCTTCTTTAAAAAGGACTTTTCAGGAGCTAACAGTTAAAACCTCTCTCAGAAAGCAAGATCAAAGAGGGGATGTGTAGTGACAAGATTAAAGTAGAGCAGAGCTCTTTTACTCTTTTGAGCCTGGCTCACCCAAACCTGCCACAGTTTAGATCTATAACCTGGCATTCCAGGCTTATGCAGCTGTGCTTGTGTTATTTCGGGTGTGAAAAGAGCTGCAGCAAAAGCACTGCTGGCTGCACAGGGACCCGGATGTGGAGATGACAGGCCAGCCACGCAGAGTCACATTACCTTGGCGTGGCAAAGCTTCCCAAACCCAAAGCACAAAACCATGTCATTGGTTAGGGAAACAGAACAGGGATCTTTTCTGGAAAAACATAGTGACTTTGCTAAAGTAATGTACACAGTGAGTAGTTCCAATTCTCCCAGTCGTCTTAAGATGAGATGTTATTCTCACTCCCAGTCACAAGGAAATGGTGACCATAAATGATGATCAACTATCAACACAATTTTTTCACAATAATTTCCACATATTAGCATTTTACCTTCTATAGCTGTGGACATTGAGCTGATCCATTTAATATACATTAAAAATAATGTCAGCTGCTGTGCTAACTTCCCTGTGTTCAGACCAAAACATACACTAAAAAGAGCTGCGGCCACACAGGAGTGATGCCTCCAGCTGCAGGAAAGTACACTGGGACTTCTCGGACATATTTCGAGTAGGATTTCCAGAATGATAAAGGGAACAAGATTAGACTACAAGGCTGGAATCCACAGGCAGGAGGGAAGATTAGGAAAAAGAACAAAATTTGGAGAGGTAACCTGTTGAAGGGAATGTAGAGTTTGGGAGAGAGAGAAGATATTTTTGTGCTCAGTTAAATATCACATCAAAATAGAGGACACTTAAAGTGACAGCTAAACACAGGAAGTCGTTTCTAGCTGGTATTTTTGTTGGCCACATACCATGACTGTAACAATGAATGCCTATCCCAAATCCAATCAGTGATACCAACTGCAGGCCATACTTGGAAAACAACAAACTGACTAAACAGCACTGCCAGGCGGCTTACCCTGTATGAAGATCCTGTTCCAGTAGGTTTTCCCAACTTGATTTCCACCGAGAAACACCAGGTTGGACAGGATGAGCATTGAGGTGGAGCAGGATGCAAAGGCAGCGTGGAAACGACGGCGAGCTCGTGGGGAGAGAAATTGGGCCTAAGGGGGAAAAGGGCAAGAAGGATTCTCATCACAAGGGTGGGAAAGAATGAGGCCTGGGTTGTTATCCAAGCCTTTCCCTGTCACCAGCCCAGGATGCCTTCCCCCCAGACCCAGAGCAAGGTCAGTATTCAAACAACTTGCAAATCTTCCAGCCTTGTTACAAGTTCACTCTGATCTAAGGAAAAAAGTGACTTACCCAAGACGTTAGTTCCTACTGCCAAAATGGGATTCCCTCTGACGTGTAACACAAAGACTGAAGCTGGTTGAAGTTTATTCCCTCCACCCATCAAGCTGGAATGTCTTCACATGTTTTCTGCATGTAAATCTATAGATGCAGTAACTATATAACTGCTCTCCGTAGTAACCAGCAGAGTTCCATGTAATGAGGCTAAGATCAGGGCAATCTTCTTTTTTATTATTTATTTTTAAAAATTTTTCCAAATGCTCCCCTTTGCCCCCTTACCCCAGCCCCTGGCAAGCTCTAACCTACTTCCTATCTCTGCAAATTTGCTATTTCTTATCATCCCTAAGTGCTGCCATACAATTTTTGTCCTTACATGCCTTGCTTCTTCCACTGAGCATAATGTGTTCAAGGTTCTTCCATGTTGCAGCCTCTCTCAGAACCTCCTTCTTTCTTATGGCTGAATAATATTCCATCGTGTGTATATACAATATTTTGTTGATCCCTTCCTTTGTTGATGGATATTTGGGTTGTTTCCACAGGGTGATCTTCTGGGTCATTAACTTGACCCTGGGAAGCTAACCAACCACTCTGTAAATCTGACCCACTATTAGGAGGAGCTCCATAAAGAAGGGGCAGGAGACTGGGTTCAAATGTGATTCCATTCCTGGAATGAGAGCCCAGGGAATATGTTCCACTTAGAGTGGAAACACGTGAGTGGGTGAGAGAATGAGGCTTGTCAGAGGTCACTGGGCCAGGTCTGGGACAGGATCAGACAGTCCTCTGGGGCTGCATAGTCAGAATGAGGAACAGGCCCCCCACAACAGCCAGACATGTGGGGCCCCGCCCCAGGATTTCTGACAAACTCAGCCTAATCCAAAGGCACGGAAAAGAGGGGGAATGAATGGCCTAAGGATATTTCCTTTTCCTGAAACCTATACATCTTGGGGGTCATGTGTGTTCTGATTTCATTCTGATTGCCAATTACAAATGGAATTCTGAATTATCCAATGGCCTCAGCCAAGGCAATTCCTGACAGGTAGCAAGGACTAAGCTAGAGGGTGAGTTTCCAGCAGGAGCCTTATTTTTTTCCACTGGCCACACTGTGGATCATCATCTTAGTTTGTAAGTCCTGGTCAGTGTCCCCCAAAACCTAGAGAAATGGATTCCTGGACCCTCTCTTTTCCTTTTCCAGGGTCTGTTCTGTTCTCACCTGTAGCTGCTACCATATCCATTACCCATCTGTGGTTCTCTCCTCCAACATCATTTTGGAGCATGGCTTTAATGCCACCTACATGAGAGTGTGCTGTTCCCACAGATAAGCTCTGCAGTGCACACTGAGTTGTCTGACTGGACATGATTATTCTGTAAAGGTGAAGCTGACATCCCTGGTTAAAGGTCCCCGGGCAGGATGACCCAGTCTCTCTCCCAGCTCTGGAAGGGAGAGACCAAGTACAGGAAGGGTGTCAAACAGAACCAGAATGAGACAACTACATGGTATAAAAACTGGTAATGAAAGAAAAATAGGGATGAAGCAGGCTTGTAATTCAGCACTTGTCCCCTCTGAGAATAAGGAGACAATAATCTACCAGTTCCTGCATTTTAAAAGCAGAGGAAGATATTTTCTGGCTATTACTGACTCAATTAGCAGTAACTGGGGAGGCAGAGTGAGAAGAAGCAGGGAGGCAGCCTCCCCTCCTCCAAAAAAAAAAGCCAAGCTAGAATTATAAATTAAGAAAATATGAATTGCCTTAATTGAAATAAACGTGCTGAAATAATTCTCTCCTGGTAGAAGGGCGACTGATAACACATTTGATTTCTAAGGGCCCTGATGAGAGAGACACACTCTGGCACTTCTGCTCTCACCCCAATCAGTCTCCCCTAACCTCACATCCCGTTAGGGGAACTCAAAGGCCCCATGTGATCGTTCCCTTAACAATGGCAACCACAAAGGGTGCACACAGCTTGATTAAGTGTAACGTGGCTCCCCTTTTTATGGGTAATGACTACAATTATTAAATAAACAAGATGGATACTGAGCTAGGAACGCTCTCTTTCCACTGGGTTGCTAAGCGGGGGCTGTGGTTACCTGGTACAGGGAAAGGGCCAGACTACAGTGGGAGGCAGAGCTCCGGGGCGAGGGGCACGGGGCACAGGGAGGAGGGGGAAGGGAATAGTAAGTCCTGGAGGCACAGGGCTGCTTCCAGCTCTGAGAATCTGGTTCCTATACATCTTCCTTTGATTCTGTGATTATCACAATATCTTTCTTAGCTACGTGATTTAACAAATTCATATACCTGCTTAGGAGAAAAAAATCAAAACAATAGCAACTGTGAAAGAGCCTCAGAGACAGCAGGGGAGACACCTAAAATCTGAAACTAGGGAGTGCAATTCAATTTTTAGCAATAGTTGGTATTTGAAAAAAATAAGCAGGAATGTTAAAGGCACGGAATATTGAACTAAATAAGCTAAAAAGATTTAAAGGAGAAACCAAGATGCCCAAAGGCAATTCTTGATTATCTCCCACAGTGAGTGGGTGGGAGATGAAAAGATCGTGATAAATGAAATTGAGAGAAAATACAAAAAAAGTAATTTTAACGAACAGCCCCATCCTCTGAACTGACAAAACCAACCCTGCCAATAAGTAGCAAAACTGACAGAGCATTGCCTCTTTTCTTTGGAAATCAGTGGGAGAACAGAATGACAGCCCGCAAGCAAGGAAAAAAAGAAGGCCTGCTGGATAATCCACACAGGAGGGTAATAACTAACAGCAAAGGGGACTGAAGTATCAGCTGCAGCCATCTCTCCTCTTAGGATTCGCTGGACACACTGTAGAAGGTGAGTTTTGACATTAGGGATCTCTCCCTCTACCTTGGGAACCATCCAGCTTTCAGCCAATGGTTTTCAGGAACTCTACAGGTCATTATCATGCTTGGAGGTCCCAGGAGGGAAAAGGCCATATGGGCAAGGCTGGAGGCTATATTCCTTTAGCCCAGTCGGTTTCATGAATAAATATGACTTTATGAATTGCTAGGGACATAGGGTCAAAGTCCCCACTGATGTGCTTTGTTTCTATTACACTCTCATCAAAGTCCTGTTATTGTCATCACTCCTGCATCTTTCAATCTAGGAAGCAGGCTGCTCACATGCAGGGACTGGGCATGATATGGTAGTCACCAATCCTCCCAACCTAGGGCTTGAACACCCCCCTTGACAGAAAATCCAGGTTGAGGAAGTGTAGACTTAATGCAGAAAACTCAGCATACAATGAAGGCCTTCAGGTATGAAAATAAGAATCATCATCTTGATCTGATAAGGCAATCAGCAAACAGAATTTGATTTTCAGTAACACTAATGTATTTGGATGAAAAAGAGCTCTGGTGAGGCACAATCCACTATCTTTGCAGCAAAAAGCTGGGAGAGGTACTGTCCCTCAGGGGGTGTTTGGAAATTTGCTGGGCATTTTTAGTTGTCCCAATGACTAAGAGGCACTTGTGACATTTGGGGGCAGGGGCCAGGGATAATAAACATACTATAATCTGTGGGACCGAACTGTCCTGCCCCAAATGTCAAAAGTGCCCCTGTTGAGAAAGCGTGGATTATTGTCTTCCATGATCATTCTAGAGCAGGGTTCCCTGCTGGCTGTGGGGGCACAGAACCCCCTCCCTCCTGCTGGAGCAATGCTCGCCATGTGCCCGCTTTACCCTGGGAACCAGAAAAAAAGCATTCCCGAGCAGGGAAAGCAGTTCTTTCCTAACATCCAATCCAGGCCCTTCCCATCCATCCCCATTATCTCCACAGTTCTAAACTTCCCCACTCTCTACACCCCTGAAATTCAGAGGAAAGAGGAAGAAGTGGTAGTACTTCTGTGATTCTAAGAGGGAGGTGGCACAAGCTAGGAAGACTTTGTTCCCACGCGATGTGACCAGTTCTCCCCCACGGTCTCTGACCTACACGACAGAGATGTGTGTGGGGTGGTTTCCCAATGTTGATATAACCCACTATTCAGGCCCAAGGGCAGGTACTGGACCTGAGGCCTGGATGCGTCAAGCGTCTCAGAACATCCAGCAGGGCAGGCCTGGAGCAGAGGTCTAATTCCTCTGTCCCAATATACCGTCTCTGACAGAAGAAACAAGCGGTGGTGTGTGGGAATGTAATCACAACAGTTTAACAGTGACTTTAAACTTCCCTCTAAGACACTGACTCCCAAAGGTGAGGGATGTAACCCAAACAAACTAAACCTTAGAGCTGATCTAAACTTCTGTCAAACTAGTTTGTATTTCCTGCCTGTAAGCTGTTCACAGCTCCATGTGTTTATTCCTATCTCTATGGCAACTCTTCCATCTTTTCCAGTCAACATCCTGTCCCTGGAAATCACAGGATTGGCTGGGGCACAACAGCCGGGGCCTGGGGTGGGAACTGTGGAATCTGGGTCAGGAGTAAAGGACAGAATGCACGTGGGGGTGAAAGGCAGATGGTGAGGTGGGACTGGAGGCTGCCGGTTCCTTACTGGGGGTGCTGTCCTCCTCGGAGGGGCTGCATGTGGGGCGACAGGGGAGGACAGGACAGGCTGAGCATCTGGGGGAGCAGATGGGCCGGAGGAATGGCTGCTGGAGACCGTGACAAAGGCTTGGCAAGTGGGACCTGATGCTGTTTATTTTTAAGTGGGGGAGAAGCTAAAAACAGAAACTGGGTGGGTTTGAGCAGCTGGACAAAGTTCTTCCATATAATCACTGAAGTTTTTATTTTCTAATAAAAATGCTAACCAGAGGCTAAGAAGGGATGAATGAGGAAACAGCAAGGGAGGAAGTTATGGAGACTAAGGACAGAAGACAAGAGATGGATACCCCAAAGGCTGTAAAAATGAGAAGTACAGGTCAGAAGGAAACAGGGTCAGGAAGACGCAAATTCCAAAGTCACTCCAGCGCCCCTCTCCCGTCTGTGAACCCATCTTCCAAGACACTGTTCCTCCTCTCACCCCCCTTCTCAAGGCACTTTAGTCATTTCAATTAGAAGGCTGGTTTTTTTGTTTTGTTTTTGTTTTTTACCAATTCCCCCTTTGATGGCTCATTTTATGGGTCAACTTGGCTAGGCTACAGTGTGAGTGTCCAATTGTTTGGTCAAACACTAGTCTAGATGTTGCTGTGAAGGTATTTTATAGATGGGCTTTGCATCTATATCAGTTGACTTTAAGTAAAGGAGATTACCCTGGATAATGTGCGAAGGTTCACCCAATCAGTTGAAGGCCCTAAGAGCAAAAACTGAGCTTTCCTGGAGAAGAAGAAAATTCTGTCTCAAAACTACCACATCAGCTCATCTGAGTTTCAGACCTGCTGGCCCCCCTTAAAGATTTCAAACTCAAGACTACAACATCTGCTCATGTCAGAACTTCCTGCCGGCTGGCCTGGCCGACAGATTTCAGACTTGCCAGCCTCTACAAATGCATGAGCCAATTCCTTAAAATAACTCTTGTTTATATCTTTTATAGACACACACACACACACACAGTTGGTTCTGCTCCTCTAGAGAACCCTGACTGATACACCCCTCTCTCTTGTATTCCCACCAGCACAGAAAGGTCCCGATGGATGGGAAGAGCCTATGTTTCAGTATGCATCACCCAAGATCCATACATACTCTGAATGTGCTCAATAATTAGCTAACACCTTATGTCTCTTTTTGCCCTAAATAAGCTACAGAATCTCCCAAGTTCTCAATGTTCCACCTCATCCTATATCCACACCAAATGAATACATGAAGGCACTTAGAAAGCGTTACCTCCTTTTTTCCTGTAAACATATGGTGCCTCAAAAATGCCTGTCAGTGAAGGTAAATTTACCATTCTTTGTTTGCTACTGCAATATAAACAATGTGTGACTTAAGAGAGAATCAAATGCCTCGGTGATGAAGGCAAAGCCAGTTTTGCTTAACTGGACTAGTTACCTGCTCCTTAGTTTAAGATTATAGCTTAGTTAAAAGTTGCTGAGGTCATAATTTGACATCCAAATCCATGCAGCATATGAAGGAATTTCAGAGTACTTCCAAATAACTAAGGAAAAAACTGGCTCTCAGCCCAATCAGAGAACTTAAGCCAGCTTTTTGGCGCCTGGGGGCCTGCTAAAAGTTCCGGAATGTCTGACAGTACCCTCTCATCCTGTGTTCCTACTGTTCTCTGCCCCCAGTCCACAGGTTTCTGCTCTGGATGTTGCAGAAGGTTCCTTTTTCACCACCAGGTGATACTCTTCAGTTCAATCACATTTCTATGTCCTCCCACCACATAAAATATTTTGATGGCTCTTTTTATTGCTTACAGACTAAAATCCAAACCAGAAAGGCTCTTCACAATATGACCCCATTTCACTTTCCAACCTTAATTTCCATCACTCTATACCAACAACACAGCTCCATTCACTGTTCTCCAAACATGACATGCACTTCCACATCTCTGCACCCATGCAAACTATTTACTAAAATGTATCCTCCTCATTCTTTCTCCAAGACCCAACTCCATGTCCACTGAAGAGAGCAGCAGCTTTAGACCAACCCAACTTGGGTTCAAGTTCAGGCTTTCCACATTTTTAACTGTTGCCAGAGACAAGCCCAGTCTCTCCACCCACCTAGTTCACAATCCATATTTGATAAATGCTAGGACGCCTCAGCCCTACAGAATCAGTCACTGCTTTTCTGTGTTCCTATCACCCATGGAATAGGTGGCATTAATCTGTATGTATATATAATAATAACAATAATTTTTTATGTAAAAAATTCACGTGAGGAGCTTTAGCTACACTGCAAAATAGTTAAAATATTCCCATTTTACAAATGAGGAACTTGACAATCAGAGAGCTTACTTTTCCCTGGGTTATGAACTAGTAATTACAATGCAAGAATTCATGCTCATTTCTCTAACTTAACACCTCATGCTCCCTGCTACGTTACACAACTTCATGTCTGTGTAGCGGTGTGCATCCCCTCCTCTAGGCCGGAACCTTCAGGATCTTTGCCTCTTTGGTACCCGATACAAAGTAAATCTTCAAAAAATATTTGTTCAATGGATACTTCATGCAAAGTGCCCCTCTAGCAATGCAATGGTTGGCAGATAATCAGCAAGTGTCAATTTCAGGAGCTCAGTGTTTTCAATAACATATGGATAAAAACGGCACTGGAATTTTGAAAAGAAATTGGGATTCACAATTATAGTAAGAGGTTTAATATATCTCCCCTGAAAATGACATCTAAAGTCCAAAAATATGAATATAGAGTAGATGAATAAAATTTAACAGGCTTTGTCTAATAGTCATAGGTAATAAGCAGTGAACAAATGCAGTTCTCAAACACATGTGGACCATAATCAAAACTGAAATACTAAGCCACGCAAGGAATCTAAACACATTAACAAGTTATCGTAGAGACCATGCTTACTGACTGACAGCAATGTAATAAAATAATAAATCAGCAGCAACAAAATCTGTAAAGGCTAACACATCAATAAATTTTTTAATGAAATACATTTCATTCATTGAAACCAGAAGTTTTTATTTAAGGAAGAGTAAAATAGATACAACTTTGGCAAGTATGATCAATTAAGAAAATAAGGCAAAATAAGTAGTACTAGGAAATAACACATAAGAGATTTTAAGGCCTTTGTAGATTATACAGCAATGTATTTGGAAACCTATCTGAAAAAGATAACTTACGTAGAAAATATAAATTGTATAATTTTCTCATAGAAGTAGAAAACCTGAAAAATCATAATTGTAGAAGAAATTCAAACAGAGGTCAAAGATCTACGCTCAAGGAAAATCTGCCCAAATGACTTTAATGGATAAGTTCTACCAGATGGTCAAGGAATAGATAATTCCATGTCACAGAAACTGCTCCAAGAGGTAGGGAAATATGGGCAGCTTCCCATTCATTTCATGACACTAGCATAACCCTTAGAACAGAATCATAACATGTCAACACAAGAGAAGGAAACTGGAAGCTAATCTGTCTTTTATATCTGTCTTAAAAATATGAAATTAAATAGCAGCAAATCTAATACAGGAATGATTAAAAGAATACTCCCAATTGAATAAGATTTATCCCAGAAATGGAAGAATGATTCAATATTAGAAACATTGTATGATCCATGTACTACATGACATTAATTAATTAGATGATAATAATTTATGATCACTCAATAGGTGCCAATAAAGAATGAGATAAACCTGTGTACCCATTCAGGGGTGACATAATTAACATGGTGACTTACATTTCCTGGAAAGCCTCCCCTCGGAATCAACTAATAAAAGGACAAATCCCACTTGGTTGGAACTCTGGAGCATGATAGAGACTGGAGAAGGACTCCACAAACACTGATCAAAGAAAAAGAAAAGAAAACACCAAAATCAGGGAGGAGATTCACATCCCAGATACACCAGTGCGGGCCCTCTCCCTCACCCAGTCCACACAGCTCGGGAGTCACGCACAGGCAGCACTCCCTGGGTCTCTCCTGCCACAGATGCAGAGAACAGAGCCACTCACAGCAGCAAGTTAGAACCCCAAGCACAGGGACCCAAGTCGGCAGAGACCCAGGGGGGAACAAAGTGGCTGAGGACTGCCACATACAAAAGTGCCCCCAGGGGGGAAAAATGAGGGACCCCGGCAGAACCGCAGTAAGTACAGTCTCTGTTTGCTGGTCCAGGCCTTTCTGTATTGACCCACCTTTCCAGATTGACCCCATCTGGGTCCCTGAGGCAGGATACACTAACAGGGAGAAACTGGAGACAGAAAAAACAAAAAAAAAAAAAAAAGGAAGACTGAACTGCTCTAAGACAGGAGGGTCGCAGAACCCAGTTGTGAGTGAGGGAGAGAATTTAAACAAATCACAGGAGCTGGGAAGAAAATTCTGCATAAAAACTGAGCAGATCAAGATTTTGGAAGAAGGAACAGAAGAAAATGAAACAATTGAACAAAAAGTGCAACCTTAAAAATTGTACCACCTATTCAGGGCAAGAATCAGATAAAGACGAGCTGAGAAAATATGAACAGTTAAATATGGGCTACTCTAAAGTTCCAGAACAACTTGGAACAAGCATCAAAGAAGAGCCTTAACACAGAGCCATTCAACAATAAAACCCTAAGGCAAGAGAGAAACTGAACTTCAGAGTTAACTCATCAAGAAAATCAGATGCCTAGACATCAGAAAAAAATTACAAGCCACACTAAGAAACAGGAAGATATGGCTTAGACAAGGGAACAAACTAAAACTTCAAAGGAAACCCAGAATTTGGAACAACTAATCAAAGAAGTGCAAACAAATCTCCTTAATCAATTCAAAGACATGAAAGACAATATGGATATACAACTAAAGGATATTAAGAAGACAATGTGTGACCATAAATAAGAATTTGAAAGATTAAAACGAAATAGAAATGGGGATGAAAGGCAAAATAATGGACATTAAAAATATACTAGAGATATACAACAGCAAATTTAAACAGGCAGAAGAAACAATCAGTGAACTAGAAGACAGGACCATCAAAATCAGTCAGAGGAACAGAGAACAGAATAGAAGAAACTGAGAACTGTCTCAGGGAATTGAGTGGCAGCATGAAGGGTCCAAGCATACGCATCATAGGTGTCCCAGAAGGAGAAGAGAAGGGAAAGGGGCAGAAAGAATATTTGAAGAAATAATGGTCAAATTTTTCCTAATTCTTATGAAAGACATAAACATACATGTCCAAAAGGTGTAACATACTCCAAATAGAGTAAACCTGGAGACCTACTCCAAGACACATACTAATAAGAATGTCAAATGCCAGAGATAAAGAGAGAATTCTGAAAGCAACAAGAGAAAAGTGATTTGTCACATACAAGGGATCCTCAATAAGACTAAGTACAATTTATCATCAGAAACTATGGAGACAAGAAGGCAATGGTATAATATAACTGAGGTATTGAAAGAGAAAAACTGCCAGTGAGAAATTCTTTGTCTGGAAAACTATCCTCCAAAAAATGAGTGAGTTTAAAACATTCATAGATAAACAGAAACCGAGAGTTTGTCAACAAATGACAAGAGGCCAAAAACATCAGAAAATTTTAAAGCATATGAAGAAACAAGAAGATATGGATAACCCAAACCCAAACACCCACATCAGAAGATCAGAGGAGACACAGTACTTGGAGCAATTACTCAAAGAACTAATGACAAACAACGAGATTATGGAACAGGATATAAAGGACATGAAGAAGACCCTAGAAGAGCATAAAGAAGAATCTGCAAGAGTAAATAAAAAAAAATAGATGATCTTATGGAAATAAAAGAAACTTATCGATAAAATTAAAAAGATTCTGGATGTGAGGATCTAAGGTGGCAGCATAGAGAGGAATGGAAGCTAGTTAAGTCCACCTGGAACAACTAATAAGCAACCAGGAACAGCTAGTAAACAATCCGGAATAACAGCAGGGGGACAAACGTGACTGTCCACTCATCATACTCCAACCTGAATTGGGAGGAATGCCCCCAGATTGCAGCATAAAATCTGTAAGTAAAAACTACAGATCCAAGCCAGGAGCCCCCTTCCCCCACAGCCCCAGCTGCAAAGCTTTGTGGAGCCAGAGAGCAACTCTCACTGAGCAAGCAAGTATAGCTCAGCTGAGCTCCAAATGGGGTTTTAATTAACAAGCATGGACTGCTCCATATGAATCCCCAACAAGCAGACAGAGGCTTTGGTTGAAGACTGACCTTGGAGAGACGGAGGGTGGCCGTGGACTGGCCCTGAAGGGAGATTTCTGTCCCTGTTTCAGCTCAGTGTCTCTGTTTCAGCTCAGCCATCTTTGGTTCCCACTGCTCTGACCCAGATAAGGGTGGAGATAGCACAGGAAGAGAGACACCACTGAAATCCTAATGACCTCTACCTAGGAGGTCTATCTTCTCTAGCAGGAAAGAGGTGGGGCCAAGCTCTACTACCCGCCTTCCATTCAGAACCAGACTCCAGAGCCTGGGGGAAAACAGCCACAGGCCACACCTCCTTACACCAGTCTGGAGCTACAGGCTGACAGGCGCCACCTGCTGGGCAGAAAAGCACAGTGACCCAAGGCCTCACAGGTGTACCAATTTTCTAAGACACACCCTCAGGGAAACCAGATACTGAATAGTTATTCCTTCTGGGACTGGAGCCTGTTTTGGTCTGGGAAAACCTGATTGAGGTAACCAAGGAAACCAGATGCCTAGACAACAGAAAACTACAACCTACGCTAAGAGAAATGAAGTTATGGCCCAGTCAAAGGAACAAACTTATACTTCAACTGAGATACAGGAACTTAAACAACTAATACTAAGTCAATTCAAAAAGTTTAGGGAGGATACGGCAAAAGAGATGGACTGTATAATGAAAACACTGGGTGTACATAAGGTAGAAATTGAAAGTTCAAAAAACCAATTGGCAGAATCTATGGAAATGAAAGGCAAAAGAGATGAAAGATACAATGGAAACATACAACAGCAGATCTCAAGAAGCAGAAGAAAACATTCAGGAACTGGAGAAGAAGGCACCTGAAAGCCTACACACAAAACAACAGATAGAAAGGATGGAACAATACAAACATCACTGGAAACTTAAGGAAAAAATGAAAATCAGGAATGTATGTGTTATGGGTGTCCCTGAAGGAGAAGAGAAAAGGTGCAGAAGCAATAATAGAGGAAATAATCAATGAAAATTTCCCATCTCTTATGAAAAATATAAAATTACAGATCCAAGAAGCGCAGCGTACCCCAAACAGAATAAATCTGAATAGGCCCACACCAAGACACTTAATAATCACATTATCAAATGTCAAAAATAAAGAGAGAATCCTGAAAGCAGCAAGAGAAAAGCAATCCATCACATACAAAGGAAGCTTGATAAGACTATGCACAGATTTCTCAACAGAAACCATGGAGGCAAGAAGGAAGTGGGGTGATATATTTAAGATGCTGAAAGAGAAAAACCACCAACCAAGAATCCTATATCCAGCAAAACTGTCCTTCAAATATGAGGGAGAGCTTAAAATATTCTCAGACAACCAGACAATGGCAGACTTTGTGAAAAGATACCTGCTCTACAGGAAACACTAAAGGAAGCACTGCAGACAGAAAGGAAAAGACAGGAGTGAGAGGTTTGGAACACAATTTTGGGAGATAGTAGCATAGCCATGTAAGTACACTGAACAAAGATGACTGTGAGCATAGTTGAAAGAGGAAGGTTGGGACCATGTGGGACACCAGAACAAAAGATGAAGGATAAAGACTGGGACTGTGTAACTCAGGGAAACCTAGGGTGCTCAATGATTGTAACAAAGGGTAGAAATATGTTTTTACATGAGGTAGAACAAATGAATGTCAACATTGCAAGGTGTTAAAAATAGGGTGGGACTGGGGGGAAAATACAGTCAATACAAACTAGAGACTATAATTAATAGAAACATTGTATTATGCTTCCTTTAATATAACAAAGGCAGTACACCAGAGCTAAATGCATATGGAGGGGGGACACAGGGGAAGGACATGGGACTCCTGGCATTGGTGATGTTGTCTGACTCTTTATTCTACTTTAGGTTAATGCTATCTTTCCTTCTGTTGCTTTCTAGCTGCCACGTTTTTTTGTTCTTGTTGTTGTTGTTACTGTTTTATGTCTCTCTCTCTTTCTCTTTTCTTTTTCTTTTGTCTCTCTGCCTTCTTTGATTCTTCCTACCCTTTGGAGAAGAAATGCAAATGTCCTTATATAGATAGTGGCGATGGTGCTGAATACATAAACATGTGACTATACATGGAACCAACGATTGTTTGCTTAGGACGGAATGTATGGTGGGTGAACAAAACCGTCTTAAAAGAAAGGGGTTGATAAAGAAACCTTGAGGGCACTATATTGAGTGAAATAAGACACATAAAGGCAAATATTGCAGGATCTCACTTATATGAACTAATTATAACATGTAAACTCACAGATATGAAATATAAGTTACAGGATATAGAATGAGGCTAAAGAAGGGGGAGTGTTTGCTTATTATGAGCAGAATGTTCACCTAGGATGATCTTAAATGTTGGAAATGGACAGAGGTGATGGTAGCATGTTGTGAGAATAACAGTGCTAAAAGGTTTGTGAAGGTGGTGGAAAGTGTAGGCTCAGAGTCACGTATGTCACCAGAATGTATAAAAAAAGTGAATCTTGTGGTGGACAATGTCCATGATGAACTATACAAATATTAGAAATCTCTCTCACGAACTAGAACAAATGTATGACAGTATAACTAGAAGTTAATAATAGGGAGGCATATAGGAAAAAAATGTATACCTATTTCAAACTATATACTACAGTTAGTAGTATTTTAACATTCTTTCATCAGCAGTAACAAATGTGCTACACCAAAACTATGAATCAATAACGGATGGGGGCGTGGTTAGGGGTATGGGAGGATTTGAGTCTCCTTTTTTTGGTCTGTCTTTCTTTTCTGGAGTAATGAAAATGTTCTAAAAATTGAAAAAAAAAAGTTAATCATGGTGATGGATGCACAGCTGTATGATGGTACCATGGGCAATTGACTGTACACTTTGGATCTTTGGTTAGTTGTATGGTATGTGAACAATCTCAATTTGTGTATATATATATATGAAGAATAGCTAGAAGGAAAGACCTGAAACTGTTGAACTGCACCCCAGTAGCCTTGATTCTTAAAGACAATTGTACAACTATTTAGCTTACATGGTGTGACTGTGTGATTGTGGAGACCTTGTGGCTCAGACTCCCTCTATCCAGTGTAGGGATAGATGAGTAGAAAAATGGGAAAAAAAATTAAATGAGTAATGGGGGGATGGGAGGAATGGGATGTTTTGGGTATTCTTCTTTACTTGTGTTTTTATTCTTATTTTAATTTTTTTTAGAGTAATGAAAATGTTTAAAATTTCATTTCAGTGATGAATGCATAACCATAAGATAATACTGTGAACAACTGATTGTACACTGTGGATGACTATAGGGTATGGGAATATATTTCAATAAAACTGAATTGGAAAAAAAAAAAAAAAACCAAGCCACAAAACAACACTATTTATCTACAAATGAACAAACAAAAACCCTACTACCTGTCCAAAAACATATATCATACACATTCAAGTGGGTGCTTATGCGGATGGAAGGGGACTGGGAAGGCAAGAGAGAATGCAGGAGACAAATAAAATGGAATAAAATGGGAGGTACCTCATTCTGACAACTTATGACAGTTTGCCAGGATTTAAGGAATGCAATTAACTCAACACTTTGTATCTTGGGTTTAAAGGAAAAAAGACAAATGATGAAAATATTGAGTTGTTATGTAACAGATAGCTCAAAGTAAAAAAAAAAAAAAAAAAAGACACTCTATTATTCTATAGCAAAACGTGTTATTCACTTTGCAAGCACAGAATTATTCCGAGCAAAACAGCAGCATATTACATTAAATTGATGTTATTAATTGAATGTGGTTTTTTAGTTCTGATTTCATTTATGAATTCACTTTTGTTTTATAATTATATAAGATTTCCAAGCATAAGGAATATATGCTTGGTTTTATGTTGTGTAAATCTAAGGAACATTACAATAAAAATAATTTAACGTTAAAAACATATTCTGGATACACACAGTACTAGATTAGAGGAAGCTAAGGAGTGAATTAGCAAGCTTGAAGAGGGCAGAACGGAAAGTGGAAGAACAAAAGAAAGAGGAAAAAATTGAAAAAGTTGAAATGGATCTCAGAGATATGATGGAAACATAAAGCACACAAATATAAGAAACACTGGTGTTCCAGAAGGGAAAGAGAAGGGTATAGAAAGAGTATTCAAAGAAATTTTGGGGGAAAACTTCCCAAATCTTCTACACAACATAAATACACAAATCACAGATGCCCAACAAACTCAAAACAGAATAAATCCAAATAAACCCACTCTGAGACATATGCTGATCACACTGTCAAATACGGAAGAGAAGGCGCAAGTTCTGAAAGCAGCAAGAGAGAAGCAATTCACTTACAAGGGAAACAGCATAAGACTAGGCAGTGACTACTCAGCAGTGACTATGAAGGCAAGAAGGCAGTGGTATGACATATTTAAAATTCTGAAAGAGAAAAAATTGACAACCCAGAATTCTTTACCCAGCCAAGTTTTCCTTCAAATTTGAGGGAGAGCTTAAATTTATCACAGACAAACAAATGCTGAGAGAACTTGCTAACAAGAGACTTGCCCTACTTGAGATACTAAAGGATGCCCTACATACAGAGAATCAAAGAAAGGAGAGAGAGGTATGGAGAAAGGTTCAGAACTAAAGAGATTTAGTAAGGGTACATTAAAGGAAATTAAGAAAGAGAGGGAAAAAATATATCTGACAAACATAAACCAAAGGATAAGATGGCTAATTCAAGAAATGCCTTCACAGTAATAACACTGAATATGAATGGATTAAACACCCCAATTAGAAGATATAGATTGGCAGAATGGATTAAAAAATATGAGCCATCAATATATTGCTTACAAGAGACTCATCTTAGACACAGGGACACAAAGAAATTGAAAGTGAAAGGATGGAAAAAAATATTTCATGCAAGCTACAGCCAAAAGAAAGCAGGAGTAGCAATATTAATCTCAGATAAAATAGAATTTAAATGAAAGGATGTTATGAGAGACAAAGAAGGCAACTACATACTAATAAAAGGGACAATTCAACAAGAAGAAATAACAATCATAAATGTTTAGGCACCCAATCAAGGTGCCCCAAAATATACGAGACAAACATTGGCAAAACTAAAGGAAGCAATAGATGTTTCCACAATAACTGTGGGAGACTTCAATACATCACTCTCTCCTATAGATAGATCAACCAGACAGAAGACAAATAAGAAAACTGAAAACGTAAACAATCTGATAAATGAATGTGAATTAACAGACATATATAGAACATCACATCCCAAATCACCAGGATACACACATTTCTCTAGTGCTCCTGGATATTTCTCAAGAATAGATCATATGCTGGGACATAAAACAAGCCTCAATAAATTTCAAAAAATTGAAAATATTCAAAGCATATTCTCTGATCATAATGGGATACAATTAGAAGTCAATAACCTTCAGAGACTTAGAAAATCCACAAATACCTGGACGTTAAACAACACACTCCTAAACAATCAGTGGGTTAAAGAATAAATAGCAAAAGAAATGCAAAATACATAGAGATGAATGAAAATGAGAACACAACATATCAAAACCTATAAGATGCCGCAAAGGCAGTATTGAAGGGAAATTTATAGCTCTAAATGCATACATTAAAAAGGAAGAAAGAGCTAAAATTGAAGAACTAATGGAGCAACTGAAGAAGCTAGAAAATGAACAGGAAACTAATCCTAAACCAAGTAGAAGAAAAGAAATAACAGGGATTAAAGCAGAAATAAATGATGTAGAGAACAAAAAAGCAACAGAAAGAATAAATAACACCAAGAGTTGGTTCTTCGAAAAGATCAACAAAATCGACAGGCCCCTAGCTCGACTGACAAAATTAAAAAGAGAGAAGACCCAAAGAAACAAAATAATGAATGAGAGAGGCGACATTACTGCAGATCCTGAAGAAACAAAAAAATTATAAGAGGATACCATGAACGACTGTATGCCAACAAACTAGATAATGTAGAGGAAATGGACATTTTCTTGGAAACACATGAACAACCTAGACTGACCAGGGAAGAAATAGAAGACCTCAGCCAACCAATCATAAGCAAGGAGATCCAATCAGTCATCAAAAAACTTCTCACAAATAATGCCCAGGGCCAGATGGGCAATTCTACCAAACCTTCCAAAAAGAACTGACACCAATCTTATTTAAACTCTTTCAAAACGCTGAAGAAAATGGAAAACTACCCAACACATTTTATGAAGTTAACATCACTCTAACACCAAAACAAGGTAAAGATGCTGCAAAAAAGGAAAACTACAGGCCTATCTCCCTAATGAATATAGATGTAAAAATTCTGAACAAAATACTTGCAAATTGAATCCAAAGACACATCTAAAAAATCATATACCATGACCAAGTGGGGTATATTCCAGGCATGCAAGGATGGTTCAACATAAGAAAATCAATGTACTATAACACATTAACAAATCAAAAGGGAAAAATCTAATGATCATCTCAATAGAGACTGAAAAAGCATTCGACAAAATCCAGCATCCTTTTTTGATAAAAACACATCAAGAGGTAGAAACTGAAGGAAACTTCCTCAATATGATAAAGGGCATATAGGAAAAACCCACAGCCAGCCTAGTACTTAACAGTGAGACCCTGAAAGCCTTCCCTCTAAGATCAGGAATGAGACAAGGGTGCCCCCTGTCACCACTGTTATTCAACACTGTGCTAGAAGTGCTAGCCAGGGCAATCCAGCAAGACAAAGAAATAAAAGGCATCCAAATTAGAAAGGAAGAAGTAAAGCTGTCATTATTTGCAGATGATATCATCTTCTATCCGGAAAACCCTGAGAAATCGATGACATAGAGACCTGAGCTAATAAACAAATTCAGCAAAGTAGCAGGATACAAGATTAATGCACATAAGTCAGCAATGTTGCTATATACTAGAAATGACCAAACTGAAGAGACATTCAAGAAAAAGATACTATTTTCAATAGCAACTAAAAAAAATCAATACCTAGGAATAAACTTAACCAAAGATGTAAAAGAGCTATACAAAGAAAACTACATAACTTTACTAAAAGAAATAGAAAGGGACCTTAAAAGATGGAAAAATATTCCATGTTCATGGATAGGAAGGCTAAATGTCATTAAGTTGTCAATTCTACCCAAACTCATCCACAGATTCAATGCAATCCCAATCAAAATTCCAACAACCTACTTTGCAGACTTGGAAAAGCTAGTTATCAAATTTATTTGGAGAGGGAAGATGCCTCGAATTGCTAAAAACATTCTAAAAAAGAAAAACAAAGCGGGAGGACTTACACTCCCTGACTTTGAAGTTTATTATAAAGCCACAGTAGTCCAAACAGCATGGTACTGGCACAAAGATAAACATATTGATCAATGGAATCGAACTGAAAATTTGGAGACAGACCCCCAGATATGGTTGACTGATCTTTGATAAGGCCCCCAGAACCACTGAACTGGGACATAACAGTCTTTTCAACAAATGGGGCTGGGAGAGTTGGACCCCTACCTCACACCCTACACAAAAATTAACCCAAAATGGATTAAAGACCTCAATATAAGAGACAGTACCATAAAACTCCTGGAAAATAATGTAGGGAAACATCTTCAACACCTTGTATTAGGCAGTCACTTCCTAGACCTTACACCCAAAGCACAAGCAACAAAAGAAAAAATAGATAAATGGGAACTCCTCAAAGTTAAAAGTTTCTGTACCTCAAAGGAATTTGTCAAAAAGGTGAAGAGGCAGCCAACTCAATGGGAAAAAATATTTTGAAACCATGTATCTGATAAAAGACTGGTATCCTCCATATGTAAAGAAATCTTACAACTCAACAACAATAGTACAGATAGCCTATTTATAAAATGGGCAAAAGATATGAAAAAGACAGTTCTCTGAAGAGGAAATACAAATGGCCAAATACATGAAAAGTGTTCATCTTCACTAACTATTAGGGAAATGCAAATTAAGACCACAATGAGATAACATCTCATACCAATTAGATTGTCTGCCATGAAACAAACAGGAAACTACAAATGCTGGAGAGGATGTGGAGAAATTGGAACTCTTATCCATTGTTGGTGGGACTTTATAGTGGTTCAGCCACTCTGGAAGACAGGCAGTTCCTTAGAAAACTAGATATAGAGATACCCTTCGATCCAGCAATCGAACTTCTCAATATATACCCAGAAGATGTGAAAACAGTGACACAAACAGGTATCTGTAATGTTCATAACAGCAATATGCACAATTGTGGAGAGATGTCCTTCACAGATGGGTGGATAAATAAAATGTGGTATATACACACGATGGAATACCACATAGCAATAAGAAGGAACAATGTTGTGAAATATATAAATGGAAATATTGTGTGTTACCACTAATCTGAACACTGAAAAATGTAAAATAAATGGCTTATAATGTAGGACGTAGGGGGCCTAGCAATAGACAGCAAATAGTGAAGGGGGGAATGATAATCTAATAAAAACAGATAAGTTATCATGGGTAAACTGAATGTTCTGGGAATGCTCAGGAATAACTATGGTTTGTTCATTTCTGGTGGGTATGGTAGGAACAAGTTCACAGAAATGTAGTTATTTTAGGTTATTTGCTTTTCTTATTCCTTTGCTGGGTTATAGTCTGTTTATTTTCTTGGGCTAGAGTAGGAACATGTTGGAAGTAATTTCCAACATGTTATTTTAGGTTATTTGTTTTTTTCTTATTCCTTTGTTTTTGTTTTGTTTGAAATACTGTTTTTTTTTAATTGTTTTTTTTTTATTTTTTTGATAAAGTTAATTAAAAAAAAAAAAACAACGAAAAAAAAGATGCAGAGCCCCCCTGAGGAGCTGGGGAAAATGCAGAGGTGTTGGGCTTCCTCACTTAGATAGTTGCTGATGTTCTCACAAATATCGAGGAACGGCAGTTTGATGTGCCGAGTCCTTTATCACGGGACTTGCCCTTAGGAGGTCTGTTGCTGCAGGGGAGAGCCTGGGCCTGCTTATAGTTGTGCCTAAGAGTCTCCTCCTGAGTACCTATTTGTTGCTCAGATGTGGCCTCCTCTTTCTAGCTAAGCCAACTTGGCAGGTGAACTCACTACCCTTCCCCCTACATGTGATCTGACACCCAGGGGTGTAAATCTCCCTGGCAACGCAGGATATGACTCCTGGGGATGAATCTGGACCTGGCATCGTGGGATTGAGAACATCCTCTTGACCAAAAGGGGGAAGTGAAATGAAATGAAATGAAGTTTCAGTGGCTGAGAGATTCCAAACGGAGTCGAGAGGTCACTCTGGTGGGCACTCTTATGCACTATATAGATAACCATTTTTAGGCTTTAACATATTGAAATAGCTAGAAGTAAATACCTGAAACTATCAAACTCCAATCCAGTAGCCTTGACTCCTGAGTATGTATGTACAACAATGTAGCTTACAAGGCATGACAATGTGATTGTGAAACCTTGTGGATCACACTCCTTTCTATCCAGTGTATGGATGGATGAGTAGAAAAATGGAGACAAAAAACTAAAGGAAAAACAGGGCAGGAGGGGAGGACAATTTGGGTGTTCTTTTTCTACTCTTATTTTTTTTTTAATTCTTATTTTCACTTTTTCTGGTACAAGGAAAAAGTTCAAAAAATAGAGCGGGGTGATGAATGAACAACTATATGATGGAATGTGAACAAGTGATTGTATACTTTGGATGACTGTATGCTGTGTGAATATATCTTAATAAAAAAATAAAGATAAAAATAAAACCATGTGGGAAGGCGGGGCAAGATGGCGGACTGGTGAGCTGTATGTTTCAGTTACTCCTCCAGGAAAGTAGGTACAAAGCCAGGAACTCCGTGGACTGGACACCACAGAGCAACTGGACGTCGGGCATACTTCATACAACACTCATGAACATGTGGAACTGCTGAGATCAGCGAAATCTGTAAGTTGTTGTGGCCAGGGGACCCGTACCCCTCCCTGCGAGGCTCAGTCCTGTGGGAAGAGGGGCTGTCAGCTCCAGGAAGGAGAAGGGAGAACTGCAGTGGCAGCCCTTATCGGAAACTCATTCTACTGATCCAAACTCCAACCATAGATAGACTGAGACCAGACACCAGAGAATCTGAGAGCAGCCAGCCCACCAAAGAGGAGACAGGCATAGAAAAAAACAGCACGAAAAACTCCAAAATAAAAGCGGAGGATTTTTGGAGTTCTGGTAAACATAGAAAGGGGAAGGGCAGAGCTCAGGCCCTGAGGCTCATATGCAAATCCTGAAGAAAAGCTGATCTCTCTGCCCTGTGGACCTTTCCTTAATGGCCCTAATTGCTTTGTCTCTTAGCATTTCAATAACCCATTAGATCTCTGAGGAGGGCCCTTTTTTTTTTTAATTTTTTTTTCTTTTTCTAAAACAATTACTCTAAGAAGCCCAATACAGAAAGCCTCAAAGACTTGCAATTTGGGCAGGTCAAGACAAGAGCAGAACTAAGAGAGCTCTGAGACAAAAGGCAATAATCCAGTGGCTGAGAAAATTCACTTAACACCACAACTTCCCAAGAAAAGGGGGCTGTCCGCTCACAGCCATCATCCTGGTGGACAGGAAACACTCCTGCCCATCACCAGCCCCAAGCCGAGAGCTGTCCCAGACAACCCAGTGTGACAGAAGTCCTTCGAATAACAGGCACACACCACAAAACTGGGCGTGGACATTAGCCTTCCCTGCACCCTCAGCTGGTAGTCCCAGAGTTGGGAAGGTGGAGCAGTGTGAATTAACAAAGCCCCATTCAGCCATCATTTCAGCAGACTGGGAGCCTCCCTACACAGCCCAGCAGCCCAGAACTGCCCTGGGGGGACGGCACTCACCTGTGACATAGCACTGTCATCCCTCAACAGAGGACCAGGGGATGCATGGCCCGGAAGAGAGACCCATTCGCAAGTCTCAGGAGCCATACGCCAATACCAAGGACTTCTGGGTCAGTGGCAGAGACAACCTGTGGCAGGACTGAACTGAAGGATTAGACCATTGCAGCAGCTTTAAAACTCTAGGATCACCAGGGAGATATGATTGTTAGAGCCACCCCCCCCGACTGCCCAGAAACACGCCCCATATACAGGGCAGGCAACACCAACTACACACGCAAGCTTGGTACACCAATTGGACCCCACAAGACTCACTCCCCCACTCACCACAAAGGCTAAACAGGGGAGAACTGGCTTGGGGAGAACAGGTGGCTCGTGGACGCCACCTGCTGGTTAGTTAGAGAAAGTGTACTCCACGAAGCTGTAGATCTGATAAATTAGAGATAAGGACTTCAATTGGTCTACAAATCCTAAAAGAACCCTATCAAGTTCAGCAAATGCCACGAGGCCAAAAACAACAGAAAATTATAAAGCATATGAAAAAACCAGACGATATGGATAACCCAAGCCCAAGCACCCAAATCAAAAGATCAGAAGAGACACAGCACCTAGAGCAGCTACTCAAAGAACTAAAGATGAACAATGAGACCATAGTACGGGAGACAAAGGAAATCAAGAAAACCCTAGAAGAGAATAAAGAAGACATTGCAAGACTAAATAAAAAAATGGATAATCTTATGTAAATTAAAGAAACTGTTGACCAAATTAAAAAGATTCTGGACACTCATAGTACAAGACTAGAGGAAGTTGAACAACGAATTAGTGACCTCGAAGATGACAGAATGGAAAATGAAAGCATAAAAGAAAGACTGGGGAAAAAAATTGAAAAAATCGAAATGGACATCACGGATATGATAGATAATATGAAACGTCCAAAGATAAGACTCATTGGTGTCCCAGAAGGGCAAGAAAAGGGTAAAGGTCTAGGAAGAGTATTCAAAGAAACTGTTGGGGAAAACTTCCCAAATCTTCTAAACAACATAAATACACAAATCATAAATGCTCAGCGAACCCCAAATAGAATAAATCCAAATAAACCCACTCCGAGACATATACTGATCACACTGTCAAACACAGAAGAGAAGGAGCAAGTTCTGAAAGCAGCAAGAGAAAAGCAATTCACCACATACAAAGGAAACAGCATAAGACTAAGTAGTGACTACTCAGCAGCCACCATGGAGGCGAGAAGGCAGTGGCACGATATATTTAAAATTCTGAGTGAGAAAAATTTCCAGCCAAGAATACTTTACCCAGCAAAGCTCTCCTTCAAATTTGAGGGAGAGCTTAAATTTTTCACAGACAAACAAATGCTGAGAGAATTTGCTAACAAGAGACCTGCCATACTGGAGATACTAGAGGGAGCCCTACAGACAGAGAAACAAAGAAAGGACAGAGATACTTGGAGAAAGGTTCAGTACTAAAGAGATTCGGTATGGGTACAATAAAGGATATTAATAGACAGAGGGGAAAAATATGACAAACATAAAACAAAGGATAAGATGGCCGATTCAAGAAATGCCTTCACGGTTTTAACGTTGAATGTAAATGGATTAAACTCCCCAATTAAAAAATATAGATTCGCAGAATGGATCAAAAAAAATGAACCATCAATATGTTGCATACAAGAGACTCATCTTAGACACAGGGACACAAAGAAACTGAAAGTGAAAGGATGGAAAAAAATATTTCATGCAAGCTACAGCCAAAAGAAAGCAGGTGTAGCAATATTAATCTCAGATAAAATAGACTTCAAATGCAGGGATGTTTTGAGAGACAAAGAAGGCCACTACATACTAATAAAAGGGGCAATTCAGCAAGAAGAAATAACAATCGTAAATGTCTATGCACCCAATCAAGGTGCCACAAAATACATGAGAGAAACACTGGCAAAACTAAAGGAAGCAATTGATGTTTCCACAATAATTGTGGGAGACTTCAACACATCACTTTCTCCTATAGATAGATCAACCAAACAGAAGACCAATAAGGAAATTGAAAACCTAAACAATCTGATAAATGAATTAGATTTAACAGACATATACAGGACATTACATCCCAAATCACCAGGATACACATACTTTTCTAGTGCTCATGGAACTTTCTCCACAATAGATCATATGCTGGGACATAAAACAAGCCTCAATAAATTTAAAAAGATTGAAATTATTCAAAGCACATTCTCTGACCACAATGGAATACAATTAGAAGTCAATAACCATCAGAGACTAAGAAAATTCACAAATACCTGGAGGTTAAACAACACACTCCTAAACAATCAGTGGGTTAAAGAAGAAATAGCAAGAGAAATTGCTAAATATATAGAGACGAATGAAAATGAGAACACAACATACCAAAACCTATGGGATGCAGCAAAAGCAGTGCTGAGGTGGAAATTTATAGCACTAAACGCATAAATTAAAAAGGAAGAAAGAGCCAAAATCAAAGAACTAATGGATCAACTGAAGAAGCTAGAAAATGAACAAAAAACCAATCCTAAACCAAGTACAAGAAAAGAAATAAGAAGGATTAAAGCAGAAATAAATGACATAGAGAACAAAAAAACAATAGAGCGGATAAATATCACCAAAAGTTGGTTCTTTGAGAAGATCAACAAGATTGACAAGCCCCTAGCTAGACTGACAAAATCAAAAAGAGAGAAGACCCATATAAACAAAATAATGAATGAAAAAGGTGACATAACTGCAGATCCTGAAGAAATTAAAAAAATTATAAGAGGATACTATGAACAACTGTATGGCAACAAACTGGACAATGTAGAGGAAATGGACAATTTCCTGGAAACATATGAACAACCTAGACTGACCAGAGAAGAAATAGAAGACCTCAACCAACCCATCACAAGCAAAGAGATCCAATCAGTCATCAAAAATCTTCCCACAAATAAATGCCCAGGGCCAGATGGCTTCACAGGGGAATTCTACCAAACTTTCCAGAAAGAACTGACACCAATCTTACTCAAACTCTTTCAAAACATTGAAGAAAATGGAACACTACTTAACTCATTTTATGAAGCTAACATCAATCTAATACCAAAACCAGGCAAAGATGCTACAAAAAAGGAAAACTACCGGCCAATCTCCCTAATGAATATAGATGCAAAAATCCTCAACAAAATACTTGCAAATCGAATCCAAAGACACATTAAAAAAATCATACACCATGACCAAGTGGGGTTCATTCCAGGCATGCAAGGATGGTTCAACATAAGAAAATCAATCAATGTATTACAACACATTAACAAGTCAAAAGGGAAAAATCAATTGATCATCTCAATAGATGCTGAAAAAGCATTTGACAAAATCCAACATCCCTTTTTGATAAAAACACTTCAAAAGGTAGGAATTGAAGGAAACTTCCTCAACATGATAAAGAGCATATATGAAAAACCCACAGCCAGCATAGTACTCAATGGTGAGAGACTGAAAGCCTTCCCTCTAAGATCAGGAAAAAGACAAGGATGCCTGCTGTCACCACTGTTATTCAACATTGTGCTGGAAGTGCTAGCCAGGGCAATCCGGCAAGACAAAGAAATAAAAGGCATCCAAATTGGAAAACAGGAAGTAAAACTGTCATTGTTTGCAGATGATATGATCTTATATCTAGAAAACCCTGAGAAATCGACGATACAGCTACTAGAGCTAATAAACAAATTTAGCAAAGTAGCGGGATACAAGGTTAATGCACATAAGTCAGTAATGTTTCCATATGCTAGAAATGAACAAACTGAAGAGACACTCAAGAAAAAGATACCTTTTTCAATAGCAACTAAAAAAATCAAGTACCTAGGAATAAACTTAACCAAAGATGTAAAAGACCTATACAAAGAAAACTACATAACTCTACTAAAAGAAATAGAAGGGGACCTTAAAAGATGGAAAAATATTCCATGTTCATGGATAGGAAGATTAAATGTCATTAAGATGTCAATTCTACCCAAACTCATCTACAGATTCAATGCAATCCCAATCAAAATTCCAACAACCTACTTTGCAGACTTGGAAAAGCTAGTTATCAAATTTATTTGGAAAGGGAAGATGCCTCGAATTGCTAAAGACACTCTAAAAAAGAAAAACGAAGTGGGAGGACTTACACTCCCTGACTTTGAAGCTTATTATAAAGCCACAGTTGCCAAAACAGCATGGTACTGGCACAAAGATAGACATATAGATCAATGGAATCGAACTGAGAATTCGGAGATAGACCCCCAGATCTATGGCCGACTGATCTTTGATAAGGCCCCCAAAGTCACTGAACTGAGCCATAATGGTCTTTTCAACAAATGGGGCTGGGAGAGTTGGATATCCATATCCAAAAGAATGAAAGAGGACCCCTACCTCACCCCCTACACAAAAATTAACTCAGAATGGACCAAAGATCTCAATATAAAAGAAAGTACCATAAAACTCCTAGAAGATAATGTAGGAAAATATCTTCAAGACCTTGTATTAGGCGGCCACTTCCTAGACTTTACACCCAAAGCACAAGCAACAAAAGAGAAAATAGATAAATGGGAACTCCTCAAGCTTAGAAGTTTCTGCACCTCAAAGGAATTTCTCAAAAAGGTAAAGAGGCAGCCAACTCAATGGGAAAAAATTTTTGGAAACCATGTATCTGACAAAAGACTGATATCTTGCATATATAAAGAAATCCTACAACTCAATGACAATAGTACAGTCGGCCCAATTATAAAATGGGCAAAAGATATGAAAAGACAGTTCTCTGAAGAGGAAATACAAATGGCCAAGAAACACATGAAAAAATGTTCAGCTTCACTAGCTATTAGAGAGATGCAAATTAAGACCACAATGAGATACCATCTAACATCGGTTAGAATGGCTGCCATTAAACAAACAGGAAACTACAAATGCTGGAGGGGATGTGGAGAAATTGGAACTCTTATCCATTGTTGGTGGGACTGTACAATGGTTCAGCCACTCTGGAAGTCAGTCTGGGAGTTCCTTAGAAAACTAGATATAGAGTTACCATTCGATCCAGTGATTGCACTTCTCGGTATATACCCAGAAGATCGGAAAGCAGTGACACGAACAGATATCTGCACGCCAATGTTCATAGCAGCATTATTCACAATTGCCAAGAGATGGAAACAACCCAAATGTCCTTCAACAGATGAGTGGATAAATAAAATGTGGTATATACACACGATGGAATACTACGCGGCAGTAAGAAGGAACGAACTCGTGAAACATATGACAACATGGATGAACCTTGAAGACATAATGCTGAGCGAAATAAGCCAGGCACAAAAAGAGAAATATTATATGCTACCACTAATGTGAACTTTGAAAAATGTAAAACAAATGGTTTATAATGTAGAATGTAGGGCAACTAGCAATAGAGAGCAATTAAGGAAGGGGGAACAATAATCCAAGAAGAACAGATAAGCTATTTAACATTCTGGGGATACCCAGGAACGACTATGGTCTGTTAATTTCTGATGAATATAGTAGGAACAAGTTCACAGAAATGTTGCTATATTAGGTAACTTTCTTGGGGTAAAGTAGGAACATGTTGGAAGTTAAGCAGTTATCTTAGGTTAGTTGTCTTTTTCTTACTCCCTTGTCATGGTCTCTTTGAAATGTTCTTTTATTGTATGTTTGTTTTCTTTTTAACTTTTTTTTCATACAGTTGATTTAAAAAAGAAGGGAAAGTTAAAAAAAAAAAAAAAAAAAAAGAAAAACAAGGAAAGAAAAAAGATGTAGTGCCCCCTTGAGGAGCCTGTGGAGAATGCAGGGGTATTCGCCTACCCCACCTCCACGGTTGCTAACATGACCACAGACATAGGGGACTGGTGGTTTGATGGGTTGAGCCCTCTACCACAGGTTTTACCCTTGGGAAGACTGTTGCTGCAAAGGAGAGGCTAGGTCTCCCTATGGTTGTGACTAAGAGCCTCCTCCCGAATGCCTCTCTGTTGCTCAGATGTGGCCTAGCTAAGCCAACTTGAAAGGTGAAATCACTGCCCTCCCCTCTACGTGAGATCAGACACCCAGGGGAGTGAATCTCCCTGGCAACGTGGAATATGACTCCCGGGGAGGAATGTAGACCCGGCATCGTGGGATGGAGAACATCTTCTTGACCAAAAGGGGGATGTGAAAGGAAATGAAATAAGCTTCAGTGGCAGAGAGAATCCAAAAGGAGCCGAGAGGTCACTCTGGTGGGCACTCTTACGCACACTTTAGACAACCCTTTTTAGGTTCTAAAGAATTGGGGTAGCTGGTGGTGGATACCTGAAACTATCAAACTACAACCCAGAACCCATGAATCTCGAAGACAGTTGTATAAAAATGTAGCTTATGAGGGGTGACAAGGGGATTGGGAAAGCCATAAGGACCACACTCCACTTTGTCTAGTTTATGGATGGATGAGTAGAAAAATAGGGGAAGGAAACAAACAGACAAAGGTACCCAGTGTTCTTTTTTACTTCAATTGCTCTTTTTCACTCTAATTATTATTCTTGTTATTCTTGTGTGTGTGCTAATGAAGGTGTCAGGGATTGATTTGGGTGATGAATGTACAACTATGTAATGGTACTGTGAACAATCGAAAGTACGATTTGTTTTGTATGACTGCGTGGTATATGAGTATATCTCAATAAAATGAAGATTAAAAAAAAAAAAAAGTCATAATGCTGAGTAAAATAAGCCAGGCACAAAAAGAGACATATTGTATGTTGCCACTAGTGTGAATTCTGTGAAAAATATACAAAGTTTTATACTGTAGAATGTAGGGGACCTAGAGATACCAATTAGTGGAGGGGGAATGATAATCTAATAAGAACAGATAAACTATGGAGGGTAATCTCAATGTTATGGGAATGCTCAGGAATGATTATGGTTTGTAAACTTTCTTGGATATAGTAAGATCATGTTGGAAGCAATAGAGTTATTTTAGGTTTTTTTTTCTCTTATTCCTTTGTTTTCTTAGGGGTTGTTAATTTTCTTGGGGTATGGTAGGAACATGTTGGAAGCAAAGTAGTTATTTTAGGTTATTTGTTTTCCTTAATCCATTGCTTTGTTTGAAATGTTGTGGGGTTTTTTTGGTTGTTGTTTGCCTGTTTGTTTTTAATTTTTTGATAAACAAAGTTAAAAAATTGAAAAAAAATCAGTAGAAAAATGGGAGTAAAAACTAAATGACAAATAGGGTGGGATGGGGGGATGGTTTGGGTATTCTCTTTTCACTTTTATTTTTTATTCTTATTCTGATTCTTTCTGATGTAAGGAAAATGTTCAGAAATAGATTGTGGTGATGAACGCATAACTATATGATCATACTGTGAACAGTTGATTGTATACCATGGATGACTGTATGGTTTGTGAATATATTTCAATAAAACTGAATTAAAAAAAAAAAAGAAAAAAAAAAAAAAGAAAAATAGGGGAAGGAAACAAACAGACAAAGGTACCCAGTGTTCTTTTTTACTTCAATTGCTCTTTTTCACTATAATTATTATTCTTGTTATTTTTGTGTGTGTGCTAATGAAGGTGTCAGGGATTGATTAGGGTGATGAATGTACCACTATGTAACGGTACTGTAAACAATCGAAAGTACGATTTGTTTTGTATGACTGCGTGGTATGTGAATATATCTCAATAAAATGAAGATTTAAAAAAAAAAAAAAAAAAAAAACTCCAGGAACACCAGGGAGATTTGATTGTTAGAGCTAACCACCTCCCTGACCACCCAGACACACGCCCCATATACAGGGTGGGCAACACCAACTACACATGCAAGCTTGGTACACCAATTGGACCCCACAAGACTCACTCCCCCACTCACCACAAAGGCAAAGCAGGGAAGAACTGGCTTGTGGAGAACAGGTGGCTCATGGATGCCACCTGCTGGTTAGTTAGAGAAAGTGTACTCCACGAAGCTGTAGATCTCATAAATTAGAGATAAGGAGTTCAATTGGTCTACAAATCCTAAAAGAACCCTACCAACTTAAGCAAATGCCAAGAGGCCAAAAACAACAGAAAATTATAAAGCATATGAAAAAAACAGATGATATGGATAACCCAAGCCTAAGCACCCAAATTAAAAGATCAGAAGAGACACAGCACCTAGAGCAACTACTCAAAGAACTAAAGATGAACAATGAGACCATAGTACGGGATACAAAGGAAATCAAGAAGACCCTAGAAGAGCATAAAGAAGACATTGCAAGACTAAATAAAAAAATGGATGATCTTATGGAAATTAAAGAAACTGTTCACCAAATTAAAAACATTCTGGATACTCATAGTACAAGACTAGAGGAAGCTGAACAATGAATCAGTGACCTGGAAGATGACAGAATGGAAAATGAAAGCACAAAAGAAAGAATGGGGAAAAAAATCAAAAAAATCTAACGGGACCTCAGGGTTATGATAGATAATATAAAATAAGATAGATAAAAAAAAATGAGTCCAAATATAAGACTCATTGGTCTTCCAGAAGGAGAAGAAAAGGGTAAAGGTCTAGGAAGAGTATTCAAAGAAATTGTTGGGGAAAACTTCCCAAATCTTCTAAACACCATAAATACACAAATCATAAATGCCCAGCGAACTCCAAATAGAATAAATCCAAATAAAACCTCTCCGAGACATATTCTGATCACACTCTCAAATACGGAAGAGAAGGAGCAAGTTCTGAAAGCAGCAAGAGAAAAGCAATTCACCACATACAAAGGAAACAGCGTAAGACTAAGTAGTGACTACTCAGCAGCCACCATGGAGGCGAGAAGGCAGTGGCACGATATATTTAAAATTCTGAGTGAGAAAAATTTCCAGCCAAGAATACTTTACCCAGCAAAGCTCTCCTTCAAATTTGAGGGAGAGCTTAAATTTTTCACAGACAAACAAATGCTGAGAGAATTTGCTACCAAGAGACCTGCCCTACTGGAGATACTAAAGGGAGCCCTACAGACAGAGAAACAAAGAAAGGACAGAGAGACTTGGAGAAAGGTTCAGTACTAAAGAGATTCAGTATGGGTACATTAAAGGATATTAATAGAGAGAGGGAAAAATATATATGACAAACATAAACGAAACGATAAGATGGCTGATTCAAGAAATGCCTTCACGGTTATAACGTTGAATGTAAATGGATTAAACTCACCAATTAAAAGATATAGATTTGCAGAATGGATCAAAAAAATGAACCATCAATATACTGCATACAAGAGACTCATCTTAGACACAGGGACACAAAGAAATTGAAAGTGAAAGGATGGGAAAAAATATTTCATGCCAGCTACAGCCAAAAGAAAGCAGGTGTAGCAATATTAATCTCAGATAAAATAGACTTTAAATGCAGGGATATTTTGAGAGACAAAAAGGTCACTACATACTAATAAAAGGGCAATTCAACAAGAAGAAATAACAATGATAAATGTTTATGCACCCAACCAAGGTGCCAGAAAATACATGAGACAAACACTGGCAAAACTCAAGGAAACAATTGATGTTTCCACAATAATTGTGGGAGACTTCAACACATCACTCTCTCCTATAGATAGATCAACCAGACAGAAGACCAATAAGGAAACTGAAAACCTAAACAATCTGATAAATGAATTGGATTTAACAGACATATATAGAACATTACATCCCAAATCACCAGGATACACATACTTCTCTAGTGCTTACGGGACTTTCTCCAGAATAGATCATATGCTGGGACATAAAACAAGCCTCAATAAATTTAAAAAGATTGAAATTATTCAAAGCACATTCTCTTACCACAATGGAATACAATTAGAAGTCAATAACCCTAAGAGACTTAGAAAATTCACAAAAACCTGGAGGTTAAACAACATACTGCTAAACAATCAGTGGGTTAAAGAAGAAATAGCAAGATATATTGCTAAATATATAGAGACGAATAAAAATGAGAACACAACATACCAAAACCTATGGGATGCAACAAAAGCGGTACTGAGGGGGAAATTTATAGCACTAAACACATGTATTAAAAAGGAAGAAAGAGCCAAAATCAAAGAACTAATGGATCAACTGAAAAAGCTAGAGAATGAACAGCAAACAAATCCTAAACCAAGTAGAAGAAAAGAAATAACAAGGATTAAAGCAGAAATAAATGACATAGAGAACAAAGAAACAAGAGAGAGGATAAATAACACCAAAAGTTGGTTCTTTGAGAAGATGAACAAGATTGACAAGCCCCTAGCTAGACTGACAAAATCAAAAAGAGAGAAGACCCATATAAACAAAATAATGAATGAGAAAGGTGACATTACTGCAGATCCCGAGGAAATTAAAAAAATTATAAGAGGGTACTATGAAGAACTGTATGGCAACAAACTGGATAATGTAGAGGAAATGGACAATTTCCTGGAAACATATGAATAACCTACACTGACCAGAGAAGAAACAGAAGACCTCAACCAACCCATCACAATCAGTCATCAAAAAGCTTCCCAGAAATAAATGCCCAGGGCCAGATAGCTTCACAGGAGAATTCTACCAAACTTTCCAAAAAGAACTGACACTAAACCTATTTAATCTCTTTCAAAACACTGAAGAAAATGGAACACTACCTAACTCATTTTATGAAGCTAACATCAATCTAATACCAAAACCAGGCAAAGATGCTACAAGAAAGGAAAACTAGCGGCCAATCTCCCTAATGAATATAGATGCAAAAATCCTCAACAAAATACTTGCAAATCGAATCCAAAGACACATTAAAAAAATCATACACCATGACCAAGTGGGCTTCATTCCAGGCATGCAAGGATGGTTCAACATAAGAAAATCAATGTATTACAACACATTAACAAGTCAAAAGGGAAAAATCAAATGATCATCTCAATAGATGCTGAAAAAGCATTTGACAAAATCCAACATCCGTGTTCGATAAAAACACTTCAAAAGGTAGGAATTGAAGGAAACTTCCTCAATATGATAAAGAGCATATATGAAAAACCCACAGCCAGCATAGTACTCAATGGTGAGAGACTGAAAGCCTTCCCTCTAAGATTGGGAACAAGACAAGGATGCCCGCTGTCACCACTTTTATTCAACATTGTGCTGGAAGTGCTAGCCAGGGCAATCTGGCAAGACAAAGAAATAAAAGGCATCCAAATTGGAAAAGAGGAAGTAAAACTGTCATTGTTTGCAGATGATATGATCTTATATCTGGAAAACCCTGAGAAATCGACGATACAGCTACTAGAGCTAATAAACAAATTTAGCAAAGTAGCGGGATACAAGATTAATGCACATAAGTCAGTAATGTTTCCATATGCTAGAAATGAACAAATTGAAGAGACACTCAAGAAAAAGATACCATTTTCAATAGCAACTGAAAAAATCAAGTACCTAGGAATAAACTTAACCAAAGATGTAAAAGACCTATACAAAGAAAACTACATAACTCTATTAAAAGAAATAGAAGGGGACCTTAAAAGATGGAAAAATATTCCATGTTCATGGATAGGAAGGCTAAATGTCATTAAGATGTCAATTCTACCCAAACTCATCTACAGATTCAATGCAATCCCAATCAAAATTCCATCAGCCTACTTTGCAGACTTGGAAAAGCTAGTTATCAAATTTATTTGGAAAGGGAAGATGCCTCGAATTGCTAAAGACACTCTAAAAAAGAAAAACGAAGTGGGAGGACTTACACTCCCTGACTTTGAAGCTTATTATAAAGCCACAGTTGTCAAAACAGCATGGTACTGGCACAAAGATAGACATATAGATCAATGGAATAGAATTGAGAATTTGGAGATAGACCCCCAGATCTATGGCCGACTGATCTTTGATAAGGCCCCCAAAGTCACTGAACTGAGTCATAATGGTCTTTTCAACAAATGGGGCTGGGAGACTTGGATATCCATATCCAAAAGAATGAAAGAGGACCCCTACCTCACACCCTACACAAAAATTAACTCAAAATGGACCAAAGATCTCAATATAAAAGAAAGCACAATAGAACTCCTAGAAGATAATGTAGGAAAACATCTTCAAGACCTTGTATTAGGTGGCCACTTCCCAGACTTTACACCCAAAGCACAAGCAACAAAAGAAAAAATAGATAAATGGGAATTCCTCAAGCTTAGAAGTTTCTGTACCTCAAAGGAATTTCTCAAAAAGGTAAAGAGGCAGCCAACTCAATGGGAAAAAATTTTTGGAAACCATGTATCTGACAAAAGACTGATATCTTGCATATATAAAGAAATCCCACAACTCAATGACGATAGTACAGACAGGCCAATTATAAAATGGGCAAAAGATATGAAAAGACAGTTCTCTGAAGAGGAAATACAAATGGCCAAGAAACACATGAAAAAATGTTCAGCTTCACTAGCTATTAGAGAGATGCAATTTAAGACCACAATGAGATACCATCTCACACCAATTAGAATGGCTGCCATTAAACAAACAGGAAACTACAAATACTGGAGGGGATGTGGAGAAATTGGAACTCTTATTCATTGTTGGTGGGACTGTATAATGGTTCAGCCACTCTGGATGTCAGTCTGGCAGTTCCTTAGAAAACTAGATATAGAGATACCCTTCGGTCCAGCGATTGCTCTTCTTGGTATATACCCGAAAGATCGAAGAGCAGTGACACAAACAGATATCTGCACACCAATGTTCATAGCAGCATTATTCACAATTGCCAAGAGATGGAAACAACCCAAATGTCCTTCAACAGATGAGTGGATAAATAAAATGTGGTATATACACACGATGGAATACTACGCGGCAGTAAGAAGGAACAATCTCGTGAAACATATGACAACATGGATGAACCTTGAAGACATAATGCTGGGCGAAATAAGCGAGGCACAAAAAGAGAAATACTATATGCTATCACTAATGTGAACTTTGAAAAATGTAAAACAAATGGTTTATAATGTAGATTGTAGGGGAACTAGCAATAGAGAGCAATTAAGGAAGGGGGAACAATAATCCAAGAAGAACAGATAAGCTATCATGGGTAAATTTAATGTTCTGGGAATGCCCAGGAATGACTATGGTCTGTTAATTTCTGATGGGTATAGTAGGACAAAATTCACAGAAATGTTGCTATATTAGGTTACTTTCTTGGGGTAGAATAAGAACACGTTGGAAGTAAAGTATTTATCTTAGGTTAGTTATCTTTTTTTTACTCCCTTGTTATGGTCTCTTTGAAATGTTCTTTTATTATATGTTTTTTTATTATTATTATTTTATTTTTTTTATTTTTCATACAGTTGATTTAGGGAAAAAAAATAAAAAAAAAAAAAAAAACAAGGAAAAAAATAGGCAGAGCCCCCTTGAGGAGCCTGTGGAGAATGCAGGGGTATTCGCCTACCCCACCTCGATGGTTGCTAACATGCCCACAGACATAGGGGACTGGTGGTTTGATGGGTTGAGCCCTCTACCACAGAATTTGCCCTTGGGAAGACTGTTGCTGCAAAGGACAGGCTAGGCCTCCCTATAACTGTGCCTAAGAGCCTTCTCCCGAATGCCTCTTTGTTGCTCAGATGTGGCCCTCTCTCTCTGGCTAAGCCAACTTGAAAGGTGAAATCACTGCCCTCCCCCCTACGTGGGATCAGACACGCAGGGGAGTGAATCTCCCTGGCAACGTGGAATATGACTCCCGGGGAGGAATGTAGACCCAGCATCGTGGGATGGAGAACATCTTCTTGACCAAAAGGGGGATGTGAAAGGAAATGAAATAAGCTTCAGTGGCAGAGAGATTCCAAAAGGAGCCGAGAGGTCACTCTGGTGGGCACTCTTATGTACAATATAGAGAACCCTTTTTAGGTTCTAATGAATTGGGGTAGCTGGTGGTGGATACCTGAAACTATCAAACTACAACACAGAACCCATGAATCTTGAAGACAATTGTATAAAAATGTGGCTTATGAGAGGGGACAGTGGGATTGGGGGGGCCATAGGGATCACACTCCCGTTTGTCTAGTTTGTGGATGGATGAGTGGAAAGGCGGGGGAAGGAAACAAAGAAACAAACAGACAAGGGCGCCCAGTGTTCTTTTTTACTTTAGTTGCTCCTTTTCACTTTAATTATTATTCTGGTTATTTTTGTGATGAATGTACAACTATGTAATGGTACTGTCAACAATCAAATGTACGATTTGTTTTGTAAGACTGCGTGGTATGTGAATATATCTCAATAAAATTAATAAAAAAAAAAAAAAAAAAAGGAATGAAGTTCTGGTTCATGCGACATGGATAAACCGTGAAGATACTATGTTGAATGAAATAAGTGGAAACAAAATGACAAATATTGTATGATCTCACCAATATAAAGTAAGTAGAATAAACAAATAGAGAATTAGAATCTAGAATATTGGTTACCAGGATCTGGGTTGAGGGTAGGGAATGGGGAGTTAATGCTTCAATTATACAGGATTTCTATTTGGGTTGATTTTAAAGTTTTAGAGATGGCTTATGGTGATGGTAGCACAATATTGTGAGTGTAATTAACAGGACTGGATTATATATGTGAATGTGGTTAAAGGGGAGAATTTTAGGTCATATATATTTTACCAGAATAAAATTGAAAGATAAAACAAAGACTATATAACACAATGAACTCTACTGTAAACGATGGCCTATAATTAATAGTACAATTACAAAAATGCTCTTTGTTGAATTATAATAAATGCACCACCCTAATGCAAGATGTAATAATTGGGTGGTATATGGGGAAAAAATACAACCTAATGTAAAGTATGGACTATAGTTAGTGGTACTATTATAATATTATTTCATCAGTTTTTAACAAAGTTACCATACACAGTGTTGATAATGGTGGTAGAGGTGGGGTAATAGGAGAACACTGAATTTTTTACATGATTTTTATTTCTGTAAACCTAGCACTTCTCTAATTAAAAAAAAATTTAATAAAAATTACCTATTTATAAATAAAAAAATAACTGTATACCCATTCATGATAAAAATCCCTAGCAGACAAAGAAGATAAGGAAGTTTTTTTTTTTTGGTAGATAAAGGGCAAAAATTTCCACTATTTTCAAGATAAAGGAAGGACATTTTCTCCTCTATCATTTAAAACTGGCTGAAGGGCCCATTTAGTACAGGACAATGAAACACAGTAAGAATTATAATTGTTGGCAAGGACAAAAGCACCATTATCTGTGGATGATATTAACATCAACCTAGAAAATTCAAAAGAAACAACTGACAAATTACCAGAGCTAACAAAAGATTTAAGCAAGGTAGTCAGATGCAAAATGACCAACTCATATCAAAATCAATTCCTTTCAATAAAATCGCAGTAATCCAAAATGACCTGTGCAAGATTTCTAGGAAGAAGTGATAAAACATTACCTAAGAATGTAAGGGAACACTTGAATAAATAACTGTTCATAGCTGGAAAGACTCAGCATCATAAATATGTTAACTCTACCCAAATTAAGCTATAATTCTATGAAAATCTAATAAATTCCAATAAAAAATATCAAAGGGAATTTCAGGAACTTCACCAATTCTAAGATTCATATGGAAGAGTCCAAGTACAAAAACACCTAATGTAATTCTGAAAAACAACCAAGAAAAGTGGTGGAGGATTTTTCCTACCAGGAATCAAAATATATTATAATACTCTAGTATTTAAAATAGGAATAATCAAATAAATCAATGGAACAGAATAGAGATCCCCAAAATAAACCCATGTATATTTGGACATTTAGTATATATTAAAGGTGATTTTTCAAATCAGCAAAGAAAGGACAAACTATTCAATTAAACATTTTTAAATGCAAAAATCATTCTTGCAGATGCTACAAAAACGGGCAGTGGACCAGATTTGGCCCATGGGCCACAGTATGCCAATGTCCTATTCCATTTTTAGTATCTGCCCTAGAGAAACACTAGCACATATGTACAAAAGGGGCATGAATAAGGATCTTCACTGCAGCTGTATTTGCAAAAGAAAAAAAATTAGAAGCAACACATTTGCAACAACAGAATAACTAAATATAGTATAGAAATATAAATATACATACTGTGATCAGTTATGCAGATTTACATATACCAACATAGAAATGTTTTTAAAATATACTGTTGAGGAGGGAAAAAAGTACACATTTCAGAATATTTATCTCTTTATTAAACTACATACACAAAGCAATAAAGGTATGGAAGACTATACTATAAACATTGATATCCAAACACTGATAATGTAACCATGGTTACTTAACCAGAGGAGGAAACTGGGCAGAGATGGTGTTTGTTGGGGGAATGCAAAACGAAAAGGACTTCAGACTTACCTGTACTTTTTTTTAAAGGAGGATGTGGTCATATACAACTTCTTAAATTAAAAAGAAGAAAAGAAAAAATAAAAAGCAAATCTAGGACTCTTTCCAGTAAATGACCTTAGACCCCAGCCACCTCCCCCAGCACAGCCCTAGCACACGTGTGGGAAGACAGAAGCCCCGTGACCCAAGCTATGGCAGCTTATGCACCAGGGGCCTCTCTCTCCAGGCAGACTTGATGCCCCTGGTGCTGTTAAATAATCCTGTGGCCTCAACCATATCCTGTTCAAACACAAAAAGGACTGTTTAAGAGGCAGGGTCTGCTTTTTAAGCAAACCTGATGTTAAAAAAACCTAAATTTGCCAAACAGATTTGGCCAAAGCATTCCAAAATGATTCATCAAGTGATAGTATAGAAAATTCTTCTTGGGACATCCGGCTAAATAAAGTATATTAAACATGTCTGCTGTCTTCACAAATGCCATTAAAATGAGCATAAACATTTGAAAAAGATAAATCCACAAAGAAATGGAAGAGAAGACAATAGCAGATAAGGGAAGTCACCCATTTTTTTTAAGGTGGAAAGCAGATGGAGGAATTAGCAGAGCTGAGATGATTTCAACACTAGATGCACAAGGAGAGACAGAGAGAAAGAAATAAATCCTTACATCAAATGGCCAATTGACTTTTTACAATACTGCCAAGTCCACTCAATGGAAAAAGAACCCTGTCTGCAACAAATTGCTGGGAACACTAGATATACATATGCAAAAGAATGAAGGTGGACTCCCACCTCACACCACGTAAAAAATTAACTCAAAACGCATCAAAGACCTAAATATAAGAACCAAAACTATAAAACTCGTAGAAGAAAACAGGAACGTGTATTCAGGACCTTTTGTCAGGCAATGATTTCTTAGATGTTACTACAAAAGTATGAGCACAAACAAAAAAAAAAATACATGAGTCTTTGTCAAAATTAAAAACTTCTGTGCATCAAAGGACAATCTACAGAATGGAAGAAAATATCTGGAAACCACATATCCAATTAAATATCCAGAATATATAGAGAAATTCTACAAATCAACAACAAAAAGACAACTCAATTAAAGGATAGGCTAAAGAATTGAATACACATTTCTCCAAAGAAGATATACAAATGGGCAATTAGCACATGAAAAGTTGCTCATCGTTAGTCATCAGTGACATGTAAACCAAAAGCCCAGTGAGATACCATTTCACACCATCTAGTATGGCTACTTTAAAAGAAATAAACAGAAAATAACATATGGGAGAGAATCCGGAGAAATAGGAACATGCATCAATTGTTGGTGGAAACGTAAAATGTTATAGCCGCTGTGAAAAACAATTTGGCGGTTCCTAAGCAGGTTAAAAATAGAATTACAATACGAACCGGCAATCCCACTTTTAGGTATATACCCCAAAAAACTGAAATCAGGGACTCAAACAGGTATTTGCACACTGATGTTCATAGCAGTATTATTCACAGTTGCCAAAAGATGAAACCAACTTGGAGTGGATAAATAAAATGTGGTATATACATACAATGGGATATTATTCAGGCATAAAAAGAAATGAAGTTCTAATACATGTGACAACATGGATAAACCATGAAGACATCATGTTGAGTGTAATAAACCAAACACAAAAGAATAAAACTTGTATGATCGGATGTATATGAAATAATTAAAATATGGACATTCATAGAGTCAGAAACTAGAACACAGGTTACTAGGGGTCGGAGTTGGGGTAGGGAATGAGGCGTTAATGCTTAATTTGTAAAGAGTGTCTGTTTGGTATGATGGAAATGTTTTGGCAATGGATAGATGGATGGATAGTGGTGATGGTAGCCTAACACTGAATGTAATTAACACCATTGAATTGTATACTTGAAAGAGGTTAAGGCAGGGGGTGGTTTATATTGTATATCTGTTTCCAGAATAAAACTTTTTAAAAACTCATAAAACTGCACAACACAAAGAGTGAACCCTAACCCAATGTAAACTATGACCTATAATTAACAGTGTAATTATAATAACATCGTTTCACTAATTTTAACAAAGGGACCACACTACTGCCATATTCATTATAGAGGAAAATGTGAATGTGAGGTGGGGAGGTTTAGGAACTCTGTGCCTTTTGCAGGATTTTCCTGTAAATGTACAACTGTGCAATTTAAAATAATAATAATAAAATTATTATTATTATTACCACCAGATAATACGGTCATTGTGAAAATTCCCACTTCACTGAGCCAGTTTTTCAGATGGTACTTCACATGCAGATTGGATATAGCCACAATTAAAACACAAGTTGTCCAAAAGCTGAGAGCTGGAATGTAAATGAATCCAATGTTAAATGTGCATAAGCAGCAAGGAGATGGGAAGCGAATGCGTAATCCATTATCAAGGAAGACTTCTTAGTCATCTTCTAGTCTGAAATCAAGGAAGCTTAGCATAAGCTAAGATTTAAGTTAAGCATAAAGTTAAGATGTAACTAGATTTGACTCTCTAATTTAACTGTTTATCCTTAGATAAATTGCGTACCTTCCCTATCTCCAGTTTCCTTCTCTGTAAAATTGGAGGTAATAATACACCTACCCTGCAAGGTTATTGTCATGGTTAAATAAAATAATTAATGTGAAAGACCCTTGTACAGTATCTGGTAAAGCCTCTTCTTTGGCAAAGGATGGAAGCTACAAAAGCCCCACGTTAGTTTGCTTCTGAGAGTGACAAGTTTAAGTTTCAATTTCTTATATAAATCAAGCATGTAGTGCCAGCTAAGCAAAGCCTCCTGATGGCGAGTCCACCCTACTCCCCTCTCGCTCAATAATCTTCAATTAGACAAGTAATGTGTATTCTGTATAGACAAGGCCGAAAACATAGATAAGCAAAAACAAGAAAACAGGTATCATAAATAATTCCACCCATAAGAGTATTACTCACCATTAACATTTCAGCGTACAACCTTCCATGCACTTGTCTGCTTTTGTTTGCATTATTAAATTAAGTTATTATATCTATGTTCTTTATTCTTCATCTCCAGCTAATATGTCAAGAACACATTTCCTCACAGAGAAATTATTTCGACATCATCACTTTCAGTAGCTGCAATCAGCTTCATGGATGTCCCTCACCTTTTCTATTCTTTTCTGCACCCCTTACTGGATAGACAGTGGCCATTCCAGCACCTGCTTTGGTTTATTGGGTGAGCTACAGGGGTCAATACCAGAGGAAAAAGCAAGATCCTCTTTAAATTGTGTGCTTCAATACATGTCGGTAATTACAAGAATACATGGATACCAACCCAGTTCATTTCAAATCTCAAACAAGGCCAGCAGCTGTTCGATATGCTTTTTTAAGCAGAGTTTATTTCTAGAACTTGGGAGGAATGTGAGATATTTTAGAAGGATTTTATTTTAGAAGTCCTGCACATCTCTGCCTTCTCAGAGCTTTTATATATATGTGTGTATGTATATACATACATACACACATATATATGCCACACATATACAGACACAGCATATACATATAAAACACACATTATAAAATATATTGCACTGAGTATGTAAATATTATTTGGGAAGAAGGAACGGGGCTATTTTATTCCTCTGTCGATAACACGAACACTGTTAAACTCAAGCTCAGCCACCTTCAGTGAATAATTTGGATTTTCTGGGAAGAAACCCAGTTTTGGAAACGCAAGTCCAAAAGTTCAAAATACCCATAAAAAGAATTTTGCTTTTCCCTAAATTCACCTGTGGAACACTGCCAGCATACACTGTGATTAGGTTAGCCCCATTCACCTGTGCTGTAGGAGGAGACCCCTACCCCTTACCCCTCCCCACCCCACAATGACTAAGGTAATGAATAGACTCCCACAAGCCGCCCAGAAAAGCCAGCTTCCACCATTCCATTCGAACGACAGATTCCATCTTTGCCTTAGTACTCTTTCTCAAGATTACAATTTCTCATGGTGAGGGTCTGTGCCGTGCACTCAGCAGAGAGAAAAGACAGGTAACACCCAGAGGTGAGTGAGCCTCACTGGAGCCTAACAGAGGGACGAGGGAGGCAGCAGAAGCCAGGAGCTGGCCAGCTCTGGCGCTCACCAGACTTTATTCCAGAACCTTCTTTCTGCCAGATAAAAGACTCAATAATGGAAAGCTAAAAAGAATCTTTGAAAATGCTTTTGCCATATTAAACATATTTGAACTAAAAGGTGGAATTATTTTCAGAATTCTACCTCTTAGACCAGAAAGGTTAAGGCTGGACTACAGATTCCCACAGAGATGAAAATGAACAATCAGTGAATTGCACAGTATGTTTCCTGCATTATTAGCGATCCTTAGGAGTGGGAGACGGTGGAGGGGGGCACCAACAGGTCCTAATTCACCAAGGAACACACTGTTCATAACACCATGCATTGCTTTCTCCAGACCGAGAGGCCCGGGTGAGTGCTAACAAGCTGAGATAACAGGCTAATTTGATGTGTAGGATTAATATGTTAATTTAATGCTCTCCTGTTTGGTTAAGTGGTTTGCATTTATATATTTCTAAGCTTAGCATCCAAAATGCCTTTACATCAGGGACCATTAGTCCTCCCTAACCACCTCTCCCCCATTCTCCCAAGTGACAGACCCCATTTGGCATGTCAGCCTCCTCACATGGACAAGGCACGCTCACCCCTGACTCCAGGCCTGTGTGTGCGCCCTCCTCCAGAGTTCCCTTCTCTGCTGACCTACCCAAATCCTCTTCTTAACTCTGACTCTTACTCAAGCTCCAGCTCTTCAAACAAAGCATTCTCAAATGTTTAGCTCACGCTGACCACCATCCCTCCTAAGCACCAGCAGCCTCTACCACTCGTTCTGGTCACTCTGCATGTAACACCTTACATTCATCCTCAACTGGTTTGCACACATCTTGCCTCTCCAACAAGATCACAAGCTCCAGGGCACAGAGACGACAGCTCCCGGCTCTCTTCTCTTGCTGTTAGCACCCTGCCATGGAGACATAAGCATCCTTCAACCTCACCTTACTTAGAACAACCCCACTGACCATCCATCCTTGAAACACACTCTTCTCCTGTTTCTGAGAAATCACTCTATAGATTTTCCTTCTACTGCTTGGCCCCTCCTCCTTCACCCAACTTCTAAATGTTGTCCCCCAGGTTCTGTCCTGGGCCCTCTTCTCTTCCTTTTCTGCACTCTCTCTCTCCAGAAGGCCACAAAATTCCCATGGTTCCAAAATATCATCTACATGGCCCTAAGTTTCTATCTCCAGAATGGATCTTTCTTCTGAGTAATGGCTGGGGAGACAAGGTTAATCAGTCTTTAATGATGTTTATGAAAACAAGTTCATTTTTATATAGCTCTCTCAGCTCTTCATAAAGAAAAGCTCTCACTCCATGACTTTATTGCCTTTCTAATCCAAAGCAGCCACCTCAAAAATGATCATCCTGATAGGCCATGCAAGATATCTTCATTCTACCCACACTGATGGAAGGGTAGGTGCACCATATGCACTGAGGCACTGGAGGAGGATGCATATCAAGGAATTAGGAGGGAGAGACCATGTCTCATTCAACTTAGTATTCTCCAGTGCTCTGAAAAGTATATCCCATGTAGGGCACTGAGAATTTTTTCCCTAAATGAATTAAATAAGAAATGAAGTGCACAGATTTATTATGTCTAAGTGGGCTCAGTTGAGGAAGATTTTAGGTACAGGGGCTCCAGTCTGGGAAAAAATGGCTTATCTACAATAAGCACTGTATCTTTTGAAATGAAACAAAGGGATAGAGGAATAGATGACTACATGTCATTGCCAAACAACACCTCTCCTCAGACAAGTCTGCTGTGTGATGCCTCACAGCATGAGTTCGGGCTGTGATCACTGTCTCCTAACGAAAAGGTTTTCTAATCAGGCCAACTGACATATACATCTTATCAACTGGTGAGTTATGACTCCACAGAACAACATAACCATTGGTTGGATTATGTTGATCATTTTATATTCTTTTAAATTGTTCTCTCAAACTCATTGAACTTCTCTTTCTTTATCTTCAAAATCAAACTGATTGATGTAGCCAATAAACTGAAGGGACATCACCACAGAGCCAAGGTCTTGACACATCAGAGCATCAAATCTCTCACAGGTTCATTAGGCAGACCCTCTCAGATTTTCACTAGAGGCAAATTTCCTCAGTTAAGTCTATAAATAGAAAGTTTATTGCTTCAGAGAGGATATAAATCAGCTCAGCAGGACACTCTTGGGGCAAAGAAGAGAGGACAAGGGCTGGAGGAGAAGAACATACCTAAATTATTCAGTGAAATAGAAATGAAGGTATGGGTGGGCGAACTCCTTGAGATGTAGCTTCTCCTTTGTGTAGGATTAACTGACAAGCAGCCCGAAGGTGTCTTCCTTCAAAGGCAAGATCCAAGCAAGCACTGGCAGGAAGTAGTGTCACTCTACTGATGTTTGAAAATGTTTCCACTTATTAAAACATTTCTATGCAGAACACAAATTCTGGCTCCCCTGGAGAGTATGTGCAGAGAGAAAGAGTGTGTTGCTTCGGCAGTAACTCCTCTATATCCACCTACGGCTTTGTGCCTCAGTGAGTCACAACCAATAATCCCCCCTCTCATAAAGCAGCAGGGCACCAGGAAGGCTAATTCCTCCCTACCCCTTTCTTTCCTAAACAAATTTTGTGCACTGAGCATGAAAATAGCATTTTGCTCATCACTAGATCAATTAATATCTACTCTGCTGCAAAATAAAAATATCTCCCAGTACAATGCTCAATAATCTCAACTTCAATAAGTTTTTCCAGTATTCGAGCTATATTCTTCAAGCTGCTGCATAAGCTTATTACTTTTTGTAATGCTTCAGTGAAGTCAAAAAATATCATTCATTTGTTCATTCACTCAACAAATACTACAAGCTTACTCTGTGCAAGGCATTGGGATAAGAGTCAAGCATACAGAATCTCCGATGCCATGAAGCTTACAATTCAGTGAGGGACATGAGGATTAAATAAGTTATCATATAAAAATATTTCATTGCAACTGTGATAAGTACAACAGAAGAGAACATGTACAGAGTGCCTGAAATGAATTATTAAATGGGACCTGCTTGAGTCGGAAGGGTCAGCAAAGAGTTCCCCAATAAGGTATCATCTAAGCTGAAATATGAAGAATGAGTAGTGTGGAAAGTGAGGGATCAGAGAAGGAGCATCCAGGAGATGGAAGAGCCTTGCAGAGGGGCTGAGGCTGGAGAGGCCAGGTGTGTAAGGAACAGAAAGGAGAGCAGTGTGGCTAAAGTCCTGAGCATGAGGGGGAGGGCAAGAGGAGCACGGAGAGGTAGCAAGATCAAAACCAGACAGGGCCTCATAGGTCATCTTAGACATTGTGGGCTTGTTCCTAAGAAAATGGGAGGTCTCCATAGGATTTTAAGAAGGATAGCAATATGGTGGGCTTTTATTGAGAAACAAAACTCAGCACTGCAAGGAAAATTAACTGAAAAGGGCAAAAGTGGAGGTAGGGAGACTAAGTTAGAAGCTATTTTGGTAGGTCAGGCAAGAAATCAGAACAACCTGGATTAAGATGATTACGGTAAAAAGCAAAACCACCAAAAAAGATTAAGATCTACTTAGAAGGTAGAATGTACAGTACATATAGGTAAATCTGAGGGAGAGGGAGGTACAAATGATTTTGCTTGAGGAACTGCATAGGCAGTGGTGCCATCTGCAGAAATACAGTGCCAGAGGGAGAAGAACAAGTTGAAATTATTGGGGGTTGGGGACACATGAGTTCAGTAATACACATGGTAAGTCTGAGATACGTGTGACATACTCAAGTTCAAGGGCCAGCTGGATATATGAGGTGCCTCACCATTAGTGAAGATGGTTCTAAATCATAGCTCAGTCAAGCACTATACGTTCTTTCAATGTTTTCTAGAAAAGAGTTATGTTCTAGAACTTCACTGTTCAAAATGGCAGCTACTAGTCACATGGGGCTTTAAATTAATTAAAATTAAATAAATTAAAAACTCAGCTCCTCAGTGGCACTAGCCACTTTCAAGTATGTTAGCGCAAGGGACATTTCCATGGTTGCAGATGGTTCTATCGGACAGCCCCGTATAGAACATTGGAGCTTCCTATTTACAACACGCAGCTCTGAATGGTCTCCTGCTGAGTGTTCATCTGCCGGCCTGCCAACACCGAGAAATAGACTCCCGCTGTATTCTGAGCCTCAGACCAGGCCCTGAGGACATGAAGAAGGCAAAAAAAGAAGGAATGATAATCCTTGCTATTCAGATATCTTTCAATCTACATCAAATAACAGATACAGGATAATGCCATGGAGAGAGGGTGTGAGGGGAACGAGGAGTGAGCGCATGCTGTGAAAATACTATCTGCTAAACTGGAGAGACCAAGCCAGACAAAATTAGATTCCAAAGAGGACGTAAGTCTTTATTTGGATCTTGAAGAAAGACTGGGAAATAGATTCATGAAAAAAGAGGGAAGGAGGGAGCCCAAGTGAGGAAACAGTTTAATTCAAAAACTCAAGAAATTGTCTGTATTTGGAATACCAGCCATGATTTTTCTGAAAGAAAACAGATTCTGTGCTGAACTGTGTAAGAAACAAGGTAATGGAGGAAGATTCCTTGGGGAGGATAAGTAGACGAAGAACTGAAGAATCAGCCCAATTTAGAAGCATTAATTGTGTACTGACTTAACATCGAGGATAGCTCAAACAATGGGGATACAGATAGTAGTGGGATTCTGACCTTGTTGTACTCAAGGAATTCATAGCCAAAACAGCCATGATCAGTAACTGCCAGGCTTCCAAGAGAAAAGGCAGGTGGTAAAAACAGATTTTACAATATGTTCTTGCTCAATAAATATTTAAACTGAGCACCATAATTGCAACTTATAAGACATATACTTTCACAAAAATGCTAATTCAAAAATTTCTATTCACCTAGGTGTCTGAATGAGGATGGAAAGTCAAATGAGGTAACTAACCATCTAAGGGACAACCTGGAGTAAGCTCTGCTGGGGCACAGCAGATGTTCAAGGGCTTCTCCCTGTAAGTTGCTGCCTGTCTCCTGATTTTTAACCAAAATTAACCAGTCATAGGATACAGCACAGTTTGAACTACTCTAACATTTTAAATTTTTAAAATTTATTAATAGTGTAAGCCAGGCTCAAACACCGAAGAGGTGCTGCTTAACATTACGTTTAAGGTTAATGTAAGACCCTTCAAGAAAAAAATATGGAAATATGTTACATATAAGGCTTGACACTGGGCTGACAAGAAACTGGCTTTCCTGGGTTTTCAAGCTTTGGGGAAGAGTTCTCAGATTTGAGGATGAAGATTAAAACTTTTATGATACCACCTTTTATGGGTCACCTGTGTGTTACATAGTCATGGTTTAGAATTCACTGACTTTTTTTCCTGCTGATTGTAAATTACAACTGAATAAACTATTTATCTTTAAACACTAATGAGCATATTTAAATTCCTTCAGATGCATTAGTTTGCTACATGCTTTGTATCAGACTTTATGGAAATAACTGTCTACTTGTACTGGTGACCGTACATACAGAAACACAAACTATATTCTATTTTCATGTTCTGTTGTATTTATTTTTTTATGTATTTGCTTTAGTTGCTTGTACTGGGTGGAAAGTCAAGTTAATCATTCTCCAGTAAATCTCTTGTGTTTAACTGCCTGCCATGAACACTGATACCAGCATATTCTACTTTTGTCAGGGTTAGCAAAACATCACTGCATTTTCAGAACGTATGATTTCCTACAAGATTTTAGCATGTCATATACAATATTTACATGATAAAACATTTGCTATAACAAATACTTTAAATCACTTGAAAAATGTATATAAGGTAAAGTGTTTAGTTTTCAAAAAGATTTTCCTATAGAGTTGGAATGCATCATAAACCCTTACCTGTTTTATATGCTACCATATACAGCACCTATCAAATAAGCAAAGATGAAAAATACCACTACTACTCAGTATTGGCAAGGGCATTCTCATGCCCTGTTTTACACAGCAAAGCCGTGTGCATGGTGAGCCATAAAAAAGAATAGCCTTCAACCTGGAAATTCATGCTGCTCAGAATATTCATCTTACTACTCCTGACAGTTGCAAAAAAATTGGGAAGAATATGGTTGTTAATAGAAGACTAATTAAATAAATTATGGCATATGCACTTAATGGCATTCGATGTAGCTTTTAAGAAGGGTGGTTAGAAATGGATTCAGGGACACAGAAAGATGGTCCCAATACAACCATTTCTCTAGATATGCATGTGTGTGCATGCATGTATGTGCAGATGTACGTGTGTGTGTATATACAGAAAAAATTTAGAAGAACAGGTGTTGGTGGTTTCTGTTGAGGAAGTATTTTTTTCTTTTCCTTTTTTCTTGCTAAATTTTCTAATTTTTATATAATAAACATTAATTTTCTATTTAAAGTATCTTATAATTAAATTTTATAATTAAAATGTTTTTTATATAATTAAAACATTTATTTTAAAAACATTAATGGATACAAGAGCCTCTTTCCTAGCAATCCTGCCTCTGAGCACATGGGTCCTTGTACCATTCCGCCAGGAATGGCTCAGGCACAAGCTAATCTAACAACTGTCATGCTTCCTAAACCAAGCCCCCCCCAGCTGAGGTGCCCCCTACCATATAAGCAAGGATCCTGCTCACCAAGATGTCCCGGACACACGGGGTCTCCACCAGCTTCCGGACTCCATTTTCCACAGTGACTCCCAGCCAGTTGAGAGCTGCCCAGCACCAAAGGTAGTTGTGCCCGCCATGCCAGTAGCTCACAAATGCAAACGTCATTGCTGTGGAGAACAGTGTCCCCAGCAGGCCATGCTGGGACCCTCCCACTGGAATGTACACATACCTGGAGAAAGAAGAGGCTGTTAGGAGCCATGCAAAGGGCTGCTTCTGCAACTCTGCCTGCTCCCCCCGGGCTTGTTTCTTCTGTAAGATGTTGTTATTCACAGGGGGCAGATCCCTCCTTACTTCCAGAAGGCAATAGACCACTCATTGAGTTCTCCATCACACAAGGAGTTGGCAAACACACAAGCCTGAGCTCTGTGGGGCTTTCGGGTAAACGAACACACAGGATAAAGAGTGCTTATTAATAGAGCAAAATAGCACTTACAAGAGGCAGGGTGAGGAGTAATGAATTTAGAATTTCTAAAAGGGATGTGCCTATCCCTGGAAGCCCAATCACAGGCTGCAGTTAGGCTTCTGGCTACCTGAGGATACCAACCTTCAAGGTAGTTACGTACTTTACAACTCAAACCATTAAGTTTACATTAAAGCCACTATTCAAGCCCAATTGCTGGAATCAGGCCCCTAAACTGTAGGATCTGGACACAGAAGAGGGGTGCCAAGTCTGGTTCCCCCAGCTTTCTAGGCAAGCTTCCCAGAAGCAGCAGCAAATTCACAAGTGAACATCTCTGTGCTCACAGAGCAGCCAAATTACCACCCAAAATGCATGGCCATCCCCTGAGCATGCGTGCCACTGCTGAGATAGCTGCCTGAGTACAAATATGTAGGACAATGTTCTTCACTTGGTTTTTTTGCAGTAGATTTGGACAAAACTCATACTTTGGTCATTAGGACCTGGAGAGCTAGGAACACAACCTCTTTGCAATAGCCATTGTTTAGTGGCCTTTGTTTACTGTTGGTCAGTGTTTCTTCATCTACCTTCTCTAGGAAGGAAACAGAAAGAGTCATTTCCTAAACACCCAATTTGTTCCAGGAACGGCACTAGATGCTTTATATGTATTGTTTCGTTTGATTCGCTGAAGCATCATATGGCTTATACTTGGTTCATACCTGCTGTCCTAACATCCCAACCATTTGTCCTGTATATAGAACTTTCATTTTTTGGGAAAACTTATATTATAAAAGTAGTTCTTGAATTGAACAATTTTATGGGTAAACCCCCAAATAAAAATAACCTATCGGTCAATAAAAAATATTTCAAAAGAATATATAATTGTTGCTATCTTTAAATATCCCTCTTCACTGTCAAACATGTTCCAGCTTAGTTGATAAGCTATATGATCACCCTAGATAGCCCCATTTTATGGATGAGAAAACAGACTGAGAAGTTAACTGGTCCAAGGTATACGGCTAGGTAGGGGTAAAGCCAGAATGTGAAACCATATTTATTAGCAACAACTAATGTTTTCTATTACAGTTGGGTTTTTTTCAAAGTCCTCTATTACACCCCAATCTGAAACAAACCAGAAGGAATGTGAAAATGTAGTCTATTCAGAAATAAGTAAAGCAAAGTAAATAGACTTTTTCCTGTGCAAAAGAAAGATCTTGATAATCCAATGGGCAAATATGTATCAAGCACTCACTACAGACTAAGGGATCCTCAATTTGCCTTCAAATGTTTCTTTAGGCCTGCAGGCTCTCCTGGCCTTATGGGACATGCAGAGGCATAAGACATTGTTCCGACCATAAGGACGAGCATATCTGGTCATGCAACAACTGCAAGCAAAGTTTCATCATCACCCTACATGATACGGCAGAGAGGAGAGCTTTAAGAGTGTGGAGGAGACGGTATGAGTGAAGGCAAGTGGGACACGGAAGGCTTCAAGGCAAAGATCCCCACCTTGGCCAGGCCTAGAGGATGAGCTTTGCTTGGAAGAAAAGGGTGAAGGGTGGGTGCTTCCTGTGAGGGCTGCACCACGGACACCAGTGGGACTGGGTAATGAATGAGCCAGGAAAGTCGGACAGTTCTGCTATAAATGCATAATTAATGTTCTGCTGCTCCCTAGAGGCTGCTTGGTTATTGGCGTAGGATACTATACCAATAGCAGAGGCAAGAAACTCAGCCCCTATTCTCTGCTACCTCCTACTTGCATGGAGGTAACTGGTGCCCCCATCATGGTGCCCCCTGAGGCTTCCCTTTACTTTATGCAATTAGTGATGTGTGTAACAGGGTCATGTGTAAATTTAAAAATGGAATGATGCCTCTGCATGTCCCATAAGGTCAGTTTCAAAAGTATTAGGTATTAGGAATGGCTGCTACTTAAAGAAAGTTTGCAAGTGAGCTTTTTGCAAAACAAGTTATCTAATACTCTCATCACCCAACATAACTGTTTCATATCGATATTTTTATTATACCTCACTATATAAAAGCGACTTGCACTGTAAATATCAGAAAACCCAGTGGAGAATTTAAAATTCATCATTTCACATAGTCTCGTCAGCTACACCAAAGGTACTCAATATTGGATTAAACTCTCAAAAGGACATGTTTCCAAGCCTGTGACAGGAAGCATCTAGCACCATAATTACATGCACAGCTATTTTAGGCGTCTCCTGGCACTGTGGCTTTGTTACTTTGCCTTCGAAATGACAGCTGACAAAATCTGAGAATTCCTTTTATTCCAGAAATTCATATATGGAAAGTCTCCAAGGACATGTGGCTGCTTGTTTCAAACCAGAAGAGGGTAATGGTTTCCAGCCTGGAAACAAAATCCTTTTTCCAATCTTAATTTCTAGAAGGCAGGAGGTATGACAAGAAGGAGAGCGAACAGGTTATTTTCTCTAACAAAATCTACCAGTCTTATTTCAGTTTCATGATTAATAAAAACAGGGACAGATCTCTTTTATAAAAATCAATAGTATGATTCCACTTACTGTGATCCACTGCACAGTAAAATTGATTTCCTGAAGGAAAAAAGCACACAGCACCACCTTCTCAGCAAAGCAAAAATGAACAGATTTCTTGGCAGAGACTATATGAGTTTGAGTCTGCATAAAGCTCACCCCTGCCTGGCTGGTTTCACGTGGTCACTGCTTGGAGAGATGCTGCTTGAGGAGATAAAGCTGCCATCTACAGCCTCCTTCTTCATTTACAAGCATCTCACAAAATCAACACAACATAGCAAACCCCCACTCAGGAGAAGATACCTGTACAGAGTGTAGATGGCATTAATATCATCTACCCTTCACTGAGTGTCCATGTGCCAGGTGCTTTATGTATATTGCTTCTAATCATTAAAAACAACACTGAAAGTTAATTATGACCAGGCCTTTACAGAAGAGAGATGGGATGAGATACTGGAACTTTCTGGTTTCAGAATTTGTTCTATGACAATACTGACCACAATGGGAGCATTTCTTGCTGAGGCAGTCCTATTTAACCAAATCTTCAAAAAGCAGTCTCCACAGAAACATCTACCAGCATTTTAATAATTTAAGAAACGTCCTTTCTAGGAAAGGAATCTTGCTCAAAGAACACTGCTCAATATTTACAAAAGAGTTAATGAACTCTTTGTATGTGAGGGAACAGAACAAATCTATGTCCCTCATACCCACTATGAAAAACAACTCAAGAATATGCCTTACAGTTGGGGATGGGGGTGGTCAGAATCCATGTGGTAAACACATTTCTTAAAATCAAAGCATCTTCTTTTCCCAAGGACCTACACAATAGCTCGCTAGTTTGCTACATTATCTCCAAACTCTCTGCCATAGACGAAACCCAGGCCCCCATAAGGCAAAAGGATAAGGCACCAAAGAGACTGACAGGCTTCCTTTTTACTTTCCCACAGATGGAGTCATCTCCATGCGTTTGTGGCTTCCCAGTCTTAAATCACCCACTGTGTGGCAAGGCTAGGGCAGGCACCTGCTGACATCCCATTCTGACTCTGCCTTATCCAGTCCCACTAGCTCCCTTGACAAATTCTAAAATCCTGAACTAAAGGGACTTTCACAGTTCCAAGCCTTTGGTCATACCATTTGCACATCTAGAAAACACTCTTTCATTCCTTCTGATTTCTTGAATCTTACTCCGTTTGCAAAAGTCAGTTGATTTTCTACCTCTTTCAGGAAGTGTCTTGTGAATATTTCAACTTGCTATTTTAACCCAGAGACCTACTATCCATACCACTGATTGAACTATTAACAAAAAAACAAAAACAAAAACAAACAAAAAAAACACAACAAAAAACCATGTTTTTTATTATGGTCAATATTTCAATTAAATTATAACTCTTTCAGGAAGTACCAAATATGTGATGTGTGTGTATTTATTATGTAACTATAGTCAACAGTATTTATAAACCTAACAACATAATTTTCATTTTTTGTTCACAGCCTCCAATAACTTTTAAACATGAGATAAACTGTCACCCATATCAGAGATCCCATATGAGGAATTAGGAACTAAGGTACGAAAGACTCTGGAAAACACCCATTTCCAAAAAATAGACTACTGAAGGGCCCTGAAATCTCTCCACACTTTGGAATCCTACTTCTCCTAATAAGTCAAAATCATGTGGCATCACACCTCTACCACTACCTCAACCCCAAGAAATTTACCCCTAAAAGTAAAATTTCTAGCTCTTTAAAGACTCGAGCCTTTAGTGGCTGGCAAGAACAAGACTTCCGGTCTGCATTACATTGATGGTGAGGGGGGCCTCAAATTGACTCCACTGTGCTCAGACTTCTCTGCAGCCCTGGCTGCATGTTCCTAAATGCGGTTTTCAGGGGCCTTGTCCAACCCTGGCTCCAGCTTTGGCCTTGGCCCTCCTGTTAGTTCTCTTTGTCAGGGCCCGATGATGACCCTCCAGTCAAATCCCCATTCTCTAGATGAAGGACAAAGGTGTTTAGCTCTCACAAGGGAAGCTATAGATATAAAGAGGTTTTAAAAGGAAGAGGCACACAGAAAATATGAAGTAATTAAATTTACTTCTATCTTTCTATCCAGTACAGACCAAAATGAAATTTTCATAAGTAAAAACCAGCAGCTGGTTATTGAGCAACTATAGACATTATCGCCTCCTGAAGGCTATGAGGAATCTGCTTTCAGAGTAGAGAGCATGTATTAAGCTGGGCTAATTCCTAACTCCTTTACCAAAAGATCTGGATTAAATTTCATATAAAACTCTGAAAAATTACCTATTAAAAATCCTATGTCCTACTTGGCAAACAGAACATTGTGGAATTTATAAAATAGAAATTAAACTCAAGCTATATTTAGCCCACATTTAACTTCTAGTTCATGCGATTAGATGCCAACATTTAAAAAATAATCTTTCTTTTCACTCCACAAAGCTGGTAGTTCAGTGGGTTGAAATACTATGCTAATGAATTCAAGTCTAAAGCTTCCATTCTAGAGAGATTCTAGCCTCCTTTCATAGATCAAAACGCCAACCTCTAGCTCCCCAAAAGCTCCCTTTTCCTCATGGGGTGGGGAGAGCTGAAAGAGTACAAATGGTTCAGCCCAACCATCTTCCCCATGAGAAAACAGTCCGATCAGCGACAATAGCAAAGCACAGAACAAGAGGGAGGGCAACACACGAGATCTGGAAGATGTGGCTTTGGGTCCTGCTCTGCCACTTATCGATTACTGTAACCCTGAGCTTGTCACTTAAGCCTGTTCAGCTTAAGTATATACATTGAGTATATGCTGGAGGTACTAAAACCTGCTTTGAATATGAGTTGCTGTTAAGATGAGATGAGATAATACCTGTGTAAGAAGTCTGGAAAAAGTAACACTATATAAATGGAAGGATGCATACATACTAATGGGTCAGCAGCAGCACTTTTGCATTCAACAGAAAAAATGCCATTCCTGTATCTTTCATAAACATTTGAAGGCATCAAGCATTCTGGCCTGCTGGCTCAGAGATGTTTTTTACTTGAAACTCCTAGCTTTAAATATGCCATCATCACTTTCAGGTCACTTAGCTAGTGCTGAGGCCAAAACTATGGATTCGAGACCCACTTAGGTCATTGGCTATGCTTTCTTTCAAGAAGATGGATAAACTCTCCAAACATGCGGCATTGCCTACAGAGGGGTCTATAGACGGTTTGTGGGTGAAGTGCTCCCTACCACAACTTGGTCCGTCACCACTGTTTCACGATCAAATGAGTGTCACCCTTCCACTCAGGGCCCCCCTTATCTACCAAGTACACAAGTCACCCGGCCAACTCCTTTCCTGATAACAGGGGACTGCTATATGGGTGGGACCCAAAGAAAGTCCTTATACAGGTTGATTCACTAAATTAGTTGTAAGCAGCCTAGTGATGCTCCAGAAGGTCATGTACCCAGTGATACATAAGATATGTGAGTCTTTGTGAGATTATAACCTCCATACTACAAAACTGCAATAAAACAAAAACAAAAACTCTGTAAGATGCCATGCTTCAAAATTAGTCTTCAGTCACAAATGGGAGTATGGGGAGGCAGAGGGAGGGATAAACACCATGCAGAGGTATGCTCTATTTTCCTCCATGGGGTTTCTAGCCCATCTCCTTCTGCTTGAGAGCACACTGAAACCTCAGCAATCCCCAGGGCTCCCAGGCCCATGTCTATTTTGAGTTACAAACAAACACCATATAAAAAAGATTCTTTGGAGGTTTGAGCAAAGTGTGGGGAAGGGGGGGAGCTCATACTCTTTGGTGCTGTGGAGCTGAGTCTAATCACTAATAAAAAGGTCCTCATAGCCTCAGTTTAATAACCACTAACATTTCCTGGCTGCCTGCTTGTCTTCCCACGTCCCTCCCAAGGGGATGCTAAAAGCATTATCTGTAAGCACCCCTAAGCCTGATAAGGGGGAGTATATGAAAAGACAGAAGTAAAGAGCCAAACCCAGATGTACGTATGATGCAGGTATGATACGGTTTCCTGCCTCAGAGTCAGAGGGAGAGGAAAAATCCTATCCTTCCCTGCTCCTAACACATTTCCCAACCCTCACTCCCTCAGCAGATCCCAAACCCAGGAATGAAAATTAACAATGATTCTGGACACGTGCATCTTCTTATTAGCAATTGTACTGTTTGTTTCTCCCAGATGCTCCCTTTCAATCTCTGCCTCTCACATCTTTTTCAAGACCACCACTGCTGGTCCTAATTCTAACTCATGTATCACGGCTGTTAAGAAAATGTTCACTATAAAATGAACTTGTACAATTTAAAGTGTTGTGCTGGCACAACACCTTGGGGTCTCTGGAAGAAAGTATTCTGAAGAAAAGTGCAATAAAGAAATACCTAACTGATTATTGAAGCAATTCATTTTCTACCCAGGTTTATGGCATAATGATTTTGAGGCAGCCATGCTGGCTCGGGCCCCACAGAGGCAGGGCCTCAAGGTTCCCATGGCAACACAGTATATCCAACATTAAAGTCCAGTCGGTTGGTCAGTCAGAAAAACAAAGATAAACAGTTGAGGTGTGTAACAGAGAGGAAAAGCAGCAGCAAGTACTTTGTCCTCAGGAAGCACCTAGTCTGATGATGGTAGCCAAGTCCTTACTCTCAGGGGGTTCCACCTACAGTGGACCCCCATTACATTATGGCCTACATCAAAACCTACCCACCTGGCTTTTTCAAAGTCACGCTCCAGTTGGTTCCCTCTTATGTCACCAACTCTATCTTGTGAGTCTCCAAACAGATTCTCCACTCTAGTCAACCAACTCTTCCCTTATTCCTGCACACCATCTGGGTTCCACAATCTTGCCACCCCATTGCCCAATCACTGATGGCCCCTGGGTGTCTTTTCAGCTATTTGATCTCTCAAAACTCGTTCAAAATTCACTTCGGGGGCCCTTTGGCTCTTCACCTCTCCAGGATTCATGCATTCATCTCAGCTTGAGCTGTTTCTTTGGACTTGTTGATCTGCCGCACTTTAATATTCCTGAGCTACTACCTCATCAGGTCTGCAGGTATGGACAGTTGCCTGCCTCACAGTCAGGGTACGGAATAAAGAATTGTAACATTTTCCTTTTTTATTTCCTCCAGAGTCTGAATTCAGGGGGTGCTTGATAAATCCTGATCAACTTCTTTCTTTTCTTGTTCTTTTCCTCATCTTCCCATTTCCCTCATTCACTTCCTTTTCCCTTCCTCTTTTCTTTGACTGTCCCTCTCTGTAAATAAAAAATGATTCTCCAGCTAGAAAGCGTGGCTTCATAAGTAAATGTCACTGCTCACGTCTGCCACCTCAATGTTCTTCTCCAAGGTGCTGTGGGAGTTGGAGGGCAATATTTACAGAGTCAGACTACATCACAGATGCCAACAGGAGGGGCCCTGAGCAAAGGGGACAGCTGCTGGGTTGGATGTGTGCCAACTCCATCTTTCTGAGAAAGCTGCCAGAGCCACTCCCCCCCAAAAAAAACAAACCATGAGATTTAACAAAAAAAGAACAGAATTCAGCATTAAATGTTTTTAAAATTAAAACACCCAAGTTAGGAAATTAAGGATTTCTGATCTTAACCTTAAAGAGCCCGAAATCAAACCTTGCAAGTGTCTGTCAGTATTCGATGCATGTGAGGGCAGTGTGTTCATGAGTGTGGCTTTGACCCTTTACCGGATCACTTGGCTTAACTTTTCTGACAAAATCTCTTCCTGTGCCCTGGATGTCACTTTCAACTCCAGTGTGTGATTTGGTCACAAGAGGAACAGTGATGAGTCAGGACCAAAGTTGGAAATGAACATAAAAACACACACACAAATAAAAAGTGCCTTAGAGCACGGAGAAGGGTGGGGGTGGGGGTCGGTGAGCCGGCGTCACGGTATCAGTGGCGGTCACTTCTCAGAGCCCCGATTTACAACTGGGAACAGTTCAAGGGCTAGGAGAGAACTAGGGACCGAGGTCTCTATAATTTGGAATATTGGGGACATAAGTATAAATACTCTTGAAAAGTTAGGACAAATCACAGCAGTGTGATGTTTTCCTACAGGTTTCTATTAAAACAGAGAGAATGTCTTCTCTAATCAGTCTTCAGGAACCGGACCTTCTGAAATTAGTTTATGTTCCTGAGTTCCCCACTTTCCCCCACCTCTCTGTTCCCATGAAGTTAACTCTGATCTGTCAACAAACACGAAATGAATGAGGAGGGGGTTATTGGGAAGAAAGCTGTGGAGAATCTTGACTTGAGGTGACAAATCCTTTCCCAACAGCAAATTTCCATCCCCTAATTTGCAGCTTTGCCATTTCAGACATTCGCATTTCGGGATTTATTAGAGCAACAGCATGCTGTTAATGAAAATGCTCATCAGGGGTGGTGAGAGAGGGCTCAATGCCCAAAAGGAGAGAAAAGTAGGAATAAATGCCACGGGCAAAATATAGGCCCTTCTTTCAAAACACTGCCATTCCAGACTGTCTTCAGAAAGGGGGAAAAGAAAAAAAACAAACACTCAGACCCTGAAATGATTCTCAAAAAAAAAACAGACAAAACGAAATGGTGGCTGGTGGTGAAAATGAAGCTGCTCCCTCACGACCCTGAAATCACAACTCCGACAAATCAGCCTTGACAGAACTATTTTAACTGCCTCTCATTTATTATAATTATGATCCACCATCCCTATCAGAGACGATACCTTTTAAGGCTGTACTGGAAGGGTAAACTGATAATGCTTGAGTTTAGGCATGAATGAAAATAAATGTGTAGTAGCATCAAACACAACCGTGCCAGGGCAGCATTTACAGAAACAGAAAGAGAACATCGCCCCATGCCCGGGAAACACAAAGCCCTGGTAAACACTTTTCCCCTTAATGCAGTGAGAGCCGCCCGGATGCTGCCGCTTATTCAAAAATCCCATGGTAATTGAATGAACTCTTGAGTGCACATTAGAGATTAATATTTTAAGAGCTGGCATTTTACAGAGGCAGTCTAAGGATGACATTAAACGTGTGTCACAAAAAGCAGCATCTTCTGTAGATTAAAAATGCCATTACACAAGCAATAAAATCATAAGAAATGCAAAGATGTCAGCCCTAGAACTGGACATTAATGTGGTGATCCAGGCTAGAAAACAGCCCCTTCCGAAGGGTCCAGGAAAGAAGCAGAGCATACTGATGGCACTGATGGCATTCTGCTTGGTCCTTAGGCTCCCTCTCAAGTGAGGTCAAGATGAGGAAAGAAGTTTGATGGGCTGGTGAGCACTGAGTCTGATGTTTACCTTACCCTGAGAAAGCCAGAGAAAGAGGATGAGAGGTGATCGATTACTCACTGGCTACAGGTGGCTAACGTGGCTGTTGAGAGAAGCCAGGTTTTGAGTCTGGGGAAGCAGAAAGGCAGCTGGGATCCAAATGAAAGGTATTTCCACCTTTTCCCTCCCACACCATGGTCCCTCCTTCCAAGACTAAGGCAGGTGAAACAGCAGAGCCATTTCATGGAGGTCAAAGAGCAAAGACATTCCTTCCAAGCTCCTACAAGTCCTGCAAGACTGTGGGGCCTCACCTCCCCAGGCAACAGACACCAATGTAATCTAAGGCCCATGAGGCAGCGTGGCACGTCTGGGTCTCCAGCACCACCAGCTCTCCTGTCAGGAAAGGAAAGGGTGTGGAAGAAATGCGGCACACCCGGTTCACACACCCAAAGACAAGGTGGAAGACGGGGAGCAGCTGACTCTCCATCCTCCTTGCTTTAGGTGGCACCAATGAAACCACAACCACCAGGTGGTTTATTATGAGAACTCAGTAAACTGACCCTTTTTCAATTCTGTGGTCAAGGCTAGACCATAGGGAGTCTCCTTCAGAAGCATCCCTGTTCACCTAGAAATTGTCTCTGTAACCTCCTAGGAGAGGGGGCAGCAGCCCATGCTGCAAAGCCTGGGGGCACTAGGGTGCAACTGTGGGCCTTAAACACCTTCTTTTATGGAGCCAAGAAACAAGAACCATCCAGAAAGGTGATGTAACAGGGCAGATTTAGGGTGGGGAGCAACTAATCTACATTTCAGAGTTCAACTGTGGGGCCCAACATTCCAGCCCATCTGGTATCAACACTGACAATTTCCTGTGGTGTCATAGTCACGACAAGAGCCTGTGGGCCTCAAGTCTGGCCTGGAGGGCAGGGTCTTAAGCGACCCTCTCTGCGATGCCCGGTACCACAATTCTCAATCACTTCAGTCCACAGGGTTCCAGCTCCCCAGCAAGGAGTTGATTAGGAGAATGCAAATCTCTGAGCTACACCAGACATCAAGGGTGACTCCCAACTCACACTGGCAAAAATGTCTCTCCGGCCCATCCTCCCACATTACTCTCGGTAGGTTTGTCGCTTGTTCTCCTCTTCAGCTGTACCCTGAGCACATGGTCCCTCTGGCAGCTGCAGAAGGCTCAGTTTCTCTCCAGCATCTCCAGTGCTCTCAGGAACCCCCAGTTCCTCATTCCTGCTCAGTACCATGCCCAGCTCCTCTTTTGAAGGAAGGATACATCAGAGACTGCCGAGTCCTCAGGGCTGCACTGCTCTTTGGAAGAACCTGGTCCTTTGAGAGGGAGACACCTCTCAGCATACTACCCTGAGCAGGACACAGGACTAGGCAGAGGCCCAGGCCCTCCCCAGGGCTCTGTGTGAGTGCACACACTTCCCAGGAGTGAACTCTCGGGGCCATGCTCGGACTGGAGACCATCATTCTCTCTGGCAGTACTTGGGTAACATGTCTCTCTTTAAGGACACAGCCTTCCAGAAACCAAGCACATAGAACTCTAATGGTGACTCTGAGCATGCCTGCATAACCTGGTTTCACACAGCTATCCAGTGACTGGCCAATAGACTCAAACCAAGTGCCTTGTTTCCAAACCACGCTTGTGTACACTCACATTTGTGAAAGGAACATGTCTATAAGGAATACACTGAGTACCAGCCGTGTGCCAGGAACTGTGATAGACACGCAAATGATAAAAAGATGAGTAGAAACATCCCATGTATGCCTGGAGCAGACAGTCTAGAGGTAGAGTTAAACATCTAGAGGAACAGTTAAAAACTGCAAATCTAGGCAGAATGAAATAAAGGCAGCCTAGAGATAGAAACACGTGCTGGGGCTGCAGGGAGACAAGGGATTGCTTTTGATGGGTGGCCCTCAGTGAAGGAGTCATAGAGAAGGCAGCATCTGGGATAAAGAAGGAAGGAATGCATAGAGGAAGAGAAAGCTCTATTTTGTCTTTATTGGTTAGTTGACATCAATTTCAATTTAATCCTAAAATATTGACAAATTATCACCAAAGTCAATGTAGAAGAAAAAGATTATCATCGCCTCCCTGAACCTTTCAAGAAAAATGTGCTTAAAGTGTACAAATTAAGAACAAACAAAAAAAATGAGTAACCTTACATTTCACTTTAGAAAAAATCCAAATGGTAAGCTACAAAAGAAACATCTGGGCACATGATGCAGAAATGAAATGAACTGAGACTTCTTTAAGGGGGTCACCTGGGAACCCAGGGCACCCAGATGCCACATCTGGATGCTGACGATGCTGCCCCAGGAATGAGCCTGGCTCGGCAGGCAGGGTCCTGGGTGCAAGCCGGGCTCTGTCTCCACTTCTGCAACTCCAGCCAGCTGTGAGCCACACTGGGCCACAGTGTCCCCAGTCAGGGGCTCATTTGTAACCCACACCCATCTCACCTCATAAGATAGTGGATGATGGGCAAATAAGGCAAGGGAGATGATAAGGAATTGAAAAGTAGAGTAAAACAATTATTATTATACTAGTAGTATGTGAATAATAGTATGTTATGTGTACTGTTATCTGTAATAGTCAGGAAAGGGATTTCCATTAAATTAAATATTTTGCTCAATAAAGAGGAAAAAGAACAGATGCTTACTGTGAACCTGGCACTGTGCTAAACATTTTGCAGGTGTTAACTCAATTTTCTTAACTACTCGGAGTTTTTCCCCCCAGTTTACAGATGAGGAAAATAATGCTCAAAGATGTTATTTACTTCCCCAGATGAAGAACTGGGAGATTTGTTTCATGTTGCTTCAGAACCAGTACCAACTGATGAAAATTGTAGGGAAGCACATCCTCTTCCATCTAGGTTGTCCGAAAGTAAAAATCTCCCCAGCCAAAAACGGGGGAGATTGAGATCCAAGTCTGTCTGGTTCCAAAACACAAGCTCTTTTCACCAGATCAGAAGTTGTTCTTCCATGATAACTATGAATATCAAGCATAAATAACCTAATATATCCCAAAGCATAAAATACAATAAAATATACGTAATACTAAAAACACGTTTCATATTTAATTTAATATTTCTTAACTGACAAATATCTACTGAGCCCCTGGTAAGTGCCAGTCATCATGCTCAGTGCTTTATACAGTATTGCATTTAATTTAGAGGGTACTTGAGTATCTGCTAGTGTCTCAGTCATTTTTGTGAGCTTGCATTACCACTGTATTGCAAAGTATGGCAGTTCTAGATAACAGTATCCAGCTCACTATGAGATAATACAAAAGTCAGTGCATTTCTACTCAAATAAATCTGACAGAAACCACAAAGCCCATAGACCTATTGGTGGCACAGAGGATACCGGGGGGTGGGAGGGGCCTGAGAGGCCGTCTTGTGGGATCTCTCTAAAACACAGAGACCCCTGCACTAGGCCTACAACCAGAAATCATCCAGCCTGTACCTGAACACTCTTGATGCCCAGGAGTTCTCTATTTTTTGAAACAGTAGAAAGACTTTCCTACTTTTAGACAGCTTGTATTGAGGAGAATGTTTCCCATACTTTTCACTTACTGTTCCTGGTTCTTGAACCAACATAGAACAAGTGTACCAGCTCTTCAACTGCAGTCTGTCAAGTATCCGATGAAGAGTCTCATATCTTCCCAAACGCTTAATTGTGCATGTTACATTTGCAAATGGTGCCTTCAACCATTCTTTTACACCTGGTTCCAAATCCCCTCACCTCTCAGTTTCTCTTTTAGATATTTCCTAGTTTTGCTCCTCTGGGATTATGGTGTCTGACATAGGACACTCATGAAATGGCATGAAGAATGACAGTCTAGGAATAACATATTCCTTTTCTAATAATTTATTCCTATTTTCAACAAATATTTTCTAAACTTCTAGTACGCCAGGTACTATGCTAAGCACTGGAGACACTGGAATGTGCCACATTAAGATGGTCCCCATAGAGCTCACATCCAACCTATTATTGTTGAAACCTGTGGTGACGTTTGTCTTGTGGCAGCTTAATCTTATCCCAGAGCTTGTGCCTACTACTTCTCTGAGAAAGTGAGGACCATCATATACAAGTGTGCCCCCATCTTCTTCCCTCAACCCATGTATCTTTGTCTCCTTCAGCACCTACCACTCATTCATCCCTTCTCCTGCAGTAGAAGACATGAGCTTTCCATAACCAAGCCTAACTCTGCCCTTTGGCTCCGTCTCCTTCTGCCTCCTGAGGGGCCATGCTCCCCCTCCCCATCTTTATATAGCATACCTGAGCTGGCTCTCTCCTTAGCACACAGACATATTCTAGTCTCTCCCATTTTATAAAAACCTTTTTTTTTTTTTATCCCACAACCTCTTCCAGTTTCAATCCTAAATAATTTTCTTCACAGCCAAGACCCTTGAAAGAATAGTCTGCACCCAGTCTCTAAGTCCTCATCTCCCATCGGTGCCTTAACCCTCTGCACCTCCTCATTTCATTAAGACAACTTTTTTCAAGGTCATCAATGACCTCCCTGTTGTCAAGCCAATGGTTATATACATGTCCTTCTCTTACTTATCCTGTCTGTTAAATTTGGTATTGACTGTGCCTTCCATTTTCCTTTCTTATTTTTTTAATTTCTGCTATATGTCTTACCCCTATAGTAGTACTTACATTCATTATAGGAATTTTAAAAATACACATATGAAAAAAATCAGGAAATAACTACCAATGACCTTTTTGTATATGTCCTTTCTGACAATTTTCTATAAATACACAGATACATATTTCATATAAGAATAGGATCACATACACAGTACTTGAGGAAACTGCTGTGTTCAGTTAATCCATCATGAGCATCCTTCCTCATCACCACCCTTATTCATATTGTCTTCTCCTTTGGCTCTAGTGAAACCACTCTTTTTGTTTTCCTTCTACCTCTAGAGCCATCACTTTTCAGGTTTCATCACAGGTTTCTCCCTCTCTGCCTAGTTCTAAAACCATCAGCGATGTCCCAGGGCTCGGTCCCTGGGCCTCTATGTGCTTACACTTGGAGACTCATCATCCCACTGCAGTGTAGGTTCATCTATCCTATTAGCCAGCCAGTCAACCACAAATAGACCCAGTAAGCATTGATGCAGGTATATCATACATGCTCAAGAAACAGCTGCTAAAGTCATCAGATGGCAATGGGGATGGGGAGGAAGCGCCAAAGTGACGGGGACTGCTGGGGAAGTACAGCCCAAGTGACTTGGCACCAATGAAGACCAATGTGAGGGCACAGGAAAGAAAGGGTGAGGGGAAATGACAGAGAAGCTGCAAAACCAAACTCTCTCCACACCTTTTCTGTGAGCTGGATCTGTCGTGCAGTTGCTGAAATGCACTACTGAATGGTCAAGAAGTAGCTCCCAACTCTCCCATCTTGCGATCAGTCTCCAGCAATCACTGTGCAAAAGTGCCCCTGTGAGTGGAATTCTGAAGAGGTTCTCCCTCCACCTCACTCAGCTGCAGAGCTGAAGAACCCTCCCACCGTCACACCCAGTATCCCACAGCCTGCCTCCCACTCACCCTACCCCAACTTCACTTTCAGCTCCTTCTGGAAGCCTTCCTAGATTAACATCAACCATCTGCCAAACCCAAATTATGACCCTTGACCTCTAATACCATCTTCTCTGCTATTGCTGACAGGGCGACGCAGGAATGAGACACGGACACAAAGCTAAGAGTTAAGGGAGCAGGGGGCCCACTGCCTCTAGGGCGAGTGGACGCCAATGCATTTTTGCTCCAGCTATTTATTAGAGCAGATCACGTGCATATGCTAAAGATCCTCGGGCTCAGGAGAGCCCACCAGATACCTACATTTACATCAGATGCATTTACATCAGGTGCGTACATCTTGTTTTCATCAGGAACGTCATAGTCACAAGTTACATCAGGTGTATATCATAGTCACAAGGCTTACATCTTTACAGGGCGGGCCTGCGGCTCAGCATTCTCAGCCACCACCCTAGATATGCCTCAGGCAGCATGGAAGACTCAGTTTCCCACACTCTGCTATTCCAAACTCCTTACAGCCTCTTTACAATGTTTTAGTTGTTTCATTTTCTTTACCATACTGGAACACTATAGGACTAGGCCTACTCAAAGACTGAATCTCTACCCCAAATATATCCCCTCTGGGAGCTCACCGCAGGCAGAATCACCTGACTCAGAGGCATTAAAAAAGGAGAGGCCTCAACATAATGTTGTTAAGGGCATGGGCTCTCCCCTGAGTTCAAATTCCATTTTCATTTACTGGTTGTGACGCCCTGGGCAAAGAGTTCACCCTCTCTGAGTTTCAGGTTCCTGATAGGTAGAATGCAGGCAACAAAACTCACATCATAGAGATGTTGTAAAGATTAATTGAGATTGAATGTTAAGAGTTTAGAAGAGTGCCTGGCATATAACAAACACTCAGTTGATGTCAGATATTAGCTGTGACAAAGAAAAAAACACCTCAAAAGCAACAAAGTGAAGAGAACGCAAGGGATTCAAAGCACTAATGTCTTCACACCCACAGCAACTTCAAAATAATCACAGTTCAGAATTCTTCCCCCATCCCAACCTCTTGACCCCTGGTGATTGGATTAAAAAGAATTTATGCAAAACATTCTTTTCTTTATCTGCACCACATTCTCTAATAAGCTGGATAAGTGGAAGCCCCCAATGTCAACAATTCAGATTAGAAAAATACACATTATTCCCAAGTACCTTCTCTAATTAGTTTTATATGATTTGTACTGCTAATATAGTCTACACTGAAGGGTATTCTAGAAATAGCAGTAAACTCTCTGTCTCTTAAGTGCTCAACAGCTCCCTGAAATTGAATTGGCTTATTGCATGATAACTGTGAGTTGTAATCCTGTAAATAAGGCTTCAATCAACGCCTGCAATTCAAGTGCTCTGCAGCGGTTGATATAATGTGAGGCATGTTACATCACAATCAGTTCATCTCTGTCACATTCATTCATTCATTCAACAGCTACTATGAGCACCAGACGCTGAACTACATGCTTGGGATACACAATTCAATGACGTCTCTGTGAAAATTTCATGGCACTAGACTCCCCCATTTCACCATTTATAATTACAATTTCATTAAGGATTTATTAAGTAGTCACTAAGTGTCAGACATTGCACTAGATATGATGAGTTATAGAAATGCGACAGAGACAAAATCCCCACCTTTAGGGAGTTTATAATTTGGTTGATAAACAAAGAAAACATTGAAAAAGACAGCAGTATAAGGTAGTGTGAGTAGTGGTGCAACAGGGGCATGAATTATCATTTATCAAGTACCTTCTACATGGCAGGCACTTGGCTGGGTGCTTTGCCACATTTAAACCTATGAGGCAAGTTAGAAAACCCCCATTTTATAGCTGAGGAAACAGACTCAATGAATTTAAACTTGGACTCAGATCTGTCTCCAAAACTGGCATCTTGTCACCACATCATGCTAACTCTCTCAGCTTAACTCACTGTTTGTACTTATTTATACATTTATACTTATTTATATGAAATTTATACAAAATGAGGTACAGAATGGTTAAATGCCTTGTATATATTTTAAAATTATGAACAGGTTTACTTTCTAGAGTTATTAGACTTTTAATTCTACAAACTCTTTTAAGCCAAAGGGCCTTCTTTTTGCTCAAAAAAGTGACCCATGATTGCCTGGAGGCTGTGACAAAATCCAGTGCACAGACCAGTGCAGAAATTATCTGGTCCCACAGGGCTCAGTCCAAACTTCAGCTAAGGACTGGAACGTGGAAATGGATTCTATTTAACCCAGGAGAAAAGAGGGCCATTGTCACCACATTTTCCAATCCTTCCTTTGAAAAAAGGTTTATGAAAGAACCTTGTGGAGTACCTGGCCCTCAGTAATTACTAGCTTCCTTCTGTCTCCATGGTCAGTCCAGGTAAGGATTTGGCATTTCACAATCTGCAAAGCCTTCAAAGTCAAAAGGAAAAAGGAAAAGCCAGATCTGCCGTACTTTCTCTGCTCATCTTGCCTGACGATACTGCTGTCGCCCCCTCCATCTGCTCCTCCTAACCTACAGTTAGGTGGTCTGCGTGTGGTTACCCTCCAAGAAGCCAGATCCTTCCTCCGGGAAATAAATTCCCATCACAAACAGGTCTCAAAACACTCAGACTTTGGGAACATCAACAAAGCACGAGAGAAGACAGATAAATACATTCCCATTTTCTTCTTTAAATAAAACAAATCTTTGACTCTGAGTAAGTCAGAGTAAGTAGCCCTGTTCTTTCACTTTCTCCTTCACAATCCTAAAAGGGAATAAGCAAAGAAATAAAGCATTATCTTCAGAAACTAAACACCAACTTAAAGGTGGGGGCTCTGGTCCTCAGAATGGCTCAGGACAGAAACTTGAAGACCCAATACCTGGGTATTGAGGGTTTTCACATGATTCTAAGAGAAAGTACAGGAAGACGGCTGTGACATGGCTAAAACCCAGAGATACAGACAGAACCCCAGTGTTACAAGGCCCCTACGCCCCTGACTACCAACCACCTTTGAGAGAAGATTACTCCCAAATTATTTCATACTAATGAGGTTCTATATTGTCTCAGAAAGTTTTCAGGGAAAGAAATGCTATAATTTTCTGAGACAGTGAGTTACGCGTCTGGTATATGTTAATTGTTTTAGCAATGCCACAAAAAATATCTTCACTGACTGGATGGCTGAAAGGTAGGGACTAAATTTGTATTCATCTCCTTTTGCTGCTATTACAAACCACCACAAACTTAGATTCTTAAAACAATACAAAGGTATTTTCTTATAATTCTGGGGGTCAGAAGTCTGAAACTGAGACTCCTCCTGATCAAGATGGCATGGTAAGAGACTGCAGGGCTCCATTTCCCCACAGAAGCTTTAAACAACCAGCAGGAAACACAAAGCTCTAGAAAACAGGTAAAAGAACTGCAGTAATAGAGTAAGTACCAAATCAAGAAAGAGGCTACTTAAAAGCAGTAGGATCTCGTGGCACCCCGGATGGCCTTTTGCCCACCTCACAGGTTGGTGTGGAGCCAGCGTATACTCCCAGTGTGAGAACCTGGTCCCCAGGACCAGACAGAGCAGAGTAAACCTCGTGCATATACTGGGAGCACGCAGGTCTGGCCCAGTCTGTCTGGTGGTGGTCTGAGGAATTGAACCAGGGCACTGGTCACATACTCACTGTCCCAGACCTTACCCGCAGGTAAAAGGTGGCTCACAGGAATCTTCTACAGAATGCTGTGGGAGAGCAATCAAATGGCTGCCTGGGGCAAGGAACTGCAGGCTGTTGAACACAGAGAGCAGTGCCTGGACTGCGAGGAAACCATTTCCTAGGGAAGGTGGATATTCATATCCATGTCAGTGGGGGAATTCCTAGGGCCACAAGCACATGCCCAAGAGAAGACAGTGCAGAAAGGATAAAGTTGGAACCTACATTTTGGCCTTTAGCAATTCTCGAAATCATTGTACAGATAAGCTCTGAAGGAGCGCACTTGTACAGGTCAATCTGCAAAGACTGAGAAAGGCATTTGCTTTTCACCTTTTTGTTTTCTTTTCTCTTTTTTAACTAGCTCCAGGCATTCAAGGAAAGCTCTATCATAACACTGTCTGGATACAAGGTAAAGGAACAAATGCCTCAGAGACTAAATTCCAGTGATAACACATTAAAATATCAAAATGTCCAGGTTTCAACAAAATATTACAAAACATACAAAGAAACAGTAAGTGAAGGTCTAGGCAAAGGAGAAAATTACAGCATTAGAAACCATCAGATGAGGACTACCAGATTTGGGACATACCAGACAATGACTTTTAAAAAATGGCATTTTTAATGTCCTAAATATGCTCAAATAGTTAAAGGAAAACACGGTCAAAGAACTAAAGGAAATCAGAAATCAACAGATGATGGTAAAGAGAATTTCAATAGAGAGAAGGAAATTATGAAAAAGAATCAAATAGAGCTGAAGACCACAGTAACAGAATTTTTTTTTAAATTCCCTAAAGGGGTTCAACAGCAGATAGCAGCTGGCAGAAAAATTAGTGAACTTGAAAATAAGACAATTTAAATAATCCAATCTGAGGAACAGAAAGAAGAAAGAATGAAAAAAAGTTAACAGTGCCCAAGGAATCTATGGGAAACCATCAAGTATACCAATATACGCATTGTGGGAATCCATGAAGGAAAAGAAAGAAAGAGGCATAGAGAATATTAAAAGAAATGACGGCTGAAAATTCCCCAAACTAACAGAAGACAAGATTATACACATCCAAGATGTTCAACAAACTCCAAAGAGAATAAACCCAAATAGACCCATGCCATGGCATATTATAATCAAAAACTGTCAAAGGCCTAAGCTAAAGAGATAATTATGAAAGCCACAAGAGAGAAGCGACATGTCACATCCAAGGGAGCCCCAATAAGATTAAGTTTCGATTTCTCATCAGAAACCATAGAGGCAAGGGAGCAGTGGAAAGAAATTTAAAGTGCTGAAAGCAAAAAATTTCCAAACAAGAATTCTATACCCAGCAAAACTGTCCTTCAAAAATGAAGGAGGGATTAAGACATTCCCAGAGAAACAAAAGCCAAGGGACCCAGATGCTGAAGAGAATTTGGCAGGTGGAAAGGAAGAACAATAAATAACAGATCAAAACCACATTAAGAAAAAGGGAACTCTGGTAAGGATAACAACATGAGTAAATATAAATGCCAATACTTGTATCTTTGGTTTGTAACTATACTTTTTACTTCCTACAGGCTCCTAAAGGCAAATGCATACAATGCAATGGGAAATCAGTGGGTTTGGCTCAGAAACTAAAAATATGCAAATTGTGACAAGAACTCCATAAACAGGGGGTGGGGTGTTGGTGGTGGTGGAGGAGGATTATAAGAACATATTTCGGGTATACCATCAAAATTAGGTTATTAACTGAACAAAAAAGACTATTATAGGATGCTACATTTTAGCCCATAATAATTACAAGGAAAATATCAGAGAATCTGCAATCTTATATAGAGAGAAATTAGAGTGCAGGTTGCCAGGGATAGGAGTCAGGGGGAATAGGGAGTTAATGCCTAATGGACAAATATTGTATGGTCTCACTAATATGAGCTAATTATAACATGTAAACTCTGAGACGTGAAATATAAGTTACCAGGATAAAGAACAAGGCTAAAGAATGGGGAGTGGTTGCTTATTATGAGGAGAATGTTCAACTAGGTTGAACTTAACTGTATGGAAATGGACAGAGTTTATGGAAGCACGTTGTGAGAATAACTAACAGTTCTGAACGGTGTGTGAAGGTGGTGGAAAGGGGAAGGTCAGAGTCACATATGTCACCAGAAGGAAAGTTGGAGGTTAAGAGATGGGAATGTATAAAACTGTATCTTGTGGTGGACAATGTCTGTGGTTAACTATACAAATATTACAAATCTCTTTCATGAACTAGAACAAATGTATGACACTATGATCAGAAGTCAATAATAGAGGGATATATAGGGAAAAAATATACCTATTGCAAACTAGGTACTACAGTTAGTAGTATTTTACCATTCTTTCATCAATAGTAACAAATGTACTATGCCAATACTATGAGTCAATAATGGAGGGGGAGTTACGGGTATGGGAGGAGTTGAGTTTTCTTTTGTGTTTTTATTTTCTTTTCTGGAGTAATGAAAATGTTCTAGAAATTTGAAAAAAAAATTGTGGTGATAGATGCACAGCTGTGTGATGGTACTGTGGGCAACTGATTGTGCACTTTGGATGATTGTATGCTATGTGAACAATCTCAATAAAATTGAATTTTTAAAAAATGGAATACAGACTGCAAGCTTTATATCTATGTTAAATTTCTTGAACTTGGTAACTGCACTTAAGAAGGTTACATAAGTGAATCTTTGTTCTTATGAAATGCACATGGCAGTACTAAATGCTCAGGGAACATGATGCACACAACCTACACTCAAGTGTTCAGAAAAGGGATTGATAAATAGACAGGCAAATAGATGGGTAGATAAATAGAATGATATGGCAAATGTGGCAAAATGTTAAAATTGGTGAACCTGGGTATCTGGGGGCATAGGGGTATGTTTGAGTTCTCTGTACAGGGTTTGTATTATTTTTCTAACTGTAAAATAAACTGTAATTTTTATTTCAAAATAAAAAGTTAAAAAGAGAAAGAAAAAAGAAGTCCAAAATTGGTTTCACCAGGCTAGAGCCCAGGGGTCAGCAAGGCTGCATTCCTTCTGGAGATTCTGAGGGGGATCTGTCTCCTTGTCTTTTTCAGCCTCTAGAGTTCACCTATGTTCCTTGGATTGTAGCCTCTTCCTCCATCATCAAAGCCCATCACCCCAGCTTCTGTTTCCGTCATCACATGGCTGTTCCTCTGACTCTGGCTCCTCCTGTGTCCCTCATTTAGGGACCCATGTGACACACTGGGCCCACCCAGATAATCCAGGAGAATCTCCCCAGCTCAAAATCCTTACCTAAATCACATCTGCAAAGGCCCTTTTGCCTTAAAAGGTAATCTTCACAGGTTCCGAGAATCAGGATGTGAACACTTCAGAGGGACCATTATTCAGTCCACCACACCATCTATAGGAGTCACTCAGCAGAGCAGCCAGCAGAGCCTCGCTGCCATGTTAAATCCCAGCCTGAGCACAGGGTAACCAGACCTGGGTCTCCGTTTGTGATCTGTGGTGCCCAGGAAGTCCAGTGGGAAGGTCTGGCCACTTCTGCAGATGGCAGCACTGTGCGGTTAAAAGACGGGGCTTTAGGAGCCAGACAGGCCTGGGTCCAAACCCTCGCTCCACTACTTAATCATCAGTATGACTCTGCAAAGTGAGTTAAGATCTATTTATAATGGGTGCTGAATAATATATACTGAATGTAATTAAAAATTATGCCTATTACTAACTCCTGTTTCACATTAATCTTTTCTGACAAACCTCTTCTCCAACACTTATAATCCACCCCATTTATTCAACAGATATTTCCTGAGTGCCCATTATGGGCCATACAGACAGATACTAGATTATTTTAAATTGTGAACAGACCAGACAAGATCCCTGTTCTCACAAAATTTTCTAGTGGGGAAGACTCAAAATAAATAGGTAAATAAATAAATGGGTGATATTCTTGTAGACTAATAAGTTCTATGAAAAAAGAAAGCAGGATAAGGAGCTGGAGTCTGACCACATAACTTATAATCTCATTATAGAAGGCACTGTATTATCCACTCCCCTGTCCTGCAAGTTAATCTATATCTGGAACTAGGCTATAAATTTTTTAGGCAGAGGAATAGGGCGTTATAAGTATTTATTTCCTGTGAATCTATTAAAGTGAAAAGTACACAGTGAATGCTCAGTAAATTATCCATTGACTAAGAATGAAGCAATTAAAGAAGATTCTGCCATCTCTAATTTCATGAGTTACTTGACATCATTATGAAATAAATAAAAACTTTAGAAATACAGTTTTCTTGCTACTTCCAGACCAGGACCTTATTCTTGGGACTAAACTGGTCCAAAGGCAGCCTGAAAGCTTCCACCTCAATTTCTTTGGGTTCCTTTCCCAAGGATGTCTGTCCCATCGTGCCACATACCAACCATCTGACCTTACCCTCTGCACAACTGGCCCCAATGCTAACTAGCACCAGTCCAAATGGACCAACCACTCCTCTCCCATAGAGCTGTTTTGGAGGTACTGAGAAAAAGGCAGAGATTGCTTACCCATTTGGGAATGTCAGGGTTATTTCCTTGCTCACTTTGCCAAAGACAGTAGGCCCTTTCAACCAGGAGCCCCTCAAAATTGACCAGAAAGCAACAAGACAAAAAAGCTAGCAAATCCATTTCTTAACTCTGTAAAGCATATTTTTTCCTTCTCTGTCCCTTTTCCCTAGTGTTCCCTCTAGAATCACCAAACACTACAAACTGCTCAAGCCAGCAAAGCCAGATATAAGATTCAAAGGCAAGTACTAGCAGGTGGCAAGCATCTGACCTTTGGGACAACTGCATCCTTGGTTTCCAAATAAAGCAATAAGGGGAAGGAGCACAGGGTCAGCCAGGCAGGAGAACTCTGCTGCAGCACTCCTTTCTGCAACAAAGTCATCTTTCTACAATAAAGTTCCCACTATCCTGACTCCTTCTGTAATTATTAGGAAATCAGAAATCATCATACTCTGTGAAGCAATTTTATATTCATTTAGCCTTCATCACCCAGCCATCATTTGTTGAATACTGTCTAGTAGAAGACTCTGAACTAAATGCTACAGGAAACTCAACACTGAATAACAAAAAAGAAAAAAACAAAACAAAACAGAACTCTGCCATCAAGTAACTTACAACAGGGTACTGTCCCAAATACAAGGCAGTATCAACCATTTCCATTATCTCAGTTGAGGAACAACCCCCCAGGGGGCCAGGTCCTTGTAAAGTGTAGCCACCTGCTCAGGATTCTGTTGCTAGCCAAGCAGAAAGACTTCTCTTTGGGCCTTCTAGGAAATGTGTCCAAATGACAGTGTTACCTGGCCCGTTCCACCCACACTCCTGGCCACCCAGATAACCTGCCGAGTGCTCTGCTCACTTCTTCCCTGATGGCAGCCAACAAATGTCCCAGGCAGGGGACATTAAGGCAGAAATGTGACTTGGGTTATGATCTTAAGCTGGAGAAAATGCCAGCTTTTCGACCTTCTAAAACTGGGGTTTCTGGAGCTGGAACTGGGGTGGGGTCTTTTTCTTAGACTCATTTGTCACCAAAGAAACTTCTAGGTTCATGGCAGTGTTTACCGTAGTGCAACAGTCCTTAACTCATAACAAAGATTTTCTTTATCGCTCTAGCAAATTTACCAAGTTTGAGTTAATAATACAGTAAATTTCCATTCCTTCAACAAATTATATATTCCAAGTTGATTCTAGCAACTTTTAGCCTCCCCTCCTATGGTGTCTTTCTCATGAGTTTTGCTCCCACTGGGTCTTCTCCATGGTCCTTCATCTCACTCGAGGGTAACGACTGAGCTCCAGCTGCACCCTGAGTGCAGGATGACAAGCAGCACAGTCTGTAGGAAGCCTCACATGTATTTGGGTCCCATGCCCCTATTTCTACAGCCACAGTAATACACTCTCCTTCATGTAACAGGATGAAACACCTACCTGCTCCCTCAGGAGGTCACTGGCTTTGAGCTATTTCTCCCTTGGTAATGAATTATACAAAGTCTTATATATTTACTCTCCCAGAACAAATAATACCTCCTTATGAGTGGCTCTCTGGGTTAGGGGTGAAATCTGTGGTCAGAGAATTGTTATTTGGGGACAAACTATATGAAGTTAAATTCTACATTCTTGGTCTCATTAGTACCAGTCTCCAACCCAAACTGCTAATCAACAATTATCTGCCAAACTACAATCAATCAAATGCGGCAAGAAAGCAGAACTGTCTTGTCAGCCTTCCTTCTTGGATGGTTTGGACTATTCTGTGCCCGAAAGATGGTGCACATGTTTATCAGTGGAAGGAAAAGATGGGCGGGATATAGGAAAGTGATGAGAGGAAAAGCAGCCCCCTGTGTTGGCAGGGCAGCAGGGAGACCACCCCCAGTGTTCTGACAAGCACCAATGGGAGACAGGATGGGCATGCGTGCTTTCATTTATTTATGCACTAACAATCATCTGGGGGCTGACCATAGAGGATATAGTGATAAACAAATACACATAGCCCTTGTTCTAGTAGACTGACAGGTTAGCAAAGATGGGGTTAAATTATAGAAGGTCTTGTTTGCTTGCTCTTTGTTTTAAGAAAACGAAGGAAAAGATGCCACGTATGAAGAAACTCTTCCCAGAGAGCAGACATGAGAGGATACTGAGTGCTAGCTGTTGACATGGTGAAGGAAAGGAAGAGAAATGAGTGAGTAGAACACACCCTCTGCAGACCGCAGTAGTGATCCTTCACAAAACACTTCTCAAATAAAAACTGTCGTTCAAAAAAAAAAAATCAGGGGTGGGAGAGTAAACAAATGAAAAGAACAAAGACGGCTTCTCTTATGAAAACAGGGACTCAAAACATCGACATTAATAAGCAAATTTATTGGTAGGAAGAAATTCCAATCAATACTAATCAGGCTCAGCTGGCCCACTTTTCCTTGCCGGGCTTAATAACACTTTGCAGCCCTTATCTGACTGGATTCCACACACAGGCATACTAATGAGGCCAGTGCACCGCAAGAGAATTTACTGCCAGGCATCCAAATGGAACTGATGGACCCATTTCCGTCCCCAGGTATCCGCCAACCAATATATGAGGCTAGCGCCATTTAGTTCAGGTGGTTTGCTGGTTAGTCCCACAGGATTTCAAACCACACATTTGATTGCTATGCATCTCTGAAACCTGAGATCTAATGGTTACGAGGAACAGCTTGTGCAAGACTGGCTGGTTTGAAGCAGCACAAACTCCTTTCTGAAACTAGAAAACCAAAGAACTCATTCTTCTGACAGTGATTTAATGATGGCCTCTTCTCACATTTCCTTAACTGCCCCCAGCTATCCTATGCCATCTCCATTCTCCTGGGGGACCCCCATTGTCTCATGGGTGCCCACTCCCTTAGCAGGATCTTGACCCAATTCCAGGACTTTTCAGTCCTGCTCACCTCAAAAGTCTAGTCTCAGACACACACACAACACACAAACTCGTCCTCCTTGCCTGCCTTTCCTCCTCCCACTGAGCTGTGCGTCACCTCTCGTGTTGGATGGGGGTGGGCTGGAACAGGGGAGGCAGAGAGAGGGCTCCTCGGGTGGGTGCTTTTGGCAAGGAGGCAGGCCTCTTTCTGCTGGTTGTCCCTGCTTCTTAAGGCCGGATGGTTGTTAATTTTTCTTTGTGGCAACTGTGTCCAAATGCCAGTTATTTTGTGGGAATTTTTATTGATTCTGTGGAGGGACTCCCCCAACCCCTACCCCATGGTGTGAAACATCCACCTCAAGTTCATCATATCCCTCCCTTCCTTTGGCATCTGTCAGAGGAGACCCAGTGCACAGCCTCTTGCTTCTGGGACCCCCGTTTCTAGTGGGCAGTCTTCTTGGCAGCTGGGGAAAATGGACAGAAGATATGATACAAACAAGATGACAAACCTTGCCACCTGCTATAAGACCCACTCCACGAGCAAGAACCTCATGTATTCTAGCCTTGCCAAATGGCAGGAAAGCTGTTTGGTTGCACCCCCTCTTTCGGACCCTCATCTCTCTCGTGACCCTGTCTCCAGCTGCAGTAGCTTTGGGCATTTTGCCAATCTGGTGGCTCAACAAATTTCAGAGGTAAGGCAATCACTAGTGCTGATTTAACTGAGGGAGAAGAGCTTGGGCACCCCCAAAATTATGAGTTATTCTCTCGAGGTCTCCCTCTCTCAGCTTCAGAGAGGGGAAGCAATCTCTTCCCTTCCGTTCCCCAAGAGATGGAAAACAAACGCAACAGATAGCCTCTATTTATCAACACCTCCCTCCCTCCAACCTCCTCTCTTCTAGTCCTTCCTACAGGCAGGGGCAACTTGAGAAAAACTGGATGGTTCCACACAACTCCAGACCAAAAGAGCAGAAGCCCAGGAAAACCTCCTTTCCTGGTAATGTGGTTTAGAGATGGCACCTTCTCATCCAAGAGACCGCAGCACCTTGGCAGGCTTAAACTGAAACCTATCCCCTTCCTCCCTAGTTTCTCTCCCACCAACACTGGCATGGGCACTGACACACACACACAGCACCCCCACACTCTCACCTCCACAGACACACACGCTCAGGCCCACATACACAAACCCTCAAACAAACCCACTCGCACTCACCCACCCACAGCCTCATCCACACATTCAAGACCCACACATGGGGATGGTGGCCTGGACCCTGGGTAGAGAATGGTGCCTTTTCCCCAAAAGCCACATCTCAACCCTCAAGGTACTAACTCCACACTAAGCTCTGAATGACACTCCAATTCCCTCAGTCCTCAGAGTTACAGTTTCATCTAAGCACAATATCAAACCAAAGCTCAGCTTCAAACTGACGGCAAAGCAGCAGACCAAGGCCATGGCCTGAAATGAATTAGGATAGAGGGCGCTAATTCCCTGGAAATAATTAATTAATTAATTCAACCAATATTCCTGAACCCCTACAGAGGACACAGCAGTGAACAAAACTCTCATCACACGATTATAACAATGCGTGCTGTCATTCTAACATTATTGACCTGTCTGGATGATGATGATGATTATGACGACAATGATGACGACTGCTCTCTCTTTCTGAAAACACCTGCTAGAAAAATCACTGGCACCACTGTCCCTCTTCCAGCCCTTGCACACACAGTGTTCATAACCCCATCAGCCCTCATTCCACTCACAGCAAGGCTTTGCACACCCATGATGTATGACAATGTAAATGGAGCCTGCTCCACTTGAAATTTTCAATAAAAATACAGATCTAAGTGATGAATATTTTATCTGGGGAAGAAAACAATTTCAGGGCCATTTCTAATAACATGTCAACCCCAGACAGGAGTGGGAGGGAGCTGGAGAGTAATGAGGCGGATAAGAACCTGGAAGAGCCAGGAGCCCTGCAAGCAACAGAGAGAAAAATGGAGACAGAGCTGCACAGCGTGGACTGAACAGCTCTGAGCAATGCTTCCAAGGAAGAAACAGAGAAGTGGCTTGGGAAGGGGGGATAAGCCAGGCCTGAACACAAAGATGCTTAACTGTGGCCTCAGACAAGAGCACTGTTTTACACACTGTGAGCATTCAGCAGGGGTAGGGAAGAAGCCTGGAGGAGACTGCAACCCCACAGCTAAGTGAGCTGTGATTCCAAAGTGTAGACGAGTTTGAGCCTCATTACTATGGACTTACTTAAATTTCTGAAGTCTCTCTCTTCTGCCTTCCTGTGGTTGTCTATCTGCTACATGATCCTGGAAGCCCCTCAAGAGAAGAAATAATGCCTCCCTTCCACCTGGATCTGGAAGGTTCCTGAGGACAGGGAAGCAGTGTAGCTCTCTCACCACAAACTCTCTGGGAGACACTAAAGGCAGAGTATGGAGAGGGGACCAAGCTGAGGGCTGAAGAACAGCAAGTGGCAGGGGCTGTCGCTCTGGAAATTCAGTCCGGTGTTCAACCTCACAGAACTCGACTGACACCTCACAGAACTTGACTGTTCTTCCTGTGGGCCAAGAGGCAAGCGCAAGCTCCCTCCTGGGCAGCGCTGGAGCCACTGAGGGCAGGACGTGCCCATGCCTGCCTCCCCACTCACCCCTCCTCTCCTCAGCTCCCCAGTCTGCAGGAGGTGGCCACGGAACAAACACAAACATGCTTACAGTCACTCAAATGAGGGAGGGACTACATGTAATCCTTCTCTCAACCCACACTTTCTGCTGGGCACTAAATGTTGGGGATGTGAGATGAAAGACCTGCTCCCTGCCCTCACAGAGCTCGCAGTCCAGCCCAGCAGAGAGTCAGCCACGTTAACACAGACATGGGGGCACAAAGGAAAGAAAGCAACATCCTGTGCGGGTAGAAAGTCAAGGAAGTCTTCTCAAAGGGAACTGTGAGGCAGATAAATATATGATCACACCAGGCAAATGAAGAGAAGTCCATGTAGCTTTCCTGACTGTCTTGTTGGTTAACAGCTGGCAGGCATTGCCCGCAGGCAGAGAGAGCTAGCTGCCTCACCCAAGCAGACAGCCCCTCCCTGGCGGCAGCCCGCATTCAATAACCGCTCAAGAGGGAGAGGCTATAAAGGCCAGCCTGCTTGTCTCAAGGGGGACAACTCCGAAGGGCATCCCAGCTCCAGAGCTACCTTCGTAGCTGATGTCCTCATTGTGACTGCACAGCAGTTCCACCTTCCCTGTGCTTCTCCTGATCCCTCACTCTCTCAAGGTGCTCATTCCTTGAGACGAACACCTCAAGAGCACTCTGTGGGAAACTACCTGCACGCACATCAGATCTCAGTCTCAAAATCCGTGTCTCGGAGAAAGCATTATCTCAGCCAGGTACAAGACACAGGCAGAGGCTTTGGGGAAAGACATCTCAGAAGTTACCTTGTAAGTAAGCAAAGCAGTGATTATCCGTCAAAGGTGCAGACTTTCTCCCAAAGCACTCTGAAAGTTATGAGAGGTCCTGAGGAATCCATATGGAAAATTCCAATGCCATGAGGAGTTTTCTCTAAACTGTTATTCCTGCCACCTTCTTCTCTGTTCATCACCCTCACTCTTCACAATTTTGTTCGTCCATAGAAATAAAATGTTAGAGCTGTCATCAGGAATATGAATGGGGAGAAAGCTACTCGAAAGACAATCAACAATGCTGAGGGAACAATGTGATATCAGAACACCTTTTCCCCAAACTGCTGGTCATGGATTATGAAGCAGAAAAAAGGAAATTCAACTCTTAGTTGACTGTCAGTAAGAACAACTTGTTTTTCTATCAGAATCTATTTTAGCCACTTGGTGGAAAATCATAGCTCAGGCATAAAAGAAATGGTCTTGAGAGTGGATAAAAATATTAGGTTCACTTTCTAAAATTTCAACACTACAGAACTTTTGAGGAGCTTCTCCTTTCTTTAAAGCCTGCAGGTCTGTTTACAAAGGCAAAAGCTTCTTCAAAGTAACTTTGTTGCCAAAGCAGCCAAGGAGCCAATAAACCAATTTGTTTTCCCCTCAATAAATCATTCATTAAAGTTGCTATGACATTTAAAGTTTAAAATGGTTTTATGATTTGAGATTAAAAAAGAATCATTCCAATAAATTTCTTATAAGCGAGAGGATTCCTGGCATTTTGATTAAGTAGTTCCTTGTGATGATAAAGTTTTATCTTGAATAATGAAGGGGAAAAGCATTAATCACATTAAAGTCACTGCTGGCCTGTCTCTGGAGCCAAAAGCCCAGCTGCCTCTCCTAGGGGATTACTCAGAAACACTATTTACAAAACAAAAACAAAAACAAAAACAAAACAAAAAACATAAAGCTACCAATCTGCTGGCAGGATTAGAGTTTTCAGAATAATTACTAAATCTGAGCCATCTCTTAAAATGGTGCAGAATCATCAGAATCATGACAAGTGGTGACGGCTCCCCTCCTTCCATCTGTTCACAGCGGGGGAGAACTAAGGGTTCTGGCGTTGGATCACTGCGGTACTGCCACTGGGTGTAGCCGGGGGCGGGGGGCAGGGAGGACAGGACTAAGAACCTCCGTAGACACTTATTCTTGGTCCCTGGAGTATGCATCCCTCATACAAGGACCTGGGACTTCTGAGAGCAGTGAGGCTGGTACTGCGGAAACTTAACTCTGGCTAATGTCAGGATTCTTGTGTCATCTGTGTCCATTAGCCTTGTATCAGTCTTTAGGAGAAGTTTTTATCCTGCTCAAGAAATCATCACTTCTGGGGATTAGGCAAACCAATGAGAATTAAACACTGGGTTTTAGCAGGGTGAAAAGTACCTTTTTCCCACCTCTCCTTCCCAAGCCTAGCTTCCTTCTGCAGGGAGAGAAGGGAATCGAGCCAACATTTACTGAATACCTACTGTGTGCCCATCATTGTGCTTGTAGCTTCATATCATAGCTGCACAACACTCCTTAACAATCCATTTACAGGTGGTTCTAGTTTGCTAATGCTGCCAGAATGCAAAACACCAGAGATGGATTGGCTTTTATAAAAGGGGGTTTATTTGGTTACACAGTTACAGTCTTAAGGCCATAAAGTATCCAAGATAACACATCAGCAATCAGGTATCTTCACTGGAGAATGGCCAATGGCATCTGGAAAACCTCTGTTAGCTGGGAAGGCATGTGGCTGGCATCTGCTCCAAAGTTCTGGTTTCAAAATGGCTTTCTCCCAAGATGTTCCTCTCTAGGCTGCAGTTCCTCAAAAATGTCACTCTTAGTTGCACTTGGGGTATTTGTGCTCTCTCAGCTTCTCTGGAGCAAGAGTCTGCTTTCAACAGCCATCTTCAAACTGTCTCTCATCTGCAGCTCCTGTGCTTTCTTCAAAGCTTCCCTCTTGGCTGTAGCTCCTCTTCAAAATGTCACTCACAGCTGCACTGAGTTCCTTCTGTTATGTGAGCTCATTTATATGGCTCCACTGATCAACTCAGACCCACCCCGACTGGGCGGAGCAACACCTCCATGGAAATTATCCAGTCAGAGTCCTCACCCACAGCTGGGTGGGGCGCATTCCAAAGAAACACTCAAAGAATTACAATCTAATCAACACTGATAACGTCTGCCCATACAAGATTACAGAAAAGATAATGGCGTTTGGGGGTCACAATATTCAAACCGGCACAACAGGTGAGAAAATTAAGGCTCCAACAGCTTAAATAACTTACCCAAGTACAAACAGATAGCATAGGGTATAGCTGAGGTTCCAATCCCAAACTCCAAAGTGCTTTTTTAAATCATAATATGCTCTGTTAGTAAACAGATCTCTCTTCTCCAATGTCCCCTTTTGAATATATACATATTAACTGTGGCTCTTATACTCAAGTTATTCACCATATAGTTAGAAAGATAAAAATTAACATACCAAACCCGCTGAAGAATATGAAGTCAATGCTGATTGGGGATTTCAGAAGCGAAAACTCCATGTATCTGGAATAATCAAACAGCTTTAGGGAAGAGATGAGATATAAGCTGGGCGTAAAGATGAGTGAAGCTTAGATAACGGGGTAGGAAGAATTAACACTTCAGGCAACAGCACAAAGGCCTGCAGTTGGAGACCAGCACAGCACATGGGAAAAGAGGTGGCAGGGGGACAGGTACAGGCAGTAACATCCTCATCTCTGACCCTGGGGAGCTCTTGGTACAAGTGTTCCAGGACAGATGGTGACATTATGTTCTTGTAAAAGGTAGAACACAAGTGAGTAGTGGGATCCAATTGAACAACAGTAACTTATTGCCGTTAGGGATATCTTAATCTATTAAAACTATTTTCTTCTTTATTTTTATACTCTAATAATGCCACAGATAGGAAACATGGTGTCTAACTTGCCCAATATCAACACACAGTATGCACAAGTTAATGGCGAACCTAAAACTCAAGTCTCCTGATTACCAGACTCTTCATGGGAATGGACATCTTCCCATTAAAAGGCCTTTGAGAACTGATTAGAGCTATGGATTCTGCCACTGAAGATGTACCTCTTCCCACACTCCTCTTCATGCAATTTCAGGAGTTCAGGGAGCCCTGCCAGCTTACCCTTGACTTCCCTGAAGACCAAAGACCACAAATACAAACCCCTACACAAGACCAAACTCTGCTGATCCATCCTTCATATATAATCAACAAATGCATGTCCTAGAAGGCGTCACTATCAAGGGCTCAATACCAACCCTTCATTCTAATATCCTAACCCCAGGCTGAAAAATTATAGAAAGATGAGTTCTGATCCTTCCTCCCTCATGCTGCTTTCAATAACAGCAATAACAATGACAACGAAAACAACAGAAACAATAATCCTTAACTTAGCACATTACACATTTTGTGTCATGTAATACAGCAACCCTATGAGGTAGGGACTATTACTATCTCTATTTTAAAAGATGAGGAAACTGAGGTACAAAGAGATTAGATGATCTGTCCAAGGTAATAAGTGGCAAAGCCAAGGATAAAACCCAAAAGGAAGGCTCCAAAGTTCATGTTCTTCACCACCTCACTGTACTGCCTGCCATTTACCAGTGGGGAATCCCTGTCCAGGCCCTGAACCAATGAGTCTGTCCATCAATTCAGACCATCTTCCCCCTAGAGAGTAGAGTCTGGAACTACTCTGTTGTCTGAGGTTCAACACTTCAGGGAGAACCAGAGCCCTGGGCATGGCAAGAACATCAATCTGCAGTTGGGTGCCTACCCCCAATCTGCTCTACCCACCTGCCTCACTGGGTCAACCAGGTCCCATGGTTCTTATCCCAGTCCTTGTCTTGGACCCTGAGTCATCCACTCATCCCTCTATTCACTCATACAAACTGTAGATAATTATTAAGAACCTATTATTTCCAGGAATTGTTGTAGGTCCTGGAGATGCAGACTTTCAAGGCAGCTACTGCTTCTGTTAACCCTTGTATCACTGCAAACAAAGCTTCCTTGAAGAACCATGCCCCCTCCTGCCTGTCCCAGCACAGGCCAAGATGAGACCTGAGTTCACAGTTGCTTGCTTGGACTTGGTTCTGGTCCGTCTCCTGGTTGATCTTGGGGAACCTTCTCCAAGTTCACTTTGCCTTGGTGACCATGGGTGAGAAGGGAGAACAGAATGGAAATGCTCTATTGACAAACAAAGGTGACTCCCAAGGAGGGTCCATTACTTCTGGAAATAGTGAGTAGGGCATAATGACAGTGGTACGGTATGGAACAAGACAGCAAATCATGCAGCCATCTCATCAGCATCTTACCCCGAACTTTCTTGGAATCAGTTGATTATAAACACTGCCTTGTTACACAGTTGTTTATACACACCCTACATGAGTATTTTCATGTTTTGACTTCTTAATGCTATCCGGTACTTCAAAGCCAATCTGCTATGCTCTCTACACACACTTGAGAACTAACACCTGCACGGTGCGACATGCCTGCTCAAATATTTCAGATTCAGTAGAGGCAGAGAGAAACGTTGAGTGAGGTTCCTGGAGTCAGTGGGGGACTTAGTCAAATTTACAGATTATAGTTATTTTGGGAGAAACATGGGAAGTTTGAATTACCAGAGACTTTAGAAGAAATGAGATTTTCACGATTCACTTAATCGTATTCCTCACAGCTCCCAACTCAATGTTATGTACACAATGGGTGTCCAGTAAGTTTTAGCAACTAAAAATAGTAACTAGATTATTGGAGTGTTGCCAAATAGTAGTTCATCTGGATCTGCCTTAATAGGCAGATAAAAATAGTGTGCCCTCATCACAACTTGCATGAGTGTTGCTTAGGGAGCAGGGATCTATTTTCTTAATGGGATTACAAATGCCCCTGCAATTTTCTATTAATACAATTCCCAAGTCTGGTAATTTCCTTTTCCACAGAGCAACCATTCAAATTTCTGCTCAGCCCTTACTTAAATTATGAATCAAAAAGTTTTTTCTTGTAATCTATTAAATTTAATTCTCCATACTACATTGCCACTCACCATGCCATCTACTGACCACTAAAACCATCTGGGAACATTTGAAAAGGTCCAGGGAAGCCTTGATGACTGTCTCAGTTCCAAGCATCATTATCACTCACCCTAACTAAAATCCCCCAAATCAACCATGACTCTGTTCTCCCCTCAGTTTTTTCCAACAGGAATTATCAAGTCCTGTCACTTTGATCTTTGAGACGTCTCCCATGCCAGCCCATCGTCCCATCCCACTTTCATGGTAAAGCTGCAGAACCTTCTCATTCACTGCCCAAATCATAGCAACACCCCCCCCCCCTTACTTATCTGCATGCCAACATGGACCGCCACACACACTCCACACCAATACCCGAGTTATTATTTTAAAAACACAATCTGAGCCTATTAATCCTGTTTACAACCATGCTGAGGCTCCTCATTGCCTGAATAGGATTAAGTCCAGCTCCCTGGCCTGTCTCTCAAGGCTCTCCACAATCTGGCCTCTCCTATCACCACAGTGCCCTGCATGGGCCTAACCCCATTGTTCTAGCCACAGTGGACCTCATTCTTTCCAGACATACACTCATCTGCCCACCTCTGGACCTCTGTTGCTGCAGCTAATCCCACCCCCCCACCCCCAACAATGCCCTCTTCTCCCACCTGCCATGCCAGTGAAGTCACATAAAAATCTTCAAATCCAGCCCTTGTCACATTCTCTGAAACGTTCCCTGGCTTACCCAGGCCAAGTTTGTGCTCCCTTTTGTGTACTTTCCCATCACTTTATTCATACCCCTAGCACAAAACTTAGTCACAGCATTCTGGTAAATTACAGGTCCCTTAGTGTGAGGAACCATGTGCTTTTTTTCATTTTTACATCCTCAAGGCCCAGTGTCTTGCCTGGCACACAGCAGACTCTGAAAGAATGTTAGCTGAACTGATCAGTTGAATTATAGAGTAATTAAGGCTGGAGAGGACCAGGACAGTGCAATCCAGGAGAGAGTCTCAAGACTGAACCTTAAGTAGGAAGAAGAAAGAGAAGAGGGCTTTTGTGGGAAAACAGCATGAACTAAATGTACAGTAAATGTTCTTAATTGTGCCCATCAACAAATATTTAAAGGAACCTACTAAGTGCCAAGTATTGGGCTGTTTGGTGATATAATCAAGAGAAAAACAGACATGATCCCTGCCTTAATGGAGCTTACAGTCCAAAAGGGCAGAAAAGAAATAAATGACAATTAAATGAAAAGATGTAATAAGGCCTCAAGGAATTAGAGCCTAGTTTAGCAAGAAACAATAGGAGGATCTGACTTGGAGATCAGAAAAGGCTTTCTTGAAAAAGTGATGGCTAATTTTAGATTTGAAGGGAAAGTTTATTTAGCCAATGAGAGAGGGATAGTTTTCTAAGCAAAGGGAACAACTTGTGCAATGCTCTGTGACAGGAAGAGAAAATGTGCACTCAAAGAACCAAAGGAAAACTGATGAGACGGAAATGCAGAGAGTGAGTGTTGCACAACATAAGAAGAGACTGCAGAGACAAGTTGAGGCCAGAGCATGGAGTGTTTTAAGCAATGGGTGCCATGATCTGAATTGCAATTCAGCAAAAGTCCTTCTCATTACAATATGGAGAATGGATTGGGGTAGAGTTGGGAGAATGAAAGAAAGTTGGCCAGATGGGAAACTATTGCAGTCATCCAGACAAGAGATGCCAGTAATGATAGTTTAGAGACAGTGGGCAAATTTGGGAGACATTACAATGAACAGACTTGGCAATGGATATATTTGAGGGCGAGGACGAGAGAGGTTATCAGAGACAACCCTGAGAGTCTGGTGCTCGTCTTCAGGAGAGGTGATGGCACCGTTTACTGAGACAACACTTTTTGAAAAAATCAAATCTTGGGAAAAGATCATGATTTATGGCTAACAAGTATGTTCTGGATGAACTGGGAGAGGGGCCACACCTATAAGAGAACTGAGCCCAGGTAACAGCTTGATTAGAAATAGTTGACACAGTCTTTTTTGAAAAATACCCTGAAACCATATTATACCCTTCTGTCTTTCCCAATTAAAGATATTTGGCAAAGTTGCTTGATAGGGACCCACACAGTCAAAGCAGTGTTCACGAAGTTATCTAAGATTGTATGTATCGCCAGCTAAATCCATCCCAATGGAGAGAAAGCCTAGGGCTTACAAGGATCCTGCCCCAGAGTCAGTGGTGGGAGAATAAAGGGGATGGGCAGTCCATGCTATTTCTTTCTCTATCCCTTGCAGGGAATAGAGTTCTTTCCTCTAGGTCTGGTGTTTGAGAGGGCCACTGACCACACAACAAACAGATCTTATAGACAGCTAATAGCAATCTGCAACCCAAGCATCCTTATTTCCACCAACAGTTCCTTCAAGGTTTTTACTATCAAGCACCTCAAAATTCTTCCAGCCTCACCTATTTTCCAACTCCAAAACTACTTCCAGATTTTTAGGTGTTTGTTACAGCAGCACCCCATTTCCTGGTTTTTAGGTGACAGCAAGAAATCAATTCCCAACCTCATTTGTTTGTTCCCCACCTGGAAGTGGGTGGGGAAGGGGTGGCAGATGGATAAGCAGAATCAAGATCTCAAGGATTCAAAGGTATAATTTCTGTCAATAGAGACAACTTCCTTTCTTACTTTGAAACAGTTTGAATTTCACCCTCCTTTGCCACTCAAAATTCAGGGCTGGAGGCAGAGGAAGTAGCCAAGAGGATATCAAGGGGGAGAAGAAAAACAAAGCAGAGTTGGGGGCAGAGATAAATCCATCCCGTCAGCCAACCCCTGTTCAGACACACAGGCACTACTGGCAACCACTGGAGTAAACCCTGACAGACTCCCCTGACCAGCCAGAGATACACACACCAAGACAGGGTTCCACCTACACGGCTGCCCTAGAACACCAGGGGACAGTGACTCCTTCCCAAGCCCCAGGCAGTCATTCAGACGAGTAAGGATGCTGATATTCCACCTAAACTCTCCCAAGTTCCCTCTGGAAGTGGATATTCTTTTCTAGAACAGCCAACGTTGATGTGTAATGTACATTTTTTCAGACGGTGGCTTCACTGATTTTGCACAAATACTGATTTTAACTTGGGGATGGCCCTAACCATTTCAGAGGCACAGACCTACCCCTACAGCTCCTCACCCCCAGCCATCTATGCACTGTTATGTTGGGCCCTTCCACTTCTTGCATGTGAACTTGACATTACTGTAGTGGCTAAGAACTCAGGCCTGGAGTTGAACTGCCTGAGTGAATATCCAGTTGTTGGACCTTGAGCAACTACTTAAACTCTTCGAGCTTCAGTTTCCTAAGGTTAAAATGGAGTAACAATAGTACTTCCCAACCTCAAAAGGTTTAACTGAAATAAGACATACAAAATGCTAGAACAGTACCTGGAACTTTGTAAGCACTTAATAAAGGTTGGCTCTTAGTGTCATCTTTGCTGTGTATTTTGTAAGTCAAGAAAAGTCAAATGTTCTTAAAAAGTGAAGAAAAAAACAGCTGTTAGATTAAAAGCACGGAGTGCTGTAATGAGCACAGGACAACTAATTTTATAGATGAGAAAACTGAGGCTCAAAAGGGTGGGGTAACTTGGCCAGTTCTATACAGACAGGTAGGGATAGTCTCCTGGCTCTTATGACATTGTTTTCTCCAATGCATATGTGGAACATAATGCTTTCAGAAATTAAGAAATTCACTTGTGGTCCAGTCAACTGACTACTCATAATTATGATGTGAATACATCTGTACTTTGGGTCATCAAGGATTTCAAGTTACAATGAAAAAATAAAAATTTTCCAGAAAAATGTACATCTCAGATGAAAAAATAGTTCCATGTTTCCAAATCCTTGTTCAGCCCATGTTATGTGTAAATTACTGAGGCTTCCTGGTACCACAACCACAGTGCTCTGTTATTGGGCTTTATTGGGTTCCACAATGCCACTTGTCAATTTTTCTTTCCCAGCTCAAATCCCTGCTAAAAAGAAGAAGAAGAAAGAGGAGGAGGAGGAGGAGAAGCTGCCGCCCATTTCCCCTTGGCTTGCTTGCTCAGATGAGCCCAAGGGCATAAGATTGGCAACACACTACAACTGAGTAGGCAAAAGCCCCTAATTTCAGAAAGAAACTGAAGTTCAAAAGGGGGCAAGGGGATGACTTGCTCTAGATAAATAATTGGTGGTTTCTCTAAATAATCCTTCTTCAAATACATAAAGGAAATCACTGGCTTCTCCCCAATGTCCACCCTTCTTTATAGTGATTAATCCCAGTGCTGTGATGTAATCTTCCCATCTCAATCCCTGGCGGATTCAGAAGAGGAAAGAGGACCCTCTGGAGTGAAATAGACCAGGACTCAAAACCCCAGATCTGTCACTTACTGCCTGTGAAACCTCGTAAAGTCCTCTACCCCAAAGAGCTTCAGTTTCCTCATTTAAACAATCAGAATAACCCACACTGTTGGATTCACAGGAAGATCTGAAGAGAGAATATCATAAAGAGCCTAAGCATGTAGCAGGAGCTTAGCAAGTCACAATGCTTTTATTTGGAAATGTTGCTCAGTATTAGCTCTAATTTCTTTTAATAAAAATGTTATCTTTTCATTAAAAAAGCAATGCTTATTCATTGAAGCAAACATACACACACACGTGTGTATGTGTGCATGAAAGGAAAAAAAATCATCTATTGTCCCACCACAAAAGAAAACCACATCAATATTTTGTTATTTTTTTTCCAGTATTACCCTCTAAGCATATCATTGTGTGGTTGGCTGCATGTTTGCCACATTGTTACAGTCATATTTAATTGCAGTTATATGTCTGTCTGATAATAAATCCTTCCTGGGAAAGAGGCCATTTCAGAACATTTTTTAAGTTGGATTACAGGATTATTGCCAAAATTAGGAATAATGATCCGTAACAGCATTGTTTACTCTAACTTTTATAGTTTCATCCAGTTGCCGTTGCGGAAAGATGTTCCAAATCCTCTTCCATCTTCTCTGTCATTAGAATGGCCAAGTCATTGCAGTGGTTGACTAGGTGATGAGTCTCCTCAGGACTTCTGTGATAAACTGGTTATTAAGCCTGATGAGAGTCACACAGAGAAGGCAAGTCCTTTTATACCTCTTAATTTCTTGATCCATAATTTTTACTTTACTTCAAGCAACTTTTTCAATTAAAGGCTGTAAGTGGTATAATTCATGAGTCCTTGATTATCTGAGAATGCCCTTGTAGTAAGAACTTCTCTTGACTGGAAGGTACAGATATATACTCAAGTCCAGTAGGATTCATTACAAGGGCAGAGGATGTAAGGGCTTTATGGAAACTAGAGAGGGATTGAGACAGCCACTCTGCCTCCCTCCTGGCTTCTATGCTCTTCTCTGACACTGCTCCTTTCTCTTTCCCAACCAGCTTCCTCTGCCTACTCATAGTTTCTGCTTCTCCCAGAATGTTAGCTTGCACATCGTTTTCACTAGCCATAGTGCTAACAAATACCTCCATCTCCGTGACTTTCAGCTCCAATCTTCAATACCAACTGCAACATTTTCCCTGTTTGAAAATTCTTGGAGAAGAGTTTAATTGGCCGGCTTATCTCAATTTGCCAGATCTTAAGTCACAGGTTACCAACTAGAGATGCCCAGCTTTAGCTTTAGCTGGAGATGGCAAGGTCACATGACTCAAATGCCTACCTCTGTCCCTGGGCCCTTTGGGTTGAAGGTGATTCTCTGAAAGGAGAACTTGGGCAGGGCAGCGCTCCAAAGCATTATTAGAGCAGTCCTTTGTTGATTTCACACATGAAAATAATTCAACTACATATAAAATTCTCGAATCACAATCTTTTCTTCTCAGTATTCAATAGACATTGTTTTGTCTTCTGGCATGAAGTGTTACCAAGCAAATGTCTGACATCTTTTTATTTCTTACCAGTAACCCTATTTTCCTGCTTGGATCCTTATACAGCTTCTTCCTTTTTTCAGCAATTTAAAAATTATGGCAGAATGTGCCTCCATATGGCCCTCTTTCTATGTATTTTGCCTGCAATATGATCAGTCCCGGGAAATTTTTCTTCTTTACATCTTTTATTATTGCTTCTGCTCTCATTTTAATGGTTTTTGTCTTCAGGAACATCAATCATTCTATGGTTATCCCTCTTCTTTATTATTTTCTGTCATCATTTTCCTCTGTTTCTTTCTATATTGTGGAAGAGCATCTCAAGACTGCCTTTCCCATATGTTATTCAATATTCTGAAGTGTCCTGACCTTTATACTCTAAAAAGTGAATTTCAGTTGTGTAATTGCATCTTTATTTTCCTACACCCTTCCCCCTTATTTCATCTAACTCCATTTTCTTCTCTTCTTATCCTCTATTTGAGAACTGTTGTTCCTATTTCATGTATGCCACATCGTCTTATATCATACAGAGGAAGATAAAGCATTTTTTAATTATTTCTTCTGTTTTTTTTACAGTAAATTATATCATAGGTCTGCTCTTCCTCTGAGCCCCCAGGGTAATGGGCCCTTTACTTTATAATGGAGTATCTTTTTCAAAGGCCATATTTCTTTTTTCTACATAAATCCTTAGATGAAATAAAAGGCATTCAAACTTGGTGTCTATCAACAACTTTATTGCCTTTCACTTTTTTAACATTACACTGGGCATTATATTTCAATGATGGAAATAACTCATTTTAATGCCACACTACACTAATAGAAATCATGGTACACAATAAATTCATTCTCATTAAAGTCTGTTTGGAGAAAATCAAAGAACATAAAATGTATACAAATTTTGTTTAAAGGAAAGATGCCATGTAATATAAAAGATACTCTATTTCTAAATCACTATTCCCAATTACAAAGAAGAGAAAAATCACTAAAATTTTATAGCATCTAATTACCAAAAAAGCATAAAATAACACTCTAAAAATTAATAATGAAGGAGGACATCAAATGACTGGATTCTCAAAATTGCTCTACTTCTGATTGAAAAATATAAACCAAAGTTTATTACTACTCACTCTGTTCTCTGTCTTCTTAAAGAACAATCAAATCTCTTTCTCAGGCAATACACTTGAAGAACAAAGTGAGGTGCCAGCACCCAATCCTATTCCGAGTTTCTAACACCTATTCTCTGATCTGGTTCTTGGTTCCTCAGAGGGCACTTTCTTCTACCCCCACTCACTGTTTTCTGATTAACCAACATGACACATTAAAACGGCAGTTCCTGGCGTGTTGGCAGGGCCCACCCTGTCTCCCTTTCACCTGTGGCAGGTGATCTGTGCAGGCCACACCTCTGGGACGGAACATACCACTGACAGTCCCATACCCTAGTCCACACTTCCTGTCTACTTGTTTTGTTATTGTTGGAATCTCCAGAATGATACAGAAAGAAGGGAGCTTATGAAGGGAAAAGGAATACAACAGTTGAGTTGGGTCAAAATATAACAACCATGAATTGGGGAAGGGCAGCTCACTTTTCTGATCAGAACAGACCATGTGTTTCTGAACTAGTGGGGCAGACAACAGGGAAGGGGTAGTGAAGGGGTTTCAGGCCTAGGCCACCAATTTCATTCTTCAGTCCAGTTCTACATGCCACGTTAAAGGAAATTTCTCATTGATTATACTAGGCTGAATTCCAGTCCTACTTTTCAATGTTTATTGTGTTCATCTTTTTCAATGTTTTCTAGACAGTATATTACACAGATGGGTGAGGCTGCATCAAAGGCCACAGATGGACATCATTTTACACTTGAAGCCCTGTGGCCACATTTTTCACATCCTCCTTTATGTGCAGTTCAAAACCAGACATGGCATTTTACAACAGTGAGTTCTCAGACTGGAGTAATCTTGCCCCAAGGGGATGCTTTTGGCTGGAGACAGTTTTAATTGTCACAACTGGAGGTGCTACTTGTATCTAGTGGGTAGAGGTCAAACATCCTACAATGCACAGGGTAGCCTCCCACAACAAAGAATTATCTGGTCCAAAACATCAATGTGCTGAGGCTGAAAAACCCTGCTTTATAACAACGGTCCAACTCAAAAAGAAGTCCCATAGCGGAATTACTTGACAGGCATCTTTGCTGTTTTTCTGCACTTACAGTAAAACCATATTCATTATCTGAATGCCCCAGTTGCTTTAACTTTCTGTTGATCAGGGTACACAAATCCTTCTCAGTCTAAAATGAGAAGGACATATCCTTCCCTTTGGTTTTCCCACTCGATGATACAGAGCAGGAAAGACACAATCACTAACAGAGATGCTGAAAACCCCCAGTTCACCATCAGTAGTGCTGATGTAGTGCTGAGCCCAACACACCTGGGCTTGCCACTCACTCATGGACCCTCTGGTTTCCTCAGTGAGGAACTGGAGAGAACTGGGACATTCTGCTTGCTCAGACAAACAGAGTATAGAAGGAGGCTAAAAGGATGCTCTGAAACTCATCCTCAAAATACCAGCAATAGCTGTAAATGACCAGGAAACAACAGGAGTCAGAGACCCTGGGTAGGTGGGTGGGTGGGTGATGGTGAAAGGCTGGGAGCTGGGATGGGTTAACTTTACACAAATGTTCCAGAATGCTCGTATCATTATATATTTTATGGTGTTGGCTTCAGTGATTCGAGACTTACTAAAGCTCTAAACGTATTTTCCCCACTTAAAAAGAAGAAAACATTTTTAAAAGCAATTCCACCATGTCAAGACAGCCAGACCAGCTGGCCATCAGCACTCTGACAGCCAGGGACCGGCAGTGGTGGGTCCTGACATGCACATGCCCCTGCTCCTTCAGGAGCCACTCTCCACGAGGGTGGGAGCTGATCACTAGCTGTGCAATTGCTGGAATTAACCCTGAGCACCCCTAACCTGCTCTTCCAGCCTCTGTAGTTTGGAGCTCAGGAGGGTCCTGCTGTTGGTCACAATGTTTTTGGCATGTTCTCATGCTTTCCACTGTTATTTCAGTTTGGTTTGGAATTTGTTTGTTTGGACTGTGGAAGTACCTATATGGGTATGTTACATACAAGGAATTCTCCCACACCCCCGAGAAATTTTCAACGAAATATTTTTTTTGCATAAGGAGGGATGCAAAAAAACAGCAATAAAGTAATTCAAAATAGGTTTCCTGTCTGACGTCTGATGTATGGAGAGGGCTATGTGTACACCAAGCTGACTGGTCTTCTCTCTCCTATTATTCTCCCCCCGCTAACCACAGGGGTTCTAGTCAATGTCCACAGACTTATCAAGTATGAAAGATCACGTTTTATGTTATCTATTTTGTTTCTCTCACATCCTTGAGAACAGGGCATATTTTTCCACCTTAGAAAATAGCAAGAAGGGATCACCAGGCTTCCCAGCTCCCCACTCCCACAGTACTACAGCACAGTGGATTAGAGCATTAGGCTAACAATTAACTTTACAAGACTTTACAATGGAACAGAGTTCTTCCACATAGATCACCTAACCTAATTTTCACAAAATCCATCTCCCATCTGACAGCTGAGGAAACTGGAGCCTGACACAGGCACATTCACACAGCCAGGTCGCAGGGAGGCTGGCATCTGAGGCCAGGCCCTGCAACCAAAGAGCTCCATCCGCCACACCAGCATTCCTCAGGACAAGGATTTTATCTCCCCACCAATTCTGCCTGAGAGAGGCAGCTGTGCCCTTCTGGGGCAGGCCAGCACAGCAAGGCAATCCCACAAAACACATGTGGCTGGTCAGCAAAACCAGTTAAGAAAATGTGGATATACAGCCATTGCCTTACCAAGAGTGCATCCTCCTTGTAGTATAGCCACAGAAAACAAAGAGAAACTAATCAATCTAGAGAGTCCTTGAGGATGGTCAGAAAGTTAGACATAGGAGGTGCAATTCTGTGAGTGTCTTAGCATTGTTGTGATCAGTAAATCTAGACCCCATATATCAGGACTTTCTCTGGGAATTCTATTATTGTTTTGTGTGATGATTTGAAGGTGTTATATATGCTGGAAAACCGTGTTCTTAACACTAATCCATTCCAGTGGATGTGGACCCCTTGTATGTAGGATCTTTTGGTGAGTAGAATCTTATCTTAAGATGTGACCCATCACATTCAGGGTGGGTCTTAATCCTCTTACTGGAGTCCTTTATAAATGGGATGAATACAGAGACAGACACAGAGAGAAAGACACAGAGACACAGAAGCTGAGAGAGAAAGCCATAGAAACAGAGCAGAAGCCACTGAAGACAGAAGCTGGAAGCAATGAAACCCAGAAGAGAAGGGAGAGACTAGAAGGTATCACCATGTGTCTTGCCATGTGACAGAGGAGTCCAGGATCGCTGGCAGCCTATCTTCAGGAAGAAGGTATCGTCTCGAGGTTCCCTTCATTTGGACATTTTCACGGCCTCAGAACTGTTAGTTTCTAAACTAATAAATTTCCATTGTTGAAAGCCACCAGTTTCTGACATATTGCATTTTGGCATCCTAGCAGACCAAAATAGGTTGCAAGCACAAGAAAGTAGGAGACCTGTGTGGAAGGAGCAGGGGAATTGTTTTATAAAAATGTTATATAAGGAAACAAAAAAAATAAATAAAATACAAGAAAACCCTATGAAAAATGTCTGTCTAATCCATGTAGTGTGAATCACCATCATCCTATGTCCTTGGTTAAGCAAAGTTAAATATGACAAGAGCATAGACCTCCACCTGGGTAGCAGTGCAGTGACAGTATGAAGTTGGGAAAGAAAAATCATTAGGCTCTGCCTGAGCCGTCAGAGCTAGGAAGGCGCCAGACGCCACTCTTGGCCCGCAGGTGCTCACTCAGCAGTAACAAGAGAAGCGGCTAGGAGAGCATTCAGGAAATAAAGGTGTAATTAGCCCAGGGCTGTGGCAGCTGGCACATGTGGAAAGATGTTCTTCCACTTTATACTGCAGCCTGACACTCATGATTCCCCCGTTCGGTCTATGAACTTTAAAGGCCAGCAACAGGCTTCCCACCTTCCGTCTGCCCCCGCCTCTTTCCATCCCATCTCCCACAGCAATGAGAGGAACTAGGGAGTGTTCTGCATTGTGAAACCATACTGAATTGCCAGATGCCAAGGTGGACTCATTGAAGCTTGACTTTTGTTTTTCCACTCTTGGCACCAGTACTGGTTTCAAAGAAATGAAACAAGGCTTAGCAAAACCAAATTACCAAACTCTAATTTTCCATGTTAGAGAAAGATAGGCATATCAAAATTACAGAAAATCCCGAAATTTCATTTTATTCAGTAACTTCATTGGCAGGACCAAAGATGCTTTTTAAAAATCCCATGGAAGAATTTAAAGAAGCAATAGTATAGTTGGAGGTCTTTTTGCCCTTGGAAACATACCCATGGCTATACTACATAAAAATGGTGGGAAAGAGCTGCTGCTTACCTGCTCACCTGCAAGATGCATCAGAAACAAGATGATGTAGCTCTTAGCAAGTAGAAAGCCTTAGGTTGTCTAAATCTCAGAGGCAATTACAAACTGATTTAAACATTGGAAAGACCATGTTCAAGCCATAAGCAAGAGCAGTCTCTAAGGATTCAATGGTTTCAGTCATACCTGCTTCCCTGAAGTTGGTCATCACCAATGATGCTATCTTCTGAAGCGGCCATAGTGCCTGTACTACTAAAACAGCAAGGCTCCCAACAAAAGAGCAAAGCTTCTCTTGTGCCATTCACTTCTATCTCACCCAACCAGCGCTCCTGGTCATACCCGAATTCGGGAACCAATGAGCAATGGCAGGGCCAAAAGGTGAGGATAAGGGTTATTCCATCATTCAAGACATTTGCATTGAACCAAGCACTATACTAGACGCCATGGAATTTTCAAACATGAAGAAAGCAAAGAGCTCTCCAAGGCACTTAGAAATCTAGTGAGGGAAAAAGACCTGACCAACTACATTCCAAAAAAACAGGAAGGAAAGAAAATGAATGGTACAGATTTTGCATAACAAATAGAATATGAATCCAAGTCCCATTATTCAGTTATAAATATTGTCCTTAAGAGGCTGTCCCATTTTCCAGAACCCTCACTAGGACTCTTCCTTCTATATTCCATAATAATTATCAAATGCTGGTGTTACAGCATTTCTGACTCAGCTAATCTTTCTGATTATGTCATAAACATTTTCTTTCCCCCTCCAGCTAGACCATGAAAAATTAGCCATTTTCTTACTTTTCTGCCCCACCACTGGCCTCAATAGTATTCTGCTTATAGTAGGGGCCTAGCACAAGCTGTGAAATGAAACATAAAATCCAATATATATTGAATGTTGGTATGTGGCCTCAAGAAGACCAGAGTTCTGGGACTGCTCATATGCTCACATGAATTATCCACTTTTGTGAAGTCACATAATCCTGTAGTTATAGAAGGTCAGAGCCAGAAGAGCCTTTTGAATCAAAAGGTATTTTATAGGCAAGTAAATGATGCCCAGAAAGGTTATGAAGCAAATGGAAAAGCTGGAACTAGAATCTGGGGTCCCTGAAATATCAGATGAAAGTAAAAAATGTCACAGAAACCAGAGATAAAATGCTCTCCCCCTCAGTAGAGTGGAGGGAGACAATACATATTTGCTTTTCATTCCAACTGAATAATTTGCCTGTGTAATCAGATGCACTTCCTCAGCTAAATGCTTTCCAGTTCATTATTTTGCTTTAAAAAAAATGATTAAAAGGTTCAAAAATAATTATCTTTCCATTTCCAAAATGGATTCACCACAATAGACTCAGTGTATTAATAAACACATACAAACGTCACTCTGTGAAAAACATATTGTCTGCAAATAACCTTTCAATTAGGAACAGACACTGTGGGTTTTCAGATTCTAAAGTGTTTTTATTTTAAATGGCCTGGTCACAACTGAAACCAGGCTGGAGACTAATTGCTCTTTCTTTCCACTCAGGATCAGTTTTGAAGGTCTGAGCTCCCCTTGGGATCCCATGCTGCTCCAAAGCCCTGGCAGTCACTGTCTGTCAGTCCAGAATACGCTCCTTAATCCATCCTCTCAGCAGAGAACATCCCACTCTTCCGCTAAGCAGTGTCCACACTGACTTGGTAAGAGGAAAGGAAAAGAGTGTTAGTTGCAGTCCATGTGCATATTTCTCATCAGATTTAAACTCAACAAATATGGACCAAATTCCTGGATGTGCTACACACTGTGCGAGGCGCTCCCAATGGGTTTTCTCTCCTCATCCTTGAAGCAGAAGGTATTGTAGAATGACAGCTGGGAGATGAACAACAACCATCACTTAGGGAACACTGCTACTCGCTCAGATAAGAACTGTCCTAAGTTCACAAATTTAAGAGAGCATCATCATTCTCTCTGTTTTACAAATAACGAAGCCAAAGTTCCAACCTATGTGGTGTCTGTGATGGAGTCAGGATTCAAACTCAGGTGGTTTGTCACCACAGCCTCTGTCGCCTCTGGCGGGAAGAGAGTCAGCGCTTCAATCTGGCTTCCTTTCCCGTCTTAACTCCAGGAACCATCTGAAGCCCACCCTCACTTTATGTCAGGCCAGGGGTCCCCCATCTTTCTGGGTTTACAGAACACTTTCAAACACAAAGCTGTACTATGACACACACTTCTTTAATTACCATAATTCATGCATAAGTGGTAAATAGGCAAACAGAAGTTGTGTCAGTTCATACGTAATTTTTTCTATCATGTTAACATTTTTTGCCTCCAAGTAAAAGCAGCTGAAAGCAAAGTTCATCAACAGAGCTGACTTATTATTGTACCAGATATCCATTCATCTTGTCCCTTTTCCTCACTGACTCAGTTTAGCCACATCCTCTGTCTTAGAAGCACACTGAGACAGTTCTCCCAGATCCTGAGTAAAACAGCATGAACGAGTATCCAGTGCCATCCATCCCAGCAAGTTTGTGCAAAGCCTGAATGTGCTTCTCCCCATCCTTCTGCCCTTGTCGCCGTAACTCAGCAGTCTCAACCCCTCCGTACAGCCCCTTCTGTCAAGTTACTGTCACCTTTTAAGGCAAAGTCTAGATTATTTATTTCCTAGGACTCCAACATGACTTTTCAATTGTGCTAATATTTTTTAGATTGCTACTGTTTTTCTTAGTACTGTAAGCACAGTTACACAGGTTTTGAGTGATCTGCCTCAACTCTATTTTTCCCCTAAGTCCTGTTACTTTTTAAGTACAACTTTACAAAACCTGAGGATTTTCAGGTTTGTATATCCCACATTATAAAAGAAACATCTGAATGGGCAGCCCAACTGAAAGGATTAAACGTCATCCTGTTATCTCAAGACCCCCATGGTCTCTCTTCAGCACTGAGTTACTGTGAGCACAGAGCTAGGGGAGCTTTGATAAGGTTCACTTACATAGCCTGGTTTATCCCTCAGAGTTTTTAGTTGCAAACAATAGAACCAACACTGGCTAATTTAAGCAAAAAGGAATTTGTTAAAGGACATTAGCTCACAGAATATCTGGGTGGGCCAGCAAATCAGGCGAGGAGACAATTACTCCACCAGATAGCTCCAGTAGACCCCACCATCGGCGACAACGCCAGCTGCACCGTGGCTCACATCTCAGATGCTGGGAACCCCTGCCCACGCTGCATCTGAAAGCTGCTGGTCTCTCCAACATCCTTGCCAGAAAAAGTTCTGTGGGATGCCCTCTTGGTCTCATGAACCTTTTGTGAATCAAAGCTACCCCTTTGAGGCATGTGAGTAGCAAGGCCTGGGGCACATTCTGGCATTAGCTGGGAGGAAGGCCCACAAACAGACTTTGTGGCTTGCACTTTGAAGATGCACAGTTCATAAGACAAGAAATCCCACCCACCAAAACCAAAAGGGTGGTCAAAAGATAAGGAAAAGCCAGGGTATGGAGCAAATGTCTACTACACTTAGGAAGCAAATTTTATACAAGCCTTGGCAAATATTGATCTCTTGGTACTAGGCTGATACGCTACCCAGTTTCTCCCACACAGCAAGGTGATCCTGTTCCTCACAGCCTGTGTAATTCACTGTTCTGTCTGATGTACATCAGCTTAACAGTATGAATCCTCATTGCAATGGAACTTGATCTTGTATGTTGACCAACATCTGGAACCATCCCAGGGTCCCAAGGATACACTTACCAAGGGATGATTTCCAAAGGGTAACATATTTCCCTGGGCACACAGAGACTTTAACAATCACCCACAACAAATGATAGGGAAGTAAATCACTACACACTCTCAGCATCGTATTTATACCCGGGTACATCAGCAGCTCCTTATTCCTATAGGCTGATAGAGCCGGCAAGGTATGGCCAATTCCCAGCTCACTGATTGTACTGCCACACATTTTTTGCATTCAGGAAAGGGTATCTGAATGCAAATGAATCTGCTCTAATTAATGCAAGAGTGTACATCATTGCAAACTTTGGTATTATTATTATTAACATATTAGTGATAAAATTCCTTGCAAAGGATCTATTCACTCTAGGATGCTAAATAGACAACACTATTCATTTTCTATTGGAAGTTCCTTCCCTTCAATATGTTACTTCCATTGTCTAAGTAAGATCTTTAGACATACTAGAATACATAAGCAACTATTACTTTTAACTACAGTCACACTTCCCCAGGAAACTCCTTTGTTACCTATTTCCAAGTTACTGCTTAGAATCTAAAGCCCTTTATAAAATAAGTTGGTGTTGTCACTCAGTCTGCTAACATCCCAGAAGGTGAACAAGAGGGCAAGAGAAAGTATTAGAATACTGATGAGGATGATGACAACGATAAAAACCATTATTGTTTACTGTAGGCTGTACACTATTCTCAGCACTTTAAGTGGATTATGTCACTCAATCCTCACAAAAACTCCAAGAGGTAGGTATTATAATCTATCCCCATTTAAAGATAAGGAAAGAGAAGCCCAAAGCCACCATGCTACATTCAGTGTTCATGGTCGTACAGTCAGTAAGCAATGCAACCAGCTTTCAAACGCAGGCAGTCCGACGCCAGAGCTGCGTTCCAAGCCACAGAATGTGACCTACGAGCGACACCACAGCGTGCTATGCACCCAACTGTGTCCAGGGGAGTCGGCAAATGCTTCACAAAAGAGGTGACCTCTGAACTGGGTGAACTGGGAGAAAGCCTATGCAGGAGGAGGGGGCAAAGCACGCCCAAGGGAAAGGAGACAACGGATGAGTGCAGCCTGTTCGGGAACAAGACTGCACATGGTGGAACAGTGTTAGTTAAGTCTGGAAAAGACAGTTGGATATACCAGTAGAATGACTAATTAAAACTGCCTTTTGTTTGTTTGTTTGATTTTAAACTGTTTTGATATGATAAGCCTGGGGGTGTGGATTGGAGGACAGACTGGAATGAAGAAGAAACTAAAGGTGAGATTCACAAAAGAAGGCAAATGAAAAATGATGGCCTTCCATTATGGCACACATAATAAGAATGAGGAAAAAGGACATGTTCAACAAATATTTAATAGGTGGAAGTGACAGAATTGAGGGACCAAAATGGGTGTAAGGGAGGAGTGAAGAAGAAGAAAATATCCAGAATAACCCTTCAGTTGGGGTGGGTGGGCTGCCACTCCCTGAGACAGAAAATATATGAAGAAAAGTAGTGTTAGGGCATGGGGGTAAAAAGATAATGAGTTCTCTTTGGGGCAAGCTGAGTATAAGGAGGCTGTTGATCATTCAAGCAGGCAGCCAAATATACAACAGAACTCCCAGAATCTCTGCAAGGCAAGCAAACAAACGACATCACCTAGACTAGCACTACCCAAAAGAACTATCTGTGGTGATGGAAATGTTCTATATCTGTGCTGTCCAATATGATAGCCACGAGCTACATGCAGCTGTCGAACACTTAAAATGTGGCTAGTGCAACTGAGGAATGAATTTGTAATTTTACTTAATTTTAATTATCTTAAGTTTAAATAGCCACATGCAATTACTAGCTAACATACTGGATAGCACAGAGCTAGACAACAGGCTCTTCTCTCTAATATTAGAAGCAACAAGGCTGCTAATCAGGCTGCTGAAATTGGAAGGGATCTTATAGTTTATCTGGTATAATTCTCTGATTTCCCAAGTAGGAAAACTAAGGCCCAAATGGGAGAAGTGACTTGCATAAAACCATTGCAATAAGAGAGAGAGAGCAGACTAGAGCCTGGGTCTGCTTCTGGTCCAAGGCCCTTTTCTTTTCACAAGCTGCTTCTGTTACAGAGGCAAAAATAGCTACACTTGCATTTAATGCTGGTGTGTAAAATCAGTGCCACCCATGGGCAAAGCCAACTAAAGATCATGCACTCCCTCTGCTGAGCCAGACATCCTAAGCAAGGATAGGGTAAGTAACCCTATCAGTCAGGTTTCTTAGTTGCAATAACAGGACCCACTCTAGTTAGTTTTAACATGAAAGGAATTTATGCAAGAAGATTAGGCAGCCTGCACAATCTCTGAGAGACCACAGAAGCAGGCTTAAAGGCTACACAGTGAGATACCGTGACTAATTACACTACCAGTGCTACAGTGGGAGACTGTATGGTGGCTGCCCCTGGGCTCAGCAGTGGCTCCCAATCACGAGGGCTGGACATGGGATCCACTCTAGGAATTCTGCCTCTCAAGTGTGGATATCCTTGCTGCCAAGCTCATCAGAATGCATTCCAGGCCCCACCTCCATCCACACATCATCAGAATCTAAATGTCAGACAGGGGGATCTGAGACTTTTGCTGCAAGGAAGGAAAGCAAGTTTCTGACTCCAACCTAGTGCAGCAGCCTCATAAGGCAGAAAGATCCCATGCATCAGGAAGATCATTCAAAAGACAGCAACAACGATGACATCTAGCAAATGTTCTTTCAGGCAAATAACCCATCTGTACTGGTATGAACCATGGATCTTTACTGCCCACCTGCTCAGCAGCACTCTTGAGTCAGAGCTTTGTATGTTTAAAACTGTGTTTCTACATTGCAAATACCTCAGTTAATTCACCGTGGGCTCTTTCTAGTTTTTTTTAAACACATTTATTCACAGGAACATCTGTACTGATAGATACTGTGTACGGTGGGAACTGAATTATGCATGTCAACGCTCAGAGCATACGGGGTTTCTTTCAGTTTAGTTATTATTATTTTTTTTTAATCTGGGTTTTCTATATAACAAGTCAAAATACAGAAAAGCCATAAAGATGAAAAATTCTAAAAAAAATTTTCCTCAAAGGCAGTAGCAGTAGAATCGAAGCAAGTAGTAGGTATGAGACATCTTCTAAGAACTGAAAATGAATGAAATACGGGGCATGGTCACCAAGGCCCTTCCATCCTACAATCCTGAAAAAAAAAAAAAACAAAAAAAAAAAACAAAGAAAAGGAAAGGACTACAAATCACTCCAAGCCTTTGTGTCTGAGGGACAAGAAATGCTGTCTGGGACAGTGACTGATGGGGGCAGTTAGGAAAGGGATTCGGTTTTTGACAGGACAGGGAAGAACATACCATCGCATAACACAATGGCTTTCGTGAATGAACCAGATGGAGCTCTGCCCCCACCTGCCCAAGAGAGGGCACCAGAGTTGTCCTAAGGGTGGCTGGCATCCAAGGGGAGCAGGCCCCAAGACATGAGTACTGAGGGCTAAGAAAAAGGCCTTCAGAGAGCCCTCTGGTAATGGTCAAGAGAGAAGCTCGAGTGAAGGAGCCTGGGCTGGCTAAGGGGTCACAAGATAAGATGGTTTTGTGTCACCAGAACAAAGGTGCAAACCTCTATTCCAAGTAAACTTCTCAGAGCCAACCCCAGCTCTCCCCAGCTGCCTAGGCTTCTGCAGAGATCCTATTGTCAGGTTCCACCAATATTTAACTGTCTCAAGTTAATGTTTATATGTATAATTCAATCTTTTACAACATGCCAAGCCAATATAAACAGAAATAAATGATCAATTAGGACTATTGCTATCCAATACAAAGTAGTGTTCACAGTAGCTGGTTGTCCCCGAGGGGCAAGGACAGGCCTGGATCACTAAGCTCAAGTTCATGTTAGAGGAGCATGGTAATGGCTGAGAACCAAAAATCCCACTTTCACTAAATTCCTGGCCAAATTAAGTGACTTTTGAAAAAAGTAAATCAGATCATGCCACTCCCTTCTTAAAAATCTCCAGTGGCTCCTATTCTACATAAAATAGAATTCAATCCTGTTCACTGTCTGGTCCTTGCCTATTCCAGACTCATCTTGGGCTCCCTGCTCCTTACACTGCAGCCACACAGACCTCCTCTCCATTCCTCGCACATGTGTCTTTTCATCTCAGGGCCTTGGTACTTGCCTGGAATAATCAAGCCCCGGATCTTCCCATGGTGGCCTCCTCCTCCTTACTCCTCTCTCAGTTCACTGTTACCTACTGCCTCCAAGAAGCCCTTTTGCCCATCCTACAGTGCTCACAACTTGCACGTCACGGGAATTACAGTGCTGGCTTACTTGCCTTCTTGTTTACTCTGCCGCTACCCACTGAAATGCAAGCTAAATGAGGGCAGGGACATCATCTATCTTATTTACTGCTTTTATCCCAGCACCTAAAACAGGGCTTAGACCATTCAGTTTGCTGCCTAAATGAATGGATTAAATGAAAAGTAGACAGCTACTAAGTCCTCTTTTGAAATTAAAGTTTATTCATTCAAATATTTGTTAGGATCCTCTAGACATTAGACACTGTGGGGCACTTTGGGGAACATACAGATGAATCAGACCCTGACCTCAAAAGACTCACTGTCTAGGAAGGGATGTATGGTATATACAAAAAGAACTGTATTTAAAGCTAGGTTCCAAACTTCTCCGAGCATAAGAGTCATCTGGGATAATTGTTAATTATACTGACTTCTGGGCTCCACACCAAACCCACAACATTACAATCTCCAGGAGTAGAGCCTAGGAATCTAAAATGTCCCAGGAGATTCCTATGATCCAGGAGGCTTTGGAGGCAGTGCCATATGGGAGACAGAGAAAGGTTTCTTGGAGGAGATGGCACCTGAGACAGATTCAAGAGGGGCAGGATTTGGATATGCACGAATGGGGTGGGATGGGTACTTCAGGCATAGAGAACACACGAGAAAAGGAAAGAAACCAGAGAATGGTAGGACAGAAACAGAAACCAGCATGCTGTCCCATTTGGCAAGGGTGCAAAGGGGAATAATGGTGAGATGAGATGGAAAAGCAGTCTGAAGACCCGCTTTGGTGGGCCCAGGACCTCGGGGCACAGTCTGGTTTTAAGAGGAGAGAAGACGGAGTCACTGAGTAGGGACTGGTTCTGAGAATAGAACAGCAGCATCAGAGCTGGGCTTCTGGGAGATTAAGGTGGATGAAAAGGCATGAAAGGTGAGGAGAGCCAGTAGGAGGCTCCTCCAACCTGGGAGGACAGAAAAGGAAGAGCTGGGCAATCACTAACATCTCTACAGAGTATTACTGTTCATCTTTTATTGCATTTGAGCCTCACAAATAACTTCCTTGGGTCAGAAATCATAATTTCCAATTTAAAGGTAAATATTCAAGGTCTCAGGAAGGTGTAGCGAGTTACCTAAAGTTACACAGGTGGAGGGAGAGAGCCAGGACTTGAACACAAGACTCAGATTCCTCTACTGAGCCTCCACTGTGTCCGGGCAGGGAGCTGAGGGATTTGCATGTCATTAAACCTTGCTACAGCCTTGTGTGGCAGGAAGCCCAGTTTACAGACAAAGCTCCATGCTCTTTCTGCAGTAACAGAAAGGAAAGGTTGGGTGCGAGGAGATGTAGCCTGTCAGGGCAAGAGGACGAGGATGGAGGGGACCCAGCTGACCCCGTGGCAGCTCTGAGGTTCCTTTGGCACTCAGCTGGCATGTGCAGCCATTGTCTCCGTGGGGCTTGTTTGAGTGTCTGGCTTTCTTCACTCACTGTTCTTCACTTTTTGTTTGAAACAACACTTTATTACAGGAACACCACACAGAGCACTAACTTCCGGCTTTCATACACCACAAGTGGAATTAAAAAAAGATTTAAAAAGAATACTGTGATACTATAGTGACTTCAAAGGAGATGAGTTTGCAGCAGGAAGGGACACAAGAGACTTGGTAATTCCCCACCCCCCAGGGGTCCTTCCCACTCTGGCTGCCACTAAGAGAGGATCACGGTGCCTAATTAGGGCCACAAAGGGACTGACTTTGGACTTAACTCAAGTGGGAGCAGCTTTTTAATAAGCACTTTCACTTTTTATTCCACTATTAAAAATTATTTACTTAGACAAACTGTAGTTGACTTCTAGGCTATATCTGCAAAATAAAAAATGTAAACTCCTAGGTAACAAGTCAGGTATTGGCCTCTCAGTTATCACCCGTGTGCATGTTTAAAAATACATACGTAATGGCTTTATCTTTCTCTCTCGGAGGACCCAGAACATGCATGTGCTTCAGCTGTTTCTAAGCTACTAGACTAAATACAGACATTAAGTATCTTCCTATTACCACCTGGTTCTGGCTCCCAGGACCAAACTCCCACTCTCATCCAAATTTCTCTGTTTCCAGAGCAGCCCAGATAAAGCCCAAACAGTTTTCAATTGTCCTAATGGGCTACAGGAAGGAGAGCAGCTCATCCCCCAGCTCTCTTCCCTCTCCTCAGGGCACGGTCCTTCAGACAGAATTAGTCCCTCACTTGACTGCTTAGCTTCTTAAAGACACAGGGCAGAGTCTTTTAAACATTTCAGATGCCACACAATCCAAGACATATGTCAAATGATGGTGGGCAGACTTCTTTACTAGCACCGCGAATGCCACAATGAACTTAGTAAATATGGTGGAAGACCCTGTGGTATCCAAGATAAAGAAAAGAAAAAACCACACTGTGATTCATAAAGATCAAAACATCAACAATTTTTTTTTTTTTTTTTTTTTTTTAAACCCAAACAGCACTTCCATTCTGTTGTGAAGCTAGTTTTACGAATGAGTCAGGCCCAGGGGGCCGCCGAGGGAAAGCCAAAGGCAGGTAACACTGGTTTTGCTCATTTCCAAATTTGGTGAATCTTCAATTCATAGTCACTGTTTCATTACTGAAATTTCCTTCCAGCAATTCAACGACACCCCAGACCCAAAGGAATCCCAGGCCCAATCTCCAAAGTGAAGAACAAATGACAATACAAGAAATGAAATGCTGTCTTATTCTATCCTTCCTCTCTACCTTTTCTCTCATCAGAACAAAATCATGCTTCAAAAGGATCCATAATATTTCATATAAATGTAAAATGTTTGTATAAGTTCAAGTCAGCACTAATATTGAACACTATTTTATAAACAAAGTCCATTTACTTAGGAAAGTAATTTATCTTCTAAGGACCATATTAACTCCAGAGATCTTCCCAAATAGCTCTAGAGCCATACCAGAGGCTCACTGTTTTTTAATATTTGCCTAAAAAGCATCAGTGGTATGATCTGCACTCTTTACATTTCTGCTAGCCCTGGTGGACATCTAGACAATAGTCTCCTAAGGAAAAAAGTATTGGCTCTATGATCTCACAAATGGTCTTTAGAATAAATATGGAAAGTTGTCGGTAAAGAAAATTCTGCTACTTGGAAAAATAAAAGAAGCTTGATCTATATTTGAAATGGATTAAAAAAATAAATATAAAAATAAAGAAACCAAGAAGAACATAAAGAGGAATACTTTACTGGTTTTTAAATTTATAAACATAAGAGTAAGAGAAAAAAATGCAAAAGGAAAACTGACAAATACTATCTGCTTATGAGCTCTAGGTCCTCTATAAAAAGTTACAATGGCATCTTTTATCACTTAAAACTATTCCCCAACACAGAGACTTGGAGGGGAGCAGGCTGGCAGGAGAGAAAGAAGAGGGAATACAAAGCACCACCTTAAAGGGGGTGGGGGTGGGGGGGAGGCTACAAGCTGTGTCAGAGGAAAAATGCCTCAACTGGCAAAAATCAAACCAAAGAGCACTAATCTCTTTTACTTTCTTGCCAAAGCAAAACAAAACAAACAAAATTTAAGCAAGCCACCCTATTACCTATAATGAAACAGAGCAGCTTTATTCTATAATTTCTCGTTCCCAGGTTGGTCATTTTTTTCATTTTTGGCATTATATTAAGAACTCCAGCCGACAGTCTTCTTCTGAGGCTATTCTTAGGTAAGTTGCAATTACTATTTCCTGAAAGTCGTTCCTTTGCGTTCTATAAAATGCGGAAGGCTTGAGCTTTCTGAATTTTCCCACAGTCAAAAGAAAATGCCAATACCCAAAAAGTTCATACTTCGTTAAATATGACAGCTCCTTCCTGCCTCATAGCTCAGTGAAATACTCAAACTTAAAAGGAAACATGCTCCTTCTTGCAGTTTGCTAGGCTGAGATCAGAGATAGGGCTCTTGGCTTTGTTGGAATTTATGTCATTCCAGAGACGTCCATATCACTCCCATGGATGTAAAAAATGAAGCTGATTATTTCCAAGCATGCTACAGTTTCTTTTATGCCAAGTGCTAAGCATTCAATACAACCTGACAAACCTGAGTACTTTTTAAGAGCTTGTTGGCGCCAATAAATTGTACGCTTTAAATATATACAATTTATTGCATAAAGAATATGTATGCCAGTTTCTCCCACATTTCCTCTTTTAAAAAGGGAAATGTATTTTCTTCTCTTGGCCATCACAGAGTAAGGACTCCCCAAGTACTGCCAGCCTCACACTCCCAACCCTCTACAGTTTTACATTGTGATACATTTACAGAAAAATGCAATTGCTCTAAGGGGCCACTCACTGCTTGCATATCCTCGCTCTGCTGTACATCCTCTGCCTCTCTCTACACAACTGAAACTGCTTTCTCTAAGTCTATGAAGCAACTTAAAGGACACTTAAGACATTTGGGTGACTAAATACAAGAGCTCCTTCCATTAAAAAAAAAAAAAAATCCTCACTCGACCGACCCTTTCTATCAGCTGCCCTGTCTTTCTTTCCTCTCCATAACTTAACTTCTAACAAGAATTGCTGCTCCATCACCTCCCACTCAAAGAGCACCTCCACCCTCTCCAACGTGGCTTCTGGGTCACGATTCCACGGAAACAGTTCTCACTTAGGAACCCAGTGATAAATGTGCTCAGTCCTCACCATGCTTGACCTAATTGTTTAAAAAGGATGATTATCCTCATTGCTTAATATTCCTCAGTTTTATTAAAATATAAGTGGCGTGCAATAAATTGTATATATTTAAAGCGTACAATTTGATAAGTTTTGATACATATACACACTCTGAAATTGATATATACACACACTCTGAAACCCACACCACAATCAAGATAACGAAGATATTCATCACCCACAAAAGTTTCTTCATGCATCTTGTTAACATCCCTCGTGCCACTTCATCTATCTGCATTTGATCCGCTTTCTGTCACTACAGATGAGTTTTCATTTTCTGGAGCTTTATATGAATGGAATCATACAATATGTACTTTTAAAAATCTGGCTTCTTCCCTCAGCATAGTTATTTTGAAATTCGTTCCAATTGTACATATGTCAACAGTTCATTCTTTTTTATTACCGAGTACTATTCCATTGTATAGATACACGACAATTTGTTCATCCATTCACCTACTTACAGACATTTCAGGTGTTTCTAGTTTGGGGCTATCACAAATAAAGCTGTTACGTACATTCATATATATTTTCTCAGGTCTATTATTAAGCATTTTATAAAATTAGATACTATCATAAATCATATTATAAATTTCAATTTCTAATCTTTCCATGCTATCATATAGAGATACAACTGATTTTTTCATATTGACCATGTATCCTTGAGCTTTGTTATTCCATTTATTAGTTCCAGGAGTTTTTTTGTAAGTTCCATAGCATTTTCAACACAGATCATCATGTCATTCTCAAACAAAGACAGCTTTACCTCTTTCTTTCCAAACGGGATATCTTTCTAGTCTGGCAGCCTTTTTTTCTTATTGCACTAAAACCTCCAGTACAATGATTAACATAAGTGGTGACAATAGACATCCTTGCCTTGTTCCTGATCTCAGAGGAAAGGCACTCAATCTCTCATCATCGAGTATGATGTTAGCTGTAGGTTTTTCATAGATACCCTTTATCAGGTTAAAAACATTCCTTTCTATTTCTAGTTTGCTGAGAGAAACTAAAAACAATCAGGAATGGGTATTGCATTTTGACAAATACCTTTTCTGCATCTATTGAGATGATTATATTATTTTTGGTCTGCAATTATGATGAATTACATTGATTGGTTTTCAAATGTCAAACCAACCTCACATTCCTGGGCCAAATCCCACTTGTTCAAGATACAATATCTTTTTTTTTTTTTAATTGAGTTTATTGTTTTGTTTTCATAATTTACATAATAATGTTTATTATAGAAAATCTGGAAAAAAACAAAAAAGCAGATGGAAGAAAAATCACTTAATCTATGGACAACTATATTAACACTTTGGTGTATTTCTTTCAGTATTTTTTCTTACGCACAGTTTTTGTTTAGATCTTTTGTTTTGAGGTATTTTTTAACATTTTATTTTAGAATAAATTCAAAATTATAGGAACAGGTGCAAAAACCATACAAACCCCATAAGCATTCTCTGACTCCCCCAATACCCCCGATCCACAAACTTTAACATGTTGTCCCACGGCTATTTCTTTTTTTCCCTCCCTCCCTCCCTCTCTCCCTATCTATCATCCATCATCCATCATCTATTGCTCTGTCTTCTGTACATATGAGAGCTAGCTGCACACACTCTTGAACAAACACTATAATTCTCATATACAATTCCCATGAACAAGAACATTCTTTTATGCAATCCCATTAAGCTCAGCTAAGAAGTACAAGAGATTCAACAATGATACAAAGCTTACATTCTATATTTCCTTTTCCTTATTGCTCAACTATGTCCCTTTGAGCCTCCTGTCTTCCATTGTCCGATCCTATCCAGGGTCATCCTTGGCATTCAATTGTTGTCTATTTAGACTGTTTGTTTTTTTTTCTCAACTGTGGAAACATATACACAGCCTAAATCTTCCCATTCCACCCCCTCCCTAGCATTCCATTAGTGGGATTAATCACATTTAGAATGTTGTAATGCTATCACCTTCCCATCCTCCATTGCTAGAAATTTCCCTTCACCTCAAACAGCAACCCTACTCTCATTTCTTAACTCCCCATTGCCCCTTCCCCCATTTCTCTTTGATACCAGCTTAACTTCTATAGGACACATAAACTATGTTCCTATACTCCTCCATTCCCTTACCTTTATATAGTTCTTGTCAAAAATTACATATTTTACATTGAGTTGAAAACCACTAATTTGTCCTTAGAGTTTGTGTATTTTATATCATGTAGAAAGTAAATAGTCGAGTTACGATTCAAAAAATAATTGACTTCTACTTGTATTCCATTGTGGTTGGAGTACGTGCTTTGAATATATTCAATTTTATTTTTTCTTCTTATATTTATTGAGGCTTATTTTATGCCCCAGCCTATGGTCCCTTCTGGAGAAAGATCCATGATCACTAGAGAAAAATGAGTGTCCTGGTGATTTGGGATGTAAGGTTCTATATATGTCTGTTAAAATTCTCTATATCTCTTTCTACTCTCTTTGTGTCTCTGTCGGTACGGCTCTCTTTAGTATCTGGAGTAGGGCAGGTCTTTTATTGGCAAACTCTCTCAGCATTTGTTTGTCTGTGAAAAATTTAAGCTCTCCCTCAAATCTGAAGGAGAGTTTTGCTGGATAAAGTATTCTTGGTTGGAAATTTTTCTCTCTCAGGATTTTAAATATGTCATGCCACTGCCTTCTCGCCTCCATGGTGGCCACTGAGTGGTCACAACTTAGTCTTACGTTGTTTCCTTTGTATGTGGTGAATTGCTTTTCTCTTGCTGCTTTCAGAACTTGCTCCTTCTGTTCAGTATTTGACAGTCTGATCAGAGTATGTCTCGGAGCGGGTTTATTTGGATTTACTCTATTTGGAGTTTGCTGGGCATTTATGCTTTGCGTATTTATACTGCGTAGAAGGTTGGGGAAGTTTTCCCCAACAATTTCTTTGAATACGCTTTCTAGACCTTTACCCTTCTCTTCCCCTTCTGGGACACCAAGGAGTCTTAAGTTTGGATGTTTTATTTTATCTATTGTATCCCTGAGATCAATTTCGATTTTTTCGATTTTTTTCTCCATTCTTTCTTTTGTTTTTTCATTTTCTGTTCTGTGGACTTCGAGGACTTTGAGTCTTTGTTCAACTTCCTCTAATCTTGTATAGTGAATATCCAGAATCTTTTTAATTTGGCCAACAGTTTCTTTTATTTCCATAAGATCTTCTATTTTTTTATTTACTCTTGCAATGTCTTCTTTATGCTCTTCTAGGGTCTTCTTTATGTCGCTTATATCCTGGGCCATGGTCTTCTTCATGTCCTTTAAATCCTTTGCCACGTTTTCATTCCTCAATTGTAGTTCTTTGATTAATTGAGCGAAGTACTGTGTGTCTTCTGATATTTTAATATGGGTATTTGGACTTGGGTTCTCCATATCGTCTGGTTTTATCATATGCATTGAGATTTTCTGTTGTTTTTGGCCTCTTGGCATTTGCTTTGCTTGATAGTGTTCTTTCAAGTTGTAAAAAAAAAAAAAAAATGCCAATCTAATTTTTCAGAAACACAGTTTGGTGGCGTACACTTTCTCTAACTAACCAGCAGATGGCGCCTGTGAGTCACCTATACCCCTCAAGTTACTTCTCCCCAACCTTGTCCCTGCGGTGTGGGGGGAAATGATTCTTGTGGGGTTCATTTGGTGAACTCAGTTTGGGTGTGTTGCTAGAGCCGTCTGCCCTGAATGTGGGACATGTGTCCGGGTGGCCAGGGAGGAAGGACAGCTTTAATATTCAGATCCCCTAGGTTCCTGGAGAGTCAAGGCCGCCGCAAGAGTCTAAGCCTTCATTTCTGATCCATCCCAGACCCTCTCTCTCGCTGACCCACAAACCACCGAACTTGGCGCAGCATCCCTGGGTTTTCCGAGCAGGCCCCCCTTCTCAGCTGTGATCTTCCAGGACCTCTGCTGAGGGAATGCTGTGCTACATCACAACTGTGCACCGTCCCTCAAGGGAAGCCCCAGGCCACTGGGCCGTGCCAGGGCGCTCTCAGCCCGCTGCAAAAATGGTTGAACGGGGCATCTCAGCCCCCCCCTCTCTTCACACAGTTCCTCCTTCCCAGCTCCGGGGCAACTGGCACAGCTCTGGGCTGTGGGCACAGCTCTGGGCAGGAGTTTATCCAGCCCTCTGGGGATCCAGCTACAAGCCACGGGGCTTCTCCCTCCCTCCGGCTCTCCCCTGGTCCCGAGGGTATCTGCCGCGAGCTATCCTCCACAGCCAACACTGAGAGGCCAGCTAAGCTCACTCCTGTCGTGTTTCACTGCGCAGTTTCCACCTTCGCAACTGCAGCCACTTCTGGGTTTTACCCCCTTTTTTTTTTTCTTTTTAAAAGAACCAGACTGTCTCCAACCACCAACCCCTGGCTTTCCCACACCGCAGCACAGCTGCGGGTCTTCCAGCCGGCCTACTCACTCGTTTCAGAACACGGACTCCTGGTTTCACCAAGTATAAAGCCTCTGTGATACTAGGAGACCTCATCCAACTGGCGCATCGCTGAAACTGGTACTCTGGGTCACCTTCTGGTTTTTATCTAGTATTTTTCATGGAGATTTTTTTTGTCCTGTCTCACCTAGCCGCCACCTTAGGTTCTCCCAGGTATTTTTTTTTTTAACATACCAGTTATACCACAGTTTTTATCCCATTTTTCTACCATAAATACTTCTCATATATTATTATAAACTTTTAAATAATAACAGTTAAAATATATTGAATGGTTACCAGTCATTATTCTAAGCAGTTTTAAGTATATAATCCTCTAAGCAACGATCTAAGATGTTATTCCCACTTACCAATGAAAAAATTGAGGTGCAAAAAGATTAGGTCACATGTCCAAAAAAGATCAGAGAGGTATTAAGTGGTAAGGCAATAAACATAATGCACGTGATTACAAAATATTCCAATATTGTGAACCACAGTTTACTTAACCATTTCTCTAACAATAGACAGTTAAGCCATTTCTAAAAAGCTATCTAAATACCCCTAAGTTTCCTCTTTTCTTAATATTTTATCCTAGAATAAGTTTCCCAAAATCCAAATCACTCTGACAAAGGATATGAGATTTTTCCAGGCTCTTCATGCATGTGGTAAAAATGCTTTTCCAAAGGGTTGAACTGATTTTCACAGTCATCAGTTGTAACAGTGCCCATTTCACAATAGCTTCATCAATGATGTTTTATTTTTTTTAATCTTTGCTGATTGTTACTTTAACTTTACATTTCTGTTATTACCAGCAAAGCTGAACATTTCTTTATATCTGTGCATCAGTTTTGTTTCTTCTTCTGTGAATAGTCTGACGTCATCTTGAAAATTCAGTTAAGAACCATTCTAAACCTCAACTGATACTGTAAAATGAATTTAAAACATGAGGGTTTCCTTAAAAATCAAATATCTGACTGATTAATATCAAAATCCAGCATAACTCTCACCAGAAATAGAAATACAATTTATTTGTGTACAGTACTTATATTGTTTTTTAAAAGGCATGAAACAATTTTTACTTCTCTTTTTTCTTACCTTCTTGAAAGTACTTTTTGAAACTGAACACTAAATTCCCCGGTTTAGAAGACTTGGTTATTATCTATCCTTCCTTTCGATGACTAAAAAAATAAATTAATTAACATGAGAAAATTTTTTTACAGATCACAAAAGGATACAATAAGTATTTTCTGATAATAAAGAAGCCACTGAGGCTTCTTTAATCATAGGACGGGCCATTGGTGGTTGTTGCCTCCAGTAGTGATGATCTCCTGTTCCAGCAAGATGTCCTGTTCCACTCTTTAGGCACAGTAATTGGAACCTTGCAATAACAGATCCAATTGGGATGATATCAGGCACACAGTGGGCCACAGGGAAACAAAGTGTCCATCTAGGATCTTACAGTCTGACTGCTCTTCAATCTTATCAATATATACTGGATAATCACTTGAAACCAGATTCTGGCATCTTTCTGGATTTTCAATCACCTTTCTAAATTCAAATAGCCTTTTGAGGTCTGCTGTCCTTACCCATCCTCTGACAAAAAGTTTTGTGAGGAAAAGCTTCGGGTATAGTATATCTAACTTGCTCACACCCATTAGCAGCGATCAAACATCTGTTAAATCTGTTTTCCCTCATCTTCTTAGTTCTTTTCTTCTTGGCATTAAGGATAGGTTTCCAAGAACTCCTGGTGGTAATCAAGATGTTGGCTGCATTCTCTTCTGGAGCCTTGAATAGAGAAGAACCAGCTTCCAAGATCACTCAGGTTGTTAGCAGAATTCATTTCCTCGAGCCCCCAGTCACGTTCCGCGCCCCGGACCTCCGGCCTCTTCCGGCGCCCCCAGCTCCTATCCCCCCCGCATGTACGCAGGGCGCCGAATGGCCCAGGGCTCCCGACTTGGTTCGGCTTCTTAGTCACTGGCTGCCAGGCGGGCGCCTGCGGTCTAGCCGACCAAGCCTCCCAGCGCCCCGCCTCCCGGGACTCGGCACTCGCGTTCTCTACACGCCCCACCCGCAGACACCGCAGCCACTCCAGCAACCAAGGCGGCTGGAGGCCGCAGACAGCAACACGGAGGGAGGAGGATGAGCCCCGGCCAGCGGCTTTTGGCCAGTATCATTTTTATATATGTGGATTTCAATTTGCTAAAATTTTCTTAAATTTTTTTGCATCGGTTTTCATAACAGATATCAGTCTGTAATTTTACTTTCTTTGACTGATTTTAGTATGAGGCTGATACTGGCCATCTGATTTTAGTATGAGGATGGTAGTGGCCATTTATATTTGATATGATTAATGAAATACTTGAATTTGAATTTTGTCATTTGTTTTCTACTTGTCCAATCTGTTATTTCATTTATTCCTCCTTTTCTGCCTTCTTTAGGGTTGAGTATTTTTTATTAATTTGTTTTCTTTTTGGATTATTAGCTATAATTCTTTGTCTTTTTTTAGTATTTGCTTTATAGTTTATAGTAAACAACTTTAATTTATCACAGTTTACCTCCATTAATATAACACTTCAAACATAATATAAGATCCTTAAAAGTGTATACTTCCATTTCCCCCATGCAGCCTTAGTTCAGTGTCATATATATTACTTCTAGCTACATTACAAACCTACATGTAACATATGTTTAGCTTTATACAGTCAATTATCAATTTAAGTGATTTACAACTAAGAAATATTTTATATTTACTCACATATTTAAAATTTCCGGTGCTCTTCATTTCTCTGTATAGACTCAGCATTCTTCTGATATCATTTTCTTTCTGCTTAAAAGTTTTCCTTTAATATTTCTTGTAGTACTGTCTGCTGGTGGTGAATTCTTTGAGTTTTTATATGTCTGAAAATGTCTATTTCATTTTTGCTGTGTATAAAATTCTAGGTTGGCAGGTTTTTTCTTTCAGTACTTTCAAGAAGTTGCTCCACTCTTTCCATCATTTCTGCTATGTTTACTAATATTTTCTTCAGCAGTGTCTAATTGGCTATTAATCTCATACAGTATATTTTTCATCTCAGATATTTTTATCTCTAGAAATTTCATTTTGTTTTTTAAAGCTTTAACATGCACAATCCTTTCTCTACCTTCTTGAACATACGAATGCAGTTATAATAAATGTTTTAAAGTCCTTGTACATTATTTCTATCATCTGTGTCATTATTGGGTCAGTTCCAATTGATCGATTTTTGACATCCTTTTGAATAGCAGCTTCATGCTTCTTTGCATGATGGATGATAACTTTTTCTAGGATTTGAATCGCTGTGAATTTTACCTTGTTGGTTGTTGAGACTTTTGCATCCCTGTAAGTTTCTTGAGCTTTGTTCTTAAACACAGTTAAGTTAGTTGGACACAGTCTGACCCTTTCAAAGCTTACATTTTAGGTGGGACCCAAGCAGCCTTCAGCCTATGGCAATACTCTTCTGAAAACTCTCCTTGCCCTGCCCATTCTGGTTGATGAAAACACAAACTATTCCTGTCCTCTGTGAATTCCAAGGACTGTTCCCTCTCTTCTTTTTGGAGTGGTTCTTTCTCCAGACTCAGCTGGCTTCACCAAATACATGTGTTGATCAGTACTCAACTAAATATTCAAAGGGGATCTCTGTAGATCTCCAGAGCTCTCTTTCTGGCAAATCACTCCTTTCTTGTACTCTTCCCTATGACCTTGGCCTCCTCAGACAAAGGTTCTGCTATTTAACTCAAGGGGACCACCAGGCTCCATCTACCTTTCTCTTCTAGATGCTTCAGCCTGGAAAATCTGTCCAAGCAGTAGGCTGGGCAACCCTCGGGATCCCCTCATTGGTTTTCTTTCCCTCGTGGATCACTGTGCTTCACTCCCTGGTAATAAGTTTGTGACAACGATTGTCTCATATATTTTGTCCAGTTTTTAAGTTGTTTCAAAACAACTGGAAGTCTGGTCCATCATGATTGCAAGTGGAAGGCTCCCATTTCATATCTGTATCAACCAGGTACAAAAGGTTCTTATGGCCTGTTTCTCTCCTTCAAAGGCACTTCTCACACTTCCAATTTTGCAAATATATTTATAACTACTTAATTCATGTATCTTTTTTCCTAACAGACTATAAGTTACATGAAAGCAAGGACCACGTCTGTTTTTGCTCATGATGGTATTTCCATAGACATCCAAGTAAATGGTACCGAGTGGGCTTAAAACTTTTTTGTTGACTAAACGGTTGAACAGCTTCTTCTTCATCCTCACCCTCCTTGTCCTTTCTGCCTTATTTCATTCTTTCACTCATTCATTCATTCACTCCTACCATAAATATTTGTTGAAGGTTTATTCTCTACAACTTTCTGAATTTTATCATAGAAAGATGATTAAGACATGATCCTTGGCCTCAAGAAACTTATTTGAGGAAATAAGAGAAGTAGAGAATGTATATCCGCCACAAGAATTACGTGATCAGTACCACAGAAATAGCACAATGTACCAAGGTCTTCAAATCAAAAATTCAAATTACTCCCTGAAGCATACACCAACAGCTTTGCCTCATCAGTCTGGATATGGAATTCTCATGCCTGCCCTTCCCATGACCTCTGATCCCATATCTCTCCTGTTAAAATCCATTTACCCTTGATGTGTCGATTTAAAGGTAGTGAGTTTACACACTACCCTGTGTGTGTGCTATGACACAGGAAGCCAGGACAACCTATATTGCTCGGGTCATGGGTGGGTGGAGGAAATTTCAATATGCAGCCTTGGATGAGGCTGTGGAGAAGACAACAAGGTATGTACAGCCTCTCTTGAAACACCACTATATGCGATACAGCACACAAGAAATATTACTGGTTTAGGACAAAGGTGATTACAATGATGTATGTTACCCCTCAGGGACCATTTTACCCACAGGGAGATGGTCATGCTCTGTGGAGAACATAACTGCTCCAAAACCACATTGGTTCTATAGATCATCAGCAGACTGTTGGTCAGAATTCATTAGAATTTAAAGTCACACATTCTCAGAAAACAAATCACTTTAATGATTTCTAGTTTTCACATAATCTTTAGTTTTCAATCCTTCATCAACCATTATTGTTTCTTTCATGCATTTTTGACAGGCATTTTCAGTGACCATTTTTCACCATTATTAAAGTACTACATGCTCAATGTAAAAATTTTAGAAAATACAGCAAAGTTGACAGCAGAAAAATATATATATATTCCTACCAGCACTGTTAATATTCTCAAATATTTTCATTTAATCTTTTTTTTTAATTTATTTAACAGCCATTTGAAATTAAAATGCCCCATAAGCCAACTCTGGTAAAAATTACCAATACACTGGGATATAAACTGCCTATTTACTCTCTTTCAATTATGAATAAAGTTGTATCTTCATGACTATAAAACAACCAGTAGTTTCAGTTTAAAAAGATTAAATTCAGTGGAGGAATCAGTTAAGTGGGCTGTTAAATGTCTGAATACAAATGAGCACTCTTTACTTTTCAATTAGTTGTTCCAGCAGTCTAGTAGTTGGAACTGAGCTTGTCCAAGGTCTTGGATAGCTATCACTTCAGATAAAAATCCTTTAAAACAGACTTCCCTGATTGCTTAAAAAGGATAATTATCTCATGTGTGGCGGCACAAACAACGTAGTGTTAGCAGTGTTTTCTTGACAAATACACAATTGCCATCATTCTTCAAGTTGTTTGACAAAGATTTTATTTTTCATTTCAGACTTCTATAATAGACATGCTATTTAGTCATATCTAAAAAAAAAATTATTGGCTTACCTGATTAGGAAATTATGCAGTCCAACGTCAAAATACCTGTTCAAAAAAGACAAGCATAACTATAGAAGTTGTTTACAGCAATGGTGGACTTGACAAACAGTATATAATTTGCATTCACAGCATGGTGAAGGAGTGGACTACTCTGCGACAGTGGTTCTCGGAGTGTGGCCCCTGGAGCAGCAGCACCAGCCTTTCCCGAGCTGAGAAGGCAGAGGAGCAGCAGCAGCCGGCCACTGAGCTCAGGCCTCACACAGGCATCAGGCAAGCTCTGGGCAGCAGTGGACCTTCAAATCACAGCCTTCCTGTGACACCACCAAACTGATTTTACCCATGTAAATGGTCCTGCCTTGTTTTCTCTAATTTGCAGGCTTGTTTCCCTCAAACCTCACTCAGACCACTCATTTGGGGCCCCTCACCCTGCTTGGCGCATGTCCTTCTCTCCTTTTGGGTCTGGCTGTGAGCGAAAAGACTGGGAGCCAGCATCATAATTCTTCCAGCCCACAGACATTATCATTAGTTCTAATACCCAGACCTTGGTTATGTCCCACCCACCAGAGACTGGCCTTCTGGGTCAGCAATCTGCCTGGGTGAAGCCCTAGTTAATGCTAAACCTTCAGACAAGGAGCAATGGACACAGAAATTAACCCTAGAATGGGGTCTGACCGCCCAGGCCCTGATGTCCCGAGTTTCCAGCTCCACCCCTGCCCCTGGAGCACCCCTGCATGTCTGCTACCTGACCCCACCTTGCTTACCGCAGGCTTACTGACATTAAAATGGGTACCTTTAAATGGAAAGATTTTGTTTAATGTACTTAAGTATTTGTTTACAGACCATGGATGTAGGGTACATAAGAAGAGATAAACTAGAAGTCAAAATATTAGGTTATTCATTGAGTATATCACTTACCTAAAAAATTATATAATTCTGGGAAAATGGGATTCAAGATACAGGAATCCCATTTACTTATAAGTCTTCTGAACAATGCTCTTCTCTAAAGGGAAATCTAACTGAAGGGGTACAGCTCATTTGTTTCAGCTGATTTTACATTGTCCTGGACAAGATGCTAAGTTCTTCCTATAATTATATTTAACACAGATTTTTAAAAAATAAACAGAAGTGGTCTCTCCTCCCAACCAAAACCAAGGCCTACTTTGCTCAACAACCTAAGTAAATAGTCAACCATACCACAGATAGAAATTGTAAGTTTGCAAGAATTACACTATGGGATATAGAAGTATGTACAGATTAAAAGCAAGATTTCACCTTCCTTTACTAATCCAAAACCTCTTCAGCCTTTTCAATTACATTAGCTACAGGAAGGAACAGACTCTATGCCAGGAATCATAAAGAAAAACAGAAACAGAAGGAATCACAGAGGCTCTCAGGAAAGCGGGGGTTGGGGAGAAGGGAGAAGACACTGAACACAAAAGTGCTAATAAAACACCTAAGAATATTAATAGAAGTTATTATTTATTTAGTATCTCAAATGCGTCAGGTACTATGTTAGGTGCTCACAGAATATGTTGTTGCAGGTGAGGCAGGTAATGGGGTATCTCCATTCTACGCGTGAAGGAAGTGAAACTCAGAGAGGTGAAGTAACTTACCCAGGGCTCACAGCTGGGAGAAGACAAAGCTGGGAGTCAAACTGAGCCCCAAAAGGCATGAATTACGTGCACTTCCCTAGCACAGGCTTTCACCGCCTCTCGTTATTACTAACCAAAAATGGCAGTTCATTTTAAAAAACAGATCGATCCCCTGCCTTCACCTGATTTCTGCCTCTCTCAACGTGGTTGCACTGTTCAGGCAAGTCAACCTGCTTCTGCTCCGCTGAGCACACCAGCTCCACAGCTTCCATCGGCCGCCTCAGGCCAGGCTCTGGAGAGGAAGTAACTTCTCTGAGCTTTAGCTTCCTCCACAGGGGAGTTGTGCAAACAGAGATCCCTTACTCATAGGGGCGTTGTGAGAACTAAGTGACAAAACATGGATATAAGGTTTTAGCACAGTGCTTGGTATACAGTAGGCACCCAATAAATGTTATTCTCCTTCCCTCATATTTTTAAAAATTGTTTAAAGGAAGCCTATTCCCAATGACTCAGTGGGAGAAGCAAGCCACATAAAAGAATGAAAGATCCCTTACAATGCAGCCCAGAGAAAGAGACAACTTCCTCCAGGGTACAGGCAGAGACTGCCCACTGGAGGGGAGGGCGGTGCAGCTGGGAAGCTGGGGGTGGATGGCAGGCAGGGGGCTTTGAGGGACTGGCTCTGAGGAGACTCAGGCAGGAGAGAAGGAGTCCCCACGCAGAGCTTTGAAGCTGAAGGTGAGAGGGGTCGGGGTGCAGGGGAGTGGGACCTGGTCACCAGGCAGAAATGGCCTCATCCTCCCTGCCTGTTCAGGTCAGCATCTCAGTACCACACACCAACACAAGCCAGCAGACATCGGTTTGCATCCAGCTTCACCTTCAGCTGTGGTATTCCCCTAAAACTTAGTGTCTAAATGCACATAAGTGAGGGACTGTGATGTTTCTTCTCACAAATTTTTGATTAGAGCTATGTACTCCAGAAACGCATGTTCTTAAACTTAATCCATCCCTGTGGGTGTGGGCCCATTGGAAATAAGATCTCTTCAAGATGTTACTTCAGTTAAGGTGTGGCCAAAATGAATCAGATTTGGCTTTGATCCGGATTACTGGAGTCCTTTATAAGCAAAGTGAAAGCCAGACACAGAGAGAAGCCACAGGAAGGAGCCAGAGGTCAACAGAACCCGAGAAGCCAGGAGAGGCCACGGTGCACTGCCATGTGACAGAAAAGCCAAGGACCAAGGATTGTCAGCAACCAGCCCAAGAATGCCAGTCTTCTGGGAGAAAGCATCACTTTGATGACACCTTGATTTTGGACTTCTCCTAACCTCAAATTGTAAGCCGATACATTCCCATTGTTTAAGCCCATCCACTGCATGGTATTTGCTTCATCAGTCAAGAAACTAAAACAGTTGTAGAGGAATTTGGATCTGGGGTAAGTTGAGGATTTTAAGCATGCTGTGGCAGGCAAGCTCATTAGGATGGATAATAGTATAAAGAATTGACAATCACTAGGAAACTGAAATGGAATGGAGAAGGTCAAGGTAGAAATCAGTCTCAGAAAATGTGAGAGGAAAAATGTAAGAATAGAAAAATAAAGCTTCCTCCCAGGCATAGATACCTTACATCTTTGTCACATCTTTGTCATCATTTAATCTGTGTTGACATTCACGCATTCATTCAACAGATATTTGATCAGTGCCTTCTGTGTGCCAGGCACCGGTTTAGGCCCTGAGGATACGTGGGTGAGTCACAGAGCAAGGCCCCTACCTCTCATGGCACTCAAATTCTAGTTGAAAGAACTATAAAGCAAAATAAGTACATAAATACATAAGATGAGAGATCCCGGGTGAGGCCAGGATCTGAGCCCAGGGAGCCTCCAACAGCCTGAATATCCCCAAGGACACAGGCTCCTTCTCGACCCTGAGGGGAGAGCCAATCTCAGCAGATGCTGCAACAGCCATGGAAAAGACCAGGAGCCCGGCCCGCTGCTTCAGACGCCTCAAAGAAACAGCGAAAGTCTCTGTGTGGGACTGCCTGGGTATAATCCTGATTTTTATTGGGAGTAATCAAGCATTCAAGAGCTGGGCTGTCCACCAGCCTTTTATAAATACATAAACATTCTAAAAATACCAACACCAAGTGTGGTTTACCTTGGGAATGCAAGGATGATAACAGGAAATCCATTAATATAATTCATTGCAATAACAGAACTAGGAAGGAAAATCATTTGATCTTCACCATAGATTCAGAAAATGCATCTGACAAAACCCAATACCCATTCATGCTAATAAACTAACCCTCAAAATTTTATTAATTGATGGATTCATCCTTAGCTAATAAAATATGTACATCCTTCATCCCCCAAAACAGCATATTACTTGTAGGGAAAACACTAGGGTCTTCCCTACCAACGTCAGGTGCAAGATAGGGATGCCCACTCTGTCCATTAGTATTTAACTCTGTATTGAGGAGTTAGCTGGTGCAAATAAAACAGGTAAAGTTATTAGAGGCTCAAGAATGGGAAAGGAAAGGTAAAACTGCCTCTATTTGCAGGTTATATGACTATACATATGAAAAAACAAAAGAATCAATGGAAAACTGACTAAAAATAGAATGCAATTTTAATAATATAGGGTAAATACCAACATTCCAATTAACATCAATGTGCAATTTAAAATCACTGAGAAAACAGTATTTATGACATAAAAAGAAATACTGAAATACCTTGGCATAAACTTAACAAAAAAATGTCCAAATATATACGAGGAAACTATAAAACTCACGGAAAAAAAACCCACAAAAATGGGTTTAAACAAATGGAAAGACATAAAATGTTTTAGGATAGAAAGACTCAATAACATAAAGGTGTCAAGTTCTTAAAGTTAATTTATAAATTTAACGTGATCCCAGTAAAATTATCATCAGGATTTTTTATGTGGACGTAGACATGTTTATTATAAAGTTCTAAATTAACAAACGAGCAAAAACAGCCAACAAAGACCCAAAAACAAAGAGCAGTGAAGGGGAAATAGCCCTATCAGATATGAAAACACATTACAGATACTTTATAATTAAAGCAGTTTGGAACTGGCACATGAACAGACAGACCAAATGAGACAGAATAGAAAACCCATAACCAGATTCAATTGCAAGAAAAAATTCTGTATAAAGGCAGCATCTTAAATTGATGGGAAAACAAAGACCTAGATAGATATATATATAAAATATATAAAATTGGATCCATTTTGCATACCAGGATAAATTCTAAATGGATGAGAGATTTAAATATAAATAATGAAATCATTCAAGTACTGGAAATAATTTACATTGTGAATTTCTTTATTACCTGGAAGTAGGGAAAAATCCACTAAAATCCCAGAATTCATTAGAGAAAGGATTAATATGTTTGTCTACATAAAAATTAAAGAAGAAAACTCTTGCATGACAAAAATAAACATTAACAAAATAAAAAAGAGACTAACTTGAAAATATTACATTTTTGACTTCTAAAAATAAAGACCAACAACCCTATAGAAAAACAGATCACAAAAAAATGCAAATAACCCTTAACACATAAAAAGATGTTCAACCTCACTCATGCTAAGAAAAATGCAAATAAAACTATACTGAGATACTATTTCTCATCTATCAGACTGTTAACATTCTAAACCTGAAAACATTCTCTGTTGGCAAGGTTGTGGGAAAACTGGCATTCTGGATGAGAAGGCGAAATATTGTAACCCCCATGGAAGGAAAGTAGACAATATATAGCCAATTACACATGCATATATCCTTCAACCAAGCAATCTGACTTATAGGAACCTAAACCAAAGATACTCTACTATCCAGGATGGAAAGATGGAAAGAGAGACACTCCCAACCTAACAACAAAAAAGCTAGATAAATTCCCAAATCATCAGAGCTAAGGCTGCATGGTAACCAAACAGCCTGACAGCCAAGGAAAGGTAAAACCTTCCAAGGAGACATGAAATGCAAGCACGTACCTGTGGCAGATCAGGAGAGGAAGAGAAGCTGGGTACCACAGAAGCAGACAAGAAAAATTCAGGAAAAGGCTTTTTAACAAATAGCCAAAGACCACACATGTGAACAAGCATGAGAGCACAGAACCCCTGGGAACCCAGACACAGGGGTGTTCATACCCATTTGTAGGCACTTCTTCATGGACCTCCATCAAGTACCCATAAGAAAGACTGAGGGCAAAGGCTATTATTTACAGTAGTTTTTTTGTATTAGCAAAAGATTGGAAACAACTCAAATGTTCATTAATTAGGACTGGCTGAACAAATTCCTCACAACGGAGTACTATATGGAGATATATCACTATGAGGTCATCTCTATAATAAACTGGTAAGACAGCAAAGCAAGGTAGAGAAAGTTATGTATGATATGTTATACGTAAGATATATTATTTGTCTAAAAAAGGGAGACAGATATGAACGTAAGTATGCATTTGCTTATTAAAATGAAAGTATAAACTTTTTCTATAGTTATGGGTAAAAGGAAAGAATGTGGTAGAGGAAACAGTGATAGAAGTTAGACTTTTCTGAATTTACTTTGTTTTGTGGCTTTTACTTTGACACCATGTAAATACTTTATACAGCTACAAAAAAAATTAGGCAAAATTTTTAAAAAATACATCCTAAAAATTGAAAGCAAAATGAAACAAATAACCGACATTGTATCAAGTTTGTGGCATAATCACACACAAAAAAGGAAATATTCCAAGTGACTTTAAAATACACCTAAGGATGACTGATCCTTTTTAGAACTACACACAAAAAATCTTATATTCTTTTCAATAATCATATTACTAATAAGTGCTGGCATTGTTTCTCTAACATTATCTTTGCATGAGGTATGGTAAAACAAGTATGTTCATAACATTAGAAATCAAGATTAGTTTAACAGAAAAGAGATAAAAACATACAAAAGTGGTTAAGTAAAAATCCAATAATCCTACATTTGAATTAGAAATATACATCAAGATGAACTCTTATTTTTCTTTCCTCTTAAAAAAAAAGGTATCTCCTCACATGCACAGTCCATTGAGAAGGCTTAGAAGAAAGTGACCAACCTTTTTTCTAGTAGCAACGAGTAAGTATTCTTAATCTCAAATTATGGTTTCTAAAAACCATTTCCCACTGAAAAGAAGCAGCGCTCATTGGGGAAATGGCTGGTTCCAAATTTAGGACAGTAGATGTACATGAACAGATTTTGGTACTTCCTCTTTACCTTGGTACAGCTGATGTGTGCTTTTTCCAAAGGGTTCAGGGACAGGGTCTGCCCTGTGGTACTCTGTCCTTAATTTCAAAAGACTAGCAAACCAGTAAACTCTAGAAATATTTCTTCATTTAGTTTTCTTGTGCAAATGCAAATTTCATCTTACAGAGCTAAAGCAGGAAGGGAATAAGCATTTTTAAAAAGTGTATGCTGGGTTCGTGATAGTTTACTTCTGGTGTTAACTTGGCTAAGTTACGGTGCCCAGTTGTTTGACCAAGCAAGCACTAGCCTGATTATTAGTGTGAGGGTATTCTGTGGATTTAAATCATTAATCAGTTGATGGCATCCATGGCTGATTACATCTACAATCAACCAAAGAGGTTACCTTCCACAGTGAGAAAAGTCTCCTCCAGTTAGTTGAAGGTCTTAAAGGGAGAACTGATGATTTCAGCAGTCAGAAAGAAGAATTGCCAAGTCTACCTCAGCCAGCGTCTCCTGAGGAATTCATGGAAACTTTCATCCGAATTCCTATCCTGTGGCCTGCCCTACAGAATTTGGACTTGCCAATCCCCACAGTTTCGTGAGCCAATTCCTATAATAAATCTTTTAATATTTAAGAGAACCTATTTTATTTCTCTGCAGAACCCTAATACACTGTACTAGGCACTCTGTGTGTTATCTCATTTAATCCTTATAACGTCCCAGCAAAATAGTGTTCTGTCTTCTGAAACCTCATGTCCTATGCTCAGTAAGTTGCTGAGTCAGTATCTAGCTCACAATACCAAATGCAAAGTCTGTGTTCTTCCCATTCATGTATTCACTCACCCATTTAACAAATATTCATCATGTGCCTCCTACGTGCCAAGTACTGTGCCGGGTACTGGGAATTCAGTAATGAGTAGCACTCAACCATTGCTTCGAGGAGTAAAGAAGATGGGAAAGTCAAGGATAATTTCAATAGTGCAAGGGGTAGCAAATATTTTCTCAATTAATGGATTGTAAACTCTTAGGACGGGAAGAACCAGTGCCTGACACCATCAGGCCCTCAAAAACAATCTATTCAGTGAATCATCATATGAATGGATACGCTGTAACGAGCCACCAACGTCTTTGTATGCTCTGGCACTTAGCACAGAACACTGCAGACAGAAGATGCTCAAGAGTGGTTATTTAATACATTGATAATCATATGTAAATGCATAAAATAAATACCCACAGAGAGAAATGGGTTTCCTCTTCTGAAACAAGATACCTATCAAACTGTAGCACAATTATTCTCATCATCTCACAGCTACCAGCCCACAGTAAGTCTGGGTTTCCTTAAGAGGAGACGTACAGAACGCTGATTCCATGCATATTATTCTTGGCTCATTCCAGAAATGTGTGCGTATGATATAAAATTTTTTGTTGTCCAAAAATCAAATGATAGCCACAAAGAGGACGCAGCTTTCAGCTTCATATAAAAAGGAACTTTCTAACAAGGAACAAGGCAGTGACTTCCCATCATTAGGTAAGTTCAAACAGGGCAAAAGGGTGATTAAAGGCGATTAAATCATCAGAGAACTGGAATGCATGGCCTTTAACGTTCCCTCTAGCCTCAGGCTTCTGAATCTCCCATATCAGTGAATTTCAGGAAGCATCTCTAAATAAGAATGCTCATTTAATAGCAGCAGCTCTTGTCCAATAATCATCAGCAAACTAGTAGACTGTGCTGGGCTAATGCTTCCACTGCAGCCCTGATGGTTTATTTATTACAATCATATTGCTATTCCCATTAGACCCTCACAGTGCATCAAAATTATGCTTGTTGAGCCTGACAAAGTGGTACTACATATATATTTACTCACAGGGTATAGAGGTTTATATATCATCTAGTTTGACAGTCTGCCCACATCATAGCCCAGACCAGACCCTCAGTTCCAGGACTCACTCTGCTCTACCAGGCTGCCTGCTCCGTGGGGTCCTGGTTCTCCCTCTGGGCTGATCTTGGTCCTTTGGGAGATAGTGATAAAATGGCAATGAACTATGGCCAAAAGTTGCAAATGCCACACAACAAGTGAGATGTGTTTTGAGAACCACTCTTGTTTCCGTAACATAGCCTGATGCATGCAGGGGGGTGATTATATGATTTATGTTCAGATCTCCATTATTATCTCTACCTCTTCAATTTACAGTCTTCACAGTCTTTCATCTCCAAACTTGTTTATCCCACTAGTGAGCTGCCAAAAGTTAGCTTTCACATCCCTGAATGGGAAATTTGAAAACTGACTTATAGCATTGGTGGTGGTGGTGGGGTGGGGGGGCAAATTAAATCTCCAAGAGAATAAAGTTTATATCTGGACTCAAGGAGCCCTGATTAATTCTGGTGACTATCTTAATTTCAGAGAGCTGGAAATAACTTAAAGTATATCTGCCCTAACCTCCTCACTTGACAGATCAGGAAATGGAAGATACAGAAAATGAAATAAATTGGAACACAACTAGTGGGAAATTCTGGGGAAATAACCAAAAAGCCTGGAAAAAGGAGAGGAGAGAAGGAAGGAGTGACAGGCATAAACTCTCAGGAGTGAGGAGCTTTCCTAAACTACAGAAGAAACCATATTACACTGGATGTGGAATTCAGACTTCCAGGTCTGAGCTCTGGCTCTGCCACTTAATAGGATTTGACTTAGGCAAATCTTCAATCCCTTTGTGTCTCAGTTTCTCCACTATGGCATGGAGGTGATATCAACAATGTAAAAAGTAGCAAGTGAGGTGTACTGGACATAAGTGCTTCATAAACATTCCACAAATGTTCAAAACTATTTTTTCTCCTCCTTAGAGATTATTAATTTCCTGACAGGTACTTCTCCAAACTGCATTAATGTTATATTCATCCATTTATCTGACAAATATTTTTTGAGCAGCTGCTAGATGTCAGAAACTGCAATAGATACTTAGGATAGAAAAGTGAACAAGAATCCTTCTGTATATTCTGGAAACTAGTCTTTTATCAGGTATGTGATTTGTAAATATTTTCTCTCAGTCTGTGGTTACTTCTTTCATTTTCTTTTGAAGCACAAAGCTTTTTTAACTTTGAAAAATTCAATTTATCTATTTTTTTTTATTATGGAAAATGCTTTTGGTGTCATGTCTAAGAAATCTTTGCCTAACCCAAGGTCTTGATGATTTTCTCCTAAGTTTTCATCTACAGTTTTATAGTTTTAGCTGTTACGTTTAGGTCTCTGATCCATTTTGAGTGAATTTTTGTACATGGTGTGAGATAAGGGTCTGAATTCAACTTTTTTTTTTATTAGAGAAGTTGCAGGTTTACAGAAAAATCATGCAGAAAGTAGAGTTCCCATATACCCTCTTCACACTTTTTCCCTATCATTAACACTTTGTATTAGTGTTACAATCAATGAACACTTTGTGTTAACACTTTGTATTAGTGTTACAATCAATGAAACAATATGATTATAATTATACTATTAACTAGATGCCACAGTTTACATTATAGTTCACTGTTTATGTTATACATTTCTATGGGGTTTTTTTATTTATTTTTTAAAATTTCATTAGAATTTGACAAGCTAAAATTTCCCCTTTTAACACATTCGGTGTTGTTAAATTACCTTCATGGTGCTAATAATGTTTACAATATTGCATTATCATCACCACCATCCATTACCAAAACATTTCCAACACCCTGAATGGAAACTATACACCAGTTAAGTATTAACTCCCCATTCCCTACCCTTGCCCTGACTGGTGGCAACCTGTATTCTAGCTTCTGACTATGAATTTGCTTTTACTAATTATTTCATATCAGTGAGATCATACAATATTTGTTCTTTAGTGTCTGGCTTAATTCAAAGTCATAACATGAGAGAAAAGTGTAAAAGGGGTATGTGGCAGACGTTTGTTGTTTTTGTTTGTTTGTTTACTGTTTTGAGGGGAGCCACCAGGCATCTGATGCTCCTTATCTTCTGGGTAACAGAAACCTGACATTTTTCTGGAGACTTAAATCTCACTCATTGTGTCCTAGGAGCATGAGTAAGGTGTACAGCCTAGGCCAATGGGATTCTTGTACCCTGAATTAAACCTTGAGTGTACAGATAGCAAGGAAGAAAAAAAATAACTGGGGCTGATTTACCCCAGGTTGCACTCTGATACAACCACAATAGCACTTTTTCTGATATGGCTGTAATAAAAATCTGTTTAAAATGCAATTCTGAATACAGTCTCAAAAGTCCTTGTCCATTTAACAGCACATCTTTTAAAACAATAAATAGCATTTCAATAGAGATTCAAATTTACAAAGCACTTTCACAAACATTTATTTACAGACTGTAAGGAAAGTAGGCCCAGGAAAATAGGCCCATTTGGCAACTAAGGAGGCTGGCACATGGCTCTTAGTACCAGCTCAATAAATATGTGAATGAACGAAGAATAAATGATTTGTCTATAATTACATTGCTAATAAAAGGCCTGGCTTCAACTTGAACTCAAACCTCCTCACTAAAAATCCAGGGCTTTTAAATTTACTCATATGTGATGAATCAAATGACATATGCTATTCAAAAATATTTTTATTATTATTTCTACCATTAAAGAGAATGGCTTTGGGGGCCTGAAATATAGCAGTAGAGGGGCTTAATTTGGGGGCGGGGGGTAGGACAATGGACTAGGGATCCCCTGATAGTAACGAAATTAAAACACCTACAGATGGGGTAGATAGGACCTTGTAAGAAATCAACTCATTTTTTTTTTAAAATGGGTTTCCAGCAGCTCAGGGAGAGAGTCTCAGATCGAGCAGGGCAGCACACAGGACAGGTGTAGCAAATACTGTTTGTGGGTATTCCATCCTTCAAAGCACGGACCCGTAGGGGTGAAAAGCCTGTCAAGTACACTTCCCAGATTCCCCCATCAGCTGGTTTTTGATTAGGTTCGACAAGGAGAGGCCCTCTCACAAGAACCGGAAAGGAAGAGTAAAAGGGAAGCCACTGCTCCCCTGGGAACAGCTGGAGGCTGATACGTGGACATGGAGAGACAGCAGACCGGTTTTGCTACCTGCTTCTGGAGAGGAGTCTTCCTGAGACCCCACTCTGGCACTGCAGGCAGCTAAGATCAGCAGCAGCAGCTCTCAACAGCCTTCCCAACCTTTGCTCCAGCCCTTCCAATGATTTTGTCCCCCTCTGGTTTCTTGCATTCAATCCTTCCCACTAAAAATATCTAGTGTGGGTTCTGTTTTTCTGACAAAACTCTGATGCAAAGAAAGAAAGGTGGCAGTGGTGCTGGGGCAAAGGAGGTGAAGAGGAAGTGATAAGGATAGAGATGTGTGTACCAGGGGATCTGTAACATCTGGAAAGGGCAGAGACTCGGGAGACTGAGTCATTGGGCCAGAGTAACAATGGAAGAGAAATTCGTTTATTTAATATTTTGTGTGCCTGTTGTGAGCCAGGCATCGTACAAGAGGCTGGGGAGATAAAACTGAATAAAGGAGAGTGTAGTCTTCCAGGGTTCAGTCTAGTGGAGGGAATAAAAGCGATACAATAATCCACTAAAGAGTGATAAATGTCAAATAAGAAACAAGCATGGGATGCTGGGGGAGCTTGTGAGAGGCACATTTGTGTTAAACCAGCTTGGGGGTGGGGCAGGGGGGACATGCCGGAGAGGTTTCCCAGAGGATTTGAAAGGATAGATACAAGCTTGCCAGCCTAGAGGGGTGTGGGGAGGGCGCTTTCCAGGCAGCAGCCTCCACAGCACTTAGGCTCCCCCCCCCCCCACAGAATGCCACCTGGGTTGGGTTGGCATCTAAAGTGTTACTGAGCTGAAGAGGAGCCAGCTCCAGAGCCAGAGGAGATGGTGATGGATGTTCTCTTCTTTCTTCAAGGCAGCACTCGCAGCAATGATGCCCAGAGGGCCACCAGAAGCAGCAAGATAAAGGGGGAAGAAATCTATATTCCTGATGGAACTACTGATATGACCCCACTGATCTTTCTGCCAGATGGCCTTTTGCAATCCAAATACTTAATTATCTCCAAATAGAAAACAAGGATATGAGACACCCCCACTCCCCACCTCACCCCAATTTCTCCCTCTCAGGAAAATCCTGATATTTGGGCCTTGGTATCTATTTATACAGTACTAAGTCCAAGATACCTAGTTTTAGGAACCAAAAGAAATTAGGACAAGACTCAGATGACTGAGGACTGGGTCTGGGCAATGAAACAAGTCAATACTTAACAAAAAATGCCACTGAATCATAGAAATTCAACACAAAGCAAATGTTAAGGCTGCTATTACCACCATCTTAAAAGCTCAATGGTGTCTCCTCTGCACACACGTTTGTCATCACTCATCTTACTAAAAACTCACTTTTACCTTACAGTGTTTCACTGGTGTATACAACCTTACAAGGAGTGATTATTCACAATGGGTTTGATCAAACTGTTCATTATGGTTTGAAAAATTACTATCATGTGATCACTTTAATGAACTACTCTCACCTCTCAGAAGAGTTGAACATTTAGCTCTGCGACTGTTAGTAACCCAAAGCCATCCCATTTGAAAAACAGAAATAAAACTCAAGTGTGTGTAACCAGGGTGAGGTATACAGGTTTTCCCTACTTTTTATACCAAAACAAAAGACTCTTTCCCATAACCAGAATTCAAAAAACAATGGTCATTGTATCTAAACATACTTAATAGCAAATTTTAAAAATAAATTCAGGGAAAGCCTGAGCTGGCAACTGGAGCCACAGTCGAGCGTGGTAGGGAGAAACCGAGACTGTGTTTGGAGGCAGGTTAGTGTAACACCCGGAAAGCTGCCGGGGAACTGCAGCTGGTCCTGAAATCAAGCATGGTGGGGAGTACCTTCCCAGCACATGCCTCAGTATTTGGTGTGGGTGAAAACCCTTCGCAGACCTTCAGCTAACAGCCCCCACGCCAGGGATGGGCTGCTGCAGCAGGTGGACAATTGCAGAAGGGGGTAGTTTCCACACACTGAACAGCCATCTTTACAGCTGGCTGGCAGAAACCCCTTCGAAGTGCTATGGCTGAGAGCTTCCCTGAGGGAATTCGGGATCCGGCTGGCTTGCGACAGTGCACACTCCTCCTCCGCGGAAGCCCACAGTGTGCACAGCCTAGAGGCTGGGGTGCTATTTGGAAGTGCCAGGAGCCCTACACCAATCCCAGGGACTTGTGGGCCCACAGCAGAGACATACTGTGGGCAATCTGAGCTAAAGGGTTAGACGCATTCTGCAGCCCCAGGGTATACCACCCGCAGGCCCTGGAATGGCTGGGAGTACTGTGTCTTAGAGCCATCTTCCTGCCATACTGTTCAGGGCAGGCCCCCCACACTCAGGACTGTTGGTGCCCACAGCACAGGGAAAACTAGTGCACTGAATGGACCTCCACATGCTTTGGGTCCACACTCGATGCACAGATGAAGTTGGGGAGAACTGGCTTGAGGATAAGAGGCGGCTCAGGTGTGCCATCTGCTGGTAGGTCAGGGAAAGTGCACTCCACCAAGCTGTAGCTCTGTCAAATTATAGATAATTGTTCAAATAAGCCTGCATATCCTAAAAGAATCCTGTCAAGATAAGCAAATGCCAAGAGGCCAAAAACAACAGAAAATTATAAAGCATATGAAGAAACCAGAAGATATGGATAACCCAAATGTCCAAATTTAAAAACCAGAGGAGACAGAACTTGGAGCAATTAATCAAAGAAGTAATCACAAACACCAATATCATGGCTCAGGATATAAAGGACATCAAGAAGACCCCATAAGAGCATAAAAAAGAATTTTCAAGGGTAAATAGAAAAAAAATAGCAGATCTTACAGAAATAAACTGTTGATTAAATTAAAAAGATTCTTGAGACACATAACACCAGACTTGAAGAAGTAGAGGAATGAATAAGAGAACTCAAAGAAAATGTGTTGGAAAGTGAAAGCACAAAAGAGCAAATGCTGAAAAACATCAAACAATTGGAAATGGACCTCAGGGAGATGATGGATAACATGAAGCACACAAATATAAGAGTCACTGGAGTTACAGAAAGGGAAGAGATGGGTAAAGGACTAGGAACAGTATTCAAAGACATTGTTGGGGAAAACTTCTCAACCCTTCTAAACAACATAAATACACAAATCATAGATGCCCAATGAACTCCAAATAGAATAAATCCAAATAAACCCACTCTGAGACATATTCTGAACAGACTGTCAAATGCTAAGAGAAGGAGCAAGTTCTGAAACCAGCAAGAGAGATGTGACTCACCACATACAAAGGAAACAACAGAAGATTAAGTAGTGGCTACTCAGTGGCCACCATAGAGGCAAGAAGGCAGTGGCATGATATATTTAAAATTCTGAAAGAGAAAAATTGCCAATCAAGAATTCTTTATCCAGCAAAGCTCTCTTTCAAACTTGAGGGAGAACTTAAAATTTTCACAGACAAACAAATGATGAGATAATTTGCAAACAAGAGACCTGCCCTACAAGAAATACTAAAGGGAGACCTACTGGCTGAGAAAAAAAGAAAGCAGAGACAAGCCTGTAGAAGGGCGCAGAACTAAAGAGTTTTAATAAGGGTACGTTAAAGGAAATAAGAGAGAAAGGGAAAAAATACATCTGACAAATAACAACCAAAGGATAAGACGGCTGATTCAAGAACTGCCATCACAGTAATGACACTGAATGTGAATGGATTAAACTCCCCAATTAAAAGATATAGTTTCACAGAATGGATTAAAAAATATGAACCATCAACATGTTGCTTACAAGAGACTCATCTGAGACCTCAAGACACAATGAAATTGAAAGTGAATGGATGGAAAAAAATATTCCATGCAAGCTACAGCCAAAAGAAAGCAGGAGTAGCAATATTAATCTCAGATAAAATAGACTTTAAATGCAAGGATTTAAAGAAGGTCACTATACACTAATAAAAGGGACAATTCAACAAGAAGAAATAACAATCATAAATGTCTATGCACCCAATCAAGGTGCCCCAAAGTACATGAGACAAACATTGGCAAAACTGAAGGAAGCAATACATATTTCCACAATAATTGTGGGAGACTTCAATATATAACTCTCTCCTATAGACAGATCAACCAGACAGAGGACCAATGAGGAAACTGAAAACCTAAACAACGTGATAAATGAACTTGACTTAACAGTCATATATAGAGCTTTACATCCCAAATCACCAAGATACACATTCTTCTCTAGAGCTCATGGAACTTTTTCCAGGATAGATCATATGCTTGGGCGTAAAACAAGCCTCAATAAATGTAATAAGACTGAAATTATTCAAAGCACATTCTCTGATCACAATTGAATACAACTAGAAGTCAATAACTACCAAAGATCTAGAACATTCACAAATATCTCGAGGTTAAACACACTCCTAAACAATCAGTAGGTTAAAGAAGAAATTGCAAGAGAAACTGCTAAATATCTACAGATGAATGAAAATGAGAGCACAACATATCAAAACTTATGGGGTCCAGCGAAGGTGGTAATGAGGGGGAAATTACAGCTCTAAATGCATACATTAAAAAAGAAGAAAGAGATAAAATCAAAGAACTAATGGAACAACTGAAGAAGCTAGAAAATGAACAGCAAACTAATCCCAAAGCAAGCAGAAGAAAAGAAATAACAATGATTAAAGCAGAAATAAATGATATAGTGAACAAAAAAACAACAGAGAGAATATATAAAACCAAAAGTTGGTTCTTTGAGATCAACAAGATTGACAAGCCCTCAGCTAGACTGACAAAATCAAAAAGAGAGAAGACCCAAATAAACAAAATAATATATGAGAGAGGGGACATTACTGCAGATCCTGAATAAATTTTAAATATCATAAGAGGATACTATGAACAACTGTACACCAACAAACCAGACAATTTAGAGGAAATGGATAATTTCCGGGAAACACATGAACAACCTAGCCTGACCAGAGAAGAAAAAGAAGACCTCAACAAACCAATCACAAGCAAAGAGATCCAATCAGTCATCAAAAAGCTTCCCACAAAAAAAAGCCCAGGGCCAGATGGCTTCACAGGGGAATTCTACCAAATTTTCCAAAAAGAACTGACACATCTTTCTTAAATGCTTTTAAAAAATTGAAGAAAACGGAACACTATCTAACTCATTTTATGAAGCTAACAGCACTCTAATACCAAAACCAGATAAAGATGCTACAAGAAAGGAAAACTACAGACCAATCTCTCTCATGAATATAGATGCAAAAATTCTCAACAAAATACTTGCAAATCAAATCCAAAGACACATTAAAATAATCATACACCATGACCAAGTGGGGTTCATACCAGGCATGCAAAGATGGTTCAACATAAGAAAATCCATCAATGTAATACAATACATTAACAAATCAAAAGGGAAAAAACAAATGATCATCTCAATAGATGCTGAAAAAGCATTTGAAAAAATCAGCATCATTTTTTGATAAAAACACTTCAAAAGGTAGGAATTGAAGGAAACTTCTTTAATATGATAAAGGGTATATACAAAAAACCCACAACCAGCATAGTACGCAATGGCAAGAGACTGAAAGCTTTCCCTCTAAAATCAACAATGATGCCCGCTGTCACCACTATTATTCAACATTGTGCTAGAAGTGCTACCCAGGGCAATCCGGTGAGACAAAGAAATAAAAGGCATCCAAATTAGAAAGGAAGAAGTAAAACTGTCATTATTTGCAGATAATATGATCTTATATTTGGAAAGCCCTGAGAAATAGATGACACAGCTATTTAAGCTAATAAACAAATTTAGCAATGTAGCAGGATACAAGATTAATGCACATAAGGCAGTAATGTTCCTATATACTAGAAATGACCTAATGGAAGAGATACTCAAGAAAAAGATTCCGTTCTCAATAGCAACTAAAAAATCAAGTACCTAGGAATAAACTTAACCAAGGATTTAAAAGACCTCTACACAGAAAATTACATAACTTTACTAAAAAAACAGAAGAGGACCTAAAAAGATGGAAAAAACATTGTGTGTTCATGGATAGGGAGGCTAAATGTCACTAAGATGTCAATTCCACCCAAACTCATCTAAAGATTCAATGCAATTCCAATCAAAATTCCAACAACCTACTTTGCAGACTTGGAAAAGCTGGTTATCAAATTTATTTGGAAGGGACAGATGCCTCGAATGGCTAAAAACATTCTAAAAAAGACAAACGAAGTGGGAGGGCTTACACTTCCTGACTTTGAAGCTTACAATAAAGCCATAGTAGTCAAAACAGCATGGTATTGGCACAAAGACAGACATATTGATCAATGGAATTGAATTGAGAATTTGGAGATGGACCCCCAGATCTATGGTCAACTGATCTTTGATAAGGCCCCCAAACCCACTGAGCTGGGACATAACAGTCTCTTCAACAAATGGGGTTGGGAGAACTGGATATCCACATCCAGAACAATGAAAGAGGATCCCTACCTCACACCCTACATAAAAATTAACTCAAAGTTGATCAAAGACCTCAATATAAGAGTTAGTACCGTAAAACTCCTTGAAGATAATGTAGGGAAACATCTTCAAGACCTTGTATTAGGAGGTTGCTTCTTAGACCTTACACCTAAAGCACAAGCAATGAAAGAAATAATAGATAAATGGGAAGTCCTCAAAATTAAAAGCTTCTGTACCTCAAAGGAATTTGTCAAAAAGGTGAAGAGACAGCCAACTCAATGGGAAAAAATATTTGGAAACCATGTATCTTGCATATATAAAGAAATCCTACAACTCAACAACAATAGTACAACCAAACCAATTCTAAAATGGGTAAAAGATATGAAAAGACATTTCACTGAAGAGGAAATACAAATGGCTAAAAAACACATCAAAAAATGTTTATCTTCACTAGCTATTAAGGAGATGCAATTAAGACCATGACAAGATATCATCTCACACTAATTAGAATGGCTGCCATTAAACAAACAGGAAACTACAAATGCTGCAGAGGATGTGGAGAAATTGGAACTCTTATTCATTGCTGGTGGGACTGTATAATGGTTCAGCCACTCTGGAGGACTGTCTGGCAGTTCCTTAGAAAACTAGGTATCAAATTACCCTTCGATTCAGCAATTTCACTTCTTTGTATATACCCAGAAGATCTGAAAGCAATGACACTAACAGATATTTGCACACTGTAGTTCACAGCGGCACTGTTCACAACTGCCAAGAGACAGAAACAATCTAAATGTCTTTCAACAGATGAGTGGATAAACAAAATGCGGTATATACACACAATGAAATACTATGTGGCAGTAAGAAGGAACGAGGTTGTGAAACGTATGACAACATGGATGAACCTTGAAGATATAATGCTGAGTGAAATAAGTCAGACACAAAAAGAGAGATATTTTATGTCACTACTTGTGAACTCTGTGAAAAATGTAAAATATATGTTTTATATTGTAGAATGTATGGGTCCTGGAGATAGACAGCAACTAGTGAAGGGGAAGTGATAATCTAATAGAAACAGATGAGTTATGGAGGGAAATCTTAATGTTATGAGAATGCTCAGGAATGACTATGGTTCCTATAGTAGGAACACACTGGAACCAATGTGGTTATTTTAGGTTATTTGTCTTTTTATTCCTTTGTTTTGCTATGGTTTGTTAATTTTCTGGTGTATGATAGGAACATGTTGGAAGTAAGACAGTTATTTTAGGTTATTTTTCTTATTCCTTTATTCTGTTTTGTTTGAAATGTTTTTTAATAATTTTTTGATAAAGTTTAACAAAATAAATTCAACTAGTGTCATTCTCACAAATTTGTATACCTTCCCTTTACAGTATTTTTTTCTACACTAATTATATGTGGGAGCCTTGGTAAGAACGCACCTTCTGTATTCATTCCCTACTTGACTATTCAAGATATAAGCAGAGTTCCAGAGTTTTAAAATAACCTGGTCTCCAAAACTTGGCATCCTCTCCTGCACTCTCTAATTGCCAGCAAAATTTCTCAGTCTTTCTTTGGGCATCTCTTTCACCTAGATAGCACCAGCTAATCTGAGGAAATATTATTTTTTCTTCCATACTTTTCTATCAACTTCCCTGTGTTGAAATTCTGGGGGGAAAAATAGCAAGGAGGTTATATAGCAACAACTTGTCAATGGGAAAATAACCCCCACCCAATCCAGCATATACAGGTGTTCTGAAGCTATATCGTAGCGCAAGGATTGAGGTGTGAAGCATGGTGACACAGATGATCTCACTAGGCTAGCGAGAGCACCCTGGGCAAGGCTGATCAAAGCAGCAAAGCCAGCAAAAAAATCAAAAAAGACTGCAAGACAGAGAGCTAATACATACAAAAGCTCTTGGTAGTCCACCATGCAAACATTCTTTGCATGCTTTGGGGGTTCCTATTTATAATACCAAAGCCAGGTCAGTGGGCCAAAAGCTGATAGCAACTGCATTTGCAGCCTAGCTGGACAGAGGGAAAGCCATTTCATACACCTAGCTGACAGATGCTGCCTGGTCTTCAGGGACTCTAGCTTTCAGGGATGGGTACCAGTTTGAACGTAAAAGAATCTTCAGAGTTTCCTAATTCAGCAGCTCTCACCAAGCTGTCGGTGGTCCAAACCTGCACTACAAAAATTAAATCCCTCTCCCATTGAATGGTACTTAGAAATAAGATAGCCTTCCAAGGAAAAAGAGATCATTAGGAAATAGGAATTATGTTATAAATAGTATCTAACACTTTAAAGTTCACACATTTCCAGGAAAATGTGAATATTCTGCATTTAATAGAAACACTGACAAAAAGTTATACAATCTATATATTGTACCACAAGCCTTGTTCTTCAGAACACAATCCATTCAAGAGAAGAAAAAACTTGATTTCTTCCTCTCTTCAACAAATACTTACTGAGCCCCTGACCTTGGGCCAGATACTGTTAGGTACTAAGGACAGACAGTCCCTGCTTGCAGGAGTTCACAGCTTAGGAAAAAAAGTGATGCATAAATAAAATTTATTTATACATCCTTGAGAAGACAAGGGCTTCTATCTCCGGGAACCTGCTGAGAATAACCAGCCCTCCAAACTCCACCATGACTGGTAGATGGAGAAAAGTCCTTACTTAGTTTCAAGATCTTGATAAGCCAGGAAACAGCTGTGGCTGCAGTACTGGCAAGCCACGTGAGCATTTTGAAGCATAAACAGTAAACAAAACGAGGTTTTCTTACAAAACAGTCCCTTCCAATTAATTGGTAACTCTCTCTTTATCACAAGAAACTAATCCATTTTAAAATTCCCATGGTTTTAAAAGCCAGTGACCATGTTTTTTACTTAGTGTTGCAATTTCTACTGGTCTCTTAACTGTTTAGTGAAAGATTGGTAACCTGCTTAGGGTCTATTAGTGCTTCAAAGATTTGTTCTTTTTCAGTGACTTGTGCTAGTGAAATATGTATGTCAGCTAGACAAGCCCAAATCAGAAAAGTTTTTCACAGCAGGGTGCACTAAGTTATATTAAAAATCATGTCTGTAATTATTCTATAAGCATAATTACAGACATGATTTAATAATTAAAAGGTGTAGGGCACACTTTTTTCTGTTTTTCTGTTTTCACACCTATACATAGAGCACAAAAGTTTAATTATATCCACTAATGCACAGGTAGAATTTCCCACAATAAATTTATTCAGATCACATTCACAAGCCAGTAAGCAAGCAGAAAAAATAAAGGCAGCAAGTGTACTGCTATCACAAGCCCATGTAGTGTATTCTACAAGAAACTTCATTCAAGCTACACAAATGTGCATAAAATATGGCCACAGACTTGAAGTGAGAACCCACCAACCGCAGATATACTCAGCAGAAGATCAGACCAATAAAAGAGTTGCAGAAATCCACAAGAAGGACTATAAAAGACAGTCCCACATACCCTATTAAAACATCAATTGTATTGTTTCATGGTAAAAATCACTGGTGCTCACATTCTTGATCTCACAGTCACTGGTTATTAACTATGGTACAAAACAGTATCAACAGTGGAGCATTTTAAACGACCTGCTGCCAACTAACGGACACCTCTGCCTAATGGTGCTATTAGATATTGGAGAGCAATGTTTCTTAAACATTTCTTCACATGACTCATGTTAAGAAACATATTTTAGCTCTCAACCCCATATGCACAAACACATTGAAGCTGGGACAGCCAGCCTCCAGGACGGTCCCCAGTGATTGGCACCTCCTGGTATTCGCACCTTGATTAGACCCCGCCCATGCTGTACCTGGGTTGGTCTGTGTGACTAACAGAGCAGAAGAGAATCATGGCAGAAGTAATGACATCGCACTTTCAAGATAAGCTTATAAGAGATACTGTGGCTTCTGTCTTGTGCAGGCTCTCTTGATTCTCTCTCTCTCTTTCTCTCTCTCTCTCTCTCTCTCTCTCTGGGATCACACGCTCTGGAAAGCCAGCTGTGCTGTCATGAGCAGCCCTATGGAAAGACCTACGTGGTGAGGAAGAGGAGCCTCCTGCCAACAGGCACAAGAGCCACAAGGGTCAGCTTGGAAGTGGATCCTTCGGCCCGGTAGACCCCTAAGCTTCAGAAGACTGCAGCACCGGCTGACAGTTGGACTTCAACCTCATGGGAAACCCTGAGCCACCACCACCCAGCTAAGCAGCCACAGATTCCTAATCCCCAGAAACTGTGAGATAATAAATGCTTGTTGTTTTTGTTTTGGGGTAATTCATTACACAGGAATTGATAACTAATACAGTATATATAACTGAAACAAAAGTTTCAAGAAGCCTTATTTCCTTTACTCTGTGTGATGCATACAAATATTTTCTCTTCTATTCCATTTTTTTTAAATGCTGTAGGCAACCCACTAAAATGATTATGACCTACCAATCGGTCATAACCTGAGTGATTCAGGAGACATTAATAATACGCCATATATCTGGAATCTCTTATATATGGAGAGTGCATACTGCTAATAAGCCATATCCATATATCTTACTTCAACGGCTCTTCACAATATCTCTGAGAGCAAGATGAGGAACATAATCCCCACCTTCAAGAAGAGTTAAAAACAGTGCTAGACACTGGTGTTTATGGAGGCAGTATTCATGATTTGCAATGGATGGAGGTGGCCTAAGGATAAACTGACTGAGGAACAGAATGGTGAACTGTGGTGTATGCATACAATGGAATATTGAGCAGCTAGGAGAAGGACTGAAGCTGTGAGACATGCAACGAGGTGAATGGATCCTGCAGACAGCATGTTGAGTGAAGTACGCCAGAAACCAAGGCAAACACTATAATGCCTCACCATGCGGACTAATTACAATGTGTAAACTCAGAACTGAATCTTAGGGCACAGCCTAAGAGGGAAATGATTACTGTAATGGTCCCTAGATTGTAAGCTCTTACAGCAGTCAAGTCTATTCCTGAATTGTAATGGCTATCTCCAAACTCTGAGATGTTGATCCCTTAATGTATGACCTGATTGGTCTCTGGAACATTGCATGTCTGTGTTACACCTGAAACTCAGAGCTAGAGCTCAGCATATACGATATCAGTATTAACGCATACAGCAACTTTTAAAAAAAAAAAAAAAAAAAAAAAAAACTGAAATAGAGCCCAGACTTCAATTAGAGATATGAATAAAGCAGATCTGGTTAAGACTAGAGCAAATCAGGCCAAACGGTAAAGTTTTAAACTGACTGTGTTCAAACTTCAACTTCCTTGTGAGACCAAGGGAAGAGATGTTTATTTGGTGTAGGATCTATATTTTCTAAACAATATAACTTCTACAGTCAGTTTGTTCAAACACTACAATTACATGGAACTTTGAATAGGAAGTGAGCTATAGTAGGTCTGTATAGATTAGACTGAAATAGCAACACATCCTAAAGTAATTTGGGTGGAGAATAAAAATATATATTTGGGGCCCCCCTGAAGATCTGGGGGAGGATGCAGAGGTGTTCTACTTCCTTACCTGGATTGTTGCTGATGTTCTCACAAACACTGGGGACTGACGGCTTGATGTGCTGAACTCTTTATCTTGGGGCTAGTTCCTATGAAGCTTGTTGCTGCAAGGAGAGGCTAAATCTGCTTATAATAGTGCCTAAGAGTCTCCCCCTGAGCACCTCTTTGTTGCTCAGATGTGCCCTCTCTCTCTAACTAAGCCACCTTGGCAGGTGATCTCGCTGACCTCCCCACTACGTGGGACCTGACTCCCAGGGGTGTAAATCTCCCTGGCAACGCAGGGATGAAACTGGACCCGGCACTGTGAGATTGAGAACATCTTCTTGACCAAAAGGGGGATGCAAAATGAAACGAAATAAAGCTTCAGTGGCTAAGAGATTTCAAATGGAGTCGAGAGGTCACTCTGGTGGACATTCTTATATAGATAATACTTTTCAGGTTTTAACATATTGGAATAGCTATAAGTAAATACCTGAAACTACCAAACTCCAATCCAGTAGCCGTGAGTCTTGAAGACGATTGTATAACGATGTAGCTTACAAGGGGTGACAGTGAGATTGTGAAAACCCTGTGGATCGCACTCCCTTTATCCAGTGTATGGATGGATGAGTAGAAAAATGGGGACAAAAGCTAAATAAAAAATAGGGTGGGTTTGGGGGGGAGGGGTGTGATTTGGGGGTTCTTTTTTTATTTTTATTTTTTATTCTGATTCTGATTCTTTCTGGTGTAAGGAAAATGTTCAAAAATCAAAGAACTAGGAACAGTAGAACTGAGCCCAGCACCCAGGCCTTCTGATTCCTGGTGTTCTTTCCCCCAGAAAAGCTTATTATCTATTGCAAAAAATATGCTCCTGGATTTTTCCTTTAGTCATTCAGGACACCACATCCACCTGGTTTTCCTCATAACTCACTAGCTGCTCATTCTCAGGTGTCTTTGCTGCTCCCTCCTATCCCCCACCCCCACCCCCACCCCCTCACTGTAGAAGAGCCAAGCTCTTCAGTCCGTGGACCTCTTCTCTTCTCTTCTCTATGGACTCTTCCCTTGGTAGCCCTGCCACCCAGTCTCAGGGCTTTAAATGTTATCTGTATGCCAAAGACTCCCAGATTGGTATTTCCAGCTCAGTCTTCTCTCTCATACTCCATACCCATGTATCTCCCTGCTTTTTTACATCTCTAATTAGATGTTGAAAAGAAATTTCAAACTCGGTACATCTATATCTCAACACCTGATATTCCTCCTGTATCTATTTCTTCCTTCTTCACCTCAGTTGATGGCAACACCATCATTTCAGATACTCAGGCTAAAAAGCCACAGTCATCCTTGACTCACTTGCTAAGCTCCACATGCAATCCATCAGCAAACCCTGTTGGCTCAACTTTCAAAATATACCCAGAATCTGACAAGTTCTCACTACCTTCACCTCGGGGCCTCCTAAATGGGCTCCCCCTGCTCTTCTAAAGGCCATTCTCAATAGAGGAGCTAGACACATCACCCCTCCCAAGAGGAACAGCCGAAGTCTTGACTATGCCCTACCAAGTCCTCCAAGTACAAGATGGAGGCAATGAGGGCGAGCAGAAGCACGCTAAGATTTGGGGGTTCAAGCTAACAGAGAACTCAATGAATCAACAGTGATGTGAAGCCAAAAAATGTGCTGGTATTTGTCTGCTTTAATAGAACAAAAGAATTTATGAGGTGTTTCTGTGCTCGCCAGACCACACCTAGAGGGTCACCCTCCATTTCGAGTGCCTACTATAGCGAGAGTTACACAAAGAGGAGCATATTTAGAGGCTACCAACTGGGGTGAGGAGGAAATGTGAAAGCACACCACTTGAGACAGTGACTCAAGGAACAATGGCTCAGAACACTCAATGGAGTGACTGTATCTGCAGGTGGATTTTGGTGAAACTGTGACTATAACCAAGGGGTTGCCTTGGGAAGTTTCCTGTCACCAGATCACTACTTGAAGGGTGTTGTAAAGGAAATCAATGCTTCAGATGGTTAGGTGAACTAGAATCAAGGCTCTCACCGATCCTTTCAATCACTGATATTCTGTGAGCTATAATGGGATTTCCAGAAAAATGAGGTTAATAGAAAAAGGAGAAGAACAAGACAAGAGTTGGAGCCCAACAGCTCTGCTAAAAATAAGATCCAAAAAGGCTGATTAAACATTTGGGATATGAGCCCATGCACTGACAGGAAGAAAGAGGATGGACTTCAGAGGTTATGTAGTTGAGTTTCTCTTTCTGTGCAGAGGTTTGCTTGAATCTGGCCAGTAGAAGGGATTCTACTGTTTATTAAAGCAGACTTTCCTCCCCTCCCTCACCACCGATGGCCTGCCTCTTTGCCCCCACGCCCGGCCGCTACCCCGCAGAAACGCTTCGATTACTCACAGTCCTTCGCAGATGAGGCCAATGTCCAGGGCACTGGCTCCTCATCTCACTCAGGCTTATGCCAAAGATTTAAAATTCGGTGCAGATGCCCAAGCCTTAATGCTTCAAGGTATAGACCTTTTAGCCAATGTTGGAGCCATTACTATGGAGCCAAAGGGAAGAATAGTGATTACTGAACAGAGTTGGGGAAGTCCCAAAGTAACGAAAGATGTCACTGTTGCAAAGTCAATTGACTTGAAGGATACATAAAAAAATATTGGCGCTAAACTTGTTCAGGATGTTGCCACTAACTGAAATGAAGAGGCTGGGGGGTGGCACCACCACTGCTACTGCACTGGCATGCTCTATTGCCAAGTAAGGGTTTGAGAAGGTTAGCAAACGTGCTAATCCAGTGGAAATCAGGAGAGGTTGACATTAGCTGTTGATGCTATAAATGCTTAACTTAAAAAGCAGTTGAAACCTGTGGCAATCTCTGAAGAAACTGCTCAGTTTGCTATAATTTCTGCAAATGGAGACAAGGAAATTGGCAACATCATTTCCAACACAATGAAAAAGGTTGGAAGAAAGGGGTCATCACAGAAAAGGATGGAAAAACATTAAATGATGAATTAGCAATTACTGAAGGTATAAAGTTTGATCAGGGTTATATTTTCCATATTTTTTAATACATCAAAAGGTCAGAAATGTGAATTCCAGGATGCCTATGTTCTGTCTAGTGAAAAGAAAATTTCTAGCATCCAATCCATGTGTACCTGCTCTTGAAATTGCCTAAGCTTACCGTAAGCCCTTGGTTATAATTGCTGAAGATCTTGATGGAGAAGCTCTAAGCACACTTATTTTGAATAGGCAGAAAGTTGGTCTTCAGGTATAGCAGTCCAAGTTCCAGGTTTTGGTGACAATAGAAAGAACCAGCTTAAACACATGGCTATTGCTACTGGTGGGGCACTGTCTGGAGAAGAGAGGTTGACTCTTAACCTTGAAGATGTTCAGCCTCATGATTTGGGAAAAGTTAGAGAGGTCATAATGACCAAAGATGATGCCATGCTCTTGAAAGGAAAAGATGACAAGACTCAAAATTGAAAAACATGTTCAAGAAATCGAGTAGTTAGATGTCACAACTAGTGAATATGAGAAGGAAAAACTAAATGAAAGTCTAGCAAAACTTTCAGATGGAGTAACTGTGCTGAAGGTTGGTGAAACAAGTGATGTGGTAGTGAATGAAAAGAAAGAGTTACAGATGCACTCAATGCTACACGAGCCACTTTTGAAGAAGGCATTGTTCTGAGAGGTGGTTGTGCTCTGCTTTGATGCATTCCAGCCTTAGACTCACTAACTCCAGCTAATGAAGATTAAAAAAATTGTTACAGAAATTATTAAAAGGAAACTCAAAATTCTTGCAATGACCATTGCTAAGAATGCAGGTGCTGAAGGATCACTGATAGATGAGAAAATTATGCAAAGTTCCTCAGAAGTTGGCTATGATGATATGCTTGGAGATTTTGTGAATATGGTGGAAAAAGGAATTATTGATCCAACTAAGGTTGTACAAACTGCTTTATTGGATGCTGCTGGGGTGGCCTCTGTTACCCCTGATGAAGTTATAGCCACAGAAATCCCTAAAGAAGAGAAGGACCCTGCAATGGGTGGAATGGATGGAATGGGTGGTAGGAGAGGAGGCATGTTCTAATTCCTAAAATAGTTGTTTACCATAATTAATGAACTGTCACAGGAAGCTCAAGGCAGTGTTTCTCACCAATAATTTAAGAAAGTCATTTGAAGAAAATGACAGAAGAAAAGGCTGGCTGTGTAAGAAAATCACTGTAACCATCAGTTACTGGTTTCAGTTGACAATATATACTGGTTTGCTACTGTCACTATCCATGCCTACAGATAATTTATTTTGTGTTTTTGAATAAAAAGACATTTGTACATTCCTGATATGGGTACAAGAGCCATGTACCAGTGTACTGCTTTCAACTTAAATCACTGAGGTATTTTTACTGATTCTGTTAAAAATCAGGATTTTAGTGCTTGCCATCTCTACATGAGAAGTTAAGAAGCAGCCTTTCTGAGAAGAGTAAGAATAATTGTGTACAAGGAGAAATATCCAATTATGTGACAAACCTTTGTGTAATAAAAATTTTTTAAAAGTTTAAAAAAAAAGGACTTCCTTATTTAGAGCTGAAACTGGCCTTTAACTTTCATCCTGGCCCCGGTCCTGCCATCTTAAACAATACTGAGTAAGCAAATATCCCCATCCATATTTCAGTCATTTATATATAGAAAGACAGTTCTAACCCTCCCTTACCCCTGTGTTCTTACACAAAATAATCTCTCAGTGGAGTAGGTTTCCAGATCCCTTACCATTCCAACAACATTAGACATGATCTGGTTTGCGATTGTTTCTCATGCATGCATCCCTCCATGCAACCATCCACACATCCAACATTTATGAGCACACAGTATATAGGCAGTGAGTATGTGGAAATGAACAAGATACAATCCCTCTTGCCTGGAAGTGAGGAGAGTGAGGGATTGTTTATTGGGAAACATCAACAAGTAAACAGACCATTGTGTGGTAAATGGTGGGACAGGAGGTAGAACTGGGTGCTGTGGGAGTCTATAGGATGGAGAGACTGGTATCTGGGTAGGCTTCTCAGGGAAAATAAGCCTTTCCCAGATCTGAGCCTTCAAGGTTGACAAAGAGTTAGCCAAAGGATGTAGTAGGCAGGTAGGTGGATGTGTGTGTGCGTATGTGTGTGCATGTGTGTGTGTAGGATGACATTCCAGGCAGAGGAAGCAGCTTATAAGAAAGAAAGAGAAACAAAAGGAAATATGGTCCATTAAACATGTAGGGGTAGGGGAGATGTCTGCAAATAGTCTGGTATGACTGAGGGCAAGAGTATAAGGACAGAGGCAAACTGAGAGCAGAATATAAATAACCATAATAATATGAACATTTATTTGGTGTTTAGCATGTGTTAGAACTAATTTAATCCTCATAACAAACCTATGAAGTTTGTATTATCATTATCACCCATTTTACAGAAGAGGAAGCTGAAGCCCAGAGAAATAACCTGGTTCTCAGCTGGTAGGTGGCTGAGGCAAGTCCAAAAGCAGGATGCATGGCTCCAGAGCTCACAGGGTTCACACCGCCTCCACAGGTGCCCCTCCCTGCACATGCTTGGGCGCCCTACGGAGGAGCTGCTGTTTATCCAAAAGACAACAGAGATCCATTACACAGTTTTAAGTAGAGGAATGACTGGAGGCTGGTTTGCCTTCCAGAAAAAACACACTCTGGCTTTAGAGAGGGATGGACAGGAGGGGGCAAGAGTGAGGTTGGGCAGCCACTTGTAACAGAGGGCAGTATGTCCTGCTGTGATCAGCACGGGGGCCTGCGGGAGGCTTCAACCAGCAAGAGGGGACACTGGCTGAGGTCCCAGAGGACTTAACACAGAAAGCACTGCTCCCCCTCCCCATTTCAGCCTGCTCTCAATCAAGGGCTAAAACCTCGCAAAAAAATGGTGTCTTTGGGCAGGTTCTGTGAGATGGCTGCATACTGAAGCAGTTTAAATATATATTGGCTGTTTTCAACTTCTATATGGAACTTTTTTTTTTTTTTCTGTGCTCCTTACAATGTGTTATTTTTGTCTTCTGGTGTGAAAGTTGTTTTTGTAATTTCATGTTTAAACTATTTTTCTAAATCGAAAGTAAAAGTCTCCACTATCGAATGCTTTTATTAATAGATCAAAGTCTCCACATTCTTTCTCTATTACTGATTTTACACTTGACAAAATGAAGACATGACACCCAGGTTAAATGCCACAGACTTCGATTTAAACTCCTGGTAAAATGCCACCATCAGGTCTGCAGGTCCCCGTTTCATTCCCTTTATGAGAACATTACTTTCGACTAATAGTCTCATTAAGGAGATTGCCTGAGGGCACTCAGAGGTCTCAAACGTGAGGCTTCCTGGGGTGTGTGACTCAGACAGAATACTGTATCTTGGGTGAACGTGAAAATTCTTAGATTTGGTTTGTGAGCCTCTGCTTTCATGTCAGGAAGAGCTCGGCCCTAGAGAATTCTCCTGGGAACCAAGTCTGGGTAAGGGCCATTTCAACTCCAAATGGAGATGTCCAAGGAAATCAGTAGAGGCATGTCTCCACTCATTTAGATTTCAGAACATTATTTCTGTCAGAGTACCTGCTCAGGGCTGAAATGTCTCTGAGATGCTCAGAGATGTTTTTTTCTTTCTTTAGAATGTTTTCAAGACCAGAGTTCATCTCTGGCTTAACAAATCTCTTTCTCTCCCCTCTTCTAAAACACTACTTGGTTCTCTGCTCCATTACAGCCCAACATAGCTTGAAGGCCTCAGGAGCCTCTGACCCTGGAGTCGGGACCCCTTCAACAGGCATCAGGGAGCACGGCTCACATGGCAAACACAGGTTGATTGGGGCCATGTGCAGGTGACCAGACCTCAAAACATGCATTTCAGATACATCCTGGACCTTTTAGAGTTACTTTGCTTAAAGAAGGGACTCAAAAGATTCTTTGCTTCCTTCTGTACCTCAGGGTTCGTAGAGGCTCTATGACAGGACATGGAAAAATCTCTAAGGTGTCTGCCCCCTACAGACAAGCTCTCTCAGCTGACTGGAAATAACAGTGAGTAAAGCAATGACCTTCCCAAAGGACTGGTGCTACAGACCCCTGGGGAAGTGGCATGCGCTGAGCATCCAGAGCTCCCTGAGCCTCTCTTCAACTAAAGGCATGCACTCAAGGGGTGAGTGCTCTGATTAATATAGTCATGGGCAGTTTTCTGGGGTCAGCACATGCGAAGCCTGACCTACAGCCTCAATTTTACAAGCACTGAATAAACTGAAACATGAGAGCTGAAAGTTACCAAGACTAAGCCGAAGACTTGTTGCTATTGAGCTAAAAAAACATTACAGAAAGAGGCTCTGGCCAAGAGCAACCTGCAAACTACTTGGGAGAAATTGAAAACAGATGAAATTATGACATGGGGACAATTACAACACAAGTCAAGGAGTACAAAATAAGATCCTCAAATTAGGCCTGCTTCTCTCTCTCATGAATGCTTTAATCAGTGTTTACTCAACTTTTATGTATCTAATTATGGGGAGCAATTATGTAGTTAACCTGAAAGGGCCTCAGGCTGATTTTTCAGTTGTTCCTCCTGAAGCATCCCAGTTTAGCCCCTGCCACTGGTTTATTCTCTTCTACTTCTCTTCCCTCCAGCTTGGCTAATCTCCCCTCTATCAACCCTTTGGGGCCGGCAGAAGACTGTTTATCAACAGTAATAACAACCTTTTGCAAAACTGTCACATCTTAAAAAATTAACTTACACTGCATTCAAATTCAGTTGCATCAGAAATGAATAACAAAATAATGATAGTTTATCAAAGAGACTGAATTGTGAATGAACAAGTACAATGGAAAACCTATAGGATTTTTCAAGTGATAGGGTTTATGAGCAACAATTCAGCAAAGCACTGCTTCTGTTGTCCACCTTCTAGTGTGGACATTTCCCTTTTTCTCTTACATCAAACTTGATCATGGCATTCCTCCAGGAACCCGTTTGCTTTCTTCACTACGTTTGCAAATGTTTTACCTCACATTCATTTCATTCAGCAAGTAATAACTGAACACCTACTATGTGCCAGGCATTGTTTTGGCTCTTGGGATACATCAGTGAACAAAAGAGACAAAGATCCCTATCCTTGTGGGGCTTCTATTCCAATAAACAACACACATACAGGTAAGGAGAGCATACAGTATGTTAGGGAACCACCAGTGCTAGAGCAAAAAGAGGAAGTAGAGCAGGGTGAGGAGGGTAGGAAGGGGACACGAGTTGCAACTTTAAACAGAACGACTAGGGTAAGCCTCACTTTGAAGGTGACATCTGAGTCAAGACTTGAAGGAGAGGGAATCTGTGATGCAGATACATGGGGGAAAGACATACCTGGCAAAGAAAGACCCAGGTGACCTTTACAGTATCCTTTCTGCATTGTAAACTACTGTGCCGATCTGTCAAGTTCTTCAGCAACTCTTGATCTCTCTTCCAAGATGTTCACCATCCATCCTTCACCACATCACATCACAAACACACACATCCTTCCTGCTTGTCAACCACACACGTCCTTCCTGGTTGTCAACACAAATGCAGAAGAGCACGGAGCTCTGCAGCTGATCCTTGGCCTTTCAAGCTCCTGGAAGGAACTAAAATAAACGTTGTATGGCTCTGCAGGGGACCATTATTCATCATCTTCTGTGGCTAAAAAGCCCTCTTGTTCGGCTTTTTACTATTTTTAAGTATTAATTAATTCTGGGCATAGGCTCCTGTTAGGCACTGAATTGAAATCCCCCAAAAAGATATGTTAAAGCCCTAACCCCAGTACCTGTGAACATGACTGTATTTGGAAATTGGGTCTTTGCAGATGCAATTACACTAAGAAGAGGCCATACTAAATCAGGGTTGGCACTAATCTAATCACTGGTATCTTTATAAGAGAGACAGACAGGCACAGGCACCGAGGGAAGACAGCCACATGATGACACAGACAGAGATTAGTCTTGCTGCCGCCACCAGGGAGCACAAGGCCTGCCGGTGACTACCAAAAGTTAGAAAGCGGGGAGCTCTAGAAAACGAATATATCCCCTTTAACCACACTCCTGAATTTCCATAGCCCCCCCCACTCCCTCACCATCCTCTCCCTTGGTCCTGTGCCTGCCCTCTGCCTGCACACCTGCTGCTTTGCCATCTGAGCTGACCTGCAAGCTCTTCGTGCAGCTCACAGACACATGGCACAGCAGCCCCCATTCCCTTCTGGCCCTCAGCACCAAGATCTGGGCTTCTCAGGAGTGAGAGCTGCAAAACTGCATCACAGGTATAAAGAATAGCAAATGCAAACAATATGAAATAATTATATGGCTTTAAGTTGAGAGGAACTGGGGACTTCATTATCCCTCCTTTTCCCATTCTTCTGAGGCAGATTTTTTTCCTCCTTGTTGAAGAGTGCTCAAGAAGCTTTCAAAGCCATAATATAATCAGCAAATCGAGCTTTCCTTTAGGCTCCCAGCTTGTGCAGGATTTAATGACATGGGGGAAGACAACACTTGCCTGCCTGTCGTCCAAGCCAACAAGAAGAAAACCAAGGGTTTAGATGACTAACTCCTTAGATAAATGCTGTGGATTCAAATTTTCAGCAGCCCCTTACTTCCCAAGTATACAGACAACAGAAAAGGCACTTTAGAGAGGAATTGTGGATACTGAGGAGGAAATCCTTTATCATTAAAAACCTCAGAAGTTGGCCTGGTGTATATGAAACCTTGTTCTTTCCACACACAAAGTCGGGGTGTGTATTCTGTCCTCTCAAATGGACACACTGAGTCAGTCCTATCCTTGTCAAGGCAAATCAGGACACAGGGCTGCAAGACAGTCCGAGTGCTTAAAAAGAGCATCCAATTTCTAGGTAAAAGCCATAATTATTAATAATGTGAATGGCACTCTCAGCATCATCAGAACAATCCTTCAAAATGAATGAAGAAGAAATGAAAAACTGATTGCAGTGGCTGTGTTATGGGTGAGTGTTAACTCAATGCAGTCTTAAGAGGAATTCAAAAATATGCCCTGTGTCAGGCTGTTACAGAAAAATTCATTTCCCTTATTGTAAGAATATGGTTGTCTACAAAGGTCAGTTATAGATAGCAAATGTATTAATTAACATCCTGATTGTACTTTTATTATTAGAGATAATTTGGGGGGAGAGAAGTAGAGAAAATGTCAAAGGAGAAAACCTGTGCAAAAATACCTTGACACAAGAGGAGAACCCTTAGGGTTGATGGGAAAGGGAAAATAAAATACCTACCTCAGTTTTCAGAATTAGAGAATTTTAAAGCTGAAAATGATCTTAGAGATTATCTAATTCTATTCCCTCTTTTAACATTAAAGGAAACCGAGGCCCACTATTGAAACTTATCAAATGGTCTCTGAAAACAAAAGATAAAGTCTGGAATACAGTCTGAGATCCATGGTCTGAGAGTTTTTGGTGGAAGAGGTCCAGCTCTCAGCACTGCTAGGAGCACCCAAGGAAGAGATGAGACAGGTCCTGTTCTGAAGCATCTGTGAAGACCAGAGGTGGACTGGTGTGCCAGTTTGGATATATTATGTCCCCCAGAAGAAGCCATGTTCTTTGATGCAGTCCTGTGGGGGCAGACGTATTAGTGTTGATTAGGTTGGAATCCTTTGATTGCATGTTTCCATGGAGATGTGACTCAATCAACGGTGGGAGAGTTGTTATCCCACCCATTCAGTATGGGTCTCAATTGAATCACTGGAGTCCTATAAAAGTGTTTACAGACCGAAGGAGGTGCTGCAGCCAAGAGAGAGACTTTGAAGAATGCACAGGAGCTGAGAGTAGAGCTCAGACAGAAGGAGCTTGCTGCTGCAACTTACAGAGACATTTTGAAGACGGCATTGAAAGCAGAGTTTTGCTGATGCTTTGGAGGTACTAGCCCAGAGTTTGTCCTGAGAAGCCGATGCAGAGACATTTTGGAGGACGCCATTGTGAAACGCAACCCGGGAGCAAGCAGATGCCAGCGGCATGCCTTCCCAGCTAACAGAGGTTTTCCGGATGCCAATGGCCTTTCTCCAGTGAAGGTACCCTTTGTTAATGGACACTTGATGTCCTTGACTGTAACTTTGTAACCAAATAAACCCCCTTTATAAAAGCCAATCCATTTCTGGTGTTTTGCAAATGGCAGCATTAGCAAACCAGAACAAGTAGGTATGCCTCACAGTGATCAGATTCTGAGACTGACTGTACCACATTTCTTAGAGGAAGAGGTTCCTGTGTTAAAAAGTCAGGCACACAGGTGTGTTCTTTGTTCTCCCATCCAGGTTCTGGCCTTTCTGTTCTTTTTCCTTCCTCCTTCACATTCTCACATGCTCTGTTCTCCCTCCTGTCCTCCCAGTAGCCACTCAGTATAAGGCAAGATACTGAGATTCAAGTTTGGGCAAAGAGACTCCATAAGCTTCTAGCCCAGACCTCATCTTACTGCTACTCTGCACGTAGCTGGCCACACCCTTAAACTTATCTCTACTTCAGGGACCAAAGAGGGAAGAGGCATGATTGGAAGGGCAGGACTTTCATGGTTTGGGTATCCCACTCATCACATCATTTGACCCTACTTCAAAGCTGCTGTGATGCATGAATTGACAGACAGATCATTAGGACAGAATATAAAGTCCAAAAAACAGACTACATACATAAACCAAGTATATGCTAAAGGATCTCAGATCACTGGTGCAAAGATGATCATTTTAATAAGTGATGTTGCAACAACAAGAGAGCCATTTGGAAAAGATAAAATTAGATCCATTTCTCACACCATTCACAGAATAAATTCCAAATAGATCAGAGCTTTAAATGTAAATAATGAAATGGTAAAATTACTTAAAACATAGATAATTTCTGCTATAACCTGGGTATAGAAATATTTCTATGACTAAAAATAACAATGCAATTGAGTTAATTTGACTACTTAAAACAAAGCTTTATGTGTGGGGGAAAAAACTACCATTAAGTAAATTTAAAAGACAAATGACAAGCTAGGAAGAAATAAGCAGCTTGCAATTTTTAGTACAAATAAAGGGACAATATTTCTAACATAAAAAGAACGCTTAAAACTTGAAGGAAAAAAGTCTAAAACCCCTACAGAGACATTGGTAAAATATACAAATAATTCACTAAAAGAAATATGAAAATGGTTCTTAAACACATACAAAAAAGTTCAACTTTACTCATAATAAGAAAAAAGCAATTTAAAGTTACATTGATCTCATGCACAGGGAACAGAACAGGAGCGAGGCCACGAGAACCTCAGGATCCCATGGACCCCTCACCGTCCTCAGGCCCCCAGCGGAGGCTGCGGCAGGAACGCACCGTCTTCAGCAAGGAGCAGCAGCAAGAGCTGGAGAGGCATTTCGCCGACTGCAAGTACCCAGGCTACGAGGAGCGCACGGCCCTGGCGGCCAGGCTCAGCCTGAACCAGCACCAAGTGCAGGTGTGGTTCAAGAACCGCCGGGCCAAGTTCTCCCGACAGATGAAGCAGCAGCAGCAGCGGCAGCGACCACCGGGGCAGCTGCACGGGCAGCTGGGAGCCCGGGGTGCGCCGGGCTCGTGTCCCGGAGCCCCAACCCCTGTTCCTGCGGGTCCCGAATTCCCGGGGGGCGCAGAAGTCCACAGCCCCCCTCCGCCCAGCCTTTTGGGAATCTTCGCAGTCCCGGAGCCCGGTGTCTCCAGCCAGCGCCCGGCTTGGGGGGCCCCTGCACAGGGCGCCCCGCGGAGCGCTCCACCTGCGCCAGGCCCCGCCTGGGCTCGGGACCCCCGCGCCACGGGCTTATTGCCAGACCCTGCATTATTCACCGATTTCACAGAGCTCCCCGCACCCCAAGACCCCTTCCGGGAGTCTTCACTCCTCCCGAAGCCATCTGGGTACCAAGCGGCGTCTGGCTTTGTGGACGGAAACGACTCCAGCACCAAGACATTACCGAATTTATAGGGGGCTCCTTGCTCTGTGCCTGCAACTTCCTGCAGGGGCCGCAGGGAGACCCAGGGACAAGGACGACTGCCCCCAGAGCCGCCCCCGCGCCAGCCCGCCTCTGTCCTCACTGCCGGCTTCCCCTGCACAGCGTGGATGTGGCACCGGTGACCTCTGCCACCTGCTCGTCGGGGCGCGCGCTTGTTCCACGTCCGGCTGCTCTGAGTGCCCCGGGCCTCGTCCTGGGGGTCGCGCAGGAGCATTTCTGTCGCCTCCTGGGCCTGGGGGTGGAATCCTCGCTCGCGGTGCGCGCAGGTTGAGCCGAGGCCGCCAAGAGCCCTGAAAAGGGCAGTGACCGGTTTGCACACACAGGGCTCCTCTGGCCAGCGTCCTCACCGACCTTTGGGATTGTGAGACTTTTTAATGTTTGCGATATGCCCACCTGGGTCTTCGTTGCGGTTTAATATTCATTTTCCTGATGATAGTAGGTTGAGGATTTCTCATGGGTGAACTCAGCCTTCGTGTAAAGTGTCTACGTGTTTTTGTCCGTTTTCTGATGGATTTGATTCTTTACATATTTTGATGAGTTATAAACATCAAATTACCTTGGCAATTAATATGTTGCATATGTCTTCCATTTCGTGGTTTGTCTTTTTTTTTTTTTTTTGCCCTCCTTTGGTCACATTTATTGTAGAAAATTCTAAAATTATTTGCTAGCCAACAGAGTGAAAAATAATATTATCCATTAGTCACATGCTGTTGTATTAGGTCTTTGATATAAATGTATATCCTGGTTATATTTCTTTAAAATTTTTTTTTAATTCTAGCAATTATATATACCACTTAAAAGGTTCTCCTTTAAGCACATTCAGATAATATAAGTCAGTGGCATTAACTTAAATTCACAATGTGCTATCATCACCACCATCCAAAAATTTTGCATCACTCCAAGCAGAAACTCCACAGTAATTAAATATTAACTCATTGCCTCCCCTCACCCAGGCCCCTGATAACCTGTGTTCTAGTTTCTGATGCTATGAATTTATTCTAATTATTTCATACCAGTGAGATCATTCAATATGTGTCCTTTTGTCTGGCTTAATTGACTCAACATAATGTCTTCAGGGTTCATTCATTGTTGTCACGTGTATCAGTACTTCATTCCATTTTACAACTAATATTCCATCGTGTGTATGTACTACATTTTGTTTACCCACTCATCAATTGATGGACACTTGGGTTGCTTCCATCTTTTGGCTATTGTGGATAATGTTTCTATGAATATTGGTGTGCAAATATCTGTGACTCTCTGCTTTCAATTCTTTTGGATATATGTATAGAATTGGGATTGCCTGGTCATATAGCTTTCTGAGGAACAGTGGTGGCTTGTCCTTTCACCCTTGCATGTCTTTTACTGAATAGTTTTTGTTGAAAATTTTATGCTATTTCACTAGTTCTCTTTTTACACATCATTAGAAAAATCCAGTTGTTGGCACACTGATGCTTTAGTAAAATGCAAAAAGGTAATATAAAAACAATAAAAAATATTCCAAATGCAAATACAACTGAAAACTACCCTGCCAAACAATTACAAAAGATTTTTTTTCTTATTTTTTTAATATTCATTTTATTGGGATGTATTCACATGCCACACAGTCATGCAGAACGGATTGTGCATTTGATTGTTCGCAGTGCCATTGCATGGTTGTGCATTCATCGCCAGGGTCGGTCCCTGACACCTTCATTACCGCGCGCACAGGGACAACAAGAATGGTAGTTGGAGTGAAAAAGAGCAATTAAAGTAAAAGAAAAAAAAAACAAAAAAAATAAAGTTACATTGAGATACCATTTTCATCAATCAGATTGGCAAAAATTCAAAAGCTTAATGATATACACTATTGGTGAGCTGTGGGAAAACAAGCACTCTCATATAGTGTTAGTGAGAATACAAAAGGATACAACCCCTATGGAGGGGAATTTGCAGTATCTAACAAATCTACATGGGTATTTACTTTGTTTGAGCTAGAAATCATACTACCTGGAATTTACCTAGTAGCATTATTTGTAATTGCAAAATAGTGCAAACTACCCAAATGTCCAAGCATGGGGGATTAGTTGAATAAACTATGCTACAACCAACCAATGGAGTAATATGGTGTTGTAAATAAGAATGTGGAAGATCTCTATGAACTGATATAGGATGATTTCCAGCAGATACTGTTAGATGAAAAGAGCAAAGTACAAATGAGCACATATGGTATGCTACCTTCTGTGTAAGAAATAAAAGTAAATATGAAAGCATACATATATTTGCCCCTCTTTACAGAAAAAAAAAAACAGAAAGGTTAAAATAGAAGACAATGAATTTGGTTATATATAAAAGGTGGAAGGGAATGGGGTGGAAGTGTTATTCACTTCTCTATACAAATTTTTTGTATAATTTTGATTCTTGGATACATGTTAACTTTCTACATATTCAGAATTAAATTAAATCAACAAGGAAGGAAAGGGACAAAACTTCAAATCAAACTGAAATAACTAAATTCAAATATACTTTAAATGAATGCCATAACCACATTAAAGAGGGGAAAAAATAATTAACCAAAATAATTTATGAACACACGATTTGACTATACACCCTCAGTCTTGAGTGGGGTTGGGGAGAAGAAATATCCACGGACTTTGAGCTCTTTTTAGATGGTTTGTTTTTTATAGTTGTACAGTATCAAGTCTGACACTATTTTATTCTATTATAGGGTTTAGCCAGTCTTAGTATTTTGGGGAGCCAGGGTTCTCAAAGTGAAATGAGAAATTCCATATAATAATATGGAATAAGGAAAGGCTAGAAAACATGTTTTAGTGATGGATAGGATTTGAGGCATTAAGTGGAAACTCATGATTTCTAAGATATCTTTATGTGTGTATGCCTACACATATATGCAGATGAATGGAATGTAATTCATGTGTGTATATGTATACATATGTGTATAAATACATGCATATAATACCTAGTTTTAGCCACTGAAAGGATCTAGAAGGAAAAACACACCACAAACGATTAACATACCTGCTGCTCAGATCTCGTTCTCTATTACCACATTCCTCAAAGAAATGGCTGATTCCAGGGCAGGGGTAGAGTAGGTACAAGATAAGCCTGGAACATCATTTTATGCCAAAAATTAAGGACATACTCAAAAAAAAAAAACAAAAACAAAAAAACCTGATGGGACCATGTCCAAGGACACCACAACCAGGTAGAAGTGGCTCCCATTGGCTAAGACCGGGACGATTTGAGCATCAAAAACTTAAGAATTATAAACCATTAAAAATAGGAATTAGCACATCCATATAGATAACAGATAAACAAACAAATGGGAAGAAGGGAAGGCCCTTGTTTACAACAGAATGCCAAGTGCCAACTGATAAATACCAAAGTTGGAAAATGACCACGAGAGAAAAGATGAATCAATCAGGCAAGAATCTTTCTAGATGCAAAATCTTGGGGAAATTTTCATGAAGAGCAGGATACGTGCATGGATCAATTGTCCCCCAACAGACTGCTTATTAGTTGCAAGGCAAAAATAAATAACAGCTATACAATAGATAAAGGTCATCACCCCATCGAGATGACCAAAATGAGCAACACCAATGAGGAGCTGAGAACAGTGTACCTCAGGATGTGGTCACCTGAAAAGGACACATTTGTTACATAGTATTCCTGCCAGGAATGCAGCAGCTAAATCTAACCATGAGGAAATGTCAGACAAAACCAAACTGTGGAACATTCTATTAAATAAGGGAGGACTGCACTCTTCAATGTAATAAAGACAGAGAAGGGCCATGGAAATGTTCCAGATTAAAGGAGGCCCTAGAAAGCCAACCTCATGTCGTCTAGCACTTTTCTCCACTCCCCTCTGTGAGTGAGAGAAATCAGGCCTGGGGTTAGTATCGGGGCTTCGAAACTCCTTATATGAAAAATCTATAGGTGGAAAATCAGAAGTTTTATTTTGTTTTTTTAAATCACAGCCCTCTTACATTACCTATCCCATGCTAAGTCTTGAAAAAATTAAAATTTGCTTCTTCCCAAAGATAATGCCGGCTTGTTCTAGGCTTCCCTTTTACACTAGTAAGTATTTTTTCTACTTGTGAATTCACAGCATTCTGAATACAGTTTTTGCTCTGTGGCAAAACTTATTCCACTTTCAAGAGTTTCGGTTGTGTACAACCCCTCTCCAGCTGAAATTTCTAAAATGCAATGCATCCAAAGATACACAGTACATACCACTAAAATTCATTTCCTTCATTCAGTTGACTTTAATCTGAGATCCTGGTTCATTTAGAAATTAAAAATACATCAGATAACAAAGCGGAAGTATCCAGTCTGTATTACAGCCATTGTTTACTAGATCATGGTTATTAAACACGAATACACACTGACCTACTTTTTGTACCACTCCTCTCACCTTGCAGATGGACACACATGCACACAAGACCTAAAGCTGGAAGGAACGCTAGGTCAAGCAGACTTCTGTCCTGCCTTCAGATGAGCCATCAGGAGGCCCACCCCGTGGACAGGCAATCAAAGCCCAGAGGTCCAGCGGCTGACTTTAGGTGCAGGTGAGCCATGGTAGAAACAAGGACTAAGGGCCTTCTAAACAAATGCAGAACACCACTAAATTACTGGATTTTATGGTTTAACTTGCTAGCTCATCTTGTGAATCACTAATACGGTTTGATTCATTACATTTAATTTCCCACTATTTGAATAGTCCCAATAATCTCATCTCAGTAGACTGGGGTTGTAGATTTTGTGCCAAAAGAACAGAAGAAAGAGTCACTGTGACAAAGGGCCTCTGAAACAGAAGATAGTGTTAAATTCGCTGGTGGTAGATCCTTAAGAGGTGCATTCATGTCAGACAATGTGGATAAAAAATAACCACCCCTCCCTATGGCCTCAGTATCTCCAAGTACAAAAGAGGCGACGTTTATACAATACAATATCTTGGGAAGCAATCTCTGGTTTTGAATCCAAAGTGGAAGGTGAGATCTGCTTGAGCACATGAGGAAATGAAAAGAGAGTGATGAAAAGCTACTGTCATGAACATTCTACACCTTCTTAAGCAGTGAGAAATTCATTTAATAAATCGATTGAAACCTGAAATTTAATTAAATCTAAAAGGTATCAACCTGAAATGCTAATAAGTTCACACTTAACTGTATACAAAGAAGCTCTGCCATGCGTACCTTTAATAATGCATTACCTAGAGTATTTTCTGTATTCATTAAAGCAATGCAGCAATGTGAAATGAATTATTTCCAAGCTCTGCTTTGGATACAAATATCTTCCTGCAGGCAATTTGTTTAGCCACATTCCCCTTCCCAGTCAAGGTGAGTGAGATGTGGTCCTCGAGGGCTATGATCTTGGTTGTAGAAAGAAAGTCAAAATTTAGTAAGGAAACATAGGCACCTTCTCACTCAGAAAAGCAATGAAGTGAGTATTTCCTATCTAATTACTGGCACCCTGTGTTTAAAATAATTTGAATGTGCAAGACTAATAACGCAGAAAGCCAAATTACTTTATAGAAACTAAAGCTTAAATTAGTTCAGCTTCAAGCCGGAGCACATCTTCAGAGAGGCACTGGCAGCCCTGGGTACTGCAACACTAAAAGAGCTCAGCCCTCTTTCAGACACTGCAAAGGAGGTGGCCACGTTCCAGGAGCTCTGCTCCATTTGTGTGGTGGGAGTGGCTGGGCAGGAGGAGGGGTGCAGGGAAGTTCTTTTAAGTTGGGGGCAGGTGACTGCACCAAGGCTTGGCTCTGAATCATAGCAACAGTCACTGAACCGTTTACTGCTTCAGCACTTGCCCCCTACAGACTACTTTCAACAAGGTGCAGTGTTGCTTTGAGGCTCAAATCCCTTCCATGTCTCCCCATCTGTGGTGGTAGGAGCTATGTACCCCAGAAAAATACGTGCTTAAACTTCATCCATCCCTAAAATGTAAACTATTGTAAATAGGACCTTTTGATGAGACTACTTCAATTAAGATATGGACCAGCTGAATTAGGGTGGGTCTTCATCCTATTACTGAAGGCCCATAGGAAAGGTCAGAGAGAGAGAGAAAGCCAGAGGGGGCAGCCAGAAGCTGGGGAACAACAAAACTCTAAAGAGAAAGGAAAATCCAGAAGAGGCTGCCAGGAAAGGCAGAAAGAGCTTGCCCCCAGGCAAGGGGAACCAGGTAGACAGTAAACAGGTTACCAGAGGCAGACTGCACTTGGTGAGGTACAGGCCACCGAGGGGCACAGGATGCAGTGGGCTCTGGATAGGGACATGGGATGTCAAGAGCCATCCTATTTTTTCTCTCTCTATATGGCCACTGTAGAACTGCAAGGAAAAATCACTAATCCACGATAAATAAAATCCCTGCTGTCATTCCCTCTGGAATAAGCTCCACAGAGTTGACATATAAGAAGTATCTCTATCACAAATCAATGGCTGCGGCTCTGAGTGTCTGCCCGAAAATATCTTACTTGGGGCTCATGTTTGATTCTGCAGCTGTGTTCTGTCCACTGGGTACAGAATACACAGGCCAGTTCTCTCCTAGTCCATATTCGCCTCCCAATGGACCTCGATTTCAGCACCCACAGAGGAGGACAGCACGTCATTGTGTCCCAAGTGAATTTCTGATATGGCATAAAGCTAATATTTTAACTCACTCCACACACACATCTTTAACACCTGCATGGCTCAGTAACAAACAGAACACGAACCTTATTTAATTCCTACAAAAAGATTAAATCCTCACCTCCATCCCAGCATCATTAGCACATTAAACAGGTAGGGTAATGAGGCCTACAAAGGTTAATTATTTAAGTAACTTGACCAAGGCCACAGGGCTAGTTAAAAGTAAGGAGAGGATGAGACTCAGATTTGTCTGACTCCAAAGCTCACACGCCATTCTATGTACTACATAATTCCATAACTCTCTTAAATATCTTTTAAAATAATTTGATAAAAACATTGCTCTCTTTTTCCAACAACTTTACATAAGTTGTGACCAAAATTCTTACTTCTCCAGAAATTAAAAGCCTTGGACTTAGTGAAAGAGACTGCAGGACATTTACTCCTTCAGCATGGCTGTATTAATCCAAACTTCAATGTTTAAAATGTGTGTGTGACAAAGGAGAGTCTAAACTTGCATGTAATGGTGCCTAAGAGTCTCCCCCTGAGTACCTCTTTGTTGCTCAGATGTGGCCCTCTCTCTCTCTAACTGAGCCATCTCGACAGGTGAACTTGCTGCCCTCCCCCCTACGTGGGACCCGACTCCCAGGGGTGTAAATCTCCCTGGCAATGCAGAATATGACTCCCAGGGATGAATGTAGACCCGGCATCGTGGGACTGAGAGTATCTTCTTGACCAAAAGGGGGATGCAAAATGAGATGAAATAGTTTCAGTGGCTGAGAGATTTCAAATGGAGTCGAGAGGTCACTCTAGTGGACATTCTTAGGCACTATATAGATAACACCTCTTAGGTTTTAATGTATTGGAATAGCTAGAAGTAAATACCTGAAACTACCAAACTCCAACCCAGCAGTCTGGACTCCTGAAGACGATTATATAATAATGTAGATTACAAGGGGTGACAGTGTGATTGTGAAGACCTTGTGGATCACACCCCCTTTATCTAGTGTATGGATGAGTAGAAAAATGGGGATAAAAACTAAAGGACAAATGGGGTGGGATGGGGGGATGATTTGGGTGTTCTTTTTTCACTTTTATTTTGTATTCGTGTTCTGGTTCTTTCTGATGTAAGGAAAATGTTCAGAGATAGATTGTGGTGATGAACGCATAACTATGTTATCATACTGTGGACAGTGGACTGTATACCATGGATGATTGTATGGTGTGTGAATGTATTTCAATAAAACTGAATTTAATTTAAAAAGAAAAAAAAAAAAAAGGTGTGTGAGAGAGGGAGCACTGTGTTTCCATTGGTGGTTTTAACATCTCTCAATCAATAAGGACTTGATTTGAAAACTATTATTCAAACAAAATAATTTATTTCACATATTTGCTGGTAATTAGTGTCATTTGATTTTTTTCATGGTGTTTTACTTCTACAATATTTACATTTTAAAGACATGACAGCTTAAAGCTAATTATTGCCCAAGTCTTAAACTAGCTATGCATTAAATAAATTGGGACATATTATTGAGAGACGACATGATATTGCCCCAGCTCTGCCACTTACCTCCTTGGGAAAATCCTTTCACCTCGCTGGATTTTATTTTCCTTATCAGTAAAATGGGGGTAATTATAATGATACCTGCCCTGACAAATCCACTGAGCCATCAAATGTGGAAGTGGTTTCAAATGGTCAAGTATTTACAGACTTAGTGGTGGGCATGCCTGTCTCGTATATATGACTTGGTGGTATTAGTTCCCTGAGGGCAGGACTCTCCCATTCAGCTCTGCATCTACAAGTCAGTGGCCGGCACATAGGAGAAGCTCAATAAGTACTCATCAAACAAAAAGAGTTCAGACTATTAGGTACAATCCATTAAGACAGGGTTTACAATTTGTCTAATTGTCTGAACTGAAACATTAATAATGAAAATAATCTAGACCATTTGAGAATCAAATATGAAGTTGCAGAACAACTTGGGAAAAGGTCATACAACAGGGACATTCTATTCACCTACAGGGAGAGATACTGACACAGCTTGTCCAAGAAAAGCTGACAGAGATTCTGCTACCCCTGCTGCTGGGCTCATCCTCCAGCTGCCCAAGACCAGATAATGGGTTTACCCCACATGAGTCAGGTGGCTTGGCACACAGAGACTGCTCCACCCTGATAATCTGCTCACAAATACCTGATACTCCTTAAGGAGTCAAGGGCTCCAAACTATTCCCAACACCAGGAAAACATCCCAAGGCATATTCTCTGCTGCCAGCTGTTCCAAAGTATCCATGCATGTTTGAGTTTCATACATGACAAAAACAGGCATAGATTTCTTGTATGTTAAAAGGAAACGTCCCAGCCACCCACATTGTGCCTGGCTCAGTGCTGCGTCCCTTGTGGTCATGGTTCTGTTAGAAAGGGGCCCTCATAGAGTTGGAGACCATCACTCTCCACACTTCACTTCACACCCTTTCCACCCCTCTGACCCCACATCCAGGAGACCTGGAACCCTCAGGATACAAAGAATTTTTCCAGATTCAGAGACGTGGCTCCTAACCTTTACCATCCCCAGAACTATGGATCACAGCCAAAGCCCACACAGACAGCTCATATCAAGGGTTCCACAAACCCATAAGGAACAGTTTCTTGGATTTGCTGATAGGACTTGTATGACCAACAACTTGAGGAAGAGAAGCACACAGACCACATGTTAGTTGTCAGTAATCAAGTTAAAGGCAAAAAGTTGGCAGGTGACCTTGCTGTAACTTTTAGAAAATGAAATCTGCTGTCAGATAGGAAGTAAAATACAGAAAACATAACATTCAAAACCAGCCCCTCAGGTCTCACTACAGATCAGTCTTACTGGGGATGGGGAATAAGTAGGCCACATAACTATTAGGAAGAAATACAGCCTGTTTCAAATACACTGTATCTCACCCTGTTGTAGTAACTCACATGAGAAATCCTGAGGAACTTAAGGTTTTACTTGCAAAAACTTTTATTTTTGATATAAAATCACAGATGGCGAAAACTGTACCTAAACCCAACTGCAACAAAAATAAAAGTAGTCTGGAAAATAGATGGCTACAACAATTGCTGCCACCAATTAAGTCGCTTGCCAACTAGATCAGTAATATTATTATATGTAGATTTACTTTATGATGACAACATGCACAATGGAATTTGGGCTCCTGCCACCACCAAGCCTCTGTCAGTCTATCTTTCTCAGTGCTCTGATGACAACCCTGGCTCCATACCCTACCCCTAACGCAGAAAGCAACCTCGCCTGCCACTAACTCACTCACTAATCACACCCCACCTGGCACCTGTACACCCATGATATATATTTTAATTAACTTCTTAGCAAAACCTCTATTCTCTGCTGCTTAGAAACATTTCCCAGAAATATAATGACTACTTTTATCTTTCATCTCCATTTCAACAGTAAGGTCACATCCCTCATCACTGCTTTATAGAAGTCTGGTGGATCAGGGAGCTGAATGTTCTTACATGGAGCTATATCTCTCCTTGCAATGGAGCTCAGGAAGGCAGCCCTCCAAAATCCAAGGAAGGTTGTCTGCAGGACACAGCCAGCTCCCAGGATAGGCTGGGCATCCCTTCCCAGATGGCAGTCCCTCATCTTTTATATACTCTAAAGCCTTCTTAACACAGAAGGAGCACTTCTAGGGGAACAAAAGGAAGAGGACAGAAAAGGGGAGAAGTCCCACAGGCGGGGGGGAAAAAGTTGGAGAACAAATACACTCTGTGGAAAAAAAAGCCAGATACACACTGACTGCATTACCACATGGAAGTATTAGACTAGGTGAATGTACAATGTGCCATGGGAGCAAAGAGGAATCAGCAATCCCTCTGCCTAGGGGTTTGAGAACAGCTTGAGAGAGAAGGTGACATTGGAGCTTGGCCTGTCATAAAAAAAGAATAGGTATTTTGCCTAATAGAAAGAGGGTGTGAGGAGCACTGCAGTACTAGAAAGCCAGCTCCACAGTCATGGAAAGAATTGGATGGGCTGGACTGAAGGACAGGGACTAGCTCTGTGTCAGGGAGAAGAATTTGGAATGGTGGGTTGGAACCAGGTTTGTATGCCGAACTAAAGAATAAAGCATTATTTTCAAGCATGGTAGATAGAAAATTACTCTTAATTTTTACCTTGCAGGTTAATTATAGTTTACAGTTCTTATTGGAAGACAGAACACCCATCTTGTTCATTAGGTAAGCAGTTGGAAAGTATCAGAGAAGTTTCTTAGTATACTAAGATAAAAGCCTTTGAATATCTACTCCAGAACAGTGAGTCAGAAAAAAGATGGTAGGTAAGTCTGCAGTAGCAACACAAAGCAAACATGCCTGTAGCTAAAATACTTGGAAATCTCAGGTTTCACAAAATGGATGACATCAAATATTTTTGCCTTTCTTCTTTGTATTATAGGAAAAAGAAACCTTTCCATCCATGGTGTTATAGAATGTTTGAATTTCTGAATACTCACCCATGAGCAAATGCATTTAAGCATCAAAACTTTTCTTAGAGAGTTAAGATTTAGATTCTAATATAATTAATAATATTAGATGATTACTAATATAATCATATATAATTAATGATATACTACCACGCACTATATATTACCATATGCCATATACTAATGGTAACAGTTACCATGATATACTACATGTACCACATGCCATGTACCATATACTACCATGTGCCATATACTAGTGGTAATAGTTACCACGAGCCACGTTACTTAGCCTCTCTGTTTCTCAGATGATGATGACTGTCTTAGTTTGCCTGAGCTGCTATCACAAAAACCACAAACAGGTTTTGGCTTATACAACGGGCATTTATTGTCTCATGGTTTTGGAGGCTAGGGGGCTTGCTTCCTTCTGGGGTTGGTAGCATTCTGGTGCTTGCTACCATCAATCCCTGAGGTTCCTTACATTGTACCTCTGCTTCCATCACATGGCAATGTCCTCTTTCTGGCTTCTGTGACTTCCAGGTCCTTTTTATAAGGCCTCCAGTAATCCAGATTAAGACCTGCTGTCATTCAGTTGGGCCACATCTTAATAACATCTGCAAGAGATCCTGTTTAAAACGGGTGCACGTCCACAGGAATGCAGAGTAGGATTAAAAGCATGTGTTAATTCAACTATGATGATGATGATGATGATGATGATGATTATGGTGATGGTGATGATGATGAGGATGATGATGAGAATGATGATGATGAGGAGGAGGAGGATGATGATGGTATCTAAATCTTTAGTTGATAATACTATTACAGAAATAAGTGAGTTCATTCTAACAGGGAATTTTTAAACTAAAACAATGTGTTCTGTTCTCAACAATCCCTAGTTCCTGGTTGTCTGGCTGCTCACAAATTAAGAACCAAATCTAACTGAGTCATCCTGGAGGGTTTTTCTTTACAGTGCAGAAAGAATGCCCTCTTCTACCCGTAAGGGCTGGGCCAAAAGGATAGCTTCCCTAATGATGAAAAATATATCCTAAGAGAAGATAGGAAAAGGAAATAGAAAATCTGTCCCTTATGGCACAATGAGCTGTGGGAAGGAAAAGGAAAAAAAGGGAAGGGGATTAAAAAAACTTCAGACACACTTCCTAATCCCCCTTCTCTCCGCTCACCTCATAACATCCTGAAATGGAAGGCTCTTAGACGTAGGTAGAAACCCAAGCAAGGAGGCTCTGGCTCTACTTTCTGGTTTGGACTCTGTTTACCACCTTGCAGGATGCTGGATGCCCTCCACAACAAGAGGTGGTGGTCATTTCGGAATAAATATAGTAAGGCAGAGTGAAGGAGAGAGCCTAGCTGGCATTGCCGATCTTGCCTCAGCAACCCTGTAGCCAGAAGTGATCCAGAAGTTCTGAAATGACCCAAGGGGTGGAAAACCTGTTTTGGAGACATCGTGACAAATTGCAAGCTGAGTCCACTGCAAAGATCTGGAGGTGAATAGCCTTGCCAAGGCCTGCCTGGGGTTCAAAGAGCTGTGCTCAGACAAAAAGAACTGGGAGGAAGCCAAGTCAGGAAAAGAGGAAGACGTGGACCTACCATGCCATGCATACTAGCTTCCCCTCCAAAGAGTCCACACAGAGTTCTAGGGTCCACATCAAATCCACATGTCCTTTTGAGCCTGCTTCTATAGGAAATTTTTAGCTGCCATTCTGGTAAAACTTGACACAAGAGCACAAGGCCAGGAAAGGGACAGGTTTAAAAAGACGGAGAGGACCCTGTAGTTCACTTTCAACTTAGGCTCATGTTCTTGATAGGAGGGCTAAATTCTAATGGAGAGCATGAGCCAATGCAGAGCCAATTAGCAAAAACTCTGAAAGGGTTTCGGTATTGGATTGTTTACTTTCATTAGCTCCTCACACACAGGAAATCTGTGTTGTATCACTAGATACAAACTTAAGGAATGGACAGCTCAGGGACTAAATCCCAGGCTTACATTAAAATATTAAAATGTAGACTGTACAAGAAAAGATGACAAGAAAAAGAACCAGGAAATGAACAGCCATCCAAAGGAACAAAATAAAAATTCAGAAATAATCAACGAAGAAAACCCCCCTTTGGAGATACTGGATAAAGAATTAAAAAATAAAAAAAAATAAAAATAAAAATAAATTTAAAAAAAAAAAGATCTTCAGTATAGCTCAAGGAGATAAAGGAAAATACAGTGAAAGAACTCAAAGATATCAGGAAAATGATGAACAATAGGGAAATTTCAATGTAGAGAAAAAAATTTTAAAAAGGAACCAAACAAGAATATTGGATTTGAAGACCACAATAACTGAAATGAAAAATTCCCTGAAGGGTTCCAAAGGTAGATTGGAGCTGGCAGAAGAAAGAATTCAGTGATCTCAAAGGCAAGAAAATTGAAATGATTCAGACTAAGGAGAAAAAAGAAAAAAGAATGAAAATATGTGAATTGTGGGGCACTATCAAGTTTACCAACAGAGGCATTATGGAAGTCCCAGAAGAATGACAGAAAGGGGCAGAAAGACTATTCATAGAAATAATGGCAGAAAGCATCCCAAATTTAAGGAAAGACATAAATATATACATTCAAGAAACTCAATAAAACTCAAACAGGATTAACTTGAAGAGAACCATGCCCAGACACATAGTAGTCAAACTGTTAAATGCCAAGGACAAGGAGGGAATTCTGGAAGCTGCAAGAAAAATGCAACATGTTATATACAAGGGAGCCCCAGTAAGAGTGTCAATTTCTCATCAAAATCTATGGAGGGAAGAAGGCATAGATGAAATATTTAAGGGCTGAAAGCAAAAACTTGCCAATCAAAGAGTCTACATATACGGCAAAACTGTCTTTCAAAAATGAGGGAGACATTAGGTTTTCCCAGATAAACAAAAGCTGAGAGAGTTCATATACTTTCTGCCTAAATTCGTTATTTCAGCCTTACCATATTCTGCCTTGTATTTGATATTTAAATACACGTCTATTAAGGGCAAACAACTAATATTTATTTATAAAACTTGTTCTTTGAACATTGATTGTACTCAATAGTCATAAGTGAATAATTCATGAATAGAGGTGGTATTAGGAAAGACAGGAACAATGTTATGTGTTACATCTATGAAAAAGAATCCCGAATGGCTAAGAGCACTACTGCATGTTACCAGCTGTATGACAGTGGCATACTATCCTGGTTCTGTCACAGACATCATTACACACACCATCACTGAATGATAGGTTCATTCACTCACTCATTCTTCATTTCACATATATTTACTAAGTGCCTACTAAATTCTCAGCACTGCAAATGGCACAAATAATACAACAGGAACACGGTGCAGGCCCTGCCTTCAAGGAGCTTATAACCTAATAGAAGAGACAGGCAAGTTGACAAATGATTACAATGCCAATTTGTACATGCAATGGTAATAATAAAAAGCACGGAGGGCACCATGGAAGTGGAGCAAAAGGTACCTAACTCAACCTTGGAGAACCAGGGTAGGCCTCCCAGAAGAAATTCAATGTGAGGTAAGAGTGGAAGCTACAAAATTAGGAATGAAGGGAGGATTGGGTAAAGGCTCTCAGGGAAGAAGCAGCTAGACATCGCTGGAAGGCAGCACACAGTTCAATATAAACAGAACACTACTGAGGCAGGATGTAAAGAGATGAGGGCCTCCTCACCATTCACACTGAACCTCTTCATATCTAGTTTCCAGTTCCTTTACTCTACTAAAATAAATTCTTATAAGAATTAGTAATGGCTTACAGTTTACTAAACCCAAAAGGTCACCTCCATTAACCTCTCAGAAGCGTCTGACAGCAGTGATCACTTTCTCCTTTCTTGAAATATCCTCTTCCTTCTTCTTGCGTAAAACACACTTTCTGGATTTTCCTTTTACCCTTTCTGGTTGACCATTCTCTATCTCCTTTACAGGATCAAGCCTATCCATCCAGACTGAAAGTGTTGGAGCCCTCATTTCTAAGTCTTGGTACAAACACAAAACTCCTCTACAGAAGTACAAGGTTGTCCTTGATCAGGAGACCCCACCTGGATCCCCAGCTTCATCTCAAATCACACTGCACATGTGCTCTTGCACTCCGGCCACAATTGTCTTTCTTCAGGCCCAGGGACTCACCACACTCTTTCTCACCACAGGGTCTTTGTACAAGCTGTTTCCTCTGCCTGGAATACTTCTTCCCTTCCTACTCACTTTTCATATTGCAGATGGCAAGAGATGTGGATCTCTTCTGCAGAGCAGCTTTCTTTGATTAGAACAAATCCCCCTATATGGGCTCTAATAGCACTGTATACCTCTCCTTCACAGCATCTGTTATAATTGCAATTCTACCTTAGTGTGTAAATTAGTGTTCCTCTTCTACATTAGACTGCCACATGGCAAGTGTTTAAAATAAAGAAAATAAAAGAAAGAAGCAGGGACCAGATCATGAAGGCCTTACAGGCTATGTCAAGAAATATGGACTCCATCCTAGAGGTGATGACAATGGTCACACAGGCTTCTCAAAATGGAGTCTGTAGACCACAGAATCACCTAAGGTGCACCATAAAATTCAGATTACAGACTCTATCCCAATCTACTTAATCATAATCCAGGTGTGGGCTCAGATTTTGCAGTTTACCATTCAGGTGATTCTAATGCACAGTATAGTTTGAGAACCCCTGACTATTTCTTTGTCCAGTAGTGATGGTGTTCCAGTTTGCTAATGCTGCTATTATGCAAAATACCAGAAACAGATTGGCTTTTATAAAGGGGATTTATTAAGTTACAAATTTACAGTTCTAAGGCCAAAAGAGTGTCCAAACTAAGGCATCAACAGATGATGCCTTCACTGAAGGATGGCTGATGGCATCTGGAAAACCTCTGTCAACTGGGAAGGCATGTGGCTGGTGTCTGTTGATCCCAGGTTGTGTTCCACCTCCTCTCTCAGCTCCTGTGTGTTCTTGGCTCTTTCTCCCAGACATTTCTCTCTAAGCACCTGGGGGTCCTCTTAGCAATCCCAGGGCAAACTCTGGACTTTATCTCATAGCTAAACGTCCTTCTGTCTGCATCTCCAAGTATCTCTAAACGTCAGTGTCAGCAAGCGTCTGGACCTGTGTGGCTCTTTTTGAAGGACTCCAGTAAACTAATCAAGACCCACCGTGAATGGGCAGGGCCAAATCTCCATGGTAACATTTAATCAAGAGGTCACTCCCTAATCAAAAAGATTAATCAATCTGCCACCACAAGATTGCATTAAAGAATATGGCTTTTTCTAGGGGACATAATCTACCCAAACCAGCACAAATAGTAATATGGCATCTGACCACATTTTAGACCAGTTTTCCTGGGAAACATGAACTTAAAGTGGCAATGTGAGATGCCACATTATCTAAGGCACCAGAAGCAAAGGCCTCCCTTTCCTCAACTGATGAGTAACGGAGCTGCTCTACCTCCTCCCAATTCCGGTCAAAATGCTGACCATGACTCACACAGCCAGGGCTGGGGACATGGGACCGAATGGTACAGAAAGAGAGAGGCAAAGAGGAAAGGTCACAGATGAGAAGCTCCAGGAGGTACAGGGATAAGAATCTGGGGGGGTTCAGTCATTCAGAACCCCCTTGGGCTTTCTTCTCCCATTCCAGATGACTCCTACTTAGCCCTTTTAGTTTCTTCTGGAGGCTCCACATTTTAGCTTCTTGTTTCCCTTTGCATAAACACAAGATGGTCTATGAAAATAGTTTCCCTTTTCCCCAGCCACTGCTGGGAAACAGGAGACACCTTTCCCTCATTCTCCTGGTCCTGAAACAACAAAGGCCCTTTAAATTTTTATTTATTTATTTATTTATTTATTCATTTATTCCTCTATAGATGATTGTTTAGTTGGTTGGTTTTTACCCCTAATGCAAACAAATAAAAGAGTTGTTTTCTTAGCTCACCCCCTTTTCTTTTTTCCACCAAACCCAATGAAGAAACACAAATTCCCTCTTAGATTCAAATGGTGAGTCTTTCAATACACAAACACTGAAGCAAGATCTATTCACACTTGAAAGCAACACAGAACCTAGAATGCATGCCATCAGAGAGGGAGCCCAGAGAGAATCCCAAGCACAACACAGGAAATAAAGAACATAGCAAAAGATGACATTTGTTTCACCACTAAAAATAAATGGTTACACCCATACTTCACATGTAAACCAATTTTTTTTTTATTCTTTTTTCAAGGGAGGGGGGATAGCAGAGGATTATTCATTTGTTCACCCAGGAAATGCTGGTTTTTTGAGTGCCTACTATGTGCCAGGCACCAAACTAGCTTCTAGGAATTCTTTTCAGAATCTAAAGAAAATGAACAAGTACTGACAGATTCAGGAGCTCATGGATCCCCAGATTAGAAATTTCTGCCCTGTATAAAAAGAAACATATTTCAGATGGAGCAAAGGACTTTCTCCACTTATCACCAAAGGCAGAAGCTATACAGGCAAAGAATGAAAGACCAGACTGCATACAAATGTAGAGATTATACACCAAAAAATTCCACAAACATTTAAAAGAACTAGCAGGTTGCACTGTGAATTTAACCCTTGGAACTGAAGTAGAGCAAAAAACAACACTAGTCTGCTGGGGTTTGAATTAGAAATGGGATAGTGCCTGGGGAGCCCAGAAGTTTAAAGATCGGCAGACACAGGGCAGATCTCCTTCCTCGCTGGCAAGGAGTAACCGGTGAGAACAAGTGAGAAAAAGGAAGAGAGCAGGAGGAAGACAGTGGCCAAGGTAGTGCAGGTAAGGGGGACACAGGAGGAGACATGGCAGAAGAAACAAAACTCAAGTTTCTATGTGGCACCAGATGAAGCTGTCCCCACTCCCACTCCCCACGGGGACAGCGGTTCCTGGATTGTCGGTTGTAACATAAGGGGTTCTCATCAAATGGAGACGACTTCTATGAGCAGAGAACCCCACCAGCTCCACACCATTTTCCCAGGCAGTTACTCAGGTTTAAAATGGCAATTCCCATTCTCCTCATTCCTCGATGCCTACAGGCCTACCCACTGCAGCTCTCCCCATCACTCCCGACACCATCTCCCTTTCTAGGGAGGCAGGACTTCAACCAACATCATTCTCAGCGATCCCTAAATCCCAGATCCTGTCATACAAGCCTCACACTTCAGACCACGGAGGAAAAATTTGTTTGAGTTTCCCTTCACTAGAGAGGCAGTCAAGGGAAGTAATTGAGAGAACAGACTCTGGAGTCACATGCCTGGGTTCAAATCCCAGCTCCACCACCTACCAGCTGTGTGATTTAAGGAAAGTCACTCGATCTCTCTGCACCCCACTTCCATCATCTGTAAAGTGGGGAGGATAATAGTACCTACTCATAATTTTGTCAGGATTAAACAAGTTAAAATACATGAAAACACTGAGAACTGTGCCTGCTACACAGTAATCACTATATAGGGGCTCACTGCTGATATCCTTTTGTTGCATTTGTTGTCATAATCATTGTTGTTTTTGTTGTTGCTGCTGCTGCTGCTGTTGTTATTATTATTATTAGGGTTTGGGTTGTCTGGAGGACGTGCTCTAGGACTTCATGCCCATTCCTGTGTCTCATCTTCCATTGTAAGAGGCAGGAGATCTTTTTTCAGCATCTCCCTCAGAAATATTCTATTCTCAAAGACAAGCATCTGTCAAACTCCTCTATCATAGCAAGGTCTGAACTGAATCTCTTTTTATCCTTTACGTTTGCAACTTTCTCCCTCATCTGATATGGAGGATGTGCTACAATGCCTGATAAAATAATGACAGTAATTAAGTAAGAGAGGTATATATTCCTCCTTCTACCTTCCTTACAGAAGAGATTCATTCTCAAGAACATTGCAGGCAGACACAATATTTTGGCATGCCGTGTACTGATCCTTAACGATAAAAATAGGGGGAAGGAAGATGGCACATCAACAGCGGTCATGGCATGGTACAACTACAGCAGTGATACATCAGTCCACACTACAGAGGGAAACCGCTGAGCTTCCAGATCAGTATATTTGAAATTTTTTCTCTTAAGACCTAGTGATCAAAATTTCAAAGAAGAGTGGCCATTTGTTCATCCAGCATAGATTTCCACTAAATATTGGACACTGAGGAGAGCTCTGGGGAGACACTGTTAAACAGGAACAAGACACAATTACTGTTCTGAAAGAGCTAATAGTCTGGTAGGGCATTATGAGCAAGTAGAGAGACAACTACCATATGGTGTGGCTGCTACCATGAAAAGTACAAGGTGCCTTGTGTGTGTCGGTTCTATGAATGGGTACTATGGTACCTCCATCTTATAGAGAAGGAAAATAAGGCACAGAGTTACCAGCTAGTAAGTGGTGGTGCCAGGATTCAAGCCCAGGCAGTCTGGCTCCAGATCTGTGGTCTTGGACACGATGCTTCTACGACTGGTAACCAACAGGGAAAAGCTTCCATTTGAAGATGCCCATGGTGTTTTTGCATCAGCTTGCTTTCTACTCTAAAAGCCATCAGTCTAAGAGCATGCTTGGCACTGCATGAACTGAAAAAATTCTCCATGTGTGGAGAAAATGGAAAAGAGGATAGAATAACTGCTCAGGCCCTTAATGTCTCTGAAGTAAAAATAAATCCAAGAAGCAACATGCAATGATGATTCATAAAACTTGCCTCAAATTGATATTCCCCTTCTATTCTGATTAATGGAAGTCTATGTTTGAAGAAAAAAGTAAAGGAATTTTGAAATATGAATGTTAGGAAAAGGCAAATTAGTCTTCTGAGTCTGTTGATCAGGAGAAGAAGAGTTGACCAATAAGAAAGGCAACCAAAAATGTGAACTAATGGAAATGCCCAGTAGTAGGAAACTATTTCCAAGGCTGGATTAATTACAGAGAGCTCCCCCGTGGTGTGGGAGAGGTCATACTGGTATAGATCACAGGGACCCCCATTCTTCCAGTTTGAAACCCACACCTTCCACATTCACCATCCATCCCTATCAACCTTCCCACCTCCGTCAACCAGGGAAATTAAAAAAAAACAAACAACAGGTGTAAAATTTGTTCTCCTAGTTGCAAATATGATCATTCAATAACATTTTGGGATCTACAATGAACCTATCCTATGTTCAGTGCTTTAGCACAGGAGCTAATTTAACCCTCATACAACCCAGTGAGGCAAATACAATGATTAGCCCCATTTTAATACCTTAGAAAACTTGAGGTGTAAGGAGGTTAAATAACTTGGCCAATTACATGGGGAAAGTTATTAGCTCTCAATACTGGTGATCATCCCCATCCACCATGGCTGGGTCTTATAGAAAGATACAACTGGAAGGGAACATAGACATCATCTAGCGGCAAGATTCTGTTCCAACTCTTTCATTCAACAGATGAGGAAACTGAGACAAAAATAACTTGGTGGCAAAGCAGGCGACTTTCCCACCATAATTACTGTCTCTCAATTATCATATCTTGGACTCCAGGCTGATCTGGAGGCTTTACTCAGCCCTTCCCATCACCAGTCACTGCTTCCATAACTGGGCCCTTCAGCCAGGCAGACCTCTCAGTATCTTAGATCTTCAAGCTACCACATTTCTTGAGGACCTCTGATATGTCAGGATCAATCAGTCTCCTCTATGAAGCAAGTATTATTATCCCCATTCTAAAGATGAGAAGATCAGCCCAGAGAATTTAATTTTTTTGCCCAAAGTCACACAGCTAATAAGTAGCAAGCTCTTAGTCACTAGGTGAAAACACTGAACCTTTATTAATAGCACCCATTCTACCTTGACGCTTTTCTGTTCATGCTGCCCCCTGCTTTCCACCCCCCAAATGCTGGTAGATATGCTGCATATTTCACCAACTCTGTGCCTGTCATCCTGCTCTGCAACTTGAAGCTCAACAATGATTCAAAGGCAGGCCTAAGACAAAGCCAGCAGTTTGCCTTGCTGGTTTTTATCACCTACCATATGCCTGGATCAACTCTCCATCTAGGGACCTAAATTCTTCTGTTGACTGAACAGACCATGCAATCAATGCCCCACTGAAAGAAGGAGCTCAGATCCCTGTGCATCCCCAACTTGAAGTTGCTCCCATATACTTAAATCTAGCAGCCACTAACAGTGTCCAAGTCCATTTGGAATAAGCAGTAATGCATGAGTTTGCCTGTGAAGACCTGAGAGCATCATAATTCAAAAAATGCAGAGAGCAAGCTGTGCAAGATTCCTGAGATTACTGAAATTGACCCATAACTCACCAGCCGTCACGGGAAATTCTATCATTTTACACACTTCGCTTCCATAGCTAGAAATCAAATCAGAGGAACATGATCAGATTTCTGATTTGGAAACTTGGACATGCAATGTCATCTTTAATGACTCCTGGCAAAAGACGTTCATTATACAGATTTCAGCTCACCTAAATGAAAACACAAGACCCAAAAATTAAGCAGAAAATTCTCATTTTTTCAGGTCGGTAAAGCCACAGAAAAACCATGCAAACGGGACTACACATACTCCTTAGGGTCTTGTTATGTCTGCAAATATTTATTTGAGCAGCAATTACATGAAACAGAGGAGCTAAGAGGGGAAAAAATAAACCTATCAGGTCCTAACTTTCAGGTTTGGCCCTCCAGGTGAATAGCAATTTTTCATGGTCAATTTGAACTATCATGTAAAGGAATATTATCTCTCTGCTGATGGCCAATTTCATCTGATCTATGATTGAGGGCTCAAATTCCTCTGATACAGTAGGCTGCTAGCTACAAGTCTTCTCTCTCTGCTAAGTAGACTGAAAGATGGTGCAATCAGTCAACAAAGTGACCAAGCCTTACAAGTCTCCTTTAAAATGGAAGGCTCAGCGTTCATCTCTCACTATCTGTTCTAAATCTCATTCAGTGTAGATTTTCTAGAAGTTCAGGTGACCAGTAAACAATTCCTGAAGACTGTTTTTCTATCTCTTCCCCCTTCCCCATCCACCTGCCCTTCATCTCAAAGTATGAATGGATGCTATGGTCCAACAGAACAGTTTGCATCATCAACCTTCACCTCTGCAAATGAATAAATGCATCTCAGACCCAAATCCAGGAAGAGAGAGTAACTCCCTTTCTGCAGCGATGCATCAGTAGATAGCCCAGAAATACTAACGTAAAGTTAAATGTAAAGAGAAATTACCAACTCAAAACTTATCTTCCCTTGGCACACATTCTTACAAAGAAAAGTTTAAGGATGGGGATCAGGACCAGAGGCAGGGTTATGCTGCCATATCCTCAACATGGTAAACCTCCTCCTAAGGATGAAGGAGCATATGAAAATATTTTAAAAAAATTATTTTTCATTAAAAAGCTACTTCTTTTGAGCCTTAAATTGGGTACTATAGCTCAGAGAGAGCTAATCTCCCTTCCTAAATTCAACTCCTAAATGTGGATGGCCACTGTGTACAAAGAATGAAGACCCGGGTGTTTCTAAGTGTAATTGGCAAATTGGAAAACCCTTCAAGAAACTTCAAGAAAATTAAAATGCGAAGGGTAAAACCTATACCCATTCATGCTAAAGGAAGCCAGGATAAGAGTCTAGGTGGCTCCTGGGTGACACCATATTCACTGTTACATCACACACCCTTCCAAACACCTCCCTTTAGAACCACATCACTCCAAGGGGCCACCCCAGAGCGTCCTTCTCAGAGTAACTTTTCATCATCACTCTCTAGCCCACATTTGCCTCATAACTTTAATTGAGGGGGAAAAGAAAGTGTTTCAAACACCTGGGATCTAAACTGTTTGGGTTTAAATCTAATCAAGGCGATGAGAAAGGTCTTGGCAGACATGCCATCACCACTTCTGTGGTATGTATACAACTGAGGGTCTTAGAAGAAAATAACAAAATAAAGGACCAGAAGACATTCTGGTGTGAAATACAGTCAACTGTCTAAACTGCCTCTTGTAACAATTAATGGGTTAGTAATTATAGACAGGGAGCCAGCAGCCTGGAGCCAGCACACCTGGCCAGCAGTTGTGTTTTTTTTTGTTATGCTACCCAACACCGGAGACGCTCTTTAGGAGAATGTGCTTCCCAAGAACTTCATTAGTGGAATCACTCACACGGAGGAAGCATAACAAACATGCTGGGCTCACACGAGACACCTGTGACATGTACCAAATCATGTTGGGTTCCAATCCATTTATTCAACACATTACTTTTACAAGTAGGTCAAAAGTTAAGAGAGTCTTCCAACCAGACTCACCTTTCAAACAAAAACTACTTGTTGGCCTCCTAGTTAGAGAGAGCCCTTTTGCTAACATTCCCTAACCTTGACATTAAAACAGGGCAACCTGGGACATTCAATGAAGTAATTAAGAAAGTCAAAACAATTACTTTACAATTACTCCTTGTAATAACCACATGGAATTTCTCACCTCAAGAAGCAAATTGGACCAAAAATAAAACGAGTTTAGGCAGACTTAGATAAATTCAGCATCGATAATAAGTTACTATGAAAACCCAGGATGTTGAGTGCTAGTCCATTTTTAATAGCAACACTGGATATAATGATATATTTGCTGAGCTCTTTCCCTAGATAAGTCTTGGGTCTTCTGCCCATAGGGATGAAATATAAGACTAAATGAGCCACAGATCTGACCTGGTATGGCAATTATGAGCAGGGCCAAGACTAGGTGAGGCAAAGTGCCTAGAGAGCAAAATTTTAAGTAGATGCTGACTCTCAGGAGCCTATCACTTGTTACACCCTGGAAATGTTAAGAAAAACACAACAATAAGCAAGCCCAACTGGGAACAACAACCATAAATGGCAGCATGGCTGAGGGACCTTTTGGAACAAAGATTCCAGGCCAACCATAAGCCTATGGGACAAAATCAAGAATAGTCGGAAAACTCAGACAAAGCAACTATATATCCTGTGTACTGAATATAGCAAAAATATAATGGTAAAAGCCAACATCTGTAAATATCTATTATGTGTTAGATGTTTTGCACACATTAGCTTATTTAATCTTCAAAATAACTTTCTGAAAATAACCATTGTTATTATGAGTAGTAATAGTATTGTTCCCACTTCAGAGAGAAAAAAAACAAAAATTAGATTTAGTAAATTGCCCAAAGATCTGAAACCTAGTAAATGGCCACTGGGGCCCATATTATTATCCTAAGTGTTTTGTTTTTTTTAAATCAACAGTCCCATGTATGTAGGTGTCATTTTCAGCAGAGAAATCAAATCATTAATATACAACAGTATTTCCCAAGTTATTGTAAGAAACCACTTCAAACATGATCTTTTGTGCATCTGTACACTGACTTTGTGGGAAACTATCTTTCTCATAATTTTCATATCCTGATATTTTCGAGAGGGCCAGAAAGTATGGATTGTCACCCTGTTAGCCAGATGAAGAAACCGAAGTGCTAAATGCAGCTTAAGTGGCAGAGAAAGGACTTTTTGCCAGCCCAGCCACGGCTACCTCCACTAGACTCCACAAAGGACTTTAATAAACCCAGCCACTGACCTCCACATCCCCGTGAAACTGAACATGGTGCTCACACAGCGAGGGAGGGGTGGCGGTTTTAGTCCATCCAGGCGCATGAGCAGAGCTGGGATGCCGAAGAGCACCAAGTACTTCACATAGAAAAAGAGCACTTGGGCCAAGGCCAGGCCTCCTGAAAGACAAAGGCACCTGTTAGACACTGTCGACAAGTGGAGCAATCTCCTGGGGAACACACAATACCCAGGAACTATACCACCTGCTTTTGCTTCTCCACCCACTCCCTTTCTTTCCCCCCACCTCAAACAAAAAAATAAGTATCCCACATTGGTTTGGATCAATGACATTTTTGGATTAATATATACTGTGCCTGATCTCCTTTATTAATGTGCCAGGCAACAGGACCTCTTAGTAGTCATACTACTTTTTAAAAGCAGTCATATTTTCAAGCATACTCTTTAGGAAAGAGCATGCCTAACGTGTGTGTGTGCACATGTGTATGTGTATATATATATGCATATACATACATATTTAAATATATAAGCTATTAGAAAGGAAAAATTCTTCCCAAATCCTTTCAAAACTCTACATAGGGGTCCTGTGCTACAGCAAGGAGCAGCCTCTTAGTGTGAGTCATGCTTTTTCAGGGTAGGGAGAATGCAGAGTGTGGCCAGCAGAGTGCTGAAGGGTCTGGAACACATACCATGGCCCCGAAGAGCCTCCGCCTCTCCACTGGGGGAGGAACCCAGGTCTCATGTTCCCAGTGTTCTGAATTCTGAAGGAAATAACTGAGCCCTGAAGAGATACTAGCAGAAAGTGTTACTGTCTGACCCACCTTGAAGCTACACAGAGTACATTTAAAAGAATGTCACAACCATGGAGTATATGGCTGTAAATGGTGACCCTGTGCCAAAGGTAACATATAAGTCATTTTTGAATATACAGCCTGGACAATGGTAGATGGCAATTCAAATGTGAATGCCGTATATCCTAGAGTGAGAAAACCCCAAGAATTGCTGTCTTATTCTTATTCAGGGTCAAATAGGTTGTTCTTCAGACTTATGAAAACCAGACTGCAATCACACCTGGAGGGACTGAATACAAAGTTTCAGCATTCTTGAGTGTGTCTGATAAGAGTCCAAAAAAAAGCTAACACACACCGAGACATGCACATAAATACACGTATCACATACATCAAGAAGTGGAATACATGTGCTGGCAGTAACATCTTAAAAAGTATCTTCTCTGACCACAAAGAAATGGAGCTAGAAATAAAAAACAGAAAGAAAACTGGAAAATTTACAAATATCTGAGAATTAAACAACATACTCTAAACAAACAATGGGTTAAAGAAGAAATCACATAGAAATCAGAAAATACTTAGGGATGAATGAAAAGAAAATGAAACCAAACATTCCAAAGGATTGTGAAAAGATGGCAATGGAGAAAGCTCCAAGAATTATTCTCTCCATCAGAACAACTACAAAACAGGCAGGAACAGTCTGATTCAACCATTCTGAAACTCCAGAGTCCAGGAAAACACTGCAGCAACCGGGAAGAGCGGGAAGAAGAGGCTGGTACACGGCAATACATACCAGTGAACTGCACTCTCCACAAGGCAGCTAGCATCGCCCATCCCCCAGTCTCTCCACTGGTAGCAGCGGGGTACTCAGCCGGGCTCCTGCTGCACCATCCTGGTGCCAGGGAGAGACATAAAGACCTAGTTCCCAAAGATTCGGGAGTGTAGGGGTTGATCGCTAATCACTGCTTTTGATTAGTTATGTTAAATCACTGGGGCCTGACTCAGGGAGTGGCCATTGGTTCTCTCCAGGGTGCCCCCCCCCCCAACAATTTTCCCTCCAAGCAAAAGCAGCTTGAGATGAGGAAAGCAGTTCAAGAAACAACTGAGGTGGTCAGCTTGGGGCAAAGGCTTTCCTGCTTGCAGTATAGCAGTGGAACACTTGGGAGAGGGAGGTCTGTCTCCTGGGGAGTAGAGGGGACATTCAAATTCATGTAAACAGGAGAAATCCGAAGGCCACTAACAAGCCCAGGACAAGACAAAGACCCAGAAAAGACAGGAAGAATCCTGCACTTTGCATCCACCTCAGGCAGACCCTCCTGATAGGAGGGCTGGTATTTGAGAAAATCCTTGTTTTCTCAAATCAGCTGGTTATAAGTTCAAGAAACATTTCAGTGAATAAATCACAGAGCCAACATTTAAGAATATTAAAACGTGCAGTGTACAACAAAAGATTACAGGACAAACAAAGAAACAGGAGATGATGGCCCACCCAAAGGAAGAGCATAAAAATCCTGCAACTACCAATGAAGAAGACCAAACTGTGCACATACTGGACAAAGACTTTTAAAAAATGATCTGCTGTATACTCAAGGAGATGAAGTAAAACACAGAGAAAGAACAAAGGATATCAGGAAAATAATGAATGAACAATATGAGAATCTTAATAAAGAGACAGAGACTCTAAAAAGAACCAGAAAGAACTACTGGAGTTGAAGACCACAACAGGTGAAATGAAAAATTCCCAGATAGGCTTCAACAGAAGAATGGAGCTGGCAGAAGAAAGAATCAGTGAAATCAAAGACAAGACAAGAGAAGTGAGCTAGGCTGAGGGGCAGAAAGAAAAAAGACTTACAAAAAAATGAAAACCTGAGAGACATCTGGGAAACCATCAAGAATGATAATATACACATCACGGGAGTTTCAGAAGGAGAAGAAAGAAAGGGGCAAAAGTAATACCCAAAGAAGTAATGTCAGAAAACTTCCCAAATTTATACAATAGTATTGGCATTTATAATGCCAATGCCAGTACTTCCCAAACTTAGCGAAAGATGTGAATACGCATATCCTAGAAGCCCAGGAACACCACACAGGATAAATCGGGAGGGGGGGGAGCCTCGAAACATGCCAGTCAAACTATCAAACACAAAGGACAAGGAAAGAGTTCTGAAAGCTGCTAGAGAAAAGCAATGTGATACGTACAAGGGAGTACCAATTAGATTAAGTGCCAAAATCTTATCAGAAAACACAGAAGGCGGCAGTGGGTTGAAATACTTAAAGTCTGAGAGAAAATAATTGCCAACCAAAAACTTTATATCAGACAAGATTTTCTTTCAAAAGTAAGAAAGAAATTAAGAAATTCACAGTTAAAAAAAAAACTGAAGTAGTTCATTACACTAGACCCGGCCCTTAAAACAATATTAAAAGTAGTTCTTCAGACTGAAAGGAAAGAACACTGGATCAAAACTGCATTAAAAAATAAAGACCTGCAGTAAAGGTAATCTATGGGTAATTATAAATGTCAGTACTATTGTACTGTATTTTTGAATGTAACTCCAATGTTTACTTCTTACAGTTGTTAAACTGCAAAAGCATAAATGCAACAATAAATCTATAGTTTTGGACATACAATGTATAAAGATATAATTGGTAACAAGTACAAAAGAAGTGGGGGGGATAAAGAGGTATAAGAATAGTATACATTTATGCTACTGAGGTCCAGTTGATATCAAATCACATGATTGTTATACATTTAAACTGGCAAATTTTAAACCCATAGTAACAAAAAAGGAACTATATGAAAAAATACATCCAGAAAGAAATGATGACAAGGCATCAAATATGGTACAATAAAACAATCAAATAAAGATGAAAGCAGGCATTAATGGTGGAATTAAGAGACAAAAAAGGTTTAAGATTTACAAAGATTAAATAGCACAATGACAGAAGAAAGTCCTGCATTATCAGTCATGACTTTATATGTAAACAGATTAAATTCACCAGTCAAAAGGCAGATATTTGTAAAATGGATAAAACAAAAGTATGCACTGTTTGCAACAGACTCACCTGAAATTCAAAGACATAATTAGTTTGAAGGTGAAAGGAGGGAAAAAATATACCATGCGAGTAGTAAACAAAAGAGAGCTGGGATAACTATACTAATAGCAGATAAAACAGACTTTAAGTCAAAAACCATTACAAGGGACAAAGAAAGTCATTATAAACTGATAAAGGGTCAACTCAACAAGAAGATGTAAGAATTACAAAATATATATGCACCTAACAGCAGAGCCTCAAAATATATCAACCAAATATTACAGGTTTGAAGGAAGAAATAGATGGTTCTACATTAATGGTAGGAGATTTTATAACACCACTTACAATAATTGATAGAACATCTAGACAGAAGGTCAGCAGGAAAACAGAAGACATGAATGATACTCTAAACCAACCAGATTTACCAGACATACATAGAACACTGCACCCAACAAAACAGAATATACATTCTTCTCAAATGCACATGGATCATTCTCCAGGATAGATCAAATCTTAGGTCACAAAACAAATCTCAATAAATTCAAAAATACTGAAATCATACCATCTATCTTCTCTGACCACAATGGAATGAAGCTAGAAATCAGTAACAGAAGGAGAAAAGGAAAATTCACAGATATGTGGAAATTATACAACATACTCTCAACCAACCAACTCGTTACTAATTAGGGAAGGGAAATTAGGAAATACCTTTAGGTAAATTAAAATGAAAACTCAATATACCAAAACTTATGGAATGCAGCAAGGGAGTGTAGAGAGAAATTTATAGCTCTAAATGCTGACATTAAAAAAGAAGAAAGATGTCAGAGACCTAACCACAGATCTGGGAGAACTGGGGAAAAAAGAGCCAACTAAACACAAAGCTAGCAGAAGAAAGAAAATAAAGATCAGAAAAGAGATAAATAAAAGAATAAAAAAGCAATAGAGAGGATTAACAAAATCAAAAGTTGGTTCTTTGAAAAGATCAAAATTGATAAACCTTTAGCTAGACCGACGAAGAAAAAAACAGAGAACAGGAATAACTAAAATCAGCAATGAAAAGAGGGGTATTACAACAGACCCCACTGAAATAAAAAGGAATATGAGGATATAATGAACAGCAGTATGCCAAAATACCAGATAACCTATAAATTCTTAGAAACAAACTATCTAAACTGACTCCAGAAAAAACCAAAGATCCCAATAAACCAATAACTAGTAAAGAGATTGAATCAGTAATCAAAAACCTCCCAAAAGGAATATTCAAAAATATAATGTCAGAAAATTTCCCAAACTTATACAGTATTACTGACATTATAAATCTCAGGACCAGAAGGTTTCTACGGGGAAATATACCAAATATTCAATGAAAAATTAATACTAATCCTGCTCAAACTCTTCCAAAAAATTGAATGGGAGGGAACACTCACTAATTCATTCTACAAGGCCAGTATCACTCTCATACCAAAACCAGATAAAGATACCACAAGGAAAGAAAATTACAAACCAATATCTCTTATGAATATAGATGCAAAATCCTCACCAAACCACTAAACTGAATCCAACAGTACATTAAAAGAATTATAGACCATGATGAAGAGGGAATTTAACCCCAATATGTATGGTTAGCTCAATATAAGAAAATCAATTAATGTACTATTAACAGAATTGTAACATTATGAATATGTACCATATTAACAGAATGAATTTAAAAAAAAACTAAACCACACAATCATCTCAATTGATGCAGAAAAGGTATTTGACAAAATCCAGCACCCACTTTGATAAAAAACACTCAGAGAACTAGCAATAGAAGTATATATCCTCACATGGCAAAGGACACATATGAAAAACCCACAGCTAGCATCATACTCAATGGAGAAAGACCAAAAGCTTCCCCTCTAAGATCAGGAACAAGACAAGGATGCCCACAGCCACTACTGTTATTCAACATTGTACTGAAAGTTCTAGCCAGAGCAATTAGGCAAAAAAAGAAATAAAAGGCATCCAAATTGTAAACAAAGAAGTAAAAGTTTCCCTATTTGCAGAATAGGGAAAGAATCATCATTCTGTGTGATCATACAGAAAATCCTGAAAAAATCCACAAAAAGTTTACTAGAGCTAATAAATGAATTGAGCAAAGTGGCACAGTACAAGATTAACATCTCCAAATCAGTAATGAATGTATATACTGATAATGAACAACTGGAAGAAGGTATCAAGAAAAAAATCCATTTACAATAGCAACTAAGAGAATCAAATATCTAGGAATAAATCTAACCAAGGATGTAAAGGACTTGTACATAGAAAACTATAAAACATTGCTAAAAGAAATCAAAGAAGGCCTAAATAAATGGAAGGACATTGCATGTCCATGAATTGGGAGACTAAATACTCTTAAGACGTACATTTTACCCAAAGCAATTTACAGAGTCAAAGTAATCCCAATCAAAATTCCAAAAGCCTTCTCTGAAGAAATGGGAAAGTCAACTATCAAACTTATATGGAAGGGTAAGGGGCCCCAGAGAGCCAAAGTCATCTTGAAAAAGAAGAACAAAATTGGAGGACATACATTTCCCAATCTTAAAACTTATTAAAAGCCACAGTAATCAAAACAGCATGGTATTGGCACAAGAACAAATATAAAGAGCAATGGAATCAAATTGAGAGGTCAGAAATCAACTCACATTTTGGCCAATTGAATTTTGACAAGGGGGCAAAGATCACTGAATTGGGAAAGAAGAGTCTCTTCAAAAATGGTGTTGGCCAATGTTCATAGAGGCATTATTCACAATTGCCAAAAGATGGAATATTATTCAGCAGTAAGAAGGAATAAAAGTCCTGCAACAAACAGCAACTTGGATAAAACTGGAAGACATTATGTTAAGTGAAATAAGTCAGACACAAAAGCACAAATACTGTATAATCTCACTGATATGAACTAATTATAATATGTAAACTCATAGACATAAAATATAGACTACAGTTTACCAGGATATAGAATGAGGCTAAAGAATAGAAAGTGGTTGCTTAATATGCACAGGATGTTTAACAAGGTTGAGCTTAAACATTTGTAAATGTTAGGGGTGACAGTAGCACATTATCATAAGAATAATTAATAGTGCTGAATGGAGTCTGAATGTGGTGGAAAGGGGAAGTTCAGAGCCATGTATGTCACCAGAAGGAAAGGTGGAGGTTGAAGCATGGAAATACACAACGCAGTTACCTTGTGCTGGACAATGTCTGTGATTACTGTGCAAATACTAAAAAGTTCTATCATGAACTAGAACAAATGTACAACACTATTGCAGGGAGTTAATAATAGGGGGGTTTGTGGCGGAAAATGTACCTATTGCAAACTACAGTTAACAGTAATATTTTAATATTCTTTCAACAACAGTAACAAATGTACCACACCAATACAATGGGTCAATAATGAGGGTGGGTGGAGAGGTGAGGAGTATAGGATGATTTGGGTTTCCTTTTTTCCAAGTCTGCAAAGTAGGTTGTTGGAATTCTGATTGGGATTGCATCGAATCTGTAGATGAGTTTGGGTAGAACTGACATCTTAATGACATTTAGCCTTCCTATCCATGAACATGGAATATTTTTCCATCTTTTAAGGTCCCCTTCTATTTCTTTTAGTAGAGTTATGTAGTTTTCTTTGTATAGGTCTTTTACATCTTTGGTTAAGTTTATTCCTAGGTACTTGATTTTTTTAGTTGCTATTGAAAATGGTATCTTTTTCTTGAGTGTCTCTTCAGTTTGTTCATTTCTAGCATATAGAAACATGACTGATTTATCTGCATTAATCTTGTATCACGCTACTTTGCTAAATTTGTTTATTAGCTCTAGTAGCTGTATCGTCGATTTCTCAGGGTTTTCCAGATAAAAGATCATATCATCTGCAAACAATGACAGTTTTACTTCTTCTTTTCCAATTTGGATGCCTTTTATTTCTTTGTCTTGCCGGATTGCCCTGGCTAGCACTTCCAGCACAATGTTGAATAACAGTGGTGACAGCGGGCATCCTTGTCTTGTTCCTGATCTTAGAGGGAAGGCTGTCAGTCTCTCACCATTGAGTACTATGCTGGCTGTGGGTTTTTCATATATGGTCTTTATCATATTGAGGAAGTTTCCTTCAATTCCTACCTTTTGAAGTGTTTTTATCAAAAATGGATGTTGGATTTTGTCAAATGCTTTTTCAGCATCTATTGAGATGATCATTTGATTTTTCCCTTTTGAATTTTTTTTATTAAATTCAGTTTTATTGAAATACATTTACACACCATACAATCATCCATGATATACAATCCACTGTCCACAGTATAACATTGTTATGCGTTCATCACCACAATCTATCTCTGAACATTTTCCTTACATCAGAAAGAACCAGAACATGAATAAAAAATAAAAGTGAAAAAAAACACCCAAATCATCCCCCATCCCACCCCATTTGTCCTTTAGTTTTTATCCCCATTCCTCCACTCATCCATACACTAGATAAAAGGGGTGTGATCCACAAGGTCTTCACAATCACACTGTCACCCCTTGTAATCTACATTATTATATAATTGTCTTCAGGAGTCCAGACTGCTGGGTTGGAGTTTGGTAGTTTCAGGTATTTACTTCTAGCTATTCCAATACATTAAAGCCTAAGAGGTGTTATCTATATAGTGCATAAGAATGTCCACCAGAGTGACCTCTCGACTCCATTTGGAATCTCTCAGCCACTGAAACTATTTCGTCTCATTTTGCATCCCCCTTTTGGTCAAGAAGATACTCTCAGTCCCACGATGCCAGGTCCACATTCATCCCCGGGAGTCATACTCTGCGTTGCCAGGGAGATTTACACCCCTGGGAGTTGGGTCCCACGTAGCGAGGAGGGCAGCGAGTTCACCTGTCGAGATGGCTCAGTTAGAGAGAGAGAGGGCCACATCTGAGCAACAAAGAGGTACTCAGGGGTAGACTCTTAGGCACCATTACATACAACTTTAGACTCTCCTTTGTGGTAATGGGCTTCATAAGGGCAAGTCCCATGCTCGAGGGCTCAGCACATCAAACCGCCAGACCCAATGTTTGTGACAACATACGCTAGGGGATCAGCATCTCAAAGTTTAGAGATAGGCCTTACAATTCAGGGATAGAGTTAACTGCTGTAAGAGCTTACAATCTAGGGACTATTACAATTATTGTGTCCACATTAGGCTATGTTCTAAGATTCAATTCTGAGTTTACACATTGTAGTTAGTCCATATTGGTGAGGCATCATCCCTCTCACCATGTTTTCTCCAACACTTTTACTCCTATATATATTTTTTCCTACAATTTTATAGAGTTATATTCACATACCATACATTTATCCACAGTGTACAGTTATTCATGGTATCATCATAAAGTTGTACATTTATCACCACAATCAGCATTTGAACATACTGATTACTACAAGAAAAATTGTTTGTTTTTTTTTTTTAGCAATAAGAAAAAATGATAAAAAGAAAAATAACATGTCATACAATACAATATACTACTAAGGACAGCAAATAACACCACTACCAAGAATCCCATATTACTCCCCTATATCCCCTTCTCATATACATTTAGCATTGGCGTATTGCCTTTGTTACATTTAATGGAGGTATATTACAGTGTTACTGTTGACCATAGACTCCAGTTTGCTTTGATTATGTTTTTTCCTGAATACCATCCCTTTTTCAAATTTCTACATGGTTGACATTCATTTGCTTTCCCACATGCAAAAACATTTTTATATTTGTATATTTAGTAACAGTCATTGGCCACTCCAGTTTTTGCCACGTTATACAGTCCCAGTCTTTATCATCTATCTTTACCTCTGGTGTCATACATTCTCCTATCCCACCTCTTTCAGCTTTACTCACAGACATCTTTGTTCAGTGTATTTACAATGCCGTGCTACCATCACACAGTATTATGCTATCTATTTCTGGATCTATGAAATCAATCCTAAACATTCTGTAGTCCTTCAGCATCAAATGGTTGATCTCTGCCCTCTTTCTATCTCCTGGTCACCTGTGTTGTCAGCTTTTAACTCCCAAAGTTTGTTCATTAACGTCTGTTCATATTAGTGAGACCATACAGAATCTGTCCTTTTGTTTCTGGCTGACTTCACTCAACATAATGTCCTCAAGGTTCATCCACATTATTACATGATCCATGTCTTTGTTCTGTCTTACAGCTGCATAATATTCCATCATGTGTATATACCACAGTTTGTTTATCCACTCGTCCTTTGATGGACATTGGGGCTGTTTCCATCTCTTGGCAATTGTGAATAATGCTGCAATAAACATTGGTTTACAAATGTCTGTTTCTGTCTTAAGTTTCAGTTCCTCTGAGTATATACCCAGCAATGGAATAGCTGGGTCATATGGCAAATCTATATTTAGCTTCCTGAGGAACCTCCAGACTGTCTTCCAGAGTGGTTGCACCATTCTACATTCCTACCAACAATGAATAAGTGTGCCTCTTTCTCCACATCCTCTCCAGCACTTGTCATTTTCTGTTTTTTGGATAATGGCCATTCTGGTAGGTGTGAGATGATATCTCATTGTGATTTTGATTTGCATTTCCTTAATAGCCAGTGAAGTTGAGCATTTTTTCATATGCTTTTGAGCCATTTGTATTTCCTCTTCAGAAAAATGTCTGTTCATGTCTTTTGCCCATTTTTTAGTTGGATTGTTTGTCTTTCTGTTATTGAGATGCAGGATTCCTTTATATATTCGGGATATTAAACCCTTATCTAATATGTGGTTTCCAAATATCATCTCCCATTGTGTAGGTTGCCTTTTGACTTTTCTGACAAAGTCCTTTGATGCACAAAAGTGTTTAATTTTGAGGAGATCCCATTTGTCTATTTGTTCTTTGGTTGCTCATGCCTTGGGTGTGAGGTCTAAGAAACCACCTCCTTTCACAAGATCTTTAAGATATTGGCCTACATTTTCTTCTAAGAGTTTTATGGTCTTGGTGCTAATGTTTAGGTCTTTGATCCACTTTGAGTTAATTTTGGTATAAAGTGTGAGATGGACATCCTCTTTCATTCTTTTGGAAATGGATATCCAGTTCTCCAAACACCATTTATTGAACAGGCTGCTCTTTCCCAGTTGCTTCAGCTTCACTGCCTTATCAAAGATCAGTTGTCCATAGATGTGAGGGTCTACTTCTGAACACTCAATTCAATTCCATTGATCAGTATATCTGTCTTTATGCCAGTACCATGCTGTTTTGAGCACTGTAGCTTTGTAATATGCTTCAAAGTCAGATAGTGTGAGACCTCCCACTTCACTCCTCTTTCTCAAGACATTTTTGGCTATTCGGGGCACCTTACCCTTCCAAATAAATTTAGTTATTGGTTTTTCTATTTCTGTAAAGTAAGTTGTTGGGATTTGAATTGGTATTGCATTGAATCTGTAAATCAGTTTAGGTAAAATTGCCATCTTAACTATATTTAGTCTTCCAATCCATGAACATGGTATGTTCTTCCATTTTTTCAGGTCTTGTTCAATTTCTTTTAGCTGTTTCTTATAGGTTTCTATGTAAAGGTCTTTTGTGTCCTTGGTTAAGTTTATTCCTAAATACTCGATTCTTTTGGTTGCTATTGTAAATGGGATTTTTTTCTTGATTTCCTCCTCTTGCTGCACATTACTTGTATATAGGAACACTACAGATTTTTGCGTGTTGATCTTGTAGCCTGCTACTTTGCTGTATTCATTGACTAGTTCTAGTAGCTTTGCTGTAGATTTTTCTGGATTTCCTACATATAGAATCATGTCATCTGCAAATAGTGAAAGTTTTACTTCTTCCTCTCCAATTTGGATCCCTTTTATTTGTTTTTCTTGCCTAATTGCTCTAGCTAGAACTTCCAGCACAATGTTGAATAGCAATGGTGATAGTGGGCATCCCTGTCTTGTTCCTGATCTTAGAGGAAACGCTTTCAGTCTCTCCCCATTGAGTGTGATGTTAGCTGTGGGTTTTTCATATATTGCCTTTATCATATTGAAAAAGTTCCCTTCTATTCCTATCCTTTGAAGTGTTTTCATCAGGAAAGGATGTTGAATTTTGTCAAATGCCTTTTCTGCAATCGAGATGAACATGTGGTTCTTCTGCTTTGATTTATTGATGTGGTGTATTACATTAATTGATTTTCTTGTGTTGAACCAGCCTTGCATACCTGGAATAAATCCCACCTGGTTGTGGTGTATAATTCTTTTAACGTGCTGCTGGATTCGATTTGAGAGTATTTTGTTGAGGATTTTTGCATCTATATTCATTAAAGAAATTGGTCTATAATTTTCTTTTTTTGTAGTATCTTTGCCTGGTTTTGGTATTAGGGTGATGATGGCTTCATAGAAAGAGTTAGGTAGCTTTCCCTCTTCTTCAATTTTTTTGAAGAGATTGAGCAGGATTGGTACTAATTCGTTCTTGAATGCTTGGTAGAATTCACATGTGAAACCATCTGGTCCCGGGCTTTTCCTTTTTAGGAGCTTTTTGATGACTGACTCAATCTCTTTACTTGTGATTGGTTGTTGAGGTCATCTATTTCTTCTTGAGTTAATGTTGGTTGTTTATGCTTTTCTAGGAAGTTGTCCATTTCATCTAAGTTGTCTAGTTTATTAGCATATAGTTGCTCATAGTATCTTCTCATTATCTCCTTAATTTCTGCAGGGTCGGTAGTTACATTTCCTTTCCCATTTCTGACTGCGTTTATTTGCATCTGCTCTCTCTTTTTTTTTGTTAGCCTAGCCAGTGGTCCATCGATTTTATTGATTTTCTCAAAGAACCAACTTCTGGTTTTGTTGATTCTCTCTACTGTTTTCCTGTTCTCAATTGCATTTATTTCTGCTCTAATCTTTGTTATTTCTTCCCTTCTGCTTGCTTTGGGGTTAGTTTGCTGTTCTTTCTCTAATTCCTCCAGGTGAGCAGTTAACTCTTAAGATTTTTGCTCTCTCTTCTCTTTTAATATAGGCATTTAGGGCAATAAATTTCCCTCTCATCACTGCCTTTGCTGCATCCCATAAGTTTTGATAAGTTGTGTTTTCATTGTCATTTGCCTCAAGGTATTTACTAATTTCTCTTGTAATTTCTTCCTTTACCCACTGGTTTTCTAAGAGGGTGTTGTTTAGCCTCCATATGTTTGTGAATTTTATGACCTTCTGCCTTTTATTTATTTCCAACTTCATTCCATTGTGGTCTGAGAAAGTGTTTTGTATAATATCAATATTTTTAAATTTGTTGAGACTTGCTTTGTGACCCAACATGTGGTCTATCCTAGAGAATGTTCCATGAGCACTTGAGAAAAAAGAGTATCCTGCTATTGTTGGATGTAGTGTTCTATAAATGTCTGTCAAGTCTAGTTCATTTATCATACAATTCAACATCTCTGTTTCTTTAGTGATCCTCTGTCTAGGTGTTCTATCCATTGATGAGAGTGGTGTATTGAAGTCTCCAACTATTATTGTAGAGGTATCTATTTCTCCTTTCAGTGATCGCAGTGTTTGCCAAATGAATTTTGGGGCATTCTGGTTTGGGGCATAAATATTTATGACTGTTATGTTTTCTTGATGAATTGACCCTTTTATTAATATATAGTGTCCTTCTTTGTCTCTTTTAATTGTTTCGCTTTTGAAGTCTAACCTGTCTGATATTAATATAGCCACTCCCGCTTTTTTCTGGTTGTTGTTTGCATGAAATATCTTTTTCCAACCTTTCACTTTCAGTCTATGTTTGTCCTTGTGTCTAAAGTGAGTTTCTTGTAGACAGCATATAGATGGGTCCTGTTTTTTAATCCATTCTACCAGTCTGTGTCTTTTTACTGGGGAGTTTAATCCATTTACATTTAGTGTTATTACTGTAAGGGCAGTACTTTCTACTACCATTTTGTTTTTTGGAATTTATATGTCATATCTTATTTTTTCCTCTCCTTTTACCTTTCCTGATAATCTTAATTTCTGTACTCTTCTCCAACTCTCTCTCTCCTGTCTTTTCCTATCAGCCTGTAGCACTCCCTTTAGTATTTCTTGTAGTGCCGGTCTCTTATTCACAAACTCTCTCAGTGTCTGCTTGTCTGAAAATGTTTTAATCTCTCCCTCATTTTTGAAGGAAAGTTTTGCTGGATATAGAATTCTTGGTTGGCAGTTTTTCTCTTTCAGTATCTTAAATATATCATGCCACTGTCTTCTTGCCTCCATGGTTTCTGCAGAGAAATCTGTACATAGTCTTATTGACTTTCCCTTGTATGTGATGGATTGCTTTTCTCTTGCTGCTTTCAGAATCCTCTCTTTGTCTTTGACATTGGACAATCTGACCAGTAAGTGTCTTGGAGTAGGTCTATTGGGATCTATTCTATTTGGGGTACGTTGCACTTCTTGAATCTCTAATTTTCTGTCTTTTATAAGAGTTGGGAAATTTTCAGTGAATATGTCTTCTATTACTCTTTCTGCCCCTTTTCCCCCTCTCTTCTTCTGGGATACCCATAACACGTATATTTGTGCATTTCATGTTGTCACTCAGCTCCCTAAGACCCTGCTCATATTTTTCCATTTTTTTCACCATCTGTTCTTTTGTGTGCATGAATTCGAATGACCTGTCTTCCAGTTCACTGATCCTTTCTTCTGCCTGTTCAAATCTACTGTTGTGTCCCTCCATTGTGTTTTTCATCTCCTCCATTGTGGCCTTCATTCCTATGAGTTCTGCCATTTGTTTTTTTAAGTTTATGAATTCTTCTTTATGGTCAGCTAGTGTCTTCTTTATATCCTTCAGCTCTTTTGCTATATCTTCCTTCATTTCATCAAATTTATTTAGCATTAGTTGCCTCCACTCCTGTGTCTCAGCTGAGCTATTAGTTTGTTCCTTTGGCTGGTCCATGTTTTCGTGTTTCCTGGTATGGCTTGTTATCTTAAGTTGTCTAGGCATCTGATTCTCTTGATTAGTTTATTTTGGAGCTTGTTTTCCATCTTTTACCTAGTGGTTTTCTTGTTGGTTGGCTTTGTTCTCTGGCCTCTGTTATTCAGTTCAACTTATTCTAGACCTCTAACTTAGGTTCTATTTAGTTGATCAGAATTTTTCCCCTCTTGTTTTTACTGTTTCTTGCTCTGCCTCTATGTAACCTTTTTGTGAGTGGTTCTCCTCAGATATGGTCGACCCTAGTCAGATTTTCCCAGTCTAGTGAGGCCCAGGTCTCATTGGGAAGGTATGGAGTTTTCCTGAGAATGAGACCCTCCTATGAGGCCTTTAGAATTGGTGCTTTTCCTCTCCTGTCCAGCAGGTGGTGCTGGCCAGCCCACAGCTGCCCGACCAGTGTAAGGAGGTATGGAGCCTTTAGTTCTCCTGGTGACTCTGATCCTGTCAGGGGCGTGGCTGACTGAAGCTGGAATCTGAATTCCAGCCCCTGGGGTCTGAATTCCCAGAAGGAGGACTGCCAGTTGAGCTGGGCCTCCCCCCACTCTCCCAATCCTCAGAACTCCAGTTGTCTCTCAGGGGCACTATTCCCTTCTCCTCTCTCCTCTTTGGGGCCTCTCCAGGTAGATTCCTTGGTCAGCCTGAGTTGCCAATTAAAGATGGGGCTGGAGGGCTTCAGTAGTGAATACAGAATTCAAAGACACTGTGGATACTCTGTCTCCCCTCAAGCCCAGCCCAGTCCCTCAACCTGGGCTTTCACATAGAAAATAACCACATATATTACTTTTAGATTTAAAAAAAAAAAAAAAAAAAAAAGTAGAAAAGAAATCAAGAAAAAGAAAAAAGGAAAAAAAAAAAAAAAAAGAGTATATTTTAAACGTCTTTCCCCAGCCTGGAAGTTTTGTCAGTGTCAGAATAGAGCATTTAAAGATATGCTTTGGGCTATTGTCTGATAATTACTCTCCAACTGCTTCAGTTCCACCCCTGCCAGGGGCTATTGAAATGCAAAAGATAAGGGATCAGTGAGAAGCCAGAAGGGACAAAATGTAAGGGAAAAAAAATGGCTTTTTTGGAGTCTGGAATGGGTGCCCGCTTTTACGTGCCCCCACTTCTTGGAGCCCACCCCTTCTTTAGCACCCCAGCTCCCAAAGTTAGTTAATTAATTTGTTAATTAGTTCTGCAGTTGAGGCTGGATTGAGCCTCTCTTCTTGACCTCAGCAGATTGCTGTTTTTTGTTTTTTTTCCCCCCCTTTCAGGGAGCCGGCAGCAAGACAGTCTGTGAGGTCTGGGTGGGGAGGGGCGCCAGATCCCTGGTCCGGGGAACTTACAATATTCGCTGCGGTCTCAGCTTTTCCTCCAATTCCAAACTTGTGTCCAATGTGTGACTGGTTACTGGAGACCCCGAAAACACTGTTTCATATAGTTCTTGGGTAATTGCCAGCTGCTCTAGGGGAGAGACAAAATTCTGCTCCTCACCACTCCGCCATCTTGCCCCGCCCCCCCTTTTGAATTTTTAATGTGTTGTAATACATTGATTAACTTTCTTATGTTGAACCATCCTTGCATGCCTGGAATGAACCCCACTTGGTCTTGGTGTATGATTTTTTTAATGTGTCTTTGGATTCGATTTGCAAGTATTTTGTTGAGGATTTTTGCATCTATATTCATTAGGGAGATTGGCCGGTAGTTTTCCTTTTTTGTAGTATCTTTGCCTGGTTTTGGTATTAGATTGATGTTAGCTTCATAAAATGAGTTAAGTAGTGTTCCATTTTCTTCAATGTTTTGAAAGAGTTTGAGTAAGATTGGTGTCAGTTCTTTCTGGAAAGTTTGTAGAATTCCCTACAAAGCCATCTGGCCCTGGGCACTTATTTGTGGGAAGATTTTGATGACTGATTGGATCTTTTGCTTGTGAAGGGTTGATTGAGGTCTCCTATTTTTCTGGTCAGTCTAGGTTGTTCATATGTTCCAGGAAATTGTCCATTTTCTCTACATTATCCAGTTTGTGCCATACAGTTGTTCATAGTATCCTCTTGTAATTTTTTTAATTTCTTCAGGATCTGCAATTATGTCACCTTTTCATTCATTATTTTGTTTATATGGGTCTTCTCTCTTTTTGATTTTGTCAGTCTAGCTAGGGGCTTGTCAATCTTGTTGATCTTCTCAAAGAACAAACTTTTGGTGATATTTATCCTCTCTATTGTTTTTTTGTTCTCAATGTCATTTATTTCTGCTTTAATCCTTGTTATTTCTTTTCTTCTACTTGGTTTAGGATTGGATTGCTGTTCATTTTCTAGCTTCTTCAGTTGATCCATTAGTTCTTTGATTTTGGCTCTTTCTTCCTTTTTAATATATGCGTTTAGTGCTATAAATTTCCCCCTCAGCACTGCTTTTGCTGCATCCCATAGGTTTTGGTATGTTGTGTTCTCATTTTCATTCGTCTTTATATATTTACAATTTCTCTTGCTATTTCTTCTTTAACCCACTGATTGTTTAGGAGTGTGTTGTTTAACCTCCAGGTATTGTGAATTTTCTAGTCTCTGATGGTTACTGACTTCTAATTGTATTCCATTGTGGTCAGAGAATGTGCTTTGAATAATTTCAATCTTTTTAAATTTATTGAGGCTTGTTTTATGTCCCAGCATATGATCTATTGTGCAGAAAGTTCCATGAGCACTAGAAAAGTATGTGTATCCTGGTGATTTGGGATGTAATGTTCTGTGTATGTCTGTTAAATCTAATTCATTTATCAGATTGTTTAGGTTTTCAATTTCCTTACTGGTCTTCTGTCTGGTTGATCTATCTATAGGAGAGAGTGATGTGTTGAAGTCTCCCATAATTATTGTGGAAACATCAATTGCTTCCTTTAGTTTTGCCAGTGTTTCTCTCATATATTTTGTGGCACCTTGATTGGGTGCATAGACATTAATGATTATTATTTCTTCTTGTTGAATTGCCCCTTTTATTAGTATGTAGTGGCCTTCTTTGTCTCTCAAAACATCCCTGCATTTAAAGTCTATTTTATCTGAGATTAATATTGCTACACCTGCTTTCTTTTGGCTGTAGCTTGCATGAAATATTTTTTCCATCCTTTCACTTTCAATTTCTTTGTCCCTGTGTCTAAGATGAGTCTCTTGTATGCAACATATTAATGGTTCATTTTTTTTCATCCATTCTGCGAATCTATAGCTTTTAATTGGGGAGTTTAATCCATTTACATTCAATGTTATAACTGTGAAGGCATTTTTTGAATCAGCCATCTTATCCTTTGGTTTATGTTTGTCATATATATTTTTCCCCTCTATTAATATCCTTTATTGTACCCATACTGAATCTCTTTAGTACTGAACCTTTCTCCAAGACTTTCTGCCCTTTCTTTGTTTCTCTGTCTGTAGGGCTTCCTTTAGTATCTCCAGTAGGGCAGGTCTCTTGTTAGCAAATTCTCTCAGCATTTGTTTGTCTGTGAAAAATTTAAGCTCTCCCTCAAATTTGAAGGAGAGCTTTGCTGGATAAAGTATTCTTGGCTGGAAATTTTTCTCACTCAGAATTTTAAATATATCGTGCCACTGCCTTCTCGCCTCCATGGTGGCTGCTGAGTAGTCACTACTTAGTCTTATGCTGTCTCCTTTGTATGTGGTGAATTCCTTTTCTCTTGATGCTTTCAGAACTTGCTCCTTCTCTTCTGTGTTTGACAGTGTGATCAGAATATGTCTCCGAGTGGGTTTATTTGGATTTATTCTGTTTGGAGTTTGCTGAGCATTTATGATTTGTGTTTATGTTGTTTATTAGATTTGGGAAGTTTCCCCAACAATTTCTTTGAATACTCTTCCTAGACCTTTACCCTTTCTTCCCCTCCTGGAAAACCAATGAGTCTTAATTTGGACGTTTCATATATCTATCATATCCCTGAGGTCCATTTCGATTTTTTCTATTTTTTTCCCCATTCTTTCTTTTACGCTTTCATTTTCCATTCTGTCATCTTCCAGGTCACTGATTCGTTGTTCAGCTTCCTCTAGTCTTGTACTATGAGTGTCCAGAACCTTTTTAATTTGGTCAACAGTTTCTTTAATTTCCATAAGATCATCCATTTTTTTATTAAGTCTTGCAATATCTTCTTTATGCTCTTCTAGGGTCTTCTTGATATCCTTTGTATCCCGTACTATGGTCTCATTGGTCATCTTTAGTTCTTTGAGTAGCTGCTCTAGGTGCTGTGTCTCTTCTGATCTTTTGATTTGGGTGCTTGGGCTTGGGTTATCCATATCATCTGGTTTTTTCATATGCTTTATAATTTTCTGTTATTTTTGGCCTCTTGGCATTTGCTGAACTTGATAGGGTTCTTTGAGGATCTGTAGACCAATTGAAGTCCTTATCTCTACTTTATCAGATCTACAGCTTCGTGGAGTACACTTTCTCTAACTAACCAGCAGGTGGCGTCCACGAGCCACCTGTTCTCCACAAGCCAGTTCTCCCCTGCTTAGCCTTTGTGGTGAGTGGGGGAGTGAGTCTTGTGGGGTCCAATTGGTGTACCAAGCTTGCATGTGTACTTGGTGTTGCCTGCCCTGTATATGGGGTGTGTTTCTGGGCAGTCAGGGAGGGGGGGTGGCTCTAACAATCAAATCTCCCTGGTGATCCTGGAGTTTTAAAGCTGCTGCAATAGTCTAATCCTTCAGTTCCGTCCTGCCACAGTTTGTCTCTGCCACTGACCCACAAGTCCTTGGTATTGGCGTATGGCTCCTGAGACTTGCAAGTGGGTCCCTCTTCCAGGCCGTGCACCCCCTGGTCCTCTGTTGAGGGATGACTGTGCTATGTCACAGGTGAGTGCCATCCCCCCAGGTAGTTCTGGGCTGCTGGGTTGTGTAAGGAGGCTCCCAGTCTGCTCAAATGATGGCTGAATGGGGCTTTGTTAATTCACACTGCTCTACCTTCACAACTCTGGGACAATCAGCTGAGGTTGCAGGGAAGGCTAATGTCCACGCCCAGTTTTGTGGTGTGTGCCTGTTATTTGAAGCACTTCCGTCACACTGCGTTGTCTGGGGCAGCTCTGGGCTATGGGGCTGGCGATGGGCAGGAGTGTTTCCTGTCCACCAGGATGATGGCTGTGAGCGGACACCCCCCTTTTCTTGGGAAGTTGTGGTGTTTAGTGAATTTTCTCAGCCACTGGATTATTGCCTTTTGTCTCAGAGCTCTCTTAGTTCTGCTCTTGTCTTGACCTGCCCAAATTGCAAGTCTTTGAAGCTTTCTGTATTGGGCTTCTTAGAGTAATTGTTTTAGAAAAAGAAAACAGGATAAAAAAAAAAAAAAAAAAAGGGCCCTCCTCACAGATCTAATGGGTTATTGAAATGCTAAGAGCAAAGCAATTAGGGCCATTAAGGAAAGGTCCACAGGGCAGAGAGATCAGCTTTTCTTCGGAATTTGCATATGAGCCTCAGGGCCTGAGCTCTGCCCTTCCCCTTTCTATGTTCACCAGAACTCCAAAAATCCTCCGCTTTTATTTTGGAGTTTTTCGTGTTGTTTTCTATGCCTATCTCCTCTCTGCTGGGCTGGCTACTCTCAGATTCTCTGGTGTCTGGTCTCAGTCTATCTACGGTTGGAGTTTGGATTAGTAGAATGAGTTTCCGATAAGAGCTGTCACTGCAGTTCTCCCTTCTCCTTCCCGGAGCTGACAGCCCCTCCTCCCACGGGACTGAGCCTGGCAGGGAGGGGTGCGGGTCCCCTGGCCACAAAAACTTACAGATTTCGCTGATCTCAGCAGTTCCACATTTTCATGAGTGTTGTATGAAGTATGCTCAAAGTCAGATTGCTCTGTGGTGTCCAGTCCACGCAGTTCCTGGCTTCCTACCTACTTTCCTGGAGGAGTAACTAAAACATACAGCTCACCAGTCCGCCATCTTGCCCTGCCTCTGATTGATGTATTTTATAACTTCATTTCCAGGATGCTATCATCTGTAACATGTTGGTGAAATTTACCCCTTTCCTTTGACCACTCTAATGGCATGACCATATCTATTACATGTAAGCTTTGAGGCATTTGTTCTTGCTTATATTGTCTGTGAGATTACAGGACATTGCAAGGCACCCTCCCACCCCCATGGTCCAGTAGCAGGACCTCCCAGTGGCATGTGTTCAATACAGAGCAGCTTGTCAAATGAATGCTGCTAATGGTCAGAAGTTCTTCCGGGGTCAAAGCTGTATTGGATTCCCTTTTGAATTGTTAGTTCCCCCACAGATGTGGAGAACAACTCAGCATCTGCCTAGTGAAAACCCTTCATAAATGACAGAAGTTGGGTCAAGTCATGTCTTATGCCAGTGTGTGACAAGGACTGGCAGGAGATGCCATTCGGTTCTGCTGCATGGCTGCTGTGCTGCACTCTTTGCACATTCCAGCCCTGCCTACACGACTGCCATGGTAAGTTTAAAGCCCTGGTCCCAACTTCACCCCTTGACTCCATTTCAGGAGGCAGGTTGTCTCTGCACTGTCGTATCTGTCTCTGCAAACTTGTGCTACCCTGACTCACCCCTACACTTCATCCCCAGCCTCTACCGGACTCCATGGCCTGATCTCGTTCCTGGACCTTTTCTGCTCCATGGTAAATTACTCCAATTACTTTCACCTTATCTGCATCTAACCTATTCCAGATTTTTAACTCCTTTATGACTGAGTTCATTCCAATTAAGGAAGCTTCCATATTTTTATAAGCTTCCTCTCATATAAGGTACTTTAAAAGAATCTGCCACAAATAGGGTTTGGGATGAGTACTAGAAGTATAAAGATCAGTCAAGAAGTATACAGACCAGAAACCACAAAATAAGGTTTAAGTGCCACAACAGAGACTTGGAGATGTTCCCTTCCAGCAGGGGGTGGATGGAGGAAGGGACCCTGATGTCCTGGAAAGGTCAAAGACAGAAGACAGGGTCACTATGGTTTCACAGGTTCCCACGGAGAGCCTGAGGAAAACAGGGGTGTTGCCTTACAGGAGACAGGCAATGTTCTTTGTCAAGAGGGGAAGATGGGTTGGTGCCAAGAAAACCAAGAGCCAGTAAATGTGACTGATGGGGTAAGGAGATGAGATAATGGGCAGAACTGAGGAATTGCTGCTATGAGCTCCAGAAGTATCAGCACCAGAGACAAGAAGGGAAGAACGGTAGGCGGTGGTGGTGAGGTGAGGTGAAGGTGCTGTCTCCTGTGAAGCTTGCCCAGCCTGAACGGCCGAGCAGGTAAAAGGAATTCAGTTATTTCTGATTATGGAATTCCTGGAAGTGAATGACTACAGCAAGTAGTGTCGTTTCAACCTGACCCTAAGGAGCTAGAAGAGCCTGTAGCCGCACCAGAAAAGAGCCAGTGTCCCCAGCTACTGGGCCTCAGCAGGATAACTGATCTGGTGAAGGAGAAACCGGTCAGAACCCAGCAATTCAGACTCAGCCAGGGCATGATGCCAAGCTGAATCTCTGACCAAAGTAAACACCTATAATTTATCTCCCTCTGCATAGCCTGTATCACAAAATTCCTTACTCATAGAACAGTAATAATATGCTCTTAAAAACTGGTTGTAGCATGTTGATAACAAGGGAATTCACACCCAGCAGTTAACCCTCCAGAGCTCAAAAACCAGGGTGGTTCCAGAAAGCCAGGTTGCACCTGTCCCATGAGCAGTTGGTAGTAGAAGATTCTAAGGCTGCTTCTAAGAAATGCAAACGCTGAGTATTCAGTGTAACACCAAACCAAGGGAGAGGAGACAAGAAGAGAGAAAAGAAGCAGTGAGTCAGAGAGGCTGGAGGAGCAGCAATCAAAGCACCCAAACTGGAGACTAGCAAAGCAGGCAGTTGGTAAATGAAGTGTGAATGTGATCTTGGGGGTGTAAAATTCTGGCTGCACAATTTCTGTCTGAATGAATATGGGGAATAGAGGGACATTTATACAGAGCCAAACGGCCTGAAAAGTTTCAGATAGACATTGGGTATACATTACCATTTGAATTTTGATACTTAGATGTGGCCCAGTAGACGTGCTCTGTAATACCGATGGGCAAAAGAATTGGAAATTAACTACTAATTAAAGGATTCTATTGCAAATCCTTCAAGGAAGCAAAGAATCCCTTTAGAAAACTAAAAGTATCCAACAAATCCAGGTTTCCATCCATCAAATTTGCTTTAAAAAAAAAAAAAAAGGTACATATACTTTTAGTTTATGTGTCTAAGAAGTCATCTGTACACCAAGTTACAATAATAGGTTAGGTAGAAATAAAGACCACAGTATTCTGAAGAGTATGGGGAGGGGAGATTGATGGTGTTTTAAATAACTGATGCAACTTGCCATACTTTATAATGCTGAATCAAGCAGGCATCACTTCCATTCTACAATCATGCACCATGAAATTATCCTCACACCACATGGAATATCTGTAATTGAACAGTGAAGTTTCACAGTAGTAAATCCCAGAGTAGCTTTGGGTTCACAATGCATTAATTTTAAATAACCCTAGGATTCTAAACCAAGGCGAGAATTTATAAAAATTAGTTTTTCTACCACATCTTAGGAAACTTTAGAATGCCTCAAAAGGGTGGAAAAAGAAGGGAACTTTAGGTTATCTGACATATATTTGTGCTCCCAGTTTTCAAGACAAACATCAGATGCCAAATGTCATTTTCGTTTCCCTTTATTGTAATGTTGTAGAATGAGAAAAAGCAAATGCATGACTCAGTTAGCATTTCATTATCATTTAGATAGGTGCACAGACATTTCAACCACAGTTGATGCTTAAACATTGAGCTTAAAAAACCCTCTGACTATATATAATTAGGAGATGGGTCTCTGTACTCACCTGTAAGCAGTTAAGGTTTTCAAAAAAGACTCTAATGTACATTCCACAAAGATTTATTATGTCTTTACCATATAAGAACTAACAATCACTTTCACCTTCCCACTTCTTCACTCTTAAATCCCTTGCCAAAGTTTCCTTTTCTCCCCATAATTTCATATACTTGAGGAATCCTCCCCGGATTTATCATGCTTAAGCACTAGTCAATAATGAACCCAAGAAATGTGGTCTTTTTGAGACCTTTGGAAAAAAAGCATAAATCACTCATTTTTGCTCAAGTTGGGGTATAATTCTAGTCTGCCACATTTATGCCTTCTTATAAGATTTTACCAATCAAGTGGGTGTCCTCATCGTCTAGCGATACTACTGAAATATTTATGCTAATGATATGATGTCTGGTATTTGCTTCAAAATAAGGGGAGAGGATAGAGAGGAAAGGAAATTTACCATGAGTTGCTCATTGTGGAACCAGAGTGAGTATTACATGAGGTTGATTATATGTTCATGTTTTTAATTTTCCAAAATACAAAATTTTAAAAGGAGACTATTAAGAGACCCCACCTGAACCCTGAATTTTAGCCAATATATTCAACCTCTTTTTTACCCACAAACCAAATGCCCAAACAAGGGACAATGAGCAAACTGGATATAGTACAATTTCAAAGTCCTTGCTTGTGTTTTAGGCATAAAAAGTAAGAAGGGGTAAAATGGAAAGGCAAATTATAGGAAGAAGAATGGGGAGAAAAACAAGGGGAAGAATAATGAACCAGCTCTCATCCTCAAAATGCTGGGCATTGAGAGGCTGTAAAGAAATATGTCATTTATAAGATGCCCACTATGATCTTCATCAATTACAATAGCATTTCTCAAATTTATCTGGTGTGAGAAGATCCACAGCCTACTCCTATTCCCCATTTTTAAAGAGATACAACAAAGTCTTAATAGCAGTTTTCTTAGGAAAGTGAGATTATCTTTCCGTTATTATTCCTTCTGATTTTCATGTACAGAAAACGTCACCCATCTTGCTCAATCTGTTGCTATATGACAGAACTCCAAAGGCAAAACTCCAAATTTCTTCCGACATTCATCAATGAGTTACCCAGAAAGAGAACGTGTAAGAAGTTTCAGAGGAAAATCTCATGCCACAAGGATTGACCAATTTTTGTTGCTATTGTTGTGAACTTTAACATATATCACGTTCAAAGTACCATTTAACAAGTAGTTAGCAAACTTCAAAGAATGTCATTGGTCACAGTTACACCACTTCAGCCATTTCCATTATTGTAAAATATAACATACAATCAGAAAGGTGTCAACTCTCGATGGACAGCTCAACAAGCAGATAGGTAATTTCAAAAATTGTTACAGGTTACAGTTCTACAGTTTCAGTTCTTTCCTTATTATGTAATATAGGGCATATACAGAAAGGCAAAGACTTTCAAAGCACAATTCAACAAGTAGCTATAGAGCAAATTTCAAAGGATGTTTATAGGATACAGTTTCTACCATGTCACTTACCTCCTTCCAGCCATTCCAACACTGAAGCATCCAAAAATACATATATAATTATATAAAGTTTCAGTATTCACAGACTTTTGTTAAATTTTATCTTGTTTATTGCTACCCTTTCCTCCCACTTAATGTCTTTCTCCATCTTCAGGGGTGTCTAGGCAGTGAGCACCCTAACTTGTTCATATTAATGGGAGTGTCAACAGTATGGGGAAGGGGGCTGCATCTGACTGTTGATCTTAAAGAGGCTGATGGGTTTTAGGACTTGTCTGGCATAGAACACTGGTGTATTTAATCTCTGAAGATAAAACTTAGTGAATGATGGGATGGGGGGGTGATTTGGGTGTTCTTTTTTATTTTTACTTTTTATTCTTATTCTCATTCTTCCTGGTGCAGGGAGGGTGTTCAGGGATGGATTGGGGTGATGAATGCACAGCTATGTGATGGTGCTGTGGAAAGCTGATTGTACACCATTGATGACTGTGCACTATATGAACATATCTCAATAAAACTGAAATAAAAAAAAAAACTAACACATCAGAATAAATAAAACAATCACTGAAAAAAAAAACTTAGCGAATGAATAATTTATAGAACCTCAGGTAGGGACTGAGGTATTTGGGGACTACTTTTGGTAAGGGCATGGCTTACTGTGGCCATTTGGGATGCCTAGCCGGAGCTTGCATAAGAGAAACCTCCAGGATAGACTTTTAACTCTATTTGGGATCTCCCAGTCACTGTGACCTCAGCTTGTTACCTTTCTTCCACCCACCCCACCCCCCTTTTGGTCAAGTAGGCATTTTCAACCTCTCACTGTCAGGGCCAGGCTCATTTCTGGGTGTCCTGTCCCATGTCACCAGGGAGACTCATTCCCCTGGGAGTCATGTCCCCCGTGGGGGGGAAGGTTAATGAATTTATTTGCTTTGTTGGGCTTAGAGAGATAAAGTCCACATCTGAGCAACAAAAGAGGTTCCCTGGAGGTGCCTCTTGGGCATAATTACAGGAGGGCTCAGTCTCCCATTTACAACCCTCAATTTCATAAGAGCAAGCCTCAAGTCGAGGGCTTGATTTATTAAGTAGTGGGTTCCTAACTTAACTTAATATATATTCTCTCCCAGGATAAATGGCCAGTTTTTTACATTATCCTGAGTTGTACAATCATCAGCACTCTCAACTTTAAACAATTATCATAACACAATACATCCCAGAGCTCTTAACAGCTCCTAATTATTCATCCCTACTATTAGTGTAGAGTTGGTATGATATTCCTAATAAATATAGTCTTTAATCTGTAATGGGTAGTTTTTCCACACCACTATGTTTTTAACCATCTGCATCAGTGTCATACCTTATAAGTATATCATGCTAACACTTATTAAGTCTGTGGTGTTACTCTGTGGGTTCCTTGCCTTTAAACAACCATTTACGAACATGTTCACCTTCAATGCATCACTGATACTTAAAATCCCATTAACCTGCCCATTCCCATACCATAAAGATCACCTTCATTATCATATCTGTACATACGAGATTATTGTTCACCCTTCACTAGCTTCTGACGGTCTCTAGGTTCCTTACATTCTACATAATAATATTTATTTTTCATTTTTCACAGAGTTCACATTAATGGTAACATACAGTATCTCTCCTTTTGTGTCTGGCTTATTTCACTCAGCATTATGTCTTCAAGGTTCATTCATGTTGTCATATGTTTCAGGACCTCATTCCTTCTTACTGCTACACAGTATTCCATCATGTATATATACCACATTTTGTTTATCCACTCATCTGTTGAAGGACATTTGGGTTGTTTCCATCTCTTGGCAATTGTGAACAATGCCGCTATGAACATCGGTATGCAGATATCTGTTCGTGTCACTGCTTTCAGATCTCCTGGGTATATACCAAGAAGTGAAATTGCTGGATCATAGGGTGATTCGATGTCTACTTGTCTGGGGAACTGCCAAACTGTCTTCCAGCATGGCTGGACCATTATACAGTCCCACCAGCAATAAATAAGAGTTCCAATTTCTCTACATCCTCTCCAGCATTTGTAGTTTCCTGTTTGTTTAATGGAAGCCATTCTTATTGGTGTGAGATGGTATCTCACTGTGGTCTTGATTTGCATCTCCCTAATAGCTAATGAAGATGAACATTTTCTCATATGGTTTTTAGCTGCTTGTATTTCCTCTTCAGAGAAATGTTCTTTCATAACTTTTGCCTATTTTGTAACTGGGTTGTTTATACTATTGTTGAGTTGCAGGATTTCTTTATAAATGCAAGATACCAGTCTCTTATCAGATACATGGTTTCCAAATATTTTCTCCCATTGAGTTGGCTGCCTCTTCACCTCTCTGACAAATTCCTTTGAGGTACAGAAGATTTTAAGTTTGAGGAGTTCTCATTTATCTATTATTTCTTTTGTTGCTTGTGCTTTGTGTAAGATCTAAGAAGTGACCTCTTAATATTAAGTCTTGAAGATGTTTCCCTGCATTATCTTCTAGGAGTTTTATAGTACTGTCTCTTTTATTGAGGTATTTGATCCACTTTGAGTTAATTTTTGTGTAGGGTGTGAGGTAGGGGTCCTCTTTCATTCTTTTGGATATGGATATCCAATTCTTCCAGCCCCATTTGTTGAAGAGACTGTTACGTCCCAGTTCAGTGGATTTGGGGGCCTTATCAAAAATCAGTCAACTGTAGATCTGGGGTTCAATTTCTGAATTCTCAATTCAATTCCATTGATCAATATGTCTATCTTTGTGCCGATACAATGCTGTTTTGACTACTGTGGCTTTATAGTAAGCTTCAAAGTCAGAAAGTGTACGTCCTCCCACTTTGTTTTCCTTTTTAAAAATGCTTTTAGCAAATTGAGGCATCTTTCCCTTCCAAATAAGTTTCTAAGTCTGCAAAGTAGATTGTTGGAATTTTGATTGGAATTGCATTAAACCTGTAGATCAGTTTGGGTAGGATTGACATCTTACCAACGTTTAGCCTTCCTATCCACGAACACAGAATGTCTTTCCATCTCTTTAGTTCCCCTTTTGTTTCTTTTAGTAAAGTTATATAATTTTTTGTATAGAGATCTTTTACATCCTTGGTTAAGTTTATACCTAAGTACTTGATTTTTTTAGTTGCTACTGAGGACGGACTCTTTTTACTGAGTCTCTCCTCAGTTAAGTCATTTCTAGTGTATAGGAACATTACTGACTTACGTGCATTAATCTTATATCCCGCAACATTGCTGAATTTGTTTTTTAGCTCAAGTAGCTTTGTGGTCAATTTCTCAGGGTTTTCCAAATATAAGATCACATCATCTGCAAACAATGATAGTGTGATTTCTTCCTTTCCGATTTGGATGCCTTTTATTTCTTTGCCTTGTTGGATTCCTCTGGCTAGAACTTCCAGCACAATGTTGAATAAGAGTGGGGACAGTAGGTATCCTTGTCTCATTTGAAATCTTAGGAGGAATGCTTTGGGTCCCTCACCATTGAGTACTATGTTGGCTTTTGGTTTTTCATATATGCCCTTTATCATACTGAGGAAGCTTCCTTCAATTCCTTCCTTTTGAAGTGTTTTTTTTTTTTCAAAAAAGGATGCTGGATTTTGTCAAATGCTTTTTCAGCATCTATTGAAATGATCATTTGATTTTTCCCTTCTGATTTGTTAATCTGTTATATTACATTGATTGATTTTCTTATGTTGAACCACCCTTGCATGCCTGGGATGAACCCCACTTGGTTATGGTGTATGATTTTTTAATATGTCTTTGGATTCAATTTGCAAGTATTTTGTTGAGAATTTTTGCATTTATACTCATTAGGGAGACTGGCCTGTAGTTTTCCTTTACTGTAGCATTTTATCTGGTTTTGGTATTAGAGTGATGTTGGTTTCATAAAATGAGTTAGGTAGTGTTCCATTTTGTTTAGTTTTTTGGAAGAGATTAAATAGGTTTGGTGTCAGTTCTTTTTGGAAAGTTTGGTGGAATTCTCCTGTGAAGCCATCTTGCCCCAGGCTTTTATTTGTAGGAAGCTTTCTGATGACTGATTTGATCTCTTTGCCTGTGATTGGTTTGCAGAGCTCTTCCATTTCTTCTCTGGTCAGTCTAGATTGTTCATGTGTTTCCAGGAAATTATCTATTTCCTGGAAATTATCTAGTTTGTTGGTGTACAGTTGTTCATAATAACCTCTTCTGATTTTTTTAAATTTCTTTGGAATCCACAGTAATGTCACCCCTCTCATTTATCATTTTATTTGGATCTTCTCTCTTTTTTACCTTGTCAGTCTAGCTAAGGGCTTGTCAATCTTATCTTCTCAAAAAACCAACTTTTTGTTTTATTTATTCTCTTCGTGTGTGTGTGTGTGTGTGTGTGTGTGTGTGTGTGTGCGTGCGTTTTCCATATAATTTATTTCTGCTTTAATCCTTGTTATTTCTTTTCTTCTACTTGCTTTGGGATTAGTTTGCTGTTTGTTTTCTAGCTTCTTTAGTTGTTCCATTAGTTCTTTGATTTTAGCTCTTTCTTCCTTTTTAATGTATGCATATAGAGCCATAAATTTCCTCCTAAATACTGCCTTTACTGTATCCTATAAGTTTTGATATGTTGTGTTATCATTTTCATTCATCTCTAGATATTTACCAATTTCTCCTGCAATTTCTTCTTTGACACACTGATTGTTTAGGAGTATGTTGTTTAACCTCCAGATAGTTGTGAATATTCTAGACCTTTGATGGTTATTGACTTCTAGTTGCATTCCATTGCGGTCAGAAAAAGTGCTTTGAATAATTTCATTCTTTTTAAATTTATTGAGGCTTGTTTTATGCCCTAGCATATGATCTATCCTGGAGAAAGTTCCATGAGCACTAGAGAAGAATGTATATCCTGGTAATTTGGGATGTAATGCTCTATATATGTCTGTCCAGTCTAATTCATTTATCACTTTGTTTAGGTTCTCAATTTCCTTATTGGTCCTCTGTCTGGTTGATCTATCTATAGTAAAGAGTGTTGTCCTGAAGTCTGCCACAATTATTGTGGAAACATCTATTGCTTCCTTCAGTTTTGCCCATGTTTGTCTCATGTACTTTGGAGTACCTTGATTGGGTGCATAAACATTTATGATAGTTATCTCTTCTTGGTGAATTGTCCCTTTTATTAGTATGTGGTGTCCTTCTTTCTTTTTCATTACATCCTTGCATTTAAAGTCTATTTTATCTGAAATTAGTATTGCTACCCCTGCTTTCTTCTGGCTGTAGCTTGCTTGGAATATTTTTTTTCCATCCTTTCACTTTCAATTTCTCTGTGTTGCTGGGTCTAAGATTAGTCTCCTGTAACCAACATATTGATGGTTCATATTTTTTAATCCATTCTGCCAATCTATATCTCTTAATTGGGGAGACTAATCCATTCACATTCCATGTTATTACTGTGAAGGTGAAACAGTTATCTTATCCTTTGGTTTTTATGTGTCAGATGGATTTTTTCTCCTCTATTTACTTTAAGGTACCCTTATGAAAACACTTCAGTTCTGTGCCTTCTCCAGATCTTCCTTTTTTTCTCAGCTGGTAGAACTCCCTTTAGTATTTCTAGTGGGGCAGTTCTCTTGTTAACAAATTCTCTCAGCATTTGTTTGTGAAAATTTTAAGTTCTCCCTCAAGTTTGAAGGAGAGCTTTGCTGGATAAAGAATTCTTGGCTGCCAATTTTTCTCTTTCAGAATCTGAAATACATCATGCCACTGCCTTCTCAACACCATGGTGCCTGCTGAGTAGTCAGTACTTAGTCTTATGTTGTTTCCCTTGTATGTGGTAAATCGCTTCTCTCCTGCTGCTTTCAGAATTTTCTTCTTCTCTTCAGCATTTGATAATCTGATCAGAATATGTCTTGGAGTGGGTTTATTTGGATTTATTCTATTTGGAGTTCATTGGGCATCTCTGATTTGCACATAATTGTCATTTAGAAGGGTTGGGAAGTTTCCATCAAAAATGTCTTAGAATACTCTTCCTACCCCTTTACTCTTCTCTTCCCCTTCTGGAACACCAATGATTCTTATATTTCTGCTCTTCATGTCATCCATCATTTCCCTGAAATCCACTCTCATTTTTCAATTTTTTTCACGACTTGTTCTTTTGTGCTTTCACTTTCTATCACTCAATCCTCAAGTTCACTAATCCATTCCTCTAACTCTTCAAATCGTGTGTTATACTTCTCAGGAATATTTTTTAATTTGATCTACAGTATCTTTTATTTCCATAAGATCTGCTATTTTTTTTAATCTACTCTTGCAAATTCTTCTTTATGCTCTTCTAGGGTCTTCTACATGTCCTTTATACCCTGAGCCATGACACTGATGTTTGTGAGTACTTCTTTGATTAATTGCTCCAAGTTCTGTGACTCCTCTGGCTTTTTAATTTGGACAGTTGGGTTATCCATATCTTCTGGATTCTTCATATGCTTTATAATTTTCTGTTGTTTTTGGCCTCCTGGCATTTGCTTATCTTGGTAGGGTTCATTCAGGGTATGCAGGATTATTTGAACATTTATCTACAATTTGACAGAGCTACAGCTTGGTAGAGTGCACTTCCCCTGACCTACCAGTAGACGGTGATCTTGAGCCACCTCTTACCCTCAATCCAGTTCTCCCCAACTTCTTCTCTGCACTGAGTGGGGATCCAAACCATGTGGAGGTCCAATCAGAACACCAATTTTCCATATGCACTGGGGACTGCCAGCCCTATGGGCTTGCCCTGTGCAGTTTGGCAGGGAGTCCACAGTGGTCCTGGCCGATCCCAGGACTGTGGGTGGAGTATTCCGGGGCTGCAGAGCTGCATGTCTCACCTTCCAACTCAAATGTCCCACAGTCCCTCTCTGCCATGTGCCCATGAGTCCCCGGGACTGGGGGAGGGCTCCTGGCACTTCCATGTGGCACCCTGGCTTCTAGGCTGTACATACCATGGGCTTCCACGGAGGAAGGGTAGACGCCATCACAAGCCCGCTGAATCCCAGATTTCCTCAAGGAAGCTCTCAGCCACAGGGCTGTGAAGGGTTGTCTCCCAGCCAGATACAGAGATGACTGCACAGGGCAAGGAAAGCTACTCCCTTCCATGATCATCTGCCTGCTCCAACAGCCAGTCCCTGGCACAGGGTCTCTTGGATGTGGGTCTGTGAAGGGTTATTACCCTCACCAGGTACTGAGGATGATGCCCAGGGCGTGGAAGGGTACTCCCCTCCGCACCATCAGCTGGCTCCAGCCACCCCTTCTGCAGCATCATTCTGGCCAAACACTCACCTGTCTTAAACGAAGCCTCTTGATTTCTCCAAGTGCACACTCACTATGGGTGTGAGTGTGTAGAAGTACTTGCCCAGCCAGCAGAACCTTGGAATTGCTGTTCTGGAGCACTTTCTCTCCTTTATCTAGTGTTTTTCATGGAGGAGAATTTTGCTCTGTCTCTCCTAATCCACCATCTTGACCTTTATTTTTACTAGCAAAAAGGTGACATAATTTTGACCACTGCAACTTAACTGTGAAGAAATAACGTTCTGCTAGCTTGAGAGGGAGGATTTGTTGGTCACCCAAGCCCAACCCAAACCTCTTCATGAGAAAAACCAAATCCCTAGTTTCTCTGCAAAGAGTTCTGCTAAAATAAATACCTCCACAATAAAAGAAGTGGTAAAAATGATTCCGCAGAACATAGCATCACCCCATTTTATAATTTAAGAAATAACATAAGAGAAAAATAGTAAAAGTCACCACCAGTTGTTAAAGCCCCCTTAAAATGTATTCTCTGAGGTAATTCTCTAATCTGCTGGCATTTCAGGAAAAAAAAAAAGTTAAAGTAACTAGGCTGTGTTTATACATTTTGTCTATAAATTTAATTTGAAGATTTGTCACAAAATGTTCCCTCTGATATTATCATAGCCTTAGGGCATGTGAAAATAAATGATTAAAATGCACCAATCTTAAAAGACATAAAATGGGTCCTTCCAAATAGGAACGTGGCACTCTGAACAACTTCCTTCTTACAGGAGAGAAATGTTTGAAAAGTAGATGTGTCTAAGGTCCCAGGGATCTTTTGGGATCTTCTACCTATATTCCCCAGTTGGTGTCATCCACTCTAATGGTTTTGATGTCCATCCATTCATTTTTGAATCCCAAATATGTATCGCTAGCTCTGATATTTCTCCTGAATCACAAACTGTAAACGTAACCACCCCTTGGACATCTCCATTTATCCCTGTACTTCTAGTCCCCCCACAGTACTTGGCATCCAACAGGTGTCTAATAAAGATCTGGCAAGTAAGTGAGTAGTGAATTCCTTATAGAAGCTTGATGAACCTTTGTTGCTTTGATAGGAATCAAAAGACCATTACTTCACTGATCACTGTTACATGCAAGGAAGGTGAGCACTTAAATGACTCTTCACAATAATTTTCCCTACCTAACTTTCCTTAATAGGCCCAACCTCACAAAGTTGGTGGCCATCGAGGACCAGAACACTTGCTTTCTCTCTCCTAATCAAAGTAAGTCACTGTCGGAGTGAAGGGGGTGGAGGGGGGCATCATCTACATGTAAGGAATCAGGCAAAGTAGCCCAGAAGTGAGCTATTTTGAAGGAGGAGTTAGATAGATAACGGAAACCTTCCTGGCACAATCAACAGCACATGCAAAGCATGAAGGCACGAAATGACCCAGCACAGCTGGGAGGGGGGAACAGCATATGCAGAGTGGTGAGACAGCCTGAGGGACAGACAGGCGTGACCTCGCAGGGTCACACTAGTCAGCTAAGAAGTCCGACTTTATTAGGGAAGACCTGAGAAGCCAGGTGAGAAGGTGAGATGATTGGTTTTGTGTTTTGGAAACATCAGAGTGTAAGAAACTGAGAGGAAGGTTTTTGTTCCTGAGGGGACAGGGCTACAGACAGAGAAGAGGACAGAGCAACATGAAGGCCAGGCTATGACTTTCAGAAACGGCACAGGGAAGAGGGATGGCCAATATTCAATTTTAAGTTGTCTGTGTGGCTATCTCCCAAACATATATTCAAGTCCTCTTGAAACCACCACTTACCAACCCCCTTTCCACTGAAGGAGCCCCTCCCTCACTGGTATGAAAAAGTTTTCATTTTTTCATTTCTTTTGTTTGAGCTCCTACCTCCTCATGTTTATTCAGAAGAGGCCTGCTTGCTGCAAGAAATGTTACTGCTTCCTCTCCCTTTGCAGCACCTGCTAAGGCCGGTTCTAGCCAGTTCAAGCCACTGGAGCATGTGCGGCCAGGAGAAGCCCTGACCCAAAGTCACCTTTGCCCAATAATAACATGAAAATGTCTGAACATGCAATGCAAGAAGCGTGATTTGGAAATGAGCATGCTCCACTTCAACTAACCCCCTAACCCACATCATCTCACCCCGTCCTCAGCCACTCCTTTAAGCCCACCTTCCAAGAGGGCATAAAACCCCAGCTCACATTTTGCTCGGGGAGACTGATCGGAGGCCGGCCTCCAGTCTCCTTGCCGGAGACCTTTCTCTTCTCGAAATCCTGGTGTCACAGCATTGACCTCCGTGCGCATCAGGCAAACGAGCTCACCTGGGTGGCAACACTCTGAATGCACACAAATGCAGTATGTGAATAGATTTTTGTTTGGGTTTATGTAGTGGTGGGTGTTTGGGTGTGTGTGTTGCACAAATGAAGAAAAATAGCCAAGTACCATGCGTCAGTCAGGGCAATGCACAGCAGGACACCATGATGATTCATAAACAGAACTAATTCCACAGAAAAAAGAGATTAGAGACAGAGGCAGCCAGGAATTGGAAGTCGAAGGAGCATCTGGGCTCTGATCAGCCTAGGGAACAAGAGGCAAGCCCACCTCATCTAGGAATCAAGGGGCTGGGAGACCCTTGTTGCTGAGATCCAGTGACAGATTCCCTGTTTAAATAAAGCTGTACAGCCTCTATTTAAAAACACGTTCTACATAAAATCTGAAAACCAGAGTAAATTGAGAATTTTTTTTAAAACTTCTGCAGGAGAATTTTGTGAAAAGAGCTTTAAATGGCAAGACTTAGGAACATCATGAAAGCTAGACTGAGAAAGGCTACTTTGTTAGACCACTTCTCTCTGGTCAAGAAGCAACTCTCCCCCCAATATTTTCTAAATTGCCCAGCAGAGTCTGAATATTAGGCTAATAAAATTATGTCTAATTTGAATTGCTCAGATGACTAGCTAGCTTTTACTGCCACCTTCTGGCCATTTCTAGCATGTCTACAGTGAATTACGTATACCAACAATCACAACATACAATTACACTCAAGAATCCCCAACCAAATAAAGCCATCACATCAAACTGTGATCCCACTGCAATGAAAAGCTATGATATCAAGTGGGATCTCCTGAACAAGGCAAGTGGCTGCCCAGATACACCCCCTCAAGGCAGCTGTACGCTGATAATTCACAGCCCACCAGGGTATGAGTCAGGAGCCTGATCTGCAGCAGCCTGAGGGCAAGTATGCGTCTCAGGACAGATGCACATCAACCAAGCCCTTGGAGACAGATCTGTAACACCAGAAAGCCAATTTAGAGTAAGGCTATCACCTCCAAGGTAACTGGGTCCTCACGTGTTCTTATGGAGGACTCCTCTCACTCTAGGTAAGTCATACAGGAAATCAAATTATGCACTCAAAGAGTAGCCTAGCAAGGATGAAATCAGGGCCAGGGCATTGGCCAGAGAACATGACTCTTTAATGGCATCAAGCTCTGAGAGATGGAGACATCTGTCTCCAGAAAGGTATATTCTGCCACTGGACATGACAAAGCAAATCACTGGACCAGTGTATCCCTCCACAGTCAGTGACTGAGTAGGAACTATCGGGACTTGCCTTTTGGATGTTTTCCTGCCTAGCTCTGACCAAACTCTTTCTGGTTGGTAGAATCTTTCCATGGGTGTGATAAAGCCTCAGTCAAGCTATCATCAGTGAAGTGATGACTAAGCCACACATCTCTGATATGTACGTATATCCACTGTATGTATATATGTGTATGTATGCATGTGTATTTGTACGTGTATATGTATACAAATGTTTATGTGTATCTATGCATATGTATGTATGTATATGAATATGTATATGTATATAGTGTATATGTGTGTATGTGTGTATATGTATATGTGTATACCACTGATATAATGGTCTGTTTTATTTAATGTGCATGTATTTTCTCTATTTCCATGTTTTTGGACACACCTCACAGTAGTCCCCACGTACTCTAATAAAGGGTGAAGACAATTTCCATTTGTTGAATGACTAAAAGTTTTAAAGAGTGCATATCCATTATCTCAGCTATTCCTCCAAATCATTCTGGGGGTTCTTTGGGTAAGTACTGTGATTAATATTTTACAGATAAGGACACTAAGACTCGGAGATTCTAAGTGGTTTTTCCAAGGTCACAGAATTAGTGAACGTAGGGTTAACACTAAAACTTAGATCTTCAGACCCCAAGGAAGCCTACTGGGACACCTGCTCTTAAGAGTAAAAGTAAAGGAACTTTGCCTGACCTATTGCACTATCCATATATTCAACGAATATTTATGAAGTGCCAATTATTTGTCGTATCATGTTCTAGGCACTGGGAACACCGTGATGAACAAGTCAAATAAAGTTTCTAATTCCATGGAACATATATTCTGTGCTGGGAGACAGACTAACAAGAAAAATTTCAGATGATGGTGAGCCATAAGCAGACACTAAAATAGTGTGTGATATAAGATACTGGTTGGCTGTTTCTGTTTGGGTCACCAGGGAAAGCGACTCTTAGGAAATGAGATTTACACAGAGATGGGAATGACAAGACGCAGCCACACAATGACGAAGGGGGAAGAGCATCCCAAACTGAAGGAACAGCTAATAAAAGGCCCTGGGGTGGGACTGTAATTGCTGTGTCTGAAGATGAGCAAGAAGCTGGTATGGCTGGAGGGTAGAGGGAAAAGAGTGGTATAAGACAAGTCGGAGAAGTGGGCAGGGGCCAAGCCACATGGTGCTTTTAAACAAGGGTCAGTATACTTTTATTCTATGTACAATATAAAGCCATCACACCGTTACAGAACTAGAATGCTTCTCAGTGAAGTCAGACCATTCTAGAGCAGATCCTTACACCCCAGAATTCTGAAGCCCCAACCAGCCCACTATTCCAGATGCACAAATGATTCAAGTCATGTACTAATATAGATTTTTTTACATAAGCAGGTATGAGGTATTTGAAAGATTTAAAACACAATCTTGCAACAAGGAAAATGGTTTGTACCTTCTGAAAAACACCATGTATAAGTGGTAGGTTCATAACCTCAGCATTCAGACAAACTGAGCTACGGAAAGGCCTGCAAGTTCCCATGAGGCACTGGTTGTCTGTTTTAGAAGTGCAGAATCCAGCAACACCGAGAGGGAGACCACAGCTCTGCAGGTCACCACCCTGACAGCAGCAGGCTCAGGTCTCAGCCAACCTTGCTCTTCCCACAGTTCACTGCTTAGAAGGCAGCCTGTCAGCTGTTTTCTCCCTGAATTCAAAGATAAAACCTGCAACTGTCCTATTGCAAAGGCTGGGGAAAAATGGTGCTTTCTAAAACCCAATTTGGCACTGAGTAGCAAAAGCCCCTTTGGCCTAGGAAACTACCCTTAGGAAATCATCAAGGATTAGTTAGAGAGTCTGTAAATATGTTTGCTGAAGCATTAATTATAACGGCAAAAATTTTAAGCAACAATGATCGACAGCAGAATTGGTTGACTGAATTATGGTAAAGCCATAGGATGGAATACTACAAAACTAGTGAAAAGCATACTCTAAAATAATACAATCTAAAAGAATACTTCATCCCATGAGGAAAAGTTCATAATATATTAAGATAAAAAAGAAGGCTTTAAGAGGGGAAAAAAAGGCAATGAGCAATCCTTGTGGGAATCTGGACAAGATGCAAAGGGCAAATAAGAACGGCGGGTGGGGTCAGGGCAAGGAGAGATGCTACCATAATTTTACTTCACCCTCCCCTGCACTGTCAGTATCCTCAACAGCGAGCATGATACTCATTGAGTAACAGTTTGGTATCAAGTAGGTCCAAACACTAAGATTGATCAGAAAAGCAAGCAGGGTCCCTTTTGGCAAAGATATTTGGGCCTCTACCTCTGTAGAAACAATTACAAAACTTCCAGCCTGCCATAGGTGCAGCTTGCTTCAGATTTCCTATTTAGCCCCCCATGAGGCCTCATTTGCCAACTCGTAGATTCTCATTGTCTAAAACCAACATGCCCTTGTAGAAACTTGACTACAGCCCCCTCCTCTTCCTCCAGGAGCTGCCTCATTTCTTACCTTCCATCTGCATCACATGCAGTCCCTGCACCTCCACACACTTCCTTTTCCCAAGGCCAAGACATCCGTGGTTTTCATCTTCACGCATTTCAGAGAAGCCCACATCAGCCCCGACTGGCAACGATCACACACCCGGGGGATGCACCAGAGCCAAAAGAGAGGGAGGCAAGGCAGCAGAAAGAACCAGGGCTGGAACTCAACATGAGTGTGTCACACGTGGGTGTGGCCGTGAGCCAGCCGTGACCCTGGAAAGGCCACTTAGCCTCTCTGAGCCTCCATCCCCTCATCTGTAAAATGAGAGCATTAGATAATCGGTAAGATCCAATTTGTCTCTGATATTCTAGAGTTCAGAATCTCCCAAATGCCTCACCTCTAAGGAAAGATCTGGACTCTGAGGAGAAGATGGCCCAATCTATCAGGAGCCCCAAGGAACTTCCAGTAATATTTCCATTTTATAACTCCCACTGTATGAGTCTGGACCTTGCAAAAGCAAATTAGGTGCCTCCTTTATGAGCCTCTTGAGGAAGCCATTCTTTATGGCACCTTTCTTAGGCATTTACTTTATCATGCAAAAGTACTACCAAAATTTGCTCTATGCTCAATTCTGGGTTCTTATATCAGGTGACACATCACCCCAGTTTGCCCAGGACTGGCACGTTTACCAGGATGAGATTTTCATTGTTAAATCCAGAACAGTCCTGGGCTAACCAGGACAGTTGGTCACCGTAGCTCTGAATACACCCTCTGTTGATTGGTCTTCCCAAAACACCTTCCACACTCCACAACAAAACAAAATACAGCATCTTTTTGACCCATACGTACATTGCTGCTCAAACCAACACCAGTGCAGATGATCAATAATAAATGTCTTGTGCTGTCTCAAGGACACTTCTGTCCTCAGGTAAGTCTCTTCATTCACCTCATCCCATTAGGTGTTCTTAGAGCGGCAGGGATTTTTGTAATTAATAAAACAAAAAAAATACAAAAGAATTTTCTAAGTATTCAACAAAACCACATGAATAATAAAACTCCCTTATTTTAGCATTGAAACATCACCATATAGTATCTCACTGCATCAAGATAGCAGCAGCAAAAAAAAAAAAAGGGGGGGGGATGACAACAGAAAACTCAACAAAAGCATCCATCTGTCCCCTCATTTATTCTTTTGACAAATATGTACTGAGCACTTATTCTGTGCCAGGCAGGCAATGGTGAAAGAGAGACACAGTCACCTGGAGCTTATAAATACACATGTTTGCTCATCATTAATAGGTATTAATCAAAGCATCTAACAAACACATTCCCCAAACTGGCTCCATTCTGGTTACCTATAATAAAAGTTAAAACATTAACTATTTCACCCATATGATCACAGAAAAACAGGAATATCAAAGGAATATCCATCTTTTTGTCTCTTCTAAAACACTATATATTTATAGAAGACATTGTGTCTTCATTTTCATAATCCTTCAGAGTCCCTAACACCATTTATGAAATTGACCTGATAATTTCTAAGAGGAGTCACATGGCAAAGGATGAGAACATTTGAAGCAAGAAGAGAGAAAGCTCTTCTGCTGTGATTAACTTTCTATATCCAGTCACCCCTCACAAATCAGCGTGCCAAAATTCAAAAGCACTGGAGGAACTGAGAGTTCACACCCAATCTCAACTGCAGAGAAATCTCAGAACAGGGAACAAAAGAAAAATAGTGCCCTGTATTTGGTTTTCAAAAGTTCTCGATAAACTTCAGAGAAAGAGAAAGAGAGAGGAAGAAACAGACAGCAGCTAATTCAACCTCAGGCACAAGTCATGAGAAATGAGACATCAGCATGTACTGTACATTCAGGCAGGCAACTCGAGAGGTGACAGTGGTCATTTTCAGTCACCAGCTGATCGCAGAAATGTTGGAAAGTCATGTTTAGTTACAAGAACGCCGGAGTAGAAAGTCTTAAAGGATGTGGTATAGACCCATCCACTGGGTACCCATGCAGGATTCGTCTTCATTCCTAACTTTTCCCTCTCCTCCTCGCCCTACACAATATAATAATGCCCATCACTTCTACCTATTTTATTTTTCTTTATTTTTATTAGAGAAGTTGTAGGTTTACAGAAAAAGCATATATACATAAAATAGAGTTCTCATAAATCAACCTATTATTAAATCCTTCTCAATTCTACCTTTTGAATGTCCCAAATTCATACTACCCTCTAACCATTACCATAGTTCTTGAAACACTAATTACCCTGGTTCAGCCTCTATCATCTCTTCAGTCCTGCTTTCCACAAAAACATACACACACACACCCCCCACTTCACATCTTTCAGTTCCCCAAATATGCCCTCAGATCTCTTGTCTTTGGACCTTTGCATATATGCTGATCCTCTCTCTACCTAGAGTGCCCCTTTCCCACTCTCTCATCCACATATTTTCTGTTTAATCCCTAATCATCCTTCAGGTTTCCTCTTGGATGTCACTTCCTCTGAGAAGACTTTCCAGAGCCCCCAACTCAAGGTTAGGTGCTTTCCCTCTATGCTCCCTTAGCATCCTATACTGCTGCCTTCATAGAACCTATCACCCTGCATTGTAACTACCTGGCTACTTGTTTAAACCACCCACTCTGCAAAGACAGAGGCTGGACCTATCTCGTTCACCTTTACAGCTTTGTCACTTAAACCAAAGAAAGTATGGATTAATTACTCAGTTCATTAGTGAATGCGTAGAGTATGGTTCTTTAACTGTCAGTGCCCATCTGTGCTCCCCACTTTGCCACCAGGCTCAGCCTCCTGGCCAGACTCTCTGACCCAGGGTAGAGACTGTGACCTGTTCTCCATCTACCTCCTAAGCTTTAAGCACATGTGATTCATCTCTAGGGAGAATGAGTATATGAAGAGAATGCCAGAAGGAACAGGATTATTAGAGAGACAAGCTTAGCTACAAAGGTTAGGAGTGATAGTGGTCTCAGATTACTTATTTTAGGGGCCTGTTGACTTCTCCTGGCTGCATAACTTTTTGCAGAACAAGGTACTCGACACTGCGCATCTTGCTTGGCTTCAGAGGCATCAATATCTGTGAATATGTGCAGGGAAGGGTTTGCCGCTGAGGGGTGGGAGGTGAGCAGGAATTCTCAGGCACTGTCTCTGATGTCTGTCTCAGGAAAAAGACCTCCAGCTACAGCCTGACGATGAATGTTTGACCTCCAGCATTCAGCAGGCACTCACTTCCCTTTTTCAAAAGTCTGGGACCTAAATGAAAGTTCAGCCCAGGTGAAAGTAACAGTCCAAGAAACAGTCTCAAAAAACGAAAGACGACCTTTTCCTAACCCCAGCTATCTCACCATCATCCATCCCATGACAAAAAATCTCAGGTAGGTATGCAGTTTGCATGGCACCACATTCTGGACAGAGAGAAGACTCTCTCGCCTTCTCACAGGTGTGTCTACAATAGAAACACTGGGACAAGAATACAGGCATGATATATTCAACAGCCTATGAACACACACACACTCTCTCAAATGCACACAAATACAATACACACACCATACAAGTGTGCATGCATACACATACACACACACCCCAACACATGAGAAAACAACGGGTCATGGCATCAAGGATAAGTTAGGAAAATGTGCAACTTGGGTCTGGGAGTACAGAACAGGCAAAAAAGCATAAAATTGGGGATGAGAATTTCGGAAAATAAGAGCAAGAGAACCATGCAAACCCAGAATCAGTCAGGAGAAAGCCAAGAGTTCTTCCTTTCTAATTATGGGACAGAACTGCATGTCCAAGAAAAGCCAGTTTACTTGACATAGGGTTAGGAACTTCTGATCTAATAGCAAATTTGGCCTTTATTTCTCTTGGTCTATGGCATTTTCCAAGAGAATCCACTCTAATTACATTTATAGCTGCAGAAACACAAAGATTTTTAATTCCTCACAGTGCTATTGTACACGTAGCCACAACTATCTTTAAACATCTCTGTTTTTTGACATATGGGTAGGTATCTGTGCTCTGTAAGTTTGTCTCATTCTTCATTCATCCATTCAACAAATTTTTATGTGCCAGATACTGTGTTTGGTGTGGCAGACACTGCTGCTTGCCTATCCAATATCTATTTGTTCTTTCTTCCTAATAGAATCTTGATTTTGCTCAAGTGGCAATATGTCCTGTTAGAAATACTCACCTTCCAAGAATGCTTTGCACCAAGGAATAACCAAATGGCCCAGATTTTGCCAGTGAGATGTAAGCAGTTATGAGCCTCCATGAGGCTTCTAGAAAAACTATTATTTTTCTAATTAAGGAAAAAGAAAGATTTCAAACTCATCTTTAATCCTTTCTCTTCCCATTTTATCCTGCCTGGAATGCATACATGATGCCTAAAGGTAAAGAAGCCATCTGAGACTGCAAGCTACAAATGGGGGAGCAGAAAGCTGGAAACAGCCCGGGTTGCTGATAACTTCCAACAGCAGCTATGCCCACAGTGACCTGCTCACCCCTTATTCTTGCTCTGTGAGGAAAATAAACCCTTACGTGGCTGCACTACTGTAGTCAACCTTCTGTTACATTCAGCCTAGCTGGGGACACAATAGACAGCAAAAAAGCCCTGCTCCTGCCTTTCAGAGCCTCATTCTCAAAAATGAATGGCCAAGGGTCACCAGCCATTTGTTAACATGAAAGACAGAAACCAAAGAAACAAACAAACAATAGAGAAAAGAGGAACCTGAAAGAAAGGGGCAATACAAAGAGAAGAAGCCTTTCCTCACACATGTAATTAACATCATTTGGGATATAAAAGAGACCATAATTCATGATAATAGAGAGCTGTATAAAACCAACAATCAGAGAATAAAAAAGAGCTCTTGAACAATAAGACTATGAAAGCCAAAATTTATCCCCCAAAAATTAATAGACAGGTTGGAAGAGAGTTAAAAAGAAAACAAAACATAACAAAAAAAAAAACAAAAAAAAAAAAAAAAAAAAACAGCCCAGAAACAGAGGGAAAAATAAATAAATAAATAAATAAAATGTATGAAAAGAAAGCTTTAGAAAACTAGGAGAACAGGCCAGGAGTGAGGAAATAATTATACCCAGAATTAAAGAAAATGAGTGTCCTTTTAGAGAGGGCCCCCAAGTACCCATTACAATGGATGAAAACAGCCCAAATCAGGAAATATCATTATGAAATTTTAGAACATTCTGGAGAAAGACCTTAAAAGCTCCTAGAAAAGAGAGCAAAATCAGGTTTCATACACAAGATCAAGAAAAACAATGGCACTGGACTCAACAGCAACAGCGCAAGCTAGAAGATAATGGAGCAATGGCCTCAAATACCTGGTGAGGAAAAATTATTTCCAACTTAGAATTCCATCCCTAGCCACACTACAGACCCACCAGAAAGGGCAGAATAAAGACATTTCAGACATGTGAGGTAGCAAAAAGGTACCTGCCATGCATCCTTCTTCATGAAGCCCCTGCCAAAATGGGGAAGTAAATCAAAGAATACATGGGATCCAGGAAACAGGGGTTCCAAAACAAGGGAGAGGCAAAGGGAATTCCCAGGAAAATGGAGAAAGGGGTTTCTGTGGACAGCGATTTTGTAGCAGCCCTGGAGATAAAGATGGAGAAAGAAGGCTCCAAAAAAAGACTTGAAGACAATAAAATTCATAAAATATCCAAACTCTGTGAACATATTCAAAGGAGAGGGGCACAGCTGGAGAAGAATTGGAGATAAATTAGTGATAAATATGTAGAAAACAAACAAAGACAATTACTAACTTCAGGAAAACTAAAAAACTTGTGCAGTAAAGGAAAAGTAATCACAGTAAATACGTAATTCAGACAGTCATATAATGTTAGATTTTTGATCTACCAAAATTGAAAATACCTACATTGGAAGGTTGGGAGGATGAGAAGTGTGCATATGTTTAGTGGAGGTAGGGTGTGAAAAAGTTAAATTACCTAGAGTGAAAACGTAAGCATTAACTTGGTACCGTTGTTTCAAGAAAAAAAAGAGGACAATGTCTGGGTGAGCAGTGAGTGGTCAAGCTGGTTTTTTTTTTTTTTCTTAACAATACAGTGAACACTTGTAATCACCTTTGGCTGCCCAGCATCTGAACTCCCCTCTTGGGTTCCGGGAATTCCCATTTTTTGAGTCTCTGTAGTTGGTGCAGCCCTCCTACTCTAGAAGGTGCCAGATGCTTGCTTCCTCAGACTCCCTCACACCTCAGGTTCTGCCAGTCAGACAGGGACCCGACGGGCAGTGGTGGCAAAGGTGTCACTGGTGGCCCCAGGGGTCAGTGCTGGTGGCGTGAGCCAGGAGGGGCTCAGCAGTGGCTGTGCTCAGGCCGGTGGCATCCTCGCAGAATAGGTTCTGCAGCATAAGTTGGGGTTTGATTCCTGGCTGCACAGTCCTGAATTCTGTGATTCTATGAATTACTGATTTTCCTCCTAATGCATTTGGTTTTTTTGCGTGTAAATCTTCCAGTGTTGGTTTCTGCTACTTCCAAGGCAGAAACTGACTAGTTCAGAAATTGTTAGCAAAGCAGCCATAGGCATCAGACCCTCAGGGAAACGCAGGGAATCTAGATTTGGCCATCTGGGTTCTTTGGAGCTTAAGGCAGTGAAAATCTCCCTGTAACAAGCAGGGAGACTCTGGAAGCCGCAGGCACATAATGCTGAGTTTAAATTATCACCTGTGGTCACCTGGAATGAAGCATCTATTAAAGGCAAGGTTAAGCTGACCGTGTGTGGACGTTATGATACACTGCCCAGACTGCCCTTCAGGAATGAAGGACTTATCCCCCTAGCTGATGAGGGTGGCCAGCAGAAACCCCTCAGCTGTTGCTCTCCTCCGGGGGATGGCCTCACCCAAGATCACACCCCTGACTGACCGACAGCAGTGGGAGGGATGTCAAAGATCATCCCACCTTCAGAACTCCCTGCAGGACTGACTGAAGCTTCCATAAAGACTGCATCGCAGCTCACTTCTCCCTCTGCTCATTTCTGTTTCCTTCCCTTTCTTTCTTCCATGGGTATTGATCCCTGGAGCATAACCTAATAAATGCCTCAAACTAGTCTCACAAGGGAACCTAACCTACTGTAAGGGCATGGTGTCCTTTAATTCCAAGAACTATGCTGTAGGCTGATTGCTTCCAATTTCTTGGAGAACTTAAAGATAGAGAATAAGAAGAGAATGACAGGCTTAAAGGCATGGGCTGAAAACCAGGGACCTTCAATGACTCTATTAAAATAAGATAGAATCTCTTATCTCTTACAATCCTAGGGCAAAGACAGCCAAAAAACAAACAAAAAGTTGATCCTTAGGTTTATTAAATTATAATTTCAGCTGAATTCTCCCCCTTGCAAGTTATAACAATTTGGAGGTTTTAGGAACCCCAGAAAAATATGTTCTTAAAGCTAATCCATTCCTGTGTGTGTGGACCCACTCTAAGTACAATCTTTTGGTAAGTGGGATCTTAAGTTAAGATGTGACCCACCTTGTTCAGGGTGGGTCTTAATCCTCTGACTGGCATCCTTTATAAGAGAATGAGACTCAGCACAGAGAAAAAAAAACCCACAGAAGCTGAAAGAGAAAGTAGAAGCAGGAAGCTGAAATTGAGGAGGCTCAGAGGAGAAGAGAGAGACCAGCAGATGCCGCCATGTGCCTGCCATGTGACCGAGGAGTCCAGGATCACCAGCTGCTAGTCTTCGGGGAGAAAGTATTTGGACATTTTCACAGCCTCAGAACTGTAAGCTCATAAGCTAATAAATCCCCATTGTCAAAAGTCAGCCCATTTCATGGTATCTGTATTTCGGCAGCTCTAGCAAACTAAAACACAAGGCATCTAATATAAAAGTAAGACACCAATCTGTAAAGAGTGGGGCCTCTAAGAACTGAAATGGGGATTTATGATGATTCAGAATACCTTGAACCCCAAACCTTGGTGGGCAACCCTTTGCCAGGTGAAGCAGCCTCTCTTTTCCTGTGTGATAAGGCTGATCTGGCCCCTTAGCTGGAGACTTTTAGTGAAGTCACTTGAGGGAATTACTGTGCAGGAGAAGTGAATTTTCCTCATCCCTCCTGCCTACCAGTCCTCACTAGATAGTGACAGACTCCAACATGCCACCAAGGGACCTATTACAAGGCTATCACATCAAAAGAAATGTCAATTATTGTGAAATTAGAGACAACCAGAGATTAAGAGAAACTATGCATTCTTGAAGATCAAATACAAAGGATTGCAATTCATAGTGGTGTCATACTGAAAGAGCAACAGTGAAAGAAGACAATGGTTCATGCTATCAGAATGAAATCATTTTCAACCTTAAATTCAGCCAACTTATCAATCAAGTGATGGGGATAGGGAAAAATAGAGACATTTTAGACATGCACAGTGTTTACTCCCCACGCTTCTTAATGATTTGGAAACTACCCGATCATTTTCTTTTTTCGTTCTTTCTTTCTTTCTTTTCTTCCCGTCTTCCCTTCTTCCTTTCTTCCTCTTTTTTTTCATTCTAATGGTGCTTTTATTTTGTGAAAAAGCTAATTTTAAAGGGATGTTAATTTCTCGCATGCAAAGTCTGAGTGAAGAAGGCCTGGTGGTCTTGTGTACAAAAACATTTGGTATAACTCAATTAAATCTAATATATCTTTGAAAAAAAAAAGAAATGTCAAATTTTATTACTTTGCATTGGCAAAAATCTGACTCACCTGTGGGAATGGATTGTGAGGATTTCTGACAGAAGAGAAAAGAACAAATATTAGATTGGGTGGAATTATCGATATGGGTACACTTACCAGCCATGAGAATTCCAGAACCAGCTGTGGCAGCAGGGCGTGGGGCTAATTGTTTGAGAGTTTAGTCGACTGAAACCCAAACACCACAGTGGCCCATATCTAATGGAGCTGAGATGCCAGAAATTCTTCAGGAAAACATAAAGGAAGTCAGAGAACGGTTTCAAGAGGTAAGACTGTCAGAATGGATTTATCCATGTGTAGCCCCCTAACTCACCCCATAACTACATCTCCAAGAGGGCCCAGAGAATACTCCCTTCACCAACACTTTTGAGGAATGCATTCATGAGGGGACATCTCCAAAATGTGTTGGCAAGGCTGCTCTCTGTGGGCTGGGAATGCTGTGAGGGGACAATGAGATCTTTCGTTTCAATACGGGATCCTTAAGTGATAGACTAAAAACAGTGGTTCTTAGGCCCCAAGGCAAAGTGGGCATAATAATCAAAGTATCAAAGTAAGCCAGCCTGGTAGTTGGAAGGATATGATGCACAGGCATCTTTGGTGAAGGGCAACTGATCATGAGGCCCCTGGATCTTGGACAAGTTACTGAACCTCTCTGTTTCTCAGTTTCCATGTCTGTTAAAGAGGGATAAAACTACCACCTACTCATAGGGTTGGTAGAAGAATTACATAGAGTAAAATAGGTAAACCTCTTAAAGCAATGCTTGGCAGAGATTAAGTGCTCAGTAAGTGTTAGCTATCATTACAACCACTACCACTACTTGTTATTATTGTACATATAACTGGAAGAAAATATAATATTACTGAATAAAGCATTCACCAATAGTTATGTCCCTTTCTTAGGAGTAAGTGGCACAAGGAGGACCAACTTGAGTTTTACTTGGATCTTGGCCTCCCAGAAGTTTCTCCGAGGTGGCATGTCCCCATATTTTCTTTTACTTATGGTATGCTTATATCTTACTAAGGCATCTGGTAAAACTGGGGCTTCTAATTTTGTAGGTGCTACTAGTATGATGCTGTTAATGTACTGAACCAGCCTGAAGTCCTCCAGTAGGGTGAGGCAGACATGGACCCTGCAGGTGAGTCAGTGACATGATAGCTACAGCTCGTCACCTGATTCCCAGACCTGAGTCAATTTACAGATCCAGAGCCCCCTGCATGAAGGGAAGGCCAAGAAACCATGAGAAAAACACAACAACATCACAAGTGCATAATGCGACTTTTCTTTCTCGCCTTACCTAAAGGAGCCTACATCATTTACCAGGATAACAGTTTTCCCACACAAATAAAATATCCAGAACTTGGGAGATCGTTGGACATTGTCTCTAAGCTAGCACCAATCCACAGGGGCCCTGAATGCTATTCTGACCCACCAAGTCAGAGAGCGAACAAATCGGGGCAAGCAGCAAATGGACTTTTGACTGGAGTTTACAGTAGGACCAGTGGGATCCCAAATATACCCGTGGTTATTTTCTGAGTGGAAAGAACTGTAAGAATAAACTGGAAAAATCCCCATCCTGGCTCCCAGATCTGTGAACTATTATAGTAGGAAGAAGAAGCTATGAGAACCACCCCTCCTACCAAAACAGTAAAACAAAAGCAATAGGGCATCCCTGGGGAAATTAAAGAGAGAAAGACAAACATCAAAAGACCCAAAAGATGTAGGTAAAATGACCACTCACATCTCTATTTAACATACCAGTCTGGCAGGTGCAGGAGACAGATGGGCCTTGGAGAGCCACAATGGATAACCGTACACTTACTGAGGTAGAGGCTCCGATTACGGTTGTCATTCCAGATGCCATTTACTGGGGCAAATTCACACAGCCCCTGGCACCTGACTTACAGCTCTTAACCTGGCTTTTTTTTTTTCTTTCCCAGTAAGTAAAGAATATTAAAAATAGTGTACTTTAACCTGGTTGGGACATAAGTACACCCCTACTCTGTTGCCTTAGGGCAAAATGATCCCTCCCTCTGTGCCCCTAATGCACCTGCAGGGTCCATGTCTGTCAACCTCACAGAGCACTTCAAACTAGTTCAGTACATTAACAGCATCACGCTAATAAGACCTATGAAATTAGAAGTCCCAGTATACCAGATGCCTTTGTAAGATACAGGCATACTAGAATAAAATAAAATTTGGGGACCCCAGAGAAGTTTCTGGGAGGCCAAGAGCCAAGTAAAATACAAGTTGGTCCATCTTGTGCCACTTACCCCTGAGAAAGGAGCACAACTACTGGTAAGCCTTTATGGAATTTGGAGATAATTTATACACAGTTGTGTATGCCACTGTGACTCACTGACCAAGCAAGCTATGCCTGACCACAGGACACCCAAGGACCACGATGTCTCAGTTGTCCATTATCAGCTCAGAGTTATCTGATCCACCTAGCCATAAAATCAACATGCCCAGAAACACCTCATCACCAATGGATACGTACACCCGATTCTAGGACATACAAATGTATTCATGTATATTCAGGTACATACATATATACATATACACATACATACACACATACCCACTGAGAGGATCCTGAAGTCCAAGTAAGTTGCAGGAAAGGGAACTCACTGACTCAGTAGTCTGAGTCCGGCTGTATCGCCATTCCTCTCTCATCCCACATCTAAGGCCCCATCAGGACAGAGAGAGGGAAGAAAAAATGAGTCTGTTCACCAATGGCTCTCCATATGCTGGAATCACCCAGAAATGGAGCTGCAACAAAACATATGAGATGGCCCTAAAGGACAGCAAAAAAAAGAAAAGCCTCACATTGGGTGGAATTTCAAGTAGTACATTCCATTGGCCAGTGTGTCTGGAAGGAAAGAATCTAAAACTGATTTATGGGAGTATCCAAAAGCTTAGTAAGATAGTTAGGATCATGTAAGAAATCAAATTGGAGGAGTGTCGATAAGGAGATTTGGGGAAGAGCTGTGTAAATGAACACCTCAAAATGAGCCCAGGGAGAATACTTATGACCATGAAAACAGGCAACAAAAGGGCCCTGCTGCTGTCAATAACAAGATGACATGCCCGGTAGATACCAGCCAGCCTCTTTGCACAGCATGCCAATGCTTTTCAAAGGGCTGTGACCAAAGCGGCCATAGTGGCAGCAATGGAGGCTTGCATGGGTTCAGCCGTGACGACTTCTCTTCACCAAGATTAACCTGGTGTCTAACTTGACAGCTTCCACCACCTTCCCTACTCACACTCAAGCCGGGTATAACTGGATTATACTGGAACCCTCCATTTTGGATGGGCAGGAGAGCTGTTCTTATTCTGGAGGTGGATTTGCTTTCTCTACCCACATTGCTACTGCCACCACCATCCCTGGACTTACGGACTTGTCTTATTCGCTGTCATGCTACCAGACATAACATGACTTCTAATGACCTCACATGGTAGCAAATGGAGAAAGAAAATGGGCTATGTCCATGGGATTCACTGGTCTTATCTCACCATCCAGAATCAGCCGACCTTTCAGAATAGTCTATCAAAGGCTGCAGTACGGTACCAGATGGAAAACATTGTCTTGTGAAGTTAGGATGCTCTCCTTGCCTGTGATATTAAGGTGCTATTCCACAAACTACCTAAGGTGCTTACCCATGACCTAAATACCTAGGGTTGGTATCCAGCAGTAGAGGTGGGAGTGGCACTGCTCACTATTACAACTATTAATCTACTCCTAAAGTATCTGAGACTCTGTGATCTGCTTATTCAGAGGCCTTACCAGCAACTAAGAAATGCTTCCACCAGGCGACACAACAATGATTCCATTGAATCAAAGGCTACTATCACCCAGCCATTTTGGTTTCCTCATGGTATGAGATGAACAAGTAAAGGGGATATGATGTCAGCTGGGAATATTAATCCTTACTATGAAGGAGAAATAGAGTTACTTCAACACAATGAAGGCAAGGAGGAGTACAGATGGAATGTGGTGGGGTGCCTTCTAGTGGTGCCATGTCTACTGACAGTTAAGGGATGATCATAGCAGCTCAATATACATAGGACTACTAAGGGCTCAGATCCCTCAGAAATGGAGATTTTGGTCACACACCACTGGGTAAAAAACCCCAAAGAGGTAAGGTACTATCCAAAGGTAAGAAGAACACAAAATGGGAAATGGAAGGAAGAGTCCATCGTAAGCCCCCAGTCAAGTACAGAAACTAGCTCTAAAGCATTTACCCACATTTTCTTATGTGCGTTGTAATGCATTTACATAGAAATTTTAAATGATATTCCACTTTATGCCCATCCTTTTCCTCTACTATTTAATATAAAGTGTGTTGGTGGTAGCTAACTCTACAAGTGAGCCCACAGTTACAGAAGATTAAAATTGTAACGGAACTCAAGGAGGCATGAACACCCCCCAAGGGGCCTTGACTTGGAGGAGCTGGATAATAAAGGATGAGTTTCTCTAGGGGGAAGGAGATGTGCATGTTTTCGGCTGGAGAAGAGATTGCTAAGCACCTTCTTGAAGATGCTTAGTCTATAGCTTGCCACTTGAGGACTATATAGAATGACGTCCCCTTGCTTTAACTTAAATCTAGTGAACTTAACAGAAGTGGAGAAGAGCTCAGCATTCTCTCCTGAAAACTTCTGCATATTAACAGAATTTTCCTCCACTAGTTTCTATCCTTCTGATTGCTTTCAGCTGCTTTGCGCAGACACGTTTGAAGCTTCCCCCAAACTGCACATATCCTTCCTGTAAAATGTGTCTAGTGGAGGTGCTGGGGCAGCTCCAGAGGGAACAGGGACAACCCCATCTACAGCTGGCATAACCCTGGATTGGGCACCTCCCATAGCCCCCAGTGCCCCATCCACTCAGTGCTCATATAGCGAATCCTCATGGAAACTGGCCTCCACTTGAGAAGTTGATGGAAATTGAAGTAGAAGGTAAAGGAAAAAAAATCAACAGCTCTCTGAGAAGAGATAAAAATAAACAGGAAGGAAATTTTATTTTGACATCTCCAGGGGAGTAGTAAAAGGAATGAAAGAAAAAGCAAATGCAACTCCGTTGCCATGGAGTTCCTAATGTCCTCTTGATTATAACGAGTAGCATTGGGCTCTGACAGACAAGCCGGGTATAACTGCTTTTTCAATCCCTACCAGGAAAGGACTTAACACCTTTTCACCTTTCCACAGAGTTGTGAATATCATTATTTGATTACAGGCATCAAATGAATTCCATGGTAAACAACCTATATTTACATCCCTGTTCCTGGTAATTTTGGAGTGATCACCTTTTGGGGTAATAATGTAAGGTGCATGGCTTCCCTTTGGTAATACAAAATCTTGGATGTATCACTTGCTTGGGTGTTTGGCCAGTCACATGAACAACAGCCTAATGTCAATTGCTAGGCCGAGACTCTATGAAATTTATTTTCTTTACCTGAACCTGCACATGAAGTATTCATTAAGCACCTGCACAGGGCATGCTCGGGAGTGATCACTGAGGAAGACATTTACCAAAGGCAGTAGCGGAGTTTTTTCTCTAAAGCAGCTTGCAGTCTACTGGGGGAGGAGGGACTCAGAGGGGGTCATTTTTGGGCAGGGAAGACTGTCACTCAGTCCTGAGATCCTCAGGAATGAAAGCCCAGTTAGGTGTACACCTTCTTGCACATAAGACAGACAGACATCTTTTATTCTGTCTATGTTGCTGCCTCACACTCAACTGCAACTTTAAGATGGGATAAAAAGATATCATGGAAGAAGAGAGACTCCTATCAACAAGAGAATAAAAGTGATGGAATAAAAGACTGAAAGTATCTTTTTACTGTTTCAGAAGGAAATCAGGAACTGCAGACCAGATCCAAGCCCCACAAGGCTTTGCAAGCTTCAAACCCCCTCATGCTTGTTTTGTTTATCCATCTTAACATCCCAAGAGGGGTTCGCCCCCACACCCTGGAAAGCCTGTGTACTAGAAAGAAAGGGCGCTGCTTGTCAGGCTGCACCCCACTCCCTTGGCAGCCTGGAGGGCAGAAAGCCCTGAAGAGTGCGGTAGGGATGACAGGTGTGCCACACGGAGACAGAAGCACAGGGGCCAGTGGGCCATGCCCCAGCAAGGCCATCTGAGATTCCTTGACAGGGAGACAGAACACACCAGGCATTAACATTTAATGCAATGAAAGCAGCACATTAGCTACTGCCTCTATTTTCTCCCTTCTGATTTATTCTACAACCTTGGCTTATTCTCGCCCAACACAACCAAAGTCAACAACAACTTCTCACTTGCCAACCTGAAATAGGCAGATAGTCTTACTTGGTCTCTCTTCAACTCTCTTTTTAAATATGTATCTGAGCTGTTGGAAAATAGAGAAAATCCTTGGAGTCCAGAAACAATATAGATCACAAGCAGAAAGCTGGGCAAGCAGTGGTGCTGGTCTCTGCCCTGATGACATCTGCCAGGCCCTAGTGGCCTAGAGCTTGGGTTTTCATGAGCCGCGTGTGAGGACAGGCAGCAATGCTTGGAGCCCACACCATGTAGGAGGTCAGGGTAAAAGTTTAATCAATCATGATCTCCAAAAGCCAAAATCCCATTATCTGTGTGTCCCCCCAAAAAAACCAAGCCAGAAATTTAGTTTAAAGTGGTACCAAGTTGGTAACACCTCCAAGTATCCAGCAGAAACAAATATAAGTCTTCTCTGGATAAACACATTTCAGAGACACCAAGGAATTCCCAGCTATAAAACTGCAATTAGCATGAGCTTGCAATCAAAAACCCAAAAACATGAGTGAGAAGGGGCAGAAGGAAAATGCAGAATTAGACTAACAAAGATTCAGACACAGAACTGCCAGCTATAGAATATAAAATAAATAGGTTTAACATGCTGAAAAAAATTCAGAAACAAGGTTGAAAATATATGTGGGGGAAAGAAACTACAAAGAAATACCATGCAGATATGAAAAAGTACCAAAGAGAACTTACAGAAATAAAAAAATATAATTGATAATTCAAAAAGACAAAAGCAAATTTCACATGACCACATATGGAAAAGAACAATTTCAAAAGGCGTTTGGACACAGTAGACTCACTATTCATCTGAGTATACATCTATCCTAAAAGCAAAAGGAACTAAAAAGATTTCTTAAATATAAGTCAGTAGTTTTATTGTTAGTCACATGTTAAATATTATAATTGTGAAACTATTTTTTGTAGACTGTAAGATAAACCAAATAAGTAAAGATGTTACTGTAATTAGAAACCAAGATTTTCGTTGATAAAGAGGTTCAAATATAAAATCACGATGTTAAGAAAAAAAAGTAATGTTAAATTTCAATTAAAAACGTCAATATGAACTCATGTTTTATAAAAATATACTTCACGTACACTGAAAAAGCCACCAAGCAGTAACATCCCTGCAGCAATAAGTATGCCTAACACCCAGATCTTGGTTTCTAAATATAATTCCCCATTAAAAGGAACTAAGGCTCCTTCAGAGATTTGGCTGATTACAATATTGGGCCAGGAAAAATATAAGGTGAGCCTTGGGACATCTCCTAGTTTCAGAAAGCAAGGAAATGCTCAGGGTCAAATAGGGTTAGGCCAGACGACACAGAAGCCAGCTTGACGAAATCTGGGAAAATTTCAGCATCAAAAAGAAAAATTGCTATCTCTAATTGCAAAACAAAATCATAATATCCATGAACCCATAATAAAAAATTTTAAAAGATAAAGATAAAAAATCATTTGACACCACCATTGGAGGTAAGTATTTCACTAACTCCTTACTCTGAAAAAGAATATTTAAAAATAAACGAGCATATTTTCCCTGCCTTTTTAGGAGGAACTGTAGCTCATCCCCAATTTATGATGGAACATTCTTCTGTACAGAAGAATACCAGTTGTAAAATGCAGAAATAATGACAGATTTTAAAAACCACCATTTCCAAATCCTGGCGAAATAACTGATTCGGGCAAGGTTCAGCAAAGGACATTAAAACCATTCACTAAAAGGTTACTGGGGAACAGGGCATCCATATCATGCTGAATTAACACTCCATAAATTATTTGCTAATTGCAAAGGAATAAACACACCTTTACAAAGGAGAGATCTGGCAGTCACCATAACATAAGTGATTTAACTGACCAATACGAATAGGGGGGACGCCCTGACACAGTACACATCTAGGAGATGCCTATGAAGTACACAGCATCATGTATGAAGTAATTTTGTCAAAAATATTAAAGATTTAATCAAGCCCCTAGGGAGATTAGACGTAACTTTCACTTCATAGAAAATATAAAAGATAGAAGAACAGCTTAAGAATAAAACAATGGAATAAATCTAATAAATCCACTATGTGGGACATTCTACAAACACAGCTAGAATGGACTCTTCAAAAAGTCAGTATCAAAGCACAGGCACAAAAGGGCCATATAGGAAGTTTTACAGATGGTTTCCTCCACTAGAAAAACGAAAGGCTGGAAAAAAGAAACTGGAATTAATGAGATGGCAACCCTAGAACCAGAACAGACATTTAGAACAACTACAGGAGTGCCACAGGAAGTGGGAGGCTGCTGAGAGTTGAGGTTCTGTAAGTGAACTTTGCTCCGCCCTGCAGCAGTGGCTGCAGAAACATCTGCAGCGGTGGCTACAGCAATGCAGTTTGGATTCTGGGAGCAGTCAGCTGAGGCCAAGACTGGCAGAGAAAACCTCTTCCTCTAAGAGTTGGGGTTGAAGGCTGTGGTGGGTCTGAGGGATCTCTGAGAGACCAGTGCAGAAGCTGGCCTGTTTCTATTCTCTGGGCAGAAGCAATTTCAGCCCTTCACCAGCATCCACAAGGATTTAAAGAGCTAGTACATCTTCTTTGGCTGTTTTTTTGTTTTGTTTTTCCTTCTGTGTGTGGGCATTTCCTGGTCTAGCAGATCCCTGAGGGCACAGCATAGACACTAGTCTTGGTTTCTGAAGCAACAGCTTCTGTCCTCACACCAGCATCTACCAGGACTTAAACTCCAGTGAACATTTTTCTCTTTCATTATGTTGTTTAGTCTGGTGAATCCCTCAGGGCACACCACAGACATTAGCCTCGATTTATCTTAGAAGCAGTGTCTTCTGGCCTTATAGCAGCCATCTACAGAATTATAAAGAGTCAGTACACCTCTCTTTCTTTTATTTTGCTTTTTGGTTGGTTAGATATTTTCTTTTTCTTTTATATTTTTGGATCTGGCAGATCCACAAGGGAAAAGCAAGAATGATGGCCTATGTTTCAGCCTCAAAAGCAGGAGCTCTGGCTTCCCACCAGCATATAACAAGAGACTTGGAAAGGGAATACACTTCATTATTTTCTTCCTTTCCCCCCTCCACCTTTTTCATGGGTGTTTTGTCTGTTTGCTAATTTTTTTTCTTCCCCCACCCTCTCTTTCTTTCCTGCCCTTTATTTGTCCTTTTTTCTTCTTTTCTTCTTTTGTTCTTAGTCTGGTGGGCTAAAGAGAGAGAGAAACCTTGGAAATGACTACTGAGTGACTACAACATAAAACTCAGAATGTCCATTACCCAATTTAAAAAAAAAATTACAAAACATATAAGGAGACAGGAAAGTATGGCCCAGTAAAAGGGAAATAAGAATTTGACAGAAAATATTCTAGAGCAAGCACAGTCTCTGGAATTACTAATCAAAGATCTTAGAACAATTCTCATTTATAGGATTGGTGAACTAAGGAAAACATAGATAAAAAACTAAAGGAAATCAGGAAAACAATACATGAACTAAATAAGTTCAATAATAGGATAAAAATTATAAAGAAAAATCAAATGGAAATTCTGGAAGACAAAAGCATAATAACTGAAGTGAAATATTCAATAGAGGGGTTCAAGAGGAGACTAGAAAAAGCATAAGAAAGGATCAGTGAACTCAAAGACAAAACAACTGATACTGTCCAGGTTAAGGAGAAGAAAAAAGAATGAAAAAAAAAAAAAATGAACAGTGCCTGAGGAACCTGTGGGACACCATCAAGCTTAACAATATATGCATCATAGGAGTCCCAGAAAGAGAAGAGAGATAAAGGGCCAGAAAAAGCAATTCAAGAAATAATGGCAGAACTTTTCCCAAATCTGAGGAAAGATATGAATATACAAATTCAAGATGCTCAATGAACACCAAGCAGGATGAACCCAAACAGATCTACACTGAGATACATTATGATCAAACTGTCCAGTGCCAAGGACAAAGAATCTTAAACAGTAGGAGATGGGACTTGACTCCCAAGGGTGTAAATCTCCCTGGCAACGCCAGACATGACTCCCAGGGATGAGCCCAGACCTGGCATTGCAGGATTAAGAAAATCTTCTTGACCAAAAGGGGGAAGAGAAATGAAAAAAAAAATAAAGTTTCAGTGGCTGAGAGATTTCAAACGGAATTGAAAGGTCACTCTTATGCAGTATACAAACACCCCTTTTTAGTTTTAATTTATTGGAATAGCTAGAAGAAAATATCTGAAACTGTTGAACTGCAACCCAGTAGCCTTGATTCTTGAAGACGACTGTATGACTATGTAGCTTACACAGTGTGACTGTGTGATTGGGAAAACCTTGCTGCTCACACTCCCTTTATCCAGTGTATGGAAGATCAGTAGAAAAATAGGGGCAAAAATTAAACAAATAATAAGGTGAAAAGGGAGGAATGGAATGTTTTAGGTGTTCATTTTTGCCTTTATTTTTATTTTGGGAGTAAGGAAAATGTTCAAAAATTGATTGTGGTGATGAATTCACAACTACATGATGGTACTGTGAACAACTGATTGTACACTGTGGATGATTGTAGGGTATGTGAATACATTGCAATTAAACTGTATTAAAAAAAAAACCAGCAGGAGAAAAGCAACATGTCAAATATAAGGGATCCTTAATAAGATTAACACCCAATTTCTCAATAGAAACCATGGAAACCAGAAGCCAATGGGAGGACAAGGTTAAAGAGCTAAAAGAAAAAAAAACAAAACTGTTACCAGAGAATAATACACCAGGCCAAGTAGACCTTCAAAAATAAGGGAGAAATTAAGACATTTACAAACAAAACTCTAAACTTGCCTTTAGGAAATGCTAAACAGAGTGACCATGTTGGAAGGAAAATACACTGGATGAGGAAATAAAGATCTTGCTAGAGGTAACAACATGGGTAAATATAAAAGCCAGTATTTTTTCATTTGTAATTTTGTCTTTTACTTCTTATAAGACTTAAAACTGATATGCATAAAATTAAAAGTAAACCTTTCTCACTGACCACACAATGCCTAAAGATGTAATCTGTGATGAGAACAAAATAAAAGGGAGGGGGGGAAGGATACAGGTACCATGTAAGTATAGACTATTGAATATAAATAGATTAAATTGTAATAGATTCAATATGCTAAATGTAATCCCCCATGATAACCATAAGAAAATATCTTAAAAATCTGCACAAAAGGAAAGGGTAATTCAAAATGGCTCAATTTTAAAAGAGTTCAACAAAAGAAGCAGTAATGGAGGAAAGGAAGGACAAAAAGGTGTAAGACTTACAGAAAAACAATTACTAAAAATACAGAAGTAAATCTTGCCTTATCAGTAATTTTCAGTAAAATTACAGAACTAAATCTTGCCTTATCAGTAATTTTCTTAAATTTAAATGGAATAAACTTTCCAGTCAAAAATCAGAGATTAACAGAGTGGATAAAGAAATATTACCCAACTATATACTGTTACAAGAGACCCATCTTAGATCCATAGACACAAATAGGTTGAAAGTGAAAGAATGGGAAAAAAAATATTTTGTGAAAACAGTAATCAAGAGAGCAGTCTATATTAATATCTGACAAAAAAGACTTCAAGTCAAAAACCATTACGAGAGACAAAAAAGTATATTATATATCAATAAAAGGGTCAATTCAGCAAGATTTAATAATTATAATTACAGATACACACCTAACAGCAGAGTGTCAAAGTATATGAAACAAACATTGACAGAATTGAAGGAAGAAATAGACAGTTCTACAATAATTGTTGGAGATTTCAACACACCACTTTTAATATCATAGAGAACATCTAAACATAAAATCAATAAGGAAACAGAGGATCTGAACAACACTATAAAACAACTAAATATAACCAATATATATGGAACACTTCACTCAACAGCAGCAGAATATACATTCCTTTCAAGAACACACAGATCATTCTCTATTTAGGACATAAGAGGATTCTAAATAAATTTTAAAATATTGAAATCAGAAAAAGTGACCTCTTTCACCAAAAAGAAGTGGAGCTAGAAACTAGTAATAGAAGGAAAACTGGAAAATTTACAGATATGTGGAAATTAAATAGCACAGTCTTCAACAACCAATAGGTTAAAGAAGAAATTACAAGGGAAATCAGAAAATACTTAAGAAACAAATGAAAACAACAACACAACATACCAAAACTTATGGGGTACAACAAAGACAGTGCCTAAGAGGGAAACTTACAGCTACAGATACCAATTTAAAAAGAAGAAAGATCTCAAATCAATAACCTAACTTTACATCTTGAGGAACTAGAAAAGCAAGAGCAAAGTAACCCCAAACTTAGAAGTAGAAAGGAAATAATTAAGATTAGAGTGGAGATAAATGAAAAAGAGACTAGAAAAACAATTGAGAGAATAAACAAAAGAAACAGGTGGTTCTTTGAAAAAAATGAATAAAATTGACAAAACACTTAGCTAGACTGACAAAGAAAAAAAAAGATGCAAATAACTAAATTCAGGAAGGAAAAATGGTGATATCACCACTGATCTTACAGAAATAAAAAGAATTATAAAAGAATATTATGAACTGTACACCAAAAAACGGATAATACAGAAGAAACAAAAAATATATAGAAATGAATCAATTACCCAAGCTGACTCAAGAATAAATAGAAAACATCAACAATCGTATAACAAGCACAGAGACTGAATCAATAACAAAAAACTTTTCATCAAAGAAAAGTCCAGAACCAGCTGGCTTCTTTGGTGAATTCCACCAAACTTTAAAGAAGAATTGGTACGAATCCTTCTCAAACTCTTCCAAAGAATTAAATTGGAGTGAACACATCTAATGCATCCTATGAGGCCAACATGACTCTGATAACAAAGCCAGGTAAAGACATCACAAGAAAAGAAAATTATGGACTAATTTTCCTTATGAACAGTGATGCAGAGATCCTTAACAAATTACTAGCAAACCAAATCCAATGGATATTAAAAAGATTATACCCCAGGGCCAAGTGAGAGTCATCCCAGGAATGCAAGGGTGCTTCAACATAAGAAAATCAATCACTATAATAAATTACGTAAATAGAGTGAAGGAAATACATGCATGATTATCTCAATACATACTGAAAAAATTTGACAAAATTCAGCACCCTTTCTTGATTAAAACACTCAGAAAAGTAGGAATAGAAGGGAATTTCCTCAACATGATAAAGGCCACTTATGAAGAACCTACAGCTAATGTACTCAATGGCGAAAGACTTCAAGCGTTCACCCTAAGATCTGGAACAAGACATGGATGATCACTTTCACCATTGCTATTCAACATTGCAATAAAAGTTCTTGGCAGAGAAATTAGGCAGCAAAGAAATGAAAAGCATCCATATTGGAAAGATAGAAGTAAAACTACCACTATTTGAAGATGATATAAACTTACACATAGAAAACCCAAAGGAATCCATAAGAAAACAGTTATGAGTTCAGAAAAGTAGTGGGGTACAAGATCGACACAAGGAAAAGAATTGTGTTACTACACAGTAGTGTTTTAGCTTCCATAGCTGCTCAAGCAAATACCATGCAACAGGTTGGCTTAAACAATGGGAATTTAATGGCTCATGGCTTTCAGACCAGGGGAATTCCAAATCAAGACCAAACCAACACCTCATCAAGGTAATGCTTTCTTCCCAAAGACTCATATTCTGGGGCTGAATGCTGGTAACTTTTGGTCCTGGGATCCTCTGTCACCTGGCAATGCACATGGTAGACTCTCCAGGATTCTCCCTTCTCTTCTGCATTCCGCTGACTTTCAGCTTGTTGCTTCCTGTGACTTTCTCTCTCTCTGTGACTGAATTTCTTTTAGCTTATAAAGGACTCTTGTAATAAGATTAATACCCATCCTGATTGAATTGGGCCACATTTTAACTGAAGTAATCTCATCAAAAGTTTCTACTTACAATGGGTTCATATCTACAGGCATGGATTAAGTTTAGGAACATGTTTGTCTGGAATATGTAGCTCCAAACCACCACAATTAGCAATCAACAATCCAAAAAGCAATTAAGAAAATTTCACTTACAATAGAGTCCAAAAGAATAAAATATATAGTAACAAATTTAACCAGGGATACAAAAGACTTGACTATTGAAAACTACAAAACACTGTTGAAAGAAATTAAAGAAGACCTAAATAAATGGCAAAATACCCCATGTTCGTGAATTACAAGAGAAAACTGATATGTCAATGTTACCCAAAGCAAAACATACAAATTCAATGCCATCACTATTAGAACTCCAGCAGCCTGTTTTGCAGGAATGGGAAAACTGATCCTCAAATTTAAATGGAATAGCAAGGGGTTCCAAATAGCCAAAACAATCTTGAAAAGAGGAGGGTTGGAGGACTCTCACTTCTCAATTTCAAACTGTGTTACAAATAATGTATTACAAAACAGTGTGATACCAGCAAAAATACAAACAGATCAGTGAAACAGAAATGAAAGTCCAGAAATAGACCCACACATCTATAGCCAATTGATTTTTAATGCAATTTTACTGAGATATATTCATATACCATACAATCATCCAAAGTGTACAATAAGTTGTTCACGGTATCATCATATGGTTGTGCATTCATCACCATGCTCAATTTTTGAACATTTTCATGACTCCAAGAAATAAAAATGAAAATAAGAATAAAAATAAAAGTACAAAAGAACATCCAAAACAACGTATACTCCTTTTCTCCCCCTATTATTCATTTACTTTTTGTCCCTCTTTTCTCTACGCATCTGTCCACACACTGGATAAAGGGAGTGTGAGCCACAAGGTTTTCACAATCATATAGTCACACCGTATAAGCTATATAATTATACAACCATCTTCAAGAATCAAGGATACTGGATTGCAGTTCAACAGTTTCAGGTATTTCTTTCTAGCTATTATAATAGACTAAAAACTAAAACAGGATATCTGTATAACACACAAAAATAACCTCCAGAATGATCTCTCAACTCCATTTGAGATCTCTCAGCCACTGAAACTTTTTTTTTTTTCATTTCTCTTTCCCCTTTTGGTCAAGAAGGCTTTCTCAATCCCGTGATGCTGGGTGGCCAACTGATTTGACAAGGGTGCCAAGTACATGCAGTAGGAAAAGAATAGCGTCTTCAACGAATGATGTTGGGAAAACTGGATATCCACATGCAAAAGAATGAAGTCAGATCACTACTTCTCACCATATACAAAAAGCTACTCAAAATGTATCAGGGACCTAAATGTAAGAGCTAAAACTATAAAACCCTTAGAATACATCATGGGGCAAATCTTCATGACCTGGGATTTGGCAATGGAGTCTTACATAGGATAGCAAAACGAAGCAATCAAACAACAAATAAATTTGATTTCATGAAAACAGACAACTTTTGTGCATTGAAGGACATTATCAAGAAAGTGAAAAGACAAACTACAGAATGGGAGAAAATAATTTGAAACCATAAATTGGAAAAGGGTTTAATATCCAAAATATATAAATAACTTTTACAATGCTACAACAAAAAAACAAATAACCCAATTAAAAAATAGATAAAGGATTTGAATAGACTGTTCTCCAAAGAAGATACCTAAATGGCCAACAAACTGAAAAAAAGATGCTCAACATCATTAGCCCTTAGGGAAATACAAATTTAAATCACAATGAGATACCACTTTTCACCCATTGGATGGCTATTATCAAAAAAAAAAAACAGAAAATAGTAAGTGTTGGTGAGGATGCAGAGAAATTGTAACTCTAACGTATTTTTGGTGGGAATGTAAAATGTGCAGCCACTAAGGAAACAAAATGGCAGTTCCTCAAAAGCTAAATATACAATTATCATTTGACTTGGGAATCCCACTTCTAAGTACAGACCAAAAAAGACTGAAAACAGGGTCACAAATACTTGTACAATAATGTTTATAGCAGCATTATTGGAAAAACTGGAAACAACCCAAGTATCCATCAACAAATGAATGTGGATGAACAAAATGTAGTACATACATACATACAATGGATATTACTCAGCCATGGGAAAAATATGAAACTATGAGATATGCTGCAATATGGAAGAACCATGAAAATATTATGTTCAGTGAGATAAGAAACGCAAGGACAAAAATTGTATTATATCACTTACATGACTAGAAACAACAAATCTGCAGACATAGAAGATTGGTGGGGATGGGGGGTTACTGGTGGGGATGGCGGGAAGGGGGAAAGGCAGATATTCATAAAAATTTAAAAAATTTAACAAGAAAAATTCAATATCATTTTAAAAAGTCAGTCAAAGGGAAGAAGATGGTGGCATAGAGCAGAGTGGAAGCTAGTTAGTCCCCCTGGAACAACTAATAAACAACCAGGAACAACTAGTAAATAATCTGGAATAATTGCTGGGGGACAAAAGTGACTATCCACACATCATACACCAACCTGGATTAGGAGGAATGCCCAAGATTGCAGCATAAAATCTGTAAATAAAAACTGCAGACCCGAGCCAAAAGCCCCTCCCCCATGGCAGCCCAAACAGCAAAGCCTCGCTGTGCTAGAGAGCAGCACTCTCTGAACAAGTGAATATACCTGAGCCCAGCTCCAACTGGGATTATAATTAACAAATGTTGACTGCTCAATACAAGCTACGAATCCCCAACAAGCAGACAGAGACTTTTGGTGATGACTGACCTTGGAGAACCAAAGGACCTCTCTGGGACGGAGGGGGTGCCCAGAGGACCAGCTGCTACCTCTGGCCGAAGGGTGAAACTGAGTGTGGCCGTGGATTGGCCCTGAAGGGGGCTTTCTGTCCCTTTTTCAGCTCAGTGGAGTAAGCATCAGCCATTTTCAGTTTGCAGCTCTCTGATTCAGACAAGGGTGGAGATAGCAGAATCAAAGAGACTATTCAAATGCAAATGATATCTCCCCAGGAAGTGTATCTTCCCTAAGGTGGTACCAAGCTCTAGCACCTGCCTTCCATTCAGAACCAGACCCCAGAGCCTCAGGGAAAAGAGCCACAGGCCACACCTCCTTACATCAGTCTGGAGTGACAGGATGACAGGTGCCACCTACTGGGAAGAAAAGCACAGTGGCTTGAGGCCTCAAAGGCTGTGTCAATCCTCTAAGACACACCTTCAGGGAGACCTGATACTGAATATTGCCCCTTTCTGAGATCTGAGCCTGTTCTGGTCTGGGGAAACCTGATTGGGGTAACCAAGGAAACCAGATGCCTAGACAACAGGAAACTACAACCTACACTAAGAAAAACAAAGTTATAGCCCAGTCAAAGGAACAAAGTTACACTTCAACTGAGATACAGGAATTTAAACAACTAATGCTAAATCAATTCAAAAAGTTTAGGGAAGATATGGCAAAAGAGATGAAGCATATAATGAAAACACTGGGTGTACATAAGGTAGAAATCGGAAGTTCGAAAAAACAACAAGCAGAATCTACAGAAATGAGAGGCACAACACGAGATGTAAGGCACAATGGAGACATACAACAGCAGATCTCAAGAGGCAGAAGAAAACACTCAGGACTGGAGAACAAGACACCCGAAAGCCTATACACAAAAGAACAGATAGAGAAAAGAATGGAAAAATATGAGCAACATCTCAGGAAATTGAATGACAACACGAAACTCAGGAATGTACCTGTCATTGGTGTCCCAGAAGGAGAAGAGAAGGGAAAAGGGGCAGAAGCAATAATAGAGAAAATAATCAATGAAAATTTCCCATCTCTTATGAAAGAGATAAAATTACAGATCCAAGAAGCCCAGCATACCAAATAGATCTGAATAGGCCTACACCAAGACACTTAATAATCAGATTATCAAATGTCAAAGATATAGAGAGAATCCTGAAAGCAGCAAGAGAAAAGCGATCCATCACATACAAAGGAAGCTTGATAAGACTATGTGCCAATTTCTCAGCAGAAAACATGGAGGCAAGAAGGAAGCGGTATGATATATTTAAGACACTAAAAGAGAAAAACCACCAACCAAGGATCCCGTATCAGGCAAAACTATCCTTCAAATATGAAGGAGAGATTAAAATATTCTCTGACAACCAGACAATGGCAGACTTTGTGAACAAGATACCTGCTCTACAGGAAACACTAAAGGGAGCACTACAGACAGAAAGGAAAAGACAGGAGTGAGAGGTTTGGAACACAATTTTGGGAGATAGTAGCACAGCAACGTAAGTACACTGAAAAAAGATGACTGTGAGCATGGTTGAAAGAGGAAGGTTAGGAGCATGTGGGACACCAGAAGGAAAAAGGAAAGATAAAGACTGGGACTGTATAACTCAGTGAAACCTACGGTGCTCAATGATTGTGATAAAAGGTAAAAATATGTTTTTAAATGAGGGAGAACAAATGAATGTCAACATTTCAAGGGGTTAAAAATAGGGTAGGATTGGGGGAAAAATACAATCAATGCAAACTAGGGACTATAATTAACAGAAACATCGTATTATTCTTCCTTTAATGTAACAAAGGCAATATACCAAAGCTAAATGCTTACGGGGGGGGGGGGAACATAGGGGAGGGGTGTGGGACTCTTCGCATTGGTGATTTTGCCTCTTTATTCCACTTTAGTTTAATGCTATCTTTCCTTTTGTTGTTTCCTATCATGTTCTTTTTTTTCCCTCTTTTTTTTCTTTTGTCTCTCTACCTTCTTTGACCCTTCCTCCTTCTTTGTGGAAGAAATGGAGATGTCCTTATATAGATAGTGGCAATGGTGGTAAATACATAAATACGTGACTATATAGGGAACCGTCGATTGTTTACTAAAGATGCAATGTATGGTGTGTGAACAAAACCATCTTAAAAAAAATGGATTGATGAAGAAAACCTGAGGGCACTATATTGAGTGAATTAAGCCAGACACACAAGGACAAATATTGCAGGGACTCACAGATATGAAATAGTTATAATATGTAAACTCATAGACCTGAAATTTAAGTTACCAGGACATAGAATGGGGCTAAAGAATGGGGAGCGGTTGCTTACCACGAGCAGAATGTTCAACTAGGGTGACCCTAAACGTCTGGAAATGGACAGAGGCGATGGCAGCATGTTGTAAGAATAACTAACAGTGCTGAATGGTGTGTGAAGGTGGTGGAAAGGGTAAGCTCAGAGTCATGTATGTCACCAGAATGAAAGTTGGAGGTTAAAAGATGGAAATGCATAGAACAGTGAATCTTGTGGTAGACAATGTCCGTGATTAACTGTACAAACATTAGAAATCGCTCTCATGAAGTAGATCAAATGTATGATACTATAACTAGAAGTTAATAATACAGGGGCATATAGGAAAAAATACACCTATTGCAAATTATATACTACAGTTAGTAGTACTTTAACATTCTTTCATCAACAGTAACAAATATAATATACCAATATACTATGAATCAATAATGGAGGCAGGGTGGTTAGGGATATGGGAGGATCTGACGTTCCTTTTTTGTCTTTCTTTTCTGGAGTAATGAAAATGTTCTAAAAATTGAAAAAAAAATTAATTGTGATTGATGCACAGCTGTATGATGGTACTGTGAGCGACTGATTGTACACTTTTGATCTCTGGATAATTGTATGGTTTGTGAACAATCTCAATTAAAAAGAAAAGTCAACTATTCTAGATTAAAGAAGACTAAATAGCCATAAAACCAAATTATGCATTTAGCTGGATTTTGAGTAGAGAAAATAATAGCAAAAATACACATTTTTGAGAAAACAAGGGAAATGTGAACATGGACTAGACATTAGATTAAATTAGAGAGGTGTTGTTATTCTCGTAGGTGTGATAGTGTTATTATACTTAGGCAGGAGATTGTTTTTATTTTTGTGCAAAAAGTTAACAACCGTTGAAACGATGTGGTGGATTGTGCTGGTTTGGATCTGTTATGTACCCCCCAAAAAACTATGTTCTTTTAACCCAATCTTGTGGGTACAGACTTATTGTGGGTGAGATTTTTTCATTAGGTTATTTCCATGGAGATGTGACCCACCCAATTGTGAGTGGGACCTTTTTTCCCTATTCAACATTCCATGTAATTATGTTGTTTGCATAAACTGACCATACAAGTTAAATTATATAGTGTGTTACAAAAAATATAGATGTTGCACCTAATAAACATCTCTTCCTTTGGTCTCACACAGAAGTTGAAGTTTTAAAAACACTGTCACTATCGTCCTTTGCCCTTTAGTCTGATCTACCTTAGTCCTAACCAAGTCCATTTCATTCATATCTCTAATTGAAGTCTGATCTCTTTGCTCACACTACTTTACATTCTCTGTATGGGGTAATGCTGACCTTCAAAGCTGCCGGACTCTGGCTCTGAGTCTCAGGTGTCACACAGATACCCAAAGTTACAAGGACTGACCAGGTTATACACAAAGAGCTCAGCATCCCAGAATTTAGAAATAACCATCACAACTCAGCAATAGATGTAACCACTGTAAGAGCTTACAATTTAAGAACCTTTACCATAAGCCTTCCCCTGATAACCTATGCTATCAGATTTAATTCTCAGAGTTTGCACATTATAGTTAGTCCATATTACTGAGGAATTATAATGTTTTTCTTTTCATTTCTGGTTTATTTCACTCAACATACTGTCCTCAATGTCCATGCACCTCACAACTTCACTCCTTGTAGCAGCGCAATATTCCATTATATGTATATACCACAGTTTGCCATTCAGTTCATCAGTCGAGGTACCCTTAGGCCACCTCCTTCCACTGCAAACTGTGAATACTGACACCATAAACCCCACTGTGCAAATGTTCACTTGTGTCCCTCTTTTCAATTCTTCCAAGTATACACCCAATAACTGAGTTGCAGGACCATACGGCAACCCCATGCTTAGCTTCCTGTAGAACCACTACACTAACCTCCAGATGGGCTGCACCATTCTACTTCCCCACCAATGGTGATTAGATACATCCCTTTCTTCACCTTTTCTCCAGCACTTGTATCCCTGTTCATTTTTAGATGGTTTTATTCACACACCATACATTCCATCCTAAGTAAACAATAAATGGTTCCCTGTATAATCATATAGTTATGCATGCACACCACTAACTATATAAGGACATTTCCATTTCTTCCACAAAAAGGAAAAGGCAACAAGAGTAAAAAGAAAAAATAAAAAGAAAGAAAAAAATGACAAAAAGCAAAAGAAAAAATAAATTTAAAATGCAATACAATTTAAAAAGACAGACAACACAAACAACAGCAAGAATCCCATACCCCTCCCTTATATCCCCATTATAGACTTCAGCTTTGATTTATTATCTTTCTTACAATTAATGGACGCATATGACAATGTTACTGTTAACTACAGACTGAAATTTGTGTTTGTTGTATTTTTCCCCAATACCACCCCATTTTTAACACCTTGCAAAGTTGACATTCATTTGTTCTCCCTCATGTAAAAACATATTTGTACATTTAATCACAATCATTTGCCACTCTAGGTTTCATTATACAGTCCCTGTCTCTATATTCTATCTTTCCTTCTGGTGGCCAACATGCCCCTAACCCTCTTCTTTCAACTGTACTCATAGTCATCTTTGTTCAGTATATTTATAATATTGTGCTACCATCACCCAATATTTTGCTCCAAACCTCTCTCTCCTGTCTTCTCCTATCTGTCTGTAATGCTCCCTTTAGTATTTCCTGTAGAGCAGGTATATTGTTCACAAAGTCTCTCATTGTCTGTTTGTCAGAAAATATTTTGAGCTCTCCCTCATATTTGAAGGACAGCTTTGCTGGATACAGGATTCTTGGTTGGCGGTTTTTCTCTTTCAGTATCTTAAATATATCACACCACTTCCTTCTTGCCTCCATGGTTTCTGCTGAGAGATCCGCACATAGTCTTATCAAGCTTCCTTTGTATGTGATGGATCGCTTTTCTCTTGCTGCTTTCAGAACTCTCTCTTTATCTTTGACATTTGATAATGTGATTATTAAGTGTCTTGGAGTCGATCTACTTGGATCTACTCTATTTGGGGTATGCTGCGCTACTTGGATCTTTAATTTTATGTCTTTTGTAAGAGATGGGAAATTTTCAGTGATTATTGCCTCTATTATTGCTTCTGCCTCTTTTCTTTCTGGTACACTTATGACACATGCATTCATGCACTTCATGTTGTCATTCAATTCCCTGAGACACTGCTCATATTTTTCCATTCTTTTCCATATCTGTTCTTTTGTGTGTAGGATTTCAGATGTCCTGTACTCAAGTTCATGAATCTTCTCTTCTGCCTCTTCAAATCTGCTGTTGTATGTCTCCACTGTGTTTTCATCTTTGTATTGTGCCTTTCATTTCCATAGATTCTGCCAATTGTTTTTTCAAACTTTCGAGTTCTTCCTTATGTTCACCCAGTGTCTTCTTTATATCCTTCATCTCTTTTGCTATATCTTCTCTGAACTCATTGATTTGATTTTGAATTGATTTAGAAGAGTTGTTTGGTTAATAATAATAACTTTGTTGAAGTGCAAGTTTGTTTCTTTGACTAGGCCATATCTTCATTTTTCCTAATGTGATTTGTAATTTTTTGTTGTCTAGGCATCTGATTTCCTTGATTACCCCAATCAGATTTTCCCAGACCAGATGGGCCCAGGTCTCAGGAAAAGGATGTATTCAGTATCAGGTTTCCGTGAGAGTGAGACCCAGCAGACTGTCAGACTTTCCTATAAAGCCTCTAGACTGTGCTTTTCCTATCTTGCCCAGCAGGTGGCACTTATCAGCTCATAGTTCCCCACTGCCCCCTCCCACCCCCTGGAATTATCTTTAGGGAGTTATCTTCTACACTTGAATTCCTCCTTTGCCTCTCTGACTCTGTTCACTCCACAGGTGCCTGGATCAGCACTCACAAGTGAAAATGCCTGAGGCTTTCTCTAATGAGCTACTTAGGATGAGAGAAAAAAAGGAAAAAGAGACAAAGTTTCCTTTCCAGAGCCAGTCCCCAGTACAGTTTCCCTGGTTGACCGGTATTGGTACCCAGTTCTCTGTGTCCAAAACTTTTCTTGGGACACAGCTGTTTTCAAGTATTCTGAGCTCGGCTATCTCCAAAAGCCTCTGTTTTTAATTATTTGTGTGTTTTTTTCCCATCAGTCCTGTCTCCTCTCTGCCAGGAGGAACCTCTGGTTCCTTTCCTGCTTGTTCTGGGTTTATCTGCGCTTGTAGCTTGTATTCAGTAGTCCAAATTTGTTAATTAAAACCACGGTTGGAGCTTGGTTGAGTTACTTTCCCTCACTTCAGGTAACCTGCTTCTTTTTCCACTGGAAATGTTTCAGTTCAGCCTACCATGCTGCTGGGGGAGGGGCACCAGCTTTGCAGTTTGGGAAGCTTTACTTACAGTTCTGTGCTGCGATCTCAGCTGATGTACCATGTGGGTTAGTCACGGATGTGGCCCAACAGTTTTCCAGACTATTTACTAGGTGTTCCTGGCTATTTACTAGTTGCTCTAGACCACCAACTAAATTCCACAACTGTCTATGCTGCCATCTTGCCCCATCTCTGTATTTTTTTTAATTGTATGGAACTTTTTGATTAGATTATTTCCATGGAGATGTGACCCCACCCATTCAAGGTGGATCTTAGTTTACTGGTGTCCTCTATGAGAGGATAAAAGGCAGAGACATTTTGAAGAGAGCTCAGAGACACTTAGAGAGAAAACACTCAGAGATATTTTAGAGAAAGCCATTTTGAAACTGGAGCCCAGGAGAGTAGGACCAACAGATGTCACCATGTGCCTTCCCATGTGACAGACGAACCCCAGATGCCATCAGCCTTTCTTCAGTGAAGGAATCCTCTCATTGATGCCTTAGTTTTTTGGACATTTTTATGGCCTTAGAACTGTAAATTTTTAATCTAATAAACCTCTTTAAAAGTCAATCCATTTCTGGTATTTTCCATTCCATCAGCTTTAGCAAATCGAAACAGGATATACAGTGTTCATTGTTCAATTATTTCAAATTTTCTGGGTATTTAAAATTTTTCATAAATGTTAGGGAAAAGTTTAAGTATACAGTATCATCTATGAGGTATTCTAGCTAAAAATTGTTAACTTTAATTCTTCAAGCTTTTTGATATAACTTTTGGTATACAAGAAACACAAATAATAGAAGAATAAGCTAAATGACTTCCTTAGTGGTTTGAAGCTGTATGCACCCCAGAAAAATATGTTCTTAAACCTACTCCATTCCTGTGTGAACCCACTGTAAGTAGGACCTTTTGATGAGGTTCCTTCAGTTAAGATGTGGCCCACCTCAATCAGAACGGTTCCTAATCCTATTACAAGAATCCTTTATAAGCAGAATAAAATTCAGACATAAGGAGAGAAAGCCACGAGAAGCAAGAAGCTGAGCATCAATAGAATCCAGAAGAGAAGGGAGAGAACAGGAGATACTGCCATGTGCCTTGTCATGTACAGGCTAAGGTCCAAGAATCTCCAGCAGCCAGCCCCAGAATTCCAGTCTTCAGAAGAAAGCATTACCTTGATTTGGATGTTTTTGCAGCCTTAAACTGTGATCAAATAAATTTCCATTGTTTAACCAACCCATTTTATGACTGGAGCAAGGGTTTGCTGGCTTGTGGGACATACAGTGCAGTGCCCAGGACCATGAGGAAACTGTTACCTTGGAAAGAGGGGACATTCAGATCCATGTAAAGCACACCCAAGACAAGATGCATACAAAAAGGACCACGGAGGCCCCTATGCTTTGCCCTGGAGCTATTCTCTAAATTTCTTGCATGAATAAGCCCTGAAGGAGAACACTGGCACAGGTCAATCTGCAAAGACTGGGAAAGATACTTTCTTTTTTTACCATCTTTTTTAATTATTATTATTATTGTAGGCTCCTGGAATTAAAGGAAAGCTCTGTCATAACATTTGCTGGGTGCAAGCTTAAGAACAAATGCCTCAGATTCTGAATTCCAGTGATAACATATTAAAATATCAAAATGTTCAGGCTTCAAGAAAAGATTATAAAACATACAAAGACACAGGAAGCAAAGGCTCAGGCAAAGGATAAGATGAAAGCATTAGAAACCATCAGTCAGGAATAACAGACCTGGTCCTAAATATGCTCCAAGAGCTAAAGAAAAACGAACAAAGAACTAAAGGAAATCATGAAAACAATAGATGCCTGCAAAGATAATATCAATTGAGAGATGGAAATTATGAAAAGAATAATTTTCATATTTACTGAAACAAAGCTGACGAGCACAGTAACAGAAAATTTAAATTCCCTAGAGGGGTTCAACAGCAAATTGGAGCTGGCAGAAGAAAGAATCAGTGAACCTGAAGATAATATAATTGAAACCATCCAGTCTGAGGAGCATAAAGAGGAAAAAATGTAGACAAATGAACAGAGCCTGAGAAACTTGTGCAGCACCATTAAGTGTACCAATATACACATTTTGGGATTCCCAGGAGAAGAAAGAAATTGGCAGAGAAAATATTCAAAGAAATGACTGACAACTTCCCAAATTTAACAAAAAACATGAATATACACATCCAAGAAATTCAGCAAACTTCAAACAGTATAAACCCAAACAGACCCACACTGTGTCATGCTACAATCAAACTGTCCAGTGCCAAAGATAAAGAGAACATTCTGAAAGTCACAAGAGAGAAACAATGTGTCACATACAAGGGAGCCTCAACAAGATGAAGTGTCCATTTCTTATCAGAAACCATGGAGGCAAGAAGATAGTAGGAAAACATACTTAAAGGGCTGAAAGCCAAAAAAAATTGTCAACTAAGAATTCTATATCCAGCAAAACTGTCTTTCAGAAATGAGGGAGAGATTAAAACATTCCCAGATAAGCAAAACTGAGAGACTTCATCACTACTAGACCTGTCCTAAAAAAGATGCTAAAGGGAGCTCTGCAGTTTGAAAGGAAAGGACAATAGGTAACCAACTGAAGCCACATAAAGAAATAAAGATCTCAGTAAGGCTAACAACCATGGGATAAATATAAATGCCAGTATTACTGTATTTTTCATTTGTAACTCCACTTTTCACTTCCTACAGGATCTAAAAGGCAAATGCATTAAAAGCAATGATAAATCAATGGTTTTGGACTCAATGTATAAACATGTTAATCTGTTACAAGAACTACATAAAAGTGGAGGGACTGAGGGGTATAGGAATATAATTTATATATGCCATTGAAGTTAACTTGGTATCAAACCAAACAAGATGTTATAGATTTAGGATGTTAAATTTAAGCCCCATGGTAACCACAATGAAAATATCAAAAAGTACACAAACTCATAAAGATAGAAAATAAGAGTATGGGTTACCAGGATAGGGGGCAAGGGCAATGGGAAGTTATCATAAAATGAGTGTAGGTTTTCTGGAGGGAGTGAAGGGAAAGTTACAGTAATGGATGGTGGTGAGGGTCCTGCAACTTTGTGAAGGTGATTAAACCCACTAAATGGTATGCTTGGGAGAGGTCAGGATGGGAAAATGCATGTTGTGTGTATGTTTCCACAACTTAAAAAAGAAACAAAACTAAAGACATGATGACAAATGCACTAAATGACACTGGATGAGATCTAAGAATGGAGAAGAAAAGACTCAAAAGGACATTATGGGACATAAGAAAAACTGGAATATACAATATAAACTTTGTATCAAAAAAATTTTTTGAACTTGATAAGGGTACTTAAGGTGGTTATATAAGTGAATATCATCATTCATAGTAAATGTACAGAGAAAAGACTGTTCGAAGATTATGATGTGTGTAACCTGCTCTCAAATGCTCAGGAGAGAGGGAGGGAGAGGGAAGAAGGAAAGGAGGAAGCGTGGGGAAAGAGCAAAGGAGGAAAATGTTAACATTGGCGGATCTGGATATCTGGGGGAAATGGGGTTATGCTGGAGTTTTCTGTATGGGATTTCTATTATATTTACAACTGTCCTGTAAGTTTGAAATTAGTTCAAAATAAAGTTTTAAAAAGGGAGGTAGATGGTACTAGACCAAAAGTCTTAGGGAACAAAACAATAATGCATTATCCAAGATTGGACACTGGCTTGGACAAAAAAAGTATAAAGGACATTTGGGGTTATTTGGTAAAATCTGATTATTGTCTGGGTATTAGATGAGGGTGAAAATATACTGATATGGAAAAGTAGAAATCATTAACTAAATTAAATCTCAGGTTACATATACATATATATATACATAAACATATGTATATATATACAGATATGTATTGATATCAAAAAATGTGTGTATATGTATCTACATATATACAGTATAAGCTCATTTGAGGAAAAAACATAAATGAGGAGGAAGTCCATGCATTGAGTTTTTATCAGTGGCTATCACTGGGTAGATGGGAAGGTGATGTTTCCATTTTTGAATTTTGGATGATCTATATTTTCTAATTTTCTACAATGTAACAATACTACTTCCATAATAATAAAAGCTTATTTTTATATTTAAAAGTTTTATGATAAAATACAGGTGATTACTTTATGACCTTGAGGCAGGAAATAATTATTTTAAAAAGACTCAAAGAGTACAAACCATAAAGCAAAATTTATAAATTCAACTACATTAAAATAAATTCTTTTCATCAAAAAAGAACATAAAAAGCATAAAAGGCATGAAGCCGAACATAATATTTACAGCACCACATATAACTGTAAAAGGTGGTAAGGCAGAATAAATGACTCCTATGAATCATTAGAAAAAAGACAAAAAACCCAACAGAAAAATACACAAAAGTTATCAGTAGGTAGTTTACTGAAAATGATATACCAAAGTCCTGTAAACCTATGAAAAGATACTCAGATTTATTAATCAAGGAAATGCCAATTAAAATCATGAAATATAACTCAAAATTAAAAATCATCATCAAATGTCAAAGAGAATTTTGAGCAACGAGAACTCTTATACACCGCTAAGAGGAGTATAAGCTGATATAACCAATTTAAAAAATAATTTAGCATTACACTGTAAATCTGAATATATATACTGCCCACAATTCAGCTATTCTAAGTATACATCCTAGCACAGTGTTTCTCAAATTCTGGATGGTGACCAACCCAGTATAGTGGTTTCTAACCAGTATTTTTTATAAAACAGTATAACAGAAAATAAGATACCAGAGTACATTGCAAGTGGTTTAAGGTTATGTATTACTTTGCGAAAATTTACACAATCCACTTCCTACTATGGGCTGAGGATCAAAGAGTTTGAATGCTAGTAGCTACCTTACAGAGAAACTCTTGCACATGTACTCCAGGACACTTGCACAAACAGCATTATGTGTAATATCAAAACCCTAGAAAAAACTCAAATATGCTCCTATAAGTAGGATGGACAAATAGCCTGTCTATACAACAGTGAAAATATGCAATCCATGGTAACATGTATCAACATGGATGATTGAAGATCATAATGTCAAGCAAAAAAAAAAAAAAAAAAAGTCACAAATATACCCATTATGAATCTATTTATATAAAGACATTTTTTCGATATGCAATTTTAGGGCTATAACAATGGTAAAAGTGCAATGAAAAAGAAGGCAATAGTGGCTACCCTTGTGGAGAGGGTGAGAAAGAGGAATGGGATTGGGATATGCAAACAAGGGCCTTCTAGGATTCTGGCTAGTTTTAAGCTGAATGGTAGATCCCCAAACAGATCATTCACAACATTTCTGAGCCTCCAAATTTACTGCCCACACTGCTGACCTTAGGACTAACTGTTATATGAGTTAACTACCTGTTATATGAGGTAACTTTCTTAAGTCCCATTTTGAGTTGAGGTTTCCATTCCTTATAGTTAAAAACATCTGAACTGAAACAGTCCCTTAATTCGGATGCTGTACATCTGGGATCTAACTTGGCATAAACCATCATTGAATCCTATCCTGTTTGTCTAATCCTATCATTAAAACTTGAAAATAACTGTTACCCTCAACCATTAAAAAGATTTGTTTGGAAGTAGAGATTATCATTAAAATATCTCAGCATTATTTCAATCTTCTTGAAAACATTCTGATTTAGTATGTGTAATACCAAGGACAATCAAGATGAAAAAAGATCTATAAATCACAAAACAGATGAAAAGTTAGGCTGGGACTCTTGGCCCTCTGCAGGGAGCAGCTTAATCTGCCCGGAAAATCACACATCTCCCATTGGAGTTACAGGCTAGAGGTCAGACCACGAGGCTGAATTCAGCCACTGGGGAAGATCCCCAAAGGAGAGAAAACAAGGAAGTGAGGAGATTTAGCTCATAAACAGGCAAGGTCTCTGCTGTTTTGGGCTAGAGGAATAAAAAAGAACAATGGTTTCCCCAAAACAAATCCTATACCGAAGACTAAGATGTCTTTACGCCTTGCTGAAGAAACTGAGTTCTATCCCACCTCACTCCCAGATATAAAGAGACAGGTGGATAAGAAAAGGGGATCAACAGAGAGAGACACACATACATGCACACACACACTTATCTAACACTTTATGAGATGATCCCTTTATAAGTCTCATTTCATTTCATCCTCAAATCAACCCTGAAGCTCAGGGTTTTAGTTAGCCACCAGAGGTTGCCTACTGGTGGTTGGTGGAACTGAGATTCAAACCCATCTCTCTGACTAGAAAGCCCATGTTCCTTCCTTCGTACCTTATGCAAGAACAAGCAAGACTGCAGAACAAGTCAGTCTTGGAGTGTTACCTCCCTGAAGGGATTCAAAGGCTGCCCCCAGCAACTCTTGCCTTCTGCTGCCAAACACAACGCTGGCCATGCTGTGAAGACACAGATCCAGCCAAGACCTTTAGGATCTCAGTACAAGGAGGACTGTTCCCACCCTTGACTCCCTGATCACAAAGCATGGCCCTACCTCAGTCAGCCACCTCATACTTGTATAATCTTGGCCACAAAAGGAACAAAAAAAATTTTTAAAAGAGGGTTTGCTCAAGGCAACTACACCCCAGGCTGCCACCACTCCAGCTTCACTCTGAAGCTAATTCTGGGTACTTTGTGCTGCCAACAGAGACTGACGCAATTACCTAAGGCCCAGGAAGAGACGGCCTCCAGGAGTGGGGTGCTGCTGTAGATGGCGTGCATGTACATCAGGTGGGCCATCAGCTCGGCCAGCCACCACCAGCACAGGAGGCGGCCCAGCCCCAGGGCGAGGACGCGGAGGCTGGCCTTCAAGGAGCAGTGCTCCGGCTGCTGCATCTGCAGTGGGAACAGAAGAAGTAATTAGATTGTACATTGATTTTTAAAACCTTTCCAATAGCCCCCTCAGATAATGTTTTTAATAAACTTCCCACAAATTTTATTACCATATCTACTAATAGAGGGTTGGTTTAGCTTGCCTTCAGAATACTGGAGGTTATCAGGTAAAAAAGCCATATCCAAGCTTGAAAACTTCAACCCAGAGTAAGGGTTGGGTCAACAAGCCGGACTAGTGTCAAGCACTAAAGATGGGTACAGCACCCCTCCAGCCCAGTGGCAGGCTCTGGAAAAACCTGGGTGGGAGGGAAGCAGCTAGTGTCTTCTCCCTCAGGGCTTTGGGAACTTTGCAGCTCCAGGTGTCACCCTCCCTGCTTTTGACTGTCACCCACTCAAGTCATGAGGGCATAGGATTGGTAAGAGACGGAGAGAATGAGGGGGCAACCAGAGAGCAAAAGAAAAATCACATGTGGGTGTGCCATTCTGTCTTAAGTTGTTTCTGAAGTAAGGAAGAATAAAAACGAACAGAGACATGTATACGGGACAAGTCTTTTGTTTGGAGGGAGGTACAATGTAATAACTAAGAAGATGAGCTTTAGAGTCATAGAGGATCAGGATGAAATTCTAGCACAAACCATATCAGTTGTGTGATCCTGAGCAAGTTATTTAACCTCTCTGAGTCTCAGATTTCTCATAAATAAAGTGAGAAAAACTGTTGTAATGATTAAATAAGAAAAAGTACATAACTACTGAGTACAATGTCAGGCACATAAAAAGTGCTGGATAATTGGTAGCTGACATCTGACAATCAAGTGCCTCCTGTGCATGCCTTCTGCCCATTCTTCCCCTGCGGTGTTCCTGACCCAGCTACAGGGCAGAATCAGGAGATACTTCAGAACCCAACACAGGAAGTGAGAAGATGTTTTGATTATTCATAGCTATAAATGACTGAGAGTATACTCAACACATGTGGACAATTCAGGCAAGAAACAAAACCAAAACCCCCTACCAAAGTAGCCTAGTACTGCTCTCAGTGTTGTGGTAAGATAGTGGTCCCATCTGTGTTTAGGGAGGCACAATAGTTTAAAACACATGGGTTCTAGAATGTGTGCACCAGCTATAAAATTTTAAAAGGATTCAATTTCAATCTTACATCACTATACAAACAGAAAAACAAGAGCACGCATGTAAGTTTTCTCAATCTTACAATGGCAAGATTATAATTGACTGAAGGCTGCCTCAAAATGCAAAGGTGAAGCCAACTCATAATGATGACGTTGAACCCGTAAGCAGCAGGCATAGGGAATGGACTTGATTTAGCATTGGACAATTAGGGCTCAAGACACTAAACAAACATTTCTAGGAGAAGGAGATCTGGAGGCACCTCCTTACCCCTCTTCTCTCCACCCACGTCAAGTTTCAGTATGCCCCACCGACGCCGCAAGAAGCGGCAGACGCTGCCTTCAGAGGGGAAGGGAGATCTCTACGCCACGAGATTTATTTTATCCGTTTTAAACATATACATCCTACCATTTTCTTAAATTCTCCTCCTACAGCAAGAAGCCAGGTTAAGACATGCTGGTGGGGTCAATGGTGTTAAAATAACCTGGACAAGTGACTTTCCCTTTTTTGCTTTCTATTCGGTTGGTTATGCTAAGGAAAACTCTTTGGTTTAATTTTTCCATGTAAATTGGTCACACTAACAGGATTACTTTTCTTCCCTTAGTTTCCCTCAGTTCACCTCGGGAAAATATTTTCCCTGCGATAGCAACCTGCATTGTTAGGAAACGAGTATAACGGCTTTGAGGGATTCACCTGCTCAGCTTTGACGGTTTTCACAGAGGTCCTTGGGAAGCGATAGCCAAGAAGGAAGACTGGGCATGGTGGTGTATTTGAAGACTTGTACTGATCACAGCCAACCACAGTTACAGCTGCCCTGTGGTGACCCAGTGTAGACGCCCTCCCAGGCCTATTCTAAGGATGGTTTCCACTGGAATCCTTACCTCATGCATGTACTAGAGACTGCAAGGTCTACAGTGGTGCTTCTACAAGCCAGAGAGTGGCAAAAACCTCGATGCAGAAACATCTACCTACCAGCACATTCGTGTCTGGTTATTTAATTGAGGAGAAAGAAAAAAGAACTAACCCAAATGTCCAACAGTAGGGGGTTGGCTAAATGCACAAGTACACCTCGATATTATGCAGCCAAGCCAAATAGTTTTGTTCACTGTGCATAAATAATGAAAGGCCAGAAGATACACACTCAAATGATGATGGTGATAAGCTCTGGATGGTTAGATTTTAGGCTGTTTTTGACAGTTAAAATTGATGTTTTTCCTTAAAGACATGATGCTACACGAAATAAGTCAGACAAAAAAGGACAAATACTGTATCATTCCACCTACATGATATGCACAATAGGCAAATTCCTAGAGACAGAAAATAGATTAGAGGTTAACAGGGGTTGGGGGTGGTATTGGGGAGTTATTAGTTACTGGGTACAAACTCGAGTTTCTCTTTGAGAAGATGAAAGAATCTGGCAATGGATGGTGGTGACAGTAGCACAACATTGTGAATGTAATTAATGTCACTGAATGGTACACTTTAAAAGGATTAAAATGGAAAATTTTATGTTCTATATATAAGTTAGCACAGTAATTTTTTTCAATTGATTGTTTTAGTAATCAGAGGAAAAAGAAACATAACTACAATATTGTGAAGACTTTAGTCCTTTCAGCTTGTGAGGAAAATGTAATCTAGGCCTATTTCTGCACCTTCTTCTCAAAATGCCTGGTGTCAGCACTCCCCACTGGGAGTATTCTTCTCGCTTCTTTACTGGACCCATCTTTGTTTCTCCTCACCTTCCCATCTCAGCCTGAGATTTTCTTAACTATGAACTGAGTTCCTCTTTGTTAATTCTCAACCTTTATCAAATACTCTAAAACATATCCTTTTTTACCTAATGACCATCAGCAAAATGTATAATGAGGAAACAATTAAGAATACACTATCCATTCATCTGTGGACACTGGAAGAGCTCAGGAAGGGCAATCGACAAGGCAAAGACATGGAGAGGCACCCGAATCACTCCAGGCCAAGGGACAGGTCTTTCTTGGTGCCACACTCTTGGAAGGTGATGAAGTCCCCTAAAGCAGTGCTGACAGAAGACAGTACTTGCATAAGTGAATTTTTCCAGGCTCTAAACAAGCAACTTGGTACGTTGCCTGCCGGCCACTGAGCATAAGCCCAGCTCAAGCTAAGACCCCTGAAGACAGGACCTTCACGAGCTACCAAAGACCCCCCACCCCCACCTCACCAGGCATGCGGTCCCTCCCAGAGGACTGACAGTAGCCAGACTGGAGGGGAACAGATTGGAGGGGAAAACAAACAGCCCTGCCAGGCAATCAGGGAAACCTCTATCCGATCGATCACCTCTCAGCTCAAAGCAATCACCTTCCAAAGCCAATTCAGAAGTCCCTGTTTTCCTCCCCAAAGAGTGTGCAGTCTAAACTGACACACATATCCATAATTATGAAAAAACATGAGGTGCATTTTGTGGCTAACTGGCTTCCCAATAATGACTTACCTACTCTCTCCAGGGCAAAATTTCCCTATCAGATTTAATAAGGCATAATTATGTGTCCCTACAGTACCAAAAGGGCTGGACTTCTCTCTGCAATGCTCCCTTATTGACACTGAATGCCTCCCCATTCAGAATAAAAGAAGCAATAATTGTACAAATAAGCATGCCAGAAGGAAAACAATCCAATTTTTTTAAAATTCTATTTGCTTTTACCTGAAGAAAAAAATAGGGTTTTCAACTTTCTTTATAGTCATGTCATTATTACAGTCCATCTACACCTTCAATCTAGTCGACTCCCTTTTATTTAAAAAATTCAGCATTTATCCCTTGTCAATCCAGCAGGAAGAATCGTCATACAGTACACAGCTCAAGTAATGAGCCAGGTTGTCCTCTTGACTTCATGCAAAGTATTTCATTTGAGATATTTCACACTGGAGGAGTGCCAACCTTAAGACCACTGGAAACTGCCATCAACGGGAATTTTTAGTTAAGTCCCCAGTAAAAAAAATACACATTAACTCATCTGCAAAGTGCATTTTAAAACACATTATATTTTAAAACCTCATTTCATGCAAATTGCATAAAAAGGAATATCTAAGCCTTTCTCTGTCTTTCAAAGATATTCTGATGATTAAAGATGACAGTTCTCAAAGATAAAAGTCTCTTTTCCTTCACACACTAATAATATGTATGTCTGTGAAGCCAAACAAAAGCCTTACCCAGAGTCAACTGTTCAATTGCACCACCTTGGCCACCAACATTTGTGTTTCTCTCTGCTTGGATTTTGAGGGATGGCAGCAGGAGTCTTAGCCCTTTAAGGTGGTGGCAGCTTCTCTCCCATCAGGGGACACAGACCATAATCCTACTCCCAACGGTCATTTCCTAATCATACCCTCCTCATCCCCCTCCTCGGCCATCTAGACCAAGGCCAGCGGGGTCCAGCAGGCTCTGCTTGAATGGAAAGTGGGGTCTGCAATTGGCACAGCTGTCTCAGGACCTGCACGTCCACCAGGCCACTCTCGATCTTCTCTCAAACTCCTGTCACATTGGAGTAACAGGGTTCATGTTTCCTTCCTCCCACCCCAATCTGCATTCTATTAGCCTCTCCTTGCCTCAGCTTTCCCTTCTGTAAAGTGAACATACTGGCAGCAGCTCTCTCATACAGTTGTGTGAGGAGTAAATGAGTCAGAACATGTCAAGCCTAGTTTGGAGAAAGCACCCAATATTATTATTTTTTTTTATTCTTTTGTTGTTGTTGTTGTTTTATTACAATTATTATTATTCCAGGTGCCCTCTAGAAGCAGAGCCCACCCCAAATGCTGGATGGCTTGTCTGGGACACTGATGGCCTGCCCAGCTCTGACAGGACCCATCTATCCAGGGACTGGGTCCACCCAGTATCTGTAACAACTGCCCGGGCCACTCTTCCAAATAAATGGAGCCACCAGACAGGACTCTTCTGAGGCCATATGACCAATGCCCAAACGTGCCTTCTCCCCAACTGGACCTCAGGGGCTCAGGTCTGGCCTAAACTGACCCTAGAATTGCCACACATTTTTGACTAACAATACTACACTAATATTAGTAGCTAGCACTTTATGGTGTTTACATATCAGGACACATTAATTTATAACATTTAATCCTCACGAGGTTCTGTGAGAGAGGTTCTAATACTCTTTCACTGATAAGGAAACAGGCCCAAATGAGTAACTCACCAGAGCTCTCAAGCAGAAGCAGCAGGGATTCAAGCCCAGTGAGGCTTACTCTTGCCCACCATGCCATGCTACCTGTTACAGTACTGGCTTCCTTCCTCGGGGAGGAGGCACTGCCCTCAGCAAGGAAAATTCCCCCGTTCCTACCGCACTTGGGCTCACCTTCCTCCCTAACCCCAGCCCACAGAGATTCCCCCCAGACCACAAACAATCCATCCTGTTCAAAGTAAAGTGTAGTGGCCCCAGACTCCAAGCGAAGCACATAAACTGTTTGTCCTGCCTTTCCCTAGACCCCCTGGCTCTGTTGCTGAGTTCCACGAGAGAAAAATAAACGGGGCCTGTGTTCCCAAAACTCAAAATGTCCTCAGAGACCCATCCACCCTTCAAGTTAAGGCCCTGAGGGCTTTTAACAGGCAAAACTGTACCTGTTCATGACTGATGTGTGTAAATTCCACATGCCTTCCATTACAAAGGACACCTCCTTTCTGTCTGTATATATGTATGTGTGTTCATATATGTGTATATACGTTTGTGTGTGTCTATATGTATGTACATACATGCCTCATCTTTTGCATATAAATTTACATGCCCAAAATTTGGGTGAAAGTTACATTCTCGAAGGGTGTGTCTAAATAGTCATTTTATCAATCAGGGATTCTTTGCAAATTCTGAACTGGAGCTGCTTTCCTACAATGAGTCTCTGCTGCCCCCTGGTGGTGGAAACTCATTCTCCTGCTCTGCATTACTCTAAAGCATTCACTTGAGAATCTGGGAAGAACCATGAATTTCAGTATTACTAAGCCTTATATTTGAAGGCATTTCTTTCTCTCATTCATTCATTCAAATACTTGTATGGAGCATACTTTGCTTACAAGTTCTTCCAATTAGCTTTCTTCCTCCCAGTCTTTCCCTTCTTGGCCTCTCTGAAGGAATCTTTTCACTCAGCAGAAATCAGCTTTTGAATTTAACCCCTCCCTTCCTAGACCCCCCTTTTCCCATACAAGGTAAGTGCCCTGATAGATACCCCTGCAACTACAGAGGTCCCCCGGCCTATTTATTTGTCCTGTAGCTTACTGAACACTTTGCCTTTTCTAGACAATCTTCCATGACCATAGAAAAAGGTTTTAATTTGCTTTTCTGAGTTCCCTGCTTTCAGCAATTGCCACTTTCTTGGAAGGGAAAAAAGACAGATAAGACGCATATTCAACCAAAAGTCTCTATACCTGAGACCTGAAAGGAAGAAATCACCCCTTCTCCTTGCCCAGACTGGGAAACTGAAGAGAATAAGAGCCTGTGGCTAAGGATTTAAGAGAGCAATAATCTCGAAGCTCTCCCTGCACACAGCACAGATATAGGAGCCTACAATGGGCTCTAATATTCCTGCTAGGCCTCAAACGGCACGATTTGAAAGGAGGTGAAAAAATAAAAAGTACAATTATTTTGCTTAATAAAGTACAGACACCCCAAAGAAAAGTTCCTTATAGATAAGAAGCAGTTTAGAAAATAATTTGTTTCCTCCTAATGGATTTATTCTACGCTTCCTCTAAAATTACTATTAGTCCTCAGGAGAAGGGTACAGGAGTGTGGGGATGTTAGTATACAAGCTACTGGCTGAAAAATTCAGACGAATTCAAAAATCACACTGGTGAAGACATTGTAGAAGAGACAAAAGTTGGGGGGGCTTGAATCCACTCTATACTGTGCTTTGAGACAAGGTGCTGTGAAGTGCCTTCCCTGCCCCCCTCTTCTGAGGAACTTAATACATTGGTTCTCAAACCCTAGTGAGCCTCAGAATCACCCGAGGGCCTCTTAAAACATATCACTGAAAGAATATGTCTTTCTGGTGTCCAGGGGGTGGAATGTACGGGTTTGTATATATTATGTCCCCCAGAAAAAGCCATATTATTTAATGCATTCTTGTGGGGGCAGACATTAGTGTGCATTGGGTTGGAACCTACTGGTTCAGTGTCCATGAAGATGTGACCCACCCAACTGCAGGTGATAACTGTGGATAATTTCCATGGAGGTGTGGCTCCACCCATTCAGCGTGGGCCTTGTTTAGGTTACTGGAGCACTATATAAGCTCAGACAGAAGGAGCTCATAGCTAGCTGGAGCGGAGACAGACATTTTGAAGACAGCCGTTAGAAGCTGATGCAGACATTTTGGAGAAAGCCATTTTGACCTTGGAGCAAGCAGATGCCAGCCACGTGCCTTCTCAGCTAACAGAGGTTTTCTGGATGCCAATGGCCTTTCTCCAGTGAAGGTACCCTTTGTTGATGGACACTTCATGGCCTTAAGACTGTAACCTTGTAACCAAATAAATCCCCTTTTATAAAATCCAAAAACAAACAAACAGGCAAACAAAAAACACATTGCTAGGCTCCACCTTCAGAGTTTCTGATTCAATAGTCTGGGGTAGGGCCTGAGAATTTTCATTTTTAGCAAGTTTCCAGGTGACGCTGCTGCTGCCGCTGCTTTGGGGGCCACTCGCTAAGAACCACTGAATTAGCAGATCACCTGCCATCACTGAGGCACCTCCACCTTTTACACAGTAATTTTCAACCCAGTTTTTAAAGGCAGATATCAAATTACTTCATGACAAAGAATGATCCTATGTAATCCAAACTGAGGTATAAGAAACCATATGCTAAACACATATCTGCCTAGAATATCAGCTTCGTTTAAAGATTTGTGGAGGGAAAAAAGTTAAATAATTTAACTGGCAGTTCTGAAACATTACATTATTGTTATAATGCAGAAATATACTTTGCAATAGAATGCATAACTTAATGAACTTTTTTAAATAAAGCAGGAAATTTCAAAGAACTTATTTTTCAGGGGGCACCTTTCTTTTATTTCTATGCCTGGGACGCCGACAGCTTGCCCACCACGGTCCACATGAATATTGCTGCTGCCTGCCCTGCACTTTGAGCTACTTTTCCCAGCCTGGGGAGGGGGCAATGGGGAGTGAGGGATACACACTGTTATTCTCTCCCCTGTCAAGATTGCTTTATTTTGCTTTGGAGGGGAGAGAAGGTGATTAATGTTCCTTGAGAAACACTGTTTTAACTATTATCAATTACTAACACCTTATTGAATTAACTTAGTAAACATGTTCCATGAAGCCACCTCTGGGTTGAGAAAAAAAAGTTCTAAATGGGGAAAAGTGAGGAAAGAAAGACAAAGGTAGCTAGTGATGGAGCTGCAAACAAGGACACTGTTCAGAGAAGGCGGGCAGGGTCCTGGGCAGAAACAGGTACCCAGACGTGGAAACGTACTATTGCCTTCCAACATTTTATTCCACTCTTTTCCACGGTCTACAACTCTGCCCTATTTTCTCATCTAGGTCACCCTAAAACATACCGCAGGTTAAGGCTGAGCTTTTCATAAGCAACTTGTAAAAATAAAAGGAACATCCTCTTTGCCAATCAGAAGTTCCTTCTACTTTTTCAAATAATACTGTCTGAATCTAATTTTTTTTCTTTTCCGGGGACTTCCCTGTAGTGGATCCCACACACCCAAGCTCCTTGCTATCCCCCATTTATTAACCATGGTTGCCACAACAGACCAAGAATCAAAGACGGGCTTCCATGAGCTAAACTACCCAACAGACAGGTCAGTTTTATGTTCAAGGCTATTTCCTTTAAATATTTCATTTGCTATGTAAAAAAAATCAAGATAACTAACACCATAGAGTTCTTTAAACTGGTGGGTGTTGGTAGATTTTCAAAGGAGAGAACACCTGAATGAGAAGATTCAAGACCCTGTAAATGACCACAGCCACTAGGACAGAATGAATTTGCAAAACACAAAATCATCCCCAACAGCCTCTACCTGCTTGACGAACTCCGGGAACCCGAGGATGGGCCCGTTGTGGAAGACTGGGTAATAGAAGACGTAGGCCAACATCCAGGGAAAGGAGTAGGGTGCACACTCGGCAGGCAGCCGCTGCCAGCAGAACTCGAGGCTGAAGCTGATGTAGTACAAGCAGCGAACGGTCAGCGTGAACTGCAGCAAGTAGTACTCGTTTTCTGTCTGGTACCACCTTCTCTGAGAAGTCAAAAGGAAAGAACGGCACGTGAGCAGCAAGGAGGGACATCACCCAGTCCCACTGCAGGTGCAGATAAAGCCAGGCCACCTTTATCTGGGAAGCCCAGGGGGCCCTAGGAAGGAGAGCTCTCTCACAGGCAGAGCTGCTGGACTATAAAGAGAGTCAAAAACCAATGGACATCTCTCTCTAAGCACACTTGGCAGGTGAACTCATTACCCTCCCCCTTATGTGGGACATGACTCCCAGGGATGTAAATCTCCTTGGCAACATGGGACGTGACTCCCGGAGATGAGCCTGTGCCTACATCATGGGACTGAGAAAGCCTTCTGGACCAAAAGGGGAAAGAGAAATGAAGCAAAATAAAGTTTCAGTGGCTAAGAGATTTCAAACGGAGTCAAGAGGTCACTCTGGAGGTTATTCTTATGCATTATACAGATAAACTTTTTTAGTTTTTAGTGTATTAGGATAGAAGGAAATACCTGAAACTGTTGAACTGCAACCCAGTAGCCTTGATTCTTGAAGACAATCATCTAACTATATAGCTTACATGGTGTGACTGTGTGAATGTGAAAACCTTGTGGCTCATACTCAATGACCAGTGGGGCAAAGTATGTCTCTAAAAATAACCACCAGCTTAGCATTAGGCCTAATACAACAAAAAAAAGGTTTTCTAGGACATGCACCTATCAGATGTGCCAGTGGAAAACATGAAAATTAGTTACACCCAGTGAACACTCTGACAGCTCCTTCAACAATTCTGAAGACAAAGACGTTATAAATGTCACCTGGAATTTCTATCGTCAATGTGTTTTTCTTTTTGCCTTCCTGTTATTAATTTGTCTCCACATGTCATTGAGCACTATTTGTCAAATAAGGTTTAGAGACACATATTTAAAAGAAATAGTCTCTACCCTTAGTGTGTTTAGATCCTCATAAGGACATATATGTATAAAAATGTAATTGCAATGCAACATGAAACAAGAAATAAGTATGTACAAAGATATGCATGTAAGATGAGTAATAAAGACAAAAAACATATAAATAATAGGGAGGATAAGGGATACGGGATGTTTTAGGTGTTCTTTTATTTTTATTTTTTTATTCTGGAGTAATGAAAATGTTCTAAAATTGATTCTGGCAATGAATGCACAACTATTAATGTTGATACTGTGAGCCACCGATTGTATACTCTGGATGGATTATATGGTATGTGACTATATCTCAATAAAATTGCATTTTTTAAATGCATGTAAAAAAGACTAGAAAGAAATGTGATAAAATGTTAATACTGGGAGAGTAAAATTATGGATCATTTAATAATTTTTATATTTCTCTGTATTTTCTATATTATCTGTAATAAGAATGTATTGCTTCAATAATGAGAAAAACAGCTTATAGAAATATATAGGATAGAGGAAGGAGTAATTAATTCAGTCCATGTAGGCCTTTTCGGGTTTTACAAAGAAAAACTAACCACTGAGCAGGGTTTCAACTCCATGTTCAGTAGTTCACCAGTCACCAAGGGGAAAGAGCATGTTCAAATCAAAAGAATTGCATGTGCAAAAGCCTGGAAACCCAAAGCAACTAGTTTCTAGTTACTTGTTCCCCTTCCGCAAAATTTTCAATCCACCAATCTGCGTAACAAGGAGAATATCTATTCACCACCAAAATCCATAACTGATGCTTATTATCCCCAAAGAATTCTGTTTTGTGCAGTTGCCATTTGCCAAAAAAGTTAGGAATAAATGCATTTTTATTTTTATTGCAGATTCATTTTTAAGCACACTAGTGAGATCTTATTTAAACGGTTGTCTACTTAATCATTCTGGGAAGTCTGGAAGTATCTTTAAGTTAGGTTGCTAACCTCATGCCCCAGTCCACTGGTGAAGATGCAGAAAATGTCAGATGGCAGAACAGCAGCAAAAATACTTGAATTTCCCAAATGCTACTTTTTTAACAAATTCATTTAACACGTTATTTTATTTGGTCCCCAGAACAACTCCATGAGGAAGATACAGCAGCTCTTATGCCCATTTTCCAAATGATGAAATTGAGACTCAGAACAAATTAATCTGACTCAAAGAACCTCCTCAGAGGTGAAGTGACTGCCTTCCATTTTAAGAGCAGAAAGAGGCAGTGAGTAGAAGAGACTAGAAACCCCATCATCTCCTGGCTCCCGGCCAGGCTCTTTCCTGTTGCTCTGCTGACCCAGGGCTCACCGGTTCTAAGTGCCATCACTTAATAAATAAATGAATGAACCAACCAATAAACAAAAATGAAGACATAACAGGAGTTCCAGTTTCACATGATGGAAGAAACAATATCAAAAACTTGACAGGATTTTCTGTACAAGGAATGTTTCCAAGGTGAAGGTAAGAAATAAAACAGCGCTGCATCCACAGAGAAATAGATCTGTTAGCACATATGCCATTCAGAGAGCTGAAGGCCCTCACCACCTGGGAAACAGAAGCCATAGCACCTTGGTGACTGGCTCATGTGGAGCTTTGTGAGACATGGCACACACCTGTCCCTTCCTCTAAGCCCTCCGTCCCCGGCTGCATGTTCACTCCAGTGGCATCTGCAGAGCGCTGGCCTGAATGGAGTCCTGTACTCAGGCACATGGAAACACTGCCCTTATCCTCGAAGAGTTTATACTCTCTAATTGGCAAGACCAGATGCACAGATTACTTAATCATGGCAAGCAGTAGTATTCCATGTCGCATCATGTAAAATGAATGTGAGAAATCCACAGCTAGCACAGAGCCCAGCACCAAGGAAGCAATCAATAACTGTTGATTTCTTCTGAGGACTCACAGAAAGGGAAGACAACCAAGCTGGGAGTTGTAGAACGGTTTTATAGAGACATAAATGGCATTACAGACCCAGGTCTAAGTTGCACTTCGAAGGAGTCAGGAGAAGCAGCTGGGGCTGGGCAGAGGGGTACAGGAGGCTGTGGGGTTCAGAGAGATGGGAAACAGATGTATACAGGGGAAAGGTAAGCAGATCAGCCAGCCTCAAAGAACAGCTCCTGCCGTCCCACTCAGTCAGTGTCTGGGGACCAGGCTATGGAAGACGGGGGTAGAGACAGTAGACAGCCATGGTCCTGCCCTGGGCACATGGCCCCGAGGTTTTCAGAGCTGTGGGTCTCTCCGGCTATCTGCTCTCAAAGCTGACAGACCCTGACGCTGAAGATGATCAGAGAACCAGGAAACAGTGCAGGAATCAGCTCAGCAATGCACAGCAACTCCTAACTCAGCATCCGAACTCCCCACCACCCAGCATCACCTGGTCCAAAGCTGCCGACAACTCACAAGATAAAAAGAAAAAAAAAAGCACTGTTATTATAACTAAGGAAAAAATAAAACTAAGAAAGTAAACTCTGACAACAGAAAAAATCTGCATTGCAGGTTACCAGGGGTGGAGATAGGAACAATGAGGAGTTAACACTTAATGAGTCCAGAGCTTCTGTCCAGAGAATGAAAAAGTTTTGGTAATAGATGGTGGTAATGGTGGGAAGAACATTGCGAGTGCAATTAATATCACTGAGTCATATACTTGAAAGTGGTTAAAATGGGAAATTTTACATTGTCTGTATGTTACCACAATAAAAATTTAAATATATATACATGTGCATGTTGGCGGGGGTCGGGGGGGGGTGATGAGGAAAAATCTACTATCTAACAAAAGCCATGCAGAAGTGGGATTTGGGTCCAGTGTTCTCCTCCATGAGCACAAACAATGAACCTATAGCTGTGAGCATCAGGTGAGAGGAGGACTATCAGGGTTCCCTATAAATTACAGAGCACGCTACAGATTAATTTTATGAAAGACCTAAGGGACCATTACTTTCTTTTCCCTTTTCCCTGGTCCTCTGTTCCTGTGATATCTGGCACCATCCATGCCTGCCCACCCTGAAAGAAAAGGTATAGGCATCAGCCCTGCGCAACCTTCCAAGGACGTGGTCATATACAAAAGACAAGACGGCAGGATTGAAGACCAGGGTTCACATGCATTCATCCCACAGGGCCACTAGGGGGAGCCCCATGAAGGTCCCTCAACTGACTTGTGGGAAAGGCAAGTACATGTCTGGAGCCATCTACCGGAATCAGGCACTGAAGGAGAGACCGTCTCCTTCCCAACAGTAAGACAGAGAAACTTACCTTGACTTCCTCCACACCTTGCAGCCTCAGTGTGGAGAGGAGAAGGAGAGAACAGAGCCACGACAGTAACAGCGACCGGAACTGGGCCACGCAGAAGGAGATGACGGTGTGAAGGAAAACCATGGCCACGCCTGGAGCCCCCAGCACACACCAGCAGGCCCACATTCCATAGGTCGTGAGAATCCAGGGTCTGTGCTGCAGGCAGGGAGGGACCCAGAGAGAGACACACAGAGGCAGAAAGGGAGGGAAGAGAGAAAGGTGAGTTCATGGGCATTGCTATCATATGCTCTCCATATAAAAGGGTAACATTTAGTGGCCCATAAACCAACCCCCAGTCTCACCACCCTGGGTATTGAGTGCAGCACAGACAAACAGGACTCAAAGGGATTTTCCACATTAATCCCTGAGCAATAGCTGGCTTTCCCCAGATCCCCAGAATTCTATCAGGTCTGCCCAGAAGCAAGCAGTCACTCTCCTGCCTTTAGCCCCCCCACACACACACCCAAAACCACTGGGTACCCCAACCATAAGATACTCGGCTAACTTTTCAACAGACACTAGGGGAGCCAGAAGACAGCTGGAAACTGCCAACCTGGAACATAGACCCTGCATGTACCATCCTTCAAAAGTGAATGTAGAGAGGAGAATATGGCAGCATAGAGAGGAGTGGAAGCTAAGTAGTCCCCCTGGAACAACTACAAAAAACCAGAAACAACTAGTAAATAATCCAGAATAACTGCGGGGGGGACAAACGAGACCATCCACTCATCATATACCATTCTGAACTGGGAGGAATGCCCAAGATCACAGCATAAAATCTGTAAGTAAAACCTGCGGATCCAAGTCGTGAGACCCCCTCCCCCATAGCCCAAGCTGCAAAGCCTCGTGGTGCCAGAGAGAAGCTCTCTCCCAACAAGCGAATATAGCTCAGCTGAGCTCCAACTGGGGTTTTAAGTAGTGAGTGTGAACTGCTCACTACAGGTGCGCATCCCCAAAAATCAGAGGCTTTGGGTGACAACAGATCTTGGAGAGCCAGAGGGTCGCCTTGGACTGGGTCTGAAGGGGACTATCTGTTTCTTTTTCAGCTCGGTGGAGACAGTCCCAGTCATTTTAACTTTCCAGGGCTGTGACTCGGGGAAGGGTGGAGACAGCACAAGCAGAGAGAGAGAGAGACCATTGAAATGCTAATGACCTCCACCTGGGGGGTCTGTCTTCTCTAGGAGGAAAGGGGTGGGGCCCTTTCCATTCAGAACCAGACCCCAGAGCCTGGGGAACATGGCCACACCTCCTCACACCAGTCAAGAATTATAGGCTAACAGGCATCACCTGCTGGGCAGAAAAGCACAGTGACCTGAGGCATCACAGGGTGGAGCAATTTTCTAAGACACACCTGCAGGGAAACCAGATACTGAATATTTCTTCCCCCTGGGACCTGAGCCTGTTCTGGTCTGGGAAAACCTGATTTGGATAACCAAGGAAACCATGCCTAGACAACAGAAAATTACAACCTACACTAAGAAAAACAAAGTTATGGCCCTGTCAAAGGAACAAACGTACACTTCAACTGAGATACAGGAATTTAAACAACTAATGCTAAATCAATTCAAAAAGTTTAGAGAAGATATTGCAAAAGAGATAGAGGCTGTAAAGGAATCACTGGGCATATATACGGCAGAAATCAAAAGTTCAAAAAAACTAGTAGAATCTATGGAAATGAAAGGCACAACACAAGAGATGAAAGACACAATGGAAACATACAACAGCAGATCTCAAGAGGCAGAAGAAAACACTCAGGAACTGGAGAACAAAACACCTGAAAGCCTACACGCAAAGGAGCAGATGGAGAAAAGAATGAAAAAATATGAGCAACGTCTCTGGGAACTCAAGGATGAAACAAAGTACAATAATGTACATATCATTGGTGTCCCAGAAGGAGAAGAGAAGGGAAAGGGGGCAGAAGCAATAATAGAGGAAATAATTAATGAGAATTTCCCATCTCTTATGAAAGACATAAAATTACAGATCCAAGAAGCGCAGCGTACTCCAAACAGAAGAGAGATGAATAGGCCTACGCCAAGACACTTAATAATCAGATTATCAAATGTCAAAGACAAACAGAGAATCCTGAAAGCAGCAAGAGAAAAGCGATCCATTGCATACAAAGGAAGCTTAATAAGACTATGTGCGGATCTCTCAGCAGAAACCATGGAGGCAAGAAGGAAGTGGTGTGATATATTTAAGATACTGAAAGAGAAAAACTGCCAACCAAGAATCCTTCAAATATGAGGGAGAGCTCAAAATATTTTCTGACAAACAGACAATGAGAGACTTTGTGAACAAGACACCTGCCATACAGGAAATACTAAAGGGAGCACTACAGGGTGATAGAAGACAGGAGTGTGTGGTTTGGAACACAATTTTGGGAGATGGTAGCACAGCAATGTAAGTACACTGAACAAAGGTAACTATGAATACAGTTGAGAGAGGAAGGTGGGGAGCATGTGAGACAAGAAAGGAGGAAAGATAAAGACTGGGACTTTGTAACTTGGTGAAATCTAGAGTATTCAACAATTGTGATAAAATGTACAAACATGTTCTTTTACGAGGGAGAACAAGCAAATGTCAACCTTGCAAGGTGTTAAAAATGGGGAGGCACTGGGGGAGGGATGCAATCAGCATAAACTAGAGACTGTAACTAATAGAATCATTGTATTATGCTTCCTTTAATGTAACAAAGGTGATATACCAAGGTAAATGCAGATAAGAGGGGGGGATAGGGGAGGCATGTTAGACACTTGACATTGGTGGTATTGTCTGATTCTTCATTCTACTTTGATTTAAGGTTATTTTTCCTTTTGCTGCTTCCTAGCTGTCATTTTTTTTTCCTCTTTCTTTTGCCTCTCTACCTTCTTTGATTCTCCCTCCTGCCTTGTGGAAGAAATGTAGATGCTCTTATATAGATAGTGGTGAAGGTGGTGAACACATAAATGTATGACCATGCAGAGAACCATCGATTATTTACTTGGGATGGAATGTGTGGTGAGTGAACAAAACCATGTTAAAAAAAAAAAATGGGTTGATGACAAAACCTCGAGGGCAATATACTGAGTGAAATAAGCCAGACACATAAGGACAATTATTGCAGGGTCTCACTGATAGGAACTAATTATAATATGTAAACTCATACACATGAAATATAAGGTACCAAGATATAGGACGAGGCTTAAGAATGGGGAGCAGTTGCTTAGTATGAGCAGAATGTTCAACTAGGATGAACTTAAATGTTTGGAAATGAACAAGGGTGTTGGTAACAAGATGTGAGAATAACTAACAGTGCCGAATGGTGTGTGAATGAGGTGGAAAGGGGAAGCTCAGAGTCATATATGTCACCAGAAGGAAAGTTGGAGGTCAAAAGATGGGAATGTATAAAACTGAATCCTATGGTGGGCAATGTCCATGATCAACTGTACAAATACTAGAAATCGCTTCCATGAACCAGAAAAATGTATGACAATACAATTAGAAGTTAGTAATAGAGAGGCATATAGGGAAGAAATATATACCTATTGCAAACTATATACTACAGTTATCAGTATTTCAAGATTTTTCCATAAACAGTAACAAATGTACTATATCAATACTACGAGTCAACAATTGAGGGGGGTTGGTTAGGGATAGGGGAGGATTAGAGTTTCCTTTTTTTCTTTTTTCATCTTTCACTTTATTTCTTGTCTGGAGTAATGAAAAGTTTCTAAAAATTGAAGAAAAATTAAGTGTGATGGATGCACAGCTGTATGAGGGTACCCAGGGGCAAGTGATTGTACACTTTGGATCTTTGGATAATTGTATGGTATCTGAACAATCTCAATAAAAATGAAAAAAAAGAAAAAAAGAAAAAAAGTGAATGTGATCCCAGCAGGGCCTCCAAAAAGTATCGGTGCACATTAGCAGGGAGTCTCATTGCGAAAACTGAGTCATCCAAACTACAAAAGGCCTTCTAAAGTCTAAGCCAGATATCTAAAATTAATTATCTAATTACATTTTAATTTTATTAGCATATTGTTTACAGTTAATTTGTGTTGCAGAAAAATTGCTTCTTACCTGCTTTATGTGACAGTGAGGGCCTTTGAATAGTCAGTCTGATTGATATATTTATTCCAATCTTGGGAGAATCAGAGTATAGTTTTCTATTTAATCAAGTTTTATAACTATTGACATTATAAAGTCTTTGCTTTATGATATACACTTGGTCATATCTGGCTGATAAAAGATTATGAAAAAATACAATAATGTTTCAACACTGTTTGACAGGCAACAACATAGTGGTTTAACTACTCAAGCTTTGAAGTACAGCTGCCCAATTCAAATCCTAGTGTCCCCATTAAGTAACTGTGTGACCCTGGCCAAGTTTTTTAATCTCTCTGTACCTCTGTTTGTTCACATATGAGGATAACAACAGTGTCTACTTCATGAGGTTATTGCGGAGATTAAATAAGTTAATGTAAGTAAATGCTCAGAACAGTGTCCACATACATAGTAAGGACTCTACAAGTACCAGTTGTTATTCCTATAGAGAAATATGATGTGTCTTACAGGTGTGCATTAAAAATGTAGTTTCCAAAAATAAGCTGAGGTGAAAAGTGGGGACTTCCTGAAATTAGGATTTTCTGTGAATACAAAGATTTCTTTCAGGGAAAGACAGGTGTGGAGTGTAAATTGTAAATCCCATCCTTAGATGCTAACTCTTCCAAAATACAGTCTAAGTGCTATTCTGTCCCAAACCTGTATTTCACGCCAAGCAGAACATTTTAAATGCCAGATTGGTCAGCCATTTTTAAGTTCCAAGAGAATCAGAGAAATCTACAGTTCATTTTTACTATTTTTCCATCCTCTACCCACAAAAAGCAACCATATAAATTCACCTCAAATTTTCCCCAAAACATTCACCTCAGAGTAGAGTTCAATCACAAGGAACAAAATTGCCAAAACTATTTTAAAAGGTAGTTTTAATGAATAATTTTTAAAAAAAGAAGTTATTTTTCAGCATGACCTACATACATTTACCACTATGAATTCTTTTCCATGCACACATGGTGACACACACATACACAGCAATATTTTTATTAAGTGCTATTTGATCCATTTGGAAAAAGCCTGTTTGCTGGTATTCATTTGGGAATTTACCAGACTGAAACTGCTTCAACTTGGAAAAGGATGAAAGAACCTTTAGGAATTACTTAATGGGGCTGTGCAAACCCCATCTGCTTGAGAGAGTCTGTGATGAATTTAACAGTCCTCTCAAAAGCTACCTTGGGTGCAAATTTGTCCCATATCCTCATCCTCCACTGTCTACCTCCTGCCAAACACCACCAGTTCAGACAGACAACGTGTAACATTGTTCTCTCCAAGACATCACAGGAAATGCTCTCACATTAACCTCATGTTCTTTACTAACCCCAATATTATTTACCCAATGGGTAAAATAATTCTACTGAGAACACTAACAGAGGGCAGGTGATGAAAAGGAAAATATGTGGCAACACAAAAAGAATCGGCTATACAAACTTGTACAAATTAGATTTCCCCCTCTAAAATGATTTTCATACCTCATCTATAAAAATGTAATTGGAGAGAAAAAACAGTGTAGCAGCCAATGCCATTCCCTCTACTATGGGGAAGTACAGGGAATCCTCGTTTTTAATTGCTCCTCCTTTAATGATCAGCAATAGGAAATACACCCGAGAAAATTCAGCTGAAATGGTGGGTCTGGATGTAGAAAGAAGAACCTTCTTCAAAAATGAGGTGAACTAATGCACAGGCACTCAAGAACTCTGCACAGCTACATGAAGTGTTAAAAATCACCCTGACCATCTTGCCAAACAAGTGTCTGCTCACAAGGCCAACAGGATGAACGAGCCGAGGAGGGACAGTGTCCCTCCCTGTGGGGACAGTGACCGACGAGCTGCCGAGAGCAAGCTGGGGTGTATGTGCTGTCTGCCAGCACAATGAAGGAAGCGCTGTGCTGGTCACCCAGGAAGGTGGCAGACTGGCTGCTGGAGAATGCCGTGCCAGAACACTGTGGGCCTCTGGAACACTTCACAGGCCGAGACTTGATCAGCCTAACCCAAGAGGATTTCAAAAAGCCCCTCTTGTGCCGAGTCTCCTCTGACAATGGGCTGCGACTCTCGGACATGACAGAGACCCTGAAAACAGAGCACCACATGTAAGCACACAAGAACAGCCACTCCAACGGGCACCTCTGCATTGGCACAAACACCCACGCCCCTAACAGCACTTCAACACCAAGATCAAACCCAACGGGAAGCCAAATGGGTAGAGGAAGAAGATGATAAAGATCCCCGTGTGAGAACCGCAGCGCTCCCAGTACCCCATGGAGAGGAGCAAGATTTTTCTGACCTTTCCTCGTGCACTTTCCTGTTTTGTTCTCACCACAGTGACGATCTCGGTCATCCATGAACAAGCACCTCCTAAGGAGGTGCAGCCTCCACTACAAGACACGTTTTTTTTTACCGTTTTAACCAGGTGCAGTGGGCCTTTTCTATTTGCGAAATTAACGGCATGATCATAATTCCCTGGGCACCCATCCAAGTTGCCGCCCGTGGGAATGGACTGTTCCCTTTCTAGTGCGGTCTCCCATAGTATAGATGTGCTATGGTTTGTTCAACCATTTACCTTTTGAAGGACATCCGGGCTGTTTCCAGTTTCAGGCTATTATGAATAAAACTGATACGAACATTTGTGTCCAGGTTTTTATGTAAAAATAAGTTTTCATTTCTCTGGGATAAATGCCAAAAGTGCAACTGCTGGGTTGAATAGGCTGTATGGTAATTACATGTTAAGTTTTTTTTAAGAAACCTCCAGACTGTTTTCCTGAGTGGCTGCACCATGTTACATTCCTACCAGCAATGTATGAGTGATCCCGTTTATCTGCATCCTTGCCAGTATTTGGTGTTGTCACTCTGCTTTACTATTAAACCATTCTGCTAGTGTGCAGTCATAATTCACTGCAGTTTTAATTTGCTTCCCTTTTAAAGAGTATCAGAGTGTAAGCACCCTGAAGCTTGAGAATAAGAAGGGTTGAAAGAATTCTTCTGGAGTACATGATGTCAGCTCAGCCACTATGTGGTGGTTTGGAGCTGTATGTACCCCACAGAAACATATGCTTAAATCCAATCCATTCCTATGGGTGTGGACCCATTGTAAATAGGACCTTTTGATGAGGCTACTTCAGTTAAGGTGTAACTACCTCATTCAGAATGGGACTTAATCCTACTACTGGAGTCCTTTATAAATGGAATGTGTGTGTGTGTGTGTATTATATATATATATATATAGAGAGAGAGAGGGGGGGGGGATTGAGAGAGAGAGAGAGAGAGAGAGAGAGAGAGAGAGGGAGAGAGAGGGAGAGGGAGAGAGAGGGAGAGAGAGAGAGAGAATGGAAGTCACGGAAGCAAGCTGAAATCAATGAAACCTGGAAGAGAAAGCGAAGACCAGCAGACGCCACCATGTGCCTTGCCACCGGCAGAGGAGCCAAGGATCGCCAGCAGCTGATCTTCAGGAAGAAAGCATCACCCTGATGATGCCTTGGTTTGGGCATTTTTCTCAGCCTCAAAACTGTAAGCTAATTAGTTCCCATTGTTTACACCAACCCCTTTCATGGTATCTGCTTTAAGCAGCCTAGGAAACTAAAACACCTCCTTAACTCTCCTTATTCCAGGCTTCAGTTTCTAGTAGAAAAAGGGAAGGCAGGAGAAGAGGGAAAGTTTCTCAAAGTCTAATAAACAACAAGAAAGAAACTAGGCTCTGTTTTTGTAGGAGTTGAGATCAAGTTAGACTGCGAATGCTTACAGCCTTTCTGATGTGATGCAGAGTCCACTGCCCCCAGACTGAGTTAGGTGTCCTTGCCGTCTGCCCCAACTTTGCTCCCTGGGTTTACCACATTGAAACACTTCTCAAAATGGGGCATAATTGTCTCCTTTGATAGCCTCTCCTAGCAGACTAAAATCCTATATTGTTCATATTATAAATAAGTCCAGAATCCAGCACAGTACCTAGCATATAGCAAGTGTTTAATAAATGCTACATGGAAGAATGAATAGTTGGAATAATCACATGGGTAGATAGATGGATGGATGCATGTGTTTCCTCAAGACTTGGTATTTTAGCTGGTAATTATGATGAGGAAGTAACAAGACCCTGAATCTACTAACAGAGGAGGAAATGCCCAAAAGGACATTACTGGGACAACTAAAAAGTTGGAATATAGACTGTATGCTTCATATCAATGTTGAATTTCTTGAACTTGATAACTGTATTTAAGGTGGTTACATAAGTGAATAATCCTGTTCTTAGGAAATGTACATAGAAGTATTAAGTGTCCAAGAAGCATGATGTATGCAACCTATGCTCAAATATTTAGTAAATAGATTATAGCTAAATGATAGATAGATAGACAGATGGATACATAGATAGATAGCAAGCAATGAAATGATTTAACAAATGCAGCAAAATAGTAAAGTTGGTTAATCCAGGTAGGAGGTATATTTGCATTCTCTATGTTGGTTTTGTTTTATTTTTGCAACTGTCCTGAAATTTTAAATTATTTCAAAATAAAAAATTTTTTTAAAGTAACAAGAAATTAGCACCAAAATTTAGGGCCTTTATTGTCCACCAATGTGAAAAAAACTAGTGTTTTTCAAAGTCTCTACTTGTCCCGTTTACCTCCTTATAAACAAAGGCTGCTTTGCCAATGTGGATGGAACAGAAGGGAGGCATTTCTTATCTTCTCGCCTACTGCCTGTTTTCTACCCGTAGTGGTCTCTTATGACTCTACTTGTGGTTGGGTGAAACCTCGAATATCTAACAGTTGATATGACACAGGCACCAACCTGGGAAAGCAGACATCTGTGATAGAACCTACTGACAATCACCCCAGTGGAGCTTCCTGGAAGACTAACCAATTATACTGGCAGATTTCCAAAGCTGAAGTCAGCACTCTTGAGAAAGACTATGCCCTTGCTCTGCTTTATTTTGCAAATCTATATTCCTCAAACCTCCTTCATGGGGGGGTCACTACCCAAGCAAGGGAAGACCTGACTGGCAATGCCCCTTTCTAACGCCATCTCTGCTTCTGATCTACTTCAGCCTTTTCTGTGCTCTGGGTGCTAAGTGGTAGTAGGATATGCCTGAGTAGCATCCTCATTAGCTCACCTCTGTAGGCAGGAGTGGAAGTGTAAAGCCTTGGTGACAACTGTTGGCAACGTGTCAGACTCTACTGTGTATTAATTCATTTTTGTACCTCTGCCCAGAAATCTCTTAGTGGGGGCATTGTTTGAGAAATAAAGTAAGTAAAACAATAATTCTTACAAAAGGCATAATTTATTACATACTAGATAATCAATTGCAGCTGCTACTGGGGAATATATATTTACACATACATACACATGCATATCTCCAAACAAACAGGAAAAACAAAACACCACGAAGTACAACAACTGCATTCTAGCCTGCTTCCCCTGGGAGGAAAGGCCAATGAGCCAGTACAAAGGAAATTTCAATCCTCTTAGAGATGACAGATTGAGGTGGAAGAGCCTGGTTCCAAGAAAACCATTAGTACATGAGATTCCCATTAGGTACATAGAGAGTTTTCAGAGAAAGCTTTTGTCTGTGGATTCAATAAATGCTGGAAGGTAGTGTCTGCTCACCACAGCCTTCCAGAGGGTATTTTACTCAACTTGGCCAATACCCTGGGACCACATTTTTCAGCCCTATACATATCCTGTGACTGATGCAATCAGCCAGTCAGGGCCTGGTGTAAATGATGTGGGTTCTCCCAGCCAGATGTACAATGAAAACTCGACTCTTTGGGTAGCAAAAGCACCTAGTCTCAGCAGCCCACCCCAAGCCAACCTTCTCAAAAAGTTCACAGAGGGGTATTTTTAGTTTTGAGGGCAGAGAACACAAGGTCTCAGGTGGTGGTGAGGCCACAGAGTGTTCAAAAAAGGAGGCAATGGTCTGACTTGCCCATCACACAATCCAATCACAACAAACCGACAGCCAAAGCTCAGAGCCATTACTCAGCTTCTCCTCCCAGGACACTGGTTCCTGATACCGTCTCGCCAAAACCCCGAAAGAGCCCTACCCAGAGAGAGGCACTTAACCTCAGCCAAGGAGCTCAGTGGAAAGTTTTACCATTGGTCAGTCAACTGAACTGCATGGTGCACTCAAAAAAAAAAAAAAAAAAAAAAAAAAAAAAAAAAAAAAAAAAATCACGCTTTTGAAAATAAGCTGACTTTTTCTGGGAGGAGGCAGGACAAGCAAAGCAAGAAATGCAATTGGATATTAGATGGAGATGGGAAGAATCCTTCAGGGTTTAGGAGTCGTTCCAGCAAGAGTTGCTAAAGCCTGTCTGTCCACACCATTTATGATGCCTCAGAGAATACACAGACAACTACCAAAAAAAAAAAAAAAAAAAAAAAAGACAAAAGCCCAAATCTTCCACCCTGAATAACTACCAAAAGCATCCACCCAAATTAAGGTCCTCTCCATGAAAGCATGACGCTAATGAGGCCAAAGTTGGGGTTCATACTTATAAGGGCCAAGCAAATTCAGACAAAGAAAGCACTGTGCCCCAGTCTCACCCACACCCTGCCCACCAGCTGTCTCACAAATCAAACTTGTGGTCACAAAGGGGATGAAAGAGACACACACCCAGAGATGACTCAGTGCAAACTCCACTTCATCCCAAGAAAACTGCAAACACCTCCTACTGACATGCTCTGCAGATGAAAGAACAAGTCCACCTGTCCTCACATCACGCCTTTCAAGCTGCAGTGCAAAAGCCACCCAGAAGGACTCCTCTGAGACCTTCCCTAGCACACCAGGCAGACTTTGCCCAGTCCTTCTCCCAGGCTCTCACTGCAGCCTGCCCAGTCCACCACCACATCAAGATCTGGGGTCTCACTCAACTGTAATTCTCCAAGGGATGAAACTGTGTCTCTCCATCTTTCCCCTCCAGGACCCAGCACAATAGGGTCCACGTTGAAACAGATTCAGAGAAAGACAATCATGAGAAGAGTTTGGCATGGCTGAACATTCACAGACTCTGCCCTTGGGGATTGTGGAATCTCAAGGTAGTTGCCCCTTTTTTGAACATCATAGAAGGAACTGCTCCCAAGAGTACACACAGACCACAAGCACAGCACACAGCAAACACCGACAGCAGCAGCCACCTTTATTTGGCTGTCATCCGACGCAAGCACGACCTTGAGAAACCCTGCTCATCAGACCCTCACCACACCCCGAGAAGTAGGTGATATCATCCCTATGGCACAAATGAGGAAATAGGCTCAAAGGTATTTAAAAAAAAAGAAACTTGCTTAAAGTTACACAGCTTGAAAGTGGCAAAGCCGGGATTCATTCTCTCAACCACTCTGCAATACCACCTCCTAAGACCAAGAGACTTAACTCAAAGTTACAAGCATATTAAATAGAACCTCTATATCCTAACACAGATAAAATTTCCAGTGGTGGTAGGTACAAAATAAGAGCTGAAAAGGGAGAAAGTCTGGAAAGAGGAAGGAGCACCCAGTCAAGAACAGGGCTAAATCCCTTAAATAGTCTTGGCAATTAGCAAAGTATGTATTTTCAGAATTACAGTGGACAGAGGAGCTATACAAAAAACTGGAAATGGGTCATACTCTACAACAGGGTTTCTTAACCTTGGCCCTGATGACGTTTTGGGTAGATAATTCTTTGTCTGGGGGCTATCCTGTGCCTTGTGACCATACCCAATAGATGTCAGCATCACCCCTTTCCCCCAGTTGTGACAACCAGAATGATGCCAGACGATGCTAAATGTCCCCTGGGTGTCAAAGTCACACCAGTGAGAACCTCTGCTCTACAAAGTCAGGCCATATTGTAGGGAAAAGAAAAAAACAGAAAAAAGGCTAATGTTTATGTTAAGTTGTTTCAGGTTATAGAATATGTGTATATTAATATTTAAAACTATACCTTAACTAATGCAGTTTTTAAGCTCTTAGCATAGATTTCTTAGATTTGAAATCTTAAGACATCTTTATAAATGCTATTTACTAATGAAGAAAAAAAGATTTTTTTACAAAGCTAAAGGATATATTAATTCAACAGGAAAATCCATTCTTTTTTAACCCTGAACAGCTTATTTATAATTTTAGACAAGCCTACATTATGTAGCAAGTATTTATTTCATTGATAAGTAAAAACAATAAAAACTTGCCACATTTTAAAAAAATTTCATTGTGGGCCTGCCTGCCCTGATGAAGGTGAGGGATTGAGACACAGAAGCATTGAACCACCAGCAAGAAATGGCAGAAACATCTTTCTCAAAGCTCTAGGAAACAGTTAAAGAACTGCAGTAACAGAGTGAGAACTGCATGAAGAAAAATGCAACTTAAAAACGACAGGACATCATGGCACCCTGGCCGATGTGTTCCCAGTGTGGGTTCCTGGTACTGCTTCCAGAAGGAGCAGACTCACCCTCATGAACATACTGGGAGCCTTTATGTCCAAGCCAATCTGTCTGTGGAACCTGAGAATGAACCAGGACACTTGTCACAGGCTAACCATCCCTGAACTTGCCCTGCATGTAGAGGGTAGCTGACAGAGCTCTCCTACAGAACGCTGAACAGTGAAACAACAAGTGCCCGAGGCAAAGGTTTGCTGGCTGTGGAACATAACAGTGCAGTGCCTGGGACCCTGAGTAAACACTGTTTCCTAAGGCAGCGCGGACATTCAGACCCATGTAAACAGAATTCCTAGTGCTATGCAGGCATGCCCAGACAACATGCACGTGCAGAAGGACAGGGAGGACCTTATGCTTTGCCTCATACTATTTTCTAAAGCCTTATATGGCTATGCTCGGAAGGAGCACACTCCCACAGGTCAATCTACAAAGACTGTAAGGTGCTTTCTTTTTCTCCTTTTTTGTTGTTAGCTCCTGGCATTCAAGGAAATTTCTATCATAATACTAGCTGGATATAAACTTAAGGAACAGATGTCTCTGAGTCTAAATTCCAGTGACAGATTAAAATATCAAAATGTCCACATTTCAACAGAGATTATAAAACATACAAAGAAACAGGAAGTGATGGCCCAGGAGGGGATTAAAACATTAGAAACCATCAATGCAGAGGACCACACCTGGACATGCTAGACAAAGACCTTAAAAAAAATGGTTCTAAATATGCTCCAGGAGCTAAAGGAAATCATGGACAAAGAATAAATGACATTAGGAAAACATTAGATGCACATAAAGAGAACATCAATAAAGAAATACAAATTATGAAAAGGAACCAAACAGAGCTTAAAGACCACAGCAACAGAAATTTTAAATTCCCTAGAGGGGTTTAACAGCAGATTGGAGTTGGCAGAAGAAAGCATCAGTAAACTCAAAGGTAAGACAATTGAAATGAATATACACATTCAAGAAACTCAACAAACTCAAGCCACGACGTACTATAAACAATCTGTGAAATGCCAATGATAAAGAGAGAATTCTGAAAGCTGCAAGAGAGAAGAAACATGTCACGTACAAAGGAGCTTCAATAAGAGTAAGTGCCAATTGCTCATTAGAAACTACGGAGGCAAGTTCCACAGTTTTGGTTGACACATTTAAAGTGCTGAAAGAAAACAATTTCCAACTAAGAATTCTATATCTAGCAAAACTGTCTTTCAAAAATGGGGGAGGGATTAAGACATTCCCAGATAAACAAAAGCTGTGGGACTCGGCCACCCCTAGACCAGCCCTACAAGTGATGCTAAAGGGAGTTCTGCAGCTTGAAAGGCAAAGATACTAGACAATTGACTTCAGCCACATGAAGAAATAAAGATCTTCGTTAAAAGTAACAACATGGGTAAATATAAATACCAGAACTATTGTATTTTTATATGAACTCCACTTTTACTTCCTATAGGCTCTAAAAGGCAAATGCATTAAATGTAATGAAAAATCAATGGTTTGGGATTCAAAATGTAGAAACATGTAAGTTGTGTTAAGAACTACAGAAAAGTGGGGGGACAGCGGTGTATAGGACAATAGTTTGTGTGTGCTATTGAAGGTAACTTGGTATCAAACCAAACAAGATCGTTACAGACTTAGGAAGTTACATGTAAGCCCCATGGTAACCACAAAGAAAATATCAGAGAATATGCAAACTCACAGAGACTGGAAGGAAAGTACAGGTCACCAGAGGCAGATGGCAGGCAGAATAGAGAGATAATACATAATGGGTATAGGGTTACTGTTTGAGATGATGGGAACGTTCTAGTATTGGATGGTGGTGAAGTTACTGCAGCACTGTGGATGCAAATAATTCCAGGGGATGGTGTTAGTGGGAGTGGTTGAGATGGGAAAGCTTACGTTGTGCATACATCTGTACAATTAAAAAAAGAAGAAAAGAAAGAACAACCAAAGAGACTATGACAATCGCAATATGCGATCCTGGACAGAATCTACTAATGGAGGTGAAAACGGACAAAAAGGATATTAATGAGACACATGAAAAATTTGGAATATAGACTGTAAACTTGATATTGTTTCTTAAACTTGATAACTGCATTTAAGATGGTTACATGAGTGAATTATCATTATTCTTAGGAAATACAGATGAAAATATTAAGAATTCAAGGAACATGATGTATACAACCTACTCTGAAATGTTCAGAAAATGGATGGATGGATGGATGGATGGATGGGTGGGTGAAATGAGACAGCAAATGTGGAAGAATGTTAAAATTGGTGGATCTGGGTATTTGTGGGGGTATGTCGGAGTTCTCTATATGGGGTTTGTATTATTTTTGTAACTGTCCTGTAAGTTTGAGTAAGTCTGAAATTATTTCAAAGTAAAAAGTTTAAAGAAAAAAATTTCATGGTAGGAGGATGCTTTAGAAAAAAAGTATCTATAAAGCCTCCTTAGGGGAGCAATAATGAAAAAAAGGATTGAAAAACACTTATCTTCAGGAAGCAAACAACAAGTAGCAAGAACAAGAGAGGGAGGCAAAGGGGACCGATCAGACAGAGCCACGCTGATCCTGGTGCACACGGCGCAGGCGGCTACCCGAGTCCTGGGAGGGCAGGGGATGAAGTATGCAGTGCTGCCAGCTCGCACCTTTCCTTCTGGCTGTCCCTTCATACACTGCCTTCTTTCACACGTTCGATTAAAAATATATCAAATATCAAACATGCGGAAAGGAATATGTATAGTTTGTAAGGTATAAAGAATAATGAAATAGCACCTGCATACCCACCATCCAGCATAAGGAGGAGAAGCTATTAAAGGGCCCTGGGCATCGACCCCTGAATCTATCAATTTCCCTCCCAAATCAGACGTAACCACTAACCTGAATTTTACCATTATGTTTAACTCATTTTTCTTTGTAGTTTTTCACATAGGAATGCTTTGTTTAGTTTGCATATTTCTGGGCTTTACATACGTAGAATCATACGATATATTGTCTTGCAACTTGTTTTATTAGCTCAACATCATGATCCAGAAATTCATCCATGTCACTATTATAACTAAAATTATTCCTTTGCATGCAATAAATTCACTACAAGTCATCCATTTTCCCTTCAATGGACTTTTAGATTGTTTCTGGCTTTTTATTATTACAATCATTGCTGAAATGAACATCCTAGCTCATGCTTTCTGGTTGGCCAAAAAGAACTGAGTCTCTAGGGAACATGCCAGGGAAGGCACTGATAGATACAGGGTGCAGATTTGTCTTGACTTCACTAGGTCATGTGTTACAAAGTAGTTGTATCAGTATATATTCACACATGCTGTACAAGCTCAGGTGCCCAATATTTGATACTGCCCGGGGTGTTGTTTTGTTTTTGTCAAATTGTAAAGTATGAAATATCTTGCAGTTTTAAGATGCATTTGCTTGGTTATTAATGAAGTTGAACTTTTTTTTTATAAGCACATTGGTCATCTGTGCTTCCTCTTCTTGTATATTCTTCATGTCTTATGCTCTTTTTCTACTGGATACTTTGTCTTATGAATTTGTAAAATTTCTTTATATATTCCAAACACTAATCCTTTGTCAGTTTGCAGAGAACTTCTCAATTAGTGACTTGTCTTTTCACTTTCTTTAATGTGTCTTTGTATGAATAAAAGTTCTTAATTTTAACAGTTAAATTTCTCAATCTTTTTCCTTTTTGTATCTTGTTTAAGAAATCTTCCCTGCTTCGAAGTCAAAAGATCTCCTCCTACATCGTGTTTTCTACAAGTTTTATAGTTTTGCCTTTCACTTTTGAATCCTTATTCCCCTTGAAAAAGATTATTATGCATGGTCTGAGGTAGGTATTCAATTAATTCTTTGTAATATGGCTAAACAATTGTGCCAGCCCTGTTTACTGAATCCATCTTTTCCACATCGATCTGAAATGTCAACTCTGCCATAAGTCAAGCTTCCTCTATATGCAGGTATTTTTTGTTCCACTGGTCTATTTGTTTCTGCTGGTACCAATACACTATGGTGTCCTAATTATTATATCTGTATAAGTCATATTATCTGGTGGAACAAGTCCCCTGATTTAGATATCAATTTTATCCCACCTTCATAAAATTAATTGGAGGATGTTTTCTCTTTCTCTCTTTTCCAAAAATGCCAGGGAAAGATTCAAGGCTCTTGAAACTCAAGATGTCGGGCAAAATTTATGTATTAAGACTATTTTCTTTACAAATAGATTTTTAACTGCTGATTGAATTTCTTTTCATGGTTACAGTACTATCCAGCCTCTAATTCTTCATGAGCCAGTTTTGGTAAGTAAAATATTCTAGAAATTTCTCCACATTGCCCAAGTTTTCAAAATTATTGACATAAAGTTGTACAAAATAACCTCTTACTATATTTTCTAATCTCAGTAATATCTATAGTTAAATCTGCTCACCCATTTTTAATATTGGCTATTTAAGCCTTCTCTTTATTATCGTAATGAAGCTTGCCATTGATTATTTCATTAATTTCTGCTCGTTTTTTTGTTGTTTGTTTTTGCTTTTCTTCTCTAACTTTGTCAGTTACGCGCTTAGCTCATTAATTTCTGCCTTTCTTCTTTTTTAATATGATTGTGTGGGGTTACAGTTTCCAATTAAGAACCACTCTAGCTGCAACCAAGTTTTGATATATAATTTTTTCATTCATTTCTAAATATTTTAAAATTTTCATTATGATTTTTTCTTTGACCTATGAGTTACTTAAAATATGCTCTCTTTTTTAATTTCTAAATGATTTAGGGTTTTCATGTTATCTTGTTGGTTACTGCTTTCCAAATTAATTGCAGCAGGACCAGAGAAGATAACCTTTATAATGCTTTGAAATTTGTTGAAAATTATTTTATGGTCCAGTATGTAGTCAATTTTCATAAACATTCATTGTGTGCTTGAAAAGAATGTGCAGTTTCCAATTGTTGGAGCAACGATTTATATATGTTCCTAATACATCAAGTTTATTTACTGTGTTGTTCCTTATCAGTTTATTGGGGTTTTGTGGCATTATCTGTCTCCAAAATATATCAATTTTTGAGAGAGTTATGTTAAAATCTCTCCCTACAATCAGATTTATCTGTTTTTATTATAATTCTGATCAATTTTTGCTTTATATATTTTGAAGAACAAGTTTAGAATTATAGTATCTACTAACATAATAAATACTTTATTACTAAACAGTAACTTCTTTGTCACAAGTAATGTTCTTTGCCAGGTATTAATCCAATTGTACCAGTGTTTTCACTAGGGGGTAATATTTGCCTGGAATATATTCCCCATCTTTTTACTTTTGAACTTTCTGTGTTCTTCTGTTTCAAGTATATCTAACTAAAAAGCACATCCCTGGTTTCTGTTTTGTCTTCCTTTATATCTGCTTGCTTTTTTAATCCAGTCTGACAATATTTTTTTTTTTTTGGAGTACTGGGTCTATTTGCATTGACTGTCATTACTGACATACTAGAATTTACTTTTACCAACTTTTTTGTGCTTTCTTTGTTCCATTTTTTCCATGTTTCATCTTTACTTTTTAATGACGAAATTTCTAACCAATAAAGTTCAACATATTTTAAGGGGGTAAAAAGAATAATACTGGGAGAACCTAAGATGGTGGCTAGGAGAGACAAGGCAAAAAAGCACCTCTGTGAAAAATACTAGATAAAAGCCAGAAAGTGACCCAGAACACCAGTTCCAGCAATGTACCAGCTGGACAAGATCTAAATCCACAGGGACCGTGCACTTGATGAAACCGGAGTCAGCATTCTGAAACTAGCGAGTAAGCCTGCTGAATGTCTGGCAGCCACGCTGCGGTGTGGGAAAACCATAGGTTGGCGTTTGGAGGCGGACTAGTTCTTTTTTAAAAACCCAAAAGCGGCTGCAGATATGGCAGCGAGAACCACACAGTGAAGCGTGGCAGGAATGGGCTGTGCGAATGCCTCAATATCTGGCGTGGAAGATAGCCTGTTGCGTAATGGCTGCTAATTGTCTCAGAGCGAGGAAGGCAGAGGTGAGCCAAAAGGGGAAAATAACCACACCCCTTGCAGCCATCTTCCCGGTGGGCTGGGAACACTCCAGCCCGGCGCCGAAGCCACACCCCAGAGCTGCGTCAAGAAATCCAGTGTGATGAGAAGTGCTCCCAGTGTCACACGCACACTCCACAATATCGGGCGTGGACAATAGCCTTTCCTGCACCCACAGCTAATTGTCCCGGAGCTGGGAAGGCAGAGTTGTGCGAAAAGGGGGAAATAAACATGGCCCATACAGCCATCCTTACAGCAGGCTGGGAACACACCTACACAGCCCGGCGGCCCAGAACTTCCCTTGAGGGACAATGCGCACTTGTGACGTAGCACAACTTTCCCTCAGCAGAGGCCCTAGAAGGGCACAGCTTGGAAGAGGGACCCACTCGGAAATCCCAGGGACCGTACACCAATACCAAGGACTTGTGGGTCAGCAGCAGAGACAATCTGTGACGAGACTGAAATGAAGGTTTAGACTCTTGCAACAGTCTTAAATCTCCAGGAACACCAGGGAGGTTTGATTATTAAAGCTGCCCACCCTCCCTCCCTAACCGCTCACACACATGCCCCACATTCACGGTGGACAGCACCAACAACACACCCGAACTTGGTGCACCAATTAGACCCCACAAGAATCAGACCCCTACACACCACAAAGACAAAGTTGGGGAGAACTGACTTTAGGGGAATAGGTGACTCGTGGATGCCATCTGCTGGTTAGCTAGAGAAAGTGTAGGCCACCAAGCTGTAGATCTGACAAATCAGAGATTCGTCTCTGAATAATCCTTCATATCCTAAAAGAACCGTATCAAGTAAAGCAAATGCCAAGAGGCCAAAAACAACAGAAAATTTTAAAGTATATGGGAGAACCAGATGATATGGACAACCCAAACCCAAACACCCAAATCAAAAGATCAGAGGAGACAAAGTACTTGGCACAATTAATCAAAGAACTAAAGACAAACAATGAGAGCATGGCACAGGATATAAAGGACATGAAGAAGAGCATGGCACACGATGTAAAGGACATGAAGAAGACCCTAGAAGAGCATAAAGAAGACATTGCAAGAGTAAATAAAAAAACAGATGATCTTATGGAAATAAAAGAAACTGTTGACCAAATTAAAAAGATTCTAGATACTCATAGTACAAGACTAGGGGAAGGTGAGCAATAAATCGGTGACCTGGAGGGCCAAAGAACAGAAAATGAAAGAACAAAAGAAAAAATGGGGAAACTGACATCAGGGATATGATAAATAAAATAAAACGTCCAAATATAAGACTCATTGGTATACCAGAAGGGGAAGAGAAGGGTCAAGGTCTAGAAAGAGTATTCAAAGAAATTGTTGGGGAAAACTTCCCAAACCTTCTACACAATATAAATACACAAAGCATAAATGCCCAGTGAACTCCAAATAGAATAAATCCAAATAAACCCACTCCAAGACATATTCTGATCAGACTGTCAAATACTGAAGAGAAGGAGCAAGTTCCGAAAGCAGCAAGAGAGAAGCAATTCACCACATTCAAATGAAACAACATAAGACTCCTACTCAGCAGCCACCATGGGAGGCGAGATGGCAGTGGCATGACATATTTAAAATTCTGAGAGAGAAAAACTTCCAACCAAGAATACTTTATCTAGCAAAGCTCTCTTTCAAATTTGAGGGACAGCTTAAATTTTTCACAAACAAATCCTGAGAGATTTTGCTAATAAAAGACCTACCTACTTCAGATACTAAAGGGAGCCCTACTGACAGAGAAACAAAGAAAGGACAGAGAGAGATGGAGAAAGGTTCAGTACTAAAGAGATTCAATATTGGTTCATTAAAAGACAATAAGAGAGAGAGGGAAAAAATATATCTGACAAACACAAACCAAAGGATAGGATGGCTGATTCAAGAAATGCCTTCACAGTAATAACATTGAATGTAAATGGATTAAACTTCCCAATTAAAAGATATAGATTGGCGGAATGGATCAAAAAAAATATGAACTATCAATATGTTGCATTCAAGAGACTCATCTTAGACACAGGGACACAAAGAAACTGAAAGTGAAAGGATGGGAAAAAATATCTCATGCAAGCTACAGCCAAAAGAAAGCAGGAGTAGAAATATTAATCTCAAATAAAATAGACTTTAAATGCAAGGATGTTTTGAGAGACAAAGAAGACCACTACATACTAATAAAAGGGGCAATTCAACAAGAAGAAATAACAATCATAAATGTTTATGCACCCAATCATGGTGCCACAAAATACATGAGAGAAACACTTGCAAAACTAAAGGAAGCAAAGGATGCTTCCACAATAACTGGGAGACTTCAACACATCACTCTCTCCTATAGGTAGATCAACCAGACAGGAGACCAATACGGAAATTGAAAATCTAAACAATCAGATAAATGAATTGGATTTAACAGACATATACAGCATATCACATCCCAAATCACCAGGATACACATTTTTCTCTAAGGATCACAGAACTTTCTCCAGAACAGACCATATGCTAGGACATAAAACAAGCCTCAATAAATTTAAAAAAATTGAAATTATTCAAAGCACATTCTCTAACCACAATGGAATACAATTAGAAGTCAATAACCATCAGAGACTTAGAAAATTCACAAACACCTGGAGGTTAAACAACATACTCCTAAAATAAATGGTTTATAATGTAGAATGTAGGGGAACTAGCGATAGAGAGCAATTGGTGAAGGGGGAACAATAATTCAATAAGAACAGATAAGCTATAGTGGGTGAGTTTAACATTTTGGGAATGCCCAGGAATGACTATGGTTTTTTAATTTCTGGTGAGTGTGTTGGGAACAAGTTCACAGAAGTGTTGCTATACTAGGTTATTTTCTTGGGGTAGAGTAGGAACATGTTGGACTCCCCTGTTACGCTTTGTTTGAAATGTTTTTTTATTGTTATGTTTTTTAAAATTTTTTTTTATATAGCTGATTTTTAAAAAAAGACTCAATTGAAAAAACAACAAAAAAAAATATGCAGAGCCCCCTTGAGGAGCCGGTGGAGAATGCAGGGGTGTTGGACTTCCCCACCTCAATGGTTGCTGATGTGCTCACAGACACAGGGGACTGGTGGTTTAATGGGCTGAGCCCTCTACCACAGGACTTGCCCTTGGGAGGACTGTTGCTGCAGAGGAGAGGCTAGGCCTCCCTATAATTGTGCCTAAGAGCCTCCTCCCAAATGCCTCTTTGTTGCTCAGATGTGGCCTTCTCTCTCTAGCTAAGCCAAATAGGCTGGTGAAACCACAGCCCTCCCCCACTACCTGGGATCTGACACCCAGGGGAGTGAATCTCCCCGGCAACATGGAATATGACTCCCGAGGAGGAAACTAGACCCAGCATCGTGGATGGAGAACATCTTCTTGACCAAAAGGGGGATGTGAAAGGAAATGAAATAAGCTTCAGTGGCAGAGAGATTCCAAAAGGAGCCAAGAGGTCACTCTGGTAGGCACTCTTACGCACAATATAGACAACCGTTTTTAGGTTCTAATGAATTGGAATAGCTAGCAGTAAATACCTGAAACTATCAAACTACAACCCAGAACCCATGAATCTTGAAGACAACTGTATAAAAATGTAGCTTATGAGGGGTGACAATGTTATTGTGAAAGCCATATGGACCACACTCCCCTTTCTTTGTCTCGTTTATGGATGGATGAGTAGGAAAATGGGGGTAGGAGAAAAAAAAAAAAAAGGAGAAAAAGGCATCCAGTGCTCTTTTTTACTTTAATTGTTCTTTTTCACTTTAATTTTCATTCTTATTATTTTTGTGTGTGTGGTAATGAAAATGTCAAAAATTAATATTGGTGATGAATGCACAACTATATAACGGTACTGTAAACTGAATGTATGCTTTCTTTTATATGACTGCATAGTATATGAATATATCTCAATAAATATGATTAAAAAATAATACTGTTTTATCAACCCTATTACATGAGGAATTAAGATTCAGTGGTGAAAAGCTTTCCTAAGATTTGAAAGCTAACCAGTGACAATGCCAAGGACTAAACATGAGTAATACATTGTCTAGCATCCTTACACTACACTACAGTAGCAGTTAGATCTGATGTACTTCACAGGTAATCTTCAAAGTATTTCATCTTCCCCTCACAGAAGTAGAAATGACAGAAATTAAGCTATTCAGTGTACAGATGGGAAAACTAAGACCTAGGGGTAGTAAGTTTCATTTACCCATAGGCAAAGAAACTGTCTTACAAATGAAAATGTTAAACTTCCAGAAATTTTGAAGTCTTGAAAAATAAACTAAAAAATCTGTGGGAGAAAAATCCATTAATGAGGGCTAAGGTAGATACATATTAGTTTAGGAACACAAAAATCATATTATTTATTATTAGGTCTGCTCAGAAAGGTATATAAAATTTCGGATATATTCAGATTTTATAGTATCTAATATTTTAATTTTTGTCACTTTAGAAAACGGAAGCAACCACTTGAATACAAAAAAAAAAAAAAAAATCCTAATCAGTATCATATTTAAAACAAAGAAAGCTATTGTGCTATTGGGATTTCCTATCTTCCAGGATGAGAAGAAAGCCAGAATATCAATTTTCAGAAAAAAGTAGAAAAACAGCCCAAGGTCCATGCACATCTCTAACCACGAGTAAACCTGCTTTCCCGTTCTCACTTGCGGGACTCTCTCTCCCAGCTGCTATTCTTGAGCTTCATCACTCAATGGGAATGAATGAATGAGAAACAAACATTTTTTCTTGGGTTTACTTACAAAAGTCAGTTTTTGGTTGCATTTTGTTTTTACCTGGTAGATTTCCAAGCACAGACTCATTTTTCTCACATTAGGAATCTACAATGAGAAGCATATATCAGAGGACACTGGGCAAAATCATGGTCTGTAGATAATGGAAAGATCATCCTGGCAGTGTCTCTGCCTCCTTTGGTGGGTGAACATTTTAAGACGTCTCAATTCTGCCTCAGGTGAAAGCGCTTTTCAAACATTCACTCTGAAGAGTCTCTTGTTCTCTAAATCCAGGCCAAGGCAAAAGCAAAATGCTACTGCAATTCTGATATAAACCAGCTACAGTAGCATAAGTCACTTGGCATTAAAATTACTCCTGCTTGTTAATGAAATCATTCCCTGTACTTTCTTCTGAACTTGTAAGTGAAATCACATAGAATCTTAACAACAGGCGAGGTTTTTATGGGATCACTTGATTAGGAATGATCTTAAAGAATACCATCTGGAGTGAGTTTTACTCTAAAACCTTCATATTGAATAGTTTGAAGAATAACTTGAAGAGAATAAATGCAGCATAAGAATGTAAGAAACCTCTATCTTAAATGTTTAACTGATCACTAACAATTTCAATTTTAAAATAACTGAAAGCAGGGACTCAAAGAGATGTTTGTATACCAATTCACAATTGCTGAAAGATGGAAGCAACTCAAGTGTCCATCAACAGATGAATGGATACACAAAATGTGGTATATACATACAACAGACTATTATTCAGAGGTAAAAAGGAATGAAGCTCTGATACATGCAAAACATGAATGTGGTGGTTTGAAGTTATATGTACCCCAGAAAAACATGTCCTTAAGGCTAATCCATTCCTGTGGGTATGAACCCATTGTAAGCAGGACTTTTTGATGAGGCTACTTCAGTTAAGGCATGGCCCAGCTCAATCACAATGGATCATAATCCTATTACTGGAGTGCCTTATAAGCAGAATGAAATTCAGACAGATAGAAAGCCATGAGAAGGCTTGGTTTTGCCCCTTCCTCCTCCACGCCTTGGAGCAAGACACTTCCCCAGAAACCTGGAAAGTGGAAGGGGGGAGGTGGTTGGCTTGTCGGCAGACCCCAAGGAGCTGTGCTTCCCCAGCCACCCTGCACAACACCCTCTCCAGATACAGTATGTAGGTGCTGGGCGGCTGCCATGAGCTCTGGAGTCATGAGGATTCACAGCAAAGGACATTTCCAGGATGGACTCCAAGTCAAAAATGAAAAAAAGCAGACCATCTTTGAAATCTCTAAAACCTGATAATAACAAACCAGAAAAATCCAAATATAAGCCACTTTGGGAAAAAGTATTCCACCTGGACTTACCTTCTATCACAATATCTGGAAGACTGCAAAAAGAGGTTAAAAATCTTGAAGGGGTGTGTCTAAGCAGAGGAAAATTATTAGTTGAAAAAACTATCAAGGACCATATATTAGATACCACGCTGAAAAAAAGAAAAAAGAATTGCATTTACTCAAGAAATCAAGCACTTCTGTAAGAGATGTGGGGAAAAGAGCTGGTACACAGAAAACAAGAACAGGTAGACTGAAAAAGCCTTTTGTAAAGGTGGAAGATGAGTCAACTTTATAATAGACCATTTTATCTTCAGTTGACCAACATGCCTTTTATAAATTATTCTGTTCAGAAGCCCTGTGGTCCATTGGATGTAGATAAAACATCTATCATCCAAAAGCAAACTCAAATTAAACTAAGAATCCAAACAGATGGTGATAAATATGGTAGAACCCCAATTCACCTCCATTTAAAAGAGAAGAAAAAAAAAAGGATATTGTGAATGTTGCTTGCAGAAGTATGAAAATCTCAAAATTCATCTTCTAAGTGAGCAACACAGAAACTTTGCACAGAGTAACCAATATCAAGTTGTTGATGATATTGTATCTAAGTCAGTTTTTGATTTCGTGGAATATGAAAGGGACATGCCTAAAAAGAAAAGAATAAAATACAGTGTTGGATCCCTTTCTCCTGTTACTGCAAAGAAGACTAAACCAAGAGAACACCTAGAACTGCAATATATTTCTCTCAGAAGGACTTCAGGGAAAATAAAGTTGTGCAGTTGATCAAGCAAAATTTCCCGTGTAAAGAAACCCAGGAACCTGAACAAAAATTTACGTTTATTTCAGAACCCATCCCCTGCCCTTCAAATGAACTGAGAAAACCTGAAAAGAAAGAGACTAACAAATATTCTGAGTTAAATCCAGCTGAAAATGACATAAACCAGAATTTTATGCAGCTACCTTCCCATAAAAATAAACAAGGATGCATTCTTGATGTTTCTGAACATAAACACATAAACAAAAGTGACTTAGAGAAACAGGGTGGATGACTATCCATGTGGGCTGCAAGCATCCATAAAATTTTCTAATTTCAATAAGAATAATAGTGCATCTCAACTGAAACAAAAGACAGATACTGTGCTTTTTCCAGCAAAGGATCTGAAGGAAAAGGACCTTAAATTCAACATTTTGTCATGATTCTGGTCTCATAGCAATAAATAGTTCACAAGAGCACCTAACAATTCAGGCAAACACTCCATCCCATAGCCATCTCGTGGAACCAAATGATTGTGGACACCAAGAATGTGGATGGTTTACCTTCTCGTAAAATCCATCGGAAAGTGAAATTATTATTTGGAAGAAACAAAAAAGAAAATCTGGAAACAAATGTGGAATCAGATAAGAAAAGAACTGAGTTTCTTACTATACAAGAAAAAAACAGAATTTGTAGTTCACTAGTACAGTCACTACTGGACTTATTTCAGACTAGTGAACAAAAATCAGAACTTTTGGGCTTCACAAACTATACCAAAAACAGTGGCAAGTGTGATGTCAGATATTGCGGGAGAAGAAAATTCAAATGATCTGGTGTCAATGTTTTTCTCTTCCCATTCTACTTCTACATTTACTGGCTGTTAGTCTTGAAACAATTTACACTTTTCAGAAGTGATAAGGATATTCTTGAAACTTTCATAAATACATATAAAAATTCTTAGAATTTTTTTCAACTTTGTTTTCAGAACCAAATGTAGATATTAACAATAAAGGTGATTTTGCATTTTTTCTAGAAAAGAAAGAAAAAGAAAGCCATGGGAAACAAGAGGCTGAAGTTCAACGGAACCCATAAGAGAAGAGAGGCCGCCATGTGCACTGCTATGCGACAGTGGTGCCAAGGACCAAGGATCACCGGCAGCCGGCCCCAGAACACCAGTCTTCAGGAAGAAAGCATCGCCTTGATGAGGCCTTGATTTGGACTTGATTTGGACTTCTGGTCTCAAAACCATGAGACAATAAATGTCCACTGTTTTAAGCCAACCCACTGCATGCTATTTGCTTGAGCAGCCAAGGAAACGAAAACAATGGATGAACCTTGAAGCCATCATGTTGAGTGAAATAAGCCAGATACAAAAGGAAGAATAGTGTATGATCCCACTGATATGAAATAATTAGAAAGGCAAATTCATAGTTTCAGACGCTAGAACACAGGTTACCAGGGGCCAGGATGGGGATAGGGAATAGGGAGTTAATATTTGGTTGGTATAGAATTTCTGTTTGTAGTGATGGAAAAGTTTTGGTAATGGATGATGGTGACAGTAGCCCAAAATTATGAATGTAATTAACATGTATTATATACTCAAATGTGGTCAAAAGGGGAAATTTTCAGTAGCATGTTATTAAAATAAAATTAAAAACACACACACACACACATACAACTGTACAACACAAAACAGTAAACCCTAATGTAAAATATGGACTATAATTAATAGTATAATTATAATAATATTGTTTTATCAATTTTAACAAAGGTACTACACTAATGCAAAGTGTTAATACAGAAAACTGTGTGTGCAAAGGGGGGTATATGGGAATTCTGTATTTTCTGCATGATTTTCTGTAAACTTAAATTTCTCTATTAAAAAAAATTAAGATATTTTCAAGTCCTTAAAAAAAAAAAAAGAAATGACACATGTAATCTTACCCTCATTGCAAGTAGCTTTGCCATTTGAGACGCTACCACGTGGCCAAGGAGAAGCCACACCAGCCTTTGCTTCCCCCATTCCATCCAGAAGCTCCACTCAAAGTCTGTCGGGTCCTAAACAGACCAAAACAGAGGGATTTTGGTACATGTCTAAGGCAGAACACAAACTCAGTTAATACAACAACTGGAAAGAAGGCCAATGTGAGTCCACACTCTAACACAGCATTTACATGCTTCTAGCCTTTACCCCACCACACCACACCACTCACCTTGTACTCTTCCCTTCCAGCTTGGCTGGCCCCTTGTCATCCCCAAAATGCACCTCATACTTTCTATGACTAAGTGACTTTGTTAAAGATGAGCCCCAATGATCCCCCATGGAATAGGAACCATTCTTATCCCCATTTTATAAAAGATGAAACTGAGGCTTACAGAACTCAATTATTTAAACAAGGTCACATAGCTAGTGGAAGTAACAAACTGACGAAATTTCAGTTTAGACAATCAATTCCTTCCATTAAGAAGAGAAATGTAAAATCAGTCACTAATAAAATTGCTTACGGTTAGTTGTGTTCAACCTTGCTGTCATTTAGAGACATCAGGATAATTTGAAAGAGAAATTAACTAATTGCCTATAAGCTTATAAGGCATACATTCCTTACCCTTCAGAAGCTGTGTGTCCATGTGGTACTGTGAGTCTGTATCTCCACCAGGCTCTGTGTCCACGTAGCTCCCCAGGGATGGGAGGAGGACATGGGGGTGGGAGAGGGACTTCCACAAGAGTGGACATGTGGATGCCTAGGGACTAATATCTAAAAGTCACAGTCTCAGGAGCCCCAGGGAACATCATGGAGGTCAAGTTGAAGAATGAGAATAAACACAGTGATTGGCCACCCTCGTACAGGTAGCACAGGCTTAGCCAATGAGCATCCTGGCACCACCATGATGGAATGAAGATTAGACATGGATCTAGTCCAATTCCTTCCATTTAGAGATGAACCCAAATCTTTAACCCAACTCCTAGCCCCTGATTCAAGCTCATTTCCCCATCTCACATATTCTAAATTAGCCAAGAAACAATTAACTGAATAAAGGTAAACAAGTTCAAAAGTCATATGATGAGGCCATGCCAGTAAGATATTACCATTATAACAGAGATAGAGGTAAAAAGACACTAAAAGACAAGTTTGAATTTTTTAATGCCCATTCCAAAAAACCAAACATTACTGTTTCTTTACTATAAACAATGTTTTTGAAAACTAAGCATTTACACTTAGAATTCATGACCCTAGGCTTACTACTTATGCCACAAAACATTCCCAAGTCCTAATTTTTTAGGGGGAAAATGATACAAATTTCATAAAATATAAGAAACAAAAAAAATCTTTATATCCCACTAAAAGGCACAGGGCTACTGAAAACCCTGAACTGGTAAAATCCTATCAACTAAAATTACACATGTTCTTTCATCACTAAATTCCTTCAGGAAATATTCATTTAAATGAAATAAAAACTTCTCTGTCAAGTCTTTCCTTCTCCATTTAAAATATTTACAAAAAGGGAAAGACCGTACAGAAAAGCTGAGCCAGTGAACAGAACAAGATAGCCAAAAATTAGCAGTTAATGACTTGAATTAGAGCAATGTTGATTCAGCTGCTTCTAAGCAAAAGTTTTATAGACTCTGAGCTCAATCATATATTTCAAGGGAAATTTTTTTTTTAATTTTTATTGTGGTAACATATATAAGACAAAATTTCCCATTTTAACCACCTTCATGTGTACAATTTAGTGGCATTAATTATATTCACAATACTATGCTACCATCACCATCATCTACAACCAAAATTTTTTCATCATCCCAAACAGAAACTCTGAACCTTTTAAGCAATAACTCCCCATTCTCCCTTCCTCCCCAAGCCCGGTAACTGTAATCTACTTGCTGTCTCTACGAATTTGCTGATTCTAGGTATTTCATATAAGTGAAATCATACAATATTTGCCATTTTTTGTCTGGCTTATTTCACTGAAAATGATGTGTCCATGGTTCATCCATGTTGTAGGACATATCTGTACTTCATTCCTTTCTATAGCTGAATAATATTCCGTTGTATGGATATACTACATTTTGTTTCTCCATTCATATGTTGATAAACACAAGTTGCTTCCCCCTTTTGGTTACTGTGAATAATGCTGCTATGAACATTGATGTACAAATATCTCTGCAAGTCCCTGCTTTCAATTCTTTGGGGTACACACCTAGAAGTGGGATTCCCAAGTCATACAGTAATTCTGTTTAACTCTCTAAAGAACCTCCAAGCTATTTTCCCTCGTACATTCCCACTTACAATGTAAAAGGGTTCTTATGAAGGCAAGTGTCAAAGACTCATATCAAGGACAACTGTTTCATGTTCTGTTCTTCCCCTATTTCCTTTCTTGACCATAAAGTTCTTAGTCAATTAGAAACCTCCTTTTCAGTGCCATAATGGGGTCCAATATAGACTGGGAATAAATCCTTGCCAAACACAACCAGGAAGGCTTTACTCCATGGAGGAAAGAGAGGCTGTACTCCAAGAAAAGTACCCCTCACCAATCTTCCACATCAGTGCTTCTCAAACTTCCATGTGCACACAAATCACCTGTGGATATTGCTAAAATGCAGATTCTGTCAGAAGGTCTTGGGGAAATGGGGATCCTGGGATTCCGTATTTCCAATCATCTCCCAGGTGGCGCCGAGGCTGCTGGCCGGGGACCACGTTCTGAGTAGCCAAGTTCTACAGCACCACAGCTCCTACAGCTGAACATTCAGAAACCTAGAGAATCCTAACTGTTCCGTCCACCCCAGTCCATGCCCGGGTAGGGACACACGCTCTAAAGCAACTACCGAGCATTCACAAACATAGAGCAACCATCATGACATTCACCTTAGAAAGCTCTGAGCACCAAGTTTTAAGAATTTATTGGACTGAATAAACAAACTGAATTAACAAACTTGGTTATTTATTCTGAGGCTTTCTATCTGAAAGCAGGCAATACTGAGAATTCTGAAAGACACAATAGCTCTGGGTTTCTAAAACTGGAACTCTAACTTCCTAGTGAAACCCGGTTTTTCCTATTCTTAGCAAAGCAAAAGGTCTAGGCCAGGTGTTCTTAACTGCCTCTTTTCCTGTATATCAGCAGAGCTCGGCTTTAGGTACTGTGGGAGAATATAAAAGAATTCCTCACCCTTGAAGAGCTGACAGTCTAAACTGCAATATCCCCAGCACCACCACCACCACACCCCCCAACCAAGACACACTCTAAACCCAACTGCACTACAAGAGAAGCAGCAGTGGTCTGACTCAACCACATTTTTAGTGTAACTGACAGAGACCTTTCTTTCCGTCTCATACAAATCAATGACTAACATCCTATATGTGGGCTTTCTAATTATAGTCTCACAGCAATCCTTAAAATAGATTTTTTTAAACTTGATGTTACAGATGAGTTAATTGGAGGTCAGAGAAGGCAAATTATTTGCCCAAAGCTAATAAAAGGACAGAGCTGGGTTTCAAACCCAGGCCTGTCTTGTACCAAAGAGAAAGCCCATTCCCAAGATGCCTCTACTTGTGTTAGACCCTCTACCTGGTCTCCCCCAGCCCCACCCATCACACACACCACAGTCTGACCAAATTATCTCCATCCTAGAGGGTGTCACCTGAATGTCCCCATAACCACAAAGCCAGACCAACGACATGCAGAACATAAGCATTTGATAGACAGCACCATTAAAAGTCAGCTCAAGTGTGAAGCCTTCTCCTGCCAGGCAGACTTCATTGCCCCCTTCCCTCCCTGCTCCCAGTGCGCCTCCCCCATTCTCTGTCTGTCATTCACACCTTATTTCTAGCACTTTTATTATAGAATATTTATTACAGCACTTTTATTATCATTAATTCATGTATTTTCTCTTTATGGGGAAAAAATGATAAATTCCCTGAGAGCAAGAACCTTAACTTAATCAAATTTGTACCATGCGTGCCCAACAGTTAGCAAGCCTTTTTTAAAGTGGAGAGGGAGTGGGGAGTGAGTGATGGCAGCAGGCAGCCAGCATGTTCCTCCTGGATCCACCCCTATGTGAACAGGGCAAGTCACCTAACTATCTGGACCTGGCTCTTCTTGTGTGTAAAATGAAGGGATGAACTAGCCTGATGTCTAAGGTTCCTTTCAGAGCGGAAAACACAGGTATTTTCCAGATTAAAGAAAAGAAATACTAAGAGAATGATGGTCACCCACCCACAGACTCTGAGAGGGGGTCATCTCCCCCAATCGTGCCCCCAGGGGACCAGCCCAAGCCGCCAGGTTCCACACCTACCCCCAATCAGCTTGCCCCCCACCCGCCCAGCCTGCCTTTCCCCACAATGGGAGGAAATGGCTACGGCACGCCGATTTACCATATAGTTACGATTCCACCATGCAAGAGAGGAAAATTACCTTCAGAGAGGTTCAACTTCATGCCCAAGGTCACACAGGCAATATGTGACAGGGCCTGACTTTCAAAGCAGCAAGTCCCTCGGGCTACAAAGGCTGTGTCTAAAACTTAAAATCAAACATTAACATTTAAAAATGTTTAATTTTGAAGGTTTTGATTTTTGAATGATTGCTAAAGTTGCCAAGTGACATCTTTTTAACCGGTGCACTTATATCTGGAGACTCAAATCTTTTTCAATATTCTCTAGTCGTTCAGGAGCAGAATGTCAAAAGAAAAATGTCCTGGCAAATGAGGATCTTATGCTGTCAAGTCACCACTGAGTAAATCTTTCCTCCTCCTAGCATGAAATCTCATCACTCTTAAACCTTGCCAGATTACAACACTCGCTCTCCACCTCCTGGCTGGGATGCCTCACTGCTATCACGGAGGATGGCCAGGATCCAGCTTCTGTTCTTTTCCTTGCATTCCCCAGACAAGGCTGAATTAAGCCCCAGGCTTGGAGCCTCTTTTCCAGCTGAAGACAACATAAACACAAGGTCGAAGGACTGAAATGTTGTTCAAGTACCAAGAGCCAAGTGAAACCCCAAGGCTTCCACAAGACACCCCAAGTGAAGCAGAGAAATTCATCCTGCTGCTGCAGCCTGTTACACCAAGACCACTGCCGGCTCTGCATGCCAGATCTTCCAGGACCCAGCCTGCTGTTCGGTAAATCACTGCTCCTAGCAGCAGCTGAATCTATCATGAAAATTATAAAAAAAAAAATTTGCTAGGATTTAACAGAACTGAAGTTCCACATTTTAGGGATTTCTGAAAAGGATTAAGGTGTTACGAGCCTTCTGTGTTTTTTTGAGGTAAAACTCAAAATAAAATTAACCATTTTAAAGTGTGCAATTCAGTGACATTTAGTTTATTCACAGTGTTGTGCAACTGTCAGCTCTATCTAGTTCCAAAACATTTGTATCACCCTAAAGGAAACCCTGTATCCATTAAGCAGTCAGTCCCCAGCCCCCCACCCCCAGCCCCTGGCAACCATGAAGCTGATTTCTGTCTCTATGGAATGACCTATTCTAGGTATTTCACATAAATGGAATCATATGATATGTGACCTTTTGTGACTGGTTTCTTTCTCTTAGCATGATGCTTTCAAGGTTCATCAATATTGTACCATGGATTAGAACCTCACTCCTTTTCATGGCTGAATAATATTTCATTGTACAGATGTATCAGATTTCATTTTTCCCTTCATCAGCTGATGGACACTGGTTGCTTCCATCTTCGGACCACTGTGAATAGGGCTGCAATGAATATCCATTTACAAGCATTTGTTTGAATACCTGTTTTCAATTCTCTCAGGCATATGCCTAGGAGTGGAACTGCTGGGTCAGATAGTAATTCTATGTTTAACTTTTTGAGGAACCTCCGGACTGCTCTCCGTAGCAGTGGCACCATTTTCCATTCTAAGCTTGAGTTTTCGAGGCCTCACAGGGCCTTCCTGAACCACAGGACTCAGTCTGTTAGGCTCCTTCAGGGAGGCCTCTTCCTGCCCTGATCCCTCCTGCATCCTTCTGGCAGACACATTAGGAAAGCAGCTCTTTAAACATTCCAATTTCATCCTAAGGCTGTGAGCAATAGCTGGAAAGAAGGCTGAAAAACTGGCTTTGGAGAACAATTTATTATAAAGTGCTCCCCAAAAACCTAATCCTGTCAATCTGCAGGATTTTGTTACAGCTTCTGAATTTTTCTTTAAATTGGATAATTCTTTCAGCACATCTGAATCCATCTCTTTTTTAAGAGAGACCAGCGTGGTTACTTACTTAATGGCGAAACCTGTTTCGATCAACAAATTTATTACCATCCACAAACACAATCAGGAATTGAAAAAGCGTGACTGCAGTCTCCTTGGTGCAGCCAATCTTGGCTCAGTACCTGCCAGAAGGAGAGGTCAGGACCTCTGAGTTGTAAAATTAAATTCCCCGTGGTTCAGGGAAAGCTGCAGCCTGATTAGAATGTTCAAGTACGTCAGTTGTCTAAATACAGTTAAACTTGCTGCTGTTGATTTCTGCACTTCTCTGCGGCCATGACAGAAGAATGGGTAGAATTCCCAGAGAATTAACCGAGGGAATTAATGTCACAAATATGAAGATCTGTGGGCTTCAATGAAGGCAGTGATCATGACGGATGGCCTCAGAGGAGGATGCCAAGGGGAAGGCAAGGAACGGTCCGGGGTGGGAGACCCCTCAGTGGGCAGTTCTGACTCAGGTCTAGGGTTGGCCTGGGTGTGACCTTTCTATTACCAGCAGATACTATTTTTATCCTGAGTTTGTGTCTGTCACAAAGCAGAGAAATGGCTGATGGAGCAAGTGATGTGCTGCGTGTGTCAGAAACCATACTGTGCAAACACTCAGGCTTGAGTTCCAGTTCTGTCCCCTACCATTGTGTGACCTCGGGCTACTCAGTCCTCATTTGTATAATCAGAATTAAATGTGATCATGAAAGCTAAACAGATTTATTAGTGAAGCCCAAAATAAAAAGCTAGAAAAATCAATGCATCTAAAATAGAACTTGTCCCTCCAAATCCATCCTGCTTGTGCTATCAAAATAATCTCTTTGAAGCCAGGGTCAGTTAACTTTCTTTAAAGAGCCAGATGATAAATATTTTCAGCTTTGTGAGCCATATGGCCTCTGTGGCAACCACTCAACACTGCCAGTATAGCCCGAAAGAAGCAGTAGACAATTTCGTAAACAAAGGGCTATGACCATGTTCCAATAAAACTTTACTTATAAAAATAGGCGGAGGGCCAGATTTGGCCCACAGGCCATAGTTCGCTGAGCCCTGTTCTAAAAGGCTGCCAAGCCTCCTAGCCATACCACTTACTTAGTTCTCAGTGAGAGGAGGTTGGGACCCCTGCTCTATCACACACATGGATGGCATTTCTGAATAATCTGCCATCAGCTCCATGGTCTCCATCTACAGATGAAGCAAATTCTAATAAAAGCCATGGAAGAGTCTCACCATCAGCACATCACCATCAGCAGCAGGAAAAACTACAAATCTTCTTCGTCCATGGACTCTGAGCTAGGCCTACTTCTATCTGGGGGACTATTCTCTATACATTCAGCCTAGTTTCCTCCATTATGTCCCCTCTGCTGAGCACCAAAGTAATATTTTTAAGGCCATATCTGATCATGTCAATCCTCCACTTAACAAATCAGTTTCCCTTTGGGTTCCAGAGAAGCTTGCTTAGCAAGATTCACCAGCCCTGCATAATCTGGCCCTGCCCAGCTCTTCATCAGTGCACCTAACCTCCCTCCCAGCCCCACCTCACAGCCATGCTGACCTCTCTGCCGGTGCCCAAACACGCCGTAGTCACACGTATTCACACGCCTCACAGCAGGACCTTCCCACACTTTGCTCCCTCTGACCCTCAAGCATCAGGCTAATGATGAGCTACATTTCAGGGCTCAGGATAGGAAAATCCTCTCCCAGGAAGCCTGTGCTAATCTCCTCCTTCCACCCCAGATTCAGGGTGCCCCGTCCGTGTACCCCCAGTGCACTATGGTTACCTCTATCATGGAATTTATTGTATTTTGTTCTGTTGGTCACTGAGCTGCCTCTCCACTAGACTTTGAGCTCCACTCTGATAGGAAATACAAATTTTTTTCAGTGTTGTATCCCTAAGAGACCACCATAGATTAGATACTCAATAAAAGTTTGTTGAATAAATTCAATGGTCAAGTTCTTTTTAAGAACCCAACGCAAGCATTGCCTAGCAGGGCCGGGAAAGAGGTAGAAAAGATTCAAAAGTGGAGATCCTGGCGCCTGTCCTTCCATGCTTTATAAACATAGTTAGGGAATATGAATTCACAGGACATTACTAGCGGATGATCTGCTCTGTAGATTATCTTCACCAATTCAAGGCCTACTCTGTGGTATATCAGTGACTCACTGTAAAAAAAAAATGGACAAAAGAGAGTAGGCTTATAAGAGAGGACCTATTTTAAGTTATAATTATGAGAATTAAACTAGATAAAATAACACTTAGAATAGTGTCAGCACTTATTAAGTACTATTCCATGCTTGTTAAGTAAGTAAATCAATAAGTAAATAAATTAAAAAACACTTTTATTTTGATAGTCCAAGAAACACAAATCCAGGAGTTTTCAAGCCATATATCCTAAAACAGATAGAGGCAGCCACAGGTAAAGTATAAGAGAGCTGAGCTGCTCAAAATTCCCCAATACTAGTGAAAAGAAAGGACAGAAGAAAAGTACTTGGAACTATGGACTGAAAAGGAGTGAATATATGGTTAACAAAAGGGTAACGTTAGCATTCAGAAAAGCTGCCACATCCAAAATACCATGGGAAAGCAACCATACTGACCTTCTCAAAATAAAACATCTGATCCATATTGCAGATACTGTCACTGGGCTCAATCAACACTATTCCAACTATAGCATGACTTCCTATATATTACAAGTCAAAGACAAAAATGACACTTCCCAGAAGTCCTTGCAGCTAGCATGCCTGTGTATGATCTCGAGTCTACGAACACACACACACACTAAGACTCAGAGGGCGAAAGAGCATGATAATGGGGGAAGTGGGGGTGAGAGTTCTGAAAGCATAGTGACAGGGGGCCTTTGTTCTGCACAAGGATCCAGTCAGTCCAGAGGTTCATGGGAGCTAAACAGAGCATTTTCCTCACCCTATACACAGCAAGGTTGCAAAAAGAAATGTAACAGAAATACTAGACATCTTTTGGTATTTATTTCCTAAATAGCATTATGTATATATCATTTACTTTGAAATCATGTCCTATTCCTAAAAACATTGAGAAAAAATCATCTGTGAACAGAGAAAACCTTTATAAGGTACTTGAATCCAGAAACGCTTCCCGGCATGTTCAAAGGCAGCAAACTCACCATAATGGCCCATAAATCTCTAGAGGAGAAAGAAGAAAGACGGCTAATTTTGTATGAATTCTGCATGGAAGAGGCACTGCTCTCTGGATGAACTCAAGCTAATGATTCATTTAGCAATTATTGGAAGAGTGTTCTTTTTCTTTCACCAGATGCTTTGCTATTTCTAAAATAATTTGAAATAAATCACTTTACTGCTCAAACAGCAAGCACACTCCTGGGCATTTATCCCTGAGAAATGAAAACTTACGTCCACACAAAAACCTGTACATAAAATGGTACAGCTGCTGTGGAAAAAGCTGGCAGTTCCTTAAAAAGTTAAACATAGAATTACCATACGACCCTGCAATCCCACTTCTATGTATACACCCCAAAGAACTGAAAGCAGGAGCTCAAACAGATACAACAAAGTTCACAGCAGCATTATTCACAATAGCCAAAAGGTGGAAACAACCCAAATGCCCATCAACAGAGGAACAGATAAAATGTGGCTTATCGATACAATGGAATATTATTCAGCCATAAAAAGGAATGAACTTCTGTTACATGGATGAATCTTGAAATCATCATGTTGAGTGACATAAGCCAGACCCAAAAGAACAAACATTGTATGAGTCCACTTATATGAAATGTCTAGAATAAGCAAATTTACAGAGACAGAAAGTAGAAATTACCAGTGGCTGGGGTGAAGGGGAATGGGGAGTTATTGCTTAAAGGATAAAGAGTTGCTGTTTTGGGTGATGAAATAATTAGTAACAGAAGGTGGATGATGGTAGCACAATCTTATAAAAGTGATCAATACTACTGAATTGTAACTTAAAAACGGTGCAAATGGCAAACTTTATGTGTGTGCGTACAGGACAATACACCCCCCCAAAAAAAAAAAAACTATACATAAATGTTTTTATCAGATTTATTTGTAATAGGCAAAAACTGGAAATGACCTAGATGTCCTTCAGTGGATGAAAGTTAACCAAACTGTAGTAGATCCAGATTACAGACCAGTAGTACTCAGCAATAAAAAGGAATAAACTCTTGATACACACAACTTACATGCATCTCAAGGGCATTAGGCTGAGTGAAAAAACTCAATGTCAAAAGGTTACATACTCGATGATTCCATTTATATGACATGCTCAAAATGACAAAATTACCAAAATGGAGAACAGATTAGTGGTTGCCAGGGCTTAGGGACGGGTGGGTGTGACTATAGAGGCAGCAGGAGGGAGTTCTTTGTGGCTCTGTATCTTAATTGTGCTGGTAGTTACATGAATCTAAACAAGATAAAAGTGCACAGAAGCATACATACATACACAAAAGAGGGCAAGTAAAACTGACGAAATCCAAATAAGGTCTGTGGACTGTACCAATGTCAACTTCCTGGGTTTGATATTTTACTCCTTTGGGAAAGCTGGGTGAAAAGTACACAAGACCTTTTTGTACTATTTCTGCAACTTCCTGTATGTAATTATTTCAAAATAAAAAGATTTTAATAATAAAAAAAATCTATCAATATCCTAATATGCAAAACTAATAAAACCAGAGTTTCTGTGTACCAGGGCAGGGTTTAGATCTCAGTTAGCCAGACTACTGCTTCGCCCCCTAATGGTGGCTCCAGAGGCACCCTATGAATACTAAGGTATTTCTGGAATCTGAAAGTCGATGACTCAGATTTCTCATTTGCATACCCACAGTACCCTGCACATAATATAATTCTTTCAATTTAAAAAGAATATTTCTTTCAATTCTACATTTCTAAGTATAAGAATTTTATATACATAATTCCTTGTAATAACTGTAGGCAGTAAGTATCTCTTGGCAGGTAGGGCAGTAAAAAAGCCACCATTACTGCAATAGGAGTTACTGTTATTGGAGGAATGAGTTAGAAGAACAGTAAGTATACTCTGGTTTCTCTTCAGATCGCATAAATCTTTCGCCTTTTACTAAAGATTTCCGTGGAGAGAAACAACTCTGAGTTCTTAACTAATTTTTTGAGGCCTTGTCTTAACAAGGCTGATTATATTGTGCAAATGAAAGACTTAACCATTCAGGAAAATAACTTTATAGTTAAATAGATAGAAAGTAGCAACACTTAAAGAACACTCAATCCCAAATTCAGGCTGGACTTTCTTTAAGTGGGGAGAAAAAAAGGTTGTGATTGCTAACATTATATCTATATTTAATTAGTATGTTATCATGTATTCAATTAGTATCTTAATGTTGGAAACATGGGCTGGTTGAAACAACTTACAAACGTTCCCCACCGTTATATAATCAGGATTTAAAAGTCCAATAAAAATTGAAACCCCATATCCTTAGTGATAGCAAAAGTACCTGGTATTCAAAGGTCCTATATTGAGCACAGGTTTGGAGAATTTCTGGTTCCCTGATGCCAAATAGAGAGGGCTCAGAATCTTCCTCTGGATATCTCCTTGGAGGGACCCTGTCATGAAAGGTAGTGATATTCGCTCCAAAAATGAGACTTCATGAAGCTCCTAGAACAGACTGGTATAAACTGTTTCCTACTGTGTGCCTAATAAATGTTCAATAAATGCCTATTATGTATGACAGAATTTAGTCTGAAATTTGTTTTCATAAAACCAGGGAGCAAAATAACGAGGATTTGAATAACCTTCACCCACCTCAAACTTTTCAGCAGCCATTGAAAGAGGCTTCAGTCACAGACAAAGAAGCCACCCTTCATCATCTCTCTCATGTCCCCTGATCTTGCTCTTATGCTGCTACACCTTTTAATTTCTTTTTTTCAGAGACTTATCAACTGTCATGTCATGATTTTTAAAGGTAATAATCTTCTTAATGTTGACAGGCACCACCTTTAGGGAATGTAGAGGGAGAAGGAAGTGTTTCCTCTCTCCCCACTTCCCTTTACCTCCCCCCAAATTTCAGCTTCAGCCCACTGTTCAAACTGCACCATTCTTTTCTCTTAATCATGTCTCTTAGAACATTTATATAGGATGTGTGTGTGTGTGTGTGTAAATTAACTTTAATCTACCTTGTAAGAGGAGTTCTTCACATGAAAGTGCCCTAATCAGGAACCCACAATCAAGAAGGGGTCAATTTGCTTTTGAAGGGCCCTAATCAGAAAATCCCAGGCCCAGAAAGGCTACAAATCAAATAATTCCAATATTTGCTTCTAAAGCTGCACCTGAGAGTTTATGACAATAAGAAATATTAGAAATCTTTTTTTTCCTAATGAAAAGAGTAGTGTTCAACATGTGTGATATATTACATAATTTTCAGGCTCCAATTTCCTTGTAAGGACAAGGCATAAAAAGCCTGGAGCCCAGCCTCCAAAGCATCAGGGAGAACTGCCCTAGGTCTATCGATCACTCCCTTTGGTTCTATATCCCTCCACTTGATAAGCCTCCATGCCCTGATCAGCCTAGAAGACAGCTGCTCCAGCTGACAGAATAGAATTACATCAGCCTCAGAATCAATCTTTCCTGCAAGGTGCTTGTTAGAGTACCTAAAGATAGAGAACAGAGGCTTTACTAGTTTTCAGCAAGGTTCAATGATGGGTTTTATACCTGCCTACTAATAAATGTTTGTACATGTGGCAAAATTTAGCACTAGATTCGTTCCCTATAGCATACCACCTGGTGGCGAGATTGTGGGAGAGGAGACATTTAATTCGTACCGACCTCCAATTGCCAGGGAGGTTACCAAAAGATTTACCAAAAGACCTCAATTTGTGTTGACCAATCAAACAGGCTTTGATCAGGTCAAAACACAATCCTCTTCAAGGCTCTCAAGTCCACTTCCTCCAGGGAGCTTTCCCTGGTCATTCCAAGGTTGGACACTCTTCCAGCAATTTCTGGCTATACCAACCACAATCACTCATGAATACAGTAACACTTCATTAAATGTAATGCCAGGGCCATTTTCAGCCAGGACACACAAGCAGGGCCAGTTGTCCCTATTCAACAATGCCCCTGCTGTACCACTTACTATATATTTGAGTATCACCCCTATTAAAGTTATATGCTAGCCTAGCACCCCCAGAGTAAAAGCTTCTTGAGGAGATAAACCATGCCTCCTGCTTCCCTTAACCCACAGCACCTCTTACAGCCTGGGATACAAAACTTTTCTGTTTTTATAAACTGGTTTGTGACTGAGAAATTTCTCACCACTCCAACCCCGTATCACCACCTCAGGATTTTACTAAGTGTTTATATGGAATATCTCTCTCTCCCTCTAGCTCTCTCTCTCTCTCTCTCTCTCTCTCTCTCTCTCACACACACACACACACACAGGTACTTGACCTCTTAGTTTTGCAGCGCTAAACTCTTGGTTCTAATTTCATATTATTTGCCCCTAACTTCTTCAGGGATCTTTAAAGTAAGGCAAATAATATATTCCATGAACTGGTGGACATGAGAGAGAGGAAAGCAGGGTACTTGGTGGCTGAGTTAATAAGCAAATTCAATGTCTACGCATTACCATTGCAGAACCTATTTTTACATAAAACAGTCACAATACCTGTTCATACAATCACTGGGAAATCGCTACCACCTCAATTTTTTTCTGTAGCTGCAAATCTTATACATACCAAGAAGGAAATTTAGTAGGGATGAGACCAGAGAAAAAACAGTACAGCTGATGGATAAATTAGAGTAGGAGTTTGTTGTGTTTAGAAGGAATCATACCCAATGTGGGCTGACGAACCGTTCTTCTGCCACTAATCTGGGGGTTTCTTGCCCCTACAGTCTAGGGACTCTTCAGCCTGTGTTTTCTTTGCCCAGAGGGGCTGGCACAGAGCACGAGAATCTGCTTCTGCCAGGCAGCCCCTCTGTGAAAGGGCAAAGCTGTATAAAATCCAATTTTCTGCTAATAAGAATGGAATGAAAATCTGCACGCACAAACTATTTATTAATCTGCTCCCATCAGGTGGAGGAAGGCAGAGATACAAGAGGATCAGTGGAATAATCTTTGAGCAGGCAGCAGCTTAATGAAAACGAGGTAATACTTAAACTCTCTAAATTCCCTGGAGTTTAACACATGAAATGAAGCAAACATTGGCAAGGGACTGATCCTTTAAAAGAAGTCCCCAGCTAGAGATATGCATGCTCACCTCATGCCGACAAATACTTTATTGAAAGTCTACTATGTATCGACTGGGAGGTTGCAGGAGATTTGCAGAGATAAAATTCCTCTTAACCTCAAGCTTAGTTGGAACTATAATATGGCACAGGTGCAGGAAGGAGCCTTGGGAGTAGGACTCAGAGAAGGGAGAAATTAACGCTGGGGAGGTGGGGATGGGATGATGAGGGGAGAGGAGTCAGAGAAGGTTCCATGGCAGAGCATCCTCAGCACCTATCGCCTTGCCTGAAGGTCTCTTATGTCGTAGGCGCTCAATGAATATTTGTTAAACGAATCAAAACAGACCTTGGTTGTTTCGAAACAGATGGATTTATAAACAGTATTGAAACACAGAGGGCTAAATCTCAAATTTTTATGATCAAAACTTCATGAGCTAAAAACTGTATCTGTCCTTTAGGAAAGTGCCTCTGTTATCTCTGCATTCAAATACATAAGCAGTCACGCATCCCTTTTCTTTTCCTCCTAACCCCTCTGACAGGCACTGTAAAGTCCTCTGAGTCTACTTCCGAAAGAACTGCTTATTTACAGGTATGCCCCAATTTCAGAAACCTGCCACAAGAAAATATGTTCTCCGGAAAGAAATTTAGAAATGATTACTTGTAACACTCGTAAGTAACAATCCCCTTCTATATTTAAATGTTTTTCTGTAGAACATTACTCCCTTGCCAGAAAGGAGGAATGAGCAATTCTTAACTCCAAAGCAAGGAAGTCATCAACCACTGAAGGGGGAGGAAAAAAAACCCATAACCACAATATCATATATTGAGCATCTATTCTATACCAAACACCTACATGGATGGGTGTTTTATATCCACTATCTCTTTCTCCATAATCTGCCTCTCATGTTCCGAATAATAAAATTGAGGCTCAGAAGAGAGAAATGATTTTCCAAAATGCAGCAAAGTCAGATTTGAACTCAAGTCCATCCAGTTCCCAAGGCTGTGATCGTTCCATTATGCTAACTGCCTTGAATCAGAAATGAAAATAAAAGGGAAAATTTAATGACACTACAACCCCACATCATAATGTGATAGATACTGATATTTACCACATCAAACAAGAACTTGAGCACTAAAATGCTCTTTATCTGCTTGGCACCACCAGAGAACCACTTTGGGCTCAAATATATCCCTTCCCACACCCAGGCTTCCAGTGCACAACTGCTCCAGGAGGCCAATGGAGCCTGTGGTAAGGGAAGAGGGGACACAGTATTCCAAAGACTGGAGGAGCAGATGTTACAAAACTGGATGCAAATCTCACAGCATACGGAGTCTGAACAGCCCTTGATAGCTGCAGCTACACAAGCTCCCCCACCACATCTAGCATCTCTGCGAATACAATCAGCTTTACACCAAAGAAATTAGGAGGCTCAGAGGCACATCCTGACCGAGCTATAATCCTCAAAACCCTAACATCATGAAAATCTGTAGGACTAGTAGCCGGCCCACTTCCCTTTCATTTTCCTAAATGGAGCAACACCTCAAGCCACCCTCTCCCTAACTTATTCTTCCCTTTCTAATCATACTGAGCCCTTCTGGAACAGCATCTCCTCTACAGATGATCTTTCCAAATCTTACTATGGTAGTTTGGAGCTATGTACCCCAGAAAACCACATTCTTAAAAAATTAATCCATTCCTGTGGGTGTAAACTCATTGTAAGTAGGAAGTTTTGACGAGGTTCCTTCAGTTAAGGTGTGGCCCAACTCAATCAGGATGGGTCTTAATCTTATTACTACCAAAGCCCTTTATAAGCAGAGTAAAATTCAGGCAGAGAGAAAGAAAGCCATGGGGAACAGGCAGAAGCTGAAAGTCAACAGAACCCAAAAGAGAACGGAGAGGTTACCATGCACATTGCCAAGTGACAGAGGAGCCAAGGACCAAGGATCACCAGCAGCCAGCCCCGGAACCAGTCAGGAAGAAAGCACTGCCGTGATGAGGCCTTGATTTGGACTTCTCCTAGACTCAAAACCATGAGTCAATAAATTCCCATTGTTTAATCTAATCCACTGCACAGTATTGCTTGAGCAGCCATGAAAACTAAAACACTAGTGTGTAGTAACACAATTGTTTCCTGTGATATCTTCTTGAACGACGAGCAAACTAAAACACCTACCCATTCTTTGGAGGTCAGTTGGAGGTCAACCTCCTCTCAGAAGCAGTTTGATTATTTGAGCCCACGATGGTTTCACTGCTCTGACTATAAGTCCTGTCCCACTTAGCATCTACCTAAGAGTCTGTCTAGTGTTCCCAACCACACACCTAGGATTGATGCATTTTACTACCATGTTGCAAACTAGCACAGTGTCATTCATTTATTCCTTCAGTTAAATTCAATGAAATACTCACCTATTCTGTGTCAGGCATTAAAGATACAAAAATGATTCAATCTCAACCTTTCCCTCATGGGGCTCACAGTCTAAGGGGAGGAGGAATGGATAATACAAAATAAATTTGTACAAATAATTGTCAAGATATGATCCAGATATCACATCAACTTGTTTGTTTCCTTCCTATCACTTGGCTCAATCTGTAACTATTATGTTTGTCTATTAATTTGCTATCGTCTCTCCCACGAGGAGAAACTAGAATGTGAATCTCATCTGCCTGCTTCTCTATTATGCCCCCAGTACACAATATGGACTTGGGCACAGAAACACACTCATTAAAAGTCGCATTTGTGGAAGGAAACAAAGAGAGAGGGTGGGAGATGTCAGGAATGAGGAGCACTAAGCCCAGTGTAGAGGTCGGGCGATGCTTTGCCGGCAGGAAGACACCTGGGCCGAGATCTGAGGAGTCAGCAAGGACCAGAGAAGGAAAGGGGGAGGCACAATCCAGACACAGGGACAGGATGAGCAGTGGTAAGCAATGCAGTGGTAAGACAGCACAGCAAAGTGGGTAGGGGCAAAGCACTTAAATATCATTGTAGACCAGTGGTGCTCGACAAGGGCCACCCTTTGTCCCTTAGAAAGCATTTGGCCATGTCTGGATATTGTCACAACTTTGGGGGGAGGATACTCCTAGCATCTACTAGATAGAGGCCAGGGATGCTGCTAAACATCCTACAATGTACTCCCCACAAAAAAGAACCAATCCTGTCAAAGTTGAGACACCCTGCAGTAGACTAACATTCAAGGTATGCACTAGTCAAAGAACACAAGCTTTCTTCTGAAGTTCATGATTTCTACTGACGTCTTTAGACTAGCATTTGGATCAGAGAACATTTGCTTACCACTTCCTATAATATCCAAGAAAGGAAATATTAAGCAAGGAGTATCCATCTCCTATGAGACCTCTGTTTTTGCCAAAATAAGACTTTCAACAGACATCAGTGAACTCCCTATCACTACAAACCACTAGTGTCTGTTTTGTGATCTTCACCAAGGACACAGTATCAATTTCCTTCAGTTGGAAGTCCATCAGGACCTCATCATTGTCTCTCTCACCCAGAACTAATTCTAGGATTCCAAACCACCCACTCCTTATGAAAGGTAGTAAGTACAGTTATGAGAAAAACAGGAGGTGGTCAGTAAGCATTGGAGAGATGGATAAGTGGTTGGACGGATGAATGGATGGATAGATGGACAGATTCCTCAGGATCGCAAAGGACCAAGTCCTTGGAGGTCCAAAAGTATATTTCAACACCTTGTGCCCTTTTCCATGAAAAGCAAGGTTGAGCTGAATGTCAGCACCCTCTGACTGTCCCAGAGAATGCTTAGAAGAGGTCATCTCCCCAGGTAAGAAGTCAGGCAGTTGGACATGTTGGAGTGACAGGAGCTGGGAAGTCAGTGACAACAAAGTCACTTTGTGTAGATGCAACAGCACACAACAGGGCTGAGCCTACCACCCAACAGCAAAATCTGTGGTAGCTGCAAAACATGCCAGGGCCTGACCCTGTGTTCAGTTTCTCATTCTGTTTCACAATTGCTTCTCTTTAGATAAAAAGTTCTTAGTCCAAAATATGTTTCCTTATGTTGGCAAACATAATAAACATAAAAACAACATATATGTTGGCAAACAACAATATTATCTGAAATGTCTGCCTGAACTGTGACTCAAAAAGGAGAGAAAAAAATGACCATCTGGTCTGTTGTAAGAGACCCAGTAGTGTTCTGTTTGTAGGGAGTAGATCTCAGATGCTCACAGGGCTACTTTCTGTTACATCTCAAATTCCACTGTTCCATAAAGTTTCCCCAATTTCCTCAGCGCTGAAGTAGACATACTACCACCCACCTTTCTTGTCTCACTATTAATCCTTAAAAGGACAAATAAATAAAAAACATTTACAATAGGATCCAACATGTGAAAATGCGATTTACATCCAACTTTCATGGAAATATCTAGTGGGTGGAGCAACCTAAGAGTGGCACCCCACCCAGGGCAGACAAGCATGGGCCTTCCAGCTACGAACAGACCAGAGCTAGTAAAAGGGGGCAGGCAATCCCAGAAAACCAAAACGGAAATCAAGGTAAACATGTTACAGCTCTAAGCAATTTACGTCAACTCTCAAAGCAGAATATCAGTCTAGGCAGTGACCTATTTAGAAAGGAATTGTCTTCCAAAGATTCATTTGTAAGTCAAGTGTTCAGAACTTGGAATCCAAGCAATATTTTATGTCCCACAAAAGCTGACTGAACTTACAATATATCTAGTAAACTACACACTTAGAATTACAATGCTTTGCTATCATTAGTTAAATATATCAAAAAACACTTGGGAAAACAGATACATAACTTATAACTGGCCTTGACCTGAACCCTGAACCATAATCTGGAGCCTGAACTTTCTGGGATCCAAGTCGCTGCTCAAATGAGCTCTTGGAAACCGAAAGGGGAGGAATGAGAAGAACCCAGCCTCAAAGGGAAAGGGGCTGTGGAAGAATAAAAATGTTGTCTATGCAAAGGAGAGGCTAAATCTGCATATAATTGTGCCCAAGAGTCTCCCCTGAGTACCTCTTTGTTGCTCATATGTGGCCCTCTCTCTAACTAAGCCACCCTGGCAGGTGAACTCACTGCCCTCCCCTCTACGTGGGACCTGACACTCAGGGGTGTAAATCTCCCTGGCAATGCAGGATATGACTCCCAGGGATGAATCTGGACCTGGCATTATGGGATTGAGAACATCTTCTTGACCAAAAGGGGGATGCGAAATGAAACAAAATAAAGCTTCAGTGGCTGAGAGATTTCAAATGGAGTCAAGAGTTCACTGTGGTGGACATTCTTACTCACTATATAGATAACACTTTTTAGGTTTTAATGCACTGGAATAGCTAGAAGTAAATAACTGAAACTATCAAATTGCAACTCAGTAGCCTTGACTCCTGAAGACAATTGTATAACAATGTAGCTTGCAAGGGGTGACAGTGATTGTGAAAACCTCGTGGATCACACTCCCTTTATCCAGTGTATGGACGGATAAGTAGAAAACTGGGGACAAAAACTAAATGAAAAATAGGGTGGGATGGCGGGATGATCTGGGTGTTCTTTTTTACTTTCATTTTTTATTCTGATTCTGATTCTTTCTAGGGTAAGGAAAATGTTCAAAAATAGATTGGGGTGATAAATGCATAACTATATGAACATACTGTGAATAGTTGATTATACACCATGGATGACTGTATGGTACGTGAATATATCTCAATAAAACTGAATTAACAAAAAAAGTTGTCTAGCATCTCTTAAGTGGAGCAAGAGGCTCTGGAGCCTACCCCTGACATACTCTAAAGAATGGAAATCTACCTATCACATCTAGAAGGGTACAGGTGAATAGCCACCACCTGCCCCCTACATAAGCAGACAAAATGAGCTGCAGCAGAAGGTAAATGAGCCAGCTTATTGCCCCAGTAGTACCAGGGAGAAGGGGGGAAGGGAATTCCTGTAGCATGCTCTGCAGCAGGGTAGATGACCAGGGGATCTTAAAGACAAGAAGGAAGAAATTCCTACAGTTGCCCACAGCTGGTGGGGGGAGTGTCCAGGGGCCACATTCGATTCTAAAAGATAAGAGTGAATTGGGAAGGAACTTCATCAACTTTTCAAAAGTGTAATTTGTACTAAATGACAAGGTTACACAATCAGATTTTTGGTACCTTCAAAGGCAAACAAGGGACAAAAAGATAAAGACCATGGGGAATGCCTTCCCCAACACAGGGCACACACACACATTTTACAACAGAAAAGTGCTTAATTCCAAATTGTTGCTGAATACTATACGTGGGTCAGCTCCAGTTACAAAAGTGATGTCAAATATTGAAATCAAGTTTGGAAATTGAGAAAGTTTATCAGTTATTCACTAAGTACCTTCTTTAGTCCTCCAAATAAAGTGTCAGTCTCCAACTCAAATTCTTCGTCCAGTTCCTCTTCATGTTCTGACAAGAAAAACAGTCTCCATTAGTCACAATTCTAAACAAAACTGGGGTGATTTACTACAAGAAGTACTAAAAGAAATTGGAACAGGTCAATGGAAAAGCTGTCTGGACTAAGCCACACACATGGAAACACGTCACACTCCTTGGCCTTCCTCTCCAGCTTTCTGCGACCTGGGTTCCTGGAAATACATGCTGAGCCTGATAGAAACGTCCCCTTCATCTTGTAATTACGGTCACAAAAGGAAAGGGGATCAAGAGAGAAAAACATCCAATACAGAGAAACATGGAAGGGTTAGTGCAAATGCCACACTTGTACAGGTAGTTAAAACATTCATAAGGGATCATGCCCCAAAACAGGGGGATCACAACTGCATTATATAATACTAACAAGATTATAAAATGGGAATAACGTAATGATAGTAGCATCTTTTTTAAGTAAACAATACAACAGGTTAAGAATGAAAGATGTAACAAAATCTTCATTCAAATACTTCTCGAGGGTATGCAACACCCAGACATGGAGAGAGACACAAAGGGTGAGCCTGAACAAGAGCGGATGCCTTTTGCACTCCTGGGGCCCAGTGTACGCTAGGGAAGATAAACAAAGAATTAAGACTTCACAATAGTGCTGATGGGTGCCATGAACAGGAGTAAGTAAGGAATACTATGGGGACTGACTTTGAGATGGCCGTGGGTTTCCAGTAGGCAGTTAGATCAGCGTGGGTGGAGCTCATGAGTGTCCTAAATTGGAGATAAAGACCTAAGAATCCTAGTATAAAGGTAGTGACGAAGCCACCAGATGGCTGAGATCCCCCAAAAAGGCACCAAGAGTACCCAGACCAGAAAAGGGAAAATCAGTGCTTAGAGGACCAAGAAATGTACAAAAACCACAGGAGACCAAAAAGGACTATCCAGAAAGATCAAAGGAAAACCAGGAGAGAGCGGTGTCACTAAATCATAACCATGAAATGAGGTTGGTTTCAGAGCAGGATCAAGAGGCAGCTCACACACACTAGATGCGAAGAGCAGCCCCAGCCCCAAAGCACAGGCAACTGAGCCCCTAGGAAAACCGAGAAGGAAGGGTTAGTGAGCACCGGCCCAGGCACCACAGCACAAGTCCAGGGAGCCCGTTCTCACGGCATCCACGTGCTCCACCCACCTCCCATGGAGGCATGTGACTGCAGTAGTCACTGGCCCTCTCGGCTGCAGCTGCATATACACTGTGTTTCCTGTGTGTGCTGCACTGCACCCAGACTCAAGTCTGAGGGAACAGCCAGCAAACAAATGGCCAGCTATAGCATTCCAACAAAGAAGTGGCAGAAACCTATGGATTTACTAATGCAAAGAGTGAAAACCCCCTCTGCCCCTCCCCTCTTCTGTTTTGGTTTCACTTTCATAAAAAATGCAATCATGTAAAATTGAAACAAAGCCAAAACTTAGCTCTTTTTACTTCTTCTTCCTTTTTAAAAGAGGACATTCAGGAGCAATGAGGTTCATACACTAAGTGCCAGACTTCCTGAAGCTGGAACATATCACCCTCTAGTGGGAAAAAGGTATCCTCTGCAGACAGTACAGTTATGATGAAATCTGTACAGTGCTGTTCAATAGAAATGCAATATGAGGCACATATATAATGTTAACAATTCTAGGAGCCACACTTTAAAAAATAAAAAAGTGAAATTAATTTTCGTGTACTTTATTTATTGCAGTTTATCCAAAATTTATTATTTCAAAATGTGGTCAATATTAAACAATTACTAATAAGTCATTTTACATACCTATTTTTCATACTAAGTCATTAAAATGCAGTGTGCGTGTTAACATTCACATCACATCCCCATGAGGACTGCCCATCTTTCAAATGCTCATTAACCAAACAGGGTCTCACAGCTCTAGACCAAAAATCCCCTCCCTCATGTTTTGGGGAATTCCTACAAATTACCCCTGCATGAGTTCTTGACACAAACTGTGCTGATTTGTATGTATGTCTCCCAGAAAAAGCCATATTCTTTAATGCAATCTTGTGGGGACAGATATATTAGGGTAGATTAAGTTGGAGCCTTTGGATTTGGTTGTTTCCATGGAGATGTGACCCACCCAACTGTAAGTGATAACTGATTAGATAATTTCCATGGAGGCATGGCCCCGCCCATTCAGCGTGGGCCTTGATTAGTTTACAAGAGCCCTATGTAAGTGCTTAGACAGGAGCTCAGAGCTTCAGCCAAGACAGAGCAACTGAGAGTGACATTTTGAAGAGGAGCTGCAGCTAAGAGAGGACAAAATGCCCCAAAAGCAACATTTTGGAGAATGCCATTTTGAAACGCAACCTAGGAGCAAGCAGATACCAGCCACATGCCTTCCCAGCTAACAGGTTTTCCGGACACCGAAGGACATTCTTCAGTGAAGGTACCCCCTTACCTTGGACGCTTTATGGCCTTAAGACTGTAACTTTGTAACCAAATAAACCCCCTTTATAAAAGCCAATCCATTTCTGGTATTTTGCATAATGGCAGCATTAGCAAACTGGAACACAAATACTATATGACATACATTTTAAATTGCAACAAATTAAATCTACCTTGACACTTTCATGACCCCTTTGGAAATCACTGTCTTCAGATTTTCTTAAATTAGCTGAAATTTCACAGCTGTAAAATTTAGTTGATACAGGAGAACGGAAGCTGAGAACCTGCAGCAGGATATCTATCAAGGAAGAATGATGACCTTCAGAACATCTCTTGTTATACCTTTTTAGATAGGGACACCACATCCTCAACCCTTGGGCAGCGCTATATTTTTAACCACAACTCAAATAACAACCAAGCAATTCAAATACAGCCAAGCAAGAGGGTGCTGCAAACAGTAAGAAGCCTTCTGTGCCTGGTGTCTCTCTCTGCCCAAGACTGTCGGGTAGAGCTGGCTTTCTTCTAGAAGCCCTAGTTCCATTTCCCAAAATTCAGTGCTTAAAACTGTCTGAGAGCATAGAAAGGAAGCAATTTCAGCTGATGAGTCCTCATTACTATGTCAGCAGCTGGTTCTTTCCTCCCAACAAAAGGATACATCAAAGCCCCACCCTACCTACAAAGTGAGAGGATTTGCATTTTAATCACTGCCAATGAGCCATGGTGGTAAACCACTTACTTAAAACATCTAACTACCCTCCTTTCACCCTAAACATTTTGATGGGGAATTAATCCCGGGGTGAGGTAATTAGATGGCAATAATCAGGAAGAAGCAGCACACACAGACACACATATCCATGTACACACACAACATACACTAGTCTCACACAAGCCACTGTGAGGGAGCAGCACACCCAATCACGGCACAATGTGCCCTGCTGTTTCTATGCATTTGAAAAATTCCAATCAGCTCCTACTGATTCTTTAGGAAGAATCAGTAGGAGTATGGTAGTAGATGAGAGCAGAGAAGGGGAGAAAAGATGGGCTTCTAAGGATAAGAGAATTTAATGGTAAGCAACTCTCAAATATCTGTATGCAGATTAACAATATAGAAGTGGGGTGATAAGACACTGGTTTTTCTATGACACTCTTGAGGCATGGAGGCTCCTACTCTCCTCTCCCCCAAATTCCCACTCTCAGGAAAGAGTGAGTTAGCAATAACCCAAGCAAAACCAAATCAGGTATGTTAATAGGATGCAAAGCAATAAACTGCAAACGTGGCCTCCAAACCTCCTGTGCCAGTTTGGATATATTATGTCCCCCCAAAAATCCACATTCTTTAATACAATCTTGTGGGGGCAGACTGATTAGTCCGTTGATTAGGGTGAAACCTCTGATTGAATTATTTCCATGGAGGTATAGACCCTGCCCATTCAAGGTGGGTCTTGATTAGTTCACTGGACTACTTAAGAGAGCTCAAGAGCCAACTCCAGATTCTTGCTGATGCTCAGAGACACTTGGAGATGCAGACAGAAGGATGTTTGGAGATGCTAAAATAAGAGGCGAAGCCCAGAGTTTGCCCCAGAGAAGCTAAGAGAGAACCCCCAGATGCTAAGAGAGAAACGCCCTGGGAGGAAGAAGCAAGGACACAAAGGAGCTGAGAGAGAGGAGTGAGTTCAGACAGAAGCCCAGAGACACTTTGAAGAAAGCCATTTTGAAACACAACCAGGAGCAAAGGACCAGCAGATGCCAGCCACATGCCTTCCTAGCTGACAAAGGTGTTCCAGACGCTATTGGCCATTCTTCAGTGAAGGTATCCTCTTGTTGATGCCTTAGTTTGGACACTTATGGCCACAGAACTAAAAATCTGTAACCTAATAAATCCCCTTTATAAAAACCAATCCATTTCCGGTATTTTTCATAATAGCATTAGCAAACCAGAACACCTCTGAAACACGATGAGCAGGGCTGCTCACCTGCTACTCACCTAAGTAATTCTGGGATCTATCAAGGTAGACTGCCAGGAGTGCAATTTGCGTAGGAATCCTCAGCGCTCCTGGGAGAGGTAGACAAAGCTCCATAAGGAATGGAAACTCTCAAGCAAAGAGGGAGCTCTGTTGTATGTCCTTTGTTTGGGATCCAACATAGAGCATTGGCTGGGGGTGCTGAGGAGAGGGGAGGAGCTGTGGAGTCTAATACTGAGTTCTGCCCTCAAATACCCTCCAGCCCAGGCCCTGTCCCAAGTCACTGTGACAGGTTTATTAAAAATGGTAAGAAAACAGACTTTGTGAAAGCCAATACTCATCTCACCTTAAGGACCTGGGTCAACAACCAGAAGAAAATGCCTGAAAATGCTCGGAGACTTGGCATCACACTAGAAGAGTGGCGACTTGAGTACCCAAGACTGCTGTGACTCTTTCATGTGCCCCTGTTCAAAGGTAACAAGGGGAACAGGGTCAACTGTAATGTGAAGCTCAGAGCCTCAGCTGTGCCTCAACATCCACTGTGGACGCCAGCCATCAAGAGAGGCTGTCAAGTCCTTGGCTATACACTTGGGTCCATTCACAAAAGCTGTATTAACTGAAGGATCCCCAGGGCCCTGCCCACACTGAGCCAGCTCACCTGGTTCTAAGGTCAAGGTCACCTATTCAAGGTCAGGTCCATCTTTGTTTCATTACCCTAGACTGGGCCGTCCAGAGTTGCCAACCATTTTGCAACCAAATTCCTCTGATCATAAGAAGGAAAAATTTCAACCTGATTAACAAAACCCACCCCCCATGAGAAGTCAGTGTATTGTACAAACAATGAAAAGAAAGACTTAATCTATAAATGAGCTCTTCTATCCTTTTCTCATAAACTATGATTAGTGATGAAGAAATTCACTGGAGCATATAAGAATAAACAAAAGGTAGAAGGTGAATGCTCTCAACTAAGAGTTGCATCCCAGTTTAATAACACTTCCTATATAAAAGCAAAAAATTTGGGGGTGGAAATTCGAATAAATACTTTGTTCTATAAAAATCAATTTCTCTTTAAATATCAGGGCTCCCTGGGGTCATAGAGTTTATTTACAGAAATATTAACTACCAGTCACTGAAGATTAAAAAATTGAAAATAAAGCACCTGTGAAATGAAAATACAAATCCATGGGAAATACAATTTGATTCACAAAAACGTCATTAAGTTCTGGAAATAAAAATGGAGAAGGTTATAAAACACTGTCAACGTATTTAACGTCATCAAATTGCACACTCAAAAATAGGTAAAATGATGTTATATTATGTATATCTTACCACAATAAAAATTTTTTTTAAATATCATTAATTGAAACTTTTCAGGAAGTCATCTACTGTATAAAAGGTGTGCCTGGGCTCTATAAAGCCAAAACATCTAGGGTTATTGGTATTTTTTCGAAAGTAATCCTCATAGAAAACACAATTTACAAATAAATCCAAGATACTATTCTTTGAAAAACTGAATAAACCTACTAAATAGACAAATGTTTAGCATATCTCCTAAAACAGGAGAAATGAGATACATGGGGGATTCAAGACATAAGAATATGATATGGAATTGTATGTTAACACATTTGAAAATTTTAAAATAGAAAAATATAAATTATTAAAACTGACCTACAAAGACACAGAAAACCTAAACAGCACAAATAACCCTGTGTGCTAGTTTGAATGTATTACGTCCCCCAGAAAAAGCCACATTCTTTGATGCAGTCTTGTGGGGCAGAGGTTATCAGTGTTGATTAGATTGAGTGTTTCTGTGGAGATGTGCCCCACCCAACTGTGGGTGATGACTCTGATTGGATAATTTCCATGGAGGTGTTGCTCCACCCATTGGCGGGGGTCTAAGTTTATAAGTGGAGCCATATAAATGAGCTGACGGGCAGAGGGAACTCAGTGCAGCTGTGAGTGACATTTTGAAGAGGAGCTACAGCCAAGAGGGACACTTTGAAGAAAGCACAGGAGCTGCAGATGAGAGACAGTTTGAAGATGGCTGTTGAAAGCAGATTCTGCTCTGGAGAAGCTAAGAGAGGACAAATACCCCAAGTACAACTAAGAGTGACATTTTTGAGGAACTGCAGCCTAGAGAGGAACGTCCTGGGAGAAAGACATTTTGAAACCAGAACTTTGGAGCAGAAGCCAGCCATGTGCCTTCCTAGCTAACAGAGGTTTTCCGAACACCATTGGCCATCCTCCAGTGAAGGTGCATGATTGCTGATGTGTTACCTTGGATGCTTTATGGCCTTAAGACTGTAACTGTGTAACCAAATAAACCCCTTTTATAAAAGCCAATCCATCTCTCGTGTTTTGCATTCTGGCAGCATTAGCAAACTACAACACCCTGTATAGCATAAGTCCTAACATTAAAGCCCAATATTATCTGCTGCCTTGGCTTTGCGGGGAAACGAGAGGGCCCTGAATGGACTGACTGTAAGTTCCTGCAGATGTGGCCCCACAGCCAAACAACCTTCCTTACCAAGGGGACCAGGAACAGTTCCCGCTTATCCCTGAGCAGCAGGCGTTGGCTCTCCGCCACCAAGCACATCTCCCCAAGGAAGAGGGGAAAGGGGGAAGGAGGGAAAAGGAAGACGAGGGGAAAGGGGATGTTCTAGTTTGCTAGACTGCTGTCGATTCTGTCTGTCCAGTGCTGCGGATCTTGGTTTTGGACAGTCCCATAAGCCTAAGGGAGAAATCCCTCCCTCACCAACAGGGTAAAGTGTCTTCCAAAGAGACTCCACCTTAGAGAGACTTACAAGTAAATGCTATCAAACTTAGATGCAGGCATTTCATATACTATTTAAACAGTTCCATAATATGAAATGACAAACAATAATGGAAAGTTTCCCATTTGTTCTATAAAGCTAACAGGAAGTTGATTTTGAGATTTAAGGATGAAACAAAAAATTAAACTAGAAATGAACCAATCTGACTCAGAAATAGGTATTTTTAAAAAATGAAAAACTTGGCAACAGTGTATTTAAAAATACCATGGTTGTGGTAGGTTGTCTTAGAAATCCATATGGTTTGCTACTGAAGATTGGTTAATTTAAAATATCAGTAGGTCAAAAATGGAAAACCATTTAATCTGAAAAGGTACTTTAAAAATGGGTAAAATTCAACACTTTCAGCAGATCTAAAAAAATTAATAAAAACAAGCTAGATACGGCGATTCCTTAACATGATTAAAGCAAGCAAAGCTTGTTCAACTTTCCTTTAATGGTAATAACAATATAAGGATTTCCATTAAAGTCAGAATTAAACCAAGGATGGCACCCTTTTCCCAACTATTACAATATTCTACAAGTCCTAGCTAAAGCAACAAAAGATGAAGCAAAAACACTATCATTATCTGTATCTGTCATCTAAACAGAAAAATCAGGAGAATCAACTAAAAAACAAAAAGAGAATTCAATAAATTGTTAGAATATATAATCAATAAACCAAAATAAATAACCAGTAAAAACAGACCAGAGAGACCTAAGATGGCGGCTAGGTGAAACAGGGCAAAAAAACACCTCTGTGAAAAATACTAGATAAAAACCAGAAAGTGACCCAGAACACCACTGCCAGTGATCTACCAGTTGGACAAGGTCTGCTAAATCCTCAGAGAACATGCATTTGGTGAAACCAGGAACCTGCATTCTGAAACGAGTGAGTGAGTCAACTGAAAGTCCCACGGCCGTGCTGTGGTGTGGAGAAACAGTGGGCTGGCGTTTGGAGACGGACTAGTTCTCTGAAAAAAAAAAAAAGCCCAGGAGCAGCTGCAGATATGACAGGGAGAGCCGTGCAATGAAGCATGGCGGGAGCGGGCTGGGCTAACACCTCAGTGTCTGGCGTGGAGATACCCCTTCCCACACCTGCTGCTGATTACCTCGAGACCGGAGGAGCAGAGGGGAGCCAAAAGGAGAAAAAAAAAAACCACATTCCTTGCAGCCATCTCCCCAGTGGGCAGGGGATGCTCCTGCCCGGGGCCAGACCCACAGCCCAGAGCTCACCAAGAAACCCAGTGTGATGGGGAATCTTTACCGCAGCACTACACACAAGCCACAATATCGGCCGTGGACAGTGACCTTTAATATACCCAAGGCTGACAGTCCCAGAGCTGGGAGGGCGGAGCTGTGCGAAAAGGGGGAAGGTAACGCATCCCATTCAACCATCTTTGAAGCAGGCTGGGAGCACCCCTGCACGGCCCAGGGACCCAGGGCTTCCCTGGTGGGCTGGCGCGCACTAGTGATGTGGTGCGGCCCTCCCTCAGCAGAAGTCCTGGAAAAGCACAGCTGGGAAGGGGGAACCACTCGGAAATCCAAGGGACCCTACGCAAATACCAAGGACTTGCGGGTCAGCGGCAGAGACAATCGGTGGAAAGACTGAAAAGAAGGCTTAGGCTCTGGCAACAGCCTTAAATCTCCAGGATCACCTGGGAGGTTTGATTATTAAAGCTGCCCTGCCTGCCTAACCACCCAGACACATGCCCCACATTCAGGGTGGACAGCACCAGCAACACACCCAAACTTGGTGCACCAATTGGACCCCGTAAGAATCAGAACCCCACACACCACAAAGACAAAGTGGGCAGAACTGACTTGAGGGGAATAGGTGACTGACGGATGCCATCTGCTGGTTAAAGAAAGTGTACGCCACCAAGCTGCAATTCTGTCAAATTAGGGATCAAGTAAAGCAAATGCCAAGGGGCCAAAAAACAACAGAAAATCTTAAAGCATATGATAAAACCAGACAATATAGACAATGCAAACCAAAGCACCCAAATCAAAAGATCAGAAGGCACAGTATTTGGCACAATTAATCAAAGAATTACAGACAGGCAACAAGAGCATGGCTCAGGATATAAAGGACATGAAGAAGAGCATGGCACAGGATATAAAGGACATAAAGAAGACCCTAGAAGAGCATAAAGAAGGCATTGCAAGAGTAAATAAAAAAATAGAAGATCTTATGGAAATTAAAGAAACTGTTGGCCAAATTAAAAAGACTCTGGATACTCATAACACAAGACTAGAGGAAGTTGAACAACTCAGCCTCCTCAAGGACCACAGAACAGAAAATGAAAGAACAAAAGAAAGAATGGGGAAAAGAATCAAAAAAATCAAAATGGATCTCAGGGATATGATAGATAAAATAAAACATCCAAATTTAAGACTCATTGGTGTCCCAGAAGGGGAAGAGAAGGGTAAAGGCCTAGAAAGAGTATTCAAAGAAATTGTTGGGGAAAACTTCCCCAACCTTCTACACAATATAAATATGCAAAGCATAAATGCCCAGCGAACTCCAAATAAAATAAATTCAAATAAACCCACTCCAAGACATATCTGATCAGACTGTCAAATACTGAAGAGAAGGAGCAAGTTCTGAAAGCAGCAAGAGAAAAGCAATTCACGACATACCAAGGAAACAACATAAGACTAAGTAGTGACTACTCAGTGGCCACCATGGAGGCGAGAAGGCAGTGGCATGACATATTTAAAACTCTGAGAGAGAAAAATTTCCAACCAAGAATACTTTATCCAGCAAAACTCTCCTTCAAATTTGAGGGAGAGCTTACATTTTTCACAAACAAATGCTGAGAGATTTTGCTAATAAAAGACCTACCCTACTTCGGATACTAAAGAGAGCCCTACCAACAGAGAAAAAGGCTGAGGGACTTCACCACCAGTAGATCAGTCCTATAAGAAATGCTAAAGGGAGTTGAGCAGGCTGAAAGGAAGGGACACTAAACAGTTGACTGAAAGTACATGAAGAAATAAAGGGTACCACTAAAGATCACATGGCAAATATAAATAGTAATACTACTGTATTTTGATTTGTAACTCCACTATTTACTTCCTACAGGATCTAAAATACATAAACTGTAATGATAAATCAGTGGTTTTGGACTCAATGTAAAATATGTAATTTTTGACAAGAACTACATAAAAGTGGGGGAATGAGGGAGTATAGGAACATAGTTTATGTGTCCTATTGAAGTTAAGTTGGTATCAAAGAAAAACAAGATTGTTACAGATTTAAGAGGTTAAATTTAAGCCCCAAGGTAAACACAAAGAAAGTATCAGAGAATATGACCATAGAGATGAAAAGTAGAGTAGGGGTTCTGAGAAGTGGGGGAAGGAGCAATGGGGAGTTAAAAATTAGTGTAGGGTTTCTGTTTGGGGTGAAGGGAAACTTCTAGAAAGGGATGGTGGGAAGGTGATAGCATTGCAACATTCTAAATGTGATTAATCCCACTAATGGAATGCTAGGGAGGGGGTGGAATGGGAAGATTTAGGCTGTATATATGTTTCCACAATTGGGAAAAAAAAAAAAAAGTCTAAATAGATAAATAGATGACAATTAAATGCCAAGGATGATCCTGGATGGGCTCTGAGGATGGAGGAGAGAAGTCTCAAAGGGACACAGATGGGACATAAGAAAAAAAAAAAAAAAAAAGGAAATATAGAATGTAAGCTTTGTATCAAGGTTGAATTTCTTGAACTTCTTAGCTGCGTTTAATGGGATTGCATAAAAGAATGTTCTTATTCATGGGAATTGTATATGTGAATTATATTGTTTTTTTCAAGGATGTGTGCAGCTTGCTCTTATATGTTCAGAAGACACAGCAATAGATGATGGATGATAGATAGGGAGGGAGAGAGGGAGGGAGGGAGGAAAAGAAAGAAAGAAATGGTGGTGTGACAGGATGTTAAAGGTGGTGGATCGGGGTATCAGGGGAGGGGGGTCAGGGTGCTGGAGTTCTATGTATGGGGTTTGTACTGTTTTTGCAACTGTTCCTGTAAGTTTGAATTTATCTCAAAATAAAATTTCTTATAAAAAAAAAAAAAGTAGACCAGAAATAATCACCAAGAAAGTATAAGAAATACAATAGGAAAATACCCCAACCATAAAAGAGAGAAAAAAAGACAATAACAATAATCTTAAGAATTTTAGCAGAACTTGTTATGAAGAAGAACACAAACCTTTATTAAGGGTTTAAAAGACTGAGTAAATCAGTAAAATGGCATATTCCCAGATGTAAAGATACAATATTATAAAAATGTCAATTATTTACAAATTTCTAGGCTTATTACAATTCTAATTGAAACCCTAATGAGATTTTTGGAACTTGCTGATTTCAAATATTTATCTGGAGGAATAAAGCAGTAAGAATAGCTAAGAAAAGTCTAAAAATAAAGAACAGTGAGTACTAACTCAATGCAACAGATATTCAAACTAATTATCAAGCAAAAACAATTAAAACATTGTTGTACTGATGTAAGAACTGATTGAAAAATCAATGAAACAGGAAAGACAGCTTCCCAGTCTGGAGTATATATAAGAATTTATTACATGCTCAAGATTGTATCATAATTCAATATAGTAAGAAAGAATAACTCTATAAGAATGTTCAGTTAACTATTTGGGAAAAAAATGATTTAACTTCTCACCTTATATCATGTACCAAATACATTTGTTATGAATTAAAGAATGAAGGCTTGCCCAGAGGGCAATAAGGTGGATGCTGTCTAAAGAAATGTAAATCGAACAGCCTTCCTGGAGTGCAGTCCAGGGGTCATCTATCCAGAACCTTAAAAACACTTGCGTAATTTGACTACAAAATTCCTCTTCTGGAAATCCTTCTGAGAAAAACAATCAGAAATAATTCAATAATACAAATATATTCCTTACAAAATACATGAGCTAAACATGCGACTCATTAAGTTGGTGGGAAAAAAAGGAACAGAGCGACTGCCCTGCCCCCCCCCAAAAATAAGGAAGAAATAAAAATGAATTAGACAATAAAAATTAACAATTGAGAAATCTAACAAAGCGAAATGCTGAAAAGAATAATAAGACCTCTGGCACAGTTAACCAAAGAAAAAAAAAAAAAAATAGGAGGGAGAAATGGAGAGAGGGAACAAGGGAGAGAGCAAAGTAGGGAACAAGGGAGGAGACGTGAATAAACAAAATTTACAATAAGAAAGAAGAGAATTACAAAAACAAAAAAAAATTGGTTTGTGTTATGTTACTAAATTATTTATTATATGTAAATAAGCAAGCAAATTATTGCTAATAAATTTATTTTTGTATTATGAACCACAATATACTAATCAAACTGAAAACCTACATAAAGCATGGTCCCTCCAAAATTAACTCTCTTTTTTCCACAGTGTGAGAAGTTTTAGGTAGAATGTGACCACCAAGCTAACAACTACATATCCCAGGCTCCCCTGCTGCTAGCTGAGTCATGTGATTCTGTGCTGGCCAATTACATGCAAGCAGAAGTGACGAGTGCTACTTGCCAAACTGCCCTTAAAGGAATGGGCTGAATGAGGGCTTGGTGATGACTTATCTTTGACATGCAGAAAAAGTAACACACTAAGGATAGCAGAACAAGAAGGTGAAAGGAATCTGGGTCTCCAATGCCTCCATATGTCTGAGATATGTCTGAAAGGAGTAATGGTGAAAAACAAATTTAAGAAGTTACTGAGAATAACAAAGGCAAATGCTCCCATGGCCTTCAACAGCCATTGATTCAAACCCTCCTGTTACAGGAGACTAGCCACAGGATCACCTGAAAGGATAAGGATAAGGATAAGGATAAGGGAACCCAAAGCCTTGAGTTGTTCATTCAAACTGATCAAATTATGGAGAAGACAAAGGAGGGCCGAAGTCATCCTGAGCCTATAGGACCATATCCCTGAACATTCCACTGCTGAGCACTCTTCCTCTCTTGACAGACCATCAGAAACGCCTGGGGCCTTACCTCTGGAGACTTTGTAAACCTCATAGAAAGAATAGAAATGGAAGCCTAGTGAAGCAAGCAGGTAAATAGACAGTTCCCACCGAGGCAGCATCACTCCTTGTCACGCGGGCTCCCGACTCCCACATTCAGATTTCTAGGAAAAGAAACAAACAAAACAGTAAGCCACAGACAGATTACTAGAGAAGAGCATCTAATTACAGGTATAATTACTTCATACCCCCAGGGACACATCACTATTCAAAGGGATACAGATATAACCCCATTCAGATCTCCTCCTCCCAACCATCTCACCCCATCCTGTATCCAACACATACACACACACCCTGCCTGCCCAGGCTGGCCAGGTCCTTTTCTGTGACTCCAGGGTCTCCCATCTGCCTCCCATCCAGTATGCATCACATAAAACTATCGCTCCCTCCCCCGCCCCCGCCGACCCATAATTACATGGAACTTTGAATAGGAGGTGAGACCTGGTAGGTTTGCATAGTAGGTTAGTGTGAAATAGTGACACATCCCAAAGTAATTTGGGCAGAGAATAAAAATATATATGCAGGGGCCCCTGAGGAGTTGGGGGAAAGTGCGGAGGTGTTGGGCTTCCTCACTTGGTTTGTTGCTGATGTTCTCACAAACACTGAGGACTGGCAATTTGGTATACCAAGCCCTCTGTTATGGGACTTGCCCTTATGGAGCTTGTTACTGCAAAGGAGAGGCTAAACCTGCTTATAATTGTGCCTATGAGCCTCCCCCTGAGTGCCTCTTTGTTGCTCAGATGTGGCCCTCTCTCTCTAGCTAAGCCAACTCGGCACGTGAACTCACTGCCCTCCCCCCTACATGGAATCTGACTCCCAGGGATGTAAATCTCCCTGGCAACACGGGATATGACTCCTGGGGATGAATCTGGACCTGACATCATGGAATTGAGAACATCTTCTTGACCAAAAGGGGGAAGTGAAATGAAAAAAAAAAAAAAAAAGTTTCAGTGGCTGAGAGATTCCAAATGGAGTCAAAAGGTCACTCTGGTGAGCATTCCTATGCACTATACAGATAACTCTTTTTAGGTTTTAGTGCAGTGAAACAGCTAGAAATAAATACCTGAAACTATCAAACTACAACCCAGTAGCCTTGATTCTTGAAGACGATTGTATAGCAATGCAGCTAACAAGGGGTGACAGTATGATTATGAAAGCCTTGTGGATCACACTCCCTTTATCCAGTGTTATCGATGGATGAGTAGAAAAATGGGGACAAAAAACCAAATGTAAAATAGGGTGGGAGGGAGGGGATGATTCGGGTACTCTTTTTTACTTTTATTTTTATTCTTATTTTCACTGTTTCTGGTACAAGGAAAATGTTCAAAAAACAGATTGGGGTGATGAATGCACAACTATATGATGGTACTGTGAACAACTGTTTGTACACTTTGGATGACTGTATGGTATGTGAATAAAATTGAATTTTAAAACAAACTCTCCCCCTCCCATGGAGGGGACCTATAGTGAGTAGGGTCCATAATCTCTGACTTCCCAGCATCTACCATAGTGCCTGAAATGTAGTAAGCACGGACCACTGAGTGCTCTCTAAAACGGCTTAAAAAGCCTGATTGAGAGAACAGAGCAAGCAAGGCCATGGGCATGATGCGGGCAGCTGTGGATCCTTAAAGACAATCCCAGCCGAGCTGCTACAACCACGTGAAGATGGGCTTTGTGATGGACTGTGCCATGTGCTGATGCGTGGCACTGGGAAAACCACGATGTAGAGCGGCAGCACCTTTGGCACCTTCATGGCCATCGGGATAGGCATGTGATATGAACCCGGGCACTGACTGCCACTACTTCCACTGCCTCCCATTGATTCCAGCCTGAAGTCTCTGAGTTAAAAATAAATAAAATAAAAAGCCTGAGTTAAAAAAAAAAAAAGACACTACAGTCTCCAAACATCAAATCTCATCCCACAGTTCATAAGAATAGACTGAGAACACCGCTCTCCCATGCTTCTGTGCACTTCTTAAAGGGAGCTAATGACATAAACCAAAGCAGCTGTGGCAGACACTGGTCATTTCCCCCACCCCCCACCCCCAATATTCAATCTCTGTACTTCCACTGTGATCAAATTTTTAGCTGGACACATGGCCGTGGAGCTCAACACTGCATTGTAGTCAATGTGGACACGTGACTAGGCTCTGGCCTAAGGGGTGAGTGAAGATATATGAGCTCTGGTCATCCCCTTCTCTCCCTTCCCTCCCTGCTGGATGGAGTTTGAACAATCACCTTGGACCAAGAGGTAAAGCCATGCGGAGAAATGAGAGAGAAGGAGCCTCAGTCCCCAAATCCACGGACCACCCCCTGGACCACTTATATCTGGGCTGTTACATTACAGAGAAATGTGCTTCTAGGGTGTGCCTCTGCTATTTGAGACCTCTCTGTTCTAGCAGCCATGCTTATATTCTAAGTCACAGTGCAGGTAACAGAAAATTAGGTCCTAAAAATTCTGCAAATGAAATAACCAGTTCCCATGTAACAAAGAGTTTACTCAATTTAAGCTCTTTTAAGTTCCTCATTTCTTTACTTAAACCTCTTAAGCATGTCTCCTTGTGGATGTCAAATTCAATTAAACCCCAAGCAAACAGGTCTAATATGTGACAGTAATGCCAAAAATCAGAATTCACATATTATCTCATTTGGTCGTCAAAGAGCCTGGTGAAATAGGCAAAGCAAGGGAGGGAGGCGTTTTACAGATGACGAATGGATAGCTCAGCGAGATCTCACAGTCAGAATTCTAAGACCGAGCCAGATCTCACACCTTGGTCTTCTGCCCACCTGCCCCTCCCTCTACCATTAATGCCAGTTAACAAAGTTACTCATCCTTAGCGCCTAGCTCAGAATCAGCCACACAGACTCTTTTCTTCAGGGTACAGGGAGACAAAGCAGGAAAGGAAATAAATTTTTCTGCTTTCATAAAATAGGAGATCAGAAATCCATGGCCCTCCACCCAGAGCACCCCATGGTAATTACCTAAAGTCACCCAGGAAGTTCAGTCTGGGTTTCTCATACAACCGAAGAGACCCAGAAGCAACCAGACATTCATGCTTTAAATCACAGGCCTCCCTAAGCCCTAGAGTACCTAAACAACGCTTTTTTAGGTTTCCTACTATTTTTCAGAACCAATTCTAGCTTCATCCATTTTTATTCATGCTTTATTTTCAAACACCTGGCATCTCTTAGAACAACCTGAGGTTTCTTTCTGGAACTTTGTAGGAATATCGTAATCATCCCTTTAGTGGGATGTTAACTTTAATTTCTGGGTTTTCTAATGTTTCTTCTTTCAAAGGATGTTGGTATTGTATTGGATAACGTCCTCACCTCATTAACAATCAGTAATTAAGAAAGAGTTCAATTCCTAAAAATGCTACTGAGATATAAACATACATGATCTTATATATTGAATGAAAGTTCGAGAATCTATGGTTTTCAGAAGCTATTCAGGGCATTCTTATCTATGGCAATTCCCCTGCATTAAAGGGTTAATCCTCAGGGAACAAGAAAATTCAGTTTTATAATACCTCCATTTTTGACAATGCTTTTAGCTGTATTATATGTTTTGCAAATACATATACAAAAGATAAACCCACTAGCAACAAAGCAGCAGGGTGCTGTCCCCCTGTCTAAAATCAGGGGACTGGACCAAATAGCCTCCACTTGACAGCACAGTGGCGAAGGGTCCTGGCAACAAGCAGAAATGGGGGGAGTCCCAGCTCGGCCATTTACCGGTTAAGGAACCTTACAGGGAGTAACAACCGCCCAAGTAAGATTCCCTCCTAGAGTTTCCCAATGGATGCTAAGATTCCTCCTAGGGTTGCCCAATGGATGCAATGTAAAATGCTTAGTCCAGGGCCTGGCACAGAGTAAGCAGTCCATAAACATTAGCTATGATTTGTTCAACAGTTACCAGTTACTGAATTTAATTCAGCAGGAGCCTACCTAACCAGAGATGGGATTCCATCTGAGTCTATGACATCCGCCAGTCTGAATGTATCATGTCCCCCAAAACACCATTATCTTTGATGTAATCTTGTGTGTGCAGACATATCAGTGTTGTTAGATTGTAATTCTTCGAGTGTTTCTGTGGAGATGCACCCCACCCAGCTGTGGATGATGACTCTGACTGGATAGTTTCATGGGGGTGTGGCCCCACCCATTCAGCATGGGCTTTGATTAGTTTACTGGAGCACTACATAAGGTCAGACAGGAGTGAGATTGCTACAGCCAAGAGGGACACTTTGAAGAAAGCACAGGAGCTGCAGATGACAGAGAGTTTGAAGACGGCCGTTGAAAGCAGACTCTTGCTCCAGAGAAGCTAAGAGAAGACTTATTTTAGGAAAATTACCCTTCCCCAACTGTTTTTTCCTGGGAGAAAGCCATTTTGAAACCAGAACTTTGGAGTAGGCACCAGCCATGTGCCTTCCCAGCTAACAGAGGTTTTCCGGATACCATTGGCCATCCTCCATTGAAGGTACTTGATTGTTGATGCATATCCTTGGACACTTTATGGCCTTAAGACTGTAACTGTGTAACCAAATAAACCCCCTTTTATAAAAGCCAATCCATTTCTGGTGTTTTGCATTCCAGCAGCATTAGCAAACTAGAACAACAAAAACTAACTGAGCTAGGTGGGGGTAGCCATCCTACCCACTTCTGTGCCTCTCTCAGCAGACGGGCATCCCCAGAGCTCCCTGTAACGTCTCACTCTCCGCATCGTGGGCCATCACAGCTAACCTGTATGCTCTCTTCTTCTTCCCACACCCAACCCAAGACCACCCTGTAGAGCAAGCAAACCGTCCTTACAGGCAACCTGGACAGCCTCCTGCCCAGTATCTCTTATGCCTGCCACCTCTGTTCTTATCCCCGAGGGACTGATAGTCAGTACTAGGACTCTCACCTTTTCTTGTTTCATCACTCACAATTCCATGAATGTGATCTCAATAAAAACCAAAGAAATCACGGACACTCACATACCCTTCCTAACAGACCTTTCCTCCTTCCAACTCTTTTCAACTCTTGCTACTTATTTCAGGAAAATTACTCTTCCCCAACTGTTTCTTTTTTCCCCTCTGTTCATTTCAGCTATGAACCCGGAAAGCAAATTAAAATGGATACATGTTTAAAAGGGTTTAATGGTACCACAGTATCAAGGAAAAGGAAAGCTGTACATTTGGGATTACATAATTAAGCCACATTTTTAAATGTCCCTCAGAAAGTTCTCAAGTTCCCATTCCTTGTTCTCTAAATATGCATATTCTTCTTTAGGCATAAGCAATCCTGATGAAATCAAAGAGACTCTTGTTCAAATACGTGTCGCTTCTCTTCTGTTTTCTAGATTCAGTCCTGCAGCAACATTATCTGTTAAATAGGCATCTGTGGGACAGCCTAGAAAATAATCATCATTTATAATGCCGTTTCTATAGGAAACAGCCCATCTAGAAGAGCACAGCCTATTTCTAAGTAGGATTCTTCCTGATCAATCTGCATAATGAGGTTGCTCCACTGATACGTGAAAGCCAAAGAGAGCTCCTAGGATGAGAGATGGTGAAAGGATGTGTCTGAGAACATTACACCAGCGTGGGAATGCTGCTGAGGACTGTGAAGAAAAAAGTGTGATACTTAGTGAAGAGAGAATAGGAGCCAAGCGGCAGAGCATCTGAAACATTAACGTTTACAAGTTTCGATTTGATTACAAAGAGAAACCTCAGGTTTCTGAACCAGTAAACTTAATTTCTCCATCAAGTTTCAGAAGATGTCCCTTGACACTGCTAGAGTCTGGAGGCAGTGAGGTCAGCAAATCTGGCCCTCGGGGAAGTGGAGACAAAGTGCTGGAACCCAAGCAGCACAGATAAGGAAAAATTAGTTGCACCTGGCATTTAACTAGCCCAGGAGGCAGTGGGAATAAAAAAAGAAAATAAACATAAAATAGCAACTCCAAAGCTGCAAGACTGCAGGAACTCAGAACTAAATATTATTGACAATACTGAGAAATTCAAGGCAAATGAAGATGTGAAGAGACAGAAAATGTTTTTATTATTAGGCCTTGGAAGGAAATTGTGGCTGGGTAAATCTAATCCCTGGGATTAGAGGGAAAAAAGTGAGGACCGAAATAACAGGGAGCTATCTACCTCTGTGTGGATTAACATAAGCCTGATACTGGATATCTGGAGAGGAAAATAAGTATTTATCTGGGCAATTATGGAACTCCAGAAGACCACAGAATAAAATCTTAGCCATGAAGTGGCAAGAACTTTTCAACTAACAGAGCTTTTCCTATACTGCAGCAATTTACATTTGCATTTACATTTGTAATTTAACACTCCATTTGCTTTCAATTAGGCCATCTACTCTGATTCTCACAGGAGGGGTGGTTGCTAGCTCTCTTTCAAGAGTCAGAATCCTGTTCAGGGAGGAGAAGAGACCAGTCCGAGGACCTGGGGAAGTCAGCGATGGAGCAAAAATTAGAACCCAAGTTCCCAAGTCCCTCTCTCCTACAGACAGAAATCATCTTCCTTAACTTGGCAGAAAAGTATGCCTCACTGTGCTCAAGCCTGAAAGATGCATAAATATAACTGCTCTAAGATGCTGTTTCTTCAGCAATTTCCCGTTCCATTTCAAAAGTACTTTATCTTTATTTCCAATGCATGCAACAAATGGATTCTAACACCTCAATTTTAAATTTTGCCTGCTCCTCAATCTGGATAAGGAGCACTAAATGGGCTATTACCAAACACCCAGATGCACCAGAGGACTTTTTAAAAAGTGGCTTTCAAAAAACAAAGCAGCTTTCCGCACTGAGATAACAGTTCTTCAGTACCAGCAGCACCATCACAATCACTGTTTCTACCTAACTGCTTGAGGTTCTAAACCAAGATTTTCCTCTACCTAGCTTTCTTATAATGGAGTGGCAGCTGTACTATAAGTAATATTTAGAAATTACTTATGCTGAAAAATTACAATAATTATCTCATTTAATCTTTATAATAACCCTTTTAGGCTGGTATTTCTGGCATCCGGATTTTACACAACAGGAAAGCAAAGTCCAGAAAGGTTAAACTTGTCCAAAGTCACACAGCTAGTAAGCAGTAGAGCTAAGATTCAAACCCACCAAGTCCAACTCCTGACACTCCTCTCCAGCCACCTCACTATTCTTACTGAGTGCACTTGATTCATTTTTTTCAAAATCTATAATGAAATCAATGCATCAAGAAACCTAAAAGGTAAAATGAGTTATATATACGCAAAAGATTTTTTCAAAGTTATTTGTAATTTAAAGGCTCCTTAGAAGAAAATAAATTTTGAAGGTCAACTAAATGAAATAAAAATGCACATGAAAAATTTAACTCATGTACATCCCTTAAAAAACTTACTGAAGAAGGTAAACTAGACCAAACCAATTTACTGGGGATACAAGAAAGGGAAGTCTGCAGTTAAGTGCAATAAAGGTTGGGTAAAATTGCTCTAAATTTAGGAACAAATGAGCACTCTGAAAACCACAAAGTAATAAAAGTAAAGGATGCTCATTGAAATGACAAGAGCTTTGAAGCAAATGAGACTGTAGGGGAAGGAGAACAATATTCTAGCACATTTGGTAAAAAAATGGTATGAGACTTTTGCTCTTTTTCAGAATCCAATTTGATGAAACAGAAGCCTATTTCACAGAATACAAACTACATGACTTTCCCCAGGAAAACCAAGTCCAGACTAATCATGTCCTCCCATATCATGGTTTTCTCCAAACTTTATTTAAGCATCTTATTCTTCAACCCACATAATACTAAGAGGAAACAACTTCTCCAAACCCAGAAAGGCTGACAGAAGATTGATTTGGTTGGAAGAGGTCAGGTGGACTGGGTGAAAAGTCTAATTACAGAATTTTAAAATATGTACTCACCATTTTCAAAACTGCACCAAAATATTATGTATCAGTTATTGAAGTGGGCCCCCTCCCCTTAATCTGTAACAAGAGAGTCCCCTTCCCCCTCAACCGGCAATGACTGCAAAGTAAACATTAAGCCCTGAGAAGAAGGGAGTGAAACTGTACCATTTTAGGGAGTGAGACTTGCGGATGTACGCATTAGCCAAGCATAACCGTTTCAACAATTAACCATTGCGCCGACCTTGAGAAAATTTCTCAACCTTGTTAAAGATCTTAAGCAACCATTAATTAACCGCCAACTCTGCTTCTGTCAAAATAGCTTGCTTGCATTTTCAGGATGTGGTTTCTGCCTATGTAAGTCTCAAGCACACTCAGGTCGGGGCTGCTCACTGAATCCCGTGTGACGGTGGGCAGTCGCCGGCCGGCTAATAAAGGCTCTTTAAATTCGGTTTGGCTGTCTCGTACTTTTAACTCGTGGGCACCGTAACAGTTACGTGTCACTGCGTAACAAACCATCCCAACACTTACTGGCCTAAAACAACAACTTACTGCTTCTCACGATTCTGTGGGATGGCAATCTGGGTGGCACTTCTACTGATCTCACTTGGAATCATTCCTGGGACTACAGTCGCCTCACACGCACTGAGGGCTGGAGGGTCCAAGAGAACCTCACTCACATGTCAGGCATTTGGGGCTAGATGTAAGCGAAGTGCTCAGTCTCCTCCATGTGGGCACTCATCCTCCAGTAGGCTAGACTAGGCTTCCTCACTGCATGGAGGTTTCAGGGTTCCAGGATAACAAAGGAAAGAAGTGCAAGGTCTCTGGAGACCAGGCTCCAGAATTCATGCAACATGATTATGCCAGATTTTCCTGGTCAAAGCAAGTCAAAAGGCCAACCCAGACTCAAGAGGAAGGAGAAAATAGATCCATCTCTTTATGGGAGGAGTGGTAATGGCACCTCAAAAAAGCGCAGGGATACAATCTACCACTCCATGTATATTAAAATGATTACTAATAAATAAAACTGAAAGTTATGGAAGAATTACATTTCACAATGGGTCTTGATTACAAAAAAAAGTCACAAAGGCTGTGTTTTGGTTTTAAAGCTGCCAGAATGCAATATACCAGAAATGGGTTGGCTTTTAACAATGGGGATTTATTAAATTACAAGTTAAATTCTGAGGCCATGAAAATGTCCAAATTAAGACATCGACAAGAGAATCGATTCTCCGAAGAAAGGCTGCTGGCATCCAGGGTTCCTCTGTTAGACAGCCAGGCACATGGCCAGCGTCTGCTGGTCCTTTCCTTCTGGGTTTTGTTGCTTTCAGCTTCTGATTCTATGGCCTTTCTCTCTGAGCATCCGTGGGTTCTCTCTTAGCATCTCCGGGGCTTTTTCTCTCTCTCTCTCCAAATGTATCTTGCCTTTTATCATCTCATAAAGGACTCCAAAAACAGGATTAAGACCCACCTTGAATGGGCTGGGTCATATCTCAATTGAAACAACCTAATCAAAAGGTCCCACCCACAATATATATACATATTTACCCATATATATATATATACATATACACACACCCATTACCCCTTCTACTATTGATGTTATATATACATAAATGAAGGAAATATTTTTGTTCCTAAATAAAAATCTCAGAATCATTGGGAGCTTACTGTCATTTGGTCTTATCTCCAGCTAGCCAGCTAGTTTGGGAATTCCTTTTACAATAACCCACCTCACCATTCCAATAACGTTACAAGGCAGGAAACACAGTTTTGAGTGTTACCATGTTTTTTCCTAAAACTGGGTCAAAATCCACCCGTTTCCAAAAAAACTTCTGCCAACAGCCCTTGTCCACCCTCTGGAACTAAAGGCATGGAGGTAGGATGCTGCAATAGTCTAGAGGGAGACTCTGGAATCAGAATGTTAAAGTTTGAAGCCCAGCTCTGCCACTTTCTAGCTGTATGACCTACAGTAAGTTGCATGTAACTTCTCTGTTGCTTAATTTCCTTATCTATAAAATAGGGAAAACGACAACTACCTCATAAAGTTGCTGTGAGGACTAAATTAGTTTGTAAAGTGATAGAAACAGGGCCTTGGACATACTGACCACTTAAATGTTTAGTCTTGTTACCAATGTTACTGCTATTATTATTAAGTATACTGAAAAGGCTTAATTGGTCCTTGCAATAATACTCCTTCAAATATTTGAAAATAATTACATGCCACCCCCTCCAACCCAAGCGCCCTTCCAAGACAGATGCCCATCATTCCTTCAACCAGTCCTTTAGAGACTTGTCTCCTTATATTATAGTATCTAGAATCAAACACAAAACTCATGTGGCAATACCATCAAGTCTCTTCTTTCAGAAAATGTCCTTCAAATAGTGCAATCTTAGACCCTCGTATTCATTCAACAGCCAACAAATGTTAATGAGCTGCTACTGAGAACTGGGAACTGAGCTAGCTTTGAAGACAAAATGTTAAGATCCCATCTGTGGAAGGCAGAATAATGGCCCCCTAAGATGTCCGTGTCCTAATCCCCATAACCTGTGAATCTGTTTCCTTATGTGGCAGATAAGACTCTGTAGATGTGACTGAGTTAAGGAACTGTGATGGGGAGATTACCCTGGATTATCCCGGTAGGCCAAATGTAATCACAAGGGTTCCTATAAGTGGGACATAGGAAGATCCAAGGCAAAAGACATGTGACAATGGAAGAAACTAGAGTGATGTACTTTGAAGATGGAAGAAGGGGTCACAAACCAAGAAATGCAGGCAGGCCTTAGAAGCTGGAAAAGGCAAAGAAATGAATTCTTCCTTGGAGCCTCCAGGAGGAATGCAGCTCTGCCAACTCATTTTGGATTTCTACCCTTGAAAACTGTAAGATAATAAACGAGTTGTTTTAAGCCACTAGCTTTGTGTTTTGTTACAGCAGCAATAAGAAACTAATATACCATCTCTGCCCTCAAAGAGTTCATGGGCTAGTGGGAAGAAAGTACCAAATGTAAATGACTTACATCAAACAATAGACTTTTATAATCCAACAATTAAAAACTTCAAATATACTAAGAAAATTAAATTTGAAAACAATATTTTGTAATCAATTCTCACTTAAGCATTTTTTGGATTCCACCTCACAGTGATATCAATCATATCATCAAACGCAACTCTTTTATATTTTATACAAAATGCCCTTAAACCAGTTCTCTGCTGTTAAAGACTGCCCAAAAAAAAAAAAAAAAAAAGGTTGATTTCACAAGCCCCTAATTCAAATAAGCTAGTGAAGTGATTTTGGATTCTTTCCCCTCAAAATTCTCAATCTATTTTAGGCATTTTTAATCACCATGAATCATGTCCATCACATTTTTCTCTCCAGATTAGAGGCATCTGAATGAACAAAAAAATTTTATAATATATTCCAAGTAAACTGTTTACTGAAATATACATAAAGAAAAAACTTCAAAGGCTTTCAAATATGAACTCACAAAAGATAAAAAGTTCAAATGCTTCAGAAGTCTCTTTTTGTCCCTTCCTAGGTTCTAACTCCACCAAAGGCGAACACTGTTCTGACTTTTGTTACCACAGTATAGCTTTCCCCGTTTTTAAACTTCATATAAAGGGAATCACACAACATTCTTTTGTGTCTGCCTTTTTTTTTGCTTCCTGAGACTCATCCATATTTTTGTGTGAGGCAATAGTTTGTTCATTCTCATTACCATATTCCACAGTACAATTTATTTACCGAATTATCCATTCTACTATTGATGAAGACGGGTTGTTTCTGGTTTGCGGCTATTATGAATAATACTGTTCTGAACATTCTTGTACGTCTTTTGATGCACATATGTATGTCTTAATGCTGAGTATCTACCTAAGAATGGAATAGCTGAGTCATGTTCAGCTTTAGCGAATGACACTGCAAAACAGATTTCCAAAGTGGTTACGCTAATTTTCACACTCATCATCAATATAATGAGAATTCCAGTTTATCCACATCCTAACCAATACTTAGCATTGACAGTCTTTTTTATTTTAGCTACTCTGCCAACTATATAGTGATATCTCATTGTAGTTTTAATTTGCATTTCCCTAATTACTAATGAGGTTAATCACCTTACCTTTCATATGTTTATTGGAAATCTAGGGGTCCTCTTTTATGAAGCGTCTCTTACCCACTTTTCTATCAGGCTGTCTACCTTTCTCTTAATGATCTGTAGAAGTTCTTTATATATTCTGTGTATGAGTTCTTTATTGCATATATAAGCACCTTCTTCCATTCTGTATCTTGCCTTCTCACACTCTTTATGGAATCTTTAGATAAAGAGAAGTTCTTATCAATCTTTTCTTTTACACTTAGTGCTTTTTGTGTCCTATTCAACAAACCTTGGACTGTCCCAAGGTGATAAAAATATCTTCCTGGCTTTCTTCCAGAAACTTCATTGTTTTAGCTTTTACATTTAGGTGTATAATGTATCTTGGTTAATTTTTGTGTATGGAATGAGGTAGGTGATCAAGATTTTGTCCATATAGATATCCAACTGGCCCAGCATCATTTATTGAAAAGGCCATACTTCCTTCATTGCACGGCAGTATCACCTCTGACATAAATCAAGAAACCCCATATGTATGAGCCTGTTATGGATTCTCTACTCAATTCCATATGTCTATTCTTGCACCAATACTACACTGTCATAATTACGTATTCATCAAGTAGCTTAAGTCCTCCAACATTGCTCTTCTTAGATCAACTAGAATTTCCATGTAAACTTTAAAATAAGCTTAATGTCTATTTTTTCAAAAACCTGTTAGAATTTTGAGATTGCACTGAATCTACAGATCTGCAGAGAAATGACATTTTTACACTTTTACACATTTTTACATATTCCCAACCATAAATACGATGTACCCTCCATTAATTTAAATCTTAATTTATCTCAATAATATTTTACAATTTTCAGTGTGGCAGTCTTGTCCATCTTTTGTTAGATGTATTCCTAGATGTTTACTTTTTTTATAGTATTGTTAATTGTATCATTTTAAAACTTCACTTTCTCATTGTTTGTTATTAGTGTGTGATTGCTTTATTTTGACCTTGTATCTATCTAGTGACCTTGCTAAATTTCTATATTAACTGTAATAGTTTGAAGGTTCTATTGCAAAAAACAGTTATATTCTCTCCTTTCCAAACAGTACATTTTTTTTCCTCGCCTTATTGCACTAGCTAGGACTTCCAATTCAATGCTGAAGAAAAGGAATGATAGAAAGCATCTTAATCTCATAATTTCAGGGTGAATACTTTCAATATTTGACCATTAAGTATGATATTTGTTTGTAAATACTTTTTATCAGCTTAAGTAAATTCCCTTCTATATGTAGCTTAAAGAGAATTTTTTATCATGAATAGACGCTGATTTTTTTTTAAAGCAGTTTTGTTGAGATATATTCACATATTGTACAATCCATCCAAAGTGTACAATCAGTGGCTTTTAGTATAATCACAGAGTTGTACATTCATCACCACAATCAATTTTAGAATATTTTCATTACTTCAAAAAGAAAAACCCCATATCCCTTAGCAGTCACCTCTCAATCTTTCTATCCTTCCCCAGCTACATAATCACTAATCTCTCTCTATAGATTTATTTATATTTAAATTTTATATAAATGGAATCATTCAGTAAGTAGTATTTGTGTCTGGTTTCTCTCATTTAGCACAATGTTTTAATTATTTTTTTAATTAGAAAAGTTGTAGGTTTACAGAAAAGTCATGTAATAAATACAACATTCCCACATACCTCCCTATTGTTGACACTTGGCATTAGTGTGGCACCTTTGTTACAACTGATAAAAGAATATTAAAATACTACTGCTAACTATGGTCCATAAACATTAGGTGTATTTTTCCTGTACACCAACCTATTACCAACTTTGTATTAGTGTCATACATTTGTTATAATTCATGAATGAACATTCTTAGACTTGTACTATTAATCACAGTTCATCATCCACAATAGGGTTCACGGTGTATCAAGTCCCATATTTTATCTTCTTTCATTCTAGTAACATACACATCAAAAAACTTCCCCTTTCAACCACATTCACAAACATAATTCAGCATTGTTAATTATACTCACAATAATATGCTACCATCACCACTATCCATTTCCAAACATTTACAATCAACCTAATTAGAAATTCTGCCCACATTAAGCATCAGCTCCCCATTCTCTATCCCCATTCTAACTCCTGGCAACCTATATTTTAGATTCTAACTCTATGAGTTAGCTTATTATAATTGGTTCACATTAGTGATACCATACAACATTTGCCCTTTTGTGTTTGGCTTATTTCACTCAAGATAATTTCCTCAAGATATATCCATGGTATTGCATGCATCAGAACTTCATTCCTTCTTAAGGCTGAATAATTATTCCATTATATGTATACACCACATTTTGTTTATCCATTCATCAGCTGATGGACACTTGGGTTGTTTCCATCATTTGCCTATTGTGAATAACGATGCTATGTAACATCAGTGTGCATATGTCTGTTCGAGTCTCTGCTTTCATTTCTTTTGGGTATATGCCTAGCAGTGGCATTGCCAGATCATATAACAATTCTATACTTAGCTTCCTGAGAAACCACAAAACTGTCTTCCACAGCAGCTGCACCATTTTACATTCCCACCAGCAATGAATGAGTGTTCCTATTTCTCCACATCCTCTCCAACACTTGTAGTTTTGTTTCTTTAATAGTGGCCATTCTAGTAGGCGTGAAATGAAATCTCATTATGGTTTTGATTTGCATTTCCCTAATAGCTAGTGATGTTGAGGATCTTTTCATGTGCTTTTTTGCCATTTCTATTTCCTCATTGGGAAAATGTCTAAGTTTTTGCCCATTCTAAATTGGGTTGTCTTTTTTTATTGTTGAGTTGTAGGATTTCTTTATATATTCTGGATATCAAACCCTTATAGGACATATGGTTTCCAAATATTTTCTCCCATTGAGTTGGTTGCCTTCTCACTTTCTTGACAAAGTGCTTTGAAGAACAAAGGTTTTTAATTTTGAGGAGGTACCACTTATCTATTTTTTCTTTCATTGCTTGTATTTTGGTTGTAAAGTCTAAGAATCACTGCTACCACAAGATCTTGAAGAGGCTTCCCTATATTTCCTTCTATGAGTTTTATGGTCCTGGCTCTTACATTTAAGTCTTTGGTCCATTCTGAGTTAACTTTTGTATAATGTATGAGACAGGAGTCCTCTTTCATTCTTTTGGTTATGGCTATCCAGTTCTCCCAGCACCATTTGTTGAAAAGGCTTTTCTGTCCCTGTTGAGTGGACTTGGTAGCCTTGTCTAGTTCAATTGGCCACAGATGTGGGGGGTCTATTTCTGAACTCTCAGTTCTTTTCCATTGGTCAATATGTCTATCTCTGTGCCAGTACTATACTGTTTTGACCACTGCAGCTTCATAATATGCTTTAAAGTCAAGAAGTGTGAGTCCTATAACTGTATTCTTCTTTTTCAGGATATTTTTGGCTATTTGGGGTCCCTTACCCTTCCAAATAAATTTGATAACTGGCTAGTCCATTTCTGCAAAATATACTGTTGGAATTTTGATTGGGATTACATTGAATCTGTAAATGAAATCTGGGTAGAATTGACATATTAATAATATTTAGTTTTCTAATCCATGAACCATTTTTCTTCTTCTTCTTGCCTGACTGCTCAGGCTAGAACTTCCACTACAATGTTGAATAACAGTGGTGAAAATGGGCATCCTTGTCTTTTTCCTGACCTTGAAGGGGAGTGGTAGGTTTTTCATATATGCCCTTTATCATACTGAGGAAGCTTCCTTCTATTCCTATCTTTCAAAGTGTTTTTATCAGAAAAGATGTTGGATTTTGTCAAACGCCTTTTCTGCCTCAATCAAGATGATCATGTGGTTTTTTCCCCTTTGATTTGCTAATGTGTGCACCACATTAATTAATTTTCTTGTGTTGAGCCACCCTTGCATATCTGGGATAAAACTCACTTGACCTTGGTGTATAATTCTTTCAATGTGTGCTGTTGGATTCAAATTGCTAGTACCTTGTTGAAGATTTTTGCATCTATATTTATTGGATTAATTGGTCTGTATTCTTCTTTTCTTTTCAAATCTTTATCTGGGTTTGGTATGAGGGTGATGTTGGCCTCACAGAATGAGTTAAGTAGTGTTCCTTCCTCTTCAGTTTTTTGGAAGAGTTTGAGCAGGATTTGTATTAATACTTCTTGGAATGGTTAATAGAATTCACCTGTGGAGCCATCTGGCCCCTGGTTTTTCTTTCCTCTCTTCCTTCTCCAGGAATCCTGATGTTTTTGTTTTGTCTCTGTAGTTGTTTTTACACACCTTCATTGCTGGTAGTGCTTTTGCCTGGGGGGCAAATTCTGGGGGGAAGGTTACCCCAAAGAAGACTTCCCCAAATCAGTATTTACCAGTCAAAATAGGGCCAAGGATGCACAAAGAAGGCATAGATCAACTCCAAAGAGCCCAGGGTGAGGAAAGATACCAGAGGCCTTTTTGACAACTCCCGGAAACTGCATTTTCCTGGACTGCCCAGGCAATGGTGCCCTTCAGCAAACCGCACCCCACAGCTCTAAGGGGGCCAGGGACTTTAAACCTCCACTGCTTCTGCTTCTGTTGGGGCCGGGGTGAACAAAGGCTAGGGCCAGTCGGGGTGGGTTTAAACAGTATCTCGGAGCTGGGACCCAGCAATCCAAATTAGCTATTCAAAAGCCACGATCAATACTCAGCTGTACCCCACTATCTTCTTGGGGAAGAAGACTTTTATTTCCCTTTTTGTCCTCAGCAGATGCCAGGGACTGGATCCCAAGGTGGCCTACCTGGGGGGGTGGGTTGGGGGGGTAAGCACCAGCAGGTGCCTCAGAGCAAGCTACTCACAGTTCTTTACCGCGGTTTCTCAGCCTCTTTCTCCCGTTCTTCCCCGGATGCTGTACCGTGTTCTCTGGCCTCTTTGGAGCCCCAGAATAGTTGTTTCAAGCAGATCCTGCCTGTTTACTGGCTGCTTTGGAGGAGGAGTGAGTTCTGCAGCTCCCTACTCTGCCATCTTTCAGGGAAATTCTCCTGGATGTTGACTTTTATCAAATAATTTTCCTCCTCTATTCTGTTTTATGTGGCAAATTGCATTTAACGATTTTCCAATATTAGACGAAGTTTACATTCCTGGAATAAATCAAATTTGGCCATGATTGATTATCCTTTTTATAGATTGTTAGATTTTATTTATTAATGCATTTGTTTTAAGGTTTTTGCATCATTTTTTGTGAGACTTTGGCCTGTAATTTCTTTGAAAGATTTGATATTAAGGTTATGCTGGCCTCATCAAAGAAGCTGGGAAGCGCTCCCTCTTTGTCCTTCCTCCTTTTCATTTCTTTTTTGACTATTTGGAAAATTTTACTAGTGAAGCCATCTGGGCCTGAAAATTTTGCTATGGAAAGGTTTATACCTACAAACTCAAAATCTTTAATACAGATTTTCTAGTTCTCATATCTTGGGAAAGCTGTTTTATCCTAAAAACTTGTCCATTTCATTTGAATTTTCAAGTTATTACAATGAAATTGTTCTTAATAACATTTTATGATCTTGTTTCTGTGGGATATGTAGTGCTACCTCCTTTTTCTTCCTTGACACTGGCAATACCATACACCATTAAAATTCCTTTCCACCCACCAAAATGAAAGGCTGTCACACACTATATGACACACATTCACTATCGCAGAAATTTTCTCTAGCAGAATAATCCATACGAGGAGAAGGGGAGGTAGAGTATGTAAAGAATTCAGCAATTCTCTCTTAACCACTTTTATCAACAGAAACAACTGTGAACCTGCGGAAAAGGAGGCACTAACCGAAGGAGAAGGAAACAGCTGTTAGCAATGCTCCAGAGTGGTCAGGAAGAATTCAAAAGAAAAAGGAATCATGAAGAGGCGGGGGGTTCCCTATTGTAGGATACTCAGCCTCCTCTCCCCCTCCGTCCAGTCCCTCCACTAAGGGAGCAATAGGTAGAATTCAGAAAAGCCATGGGCTTATAATTTTTTTCTCATACATCTTTATTTTCACTAACCTCTTACTGAAATTCAATATTTCATTTAATTATAAATGTGGACAACACACCAAAGAAGTAAGAGCAGCTCTGGTGACACTGACAAAAATAAAATTTTCTACCACAGTGCAGCTTTTACAAATACCACTAAATATCTACATGGGCACCAGTACTTGAAATTATGGCAGGTGTTTGATCCACCACTGCATCTTGTTATTTAATGCACTAACAAAGAAGCAAATATACAATATTCCATTGCAAACTTGGTTGTTATACACTATTTTAACTTTGCTTCAATATAATCTGTAACCCTATGTTTTGTTTTGTTTTGTTTTAATGCCTTTTAAAACATTCGGCATTGCCTTCACCAGACTCCAAAGAGGTCCATTGCACAAAAAGGTTAAGAACACCTGCATAGAATCAAGTATTTTACCCAGGACAGGGAATGCCAATAAAGTATTAAGGAGTCCTTCCCTATGGGCCAGGCTCTGGGCTGGAGGCAGCAGACACACAGATGAGTAAGGTCCATGCTGATTAGTTCCTGATGTTACCTCCAGAGCCCCACCAACATCTAGCCACCCACAAAAATTACCAAGTCTCTCCAGAGACTTGGTCTTCACCTTAGGTTGGCCCATCCAAGCTATTTCCCAAGGAGGGAGCAAAAGAAACAGTAGATAGAACACAAGCTTTGATTGGGGGGGGGGCACAAAACCCCACCCAACATCTACTAGTGTAAGGCTTGGACACCCCCTCCGAGCCCTCCTTTATTCAGCTGTGAAAATAACACTACCTATCTTTCCCAGTTATTGTAAGGTTTAGAAATAATGCATCTAACACACCTGACAAGCACATAGTACCCATTAAGTTATTATTAGTTGAATCTTTCAGACCAGAACTGACTGTCCTTAACAACATTTAATCACAGTTAGGGACTGCGCGAGAGAAAAGAGAAGGGAGAAAAGTTACAGGGAATACGGAATATGAAGACGGGAAGGGGGGAAAAAAATCATACTTTTCCTTCCAAGTCCAATACAAAACCACCACGTCCTCAAGGAAGCCTTCTCTCTCCTCTCGTATCCCCATTGCACTTAATCACGGAAACAGGCACCTACCTCTGCGAATGAATGGGTGAATGACTGGGGAATACAATACAGAAAGGGACAGAAACAAGGAGTCTCATCTCCACCTAATACAAACCACCGAGGAGGGCAACCCCCAGCCCTACATTCCTGTTCCAAGAGCAATGAATCCAGGAAACAGCGGATTTCTTAACACCATTGCCACCCCTAGTACTCCTTTCACCCTCTTTGCTAGGGAGTGGAGGGCTTTTCCAAAAAAAACCGTGGTGCCATCTGAAGGCTAGACTCAGAACAGATGAGGAGACTGAGTCCCAAGAGTAGAAGGCAAAAGAAATCGCTAACTTTGGGTCCCGGGGGTCGCAGCACTCACGCAGGGGCTCTCTAATATTGCCAACACGGCCAGAGCTCGCAATTCCCTGCAACGGTGCGGGGAAATGAGGACCAAGACAAGGAGAAAGAACAGGGGCAGGGGCGTGCGTGGACTTGGCCTAGCCGGCCCGGCCCGCGGGAACCCCTGACAAGGTGCCCCCAACCCTGCCTTTGCAAGGCGCAAGGCGCGCCGGGTCCCCGCCGCCTTTGTCTCCCCTGCAGAACCCCGTGCTTCCTCTGTCCCGCCCTCGGACGCGCACACGAGAACTGGGTTGGGAAACGAAAAGCGTCTTCAACATTTCTTTTTACAACAAAGTAAACCGAAGCTAAAGGTCGACACCCAAGCTCCCCAGGACCCTCTACGAGCACCAGCTACCAACCTCCGGGCTGTCCCGGGCGGTGGCGGCGACGTTCACGCGCGCCACGAGTTCCCAACAACCCTCTCTCTGCACTTCCGAGTCCCGGCGGCGACGGCGGCGAGCTTTTCCCGGGGCGCGCCCTCCTTTCTCGGCAGCGGGTCTTTAACGGCGCGTGCCTCGTGCTCGCGCGCGTCCTCGGAGCACGCCCCCGCAGCCGTGCCCGCGCGGCCTCCGCTCCAGGTGGCCGGGCTCGGGAGCCGGAGGCGTGCGGCGGTGCGGCGGTGCGGCGGTGTGCAGGCTGCGCTGCTGGAGAAGGAGGTGCAAGAGGGCGGCCTGTCTCTCCGAAGCCTGGCTGCGCGGGTTGTCTGCCCTGCACTGTCCCGCAAGAGCCCTCGACCCCGCTCTTCCCTTGGTTTCTGGTTCCTGCGCTGAGCCGCGCACACTAACCCCCCCCCCCCCCCACCTCTACATTAATTGTAGGCCCCGGCTGTCAACAGTTTTGGAGGCGGAAGTTACCTGAAACTTGAGATGGGCTGCTCCTTTCTAAATCCAGCACCAGTGGTCCCCTCCTACACTTGTAGGCGAAAGAAGGACCTTGGTGGAGTGGAGAGAGGGCGGGCTTTGTAGCCAGCTGATTCACGAGCTTGCTGGATGAACTTAGCCCCTGCTAGCCTGTCTTCTGTAAAACAGAAAGTTTCCGTGCTCTCCACGAATTAGAGTGAAAAGCAAATGGGACGAAGTTCAGGAATTGTAAAGCAATTTACAAAGATTATCACTACTGCAAAATATACATTTTGAGCTCTGAAGCTGCTCAACGGGATGTTACGAGAACAGTGACTGTGCTGTCTGTTGATGCTAAGACGTTCCCAACGCCTAGCTAAGGGAGGGACATGACGGAGTTCCACAGACTTACCTAAGCAGGAGAATCACCTGGGCCCTTGTTAAAAAATCATCCTTCTGGATCCTTCCACAAACCAAAGGAATCAGATTCCCCAGAGAGTGCTGTCTTCAATGGTTCTAATGAGGTATAAGTGGATAACTCTGCTTCAGGGGGCAGGAAAACAAAGAGGCTCTGCTCTAAGAAGGGAACTCAGCCATTGTAATAGCCCAGGAGATTGTTTTCCTGGTTGCAAAATCCTCTGGGAAACCAGAATATAAACTCCCTGAGATCTGGAACCATATTCTTAGGTCCCATCATCCCCAAAGCCTAAAAATGCAGGACGTCCAGTTAAAATTGAATTTGCAGTATTTGAGCAGGCCATTCCTACACTAAAAATTATTCGTCTTTTATCTGAAATTTAAAGTTAGCTAGGCATCCCGTATTTTATCTGGCAACCTTAGCCCCAAGGCACTTTGGCAGAGGGAGTGGCTGAGCAAAAACTAGGGTCAGGTATTGTCCGATTCAGGGACAGCTCCTACGTTGTTTTTAAATACTATTGGCAATAATGTATGTTCACTGTCATTTACATTTAACTCTGTTCTACACACACACACACACACACACACACACACAACATATTCACCTAAGAATACAAAAGAAAACACAAGATTTAACCCCAAGTAAATTAGAAACATCAATTATATAAAAATAGCCAAATTTACAGGTAAGCAATAGACTGGGGAAAGTATTTGCAGCAAATACATACGAAGTGTTTGTTTTTATTATATATAAATTTCATGCAACTAATAAGAAACATTAGAAGCCAAATACAGATGAGCAAGGCACCTGCAAAGACAATCCATCAAAAAGGGAGAAGGGATACAATTTGGAAACAAATATCACAGAAAGCTCAAAATAAAATGTAAAGTAAAATACACAATTTTTCACATATAAAGTTGGCAAAAATCAATAAATAATATTGAGTGCTGGCAAAGGTGCTGTGATATAGGCACACACCTTTTAGGCAGATAGCAACTTGGCAATATTGAAACCTTTAAAATGTATCAAAACTCTTGAAAATGTTCAAACCTTTTGATTTTGAACTCTATTTATAGGAATAAATTCAAAGGAAATAATCCATAATGTGGAAAATGTTCTTATAAACAGATGTAAATCACATTTAAATTTATACCATTGTATGGAACAAAACAACACCCTGAAAACTCCCTAAATGTCCAAAAGTAGAGAAGTGGAAATTAAACCAAAACTTACACACTCTGTGATATCTTTTATATACAACCCATTCAAACAATGTTTATTTTGCATATGTAATATGACCATAACTATATATATTTTAAATCTGTGCATGGAAAAATGACTGGGAAAAAAATAAACCAAAACGCCGTTTATGATTGAGTTTGGGCAGTGGGACTTGCTTTATTCCAGTTTTTTCCACATTTTTATTGAGTATATATTAATTTTATGTTGGAAAAATTTATGTGGCATTCTCTAGAAAACAAAAAAGCTTTGATTACCATAAAGTTCATTTTATGGACTCTAGAATCCTGGTTTTGTACACTCATATACCAAATGCTGAAACTATCCAAATATTAAAAGCACCTTAAAACATTTTCATCTGATACAAACACCCTCCAAACCCTGCATGTTTTCTGTTAAACTAGGGACAATGCACAGTGTTTCAGTTTGCCAAAGTTGCCGAAATGCAATATACTAGAAATGGGTTGGTTTTTACAAAGGTGACTTATTAGCTTACAATTTTACAGTTCTAAGGTAAGGCCATGAATATGTCCCACTTAAGTCATCAAGAGGAAGATACCTTTCCTGAAGAAAGGCTGCTGGCATCCAGGCTTCCTCTTCAGTTAGCAAGGCACGTGGCCAGCATCTGCTGGGTCCTTCGCTCCCGGGACTGGGTGCTTTCAGCTTCAGGTTCCAGTGGCCTCCTCTCTGAGCATCTGTAGGTTCTCTCTTAGCACCTCCAGAGCCTTTCTCTCCATACTCTATGGGTGTTTCTCTCTCTGAGCTCTCTGGCTCTTTCTGTCTTTTATCCTCATAAAGGACTCCAGTAAAGGATTAAGACTGACCTTGAATGGGCAGGGTCACATCTCAATTGAAACAACCTAATCAAAAGTTCCCTCCCAGGAATGGGTCTGGCCCTGGCATCGAGGGATTGAAAATGCCTTCTTCACCAAAAGTGGGGAAACAAAGATAACAAAATAAGGCTACAATGGCTAAGCAAGCTCCAGCTAGACATCCCAAATGGCCACAGTATGCCATGCCCTAACCAACAGTATTCTGGAAATACCTAGGTCCCTATTTAAGTTTCTATAAAAAGTTTCACTCACTAAGTTTCTCTCTCAGAAACTTAAATCCATCAGAGTGTTCCTATGCCAGACAAGTCCTAAAACCCAGAGGCAACAGCCTCTTTAAGAAAGACAAGATTTGCCTCCTTCCCTATAATGTCAACACCCCTTTTCAATATGAACAAATTAGGGTGCTCAGTGCCTAGACACCCCTGAAGATCAAGCAAGTGATTAAATGAGAGGAACGGGTAGCAACAGACGAGATAGGATTTAACAAAGGATTATGAATACTGGATCTTTATATAAATATAAATATGAATATAAAAATAAATATAAATATAAATATATTTAGATGCTAGGGTATTAGAATAGCCAGAAGGAAATACCTGAAATGGTGGAACTGTAACCCATAACATTCTTTGAAATTTGCTCTATAGCTACTCATTTAATTGTACTTTAAAAGTTGTCATCTTTCTGTATATATATATGTTATATTTCACAATAAGGAAAGAACTGAAATTGTGGAACTGTAATCCATGACATTCTTTGAAATTTGCTCTCTAACTACTTGTTAAATCGTACTTTGAAAGTTATCACTGTTAGGTATATATATTAAATTTCACAATAAAAAATGTATCAAAAAGGATATCTGGCATTTTTAAAAAATATGTGTATATTAAGACATATGCTTCTAATATAAGCAAATCTAAAATCAAATTTTGGTATTTTGGTATAAATATTGTGTGCATGTGTGTATCTCAAAACACTAGCAATTTAAAAATAGACACATTTATTTTAAGGATCTTGATAATAAGATTTGTTGACCACCAATTGAATGTGTTATTCCTTTTAAAAATAATAAATATAAACATTTGTTAGACATGTAACTTGTCAGTTGGGATAAAGATGATGAATGACGGTTAAAAAAAAGGTCCCACCCACAATAGGTCCGCCCCCAAAAGGGATAGATTAAAAGAACATGGCCTTTTCTGGGGTACATAACAGCTTCCAACCAGCACACATAGCAAATTCTTGGTTCTCACTGAATTAATTTATCAATTTATTCACATAACCATATACCTATTAAAGTGTCTTAAAATTTTTTTTAATCCAGAAAATCATATGTAGCCTTGGGTTTTTCTACCTTTGGATTAAACTCTAAAAAAAGGACACATTTGATGGTGTAGACGTCTTTTAAACACCAGAGTTTGGAGTGAAAGGAATGGACGGTGGGAGACAAAGTTCCTCTTGGAGTAAGAGGTAAGAAAATTGGATTAAATCGATGTTGAAGCCTAAACACCAGGAAAAATGTTGGGGGGCCTTTTGGGGTGCTGGGGAGGGATTTTCCCCCTATCTTTAATGCTTCACACACAGGCGGGAAGTGTCTGGTCTTAGAAGATCCGTGCCTCTTTTGAAACAGAAGGATCAGGCCTCCGGGAATCCTGACCTGGAGCTGGTGTGGCCAGGCCTGGCTTGGAAGGCGTCTCTGTTCTGACCATACAAGTAAATCCATGAAGGGCTCTCCCTGGGGTTGAGAAGCAAACCTCTCTGGGGTTTGAGGGGTAAAGTAAATTGAGCAAAATTAATGATAATTGAGTTAAAAGAGAAAACCAATCTGTGCATTGGTATTGTATTCCTTTAGAGGTAAAAAAAATATCAAAATTGGTATGCACATGTGGGTAATTAATGGTCAGTCATTCTTTATACCATTACTTTAATCACAAGTCATTAATCAGGCACCTGCACTGGGCGGGTTTTCTCTCTCACAGTCTCAGTTAGCTGGGCTTGAATAGCCCGGGGGCCTCCTGTCCTGACAGGCAACCCTAAGCACCTGGTAGCCACTCTGCAGCCTGCAGGACTGGTGCTTAGGAGGGATTAATCAGGCAGACTCTTCTTTGTAAATTCAACTATGACTCAGTCATAGAAATTATTCTCATTCAACAGAGGCACAAATAGTTGTTAAGACTTAATTGATAATGGCTTAAAGACAAAAGAGTGAATTTCTAATTATAAAATTTCAGGCACAGGCAATAATAGGGAGCTATTTTGAAGGATTAAGGGGGCTGCCCAACTCACCACCTGGCACAGGTTCTCGTCTGCTCCACCTATGAAGACATCAGCCCTGGGTTTTGGTGACTCTGAACTAACATTTGTCCAGCATCTATTTTATATACAGCACGAAACTGACTGCTGGGTCAGATTTTTCAAGAAGTGAAAAAGACTTGTTCGGCAGGAAGTTGCAGTTTAGCTAACAAATAATAAACAAATTTAAAATAATGTAGATTCATATAAGTAGATTAAACTATGAAGAGCACAATTCAGTGTCACGTCCTCTAAGAAGCCTTCCCTGACCACCCTGGCAAAATTAACTCCTGCCTAGTCATTCACTGTTCCAGTTTGCTAATCCTGCCATTTTGCAAAACACCAGAAATGGATTGGCTTTTGTGAAGGGGGTTTATTTGGTTACAAAGTTATAATCTTAAGGCCATAAAGTGTCCAAGGTAAGGTATCAACAGGAGGGTACCTTCACTGAAGGATGGCCATTGGTGTCTGGAAAACCTCTGTTAGCTTGGAAGGCACATGGCTTGTGTCCACTTGCTCCCAGGTGGCGTTTCAAAATGGCATTCTCCAAAATGTTGCTCTTGGGGCATTTTGTCCTCTCTTAGCTGCAGCTGCTCTTCAAAATGTCACTCTCAGTTGCTCTGAACTCCTTCTGTTTGTCAGCTCGTTTATGTGGCTCCAGTGATTTAATTCAGACCCACCCTAAATGGGTGGGGTAACACCACCATGGAAATTATCCAAAGTCTTGTGCACAGTTGATTGAGTCACATCTTCACGGAAACAATCAACAGGTTCCAACCTAATCAACACTAATACAGTCTGCCTCCACAAGATTACATCAAAGATTATGGCGTTTTGGGGGATATAATACATCCAAACCAGCACACTCACTATCCCATTAAATTATTCTTTTATATTTTCCTTACAGCACTTACCACTCTCTAAACTTCTCTGGTTTGTTCATTAACATATTTATTAACTATATCAGCATTATTCAGACCACTTGCAAAACACAATACATCTGTAGATTGTAAAATGAAGTTAGTAGGTTACAACCAGACTAAATTTTTTTAATAGAATAGAATAGAAAATAGAAGAGTGTAGAAAATGTCATAGCCCATCACTGGATTTTTATTAAGAATTGGGAACATTGTTGTAAATGCTGCATCCAATTGCTATGAAAAGAATTAAAAGAGATTATGGAAGTCTGGGCAAACATCACTGAATAGTACAAGTCATTCTATCTTTTACTAGCAAACCTCTCATTTGATTTTCCTGGTATATTGTGTGAAGGTGATCATCAGCATTATGAGACAGTTAACACAGAACAGATTAACTTTATATTAACACTATTCACAGTTGCTTGTAAAGCATTTTTCTGAAAGGACATTACCAAGTGGTACATGTTTCAGGTTTCTATCAAATGTACATTTAATTAAATTAGCATGGATTTCCCTTTAAATGGACCTCTTTATTATTAGAAGAGAAAAAAAAATGATGAAGTAAAATGTTCAAGTTCAACCACTGGATATCTAGAACGATAGATGGTGATAATGTTGAGAAAAATATTGATTCTGACCTGCAAGCTTCAGCTCTGAGGTACATTCTAAAAAGAAAAAGAGAATGCAAGCCTTTATTTTAAAGGCAGATTAAATATGATTTTTAAATGTGTAAAACCCAACAAAAGTGACAACTCCAATGTATTATTTGTAATGACACCTTCAAAACTAGCAGGACACTTAGAAACATGCATGCTGAACTTGTCAAAAAGCTCTTTGAACCCTCAAATCCATAGCCAATTGATTTTTTTTCCAGAATTGAATTTTATTCAGCTGTCAATATGTATTATGTATTTTAATACAGTTCTTTGAGATATATTCACATACCCTACAATCACCCACAGTGTACAATCAGCTATTCACAGCACCATCATATAGTTGTGCATTCATCACCAGAATGAACTTTTGAACATTTTTCTTTCTCCCAAAAAAATAAAATAAAAAGTAAAAAGGAACACCCAAATCATTCCATCACCCCCATCCCACCCTATTTTTCATTTAGTTTTTGTCCCCATTTTTCTACTCATCTGTCCATACACTGGAAAAGAGAGTGTGAGTCACGAGATTTTCACAATCACACAGTCACACCCTGTAAGCTACATAATTATGCAATCATCTTCAAGAATCAAGACTATTGGGTTGCAGTTTGACAGTTTCAGGTATTTTCTTGTAGCTATTTCAATACACTAAAAACTAAAAAGGGATGTCTATATAGTGCATCAGAATGCCCTCCAGAGTGACCTCTCAACTCCATTTGAAATCCCTCAGCCACTGCAACTTTGTTTCATCTCTCTTCCCCCTTTTGGTCAGGAAGATTTTCTCAATTCCACAATGCCATATCCAGGCTCATCCCCAGGAGTCATGTTCCACCTTGCCAGGGAGATTTACACCCCTGGGAGTCAAGTCCCACGTAGAGAGGAGGGCAGTGTGTTCCCCTGCCGTGTAGAATAGCAAATTGATTTTTGACAAGGGTGCCAAGTCCACTCATTGGGGAAAAACAGTCTTAACAAATAGTTCTGGGAAAACTGTATATTAAAGTGCAAAGGAATGAAAGTAGACCCCTACCACATACTATATACAAAAATTAATTCAAAATGGTTTTACAATCTAAATATAAGAACTAAAACTGTAAAATTCCTGGGATAAAATATAAGGAAACATCTTCAGGGCCTTATATTAGGCAATGGTTTCTTGGACTTTACACTAAAAACAACAAAAGAAAAAAATAGATAACAGGACTTCATCAAATTTAAAACTTTTGTTCATCAAAGGACATTATGATGATAAGAAAGCACATTATGATGAAAGTGAAAAAACAAACTACAGAATGGGAGAAAATATGTAGAAATCATATATATGATAAGGGTTTTCTATACAGAATATATAAGGAACTGCTACAACTCAACAACAAAAAGACAAACAACCCAGTTTAAAAATGGACAAAGGACTTGAATAGATATTTCTCCAAAGAATAAATGTGCAATTAGCACAAATGGCCAATATCACATGAAAAGATGCTCATCATCATTAGCCATAGGGAAATGCAAATCAAAATCACAATGAAATACCATCTCACACCCACTAGAATGACAACTATTAAAGAAAAAACAGAAAATAACAAGTGCTGTGAAGGATGCAGAGAACTCTACCTAATTTGTTTGTGGGAATGTAAAATAGTGCAGCCACCATGGAAATTGCTTGGTGGTTGCTCAGAAAGTTACATATAAAATTACCATGTGACTTGGCAATCTCATTGCTAGGTATATACCCAAAAGATTTTAAGGCAGGGATTCAAACAGATACTTGCACACTGAGGTTCATAGTGGCATCATTCACAGTTTCCAAAAGGCAGAAGCAACCAAACTGTCCATCAAGAGATGAATGGATAAACAAAATATGGTATATACTTAAAATGTTTGGAGTGGAGTGAGATGCTTCAGGGCTCCATCCCCCTACAGAAGCTGTGAATAATGAGCAAGAACTGGCAGAAACGTCTTTCTCAAAGCTCCAGAAGTCAGTTAAGGACTGCAGTAATGGGATGAGTGCCAAATCAAGAAAAAGGCTACATAAAAGCAGTAGAAATTTGTGGTGTCTCGGCTAGCCTCTCCTCCACTCCTCACCAGCTCAGCCCTGAGTCAGCTCCAAGGGAACAGAGTAACCCTCATGCACATACTGGGAACGTGTATATCTGGTGCAATGTGTCTGGCAGTGGCCTCAGGGACTTACCATCCCAGAATTTGCCCTGCATGTAGAAGGTAGTTCACAGAATTCTCCTCCAGAATGCAGTGGGAGAACAAAAAAGTTGTGCTGTCTGGGGCATGGGATTGCAGACTGTAGGACATAAAGTGCAGTGCTTGGGACCATGAGGAAACTGTTTCCTAGGGAAGAGGGAACATTTGGAGCCATGTAAACAGGAGGCTTCCTAGGGCCACTTGGACATGCTTAAGACAAGACACATGCACAGAAAGGAACAGAGAGGCCCCCGAGCTTTGGCATGTCACAGTTTGAGGCCTGGAGCTATTCTCTAAACTCATGTATGGATAAATCCTGAAAGAGGGTACTTGTACAGGACAATTTGCAAAAACTGGAAAAGGTATTTTCTTTTTTTCTTCCTCCTTCTCCCCCTCCTCCTCTTCCTCTTTCTTCTTCTTCTTCTTCTTTCTTCTTCTTCTTCTTTCTTCTTCTTCTTCTTCTTCTTCTTCTTCTTCTTCTTCTTCTTCTTCTTCTTCTTCTTCTTCTTCTTCTTCTCCTTCTCCTTCTCCTTCTCCTTCTCCTTCTCCTTCTCCTTCTCCTTCTTCTTCTTCTTTTCTCTCTCTCTCTCTCTCTCTCTCTCTCTCTCTCTCTCTCTCTCTCTCTCTGTCTCTCTCTCTGCCTCTCCTTCTACCTTTTTTTTTTTTGTTAGCTCCTGGCATTACAGGAAAGCTATATATATCTCCAAGATTTTCAACAAATTCGAGACAGGATAAAACAAAATAAACTCAAGCCATAGCGTATTATAATCAAACTGTGAGATGCTAAAGATAAAGACAGAATTCTGAAAACCACGCAGAGAAGCAGCATGTCACGTACAAGGGAGCCTCATTAAGATTAAATGCCAATTTCTCGCTGGAAACCATGAGAGCAAGAAGGCAGTGAGATGACATACTTAAAGTGCTGAAAGCAAAAAACTGCCAACCAAGGATTTCATATGCGACAAAACTGTCCTTCAACAATGAGGGAGAGATTAAGACGTTCCAAGATTAAAAATAGCTGAGGGACTTTGTCACTACTAGACCAGCTCTACAAAAAATACTAAAGAGACTTATACAGGTTGAAAGGAATGGACAATAGTCGATAGATCAAAGCCACAGGAAGAAATAAAGATCTCCAGTAAGGGTAATGACAGGGGTAAATATATATGCCAGTACTGTTGTATTTTTGGTTTGTAATTCTACTTTTTACTTTCTATAGGATCTAAAAGGCAAATACATAAAATGTAATGAGAAATCAATGGGTTTGGACTCATAGGGTATAAATATGTAATTTGTGACAAGAATTCCATAAAGGTGGGGGGATGGAGGGGTATGGGAACATAGTTCGTATATACTATTGAGGTTAATTTGGTTCAAAGCAAATGAGATTGTTACAGATTTAGGATGTTACATTTAAGCCCCATGGTAACTACCAAGAAAATATTGGAGAATATGCAAGCTCAAAGAGACATAAATTAAAGTACAGGTTGCCAGAGGCAAGAGGCAGGGGAAATGGGAAGTTAATGCAAAAGTGATGTAGGGTTTCTTTAGAGGAGATGGGAAAATATTAGTAATGGAAGGTGGTGAGGCTACCACAATATTGTGAATGTGATTGATCCCACTGAATGGTGTGGTTGGGAATGGTTGAGATGGGAAAGTTTGTCTTGTATGTATCTTTCCACAATGAAAAAAAAAAAAAGAACTACTAAGGACAATGACAATTAAAGGCAGTACATGATCCTGGTTGGGATCTTGCAAGGGAGGAGAGAAGGCTCTAAAGAACAATATTGGAACAAGTGAAAAAAATGGAATATAGACTGTAAGCTTCATATCAATGTTAAATTTCTTGAGCTTGAAAACTGCACTTAAGGTGGATATGTAAGCAAATATCCTTGTTTTAAGAAATATACATGGCAGTATTTAGGGTTCAAGGAGCCTGATGTACACAACCTACACTCAACTGTTCATAACATGGATTGATAAATAGACAGATACACAAATGGATGGCTGGATGGATAGATAGATATAGTTAGATAAATTGATTGATAGAATGATGCATAGATAGCTAGAATGATATAGCAAATGTGCAAAATGTTAATATTGGTGGATCTGGGTATCTGGGAGCATAGGGATATGTTGGAGCTCTCTGTATAGGGTTTGTATTATTTTTGTAATTTTCCTGTGCGTTTGAAAATATTTCAAAATAAAAAGTTTAAATTAAAAAAAAAGAAAAAGAAAAAACAATTAACAGTGTCTGACAATAATTCATTTAAAGGTTAAAAACAAAAACAAATAAAACCTTAGTTTCTATTTGTTTCCAACATTGCTGCAGCATATTGAAGAGGACATTATTAGTAAAGACGGTGTGAGTGAAATAAAATTAGGGATATTGTTATGTTTCACTTCTGGGCTTTACATTTGTGTTATTTTCTGTAAGAGAAATTATAAATATTAGAGAATAAATGTTCAGAGGAAAGAACCATTTTCTTTTCAAATCCCTGAATCTAAAATTGACCTAAACTTGGAGCCCAGTACCCAAATGAGGTGAATGAATCATTGCAACTTAGCTCTTCATTGTCACTAAAGAATAATCTAAGACATTAAATTCAATATTATTTTATGGACAAAGAACTTGAATAGATATTTCTCCAAAGAAGAAACACAGATGGCCAATTAGCACATGAAAAGACTCTCAACATCATTAGTCATTAGGGAAATGCAAATCAAAACCACAATGAGATACCACCTCATGCCCACTAGAAGGATTGTTATTTAAAGTAATGGAAAATAACAAGGGTTTGTGACAATGCAGAGAAATTGAAACACCTGTACATTGTTGGTGGGAGTATAAAATGGTGCAGCCACTGTGGAAAACAGTTTGGTGTTTTCTCAAAATTTAGACATAAATTTCCATAAGACCTCGCAATTCCTCTTCTAGGTATATACCTCAAAGAATCGAACAGACATTTACACAGTGATATTCATAGCAATGATATTCACAATTGCCAAAAGACAGAAGCAACCCAAGTGTCCCTCAACAGATGAATGGATAAACAAAACATGGTATATCCATACAATGGAGTATTATCCAGCCTAAAAGGGAATGAAGTTCTGATACATGCTACAACATAAAATCATGGTGTTCAAATCATAGTGTTGAGTGAAATAAGCCAGACACAAAAGGATAAATATTGTATGATTTCATTTTTATGAATATCTACAATAAGTAAATTCATAGAGACAAAAAAATAATTTGAAGTTGCCAGGGAGTGGGAGGGGGAAGAAAGGAGTAATTGCTTAGTGGGTATTGTGTTTCTGTTTGGGGTGATGAAAAATTTTGGTAACGGATGCTGGTGATGTAAATGTAGTTAATACCACCAAATTGTACACTTAAAAATGGTTAAAATGGGAAATTTTGTGTTATATATATATGTAACCACAATAAAAATTTTTTTAATTCATTATCATTTTGGAGTAATGTTAAAGAATTGCCTCTGCTTGGTAAGAAGAGAATATCACTACTGTTACCATTCAGAATAATTTATTTATATAAACCAGGATTTTCAAGCCTTAAAACCAATTAAAACAAAGGAGAGAAACAGTCTCAAGAGTATATGTACATAGTATTGTCCTTGTATATTCTGGACTGGAATAAACTTAGAAGCAGAAAAGCACACCTAGTGCATTAAATAAAATATTTCCTAATTCTTGCTTTTGTATTGCTTATTTGAGATTTTCTTCTATACGGCTTTTAAATATTAATGAGATAATATTAACTTTATGTTTTTAGTTTTTTATACATAAAAGTAAGTATTGTTCTGCAGAACTTTTGGTTCTTTTGTGGGGGGGCGAGGGGGAGAAGGAATGAATTGGATTGGGGTAAGTGATTAAAAAAAAGGTGGAAAAGAACTGGTCAATCACTGTCCTCTTCCAAATCTAGCCCCGTGGAATATAAACTCCGTAAGAGCAAGAACTCGTTCTGTCTTGTTCACCATATAGAACAGGGCTATCTTATTCAATAAATATTTGTTGAATCACTGAATGAACTAATCAAATTGGAGGGGGGGGGGTAGGGAATCAGTAGTTTGTGATTATTTTCTGTGTTTATTTTATCCAGGCATTCTCCCTTTTATAGTTACAGGTTCTAGAAAACATAGAGGGAAGTTACTATAGTCATTCCTATGAGGCCTGCAGGTTACTAAGAACCAGGAAGGACATCGCAGGTTGGGAGACCTTGAGATCTGGGCGATAGGAAGCCCTGGAGGGGGAACAGCGTGTGGGTCGAATGGCTTGTGCAGTAAGCACATCACTTTTCAGACTTAGCAGAAAGCAGCTGAACCTTTAAAACAATCATTGAGCCCTTTCTGAGCTGAAAGAGATAGTCTAGTTCCATCCCTCATTTGCTTGTGAGTATCATGGCCCCTGTGCTCCGATCACAGCTCAGCTGGTCCTTTTCTGTGTCCTCCACAGAAAGTGTCAGGCAGAGTCAAATTTAGGTAAGCCTCAGTCTCCTCATTTATATGGGGATAATATTTGTACCATCTCACAGGGATGTTGTAAGGGTTAAGTGAAAGAATGAATGTGAAATGCTTAGCACAGTGCCTGACCCCACATACGCGCCCAATCATTACTTGCTATTATTATTCCTGTTACCAATAGAACACATAATGTTTTGAAATATTAACTGAGGTTTTATTTCTTTGTGCTTTTTTTATACCCATTACTCTTTCCTCTACCATTCTGTCATATTCTGTACACATTGTTCTCAGACCGAGAATAAAAAGTCTGTTGAATGTCTGAATGGATTTACTTTATACTGATAGTGGAAACAACATCTTGAATGACTGGATTTTTGTTTATTGTTAAAGCTATGTATTTTGAGAAAGGTTAAAGTGAGTGTGTTGCTATTTTCTGAACCCTGGCCCGGGGCCCCGTGTCCATCCCCGGAACCAGGCCCTGAGGGAAGCAGGCAGTGGAAATCCCAGATGGGTTCCAGCATGCTTTCCAAACTGCAGGTTGAGACCAACTCTTGGATTATAAAATCAATGTATGGGATTAAATCCAACATTAAAAGAAATGAAATAGAATGGAATAAAAAGTACCAGGTTACATTACAAGAAATACGGTAAATACTGTTTCATAAAACTGCTGTTTCATTTGTGCTGTGTTAAGTTGCATTCAACCTTTCTGTAAAATAAGGTTAAGGTGCACTCAACCTTAATGTAAAATATATTTCCTGGCATGGGTCACAAAGAAATTTGTCAGGTCAGGAACTCTGTAAGCAGAAGGCATGTGTGCCTCTCCTCTCAGAGTGAATCAGAGAGAACAAAAGCCCCTGGGAGAACCTGCACATCCGCATGGTACTGTGAGAGCAAAGCAGCCATGGTCTACTCTAGCTGCATGTGGCCCCCAGCACCTGGTGAGGTGGAGGGAAGATCTGACAAGTCTCTGTGGCCACAAAGAGAGAGTCATAAGAGGCTGTGGACAAGCCAAATGTTGCCAAACGGGCTGGAGTCTGTACTGCAAGTATGCAGTCAGGGGGAGGTGATGGGGGAAACTTGGACAACAGCAACTGATGGTGACTCAGGACAAAGGACCAAGTGGGATGAGCTGCCCATCAGTGGACACCAGTGTGGGCAGAGTGATGAGATGTGACCACATTGCTTTCCCCCCCAAATCTGGAGGATGCATAAGCTTCCCCCACCCCTGCACCCAGACATGTGTTCTCTGCATCCAGGGAGACTGGAAGAAGTAGGGAAAATAAGGAGAAGGAAACTTCTGAATAGCTACCCAAAAGAGACCATGTTTTAATTCTGTTTTAAAACAGAATTGAACCAGATACTGCAAATTGCTACAGTATGCCAAGCCCCAACCAACAATATTCCTGAAAAACCTAGGGAGTGCCCTGGGCTCTAGGTGTCTATAAAAGACTAAGTTTATTCTTTCAGAAACTTTAGGCCTCCAGATTGATCCTATGCCAGATAAGCCCTGAAACCCAGAGGTACCAGTCTCTCCAAGAACATCAGCCAGTTTCATTCCTCTATCCATAAGGTCAACACCCCTTTTCAGCATGAAGAAGTCATTGCCCAGATATCCCTGAAGATTGAGAGAATGATCAAATGAGAGGGAGAAGGTGTAACTGAGAAGTCAGGATTTAACAAATAACTGTGACTACTGACTCATTACACAGATATTTCTTTTTAGTGTCTATTGTTTAGAATAGCCAGAAGGAACTGCCTGAAATTCTGAAGTTATTGAGCTGGAATCCAGTAGCCCTGATCTTGTATAACTATATATAACTTGGGGGCAAGTATAACTAATGATTATATAACTACATAGCAAAAAAAAAAAAAAAAAAAAAATCAGTTGCCCTTGCTTGTACGGATCTTCTTCTGGATGTTTTGCTCTATTCCAGTGATGTGTGTGTGTGTGTGTGTGTGTGTGTCTGTGTCTGACAATACTACACTGTCTTCGTTAACCTACCTCTAGGGCAAGTCTTCAAATTGGATAGAGTGCAATACTAGTGGTCAATAAGGGGGTGGGAGTTAAGGGGTATGGGATGTTTAGGTGTTCTCTTTTTTCTTTTTATTTCTTTTTCTGGAGTAACACAAATGTTCTAAAATGATCATGGTGATGAATGTACAACTATGTGATGATATTGTGAACCAATGATTGTATATTGGATGGATTATATGGTGGGTGAATATATCTCAATAAAATTATATTTTAAAAAAAAAACAGAATTGGCTGAGTTTATCTTGAATTAGAAAGATTACATTTTCTGCAGCCAAGCAGACACTGGAGGTTGAGTTGCTGATATGAGGTCAATTCTAGGAAAATAAAGCTACATCCTTGAAAACCAGGGTCCATGACTGTGTTAATGAGGCCTTTGGATTTGGCAATTAGAAAGTCATATATGATCTCCAAAAGGGCAGTTTCCATAGAATTGTTAGGACAGAAGCAGATGGAATGGAGCAAGGATGAAGTAAGGAGAATAAACTGTTCTTTGGACACACTGGCACGGGGGTTGGGGTATGGATTGGTATGGATAGGAAGCTTGAGGAAAAGTTTTGTTTTATTTCGAATGGAGAAACCTAAGAATTTATAGGCAGAGTTTGTAAGTAGATGGGAGAACTTACACAGATCTATCCTTGGGTAAAGATAAGAGCCAGCACTAAAGGTAAATTCCAATGTGGTGCACAGCAGGGACATCGTATTCAGGCGGAAACTGATAAAATTAGCAATGGGAAGGTGACGTCACACAAAGGTACTAGTCATTGCAGCACCCGTGGGATGGTGTGTGGAATGGGAGGGAGAGTTGTATTACGGTGTTTACCAGATCACCTCTACTGCTTTACTTCCATCTTCCAGCACCACCTCCTTCTCACTGCCCAGTACCTCAGGACCCACGAAGGCCTGGAAACCTCCGGAAATGTCCCAGAGGGCCTCCTCCTGGGAGCAGCATTCCACGCTGTGGCCCAAACCACCCACCCCACTGCCCAGTGGCTTGTGAGTCCCGAGGCCCCTGTGCTCTGATCACAGCTCAGCTGGTCCTTTTCTGCATCCTCCACAGTCACTCCACCTCCTCAGTCCCTTTGGGACCTATGTCCCAAGGTCCAGTCCCTGTAAAGTAACTGGAATGTGGAGTCAAAATTAAGGAGAATGATTTTGCCAAACAAGTCTCTCAAAGCCTGACCTTTCCCAGAAAACAAGGACCGTCTGTCCCATGCTGGCACTCGTCCTACTCCCCCGCCCCCACCCTCTATGTCGAAGGCATTTCTGAGAAGGAGCCATGACATCACTTCCTTCTGGTGGTTCAGGGTCACCCAGCTTCACACACAGCAGCCTTCAGCCGCTGATCCCTGCAGAATAGAGGCAGCAGCCAAGAGCTGGGCCCACCCTCGAGCTCAATCTCCTTTTACCTCTGGCTCACGTTCCAGGGCAGGTCCCAGATGTCTAGACAAAGTGGGCAATCTCCAAAGCACACCAATGCCCACAGTTTCCCACAGATGGCACCTTTAGGAGCAATGGGAAACTGCAGGGATGAAGAGACACCACTAGGTGGCTATAGAAGACCTTGTTTGTTTTGTGGACGAGGCACTGAAGGCAGAGACCAGACCCTCCATTCTTCCTTAGTTCTGTGAGTTTAGGGAGGGGTGGAGGAAGGGGCGGTGCCCTGTGAGGAGGCTGGGGAAGCAGAAACAGAAGTCTATAAAAATTCAGCATTGATGTATCTAAATTTACAAAACAGGTAAGTTAGAAGTTATTTTTCTTTATGCCCTTAATGGGGGGAGTTCAAAGCTAATGAGGAGCAGAATCAATACCATTTATTATTTTTAGATCATCAGATACTTAACTGTTAGACATTTCTGCCTACTGAAAAGTAATCAGAGATGAGGATTTGGATGAGATCTGTGACTCGTCCATGAACTCCTCTAAGAATCTGATACATCCACTTTCATTCATTATCAGAAATTTAAGGAGTGCCTCCTCTGCTACTTCCTGGGCTCGGTGCTGAGGATACAGCTGTGAACAAAATTGACAAGAGCCCTATACTCTTACAGACCTTACATTTTAGAAAACTGCATATGCATAGAAAGTATTGAATATGATTTCTTTCCAGCTCTGTTATTAAATGTCTACGCGCTTCCTTTGCCCACCCCTCATGTAGGATATGGGATAAGATTCATAGCTACCAAAATTAGAAGCACACACATATTCTGGAATATGATGTGTGTACTTTCCACTATATGGTCATTTTACCACTGGGAGTTTCATGAAGAAAAGATGAAGTGGAATTCCAGGCCTCTTTTCTTTATCCCTCAAGCCCTCCTTAAGTGATCCACCAGAGCCAACACACCATCTGAGAGTGGATGGCTCCTGGGGTGGAAAGAGCAGTGTGCAAGCTGAAGAGCAGAGATTGAAATATGCAACTGGAAAACAAAAAAGAAAAGTGTTCCAAAATCCAGTATACCAAGAATATTGTGGAAGAACTCAAAATATAAAGGTGTGGTATTCGCAAGCTCTGCCTCATATTTCTCCAACCAAGTCAAACATGACACAATGGAAGCTAGCTCACAGACACCCTGTTCTAGTTTGCTAATGCTGCAGAATGCAAAACACCAGAGATGGATTGGCTTTTATAAAAAGGGGGTTTATTTGGCTACACAGTTACAGTCTTAAGGCCATAAAGTGTCCAAGGTAACACATCAGTAATCGGGTACCTTCACTGGAGGATGGCCGATGGCGTCTGGAAAACCTCTGTTAGCTGGGAAGGCGCGTGGCTGGCGTCTGCTCCAAAGTTCTGGTTTCAAAATGGCTTTCTCCCAGGACGTTCCTCTCTAGCAAGCTTGCTCCTCTTCAAAACATCACTCACAGCTGCACTGAGTTCCTTCTCTTTGAGTCAGCTCATTTATATGGCTCCACTGATCAAGGCCTACCCTGAATGGGTGGGGCCATGCCTCCATGGGAATATCTCATCAGAGTCATCACCCACAGCTTGGTGGGGCAAATTCCAAGCAAATCTAATCAGCACCAAAACGTCTTCCCCACAAGACTACATCAAAGAACATGGCTTTTTCTTGGGGACATAATACATTCAAACCAGCACACACCCCATGTGAGAAGGTATGAATTCTAGACTCAGTGTAGATATCATGATTGAGCGCAGGAGATGCCTGGCATGATCTGCAGGGTGGGATATGCTTTATATGTAAGTGTGTGTGTACATGAGAGGTCATTAAGAGAGCTAGGCAGAGGAAAGGCTGTTCATATGAAATCATTGAACTTCAGAGCCAGAAGGAACTTTAGAGATCCTTTAATCCATTTTGCAGACACAGAACTCAGGTCTACAAAGGGAAGGTCTTGCCCAAGATCAGAGTCACTATTGACAGAACTAAGACTATAATCCAATATCTTGACTCCCAGTTCACAACTCTAGTCTATTTTATCTGCTGTCAGTGTTTATAAAGGTGTTTATTGCCTTTCTTATTTGGCTTACTTGATTTCCCTTTACATGCTATAGTAGGTTGAACAGTGGCTTCCCAAAAGGTGTGTACACATCTAACCTATGAATGGGACCTAGTTTGGGAAAAGATCATTATAGATGTAATTAAGTTAAGGATCTTGAGGTGACATCATCCTGGAGTAGGGCCATAAATCCAATGACAAATGTCCTTAGAAGAGAAAGAAGAAGACACATAGAGAAGAAGGCAATGCGAAGAGAGAGGCAGAGATTGGAGTGATATGTCTAAAGCCAAGGAGCACCAAAAATAGGCAGAAGCTAGGAGAGAGGCATGGAATAGATTCTCCCTCCGGGTCTCTAGAAGGCCTGCCTCTGGTGTTTTAAGCCACAAGTTTGTGATAGTTTGTTATAGCAGCTGTAGGAAAACTAATATACATGTATTTCTCAGTTTCCTTGGCTGCCTTTGTTCCATCCCTTCCTCACCTTGGAGGAGTTCTTTCAGCACAGTAATACCTCACAGTTATGCAAAGCCATCACTATTGGCAGGAGAAAGATTGCTTGTGAATTGTCCACTTGGAAGAGTCTGACAATGTGGGACTCTAGGGAACTACTAACTGAAGCCAGTCTATGTCCTCAAGAAGGGCATCCCAGATGTGGTATGGAAAGAAAAGAGAGTCAATGGGAAAAGAAATGAATAGATTGTCCCCATCTTAGATCCTGAATGTGATCAAAACTAGGTTTTATTGGAATTGCATTCTCTCTGGTAATGGCCTATATCAGTGTCTCCCTCCATCCCTGGTGGGACTTATGGACCAGAGTTGCATGAACACTTTCCACTGATACAGGGGCCAGCAAACGAAAAGCCAGTCCTAGCAGTTATGTGGCTGGAGAAGCAGAATAGCAGCCAGACTAGTCTAGTGAACTGAACGAGGAAAGGAAGGAAATTTGATTCTTTGAGAAAATACTTTGGGTCAACCACGATCATGCAAATCCTAGACAGATCCAACAACCACTCGTGGTGACCCTGAAGGCATGGGGCTGGTGGTGGTGGGGGACCATGAACTGCTCCAGAATCCTGGCAGCAGCCTCACACTCAGCAGACAGACCAACAGATGTACAGATAGGCCCTTGGTAGGTGTCTATCCCTGTCCTGTCCCTGGTTTTCTCACTTGGGACCAGAAGCAGTTGCATTTCTTCTCCAGCTCTCTGACACCTGCTCTCCAAATGAGATGTGGTCACTTAAAATCAGAGTCATGGAGCTGGGAAGAACTTTCTGGGCTATCTCCAACTTTCCTCCCATCCCAGGATACTCTGACACTTAAGTCTTTCCAGCCTGATGGAGTTCCCTGCCTTCAGAACTCCACTGTTCTCTTGCTGCCCTCTTTAGAAAGTTCTTTCATCCCAAGGAGATCTTGTCCCTGAGCTTTCAGGATGGACCAATGCATTCTGATGGGGGCAGAATGTTTCCTGGGGAAACACATGGGCTAAGCGGCTTCTTTTACCCTCCAGGCTGTGGTCAATCCCCAAGAAATCTCAGGGCCATCCACCAGGGCAGGAACTTATAACTGGGATGACACAGAAAAGGTTCAAAAACATATGGCCTTGATAGCCCAAGTTCATTGCCTCTTATCAGCCCATACAATCCAGTCTCCAATCTCAGGCACAAGGGACCAAGCAGAAAACTTTCATAGACTGAAGTATGTATGTATATCCAGCCTGGGTGTCAGGGCATGAAGACTGCCATGAAGCTAGAAAAGGCAAGGAGGCAATGGCCAGGGCATCTGTTTCTGACAATCTAGTGTGTGTTACAATATCTCAGTTCAATCTATATCACACATAGAATCAGAGAGACATGGAGACTGAGACATTAGTCAGGAGAGAAGTTATCATCAAAGTCCCAAAGGTTTGCACTAAATCACATAGCCATCAAGGAAGAGCACAGATGTGCGCCACTTTAAGAAACCCCATAATGGGAACTTCTATAAAACAGATACACTAGGTAAACAGTGATCATCCAATTTATTGCCTAGTTCTTTTATGGGGGAAGAGGGATGCAGTCATAATCCTACTGAATATAAAATAGAAATGGAATTATAAGTAATACAACAGGGCAAATCTACTGTACAATGCCATGCCTTAAAGTTTATTATTCCTTTTCGTGTGGTTGTTGGCAAATATCTGGAATGGGAAACAGGATCATCCTTTCGGGAGGCTTTCTCTTTGTGTTTTTCAATGTTGCAGAAATAAACACACAACTCTAATTTGTTCCCCAAAGGAGGGAACAGTAAAAAAAAAAAACAACCACTCAAAACTAGTTAGAGTTGCTGGGAGAGCCAAGAAATAGCTTTTATGATTTGTTTGTTTGTTTATTTTCGTTCACTGTTTTCTGGGAAATCTAGTCAAGACAGTAGCTACCTTTTGGGTAACGGGCCAAAGAAATTGATGTGTATGCTAAAACGGTTCCCTGTCCTGAGCATGTCTCCACCTGAGCCCATGGCACCACGAGGGTTAGACACAAAGCCTGACTTAAACAGGAAGGGTGTCATTCTAAGGAAAGCAGGACAGCTGACACCAAACTTGGTTAGAAGTAATGTAGTCGGGTGAATTCTACCTTGAACTCAAATGGAGGTTCAAACATGTCAGGGAACATACCCAAACTGATGGATGGACTGAAAGTAGTCAAGATGCAGGAAGTTTGTCACATGGGGCTGAAAGAGAGAGAGGTTTCTTGGCCACCTGGTGGGGGAGAAAGGACCAGCGCAGGGCTTGTTCCAAACCTAACACCTCAGCTTGGTGTCTCAGACCTACAGAAAAGGGGCTCTCTGAACCCAAACTATAGGATCCATCTCTGTGAAGGACTCTGTGAGGCCCAAGGCAGAAGTAGCTTTGTTATGTCCAAAAGAGCTAAGCATGACACAGCTAAGCATGACACATGGTCCAGAACAGAGCACCGTCTGGCCCTCAGGGATTGGCAGCTTTGTCCCCTCGATTTAATTGCCTTGTTATGGATTTTAGAATTCTGACCAGTAGCTAGAAGCCAGGGCAATAGGAAGGTACCCTCAAGAGGTTTTGTGGACAGAGGACATTGGATGGGGCGACGGTCAGAGAAAAGAGGATGAACCTGAGTGAACCCGTGTAGTCACTATAATACACAAGGTCACCCCTTAAGAGCACAGCTTTACTGGGTGGGACTTTGTTGAAAGAATCAGAAGGTCCTAGTTGAGCACATGGCAAAAAGATTCGGTGGAACCTGGGTTATCACTGTTTAGGTGTCATTCCCCCCTTGAAATTACACCTTGAAATTATACCTCACCTAGCAGGCTGTGGTTTTCAAACTGTGCTCCACAGCAGCCTCAGTGTTCTGAGGTGCTCCTTGGATTGGGGGAGGAGCTCAAGGCAGGTTCTGGGCCTCCCACCACCAACTCAACCACAAGAGTCAGTATTTCATCCACTTTACGTTTCATCAGAAAGGTTTTTGTAAATTAATAAAAAGGGCTTGAATGCTTCTTGACTAAGCTTGGCATCTTGTAAACAGCAGCTTTTCAATAAATTATATATTTATTTTGTATACGCGATCTAGGCAAAAGAGGATTTGAAGTGGTAACAACTTTATATTAATGAATGAGACCAGAGTAATGGCTAGATTTTTGTGGAACCAAAAGGGACTTGGTGAAATCAAGGACACTTGAAAAGAAACCTAAGATTGAACTGCTCAGCAAGTCATTGATGCTCCAGTTATGTCTTTTTGTGTTTGGAGATTTTATAAACAGAAAGTTGTGATTTCCTTTTAAAACACATTGAAAAGAACAAAGTAATTAAAATAAGTGTTGGGAATACTTCCTAACTTCTTCTGCACACACCAGAAACAAACAAAAACAAATCTTAATGTGAGACTTTTATATTGATTCTTCTGTATTGGAAATAAGCAGAATAATGAAAGATCATGAATACATTTACACTTAATGTTACTTCAAAGTTATTGCTGGTTGTGTGGTTCTGTTTGACAGTTGACTAATTTTTCATAGCAAGAAAGAATAATGATCAACTCACAAATTGTGTTCCTGTATGCATTTTTATTAACAGAGATTATTATTGGTTTTAAAATGAGATTTGAAAAAATTAATGCCCCATTAGTAAATAAAACTGCCTTAATGTTAACAGTTTTGAATATCACTACCTTAACATTTCATACCTTGCAGATTCAACAAGTATTTTCCTCCAGGCAGAAGGCCTTTGAAAATAGAAGTACACTCTGAGGCACAACTAAACACTTGGCTAATTGTTTTTCTCTCTTGTGAGTTCATGGGCCATTTACAAGAACCTACCCATTTGTATAACTGTGTCTGACCAGATGGGCCTGCTCCGGGGTAGAACAGTCTATTGAGGGCCAGTGAAAGCTAGCCAGAACAACACATTGAAAAAGGCCTTGTCAAAAATCTAGCAAATCACCTCTGACTTCAGCTGAGCTGCTGAGCAAATAAAAGCATCTGATCTTCTAGAGTGTTCTTGGGAACTTTCCTTTGGAGACTTTGAAAGGTAGATAAAGTTGTCTGGAAGCCTCCTCACCCAAAAAGATTTCTTTATTCTGTGTAGCGCAGGTCATAGCTGTAAAGAACTATTCCCAAAAGGTGGTCAGCATTATCTAGAATTCTAGACTAGAGCCAGTTGCACCACAAGCTGGAAAGAGAAGGGATATCATAAATCAGAATATACAGACCAGATGCAGCTCTTCCCCATGCAGCAATTGACGAGTCCAAGGGACGTGGCACAACCGCAGTCTGTTTCCAGGCAGGCAAAGTCCTCCAGCAGGGTCTGATCAGAAGGGGCCAAGTGGGAATCCAGTTTCCTGAGTTCTTGGCAGCAGCAGTGCTCACTGTTAGGGGTAGACTGAAATGCTAACAGGAACCAGCCAGCTCCATGTGAGGCGTGAGACTGGGATTAGGCCCAAGTCCTGGGAAACTGAACTGGCAGCAATCGGCGAGGCGGCTGGGACACAGGCTGGGCGTCCCTCGGATGCCAAAGACCAGGGCAGAAGGAGCAAGCAGACAGCCTGGCTATGCATGTGCCTGGCAGCCAGCTTCAAGGCTGTCTGTGTTCACAGTCCTCCAGCTACTTGCGAGAGACATCAGCAGAGGATCTTCACATCCCAGTATTGTTGGGAAAGAAAGGCAGCCTCTAGGCTCGGCTTCCATGGGATCTGGCAAGGGCAGGATGCAACAAGGAAACATTGCACGATGATGCTAGGCCTAGAAAGTCCTGCTTTTTAGAGTGGCCAAGCCTGGGCAGGGCCATTTGCAGATGGGTGTGCCTCTTGGCAGACCACCACCAAAGCCCCTGATTCTCATTTCCATCTTGAAAATATGCTTTTACTGAGAAATCAAGATCGACTTTTCTCTGGCTGAATGGAAGCAAATGAATTCCATATTCACTATTGTTAAACAACAAATCCTCTGAAGAATTTTTGAATCCTTTGGAAAAGCTTGAGGATGTAGTATTAGCTTTCCCACATCTCTCCAAAAAAGGACCACATCTTTGCTTCTGTGCATTTTTCCCAGAAACTGGAAATCAGCACCCCTCCCCGCCCCCCAAAAAAACTGTTGATAAAAAGGAGCTTTCTAGTGTAAAATAAATTCAGGTTAATGTTTTGACAATGCTAAATGTAAATGTGCAAAATCATATTACTGTCTAGCCCTTAATTTTCATCAGTCAAAAAAGCAAGTACCCAGAAGCTGCTCCAAGTTGTGAGTCAAAAGCAAATACCTTTCACTGTCTGGAACCAGTTTCCACCATGCCACATAACCCCCTGGAAGATTAGCAAAAATTGCTTACAACTTAATACTTGCAGCTGTTTGGAATTCCACATTGCTGCTCTGCTGAGTAGCACAGCCTAACTGGGCGAGCTGTACAGTCAACACATGAATCTCTGCCAGCGCTGGCATCTAGCAGCATCATGATTTGCAAACATGTTGAATTGCTATTTTATTCAATAAATGGAACTTACAATAGAAAATAGATTTGGAAGTTACATCAAACTTGTTTATCCTTATTGCAGTGGGCTGGGTAAAGCTATTGTGCTTTTGTTATGAAGGAATCCCTGTCAAGAGGAAGCAGGCAGAGTTTCCACCATTCTTTGCTAGCCCTAATATTAAGCACTCAGTGTATACCTAGGCCACACAGACTCACTCTACACAGAGCTGGTCACCTCCACCCCTTCAAGCCCCCCCCCCTCCACTGAATCCATAGTTTGGGCATGTCTTAGTTTGCCAATCTGCTATGGCATATACCACACAGTGGGTTAGCTTAAACAATGGGAATTTATCGTCTCAGGGTTACTGTGACTAAATGACTTGCTTCTTCCTGGGATCAGTGATGTTCTGGTGCTGGCTTTTCTGGATCCTTGGAGTTTCTTGGCTTGCATCAATGCCTCATGTTACATAACAATGTCCTCTCCTATCTCCTTTCTCTTCCAGTTTCCATGACTTCCGTTTTCCCCAACTTCTGGTTACCCCATGCCTTCTCTTTATAAAGCCTCCAGTAATCCAGATTAAGATCCACTCTGGTTCAGTTCACCACTCCTTAGCTAAAAATAATCTTTAAGAGGTCCTATCTGCAATGGGTTCACACACATGGAGATGTGGATTAAGATTAGGAACATGCTGGAATTGGAGTATATAATTCAACCCACCACAGTCAACTAATACTAATTATTTCCTTGTCTCCAAGTCTTAGTCATCAATGCCACTTTTTTATATGTGTGTTCTAAGAAAAATTACATATATAACATACATTTATTAATGTGTATATTATCTATATTAATATGTATATTGTATTGCATAGAAAATAAATAATATGCATATATAAGTTTCCTGAAATCAGAGCTGTGTCTTCTCCATCAGCTAGGGGCTCTCCAAGGATGGTTGGCTGGTCTCCGTCAGTCTCAGAGTTTCCTGGGACCTGATACTCTGCCTCTCCCATTGGACAAGAAGCATCCTTAGTCCTAGATCTGGATCAGTCCTAGACCCTGGCCCTCATGAGAGTAGAACCAAGAGAGAGGGGTATTACTGCCTGTATGTGCCTGGATGAGGAGAGGGCAGTGAGCAGCAGAGCCCACAAGAGGAGGAAGAAAACAATAAAAAATTTGCCCACATAATAACTACATTTACTTTGCCAGCTTTCAGTCTGAGTGAATGGGTGTGGTCATTATAAGAAGGTATTCTCCTTCTAAGAAGGTATTACTTAGTATTCTCCAAGTAAATAGGGTGTGCTATTTGGTGACAAGGGAAATTGTAAGAGCAAGTGTCTCATTTCTGCAGTTTGAAAGCAGGTAATCTCGGTAGTCTGGGTGTCTATTTACACTGCTTTTCAGCAAAAAAGGGTAACATTACCTTAATAACCCGCTCACTGAGGCAGCGAGGATACTTAATGCATCAGCGAAGGAAGCATTTACTCTGATGAGCCACTTTCCCCAAACAGCAGAAGATTGACACCATTCACCCAAGAATTTTTTTTTGAATTTCTGAAAATATTTTCTGGTTGTGACATGTGACCCAGCACCCTGGCAGCCTTGGCTCACTCTTCTGCCATGGCTAATGGCACCGTGATTTCCCCACTCCTGGCAGAGGATGCCTGTTTCGTAACAGGAAAATAAATGTAACACCAGACTTAGAAAAAAGAAAGCTTTAAAGTTAAAACCCCAACTAAGTAATTGTGAGGCAGAAAAATGGATTAGTAATTTGATCTTGGAGCTTCCAGAAACACCTCTGAGAGAGAACACTCAGCCAACAGGAGAACAACCCCGTTCCCCAGACACACGCAGGTGGGAAAGTTGGATTTCTCACCCTTGTCTCTTTTCAAAGACACCTCTTGACATTACTGACCTAGGTGCTGCTCTCTTTTAGCACACAGGAGCATTTATTTCAAAATGGCCCTTTTTTGACACCTGTTCAAAAACCTGCCCTTGGTTAAAGCTGTGGATGACAAGCCGCACCCACTCCCACACTCACAGCCACCAGGCATTGTTCTTGGTTCCAGCCGACTTGAAAACCTCGTCTCAACTTGCACTTTAGAAAGGATCTGAGGACAGATTCAGGGGGGAAATTTTTTTCATAGATGTGGCCTGAGGCATACAATGTTTTTTGTCATCAACAACTAGCACTTAGGGTATAATCATGACAAATGCAAGCAGATGCCTTTTCTTTGACTGAAAAAGCTTAACTGGGCATTTACAGCAGTGACGGGCACCGTGAGTATATACACACACAGAAAATGCATGGATTCAGACTCGGCTAAATTACAATTTGATCATTTCGACCTTTGAGGAAAGGGTTGGGTTTCTTACTTTTTTTTTTCTTTTAACCTTTTAAAAAAGTAAATTGAAAGGGTAGGCAAGATCAGAGAAGGCACATTCAATCTTTTTGGCGTGTTTCTAATACTGTGGGAAATTGCTGGCATTGGGATGGATGCTGGTTGGATTAAACAGTCTTACCCTGTTCATTAACCAGCTCCATAGAACCATAAAACCAACTCTGGGAAATGCCATGAACAGTTGACTCAAATACAATCAGGACACTACAAACACTTGAAATGGACTTACCAGTCTTTAAAATGATTTTGCAATGCAGGTTGTGATAAGGGGGGAAGGTATGTGTTGCAGCTTCAGAATTCCTAGGTTCAAATGCTGGCTTACCCACTTACTGCCTAACAGGCAATTCAATTTAATGTCTCAGAGCCTGAGCGTCCTCATCCTTTGTAAGAAGTTCCCTCGTTGGCAAAGACTAAATGAAGTAATGTTTGTCAAAGTGCTCTGTAAACTGTAAAGTGCTATACAAATATATTTTGTTCTCACAACCCTGTTTTTAGATTCTAAGAACTTTGGTTATGAATTCCCTTGCGTGCAGCCCAGGAATCTGTATTTTTAAACACAGTTCCTTAAGTGTTGTGCTCTCGGGCATGGGAACCACCTTGGCCTAGGGCAGAGGTTCTTTAATCCCAGGACCCGCAGCACCTGCACAACCTGGGAACTTGTTAGAAATGCAAATTCACAGCCCATTCCAGACACCCCAAATCAGAAAACCCTGGGAGCAAGGCCTTGCCATATAAATGTAGTAACAAATCAAAAGCAGATTTGCAAAGACAATAGTTTGGATGCTCAGTGCAATTTATTTCCTTGCTCAGTCACAAGCTGCCAACACAACCAATATGCCATAATCAGGTCAAGAGCACACAACCCATTTATAGGTGGAGGATACCAGAGTCTCACCAGCCCAAGGGCCAACAGAAGGCAGGCGGGTGCCTTTCACAAGAGGTCTTGGGAATCTGCCCAACAAAGCGTCAGCGGAGGATCCAAAGCCGTCCACAAGAGACCCCGGTCACCACGTGGCGAGGACGGCAGCAAGCCTCAAGGCACAGCACAGCCAGGGGAATGGAGCCAGGAAGCAGAGCGACGGGGTGTCAACCCAACTCTACATGACGCTCACCGCAGTGGTGTCTACACTTGGCTTTTATGCCTCAGAGGTCTGGGGACCATGTCCTTATCAAGCGAGTGTCCCTCTGGCAGGCATTGAGCCAGTCCATGCCTTAGCCTCACAGGACTGTCTGGTTATCACTTGTTACAAACATGTTTTGTTTTGTTTTTCATTTTTGTTTATGTTCTGTTTGTGGTCAATATGCTTACAATATTTCCGAGATTCAAGATGACTAATATTTCAATACACAACAGGCCCTGCATTCAGTGTTTTAACAAGCCTGCAGGTGATTATGAGACAAGCAAAAGATTGAGAGCCAGTGGTCTAGGGCATTGGTTTCCAAGCTTTAATGTTCATACTAACCGTCTGTGGGTATTGTCAAAATGCTGATTCTGATTCAGTCGGCCTGAGATGTGGTGGTGGGAGGGGTGAGGAGGCTCTGCATTTTTAAACAAGCTCCCAGGTTATGCCAATGCTGACGACTGCACACGAGTAGCAAGAGCCTGGAAGACACCAACCCCCTTGTGACTCCAACCCCTCAGCAGAAGGGGTTCCCTTAGAGCCACCTCAGACTAGCAAGATTGCAGAGGGAGTAGATTGTCCTCCTGCACACATCCCCATTAATGGGGAGTGGGGGTGGACGGGGTTCCCTTCTAATCTGCCCAGAGGTCACTGTGCACGATGGAGGGTGAGGAAGTAGAGGGGATGTGGATGCTGTGACCCTCCCTGAACTGTCCTTTTGTGTGGGTAGAAAAAGGGGTAACAACAGCTTGAGCCCCTGAACCCTGCCTAGACCCTGATATCATAGTGATGACTTCGTGGGGTTCACCCCAGCCCTGGAGAAAACTGACTCAACATCTTTTCTGGAATGTTTTCGCCAGGATGAGTTTTTGATAAGGGGAGGGAGAGAGAAGAGAGCTGGTTCAGAATTACCCACAAGATAATTCTTTTTAATCTCACAACCGGACACCCCCCACCCATTTACTGTCTCCCCCAAGGGAGCCTGACTTCGTGGGGGAAAAAATGTGGCCAGAGAAGACCTTGATTGTAGATGCATGAGAATCTTTCCAGTGATGGAAAAAATACCTATTGTATTTCAACAAGGAAAAGCACTTGGCATAGCCTCTGCCCCACCCGTCCTGGGTTCCCAGGGCCCCAGCACCAGTGTCCCTGACACAGCCCTCAATGTCATGGCTCTTGTCAGAGAGCAGAGTGTTGAGAGGGGGTCCTTCTTGATGGGGAGAAGCATCTTTCTGGGTCTTAATGAGATCATTTATTGTCTCTTTGCTCTGACGAAGATCGTAAATGTGACGGGTGAAATATAAAGAATAATTAGTCCCAGAGGTGAATCCATCCCCTACAATACGTCTTTTCTTCCCTTCAGCCTGTTGAAAAGTTTACTACTTCCAGATGTGCCTGATTTCAACAGTAAGAGGAGACAGTTCCCTTTGAGCTGCAAACTTGTCAGGGGAAAGCTTGTTTCTGAGAAAGGGCTTAAGCTGAAGGGATGATTCCTGAAGAAACAGCTGATGTCGGGAGGAAATGTGGCCATAGCAAAGCCTATTGGCCTCCCTGTGGGCCTTGACCCCCAGGAGGAGGTGGCAGGAAAGCCCCAGTCAGCCCCCATGGCAGTAGGGACTTCTTGCTAATTAGCTGTTAAGGAATCCAGCAGCCTCTGAGGGAGACATTTGTGAGAAATGCTTTCCTCAGATCCTGCCGGTGCTCCCGCAAAGCAAAAGCAAGCCCCAGCCCAGCCGGGAACTTCCTGCTTCCACAGCTTGGGACAGGCCTCAGCCACCATCTGGAGAGGCCACTGGAGCCCACACATCAGCCTTTGATAAACCCCAGCCACTCCCTCTTTGAGAAACATGAGCTCTTTAGTCCCTGCAGTTGCCTGGTAGCTTGAAGAGAATCATAAGAGGTATGAGCCCCTAGGGACTGTGTGATCCAGCCTTGTGAGTTCAGACAGGAGAAAAGCTAATGTCATACAAGAGAGATGCTTTTTCTCTTACATCCACTCTCTTCCTGAGACTCTCTGAAGCAGAAGATGCTGCTACCCTCTCTAGGAACCCCGAGAGTGTGTCTGAGGGGGCCTTCCCTGAGGAGGACAGAGGGTGATGATTCCAGATGTGGGCCTCAGAGAGCTGGGACAGTGACGGGGCCTGGCTTAGGAGCCCCAGGCCCTGGAACCTCTCCAAAGAGGAGAGAACCACATACTGGCAGAACAGACATCTGCCTATGAAAAGGGACTGAGGAGAGGGCCTTCTGTGGGTAGGGTGGGCCTCACTCTGCTTGCCTTTGTCTTGGCAGAGGGAATGGAGATGAAGGGGAGGGGGGGACACAGAAGAGCACACCTTACCTACAGCAGGGCTGGACTCCACAGATCCTGTAGGGAAGACTAGTACTGCAATCCCCCTGGGTGGAGCATGAGAGTGGGGATGAGAGCAGGGGCAAGCATGCTGAGTTCATGAAAGCTGTGACTCTCCCCCTCTCACTCCTGAAACTCTCTCATCCTTTTGCTTGCAGTTCCTCAAACATAATAGGCATGCCCCTCTGCCTTAGTTTGCGTTACCCCAAAAACAGACCCTGAGCTGGGGTACAAGCAGGACTGACTTATCCATCAGGCATAGTGTTGAGGGTCCTCAATACTTTTAGTGGCCCATGGAAATGTTTTAATTTCCTTTTAGAAACAGAAGGAAAAAATGAAATTTTAGATCAAAAATGTTTTAATATATAATATTAGTATATTCAGCATAAAATACAATTTTTAATACTTTTGGGTGGAGGAAGGGGCCCACAGCCAGAAAGGCAAAAGTGTCTGGGGCCCACAAAAGTCACAATCTGGCTCTGGGTACAAGAACTGTGCTACGTGCCCTATGAACATTTTGTAGGTCCTCACAACAGTCCTACTGCTACCCCCATGGAACAGGTAAAGAAACTGAGGCTCAGAGAGGTTCAGTAACTTGCTCAAGGCCCCAGCCTGGAGTTACAATTCCAGTCCTGTCCATGCCTGTCTGACTCCACAGCTTTTGCTCTTCCGTATGGTACTGTAGAAACTTAAAGGACTTGGGTTGATGGCGGAAAGGAAAAGTTTGGTGTGGAAAATGTGCCTTCTCTCTTGGCAGCTCTCATTTCTCAAAAACAGGGACCGAGAAGGGCACCCACACCTCTGGCAGCTCAGCATCTGCAAACAGGCGTATGGGAGCTTCCCTGCAGTCTTTTGGAGCTGCTCTGCCTGCCGTGGCCAGATGCATATTTGTGGCTTTCCTTCTTGGCTCCTTTCCCTGGGTTTTCATTCCTTGTATTCTGAGATGGAGCTGAAATTTTTCCAACAGGGCCCATGGTGAACACCCAGAAGTCAGCAGGGACTCTAAAAGGAAGTCGGGGCCGGGAAAAGGGGCCAGGAAGAAGGGACCAAGCTAAAGTACACAACACTCAATCCTTTATTACTTACATGTGGCCTGACCACTGGTGGACAGGCTCCAGGAAACTCTGAACCCCAGGCTGAGCCTCCCTGAGCTGTCCAGGCCAGGCCTGGAGGGGCCTCGCCAGAGCCACAAGCCGCAGAAAGCACTGAGCTTGGGCTCAGCCGACTTGGCCCCTCTAGTCCTAGCCACATCGCTAATTTGAGCTGTGTGGCCTTGAGCAAAATGCAAAACCTTTCTGGTTTTCCGTTCTCTACTTTGGAAAAGGAGACTGTTGGACAGGACCTCTGCGGTCCTCATCATTAAACAGAAAATCCGTGTTTCTAAGTTTATGAGTCTAGAAAGGTATCTCCACTGCTTACAAAAAAAAAAAACAGTCCCTAAATCCCAAAGGCAACGTAAGCCTCTTTGGTGAGTGATCTATTGAAAATAATCCGACTTTCCCGCGAAGGCAACTGAGGACTGCCAGCTTTCGCAGGCATTGCTCACCCAGAGCATCTCCAACAACGAAGCCTCAGCAGAAGCAGGGGCATTTCTGGGGAGTCGGGGGCAGAGCTGGAGGATGCCCGAGACAGGGTTAGGCGGGGTGCCCGTACCCCGCCCAGTCTTCAGGTCCCGGCCTGGGGCAGACACAGGCCGAGCCCGCAGCCTCCTGGCGTCCCCTCCTGCCCAGGCCAGGCCAGCGTTTCCCCCCCGACCCCCGCCCGCGGAAGTCGCGCGTTCTTTCTTTCCTTTCCCCTCGTTAGTCGGGGCTGAAATCTGATCGTGGAAAGTCTGGGGCAGGCGGAGCGGCGGCCTAGACCCGCCCGGCTCTGGCTTCCAGCGCCTGGGGCGATTCCTGCTGGAGGAGCCGGGCTGGGCCCGCCGAGGGGGCGGGAGGTCGGACACCTCTGGAACAGGCCCCTTTGTCTCCGGGCGGGTGCGGGGCTGGCAAAGAAGAGGAGAGAATTAACTGCGGGGGCGGGGAGGGGGAGGGGGCCGGGTAAACCGAATGACACCTGACAGCTCCCATCTGATCCGAGAGCCTCCCCCGCCGCTGGGGGGGTGGTCCTGCTAATCCCCTTCGCGAGAGGAAGCTAATTGCTGCAGCCAGAGAAGGCAGGGTAAAAGCGAGTGGGGACCCACACCCACCAGGCCTGGAGTCATGCTATTTGCTGTTAAATTAATATAATTATATTACCTAATGCAGAAACCACGTTAAGAACTCCAGCTCTCGGCTCCAACTAGAAGCTTCTGATGGGTTTAAAGGCAACATCTTGGTTTAATTCTCCCTTTATTCCCATTTCCCCCCTCTGTCCAACTACAAATGTCAGAAATAAATTATTAAAACCATATGTAAGATTTTGGGTGCACATTTTCAGGCAGTTCTGTACTAACAGATGACTTGTATTAGTAATGTACAGTTGTGACAGGAAATATGGTTTAGAATCCTGGAAAAACATGAAAGCTAATTCCATTACCCCTTTTCATGGTACCTACTTCTTCTCAAATGCGCAACTGGTTTGCATTACAGTGAAACTCTAGAGGAAAAACGATTTGGTCTGAAATGGTAACAGCCCTGCTTTCCCATCTCTCCCCTTAAGCAGCACCCACCTTCCCAGCACCTGTGACCTACATTCTATGTGCAAGTAACAGCAGACAACATCTGGACCTGGTCACTCCTCAGGGGGATGTTTCCAAATGTTCCTTACTTTCCTGTTCTTGAAGACCTGGTGGACAGGAAAGCAGGGCCGGTGAACCCAGCTTCTCACTCCCACCTGGGACAGTACCCTTTAAACCTGGCCTACCTCTCGCACTTCACTTGGAGCAAAAGTAAAAACAATAAAACACTTTTATGCTCAAAGAACCAGATAAATCCTGGTAATTGATCTCGGGAGAAGGATTATTAAGGGGCTAAGTGCAATGCTTTCCAGAACCGGGGGTGTAATAAGCATGAAGCCAAACAAATGCACAATTTGTTATCTGTATTTCATCACTTGATGAATTGCAAGCAACTGGCTTGAAAATGGCTTTTCTCCAGGAGGGGAGAAAAGCACTAAAATAGCTGTAACACATCCATTGACAGTTATGCTCTGTTGCTGAAAAATGTCTGCACTCTCCATGTCTCACACAGGCAAGCATACTCAGGAAGGTCAGAATGTTTCTACTCTGTCTTTTTAAGAGACAGAGTCCCCTCCACTGTATGCCAATGTACAATGCAAAAAGAGAAAACTCCAAGTCTTCTCCTCTCTTACCTTCCGCCAATGAAGAAGCAACAAGGCAATCATCAAAGACACCCTAACTGCCCTGGACCTGTAGATGAGAAAGTCTTTTCCTATTCCAGAAAAACAGTTAAGAAAGAAAGAAAAACATCTACCAGTTCAGTTGGGTGGGACCAAAGAATCACAACATCCACAATGAAGCTAATTTTATCGAGAGCTCACTATATGCCTTGCATTGTGCTACCAGCTCACTTACCTGTGTCATCTAATCCTAACAATAGAGTTTCAAGGATGCCCAGTAATTTGATGAAGGTCACGGAGTTAGTAAACTTAGTAAGTGGCAGAGCCAGCACTCAAAATTAAGTCTGTTTGACTCCAAAGACTGTTTAACCTTAACCATGATTCAACCTGATTGGTAAGGAAAATGTGCTGTGAATTATGGGCAAATTTGAACTGTCATTCTTTTAGCAAAATGTTTTAAAGTTTTAGCAAAATGTTAAGGTCTAGAATAAATTAACAAAAGGCTACCCATACCACAAAAAAAGTGTTTTGTGTTAATGACACAGGTAAACCTAGGATCTATGAGGATCAGGAATCAAAAGTCCTGGTTTTGAGCAGGACTTCAAAGCAATTAGTCTTCTTTGGCTTCAGTTTCTCCACCTTTAAGGTGGGCATGAAAATACTTGCCCTGCCTGTGAAGATAATATAAAATAATGACTATTAAAAGTTGTATAAAGCTTTAGGCAAATAGCTGTGTGACCTTGGGCACCTTCCTTTACCTTTCTGATTCTCATTGATCTCAGCTGTAAATCTATGAGATTGAATTAAAGAACCTCTAACTTGTCTTCTTGCTCTGTAACTGTACATTTCAAAGTTGGGTGTTGTAGCATGGTTCAGAGGAGCAAAAGCCAGGAAACAGGGGATTGCCTTCTGAGAGGTAATAACTGAATAAATTCCTGCAAATCTACACCGTAGAATAGCATGTAAACATTGAACGTGGAAATTAGAACTAAGTCAGATAGTTCAGAGGAATTTCTAAGAGGTGTTATTTAGCAAAACTAAGGTGTGGGAAAAGATGCATAAATGATTCCATATTTGTAAAACAATGAACAGCTCTCCCCCTAGTATGTGCATATGTATACATTCTGCATAGAATCACATGAGCAAAGAGAAAAATATGGAAAAATATACTCTATATTGAGGGCATTTTGTTGGGTAGAAAACAGGGGGGTAGGACTGATCATAAAAAAGGAAATGAAAAAAATAAGAACATGTATATGCTCAACACATGCTTTTGTGTAAAGATATGCATGTGTAGATATGTACTATTTTAAAAAAAGTCAATTAGCCATCAATAATTTAAAATAAATAAATAAAAATTTTCATTTAGATCTTAGTCTAAATGCAAGAGATTACTGTCATATATAAGAACCAATCACCATCACCAGTTGGCTGTATGTCATGAGTTTTTAAAATACAAAGTTCCCTCAAGTAGTTAAAATATTCTCCCTGCCCTTTAATAATGCGTACACTATACATTTACATATAAAACCCATTTCTCATATAAAGAACCCCTCCTCCCCCAACTCCTAATCAAGTGCTTCATTTGCATTCAACAAATAAGAACTCTTGTGTCTTGGTCTGTTTGCAGACATTGGCATAGATACTGGTGATAGCAGTGAACAGAACAAAGCCCCTGCCCTCAGGGAGCTTAAAGTCTAGTGGGGGAGCCAGACAATAAAGATAAGTAAATAAAATGGAAGAGCAGATGGTGATCAGACTATGAATAAAAATAGAGCAGGGAAAGGGGAGCCAGAGAGAATGGGGTATCCAGCACCAAACCAAAGAAGGTGTTCAGGGAGGACCTCTAAGAAGGTGCATCACCTCCTTGAGCAGAGACTGAATGAAGTGCGGAGAACCCAGGAAGGGTAGTCGAAACAGAGGGAACAATTAGGAGAAGGGCATGAGCTTGGCATGTTTGAGAAGGAGTGAGCATTCAAGCAGGGGCAGACGTGATCTGATTTGTCTTATCCCCACTACAGCCACCAATGTGGTCTAAGCCACCAGTCTCTTACCTGGTCCACTATTATAGCCTCCTACCTGGTCTCCTGGTTTCTGCTCTTGCTTTCCATGGTTGATCTTCCTCACAAGCAACCTGAGTGATTCTTTTAAAACGCAAATTCGATCATGTTACAACACTGCAAAACCTCACAAGAGCTTCCCATCACTTAAAACAACATTCCGAAACTTTACATTGGCCAACAATATCCCCAGGATCTGGCACCAGCTACGGCTCTGATCCCAGCTCCTTCAGTGCTCCCCTTAGCTCACTCTGCTGAGGCTTGCTAGCCTCCACGCTCTTCCTTGAACAGGCCAAGCATTCACCTGCCTCAGGGTTCCTTACATAGGCTGTTCCTAGGCCTCGATTTCCCATAAATGGATCATGATTCATTCAGTTGCTCAGGCCAAGAATGTAGAAGTCATCCTTGATTCCTTTCTCTTCTTACACCCCACATCAATCCATTGGCAAATCCTGACAGGTTTACCTCCTAAAGGAATCTCAAATCTGACTACTTCTTTTCACCTCCATCAACCTTGCTAACCAGAGTATCACCATGTCTCCCCTGGACTACTGTAACAGCCCCTGGACAGCTATCTTGCTTCCCATCTTTCCTCCTACAGCCAATCCTTCGCTCAGTAGCCAGAAGGATCTTTGAGAAATATTTATTCAACATGTAAACAATATTTATTGATCCCCATTATGAGTTAGGGGTCTGTTTTATAGTTGTTGGAGATTCAATAGTGAACAGAATAGGAAAGTTCCCTGCCCTCAAGGAGAGAAAGATTTTGGGAAGAAATGAAGAGGGTTTTCTGTTTTATAAATTAAAATGAGAAGTCAATTTAATCAGCCAAAATTATCAAAAATGTTTCTGTATGTGGCAACAGCAAGTGGCACTTTATTGTTGTCTCTTTAAAACTTCAGTTTTACAAATTCAGCATCCAAGATGTCCTATTTTTCACAGAATTGGAATGCTCTGTACTTGGCTGGGGGGTAAATGCTTTGATATCACATTCCAAACTACAGTGTGTGTGTTGTACCTAAGATCTAGTTTAGAATGATAAAATTTCCAGACATTTTAAGAATGAAAAATATACTTCTTAGTTAAAACATGTGAACACCAACACTCCTTTTGGATAAGATGCTCATGAAGCAAACTTTTTGATACAACACATAGGCAAGAATACTTATCTAGACTCAGGCTCAGTTCCAAAAAAGGATTTGAAGGGGAACAATCAAACAGAATTGAGTAATTTTGTCATAAATCACAATTTAGTCCAAGCTTGGTCTTATTCCCAAACTTTGATTAAAATGCTTTTTTCAAGCTACACTTAATTTTGCATTGGATGTTAATCCCATGCACCTGGAAGGCAAGGATTGTGTTGAGTTTTCATTTGACCTGAGTACCTGGTATACTGGGTTAAATAGCATAAAGTTTGAAAAAACTTCTCTACTTCTAACAACTTCTGACAGCAATTGCAAATATTATAGAACTCAATTCAATTAACTTACAGCTCTAACTACTCAGTTAGGCCAGACCCCACAGGTTAAGGATACTTCTCTACGAGATGGCCCTTCAGGTACCAGTTGCAACTTTGGGCCACCCATGCGTCTGACCAAGTGGCTACAAATTTAGGGGTTCCCACTACCCATTTGGATTCAACAATTCACTAGAACAGCTTATAGAACTCACTGAAAGCACTATATTTATGGTAAAAGTACACAAATAAGAAGAAGTCAAAAGAAGAGAAACATAGGACAAGATCTAGAAGTGTCTCAAACACAGCTACCATGTCTGCTCCTTTTGGAGTCAGAACGCATCACCCTCCCAACACAGAGTTGTATCTTCTCAATCTTGGAACTCATTAGAGCTTCCTGTGTCCCAAATGCAAATGGAGTCTCATTACACAGGCATGATTGATAGAATCCATGTCCACATGTTTGAGCTCAATCTGCAGCCCCCCTCTCCTCCCAGAGGTAGGTGAGGTGGGCTGATATGACGTGGCCCTGAGCCCCAACCCTCTGATCTCATGGTTGCTCTTTCTGGTGTGGCCACACGGCCCCCTAAGACTGCAGGTACGTCACCCTCACCTATAACTATCAGGTGTGCTCCTGGGCCCACCATAAAGAACAAAAGACACTCCTATCACAGGAAATTCCAGATTCAGGGATTACTTCCCCAGGAACTGAGGACAAAGACCAGCCAAGTTTTTTATTATACTACAAATAATGTCACTTCAAATTCACGTCCATCTGCAACTTGTGAATGTGACCTTATTTGTAAATAGAGTCTTTGCAGATGTAATCAAGTTAAGATGAAGTCATATTGGATTTAGGCAGACCTAAATCCAATATTACTGATGTCATTAGAAGAAGAGGGAAATTTGAACATAAACATACAGACACAAAGAGAATATGCCATGTGACGACAGAGGCTGAGGTCAAAAGTATTATGACTGCTCCCTTTCCATGGTCAAAGGTTAACAATTTTCTCCACAGTTCTTTGCCCTGTTTTCATCTGAAGCCCCCTATCTCAAAACAGTTCAGTTGCAGGAAACAAAAACCATTCTATCTATTTTTTAAATATTATTTAATATTGGGGATAAAATAATTATTGTTGAATATTAGGAATTAGGTGCCTGGAAATTTGCTGGATGGGCTAAAGCATCAGGCTCTAGCCTGTGCCTCCTGGAATGACTTCCAGAACAATACTCTAGAACTGGCCCAAAGGAGAGAAGAATGAGTCTGAAGCTGATGAATTAAAAATCCCGTGTAGCCATGGCCATAGCTGGATTCAGTGTCAGGAATCTGTTACCTCCACCACAGACACTGTCTTTGCACGCCTACAGGACTGGTGATGGAAGTCTGGAAGGCTGCTCTGAGAATGGTCTGAATGACCTGCTTTTACTGCTTGTGGCTGGAATGGCTCTGGAGAAGACCCTGAGGTAGGACAGGCTGTGATGCTTGGTTCTCAGGTAGATGCTCAACAACCAAAGCTGCAAGAAAAAGGCCTTTGCCCCACTTCCACCAAGTGCTTCTAATTGGCAGAATCCAATTCTCATCAAGGACCTAGCTGCAAGGGAGTTTGAGAAATGTACCGTTTAGTTTACCAGCCTCTGTAGTATAGGAAATCATACTTGGAAAGGTGGAATAGATGCTGAGTGCCACTCCACCACAACCACCACAGCCCTAACATCCAGTTGGCGGAATAACAACAATACAGCTAGCATTTACTACATAGCAAGCACTTCTTGCAAGCCAGTTTAAAGAAGAAAGAACTGTGACATCCCAACTATGAGTGCATTCAACTTCCCCATGAACAAATAACTACCCACTGTAATGATGGGAGTAATTGCAACTCAATTAACATGAGGATACATGCCCCCTCCTCCCAACTGAAGGTGGGGGTGGGGAGCATGGAACAGAGAGACATTTTAGGTGAAAAAAGGAAGGATGAGGGAGGGAGAGGAATTTCGCATTTCAAATGGGAATCTTTTATTTCAGGTTGACTTTTTTGTGGCCATTCTGAATGTCTTTCACTTGGTTAATGTGTGAGCTGGGAAAGAGAGAAATGGTCTCCCCAGGCTGAAGAGAGAGAATGGGTTTCTCCTTCTGGGGCTCTCTGGGAGTATGGCTTGGTAAACTGCTCTCTGCTATAATGCTGCTCTAATACTTGATGAAATAAATGAGATAACATGGAGACAGCCTGAGAGTAGGGATTGGAGGATTCAGAGAGGACCACTGGGGAGAACAAACCATGGAATTATATGTGTTTGGGGAACAAGGGGGAGAGGGCAGTGTATAAATGATCACAGAAACCACCCCCAGCAGTTAAGCAGATTATTTTCTTTTTAAAAATTTTTATTGTGGTGACATATATACAAAATAAAATTTCTTATTTTAACAACTTTCACATATAAAATTCAGTGGCATTAATCACATTCACAATGTTTTGCCACCATCACCACCCTCCATTACCAAAATTTTTTCATCACCCCAAAAGAAACTCTGCACTGATTAAGCATTAACTCTGTATACTTCCCTCCCCCACTGGTTCCTGGCAATCTCTAATCTACTTCCGTTTCTATGAATCTGCATATTCTAGGTATTTCATATGAGCGAAATCATATAATATTTGTCCTTTTCTTGCCTGGCTTATTTCACCCAACGCGGTGTCTTCAATCTCTTCCATGTTGTCACACCTATCAGAACTTCATTCCTCCTTTTTTTTTTTTTTGCGGAATAATATTCCATTGTATGGATATACCGCGTTTTGTTTATACATTCATATGTTGATGGACACTTGGGCTGCTTCCACTTTTTGACTATTGTGAATAATGCTGCTGTGAACATTGGTTTACAAAAATCTCTTTTCAAGTCCCTGTTTTCAATTCTCTGGGTATATACCTGAAAATGGAATTGCCAGGTCATATGGTAATTCTATATTTAACTTTCTGAGGAACTGCCCAACTGTTTTCCACAGCAGCTGCACTGTTTTACATTCTCAGCACAATGTATGAGGAGTCCTATTTCTCTGCATCCTCATTAACACCTGTTATTGTCTATTCTTTTAATAATAGTCATTCTATAGTCTGTGAAGTAGTATCTCATTGTGGTTTTGATTTGCATTTCCCTAATGACTCATGATATTGAGTATTTTTTCATTCTTAAGAACCAGAGATGTTCCCAAAGCAGCTCAGCTTGTCCCCATGACCTCCATTTGGGTACTACCACCCAGAGCCATCCTGGCAGCAGAGCAAGCTAGTCTCTGAGCACCCATACTGGGTTAGGGCTGTTGAATCAATAGCAGGATTGTTTGCCCTTTTTAGTTAAGACCCACTTAAAGACACTGACCACAACCTGAAGGGTTCTTGGGGAGTGAGATTATGATTTGGTCAATGAAAATTGAGGTCCAGGCAGGAGGTGATATGGTGATGATGATGAAAGAGAGGTGTGGGGTATCAGAGTAAATGGAATTACCTGCTTAGGAAAGTCTGTCAGGGGAATCCCTTCAGCTCCACAGCCTGGAGTGAGAAGGAGAAAGGCAGACTCCACCAGGGTTTACTCCTTGCTGGTTTCCCAGGTGTGCTGAGTGAGAAGAGGCTCCCCACCTAGGTGGGCTTCCGGGAGGTCAGAGAGGAGCCAGCAGCTGCCCCCGGGACCTCCCTGGTTGTATATAGCCTGACCCCTACACTATTCAGTGACCTCAAGAACTTGCTGTCCTTTCTAGTCTTTGTTTAGAATTTCTAGAGTCAGGATCCCTGCCAGAATTAGTGGTTAGAGTATCCTTCATCTCTCTGTGCCTCAGATTCCTCATCTACAAAATGGAGGGTCTAAAACTACTTACCTGGAAGGGTAGTTGAAAGGTTAAAAAGAGATGTAATTAGTTTAGACATTGCATTAGCTTGTCATTGGTTTAGAACAGTACCTGGCACATGATAAGTGCCAAATAAATATTGTCAGCTTTCGTTGTTGTATTATTTTTATGAATTTTTTTCAGAAGTTGGAGATCAGGGATTGTCTGGGAGCAGGCCATGGTGATCTGAGAACGGGATGGGGGATGGTGATTGGAGAGGGAAATGATATAAGCTGCAGTAAGGGAGAGTTATTGAGGAAGCTATGACAATGGATCACGGTGCAAAACCTCAGAGGTTGACCAGCCAGATAAAATGGAGCCCAGGGGAAGATAAGAGTAATTAGGAGCAGGAAGAAATGTGCCTGGGACCTACATGGGTTAAGATACATATTTGGCTATATATCTTAAAAGCCAAAATAATGATGTCTTTAACAAAATGCATTACTCTTATATAAAAGTTCTAGTAGATGGTTTAGGACTGGCATGGCAGGATCTGTGATACTGGAGGTCCAGGTTCTTTCTACTTTGTTGCTCTGCCCTTCTCTGCGTATGGCTCTATCTCATGGTCTAAGATGGCTGCTGCACCTCCTGACATAATATCTACCTTCCAGCCAAGGTAGAAAGGTGGTGATGGCCCATCCTTTCCTAAAGAGATGACCTAAAAGATGCACACATCACTTCTGCTCACATCTCATTGGCCAACACTTAGTCACATGTCCACACCCAGCTGCAAGAGAGGTTGGAAATGTGTTCTTTGGTAGTCAGGTGCCCAGCGAAATCTTGGTGATCCTGTACTAAAGGCAGAAAGGGAGAATGGATATTTGGGGCCATCAGTAGTATCAGCAATAGGAATAATGCATATTTTGGAATCCAAATGACATTTATATTCCTAATGATTTCTGAAAACACCTCACAAAGTTGCTCCCCCTTGTTTGTGACCAATAATCAAAAGGCCAAACTGTGTAAAGAATTGGAAGCTGGAAACTTCCTACAACTCCACTATCACTGAGTACCAAGGTCACTTCTTTTATTAGTGTTGATGGAAAAAGACTTGACTTTCCAATTCCTTTTCAGGAAAATATTTTGAAGACAATTAAATCAAATGACTATTAAATAAACTTTTTTCCTCTTGATTGATTCTAACCATTACCTTTGAAATTTATTAAACAGCTTATCTTTTCTGAGAAAGGATTATTAGACGATGGAACATGCCAAGCTTTTTAAGTTTGACAAAAACATCAACTTAGATTATTATTAGATTCAGAGATATGCTCTGAAGGTGATTAAGAAGCTTTTTGGAATAGAGCCAAATGCTAATGCAGATTCCAACAAGGAATGTGCAGGCACTCCAGGATCACTCCCATGTTCTCTGTCTTGCTATGTAATGCCCAGGACATAGGTTTATATATGCTAAAATGCTTCTGTTTGCCCCAAGCCCTTTCCAGAGAGAGCTGGAATACAAGTAAATGGCAAGATGGGTCCCCAGTCCCGCTAGAAAGAGAAAAATGGGGTCATCCCCTTAGTCTTTCCCTACTCCCCTCTTTATAAGGAGGTATAATTTTTTTTTAATGAACACATCATGAATATGCTGTGTAAATCTGTATCAGCATCAGAGAGCTTTTGTCTTCCAATTGCCCTGCTTTGAAGACTGAAAAAGGAGAAAGAGAAGAGAAAATAAAAGAATAGAAAGAGAAGAGAAGAGAGCAGCTTTGCTTCTTAATTTTTGTTACCTTTTCTGGTGCCATAGACCCCTTTGACAGACAAGTGAAGCCTGTGGACCCCTTCTCTGAATAATGTTTTTGAACACATAAAATAAAATATATAGGATTATCCAGGAAGCCAATTATATTGAGATAGAACTCTGTGGGTTCCTTGGTCTGCAGATCCCAGGTTAAGAACTCTTGGTTGTCTTTCATGCCTGATTTATAAATTCGCTTAAAATGCAGCCCAATTTCCAATTATTCAGCTGAGAGTCTGACAAAGATGGTCTGTCACGTCAAGTTGCTACGAGATCTTCCCAAACTCTTTCTCAGACACATGCTTTTCTGTGTTCCGTGGACATGTACCCAGCATTTGAGGGCTGCTGTCATAAGCTCAGCTGCACAGGCCTTACTGTGATTCAGGCTGGCTCCAGGGGGAGCGACTTCTTTGGGGTTCTGCCTGGTTGCCACTTATCTTCCTGTAGCACTGAGCAGAGATTCAGTATTGGGATCCATTTCCCAAAAGCGAAAACTTCATGATGAATATACATGTTCCTTTTTCAAAGAAATACCTGGTGGTAGGAGGCCTGATACCACCTATGGCCTGGTCCCATGTCCACCCCATATGGACATGGTTGGAATCGGAAATATGGCTCGAGGCTGGGTCTCAAGACCCCTGTCAGTCCAGTGTCTCACCAAGCCTCACTGGTAACCAGCATGGGACCTCAGCAAGTGTGCTCAGGAATCCCAAGGAGGGTAATGACCCTTCTCCAGATTGCCTTCCCTGACACCCTACAGCTGAGGGGGAGCTAGGATATGTAAATGCAATTGTTTTCTTAATTTCCTTTTTGGATCGCTCGTTGAAAGTGTATAGAAATAACAGTTGATTTTGCATACTGATTTTGTATCCTGCAAGCCTGCTGAACTCATTTATTAGTTTTTGGTGGGTTCCTTAGGATTCTCTAATGCAAGATCCTGTAACCTGCCAATAAAGATAATTTTACCTTTTCCTTTCCAATCTATATGCATTTTTTTTGGGGGGGGGTGTACCCTAAATGTCCTGGATACAATGTTGAATAGAGTGGCAAGAGGGAACATCTTTGTCTTGTTCCTGTTCTTAGCTGTGGATGTTTTATAGATGCCCTTTATCACATTGAGGAAGTTCCCTTCTATTCCTAGTTTGTTGAGTATTTTTATCATGAAAAGGTGTTGGATTTTGTCAGATACTTTCGCTGTATCTATTGAGATGATCATGTGGTTTTTATTTTTTGTTATATTGATATGATGTATTACATTAATTGATTTTTGAATGACAAATCAACCTTGCATTCCTGGGATAAGTCCATTTGGTCATGGTGTATAGTACTTTTTATTTGATACTGGATTGAGTTTGCTAGCATTTTGTTGAGGATTTGGGCTGTTATATTCATCAGAGATATTGTTCTGTAGTTTTCTTGCAGTATCTCATGTCTGGGATTGGTATCAGGATAATAGTAGCCTCATAAAATGAGTTCCTGCCTCATCTATTTTTTTTGGAAGAGTTTGTGAAGAATTGGAATTCATTCTTCCTTAAATGCTTGGTAGAATTCACCGGGGAAGCCATCTGGACCTGGCCTTTTATTTGTGGGTAGTTTTTTTGCTTACAAATTCAATCTCTTTATATAAAGTTCTAGAACAGGTGAAATTAATCAATGATGAAAGAAATCAGAACAGTGGTTGCCTCTGGAGATGGAGGTGGGGAGAAAGGATTGAATGGCAAGGGACATGAGGGAAATTTCTGGGGTGATGGAAATGTTCCACATGTTGATAGAGGTGTGGCTTATGCAAGTTTATGTCAAAATTCATAAAATTGTAACTCTTAAGATTTGTGCATATCACTGAATGCAAATTATGCCAATATTAGGAAAAAAAGAAAAACCAAACAAAATACATAAAGCAAGCGACCTGTCAGCCATGGGGAATGGCAGAAGGGAGACAACTCAGATACTTGTATTATTTTTAAAATTATGATAAAATATGTATGACAATATTTGCCATTTTAACCACTTTAAGTATACAATTCAGTGGTGTTAATTATTCATATTGTGCAACCATCACCACTATTTTTTCCAAAAATTTTCACCACCCCAACGAGAAACTCTGTACCAATTAAGCAATGATCCCTCATTCTTCCTCCCCCCCACCAGCCTCTGGTACAACCTGGATCCTTTAAAGGAAGCAAATAGGACAGATGCCAGTCTGTCAGTGGGATAAATACATACAGATGGGATAAGCAGTGAAAGGACATGGACTTAAAGGGGAAAGAAGGCCAAGAGAAGTAGTGCATTATTTTTAGAGGGGGGAGTCTGGTCAGGATATCTGAAGATTGGGTGGGCTATAAAGAATAAAAAAAAAACACCTGGAAAACTTAATGGAAGTCAAGGAGTTGTGAGTGATTCTTTCTCATCTGATAAAATGCATTCAGCTCAAACATCCCTGTATTTATTTCCCTCCATGACCCCAACAATTGCCTTGACCCTGCTGACTTACAACTTGGTGGTCCTTGGTGAAGCGCAGTCCTTGGGCAGGACCTGCCCCTGTGGGGTTGAGGTTGAAAGAGGTCTTGGGAAGGCCCTCATCTGCCGCGGAGATTTCTCTCTGGGAATCTGCTGCTTTTTCTCAGGCCCTTAAGATAAAATCAGTACTCCTGAGAAGATGCTTAGGAGAGGAAGAGGGAAGAGAACAGGGACAGGGAGATAGGGGAAGGGAGAGGGAGATGGAGGAGGCCGAAAGCTCTGACTTACCCTTGGGTGTGCAGGGGGCTGCAGGACAATTTCTAGTGGGCGGGGGCGACTGTAAGGGAGATAACTTCCTTCTTTGGAAAATGTTTACACTTCTAATGTTAGAAATAGCCAAGTAGGGGTTTTATCACTACTTTAAGGGTTTTCTATAGAGAAGCTCTCCATTACAAAGCTCTCTGAGACAATACTGACCTGTTTTTTTTGTAAATACTGTGCTCTTTCTATGAGGAACAAACTACCTTCAAGAGATTAATATCACAAATTTGGGAGTAAGGCATTCAAACTGCTGTGTGACCTGGGGCAGATTACTTGGCCTCTCTGAGTCTTTTTTACCTTTCCACAAATGGGATAATAATCCCTACTGATGGAATTGTTGGGAAGATGAAATGAGATAACGTAAGAAAAGCACTGAACACAGTGTCTGAATTCCCATTAAATGGCAGCTTAACACTACTGCCTCTGGAGGTGTGAACTGCCTGACATTGTGCAGATGAGACCTTTGGCTTGTGTGAATGGGCATAAAGCTGAGGAGAGCACTGTGGTGTGAATGAGTGTATGTGTGTGAGTGAGTGCATGTATGTAGTTTTGCATGTTAACAAATGGGGTATGTCAGTCATATCCATGCATCTCCTGATGAAGCCTAGAGCAGGGTGTAAGCTTTCTGAGGCAGGCGACCTGACTGGGGTAATCAGGTATCTTACAAAGCAAACTAGGGACAAATCCAGCTCTCTGCCTGTTTGGGAAGATAAAGTTTTTTTGGTGCACATCTATGCTTATTGGTTCACAGATTGTCTCTGGCTGCTTTCGTGCTACAATGCCAGAGTTGAGTAGTTGCTACAGAAAGGTATGGACCACAAAAAGGTTTAAAATATTTAGTACTTGCCCTTTGCAGAAAAGGTTTGTGGCCCCCTGTTGCACAGCCCAATGTAGCAAGGACTTAACAAATTTTTCTTTCTCTTTCCCTCTCTTTCTTGTTGTGAAAAGAAACCAACAAAAAGAAAAAAAATTAGAGATGAGAGGTTTTAGATATCATCTTGTCTAACCCCTCTTTATAGTGATGAGGAAACTACAGTTCAGAATGGGGTCGTGATGACATCTTTAAAGTCACAGAGTGCCCCCTCAGTTTCCTCATCAGTAAAATGGGGATATTTTGAGAATTAAATGTGTAAATATATGTAAAGCAATTAGAAATAGTGACTGTACATAGTTTTGCTATTATTACCGTTAACTTCTGTTCTTTGAGCACTTGAAGAACCCATGTCTTTTTTTTCTCTGAAACAATTTTTTGAATTAATTTCAAACTTATAGGAGGTTGCAAAAATAATACAAAATCCATACAGAACTCCAACATACCCTCCAGACACCCATATCCACTAATTTTAACATTTTGCCACATTAGCTATATCATTCTACCAATAGATCTATCTATCCAGCTATCACCCAACCCATATCTTTTTTAGTTTATAATATATATATCCACATCCTTCCCTGCAGAGAGCTTGAGGGAAGAGGGCAGAGGGGGAATTCGAAGATGGAAAGGCAGAGAATAAGCAACGACAGCTCCCCCTGCCCCCAGCTGGGCCTGCGCTAATAGAATTCAGATGGTAACACAATCCTCAGGCTCTGAACTCCTGGAGAGCCCTGCTGGGGGCTACTGGGAGCTGGCAGGAGGCCGGGAGGCAGAGGGTCTCTGATAAAGATCAAGTGCCCACAGCACTCCTTCCTAAGCCCGGCCTCAGCACAGCTTTGTCTGCCTGGCTTGCTGAGGGGAAAGTGTTCAAACCTAGAGAGCCTCAGGAATGGGAGTCTAATCAGACCCACGTGTAGAGAAAAACTCCCCTCCCCTTCCTTTGTCCTTGCTATTGCCCCTGAGGCAGCTTCCAGCCCCACTTGGAGGAGATGGGAGCAGCCCCATCTGGGGAAGGCCTTTCCTGGGGGTGAGCCTTATGGCTGGGGTCTCTCCTGGCATCTCCACGTAGCCTGCTCCGGGGGCTGGAGCCCAGAGACTCTCCTCCCTGCCACCTTGCCAGGAAATCTGAGTCTAGACAAGGCTTTTGTTCTTTATTCCAACCCGTACCCACCCACCCACCCCTACCCCCCCATCAACGAAATTGGAAGCAATCATTGAAATATGAGACAGTCAGGACAGAAAGGGCAGGAGGGCAGAAAACACACAAAAAGGAAGAGACATGGCTCCCGTAAGACCCCCCAGGCTGAGGAGTGACGCAGGCCCTGCCTGGAGCTCCCTGTCTGGGAGCAGGAAAGTGAGGCAGGATATAAGAGGATATAAGACAGAAACTTATTAACAGGAACATAATTAGTAGCAGCTGGACAGAGCTACAAGGGGCAGTTACAACCCATTGTAACAGACTCTGACCGGAGAGAATGGTGTGGGGATGTGCAAAAATTCCTTTTTGACTCTTTTAGGAACCAAATTCCTGGCAAAACATCAACAATTGTGGCAGTAAACTGCCTGGAGGGCTTCCCACTCTCTTTCCTGCTGAGATTTGGCATCAACACTTCCTGAGTGCTTGTCTACACTAAGCCCGATCTAAGGGCTTCTACTACATTATTTCATTCACTTCTAATTCACTTTCTCCTATGTGGTGGGTATGATTCTTCTCATTTTAAAGACTGGAAAACTGAGGCTCAAGGGGTTAAGTTATTTGCACAAAGAAGCACAGCTAACCAGCGATGCTTCTTACCTCTCCCAAATCAGGTTTAAGACGTTTTGCTTGGACAAGATACCAGCAGAGGGCTCCCCTGAATTGGTCTGTCCTTCATTCTGTATTCATCCACTGTGCTTAAATGGACTTGTTGAGCTCTGGGTTGGTGTGTTCTGCCTACCATAGTTGCACTGCTTCTGGATGTGGGGAACCATATCCCCCTTTCCCCATCCCCACACTGAACTCTAAGCTTCCTGAGTACAGAGAGGGCTTCTCCTGCCATTTATTTCCCAGGAGGTCCACAAACAGATTCTTAAAAAATAAGTTCCCATCCCTATCCTGGGTCCCGCTACTGCTACAGGTTAATGGGACTTGGGACATGTAGTCTGTGGCAAGTGTGAGAGGACACAGGTAGGTACTATATCAATTCATTCAACAGATGCAGCAAATATTAGGCCCCTGCTGTTTGCTTAGCCCAATGCTGGGCTCTGTTCAGAGTCACTGTGAAGACATACAAAGCATATCAATCTTGGTTCTCTTTCAAGAAGGTTGCATATAAGATGGGAAGACTAAAGAGGGCACATAGATCGTAGATCATGGACAAGTCAGAACCACTTAAGAGGTAGGGTCAAGCTTAGGGCAAGATCTCAGTGGACAAGAGGATCCATGAGGGCTAGAATGGGCTTCTTCATGGAGGAGGAGAGTCTTGATGTGGGCCTCAGTAGTGAGAGATAGATGGAAGAAGGGAGGGGAGACTAAGCATCAAAAGGTAGGAAGAGGCATGGCCTGTGAGGAGGCTGGAATCTGGCCTTGCAGGCTCAAGATGGGGTTGGGCAGCAACCAAAAAGCCATCCAAAGAAGAGCCAACAGAGCTGCTGGCTAAGGTTTGGAGGCTGGGGATGCACAAGGCACATCCTCTCAGGTCCCTCCCAAACAACACCAAATGAAGCCCAGGGAAAATTCATGCAGCTCTTCACCAGTTACAGTGGGGCTCTAGGCCTTCCAACTTGAGTCCCTGGCATGGGTGCAGACACCCAGCCTGAGAACAGGACATGCTACAGAGAAGATAAAGTGCCTGTCTGGGGTTCTGTACCAGTTATCTTTATCTTTAGGGAGCCCCAGTGTTTTCTATCTTAGCAAACAGCTCCAACCATTTCCACAATCCAGAAACTTAGGAATCATCCTTAACTCTTTCTTCTCCTGCCTTATCCACAACCAATTCACTAAAATTCTGTCAATTTTATCTCTTAAATGTCTCACAAATCTAACAACCTCTCTTTATCCCCACTACCAACCTGGTCCAAACCATCATCACTCTTCACCTGCTCCTGCTTCTGTGGTAGTTCCCTGTCTCCCCAAATCTACTGTGTGTTTTTAAAAATTATTTTATTATTTTTTTTATTAAAGAAGTTGTAGGTTTACAGAAAATCATGCAAAAATAAGAGTTCCCATATACCACCCTATTACTAACACCTTGCATTATTGTGGTACATATGTTATAATTGATGATAGCTCATTTTTATAATTATACTATTAACTATAGTCCATAAATTAGGATTCATTCTTGGTATTGTACAGTCTTATGTTTTGTTTTTTTTTAATTTTTTATTCTAGCAACATATATATAACCTAAAATTTCCCCCCTTTAACCACATTCAAATATATAATTCAGTGCTGATAATTATTTTCACAATATTGTGCTACCATCACCACCATCCATTACCAAAACTTTCCCATAATCCCATTTAGAAATTCTGTGCAATTGAAGTATTAACTCCCCATTCCCCACCTCCACCCCAACCCCTGGTAGCCGATATTTCAGACTCTAAGAATTTGCTTATTCTAATTATTTCACATCACTGAGATCATACAATATTTGTCTTTTTGTGTCTGGCTTATTTCACTCAGCGTGATGTCTTCAAGTTTCATCCATGTTGTTGCATGTATCAAAACTTCATTCCTTCTTATGGTGAAATAATATTCCATTTTGTGTATATATCACATTTTATTTATCTATTCATCAGTTGATGGATATTTGGGTTGCTTCCACCTTTTGACAATTGTGAATAATGCCACTATGAACATAAATGTTCGATATTTGTGCATTTTGGGCATATAACTGGATGTGGGATTGCCAGGTCATATGGTAATTCTATATTTAACTTTCTGAGGAACTGCTAAATTGTTTTCCATAGCACCTACACCCTTTTACTTTCCCACCGGCAATGAATGAGTGTTCCTGTTTCTCCATACCCTCTCCAACACTTGTAATTTTCTATTTTTTTAGTATTAGACATTCTAGCAGGTATGAAATGGTAATTCATTGTGGATTTGATTTGCATTTCCCTAATAGCTAATAATGTTGAGCATTTTTCATGTGCTTTTTAGCCATTATATATTTTCTTTGGAGAGATGTCTATTCAAATCTTTTGCCCATTTTTAATTGGGCCTTTGTCTTTTGTTGTTGAGTTGTAGGATTTCCTCATATATCCTGGATATTAAAACCTTATTGGATATGTGGCTTCCAAATATTTTCTCCCACTGTGTAGGTTATCTTTTCACTTTCATGACAAAGTCCTTTGATGCACAAAAGTTTTTAACCTTGATGAGGTCCCATTTATCTATTTTTTCTTTTGGTGCTTGGGCTTTGGATATAAAGTCTAAGAAACCATTGCCTAATGCCAGGTCCTGAAAATGCTTCCCTATATTTTCTTCTAGGATTTTCATAGTTCTAGATCTTATATTTAGGTCTTTGAACCATTTTGAGTTGATTTTGTATTTGATGTAAGGTAGGGGTCTGCCTTTATTTTTTTGCATATGGACATCCAGTTTTCCCAGCACATTCGTTGAAGAAACTGTTTTTTTCCCAGTTTAGTGGACTTGGCACCCTTGTCAAAAATCAGTTGGCCAAATACATGACAGTTGATTTCTGAACTCTCAATTCTATTCTATTGGTCAATATGTCTGTTCTTGTGCCAGTACCATGCTGTTTCAATTACTGTGGCTTTGTAATAAGTTTTAAGATCAGGAAGTGTGAGTCCTCCAACTTCATTCTTCCTTTTCAACATGGTTTTGGTTATTTGGGGCTCATTACCCTTCATATAAATTTGTTGACTGACTTTTACATTTCTGCAAAGCAAGCTGTTGGATTTTTGATTGGGATTGCATTGACTCTGTAAATCACATTGGGTAGAATTGACATCTTAACAATATTTAATCTTCCAATCTATGAACACGGAATGTCCTTCCATTTATTTAGATCTTCTTTGATTTCTTTTAGCAATATTTTGTAATTTTCTTTGCATCCTTGGTTAGATTTATTCCTAGATAGTTCATTATTTTAGCTGCTATTGTAAATGGATTTTTTTTCTTGATTTCTTCTTCAGATTGTTCATTACTATGAGTACAGAACACTACTGATTTTTGCATCTTGATCTTACACCCTTCCACTATGATGAATTCATTTATTAGTTCTAGTAGGTTTACTGTCAAATTTTCAGGATTTTCTGTGTTTAGGACCATGTCATCTGCAAATAGGAAAGTTTCACTTCTTCCTGTACAATTTGGATTCTTTTTATTCTTTCTCTTCTCTTGTTGCCCCGGCGAGAACTCCTAGTGCAATGTTGAATAACAGTACTGACAGTGGGCATCCTCGTCCTGTTCCCGATCTTAGAAGGAAGGCTTTCAGTCTTCCACCATCAGGTGTACGATACCAGCTATGAGTTTTTCATGCATGCTCTTTATTACGTTAAGGACATTTCCTTCTATTCCTTGTTTTATAAGTGTTTTTACCAAGAAAGGATGCTGGATTTTGTCAAATGCCTTTTCCATGTCAATCGAGATGATCAGTGGTTTTTCCCCTTATATTTTATTAATGTGCTTCATTACATTAATTGATTTCCTTGTGTCGAACCCACCCTTGAATATCTGGGATAAGTCCCACTTATCATTGTGTATAATTCTTTAAGTGTGCTGTTGGATTCACTGAGTATTTCAGTATTTTGTTGAGGATTTTTGCATCTATAATTATAAGGGATTGTGGCCTGTAACTTTCTTTTCTTGTGATATCTTTATCCAGCTTAGGTATGAAGGTTAGTGAATTCATAGAATGAGTTGGTGAGTGTTCCCACCTCTTCAATTTTTTGGAAAAAGTTTGAGCAGGATTGGTGTTAATCTTGGAATGTTTGGTAAAATTACCCTGTGAAGCCATCTGGTCCTGGGTTTTTCCTTGTTGGGAGGTTTTTTATGACTGAGTCAATCTCTTTACTGGTATTGGTCTATTGAGATTTTGTATATCTTCTGGAGTCAGTGTAAGTAGTTTGTATGTTTCTAGGAATATGTCCATTTCACCTAGGCTATCTAATTTGGGGCTTACCAGTATTCACAGTATCCTTTTACAGTCCTTTTTATTTCAGTGGGTTTTAATTTGAGTTATTTATGTCCTCTGCCTTTTTTTTCTTTGTTGGTCCAGCTAAAGTTTTGTTGATTTTATTGATCTTTTCAAAGTACCAACTTTTGATTTGGATGATTCTCTCTATTGTTTTTTTTAATTCTCTATTTCATTTATCTCCACTCCTCTCTTCCTTCCTCTTGCTTGCTTTGGGTTTAATTTGCAATTTTTTTCTCCCAGATCCTCCAGTTTTGAGGTTAGGTCTCTGATTTGATATCTTTCTTCTTTTTTAATGTAAACATTTAAAGCTAGAAATTTCCCTCTCAGCACTTCCTTTGCTGCATCCCATAAGTTTTGGTATTTTGTGGTTTCATTTTTATTCACTTCAAGATATATTCTAATTTTTTCTGAGTTCTTCTTTGACACAGTGGTTGTTTAATTTCCACATATTTGTGAATTTCTCTGTGTTTCTTTTGTCCCCTTGAACATATTGAGGATCATTGTTTAAAAGTCTCCATCTGGAAAGTCCAAAGTCTGGTCCTCTCTATTGCTGGCTTCTGGATTTTTATCTTGTTGTTTTAGATGGGTCATCATTTCCTATTTCTTTGTCTTGTAATTTTTTGATGCACACTGTACATTTTAATATTTTAAAGTGTTAATTCTGTGATTTAATCCCTGAGCAGTCTAATCCTTAAGTTTGTATCCAGATAGTCGTTTGACAGAGTTTCTCAAATGCCAGGAGGTAACCAAAACAAACAAACCAAAGCAAAGAGAACCTTTCACCGTGTTTCAAATTGGCTCTGCTTGGGCTGGTGGTCTCCTTCAGAGCTTATCTTTCCTATCAAGAAGATCACAAGGCAAATGTGAAGCATAGGGTCCTCTCTGTCTTATCTGAGACTATGGAGCTATGGAGCCTGCTTCTTTTCCTGGGTGTGTGCTTCCTAGAGGCTTTAGGAATTCTCAGGTTTACAGTTCACAGGAGTTTGAGTAAATGCCCTGTCTATTCCCTTTGAAATAGACTTTTACCCCCTCCTGGGTGCTCTCTTGAATACTTAAGACAGGTAGCCCTTTGCCCTAGGCCTCTTCAATGTATGCTGCCCCAGCTATCTACAAGCTGCTTCTCTGCCCTCAAGACAAACTTGAGTTGAGTTCCCCAGCTCAGTCTCTCAGACTCCCACCTGATAGGTTGGCACTGACATACATGCACCCTGATATGTGCACAGGGACCACTCTGTTTCCACTGGGACAGGGCCAGGGACCCATGATGGAAGTGTAAGGTGTCTCCACCCCATGTGGTAAATGGGGTGGGGGTGGGGGCGCAGCAAGGGCACCAGGAGTTTCTTCTTGATTCAGCACTTGCTCAGTTAATGCAGCTACACTTTCCATAGTTTTGAGGAAGTTTACTGTCTTTCAGGGTCCTCTACCACCTTTGCCTGAAGGGGTTGGAACAATGGCCACCCTCAGAGCCAGCCCCCAGTGATCTGAAGTAGCTGATCAAAAACAGGGATCAGCAATCAAACCACACACCCCAGAGTTTCGAGGTCTAGGTCTTTATGTCCCATCCCAACACCAACAAGCTGTGCCAGGAGCCCACATTCCAGTCCCCACTGCTGCCTTCCCCAAGGCTGGGGGATCGAACATGGCAGCAACTGAAGGGAGGGTGAAACTCACTAGTATTTACAACAATTTACCAGCCTCTTCCTCCTACTCCTCCCTGTGTGCTACACAGTGTTCCATTAGACACCGAAGTTTCAAAACAGTTGCTTCAGACAGCTCCTGCCAATTGAATAGTTGTTTTGGTGGAAGAACTGGTTCCTGGAGCTTCCTACTTCCACATTTCTCCTCCAAATCTACTCTTGATTCTCTCCAATTTGTTGTTCACACTGCAATCCAGGTGCCGTTTGCCAATTCCTGAGCCATGCTGTGCACCTCCCAACAGAGGGATTGCACATGTTGTCATCCTCCCAGGAAAAACTCCCCCATGCCCTATGTTTCACTTAGCTAATTTTTATTCACCGTTCAGATCTTAGCTCAACCGGGGAAACCTTTCCTGACTCTCCCCACCCCCCTACATGAGGTCCCCTGTTGCATGCTGTCATAGGTCCATTTACTTTTTGTTATTTGTTTTAAACATTTTATTTATTTAAAAAAGTAAATTTTTTCCTCAGTACATTTTTTTTTAGCCCAAGTAAAATTTTTTTTATATACAAGTAAAAGGGGTGATGCAAACACCCCCTTGGTCAGAAACACAAGAACCCACTGGGCCATCCCCAGGATCAAAAATGAAAACCATGACAAAGAAACCTAAGCAAGGGTGGTGCATCACACTCAGAGCTGAGGAGAAGCAGCTTTTCCTTGATTTGTTTTCATTTATATAAAAAAGAAAATTATATTTTTTTTAGCTGAGAATCCCATTCTTCACAGCAGGGATCAGAAAGGCAAAAGCATAGCAGAGGAGGGTCTCCTGGCCTTCCCATCAAGCAGCAGCACAAGGGCCCAGAGCCCCTCAGACTCAGAGGCCACAGGGGCCGGTCTATGCCAGAGCTGGTCTCCCCTGTGGATGGGGGTGGAGAGTCTGGGAGAGGCCTGTTGGCCATCAGGCTTTGGTCTCTGTCTAGACCCCAGAGGCTGGGACCACTCCCCTCCTCCCAGGAGAGGGGACACTTCTGTCCCACCTATCCCTGGCCTATTCCTAACACATTCCTGATTCCTCTGCTTTGAATAAGGCAGAAAAATTATTGCACAAGTGAGCTGTGCACACTGAGAGGGTGCTTGGCAGAGGGGGTATGTGTCCAGGGAAACAGCCCTGCAACTCTCCCCTTTGGTCTGAGCCCTAGGAAACCACTGCTTCTCCTTAGGGCTTTCGGCAGGAGCAGCCCATCCATCCGACAGGTGGGTGTCTGAGTGGGCCTGGGTTTGTGCTGGACGGTGTGCCACCATGGGCAGGGGGCCACATCAGAGAGGGGCTGTGCCTGCATGTGCGGGTTCACTGATTCGTGCTGCTGCATTTCAGATCCTTCCCATCAAAGGGGACTCAGATGGTTCAGTTACATATTAGAACAATATCAAAATCTGCATGGAAATTGGGATATAGGCCAAGCTAGGGACAAGGAGGGCGACAAGAGGCACAATAACAATTGGGGAGGCCTGGGTACAATCTACCCCAAGTTTATTGCACTTTCAGTAAAAGCAGATGCACAGCTCATGCTGTGGGTGTGGGGGAGAAGCAAAGCATCCTCATCTCCTCTCCCCCAGCTGGCTACATCCACGGGCCCAGCAGCAGGGCTCACACTCCTATAAACCTGAGGCACAGAGAACCCCATTTCCCTAGGCCCAAGTGCCCACTTCTGCCCCAGGCCCACCCTTAACCAATGTGGTTCATGCTGCATGGACCCCAAAATTTGTGCTGTGTTTGGGGGAAGGGTGTGGAGGTGTCTTAAGTGGGACTCAGTGCTTTGGCTGGGCCTGGGGGCCTCCTAAGTCAATCTAAGATTGCGTATGGCAATGTAGGACAAGAAAGAGAAGACACACAAGGAGGACTCCTTTCAGTCTCTTGGTTTCAAGGGGGCAGGGAATGCCTCTATCAGGCAGGCCCCTGGGATGGCCTTCTGCCTGGAGGCAAGGGGACCAAATAGAAGGGCCAGAGTAGATTACAGGAGGAAGGATGGGCAACATGTAACATGGATAGGGTCCTCTGCCCTAGGAGGGGCACTAATACTGCTGGGAGCAGCAGCCCAGGTGGGCTCTCAGGATCCAGTTCCTCTACCTCCCACTGCTCCATGGCTGGAAAGATCTCAGAATTTTCTCCCCCAACTCCACTCTACCTGGTACCCTAATACCAGCAGGGGAGAGCCACCCCAGGGTTGGCATGGAGCTGGCTGGGAGTGCAAGTTGCAGCACCAGGGAGGAGAGGAGAATGGTGGAGGACTGTACAGCTTCCTTGAAAAGCCTGTGGCAGGGCAGGGCAGCGCCAGTGGGGCACAGAGCAGACTGCCTCGCTCCACCCCTAAACTTTTCATCCCAGAGAGCCCTGTACACCCTGGGCTGTGATCTCTGGACCCTTTGTGGGCAAGCATGAGACAGCCCACAGTGCCTGCCCATTTCCTTTTTCATCATGGCATATCCATGTCTGTAATTGCATGTGATCCACGAAATAATTTGAGTAACATCTCCTCTACAAGATCAAAAGCTCCAAATCCAGGTTATCATAAACTGTGTCTGTTTTGCCCTGGCACAGTGAGAAGGCATTGTGTAAATATCTGTCATTTGTGGAATCAATGACTTGGGGGATGGGGAGTGGACCCAAAGTGGGTAACTGAGCAGCAAGCTCTGGCCTTAAGGGCCTGGAGCACATTTCTCAGTTTCATGAGCCCAATCAGCCAGGAGATTCCGTGGTGAAGCCCAGAGGGCCAGATGAGAGTTGGCTACTCAGCACTCTATCCCCTTCCCAGGAGACACATTTTCTTTCCAAAAGAAAATAAATTTTCTTCAGGTTTCAGATCCCCTACTCCATTACCAGGATTGGGTAAGTGGGGACAATTTTGATTAGTTTAAACCAATCACGGAAGTTCCCTTGCCGGGGATTGATTTAGGAACAGGCATGGAACACAGGCTAGTGAGGGACATGAAGGGAAGTTGGGTTTTAAAAGGAGGCAGGAGGGCTCCTGACTCATCCCTCTTGGCTTTCCTCCCACTTTTTCTTCTCTCCCCTCAGGCTTTAAAGATGCCTTCAGCCACGAGCCATAGCAGAAGTGGCAGCAAATCACCATGGCCACCACCCCTGTCAGGTCCCTCCAAGAGTGAGGCAGGGGCCTGGGCGGCTGCGCCAGCTTCTCGGCACCACAAAACCTGCACCAGCGCTGCCCAGAGGGAAGCCACGAAGCAGATTCTTGGGGTGAGCCACAAGAACTTGATGATTACCAGAAATGAGTGAACAAAGGAGAAAGGCTTAATCCAGATTGGCTGGATGCAGTTTATAAGTACCAAGAAGTCACAAATAACTTGGAGTTTGCAAAAGAATTACAAAGGAGTTTCATGACATTAGGTCAAGATATTCAGAAAACAATAAAGACGGAGCTTCAGGAGCTGCTTATATGAGAAAAAGTCAAACAGAAACATTTAAAAACTGTACTTGGGTTGTGATATGTTTTGGACAAACTGGGAGATGACGAGGTGCAAACTGACCTGAAACAAGATGAAATGAAGTGCCAATACTGTCCAAAGAGGAATGTCACTGTTGGGTGAATTCTGTATGTCAGTTGACCCTGAACACATCCACCAGAATGGGCTGGGTGAGGAAGAGGAGGCAGCCTCATCACCTACCGTGGGAGACCAGGTAGCTGAAACTGAACCCGAGCCAGCAGAAGAATACACAGAACCACGTGAAATTGAATCAACATAATATGTAAATAGCAATTTATGGCAGAAACCCATTTCAGCAGCAGTGAAAAGGAGCAGGTAGATGGGAGGATAGTTGAAACAGCAAAGGTGATAAACCACAGGCAGTATCTCCTTCAGTATCAGATCCCCACTCTGACTCCAGTGGCTCAGGTAGATCCCCTTTGGAGAAGACAGAGAGTTCAGAATCTTATGGTGCAAATGCAGGGGCTATATAATTTCAGCTAGGATTCAGTGCTGGATTTTGGGAACCAGACACTTGATCCTGCTATTGTATCTGCATAGCCTGTGAATCCAACACAAAACATGGACAAGCCCCAGCTGGTTTGCCCTCCAATTCATTCTGAATCTAGCCTTGCTCAACCTTATCAAATTCCTGTAGAACCAGAGCTACACAGCTTCCTTTGGTTTCATCCACAAGCAAGGAGTACATGGCATCGCAGCACTTTTATCAGCCGCCTTATGCTACAGAGCAGTGACCACAAAAGGATGCAATTGACCAGAGTCAGGCAACAGTCTCTTTAAATGCAGACAAAACTACTGGCATCACCATCCCTCCCTGCTGCTCCTCAGCCTCAGGTGTTCCAGGTTGGGACAAGCAAACCTTTCTCTGGCAGTGGAATTCGTGTCAATGCAGCTCCATTCCACTCCATTCAAATGGTGTTCAATATGAATGCCCTAGTTCCTCCGCTAATGAACCAGAAACTTTAAAGCAGCAAAATCAGTACCAGGCCAGTTATAACCAGAGCTCAAAGATTTTCCAGTCAACCTCACTAAGTTGAACAAACAGAACTTCAGCAAAAACTGTTTCAAATAGTGGATGGCACTTACCACGATTCCCAGGACCAGCCCCATCAAGTAGCTGAAACCAGCAGAACCCTGGATTCCCATGTAGCAGTCAGCCCTATTAAAACAGGCAAGGTCTCTCGATGGTTCCTATGGTACAAGAGGCTTGATGAATGGGTACTGGGACCCTTCCAATGAATTCAGAGGAGGAGAGGATGGTTACCACCCTTCATTCACTAACACTTCAAACAGTAGTTATACACAGTCTCAGTTTAGTGTTCCCCAGAACTACTCTGGCTATCAGCGGGATGGATGTCAGCAGAATTTCAAGTGAGGCTGTGGTCCGAGTGGACCACAGGGAGACGACTCACAAGGTCATGGAGAGCCCTCAAGACCCAATAGAGGGATATTCACAAATGAATACTCAACAAGCAAATTAATCTGATTCATAAAATTATTTTTAATTACCAAAAACACACTGGCCTGTTTACCACAATATATTACCAGAAGAGTTATTATCTATTTGGTTTCCCTTTCAGGAAACTTAGTGTAAAGGGACTGTTTTCATCACATACAGACAGGACTACAATTGTCAGTTTTATATTACCTGGATATGGAAGGAAAATATTGTTATTCTTCAAATAATAGTAATAATAATAATAAGAGAAAGAGACAGGAAGATCTGTCAGGTGAAAATGTGATCCTTGGAGCCACTGTGGTCTCTTGTGGCCCTTAAGGAACAAAGGCCCCATAAACGGCAGAGGCAAAGCCTACTGATGGGGAGAGCCCAGCTCCTCAACAAACAGGTAAAATACCCTGGAACTGCTTGTTATGAGACAATACATTGTTTAGCATTGGTTTAAGCCAGGTTTCTTAACAACATCACTACTGACATTTTGGCTGCCTAGTTCTTTGTTGTGGGGAGCTGTCACGTTCAGTGTAGAATATTGAGCAGCATCTCTGTCCCCTACTCAATAGATACCAGCAGAAACCCCCCCCCCAGTCCTGACAATGTCTTCAGATATTGCCAAATGTCCCCTGAGGGCCAAAATTGCCCCCAGTTGAGAACAACTGGTATAAGCCAACTAAACTAAATTTTCTGTTACTTGCAACCAAACGCATCTTAACTGGCACAGCACATCCCCTGAACTTGGTCTACCAAGAGAAGATTAATCTTTTTTCACCTTTTTATATCCATGTCTGCTTCCAGTCCCAGACATGCTCATAGACTGATTCACATATGACATCTTCCCACACACTCTGTTCAACAGCCTTCCTTACCTCTGCTCTACCCGGGGTCTCAGTACTCACTCCCTGCCCCAACCTCATCCCCAACCATTGCTGCTTTACCGTCTCTGGCTGCTTACTGTGGTTGCTGATAGCAATGATCTCGTTACATGCTTTTACTCTGACATGGCTTTTTGCTGCTGTCCTCTTTCATCAGGGTGAGGTCAACAGAAGTTTCCTGCAAACCTCCCCTACCAAGGCTCCTTCCTCATCACTCCATTCCTGCCTCGTTGGTGTCATCAACCTGTCCATCATCTATCCACCCACCCACCCACTATTCAGCATGTATTTTATATACTTACTATGAGCCAGGAGCTACAATAGAGAGTGGACAGCAAATTGATTAAGATATGGAACTTGTCCTTAAAGAGCAAACAATCTGGCTGAGAAAACAGTTCACTGTGCCAATGAGAAGTGCAGCTAATGTGGAAGATATCTGACCTATTTAGAGAAAATGTGTTTCACACCCTGAGTAGCCTTCACATTTAATTAGATATTTGAGATGATGATATTAAGCAATCTTTATCTAGTCATGAAGCAGCCTTGGCAGGACTTCCCTGCCAACATGGCTAGTCCAGTTCCAGTAACTTGATGCAACTGAGAGAAAAGGTAAGAAAGCCGAAGTTTAAAAGTATTTTGTTAAGCCAGACTTTTTTTTCATTCCCTCTGGACTTTTCTCCAACTGGTCTGAATTAGTGAGGGCCAACTGTTTCTATTTAAAGAAAAAGGCAACAAAATCTTTAGGGTGTGCCTCTGAAAATTATGCCAAGAGACATACACACACGCACACACCCCACCACCACCACGACCACCATCACCAGCCACACTCTGCCCTGGGGACAGCGACGCACAGTGACACACACTGTCAGGGAGTTTAGGAAAAAACAGAAATCAGCTTGAAGCAAAAGAGATGGAAAGCCGGCAAGAGGAGGGGCAGGGCAAGAGAGGGGAGGCGAAGAAACCGTTCCAAGCACAACAGAAAAGGTCTCGCCTGAAGATTCTGGATTTCCTCTTTGGTTCTTTCAAAGAATGAGTCTCTGGTTCTCCTTGGCTGGGTGACCAGCACTTGTGGGGTGTGGCCTTGGGCTCCCTTTTCTCCCTCACAGTAACTCTATTGTTCGGAAACTGCAGCCAATTTTTGGAAAGAGGTGGAATGTTTATGTAACTGACTCTGCTTTAGACAAGACGTTTGAAAGGGGAAAAAAGTGATGGATGGAAGGAGGCCAGTCCAAACAGGGTTTTTCTTCCTTTCTGGACACAGATGTTGGAAAAAAGGAGGAGGGGGAAGCAGGGAGAGAGAAGAAAGTCAGGGGCTGAGGACGGTTGCCAGAGGCTGAGCTGGCCAGAGACAGCCAGAGTCTGTCTTGGTGGCCAGGGCAGAGCCTTGGAGCAGAACCTCTGTTTTTTTGGAAGCTGCTGTTTTAATTAAATAGGTCAGCCCAATCAGGGCAGCTCTGGTGTGGGGCCTGGATCTTATTAGCCTCTAATGGGTGGGGTAGGGCTGGCTGTGGAGGAATAGGTCCCCTGGCATGTGTGGGAGGGAGCAGAAGTCCAGGGATGAGGGAACTTCTTTACTGCTTTCCCCAAAGCCAGGCCCCAGGCAGCTGGAGCTGCCAGGAGGCCCAGACCACAGATGGAGAATGTGCTTCATTACGCACAGAGTCTGCTGTGCAGCCTGGAGACCTGGGTAGACTGGAAAAATCAGAACTGCTTTGAGGGGGAATAGCAGGGACAAATATCTCAACCCCCTCCACACCCCTCCCCAGCCCCGCTCATCCCACATGGGTGGGGAATTAGGAGAATGAGCCTCATACCGTTGAACCTTGGAAGTTAACATCTGGCCCTGAAGGGAAAGGCAGAGATAAAAAGGAGATTAAATTTTTGTCTTTGAGATTATAGGATTCCCACCCTTGGGGAGCCCCATCTGTACAGGAGACAGTCCCCTGCACCCAGAGACCCTGCACTTAGGGATTCCCACAATAGATAGTGCCTGACCCCACAGTCCCTAGTCTATGTGGAGAGCTGGGGGTACAAGACTGTAGTAAGTGGAACAGACATCAAACTTGTACAAAACTGTTGTGAAAACAGGCTGCAGTGAATGTCGTGCACAGAGAGTTCATTACATATTCAAGGACGTATATTTAGAGTGTGGTGGGATTAGATAGGGATGGTTCCTAGAGGAGGAGATTTTGGGGCAGCAGGATGGTCGTGGCTTTTCAAGGACAACAGAACAATAGCCTGGGTGTGAGATTCCCTGAGTCCCGTATTCTTAGCTCTGAGGGAGCAGAGCTCAGGAACCCATGTCCCCAGAAGTCCCCAGAAGTCTCATTTCAACTGGTTGCAGGTGGTGGGGTAGGGCTACGGTGCCCGACACTTGATAGTGGGAGAATACAGACAAATCAACTGACTGCCAGGTTTTCCGCAGGGATCCAAGCCCAGTCTTTGGGATTTCTGGGTCAGGCTGCAACAACAGCTGTCAGCACATCTGAGGGGCTGGAGACCCCAAGAATATGATGACCATATAATTTATCATCTAAACATGGACACTTCTGAGTAGGAAAGGCATAAAAAGGGTCTGTTCCAGATAAACCAGGATATTTAGCCACCCTCCCCTCCCCAAGCTCCTTTATGGCCTGGGTGGGTATATAGCTGGGGAGGTATGAAAAACCAAAGGATGAACTTGGAATGTTCTCCTCAGTGCCTCAATTCTACTCAAAGATTTGCAGAGAAACAATAATTTTATGTTAAATAAAACATATATGTGTATGCATAGTATGTGTGCATATAGGAATAGTATACATGCAATATATGTGTGTGTATGTGTATACATACTGCTTTAGTTTGCTAGGCTGCTCAAAAGCAGATACCATGAAATGGATTGGCTTTTAACAACGGGAATTTATTCACCTGCAGTGTGAGGCTGTGAGAATATGCAAATCAAGGCATCATCAAGGTGATGCTTTCTTCTTGAAGACCTCCTGCCAGCAATCCTTGGCTCCTCTGCCTCACTGGCAAGGCGTCTGCTGGTCTCTCCTTTCTCTTCTGCAGTTCGTTGCTTTCAACTTCTTGGTTTGGTGGCTTTCTCTCTCTGTCTGAATTTCGTTCTCTTATAGAGGACCCCAGTAAAAGGATTACTGGACCACACACCTTAACTGAAGTAACCTCATCACAATAGGTTTATACCCACAGGAATGGATTAGGTTTAAGAACATGATTTTCTGGGGCACATATAGTTCCAAACCACCACACACATGTATCTGTGTCTCTATAGATAGATAAATGGATAGAAATATATGCACATATAATACGGAAGACACATGAATTTTAAAAATTGTTCTTAATTAAAACGAGAGACTTCAAGAAACTTAGTTCTTGTAGTAAGCCTCTGGGGCTAAGTCCCCAGCAAACACAAGGGGCACTATCATAGAGAGATGTCATTCATGGCTACCCCAAATCTTTCACATTTTGATTGTTCCTCAGAGTATCCATGCCACCTTCCTAGTGAAAACTAAAACAAAACAAAACCACCTACATTTTCCACTTTCCCCCCGCTGCAGGTAAGACATTCAGGCTCCACCAACCAGAAGCACCTTTGACTCAGAACAGAGTTCCCTGGGGACAGAGACATGGCAGGGGTCTTCCCCTCCTCCTGGCACCAGATCCCAGCTGGCACAGGGTGGTTGAGAGCTGGCGTTTCCTGCTCCTGACAGCGGCAGCAGCTCTGCTGGCAGCCAGATGTGCAGTGTGGCTCTGGGAGCTGGCCTGGAAGCTCAGCCTTGAGTCTGTTTTTCCAGTCCTCCAAATATCCCTAATAAGTCTCTTTATACTTAAACTAGATGGAGAGGATTCCAGCTATTTTTGTTTTGTTTTTTAAAAACAGGACTCTCATCAATTCCAATGATTCAGGGGCAAAGTTTGTTACCTACATACAGTGTGAGGGGTGAGGCTCAGTGCAAAGGAAACTTAGCCCCAGGGAATGGAATGGGACCCAAAACAAAACCATCCTGTTTATCCAATGCCTCGGCCCAGCCTCTTTCAACTTGGATCTACATTTGTTTTGTTCGACTCTGTACTTTCCTCTCCTCCCCTTGCCCCATCTCTGGAGCTCCATCACATCTCATCTCCTTGCATCCTCACACTGATCCTCAGAAGCAGGGAGGTCAGGAGATAATTCTCGTATCGGTCAGGAAGGCAAAATGATGTCCAGAGAGGTCAGGGGTCATGGCCATAGTTGGGCAGCAAGCTAGGATGGAGCTGGGATGACACATCCACTCTCAGTCTTCATCTCTCTTTGCAGGGCCTGGTGCTTCCCAAGCTGGGACTCCTGGAGCCAGGAGCAGCTCAGGCATTTGCGAACCACATTAGGCTGGTGGAAAGAGCAGTCGACTGGGAATTTGAGTCCCAAATCTGCCCAGAGGCTAGTGTGATCCTGGGCAAATCACTGACCCTCTTTGGGCTGTTAAAAAAAAGGAGTTGGACTAGATCAATAATTCTTAACTTTTGGGTATCATGGACTCCACTAAATATCTGATTCTTTTTCCCCTTGTCCAAAGAAATATGCACACACAGTATTTTGTGTAAAATTTCAAGGGGGTTGTGGACCTTTTAAAATTCATTTACTCTAAATTTAGGGCACAGGCCATATGAACCTAGGGCATGGTTTCATTCTCCCTTGGGAAGCTCCCAGCTTGGAGTGAGGCAGAGACAGGCGTTTACAGCCTGGTTCGGGGTCGGGACACACACTCGCAGACATCCACACCCAGTCACATCCACCCTGGAAGGGCTGTGTCTGTGACAGGCCTGACCCGGCCTGCAGGGCACCAAGGTGCTACATCAAAGGAGGGGAGTGGTGGAGTCGGCGATTACTCGGGCATGTGGTTTACCTTCCTGCCAGTATTTTCTCCGACAAGACCTCACTTGCCACCCACTTCTCCCTCTCTGGGTAACAGAGGATTAAAGGCCCCCGCTCTGCTTCTAACAAAGGCCCTCAACATCCTGGGAGTGCCAGTGCCTGCAGCCCCTCCCCTTCACCTGCCCACTCAGCCCTGGCTACTCACCCTGGTATGCCCCACACACCACCCCACCTGGAGAGTGGGACTGATGCGGGACAGCAGGGGCCAGACCCGGCTTGCCCCGAGATGGCGACTTTCCATTGCCTGGGGGGTTTCACTGGGCAGCTGCTGGCAGTGGAAGAGCTTCCAGTGCCTTCCTGAGTTCTCACAGCCTTCAACGAGAGGGCTGGGCCTGTGGAACCACAAGCAGCAAGAACATAGCGCCCAGAGGGGCAGGGGAGAGAGAGGATGTGGTTGTGAGCATGCATATTTCCCTGTGTAAGGCATTGTGGGGATCCAGGCTGGACCAGGATCTAGGATTACAGTGTCCACTGTGGTGGGGCACTAGGCACCTTGAGCAAATCGATTACTTGAAATGTGCCTTGAACTAGGTGACGTGTGTTGTAAATGTAAAATATACTCCTGACAGTGAAGACTTAGTACAAAAAAAAAAAAAAAAAAGGTAAAATATCTCATTCATGATTTTTATTTTGATTACATGTTGAAGTGATAATACTTTGTATATATTGGGTTAAATAAAGTTAGTTTAGCCTGCTTTTAAAATTTATTTTTATTTTTATTTTTTTAATGTGTAGATTTATTGAACAGGGCTGGTCTAGCAAAAACACAGCATAGAGCCCACCACCCAGGTCAACTTCAGGGAGAGGCCAACCAGGGAGGGCCTGCATTGCCCACCTCAGAGGACTCAGCATGAACTACAGCTGGTGACAGATGCCTCTGAACAGGTTGCATGAAAATGAATGAGCCCTGGAACTAGAACCAGAGCTCCTGACATCTACTACAGGGCTCTGTCCCCTCAAGACTAGCCCTTCTCCTTCCCTCACTCCCAGGGTTGGGTTGATGAACTCGTAGCTGATGATGGAAGGGAGGGGGCAGGTGACATCTGTCTAGGGGAGCTTCGCTGCTGGGCCCACTGAGGTTTCAGGGCCATGGGGGCGGGTACCTGCTTCCCCTGCCAGGAGGACTTGTCACAGTCTCTGAGTTTAGAGAACGATACCCCTTCTGACGCAGGGCACGTTCTATTATTTATTAACTCCGAGGAGAGCTGCCCACGCTGGCCTTCCAGCTGGTTAATTGGATCTCATGACAACTTTTTAAAAAGGAATTTTCTGAAGAGTAGTGTTGTGTCCTGCCCCAGGGGTCCTGTGAGGTTTCCTCCATCTCCTTGAAAACGCAGCCCCTGCTGTATAACACTGAGCTTTAATCATACGTGTCAGGGTAGTTCCAGGCCCATCAGAAGCTGTGGTGGGGCTAACACAGCCCCCAATGCTCAGGGATGGGAAGTCAGTCCCTTTCTTGGCTAAGAGGAAGAAAATATGCACTGTGGCTGATATGCAGGGGGCTGCTGGTTAATTTGTGCAGCACTTCTGCTTTGATTACAGCCCCTGGAAGGTGAAAGTGTGCTGCTCAGCAGAATCAGAATGTCATAGGTTTGCATTTCCTTCTGGTGAGGAGCTTCTAGTAAGCCTAAGGTTCTGTGATAATAGCTATAATCGAGGCACAGTCCCCTACTTAAACAATTACTATAAAAATAGGCAGCTAAATACCAGTATGTCATGGATCTGCTCATTGTCCTTCCTCTGTGGTCAGTGTTGCTGTGGTTAAGGTTTTATCCAGAGGATGCTCACGGGTGGACAGAAGGGGAGGCCCCTGCCAATTCACAGCAACTTGCTCTCCCATAACCTAAGCAACAGATAAGGAGAGTAGGCCCAGGCCTGTTGTGAAAAATCTACATATGCACCAAGTTGTTAGAACCCCATTGGAATGAGTTTATTTATAGGGAGGTCTGCTGAGGATGGAGGTAGAAAAACTTTGAGCAAGAAGACAAGCAGCTGACATCCTGTCCAGTGTCCTTCCCATGCTGAGTTCTGACCTTAGACACTTCTAGTAAGTATGTGCCCATAAATCAGTGTCCCCTGGACCCCAGAGAAGAATCCTGTCCTGGAGTTTGGAAGGGACCCTGGAGAGAAGGGGTGGTGGAGGCGAGATTCATGGAAGTTCAGGCAGCCAGGATTCCTCTGTCTGTGAGCTCTCTCTTCCTGGTGGACTTCCTCCTACCTCCTGAATTATCCACTGCATCAACAAAGGCAATGATCACAGAGCTATTCATATCATATGATGATGGTGATGATGATGGTGGTGGTGATGATGTGCCAGACTTGGTGTAGAGTGGCTTACATGCATTATCTTCACACATTATTTACACATCCCAATAACCTAGGGATGTAGGTATCACTATTATTAGTCTAATTTTACTCATGAAGACACCAGAACTTGGAGAGTTAAGTAATTTGCTCAAGGGCCAAGATTGTGAGGCCAAGACTGTACAAACCCATATTTAATTTCTACATAACAATGCCTTTCTAAAAACAAAACCAAAAAACTATGATTCTAGTTAAAAAGCAATTTTAGAGAGGGGAGATAATAATGGAATAGGCCTAGAGTAGCTGGAGACATACAAATTGAATTGGCCTTGAGGGGAAGTTACCCTCTGCATAGGTGGGGGCAAAGGGAGGTTATCTCAGGCTAAGGGAAAAGCAGGGTGAAGGCTAGGAGGCGGGAAGAAGCAGGTCAGCATGGAGGACATTGAGATGACACACTGGAACAGAAGGTTCCTGGTGCTTGCAGAAAAGGTGGGTTGGGCCAGTAGCCCAGGCTGAGGTCTGGAGGGCACTGAAAGTCAGAGCTGTGAGGTTCAATATGCCTGTTAAGCTGGTGATTTAGGACAATCCGGCACAGAATGGATGGGGAGGGGAACTTCTGAGAAGATATGAGGCCTTGGGTAGGTCAAGGCTGGGAGGTGATATGGTGATGCCCTCTTTTTTTATTCAAATTCAAGATAACTAGAGAGGGAGAATTGACCAACTGGGAGCAGAGGGAAGAGGAGTTCCGGAGACTCGGGGATTTGCAGTTGGAGGATGTGTACAGAGGCTCCCTGCCTGCAGCTGGCCTCCAGCCCATGTAAGACTGCACCCAAGTCAGGGGGCTTCCCTTCCCAGTGAGCATTCCTACCTTCCAGGCCTGACCTGGGGCTTGGCTCTCCTTTTCCAGCTCCTCCCTGCTCTCTTCCCAGAAAGGCTGAGAGATTCACCATTTCTCTAGCCTCTTGTTGCTCTAATTTTATGATTGTATGAAAATAAGGTTCCCAAATTGCCTTTAATTAGCTTTAATAAGGCAGCCTTTTGCTAATTAAAACGATTATTAAGAAACCATTTATTGAGAATGAACACAGTTGTTAGAACCTATGAGGATTCTGAACTCTCAATAATGACAAAAGCAGCCACCACTAGCCCCTTCGAGCCACCAGTTCACTTGCCCCACTCCTGATGGGGTGGCCAGCTCTCAGGTTGGGGGTTCTCAGGGTTTCCAGCTTCCCCTCTTTCCAGAGCACCCTCTGGGCAAAGGCTGCCTGCTTTCCTAAGACTGCTGCCTTTCTGGAAGACTATGGCTCTCACTGCAGAGTATGGCCCTGGGAAGTGAGCACTGGGGTGGGCCTTTCAAAGAGCCTGGTGTGGCTGGAGGAATGCTGGGCACGCTTGCAGGAGGCTGCAAAACCTCCAGTGAGTCACTTCCCCTCCCTGGACCCTGGTATCCCAGACTGTGAGACGAGTGGGTGAGCCGAGGTGGTCTTGGAGGTCCCTGTCCCTTTAGAGCTTGAAGACGCTGAGGCGCGGGATGGGCCTGCACTCGTGGAAACGCACGCAGGCTTGTGGGTGATTGGGAGCTTGGGGCTGGCAGAGCCCGGCAACTCATTTCAGTTCTCTCCTCCCTCTCCCGCATGCTCTGCGCAGGCAGCCGAGGCAAGGGACCCATGTCGCGAAGACGGTGAGATGGCTCAGAGACTCCCGGCTCCTGCAAGGAGGAAGGGAGTGCAGTGCAGCGAAGCGGAGCCCGGGCGCCCGGCCCCGAGGCGCGGAGGTGCAGCTCCTCGGTCCCTGGGTGTCTGGGTTCCCCGCCGCGAAGCTCTCTCCTCACCCCGCCCCGAGTTGCTCATCTGCCAACAGCCCCTAGGTGACAGCGAACAGCTTGTACTGTCATCTTTCCTTCCTTTAGGCAGGAGTTGGGAGTGGGAGTCTGAAGGGAGATGGGAGGGGATCTTTTTGCAACATCCGGGGCGGGGGCGGGGGCAGACTGGGTTAGAAGGTAGTACTGGGGTCGGAGCTGGGGAAGGTGCCCTGGACATTTTCCCAAGGGCATCGTGTGGGCCATGTTGGCCTTCCCGGGCCGTGGGTCCAGCTGCGCCCTGACTTCACACCCCATATCCTACAATACTCGTCCGTGTCCCTCCCAGGGACAGCCTGAGGTCTGCAGCACTTGGTGTCTTTTTTTTTTTTTTTTTTTTCTGTTTGTTTTTAATTTTTAAACATTATAGTGGAAAGAACGTGGACTCTGGAGTCCCACAGCCTTGAATTCCAATTCAGTCGGTCGAATTTCTAGCTAAGTGACCCTTTGTAGCACTTAACTGAGCCTTAGTTTAGCAAATTTTCTTCCCACAGGGCTGCTGTAAGGGTAACATACAATACTGGAGGTGAAGATGCCCAAGTGCAAACCTTAAGACAGAAATGCTAGCGTCAGAGGACTGTGAACTTCACGTCAGCCAATGAAGGCTTAGGAAAAGCTTCAAAATCTGAAGCCCAAGGCTTGGCCGGCCACTCCCTCTGGCTCTCGCTGCCACCAAAGTCAGCGCGGGGCTCCCTGGTTCCAGCCCTGGGTGCGTGTAGGAATCGTCTGTGGAGTCTTAAGAAGTAAATACCGATGCTGGGGGCCCCATAGAGGCCAATTACTCGCGAGTCTCTGGGGTTGGGTCGAGGCTTGGGTGCTTTTTAAAAGCTCCCCAGGTGATTCTGAAGTGCAGCCAAAGCTGAGAACCGGTGGTTTAAGCAAAATAACCAGGGGCTCGGGGGGCAGAATAAACAAACAGGCCTTCCTAGAGTGGGAGGAAGAGAGCTGGTTATTCCACTCCCCGCTGTAGGTGGCCTTTTACACGGACACTCACATACACCCACAGGCACTGTCACAGGCACGGTCGCGCTCACACACACGGAGCCACACTCACCCATACACACACACACACACACACACACACACACACATCCCCATTCACGCTGTCACCGACACCCACGCCCACTGTCTTCTCTGGGCGAAACCCGCGGCCGTCTTGCGGTGAGCGGCTGGGACCCAGACAGAGCCCAGGAGGGTGTGGGGCCGGGCCTAGCTTCTCCGAGGGTCTCCAGAGGGGCGGCCCTGGGCGCGCTGCTGCGGGTGACAGCGCGGCTCCTCCGAGCCCGGGGCGCTCTGCAGAGCCCCCGCCGGGCCGCGCCGCGCTCGCTCCAGCTCTTTGTTATGCTAATTCCCCTTCCCAGCTGGTGCCAGCTGCCTGCACAATGAGCGCCTAGAGCCCTCGCCAGCCCTCGCCAGCCAGGGAGTGGGGGCGGGGTGGGGGGGTCACCTCGCTCTGCGCCCCCTATCCTAGCCCTGCCCAGCCTTGTCCGGTGGCGAGCAGCCCAATAAACAGACTTCCACCACCTCCCCGCCCGCCACGTTTGCAGGGCCTCGCCCCTTGGGGCCTGCAGGGCATCCGCTGATTCATTCCAGTCGCCCGGACTGTCTGCCCTCCAGGTGCCAGGGCTTGATGAAAAGTAAAAGGCTCCTCAGCGGCTCGAGAGCCTTGAGGATGAAAGCCAAGCAGCCGCCTCCCAGACCACACAGCTAATCCTCCCATAAACCTCGAGCAAATAAGGGGAGAGGAAGGAACAGGCCAGCTACAGATGTGGAGTGCAGCCTCCGGGGATCCCCAAATTAAAACTCGTGCAGGGGAAGCACTTGGACCACCACCAAATGACACTAATTGGGTTATAGGACCGTAATCTTTGCTCGTATGGAAAAAAAAAAACAACAAAAAAAAACAGTTATAGTCACAGCTGCAAGGACTATCTTCATAAAAAGAAGGGGGAAAGTCCGCAATTTTATTACCCATAAACATGAGAGAGAAGGGGGTTCTCAGATCTCCTGCCTACGTGGTGCAGACTGGGTGCTTGAAGGGGAGGACAAACTTGTGACAGGAGGAGCGTTGTGCCTGGCTGGCTCCGAATGTGTGGCATTGATGGGGTGGGGGTGGGGGAGCCTCAGCAGAGGAGGGGAGCTAACTCTTGAAAAACCACGGAGGTGCAGGGTCTATCTGGAGGAATGCATTTCAGACAATAGGTTAGCAGCCAAATGCAGAAAGCAATCGTTCTGGACAGGAAAATCCAGTGATTTATTCTTTAAGAAACATTCAGAAGCAGTTTCTCGATTTCACTGGGGAGAAAAAAGGCAGTCTGGAGAAGGAGGGGAAGGGGTAATGTGTAGAAAATTCAAGTGAAAATTCTCAGAAAGATTCCAAGTTGTCAGAATCACAAATGTTAGGGCCAGAAGAGACCAATCTTAAAGGTCCTTTGGGTGCAGCCTCATCATTTGACAGATGGGAAATTAAGACTCAGAGAAGTTAATGTTAGAAAATTTTGGAATGATTGAGTGAAGACTTTGTCTGATCTATGTGGAGAATAAGAGATGGAAATCAATTCTTGCATCTTCCATTGTGGGGCTTTTCCTGGTGTTTGTTTACTTATTCATCCATTAATTTCACAAATGTTTAAATGCAGACCATGTGCCATGCACTGTGGAGCATACAAATAAAAGGAAGAACTTCAAGTGTTTATCTGTACCCAGCATTTTATGCCCATGGCCAAAGCTGAAAAAACTCAGATGGACAGAAGGCTCCAGGGTCCTTTTTGTGTAAAGACCAATACTATTCCCAGAGATGATCCCTTATCCTGCCATGTTCCCTGTGTATTAAGTCATCTTGGCTAAAACCAGCTAGATCAAGGCTGGATTGGTTGAGAATTCAAATTGATCATCCTTACTGATTGGAATCCTACCCACTGGAAAATAAAAATATTTACTCCAGCTGCTAGGTTTCTAGACACCAAGAGGACAAGGGTTTGGAGATGGCAAGCCCAGATCTCCCTGCGCAGGCTGAGGCATCCCAGCCTTCCAGTGCCTCTCTGAGCTGGCTCGTATGTCACCTATTCCTGCTAATCATAAGAGCCCATAGCTCAGTGGGGTAGGAGGAGAGCCTGTTACTCAGAAGTCCTGGGACCCTCAATACTACATCTGTTTTCTTTACACCCTGGTGCCTAGTTCTCATTCCCAAGCCATATGGCTCCATTTTGTTCTCACTTCAGAGCCCACCTATCAGCAAGTCTCACTATAGGTGTACCTCACCTTATGGAAATATATATACTCTTAAGATATTGAAGAGAGATGGAAATGTAAATTTTGTAAATGGAGTCCTACTTTGAAGCTATCAGTTGAGCTCTGCGTTTAAAGGAACATAGAAAGGGATGAGAGTTTGAAATAGGGATAGCCACCCCCTAGTCGATCTGATGTTTAAACTCAAACCTTATAAGTGTATTTACATTATTTTATGATATGCCAAATCCTTCAAAGTTATGATTATCCAGAAAGTTCTGCTTTGGCCTCCATTATCAGGTTTAGGAATACTAGAAATAGTGTTTGGCCTAAATTATCCAAATTTTTACTCAATCCTGTATTTTTCCTGAGTAAAATCTAGGTTTAAGAGAATCACTCAATATAGTAACTGAATGAATTTGAACTTTGGAAAATCCTGGGGATAAGTCAGAGGTTAGTGGTTTTTAATCTTTTCACTTCCTAGGGACACCTTTTACTCTTTTCACACAGCCAACATTCTGAAAGTTTCTGTCTACCAAACCAGTTGCATTTATTAAAGATAATGACTTCATTTTCCCAGCCAGAGTTTCTTCTCAAATTGTGATAACTGAATTAACACATGGCTGATTTAATTTCAGCCAAACTGGTAAAGAAATCTGACATGGTTTAGCCTGTGCAACCAAGTTCAGAAAATTTTGTGATTTCCAATAAGCCTTTTGAAATATTAGAAACATCTCAGGGACACCAATGACCCTTTTGTAGCTGTCTAAGGATCCTGAGACTCCAGGATTAACACCATCCCACTATTTAATTTCAAGCTTCCTGTACAGAACCCAGGAGGCTGAACACTTTCTTCACAAAGGATCTGATCATGCCAGGTTCAACCTTCAGGGAATCCTGGGCCTGCAGTGGAAAGAGGTCATGGCCACTCACTTTCGTCACCCGCCATAGTATGCGCCCAGGCAAGGATGAGTCACTTCCCCAAGATGTCACCCCATTTAACAGTCAAGGAAACCAAGGCACTAGGAGGTAAAACAGTGGCCTTCCGGCCAAGGCCAAGGTTGTGCAGCTACTCAGTGGCAGAGCTGGCTTGGGGTCTGGGCAGTTGGACGCCAAAACCGGCACTCTTAACCCCCTGCTGTTTTCCAGTGTCTCAATCTCTGTGTCTGACCTGAACAGCCTAGGCAGTTCCTAGGGCTAATGTTTTTACCTATTTGCAAAGACTGGGTTTGGTGGGTTTATTAGTCAGAGTTCTCTAGGGAAACAGAACAAACAGGAGACAGCTGTAAATACGAGATTTTATAAAAGTGTCTCTCGCGACTGTGGGGATGCACAAATCCAATTCTGTAAGGCAGGCCGCGAGCTGGCAACTCTGATGAAGGTCCTCCATGCAGTCCCCAGGAAAGGCTGGCTAGCTGAAGGAGAGATGAAAGTTCTTTCTTCTCCCTTAAAAGTCTTCAACAGATTGGATTCTCTTATTGCAGAAGACACTCCCTTAGTTGATCGTAGATGTAATCAGCCACAGATGCAGTCAGTGGACTGACGATTTAACAAACCAGCCTTCTGCTTTATTAACCAGCCATGAAATGTCCTTGTAGTAACCGTTAGGCAAAGCTTGCTTGATCGGACAACCGGGCACCGTCACTTGGTCAAGTTGACACATGAACCTAACCATCATGGTGGGTTTATTGAAAAGTACAGCATCTAAGAACTGGGAGAGAAACAATAAGAAACCCTTCCAGCTCCCAGAAAGGGCAGACAAGTCATTTCTGTCTTCCCGAAAAAACACAAAGGAAATCCTTTAGTTTCTGAAATGTTTTTTCCTGTCTTCATAAAGACATTTGACAAAAAAATTCTTTCCTTTTTATTCTTTATGCTTTTCCTTAAAAAAAAAAAAAAGTGAATTCACTCTGCAATGCATGTGGAGCACTGTATTTTGCAGATTTCCTCCACACCTTTTTTTGCTGAAATCTTGTACCTTATAGGTTGTCATTCTCCATCTTTTTATCATGCACACAGGGGTGCTGAAGATGGTAAGGATGTTTGAATGCTTTGCCAGGTGCATTTCAGAGGGATTTACTCATCTCTTGATTGCAAGGATATAAGGGTTATGTTATATCTGAGCTTAACACATGGCAATCTCCTCAGAAGCCATCTGCAGAAAAAGCACTGTGTCTACAAGTATCAGAGCTGGGTTCATGTGTGAGATGACCCATCCAAGGTGACAGCCTAGGATCACACGCCTGAGGCCTGGACTTGGCTGGTCCCATGGAATGACTTGGATAGAGGCAGTGGCTGCTGAGGCCAAGCCAGGCTTGAGCAGCACGTGCTTGGGGTGCATGGGGCCCCTTTCTCCCCAAATTTCTGATATTTGCCCTTTGTCTTCAGGATCTTGGCAGGAAGCATGATCACAGCTTATGTCTCTGCAAGTTCTTTATTTGTGCCCCCCTCCAAAATTAAATTTTATAAGATTTCATAATTTTAAATCAAGGCAATGCTTATAAAAATTGGGGTTCAAAAGCGTGGGAAATTTCATGAGAAATGACAAATACATCCTCATATGTTCTATCAGTTTCATTGTGGTCAGAAGCAGGTGTTTCCAGGCTGTGAATAAGTAGTTTGCATCTTCAAAATTAACAAATTGGATCAACACCAAGGGAAAAAAAAAACAACCATAGACAGCCCACCAAAGAATTGTTTACCAAAGAAGATGAAGCTCATGGCAATGGTTTGCAAACAACAGCAGACTCACTTGTGTAAATTCCCTTCATTTAGTCATCGTTCTTCAGCCTGTCACAGATACTGAAGGGAAATGCAGAAACAGGAAATTACAGACTATTTTAAACAGCATGTTTTATTAAACTCACTTGCTGATACACTTTATAGCAGGATACGAGATTCAAGTGTTCATAACTTACATCTTTGCAAGTGCTTTTCCTAAGTGTGTAGCTGGAAACAATCTCTAAAACAGTAACTGTTTCACCCGAGGTCATGGAGCTTTATCACATAAAATGGAAACCTTTAAGCCATGTGAAGAGAATATATCCCACCAGGCAGACCTTGATTATGCAGAATAACCCTAAGAAAGCAATGGCGACATCTAGTAGTAAATTAAAAATCCTTAGAGCCCTTATTTTAAGCCACAGAATCAAAACATAGCAATCTTAAAATGAATGACTAGAAACCATACATTGTCTATTCTTTTATTATTTAAATACTGATTTCATTCTTCTCTTCATGGGACAGTTCTGCATCTAGTTTTAACCATCATTGTTAATGTCATACTGAATCCTTGCTTTTTAAAAGCAAGTAAAATTGGCAGGGATGTGATGACATTAACTACAAATGAAATGACTTCAGATTTAAGGAGCTGTCATAAAAATAGGGTTTTAGGGATTACTTTTTGGTGGTGAAGAAAAGCATTTCATTTAGTACCCTGGAAATGTCTGAGAAACAAAAACTTATTGACTAAAAATTTCAGGATGTTTAGGCTGCTGGATCCAAAGGCCCCACTGAGTTTGCAAAGAAGCAATTCCAGTGGGCAGATGCGTAAGCTCAGCTTGGCACTGTGGAAAACCACCGACTCCTTCATTTTAAAGCTTTGGCCATCAAGAAAAACATTATCTGATAATGTTGGAGGCATTTAAAAAGCAAAAGTCGTCCTTTCTTTCATATTTAAATCTCCATGACTTAATACACTCAGAATACTACATTTGGCAAGTTAATTAGCTTTCAACTAGCTTTCCCCATTATCAAATAAAATATTAACTCTTAAGAATAACAATAATGCAGAATTGTATAGATTACTACTAGCAATAACATGTAGTTGTTTTAACCATTTATACATGGGTCATCTTCTTAACAATTTGACATTTCATAAAGGAATCACCTAGGATTTGGTTATTTGTGGCTTCATGCTGTGCAATCTTTTTTGGTGGAAATCTAAACTTACAAACTAGAACCATTCTAAAACACCTGTTAAATTGGCTTCTTAAATTACTTCCTTATTTTGAGAACTTCTTTGTGGTCACTGTCCAGTTTCAAGGCATTTTGAGTTTTTTGAAAGAGGAAGAAAACAGAAAAAAGAACTATAGCCAAGAAGCATTAAAAAAAAAAAAAAGCTTACTGAATTTTGATAATTTTAATAAATATATCAAGAAAACCTCACTTTATTACAACAACACAGTCATATACAAGCATCTATCATCTAAGTTTTGAACATCAAATGTTTATCAAATATTGAAAATAAAGAACAAACATTACTAGACTATTTACCTATAACACAAGAATATGTTTTAAAAATTGGTCCTTGTGGACAGTTGTCCAAATGATGATCCTACTCATACATTGTATGAATGAGACCTATATTTAATATTAATAGCAATAATAAAAAAAGCTTTTATCTTGGAGAAATTGGGAGGACTTACTTATTTCCTCCATTTGGCATTTGGTTCCTGTGAAGTATTATTTAAGGAAGTCCAAGTCAATTAGTAACCTTGGAAATTGGAATACACTTTAGCAGGAGTTAGCTGGAGTGCAAGGAAGGATGGTCAGAGGGGCACTCTGAACACTCTTGCAAATATACAAATTAAAGAAATTACTGAGATAAATGTTGACCAAATACACAGTAACCATTACAGATTAAGTCCCATTTCTCCAAAATAACTTTCCAAAAACTGAAATCTTTACATTCTTTAGGATAAAACCTTATTGATCACATCGTTTATTAACATTGTGCTTTTTAATCAACAGCAGAAGTCATATATAAAAAAAAACCACATGCTTTTATAATCTAAACAAGTGAAATGATGCAAAATGGATTAAAGTATAATGCATGCCACTGGTTCATGAACTTCATTGGACAACCAAACCAAACCAAACCAAACCAAACCACCCAAAACCCAAAAGACCCAAACCCTAGCAACAGACTGTTGCCATAGAAAAGCTCAAGCAGCTAGTGCTGGTTTCTAACAGATCTCTATTGTTTCCTCCATCCCTTTCTAAAAATGCCAAATCCAAAAGCAATTGGGCATCAAAAATAAAGGAAGAATAGAGATGTTGAATCAAAAGTTGAACACAATAGTTCAAAGTTAACAGTTTTCAAACAATATTGATCCACCCTGTGTTTTTTTTCCTGTTTGTTAAATCCCTGCTGTAACTCTGATTTATCCTTAATTTTCACACTGGCAAAAATTAAGATAAAGTAAGGCACCGAAAATCGCCCTGCGTAACACCTCTCTAAAAGCCTTGTCACCCGTCACAGGCAAGCCAGGAACCTGCAGGGATTGCCCTTTACGTGTTTTGTTGATTGCCGCCCCTAGACAGGTGTTTCATTATGTAACATCTATTTTCATCTGTCACACCAACTGTTAAATACAAATACTTAACAGCAACATGAAGCTATCTCATCAAGCTCCCTGTCTTTTGTCTTTTATTCAGAAAAAAAAAATACTGTATCATATAGAAGAAGCAGACATCCTTTGCTGGTTACATTGATTTGCTTACCAAATAACTACCTAATTAATTGGCAAACATGTTGAAATTTCTTAGCCAGTGACAGGCTCCTTGGAGGGCAATGGGAATATCACAAGGGCACATTGTCCCCCAATCTAATCTACCAATCTTTTCTGGAAGAAAATTAAGATATGCTTGTAAGCATTGAGTCAACTGTTTTCTTGGTAAAATCACCACATTTATAAGTAGCTTGCTGATGCCTATTATACAGATGTTTTATGCAATCTGCTCTCCAGGCATGAAAACGACACGGCATGTTCATGGCATAATTTTATCAGTTGTACAAAACCATAAAATCCATTCAAAATAAAATTTATGAGAGCTAACTGATCATGCTGTGCATGCTTCAAAGTTTCAGTGAAAAGATGGCTCATATTTTACTTCCTTTGCTGCAGCACAGTTTGTTACTTGATGAAGGCTCCTTTTTCCTTAAGGACTTTTTCCAAGACTCGCTTACAATGCTTTTTTCATTACATCCAGTCTCAAAATAATCATAAAATTGGCCTTTGCACTCAAAAGCAAGGTCATTTCCCATAGGTTCATGGCTTAGGGGGCCACCATCCCTGTCAGTGTCATTATTTGCTTTCTCGTCATTTAATTTGGCCTTTTCCTGAACACCAAGCGACCTGACATTAGTAACAAATATTTCATTGGCAGGTATCTGGTCATCACTCTTGTAAATAGGTGCACTGCCTACACTGAAATCCACCTGGTGGGAACAACTCGGTAAAGGCATAAGGGGAGAGGAAGAGGAAGAGGAAGAGGAAGAGGTTGTGGAGGCACTTCCAACATTAGCATTGACAGAAAGGGGTAAATTTAGGTAGTGGCCACCACATTCTTGGTAAAAGCAGCAGGCATGAAACTTTTCACACTCCTCTTTGGCCACCCGTGGTCGTTTTCGGTATGGACAGTCTTGAGCCATAAACCATTCCTGGGCAGAGGCGCCATTGAAAGAGCAGGCAGGAAAGCACCAGTTATTCTGCATGATAATTTCTCCATGGATCCTTTTCATCAAATTGTTTATAAGGACAGATCTTCGGAGGTACACTTCAGGATCGTCGATAAACTTTAGTTTTTCTAAGGACATATAAAGGATGTGAGCTCGTTCCTCAAAAACTGAGATGGTCTAAAAATAAAAAACAATAATAAAGTAAAGAGAAAGCATAGGAAACAGTCTATCCCAAAACATCATCTCAGCCTGTTGCTTTCTTGGTGGTTTCTGGGTCTGGTTTCTCAGTTGCTTTCATTGAGGTGCTGTCCCTGGTGCTGCTCGTGTCCCCCCTTCCTCACCTGGCTGGAGCTGACGCCCCCTTCCTAATTCAGTAGTGTGGCCAAGCACGAGGGAATCCAGCCACAAGGTAGACCTGGGCAGTGAGAGGAGGTGAGGTTGTTCACACTTCTATGGCCAGGTGAGAGGATGCCGAAATACACCAAACTAATCTATGCTGTTAGAAGTCAGGAGAGTGGTTACTTCGGTGGTGGTGGTGGTGGGTAGGTGGTGACTAGTGTGGGGCAGCGGGGCACAATTGTTAATTCTGGGTTACTGGTTATGTTTTGTTTCTCCATCTGGATGCCGGTTACATGCGTATGTTTCCTTTGGGAGAATTCCTCAAGCTGTATGTACCCTTATGATACTTATGCTTTTATGTGTGTATGTATGTATACATATGTGTGTACACACACAAACATATATATTGTACTTCAAAAAAATGTTTTTAAAAAGATGTTATGATGTAGGTCATAGGTATACTTCAAACCTTGCTCTAGTCATAAGGAGCATGAGATCTGGCTATTAGCACTGTTCCTCTTTTCATGCTCTGTGTTCATACTTGCAATTATCCTTGCTTGATAGGGGGACAACAATAATTCATGAGACTCAGGATCTGTCAGTTGAAGGGTCAAAGTAGGGTTACTTTTGGGGCTGGGCAGGAGCAGAGAGGAAATGAGAGGTCTCTCTCCTGAGCTGGGTGATACCATCATGTGTGATGGTTGGTGTAAATACAGTGGCAATTGGAAAACTGCTACAACCAAAATACAGAAACTAAGAAGGAAATAAACCACTTGTGTCCCTGGGGCCAGGTCATAAAAAATGCAAACTGGTAGCATAACCTGAGCAGCTGTGGACCAAACCAGCCCAGGCTGACCAAAGAGAGGGACTCAAAATGCAGGGAAATACCCACCACCTGCCAATGCTTCCTGGTGTCTTTTTTTGAGCAGAGTAAAAGCAACATCTAAAGGACTCAGGGGGCCAAAAGGAGACAGAGAAGAGAATGAATTTAAAATCCTCTTGGCTTTTCAGGTAACGATGGTCTGGGTTATACCTTCCATGATTAAAGAAAAAAGACCTGATATTTCAAAAGCTTAGGTGGCCAGTTTTGTAATTCTATGCACTTTCCCAATCCTACTCTTTTCTTCTTCTATGTGCAAAAAAAATTAGCTTTGGTTTCTTCTGCAGAATGAATATCTTAACAAAGTCAATACATAATGTACATTAATTAATGTACGTAATGAATGTACAGCGAAGTGCATGTTTCTACTTCCATGCAGATATTCAAGGGACTGTGAATCCACCTCTAAGTACTCAGGAATAGCTCGGGATGACCACCCCCATGTGGGCACACACAGAAGTGACAGCGACCACGGGGCAGCAAGAGCTCAGTGAGAGGAGAGCACGTAAGGAAAGAACAAGGGCATTTCTGTGTACATGAAAGTGCAGAGTAGCTATAACCCTTCACACAACTTGAGACAAATTAAATCATATGTAAAAAAGTGATTCATAGATTATTTAGTTTTGTTATTTCTGGGTAAAGGAGCTCTTTCTGGCTCTTTTTAAAACTACTTGTGAGAAATAACACAGGACCCAAAAAAGTGACAAGGATTAATAGGACTCTGCTGAGAACTGGCTCATTTTCATTGCTTGGGTGGAACAATTTAATTTCTGGAAATGGATCAAGCAACTGTTACTAAGTATCTTTAACTCTTAATAAAAATAATGACTATTAAAAAAACATACTTTATGGCTACAGCTGCTGAGTGGTGGGTGAAAATCCTCTTCTTCCACATACTTCCTCTTAAAGTATGTGATCTTGGATGTTGTTATAGGATTTGAAATTCCCCTGTAATGTGATCCTGTGGTAATAAATCAGATATGACAAATGACATGCGGTTTGCCAGAGGTTCTCCAAACAAAATACCTGTGCTTCCTTTCCTTCTAGAGGATAACTCAGCTGCATATCTGTCTGTATATGTGGCAATTAAAAATAAACATTTGTCATAGTAGTTGCTATCACACAGAATCCTGTGACCCAGGCTAAGTGAGGCTTTCTAGTCAATTATAAAGAAAAATTATATATTTCAGCCTCAGAATCTTAATGTCATGCATAGGCTAACAGCGAAATTCATAAAGGAGAGGCGTGTAACAACTCTGAAATAAGATAGCATTTATTCAAATTATTTAATTAAATTCATGGTAATGTAATAGAACTATTCAAATGTATACATCTTTAACTGATGATGAACCTACTTTAAAATCTTATTGATTCTAGGCAAGTGAATAAACGGTTATCTGCACATTGCAGTTTATAGTATTCCTTCTTTCTAAATAGGAAATCTAAATTTTGTAATTTAAAATTAAAATGTTGGGCAACCGAAGTCCTTTTCACACTCAAAAATGTAACGTTAACCATGAGAAAAAGTAAAGACAATTTTTTAAAGACCAGAGTTTTTACTCCTTTTTTAGCAAAACAGACTTCAATGAGTACTTGCTTTACATTTTAGTATTTTTTTTTATATAGCTGATACTATATGGAAATTCAAAGGAACGTATCTTAGAATCTAAGAATAAAGAGTCAAGAAAACATATTTCTATTTTATTGGCTTAATTTTTTTCCTATAATACCGAAGTATGCTTAATAAAAATAGGGGTACATAACTGCTGGTCCAAAGTGCAGATTCCTTTATGTCTCATGGGACAGAGTTTTTGTTCTCGAGTCCACCAGAGCTCATATGCTCTAAGAGAATCATACAGTTCCATAGGGTAGAAAAGCAACCCCCAAACTCAGACTTTGAAAAGGTGGTTTGGTCCTCTTAAATTAGAGACACATGACTTAAACAGGAAGGCATAGCAATGGGGGACACAGGTTTGGATGCAATTTAAACATCACCTCTGGTCCTCTCCCTGGAGTCCTGGGCTTGGTTATGAGAGGTACATGGTCCGGCGTACAGCTCTTACCACTCAGAAGGGCACCCTCAGACACCACCTCCCGCCTACCAATCCGGCCGCACAGGGCAAGGGCAAGGGCAGTACCTGCCAGTGGGGGACGGGCTCCGTGGTCTCCCTGCAGAGGGGCCTGGGCTGGCCCTGCAGGGCTCGGGCCTCCGTAGCTGTCAGCCTCCCATAGTGTCTGGTACCCGGCAATTTCAGCAGCTCCTTCTGAGACAATGGGCTCACAGAATCTATTCATGGACAGGACCAGAGTCATCTCTGACAGCCTTAGATCTGGGGAAAAAAAAAAAAAAAAAAGAAAACAGCCCTAATCAAGAGCAAGGCAGGGGATGGCCTTGGCATCTTCGTTCTTTTGCTTTGCAGAAACTTTTACTTCTCAATCCTCCCCTTCACCCTGAAACATTTTATTATTTTTTCAAAGAAAAACTCTCTTGCTGCTATTAGCTCAGCCTCTGTGTTCAGCAATCTGCATTTCATGGGCGGATCTTTAAAACCTCATTTCTTATTGTTCTCAGATTCCCTTCAGCCCCCTTTGAGACAGCTGCTTTGCCTCCTAAACACATTTTCCTCATGACCTTCCCGCAGAAAATGTAGTGCTAAGAGACAGGGCCAAAACCCTTGTGCTTCCTTTCTATTAATAAGGCAAAATCAATTTTCTAGTCAATCCCCTGTGAGTCTCCTTTGATGAAATCCACTAATCAATCAAAAAGAAATGGGAGGCGGTATGGGAAAGCAGAAATCTCCATCTACCACAACCTCAACCAATACTCTCAGTTTCACAGTCTGTTCCATGGCCCCCTGCACCTTCCCCCTCTCGTTTCTGCAGGGCCAGTTCCTCTATGACATTCTGGAGCTCCCTCCACTTTCCCCTCCCAACGCGAAGCAGACACTTGGTAGTTGTTTCCACCAGCCATGATCGGACTGAACTGGATCTGCCTCCAGTCAAAACACTGTGAGATGAAGACAGAAAATTGGCTCCAGTTTCAAGCCGTGAGTTGCAGTCCCACAGGAGCCAAGCACAACATCAACGGAGCAGGCAGAATATTAAACAGGAGCCAGGGTTTCAGGGCCAGAGGGAACCGACAACTCTTTACACTGCAGAGCCCAGACACAAGGCAGGAACTTTCCAAAAGGCAACACATCACTGCCCTTTTCTCCAGTTCACACCCCCAACTCAGGCCTGCAGGGAGACTGGGAGCTTCTCTGCCCTGTTATGAACCCAGGGCCCCCCATGACTCACATGGTGGGGACCACATCCTCGGGGCTCAGTTTCTTCTCTTGGTCCTAAGTGGGGCTCAGGGCAGGGTCAAGAGCGAGTTCAAGGGAGAAGAGGGTCTGATGATAACTGCAAAAAGACCCAGGGCCCTAGATGAGAAGTGACAGCAGAGACCCCGACAGCAGGGGAGCCTCAATGCCTTGTTAACTGACAACCCCTTTAGGAGACCAAAAGCTCCACTATCTCACTTTGCGGTTTAAAGAACTGTCAGAAAGACTAATGTCAGGCTTGCTTTCTTAAGATTGATTGTCTTTCAAATAGACGCCAAGGGTCTAATTCTTGCTTTCTTCTCCAAATTATACAGCTTGTAATGCATTTGGGAAACAGTGAATCTTCCATCATCTCATGGGAGACTATTATTACCCACATGTTACAACAAGGGTCCACTTCCAGGTAAAGGGAGGGAAAACTCCAGAGTAAGGGGAAATAGCTTCATTGAAGTGACAATGCCCTTCTGGCTAACTGAGCAGCTCTTGGCAACAACAACGTCTTTCACCCAGTCTTCTTTCTGAGGTCCCAAATGCTGTCCCAACCCCACTGAAGAATTAAGCAAGGCCTTCTGACAGACAGAAGTCCATATCAGTAGCTGGAATTAGACACCAGCTGGTTTAGGCAACTAACCACCTACTACCTTCTAAGATGCCCCAGAGCTCCTCCAAAGAGACAGCAGCAGGACTTACTAGGAACCCTTATTACGAGAGAGAGAGTAAAAAAAAGAGGTTCAATTAATTCTCTATAAACAAATGGTCAGACATGCCATTTATTTTACTCTTTGAGTCATCAACCAAGAAATTTAGCCTATATTGATTTAGCAAGCTCTTCTGTCTGTCAACCCACAAATTTAGCATCCAAGGAAGGTAACAAACCTCATGATAATTTATTCCCTGGAAGACACTCATGAAATGGCTCATTTCTTAACCTATTCTAAAGGACAATCATATCAGGAAATGGTATTGCCAGGAGTAAATGAATCATGACTTTTTATCAGATTCAGTAGCCCTCTCTTATTGACTGCAACAATATTTTCCAGCTTGCAATTTATACGCAATTTATGCTGAATTCTGGGAATAAGATTCAAGTTTTGCCTATATAGAACTTTTATTACATATTATCAAGAACAGGTTGACAAGTCCATGCCTAAGAAAGGAAAGCATTTTCAGTCCTCTAGCAGCAATTATCTTTGTATAATAGGACATTATATGGACCCTGTGCTCTAATAGTAGTCAGTTTGTTTATATTTTAATGACTTATTGTTGAAGTTGTTTCAGTGGCTAAGGATTTCAATGTTTATATTAGTTAGCATCATTTTCAGCACATTATGTTCTGTCAGTATGCAAGTGAACTTGTTCCTTGGCATAATCACTTTTTTTTTATCTTGGCTACTTTTTTCTTTATGATATTCCTAGTTTAGTAAGTTTTTCTTTTCTGAAATGGAAACTTACACACAAAATTCTCAGCCAGAGAGGCTAAGTTCTGTAAGTGATTTATGTAACTGAATAAAACATGAATGAGTTGGGATTATTTGGGAGCAGGGAGGAGACTGTGCAACTGTGTGTTCCTATGTAGAACATACGCCGGGATGTTAACAAATTAAGAAGGCTGTTTAGCATTCATGAAAAACCCGAGTGTGCAGTGTTAGGCACCTATGTTTCACATGATTCTTTATTTGTAGGACATGTACAGATCCAAACAGTCACTATTCCCTCAATGAGATTTACACTGTAATTCTGCTACTGGATTCAGAAGTTCAAGTCCACAAATTCATGTGCTGTTAATATTAAATATAGCCACAAAGATTTACATTTATGGCAAAATTTGTTTTATTTTTAACATCAGAGAAGAGTGGATTCAAAAGGGGGTGTGTGTTAAAGTGTGACTTGTCTATACATGAATTTTAAAAAGTAAAAAAAGCCCTAACCCTTTATCCTCAGGCTTCTGCATGTCTGTTTTGTCAGCCAAATGGATATGGTGGAATGGCACATCAAGCGTCTCCAGAAGGCTGAGGGCTAAAATGTCAAGCTTTTCCAACAGATGTTCCTAGTAAAGTTACCATGCACAATTTGGTTTTTCCAGATGAGTTGGGCTTGTTCTTTCCTCAGAACCATTATGATGCTAATAGGAGTGGCTGGCACACAGAACAGGATAGGCATAGATTCAGTGACACCTCGAATATAACAAGGGGGCTCCTGTCACTCTCTGTCCCTCCCCTCCCCATCTATGCTTGAAAACTAGGGGCCATTTTATTAAGAGCACTACAGCAGTTACAAGTCTCATTCAACAGATGTACTTTTAAGCAGAGAAGTAAAGGGCTAATATTTTTAATTCACCTCTGACACTGCCAGTCTTCAATGTTCTTCCCAGGTGGAACGAAGCCCCTGACCTCGCTGTTGTCCCTGACAAAATTTCAACAGCTCGTCCCGCTCTCGATGGTGGTGGCGGCGGTCCCGGCGGTAGAGGGTTCTGGGCCACCGGAACAACATCCGTCAATCCTTCTAGACCGACAGACGTCGTTTTCCTGCCAGCCCCTGCAGTGCACCTGTCTGCCCCGGGTAGCACATTTCTCAGCACCAGCACTGAGAGCCCAGAGGCTTTAGATCGGATCTTGGGGCTGGGAAAGCGGGTGCAGGGGCTGAGAGGAGCAAGTGGGTGCCTGGATGTCCGAGCCTGACACCAGCTTTTCCCAACCCAGACCCAAAAGGAGAGGCCGCTGGAGGACCCACCCCTTGCAGGGAGGCGGCAGCCACCGCGTTCCGGCTTCCGCACCGCCGCCCCGGGGGTCAGTGCCGCCGCCCGTGAGCCCCTCTCCGGAGTAGCCAACAGCGCCCGCCCGGCCGCCGGCCGCAGGAGAAAGTAAACAACACCCCAGGTGGCTGGGAACAAAGGGCAAGTTGTCTTTCTGCGGTGCCGGAGCTGTGTGCTTCTGCTACGGTAGAATAAGAGCTATTATTATTCTTTCTTTCTTTTTTTTTTTAAACCAAGTTTCCTTCTAAGGGAAATAAACACTAAAGGTAGGATTCCAAGGAAATGACTCACGGCGGTTGGCAGGGCTCTGGCGAGCCTGGCCCGGGCCCCGCGCTCTAGCCCGCAGCAGATGCCTGCCCGGCCCTGCCTCCCTCGCGGGTCAAACCTACTCCGAGCCCGCGGCTGCGGGAGCGCCCTTCGCACCGAGAGGACAGGGACGGTGAGGACGTGCCCCCCCCACCCCCCGGGCATCGGCTCTGTCTGCGCCACCCCTGGCCCCGGGGCCGCCTCTCCTCCAGTCTCTGTGGCACCAGCGGGCACTCGGGAAAGTTGCTAAGGTCGAGGAGGCGGGAGGGGAGGAAGGGAGGAGAGAGGCGGAGGCGTGGACCAGGAGGGCTGCAGCCTCAGCCCGCCAGGGAGGTGAGCTGAGGACAGAGGAGCCGCCGCCGCCCGCAGCGCGGCTCGGCTGCCGGGGAGGAGGGTGCGGGGGCGGAGGTGGCGGGGGACAGAAGGTGTCAGCTCCAGCAGCTATTCCTTTTTCTTGCAAACGCGCGCTCCTGACATCTACAGTTTCTCCCTCCCCGCCTGCCAAGCGTCGCGGCGTCCAGACCAGGCGGCGTCCCTAGCACCGACCCCGTCCCCTAGGATGAGGGACTACGCGGGGATCTGAGGTCCCACCAGAGCTGCTGACCCCACCCGCCACTTGAGTCGACTACGTCCGCACGGGCGGCAGCCAGGGCGGCTCTAAAGGCGGCGGCGATTCCCGCCGGGATACAAGAGCAGCGGCGCACGGCCAGCCCCGGGAAAAGCCCGCGCCGCCTCCTTCCCGGCCCCCACACCGCCCCCGGTCCCGCGCGCTGCCAGTCCACTCGGTGACCCCGGTGCGGGGCAGCGGCCGGGAGGGCGCGCGGGAGGCCGCGTGAGTGCCAGTCCGCGCTAGCATTCTTCCTGGGGGGCCGGCCTCCGCCTTCCACCCTCCCTGGCCCTCCCGCCCTGGAGGCCGGCTCCCAGCCCGGCTCTTACCGCGGGGTCAGCGGGGAAGCGGCGGCCGCAGCGCTCGAGCTGCTGCTTGTCCGCTCCGGGGTCGGCGCCAGCCGGGCCGCCGGTACACACGCGCGAGTCCCGGCCCGGCGACCCGATCGGCGGTGGCCGCTGGGGCGCGGTGGGCGAGGGTCCCAGTAGGTCCCGCCGCCGCGTCTGGGGCGCTGCGCCGCCGTAGCTGCAGACGGTTATGGTAATGAGCGGCTCTGTCTAGCGAGGAGCGTGCGAAACCCGTCAATCCTGTTTGCCATTTCCCCGTGGATTTCCGAGGAGAGGTTCTGCAGGATGCCCCCGGGGTGAGAGAGGGAACATGACAAGCACGCCCGCTCCCGCTCACTCCCTCCCTCTGCTCCCGCCGCCGCCGCCGCTTCTCAGGCAGCACACGGGGAGCCTTCCCCTCACCCCCACCCCAGCCCGCCCCCTGCCTCCTTCCCGCCCTCCCGCCTCCCTCTCCTCCCCTCCCCTCCCGGTGCCCGGGGACACGCGGGCCCAGCTCCAGCCCGCAGCCCAGACCCCACGCACTCTTGGGCTCCCGCCCTAGCCCTGGGGCTCGGCTCCAGCCTAGTAATGTGTTCACTCTGCAACCTTCTGAGATGTCTTCTTCTTTTTTAAAATTTGGTTTAGTTTTATTGTTGTTGAGAAGGATGTGTGTGTGTATGTGTGTGTGAGATAAAAAAAAAAAAAAAAAAAAAAAAATCTGTGCCTTTCCCAACCTTTGCAATAGACTTTCTTCTCTTTTGCCACAGCAAGCGGAGATGAGAAACAGATGTCTTTGCAGGACCAAGCAGTTACTCTCCCCTCCGCGCCCGCCCCCGCCCGTTCCTCTCCTGAGCTACATATGTACAAAAAAGCAACCTTGGTCCTGCTGCAACTTGAATTGGCAACTCTTTCGGGGGGGAGGGGGGCGGGAGCTCCAGGGAAAACCTCCAGGAAATAAAAAGTAATAGAGGAGGTTGTCCTTTGTCAAGAGAAATGTAATTTAAGCCCCAGAATCACACTATTTTGCGAATAGTTGTTTTTCCCTATATTGGGTTCAATTTGTTTCCTTTTTGAAACATTAATTCATAACTTCTGTCTAGGGACCCCTCCATAGTCGAGATGGTTCATTTCAGGTGTAATGAACACAGAGGCATGGAAGGCATAGACCTAATAAAATCGGGGGAAGGCACCTGCACAAAAGTGTTACAAAAACTATAATGTTTGTTTACTGCTACTATGCCAGATGTGCTAAATATAACACTTCTTTAAAACAGTGATCCTCCGACTGTGAAAAACCAAACCTTTTGCTGCCCCTGGCACCCTAGGAATCAAGGAGATGCACAGCCTGAAAATCAGGGAGGAAAGGAACAAGATCAAGGATGAGGATTAGCATCTGCAAATTGAACTCTATCTAATTTGCATGTTTATTTCTTAGAATTGTAATTAAATTTGTGTAATAAATGTTTTCCATTTCACTTGTACACTTAAAATTTGGGTGACTACTTCATTTGCACACTTAAAATTTGGGTGACTGATGCAGTTAAGTGAATTTCTTTTTTTTTTTTAAAGCAAATGTAGTTTATTCAATAAAGCAGCAAACAAATATTAAACATAATTAGAACTAATCTGTTTTGAAGGTATTTTTTTTGAACTTTGTACATTAAAGACTCAGCGGCTTTAAGGGTATTAGGAAGCTGAGAGAATGCAATTATGCTAAAAGCAGACTAACCCATAGAATTTCAGGAGAATTATTTCAAATATTCCAAAAGACATTCCAGTGTTGTGTGTCTGAAATTGGGAATTGGGCATCCATTTTGGCTTTATTCTGAGTCACGTTAAACTGCATTGGCTTATGCATGTTGTAGGCCATTATGATGATAATTTAAGGATCACAACGATGCCATATTGTGCAATCAATGGAAGTTCTGTGCCCAGGTTAAGGGAAGAATATAATTTACATTTGATGGGGGAGGAGAGTAAGGAAGGGTATAAGGGCATTTAAAGCAGTACAAGTACTTAAAAATCTAAACAGTACCTAAAACTGGTTAGCCTTTAACTCAAATAAAGACTAAATGTGAGGGCTTGGAGGCATGGCTTATTATTGTTTTTATCTCCCTATATTAAAGTTTTATAGCATTTAAAGGACTATGGGGAAATCCCCACACAGAGCTGGCTGTGTCGAAATACATAAAACCAAAAGGAACAAATTAAGCATAAAATTGAGAAATAACATGAGTCTAAGTATTAGCATGGGTTGCATTGGCATTTTTGGAGCTTTGACTCTGACAAACAAGCCTTCTGGGAAATTGTCATTTTCCTTGGGTGGGAGTACTCTTGGCTTTAATGTTAAAGCAAAATGACATCACAACACAAGTATCAAATCACTGTACTTCACAGCACCCTTGTGGATCTAAGTATGAACTTTACCCTGTCCTGTTCATATACATTAGGGTAAAATGGTTTTCTGACAGCTTTTCCTGCCCTACTTTTAATTTCAAGCTTAATGTTTTCCGAAATTCAATGCTCAACTGTTGGCAACATGAACCTGTGTCTACAAGTAGAAAAGGCAGTCAAATAGCTGCCGAATGAGAAACATCATTTAAAAATTTAAAGTAAGTAGTGGTTATGGCACAAGAAAAAAAAACAAAACCTGTAAATCAATGAAATATTTGGAATAAGAGAATGTACTTTATAATGAGTTGTAATATTCAACCTGAGAACTATGATGTCATCATCTTGGGATATATGTGTGTATGTGTATGAAATTCTGAGATAGGAGTTTGATTATAAAACTTAAAATAACTCGAGTTGCAAATTCACTGAAGGCAGGAATTGTTTTTCTTCAGTTAACAAAGAAAGTGCCAGACGTAAAACTGCTGAAACCCATTTCACAAAAACTTTTAATCATTTGAAAGGGGAATTTCATGAGTAAAATTTTACTTATTCAGACTGGGGACATAATGCTTATTTGGATTAATGAAAAATATGAATTACTGGCTTTTTTTTTTTAAAGTGCAACTTCTTAACAGTAAAAAGAATAATGTATACTGAATCTCTCCAATCCTCTTCTCCTGTTCTTACATCCTCTCCGATTAGGTTTCATCCCATCATTCCATTGAAACCTCTGTTGTCAGTGTCACCAATGACCATCATGTTGTTAAATCCAAAGGTCATTTCTCAATTCTCATCTTACTTGAGCTATAAGCAGCATTCGACCCAGATGATTACTTCCTCCTCCTTGAAATGCTTATTGCCCTTTCTTCCAGGACAATACACCCACCTGGTTTGCTTTCTCCCTAAATGGTTGTTCCTTCTAAGTCTGCTTTGCTGGTTCTTCCTGGCTTCTATTACCTGTTAATGTTGGAGTACTTCATGATCAGTCCTTGGACTTTGTGTCTTCTCTATTGCCAACCCCTTGCTGATCTCATCCAGTCTCATAGCTTCAGTTACTATATATATTCCGATAACATCTAAATTTCTATCTCCAGCCCAGACTTCTTTCATAACCTCCATATTCCACTTGGGTGTCTCATAGGTACCACAATCTTTACAGATCCAAAACTGAACTCCTGATGATCCCTGCCCTCCCTGCAACCTGTACCACCTTTAATGTTCTCCATCCCATCTCCACCGCAGTTAATAAACCACACTGTTTTTCTGGTTGCTCTAACAAACAGAGGAACAAACTTGGAGTCATCCTTGACTCTTTTTCCTTCATAACTTGCACCTAATTCATCAGAACATCCTTAAGGCTTATCCAGAAACTGACCACTTGTTATCGTCCTTACTGCCACCAGCTTGGCCCAAGCCACCATGATCATCTCTTGCTTAGGTAATTGGAATAACCATCTAACTGGCTCCCGGCTTCTGCCTTTGGGCCCCTCTGCAGATCACTCTCAGCTCAACAGTCAATGATAGCAATTTTGGCTAAGAATCTTACTAAGGTTCCTCATTACACTCAAAGTACAAAGACATACAAAGGCTGAAAGTCTCCCTTTACTTCTCTAACTTCACTCTGCTTCCAGCCCCTGTAGCGACTCTGGCCCCCTGGCTATTGTTCTAATATGTCAGGCTTGTGTTTACCTCAAGACATTTGCATTGGTTATTCCCTCTGCTTAGAATGCCTTTCCCCCAGATAACTGCACAGATCAATGCCCTACTTTTTCCTAGTTTTTGCTCAAAGATCACCTTCTTAACCAAGCCTGATTACTCTGTTTGAAATTCTAACATTTCACCCCTCTGTTCTCTTTTATTTTTATCCAGAAGATTTATCATCTTGTAAGAAGCTCTGTAATTTCTGCATTTATTTTATTTATCACTTGTCTCCTCCTAATAGAAACTAAGGCCCACAAAGACAGGGATTTTTTGCCTTCTTATTTTCAGCACCTACCAGTACTTGTTATACTGAAAGTACTCAATAAATATTTCTTGACTGATTGAACCACTGACTGAGAATTACTTTCACTTATGTGCAGAAACCCAAACAAGACTGAATTAGAGCCGTTCCAGTCTTGTGTATAGAATGGTGAGGCACGTGGTTTTATCACCAACTCATTTATCTGTTCTTGAGTTCCCTGATCCTGTGTTCTTCTCTGCCCTGCAGCATTCCAGAACCTGAAGACATTCCCCAGATCCCCAGGCATCCAGTAGTTTCATGGGCCCTGGCCTGCCTGAGACTCCCTGATACACTATGTTTTTTTCCTTGCAATTTTACTGAGATATAGTCACATATCATACAATCATCCAAAGTGTATAGTCAGTTCACAGTATTGTCAAATAATTGTGCTTTCATCACCACAATTTTTTGAACATTTTCATTTCTCCAAAAAAAAAATTAAAAAGAATAAAAATAAAAGTAAAAAATAACACCCCAAACAATCTATCCCTTCCATCCCCCTATTATTATTTGCCCCATTTTTCTACTCATCTGTCCATACACTGGATATGGGGAATGTGAGCCACAAGGTTTTCTACAATCACACGGTCATATGCTCGCCTTCAAGAATCAAGGATACTGGATTGAGTTCAAGAGTTTCAGATATTTCCTTCTAGCTATTCTAATACACTAAAAGCTTAAAAGGGATATCTGTATAATGCATAAGAATAACTTCCAGAACGACCTCTTGACTCCAATTGAAAGCTCTCAGCTCCTGAAACTTTATTTTGTTTCATTTCTCTTTCCCCTTTTTGTCAAAAGGCTTTCTCAATCCCAGGATGCCGGGTCCAGACTCATCTCTGGAAGTCATGTCCCATGTAGGCGGGGAGGGTAGTGAGTCCACCTGCCAAGTAGGCTTAAAGAGAGAGGCCACATCTGAGCAACGAAAGAGTTTCTCTGGGGGTGACTCTTAGGCACAATTATAAGTTGGATTAGCCTCTCCTTTGCAGTAACAGTTTCATAAGGGCAAGCCCCAAGATCGAGGGCTCAGCCTACTAAATTGGTAGTCTCCAATGTTTGCGAGACTATAAGAAATTTCCCATGTGGCTAAATTTAATATTTCAACATTTTCCCCCAGTCCCTCAGGGGGGTTTTTCAAATACTTTTTACCTGATACACTGTTTTACCCAAGTGGTTGCTGGTGCTGTTGACCAACTATCCTTTCCACAACACAGATTTTCACTCATTGCCAAGATGCTTGTCCTAAGCTATAGTCTTAGACAAAATGGCAAAGTATGTAAAGTTGCCTTCCACGACCCTGTAGTGTCAGTTTTTGGCAAAGGTACCCTTTCAGGAGTCAGGAACTCCTCCAGTGTCTTTCTCATTCTTCTTCAAAACTCACTCAGAAACATTTCCACATTTAAGTGCATTTTAGATGCTAGCATTGAGCTAGGCACTGCAGGTATAGTAGAGGTAAATAAGCCACTGTTCTAGACTTAAGGAGTTGTCAATATAGTGAGTAGCATAAGACAAGCTTAGAAGGAATGGCAATATGTAATAACTCAGGGCATAGTAGATGCAAAGAGAGTTCAATGGAGGACCAGATCACATCCAGCTGGGACAACCAGAAAGACCTACCTAAGAAAGTAAAATCTGAAGTTGACCTTGAAGGATAGGTGCGGTCGGGGTTACTGCTTCTAGGGGGAGTGGCGGCCGGTAGCCGAGCCCTCAGCTCTCGGGGCTGCTTAAAGGTTACCGGCGGCGGGGGCTCTTTCCCGGAGGCGAGGGCGAGGCGGAGGACGTTGGCCAGAGTCCTCGGCGAGAGGCGTGCAAGGAGGGCGGCGATAAGGACAAAAACACTCTTCATCCAGTAGGGGTATGCGCCAAAGAGATTTATTCAGGGGTGATTACAGGTTATATAGGTTGGTAAGAGGGGCAGGGCTGGAAAGGAGGTGAAGTAGCCTAAAATGGCAATATTGAAGGGAGAGGGGCTAGGATTGGTTCTGAGAGGACGCAGGAGCCGCTGCAGCGGGCGGGGGTTGTTCTGGCCACGGTGCATGCGCACTGGCGGTGGCAGGAGTGGCCTTGGCACCAGGGAGCGAGTGGGTAAGATAAGGAAGTGGGGAAAGGGCAGTTGGGAGAAAGGCGGTTTCCTCCGGCAAGCCTCCCCTGCCAGTGGCATTTTGGGTGAGGAAAAGGGAGCTGCCTTGACCTCGCTCCCCAGGCTCGGGGGGGCTGCAGAGGGCACTCACGCCCGTACCTACTACCCTCCCCAGGGGGGTGATATCAAGTCCCCTGGCCCAGGCCTGGTAAGTCGAGGCACAAGCTCAGACACCCGCAATTCCCCTTTCTTTTCTAATTAGAGGAAGAGGCTTTACCGGAGAGTCCCGCTAAGGGTGAGGGAAGGGGGAGGTCAGGGAAGGGAAAAAGGGGTTGACGGTGGCTTAGCGAGGCTGGAGCTCAGTGTTGGTGTGGTGCCCGGGCGCTTGACAATGGCTCCGCTGCAGCGGGCTGGGAGAAGGTGAGGGGTTTAAAGTTCAGGGGTTTAAAGTTCATGGGTTTAAAGTTCAAGGGTTTAAAGTTCATGGGTTTAAAGTTTAGGGGTTCAGAGAAGCTGGAACTCGAGGTGAGAGCGATGTTCAGGTGATTGAGAAGGGCCTCGCGGTCGGCGGGTTGACCGGTGGCGTTGAGGTCGCGGAGGGTTGGCTGTCATCTTGAAGTGGGGGGCGTCAGAGGTGGCGAGTCGCTGATACTGGATTTGCACGAACGAGGAAAAAATGGCATCTGTTTGTTTTCTTACAAGCTGGACAATTTTGCGTATGATGCAGGGTCCTAAGATGAGAGCTAGAATAATTATTAATAGGGGGCCAAGAAAAGGAAGGATGTATGGGAGGATGGGAGTGAAAAAACTGGACCAATAATTGGTGGCTTCACGATCTCTTTTACGCTTTTCCAGTCCCTCTCGGACCCTTTTCAGGCTGTCCTCGACGAGACCTGTGGAATTGGCATAAACACAGCACTCTTCTCCTAGGGCGGCGCAGAGGCCTCCTTCTTTGAGGAGGAGAAGGTCAAGACCTCGGCGGTTTTGGAGCACGACCTCAGAGAGGGAATTGACAGAATTTTTTAGATGGTAAATAGCGTTTTGTAGGTGGCGAATGTCCTCATCAACAGCCGCCCTGAGGTGAGTTAGGGCAGAGCCTTGACTGGCTAACGCAGCGATTTCGGTGCCAGCGCCGGCAAGACCTAGGAGGGAGGCAATTGTAAGGACGGTGATGGGCTCTCGCTTTTGCAGAAGGGCAGGAGCTGCAGTTTTTTCCAGACGGAGGAAGAAGTCTTCTTCGCTGTGGTATAAAACCCTAGGGATAAGGACAATTAGGAGGCAAGTTTCTTTATATTCACTGATGATATTCGTGCTGAGACAGGGGGTAAGTCCTGTAGAGGAGCAGAGCCATTGGGAGGAGTTATGAGGAATGAGAAATTTTGCCGAGCTGCTGGGAGATGAGTAGCTGGCACAGGCAGTGAGGTCGGGAGAGTTACTGGAGCGAGGACGGACGCACTTTCCCGTATAGGAGACTGAATGAAAGGTTAGGGGGACGGCAGAGGTATTCCAACTGCATTCCGAGGGGCTGTCTTCTGTGCTTTCTGAAAAGGAGAGGTTGGAGGCAACGGGCTCGTACAGTGAGGAAGAGGTGGAGAGGCAGAGCCAGCAGGAGGAGGTAAAATTGGGGTTGGAGGAGTTTACTGAGGCAAAGGCGGCTTGGATGAGGCTGAGGAGGGGAGAGGAATAACGAGAGGGGGGCAGAAAAGGTTGGGGTGGTGGGGTTGGCGATGCGCTGTTTGTAGCTGAGGTGCGGCTGGTTGGAGCTGAGGTGCGGCTGGAGAGCTGTGGAAAAAGGGGGTTAATGACTTTATTGGGACCTATGCTAGAGGGTGTTTTTAATGCAGTATTTTGGCCTGGTTGGTTTACAGCCTCCTTTTTTATTAGAATAAGTGATCCTCGGTCGGTTCCTTTTTCATAGATTCTGAAGCCTCAAGTTTGACCGAGTAACCAGGAGGGATTAGTGGGGAGCTGCACTGTAAGATTAAGATGTGTGCAGGATTTTTTGCTTTCTTGGCCGAGCCAGTTAACAGTAGGGAGTTTGCACCCTGTAGGGGCCCACTTTAAGGTAAGGTAATGATTAGGAACAGGAGGCTTCCAATTAGTGGCTAATGTTTTACACCCCCAGTATGCACAGTAGTACTCGTTGGGGGAATTACAGTACGATTTTTCAGGATTTGAGGATGGGCACATGTAATATTGGGCCTGGGGATCACTTACCTTTTGAGCGCAGGTTTCTTCGACTCTGGAGACAAAGGTGGCGAAAGGCTTACTCGGCTCCTGGAAGAGCTTGGTAAATTTGTTAGGTCGACGGGCAGAGCAATTGGCAAACGCGCGTAAGGCGATGCCTCTGAGGACAGTCCAGAAGGCAGCAGGGGCATTAATATAAGTAGACGCATTTAGAAACGCTCCAGTGCCCAAATAGGCTTCGGGGGGATGATAGACTCCAATGGCTGCATCTTGCTCACTTTGCTTAGCTGCTTCTGCCTGGAAGTGAGCACGCCAGTCAACAAACTGACCGGGGTTAAAAATTGAACGGGCAAGCGAGGCCCAGTCTTGGGGGATGCAATAGTTCATGGCAAGATCCTGTAGTATTTGGGAAGCATATGGGCTACCTAACCCGTCCTTCTTGACGGCCTTGCGAAGCTGCTTGATAGTATCTAAGTCAATGGGATACCAGTCATGCGGCCTCTGTGGGGTGGGGGCAAGGTTAAGAGGAAAACAGCGAAAAGCACGAGAGAAAGGAGGACACGCTTGCAGAGGACTTGGCGCGGGAGTGGGGGTAGGGGGAGCGTTGCCCCAAGGGTTGCCTTGAGGTGCAGAAGGCAGCCAGGGGTTGTTAGTCTGCAGGGTGGGAGGAGCGGCGGCAGCTGCCGGTAGCGGCTCCGAAGGGGAGCTCGCCGGAGGGAGAGGCGGGAGTGGGAGGCCCCAAGCGTCGCAAGATGGCGGCGCGGTAGGCGTGGCTAAGACACAAGATGGTGGATCAGCCCCGCCCTGTGAAAGGGTGGGGCCCAAGGCATAAGATGGTGGACTAGCTCCGCCCTGTGGAAGGGCGGGGTAAAGCATATGCGGTTTCCGGCCCAACTTAGGGCTGATGTCATCGCCGGAGCATTTCCTCCCTTCGATGGAAGAAGAAGGAGGAAGTTCGCCATCTTGGCGTGGCGCAGTGTTATTTTGCTTTTTGGGAGTCACCTCGAGCGCGTTGTTAATCTGCTCGACTAAGGACTCCGTGTCCGAGTCATGATTTGAATTAGTATCGCTATCTGAGTCTGTTGGCTGGGTTGATAGGGCCTCTTTGGATTTAACGGGGCCTCTATCAGGGGGGAGGGAGCCTTGAAGGCAGGAGCGGATGGTTATCAAGGTGGGGAGCAAGCCGGGAGGGAAACGCTTGCTCTCATGTTCCATGGCGTTAGTGACTCGATCAATAAGGCGATCATAAGTAACAGGGTCCCAAAGATGGCAAGTGGTGAGCCATGGGTTAAAGGGCAGCAGGAGATCCAAGTATATCTGCAGCTGCCGGACAGACACTTTACAGCGATGCGTGTCTAGGAGACCCGCTAGAGCACGAACTTGAGGTGCCTGACATGTAGATATACGATTACCCATAGCTGAGGGGAGAGGAGGGGGAGTTGTTCCCGAGCCGGGCCGGCCGGCTGGCAGGGAGGAGAAGGAGGAGTAGTTTATCGAGCAGAGAGAATGAGATAAACTGTGGCTGCAAGGCCGAAGGAGACGGCGAGAGCGGAAAGCAGTGCCCTTTGGCAACGAGAGCAGTCAGGGGGGGCGGTTGTAAAGAGGCACACGGCACCAAATGAGGAAATAAAGATACAAAGAACTACAGCAAAGTAATGGAGGGGAAGAGGGAGAGTGTTAGGAGGAACGGGGGTCATAGAAGTGCGCATACAAGAGGACGAAGAGAGCGTGGGGGAAGGGAGGAGTTCCTACTGGATGAAGAGAGCGTGGGGGAAGGGAGGAGCGGCTTCGGAGCAAGGAACCTCACACGGCTCCGGAAGCGGCGAGGGAGAGGCGGCCCTACCTTGCAGGCGAGGAAACGGGAAGCTGGAGGGGCGTCCGGGCGAGCGGGTGACCTGCCAAACTGTCGTGTGGAGACGTTCCTCACACGGGGCACCAGTTGCGGTCGGGGTTACTGCTTCTAGGGGGAGTGGCGGCCGGTAGCCGAGCCCTCAGCTCTCGGGGCTGCTTAAAGGTTACCGGCGGCGGGGGCTCTTTCCCGGAGGCGAGGGCGAGGCGGAGGACGTTGGCCAGAGTCCTCGGCGAGAGGCGTGCAAGGAGGGCGGCGATAAGGACAAAAACACTCTTCATCCAGTAGGGGTATGCGCCAAAGAGATTTATTCAGGGGTGATTACAGGTTATATAGGTTGGTAAGAGGGGCAGGGCTGGAAAGGAGGTGAAGTAGCCTAAAATGGCAATATTGAAGGGAGAGGGGCTAGGATTGGTTCTGAGAGGACGCAGGAGCCGCTGCAGCGGGCGGGGGTTGTTCTGGCCACGGTGCATGCGCACTGGCGGTGGCAGGAGTGGCCTTGGCACCAGGGAGCGAGTGGGTAAGATAAGGAAGTGGGGAAAGGGCAGTTGGGAGAAAGGCGGTTTCCTCCGGCAAGCCTCCCCTGCCAGTGGCATTTTGGGTGAGGAAAAGGGAGCTGCCTTGACCTCGCTCCCCAGGCTCGGGGGGGCTGCAGAGGGCACTCACGCCCGTACCTACTACCCTCCCCAGGGGGTGATATCAAGTCCCCTGGCCCAGGCCTGGTAAGTCGAGGCACAAGCTCAGACACCCGCAGATAGGTATGCTCTCAATGGGTGGAAATGGGGAATGGATGAAAAGTATCGCAAGTGGAAGAAACAATTTGAGGAAAGGCACGTAGGTTGGAAAGCAAAAGGCATCTTTAGAGGACAGTGGGTATTCCACTTTTGCTAGGGGGTAGGATATGTAAAAGTAGAAGGTAGATGAGGCCACGAGTTTTTTTTTTTTGTATTCATTTTATTGAGATATATTCACATATCACACAGTCATACAAAACAAATCGTACATTCAATTGTTCACCATACCATTACATAGTTGTGCATTCATCACCAAAATCAATCCCTGACACCTTCATTAGCACACACACAAAAATAACAGGAATAACAATTAAAGTGAAAAAGAGCAATTGAAGTAAAAAAGAACACTGGGTGCCTTTGTCTGTTTGTTTGTTTGTTTCCTTCCCCCATTTTTCTACTTATCCATCCATACACTAGTCAAAGGGGAGTGTGGTCCTTATGGCTTTCCCAATCCCATTGTCACCCCTCATAAGCTACATTTTCATACAATTTTTTTCGAGATTCATGGGTTCTGGGTTGTAGTTTGATAGTTTCAGGTATCTACCACCAGCTACCCCAATTCATTAGAACCTAAAAAGGGTTGTCTATATTGTGTGTAAGAGTGCCCACCAGAGTGACCTCTCGGCTCCTTTTGGAATCTCTCTGCCACTGAAGCTTATTTCATTTCCTTTCACATCCCCCTTTTGGTCAAGAAGATGTTCTCCATCCCACGATGTCAGCTCCACATTCCTCCCTGGGAGTCATATTCCACATTGCCAGGGAAATTCACTCCCCTGGGTGTCTGATCCCACGTAGGGGGGGAGGGCAATGATTTCACCTTTCAAGTTGGCTTAGCTAGAGAGAGAGGGGCCACGAGTTTTTGTTTTTAATTTGATAAACCATGGAGAAAATTTAAAGTTTTTGGACTGGCGAATGACATGATCAAAGCCAAGCTTTAGGAAGAGTATCATAAGCGGACAGTGGGGGTAGGAACTGGGTGGGGAACTCATTCAGCAATCTGGGTGAGGAGAATGCAGGTCTGCCTGAGGGTGAATGCAAAGAAGGAGAAGAGTGTGAGGTAATACAGGGTTGGAATTTATAGGATGTGATCACTCATTGGTTGTGGGGAAGGGAAGAGTGAAAGATGACTGAGTTTTCTACTTGAGTTACTATGCGGCTGAGTAAACACACAACAAATGAGAAGAGGAGCAGATTGGAAGGGAATATAATGTGTTGGTTCTGTGTATGTTCAGTATGTGGTGTTCATGGAACAGACAAATGGAGACACATTCTAGTCTAGCTGGGGATAGAATCTGAGAGCAAATTATAAAAATTTAGGAGAATTTCATTTTGGGCTTCATGTGTGAACTTTTCCAGAGATATTTATATTTAATGGTGTACATTTGGCTTAAGTTAAGAAAAAAAAAAGATTTGGATGGTAGATGGTACTCTCCTAACAGTCCTGTGACCACAGCATGGAAGGGTTATGTGTTCTGCTTCTTCAGGTGACTGAATTTACTTATTTACTATCATAGGTGAAAAATGATATTTCCTATTTAATCAGATAATCCTGAATAATTGTGGAAAAGATGCAAATCATTGATAATGATCTTGGAGTGTCATCCCTTTTAGGAATGTTTTTATTCTAATAGGAGTCTCCTAAATGCCACATAAACTTTAATCAAAAGAATGAATAATTAATGACACTATGTCAGGTGTAGTACAAGCCAATAAGTATCATTTCTGGATGGATGTGTTTTTGGAGTCCCTCAAACCACAAATGGTCCTTGCTCAGAGTACTGTTTTGGGGATCTACGTTAGAGACTAGGTAGGAGTGAACTGCAGTAAACACGCCCAATATTGCAAGAAGATGTTCTTGTAACATATTTGATATTTTTTCAATTAAAAAATTCCCCTGAAATACTTTTTTATGCTGTTAATTCTGTATTAGCTAAAAGAGTATAGTAACCAGATGCACATCAACTCCAACTTGCATCTAAAGTGTTCAGGGAAGAGCTGGGTCATAAACACAACTTCATAACCACTAGGATGGCTGTTTTTTTTTTTTAAAAGAGAAAAATAACAGAGGTTTGTAAGGAATGTATAGAAATTGGAACCCTCATGCATTGCTGGTGGGAAAGTAAAATGATGCAGCCACTGTGAAAACAGCTTGGCAGTTCTCCAAAAGGTCAAATGTAGAATTAGCATATGACCAGGCAATCCCACTTCTAGGTAGATACCCAAAGAAATTGAAAGCAGGACTCTTTGTTTGTATTTGCACACTGATGTTCATAGCAGCTTTATTCACAATTGCCAAAAGGTAGACGCAACCCAAGAGTAGGGTAAAACTAACCTGTCTCACGACGGTCTAATCCCAGCTCACGTTGAAGGGATAAACAAAGCGTGGTATATACACTCAGTGGAATATTATTTAGCCATAAAAGGTATGAAATTCTGATATAAGGATGAACCTTGAAGACATCATGTTGAGTAAAATAAGCCAGACCCAAAAGGACAGAAATGTAATATCTAGAATGAGCAAATTCTTAGCAATAGAAAGTAATTTAGAGGTTGCCAGGGACTGAGAAGAGGAGGGAAGGGGAGTTGTTGCTTAATGGTACAGAGTTTCTTGTTGGGGTGATGAAAATTTTTGGTAATGAATGGTGCTGATGTTTGAACAAATGAAATGCAATTAATGCTACTGAATTGTACACTTAAAAATGCTTAAAATGGAAATTTTGTGTTAAATGTATGCTGCCATAATAAAATAAAATTTAAAAAGCCTTGTGGGACTTTTAGAGTTTAGATCCATGGATAACTCTAAAGAAATAAAAAAGTTGTGTCCTAAGTTAGGCATAAAGATTGGGTGGGACCTGGATAACCAGAGAGAAAAGAGGGCACACCCGATGAAGGTCAGAGGATATTTCATTAGTTGCACACGCAGGCAAGAGCACGGAATGCCCCAGGGATGAGGGCACTGGGAGAATCCCACCACCTCTATGGTTTAAAACACTGATATTTGGAAAGATAGCCATGCCAATTTCAGAAGCACAGAAGGTAGAAGAAGGAGTTATTTGAGCAAAAGAAGGTGAAACTTCGGGTGTGTGTTTATGTGATTGGGGGGTGGGGCAGTTTTAAATTTTTTCCATAATGAACTGAGATGATAAATAAATAAGATAAATGGTGATATGAGTACTTTCTGGGAATATTTCCTTTTCTTCTTCCAAGGAAAATTTTTTTTTCCGTATTCCTTTCCTTCTCTTAGGAGGAAGGCACTAACAGGTTTTTTTGTTTGTTTATTTGAGCAAGAAACTAAACCAGAGTCCACACTGTGCCATAGCACTAGTTCAGAAGTATAAATTACCCAAAAAAGAGGTATAATGTCTCATCTAAAATCTGAAGCCTGATTTTGATGAGGCCAGGGGGAGGCCAAGCAGGGTTGCATGAGGGTATGCCGCGCAAGACAGTGGAGTGTCATGCTGCTAATCTTAAACCCAAATATAAATCTCAAGAGTAAGCTTCCAAAAAAAAAGTTTTGTCAAGCCATTAGAAAAAGACATAAGCCAAGGGGGATGAGACCCCAAAGAGGGGCAGTCTGTGGCAAAACTGTAGCTGCTCCTAATTTGATTTCAAGACCCCTTTCTTTTTTTTGCTTCATCTGTCCATTAGTATAAAGTAAGTAGGCTAAACATTTCATGAGTCTTGATAGCAGAACAGCAGGATATATTTATGAAACCAACCCTATCACTTCAATCAAGAAGCATGTGTTAAGAGACTAATAATTGCATTGGCACATAGAGAATGAATCCAATCTTTTCTTTCAGGAGCTGGAGGATTTGTAGATATGGCATCAATTTAATGGGCTCACCCTTCACCTTATACATTATGTAATTTCCAGAAGCCTTTTCATCTAAATTTATTGTACAGTGGTTCTAATTTTTGTTTTTAGCATTTTTAAATAGAATAAAGCCTCAAAGAAGTGTTTTGGTAGCTGATAAGGGCAAGAACGTATTCTGATTAAGTAATAATTTGAGCTATATAAAAAGCCATAGAGATTTGTGCAATCCTAATTATATTTATTAAATATCATAAAATTTGTTTGATTATGTATGTTCTCTCTTTACTAAAATAATTAACACCATATTTAAGTGAAATTTGTGTACTTTTCACAAGCATGTTTGATTTTCACAGGTCAACCACTTCATAATAGAGAAATAGGATATGTAAATCAGTATTGTGAAGGCATAAAGCTCTAACTAGGATAAAAATATAAGGAAAACCTAGCATTTGCCAATCCTTTCCATCTGCAGGCATTAGCCTTTACTTGATTTATAGCCATTTGATATAATATACACAATACAAAATACAGTGAACTGACTACAACAATACCTAGTGTCAAGAGTAGGGAAATAGGAATCATGTTCTGGCAGGAATAATACCAGAAGAAAAATTAATTTTTGAGCATTTCATTTTGTATTCCTATTTTCTAAGTAGTATAAAATGTATAGGCATATCAAAGTTCAAAATAAAAACTGCTTATGCCATCAGGAGATGTATTTATTTTTGACAATGTAAAGGGAAAAGCATACAATTGGGGTGGGGAAAAAAAGAAAGAGAGACTTGCAGCAGACATCACCTGAGTGGGAAATTACACATCCTGCACACACACACGCTCTGCACACACATGCATAGAATTCATCTCTGACAATTTAATTGTTTAATGGTAGGACTAACAAGGAATCCTTTCTAAAGTAATGGCATATAAAGGCTTCCGAGTGAAGTTAATATTCCTGCTGCATTTGATGGGTGTTTCCCATTTGTGCAGTTCTGCCCTAACAGACTCCTGGTGTTTTATGGGGGGAGGCAGGAGGGGCGGTGGTGTCTGTATTCAATAGCAGAATCTGGAGAACGCCTTAGCCTGTGACCTTAGCCATTAAAGCAATAAATCTGAAGCCACCATTGGCACCAGAGCAATTGCTCGTATCGGTTGTAATGTCTTGGCTTACAGTCCTGGGGTCTGGTCTTCCTAGGACTGGAGGCTGGGGATTTTGAGTACAAAGTCCTTGCTTGCATAGTTGTCTGTTTTCTCTTTGAGTTCATTAGAACCAGGGTTTGGCAGCCATTTGTGCTGAGGTTGCAGGACTTCAGTTTGACCAGTCTCCTAGATAATGAAATGCATGATGTCACAGATGCTATCTTTTGAATTTCCACCAAGCAGCGCAAGCTCTTCTCCTATTTCCTTATAGTTTTACCTTGTTCATTTCTGTGCTTTAATTGGATCCCTGCCTGTTCTAACAGTGTACATAACAATGTATACTCCTTGGAAGAATAACTATGTCTTAAAAAACAAGGTTTTCAAAGCAGACCCTAAAGTGTTCTCATTTTGAATTTTCTATCCTTAAGTCAATACATTTTATATTTGTTACTCTGGTTACTTGGCTCTGAAAAAAGATTTCATTGGCTGCATCAGAGAAACCCAGCCGAGGTGGTGGAGATAGAGCTTGACCACGATAGAGAAGTTCCTTTGCTCTGGAGCAGTTTCCTTTGGTTGAACTGCTCCCATCCTGCGTCTGTTCCTCTCACCGAAGCGATAGCTGTGTCTTCCAGTCTAGGAAAAGACTTACTAGGCAGAGTTTAAAAAGACAGTCTATTTTTAACACAAGCTTTACATCCCACAGTTCTGGTTCTTACTTCTATTATCATTACTTATTCATAGACTTTTATTCCCAAATATCATCACCCCTTACAGTAATAGGATCAGCAAAGCAACCACTTACACACAGAAATCCAAGTCCTGCACAGAAATGTTCTCCCCACTCTCTTGCCAGCTCTCTCTTCTCTCTGACTACCTAGACAATAAGTAGCTCTTATCAGCCACTAAGAAGTTCTGCTGCTTCAGAAATGCTGGTGGAAAGAAGGGTTTGGCAGCAGGGAATGGTATGAAGGTACCGGCAGTCTAAGAGAACAGACCAGAGTTAATAGTATCTGAGAACAAATAAGGTAGAAAGAAGGGAGTGGAAAAGAGATGGGAAGAGGGAAGAGAACTAAGGGCAAGAATATATCATATGCATTCCCTAACTCGGTTTCAGCAGAGAACAACTCATCTAAAACAATTCCCATTAAATTTACAGGGACCCTAAAGTGGAGTTCCTTGATTACTCCCTGCATAACAACAGCTATATTTTATTGAGGAACAACTAGGTGCCAGATGCTTTCTGTGTGTTATCAGATTTCCACAACTTTTTTCCCATAACTTTTAATAATAGATTTGATTATCTCTCTCTTACAGATAAGGAAACTAAGGCTTGTAAAGGTTATGCCAGGTTTCTAAAGTTGGATGCCTCAATGCAGTGGAGTCAGAACTTAAACCTAGGTCTTATCCAAAAACTGTGCTCATAACCACTACAATTTTTTGTACTGACTATCACTGTGTTATACTGCTTTCTATTTTATTCAGTCATTTGTCTCTCCATTCATGTATTTATTTACTTGAACACTATCTTGTTCCAGAAATGATTTAAGATGGTGTAAATGCCTTGGAGGTATAAATATATCCAAGCAACTTGTGCATGGTTAGTACACTTTACAAATTTGTTGACTGAATGAGCTGTAGAACATCAATCATCAAGAGTTCAGAATTCTTTCATTGTGGAATCTCTTTCTTTTTATCTTTAAAAGTGGGCCAGTCAGAAACCCATTTGTACAGGATGGTTTGAATACAGGGAAAAGAGACTGGACTAGCTAATCTCTCAAAATCTCTATTAGCTATATGTTTCTGCAAAGCACTAGATTACCAGGCTTTATGAGAATTATTTTCTCTTTAACAGTTAGTTGCAGAAAGGTAAAAGATGAATTGTTAGGGGAAAAAGAGTGGAGTAGCCTGAAAAACACTGCCTCGGCCATGTGAGCATGGTCAACATCAACAGTGACAAGTCACACTGAAAGCATGTATCCTTGATGTGATGCAATGAAAATGGCACTTTATCTCTGTGGTCTTCCTTCCAAAAACCTATAACCCTAGAAAATAGCAGACAAATTCCAACAGAGGGCATCTTACAAAATACTTGACCACTACTACTCAAAACTGTCAAGGTCATCAAAAAGAAGGAAAGTCTGAGAGATTGTCATAGCCAGGAGGAGCTTAAGGAGACATGGCAACTCAATGTGATGTGATATCCTGGATGGGATCCTGGAAGAGAAAAAGGAGATTAGGTTAAAAGTAAGGAAATATGAATCAAGTATGAACTTCAGTAAAAATGTATCAATATTGGTTCATTAATTATAACAAATGTACCATACTAATATGAGATATTAATAATTGGGGACACTGGGTCCAGGATATATGGGAATTCTCTGTACTATCTTTGAAATGTTTCTTTAAATCTAAAACTGTTTAAAAAAAATAAAGGCTTTTAACAATTTTGACACACACCCAAGTGAATTGGCCAAGATTGCTAAGAGAATCCAGGACATGACTAGATGTAGAATATACGTCTGTCTTGAATGCCTCATCCAACAATCAAGATGAATAGCTTTTTCTTGAATCAATGCAATTTCGTTTCCCATTAATCTCCAGATTTTTATGGTTGACTTTTGAGTATCTGAAGATAGGCCAAGCTGCTGAGGACGGTGTTCACTCAGCTCCTGGCTGAAATATTATCTGGAGATAATGCTACTGACTGAATGAATGTTACTGCAACTACAATTATGGATCTTTCCTGGCTCTAGGATGCATACATTCCAGAGTTTGTACCTCCACCCCTGTCCATTATCAAGCTACCCCAAGATATTAGTCTAGTTCTTTTAATTTAATGCATTACTGAAGAATCCCACAAGAGTTCCTGAATCATTCCAGAAATTGATCAAATAAATAGCTCAATTCAAAACTCAAATCTCGTTTGGATTACTATTTACTGGGAACACTCAATGTCTTACTTTGAAACCAAAAGGATTCACAGATATTTTCATATCACATTACAGTTGTTGCAGCTATCTCGAAGTATCATTTATACTCGTCACTACTTTGAAATTATGGTAGTTATTGGATCTGCTACTGGGTCTCATTATTTAATGCATTAATAAAGAAGCACATGTACTACTACTGCATCAAAAATTTAAAAGGATTTTGATCACTATTTTAATATAATCAGTTTCATTTGAAATCCTACGGTGTTTTAAAAATACATTTAAAGAGAAGGAATCCAAAGGTTTCCCCAGATTGACAAAAAGGTTCCTAGCACAAAAAAGGTAAAGTCCCTTAAAGTCTAGGATCCTCATTTTTGTCACTGTTGCCTACCTCAAAGGAAAAAAACAAAGCTGAACAGAGCAATTCAGATAATACATGGGAAAATGGCTATAAATCACAAAGTCATATAAGTGTAAGGAAATACAATTATTATTTGCTATGTTTAGCCATTAGATAACACTGACTTTATACCAAGGTTTTAAGTGCAGTTCATTGCTAGGAATATTTTTCACCAAATAATTTAGACCATGCTTACATGAGCAAAATGAAGTGGAAAATTGAGTCAAATCTCTGGATAGTAATTCACACTAATAGATTCCTACATTTGCCTGCAACATCCAGATACTCAAAGAAAATGTATTTTTAACTTGAATTATCAGCATAACTATTTTCCCAATTCTCAACTCTATTTTGAGTCCATAGATTTAAGTGCCAGAATTGAAGCCTTCCTAATATAAAGAAGAATAGAACTTTTTCAGGCTTCTACTCCAAATGTGTGCATTCCAGTACCTCACGTACTCTAGAGTCATCTATGATTGTCTATGCACCCAGACACATACATGTCATCGATTAGACGTTTCTTCTGAGTCTGGTAAACGTTTTGAATTCCATTTGTATTTCTAGATTCCTAAACCATTTGAAATGCTGTGTAATATAAATGTGTGAAGACAGTGTTGTCTAGTTTAGAAAGTCAGTGGTTTGCCAGCAGGAAACATTTTAAATGGCAAGGCAGGTTTATAATGTGTAGATTCTAAGCAATCTATACACAACTATGTGTATTCATTGATCTCTTAAGAAAATTTACAAACCAAATGTAAACTGAAAGGACTTAAATTAGATAGGAAATCAAATAAGTAAAGCAACTGGAAAATCTTAGTGAGTCTGATCCCTTCCACCCCATAATATAAAAGTAAATGTATTCATTCAGTCTAAAGAAATTAGTAATAAAATTTTTTCTCTGCTCTCTCCCCCCACAACTTTTCAACTATATAAGTATACAAATGTAGCTATAAGGAGGAATTTAAGTCAATTAATGATATAACTATATTGGAAAGATATACTATAACTATATTTCCTCTCTGGACAATATTTGTAATGAAAAGAAAATCATCTGGGGAATAGACCATCACTTAAAAAAACACACTACACACACATTAAGTGTTCAATATATATTTGACATATGGAATAGAAAGGTAATACACTTGTCAAGCGCTAAGCCAGTGTAACCATGTATAACTTTAGCAGCTAAGTTATGTATCTTAAAGAATTTCCTCTATCAGAGGTTCTTAATTTTTATTCTCTAACAGCAGAGAAGAACGGGCACATCTCCCAGGGTTTCATCTAAAAATTTACTTGATTATTCCATTATCCTCCATAATGTAGGCATGTTTTTGAAGACAGAACAAACTTTAAATTAGTTACCCTTGGGTAAAATTGACTCTCTCCTGTAAAGATTGGTCATGATTACCCTCTGGTTTTGAATTCCCTCTGGCACACTGTGGTTTTGCTTAGGCACACAATTTGAGGAGTGTGTCCTTACTCTCCAAGGACTTTATGCTTGTGAGACTGTGTCCAAAGCAGGGCACTGTACCCTGGGGCTAGTCTTCAATTGAAACCACACATTCATGCATTGAAGGAATGTGTTTCAGCCAGACCTAGGTTCCAATTCAAACTTAAGAAAGAACTTCCCCTTTAATACTTTTTTCCATTTTTAAAATTAGATATCCATATACATAGTTTAAAAAGTCAAGGTTCTGTAAGTCTTATGATTAACACCAACATTCCCCTCCCCACCATTTCTCATCTCCAATGACTGTTACCCAGAAGCAACCACTTATGACGCATTTCTTTTGGTACTTAGCTTCATATTTCTAAACGACATTTCTATAATATTACTTCCTTGTAGTTTTTCATTTTGGTTATCATCTATTGACTTTCTAATATGTAAGATGAGGCTTTAGTTCTCTTACACCTCCTCTTATTCTTACCTCACTCCCGCCTCATTTTCCTAATTAGTCATATCATGATTTTTGGTTAGTTGAAAAGTCAATGTTTGGATTCTTGTGACTATGCAAGTAGTTTTCATGACGAGCCATGTAGTGAACTACAATTGCATTTCCTTTTCTGTAAAATGTTTTGTTTTATTCTGGTGTTAATAACAGTGAGATTTTTGTTTGCTTAGTTTTCATTGTAGCTACCATTAATTTACCTCCAAATTCAGTGCCAGAGTATAAATCTCCTTTCAAATATATTCAGATATGTTCTCTTTTATTTCCTCTTTCCTCTTTCTCTCTCTTCCTGTTCTCCCAGTCTTTCTGTTTCTCTTTTCAGGCATCCCTCCTGGAGCACATCCACATCCCTCCTCCAATCAGAGGGACACCGGTTGCTCCCTAAGCCTGTTGCACCCAGCTGTCATCCTGGGTCTTCCATTGTCATCATCCTGGGATTCACTTCACCTCTCTCCTGTGATGGATTCTGTAGCACTTGTTTCTTGGGATCCCATATTCTTCTTTCCTAATTTATTTCCTTTTGCTGGATAACATTTTTGAGTAGCTTCCAAAGACAGGGCACATAGGAGACAAATTTTCCAAGACCTTGTGGACCAGTTATCAATCTATTGCCCCTCAGCTCTATTGTCCTCCTTTTTAATCCTTTGCCAGCTGGAGCATTATTAGGCTGTCAATAGAGGGCCCTGGAAGAACACTGCAAGCCAAGGCAGAGAAAAAGTCTTCACTTCCGAGTTCTAGTGTGCCTTTTTGATTTCTTCTGTAGCACAGCTGCCCACAGGGGACTCAGTGGCACTTGCCCTCTAACATGTTTCTCTGCTCAGCTTCTAATGAGTTTCTCTGGTGCGCCATCAGGTGACTCCTTGTGAGCCAGCACCGGCTTGCTCCAGTGGGTGGTGTCCTCTCACTCTCCACTTCACAGCACCCCAGTGAGCCACATCACCCCAGGGAACTCCACCATCCCCTGGGCCTCGGTCACACCCTCTCCGAGAGGTATGTATCTCAGCCTTTGCAGCTCTTCCAATTTATTCCTTCCTTGGTCATGTTTATTGAGAAGTTTGATGCTATCCTGATTCCTGATCCATTGTATATGATATTTTAAAAATTCATTGGATGTCTCTAGGATCTTCTTATTTCTGAGGTTCTGAAATTTCATGATGTGTCTGGGTATGAGTATCATACTAGCATCATCTGGAAGCTCATATCCTTTCATTCTAGGACATTCTTTTGTATTATTTCTTTAATAGCATCCTGCCCATCATTTTCTCTATTCATTTTTTCTGGAATTCCTGTTACATGGAATAGGAATGGGCTTCTAATTTTACAAATTTTCTCTCTCATTTTCCATATTTTCTCTCTCATTTTCCATCTCTCTTTTTTTTTTGAGGGTGGGGGGGGATTAACACAATGATATCTCCCAGTCTTTCTTAGCTATTGCATATTTAATTTAAGAGTGAGGCACTAAAAAGCTGAATGGAAGCTTTTGTGGGAGTGGCGGAGGAAGGGCTGTGGTGTGGTGGCCGTCGCCACAGGGAAGCAGGACTGGATAGTGTCACAAGGATCTTCGGCAGACAGCATATGGAAGTCTTTTCCCGTGGGTTGGCCAGTTTTCCCAGAGAGGAATCCTCCGATCTTCTGCTTGGGAGGAACTGAGGGGAGGGGGTAGTCGAGACTCCCCATCATTCCCAAGTAGACTTTCGTTCTCAGCATAGTGTCCCCGCCCTTAGCTCTTCCTCGTGTCCAATGTCCTGTGTCCTGAGCCATTACGGTGCAGCTTCTTCAGAGTGTAAACCAGGCTTCTCCTGAGGTGGGGAAGAGTAGTTGCCATGCGGGGTGGAGGAGGGGATCTGGGGGTTCTAACACCTTTTTTTTTAAATTCAATTTTATTGAGATAAATTCACATAACATACAATCCTTCAAAGTGCACAATCAGTTGTTCATAGTATCATCATGTAGCTGTGCATTCATCACCACAATCGATCTTTGAACATTTTCATTACTCTAACTCCTTCTTACACAGACTTACCCTAGACCACCCTTTTAATCCTGCCTGAGCACTGCTTGGAGGTTTATGATACTTGCTTGCAATTTCTGAGTTTTCTGCAGTTCTGTGGAGTTGTCTGTCTTGCTGTGGGACTACCTTTCTTTGGCTCACTCTAGGCTTCAATTTCTGTTTTCTCTTATCTAGTGTCTAATTTAACACTCATCTATCTGCTCTAAATTCTAACATGCTACGCTGTCATCTCTTTCTTCCTTATTGTCCTTATGGATTCATGTCTTCTAGGAAATCTCTTTATTTTATATTAGTGAGATTCTGGAAGGAAGTGGAGGTAAACATATGTGTTCAATCTGTCACGTTTGATCAAAAGTCTCATTTGCTTCTCTTCTTAAAGTTTCATTCTAAGATACATGGGATGGGGGAAAATTTCTCCTGTTAGGCCTGTGGGATTGAGCTAGATGGAAACAGTACATTTTCAAAATGCAATGTCTGCTATTGGAAACAGAAAATTTGAATCAACATATCCTATATTTATGTAGACCTGTAAGGCTTCATGCATTACCATTTACAGTAAATTAGAATTTCACTGTTAATAGATAAAAAAAATAAAATGCCTGTTGTCAAAATTAAAACTAATCAATACATTTCATAATAAGTAGGAAACATGTTTCTTGATATGGATGGAATAAATAAAATATCCCAAATCTTGAAAGGTAATATTTGGAAATGGAAAGTTATGTCCCTGATCCATATGAATCAGTTTAAAATCAAAATTATTCATAGGAGAGAAAACTGGCTCATTAATTTATTTCTTCCTCAATATTCTCCATGTTTGGAGATTCCCTATCTATTGACACGTCTCTTAATTTTCAGAGAAAGAGAGGAGGGGTTATGTAGAGATGAGCAGAGGGCTGTAGTAGATAGCCACTCAGACCTTTTGGTTTACTCATTTAGTAAATTCATAAGGCCACTAGCAATATATGAAAATGCCGGCCTCTCCTCACTCTCACCAATAGTGTAAAATAATTTTAAATTCCTTAATTCTTTTTATTTAAACAAGAATATTTTTCTTTCCACATTTGTAACGGGTATAATAATTTTGAAAATATTAAGTTGATGTAGTTTTTAATTTCTCTTCAAGTGTGATTGCTCTGTGGTCTTTACTCATTGAATCAATATTCCATTGCTTTAGAGAAAGGCCAGATCCCAGTCAGTACAACAAAGTCATAACTCAGTTCTGATTGTCAGGTTTTGGTTTTTGAGTCCTGAATGAGAGAAAAAGTCTTGAAAGGCAGAGTTCATTGAGAGAGAAAATGTCAAAACTTCCCTTCACTTATCAAAATCAAAGCTTGGAGATCTGAACATAAATTTCTGCATAAGAGAACTTGGAATATGAGATAAAGCAATTCCTCCTGCCTAGGGAGGATATGGATGGCCCTTCAGCAGAAGGACGGGGTGGGAAGAAGGAGGAAGATTCAGGGGTGTGTGAGACTAGGGCGACAACACTACTAGGGCCCCGAGAAAGGACCCAGCAGTCATACTTCTCAGCCTCAGCTAAAGGTGGGGGTATGCATGTGGGATTGCAGAAACCCCGAGAATCTCCAGATGGGCTGAAGGAGACTCTAATATTTTCTGAGCTGGCACTTTGGGATTTGAAGGATAAAGATTGATCTCTTTCTGATGGAGGGTAAATAAGGCAAACCATCTGCAAATTACCATCTGCAGGTTTGTCTTCTGATCACAACCGCCTATAATCTTTAAAGCTCTTTTTATGGGCCCAGCACTGTGCTAAGCACTTCACATGGATTACCTTTTTACTTTTTCAAGATAGACTTATAAGAGATACTATTTAGCAGAGGGATAATGCAGTTTTAAAGAAGATAAATACCTTGCTCATGATGACATGTTAAGTGTTGGAGCCTGAACAGGAACCAAGAACTGGCCCTTAACCAAGCTCCTAATGCCTGTGCAATGCCTTCTCTTGCACCCCTCCTCTTCTCTCCTACCCTTGCTCTAAGCACCTAATGGCTTTCAGCTATTCTCATCTTCCCTTAACAAAAGAGCGTGAGTCTTATAACTAACCATTTAAAGTGGTTCAGAGATCGACTAATTGCAGTGTACTTGAAACTCATGCACTCCAAACTGTTACCCTCCACTGGTCACTTGATTTTTTAAAACTTTTATTGAAGTACAATTTATATATCATGAAATTTACCCATTTTATATATACAATTCAATGACTTTTAGTAAGTTTACTTGTACAATCATTCTTGCAATCCAGTTTCAGAATTTTCATTAACGCAGTGAATTCTGTCACAGCCACTTACAGTTAATCCTTAGTCCCACCCTCCGCCCTAGACATCCACTAATTTACTTTCTGTCTTTATAGATTTCCCTTTTAGTGATATTTTATATTAATGAAAGCACATGATACGTGCTCTTTTCTGACTGGCTTCTTTCAGGAAACATAATAGTTTTGAGATACTGTAGAATGTATCAGTTGATTCTTTTTTATTGCTAAATAGTGATCCATTACATGGATATACCACACTTTGCTAATTCATTCCCCACTTGATAGACATTTGGATTGTTTTCCATTTTTTGGCTATTATGAATAATGCTGCTATAAACATTTGTATGATAGTCTTTGTGTGGATATGTGTTTTCATTTCTTGTGGATAGATGTATAAGTATAGAGTTATTCGGTCATATGGTAAATTTATGGGGCATACGGTAAATTTTTAAGAGCAGTTACTTGCATTTTAAACCTCATTTCTGAATGTAAATTTCAAGTCTTTTCCCTCAATTAAAGAAATTTCAACCATCAGTAAGCACTTGAGTTGTTTATAACGTTGGAGGGATAGTAGGCTCTCACAGAAGAGAACTCTGATTCCTTTTTATAAGGGTGTTTTGGAGAGTGCCTGAGATCCTCCCAGAAGATGGGCAATGTGTTCTCTGTGCCAGAAAGTCTCTTTTTATTTTGGGAATATTGGCAAATGCTGCTAGAGTTCAAAACCTAGGAGTAGATATGGTTGAAGAAGACTTTTTATGTGAGGACTAGTGCTCTACAAGACATCTGCCAAGAAGTCTTCTCCCCCTAGACAAACTGGCAGTCCACAGGCTGAATTCAGCCTGCAGATATGTATTGTAGGCCTACACAAAGTTTTAAAATTTAAATTTGATTGTTTATAGGTTGGTCATGTATTCCCCATTTACCCACATCTCCTACTACCCCCTAATGATTTACATAAGGCTCATTCTAGTAGGTGGAGACAGACAATACACAAGTAAACAAACATACAAGATAATTTTAGATGGTGATTAGTGCTAAAGGACAAAAACAGGGTGATATGATTGGGTGTAAATGGAATGCTTACGGATTACTTTAGTAAGTGTGGTTAGGGGAGGTCTCTCTAAGGAAGTGCCTTTTGAGATGAGATCTCAGGGAAGAGAATCTAGTTATTTGAGCAGTCTGGAGAAGCATTCTCAACAGAAGGAAAATCTGTTGAAAAATTCCCAAGTTAGAAAAGAATCTGGCCTGTTCAAGGAACAGAAAGCAGACTAGGATGGCTGGAGCACAGTGTGGTGGGATGAGGATGAGGAGGATTTCAGAAACGATCTAAAAGGCATCCTAAGCTACTTTCTAACTCTACTTCTGGTTTTGACTTTATTTCAAAGAAGTGTGTCTACTACAGTACAAAGAAAAAAGTCAAGACAAAGCAGTGGACAGAATCAGACTCTGAGATGACCTATACACTGACACTAACAGACAGAGATTTGAAATAACTATGACTAATATGTTAAAGACTGTGGTAGAAAAGGTGAACAATATTCATGAACAGATGGGTTATCTCAGCGGAGAGACAGAAACTGTAAGAAAGTCAAGTGGAAATGCTAGGGGATTAAAAAAAAGAGTAGCAGATGAAGAGATGAAGAATGCTTTTGATAGATTTATCAGTAAACACAACACAGTGGAGGAAAGAAAGAGTGAACTTGAAGATATGTGAATAGAAATTCCCCTAACTGGAATACAAAGAGAGAAAAAAAGGCTTTTGTTTTGTTTGGTTTGATTTTAAAAAGGATTTTCTTAAAAGAGCATCTAAGAGCTGTGTGATAATATCAAATCATCTAACATATTTGCAATTGGATTCCCAATAATAGACTTTTACAGGAATATCACATAGAACTTTACACCCATAAGGGAATATCACAAACAGCTTTATGCCTATAAAATAAATAATTGAGATGAAATGGTCAAATTCCTTGAAAGACACAAACTATTAAAGCTTACTCACTATGAAATGTATAATCTTAATTATAATCTAACTATGAAAGAAATTAAATTTATAATTAAAAACCTTCCAATAAAGAAAACTTCAGACCCTGAAGATTTCACTAGTGAATTCTACCAAATATTTAGAAAGAAATAATATCATTTATATACCAACTCTTCCCAAAAATAGAAGAGAACACTCACCTATTTATTCTATGAGGCCACCATTACCCTGACACCAAAACCAGACAAAGATAGTACAAATATCATTACAAAGACCAATACCCCTTGTTCTGGTTTGCTAGAGCAGCCATCATGCAAAAATACCAGAAATGGATTGGTTTTTTTATTTATTAGGTTTACAATTCTAAGGCCATAAGAAGTGTCCAAACTAAGGTATCAACAAAAGGATGCCTTCACTGAAGAGTGGCTGATGGCGTCTGGAACACCTCTGTCAGCTGGGAAGGCACATGGATAGCATCTACTGGGCCTTTGCCCCTGGGTTGTGTTTCAAAATGGCTTTCTCTAAAGTGTCTCTGGGCATCTGTCTTAGCTTCTCTCTCTCAGCTCCTGTGCTTCCTTCTTTCTCCCAGGGCATTTCTCTTTAAGCATCTGGGGGTCCTATCTTAGCTTCTCTGGGGCAAACTCTGGGCTTCATCTCTTAGCTTAGCATCTCCAAACATCCTTCTGTCTGCATATCCAAGTGTCTCCAAGCTTCTGCATCTGTGTCAGCTCTTGTGCTCTCTTAAGTACTCCAGTGAACTAATCAAGACCCACTCGGAATGGGCGGGGTCCATACCTCCATGGAAATAAATTAATCAAAGTCCTCACCCACAGTTGGGTGAGTCACATCTCCATGAAAACACTCAATCAAAAGGTTCCACCCAATAAGATTGGGTTAAAATATCATGGGTCTTCTGGGGTCCATAACAGTTTCAAACTTACACATCCCTCATGAACATTGCCACAAAAATTCTTAATGAAGTATTTTTCAAATTAAATCCAAAAATTTATAAAAAGGTTAGTAGTCACAAAGAATATTTGAAAATCAATTAATGTAATTCAGTATGCCAACCAATTAAATTTTAAAAAACATGATCATCTCAATAGATGCAGGGTAAACATTTGATGAAATTCAATATACATTCATGATGAAAATTCTCAGCAAACTAGGATTAGTTGGAAACTTCCTCAACTTGATAAAGGGGATCTACAAAAACCCTAGAGTAACATCATACTTCCTGGTGAAAGACTGAAGAAAGACCGAATATTTTCTATGTAAGATAATGTTATATTTTCTATCTAAGATAAGGTTTAAGGCAAGGATCACCACACTCACTGCTCCTGTTCAACATAGTAATGGAGGTCTTACATAGTACAATAAGGCAATAAAATGAAATAAGTCATATAGATTTGAAAGGAAGAAATAAAACTCTCTATTCAGAGATGACTTAATTTTCTTTAAATTCCACCAAATCTACAGATAAGCTATAAGAATTAATAAGTGAGTATAGTAAGTTCAGAGGATACAAAGTCAATAGGCACAAATTAATCATATTTCTATAGCCTAGCAATAAACAATTAGAAATTTAATTTTTCAAGTACCATTTACAATAGTATCAAAACCACATGAAACACTGAGGTATAAATCTACCAAAATACATACAAGATCTGTGTGGTGTAAACTGCAAAACCCTAATGAAAGAAATTAAAGATTTAAATAAGTAGAGATATATACCATGTTCATAGATTGGAAGACTTGATTTTGTTACCATGTCAATCCTCCTCCAAACTGATGAATATACTCAATACAATTCCAATAAAATACACTACAGAATTTTCTTTTTTAGAAAGTGACAAACTGATTTGGAAATTATAGGATAGGCCAAGGAACTAGAATAACTAAAAAAATTTTGAAAAAGAAAAACAAATTTGGAGAATTCACACTTCCTGATTTTAAGACTTACTATCAAGTTACAGTAATCAAGAAAGTATGGTATTTGGTGAAATGGAAACATATCGATGAATGGAAAAAAATAGAGAGTACAAAAATTGACCACCTCTTATGATATTTGATGAAAGTACAAAGGTAATTCAGTGGAGAAAGGATAGTCTATTTAAGAAATGGTTCTGGAACAACTGGACATCCATATGCCAAAAAAAATGGTAAAGAACATTTGCTCTTCAAAAACACTGTTACAAAAATGAAAATACAGCCACAGACTGGAAGAAAACATTCCCAAAACACATATTTGCTAAAGGACTAGTAGCCAGATTACATCTAAGAACCCAATAATAAAGAAACAAATAATTCACTAAGAAAATGGGCAAAAGATTTGAACAGACACTATACCAAAGAAGATAAACAGATGGCAAGTAATCACAATATTTAATGCCCAACATTATTAGTCATTAGGAAAATGCAAATTAAAATCACAATGAGCTATCACTACACGATTCTTAGAATGGCTAAAAATTTAAAAACAGAACACAAACAACTTTTCAATACCAAGTGCTGACAAGGATGCGAAGGACAGGCCCCTTCATACCCTGCATAGTGGCAATGCAAAATGTTACAGCTACTTTGGAAAGTAGCTTGCAGATTCTTATAAAGTTAAACATGCGATATGACCTAGAAATCCCACTCCTAGGTATTTACCCAAGAGAAATGAAAACTTATGTTAACACAAAAAATTGTATGTGAATGTTTATAGCTATTTTATTTATACCCACTAAAACTTGGAAACAACCCAGATGTCCAATACTTGAAGAGCATATAAACAGACTGGTATGTCATATCATGGAACACTACTCAGCAATAGAAAAGAACAGACTACTGGTAAATCAACAACGTGGATGAATTGCAAATGCATTTTGCTAAGTGAAAGAAACCAGACTCAAAAGATTACATATTGTATAATTCCCTTTCTATGACATTAAGAAAAAAGACAAAACCACAGAAAAAAATTGGTGGTTATCAGAGGCAGGGGATGGGGAAAGTGTTGAATACAAAGGGGCAGGAGGAACTTTTTTGGGGTGTGGGGGCTGTTCTATATCTTCATCATAATGCATATCACACTAAAAGTGATAAATTGTATTGCATGTAAATTATACCTCAGTGAACCCCCCCAAAAAGCCTTGAGAGCTACTTTCAACTTCAGTATTTATAAAATAGTAATCCAAATATTCCAGGTAATCTTACAATATGGAGAAAGTATCTCTTTCTATTTGACTAATTATTAAATATTAAATACGAGAAAAGGAAGCTTAGAAACCTAGCTTGTATCGAAGCTAACAATTGTAGAGTATTCCTTTAGCAGAAATCTAAATAAAGTTTTTCTAGTCATATTTATAGGCATCCTTGTATATTTGTCTCCCTAACATAGCTGTTAAGAATATGAAATCTTCCCATTTTCCACTTCAACTATGAACATTTTTCATTTACATTTTCTGGTATATATGCAGCATCAATTCTGTTGCATCATTTTACACTTTTTGTTATTTCTGACTGCAGCACTTGCAAATCATGTTTAATTTTGTTTGCCCAGAATAACAATGGAATGCTAAATATATATGTATATATTCACATACTTCACATTCTTATAGTAACAGAAGAGGCTTAGTGCACTTCTGTCCTCTGAGGAAGCTTATGGTAAAACAGGAGAAACATTATGAATAATTAAAAATATGATATTTACTCCAGGAGAAAGATAAATCTTTGCAAAAATCTCTGTGGCAGAAGGCTTCACAATCAGGTACCACATCCTTATAAATAAACTGCTAGTCTTTTCAGGTGTCAGGGGATTTCACAGTTAGATATTAATGAGATAAAGATGCTCAACTTGATCATTAAGGGTAGGAAGAAGGATTGAGTTACTTCTTGTTCATTCTGATCATTCTTCATTGTTAACTAACAAGTAGGTACCAAATGCTGAGCTGTGCCAAAACTAGAGCTATAAAAGAAAGGCAGGTTTCTAGTCTAAAGAAGTTTATTCCAAGACATTCCATTTCAAATTATTCAGGTCTCAGGAAATTACATTTGTTTCCTCATAGAAGTCTGATATCTCTTATGTGATTGGTCATTTGGTTTAATCACATTTTACGTAGTATTACAGAAAAATCTCTATATTTTCTAGGTAAGGAATTCTGGTCAATTGGAGAAAGAAGTGGTAGTTAGTCAATCTGGCTCATCAGTGGGTGCAGTAATTGGCTGAGAGTCAATGGACTTGGGATTCAGCTCCACCTGTGACATTAACTAGCTGTGTGACTCTGGACAAATCACTTAACCTATCTGGGGCCTGAGTTTTTTTTTTTTCTCTTGATAGTAGCTCTTTATTCTCAGCCTTTCCATTTTAATTCCATAAAGAATATGTGTCTATCTTACTATATCCTTATAGCATGTCATCTAAGAACAAAGGCATTCCTTTAGGTATTCAAAGAAAGTTTCTCACAATCAGGAAATTCACCATGGTCTATAAATAGTAACTCACTTTATGCCTTATCCATATCTCTCCAATTGCCACAGTAATGTCTTTTTTTTTTAATTTTATTTTGAAATAAATTCAAAGTTATAGGAACAGTTGCAAAAACAATACAAACCCCATACACAGAACTCCAGCATATCCGGACCCCCCCCGATACCCCAATCCACCAACTTTAACATGCTGTCACATCACTATTTCTTTCCCTCCCTCCCTCCCTCCCTATCTATCATCCATCATCTATTGCTCTGTCTTCTGAACATATGAGAGCTAGCTGCACACATCCTTGAACAAACACTATAATTCACATACACAATTCCCATGAACAAGAACATTCTTTTATGCAATCCCATTAAGCACAGCTAAGAAGTACAAGAGATTCAACATTAATACAAAGCTTACATTCTATATTTCCTTTTTTTTTTTTCCCTTATGTCTCAACTGTGTCCCTTTGAGCCTCCTGTCCTCCATCCTCAGATCCCATCCAGGGTCATCCTTGGTGTTCAATTGTCATCTATTTAGACCATCTTTTTTTTTTTCCCCCCTCAATTGTGGAAATATATACACAGCCTAAATCTTCCCATTCCACCCCCTCCCTAGCCTTCCATTAGTGGGATTAATCACATTTAGAATGTTGTAATGCTTTCTCCTTCCCACCATTAGTTACTAGAAATTTCCCTTCACCTCAAATAGCAACCCTACCCTCATTTCTTAACTCCCCATTGCCCCTTCCCCCATTTCTCTTAACCCAAACTCTACTTTTCATCTCTATGGTCATATTCTCTGATACTTTCTTTGTGTTTACTGTGGGGCTTAAAATTAACCTCTTAAATCCGTAACAGTATTGTTTTTCTTTGATACCAACTTAACTTCAATAGGACACATAAACTATGTTCCTATACTCCTCCATTCCCCCACCTTTATATAGTCCTTGTCAAAAATTACATATTTTACATTGAGTTCAAAACCACTGATTTGTCATTAGAGTTTGTGTATTTTATATCATGTAGGAAGTAAATAGTGGAGTTACAATTCAAAAATTATTGACTTCTATTTGTATTCCATTGTGGTCAGAGAATGTGCTTTGAATATATTCAATTTTTTTTTTTTTTAATTTATTGAGGCTTGTTTTATGTCCCAGCATATGGTCCATTCTGGAGAAAGATCGGTGATCGCTAGAGAAAAATGAGTGTCCTGGTGATTTGGGATGTAAGGTTCTATATATGTCTGTTAAAATTCTCTATATCTCTTTCTCCTTTCTTTGTTTCTCTGTTGGTAGGGCTCCCTTCAGTATCTGAAGTAGGGCAGGTCTTTTATTGGCAAAGTCTCTCAGCATTTGTTTGTCTGTGAAAAATTTAAGCTCTCCCTCAAATTTGAAGGAGAGTTTTGCTGGATAAAGTATTCTTGGTTGGAAATTTTTCTCTCTCAGAATTTTAAATATGTCATGCCACTGCCTTCTCGCCTCCATGGTGGCCGCTGAGTAGTCACTACTTAGTCTTATGTTGTTTCCTTTGTATGTGGTGAATCGCTTTTCTCTTGCTGCTTTCAGAACTTGCTCCTTCTCTTCAGTATTTGACAGTCTGATCAGAATATGTCTTGGAGTGAGTTTATTTGGATTTATTCTATTTGGAGTTCGCTGGGCATTTATGCTTTGTGTATTGATATTGTGTAGAAGATCTGGGAAGTTTTCCCCAACAATTTCTTTGAATACTCTTTCTAGACCTTTACCCTTCTCTTCCCCTTCTGGGACACCAATGAGCCTTACATTTGGACGTTTTATTTTATTTACCATATCCTTGAGATCTGTTTCGATTTTTTTGATTTTTTTCTCCATTCTTTCTTTTGTTCTTTCATTTTCCGTTCTGTGGACTTCTAGGACACTGAGTCATTGTGCAACTTCCTCTAGATTTGTACTATGAGTATCCAGAGTCTTTTTAATTTGGCCAACTGTTTCTTTTATTTCCATAAGAGCTTCTATTTTTTTATTTACTCTTGCAATGTCTTCTTTATGCTCTTCTAGGGTCTTCTTTATGTCCCTTATATCCTGTGCCATGTTCTTCTTCATGTCCTTTATATCCTGTGCCATGCTCTCATTCTTTGATTGTAGTCCTTTGATTAATTGTGCCAACTACTGTGTTTCTTCTGATATTTTGATTTGGGTGTTTGGGATTGGGTTCTCCATATTGTCTGGTTTTATCATATGCATTAAGATTTTCTGTTGTTTTTGGCCTCTTGGCATTTGCTTTGCTTGATAGGGTTCTTTCAAGTTGTAAAAAAAAAATACCAATCTAATTTTTCAGAAATACAAGTTGGTGGCGTACACTTTCTCCAACTAACCAGCAGATGGCGTCTGCGAGTCACCTATACCCCTCAAGTCAGTTCTCCTCAACTTTGTCTTTGTGGTGTGTGGGGAAATGATTCTTGTGGTGTTCAGTGGGTGAACTCAATTTGGGTGTGTTGTTGGAGCTGTCCCCCCCGAATGTGGGTTGTGTGTCTGGGTGGTTACGGAGGCAGGGCAGCATTAATATTCAAACCTCCCAGGTGTTCCTGGAGATTCAAGGCTGTTGCAAGAGTCTAAGCCTTCATTTCAGTTTTGCCCCAGATTTTCTGTCGCTAACCCACAAACCACTGGCATTGACGCAGAGTCCCTGGGTTTTCCGAGTGGGCCCCCCTTCTCAGCTGTGATCTTCCAGTACCTCTGCTGAGGGAATGCTGTGCTACATCACAAGTGTGCACCATCCCTCAAGGGAAGCCCTGGGCCGCCGAGCCGTGCGGGGCGCTCTCAGCCTGATGCAAAGATGGCTGAATGGGGTGTCTCAAACCACCCCCCCCTTTTGCACAGTTCCTCCTTCCCAGCTCCAGGAGAACTGGCACGGCTCTGGGCTGTGGGCATGGCCCTGGGCAGAAGTGTCTCCAGCCCACTGGGGAGCCAGCTGCAAGCAGCAGGTTTTCTTTCTCCTTTTGGCTCTCCCCTCTGCTCCCCTGGCCCTGAGGGCATCTGCAGCGGGCTATCCTCCACACCAGATACTGAGAGGTTGTCTCAGCCCCCTCCTGCCGTGCTTCACTGTGCGGTTCCCACTGTCACAACTGCAGCCGCTCCTGGGTTTTTCCCTTTTTTTTTTTTTTCAAAGAAGCAGCCCATCTCCAAACGCCAACCCCCAGCTTCCCCACACTGCAGCACAGCCATGGGTCTTTCTGCTGGCTTACTCACTTGTTTCAGAATGCAGACTCCCGGTTTCACCAAGTGCAGGTCTCTGTGGTTCTAGCAGACCTTGTCCAGCTGTTGCATCACTGAAACTGGTACTCTGGGTCACCTTCTGGTTTTTATCTAGTATTTTTCACTGAGGTGTTTTTTTGCCCTGTCTCACCTAGCCACCATCTTAGGTTCCCCAACTGAGTGTTTTTAAGTGTACAATGATGGGATTGAATTTGATAACCTCTAAAATCAGCTGCACTTCTAAAATCTTTGCTGATTCTTCATACAACACCAAAGTTAAACTATGTGACTACAAGTCACTAAAACTATATTAGACGGAATTAAATATTTTCTAATTCAGAATGTATTTCAAAACACTGCATACTTTAGAGTCATTACTATGATTAGTAAGCCAAAGTTCTGGTTAAATAGAAGTTTTGAATTTATGGAATCCTAGTTAGATTAGTTTCTACAAGTGCTTTTCAAATATAAGATTTTAACTGTAATGAAAATTTTACCTTCCTTTTAATAAAACAAAGCCCAATTCTGCAATTAACCAGGAAAGAAAGAGATGCAAATCCCTTATAGATGGGTTAAGGTAATTTACAGATAAAATTATGACAATTGTCAACCAGTCCAGTTCCCTTTCCCTAATGTGAAATGCAGATTATAGGCTGGTGTTTATTAAAAATTTAGAAAATGGTGAATTTTCTGATGGACTTCAGGTGGGCATCTGCAATACATTCTGTGTGGATTTAGATTATAATCAATTGATTAGAATCCAACAAATTAGTTTTAAAAATGAATATGGCTAACCTCCTTTCATAGGATTATAGTAATTGAAATTTGTGATACTTTGAATAAGGACCAAGTTGAAGTTTACATTTCCTTCCTTCCTGTCTTCCTTCATTCTAGCCTTCTTTCAAGAAGCATTTATTAACTGGTTACTATGCCAGACACTGCTATTCACTAGTTATTGCAAGCTGTTCAAAACCAAATAAAACAAAAATCACTGCTCTTAAGAAGGGTCATAATCTATCAGGCAAAACAGATAAATAATTTGATAATTATAAAATTTTGTGACAATTTAGTGATAGAGATATACATAGGTGATTAAGGGAGAATTTATTTACCTTGTCCCTTTCACACACATGCAAAAGTTTGTTTGAAATGACCCATCCATATCAAACTTCAAAGAAAATCTTTTAACCATTCTGAAGCATTTTTGAAGCACTAGGTTTACATATGAATATCATTCTTATCCATTTTTAAAGCAGATACAAGAACCTATACTTTAAAAAAAAGTTCCTATGCTTTTGTGGTTGCTATTAACAGGAGAAACTGGAAGAAAGAAAGCCACATTTAAAACAGTTTTTGAAAGAATGGTCATGTGGTTTAGGTGAAAAAAGAGGCATGCACTTTTCCATACATTTCTGGTGAGGAGTATTAATTGGTACAACCTTTTGGTAGGGCAAGATGGCGTGGTATAGCAAAAGGTTTAAAAATGTACACATTTTGATCCAGCAAATTCAGTCTAAGAAAATAATTGACAATGAATGCAAAGATTCAGCTGTAAGTGCGTACACATTTAGGATTGTTATGACTTTTTGGTGAATTGACTCTTTTATCAATAGGTGATGTTCTACTTTATTCCCATGCACAATGGGCAGTGTAAGATTCTGACAGTCAACCAATGGCGGGATATAAATAAGTGAAATGTCTGTTTTAAGAAGTGGAAATCTGTAAAGTATACATTCCTTCACCTACTATTGAAAACAGCTGCTCAGGATTCTGCTTGAGCCTAGCAGGTACATGTTAGTGATAACATGTATTTGTAGAAACAGTTGTCTGTTATTGATTGTCTGAGATGCAAGACTTCTAATGAGGCATGAAACAAACAACAGTTAACTTTACACATTGCTCATAATCATATTAGGGGTTTACTAAAACATAAATGGCTTCTGTAAAATCCATATGATTTATTATATGATCCCATTGGATAAATTTTATTGCTTTCCTATGGTTTTGTACTTTATCTTAATATTTTTGAGCACCCCTTTGAGTTTATAGTATAGCATTTAAAAATCATCAGTACTAAATGACTAAATGGAATGCCTGACAAAAATAGAGAAACAAAGCTATATTGCTGCCTTAGACCAAATCTTCCCTACCCAATTATTTGGATATTCTGATGAGAATTAATTGAGCTCAAGGTTGTGCTGACACCTTGTGTCTAAATATATTTGAGAGAAATTTTGCAAAGTTTAAAGAATCCAAATATGAAGCCTGATATATAGCTAGCTCTACTTCAACATTCCTACGGTTTGAATTTTTTCTTAATTATATTCGGTCACCCCACCCTGTGTACTATTGTTTGGTGTTGTGATGTAGAAAAATGTTCATGTTCCAAGTAATGCAATCATATTATAAAAGATCTCTTTAACATATTCAAAACAAAAGGTGTTACAGACATCTTTTACTTTTTCTGTTTCTCTTTAGCTCATTAACAATTTAGGGAATAACCATTTTAAATGTTTAGAAGCTCATTGAAAATAGGAACCACACCATTTACTGTAACTGTACAAAATTTAGCAAGTTTCAAATATATATAGTTACTTTCACAAAAAGGATTAAGGATAGCTAACATTTTCTGAGCACCTACTATATGCCAGGCACCATGCAATGTTTTCAAACTCTGTCATTTAGCAAACAAGATTTGTATCACATAGGATTGACTTTTGTAGGCCCCATCTATCAATCCTCCATTAGAAACCAGAACCTGCCTGTCCCTTACCCAGATCATTGGGTAGGGAAGATTTGGTCTGAGTCTTGGCCCATCTCCTTTTGAGGTCTTCGACACTACTAAATCTTTGTTGAGGGTTCCATTCTCTAAATATTCTTGAGAATAGTCTACTTTGTTTACATATGTATCTGCAACTTGGTCTTAGTTTTCATTTACAAGTAGGTTGAGGGATAATGCCAATGACCTTCTGGCAGCTCAACTTTACATCCATTACCCATCCAGTGCCATCTTCCAAGCTCACTGGTTATTGGCACAGTTTTGTAAAAACCTGTCAATATACTAGTGCCACCGAATCCACTGGGATCATTATAGGTTGGCTCCAAGTCACCTGGGCATCAATAGGTCCTTGAAATGAAAGACGGAACACTCTCTCTTTTGTTAGATACTGAGACAGTTTACTACAACAAAGCAGTTGTGCCCTGAAGAGTATGTCTTTAATGATTCAGTTTTTTCAGTTCATAGACATATGGACACATTTGCTCTGAGATGGGACCAAGTGCCAAGCAAAATTGGCTTGAGATGACTTCCTTTACCAGCTATGGGAACCTATAGCCCTTCTGTTGAACTTTAGGCCTTGGTACTGAATATGACTTGTAGGTCCAAACAACATTGTATTAGTCAAATGTAGAGAACAGAATCCACTCTTTTTTTCTCCCTTATTGAAAAGTTGTGTTTACAGAACAATCATGTATAAAATACAGGATTCCATATACCACCCCACGCCACCAACACCTTGCGTTGTTGTAGAACATTTGTTATGAAAGATGGCAGTACATTTGTATAATTGTACTATTAATTAAAGTTTATGGTTTATCTTGGGGTCCCCTGCTTTTGTAGTGTAGTTCCATGGATTTTTAAAAATTATATTCTGCTACCAAGTATATAATCTAACATTTCCCCTTTTAATCATATTCAGATATATATATTTCAGGGCTGTTAATTGCATTCACAATGTTGTTCTACAATTACCACCATCCATTACCAAAACAAGTCCATCTTTCCGAATAGGAACACTGTACTTTTTTTTTTTTTTTAAACTTCATTTTATTGAGATATATTCACATACCACGCAGTCATACAAAACAAATCGTACTTTCGATTGTTTACAGTACCATTACATAGTGGTACATTCATCACCAAAATCAATCCCCGACACCCTCATCAGCACACACACAAAAATAACAAGAATAATAATTAGAGTGAAAAAGAGCAATTGAAGTAAAAAAGGACACTGGGTACCTTTGTCTGTTTGTTTCCTTCCCCTATTTTTCTACTCATCCATCCATAAACTAGACAAAGTGGAGTGTGGTCCTTATGGCTTCCCCAATCCCATTGTCACCCCTCATAAGCTACATTTTTATACGACTGTCTTCGAGATTCATGGGTTCTGGGTTGTAGTTTGATAGTTTCAGGTATCCACCACCAGCTACCCCAATTCTTTAGAACCTAAAAAGGGTTGTCTAAAGTGTGCGTAAGAGTGCCCACCAGAGTGACCTCTTGGCTCCTTTTGGAATCTCTCTGCCACTGAAGCTTATTTCATTTCCTTTCATGTCCCCCTTTTGGTCAAGAAGATGTTCTCCGTCCCACGATGCCAGGTCTACATTCCTCCCCGGGAGTCATATTCCACGTCGCCAGGGAGATTCACTCCCCTGGGTGTCTGGTCCCACGTAGGGGGGAGGGCAGTGATTTCACCTTTCAAGTTGGCTTAGCTAGAGAGACAGGGCCACATCTAAGCAACAAAGAGGCATTTGGGAGGAGGCTCTTAGGCACAACCATAGGGAGGCCTAGCCTCTGCTTTGCAGCAACCGTCTTCCCAAGGGTAAAACCTGTGGTAGAGGGCTCAACCCATCAAACCACCAGTCCCCTATGTCTGTGGTCATGTTGGCAACCATGGAGGTGGGGTAGGCGAATACCCCTGCATTCTCCACAGGATCCTCAAGGGGGCACTACATCTTTTTTTTTTCCTTGTTTTTCTTTTTTCTTTTTTTTTTTAACTTTCCCTTCTTTTTTAAATCAACTGTATGAAAAAAAAGTTAAAAAGAAAACAAACATACAATAAAAGAACATTTCAAAGAGACCATAACAAGGGAGTAAGAAAAAGACAACTAACCTAAGATAACTGCTTAACTTCCAACATGTTCCTACTTTACCCCAAGAAAGTTACCTAATATAGCAACATTTCTGTGAACTTGTTCCTACTATATCCATCAGAATTTAACAGACCATAGTCATTCCTGGGCATCCCCAGAACGTTAAATAGCTTATCTGTTCTTCTTGGATTATTGTTCCCCCTTCCTTAATTGCTCTCTATTGCTAGTTCCCCTACATTCTACATTATAAGCCATTTGTTTTACTTTTTTCAAAGTTCACATTAGTGGTAGCATATAATATTTCTCTTTTTGTGCCTGGCTTATTTCGCTCAGCATTATGTCTTCAAGGTTCATCCATGTTGTCATATGTTTCACGAGATCATTCCTTCTTACTGCCGCGTAGTATTCCATCGTGTGTATATACCACATTTTATTTATCCACTCATCTGTTGAAGGACATTTGGGTTGTTTCCATCTCTTGGCAATTGTGAATAATGCTGCTATGAACATTGGCGTGCAGATATCTGTTCGTGTCACTGCTTTCCGATCTTCCGGGTATATACCGAGAAGTGCAATCGCTGGATCGAATGGTAACTCTATATCTAGTTTTCTAAGGAACTGCCAGACTGACTTCCAGAGTGGCTGAACCATTATACAGTCCCACCAACAGTGAATAAGAGTTCCAATTTCTCCACATCCCCTCCAGCATTTGTAGTTTCCTGTTTGTTTAATGGCAGCCATTCTAACCGGTGTTAGATGGTATCTCATTGTGGTCTTAATTTGCATCTCTCTAATAGCTAGTGAAGCTGAACATTTTTTCATGTGTTTCTTGGCCATTTGTATTTCCTCTTCAGAGAACTGTCTTTTCATATCTTTTGCCCATTTTATAATTGGGCCGACTGTACTATTGTCATTGAGTTGTAGGATTTCTTTATATATGCAAGATATCAGTCTTTTGTCAGATACATGGTTTCCAAAAATTTTTTCCCATTGAGTTGGCTGCCTCTTTACCTTTTTGAGAAATTCCTTTGAGGTGCAGAAACTTCTAAGCTTGAGGAGTTCCCATTTATCTATTTTCTCTTTTGTTGCTTGTGCTTTGGGTGTAAAGTCTAGGAAGTGGCCTCCTAATACAAGGTCTTGAAGATGTTTTCCTACATTATCTTCTAGGAGTTTTATGGTACTTTCTTTTATATTGAGATCTTTGGTACATTTTGAGTTAATTTTTGTGTAGGGGGTGAGGTAGGGGTCTTCTTTCATTCTTTTGGATATGGATATCCAACTCTCCCAGCCCCATTTGTTGAAAAGACCATTATGACTCAGTTCAGTGACTTTGGGGGCCTTATCAAAGATCAGTCGGCCATAGATCTGTGGGTCTATCTCTGAATTCTCAATTCGATTCCATTGATCTATATGTCTATCTTTGTGCCAGTACCATGCTGTTTTGGCAACTGTGGCTTTATAATAAGCTTCAAAGTCAGGGAGTGTAAGTCCTCCCACTTCGTTTTTCTTTTTTAGAGTGTCTTTAGCAATTCGAGGCATCTTCCCTTTCCAAATAAATTTGATAACTAGCTTTTCCAAGTCTGCAAAGTAGGTTGTTGGAATTTTGATTGGGATTGCATTGAATCTGTAGATGAGTTTGGGTAGAATTGACATCTTAATGACATTTAGTCTTCCTATCCATGAACATGGAATATTTTTCCATCTTTTAAGGTCCCCTTCTATTTCTTTTTTCTTTTTTCTTTTTTTTTTTAATCTTCATTTTATTGAGATATATTCACATACCATGCAGTCATACAAAACAAATCGTACTTTCGATTGTTCACAGTACCATTACATAGTTGTACATTCATCACCAAAATCAATCCCTGACACCTTCATTAGCACACACACAAAAATAACAAGAATAATAATTAGAGTGAAAAAGAGCAATTGAAGTAAAAAAGAACACTGGGTACCTTTGTCTGTTTGTTTGTTTCCTTCCCCTATTTTTCTACTCATCCATCCATAAACTAGACAAACTGAAGTGTGGTCCTTATGGCTTTCCCAATCCCATTGTCACCCCTCATAAGCTACATTTTTATACAACTGTCTTCGAGATTCATGGGTTCTGGGTTGTAGTTTGATAGTTACAGGTATCCAACACCAGCTACCCCAATTCTTTGGAACCTAAAAAGGGTTGTCTAAAGTGTGCGTAAGAGTGCCCACCAGAGTGACCTCTCGGCTCCTTTTGGAATCTCTCTGCTACTGAAGCTTATTTCGTTTCCTTTCACATCCCCCTTTTGGTCAAGAAGATGTTCTCCGTCCCACGATGCCGGGTCTACATTCCTCCCCGGGAGTCATATTCCACGTTGCCAGGGAGATTCACTCCCCTGGGTGTCTGATCCCACATAGTGGGGAGGGCAGTGATTTCACCTTTCAAGTTGGGTTAGCCAGAGAGAGAGGGCCACATCTGAGCAAAAAAGAGGCATTCGGGAGGAGGCTCTTAGGCACAACCATAGGGAGGCCTAGCCTCTCCTTTGCAGCAACCCTCTTCCCAAGGGTAAAACCTATGGTAGAGGGCTCAACCCATCAAACCACTAGTCCCCTATGTCTGTGGTCATGTTAGCAACCATCGAGGTGGGGTAGGCCAATACCCCTGCATTCTCCATAGGCTCCTCAAGGGGGCACTACATCTTTTTTTCCTTGTTTTTCTTCTTTTTTTTTTTTTTAACTTTCCCTTCTTCTTTTTTTTTTTTTTTTTTAATCTTCATTTTATTGAGATATATTCACATACCACGCAGTCATACAAAACAAATCGTACTTTCGATTGTTTACAGTACCATTACATAGTGGTACATTCATCACCCAAATCAATCCCTGACACCTTCATCAGCACACACACAAAAATAACAAGAATAATAATTAGAGTGAAAAAGAGCAATTGAAGTAAAAAAGAACACTGGGTACCTTTGTCTGGCAACTGTGGCTTTATAATAAGCTTCAAAGTCAGGGAGTGTAAGTCCTCCCACTTCGTTTTTCTTTTTTAGAGTGTCTTTAGCAATTCGAGGCATCTTCCCTTTCCAAATAAATTTGATAACTAGCTTTTCCAAGTCTGCAAAGTAGGTTGTTGGAATTTTGATTGGGATTGCATTGAATCTGTAGAGGAGTTTGGGTAGAATTGACATCTTAATGACATTTAGCCTTCCTATCCATGAACATGGAATATTTTTCCATCTTTTAAGGTCCCCTTCTATTTCTTTTAGTAGAGTTATGTAGTTTTCTTTGTATAGGTCTTTTACATCTTTGGTTAAGTTGACTCCTAGGTACTTGATTTTTTTAGTTGCTATTGAAAATGGTATCTTTTTCTTGAGTGTCTCTTCAGTTTGTTCATTTCTAGCATATAGAAACATTACTGACTTATGTGCATTAACCTTGTATCCCGCTACTTTGCTAAATTTGTTTATTAGCTCTAGTAGCTGTATCGTCGATTTCTCAGGGTTTTCTAGATATAAGATCATATCATCTGCAAACAATGACAGTTTTACTTCTTCTTTTCCAATTTGGATGCCTTTTATTTCTTTGTCTTCCCGGATTGCCCTGGCTAGCACTTCCAGCACAATGTTGAATAACAGTGGTGACAGCGGGCATCCTTGTCTTGTTCCTGATCTTAGAGGGAAGGCTTTCAGTCTCTCACCATTGAGTACTATGCTGGCTGTGGGTTTTTCATATATGCTCTTTATCATGTTGAGGAAGTTTCCTTCAATTCCTACCTTTTGAAGTGTTTTTATCAAAAACGGATGTTGGATTTTGTCAAATGCTTCTTCAGCATCTATTGAGATGATCAATTGATTTTTCCCTTTTGACTTGTTAATGTGTTGTAATACATTGATTGATTTTCTTATGTTGAACCATCCTTGCATGCCTGGAATAAACCCCACTTGGTCATGGTGTATGATTTTTTTAATGTGTCTTTGGATTCGATTTGCAAGTATTTTGTTGAGGATTTTTGCGTCTATATTCATTAGGGAGATTGGCCGGTAGTTTTCCTTTTTTGTAGAATGTTTGCCTGGTTTTGGTATTAGATTGATGTTAGCTTCATAAAATGAGTTAGGTAGTGTTCCATTTTCTTCAATGTTTTGAAAGAGTTTGAGTAAGATTGGTGTCAGTTCTTTCTGGAAAGTTTGGTAGAATTCCCCTGTGAAGCCATCTGGCCCTGGGCATTTATTTGTGGGAAGATTTTTGATGACTGATTGGATCTCTTTGCTTGTGATGGGTTGGTTGAGGTCTTATATTTCTTCTCTGGTCAGTCTAGGTTGTTCATATGTTTCCAGGAAATTGTCCATTTCGTCTACATTATACAGTTTGTTGCCATACAGTTGTTCATAGTATCCTCTTATAATTTTTTTAATTTCTTCGGGATCTGCAGTTATGTCACCTTTTTCATTCATTATTTTGTTTATATGGGTCTTCTCTCTTTTTGATTTTGTCAGTCTAGCTAGGGGCTTGTCAATCTTGTTGATTTTCTCAAAGAACCAACTTTTGATGATATTTATCCTCTCTATTGTTTTTTTGTTCTGTATGTCATTTATTTGTGCTTTAATCCTTGTTATTTCTTTTCTTGTATTTGGTTTAGGATTGGTTTGCTGTTCATTTTCTAGCTTCTTCAGTTGATCCATTAGTTCTTTGATTTTGGCTCTTTCTTCCTTTTTAATATATGCGTTTAGTGCTATAAATTTCCCCCTTAGCACTGCTTTTGCTGCATCCCATAGGTTTTGGTATGTTGTGTTGTCATTTTCATTCGTCTCTATATATTTAGCAATTTCTCTTGCTATTTCTTCTTTAACCCACTGATTGTTTAGGAGTGTGTTGTTCAACCTCCAGGTATTTGTGAATTTTCTAAGTCTCTGATGGTTATTGACTTCTAATTGTATTCCATTGTGGTCAGAGAATGTGCTTTGAATAATTTCAATCTTTTTAAATTTATTGAGGCTTGTTTTATGTCCCAGCATATGATCTATTCTGGAGAAAGTTCCGTGAGCACTAGAAAAGTATGTGTATCCTGGTGATTTGGGATGTAATGTCCTGTATATGTCTGTTAAATCTAATTCATTTATCAGATTGTTTAGGTTTTCAATTTCCTTATTGGTCTTCTGTCTGGTTGATCTCTCTATAGGAGAGAGTGATGTGTTGAAGTCTCCCACAATTATTGTGGAAACATCAATTGCTTCCTTTAGTTTTGCCAGTGTTTCTCTCATGTATTTTGTGGCACCTTGATTGGGTGCATAGACATTTACGATTGTTATTTCTTCTTGCTGAATTGCCCCTTTTATTAGTATGTAGTGGCCTTCTTTGTCTCTCAAAACATCCCTGCATTTGAAGTCTATTTTATCTGAGATTAATATTGCTACACCTGCTTTCTTTTGGCTGTAGCTTGCATGAAATATTTTTTTCCATCCTTTCACTTTCAGTTTCTTTGTGTCCCTGTGTCTAAGATGAGTCTCTTGTATGCAACATATTGATGGTTCATTTTTTTTGATCCATTCTGCGAATCTATATCTTTTAATTGGGGAGTTTAATCCATTTACATTCAACGTTATAACCGTGAAGGCATTTCTTGAATCAGCCATCTTATCCTTTGGTTTATGTTTGTCATATTTTTCCCCTCTGTCTATTAATATCCTTTATTGTACCCATACCGAATCTCTTTAGTACTGAACCTTTCTCCAAGTCTCTCTGTCCTTTCTTTGTTTCTCTGTCTGTAGGGCTCCCTTTAGTATCGCCAGTAGGGCAGGTCTCTTGTTAGCAAATTCTCTCAGTATTTGTTTGTCTGTGAAAAATTTAAGCTCTCCCTCAAAGGAACACTGTACTTTTTAAGCCTTAACTTCCCATTCCCTATCCCCACCACTGCCCCTGTCCCCTGGTAACTTATGTTCTAGATTCTAACTCTATGAGTTTGCTTATCCTAATTGTTTCAAATCAGTGAGATCATCAAATATTTGTCCTTTTATATCTGGCTTATTTCATTCAACATGATGTCTTCAAGGTTCAACTATGTTGTCACAAGCATCAGGATTTCATTCCTTTTTATGGCTAAATAATATTCCATTGTGTCTATATACCACATTTTATTCATTCATTGGTTGATGAACATTTGGGCTGCTTTCATCTTTTGGCAATTATGAACAATGCTGCTATGAACACTGGTGTGCAAATACGTGTTTGAACCCCTGCTTTCAATTCTTTTGTGTTACCTACCTAGTAGTGGGATTGCTGGATTGTACGGTAGTTCTCAGCTTAGCTTTCTGAGGAACCACCAAACTTCTTCCTCAGTGGCTGCACCATTTTACATTCCCACCAGCAATGAATGAGTGTTCCTGTTTCTCTGCATCCTCTCCAGGACTTTATATTTTCTGTTTTTTTTTTTTTTAGCAGTTATTCTAATGGGTGTGAAATATTATCTCGTGGTTTTGATTTGCTTTTCCCTGCTAATGATGTTGGGCATCATTTCATGTGCTTTCTGGCCATTTGTATATCTTCTTCAGAAAGATGCATGTTCAAGTTTTTTGTCCATTTTTATTTTTATTTTTTTACATTTTTTATTGTGAAATATATCGCAGAAAAGTGGTAACTTTTAAAGTATGATTTCACAAACAATTAGACAGCAAATTTCAAAGAATATTATGGGTTACAGTTCCACAATTTCAGTTATTTCCTTATTGTGAAGTATAACATATATACAGAAATGTGATAACTTTCAAAGTATGATTTAACAAGTAGCTATATTGCAAATTTTGAAGCATATATGTTACAGTTCCACCATGTCAGTTACATATTTCTTTCTAGCTATTCCACTACCCTAGAAACTATGTCTAGATATATAAAGATTCAGTATTTGTAATCCTTTGTTAAATCCTATCTTGTCAGTTGCTACCCCTCTCTCTTGTTTGATCACTTTCTCCATCTTCTGGGATATCTGGCAGTGACCACCCTAACTTGTTCATTTGAAAATGGGTGTCAACATTATGGGGAAAGGGGATGCCTCTGATTGATGTTTTTGGAGAGGCTGTTGCCTCTGGGTATTGGGACTTATCTGGCATAGGAACACTCTGAGGGATTTAAGTTTCTGAAAAGTAAACTTGGTGAGTGAAATTTTATAGAGTCTCAGATAAGGACCTAGGTATTCTTTAGTATTTTCAGGACTGCTGTTGGTTATGGTTTGGCATACTGTGGTCATCTGGAATATCTAGCTGGAGCTTGTATAAGAGTAACCTCCAGGATAGCCTCTTGAGTCTCTTTGAAATCTCTTAGCCACTGAGACCTTATTTTGTTTACATTCTTTTCTCCCTTTTGGTCAAAAAGTCATTCTCAATCCCTTGATGCCAGGGCCAGGCTCATTCCTGGAAGTTGTGTCCCACATTGCCAGGGAGATTCATTCCCCTGGGAGTCATGGCCCATGTAGGGGGGAAGGTAAGGAATTAATTTGCAGATTTGGGCTTAAAGAGAGAAAGGCCATATCAGAGCAACAAAAGAGGTTCAGTGGAGGTGACACCTAGGTGTAATTATAGGTAGGCTTAGCCTCCCCTTTACAGCCATAAGTTTCACTAGAGCAAGCCTCAAGATTGAAGGCTTGACTTATTAAGTAGGGGGTTCCTAGGTTCACATAACATATATTCTGTCCAAGATAAACAATCAATATCTCACATTATCTTCACTTAGTTGTACAATCATCATCACAATTTTAAACACTTATCATAACCCAAAACACCCCAAAAGCTTTTATCAGTCCCTAGTTATTTATCCCTAGTGTTAGTGTGGTGCTGGTGTTCCTATTAAATATTAATTCCTATATTTAATACGCAATAGGTGTTTTCCCCATATAAGATTCTGTTGTTAATGATTTGTACCAGTGTCATACTTTAGAAGAAGATCCGCAAGCATTTATTTATATTTATAGTGCCAATCTGTGGGATACTTACTTTTAAAAGACTTTCAATCATGTTCACCTTCAATGTGGCAATGATACTTATAATCCCACTAACGAACTATCACCACCTCTATCCATTCGTGTACCTTTAAGTTCACCCTCATTAACAAAAATATGTGCTACATATATTTTGGGGGTCTGCTGTTAGGTGCATATATATTTATAATTGTTACATCTTCCTGCTGAATTGCTCCCTTTATAGTATGTAATGACCATCATTGTCTCTTGTGACTTTTTTTAAAATTTAAAGTCTATTTTATCCCATATTAGTATAGCCACTCCAGCTCTCTTTTGGCTACTACTTGCATAGTATATTCTTCCATCCTTTCATTGTCACCCTATTTATATCTTTGACTTTAAGGTGAATCTCTTGCAGACAGCATATATTTGCTTCATGCTTTTTTATTCATTCTGCCAATCTCTGCCTTTTGACTGGAGAGTTTAATCCCTTTACATTTAAAGTTACCACTGATAATACAGATCTCTCTTTTGTCATTTTTCTATTTAGCCTTTGAAAATCTTACACCTTTTTTGTCCCTCATTTCTGTTAAAGCCTAAAAATTTGTATGTGTATATATATATATATGTGAATATATGTGTGTGTGTGTGTGTGTGTGTGTGTGTGTGTGTGTGTGTGTGTGTATGTTTTTTTGTTTGTTTGTTTGTTTTTCTTTCTTGTGCTGTACCATATTGGGTGCCTTCTCATTTTTATCTGGATATATTTTTCATCTGTTTTCCTTGTGGTTACCATAGGATTAAAATTTAACATCCTAAACATATAACAATTATATTTTGTTTGATGCCAACCTAACTTCAATAGTATGCACATATACTTTTCCTATACCCCTCATTCTCCCCCACCATTTTTTTTACTTGTTGCCACTTACGTCTTTTCACATTGTATGCCCAAACATTTAGATTTATCATTGCTTTTTATACATTTGCATTTTAGCACCTGTAGGAAATAAAGTGGAGTTACATACCACACACTAGAATACAATAAAATTGGCATTTATAATTTGGTAAATTGTTACCGTTATTGAAGGTCTTTATTTCTTTATGCTGCTTTGAACCACCGTCTAATGTCCTTTCCTTCCAGTCTGAAGAACTCCCTTTAGCATTGCTTATAGGGCAGGTCTAGTGATGATGAACTCCCTCACCTTTTGTTTATCTGAGAATGTCTTAATCTCTCCCTCACTTTGGAAAAAGAGTCTCACTAGGTATAAAATTCCTGGTGGGCAGTTGTTTTTCTTCATCACTTTAAGCATTTCAACCCACTGCCTTCTTGCCTTCATGGTTTCTGATGAGAAATCAGCGCTCGGTCTTATTGGGATTCCTTTGTGTGTAACACATTGCTTTTTCTCTTGAAGCTCTCAGAACTCTCTCCTTGTCTTTTGCATTTGATGGCGCAATCAGTATATTACAAGATGTATTTTTCCTCATGTTTATCCTATTTTGTGTTCTCTGAGTTTCCTGGATGTGCATATTCATATTCATATATTCATGTCTTTTGCTAAGTTTGGGAAATTCTCTGTCATTATTTCTTTGACTATTCCTTCTTCCCCTTTCTCTGTTTCTTCTTCTTCTCCTGGGACTCCCATAATGCACATATTGGTGTGCCTGATGGTGTCCCATAGCTGTCTTAGGCTATTCTCTTTTTACTTTCTGCTTCTTAGCTTGTCTCATTTCAAGTGTCTTATCGTCAAGTTCACTGATTCCTTCCTCTGCCAGCTTCATTCTGCTCTTGAAATCTTCCTGGGCATTTTTCATTGCAATTATTGTGGTCTTCAATTCCAGTAGTTCTTTTTGGTTCCTTTTAAAAATTTCTATCTCCTTATTGAGCTTTTCATGTTATTGATTTGTTGTTTCCCTGATATCTTTTAGTTCTTTCTCTGTACTTTCCTTTATCTACTTAAGCATTTTTAAGACCATTTTTTTCAAAGCTTTGTTTGGTATGTCCATATTCTCATCTTGTTCATTTGTGTTTTCTCTAATTTCATCCTCTTGCTTTGGATGGGTCATCATTTCCTATTTTTTTGTTCATCTTGTACCCTTTTTTTGCACACTGTTCATTTTAATATATTAAAATGTTAATTCTGGAATTTACTCCCTGGGATGTCTGTTTCTTGATTTCATAACCAGCTGGTGATAAGACAGAGATTTTCTTGAGCCTCAGTCCTCCTATCAGGAAGGTCTGCCCAAGGCAAATGCAGTGCACAGGGTTTTCTATGTCCTGCTGGGCTTCTGTCTTGTTCTAGGCTTTTGCTTGTTAGTTGTTTTGGAGTCCTCTGTTTACAGGAGTTTGGTTGTGCCCTGTTTCCCAGGGAACAAGCCTTTCTCTCCTGGGTGTCTGAAACTGGCAGGCCTTTATCCCAAACTGTCTGCTTCTATAGGTCTTTAGACTCCTTTCATTGTCTCACGCTGCTTTTGCCTGGAATGCAAATTCTGGGAGGAAAATAACACTATGGAAGACTTTCCCAATTCAGTCTTTCCCAGCCAAGACAGGGCCAGGGGCCCATGAAGGGGGCACAGACTGGCTCCAAAGTTTCCTGTGGAAGGGTTAGGTAGGGCACCAAAAATTTCTCCAATGGCTCCCTGCAGCTGAGCTTTCCTGACCTACCCAGCAAATGCAGCCCTTCAGTTAACTGTCCCCCAGAGCCCTGAAGAGGTTCTGCATCTAAATCTCCACCACTTCTGCCTCCATCTGGGGTGGGGTTAAAACCATGGTGCCACTGCCTTTGTCCAGGGTGGGGTTGAAACAATGGCTGCCACCCCTTTGTCTGGGGCGAGTTGAAACAATAGCTGACCTCAGAGCTGGAACCCAGTGGATCTGAATTCTCTAATCAAAAGCCATAATCAGTGATTAACTATCCATGCCCCTATTCTTGGGGAAGAGTATTTCTATGTCCCTTTCTGTCTGCAGCAGCTAGCCAGGGTCTGGACCCTGTAGCAGCCTGCTATGAGAGTGGGGGATGGGTGCTGTAGCCACCATGCAGAGAGAGCAATTTAGAGCTCTTTATCATAATTTATCAGCCTCTTCCTCCTTTGCTTCCCTGGATGCTGTTCAGTGTTTTTCTTGCTCAATGTAATGTCAAGTTCCATTCACACTGTTGCATGTATCATGACTTTATTTCATCTTATAGCTGTCCTGGAGGAGACTGTGTGTGGAAACTAGAAGTGCCTCAAGGAAACTGTTAGTGAGGGCTTGAAGGATGATGAGGAAAATGAGAAGAGTTAGATACTGTTGCCTGTGGTAGTGTGGGGAAGAAAAAGATCTTTGAGGATCTGGCTAAATAGATTTCCAGGAAGAATGTTGGAAGTGCTACTTGGCTTCTTCCAGCTGCCTCTGATAAAATATGAGATGTGAGAGAAGAATTAAAGATAGAACTGTTCAATTTTGGAGAATTTTGAGGACATATTAAGGAAAGAACTTGTTGGGTTTGAAAATTCTTATCCTCAGTATCTCTTAGCAAAAGATGCTCAAAATAGGAAATGGCTTCAGAGCAAAGAACTGTTGATGTGGGTTTGGTTGCATTTCATAAATCTTATGGATTTGTTATAAACAAATATATTCAATGAACATATAAATTACTGAAGCAATATTTAAGCAATATGCAATGTATACTAAATGTGGCCCTACAATAAACATAAAGTCAGGCAATGTTTTTTAGGCCTCCTTAGACCACACATTTCACTCAAAGCCTGAAGATGCTTGAGGGTTGATTTTGCATTTGAATTCCCTAGGTTACATCAGGATTTAGCCCCAGGTTCAGGCTACTTCAGAAGAAAGTTACAGTGATTTCTGTTTGGAAAAAGGAACCGGGAAGGGTAATTCTACAAAGTTGAGAGAAACTGATGTATAGATACAGTTAAGAGTTATTTAGTTGGCCCAAGAGGTAAATTGAATTGATCTTCTGGGGTGCCTTAGGATGCATGTGTAGTTTTAACAAAGCCCCCTCTCCAAGTGATTCCAAAGCACAAAGGTTTAAGAACCATTGCTGTAAGAAATGAAAAACTGCATCTTTTTCCTATCCCTTTCTCTACCACCTGATCTTCCAAATGCCCTTCAAGACATTTTACTCTGTTGATGTCAAAGAGAGATCCATATAGAACAAAATCAAAATCAAGGAGAGAATCAGAAATAGTTTATTCGGAACAAAGTGATTGTGCTTGTAGTTGTGTTGAGAAGGCAGTGGCGACCACCCGCTAATCGATTTCACGAAATAAAGATTAAAAGGCTTTGGATAATCCAATGTTTTTGAATTTCTTTTCTATGCCTCAAGCCCCAGGTATACCTCTGGAGTTTCTAGTGCATTTGGCATTATTTTAGTATTTAATTTTCATACCATGAACCCCTATTTGACATCTTGAAATACAGCTCTATGATTCAAATATTGTTTCACCCAATGGTTTTTATGAAAGATATCTTCTTTAACTAATATTAATATTACTGCAGTCAGAGCCCCTATCAATACAATTTAGCAGGCATTTTATTTCAAAACTATCATAAAGAACAATTTGCTCATCAAGACATTTCACTCTGCCACTGTCAAAGAGAAACCCATTTAGAGCAAAATCAAGGAGAGAATCGGAAATAACTTTATTGGGAACAAAGTGACTATGTTTGTAGTTGCAAAGAGTAGACAATGATGACCATCAATTAATGGATTTTGAGAAATAAAGACTAAAACCCTTGAATTATGTGAGTAATCAAATCCATCTTCTCCTTTAAAAATGTCTTATAGACTATTGATAAACTGTACAGCGTTAAAGAGTTTCTTAGCTAGAAAATGTTTTCAATAACAAAATAGTCAACTGAAGAATCAATGAAAAGAGAAGACTGTTTGACTTTGAAGAAGTAGGTTAATGCTTAAAGCTAGAAGAGAAAGCTGAGGAGCTCTATCATCCTCCTAATGATGGTTCACATAATGTAAATAGGAAGAAAGTCTACTAGTTTTTCTTGAAAATCAAACTTTTAAAAAATGACACATGAACCTTTCTATGATTATACTTGCAGGTCTGATCCTCCAAGGATGTGCTTCCTTCCTTTTCAATTAGGGTGGAGCAACTCGAAACAGTGGAGGTTCTTCTTACATTGCTGTGGTCCTGACTAAAGGGGACATATCAGGCATGCTTGTTTGACATGTAAATGAGCAAACTTTTTTCTTTTAAAATCTGTTTAAAAGTTGAACCTATCAGTATTACTGACATGATTTAAAATGTTATATCTAAAGAGCAAGTGAATAAAGAAAAACACCTGAGTGAACCTGCTGTTTTTACCAATCCATAACTCATCACTTACAAAATCAACCTTGAGTGGGAAGCTTTCTTTTTTTTGTAACTCATTCTGCTTCTCTTATTTTTAAGTCAAAAGCCTATTCAGGGTGACTACAGTGCTCCAGAATTCTGTATCGTCTGGAGCATCTACTCCCTGTGGTCATTATTCTTCCATAGTCATTGTGGCTTTCACTCCCTTAGCCATTGAGATTATTCTGCTCTGACTGTTCCCGGCTAATAAGACTAAATGATTATAATTGACATTTCCATATTTTCTCTTCTTCTTGTTTTCCCCCCTATAAATGGCAGAGGGGGGACAAGAATATGTATCCACAGTAATTGTTAGTCTATTTATGGTTAGAAGATTTCAGGAGAAGAGGCATCTTCCCTATACCTAGAGAATATTCTCAATATTAAGTGTCTCAAATATAGCAGACAGGATTATATATTAAATACTTCTCAGGGATTTCCTTAAAAGTCTGTATCAGTTATTTCCTTTTGATATAGCAAGAGAGCTCCTTAGAACCAACTTTTAAAAGAACATTTCTTGGAAGAATTAAGCACACAATTAGATTGTTCTGTGTACTCTTGGATTTTATTCATAGAGAGTACATAGTTGATTCTTTTCACAGAAATGGTCTACTAGGAAAGAAAAATCAATCAGGCTCATAATTAATGTTGCTAAAGGTCTCATAATGTTTTCATAAAATTATTGACAGGTGTTAGGGAGCTTGAGAAATCAACTGCTCTATCCTTTGCAGCAAAATTTAATTTTCTTCTTAATAAGTGATCTGCCTTTGTATAACATGTAAAATGAATCTAACCATTAAGATTGATAGTCAAAGTAGACAATTCATTCAATTACACATGTAAATAATCTAATATTAAGTGTTAGAATTATAATTATTTATAGGTTCAAATGTCTTTCCAATGATAATGCTTTCGTTCAAAATATTTTAAAAACCCTTTTGGAGTTGGAAAGCTTCCACTTCATTCTTTTCAATACCTCAACCATGGCTACTTAAAAATGGGTTTGTTCTTCAAAAATATAAAAAAAATCATTTGGAACCTAGATTTGTGGATAAGATACAGGGTAAAACTATAGGATAAAACTGAGTAACATCCCTCAACAGGATTGTGGCAGATGTATTTCCCAAAGACAGCCACCACAGTTTATCACAGCTCCAGGCTCTTAGTACAATGTGACATTAATGATCCTCTCACCAACCCCTCCTCTTGAACTTGGGCAGACTTCTGTGGCTGTGTCAATCAATAGAGAATGGATGATGTGACACTGTGTGACTCTGAGGATAGGTCACACAAATGCCACACCCTTCTGCCTTGTTCTCTTGGGATGCTTATCCTTGAACCCCAGCCACTATGCTATGAGGCAAACACCAAGCAGAGGTCATGTGTAGGTGCCCCAGCCGACAGCCGTATTGACCACTGGATGTGTGAGTGAGACAGGCTTGAGGTGATTTCAGCTCCGACCCATGGAGTCATTTCTGGCCTGTGAATTATTCCAGGTGACACTGGGTGAGTCAGAGATGAGCTGTCTCTGCCATGCTCTCCCTTAATTGCACATTCATGTGCAAAATAAATGATTGTTGGTGTTTTAAGCCACTAAGTGCGAGGTGGTATGTTACTCAGCATTAGAGAACTGGAACAGATTTTGGTACCTGGAGATGAGGAGCCGCCAAACAGAGCCTGAAGCATGTGACACTGGCATTGGGTCTGGGTGGGGGGCAGTAGCTGGAAGGGTATTGAGGAGAGTATTATCAGGGGCCTAAAGGACCCTGAGAAGGCTGTCAGTGACAGCTGAGAAGAAATTGAGGAAAACGTTAATTACTAGTAGCTGGAGGAGCAAAGACCTCTGTTTTATAGGGGTGGAGAGTTGTCACTATTGTCACCTGCCATAATGTAGAAAATAGGAAATATGCCTAATGAATTCAATAATCTATTAAGAAGATTTTCAGGTAGAGTATTGAAAGTGCCACCTAACCTCTCAGTGACTATGACAAAATGAAAGAGAAGAGAGATAAGAGAGCCATTAAATATAAGGAGCCAGGACTTGCTGGGTTTGAAAATTAAACTGTTTCTCATTTCCAGTCTCTCCAGATGGTAAATGGTGCTCAAATTAAGAAATGGCTTCTAGGCAAATTGATGGTGCTGCAGAAAAGATGTGGTCTACATATGAAGCCATGAGTATGACTGGAAATCTCTTTGTTAAGACCCGAGAAAGAAAGATGGTGTTTTACAGACCTTTTCAAAGAGGCAAAAATTCTAAGACTCTAAAAGAAGTGCCTCACAGACCCTCCCTGTTAAACAACAGAGCAATGAAAGATCGTAAGTGTGTTGTCCCACAGTAGCCTCACAGAGAGTGCTAGCTAGAGAAGGGTTCATCTTGTAGAGATATATGTGTACGCCTTTTGTTTAATAGGTTGAACTGAAAATTGATACACAAAAAGCCCACAAGGTTTTAAAAAATTATACTGCTTGGACTGAAAGGGAAAAGGATAGTACAAAATGAAAAGAAGCCATTGGACCCCCAAATTTCTATGGGCAAGAAGCAATCTGATGAAAGTATTCAGCTGCAAACATGGGCTACTTTTTCATGGAAAAGGAGCTGACCATTTTTGAACATAGTGTCAACAGTGCTTATCATCTGCCTGCCCCCTCATTGTATGTTGGGTGTATGTGGGGCGTTCATCATCTGTCTCTTTAGTTCACAGTTCTTCAGAACTCTACTCAAGTAGCTGAACTTAAGACACTGTCCCTGAGGAGCCTCATCCACCCTTAGACCTGATTTATATGATGAGATCCTGGACTTTAAGTTAACGCCATATTGTAAGAGACTTAGGACTCTCAGAAGAGGGGGTTGAATGTATTTTGTTTGTGGGAGAGACAGAAACTATTGTGGCCAGAGGGTGGACTGTGGCAGACTGTGTTGTCCAAATATGGGCACCAAAATATATCCTATTCCATATGCTCTTACAATGTGACACTGGCACTCCTCTCATTGAGTTGTGGACTCTACGTGCTATTCCTCTGAACCAAGATAGAACTTTGTGACTGTGTCCACTGTTAGGATATGAAAGAAGAGACACAATATAACTTCTGAGGCTAGGTTATAAATATAATGCATACTTATACCTTATTCTTTTGACATGTTTGTTCTTGGAAACCAGCCACACCAGGCTGTGAGAAAGTCAAGAAACTGCATGTAAAGGTCCTAGTTGAGGTCACAGATGACAGCCAACATCAACCATCAGATATATGAGTGAGAGAGTCCTCACACGATTCCAGGATCTAATAGGAAGTCAGCTCCAGCCTTGAAGTGATTCCAGTTGATGCCATGTAGAATAGAAGCTGTCCCTACCATTCCCAGCACAAATTGCAGATTCATGAGCAAAATAAGTGATAATCAGTTTTTTAAGCCACTTAATTTAGGGTGGTTTGTTATGCAGCAATAGAAAACTGGAACAAAGAGAATGGATAAACAAATTGTGGTATAGCCATATAATGGAATAGTATCCAGTTATAAAAAGGAATGAAGTACTGATAGACACACACAACAACACAGATGAATCTCATAGATCTTATGCAGAGCAAAAGAATCTAGACATAAAGAGTGCATACCATATTAGTCTGTTTATTTGAAATTCTAGAACAGGCAAAATTAATCTATTATGAATAATCTGAATACTGGTCACCTTTGGTTGCAATTAAGAAGAGACACTAGGAAACTTCTTGGGTAGTTGGAAATGATCTATAGCGTGATAGAGGTGTGGGTTACAAAGGTGTATCTATTTGTCAGAATTGTACAGCTAACATTTGTGCATAAGGGTGCAGGGTTTCTGTTTGGGGTGAAGGAAAAGTTTTGTTAATAGGTGGTATGGCATTTGGAAGCTGTATGTAAATTTTACCTTAAAAATTTAAAAAGTAATAAATAAAATCAAGTGGAGGGTGGGGAGCAGGTGAAGATGTAAATAGCATAAGAATGACAAAATTTTAGTAACTCTTCAAGCTGGGTGAACCACAATGAGATACCACTACACACTCTCTAGGAAGATTAATATTAAATAAAAAGAAAATAACAAGTATTGGTGAGGATACAGAGAGATAGGAACCCTCATACATTGTAGGTGAGAATGTAAAATGGTGCAGTGGGTATGGAAAACAGCTCAGTGGTTCTTCAGAGAGTTAATAGAATTACTGTATGACCTGGCAATTCTACTTCTGGTTATATACCCATGAGAATGGAAAGGAGGGACTCGGATAGATATTTGCACACCAGTGTTCATCACAGCGTTATTCACAATAGCCAGAAGGCAGATGCAACCCAACTGTCCATCAGCAGATGAATGGATAAACAAAATGTGGTATATACATTCAATGGAAGATTCTTCAGTTGTAGAAAGGAATGAGGTACTGATACATGCTGCTACATAGAGAAACTTTGAAAATATTATATTAAGTGAAATAAGTCAGACCAAAAGGACAGATATTGTATACTATAAAATAACCATAATATGCACAAACATGGTGATAGAACGTAGAGTACAGGTAATCAGGACTGAGGGATGGGGTAGGGTGGGGGTATGGAGAATAGAGGTGTGAATGCATAAGGGTGCAGGGTTTCTGTTTGGGGTGAAGGAAAACTTTTTTTAATAGATGGTGTGGTGTTTGGAAGCTGCATGTACCCCAGAAAAACATGCTCTTAAATTTAATCCATTCCTGTGGGTGTGAACCCATTATAAGTAGGACCCTTTGATGAGGTTACTTCAGTTAAGAAAGTGTAGCTGACCTCAATCAGGATGGGTCTTAATCCTATTACTGGAGTCTGTTATAAGCAGAGTGAGATTCATCAGAGAAAGAAACCATCAATGGAAGCAAGAAGTTACATCAATGGAACCTAGAAGAGAAGGGAGAGTCCTGGAGACGCTGCCATGTGCCTTACCATGTGACACGCTAAGGACCAAGAATCGCTGGCAGCCAGCTCCCAAATGCCACAGTCTTCAGGAAGAAAGCATTGCTTTGATGACAGCTTGATTCTTTTTTTTTTTTTTTTGATGGTTGATTTTGACTTTTCCCCAACCTCAAACCATTAGCAAATAAGTTCTCATTGTTTAACCCAATCCATTTCATGGTATTTGCTTGAGCAGCCTAGAAAACTAAGAACAGATGACAATGATGATGATAGCACAACACTGCAAATGTGATTAATGCCACTGAATTATATGCTTGGGAGGGATTGAGATGGGAAATGTTATGTTGTATATATGTCAAAAACAATTTATAAAAAAGAGAGAGATTAAGGAGACAATAATAATTCAATGCAATACATGATCTTGGACTGGATCTAATAATGGAGGAAAAAAGGCCCCAAACAACATTATTGGGACACTTGAAAAATTGGAATTTGGACTGTATACTTCATACCAGTGTTAAAAATCTTGAATTTGAATGCTGTACTTCAGGTGTTTACATAATGAGTGTCCTTGTCCTCAGGAAATGTACCTGGAAGTAATAAGTATTAGAGGAGCATCATGTATGCAACCTATTCTCAAATGTTTAGAAGGTAAATAGATAGATAATGTGCAGATAGATAAAAATAGATAGATAGAATGATATAACAAATGTGGCAAATGCTTATAGCTGGTAAATTTGGGCATCTGGATGGGGGGCCTTCGGAGTTCTATGCATTGTTTCTGTATTATTTTTGCAACTTTCCTGTAAGTTTGAAATTATTTCAAAATAAAAAGTTTAAAAAGATTAAAAAATAAAAAGAAATAAAAATAAAGCTGAGTGAGTAGTACATAAATGTTCATTATACTACTCTTTTTATTATGTATATGTTTTAATTTTCCTGTAATAAAAATTTTAAAAGGGAAAAAAAACAGTACAAATTTTGGTAGTCAGTGAGGTTTGACTACAAAGCAATATGTTTTTCTTATATGGTTGCAAAAGAGGCTGTGATAATAATTCCAAAAGAATATGTTTCCAAAATGTTTTGAATAAGGCAGTATTGTCTAAATATATGAATAGCATCCCATGTTTTAAGGCTATCAAAGGACAAGGTTGATTGGAATGTGTGAATGCTTGTTTTTAAAATCAGCTTTCTTATTTTATATGGTTCAATCTTTTACTTTAAGCAGTTTGTACATTTTTCATTATTTATTTAGTAGTTGTTTGGAAATGGGTCCCTACAGACAGAATTAGACAAGTTAACACAGGGTCATACCGGTGTCCGGTAGGCCTTTAACGCAATGTGACTGGTGTCTTACAGAAGGGGAGAGGAGGCAGGGACGAACAGAGGAGGGGGAGCGCCAGGTGACAGCCGAGGCAGACAAGGCCAGGGATGGCCAGCAGAGCACCAGAAGCCAGGAGAGGCAAGGAAGGATTGTCCCCTCTAGGGATAAGAGGGAGCACAGCCCTGCCCACACCTTGATTTTGGACCTCTGGCCTCCAGAACTGTGAGAAAATAAATTTCAGTTGTTTCATTCCACCCAGTTTTTGGTATTTTGGTTCAGCAGCCCTAGAAAACTAAGACATATACCATGGGCATATAACAAACCCTTTTCATCCAGACCATAAATAATTTGAAATTTGATTAACCTCAAATCCCTATGTTCTGTTCAGATTTTTTCCTGAGCTCCAGACTTGCATATCTAACAGCCGACTGGAAATATTCTCTGGGATGTTCCCATAGGCAATCCCAAATGAACTTTTTCTTTCTTCACAGAGGTTCATTTTAACCTCTCTTGGTGGAAAGCAACATTCTCCATCCAGCCACCCGAACCAGAAACTGTGTATCTTCCTAGAGTTCTTCCCCTTCTTACGCTTCCATATCTAGTCAGTCAGCAGGGCCTGCTCTGTCTGCTTTGTTATTGGTTAGTTCCTCTACACTCCCTCTGCTGCTGCCTCAGTTGAGGCCCTCAACATTTCTCACCTGGTTATTGCAACAACCTATTAACAGGAGGTCCTGCTTCCAGACTGTCCCTTTGCTTTAATCTATCCTCCAAATTGCTGCAAGAACGGTCTTAATATAATGCAAATTTCATCATGTTATTGTCCCCTTCAAGGACTCTTCGTTGCCTACTGGTAAATGAGAAACTCTTAGCAAGGCAACCAATGCTCTCCATGATCTGTTCTCTGCTGATCTCTCCAGTGTCGTTTCATCATTCCATCCTCATGTTATGCTCCAGCCATGACAAATGACTTACAGTGCTCCTCAGGTGGCATGCTGCTTTTTGTCTTCATGCCTGTGTTCAAACTGCTATCTGCCTCATTCCAGCTCCCTAGAAAATATGTATTCCTCTTTCTAGACTCCACTCATGTGTTATATCCTTGTTGAACCCTTTCCTGATGCAAAAGAACCAACCACTATCTCATTTGTGAACCCTCAGAACCCTTTACAAACGTCTGTCATTTCACCTTTAACAATTTACTGCCTCTTCTTTTTTTTCATTCAGATTTGTCTGCCGCTCCCAGACCACATGCTTCTTTGGAGAAAGACCCTATCTTTCTTGTATTTGTTGTAAGTATTTATATCCCTACTGCTGAACACAGTTTCTAACACATAGTAGGCATTCAATAACTATTGGTTAAATGATTCCAACCCCAGGCAAATATGGATTTCTTTGATATTCTACTTTTATGAAAGAGGCAAATAATAAGGAAAAAAAAATCACAAAATCAGTAGTAGAGATTCAGATTATAAATAAAGTCCTCTGAAAAGTATGAAGATTTCTACAAAGAACATTACCCTCTCACCCAAATTTAGTGTGAAATCCTATCCTTGTAAAACTGGAAAACATTCATATTAATAATGAAGTTTCTAGGACACCAATTCTGATTCATTACAAAACTATCTTCACTGAAGTTTAACATTTTTGTTGCTTTCAAATTCTCTGGATATCTATATGCATGAATGGTATTCAATGTATGGCAACTTCCAGTTAACAGAATGTGAAAATGTATTGGGTGAACAAAAATGATCTGTGTTGTATAGCTTAGGAGCAACTGCAGCACTATAATGTACAGTGGTTAAAATAACTCTCAAAATAATATAGGGTGAATAAAAATTTTGTTTGAAAACCTGTAAGTACTTAAAGTTGAATGCTAACAGTCATTTTTTAAAGCAGTTTATTGAGATATATTCACAAACCATACAATCCATCTGTTCCGGTTTGCCAGTGCTACCCTTTTGCAAAACACCAGAAATGGATTGGCTTTTATAAAGTGGGTTTATTTGGTTACAAAGTTACAGTCTTAAGGCCATAAAGTGACCAAACTAATACATCAATAATAGGGTACCTTCACTGGAGGATGGCCAGTGGTGTCCGGAAAACCTCTGTTAGCTGGGAAGGCACGTGGCTGGTGTCTGCTCCAGAGTTCTGGTTTCAAAATGGCTTTCTCCCAGGATGTTCTTCTCTAGGCTGCAGCTCCTCAAAAACGTCAGTCTTAGCTGCTCTTGGGGCATTTGTCCCATTTGTCCTCTCTTAGCTTCTCCGGAGCAAAAGACTGCTTTCAAAGGCTGTCTCCAAAATGTCTCTGTAAGCTGCAGCTCCTCTCTCAGCTCCTGGGTGTTCCTCAAAGTGTCCCTGTTGGCTGTAGCAAGCTCACTCCTTCTGTCTGAGCTTATATAGGGCTCCAGTAAACTAATCAAGGCTCACGCTGAATGGGCGTGGCCACACCTCCATGGAGATTATCTAATCAGAGTTATCACCAATATTTGGGTGGGTCGCATTTCCATGGAAACACTCAAAGAATTACAATCTAATTAACACTAATATGTCTGCCCACACAAGATTACATCAAAGATAATGGCATTTTGGGGGACATAATACATTCAAACTGGCACACCATCCATAGTGTACAATCACTGGCTTTTAGTATATTCATAGAGTTGCCTATTCATCTCTACAAATGATTTTAGAAATTTTTCATTACTTCAAAAATAAAACCCCCATTCCCCTCAGCAGTGACTGTTCAATCCCTGTATCCCTCCCCAGCCATACATAACCACTAATCTATTTCTGTCTCTATGTATTTATTTATATTTACATTTTATATAAAGGGAATCATATAATTTGTAGTACTTTGTGTCTGGTTTCTTTCACTTAGCATAATGTTTTTTAATTTTTTCTTTTTTTGTAATTAGAGAAGTGGAAGGTTTACAGAAAAGTTATGTAGGAAATACAACATTTCCATTTACCCCTTCCCCCCATTGTTGACACTTTGGATTGGTGGGGTACCTATTTTACAATTGATGAAAGAATATTAAAATATTACTGTTAACTACAGTCCATAGTTTGCATTAGGTGTATTTTTTCCATACACTGTCCTATTATTAACACCTTGTATTAGTGTCATATGTTTGTTAAATTCATAAAAGAACATTCTCATACTTGTAGTATTAAGCACAGTCCATTATCCACAACAGGGGTCATTGTGTTGTATAGTCCCATGCTTAATTTTTTAACTTTCCATCCAGTGACATACATGACCCAAAACGTCCCCTTTCAACCACATTCATAAACATAACTCAGTCACAATAATGTGATACCATCACCACTATCCATTTCCAAACAATTACAATCAAACTGAATAGAATTTCTGCACTAACTAAGCATCAACTCCCCATTCTCTATCCCCAGTTTATACCCTGGTAACCTATATTCTAGATTCTAACTCTATCAGTTTGCTTATTATATTTAGCTCATATCAGTGTGATCATGCACTATTTGTCCTTTTTTGCCTGTCTTATTTCACTCAGCATAATGTCCACAAGGTTCATCCATGTTTTCACATGCATCAGACTTAATTCCTTTTTACAGCTTAAAAATATTCCATTATATGTATATACCACATTTTGTTTATCCATTCTTCAGTTGATGGACACTTGGGTTGTTTCCATCATTTGGCAATTGTGAATAATGTCACTACGAACATCAATGTGCAAATATCTGTTCATATCCCTGTTTACAATTCTTCTTGGTATATACCTAGTATTGGGATTGCTGGGTCATAAGGAAAGGCTAAATTAGCTTCCTAAGGAACTGTCAAACTGTCTTCCACAGCAGCTGTACCGTTTTACATCCCGACCAGCAATGAATGAGTGTTCCTATTTCTCCACAATCTTTCAACACTTGTGATTTTTTTTTAAGTAGTGTAGACATTCCAGTGAGTGAGAAATATCTCATTGTGTTTTTGATTTGCATTTCCCTAATAGCTAGTGATGCTGAGCATCCTTTCATGTGCTTTTTAGCCATTTGTATTTCCTTTTTGGAAAAATGTCTATTCAAGTCTTTCACCCATTTTTAAATTGTGTTGTTTGTTTTTTCAATCCTTGAATTGTAGGATTTCTTTATAATTCTTGATAGCAAACTTTTATTGGATATGTGGTTCCAAATATTTTCTCCATTGAGTAGGTTGCCTTTTCATTTCCTTGACAAAGTCCTTTGATGCACAAAAGGTTTTAATTTTAAGCAGGTCCTATTTATATATTTTTTCTTTTGTTGCTTGTGCTTTGAGTGTAAAGTATAAGAAACTATTGCCTAATACAAGATCCTGAAGATGCTTCCCTACATTTTCTTCTAGGAGTTTTATAGTCCTGGCTCTGTATTTAGGTCTTTGATCCATTTTGAAATAATTTTTGTGTATGGTGTGATATAAGGTTCAATTTCATTCTTTTACACATGAATATCCAGTTCTCCCAGCACCATTTGTTGAAGAGACTATTCTTTCCCAATTGAGTGGACTTGGCAGCCTTGTCAAAAACCAATTTGGCCACAGATGAAAGGGTCTATTTCTGAATTCTCAATTCAATTTCATTGGTCAATATATCTATCCTTGTGCTTGTACCATGCTGTTTTGACCACTCTAGCTTTGTAATATGCTTTTAAGCCAGGAAGTGTGAGTCCTCCAACTTTGTTCTTCTTTTTCAAGATGTTTTTGGCTATTTGAGGCCCCTTACCCTTCAAAATAAATTTGATAATTGGCTTTTCCATTTCTGTAAAGTAGGCTGTTGGAATTTAGATTGAGATTGCATTGAATCTGTAAATTATTTTGGGTAGGACCGACATCTTAACAATACTTAGTCTTCCAATCCATGAAAATGGATGTCCTTCCATTTATTTAGGTCTTTTTTTTTTTAAGCAAAGTTTTGTAGTTTTCTGTCTACAAGTCCTTTACATCCGTGGTTAAATTTTTCCTAGATACTTGATTCTTTTAGTTGCTATTGTGAATGGAATTTTTTCTTGATTTCCTCCTCAGTTTGCTCATTACTAGTGTATAGAAATACTACTGATTTGTGTGTATTGATTTTGTACCTCACCACCTTGCTGAATTCATTATTAACTCTAGCATTTTGTTGTAGTTTTTTATACAATTCTATATAGGATCATGTACAAATAGTGAAAATTTACTTCTTCCTTTCCAATTTGGATGCCTTTTATTTATTTACTTATTTCTGCCTGATTGCTCTGGCTAGAACTTCCAATGCTGAATGACAGTGGTGACAATGGGCATCCTTATCTGTTCCAGATCTTAGAGGGAAAGCTTTCAGTCTTTCACCTTTGAGTATGATTTGGGTTTTTCATATATGCCCTTTATCATGTTGAAGAAATTTCCTTCTATTCCTATCTTTTGAAGTGTTTTAAATGAAAAAAGATGCTGAATTTTGTCAAATGCCAGTTCTGCATCAATTGAGATGATCTGTGGTTTTTCCCCTTTGTTTTACTGATGTCGTGTATTACATTAATTGATTTTCTTATGCTAAACACCACCCTTGATACCTGGGATAAAACCCACTTGATCATGGTGCATAATTCTTTTGATGTGCTGTTGGATTAGATCTGCAACTATTTTGTTGAGGATTTTTGCATCTATATTCATAATGGAAATTGGTCTATAATTTTCTTTTCTTGTGGAATCTTTATCTGGCTTTGGTATTAGGGTGATGTTGCATCATAAAATGAGTTAAGTACTGTTCCTTCTTCAACTTTTTGGGAAGAGTTTGAGCAGGATTGGCATTAATTGTTCTGCAATGTTTCGTTCAATTAACCTGTGAACCCATCTGGTTCTGGGCTTTTCTTTGGAGGTTTCTGATGACTGATTCAATCTCTTTGCTTGTAATTGGTCTGCTGAGGTCTTCTATTTCTTGTAGAGTCATTGCAGGTTGGTTGTGTTCTAGGGATTTGTCCATTTCATCTAGTTTGTCAAATTTGTTGGCATCCTCTTGTGATCCTTTTTATTTCTGTAGCATCAATAGTAATGCCTGCCCTCTCATTTCTTATTTTATTTGTGTCTTTTTTTCTTTGTCAGTCCAGCTAAGGATTTGTCAATTTTATTGATCTTTTCAAAGAACTGACTTTTGGTTTTATTGATTCTCTCTATTGTTATTTTATTCTCAGATTCACTTATTTCTGTTCTAATGTTTGTTTTTTCTTTCATTCTGCTTGCTTTTGGATTAGTTTGCTCTTTTTTTTTTTCTAGTCCCTCCAGGTGTGTAGCTAAATTTTTAATTTTAGCTCTTCCTTCCTTTATAATGTAGGTGTTTAGGGCTATAAATTTCCCTCTCAGCACTGCCTTCACTTCATCAAAAAAGTTTTGATATGTTGTGTTTTTGTTTTGATTTGTCTTAAGATATTTATTGATTTTCCTTGCAATTTCTTCTTTGACCCACTGATTATTTAAGAAAATGCTATTTAACTTCCGTATATTAGTGGATTTTCCAGTTCTCCACCTGTTATTGATTTCCAGCTTCATTCTGTTATGATGATAGAAGCTGCTTGGTATGATTTCAACTTTTCTAAATTTATTGAGACTTGTTTTGTGACCCAACATGTGATCTATCCTGGAGAATGCTCCATGTGCACTTAAGAAAAGTGTTTGGGAATGCAATGTTCTGTACATGTCTTTTAGATAATAGTTCATTTATCATATTATTTGAGTTCTCTCTTTCCTATTGATCCTCTAGATGTTCTATCTGTTGATGAGAGTGATGTTTGAATTTTCCAACTAATGTTGTAGAGGTTTCTATTTCTCCCTTCAGTTTTGCCAGTGTTTGCCTCATGTATTTTGGGGCACTGTGGTTAGGTGCATTAATATTTATGGTTGTTATTTCTTCTTGGGGGATTGCCCATTCTATTAATATATAGTGTCCTTCTTTGTCTAACAGCTTTTGACTTAAAGTCTATTTTGTCTGATATTAATGTAGCTACCCAAGCATTTTTTGGTTACTATTTGCATGGATTATCTTTTTCCAGCCTTTCACTTTCAACCTATTTGTCTCTTTGAGTTTAAGGTGAATCTTTTGTAAACAACATATAGTTGGATTGTGCTTTTTATAAATCCATTCTGCCAACCTGTGTCTTTTGATTGGGGGAGTTTAATTCATTAACATTCAGTGTTATTACTGCAAAGGCAGTACTTAATTCAGCTATTTTTTCCTTTGGTCTTTATATGTCATACCTTTTTGTTTTTTTTTGGTCTCTCTTTTTCTTGACTGCAACCTTCTTTACTGTATAATAGATCTTTTCTAATGTATCTGACTGATCCCTTTCTCATATTTGTTTCTGTATATTTTAAAACTCTTTTTTTGTGATTACCACTTTTTTTAAATTACAAAACCTATATCTATAGCCTACTAATTAAAAAATATATCAACTTAGCTTCAATAACATATACATTCTCTGCCCCCATATCCCTCTGTTTCCCTTCTTTAAGCTGTTTTTGTCCCACTTTATATTTTGCATGTCCATTATCAGGAAATACACCTTTTTCACTTTCAGTTGTATTCTGATTCTTACATGAATTAAAGATTAGAGTTGTACACTGAGGATATATTGGGGTTCACATTTACCTTTTTAGATACCTGTACTGATAATCTTCATTTCTTCACACTACCCCAAGCCATTCTCTCCTGTCTTTTCCTTTCAACCTGCAGAACTCCCTTTGGTAATTTTTGTAGGTCAGATCTCTTGTTGACCAACTCTCTTAGTTTCTGTTTGCTAACATTTTAAACTTTTCCTCATTTTTTGAAGAACAGTTTTGCCAAATAAAGAAGTTTTCGCTGACAGTTTTTCTCTTTCAGTACCTTAACTATATCATACCACTGCTTCTTGCTTCCATGGTTTCTGATGAGAAATCGGCACTTAGTCTTACTGAGGATCCCTTGTTTGTGATGAATTCCATTTCTTTTGCTGCTTTCAGAATGATCTTTTTGTCTTTAACATTTGACATTTTATTAGTATGTGTCTTGGAGTAGGTCTACCTTGATTTATTCTATATATTTGTATCTTTCATCAGAGTTGGGAAGTTTTCAGCCATTATTTCCTCAAATATTCTTTCTGCTCCCTTCCCCTCTCTTCTCCTCCTGGGATACCCATTATGCATCTTTTGTGTGCTTCATGCTATCACTCAAATCCTTAAGACATGGCTAAATTTTTTTCTATTCTTTTCTCTATCTGTTCTTCTGACTGCATGATTTTGCTTGTCCTGTCTTCTATTTCACTGACACTTTCTTCTGCCTGTTCAAATCTGCTGTTGTATGTCTCTAGGGTACTTTTATTTGCTACTATTGTGCCTTTCATCTCCATAATTTCTGCTATGTTTCTTTTTATACTTTCAAATTCTTTATGCTCACACATTGTACTTTTAATATCCTTTATCTCTTTATGCATATTTTCCTTCATCTCTTGAATGATTTAGGAGATTTGCTTGAAGATCTTTGATTAACTATTTCAACTCCCAAGTCTTCTCTAAAGTTTTAGTTTGTTCTCTTGGCTGACCCTCATCTTCCTATTTCTTAATATGGCTTGAAATGTTTTGCTGATGTCTGGGAATATGATCTTGATGAGTTAATTCTAAAAGTCTATCTCCCTCTTGTCCAGGGTTTTATTGTTAATTGGCTTTGCAAGAAGGCTCTTCTTTGATACTTGATCCAACTTATTATAGACCTTCAGAATAGCCTGTGTTTAACTGTTCAGGTTTTCTCAGCTCTTCTTCATCTTATTATTGCCCTGGATATGCAGTGCAATTTTAAGGACTTTTTGTGAAATTGTTACACCTCCAGGAGATACCTTCCTTTCCTCTGTTCCTTCTCTGGGAATCTTTATCAGTTCTGCTTGTTTTTGTGCAGATTTTCCTCCCCAGTTCCTATGATTTGTTTAAATTCTCTCCCTCACTCAGTGTCCTGTTTTCCTTACAGTTTTCAGATCTGGGTACCATCCTATCTTGCAGCAGTTCAGTGTAACCCATTTTTATATTTTAAAATTTTTTTCTGTGAGACATTTCTGCCTCCAGATTCTTCCCCATTAAGGTATCCTGTCCTGGGGAGCCAGATGGGGTCAATCCAGAGAGGTGGGTCACTTCAGAAAAGTCCAATTTGCCTTTAGGTGTCCAGCTCCTGAAACTGGATTGAGTGAGGGCATAACAGTTCTTACCTGTTCTAGTGGTTAGATTCATACGTCAACTTGGCCAGGTGATGGTGCCCAGTTGTCTGGCCAAGCAAGCAGTGGTCTGTTGTTGTGAGAACATTTTGTGGACTTAAATCATCAGTTTGTTGATTGCATCTACAGCTGATTACATCTGTAATTGGCTAAAGGGATGTCTTCCATAATGAGAGACATTTAATCTAATCAGTTGAAGGATTTTAAGGGGGAGGTGATGATTTCAGCTAACAGAAGAGAGAACTTTCTCTCTACTTCAACCAGCCAGCCTCTCCTGGGGAATTCATTGGAGACCTTCATAGGAGTGCCAGCTTGCAGCCTGCCCTGTGGAATTTGGACTTGTGCATCCCCACAGTTCCATGAAACACTTTTATAAAATCTCATACTACTTACAGATATCTCCTGTTGGTTCTGTTTCCCTAGAGAACCCTGACTAATATTCTTGTCTTTCTATCATGGTCTCCCCCACTCCCTGCCTCCACCGGGTTCCTTTTATATGCAGTACTCTGTAGTGGCTTGTGATCTGCCCTGGATCTCTGTGGACTTAGGTCCCTGTGCCTGGGTTTCTAACTCACTGCTGTAAGGTTAGGATCTCAGCCTGTGGTGGGAGGGACTGGGCCATGCTGTCTCTGTGTGACTCCAAAGCTGGGGTACTGAGTAAGGGGGAGGGGAATGGGGACAAACCAGTGTCTGGGATGGACTTCTCCTACCTGAGATTTTTATGTTTCTTCAATTCAGCATTGTGGAATCCTTCTCCAGTCTTTACCATCCTCCAGAGTTCTAAGCAAGTTGAATTTGTCCTTTTATTCACTAAATCTCTGGTGCCTTTTTCAGGGGATGCCTTATATCACCATGTTGATGACATCACCATCATAGTCATTTTGTGATTCAGAAATAAAGATGATAATTGGTATAGAATATAGAGCCATAAAGCCTTTATCATATTTTGACCCTTGATACATTACTGGGAACAGGTTCAGATTTCACAGATTAAGAGGACACTGAGTGCCTTGCATATGCCTGGAACATAATGGTAGTTCAATAAATATATGTTGAAGAAATAAATAAATGAAACCAACTCCACCATAAAAAAGAGGATATTGAGACAGTTCATAAGGATCTAGAGGATGGAAAAGCTGGAAAGTAGGATTTATTGAGGGTATTAACACTCTCTAGAATAAAGCAGACTGATTTAATAATGCCACTTAAGCATATGAAGTTGCAATGGTAAAGATAATGAGTATCTTTCCATTAAAAAGATGGAAATAAAGAAATATAGGTATATTGAATACTTACTGTTTACCAGATGCCACACAATTTACCTGTTAAGCCGTTTAAAACTCATAACTCTGTGCTGTCATATTGCCAGAGGAGAAAATTGGCTCAGGTAGTTAAAAACCTTCCCAAGAACTTCTGGTTTCACCTCTGACATTTAAAGAGCTCGGAAGTTATCACTCCCAGCCTTAAAACAAAACAAAACAAAAAGCTGAAAAAAGTGAAAATCGATGACTTCTCTTAATTTGGAGATTAAACAACATGCTTATAAATAACACAAAATTTCAAAGAACAAATCTCAAGAAAAATTAAACAATTCTTTGAACAAAATGAAAATGAGAAATACAACTTACCAACTTTTGTGGGATGTAGCAAAGACAATTCTTAGAGGAAAATTTTATAGCATTAAATGCATATATTAGAAAACTAGAAAAATCTAAAATCAATTATCTAAGTTTCTACCTTAGGAAAGTAGAGTAGGAAGAGCAATTTAAGCCTAAAGCAAGCAGAAGAAAAGAAATAATAAAAATTAGGGCCCCAAATCAAGGAAATTAAAAGCAGAAAATCTATAAAGAAAATTAATGACACTAAAAGCTGGTTCTTTGAAAATATCAACAAAACTGATAAACTTCTAGCCGGCCTGATGCAGAAAAAAGAGAGAAGACACAAATTACCAATATCATATATGAAAGAGGGGTCATCACTACTGATCTCAAACACATTAAAAGGATAATAGAGGAATACTATGACCAAGTCTATGCTCACAAATTTGATAACTTAAATGAAATGGGCCAATTCTTTGAAAGACACAAGCTACCAAAACACATACAAAAAGAAATAGATAATCTGAATAGGTTTACATCTAATAAAAATTGAACTGATAATTAATAATCTTCCAAAACAGAAACAGGCCCAGATTGTTTCATGGAATAATTTTACCCAAGATTTAAGGAAGGTTTGATATCAATTCTTCAAAATATCTTCCAGAAAATAGAAGGAGAGAAAACACTTCCTAACTAATGAGGATTACCCTAATAACAGAACCAGATAAAGACATTACAAAAAAAGGAGAATTACAGACTAACATCTCTCATGAACAAAGATGCAAAAATCCTCAACAAAATATTTGTAAATCAAATCTAACAAGGTATAAAAAGAATTATACACCATGCCCAAAAGAGATTAATTCCAGGTATGTAATAAGGCTGGGTAAACATTAGAAAATCAATGTAATTCACCATATCAACAGCCTATTAAAAAAATCATATGATCATTATCAGTTGAAGCAGATAAAACATTGACTAATTCAACACCCATTTATGATAAAAAATCTCAGCCAAGTAGAAATATAAGTTCCTCAACTTGGTAAAGAACACCTACAAAAAACCTACAGCTGACATCATACTTAATGGTGAGAACCCGGATGCTTGCCCCCTAAGACTGGGAACCAGGAAATGATGTCCTCTATTGCCGCTCCTATTCAACACTGTACTGGAAGTCCTAATTAGTCTAATAAGGCAAGAAAAGGAAATAAAAGACATTCAGAGTGGGAAAGAAGAAATTAAACTGCCTTTGTTCATAGATGACTTTGTCTATTATTGCCCATGTAGAAAATGTCAAAGAATTGACTTAAAAAAAAAAAAAAAAATCCTGGAACTAGTAAGAGACTGCAAGATACAAGGTTAATATACAAAAGTCAATTGCTTTCCTATATACCAGCACTGACCAATAGGAATTTGAAATTTTAAAGAAACTAAACCATTTATAATAGCACCAAAAAGAAAATAAGTATTGGGTATAAATCTAACAAAATATATACAGGATCTACAAACTCTGAACAGATAAATTATCTGAAGATCTAAATAAATGGTGAGAGATTCTATGTTCCAGGATTAGTAGATTCAGTATTGTTAACACATCAATTTTTCCCAAGTTGATTCAATGATTCAACACAATCCCAGTCTAAACTGTAGCAAGCTATTTTGTACAATTGACAAACTGATTGTAAATTTCATATGGAAAAGCAAAAGATCTAGAAAAGCTAATACAATACTAAAATAGAACAAAGTTGGATTTCTCATAGTACCTAATTTCAAGACTTATAAGGCTACAATAATCAAGACAATGTACTGAAAGATTAGATACAGAGATCAATGGAAAAGAATAGAGAACCCAGAAATAGACCCATACAAATACAGTCAACTGATCTTAGATAAAGGAGCAAAAGCAATTCAGTGGAGAAAGAATAGTCTGTTCACCAAATGGGGTAGGAACAATTGGGTGTCCATTTGCAAAAAAATGAACTTAAGACAGAGATCTTACATGTTTAAAAAAAATTAACTCAAAATGGATCACAGACATGAATGTAAAACACAAAAGTATAAAATTTATAGAAAAAACAAGGATAATCCAAGTGACCTTGTGTTTGGTGATGAGATTTTAGATACAACACTAAAAGCATAACTCATGAAGAAAGATGGGTAAGTTGAACTTTGCTAAAATTAAACATTTCTCTGTGAAAGATACTGTTAAGAGAATGAAAAGACATTCCACAGACTGGAAGAAAACATTTGCAAAACATATCTCACAAAGCACTTATATTTAAAATATGAAAACAGACACTCTAATTCAAAAATAGGCAAAGATCTGAACAGATACCTTGCCAAAGATGATACACAGATGGGAATTGCAAATTAAAACAAAGTGAGATACCACTATATATCTATTAGAATGGCAAAACAAAAACAAAAGCACCCCACAAAAACCCAAACAACAACAAGAAATCTGGCAATACTAATTGCAGGCAAGTATATGGATCATCAGGCTCTCTCATTTGTTGATGGTGGGAATGCAAAATGGTACAGCCATTCTGGAAGACAGTTTGGCAGGTTCTTACAAAGTGAAACATGATGTTATCACATGATCCAGCAATTGCCCTCCTAGGTATTTACCCAACTGATTTGAAAACTTACATTCCATGGAAAAAACATGCAAATAAATGTTTACAGTAGCTTTACTCATAATTGCCTCAAATTAGAAGCAACCAAGGTATCTTTCAATAAGTGAATGGATAAGCAAACTGTGGTACATGCATACAATGAATTATTCAGTTATAAAAGAAATGAGCTATCAAGCCACAAAAATATATGGATGGATTTTAAATGCATATTGCTAAGTGATAGAAGCTAGTTTGAAAAGCTACCTAAGGTATGATTTAAAAAAAGACAAAAATACACTGATGGTAAAATGATCAGTGATTGCCAGGGGTTTGGGAGGAGAAAGGGAAAGTTGAATAGGTGAAGCACCAGGGATTTTTTAGGGTGGTGAAACTATTCTTTATGATATACTATGCATTTGTCAAAACCCATATAACTGTACAGCACAAAGAGTGAACCAGAATGAATGAAACAAAAAAAAAATCATTTAGGAGATTGGGGAATCCCATGATGGAATGCAGAATTTGACAAAACAGTTTAACTGTATCACAAACATATGAAACAACCTCACTGAAGGAGTAGGGGAAAAGTTTCTAACCTAAGTAACTTTGGAAATGAGTGCAGTCTGTAAGAATAAAGGCAAAAGAAGCACTGTACTCTAATTTTTAAAGTTGTTTCTTTGGGGGTATGAGTTAATAATTTTGATACCCTTTGAACTATATGGCAGAAAGAGTGGTACATGTATACTGAATTGAACAATTAAGTATATTGTGCTGGTTTGGATTTATTATGTCCCCCCAACGCCATTATCTTTGATGCAGTCTTGTGTGGGCAGACGTTATTAGTGTTGATTAGATTGTATTTCTTTGATTGAGTGTTTCCATGGAGATGTGATCACTCAACTGTGGGTGAGAGCTTTCATTGGATAATTTCCATGGGGGTGTGGCCCCGCCCATTCAGCATGGGCCTTGGGCACTATATAAACTCAGACAGAAGAAGCAATCTTGCTACAGCCAAGAGGGACACTTTGAAGAATGCACGGAAGCTGAGAGAGTAGCTGCAGATGAGAGACAGTTTGAAGATGGCTGTTGAAAGCAGACTCTTGCTCTGGAGAAGCTAAGAGATGACAAACACCCCAAGAGCAACTAAGAGTGACATTTTTGAGGAGCTGAAGCCTAAGGAGGAACATCCTGGGTGAAAGCCATTTTGAAACCAGAACTCCAGAGTGAACGCCAGCCACATGCCTTCCCAGCTAACAGAGGTTTTCTGGACGCCAATGGCCATCCTCCAGTGAAGGTACCCGATTGTTGATGCCTTACCTTGGACACTTTATGGCCTTAAGACTGTAACTGTGTAACCAAATAAACCCCCTTTTATAAAAGCCAATCCATTTCTGGTGTTTAGCATTCTGGCAGCATTGGCAAACTGTAACAAGTATATAGATGGTGGATGGTGGATGCCAGGTGTTTCACTGTTTGGGTGAGAGTTTACAGATAAGCAAGGGGTGGAATCTAGAATGATCCATGTGGTAATGGATTAGAGCTCTTCCACATGGAAGTCTTTATAGATATGTGCATACACAGAGGTTAGTATGCACACATGTATTTCCTTACTGTCAGCTAAGAGGGCATATAAGCAATGATACCCTAGCTGCACCGAGAACATCTACTGCCCAGATATTAGTTTCTAATACCATTCTCAAATAGAAGGAATAGGGCTCCTTGGAGAAAAGACTGGTTCTAGGTCTGGGGCAGGATATATACAAGGTGATCCAAGAGCATCTTGTAGGGCCAAAAAGTAAGGGAGTGCTAAAAAAAAAAAAAAAATAGAGAAAGGAAACAACCCACAATGATGGGGGTATGCCAAAGGGCCAATGGATCCAAGTGAAACAGCTCGCAATGGCCAAAGCTGAAACAATTTGAGAAACAAAATAAATACAGTAGTACTGTATTATAACTCAAATTATAAAATATTTGAGTCCATACTGAATAAATAACTGAATAAATAAATGGAGAAGAGACAAATCTCCTGTGCAGAGGAATTACAAATAATTTACATAGACACTCTATCCTCAAGAAGGTAGAGCGTAACTCCCACCTCTTAAGGGTGAGAGCACAGTGACTTCCTTCTAAAGAGTACAGTACACCAAGAAGGGAAAGAAGAGTAACTTTACAGTGGAGACAACTGAGAAACACCATCTCAGCTAAGTGACTGAGGTCAACATCAACAGTGCCCTTGATATGATGTGCTGAAAATGGCATTTTACCTCTGTCATCTTCCTCCCCAAAACCCATAACCTCAGTGTAATCATGAGAAAAACATCAGAAGAATCCCAGTTGAGGAACTTGCTGCGAAATGCTGATCAGTATCAAAACTGTCAAGGGTAATCAAAAAACAAGGTTAGTGTAAAAAACTGTCACAGCCAAGAGGCTCTTAAGGAGACAATGACTAAGTATAATATGGTATCCTGGATGGGATACTGGAATAGAAAAAAGACAATAAAAACTATGGACCTTAGTTTATGATAATGAATCAATATTGGTTCATTAATTGTAACAAATGTACCCATTAATGTAAGATGTTACTAATAGGGGAAACTGTGGGGTATATGGGAACGCTCTGTACTATCTGTATTTTTTTTCTGTAAATTTAAAGCTGTTTCAAAAGTTAACTTTAGCTTATTTTATTAGTTTATTGAATTTATTTTTTAAAATTGGGTAAACAGTAGTCTTGGCTTAGTATTGTTTTCCTATTAACATAGTTAGGTCAGAAAAAAGTTTTATCATTTGGTTAACTAGAAATTACACAGACTGGGGTTTCACATTATATCAGTATTTTTGGTGAAACAAGAACTCTTTCCCTTTCAGTTCTTACTGAAAATGTTTCTAAAACGTATTTGTATGTTTTCATGCCTTGGTAAATAATGCATGTTAAACATAATCTAACCTTTCTTGAATGAGTCTGTTCAACTAAAAACAAATAACTCCCCTCCAAAAGACAAAAACAGAATAAAACCAAAAAGAAAACAACTTCCCAAACTCGGTTAGAAACAAAGATTCATTAACATCTGTTAAGCTCTGGATACTGTTGTAGGCACTGGGAATACAATTGTGAATATGACAAAGTTTCTGCCATCAGGAAATTTATCTTCTTGAGGATGTGATTGGCAGCTTTTGACTTCTGTGACTCAGTCATTCCAGTGACTACAACTGCTTTGCATGTAACTCCCACAACTCTCTCTAGGCCTTACCTCTCTGCTAAATTCCAAACCTTCATTTTCAATTCACGGACATTTTTCATGAAATGTCATTTGAAAATTGTTTTGAATTGAATCATATTCCATACAAAGACATGTTCAAGTCCCAACCCCCGGTCCTGTGGGTGTGAACTCATTTGTAAACAGGATCTCCGAGTTACTAGTTTAAGATGAGGTGGTGAGGCCAAACTGAATCAGGGTGGGCCTTAATCCAATATGACGGGAAACTTTATAAGGAGAGGAAATGTGATGCAGAGTAGAAGTCAGGAGACAGACAGAAGGAGGGGGATGGCTATGTAGTGGAGGCAGATACTCTGACACGGACTGCCAGCAAACCACCACCACAACACTATGGACCTTCGGAGAAAGCATGGCCCTGCTGATATCATGATTTTGGACATCTAAACTCCCAAACTGCGAGATAATAAATTCCTGTTGTTTAAGCTGACCAGTCTGTGGTATTTTTAGAGACAATCAATTTATTTCAAATGTCTCTAATAGTTATTAAACCCATTCCTAAAAATAACTCCTTCAGGAAATGCTGGCAGGCAGTGCTCCTGAAACCTACCTCACTCTTTGGTTTTGGCCCCCAAACAATGAGGTGTTCGGCCTTGTCCTTCCAATATTATTAAGTTTTGTTCTTTTGGCTATAGAATTAATACACAGTGCCATTAAGGTTTCCCTCAGTTGGTAATTTAAAATCAATGAGCCTACCTGTTAGTGTAGGCTAGGTGCTGCAGGAAACAATAGAATCAAAATGTATAGCTCAAACACATACTAGAAGTTTATTTCTTGCTCGTGTAACCCTCTGTAGAAGATATTATTGGTTGGTGGGCTAATGACCTTCAAGCAGTGATTCAAGGACCCAGGCTCCTTTCAACTTGTGGCTCCACCATCCTCTTCAGGGAACGTATCATCATCATCATCTATAACCAGCTAATGGATGGAGGAAGAGAGTATGAAGAAGGCATTTGACCTAAAAATGACATACATCACTTCCATTCACATTCCAGTTCACTAGAACTCAGTCACGTAGTCACAGGTATTTGCAAGAGGCTGGAAAATGTAGTCTAGCTCCGTGTCCAGGAAGAGGAGAACAAAGATTTTGTTAAACAGGTTGCACTCTCCCTAAGGAAGACAATTGCATCATATTTGGTTATTGCAAACTTTCCAAAGTCCAGTATCTCTGGTCATGCCCTGTCCATTCCATCAGGTCCAGTGACCTATGGACTTAAACACGTTATCTTTCCCTCACCGCCCACCTCCAATAAGTATACAGTGTGAGGAGTCTGGTTTCTCACCAAAATCCTATGGGTGATTTTTCAAGCCAATTACAAAGGCTTTTACCCAGCAGGTCTCACGGGAAATCTGCCATAGCCATACAGGTGGTGCATGGCTAATGCACTGCAGTCTCTTAAGGGAGTTGCAGTCAAAGATTCAGGACCCATCTCTGCATTTGTTACCCGAGCCGTCCTCAGGTTCCTCTGCTGAGACGTCCTTACTGAGGAAGGAGGGGTGGCCTTGAGGACACTGCTCTCTACTCCGACTCAGTACTTTTCTACTTCTAGACCACTCCTTGGTGCCAATCCATGGGGGAACATGGAACAGGGGTGTGGTGGTTTGGAACTGTATATACTCCAGAAAAACATGTTCTTAAAGTTAATCCATTCTTGTGGGTTTAAACCCATTGTAAGCAGGACTTTTTGACTTTGTTACTTCAGTTAAGGTGTGACCCACCTCAATCAGGGTGGGTCTTAATCCCATTACTGGAGTCCTTTATAAGAGAATGAAATTCAGACAAAGAGAAAAAGCCACAGGAGGCAAGAAGCTGAAATCAGAAGAGAAGGGAGAAACCAGAAGACACCACCACATGCCTTGCCATGTGACACGTGAAGGACTCCAGCATCACCAGCAGCCAGCCCGAGAGAGCCCATCTTTCGGGAGGAAGCACTGTCTTGATGATGCCTTGATTTGGACTTTCTTTTAGCCTCAAAACCATAAGCTAATAAATTCTCACTGTTAGTTAACACATTTCATGGCATTTGTTCGGAAGCCTAGAAAACTAAAGGTGGGAGCTGGTACTCTTTTTCTGGGTCAACCTCTTTTGTTTTTCATTAAAGAAGTTGTAGATTTTCAGAAAAATTATGCAGACACATCCTCACAAACACAGCTTTCCCTATTATTAACACTTTGCATTAGTGTGTTACTTTTGTTACAATTAATGAAACAATATTGTCATAATTGTACTATTAACTATAGTCCACTAGGTTTCTCTGTGTTGTAAAGTTCTATGGCTTTAAAAATTTTTTTATTCTGGTAACACATACACAACCAAAAATTTCCCCTTTTAACCACAATTCACATATATAATTCAGAGGTGTTAATTACATTCACTGTTGTGCAATAACTACCATCCATTACCAAAACTTTTCCATCACCTCAAACAGAAATTCTATCAATTAGGTATTAACTACCCATTCCCTATTCCTACCCTGGCCCCTGGTAACTTCTATTCTAGTTTCTGACTTTGAATTTACTCATTCTAGTTATTTCATATCAGTGGGATCATACAATATTTGTCTTTTTCTGCCTGACTTATTCACGAATGAGATGTCTTCAAGGTTCATCCATATTGTCACATGTATCAGAACTTCATTCTTCTTTTTGGCTGAATTGTACGTATATACCACATTTTATTTATTCATCTGATGGACACCAGGGTTGCTTCCCTCTTTTCACAATTGTGAATAATGCTGCTATGAAAATTGGTGTGCAAATATGTATTTGAGTCCCTGCTTTCAATTCTTTGGAGGTGATACCTTGAAGTGGGATTGCCGGATCATATTGTAATTCTATACTTAACTTTCTGAGGAACTGCCAAATTGTTTCCTGTAGCAAGCATGCCATTTTACATTTTCACCAACAACGAACAAGTGTTCCTATGTTTCACATTCTCTCCAACACTTGTTATTTTCCATTTTTAAAAATAGCAGCCATTCTAATGGGTGTGCAATGGTTTTGATTTGCATTTCTCTAATAGCTAATGATGCTGGGTGTCTTTTCATTGACCATTTGTATTGATTCTTTGGAGAGATGTCTACTCAGGACTTTTGCCCATTTTTAAATTGGGTTGTTTGTCTTCCAAGCTAACCTCTTCCTTCTATCACCACAGTAACTGGTTAAAGGCTTTACTGTAATTTCCAGTTTGGCTTTGATTGTTTCAATCAGCTACCTTGGATACCTAGCAGCTCAGCTCTTGATACAATGTTGACCAGGAAGAGGATAACTGCATTTAAAATTCCCATTTGAAAAGTGGAAGATCGGGAAACATACAGTAGTCACTCCCTTAGCCATTATTCTCAGTGGCCACCTGCTGACTCCTGGGAAGTGTTTTCCTTGTCATTATATTCTATGATCTCATTTGAAGTATACATTGAGAATCATTTTTTACTTTGTGCTATTTAGCTTTTATAGCTTGCTTCATGAGCATGCAAGTTTACCTTGTGTTCCTGTGAAACAAGAGGTAACTCTTTTTAACTTTTGATCTCTGCTACTGGTTGAGTTCCTTTGTTTATCTGAGCAGTCTTAATGGGTTTTTGTTACTCAGGATTTTCAGTCACATCTTAATTCTTATTGTCCAGAAGGAGTGGACTTGTCCAACAACTAAGGCACTTAATCTCTGGGCTCTTTTTATTCCTTTCAATCTGTGCTTGACAACCATTGAATTCTTGTCTGCATTTACTGCTTTTTTGTAACACTTTCAGAAAAAAAAAAAAGAAAAAAAATTCCAATACAGTTTCTCTAGCTCTTTCCAACCATTTCCCCGAAACTACAGGTTCAGTAGTCACATCTGACAGCTTTTGAAGTACAACAGGCAACTGTTTTACCAAAAGTTTTGCCACTGCATAATGTAGATTACAGTTTTTCAGCCTGCTATATCATTTCCTCACTGTTGGCTGCTTGACTGCTATGCCAAATTTAGGTTTTCATTCTGCAGAAACCCACTTAAGGTACCACTCTTTGTTTTAGTTTCAGTTGTTTGCAGTAACAAATGGACTCCAAAATTTATAATGACTCAAACACAAAGGAAGTTTTTTCTTTTTTTTTTTTTTTCCCCTTACTTATGTTAACATTCCAAGGCAGATCTATCTGATTGTCTTTTTTCTGTGAGACAAACCAGGATCTTCTTGACTTGTGGTTCTGCCATCTCCTTGGCTTTCATTTGCCTTTGCATCCAACTAGTGGAAAGTGAAAGAAGTCATGAAGGCACATTTATTTCTTAAAAGCCTCCTAGAAATTGGCATACATCCCCTCTGCTCATATTCCATTGGCTTGAACTCAGTTACAGGCCATGCCTAATTGGAGAAATGTAATCTAGCCATTATGACCAAGAAGAGGAAAACATGGATTTCGGTGAAGAGTTGGCACTATCTACCATGTATTAAAAATTTGCTTGGTTAAGTTTCCCTTCAGATGTATTTCCTTTATGCTAACCAAGAATATGCCTTCATTTTTCTTCTTATTTATATAAATTTATGAGATTATATAATTTGTCCCTATATGTTTGGCATTTAATTATATAGAACGATTTAGTGCATTATTATACCATTATAAGTCATTGTAAACTACTGCTTAAACGAAATATTCCACATATTTTAAAGAGACCTTTTATTTGTAATTTGGGAATGGCTATTTTCAAATGGAAACACCATGGAATATTTTAGTAATCTATAGAAAGAAAAGCTGGCATAAATATTATTTTGCATATAGGAAATCAAAGGAATTACAAATGATTTGCAATAAAAAAATAAACTTAAGTATAGTAACATAGTGTGACGAGTAACTACCTAAACTCCTCTGTATCAATATAAGGTGATAACATAATGATTTGATAGCTAGAATGCAGATGAGAGAATTTTCTGTTAGAACTCCATTTTGTATCAACTGTAACTTTGTAAAAGACAATAAACCATGTCCCAGAAGAAAACGACATTTTTTTAGAGTAAGCACTAAATCAAGAAATCATTCCTAATTGAGTCATGGTTTACAATCCAGAATATTTTGGGGAACACTCATAAGTAATCTAATATTTTTGTTTCTAAACCTTATATATCTTAATAATGGAAGCCAAAATTGTTTGGGAGAAGAATTCAGCAGCAAGTACTGGGAAAGGATAAAAATTCCTTAAAGATTAAGTTATGAACCCATTTATTTTAAGCAGATGTATTTCATGATTTTGTTTTATGCTTCAGTAGTGACAACTCACTACAAAATGAAAAACATTAATACAGACCAATAAGGCATATCTTGAGCAAATAAAAAAGAAACACAACATACCAAAGATTATGGGATGTAGCAAAAGCAGTGCTGAGAGGGAAATTCATAGCTCTAAATGCTTACATTAAAAAAAGAAAAATGTCAAATTAGAGAACTAACCATAAAACTGAAGGATCTAGAAAAAGAAGAGCAAACTAAACCCAATGTGAGTGGAAAGAAGGAAATAACAAAGATTAGAGTGGAGATAAATGAAATACAGAATAACAAAATAATAGAATCAAAACAAAACCAAAAGCTGGTTCTTTAAAAAGATCAATAAAATTGACAGAACTTTAGGAGACTGACAAAGGGAAAAAAAAAGAGAGGACATAAAGTATCTAAAATCAGAAAAGAAAGGTGGGATATTACCACCAACCACACAGAAAAAAAAATTATAAGAAGATACTATGAACAACTGTATGCCAACAAATTAGATAACCTAGATGAAATAGACAAATTCCTAGAAACACACAAATATCTATACTGACTCAAGAAGAAACAGAAGATCTCAACAGACCAATAACAATAAACAGATTGAATCAGTAATCAAAAACCTCCCAATAAAGAAAAGTCCAGGACCAGATGGCTTTACTGGTGAATTTTATCAAATATTCCAAGAAGAATTAACAATAATCCTGTTCAAACTCTTCCCAAAAAATGATGAGGAAGGAACACTCCCTAACTCATTCTATGAGGGCAAAAAAACAAAACAAAACAAAAAAAAACCCATCATACCAAAGCCAGATAAAGAGACTATAAGAAAAGAAAATTACAGACCAATATATCTTAATGGAGATTCAAAAACTTCATCATTATACCAGCAAACTGAATCCAATAGCACATTAAAAGAATTAAACACAATGGATCAAGTGGGATTTATCCCAGGTATGCAGGGTGTTTCAATGTAAGAAAATCAATTAATGTAATACATCACATTAATAGAATGAAGGAAAAACACACATGATCATCTCAATTGATGCAGCAAAGGTTTTTGATAAAATCCATTACCCCCTCTTGATAAAAACACTCAGAAAACTAGAAATAGCAGGAAACTACCTCAACATAATAAAGGGCATTCATGAAAAACCTACCACTAACATAATACCCAACATTGAAAGATGAAAGCTTTCCCTCTAAGATCTGGAAAAAGACAAGGATGCCCATTGCCAACACTTATTCAGTATTGTACTGGAAGTTCTAGCCTGAACAATTAGACAAGAAAAATAAATAAACGGCATCCAAATTGGAAAGGAAGAAGCAAATCTTTCACTATTTACAAACGACATGACCCTATATATAGACACAATTCTGTAAAACAGACAATAAAGCTACTTGAGCTAATAAATGAATTCAGCAAAGTAGCAGGGTACAAGACCAATATGCAAAAGTCAGTAATGTTTCTATACACTGGGAATGAATTTTCTAAAGAGGAAATCAAGAAAAAATTCCATTTACAATAGCAACTAAAAGAATCAAGTAAGTAAAGGAATAATTTTAATCAAGTATGTAAAGGACTTGTACACAGAAAACTACAAAACATTGCTAAAAGAAATTAAAGACCTAAATAAATGGAAGGACCTTCCATGTTCATGGATTGGAAGACTAAATATTGTTAGGGTGTCAGTTCTATCCAAAGCGATTTAAAGTTTCAACTCTATTCCAAACAAAATTCCAAGAACCTTCTTTGCAGAAATTGAAAAACCATCATCAAACTTCTTATAGAAGGATAAGGGGCCCCAAACGGCCAAAACCTTCTTGAAAGAAAAAGAACAAAGTTGGAGGACTCACACTTCCCGATTTTAAACATACTACAAAGCTTCTGTAATAAAAACAGAATGGTACTGGCAAAAGAATAGATGTGTGGAACAATAATCACATTGATCATTCAGAAATAAACCCTCACATCCATGGCCAATTGATTTTTGATAAGGGTGCCAAGTCCACTCAATGGGGAAAGAACAGTCTCTCAACAAATGCAAAGACCTAAATGTAAAAACCAAAACTATAAAACTCCTAGAAGAAAACAAAGGGAAGTATCTTCAGGACTTTGTGTTAAGCAACAGTTTCTTAGACTTTACAGCAAAACTACAAGCAACAAAAGAAAAAAAATAAATGGGACCTCATCAAAATTAAGAATTTTTGTGCATTAAAGGGCTCCATCATGAAAGTAAAAACAGAACCTACAGAATGGGAGAAAATATTTGGAAACAACATATCTGATAAAGTTTTAATACAGAGACTATCTAAAGAAATCCTACAATTCAACAACAAAAAGACAAACAACACAAAAAATGGGCAAAAGACATGAACAGACATTTCTTCAAAGGAGATATATAAATGGTTACAAAGTACACAAAACGATGTTGAACATCATTAGGGAAATGCAAGTCAAAACCACAGTGAGATACCATTTCACATCCACTAGAATGACTACTATTAAACAAGTGGAAAATAACAAGTGTTGGAGAGGACGGGGAGAAACAGGAACATTCATTGTAGGCAGTTTCTCAGAAAGTTAAGTATAGATTGACCATATGACCAGGCAATGCTACTTTTAGGTATATACCCAAAAGAACTTAAAGCAAGGACTTGAACAGATATTTGCACACCAATGTTCACAGCAGCATTTTTAACAATTGTGAAAAGAGGGAAGCAACCCAAGTGTCCATTGACAGGTAAATAAACAAAATGTGGTATATATGAAATGGATTATTGTTCAGCTGCAAAAAGGAATGAAGCTCTGATACATGTGACAACATGGATGGACCATGAAGACATCATTTGTAGTGATATAGCTGGACACAGAAGGACAATTATTGCATGATCTCACTGATATGAAATAATTAGAATAAGCAAATTCACAGAGTTAGAAACTGTAATATCAGTTACTAAGGGCTGAGGTGGGGGTTAGTAAAGGGGAGTAAATGCTTAATTGGTGCATAGTTTCTGTTTGTGGTGATGGAAGTTTTAGTAATGGATGATGGTGATGGTAGCACAACATTCTGAATGTAATTAATACCACTGAATTATATATTTGAATGAGGTTTAAAGAGGAAATTTTAGGTTGTATATACATGTTACTAGAATAAAAATTAAAAAAAAAACACACACACATAGGACTGAACAACACAAACAGCAAGCTGTATTGCAAACTATGGTCTATAGTTAATAGTACAATTATCAATTATCAATTGCTTTTATCAATTGTAACAAAGGTACCACACTAATGCAAAGTATTAATAATAGTGAGAACTGCATGTTTGAGGGGGTAAATGGGAACTATGTATTTTCTGCATGATTTTTCTGTAAACCTACCACTTCTCTGACAAAAATTTTTTTAAATGTTAACTAATAGAGGTGCTGGTTAATCTTGTTAATTCATGGAACTAAGGATTCAAAGACATTCAGAGGAAGAATGTAGCAACTTTAATTTCTGTCAATTTTAGAGCACCAAAAGTTTAAATTCTTTTTTATATGTGAAGTAGTACTGTTAAGTTTGTTACACATCTTTGTTGCTGGACATAAGAATAGGACAAGATGATAAAATATGAGAACTATCTAACTTGAAGGTTTCTGGGAAACAATACAATAACTACCTAATTAACAATATTAAAAATCAACAAACTACCATTGCCAAACAGAAAATGATTATGTTAATAGAATGACAATACAGATATGAATTATGACAAATTCACATTAAATGAAAGAGCAAAGAGAGATAATAGTGTCTACATATGTATAAATATAGTGAGATCATTTTAAAGGTAACTAGTTTCATTCTTGATTTATTTTTGAATAAGGATATTATTTTAAAATGTCTAAATTTGTAGTCTGTTTTTTTTGAAGGTCAGATTTAACTATAATTAAAGAAAAAAAATGACCAAACATTTTGATGGCAATATTTCATAGCATATTTAAATGACATTCCCTTCAAACCTGAGATCTTAATAGTATTTACATATATCCATTTGACATTTTCTTATGTAATTGCTGTATTGTTTAATTGTTTAACAGTCATATTAACACTTACTTTTCAATGATAAGAATTAGAGCTGCTTTTTTTGTATCCTCATCAGACAAGTCAGATGCCTACCCATCCCAAGTGAGTACTAGAATGTGAAGAGATTTCTTATATGAAGCTGAAGAAAAGTAACTTTTAACTCATGCAAAAATTTATTCTCTGAAAAATTAAACTGCCATTAAAATCTCCTTGGAATAAGTTTAACATTGTTCGCATTGTTTACACAGAGGTCAGCAATTTCTTTATGTAATACAATTATACAAGAGGAAAAAGGCACCGAGACAATCGGTGTATAGTTAGTAGAAAAGGAGACATATGAATAAAGTGCAACAAACAGCACATTTTCAATTACATGAAAATGATTAGATATATACTCATTCTATAAAATGGATTGCTTCACACATACATTTGTTTATATTTTTAAATAAAATGCAAATTAATGTGACAACCATACAACACTGTTGATAACCATACAGACACTCATTTATATTGATAAAATCCATTAATGATTTAAAGAGTCACTAGCAAATATGTTGACGACAATCTAAGACCAAAGGAAACGATAATCAGCAGTGTATTTCTTCAGGTTGTTTTGAGAATTTTGCTCACAGAGCATTTAAACATCACCATACTATTATATCCATTATTAGAAAAATAAGTAAGAAAGCTCTGTAGAAACTATACTACTAAGGAAGCTTCTTGACACACACACACACACACACACAAAATGAAACAAAGAGAAAGAAAGGTGAGAAAGAAGGAAGGAAGAAAAGAATAAGGAAGAAAGAAGTAAAGAATGAAGCAAAGAAAAGCAAAGTAAGAAGCAAAGTAAGAGAATATTCAATAAAAGATTTCATTAATTGCATTTTTCCAGGAAAATTACATAATTTTGAGAAATAAAACACAATGCAAGAATACTGAGCAGAGATGAATCTCATAAAGTTTTATAAAAAGAGTAGATTCCAACATTTATCAAGACCCTTAAAAATCGTAAAACTGTACTTGCCCAAACTAATGTAACTGAAAGGTAGTATTCATACACTTTTTAATTTCAAAATTCTAGTAAAAATCTATCCAAAGTTTGGCTGTCCCCTCTATGACAGCTTTAAAGGTTCCTCAAAATTGATGCCACTCTATTTTGTTCACAACAAAAACAAACGTCACCTTGATAAGATTATGCAGGAACATAAATTAATTTTGTAATGCAAGCTGCTGCTGGGATTTTTCTCTTGGTAAACTTGAAGTAATATTTATAATATCAAAATGCTGTTGGAAGTATCATCATTAATTTCTAGCTGTGCTTCAAATAGGTGTTCAAATGTACTTAAATACTTTGACAGTCATTTTTTTTTAGGCAAGAGCTACCCTGGTCTTCCCTCACACAAGAAATCTGGCACAATTCAGAATATTGCAAACACTATCAAAATTTATCCAAAATGACTGCCCAAAATGTAACTAAGCACTGTTTCCCTGCTCACCCCTACCCACCAAAAAGCTTTATGCCTGTATGGTATTCACCTTGGTTTTCTTTTTTTTTGAAATTACCTGGTTAAACCAACATGTGAAATTTCAAAAATCAGTGGTTTTACCCCATCTGTGCCGCCAAAAAAAAAAAAAAACAAAACAAAAAACAAAAACCAACCAAATAAAAAATCAATGGTTTTTTCAGGCCTTCTCATAAAAAGAATATGCAAGCTCAAGGGAGAGAGGAGACCAAAAGGAGAGAATATGACATAGTGACCTAATGTTAGAAGTTGGCTTCTACTCCACTGTAACTGAAATCACATTTAGGTATTGCAGGTGACATCCTGTATCAGGGCTCTGAGACACTTACACTTTCGCGGTCTTTTTCTCTTTTGGTGCTTAGGTATTACTTTCACCAAATTAATGGGGTTATATACAGGAATTACTGTGAGGACCTACCCTTAAAGGTTTAAAAGGATTTGTTGTTACTGAAAATTATATCAATAGGAGGAAGGCAGCACACTCAGAAACTGACAAATGAAATGTTTTTGAGGGATTCACAGCCATCCCCTTTCAACCAGATGTGAAAGGCAAAGAAAAATAATAAATCTCAGAGATAAGGGAAAATTTTTATTTCCTCATTTAAGAAAAGACATATTTAATATTAACTGCCTAGATTTATGAAAATAAGCATTCTAGTAAATCTGAACATATAAACTAATTTCAGAAAATTATTTTTTCAGTGTATAATGGAGCATTATATTTCATCTATTGGGTATTCATTTTAAACACACTGAGTGTCAGGTGAGACAGCACATGTTAAAGGAACAAACTGAAAGGTGTTTAGGATTTTTCTTTTAAAGTAGTCTTGAATATTTAAACGACAAACTCAAATAGCAAATAGTACAAACTAGGTTTACTGATAATCAGAATAACAAAGAAGAGGGTGAAGAAGGGCTCCAAAATAGTAAGACAATTTAAGATACAGACTGTCAAACTGACATTGAAAAAATTTCAAAAATCTTTCACTATTGCCACAGCAATGACTTTGTTCTTATACTTCATTATTTAGAAATATACTCATTTTTATGTACTAAGGGATTGAAAATCTACAAAAAAATAACGACAAAATTCTGTTAGAGTAATAGTCAATTTCCTACTATGCTCCCGATCCACACACCATGATTTTAGGTGTTTGAGGTAAGTGACCAACAAGAACAACTATCACAGCAGCAAGAAACCTCTTATGGTTAAAGATTATTATACCTTACTCCTTCAGTAAGAAAGTCCATCTTCTCCTTACTGTCCAGTCCATATGATTAAGAGTAAGGGTAACACATCTTGACAGGTATTTCTCAGCACAAATGAACTAACTCTGGGTATCTAGTGTAAATGTTTATGGATAGGAAAGGGAGGGAAAGGCAAGGAAGAAGAAAGAATGGACATTTAAAAAAAGATACATGCTAGGCTAAACAGGAAAAGAGCTAGATTTTTACATTCATTTTTGACAACGTACTAACAACTTCAGTTTCTCATATATTAACCAGACCTCGTTATGACCAGATCAAACACAGTGATACAACCACCACCACAAAAACAGCCTAATTCTGTAACCATATTATTTCAAATGTACTAATAACCTCATTTTTCAGAGGGCTAATTTGGTGATCATGGACCTTTGTGGGGGAAAAAAACTTTCAAAATGCAAAATACATTCATGTAAAATACATGCAAAGTACAGAGAAGTATGGCTACATTTGAAATGGGGGACAATAGAAACTGATGTACCTTATCCACAGCATTATCTGAGGCTGCTGTATTAACTTGCTCTTTGAAATAAAGGATCTTAAAAATGAACAAAGTAATAAAGGAAAGAGATTAGAGCAGAGGTGACAGAAGCACTGCTGTTGCTAGTGAAGAATCCAGGGCTGCAGTTCATCAGATGAATGTGATAAACAATGAAGCCATTTAGAATGATGATAAAGAGAAGAAAGCTTATTATACCCACGAATCAAACAATGCCACTACCTAGGGTTGCTACTATACATTTGCGTAAAGGTAAGTCATTTCATTTAAAATACTGACAGACACTATGAATTACTTAGCTTGTCAATGCAACCTTTCCTTACTATGAAAAGGGTTACAAGTTTTCTTTGTGTGTGTGTAGAAATGAGAATTCTTAAATCAAATCAATTATCGAGCATCTGGGATTGTGCCAAACACTGAAGGAGATGCAAAGAAGTATATGACACAGGCTTTTCCATTAGTATTAAGCTTTTAATTTATATAAGGAAGGTTTCAGTGAGGAAGTGAAAATCAACTCAACTTTCGAAAGCCTTCCAAGGTAGGTAGGAATTATGATTCTAAATTTGGAGAGTTTATTGGGGTTTGATAGCATGTTCTGGGACATTCTAACATGTTAGTTCAGACTTCCTTCAATCTTCTCTTAATAAAGCTATTATTAATTGTAATGGGTGCTTGGGCTTGTTTAATCCTCACTTCAACTCAGTGAAGGGGTTTTTATCATCCTTATTTTATAAATGAGAAGATGGCTGGCCTGAGATTATTAAGCTATTAAGAGGTAAAATATTAATAGAGTTGTGACTCAAACTCTACTGTTCTGCCATTATATTTCATCGTAGTCTTTACCTGACAACATGAAATATAAAGTACACAAGTAACATTTTGATGATAAGATCACAGGACCCATAATAATACAACTTGACTTGAGTATTAAGAGATGAATTAAGAAAATGAAAGATGACTCGTTGGATATATTAATTTGGGGACATGTATTCTTTTTTCTAAATTGCATGGTAATCTATATGCACACAAAAGAATTTCAAACCAAGGTTTTAAAATCTTCATTTGATATAATTCATTTGAACTCATAAAATAATAAAGAATTAAAAATTTATTAAATGGTACAAGTAGAAAGCAATGTAGAAAAGCAGGGCAAATAAAAATTCTTTAAAAAATGGCCTGATCACAACCATTCCATGAGTAATGGGCTGAAAAAAAAAGATTCTCTTATTGTTCTTAGACGCAGAATCTCTGCTTGACAAGGATAACTGACAAGAAAGAGTGGGAAGGGTGGCTGCAACTATTACATTAAAAAAAATTCATTAGAAATCTCCTCTCTTCATAGAACTAAAAAAAAAAAAAAAAAAGAGGTGTAGTGTGGTTTATTGTTAAAGTAGCTTTAAAAGTGATCCTTTTGCTATTTCCACAACATGAAGGATGTGACTCTGTCATCAAACTTGTCTTTTAGATAAGTATCTTCTCAGACTTGCTCTTTGCCTTATATCTATCATTGTAAATACAGACTGGAAGGAAACATTTGAACAATAATCCAAAGGAATTTACAGGAATCATAAAACCAACATAATAACAATTTGTTTATTATAGATATGAAGGAACACTTTGACAGAGTTATGTTGAATGTGAACAGACAGGAACTCATAATTAAATACCATTTTTCTTTTTCATTAAATATCTTCTTTTTCAGGAAGAGCAAGAAAAAGATCAATAACACTAACCCTAGTCTTAAACTTTCTCTTTTTTATCACTATCTCACTTAAGGATCTGATCTACAGGTACTGAAACATTGTTACCGATAATTCCATATAATGAGCTCAATATTCTATACCCATGTATCTCAGACAAAACTTCCTAGGGAGCTTAATAAAATGTAGATTCGTGGGCTCCATCCCAGACCAAATGAAATAGAATATCTGGAGGAAGGGCTTTGAAATACAAATTAAGATATCAAGATAATTCTCAAGCACACTAAAGTTTGGGGACCACTGTTTTATATTTTGGCCTTGGAGAGCATATGTACTAGAGTTTGATAAGACTCTGACCTGTATTCATACTTTAAGACCTAACTCAGAGGTTATCTTCTACAGAAAGATTTTTCAGAACTCCCTGTTGTACTTCTCTCCTAACTCCCCAAGAACTCTGTTCCTGACTCTATCTTAACACTTCATTATACCAGAACGAAATTACTTCCTCTTGTGGCTCTCTTCCCATCTGATTAGGAGAGCCCCATGAGGGCAAAAATTTTGTCTACCAAATTTATTATTTCTGTGTCTGTAGCACTTAGAACAACAGATGGTATGTAGTAGGTACTCATAAATATTTACCAAATAATCCATGCATAACCCAGGATTCATAGAAATTGTTGTATAAACAACAGTATTAATGATTTCTACAATAGAGAATTTAGTCTCACTCAATGTTTATTGTGCGCCTACTATGAACAAAGGGGCAAAGAAACGTAATGAAGGAATTTACTACTACCTAGGGGAAAGGGAGACACGTGAAATAAAACCAGCTGTAATCAAATCTTAATAAAGGGTACAGAAGAAGCATAAATAAACTGCAATGACAGGAGAGGCTAGGCCCCCTATAATTGTGCCTAAGAACCTCCTCCTGAATGCCTCTTTGTTGCTCAGATGTGGCCCTCTCTCTCTCTAGCTAAGCCAACTTGAAAGGTGAAATCACTGCCCTCCCCCCTACATGGGATCTGACACCGAGGGGAGTGAATCTCCCTGGCAACGTGGACTATGACTCCCGGGGAGGAATCTAGATCCAGCATCATGGGATGGAGAACATCTTCTTGACCAAAAGGGGGATGTGAACAGAAATGAAATAAGCTTCAGTGGCAGAGAGATTTCAAATGGAGTCGAGAGGTCACTCTGGTGGACATTCTTACACACTATATAGATAACATTTTTTAGGTTTTAATGCATTGGAATAGCTAGAAGTAAATACCTGAAACTATCAAACTACAGTCCAGAACCCATGAATCTTGAAGACGATTGTATAAAAATGTAGCTTATGAGGGGTGACAATGGGATTGGGAAAGCCATAAGGACCACACTCCCCTTTGTCTAGTTTATGGACAGAGGAGTAGAAAAATTGGGGAAGGAAAACAAACAAACAAAGGCACCCAGTGTTCTTTTTTACTTTAATTGCTCTTTTTCACTTCAACTGTTATTCTTATTATTTTTGTGTGTGTGGTAATAAAGGTGTCAGGGATTGATTTTGGTGATGAATGTACAACTATGTAATGGTACTGTGAACAATCGAATGTATGATTTGTTTTGTATGACTGCATGGTACGTGAATATATCTCAATAAAATGAATTTAAAAAAAGAAAAAAAAAAATTGCAATGGAAGCAGACAGGACACAAGAGTCTCTTCTCACCACTGGTCTAGGTAAGACATGGGCTACCAGACAAAGGCTATCCACTTCACAGGGTAGAAAGGTGATCATAAACAATTAAAATACCTTGTACTCCAAAGAGTGGTCAAGGAACAAATCACGTTGATTAACATACTTTCAGAATGTAAGTAAAGTCTAAAGTCACAGAGTAAATTAATCCCCAAGTCTTTGAAAATCAAAATCATCTACAAAGTATGACACAAGATACTGTTTGTGTCCCAAAAGGGAAAAAAACTGATTTTTTTGTTTGTTCTTTTTTGCCTTTTATTTATCTTTCTAGAGTGCTCTCTCTCTCTCTCTGTGTTTCCCTTTTCCTAGCTCTGCAATTCAATATTCTTTAAGGTGGGTGGGATTATCAATGAACATAAGGCTCTCCAGTTTTTCTGGCAACTTGTAAATGGGATAGATACAATGGGATAGACACAATTGCAATATCATAGTGATAATAAGCATGGGTTTTAGAGTAACTTACACCTGTGTTCTAATCCCATTTCTACTACTTAGTGAAAACCTTGGACAAGTCTGCTTAATCTTTCCATATTACAGTTTTTTTCATCTGTAAAATGTTGATAATATTATCTCATAGTGTTGTGAGAATTAAGCAATATAATGCACTGATCTCAATAAATGATAGACAGCATCATTATAAATTTTGGTGGGCAAAGATGAGGTTTAAAATTAATTTTAAGAAGTGCTTAACCTTGTGCTCCATAGTGTGCTTGGTGATGACGGTACTGATGGCTACCTCCAGTGTAGGCCACAGGTGTACTTGGGATGGTGAATGAAAAAAATTAAAAATGAAAACTTCTGGCAGAATAGTAACTACCAATGTGAAAATTCTCTGTGGTTGACTATCTAATCTATGTAGGCAAATGGTGATTTAGACAAATGAATTTGTGTCCTTTCTATGAATATATGGATATAGATCTTGAAAAATATCTGTTGGTGACTACTGTTCTTATTCCATCCAAAATGTACACCGTCGAATAGCCTACATCTGAGTCCACTTGAAAGACAATAGCATTTGGTCCCCTCACCCATGTTCATTCTGAAGAACATCCTCAGTTCCACAACCACTTCCCTTGTTGGTGCTATCTTACTTTGCAGACATTGACTATGCTTCTGATTCAACTGATTAGTCAAATGAAAATGATAATGTTATCAAGAAATTGATTTAAAATATTAGCCTGAGCATCTGCACTAGGCTGGATGTCCTAGCTGGGCCTACATTGAAACATGTATATATTAATCAAAGTAGTTTAGATATTTTCTTTTTATAAATTTTTAAAATTATTTTTGTTATGAAATATAACATTGAGAGTTCACTGAATGCACAGTAAGATAATATGCAAATGAATTTCATGCAAAATCTGGTTAGTACTGAAGACACAAGATTATGTAACAAAGCTTCTGAAAGTTAAGAGGAATGTCATACTAAACAAATTTTTTTACTGATTTGAAATACACTTTGTTTCCTGGGCAGTAATAAACAGCTACATTCTGCAGCCCATTTGGGAGACAAATAAAGACTGCGATCCAGGCTCAGGAGCGCACATGAATGCCAGTCAATTGCCAAGTTTGGACTACCTCATTTTATTATAAAACTTAGAGGATTTTAACAGAACAGTGAGAAAGTGGGTTGTCTTTTTTAAGTTTCTGAGGCAACACCTGCTGCCTACCAGTGGCCCCCTATTTGCCATAATTACTGAGATGTAAGATTTTTGCCTTCAAGCTTTCATGCAAATTCAAGCACACAAGAAAGCAGCAGTACTGTCTTGTACATTAGATTCAATGGAGTGAAGTGGGTCTCTTGAGCCCTATTTAATCTTTTCTAAAAGAATAGACAATTTTGGGGGGAGTAATTACTCTAAGTTGTGTCAATCTACAAGATAAAAAGATGTACATTTTGCTGTCTGTGGAGGAAAATGGCAGCAAATAGCACCCAAAACCAAATATAATTTCTAGCAAATAAACAGAAGAGAAAAATAATCCATAAACTTGAAACTTCAGAGATATTTCTCTATTTGGTTATCTGAAAAAGTCAGGGCATCTTCACCTTTAAAAAAAAGTCTTTAAAAATATATTGTGTGTGTGTGTGTGTGTAGGTTAAACACACATATTAGATAGTTCATAATTGTTGAGGACTTGGCAGCTGGGGTGGAGGTAGATTCCTTGATTTTTAAAAAATGTTGAGTTTTAGGACATATTGGATTTGATATTTAGATAAAAACCTAAGGATTATATCAAAGCACACACACATTTGGGAAAGGTCTGAAGAAAGGTTAGATTTACCAAATAACAACAAGTTATATATTTTCCTCCTCTAAAGGTGAAAGCACCAAGCTGGTGTTATTAACGTGTTTGATTAGGTTCCGTTACAGCTACAAATAAGACTGATAACTCTTTTTATTAGGTGGATACCAGTTGTTAGCAATGCAGTCAGTTATTTCAAAGCAGACAGATACTTGAAGCATTATATACCTAAACCCAATTTCTCAGTAAAATCTACATACCTTCTTCAAATTTTTTTCCATATGGTTGCTGAAAATGCTTAAATAAGACATTGTCTTTTGATTCATGCTCTAACTCTACAGCCTGACTCATTTATAAAAACCATGGAAAAAGTTCATTGATATGATAACAAAAGAATGGATTTTCTCCCTTAATGCAACTTGATAAAGCCCAAAATAACATTTTTTTTTTCTTACAGTTCATGAGTATGAATGTGTAGAGCTGCCATTTTTTAATTTAAAAAAATATTAGGAGTTCCTTGTCTTTTCGGATTTCTTTTAAGGCCCTTCAGTATGACCAAGTTAAAGTAATAATATCTATGCATGGTTTTGTTATTATGGTAATAAGTTAGAATAATATATAGTACTGAGTTGGGACTAGGAACAATGATATACTACTTTTTAGTAATTGGTAAATAGTATGCTTTTGTCTAGTTAATTAGAAATAAGAAAGAGAAAAAAAGTGTTTTTCAAATATAGAAAACATATGCATGTATTTAATAAAGATATGCATAAAATTTATATTGGGTATGAAGCAAAATTAAAAAGCAAATAACTTATAATATTCCTGATTAATCAGAATTCCTAAATATAAAAACAAATGGATGTGCCTTGACATTAAAAAAATTAGTAATTTATCTGCCTTTTACATACTTCAGAGGAAATAAGGATCTTATGACACTGTTCTGAGGAATCTTTACATTTATAAAAATCAAAGGCCTAATTTTGCAAATACAACTTTCAAGCTGTTTGAACAAATTTAACTTACATGAAAGGCACAGGATGACATCATGTTGAAAAACGTATCTGTAAATTTCATAAAATCTAGTCACAAGTTACCAGAAACTTCAGAAGGAATTTCAGAACTGTTTTTAACATGATGTTCTGATTCAGACTGAGTACTAGACAGTCTTTGTATCACAAATATCAATTGTTTGAAGTAAGAGTGAAGATGGTTTAGAGAGAGAGAAGTTTCTTGTTTTCAACGCTACCTGTTTTATGCAGTTTTGGTTACTAAATACTCAAAGCAGATTACATTTTTCTTTAACTTGAGTTTTTGATTTTCAACAGCTTATCTACTGTATTTTTCAGTGTGTAAAAAATGTATTTTCACGTTACTACAATTTTAAAGAGTCAATCATTCAAAGAAATTTTAAAGTAAATCCTGCTCTATTAGGTTCCTACATTGGAATACAAGAATACAGGAAGTGCTTTCAACAGAAAGTTACATAGTTCTACAGTACAACCTGTCTAAAAGACTTGCAAGGGACCAGTACAGTAACTTGGTCTCTTTGGATCAGGCAAAAGCAGAGGCAATGAAGACATGAGCTTTATTTTTAATAACATGTAAAAAATTCTTTTATGAAAATGAATGCATTCTTGCACTTAGATTTAGAGCTAGTAAGAAGAACTGAGGCACAATAAAACTAAGTGCATAGAGGGAAAATATTTGAAATAAAACAAGTTTCGATGTGATTGAAACCCTTCACCATTAGATATGACTTATGACAAAACTGGAGAATTACTTTTCCATGTTAAAGAACATTAAGAACACCAGAGAGTTGGTCAGTCAAGGCATGTTTTACGGCTAATATGTAGGGTGGTACTAAAGTAGTGTTGCAACTAAAATTCTGATTTTTAAAAATTCACTTATAATTTTGATTTTTAATGAATGTACTGGCTTTTCTGCTACAGTAAAATTACGTTCAAACCAAAAGCATGTTATTAACTCTCTGGAGGACTGTTAGTTTAATGATGATAGAAGTTACTCATTTTCCCAAACAAGCTCTACAGAGATACATCTTTTCTTCATTTATGTTAGCATTAGATGCTCTTTCCACTGAATTTAATGTATTTGATTGAATGTTGAATATGATTCTTCAGAGAACAGTTCTTCTAATGGTCACAGGTAAAAACAGTAATGTTGTAATTAGAAATAATGCTCCCTCGGATTGTAACTGCTCATTTATCCAACTCATCATGATTCTAACAGTGCATGCCATCTACATACTTGCTGTCCTTTTGACTCTTTCATTTCAGTCCAGTGATTGAGTTCCTCTTCTCCAGAGCTGTTCAGACCTAAAGAAATCCAACCTATCATTTCTTTTCTTTTCATGCTGCGTTTGTTATACACAGATAGTATGAGTGTCACATCAGAAAGTTGAAATAGGGCCACTTGAAAAACAAAGGTTTCTTTGTATACTGGATTTGGCTGCCCTCTGCGGATGGATGTCTTGCATTTGGACATCTCTTGACCCATGGAATTCAGCAGAGTTAACTTAACATACGTATCTACAGAAAAAAACAACATACCGCAAGTATCATTTGCAACAAACTCAAAACAACTTTCTTGTAACATATGCTGAGGATATTAAGTATATACATTTTATAAGGATATGGCGTATACCATGTTTAATGGAAATTCAACCAATTCTGTTTTGACTTCATAAAATGCTTATAAAATATGTTAAGTACAAACAATGCTAAGTAGGCAGAAAATATTTTTGGAGTAATAATATCTTAACCTCACTATTTCTATATTGCAGTTAGAATTTAAAGGTATACCTCATAATCCTTCCTCTATCCTCCCACCCCCATCCTCGACCTCCCACTACCACCCATGCCCATTACCATCCCCATTTAGCTTCACTAAGCAGGACATCATAGCATTAATAAACACTTAGCAAGCTCAATTAGCCACAACACTATAAAGCATTCCACTGTGTTCTCAGAGAATAAGAATAAACAAACAAATACAAATGAAGGCAAATGGTGAAGAGGAAAAAAGGAAGACAAGAATGCAAAGATGACATAAAAACAGCTTAGGATGAAATGTCAAAAAAATCTCTGCATGGATGTGGTTTTAAAAATATATTTGAAAAAAATTTAAGGGCCAAAATGAAGCCAAATGTATTAAGGGTTCAAAGTTTAGCAAACCAAGTAAAATTTTCTCCTGGTTTCATGCAAGAATACATTTAATGTGCTTTTTGGATAGTTAAAACAAATATTATAGGGTTTCTTTTTGGCATGATTTAATGTGAAATTTTAAGTAGTACGATCTCTTAACTATTTTCATGAATTATAAAAAAGAAACTGAAGTGATGCTTAGTGTACAAAGTAAAACATGAGAGTTCATTGCCTGATTATTTGGGAGATAAACCCTCTCTTTAAAAGGTTGTGTTTTCAAGTTGTTTAGACTCATGCAAATAGTCTTCAGCATGTTGATCCATCATGTGTACTTCATTTCAAAATTTCAATTTTAAAGAAAATTGTAATATTTCTCACAAAATATCTACTTTGTTTCTGCTGTATGAATCAAAATACAATGGAAGGAAAAAACTTTTATTTTTAAAATTTTGCTTGTTTTATAGATACCTGAATACCATCATCCATAATCAGAGATAAATTCTAAGTTAGTTTTATTTAAAGTACCACAGATAATAAATGTGATTTTTTTTGGAAACCAACATGGTGGACAGCTTCACTGCTGGCAATTTTAGGGTATTTTGTTTTTGCATGAAAAGACAACATCCAATTAGCCTCTACAGGAACTCACCTCGGATTATATAAACCTGTCCACCTATCAAGTGTTTTAGACAACAGAACAGTCCATCTGACAACAGGGGGTGGAAAGCAGTAAAAGAAATAATGACCAGATGTCAATCGTTGGGTGAAAGAGGGTCAAAGGTTAGAATTAAAGAGGAAACACTGTTCACTGGAGTGGAAGAACACAAAACTTCAGCATTTTAATTCAGGTAGAGGGTTGAACCAAAGGGTTGTTGGGTAAATTTCATGGAATGAGAATTTTTAAGGTCACTGTGTAATCTTAAACAAAAGCTACACTGTAATAATGATATCCTCTTGGTCTAAAGCACATTGAACATAGAATCATGTAAATTATCAGACTAAAAAAGGCTGAATAAAAGTCATTATAGGGTCATAATTATTATTGTATTAAGTTTTAAGTTTATACATGCAATATTTAATATTTCAAGTAGTTTTATTACTCCCAATGTAATACAAAATTATGCAATATAAAATATAACTACCAAAATTTTTGCTCTTGAATGTTGCTACTGTTTCTTTAGATGAAGTTGGATTACTCAGTCTATAATAGAGTTCAAAGCTTAGAACCTAGGTATATATGAAAGGCCACCCAATCTTTGATAAGATATACAGTTTAGAACAAACTGATAAAACTAACATTTTACTTTATAAATTCTCCACTTCCATATAGTAATTTTAAATGTTGATTTATATTTACTTACTAGTTACCTCCTAGACAATATCATTATGCTGATATTGAAGATGTAATTCTAAAATAATGGTATTTGCTGTAATCTACTCTTTTAACCTGAAAGATCCACTCTATGTTCTGGATGCCAGTCCTTCTAATGTCTTTATTACAACCTAGTCAATTCTCGGATATTTGAGACAATATTATCTATCTCATGACTAGTCATTCTTTCTTTACCTGTTTATTATCTGCCTTCCTCCCCTTCTTCATTTTAGTTCTGTTTAGTGTTTCTCTGTTTCTATTACAGTGGCTATAGTAAGGGTAGAAAGGCAAACATATAATTTCATTTGCTACTTTTTAGCGTCTCCAGTTAAATATTCATTTGTCAAAAAAAATTAAAACATTAGCTAAAGCAGGAGTGGCAAGCTGACATCCTCTGGCTAAATGTGACCCCAAATAATGTTTTGTTTATCTAGTACAGTGTTAAAAACTTTCTGAATCTGAATATCTTAAGGCACGGTAGGTTATACACTCTAAAGTTTATCACAGGCCTTAGCATGCTCTCAATCTTTGATCTACAAATTTTTCTCATTTAAGTTACCTCCCAGGCCATTTGACTTTGCATTCTAAGTATGTATTAATGAAGCTAACCAAGTCATTTCCAAATCTGTTTATCTTAGTAATTGCTTCTTTCCTCACTTAAAATTTTTCCTTCTGAAATGAGAAAGGGGACAATAATAATTTCATCCTTCTTTTATGCACCTTTATCTGATGTGAGTCTCACAATAATCCTGTGTGAAAGACAGGGGCTTAATTTTACCTATAAAGAAACAGGCTTATAGTTGTCAAGTCACTTGTCCAAGGGTAGAAACATGGATATAATTTTAACTTTCTGACTCGTAACTCAGAAGTAGATATATTCCATGATGTATGTAAGAAGAAAGGCTTCCAATATTGCTTGGGGCAAACCAAATATATTTTTTATGACTTCACCTTCATTAACTAAAAGACACTGCAACAATCAGAGTTTTTAGTACATTTAGAAGTAAAGTTAATTGACTCAAGGGTGGAAAAAATTTCCCCTCCTTCAGTAATGATTTGGTACTCAGAGTAAAAAACTGCTTTGAGGAAGTATGTGAGAAATATTTAAGCAAATTTAAGGGGCATTATTATTCAAGATTTCATTTCAATTTTTAGTTTAGGGCATTAACAACTTTGATTTTAGAGACATAAAAAGAAGCTGCTCCTTTTCCAATTTATCTCTCATAGGTATCCACAAACAGTTCTGGAGGTACATTAGGTGACAATTTCTGTGTACTCTGATAACCGACCCCACTTTCCCTGAGCTGCAAGAAAGAGAGAGAAGGAGAGAGAAGAGTGAGAGGTAAGCAGGACAGAGGTATGCCATTTTGCTTTCCCTTCCTAGCATCTAAGTTAAGGACCAAATTGTCCCTTACTGTTTGTCCTGGCAAAGGACATTTAAGAAAAGTCTCTGGTAGCAGTACTAGATTATGATTTTAAAGGAGGACAAATGTGAAGAAACAGTTTCTTAAATTGCTAAGGGAGAAAAGAAGGGGAAATATAGGAGTATACGTTAATTCACTGTACTACATGCAGACAGAAAACACATCGGTCTTCAGTTAACAACAATACTATGCACATTCCTGTTAATATTTGTGGGATATTAGTCACTTTTTGAAAACACTGTAATTTTTTCTAGTTTTAGAAGATAATGACTCTGATAGGGGTAACTTATTCTATAGCCACTATGAAAAATTAAAAATCCTGTTACCTTACAATTAATATTTTGAATTTCAAATTGTTTTATTTCCTAAATGACTAGAAACAGAAACCATGAAACACATTAGCTGATGATTACACCATTTCTTTTTTTTTTTTTTTGGTTAAGACAAAGTAATAGGAATTAAAGCCCCTAATACTGAGAGTTCCACAAGTGCAGAAAACATCAGAATTAAAAAAAATTTTTTCACTCACTGGGTGGTCTGTTTGCTGCCAAGTTTTTGAAGTGGCTGCCTTTTATCACTTCTGCTGATAGTCTTCCAGTTGTGGCATTATAAAGCAGGCCAATGAGAATTTCTGGAACTGAGCCATGTTCAAGAGACTGGCATGAGGATGTACTTTCACTACAGGACATTTCTGACATGCTCATTTGGGAGTCACAGTCCTGTAATAAAAAATGAAATTTTAATAGTATTTTGCAAAAGAGATAGATTAAATGATACATTGTTAATTTAGTGTTTGTTAGAATTAGGTAGGTAAATCACAATAAAGACAAGAGTTGTAAGTCAAATTCCCAAAACACAAAATTAAAAATATTGTCCTTTGTGTATTTAATCCCTAGATCTCTTTTTCATTATACAGTAGGCAAACAAATAACAGGAGATGAGAAAGATTCATACATCTCTGCATTTTTATGTACAAATTAGAGAAGATAAATTTCTTAAACTCATAGGTGTTAATGAACTAATTTATGAATGTGAAAAATTCTTAAAGGCTTATCGACCTTAAAAGACTGATCTATATTTTAAACTCAGTTACATCAAATGTAAATGTCCTAATCATGCCAAGGACAAAGATTGTCACACTTTGATTAAACAAACAAAACAAAATTATCTGCTATTTATAAACCAACAAGTAAAATGTGAGATACAACAAAGTTGAAAATAGAAGGATGAAAAATATTTACCATGCACATGATAACCAAATCAAAATTGGTATATCTACAGTGATACCATTCAACCATTACTAGAGATAAAGAGGGACACTTTATAAAGATTGAACTTTTCAATTTATCAGGACAATAAAATAATTCTAAGTTTGCATGTACTTAATAAAATGGGCTCAAAATATAGAAAGCAAAAATTGACAGAACTAAAAAGAGAAATAGAGAAATCGACAATAAGTAGAGACTTTAGCACTTTAGTACATCTCTCTCAGTAACTGACCAAACAAGCAGACAAATAAATATAGTAAGTATATAGACAACTTGAATATCACAATAGGCTAAACTGACTCAATGGTCATATGTAGAACACCATAGCCAACAACCTCAGAATACACATTTTCCTCAAGTACATAGTTACAAAAATAGTTACAAAAAGCAAATCACAATGGATTTAAAAGGAATAGTTACAAAAATAAAGCAAATCACAATGGATTTAAGAGGATAGACAGAAACCATTCAGAATATGTTTTTTGATCAACCAGAAATCAAACTATTTTCTGGAGAAGAGTACAATCCTTATATGTTTGGAAATTAAGGATATACTTCTGAATAACCCATGGGGAACTAAATGAAAATAAAAATAAGTAAATAAGTTCTTTGAAAAGACTAATGAAATTAATAAACTTCTGGGGAGTCCAATTAAGGAAAAAGAACCAGAGAAGGCACAAATAATATATATCAGGAACAAAAAGGGAGACATCATCACATATTCTACAGACATTGAAAAGATAAAAGAATCGTATGAACTTTCTTACAATAAATTTGAAAATTCGGATGAAATGGACAAATTCTGAGAAAAATACAACTAACAAAAATAGACACAAGAAGAAATAGAAAATCTGAACAGTCTTATAACTATTGAACAAACTGAATCTGTAATTAAAAACCTTTCCAAAGCACGCAAAAACAAAACAAAACAAAACAAAAAAAACTTTAGCCCAGATCGCTTCACTAGTAAACTCTAATAAATAATGCTACTCCCATTTTCACATTTTACTTGTTGGTTTATAAATAGCAGACAATTTTGTTTTGTTTGTTTAATCAAAGTGTCAAATAGTATAGAAAGAGGAAACAACTTCCCAAATTCCTTTAAGAATCTAGCAAAACCTTAAAATCAAAACCTGATAAGGACATATCTTAAAAAAGAAAAATTACAGGATGCTCTCATACATGACCTAAATTCAAAAACTCTGAATAAACTATCAGCAAGCCAAACCCAGCAATATATAAAAAGTGTAGCTATATCACAACAAAGTTGGGGTAATTCCAGGAAGATTCTTAATCTAATAAAGACTGCCTACAAAAACTCTTAAGCAACTTCATACTTAAGAGAAAATTTTTGAATGTTTTCTGTTTGAAATTGGGAAAGTGACAATGATACTGTGCCAGTCTGGATGTATTATGGCCCCCAAAATGCCATTATCTTTGATGCAATCTTGTGGAGGCAGACATATTAGTGTTGATTACGTTTGGAATCCTCTGATTGAGTACTTCTATGGAAACACTGCAAGTGAAACATTTGATTGGATTATTTTCATGGAGATATGCACCCCACCCATACAGGGTGGGCCTTGATTTAATTGCTGGAACCCTATAAAAAGCTCCCAAACTGAAGGACCTCAGAGCAATTAAGAGTGACATTTTGAAGAGGAGCTGCAGCTAAGAGAGGACAAAACATCCCAAGAGCAATATTTTGGAGAATGCCATTTTGAAACACCACCTGGGAGCAAGCAGATGCCAGCCATGTGCCTTCTGAGCTAACAGAGGTTTTCTGGATGCCAGTGGCCATCCTTCAGTGAAGGTTCCCTGTTGTTGATACCTTACCTTGGACACTTTATGGCCTTAAGACTATAACTTTATAACCAAATAAACCCCCTTTATAAAAGCCAATCCATTTCTGATATTTTGAATAAGGGCAGCATTAGCAAACCGGAACCGATTTTGGTACCAGAGAAGTGGGGTGCTGCTGAGCTTACAAATACCAAACATGTTGGAATGGCTTTTTAAATAGATAAGGGGAAGATTCTGGAAAAATTGTGAGGAGCTTGACAGAAAAGGCCTAAACTGCTTTGAAGAGACTGTTGATAGAAATATGGACTCCAAAGACACTTCTGATGAGGCCTTGGACAGAAATGATGGAAGGAAGGGGATCCTTGTTTTAAAGTGTTCTGGTGTCGGATGGAAGGCAGAATTTGAAAGCAATGAGCTGGGATACTTAGCTGAGGAGATCTGCAGACTATACGTGGAGGATATAGCCTGGTTTCTACTTGCAGCTTATAGCAAAATGTAAGTGGAGAGGGATAAGCTGAGAAATGAACTCTTGGGTACAAAGAAACCAGAAACTGATAGTTTGGAAGATTCTGGGCTTCCAGAAAATGAGACCCAGTGGCTACCACCCCATGTGAGGATTTAACCAAACATGGAAACTGACCACCATTTCAGTACAAGCCAGGATTGGAGATGGAGTTACCCAGAAAGGATTTGTGGAAAGTCCTACTGTCTGATGGTTTTGACCCCTGTAAACTACATGCCAAGCCTACAGAATTTTTGCAAGTTCTGTATAAAAAGAATCATTGACCGTCTGGACTGGAGGGGACACAGAAGGAACAAACTGAAGGAAAAGTTTCTTCAAAGACAGAGCCATGGAGGTTGAGGTCTGGACTCAAGAGGTCTTGGGCAGGGAGAGGAGAGCAGCCCACGCACATGGAAAGGGTGCGTTTGCCTCGGAGGTCGAGGATGGGCCTTCTGCCTTGATGTCCAGGAAGAGTGCTGCCACCCCAGGCCTCAGAGAGAATGGAGCACATTCCAGGGATTGGGGAGAGCCTGGCCGCCACCCCACTGTTCAGAGAGGGGAGAGCCTTTGCTCTGGAGAGGCAGAGTCTGGGTGGCACCCCAATGTTTGAGGAGGGCGGGGCCGAGAAGGTTGTCTCCCCAGTGTGTGGATATGTTGGAGCACTCACCCCAGCATTTGGAGAGAAAAAGGCTGTCATGTAAGCCTCTGGAAAGGGTGGCACAGCTGCTTTCTCAAGCCAAGGATACAACATCATTCGATAAATGACTCTCAGACTTTGAAATCTAATGGAGCTTGCCCTGCAGCTTTTAGGAACTGTTTTGGTTCTGTTAACCCTATTTTCCTTTCAGTTTCTCCGTATGGCAATGGGAATGTTTATCCTATGACTGTCCCTCCTTTGTATACTGGCAGCAGATATCTTGTTCTAAATTTCACACATCCACAGCTAGAGGGGAATTTTGCTTTAGGACAAGACCACAGATGTAACTGATTTTGATGAGATCTTGTACTTATCTATTGTTGTTGAAATGATTTAAGTTTTTGTGATATTGTGATGGGATGAATGTATTTTGTATATGGTAAGATCATGTCATTTGGGGGTTCAGGGGGTGAAATGTGCCAGTTTGGATGTATTATGGCTCCCAAAATGCCATTATCTTTGATGTAATCTTGTAGAGGCAGATGTATTAGTGTTGATTAGGTTGGAACCTTTGTATTAGGTTGTTTCCATAGAGATGTGACCCACCCAACTGTAGGTGATAATTCTGATTAGATAATTTCCATGGAGGTGTGGCCCTGCCCATTCAGCATGGGCCTTGATTAGTTTACTAGAACCCTATATAAGAGCACTAACAGAAGGAACTCAGTGATGCAGCTGAGATAGGCATTTTGGAGATGGCTGTTGAAAGCAGACTTTTGCTAGCCCAGAGAACTAAGAGAATACCTCCAGAGATGCCTAGAGAGAAATGTCCTGCGAGAAAGCCATTTTGAAATGCAACCTGGGAGCAAGCAGACGCCAGCCACATGCCTTCTAAGCTAACAGATGTTTCCTGGATGCTATCATGTTCTTCAGCAAAGGTATCCTACTGTTGATGCCTTTGTTTGGAGACTCTATGGCCTTAGGACTACAACTTTGTAACCAACTAAGCCTCCTTTATAAAAGCCAATCCATTTCTGGTGTTTTGCAATCTGGCAGCATTAGCAAATTGGAACAGATGCCAACTTCTAGTTAACATTATAGTGGAGATCTCAGTCAAAGGTTCCAGCCTTATTAAAGGCAATAAAATGAAATAAAAGCTCTAATATTTGGAAGGGGAGAAGATAAAACTGTTTTCATGTACAGATGAAATAATTATGTACATAGGAAATCTAAAGGAACCTACAAATAAACTGTGGTTGCCTACAAAGGTAAAATTCTAAACAGATTAATATATAGTAATATATACCACCAACAAATCTGAAAATGAAATTTATTACAAATAATATTTATTATAGAATAAAATATAAAATATCTAGGAATAGATGCAACAAATAATCTATAAGCCCTCTATACAGAAAACTATAAACATTACTGAGAAAATTTTTTTAAAGTGCTACATACAGAGATATACTATGTTAATGTACTAGAAGGCTCAATTTTGAAATGCTCTCTCTAAATTGATCTACAGATCAAATGCAATCCCAGTCAAAATCCCAACAGGTTTCTTTGTGGAGCTCAACAAACTAATTCCATAATGTCTATGGAAATGCAAAGGCCCAAGAATATTCAAGAAAATCCTGAAAAAGAAGAAAAGGTTGAATGACTTGCTCTACTGAGGATCAAAATTTATTATAAAACTACAGTATATATGACAATGTGATAGAAACAATGTGAAACAGACTAACAGAACAGAATAGAAAGTCTACAAGTTCACCTGTGCATATATGGATACATGATTTATATCGAAGTTGGAACTACAAGGCAATGGGGAAAGGATACTCTTTTAAATAAACAATGTTCAGACAACTGGTTATCCACATGGAAATAAATGAAAGCTAACCCTTACCTCAAAACATACTAAAAACTCAATTCTAGATCTGTGTGAAAAAGGTAAAATAATACATCTTCTCGAAGTTAACATAGGGGGCTATCTTCATGATCTCAGGATAGGGAAGGACTTCCTAAAGAGGACACAAGAGCACTAATCCTAAGGGAAAAGGTTGGCTAATCTCACAACATTAAGATTAAGAATTTCCGAGCTATAACAGAAACTTTTAAGATCATGAAAATGCAAACAATCAAGTGAAAGAAGATGTCTGTAACACATGTAGTTCATAATGAGTTTATATCCAGAATATGTATAAATATCTATAAATCAAAAAGAAAACAATTAAACAATATAAAAATGGACAGACACTTGAACCAGCCACTTCACCAAATATTGGCCAATAAATAAATGAAATGATGTTCAACATTGTTAATAATCAAGGAAATGGAAATTAAAACCATGAGGTAACACTAGAAAACAAACAGATGAGCTAAAATTAAAAAGTGTTACCACACCAAATGTGGTGAGAACACAGAGCAATGAGAACATTCATATTCCCCTGGTGGAACTGTAAAGTGATATTGCTTTTAAAAATGTTAAAAATACATAATGTATGATCTGGCAATTCCACTCCTACGTATATATCCACCAGAAATATGTGCAGCATTTATCGACAGATGTAAAAAATGTCCATTGTGCCAGTGTTCATAATGACCCCAACCTGGAAACAACACACGTCCAGTTGTCAGTAGAAAAGATAAATAATTTGTGGTGCTCATACAATGGAACACTACACAGCAACGAAAACCATTTATAACTACATTTACAAATATGACTTTGAGTGAAAAATATTGGACTCAAAAGGATATTTGGCTACACAATTCTACTTGTGTAAAGTTGAAAAAAACAGGCAAAACTAAACCATAGTGGTTGAGATCCATGAATCAATATACACATATTACCATACAATGATAAAAAATAAAAATTTAGGACTTTCTTTGAAGATATCTAAAATGATGCATTCAGGGAGTTAAAAAAGACTGTAACATTATTCCCTATGACAGAACAACGTAATTTGAAATTTAAAAACAGTTTTATACAAATATTCAAGTTTAAATTTACTATTGGCTATGGAAGTGATAGAGTTATTACATACCTGGGAACTGAATTAACTCATTGGACTGATATTCAGAAAGATAAAATCTATTTTCAAATCTAACTATAAACCACAGATGGAAAGCCAAAATGTATCTTATATTCTTAAATCATGGGTACACAAAACACATAGATTGGTATGTTTTCATGACAGTTGGAGAAGAAAACATAATTTTAGTAAGTTTCAATTAGGATATATCATCACTTATGAAAATAGTGTCAAAAACATGCTTGAGCACATTTGGCGCCTTTGCTACATCAGGTTACTGTACCAGCAGCATCTGTTAGAATACTGTGAAATACATTTTTCATAATATAGTAATTTTCAAATAACCAATTTAACCCAATGTCAGATAATAAGATGAGACCCTAAGATTTTCTCATCAACACAGGGGACATACTGCCAATTTTGAGACACAAAGTGATGCCCGAAGAATGTCATGGGAAAGGCCTTTCTTGCTCACAAGGAAAATAGCAAATTTCTTTCCACACTTTACTGCTGCACAGAAACATTTCCTTGTCTCCTAGCCCAACAAAAAAGCAAGAGTGATAAGATATTTGGTAATCATATTCTATTTTGGTAGGCTCTGTTGAAATACAGTAGTGATTAAGCAACAGAAAAAAACTATTCTCTAAAAGACTTCATTCTGAATTTCTACCTTAGAAAATGTGCTAATCTCATGGCCTTTCTACTGCCAGCAGGGACACTGCCCAACAAAGCCTGGAACAAACAAAAGCAGTGTAGAAATAATGACATAAATAGAACAACTGTTGTAAAATTTGTTAAATACAGGTACCATATACTCAAGTGGTATCTTTCCTCAGACTTTTGCTCAGGGCATGCTGCTCAGTTCAGTGTATATTTAGGAATCTGAAGATCCCATCATTAATTTATAATTAAGGCTGGCCCAGGTAGCAGGAACTGTGAGTGCTTAACTCAAAGTCAAACAAATTCCAATCATAATTAGATTTACTTAAAGGAACAGTTCCACAGGCTCCCCAAAGTTAAAGTGTAACTTCTTCCCATCTAGCACAATTTTTTTTTCTTTTTAATACTTTTCCTTCTCCCTCTAGAGTCCCCTGCCCTGGGGTAAAGGATTATAAGCAATTCTGTGAAAGTAGAGAAAAGTTTATTTAATTTTGGGGGGGAAAACAATAAACTCTATAAAATGCTTATATTTTAACCAGAATTAGTGCTTATGACAGACACTATAGTTAATAAATGGTGCTAATAGGTTAAAATTAGGTGGGAACTTGTAAATACATAGAAAAAACCATAAGACTAAAAATACAACAGAACACCTATTCAGTAAACATACTGGGCTTTTTATTAGTACAGAACTGATTCCAGCTTACTTGTAACCACTTATACTCAATATTTTTAAGGTGAAACTGCTGAAACATAACAGTGATAATTTCTATAAATTTGAATAGCTTCTGCTGAACTTGTTTTCACTGTGGCTGGAAGATATTTTTTGGTTTTTAATTTGATTTACATATAAAAAGCTTCCATTATTCTTTTCTGAAAATGGAGTGATGAGGGTGCAGGGGTGCTAAAGTGTAAAACAAGGGAAGACACCTGCTGCAATGTCGGAGCTGCCACTAATGGTGAATTTCATCTCCTACGGCAGTGCTCTGTCCTCAGGGCCCTTTTCTAGCTCCAGGGAACAGAACATCTATCAGCCTAGGTAAGAAGGAGACAGCCAGAGGCAATTTCAGGAGAGAGAAAGCAAGAGCAGCATAACTGTTTCAAATCCCCTCTCTGCCCCCCAAATTCAGAACAAAGGAGAGCCACTTTGTATTTCAGTAGAAGCAAAACCCCCAACTCAATCTAAAGGATGGCCTACCAGAATGAGCAGGGGGTGGGTGGAGAGTTTATATTTCAAGGTGGTGTTGGAAGTTAGTCTGCCTAAAATAGTAAGCTTTATCAGGACACCTGTGGTTGCAGGTGTCAGAAAATCCAATTTCAAGTGGTTTAAGCAGCAAAAGGGAATTTATTGGCTTGTGTAATACAATGGTTAGTGCAGAGGTAGCTTCAGGCACACATTGATCTAGGGTTCTACCCATGTCATTAGGAACCTGTTCCCCTTTCTCCATTTCTAAGGTTTGTTTCCCAAATTTGGCTTTATTCTTAGGTAGTCTTCTCTCCTAGTTGCCAGATGTTTTTCAACAGTCTCAGTGTTCTGCAAAAGAGAAAGACAGCTTTCTGACTGCTGCTAGTTAGGGCATAAGAGATTTAATTCCAAGGCTTTGAAATAAACTCCACTCCATCAAAAGTATACAAGAGGTCCCTCAAACAAAATCAGGATACGGTGCCCACAGGACATACATATGCTAGGCAGAAGAAACAGATGTCCATGAAGGAGCCCATTTGACTGAGTTGTTTGTCCCTGCTTTCTTCCTTGGTCTTGTGAGGACACTGGCTATGCTATCTGCGAAGCTGGTGATGTCGCTACTGTTGCTCTGATTGTGACTACTTCCCTAATGCTCTTTGCTGGGTTGATCTGCAGTCATTAGCCTTGCAGGAAGCAAGAGTGAAAAGGGGAGCCTAGCTGTGACATTTAGGTTAGGTAAGGGAGATTAAAAAAAAAAAGTAGAAAGGTCTCACTTTTTCTTTCATAAGCCCTATATATTAACACTGAAAGCTTAACGGTTCTGATCAGAAGGTTTAAGATATAAGAAATATTAATTGTAAAACAATTTAAACAATTTATTGTTAAATCTAAAACAATAGTGACCTGCTGGAACTATGACCTATAGCATTCCTCGAGATTTGCTCTGTGGCTACTACATTGAATTGTGCTTTGAAGGTCTTCATCTTTCTGCAAATACACTATATTTCATAGTGAGGAAAGAACTGAAATTGTGGAACTGTATCCCATAACAATTTTTGAAATTACCTATATAACTGCTTGTTGAGCTGTACATCTAAGGTTAACACCTTTCTCTACATGTGTTGTATTTTACAGCAACGGAAATGGCTGAAGTTGTGGAACTGTGACCCATGACATTCTTTGAAGTTTGCTCTCTGACTACTTGTTGAATTGTACTTTGAAAGTTATCACTGTTATGTATATATGTTGGAGTTCATAACGGAAAATGCATAAACAAAAACAACACTTTTTATATCATCAATATCTGATTATAGCATCATGTGTAAACAGTCATGAAAAATTCCTGCTCTGATCAAAATACATGTATTTTTATGTATGTGTATGCACAAACTATTTTTTGCCTTATTCAATACAAAAATATTTAATTTGGGGTTTTTGCACATATGCTTACAAGTGAGATCATTTATAAAGTTTGTATTTTTCTTTTTTCATGCTCTCCTGAAATAATAGCCAGTTCATGAATACACACACATAGCACACATGCGTATATGTTTATATACATGTATATGCATGTATGTGCATATGTATATAAATATTTTTTCTGAATTCAATTTGAAAATGTTTAATTTGGGATTTTGCATATGTATCTTTAAGTAAGATCAGTTTATAATTTTCTTTTCTCATGCTCTTTTTGTACAGCTTGGAGTCTAAATTACCGAAGCTTCAGAAGAGAAGCTTTTCCTTTCTTTTCATTCTCTGAAATAGTGTATATGGCATGAGAATTATCTGTTCCTTGAAGATGGGTGTGCCAGTTTGAGTGTATTGTGTCCCCCAAATGCCATTATCTTTGTAGTCTTGTGTGGGGCAGAAGTTTTGATGCTGGTTGGATTTGCTTGGAGTGTGCCCCACCCAGCTGTGGGAGATGGTTTTGATGAGATGTTCCCGTGGAGGCGTGGCCCCGCCCATTTGGGGTGGGCCTTGATCGGTGGAGCTGTATAAATGAGCTGACTCAAAGAGAGGAAGGAGAGTGCAGCTGGGAGTGATGTTTTGAAGAGGAGCAAGCTTGCTAGAAAGGAACGTCCTGGGAGAAAGCCGTTTTGAGGCCGGAGCTTTGGAGCAGACGCCAGCTGCCTTCCTAGCTAACAGAGGTTTTCCGGACACCACTGGCCGTCCTCCGGTGAAGGTACCCGATTGCTGAGGTGTTACCTTGGATGCTTTGTGGCCTTAAGACTGTAACTGTGTAGTGAAATAAACCCCCGTTTTATAAAAGCCTGTCCATCTCTGGTGTTTTGCCTTCTCCAGCATTAGCAAACTAGGACAATGGGTAAAACTTGCCAGTGAAACTCAGCCATCTTTTTTTTCTTTCTTTCTTTTAAGGGTATCTTTTTGACTACTGATGGAATTTCTTTCTTGAATTGAATTTCTATTTATTCCTAAGTTACTTTTTGGAAATTTATATTCTTCCAGATAATTGCTCAATGCATCTAAGTTTTCAAATTTATTTTCCTAGAGTTATTCCCTTGTGATGTTTTAAATCACCACTGAACTGGAGATTTGATATATGTCCTCCTTTTCATTTACCATTTTAGTTCTTTTTTTTCCCTGATCAGCATCCCCAGGGGTCTATTTTATTAGTTATTTCAAAGAGCCAGCTTTTGTTTTTGTTAAACCTCATTACTGCTTTTCTTTCATAAATTCAGTCTTTACTTTGCTATCCTTTTTCTAACTTTAAAAAAATACTTAGCTCATCAATTTGCATTCTTTCTTGTCTTCTAACATATATTTAAGGCTATCCATTTCCCTATAATATTGTTTTTGTTGTGGGGGAGGACTGCTTCTTTTACCTCACATCTTTCTAGTCTACTCCTCATTCATGTATTCCTAGATACCACTGAGCTTCCTTGCTATTCCTTGAACACAACACACATACTCTGATCTTAGGATTGGCTATTCCATCTGCTTGCAATGTTCTTTCCCCAGGTATGCACTTGGCTAACTCCCTCACCTTCTTCAAGTCTTTGCTTACATGTCACATTCCCAATAATGTCCTGTACTCTGACTTCTTATTTAATGATGCCGTATCTCCCCCGACCCCAAAGTATTTACTTATCACCTTCTTTCATGACATGTAATTATCACATTTATTGTGTTCATTCTCACTCATCTAACTACAATATAAATTCTATGCCAGTCCAATTTTATTTCTGTTTTTCACTAATGTACACTGAATACTCAGAACAATGTCTAGAACATAGTAGGGACTCAATTTATTGAACAAACTTCTAATTTCATTGCAGTGTGGTCAACAAATGAAGTTCCTATGATACTGATTTTTTGAGATTTGTGGAGACTTCTTTTGTGGCCTAGCATAAGACTGACTTTTGTAAATATTCTATCTTTGTGGAAGAATGTGCATATTTTTTCATTTATTGGAAGTTCCACATATAGACATTAAGTCCAACTTGTTAAATGTTACTCAAATCTTCCATATCCTTACTAGTATTCTTCTGCTTGATCTATCTGTTTTTGCTTATTTAGATTGTTAAGCATGTAGGAAAAAATACAGAAAATCTCTTAGCTCACTATCGCTTCTTCTACTTCACTTCTTCCTTTTGAGTTCAGTGTTGTTTTTACAGAAGTGCATCCATTAGTAATTATTCCAGCAATGATCTATGAATGGTAAGCTCTCTTGGTCTTTGTCTGAAAATATCTGGAGTTTTCTCTTTCCCTTGGCTATAATATTCTAAATTATTAGCTACCTTGCCTAAAGCACCTTAAAGATATCATACCACTGCCTTCTGGCCTTTATTGTGGCTGTTGAGAAGACTCCTCTTAGTCAAATTGTTGGTAACTTATATTTTCTCTGTGGTCTCTTTTATCATTTTGCCTATGGTGTTTTATACTTTCACCACAACTTTTATTGGTGTGGATTCATTTTTAATAATCCTGTTTAGGACATGAGCTTTTTCAGTCTGATGATCTCTATATTTCAAATATTGCCTCTCATTTTCTCTAGTCTTCCATTCTGGAGATTGTATTAGAAAATAGGCTGAACATTCCCATTCCACTCTCCATTCTCCTTACCCTCTTTTCCTGATTTTCACTGACTATTTTTAATGACTCTATTTTTTCATTCTAGAAGTTCCATATAGTTATTATTTAAATCTACCTCTTTTCCCATATTGTTGTCTTCTTTCCTTGTTGTTTCTATTACTTCTTTTATCTTTTTGTTCATTTTAAAGCCTGCTTCTTTTATAATCTCTTTCACAATGTTCTATAAGTTCATGTTCTAAGAAGCGAATACACCACTCTTTTGGACCTGCTGACTGTCATTCATGTTGAGTCATTTCTTTGTGTTTATACTTTTTAAACATAATTTTATCTTCAAGGGGGCTATTTTCTTTGTGGGAGTAATGAATGGCCTAGTTTGGGATACTTGAACAAAGTAAGATTTTACTTAAGTAAAGAACTAGTGGGGATCATATACCAGTAGAAAATCAGTAAGGTCCATTATACCCTAGTACCTAATATAGTATATAAATTCTCAGTTTTTGTAATAATTTTCAGAAATATTTAACTCATGTTCATTAACAATCCTGATATAATTTATTCTATTTAAGACCAGACTTCAGGTCAGTTGCAAAAAGTAATTTATCTTACTGCAAGAAACAGAAAAGAAACAAATAGCTATTTGGAAACTTAGTAGTATAAAAGTTTATTGGATGTCTGTTCTGTACAAGGCACTGTCCTAGGGGATAGATGAATTGATTTTAAGGCAGATTATGATAAAATACCTTGTGAGGTTTTGTAGGGGAACATAGGAGGGTGTGTTTAACTATGGGATAAGTAAAGACTATTTTCCTCAGAAGCGGTATTTGAAGTTGACACTAAAAGGACATTAGGCAATAGGCACAGAGAAGGACATTTCAGACAGAGAGTGTGAACAAAGTCCCCAAAATGGATAGCACGTTTGGTAAATGTAAATGGATCTGGAGTGGATGGTGTATGCGGAGAGAGGAGTGTAAAATGAAGCTAGAAAGGAAGCCAAATTTTACTCACCCTATCAGAGACATAATGTATTACATCATACTGACGCTTTGTCTGTCTGTCTTTCCCAGTAGACTGTTCAGTCCTTTGAGGGCAGAGCCTTTGTTTTATTCTTCATGGTATGTCCCCAAATTAGTTCACTATCTATCATTCAACAGGCACTTAATTAATATTGTTGAATGAAAAGAATGAATTGTGAAAGACATGAAATGTCATGGTAAGAAAACTGGACATATTTTGTACTCAGTGGAAAGCAAGAGAGGCACTTTGAACCCAGGAATAACATGCTCAAATCTGTGTTTCAGAAAAATAACAAAGTTAAACATGTGGCATGACTGAATGCCAGGGCAGTGATCACAATTTACTTAGATGTCCTTGTGATTGATAAATCTCTTGAGATGATACTCAGAGTGTGTGTCTGTGTACATTTTACAACTTGATCAAAAAATAGCATTTTTTATCCTGTAGCCAAGTGTAGACTTTACAATATTTGTTTTATTATAATCAATCTGAAAGCTTCAGACATATGTAAAGGTAAGAGTAAGCATATATGATTTTGGTAACCTAAGAGCTTTAACACATATTAAGAACCACTTTTATTTCAAAAGTAATGTAGCTGGCTTCCCCAAGTTCTTTTTGTCCTATTGCATTTCTGAAAATTGAAAAAGCTTTCTTTCTTGGAAACATTGAGATATTTGAGACACTGGCGACACATACTGGGTTGCTAAGGTAGTAAAAACTCTGTAGCCCAGAAGTGTTCTCACTGATACATGTGAGGGAAGCTTGAGCCTTTCAAAATCGTCACCAAACTTATAGAGTGCTAGAATCTGTTATTCCTACGCAATTTAGTGTATTTCAAATGCTAAATGTTCCTTTTAATCAATTTGTTAAAATGAAATTATTTCAATATGTATTTTTAGCATAAATATTATGTTTTTACTCTTGGAAAACTAAGTAGAATGCCAATTAGAAAACAAAAGCCCCAAATTATTTTTAAATGTCCTCTAAGTTTTGGGTTATACTCTATTATCTGTAGACTATTGGTTTTCCAATTGTAGCTATGAAATCTATAGAATTTCATTTTTAAAATATAGATTTAACTATTTAATAACAAAAATAAAGGCAATATGTGTACATAAATAATACAATACAGAGGCAATATAGTATACTCTTCTATAAAGAAAAGAAACTTTTGGGTCAACAGTTACTACAGTGTGACTTTGGCAAGGTATTTAGCCTCTCTGTACTTCAGTTTCCTTATCCACAAAATGTGTAATTAACTGTATCTCCCTCCTTTGCAGTTATCACTTATTAATATATTGTAGAACACCAATGCATTTATTTGTATTTCAGGTTTAATTTATTACTGTTTGTTTCCTGAACTAAATATTTAACTGCCATTTTTGTTTATTTGGGAAGTATTTGGAAATTGCAGAGCAAGATGTTTAAAATTTTTCTACCAATTATAACTCCTTATCAGTTTGCTTTGAATTTTCTCTATATTGTACAATTAAAACAAAAGACAGAAATGAATAAGATTGGACTGCAGGGCTGAAGTTAAGACTAAAACATATTATCAGCAATTGCATAATTGTAGGTATCTGTGCTTTGGAGAAATACGGTTGGGTTTATATAAAAGCTCTGACATTTTTCAATCTGTGTGACACAGCAAATGTTTTAAAATTTCCTGAGACTAAATTTTCTCATTTATAAAAGGAAGATAGTAATAGTATCCTCTTGAAAATGTTTATTCTAAATTTTTTGTTCATCAAAACAACCCCATTAGTCTTAGTGTTTAATTTTACAAGTAAATGTTATAAAGTAATATTTCTGTTAGTAAAATACCACCTTTATCTGCTTTAAATATTTGGTTACAAGTAATATTTCATTTGAAATAAAGGGTTCAAATACTTTAAAGGCTTGAAAACCACGTACCATACCACACCATCCTAATAACCTGGTTCTGAATGGTCATTCAAATGACCAAATTTTAAACATTGTAAGATTGTGCTGCCCCCTGCTGACCCATGTTTCTTTAACATATTTTGAATCTTCTGAGAGGACAAAACATACTTTAGTATTACAGTTAAGTAATCCTATAGTAGGCTGGAAGACCATAACAACGCAGATGATAAAATACTATATAGCTTTAAATAATATATGAAATTAGTCGAGATACTTAACTACTAACAATCTGATGGTGGGAACAAATGAACATAACAATATACTCCCAATTCTGTAAAATTTAGCAAATTTAGAGATCCCATTCCAAATAACAACTACAATTACTACTGTTTAAAGTGTTGCTGACACCTTGTGGAAAAATAGCAAATTATATATAATTTTTTTTGCTTTATTAAAACTTCAGTAATTATTTCCCTGATTTTATCACTGAATTAAGAACAACTTGATCTTTATGACCCCACATTAGAATAACATTTATATTTTGGTTGAGTGCAATCAACTGAAATTGCATTTTCCACTCTGGAAATATTGGGCTATTTCCTCTCTTTTTAATCTCACATATTCGACCAAATATTTCCTTCAGAAAGCATCTCAAAATTGGCTCTTTCTTACAATCAGAATTCCCCTAACAGAGTTTATCACCTAATACTGTAAAGAAATGAGAAGACACAGGAGCAACTCTACCTGTTACTAGCCCTAAGACTGGGTAAGTTACCCATTGAGAGCCTTACTTTTCTCCATTCTTATTTATGGTGTATCCAGTTAGAAGATAACATGAGATAACACATAATAAGTGATTTAAAAATGGATAACTATAAGATGGGATAACTATTTACTTCTATAATACAAGAGCACCTTAGTTAGCTTTTCCCCATTCTAATGTTTCCTGTACACCACTATCTATGCATACTGCCATGGGTTTATGCAGTGGGAAATGGAGGATTGGAGGGAAGGGGAGAGAGCAGGCACAGGAGAGGCCCTATGTTCAATTACATCTTCCTTCTTGTCCACTCAATCTGTTATTTACTTACGATTCTTGATTTTTGGCTTTTAGACCCATTCTGATAATGTCGTTAGTCTTCTAATGACTTCTAACGACTAACTAACATCCATTAGTTGACCATTTTGGATCAGTTTACCACATGCTGTCTCACTCTAAGCCAGGGGAGGGACATTAGAGACTGGCAAACTAGACTCCCACTTCTACTCAAAACCTCTTAAGGGCAGAATGGTGAAGTAAGAACAATGAGCTTTCTCATATTCTGTATTTCCTACTCCCAGGGGTAAATTAATTTATCCCACACCCCTCTCCTTAGTTCCATGATAGCCTTGAAAACCAAGAGCCTCATAACTTGGTAGCCAGGAAACTAGCAGTGTAGAAGACACTGGAGGAGGAAGAACAGGTTTGGAGCTCCCTAAAAGTCGAACCCAGAGAACTGTCATTATTAGACTTGTATGACAGCCCCCTAAAAAGCTCCATTCTCAGGATTTGTCTTCATTTGATTTGACTTAGAGCTTGCTCTGTGCAAAGAGAACAACTGCATCCTTAGAGTATTTGTTGGAAACAATCACTGGCAACTGTTTAACACTGCAGCTATCTGAGACAGAGGTACAACTGGGACTAAAAAGAGGTTGACCAAAAACCTTAAAAGCAATATCTGGGCAATGAGATAGCTAAAGGGGGCTTTGAAAAGCCAACCTTGAGGATCTGCACATGAAAGTGAAAGCCAAGGAACAGTTGTTAACTGGGTGCTGAACTACTGAAGGCATGCCCCAACACACATAGAGCCGCTCAGCAAATGGTGGGAAATTTGTTGGCTAAAGACATTTAAGGAAGTCCTCTGTCTAATAATTAGCTGACCACTAATCTAATTGAACAGAGACTTCAGTGACTGCACACAACAAAGAATACAGACTTTACAGAATTAATCTAGGAAAGTTACTAAACAAAGAGCAACAACAACAAACCCTGGGCATGGGGACACTTGATTTACAGAGTTTTTACAATACAATATTTAATTATAAATGTTATAATTTATAAATCATAAATATTTAATTGTAAAAACTTGTGAGACATGCAAAGAAGGAGGAATATATGGATCTTAACTGGCAAACAAAACAAAACAAAACAAAACCTGTCAATAGAACCTATCCTGAGGAAGTCCTGATAAGACTTTAAAACATTTTACATATTTTAAAATGTTTTAAAATATGTCTAAGGAATCAAAAGAAAGTTTGAGAACAATGCCACACCAATAGAGAATATCAATAAAGTGACTGAAACTATAAAAGAGAAGAAATAGAAATTATGGAGTTGTAAAGTATAATTGAAATGAGAATTCAATAGTGGGGCTCAATAGCAGATTTAAAATTGCAGAAGAAAAAAATCAGCAAATTTGAAGATAGATCAATTGAGATTATCCAGTCTGAGGAACAGAAAGAAAGAAGGTTGTGAACATTTCTGAAGTTAGATGAAAGACATTAATGTACACATCCAAGAGACTCAATGAACTCTAATCAAGATAAATTAAAAGATATGGACATCTAGACACTTATAATCCAACTGTAGAAAGCAAAAGACACAGAGAGAATCTTGAAAGCAGCAAGAACAAAATGATTCATCACATACAAGGAATCTGCAACAAGATTAACAGCTGACTTCTCATAAGAAATCATGGAGGCTAGGAGGAAGCAGGAAACATACTTTAAATGCTGAAAGACCAAACTGTCAACTAAGAATTTTATATCCAGCAAAACTATTTCTCAAAAGCAAAGAGAAATTAATACATTTCCAGATAAATATACACTAAGAGAATTTATCACTAGCAGTTTTGCCCTACAAGAATAATTAAAGGTAGTCCTTTAGGCTGAAATAAAAGGACACTAGACATTAACTTGAATCCACATGAAGAAACACCAGTAAAATAATTCCATAGGCAATTATAGGAGACAGTATAAATGTATTTTTGTTTGTAACTTGCAGTAGGGTGAATAATGGCCTCCTAAAGATATCTATATACTAACACACAGAACCTGTGGATATGTTACCTTATATGGCAAAAGATAATTTAACTTTACAGATAAGATTAAGTTAAGAATCTTGAGATGGGGAGGTTATAGTAGATTATCTGAGTGGGCCCAATATAATACAAGGGTCCTTAAAAGAGGGAGGTAGAAAAGTCAGAGTCATAGAGACAGAAATATCTGAAGATAGTATGCTGCTTCTTTGAAGATGGAAAAAGTGGCCATCAGCCAAGGAATAAAAGTGACCTCTAGAAGCTAGAAGAGGCAAGGGAAAAGATTTACCCCTAGAACTTTCTGAAGTAATGCTGCACTGCTCTTCTTAGAATGTAAGATAATAAATATGAGAATCTCAATAATGAGATAGAAATTTTAAAAAAGAACCCGAAAGAAATACTGGAGTTAAAGACCATAATAACTGAAATGAAAAATTCCCTCAAGGGTTTCAAAAAGCAGATTAGAGATTATAAGAATCAGTGAACTCAGAGACAAGACAATTGAAATGATTCAGGGTAAAAAAAAAATAATTTCAAAAAGCATACAGACTCTAAGAGACCTGGGGATAGTATCAAGCATACCAATATACACATTATGAGAGTTTCTAGAAGGAGACGAAAGAGGAAAAGAAATAATATTCAAAGAAATAATGGCAGAGACTCGGGCAAGATGGTGGCATAGAGAGGAGTGGAAGCTAAGTAGTCCCCCTGGAACAACTACAAAAAACCAGAAACAACTAGTAAATAATCCAGAATAACTGCGGGGGAACAAACGAGACCATCCACTCATCATACACCAACCTGAATTGGGAGGAATGCCCGAGAACACAGCATAAAATCTGTAAATAAAACCTGCGGAACCAAGTCGTGAAACCCCGTCCCCCATAGCCCGAGCTGCAAAGCCTCGTGGTGCCGGAGAGAAGCTCTCTCCCAGCAAGCGAATACAGCTCAGCTGAGCTCCAACTGGGGATTTAAGTAGCGAGTGTAAACTGCTCACTACAGGTACGCATCCCCAAAAAACAGACAGAGGCTTTGGGTGACGACTGACCTGGGAGAGCCGGAGGGTCGCCTTGGACTGGGTCTGAAGGGGACTATCTGTTTCTTTTTTGGCTCAGTGGAGAAAGCCCCAGTCATTTTCAGTTTCCAGGGCTGTGACTCGGGGAAGGGTGGAGACAGCACAAGCAGAGAGAGAGACCATTGAAATGCTAATGACCTCCACCTGAGGGGTCTGTCTTCTCTAGGAAGAAAGGGGTGGGGCCCTTTCCATTCAGAACCAGACCCCAGAGCCTGGGGGAACACGGCCATACCTCCTCATACCAGTCAAGAATTATAGGCTAACAGGCATCACCTGCTGGGCAGAAAAGCATAGTGACCCGAGGCATCAAAGGCTGGAGCAATTTTCTAAGACACACCCACAGGGAAACCAGATACTGAATATTTCTTCCCTCTGGGACCTGAGCCTGTTCTGGTCTGGGAAAACCTGATTTGGATAACCAAGGAAACCATGCTTAGACAACAGAAAATTACAACCTACACTAAGAAAAACAAATTTATGGCCCTGTCAAAGGAACAAACGTACACTTCAACTGAGATACAGGAATTTAAACAACGAATGCTAAATCAATTCAAAAAGTTTAGAGAAGATATTGCAAAAGAGATAGAGGCTGTAAAGGAAGCACTGGTCATGTATATGGCAGAAATCAAAAGTTCAAAAAAACAACTAGTAGAATCTATGGAAATGAAAGGCACAACACAAGAGATGAAAGACACAATGGAAACATACAACAGCAGACCTCAAGAGGCAGAAGAAAGCACTCAGGAACTGGAGAACAAAACACCTGAAAGCCTACACGCAAAGGAGCAGATGGAGAAAAGAATGAAAAAATATGAGCAATGTCTCTGGGAACTCAAGGATGAAACAAAGTACAATAATGTACGTATCATTGGTGTCCCAGAAGGAGAAGAGAAGGGAAAGGGGGCAGAAGCAATAATAGAGGAAATAATTAATGAAAATTTCCCATCTTTTATGAAAGACATAAAATTACAGATCCAAGAAGCGCAGCGTACTCCAAACAGAAGAGATCTGAATAGGCCTACGCCAAGACACTTAATAATCAGATTATCAAATGTCAAGGACAAAGAGAGAATCCTGAAAGCAGCAAGAGAAAAGCAATCCATTACATACAAAGGAAGCTTAATAAGACTATGTGCGGATCTCTCAGCAGAAACCATGGAGGCAAGAAAGAAGTGGTGTGATATATTTAAGATACTGAAAGAGAAAAACCGCCAACCAAGAATCTTGTATCCAGCAAAGCTGTCCTTCAAATATGAGGGAGAGCTCAAAATATTTTCTGACAAACAGACAATGAGAGACTTTGTGAACAAGACACCTGTCCTACAGGAAATACTAAAGGGAGCACTACAGGGTGACAGAAGACAGGAGTGCGTGGTTTGGAACACAATTTTGGGAGATGGTAGCACAACAATATAAGTACACTGAACAAAGGTAACTATGAATACGGTTGAGAGAGGAAGGTGGGGAGCATGTGAGACACCACAAGAAAGGAGGAAAGATAAAGACTGGGACTGTGTAACTTGGTGAAATCTAGAGTATTCAACAATTGTGATAAAATGTACAAATATGTTCTTTTACGAGGGAGAACAAGCAAATGTCAACCTTGCAAGGTGTTAAAAATGGGGAGGCATTGGGGGAGGAATGCAATCAGCATAAACTAGAGACTGTAACTAATAGAATCATTGTATTATGCTTCCTTTAATGTAACAAAGGTGATATACCAAGGTAAATGCAGATAAGAGGGGGGGATAGGGGAGGCATGTTAGACACTTGACATTGGTGGTATTGTCTGATTCTTTATTCTACTTTGATTTAAGGTTATTTTTCCTTTTGCTGCTTCCTAGCTGTCATTTTTTCTTCCTCTTTCTTTTGCCTCTCTACTTTCTTTGACTCTCCCTCCTGCCTTGTGGAAGAAATGTAGATGCTCTTATATAGATAGTGGTGAAGGTGGTGAATACATAAATGTATGACCATGCAGAAAACCATCGATTATTTACTTGGGATGGAATGCATGGTGAGAGAACAAAACCATATTAAAAAAAATGGGTTGATGACAAAACCTCGAGGGCAATATACTGAGTGAAATAAGCCAGACACATTAGGACAATTATGGCAAGGTCTCACTGATAGGAACTAATTATAATATGTAAACTCATCGACATGAAATATAAAGTACCAAGATATAGGACAAGGCTTAAGAATGGGGAGTGGTTGCTTAGTATGAGCAGAATGTTCAATTAGGATGAACTTAAATGTTTGGAAATGAACAGGGGTGTTGGTAGCAAGATGTAGGAATAACTAACAGCGCCGAATGGTGTGTGAATGAGGTGGAAAGGGGAAGCTCAGAGTCATATATGTCACCAGAAGGAAAGCTGGAGATCAAAAGATGGGAATGTATAAAACTGAATCCTATGGTGGGCAATGTCCATGATCAACTGTACAAATATTAGAAATCGCTTCCATGAACCAGAACAAATGTATGACAATACAATTAGAAGTTAATAATAGAGGGGCATATAGGGAAGAACTATATACCTTTTACAAACTATATACTACAGTTAGTAGTATTTCAACATTTTTTCATAAACAGTAACAAATGTACTATATCAATACTACGAGTCAACAATTGAGGGGGGTTGGTTAGGGGTAGGGGAGGATTAGAGTTTCCTTTTCTTTTTTTCTTTTTTCATCTTTCACTTTATTTCTTGTCTGGAGTAATGAAAAGTTTCTAAAAATTGAACAAAAATTAAGTGTGATGGATGCACTGCTGTATGAGGGTACCCAGGGGCAAGTGATTGTACACTTTGGATCTTTCGATAATTGTATGGTATCTGAACAATCTCAATAAAAATGAAAAAAAAAAAAAAGAAATAATGGCAGAAAACCTCCCAAATATAATGAAAGGCATGGATACGCACATTAAAACCCATTACCACCCCTTTACCAGCTTGAGTAGAGCTGGCCTATATGCCCAGCGTGGGTCCCTGGTTCTGATTCTGGAGGGAGTCAAATTATCCTTGTGCACATCCTGGGAGCATGTATGTCTGTGTCAGTTTGTCTGGTGGCAGCCTGAAAGCATAAACCAGGACACTTGTCACAGGCTTGCTATATAAGAAGTTACCCTGAGTGTAGAAGGTAGCTCACAAAGCTCTGCTGTAGAACACAGTAAAACAGTCAAATTGCAGCTGCCTGGGGCAAAGGTTTGCTGTCTGTGGGGCATACAGTGTAGTTCCTGGGATGTGAGAAAATGTTATTTCCTAGCAAAGAAGGGAATTCTAAAAGAAGGGATGCCCAAGACAAATGCATGTGCAGAAAAGATGAGGGAGAACATTTCTTAACTTACTGTTAGGAAAGCTAAGGTCTGAAGGATGGCGCTCACAAAGGCTAAACTGAAAAGACTGAGAAAGGTGGTCCTCCCTTCCTCCCTTCCTCCCTCCCTTCTGTCCTTTTTTTTTTTTTTTGATTAGCTCCTGGCATTCAAGGAAATCTCTGTCATAACATTAACTAGATACAAGCTTAAGGAACAGATACTTCAATGTCTAAATGTCAGATACATTAAAATATCAAAATGTCGAGGTTGCCATGAAAGATAACAAAACATTCAGAGGAACAGGAAATGATGGCTCAAACAAAGGAGCAAGATAAAGAGCTAGAAATCACTGAGAAGACATCAGCTTGCACATACCAGACAAAGACTTTTAAAAAATGGTCCTCAATATTCTCAAAGAGCTAAAGGAAAACACAGAAAAAGAACAAAAGGAAATCAGGAATAAAACAGATGACTACAAAGAGAATGTCAATAAGGAGATAGAAATCATGAAAAGAAACAAAAAAGAGTTGAAGATCATAGTAACAGAAATAAAAAAATTCCCTAGAAGGGCTCAACAGCAGATTAAAGCTAGCAGAAGAAAGAATCCTTGACTTTGAAGATAAGACAATTGAAGTTATTCAGGCTGAGGAGCAGAAAGGAAAAAGCATGAAGAAATGTGAACAGAGCCTGAGGAACCTGTGGGACACCATCACATGTACCAACATATGCATTATGGGAATCCCAAAAGGAGAAGAAAGCAAGAAAGAGGCAGAAAGAATATTTGAACATACAGTGGCTGAAAACTTTCCAAATTTAATGGAAAACATGAGTATACATTTCCAACAAGCTGAACGAACTCCAAACAGGATGAACCCAAATAGAGCCATGCCATGGCAAATTATAATCAAACTTTCGAATGCTGAAGAAAACAGATAATTCAGAAAGCCACAAGAGAGAAGCAGCGCATCACGTACAAGGGAGCCTCAATAACATTAAGTGCTGATTTCTCACTGGAAACCTTGGAAGCACAATGGCAGTGAGACGACATATTTAAAGTTCTGAAAGAAAAAAATTGCCAACCAAGAATTCTATACCCAGCAAACTATCCTTCAAAAATGAGGGAGAGATTGAGACATTCCCAGATGAGCAAAAGGTGAAGGAATTCATCACCAGCAGATTGACCCTACAAGAGATGATAAAGAGAGTTCTTTAAGTTAAAAAGAAAGGACAATAGACAAGAGATTGAAGTTGCAGGAAGAAATAAAGATCTCCGGTGAGGGTGAAGACATGGGTAAATATAAATGCCAGTACTATTGTATTTGTGTTTTGTAACTGCACTTTTTACTTGCTACAGGATCTAAAAGGCAGATGCATAAAATGTAATAAATCAGTGCTTTTTTGACTCACTGTATAAACATGTAATTTTGTCACAAGAACTTCACAAAAGTGAGGGTGTGAAATGGTATAGGAACATAGTTTGTGTATATGCTGAAATTAAGAATTATAGATATACAGATGGATGGATAGATAGAACAATTCAGCCTATGTGGAAAAATGTTAAAATTGGTGGATCTGGGTATCTGGGGTGGGGGATAGGGGTATGATGGAATTCTCTATATGGGGTTTGTGTTATTTTTATAACTGTCCTGTAAGTTTGAAAGTATTTCAAAATAAAAATTAAACAACAAACAAACAGAAATTTGAACCCAATATTTCCAGAATCCCTGGAGCCTTTCTGCAGAACACAATTCAAATTGACCTATTTTACATGACATGCTTACCTCACAGATGAGAAAAGTAAGGTCTGGAGAGAATAAATACCTTTCTTAAAGTTTGGTATCTAGTTATCCTGCAGAAAATGGAGTTGTGATTGGGATTCTGAATTTTTACTCCAATAGCCAATCTTACTAACAAGTCTAAATCCCTTGTTCTGGTTTACAAGGATCTCTATATAATCTGGCTTCATCCTAATATTCAATCTTACAATTTGTGAGAATGGTGAGGCCCCAAGAATTCTTCAGAGGAAATGGGGCACAGCTCTTTGGAAGAGCACTACTGGGATGGTCATGGTGATGCTGGTGGAGTGTCCCACCCCAACAAGAATGTGAGCACACGAGTTGAAGAAGGCTGTGTCCTATGCATTGCCTTCTCAAATGTGGGGCCCACACACTCTTCCTCTGTAAAGTTCCCATTATTATTTGGAGTAGTTTTCAGTGCATCTGAGAGAAATTATGGGATAGGATAATGTCTGCTCAAACCTTCTCATAACACTGACATAATTTCTTTTTTAAAATAATTTGAAACAAATGATTCCAGAATCCCTGAAGTATTTCTTCAGAACATGGTTCAGTCTGAAACTCCTGCCGTAACACTACACCATCCTCTCCCCCTCAGCAATGCTTTCAACTACTTATAATCTAGTAAGGTCTTCTCATTTAGTAAAGATTGGCATTTGGCTTGCAAATTTCCCTTTTAACATGGAAGTCATCAGGATGTGTTCCCTTGCACCCTTTCTGACTCAATCCTCCCATCTCAGGCAACAAGTGATTTGACTGTTATCACTATAGATCAGTTTTTCTCTTCTCTAACTTCATATAAATGGAATCACATGGTATGCATTCATTTGTGTCTGCCTTCTTTTGCTCAGCATATTTTTGAGGGCCAACCATACCGTTGTATCATAATTCATTCATTTTTATTACTGACTAGTATTCCATTGTAGGACTATACTACATTATATCTATTGATCTGTTGATGGACCTCTGGGATGTTTCGAATTTTTGGCTAATATTAATAAAGCTGCTATGAAAACTCAGGTTCAAATCTTTTTCTTGATGTATTTTCATTCTCTTGTGTAAATACCTAGGAAGGAATTTCTGGGATATACTACAAGTGTAAGTTTAATTTTATAAGAAACAAAGAAATTTTATATTTTCACCAGTACCAGAGTTCTAGATGTTCCACATTCTCACCAACACTTGGTATGGTTAGTTTTTTTAATTTAGACATTCTGGTGATTATACAGTAATATCTCATTGTGATTTTGCTTTACATTTCCCAAGACAGTTAATGATACTGAGAATTCTTTCATGTGCTGATTGGTAATTTGTATACCTTCTTTAAGGAAGTATCTGTTCAAATCTTTTGCCCCTGAATTTGTTGTCTTTTTATTATGAGGGAAGAGCTCTTTTTTTTTCTTGCTACAAATCCTTTATCTGCCATATGTGTTGGAATTATTTTTTCCCAGTCTGTGAATTGTCTTTTCAGTTTTCTTTAACAGTATCTATGAAGAGCAGAAGTTTAAAATTTTTTTGACTAAGTCTAATTTATCAATTTTTTTTTCTTTTATAATTGTACTTTCTATGACCTGAGAAATCTTGCTTACCCTAAGGTGATGTAGATTTTCTATGTTTTCTTATAGAAGGTTTACAAATTTTAGATTTTACATTTAGGTCTATGATCAAGATAATTTCTATATTAGGTTTGAGGTAGGGGTGCAAGTTCAATTTGTTTCATACAGATATCTAGGTGATCCAGCACCACAAGCTGAAAGACAATAAATAGCCATTGAATTACTCTGGCAACTTACTTGAAAATCAGTTACATGAGTCTACTTCCAGACTTTCTATTTTGTTCCATCGGACTATAGTCTGTTAGTTTATCCTTATACTAATACAACACTATCTTAATTACTGTGCCTCTGTAGTAAATCTTGAGATCAAGAAGTGTAGGTCCTTTTTGTTTCCCCCTTCTCTTCCCCCAAATTGTTTTGTCTATTTTAGGCTCTTTACATTTTCTTTTGAATTAAAAATCAGCTTGTCTTTTCTACTTCCAGTCATGACGGAGTAAGAGGAACTAGTTTTACTCTTATCTTAAACAACTATAAAACAAGCAAAATGAATGAAAAACTGGTTTTCAGATATTGGACAATAGGCAGTGCAGGACAGAGCAGCTTACTGCTTAGAGAGTTTTCAAGGCTGAAATGTAGTTAGGGAGAACCCAAACAGAGCCTAGAGGTATCCGTGAGTTGAGGAGACAAGAGTGGAAAATTTGGGGAGGCCAAGGTAACTAGATTTAACAGGGCAAAGTACTGGAGAGTAGAGAGAAGGTATAGAGATCTTCTGAAGGTAGACCTGGAGTCTTCAGCTGAGTACTGATCAGTGCATGCACATGAGAAAACCATCTATGGCTTAGGAAAGAATCACTGGAAAGAACCAGGCAGAACATTCTAGGCACTCAGATAGGGCTGGGAATAATTTACATTCTCATTAGCCAAAGTGGAGACACTGAAGAGAAACATGGGGCGCTGGATTGAGTGTTTAGAAGGGTATTGCCTGTGTGGTGGGGCCAAATTAGCCCTAGTCTAAGGAATACCTGGTTTTGTCTAGTAGTTTTTTTTTTAAAGGCAAGCCTCAAAAGGATCAAACCATTTCCAAGTAACCTGATGGCATCCAAGAACAAAGTACAAAAATATTTAAAGGACTACAAAAGAATTCACCCAACAATGCAAACGCCACAATACCTGTAGCCAATAAAAAATTAAGAATGCAAAAGAAGCAGGAAAATACAACCGATACACAGAAAAAATGAAATCAATAAAAAGAGACCCAGAAATTACACAGATGAGAGAAACTGTAGACAAGGACATTAAAATACTATTACAAATATACTCCATAGTTTAAGATAATGGAAGAAAGCATGAGCATGTTAAGGAGAAACATGGAAGATATAACAAGACCCAAATCTAACTTCTAGAGATGAAAAATACAATGTCCAAGATGAAAAATATATTGGATTGGATTATCAACAGAGTAGACACTGCAGAAGAAAAGATTAGTGGACCTAAACACATGGTGAAAAAAAAAAAAGGCTATCCAAAATAAAACCAGAGAGAAAAATACCGGGGGACAAAAAAAGAACAGAGGACTAGTGAGTTGTGGAACTTCAAGAGGTCTAACATATTTGTAATCAGAGTCTCAGAAAGGGGGTGGGCAGGACGGAATTAACAATTGAAGAAACAATGGCAGAGAAAAATCCCAAATTTAATTAAAAGTATAAACCCACAGATCCAAGAGGCTCAACAACTCCCAAGAAGAAGAAACGTGAATAAAATTATACCTAGGAACATCACAATTAAACTGGAAAAGATAATCTTAAAAGTGGCCAGAAGGAAAAAGGACAAATTCAGAAGAACAAAGACAAGAATGACAGGAAACTCATCATTGTACACAACAGAAACCAGATAGAGTGGAGCTACATTTTTTTTTTTTTTTTTTACTATCAAGTATAACCTTTATTAAAGCCATCAAGATGGTTGGTGAGTACTTTGCAAAAACAGAATGCTGGTGAATTTTAAGCTGTGCCAGTTTAGTAACTTCCAGTATACTTATTGTGCCTTAATACTTTTTAAACAGCCAGATAGAGTTTACTGAAGCCTCAAAGCCAAATGAAAAAATAGAAGTTTTCTTCATTAAAGGGGAATATTATTCTTATCCCAATAGATATAAAAGAAATTCAAGTTTTGATATAACAACAATTAAAACAGGATAAAATGCCCAAAGGAACTAATCCAATCTTTTAATATTAACAGAATGAAGAATTTTTTTTTACTTATTCCTCCCATTTTGTCTTCTTTAAACACACACATATTAAAGAATAGGCAGAGCACATCCAACCTTTAGCTATGTTATAAAATGTGTACACCTTCATGATTTTCATTGTGGTTTTCCTTGTTATCCTTATTGGGACAAAGTTTGTGCATTACACATTACTCTTAACTAAGTCTCAAGTCACAATAAAACATAGAAAAGTTTGTTTTTGTAAAAGAAGGAAATTCAAAATAAAATAACTCAAGTACTCTCAGTACTTTCTTCCATTCCTCTACCCAGAATTCCAAGGCCTCTGAAAATCAACATGGATGAAAATAGTGGCTTTAAGACCTAAATTTGTCATACTTTTCAGGTAGTTTTCTTTTTCTTAACCCAAAATGAATGAAGCATTTAAAAATAAAAATCTACAGGATCATCCTTATAAGCCTTAAAAAAATTATTTCTGATACACACATAGGCTCCTAACAATTTAGATAGGTTTATATGTTAATAAATCCTAAATAAAGATTAAAAAATAAAAATCACTTTAGATGTAACTTTGCTCCCATATGCTATATGATTTAAACTGCAATAATGGGTTTTATAAAAATATACACACATATATTCTTATCTATTAAAACACCAGCATACAAACTTGAGACTAAAAGGTTATCCAAAGTGACCCAAATGTTCTAAATGTTAAGGAAAACTTAAAAATGCCTTTTCTATTTGTAAATAGAAGTGGAATAAAAGTGATCTAACTGTATTGCTAGAAATTTGTTTTGGAAACTTGTTAATGAATTACAGGTGAAAACTCTTAATATCCACTCTACTGTCATCTGAAATAGACTCGATCATTTTCTTCAGCAAATGAATAATAGGTCCACTAATAAACTCCAGATCAGTCATCACATATTACAACTGAGAGAGCCTCCAGGATGGTAACAGGCGTGGTCACACAGAGGCTCAGAGTTGGCCTGCCCTGAAAGTCTCCCTCTGAAGCCATGAGGCCAACTACCTTTGGGACAATTTTATCTGTAGACACAGACAATGAGTGCCTTTTTATCCTGTTTTCTTAAAGTTTGTATTACTAGTCTATAACAGATAGCAAAGAGGTGGCTCTAGTAGATGAAGCAAGAGTGAAATGGTGTTCTGGAAGAAACATTTATCTGTCTTTTGATCCAAGCTTCTCAATTAATTCCTGAAGAGGTGTCAACTCACACCTATCAATCAGATTAAATTCCTGAACAAAGAAAATAAAGCGATTAAAGGAGGTGTTGAGGTGGGCCTCCTCTCACAGCTGCATCCCAGAATCAAACTGCTGGTGATAAATATGGGCATAAACCCTGAAAAGACGCTTTAGAATAGTCTTTGCCACAGACATAAGGATTCTGGGAAATGGGACACCAATCTTAGAAGAAAAACGTTACATCATCAAGCTGATCCCGAACCCAAGTCATCAAATAGTCAATGTATTTTGGAACAGAACATTTGATTGGTTTTTTAATATTAATACTATCTGCCCAAAGATACTCGTATGGTGGACCTGCAGACATGACTGGACAGCTTGCTTCGGTGCAGAATTCTGTAATAGTTCCATATACATCCCCCGTGTTAACGGGAATCTGTTCATCGAGGTCCTCTGCCTCTGGCAAGATAGCAGCTTGTCTCCGATTTCCACTTCCTAGAGTTGCTTCTGCATGTTTTAAGAGTTCATACTGATGAGACCCTTCTGGGATATTCGTCTTTGGTTTGAATGTTTTAGAAGAGCGGCTGCTGAAGAGGAAGCTCATCTTTGGTCCTCAGAGGGGCCACAGGCTCCCGCTGCGGCCGGGATTCGGGGCCCGCACGAGAACCGAGAAGGAACACGTGGTCCTCAGCCCGTGGACAGTGGAAGCCCGGGCCGCCGCTGCTCCGAGCCGGGGTCGAGCCGGTGCGAGCTGCTGCCAGCCGCTGCGTCCAGCTCTTCCGACAACCCCATCTCACCGCCCTGAAATCGCTACATTTTTAACATAAAGAAAGAAAGAGAGAAAAGAAACCTACCGATCTAGAATTCTATACCCAACAAAAATAGTTTTCAAAAACAAAGGCAAAATAAATAGACTTTTTTAGGCACACAAAAAGCGAAAGAATTTGCCATCAGTACACCAACACTATAGGAAAAAAAGATGTCCTTCAGGCATAGAGAAAATGATACCATATGGAAATTCGGATCTACACAAAGGAATAAAAGGTACTGGAAATGGTAATATATAGGTAACTACAAAGGATTTTTAATGGTTTACATTTCTTTAGAATGTAATTGCTTGTTTAAAGCATAAAATAATAAAAATATATTGAGGGTTCATAACATAGGAAGAAGTAAAACAATGAAAACAATGGTACAGAGGTGAAGATGGAACCTTACTGTAAACGTTCTTAAATTACACATGAAGTGGTGAATATTAAAGAAGGTACACTGTGATAAGTTAAAGATGCAAACTATAAAGCCTAAAGCAACCACTAACATACCACCACCACAAAAATGAGGAAAGGGGAACATAGATGGGGCAAACAGGAAACAAAGAGCAAACCAAATCATGTATAATTTATTGTAAAATTATACAAATCAACCAAATCATGTATAATTTATTGTATAGATTGACAAATGCCTTCAAGGCAGAAATGACTTTGAATGCTATGCTTATCTTTCTGGGTTCCAGGCTTTCTCTAGATTTTAGCCTGGTAATTACTTAAAATTATATTACCCCTTCAATGCATATGATATTTTTTCATGTTTCATATAGCTTCTTTACTGTTAACTTCAGCAGGAGGGGTAATCCTGGTCACTGTACCACACCGTTACTGGTCACAATTTCTCTTCTAATTTATAAATAACAATTAAATCCCCCATTAGTGTGGAAAACAACCTGATGTTTAAAGTTTTAGGATCAGCAAATTCAGAAGAAATTAAAGCCTAGAACAGAAATCAATTTGATAGGTTTGCAATATGCTCATAGCAAAAAATGCGAAATTTACAACCATCCTAAAATTACTTTTAAAAAATGTTAGCTAACACGATGACACTATGAAAAACTGATTGTACACTTTGAAGGACTGTATATTATGTGAATATATTTCAATAAGATTGTATTTAAATAAACAAAACAAAACAAAGTGTTAGCTAAAAAGACGTTAACTGGATAAAAGTTGACAATTTTTTCATAAAAGTTAACTATGATGTTAATAATGAGATGACTCTCAAACTGGATATAATAAGGTATGGACTTCAGAAATTGAATGATTATCAAAAGATAATCAAAGCAAAGATTATCAAAAGCACTTAGCACTGGTCTTACCTTCACTGAATAGTCTATTTTAAAGCAAGGGCGACATTTTACTTATCTCTAATTTTTCCAATATTCCCCTGTGCTCAGGCTCCTTGTTCATTAAGCTTTTAAGGAATAAATGATATGGCCACTTCATTTGATCTGCTAATTTTACCTTCCTTACCAGAAAATCTCACATAGAAACAAAGGTTCTATCTTGTCATTTTCTATGCTAGAATTTGCTCTGCCTGCTGTCTAATCTCAGAAGTAGCCTATAGTGTTATTCTAATACCTTCCTTGATGTTAAGCTCAGATAAAGCACACTCTTAACTCATAGACCATATAGCTTACTGGTATTTAATCTAATTTCAATCAACTGTTTCCTCAAATGCTATTGAATACCTGCAAGGTGCCAGACAGTATAACAGCTGCTTGGACATAAAGAAAGACAAAGGACAGTGTCTCTGCCTTCAAAGATGAAAATGACATCATTAGATCTTTGTTTTAGAAAATCAGTTCTGGTGATAGCATGGAGGATGACAAGACTGAAAAGAAAAAGAGCAGTTAGAAGATTTAATGCAATTATACAGGTGAAAATTATGGGGGCCTGTGGAGGTGAAAAGGAAAGAAAAGAGATAAGACTTTTTGGAGAGAGAAACAATAGGTTTAGATATAAATTATGAGCAGATGGTTCCTGGCTTTGTCAACTGTTGGTATGGTAGTGCTGTAAAATGGTTTAGTGAATGCAGAAGGAGGAGGAACATACTTGGGGTAGGAAGAGAAATGAGTCCAATATTGTATAGGTTGAGTTTGAGGTGCCATCAGGAATAAAGGTATGAAGATCTAAAAACAAGCATTATATGAAAATACATTGTAAACTGTTGAAGTGCTTTATGAATGAGTTAAGTATGCATTTAACCAAGGCAAGAAACACAGGCTTTATTTAATATTAATGATATAGAACAAGTAACGAGACAATTGCTAATGTAAAACGTACAAAACTTAGACGCAGATGTGCAAACTCTTAGTTAAGAGTAAAACAAGATGTGAATAAAATTATCTTTTGGGCTTGGATTTCAGGGATAAACAATCAGACAGTTGTCCAAAAAGTCTTAATTAGCACCCAATCCTAGGATTCTTACAAAATTTTATTCCTCTACCAATTGGCAAAAAGGCAAAAAAAATATTTCGGAAAATACAGAAAGCTTTGATCATTTTCAGTTCATTTAGGTATGCATAAATAAACACAGTAATAGGATATGGAAGGCAAGAGAAGATACTTAATTAAAATACTGGACACCATCATCAGGTTCATCATTATTGGTATCAATATTTTGTAACTCCAGTTGACTCTTCAGTTTTAGGCATTTCCTGGTGTTCTCTGCTACCAAATAAAATAAACCCATTTGCTATATAATTTCTGTTATTCATTTTTTATCATACTGTCAATATATGTGAAGAGCAAGATATGAATCTGAGGGCATCTACAGTGTAAATAAATCCTGGTACAGGTTTGAGGTTTACTATCACTGCAGTTCCATCTATTACATTAAAGAAACAACAAGAACTGAAGAACCTATCTCCCAGTGGAACAGAACGAAATGACCACTGGCTCCCAAACTGTGTCTTACTCTTCAGACAATATGGTAAGAGGGCAACTGCTAAGAAGCGTCACTAGAAACAAGTGCACACTTTTAGCAATTTCTTCACCTATAGGTGGTATAACTGCAACATTTGGACTATGACATACTAGGGCTATTTGTCCCCTAATTAAAAGGAGTTACCAACTTTTTTTTACCACCTGTCCTCCTGCTGACTTACAGGAAGGGCCTTTGACCACTGTTATTGTTCCCCTTCTGAAGAAAGATCAGAATAAATCCAGAGAATGGAATTAAATATCTAAAAGATTTTTATAAGCTGCTATCCAGTCAAGGAATGGGAATGAAGTCAGGTTTAGTAGGGCTTAAGGTAAGAGGTATAGTTAGATCTAAAACAGTAGGCAAGATCCAAGATGGCTGGATTCAAGGCAGCTGCACTAGAATCCAGAAGAAAGTTCAGTCTCTTTTAATCCTAGAAGGTCAAAATATACCATTGTTGAAATACTCTGAAGTTTACACTTAGTGGCCATTTTATAAACTCCTGGAAAACAGAAATATCCCTTAATTATTTGCAACATATAGTTGAACCACATTTTCTGTATTAGTGATCAATATAAGTTAGCTGCTATCATCATCATAATAAACATAGTCATTATCATAATCATCATCATCTTTGACCTCACTGAGGGATTGCCAAGAAGTTATTTACTTATAACAATCTATTAAGTGTGTCCAAGCAGGGTGAGGAAGGCATCCTTATAGACAAGTGGCACACTGATGGCGCCAGAGCCTGAGTATGAATGAGGAAGGTGCCCATGCTGGAGGCCAGAGGGAGGAGATGAAGTGGTGACTCAGTTAGGGTGACAGAGCCCAAATGGGCAGCCTAGAAGTAGTTATCAGATCCTAAGCAGGGCTAGGAAGGTATTTCCACCAAAAGATGGCCTTGCCTGTGGTATAAGAACCCTGGCAGAGAAATGGAGATGTACCGTTTGGGGGGATGGCCCAGAATGGGCTGTCAGAGACTTAACAGGGTGAGAAGGACATCTAATCAGAGGGGTATAAAAGTTTTGTATGTTTTACTCTGACACTTGGGTTTCAGATCCCAAGTAAGGTGAGGAGGATGTTTCCAAGGGAGGGTGATTTGATGTGGGGTGCCAGGGTCCAAAGAGGATAAGGAAGGTATCTCTGCATCAGGAGCAGTCTGGTATGTGGATTCAGAACCTGTGTGGATTGAGGAGAGTGTACATCAAAGGGTTGCCAGAGGTCAAGCACAATGAGGACTTCCATGCTGGAGGAGCAAACAAACAAAAAACTACAGAGAGCTGGGATGTGAATTTGGAGAGGTGGTGGTATTTACAATGGAGAGGAGGATTGATCAAATGAGTAAATACATTAACAGTAACGGGAGCCAGCTTCTTACTGTCCAAATCTGAAAAGGGAGAATATTAGTATGAATCCTGTAATGCTGGATTGGAATTGGTGGCTCGATGTGAATGTATGGCTTTCAATATATAAATAGATATAAAAATAAATATAAATGTAAAGAGGTATATATATGTATATGCATAAACACATACATATCATAATAAAATAGTAATATTCAAAATTAGAATTAATATTTCTTAAGTCTTGCCTCTATGAAAAAGTGATATAAGCCATGAAAGATACTAATTACATTATACATCATACTAGTAAAAGGTTAATATTTCAAAAATCCACAGTTTCTGTCATATTTTATAACACATTCTCATCCATACAAAAGGGAAAATATTTTTTAAAAAATTATTCACACAGTGCATTAATAGGGACAAAATGGATTGTCAAGATAATGAACTGTGAGCTCCCACCAAAAGGAAACCAAATTAACTATCCTGATGAAAAAAAAAAATGGTTAAAAGTGGTGGTAGTAGTGGTGATGGTAGCAGTAATAGTAGTAATGATGATGATAATAATAGCACACTAATGTTTACTGATAGTCCATGAAGTCCCAGGTACTGTGCTAATTACCTTACACAAATTAAGATCTTAAACACACTCTCATTGAAGGTATTAGGACAATGATTTCAGTTTAAATTTATGAACATCTTGAATTTAAAATTTCTTTTCTTAAACTTTAAAGTAGTATTAACAATTCTCTTATGCCACAAAACAATCTGATGATTAATTCTGATTCAAATTTCGAATGTTATGAGTAATTGATCGACAAAGGAAACAGCAAAATATGATTTATATATTCACTGAAATATGAACATAGAAGCATATTTCTGAGAGTCTTAATGCAACTTCATACTGAATTCTCTAGCTACCCAAGTTATTTCATATAATGTTATTATTGCTGTTTTTGTACATATCCTCATAGAGCATTCAAAGCAGTTCCCAGGAAATGAAATGTCAAAAGCTAGATAAATAGCAATGCTTTTTTTCACTTTATCACAATTTGTACTCTTTTGGAACAAATATTTTAATGCTATCTTTGTTCCCTATGTATGTTACAGTGTGACTATCAGGACAGTCCAGGTGGGACTATACTGTAAAAAGCCCTTGAGAACTATTACTGGGCCACTGTCACATTTTGAGATTCGTGTTCCTAAAGCACCCAATGTACCCCAGGAAATGCTGAATCTCTCAATTCCTGAAAATTTAGTTCAAATGTCTTCAGAGCTACAAAAAACTATATTTAAATACACTGAATCTAGTCTATAATATTCTAAGTTACATATAATGAACACTGGTAAAAAAAACATTTTTCTTATGACCATAATGGGGTTAATGTCTTTTTAAATGTTCTACAACTTTTTCTGCTCTCAAATTATGCCAAGCTTCTGATGAATCAAGGAGATAAGTAATTTTAATATTTTACAGTACATTCAAAATAGAAAGTTTTGAAAGAAGCCAAAGGCAATGAAAGGATTAATGTTTACTAGTGTGCACAACCATTTCTTCCTATTCAAATATATTTCAAACTAATCAATAAAATCCAATTACTACTACAAGTATTTTTGATGAAACTGTGTTAAGGTTGATTTTTAATAGTTTAGTTTGTTGCAATTTGAATAGATAGTTTTGGAAAAATATTTTATACTAATAACAAGTCTTAAGAGTTTTCTGAATAATATAGTTAGTCTCCTATTAAATCTTATGATCAAAATCAATAGATGTTTCAGAACTTGGCAATTTTAGTCCTTACGGCTATCCAGGAAATAACAGTAAAGGGTAAGATATGGAGATAAGTGATTCCACAGGGCAATGGCAATCAATGTTGTTTAGGCATTAGTCATCGGTAGAGCTTTTCAAAGATAGATACTCAGGTTCTACTCCCTTAAATTTTTGGTTCAACAGATCTAAGCAGGGGCCTATACATCTTGATTTGGCTCATACCAAATAAGCATATCAGAAAGATGGCTTCCTGATGAACTTTCTGATAAACTTGCAAAACATAAAAGTGATGTGAAGAAAAGTCTGCCTAATTATGATGTATCATCAAATTGATTAAAATAGGATTTCACCTACACTGTGTCCAAAGATTAAAGCTTTAGTTAATTTCATTTTCAAGAACTTAAAATAAACATTATTTTGTACATTGGTTATCACTCTAGCATCCATTCATGACATCTTTCCAGTAGTGGTACCCTGAATTTACTCCTTTCCATCTCTCATCTAATGTGGTTTGGAGTGACCCAACATTCAGCTCCAGGGCTTAAAGTAACCAGTGCAGCCCAATCCTGTAGCTACAGTGATTGGTTCTGGGGTGAGCACAAATCCCAGTGAGACACAATGAGTTTCAAGAAGGCTATTATGTGACGCCTGATGATGAAGTTGACACATGGAAAGGTGAAGGTGAAAGGTAGGGAGTGGAGTGAAACCAAGATCATGGTGATATTATATCAGTTACTGAATCAAGCCAAGCCTGAAGAAAGGTCTACTTCCTGGATCTTCCACTTGTATGAAAATCAATCAATCAATCTATCTATCTATCTATCTATCTATCTATCTATCTATCAAGACTCCCCATATTGGTTAAGACATTTTGAATTGGTTTTCACTCACTTGAAACCGACAGAATCCTAACTGATGCAAATATTTAATCAATGGAAACTCTGGCTCATTATGAGTAACATTAATTATTTAAATAAGGGTGTGGGTTTTTCTAAACAGGAAACTTCTCTTTATATTTTTGCCATAATTCAACTGACACTTCATACTATTACTCCTCTTATTTTGTGAATACATAATAAGCATGCATCACTAAACACTTGAAAAGGAAACCAAAGACAATAAATAAAAGATGGAAAGATCTGATGAAACACAGAAAATAGATAAAAATATATACTATAGATACTCCTCATCTTACTCATATCTACAATGTTTTCTGGGAAAACAATTTAGATGCCAGAGGCTCTAAAATTTTAGTGTATGCAACAATCATTTGGGAAATTTGTTTAAAATGATGATTTTTAGACTTCTTCCCAATGACTTTCTGAATCAGTGGATCTGGTGTTACACCCCTAGAATCTACACAGTTAAAAGTACTCTAGGAGATTCCGATGCAAATGGTTGGTGGAGTTTACCCTGATAACTTCTGCTTTTCAACTATAGGAGAGAAGAGGGTTTGGTGGTGGATCCATTTCACAACATTTAGCTTTTAATTTTTCAGTTTAAATACTGATTTTTGGAGTGGCATTTCTAATAAACATGTAAAAATATGAAACAAATAAATTCAAAGGTTAAAAAAAAAGCCTGAGTTCTTATTAAAAGAAGATGAAAAAAGATTGGGGTAATGAAAAAGAAAGAAATACTGCATATGTGTTATAAACTGTTCCTTGCCATTCAGTATAAGACAGATGTTCACTAGTGAATAGGCTATACATATAAATCCACCTTGAAAAGAATTAATGGGCATATGTTGGATCTGATAACCAGGTTTTAAATATGAAATATATACTTGGAAGGAGGGGAGAAATTTAAAGGAGTAATGATTCATTTTATTTACATTCTCCCAAAAAGATAAGTTTATGGTAAAAGCATAAACATGGACTTATGAACATATAAACTTGAAGCCTGCTACCAAAACTCCTGGTTGTAAGCCACAGTAAACTAATTAGTTGCCTACCCAAAAGCCATTCTTAACTTCTTTATTTCTTGCTGGAAGAGCTCTTCTCTCACTCTGGAGACTAAAAATGTCAGGCACTTGCATTTCCATTCTCTGTCGCAGAGGCCATGGGTATTTGACCAAATCCTAGGCAATGGAATCCCTCATCAGCAACACAGCCACAGTATACTGTTGCCTCCTCTGCCAGATTCCTCAAGGGAGGGTCGCCTTCTCAACTCCCCAAATGATTCCAATCTCCAGGCTGCAAGAGTTACTGCCATGGGAGTAAGGGTGAAGATGGGAAATACATCTATCTTATTATCCAATAGAAATAAAGCTTAAATGGTACTTAATTTCCCCTAGAATCTTTAGTGCTTTTGTAATATTTAGCCTTAGTCCAAACATCCAAACACTGTCCAAACACTGACTTATTAATGAACTTTGGGAACACAACTATATTCATTAGGTTGGGGACTGTCTGTAAACATACTTTCTCACCTTTCTCCCTTTAAATATTCAAACTCCTGCTATGAGAAACCCATTTGCTAAGGAGTGCAACCTCGTCAAATGCTTCTACTTTTATATATGTAACCAACATAATTTAGTAACTGTTAAACTGATTTGAGCTATGAGATTTTAGGATTGTTGTTGAGTTAACACATTCTATGATACATTCTCATAAAAGATTTAAAAGGAAATGATTGGAAACATCAAAGAAATGTAACAGTTCCAAAAGAACCAAAATTTAAAAAGAAATGGCACAGAGCAATAAAGAAGGAATTGAGCACATTTTCATGAAAATTTTTTTGTCATAATATATCAGGCAATCCATAGCTTAAGCATTACCCACATGTGACATTCTGAAGCAAATAGAACCCAATTTTCAGCAGCATACCAGTGTTGGTTATGAAAGAACACTTTTAGCTTTCATTTCTGGATCTAGCTTACATTGTATTTTTGTCCTAAAAATCATTAATATTGACATTTTAGGAACTCTGTGAGATTTTCACATAAAACAAAAACAAATTACAGGGGAGAAAAGACATATTCATACTTTAAACTTGGTTTTATCAATATTCCTAGACAAATCCAACCCTCTTTAAGGCCAACTTTGATACTATAAGTTGTATGATAAAGTATATAGTAATTAAAAGCACAGGCTATGGAGAAAGATGTATTTAAATCCCTACTCTGCCACTTACTGACTGTGTAACCCTGGGCAATTCAGTTAACTTTTCTTTGCCTATTTTCTCAACTATAAATTGAGGATAAAAAGTACCTATTTCAGAAAGCAACTGTGAGGATTAAATGAGTTAATTTATTTCAGGTGCTTAAAATTGTATCCAGCACATGGAAAAAAGCAAGTGAATGTTGCTCTTCTCTCTTTCTACTAATATAATTTTTCTCAGAATTAATGTTAAAAATAATTTTAACTAGAATCAAACTCTAGTTATGACTAGATTAAAATTTTAAAATCTGAAAAATCTCAGATCTCTTATTCTAATGTTAACCCTGAGCCTTTACTGTAAACAGTCAGGGTTCAGGGAAGGAAAGAGAAGTCACTTCAGTTATTTTAAGAAGAAAGGGATTTAATTCAGAAAATTAGGTACTTATGAAGTTGGAGGAGCTGGAGGAGCAGGATCTAGTTGGGTCTACAGGAATGACTCCTAAAGAACTCTAAAAGACTGACCCACCAAAGGAGCTGTGCCAAGAAAGTGGGGAGGGAACTTCTGAGTTAAAGAACATCTTAGCTTGAGGAAGGGATCAGGAAGTCATCACTGCCCTTGCTATCACCTCTTAACATTCAAATCTTTTGGAATGTACTAGACTTCGTTTTTAATTTTTTTCTTGTCCCCTTTTCCAGTAACTACTATTTCTGTTCATCCTGAGTTTTCTCTTTCCTGGTGGATGTTTTACCCCATTGTTTCCTGAGCCCCAATTGCCTAGGTATATTTAAGAATGTATCATTAAAAAGTTGCATTTTAAAACCTCATTTGCCCACTGATGGGCTTAAGTATGATTAGATGGGGAGCCGGCAGTTTCCCTGGGGACCCCCAAATGCTAATTTGGGGTGGTCTTTACTTGGAGTCACTGAGTTTTTCCAGAGAAGAAAGCAATGATATTTATTGCCCCAGGTCTAATCACAAGCCTGCCACTATTTTTCATGCTGAATGAAGACAAAGCAGTATATTTTACAAACGTTTAGAGAACCCCCTGCTTTTAATCCCCAGACTGATGCTACCCTCTGCAGTACATGGAAGTAGGAATGGTTCTGAGGATCAGCTTAGTTCTCTCCTTGTGTGTACTTTACACTAGATTTCCTCCATTCTGCTCAATCAGGTACTGTTCTCCATCCACATGGTCTTCCAGAAATTGATTTCTCTAATCTGCTAATGTCTTCTTTCTAGTTCTTCACTACTACAGGTATAAATATGAAAGTGTATATATGTGTGTATTTATTTATTTATTTATTTTTGAATTTCATATAAATGTTTTATTCTAAGTAAGAATTATTTGGAGAGTAGCCTATAAGGCTAAGCAGCAGAGCCTGGGAAGTGACTGAGATAAATATATAGAAACTTTTAAATAAATTGAATGCTGAGATTGATAAACAATTATCTCGAAAATATATTTAGTGAAAAAAGCAAATTGCAGAAGGGTGTGCAGTATATGCTAACATCTGTTTAAAAAATAAAGGGTATAAATAAAAAATATATACTTTGTTGCACAGCCACAGAATAATTCTACATGGAGATACAAAAAACTGGTTCTTTGGTCTCCTCTGTGGAGGAGAACTGACTGGCTGTTGAATATGGGCAGGTGGCTTGTCACTGTATAACTTTCTTTTTCTTTTTTTTTTTTTTAAGAAGTTTTATTTTGAAATAAATTCAAACTTATAGAAACAGATGCAAAAACCGTACAAACCCCATACATAGAACTCCAGCATACCCCGACCCCCCTCCCGATACCCCAATCCACCACCTTTAACATCCTGTCACACCACCATTTCTTTCTTTCCCTCCCTCTCTCCCTCCCTCCCTCCCTCCCTATCTATCATCCATCATCTATTGCTCTGTCCTCTGAACATATGAGAGCAAGCTGCACACATCTTTGAACAAACACTATAATTCACATATACCTTTCCCATGGACAAGAACATTCTTTTATGCAATCCCATTAAGTGCAACTAAGAAGTTCAAGAAATTCAACATTGATACAAAGCTTACATTCTGTATTTCTTTTTTTTTTCCTTATGTCCCATCTGTGTCCCTTTCAGCCTCCTCTCCTCCATCCTCAGATTCCATCCAGGATCATCCTTGGCATTTAATTGTCATCTATTTAGACTGTCTTTTTTTTTCAATTGTGGAAACATATACACAGCCTAAATCTTCCCATTCCACCCCCTCCCTTGCATTCCATTAGTGGGATTAATAATATTTAGAATGTTGCAGTGCTATCACATTCCCATCATCTATTTCTAGAAGTTTCCCTTCACCCCAAACAGAAACCCTACACTCATTTCTTAACTCCCCATTGCCCCTTCCCCCACTTCTCGGAACCCCTACTCTACTTTTCATCTCTATGGTCATATACTCTGATACTTTCTTTGTGTTTACCATGGAGCTTAAATTTAACATCTTAAATCTGTAACAATCTTGTTTTTCTTTGATATCAACTTAACTTCAATATGACACATAAACTATGCTCCTTCACTCCCTCATTCCCCCACCTTTATGCAGTTCTTGTCAAAAATTACACATTTTACATTGAGTCCAACCACTGATTAATCATTACAGTTTATGTATTTTAGATCCTGTAGGAAGTAAATAGTGGATTTACAAATCAAAAATACAGTAGTATTGGTATTTATATTTACCATGTGATCTTTACTGGTAATCTTTATTTTTTCATGTAGTTTCAGTCACTTGTTTAGTGTCCCTTCCTTTCAGCCTGCTCAACTCCCTTTAGCTTTTCTTATAGGACTGATCTACTGGTGGTGAAGTCCCTCAGCTTTTGATTATCCGGGAATGTTTTCATCTCCCCCTCATTTTTACCCTCCAGGTGTTTGTGATTTCTCCAAGTCTCTGATGGTTATTGACTTCTACTTGTATTCCACTGTGGTCAGAGAATGTGCTTTGAACAAATTCATTTTTTTTTTTTTAATTTATTGAGGCTTGTTTTTACGTCCTAGCATATGGTCCATTCTGGAGAAAGATCCATGATCACTAGAGAAGAATGTGTGTCCCAGTGACCTGAGATGTAATGTTTTACATATATCTGTTAAAATTCTCTATATCTCTCTATCCTTTATTTGTTTTTCTGTTGGTAGGGCTCCCCTTAGTATCTGAAGTAGGGCAGGTCTTTTATTAGCAAAATCTCTCAGCATTTGTTTGTCTATGAAAAATGTAAGCTCTCCCTCAAATTTGAAGGAGAGTTTTGCTGGATAAAGTATTCTTGGTTGGAAATTTTTCTCTCTCAGAATTTTAAATATGTCATGCCACTGCCTTCTCACCTCCATGGTGGCTGCTGAGTAGTCACTATTTAGTCTTATGATGTCTCCTTTGTATGTGATGAATTGCTTTTCTCTTGCTGCTTTCAGAACTTGCTCCTTCTCTTCAGTATTTGACAGTCTGATCAGAATATGTCTTGGAGTGGGTTTATTTGGATTTATTCTATTTGGAGTTTGCTGGGCATTTATGCTTTGTGTATTTATATTATGTAGAAGGTTTGGGAAGTTTTCCCCAACAATTTCTTTGAATACTCTTTCTGGACCTTTACCCTTCTCTTCCCCTTCTGGGACACCAATGAGTCTTCAATTTGGATGTTTTATTTTATCTATCGTATCCCTGAGATCCATTTCAATTTTTTTCCATTTTTTCCCCCATTCTTTCTTTTGTTCTTTCATTTTCTGTTCTGTGGTCCTCGAGGAGGCTGAGTTGTTGTTCAACTTCCTCTAATCTTGTATTATGAGTATCCAGAGTCTTTTTAATTTGGCCTACAGTTTCTTTTATTTCCATAAGATCTTCTATTTCTTTATTTTCTCTTGCAATTTCTTCTTTGTGCTCTTCTAGGGTCTTCTTTATGTCCTTTATATCCTGTGCCATGCTCTTCTTCATGTCCTTTATATCCTGTGCCATGCTCTTGTTGCCTGTCTGTAGTTCTTTGATTAATTGTGCCAAATACTGTGTGTCTTCTGATCTTTTGATTTGGGTGTTTGGGTTTGGGTTCCCCATATTATCTGATTTTATCATATGCTTTAAGATTTTCTGTTGTTTTTGGTCTCTTGGCATTTGCTTTACTTGATCCCTAATTTATCAGAACTGCAGCTTGGTGGCATACACTTTCTCTAACTAACCAGCAGATGGTGTCCGTGAGTCACCTATTCCCCTCAAGTCAGATCTCCCCAACTTTGCCTTTGTGGTGTGTGGGGGTCTGATTCTTGTGGGGTCCAATTGGTGCATCAAGTCTGGGTGTGTTGTTTGTGATGTCCACCCTGAATGTGGGGCGTGTGGCTGGGTGGTTAGGGAGACAGGGCAGTTTGAATAATCAAACCTCCCAGGTGTTCCCGGAGATTTAAGGCTGTTGCAGGAGCCTAAGCCTTCATTTCAGTCTTTCCACAGATTGTCTCTGCCCTGGCCCACAAGTCCTTGGTATTCGTGTAGGGTCCCTGGGGTTTCCAAGCGGGTCCCCCTTCCCAGCTGTGCTCTTCCAGGACCTCTGCTGAGGGAGGGCTGTGCCACGTCACAAGTGCGCACTGGCCTCCAGGGAAGCCCTGGGTCACCGGGCCATGCAGGGGTGTTCCCAGCCCTCTTCAAAGATAGTTGAATGGGACGGGTTAACTTCCCCCTTTTTGCACAGCTCTGCTCTCCCAGCTCTGGGACAATCAGCTGTGGGTGCATTAAAGGCCACTGTACACGGCCGATATTGTGGCGTGTATGCAGTGCTGTGGGAAAGACTCCCCGTCGCACTGGGTTTCTGGGCTGTGGGTCCGGCCCTGGGCAGGAGCATCCCTTGCCCACTGAGGGGATGGCTGCAAGGAATCTGGTATTTTTTCTCCTTTTGGCTCCCCTCTGCTCCCCTGGTCTTGAGACAATCAGCAGTGGGTGTGAGAAGGGGTATCCTCCTCGCCAGACACCAAGGCGTTAGCCCAACCCACTCCCGCAGTGCTTCAATGCGCGGCTCTCCCCATCATATCCACAGCTACTCCTGGGCTTTTTTTTTTTTTTAAGTACTAGTCCATCTCCAAACACCAGCCCACTGTTTTCCCACACTGCAGCGCGGCTGCTGGACTTTCAGCCGACTCACTCACTTGTTTCAGAATGCAGGCTCCTGGTTTCACAAACGCACATTCTCTGTGGATTTAGCAGACCTTGTCTGGCTTGTGCTACGCTGGAAGTGGTGTTGTGGGTCACTTTCTGGTTTTTATCTAGTATTTTTCACAGAGGTGTTTTTTTTTCTGTATTTATTTTTATAAATTAAGAACTTAGATTTGGAAATTGTGATAACTGGACAGGGCTAAGTATTTAGGAAAGACTTCCCCATGCAAATTTATTATTTAAGTAAGTTTTAAAAGAGAATGTTTGGTCCCAAGAGAGCAGTTTTTTGGATTGTAAAAGAAGAATTTTATTTATAAGCTATTGATATGCAAAGTATAAATAATATTAATCTACAGACGATACTAATCCTAGCAATTCTTTGGGAATATTGTTCACCATCATTCACTCTCCCTCACTGTTGACATCAGGCTTGGCCGCATGACTTGTTTTAGCCCACAGACCACATAATAAGAACAGTTTTACATTTTTAAAATGGTTGTAAAAAGAAAAAACAAACAAACGAAGAATATGTGACAGAGACCATATGTAACCTGAAAAGTATCTGCCCCTTAACAGAAAAAGTTCACTAAACTCTGTTTTAGACAATGAAACATTGAGTGGAAGTAGCATGTGTTAATTCTGGGCAAAAGTTCTAAGAGGCAAGGTTCATTTGCTATGTGCTCTACTGTGACAACCAGCAATATTTCAGATAGAGTCTTCTCTATCAGTTTGGGTCCCAGAGTGAAGAAGATACGGAACAGAGCCATAACTGACCCACAACGGACATGCAGAATGAGTGAGACAGAAACCTTTACTGTTCATAAGCCACTGAAAGTTTCTGGGTTTGTTATCTCAGAATAGCCTAGCAAAAGCTGCCTGGTAAGTTTAGTTAATGTAATATGTTACTATATATACTTTAAAACAAAACTGCATTTATTTAAAGAATATTTGCAATTCAGATATCTTAATAATTACTCAAAATACATTTCCAAAAATTTATATCTCAGAAAACGTTCAAGGTCTGAATTATTTTTTAATTACTGAAAGAAATTATTTTACTAGCTACTTGTATTGTTGGACTAAACACAAGTATGTTTACTTTCCTCTTTTCCAGATTCCTTTGTTGTTCTTGATTTTGAAACTTGAAAAACACAATTTAATAATTTTTACTTATGGACTAATATCTAATAAAGATTAGATATAGTCTATAAAAACAATTTTAGGTCAAACAGATAAAGGAAAGACAATAATCATTATTTTTTCTAAGATCAGAGAATATCTTTAAGCCATAAAACAATAAATAATGGTAGAACAACTCAAATTAAACTACGGCTATTTATTTTATCTCAGGATAACAACTGACAATATTTATATTCTACAAAGGTTTTTACATATCTCATCTCATGTAATCATCACAACCTTATCAGGATGCCTTACTATCCCAATTGCTGACCTGTTTACTATGGAGAATTAACCTTTTCACCAGAACTTATTTGCATGCTTTACACCTAAAAATATATATTTCACTCAAATAGGAGCTCCTGGTATTGAATAAATACACATGGTGCTTGCAGGGACATGTTCATTTTCAATGACAGAAATCACTTAAATCTATCTGCTTAGTGTAAACAATATCAGGAAATTTACATACAGGATTATCATGTATCATATTATGACCAGAATTATCCTTTGCCTTGAATAAAATTAAATGTAACTTTCAAATAGGTATTTTTCGGGCTTTTTACAAGTCTTTCCAGAGTCATAGTGTAAATGTGATTACGAGACTGAAAGTCCACTATAAAAAAGATTTCTTCAATTTAATTTAAAAAAACTAAGCTCCTTTGTCCTAGCTTGCATTCAGCATTTCTTCAGCTCATTTTTCACTATAAGGATAAAAACACATTATCTGTAAAACTGTTTCTTTTTAAAATTAAACTTCAAGTTTTCTAGGGAAAAAATTTATTTTCTAGTATTTTTTAGTCTTTATCAGTTCTCTTTAAATTCTGTCTGCCTAAATAGGAACTACTCTGGAAATGTAGCATTAAGCCCTGACAATCTACTGTCTCAGCATATATAAGCACAAATCTTTTGGAAGAAATATCCTCAATACTATTAATTTAGATGAAAAGACTATAAGCAATAGCATTATTATCAGCTGATTTATAAAATACATTCTAATAAAATGGATTTTCATATCTGCCGCTTTTCAAAATTAGCATCGCTTTAAATATTTTTCAATGAAGCACAGTATTTTAAATAACTATTAACTTAATAATGAAAACCTAAGACTCAAGATAACCACTTTGGTTTTGAAACACATTTGTCCACTGGATATTTTCCTGCAACTTAAGATTAATGTGATGGGAAAAATGATTAAGAAAGAATAAAATGTTGCTTTTGTTTTCTATTTCTTTCTCTTATAAAGGGTAGTCTTTAAGAACCTCGCTCTCTGTTACTCTTCATTAATTATTCCCCATCTACTTAATGGTAAAATAGACAAGAAGCACAGTGGATACAACTATTCTATTATTGTGAAATAATCAAGAAGAAAGGGAATTGCTCAAAGTAATGTAAAAGAAGGCTTCCTTAGAGTAAAATATGTATCATTTCACAGCTGTTGGTAATAACTAAGGAGGCAAGTATTCAGGATGTCCACCATCTAGATTCCCAAAAAAGAGTAATTTTTAAAAAAGCAATTCATATTTAGAATTTGAATGTTATATATCTCCCCTAGTTTATCCTCCCTGATTTTAAATTGCATTTTTGTGTGTTCTTAAATATACAATATGCTGCTTACTTGGACCCAAATTTACCTTTCAAAACCTTTACTCCATTCTAAAATTCTCTTAACAGTACACTTTCCACATAGTATTTGTTAATCTCTCTCTTTAGTATTATAAACAATTAAAATGAGTATCTTGTAAAAAAAAATAACATAACATAAAATATAGAGGAAGAGGAAAACAACACCCGTACTTTAACCTGATCTTTTAATTTTCTGGGCTATTTTTTGAAAAAAATAATACAACCAAACAAGAATGAAGTATAGTTTGGTGTTTGATAGTTTATAAATTAGCACTTGGATTATTGTTCAACTACATCAATCCCAATTAAGTTGCTTGATGTTTTTTTACTCCCTATACTAAATATAAAACACAAACCAGCTTATTCACTGGAATTCAGGTTTTCCTACTCAGTTTTCCTCCATGTCCAAAATTTCTCGAGCCTTGACATTTAAACTTGACTTTTTTTTCCCTTACAAAACAAGGAATCTGATTTAAACAAAATCTTCCTTATATTCCCTATTTTAGTTTCTCACTTTCACTGAAAGATTTATCTGATAATTTTTCATGTAAGACTGTATTTATTCTTCACTACCAGTAATACAAGCTCTCTTACTTTCTCTTTGAGTAACTGTTTCTAAACAAGTTTGTAATTATTTAGTTTTATACTAAAGTGAGCCATGACTCATATAACTGTGGCTGTCTAGGGAACTGAATTGCACACATGTGGCTTTCTCCATCATGCAGTAATTTTTAACTGTGATCATTAGTTTATTATGAGGTATTTATTGTAAATGGCTTTATGATGAGGAAGAATAATCTGCATTTGGAAAACTGTAGTTTTTTATTGATAATGATAGTGAATGAACTGTAGTGAATATAAAAATAGACAAAATTTGAAGGATACTTGCTAATAATAAATGCTAAAGGATGACTTTTAGAGGGACAAAAATATCAATTATATAGTAAAAGCAAAATTTTCCTCTCTTAAAAACAGAAGTAAAAATACAACTATCAAACTGAATTAATGCAACCATTAACATAAAAGATAGCTATTTTTGAGATAGAGCGATTCTAGAAATTAAAGGTTGAAATTACGTCTACCTAAAATAAGGTTATCATTGAAATAAGTCATGAGGAAGGCTGATCACTCTTAGGAGACTATGGCATTGTACTCTTGAATAAGAAATGACAAAAGCATTTATTCTCCTTAGTAATGAGTTATTATTTGAAAAATAAAACAATTTCTGATGTATTTAATTACCCTGATATGCATGCTTATAAAAAATCCCTGAGAGGGCCATTTTAAGGATACTGACACCCATCTGGGAACAAATGTTATATGGAATTAAGTAAGAATTTAAGAACAATCAGGTTTACCTGAACATATTGGTTAATGAATTTAACAAGTGTTCAGTGAAAACTATCTTTGGTGTTCCATGGAAAGTACCCTGTAAAACATGTCTCTATTCTCAAAGTGTTTAAAATCCAGACGGAATACATAAAATAAGTTTGGTAACAAGAAAATGTATGACTAGCTGCCAAAATGAGCACTATAGGCAATAAATGCTGTAGGAATTCAGAAAAATATGTATCTACTCACCTATGCATCCATTTGACATTTATATAGCAATAATCAATACTGGATATTGAATATACAAGGATAGATAAGATCAAATTATTTAAATTTTGTTAGAAATAATCTAAAAAATTTCTATAAAGATGGGATTTAAACTAGACTTTCAATGAAATCTGAAATTTGAATAGACTGGAATCATGATTGGGATTGACATTTTGGTATAAAATAAATGAAGGCAAATTCCTATTGATATCAGTCCTCTCCTTTACTTTAACACCCTATTATTTGTTCTCTGTACTCCCCTCACTAACACAAACTCTCATTTGCTCATCCTTTTCAGAATCCTTCACTATGCCTCTGGTACTCTTGATCTATAATAAATCTCTTCTATAACTTTAGTTTCTTTTTTGAACCTCCAACACCTTGATTTAATTGACATCCCATTCTTCCCTGAGGATACATCATCCTCTGTAGACTTCCCATTTGCACTTCACAACCCAACCTTGGGATAGGCAAGCAAAGTTCCCTGCTGCTTTCTCAAACATTACTCCTCCAAAATCGTGGAGAACAACTACGTTCCTTTAACTTTCATGTCACCCTCTCCTCACAGGTATTTTGTCCTCCTGGACATTTCCTCTTCATTCTCTGAATATTTCCCTTTCATTCCTTGAGGACAATGATCCTTGACTCAATCTTTTAAACTTCAACTTCTGTCATCATTTTTTGTGACTTCAATGTCATATGGGTAACATCCAACAACCTGGCCTCTCTGACCAGCTTATTCATCTCCCAAGACTTTACCTTTTACCTACTCCGGTAATAACACTTGGGACCCTTGTCATCACATCACATTAATTGAAAACATTCCCCTCTCCAACCACAGTACCCCATCCTTCCATACAGCTTGCTCAACTACTCCTCTCATATCTGTTCCTTGATAACCTTGGAACTTTCAGTCCACTAATCTTTCTATTTTCTCCTTCCTATCAGCCCTTTTCTATCTTCACTTCTCTCTTGATTCAACTTATTATTTCATGGCCCAACATTTAAATAAAATATCTTCATAATACTCTAAAATTTTAGACTTCATCCCAGACACATTGATTAATGTCTCTTCTCAACTACATCTCCTATATCTTACAACCCATCTTTTTATCAGATAATTTTCGTTAGTATTTAAATATGCCCAAGTCTCATTTAACTTCAAAAGCATCCTTCCTGGACCTTCAGTTTCCAAATACTGCCCTCTTTCTCTTCCTATCTTCGCAGCCAAACTTGGTTAAAAAGATGTTTCCATGATTGCCATTCAGTATGGATTCTGACTTTACTACTGCACCAAAACTAGTCCCTCTAAGACCTGCGACTTCCATATTATAAATCCAATGGGCAATTGAAAATCATATTATTGGTTCCATCAGCAGCCTCCAAGTTGATTACTCTTTCCTTCATGAAATTCATTCTTGGCTCTTGGGATATTTTATTTTCCCTTTCTTCCTACATTACCACCCCTCCTTTCTCCCAACTTAAAACTTAGGAGTTCCTAAGATCTTCTCTTCTCACTTCTGAGACAATCCCATCCACTTCCATGTTTACCTCCTATGTAGGTTGTGTATTCACATTCATTATGGAACAAAATTTCATGCAATATAGACATCTTGATACATATTAAGTACCCTTTATCATTAGTACTTAAGAAAACTTAAGTTTTCCACTATGGCCTTGTCCTTTCTCTTATCCTTTTGCTAGGAACTTATCTGTTTATTCATCCTGATCACTTGGGGGGGGGGGCGGGGGCCCAAATTCTCTGTTTCTTTCTGATGCTCTTGTATTTTTTTAATAACTGAACAATGCTTATCATAAATCAAATTATTTGAAAATAAAGATATATGTAAAAAAAATTAATCGTGAATTTTAGCATACATAAGTTACTGTTAGGTAAACATCCTGCCTTCATTCTATGAATATGTGCCAACAAATAGGAATAGAAAGATAATTTTATAAAAATGGTATCAAACTATAGCTTTTTTTAAAAATCCATTTTGCTTTATAAGAAAATGAAACAAAAGGAATAGTTGAACTTCTCATAAATACATCTTTGTCACAGAAAAATTGTTTTCAAAATGATACTTCTCTTATATATATATATACTTATATAAGAGATGACAAACATTGAACTAGTAATTTCTTCTTAACTCCATTAGAATGTTAACATTCTCAGGTCTCCTCTAATCTATGGTATGCCTACCCTCCAATTTTTAAAAATTTTATTATTTTAATATGATACTGGTTCATAGCTGAGGTGGACACTTTGATATACTGCCAAGATTCCCCATCAATAAAGAAACTGTTGTCTTAGCTGCTGGGAGGGCTGTCAGTAGACAAGCCTTCAGCTGTCCACCTTGGGAATTGCTTCATTTGTAAAGATCTGCCTCATCCAAGGTGATATCCCTTTGTGGGGCAGGCCATAGCCAATGACTGATTGATGTGGGGGTATAAAGGCCTGGGCATCTCAGCCCAACTAGGGAGGGCTATTTTAGATCCAGAGTTCCCTGTGGGTTTGGCTGAGGCTGTTTTTGGGTGTGCACCACAGCTTGACTTCTCCGTCTGCCTACTACTACTTTCTTCTCGTCCCCTCCACAAACACTGATCCCAAGGGACTTCTCTAATAAACATCTGGCACACTATGCTCCATCTCAGAGTCTGTCTCCCAGGGAATCCAACCCGTGACAACACACAGGTAACCTGGGTCAGAAAAGCAAATATTGTATCAGTCAGGCTAGGTTATGCTGCAGTAACAAGTAACCCCCAAATCTCAGCAGCTTAATACAATAACTGACATATTTCTTGCTTATGTAACATCTGTTTTGAATTGGCAAGGAAGAATCTGCTAATTATACTTCCTCAAAGTTGAGAGGGGTTCCATTTCCACACGTTTCCATAATCACAAAGACTTTATTCTGGCTCTTAAAGTTTATGACTAGAAGATAAAGGCAAAGCACATGCCACACCTGAGTTTAACAGGGTGGAAAGGGACACCACTTCCGCTGGGAGGAGCAATAGGATACATGTGAACAATAATAATGACCACTAAAGCCTGCTCTTCTGGGCACCAAAGATTTAGTTACCTCATTCTCACACATACAGAATAAACTTACCCTTCCCCAAGAAAAATAAGCCCCCAAATTCCATATATTCTTAGTTTTGAGCTCAAAGACAAGGATCTCTAGGTGTTGATATCAGTCTCTAAATTAAAGTCCAGATCTCTTTTCAACCTAGAGACCCAAGAACTTAAAAGATTTCTTATTTACCAAAGATCCAATATACAATTGTGAACTAAGGATATGATAACTGCCATAAACATTTCTATTCAGAAAGAGAAAGAATGGGACCACACAAAAGTAACTGAGCTGTTGCAAATCTGAAATTACAGTAAGCAGAACTGTATCCTTCATTCTTCCTCCCCTTCTTTCTCCCTCTCCTTGTCTTTCTCACCCCTCAGGGGAGAGCTGCACCTTAGTCCCTTCTGCTAGAGTCATTTTTGTCCAACAGAAATGATTTTCTAGGTGTCACAGAAGCCTCTTCGAGTTTTAACAATGGATGTTTTGGCCAGACCCTTGATTTGGTCCTCAGTGTTGCTGAAGCCTTTGTAGATCACAGTTGTCAACTTAATTTTGTATGAGTTGGAGATGAGCCTTCCAACGCCGTAAGTCCTTAAATTTTTGGATTCTCTTTAATCCCCTTCACTCTTGCTTGCAAATCTGCCATTTCCCCCCTCTGAACTCTTCCTGTTCTTGTAATACTTTGCCAAGTGCAGCCAATAGTAAACTAATCCATGCTACTATCATTTTGTTTTACCCATGTCTTGCCTAGAACTACAAGCTCATTTGTACATTAGCTGCTGTCCATGTTGGTGTAGGAAACAGTTTTATCAAATACTTTTTCACCACATAACATGGATCATCATTCATCAGCCCTCCAATTAGTTTCATCACTGTCTATTGTCTGGCTCCAAAGTCAATGTCATACTTTTTTTTTTTTTTTTTTTTTTGATGTAGCAGCACCAAATTCCTTGTACCAATTCTGTATCTACCAGAATAGGTGCATTTATGCTGAGAATAACCAACACAATTTCAACAGAGATTTAAAATCCTCCTATAGGGTGGGCATCGAATACATGTGAATAGAAATGTAATCTACCACAATAAGGACACCCACTCAGTGTTTGCTCCTCTACAGACCTAAAAATTCCCAAGACTTTTGTTAACTTACCAGCATGGCTTTTAATGGATAAAGTGTGGAATTAGGTGCTATGTGCATGTCTTTGCTATCTGTCTCCTCATGCCACTCCAGAATCATCTACTTCTTCCCTGACTAGTTGCTTTGGTAAATTTTATGATAGTTTTTTTTTATTTTTTACTCATTTCATGAGGTATTTGGGAAGAAAAATTCTGTGAGGGAGATTCAATCCAACATCCTCCAATGTCTTTATTTCTTTCTGATCACTTTAAGACAAAATTTGACATAAATTTAAAAATCTAATTTTATAGTGACTTTTTCACTGCCATTGTGTCAACCCTATGTTCACATTATACAGTAAATGAATGCACATTTTAATTTGTGTTCACTAAGCAAATATATATATACCAAGAAGCTATAAGCTAGGTATTAGGCTAAATGCTAATGTTAACAATAGTTAACAAGGCAAATATTAAGTAAATTACAGGTATTATAAAGAATTACAAAGGGGAAGGTATTATTAGAGTTATAGACAAGGAATTCTAACAATCTAGAAAGAGTCAAGGAAAGTCTCCTGGTAGAAGAGTTTAGACTAGAAGAAAGATGATGAGACTGAACAGCATACTGAGGCACAATGGATTAAAACATTGACTCTAAGAGCTAGATGTGTATAGAAGGTTGTAGAGTCAACCTAACAAGTATTGGGTTAATATACTTCTGCTTATAGAGCAGTCATGAAGAAGAATAAAAGGAAGTAAGTAGGTCCAAAATAAAAAGTACCTGCAGACTTTATGGGCATGTGTTTATAGTTGCCTAAGCGTATTTGCTGAAGACACCATGGATTGAAAAAGAACATTCTGCCAAATGACATTAGACTTAAGTGTTACTGACTGTATGAGTGTTCTCCTCAACCAAAGAAGTGATCTTTTTTTGGCCAATTGATTTTTTTTTATTATACTTTTTTAACGCAATTTTATTGAGATATATTGATATACCAGATAATTATCCAAAGTGTTTGATTAACAGTTCATCGTATCATCATATAGTTGTGCATTCATCACAATTAATTTTTGAACATTTTCATTATTCCAAAAGCAAAAAGAATAAAAATAAAAAAGAACGCCCAAAACATCCCATACCCCTTACCCCCTCATTATTTATTGTCTTTATTTTCTTACTCAACAAAGAAGTGATCTTGCATATTTGATATTCAATCTCACTTTCATGTTGTCTAGAGCAGAGGTTAGTAAACTTTTTCTGTAAAGGTTCATATAGTAAACATTTTAGGCCATGCAGGTTGTATTAGTTTTACTGCTGTGTAACAAATTACTACAAACTGAGCAGGTGAACATAACACCTAGTAATTATCTCACAGTTTCTGTATGTCAAAAGTCTAAGTTGAATCAGCTGAATTTCTTTGCTCAGTCACACAAGCCTTAAATCAAGGTTTCAGCTGGCCTTAAGACATCGGCAAGGTGATGCATTTTGGGGCTGGCTACAGGCAATCCTTGGTTCTTGGCTTTTCTATCACATAGCAATGCACAGAACAACATGTTCTCCATTCTCTCCTTTTCCAGTTCAGTTGGCTTCCAGCTTCTGACTGCTCCCTGTGGCTTCTCCTGTTTCCAATTTCCTTTGTTTATAAGGACTTCAGCCATACTGGATTCGGGCCCACCCTCATTCAGTTTGGGCACACTTTAACTCATAACATCTTCAAAGGTCCTATTTACAAAGGGTGGTCACACCCACAGGATCAGGGGCTGGGACATGAACATGCCTTTAGTGGGGTACATGATTCAATACCCAATCCTCATCTTCTTGCTGGCTGTTGGTCAGAGGTTGCTCAAAGATCCTGGAGGCTGCTCTCAAATCCTTCCATGTAGCTCCTTCTGTCTCAGTAACAGACATTCACATTAAATCCCCTTTGTGCTTTGAATCTATTTTTTCTGCTACCAATTGGAAAAACACTTTGCCTTTAAAGAGCTCATGTGATTAGGTTAGTTCCACCAGATAAAATCTCTTTCTTAATGTCGGTGATTAGTAATTTTAATTACATTCTCAAAATCTTTTTGCCATATAATGTAAAATAATCACAGAAGTAATATCAGGGATGAAGTCTTTAGGGCCATCTTAGAATTCTGCCTACCAGAGTCTGCCCTTTGGTCCCCAAGATTCATGTACATTCCACATGCAAAATACATTAATCCCAGCCCAAGGTCTCCCAAAGTCTTATCCAATTACAGCATCAGCTCAAGTGAAAAATCCCAACTTCTAAATCTAAATTTCATCATCTCAAAGCCCAAAATCTCATCAAAATCATCTAAACCTGGTGAGGATAAGGATCCTGGTGTAACTGATACTGAGCCAAATTCCTCCCCATATATGAACCTGTGTAACTGAAGAAATGAGTTATCTGCCCCTAACTCTTTCAAAATACAAAGGTAGGACAACAGTTATAACACAAGAGAACAGTTACAGACATTCCAGTTTAAAAGGAGAAAATAAAAGGTAAAAGAGTCACTCATTCAAAGCAGTTTTGAAATTCAGCTGGGAAAACTTTCAGTCAGTTTCTTGCTTAAGTTTCAAGATCTGGGAATAGTTCTCTGTGGTCTCAGTTCCTCCTTCTGGGCTCTCAGTTCCACCTCCTGTTGCATCCTTTCTTTTCATGAAAGGAAGTAAGCAGGTAATTGTAGCTGAGTAGTTTTATCAGCCTATTTCTTGCCAGTAGAATTATGAGGGTCCAAATGCCTTCTTTCATTTTGTATTCTCTCTGTTCTTTTCAGTCCAAACTGATAAACATTTTTTAAGAATCTGTGGGTCTTGTGTGACTTTTAAAGACATGCACTCCATTAAATGAAGGCTACATCCACAAATATTTTTAAGATAATTCTTTATCTTTGGCTTCTGCTGAAACGGCTGATGGACAATATTCTTAAGCTTCTTGGAGACTCTGATTTTGATTGAGATGATGTATCAGGGACATCCTTAATCTCCTGAAAGGGGCTGAATACTCTGACTTTCTGATTTTTTGGGTTTTCAGCATAAGTTGTATAGTCATATGCTCTCCCTTTCCTCCACACCAGCCTTCAGCCACTGTTTCTGAATTTTAGCATCTTTGCCATCTGGATAGGTTGAGAATTTCCCAATTCATCAAGTTCTGGTTCTTTTATGTTTAAAAATTTCCCCTCTATTCATCTCTCTCCTCTTCATTTCACTATCAGCAGCAGGAACAAATCAGGCTGCACCTCAGCATTCTGTCAGCTAAATATACAAGTTCATCATTTACAAGTTCTGCTTTCCATATAATTACAGAAGACAATCCTGCTAAGCTTTTTGCCACTACCTAACAAGGATCACCCTTCTTCCAGTTTCCAAGAACATGTTCCTCACTTCCTTTTGCCCTTAAGGCAGTGTCCTGAAGTCCAGGTTTCTATTAATAGGCTATTCAAGGCAATTTAGGCTTTCTCCTTTATGCGCTTCAAAATTCTCCTCAAACTTCCTCTAGCCTTCACCCACTGGTAATTCTAAATGTAATCCCATATTTTTAGGTATTTGTTATGGCAGCAGTCAACTTCCCAGTACCAAAATCTGTATTAGTCTTCTATTGCTGCCTGACAAATTTCCATAAATGTAGCAGCTTAAAACATCGCCCATTTATTATTTCACAATTTCTGTAGGTCAGAAGTCCAGATAGGCTCAGCTGGATTCTCTGTTTGGGGTCTCACAAGGCTAAAATCAAGGTTTCAGCTGGCTGGACTCCTGGTTTCAAGTTCATTCAGGTGGTTGGCTGAATTCAGTTCCTCATGGAACTACAATCACTATCTTTCTGCTGGCTGTTAGCCAGAGGATGATCTCAGCTATTTGAGGCTGCTCTCAGGTTCATCCATGTGGGCTTCTTCATCTCAGCAATGAAGAACCTGCCTCATATCAAACCACCATCATGTTTTGAACATCTCTGACTACTTCTGCTACTAGATGCTTTTATAGGGCTCAGGTGATCAGGTTAGGCTCACAGAGATAATTTCTTTATTTTAAGGTCAACTGATTAACAACTTTAATTACATCTATAAAGTCTTTTCCCATGTAACATAACACAATCATAGAAATAACACCAAAAGGAGAAGGTCATGGGGATATTCAGAATTCTGCCTATCATACAGGTCAACTATAGTCTCTGTTGCATGTTTTTCTCTATTTTTTTTTTAAGGGAATGACTTTAAAAAAAAATTTTTTTTTTTAAATTTATTGAGATTGTTCACATACCATACAATTATCCAAAGATCCAAAGTTTACAATCAATTGCCCATGGGACCATCATACAGCTGTGCATCCACCAACACAATTTTTTTCTCAATTTTAGAACATTTTCATCACTCTAGAAAAGAAATAAAGACAAAAAAAGGAAACTCAAATCCTCCCATACCCCAACCACCCCCCCTTCATTATTGATTCAGTTTTTGTATAGTACATTTGTTACTGTTGATGAAAGAATGATAAAATACTACTAACTGTGGTATATAGTTTGCAGTAGGTATATTTTTTTTTCGTATATGGCCCTCAATCATTAACTTCTAGTTATAGTATCATACATTTGTTCTAGTTCATGAGAGAGTTTTCTAATATTTGTACAGCTAATCACGGACATTGTCCACCACAAGATTCACTGTTTTATGCATTCCCATCTTTTAACCTCCAACTTTCCTTCTGGGGACATGCGTGACTCTCAGCTTACCCTTTTTACCACCTTCACACACCATTCAGCACTGTTAGTTATCCTCACAACGTGCTACCATCACCTCTGTCCATTTACAAACGTTTAAGTTCACCCTAGTTGAACATTCTGCTCATAATAAGCAACTGCTCCCCATTCTTTAGCCTGTTCTACATCCTGATAACTTATATTTCATGTGTATGAGTTAAATACTATAATTAGTTCATATCAGTGAGACCATGCAATATGCATCCTAGTGTGTCTGTCTTATTTCACTCAATATAGTGCCCTCAAGGTTTCTTCAACCCATTTTTTCTTAAGACGGTTTTGTTCACACACCATACATTCCATCCTAAGTAAACAATCATTGGTTCCCTGTATAGTCATGTATTATGTATTCAGCGCATCACCACTATCTATATAAGGACATCTCCGTTTCTTCCACAAAGAAGGAGGAAGAGTCGAAGGTAGAGGGACAAACGAAAAAGGAAAAAGAGAGAGAGGAAAAAAAAAAATGACAGCTAGAAAGCAACAAAAGGAAAGACAGCATTAAACTAAAGTATAATAAAGAGTCTGACAACATCACCAATGCCAGGAGTCCCATATCCTTCTCCTATGTCCCCTCCCCCACACGCATTTAGCTTTGATGTATTGCCTTTGTTATATTAAAGGAAGCATAATACAATGTTTCTGTTAATTATAGTGTCTAGTTTGCACTGATTATATTTTCCCCCAATCTCACCCTATTTTTAACACCTTGCAATGTTAACATTCATTTGTTCTACCTCATGTAAAAACATATTTGTACCTTTTACTACAATCGTTGAGCACCTAGGTTTCACTGAGTTATACAGTCCCAGTCTTTATCTTTCCTCTTTCCTTCTAACGTCCCACATAGTCCTAACCTTCCTCTTTCAACCATACTCACAGTCATCTTTGTTCAGTGTACTTACATTGCTGTGCTACTATCTCCCAAAATTGTTTTCCAAACCTTTCACTCCTGTCTTTTCCTTTCTGTCTGCAGTGCTTCCTTTAGTGTTTCCTGTAGAGCAGGTATCTTGTTCACAAACTCTGTCATTGCCTGTTCGTCAGAGAATATTTTGAGCACTCCCTCATATTTGAAAGAGTTTTGCGGATATAGGATTCTTGGTTGGCGGTTTTTCTCTTTCAGTATCTTAAATATATCACACCATTTCCTTCTTGCCTCCACGGTTTCTATTGAGAAATCTGCACATAGTCTTATCAAGCTTCTTTTGTATGTGATTGATTGCTTTTCTCTTGCTGCTTTCAGGATTCTCTATCTTTGACGTTTGATAATCTGATTATTAACTGTCTTGGAGTAGACCTATTCAGATCTATTCTGTTTGGGATACATGGCACTTCTTGGATCCCTAATTTTATGTCTTGCATAAGAGATGGGAAATTTTCATTGATTATTTCCTCTATTATTGCTTCTGCCCCTTTTCCCTTCTTTTCTCCTTCTGGGACACAAATGACATGTACATTCCTGCATTTTGTTTTGTCTTTAAGTTCCCGGAGATGTTGCTCATATTTTTACATTCTTTTCTCTATTTGTTCGTGTGTAGGCTTTCAGGTGCCTTGTTCTCCAGTTCCAGAGTATTTTCTTCTGCCTCTTGATATCTGCTGTTGTATGTCTCCATTGTGTCTTTCATCTCTTGTGTTGTGCCACAGATTCTGCCAGTTGTTTTTTTGAACTTTTGATTTCTACCTTATGTATGCCCAGTGTTTTCATTATATGCTTTATCTCTTTTGCCGTATCTTCCCTAAATTTTCTGAATTGATTGAGTATTAGTTGCTTAAATTCCTGTATCTCAGTTGAAGTATAAGTCTGTTCCTCTGATTGGGCCATAACTTCATTTTTTTTTAGTGTAGGCTGCAGTTTTCTGCTGTCTACGCGTCTGGTTTCCTTAGTTACCCCGATCAGGTTTTCCCAGACCAGAATAGGCTCAGGTCTTGGAAGGAGGGAATACTATCCTGTTTCCCTGAGGGTGTCTTAGAAGATTGGTATACCCTGTGAGGACTCAAGCCACTGCTTTTCCGCCCAGCAGATGGCACCTGTCAGCCTGTAGCTCCAGACTGGTGTAAATAAGTGTGGCCCATGGCTGTTTTTCCCCATGCTCTGGGGTCTGATTCTGAATGGAAGGTGGGTAGTAGAGCTGGGCCCCACCTCTTTCCTCTTAGGGAAGATAACACCCCTAGGGAGAGGACATTAGCATTTGAATAAACTCTCTGCCTGTACTATCTCCACCCTTGTCTGGGTCAGAGAGCTGGGAACTGAAAATGGATGAGGCTTTCTCCACTGAGCCAAAAAAGGGACAGAAAACCCCCTTCAGGGCCAGTCCGTGGTCACCCTCCAGCTCTCCAAGGTCAGTCATCACCAAAAGCCTCTGTCTGCTTGTTGGGGATTTGTAGCTTGTATTAAGCAGTCCATGCTTGTTAATTAAACTCCAGTTGGAGCTCAGCTGAACTATATTCACTTCCTGGGAGAGTGCTGCTCTCTAGCACCGCGAGGCTTTGCAGTTTGGGCCATGGGGGGAGTGGGCTCCTGGCTTGGATCTGCAGTTTTTACTTGCAGATTTTATGCTGCAGTCTGGGGCATTCCTCCAAATTCAGGTTGGTGCATGATGAGTGGACAGTCATGTTTGTCCCCCCGCAGTTATTCCAGATTATTTACTAGTTGTTCCTGGTGTTTATTAGTTGTTCCAGGGGGACAAACTAGCTTCCACTCCTCTCTATGCCTCCATCTTCTTCTGTCTCTAGGGAATCTTTTATTTTTTAAAATATATTTTTATTATATTTATTTAGCACCAGTCACCCCCTCCTAATAATGAAGCCATCTGTACTCCAACAGATGCCATGATAACCTTTGTGGAAGACTATTAAAAGTATATTTTTAGAGTACTTATTGGTTCAGAAGCAGAGAAAGAGAAGAAGCTATGAAAATAGTAAAAAAAATAAAAGGAAAAAATTGGATCCATGGTAAGCCAGAGTGGTATAAAGTGTTATTTTGTGCAGTAGGATCTTCCCTCATGTGACAGAATTATTTGCTTAATCTAGGATAGCTGTTTTCTCTGGTTCAAGAAAGTCAAAGAAGGGTACTAGGCACCATAGTGGCTGGTGTCTGCCATTGTGGATCAGTGGGCTCACCTTGGTGGCAGGGGCAACACCTAGGTCTGTAGCTTCTCTAGCTGCAGTTCTTCAGAAGAACTTATATTCTTGTCTCTCTAGCCCTTTTGCTTTTCTTTTCTTGGAGTTAGAACAGATGGGAGAGGGTGAAAACTTGATTCCATCCACTGTCTCTGGGTATTCTTGGTTCTTTCTGATACCTTTCTTCCACATTTCTTCAGGCACAGGAGTGGACTTGAGTATAATAGGTTAATTATAGTAAAAGGACACAAATAATAAGCTAAAACCAGAGATACATAGGGTGAGGTTTGGGAGTCTCAAATGCAAGCTTCCATGTCCTCCCCATGTGGAGTCAGAATGTGTCGCCCTCCCAGCCCAGTGATGTATCTTCTCAATCATGGAAGCTCCTTCTTTATTGTTTTTTAATAGTAATCCATTAAAAATATTTTTTATTTGCAGGTTTTACAAAAACAGGTTACAGGCTAGCTTTGGCTCACAAACCATAATTTGCCAACCCCAGTCAATAACAGTGATTCTGAAACATGAACTGCAACAGAAACACCTGCAGGGCTTGTTAAAACACACACTGCTGTGCCCAACTCCCAGAGTTTCTCAGTCAGTCACTTTAGAATAGAGACTGAAAATATGCACTTCTAACAAGTTCCTAGCTGGTGATGTTGCTGGCTCACGGACCACACTTTGAGAATCACCAGTCTACAGGGAGTTTACCATGTAAGACCTGCGGCTCATACACCAATTTAAAGAACCTTATCCCAGGAAGAAACACACTACATTTTTGTCAAATATCAACTTTGTTGGACAGCAGTTGACCAAGAATCATAGAATTATATAAAGTAAGCCTAGGAGCTAACTAAGATTCCTATACTCTGAGAATGGAACAATGTGTGGGCGTTGAATCGTCACTATCAACATAGATAGCCAATCTGCATAGATTATGCTAATTAAGGATTATCTGTAGATGAGAGCTGTGTATGTGAGAGAATGATGTTTCATTATAATAAATCTGATAATATTAATAACTCTAATGAGTTAAATGAGGAATAAAACTGGAGTGAGGAAAAGGAAAAAAGGCTATTCTAGGTAACTGTTACAGAAAGGAATATGCTACCAAAGATACAAGTGAAGCAAGTAATTGGGATCATACATTAGGAAAGACTAAAATATAAACAAAGTTAAGTATACGAGAATAACTTAAATTACAAGAGGGATATGCCATGGTAGGAAGGGTAACTGACAAAATTGCAGCTTTGAGTATGGCTTAAGAGCATGAAGAGATGACTAATGCATGTAAATATTAAATCAGATGGCTATTTCAATGTGTATTGGTCAGGGTTCCATGTGAAAACCAGATGCTAACTCTAAGCAGAAAAGCAGTTTATTACAAGAATTATTGGGAGGGTTAGAGAACTAGGCTTATGCTAAGCTTCTCAAGAACAAAGCCCAATCCATACCGCAGAACTGGTCTGATGAAGAAACTCTGCTGCTGTTTCCATTGGACACTTACGTGCCAAGGATTTTTCGTTATCACAGCTGTTACTGCCCCAGCACTAATACCATTTTTGCACCAGCAAAACTATTTTAAAACTAGAACTATTTTAGAGTTACTACTGCTTCTGAACAACAGATGCCTCCACGATCAACTATATGGAAACATGATTTGAGTGTAATGCCGGCTTCTTTGTTCAGTGTGTATTGAGGTTTCATGGGAATGAATGTGAGTGGTAGAATTTAGGTCATATGCCTCATGCCCTAGCAACAAAGGTGACTAGGAAAGTGAATTTTATAGGATTTACCTTAGGGAGGTGGGACTTATTAGTTGAGACTTCCCAGACATGAAAAAGGTTGTTGAAAAAGTGCTGAAGAGTGAGAAAGCATAAATGTCCACCCCAAAATGTTATATATTAAAAATACTAAAATTCACTGATTTTTGTTCTTAGTTTGCTCCCTTCCCAATAAACATAAGTAGAAACAGAGAATCAGAGATGGATGGAAATTTAGGAAATAGTTTGGTCTAATCCTCTCTAAGAGAAACTTGATGCCCAAATTTACTAATTTATCCAAGTTTACACAGCTAGTTAGTGGAAAGAATGGATGCTTTTCAACTCTTAGTATAATATATTGTCTACTACACAATGATCAAGAAGCCTTACCTGAAACTATTTCTTTATTTTAATGTTAAACTTTCATCTTACCCTCAGGGAAATTCATTGTTTGGTCCTCAGACAATCATTTTGGTGATACTGGTCTTTTTTCTCTCAATGTACTGATTCAAATAATTTCTGAAAAACTAGCTATAAAACTAAATCTTATATGCAGAATTCTATTTTTCTATTATGATCTAAAAATAAACTATAATTAAGATTTAAATACATTCTGATCATAGTTTGTAATTTTTTTGGTTGGGTTAATTAAAACTTTTCCTTGCCAAAAAGCTAATAAAATTTTTACAATAACAGTAATGAGTAGTAATTCAAAAGCTATTGAAATAAATGTCTAATTATAAGCATATCCTTCATACATATCATCACTTCTTATAAAATAAAAGCTAAACTTATCCAAGTAAACCACAATGACAAGATTTCTCCACACAATTAATATCAAAACTTAAGCAAAAAAGAACATTAACACTACAGTATAGATAGAATATATACATTCTATTAGTATTATATTTTTATTACAGGACAACTGGTACACAGAATTTTGAGTGTTAATCTCACAATTATGGTATGCAGAGTTGTTTTTGGCTCAGAAGCCCACTAGTAAGGAAGCAATAACATTTTCAGAAGGTAGAGAAAGAAGAAAGGCAAGAGAAATGAACAATTAAGCTCAGCTATTGAATTTGAGGTATTCTAATGTAGAGTAGAAGACAGTTTTATTCACATTTAACTTTATGTTTTATAAACTATTTATCTAGCACTTCTTCCCTTTTGTGAACACTTCGCAGAAATATTTATTGTACTTACTGACAAAAAAAGAAAGATGATGGCATCAAAGACTATAAGCTAGCATACGTAATAAGGTGCATATAGAATATGGGATTATTTAGTTTGACCAGAGATAAAATCACATTATTTTCTATAGCTTCATTTTCTTTGTGACATGAATCCAATGAACACAGAATTGAAGTACATAAAGCAACACAAAATACATACCTCTTGATGTCATTCATAGTCGTCTTCTAATTTATTTTTATATAAGGGTATATTTTCTACAGATTACTAGTGATCACTGAGACCAAATAATGAGAAAGACTAAAAATCTATTAAGAATTACAGAATTTTAACTTTTATGCTAAAATTTTATTCTTTTCCCTCTGAAATTCTGCCTGCACTTTTTATTCTCTCTGCTGATAAAATGCTGTCATTAAAAATTTTTTTCCCCAAAAATAGTAATTCTAAAAATTCCAAATTATAACAAGTTATCACTTCTCCATAAAAGACTAAATCTTATCCTACAAACACAAAAGTATCTACCATATTTCTATTTATTTTTAAAGATGAAGTCATCTAGCTAAAATGGTGTGAATGAAGGTCCACAAGATCAAATGCTGCCTGGTTTAAGTTCAATGATACTCTAATTTTGGATTTAACACTTAACACATTTAAAAGCTTAAAAGCAACCCTATATATTCAATATAACAGGAAGGAATAAATATAATTCATAATTGACACTTAGACCATGTCACAGATTTTCTCATAATCTAAATAAATTTATGGCATAATGTATCTCTCTTGTTTAAACAAACAGGGCAGACATTTCTTGCCTGCGATTTGCAATGCCTTGTGGGTATTCAGCCACAAATATGGAGAGAGAGACTTGTATATTATTAGAACCTGGGGAAAGAAAGAGTAAAAGCAGAACTAGCTCAAAGTACTAAGTTTAAGTGTCCCCTCCCAGAAATACTTCAAAGTCTTTGTTTAAAAAGAGTGGAAAGTATAACAAGGTCAGAATATTTTTGAACCTTTGAAATAATTTCACAGGTGTTCTGGGAGGATAATCAGTTATGTTTTAGGCAGGAGCACATATTCTGTAAAAGCAAGTAATTTCTGCAATATATCAAATAAGATATGGAGCTAGATAGTTCTTAACTTATCACATGCTTTTAAACTGGAAAGAAAACAATAAGTTCTATAAGAATTTCAGATGATGTCATAATATCCATTTAACAGATGTTCAACAAAGGAAAAAATGTGTAAGACTCTGTCCTAGACCCATGAAGGACAAAATAAAATGCATAAAATAAATCATGTATCATCTTCAAGGGCAACTTTTACAGATGCAAAAAAATTATACCTACCTACCTATGGCTTAGAAATTTTGTAAGGGTATTATTATTGCTATGTAAAAAATAGACTGAGAAAATTATTGGATTGATCACAGGTTTAAAAAATTGTATACATTATATATCATAAACATAAATTGTATTCAATTATTTGATGAGATACTCACAGAATGATTGTAAGAAGGTTCCAATATCACAGGTAATGACATTTTCCCTTGAAGATTCAATTTTGTTAAATAAAAAATCTTTTCCCCCACAATTTTTTCTTTTTTCATGCGATGTACACCATACAGTCTGAACCGAACTGCATAATTTCCAATCATCTCAGATTCAACATGATTAAATTTGAATGTTTCTGTGAAGACAGGGCATGGTCCTCTCTGGATACTGGTTTTTGCTCTCTGTTTCTTTATAGGCAGAAGAACAAGGTGTACTTGCCATGAGTTACCACCTGTCCTGTTATATGTTGGGATATCTGTGACAGCTGTCACTGTTACCAGAAGCTTCTGTTCTTGTGAGTCATAGTCAAAAGTCACATCCAGTGTGCCATATTTAGCTTCTGGATCAGGATCAAAACGTTTAGGAAGTTGTGAAGATGATCCTTGAGCTGACATATCCTAAGAAAAGCAAATTTACATGTTTTCAGTTTTTAACTCTATTATTTAATCTATCATTAATCAATAAACTGATATTTTTTACGAAGGTGTGTTCACTAACTACCCCAAAGAAAGTAATACTTACAGCTGACAACAATCAAAAGCTATATTTGTAGGGCCAAAGTAATTTAAGCAAGTACCTGAAACTCAAAATCTTTTTATAAAAAGACATAGAATTTAACATTTACCACTACACTTGAGAAAATTGGATATAAATTTTTATAAATGAGAATTGAAAATTTATACTCTAATGTTTATTGCTGTTTCTTTTGTAGGAAACTATTAAATATTACTTTCAAGATTATTAACAATGAATTTGACAGCTCAATGTTAGCCTGGAGAGAAAGAAAATATAGATAAAGGAAAATGCTATTAAAAAAAAATTTAAGGGTTTGTTCTAAAATGCCCCTATCTGTAACAGAATGTAAATGCATTTGGACTTGAAAATCAATGAAGATGTGAAATATGGAAGTAAAGTACAAAGGCCTCAATATACTTGCCACCAAATAGGTATTCTTCATAACAAGACCATATTTACTTCAATTTTTAACCAGAATTTAAAACTACATATTATTTTCTAATATCAAGTACCATTGAAAATGGAAGAATATACATTTTTACAAAAGTTCAAGAAAGACTGAAGCTGCATGTTCTAATCATGGAGTTAAAAGGAATTGTACTCATTTTACCTGCAACTGTCTCAAATTCCTGCCAATTCAACTGTCTGGAATATAATGGGGATTTCCACTAGTTAATGACAATGTCAGACCTAGGTCTCTGACCTTTCAACGACACCATTTTGTTCCTTCAATTATTTTAATAAATCTTAAATGTCTGCCATTTTAAAACATGAATAAATTTTATAATTTGACCATCATTTATTAATTTTCTAAATTTGTATTTAGGGCCTACTGTGAAAGTGACTTCTACAATCCCCAGTATCTTCCCTTTGTCCACTTAATCAAAAGAGCTTCCTGAATTTTAGCTGGAAACACACTGCCAAGTAAGAGACTAGATTTCCAAACTTCTCTTATACCCAATATGCTCATGTAGCTCAGCTTTGCCAATGGGATGCAAACAGAAATTATGTGTGAAACATAAAGATTAGGTTTTTACACAGAAATTGTTTGCCCTCTATTCTTTGTCTCTTTCTTCTTCCCCAAGTCAAATACATAGACAATATGGGTTAGCTTGGACTATATGGACTAGGAAAACACCTTAGGGGATGGCACGGTGACATAAGAAAAGGAACTGGGCCCCTGAATAATGTTGTAGAGCAAAGCCACCTACTCACCCTGGCCTGCCTGCTTATCTGTGGACTGTTGTTAAAATGAAAGATAAATAAGCCTCTGTGCTTTTAGCCATTATATTCTGGGGTCTCTTTGTTACAGAAGCTTAACATTTACCCTAATTATTGTATGTACAAGGTGCCAGGTGCTATTTTAAGTGAAGGGAGGCAGTAGAGAACCAAAAAGACAAAGTCTTTGACCTCATAAAGTTTATACACTAGTATCTACAGTGACCCACTAGGTATCATTGTATGGGAAAAAAATCGTAAATGAAGAACATTACTTGGGGATAGGGAACATACTCTTAAGGAGGAATTTAGGAATTTTTATATAGCTGAATAAATGAGGAATTTGTATATAGCTGAATAAATGAGGGTAAATATACTCTTAATTTGTAAGACAAACAAAAATTTACAGTTTAAAGCAAAATGTTTTAATGTATGTCACTTCATAATTGGAAATTCAAGATTTTAATTGCATGGCTTTAATATTTCAATTAAATATTTCATAAAATAGTGTAATAAGGGCTAAACATCTCAAGGCAATAAATTTTTTATAAAGTTCTAGATAGCTATTTCTGAATTTTATTACTCTCGGTGCCTCCCTAATTTTTTTTTTTTCTTCTGGGCAATCTGACAATTCTTGCAAAGCCCAGAGGGTGGGACTTCTACAGAAAAAAGCTACTACATGCATTTTGCAAACAGGCAATAAGAAAACAATCCTTCCCTTCAAGGTGCCTGAATCAAAGTTTCAAATAATCTTTGGCTGGCCACAGGCCATCAATAGAGTTTATGAACTCCTTTCCATGGAATTCCTGTGAACCCTCTCTCCTCTTCCAGTTCAACTGCATATGTGGATAGGTTCTAAGATAGCTATATCCCAGATTAAATCAAAAGGAAAGTATTAATTTTCTATTTGATATACAATGTCCATTACATGTCCATTACAAGGATGGTGGGATGCAAAAGGAACTTGGAAAAACACAAGAATGAATTTTACACTAAGACAGGCCATCAGTATTCTACCTCTAAATATTCAGGTAATGTTTATTTGCAGTATTGCTGTATATTTAGTGATGTTACAGAAGACATAAAAACAAACAGGATGGAGTAAAATCAGAATAAATGTTAACACAGGTAACAAGTTAGTAGCTTATAAAAAATGGACAAAACTCATAGGATGTTTTAACTGTAGATAATGAGTAAGGAAGTAACTTGTGACACACAGGCAGAAATCAGAAGGGTTAAATATAGATAATAACTACATTAATATCCTGCAAGACATGCCAAAGAAAGAGTAAACAGAAAATGCAATGGAACAGACAAGTGTTACCTACAGAAAGGGATGGAAAGCCCAAGCCATGGTCATGTCAACTCTGGGCTGATAGCTATGTCACACATGTGCTCTACCTAAGTAATGCAGATAAAACCTTTGTCTGTTTTAGTCTAGTCGGCTAACTGGCAAGTTTCAGTGGTGGCCAGGTATACTTGCCCCTAAAACTGCCTCACAGAACAAGTGTGTGTTACTGACTCAAGGAACCCTTGTTCAAATCTCAATTCTGGTCCTATCAACAGGGAAGGCTGGTTAAACAGAGTGAGACAGGACATACATATGAGCATTGAGAAAATCAAGATTCACATTGTGTACTCCTCCTCTCCACTTGCACCCTATCCTAAGTGTGTTAACCTACCTCACCTTGCTCCAATTACTTCTTGCTTTTTATTTGAAACAGATTAAAACACCCACATGCACCCATGTGTGCGTGCACACACACATATACACATACATGAATGCACACTTGTATGTAATTTGAGTATCTTAACCTGCTCTGTGAGTCCTCTGGGATAGCTTGCAGTGTACTTGTAGGATACCACTGCATCAAAGTAGTTCCCCACATAACAATTTAGATAAAGAGCGGCAATGTAATATAGTTGTTAAGAGCACTGTTTTTGCAGTCAGGCAGACCTAGGTTTGAATTTTAGTTCCATCATTTAAGAATTGCTCTTTGGCCAGATACTATATTATAATACGAGAAATACTAGAATAGTAGTAACAGACAGTGTGTGTGTGTGTGTGTTTACTTATAGAAGAAAAACTTAAAATGAAGGAAATTCTATTCCTAGCTTAATTGTTCTCTCTATTGGGAAACTACCTCCAAAGAACACTGATATAATATAGTATTAAAAGATGTTGCCTGGGACAAAAGTTGTGAAAACTTCAAATGTGGAACTTTAAAGGAAAATAAATCCTAAAAATAAACACTACCTTTTGAAAACTTCTAGATTACCTTTATAATTATCAACATTATAGAAAGATAACAAATAATCTTTTTTAGAACATGGCAAGACTTCAAAAGTATAGCACACCTATTTCTGTTGTTACTTTCACATTTTTGCTCCAAAAACGTAACTTAAAACTCAACCAACCAACCACTCCAAATGCATGATGTAATGGACTCAAATTTCATTAATAAAGCTGATTACCACTTATTCTTTTTGAAAGACCTGTGAAATAACATTAATGAACACCTTCCCAATAGTAAAAAATAAAAAAAAAAATTTAAAAACGCACAGTTATAAATAATAACTCCAAGATGAAACAAATAGTTAAATAATTCCAGGATGTTTACTTAAAGTGTTTTTTTTTTTAAAGGGGGGAAAAAAACAAAAACAACAACCTATCCTGAGATTAAAACCTAACGGAAAATTGTTTTTCAGTCTTGTCTGTTGCTCTCATTTTTAGCTGCCCATTTTCCTTTTGGGAGTAGTTGGGGATTGGCTGGGACAGCCCTGCCCTGATAAATTTGTGGGACAAAAATTAGATCAGGGATGGAAGCTGGTACCATAAACCATGATGAAGAAGATAGCAATGCAATCGATTCTTCTTAGTGAGAAGCACAGTAATATTATCCTCCAAATAACATTCATTAAAAAAATTCTATGTGCTTTTTACTTACTTCAGGGCTCAGGACTGCAGTGCTGTCACTTGGAACATCATCTTCATATCCTTTATTACGAAAACTTTCTATTTCATGACCTGTGCTTCCTTCACTTGGGCACTTGTTATATGAGCATCTTGGACTGTTGCTGCAGTGGGAAAATTCACATTTACTGTCCCCAATTTCTGAGGGTGTACATGAGAGATGGGGAGAACCACTGTCATCCTGATATGGTGGTGGCTGTAATTCATCCAGTGGGGGTGTTCTTCTCATTCTCTGAATGCAGTTTCCTGATAATGATTAAGAATCTGGTCACTTTTTTCCAATTAGCCTCAACATTCAGTACAGTCTACAATAATTGTAAATAACTTAAAGAAACTAGATGAAAATATTTGTGGCAATGTAACTACTATCAGATTTACTAGTAATTTTCCTTTTCCTTAGTTCAGAAATAAAATAATCTGGTTCCCCACTCCTCTCCTCCTGCATAATAAAATTAGGAAAAATAGGTCATATACTAAGAGATCCTGTTATTACCAGTAAAATAGGAGAGTGATAAATAGTAGTTAACACAATTATTTATTTGGTTCTCCCTCTTGAAACAATCCTGCAGCATACCTACTTCATAAGCTACTCCTTTGTGATGTGTGGCCTCTCTAAGGCAATAAAAATACGATAGGTAAACAGATAAAAACCTCATTTATTTTCTTCAGTTACTGAGATGAACTTAAACTAGCATTTAGCTTAGCAGTGTCAGCATCTGTTTCTCCACATCTGCCCTGAATCTAGAATTCTAAAATGAGGTGCACTATGAATCAAGGTCCAATCCCTGCTTGCTAACCTCTATTCCATCAGCAAAGATGGAATGTAATCTGTTCTCCATTACAAGGCAAGTCACCCCCTATCCTACTCTTCATTTATGTCTGTATTCCCTCTATATTTATGGTTCTATCTTGTCTACAGAAGGCATCTATCTCCACCTCTAGCAGTTAATTTGACACTACATTTTCTTTATCTCTTTAATAAACCCTTTAATATCTACCTCAATGACTGAGAGTAAACATATTTGTAAAAGAGATGGAGGTGGGGGCAGGAAGGGGATGAAAGAAAACAGAGTTCAGTATACAATATAAGAATAGCTAAATCTGTGTAGACAAATCCTGATGCAATATCAGATATTAAATTGCTCAATTTTTTCTTTTAATGAACCATGCATCTCCTTTTTGAAAGAGACCCTGAAAAAGGTAGTTTGTATTATAATTCTTATAATGTTCAAATATTCAATGGTTCCTCTGTTCTTCCTAAGATAGAAAAACTTTACACAAGAACTACAAGCCTCATTTAAAAACTACCACAATGTCTGCTACAAATGAAAAATATTAATTTGCATTAATTTTGCACAAATTTACATATTTGCTTAAAAGCCCTAATTTTGGAAACAGAAAATTAAATGTCTTACCTATTGAATCTAATATACTAGCTTTAGTTTATAAAATATAAGCAAAATGTAGAAAAGCTACTTGCATTAATATAAGTGAAGCTAAATTAGAGAAGACAGATTAGACGGACACATTGCAAGTACTAACCAATAAAACACAAAATTACAGAATAGAAACAAGTGGCCTTAAGTGATTATCTGGTTTAATCCATTTATGCGGCCTAGGTAAGTATGTGTGTATGTGTGCCTGGCACAGTTGGTTGGCTAACCTAACCCCATTTATTACATTTACCTCTCCCTAGCCACATTCCAATTAGGGGTGGCCAGTGAGACCTAAGCAGAAGATTTTAGAGTGGAGCTTCCAGGAAAGCTTTTGTTTTCCTGAAAAAAGCAGGCAGATTCAACTGGTATACCCCTTTTGTTCCTTGATTTTCCCCTTCCTCCTGCTTGGAGGTGCAGCAGCCATCCTATTATCATGAAGTGACAAGCATGAAAATGAAAGCTAAGGACAGAGAAACAGAAAAGTGGAAAGAATCTGGGTCTCTGAAACATCACTGAGTAGCAATACCCCCAAACTTCTTGATGCCTGAGACAAATAAATCCATATTTGTTAAAAACAAACAAAAAAAACAAACAAAAAACCACACACAACAAAACCGAGAGTTGGATTTTCCGTTACTTGTTTCTAAATACATTATTGATTGTATTGATCAATTTAATAATAGATCAATTTATCATAATCAATAAATTATTAACCAACATCCCCCCACTGAAAAATATATACTACATCAACCATGGAATTAAATTAAATGGTTATACCTAAATACTTACTATAACATGAAGTTAATTAAAAATTTTCCAATATATTGGTTCTAGGAGTTAGCATACCATTTTTTCCTTTATCTCTTTTCTTAGAAGAGAGGTAATCTTTTTCATAAGTCTCTTACTGTATTGTCCAGAGATCTCACTGGACAGAATTCAGTCACATGTCTATTCCTATACCTGGTAGGAAATGGGACTGTTATAATTAGCTTAGATTAATCAGAAGTTACCAACAATTGAAGATGGGGATGGAGTCATCTTCACTGTTCATAGCTACATGATATATCTATATGATATAGATGCCTGAAATATGTAGGGTCCAAGAAGGAGGAAGATATAGAGAAAGCACTTCTATTGCTGTTTTCATCTTTATTAACTAGGGTATTTACACAGCGGAGCTCCAGGCATCTGGCTCTTGATTAGATTTAGTGTAACTCTGCTCTAGAGACCAAGGCACAAATTACCCAAAAAAGGTTTGGTGGTATTTAAAGATGTTAAGTAGGCTCAATGGGTAGATCTCATTACTGGTTCTTCTTCTTTTTTTGGATTTGAGAGAAACAATTTTAAAACTGTGAATTAGAATATACAAATTATTTTGACCACATAATATCTTCAACATTTTGGAAATAATAATACCATACTCTTCTCTTTACTTTTCACTTTACTTTTGCATTTTGCTTTCTAATATGAAGAACACACAAATGTATCTGGAATAAACATTTCATTAAAAATACATAGTTTATGAGGTTTTCTCCTCTTATTAACTTTTGCACTGTATCTCTTTTTTTCTCTAATTGAAAACTACTTCAATGGGGTCTATACAGCAAGAGTTGGCTTAAATTTATTTGATATTGAAAAACTTTTAAGCCAACTGTTTTATAAAGTAATGAAATTTCTATTATAGTTGTTAAACTACACAGTAAATATCAAGCTTAAGAAGAAACATACAGTGAAACTATCAAATACCAAAATGATAATGCCCTACCATTACTTTGCTCCTTGTTTTACCACTTGATTTCATACACTTATTTTTATGGAAATTACATATTAATATAAGGATTCATGTATAGGCATATTTTAAGCATTTTAATTTATCACCTGCATATGGCATAGGATCCACAAAACAAGACAAAATATCCTCTAACTCCAGAAAAAACAGAATGCATGCATACATGGAATACGACCTGTAGTTCTAAACATTATGCCTTAAGACAGTGGTTTAAAGTATGAGAACAAATACTCTAAAAAAGGGCAAATAACTCAGCAATTGCAGAATACATTTTTCTTTTCAAGTACCTATGGAAATTTATCAAAATTGATCATGTACTGGGCAACACAGTAAAGTTTAACAAATTTCAAAAAAGTGAAAGCATAAAGAAGATGTTTTCTGACCACAATGGAATTAAACTTGAAATCAGAAACAAATATATAACTAGAAAATCTATAGATACCTAGGCAAAATAAGCAGAAGTTAAAAACATACTCCTAAACAACCCAAGGATCAAACAGGAAGTCACAATAGTAGCTAGAAAATATAATGAAGTAAATGACAATGAAAACAATCCATATAAATACCATGGGATGTGGTTAAAACCATGCATAAAAGGAAATTTATAGGCCTAAATGCATATGTTAGGAAGGGATATGCTGAAAATCAATAACCTAAGCATCTGTCTCAAGGAAAAAAAAAAAACACAGAAAATTAAGCCCAAAGAAAGTAGGAGGAATCAAATAATAAACAACAGAAATTAAAGAGAAAACACAAACATAATAGAGAACATCAGTAAACCAGAATAAAATTCATTGAAAACATTAATAAATTGATAAGCCACTGGAAGAGGTCAGTCAGGAAGAAAAAGAGATGGCATAAATTATGAATAACAGGAATAAAAATGAGGATATCACTTCAAATCCTGCAGACATTAAACAGAAAAAGAGCATTCCCTTTAACCCTACCTTTCTGAAAGTTTTAGTCCTAAACTATTTGATGGGGCAGAGGAAGGAAGGGTTTCTGCACTGGTGGTGGCAAGGGAAGCTGTAGGATCTCAGAGCAATGTCAGCACTCAAGTGGGATGAGGAGGATGTCCACATGTCCAGTGTGCTGTTTTGGGGCCCAAGTGAGGTGAAAAGGGTGTCCATGTCCATGGCAAGTGGGAGTGCAAAGCAGCCAGCATATAGTATCAGAGCCAAGTAGGATGAAGAGGCCCTTCATTTCAGAGAGTGGCCAGGAGTGAGTTGTCAGAGCTGGAGCAGAGTGGACAGGGTGTTGGAATCCAAGTGAGATGAGGAAGGTCCAGTGTGGGTAGTCAGAGCCTCAGCAGGATAAGGAGGATTCCCCTTGGAAGGGAGGCCTGGCCTGGGGCAAGAACCCAAAAAGGTGGAAAAATGTGTCCACATTGAGGAAGGGGAGCAACCCAGCAAGAAGAGTCAGAGCCTGAGTAGGATCAGAGGCATGGAGGGTGACTGGTGTGGGATGTCAAAGCCCAGGTAGGGTATGAGGGATGCAAGCAGGGTGAGGAGTGCATCTGTAGAGGCAGAAGGCTCGGCATAGGCAGGCAGAGCCTAGGTGGGATGGGGAGGATTTCTGTATGTAAAGGTGCCCCAGATAATGGTGTTAGAGCCTGAGATGGGTAAGGAAGAGAACTATATGAGGGAAAAGGGAAGTCCTGGAGCAGCATGTCAGAACTCATGCAGGAAGTCAGAGCCTAGGTAGGGTAATAACAGCATCCATATATGGGGCAAGCTGGCATTGAATGTCAGAGCTCTGAGAGTTATAAGGATATCCACAAGTGGGGCATGCCTACATGGGATATTAGAAATCAACTGGAGTGAGATGGAGAGGAATGCAGAGAAATGGGAGGGTGTGTGTGTGCAGGCAGAGGGAGACAGATCAAATAATAAATAGATTAAGGTTAACGGGAGCCATGTCTCTCACTGTTGGAGAAAGGAGTAACAAATAAGGAAAGCGAAAAAACTAAAACACATGTGGTGTTGGATTAGAATTGGAAATATAAGAGTGAACTGATAGTTTTTAATATAAAGATAGAAATAATTATAGTAATGATTATGCCTAGTGGAGAAAACAGGAAACCATGAATCCATACTGATACAAATTAATACATGAATAAATTGAAAGTGTTTTAAGGAGTAGCATATGAACATAGTTATAAGTACCTTCTCACAATATACCTATTATTACAAAGAGAAAAGAGTAACTGTATATTGGACAGGTCTGACAAAGTGAACATTATGGGTAAAGGGACAATCAAAAACTGCAGCACCTGATAAGATGCAATGAGGGGAACACAGCATCATTTCTGTAGTATTCCAGTTAAAAGTTGTGATATGAATCTAACAGTGAGAATTATCAGACAAATCCAGATATTCTACAAAATAACTGGCCTGTAATCTTCAATAGGGAATTACCGAAGAGCTGTTCTAATCTGAAGGAGGCTAAAGAGACATGACAACTAAGTGCAAAACCTGATTTTGAACTGGATCTTTTTGCTAAAAAGGACATTATTTGGACAACTGGTAAAACTTGAATGGGATCTGAGGATTTGATGGTAATAATATATTTATGTTAATTTCCCTATTTTTATGTTTGTACTGTGGTTATGCAGGAGAATTACCAAAAATATTTGGAGGTGATAATCAGGTCAGCCACTTCCTCTCAAAAAAAGGACTTTGTACTACACTTCCAACTTTTAAAAATTTTGTAAATAATTCCAAAAGGTCATTTCTGTAAAAAAGATATCTTCATATCTCATAAAAACAAATTTGAAAATCAGATGATATAGACAAATTCCTAGAAAAAACAACCTATCAAAACATACCCCAAGAGGACTGTGGTAAGATAGCAGAGTAGAAAGCTCCAAGAATCAGTCCCTTCACAAGCACAACTACTAAATAGACAATAACTATCTGAATCAACTATTTCAAAACTTCAGAGTCCAGCAGAACACTGTACAGCATCCAGGGAAATGTGGGAGGAAAAGGCTGGTAAATTATGGTGAATACCAGTAAATAACTCTCTCCACACAGCACTTTCTGGTGACCATTCCCCACTCTTGAGGTAGGCCACAATGGAGTCTGGACCACGGTGTAGCTTGCTGGTGCCAGAAAGAGGCAAAAAAATCCACTTCTCCAAGATTCAGGGTGGGCACGGGCTGATTGCTGATCACGGCTTTTGATTAGTTACTTCAGATTGCTGGGGCCAGGCTCTGAGGGCAGCCGTTTTCCAAACCTGCCCCAGACAAAGGCTGTGCAGGAGACTTAAAGATGGCATGATTCCCAAGAGTTGCAGAGGACAGCTGAAAGGCTGCCTGTGTTAGGCAGGTCAAGAAAGCTCAGGTTGGAGACCCATGGAACAAACTTCTGGTTCTCTTCCTGGCCTTTCCCTCATTCCCTCTCAGGGAAGTTTGGAACTGGCCTGCACACCCCTTGTGGGTCCCTGAACTTGTTCTGGCCGGGAAAGAATGACTTGGGAAAATCCTTTCCAGAGAGCCCACCTTCCAGAATTTGCCCTCCAGGCAACAGAAACTATGAAGGCAGTGTAAGAAACAGTTGAGGCACACAGCCTGGGGAAAGGCTTACCTGCTTTAAGTCCAGCCCTAGAACATTCAGGAGGGGGAGAAGGTCTGTCTCCTGGGAAGGAGAGGGGACATTCAAACTCCTGTAAACAAGATAACTCCTAAGGCAACTAGCAAGCACCAGCCCAGGACAAGACACAGGCCCAGAAAAGACAGGGAGAACCTTGCATTTTGCATTTGCTTTTGTCAGCCCTTCCTGATAGGAGGGCTAACATTCAAGAAAATCTCTGTCATATCACCAGCTGGTTACAAGCTCAAGAAACAGATATTTCAAGGAATAAATCCCAGAGTTAAAATTTTTAATATTAAAATGTCAACACAACAAAAAGATTATAAGACAAATAAAGAAACAGGAAACAATGGCCCATCCAAAGGAAGAAGATAAAAATCCAGAAAATGCCAATGAAGAAGACTAGACTTGAACTACCAGACAAAAACTTAAAAAAACAAAAACAGAAACAGAACTTCAATACACTCAAGGAGATGAAGGAAAATACAGAGTCAAAACTAAAGAATAACAGGAAAACAATGAACAAACAATAGAAGAATCCCAGGAAAGGGACAGAAAATTTTAAAAGAAACCAAACAGAACTACTGAAACCCATAATAACTGAAATGAAAAATTCCCAGGATGGTTTCAACAACACATTGGAGGTAGCAAAAGAAAGAATCAGTGAACTCTAAGACAGGACAATTGAAACGAGTCAAGTTGAGCAGAAGGGGGAAAAAAAAAAAAGAATTATTAAAAGTGAAAATAGCCAAAGAGAACTGTGGGACGCCATCAAGTATACCAATATAAGCATTATGGGAGTCCTAGATGGAGAAGAATGAGAGAAAGCTGCAGAAAGAATATTCAAAGAAATAATGTCAGAAAATTTACCCAAATCTGTGAAAGATGAGAATGCACATCCAAGAAGTTCAGAGAACATCACAAGGATAAACTTGAAGAAAAATATGTCCTGTTAACATACTGATAAAACTGTCAAATGCAAAGAACAATGAGAGTTCTGAAAGCTGTAAGAGAAAAGCAACACGTTATTTATGAGACAGTCCTAATTAGATTAAGTGATGATTTCTCATCAGAAACCATGGAGGCAAGAAGGTAGTGGGTTGAAATACTTAAAGTGCTGTAAGAAAACAATTGCCAACAAAGAATTTTATATCTGGTGCAACTTTGTTTTAAAAATGAGGGAAAGAGACTCCTCCAGGAAATTAGGTAAAAAGCCAGGAACTGCGTGGACTGGACACCACAGAGCAATCTGTCTTTGGGCATACTTCATACAACACTCATGAAAACGTGGAACTGCTGAGATCAGCGAAATCTGTAAGTTTTTGCGGCCAGGGGACCCGCGCCCCTCCCTGCCAGGCTCAGTCCCGGGGGAGGAGGGGCTGTCAGCTCCCGGAAGGAGAAGGGAGAACTGCAGTGGCTGCTCTTATCGGAAACTCATTCTACTGATTCAAACTCCAACCACAGATAGACTGAGACCAGACACCAGAGACTCTGAGAGCAGCCAACCCAGCAGAGAGGAGACAGGCATAGAAAAAAAACAACACGAAAAACTCCAAAATAAAAGCAGAGGATTTTTGGAGTTCTGGTGAACACAGAAAGAGGAAGGGCGGAGCTCAGGCCTTGAGGCGCATATGCAAATCCCGAAGCAAAGATGATCTCTCTGCCCTGTGGACCTTTCCTTAATGGCCCTGGTTGCTTTGTCTATTAGCATTTCAATAACCCATTAGATCTCTGAGGAGGGCCGTTTTTTTTTTTTTTTTTTTTTTTTAAATCCTTTTTTCTTTTTCTAAAACAATTACTCTAAGAAGCCCAATACAGAAAGCTTCAAAGAATTGCAATTTGGGCACATCAAGTCAAGAGCAGAACTAAGAGAGCTCTGAGACAAAAGGCAATAATCCAGTGGCTGAGAAAATTCACTAAACACCACAACTTCCCAAGAAAAGGGGGGTGTCCCCTCACAGCCACCATCCTGGTGGACAGGAAACACTCCTGCCCATCGCCAGCCCCATAGCCCAGAGCTGCCCCAGACAACCCAGTGTGACGGAAGGGCTTCAAATAACAGGCACACACCACAAAACTGGGCGTGGACATTAGCCTTCCCTGCAACCTCAGCTGATTGTCCCAGAGTTGGGAAGGTGGAGCAGTGTGAATTAACAAAGCCCCATTCAGCCATCATTTCAGCAGACTGGCAGCCTCCCTACACAGCCCAGCAGCCCAGAACTGCCCTGGGGGGACGGCACTCACCTGTGACATAGCACAGTCATCCCTCAACAGAGGACCCGGGGTGCACAGCCTGGAAGAGGGGCCCACTTGCAAGTCTCAGGAGCCATACGCCAATACCAAAGACTTGTGGGTCAGTGGCAGAGGCAAACTGTGGCAGGACTGAACTGAAGGATTAGACTATTGCAGCAGCTTTAAAACTCTAGGATCATCAGGGAGATTTGATTGTTAGGGCCACCCCCCCTCCCCGACTGCCCAGAAACACGCCCCACATACAGGGCAGGCAACACCAACTACACACGCAAGCTTGGTACACCAATTGGGCCCCACAAGACTCACTCCCCCACTCACCAAAAAGGCTAAGCAGGGGAGAACTGGCTTGTGGAGAACAGGTGGCTCGTGGACGTCACCTGCTGGTTAGTTAGAGAAAGTGTACTCCACGAAGCTGTAGATCTGATAAATTAGAGATAAGGACTTCAATAGGTCTACAAACCCTAAAAGAACCCTATCAAGTTCAGCAAATGCCACGAGGCCAAAAACAACAGAAAATTATAAAGCATATGAAAAAACCAGACGATATGCATAACCCAAGCCCAAGCACCCAAATCAAAAGACCAGAAGAGACACAGCACCTAGAGCAGCTACTCAAAGAACTAAAGATGAACAATGAGACCATAGTACGGGATATGAAGGAAATCAAGAAGACCCTAGAAGAGCATAAAGAAGACATTGCAAGACTAAATAAAAAAATGGATGATCTTATGGAAATTAAAGAAACTGTTGACCAAATTAAAAAGATTCTGGACACTCATAGTACAAGACTAGAGGAAGTTGAACAACGAATCAGTGACCTGGAAGATGACAGAATGGAAAATGAAAGCATAAAAGAAAGAATGGGGAAAAAAATTGAAAAACTTGAAATGGACCTCAGGGATATGATAGATAATACGAAACGTCCGAATATGACTCATTGGTGTCCCAGAAGGGGAAGAAAAGGGTAAAGGTCTAGGAAGAGTATTCAAAGAAATTGTTGGGGGAAACTTCCCAAATCTTCTAAACAACATAAATACACAAATCATAAATGCTCAGCGAACTCCAAATAGAATAAATCCAAAAAAACCCACTCCGAGACATATACTGATCACACTGTCAAACATAGAAGAGAAGGAGCAAGTTCTGAAAGCAGCAAGAGAAAAGCAATTCACCACATACAAAGGAAACAGCATAAGACTAAGTAGTGACTACTCAGCAGCCACCATGGAGGCGAGAAGGCAGTGGCACGATATATTTAAAATTCTGAGTGAGAGGAATTTCCAGCCAAGAATACTTTATCCAGCAAAGCTCTCCTTCAAATTTGAGGGAGAGCTTAAATTTTTCACAGACAAAGAAATGCTGAGAGAATTTGCTAACAAGAGACCTGCTCTACTGGAGATACTAAAGGGAGCCCTACAGACAGAGAAACAAAGACAGGACAGAGAGACTTGGAGAAAGGTTCAGTACTAAAGAGATTCGGTATGGGTACAATAAAGGATATTAATAGAGAGAGGGAAAAATATGGCAAACATAAACCAAAGGATAAGATGGCCGATTCAAGAAATGCCTTCACGGTTTTAACGTTGAATGTAAATGGATTAAACTCCCCAATTAAAAGATATAGATTCGCAGAATGGATCAAAAAAAATGAACCATCAATATGTTGCATACAAGAGACTCATCTTAGACACAGGGACACAAAGAAACTGAAAGTGAAAGTGAAAGGATGGAAAAAAATATTTCATGCAAGCTACAGCCAAAAGAAAGCAGGTGTAGCAATATTAATCTCAGATACAATAGACTTCAAATGCAGGGATGTTTTGAGAGACAAAGAAGGCCACTACATACTAATAAAAGGGGCAATTCAGCAAGAAGAAATAACAATCGTAAATGTCTATGCACCCAATCAAGGTGCCACAAAATACATGAGAGAAACACTGGCAAAACTAAAGGAAGCAATTGATGTTTCCACAATAATTGTGGGAGACTTCAACACATCACTCTCTCCTATAGATAGATCAACCAGACAGAAGACCAATAACGAAATTGAAAACCTAAACAATCTGATAAATGAATTAGATTTAACAGACAGATACAGGACATTACATCCCAAATCACCAGGATACACATACTTTTCTAGTGCTCACGGAACTTTCTCCAGAATAGATCATATGCTGGGACATAAAACAAGCCTCAATAAATTTAAAAAGATTGAAATCATTCAAAGCACATTCTCTGACCACAATGGAATACAATTAGAAGTCAATAACCATCAGAGACTTAGAAAATTCACAAATACCTGGAGGTTAAACAACACACTCCTAAACAATCAGTGGGTTAAAGAAGAAATAGCAAGAGAAATTGCTAAATATATAGAGACGAATGAAAATGAGAACACAACATACCAAAACCTATGGGATGCAGCAAAAGCAGTGCTAAGGGGGAAATTTATAGCACTAAACGCATATATTAAAAAGGAAGAAAGAGCCAAAATCAAAGAACTAATGGATCAACTGAAGAAGCTAGAAAATGAACAGCAAACCAATCCTAAACCAAGTAGAAGAAAAGAAATAACAAGGATTAAAGCAGAAATAAATGACATAGAGAACAAAAAAACAATAGAGAGGATAAATATCACCAAAAGTTGGTTCTTTGAGAAGATCAACAAGATTGACAAGCCCCTAGCTAGACTGACAAAATCAAAAAGAGAGAAGACCCATATAAACAAAATAATGAATGAAAAAGGTGACATAACTGCAGATCCTGAAGAAATTAAAAAAATTATAAGAGGATATTATGAACAACTGTATGGCAACAAACTGGATAATGTAGAAGAAATGGACAATTTCCTGGAAACATATGAACAACCTAGACTGACCAGAGAAGAAATAGAAGACCTCAACCAACCCATCACAAGCAAAGAGATCCAATCAGTCATCAAAAATCTTCCCACAAATAAATGCCCAGGGCCAGATGGCTTCACAGGGGAATTCTAGCAAACTTTCCAGAAAGAACTGACACCAATCTTACTCAAACTCTTTCAAAACATTGAAGAAAATGGAACACTACCTAACTCATTTTATGAAGCTAACATCAATCTAATACCAAAACCAGGCAAAGATGCTACAAAAAAGGAAAACTACCGGCCAATCTCCCTAATGAATATAGATGCAAAAATCCTCAACAAAATACTTGCAAATCGAATCCAAAGACACATTAAAAAAATCATACACCATGACCAAGTGAGGTTCATTCCAGGCATGCAAGGATGGTTCAACATAAGAAAAACAATCAATGTATTACAACACATTAACAAGTCAAAAGGGAAAAATCAATTGATCATCTCAATAGATGCTGAAAAAGCATTTGACAAAATCCAACATCCATTTTTGATAAAAACACTTCAAAAGGTAGGAATTGAAGGAAACTTCCTCAACATGATAAAGAGCATATATGAAAACCCCACAGCCAGCATAGTACTCAATGGTGAGAGACTGAAAGCCTTCCCTCTAAGATCAGGAACAAGACAAGGATGCCCGCTGTCACCACTGTTATTCAACATTGTGCTGGAAGTGCTAGCCAGGGCAATCTGGCAAGACAAAGAAATAAAAGGCATCCAAATTGGAAAAGAAGAAGTAAAACTGTCATTGTTTGCAGATGATATGATCTTATATCTAGAAAACCCTGAGAAATCAACGATATACCTACTAGAGCTAATAAACAAATTTAGCAAAGTAGCGGGATACAAGATTAATGCACATAAGTCAGTAATGTTTCTATATGCTAGAAATGAACAAACTGAAGAGACACTCAAGAAAAAGATACCATTTTCAATAGCAACTAAAAAAATCAAGTACCTAGGAATCAACTTAACCAAAGATGTAAAAGACCTATACAAAGAAAACTACATAACTCTACTAAAAGAAATAGAAGGGGACCTTAAAAGATGGAAAAATATTCCATGTTCATGGATAGGAAGGCTAAATGTCATTAAGATGTCAATTCTACCCAAACTCATCTACAGATTCAATGCAATCCCAATCAAAATTCCAACAACCTACTTTGCAGACTTGGAAAAGCTAGTTATCAAATTTATTTGGAAAGGGAAGATGCCTCGAATTGCTAAAGACACTCTAAAAAAGAAAAACGAAGTGGGAGGACTTACACTCCCTGACTTTGAAGCTTATTATAAAGCCACAGTTGCCAAAACAGCATGGTACTGGCACAAAGATAGACATATAGATCAATGGAATCGAATTGAGAATTCAGAGATAGACCCTCAGATCTATGGTCGACTGATCTTTGATAAGGCCCCCAAAGTCACCAAACTGAGCCATAATGGTCTTTTCAACAAATGGGGCTGGGAGAGTTGGATATCCATATCCAAAAGAATGAAAGAGGACCCCTACCTCACCCCCTACACAAAAATTAACTCAAAATGGACCAAAGATCTCAATATAAAAGAAAGTACCATAAAACTCCTAGAAGATAATGTAGGAAAACATCTTCAAGACCTTGTATTAGGAGGCCACTTCCTAGAGTTTACACCCAAAGCACAAGCAACAAAAGAGAAAATAGATAAATGGGAACTCCTCAAGCTTAGAAGTTTCTGCACATGAAAGGAATTTCTCAAAAAGGTAAAGAGGCAGCCAACTCAATGGGAAAAAATTTTTGGAAACCATGTATCTGACAAAAGACTGATATCCTGCATATACAAAGAAATCCTACAACTCAATGACAATAGTACAGACAGCCCAATTATAAAATGAGCAAAAGATATGAAAAGACAGTTCTCTGAAGAGGAAATACAAATGGCCAAGAAACACATGAAAAAATGTTCAGCTTCACTAGCTATTAGAGAGATGCAAATTAAGACCACAATGAGATACCGTCTAACACCGGTTAGAATGGCTGCCATTAAACAAACAGGAAACTACAAATGCTGGAGGGGATGTGGAGAAATTGGAACTCTTATTCATTGTTGGTGGGACTGTATAATGGTTCAGCCACTCTGGAAGTCAGTCTGGCAGTTCCTTAGAAAACTAGATATAGAGCTACCATTCGATCCAGCGATTGCACTTCTCGGTATATACCCGGAAGATCGGAAAGCAGTGACACGAACAGATATCTGCACGCCAATGTTCATAGTAGCATTATTCACAATTGCCAAGAGATGGAAACAACCCAAATGTCCTTCAACAGATGAGTGGATAAATAAAATGTGGTATATACACACGATGGAATACTACGCGGCAGTAAGAAGAAATGATCTGGTGAAACATATGACAACATGGATGAACCTTGAAGACATAATGCTGAGCGAAATAAGCCAGGCACAAAAAGAGAAATATTATATGCTACCACTAATGTGAACTTTGAAAAATGTAAAACAAATGGTTTATAATGTAGAATGTAGGGGAACTAGCAATAGAGAGCAATTAAGGAAGGGGGAACAATAATCCAAGAAGAACAGATAAGCTATTTAACGTTCTGGGGATGCCCAGAAATGACTATGGTCTGTTAATTTCTGATGGATGTAGTAGGAACAAGTTCACTGAAATGTTGCTATATTATGTAACTTTCTTGGGGTAAAGTAGGAACATGTTGGAAGTTAAGCAGTTATCTTAGGTTAGTTGTCTTTTTCTTACTCCCTTGTTATGGTCTCTTTGAAATGTTCTTTTATTGTATGTTTGTTTTCTTTTTAACTTTTTTTTTCATACAGTTGATTTAAAAAAGAAGGGAAAGTTAAAAAAAAAAAAAAAAAAAGAAAAAAGACAAACAAGGAAAAAAAAAAAATTATGTATTGCCTCCTTGAGGAGCCTGTGGAGAATGCGGGGGTATTCGCCTGCCCCACCTCCATGGTTGCTGGCATGACCACAGACATAGGGGACTGGTGGTTTGATGGGTTGAGCCCTCTACCATAAGTTTTACCCTTGGGAAGACGGTTGCTGCAAAGGAGAGGCTAGGCCTCCCTATGGTTGTGCCTAAGAGCCTCCTCCCGAATGCCTCTTTGTTGCTCAGATGTGGCCCTCTCTCTCTGGCTGGGCCAGCTTGAAAGGTGAAATCACTGCCCTCCCCCCTACGTGGGATCAGACACCCAGGGGAGTGAATCTCCCTGGCAACGTGGAATGTGACTCCCGGGGAGGAATGTAGACCTGGCATCGTGGGATGGAGAACATCTTCTTGACCAAAAGGGGGATGTGAAAGGAAATGAAATAAGCTTCAGTGGCAGAGAGATTCCAAAACGAGCCGAGAGGTCACTCTGGTGGGCACTCTTACGCACACTTTAGACAACCTTTTTTAGGTTCTAAAGAATTCGGGTAGCTGGTGGTGGATGCCTGAAACTGTTAAACTGCAGCCCAGAGCCCGTGAGTCTCGAGGACAGTTGTATAAAAATGTGGCTTATGAGGGGTGACAGTGGGATTGGGAATGCCATAAGGACCAAACTCCACTTTGTCTGGTTTATGGATGGATGTGTAGAAAAGTAGGGGAAGGAAACAAACAGACAAAGGTACCCAGTGTTCTTTTTTACTTCAATTGCTCTTTTTCACTCTAATTATTATTCTTGTTATTTTTGTGTGTGTGCTAATGAAGGTGTCAGGGATTGATTTAGGTGATGAATGTACAGCTATGTAATGGTACTGTAAAGAATCGAAAGTACAATTTGTTTTGTATGACTGCGTGGTATGTGAATATACCTCAATAAAATGATGATTAAAAAAAAAAAAATGAGGGAAAGATTAAGAAACTCCAAGATAAATAAAAGCTGAGGGAGTTCATTACTACTAGACATACCCTACAAGAAATGCTAAAGGGGATTCTTCAGACCGAAAGGTACTTCCTACAGGTGGTAAAATGGAAATGCATAAAAAGTAATGCTAAATCTATGGTTAGGACATACAAAGTCCAAAGATAAAATTGGTAACAAGTACAAAAAAGGTAGGGAGCCAGAGGGGTTTAGGAAGAGTATATTTGTATGCTATTAAGATAAGTTGGTATCAAATCAAATATGACTTTATGTATTCAGGATGTTAAGCTGTAATGTTATGGTAATGACAAGGAAAATATATGAAAAATATATCCAGACAGAACTGAGAAGGGATTCTATGTGGTACAATTCAAAAAATCAAATAAATATGAAAGTGGGCATGAAGGGCAAAATTGAGGGACAAAAAAGATATAAGACTTCCTAATACTTAATAACAAAATAGAAGAAGAAATTCCTTCATTATCAGTAGTGACTTTAAATGTAAATGGATTAAACTCTTTGAAAGGCAGAGACTGGCAGAGTGGATAAAAAAGCACAACCCAGCCTTATTCTGTCTACAAGAGACTCACTTAAATTCAAAGACATAAGTAGGATGAAAGTCACAGGATGGAAAAATATATCCAATGCAAGTAGAAACCAAAAGAGAGCCGAGGTAGCTATACTACTATCAGATAAAACAGACTTTAAGTCAAAAGCTATTATGAAATTTTGTAGAAACACACAAACAACCTATACTGACTTGAGAAGAAATAAAAGACTTCAACAAACTAATCACAAGTAAAGACATTCAATCAGTCATCAAAACCCTCCCTTCAAAGAACTTTGTCAGAGAGGTAAATAGCAGCCTACACAATGGGAAACAATATTTGGAAACCACATATCAGATAAGGGTTTAATATCCCAAATATATAAAGTGATCCTATAAATCAGTAACAGAAAGACAAACAACCCAATTAAAAAATGGGCAAAAGACATGGATACTTTTCTGAAGAGGAAATACAAATGGCTCAAAACATATGAAAAAATGCCCAACTTCCCTGGCTATTAGGGAAATGCAAATTAAAACCACAATGAGATATCATCTCACACCTACCAGAGTGGCCATTATCCAAAAAATAGAAAATTACAAGTGCTGGAGAGGATGTGGAGAAAGAGGCATACTTATTCACTGTTGGTGGAAATGTAGAATGGTGCAACCACTCTGGAAGACAGTGTAGCAGTTCTTCAGGAAGTTAAGTATAGATTTGCCATATGACCCAGCTATTCCATTACTAGGTATATACTCAGAAGAACTGAAAGTTAAGACATGAATGGATATTTGTAAACTGATGTTTATCGCGGCATTATTCACAATAGCCAAGAGATGGAAACAGCCCAAATGTCCATCAATGGACAAGTGGATAAACAAACTGTGGTACATACATACAATGGAATATTAAGCAGCTGTAAGACAGAACAAAGTCACGGAACATGTAAGAATGTGGATGAACCTTGAGGACATCATGTTGAGTGAAGTTACCCAGAAACAAAAAGACAAATACTGTATGGTTTCACTAATATGAACATTAATAAGCAAACTTTGAGAGTTAAAAGCAGATAGCACAGGCCACCAGGAGACAGAAAGAGGGTAGAGATCGGGCATTTGATGCTGAAGGACTACAATCAATCAGCAGGATTGATTGTATAGATCCAGAAATAGATAGCATAATACTGTGTGATGGTAGCACAATATTGTAACTACACCGAACAAAGATGTCCATGAGTAAAGCTGAAAGAGGTGGGATGGGGCATGAATGACACCTGAGGTAAAGATAGAATATAAAGACTGGGACTGTTAAACTTAGCAAAAACTGGAGCGGTCAATGATTGTGACTAAATGTACAAATATAAAACTGTTCTTGCATGTGGGAAAACAAATAAATGTCAACCATGCAGAGTGTTGGAAAGGGGATGGTATTGGGGAAAAATACAATCAAAGCAAACTGGAGTCTATAGTCAACAGTAACACTGTAATATGCTTCCATTAAATGTAACAAAGGCAATATATCAAAGCTAAATGTGTATGGGAGGGGGATATAAGGGAGAGATATGGGATTCTTGGTAGTGGTGGTGTTGTCTGACCCTGCTATGTTGAATTGTATGATATTTAATTTTCTTTTTATTATCTTTTTTATTATTCATTAAAAAAACACTTTTTTTAGAAATCAATATGTTCAAGTGCTGACTGTGGTGATAAATGCAGAACTGTATGATGATACCATAAACAACTGACTGTACACTGTGGATAATTATATGGTTTATGAATATAGCTCTATAAAATTGTATGGAAAAATACAAACAGGGATAAAAGTACTGGAGAAAACATGGAGAAAAGGATGTACATATTTACTGTTGGTTAGGATAGAACGGTACAGCCTTTCTGGAGGACATGGGGTGGTTCCACACGAAGCTAAGTATATGGGTGTCATAAGGTCTTGCAACCTCGTTAGGGGGTATTTACTTGGAGGATCTGAGAGCAGGGACATGAATGGACAATTGCACACTGGTGTTTATGGAGAGAGTATGCATGATTTGCAATGGGTGGAGGTGGCCTAAGAGTACATCGACTGAGGAACAGAATGGTGAACTGTTGTATGTGCATACAATGGAATGTTGAGCAACTACGAGGAGTGAAGCTGTGAGAAATGCAACAAGGTGAATGGAATCTGTAGACAGCATTTTGAGTGAACTATGCCAGAAACAAAGGCAAACAATACAATGCCTCACCAATGTGGACTAACTACAATGTTTAAACTCAGAATTGAACCTTAGAGCACAGCTTATCAGGGGAATGCTTATTTTAATGGTCCCTAGATTGTAAGCTCTTACAGCAGTCACATCTATTCCTGAATTGTAATGGCTATCCCCAGGTTCTGAGATGCTGATCCCTTTGTGTATATCCTGATCGATTCCTGGAACTTTGGGTATCTGTGTGACACATGAACTCAGAGCCAGAACTTGGCAGATATGAATGTCAGTTTTAGGACATACAGCAACTGTTAAAAAAGCTGAAAAACACTAGAGATATGAATGAAGCAGATGTGGTTAGGACTAGGGCAAACCGGGCCAAAGGGTAAAGGGCAATATTGACTGCGTTTTAAAACCTCAAATTCCATGTGAGACCAAGGAAAGAGATGTTTAGTTGGTGCAAAATCTATATGTACTAAACAATTTCCTGATCATAGGGTGATATCTCTAAGTTAACCCTGCTGGTAAATCATTGCCCTCCCTCCTACGTGGGACATGACTCCCAGGGGTGTAAATCTCCTGGGCAATGTGGGACATGACTTGTGGGGATGAGCTTGGCCCTGGCATCGTGGGATTGAGGAAGCCTTCCTGGACCAAAAGGGGGAAGAGAAATGAAACAAAATAAAGTTTCAGAGGCTGAGAGATTTCAAATAGACTTGAGAGGTCATTCTGGAGATTATTCTTACACATTATATAGATTTCCCTTTTTAGTTTTTAGTGTATTGGACTGGCTAGAAGAAAATACCTGAAATTGTTAAACTGCCACCCAGTAGCCTTGATTCTTGAAGATTGTATAACTGTATGGCTTATTCTGTGTGACCATGTGATTGTGAAAACCTTGTGGCTCCCACTCCCTTTATCCAGTGTATGGACAGATAAGTAGAAAAACGAGGACAAAAAGTATATGAATAATAGGGAGGGCTGAGGGGTATGGGATGTTTTGGGTGTTCTTTTTTACTTTAATTTTTATTCTTATTCTTTTTTGTGTGATAATGAAAATGTCCAAAAATTGATTGTGGTGATGAACGCACAACTATATAATGGTACTGTGAACAATTATACACTGTGGATAATTGTATGGTTTGTGACCATATCTCAATAAAATTGAATTTAAAAAGGGGGGAAATACTATAAACATCACAGAGATAAAAAGGACTATAAGAGAATACCATATGCCTCAAGGCAGCAAGATGTTTTCATACATCGAACCTACCTCACCATGTCTTATACATTGTACTTGCATAGTTGCACATGTCATTTGCTTTTGTGAGATTGAGGTGTGTTGGCAGTAGGGAAAGTTTGAAACACCTCTTCATTTTCATTTCCCATTGTATCTCCTATACCATTTTTCAAATGACTGATATGCCATTCTCTGTAGGTAGAATTAGAGCATATTAGGTTGCATAATCCAACAGTTTGGAACCTTGCAAATCAATTCTGTGGGCTAGCAACAACAAAGGGAATTAAAGAAAAAATGTAAAAAATTTCAAAAAAAAAAAAAAAAAAGAGAATACCATAAACAACTGTATGCCAACATAATAGATAATCTAAACAAAATGGAAAAATTCCTAGAAACATACAAACTACCTTCACTGACTCAAGAAGAAACAGATTTCTACAAACTGGTAACTAGTAAAGAGATTGACTCAGTAATCAAAACCTTCCCAACAAAGAAAAGCCCAGGACCAGATGGCTTCACAGGGGAATTTTACCAAACATTCCAATCATGCTCAAACTCTTCCAGAAAATGAAGAGAATGGAATACAACCTAATTCACTCTATAAGGCCAACATCACCCTAATACCAAAGCCAGATGAAAATACTACAAGAAATGAAAATTATAAAACAATATCTCTTATGAATAGAGATGCAAAAATTCTCAACAAACACTGGCACATTATATATCATGATCTAGTGGGATTTATCCCTGGTATGCAAGGGTGGTTCAACATAAGAAAATCAATTACTGTAACACAACAAACTAACAGAATGAAGGAAAAAAACAAAAACAAAAAACACCATATCTCAACTGATGACAAAAAGGCACTAAGGCACTTGACAAAACCAGCACTTCTTTTTGATAAAAACACTACTTAGAACACTAGGAAAAGAAGAAAATTTCCTCAACATGATGAAGGATATATATGAAAAATCCTCAGCAACATCCATAGTTAATGGTGAAAGACTGAAAGCTTTCACCCTATGATCAGGAAGAAGAGAAAGATGCCTACTGTGCCCACTGATATTCAACATTGCACTAGAAGTTCTAGCCAGACCAATTAGACAAGAAAAAGAAATAAAAACCATCCAAATTGGAAAGGAAGAAGTAAAATTTCCCCAATTTGCAGATGACATGATCCTATACACAGAACATCTTGAAAAATCCACAACAAAGCTCCTCGAGCTAATAAATGAATTCAGCAAAGTGGCAGTATACAAGGTCAACACCCAAAAATCAATTGTGTTTCTATACACTAACAATGAACAACTGGGACGAGAAATCAAGAAAAAATTTCCATTTAAAATACCAACTGAAAGAATAAAATATCTAGGAATAAATCTAACCAAACATGTACAGGTCTTGTACATGGAAAATGAGAAAATCTTGCAAAAAGAAATCAAAGAAGAACTAAATAAATAGAACAATATTCCATGTTCATGGATTGGAAGACTAAATATTGTTAAGATGTTAATTCTACCCAAAGCAATTTACAGATTCAATGCAACCTCAGTCAAAATTTCAACAACCTTCATTGTAGAAATGGAAAAGCCAATTATCAAATTTATATGGAAAGGTAAAGGATCCTAAATAGCCAAAGCCATCTTGAAAAAAGAAGAATGAAGCGGGAGGACTCACACTTCCTGATTTTAAAACTTGTATTACAAAGTCACAGTAATCAAAACAATATGGTACCTGGACAAAGACAAACATACAGACCAATGGAAGTGAACTGACAGCTCAAAAAGTACCCTTCACATTTACAGCCAAATGATTTTTCACAAGGGGGCAAAGAACACTCAATTGGGAAAAAATATATCTTCAACAAATGGTGCTGGGAAAACTGGATTTCCATTTGCAAAAGAATGAAGATGGACCCCTACCTCACACCATGTACAAAAATCAACTCAAAATGGATCAAAGACCTAAATATAAGAGCCAGAACTATGAAACTCCTGGAAGAAAATATAGGAAAGCATCTTCAGGACCTTGTGTTGGGCAATGGTTTTTTAGACTTTACACCCAAAGCACAAGCAGCAAAAGAAAAAAAAAAAAAACAGATAAATTGGACCTTATCAAAATTAAAAACTTTTGCATCTCAAATATTTTATCATGAAAATAAAATGACATCCTACACAATGGGAGAAAATATTTGGAAACCACATGTCAGATAAGGTTTTAATATCCAGAAGAAATGAAAGAAATCCTTCAACAACAAAAAGACCAACAACCCAATTTAAAAATGGAAATAAATACTTCAATAGACATTTCTCCAAATAAAGTATACAAATAGTTAAAAAGCACATGAAAAGATGCTCAATATCATTAACCATTAGGGAAATACAAATCAAAACCACCTTGAGATGCCATTTCACATCCACTAGAATGTATACTATTAAAAAAAACAAACAGGAAATGACAAGTGTTGGAGAGGATGTGGAGAAACAGGAACACTCGTTCATTGTGGGTTGGAATATAAAATGTTGTAGCCACTGTGGAAGACAGTTTGACAGTTCCTCAGAAAGTTAGATGTAGAATTACCATATCACCTGGCAAACTTACCTCTAGGTATAAACCCAAAAGAAATGAAAGCAAGGACTTGAACAGATATTTGTACACTGATTTTCATAGTAGCATTATTTATAATTGTCAAAAGATGGAAGTAACCCAAGTATCCATCAACTGATGAATGGATAAACAAAATATGGTATATATACATAACAGATTATTATTCAGCCCTAGAAAGGAATAAAGTTCTGATACATGTGAGACACATGGATGACCCTTGAAGACATCATGATGAGTGAAATAAGCCAGAAACAAAAGGAAAAATATTATATGATCTCACTGATATGAAATAATTAGAATAAGCAAACTCATAAAGTCAGAAACTAGAATACAGTTTACCAGGGGTGGAGTGAAGGTAGAGAATAGGGGATTAAGTTTTAAAGTAGACAGAGTTTCTCTTTAGTCAATGGAAAAGTTTTGGTAATGCATAGTGGTGACAGTTGCACAATACTGTGAATATAATTAACAGCACTGAATTATATATTTGAATGTGCTTAAAAAGGGAAATTTTAGGTTGCATATGTAGTACTAGAATAATTTTTTTAAAACCCCATGGAACTGCACAACATAAGTATTGAACCTTATGTTAAACCATGGAATACAGTTAATAGTGCAGTTATAAATACATGCTTTCTTCATGTTATCATACCAATGCAAGGTGTTAATAATAGTGTGGTAAATGGAAACTCTATTTTATGCATGATGACTGTTAACCCACAACTTCTCTAATTAAAAAAAAAAAACCCGACTCAAAAAGAAACAGGAAAATCACAGTCTTATATGCTATTAAAGAAATTGAATCCATATTTCAAAAACTTCTTGGAAAGGCAATTCCAGGCCCAGATGGCTTCACTGATGAATTGTACCATTTAATGAAGAAAAGCACCAGTCTTACAAAAAAATCAGATAATATAAAAAAGTGGAACACTTCTGAAATTGTTTTATGAAGCCATCATAGCCTTGACACCAACCCTGAAAAACCACCTTACAAAGAGAGAACATCAGAACCCCATCACTCCTGTGAACAAAAATACAAAAATTCTATGCAAAATATTAGCAAACCAGGTTGAGACTTATATAAAGAATACCATATCACAACCAAGTTGAGTTTATAGTAAGAATGCAAAGATATTCTACAAATGTAAAGTAGATAATTTGAAAATCAATCTAATTCATTGCATCAAAAGAATAAAGGAGAAAATAATATAATAGATTAAAAATGCATTTGAGCAAACATGGAATAGAAGGCAACTTCCTTAATCTCTCATAAAGAGTATCTACAAAATCCTACAGCAAACATCATATTTAATGGTGAAATGTTGAAAGCTTTACCTCTGAGATCAGGAATGAAACAAGGATGCCTGTTATCACCACTTCTATTCAACAATGTACTGGAGGTCCTAGCCAGTGCAATAAGGCGAGAAAAAGAAGATGTAAAAGGGTTGGAAAGAAAGAAATAAAACTGTCATTACTCTCAGATGATGATCATGATGTAGAAAACCTAATATAATCTACAGATAATCTATTAAAGTTATTAAGTAAACTTAGCAAAGTTGACAGATATGAGGAAAATATGTCAACTGAATTTTTATACATATGCAATGAACAATTAGAAGGAGAAATTGAAAAACAATCCCATATTTAATAGCATCAGAAAACATAAAATACCTAAGAATAAATCTAAGAAAGCATGCTAATATTATTTTTCCAGTTCTTGGGTTTACAATGAGAATGAAAACTCTTAGCAATTGGCAGACTCCAAACTGGCTTTCTAACCAGTGTTTATAGTATAGGAAGGGACAGGCAAAAACCTTTGAAGCTTCCTTTATCTAGCAACAAGGCATCCCTGGAAGAAAAGTCAGAGACTGGAGAATTCCTTTACTAGTCTGTCCACTGCAAAAATTAATAGGCTTAAAAATGATGTCGATTATCATAAACTTAATTAGAAGTTGATTTCAACTGCAGCTGTCTCTCCTGATAGTCTTCTTATTGAGCATATTAATATAGCCCTTTGATATCTGATATGTAGCTTTAACCTAGCAAATGCTTTTTTCTTCATAACCATCCAGAACGACTAACCATAACAAGTTATTTTCACCTGGCAAAGCCAACAGTACTTCTACTGCTGTTTCAGTGAAACATCATAAAATATTCTTGTTCTATGCCACAATATGCTCTGCAGAGACTCTAACACCTTAACATTTGATACTACATCTCCTTGATCCTGCTCTTAGTGACAGGACCTAGAGAGTAAAAGAGTTGAGATATAAGTGCATTGGTAAGATATATGTGTGACAATTGAAAACCAAATTCTACAAAAACGCAGGGGCTTGCCACCTTGAACAAGTTCCTGAGGACCCTGGGGCAAGACGGAATATTCCTCCTGAAGTCAAAAAGAATTTACCACTCCTTGTGCTTCCTCCCACTAAACAGACAAAACGGTTTTGTTGGCTTCTTTAGACTTTGCAAACAGCATATTACATATGTAGGTAAACAGTTATGACCCATTTACGAGGTGATCTAAAAAGTTACGTTTTCTGGAGAACCTGGAACAAGATAATTCTGTCCAGATGATCTACGGTACAGTGGAGGAAGCTCTACCACTGACCTTTAAAGACCCAACAAATTAAATGTTGCTCAAATGTCTCAGGAGGGCATGATGCTAAAAAGTATCACTGTAAAGTCCTGATAGTAGAATAGCAGTGAAGTGAATTATAATTTTTTTTGCAGCTCCCTCACATTTTATTAAAAGATACAGTTCGAATACATTTTTGTACCATGTTTTGAAGCTCTAATCTTTTCTTGATTTATTTTTCTCATGGTTTCAAGTAATCCCTGATTCAAACCATACTCCACATATTGCTAATGACTTTCTACCAGAAATCTTATTCAGTACAACAATTTTCTGAGTGAAAAATTAATCAATTCCCTCTCGTTTCTTGGTCCCTATTAGGGCTTTGAAGCAAGAGAAGTGAATTTTTTTTTTTTTTTTTTTTTGAGAAACAGATCCTGGCCTACTATTAGTATCAAACAGAGACTAAATGGACGATTGAGGAACACCAGATAGCTATGTGGTGCTCTTTCTCCACTCTGGTGCTAACCTATCCAGTGCGAAGCAGATGACTTGCGATCATTTAGACCCAAAGTTGGAGATGTCCAGCTGCACTCTGTCATCAAGAGGAATTGGCAAATATTAGATGAGGACCAAGGAGGTTCTCTTTGCAAATGTGCATGTTATGAGCTATGTCTGCTTTCTCTTAGCCTAATTTTTAGCTTCATGAAGAGTATACTATGACTACCTAATGGACGGTAAAAAAATTATGTCTAGTGATATTCAAGGACCAGCCAGAAGTGGAATGCTCTACTAAGGAAAATCTTCTCAGTGGGTAGATTTATAATAATCTACTTGGTTTTCAACTAGGCTTAAAATAAGAACTGGTCTCATTCCTGGGTAGTTGCCAATAGTCTGGCTGGAAGAAAGACCCGGGAAAAGAAAAACTGGAGGACTGGTGTCTCCTGGAATGGCTCTAGAGCCTAAAAGTATTTACGTTCCAGGTACAATTTAAATCAAAAATATAATAAAATCACTCAAAAAATGCAGCAGATATCATGATTTCTGAAATTTAACCCCATATATTTGAAGCCAAATTCTTTCCCAGATTGAAAAAAAAAGTTTCTAAATTTTATGTCTGCATTGACTCTACTTCCTTGCTTTGTTCCTTAGATTGAATTCCTGCTACTGTTAAACAGCAACTGAAAATCTAAACATACAACATTAACTTTTCTATTCATTGTAGGAATAGCATCAAAGAATTTCTACAATTGAGCTCAGTGTGACTTTTGTCCAAATGAAATCTCTAATCCCTAGATATATTAAAAAAGCAATACACAACAATATACTACCTATAGGATAACTACTTTAAATACACAGTATTTTTTTTTTTTTTTTTTTTTTTATCATCATTTTATTGAGATATATTCACATACCACGCAGTCATACAAAACAAATTGTACTTTCGATTGTTTACAGTACCATTACATAGTTGTACATTCATCACCTAAATCAATCCCTGACACCTTCATTAGCACACACACAAAAATAACAAGAATAATAATTAGAGTGAAAAAGAGCAATTGAAGTAAAAAAGAACACTGGGTACCTTTGTCTGTTTGTTTCCTTCCCCTACTTTTCTACACATCCATCCATAAACTAGACAAAGTGGTGTTTGGTCCTTATGGCTTTCCCAATCCCATTGTCACCCCTCATAAGCTACATTTTTATACAACTGTCTTCGAGATTCATGGGTTCTGGGTTGTAGTTTGATAGTTTCAGGTATCCACCACCAGCTACCCCAATTCTTTAGAACCTAAAAAGGGTTGTCTAAAGTGTGCATAAGAGTGCCCACCAGAGTGACCTCTCGGCTCCTTTTGGAATCTCTCTGCCACTGAAGCTTATTTCATTTCCTTTCACATCCCCCTTTTGGTCAAGAAGATGTTCTCCGTCCCACGGTGCCAGGTCTACATTCCTCCCTGGGAGTCATATTCCACGTTGCCAGGGAGATTCACTTCCCTGGGTGTCTGATCCCACGTAGGGGGGAGGGCAGAATACACAGTATTTAAAGTTTGAAAATAAAAGATTGAACGATACATCATTTAAAAATCCATAAAAAGCTAGAGTGATTATATTTAAATGTGACAAAGCAGACATAAAGACAGTGGTTATAAGATACACTGATGAAACCGCAATGGTAAAAAGAGCAATTCTCTAAGAAGACACAACAATGAAAACTAGCTATACAACTAATAAGAAATCACCAACATCCATAAATTAAAAGTTGATAAAAGAAAGGGAGAAATACACAAAAATATAAAGTAATGAAAAATTTTGATGTAATACATATGAAATACATATTCTTTAGTGTACACAGAATTTTTACCAAGATAGACCATATGCTGGGCCATAAATAAAGTCTCAATACATTTGATAAGGCTGAGTTACTACATAGTATCTTATCTTAGCATAAAGAAATTTAAGTATATATCATTAATACAAAGATAACTAGAAAACCTCATGTATTTGGAACTATATCACTCATGTTTTCAAAAGAAATCACAGGAGAAATTAAGCAATATTTAGAGCCAAATGATAATGAAAACATAGCAAACTATAATTTATGAGATGAAGCTAAATCATCATTTCAAGGAAAATTTATAGCTTTAAAATGCCTATATTAGAAAAGAGGAAAAGATTAAAAGTAATTATCTAAGTTACGTAATTGAGAAACTAAAAAAGAAAGTCAAAGTAAAGACAATAAAGGTGAGAAAAGAAATAAAAGAAATATAACATAAAGAAGAATGGAGAGAATTAACAAAGCCAAAAGTTGGTTTGTTGAAATGATTAATCAAACAAAAAAACCCTCAGTAAAAAGAGAAAGAGAAAAAAACTAAAGTCCAGATATTGCTGAAATACCTGACAGCAGTACAGATCCCACAAAGAAAAGTATAATAAACATGAACAATTTTAAGACAATGGATTTGATGATTTGGAAAAAAAAGGACAAATTATTTGAAAAAGACAATTTATCAAAATTGATTGCAAAATAATTTTTTCCCCCCAAAATCTGAATATCTATCTCTGTTAAATATCCTGTGTCAATCCAAAGATCTTTAATCTTTGAAAAAGAAAAACCTACTGGCCCAGATGTTTTTACTGATGAATCTCATTAAACAGTGATAGTAGGATCAGTACCATCTTACATAAACTCTTGCATAAAATAAGAGGGGGATACACATAGCTGACACTAAATCTGACAAAGATATTACAAGAAAAAAAATACAGACTAACATCCCTCACAATACTCAAAAATCCTCAACAAAATATTAGTGAATCGAATACAGCAATACATTAAAATAAGATATGACCAAGTAGAATGCAAACACTGTTCAACATTAAAAAGTTAATCAATGTAATTCACCACATTAACAAAATGAAAACAACTGTAGGATAATAACAAAACATGCTGAAGAGGGATATACCAAAATACTGTACACAATAATGATAAAACTCTGCAAACTATGAATAGAAGGAAACTTCCTTAATCTGATAAAGGGCATTTAGGCAAATCTTACTGCTAACATCAACCTTAATAGTGACAGACTTATCACTTTCCCCCAAAGACTGGGAATGAGGCAAGAATATCCGCTCTCACCACTTCTATTCAACATTGCATTTGAGGTCCTGGCCAGTACAATAAAGCAAGAAAAAGAAATAAAGATTCACAGATTTGAAAGGGAATAAAACACCTTCATTCACAGATGATATAATTATCTACATGGAAAATTCTAAGACATCTACAAAAAACCCTGCTATAACTAATAAGTCAATTTAGCAGCCTTGTAGGATACATGGCCAATATGCAAAAATCAAGTGGATTTCTACAATCTAGCAACAAACAACTGGAAATTAGGTTTTAAAAAAATAATATTTATAAGAGCATTAATGTATCACAGAATTCTTAGAAATAAATTTAATAATGTACAAGATGTTTACAATGAAAAATTACAAAACATTGCTGGGAGAAATTAAAGACTTAAATCAACAAAGGTATATATGACGTTCATTGACTGAAGGATTCAATATTACATTCCCACCAACAATGCACAAGGGTTCCTATTTCTCCACATTCTTGTGAACACTTGCTATTCCCTGTTTTTAAAATAATAGCCATACTAGTGTGTATGAGGTGGTATCTCTTTGCAGTTTTTGATTTGAATTTCCCTAATGGTGAATGATATTGAATGATATTGAGCATCTTTTTATGGGTTTATTGGTGGTTTTTATAACTTCTTTGGAGAAATGTCTATTCAAGTCCTTTGCCTATTTTTAAATGGACTGTTTGTCTTTTTGTTGGTAAGTGGTGGGAATTCTTTATATATAAGATATTGGGTTTCCATTGCTTATTATTCTTTTGCCTAAGAATTATGCTTTATGAATCTAGTATAAATAGTATAGTTTTAAAATCATATTTTCCAATTATTTTTGCTGGTACATAGAAATACATTTGATGTTTTGCATTCAACCTAGTATTCTAAAATTCCTTGTAACTTCCCAGAAATTTCTATATAATCATGTCTTCTGCAAACAAAGACGGTTTGACTTCTTCCTTTCCAATCTCTATGACATTTGTTTTTCTTGCCTTCTTACACTGACTAACTCCTTAATTAAAATATTAAATAGGAGTCATGAGTGAAAATCCTTGTACTGGATTTTACAAGAATACATTCAATATTTGACCATTAAGAATTATGTTAGCCTTATTATTATTATTATTATTATTATTTAGTAGATGCCTTTAATCAGGTTGAAGAAGTTTACTGGAAGATTTTATCATGGATGGGAATTGAATTGTGCCAAACACCTTTCTCCATCAAATAAAGTGGATGATCATACGACGTTCTACTTTTTTCCGTTCTTGTGGAGAAATGCACTTGTTGATCGTCCAATGGTAAACTGAATTTGCATTCCTGTCTTTTGCATTCCTGTTGTTTGGTTGTTTAGTTTTTCATTGTAATGTCCATGGCTGGCTTTGCTCTTGGCAATTCTGGCCTCATAAAACGAATTGGTAAATATATCCTCTTCTTCTGTTTTCTGGAAGAGTTTGTGCAGAATTGGTAATATTTCTTCCTTAAATGTCTACATCTAGACCCAGTTTTCTTTGTGGAAAGGTTTTTAGCTATAAATATAGGGCAACTGAGGTTATTTTATCTCTTGAGTAAGATTTGGTCATTTATGAGTCTACCAAAGAATTTGTCTATTTCATTTAAGTTGTTGAATTTCTTGGTATAAAGTTATTCATAATATTCTCTTCTAACCCATTTAATGCCCATAGGATCTGTAGTGATGTACCTTTTTCATTCTTGATGTCTGTCATTTGTGTCTTCTTTTTTTTCCAGGTCAATATGGCAGAGGTTTATAAGTTGCATTGAACTTTCCAAGAATCAGCTTTCTGTTTTCAGTGATTTTCTCTTTTGTTTGCCCATTATCATTGATTTCCAGTCGTCTTTTCTAATTTCCTTACTTCTGCTTACTTTGTTTTCTGTTTCCTAGTTTCTTAAGTTGGAAGCTTACATGACTAATTTTAGGCCCTCTTCTCCTAATATAAGCAATTAATGCTATAAATTTCTCAACAAGCACTTCTGTAGCTGTATCCCAAATATATGTTGTTCTTTCATTTTCATTCAGTTAAAAATATTGGCTAATTTCCCTTGTGATTGCTTCTTTGACTCATATTTGGAAGTGTATTTTTAAATTAGTGGCCAAACATTTACAGATCTTTCAGATATCTTCCTGAAAATGAGATTTCAGTATTTTTCAACTTATTGAGACTTGTTTTATGGCCCCAGAAAATGGTCTTTCCTGGAGAATGTTCATGTGCACTCAAAAAGAAAATCTATTCTGCTGTTACGGAGTGGAGTAGTCTATCTATTTCCACTAGGAAACTTACATTGCTCAAGTCTCTGCATCCTTACTGATTTTCTGTTTACTTTTTCTATCCATTACCAAGAGAGAAGAGATAAGAGAAGTACTGGAATCTCCAACTATAATTCTGAATTTGTCTCTTTTGCCTGTGTGTTAAATTTTTTGAAGATGGGTTATTTAGGATTATTATGCTTTCTTGATGAATTGACTCTCTTATCATTATGAAAATATCCCTCTTTATCCCTGGTAATATTCCTTGCTCTGAAGTCTTCTTTTTCTGATATTAACATAGACATCTCAGATTTCTTTGAATTTATGTTTCATGGTATATCTTCCTTCTATCTTTTTACAATATCTGTGCCTTAAAGAAAGTATATATTTGGACACATTTGGACTGCTAATATATGCAGTTCTGATTTTTATAATCCCATTTGACAATCTATGCTTTTTTTTAACAGCGTGTTTAAACCATTACATTTAATGCTATGATTCATATCAGGGATTGGCAAACTTTCTGTAAAAGATCATGTAGTTAATATTTTAGGCTTTGTGGGCCAAATTAAGTGTCCAATGTCTATTCGTCTGTGTGCGTGTGTGTGTGTGTGTGTTTTACAACCCTTACAAACTATAAAAATCAGTCAGCTCACAGGTCATATGAAATGAACTGCAAAACAATTTGTACCATGGACTGTAGTTTGCCAATAATTGATCTGTATTGGTTATACATAAATCTGCTCTCCTGTTCTTTTTCCAACTGTTCTTTCTTCCCTTTTCCTGCCTTCTCTAGGACTGAGCATTTTTATGATTCCGTTTTTTCACCACTATTATTAGCTAAACAGTTTTATTTTCTAATGGTTCTTCCAGGATTTACAATATGTCTTCAACATATCACAGTCTACCTTCAAATAACTTCATGTATAATGCAAAAATCTTACAACAGAATACCTCCCAATCGTTGTGTTATTTTCATATATTTTTACTTCTACATATTATATAACTCCAATGTTATAGTTATTTTTAGAAAAAATGTCTTTTATATTTACTCATTCCTTTGTGAAGATCCAAATTTCCATCTAGTTTCATTTTCCTTCTGCCTCAAGGACTTCTTTTAACATTTATTGTAATTTAGGTATGTTGGTGATAAATTTCTACATCTCTTGTTTATCTGCAAAAGCTTTTACTTTGCCTTTATTTAACAAAGATTTTTTTTTTTTTTTTTGTTATTGCTGGGTACAGAACTCTTGATTGTCAGATTTTCTTTTTTCTTTCAGCATTTTAAAGATGTCATCCCATTGTCTTCTGGCTTTTACAATTTCTGACACAAAGTCTTTTATCATTCTTACCTTTGTTCCTCTATAAATAATTTTTCATTTTTTCCTCTGGCTACTTTTATAGTTTTTCTCTTTACCACTGCTCTTTTTTTAGGCCCAGAAATGTTTTTATAACACACACACACACACACACACACACACACACACACACACACACATATATATATTATATTGAGGTGAAAATCACATGACATAAAATTAACCATTTTAAAATGAACAATTTAGTGGCATTTAGTACATTAACAATGTTGTGCAGCCACCACCTCCATCTAGTTCCAAATCATTTCATCATTCCAAAAGGAAATCCCATATCCATTAACAGTTGCTCCCCATTTGCTCTTCTCCTCAGCCCCTGGCTACCATCGAACTGTGTGGAAATTCCAAATCCTCTAAACATAAAGACATACATTCTCATAGGGCAATATCACCTTCAGGGAAGCAAAACATGGTTTGGGATGGGGCAAAAAATCTTAGAAATTACAATGTTTTGTGCTCTCCCCCACCCCCCAGAACTTAACCCTATCCAACAAAATCTTATTCCTTAGTATTCTTCTATTCAGCTACTCTTGACAAGCAGAAACAAAATTCTAATTAATTAATTTTTCCTCCTTAGGGTGCAATAATCTATAGAGTTTCCAAATCATGCATGATTTTAAAAACTGTTATAATCCTAGAACTTTAAAGTACTCATATATGTATCATCATACTATACAAAGATAGTTGATAAAACTATTTCTCTGACATTCTACTAAGACACTTGATAATTCTAGAGTATACCCTGGGGGAACATGTTTTCACATCTTTTTTGTTCTTCAACCTACACTCTAGACCAGTGGATTTCAAACTCTTGAACCAGAATCTACACAACAATAAATATATTTTAAAAATAAATATTTTATATTGTGAAAAAAATGTCACTAAGTAATACTTACCTTCACTACCTGCAATTACTATTTTAGATTCTATTCAATTTCATTTTTTGTTTGTCAGGACCCACTGAATTGATTTCATGACTCACATGCAATTTGAAAGTCACTGCACCAGCTTTAAATTGATGTATATTTTCATGTCTTGCATATTATGCAGATGGTGTTCTCTCTTCCTGCTTCCAATGTCCACCTAGAGATGTTCTTTGTTTCTGAAATCCAAGACTCATGCTCCAGCATAAAACTTTTTCCCATCTGTTTAATCATCTTTTCCTTTGTGCCATTATTCTGTACCTAGTTTCCACAGTACTTAGCACACTAAATAATTTTTGCTTAGAAAATATTTCCCAAAACCACAATGAGACTCCAATTCACACCCACTAAAATAGCTAAAATCAAAAATATAGATGACCACAAGTGTTGGAGAGGAGGTAGAAAAACTGGAACACTCATACACTGCTCATGCGAATGTACAATGGAACAGCCATTTTGTAAAACACTTTGGTGGTTTCTCAGAATGCTCAACATAGAGTTACCATATGACCTAGCAATTCCACTCCTAAATATCTGCATGTACCTAAGAAAAATGAAAACATAAGTCCACACAAAGATTTATATACAAATGTTCACAGCAGCATATTCATAGTAGCCAAAAACAATGCAGATCTCCAACATCTGACAAATGTATAAATAAACTGTGTTACATACATACAATGGAATATTTGGCAATAATAGAGGATACAACATTTATGAATCTCAACCATGAATTATATTATTCTGTTTATATGAAAGATCTGGAATAGGGAGCTTGGGGCTAGGGTAAGGGAGGAAGGAAGGGGTTTGAAACATGACTGCTAAAGGGTACAAGATTTCTTTTTTGGGGTGAAAATGTTCAAAATGAACATTATGGTGATGGTTGTACAACACTGTAAAATACTAAAAACCACTGAATAGTACGCTTTAAACATGAATTTTATGGAATGTGAATGATATCTCACTAAAACTGTTAAAAATATACATATTTCTCCTCCTTGCCTCTGAGATTCTGAATGGAGGAACTAGTCTTATATTCCTGAAAATCTAACCCAGTGCCTGATAAAATATTTGGCCTCAATAGATACACATTAAATGAGTAACCAAATATGTACTAGGTACAGGTAACATAAAATAAAAAGACAGAGTCCTGCTATCAAGGAGCTTAACATCGTTCACTGAAGAGATAAACCTATGGGAAAGGAAATAATACAAAACATAACACTTTATAATATTTAAAAATAAATCCATCATGTAGAGTACTGGTATATATAAATTAAAGTTCCATATTAACATCAAAGATACACCTTTGTTACCAGAAAATCTATATAAAGGAAAAATTATGGAGATTTAGGATAAATGTTATTGCTTTCTGGGGAGCATTTTCTCTTGATTGAAAAGGATTTATGAAATTTGGACCAAAGGCACCTGCAAAAGATCCTAACAGAAATTTTTCAAAGAATAAGGGACACTTCTTCCAATACTACTACTAATATATTAATAATAGGACAGTGGTGTTGCAGGCTGAGGAAGAAATGCCTGTGTTTGTAGTAGAACTTAGGCTTTTGTAATAATTTATGGTCTACACAGTACTTAACAGGGGCTAAGAATGTGGGCTTATATTACACTTCCTGGTTCTAAACTCTACTTCTGCCACTTACTAGCTGTGTGACCATGGACAATTTGTTTATGTCTTTGTTGTTTTCATTTCATCATCTGTAAATAAGGAATTGTAATAACTTCCTCATTGGGATTTTTGAGGATGAATTGAGTTTATGTATAAAGTACTTAACATAGTGCTTTACAGTAACAGGAAATATTATTACAGTAATCTTATTGGAGTAATCAATACAATAACTCTACGAGGCAGGTGCGGTACAGAGAGTATAACTGAGTTAGTCCCAGGTTTCTTCATTCTTATTTAGATTTCTTGAAAAAAAAACAACAGACCTTCTAAATTTGTTTGCAGATTAATTTTGCAGGAATTCCATCTTGTTAAACTGTAGAGTATCCATGTCATCTTATTCCAACTTTATTTAAAAAATGGCCTTAATAAAAGTAAGTAAAGGATTTTTCAGAAAGCAAGATATATGTATACCAAGAAATTAGATAACCTAGATGAAATGGACAAATTCCTAGAAACACAAACTACCTAAACTGACTCAAGAAAAAACAGAATGTCAACAGGCCAATAACAAGTAAAGAGATTGAATCAGTAATCAAAAAACTCCCAAAAAAGAAATGTGCAGGGCCAGATGGCTTCACTGGTGAATTTTACCAAACATTCCAAAAATTAATACTAATCTTGCTCAAACTCTTCCAAAAATTTGATGAGGAGGGAACACTCCCTAATTTATTCTATGAGGCCAGCATCATCCTAACACCAAAGCCAGATAAAAAGAAGACAAGATCAATATTCTTATGAATACAGATGCAAAATTCCTGAACAAAATACTAGCAAACCGAATCCAACAGTACATTAAAAGAAGTATCATAATCATAGTGCTGTTTAGCCCAGGTGGTTTAACATAAGAAAATCAAGTGCTATAATGTACCCTATTAATAGAACAAAGGTAAAAATTTAAATGATCAGCTCAATTGACATGGAAAAGACATTTGACAAAATCCAACAATCCCTTCTTGATAAAAGCACTCATAAAACTAGGAATAGTAGGAAACTTCCTCAGCATGATAAAAAGCATATACAAAAAACTCTCAGCTAACTTCATACTCAATGGTGAAAGACTGAAAGCTTTCCCTCTAAGATCAGTTACAAAATAAGGATGCCCAATATCTCCACTGTTATTCAATATTGGACTAGAAGTTCTGGCCAATCTTACAGGAGAGCAGAGGGGAGGGGAGGGAAGGAAAGGAAGGAAATTAAGGCATCCATACTGGAAAGGAAGATAGAAAACTCTCTGTTTTTGTAGATGATATGATGCTAAATATAGGAAATCCTAAAAAACCCACAACAAAGCTACTAGAGCTAATAAATTAATTCAGCAACAAGGGAGGACACGAGATCAACAAGCAAAAATCCACTGTTTCCATACACTGGAAATGAACAATTTGAAGATAAAATCAAGAAAAAAATTCCCACTTACAATAGCAACTAAAAAAACCAAATATCTAGGAATAAATTTAACCAAGGATGTGCAAGACTCCTACACAGAAACCAAGCAAAACATTGCTGAAAGAAATTAAACACAACCTAAATAAATGGAATGACATTCCATGTTCATGGATTGGAAGCCTAAATAGGTTATGTCAATTCCACTCAAAGCGATTTAAAGATTCAACAGAAATGAAACCAAAATTCCAACATTCTTCTTTGCAGAAATGGAAAAACGAATCATCAAATTCACATGGAAGGGTAAGGTCCCTGTCTAGCCAAAACCATCTTGAAAATGAAAAATGAAGTGGGATGACTTCTCAAGTTTAAAACTAATTACAGAGTTACAGTAATCAAAACAGCATGTTACTGGCACAAGAACAGACATACAGACCAACGGAATCAAACTGAGAGTTCAGAAATAAATATTCATATCTATAACCAATTAATATTTTGACAAAGGTGCTAATTCCATTCAATGGGGAAAGAATGGTCTCTTCAACAAATGGTGCTGGGAAAACTGGATATCCATATGCAAAAGAATGAAGGTGGACCCCTACATCTCACACCATATACAAAAATTAACTTAAAATGGATAAAAGACCTAAATATAAGAACCAGAACTCTAAAACTTCTAGAAGAAAACATAGGGAAGCATCTTCAGGACCTTGTGTTAGGCAATGGTTTCTTAAACTTTACACCAAAAGTATGAGCAACATAAGAAAAAACAGATCACTGTGACTTCATCAAAATTAAAAACTTCTGTGTAACCAAAGACTCCATCATGAAAGTATAAATACAAAATATAGAATGGGAGAAAATATTTGGAAACCATAAATCTGATAAGGGTTCCTATACAATACATATAAAGAAACCCAACAACTCAACAACAAAAAGACTAACAGTCCAATTTAAAAATGGGCAAAAGGTTGGGGTAGACATTTCTCCAAAGATATACAAATGGATAATAAGCACATGAAATGATACTCAACATCACTAGCCATTAGGGAAATGCAAATCAAAACCATAAAGTCATATCATTTCACATCCACTATAATGACTACCATTAAAAAAATAATAAAGTGTTGGAAAGTATGTGGTGGAATAGTAACTCTCAGTCATTGTTGGAAGTAATGTAAAATAGTGCAGCCACTGTGGAAATAGTTTAGTGGTTCCTCAGAAAGTTAAGTACAGAATCACCATAAGACCCAGCAATCCCATGTCTGGGCTTAAATTCAAAAGAATTGAAAGCAGGGACTCGAACAGATATTTGCACACTGATGTTCACAGCAGAATTACACACAAATGTACAAAGAGGGAAACAATCCAAGAGTATACAACAGATGAATGGAGAAACAAAATGTGGTAGTATTCAGCTGTAAAAAGCAATGAAATTGTTAATGTGGTACAATCCAGATGAACCTTAAAGACATCATGTTGAGTAAATTAGACCATACATGAAAGGACAAATATTGTATGATCTTACTTATATGAAATAATCATAACATACAAATTCATAGTCAGAAATCAGAATACTGGTTACTAAGGGCCAGAGTGGGGTGGGGAATGGAGAGTTAACACTCAGTACAGAGTTTCTTTCTGGGGTGATGGAAAAGTTTTGGTAACAGATGGTGGTGATGGTAACACAACATCATGAATGTACCGAGCATCACTGAATTGTATATTTGAACGTGATTAAAAAGGGAAATTTTAGATTGTATATGTTACCAGAAAAAAAAACTTTAAAACATCATAGAACTATACAACATAAAGAGTGAACCCTAATGTAAACTGTGGACTATAGTTAACAGTATAATTATATTAATAACATTTCATCAGTAGCAACAAAGCTCTCAATACTACGTGTTACTAATAGAGAAAATTGTGTGTGGGAGGGAGGAGTACACAGGAACTCTGTAATTTCTGCATGATTTTTCTGTAAATCTTCAACTTTTCTAATAAAAAAATAAGAAAGATATAAGATTACTACTCATATCAAAAGTCATTTAGCAATATATTCCACACCAGCTATATTAGCATGAGAATCTTAATTTATAGATTTTACTTTGGTTCCACCTAATAACCATTATTGATCATGACCCTAAATTATCATTAAAGATTCATTTAAGTATAAAATACAAATCAGAAATATTTTCATAAAAAATTAAAGGATGTTTAAGGAATGAAACTCCAGTTGTCTTCGAGATATGCAGATATCCAGAGGTTAACCATACTCAAATTGCATCAGAGAAACAACAAATCTAATAGAATGTACCTGACTTTATCAGGTGCAAATTTTGTATATCTGGTGCTTTCTCAAGTCTCCAACATGTTCTAAAATTTTACATTCTCCTGGCAGTCAGTATCTAAAATATACCCATATGTAAATGAAAGTAAAATTAATAAAATTATATTATTAAAGCATATCTACTAGTTATCCCACTGTTTTATTTTATTCCTATCAAAGATAACAAATAGTACTATTTTCATATCAGCTTTAATTTAAATCAATAAATAGTTTTAAACAATAAATTTCAGATTTATTTGCATTATTTAATGTCCCAAATCAGAAAATAAAATTTGTGAGTGATATTAAATGCAAACAATACAGTAGTTGATCCTATAACACAAACCAAAGATTTAATTTTAAAGTTAAGCACTGCTGAGCTTAATATATACATATATATGGCATTTTTTGCTATGGATAACGTTGTGAGAACTTTTTTCTTTTTTAAAATGGAAGACAACCAAATACAGAAAACGGAATTCAGTTCTGGACTGAACATACACAGATTTACACTGGATGATGTCAACAGTGTAGTTTTGGCAGGAGTATATACCAATAAAGGTGAGAATGAGAACTAATTAGCCTTTATATATGATATAAATTAGAAGTGCGATCTCAGTACTTTGAGGATAAACAATAGGGCAGTTTTCATTACCATTTTGTGTTAAAAGACTTCAGGCATTTTGAGGACTTTTTATTTTTTTTTCCTTTTTATAACACTAAGTAACTAGATAGTTTAGAAATAGATGGTTGAAATAGTAACAATTTAGGTACTTAAGTCCTTCATGATATTGATGTAATGTAGCAATTATAGACTTTTGTAATTCAGCAAAAAAGGCTTTGTTTTCTTGTTAATCACACTGAAACCATACAATAAGAATATCTCTTTTATTTTCACAGAAAAGGGTTCAAATCACAGAAAAATCTTTGCATTTATGTTTTGACTATTGTTATAAAGTTACCATTGAAATTTATTGTTTTGTAACTAAAAATAAAATGAAGCACTATGGGCAAAAAAGGTTGTATAATGTTAGAATTTTGATTAGCAATCACAGCTGCACCAGAATTAGTTTCTATAGCAACAGGAAGAAATAATAAGTTGAATTGCAATGCAATACAAGATTATTCTTTACAGATTGCAATTCAAAAGGAATTCTTTAAAGAATTTTGTCTTAAAAGACTTATGTTTTATCTATCATAATTCTCTAACAGAAAATACTTAATTATTCTAGTCTATTTTTCCTGAATCCTATTTTAACTCATTCAAATTTAATATGTTCCAAAAAGATCAGAAATGTAATATACCCAAACAAAAAGAATTTTGTCTACTGTTTCACTTGCATTTTAAAATAAAAATGCAAAGTATGATTCCTGCACATTATGCAGATAAAAGTTATTTTCCTAGGTATGATTATAATCTTAAGGAAAAGCCTAAAGGGTGCTATTCTGAATAAACTACGTTGTAGGGATAAAAATTTTAAAATGATAAGCAAATTCTATGCTTATATTGATATGAAATTAAGCCTCCTTTTTATCAAAATACACTCCCATGTCCAAATTATAATTTAGAAACTGCACTACAATGAGTATTCAGAGTGTACATATCCCTTTTTTTAGTAAGACAAAAGACAATCATTAAATTTCAATGCTGCCCATGCTATTTCTAACAGTGAAAAATTTTATTTCACTGCATCCTCTTCAGTTTCAGCTATTTTTGGCAACTAATTAAAAGCATATGCCTGAACCTTTTATGTATTTTGCCCTTATAATGAGGCCTATTAACTGTGGCTTACTCTATCCCTCTGAGTTCCAAAGTATCTTTGGGGTTACCATGGATACCAGAGACAAGCATTCTCTCACCACTGCTTTATGTGTCTCATCAAACACAAGAAAACCGACATGGCATGCATCTAAGTCATGCATTTCTGTTTGTACCACTACTTACGCTTTAAAAAAATGAGATTATGAAAATTTTTTATTTAATGAAAATAACAACCAGCAGGTTATTTTAAAAATCTTAACTGATATCAAAACATTGGGTAGTAAATGAGAGGTAATAAGAAAGATACAAAGATAAAAACAAGCCAATACAACAATCCATCAGTAATTCATAGGGTCCAGAGAAAAACCAAAGTAAGATCTTAGGTAATAAAAACTTCTCATTATATTTAAGACAATAACCCATATAGACATTCATATTACATAGTCCATAAAAGATTTCAGATGAGCTCATTTAGGAGAACATACAGATTTGCTCAGGGTTAAGTGCTAGCTTGTAAAAAAAAAATAATTACAAAATGGAACAGAATGTTGCTGTTTTTCCATTATCAGGCAAAATTATCTTTAAAAATTATTTGGAATATCACAGAAATCAACTTATTCTACCTATACTTTTTTCCTTTTTACTGTATATATTTAATGTTTCTTAATTAAAACCTTTTACCAACTGTGAGACCTTTTTAAAAAATAAGGAATTGAATATCAAACTCACTATCTAAGTAAATATTTTTTAAAAATATTTTTCAGCAATTCCTTTGGTGACTTACATTTTTAAAAACAGTACAAATATGTATGACTTGGTGAGGTGGAATTCCTGGCAGAGACATATTTTACTTTTTAAGACAAATATTAACGTATGTAAATCATAAGTTTCATTCTCTTCACATAACATAATAATCATAATTATTAAAAGTAGCCAGATATGTTCTTTTAATGAATATTTATTCTTTGACTATTAAGAAACATCAATCTAGTAATACAAATTATTCCTTCTACAAGAACTTGTGACTGAAAGCATAATATATATTGAAATAAACAAATATTTCTGTCCTCTGTTGTATGCATATATAATTTAACAAAGAAAATCTCTTGAATTTATAAGCAGCATATGTCATATACAAATTTCTTCTGACAGTTAATTTCACACAGAGGTTCCAAGTCAAACCTCACAGTGCCTTAATTTCTTCATCCATAGAGGGGGAAATTTCTTTTGTAGTTGTTGAAAGATGGTAAAGTTTCAGATAGAAACCATAATAACAGTTAAAGGAAATGAGATTACTCAGTTTAAGTGAGATTTAGCTGAGGGAAAAATAATATGTCAATGAAATTCTTAATAGGACCCACAGGGAATGCTTTTCCTCATCACTAATGAATGCAGCAAAAGAATGGGCAAAAAAATTATACTCAAACTATCCTTGTTGAACTGAGTTGACTAGCAGAGAAAATTTATCAACTTAAATCAGCTCCTCTCATGACTAACACCAGGAACCCAGGTTCTGTTACCAGTGGTTTAGGGAAATTCTGTGGGGGTCTAGACTGAAAAGCCCATTCATCTGACTTCAATATGCCTACTCTGTTTCCACACACACACACACCCAAAATGCAAACCACTTAAAACAATAAAATAATAAGTTATGGTCTACACAATACTTATCAGGGGTTAAGAATGTGGGCTTCGTATTAGGCTTCCTGGTTCTAACTTGACTTCTACCACTCAGTTGATTGACCACAGGAAATTTGCTTATGTCTCTTTTGTCTCTATTTCCTTATCTGCCCTTCGCACAGGCTGTACGGGATTTCCCCAATAAAATATTTTTAAAGACAAACTCAGAAACATAAAGTTTTAAAACATACTAAAAAAATAGGCAACCTAGAGCAATAATGGGCAGAAACAAATAGGATTTAAAATCACCAATAACTTTAGAAAACAGAACTCTTTGACAGAGATTATGAAATAAATATTTTTAAAATGCTTACAGATGGAAAATAGGGTTTTAAATAAGCAAAAAAATTTTAAGATGGCAGAATTGAAAATAAACAAAACTTAAAAAATGAAAATGGAGTACTTAAAATTTAAAAGCAGACCACAGAGGAGGTGGGGCAAGATGGCGGACTGCTGAGCTGTATGTTTTAGTTACTCCTCCAGGAAAGTAGGTAGAAAGCCAGGAACTGCGTGGACTGGACAGCACAGAGCAATCTGACTTTGGGCATACTTCATACAACACTCATGAAAACGTGGAACTCCTGAGATCAGCGAAATCTGTAAGTTTTTGCGGCCAGGGGACCCGCGCCCCTCCCTGCCAGGCTCAGTCCCGTGGGAGGAGGGGCTGTCAGCTCCGGGAAGGAGAAGGGAGAACTGCAGTGGCAGCCCTTATCGGAAACTCATTCTACTGATCCAAACTCCAACCATAGATAGACTGAGACCAGACACCAGAGAATCTGAGAGCAGCCAGCCCAGCAGAGAGGAGACAGGCATAGAAAAAAAACAACACGAAAAACTCCAAAATAAAAGCGGAGGATTTTTGGAGTTCTGGTGAACATAGAAAGGGGAAGGGCAGAGCTCAAGCCCCAGCTCAGGCCCTGAGGCGCATATGCAAATCCCGAAGAAAAGCTGATCTCTCTGCCCTGTGGACCTTTCCTTAATGGCCCTGGTTGCTTTGTCTCTTAGCATTTCAATAACCCATTAGATCTCTGAGGAGGGCCCCTTTTTTTTTTTTAATCCTTTTTTCTTTTTCTAAAACAATTACTCTAAGAAGCCCAATGCAAAAAGCTTCAAAGACTTGCAATTTGGGCAGGTCAAGGCAAGAGCAGAACTAAGAGAGCTCTGAGACAAAAGGCAATAATCCAGTGGCTGAGAAAATTCACTAAACACCACAACTTCCCAAGAAAAGGGGGGTGTCCGCTCACAGCCATCATCCTGGTGGACAGGAAACACTCCTGCCCATCGCTAGCCCCATAGCCCAGAGCTGCCCCAGACAACCCAGTGTGACGGAAGTGCTTCAAACAACAGGCACACACCACAAAACTGGCCGTGGACATTAGCCTTCCCTGCAACCTCAGCTGATTGTCCCAGAGTTGGGAAGGTGGAGCAGTGTGAATTAACAAAGCCCCATTCAGCCATCATTTCAGCAGACTGGCAGCCTCCCTACACAGCCCAGCAGCCCAGAACTGCCCTGGGGGGACGGCACTCACCTGTGACATAGCACAGTCATCCCTCAACAGAGGACCCGGGGTGCACAGCCTGGAAGAGGGGCCCACTTGCAAGTCTCAGGAGCCATACGCCAATACCAAGGACTTGTGGGTCAGTGGCAGAGACAAACTGTGGCAGGACTGAACTGAAGGATTAGACTATTGCAGCTGCTTTAAAACTCTAGGATCACCAGGGAGATTTGATTATTAGGGCCACCCCCCCCGACTGCCCAGAAACACGCCCCATATACAGGGCAGGCAACACCAACTACACACGCAAGCTTGGTACACCAATTGGACCCCACAAGACTCACTCCCCCACTCACCAAAAAGGCTAAGCAGGGAAGAACTGGCTTGTGGAGAACAGGTGGCTCGTGGACGCCACCTGCTGGTTAGTTAGAGAAAGTGTATTCCACGAAGCTGTAGATCTGATTAAGTAGAGATAAGGACTTCAATTGGTCTACAAATCCTAAAAGAACCCTATCAAGTTCAGCAAATGCCAAGAGGCCAAAAACAACAGAAAATTATACAGCATATGAAAAAACCAGACGATATGGATAACCCAAGCCCAAGCACCCAAATCAAAAGATCAGAAGAGACACAGCACCTAGAGCAGCTACTCAAAGAACTAAAGATGAACAATGAGACCATAGTATGGGATACAAAGGAAATCAAGAAGACCCTAGAAGAGCATAAAGAAGACAATACAAGACTAAATAAAAAAATGGATGATCTTATGGAAATTAAAGAAACTGTTGACCAAATTAAAAAGATTCTGGACACTCATAGTACAAGACTAGAGGAAGTTGAACAAAGAATCAGTGACCTGGAAGATGACAGAATGGAAAATGAAAGCATAAAAGAAAGAATGGGGAAAAAAATTGAAAAAATCAAAATGGACCTCAGGGATATGATAGATAATATGAAACATCTGAATATAAGACTCATTGGTGTCCCAGAAGGGGAAGAAAAGGGTAAAGGTCTAGGAAGAGTATTCAAAGAAATTCTTGGGGAAAACTTCCCAAATCTTCTAAACAACATAAATACACAAATCATAAATGCTCAGCGAACCCCAAATAGAATAAATCCAAATAAACCCACTCCGAGACATATACTGATCACACTGTCAAACACAGAAGAGAAGGAGCAAGTTCTGAAAGCAGCAAGAGAAAAGCAATTCACCACATACAAAGGAAACAGCATAAGACTAAGTAGTGACTACTCAGCAGCCACCATGGAGGTGAGAAGGCACTGGCACGATATATTCAAAATTCTGAGTGAGAAAAATTTCCAGCCAAGAATACTTTATCCAGCAAAGCTCTCCTTCAAATTTGAGGGAGAGCTTAAATTTTTCACAGACAAACAAATGCTGAGAGAATTTGCTAACAAGAAACCTGCCCTACTGGAGATACTAAAGGGAGCCCTACAGACAGAGAAACAAAGAAAGGACAGAGAGACTTGGAGAAAGGTTCAGTACTAAAGAGATTCGGTATGGGTACAATAAAGGATATTAATAGAGGGGAAAAATACGACAAACATAAACCAAAGGATAAGATGGCTGATTCAAGAAATGCCTTCACGGTTATAACGTTGAATGTAAATGGATTAAACTCCCCAAATAAAAGATATAGATTCACAGAATGGATCAAAAAAAATGAACCAGCAATATGTTGCATACAAGAGACTCATCTTAGACACAGGGACACAAAGAAACTGAAAGTGAAAGGATGGAAAAAAATATTTCATGCAAGCTACAGCCAAAAGAAAGCAGGTGTAGCAATATTAATCTCAGATACAATAGACTTCAAATGCAGGGATGTTTTGAGAGACAAAGAAGGCCACTACATACTAATAAAAGGGGCAATTCAGCAAGAAGAAATAACAATCGTAAATGTCTATGCACCCAATCAAGGTGCCACAAAATACATGAGAGAAACACTGGCGAAACTAAAGGAAGCAATTGATGTTTCCACAATAATTGTGGGAGACTTCAACACATCACTCTCTCCTATAGATAGATCAACCAGACAGAAGACCAATAACGAAATTGAAAACCTAAACAATCTGATAAATGAATTAGATTTAACAGACAGATACAGGACATTACATCCCAAATCACCAGGATACACATACTTTTCTAGTGCTCACGGAACTTTCTCCAGAATAGATCATAAGCTGGGACATAAAACAAGCCTCAATAAATTTAAAAAGATTGAAATTATTCAAAGCACATTCTCTGACCACAATGGAATACAATTAGAAGTCAATAACCATCAGAGACTTAGAAAATTCACAAATACCTGGAGGTTAAACAACACACTCCTAAACAATCAGTGGGTTAAAGAAGAAATAGCAAGAGAAATTGCTAAATATATAGAGACGAATGAAAATGAGAACACAACATACCAAAACCTATGGGATGCAGCAAAAGCAGTGCTAAGGGGGAAATTTATAGCACTAAACGCATATATTAAAAAGGAAGAAAGAGCCAAAATCAAAGAACTAATGGATCAACTGAAGAAGCTAGAAAATGAACAGCAAACCAATCCTAAACCAAGTAGAAGAAAAGAAATAACAAGGATTAAAGCAGAAATAAATGACATAGAGAACAAAAAAACAATAGAGAGGATAAATATCACCAAAAGTTGGTTCTTTGAGAAGATCAACAAGATTGACAAGCCCCTAGCTAGACTGACAAAATCAAAAAGAGAGAAGACCCATATAAACAAAATAATGAATGAAAAAGGTGACATAGCTGCAGATCCTGAAGAAATTAAAAAAATTATAAGAGGATATTATGAACAACTGTATGGCAACAAACTGGATAATGTAGAAGAAATGGACAATTTCCTGGAAACATATGAACAACCTAGACTGACCAGAGAAGAAATAGAAGACCTCAACCAACCCATCACAAGCAAAGCGATCCAATCAGTCATTAAAAATCTTCCCACAAATAAATGCCCAGGGCCAGATGGCTTCACAGGGGAATTCTACCAAACTTTCCAGAAAGAACTGACACCAATCTTACTCAAACTCTTTCAAAACATTGAAGAAAATGGAACACAACCTAACTCATTTTATGAAGCTAACATCAATCTAATACCAAAACCAGGCAAAGATGCTACAAAAAAGGAAAACTACCGGCCAATCTCCCTAATGAATATAGATGCAACAATCCTCAACAAAATACTTGCAAATCGAATCCAAAGACACATTAAAAAGATCATACACCATGACCAAGTGAGGTTCATTCCAGGCATGCAAGGATGGTTCAACATAAGAAAATCAATCAATGTATTACAACACATTAACAAGTCAAAAGGGAAAAATCAATTGATCATCTCAATAGATGCTGAAAAAGCATTTGACAAAATCCAACATCCCTTTTTGATAAAAACACTTCAAAAGGTAGGAATTGAAGGAAACTTCCTCAACATGATAAAGAGCATATATGAAAACCCCACAGCCAGCATAGTACTCAATGGTGAGAGACTGAAAGCCTTCCCTCTAAGATCAGGAACAAGACAAGGATGCCCGCTGTCACCACTGTTATTCAACATTGTGCTGGAAGTGCTAGCCAGGGCAATCCGGCAAGACAAAGAAATAAAAGGCATCCAAATTGGAAAAGAAGAAGTAAAACTGTCATTGTTTGCAGATGATATGATCTTATATCTAGAAAATCCTGAGAAATTGATGATACAGCTACTAGAGCAAATAAACAAATTTAGCAAAGTAGCGGGATACAAGATTAATGCACATAAGTCAGTAATGTTTCTATATGCTAGAAATGAACAAACTGAAGAGACACTCAAGAAAAAGATACCATTTTCAATAGCAACTAAAAAAATCAAGTACCTAGGAATCAACTTAACCAAAGATGTAGAAGACCTATACAAAGAAAACTACATAACTCTACTAAAAGAAATAGAAGGGGACCTTAAAAGATGGAAAAATATTCCATGTTCATGGATAGGAAGGCTAAATGTCATTAAGATGTCAATTCTACCCAAACTCATCTACAGATTCAATGCAATCCCAATCAAAATTCCAACAACCTACTTTGCAGACTTGGAAAAGCTAGTTATCAAATTTATTTGGAAAGGGAAGATGCCTCGAATTACTAAAGACACTCTAAAAAAGAAAAACGAAGTGGGAGGACTTACACTCCCTGACTTTGAAGCTTATTATAAAGCCACAGTTGCCAAAACAGCATGGGACTGGCACAAAGATAGACATATAGATCAATGGAATTTAATTGAGAATTCAGAGATAGACCCTCAGATCTATGGCCGACTGATCTTTGATAAGGCCCCCAAAGTCACTGAACTGAGCCATAATGGTCTTTTCAACAAATGGGGCTGGGAGAGTTGGATATCCATATCCAAAAGAATGAAAGAGGACCCCTACCTCACCCCCTACACAAAAATTAACTCAAAATGGACCAAAGATCTCAATATAAAAGAAAGTACCATAAAACTCCTAGAAGATAATGTAGGAAAACATCTTCAAGACCTTGTATTAGGCGGCCACTTCCTAGACTTTACACCCAAAGCACAAGCAACAAAAGAGAAAATAGATAAATGGGAACTCCTCAAGCTTAGAAGTTTCTGCACCTCAAAGGAATTTCTCAAAAAGGTAAAGAGGCAGCCAACTCAATGGGAAAAAATTTTTGGAAACCATGTATCTGACAAAAGACTGATATCTTGCATATATAAAGAAATCCTACAACTCAATGACAGTAGTACAGACAGCCCAATTATAAAATGGGCAAAAGATATGAAAAGACAGTTCTCTGAAGAGGAAATACAAATGGCCAAGAAACACATGAAAAAATGTTCAGCTTCACTAGCTATTAGAGAGATGCAAATTAAGACCACAATGAGATACCATCTAACACCGGTTAGAATGGCTGCCATTAAACAAACAGGAAACTACAAATGCTGGAGGGGATGTGGAGAAATTGGAACTCTTATTCATTGTTGGTGGGACTGTATAATGGTTCAGCCACTCTGGAAGTCAGTCTGGCAGTTCTTTAGAAAACTAGATATAGAGTTACCATTCGATCCAGCGATTGCACTTCTCGGTATATACCCGGAAGATGGGAAAGCAGTGACACGAACAGATATCTGCACGCCAATGTTCATAGCAGCATTATTCACAATTGCCAAGAGATGGAAACAACCCAAATGTCCTTCAACAGATGAGTGGATAAATAAAATGTGGTATATACACACGATGGAATACTACGCGGCAGTAAGAAGGAACGATCTCGTGAAACATATGACAACATGGATGAACCTTGAAGACATAATGCTGAGCGAAATAAGCCAGGCACAAAAAGAGAAATATTATATGCTACCACTAATGTGAACTTTGAAAAATGTAAAACAAATGGTTTATAATGTAGAATGTAGGGGAAGTAGCAATAGAGAGCAATTAAGGAAGGGGGAACAATAATCCAAGAAGAACAGATAAGCTATTTAACGTTCTGGGGATGCCCAGGAATGACTATGGTCTGTTAATTTCTGATGGATATAGTAGGAACAAGTTCACAGAAATGTTGCTGTATTAGGTAACTTTCTTGGGGTAAAGTAGGAACATGTTGGAAGTTAAGCAGTTATCTTAGGTTAGTTGTCTTTTTCTTACTCCCTTGTTATGGTCTCTTTGAAATGTTCTTTTATTGTATGTTTGTTTTCTTTTTAACTTTTTTTCATACAGTTGATTTAAAAAAGAAGGGAAAGTTAAAAAAAAAAAAAAAGGAAAACAAGGAAAAAAAAAAAGATGTAGTGCCCCCTTGAGGAGCCTGTGGAGAATGCAGGGGTATTGGCCTACCCCACCTTGATGGTTGCTAACATGACCACAGACATAGGGGACTGGTGGTTTGATGGGTTGAGCCCTGTACCATAAGTTTTACCCTTGGGAAGATGGTTGCTGCAAAGGAGAGGCTAGGCCTCTCTATGGTTGTGCCTAAGAGCCTCCTCCCGAATGCCTCTTTGTTGCTCAGATGTGGCTCTCTCTCTCTGGCTAAGCCAACTTGAAAGGTGAAATCACTGCCCTCCCCCTTATGTGGGATCAGACACCCAGGGGAGTGAATCTCCCTGGCAACGTGGAATACGACTCCCGGGGAGGAATGTAGACCCGGCATCGTGGGACAGAGAACATCTTCTTGACCAAAAGGGGGATGTGAAAGGAAATGAAATAAGCTTCAGTGGCAGAGAGATTCCAAAAGGAGCCGAGAGGTCACTCTGGTGGGCACTCTTATGCACACTTTAGACAACCCTTTTTAGGTTCCAAAGAATTGGGGTAGCTGGTGGTGGATACCTGAATCTATCAAACGACAACCCAGAACCCATGAATCTCGAAGACAGTTGTATAAAAATGTAGCTTATGAGGGGTGACAATGGGATTGGGAAAGCCATAAGGACCACACTCCACTTTGTCTAGTTTATGGATGGATGAGTAGAAAAATAGGGGAAGGAAACAAACAGACAAAGGTACTCAGTGTTCTTTTTTACTTCAATTGCTCTTTTTCACTCTAATTATTATTCTTGTTATTTTTGTGTGTGTGCTAATGAAGGTGTCAGGGATTGATTTAGGTGATGAATGTACAACTATGTAATGGTACTGTAAACAATCGAAAGTACGAAGAAAAAAAAAAAAAAAGCAGACCATAGTTTAACAACAGTTAGGAAATGATGAACAGACAATTCATAAAACAGAAAAGAAAAGAAAAAAGAAAGTAACAAAGAAGACAGTATTGGAAACTGAAAAAATGAAAAACACAAAAGGGAAGTTAAGAGACATGAAGGCTAAAATGAAATGATCCAATAGAAATGTATTAGAAGTTCCAGAAGAAGAGGACAGAGGCAATATGTGAACAACTGACGATTGAAATTTTTCTAGAATTAAGTTTTTATCTTAAAAATCCCAATGAGAATGAAGCAGGACAAATAAAAATAAAACTCTATCTACAAATTGTTTTGAAATTGCAAAACACTGAAAATAAAGGAAATCTTAAAAGAAACCAGAGAAAGAAACTGTTGAACTGGAACCCAGTAGCCTTAATTTTTGAAGATGATTATATAACTACACAGCGTACACGGTATGACTGCGCAATTGTGAAAACCTTGTGGCTTATACTCTCATTATATAGTGTATGGACAAATGAGTAGAAAAATGGGAACAAAAATTAAATGAATAAGAGACAGGACGGTAGCATGGGATGTTTTGGGTGTTCTTCTTTACTTGTATTTTTATTCTTGTTTTTATTTTTTTACTTTTATTTTATTTTATTTTTGGAGTAATGAAAATGTTCAAAAATTGATTTTGGTGATGAATGAACAACTAAATGATGGTACTATGAACAACTGATTGCACACTGTAGATGCATGTAGGGTATGTGAATATATCTCAATAAAACTGAATTTAAGAAAAAAAATAGGGACCAGAGAGAAAAGAAATTGCCAAACAAACACAAACTAAATTTCTAACAGAACCTCACTGAAGGAACTATTAAAGAATGTACCTCAAATCTGGGTTAAGATTATCCAGGATGTCTTTAAACTGTTCTAGGAACTTTTCTGTAAAGACTGAAATCATATCAAAATTATACATTTTTAAAAAGGTACCTCAGTCAGGACTTAGGGTCAACCATTATAGTGGGATAAGATGCTCGAGGGAACTGATCTTCCACAGAATACTTTCACAATTACCAAATACTGGAAAAGCCATTTTCCTCAAAACTCTGGAAAACAGTTAAAGGGTTTCAGTAATTGGATAAATGCTGAACCAATAAAATGCATTTTTAAAAATGGTAGTAGAAACTTGTGCACCCTTGCAGCCCTTCCCTACCTTACCAGCAAGGTGTATAGCCAGCCTGTGCTCCATTGTGGGTCTCAGGGCCTGTACTGGAGGGAGCAGAGTAACCCCTATGTACATGCTTGGGTGCCTGTATGTTGGTGCCAATCTGTAAGGTGACAGTCTGAAAGCTTAACTGGAAAATTCATCTTTGGCAAGCCCTTCTAGAATGCAATGCAGGCTGAAGTAGTTTACAGACACATAAAGCAATGTAATAAACAATTAAGACCAAGTGATCTGCGTCAAAGGATTGTCTGATTTACAAGATATCACACTTGGAGGTGGGTGGGTAGGTGGGGTGGAATCTATTTCATGAGTAGAGGGGGCAGTCTTGGAAATGGGATAATTCCTAAGTCCATGAGAGAGCATTAGAGAAGCACAGCACAAGACACAGATTCAGAAAACACTAAGAGGACCCATCACTTCACTTTTGCCTTGGGCTGATCTTTGTTACAGAAGGGCTGAACTCTGAAGGAGAGTACTCACAAAGAAGAGCCAATTTGCAAAGAATGTGAAAGGTATTTTCTGCATTTGTTTGTTTTTCTTAGCTGCTGCCAGTCAAGAAACCTTTATCAGGTCACTATATGGACACAAACATAAGGAACAGACAGCTCAGGCACTAAATCCCAGAGTTAACACTTTAAAATATTAAAATGTACAGTGTGCAACAAAAGATTACAAGACAAACAAAGAAAAAAGAAATGATGCCCATCCAAAGGAACAAGATAGAAATCCAGAAACCATCAACAAAGAAAACCAGACTTTGGATATACTAAAGATGTTCAAAAAATGGTCTTCAATATGCTCAAGGAGACAAAGGAAAACACAAAAAAGAAGAACTAAAGAATATCAAGAAACAATAAAGGAACAGTATGAGAATTTCGATAAAATGATAGAAATTTTAAAAAGAGAAATAAACAGAACTGGTGGAGCTGAAGACCGGAATAAATGAAATGATAAATTCCTTAGAAGTTTCAACAGCAGATTGGATTTGGTAGAAGAAAGAATCAGTGATCTTGAAGATAAGACAATTGAAATGACTCAGGCTGAGGAGCAGTAAGAAAAAAAAGAAGACAGAACCTAAGAAACCTGTGGGATACCATCAAGGAAGGATAGCAATATAAGCACTATGGGAACCCAAGAAGGAGAAGAAAGAGATAAAGGGGCAGAAGGAATACAAAAGGAAATAATGTCAGAAAACTTCACATATTTAAGGAAAGACATAAACTATACACATTGAAGAAGCCCAACAAACAACAAACAGAATAAACTAGAAGAGAACCATGCCCAGAAACACAGTAATCAAAATGTCAAAATCTAAGGAAAAAGAGCTCTGAAAGCTACAAAAGTAAAGCAATATATTATGTAAAAGAGATTTCCAAGAAGTGGTATCACAAGAAATGGTAAAAGGAGGCATTTATGGAAGAAATATTTAAAGTTCTGAAAGAAGACAAATGCCACACAAGAATTTTATATAAGGCATGACTATCTTTCAAAAATGAGGAAGATACTAAGATTTCAGATAAACAAAAGCACAGGGATTTCCCAGATAAACAAAAGCACAGGGAGTTCATCACCAACAGATCTGCCCTATAAGCAATGTTAAAATGAGTTCTTCAGACTAAAACAAAAGGACACTAGAGAGTATATCGAAGTGGCAGAAAGAAATAAAGATCTCTGATAAAGGTAACCATGTAGGTAATTATAAATTACAGTACTATTACATTGTAATTTTTGGTACGTGACTCCAATTTTTACTTCTTACGAGTTCTAAATGGCAAATGCATAAAAAGAAATGATGAATCTATGGCTTTGGACATAAGATGTACAAAGATATAATTTGTAACAAGTACAACAAAAAGGTAAGGGGGCAGAGGAGTTTAGGAACTTTGTATGTGTAGGCTACTGAAGTTAAGTTGGTATAAAATCCAATGTGATTATTATAGATTTAGGAGGATAATTTCAAGCTCTATGTGAATCACAAAGAAAATACATGAAAAATATAAACAGAATGAATGAGAAGGGAGTCAAAATGGTACATTTCAAAAAATCAAATAAATTTGAAAGTAGGCATTAGCAGAAGAATTGACAGACAAAATAGGTATGAGACTTAAAAACACCAAACATAAAAATGGCATAAGAAAATGCTGCATTATCAGTAGTAAATGTAAATAACTTAAGCACTTCAGTCAAAAGGCAGAGACTGGTAAAACAGATAAAAAAGCTGATGCAACTATAAGCTGTTTACAGGACATTCAACTTAAATTTAAATACAAAAGAAGAAAGTGAAAAAATTGAAAAAAAAAATACTCCACGCAAACAGAAATATTAAGAGTTGGAATAGATATACTAATAGCAGATATAATACACTTTAACTCAAAAACTACTACAAGTAGCAGATATAATAAATACACTTTAACTCAAAAACTACTACAAGGGACAAGTACGTCTCAATACTGAAAGAGGTCAATCCAACAACAAGCCATAACAATTACAAATATATATGCACCTAAGGAAGAGCCCCAAAATATATGAAATAAATCCTGGCAGACTTGAAGAGAGAAACACACAGTTCTACATTAACAGTGGATGAATTCAATACACCACTTTCAATAATGTATAGAACATGTAGACAGAAGATCAATAAGGTAACAGAAGACTTGAGTATACTCTAAACCAACCAAACCAAAGAGAAATACATAGAACATTTCACCCAACAGTATGTGGGTCATTGTCCAGGACAGACCATAACTTAGATCACAAAATAAGTCTCAATAAATTAAAATATATTGAAATCAAAATGTACAATCTCTAACTACAATGTAATGAAGCTAGAAATTGAAAACAGAGGGAGAAAAGGAAAATTCACAAATACATGAAAATTAAACAATGCACTCTTAAACTACCAAAGGGTCAACAAAGAAATGAAAAGAAATGAGAAAATATTTTGAGATAAGTGAAAATTGAAAACGGGAGGAAATAAAAAAAAAAAAAAAAAAAAAACTAAACTCAAAGGGAGAAAATGGAAAGAAATAAGAAAAATTTAAATGGAGATAAGTGAAATAGAAAACTTAAAAAACAATAGAGAGAGGCAATGCTGGAGAAAGATGGTGGCATAGAGAGGAGTGGAAGCTAGTTAGTCCCCCTGGAAAAACTAACAAATAACCAGGAACAACTAATAAATAATCTGGAATAACTGCTGGGAGACAAACGTGACTGTCCACACATCGTACACCAACCTGGACTGGGAGGAATGCCCTAATTCTGTGAGTAAAAACTGCAGACCTGTGCTGAGAGCCCCCTCCTCCCACGACAGCCCAAACTGCAAAGCCTCACTGTGATACAGAGGAGCACTCTCTGAACAAGCAAATATACCTCAGCCCAGCTCCAACTGGGGTTTTAACTAATAAATGTTGACTGCTCAATACAAGCTATGAATCCCCAACAAGCAGACAGAGGCCTTTGGTGATGACTGGCCTTGGAGAACTGGAGAACATCTCTGGGAGCAGGGGGGAGCCCAGAGGACCAGGTGCTACCTCTGACTGATGGGTAAAACTGAGGGTGGCCACAGACTGGCCCTGAAGGGGAGCTTTCAGTGCCTTTTTTGGCTCAGTGGAGAAAGCCTCAGCCATTTTCAGTTCCCAGTGCTCTGACTCAGAGAAGAATGGAGACAGCAGAGTCAGAGAGACTATTCAAATGCAAATGATATCTCCCTAGGGGGTGTATCTTCCCTAAGAGGAAAGAGGTGGTGCCAAGCTTTACTACCAGCCTTCCATTCAGAAACAGACCCCAGAGACTGGGGGAAAACAGCCATGGGCCAAACCTCCTTATACCAGTCTGGAGTGATAGGCTGACAGGCGCCACCTGCTGGGCAGAAAAGCACAGTGACTTGAGGCTTCACAGGGTGGGACAACCTTCTAAGACACACCCTCAGGGAAATCTGATACTATTGCCTACTTCTGAGACCTGAGCCCTTTCTGGTCTGGGAAAACCCGATTGCAGTAACCAAGGAAACCAGATGCCTAGACAACAGAAAACTACAACCTACATTAAGAAAAATAAAGATATGGCCGAGTCAAAGGAACAAACTTACACTTCAACCGAGATATAGGAATTGAAACAACTAATGCTAAGACAATTCAAAAAGTTTAGGGAAGATGTGGTAAAAGAGATGAAGCATATAAAGAAAACCTTGGGCATACATGAGGTAGAAATCGAAAGTTCAAAAAAAAAAACTGGCAATCTATGGAAATGAAAGGCACAACACAAGAGATGAAAGTCACAATGGAGACACAACAGGAGATCTCAAGAGACAGAAGAAAACACTCAGGAACTGGAGAACAAGATATCTGAAATCCTACACACAAAAGAACACATAGAGAAAAGAATGAAAAAATATGGGAAATGTCTCACGGAATTGAGTGACAACATGAAATACAGAAATGTATGTGTCATGGGTGTCTCAGAAGGAGAAGAGAAGGGAAAAGGGGCAGAAGCAATAAGAGAGGAAATAATCAACGAAAATTTCCCATCTCTTGTGAAAGATGTAAAATTACAGATCCAAGAAGCACAGCATACCCCAAACAGAATAGATCTGAACAGGCCTACACCAAGACACTTAATAAACAGATTGTCAAATGTCAAAGATAAAGAGAGAATCCTGAAAGCATCAAGAGAAAAGCGATCCATCACATACAAAGGAAGCTTGATAAGCCTATGTGCGGATTTCTCAATAGAAACAATGGAGGCAAGAAGGAAGTGGTGTGATACATTTAAGACACTCAAAAAGAAAAACCACCAACCAAGAATCCTATATCTGGCAAAACTGTCCTTCAAATATGAGGGCGAGTTTAAGATATTCTCTGACAAACAGACAATGACAGAGTTTGTGAACAAGATACCTGCTCTACAGGAAACACTAAAGGAAAAGACAGGAGTGAGAGGTATGGAACACAATTTTGGGCGATAGTAGCACAGCAATGTAAGTAAGCTGAACAAAGATGACTGTGAGTATGGTTGAAAGAGGAAGGTTAGGAGCATGTGGGACATTAGAAGGAAAAAGGAAAGATAAAGACTGGGACTATATAACTCAGTGAAACCTAGTGTGCTCAACAATTGTGATAAAAGGTATAAATATGTTTTTACATGAGGGAGAACAAATGAATGTCAACCCTGCAAGGTGTTAAAAATAGGGTAGAACAATCAATGCAAACTAGGGACTATAATTAACAGAAACATTATATTATGCTTCCATTAATGTAACAAAGGCAATATACCAAAGCTAAATGCATATGGGGGGGGACTTAGGGGGGGGATATGGGACTCTTGGCATTGGTGATGTTGTCTGACTCTTTATTCTACTTCAGTTTAATGCTATCTTTCCTTTTGTTGCTGCCTAGCTGTCATGTTTTTTTTTTCCTCTTTCTTTTTCTTTTGTCTCTCTACTTTCTCTGACTCTTCCTCCTTTGTGGAAGAAATGGCAGTGTCCTTATACAGATAGTGGTGACGGTGGTGAATACATAAATATGTGACTACACAAGGAACCATCAATTGTTTACTTAGGATGGAATGTATGTTGTGTGAACAAAACTGTCTTAAAAAAATGGGTTGATAAAGAAACCCTGAGGGCAATATATTGAGTGAAATGAGACAGATACACTAGGACAAATATTCCAGGGTCTCACTGATATGAACTAATTATAATACGTAAACTCATAGTCATGAAAATATAAGTTACTAGGATACAGAACGAGGCTAAAGAATAGGGAGCAGCTGCTTATGAGCAGAATGTTCAACTAGGGTGAAGTTAAACATTTGGAAATGAACAGAGGTGATGATAGCATGTTGTGAGAATAACTAACAGTGCTGAATAGTGTGTGAATGTGGTGGAGAGGTTAAGCTCAGAGTCATGTCACCAGAAGGAAAGTTGGAGGTTAAAAGATGGGAATGCAAACTCTGAGATATTGATCCCGTAATGTATAACCTGATTGGTCTCTAGAAAACTGGGATCTGTGTTACACCTGAAACTCAGAGCTAGAGCTCAGCAGATAGGAATATCAGTATTTATGCATGCAGCAACTGTTTAAAAAAAAAAAAAAAAAAAAAAAACCTGAAGCAGAGCCCAGACTTCAATTACAGATATGAATAAAGCAGATCTGGTTAAGACTAGAGCAAATCGGGCCAAAGGATAAAGGTTGAAACCGACTGTGTTCAAACTTCAACTTCCATGTCAGCCCAAGGGAAGAGATGTTTAATTGGTGTAGGATCTGTATTTTCTAAACAATATAACTTCTACAGTCAGTTTGTTCAAACACTACAATTACATGGAACTTTGAATAGGAAATGAGCTATGGTAGGTCTGTATAGGTTAGAATGAAATAGCAACACATCCTAAAGTAATTTGGGTGGAGAATAAAAATATATACTCAGGGCCCCCCTGAAGAGCTGGGGGAGGATGCAGAGGTGTTGGACTTCCTCACATGGATTGTTGCTGATGTTCTCACAAACATTGGGGACTGACGGCTTGATGTGCTGAGCCCTCTGTCTTGGGGCTGGCCCCTATGAAGCTTGTTGCTGCAAGGAGAGGCTAACCCTGCTTATAATTGTGCCTAAGAGTCTCCCCCTGAGTGTCTCTTTGTGGCTCAGATGCGGCCCTCTCTAACTAAGTCACCTTGGCGGGTGACCTTGCTGCCCACCCCCCTACATGGGACCTGACTCCCAGGGGTGTAAATCTCCCTGGCAATGCAGGATATGACTCCCAGGGATGAATCTGGACCCAGAATCATGGGATTGAGAACATCTTCTTGACCAAAAAGGGGATGTGAAATGAAACGAAATGGAGCTTCGATGGCTGAGAGATTTCAAATGGAGTCGAGAGGTCACTCTGGTAGACATTCTTAGGCACTATACAGATAACACTTCTTAGGTTTTAATATAATGGAATAGCTAGAAGTAAATACCTGAAACTACCAAAACTCCAACCCAGTAGCCCTGACTCTTAAAGACGATTATATAACAGTGTAGCTTACAACGGGTAACAGTGTGATTGTCAGAACCCCGTGGATCGCACTCCCTTTATCCAGTGTATGAATGAATGAGTAGAAAAATGGGGACAAAACCTAAATGAAAAATAGGGTGGGATGGGGGGGTGATCTGGGTGTTTTTTATTTTTATTTTTTTTATTTTTATTTTTTATTCTGATTCTGATTCTGGTGTAAGGAAAATGTTGAAAAATAGATTGGGGTGATGAATGCACAACTATAAGATGGTACTGTGAACAGTTGATTGTACACCATGGATGACTGTACGGTATGTGAATATTTCTCAATAAAACTGAATTAAAAAAAAAAGACAGGAATATATAAAAGTGAATCTTGTTGTGGACAATGTCCATGATTAACTGTACAAAATTAGAAACGTCTTTCATGAACTAGAACAAACGTATGACACTATAACTAGAAGTTAATAATAGAGGTCCATACAGGAAAAAAAAACATTCCTATTGCCAACAATATACTACAGTTAGTAGTATTTTAACATTGTTTCATCATCAGTAACAAATGTACTATACCAAAACTATGAATCAATAATGGAGAGGGGGTGGTTAGGGGTATAGGAGGATTTGAGGTTCCTTTTTTTGTCTTTATTTCTTTTCTGGGGTAATGAAAATGTTCTAAAAATTGAAAAAAAAAATAATTGTGGTGATGGATGCAAAGCTGTATGATGGTACCATGGGCAATTGATCTTTGGATAATTCTATGGTATGTGAACAATCACAATAAAAAAATAGTTTAAAAAACAAAAAGTTGGTTTTTTGAGAGATGAATAAAATTTACAAACTTCTAGCTAGACTGATGAAGAAAGAAGAGGGAGGTCATAAATAATAAGATCCCACTGAAATAAAAAGGACTATAAGAGGATACCATGAACACCAGCAAGCTAACAAATTAGATAACATAGATGAAATGAGCAAATTTCTGGAAACACACAAACTACCTACACTGACTCAAAAAGATCTCCATAAAGCAAGAACTACTAAAGATAATGAATCATTAGGCAAAATAAATAAATAAAGTCCAGGACTGGATGGCCTCACAGGGGAATTTCAGCAAACATTCCAAGAATTAACACCAATCCTACCCAAAATCATCCAAAAAATTGAAAAGGAGGGAACATTCCCTAATTCATTCTATGAGGCCAGCATCACCTCATACCGATTCCAGATAAAGATACCACTAGAAAAGAAATTATAGACCAATATCTCTTACAAATAGAGGTGTAAGAATCCTCAACAAAATATTAGCAAACAAACTCCAACAGCACATAAAAAATTATATACCATGACCAAAATAGGATTTATCACTGGTATGCAAGTGTGATTCAACATAAGAAAACCAATTAATGTATTAATATAATGCACCATATTAATAAAATGAAGGGGAAAAAACACAAGTATCTAAACTGATGCAGAAGAGGCATCTGTCAAAATCCAGCACCCTTTCTTGGGAAAAAAAAACAAAACACTTAGAACACTAGGAATAGAGGGCAACTTCCTTAAAATGATGAAGGCCATATATGCAAAACCCACTGTAACGTCCTATTCAATTATGAAGCTAAGATCTGGAACAAGACATGTATGCCCACTGAAACCATTGTTATTTAACATTGCACTGGAAGTTCTACCCTGAGTAATTAGGTAAGAAAAATAAATAAATGCATCCAAATTAGAAAGGAAGAAGTAATCAGTATTTGCAGATGACATGATCATATACAGTTGTAGATTTTTGCAGAATATATATATATTATAATATGCTTCCTTTAATGTAACAAAGGCAATATATCAAAGCTAAATGCATATAATAGGGGGACATAAGGGAGGGATATGGGACTTCTGGCACTGGTGATGTTGTCTGACTCTTTATTCTACTTTAGTTTAATTCTATCTTTCCTTTTATTGCTTCCTAGCTGTCCTGTTTTGTTTTGTTTTTTTTTTTCTTTTTCTTTTGTCTCTCTACCTTCTTTGACTCTTCCTCCTTCTTTGTGGAAGAAATGGTAATGTCCTTATATAGATAGTGGTGGTGTGAATACATAAATATGTGATTATACAGGGAACCATTGATTGTTTACTTACGATGGAATGTATAGTGTGTAAACAAAACAGTCTTAAAAAAATGGGTTGGTGAAGAAACCCTGGGGGCACTATATCGAGTGAAATAAGACAGACACATAAGGACAAATATTGTAGGTTCTCACTGATATGAACTAATTATAATATGTAAACTCATAGACAGTAAATGTAAGTTATCAGGATATAGAACAAGGCTAAGAATGAGGAGCGGCTGCTTATTACGAGCAGAATGTTCAACCAGGTTGAACTTAAGTGTATGGAAATGGACAGAGTTGATGGTAGCACGTTGTGAGAATAACCAACAGTGCTAAATACTGTGTGAAGGTGGTGGAAAGGGGAAGGTCAGAGTCACGTATTTCATACATTTGTTCTAGTTCATGAGAGAGATTTCTAATATTTGTACATTAATCACAGACATTGTCCACCACAAGATTCACTGTTTTATACATTCCCATCTTTTAACCTCCAACTTTCCTTCTGGTGAAATACTATAACCAAAAGTCAATAATAGAGGCACATATAAGAAAAAATATATATCTATTGCCAACTATATATTACAGTTAGTAGTATTTTAACAGTCTTTTCATCATCAGTAACAAATGTACTATACCAATACTATGAGTCAGTAATGGAGGGCGGGGAGTGTTAGGGGTATAGGAGGATTTGAGTTTCTTTTTCTTGTCTTTATTTCTTTTCCAGAGTAATGAAAATGTTATAAAAATTGAAAAAAATTAATTGTGGTGATGGATGCACAGCTGTATGATGGCAGCAGGGGCAACTGATTGTACACTTTGGATCTTTGGATAATTGTATGGTATGTGAACAATCTCAATAAAATTAAATTAAAAAAAAAAAGTCTAAAGTCTACTTTGGAGAAATGGAAAAGCCAATCACTAAATTTATCTGGAAGGGTAAGGGCCCCAAATATCAAAACCATCTTGAAAAAGTGAAGGCTCCCGCTTTGCGACTTTGAAATTTATCGCAAAGTTACAGAGTTCAAAACAGCATGGTAGTGGCACAAGGATAAAGGGAGACAGACCAATGGAATCGTATTGAGAGCTCAGAAATAGACCCTCACATCTATGGCTGACTGACTTTTTTTTTTTTTAATTAAGATTTATTCACACACCATACAATCATCCAAAATACACAATTAATTGATCACATTACCATCATATAGTTCATTTATCACCCTGATCTATTTTTTTAACATTTTCCTTGTACCAGAAAAAGTGGTAATAAGAATAAAAAAATAATAGTGAAAAAGGAACATCCAAATTGTCACCCCCTCCCACCCTATTTTTCCCTTGGTTTTTTGCCCCCCATTTTTCTACTCATCCATCCATACACTGGATAAAGGGAGTGTGATCCACAAGGTTTTCAAAATCACACTGTCATCCCTTGTAAGCTACATTGTCTTCCAGAATCAAGGACACTGGGTTGGAGTCCAATAATTTCAGGTATTTTACTTCTAGCTATTCCAATACATTAAAACCTAAAAAGTGTTATCTATATATTGCACAAGAATGTCCACCAGAATAACCTCTTGACTCCATTTGAAATCTCTCAGCCACTGAAGCTTGATTTCATTTCATTTTGCATCCTCCTTTTGGTCAAGAAGATGTTCTCAATTCCATGATGCTGGGTCCAGATTCATCCCTGGAAATCATATCCTGCGTTGGCAGGGAGATTTACACCCCTGGGAGTTAGGTCCCATGTAGTGGGGAGGGCAGTGAGATCACCTGTCAAGGTGGCTTAGTTGGAGAGAGAGGGCCACATCTGAGCAACAAAGAGGGATTCAGGGGGAGACTCTTAGGCACAATTATAAGCAGGCCTACCTCCTCCTTTGCAGTAACAGGCTTCTTAAAGGCAAGTCCCGTGACAGAGGGTTTGGCACATCAACCCGCCAGTCCTCAATGTTTGTGAGAACATCAGCAACCATCCGGGTGAGGAAGCCCAACACCTCAGTATTTCCCCCCAGCTCCTCAAGGGGGGCTCTGCATATTTTTTTCATTCTTTTTATTTTTAAATTAACTTTATAAAAAAAAAAAGACAATTAAAAAACCATTTCAAACAAAACCAAAACAAAGGAATAAGAAAAAACAAATATTCTAGAATAACTACATTACTTCCAACATTTTCCTATTCTACCCCAAGAAAATATACAGACTATATCCTAGGAAAGAGTAAAAAAAAGCAGATAACCTAAGATAACTACATTTCTGTGATCTTGTTTCTACTATACCCACTAGAAATTAACAAACCATAGTCATTCCTGAGCGTTCCCAGACTGTTAAATTTACCCACAATAACTTATGTGTTCTTATTAGACTGTCATTTTCCCTTCACTAATTGCTATCTATCATGAGGTCTCCTACATTCTACATTATTAACCATTTATTTTATATTTTTCAATGTTCACATTAGTGGTAACATATAGCATTTCTCTTTTTGTGCCTGGCTTATTTCACTCAGCTTATGTCTTTAAGGTTCATCCATGTTGTCGTGTTTCACGACATCATTCCTTCTTACTGCTGCACAGATTCTTTTTAATGCAATTTGATTGAGATATATTCCCACAGCATAGAAACCATGTGAAGTACACAATCACTTGTTCACAGTATCATCACATAGTTGTGCATACAGCCCCATGATCAAATTTAGAACATTTTCATTATTCCAGAAAAGAAATAAAAAGAAAAAAGAAAACTCCAATCCTCTCATATTCCATATCCCCCCATATCACTGACCCATAGTATTGGTGTGGTAAATTTGTTACTGACCCATAGTTTTGGGGTGGTAAATTTGTTACTGTTGATGAAAGAGTATTAAAAACTATAGTTCATAATTTGCAACAGGTATATTTTTTTCCCATATACCCTGCACCATTAACACTTTATAATAGTGTCATACATCTACTCTAGTTCATAAAGAACTTTTTTATATTTGCACAGTTAATCGCAGACATTGTCCACCACAAGATTCACTGTGTTATACATTCCCATGTTTTAACCTCCCAACTTTTCTTCTGGTGACATACATGACTCTAAACCTCCGTTTCCCACCACATGCATATGCCATTCGACACTGTTAGCTATGTGACGGTTAGGTTCATGTGTCAACTGGGCCAGGTGATAGTACCCAGCTGTCTGGTCAAGCAAACAATGGCCTAACAATTGCTGTGAGGACATTTGAGGCTGGTTGGTAAACCAACAGGCTGGTTTATTAAATCATCAGTCAATTGACTGCAGCTGTGACTGATGACTTACCAAAGGGTGTGCCTTCCACAATGAGAGAATGCAGTTGGCTGGATTTAATCCAATTAATCAGTTGAAGACTTATAAGCAAGACAGATAGACGACCTTCACTTCTTTGGCTGCCCAGTCAAGCATTTCCTGAGGAGTCTGTCGAAGTTGCTGGTTCGTTTCCTGAGGAGTTCGTTGAACACGTTCGTCGAAGATCCCAGTTCATTGCCTGAGGAGTTTGTCAGACATCTTCCTTGGAGTTGACAGTTTGCTGATTGCTCTACAGAACTTGGACTCCTGCATACCCACAGTTGTGTGAGTCACTTTTCCAACTGATAGTCAGACAACTCTCATTGATTCTGTTTCCCTAGAGAACCCTAACTAATACAGCTACTCTCACAATAACATGCTACCATCACCGCTTTCCATTTCCAAACATTTTAAGTTCACCCTAGTTAAACATTCTACACATATTAAGCAAACACTCCCCATTCTTTAGCCTCATTCTATATCCTGGTAACCTATATTCTACATTTTATGTCTATGAGTTTACATATTATAATTAGTTCATATCAGTGAGATTATACAATATTTGTCCTTTTGTGTCTGACTTACTTCACTTAACAAATTGTACTCAAGCTTCATCCAGGTTGTTGCATGCTTCAGGATTTCTTACCTTCTTACTGCTGAATAATATTCCATCAGATGTTATGTGCCACATTTTGTTTATCCAATCATCTGCTGATGTACACTTGGGTTGTTTCCTTCTTTTGGCAATTGTGAATTTTGCTGCTATGAACTTTGGTGTGCAAATGTCTGTTCCCATCCCTGCTTTCAGATTTTCTGGGTATATCCCCAGTAGCAGGACTACCAGGTTGTAAGACAATTCTATACTAACGTTTCCTGAGGAACGGCCAAATCGTCTTCCACAGCTACTGTACTATTTTACATTCCCACCAGCAGTGAATAAGTGTTCCAATTTCTCCACATCCTTTCCAACACATACAGTTGCCTGTTTAATACTGATCATTCTTGTAGGTGTGAGATATCTCATTGTTTTGTTTTGCATTTCCCTAATAGCTAGTGAAGCGGAGTATCTTTTCATGTGCCTCTTAGCCATCTATATTTCCTCTTTGGAGAAATAACTATTCATGTCCTTTGCCCACTTTTTAATTGGGTTGTTTGTCTTCTTATTGTTGAGTTGCAGGATTTCTTTATATATGCTGGACATCAAACCCTTACCAGATATATGGTTTCCAAATATTTTCTCCATTGAGTCAGTTGCCTTTTCACCCTTCTGACAGAGTCCTTTGAAGCATTGAAGTATTCAGTTTTGAACAGTTCCTGTTTATCTATTTTTTTCTTTCATTGCTTGTACTTTGGTTGTAAAGTCTAAGAAACTACTGCCTATCACTAGATCTTGAAGATGTTTCCCTACATTTTCTTCTAGGAGTTTCACAGTACTAGTTCTTATATTTAGGTCTTTGATCTATGTTAATTTTTGAATTGGGTGTGAGACAGGGGTCCTCTTTCATTTTTTGGTTATGGATATCCACTTCTCACAACACCATTTATTGAAGAGACTGTTCTGTTCCAGTTGAATGGGCTTGGGAGCCTTAATGAAAATTAACTGACCATATATCTGAGGGTCTATTTCTGAGTTCTCAATTCGATTCCATTGATCAATATATCTATTTATATGCCAGTACCAAGCTGTTTTGATCACTGTGGCTTTATAATATGCTTTGAAGTCAGGAAGTGTGACATCTCCCATTTAATTCATCTTCTTCAAAATGTTTTTGGCTATTCAAGACCCTTTATCCTTGGATAATTAGCTTCTCCATTTCTGCAAAATAGTCTATTGGAATTTTGTTTGGTACTGCATTGAATCTGTAGATCAATTTGGATAGAACTGACATCTTAACAACATTTAGCCTTCGAATCCACGGACACAGAATGTCTTTCCATTTATTCAGGTCTTCTTTGATTTCTTTTAGTAATGTTTTGTAGTTTTCTGTGAACAAGTCCTTAATATCCTTGGTTAGGTTTATTCCTAAGATATTTGATTCTTTTAGGTGCTACTGTAAATGGATTTTTTTTTTCTTGATTACCTCCCTGGATAGCTCATTACAAGTGTATAGAAACACCATTGATTTTTGCATGTTGATCTTGTATCCCCCACTTTGCTGAACTCACTTATTAGCTCAAGCAGCTTTGCTGTTGTTTTTTTCTAGATTTTCTAAATACAGGTTCATGCTATCTGCAAATAGCAACAGCTTTACTTCTTCCTTTCCAATCTGAATGCTTTTTATTTCTTTGTCTTGCCTAATTTGTCTAGCTAGAACTTCTAGCACAATGTTGAATAGGTGGTGACAGTGGGCATTCTTGTCTTGTTCCCAGTATCAGAGGGAAAGTTTTCAGTCTCTCACTGTTTTGGTTTACTAAAGCTGCCAAAATGCAATACACCAAAAATGAATTGGCTTTTACAGTGGATGGTTATTAGTTCACAAATTTACAATTGTAAGGCCATGCAAATGTCCCTATCAAGGCATCAACAGGAGGATACCTATTGTATCAAGCAAATTGTATCATAAAATAAAATGTTTTATAATCTTGAAAGCAGAGTCAAGATAGAAAAAATCTCTAAAGAAGATGCAAGATGTTTTGAAAGCATTACAAATGAAGCTGTGGGAAGCGGAATCAAAATTATCCCCTAGCAGTTGCAAAAGCTGAAATCATTTCCATGGCCCCTGTTCTGCAGTTCCTCCCTGCCCCACCCCCCCTCCACCATCACCACTTACCAGTGGACAATTCATATGAAGCAATTCTTGTTATCTCATTTTAACTGAGAATTAAAGGAATTCTAAATGGGAACAACAACAAAATATTTCACTGAAGGAAGGCTGATGGCATCCGGAACACTTCTGTCGGTTGGGAAGGCACATGGCTGGCATCTGCTGGTCCTTTGCTGCTGGGTTGCACTGTTTTCAGCTTCTGATTCCAGTGGCTTTCTCTTTAAGCATTTGTGGGTTCTCACTTAGCTTCTTCAGGGCAAACTCTGGGCTCCATCTCTTAGCTTAGCATCTCCAAAAGTCTTTATGTCTGCATTTCCAAGCACCTGGGTCTGTGTCAGCTCTGAGCTTTCTCTCCCTGAGCTCTCTTACGGACTCCAGTAAACTAATTAATACCCACCTTGAATGGGCAGGGTGACATCTCCATGGAAATAATCTAACCAAAAGGTCTCACCCACAATCGGGTGGGTCACATCTCCATGGAAACAACTTAATCAAGAGATCCCACCTACAATAAGTCTGCACCCACAAGATTGTATTAAAAGATCATGGCTTTTCTGGGGTATAGAACAGTTTCAAACCAGCACACTCACCATTCAGTATGATGTTAGCTGTGAGTTTTTCATATATGCCTTATATTATGTTGAGGAAATTTCCTTTGATTCCTAACTTTTAAAGTGTTTTATCATGAAAGGATGCTGAATTTTGTCAAACGCCCTCTCTGGGTCAATTGAGATGATCATGTGGTTTTTCCCTTTAAATTTGTTAATGTGGTGTTATGACATAATTTGATTTTCTTGTGTTGAACCACCCTCGCGTACCTGGAATAAAACCCTCTTGGTCAGAGTGTATAATTCTTTTAACATGTTGTTGGATTCTGTTTGCAAGTATTTTGTTGAGGATTTTTGCATCTATATTCATTAGAGAGATTAGTCTGAAGTTTGCTTTTCTTGTAGTATCTTTATCAGGCTTTGGTATTAGATGGTGATGTTGGCTTTATAGAATAGAGTTAGGTAGTGTTCTCTCTTTTTCAATTTTTTGGAAGAGTCTGAGCAGGAATGGTATTAATTCTCCTTGGAATGCATGGTAAAACTTGCCTGTGAAGCCGTCTGGACCTGGGCTTTTCTTTTTTGGTAGGTTTTGATGCCTGATTTGATCTCTTTACTTGTGATTGGTTTGTTAAGGTCTTCTACTTCTTTCAGAGTTAGTGTACGTTTGTGTGTTCGTAGGAAGTTGTCCATTTCATCTAAGTTGTCTAGCACGTTGACATCTGTGATGGTTGGGGTCATGTGTCAACTTGGCCAGGTGATGGTGTCCAGGTGTCTAGTCAAGCAAGCATTGGCCTAACCATTACTGCAAGGGCATTTGTTGCTGGTTAATAAACCAGAAGGCTGGTTTATTAAATCATCAGTCAGTTGGCTGCAACTGTGACTGATTACATCAGCGAACGGCATGTCTTCCACAATGAGAGAATTCAATCAGCTGGATTTAATCCAATCAGTTGAAGACTTTTAAGTGAGAAAGATAGAGGACCTTCACCATGTCTTCTTCGGCTAGTCAGTGAAGCGTTTCCTGAGGAGTTCATCGAACACCTTCATCCGAATTGCCAGTTTGCTACCTGAGGAGTTCATCAAACACCTTAATTGGAGTTGCCAGTTTGCTGCATGCCCTGTGGAATTTGGACTCATGCATCCCCTCAGTTGTGTGAAACACTTTTATAAAATCTTGTATTTAGATATCTCTTGTTGATCTGGTTTCCCTAGAGAACCCTAACTAATACAACACCCCATTGTTCACAGTAACTTCTTATAATCTTTTTTATTTCTTCTCTGGGGTCTGTGGTAATGGCCCCTCTCTCATTTCTGATTTTATTTATTTGCAGCTTCTTTTTTTCTTTTTCGGTCTAGTTAGGGGTTTCTTGATTTTATTGATCTCAAAGAACAGACTTTTGGTTTTACTGATTCTATTGTTCTTGATTCTCTATTTCATTAATTTCTACTCTAATGTTTGTTATTCCTTTCCTTCTGCTTGCTTTGGGATTAGTTTGCTGTTCCTTCTCCAGTTTCTCCAGTTGTTCAGTTAAGTTGGTGATTTTAGCTCTTTACTTTTTTTTTTTTTTTTTAATCATCATTTTATTGAGATATATTCACATACCAAGCAGTCATACAAAACAAATTGTACTTTCGATTGTTTACAGTACCATTACATAGTTGTACATTCATCACCTAAATCAATCCCTGACACCTTCATTAGCACACACACAAAAGTAACAAGAATAATAATTAGAGTGAAAAAGAGCAATTGAAGTAAAAAAGAACACTGGGTACCTTTGTCTGTTTGTTTGCTTCCCCTACTTTTCTACACATCCACCCATAAACTAGACAAAGTGGAGTTTGGTCCTTATGGCATTCCCAATCCCACTGTCACCCCTCATAAGCTACATTTTTATACAACTGTCTTCGAGATTCATGGGTTCTGGGTTGTAGTTTAATAGTTTCAGGTATCCACCACCAGCTACCCTAATTCTTTAGAACCTAAAAAAGGTTGTCTAAAGTGTGCGTAAGAGTGCCCACCAGAGTGATCTCTCAGCTCGTTTTGGAATCTCTCTGCCACTGAAGCTTATTTCATTTCCTTTCACATCCCCCTTTTGGTCAAGAAGATGTTCTCCATCCCACGATGCCGGGTCTACATTCCTCCCCGGGAGTCATATTCCACGTTGCCAGGGAGATTCACTTCCCTGGGTGTCTGATCCCACGTAGGGGGGAGGGCAGTGATTTCACCTTTCAAGTTGGCTTAGCCAGAGAGAGAGGGCCACATCTGAGCAACAAAGAGGCATTCAGGAGGAGACTCTTAGGCACAAATACAGGGAGGCCTAGCCTCTCCTTTGCAGCAACCGTCTTCCCAAGGGTAAAACTTATGGTAGAGGGCTCAACCCATCAAACCACCAGTCCCCTATGTCTGTGGTCATGTTAGCAACCATGGAGGTGGGGTAGGCGAATACCCCTGCATTCTCCACAGGCTCCTCAAGGGGGCACTACATCTTTTTTTTTTTTTTTTCCTTGTTTGTCTTTTTTTTTTTTTTCTTTTTTTTAACTTTCCCTTCTTTTTTAAATCAACTGTATGAAAAAAAAAGTTAAAAAGAAAACAAACATACAATAAAAGAACATTTCAAAGACACCATAACAAGGGAGTAAGAAAAAGACAACTAACCTAAGATAACTGCTTAACTTCCAACATGTTCCTACTTTACCCCAAGAAAGTTACATAATATAGCAACATTTCATTGAACTTGTTCCTACTACATCCATCGGAAATTAACAGACCATAGTCATTTCTGGGCATCCCCAGAACGTTAAATAGCTTATCTGTTCTTCTTGGATTATTGTTCCCCCTTCCTTAATTGCTCTCTACTGCTAGTTCCCCTACATTCTACATTATAAACCATTTGTTTTACATTTTTCAAAGTTCACATTAGTGGTAGCATATAATATTTCTCTTTTTGTGCCTGGCTTATTTTGCTCAGCATTATGTCTTCAAGGTTCATCCATGTTGTCATATGTTTCACCAGATCGTTCCTTCTTACTGCCGCGTAGTATTCCATCGTGTGTATATACCACATTTTATTTATCCACTCATCTGTTGAAGGACATTTGGGTTGTTTCCGTCTCTTGGCAATTGTGAATAATGCTGCTATGAACATTGGCGTGCAGATATCTGTTCGTGTCACTGCTTTCCGATCTTCCAGGTATATACCGAGAAGTGCAATCGCTGGATCGAATGGTAGCTCTATATCTAGTTTTCTAAGGAACTGCCAGACTGACTTCCAGAGTGGCTGAACCATTATACAGTCCCACCAACAATGAATAAGAGTTCCAATTTCTCCACATCCCCTCCAGCATTTGTAGTTTCCTGTTTGTTTAATGGCAGCCATTCTAACCGGTGTTAGATGGTATCTCATTGTGGTCTTAATTTGCATCTCTCTAATAGCTAGTGAAGCTGAACATTTTTTCATGTGTTTCTTGGCCATTTGTATTTCCTCTTCAGAGAACTGTCTTTTCATATCTTTTGCCCATTTTATAATTGGGCTGTCTGTACTAGTGTCATTGAGTTGTAAGATTTCTTTGTATATGCAAGATATCAGTCTTTTGTCAGATACATGGTTTCCAAAAATTTTTTCCCATTGAGTTGGCTGCCTCTTTACCTTTTTGAGAAATTCCTTTGAGGTGCAGAAACTTCTAAGCTTGAGGAGTTCCCATTTATCTATTTTCTCTTTTGTTGCTTGTGCTTTGGGTGTAAAGTCTAGGAAGTGGCCTCCTAATACAAGGTCTTGAAGATGTTTTCCTACATTATCTTCTAGGAGTTTTATGGTACTTTCTTTTATATTGAGATCTTTGGTCCATTTTGAGATAATTTTTGTGTAGGGGGTGAGGTAGGGGTCCTCTTTCATTCTTTTGGATATGGATATCCAACTCTCCCAGCCCCATTTGTTGAAAAGACCATTATGGCTCAGTTCGGTGACTTTGGGGGCCTTATCAAAGATCAGTCGGCCATAGATCTGAGGGTCTATCTCTGAATTCTCAATTCGATTCCATTGATCTATATGTCTATCTTTGTGCCAGTACCATGCTGTTTTGGCAACTGTGGCTTTATAATAAGCTTCAAAGTCAGGGAGTGTAAGTCCTCCCACTTCGTTTTTCTTTTTTAGAGTGTCTTTAGCAATTCGAGGCATCTTCCCTTTCCAAATAAATTTGATAACTAGCTTTTCCAAGTCTGCAAAGTAGGTTGTTGGAATTTTGATTGGGATTGCATTGAATCTGTAGATGAGTTTGGGTAGAATTGACATCTTAATGACATTTAGCCTTCCTATCCATGAACATGGAATATTTTTCCATCTTTTAAGGTCCCCTTCTATTTCTTTTAGTAGAGTTATGTAGTTTTCTTTGTATAGGTCTTTTACATCTTTGGTTAAGTTGATTCCTAGGTACTTGATTTTTTTAGTTGCTATTGAAAATGGTATCTTTTTCTTGAGTGTCTCTTCAGTTTGTTCATTTCTAGCATATAGAAACATTACTGACTTATGTGCATTAATCTTGTATCCCACTAGTTTGCTAAATTTGTTTATTAGCTCTAGTAGGTGTATCGTTGATTTCTCAGGGTTTTCTAGATATAAGATCATATCATCTGCAAACAATGACAGTTTTACTTCTTCTTTTCCAATTTGGATGCCTTTTATTTCTTTGTCTTGCCGGATTGCCCTGGCTAGCACTTCCAGCACAATGTTGAATAACAGTGGTGACAGCGGGCATCCTTGTCTTGTTCCTGATCTTAGAGGAAAGGCTTTCAGTCTCTCACCATTGAGTACTATGCTGGCTGTGGGGTTTTCATATATGCTCTTTATCATGTTGAGGAAGTTTCCTTCAATTCCTACCTTTTGAAGTGTTTTTATCAAAAAGGGATGTTGGATTTTGTCAAATGCTTTTTCAGCATCTATTGAGATGATCAATTGATTTTTCCCTTTCGAGTTTTTAATGTGTTGTAATACATTGATTGTTTTTCTTATGTTGAACCATCCTTGCATGCCTGGAATGAACCCCACTTGGTCATGGTGTATGATTTTTTAATGTGTCTTTGGATTCGATTTGCAAGTATTTTGTTGAGGATTTTTGCATCTATATTCATTAGGGAGATTGGCCGGTAGTTTTCCTTTTTTGTAGCATCTTTGCCTGGTTTTGGTATTAGATTGATGTTAGCTTCATAAAATGAGTTAGGTAGTGTTCCATTTTCTTCAATGTTTTGAAAGAGTTTGAGTAAGATTGGTGTCAGTTCTTTCTGGAAAGTTTGGTAGAATTCCCCTGTGAAGCCATCTGGCCCTGGGCATTTATTTGTGGGAAGATTTTTGATGACTGATTGGATCTCTTTGCTTGTGATGGGTTGGTTGAGGTCTTCTATTTCTTCTCTGGTCAGTCTAGGTTGTTCATATGTTTCCAGGAAATTGTCCATTTCTTCTACATTATCCAGTTTGTTGCCATACAGTTGTTCATAATATCCTCTTATAATTTTTTTAATTTCTTCAGGATCTGCAGTTATGTCACCTTTTTCATTCATTATTTTGTTTATATGGGTCTTCTCTCTTTTTGATTTTGTCAGTCTAGCTAGGGGCTTGTCAATCTTGTTGATCTTCTCAAAGAACCAACTTTTGGTGATATTTATCCTTTCTATTGTTTTTTTGTTCTCTATGTCATTTATTTCTGCTTTAATCCTTGTTATTTCTTTTCTTCTACTTGGTTTAGGATTGGTTTGCTGTTCATTTTCTAGCTTCTTCAGTTGATCCATTAGTTCTTTGATTTTGGCTCTTTCTTCCTTTTTAATATATGCGTTTAGTGCTATAAATTTCCCCCTTAGCACTGCTTTTGCTGCATCCCATAGGTTTTGGTATGTTGTGTTCTCATTTTCATTCGTCTCTATATATTTAGCAATTTCTCTTGCTATTTCTTCTTTAACCCACTGATTGTTTAGGAGTGTGTTGTTTAACCTCCAGGTATTTGTGAATTTTCTAGGTCTCTGATGGTTATTGACTTCTAATTGTATTCCATTGTGGTCAGAGAATGTGCTTTGAATAATTTCAATCTTTTTAAATTTATTGAGGCTTGTTTTATGTCCCAGCATATGATCTATTCTGGAGAAAGTTCCGTGAGCACTAGAAAAGTATGTGTATCCTGGTGATTTGGGATGTAATGTCCTGTAGATGTCTGTTAAATCTAATTCATTTATCAGATTGTTTAGGTTTTCAATTTCCTTATTGGTCTTCTGTCTGGTTGATCTATCTATAGGAGAGAGTGATGTGTTGAAGTCTCCCACAATTATTGTGGAAACATCAATTGCTTCCTTTAGTTTTGCCAATGTTTCTCTCATGTATTTTGTGGCACCTTGATTGGGTGCATAGACATTTACGATTGTTATTTCTTCTTGCTGAATTGCCCCTTTTATTAGTATGTAGTGGCCTTCTTTGTCTCTCAAAACATCCCTGCATTTGAAGTCTATTTTATCTGAGATTAATATTGCTACTCCTGCTTTCTTTTGGCTGTAGCTTGCATGAAATATTTTTTTCCATCCTTTCACTTTCAGTTTCTTTGTGTTCCTGTGTCTAAGATGAGTCTCTTGTATGCAACATATTGATGGTTCATTTTTTTTGATCCATTCTGCGAATCTATATCTTTTAATTGGGGAGTTTAATCCATTTACATTCAACGTTAAAACCGTGAAGGCATTTCTTGAATTGGCCATCTTATCCTTTGGATTATGTTTGCCATATTTTTCCCTCTCTCTATTAATATCCTTTATTGTACCCATACCGAATCTCTTTAGTACTGAACCTTTCTCCAAGTCTCTCTGTCCTGTCTTTGTTTCTCTGTCTGTAGGGCTCCCTTTAGTATCTCCAGTAGGGCAGGTCTCTTGTTAGCAAATTCTCTCAGCATTTCTTTGTCTGTGAAAAATTTAAGCTCTCCCTCAAATTTGAAGGAGAGCTTTGCTGGATAAAGTATTCTTGGCTGGAAATTCCTCTCACTCAGAATTTTAAATATATCGTGCCACTGCCTTCTCGCCTCCATGGTGGCTGCTGAGTAGTCACTACTTAGTCTTATGCTGTTTCCTTTGTATGTGGTGAATTGCTTTTCTCTTGCTGCTTTCAGAACTTGCTCCTTCTCTTCTATGTTTGACAGTGTGATCAGTATATGTCTCGGAGTGGGTTTTTTTGGATTTATTCTATTTGGAGTTCGCTGAGCATTTATGATTTGTGTATTTATGTTGTTTAGAAGATTTGGGAAGTTTTCCCCAACAATTTCTTTGAATACTCTTCCTAGACCTTTACCCTTTTCTTCCCCTTCTGGGACACCAATGAGTCTTATATTCGGACGTTTCATATTATCTATCATATCCCTGAGGTCCATTTCGAGTTTTTCAATTTTTTTCCCCATTCTTTCTTTTATGCTTTCATTTTCCATTCTGTCATCTTCCAGGTCACTGATTCGTTGTTCAACTTCCTCTAGTCTTGTACTATGAGTGTCCAGAATCTTTTTAATTTGGTCAACAGTTTCTTTAATTTCCATAAGATCATCCATTTTTTTATTTAGTCTTGCAATGTCTTCTTTATGCTCTTCTAGGGTCTTCTTGATTTCCTTCATATCCCGTACTATGGTCTCATTGTTCATCTTTAGTTCTTTGAGTAGCTGCTCTAGGTGCTGTGTCTCTTCTGGTCTTTTGATTTGGGTGCTTGGGCTTGGGTTATCCATATCGTCTGGTTTTTTCATATGCTTTATAATTTTCTGTTGTTTTTGGCCTCGTGGCATTTGCTGAACTTGATAGGGTTCTTTTAGGGTTTGTAGACCAGTTGAAGTCCTTATCTCTAATTTATCAGATCTACAGCTTCGTGGAGTAGACTTTCTCTAACTAACCAGCAGGTGGCGTCCACGAGCCACCTGTTCTCCACAAGCCAGATCTCCCCTGCTTAGCCTTTTTGGTGAGTGGGGGAGTGAGTCTTGTGGGGCCCAATTGGTGTACCAAGCTTGCGTGTGTAGTTGGTGTTGCCTGCCCTGTATGTGGGGCGTGTTTCTGGGCAGTCGGGGAGGGGGGGTGGCCCTAACAATCAAATCTCCCTGATGATCCTAGAGTTTTAAAGCTGCTGCAATAGTCTAATCCTTCAGTTCAGTCCTGCCACAGTTTGTCTCTGCCACTGACCCACAAGTCTTTGGTATTGTCGTATGGCTCCTGAGACTTGCAAGTGGGCCCCTCTTCCAGGCTGTGCACCCCGGGTCCTCTGTTGAGGGATGGCTGTGCTATGTCACAGGTGAGTGCCGTCCCCCCAGGGCAGTTCTGGGCTGCTGGGCTGTGTTGGGAGGCTCCCAGTCTGCTCAAATGATGGCTGAATGGGGTTCTGTTAATTCACACTGCTCCCCCTTCCCAGCTCTGGGACATTCAGCTGAGGTTGCAGGGAAGGCTAATGTCCACGCCCAGTTTTGTGGTGTGTGCCTGTTGTTTGAAGCACTTCCGTCACACTGGGTTGTCTGGGGCAGCTCTGGGCTATGGGGCTGGCGATGGGCAGGAGTGTTTCCTGTCCACCAGGATGGTGGCTGTGAGCGGACACCCCCCTTTTCTTGGGAAGTTGTGTTGTTTAGTGAATTTTCTCAGCCACTGGATTATTGCCTTTTGTCTCAGAGCTCTCTTAGTTCTGCTCTTGACTTGACGTGCTCAAATTTCAATTCTTTGAAGCTTTCTGTATTGAGCTTCTTAGAGTAATTGTTTTAGAAAAAGCAAAAAGGATTTAAAAAAAAAAAACAAAACAAAAAAAACACACAAAAAAACGGCCCTCCTCAGAGATCTAATGGGTTATTGAAATGCTAATAGACAAAGCAACCAGGGCCATTAAGGAAAGGTGCACAGGGCAGAGAGATCAGCTTTGCTTCGGGATTTGCATATGCGCCTCAAGGCCTGATCTCCGCCCTTCCCCTTTCTGTGTTCACCAGAACTCCAAAAATCCTCTGCTTTTATTCTGGAGTTTTTCGTGTTGTTTTTTTTCTATGCCTGTGTCCTCTCTGCTGGGCTGGCTGCTCTCAGAGTCTCTGGTGTCTGGTCTCAGTCTATCTATGGTTGGAGTTTCAATCAGTAGAATGAGTTTCCGATAAGAGCAGCCACTGCAATTCTCCCTTCTCCTTCCCGGAGCTGACAGCCCCTCCTCCCCCGGGACTGAGCCTGGCAGGGAGGGGCGCGGGTCCCCTGGCCGCAAAAACTTACAGATTTCGGTGATCTCAGCAGTTCCACGTTTTCATGAGTGTTGTATGAAGTATGCCCAAAGACAGATTGCTCTGTGGTGTCCAGTCCACGCAGTTCCTGGCTTTTTACCTACTTTCCTGGAGGAGTAACTAAAACATACAGCTCACCAGTCTGCCATCTTGCCCCGCCTCCGGTATTATATTTTACTGTATAATGTGGTGTATAGTCCATATGGTAACCATCAGGAGTTATTTGGGACAGTGCTAGTGGGGGGCCCAGGACATGCTCCAGGCTCACACCCTAACTGCACACCTGATGTCAACACCTGATCTGCTCTTTACTTTTTAATGCAGGTGTTTAGGCTATACATTTCTCTCTCAACACTGTCTTTGCTGCATCCCATAAGTTTTGATACGCTGTGGTCTCATTTTCATTCATCTAAAGATATTTACTGATTTCTCTTGCAATTTCTTCTTTGACCCACTGATTGTTTAAGTGTATGCTGTTTAACCCCATGTATTTGTAATTTCTGGTTCTCTAGTCACTACTGATTTCCAGCTTCATTCCATTATGATCAGAGAAATTGAGTCATATAATCTTTTTAAATTTATTAAGACCTGTTTTGTGCCCCAGCATATGGGATATCCTTGAGAATGTTCCATGTGCACTTGAGAAGAATGTGTATCCTGCTGTTTCGGGATTCAGTGTTCTAGATATGTCTGTTAGGTCGAGCTCATTTATCATATTATCTAGGTTCTCTGTTTCTTTATTGGTCCTCTGTTTAGTCGTTCTATCTACTGAAGACAGTGGTAAGCTAAAGTTTCCAAATATTATGGTAGAGTTGTCCATTACTCCCTTCAGTTTTGCCAGTGTTTGTATGGCCAATTGATTTTTGACAAGGCTGCGTAGTCCACTCTATTGGGAAAGAACAGACTCTTCAACAAATGGTGTGAGAACTGGATATCCATATTCAAAAGAATGAAAGAGGAACTTATCTCACACTATATACAAAAATCAACTTGAAATGGATAAAAGACCTTAATTTAAGAACTATGGTGATTAAACTCCTAGAAGAAAACATAGGGAAACATCTTCAGGAGCTTCTGTTAGGCAATGGTTTCCTAACCTTTACACCCAAAGCACAAGCAACAAAAGAAAAAAATAGATAAAAAGAGACCTCATCAAAATTAACAACTTTTGTGCATCAAAGGACTTCATCATGAAAGTAAAAAGACAACCTATGCAGTGGGAGAAAATATTTGGAAACCAAATATCCAAAAAGGGTTTAATATCCAGAATATAAAAAGAAATCATACAGCTTAACAACAAAAAGACAACCAATTAAAAAATGGGAAAAAGTACAGATGCTTCTCCAATGATACACAGATGGCCAAAAAGCACATGAAAAGATGCTCAACATCACTAGCCATTAGAGAAATTTAATTCAAAACTATAATGAGATACCATTTCACAACCACTAGAATGGATTTTATTTTTTTAAAATAGAAAATGACAAGTTTTGGAGAGGATATGGAAAAAGAGGAATACTCATTCATTGTTGGAGGGGATGTAAAATATGCAGCTGCTTTAAGAGACAGTTTTGCAGTTCTTATGAAAGTATATAATTACCATATGACCCAGCAATCGTGAGTCCAGGTTATCTCCCCACAAGATTTGAAAGCAGGGACTTTAACAGATATTTGCACAGCTATGTTCATAGTGGAATTACACAAAATGCCAAAAGATGGTAATAACCTAAGTGTCCATCAACAGATGAATAAACAAAATGTGGTATATATATATACACAATGGAATATTATTCAGCCATAAAAAGGAATGAGGTTCTGATACACGTGACAACATGGATGAACCTTAAAGACATCATGTTGAGTGAAATAAGCCAGACACAAAAGGACAAATATTGTATGATCTCACTGATATGAAATAATTAGAATAAACAAATTCATAAAGTGAGAAACTAGAATATAGGGTTACCAGGGGCATATGTGGGTGCAGGGAATTGGGAGTTAATGCACAAATGGTACAGAATTTCTATGTGGGATGATGGAAAGTTTTGGTAATGGAGGGTGGTAGTGGTAGTACAACATTGTAGACATAATTAACAGCACTGAATTATATATTTGAAAGTGATTAAAAGGGAAATTTTAGGTTGTATGTATGAAACCAGAATAAAAATTAACAAAAAATATTGTCTACAGGACTGTATAATACTGTGCCAGTTGTAAACTGTTATGGACCCCAGAAGAGCCATGATCTTTTAATCCAATCTTGTTGGGTGGAAACTTTTGATTTAGTGTTTCAGTGGAGATGTGACTCACCCAATTGCGGATGAGAACATTGATTAGATTATTTCCATGGAGATGTGGACCCCAGCCATTCAGGATGCATCTTGATTAGTTCACTGGAGTACTTAAGAGAGATCAAGAGCCAATACAGATGCTGACCCTTGGAGATGCTTGGAGATGCAGACAGAAGGAAGTTTAGAGATGCTAAGTGTTCTAGTTTGCTAATGCTGCCGGAATGCAAAACACCAGAAACGGATTGGCTTTTATAAAAGGGGGTTTATCTGGTTACACAGTTACAGTCTTAAGGCCATAAAATGTCCAAGGTAACACATCAACAATCAGGTATCTTCACTGGAAGATGGCCAATGGCATCCGGAAAATCTCTGTTAGCTGGGAAGGCACATGGCTGGCATCTGCTCCAAAGTTATGGTTTCAAAATGGTTTTCTCCCAGGATGTTCCTCTTTAGGCTTCAGCTCTCCAAAAATGTCACTCTTAGTTGCTCTTGGGGCGTTTGTCCTCGCTTAGCTTCTCTGGAGCAAAAGTCTGCTTTCAATGGCCGTCTTCAAACTGTCTCTCATCTGCAGCTACTCTCTCTTCTCAGCTCCTATGCATTCTTTGAAGTGTCCCTCTTGGCTGTAGCTCCTCTTCAAAATGTCACTCTCAGCTGCACTGAGTTCCTTCTGTTTGTCAGCTCATTTATATGGCTCCAGTGATTTAATTTAGATCCACCCTGAATTGGTGGAGTAACACCTCCATGGAAATTATCCAATCAGAGTCATCACCCATAGTTGGGTGAGGCGCATCTCCACGAAACACTCAAAGAATTACAATCTAATCAACACTGATACATCTGCCCACACAAGATTACATCAAAGATAACGGCATTTTGGGGGACATACTACATTCAAACTGGCACACTAAGCTAAGAGATGAAGCCCAGGGTTTGCTCTGGAGAAGCTAAGAGAGGACCCTCAGATGCTCTGAGAGAAATGCCCTGGGATAAAGAAGCAAGGAGGCATAGGAGCTGAGAGAGAGGAGTTAAGACAGAAGCCCAGAGACATTTTGGAGAAAGCCATTTTGAAATGCAACCCAGGAACAAAGGACCAGCAGACTCCAATCATGTGCCTTCTCAGCTGACAGAGGTTGTTCTGGATGCCAGTGGCCTTTCTTCAGTGAAGGTTCTTCTTGTTGATGCCATAGTTTGGATACTTTTATGGCCTTAGAACTGTAAATTTGTAACCTAATAAATCCCCCTTATAAAAGCCATCCCTTTCTGATATTTTGCATAACAACAGCATTAGCAAACTGGGACAAATAAAAACAGTCAACCCTAAAGTAAACCATGGGCAATAGTTAATATTAAAAATGTAAACATGTTCTTCATCAAGTGTAACAAATCTACCACCCTAATGTAAATTGTTAATAATAGGGTGGTATATGGATGATTTTTTTCCTAAATCTACAACTTCTCTAATTTTAAAAAAGTTTGATCATGACAAAATAAAAAAGGATAAAAATAATGGAAAAATGGAGTAAGTAGAACAAAATAAGATGGGAGAAATAAATTCAAAGATATAAAATATCACCAATATTAGATGCTTAAGAGGGATATTTAATTTTAAAATATAGAATCACTGAATGTTAAAGTATGGAAAAACATATACTTGCAAAATACCAATGATTAGAAAGCTCTTTATGTTTATTATATGAGTTAAACATCTTGAAGCCATATAAAAAAAAAAACATAAAAATAAACATGTAAAGAGGGTATCACAGAATGATAGAAAAAGTAATCAAGAAGCTATCAACTTGTAAACATGTAAATCCCTAATACCTTTTAAGAAGTATAAAGAAAAACTGACAGAATTACAAGGACAAAAAACTGCTAAATCCACAATCACAGTAGAAAATTTTGCACATCACTCCCAAAACTTAAAAGGTAAAGCAGAAAAATATTAGGAAGTATACAGCAAATTTGAACGTAATAAGCTTGATCAAAGATATCCATCGAACCTTGAAATCAAGATGTCAAGAATAAATTTTCTTTTTATAGATAACTTTAACATTTATACTGCCCCAAATGCACACATAAAACTGAAAATGTACTGGCCACAAAAAGCAGTCTTAACAAATGGCAAGAATCAGTGTCACATCGATTCTCTCGTCTGATCACAACACAATTAATTTAGAACTCAGATGTCTATGGAATGGAAGAAAACAATTGTAAATCATATATCTGATAAGCATTTAATATCAAGAATATATAAAGAACTTCTACAAGTCAACAATAAAAAGACAAATGACCCAAATAAAAAAAGGGCAAAGGACTTAAATAGACATTTTGCAAAGAAGATATACAAATGGCTATACATACATGAAAAAATGCTCAATGTCGTTACCCGTTAGGGAAATGCAAATCTAAACCACAGTGATATAACACTTCACACCTACTAGGATGGCCATAACTGCTATAACAAAAAAATGGAAAACATGTGTTGGCAAGGATGTGGAGAAATTAGAACCCTCCTGCATTGCTGGTGGGGGTGTACAATGGTGCAATCACTGTGGAAAACAATTTGGTGGTTCCTCAAAAAGTTAAACATAGACTTAACATATGACCCAGTAATTCCACAAATAGGTATGTCCTAAAATAATTGAAAATAGGGGCCCAAACAGATATTTGAACATCAATGTTCACAGCAACATTATTCACAATAGTTTAAAGATGGAAACAATCCAAATGCCCATCAACAGATGAAAAGATCAAAAAAATGCAGTATGTATGTACAATGAACTATTATTCAGCCAGAAAGAGAAATGAAATTCTTGTACATGTTATAACATCAAGCATGAACTCTGAAAATCCTATGCTAAGTGAAATATGTCAGACATGAAAGGAGAGACATTGTATGATTCCACTTATTTGAAATATCCAGAATAGGTAAAATCACAGAGACAGACAGTAGATTATAGAGGTTATCAGGGGTTGGGGGGAGGGAGGAATGGGGAGTTAATGCTTACTGGGTACAGAGTTTCTCTTTGGAGTAATAAAATATTTTGGTAATGGACAGTGGTGATGGCATAACAACACTGTAAATGTAATTAATGCCACTGAATTGTATAGTTAAAAATGGCTAAAATGGAAAATTTTATGTTATATATGCTACCACATAACTACTTGCTGCATCCTCTTTAATTTCTAATTTTTCTTGATTAAATTTCTAAAGGTTTATCTATTTTTTTCCTTTCATAAAGAGTCAATTTTTAGATTGACTGACTTATTCATTCCTGTGCATTTTTTGTTTCCTAATTCATTTATATTTGCTTTCATTCTCTTTTTGACTTTCCTTAGAATTTTTTCCCCTTTTATTTTACTGTTTTTCTTCTAATTTCTTAGGTTAGATATTGCAGTGGGGACTAGGGATTATTCTTTCAACATCCATTCTGACTTTCTTTTATTGTGCCTTCCTATACTGCAACAGTTAGAAAGCAAAAAAACTAGATTTCTCAGGTTCCCTTGTACTTGTGGGAAGAGAGGCAGGGAATGCTGCATTCTATCTGCTGGCAAACGCTGTAACAGAGTGATGTAGTTATGAAGCTTGTAGTTAATAGCACCGACTTCTCACTTAGAAAGGCGGCTGCCTGATCATGGAAGAAGTTAACATCTCCTTTGATGTCCCAGATCTGTGACATGGCTTTAGGGTAGTTTCTAAAAGCTTAGACTAGAGCAATGCTGTTCAATAAAAATATAATGGGAGCCTCAATCAAACCAAACGGTAATTGTAGATTTTCTAATAGCCACACTTAAAAAAAAAAAAGTAAAAAGCAACAGGTGAAATTCATTTTAATATTTTAAAATTTAACCCACTATATCAAAAGTATTATCATTTCAACATGCAATCTATATTTTAAAATTAATTAGGTATTTTACATTCTTTTCTTCATACTAAGTCTCTAGAATCTGCTGTGTATTTTACACTTACAGTACATCTCAATTCAGAATAGTCACATTTCAAGTGCTCAAGAGCCCATGAAGCTTCTGCTACTGTGTTGGACAATGCAGAATCTGGTCAATTTCTTCACATCTCCCAGTGATTCTATAAGCTATTTAATGGCCTGCGATAAACCCTTTCTGCTTAAATTAGTTAGGAATGGATTCTGTTCTCTTCAACTGAAGTCTGATTGATATGGATGCTTATTTGATTTATTTAATTCTACTAATAAAGAAACAAAAGCATTTAGTTGCCTCCCATGAATTTTAAGATGAACTGGAATAGGACTTTGGGTAAGTCAGAAGAAACCTAGACCTGGTTAGCATTACAATGCACTGAAGCCCTGATACCAGGTGGCAATATTAACAAGAAATATATTTATCATAAAGATATTTCACTCTGAAAAGTTAAAAAACTAAAGCTGTTCAGTGATACACAGATGCTAAAAATTTGAAGACCTCCCTATCAGTTCCATGCAAGATAAAACACCCTCATTGAAGAACCATGGTGTGAGAGCACAGGGGTTAAAACATTCTAGGATCATGCATGAAAGAACTACAAGGGAGGAAAATGAAAGGAGGAGTCAAAGAAGATTAATTGGGTGATGCCCAGCCGAGGTGAATTCTCGAGGGAATGACAGGCAAATTGATAAGAAAACCTAAGGATTACTTTGCAGTATCTTTGGGAATTCATCTAATAATAATAAAATATTACTGAAACAGAGTAAATGAAAGAAAATGTTTTGCTAGAATGAGAAAGTTAAAATTCAGATTTCAAATGATTTAGTAAAAATGGATATGTAGGCTTTGCATCTTTAAAGAGAATAAATACACAAAGGGAAGAGGGTGCAATACAGAGTAATTCAAAATAGTAGAAGACCAATAACACTTCAAGTGAGTTGATTTTCTTAAAATACCAAAAAGAAGGAGAAGGAGGAAAGGGAAGGGGGAGAGGGTGAGGAGGAGGAAGGGTGGGGATAGAAGGATGGACCCAAGAGTGTTTAAGAACAGAAGCAATAAAAAAGGATAACTACACTACACAAACAGTGAACCCTATGTTAAAGCATGGACTACAGTTAAGAGTTCAATTATAAAAATGTGCCATCATCAATTGTAAAATATTTCACACCTATGTAAGTTGTTAATAATAGGGTGGTAAATGGGAATCCTGCATTTTATGCATGATTGTTGCATAAACCTAAAACTCCTCTAATAACGGGGAAAAAAAAAAAAAAAGGTTAACTGGTAGCTGATAACTGATCCCAGCCATGACCAAATGGAGAAAGTGGCAAAGGCATAGGAAAATTATTTTAACTCTAAAATAAAAAGAAGAAATGATAGATAAAAGATATTTTGAAATGGAAAGAAAGGGCATTTAAAACTTGACATTGGTAATTAAAATTGGGGTTAAAAAGAAATCAAGAAACACCCTTTAAAAAAGTACATTAGACATTGTAATAAATAGAAAAAATAATTAGAATAGAATAAAGTCCTGTAAAAGATACAAGTCTAAAAGGTATATGGTATAAATAAAAGTAGTATTCCAAATCAATTGTTAAAAAAAAATAGATTATTCAAGTAAATAACATAGTGATAAAAAGCTAACAATTTGGAAAAGGAGAAAAAAGCAAAATAAATCCCAGCTGGATAAAATATTTACATGTAAAAAATAAAACCATAAAAATACTAGAAGAAAACACAAAGAAAATTTTCTATAACCTCAAAATGGAATAGGTCTTTCTAAACATAACATAAAATTCAGAAGCCATAAATGAAAAGTGTTCTAGTTTGCTGATGCTGCCAGAATGCAAAACACCAGACATGGACTGGCTTTTATAAAGGTGGTTTATTTGGTTACACAGTTACAGTCTTAAGGGTATAAAGTGTCCAAGGTAACATATCAGCAATTGGGTACCTTCACTGGAGGATGGCCAATGGTGTTCAGAAAATCTCTGTTAGCTGGGAAGGCACGTGGCTGGCGTCTGCTCCAAAGTTCTAGTTTCAAAATGGGATTCTTCCAGGATGTTCCTCTCTAGGCTGCAGTTCCTCAAAAATGTCACTCTTATTTGCTCTTGGGGTGTTTGCCCTCTCTTAGCTTCTCTGGAGCAAGAGTCTGCTTTCAACAGCCGTTTTCAAACTGTCTCTCATCTGCAGCTACTCTCTCAGGTTGGCTATAGCTCCTCTTCAAAATGTCACTCTCAGCTGCACTGAGTTCCTTCTGTTTTTCAGCTCATTTATATGGCTCCAGTGATTTAATTTAGACCCACCCTGAATGGGTGGGATAACACCTCCATGGAAATTATCCAATCCGAGTTATCACCCACAGTTGGGTGTGGCACATTTCCATGAAAACAACCTAATCCAAACGTTCCAACTTAATCCCCACTAATACGTCTGCCCCACAAGACTGCATCAAAGAATGTGGCTTTTTCTGGGAGACATAATACATTCAAACCGGCATATTCCACCCCCTGGACCCCAGAGAAACATATTCTTTCCAAATATAAAATACATTCATCCCATCACGATATCACAAAAACTTAAATCATTTCAGTAACAATAGTTAAATACAAGATCCCATTAAATCAGTTACAGGTGTGGTCTGTCCAAAAGCAAAATTACCCTCCGACTGTGGTCCTGGCTTCCAATATACAAAGCAGGGACATTCGTAGGATAAACATTCCCATTGCCATAAGGAGAAACTGAAAGGAAAACAGGGTTCACAAGACCAAAATAGTTCCTAAAACCTGCAGGGCAAACTCCATTAGATTTCAAAGTCTGAGAGTCATTTACAGAACAATGTTGCATCCATTGGGCTTGAGAGAGCGGGAGTCTTACCCTTCCTAAGGGTCTTTTCAGCAGCCCTTTCCTCTCCAAACACTGGGGTGAGTTCTCCAACATATCCACACATTGGGGAGACCACCTTCTCGGCCCCACCCTGCTCAAACATCGGGGCAGCACCCAGATTCCCTTCCATCTCCGGGGCACATGCTCAACCCCTTCAGAACACTGGGGTGGCAGCCAGGCTCTCCCCAATTCCCTGGGAATGTGCTCCACCCTCTTTTGGGCCTGGGGCAGCAAAACTCTTCCGGAGCATTGAGGCGAAAGGCCTACCCTCGACCTCTGGGGCAACTCACCCTTTCCATGTGTGTGGGCCACTCTGCTCTCCCAGCCCAAGGCCTCTTGACTCCAGACCTCAACCTCCATGGCTGTCTTTGAAGAAATTTTTCCTTCAGTTTGTTCCCTGTCTGTCCCCTCCAGTTCAGACCGGCAGCGTCTCTGTCTATAAAGATCTCACAAAAATTCTGTTGGCTTCGTATGAAGCACACAGGGGTCAAAGCCATAAGACAACAGAACTTTCCACAAATCCTTTCTGGGTAACCCGATCTCCAATCATGGCTTGTATTGAAATGGTGGCTGAGTTCCATGTTTGGTTAAATCCTCATGTTGGGCTGTAGCTTCTGGGGATCCACCCACTGGAAGCCTGAAATTTTCCAAACCATCAGTTTCTGGTTTCTTTGAATCCAAGAGTTCAGTTCTAAGTTTATCTCTGTCCTGTTGCATTTTACTATAAGCTGCAAGGAGAAGCCAGGGTACATCCTCCACACATAGTCTGGAGATCTCCTCAGCTAAGTATTCCAGGTTGTCACTTTCAAATTATTCCTTCCAACTGATGCCAGGATTCAATTTTGCCAAATTCTCTGCCACTCTGAAACAAGGATCGCCTTTCTTCCAGTTTCCAACAACACGTTCATCATTTCTGTTCCAGGCCTCGTCAGAAGTATCTTTAGAGTCCGTATTTCCACAAACAGTCTCTTCAAAGCACTTTAGGCCTTTTCTATCAAGCTCCTCACAATCCTTCCAGAATCTTCCCTTATCCATTTAAAAAGCCATTCCAACATGTTTGGTATTTGCAAACTCAGCAGCAAAAGCACCCCACTTCTCTGGTACCAAAATCTGTTCTAGTTTGCTAATGCTGCCAGAATGCAAAACACCAGAGATGAACTGGCTTTTATAAAAGGGGGTTTATTTGGTTATACAGTTACAGTCTTAAGGCCATAAAGTGTCCAAGGTAACACATCAGCAATTGGGTACCTTCACTGGAGGATGGCCAATGGTGTCCAGAAAATCTCTGTTAGCTGGGAAGGCATGTGGCTGGCATCTGCTCCAAAGTTCTGGTTTCAAAATGGCTTTCTCCCAGGATGTTCCTCTCTAGGCTGTAGTTCCTCAAAAATGTCACTCTTATTTGCTCTTGGGGTGGTTTTCCTCTCTTAGCTTCTCTGGAGCAAGAGTCTGCTTTCAACAGCCAACTTCAAACTGTCTCTCATCTGTAGCTACTCTCTCAGGTTGACTACAGCTCCTCTTCAAAATGTCACTCTCAGGTTCACTGAGTTCCTTCTGTTTTTCAGCTCATTTATATGGCTCTAGTGATTTAATTTAGACCCACCCTAAATGGGTGGGGTAACACCGCCATGGAAATTATCCAATCAGTTATCACCCACAGTTGGGTGGAGCGCATTTCCATGAAAACAACCTAATCCAAACATTTCAACTTAATCCCCACTAGTACGTCTGCCCCACAAGATTGCATCAAAGAATATGGCTTTTTCTGGGGGACATAATACATTCAAACCAGCACAAAAAGACTGAAAAATCTGACAACATAATATTAAAATTCTAGATTGGCAAAAATCACCATAATAATATTTTTTAAAACTAGAAGACTAGAATTATCTCTCCCTGACAACGCAGGATATGACTCCCAGGGATGAATCTGGACTGGCAGTGTGAGATTGAGAACATCTTCTTGACCAAAAGAGGGATGCAAAATGAAACAAAATAAAGCTTCAGTGACTGAGAGATTTCAAATGGAGTTGAGAGATCACGCTGGTGGACATTCTTATGCACTATATAGATAACACTTTTTAGGTTTTAATGTATTGGAATAGCTAGAAGTAAATACCTGAAGCTATCAAACTCCAACCCAGTAGCCTTGACTCTTGAAGATGATTGTATAACAATGTAGCTTACAAGGGACAGTGTCATTGTGAAAACCTTGTGGATCACACTCCCTTTATCCAGCGTATGGATGGATGAGTAGAAAAATGGGGACAAAAACTAAATGAAAAACAGGGTGGGATGGGGGGCTGATTTGGGTGTTCTTTTTTACTTTTATTTTTTATTCTGATTCTGATTCTTTCTGGTGTAAGGAAATGTTCAAAAATAGATTGGGGTGATGAATGCATAATTAAATGATGGTACTGTGAACAGTTGATTGGACACCATAGATGACTGTATGGTATTTGAATATATCTCAATAAAACTGAATTTAATTAAAAAAAAGCTAATTATCTTAATACCCATGTGCTCTTATGAATCAATAAGAAAAATACTATCAACCCCCCTAGAAAGGACCCCAAGTTTTCAAATAGTCACAAATATATATATACATATATACATATAAACACACAGCATACAATCTATAAAAATGAAAACACTTAATATCAAACTCTAGAATCACTATTTTAAAAATTAAAGTTATGCGAATTTTAGAGGAATATACATTTAGAAATACAAATTAAAAATATCAATGTCAAAGAAAAGAACTCTTTTTAAAATTGACTGTTTTTCTCCAATTTGACATGGAAATAAAATGTATAGGACTTTATGAGACTACAATGTCAGATTACAGTGTTTAATGTTACCCATTACAATGCTAGAATTCAAAAGGGACATGCTGATGGCAGGGTGGTACAACTACTAACAAAAAACTTTTCACCTATTTATTTAAAAAAAGTTAGAAACTGCATTCTTGAACAACTAATAATCTGTGAATGGTAATCCTGCTTCACTTGCATATTAGTATGTTTTGGTACTCAGTTGCCAAAAGTTCAACTAATTAGGAAAAAAAATCACTGACCTAGTACACTTATCAGACAACATCTTTTTTACTTGCAGACTACAAAACAAGTTAAATTGTGAGTAAACCATTTGTAGAGATCATCCCTGTACAGTTTTACACTGTAAAAATCAAATTTCCAAATACGCACTTGGTTATTAGTTCTATTTATAACTTGCCACTCATATACTGTCATGTACTTAAAATTCAGAACATGTTTACATTATCCATCCAGCAGGCTAATGCAACTGCACACCAGACAGTCATGCATAATTCAAATCAATATCCTTAAGCTTGCAAGTCTAAGTCAAAGCTGCCTTTAAAAAAGCTAGGGTATGACTTTAACATGAATAAAGTATACCTAATTTTTCTTTTTATCTGAAAAAATGATGCCTTCTGCAATGAAATGCCAAAAATGTAAAGTCACTGTACAATAGACCCTTACACTATTGACCAAAGAGATAATTGAAAAAAAATAAATAAGGCAATTTCAGTAATTTTAGAAAATTAATTCTAAGTAATGAAAGAGACAAAGCTGAACACGATTCAAATAGCAAAGCTCACAAGATAACAATAGATTATATGAAGTTTTGCCAACAACTCAAATGTACCTAAGCTACAAAACTACAATGATCTAGGTTATACTGTGAATTGGGAGTTCTTTTTATACTTAAATCCAGATTATGGTTTTGATATAAGTAAAATCAGTTTTATGTAAATTTTTAAAATAAAAACTCACCACTGAATTTCTGTAACTAGTAATATGGCTAAAAATGGCCCAAATCTAGAAAAAAGCTTGAGTTATCAAATTTAAGTTGAGGCTAACTAGATAAGCATGTCAGTATATAGCACTTAACATTCATTATACCACACTCTAGTATCTGTCACTTTTACAGTGGATGGTATTTGATTAAAAAAAGAAAGAAAGAAAGAAAGTTAACTGGGTCTTAATCTATTAAGGTCTATCTTTGAGGCTACTAAAAACATAAATGTTTACCAGTAATATGAAATGTGACATATAATTCATCAGTCCTGGATTAATAAATTCTCAGAAGCAAGAATATATATATATATTTGTTTGTTTGTTTGCGAATTTTTCCTCCCAGAAGCTTCAGATTTAACTCATCATTTAAAGAAACCCTCCAGATATGAGCAACATTATTGCTGGGGCAACCCAACTCAATTATGAAAATTTCATATTATTCCTATTCAATATTACAGACATTTCAAACATAATATCCTCTACAATGACAGTTCATTAATGTCAAGGTGCAGTAATATGAAGGATGAAATTAACGGGATAGAGAAAAAGGCTTCAATGGTACCTGAGATAATGAAAAAAAAAAAAAGATTAAAGGTAGGCCTTTGGGAAAAAGAGTAAAGGCATGGAAGTCCCTCCAATGAAGACAAAGAATCAAGTTGAAGTACACAGCATGTATCTTTTCTTGCAGAGATGGAAAATTTAACAGCAGTTCAGATCACAAAGTAAATAAATTAAAGATGTGTTCACTGATTAAAATCTGAACGTAATTAGGAGCTTACAGATAATAGCGTTGGTCAAATCTTCTGATAACTATTCTGTAAGAAAGTAGCCAGAGAGGAAATTTTACAGCAAGTCAACTACCAATTGATGGTAGAGAAACTCATGCACAAAAATTCAAAATCATAATAACAACAGCAAAAGGAAAACTGCCTGTGACACACCAATGTTGGTTTAGGTCAACTAGTACAACTGAGAACAGTGTTGACAACATGTCTTGGGTGGACAAAACAGTCAGAGAAGCATAGTTTAGAGCGAGAGGTCCAAAAAAAGTAGCAGCCTGGCCTAGTTTGTGAGTAAACAGATGACATCCCTTGAGAGCTCCCTAAAATATCTGGAGGAGTGGGAAATGAAAGAGAGTAGTCTCTGTATGAGTGGGTAAAGCTGGTACTATTAAGAGTTGGGTATTAACATCAATGTGATCTTATTCACACCCATATGCCGGAGAAACATGACAATATTCAGGTTACATTAAAATGTTCTATATTGCTATATATATAGCAGGGGTAAACAGCAGGGGTAAATCTGTCAACTCTTAACCACCAAATTCATTCCCAATCTTTACATATGTTCTATATAACCCCAATACTGATCTTCACTAATTATAGAATAATATAGATAGTATTTCAGGATATGATATGTTTAAATTTATTGCACAGATTATAAATATACTAAAGCTAAGTTCAACTGATTTTAAATATGTAAGCTGTTTACTTAATAGTCACAGTTCAGTGGAGTATAACATGAAGCAGTTTAATTTTTATCTCTAACCGCTTATAACTGTGTTATTGAATTTCCCCAATCTGCCCTTAATTTGACCTTGAGGCAGAGTCCATACATTCCCAGTCACTTTCCGTCACTAAAGAATCTCAAGCTAGTAGAATGTAAATCGCCATTCCCAGATCTCTATAGTTCATCTCTGTACCTAAGTTTTCTAATTTGTAAAATAGAGACTATAACAGTTCATAGCTCATAGAGCTGGTAAAAGATTAAAAGTTAATACAAGTAAAGGGCTTTAAAAAGCATCTGTTACATAGCGAGCACTATATAAGGATTGGCTTTTATTATTTCCTTCTCCTAATGCTAACTAAGTTTGCAAATTTGGATGGGAGATGAAGTGTGGCTGGCATTTTTAATTCTCTTAGCTAGCACCTTGGAGCACAGGGAAGACAATGATTCTGGGAACATCTCCTTCTCCTCATTCTTCTATCTCTAATAAAAATGAAGTGTTCAAGTAGGGAAAAGGAATAGCAGAAATCACTAGGATTGTCTTTCTGACTACCCCAAACCTCAGTCTGGTTCTGCCAGTGTGGTGGTTTCTTTATAAATGCTGTGCGTAATTCATGTGGGTGATGTTCAGCTTCATATCTGCCTCCCACATCACAGAGGACCTTCTCGGAATAGAGCAGTCAAGTATCTCCTTGTGGCCAGCAATCCATACAAACAATCCCCTCACAAGGTAGGGTATCTACTCCTGGCTGTCTAATCAATCTCATTGCTTCTATATCCTCATCTACTTTCCATGCTCTTCCACAGAGCTCAAAAACATCTTGGTGCCTGCCAAGGATTTCAACTGCCACTGAGAAGTGGAATAGAGTAAGAGAACAGTTAGTATACTATCTCCCAACTTTCAAGCAATTCCTTTTACTTCCCGATCCACAGTCTTCGGCCTATGTGGGAAGGGAGTGGAAGGGTTGCAGTTGGAATGATATTTGCAGTTGGACTGGGGGTAACAGAACTAGTTTGTGCTATCTTGTAGTAAATATTTAGGGAAGTGTTTACACAAATTGTCAGCGGCTCTTAGCTCTAGATTTAGGATAGGGTGTGGGGAGATGGAGTACTTATCACTCTCATTCCACCTTTTGGCACTAAGTTATTAATTCCAGAATAACAAAAGTCCTTTAAAAAGAGTCCCATTAAACATCTTATACAAATACAATTAATATATAGATAAACTATCTTCCTCAAACTTCACTATAACCTGTTGTAGGCATAGGTACTGATGCAAAATCTAAAAAGATAAAATGCCCATGTAAGGGCAGACAAGTATAGAAAGTGTATGTATTCTCTATATTCTGAAGGATGATCTTTTTTTGCATATGTGAAGGAGGATTCTGCTGTCAAACTACAGGGAAGCAGGAGTATTGCTAACTGTCAAACATGAATGATTTTTTATCCCCTTTCGTTGGCAAATCAGGATGAATGCAAAATGAGGGAGAGCATAAGTCACATTAAAGAATCAAACTCAAGCAGTCCAAATATATAAATCATTAACAAAATAGTGCTTTGTGATAGAGGGAAACAGAAGGCCTTTAACTGGAAAGATCCAGATTCATGACTTAGTTTCAATTAAATAGAAATGGTACTGATTTATTAAATTTATACCCAGTGTTCCAGTTTGCTAATGCTGCCGTTATGCAAAAACCAGAAATGAGTTGGCTTTTATAAAGGGGGTTTATTTGGCCACAAATTTAAAGTTCTGTAGCCATAAAAGTGTTCAAACCAAAGCATCAACAATAGGGTACCTTCACTGGAGAAAGGCCGTTGGCTTCTGGAAAACCTCTGTTAGCTGGGATGGAACATGGCTGGCGTCTGCCTGCTCCCAAGTTGCGTTTCAAAATAGTGTTCTCCAAAATGTCTCTGGGCTTAACTTATCGGGGAAAACCCTGGGCTAGTATCTCCAAAATGTCAGCCAACGTCAGGGGTCTGCAACTCCAAACATCTCTGAGCTAAGCCAGCAATCGTCTCAGTCCAGCCAGCATTTTTAAAGGACTCTAGTAAACTAATCAAGACCCACACTGAATGTGTGGGGCCACACATCCATGGAAATAATCTAATCGACAGGTCACACCTTAATCAAAGGTGTCACACTCATAGTTGGGTGAGTCACATCTCCATGGAAACAATCAAAATGTTCCAACCTAATCAACACTAATACACCTGCCCCCACAAGATTGCATTAAAGAACATGGCATTTTGGGGGACATAAGGTATCTAAACCAGCACACCCAGCAAGCACTATGTAAGACAACAGGAATTCACACTGATGTAAAGTGAACTGTTAATGTATGTAACAAAAGAACAATCAAAAACAATATAATTACAAATTATATTGAGCTACCAGAGATAAGAAAGGGATTCAGCAATCCCTCCAGTGATGTGGTATTACTTTTGATTTACTATTTTGCTAGGTAGGGGTAGTTCTAGTGGCTTCCACTTAGCCTTTCCTACCAAAATAGCCCTCACTCAACAAGTCAGGGAACAATATAGGGACTCTGCCAGTTTCTGAGTATGTCTATTCCAATTATGCATTCTGAAACCGGGGAAATAACCTCAGAGGCCCACTGTGACACAGATGTGAACTAAAAACCAATGATCACCTGACTTCCCTAAGACTCTACTCTGACTGTTGCACCACAGTGACATTTGGGTCCCCTGGAATTAATGACAGTTCTGAGCTAGTGTCTGTTAATCCCCAAAATGTCTGATCATTTCCTTTTCCCCAATGCATAGTCACTCAGGTAAAAGGCCGCAGGTCCCTTTGGGGAGGGCTGGAAGACAAATAGTATACATTTTTGGCAGTGTAACAGGGTCCTTCACCTAGGTGATCCAGCTTTCCCTTCATTCATGGGGATCTGGGTCTGTAAACTAGATCAAGACTGGGAATTGATAGAGGAGTCATGACTCTGTTTAGGAGACTCAAGATAGACTTTCGTTCACTTGACCTAGAACTCTTCTGCTTATACAGATCAAATAAGAATTTAATAGACTTCCCCTTTTGTTCACTTCTAGGTACTCCATGATCAACTAGCCAGTGCCATAGGTCTCTGCAAGTCAAACTATTCTGATTATTGCTTTGACTCCGCTGTCCTTTATGGTAGCATGCCCACCTTGTCTTTGGTGATTAAGTGTTGCCAGTTAGCTTCTGCCAACCCAATCATCCCCATTGTGTTTAAAGATACAAATTCAGTGCCAATAGTTCACACGGTAATATTTGACCTACAGAGAAGAGCAACCACAGAGCTCTTTAGGGATGATGGAGTTAATCTCACAAATTTATTCCTCACAGTCCTGGTGAAAGGTGTGTCCTCTGGACATTCCTGGGGTGGGGCACCTAATCTTACATGATAAATCCACTCTAACATTCCAATCTCCGTAACTCTTTGGATTTCCTCATCTATGTTATACCAGGGCCATTCTCATGTCTCGACTTCAGGTTAAGTAGGTGACCTTTAATGTAGTGTTCATGCTTCAGTCAAACACCCAAACAAGCTGTTAAAGCCCTTTCTAATCTCTCGAACTATAACACCAAATCCAAGTCTCTACTTAGAGGGCCCATATCAATAAATTCAGCCTGATCCAACTTCATGTTTCTTGTACTATTATCCCACAGCCTTAATATAAATTCTCACATGTATTTCCCTGATTTCTTTCCCACTGAGTAGACTTGGCACTATGGTCAAAAATCAACTGGCCATATAGTTCCTCAAAAAGTTAAATATAGAACTACCATATGACCCAACAATATGGGCTGTAACGAGTCAGACACAAAAGAACAGATATTGTATGATTCCACTTATAGGAAATAACTGGAATATGCAAATTCATAGAGACAGAAAGCAGAATACATGTTACCAGAAGCAGCTAGGAGGGGGGAATGGGGAGTTGATGGATAATGGGTGCAAGGTCTCTGTTTCGAGTGATGGGAAAGTTTTAGTAATGAGATAGGACAACACTGTGAATATGATAAATACCATTGAAATGTATGCTTGGGAGTTGTTGAGTTGTGAAATTTTATGTTACATACAGGTTGCCACAATTTATAAAAAGAGCAACTAAAGAGATAATGACTCTTAAATGCAATACATGACCCTGAACTAGATCTACTAATGGAGGAGAAAATGCCCAAAACAACAGTATTAGGACAACTGGGAAAAAATGCAATCTAGACTGCATGTTTATGTCAATGTAAATTTCTTTAACTTGATAATTGTATATCCTTTTATACACATAAAGAGAATATACCTTAGGAAATACATATAGGAAAGTATTAAATGGTAAAAGAGCATGATGTATGCAACCTACTCTCAGATATTTAGAAGACAAGACAGACAGATAGATAGACAGAAACAATGAGATAACAAATGTGGCAAAATGTTAAAAGCTGCTAAGTCTGGATATAGGGGTAGGGGTTATATTGAAGTTCTCTATATTATTCTTACAACTTTTCTATCATTTTGAAATTATTTCAAAACAAAAAGTTTTTTTTGAAAAACAATTCTATCTCTGTGCATTTCACAGAAGCTATTCAAAAATTACTGTCATATAAATTAGTGAATTACTAAAAGAGCAATATAATCCTATATTCTATATATGAAAAGAAAAAGTTTAAGTTAAGTAAAAATGTTTGTCAATATCTGTATTTATACATGGATACCAAATTTCCATGATTTAGCGTAATTTGGCTTTCTCTGATCTAGGCTATGTTTAAGTGCAAATAAATGCAATAGAAATTTTTGTAGTCATGTAGCAGATTTCGTGTAAAATTGTAATATTGGAAACTGTAAGAAAATGGGGAGGATACTGTCCTTGGCATTTAATAACACACTAAAATTGAAAAATAACACATTATGGACTGAATTTTAATAAAAGGGAAGCTTATAAACTTTTAATAGAAACATGGAACTATTTTTTGTTTAAATCTAATTAACAGACCTCTTTGAGTTCCTGTTAGCAACCTGTTGAATTGATTCCTAACTATGTACAGAGCTACATGCTTATCAACTCTTTATTATATATTATATTGCCCTAGAATGCCATTGTTTCTGTGCTTAGAGAGCTTTTAAAACCTAAAACTGGTTCCAAATAGTTTACCATGGATAGAAAAAAAACACACCAAGATCCTGAATACACTCAAAATTTTATAATAGGAGTAAAAACAGTTCTTAAAGAATCACTAAATAGGACCTTGAAAATAATTCAGTAAGTCATTGTTAGAAATTTGTTTATGAACAGTTAACCTGACTGATTTGAGTATAAATACAAAATAAGAAATTAACGTAAGTAGCAGACAACTAGCAAGTTCAATAATCTGTTAAAAACAACTAAGATATAGTCAGCAGTCTCAATCACATTAAGAAAACAACTAGTATAAAAGCTAATCAATATTTTAAAGAACTCTAACATTAGTATTCTAGAGAAAGTAGTCTGAATGGTGAATATGTCCCCTATACAAAGGAGGCTGGTTGAATAAACTATGGTACATTCACGTAACAGAGAACCAGGCACAAGTCAGGAAAAATAAAGGGAAGAAGATCTCTATGAACTGACATGAACTGATTCCCAAGGAAGATTTCCAAGGAAGACGCAAAAGAAACAAATATATATATATATGTACACACATATACACATACATACATTGTTTTGGTTTCCTTGTTGCTAAAGCAAACACCATGCAATGGACTGGTGTAAACAATGCGAATCTATTGACTCACAGTTTTGAGCCTAAGAGAAGTCCAAATAGAAACATCATCAAGACTATACTTTCTTCCCAAGACTGGCATTCTGGGGCTGGTGGCTGGCAATCCTTAGTCTTCGCTCCTCTGTCACATGGCAATAATGCACACTATGGCCCTTCCTGACCTCTCCCTTTTCTTCCAGGTTCTGTTGACTTTCAGCTGCTGGTTGCTCCCCCTGTGGCTTTCTCTCTCTCTCTCTGACTGAATTTTAGCCTGCTTATAAAGGACTCCATTAATAGAATTAAGAGGCTTCCTGACTGAGCTGGGCCATACCTTAGAAATAACCGCATCAAAAGATCCTACTTAAAATGGATTCACACCCACAGGAAAAGATTAAGTTTAAGAACATGTTTTTCTGGGGAATATAGCTCCAACTATCACACACATATACAAAGTATGCTACCTTTCAGGTAACAATGAAGGGGAAATAAGAAAACAAACACACACATTTATTTTGTAAAATGAAACAGAAAAGATAAACCAGAAACTAATGAAAGCAAGTGAGTATGAATGAGGTGAAAGGAATAAAAAAGGGAATGAGATTTATCTGATATACATTTTTATTTAGCTTTGACTTTTAACTTACTTGATATTTTACATATTCAAAAAGAATTAAATCAATAAAGATGGAAAACACCCCAATATTGAATAAAGCAGAAAAATTATAAACTGAACTTTGTAGCAAACAAACAACCACAAAGAAGAAAATGAAAAGAATTAATCTAGATAACTCTGGAACACAATACTCTGTACACCCTCAGGATAAAAGGAATGCAAAAAAAAATCTTGAATTTTATTTAATAGGTTTGTTGTTGGTAGCATAATTGAGTAGCAATTCCCAAACTACTTTGCATATGTTGTAGGATTGAGCAAATTGATAAATACATGTATTTGTTGGGTACCACAGTACCTACTCTAGGTGAACGGAGATACAAATATAGAATGGGGAAAAGAGAAGAACTCTGTGATGCTAGATTCTAATTTGCAGTATCGTGACAAATTCTGTTCATTGAAAGGGCCTAGAAGCAATGACACCCAGTAGTCGCACACACATCCTGGTTTCTAAATGCCTTTCCTCACAAAGGGAAACAGGGCTCTTTAGAAAAATGGCTGATTCCTTGGCTGGGCAGGGAAAATACAAGACGGATCTGGAACTTCTGCCAAAAGAGTATTTAAAGTAAGGAAGTTCTCAAGATTTGATGAGGACATATAAAAAAAGATATAGAAGTGAGCTTGAATAAACAACCAATGGACAAATTTGGGACAATTTGAGCATCAAATGAAAACTGAAAGGAATGGATTGTAACACATTCAATTTAAAAATCTCTTCTTCATAAAGCAATGTCAACTAATAAATGCAAAAAGAGTGATGGAAATAGAAAATCATGATTATACAACCACCATAGTAATAACTGATTCAGGCCAGAAATACCAACGAATGCTAAACTCACTGGGTATCAGGGAACAGGATATTCACAGTCTCAAAGAATCAACCTATACATTACTTGCTCATTAGAAGGTGGAAAAGGAACGTTACACGGAATGATCATTAAATCAAATGACCAAAGTTAGTATCACTAGTAATGAGACAAACTGATATCATGTGACCCCTGATGTAACATAGTGAGGACACCCTACTCATGTAGTTAGTACTCCCGCCAAAAATGTTAAACTGAAGAGTGGGGAAATTTTGGTATTCATATTTTGCATAAGATATAACTTGCATTCCTCATTTCTTAAGCTATAGTCAATCTATGTTTGCCAATTATAGTATCTTATCAAAACATATGTTAACATTCTCAGGATATTAATCAGAAATGCACTGAAATTTAATCCACATTAAAGTCTTCCAATTAGGATATATAGCAAAAGGATGAATTAACAATGAAGGAAAAGAACTATACCCAAAGCAAGAGAAAAATACATATAATTTATTTTTCAGCTACATTATTTCAATAAACATTTATTTTGATGTGTCACACCCTTCATTAGGTGCTATGCAAATAAGGATGAATACAGCCAAGAGGCACACTTTGAAGAAAACACAGAAGCTGCAGATGAGGGGCATTTTGAAGATGGCTGTTGAAAGCAGACTCTTGCTCCAGAGAAGCTAAGAGAGGACAAATATCCCAACTGCAACTAAGAATGACATTTCTGAGGAACTGCAGCCTAGAGAGGAACATCCTGGGAGAAAGCCATTTTGAAACCAGAACTTGGAGGAGACGCCAGCCACGTGCCTTCCCAGCTAACAGAGGTTTTCCGGATGCCATTGGCCATCCTCCAGTGAAGGTAACCGATTGCTGATGTGTTACCTTGGACACTTTATGGCCTTAAGACTGTAACTATGTAACCAAATAAACCCCTTTTTATAAAATCCAATCCATCTCTGGTGTTTTGCATTCCAGCAGCATTAGCAAACTAGAACATATCTCAATAAAGCTGTTTTAAAAAATACTAAAAAACATGTTCAATAAATACTAGCCATTATTATTAAATTGCATTAAGTAGTCTTCTCTGTACTCTGTAATTTGTTATCAAATAAATCAAGATATTGAAATAATGTTTCCTAAAGACAAATATTTAGAACATACAACTTGCTAAATATTTGAGAATTAATCAAAATATAATTTCCCTCAAGGCTTGGAATTTCTAAAGTCACATAGAAAATGTTCTATCTAGAAAAGAAAAAATGAATATAAGATATTCCCTAAAGACTTATAAAATCTAATTTAACATACTATGATTTTACTCCTGTATTACAAATATTCTATTTGATTTCATATACAGAGTCTACTGCTTATTACTGATAAATACACACAAACCTAATGCTATCTCCAAATATTATTCTAAACCAAAGTACAAGAAAATAAGAAATTTCGTTTGGTAAAAATCATTCTTGTTAATTAATGTAGCTTTACTATTACTTCAGAGAAAATGAAATAGCTAGAGAAGGCTTTTTTCCAAAGCCTTCATCTCATAGAAAAGAGAATTCTCTCAAAAATGCTGGTAGGATTCTTCTGTTTTGAAAGTTAATTTTGTCTGAATGGAAACAAAAAAAAGCTAGAATATGTCCTCCCTTAAAGTATACTAAGCTTATAAATTTTATAACACATTAATTTGTAACATAAGGTTCTGAAATAAATGAACTGTAAATTAACTGCATTCAGGGGAGGATATAAGGCAGCAGCATAGAGAGGAGTGGAAACTAAGTAGTCCCCCTGGAACAACTAAAAAAAACCAGAAACAACTAGGAAAAAATCTGGAATAACTGCAGGGGGACAGACGTGACCGTCCACTCACCATACACCAACCTGAACTGGGAGGAATGCCCAACATCACAGCATAAAATCTGTAAGTAAAAACTGCGGCTTTAAATTGGGAGACCCCTCCCCCCACAGCCTGAGCTACAAAGCCTCGTGGTGCCAGAGAGAAGCTTTCTCCCAGCAAGCGAATATAGCTTGGCTGAGCTCCAAATGGGGTTTTAATTAGCGAGTGTGAACTGCTCACTACGAGGTACGAATCCCCAACAAGTAGACAGAGGCTTTGGGTGACAACTGACCTTGGAGAGCTGGTGGGTCGCCTCGGACTGGCTCTGTTCCTTTTTCAACTCAGTGGAGAAAGCCTTGGCCATTTTCAGTTCCCAATTCTGTGACCCAGACAGGGGTGTGGCACAGGCAGAGAGAGACCATTGAAATGCTAATGACCTCCCCCTAAGGCGTCCATCTTCTCTAAGAGGAAAGGGGTGGGGCCCAGCTCTACTACCTGCCTTTCATTCAGATCTTACACCAGTCAAGAATTATAGGCTAATCTTTGCATCAGGCTGGGAGTGCCCCTGCACGGCCCAGCGGCCTGGGGATTCCCCTGAGGGACGACGCACACTAGTGACGTAGCACAGCCTTCCCTCAGCAGAGGTCCCGGAAGATCACAGCTGAGAAGGGGGGCCCACTCGGAAAACCCAGTGACGCTATGTCAATGCCGGTGGTTTGTGGGTCAGCGACAGAGAAAATCTGGGGCAAAACTGAAATGAAGGCTTAGACTCTTGCAACAGCCTTGAATCTCCAGGAACACCTGGGAGGTTTGAATATTAAAGCGGCCCTGCCTCCCTGACCACCCAGACACACACACCACGTTCAGGGCGGACAGCTCCAACAACAAACCTAAACTGAGTTCACCAACTGAACCCCACAAAAATTATTTCCCCACACACCACAGAGACAGAGTCGGAGAGAACTGACTTGAGGGGTATAGGTGATTCGCAGATGCCATCTGCTGGTTATTTAGAGAAAGTGTATGCCACTAACTTGTATTTCTAAAAAATTAGATTGGTATTTTTTTTTTTTTACAACTTGAAAGAACCCTATTAAGCAAAGCAAATGCCAAGAGGCCAAAAACAACAGAAAATCTTAATACATATGATAAAACCAGACGATATGGAGAACCCGATCCCAAACACCCAAATCAAAATATCAGAAGAGACACAGTACTTGGCACAATTAATCAAACAATTACAATTGAGGAATGAAAACATGGCACAGGATATAAAAGACATAAAGAAGATCATGGAACAGGATAAAAGGGACATAAAGAAGACCCTAGAAGAGCATAAAGAAGAAATTGCAAGAGTAAATAAAAAAATAGAAGATCTTATGGAAATAAAAGAAACTGTTGGTGAAAAAGACTCTGGATACTCATAATACAAGATTAGAGGAAGCTGAACAACGACTCAGTGTCCTAGAGGTCCACAGAACAGAAAATGAAAGAACAAAAGAAAGAATGGGGGAAAAAATCTAAAAAATCGAAAAGGATGTCAGGGATACAACAAGTAAAATAAAATGTCCAAATTTAAGACTCATTAGTGTCCCAGAAGGGGAAGAAAAGGGTAAAGGTCTAGAAAGAGTATTCAAAGAAATTGTTGGGGAAAACTTCCCAAACCTTCTACACAATATAAATACACAAAGCATAAATGCCCAGCGAACTCCAAATAGAATAAATCCAAATAAACCCACTCCAAGACATATTCTGATCAGACTCTCAAATACTGAAGAGAAGGAGCAAGTTCTGAAAGCAGCAAGAGAAAAGCAATTCACCACATACAAAGGAAACAACATAAGACTAAGTAGTGACTACTCAGCGGCCACCATGGAGGCGAGAAGGCAGTGGCATGACATATTTAAAATCCTGAGAGAGAAAAATTTCCAACCAAGAATACTTTATCCAGCAAAACTCTCCTTCAAATTTGAGGGAGAGCTTAAATTTTTCACAGACAAACAAATGCGGAGAGAGTTTGCCAATAAAAGACCTGCCCTGCTTCAGATTCTAAAGGGAGCCCTACCAACAGAGAAACAAAGAAAGGAGAAAGAGATATAGAGAATTTTAACAGACATATATAGAACCTTATATCCCAAATCACCAGGACACTCATTTTTTCTCTAGTGATCACAGATCTTTCTCCAGAATGGAACATATGCTGGGACATAAAACAAGCCTCAATAAAACAAACAAACAAACAAAACTGAACATATTCAAAGCACAATCTCTGACCACAATGGAATACAAATAGAAGTCAATAATTTTTGAATTGTAACTCCACTATTTACTTCCTACATAATATAAAATACACAAACTCTAATGACAAATCAGTGGTTTTGAACTCAATGTAAAATATGTAATTTTTGACAAGAACTATATAAAGGTGGGGGAATGGAGGAGTATAGGTACATAGTTTACGTATCCTATTGAAATTAAGTTGGTATCAAAGAAAAACAAGATTGATATGGATTTAAGAGTTTAATTTTAAGCCCCACAGTAAACACAAAGAAATTATCAGAGAATGTGACCATAGAGATGAAAAGTAGAGTATGGGTTAAGAGAAATGGGGGAAGGGGCAAAGGGGAGTTAAGAAATGAGTGTAGGGTTGCTGTTTGAAGCGAAGGGAAATTTCTAGTAATGGATGGTGGGAAGGTGATAGCATTATAACATTCTAAATGTGACTAATCCCACTAATGGAAGGCTAGGGAGGGGGTGGAATGGGAAGATTTAGGCTGTATATATGTTTCCACAACTGAGAAAAAAAAAAAAAAAAGACAGTCTAAATAGATGACCATTGAATGCCAAGGATGACCCTGGATGGGATCGGAGGATGGAGGACAGGAGGCTCAAAGGGACACAGTTGAGACATAAGGAAAAGGAAATATAGAATGTAAGCTTTGTATCATTGTTGAATCTCTTGTACTTCTTAGCTGCGCTTAATGGGATTGCATAGAAGAATGTTCTTCTTCATGGGAATTGTATATGTGAATAATAGTGTTTGTTCAAGGATGTGTGCAGCTAGCTCTCATATGTTCCGAAGACAGAGCAATAGATGATGGATGATAGATAGGGAGAGAGGGAGGGAGGGAAAGAAATAGCGGTGTGACAACATGCTAAAGTTAGTGGATTGGGGTATCGGGGGAGGAGGGTCAGGGAATGCTGGAGTTCTGTGTATAGGGTTAGTATTGTTTTTGCAACTGTTCCTATAACTTTGAATTTATTTCAAAATAAAATGTAAAATAAATAAATAAATAAATAAATAAATAAATGGCATTCAAAGCATCTCATATATTTTTTACAGAAATTAATTTGGGAAAAGCACTTACTTTGAATTAAGCACTGTTTTGCATAAACAGATCTTGGTTTGACAAGGTTTTGCAATACACTAGAAAAATATTCTGTTGACTAATTTATGCTGATGAAATTTGCTTCTACATGTTTCAACGTATTAGAAACTTTCAGCCGAATGCGTGTAGCTCTAAATGCTTCTAGCTTTTTCAAATCTAAATACATGGAAAAATTAAAAATGCACAATAAAAAGATAGACTATTATCAAACAGAATCACTTCCTGGAAATTCCAAGGAAGGAAAATCTTTTATCCTTAGAAGAAAAAAGTCTGAGCAGCAAGATACCTTTAATACCAAAGCTGTTAGATCCTGAAAGAATAAATCTATCAGATATGCTGGAAGAAGCACCCTGTTAAGTTTTGAAATTCAAACAAAAAATTCCTATGGTCTCGACTCAATAAGAGATTATTTCAAACAAGGGAAGGTTTCCACAAAAGGAGAGACACCAGCAATGACTTAATGGAGAAAAAAAATTGAGGTGAAATTTCTAAAGGGTCTCAAAAGAATCATCTGAATTCATTACAGACCTCCAGATAGTAAACCACAAAGGTCTGTACAGAATATTTCTGTATTAATTAGCAACAGAAACCAACTAGGGCTACTTTAAGCCAAAGAAAATAAATGTGTAGGAAAAATGCAAGGATATATCTATTATGTTCTCCAAGAAATGACTGAACAACTATGCCTCAAAAAGGGCATGAATTAGGACTCCTTCAGGGATCCAAAAGCAGAAGTTTTGTGCACCTTCTCTTCAGAACATTAGTTAAACAGCTATGGCCACAGTTGTAAGGTCATGAAATACAGACATAACTGCCCCAGGCCCACCCCTAGAAATTAAGTTTCCAGAGAAGGGGGAACTGCTTTAAATCGAGAAGCCAGTACAAAAGGAGCATAACATGTTATAAAACATAAATACACACACATATTCCATGTCCATGCTACTGAAATTTATCTTGTCAAAATTCTGCTAATCAACTCTGATAAAAAGCTGGAATAATCTGTGAGACAGATTTGATTGCAGTATAAGATATAATAAATAAGTAACACTCAAGTAGAGTACCTGGTTTTAAATACTATCTATATACTTACAATTCCCAAATTCATATTTCTAGCCCAGACCTCTCATCTGAGTACTGACCCATACACTGACCCATCAACTTAATATTTCTAAGTGGCTATCTCCAAGGTGTCTTAACACGTCCAGAAGACTGTTATTCCTTCTCAAGTCTTTCTCATCCCATCCTCACTGCTCCATTAAAACCCAGGAATCTACCCTAGATTTCTCTTTCAGTCAGCCCTCACACTGAATCCAAAATTTGATGATTCTAGTTCCAAAATAGTTCTCAAATCTCCCTATTTTTATCTCCACTGCTACTAGTGTACATGATATATTTATCATGTACTCCAAGAAATGACTGAACAACTATGAAAGGCTACTTGGCTTATCATATTATAACACTGTTCTATTAACCCAACTTCCACTTAAAAAAAATTAAACCCCCCCTCTCTCTAATGGTTAAACTAACTCTACACACAGTTAAGCTCATTTGTTTCACTGTGCTTTCACTTCTTAGGAAATTTGTTTTTTAATTTTATTTTGTTTTATACTTATGTAAAACAAGGTTCATCAGAGAAGTTAAGCTTCCATCCCTTTCCTCTTTAATCTGTTCCCTTCCTCCCTCCCTAATAAGAAGTTGTTTTTATTTTTCCTTCCATTAAAAAACATATGTATGAGCAATACAAACACATTGCCCCTTTCTTAGGTACAAAGTAGTATAGTACCTGCACTGTTCCATACTTCGCTTTTGTCACTCAATATGTTAGACATCTCTCAACAGAAGTATAAATATTAAACATTTGTGTACTGCATTTACTCTCCCCTTCTCTCCCAACACACACAATTTCCTTGGGGAAGCATTTTTTTTTTTTTTTTTTTTTTTGTAAATTATAGGTCTTCACCTATCTCATTATCAGTGATCAATCCATAATCAGTGATCCCAGCATAGCTTTGGCTTCCTCATCTGGACCCTGCTCTAGCCCTTCTTTGAGTTTGATTGGCACACAAACAAGTAGTTACCTTAAGTCCCACCTCCTGGACACCAACCACAAAGATCCCAGAGAGCCTCCTATCTGGGTGCCCCAGCAGTTCTGGGTAGGTACTGCCTTAGTACCCACAAGTCCTCTAGGACCTGCCCCTACATGTTCCCGCAGAAACCAGAGGAGGAGACAGGCTTGGCACTGGCACCCCACCAAACAAATGCTCAGTGCCCATCTGGTCCACCCAGATTGTGGCCATCTACTCCTACCCACATTTCCCTCATGTGACTCCTTATTGGAATTATAGCCCTGGCTCTTAAACAACTAAGAACAGAGGAGTAGGTGCTAATGCGGGTCACGGCAGGCACTCCTTTAACTGGAGGGAGACCATGGAGGCCCGGGTATTTGGGGCTGGGGAGATGCCCTGGGTAGGGAAACCACTTTTTAATGATCTGCTGAGTTTCACAAACTTATTAAATACCCAGCAAATACCAGCATAATAGTATTAATTTTATTTTATTAATAAAATGAGAGCGAACTCTTATCAAATGTTCCCTGGCTGGCACTGTTATACACAAATATTAACTAACTTTGGTACTATATTTATTATCATCATGCCCATTTACCAGATAAGAAAACATGAGCACAGAGAGGAAGATGGCAGAGCCAGGATTTAAATGGAAGCAGCTCAACAGAGTTCAAGTGTTGACATCTCTTGTTCTTTCCCTCTCTCGCTTGTCTATTCTGAAGGATTACATTCAACCTTATTAAATACAACATTTCAATGAATTATTTTTGTAACTTTGTTGGTAATAGATAGTGAACATATAAAACTATTAGTATTATACAGGTTAGAAGGCAGTTTAATATAATTATTTAGTTCAGCAGAAGCTGATAAAGGATTCTATACCATGAAAATTTCATTAATATTAAGAGAAAATTTCTAGTTATTGATACTAAAAGTCAACTAATAAACACAGTTTTAACAGGGAAATAATTGGAAGAGTATGAGGACACTCCCAATGTCAAATCATGCTTCAGAAAAGCTCATCATTTAGTTAGTAGTAGCAGTATCAAACAAAAGATAACAATTTCTAAAAATAAATAAATGATTTAAAATTACTAGAATAATTTGATAAATGATCTTCCCTACAACTTACAGCACTTGGTAATTAGTTTTATAATAGATACACATTAATATATTTATAGAATAAAATGAGGGAGACCTAAGATGGCGGCTAGGTGAGACAGAGCAAAAATCACCTCTGTGGAAAACACTAGGTAAAAACCAGAAAGTGACCCAGAACACACTTCCAGAGTAGCACCAGCCGGACAAGGTCTGCTAAAGTCACAGGGAACGTGCGTTTGCTGAAACCAGGAGTCTACATTCTGAAATGAGTGAGTGAGTCAGCTGAGTCCCTTGGCCACGCTGCGGTGTGGGGAAACGGTGGGTTGGCGTTTTAAAAAACAAAGAAGCCCGGGAACAACTGCAGATAAGACGGGAGTGGTCTGGACTAATGCCTCGGTGTCTGGGGTGGAGGATACCCCTTCCCACACCCACTGCTGATTGTCTCGGGTCCAGGGGAGCAAAGGGGAGCCAAAAGGAGAGAAAAAAAAAAAAAACAATGCACAACTTGCAGCTGTCTCCCCAGCAGGCGGGGCTACTCCAGCCCGAGACTGAACACACAGCACAGAGCTGAGCCAAGAAACCGAGCCTGACAGGGAGTCTTTCCTGCAGCACCGCTCACAGGACACAATATCGGCCGTGGACAGTGGTCTTGAATACACCCACGGCTGACTGTCCCGGAGCTGGGAGGGCGGAGCTGTGCGGAAAGGGGGAAGTTAACGCGTCCCATTCAACCATCTTTGAAGCAGGCTGGGAACACTCCCACACAGCCCGGCAACCCAGGGCTACCCTGGAGGCCGGTGCTCACTTGTGATGTGGAACGGCCATCCCCGCCTCAGCAGAGGTCCTGGAAAAGCACAGCAGGGAGGGGGGAACTGCTTGGAAATCCCAGGGAACCTACGCCAATACCGAGGACTTTTGGGTCAGCAGCAGAGAACAGCCTTAAATCTCCGGGAACACCTTGGAGGTTTGATTATTAAACCTGCCCTTCCTCCCTAACCGCTCAGGCACACGCCCCCCATTGAGGGCAGACAGCACCGACAACACACCCAAATTAAGTGCACCAATTGGACCCCACAAGAATCAGATCCCCACACCACAAAGTTGGGGAGAACTGACTTGAGGGGAATAAGTGACTCATGGACACCATCTGCTGGTTAGTTAGAGAAAGTGTATGTCACCAAGCTGCCATTCTAACAAATTAAAGATCAAGTAAAGCAAATGCCAAGAGGCCAAAAACAACAGAAAATCTTAAAGCATATGATAAAACCAGATGATATGGAGAACCCGAACCCAAACACTCAAATAAAAAGATCCGAAGACACACAGTACTTGGCCCAATTAATCAAAGAACTACAGACAGGCAATGAGAGCATGGCACGGGATATAAAGGACTCGAAGAAGAGAATGGCACAGAAAATAAAAGACATAAAGAAGACCCTAGAAGAGCATAAAGAAGATATTGCAAGAGTAAATAAAAAATAGAAGATCTTATGGAAATTAAAGAAACTGTAGGCCAAATTAAAAAGACTCTGGATACTCATAATACAAGATTAGAGGAGGCTGAACAACAACTCAGTCTCCTCGAGGAGCACAGAACAGAAAATGAAAGAACAAAAGAAAGAATGGGGAAAAAAATTGAAAAAATCGAAATGGAACTCGGGGATATGACAGATAAAATAAAACGTCCAAATTTAAGACTCATTGGTGTCCCAGAAGGGGAAGAGAAGGGTAAAGGTCTAGAAAGAGTATTCAAAGAAATTGTTGGGGAAAACTTCCCAAACCTTCTACACAATATAAATACACAAAGCATAAATGCCCAGCGAACTCCAAATAGAATAAATCCAAATAAACCCACTCCAAGACATATTCTGATCAGACTGTCAAATGCTGAAGACAAGGAGCAGGTTCTGAAAGCAGCAAGAGAAAAGCAATTCACCACATACAAAGGAAACAACATAAGACTAAGTAGTGACTACTCAGCGGCCACCATGGAGGCGAGAAGGCAGTGGCATGACATATTTAAAATTCTGAGAGAGAAAAATTTCCAACCAAGAATACTTTATCCAGCAAAACTCTCCTTCAAATTTGAGGGAGAGCTTAAATTTTTCACAGACAAACAAATGCTGAGAGACTTTGCCAATAAAAGACCTGCCCTACTTCAGATACTAAAGGAAGCCCTACAGACAGAGAAACAAAGAAATGAGAGCTATATATAGAGAATTTCAACAGACATATATAGAACATTGCATCCCAGGTCACTGGGACACATGTTCTTCACTAGTGATCACGGATCTTTTTCCAGAATGGACTGTATGCGGGGACATAAAAACAAGCCTCAATAAAATAAAAAATAAAAAAATGAATTTGTTCAAAGCACATTCTCTGACCACAATGGAATACAAATAGAAGTCAATAACCATCAGAGACCTGGAGAATTCACAAACACCTGAAGGATAAAAATGAGAGGGAGATGAAAACATTCCTGGATAATCAAAAGCTGAGGGACTTCCTCACCAGTAGATCAGTCCTAAGCAGGCTGGAAGGAAGGGACACTAAACAATTGACTGAAACCACATGAAGAAATAAAGATTTCCAGTAAAGATCACATGGTAAATATAAATACCAATACTACTGTATTGTTGACTTATAACTCCACTATTTACTTCCTACAGGATCTAAAATACATAAACTGTAATGATAAATTGGTGGTTTTGGACTCAATGTAAAATATGTAATTTTTGACAAGAACTACATAAAGGTGGGGGAATGGAGGAGTATAGGACAGTTTACGTGTCCTATTGAAGTTAAGTTGGTATCAAAGAAAAACAAGACTGTTATAGATTTAAGATGTTAAATTTAAGCCCCACGGTAAACACAAAGAAAGTATCAGAGAATATGACCACAGAGATGAAAAGTAGAGTAGGGGTTCCGAGAAGTGGGGGAAGGGGCAATGGGGAGTTAAGAAATGAGAGTTGGGTTTTTGTTTGGGGTGAAGGGAAACTTCCAGAAATAGACGGTCAGAAGGTAATAGCATTGCAACATTCTAAATGTTATTAATCCCACTAATGGAATGCTAGGGAGGGGTGGAATAGGAAGATTTAGGCTATATATATCTTTCCACAATTGAAAAAAAAAAAAAAGACAGTCTAAATAGATGACAATTAAATGGCAAGGATGATACTGGATGGGATCTGAAGTCATAGGAGAGGAGGCTCAAAGGGACACAGATGGAACATAAGAAAAAAAAAAAAGGAAATACAGAATGTAAGCTTTATATCAATGTTGAATTTCTTGAACTCCTTAGCTGCGCTTAATGAGATTGCATAAAATAATGTTCTGGTCCATGGGAAAGGTATATGTGAATCATATTGTTTGTTCAAAGATATGTGCAGCTTGCTCTCATATGTTCAGAGGACAGAGCAATAGATGATGGGTGTTACGGAGGGAGGGAGGGAAAGAAAGAAACAGTGGTGTGACAGGATCTTAAAGGTGATGGATTGGGGTATCGGGGGAGGGGAGTCGGGGTATGCTGGAGTTCAATGTATGGGGTTTGTACTGTTTTGCAACTGTTCCTGTAAGATTGAACTTATTTCAAAATAAAATTTATTATAAAAAAAACAATAAAATGAACATACTGTTCAACTTTTATTTACTCTTGATTCACATATTAATTTATATTATCATGCCAGTTATATATTTTTAATATCACCTCTGGGTCAGTGTAATCCCCTCAGAGCTGTATGGTACCATTAACATTTACAGCACAATACAAAACAAAAAACATGCACAAATCACATCCAGATCTCTTACTAAAAACACAAGCACAGAATGAAGACAGCATTTTTGAGCAATGAAGTTCAACTGCAGAGCCTTGAAGGAACAGCAAGGAACATAGTAGAAAAGAAGTCAAGATTTAAGAAAGTATTAAGAACAACTTTATCCCTAAAGAAAAATCAGAAATGGATTAAATGTCAGTAACTGGCGATTGCTGAATAAATATGGTATACCCGTGTAATAATACGATGTACAATTTCTACATCTGACATGATAGAAGTATATAAATTGGCATGGAAAAGCAATAGTGGTGAGTGGAACCAGAGCAGAGTACAACATACCATATAAAGGGGAAACCCATTTTGATTTAAAAACATATATGCAAAGACAAATGTCTAGAAAAGAATAGAACAAAATGCAAGTAATGGTTTTCTCCTGGTGAGAATATGAGTAATTATTATTCTCCTTTATGTTTACCTGTAATTTGTTTTTTCTACAGTGGACATGTATAGTTCAGAATAAAAATAGCAATAAAGAAGGAAACTCAATTGGGTATTAAAATTACAGAAAAAAAGATTTTCTCACATTACGTCATCTAAAGTATTAGAGTAGAGGGATTCTGTGCTTTATCTCCGAGGCCAGATGGCTCGTATTTGAATTCTGGATCTCCAAAACACTTGCTTTGTAATAGTGGACATGTTCCTTAGCCTAACTGGGCTTCAGTTTCCTCATCTGTAAAATATGGATACTGACAGAATCTGTCTCTTCAGGTTATTGTGAAGATTAAAAGATTTAATTTATGTAAAGTGCTTAGCATAGTGTTTGCCACACACTCACTCAATAAATTACAGCTATTATTATTTATAGAACTGTAATAACTTTTTATCAGCTTAATGAAAACACAGATTTTCAGATTCCAAAAATTTTAATCCATCAATTTAAAAAAGTTGATCACTATGAAATTATAAAAAAATTTTAGGGTATAAATATTTTCCTCAGAGGTCACTGGTGCTTAATTAAATTGAGACTTAATTAAAGAAGTTTTTCCAAAGTTACCATGATGTTTTTCACTGAATTACTGAAACAAGACACAATTACTTAAAGATTATTTAAATTGTGAAATGCAAAGGGTTTTCTTCACAACTATCTAGATCTTAAATGCCTGCCATACTAATTGTCAATATCCATTTAAATTATCTTACTTTTGGTTGATGGTACTCAGAGATTTAAATATAGCCAAATTGTATAAGAAAATCTTTATCCTTATGAATATATATCCAGCAAAAGGAAAGTCAAACCAAGGCATCAAAACACCTCTCAGCTCCACCAAATGATTCATACATGATTCCTGATTCATACATAAGGAATTTCAATGTATTCTATGTTCTCAAATGCAAGAAGTTTCAAAAACAGAACCACATATCAAGATTGCTTAGCTGAAAGATTTTGCAGAATTTTAAAATGAAAATAAAAAGAACCTCAATCTCATTTTACCAAAAACTAATAATTCAGGTGATATATACTTTTTTGGCACAGCTCAGTAATTACTCCACATGAATGAAGCTGGAATGGCTACACTGCCACAATGTCAAATTTGGATAGTTACATCTTTAGTTCAATAATCAGTTCTATCCCATTACCCAGCAAAATCTTCCACTCGGTCAGCGATCTTTTCCTTTCGCTTTTTAAAACTCAAACCAAGATTAATGGTTGCCCAAACATGGGAGACAGGAAATGTCCTTCTGACATGAACACCTAAACAATTTAGTTCATGCATTTGCTGTCATGCCTTTTTTGTTGTTGTTGTTACCCCTTAACTCCTGTTCTAGCTTGTACTACAGCAGAAACTGTAAAGAAAGAATATTTAAATGATCCCTGACCATATTAAGACAGTTTCAGTGCAAACTGTTTTTTGTAACTGCTATAATTTCAGAAGGGGTTTGAATAAGTCTAGAGAATAATAACAGTGCAAATTCACAGGTAAGTCTGTACTACATACAATACATAGAATTGGAAACATGAAGAGCAAACTGGGAGAACAGTACAGAGAAATTAATCAGCTTCTAATTATAGATTTCACAATAATGATTTTATGTGAAACCAACAGCTCTGATTCATTCTTCAGTTCCAGTATTCATTTGTAACCATTTACACTCTCTTTGTCAGTGACAGATCTTTTACTGAGAAGTACAGAGTCACTTGTAAAAAAATGAAAGAAGGATGAGAAAAATTAATTTCACAAACAATCATGATTTCATGATTTAATGCTCTGCAGTTTCTTTTATGGTGAGGGAGAAAAACATTACTTGGGAAAAAAGGATACTTGAAGTGGGATAAATGTCATGGAACTCTTACGACAACCTAAGGGTAATAGATCGTGCTAGAAAGGTAATAGAAGAGACGAAGAGGTAAGGAGAGCTGGAGGTAAATTTTGCTCACTTTGCAATTTTTCCTAAGGCTACAGTGGCAGCGCATATGCCACTGAAATTCATCCGTGTTGATGTCATTTCGTTACGTTGGTAAGTATACAAAAATGCCTGGGGAAGTTTGTAGCATCACAACAAATCCCTCTGGTTTGGTCTGGAATAAGCCCAGGAGGTAAAGCGTCAAATCACTATTATTTTCCTAAACTTTCTGCTATTGGGTTCCAAGGATAAGAAGTTGGCCAACAAACTCTATGGTCTTACTACTCTGTACAGTTTGTAGAAATGCTGCCCAAGTTTTTAGCTAAATACATAGGCATAATAAGCGTTTCATATCTGAGTTTGAGACCAAAAACCTAGATCTTTTCCAGTTGTATGATTCTTTATTTCTTTGGGTGGCCAAAGTCTTCCAGAGATCCTTTTAGAACTAGGAGACAACATTGTTGGGGAAAAAACAGTAAGTTTCCTCATTCTTGTACCAAGTGGTAAAGTACCTCGAATAGTGTACTATAGCAGTCAAGCACCTGGGCTCTGGAATCGGCCAAACCCGATTTACATCCCAGCTCTTACAGCTGTATAAATTTAGGCATGCTAATGTATCTAAGTTTGTCTCCTCAAAATTTGGATAATACTGGTAACTTCATTTTAGAATTTTTGTGAGGTTAAAAAAAAATATTCCATATAAAGACTTATCAGTGCCTGAAAGACAGTAAAAAATAAATGTTACTATAGCCACATTTAGTATATGGGCCCACCCATGGTGCTGTCTTCTAGGTTTCCCTTTCACCCTCAAGCAGTGAGGGTTCGCCCAGAGTTCCTGAGTTGACAGCCATGTTAGGGATAGTCATTGGAGGTAGCCACAAATTTCCCACTATATCCCCTTAGGAGACTAGCTAACATTTTGGAGTACCAAATAGATCTGCCTTCCTCATTAGCGATAGTTTCCTATGAGAGGCACCTTTTCGGTAAGATCAAACTTACAGTGAATATAGATACTCTTGTCAGCTGAAACCATCCCCTGTCACCTTATTATATCTAACTAGTCACTGGTAGGCACAAGGTAATAAGATTATTGTCAGTCCATTTGTACATGATCACTCTATGTAATATTCTCTAAGTGCATCTGAGACTTACCATCTTTAGGCTTTGTTAACAGAAACCTGCGATAAAGCGTCAGGTCCCAGAACTGAGAGATTTTTGTGAGCACCATTCCTCCATTTATCAGACATGCCTGAAGGCCTAGCAACAGACACAGCCCATGTTAAATTTATAGTATATCTTGTATCTACTCACTTGGTTAATAAATAGTTTTTTCTAAAAGCATTGACCTGTTCTCTAGTTACTCAAACACCAACAGCTTCATTTTTGCCACTAATGAATTGTGTGATCTTAATAAAGTCATATAACCTCTCTGGGTATCAGTTTTGCAAGAAAATACTATAAAAAGTTAAACCATGGAATATATTTAACTTTCACTGTTTTCAGTCACTAAATAGTTTTCTGTAAAAGGCACCTGGAAAATACAGAACTTTTTGTACTAACCCTTCTCACAAAGAAATTGTGGAAATTAATAAAACAACCTTTATAATGCAGTTAAAATGCACTTAAAGCAAATATAAAAATAAAAATGTATTACTCTTAAGCAATAAATTATTTTAAAAGTAACATTTAAATAAAAAGAATAAGGAAATAAGCTTATTCCTAAATTTAAAATAGCATCGAGTTCCTGATGTAGCCATACAGTAAAGAGAGTAACATATGTGTGTATATATATGGGCTATAAAGCCTAAGACAGAAGTCATGCTGTAAATTATTCATTATTAGCACTTTAAATTAACTCACCAAAAAAATAAGATGTGATTTCAATAATTTGGCTAGGCCATAATACGTAACTACTAGCATGGTAATCTCTATGGTGACTAAGAATGAAAAGCTATAAATGAAAGAAAGACATTCTAATAATTTTATACAAAATTTGTTCTCTCTATAAAATCCTCTTTATTAAACCTCTATCTAATATAAAAACATAAAGTATTACTTATCATGAATAGAATTTCAAAGGTTGGTCTATCCCACCTATTTAAATGAGATAGCTATAACTTACTCTGAAATCTTTTTAAAATACGAGTAGATTATTAGAAAATGCCCATAGTTTTAAGAGCTATACAGTAAAAATAACTTAAAATTGTGAACAAATGGAATCTGATAAATTAGTTTAATGTTTATTTTTCCTAGAAAAGTTTCTTGTAGATATCAACCCGTTTTGGTAGTTACAAAAAATGGAAGATTAATAAGGCCACCTAGAGGAGAAACATATCAACAAATATGCCATCACATTTTCTTATTTTTTCTAGACTGTCAGATTCATAATATATAAACTCTTCTAATAGGCCCAGTATAAGGGGATAATCAAGAATGATATAGAGTTGGGGAGGGTGCTCAGTAGCAGTGAGGACCTAGTGGAAGTTAAACAATGTTAATTTTTAAAGTGAACTTGACAAGTACAGTTTTTATAACTTTCTGTGTGACCTTAGGCTAAAAGGCACTATACTGTAAAATTTCTTTTCACTTCTATAGAATGGGGATAATCTTACCTACCACAATGAGTTGCAATGAGGATTAAACATAATAATGTACATGTATGGAAATTACACCTCAATAGAAGTTTATTTAAACAATGCAATGATGTGTACAGAAACTAACATTGTCAGGCACACAGTAGACCTCAATAAATGGTAGTTCTTACTACTTGGTCACAAAGTTCTCCTGCTTGACCTCTACTAATCACTATCCAGACATTCCCTAACCTTCTTTACTCCTGCAGACTTATTTCCAATATTGGCTGTTGAAAAGCTTCTCTATTTGGAATTAATCAGATTGATGAGAAACAGACTAAAGGTTGTTTATCAGCACTAATGAGGTAATAACATGTCATGTAAAAATAGATATTTAAAAATATTCTTCCTTCTACCTTGAAACTCCCTTTAGTTATCTCAACACACATTAGTAAAGTCCCACCTCTATAAACGTGTGTGGTGGTAACACGTAGAATAAACGGTCTAAAGGGTCAGAACAGTAAAGATTAAGTATAACCCAATCTACTCATCCCTTTACTTGTACCTCAGGAAAATAAGAATCCTACTAAAAGAATTGTACCCAGTAGTCCCTTTAAGTGATCAGTGAAAAGGCGAGCAGTGTTTCTACAGGGAGGAGTTAAATATGCAGAAATGCAACCACCTGGTGGAAACTCTGATGTGTATTACAGGCAAATCCTCCTCATTCCCAAATATATGCTAGAGGAGGGTTACTGTTGGTAGGTGTGAGTGAGAAGGTGAATACTTAGGTTACAAACGTCTTCAACTACTTGTCTTTCTTGACTCGGAAAGTTGTTAAGGAGAGTTTTGGCAGAAGAAAATGTAAGCAGCGTATGTTAACATTTTTACCACCTACTGTCTCCTTGAAGTTCAAATGTAACTTTTTCTTTATTACTCTACTCTAGAAAAGCTTTAATTAAAAGTCACTGATCAACCTCTGTGGGACAAATTTAAAGGGGCTTGTTTGAGTTTTTATTCTCCCCAATCTCTGCAGTATTTGACACACACTACCCACCCCCTTCCTTCTAAAAACTCTCCTCTTTCCAGGGCTGATAAAATAACATTCTCCTGATTTTCCTCTTTATCTCTTTTACTCTTTCTTCTCTGTTTCTTTCAGTGACACAATTACTCTTCCTACCAATGAAAGAAAATGATCATCTAATCTTTTCTTGCCATACATTCTACCTCATCAATGTAAAGTAGTCCCAGGGTTTCTGTCCTCTAAGCAAATGATGTGAAACTCTCTCTCCCTAACTCCGTTCATGATTACAAGCTCTGCAGTCATTCCAACTGTTAAATATATGACCACATCACATATCTAAAACCATTTATATCTCCTACTCTCCTCCCAACTGCCAACAAATCAAAATATTCCTCTCTGGATTTCCTAATTATATTAATGATTCCATTATTTTCCTAGTCATACATGCTGGAAATCAGTGTCATCTTTGATGACACTTCCTTTTTTGTAATGTTCCAAATACATTTAGTTCCTAAATCCAGCAAATTCTACCTCCATAATGTCTTTCCTACCCTCTCATATTCCTGTCATCACTACTGTAATTCAGGTTTTTATTATTTCCCACATAGACCACTACAAAGACTTAACTGGTGCCTTTTCCTATAGTCTTCATGCTGCTGAATTAATCTTTCTAAAGCATATGGCTCTTTGTTGAAAAGCCTTCAGTGAGTTCTCGCTAGCTAACAAATTAAATTCAGACTTCTTAGGAAGGTACTCCAGGCTTTAAACATTATCTCTTCAATTTTATCTCCTATTCCCTCACATTCATGAAAACCTATGTTGCAACCAAGTAGATTTCTCTTTGTTCTTGAAACATTTCCTGCATTTTACCAATTCATACCATGAGATTTATGAAATCACTTCTACCAGAAATAACTCTACTTATTCTTTTCATCAGACTTTCTAACCATTCTTCCAAGTTGAACCCAAGTGTCACTTTCTCTCTGAAGATCTCTCACACCTTTCCCAATGAATGGTATTTCCCTAAAATCTTTTGGTATTTTATATACACTTCTGCCTCTTAGACTGTAGGCATATGTATGGAAATTACTATCACTTAAAACTGCTTTCCCCTAACACCTTTTGAACTCTAATCAAATTCTCCTATCCTTCTCTCACTCCACAGGAAGTATTTTGGGCTCATAATGATCTCTGATCACCTATCATAATAGGCTATATTCCTATACTACTGTTGTCTGAATATATCATTTGGGCCCCTCTCAATTCTAAATCCTAATGACAGCATTTTAATACCAAAGATAGCCATCTCTCCCTGGATATTCTATTTCTTCAAACTCATCATGAACCAAACCAAACAACCCTCCACCATCAAGTTAGTTCTCTAATGCTCTGTTAAGTAACTTAAAGCCTTGATTTCACTCTCACTGCACATATTCAGTCATTCACCAAGATACATTGAGTCCATCCCTAAATCAACATATTCATCATCCCCTAACCCATTGCTAATGAAGATCTCACAACTACTTACCCAACTGGTCCTCCCTGACTCCAGTATCTCATACCTTCAATTCATTTTCTGTTATAACAGTTAAATAGTCTTTAAAAACACTGATCTGATTGTGCCGTACTTTCCTGCTTAAAACCTTCCAGGGCTCTATATTTCCTGTAAAAATGTATCAATTTCCTGGATATGGCATTCTGCCCCTTTACTTGCCCCTTCTCTAAACACAGATCCTAAATATGAGACACTGAAGTCACTTTTGCTTTCATGATTTCATGCCATCACCATCCCATGCTTACTGAAATAGTTCTCATTCAAGCCCAGCTCAAATTGACCCTATTCTGTGAAGCCTCCATTACACTTCCCCCACATCCTTACCTCCCAAACAGTCTGAATCACTTCCTTCTCTGTATTTCTACAGTACTTTGTTCACATTACTAAGAGACCTCTTATCACATATGATACATATACTCACCGTTCTCCCTCCCCCAGACTGTGGGCTCTTGGGAGAGAAACAACCAATTTTATTCATCTTTTTATCTATAGTATCCAGTATAGTGTGCTGGTTTGACTCTGTTATATACCCCAGAAAAGATCATTTTCTTTTAATCCATTCTTGTGGGGCAGACCTATTGTGGGTGGGATCTTTTGGTTAGGTTATTTCAACTGAAAGGTGACCCAGCCCATTCAAGGTGGGTCTTAATCCTTTACTGGAATCCTTTACCAGAAGATAAAAGACAGACACATTTGGAGAGAGCTGAAAGAGAGAAATGCCCAGAGACATTTGGAGAGAGCCACTGAAACCAGAACCCGAGAGAAAAGGACCAGCTGAAATCGCCATGTGCCTTCCCATGTGACAGAGGGACCCTGGATGCTAACAGCCTTTCCTCAAAGAAGGTATCTTCTTCTTGATGCCTTAATTTGGACATTTTCATGGCCTTAGAACTGTAAATTTGTAACCTAATAATTCCCAGTTGAAAAAGCCAACCCATTTCTGGTATATCACATTCTGGCAGCAAACCAAAACATGTAGTGTTTGACAAATAAAAAGCTTCCCATGAATGTTTATGAAATAAATATATCTAATTTCAGAATGCTTAAAATTAATCTATACTGTGTTGTATCAAATAATTTAAGGTAAAAATGTATAGGAAATACAAGATGGGTCCTAAATATTTGGGTAAAATGAGATGAGAAGATGCTTCTAGGACACTTGAGTAAGTTTCAGTGGTTAGGGCAAGAATAGAAGAGCCACTGAAGTTACCCTTCCCTCCTCACTGTGGATAACCTTCCCACAGACTACAGAGCCATGTTTGAGTAAGAGAGCTACTATGGACAGCAGAGAGGTGCAGAGGTGAGGTGGAAAAAGGAGGGGTAGGAACATAAAATCCTAAACTGCAGCTACAGAAAGAGAAGTGTCTAGATCACAGATTACAAATTCAGGGGTGCTCACGACGGGCAATTATCAACATTGCTGCTGTCACGATCTTCACCAACTAGTACCATTTGCTGACCACCTACCTATTTGGTGCCAGACAAAACTGTACCACATATATCACTTAATGTTCCAGATAACCCTATCAAGTATTATTATATAATAGGTATTTGTCACATTTTGGAGATAAAAGGTAATATTTTAAGCAATAGAGTCAGAATGTGGACAAGGATAAGGCTTAAAAGCTCATTCTTTTTCTGTTTTACTATTCACATGCCAGGGGTGTTTTACCGTTGGGGACTAGTTTTACTGCTTTGCATTATTTAGTTATCTTTTGTAAGCATGTATCTTATTTTTCCTAGTCCTGGGAAGGTATTTTTGAGGATAGAGTCCATGTCTAATAGTCTTTATTTCTTCCCTAGCATCTCATACTGAACCTCATATATAGTATTCACATGGTATCTGATTAATTATTACAACTGTATACTAATAGGAAAAAAAAAAAAGAGATTCACCAATCTTTACTTAGCATATAGCCAAATACAAAAACAGATGATTCAGCCCCTATGACTCTGTATTTACTGAGGTAAGACTGAAAGTCATCAATAGTATTAGGCCCTAAAACACAAACCACAGCTACAACATCAAGAATATTGTGTGTTTACGTATAATAATAAAAATGACATGTAGGATATAGTGCTCTTTTCTTCATTTCCAGGTATTAAGATAATAATTACTTTAAGTAGTCATACATTGTATATCAAGCAAGTGAACAAGTTACTTAAATGTGGAAATAAAAATGCTTCAATTAATGTGAAAACCTATTTTTATTTCTCTTACACAAAGATGTAAAAACATGTAACAGTGGATCGCAGATTCTACATAGGCTGAGTTCTAAAGTCAATTTCAGCACATAAGGCAAAAATCAATTATAGACAAAATAATCCTTGAAAATTCCTTAAATTGACTTTAAAGGACAGTACAATACAGTATAAGCTCTCAATAAATCCATCTGTCAGCTTTTCCTGGTGCATGGAACAGATCACTGTTTCTTTTGCTATATGTTTAAGGGTCACATTGAATGAAAAAGCATATATTTATACACTGGAATCTATTCAACACTGTGAGATATTCAGACTATATCCATTTCTAAAATCGATACATAGGAACTGATTCCATCTGGGAGAAGGTCTCCCATCTCATGCTTGCTAGGGCATATGCTCATTATGGAATGAAGGCTTGAATTAGCACTGTATTTAAATTACTTGGTGTTTTGTTTTTTTTGGGGGGGTGGTTGTTTTGTTTTTGTTTTTGACTTGAGTCCATAGTTTTGAATTTGAGTAAGTTATATTCCCAGAAGCATGACTCTACTGTATGTTATCTCTTATCTATTGGGTAAGCACAGATGCCCAGAATTCTAGGTGCAAATAATCTATTTTCCAGTACTATAATTTCTGATTTAAAGAAAAGTAACTTACCTTCATCTATTGATGCTTCACTACTGTATCCATCATACTCTGCAGACAGAGGACTGTACTTTTGTCTTGTTTCCCAAGTATAGCTCTTTTGTCTAGAATCTGCCAATGGTAGTTTGGAATTGTGTGTTCTAGATAAGGCCTCATGATATTTACCCAGTGCTTCATCTTCACTTTCAGAGGATGAACCATGTTCATCTTTGTCCATGTATGAATTATCTATTTGGAATGATACGAAGAGCAAATGATATTTACAATGCAATAAAGTATGACAAAGTTGCTAAAGTTACAAATACATATACACACATACACATACATACAAATACACACAGTCTGATTTTGTAGCTTTAGAAAAATGTAATTTTTTCATTTAAGAAGCATAATAGATTTTATGTTTTAATAGAAATAGATCAATTTTGTATATTCTAAATATATAAATAATGTTAGTCACAGGAAGTTTACAGCTATGTGACATATAAAGAAAATTATAGCACTCACTATCTTACATAATTTTTTAAAATGAAAATAGATTGTTTGGGCCATACCACAAAAAATATGCCTTTCACACCCAGGACTCAGTGTCTGTCTCTCTCTCACTTTTAACATTAAATTGAAAACATGAGAAAACAGAGACTTTAGTCAAGACTTATATACCATTGGTGGAATTATAATTGGTACAACTCTTCTAGACAGCATTTTAGCAATATACATTAAACTTTTAAATCTGCATAGTCTTTGGTCCATTTCAAAGACTTTATTAATTCTATTCTAAGAATTTGGCCCAAGAAAAGAACAAACAGATGAGCAAAGATATATGTTTGAGATAATTCACCACAGTGTTGTTCTTAATAGCAAAAGAAAAAGCAGAAAAGAAATAGCCTAAATATCCATCAGTGGACTTTGGTTAAGTAAATTATGATATACCTATGCAATGACATACTATACAGTCATTAAAAATGAGGAGATGAACTTATAAGTACTGACAGGGAAAGGATAACTACAACATCACAGTAAGAGAAAAGAGAAGGTTACAAAATAGGAGGTATACTTATAACCCCATTAAAATAATATATATATGTTTATACACACATATATTTATACACACACATATATACATACAGTATGTTTATATGTACATGCAAAACTATCTGGAAGTATATAAAACAAACTTAATACTTATTACCTGTGAAAAGTGAGATTACTAGAAAATTTTTACTTAGAAATTTGTATCTAAATTTCAAATAAGTTTTTCAAGTGTATGAATTTTTACATTACTTTTTAAAGCACTAGTAATTACCATTTTTAAAAACATACACAGAGTTTAAAACTGCACCATGCTGAGATTCATTTAAACTAAGATGCAGCCTGCTTAGAACTATAAAAGTAAAGCATCAAACATCGAGGACTGATGGCTTCGTATGCCGAGCCCTCTGTCTTGGGGCTTGCCCTTATGAAGCTTGTTACTGCAAAGGAGAGGCTAAACCTGCTTGTAATTGTGCCTGAGAGTCTCCCCCTGAGTGCCTCTTTGTCGCTCAGATGTGGCCTCTCTCTCTCTAAGCCACCTTGGCAGGTGATCTCACTACCCTCCCCCCTACACAGGACCTGACTCCCAGAGGTGTAAATTTCCCTGGCAACGCAGGATATGACTCTTGGGGAGGAAACTGGACCTGGCACCATGGGATGGAGAACCTCTTCTTGACCAAAAGGGGGATGTGAAATGAAACGAAATAAAGCTTCAGTGGCTGAGAGATTCCAAAAGGAGCCGAGAGGTCACTCTGGTGGGCACTCTTACGCACAATATAGATAACCCTTTTTAGGTTCTAATGAATTGGAATAGCTAGCAGTAAATACCTGAAACTATAAAACTATAACTCAGAACCCCTGAATCTTGAAGATGATTGTATAAAAATGTAGCTTATGAGGGGTGACAATGTGACTGGAAAGCCATGTGGCTCACACTCCCCTTTGTCCAGTGCATGGATGGATGAGTAGAAAAATGGGGGCAAAAAAAAAAAAAAAAAAAAAAGCGCCCAGTGATCTTTTTTACTTTAATTGTTCTTTTTCACTTTAATTTTTATTCTTATTATTTTTGTGTGTGTGGTAATGAAAATGGTGGTACTGTGAACAATTGATTGTACACTTTGTATGACTGTATGGTATGTGAATATATCTCAATAAAACTGAATTTAAAAAAAAGCAAAGCGTCACAGCAGTTAAAATTGATTGGTTCACTGCATGGTCAGTTTATTTAAACAACATGGTTGCATGGAACCTAGAATGGGGAATGATATCTTGTTATTCTGTACAAGTTAATATGATATCCTGAAGTACCTCAGAGTACTTTGGGCAGAAAATAAAAAAGTATTTGCAAAGTCCCCTTGTGGGAGTGGGGGGAAAATGTGGATATCTTAAGCTTCCTCAACTGGGGAATTTCTGATATTCCAGCAAGCATTAGGGAATCCCAATTTAATAAGTCTAGCCCTTGATCCTGGGGCTTACCTTTACGAAACTTATTCCTGCAAAGGAGAAGCTAAGCCTACTAATAATTATCCCTAAGAGTCATCTCCAAGACCGTCTCTTTTGTTGCTCAGATACGGCCTCTTTTCTCAGTCAACTCTGCAAATAAACTGGCTACCCTCCCCACTACGTGGGACATGACTCCCAGGGGTGTAAGTCTCCCTGGCAGTGAGGGACAGGACTCCCAGGGATGAGCCTGGCCCTGGCATCATTGGATTGAGAATGCCTTCTTGACCAAAAGAGGGAAAAGAAATTAAACAAAATTAAGTTTCAGTGGCTGAGAGATCTCAGATAGAGTCAGGAGGTCAGTTTGGAGGTTATTCTTACACACTATGAAGATATACCTTTTTAGTTTCTTGCGTTATTAGAATAGCTAGAAGGAAATGTGTGAATCTGTTGAATGGTAATACAGTAGATTTGATTCTTGATAACTGCATAACTATACAGCTTTTATTGTATGGCTGTGTGATAGTGAAAAACTGATGACTGACACTCCCTTTAACCAGTGTATGGGCAAATGAGTTAAAAAACAATGATGAAAAATATATAAATAATAGGTGGGATAAGGGGTATAGAATGGTTTGGGTGCTCTTTTTAAATACATTTTACTTTACTTTGGAGTAATGAAAATGTTTGAAAATTGTGGCGATGAATGCACAACTATATGATGATACTGTGAGCCACTGATTTGTATACTTTGTATGGATTATATGTTATATGAATATATTGCAATAAAATTGCATTAAAAATTGATTGGTTCAATCTAATTATTTTTCTCTTTATACTCAGTTGAGATCACCTGTTACTACAAGAATCAAGGTTTGGAAGTTTGGGTGGGGAAGCACAGAATAAGTTAATTTAAAAATATGGGACAGACCCTAGATTGTAAGCTCTTACAGCAGTTAACTCTATCCCTGAATTGTAATGCCTATCTCTAAACTTTGCGATGCTGATCTCCTAGCGTATAACCTGATTGGTCTCTGAAACAATGCATATCTCTGAGACACCTGAAACTCAAAGCTAGAGCTCGGCAGATATGAATGTCAGTATTAGTGCATACAGCCACTGTCAAAAAAAAAAAAAAAAAAAAGCTGAAAAAGAGCCCAGACTTCAATTAGTGATATGAATGAAGCAGGTCTGGTTAAGACCAGGGCAAGCCAGGCCAAAGGGTAAAGGTTGAAACTGATTGTGTTTTAAAACTTCAACTTCCATATGAGACCAAGGGAATAGATATCTATTTGGTACAGGATCTAAATTTTCTAAATGGTACAACTTTACAGTCGATTTGTTCAAACACCACAATTGCATGGAACTTTGAATAGGAAGTGAGATACGGTAGGTTAGTATAGGCTGGAGTGAAATAGTGACACATCCCAGAGTAATTTGGGCAGATAATAAAAAATTTATTTACAGCCTCCCCCTCCCCAACCTCAAGGATCTGGGGGAAGGTGCGGATGTGTTGGACATCCTCACCTGGACTGGTGTTGATGTTGTCACAAACATTGGGACTGGTGGTTTGATGTGCTGAGCCCTCGAGCATGGGACTTGCCCTTATGAAGCTCATTACCACAAAGGAGAGTCTAAACTTGCATGTAATGGTGCCTAAGAGTCTCCCCCTGAGTACCTCTTTGTTGCTCAGATGTGGCCCTCTCTCTCTCTAACTGAGCCATCTCGACAGGTGAACTCGCTGCCCTCCCCACTACGTGGGACCCGACTCCCAGGGGTGTAAATCTCCCTGGCAATGCAGAATATGACTCCCAGGGATGAATGTGGACCCGGCATTGTGGGACTGAGAGTATCTTCTTGACCAAAAGGGGGATGCAAAATGAGACAAAATAGTTTCAATGGCTGAGAGATTTCAAATGGAGTCGAGAGGTCACTCTGGTGGACATTCTTAGGCACTATATAGATAACACCTCTTAGGTTTTAATGTATTGGAATAGCTAGAAGTAAATACCTGAAACTACCAAACTCCAACCCAGCAGTCTGGACTCCTGAAGACAATTATATAATAATGTAGATTACAAGGGGTGACAGTGTGATTGTGAAGACCTTGTGGATCACACCCCCTTTATCTAGTGTATGGATGAGTAGAAAAATGGGGATAAAAACTGAAGGACAAAGGGGGTGGGATGGGGGGATAAGTTGGGTGTTCTTTTTTCACTTTTATTTTTTATTCTTGTTCTGGTTCTTTCTGATGTAAGGAAAATGTTCAGAGATAGATTGTGGTAATGAATGCATAATTATGTTATCATACTGTGGACAGTGGATTGTATACCATGGATGATTGTATGGTGTGTGAATGTATTTCAATAAAACTGAATTTAATAAAAAAAAATATGGGACAGAATTTGAATGTTTAGAGTTAGAAGTAAGGAAGCTTAGATGTTATCTAGTCTAAGTCCCATATCTACAGAAAATAAAGCTTTAAAAGGGTAAAACTATGATCAATATCATATTTTGTGCTGCCATTATGTAGCCACTAGCTATACGTAGCTATATAAATTTAAACTAATTAAATAAACTTAGAATCTAGTTCCTCAGTGACACTAGCCACATTTCACCATTCAATAGTCACATGTGGCTGGCTAATGGTTACTATAACTAACAATGCAGATATATATAGAACTTTTCATCACTGCAGATAGTTCTACTGGACAGCACTGAGATGATGGCAGAGCCAGCTGGAAAACCTAAGACTTCTAATTCCCAGTTCAGAGTTTTTAGCACTTTGTGGGATACCATGCTGTTAGACCTTTCAAGAAAGAAAAAGAACTCTGTGTCTCTTGGGGGAGGTTAACTAGAAATTCTATAGTTAAACTTCACCTATTACAAAATTTTGCCTCGAGGAGCCCAGCATTCTGTTTTGATACCTTATAACCCCTATATCAGAACCTAGAACACCAGTATTAATACTACAATTCAGAGAAATGAAGAACTAAACTACAGGTCACACAACTTGCAAAACAATTTTTGGAACATAACACATTTGATAATGGAATATTTGAGAGATATTTGGTTTCTTTAAGTACCAGCATGCTTCTAAATGAAAACAATTCAAAACAAAATTTAAAACCCTATTCTGCTACTTGTATTTATTACTAGTGTCCATGGATCAGTTATTTGTTATTTTCTAAAAAAAAAATGTTAACTATTTTACTTTATGTAGCTTTATTTCTCTATTTATTTCTGCTACTTCAAAAAAATAAGGCTACCAAAACTAAACAAAGACTGTCAAAACCCACTGAATCTGACATTGAAAAATGTGTATTTAGAATAGACTCCAAAATGGACATAGTCTCAAAAAATTGGCAGTCCTTTTTAATTAGCTCATCTATCCTGGATTAGTCGCTATTATATCACTTAAAAACCATTCATATAATGGACAAACAGCAGAAGATCCCTATTAGCTATGTGGTCATGTAGAAAAACTGAAACAGCCTTACTTTTACTTACTTCTACTACTACTCAGTTTTTGGGGTTTTTTTTTTGTTGATGTTGTTAATCTGAAATTACAGAAAAATTCCTACTCCATTTTTTTGTTAATCTGAATTTACAGAAAAATTCCAGTTGTATATTTACAAATAAATCCAGTGTAGTTTTGGCCTTTTGATCACATCAGCAATAAATGGAAATTAATAAGGAATTATCAGAAGTAACTGCTAGCAGTTATGAAGCAATAGTGCAATGAAAACCAATTAACTGTCAGCTAATTGTTTTGAAAATTATCACAAATTCTATGGTTGAATACTATAAATGCTTAGTTGAAATTTTAATTCTACAAAGAGAACTCATGAAGAACATAATACTCATTGTATACATAAAACAGCCATATAAAATCCCACTATATGGCTAGATGAAAATAATTATGTCTTGATGTATGTTAATCAACAAAATAAGATTTATTACTAGCAAGGAAAAATATAAAACATTTAATATAAATTACTATCAGGATAAATTCGAAGAGTAACATTGTATAAAAGGCTTAGGGGTTAGTTACAAAACTATAAAACTGTAAAATGCATTTATAGCACACCAAATAAACACCAGATAAAATATGCACACTACTTAAGAAAACCATGGAGTTTCTGGTTGTAAAATAAATGGAAATTAAGAAAAATTAGGGTCACTGAATAATTGGCCAAATAACTCAGGTACCAGGATGCAACACTTTTCTTGATGTACCAATAACATGAATGCTCTTAAAAACAGTGTGAGAAAAAAACTGAATACCTTTAGAAACATCTCTTAGTAAGAAGATTCAATAAAGTCTTAAATTATATATAAAGACACGTATAGGAGAGTTGAGAAATGTGGAAAATGTTTCCTTAATTAAAAAAAAAAAAAATCAAGAGAGAATTTAATCAATCAAGCCATTAGGAGACCTCACCTTTTTCTGGTATAATCTTACAATATTTTTCATCTTTATCTTTTGCTGTTCCTTTCTTGGCATATGTCACTTCATTTTTCTTTGTTTTTATGTCTCCTTTTATTTTGTAGCATTTTGCTGAGTTTATTCGTTCTTTGTTTTTTTCATGCAACCTATCTTTGGAATTAGTTGATGATACCAGATGTATGTCTTCTTGCATAATAGATTTTTGTATCGTATGTCTACTGCTGATCAAAGGATCTTTTGAAGAACACCTATTTTCTGAGCATACATTCCCTTTGAATGTTTTACTTTTAATATGTTTTTCAGCTTTCTTTAAATTATCAGAATGGCCTAAATCAATAAGGTGTTTATTTTTATGGAAATACCCCATTTTCTCTTGATCTCTTCCCCAAAAGACATGTTGAGATTTAGCATTTTCTTCTATTTTATGATAATCCATAGCAACATATTTCTTTTGCCTAAATAGTATGTTTATTCCACTGATATTCTTTTGATTTCCTTTCATTTCTAAATATTTCACCTCCTTTAAATCATTCTTACCATCATCAGAGATTCCTGATCCAGTTTTTTTATATCTGCCAGTACTTTCAAGTTCTTGACAAGCAGATCCAGCCCACGTATTCTGACTGAGAACTGCTGTCCCACCATCACTCATGTGGCCTTTATACGAATCACCAGCGTTACCAGTTTCTTGATATTTTGATAGAGTCTGTTGCCTATCATTAATTTTTTGCCTATCAATTTTTTCATGCGTATTTTGATCTTGTTTTTGTGAAACGGAAGCATTATGACAATTTATTTGCTTTGTTCTGCGCTCTAAACTAGATTGTGTTTTTTGACAATTAGTGTTTTTGGAGACTTCTGGTAAAGTGACTGCTTCTTTAGAAGTATCTATAGCTTCTTGTGCAGCAGAGCTTTCCTCTTCTGGGTGAAAGCCATTTATCATACTCGTTACTTGTGCAGCAACTGAGTCAGTTAAAGCATAGCTGACCTCCCCAACAGCAGCAGTCAAGTCTTCTACAGCACTACTGATCGTGTCCACCAGAGAAGATACTGAAGGCAGACTCTGCTGAAAATTTCTGAAAAATGCCATTTTCTAGTTCTTTATTCCTAAAAGATGCAACAATGGAATTTTCTCTTCTCAATTATCACACTTTGAAACCTGAATTAGCACTTACTTAAATGTTGCTACTCATCAGCTCAATATTAGTATTTTACATAGCTTTTAATTTTTTTGTAAATATATATACCTTTTAATCTTTTTGTAAATACATTATGCATTGTAAATATATTGTAAATATATTATGCACTGGAAGAAATATGTTGATGTAAAAACTTCCAGAAAAAAAAAAATCAAATCATTTGGTTTAAATGTAGTGACATTTTTCCCACTCCATAGCTATCATAATAGCAACAAGACTATATTTTTCCCTCAAATACTAATGGTTTTTAAATTTATACCTGCAAAGAAGAAGTATAAAAAGGATTTTTACTATGCACTTGAGGTTTTATTTCTTAATAGTCTATGTTGGGGAACTACTATATCTTATTAAAAAACTACCAATATCATTTCAAATTAAAGAAAAATATTAAGATGAAAAGATTATTCTTTTTAGAGGAAACAAAGGGGACTATATCTAAATTTTGCAAAGATTTTGGACTAGGGCTGAGGAAAAACATTTGCTGAATGGCTCTTACATGGAAGGCACTGTGATTTACAAATTTATCTTACCCACTCTTAAAATAATTCCAGTATATATAAATATTAAATTCTTCTTAAATAAATGAAAAAAAAAAAAACACAGCTCTGAAAAGCTAAGGTCCTCAATACCTTTTCATGGGAACCTCAAAGCCCTTATAATCCTACAAAGGCAATATTTAACTTTTTACACTCATCTGCTCACAAGTGAACACTGAGGTTTTCTAGATGCTGCATGACAGGCTGAATTTGGAAGCAGATATGAGAACCCAGCTGTTATCTATTATGCCAGACATTTAAGACTTGCAAAAAGTGTGAAACAATGCCAATTTTCTCACCAAATATTTTTGGTCTTTGAAAATATAGTTTTTTAATTTAAAAAGTTGTTACTTATATTGATATGTAATAAGTTCTTTTTTTAATTGATAAACAATATTTAAAAATTTTTCTGTTTTAACTGCCAATAAGGTAAGTATCAATAGATGTAATCCACATAAACAAAAGCCCTTTGGGGTCCTCAATAATTTAAGAGTGTTAAGGGGGCTTTAGATATTTAACAAAAAAAAACCGCTGAACCAGAGAATTATTGGAGGCTGCTAAAAGAGATATCTTTAATCAGCTCATTCTAAACAAATGATCAGAAAGTAGCACAGGAATAGAGTGTAAGAAACATTGAACTTAATCAAACCAAAACCATAGAAAGTACTAGTTTCTCACTCAAAAGTCACAGAATGTAATTCAGTAACAGATTTCTATAAATATTGGGGCTATTATATTTTAAGGTTATCAGAAGTAAGAGAAAAGCATCTCTCCAACATACGTATATAGAGAAGAAAAGTTTAGGTTACTCTGCTATTGTTCCTCAAAATTCTTCTAAGTTAACATCTTGCCTTCCTAAATTCTCAACTTGCTTGTGCTAATCATTTATATAAGCCAGTTTTCAAAGAAAACTTTTCCATAAAAATAGTTCTAATTGGCCTATGTTGCCAAAGGAGGGAGTGAAACACTACTTTTTATAATCAAACTCTATAAAGAAGTAATTGGGAAAAGCCACATTATCCAAACAAAATATCTATCAGGTGGGAATTCAAGGGCAGGTAAAGACAAAGGGTGAACATTTTCAAAAGCCCTTTGGGGCAAGAGGAAAAAGTCCTTCAACAGGCTATTTGGACAATGGATTTAAGCTAAATAAAGCATCAAGATATTTCCTTCTTCCTAAAGCATATCTTTCATATATGCTCATACAGGCTCAAAAGCATATATTATATATAAAAAACAAAAAGATCATTTTTAACCATAGACAATTCACTTTTATGCCATATATTAGTAATTTGTGGACAACAGGAGGATAATTGAACACAATTTAATTAATAGTAGATCTTTTACTCTTACAGAATAGTGCTGCAACTTTAGGTTACTAGATATTTACTCTACTTTTTTTGAAGCATATATTTTTAAACCAAACTAAACAACAAAATAATAAAATAGCACACACAAAAAACAAACAAGAAAAGCTGTGACATGATACTTACAAACTTTATCTTGTGAATTCTTCCTTGTACTGCATCCTGAACCAAGATCTGGAAACCCATCAACATTTTCAAAACAGAACTTCTTATTAATATAGAGAAAAAGGAGCAGCATCAAGATAATAAACACCCCAACAGCGGACAAAAATCCAACTGCCTCTGGAGATACTAGAGAAAAAATAAGTCACAGTCGTAAGCATTTTTTTTTTTAACGGTACAAATCAAAAGGAAATTATCATAAATATATTAAGTTACTGCATTACTTGTATTATATTTTTAAACTTATAATTTTAAATAGTTTAGTTTATAAGAAAAATAAGCTGCACAGTGTAATGATGGTTGTTTAATTTATTCAACAGCATTCAGTCAAATCTAAAAGTTTCCTTAGAAATTATATTGGAAAAAAATAGCCTCAAAAGAAAGTAGTCTATAAAATAAGCAGTTATCATATGTTTAATTCATTGAAGAGTATTACAAAAATTTTAATAAGAATAGAAAAAATATTTCCCATGAAGTGGTATATTACTTAATTGAACTCATGAGAAAATGTATTATTATTCTTACCTCTAAAAGCTTCAATGGCTTTTACTTATTAAATAAATTCTTTACTCCACTCATTGCCTTAGAATCAGCTATATGCATTTCCATACTACTTTTTCATCCTTTTTCCCTTACTGGGAATGACCAAGCCTTTCCTCTACCACATTTCACTCATTTACTCAACCAACAAATATTATGGAGCATCAACCATGCACTAAGCATTGATAGTCACACAGTTATAATACAGTGCAATAAAGACAATGACGGGAAGAACAGGGACTACGAGTACCACAGAAACACTTAATCCAGTGCCAAGGGATCAAGTAAGCTTTTCTGAAAGTTATGGTCTCTATGGTCATAGTGTAAGAATTAATAAGAATTAGCCAAGTTAGAACTATTCCAGGCAGAAGAAACAGCATGTGTAATGCCTCAGAGACAGGAGATCACTACAGTTCCAGAAACTGAACAAAACTTTGTTATGATGAGCTACCAGATATGTTAAGTCTCAAGAGAATAGATGAAGTCATCCAGCAAGAATACACAGAGTGAAGAAACAAAATCTTCAACTCCTCCAATCCACAGCTCTCTCTCCTTCCTTTCAAACTCATTATTTGTCACTCCTCTAGTCATTTAAAGTAAAATATTTTTGTATCCTTATTGCCTTACATATAATATCCAAGTATTAGTTGAGCAGTAATCCTAAGTCTTAAACACCCCCATCAACCTACAAAACATATCCTTTCTTCCTCCTTCACTCAAGCAGCACTAAATTGCCATCTCCTCCAAGATTCTTTCTTTCATCAGAAGAGGTGTTGCAGTTAGCATCCAACTTATTTGTTAAAAATGGAATCACCAACTGGTCAATGGTAAGTGCTTCAATCTCCTAGCCTTTCATTATTTGTGAAAGTCAGGCATCCCAGGTACAGAAATGAATACAACATTATAGCTTTCTCAAAGCTGGATTAATAGTGTTATGATAGAAGAGGGAGCAGACAGTGATATTGTAGGGGAGGGCAATAAGAGGGGGAAGTGGTGGGAATGTTATGAGTAGTAACTGGATATCAGACTGGTGCTGAGGAACAGATTCTGCTACTAGAATCAAGTTCTAGACATCAGAATCAAGAACAAGACATCAATCCTGCCTGTTGCATTCTCAGATTGGAGCACTGACAAGGAAGAGAACAATATTTTAATAAGAGAGTCATATTTCATGCCATAAAAACAGTGGCTGCATCAAGACTAAAGGATGACATAAAAATGAAAACAGAAGTATCATCAGCATCTCTAGTATGGTCAGAAGCAGGACAGAATCTAGTGTGAAGACAAAGAAGGAAGTAGTACCTCAATATTACATGGTAAATAGCAAATATGTACAGAAGCTTCTTGTGCAAGTTTGGATGTACTGTGTCCCCCAAAACGCCGTGTTCTTTAATGCAGTCTTGTGGGGGCCAATGTATTAGTGTTAACTAGGTTGGAATCTTTGGAGTAGGCTGTTTCCATGGATATGTGACCCACCCAACTGTGGGTAACACCTTTGATTAGATTATTTCCATGAAAGTGTGGCCCCACCCATTCAGCATGGATCTTGATTAGTTTACTGGAGCCCTATAAAAGCTCAGACAGAAGGAGTTCAGTGCTGCTGCAGCTTAGAGAGACATTTTGAAGATGTCGAAAGCTGATGCTAACATTTTGGAGAACACCATTCTGAAACACAACCTGGGAGCAAGGAGATGCCAGCCACGTGCCTTCCAAGCTAACAGAGGTTTTCTGAATGCCATCGGCCATCCTTCAGTGAAGGTACCCTATTGTTGATGCCTTACCTTGGACACTTCATGGCCTTAAGACTGTAACTTTGTAACCAAATAAACCCCCTTTATAAAAGCCAATCCATTTCTGGTATTTTGCATAATGGCAGCATTAGCAAACAGGAACACTTCCCTTTATCCCAGGCATAAACACTCTTGAAACTGATTACCTAACTGGCCTAAAAATCTCCCATCTCTTGAAGACAGATGAGAGGGAAAACCTAGCTCACCTCACTTGAGAAATGAGAAAGCTAGTTATTGCCAATAATGACAGCAAAAAACACATACAGCATATATTATGTGCCATTCACTATTACTAACTCATTTAATTTTCACAATGACCCTATTATTATCTCCATTGTAACCTGAGACACAGAGATATTAAACTATGTGCCCAGGCAGTAAGTAGGAATCAGGATTCAAACCCTGTCTGGCTCCACAGCTCTGTTTCTCCTATTTTACTTCCCTCCTTCTCTTTTGTCTGTTCTTATCCTTTGCCTCAACCCTTATTTCTGTGTTCTTCTTTCATCTCCTTCCTTCACATTTTTAAATCTAACTTAGCAGGAAAGATCAACTATAAATAAGTATAAAAGTAATACTCTGCACTATAATCAAGGTATGAATATAAAGGATTACTAGAACTCAAAGAAAAAACACTACCTGGAGAAGTTACAAAAGCCTTTAGATGGGAGATAACACTTGAGCAGTGTTTGAAAGATTAATAGAAACTCTACAAGCAGTAAAAGGGCAGATGAAATTGCATGGTCAGAGACCCAGAAACAATGTAGATGGCATCCTCTAAGCACTAATGAACAAGAGTCCTGACTATCACAATGTCTAACACATATCTGGCATTTAAAAAACATTGTGAATGAATGAATTATGTTCAGAAAAGATGAAGAATATACCAGAGGAGGAGAGACTAGAAATGAAAGTGGGGTCCAAACTGTCAAAGAAACTTTAATATCATCCTAAAGATTTTATACTTGGGAAGTTACATGATTACAGGTTTGTCTAACAGAACTGTAATGGTTAAAACAATTAGAAAACTGGAATAGAGTGGGGAAAGAATAGTGGCAAGAAGTCTACTTGAGATAGCTGGAAAGTTTCCAACAAAATATGAATTCTTAAACTAAGCAGCAGCAGCAGCTGTAAAAGAGAATAGTGGAGAATTCTAGAGTCTTTGTTCAATGAAAATTGATAATGACTTGATCAATTAGAGAGAGGATGAGGAGGAAGAGAAGTTGAGGATAATTCCAAAATTTCTACCTTAAATGACTGGGTGAATGGTAACACCATTAACAAAAACAAAAAATACAAGGGAAAATACAAACTGAGTTTAGGGTATAGGGGCGAAGGGAAAAGGGAAAGGAGAGATGCAGTTAATGAGTTCAGTTTTGACATGTTACATTAGAAATATACCAGCAGAATATTTAAGTGTTGGTGCCTAGCAAAGAGCAGGAAATAGGAATATGGTACTCCAGGGAAGGTCAGGTTAGTTATAAAGATGTGGGAGTTTTCCATTTTGTTCCTCCTATTCCATGTGAACGACTTCATTTGATTTCACTCACTAAACACAAATCAAACTGCCAAATGATATAAAGTGCTAGGCTTTATTAGTGGTAAATCTCTTACATTACAAAATTTTAGAGAAACAAATGTGTGACTTTGGGCAAATTAAAAAAAAAAAAAATCTTCCCCCACTGGGAAAAGGTGAAAAATGCCTGATATAAATATACTACCCACACAACTTCCTTTTTACTACCCATTATGTGACTAAATGCTCATTTCCCCCATTCACTGTAAATATTTTATGTATTTAAAATTTAAAAAGTATAATATGGTTGTAGCCAAGAAAAGCAATTATAAATTAATCTAACTGAAAATATTTAAAAGCTTCAGACTTCTATTTTTCATTATCTCAGAACTGAAATAGTATTTATTGCTTCAAATGAAATGATATCAAAAGATGGCTAATAATAGTTCTAAAAACATTTGATAAATCCTAGCTGTGCATAAAATTACAAAATACACTGAAAATAAACTAAATACATGAATGTTGTCTGCCTACAGTAAATGATTAAATAAAATTATACTAACTTAAACATTGCTGATATAAAATATATTTCTATTAAGTATAAGATTTAAATTTCTCCCTAAAATGCTGTCTATTCAAAGAATCTGCTTATAAAGTCATTCTGCAAAAACATTTCTGATGCTATGTTTAATTTATCTATACAAAAACCCATTCTTTTTTAATTTTTATTTTGAAATAAATTCAAAGTTATAGGAACAGTTGCAAAAACAATACTAACCCCATACACACAATTCCATCATACCCTGACCCCCCTACCCTGATAGCCCAATCCAACTTTAACATGCTGTCACATTGCTATTTCTTTTCCTCCCTTCCTCCCTCCCTATCATCCATCATCTATTGCTCTGTCTTCGGAACATACGAGAGCTAGCTGCACACATCCTTGAACAAACACTGTAAATTCACATATACACTTTCCATGACCAAGAACATTCTTTTATGCAATCCCATTAAGCGCAGCTAAGAAGTACAAGAGATTCAACAATGATACAAAGCTTACATTCTATATTTCCTTTTCTTTATGTCTCAACTGTGTCCCTTTGAGCCTCCTGTCCTCCATCCTCCAATCCCATCCAGGTTCATCCTTGGCATTCAATGGTCATCTATTTAGACTGTCTTTTTTTTTTTTTTTCCAATTGTGGAAGCATATACAGCCTAAATCTTACCATTCCACCCCCTCCCTAGCCTTCCATTAGTGGGATTAATCACATTTAGAATGTTGTAATGCTCTTTCCCACCATCCATTACTAGAAATTTCCCTTCACTTCAAACAGCAACCCTACACTCATTTCTTGACTCCCCTTTGCCCTTTCCCCCATTTCTCTTAACCCATACTCTACTTTTCATCTCTATGGTCATATTCTCTAATAATTTCTTTGTGTTTACTGTGGGGCTTAAAATTAACTTCTTAAATCCATAACAATCTTGTTTTTCTTTGATACCACCTTCACTTCAACAGGACATATAAACTATGTTGCTATACTCCTCCATTCCCCCACCTTTATATAGTTGTCTAAACTTACATATTTTATGTTGAGTTCAAAACCACTGATTTGTCATTAGAGTTTGTGTAATTTATATCATGTAGGAAGTAAATAGTGGAGTTACAATTCAAAAATTATTTACATCTATTTGTATTCCATTGTGGTTGGAGAATGTGCTTTGAGTATATTCAAAAAAAATTTTTTTTAATTTCTTGAGGCTTGTTTTATGTCCCAGCTTATGGTCCATTCTGGAGAAAGATCTGTGATCACTAGAGAAAAATGAGTGTCCTGGTGATTTGGGATGTAAGGTTCTATATATGTCTGTTAAAAATCTCTATATCTCTTTCCCCTTTCTTTGTTTCTCTGTTGGTAGGGCTCCCTTTAGTATCTGAAGTAGGGCAGGTCTTTTATTGGCAAACTCTCTCAGCATTTATTTGTCTGTGAAAAATTTAAGCTCTCCCTCAAATTTGAAGGAGAGTTTTGCTGGATAAAGTATTCTTGGATTTTTCTCTCTCAGAATTTTAAATATGTCATGCCACTGCCTTCTCGCCTCCATGGTGGCCGCTGAGTAGTCACAACTTAGTCTTACGTTGTTTCCTTTGTATGTGGTGAATTGCTTTTCTCTTGCTGCTTTCAGAACTTGCTCCTTCTCTTCAGTATTTGACAGTCTGATCAGAATGTCTTGGAATGGGTTTATTTGGATTTATTCTATTTGGAGTTCGCTGGGCATTTATGCTTTGTGTATCTATATTGTGTAGAAGCTTTGGGAAGTTTTCCCCCAAAATTTCTTTGACTACTCTTTCTAGACCTTTACCTTTCCCTTCCCCTTCTGGGACACCAGTGAGTCTTAAGTTTGGACGCTTTGTTTTATCTATCATATCCCTGAGATCTATTTCAATTTTTTCGATTTTTACACCATTCTTTCTTTTGTTCTTTCACTTTCTGTTCTGTGGACTTCTAGGACACTGAGACGTTGTTCAACTTCCTCTAATTTTGTATTGTGAATATCCAGAGTCTTTTTAATTTGGCCAACAGTTTCTTTTATTTCCATAAGATCTTCTATTTTTTTATTTATTCTTGCAATGTCTTCTTTATGCTCTTCTAGGGTCTTCTTTATGTCACTTATATCCTGGGCCATGGTCTTCTTGATGTCCTTTAAATCCTTTGCCATGTTTTTGTTCCTTGATTGTAGTTCTTTGATTAATTGTGATATTTTGATTTGGGTGTTTGGAGTTGGATTCTCCATATCGTCTGGTTTTATCATATGCATTAAGATTTTCTGTTGTTTTTGGTCTCTTGGCATTTGCTTTGCTTGATAGGGTTCTTTCAAGTTGTAAAAAAAAAAAGATACCAATCTAATTTTTCAGAAACACAGTTTGGTGGCATACACTTTCTCTAACTAACCAGCAGATGGCGTCTGTGAGTCACCTATAGCCCTCAAGTCAGTTCTCAACCTTGTCCCCGCGGGGTGAGCGGAAATGAATCTTGTGGGGTTCAGTTGGAGAACTCAGTTTGGATGTGTTGCTGGAGCCATCCGCCCTGAATGTGGGGCATGTGAACAGGTGGCCAGGGAGGAAGGGCAGCTTTAATATTCAAATCCCCCAGGATCCCGGAGATTCAAGGCCGCCGCAAGAGTCTAAGCCTTCATTTCAGTTCAGCCCCAGAGCCTCTCTCTTGCTGTCCCACAAACCACCAGACTTGGCGTAGCATCTCTGGGTTCTCCGAGCGGGTCCTCCCAGCCGTGATCCTCCAGGACCCCTGCCAAGGGAATGCTGTGCTACATCACCAGTGCGCGCCGTCCCTCAAGGGAAGCCCCGGGCCGCTGGGCTGTGCAGGGGCACTCTCAGCCTAATGCAAAGATGGCCGAACAGGGCGTCTCAACCCCCACCTCCTCGCACACTTCCTCCTTCCCAGCTCCGGGACAACTGGCAGGGCTCTGGGCTGTGGGCATGGCCCCGGGCAGTTTATCCAGCCCTCCGGGGAGCCAGCTGGAAGCCGCGTGGTTTTTTTCTGCTTCCAGCTCTCCTCTGTTCCCCCAGCCCCAAGGGTATGTGCAGCAGGCTATCCTCCAGGCCAGACACTGAGAGGCTGGCCCAGCACCCTCTTACTCTGTTTTACTGCGTGGTTCCCACTATCACAACTGCAGCCGCTCCTGGGTTTTTCCTTTTTTTTTTTTTTTTTTTTTAAAAGAACCCGTTGGTCTCCAAACGCCAACCCCTGGCTTCCCCACACTGCCGCACGGCTGCGGGTCTTCCAGCCAGCTTACTCACTCGTTTCAGAATGCAGACTCCTGGTTTCACCAAGTATACGGCCCCTGTGGTACTAGCAGACCTCGTCCAGCTGGCGCATCGCTGTAACCGGTATTCTGGGTCACTTCCTGGTTTTTATCTAGTGTTTTTCACGGAGGTGTTTTTTTGCCCTGTCTCACCTAGCTGCCATCTTAGTTTCTCAAACCCATTCTTTTCAAGCACTCTAGATCATCCACTACAGACAAATAAATCCTATTTAAAAATATATGTCACCTCTTAAGGAGGAACTTCAAAATCTCTATAAACATACAGTGATTAAAGATAATATATACATTTGAAGAACTGAATTTGATGAATTTAGCAATAACTCAAAATTCACTAGTAGACTGCTTTCACAGAATCCAAATGTGCAAAACTTTAATGGGGTAAAACTAAACCAAGACTGACCAATAATAATATTAACAAGATTAAACACTTAAAGAGTAATTACTTGCCAGGGACTGTTTTAAGTACTTAACAAGTATTATATTTCATTTAATCTTCACTATAACTCAATTTTAAAGATATGGAAATTGAGGCTAAGAAAGGGTAAGTAAAATTTCCAAAATATTAAAATTATTATTAAGTAACAGATTCTGGATTTGACATCAGGCACAGCAATTGCTGGACCCCAAAAAATCTTTCATCATAAAACTTAATCTTCAAAACAATTTTATTATAGGTATTATAATATTATTACATTAGTCTTTAAGACTAGTAAACTGAGGCCCAGAGAATAATTAATTTATCCGTGCTCATATATCTAGAAAGTGGAAGAACCTGAATTAAACCCAATCTGACTCCAGAGCCCAAAGTCTTACACACCAAGCAATAACATTTCTTTATATGCCAACTTGCTATGTGACTTTGATCACATAGCTCTCCCTTATTTTTCATATTGCAAGTCACATAGCTCACTACATATATTTTGAGCAAATATTTTGTGATTTGGCTTTTATATATATTTTTAAAATAGCAACTGATTTCAGCTTTCTCAAAATAAATACAAAAATTATAAAACTTGAATCATAATTTTTCCTATTCAAGATACTTTCGCAAAATATTTAATTTTAGGATTATGCTTAGAAACCAAAATCAGTAGCATATCTTTGTTATATGTCATACTTGAAAAGTTAATAAAGCAAATAAGAATTTGAAAATTACAGGTATTCTATATAACAAAAAGCTTGATATTCATTAGTAGTGCTCAATAAAGAATATAATTAAGCTCTCTGTGAGCTATATGAAGTATCTAAAGGCAATATTGCAAAGTGAAAAAGGGCACAAAGTATACCATCTTACTAGAAAAGACAGTCGGTTCAGCTCCTCCAAGGTTAATGATTATTTATGTTATAGAAACAGAGCTGGCTTTCCTAGTCATCTTTATTCTATATTTAGAAATGTAAATATATATATTTACAAAAAGTCAAACTTTTCCTAAAAAACAATCGCACTTTTCGTCAAAATTCCAGACTGAATAATAGTGGCCAAATTCATTTTAATTTTTACTGATGCACTGGCCATTGAAAGAAAATGATAAAATTAGCCTTATAAAAGTCAAAGGAAACACAAATACATTTGAGTTTGAAAGTATTACAGAATTCACTTAAATTCTACTTTGCATTTTATCATCAAAAACATTTTCTATATAAAGTTTATGAGGAAAATACAAGGATACACATAAAAATAATTAAGTATAAATTTTTGGTACTAAGTCACAGGAAATATTTATTTATTAAACATATTTTAAATTTTGAGTCATCTGTGCCTCAATAATACTCAACACTAAATAAAATGCATTTCTATAAATAAATTCATTATAACTTCTACAACAGATTTTATAAAACCATCTTATTCATTATATTTTAGACGCAAAATTAAACAAAAATGCCTAAGCTTCTTATAATTCTTAAGGAAAAAAAAGAGAGGATAAAAAGAAACGACTTACCATTTGCAATATAAGTGCTGCACTGCTCATTTGTCCTGCTGGGTATGAAATGCTAGTCCTCTCACTACACGTCATGGATACTTGAATAATTCATTTCATAGATGTAACTCTACCTCTTGACCAAAATGTGAACTATGTGAGAAATCAACTTGCATCTTATAGTAATACTTATTTTCTATCTGAAAGCCCTAAATATTTTTTCCAGTATCTTAATCAGAAAAATTTCACAATTTCTTTTGCTTTGTTTTGGATGTAAAATAGAGAATTTATCAGTGATTCCAAGAAAGAATGCAGGAGGATGAAGAATTTTTATGCTTAAATTTCCTTTTGTAACATCTCAGTTACTTCCACAAATAAAATCTCCCTTGAAAATTTTATATTATGATATAAGTAGTGAAAAACTGGAAAAATAGCATATAAATCAAATAAAGGAATATAATATATAACTATCAATTCTAGATTTTATAAGATAATCAATTAAAAAAAAGAACATTTACTGATAAGTGATAGAACACACCGCTGAGTAACTTAAAGGGCCAAGAAATTAACAGTGGTGTGGGACATTGCCTCAGAAGGAGAAATAAAACTGTCCCCTAAGAGAAACAGTTACCTGGCAAGGTTGATGAAATAGATGGTATCCAACTTGTTTCACATGTCAAACCATCAATAAACTGAACCTATATTTCCTACAAGAATCATGTAATAAATTGTGATTCCATTTAAATATCATAACAAATACCAAAATCAATCCTGAAAAAAATTGGGAAAAAAAGAAAATAGAAGCATTTACTAAGTATAGAAAACTGAATAATACTGAAACCACAGACTTAATAATAATATACTTAATATAGTTATATGTTTAAATCAAATTCGTGATTTAAAGCTCTACCATTCTCCGAGAGATTTTTCTTCAGAAATACTTTTGTTTCAAAGCTTCAAAATTACAATTCCAGTGAAGTTTAGACTAAGACAAACTTATTTTCCTGGCAAATCTCCTTGTAGTAAAGCATAGCCATTCTTTGATATGGAATTTAGGGTTAATGCCTCAAAAATTTTCACTGCTTATTCAATGTGTAAGAATTCCTCCAAAATCATTTGAACTATTTTCAAGCTAGGGATAATACCTTAGGCCACTTCATCCTCCTTTGCTTGTTTTGGTTATTCTTTTCTCTTCCTTTTCAGTAAGATCTTCATTGCTGAGTTACTGTAAGTAAGATTCTGAAAATTCATCCCCAACTGCAGGAGAATCTTCTAGTTAAAACCAATTTATGATGTCAACCAGTTTCAGATACGCTTATTTCAGGATTTAGTTCAATCTATCAAAATTCTGATAAATTCAAAGTAGTTTCTTTCAAATCTCGTAGAGATACCACCTTCATCCTAAATCTTAATGTTATGTTAAGTAGTTCTACTCCTAAAGTGATAAAACCATCCTTTGCTCACCTTAAAAACATTTTTCTCTCTAGACCTGTTCAGTTTTGAAGAACTTTGCTGAAAACACTGCCTTCGTTCAAGGGCATATGGATTAACTGCCTCCAAGCTCATATGTATGCAATCAAAAGTCCGTAAAACTAGACAACTACTGCATGATCTCACTGATATGAGCTAATTATAATAAGCAAACTCATAGAGTTAAAAATCTAGAATATAGGTTACCAGATAGATTGGGTTAGAGAGTGGGGAACTAATGCTTAATTTGTACACGATTTCTATTTAGGTTGACTGTAAAGGTTTGAAAAAAGATGGTGGTGACAGTAGCGTATTATTGTGAATGGAATTAATAGTGCTGAATTATATAGGTGAATGAGGTTAAAAGGGGAAACTTTAAGTTGTATATGTTACTAGAATAAAAATTAAAAGATAAAACATAGACCTGTACTACACAGTGAACCCTATTGTAGATGATGGACTATAGTTAATAGTACAATATAAGGAATGTTCTTTCTTGAATTCTAACAAATATATGACACTAACACACGGTGTTAATAATATAGTGGTATCTGGGAAAAATACACCTAAGGTAAATTATGGACAATAGTTAATAGTGATACTGATCAAAAGCAGTAGATCTGCTTTTTGATACTGATCAAAAGTTTCCAAATTAAAAAAAAAAAGAAATGAATAAAGGGAGTACAAGTGAGGGTCAGTCACAAGGTTTCTACCATGGCAAGGTCACAAGATGAAAGCTTTACTACCACTATCAGAGATCAAGGCAGTTGGATTACAGTTCAGAGATTTCAGGTATTTCCCTCTGTATACTCGAACTAGGCAGGATTAGAATTAGGGCAGTGGCTGGCTGATGAGCAAAGAGCAAATTCTAGGAAGCAGCCAGCCCACAAGGAGAAAGGTATCTCTGAGAAAAGCAATAAACAGCAAGTGGAGCCAACTGACTCCGCCTGAGTGAGTCATCTAGGATAAAGCACCAAGGAAAGAGGAAAAAGGGGAGGGCAGTAAAATAGTTAATAAAAACTACAAAAGGAACAAAAATCTATAAAAGCAGATTGCCCCACAGTGCCGGGGCCACTCGCCTCTTACCTCTCTTCTTGCGAGTGTGCCTGCATGCTCCCCTTTGCATCATATTTAATAAACTTTCTGCCTGCTTACAAAATCTGTGCTGTGCCCCTGAATTCTTTCTTGCGGCATGGCCAAGAACCTAGGAACTGAAATTGGGCAACACTTATAAACCACAAAGTAAAAAGGAGTAACCATATAATGATTCAGTAATCATAATCATCCCCCAAATCCTAACTTCTTGGTTACAATAATTCTATTTTAATAATCTTTCATCAACTCTATAAAAGGTAAATACTGTTAAAAAAAAAAGTACAAATATAAAAAGTGCTTATCATTAATTCTAACAAATGGTCCATACCAATGCGAGGTGTTAGTGGTGGGGTGGTATATGGGGGCACTGTATTTTATGCATGATTGTTCTGTAAACCCACAACTTCTCTAACAAAAATTTTTTTTAAAAAGTCCTTAAAACTTAACAGCATATCACATTTTCTTATCATCACTAAAAAAGCATGTTTTAGTGATAAGATTAACCATCATATTGTGCTCCTACCAGAAGACAGCAATTCGAAGGTTAAGGACTACTCACTTGCATTCCCAACTCAAAATGTGAAACTCCATTTGCAATAATGTCTTTCTACCTTTTTTGTTGGTGTAATACATATATCAAATATAGTGAAAACAAAAATATTTGAAATTTTAAAGGAAAACTATGCCCAAAAGTGTAGAGCTTTGTAAAAGAGATGCCTTCACCCGAATCTCAGCTGCACACTTACTGAGCAACCCCTGAACAAGCAGGGCAGTGTTGGAGCAGGGATAAGTGGGAAGCAGTTTGAGTCTTGATCCTTAGATGTGGCAAACACAAATTTTAAATCATTAAATATATGCTAATTTCAATAAGAAAGGATTTATAAAGTAAGGGAGAGGCACTGCAAATTAAGGGTCACTTGTAACCAAATGAGCAATAATCTAAAGCAGAGCAGAAGAAAGAATTTGTCAATCAAAAAGAGGAACTGAGCAATAGAATGATGAAATTTAGAGAAGTAAAATTTGGTGGTGCACCATGACACTTCCTTCAGGAGTGTCCACTTTAGTTGGAGATTTAGAAAAATATTATATAATTTAACTAATAAGGACTTTAAATAGATAAAAATAAAATGAATAAAAGAATTTACTGAAAATTTAAAATACATGCTATTACAGGCATCTTCATGCTATTCCTAGGGAAGAAGTGTTCTCTGTCAGTGGAAAAGTCTGAGAAGTACTAATTGTACATTAATTTATTCAATAAATAATAAGAATGCAACCCTGAACAAAACAAGTGTGGTCCCTGAACTCATGGACTTAATAAGGTACTACAGGAATACCTAACCATGACTTGAGAGATCGGGGAAAGTTTCTTGGAAGAAGTGAATCCTAAACTGCAAAAGATGAATTAATTGGAATAATCTAGAAGAAAGAAGATAAAGAGGGCAAAGCAAAAGAAAGGAGCATTTACAGTAAAAAGGCAAAGAGGTGAGAGATAATGGCACATAAAGGGAAAAGAATTAAAGGGGAAAACCAACAGAGGACTTGCAAAAATTAAGGAGTTTGACCTTTATCCTGAAGGCAAGGGGGTCTCAATTTTAGGCATAGAAATGACAACACCACTCTGGTGTAGAAAGAAGAAGGGAAGTGTCTCTAGTAAGAGACAGTATAGAAAGGTAGTACAGTAATCCAGGTAAGAAATTATGATGGCCTGACAGGCTAGGTGCCTCAACTGAATATTTGGAACAGAGGGTCTTTTTGGAGCTTACCTGTCTATATACACAAAAAGTAAATGAATACACACTCATAGACATTCAGAATGCCTTATATTACTTTTTAAAGTGCTTTTTCTGTACTTGCTTCATTAGTGCTTCTATTTCCAATTATAGAGAACATCAAATCCATAGCCTTATATCATAATCACCTAACAAAATACAGATTACTTACTGATTTTGTGAATATATAAAAAGGTAACAGTCCACATACATGCTTTACCAAATGATCTTCCTCCAAAAGTAAATGAAATACAGACTGTGGCTTAAATGTCAAATGCTAATTAGTTTTTAAGAACACCTACAGTAATTACATGGAAAAATACTGCTAAAGTAATCAAGGTACCAACTTTCAACTACCTAGAAAAACATGTGACCTCAAGGTGCAAGCTTTATATCTCAGTGAAGCACGTCAAGATAACTTCATTTCTTTTTGTGAAAGAATGACTATGGCGACAAGAAAAGCACATACAGTGTCTACTTTTCTTGAATAAACTTCACAATTTCTTCTAAAATGAAATTTCAGTTTAATCAACAAACTTATAGATAGGATCTACATTCTAGATGATGACTTGAAAGCCCCAATAAGTCATGACAACCATTCACCCAGGACACCTCTCAGGCATATATAGTAGTAACGTCAGTTTTACTTTTTTGTTTTGTGTTCTCCTCCCTAGTTTGCCACATTTGCCCTGATGGGTTACTAGATCTAATGCCAAAGAGGACAAATGAGTCACTCTCTCTCTAACAGAATATCCTTTTTCTGGCCAGGCCACTTAAAGAAATGGATAGCAAATAATTGTGTGACTGCGTTTTGAGACTGACAGAGAGAGAGACAGACAGGAAGGTAGACAGATAAAAAAATACATGAAAAGATGTAAGAGGACATGCAAGTGAATGACTCAGAATCAGCTTAAAAAGAAGCACTCCACAGAACTGTGTTACTTAATACTTTTAACCAATTACCTGAATGAAGGAATTGAGAATAATTCATTAATTTTGTAAAAGGTCCTAGGAACACGAGCTTGGGCATGGTTGCTAATTCAGTGAAAGAAAGAAAGATACACTAGAGACCTCAATATATTAAGGAAACAATATATCAAAACAAAATGAAGTTCAAAATGGCTAATTTCAAGGTTACTATCCCACCAGGAGCCAACACTGATAAAGAGATGAATGAAAATGTCTGCTCAGTAAAATGTGGCAAAAAAAGATTTTTTTAAATGATGTAATATAAGTTAAATAAAAATAAGCACTGTAATGGTAAAACCTAAGCCCTCTATCATACTATCAGATTCTTAATAAAGCAGCTATGATTGTTAATTTCAAAATAAAAAAAGCAGTAAAAAGCTGCAGAAAGGAAAATTAAATCCATTAAACTTACAAGTTCCTATGCCAAAGGTAAAATTACTTTATACTGCAGAAATGGCAAAAAGATGGATATATAAATTTTTTAATATATGCAGATCAATTAGATAACTTACTGCATAAATCTAAGATTAGAAAAAATAGAAAATGATCTGTACTGTTATCCATAAATTCTATTACAGAAACATTTAAATATAAGAATTAAAAACAGAAACAGGCTATCAAGAAAGGATAGAGGATTATAATATTCAATGGATTAACAACTGGCTTGAGAGAAAGGCTTAAAAAATCCTATTTTATACAAGTTCCAAATGGCTCAACTTACTGCAATGAAGATTTTTAGAAAGTTCATATCCATAAAGGAATTTTGAGAAATTTCAAAATAAGGAAATAAATTAGTGGTGGTAGATGATAATTATAATTGGGTAAAAACTCTGGCAGATCCAGTGGCTCAAAAAAGTAAAAAAACAAAAAAAAAAAACAAAAAAAAAAGTAAAGGATGGATTTAGAGTCTATTTCACAATAAGGAGCAAATAAAAAAAGAAACTAATATAAAAGGCATTTGTCAATGAAATCCAAGTTTATAAAGGAAAAAAGTATTAAAGAAAATTGATATTAGTAAGGATTTGGCATTATTTAATTAACATTTTAGAAGGAAAACTAACTGAAAGTAAAGGGTTTAGCCCTCCCCACTACGTGGGATCAGACACCCAGGGGAGTGAATCTCCCTGGCAACCTGGAATGTGACTCCCAGGGAGGAATCTAGACCTGGCATCATGGGATGGAGAACATCTTCTTGACCAAAAGGGGGATGTGAAAGGAAAGAAATAAGCTTCAGTGGCAGACAGATTCCAAAAGGAGCCGAGAGGTCACGCTGGTGGGACTTCTACGCACAATATAGACAACAACTTTTTAGGTTCAAATGAATTCGAATAGCTAGCAATAAATACCTGAGACTATCAAACTACAACCCAGAACCCATGAATCTTGAAGACGATTGTATAACAATGTAGCTTATGAGGGGTGATAATGTGATTGGGAAAGCCAGGGACCACACTCCCCTTTGTCCAGTGTATGGACGGATGAGTAGAAAAATGGGGACAAAAAAAAAAAAAAAGCACCCAGTGTTCTTTTTTACTTTAATTGTTTTTTTTTATTTTAATTTTTATTCTTATTATTTTTGTGTGTGTGGTAATGAAAATGTTCAAAAATTAATTTTGGGGATGAATGTACAACTATATAATGGTACTGTGAACAACTGAATGTACGCTTTGTATGACTGCATGGTATGTGAATATATCTCAATAAAAATGAATTAAAAAAAAAAAGAAAGTAAAGGATTTAGATATCTTTCCCTTTATAGAAACTTTTAGAAGACTACTAAATAAATTCTATGACTTTTTTTTTTGGTAGTCTGGAGCAAGTGCTGCTGGGAGTCTGAGCTTTTCCAAAAAAAGTTTCAGGTCCATGCTAGTGTAAACAAATACCTAAAGGTTAGGTCAGCCTCTATTACAGCTCTGATCACTAGGTTAAAGAGAGTGAGTCAACTCCTCTCACTCTTTTCTCTTTATCTAAGTATATCCTTTTTGGTCTTCTTCAGGTGGGTGGCAGCCAAACTTCTTTAAATCATTTGAGAATTACTTCCCACATTCTTGCCCCTCTCAACACAAAGATATATTCTTCCACACAGCCGTTACAGTTTCAAAGCAGCAAAACACTGCTATAGAAGGAAAATATTTCTGAGAACTAGAATCCAATTAACTCTGTTACTTCTTAAAGTGTAACTTTGGGCAAGTCACTATCCTTTAGTTAAATGGATGACTGAAGTCATTTACCGCAAGTTTACCATGTTATTCTCTCTTAGATTTTTTAGAGAGAAAATATCAAGGGGATGGAGGTGTATAATACTCAATTCCTTTGTACATATTAGATGCAATTAATCTTTTACAATTAAAAGAAGAGAATCAGAGCCCCTGAAAATCATCATTAAATTAAAAAACAGATAGAACTTTACTAGTTGTCCAGAATAAATTACTGATCACTCCCATGTAAGTCAGGAATGGTCATTTCTAAGGCAGGGTTGCTAATTTCTAAGAAGTGTCATAATGTTCCCAGCCTCAAGCCCTTATTTCACTCCAGGTCTTTTCACGTACTTGATTAAACTGCCTTTGTCTGTTTCCATTCTCTCTTCACTTGACATTGCAGATTCCTCTTACTTTTCAGGAATTTTCCAGATGTGGCCTCCTCCAGAAGGGCTTCTGTGATATTAAGGATGTTTAGAGGCAATGGATCAAACCACAGGTTTACTTGCCTGCCTCTCCTAATAGCTCCCTGAAGTCAGGGACTCTCAGGTACTTTGTCAGTTCCCTTCCTAATGACTAACACTTCATCCGGAATATGGCAATACTCAGTAAGTATTCATTTTATTAATTAGGAATAATTTTGTTTATAAAAAATTTATAATCTATGCTTTAAAAAAAAATTCAAGTTCAGACATTTACTTGAAAATCCTAACATTGCTAAGGAATACAATGTAATGGTTTAAGGGAGCAAATTAAAAAGCATTGACAACAAATGACTGCAGTAAGCAGTTTTCCAGAACAGTATTATCTCTGATGAGTAAGGTGATCACTGAAGAATGTCTTGCTCTCGCTTTTAGAAGTCCAGAAACTCATCTTTTTTTCAGGGCCTAGAGAGCCTAGATGAGAGGGAAAATGAATTTAGACATAGAGATGATCAATCCTTGTTTTAGGTCCTCGTACACAGTAGCCAAATTTGAATGGGAAAGGATATATGAACAATTTGCAAATTTTATGCTGGAGAAAATGCCTTCAAACAACATAATGTTAATAGAATGTCATATCAGGACACTGATATTAGAGTACTTAAAAAACTGGAATAGATTGCTTGGTGAGCACAGAATAAAAACTAAAGGGAGGGAACAGCTCTACCAGACATCAAGAATAATTTTTAAACTAGAATAATCAAACAAAGTGGTATTGACAGAGGGACAGACAACAGACCAACAGAAGAGAATAGATGGGCCAGAAACAGACTTATGCACATATGGTTATTCAGCTGGCTGCAGAGCAGTGGGGGAAGGAGAAGAGAGGAGGGAGAGAGGAAAGAAAGACAGAAAAATGAATTCTGCTTATAGGAGAACTGTACTCCCACAAGGCATAAATTATAACTACATATTAGATTAGGATAATGGAACAAGAACTGAAAAAGATGGCAGATGGGAAGGTTTATCAATTAAAATTGGTTTATACTCAAATTTTACAATGAATAAATTTTTTAATGTTCTAATTGCAATAGCTACCCTTGATATGAGACGAAAAATCATCATTGATGTAAATGAATTTTAAAAACAATATGAACTGAAGTGAAAAGACACATGTATCTTAATTGTTTAAATAAAAACTGTATCTTGGACATTTAAAGCCCCAAAGACTTCAGTATTAAATTTAATCAACCTATAATCACTCTGCTCAGCATATGCTATTTCCTAAACAGATTTTTATATTAGCCATTAGATGGCACCATCTATCTACTAGTTATTCTAACTGTGTACTAAACTCCAACTTCCCCCACTTGCTTAAAAGGTAAGATAAAATATATTAGTTTTTAGATAAACAATATACATTAACTTTCACCATTGTAAAATTTTAAGCTTTAAATTGTGGAATATTTATCTAAAAAACTACATACGTATCACCATTTCTGGAACATTAAAACTTGAAATACGTTATGCCAAACAGAAATCAAGTTGGTATGCTAAGACAACCATTCACATATTAAGTATTAGATGACTCGAGAATGCCTTCCCTTAAGCTAAATCTAAGATAAAACTAATTTACTAATTTTCTGCCTTAATAAGTTTTCATTTCTTTTCACTCACAAACCTACAATGACCATAATTCTTCTCAATAATCAAATTTCTGTCTCCTATTCTGAGTTAATTTTCTCATCTTGTTCTCTACTCCAGAAATCTGTCTCCCTTCAATTTAAAGTCTCTACGCTGAAATCCTCTGCTCCAAATTTTTGTATAGTCTATTTACATATCAAATATGATCCCATTCTGATCATCACTTTTTCCACTATCAGTTAAGATAGAGTAACAGGGATCAGACATACCCTACCACCTGAAACTACTTAAAAAAACAAAACAAAACACACAGAGAAACAAAATAAATGAAATAATGGACTGAAGACAGTGAATATCACAAAACAAAGAATAATGGTGCCTGCGAGGAAAGAAAAAAGTGCAGTGAGCCTAAAAATTAAGATTTACCAAGCTTATTGCTGGGAGAAAATTCCGTGTTGCAGAACAGAGTGGAAGAACCCAAGCAGAGTCCAGTGGTTTGCCTGAATTGAGAAGATGAACCCAGGAGTCCAAATAAACCAAGGCTAATGCTCATATGTTTGAGTTTCCTTTAGAGAAGGAAAAGTTGAAAAGAGAGAGAACTTCAGATAATCTGCATTGAGTCACCCATGAGGATTCAACTGAGTATTGTTCAGCCCATTCATGTGAGGAACCTATCAGTGGCTGGGAAAAGAACACAAAAAGATCAGAGGGAAAAGTGACCAAATCTCACATAGGGTAAGAAAAAGTGCCTATCCCTAACAGATCAAAGGAAAATTCTCAAAATTTAGAGAGTACTGATTAGAGTACTAAGAAGTGTCTTGCCTCAGAAACGGAGAAAAATTAACCCTAGATTAAATGCTGGTCCAGTCCACATAACAAAGTTTAAAAGTAAGACTTAAAGAGAACTGATTATTTCTAAGTAACTTAACCTATCTCAGAACAAGAATTAAACAAAAATATCCAACACTGAACAAGGGAAACATCACAATCTATGGCATCCAATAAAAAATTACGAGGCATACAAAGAAGAAAACAGATCTACAACCAATAATGATGAGAAAAATAAACCAACCAAAACTGACTCATGATAAGTTGATATATTGTGGTACAGTTCACTTCTGTCATAAAAAAAAATCACACAATTTTTTCTGTTGCTAAGAATTAGCTCATAGTTGCAACTAAACCTAAAGTTTCATTTTTTTGTCAACTTCTATTCTTGTAAAAGTTACTCTCTCTCTTATTTTAACATTTTGGATTCACTTGCAATTTTTTAAAGCCATTAACTGTCCTCTTGTAATAATGTGGCATTGTTTAGAGGAACTGGAAAGTTTCCCAAAAAAAGCTTCTGCACAGAAAGGCTGGTAAAGCTATATGGGGAATCTTTTAGCTCAGCTAAATTAAATTCCAAAATTTTAAAAACGCCCATTTATCTGGCTTTCTCTAGAACGCAGGCCTCTAAGGATATGAAGAACAAGTAAGTAAAGAACGAATTATCCAGAAGGGAATGCCTGATACTTCAAGAGAAAAATATTTAATCTGTTTATTGGGAAAGCCAGATGTACTCCAAACTTCTCCACAATTTTTATTATCTTTAATACTTTTCTTTCAATATGTGCCAAGGTTTTTCTTTTTCTTACTGGAGCATATCATTTATTTTAGTTTTATTATTCATTTGTTAACTTATAACTATTTAAATTTTCTACCTTATAGAGTATTTAAAGGTTATTACTTTCGAGAAGAACCTAAGATGGTGGCTAGGAGAGACAGGGCGAAAAAACACCTCTGTGAAAGATACTAGATAGAGGCCAGAAAGTCACCCAGAACACCAGTTCCAGCTATCACAAGCTGGACAAGGTCTGCTAAATCAACAGGGACCATGCACTTGGTAAAACCAGGAGTCTGCATTCTGAAACGAGTGAATGAGCCTGCTGAATGTCCAGCAGCCATGCCACAGTGTGGGGAAACCATGAGTTGGCATTTGGAGGCAGACTAGTTCTTTTTTAAAAAACCCAAAGGTGGCTGCAGATATGGCAGCGAGAACAGCACAGTGAAGCATGGCAGGAAAGGGTCGTGGGAACTCCTGAACATGTGGCGTGGAAGATAGCCTTTCATGCACCCACTTTTTAGTTGTCTCGGAGCGAGGAGGGCAGAGGGGAGCCAAAAGGGGAAAAAAAACACACCCCTTGTAGCCATCTTCCCAACAGGCTGGGAACGCTCCTGCCCAGTGCTAGAGCCACAGCCCAGAGCCGTGCCAAGGGACCCAGTGAGACGGAAAGTGTTTCCAGCAACACTGTGCACATGCCACAGTATCGGGTGTGACAATAGACTTTCACACACCCACAGCTAATTGTCCCAGAGCTGGGAAAGCCGTGCTGTGAGAATAGGGGGAAATTAACACGCCCATGTCAGCCATCTTTACAGCAGGCTGGGAACGCCCCTGAATGGCCTACCGGCTCAGCGCTTCCCTTGAGGGACAGCGCACACTTGTGACGTAGCACAGCCTTCCCTCAGCAGAGGCCCTAGAAGGGCACAGCTGGGAAGAGGAACTCATGCAGAAATCCCAGGGACCCTACGCCAATACCAAGGACTTGTCGGTCACTGACAGAGACAATCTGTGGCGAGACAGAAACGAAGGTTTAGACTCTTGCAACAACCTTAAATCTCCAGAACACCTGGGAGGTTTCATTATTAAAGCTGCCCTGCCTCCCTAACTGCTCAGACACACGCCCCACATTCAGGGTGGACAGCATCAACAACACACCCAAACTTGGTGCACCAATTGGACCCCACAAGAACCAGACCCCCACACACCACAAGGACAAAGTTGGGAGAACTGACTTGAAGGGAATAGGTGACTCATGGACACCATCTGCTGGTTAGTTAGAGAAAGTATACGCCACCAAGCTGTAGAACTGAAAAATTAGAGATTGGTATCTGAAAAATCCTTCATATCCTAAAAGAACCCTATCAAGTAAAGCAAATGCCAAGAGGCCAAAAACAACAGAAAATTTTAAAGCATAGGAAAAAAAACCAGACGATATGGATAACCCAAACTCAAACACCCAAATCAAAAGATCAGAGGAGACAAAGTACTTGGAGCAATTAATCAAAGAACTAAAGACAAACAATGAGACCATGGCACAGGATATAAAGGACATGAAGAAGAGCATGGCACAGGATATAAAGGACATGAAGAAGACCCTAGAAGAGCATAAAGAAGAAATTGCAAGAGTAAATAAAAAAAACAGATGATCTTATGGAAATAAAAGAAACTGTTGACCAAATTAAAAAGATTCTGGATACTCATAGTATAAGACTAGAGGAAGCTGAATAACAACTCAGCAACCTCGAGAACCACAAAACGGAAAATAAAAGAACAAAAGAAAGAATGGGGAAAAAATGGAGAAAATCAAAATGGATCTCAGGGATACGATAGATAAAATAAAACATCCAAATTTAAGACTCATTGGTGTCCCAGAAGGGGAAGAGAAGGGTAAAAGGTCTAGAAAGAGTATTCAAAGAAATTGTTGGGGAAAACTTCCCAAACCTTCTACACAATATAAATACGCAAAGCATAAATGCCCAGTGAACTCCAAATAGAATAAACCCAAATAAATCCACTCCAAGACATATTCTTATCAGACTCTCAAATACTGAAGAGAAGGAGCAAGTTCTGAAACCGGCAAGAGAAAAGCAATTCACCACATACAAAGGAAACAACATAAGATTAAGTAGTGACTACTCAGCGGCCACCATGGAGGAGAGAAGGCAGTGGCATGACATATTTAAAATTCTGAGGGAGAAAAATTTCCAACCAAGAATACTTTATCCAGAAAAGCTCTCCTTCAAATTTGAGGAAGAGCTTAAATTTTTCATAAACAAATGCTGAGAGATTTTGCTAATAAAAGACCTGTCCTACTTCAGATACTAAAGGGAGCCCTATCTACAGAAAAACAAAGAAAGGAGAGACAGCTATAGAGAAATTTCACAGACATATATAGACCATTACATCTCAGATCACCAGGATACACATTCTTCTCTAGTGATCATGGAACTTTCTCCAGAATAGACCATAGGCTAGGACATAAAACAAGCCTCAATAAATTTAAAAAAACTGAAATTATTCAAAGCACATTCTTTGACCACAATGGAATACAAATAGAGGTCAATAACCATCAGAGACTTAGAAAATTCACAAACACCTGGAGGTTAAAAATGAGGGGGAGATGAAAACATTACTGGATAATCAAAAGCTGAGGGACTTCATCACCAGTATATCAATCCTATAAGAAATGCTAAAGGGAACTGTGCAGCCTGAAAGGAAGGGACACTAAACAACTGACTGAAACCACATGAAGAAAATAAAGATTTTCAGTAAAGACCACATGGTAAATATAAATACCAATACTACTGCATTTTTGATTTGTAACTCCGCCATTTACTTCCTACAGGATCTAAAACACATAAAGTGTAATGATAAATCAGTGGTTTTGGACTCAATGTAAAATATGTAATTTTTGACAAGCACTACATAAAGATGGGGGAATGGAGGAGTATAGGAACATAGTTTATGCATCCTACCGAAGTTAAGTTGGTATCAAAGAAAACAAAATTGTTACAGACTTAAGATGTTAAATTTAAGCCCCACGGTAAACACAAAGAAAGTATCACAGAATATGATCATAGAGATGAAAAGTAGAGTATGGGTTACAAGAAGTGGGGGAAGGGGCAATGGGGAGTTAACAAGAAATGAGTGTAGGGTTTCTGTTTGGGGTGAAGGGAAATGTCTAGTAATGGATGGTGGGAAGGTGATGGCATTGCAACATTGTGAATGTGATTAATCCCACTAAATGGAATGCTTGGGAGGGGATGGAATGGGAAGATTTATGCTGTATATATTTTTCCACAATTCAAAAAAAAAAGACAGTCTAAATAGATAATGACAATTAAATGCCACAGATGATCCTGGATGATATCTAAGAATAGAGGAGAAAAGGCTCAAAAGGACACAACTGGGACATAAGAAAAAAAATGAAATATAGAATGTAAACTTTATATTAATGTCATATTTCTTGAACTTCTTAACTATATTTAATGTGATTACATAAATGAATATTCTTTGTCATAGGAAATGTATATGTGAATCATATTATTTGTTCAAGGATGTGTGCAACTTGCTCTCATATGTTCAGAAGACAGAGCAATACATGATGGATGACAGACAGGGAGGGAGGGAAAGAAAGAAATGGTAAAGTGATAAAATATTAAAATTGGTAGATCAGGGTATCGGTGGAGGGGGGTTGGGGTATGCTGGAGTTCTATGTATGGGTTTGTATTATTTTTGCAACTGTTAATGTAAGTTTGAATTTATTTCATAATAAAAATTTAAAAAAATAAAGGTTATTACTTTCATGTATTCTTAATTGCTCACCTCACAAATGTAAAATTTTTAATCATTTTTGAAATTTCATCTTTAAAAAACAATAAAGTGAGGGGGCAGTTGGTAGAAAGCCAGGAACTGCATGGACCAGACGCCACAGAGGAATCTGAATTTGGACATACTTCATACAACACTCATGAACACGTGGAACAGCTGAGATCAGCGAAATCTGTAAGTTCTCAAGGCCGGGGGCCGCGCCCCTCCCTGCCAGGCACAATTCTGAGGCAGGAGGGGCTGTCGGTTCTGGGAACCAAGAGGAAGAACTGCAGTTGCAGCACCGATTAACAAACTCAGAATGCTGAACAAAAACTCAAACCACAGATAAACTGAGACCAGACACCAGAGAATCTGGGAGCAGTCAGCCCCACAGAGGAGAGATAGGGCTAGCAAAAACAGCAAAAAAAAACCAAAAAGAAAAACAGAGACTTTTGGAGCTGGGGTGAACATAACACAGAGAAGGGCTGGGCTCAAACAGAATCAGGCACATATGCAAATCCAAATCCCTTCTCTGAAAAGCCCGTTTCTCTGCTTTCCTGATTGTTCCTTAATCACTCTCAACTCCTTGTCTTTTAGCATTTCAATAGCCCATCAGAACTTCCTAAGAGAAGGGGGACATGGCCCAGCTCCGGTGGCAGACCTCCCCTGGGGATCTTAGACCCCAGGGACTGGAATTGAGAAACCAGCTTCAGTCGGCCATGCCCCAGGGACAGGGTCACCAAGAGAACTAAAGGCATGTACCACCTTACACTGGTGGAGGAGCTGTGGGCTGGCAAGTGCCACCTGCTGGACAGCATAGGAAAAACACCAAGTCTAGAGGCCTCATAGGAGGTCTCATTTTCAAAGAAACTCCATACACTCCTCCTGAGACCTGGGCCTCTCTGGACTGGGAAAACCTGACTGGGGTTGACCATATCTGAGGAGACCCTCACACAAAAAGGCTACATAGAGGCAGGGCAAGAAACAGAAAAACAAGAGGTGAAAAACTCCAATCAGCTAAATAGAACCTAGTTAAAGGCCTAGAATAAGCTGAACTAAACACCAGAGTTACAGAACAAAGCCAACCAACAAGAAAACTCTAGGTAAAAGAGAGAAAATGAGCTCCAGAGTAAACTAATCAAGAAAGTTAGATGCCTACACAGCTCAAGATAGCAAGCCATACTAGGAAACATGAAAATATGGACAAGGCAAAGGAATAAACTAATAATTCAACCAAGATACAGGAGTTGAGGCAACTAATGCTAAATTACTTCAATGAACAGAAGGAAGAACTAATTAAAGATATTCAAACAAATCTCCTAAATCAATTCAAAAATCAAGTCAATGAACTGAGGGAAGATATAGCAAAAGAGATGAAGGATATAAGGAAGACACTGGATGACCATAAAAAAGAATTCATAAACTTGAGAAAACAAATGGCAGAACTTATGGGAATGAAGGCACAATGGAGGAGATGAAAAAGACAATGGAGGGACACAACAGTAGATCTGAACAGGCAGAAGAAAGGATCAGTGAATTAGAAGACCAGACATTTTAATTCATATACACAAAAGAACAGATGGTGAAAAGAATGGAAAAATACAAGCAGTCTTAGGGAGTTGAGAGACAACATGAAGCGCACAAATATATGTGTTATGGGTGTCCCAGAGGGAGAAGAGAGGGGAAAGGGGGTAGAAAGAATAATAGAAGCAATAATCACCGAAAATTTCCCAACTCTTATGAAAGACAGAAAATTACAGATTCAAGAAGCACAGCATACCCCAAACAGAACAGACCCCAATAGACCTACTCCAAGATACTTACTGATCAGATTGTCAATGTCAAAGAGAAAGACAGAATTCTGAAGCAGCAAGAGAAAAGCAATCCATCACATACAAGAGAAATTCGATAAAACTATGTACAGACTTCTCCACAGAAACCATGGAGGCGAGAAGAAAGTGGTATAATATATTTAAGATACTGAAAGAGAACTGCCAACCAAGAACTCTATACCTGGCAAAACTGTCCTTCAAAAATGAGGGAGAGATTAAAATATTTTCAGAGAAACAGACACTGAGAGAGTTTGTGAATAAAAGACTGGTGCTACAAGAAATACTAAAGGAGTCCTACAGGCTGAAAAGACAGGACAAAGAAGATTGGAGGAGAGTGCAGAAATGAAGATTATCAGGAAGAGTAAAAAGAGAGAGAGGAAAAAATAAGACATGACATATAAAATCCAAAAGACAGAATGGTAGAAGAAAGTACTGCTCTTACAGTAATAATACTAAATGTTAATGGATTAAACTCCCCAATAAAAAGACAAAGACTGGCAGAATGAATTTAAAAACAGGACCCATCTATATGCTGTCTACAAGAAACTCACTTTAGACACAACGTACAAAAGTTGCCTGAAAGTGACAGGTTGGAAAAAGACATTTCATGCAAATAGCTACCAGAAAAAAAGTGACAGTAGCTATATTAATATCAAAGTAGACTTCAAAAGTAAAACAATTAAAAGAGACAACAAAGGACACTATATATTAATTAAAGGGCAATTCATCAAGAAAACATGACAATCATAAATATTTCTGCACCAAGCCAGAGTGCCCCAACATTCATAAGGCGAACACCGAGAACACCGAGAGAAGTAGATAATTCCACAATAATAGCTGGAGACTTCAACACGCCACTCTCTTCAATGGACAGAACATCTAGACAGAGAATCAGTAAGGAAATGGATATGTTGAATTTTATGATAAATGAACTAAACTTAAAAGACATTTATAGAACACTACACCCCACAACAGCAGGATAAACATTTTTCTCAAGTGCTCATTGAATATTCTCTAGGACAGACCACATGTCGGATCACAAAGCAAGTCTCAACAAATTTAAAAATACTGATATTATAAAAAACACTTTCTCAGATCACAATGGAATGAAGTTGGAAATAAGTAACAGGCAGAAGAATGTAAAATTCACAAATATACGGAAACTAAACAACACACTCTTAGAAAACCAATGGGTGAAGGAAGAAATTACAAGGGAAATTAGTAAATACCTCGAGGCAAATGACAATGGAAACACAACATATCAAAACTTACGGGATGCAGCAAAGGCAGTGCTGAGAAGGAAATTTATTGCCCCAAACACCCATATTAAAAGAGAAGAGAGAGCAAAAATTGAGGAATTAACTGTCCACCTGGAGGAACTAGAGAAAAAATAGCAAACTAACCCCAAAGCAAATAGAAGGAAAGAAATAACAAAGATTAGAGCAGAAATAAATGAAACTGAGAACAGGAAAACAATAGAGAGAATCAACAAAACCAGAAGCTGGTTCTTTGAGAAAATCAACAAAATTGATGGACCCCTAGCTAGGCTAACAAAAAAAAAAAAAGAGTGGATGCATATAAATGCAATCAGAAGTGGGAAAGGAAACATAACTACTGACCCTGCAGAAATAAAGGAGATAATGAGGAGATACTGTAAGTAATTATATGCTAATAAATTGGACAACTTACATGAAATCGACAACTTCCTAGAAAAGTATAAACAACCAACATTGACCTGAAAAGAAATAGATGACCTCAACAAACCAATCACAAGTAAAGAAACTGAGTCAGTCATCAAAAAGCTCCCAAAAAGGAAAAGCCCAGGAAGAGATGGCTTCACATGTGAATTCTACCAAGCTTTCAAAAAAGAATTACTACCAATCCTGCTCGAACTCTTCAAACAAATTGAAGAGGAGTGAAAGCTACCCAACTCATTCTATGAAGCCAACATCACCCTAATACCAAAATCAGACAAAAATACTACAAAAAAAAGAAAATTACAGACCAATCTCTTTAATGAATATAGATGAAAAATTCTCAAAGAAGTACTCGCAAATCTAATGCAGGAGCACATTAAAAGAATTTTACACCATGACCAAGTGGGGTTTATTCCAGGTATGCAAGGCTGGTTCAACATAAGTAAATCAATTAATATAATACACCACATCAATAAATCAAAGCAGAAGAACCACAAGATCATCTTGATCGATGCAGAAAAGGCATGTGACAAAATTCAACATCCTTGCTTGATGAAAACACTTCAAAAGATAGGAATAGAAGGGAATTTTCTCAATATGATAAAGGCAATATATGAAAAACTCACAGCTAACATCATACTCAATGAACAGAGACTGAAAGCTTTCCCTCTAAGATCAGGAACAAGACAGGGATGCCCACTGTCACCACTGTTATTCAACACTGCACAAAGTTCTAGCTAGAGCAATTAGACAAGAAAAATAAAGGGCATTCAAATTGGAGAGGAAGAAGTAAAACTTCCACTGTTTGTAGACGACATGATTCTATATATAGAAAATCTAGAAAAATCTACAGTAAAGCTATTAGAGCTAATCAATGATACAGCAAAGTGGCAGGCTACAAAATCAAGGTGCAAAAATCTGCAGTGTTCTTATACACAAGTAATGTGCAACAAGAGGAAGAAATAAAAAAAAATTCCATTTACAATAGCAACCAAAAGAATCAAGTATTTGGGAATAAACTTAACAAAGTCCACCAGATACCTATACAAAGAAAACTACAAGAAACTGCTAAAAGAAATTGAACAGGACCTAAAAAAAATGGAAAAACATACCATGTTCATGGAATGGAAGACTAAATACAACGAAGATGTCAACTCTACCTAAACTGACTTACAGATTCAATGCAATACCTATTAAAATCCCAACAACTTACTTTGCAGAAATAGAAAAACCAATAACAAAATTTATTTGGAAGGGCAAAGTGCCCTGAATAGCCAAAAATGTCTTGAGAAAGAGGAACAAAGTGGGAGGTCTTACACTACCTGACTTTGAAGCATATTACAAAGCTACAGTGCTCAAAACAACATCGTACTGGCATAAGGACAGAGATACTGAACAAAGGAATTGAATTGAGTGTTCAGAAATAGACCCTCACATCCGCAGAAAATTGATCTTTGATATGGCAGTCAAGCCAAAGCAACCGGGACAGAGCAGCCTCTTCAACAAATGGTGTTTGGAGAACTGGATATCCATTACCAAAAGAATGAAAGGGGACTTCTACCTCCTACCTTATATAAAAATTAACTCCAATCAGATCAAAGACCTAAACATAAGTGCTAAGAATATAAGACTCTTAGAAGAAAATGTAGGGCAATATCTTAAAGATCTTGTGATAGGAGGTGGTTTCCTAGATCTTCCACCCAAAGTGCGAGCAACCAAAGAACCTACAGACAAATGGGCTCTCCTCAAAATCAAACACTTTTTGTTAAAAAAAGTAAAAAGGCAGCCTATACAATGGGAGACAATATTTGGAAACCACATCAGATAAGGGTTTAATATCCTGAATATATAAAGTGATCCTACAACTCAACAACACAAAGACAAACAACCCAATTTAAAAATGGTCAAAAGACATGGACAGACACTCTTCTGAAGTGGAAATACAAATGGCACAAAAACATATGAGAAAATACTCAAACTCAATGACTACTAGGGAAATGCAAATCAAAACCACAATGAGATATCATCTCACACCTACCAGAATGGCCATTACCCAAAAAACAGAAAATTACAAGTGCTGGAAAGGATGTGGAGAAAGAGGCACACTTATTCATTGTTGGTGGGATTGCAGAATGGTGCAACCACTCTGGAAGACAGTGTGACAGTTCCTCGGGAAGCTAAGTATATATGTGCCATATGACCCAGCTATTCCATTGCTAGGTATATACTCAAAGGAACTGAAAGTTAAGACACAAATGGACATCTGTAAACCAATGTTTATTGCTGCATTATTTGCATTTGCCAAGAGATGAAAGCAGCTCAAATATCCATCAGTGGATGAATGGTAAACAAACTGTGGTATATACACACGATAGGATATTATGCAGCTGTAAGACAGCACAACCACAATTACATGGAACTTTGAATTAGAAGTGAGATATGGTAGATTTGTATAGGTTAGAGTGAAATAGCAACACATCCCAAAGTAATTTGGGTGGAGAATAAAAATATATATGCAGGCCCCCCCTGAGGAGCTGGAGGAAAATGTGCAAGTGTTGGACTTCCTCACCTGGAGTGTTCCTGATGTTCCCACAAATACTGAGGATTGATGGTTTGGTATGCTGAGCCCTCTATCTTGGGGCTTGCCGTTATGAAGCTTTCTGCTGCAAAGGAGAGGTTAACCCTGCTTATAATTGTGCCTAAGAGTCTCCCCCTGAGTGCCTCTTTCTTGCTCAGATGTGGCCCTCTTTCTCTAACTAAGCCACCTTAGCAGGTGCTCTCACTGCCCTCCCCACTATGTGGAACCTGACTCCCAGAGGTGTAAATCTTCCTGGAAACACAGAATATGACTCTCAAGGATGAATCTGGACCTGGCAACATGGGATTGAAAACATCTTCTTGACCAAAATGGGGACGCGAAATGTAACAAAATAAAGTTTCAGTGGCTGAGAGATTTCAAATGGAGTCCAGAGGTCATTCTGGTGGACATCCTTATGCACTACATAGGTAAGACTTTTTAGGTTTTAACATATTGGAATAGCTAGAAGTAAATACCTGAAACTATCAAACTCCAACCCAGTAGCCTTGACTCTTGAAGACAATTCTATAACAATGCAGCTTACAAGGGGTGCCAGTGTGATTGTGAAAATCTTGTGGATCACACACCCTTTATCTAGTGTATGGATGAATGAGTAGAAAAATAGGGACAAACACTAAATGAAAAATAGGGTGGAATGTGGGGCTGATTTGGGTGTTCTTTTTTACTTTTATTTTTTATTCTGATTCTGATTCTTTCTGGTGTAAGGAAAATGTTCAAAAATACATTGGGGTTATGAGTACTTAACTATACGATGGTATTGTGAACAGCTGATTGCACACCATGGATGACTGTACGGTATGTGAATATATCTCAATAAAACTGAATTTAATTTAAAAAAAGTATAAAGATATACTCTCAAGATTTTCACAATATGATAGGAAAATCTGGATATTATGTATATTTTTCATGTGTCAACAATTATATTTCAAATAAATAAAATAAAAAAAAATCCAAGTTTAAGAAAAAAAAAAAAAACAATATGGTGAGAGCAACATCACCAAGATGGCAGAGTAAAAGGTTCCAAGGTTCTGCCTACCCACAGAATTTTTAAACGACAAGCAAAAACAGGCAGAGAAGATCTAAGATGGCAGCATAGAGAGGAGTGGAAGCTAGCAGTACTCTTGGGACAACTAATAAGCAACAAGGAACAGCTAGTAAATAATCCAGAATAACTGCAGGCGGGGTGGGGGGGACAAACGTGACCATCCACTTACCATACACCAACCTGAACTAGGAGGAATGCCCGAGAAGGCTGCATAAAATGTTTCAGTAAAAACTGAGGATCCAAGCTGGGAGCCCCCCCTCCCCCACGGCCCAGGCTGCAAGCCTCATGTAGCCAGAGAGCAGCTCTCTCGAAGTGCAAATACAGCACAGCTGAGCACCAGCTGAGGTTTTAATTAACAAGTATGGACTGCTCCATATGAATCCCCAACAAGCAAACGGAGGCTTTGGGTGAAGACTGACCTTGGAGAGCCGGAGGGTTGCCACAGATTGGCCCTGAAGGGGCCTTTCTGTTCCTGTTTTGACTCAGTGGAGAAAGCCTCAGCCATTTTCAGTTCCCAGTGCTCTGACCCAGACAAGGGTGGAGACAGCACAGGCAGGGAGAGGTCATTGAAATGCTAATGACCTCTCCCTAGGGGGTCTATCTTCCCTAAGAGGAAAGAAGCGGGGCCCAGCTCTACTACCCACCTTCCATTCAGAACCAGACCCCAGAGCCTGGGCGAAAACAGCCATGGGCCACACCTCCTTACACCAGTCTGGAGTTACAGGCTGACAGACGCCACCTGCTGGCAGAAAAGCACAGTGATTTGAGGCCTCACAGGGTGAACCAATTTTCTAAGACACACCCTCAGGGAAACTGGATACTGACTAGTTCTTCCTTCTGGGTCTGGAGCCCATTTTGGTCTGGGAAAACCTGATTGGGGTAACCAAGGAAACCATGCCTAGACAACAAAAAACTACAATCTACACTAAAAGAAACAAAGTTATGGCCCAGTCAAAGGAACAAACTTACACTTCAACTGAGATACAGGAACTTAAACAACTAATACTAAGTCATTCAAACAGTTTAGGGAGGATATGGGAAAAGAAATGGACCGTATAATGAAAACACTGGGAGTACATAAGGTAGAAATTGAAAGTTCGAGAAACCAACTGGCAGAGTTTATGGAAATGAAAGGTGTAACACAAGAGATGAAAGCCACAATGGAAACATACAACAGCAGATCCCAAGAGGCAGAAGAAAACACTCAGGAACCGGAGAACAAGGCACCTGAAAGCCTATACACAAAAGAACAGACAGAGAAAAGAATGAAAAAATATGAGCAATGTCTCCAGGAACTTAAGGACCAAATGAAAATCAGGAATGTATGTGCCACTGGTGCCCCTGAAGAAGAAGAGAAGGGAAAATGGGCAGAAGCAATAAGAGAGGAAATAATCAATGAAAATTACCCATCTCTTATGAAAGACATAAAATTATGGGTCCAAGAAGCGCAGCATACCCCAAACAGAATAAATCTGAACAGGCCCATGCCAAGACACTTAATAATCAGATTATCAAACGTCAAAGATAAAGAGAGAATCCTGAAAGCAGCAAGAGAAAAGCGATCCATCACGTACAAAGGAAGCTTGATAAGACTATATGCAGATAGAAACCATGGAGGCAAGAAGGAAGCAGGGTGATATATTTAAGATACTGAAAGAGAAAAACCACCAACCAAGAATCCTGTATCTGGCAAAACTGTCCTTCAAATATGAGGGAGTGCTCAAAATATTCTCTGACAAACAGACAATGACAGAGTTTGTGAACAAGATACCCACTCTATAGGAAACACTAAAGGAAGCACTGCAGGAAGAAAGGAAAAGACAAGAGTGAGAGGTTTGGAACACAATTTTGGGAGATACTAGCACAGCAATGTAAGTACACTGAACAAAGATGACTGTGAGTATGGTTGAAAGAGGAAGGTTGGGACCATGTGGGACACCAGAACAAAAGACGAAGGATAAAGACTGGAACTGTGTAACTCAGGGAAACCTAGGGTGCTCATTGATTGTAATAAAAGGTACAAATATGTTTTTACATGAGGTAGAACAAATGAATGTCAACATTGCAAGGTGTTTAAAATAGGGTGGGATGGGGGGAAAATACAATCAATGCAAACTAGAGACTATAATTAACGGAAACATTGTATTATGCTTCCTTTAATATAACAAAGGCAATATACCAAAGCTAAACGCATATGGGGAGGGGGGATAGGGGAAAGATATGGGACTCCTAGCATTGGTGATGTTGTCTGACTCTTTACCCTACTTTAGGTTAATTCTATCTTTCCTTTTGTTGCTTTCTAGCTGTCATTTTTGTTGTTGTTATTTCTCTCTCTTTTTTTCTTTTTCTTTTGTCTCTCTACCTTCTTTGACTCTTCCTTCTTTTTGGGGAAGAAATGGAGATGGCTTTATATACATAGTGGCAATGGTGCTGAATACATAAATACGTGACTATACAGGGAACCAATGACTGTTTACTTAGGACGGAATGTATGGTAGGTGAACAAAACCGTCTTAAAAGAAAGGGGTTGATGAAGAAACCTTGAGGGCACTATATCGAGTGAAATAAGGCAGACACATAAAGACAAATATTGCAGGGTCTCACTGATATAAACTAATTATAATATGTAAACTCATAGACATGAAATATAAGTTACCAGGATACAGAATGAGGCTAAAGAAGGGGGAGTGTTTGCTTATTATGAGCAGAATGTTCAACTAGGGTGAATTTAAACATTTGTAAATGGACAGGGGTGATGGTAGCATGTTGTGAGAGTAACTAACAGTGCTGAAAGGTGTGTGAAGGTGGCGGAAAGGGTAAGCTTAGAGTCACATGTCACCAGAAGAAAAGTTAGAGGTTAAAAGATGGGAATGTATAAAACAGTGAATCTTGTGGTGGACAATGTCTGCGATTAACTACAAAAATGTGAGAAATCTCTCTCACAAACTAGAACAAATGTATGTCACTGTAACTAGAAGTTAGTAATAGGCATATAGGAAAAAAATATATACCTATTGCAAACTATATACTACAATTAGTAGTATTTAAACATTTTTTTCATCAACAGTAACAAATGTACCATACCAAAACTATGAATCAATAATGGAGGACGGAGGAGAGTTGGTTAGGGGTATGGGAGGATTTGAGTCTCCTTTTTTTATCTTTATTTCTTTTCTTGAGTAGTGAAAATGTTCTAAAAATTGAAAAAAAAAAATTAATTGTGGTGATGGATGCACAGCTGAATGATGGTACCATGGGCAATTGATTGTACACTTTGGATCTTTGGAGAGTTGTATCATATGCGAACAATCTCAAATAAAAAAACAAAAAATACACACACACACACATACACACACACACATACATACAGGCAGAACCATTTTTCTTAGAGGTCAAAAAAAAATAAAAATAAAAAATAAAAAATAAAAAAAAAAGCAGTTCAAGGATTGCAGAAACTGAGTGAGCACCAAATTAAGAAAAGGGTAATTCTTAAAAGGAAGCCAAATCTCATGGCACCATTGGTGGCCCTGCACCCACCCCTCCCTGGTTTGGTGCAGAGCTCGCCTTTGCTCTCATGCAGGTCCCTGGTTCCAGTTCCAGAGAAAGCAGAATAACCTCTATGTACATACTAGGGAGCATCTACATCTGTATTCAATCAGTCTGGTGGCAGCCTGTAGATTGAACCAGGACACTCATTTATGGCTTGCCATCCCAGAACTTGCCCTGCCTGCAAAAATAACAAGAAAGGATGGCCCATTTCAAGACACAAGATGAAATATCAGAAACCATTAACAAAGACCAGGCTTTGGATATGCTGCACAAAGACATTTTTAAAATGGTCTGAAATATGGTCAAATAGCAGAAGGAAAACATGGACTAAGAACTAAAGTATATCAGTAAAAGGATATGAACAAAATGAGTTTCCACAAAGAGACAGAAATCACAAAAAGAAACCAACAGAAATACCAGAGTTGACGAACATGATAACCAAAACAAAAAATTCCTAGAGGGGTTCAAAAGCAGACTGTAACTTACAGAAGAAAAGTTAAGTGAACTCAAAGACAAGACAATTGAAATTATTCTGCTGAAAAGCAGAAAGAAAAAAAGAAGAAAAGTGAACAGAGCATAAGAGACCTGTGGGACACCATCAAGCATACCATTATGTACATTATGGGAATACCAGAAGCAAAACACAGAGAGAAAGGGGCACAAAGGGATATAAAAAGAAACAATGGCAGAAAACATCCCAAACTTAATGAAAGATGTGAAAATAAAAATTTAAGTACCCCAATGAACCCCAAACAGGATAAATTCATAGAGAACCATGCCTAGACACATTATACTCAAAATGCCAAATGCCAATGCCAAAACCAATACAGAATTCTGAAAGCTTCAAAAGAAAACCAACATGTAATATTCAAGGGAGCCTCAATAAGATTAAGTTTTGATTTTTCATCAGAAGCCATGGAAGGAAGAAGGCAGTGGGATGAAATATTAAAGTGCTGAAAGAAAATAATTTCTCACCAAGAATTTAATACCCAAGAGAATGTCTTTCAAAAATGAGAGACAGATTAAGACATTCCCAGATAAACAAAAGCTGAGAGAGTTCATTACCATTAGACATGCCCAACAATGCTAAAGGAAGTTCTTCAGATTGAAAAGGATAGGGTACTCGACAGTAAATGAAAGCAGCTTAAAAATAAAGATCTCTGGTAAAAGCAACCACAGACATAATTATGAATGCCAATTCTATTGTTTTGTATTGTTGCTATGTAATTCCACTTTTTACTTCTTAAAGGTGCTAAAATACAATTTAAAAAAAACAATGATTAATCAATGGTTTAGACACAATGTATAAATGTAATTTGTAACTAGTAAAACAAAAAGGAGGAGTAACATAGGGATACAGGAATAGTATATGTGCATGCTATTGAGGTTAAGTTGGTATTAAACTTAATGTGATTGTCATAGAGATAGGATGTCAAATTTAAGCCCCAAAGTAACCAGAAAGAAAAGATCTTTAAAAATATACACAGAAGGAAATCAAAGAAACTCAAGATGAACAAAAAAAATGCAAAAGTAGGAAGTAATGGAAAAACTGAGGAGGGCAGGGGATGAACTACTGTAAGACAGGATGGGTTCCAAAACTGGGGCAGTATAAAGAAAAGGGGGCACTGAATGAGGGAGAGAATTTAAACAAATCGTAAGAGCTGGGGAGAAAATTTTGCACAAAAACAAACAGAACAGATCAGGATTCCTAGAGAAGAAACAGAGGAAAGGAAGCTTTCTACTGGAGGTGAAACAATTGCACAAAAACTGCAATCTTAAAAATTGTACTGCAGATCCAGGGTAAGAATCAGATGAAGAAGAGCTTTAAAAATCTGAACAGTTAAATATGGACTACTCTAAATGTCTAGAATAGGTTGGATGAGAACCAAAGAAAAGGCTTATCACAAAATCAATCACCAAAAAAACCTGTAAAGAGACTCACCTAAGACCCAAAGGTGCAAATAGGTTAAAAGTGAAAAGCTGGAAAAAGATATTCCATGCAAATAGTAACAAAAACAAAAAAGAGCTGGGGTAGCTAAACTAATATTGGAAAAAATAGACTTTAAGTCAATAGCTGTTATAAGAGACAAAGAAGGACATTATATATTAAGAAAGGGGGCAATCCACCAGGAAGAAATAAAAATCATTAATATTTATGTATTCAACCAGGGTGTCCCAACTTACATGAGGCAAAACTAAAGGTAGAAAAGGACACTTCTACAACAATTGGAGACTTAAAAACACCACTCTCATCAATAGACAGACCATCTAGACAGAAAATGAATAATATGATAAATGAACTAGACGTAAGACATATACATAACATTGCACCCCAAAACAGCAGGATATATATTCTTCTCAAGTACTCATGTATTATTCTCCAAGATAGAACACATGTGGGGTCAAAAAATGTGTTTCAATAAATTTAGAATGATTGAAATTATGCAAAGCATTTTCTCTGACCATAATGGAATGAAGCTGGAAATCAACAACAGGCAGAGGACTGTAAAATCCACAAATATATGAAAGTTAAAGAACACACTCAATCAATCAGTGGGACAAAGAAGAAATAACAAGAGAAATCAGTAAATACCTTGACGTGAATGAAAATGAGAACACAACATACCAAAATTCATGGGAAACAGCAAAGGCAGTGCTGGGAGGGAAATTTATACCCCTGAACACCTACACTAAAAAGGAAGAAAGAGCTTAAATCAAAGACCTAACTACACACCTAGAGGAACAAGTAAAAGAATAGCAAACTAATCTCAAAGCGAGCAGAAAGAAAGAAAAAACAAAAATTAGAGCAGAAATTAATGAAATTGAGAATCAGAAAACAAACAAACAAACAAACAAAAAAACAGAGAGAATCAACAAAACCAAAAGTTGGTTCTTTGAGAAGATCAACAAAATTGACAAGCCCTTAGCTAGGCTGAGAAAAGAAAAAAAGAAAGCAGCAGCAAATAAATAAAACCAGAAATGAGGGGTAGGGGAGATTACTACTGATGCCACAGAAATAAAAACCGTCATAAGAGGATAATATGAACAACTGTATGTCAACAAATTAGACAACCTAGATGAAGTGGACAAATTCCTAGAAATGCACAAAGTACCTATACTGACTCAGAAGAAATAGAATATCTCAACACGCAAATTACAAGAGATTGAATCAGTCATTAAAAACCTCCCAACAAAGAAAAGACCAGTAAAAGATGGCTTCATAGGTGAATTATACCAATAATTCCAAGAATTAAAACCAATCCTGCTCAAACTCTCTTAAAAAATTGAACAGCAGAGAACATTATACAGCTCATTCCATGAAGCCAACAACACCCTCATACCACAGCCAAATAAGGATACTACAAGAAAAGAAAACTACAAGCCAATTTTTCATAAAGATGGCAAAAATCCTCAACAAAATACTGGTAAATTGAATCCAACAGCACATTAAAAGAATTATACACTATGATCAAGTGAGTTTTATTTCAGGTATGCAAAGGTGGTTCAACGCAAGAAAATCAATAAATATAATACACCACATTAACAAAATAAAGGGGGAAAAAACACATAATCATTTCGATTGATGCCAAAAAGGCATTGGACAAAATCTAGCATCCTTTGTTGATAAAAACACTTAGGAAAATAGGAATAGAAGTAAACTTCCTCAGTATGATAAAGGGCATACATGAAAATCAGTTTTGGGTATTTTCTTCTACCTATTCTAATACACTAAACACTAAAAAGGGGTTATCTATATAATGCATAAGAATAACTTCCAGAATGACAGCTCAACTCTATTTGAGATCTCTCAGCCACTGAAACTTTTTGTTTCATTTCTCTTCCCCCTTTTGGTCCAAGAAGGTATTCCCAAACCCACAATGCCAGGGCCAAGCTCATCCCCGTGAATCATGTCCCACATTGCCAGGGATATTTCCACCCCTGGGAGTCATGTCCCACGTACAGGGGAGGGCAATGAGTTTACCTGCAGAGTTAGCTTAGAGAGAGAGGCCACATCTGAGCAACAAGAGGTTCTCAGGGGGTGACTCTTATGCACAATTTTAAGTAGGCTTAGCCGCTCCTTTGCAGCAACAAACTTCATAAGGGCAAGCCCAAGACTGAGGGCTCAGTCTACTAAACTGGTATCCCCCCATGCTTTTGAGAACATCATTAATTCCCCAGCTGGGGAAATTTAATATTTTCACATTTTCCCCCAGTCCCTCAAGAGAGCTTTGCAAATACATTTTTATTCTCTGCCCAAATTACTCTGGGATGTATTGGGGCTTCCAACTAACTTGTAAATCCAACAAGATTTCACTCCCTATTCAACATTCCATGTAATTATGCTGTTTGAAAAACTGACCATACAAGTTAAATTATATAGTGTGTTACAAAAAATATAGATTTTGCACTTAATAAACATCTCTTCCTTTGATCTCACACAGAAGGTGATGTTTTAAGAACACCATCACTATCATCCTTTACCTGTTAGTCTGGTGAAGGTGATGTTTTAAGAACACCATCACTATCATCCTTTACCTGTTAGTCTGGTTTACCTTAGTCCTAGCCAAGTCCATTTTGTTCGTATCTATAATTAAAGTCTGATCTCTTTTTTTCAGACTCCTTAACATCTGCTGTATGGGGTAATGCTGACCTTCATAGCCAGACTCTGGCTCTGAGTCTCAGGTGTCACACAGATACCCAAAGTTAAACAGGGACCAACCAGGTTATACACAAAGAGCTCAGCATCTCAGAATTAAGAAATAACTATTACAACTCAGGTTAGATGCAGCTTCTGTAAAAGCTTACAGTATAGGAACTTTACAATAAGCCTTCCCGATAACCTATGCTCTCAGACTCCATAGAGTTTGCACATTATAGTTAGTCCATATTAGTGATGCATTATAATGTTTTTCTTTTCATTTCTGGTTTATTTCACTCAACACACCATTTTCAATGTCCATTCACCTCACAACTTCACACCTTCTTGTAGCAACTCAATATTCCATCATATGTATACACCATAGTTCGCCATTGCATTCATCAGTCGATATTCCCTTAGGCACCTCTATCCACTGCAAATTGTGAGTACTGACACCATAAACCCCACTGTGCAAATGTCAATTTGTGTCCCTCTTTTCAGTTCTTGCAAGTATATACCCAATAACCGAGTTGCAGGACCATATGGCAACCCCATGCTTAGCTTTCTGTGGAACCACAACACGGCCCTCCGGATGGGCTGCACCATTCTACTTCCCCACCAACAGTGATTAGGTATATCCCTTCTTCTATCTTTTCTCCAGCACTTGTATCCCTCTGTTTGATTTTTATATTGTTTTATTAACACACCATACTTTCCATCCTAAGTAAACAATCAATGGTTCCCTGTATAATCACATAGTTATGCATGCACCATCACTATCTATATAAGGACATTTGCATTTCTTTCACAAAGAAAGAGGAAGAGGCAAAAAAAAGTAAAAAGAGAAAGAAAAAATGACAACTAAAAAGCAACAAAAGAAACAATAAAATTAAAATAAAACACAATAAAAAAAGTCAGACAACATCACCAATGTCAAGAATCCCTTACTCCTACCTTATAGCCCCCTCTTATACACCTTTAGCTTTGGTATATTACCTTTGTTACAATTAATGGAAGCATATTACAATGTTACTGTTAACTATACACTCTAGTTTGCATCGTATTTTTCCCCAATACCACCCCATTTTTAACACCTTGCAAAGTAGACATTCATTTGTTTTCCCTCATATAAAAACATATTTATAAATTTAATCACAATTACTGACCACTATAAGCTTCACTAAGTTATACAGTCCCAGTCTTTATCTTTTTTCTTCTGGTGTCCCACGTGCCCCTAACCTTCCTCTTTCTACCATACTCACAGTCATCTTTATTCAGTGTATTTATATTATTGTGCTTCCACCACCCAATATGGTGTTCCAAATCTCTCTCTCCTGCCTTTTCCTATTTGTCTGTAATGCTCCCTTTAGTATTTCCTGTAGAGCAGGTACCTTGTTCACAAACTCTCTCAGTGTCTGTTTGAGACTATTTTAAACTCTCCCTCATTTTTGAAGGACAGTTTTGCCAGATATAGAATTCTTGGATGGCAGTTTTTCTCCTTCAGTATCTTAAATATATCATACCACTGCCTTCTCACTTCCATGGTTTCTACTGAGAAATACGCACATAGTCTTATTGAGCTTCCCTCGTATGTGATGGATTGTTTTTCTCTTGCTGCTTTCAGAATTCTCTCTTTGTCTTTGACAACTGATAATCTGATTATTAAATGTCTTGGCATAGGCCTATTCAGATCTAATCTGTTTGCGGCACGCTGCGCTTGTTTGATCTGTAATTTTATGCCTTTCATAAGAGTTGGGAAATTTTCATTGATTATTTCCTCCATTATTGTTTCTGCTCCCTTTTCCTTCTCTTCTCCTTTTGGGACACCCATGATACATACATTAATGGGCTTCATGTTGTCATTCAATTCCCTGAGATGCTGCTCATATTTTTCCATTCTTTTCCCTATCTATTCTTTCGTGCGCAGGATTTCAGATGTCCTGTCCTCCAGTACATGAATCTTTTCTTCTGCCTCCTCAATTCTGCTGTTGTATGTCTCCATTGTGTTTTTCATCTCTTGTATTGTGCCTTTCATTCCCATAAGTTTTGAACAATTGTTTTTTAAACTTACAAGTTCTTCCTTATATTTGCCAATGTATTCTTTATAACCTTCATCTCTTTTGCTGTATCTTCCCTCAACTCGTTGATTTGATTTTTGAATTGATTTAGATTTGTTTGATGAATAATTAGTTATTTCAATTCCTGTATCTCAGTTGAAGTGTAAGTTTGTTCCTTTGGGCCATAGCTTCATTTTTCCTAATGTGATTCATAATTTTTTGTTGTTCTAAGCATCTGGTTTCCTTGATTACCCCGATTAGATTTTCCCAGACCAGACAAGCCCAGGTCTCAGGACGAGGCTGTATTCAATATCAGATATCCCTGAGGGTGAGACACAGCAGATTGTGAGACTTTCCTGTGAGGCCTCTAGACTGCTTTTCCTATCCTGCCCAACAGATGGTGCTTGTCAGCCGCAGCTCCCCGTCGGTGTAAAGAGGTATGGTCCTTTTAATTCTCAGCAGACCCTGTCCTGGCCAGGGACCAATGGTGTCTGAAGCCAAGCTTAAGTTGTTTCTGGTTTTCTTTTTTGTTCCCCCCCCAGGCCCTGGGGTCTGAATTCTCTAAGGGAGGGCAGTACTTGAGCTGGGCCCTCCCCACTTCTCTTAGGGAAGATACACTCTTTAGGGAGTTATCCTCTACACTTGAATTTCTCCTTATTCTCTCTGACTCTGTTAACTCTACCCTTGCCTGGTTCAGGACTGACAACTGAAAATGCCTGAGGCTTTCTCTAATGAACTACTTAGAATGAGAAAATAGGAAAAAAAGAGAAAGCCCCTTTTCAGAGCCAGTCCCCAGCCCTCCAGTTTCGCCGGCTGACTGATGCTGGTACCTGGTTCTCTATTCCCCTTTTCTTGGGACACAGCCATTTTCCAGTATTCTGAGCTCAGCCGTCTCCAAAAGCCTCTGTTTTTTAAAATTTATTATTTGTTTTCCATCAGTCCCACCTCCTCTCTACTGGGAGCAACTCAGGATACTCTCCTGCTTGCTCCCAGTTTATCTGTGCTTGTAGCTTATATTCAGTAGTCTAAATTTGTTAATTAATTGGAGCTTGATTGAGTTACTTTCTCTCGTTCCAGGTAATCTTCTTTTTTCCACAGGGAATATTTCAGCTCAGCCTGTCATGCCAGTGGGGGAGGGGCGCCAGCTCTGCAGTTTGGGGAGCTCTTACAGTTCTTATTCTGTGATCTCAGCCGTTCACCCACTCCAGGTGATACAGGATGTGTGCTCAGTCATGGATGTCCCCCAACAGTTGTTCCAGACTATTTACTAGTTGTTCCTGGCTATTTACCAGTTGTTCTAGAGGACTAACTAAATTCCACACCTCTCTATGCTGCCATCTTGCCGTGCCTCCCCCACCCAGTGTCTTCTTAATATACTCTATTTCTTTGGCCATCTCCTTGAATTGGTTTAGCAATTTCTTTGAACATCTTTGATTAGTTGTTCCAGATTCTGTACCTCCTCTGACTTTCTGATGGCCTCCTTTGGGCCATATCTTCCTGTTTTTTGGTATGAGTCATTATTTTTTGCTGATGTATGGACATCAGATAATCTTGATAAGTTTATTCTAAAGGTCGGATTCTCTCTCTTGTTGAAGCTTTTGTTGTGGATTGAGTTTGTGTCACTGCTCTTCTCTGATGCTTGGTTCATCAGTATTACCAACCAGGGCTGGGCCAGGGACCCACAGAGGGAGCGCACTCCAGTTCCACAGAGCCTGGGGAAAGGGCCAGGTAAAAACAGCAAAAAGCCTTTAATTCTGCTCCCCACGGGTTTGCTTTCCTAGCCAGCCCAGCATATGGCCCTCTTTGCCCAAAAGCCTTTTAGACATCTTCCCAGAGCTGTGCTTCCCTCACCTGTCAGCAGATGGCAATCTTTGGCAACCTATTCCCCTCAGCCCTCAGAAAGCAGGCCATTCTTAGCTATGGGCTCCAGACAATGTGTAGCCGCTCTTGGATGGGCAGGCTGAAACCTCTGGTCCCAGCAGTCCACATCTGCCAGCCAAAACCTGGAACAGTGCTCAACTGTGTCCCGCCCTCAGGCAGGTGGACCTCCACTGCCCTTTCAGTCTGTAGTTACCCACCTGCCAGGGATCACAACCCAAAGCTTTCTGCCCCAAGAGAAGGAGATGGGCAGCAGAAGCCGAGGCTGAGGAGGGTTACTCACCATCTCTCACTGCTGCTTCTTCATCTCTTCATCCCACACTTTCCTGGGTGTTGCACAGCACTCCCCCCAATCTCCAGAACTATTGCTCTAGACAGTTTCTACTTGTTCCCTAGTTGTTTTTCTGGGAGGAAAGTGAGCCTAGCCTCTCCCTAATCAGCCATCTTGGATCACCTCACTCCTCAAACAGACCAGTGCTTTACTGACCAAACAACTGGACACCATAACCTAGCCAAGGCAACATGTGAAACTTAACCATCATAGTCCATTTCTTGTCAACTTGGCACCAATACACATCTCCTTAAACCATACTTAATCTCTAAATAAAAACAGTAGTAGTCATATTTTTGCCTAACAATACTCAATTGCTCTGCATACAACCAGAAATGTACTAACTCTTTCCCCAGAAGTGGGTAATACTCATTCTTAAACTGGATATCTTATTGCCTAACAATACTCAGTTGCCCTGCATACAAACAAAAATGTACTAACTCTTTCCCCAGAAGCATTGCCAGAAGTGGGTAATATTCACTTTTAAACTGGATATCCTATAACTTAAACACCAGGACATAAAGTTAATATAACTTATGTTATATGATAAGGGGTTAAGATATGGAAGAAAACAAAGGTATTTGCTTTATATACACGTACAAACATAATCAAAACAAAACAAGGAAGAAATATTCATAACCACTGCAGTCCTCATTTCTGTAACTGGTCACATGGTCATAGATAGAATTTATAACTACCTTCTTCCACTACCCATTCCATATTCCTTTTACCCTCAGCAAGCACCTCAGCTGGCCGTGGTTCTTTGCTGATGAGGTTACCCAAACCTTCATTCCTGAAGGTTTCATTTCTGGGCCATTGGTAGTCCTGCCTGGATTGGGTTGTTGCAGTTTTCCACTGACTTTAATCACAAGGCATGGAAGTACTAAGAGATACCCTAAGGGATCTCCTATGCTCCAGGCAAACACTTCTTTATCTTCACTGATTTAGAAAAAGAAATAAGGGGAGAAAAAAGAAAACTGTACTCTAGACAGGAGAATTTCAGAGAAAGTCAGGACTTGGTGAAGTACAGCACTGGCTCTCACATCATCTTCGCCATCTCATTACTCTCCACTTTTATTATGGTCACTCTAGATTCTCTTACTCCTGTGAACCTTCTCAATATATTCTTTCCCCTTATACCCTTCAAATTCTGAGCGTCTCCTTTAATCAATTAATGCTGATAATAACTTAAAGCAGCTTCAATTTGGAGTATAAAACTAAAAATAACAAGCATGAATCAATGTGGTAGGCTCTTTTCCCTCTGGGTGCACATAAACCTCTCATTAAGAAGTTCAAGGAAGCTGAGAATGAATCAAAGAAAATATAGCTCCATGATTTCCACCTTCTATTAAATTGTAAATGGAAGTATCATTTTAATTATAGCAGCAAAAGTTCTATTCTTTGCTACAATTGAGGCTCTATAAATTCACAACCTAATTGAAAATTCTAGAGCCAGGAAAAAAAAAGCTTAAAATGTACTCCAACAGAGCAGCTACAACACATGTTAAAATACTAAGAAATTTATTGGTCCCCTCCATTTGAGAATATTTCTTATTAGCACTGACTAGAAAGCTTTGCCTATCCCAAAGGGAAAGATACCTGCTGTAAGAACAAGAAAAAACTGAAAATAGTATAAATGAATAGGACTATATTAAGACTTTAGGTATTAAAAAAAAAAACTAAATTATGTGTTGAGAAAAGAGCACATTATTCATTCAATAGTGTTTAGTCACAACAAAGTAGTAAAGGAGAGGAATAGGACAGAATTATATTTACATAATTTTTAATATTTCATTATTTAAGAGCTGATCTAACAATAGAAGAATGGTTTTACTGGACTTGGCATAGAAAACGAACATGAAATGAAATTGAGTGTTGGCTTATATGCCAACACTCAAAGATTAGTGGTCAGAATTTTTCACCCTTTCAGCCACCTCCTAGTTGACAGATCAGCAAAGTTTTTCCTATATACATACTACAATATTTAAATGAATTATTGAAACATTTTGGAAGGCTCATGTTACCAACTCACTAAGTAGTTCTCATCCATTTAAGCTCTTGAATATTAAACCACTGAACGAGCAACAGAAAAATTAGCACATACTTTTCAGAATTCATACATATAGAATACATCGAGCACATACTTTTCAGAATTCATACATATAGAATACATCTGGTCCATCTCTAAGAGTTTACAAGTTCCAAGCCCCTATCTCTTTGTTTAAGAAACTAATGATATGTACATACCATTTTACCTGCTACAAAGCTTTCATAAACTTTATTTCATTTAGTCCTCCTAATAGTATAGTGAGATTAGCATACACGGCAATAATATTGTCACCATTTTATGTAAGGGGAAACTGAGACTCAAAGATATTTAGTGATTTATTCAGTCACCTAGTCTGAATGAATCAAATTGAGGAATGTAAGCCACTTCTCCTGATTCCAAATCCTGTACTCTCTAATATATTCTAGCTCTATAATAAGAAAAAGTATTTTATTGTTCTTTTACCCTGGATTGTTAAAACTACAAAAGGTTTGCAACTCAAGTTTGGTCACCAAGCAAAAAATTCCTATACTACTTCAGCTCCTGAAAAGTCAGCATATAGTTCTATAACTTTGCCATTTCTATATTAAAAATTATCACTTACATTTTCAGGTATTTACCTAATAACCCCTCCCCCCAAAAAAAATAGATAGCTTAAAATACCATAAGAGGGAAGGGCCCTGAGTGCACTAAAGCAGAAAGAGGATGAAAAAGACCCATTCTGTCTCCCCCTGAGTACCTCTTTGTTGCTCAGATGTGGCCCTCTCTCTCTCTGGCTGAGCCATCTCGACGGGTGGACTCGCTGCCCTCCCCCCTACGTGGGACCCAGCTCCCAGGGTTGTAAATCTCCCTGGCAACGCAGAGTGTGACTCCCGGGGATGAATGTGGACCCAGCATCGTGGGACTGAGAGTATCTTCTTGACCAAAAGGGGGATGCAAAATGAGACGAAATAGTTTCGGTGGCTGAGAGATTCCAAATGGAGTCGAGAGGTCACTCTGGTGGACATTCTTATGCACTATATAGATAACACCTCTTAGGCTTTAATGTATTGGAATGGCTAGAAGTAAACACCTGAAACTACCAAACTCCGACCCAGCAGTCTGGACTCCTGAAGACAATTATATAATAATGTAGATTACAAGGGGTGACAGTGTGATTGTGAAGACCTTGTGGATCACACCCCCTTTGTCTAGTGTGTGGATGAGTGGAGGAATAGGGATGAAAACTGGAGGACAAATGGGGTGGGATGGGGGGATGATTTGGGTGTTTTTTTTCACTTTTATTTTTTATTCTTGTTCTGGTTCTTTCTGATGTAAGGAAAATGTTCAGAGATAGACTGTGGTGATGAACGCATAACTATGTTATCATACTGTGGACAGTGGATTGTATATCATGGATGATTGTGTGGTGTGTGAATGTATTTCAATAAAACTGAATTTAATTAAAAAAAAAAAAAAAGAAAAAGAGAGAGAGACCCATTCTGTCTACACAGCTGAAAGGGATAATCTGAGGGCCTTGGCCATAGAAGATAAAAACCTAACTGGATCTACATTCATCCACAAAGCAGTTCCAGCTAACTCAAAGAAACAGGATAACACACACAGAAACACTACCAAACGGCCATAAACTGGGAAAGCAGCAATCCAGTTCAGCCTTTCCTCCTAGTTCTATTGACTACAATCCATTCTAGTCACTGTCTCCAAATTGTTCTCTCTTACACCTCGTACTCTTCACAATTGTATTAGGGCTGAGAAACTATCAGAATTGGACAGATACAAAATGCTATCTAATCCAGAGCCATAATTTGTATCTTTTACTACCAAGCACAATCTTATGTCACCAATCATATGAAGCTTTGCTTACAGGTGGGTAATAACTATTCTCCCTAAGATGTTAATTAATGAGGTTTAAGTTATTATTTAGAAACATATTTGGAATAAATCTACAGGTCACCTAAACTAATGACAAGCAGCATGCAACCCAGGAACCAAAGGTAGCCAATTTAGCTTCAAAACAGCCCTTGATTTAAAGGGATAAAAGATTAGAAAGTTGATTCTGTGTTCCTATTTCTCAAGCATGCCCAGAGAATTATATTTTAGTGGCTTAAATAAGTGACATTTCACAAGTCAAGAAAAAATATAGCAGGCAATAAATTTCAACATCTATATATTTTCCCCATGGATTTAATAAAGCCATTTTTAATTTTAAAGAAAAAGAAGCAAATATTTGTTTTTCCTGAATTGCCAAAAAAAAAAAAAAAAATCACCACTGATCTCTCCTATTCACCTAACCAATTCAAGAATCTTTCCTACAATTTCTAAAACAGATTGTTATTCCTGTCGCAATGTCATATGTTGATGTGAGTATCCTAAGTAAATTCAGTAATACCATAAAGATATATTTAGTATACAGAAAACACTAACAGGTCAAGACAATAAAGAGAATCATGTAATAACTATCAAAGGAACAGAATTTCAGGTGATGGAAAGTTTGGCATAAAGACAGAAATCTACAAGACTAAAATTACAATATGTAAGCAGCTGCTTGTTTACTGAGATATAATACAGATACCATGAAATTCACCATTTTAAAGAGCACAATTTAGTGGTATATTCACAGAGTTGTGCAACAATCACTACTATCTAATTCTAGAACATTTTCATTACCCACCCACCCCACCCCACCCAAAATATAAACATAAACATAAACATATCCACACAGAAATACACATATATACACAATCAGACAAATCCAGAATGTGGAACACTTTAAAGTCAACTAGCTTGGTCTCTTGAAAATTATTCACAGCTGACATAAACATGGTAAATGAATAAAATTGTTGGATTTAGGTGGGGAATCTATGGGGGTTCACAGTTAAATCAACTTATTTGTATGTTTAAAATTGTTCATAATAAAAAAAAGGAAAATAAAACTAGACATATTAGAACCCTCCAATGGCTTCCCACTTCACTCAAAGCAACATTAAATTCCTTAGCAGGACCTACAAAGATTCTACATGATCAAGTCCCTCATTACCTTTCTTTCTTTATTTCCGATTACCTTCCCTGTCACGCTGCTCCAGCCACACACTGGCCTCCTTCTCTTCTTAAGACAAGTGAGGCATACTACCATCTCAAAGTCTTTACACTTGCTATCCTTTTCGCCTGGAATGCTCTTCCCTCCAATCCAAATCATATCTCAATTGTCATTTTCTCAACAAGGTCGTCTCTAATTTATTTAAACTGATGAAGGGTGGGTTGCAAGCTCTATTCCCCTTCTTTCCCTGATTTATTTTTCTTCATATCACTTATCACTTCCTAAATAGTATATAATTTACTTATTTATTTTCTTATCAGTCACCCTCCTCTAGAAGGTAAAGCTCCATGAGGGCAGCCATTTCTGAGTGCTATAATCCCAGTACATTTAACAGTGCCTGGCACATTTATATTTGTAAAATTTTTTAAAAATTCATCAGAAGTCATTTTGTATCTTGGACACCAACCTTCACTGACTATATGCAGTACAAACAGCAACACCAATTTGGTGCTTTGTCTTTTTCATCTGCTTATAATATCTTGCACCCTGCTTATAATATTGTACAAAAGTTTTAAATTTAAAAACAGTAAAATGTGTCAATCTTTTCCTTCATGGATTCTGCTTTCTGTGACTTGAGAACTTGTGTCCACAATGAAATCCTAAAGATGGGATCCCAAATATTCCTAAAAGTTTTAAAGTTAACCAACTGTATTAGTTAGGGTTCTCTAAGGAAACAGAATCAATGAGAGATATTTATGAACGTAAGATTTATAAAAGTGTCTCATGCAACTGTGAGTATGCATGAGTCCAAATTCTGTACTGCAGGGAGCAAACTGGCAACTCCAATGAAGATGTTTGATGAACTTCTCAAGAAATGAACTGACAACTTCGACAAACGTGTTCGATGAACTCCTAGGAAATGAAATGGCAACTTCGACGAACTCCTCAGGAAACGCTTCACTGGGCAGCCAAAGAAGAAGTGAAGGTCCTCTATCTGTCTTGCTTAAAAGTCTTCAACTGACTGACTGGATTAAATCCAGCTAACTGCATTCTCTCATCGTGGAAGACACACCCTTCGCTGATGTCATCAGTCACAGGTGCAGCCAATTGACTGATGATTTAATAAACCAGCCTGTTGGTTTATTAACCAGCCACAAACGTCCTCGCAGCAACTGTTAGCCAGTGCTTGCTTGACCAGACAGCTGAGTACCATCACCTGGCCAAGTTGACACATGAACCTAACCATCACACCAACTAAAATTTATAGTACGAGGCAGAGATCTACTTTCATCTTTTTCCATATGGATAACCAACTGTCCCAGCACCATTAAATAAGTAATCTACCCTTACTCCACTGAATTGTTATATCACCTTTTATGTAACTTAAGTTTCCATGAATACGATTATCTGTTTTTATTCTCTCTATTCTGATTCTGTAGATTTAGCTTGAATGGCCATCCAGCAGAACTATTTATTCTCACACTATAAGTAACAGATGGGCATGTGACTAAGTTCAAGCCAACTGCATGTGAGTAGAAATGATATGTTTGCAACCTCTGGATCATATCCTTAAAAGGAGCTGCTTACACTTAATTTTCTCTTTCCATTGTTCAGGGGCTGGAATGTGGACATGGTGCTTCAAACATGCCAAATATGACAATACCCTAGAGGATGTCAGAACAAGATAGAAAGAACTCGTCAAGCAGAGTCACCTAATCCCGCACTGCCTATTGGTTCAGATTTTTACATAAGAAATAAACCTTTCTAATTTAGCTACTTTTTCCCTGATAAAACAACCAAATGAATATCCCAGTTAATACATACTCCCCACCCCCATGTTCCTTTACTTCAAAACTATCTTAGTTCTTCTTGGCTCTTTGTTCTTCCATATACATTTAAAAATTAACTTGTCAAGGCGGGGCAGGATGGCAGACTGGTGAGCTGTATGTTTTAGTTACTCCTCCAGGAAAGTAGGTAGAAAGCCAGGAACTGCGTGGACTGGACACCACAGAGCAATCTGACTTTGGGCATACTTCATACAACACTCATGAAAACATGAAACTGCTGAGATCAGCGAAATCTGTAAGTTTTTGCGGCCAGGGGACCCGCGCCCCTCCCTGCCAGGCTCAGTCCCGTGGGAGGAGGGGCTGTCAGCTCCGGGAAGGAGAAGGGAGAACTGCAGTGGCAGCCCTTATCGGAAACTCATTCTGCTGATCCAAACTCTAACCACAGATAGACGGAGACCAGACACCAGAGAATCTGAGAGCAGCTAGCCCAGCAGAGAGGAGACAGGCATAGAAAAAAAACAACACGAAAAACTCCAAAATAAAAGCAGAGGATTTTTGGAGTTCTGGTGAACATAGCGGGGGGAAGGGCAGAGCTCAGGCCCGAGCTCAGGCCCTGAGGCGCATATGCAAATCCCGAAGAAAAGCTGATCTCTCTGCCCTGTGGACCTTTCCTTAATGGCCCTGGTTGCTTTGTCTCTTAGCATTTCAATAACCCATTAGATCTCTGAGGACGGCCCTTTTTTTTTTTTTTTTTTTTTTTTTTAATCCTTTTTTCTTTTTCTAAAACAATTACTCTAAGAAGCCCAATACAGAAAGCTTCAAAGACTTGCAATTTGGGCAGGTCAAGTCAAGAGCAGAACTAGGAGAGCTCTGAGACAAAAGGCAATAATCCAGTGGCTGAGAAAATTCACTAAACACCACAACTTCCCAAGAAAAGGGGGGTGTCCACTCACAGCCATCATCCTGGTGGACAGGAAACACTCCTGCCCATCGCCAGCCCCATAGCCCAGAGCTGCCCCAGACAACCCAGTGTGACGGAAGTGCTTCAAATAACAGGCACACACCACAAAACTGGGCGTGGACATTAGCCTTCCCTGCAACCTCAGCTGATTGTCCCAGAGTTGGGAAGGTGGAGCAGTGTGAATTAACAAAGCCCCATTCAGCCATCATTTCAGCAGACTGGGAGCCTCCCTACACAGCCCAGCAGCCCAGAACTGCCCTGGGGGGACGGCACTCACCTGTGACATAGCACAGTCATCCCTCAACAGAGGACCCGGGGTGCACGGCCTGGAAGAGGGGCCCACTTGCAAGTCTCAGGAGCCATACGCCAATACCAAGGACTTGTGGGTCAGTGGCAGAGACAAACTGTGGCAGGACTGAACTGAAGGATTAGACTATTGCACCAGCTTTAAAACTCTAGGATCACCAGGGAGATTTGATTGTTAGGGCCACCCCCCCTCCCTGACTGCCCAGAAACATGCCCCACATACAGGGCAGGCAACACCAACTACACACGCAAGCTTGGTACACCAATTGGGCCCCGCAAGACTCACTCCCCCACTCAGCAAAAAGGCTAAGCAGGGGAGAACTGGCTTGTGGAGAACAGGTGGCTCGTGGACGCCACCTGCTGGTTAGTTAGAGAAAGTGTACTCCACGAAGCTGTAGATCTGATAAATTAGAGATAAGGACTTCAATTGGTCTACAAATCCTAAAAGAACCCTATCAAGTTCAGCAAATGCCACGAGGCCAAAAACAACAGAAAATTATAAAGCATATGAAAAAACCAGACGATATGGATAACCCAAGCCCAAGCACCCAAATCAAAAGACCAGAAGAGACACAGCACCTAGAGCAGCTACTCAAAGAACTAAAGATGAACAATGAGACCACAGTACGGGAGACAAAGGAAATCAAGAAGACCCTAGAAGAGCATAAAGAAGACATTGCAAGACTAAATAAAAAAATGGATGATCTTATGGAAATTAAAGAAACTGTTGACCAAATTAAAAAGATTCTGGACACTCATAGTACAAGACTAGAGGAAGCTGAACAACGAATCAGTGACCTGGAAGATGACAGAATGGAAAATGAAAGCATAAAAGAAAGAATGGGGAAAAAAATTGAAAAACTCGAAATGGACCTCAGGGATATGATAGATAATATGAAACGTCTGAATATAAGACTCATTGGTGTCCCAGAAGGGGAAGAAAAGGGTAAAGGTCTAGGAAGAGTATTCAAAGAAATTGTTGGGGAAAACTTCCCAAATCTTCTAAACAACATAAATACACAAATCATAAATGCTCAGCGAACCCCAAATAGAATAAATCCAAATAAACCCACTCCGAGACATATACTGATCACACTGTCAAACACAGAAGAGAAGGAGCAAGTTCTGAAAGCAGCAAGAGAAAAGCAATTCACCACATACAAAGGAAACAGCATAAGACTAAGTAGTGACTACTCAGCAGCCACCATGGAGGCAACAAGGCAGTGGCACGATATATTTAAAATTCTGAGTGAGAAAAATTTCCAGCCAAGAATACTTTATCCAGCAAAGCTCTCCTTCAAATTTGAGGGAGAGCTTAAATTTTTCACAGACAAACAAATGCTGAGAGAATTTGCTAACAAGAGACCTGCCCTACTGGAGATACTAAAGGGAGCCCTACAGACAGAGAAACAAAGAAAGGACAGAGAGACTTGGAGAAAGGTTCAGTACTAAAGAGATTCAGTACGGGTACAACAAAGGATATTAATAGACAGAGGGGAAAAATATGACAAACATAAACCAAAGGATAAGATGGCTGATTCAAGAAATGCCTTCACGGTTATAACGTTGAATGTAAATGGATTAAACTCCCCAATTAAAAGATACAGATTCGCAGAATGGATCAAAAAAAATGAACCATCAATATGTTGCATACAAGAGACTCATCTTAGACACAGGGACACAAAGAAACTGAAAGTGAAAGGATGGAAAAAAATATTTCATGCAAGCTACAGCCAAAAGAAAGCAGGTGTAGCAATATTAATCTCAGATACAATAGACTTCAAATGCAGGGATGTTTTCAGAGACAAAGAAGGCCACTACATACTAATAAAAGGGGCAATTCAGCAAGAAGAAATAACAATCGTAAATGTCTATGCACCCAATCAAGGTGCCACAAAATACATGAGAGAAACACTGGCAAAACTAAAGGAAGCAATTGATGTTTCCACAATAATTGTGGGAGACTTCAACACATCACTCTCTCCTATAGATAGATCAACCAGACAGAAGACCAATAAGGAAATTGAAAACCTAAACAATCTGATAAATGAATTAGATTTAACAGACAGATACAGGACATTACATCCCAAATCACCAGGATACACATACTTTTCTAGTGCTCATGGAACTTTCTCCAGAATAGTTCACATGCTGGGACATAAAACAAGCCTCAATAAATTTAAAAAGATTGAAATTATTCAAAGCACATTCTCTGACCACAATGGAATACAATTAGAAGTCAATAACCATCAGAGACTTAGAAAATTCACAAATACCTGGAGGTTAAACAACACACTCCTAAACAATCAGTGGGTTAAAGGAGAAATTGCTAAATATATAGAGACAAATGAAAATGACAACACAACATACCAAAACCTATGGGATGCAGCAAAAGCAGTGCTAAGGGGGAAATTTATAACACTAAACACATATATTAAAAAGGAAGAAAGAGCCAAAATCAAAGAACTAATGGATCAACTGAAGAAGCTAGAAAATGAACAGCAAACCAATCCTAAACCAAGTAGAAGAAAAGAAATAACAAGGATTAAAGCAGAAATAAATGACCATAGAGAACAAAAATACAATAGAGAGGATAAATATCACCAAAAGTTGGTTCTTTGAGAAGATCAACAAGATTGACAAGCCCCTAGCTAGACTGACAAAATCAAAAAGAGAGAAGACCCATATAAACAAAATAATGAATGAAAAAGGTGACATAACTGCAGATCCCGAAGAAATTTAAAAAATTATAAGAGGATACTATGAACAACTGTATGGCAACAAACTGGATAATGTAGAGGAAATGGACAATTTCCTGGAAACATATGAACAACCTAGACTGACCAGAGAAGAAATAGAAGACCTCAACCAACCCATCACAAGCAAAGAGATCCAATCAGTCATCAAAAATATTCCCACAAATAAATGCCCAGGGCCAGATGGCTTCACAGGGGAATTCTACCAAACTTTCCAGAAAGAACTGACACCAATCTTACTCAAACTCTTTCAAAACATTGAAGAAAATGGAACACTACCTAACTCATTTTATGAAGCTAACATCAATCTAATACCAAAACCAGGCAAAGATGCTACAAAAAAGGAAAACTACCGGCCAATCTCACTAATGAATATAGATGCAAAAAACCTCAACAAAATACTTGCAAATCGAATCCAAAGACACATTAAAAAAATCATACACCATGACCAAGTGGGGTTTATTCCAGGCATGCAAGGATGGTTCAACATAAGAAAATCAATCAATGTATTACAACACATTAACAAGTCAAAAGGGAAAAATCAATTGATCATCTCAATAGATGCTGAAAAAGCATTTGACAAAATCCAACATTCCTTTTTGATAAAAACACTTCAAAAGGTAGGAATTGAAGGAAACTTCCTCAACATGATAAAGAGCATATATGAAAAACCGACAGCCAGCATAGTACTCAATGGTGAGAGACTGAAAGCCTTCCCTCTAAGATCAGGAACAAGACAAGGATGCCCGCTGTCACCACTGTTATTCAACATTGTGCTGGAAGTCCTAGCCAGGGCAATCCGGCAAGACAAAGAAATAAAAGGCATCCAAATTGGAAAAGAAGAAGTAAAACTGTCATTGTTTGCAGATGATATGATCTTATATCTGGAAAACCCTGAGAAATCGACAATACAGCTACTAGAGCTAATAAACAAATTTAGCAAAGTAGCGGGATACAAGATTAATGCACATAAGTCAGTAATGTTTCTATATGCTAGAAATGAACAAACTGAAGAGACACTCAAGAAAAGGATACCATTTTCAATAACAACTAAAAAAATCAAGTACCTAGGAATAAACTTAACCAAAGATGTAAAAGACCTATACAAAGAAAACTACATAACTCTACTAAAAGAAATAGAAGGGGACCTTAAAAGATGGAAAAATATTCCATGTTCATGGATAGGAAGACTAAATGTCATTAAGATGTCAATTCCACCCAAACTCATCTACAGATTCAATGCAATCCCAATCAAAATTCCAACAACCTACTTTGCAGACTTGGAAAAGCTAGTTATCAAATTTATTTGGAAAGGGAAGATGCCTCGAATTGCTAAAGACACTCTAAAAAAGAAAAACGAAGTGGGAGGACTTACACTCCCTGACTTTGAAACTTATTATAAAGCCACAGTTGCCAAAACAGCATGGTACTGGCACAAAGATAGACATATAGATCAATGGAATCGAATTGAGAATTCAGAGATAGACCCTCAGATCTATGGCCGACTGATCTTTGATAAGGCCCCCAAAGTCACTGAACTGAGCCATAATGGTCTTTTCAACAAATGGGGCTGGGAGAGTTGGATATCCATATCCAAAAGAATGAAAGAGGACCCCTACCTCACCCCCTACACAAAAATTAACTCAAAATGGACCAAAGATCTCAATATAAAAGAAAGTACCATAAAACTCCTAGAAGATAATGTAGGAAAACATCTTCAAGACCTTGTATTAGGAGGCCACTTCCTAGACTTTACACCCAAAGCACAAGCAACAAAAGAGAAAATAGATAAATGGGAACTCCTCAAGCTTAGAAGTTTCTGCACCTCAAAGGAATTTCTCAAAAAGGTAAAGAGGCAGCCAACTCAATGGGAAAAAATTTTTGGAAACCATGTATCTGACAAAAGACTGATATCTTGCATATATAAAGAAATCCTACAACTCAATGACAATAGTACAGTCGGCCCAATTAAAAAATGGGCAAAAGATATGAAAAGACAGTTCTCTGAAGAGGAAATACAAATGGCCAAGAAACACATGAAAAAATGTTCAGCTTCACTAGCTATTAGAGAGATGCAAATTAAGACCACAATGAGATACCATCTAACACCGGTTAGAATGGCTGCCATTAAACAAACAGGAAACTACAAATGCTGGAGGGGATGTGGAGAAATTGGAACTCTTATTCATTGTTGGTGGGACTGTATAATGGTTCAGCCACTCTGGAAGTCAGTCTGGCAGTTCCTTAGAAAACTAGATATAGAGTTACCATTCGATCCAGCGATTGCACTTCTCGGTATATACCCGGAAGATCGGAAGGCAGTGACACGAACAGATATCTGCACGCCAATGTTCATAGCAGCATTATTCACAATTGCCAAGAGATGGAAACAACCCAAATGTCCTTCAACAGATGAGTGGATAAATAAAATGTGGTATATACACACGATGGAATACTACGCAGCAGTAAGAAGGAACGATCACGTGAAACATATGACAACATGGATGAACTTTGAAGACATAATGCTGAGCGAAATAAGCCAGGCACAAAAAGAGAAATATTATATGCTACCACTAATGTGAACTTTGAAAAATGTAAAACAAATGGTTTATAATGTAGAATGTAGGGGAACTAGCAATAGAGAGCAATTAAGGAAGGGGGAACAATAATCCAAGAAGAACAGATAAGCTATTTAACGTTCTGGGGATGCCCAGGAATGACTATGGTCTGTTAATTTCTGATGGATATAGTAGGAGCAAGTTCACAGAAATGTTGCTATATTAGGTAACTTTCTTGGGGTAAAGTAGGAACATGTTGGAAGTTAAGCAGTTATCTTAGGTTAGTTGTCTTTTTCTTACTCCCTTGTTATGGTCTCTTTGAAATGTTCTTTTATTGTATGTTTGTTTTTTTTTTAACTTTTTTTTTCATACAGTTGATTTAAAAAAGAAGGGAAAGTTAAAAAAAAAAAAAAAAGAAAGAAAAACAAGGGAAAAAAAAAAAGATGTAGTGCCCCCTTGAGGAGCCTGTGGAGAATGCAGGGGTATTCGCCTACCCCACCTCCATGGTTGCTAACATGACCACAGACATAGGGGACTGGTGGTTTGATGGGTTGAGCCCTCTACCACAGGTTTTACCCTTGGGAAGACGGTTGCTGCAAAGCAGAGGTTAGGCCTCCCTATGGTTGTGCCTAAGAGCCTCCTCCCGAATGCCTCTTTGTTGCTCAGATGTGGCCCTGTCTCTCTAGCTAGGCCAACTTGAAAGGTGAAATCACTCCCCTCCCCCCTACGTGGGACCAGACACCCAGGGGAGTGAATCTCCCTGGCAACGTGGAATATGACTCCCGGGGAGGAATGTAGACCCGGCATCGTGGGACAGAGAACATCTTCTTGACCAAAAGGGGGATGTGAAAGGAAATGAAATAAGCTTCAGTGGCAGAGAGATTCCAAAACGAGCCGAGAGGTCACTCTGGTGGGCACTCTTATGCACACTTTAGACAACCCTTTTTAGGTTCTAAAGAATTGGGGTAGCTGGTGGTGGATACCTGAAACTATCAAACTACAACCCAGAACCCATGAATCTCGAAGACAGATGTATAAAAATGTAGCTTATGAGGGGTGACAATGGGATTGGGAAAGCCATAAGGACCACACTCCACTTTGTCTAGTTTATGGATGGATGAGTAGAAAAATAGGGGAAGGAAACAAACAGACAAAGGTACCCAGTGTTCTTTTTTACTTCAACTGCTCTTTTTCACTCTAATTATTATTCTTGTTATTTTTGTGTGTGTGCTAATGAAGGTGTCAGGGATTGATCTGGGTGATGAATGTACCACTATGTAATGGTACTGTAAACAATCGAAAGTACGATTTGTTTTGTATGACTGCGTGGTATGTCAATATATCTCAATAAAATGAAGATTAAAAAAAAAAAAAAAAAAAAAAAAAAAAAGAACCAACCAGAAAAAAAAAAAAAAAAAAAATTAACTTGTCCATTCCCTGAAAAGTCCTGTTGGGAATTAAGTTACAACCACATTAAATCTATAGATTAATTTGGGGGAATCCTGCCCATTTAAACATAGTGTATATCTCTATCCATTAAAAATTACTTATCTCACTGTCTATGTGTTTTCTTTTATATCTTTATACACAACTTTTTAATTTTCTCCAGAAAAGTCATGCACTTATTTTTCCAATATATTCCTGGGTATTTTACAGTTTGTCCCTATCTAAAAGATACCTTCTTTTATTGCATTTTCTAAGTGCTGGTTGCTCACTGCATAGGAATGGAATTGATTTTTCTATATTGATCTTGTTCAATTAAATTACTGAAATCTATTTTTCTATTAATTTGTGAATAGAGTCTTCTGGATTTGCTATGTAGATGATCAATATAACCAATGACTAATATTAGTTTTATCCCTTCCTTTATAACCTCAAAGTCTGTATTTCTTTGCACTGACTTACTGTACTGGCTAAGATTTCCAATACAATGCTGAATAGAAGTATTCGATGTTTTATCATTAAGTAGTTTATTATCTATTTTTGATAGGTTGGCTTTCAGGTTAAAGAAGTTCCCTTCTACACCTAGTTTACTAAGAGTTTTCATTATAAATTAGTGATTTCATCAAATGCTTTTTCTGCTTCTATTGAGGATATCATATGGTTAACATGATAAATTTTATCAACAGATTCCTATGCGGCATTCTTGGGACAAACTAGCTTGTCATATTTTTTTTTCTTAAAACATTGTTGGATTTGGATTGTTAATTCTTACATTTATATTTCTAAGTTAGATTAGCATATATTTTCCTCTCTCATACTGTACTAGTCTGGTTAGTATCAAGGTTATACCATAGCCTCATGAAGTAATTTGGGGTCACATTCCTTGTACTCTCTGGAATAGGTTTGGGAGGACTGAGTTCTTTTTTCTTTGAAGGCTAGATAGCAGTTGCCCCCCAAACTAAATTATTAATGATTAATTCAAGTTTCCCATAAGTTTAAATTATATTTTTCTCAGAAAGTGTCCATTTCATCTATGATTTCAAATTTACTATCAAAAAGTTGTTAACAATTTTAGGATTTTTAAAATCTTGCTTGAAACTGTAATTAGATCCCCTTTTACATGCTTAATATTGCCTATTTGTGCTTTCTGTCTCTTTTTTTATTAGTCATTCAAGAGATCTTTCTATTTTATAAGCCTTTTGAAAGTAATGGCATTTTGGCTCTGTTTTTGATCTATCTTTATTCTTCCTTTCTCTCTACTTTCTCTGAATTTATGAGCTGGCTCTAACTTCTTGCACTGGAAGCTTATCTCATAAGTTTCCATGTTTTCCCTTTCTAACATAAGCATATCCTATATTGCTTTTTTTTAAAAATGGTTGAAAATTCTTTGACACAAATTCCATCAAGAAGTAGAGCCTACACTCGGCAGGTAAACCCATTGCCCTTCCCCCTACATGGGACATAACTCCCAGGAGTGTAAATCTCTCTGGCAACGTGGGACATGACTCCTGAGGATGAGCCTGGGCCCAGCAACATGGGATTGAGAAAATCCTCTTGACCAAAAAGGGGAAGAAAAATGAAAGCAAATAAAGTTTCACTGGCTGAGAGATTTGAAATGGATTTGAGAGGTCACTCTAGAGGGCATTCTTATGCACTACATAGATATCCTGTTTTAGTCTTTAATGTTTTGGAATAGCTAGAGGAAATAACTGAAACTGTCGAACTGCAACCCAGTAACCTTGATTCTTGAAGATGATGTATAACTATGTAGCTTACAGGGTATGAGCCTGTGACTGTGAAAACCTTGTGGCTCACACTCCCTTTATCCAATGTATGGAGAGATGAGCAGAAAAACGGGGACAAAAATTAAATGAAAAATAGGGTGGGTGGGGGGATGGAATGTTTTGGGTGTTCTTTTATACTTTTATTTTTATTCTTATCTTTTTTTGGAGCAATGAAAATGTTCGGAAATTGATTGTGGTGATGAATGCACAACTATATGATGGTACTGTGAACAACTGATTGTACATTGTGGATGACTGTATGGTATGTGAATTTATCTCAATAAATCTGAATTTTAAAAAAACTTAGTGATACAATTAAAAAAATAAAATAAAAGAAGTAGGGCCTATGTCCTCTCCCCTCGAATTAAGGAAGGCTTGTAATTGCTTGTGTTAACATAGTATGGCAGAAGTGATACCATGAGCCTTCTAAGGTTAGGTCATAAAAAGGTCATGCAGCATCTGACCACCATGTAAGAAGCCACAAAATGAGTCTATAGCTCTTGTTTTCAGTTACCTCTATGTGTTTAAAACAAAACAAAACAAAACAAAAAACTTTACTGAGATTTACTTCACATAGCATAAAATTTATCTTTTTAAAGTGTACATTTCAGGGGTATTTAGTATATTCACAGGCTTGTACAATTATTGCCCCTATCTAATTTCAGAACATTTTCATCTCCCCAAAACACTGTATCCCTTTGCAGTCACTCCCCACTCCCCCTCCCCTCAGCCACTGGCAACCATTGAATCTACTTTCTGTCTTTATGGATTTGCCTGTTCTTGACATTTCATATGAATGCAGTGATACAATATGTGGCCTTCTGTGTCTGGCTTCTTTCACTTAGCATAATGTTTTGGATGTTCATCCATGTTGCGGTATTAGTACTTCATTCCTTTATATGGCTGAATAATATTTCATAGCATGGATATAGTACATTTACTTTATCCATTAATCAGTTGATGGATGTTTAGGTGGTTCACATTTTGGCTATTAGGAATAATGCCGCTCTCTTAGTTTCCCAAGTCTACTATCACAGACTACCTGGCTTAAACAACAGTAATTTATTATCTCATAGTTCTGGAGGCTAGAAGTCTGAAACCAAGGTACCAGCAAGACCATGCTTCCTCTTAAAGGGGAGAATCCAGATATTCCACGCCTCTCTCCTGTCTTCTGGTGGGTGCCCAGCAATCAGTGGTGTTCCTTGGCTTATGGTAGCATAACTCAATCTCTGCTCCATCACATGGTTGTCTCTCTCTCTGTCTCTGTCTATACTTACTTACTGCCCAAATTTTTTCGGCTTAGGACACCAGTCATATTGGATGAGGGCCCACCTGAATCCAGTTTGGCCTTATCTTAACTAATACATGTCCAAAGATGCTATTTACAAATGAGTTCCACATTCACAGGGTCAGAGGTTAGAACCTGAACATATCTTTGTGGAAGATATAATTCAATCCATAACAGCTGCTATGAACATTAGTGTACAGGTTTTTGTGTGGACATATGTTTTCAATTCTCCTGGGTATATACCTAGGAGTGGAACTGCTGGGTAATATGGTAACTCTATGTTTAACATTATAAGGAATGGCCAAATTGTTTTTGAAAGTGGCTGCACCATTTTATAATTCTACCAGTAATTAATGAGGATTCCAATTTCTCCACGTCTTCACCAACATTTGTTACTGTCTTTTTATTTTAGTCATCCTAGTAGGTATAAAATGGTTATCTCATGGTTTTGATTTGCATTTCCCTTATGACCTTCTACATTTTTGATCTCTGAGGGTTCCCCAACTTTTCTTTGTGCTCAATAATGTTTTTAAAGGTATGTTTGCTATATTTTATCTAGCATTTCTAGATGTTTAACAGTAGAAAATCTCAGATTATTCAATTTAAAATATTGCTAGAAAAACAAACCCCTGTTTCTTTATGAGTCATTACATATATAACTGTTTGCACAGAAAAAGTATTTGATAAATGCCTTCTAATTAATTGGTGGGCATTAGTTTTTAATGATTAATTCACCCAAATCCCAATCATTCATTTATTATTTCCATAAATATTTATTAAGTATCTACCATAAATCCTATACTATTCCAGGCACTGGGGATACAGCAGTGAACAAGTCAAAGTCTCCACCCTCTTAGAGCTTATATTCTAATGGAGAAGACACATATCTCCCACCAAAAAAGTAAACGATATAAATTATAAGTGCCAATTAAGATAGGTATTATTAAATAAATAAATAAATAAGGTGATTTAATTGAGATTAAAGAAAAGAGAGGTATAGGAGAGGCTACTTAGAGTCAGTAGGGAATGTGTCATTGAGAAAGTGACAAGTGATAAGAACTGAAAGATTTGAGGAGAGAGTCATTAAAGAGCTAGTGGAGGAGAACACTGCAGGTAAAGAAAGAAACAGCCTATAATAAGTCTTGACCCAAAAACAAGCCTAGTACAATAAATAAAGAGAAAGAAAACCAAAATGACTAAAGCATAGTAGGCAACAGGGAGCAAATACAGAACGAGAAGGATGAAGGAGGCAGGGGTCAGATTACGTAGGGTGATAGGCTGAATAATGGACCCCCAAAGATGTCCATGTCCTAATTCTCAGACCTGTAAAGTTACCTTATATGCCAAAAAAGACCTTAAAGATATTTACATTAAGGATCTAGAGATGGGGATATTATCCAGGTGGGCCCAATGTATCCCAAGATACTTTAATAAAAAGTAGGCAAGACATTATCAAAAAAAAAAAAAAAGAAAATTATAAGTTTTGGAGAGGATGTGGAGAAAGAGGCACACTTATTCACTGTTGGTGGGAATGTAAAATGGTGTAACCACTCTGGAAGGCAGTGTGGCAGTTCCTCAGGAAGCTAAGCATAGAACTGCCTTATGATCCAGCAATCCCATTACTAGGTGTGATGGTTAGGTTCATGTGTCAATTTGGCCAGGTGATAGTACCCAGCTGTCCGGTCAAGCAAACACTGGCCTAACAATTGCTGTGAGGACATTTGAGGATGGTTAATAAACCAACAGGCTGGTTTATTAAATCATCAGTCAACTGACTGCAGCTGTGACTGATGATTCACCAAAGGGCGTGCCTTCCACAATGAGAGAATGCAATTGGCTGGATTTAATCCAATTAATCAGTTGAAGACTTATAAGCAAGACAGATAGACGACCTTCACTTCTTCTTCGGCTGCCCAGTGAAGCATTTCCTGAGGAGTTCGTCGAAGTTGCCGGTTCGTTTCCTGAGGAGTTCATCGGACATCTTCCTTGGAGTTGACAGTTTGTTGACTGCTCTACAGAATTTGGACTCCTGCATACCCACAGTTACGTGAGTCACTTTTACAATTTGATTGTCAGAGACACCTCTCATTGATTCTGTTTCCCTAGAGTACCCTAAGTAATACACCAGGTATATATTCAGAGGAACTGAAGGCAAGGAAATGATGGACATTTGCACGCTAATGTTTATAGCAGCATTATTTATGATTGCTAAGAGATGCAAACAGCCCAAATGTGCATCAACGGATGAGCAGATAAACATACTGTGGCACAGACATACAATGGAATAGTATGCAGCTGTAAAATATAATAAAGTCACGAAGCATATAACAACATGGATGAACCTTTAGGATGTTATGTTGAACAAAATTAGCCAGAAACATAAGGTCAAATATTGCATGGTCTCACTAACATTAACCAATATTAATGAGCAAACTTTGAGAGTTAAAGTTGAGAACAAAGGTTAGAAAGAGGTAACAGGTTGGGTATTTGATGCTGAAGGAGTACAGAAGGTTCAACAGGATTGATTGTATAGATCCAGAAATGGATATCACAATTCTGTGTGATGGTAGTGCAATACTGTAAGTACACTGAGCAAAGATGAGTGCGAGTATGATTGAAAGAGGAAGGTGAAGGACCTGTATGACACCAGAATGAAAGACAGAAGATAAAGACTGGGATTGTTTAACTTAGTGAAAACTAGAGAGGTCAATGATGGTGATTAAATGTACAAATATAAGAATGTTTTTATATGAGGGAGAAAAAAACGAATTTCAACTTTGCAAGGTGTTGAGAATGGGAGGGTATTGGGGGAAAAGTACAATCAGTGCAAATTACAGTCTATAGTTAACAGTATCATTGTAATATGCCTCCACTAACTGTAACAAAGGCAATATACCAAAGCTAAATGTCTATAAGAGGGGACTATAAGGGAGGGGTAAGAGATTCTTGATGGTGGTGTTACTGTCCGAAAATTTTAATGCATTTTATTGTATTTTTTTCTTTTATTTTTTTAACTCATCATTTTATTTTTCCTTTTTTTTTCTTTTGTCTTTTTTCTCCTCTTCCTCTTTTTTTTGCAGAAGAAATGGAAATGTCCACATATAGATAGTGGCGGTGAATGCATAACTATGTGATTATACCAGGAAGCACTGACTATTTACTTAGGATTGAATGTTTAAAAAATAAACAGGTACAAGAGCTGAAGAAAATGTGGAGAGAGGAATGTACCTAATCACTGCTGGTGGGGAAGTAGAATGATGCAGCCCATCTGGAGGTCAGCGTGGTGGTTCCACAAGAAGCTAAGTATGGGATTGCCATATGGTCCCACAACCCCATTACTGGGTATATACTCAGAATAACTGAGAGCAGGGACATGAATGGACATTTGCACACTGGTGTTTATGGCGGCAGTATACATGATTCGCAATGGATGGAGGGGCCTAAGGGTACATCAACTGATAAACAGAATTGTGAACTGTGGTGTGAACATACAGTGGAATACTGGGTGGCTGCAAGAAGAAATGAAGTTGTGAGGTACGCAACTAGGTAAATAGACCTTGAAGACAAGTTGCGTGAAATAAGCCAGAAATGAAAAGACAGACATTATAAAGCCTCAATAACATGGACTAACTATAATGGGCAAACTCTGAGAACTGAATCTGAGAGCACAGGCTATCAGGGAAAGGCTTATTGTAATGCTTCCTAGATTATAAGCTCTTACAGCAGTTGTCTCTATTCCTGAATCGTAATGGTTATTTCTAGATTCTGAAATGCTGAGCTGCTATGTATGACCTGGTCAGTCCCTGGAACTTCAGGTATCTGGGTGGTACCTGAGACTCAGAGATAGAGTTCACTTACTATGAATGTCAACATTACCCCCATAGAGTAAATGTTAAAGAAGCTGAAAAAGGGATCAGACTTCAATCAGAGGTATGAACGAAATGGTCTTGGTTAGGACTAAGGTAAATCAGACTAAAGGGCAGAGGATGATATTGAAACTGCATATTAAAACTTCAAATTCTGTGTGAGACCAAAGGTGGAGATGTTTATTTGGTGGAAAATCTTTATTTTCTGTAGCATGTTGTATAATTTAAATTGTATGGTTAGTTTATTCAAACACCATAATTACATGGAACCTTGAATAGGCAGTAAGATCAGGTTAGTGTGAAGCTCTAATACATCCCAGAGTAATTTGGGTGGAGGGTAAAGAAGTATTTGAAAAGCCCCCTTGAGGGACTGGGGAAAAAAGGTGGAAATATTAAATTTACCCACCTGGAGAATTCCTCATTTTCTCACAAACATTGGGGACAACGAATTTAGTAGGCCGAGCCCTCTATCTTGGGGCTTGCCTTTATGAAGCCTGTTACTGCAAAAGAGAGGCTAAATCTACTTATGATTGTGCCTACGAGTCACACCCAGAGAACCTCTTGGGTTGCTCAGCTGTAGCCACTCTCTCCAAGCCAACCTGGCAGGTTGACTTGCTGCCCTTCCCTCTACATGGGACATGACTCCCAAGGGTATAAATCTCACTGGCAACATGGGTCATGATTCCCGGGGATGAGTCTGGACCTGGCATTGTGGGATTGAGAAAGTCTTCTTGACTAAAAGGGGGAAGAGAAATGAAACAAAGTAAAGTTTCAGGGGCTGAGAGATTTCAAATCGGAGTCAAGAGGTCTTTCTGGAGGTTATTCTTATGCATTCATAGATATTTGTTTTTTGTTTTTAGTGTATTAGAATAGCTAGAAGGAAATACTTGCAACTGTTGAACTGCAATCAAGTAGCCTTGTTTCTTGAAGACGAGCATATAAGGATATAGCTTATATGGTGTGACCATGTGATTGTAGAAAACCTTGTTTCACACTCCCTTTATCCAGTGTATGGATGGCTGAGTAGAAATGGGGACAAAAAAGTAAATGGATAATAAGGGCGGATGGGGAGATAGGCTGCTTTGGGGTTTTTTTTACTTTTATTTTTATTCTTATTTTTATTTTTTGAAGTAAAGAAAATGTTCAAAAATTGAATGTGGTGATGAATGCACAACTATATGATGATTTTGTGAACAACTGATCGTACACTTTGTATGACTGTATGGTATGTGACTATATCTCAATAAAATTACAAGGAAAGAAAAGAGAGGAAAAAAAGTAGGCAGGAAATCAGAGTGACTAATAGGAGGAGATGGGACAACAAAAGCAGAAGTTGGAGTCATGTGGTCTGAAGATGAAGAAAGGGGCCACAAGCCAAGGAATGCAGGAAATCTCTAGAAGCTAAAAAAGCCAAGGAAACAGAGTCTCCCCTAAAGCCTCCAGAAAGAAGATTACCAGCACCTTGACTTTAGCCCAGTGAAACTGATTTCAGACTTCTAGCCTCCAGAACTGTAAAGAAAAAATTTGTGTTCTTTTTAAACCACCAAGTTTGTGGTAAATTATTTCAATGGTCACAGGAAACTAATACAGATATTGGAAGTAGAGTGCTGCTGTAAACAAAAACCTAAAAATGTCAAAGTATCTCTGGAATTAGATAACGGGTAGAAGCTGTAAGAATTTTGAGAAGCATGATAGAAAAAGCCTAGATTGCCTTGAACAGATTGTTAGTAGAAAAGGGGATGGTAACAACTCTGCTAATGAGAACTCAGAAAGAAGTGAGCGGCATGGTAGAAAAAGCCTATTTTGTCTTAGAGAATACCTAAATCATCATAAACAGAGAGTTGGTAGAAATACGGACATTAAAGGTGCTGCTTGTTCTAGAGGAAATGAGGAACACGTTATAGGAAACTGGAGGAAAGGGGATCCTGATTACCTAGTGGCAGAAAGCTTAGCTGAATTGTGTCCTACATTTAGCTGAGGAGATTTCCAAACAAAGTGTTGAAAGTGTGGCCTGGTTTCTTATTGCTTACAGTAAAATGCCAAATGTGAGAGGAAAGAGATAAATTGAAGGAAGAACTATAAAGCAATAAGGAACCAAGACTTGATGATTTGGGAAATTCTCAGTCTTCCAGATTGCAAATGATGCTAAAATTAGGAGATCCAATGTTGAGAAAACCACTCTGGAGTGAAAGCCAAGGAAGGGTGTGCTTGACAACCTTTTGCTAGTGCCTAAGAATGAATAAAAGGTCACACTGTTCATGGACACAAAGGGCTCTTTGAAGAGATTAAGCCTCTGACTTATAGATCCCTTCAGCCATCTCAGCGAGCCAAAAATAGAGACAGAATTATGTAGGAAAAACTATATGGAAGACTGAAGAAGGTATAGGTTTGTGTGACCAAGTCTTGCATTTTAGACATGTCAAGTTTATATTCTAAGACATCCCAATAGATACATCAGCTACACAGTTTGATATAAGAGTTGTTTGATACAAGTTGTCCTGATTCAAGGACAGGTCAGAGCTGGATTTATAACTGTGTGGCATTTAAAACAAAAGTAATAGATCAAATCAAACAGATGGAAAGGATGAACAGGAAAACAAAGCAAGCCCAGTACCAAACTCTGGTATATTCCAACATTTAGAGGAAACAGAAAAGGAAGAGCCAAACAGCTAAAAAGAAATTGAGTGTGATGTTAGGGATGCCATTGTACGAGAATCATTGATGCCAATTACAATTAAATTCTGAACAAAATTTGCCATGCCAAAACCACAAATGTGTGTGTGTGTGTGTGTGTGTGTGTGTGTGTGTGTGTGTGTATTCTACTTTACATAACCTTCAGCTTAAAATGCAAAAGCTTTAGCCCTGGGTATTAATTTTGAAAATATTCAAGTACCTATGGGACACCTCTAGAAACAGGACACTGTATTGAATGCTAAAGGATATACAGATAAATAGTCAGAAACTTTGCCATGAAATGGCTATAGTGTGAACAAATATTCTTTTAAAACTTTAATCCCATGCTTAAAACTATATAGAAAAATGGAAGGAAGTAGATAGATTTGGACTAATACAAAGAAACAAAGATAGCAATAAAGAATAGCAAGAAGAGCCATAATGAAAATGTGTGTTCAGGTCATAATCTATCCCTATCTATACTAATGTTTCTCCATTGTCTCTTTCTGTTCTCACTGTAGCCGTAAGAGTCCCCTCTGTAACAATTTCAGTTTCCTTCCTTCAATCTGTCTCTATTCTTGTCTTGGTTCTCTCTTCACATTTAATAAATTTTTAATCCAACTGATTGTAACAGTGTCTTTTGTTTGTCCAGTCAAATTAGTTCTCTGAAATTATTTAAAATATTTTTATTAATTCTGGTTTAATATAATAGCAGACTAAAAATGTTTATACAAATGAAGAAAACAAATGTAAAAATTTGTCCCCTTCCCTCCCCCAACTCCCAATTTCAGGTAAGAATCACCAATCAACTACAGAGTGTGAGACTCATAATCCAAAATTTGAGATTTCAGAGAACTGACTTCAATTTCCTCCTTTGTGGTGACAGAGGAAAGATACATAAATAAATTATACTTTAATAAAGGAAGCAGAGTATTTTTTAAATGAACAGTAACTTCAGGCAGCAAACTAGCAAAACACAGATAAACTAGGATGACCATGTCAATTGAGGGTGACACAAATTCACCTATGTCTATGTTCTAATAAGGATTAAACATTTTTTTTTTTTTTTACTCTAAAGAAGCTAAGGCTTTTTGGAGTTGTTGAAAACTTAGTGAAAATATGCTGACATTTCCCTGACATGCCAATCACACTCATGGATCACAAATACCGAGACAGTCCCAAACCTCCTTAAGGTGAAATATTAGGAAAGGGAGTGGTACTAGTTAGCCAGACTCAGGAGAGCCAACTTAGTTTTCAGGAGAGATGCAAGAAAACAAAAGTCCCCCAAATTTCAAAAGAGACGAGAACAGTTGTACATATACTCCCCAAATAAATCTGTGAGAATTTCTTCCCCTGATTTACCAGGTATATCTTTTCCTTTCTTCATACCATTTCACAGATTTGTGATTATTTGTAAGGAGTTGTGCGGACTCTCAAGGGTTCTCCTGATTCTTCCAAATCTATAGAATACCTGATTCCTTGCCTCCCACCTAATAACTGAATTACCTGTCCTGGGGCCACCTTGTTGAACCACCCAGTTGTCAGGTGGCTCCTTCTAAGGAAGCAAAGACAGTTGTTGGTGTCAAAGGATGTTGTGGTCTTTGGACATGCTCCCGATTTGAATTTCAACCAACTCCTCACATCTCTCTGATAGGGTACAGTAATAGAAAAGAAGTCATTGGGAGATTAGCATGCACTCAGATTCCGGATTCTGAAAGGGAACAAAAATCAAACCCTCCATTCTCTGCCTCTTCACCATGTCTGATAACCAATATGATAGAAACCAGGCTTTATCAGCCCATCAAAATAAAATCAAACTAACATCTCAATAAGCAATATGCACTTTATGGATGCTTAAGTCTATAATACAAATGACAAATATTACTTTTATTAAATGCTATGCTTTATAAGTCCAAGTCACCTGACATGTTACTAAAATTATTATACACTATGAAATGTTCATTTAGTACTCAAATATCCATACAGAACATTTACGTACCTTTTCTAATACAAATAAGTTCATGTACTCCACAGGTTCTTTCTCCACCTGTTAAAAAAGTTTTCATTAGAACATAAAGATAATCTGAGTTTGTTACAAACATAGTTTTAAATTAACTGCTAGGACTGACTTCAGAAAAAGTTCCCCAGCTGCTAGGATTGACTTCAGAAAAAGTTCCCTAATTCTTCTCTTGAAAATTAACTACATGAATAAGACAACCTATTTACAATTTTCCTAAACAACCCAGAAATTAAGATCTTACAGAGTCTTGAAATGAAGAGGTTTCATTCAAGTATGCTATTTTAAATGGTAAGCTCCTCAAGAGCAAACGCCACCATTTCCTAAGTTACCTCTTCACATCATCTAGAAGAAAACACTTCAAGGGAGGACTCACTTTTGCATTTGAGCCTTAGCATAAATAGGTAAGTTATTACTGAAGGGTCAACACTATAACAGCACTATTTGTATTTTATCACATATACTCATATTGGACAAAATGAAATGTGAGCCTTTTGCCATTCTCTAGCAATCCAGTCTTACAAATATATAATGATAAAACAAATTAAAAAAACAGATAGTATGGGTAATAAAAACTAACAAATTTAACCCAAAAGTTACTTTGATTTTTCTAATTTATAATAACAGTTAATTGAATTTAATTACTATACAAATATATATTCCCTTCCACATAATGCCACCACTTTAACATAAGCTGAATAAAATTTTATAGTGTTATATACATGCATGGCCATTTTTAAGCCAGAACTCCTGTGAATTGCTTTTAAACCTTGCATAATAAAATATCAAATATTTTAATCATTTAGATCATTATAGAAGCTTGTTATTAATACTTCATTTGTAAGAAACAGAAATCACTTATACCATAACATGAAAAATAAAACAGATATCCACTAGGAAAATAGGTCATCTTGGAATAAAGCTAAAAAACTAGAAAACTGTATTTCTATTGCTAAAGTAGGTTAAAAGTACATTCTAACTTGTTTGTAACAAATGCCACTGCTTTTTTATTATCAACAACATAGCTCAACATCCATTATCAGGAAGACAAACAAGAAGAAACAGCTAATTTAAAGCTATGTTTATAAATGGATTATTATTCAGCATAATCCCAATGTAAAATACAGTGAAACCTTATTAACTGGAATATTACTAGCGAGCAACCACTGATCACCTGCAGGAGGACAATTAAGTATACTTACATGCTCCACATTTTTTAAACTGAGTAGACAGTAGCCAAATAATTGTAATGAGGATATTTACCAAATTATAAGAAGAAAAAATTTCCAAGACACTTAGAAGAATTCATGTAATAACAATAACATCACTACAATATATACTGAAGCCACCACTGATGTTTTCATAAGCTACTCAGAAATATTTTTTATACAGTCATTAAGACATGTTCTCTATAAAGGAGCACTTGTAATTTAATTTGAGTTATGGACTTAATTCATATAACAAGACCGCACTTTTTAAAGCCTGTGATTAAAACTACATTCATCCCTGTGCTGGTTTGAATGTATTATGTCCCCCAAAGCGCCATTAACTTTGATGTAATCTTGTGTGGGCAGACATATCAGTGCTGATTAGATTGTAATTCTTTGAGTGTTTCCATGGAGATGTGCCCCACTCAACTCTGACTGGATAATTTCCATGGAGGTGTTACCCCACCCATTCAGGGTGGGTCTAAATTAAATCACTGGAGCCATATAAATGAGCTGACAAACAGAAGGAACTCAGTGCAGCTGAGAGTGACATTTTGAAGAAGAGCTATAGCCAAGAGGGACACTTTGAAGAATGCACAGAAGATGAGAGATTAGCTGCAGATGACAGACAGTTTGAAGACTGCTGTTGAAAGCAGACTTTTGCCCCGGAGAAGCTAAGAGAGGACAAACGCCCCAAGAGCAATTAAGAGTGTCATTTTTGGGAAGCTGAAGCCTAGAGAGGAACATCCTGGGAGAAAGCCATTTTAAAACCAGAACTTGGAGCAGACGCCAGCCACATGCCTTCCCAGCTAACAGAGGTTTTTTGGATGCCATTGACCATCTTCCAGTGGAGGTACCCAATTGTTGATGTGTTACCCTGGACACTTTATGGCCTTAAGACTGTAACTATGTAACCAAACAAACACCCTTTTATAAAAGCCAATCTTTCTGGTGTTTTGAATTCTGGCAGCATTAGCAAACTAGAACAGATTTTGGTACTGGAAGTAGGGTGCTGGTGCTGCTGAATTTGCAAATACCAAATATGGTGGAATGGCTTTTTAAATGGATAAGGGGAAGGTTCTAGAAGAACTGTGAGGAGCTTGATAGAAAAGGCCTAACTGCTTTGAAGAGACTGTTTGTGGAAATATGGACTCTAAAGATACTTCTGATGAGGCCTTGAACAGAAATGATGAATGTGTTGTTGCAAACTGGAAGAAAGGCGATCCTTGTTTTAAAGTGGCAGAGAATTTGGCAATATTGAGTCCTGGTGTCAGATGGAAGGAAAAATTTGAAAGTGACAACCTGGAATACTTAGCTGAGGAGATCTCCAGACTATGTATGCAGGATGTACCCTGGCTTCTCCTTGCAGCTTATGGTAAGATGTAAGCAGAGAGAGATAAAATTAGAACTGAACTCTTGGGTTCAAAGAAACCAGAAACTGATGGTTTGGAAAATTCCAGGCTTTCAGGGGGTGGAACCACAGAAGTTACAGCCCCACATGAAGATTTAACCAAACATCGAACCTGACCGCCATTTCAGTACAAGCCAAGATTGGAAATGGAGTTATTCAGAAAGGATATGTGGAAAGTCCTATTGCCTGATGGCTCTGAACCCTGTGTGCTTCATGTGAAGCCAACAGAATTTCTGCGAGATCTTTATAGACGGAGCCACTGCCAGTCTGGACTGGAGGAGATAGACAAGGAACAAATTGAAGGAAAAATTTCTTCAAAGATGGAGCCATGGAGGTTGAGGTCTGGACTCAAGAGGTCTCAGGCTGGGAGAGTAGAGTGGCCCACAGGCATAGAAAGGGTGAGTTTGTCCCGGAGGTCAAGGAGAGCTTGGCTGCCACCTCACTGTTCTGAAGGGGTTGAGCATGTGCCCTGGAGATGGAAGAGAATCCGGGTGCTGCCCCGATGTTTGAAGAGGGTGGGGCCGAGAAGGTGGTCTCCCCAATATGTGGATATGTTGGTGCACTCACCCACAGTGTTTGGAGAGGAAAGGGCTGCCACAAAGGCCCTTAGGAAGGGTTAGACTCCTGCTCTCTCAAGCCCCAAGGATGCAACATTGTTCTGTAAATGACTGTCAGACTTTGAAATCTAACAGAGTTAGTCCTGCAGGTTTTAGGAACTGTTTTGGTCCTGTGAACCCTGCTTTCCTTTCAGTTTCTCCTTATGGGAATGGGAATGTTTATCCTATGAATGTCCCTCCTTTGTATATTGGAAGCATATAACTTGTTCTAAGTCCACAGATCCAAAGCTAAAGGAAAAGTATGCCTTAGGACTGACCATGCCTATATTTGATTTTGATGGGATCTTGTACTTAACTATTGTTACTGAAATGATTTAAGTTTTTGTGATATTGTGATGGGATGAATGTATTTTGTATATGGAAAGACCATGTCACTTTGGGGTCCAGGGGGTGGAATGTGCTGGTTTGAATGTATTATGTCCCCCAACATGCCATTATCTTTGATGTAATCTTGTGTGGGCAGACATATCAGTGCTGATTAGATTGTAATTCTTTGAGTGTTTCCATGAAGATGCGCCCCACCCAACTCTGATTGGATAATTTCCATGGAGGTGTTACCCCACCCATTCAGAGTGGGTCTAAATTAAATCAGTGGAACCATATAAATGAGCTGACAAACAGAAGGAACTCAGTGCAGCTGAGAGTGACATTCTGAAGAGGAGCTACAGCCAAGAGGGACACTTTGAAGAATGCACAGAAGATGAGAGAATAGCTGCAGATGAGAGACAGTTTGAAGACTGCCGTTGAAAGTAGACTTTTGCTTCGGAGAAGCTAAGAGAGGACAAACGCCCCAGGAGCAAATAAGAGTGACCTTTTTGAAGAGCTGAAGCCTAGAGAGGAACATCCTGGAAGAAAGCCATTTTGAAACCAGAACTGGGAGCAGATGCCGGCCATGTGTCTTCCCAGCAAACAGAGGTTTTCCAGTTGCCATTGGCCATCTTCCAGTGAAGGTACCAGATTGTTGATGTGTTACCTTGGACACTTTATGGCCTTAAGACTGTAACTGTGTAACCAAATAAACCCCCTTTTATAAAAGTGAATCCATTTCTGGTGTTTTGCATTCCGGCAGCATTAGCAAATTAGAACAATCCCCATATTTGATATAAATTGGTTAAATTTTATTATATACATCTGATCTTAAAGACAGCTACATAGTTTTTACCCGGCTCAACAGCAACATCAAAAACTATATTATCTGTAAAACTTTTCTCAAAACAGCAGAATGATACTAAAAGCTAACTCCTACTTTTAAAAGGTTTCAATTTATCTATGTCAAATCAAAGAAACTCATAAATTAAAATGCTAAATAAAATAAGTACTGTATTTTAAAGTGAGAGTCAATTGATGACTGCCAGATTTCCCAAAATACTCTCAAAAACCACACAACTAGAAAAAGCAAGTAAGATTGTGCTCTACTATTCTTGGTACTTGTTTCTGAAATCCTAAACAAATAAGATTCCACTGATATATATATATATGGAACTCAAGGCAGTCACTATTATTAACGAAATAGAAAGAATATTAAGGATAAATAAATGCCAGGCATTAAATTAAAATTCAGAAAAAAATCATTTTAAATGTCTAAAAGAAGCAACACAAAAAGTTAAATAAATTTTATTACACTATCAGATACTGAAATTCAATATTTCTTTTGTCCCCAGTCCTTCCTAAGATCAGGAATAGTGTAAGAAAAATATTCATTATATATGCTAAATGTGTATGTTTGAGAGTGTGGTAAGGGACTGTCCTAATACAGCCTGCCACCTTTCCCTAGACACACAAATACATCTGTGCTCAGGACCAAGTGTGACAGCCTGGCAGGATAAAATACAATCCCCTAGTACATGAGGGGACTCCCAGGACATTCCTTCCCCTATTTCCCAAGCACATGAAAATATTCACTGAAGCCTGATTCTGGTGGGCTTCTTTTATGACATCTAGTTCACACTCCAGTGGTTTATCTGTCCCTGGAGTGGAGAGAACTTAGGGAACCCGGCTCCTCCTCTACAGCACACGCACACAAGAGAGGGGCTGCATGTAGAACATCTCCCTGCATTGGCCATGGTCTGAGGTATACTAGTGAAGCTGATTTTGCTTTCTCTTCTCTATGTGAGCAAAATACCTTTCTATCAATGCCTGCGTGAGTCATGCTTTTGCTGGTAATCCCAAGCCCTGTATTGAAGTGGGGTGGCATCTAGGTATCTCTTCTTCTGACTGACAGAGTCAAAAGGCTTCAAGGCTTTTTCAATCAGAGATAGGGTAAACTTTGTACAAATGCTATGCCTTGTTTTACCTCTAAAAGTAAATATAAAAGGTTCCATGAAAAATTTCAAATTTGTAAGCAAAAAGCAAGTCATGGCAGACAGATCTTAATTCAGACATGGTAGTAATCCAAAAAGTGGTTTACTGATTTTAAAAATATACTGCACAAGGAATGATTACTTAGAGAAATCATTTGGTTGATCCCCCTATAAAGTAATGAGTTTTCCATTAAAATCAGTAACCACCCCAAAAATGAACTCTTGTATAATACAGCTTTTCACACATCAAATTTACTTCAAAAGACATAACAGTAATGGAGATCTGGAGACCATATTAGGATAAGCAGAGACTGGAATCAGAAATAAAGTTTTCTAGCCCATCTTTTATAGAAAAGCAAACTGAGACACTGAAAGGTTAAGTAATGTTGACCAGGGTCATTAGTTAACTGTCACAGAAAAAATTAGAACACTACATTTAATATGGTAAGAACGTCAAGATAGATTTGTATTCACTTTTATGAAAAAGATAAAAATTATTAAATTGTTTTCAATCCTTTAGGATAATTTAAATAAAAGTGGATTTCTCTAAAAACTACACTTGGAGATAATACTAACATTGCTCTTGAAATAATCACCTCAGCAATGTGGAAATGAGAAATAGAAAATGACAATCTTAGTCAAAGTTACCATCTTTTCCCTCAGGCAAACCCATGTAAGTGTGTAATATAAACTGGTAGAATCCTCCACAATTGGCATAAGTCTGGGGGGGAAGTGGTAATAGAACAGTCTGCTGTGAATTTGTGCATGTGTGTTTGTGTATGAATATCTGTGAGTACCAAGGAAGTGGAAATTTAAAGGGAGGAAGAAGGGAGAATACATTAGAAAGAATGTACTTTGCCACGGGTCCACAAAAGGAGAATTTGTAGTGATGCTGTGTTCCTATTAGAACAAGCCCAGGTATACATATATGGGATTGAATGCAAAGATTTACTTCCTTTAAAATGGCTCTAATATTCCTATTTTAAACTAACTTTATTTTCTACCATATTTATTTTGACTGCTGGTCTAAATCACCAAAATGTATGGGCTCTATTAATTTCTTAAGCATTCCCTCATCTAAAGATCCTCCTCCCAAAGACATCAACATAGAATCACAGCCTTTAAATTAATTCCTAGCTTACACTGATAAACTGTTACAGCTCAAGACGCCAACAGTGTACATAATAAGCATGAAACTTTAAATATTTTCAATTAATGCTGCCAACTCTCCCCCAATTTAAACCATTTAGACCATAGTCACTAACTTCTCTTGACACCTTTTACTCTTGTCTCCTTTTTGCCTTGCCTCTAATTAAGTCATTTAAGGAATGAGATGCAATTTGGCCCCTAACTGAAAATCACAATATTGTGGAAAGATCATGATCTCTGAATTAAGCCAGACTTCAATTCTAAAGCCAGCATCGCCTTATACTGTCTTTGTAAACCTTATGCTTGTTAATCTTCACAGTAAGAAAAAATCACTAAATTCATTTGTAAAATAGTAATAATAACAATAACATTTATACTACAGGGTAGAAAATAGATTTCATTCTGTATATGAATTCTGGTGGAATCGTAGAAGCAGCTGAAATGGGGATAGAGGGTGGTGTTGAGAAGAATTCTGAAATCAAATCCACAACGAGTTGGAGAGCTTCCTTAAGAGAACAGAGGTATGCTACTATCAAGAGAGGGGGAACTGATGTTGAGGTAGGCACAAGGAGCCGGGTCTTGGGTCGAGATCCAGAAGGCCCCGGCCGTGTGCACGGTGAACAGAGCTGCGCCCGTGGGGGCTGCACTCTGCTCCCACCTCAGCCCACCGCAGCCACCCTTCTGGCCCAATGTCCTGGTAGATGAATTTCAGAAGGCAATAAAGAGGCACAGAACTTAGCTGTGCTGAATGAAGATTCCAGGATAACTGGTCTTTTGGGTGATTGACTCCCAGGATCATGACCAGGTGTCGAAAGGCGAGATCCTCAGGACCTGGTTGGCGCTGAGTTTTTTCACTGTGTTAGCAAGTCTGAAGATAACCAGCTTGTTGCTGGAGCAGATTTGTGATACCAAGAAAAATACCCTCATCTCTGTGGATTTAAAGTTGGGAGAGGCACTGTGGGAAGAGACAGGCTAAAGGACACCTAACTGGTTATTAGGAAACGGTGACCATGGCAAGCATTTTGCTTAGTGCTCCATCACTGATGTCTGGCATGCTGATGACCAATGAAAGACTACTGTATGAAAGTGCCACTTTTCTTGGTGTTGCTTATTGCACATGTAAATACCCTATCTGTAGTCTGAAACCCTTCATAAAAAAGGATGATGTCCAAGAAATTTGATCAATCTTGTAACCATACATATGTAGTTCATCTTGAGGGGTGAGGCACTCTGTTTTGGGGCCTTGCTTGCTCCTTTAAAAGGCTTTTCATGGCCTAGGCAGTGAACCCTACCTATTAACAGCCCAACCCACACCTCCAAACCTAGAGAGAAGGTGCAAATGTTGAGCGTCCAGGTCAGACCTGATAGTTTCCTAGAGATGGCAATATAAATCAGAAAATATAAATTTCCTGATCAATAAAGTCAGGAAGGGGGATATGCATTAGAAGTAAAAATTTAGGAAGTGACCCTCCTACCTTTAGCCAATGTTTCCCATAGGAAAAGGGAAATTTAATGAATTTATTGGCGTGGGGGAGCTTGGTGTATGGCACTGTTCCTTGACCATCCAGGTCTGCATATTTTGCTACATAGGGAATCTGTAATCCTAAAGAATTTAGGATTTAACGAAATTACTGAATCAGATTTCTTTTTACTTTCTGGTGTATTAGAGTGGCCAGAGGGATATACCTGAAATTTCTGAATTGTAATCCAGCTGCCTTGATCTCTGATAACAACTGTATAACTATGTAACCTTTATTTTGTGATTGTAAAAATCTTGTGACTCAGCATGATGAGCCCAAGTCAGCAGTTCCGAAAACCCTAAAGAATACCTGGATCCCTATCTGAGACTATAAAAGTTTCACTAAGTTTATTCTTCAGGAACTTAAATCCTCCAGAGAGCTCCTATGCCAGCTAAGTACAAAACCCAGAGGCCACAGCCTCTTCAAGAACTTCAAACAGTTGTGTCCCCTCTTCCCCTAATGTCGACACTCCTTTTCAACATGAAGTTATGGTGGTCACTTCCTGAAGATCAGGAAAGTGATTAAACTGGAGGGGTAGCAACAGACAAGATGGAATTTAACAAAGGATTATGAATATTGAATCTATATAATTTTCCTAGATGCTAGGGTATTTGAATAGCTAGAAGGAAAGAAATGAAATGGTGGAACTGTAACTCATAGCATTCTTTGAAATTTGCTATATAGCTGCTTGTTAAATTGTAATTTGAAAGTTATCAAATTTTTGTCTATATGTTACACTTAACAAGGAAATTACCGAAACTGGTACTGTAACACATAACATTCTTGGAAATTTGCTCCTTAACTACTTGTTAAATTGCACTTGGAAAGGTATCACTTCTATGTAAATATGTTAAATTCCACAATAATAAAAAAAAAATCCCGTGTGACTGATCCTCATTTGTACCACTTTATCTTGTTTTCAACTTATAATCAATTAATGTTTATTAATGAAAGGCTTTGAGTCAGTCCAGAACTACTCACCCTAATTGCAAAGAAAGCTGGATCTAACCAAAAAAAAAAAAAAGAGAGAGAAGGGGAAGTGCTACCATACATTTGCTATCCACAACTGAAATAATGGATATATTAGCCTGGTAAGCACCAAAAACATGTTAAATCCTTCTGATCTCCTCACAAGTAGAATAAAAAATTCAAAGAAAACTTAGAACCTATGCCCTGGAAACAGAAAAGATCCCAATATAATGTTTTCTTCTCTTTTACAGCACCAGTTATCATTTAATTTCAAACACTCTCCTCTATAAATATTCCAAAATAAACATTAATCTCCTTATACTTATTAACTTGTGCTCTTTTTAGAATTTTTCTTAAAAAGATTAACAAAAAAGATACAAAAAAAAAATTTTTTTAATGAAAAAATCTTCAGGCCTTCAATCCTGAGTGTTAACCTCTCAAACTGGCATTCTTTTACCTTATGTTGATGCTATGCAATAACTGCAGAGTTAAAATAGTCTGAATAAGTCACATCCTCTCTACATTTATTTTTACAAACTCATTTTATCTATAATATTCTTATCTAGCAGCAGCCTAAACTTTTGAGATATATGCTCACCACCACTCCAGCATCACACAGAATAACCAACTACATCTACATCTCTTTTCTCTTATAATCTGCAAAGCACACTAAACAGTAATTCCTTTGCTCCATAAGTTCCTATGCATTTCTTCAATTTTTTTTTCTAAAAGGTGCAGTTTTTTATTTTATAAAATTAAATTTACAGTTCACAAATGCAATCCACTTTCCCAACTTTTGAGCCACTTTTTTTTTTGACTATTCAAAGCTCCTTCTAAAAAATGGTCACTCAGGGTTCCAATATGTTAGGTTTCAATTAAGATTTTATTACATATACATACATATATGAATAAAATCATTTTACTCAAAAGCTTGAAATGTTTAATTTACAATAGTTCTTTCAATCTTACATTATCCCTACATAGACATTTTCACTTTAGGTATTGACTATCTATTTGGGGAAAAGAATGAAGTCAATTAAAGGAAAATTGAATCCACAAAAAAGCAATTTACTTCAGTACTACATATATACTATATATAAACATTATAAGCTTTTCAAAGAAAGTGATAATGCAAACTACATATTACTCACAAATTATATAAATAAGCCAATACATAGTTGTTTCTCTTTCCATATGGCATATGCTGTTGCATTCCACTACCTTAGAACAATGAAAAACGAAATGCTTCTTAATATAACTATTCCTTGAGTGTTCCCCACTTGCTTCTACTTCCATTTACTGAGTTAGAAAAGGAACCTGGAATAAACTGTAAATTACTCAAAAGTACTTGCAGAGGTGTCTGAACAAAGCTACCTAAATACAAACATGTTTTAAATCTGTAATATATTCTCTATAAAACATTAGAAATTTTATTCCTGCCATAAAGTCAAAGTATCCTTTCAAGAATATCAGTAACTAAAAGGAACTATAATTCCTCTAAAAGTATGCTGTTCAAAAAATTGCCTCACTCAGCCAGATTGTGGAGAGGTGTGGCTTTCTAATTATTTTATCCCCTATGTACATAGTAATGATATTTAACAATAACAGGGAAAGCAGGAAATGGGTGTGATGTTCTCCCTCAAGACTAATAATCTCACATGTTTCTACTGGGTTTTGTAATTCAATATTTCAAACAGTTTTTGAAAGTAAAAATTCTGTCTCAGAAGACCGGGGGCCAAAAAAAACTTTAAAGAGCATCACAGAATTGTAATGATGATTCAAAAAATATAATATATATGGAAGTGTGTGGTAAACTGTAACGATACTATGAATAAAAATTGCATGTAAACATATACAGAGTCTCTCTAGTTCAACCTTCTTTTACAATTTTAAAAATGCTGCCCAGAGACATTAAATAAAGTTAATATACAAAATAAACAATAGGGCTGAATATCTTTACTTCAGCAAAACATTCTGCAAAGAGTTTTCTGATATTCTTATGGAAAATGGGGATTGTATGAAGGAAGGGCTTGGGTCATATCATTAAGGACCAGCTTTATCCTGAGATTTATACTTTAGAAAAATAACTAGTAATAGTTTGGAAAATGGATTGGAAGAAATGCAAGAGTGGAGTTAACAAGACTAGTTAGAAAACTATTGCAAGTCTCTTAATGAGGGACAAGGGTATAAAGTAAAGCTGTAAAAATCATTAGTTCAGGATGTAGATTTGGCAAGATTTGGCAATCAATAGGATGTAGGGGGTGAAGTAAAAAAAAATGGTTGATTTCCAGGATTTTAGCTTGGGACATATGGTAAGTTGAAAATGCCACTCAGACAAGTGAATCTGCAGAGCGGGAGAGTATGCAGAGTGGATTTGGTGGCTGCAGATGACAACTTTAGGATTTCAAACGTCCCAAGTTACTATCTTGGGTTGCTGTGAGACATCCAAGTGCAGACACCTAGATAGTGCTTAGAAATATAAATCAGGAAAATTCTATGTTAGAGATATGCATCTGGGCACTGGGGTACTGGTGGTTACTGAAGCAGTGGATGCAGTTTATGAAGTTGAATGTACAGAAGTCCATTTTAACAATTTAAGAAACACGTGTTAAGTACCTATACTGTAATCAGGCGCCGTACAAAATCTAAAAGGTACAAAACTGAATAAGACATTATCCTCTAACATATCTATAGCAAGAATTCATGATCTGCGGAGACCTATATTTGTAAACAAGTGATTACAAAACTGATGTGTGCAATCACAGAGTATGTATAGAGTAAAGAATGGGAATAGAGCTGAGAATAGAAGCCCAAAGAACAGAAAGTCAGGTAGATGAAGAGAACATGAGATGTACATAATGAAAAGAGGAGAAAACTTCAAAAAATAGCAAGTAGCCAGAGTTAATAGGCTGGATAACAATTACATCTTGATAAGCTAGACTAGCTACACTAGAACAATAATTCCCAACCTGTAAATTGGATCACCTCCTTCACCTCTGACTGGAATTATGTTAGATCAGTTTGATACCATGATCATCTTATACTTGAGGAACATATGACTTGTGGAAATGAATGAGGAGTCCAGCTGAAAGAGACTCGGTGGTTTGGGTTTATTACAACCTCATCCTGAGTCAACATGAAACTCCAAAAAGGCTATTCTAATATAAGGCCACCTTAATAACATTATGCATAAGTCAAGTTTTACTATTTGCCATTCAAAATTACATCTGGAATGATGTGCCCACTACTAAATTCCAAATTTTAAAACATACAACTACAGATGATCCAAAGGAAGGAACTGGATGTTTTGTCTAGACAGAACACTAAAGAGTTGTTTTCAAATGGTTTGGGCTGTTACGTACACAGAGAACAGGCAGAACTAAGACGTGTAGATAAACAGAAGTAACGTTCAACTTCTTTTCCGCATTATACTTTTTACTACTAACCTGACTTTTAACCTCTAGTAAAAAGTGTAGTGAGGAAAAAACGTTGACAGTACAGCTCTGGACAACAGGAAAATCCAAGATTATAGATATAGATTTTATTCTTAGGGCTCCTCATCATCTTAGCTATAGTAGATGTTTGAAGCTGTCTGAAATGTGCCTTGCCTATAATGGGTACTCAGCCAAATAAGCAAAATGTAAACACACAAATATAGCAATTTTGGAGTCAAACAAAAAGCAGACCCTTAAGTTGTATGCTACCAGTGACTGGTCACCTAGATTTTGAAAAACTTTACTTAGAAGGAAACACATAAAAATTAGATGAATAATGATATAACTATAGGTACCTTGCACATCTGTTCAGATGAATATACACACATGCACACACAGGGAAATTAAATGAAATGCTTTCATTGAGTTTATCTAAGAGAGTGAGATAGGGGCTAGAAGATACTGTCGTCTTTCACATAGTCTCCTAGAGGTGATACTAATTTTCACAATATCCTCCTTAAAAACAAGCAAAATATAAACACTTCATTCCAGTTACGTGTATTTGGAACAAGAGAAAATCCATTTTGGTGCCAACTACCTTATCTAGGAATTTAAAAAATCTTTATTAAGCTACTTTTAGAAAATATGAGTATTCTTGGCAATATAACAAGTAATAGACTAATATATTCAGCATTCGGAGAGTGTGCGTTTGTTTTAAAGAGAGATCTATTTACTTCTCTATCACAGAGAAAAACAGTTTTAAGTTGGGGGGTAAGAAACCACTTGAGGGGGATAATAGCCCCAATTTCCTGGTCCCCTGCAACAGCAAGCAGAAGGGGAATGGACGGTGAGTGCAGCCCAGTCTCGGCCTTGGGGTAGGAACCTGGAAAGGTTAGGAGTGGTACAGCAAAACTAGACTCAGTTTGGTAGGAAAGCGGGTATTGCCGGAAGGTGGTCTGCCAGGGCGGGGGCAATGAAAGGCGGTGCCCGCGGCCCCTCGCCTCCACCGGCCCGGTCGGCGGGCTCTGCAGGGCCGCGGGAGAAGGCGGCGGCCCCAGCGCTGTACCTGCCCGCCTGACTGACGGCTGCTCCCCGCGCCCAGCCGCCGGCGAAGGCCGACGGAAGCCGCGGGCCGGGGACAACCAGCGAGCGCGAGCCCTGAGTCCTCGGGACGCCGCTCCGCCCACCCGCCTCCCGGGACGCGCTCGGAAGCCCTGCGCCTCAGAAGTCGGCTTCCCGCCCTCAAGAGACTGCCCCATCCACGCCACAGCCTCCCGGCGCCTCCCAGACACCCCCTCGCTGGGCGTTCACCCCTCCTCGCTAACCGCGGTCGGCCTCCGCTTACCTTCAATCGCCATGATGTGCTCGCCATGGACCGCACCAAGTGGATGGCGGGGGCGGCGGGCGGAGGACGAGCCGAGTCCGCTGGCGAGAGGGGCGGGCCCGGCCTCGGAATCGCGGGGCTGTGCGGCCGGGCGGGGAGCCGCGGGCAGAGCGGGGCGGGGCCGGGGAGGGGCCTCTAGTCCCCCGAACGCGTGCCGCCGAAGAAATGGAACCTTCCCGGGGCCGCCGCTGCCGCCGCCGGCACGTGATGCCGCCCCGCCCCCCGCTCCTGCCGCGACTCGCGCGCGGATTCAAAACAGGTGCCCATTCCAGGGATCCCCGGCACCCGCGCCGGAGGCCAGCTGCAGCCGCACCGAGCATGTGCGGGAGGCTCCGGCCCCTCGGCCCAGCGCCTCCCGGGAACTCAACACGGCGGAGGCTTCCGCTCCTCCGGTGTTTGCGGCTGCCGAAGTCGGTGGAGTAGGAGAGGGGGGTAAAAAAATAGGGTCAGGACCATGGACAGATCCTCTAGCTGACAATTGGGCTCAGGGATTCCCACACAATAACTCCCGCAGATTTGGTAATATAAAGGTAAGGTGTGTTGTGTTGTGTTTTGTCTGAATTAGCGAAATACTCGCCTTAGACCTTTGCTGTGGGATGGAGAGATAGCCTTTGGCAAAGAGCGAACAGGAGAGAGGGATCCTAAGGACAGCAGTGCTCTCTATGTCTATCTCTGTCTCTATTTCTATCTCTCTCCCTAACATACACACACACACATACACACACTTCACCCCCTAGCCTAGCCCTTGATAAGACTTAAAGCTTGCCACCACTCTGAGCTTGCTTTACTCCTTGGAGACATGAGGTGACATCTGTCAATACTTTATAAACACAATTTGAGGCCTCAGAAAAGTAGGAGTCAGACACGTGCTTTGACAAAGGGTCTGCAAAAGCATGTCACATGTAAATTTTTAAGTTTACGAGTTTATATAAGCTTTAGGAACAGTCGCAGGCTGATCCAACCGGGAACCCAGAAGCAATTGACCCCTTGATTTTTACCTGAGGTATTTGTACTACTCAACCATTTACCCAATACCTAAACAGTCAAGGGAATAAACATTATGAAATAGGGAGTTTGTGATTCTCCATTTCTGAGAAAATGCTATCTCCTGGTGCAAAATGACGATATTTGGGACTGATTCAAAGAAGAAAATATTTTGCACTTACTTACTTGAGGTTGAACTGTGAATTTAGAGCAGGAACTGCATGTCTTCCGTGGCTTTTACATAATCTCTCCCCAGTCGCGCTTTATATTCAATAGATATTCATTCTTTAACATTTTCATTAGTTCAGTGCACAGTGATCCCAGCACTGTGCTGAAAGCTAGCTACAAGCATGGGTTGTTACTGAAAGATCAAACAAGACACTGTTCTACCCAGAAAATATTAAAATGCCAATACTTTGATCTAGAAAAACTCTGTTGTGTGTGTGTGTGTGTGTACCATAGATATCTGTGGGGTTCTGGTAAAATACATTTGCTGCCTTTTATATCCCCCTGCCTCCCTGCATCCCCCCTAAAACAGATGCCTAAACTCCAAGACATTGGCCTGAACTTGAAACCACAAGTTTCAAACACAGCTCTGGGTTTGTGGTTTCTGGCTGGCTCTGAGTAATCCAGTTGCTCAAACATTTTATACTGAAAGCCAGAAAAGCTTGATCATCATTCCATCATCCCTTACATAAGTTACTATATACATGAACAAATTTATTTGTGTGTATATGTGTCTTTGTGTTGGTGAATGTGAACTTCAAATGTCAAATCAGGGGACTTAAGTCAAAGCTACTTAATATTGATGACATTTTCCTCCAGATTATTTCTTTGAAATATGTAAGTTTAGTCAGATTGCAGAATTCTCTCTACCAACATCACCTTTTTAAAAAACTGGGTTTTCCAAATACTAGTTGGAAAATTTACATGAGACTATGGTTGAAAAATATCATATGGATCACCTCAACTTCCCAGTATTTCATACAGTTTTTTGAGTTTTCTTACCAGCCACTTGGAATTGACATTTAACTTCTTAGATACTTTTAACTCTAAAGTATGTGATGGATTTAATACTTCTAATTTGGGAGTGTGAATTCTTTATAATTTAAATGTTTTATCCTTTGTTCATTACATACACATATTACCCAATGGCACAAATTGTCTCTAATGTTGACCATGTACCTTTTTTATCAATGAATTATTTGCAAAATAATTTCCAAATGTACCATTTAAGCAATTATCTAATTTGGCCATCAGGCATTTTGGAGATAGTTAGAGGCTGAAATGAGAAAACAAAGAATAAAAGAAATCGAGGTAACTCCCTTTGAAATGGAGACATGTTCCCGGTATTTTAAGTTTCAACTCAGTTTTTTCATAGAAATATTATTTTAAATGATAGTTTGATTTCCAAGAAAGACACAAAACTTAATTATCCAGTGAGATGGCTGAAACACCACTGGAAAAAGTAAGCACTGAAGGGAAATCATTTGGGAAGACCAACTCAAAGGGGAAATGAAAAGTAATTTCGCCTATATTAGTTAAATAGTACACCAAACAAAATGACTAACCACCATTAACAGAAGTACCACCTTGATTGAAAGCATGTTCCAACTTACAGAAATTCCCAATATACTTTTTATAATGGGTTTTGTGTGTGTATTTTAAAAATAACTTATTTTTAATTGTGGTAAAATATACATAAAATAAAAACCATTTTAACCATATCAAGTGGACAATTCTTTGACATTAAGTATATTGATACTACTGTGTAACCACTATTTCCAGACGATATTCATCATCACAAACCAAAACTCATATTTACTTAGCACTAACTCCCCATCTCTCCCTTCCCCTCTCCCACCCCTAATAACCACTATTCTGCTTTCTGTCTTTATGGATTTTCTTATTCTAAGTATTTGATATAAGATAAATCATACAATATTTGTCCTTTTCTGTTTGGCTTATTTCACTCAACATGATGTCTTCAGGGTTCTTCCATGTTGTAGCATGTAACAGCACTTCACTTCTTTTTACGTCTGAATAATATTCTGTTGTAATGATATACCACATTTTGTTTATCTGTTCTTCAGTTGATGGACACTTGGGTTGCTTCTACCTTTTGGCTATTCTGAATAATGCTACAATGAACATTGGTGTACAAATATCTGTCTGGGTCCCTGCTTTTAATTCTTTTGGGTATATTCCTAGCAGTGTGATTGATAGGTCATATGGTAATTCTGTTTAAGTTTCTGAGGAACCCCTGAAATCTTTTCCACAGTGGCTGCACCATTTTACATTCCCACCAACAATGTACAAGGATTCCTATTTCTCTATATTCTCTCCAACACTTATTTTCAGTTTTTTTAAAAATAGTAGCCATTCTAGTGGGTGTGAAGTGGTTATCTCCTTGTTTGTTTTTGTTTGGTTGGTATTGTAAGTTTAAAATGTAATTTTAATAGATAATTCTTCGTCTTATATAGAAGCACAATAATATACTTCACATTCTGAAGAAACTCCAGAAGTTACGAGTATAAGAGTGGGGAAAATTCAAATGGACTACAATATCCATTACCTTAAACTGCAGGAGACAACAGTTCCAACCCGCAGGTTAACATTTACATACTTATGACTGGCTACATTTATGAGTAAAAAATAACAAGAATCAGGAATCAGACATGGAGGGGGTGGGAAAGTGTGGTTTTGTTCAGTGAAAGAGAAACTGTCGTGGAGAAAAAAATTACTGAATATCAAATTAAAAAATAAAAAGGGTTCCCATGGCAAATACTGTAAGGATGAAAGCAAGAATCATTAACTGAGGATTTGATGTTCTCAAAGTTTGAAGAAACCTTTTCTAATGACACTTGTGCAAACTGGTTGCTTGAGATTTGCTCATCAGGTCTAAAAGCAAGACTAATAAATGCCTCAGCAAACCTCAAATGTTTATCACATCAGTGTTTCTTAATAGCACATACCAGTGGTCACACATGACAGTCACAACCAAGAACTAAGAAAAAGGTTATGACCCAAATGCCAGACACAAGTATGGCCAACATGTGAAAGTCCTACACATTGGTCACAACTGCTTCTTTGCTTTAACTCTCTTGTACAGTAATTTTCAAACACTGTGGCAAGACACCAATGATCTTCTAACTAATCATAAAATGTAAGCATATTTACTCTGAATTTCTAGGAGGAAAGAAATGTAGATATTGATGCTTTATGCAAGCTTAGGGCCAGTTGATAAATACTCCATTCAGTAATAGCCTAACACAATTTTGCATCTGTGAAAAGAAACTGGCAAAATCTACCTCTTGCCATTCAACTTGTCAGATGGTGAAGATCAAAACAGAATGTTTCATCAGAGTTTTAATTTTTAAATAGATTGTCACATTGGGAAAATGAAAATAAACACAGTAAAATAAACTGTACAAAGGCAAAGTAGAATAACAAAAATATTTTACTAAAACAAGATTTACAGAAGTTTCCAGACAAGCCATTCAAGCTTCCAGCTTCTTTTTTGAAGGGAGGATTCTACCCTTGACAGCAAAGCCACAATGTTATTAGTGAGGGCTGTGGTGTTTGTTTGATGGTCCCATTTTGGTTCAAATAATCAAGGTTGTCCATCAACAGCGTTTAATGAAGTTAGACTTGGCTAGAGTGTATACTCTGAAGAACACTGGTTAGCTGCTTTTAACCAATACATTTAATTAGATCACCATAAAAAGGGGGGAAAGGATATCATAAAATTAAAATAAAACTACCTCCCTCCTCAAAAATAAAAGTAAAATAAAGAAAAACGCTCACACTTCTAACAACTACCATCATTCACAGTGCTTTATTCTTGAACTATGATGGGGGAAATGAATAAAAGGTGGAGAAGGGCCACTGCTTTTAAACGTTTAACAACAATCCAGATACTTCCAGCCTCTGCTCATGCCTTGCAACAGTGAATCAGATAAGACATAGATTTGCTAATATGCATTTAATCAGTAAAGGACTGAAGATATCTGGGCTTTTATTCTGTAATGTTTCTAAGACTGTGTCCAATAATGCAAACAAATAATGAAGAAGTCTTGGCAGAACAGGAGAAGTGATGCACACTTGATCACATCAATTTAAATATTATCCATGGCACATAGCCTAGTCCATGCTCTAGCTGTTTCTATGGCTTGGGTTTCTTTGGTCTTCCACTGCTCTGTTACATCGTTTGCTAACAGATTATCTGGATTTGGAGCACTTAACAAAGCCTGGATCTATAGCTGAACTATGGAAACCTGCAGTACTGGGGACCACTTATCTTTCAAAATATCTAAACATATTCTTCCCAATTTGTCTACATTAGGGTGATAAATTTTGATAAGAAACATACTTTAGGGGCTGCCATTGGGTATTCTTCTGGAAGGAAAAGTTCAAGTTTAAAAGTCCCTCCCTCAAAAGGGGAATCTTGGGGGCCAGCAATGACAACATAAAAATAATTGGTGCTGCTCTCATCTAGTTCTGCGTTAATACTGGGCACTGGTTCTTCCAGAAAATGCTGGGTTTCTTTGATAATCTTGCTGGGCAGCCCAGCCATCTTGTCAGACCCCAAGTTAGGCCTTTGGTTTCTGGCTCTACTCTCGTAGTTTTAATTCATGCTTCTTTAATGGCTAAGGATGTTGAGCATGGTTTCATATACTTATTGTTCATTTGAATATCTTCTTTGGAGAAATGTCTACTTAAATTTTAAGTCCTTGTCTCATTTTTAAATTGGGTTATTTGTCTTTTTGTTCTTCAGTTGTAGGAGTTCTTTATGTATTCTGGATGTTAAACCTTTATCAGATATATGGTTCTAAACTAATAACAACATAAGTCAATTAGTATCAATCTAGTTTTAGTAGTATACAAACTCTCTACTCCTATATATCTCTGTCCCTTCCCCCTTTACATTGTTATTAGCTCAGATTTCATCTTTATGCATTGTATGCCCAATAACATAGATTTAAAATGTTATTTTATACATTTTTATGGTAAGTCATATGGGGAGGGGCAGTTACAAATCAAAAGCACAATAATACAGGATTTTATACGTACATATGTAGTTACTTTTGCCAATGTTCTTTATTTCTCCTAGGGCTTTGAGTTACTGTCTAATAACTTTTATTTTATTTCAGCCTGAATTTCTTCTTGGTCTTTTGGCTAAAATCAAGTATATTTCAGCCTGAAGGACTTCCTTTAGCATTTCTTGTAGGGCGGTCTTCTGGTAATGAACTCTTTCACCTTTTGTTTATCTGTAAATTTCCTTCATTTTTGAAAGTTAATTTTGCTGGTTATAGAATTCTTGGTTGACAGTTTTTATTTTCTTTAAGAACATTAAATATGCCACCTCAACTGTCTTTTGGCCTCCATGACTTCTCATGAGAAATCTCTTATTAATCTTATTGGGGTTCCCTTGCATGTAACAAGTTGCTTCTCTCTTTACTTTCAAAATCCTCTCTTTGTCTTTGGATTTGGAATGTTTCACTATAATGTGTCGTGGTGAAGCTCTCTTAGAGTCTATAGTGCTTGGAGTTCATTGAGCTTCCTGGATGTGCATATTATTGTCCTTCATCAGATTTAGGATGCTTTTGGCCATTATTACTTCACCTACATGAAGTACATCTGCCCTTTTCTGTCTCTCATCCTCTGGGGGACTCCAATGATGCCTATGTTGGAATGCTTGATGGTGTCCCATAGGTATCTTAGGATCTGTTCATTTTTCTTCATTCTCTATTCTTTCTGCTCCTCTCCTTGGATAATTTCAATTGTCTTGTCTTCATGTTTATTGATCTCTTCTTCTGCCTGTTTAAATCTGCTGTTGAATCCATCTAATGAGTTCTTTTCATTTCAATTACTGTACTTTGCAGCTCCAAAATTTGTTTGGTTTCTTTTTATAATTTCTGTCTCTTTATTTGATTCAGACAACATTTTTCCAAATTTCCCTTAGTTTTTTTAATAATTTTTTTATTGTAGAACACAACATATATACATAAAACTGATATCTTTCCAAGTGAAATTTAACAAGTAGTTGGAAAACAAAACTCAAAGAATATTATAGGTTACATTTCCACAGTTTCAGTTATTTCCTTATGTGCTAGTTTGGATATAATATGTCCCACCAAAAGCCATATTCTTTAATACAATCTCATGGGGGCAGATATATTAGTGTTGATTAGGCTGGAATCCTTTGATTGAATGTTTCCGTGGAGATGTGACTCAATCAACTGTGGGTGAAATGTTTGATTAAATTATTTCTGTGAGATATGGAACCTGCCCACCCAGGATGGGTCTTGATTTAATCACTGGAGTCCCATAAAAGAGTTCACAAACAGAAGGAACTCAGAGCAGCTGAGGGACATTTTGGAGCTGGCCATTGAAAGCAGACTTTTGCTAATGCTTTGGAGATGCTAGCCCAGAATTTGCTCTGGAGAAGCTAAGAGAGGACAAATCACCCCAAGAGCAACATTTTGAAGAATGCACAGGAGCTGAGAGAGGAACTGGAACACAACCTGGGATCAGCAGACACAAGCCATGTGCCTTCCCAGCTAACAGAGGTTTTCTGGACACCAGTGGCCTTCCTTCAGTGAAGGTATACTTGTGCTGATGCCTTAGCTTGGACACTTTTATGACCTTAAGAGTGTAACTTTGTAACCAAATAACCCCCCTTTATAAAACCAACCCATTTCTTGTATTTTGTATAAACAGCAGCATTAGCAAACCCGAACACCTTATTGTGAAATATATCATATATACAAAATAGGTAATATCTTGCAAAGTATGCTTTAACAGGTAGATATATAGAAAATTTCCAAAGTTGTTATGAATTATAGTACCATAGTTTCAGTTATTTTCTTCTTATGAAATATATTTACAAAAAGTTATAGCTTTCAAAAGACAACTTAACAAGTAGCTATAGAACAAATTTCAAAGGATGCCATGTGTTACAGTTCCACCTTTTCAATTCTTTCCTTCTAGCTATTCTAATACCCCAGCAACTAAGAAAAAGAAAATTATATAGATTCAGTATTCATAATCCTTTTTTAAATTCCATCTAGTCTGTTGCTACCGATTCCTCTAGTTTAATCACTTTCCCAATCTTCAGGGATGTCTAGGCAGTGACCACCCTAAGTTGTTCATGTTAAAAAGGGGTGTCAATTTTATGAGAAAAAGGGACACATCTAGTTGATGTTCTTGAAGAGGCTATTGTCTCTGGGTTTTGGGACTTAGCTGCATAGGAGTTCTCTGAAGAATTTAAGTTCTGAAGAATACACTTAGTGAGTGAAACCTTTATAGAGTACCAGATAGGGATCTGGGTATTCTTTAAAGTTTTTAGGACTAGTGTTGAATTGGGCTTATCATACTGTGGTCATTTGGCATATCTAGGTGAAGGTTGCATAGGAGTAACCTCGAGGACAGCCTCTTGACTCTATTTGAATTCTCTTAGCCACTGAAACCTTATTTCATTGCCTTTCTTTTCCTGCTTTCGGTCAAAAAGGCATTCTCAATCCCTCAAATGCCAGGGTTTGGCTCATTCGTAGAATCTGTATCCCACATTGCCAGGAAGACTTATGCATCCTGGGGGTCCTGTCTCATGTCAGGGAGAGGGTGATGAATTTATTTGCAGAGTTAGGCTTAGAGAGAGAAACTCCACATTTGAACAACAAAAGAGGTTCTCTGGAGATGACTCCTAGGCACAACTATAGGTGGGCTTAGCCTCCCCTTTACAACCATAAATTTCACCAGAGCAAGCCTCAAGATCAAGGGCTTGACTTATAAAGCAGGGAGTTTCCAAGTTCACAGAGCATATGTTATGTCCATGATAATCCATCTGTGCCAGTCTGAATGTATTACGTCCCCCCAAACGCCATTATCTTTGATGTAATCTTGTGTGGGCAGACTATCAGTGTTAGATTGTAATTCTTTGAGTGTTTCCATGGAGATGCACCCTACCCAACTGTGGGTGATGACTCTGATTGGATAATTTCCTTGAAGTTGTCGGCCCGCCCATTGGGTGGGTCTGAATTAAATTACTGGCGCACTATGTAAGTTCAGGCAGAAGGAGCAAGCTTGCTACAGCCCAGCCAAGAGGGACACTTTGAAGAAAGCACAGCAGCTGCAGATGAGAGGCAGTTTGAAGATGGCTGTTGAAAGCAGACCCCTGCTCTGGAGAAGCTAAGAGAGAACAAATATCCCAAGTGCAACTAAGAGTGACATTTTTGAGGAAATGCAGCCTAGAGAGGAATGTCCTGGGAGAAAGATGTTTTGAAACCAGAACTTTGGAGCAGATGCCAGCCATGTGCCTTCCCAGCTAACAGAGGTTTTCTGGACACCATTGGCCATCCTCCAGTGAAGGTACCCAATTGCTGATGTGTTACCTTGGACACTTTATGGCCTTAAGGCTGTAACTGTGTAACCGGATAAACCCCCTTTTATAAAAGCCAATCCATCTCTGGTGTTTTGCATTCTGGCAGCATTAGCAAACTAGAACACCATCCATATCTCACATTAACATCACTTAGTTGTGTAATCCTCATCACTCTCCATTTTAAGCAATTCTCATGAACCAAAGCATTTCATAGCTCTTATCAGCCCTTAATTATTTGTTCCTAGTATTTGTGTAGTACTAGTATGTTATTCCTATTAATCATAGTCCCTGGTATGCAATATGTAGACTTTTCCCATATACCCTTCTGTTACCAGCTCTCTGTGCTAGTGTCATACCTTAGAAGTACATCATGCAAGTCCCTATTTGTATTTGTGGTGCTGATCTGTGGGAAACATGCCTTTAAACAATCCCTTTCATTCCCATTTGCCTTCAATACAGCTTGGATACTTATAATCCCATTAACAAAAAAGTTGTCACCCCTATCCAGTTACCATACCATTGAATTCACCATCATTAACATATCTGAACATATTAGCTTATCATTCCCCCCACTAGCTACTGTCTATCACTAGGTCCCCAATATTCTATAAAACATTGATTTTACATTGTTCAGAGAGTTTATAACAGTGGTAACATACAATATCTCTCCTTTTTGTCTGACTTATTTCACTCAGAATTGTATCTTCAAGGTTCATCCATGTTGCCATATGTTGCAGGACCTTGTTCCTTCTTACTGCAGCATAGTATTCTACCATCTGTATATATACCACATTTTGTTTTTCCACTAGTCTGTTTTTGTACATAGATTCCTTTAGCTCATTGGACAAATTTAAGACAATTGATTTAAAGTCTTTGACTAACAGTTCCAATGTATGAGCATCCTTAGGGATGGCTGCTGGGAAATTCTTTTTTCCTGTGAATAGGCCATATTTTATTCTTACTTTTTGTTTTGTGCACTATATTCCACTAGACTCCAGAGTTTCAAATTAGTTGATTCAGGCAGTTCTTGCCACTTCAATTGTTTTGATGGAGGGACTGATTCTGGAACTTCCTACTCTTCCATCTTCCCACAATCCTCTGCAATGTTCTTTTAAGAAATAACCCCTTTTTAAAGTTGGAAGCATCCTTCATTTAATTTAAAACTATTCAATTGAAAAATACCAGTCATCTAAAAGAATGAAAAACTTACTATGTAGCAATATATAGTTAAATAAATGGAAATGGATACTGAACAAAGTCTATGTAAAAATTACATTTTGGAAATTTAGTAGATACTACATTATTTTATCCAGTGAATTTGAGTCTTTGAGCAATAAAATCAATTAAAAATTTTAAGCTTTGTTGACAGTGCAATTTTCTGAAAAGATGTAGCTGAATCTAAGGATCTAGTGAAACACAAAGTTAAAATTATGAGTATTTCATTTCTTTCTTGAATCATAATGCCATGGAAACAGATACATTTGTTGTTTATTCTGATAACTTATCTTTTTCCCATCTCTCTTGAAGTTAAACAAAAGAGCAAACTATCTTCATAAAATCATATCACCTCATTTTTACATTTATAACTTTGCTCCTTTTTAAAATATATCTAAAAATTGTCAGAGTTTTATCAATGTTATATAATTGACTTATTTTGTTTGTATTTGGTATGTTGCAAGCTTCAATTACACTTGCCTTTCTGACCCCATGCATTCCAGCAAGTTGTCTATGTCTCCAATTACTTCTGCATTGGCTTTTTTGGCTGTAAATGAGAGAAATTCAAATTGAACTAGCTTAAGGAAAATCTAAAGTTAATTATCAAGATGTAAGAACAGAAGTAAAGCTTAGTATCAGAATCCACTGGACTTGGGAACCTGAATGTTATCAGTATACTTTCTGTTCCTTGTCAGTATTTCTCCCTGCATGTTAACTTCGTTTTGTTTGCTCACCATAGGCTGATTTTCTCCCTACAATAGAAATCATGACCCCTGAGAGCTTCTTCACTTTATGGTTCATAGGTTCTGCCAACCCTCTGGACCCCAAGTCCATAAATTCCAAAAAAGGCAGGGTATCACTGGCTCAACTTGAATAAAGTCCTACTCCAGATCAATCAGGAGGCCCAGTTTTACAATTTTCTTAGGTTGGATTGGATACATACTATTGAACAAAACCTCTGTGACCATAATGGAAGGACAACAGAAGAATACAGCAGCCTTCATGGAACCTATATGAATGAACTAGGAGGTGACAGGCTGACAGAAGAGAGAAGTTAGAGAAAATTTAAGTGATGATGGCAAGGGTACTCCACCTTCTAGACATCCGCTTTGACACATCTACCTTTTAACTCTTTTCCAAGCACTTCCCTCTCGGTTCATTTCCCTGAGGTTCCCTTAGAGAAAAACTTTGCAAAAGAATTTAATGCAATAACAAAAACATTTTATAATACCGGCCATGTGTTGCTACTGAGCACTTGAAGTGTAGCTAGTGTGTCTTAGGAATTGAATTTTTAGTTTTATTTAACTTCAATTAGTGTAAAATTAAATAGCCACATGTGATTAGTGGCTACCATACCAGGTAGCATAGCGTTAGAGCTACAGAGCTGACATGGTGGTGTTCAAGGTGGGACTGCCTAAGAAGATTATTTAATGGATCCTTGGTGGAATAAATTGTAACATCTCTGGTAGGAAAAGGACTATAGTAATTTTCCAGGTGTGGAAATTCTACGTGATGACACAGTACAGTAAGAAAATATATCTGCCATGCTTTGGGGAGACAGAGTTTGAGATGGTGTGGTAGGTTGAATAATGCCCCCTAAAGATTCACATGCATCTGGAACTTCAGAATGGAAGTGTTACGGTTTGCTAATGCTGCTTTATGCAAAATACCAGAAATAGATAGGCTTTTATAAAGCGGGTTATTTGGTTACAAATTTACAGTCCTGAAGCCATAAAAGTGTGAAAACTAAGGCATCAACCAGAAGATACCTCCACTGAAGAATGGCCGATGGCATCTGGAACACCTGTGACAGCTGGGAAGGCATGTGGCTGGCATCTGCTGGTCTTGGGCTGTGTTTCAGCTCCTTCCTCAGCTACTGTGCATCCTTAGCCTAGCATCTCCAAAAGTCCTTCTGTCCACAACTTCAGGCATCTCTAAGCATCTCTAAGCATCAGCAAGCATCTGAGTCTGTGTTGGCTCTTTTTAAAGGACTCCAGTAAACCAATCAAGACCCACTCTGAAAGGGTGGGGCCAAATCTCCATGGAAACATTCAATCACGTGGTCACACCCAAATCAGAAAGATTAATCAATCTGCCCCCACAAGATTGCATTAAAGAACATGGCTTTTGGGGGGACATAATACATCCAAACCGGCAAAGTGATGTTTTTGGAAATAGGATTTTTACAGATGGAATTAGTTAAGATGTGGTCATTCTGGATTAGAATGGGCTCTAAATACAATGACTAGTGTTTTTATAAGAAAAGGAGAGACACAGGGAAGAAGGCCATGTGAAGATGGAGACTAAGTGTGGACTTATGTAGCTGTAAACCAAGAAATGCCAAGGATTGCTGGGAGCCAGCAGAATACAGGAAGAGGCAAGGAAGGATTCTTCCCTCCAACCTTCAGAGGGAGAATGTTGCAGCTAGCACCTTGATTTCAGGCTTCTAGACACCATAACTATGAAAGAATAAATTTCTCTTATTTTAGTAAGTTGTTATAGTAGTCCTAGGAAACTAATATAGATGGGAAGGAAAAATAAAAATAAATAAAAATCAGAATAATTCTTTTTTCTTTTCCATTTCCTCCAGCAAGTATTTTCCTCAAGACTTGTGACTTATCCCACTATAGGTAGCACCATTATAGCTAAGAGAAAAACTAAACATGGAGATTCTAGAATTGTTTTGGTGCACTTAGATCAGATGGTAGTTTCCATCTTGCCACCTAAAGCTTCAGAGGTGGCACAGGCTCTCCAAAGAAAAGAAAGATAGTAGCAAACAGCACAGACACTAATTTAGTACCCTACAGTTTCCTTCCATTATGCCTTCTAAGCCTTTCATGCAGACAGAAAGGCTACATACATTTATCTTCCTTTTCTCAGTATGAAGTGCTCCTATATAATCTCTTATAATCTTCTCATACATCAATGGGGTTTTCACTATTGGCTAAATGCAAGGAGCAGGACACTATGGCTTTTTAAGAGAACTAAAACAGTGTGACACTAGCATCAAGGAGTGAACAGAGCTTCTAAAGATATAGATTAACTTAACATAAAGTGATCAGCAAGTACATGCTTAGAAGGATATAAACAATAGTAGCTAAATATTCTTGTTCACAACAAAATATATTGTTTTGTTCTAGGTAGGAGTACTTGATGATATCTGAAACCATTTTTTCCCAACTGGATGTTTCCATGATAATGACAAGTGACATTTATATAATAACTTTCACTGAAAGATCAAAAGTATGCTACAAACCTTTTAAATGACATAAATATGTCACCCACTGGTAAATGCAGACACCTATCATATAGAAAGCAGGAAACAACATGTAGAAGGCCTCAAGAACATGCATATGTAGGAAAGAAATTGAATTCTACACTTAGGAAAATAAATTGATAATCTGAGTTAGATGATAAAGTGATCTTTTGCTGGAAAAGTCCATCATATCTCTTAATTTATGTAACAATGAATGCTTAGGCCTGACTTAGATAGAAATTCTCTAACAGTCACTAAGAGTTTTACTGCTTACACTCAGTAAGAATGTCAGACATAATTCTTTGTACAAAATAGGTTCTCAATAAAATTTTGTTAATGAATTAAAAAAACAGTAACAGGCTTAGGTGCCATGGATCCTATACATTGGTAGTTCTTAAGCTTTAATGTATATATCTTTGCAACAATCAGATAAAATAATCACTGATGATTGTAATAGAGAAAGAGAAATTAAAAATGGATAAAGAACTCTTTATCTAGAATAGTATTTCTTATTATCTTTTTCCTACTATAGAATTTCTCTTGACTGAAATATATACTGTTATTAAAGAAAGGAGAAAATTTCATTGAGTTTAGCATGGTATAACATGCCATACTCTGACATTTTAAAAAAAGTTTATGGTGTATTTGATTTTAAGGTAGACCAATTTATTAAAGGAATTATGGAATATCTTTTGAGGATTCAGAAAGATGAGCCACAGCAATCAATTAAAGGACAATTTGTAATAATACAATTCTGAATTTTAAATGATATGCTAGGATTTGGAAATGTATTGTGAGAATTTAAGCATAATTTATGTTTCAATTGCTATGATAAACTTTTCATGTCATAAGGATGCTCATGAATTTTAAAACCACTACAAAATATGATATAAACACTTGCTAGTAACTACTTAAGTAATCCTATTTCTTTCCTAAAACTATATGCACAAATATTTTGTTTCACTTTCAATAGGAAAAACAATGTATAAAGTAATATATATATATAGCTATTAGGATATTATTAGCTCTTACCATCTCCTACCCACTGCATCTTATTGTTACCAATTTACAGTGTGTGAGGAAGTGGAATGTATTCCTTTTCCAGAGGTTAAGCCATGTCATTTTTCTTCTCCACAGACTCCTCTTCCAACCAAAATTATACTTGAATGATTATTCCTACATTACCAATTACTCATCCAATTCAACTCAACATTTCTTTAATGCCTACTAAATTTCAAACTCTTCAGTCAAGAATACAATAAGTGTGTTGTCCTTTTTAATGCTTGGCTAGAATTCTACTGGGATCCAATTCTAAATCTTTTTTTAAGCACCAGATTCTCACTTTACATCACCCATTGGTTACATCTACCTGTATGCCCAACAGGCTTTTCAAATGAAACATGTCCATAATCAAACTCACTACATTCCTTAAAAAAAATTGTTCTTCCTTCTTTATGTACTATCTAAATTAATGATACCACTATCTACCATGTCATCTAAATCAGAATAACTCAGAATTATCCATGTGTCCTCATTCTCCATAATTAATCAAATATTCAGATTCTATCACATATAAATATTGAATCAATATCCTATTTTTACCCCATTTTCCTACCTGATGACTGCATCCTTTCTTTCCTACATTTTTACAATAGTCTCCTAAATTATCTCCCTGATTTGACTCATTCCTTCATCCCACACATCAATACCCGGTCAATTACATTTCTAAAACACATAGCTGATCATATCATTTTTATATTAAAAATTTCAGATAACAGTGCTGAGAGGGCAGTACAAGTGTATCTGTGGACCAGAGATTTTAACAAATTTCTAAGAAAAAGGAAAATATAGGGACAGCCAGGAAGGATATACCAAAATGGGAAGTGTCAACCCAGAATTCACAGAAGAATGTTGAAGCAAGGATGAAAGCTTCCTTCTGAATAAGCCCCCAAAACACTTCAGACCTGAAGTGGTTAGAAATGAAGTGGGGAAGCAGATTCTGGGGCAGAAATAAGGACTTAATTAAAGGACAATTAATGGAATAGATGGTTTAATCCAGTTTCCTTCATCCTTCCCAAACCCACTGTATCAGTTTATATATATTATATCCCCTAGAGAAAGCCATGTCCTTTGATGAAATCTTGAGGGGGCAGACATATTAGTGGGGATTAAATTGGAACATTTGGATTAGGTTGTTTCCATGGAAATGTGCCCCACCCAACTGTGGGTGATAACTCTGATTGGATAATTTCCATTGAGGTGTGGCCCCGCCCACTCAGCATGGGCCTTTATTAGTTTACTGGAGCACTATATAAGCTCAGACAGAAGGAGCGAGCTTGCTACAGCCAAGAGGGACACTCTAAAGAACACCCAGGATCCGAGAGGGGAGCTGCAGATGAGAGACAGTTTGAAGACGGCCATTGAAAGCAGACTCTTGCTCCAGAGAAGCTAAAAGAGGAAAAACACCCCAAGAGCAACTAAGAGTGACATTTTTGAGGAACTGCAGCCTAGAGAGGAATGTCCTGGGAGAAAGCCATTTTGAAACCAGAACTTTGGAGCAGACACCAGCCACGTGCCTTCCCAGCTAACAGAGGTTTTCCGGACACCACTGGCCATCCTCCAGGGAAGGTACTCAATTGTTGATGTGTTATCTTAGACACTTTATGGACTGTAACTGTGTAACTGAATAAACCCCCTTTTATAAAAGCCAATCCATCTCTGGTGTTTTGCATTCTGGCAGCACTAGCAAACTAGAACAGATTTTGGTACCGGAGGTGGGGTGGGGCTGAGTTTGCAAATACCACACATGTTGGAATGGCTTTTTAAATGGATAAGGGGAAGCTTCTGGAAGAATTGTAAGGAGCTTGAAAGAAAAGGCCTAAACTGTTTTGAAGAGACTGTTTGTGGAAATACGGACTCTAAAGATACTTCTGATGAGGCCTTGAGCAGAAATGATGAATGTGTTGTTGCAAACTGGAAGGAAGGTGATCCTTGTTTTAAAGTGGCAGAGCATTTGGCAAAACTGAGTCCTGGTGTTGGATGGAAGGCAGAATTTGAAAGCGATGACCTGGAATAGTTAGCTGATGAGATCTCCAAGCAAAATATAGAAGACATAGCCTGGCTTTTACTTGCAGCTTATAGTAAAATGCAAAAGGACAGAGATAAGCTGAGAAATGAACTCTTGGTTTCAAAGAAACCAGAACTGATGGCCTGAAAAACTCTGGGCTTCCAGGGGGTGAAACCGCAGAAGCTACAACCCAATGTGAGGATGTAACCAAACATGGAACCCAGCTGCCAGTTCAGTAAAAGCCAAGACTGGAGAAGGAGTTAAGCAGAAAGGATTTGTGGAAAGTCCTGCTGTCTGATGGCTTTGACCCCTGTGTGCTTCATGTGCAGCCAACAGAATTTTTGCAAGCTCTTTACAGACAGAGCCACTGCTGGTCTGGACTGGAGGAAGCAGACAAGGAACAAATTGAAGGAAAAATTTCTTCAAAGACAGAGCCATGGAGGTTGAGGTCTGGAATCAAGAGGTCTCAGGCTGGGAGAGCGGAGTGGCCCACACGCATGGAGAGGGTGAGTTTGCCCCAGAGGTCTAGGGTGGGCCTTCCTCCTCAATGCTCAGAAAGAATGCTGTCACCCCAGGCCTCAGAGAGGGTGGAACACATTCCCAGGGGACTGGGGAGAGCCTGGCTGCCACTCCACTGTTCTGAAGGGGTTGAGCATGTGCCCCAGAGGTGGAAGAGAATCTGGATGCTGCCCTAATGTTTGAAGAGGGTGGGGCCGAGAAGGTGGTCTCCCTAATGTGTGGATATATTGGAGCACTCACCCCAGCATTTGGAGAGAAAAGGGCTGCCTCAAAGGCCCTTAGGAAGGGTTAGACTCCCACTCTCTCAAGCCCCAAGGGTGCAATGTCTTTCTGTAGATGACTCTCAGACTTTGAAATCTAATGGAGTATGTCCTGCGGGTTTTAGGAATTGTTTTGGTCCCTTAAACCCTGTTTTCCTTTCAGTTTCTCCTTATGGCAATGGGAATGTTTGCCCTATGACTGTCCCTCCTCTGTATATTGGAAGCAGACACTTGTTCTATGTTTCACAGGTACAGAGCCAGAGGGGAATTATGCCTTAGGACCAACCATGCCTGCAATTGATTTTGATGGGATTTTGTACTTAACTATTGTTACTGAAATGATTTAAGTTTCCATGATATTGTGATGGGATGAATGTATTTTGTATATGGAAAGATCATGTTTTTCTGGGTTCCAGAGGGTGGAATGTACTGGTTTGTATATGTTATGTCCCCCAGAGAAAGCCATGTCCTTTGATGAAATCTTGAGGGGGCAGACATATTAGTGGGGATTAAATTGGAACATTTGGATTAGGTTGTTTCCATGAAAATGTGCTCCACCCAACTGTGGGTGATAACTCTGGATAATTTCCATGGAGGTGTGGCCCCACCCATTCAGCATGGGCCTTTATGAGTTTACAGGAGCACTATATAAACTCAGACAGAAGGAGCAAGCTTGCTACAGCCAAGAGGGATACTTAAAGAAATGCACAGGAGCTGAGAGAGGAACTGCAATTTACAGAGACATTTTGGAGACAGGCTTTGAAAGCAGACTTTTGCTCCAGAGAAGCTAAGAGAGTACAAACACCCCAAGAACAATTGAGATGATATTTTGGAGAGAAGCTGAAGCCTAGAGAGGAGCGTCCTGGGAGAAAGCCATTTTTAAGCCAGAACTCTGGAACAGATGCCAACCACTTGCCTTCCCAGCTAACAGAGGTTTTCTGGACACCATTGGCCATCCTCCAGTGAAGGTACTCAATTGTTGATTTGTTACCTTGGACACTTTATGGCCTTAAGACTGTAACTGTGTAACCAAATAACCCCCCTTTTATAAAAGCCAATCCATTTCTGGTGTTTTGCATTCTGGCAGCATTAACAAAGTAGAACACCCACACTTATGGATGGTTTGGCAGAGGTGTATTTGTACCAAGGATAAGATCAGAGAACTCTAAAGAAATTGAACATCTGCCTAGGTAAGGCTTCTAGTGTTGGTACCCCAGACTAAAGCCCTGCATATTTTGATACACCAGCTATCTTTACTATTCAACTTGCTCTTTTATTCTAAAGTATACATAGAGAGACAAGTATCTCTAGACATTTGTAAAAGGTCTAGATGAACAACTGAACAAATGACCCCAAGGAAACTCAGAGATTTTCAAGAAAATATTACAAGCCTTTAAACGAAGGCTGGTAATGAAAGAAAGAAGGACCCAAGGAAAAAAGAATAATTATTGAAATTTTAAAATATGATTGTTGAAATGAAACATTCATTAGAAGGAATGAAAATGGTATCACCACTTCGAAAAACAATTTGGCTGTTTCATATAAAGTTAAACATATACCTATCCCCATGATCCATTCATTCCTCTCCTAGATAGAGAAAAGAAATCATATGTCCACACAAAGACTTGTACATGAGGATTCATAACAGCTTTATTTGTATTTGCCAAAAACTGGAAACAATCCAAGTGTTCATTAGCAGGTGACTGGATTAACTGTGGCATAACCATACAATCAAACAATTAAAAGGAATGAACTATTGAATGCACACCGTGGATGAATCGCAAAGTAATTATGCTGAATGAAAGAAGCCAGGGAAGAAAGGGAATGCATACTCTATGATTCCATTTATATAGAAATCTAAAAAATGCAGACTTCATAATCTATAGTGACAGAAAGCAGGTCATTGGGTTGCTTGGGACAAAAGGGTAGAGTGGGTTGGGGAGGGACAGGAGAGAGGGATTACAAAGAGGCACAAGAAAATTTTGGGGGTGATGGATATGTTCATTATCTTGATTGTGGTGATGGTATACATATGTCAAAGCTTATAAAATTTTAAGCTTTAAATATTTGCAGTTTATCATTTGTCAATTATAGCTCAATAAAGTGTTTAGAATATGAACCAAAAAAAAAAAAAAAAGAAGGGCTAGAAGAGAAAAAAAGCAAATGTGAAAAATATATGTAAAAAGATTAAGATCCATAGAAGATAAATCCTGTATGTCTAGTATTTGTCTGATCCACAGAGAAAGAAAAGAATATGGGGCACCGATAGTTAAACAATGAAAACATATTTCCCAGATCTAAATACAGTGCCTGGACTTGAGATTGAAAGAGCCCTCAAAAGGCTAAGCAGAATTAAACCCACATGTAGACACATCCCATGGAATTTCAGAACATTAAAGATAAAGAAGATTTTAAAGCTTCCAGAGATTTAAAAAGCAAACAAAAGCAAAAGCAAGACAAAGCAAACAAGTCAACTCCCCCCAAAATTAGATTAAAATTGTCATCAGAGGTCTCAAAAACAAAGCAGATGCTAGAATGAAACAGTGCCTACAGATTCCTGAGGGAAAAAGGATTATGAACCTAGAATTCTATATTGAGTTAAACTATCAATCAAGAGTGGAGACAAAATAAAGTCATTTTCAGTCATGCAGGAATGCAAAAAAGTCTACTCTTATGCACATTTAGACTAAAGGTTTCTTTTTTTTAACTTGAGGATATAGTCCAACAAAGTGAGAAAGGAACCCAAAAAAGAAACAGCTACAGATTCAAGAAACTGTGAAACTAGTCTAAGAGTACATTGAAAAGAAATCATTGGATGACAGTTAGATAGCAAACCTAGAAAGCAACAAATATAATTAGAAAAGAAAGGCTGAACAATATGTTCAAGAAGAAAATTATGCCCATTCAGTCACTGCTAAATGGCAAATCTGGAAGATTTCTTGTTATCATGAGAAAGGAATGTATTTTTTCTCTCAGTAGATAATAAAAAGGCACTGTAGGGGGAAAAATGCCGTATGGCTCACATGTGAAGCAAACTAAATTATGGCATGATTTGGAGCAATTGAAAGAGTTTAATACAGGAAAATCTATTACCTTTTCACTTGGAATATTCTCTTTTGAGCAGTGCTGATTTAACAATATTTTATTACATTTTCTAATTTAAAATTCTAATCATATAACTTGGATCACAGTAAAAATACTTATTTAATTATTATATTATAAATACCAATTATTTGTTCTAAGGTGTTAGAAAAAATACTTGAGACATACTGTACAGAAAAGAATGTAAATGCTATAAATTTTGACATCAAAGAAATTATATGGCCAACAGACTGACAAGTGGAGAAAAGGGATAAGCGATGGAAGGTTTAGAGATGGCTATTTCTCCCATCTTACTTATTGGAGTGATAAAAGTTACTTTAAAAAATTAATTTAAGAAGTAGAAGTTTTATTTTTATTTTGCTTTATACCATTCTATTACATGAATATGTTTTCCTTTTATTAAAAGCAGAAACACAAATTATGTGGCTCCCTACTTCCACTGCCCTCAGGATAAAATCCTACTCCTTTGTGTGGTTTGTAAAGCTCTTGACAATCTAGTTTCAAATGGCCTTTTCCAGCTTGTCCCCCAGAATTCCTGCATCTGATCTCCTCACTTTTCTCTGACTGTGCCCCACTCTTTCACATCATCATGTCTTTTTCACATTTCTGTTCATCATTCATGAACAAAATCAGCAAGAAATCACGAATAAAAAAAGGATGAATTTGACTACATAAAAATTTGAAACTCCTATATAGAAGAAAGACACTACAAACAAGTTTAAAGTAACAAATTGAGAAAAGAAGTATTTGCTGCATTTATGACAAAGGGGTGAAAAGCAGTAGAAGCAGTGGTTAAGAGCATGGTCTCCAGAGCCAAACTGCGGAGGTATATCTGGCTCCACCATTTAACAAGATTTGGGGGAAATTATTTCACTTTCATGTCCCTCAGTTTCTTCATTAGTAAAATGGGGGTAATAATAATACCAACGTCACAGGATGTTTTTGAGGAATAAATGTGCTAGAATATGTAAAGTATTTAAAACAGTACCTGGCATATATTAAGCATCATACAAATGCTAGATATTATTATATTGTTGAGGATTATAAAGGACTTTTATAATCAATAAGAAAACAATGTTAGCATCCAATGGAAAAAAAGGTTATAGATGTGAACAGCCAGTTCACAAAAAGGAGTACTAATGGGCAATAAATTTGTGGATTCTTCAAGTTTACTATTTATAAAAGTAATGGGAAAATAAAACAAATGGAATTTTTTTTAAGTATCCAACTGGCACAAATTTAAATGGTTCATAATGCTTAGTCTTGGCAGGGTATGGGTAAATCAGCATGTTCCCAAATGTTGGGGTGGAGAAGGGGGTGTGGCATGGATAAATTGCTATAGCCTTTCTGGAGACCAATCTGGCAATATTTATCAAAAATTAAAGATATGTAGGTATATTTTGACCCAGAAATTCTAATTTTATTAATTTCTCCAATGGAAATAATTAATTTGGCAAGACTGTAATTTTTTGTTTACAAGAATAAATAATTGATAAGAACCTGAATGTCCATTTAGAGGAGTCAGTTAAGTAAATTATGATTTATCCATACAATAGAATACTATGCATTTATTAAAACAGAATAAGATAGAGCCACATTTATTGACATACAAAATATTCATCATATATTAACATTTTTTTAATATAGCATTTTGAGGGCTTATTCTCTACTAGGCACTTTACTTACAATATCTCATTTAATTCTCTTCGCCACTTTTAAGGTATGTCTCATTATAAGACAAGTGCTACAGGTAAGGAAGCTGAAGTTTAGAGCCATTTGGTGACCCGCTAAGCTCACAACTCAAACCCAGGGCTACTGACCCCAAAGCCCATGTTCTTAACCTTAGTGTCATAATGTCTATTGGTTATAGGCCAATTTATACAGTATGAGCCCATTTGTTGTATATACGATATGTAATAATGCCTTTTAAGACACAAAAGTGTTGGGTGGATATAAACCAAACTGTTAACAGTTGTTTCTCTGGGAGCCAGAAGCATGAAATAGACTTTCACTTTATATTTTATCTTGCTGTAGTCTTTGAATTTTTCACAAATAACAAGAATAACATTTAAAATTTTAAATATATAATTATATTCTGAAAATAAAGGTTCAAGTGGCACCTCCCCTCCTCTGTGATGCCTCCCAAATCCCATCCATCAGAGGTAAAAACTCCCATGACATTTTGTCTTTACATATATTATAAAATTCAGAGAGTTGCTCCATAATTGAACGAATCTTAGACTGAGCTCTATATTAGCAACCCTGTTGCATTCATCTTCCTTTGAGGAGACTTAAATGGGAGTTCCTCAAATAGAACTGGCCTGAGGGAAGAGAGAGGCATCACACCTGCCTTGGCCTGTGCTCGCCTTCTCTTTGCTTTCCTGTATAAGATCTTACTGCTCTCTCTTAGGAGCCATTCCCTTCTGATTTTAGCCTCTTTTTATGCCTGAGGTTTAGTTATATAATCACAGCTGAAGTTATTTTCTCCATATTTTCTATGCGGGGCTTTTCTATTGATGCTGGACATTGGGAAGTCATTTAATGATCTGAACTATATCCCTGCAGATGGGAGAGCCTGGATCCATGATGGTTTTAAAGAAAAAGTTGGACAACAATACCAAGGATCCACAGACCACAGGAGACCCCTGAGGATAAACACCTCCAAATTGGAGGCAAAGGTTGGATTGGTATGCTTCTCCTCTTTTTCCTTACAATTGCTATCATGGAAAGGTCTAGGAAAAACCCTAGTCTTGAATTCTAAATGCCCTCACCCTTGTTATATACCACATGTTCTAGTTTGCTAATGCTGCAGAATGCAAAACACCAGAGATGGATTGGCTTTTATAAAAAAAGGGGTTTATTTGGCTGCACAGTTACAGTCTTAAGGCCATAAAGTGTCCAAGGTAACACATCAGTAATTGGGTACCTTCACTGGAGGATGGCCAATGGCATCCGGAAAACCTCTGTTATCTGGGAAGGCACATGTCTGGCATCTGTGCCAAAGTTCTGGTTTCAAAATGGCTTTCTCCCAGGACGTTCCTCTCTAGCAAGCTTGCTCTTCTTCAAAACGTCACTCACAGCTGCACTGAATTTCCTCTCCTTGAGCCAGCTCATTTATATGGCTCCACTGATCAAGGCCCACCCCGAATGGGTGGGGCCATGCCTCCATGGAAATATCCCATCAGTTATTGTCCACAGTTGGGTGGGGCACATCTCCATGCAAAATAACCTAATCCAAACGTTCCAACTTAATCCCCACTATTATGTCTGCCCCACAAGATTGCATCAAAGAATATGGCTTTTTCTGGGGGACATAATACATTCAAACCAGCACATTCCACCCCCTGGTCCCCAGAAAAACATATTCTTTCCAAATACAAAATATATTCATCCCACAATACCACAGAAACTTAAATCATTTCAGTAACAATAGTTAAGTACAAGATCCCATCAAAATCAAATATAGGCATGGTCAGTCCTAAGGCATACTTTTCCTTTAGCTTTGGATCTGTGGACTTAGAACAAGTTATATGCTTCCAATATACAAAGGAGGGACATTCATAGGATAAACATTCCCATTGCAGTAAGGAGAAAGAGTAAGGAAAACAGGGTTCACAGGACCAAAACAGTTCCTAAAACCTGCAGGACAAACTCCATTAGATTTCAAAGTCCGAGAGTCATTAACAGAACGAAGTCGCATCCTTGGGGCTTGAGAGAGCAGGAGTCTAACCCTTCCTAAGGGCCCTTCTGGCAGCCCTTTCCTCTCCAAACACTTGGGTGAGTGCTCCAACATATCCACACATTGGGGAGACCACCTTCTCAGCCCCACCCTTCTCAAACATCGGGGCAGCACCCGGATTCCCTTCCATCTCTGGGGCACATGCTCAATCCCTTCAGAACAGTGTGGTGAGAGCCAGGCTGTCCCCAATTCCCTGGGAATGTGCTCCACCCTCTTTGGGGCTTGAGGTGGCAGAACATTTCCTGAGCATTGAGGTGGAAGGCCCACCCTCGACCTCCAGGGCAAACTCACCCTTTCCATGTGTGTGGGCCACTCCGCTCTCCCAGCCCAAGGCCTCTTGACTCCAGACCTCAACCTCCATGGCTCTGTCTTTGAAGAAATTTTTCCTTCAATTTGTTCCTTGTCTTTCTCCTCCAGTCCCGACTGGCAGCAGCTCTGTCTGTAAAGATCTCGCAAAAATTCTGTTGGCTTCGCATGAAGCATGCAGGGGTCAAAGCCATCAGACAATAGGAGTTTCCACAAATTCTTCTTGGATAATTCCATCTCCAATCTTGGCTTGTACTGAAATGGTGGCTGAGTTCCATGTTTGGTTACATCCTCATGTTGGGCTGTAGCTTCTGGAATTCCACCCCCTGGAAGCTCGCAATTTTCCAAGCCATCAGCTTCTGGTTTCTTTGAACCCAAGAGTTCAGTTCTAAATTTTTCTCTGTCCTGTCACATTTTACTATAAGCTGCAAGGAGAAGCCAGGGTACATCCTCCACATGTAGTCTGGAGATCTCCTTAGCTAAGTATTTCAGGTTGTCGCTTTTAAATTCTTCCTTCCATCTGACACCAGGACTCAATTTTGCCAAATTCTCTGCCACTTTAAAACAAGGCTCACCTTTCTTCCAGTTTACAACAACACATTCATCATTTCTGCTCAAGTCCTCATCAGAAGTATCTTTCCACAGTCTCTTCAAAGTCTCTTCAAAGCAGTTTTGGCCTTTTCTATCAAGCTCCTCACAATTCTTCCAGAATCTTCCCCTTATCCATTTGAAAATTCATTCCAACATGTTTGGTATTTGCAAACTCAGCAGCAAAAGCACCCCACTCCTGGTACCAAAATCTGTTCTAGTTTGCTAATGCTGCGGAATGCAAAACACCAGAGATGGATTGGCTTTTATAAAAAGGGGGTTTATTTGGCTACACAGTTACATTCTTAAGGCCATAAAGTGTCCAAGGTAACACATCAGTAATCAGGTACCTTCACTGGAGGATGGCCAATGGCGTCCGGAAAACCTCTGTTATCTGGGAAGGCACATGTCTGGCATCTGTGCCAAAGTTCTGGTTTCAAAATGGCTTTCTCCCAGGACGTTCCTCTCTAGCAAGCTTGCTCTTCTTCAAAACGTCACTCACAGCTGCACTGAGTTTCCTCTCCTTGAGCCAGCTCATTTATATGGCTCCACTGATCAAGGCCCACCCTGAATGGGTGGGGCCATGCCTCCATGGAAATATCCCATCAGTTATTGTCCACAGTTGGGTGGGGCGCATCTCCATGCAAATAACCTAATCCAAACGTTCCAACTTAATCCCCACTATTATGTCTGCCCCACAAGATTGCATCAAAGAATATGGCTTTTTCTGGGGGACATAATACATTCAAACCAGCACACCACATAATGACATCGTTTGCCCAGTGTGTATTAAATAAATACATGCTTGTGTGATCCTTTGTGCAGAATATAAAAGTACTGTCCCTAAAACTTCATTTTGTAGTTTAAATGGCCAATACCTGAACTGATCTACCTGATCTATGTTCTCAGCTTACCCAAAGTAATAAACCAGAGAGGGTCCTGGACAAGAACTCTATCCACAATGACATGCTATTCACGCCACACTTGCACAAACCTGAGAGTGAGTGCCTCCTTCAATCTCGCACCCCGGGTGCCTTGCTTACCTCACCCTTAGTCCTGATCCTGGATCTCCACAATCTCTGCTTCCCTGGTTCCCCAGAAATGTGAGAGGACCCCAATAGTGAAAAATCCTTCCCCACTCCCAGCACCAAGTTTCCCCTACAGTAAAAAATTATTTAATGAATGAGAAGCCCTCATTATAGCACTCCAATAAATCAATGAGAACAGAATACGAAAAACCTAGGCCAGACGCACAATTGGGAAAGACTTGGGGTTCAGTTTGCATATATAGGGTGCCTACCAACATTATTAATGTCATTTTAGGCTGCAATTTTAGATGCTTGTTATTTATCACAAAGAAAGCAGTAATCTCACACTTCTCTGTCCTGGTAAGAAAATACCTGGAGTGAGTTCAGTGACAAGGTATTTCTAATTATATTCTATGAGAAGAGTTTAAAAAAATGATAATGTTTAGTCTGAAGAAGAAATGACTCGGGGGATCCGTGATAATTGTTTTCAAATATTTGAATGGCTGCCATATGAAAAGGAATCAGGCTTATTCTGTATGGTTTCCAGGGCTAGAGCCAAAACCAGTGGGTGGCAGCTGCACAGAAACAGATCTGGGCTTTTTATAAGCCTTGCTGCCTAGATTATTATTGTTATGAATAATCCCTCCTGGTTTAGTGTGTATAATAATTGGATCTTTACCACAATAAAGCAGATTGCAATCATACCCTACACACAAGCTCTGTTGGAACAGAATTATGTTAACATGCCTAGTCAACAAAAACATTAGATGATGGTGGATTTGGGAAACTGCCATCTTTTTCTGCTCCTCCTTACTTGGATTTTTTTTCCACCCTGTGTTGGTGGAGGCACTTGGGATAGTTAAAGATGATGGGTTTTGCCCAGATGGGCTTTCTTCTTGCCTCTTACTGCAGAGAGCATAATTGGCCAAGTGCCCAAGCTGCTGCATCGTGAAATCCATCTCCATGTTCACACTGAGGCCACACTCTCACAGGCTGCTCCGGCCAATGCCTGGGTTTGATTTTGACAGGGATACCAAGGATCTGCCAATCTGACTCTTTTGTCAGCCAATTTCAGCTCAAGGATGATGCAATAGCCTTGCTGAAACTTCTATACACTCCTCAGCAATCTAGGACATTCCTACCCAGCCTTTCTCTCTCTCTCTCTCTTTCTCTCTCTCTCTCTCTCTCTCTCTCTCTCTCTCTCTCTCTCTCTCTCTTTCTCTCTCTCTCCTTCACTCAGAGTCAGATTGCATTGTGGTCTAATGGTTTCTCAGCCTTTTCCAGCTCCCTCCCTATTTCCTTTCATACAGGCATTTCCTCTAATAAAATCCTTATACATTTAATTATATTTTGGCATCTGCTTCTTAAAGGACATGGGCTAAACACAACTGAAATCCCCAAATCACATACACACACACACACACACACACACACATACATGCCACAGGGGCAGCACAGGCTGGACCAATCACCTGGTATAACATCCCACTAGCCACAGTAATTGGTTCAAGGAATAGGCATGTGACACAAACTGGACCAATAAAAATGCTGTCCTGAGAAAGGCTAAATTTAAACTCAATTTAAACTGGAGTCAGAACTCAGTTTTTCTTTATGCTTATGGAACTGAGGGGTGTGAGCTCAAATCTGCCACTGACCAGGTCCCAGTCATGTGGAAAATATCCAGAGACTGTAGCTATCATCCAGATAGAAACAGAAAGAACACATTCTGATAGCATTGGTTAGTTCCCTGGTTCCACTTCCTGAGGTTCCTAGACCAGTTCTGTTTCCTGCAGCTCTTTCTTTGATGCTGTGAGTTACCTCAAGATACTTTAAGATTTACTCTTCCAGTAAATCCTCTGTTTTACTGAAGCTAATTGGAGTTTCAAACTCTGTCACTTGAAACCAAAAGAGCCTTAATACACCTAGTGGCAAAACAGATATAGGATTAAGTTTAGGATAAAAAGAAACATCTCATGGGAGATGACTGAGTCATAATAGGATATTTAAATAAGCTGTACACTAGGTTATTGAAGTTAAGAGGGTATCATTAGTGAGACATTTCAGGCATGAGATATGGGTAGAACACAGACTTCATACTTAAAAGTAGAATGTAAAATTAGTTTTCCAAGTAGTATATTAAGCTTTTGAAGCAAATGTTTCCTCTGTTTTTATTTTGTGTTATTGTGTATAACCTACAGAAAATTGTTTCCTAACATATATATCCTTCATGAATGTGGTTTGGTAATTTGTTCAAATTAACTATATTTTTATGTGTTATAACAAAGACAAAAATAAAAATAATGGTTAAATAACACAAACAATATCATAATGTAAATGTTATCTAATGACATTCTTCTGTTATAATCACTTTAAATAATAAAGTGGTATATTCAAAAGAATTTGAATGGTGAACAAGAAGAAAACATCCTACTGATGTACATTATAATTGTTAAAAAAAAAAAACTGGGAAAAGAAGGAAATTGAATATTAACTCATTCTGAAAGCTAAGTTAAAAAATGGATTAATTTTTATTAGATTTTGCTCCATGAATCCCATTCCCGAGTCACCTGATAGTATATCTTACACTTGGCTTAGGTTTTTTAAAAACCCAATGGCATTGCTATAACAATGATCCATTTGAGGATACAGAAAATTTTTTTTAAAAGACTACTTTTTGAGAGATAAGAGACTTCTTTCCCAGAAAAGTGATTAGGCCAGCAGGTTATGAGGCGGCTATGATAATTATGACATTGTGCCACACTCTCATTGATCTGAATTCTCAATTTATATCTTTCACTAAAAACTTTTGGCAGCAACTTCATAACCCTTGCCAGGAAGAGTTTACTCTGGTGGCCATCCAAGCTAGTGAGTTAAGCAAAATATTCTCCACACCAGGATATTAAATACTCAACTCCTTCTTTTAAAGACCTGCTTTAATACATTCATATTTTTCTTGGCTCCTGAAATAAAGTTAAGGTTTTTTAATACAGCATAAAAAAGGCCTTCTATACAAGTGTTTCTCAAAGTGTGGTGCTTAATACTGCATCACTACTACCTGGGATTGTTAAAACCATAAATTCTCAGGCCCATCTCAGATCAAATGAATCAGAATCTCTGGGGGCAAGGCTTGAGGGGCCACATTTTTTAAAAGCACCCAATCTGAGAGCTTTGGATACACACCAAGGCTTGGGGATGAGTTCATAAAGCCTCATCTTAAATGCAGAGTGCTTTTCCCTTTATAGATGATTTTAAGTTCTAGAATCTAACCATACTGAAGATTTTCAAGTATAAAAAGTATTAAATTCTCAGGAAGAAACATTAGAGAAACAAATCATTTAAGGTAGCTTCTTATTCCATGACATATCTCCCCTTCTCTGAGAACCGTTCTCCCTGCAGTCATGTGTGAGACCCTGGGCGTCATCTTTGGTAGGATACCCTGATCCTTGGGCATTATTGATGGAGACAGGATAGATACCTAACCCAGGCGGGCCAATCAATCCCAGTCAACCTCTTTCTCTTATTTGTTCTGAGAAAGTAAAAGAGCATGACTGTTGGGAACTATCACCTTCACGTCGAAACTTTAGAATGAGGTTCACAAACCTTTGACAACAAGATCCCCAGAGTTACCCTATTCCTACCCTTAACCGAATGAACCCTGAATTAAGAGAAGATATTTCAACAGTGAAGCAAGAACAGGATAAAAAAGAACATTTGGAGTACTAAAAAAATATTAAAAATAAGATAAATTAAAAATTCAATGCAAGAGTTGTAAGATAAACTTGAAGACATTTCCCAGGAAGTTGATAATAAGGCAAAGATATAGAAAATAGGAAAAAGAAGATAAGGAGGCACAGAAGTTCCAGTATAAAAATAGAATGAGTTTCAGAAATATAGGAGAAGAAATTATCAAAAAGAAAAACTTAAGTAAATTTTCTATATCTGAAAGACATGATTTTTACAGATTGAAAGTGCCTAGTATAATTGATAAAAATAGACCTATGCCAAGACACATCACATGAATTTTTAGAATACTAGGGATAATAAGATGATCAGAAATCAGATGTATCACACAGATATGTATAGAACAAACTGGTACATCATTGTTCTGCAGTAAAATGAATCAAATTGGTTATAGACTTTTCCGATAGCAATACTATAAGCTAGAAAGAGATGAAGCAATACCTTCAAAATTCTGCAGAAACATATCTCCAATCTAAACTTCTATAACCAAACAAATTATAAATAAAGTGGAAGAGTAGATAAAGACATCTTCAGGCATGGAAGATCTCAAAAAATCTTAACTCCTGTGTACCCTCTCTCAAATAGCTATTTGAAAAAGTTCTCCAACATAGTGAGGGAAGGAACCACAAAAGACGAAGGCATAGATTATAGGAAGTGGGAGGTCTAACATGCGAAAGGAACTCTTGAAATCCCAGGAAAATGATAAAGGATGATCCAGAGGGGTTATTTGGGCACCAAGCATGGAAGGCAAGTCAGAAGCTTCCATGAGGGTGACTTCTTCAGAAAGATGAAGTTGACTTGATGGGCCTGAACATCTTGAGAAGATATTTAGACACTTAGGGTTGAATTAGTTATGGGCATGTAGAAAACTAAGGAGATTAAAAAAAAAAATGATGATTTAATTCAATTTGCAGGAAATGAAATGTAATCACTATTTACCACGCGACTTGGCTCTGAATGGTAATCACTTAGTCATAACAATGTAAACATTAGCAGTTGACTGAATCAAAATATAATTTAACGATTTTGTAAGGATAAGAACTGTGGAAAGTGCGCATGTGTGTGGTAGGAGTAAGGGGTTGGAAATAGAGCTAAATCCTCACCTTCTGTAGTTGAATAGATAATGCCTAAAACTGAAAAATCAAGTGGTAGCAACACAACCCTGTTATTTAGAGACATGGAAATAAATACCAAAACAATTAGCTAAATAAGGGTAAATGGTTGCTTCTTAGGAGGAAAAAAATGGTGGGCGAGGACCAGGAGGATGCTGTCTTTTGTAACAAATATTATAGAACTATTTTACTCTTTAAACTATGTGCACATATAACTTTAATTCCTTTTGAAAGAAGAGTCAAAAGAAATAATAAAGGGGATTTATTGGCTCTTGTCATAAAAATGCACAGGATGGGAAGGTTTCACAATGAATGTATCAGTTTGAGCCCTCTGGGAAGAAGATGTCAAGGCAGAGGTAGAAATACAAGGCATTTATTGGGAATAACACCTGAGAAAGGGAAAGGGGTAAGGGAAGAGGCAGGCACAGAAAGGCTACAGAGCACAATGCAGTGAAAGGAGAAGGGGAAGGAAGGAGAATTGGGTACAAAGAGCCTCCATCTATGGTGCCACTATGAGAATTTTTTCTTAGTCCAACAGTGAGCTCCAGAGCAAAGATTACTTTTTAGAGGAATTCTCTTTTGAGTAGAAATGACCAGACCCTAATCCCACTGACCATGCTCAGACTTTGACTGGAGCTACCTGGGGAGAGTGCTTCCTTGCCTTGAGCACTGTAGCATGTCCTTCATTTTCTCTATGGTTCTCTTATCGGCCTCTCTCCCTGAGAAAAAATTAAAAGATGGAGACTAATATGATGAACTACAGCACTCATCATTGCCATTGATTGTAGGGCTGCAACTGGTACCCATCATTTTCTCTTCCACTATCCATTCAAAATTTCACTCCCACTGAGCTATCACTTCTGGAAGTCTTGGTAGCTGATGTGTTAGGGAGGACCAAACCCTCACATATCAAGCCAGAGTTGCCGTGCTTCCAGTACCAATTGGTCAAGAGAGTGTCAAGAAGCACCTAAGAGGACCCCCTGCAGTCTATACATATTCCTCTCTGTTCTTCTTGTATAGCAGCAGCCTTACATCCTGATAATCAGAGTCAATTACCCCTGACAAGACACTGGCTCCTCTTCTTTTCCACTCGTCCCTGGACACAGGAGTTGAAAATGCCCAGACAGCAGCTTTAGCTTGTACTTTATGGGACTCTGGCAAGAATTCTCCCTCTTTTGAGACCAGGGCTTGTAATCTTGCTGTGGTGGTTTGGAGCTGTTATATACCCCAGAAAAGGCCATGTTTGTTTAATCCATTCCTGTGGGGGCAGACCTATAGTGGGTGGGAACTTTTGGTTAGATTATTTCAATTTGAGATGTGACCCACCCCATTCAAGGTGGGTCTTAATCCTTTTACTGGAGTCCTTTATGAGAGGATAAAGGACAGGAAAAGGCCAAGAGAGCTGAGAGAGAAAAGTCCCAGAGAAGCTAAGAAAGGACCCACAGAAGCTCGGAGTGGATGCCACTGTGAAACAGAAGTTGAAAGCAACGAAAGCCAGGAGCGAAGGTCCAGCAGATGCTGGCCATGTGCCTTGCTGTCTGACAGGAGAACCTCAGATGCCAGCAGCCTGCCTTCAGAAAAGGTATCATCCTGTTGATGCCTTAACTGGGACATTTTCATGGCCTTAGGGCTGTGAATTTGTAAGCTAATAAATCCCCATTGTAAAAACCAACCCATTTCTGGTATATTGTATCCCAGCAGCTTTAGCAAACCAAAACAGCTTCAGAGCCCAAAATTATGGAGGCAAGAAGCACAAGGTGCCCCAGTGGGTCACTGAAAATGATGGTAAATGGGGCCACTCCTGCTTCTGCCCCTTGGTTCCCAAGTGTTTTAATTTCCTAGGCTGCTTAAACAAATACCATGAAATAATTCAGCTTAGACAATTCACTCAGGTTTTGAGGCTGGGAAAATGTCCAAAACAAGGCATCATCAAAGTTATGCTTTCTCTCTGAAGACAGTGGCATTCTGGGGCTGGCTGCCTGTGATACTTTGTTCCTCTGTCACATGGCAAGGCAGATGGTGGCATCTCCTGGTCTCTTCCTTCTCTTTCAGATTCTGCTTTAGCTTCTTGTTTCCTGTGGCTTTCTTTCTTTCATGTGTGAATTCATTCTGCTTTTCCGTAAAGGACTCCAATAATAGGATTAAGACCCATCCTGATGGGTCTGGGCACACCCACCTTAACTGAAGTAATCTCATCAAAATGCCCTACTTACAATGGGCTCCCAACCATAGGAATGGATTAACTATAAGAACATGTTTTCTGGGGTACATACAGCTCCAAACCACCACACAAAGCCAGATATAGAAGCCTGATTCATTGCTTTCCAAGCCGGATATAGAAACTTAATTTATCCTGTAGGATGCCATCCCATTTTTGGAGAGTGCATTTCTAAGGTGACACTTCAATTGTGTCTTCAGCAGGTCATTGTACTGCTCTGTAAGTGCAGCTGCTTCTGATTGGTGTTATGAGATACAACCAGTAGATCCCATGGACATAGGTCCCTCCTTCAACTCCTCACTGGGAAGGGGTTCTCTGGTCAGATGTTATATTATGAGGGATGCCATGCCTGGGAATTGGGCACTCCGTAAGCTCCCTGATAGTGATGCTGGCTGAGGCTCTGCAGATTGGAAAGGCAAACCCACACCCAGGATGAGTTTCTTTTTCCTGTGAGAATGACTCAATGGTCCTTCCAGGATCTAAGAACCCAATGTAGTAAATTTCAAAGCAAAGGGGCAATTGGTCTCTTCAGGAATAGTACTGTATTGGAAGCTCAGCATTGGTCTCTGTTGTTGGCAAGTTGGACATTTAGAGGTAGCAGTAGTTAGCTATGACTTTGTAAGTGGGAGTCCATTCTATTGACTTCATGTATAAATGGCATCTCTGTCACCATGATCACTCTGTCTCTGTGCCCTTTAGCCAGCACTGGGGTACTTAATGATAAAGGCTGCCTAATATGAACTGGCCAAGTCATTTTGTCTACTTGATTGTACAGTGCCTCTTCCATGTTGGATAACTTTCTGATGGGTATTAACATGGGATGTAAAAAGTTTCAGTTGGTGCCTTCTCACACATGTCCATCCCCATGTCTTAACCAAAGACCTCCTTATCTCTGAACTTCCAATTCTTTTACTTCTAAGCCATTCACCAGTGCCCAAGAATCTGTATGTAGTCTCACCTTGTACCACTCTTAGAAGCTCCACCTATTGGGAAAATTTTCCCCTCATTAATGTCTTTCAAGGCCACCCTGAATGTGGCTGTAATACAGCCACTGCCCATTTTTGTTCCGTATCCACACTTGGTAATGGTCCATCTGTAAACCAAGCTCAAACTTTTTCCTTTTCCTTCAGCAGTCATATGGTGGGGGGGGGGGGGCTTCTGCCCCCCAGGAGTCCTCAAAATGTCTAGGAATTCCTCTTTTTCCAGTGAGTAAATGGCTTTAGGTCCCTTTAGGGAAGGACTGAGAGAATCTTTCTGTATATTTTTCCTGGGGTCCCATTCACCTTTTCAATCAACAGAATTGTGGTCTGAAAATTGGCTTAGATCCAATTGTCTCAGGAATTGAGCAAGAGATCATAAATTTTTATTGAGACAACTGTCCTCAGCCTTCTGATCACTCTTGTTGGCATGCCCCAGGAATGTTGTATTCACTTAATCATATTACAATTCCCTGTCAATTAAGTTCCCTTGGCTTTCCCTCCATATATACCAGTCTTTATGATGATTGTTTCGCCCAGCTCCTGGTGTTGAATGACACCAATTGTTTCAGAAGCCCATCATCCCCATTGCTATTGATGAGCCAGGCTCTGTGACTGCCTCTCCTATCATCAGCCCTGGCCAGCAGGGACAAGCCAACAGTGGTCTTCTTAGTGATACTGGTGCCCCTCTCATTAACACATTCTTAATGATTTCGTAAATGGTGTGACTTTCAGGTCCTTCCATGGAACATAATTCTCTGGTGGGTCTTCTGGCCTCACATAATGTATCTATTCCACCATGCCTATTTCTGTGAGCCTTTTAATCCCTTCTTTCACCATCTGCCATGGCCACCCAGGCATTTCAACCTCACTCAGTTTAAACCATCATTTTCTTCAGGCTTCTACGAGGCTCCCCTCTACCATCAAGAAGGGCCCCCAATTCAATGAACTCTTGCTTATCCAGTCTTATTTTCTGGCTCCTTTGATCAAGCACCCTGGCATGTGCCAATACATACTCCCCTTCCTCCTGCTAATATTATGTAGCTAATTCTTGAAGCTTCTTTGGGGTATAATTTCTTTCTTCCCTTTTCAGGCTCAGTCATGTCCATATCTGGGCATGCTGTGATTTAAGCCTACCTAACAAACTAGCAGCCAGGGGAGGATGTGGGGGTAGCTCTTAGGTGGACACTTTTTGCTTCATGGGTGAGAGGACTCTGCATTATCTTTCTACATGGGGGAAATGTTAGCTCCTAGATGCTGGGGTGGACCAATTTAGCCGGCCAGGCTGCTTCTCAGTTTCCTTTAAGAGTTCTTTTTCTGATAATTTTCTGTAAAATATAGATGTTTCTAAAAGTCCTGTCCATGAATGCACTTAATTATAACCTGTATATTTTGTAAAAGAAAATTTTAAAACACCATAAGGATTAGAGGGGCAGAAATATTTGCAGGCTAAATAATTGTCATTGCAAAATATATCATGAAAATATGTTCCCTGTTGATAAATATTTTTCTAATTACCTGAATGCTCTACCTGCCATTATCAAACACCACAATTGACAAATTAAGATACCCTTCTTGGAAAGGCATCTTTATTCTTTTTTCCTCAGCAATGTATATTCTGACTCAAAGAAAAACAAAGAGAGTGCATTAGTGCCAAGTATTCACTCTCCTCATTCTGCTAACTTTCACAGCTCTCCAGAAAAGATGCACATAAATAGAAGACCTACAAATAAGATGTTTGGCCATAGAAATCATGAACTGTAAACTACCCTACTGCAAAGTCACAGGGGATTTTGACAATCTGTATTCCAAATGTGTGCAGCTGTATTCTAAGACAAGGATAAGATATCAGAAAAGTTTCACGTCATACTCATTGGTCCCACTTTCTGGTCCTTAAATTCCACTTTTCTTGTCAGTGCAATAGCCCTGCTGGTGACAATCACAATAACTGTAGGTCATGCTCTTCCACTGGTACAATCCTTAGGCCTTGGGGGCCTGTGCTCTAAATTACTTCAGAGGTTAGTATGATAACCATTTATTACACCCTGCATTGAGCACCTGGCGTATTTCATTTACTCCTCCCAATACCACATAGATATTATCATCACCATTGTTCCATTGAGGAAATGGAGGCACAGAAAAGTAAAGTAACTTACTTGGCCAAAGTCAATCAGCTAGCAAGGAGCAATCTAACTGACTAAGGAAGCATGTACACTTAATTTCTGCATGATATTGCTGCATTTTATGAATGCTGCCCAGAAGACCTGGTGTAATCCTTTCTTCCATGGATTATTTCTTGCTAGAAATTAACCTTCCTTGGGCCAACTATGAATCAGTTCTGGTATCTTCCTCTACTGCCTCTTAAGCATGCACAAGTAAAGAATAAAGAGATAGAAAAAGAACAGTGATAAAGAATTAAAGCTCAGAAGTTTCATCTGATAAATAGATGTCCCTTTTACTCAAAGTCAGAGCAAAATTTAATTCCTCCACTGGATTACCCTGAGCTTTAGATTAGTGTTCCTGCATAAATACTCAAATTTCTTGAGCTTTATTTCACACAAGACAGAACGCTACACTTCAGATCAATCTACTTTGCACTTAGAAATCTTAGGTTTCCTTGTCTTTTGAATTTCTCTTATTCATACAGTTAAACTGTGAAAGGGCCACACAGGCTGCTGGGCCTTATCACATATTCTCCACTATAAGAGGTCCTTTGTTCACACTTTAACTTTTACAAATGACTTATACAATTGATGTGTACATTTAGGGTGGTATTTCTTTTGATTTCCAAAAAAAATCTTAGTAAATGATGTACCTCTTACAAGGGATAACTTGTTAGAATTGAGAAAATTTTAGTAACTTTGATTAGCCTTGCTAAACAAAAAGTATTGTTCTCCTCTATGCCTTTGCTGTTTCCCTAGTAAACCCATTCTTCTCTTCTCTGCTTGCTGATATCCTCCTATGCAACACAACTGAAATTCCACTTTCTCCTTGAAGTATTTTCCAACTAGAAAAATCTCCATTGTCTATGGGCCGCTTATTCTTTTTTTTTATACCTGTATTATAGTACCTATATTTTACTTGGTATTATAATTTTTTGTGTGTCAAACTTAACTACTCTCCTAGATTGCAAACTTCTTGGGGGCTTTATTTTATTTCCATCTTTGGTAGTGCATGGAATTTGATTTTTTATGAATTAGGCCTCAAAAGACTGAATTGAAATGACTTTATAGTAGATATGCTCCACCATGCAGTTCCTTACTTTTAGTATATATGGGTAGCCAAGGATTACCAGATATTTGAGTAACAAATACCTCCAAAATAAAAAAGAGACCTAAAAGAATAAACAGAGAAAAATGAACACTGATGAAATACAACCAGAATGCAGAAGTGTTTTTCTTTAATCTCTAAGATTAATGTCCTTAGAGAGGAAAGAGAAATAGTTTATACATTAAAAAACAAAAACAAAAACAATTGAATCCTATTTAAAAGGTAGAATCAAGGAACAAGACTGGGCTCTTGGAAGTTAAAATCTGATAGCTGAAATAAAAAATTAAGAGGGTTGGGAGATAAACAGAAAAAGAGATGAATAAAAGGAAAGAAAATTAGAAAATCAATCCATGAGATCTAATGTATCTCGTATGGGGTCAGAAAGAAGGGACAGAAAAAATGGAGAGAAGGAAATTATCAAAAAAAGAATAGCAAGGGCATTCCCCAGAGTTGAAGGATGCTATTTTTTTTTTTTTTTTTATTGAAAAGGAGCACTGCATGCCCAGGAGAAAGAAAAAATAGAAAAGAAAAGAGAACATTGACATTCAATTTCACCAGGGCTAAAAGAAGATCCTAAATATTTCTAGAGAGAAAAACAAAACAAAACAAAACAGTTCACATACAAGGGATCAGGAATCAATGCTGTAGCTACTGATTGTTGATTACAAACCATTCTACAACCTAGTGGCTTAAAATAACAGTAATTTATTTAGCTCATGTATCTGCTGGAGGATTCACTTCCGAGGCAGCGTGCCTACATGGCTGACGAGTTGGTGCTGGCAGCTTAGCTGGATTTCGGGGCTGGAGTCCTGGGTTCCTCTCATGGAGGCCTCTTAATGGGCAGCTTGGGCTTCCTCAGAGCACGGTTAAGCAAGTATCCTCAGAGACTGGAAGTGGAAGCTGCCGGTTTCCACTGACACAAATGTCACTCTGCCGCATTCTATTGGACGAGAAGTCTAAGAGCCCAGATCCAACGGGAGGAAACATGTATTCTACCTCCCATTGAGAGGGGTGTCAAAGGATTTTGGCACCATGTTTTAAAACTGCCAAAGGGTCCTATATCCATACCTGTGAACAGGGGAATGCCACTCACCATCACAAGAGAGATGGCATGATCCTGATTGATTTAGACTGACCAGGACTCACCCCTGGAGCTGGAAGTGGTGTCAGTTTTCACCCAGTCTTATGGTGAAGAGGTGTATATCCAAACAAATAATTGGTAATGGTAGGAAAAGGGAAAAGGGGACTAGTTGCTAGGTAACAAGCAAATGCCAGCATGCTGATTTCCCTTTAATTCAACTTTTCTACTTCATTGTGTATATAATTCTGCAAAGACTCCTCAAATCCACCATAGACTGGTAGATTACACACACACCAGACTGCTATAAATACACACACACATACATACAAATGTATGTACATACAAATATACACACACATAAATATTATCGGAGGAACTTAAGGTCAAGGAGTTAATTACAGTTTTCTTATATGTACTTAGATTGCTATATAGCATATTAACAAGTGTGTATTAAATCTGATGTTTCAGTGAACCGTAAGTTAACCCATGAACTTTAATTAATAGTATAATTATAAAAATTGACTATCATTGATCTTAACAAATGTTCCACACAAATGCAAAGTGCTGGTGGAAGGGTGGTATGTGGGAATCCTGTATTTTATGCATGATTGTTCTATAAACCCACAACTTCTCTAATAAAGAAAAAAAATTCTAATGTTTGTATATAAATTTAGTTTGCATTTGATTAAAATATTAAACTCTGCTAACATGTTCAGCCTTCTTAGTTTATTACTCTTACAGAACAGCTGCCTTTCCACAGCTTTTCAGCTGTTAGGGAAAACATTGGAAGGCAGAAAAAATACTCCACTGATCACAGGTCCTCTGCCTAGGCTTTTTGTCATTCCTTTCTTCCTTCCCCTTGTTCAATGTGTTTTCCTTTCTTTTTGGGCACAGATTAATGAATTAATGATGGCAAGAAAATGAGAGGCTATTGTAAAGAGAAAACATGAAGGAGTGGAAAAGAGAAAAATCAAGAAACTATTTCCTGGAGGATACTGAGAATCAAATTTAAAATGGAAAACTGTCAGGGAGTATAAACCATTGTTTAAATAAAAGCATATATAAAATATAGCCAAACAAAATGCAGATTTTATACAACTATACAGGCCAGGCTGTTTCATAGCAGTATTTTAAGGCCTCAAGAAAGATGTAGTAATATTATAACAGATTAAAACATGAGAGCTCATCACTGTATCTAGTATCTTTAGAGTCCATATTTCCACCAACATTCTATTCAAAGTTGTCTATGCCTTTTCTGTCATGCTTCTCACAATTGTTCCAGAATCTTCTCCTAAACCATTTAAAAACTGTGTCAACATGTTTGGTATTTGCAACATGTTTGGTAATTGAGACGTCTTCCCAATTGGTCACTGGTTTTAAGAGATATTTTAAATATTCATCATTCTGAATTTGGCCAGCTAACCAAAGTTTAATATCTGGATATGTAGTTACTATAAACTTCTATCTCCCAGAAACAAAATGTAGAAAGTTCATAATGATATTAAAAAATAAACCAAAGATAGTCGATTCTCTCTAATGAAAAATGTCTCAAGGACATTCATTGCTTGAGGTATAAACCATGCCATACTATTATTTGAAGAATATTTTATCCTCTTTGAATAAATTTCCTTTCATTAAAACCAACTGAATATTGTTTCAAAACTGCAGGATATAATTTTAATGGCATTTGTGAACACATTTATTTGCAGAGTAAGAAAATTAGTCCATGAATAATAAGCCTTTGAAAAACTCAAATATCAACTTTTTAGAATACGTAATGTTGTGGGAGATGGCTATTTTGTTCATTAGCATTTTAGGATTTTAATAATTTAAAAGGATTCCTTCTCACCAAAAATTAATGATTTTCTATAAACTATGAATCAAAGATAGATTCTAATTTCATACATTATTTCCCCTTTTATTTATAGAGTACAGGCAGTGAAAAAGAAAAATAAGATATGCAGCTTTATAGCACCAATGTGGCATATGCAAATTCCAGACTGACCTCAAGGTAGTAAGGCAATTTGACTTGTTAAACCTGAAAAGTAGGTGAAAACGCAGAACAAAAATATCCTGAGAGTGCTACTGCCCACACCCTCCCTGAATTAGGCTATTTTGTAGGAATTATAATCCCATGACCTGTTTTTATTTTGCTTTGTGTTTATGGAAATAGAGATTATGAACTATCCCTGTAGCTGAAGTGTTTTCTTCACCAATCTAAGCTCAATTGTATGCCTATCTGAATCTCTGCAGACAGACCCAAGAGCCATGCATCACCAGTTATGGTTGGCGTAACTAAGGAGAGCTGGAAAATGACTGAGGATGGAGAGCTGCCTACAGAAGGTTTATTGGGAGTACTCAAAGGTGGCAGGTTGCGGTGAATCTGGTATATGTAGGTACACTGCTGGTGGTGTGGTAAATCAATACAGCCCTTTTGAAACCCAATATTGGGTAGTTTTCAAAAGTTTTTAAATGCTTATTGCTCATGACTCAGTAATTGAAAAATTGAAATTCATAGGAAGAAGTTAAGAATGTACAAACTACCTTTATGACTTTAGGTGATAATCTTAGGGGCAGCTAGTAGTTATCCCATGAAGTGTCCTTTGGCAACAAATTTGGTTTGATCCAGAATGCCATGTTTACTGTGCTTTGGTTCTTATTTTTTGCCCTGAGTCCAGCAAATGAACCAATAGACATTTTGTTAAATAAGGAGTTACAGAGACCATCTCTAACAGAAGGCACCCTTTCTCCAGCTCCCTGTCTTTGTGGTTAATCATAGTTTTATAATTTGCAAATCATGTGGGTTCACTGAGTTAAACTATGTGCTCTTCCAGAAATATCACTGATGGATCCACTTTAATAAAAAAAAAAATCCTTTAATGACTCAGACTCCAGCCCTCATAACTCTCTAGCTTTAGGCCTGTTTCGGGCTCTTTCCTCCTTTTTTTTGTCCTGCTGTGCTTCCTTTTGCTTCCCTTTCACAGCCTTATCAACATTTTTTTTTTTTTCCAGCTCACAAGACTGTCAGCTGTTGCCCAGTGTGGAAACCTCTAGTTCAATGTAAAACTCTACCCTGATACATTGTAATCATTCTCTTCAGTTGCTTGCAAAACTTGGTTGACACCTACAGATAAGAAGGTCAAAGGAGTAGAAACACATGCAGCAATCATTCAGTACGGCCAAAGGAATGACACTAAAAATTGTTCTGTAATGAAGTTTTAAAATATTACTCAAATTATATTGATGATACAGTTACGGTTGAAATCTAGAACACACTTCCCTGTCTACCCTTGCCTCAGATTCACATACTCCATGTTCTGTCAATTTCTCCACGAAGCCTTCCCTGTACTCTTTGGTCCTCTTTGGCACTGTCTTCTGTGCTCAGGGAGTGTATATATGTATGCATGTATAATATTGCACATACCTTTATTATACCATTTCTTATTTTGAAGTAATGATGTTTATGTAGTTTGTTTCCCTCTGTACTGTAAGCATCTCAAGATGGCACACATTTGGTACTTAATAAGTGTTTGCTAAATGAATTTACCTCTTTGTGCCACTCTCTCAGTCAGTCTCTTGTTATCTGTGCTAATGGAGGAGAGAGAAGGCTTAGGAAATGATATAAAATAACTGACAATTCTGAAATCTAAGCTCCCTGATACTAGAGGCTCTGTATGTTTGGGAATATAATCATACACAGGTAAGCAGCTAGGAAGGTTTTAGAAGAAATGGTCAGCTGACAGAGTTTCTCTACAGAGTAGATTAGCTAGTCATGGAAAACTGAGTAAGACTGATTGGGGAATTTTCTTTGCCAGAATGTCTTTGCACCAGATTCCCTATGGTCAAATGTCTTTTCCTGTCAGAGCTGCAGGCCATCAGTTTCACTTCACTAAAACTGCAGGCAATTAGTTATACCCTGTACACTTTGGCACTGATTTAGCCCTAGGATGCACAGGAAATAAGATTGAAAAGGCCAGCAGGCCTTGCCCTTGCGGAAGGTCTTGAATGCCATACCCAAGAGTTTGAGTTTTGAAGAGCAGTGAAGGTTTTAAAGTATGAGAGCCATAGGCATAGATACAGCCTAGAGGTGATCTTTGGATGGCAACACAAGGGTGGAGGGGAGGCAGGGGGAGAGCAGTTAGGAAGGGTTTAAGAGAACAGGTGAAGAAGAAAATCTTTGGATGGAAGTGGGGCTCATCTTCCTTTAAGAAACAAAGGGAAAGTGAAGAATTGTTGATAAAGTTCAGAAAAACTAAGTGAGGCCAGAAAGGCTGGGAGAGTTCATTTCAGATAGCCTCCAACTTCACAAATAAGAGGTGAAAGCAATTTAGAGGCATCTGCCTTGGAGAAAAAGTGCAAGAAGGCAAAGGGCAAGTCCCTGGGATGGGAGGCAATTGTTGCAGCAATTCTGTTATGCCCCATGAATGTGCCTCTTTGTTTCTCTTCATCTATTTTCTTTCCCCTTGTAATCACTTAGCAGAGATGTACTGTGATACATATTCAACATTTATTCGTTCAGTTATTACTAGTATGTGCTATACACTGATAAAGGTGCTCGCATTAGATCAGTGACCAAACCATAGTTAGCAAATCCTGCTCTCAAGGGGCTTACATTCTGGTTGGGGAGACAAACAATAAAGAAGTAAAAATTAATAATAATTGCAGATATTGATAAGTGCTGTAAAGAAAGTAAGCCACTGCGTGTGAAAACCTGAGGTAGGGGCCTTGAACAGAGGGAATGTATGCTGTCGCTCTGAGGTGGGGACGACCCAGGAGTGACTGTGGAGCAGCAGGAGGGCCTGCGTGGTTAGAATGCAGCCAGCAGCAGGGAGAGGGTAGAAGATGAGTCTAGGAAAGTGGGAAACAGAAACAGGTGGCAGCCAGAATCCAGACTCAGGCATTAGAAGCCTGCATTCTCCTCTGGGCTTTGCCATTGACTTCCAGAGTCACCCTGAGTCTCAGTTTACTTGTTGCAAGATGAGAGGCTTGGACCAGATGACAGGGACTCTTGCCTGCACTTGGAGATCACTTAATATCATTTATTTAAAAGGTGCATCTTTAAGGTTCTTTCCTTTGACATTCTATTCCTTGTGTGGCTCAGCCCTACTGGGGCTCTGCTCACATTCTTTGCTGACAAACTGGCTCCAGCTTCCCTTTCTAATAGCATTTCCCTCTACCCTTTAGGACTAACTCTTTAGCTGGCCTGTTCTCCCTGTTCCCAGAACACAACTGTCTCTCTCCCCACCACCCAGGTCTACTTAATGCACAATAACCTCAGTCAAAGGAAAAATACTTGAACCAGACAGTGTGAAACAGGCAAGGATGTCTTTAGCCATAGCTACCATGGTAGGGGAGAGAGTAGAACTCATCTCCAAGTAAGGCAGGGGGTGGTTGAGTTTTATCTGAGGGTAAGGGCAGTGGGGACATGCCAGCAGGCACTGGCGGAAGAGGTGGGAGAAGGGATTTGGGGACAAGGATAACTTGGAAGAGCTAGTATCTGGAGTTGTCTTGTTTTCTTTCTTTCTTTTTTTTTTTTCTTTCTGCAATCTGAGTTGTTTTCCTCTGCAGTCCCACAGATACAAGATTAGTTTCAACATAGCCAGGGCAGGAGAAGGAGCAGAGCTTGAGGAGCAAGGCCAGCAGCTTGGTCGATAGAAAAGAAATCTCTTGTCTTTTTTCCTATCTGTTCGTCTTTCATCCATCTTTAAGCCCCAGACTAAATGCCACTTCACTCACAAAGCTTTTCTTAACCTGCCCATCCTCCTTAAGTCCAAGAGAGTTTACTCCCTCTGCTCGTGAGTGAACATATGTTGTTAGTTGTTTTCCTTCTTACGCATTTCAATCTTCCCAATATTTTCCTAACCACTTAAAGGTGGAGATGGAGACTCGTGAATCTTCTTGTATGTGACTATACTCAGCACAAGGGGTATTGTGTAGGGTAAGCACCTAGTAAAGAATTAACAAAAGAGCTCTAGTTAGTGTTGTATATGACTCACTCAGCAATTGCTGTTTTTATTGAGCACCTTTTTTGTGTGAGGCACTGTTCTAAGGGTTAAAGAAATAGCGGTGAACAAAATCAATAATGACTAAAACTGATTATTTTTCACTCATGTTTTTTATCATGTAGGTCTGCTCTGAAAGATTTTTTCTTTTTTTCTTTTTTTAATTAGCTGGAGCTGAGAAAATTATTGCAAGTATAACCTTTTTGTAGGTCTGGTCTGGTCAACAAAACTGTCAGACTAGGATTCTAAATAAAGCTGAGGCCTAAAGAAGTTATGTAATTTGCTTAATTATGTTAAAGTATGTGGTAGACAGAATTCTAGAAAAGGGTCCTAAGATTCCTGTCTCCTGTTGACTAAATCAAACACTGATTCCAGTGATGCTAAAAATAATCTTACAGATGTGATTAAAGTCTCAAGTCAGTTGACCTTAAGATACAGAGATGAAGATGTGGCCCTCTCTCTCTAGCTAAGCCAACTTGAAAGGTGAAATCACTGCCCTCCCCCCTACATGGAATCAGACACCCAGGGGAGTGAATCTCCCTGGCAACGTGGAGTATGACTCCCGGGGAGGAATGTAGACCTGACATCGTGGGACAGAGAACACCTTCTTGACCAAAAGAGGGATGTGAAAGGAAATGAAATAAGCTTCAGTGGCAGAGAGATTCCAAAATGAGCCGAGAGGTCACTCTGGTGGGCACTCTTACACACAATTTAGACAACTCTTTTTAGGTTCTAAAGAATTGGGGTAGCTGGTGGTGGATACCTGAAACTATCAAACTACAACCCAGAACCCATGAATCTCAAAGACAATTGTATAAAAATGTAGCTTATGAGGGGTGACAATGGGATTGGGAAAGCCATAAGGACCACACTCCACTTTGTCTAGTTTATGGATGGATGAGTAGAAAAATAGGGGAAGGAAACAAACAAACAAACAGACAAAGGTACCCAGTGTTCTTTTTTACTTCAATTGCTCTTTTTCACTTTAATTATTATTCTTGTTATTTTTGTGTGTGTGCTAATGAAGGTGTCAGGGATTGATTTAGGTGATGAATGTACAACTATGTAATGGTACTGTGAACAATCGAATGTACGATTTGTTTTGTATGACTGCATGATATGTGAATATATCTCAATAAAATGAAGATAAAAAAAAAAAGATACAGAGATGATCTCGGTGGGCCTAACCCAATCACAAGAGCTCCTTAAAAGCAGATGTTTTTCTCCAGGGAGTGGCAGAAGTCAGCAATACAAAGCGGAGGGGGATTCCACGAACCTGAGCCCATTGCTGGCCTGAAAATGGAAGGGGCCATGTGCCAAGGAGCATGGGCAGCCTGTAGGAACAAACAACCTAATTGAGCCTGGGAGTGGAGTCTTCCCCAGATCCACCTGATTTCAACAACTCGATTTCGACCTCATCAGATCTCACATGGAGAACCCAGCTGAGCCCATAGACGTCAACCTACAGAACCGTGAGCTGATAAATCAAAGTTGCTTTAAGCTGCTACATTTGTGGTAATTCATGATAGAGTATACAGCTAAATAGTGATAAAGCCTGTTTTAAAATCTCATTTTTAAGAGGTTAGAAAGTAAAACTCTTTCTCATTTCAATAATCTTTGACTCATTCGCATAAAAGAAATATGTTGCTGTTATGTGGTCTGTGAAAATGCTGCAAATCTGAGACATACCCGACCTGTTTTGGGTGAAGAAGGTCTATGGTAAAGTATTTAATTATTAGACAAAAAGCAAAAAAGAGAAATGAGGATCCATAAGCCATATACACTGTCATTTGTGTGAAATATTTAGTATCATCTTTGTCATAAAAATAATAATATGGCCAAACTCCCAGTGTTAAATACCCCAAGGACTAAAGAACTTATGAAGGAAATGAATAATTTGTTAATGCTTTGGAAATGAAGGCTTTAGGCAAGTAGAGTGGTATTTCTTTCAGAGCAGTGTTTCCTATTCTTAATAAATGTAGATGGATGTGTTTCATGATAATTTAATATGCCTGGAATAAATTCCCACTTTGCATGTGGCAAGTTTCTCCCTTTTTATTTATTACATGTTTCCTCTAGACTCACTCTTTTCCCAAAACCTCTGAGAACCACCAAAACACACCCTCAAGGCAACCTATGCCAAGATACTAGCTTCTGAGAAAACATAGGGTGCAGGAGCAGGAGGGGCATCTGCAATGGTCTGAACCAAAATGTCTGTTGTTCAGGTGAGAAAACTGAGACCCAGAAAAGTCCTTGCCACAGTCACAGAGCAATTGGTGGTGGGGTTGTGGCTAAACTTTACTTTAAGATGCTAAGTAGAAATATAAGTAAAGCTACCTGGACTGACTTTTGTCAGCATTAACTTGGTTAACGTGTGAGTTATTTCTGAGAAAAATATAAACACTTTTTAGTTTTGAATTCTGAGACCCTAAACAACTCTCCATCCTCCTAATCTTTGTTAAGTGAGAAATGGATAGATTTCTAATGGCAGACCTTCTGTGAGGGTTGTTGGATAGTATTTGTGTATACGGGTTAAAATCACTGAAGAGGTCTACTGATTAACTGATCCATGAAAATAACTTTAGCTTTGACGTAGAGTAGACTAAAAGGCAGAAAGCCCCTGACCTAGCAATGGAGCCAGAGGTTCTGGCCTTAAAATTACCCACTTTTTCTGTTAGCCAAAAAGGGACAAAAATATCAGCTCTTTTAATGGCTTGGCAACTGCCCAATAATTCCCCCCAGTGTGGAGATCTCTGAAGCAACTTGAAATAGAGACAGCTGCTTGGAACGTGGGCCTCTCACCTCCCCACTGGAATCTGGCTGTGGGACAGACATGAGTGTCCTGGGCGGGTGGGGTGTGTGTGGGGGAGACTCGGGGTCAGCTCTGCGTCCTGTAAGAAAACTGCCACAAGGTTGAGCACTGCATCACAAGCAGGGGAGACCCAGTTCTCTTTATTGTGTGGACCAGGGAGATGCGATGGGCTCTGCTTCACTTAGAAGGAAGATAGATGCGGCCACCAAGACCAGATGACTTGTGGGTCTAGTTCTTGCTTTCTAGACCAGTGACCTTGCTAGTTGTAGAAGTCAGAAATTAACCACTTTTCCTATGTAGGGAGGAACCAGTAGGAACTAGAGACTCGAGCAGTTGGTGAAAGTTTCCTCCTCTCTAGGTGGAAGTGGGAATACAGAGAGGAATATGAAACCTCCTTCCAACTGATTATGTGGTTTCTGCTTTCGAAACAAAGAAAGTGAACTTTTTCCAATATTTCAGAGCATTCTGAACCTAGGTGAATTATCGCTAGAAACTATTGGGAAAATGATAGAGCAAATAATTACTCCTCATCTTAACCTGGCATTTTGGATGCCCACCTTCTGGATCTAGGGTAGAGTGGAAAGTGTGGTATTTGGAGGAGGATGCCATGATTAACTGGCTGTGACTCTTAGCAAAATATTTATCTTCTTTGAGCCTACTTCTTCAACAGTATATGGAAATCTTACAATCCACCCTAAAGAATTGTTGGAAGATTGATAGCACATAGTAGACACACAATAAATGGCTCCTGATTTTTCCCTGGGTATGGGCTCTAAGAGAATGAAACCTATTCAAGATCATTGGAGAAAAAAATAACAACTAAAGAATAAGACTGCATTTCCCTCTGTCCAGGTTTTAAAGTAAAGAGTGTTAGTAAGGAACAGAAAGACAAACAAACCAATTTAAAAATGGGCAAAGGACTTGATCAGACATTTCTCTGAAGAAGATATACAAATGGCCAATAAGCACATAAAAAGGTGCACAACTTCATTAGCCATTTGGGAAATGCAAACCACAATGAAATACCATTTCACGCCCTCTAGGAAGCTATCCTTAATAAAATAGAAAATAACAAGTGTTGCCAAGGATGTGAAGAAATTAGAACTCTCATGCATTGCTGGTGGGAATGTAAAATGGTGCAGTCACTGTGGAAGACAGCTTGGTGATTTCTCAGAAAGATAAATGAAGAATTACCATATGGCCTGGTGAATCCACTCTTAGGTGTATAGCCCAAAGAATTGAAAGCAGGGGCTCAGATACTTGTACATTAATGTTCATAACAGCATATTCACAATAGTCAAAAGGTGGAAATAACTCAAGTGTCCATTCCATATAATGGAATGCTACTTAACCATAAAAAGGAATGAAGTTCTGATGCATGCTACAATATGGATGGACCTTGAAAACATTATGTTAAGTGAAATACATTAGACACAAAAGGACAAATATTGCATGATTTCACTTATATAAAATATATAGTATAAGCAAATTCATAGAGACAGAAAGTAGATTAGCATTTACCAGGGCCTGGGAGAAGCTGTTGCTTAATGGATAAAAAGTTTTTGTTTGGGTGGATGAAACAGTTTTTGTAATGGAAGGAGGTAATGGCATCAAAACATTGAAAAATTCGTTAATGTCACTGAATTGTACACTTCAAAATGGTTAAAGTTACAAATTTTATATTACATGTATGTTAATTTTCAAAAATGACTCATAGTAAGGGTACTTGTGGCTCTATCTGAACTTACATGAACGTGTAAGAGAGCTTCCACCATTTATTTAGTATTCAGTGTTTACCAGGCACTCTGGTAAATATTCTATGTACCTTCTACCAAGTACCTGACACCTAGTAAGTGCTCAGTAAATGTTTGTTGATGAGATGAATAGAAGATCCTCCTAACAACTTTAAAAGTATGCATTGTTACCTTGAAGACATAATGCTGAGTGAAATAAGCCAGGCACAAAAGGAGAAATATTATATGCTACCACTAATGTGAACATTGCTGGAGGAGAATGCAGGGGTGTTGGGCTTCTGCACCTTGATGGTTGCTGATGTGCTTGCAGACATTGGGGACTAGTGGTTTGATGGGCTGAGCCCTCAGTCATGGGACTTGCTCTTGGGAAGACTGTTACTGCAAAGGAGAGGCTAGGCCTGCTTATAATTGTGCTGAAGTGTCTCTTCCTGAATGCCTCTTTGTTGCTCAGACGTGGCCCTCTCTCGCTAGCTAAGCCAGCTTGGCAGATGAACTCACTGCCCTCCCCACTATGTGGGATCTGATACCCAGGGGTGTAAATACCCCTGGCAATGTGGAATATGACTCCCGCGGAGGAATCTGGACCCGCATCGTGGGATGGAGAACGTCTTCTTGACCAAAAGGGGGATGTGAAATGAAATGAAATAAGTTTCAGTGGCAGAGAGATTCCAAAAGGAGCCGAGAGGTCACTCTGGTGGGCACTCTTACACACAATATAGATAACCATTTTTGGTTCTAATGAATTGGAATAGCTAGCAGTAAATACCTGAAACTATCAAACTACAACCCAGAACCCTTGAATCTTGAAGACAATTGAATAAAAATGTAGCTTATGAGGGGTGACAATGTGATTGGAAAAGCCATATGGACCACAGTCCCCTTTGTCCAGTGTATGGACGCATGAGTAGAAAAATGGGGGCAAAAAAAAAAAAAAGTATGCATTGTTATCCTTATCTTTGAGGAAATAAATTTAGTTATGCAGAGCAACTTGTCCAAGGTTACATAGCTGTCAGGTGTCAGAGGTAAGACTGGAAACCAGCCCTGCATGACCACAGAACTCCGCAGCATTGTTCCACACCAACACACATGCACACCCGCAAGCACATGACCAGGCTGCTCATATGACACAAACCTCCTGACTTACAGAGGTCTCCTTTATGAATCTCTACTGTCAGTAGGGACTCTCTGTGCTGCTATAGTATGCTAGTTTTTCTAGTGGGTTTTTTTTTAACCCACTGTCAAGTTTAGTTAGATAGATATAGTTAATAGATAGGGCTTTCAAGGGAGATAAGTAAGTATGAAAGTTAATGTCATTTATATGGTCTTTATATACTGAGCAAATATTTATTGTATGAGGCTCTATGAAAGATATACAAATAAATCAATATTGGGTCTTCAAAAAGCCTCCAGATTAGTGGGGAAAATGAAATGACTACATGGATATTTATGATGCAAGATGGGAAGACATAAATGCCATATATTAGTTGTAGATAAGGTGCTGAAGGGAGGAGAGGAGAGAGAGACTGAACACGTGTTGGTCAGGAAGATGACTTTAGGCTTCATGAAGGCAGTTAGCAGGTGAAATGGGCCTGAGGCAGGGGTACAAATAGGATGTGTGGATTTGGGAAGAAGGGAAAGGGAATCCCAGGAAGATGAAAAACATGAGCCAAGGGCAGAAGTGGGTGTACATAAGAAACTGCATGTTCTGGTTTGCTAATGCTGCCATTAAGTGAAACACCAGAAATGGATTGGCTTTTATAAAGGGGGTTTATTTGGTTACACAGTTACAATCTTAAGGCCATAAAGTGTCCAAGGTAAGGCATCAACAATCGGGTACCTTCACTGGAGGATGGCCATTGGCGTCCGGAAAACCTCTGTTAGCTGGGAAGGCAAGCGGCTGGCGTCTGCTCCAAGTTCTGGTTTCAAAATGGCTTTCTCCCAGGATGTTCCTCTCTAGGCTGCAGCTCTTCCAAAATGTCACTCTCAGTTGCTCTGAGGTCCCTCTGTTTATGAGCTCTTTATATAGGACTCCAGTGAACTAATCAAAACCCACCCTGAATGGAAACATTCAATCAGAAGGTTCCAACCTAATCAACACTAATACATCTGCCCCCACAAGATTGCATTAAAGAATATGGCTTTTCTTGGGGGACATAATATATACAAACCAGCACACTGCGTTTTCCGTTTGGCTAGAGAAAAAAAGAAAATCTCCCCATATCATTAAGAAAAATGGGGAGTTAAGATTAGGAAGATAGGTTTGGGATACATAATAGGGAGGAGGGAGAAAAAGGATGGCATTTTATCATGGCTGAGGGGTTTAGATTTTATGATGGGGGACCAGCGAAGGTTTTTAAAAATGGGAGTGAAGTGATCCCATCCTGTCTTAGGACAACTCTGGCAGCAGAGTGTAAAATGGATCACTCCAGGGAGCGCCTGGAGCTGGGAAGACAACTAAGAGGCTCTCATAGGACATGGGTGGTCAGTATTGGGGTTGGCCAGGATTTGGGGCAGTAGGAAGAGGAATGGGGTCACATGGACAGAAATGCTCAGTATAGGCGAGGGACAAGATCATGATGGAGGGAGGTGGCGTGGTGAAGAGGGCAGTGCTCTGGCCCTTTAACTGCCTGGCCATGAGACAAGGGGAAGGGAACAGAATTGCTAAGAACACACCATGATAGGTCAGCTCTGTGTCAGCTCAAGACATTATTATCTCCATTTTACAATCAAGGAAATTAGACTCAGAGTAATTTGGCCAAGTTCATGCCCTAGAGCTTAGTGGGCTTTAGTTTCCTCATCTAGAAAATGTGAGTGGCGGACTAGGGCTCAGGCCCTTTTGGCTCTCACATCGGATCAATCTGTGACTCTTTGACTCTGAGGGAGATACAGAAGTAGAGTCAGTAAACCTGATAGTAACCAGGTATTGGAGGAAGGAAGTGGGATGGTGGTGGTAGGAAGTGCCCCCTTAAAAGGACACACATTTCCAGACCTGGGTGATTGGGTGGATGGTGAGATCAGTAACAGAAACTGGAGCCACAAAGAAGGAGCTGCGGTCAGTTTCAAACATGCTGAGTTTGAAGCGCAGCTATGGATGTTCTTACGGGAGATCACGCAAATACACACACCTAGTCAGTGATTCCTTTGTTTATTGTCTGCCCTTCCTCCGTTTTGAACTCTCATTGTATTCTTCCTCTTCCTCCTTCCAATTATCTGGCCCAAAATGTCAGTAGTGCCATGATTGAGAAACTCTGCTCTTTCTGGCAGTAACCACTGCAGCATTGCAAAGTTCCACTAGGCAGAGAAGACTGGCTTATTCAGTTAGAAGTCAGACCATTATTGACAGAGGCATACAGGGAATCTGGAATTCTTGCAATGTGTTGTTTTTCATATGTAAAAATAACTAATGTTAATTGAGCACTTACTATGTGCTATATTTTTCTAAGTGCTGTACAGATATTAACACAGTTAATCCTCCCTACAATCCTTTGAGGTAGGAATTAATATGATCTCCATTTTACAAATGAAGAAAATGGGGCTAGAGAAGTTAAGAAGGTGGCCCATGTTCACATAGCAGGTAGGTGGCCAAGCCAGATAACAAACCGAAACAATCTGGCTGCTGAGCCACACACTTACACAGCAAGATAACACCTCTAGAAAACCACCAGTTTGGCCCACTTCTTTCATGGTTTCTCTAACAGAGAAACCTGGATCATAAAACTCCATTCAATACTTTCTCATTAAGACTTAATTTCAAAATGACTAGGTGGGATACTCTGTGGTCATGAAATAGAGATTTTTCTCTTTGCAAAGCTAATTGACTGCTAAAGGATCTACTTTCCTTTGCAAGATAACTACCCGTATGCCTCAGTTTCCTCATCTGTAGAATGGAGATATTAACTACATCATAGAGTTTTTGTAAGGATTAAATGAATTAATACAGTGCTTTTCAGCCATAGGCTGGTGCCAGTCTGTCAATGTTTGTTACTGGTCATGGGGAGATAAGCACAGAGATTAAGAGTAAGCATTTAGAAACTTTGATAGCAATTTGCCAGAGTAATTTTATGTCTATTAAATATAATAGAAAAGAAAAAATTAAACTCAAGTTTTATGTCTTTCAAAAATTTCACTTTGCTAGTCATTTTTATTGAATTCTACAAAAATATTGGCCCATGACAGATTGGAAATAAAAAAAAAAAAAGACTGTTCAACACAGATAGTGTGAGAAGCACTGAGTTAGTGTGCAGAGCATTTAAAACAGCACCTGACAGTTAGTAAGTGCTTCATAAATGTTAGATAAGAATAATAATAGGAGCACTATATTCTAAAAAATATGAGCTATCTATTGCAAAGATGTATGTTCCTGAGATTTATCTTATGCCATTTTTAATTCATCCTCAATTCTATTAAATCTCTTTCCTACAGTGTGGGCCATTAAGAGAAGTACTACTAGACTCCTAACTCGTTTATTATACATTATCAGACACTACATATTTTAATGGTCATTGTCTGCTATTGGTCTCTGGGGGAGAATAACTAGCCTAGTGTATAAGGATTCTGGTCATTAGGCTGCCACACAGGGTGACATGCTTTTCACTATGCCCCAGCTGCTAAGGGATCAGTGTCCCTGACTCATAATCAGGTGGAGAGACTGCTTACTCACGCTGTCCTCACTGTCCCTCTAATGCCCCTCCCAAGATGTGGTTCCGTGTCCCTTTCCAGAGGAATTACGCTTTTTAACAGTCCAGGCACTACTGGCTCACCCCAGCTGATCCTCAGTTTCCTGCAGCAAGGTATGGGAAGCCAATATTTCAAATAAAACAAATTCCTGGGTAACAGAAATATTAGTATTGAAATGGTTATACCTCTCCCTGATATTACTGACTGCCTATAAATTTTCATTTAATGCTAAAGTGAAAGGGGTGGGAGAAGAAAAAGGGAAATTCAATCCATGTAAGTATGTAGCACATCTGAGAAGAGTCCACATTGACTTCCTTGAATTGCACACTTTTCTCCATCCCTCTGGCCTTTTCTTTCCCCTCTCAAACCAATATTACATTCATATCACCTTCTCTTTTTTTTAAAATTCATTTTTATTGAGGTCTATTCACATACCATGCAGTCATACAAAAAAAAAGCATACATTCAATTGTTTACAGTACCATTATATAGTTGTGCATTCATCACCAAAATTAATTTTTGACATTTTCATTACCACACACACAAAAATAATTCACCTTCTCTTTTGAAACCCCAGTGAAGTTTTACCAGGTCACAGGCAGGCAGATCATGATTCTAGCTAGCCTCATTGTACCTCCAGTTAATGTTGTCATCCTATCTTCTGACTTCAGAATTTCTTGAAAATTTCACAAGGCCCTTTAGGGTAATCAAAAGTACAATGAGTTCTTGGAATCAAGACATAGAGGTCTAGAACTATTTCCCTAAAGACTTACTTGGCTCCATTTACCAGGCCAGTACCAAACTGAACCTCTGGAATAGTATTTTGTGGGTCCTTTTCTCCAAGAGCTTTTCATCCTGAATGGGAGTGAAAGTACCATGGAGAGCAGAGAACCTGGGCTCACACATTTCCTCTTTATTGTAGCTCTGAAGGAAGGCATCTTGCCCTGCTTAATCATTCACATCATAATAAAACCTCTCTGCCCCAGAGGAACCTGACTGAATTTCTTTTGTTAAAATCTCATTAAAGCCTGCTTCAGCCTATAATAATTTGTTAATAGATGGCAGTGCTATTTGGCTGCTATTGGGCTTTCTTTCATTTCTTCTCAGGTCTCATAATTGTTTCCTTATCTCCAAGGCATTTCGGTTGTCACTGAAGTGTAACAGATGCTATAGCTGCTGCAGACCACTTGGTGAGCATCCTGTGTTATCTGTGAGGAAAAAGATGTCTCATTAGTTTCTTTCCTTCCTTCTTTTCTTTTTAAAGCTGCTTCCTTTCTAGCTGAAAAATATGGCTCTATAAAACCAGGCCAAATTTCCAGGCATTTTCCCTTGCCTGGTGGTTTGCGTTAAACCTGCCTGCCAAGGGTCTCTCCCTCCTGCTGGGTCTACACAAAATGACCAAGCACACTCTTTAGATAAAAAGTGTTTTCTGAGCATCCATCCAAATGGCAACAACTAAAGCATTTTCAGAGGCAGGTGACAGAGTCTGTCTGTGGACAGAGAGGTCCAAAATCTCATGTAGACTCTGAAGATCAAATGAGATAAGGGAGGCAGGAGTGCCTTCTAGTCTGTAACCTGTGGAGATAGGAGCCAAGGAAGGGCTTGGAGCACTCTGGGTTCTGGCTGGGCTGTGGAAGACTCTGGTGGCCTTAAGCTTAAATAGAGACAGGTAGTACTTTAAGCATTATCATATGTTCTAGTTTGCTAATGCTGCCAGAATGCAAAACACCAGAAATGGATTGACTTTTATAAATGGGGTTTATTTGGTTACACAGTTACAGTCTTAAGGCCATAAAGTGTCCAAGGTAAAACATCAGCAATTGGGTACCTTCACTGGAGGATGGCCAATGGTGTCCGGAAAACCTCTGTTAGCTGGGAAGGCAGGTGGCTGGTGTCTGCTCCAAAGTTCCAGTTTCAAAATGGGTTTCTCCCAGGATGTTCCTCTTTAGGCTGCAGTTCCTCAAAAACGTCACTCTTAGTTGCACTTGGGGTATTTGTCTTCTCTTAGCTTCTCCAGAGCAGGAGTCTGTTTTCAACGGCTGTCTTCAAACTGTCTCTCATCTGCAGCTCCTATGCTTTCTTCAAAGTGTCCTTCTTGGCTGTAGCTGCTCTCCAAAAGTTCACTCTCAGCTGCACTGCGTTCCTTCTGTTATGTCAGCTCATTTATATGGCTCCACTGATCAACTTAGACCCACCCTGAATGGGCGGAGCAATACCTCCATGGAAATGATCCAATCAGAGTCATCACCCACAGCTGGGTGGGGAGCATTCCAAAGAAACACTCAAAGAATTACAATCTAATCAACACTGATAACCGTCTGCCCACACAAGATTACATCAAAGATAATGGCGTTTGGGGGACACAATATATTCAAACTGGCACACCATATCTACTGGCCATGAATTCCCTTTAGAAAGCATAAAGCAGAGTGGGGTGGAAAGGAATGGGTTGTGGGTTTTCATTTGTACTGCTGTATCTGTCAGTCAGTTTCTGCCACCAATCAGATGGCAAGCATGACTACTGAATCACACGGTCATCCCACAACCTCTCCAACCCTCTCCAGAAGGAAAATCCATCTAATGAGTTGACAGAGAAAATGGAATTCTATGAATACTACTACAAATAATAACTACATCAATATGCTACCACTTGTTAAGCACTTAACTCTGTTTGGTACTGTTCTAAGATGTCTGCATATATTAATTCCCTTACTCCTCACACAACCTTATGAGATAGGATTTATCACTACCGTTTTCAAGATAAGGAAACTAAGGCATTTGAATCTAAGCATTCTGACTCCAGGTTGAGTCCTTATGTATTTAAGCTTTTTGAGTTGAGATGTATTTCTATTTACAAACTGAGTTGAGATGTATTTCTATCTACAAATAGAGATTCAGCCTACCTCCATTATGCCAAACTACTATAAGATCCTTGGATTGGGAAGGTAGTTGAACTGTCCTGAGTTACTGGCCAGCTAGATCACAGTTATTGTTCTACTCTAAATCTAACTTTAGACTTACCTTTTCAAAGAAGGAACTTGTTATGCATTGAATTGTGTCCCCCCAAGAGATATGTTGACTTTTAATACCCATTACATCAGAATGTGATCTGAGGGGGAAATAAGGTCATTACAGATGGAAATAGGCAAGTTAAAATAAGGTCATATCAGAGTAGAGTGGGCCCTTAATCCAATGTAAGAAGGGGAAATTTGGACACAGACAGACAGATATAAGGGAGAATGCCATGTGACAACTGAGGTAGAGAACTCCGGGGATTGCCAGCAAACCACTGCCAGAAGCTAGGAGAGAGGCATGGAACAGATTCTTCCCTACAGACTTCAAAGAAGCATGGCCCTGTTGATACTTTGATTTCAGGTTTGTAGCCTCCAGAGCTGTGAAACAATATGTTTCTGCTGTGTTAAGCCACCCAGCTTGTGGTACTTTGTTACGGCAGCCCTAGCAAACTAAAAAAGGACTTAGTAATATTGAGGTCAGCAAGTGGCAGAGTGCATACCTTAAATAAGGCATGGAAATATAAAGAAGTATGGCTCAGCCTGAACACAACAAGGGGGAAGTGGTATGGCAGGTGAGGGGCTCCATCAGAGGTAAGATTGAGAGGCACTTGGGCTACCTAATAAGGCTATTCTCAGAAGCTTGGATTGTATCCTGAGGGCAATGGAGCATCCACTGTAGGGTTTAGTCATGGGGACAGCATGATCAGATCTGCCTCTTGGGAGCCATGCTGTGGCAGCGTTGCAAAAGATAGATCAGGGACAAGCAAGGCCAGGGGCAGGGACAATTCTTACTGTTGGAGCAGTCCAAGGGAGAGATATGAGGCATAAATCCACAGGGAGGTAGGGAATGATAGGGAAGGGAGGGGTCAGAACAAAGATATTGAGATGTAAGTTGTAAGATTTTATAGGTAGATATTACAATGATGATAAAGAAGAAGCTGTCTGGGAATATTCCCAGGTTTGTATTTTAAGTGATTGGGTGAAGGATGGAGTCAATATAGATAATACAGGTGGAAGAGCAAACATGGGGGGAAATTTTAATGACTTTGGACACGCTGAGTGGGTCCTACGTGGAGACTGTGGATATGAGGCTGCTGAGAGTGCAGCTGGATGTGGAGGCTTCCAGCTCAGAGAGGATCGAGAGCCTGACAGAGACACGGAGGGTTTCAGCCTAAAGATGGCAGATAAAGAAGGAGCATGTGATTGTCTACATGTAGCTTAAGAAGAAAAAGGGACAAGGACAGACAGTATTGGGGAGGATAAACTAGCATGTGCTGTGTGGCACAGTGATGGGAAGAACTGAGTAAAATTCTGGAAAATTCATGTTACCCATGTTTGTAACATCTTTGTATACTGCCTGTTTCTTTCTGGTAGTAACTGGTGAAAAAACAAAAGGGTTCCTGTGTTTGTCTTTGAGGATCCCAAGGAAGAGTATAGCTTATATGAGCTAGTAACCCGCCCAGAAGTTAGTCCTGAGGGGCTGAGAGACATCTGTGAAGGGGAAGGAAAGCACGGTGATCCTTGGGGGTGCCTGTGGGGAATAATGGGAGGGAAACCAACCCCACTGGATCTGGGCTGAGAATGTTTGCCCAGTAAGAGACTCCTGTAGTTCCTCACCTGGTGTTCTGCGCTTAAGGAATTGTCTTTCCATCTTCAAGGGAACATGGACAGTTTCCTCGAATCACTAAATGACTACCACAGATACCAAATTGGGGCCAAGGGGCCCTTCCTTTTCTGGAAGGCATGGCTTGACAGATTCATGGAAAAACAAGGACTCATTCAGCCCTGCTCCCTCCAGGACTGCCTGGGGACCTTCATTCCTGCTTTTTCTTCCCAACCAAATACACTAGGTGCTAGGAGAAAGTGTACCATGGAGACACTTTGAAGTCTGTCACCTTTGCTTTACAGAGATCAGCTGTCTGGACTGTATGCGATGGACTTTGGAAAATGTCCTAGATTTGTAAGTTCCCTAATTTCAAAGACTGAGACATCTGTTTATTAATTTTTCCTTTGCAAGACTGTGAAATAGGCAGTTGGTCTTCGAATCCACTTTTCTAAACTTTTTGGAATTACTACTCATCCTCTCCCTGCTTTCTCTTTATTCTCTTTCCCTTTCATAGGGTCCAATTTTCCCCTCTCCTTTCCAACAAAACTCATTCAAAAGGATGTGTTTCAAATCATGCACACCGATAATGCTTAGCAGGGCCACTGTATACAGTTGTGCAGGCTGGCACTGGACTTCCTAGGGATATCTTTAATTGGGCAGAAGGCAAATCTCAAGCCAAGGAATAAGTCAGAAATGGTGCAATTATAGTCATCCATGGAGCAGATGAGAGGTTTCTGAAGGGTCTAGAGGGACCTTTACCAAGTCCCTGAAATCAAGTAGGCAACTGCTGCCCGTGATGATTTAGAAACCAGTCCTTGCTTCCAGTGTAACCTCATAGGCAATTAAAGTCAATCCCATGTTGATGTTAAAAAAAAAAAAGCCAGTTGCCATTATGTTGAAAGACAGCATGTCAGCCATTTCTTCGGGGTGCCCTCTCTGTAGACCTAAAGCTTTTCTTCTCCAGTAAGATTAACTATCCCATGGAGATTTTACATAAGGCAGAGTCATTTGAGCTCATTGAATTTGGGGAATTTTTCTACTTCCCAAGTAATGTTTTGGTGAAAAAGGCCCAGCTCTTTGGAATACAAATTCTTAGCTTGAGATTGCTTGAGTGGAAATTTTTAATAAGCAGTTTCCTCTACTACAAAACTACTTAATATGTGACTTTCTTAATGTGTGTGCTCCCACAGAGGCTAATAAATGGACATTACTCTGGTATGGACATATCCTATTACTCAGCTTGATCCTAATGTCACTGGTGAAAAAAACCATTTGCTGCACGAGCAAACAGCTGAATTCATTATGTCCGGCTACATGAGTAATACCCAGACAGAGTCTTGTTGACACAGACAGAGGAAGCGCTGGTCTCTGAGGATGGCAGGGCTGCCAGGCTGCAGCAGCCAGGGCTTGCTGCTTTGGGGTCCCATGAATCAGAAGTCGCCACATGCTGCTGATAGGGTGAAGTATGGCAGGACCCAAGACACCTTCTTATTTCAGAGACAAAGAATAATAATAATAATAATAATAATAATAAAGACACCAGGAAGGAATAATCTCTAGGCTTATACTGGGGAGGAGGGTGATGCTCAGCAGAGGATGGAAGGCTGTTCTGTTAACCACACCTGCTGTCACTCGGTCAGCTGAAAAATAGGTCCTCTTTGTGCAGAGAGTTGTACTTGGTAACACGGACTCTGGGTGGGCTCTCTGGAGGACATTTGGTCTACGCCCTACCTTGGGGCAGAAGCACTCCCATGCCCGCGCCAGCCTGGGTTGGGAAGACTTGCCAGAAAGGAGACTGCGCAGACGCTGTCACTCAGTCTGGGTAGGCACAACCCTATTGAACAAATTTGGGACAGGTTCCTGGATTCAAGGAGGGACCACCCTTGAGAAAGACACTACCTTTAGCCTCTTTGAGAATCCCAGTGGCCAAGGGAGTCTTCAGTGAAGGCCTTGACTTGTGGAGCATGAAGTGACCCAGCAGCCCCAATGGGCAGTCGGTCCCTCAGACAATCCCTTCTTGGCCTGAAGCTGCTTCCATTTCCCTGACGATCCCCAGACTGCTCAGAAGGGAGGTAAAATCATTCCCCCAACCCATGCAGGCACCCATCTTACTGTGCTTTCCCTTGTACTCAAGAAGGAATGGGTTGTTGGAGTGTTCATCCTTTCAAAGTGTTACTGTTCCAACTGACTATGCTCCTTATTGGTTCTCAGCAAAGCGATTTTTTTCCTCTGCTGAACTTGAGCTCCAGGCAAATGGTCCACTAACTCGTAAGTGAAAAACCTTCTCCTTGAAGCTCTTCTTAAACCCTTCAATCTGATGTGATTCCCCTTCCCTTGTTCCCCTACAACAGTGTGTATCCTACTTCCACTTCATTCATTCATTCATTCATTCATTCAAGTGTCTATTGAGTACCTACTATGTCTGGAACAGGCATTGTTCTAGGCAGTGAAGACACTACCTAGACAAGATAATATCCTGATCTCATGAAGCTTACATTTTCGTAGGGGAGACATTCAGTAAAAAAGTTCCATCTATAACTGGGGCTGGTAGGCTCAAAGATTGTTACAGCTGGAGAAATAAAAATTATAAACCCTCCAAATTCTCTAATTCAACCTTGGTTCAAATTAAAACTGTAGGTCACACCTTACTCTCAGGGGTGTAAATCTCCCTGGCAACACAGGTTATGACTCCTGGGGATGAATCTGGACCCTTAGAACATCTTCTCGTCCAAAAGGGGGAAGCGAAATGAGACAAAATAAAGCTTTAGTGGCTGAGAGATTTCAAACGGAGTCGAGAGGTCACTCTGGTGGACATTCTTATGCACTATATAGATAACACCTCTTAGGTTTTAATGTATTGGAATAGCTAGAAGTAAATACCTGAAACTATCAAACTCCAACCCAGTAGCCTTGACTCTTGGAGACGACTGTATAACAATGTAGCTTACAAGGGGTGATAGCGTGATTGTGAAAACCCTGTGGATCGCACTCCCTTTATCCAGTATATGGATGGCTGAGTTGAAAAAGGGACAAAAACTAAATGAAAATACAGTGAGATGGGGTGTGTGTGATTTGAGTGATCTTTTTTACTTTTATTTTTTATTCTTATTCTGATTCTCTCTGGTGTAAGGAAAATGTTCAAAAATACATTGGGGGGAGAGCCAAGCTGATCAGATAGAGGAACACGGTTACTCGGCTGGCTGGGTCTATGGTCGCTCCGTGGGCCGCTCCCCGGCTGGTGTTTTTTTATCAGGGCAAGCTGTGTTCCATGGCTGGGAACTTCTGGCAGAGCTCCCACTATTTGCAATGGATTTTGGATAAACAAGATCTGTTGAAGGAGCGCCAAAAGGACTTAAAGTTTCTCTCAGAAGAAGAATATTGGAAATTACAAATATTTTTTACAAATGTTATCCAAGCATTAGGTGAGCATCTTAAATTAAGACAACAAGTTATTGCCACTGCTACAGTCTATTTCAAGAGATTTTATGCCAGGTATTCTTTGAAAAGTATAGATCCTGTATTAATGGCTCCTACGTGTGTATTTTTGGCATCCAAAGTAGAGGAATTTGGAGTAGTCTCAAATACAAGATTGATTTCTGCTGCTACTTCTGTATTAAAAACTAGATTTTCATATGCCTTTCCAAAGGAATTTCCTTACAGGATGAACCATATATTAGAATGTGAATTCTATCTTTTAGAACTAATGGATTGGTGCTTGATAGTGTATCATCCTTATAGACCTTTGCTCCAGTATGTGCAGGACATGGGCCAAGAAGACATGTTGCTTCCCCTTGCATGGAGAATAGTGAATGATACCTACAGAACGGATCTTTGCCTACTGTATCCTCCTTTTATGATAGCTTTAGCTTGCCTACATGTAGCCTGTGTTGTACAGCAGAAAGATGCCAGACAGTGGTTTGCTGAGCTTTCTGTGGATATGGAGAAGATTTTGGAAATAATCAGGGTTATTTTAAAACTGTATGAGCAGTGGAAGAATTTTGATGAGAGAAAAGAGATGGCAACTATTCTTAGTAAGATGCCGAAACCAAAACCACCTCCAAACAGTGAAGGAGAGCAGGGTCCAAATGGAAGTCAGAACTCTAGTTACAGCCAATCCTGAAACATTCCGAAGAATTCCATAGTGGATCACTTGGAAAAAAAAAACCATTGGACAGATTTCAGTAATGTCTTCAGTGGAACACAAATGAAAATGAATAGCTTGTTTCTGTCAAGCGTATTGGAAGTGATTTTATTTTTGCAAAATATTTTTTTCTTTGCTTAAATTGATTCTAATACATTGATTAAAATCTCTTGATTATAAAACTTTGGAAAGGTTCTAAGGGGACCTACAGACAGACATACATGGACATTTCAAAATTAATAGCTTTTTGATTAGTATACTTTTTTTAAATTTGGATAATAGAAGTTATAGCTTTTTATTATAATTAATCCAAGAAACACAAAGCATAATTTGTTTAAAATTCTCTTTGGTCACCGAAGGACCAAAAAAGAACATAAAAAGTCAAATATATGAGGGTTTTTTTTTTCCCTCCTTAATTTAAACTTTTAAACTATAGTTTAAGGAATCAAATCTTACAAAATCCTGGAAGATTTTGATAATGATGTTGATAATTTCAGGGAAATTAATCAAGTACCTATTGATTTAAAAGTGTATTTTATTCAGTAGTTTTGATATCTTGCATGGAAGATACTAGCCCAGTTTAGCAGAAAAGTGCAATATGTATAGCATACTTTTGACATTTAAAAAGTTATATTCTGTAACCATTTTGAAATGCTGGGCAAACTTAAAAAAGAAAAAGATCCTACTTGAAGTTATTTGCAATTGATTCACAGTTTAATCAGGCATTTTGAAAGTTAATTTGATAAAACACCATAATATGGTTGAAATTTGGTAAAATTTTAATGTTAATTTTACTCTACTGTGAAAAGTTTTTATAAGGTATACACACCCTAGTTTATTTTTGTGTTTTAGTATGGATTTACAAATTTACTACAGATATCCTGAGCCAGGAACGTAATCAGGTTTCAGGCCAGTTTGATACTGGCTGTTCTTAATTCTGATATTAGTGTAGGACTTCAGACTAAATATTATGTCAGTGGGACTGTGCTGTCTGTGCAACTCGATAAATTAATCATTTTCTTCAGACTTGAAGGAGAGTGATAAAATTTGGAGACATAGGATGTTGATGTACGCTTTAAGGATTAAAATTTTTTTATAAATCAGTTGTGAGTAATGGATTTTTAAGTTAAATGTTGACTTCCTAGTATAAAACTATAAGAATAAAAGTAAGTTCTCCAGATATATTGACTAGTGTCTTGAATTTATCTTTCTGATTCTGCCTTATTTTGTTTTCTGAGAGTCCCTCCTTTAGATAAGCATCAAAGTAATGCTTTCTATAGTATGTCAAAGGGATAATTTCAAATGATTTATAAGCACACTTTAGAGTCCTGCTTCCTTTGGAGAGTATCAGATAAGCTGGGAAGGGAGACTAGGTTTGGAGTCAGTACCAATGACAGATATAGGGCTTCTAGGCTTAGGGAAGGATAAGAAATAAGAAAAAAAGCTCTCCTGGGATCTGAAGGAATTAAGGTTTGGCTTGGGTTGGAAAGGCAGAGTGATTATATAGCACAATCATTGTCTTAACTCTAATTTTCCCTTTAATCTTATCTATTTTCTTTTTTGAGACCATACAAAAGTAGATGAAATAGTGTAATGAGCCTCCGCATACCTATCACCCGGTTTTAAAAATTATCAATTCATGAACAATCTCATTTCATCTGAACTGCCACCAACTTTCCCCAATTTGCTTAGTATTTTGAAACAAATGCCAGACATCATTTCATCCGTAAATATTTTAGTACATATCCCTAAAAGATAATGGCTCTTTTTAGACCATAATAAAAGTATTATTGTACCTGAAAAAGACTTAGTTAAAAATAATTTCTTTATCAAATATTAGTGTTCAGATTTTTGCAAATATCATAAAAAAGTGATAAATTTAGGGCTACACATTGCAGTTCATCAACATATCCTTTAATCTTTTTAAATTCATGGATCACTCCATCTCATTTTAAAAATTCTCCTCACAACTTATATTTGAAGAAACTGGATCACTTGTCTAGTAATAGTCTCCCATCATCTGATTTCTACTGATTGCATTGTTGAGGTGTTCATTTAACATAGTTCTTTCTCTTCTATATATACTGTAAATTGTAATTAAATCAGGAAGCTTTTATCAGGTTCAGACTCTTTTTTTTTTTTTTTTTCTTTTCCTAGACTACTGTATAAGGTGGTGGTATAATTTTCCATCAAAAGGCATATAATTTCTGGTTGTGTTCTGTGATTTAGCAGCCATCGATACGTATTGTTTTTTAAAAAGTCAAATATTAGCATTAGGCTTCCCTGTGATAGCCACTAGCCACATAGCTATTGAACAATTGAAATGTGGCTAGTCTGAGTAGAGATGTGCTATAAATGTAAGAATACACATTTGATTTCAAATACTTAGTACAAAATGAAAGAATGTAAAATATCTCATTAATGTTTGTATTGTTTACATTTTAAATGACAATATTTTGGATACATGGGATTAAATAAAACATTATTAAAAGTAAAAAAAAAAAAAAAAAAAAATACATTGGGGTGATGAATGTATAACTATATGATGGTACTGTGATCAGTTGATTGTACACCTTAGATGATTGTGTGGTATGTGAATATATCTCAATAAAACTGAATTTAATTAAAAAAAAAGTAATGAAGCTCTGGTTCATGCAACAACATGGACGAACCTTGAAGATGTTATGTTGCGTGAAATAAGCCAGACACAAAAGGACAAATATTGTATGATCTCACAGATATAAAATAATTAGAATAAACAAACTCATAGAGTTAGAATCTAGAATATAGGTTCCCAAGGGGATTGTGGGTAGGAAATTGGGAGTTAATACTTAATTTGTACAGAATTTCTATTTAGGTGGATTGTAAAGTTTTGGAAATGGATGGTGGTGATGGTAGCACAACATTGTGAGTATAATTAACAGCACTGAATTATATATGTGAATGTGGTTAAGAGGGGGATATTTTAATTGTTATATATATATATATATTTTACTAGAATAAAAATTAAAAGAAAAGCAAACAAACTGTAGGTCACAGAGGTATTCACAATCCCTATCATGATGAATAGTGTCTTTTTGCTGACTCTAAGTGCTTACCTGAGGTTGCCAAGCTCCAAAACTGTTTTTTGACCCCAAATTCCCTACTTCTCCTTCTCCAATCAGAATCTTTATTCTTACAGGACAGTTGCTTAACTAGGTATCAGAGAAAAAGCAAGCTTTTTGAATTAATTAATACTAATGTGTGAATGACTATTTAAGACTTAGTCATTCACATATGAAGATATTTGCCTTTTTTTGTAAGAGAAACCTTACTTTCCCTCAATAATATCTAGAGTTTCAGAACTCAATATAAAATGGGAAAAACAAAAACAAAAACAAAAACAAAAACGAAAAAACACACAAACCTATAGAAGTTTCTACTAGATTGTAAGCTGTGAGTTTCTTGAAGGCAGAGACAACTCATTTTTAAGTGCTCAATCACCTAGTCCAATCATTTGGGTGCCTAATCAATATTTATTGAATTGAGATGAACAGAAAAATAAAGTAAGAGAGGATAGGAGGAGAGAGGGAGAGAGTAGGAGAGCAAGGGGAGGGAGAGGAGAGAAAGGGTGGGAGGGAAAGAGGAAAGAAAGGAAGTAAGTGGGAAGGAGAGAGCAAGAAAATACGAATGAGAGGGAAAGAGAACCAAACACAACCCAAATTATGGTACTATTTCTGGTTTCTTTTGCAGTCAGGGCCCTCAGAGGAACTGTAGCAAGGAAGAATTTATTTCCAATAGAGAGAGAAAAAAAAAAACTACTTCTGCTTCAGAGTGCCAACAAGAGAATGAAGCCAGGAGATGCTGAGCCCTAAGGAAAGACAGTGATCAAACCCATACATTTTCTATTTTCTAGGACGATACAAATGACTCATAACAGAAGACTGGCCACCATCAATTAGCCTCCCCGAGGGACCCTTGTACCCAGAGGAATGGGCTCATCATCATCCAACAATCACAGGAATTCAGGAACTAACCCTGTTAGGATTATAAAAATTGATCTCTGTAGATTTAATACAATTAAAGAGTCTGCATTCATCCCTACGAGGCTGCAGTGGAATTTTCCACTGAAGCCAAACTAAAATAGAAACTTGACAGAGAAGCGGAGGTCAGAAGGCAGGGAGCTGGGACCATCAGTTTTCTTTAGGATCTCAGGAACTAAGGGAAGAACTCTTTTTTAGCTGCTAAAGAAAAAAGTGTAGCAGCAGACTCTGGCTGTAGGGAACCCAAGAGACCAAATGCTCCAGAATTCAGAGGGAAATGGGTGCAGGGCCTCTGAGCGATGGAACCCCTGAGCAATATCAGCCCAAGGGGACTGGCATCAGTTTTGCCAAGGTATGCCTGAAGGCTGTAATCTGTGCCCAGTGTGACTGGCCTGCTCTAGATAGGTCTATCAGAAATAGTTCTGCTCAGCCCACAGCCCATAAAATTGTGGGCATTTAAATGTTTGCTTCAATCTGAACCAGCAAAGAAACCAAACAGTTTCTGGACTTAAAGCCAAACAGAAAGAATTCTGACCTTACTATTCAGTGGTTTTATGACCTTGGTCAAGCTACTTAATTTCTCTTATCCTCCGTTTCCTCATCTGTAAAGCAGGGGGTGGGTGATCTCTCTATTTCTCTACCATTTAATTGCCAGACACTATGCACTTTACAAATATATTATCTTCAAAAAATAAAAGAAAGAAAACAAATATATTGTCTTCATTCTTCACCATCACCACGAGAGGTAGCCATTATTATATAATCTGACAGATGAGGAAAACGAGGCCCAGAGAGATTAATCACCACAAATTTTCCAAGGCACACAGTTGGAAGGAGTTATAACTGGAAGGCATACTTGGCTTGACTTTAGAGTCCATCACGGCATTGCCTGCCAGCGACCCTAAAACCACGTTGAATGGAGACAGAAATTTTACATGCTTCCGTTCAAATACTGCTGGAGGAGCACCCTTCTCCCCGCATAGTAAAACCTGTAAAAAGGAAGCCCTTTCCTCTTTATTTTTCAGCTAATAAAAGGCACTGGGCCTTTTTCTGTTTTCTGTTTTTTATTTTATCTGGGGAAACACCAACTGCAGCCACCAGGTCTCCTGTGAATGAACTGCTGTGAGGGAACTGCCATTCGCCAGCTTTCCTGGTACCCTAGGCAGGGTGAGTGCTTTGCCAAAACAAGTCCCTGTTTCTGTGGACCATCAGCGGCTGCAACCTTGGAATTCCACCTCTCCAGCTTATTAAAACAAATTATCCACCACAAGAAAACTGCGGAGTGCATTCAGATGGAAAATGGTCTCTTTTTTTGTGAAGTGATTTAATTAGGAGCAATTTTCCCATCAGCTCAGTTGTCAGAGCAAGGCTGAGGCAGCCACTGGGAGAAGCATTTGTCCTACATCTTCCTCACTCCCTCCTTTCTGCTGCCACCTCTTGGAGAAGGAAGAAATCACATTGGGAAAAATAACAGTTCAAGCTGGGAAAGGAGACAGATTAGGCCTGAAGGCCATTTTGTAGGGTAATCAGAGAGTCTATCATTTCAGGCTATAATTCTCCAATTTGTAGCATAATTCTCCAGGATGATGTTTGTTTTTTTTTGGTGCCTTTGCTTCTTGAGCTTCTCCCTTCTGCTCTTTGTTCCTGCAGCCCTGGTGGCTGAGAAAACAAAAATGAATTTCAAAGGGATTCTTGCTGGAAGTGTATTCTCTAATGACTGGGGTAGAGGACTGATGGAAGGTTGAATCCAGTTGGATTTGTGCTTTCCAAGAGCTTAAATGTTTCTCAGATTGCATGGGAGATCTGGGTTAAGACAAACAAAAAGGCCTGTTTTCCATTCTGGACCAGCTGGATCTTGACATTTTTGCTGCATTTCCATCACGTTTTTGTGCTCAAACATACAGTATCTTGACCTGCATAGATGACAGGTCATTCTGCACCATCCATATAAGCCTCCCTTCCACACCTTCCCAGATTTTGGAATAAGCATGATGAGAGTCCCTCAGAGACCAATGGGAATATTTTTGGCAATTTTCCTAGAAGGAAGAGGGTAAGGATATGGTTTGGGATTAGTGACTGAACGTACATCGATGCATAGAGCATCCAAGCCTGATGAGATTAAGATGGGAAAAATTCACAGAGAAGGTGAGTTTTTAACCTGGTTTGAAAATACTTGACAGATTGTGGCATATGTCATATTAAAATTATTTTTCCTGAGAAAACCAAATAGTTACAAATTCTTTCTACACGCTTATGAAAAGTGACAGTAGAAATGTAATCTTTCATGGGGAAATATTTGTTCACACTTTTGCAAGAAAGCATCCTTTTCGTTTGATGTGGTGTGTTAGGGCGGCATATGAGTAATATTGTTATCCCGAGCAGTGTTTATCAAACTTCAAGTTGGGGCCTTCGAGTGGGTGTGATGTCCATGGAATGGGTCATAACCAGGACTTTTAAAAATGAAATAATAAAGTAGAAAAGAACAGAAGAGAAAATGCCAGTTTTATGAGTACAGGTGGGCTCTTGCACACACACTGGGTTATAGTTTAAAAAGTATTTCCCACTGTAGTTCATGGTGCTCTAAATTTGGCATCAGAAGACCTAGGTTCTAATCTCAGTTTTTCCATGAACTATGTGACCTTAGGCAAGCACTCAATTTCCCTTCTCTAAGCTTCTGTTTCCTCCTCTGTGAAATGAAGGATTTGGGTACATTTCTAAGCTTCTGCAAAATAATATAAATATAAATTTACTTCTGGAAAAATGTACTACATTCCAAAGTCTACTAGAAATGGGTTGAGGATGCTCTGAACTTCCTGCATGGATGCTCCAATCACAAGGGGCTATTCAAGATTTGACCCTTTTGATCCATCCAGCCACATTCCCACAGGAACTTTAAGTTTCTTGCAGGTTTTATGGAAAGGATATATTATGTCATGATGATATTTCCTTCACCACAGATGGCCACTTCTCAGTCCTGAAGTACAATCTATCACGGACCAGTCCTGGTCTGAGTCAGGACTTCCTTGGGATATCATGACTAACATTTCTCATAGGTGTGCACTTCAGATGGTCCTCCCAATTTTTTGCCATCCCACACATATTATATTTCAGTGTCCTTAAACCTGATCCCATGTAGCTTCTGAAATTTAGATGTAATGGAACTTGATTTGTCTTGATAAGCAACATGATTATAACAATTATTGTAGTGTTTTATGATTCTGTGTTCACTGGTAAGTCTCTTTCATTATACTGTTAGATTTCTTGAGGCCCAGGATTTAGTCATTATATTGTTGGATTTCCCAACAGCAAGTGCATCATCTGGCACATTCTAGGCTCTTAATAAATGTTGTTGAATTTTAGTTTATCACTGGAGGAGTGAGAAGCAAAGATGTTATCTAAAATAACAAACTGTTGGTGTTACTTATTTGGGATCTTACATTTAAATGTAGTGTATGTGTGTGTGTTATCAAAGAAACTCACTTCTAACCAAAAGGAATTATTAAAACTTAAAGGGACTTTAGAGACCATCTTGACCTGCCTTTGGAAATCTATGGCCTGTGGGCCAAATGCCGTCCGCCAACTGTTTCTGTAAATAAAATTTTACTGGAATACAACCACATGTTGTCTATGGCTGCTTTTCTATGAGAACTGCAGAGTTGAGCAGTTGTAACAAAGACCAGGTGACCCACAAAGCTAAAATATTTACTGTCTGGCTCTTTACAGAGAAAGTTTCCTGACCCCTGATTTAGGCTGCCACTCTAATTTTCTATACAAGGAAACTGAGGCCAGAGAGAGGAAATGACCTGCCCAGACTTATTAATGATCCAGCTGAGACTATACTCTTGGTCTCCACTGTCCTATTTTCTTTTTGAAAATCCCACTCTTTCTTTCCCTGAATAACAAAAGCTCACTTTGAAGATCTGATTCAGAAGAAACCAGAAAACTGTCCCATGTCCTCTGCTTTGCTAAGGAAGTATTTTTGTGAGCTTCCTCTCAGAGTTGATGAGTGACAACTGTTTTCCCGTCCACGTCCATTTTAAGGTGGGAGAGGGTCTCAACTTGAACCTAAATTTTGTCCACCTTGGACCAGACATCCCTGGGCATATTTGGAGAATAATGGTAGGGGGCTCCTAAGAGGCTGTGGTGGTTTGAAACTGTATATACCCAAGAAAAGCATGTGCTTAAAATTAATTCATTCCTGTGGGTGTAAACCCATTGTAAGTAGGATCTTTTGATGAGACTACTTCAGTTAAGTTGTGACTGTTTTAGTTTGCTGTTCTAGTTTGCTAATGCTGCAGAATGCAAAACACCAGAGATGGATAGGCTTTTATAAAACGGGGGTTTATTTTGTTACACAATTACAGTCTTAAGGCCACAAAACATCCAAGGCAACACATCAGCAATCGGGTACCTTCACCGGAGGATGGCCAATGGCGTCCGGAAAACCTCTGCTAGCTAGGAAGGCAGCTGGCTTCCGCTCCAAAGCTCTGGCCTCAAAATGGCTTTCTCCCAGGACGTTCCTCTCTAGCAAGCTTGCTCCTCTTCAAAACATCACTCACAGCTGCACACACTGAGTTCCCTCTCTCTGAGTCAGCTCATTTATATGGCTCCACTGATCAAGGCTCACCCCGAATGGGCGGGGCCACGCCTCCATGGGACTATCTCATCAAAATCATCACCCGCAGCTGGGTGGGGCACATTCCAAGCAAATCCAACCAGCACCAAAACATCTGCCCCACAAGACCACAAAGACAATGGCATTTGGGGGGACACAATACATTCAAACCGGCACATTCCACCCCCTGGACCCTAAAATGACATTATCTTTCCAAATACAAAATACATTCATTTCATCACAATATCACAAAAACTTAAATCATTTCAGTAACAAAAATTAAGTACAAGATCCCATCAAAATCAATTATAGGCATGGCCAGTCCTAAGGCATAATTTTTCTTTAGCTGTGGATCTGTGAACTTAGAATCCATTGCCATAAGGAGAAACAGTAAGGAAAACAGAGTTAACAGGAGCAAAACAGTTCCTAAAACCCGCAGGACAAACTCCATTAGATTTCAAAGTCTGAGAGTCATTAACAGAACAACGTTGCATCCTTGGGGCTTGAGAGAGCTGGAGTCTAATGCTTCCTAAGTGCCTTTGTGGCAGCCCTTTTCTCTCCAAATGCTTGGGTGAATGCTCCAACATATCCACACATTGGGGAGACCACCTTCTTGGCCCCATCCTCCTCAAACATCAGGACAGCTCCTGGATTCCTTTCCATCTCCGGGGCACACACTCAACCCCTTCAGAACAGTGGGGTGGCAGCCAGGCTCTCCCCAATTCCCTGGAAATGTACTCCACCCTCTTTGGGACTTGAGGTGGCAAAACTCTTCCAGAGCATCGAGGCGGAAAGCCCACCCTCGACCTCCAGGGCAAACTCGCCCTTTCCATGCGTGTGGGCTGCTCCGCTCTCCCAGCCCTAGACATCTTGACTCCAGACCTCAACCTCCATGGCACTGTGTTTGAAGAAATTTTTCCTTCAATTTGTTCCTTGTCTGTCTCCTCCAGTCCAGACCAGCAATGGCTCTGTCTATAAAGATCTCGCAAAAATTCTGTTGGCTTTGCATGAAGCACACAGAGGTCAAAGCCATTAGACAATAGGACTTTCCACAAATCCTTTCTGGATAATTCCACCTCCAATCTTGGCTTGTACTGAAATGGCAACTGGGTTCCGTGTTTGGTTACATCCTCATGTTGGGCTATAGCTTCAGGGATTCCACCCCCTGGAAGCTTGTAATTTTCCAAGCGATCAGCTTCTGGTCTCTTTAAACCCAAGAGTTCAGTTCTAAGTTTATCTCTTTCCACTCACATTTTACTATAAGCTGCAAGGAGAAGCCAGGGTACCTCCTCCACATGTAGTCTGGAGATCTCCTCAGCTAAGTATTCCAGGTTGTCGCTTTCAAATTCTTTCTTCCATCTGACACCAGGACTCAATTTTGCCAAATTCTCTGCCACTTTAAAACAAGGATCACCTTTCTTCCAGTTTACAACAACATATTCATCATTTCTGTTCAAGGCCTCATCAGAAGTATCTTTAGAGTCCATATTTCCACAAACAGTCTCTTTAAAGCAGTTTTGGCCTTTTCTATCAAGCTCCTCACAATTCTTCCAGACTCTTCCCCTTATCCATTTGAAAAGCCACTCCAACATGTTTGGTATTTGCAGACTCAGCAGCAAAAGCACCCCACTTCTCTGGTACCAAAATCTGTTCTAGTTTGCTAATGCTGCAGAATGCAAAACACCAGAGATGGATAGGCTTTTATAAAACGGGGGTTTATTTTGCTACACAGTTACAGTCTTAAGGCCACAAAGCATCCAAGGTAACACATCAGCAATCGGGTACCTTCACCGGAGGATGGCCAATGGCGTCCGGAAAACCTCTGCTAGCTAGGAAGGCAGCAGGCGTCCGCTCCAAAGCTCTGGCCTCAAAATGGCTTTCTCCCAGGATGTTCCTCTCTAGCAAGCTTGCTCCCTCTCTCTGAGTCAGCTCATTTATGTGGCTCCACTGATCAAGGCCCACCCTGAATGGGCGGGGCCACGCCTCCATGGCAACATCTCATCAAAATCATCACCCACAGCTGGGTGGGGCACATTCCAAGCAAATTTAACCAGCACCAAAATGTCTGCCCCACAAAACCACAAAGATAATGGCATTTGGGGGACACAATACATTCAAACCGGCACATTTGCTAAAGCTGATGAAATGCAACATACCAAAATGGAATGGCTTTTACAAGGGGATTTATTGACTTACAGGTTTACAATTCTGAGGCCATGAAAATGGCCAAATCAAGCCATCATCAGGACAATATCTTCTTCCTGAAGAAAGGCTGCTGGTGATCTGGGACTCCTCTGTCACATGGGAAGGTGATGTCTGCTGGTTTCTCCGTTCTCTCCCAGGTTTCACTGCTTCCAGCTTCTGGCTTCAGTGGCTTTCTCTCTGAGCTTCTTTGTGTTTCTCTTTTTTAGCTTCTGTCTCTCCTAGCTTCTGTGGGGCTTTTTTCTGTTTCTTCTCTCTGTCTTTTATCTTCTTATAAAGGACTCCAGTAAGAGGATTAAGATCCACCTAGGGCATACCTCAACTGAAATAACCTAACCAAAATGTCACACTCACAATAGGTCTACACCCACAGGAATGGATTAGCTTTAAGAACAAGATTTTCTGGGGTGCGTAAAGCCTCCAGATCATCACACCTACCTCGTTCAGGATGTGTCTTAATCCCATTACTAGAGTCCTTTATAAACAGAAGAGAGAGAGAGAGAGAGAGAGAGAGAGAGAGACCTGCCATGAAAGCAAGAAGCTGAAATCAATGAAACAGAAGAGAAGGGAGAGACCAGCAGATGCCGCCATGTGCTTTGCCATGTGGCAGAGGAGCCAAGGATCGATCTCCAGCAGCTGATCTTTGGGAAGAAAGCATCACCTTGAAGATGCCTTGATTTGGACATTTTTCAGCCTCAAAACTGTAAGTGAATAAATTCCCAATGCTTAAGCCAAACTATTTCATGGTATGTCTTTGAGCAGCCTAGGAAACTAAAACTGAGGCCTTTCCCAAAAGCCTTCTAGGCAAGAGTTTACCTTATGGAGCAAAGGGTAGAGTTGCACAAATCCAGTCCGTGTGAGAGAAGCAGAGAAATTCAGATCGTTCTCCATCTAATTGCTGAGGACACCTGCTTGAATTCTAGAGAGAAAGGGGCTGCAATAAGGAAAGAATTAAAACTAAAAGAGTTGTTCCAATAGAATCTGGTGGGGGCATGGAGGATGTAAGACAGCAAGGAGGGTTGTAGCTCTGGTGCTGGTGGCTTTGGCACCAAGTGGCAGTGTCTGGGGTTGTTTCCTGGTGGTTTTGTGGGTATACGTGATCTCTGTATTAGAACTCAGCACAGCAAACTAGGGAAAGACTGGAGATAAATGTCAGATGCTAGTGGTAACCCAGAGGATTATTCCATGTACCTATGTGAAATGCTCCTTGGGGTCCCCAAGAACAAGCTGGAAAAGAATGTGAGAAGACTAGAGAGTTCATAGTAGCAAAAGGGGCTGACCTAGAGAAATACATTCCTTTTTTTAAATCCTGAGCTGGTATAGCAGATGGAAATAACAACTTCTGCCAGTTTTAGAGTGTTGTAGAGGTGAGTTTGGGCTCTTCCCAAACCATACTCTCTGTTGTGGAAGTAAAGCCTCCAGAGCTCTATTGCTGAGTTTATTAACTCTGGTTCAATAGGGCAGAGACATACTCCAAGTCATTCAGCAAGCAATTTCCTGCACTGTCAGATACCACTTGTCTATAAATATAGTCAATGCAGTTGTTGAGATTGGGATAGCCAACCTAAACTTGAGTGGGATCCAGAGAAACTGCTTTTGGCCTGTCAGGGAAAAAGCCAAACAAAACAAACACTTGTTTAACAACCATAATTCCCATCCATAATAGGAAATACTGGCCTATAAGTCTAGGACTTAAAGTAAGTCAATGAGAGATCAGTTTATTCACTCCACGTATGTGGTTATTTCATGAAACTAAAGAACATGGAGGGAGGTGTAAACACGGCAAAATAGTGAGGAGAGGAACAGTAGGCAATGTTTGCAGTTTGGATTAGCCCACTTCTGAACATCATTTTCTGGGCTTTCCTGTGCTCATGTATGGGGACTATAGGCAAGTGTTATTTTACAAAGAGTGAAGCTGTGTGCTAAGAAAAATTATTCAAAACTTGGTAATAAGACAAAAATATTATGTGTGCCATTTAATGTCATACCATTGCCTTGTCTCTAAGCCCACCTCATGCTCTAGGGGAGGTAACTTGGTCACACTTACTGATTATTAATAATGAGGGCCCAAACTCAGAAAAGGAAGATGTTAACTTGAGAAGATTGACAGATTGCAAATGTCTTTGTTCAGTAGAGATGCAAATGAATTCCGTCAAATTGAAAACTAACCCAAATGGTATAATCTCATTGCCATGTAGGACATTAACCAGTTTTGTCTTGTTTTGCAAACTTACTTCCACATTCTTTCTTTCCATGATCATATAAGCAGTCAAGCTCTCCTTTGATCTGGCTTTGTCATCCTGCTGGTTCCCCCATTAATGAGTTAAATGAATCTTTGACTATTTGCGTGATAGTTGTGTTTTTAACATTTTGTAGGAACCGCCCCCCTCCAAAAAACACTGGAGGCTTCCTTGTTTAGAATTATTCATCTTATTCTCTATGTGTCATAAAGAATTTGACTCATCTGATTTTTAATTTCTCAGCTGACAAATTAGTCTCTCTGTTTTAAAACAATGAAAGTTTCTTTCATTTCTACTTCAAAGCTGATTAACTTCAGCAAGTTGCTTGGTGACCTTTTGGGCCCCATTGTGCTGGGTGCTCCACGAATTGCAGATGGAAGGTCACAGCCCTGTCCTTAAATATCTTACAGATCTACCAGGGAGATGAGTCATATGCATTTTTTTTAAATAGTCATCCACTTTGAGACTTTGCTGTGGTGTGCTCAGACCAGTTGGCAACCTTGAGCTCCTAGGTTAATTTGATTTTATTCTAGGATCTAAGAAAACAGGTAGCAAGAATGATGTCTGTAGCTGTAACAAGTTTCAGCCTCTCTTGGCTCTTACCCAAACTCATTGGCCTGGGAGATTGATTTCCCCTCTAGCCAGCATCTTGTTCAGCATTTCTGCTCATCATGCTTCTGGCATTGCTTCCTCAGAGGACCATCCATCATTCCTAAACCATCCCTTGCTCTCTTGATAAATCAGCAGACAGATGCTGGGGATGCAGAATGGAAATTCAGAAAATATACCTGACTCACAGACAGTCACTCCTTGTCACCTTGGCTTCTCACGTAAGAGAGACACATTAGGCAGTCTGGCAGAGAATGGGGAGGGAGTGTGTGTGTGTGTGTGTGCATGTGCTGGGGTGGGAGGATACCTGGGGTAAAAGGGAGATTTCTGGGATGAGTTTGAGAGAGGAAAGCTTCTAAGTGAGCAGGGAGTCCTCTAATCTCTCTGAGTTCTTATTTTTTGAGGGATATTTTAGAGACTGACGCTGATTTTACTGTCTCTTCAAGGTCAGAAACAAAGGCCAGTGTGTTCAGTGTTGACAGAAAGAAGAGGAGGAAAGCAGACGCTCTGTCGCCTACATGTTCATTTGGATAACAGGTTGAGAACTGGGGGTGAAGCTGGGAGGTGGTAAGATCTGCCCATACTTCTGTTAAACTACTTTATAAATGAAACTCAGCTTGGATCTCGTATGCCCTTCAAATCCAGATAAGATTTAAATTGTGGATTATGGAAAAGCTAGAGCTCTTTCCCAAATTGCTGTGAATTATTAGGAATTATACTATCTTATTCAGCTCTGACTCCAATTTTCCACTCCTGCTGAGTTCTTGTTCTCTGTCCTATATCTTGTGGCTGCTTCTTTATTTTCACCCTGGCTTAAAAGAACTCAGCACCCTTTCCTTGCTTTCCACAAAATAACCAAAATAACCTTGGGGATGAAAGAGATTTATATGCAGTAACACAAACTATTTAAAATTGAGCATCGGATGTTCCTATTCTTAAAAGGCCTTTGGCCACGCTGTCTCGTTGCTCTGCCATCCCCCACATCCTGTTGTCCTTTTGTGCAAAGGCAGTGTGGCACAAGGAGGTGGAAGGCAGGCTGCCTGAAGTCTATCCTGGTCTAACCCTCGCTAGCTGTACATCTCAGGTAAGTCACGTCACCTGTCTGTGCCTCAGTCATCTCATCTGTGAAATGGAGATATAATCCATCAACTCAAAGTAGTTGTGAGGATTTAAGGAGATACATATTTATATTTGGAACAGTGCCCTGCCCATCGGAAAGTTCAGGGAACTTGCTCAGGAAACAGAAGGCACATTTAAATGAGTTTTTAAAGAAAGTTTAATAAAGAGCCTATTCACAGAGGTACAGGTGGGGTTAGGGGAAACTAACAAGGGATGGTGGAGCACCGTCTAGACAAGGGGAGGGAATCCAGAGAGTGAGCTTTTGGAGGTGAAGAGGGCCCAATGGGAGCTGTGGCCTCCACGGAGCAAGCAGTCATTCCCTACCTGCAGCAGAGCAAGGAGAAAGCTGGACGAATACAGGCCTCAACGTGATCACATGATCACTATCCTTCTGCTGGAGCTCCTGGCAGGTGGAACCCAGCTGGAAGCCCGAGGAGTCCACTGCTGTACTCCATAGGAATTAGCCTCCTGGGGCACCAGGCAAAGTGGAGAAGAGGCAACGGGGAACAGCACCGCAATTATTCTTTGGACTAACCCAGTCTTCTCTTTGTCTTATCCCCTCCTAACAACTCCATCTTAGGGCTAGTCTTCTAGGCCACGGTTTAATAAGGTAATTTCTTAAAGACTGCTCACCTACAAAGAGGTTTGGGGACTAATTTTCCTTTAACCTGACACCTTATCTCTGTAGTAAAAAATATTTGCAGCCCTTTGCAGGGATGCTTCATAGAGTTCTCCTCGAGTCATTGGAGAGGGAAAATTTAAACATCTGAATGTTTTCCCCAGGCTATTCGCAGAAAATGAGGGAGAGGGGTCACAGGGCTGAACTGTGGGTTGAACCCTTGCCTTGCAGCCTAGGTGTAGAAGTAACAAAAGTGTATGCTGATAAAAGACAGATTCTCAACTTCCCCTTCTAGTAACCATAGCTACAGAGGCTGTATTTATTCCTTCCTGATGTTACTTTTTTCCAGAGGCAGGGCCTCCCCTTTGTCAAGGGGCTTTTTTTTGCATAGATCGGTGATTCCCTATTTGGATTAAGGTCTGGGCAGAAAAGAAGTTATGACCACCCATTCCAGAATGTCCGTCACCCCACCTGCCTCCTCCAACACAGGCCTTATCCATACCCCTACTCCCCTCCACCTCCCACCCACACCACCTACTTGGGTCCTGCTTTGGGTTTTGCTTTGCAACTCCACCCTATTGTTTACTCATAGGAAGAGTGCCTGTGGTACTGTACTAATATTTTGATTCAAGTCACATCTAATATTTTTTATTCTGCTCTCAAAAGTGGGGTATAAGCAAGATCACATTTCATTTTATTTCTTTAAGACAGATTTAATCTGTTCCGAACCTCATCCCTCCTAGCTGACCAGAAATAGACACAGTTGGGACTTTCCCTTCCAGAGTTTGCAAAGGTCCCAGGGGTCTTATAGAGTCTTAGAAGAAGGTCTTCTGATCTGGTGACCTGCTCATTTTCCAAACTTGTGTGAACTCTTAAGGGGGAGCAGCTCTGTTGCTTTTGTTGTCCTGCTTGGGCATGGGGATCTTTGCAATACCTCTCCCAGTCTGGAAGAAACCACCTTTGGCCACTCTGCCTCTTCTTCAACCCTGACCCCAATTTCCTCTGCCTGAAAGAAAAGCCAATAGACTTCTGTTGGCCTGGAAAATGCTGCTTTACCCCTCTATAACCCCAAGGACTGCAAGGAAGGGAAACAAAAAAGCCTGGTTAACCTCTTGGTAGAATGTTATCAACCCTAACCCCATTGGTGCAGGAAGCATGTTTGTCTTGTTCATTGCTGTGTCCTCAGTGCCCTAAACAATTTTTACTTCATCACGGGTGCTTGGTTCATAATTATAGAATGAATGGATCAATGAATGGTCCAAGTGAAAAGGAGCACAGGGAAGTCTCATGTGCTCCAAATGTAAGAATGTGTTTTCATTTAATCTTTACATGAACCCAAGAGACATCAATATCTCTACCTCACAAATAAGAAAGCCAGGGTAAGATCAAAGTTAGGCAACTAGCCAAAGGTCACACACCAAGTCAGGATAAAGCTGAGATTAAAAATCCAGGCTGTTGTATTCCTAAACCTGACTATGCCAGGAAGAGGCTAATCAAAGCCTGAACCAAGGAAGGCTGTGGGGAGTTAGAAAGGAGAGCTCATGCCTAAGAGGCACTGCACTCATAAAACCGACAAGACTTTGCCACAGACTGAAAGAGATTTTTGCAGATTCATCTCATCAGAGTGGCTGGTTCTGATTACCTTCCCCACTGCAGTGAATCATATGGAATTACAGAGAAAGCATGGGCTTTGGCCTTGGCAATCACCTGTTGAATTTTGGGAAACTTACCTAATTTCTTTGAGCATCTTTTTCCTCTGCAAATGGTGATAATGCTTGTTTTAAGGGTTGGTATGAGTTGATGTACATAAAGAACCTAGGATAGTTCCAGGCCTATGGTAAGCATTCAATAAAAATTCACTTCTTTTCTCATGATCTCCTAATGTCTTTTGGCCCAGGAAATACTATACCTGAGAAAAGACCAGAGAGGAAGGAGGTGTGAGGACATCCATCCAAGTGCAGGCGCAGTAGTGGATGGCCCTCAGGAAGGGAGTGACAAGGGAGGCCTAGGAGAGGTGGATGAATAAGAGGCTAGGAATGTGCCGGGTGGAGGAAACTTCGCTCTCTGTGAGGAAGATTCTGATGTCCTCTGGAATGAAGGTTCAGACAAACAATCAGAATTCTAAGTAGTTTTGGCCAGTGTCTTCTCTGCAGATAGGTGCTATCTGAGCTTGATGAGGGGAAGCCAGGGGTCTATTTGGCTTTGGCCTTATATACACAAATTTGGTTGTATATCTAAAAGAGTTTATTCATAAAATTATTATAATTTTTGGTTTGTTAAATGTTTTTTTATTGTTTGAAATTTTAAGTATGTCATAGAACCTAATGAGATTTTCCATTTCTTAAAACATAATGTATACTGCTCTACAAAAATTATTTTGTAAAATAAATACACGATCTATGGGATCATTTTTAAGGTGTTATCATTTAAATATAAACAAACTATACCACAATTTTTGGTAACTGTATTTGAATTTCTTCTTTTTCTATTTGTTGGAGTTGTCAAAAAAAAAAGAAGAAGAAGAAGAAGAAAGGAGGAGGAAGATGGAAGAAGAAAGAGGAAGGAAGAAAAAGAAAGGCAGAGGCAGGTACCTACAGGGAGGGGAAGAGCCTTATTCTGTGTTTATGGCGCCACCTGGTGTCAATAACTCATACTACGTCACACTTCCTGATCCGTTAGAGCTGGAATTTGCTTAGTGAAACTCCCACTGCCCTTTTCTGATGTATTCTCTCTCAATATCTCTTTTCTTTCACTTGTGAAGTAGAGAATCATCAGTTAAGAATAACTGAAGGTAAGAGTTGATGCCTTAAAACTTTTTATGTTAGCTTTGTAATGTGTAAAGGAAGGAGGTCTCTATTCAATACTAGTTAATATATATTGAACAGTTACTATGTACCAGGTACTCTTCAAGTGCCCTACATGGACTAACTAATTTAATTATTGTAGCAACCCTAAGATATAGGTATTATCACCACCCCCATTTTATAGATGTGGCAACTGAGGCACAGAGACTTAAAGGTATTTGCCAAAAGTCACACAGCTAGAAGGTAGCAAAGATTTAAAGCCAGGCTCCCTGGTTTCAGCACCCATGATTTTAACCACTATATGATGTTCCTTCTCTGTGTATGTGTATGTTTCAAGAAAAGATGTCTTCTTAAGTTTTATTTGGACTGAGAGAGTTTGCTTAAAGCTTAATGGACCTAGGGGGCAGACAAGGAGTAAAACATGCCTTAAATAATCCTATGAGATATTATGCTTTTCAGAAGTATAGATTCCCCTTTACAGTGTCAAACAATCCACACAGATGGTATACAAAACAACTAAATTAGTATTTGTTTGTAATACTCCCCCTCTTCCCATACCCTGTCAACTGAAAGGAGCATGTTTTATTCTCCCTTAGTCCCTCTATAAGTGTTTAATAAATAGGATCTCTCTCCTACTACCTACTATTTATTATTTTTTTGTTTTTTGTTTTTTTTGAGAGAGAGAGAAGCAATTACCTAGTGAACAGCAATGTAGTCATCCTACTTGGATTCAAATTCTGGCTGTGCTAGAGATAAAGAAAGTAAAAGTTACTTCACATCGTTAAGACTCAGATTCCTTCTTTGTAGAATGGGGAAAATAATGGAGCTTACCAAATAAGTATGCAAGGATTAAATGATTTAATACATGAAAAGAGCTTAGCTAAGAGTTTCTGGCACATAGCAAGTGTTCCAAAAAACATTAGCTTATATTATAATGTGCCAGGAACTGTTCAAAGCAGATTAGTAACAAAACCATCTTTCTATGCAAAAGTATCTATTTGTATATAAATGGTTGGCTATTATTATTATTATTCATACAGAAGGAAGAATTTGGGAGGAAATATACCAAGATATTAATAATAGTTATCACTGAATAGGTGGAGTTGTTTTGAAAATTTTTTTCACCGTTTTACTTGTCTTTGCCGAATGAGCATGGGTTCCTTTTTAAGAAATCTTAAAAAAAAAAAAAAAAAAAAAAAAACTTTTCAGAAAAAAAATAATTGAAGAAACTAAGGATGATTGGCCTGGAGAAGAGAAATCTTGCAGAGAACATGATAGATGTCCTTGAACAGCTGAGTAAGTAAGTGGAAGAGAAAGACGGCTTGTACTGTGTAGCTTCAGAAACAGTAGGACTGATGGAAGATTCACCAAGTCCCTCATAATCAAAGCTGACTAGAAAATCAAAAGTGAGTGCCTCATCCTTGGAGGCATTCAAGCATAGGCTGGAAGACAGCCTCTCAGAGATGGTCTCCAGGTGATTCTTAGATCAAGTGGCAGAATGGATTGCAAGACCTAAGTTCCTACTGAATTGGGGATTCTAGGATTCATTTCCTAATTCTGCTTTAAAATGTGCCAGAAGAGATGAAAAACAGGTGGTCATCAGTTTTCAGAGTTGAAGTCTGGTTTCTAGTCAACTATTTTTCTGCTACTAACATTGTTTCCCTAAGTCCTATGAGAAGACACTTATGCTTGCTCATCCTATTCTGTGGATGACAGAAATGATGGCACGAAGTCAAGAGGCCCATAGAGCTCTTTTCCCACTGTCACTACATGGCCAAGCATCAGCCCTGAGGTACAGAACCCTATATTGGTTCCTGCAGAGAACAGTAGAAAGAATAGGCAGGGTCTTTGGAATTCAGGAGTCTATGACCCCATTTATCTGTATCAGGTAGGAATTGCTAATATTAGAGGCCTGACCAAAGTGGCTTAAACAAATTAGTGGTTTATGTTTTCACATAAATGGGATGCAAAGGCAGTCAGTTTGGAACTCATATCACGGCTCCAGAAAATAATCAGGGAAGCAGCCTCCTGTCTTTCTGCTCCACCATATTCAGTGCAGAGCTCGGGAGCTCCAGCCATGCCATCTGCTTTCCAGGCAGGAAAAAAGGGAAGAACAAGAGGCAAAAGGGATGTGCCTCCCAATTACAAAGAGCTCTCTTAGAAGCCTGCCCTGTGGTTAGTTCTTGTATTTCTCTGGCCACACCTTGCTGCCAAAGAGTTGGAAAATGTAGTCTTAAAGCTGGGCACTTGGTTACTCCAATAACATCCATGGTTTTGTTCCTAGGGAAGTAATGGATATTGGGCAAATGACTAACAGTCTCTTCCACTTTCTCTTATTGTCCCTCTGAGGGGAAGATAACAGGAATTATTCCTGAGTTTATAAAGATGAAAAAACAAAGAAGTGGCTGGGGCCTGCTCAGAGCCCGTCTGTCCTGGTGGTCTTGGTCCCAACGCCCAGCTCAGAGCATGCACTGAAAAATAACTGAGAACACAAAAGTCAGAAATCCATGAACATCTGTGGGCAACCACCAGCTGTGAGCCCAGGGCCATCTCTTCCTGGGAGTCAAACTGGCAGCTGAGAGAGGCCATAGAGGTCAGTGAGGACGAGGGCTGCAGGATACCAGGACAGATGCTTCTGTTATGGTGCTCTGTGTCATTCCCTGGGTTGGCAAAAGGTAGACAGCTTTGGCCTTGGCTCGGCTGGGAGAACAGATGGGCAGGAATTCAGTACAGCTTCCAAATGAGCCAAGCAGCAGACTGTCTTCCTTCCCAACCAGTGTCAGCAGAGGCTACTGTTCCCACCTGGTCACAGCCAGCTGCAGCAGCCCAAGACTGAAGGCCATGGCAGCTCAGCCAGGAGCAACCTGGGAATATCATCCCTCACTGACTGCGAGGAGCCACCAGGAGACAAGCATTGAGGATGAAACCTGGGTTGAGCTGTCCATCTTTAAGGCTCAGATTTCTCCGTGCAGGGCCAACAAGCTCCTGTGGCAATCAGATCGTAGTCCTGGACTCTTTTTGAGCACATGGCTCTAACTATTGTGGTAAACAGCCCACCTGACTGGTTGAAGCCTGGAGCTGTTGTTTCCCACGCACCTGCTTCCCTTAGGAATAATGGCAATGAGGCCAGATATGTAAGGGTTTACCTGGAGTAAGTAACAGGTCACTGTGGAAAATGCTTCTGAAAAACAAAGCAATGAAAGCAGATGTAACTCCTTCCTACATTTGAAGAAAGGAAGCCATCATAGTAGGGAGATGAGAAACAAAAGAAACTTAATGAAAGGATAGGAACTTGTGTTCAGTTTCAGAAACAGGGCATAAAACGCATAGAATTTTCTTGTAATTCTGGTTAGAGCATATGACATAGAAGGAAGAAATACAAATTTTTAGAAAGCAATGCACTTTCTTCTGTTGAGCTAGACATGGAGGGGTTCACTTGGGAGGGAATGAGGCCCAGCAGAAAGGAGTGTTAGTCTTCCTCTTTCACCTCCCAAAGGTTACATCAATTTTGGATTATCTGTGCATGTGCTTCCCTTTCACTGACTCTGTAATTAAAAGCTGACTGAACTATATTTAGAATTCTATTTATTCTGGTTTCCAGGAAAGCTTTTTCAAAGAAGTCTGGAGTAGAAATTTGGTACTGACTAGAAACCACTACCATACTAATTTAAAGAGGAGAAGAGGGAAGACAGGAGGAGGAGGGAAGAGAGAGCTAGTGCATTCGAGAAGGCCCCATCCCCTCGTAGAGGCCCTGCAAGGAGCCTTCCATGCATTTCCACTACATTTCTCTCCCACAAAGCTACTGCCACCTCACAGCCACCTGCAGGCTGCACAATGAGGCTCTCCAGATGATTATAAAGAACTTCCAACTCCTGCTCCCTCACTCCAGGCCTTCTGTCATCTTGAGGCCATAGACTCATCAAATCTAAACTCTGGCAGCCTGAAGATCTGCTCATCTAGCCTTGGGAATGCTCGGCAGAAGGCGGCCAGCAGGCTCTGGCACCACCTGCCTTTCCTTCTCCTCCCTTAGCAGCCTGGCTCCTAGCCTCCACAAGGGCACAATCAGGGCTGAGAGCCTTCATGTACCCACCCACCCCCCAACTTGGCCCTATGGGGTGTGAGAAGTCAGCAGGGACATACTCCCCATCCCTGCCGGGGCCATCTGCACTCAATTATAAGCCCTCTGGGAGCCAGCAGAGGGCTGTTTAGTTGCTGCTGGTTCTCTATGATTAGCTTGCTCTTGTTTTTTTGAATATTGCATATGGTGCAGCCAGCTGTGTGAAGCATTCACAATTCAAAGCTTATTTTCCCCCTCAAAAAGAAAAGTGCTAAGCTAGTTATTACCATGGGGAAGAAGAAAAATTTAAGTCTTACATTGTGGGTAAGTTCATTTCCCCACTTTATATAAGTCCACCTCACCCCAGGACTGGGACCATTCTTTTGTCTCTTTTTTACAGTCTTGCAAAGAAATATCAAGATACTGTGTAATTCCAGCTCATGGATTATTGTTCATAGTCCAGTAACTTCCCTGTCTCTTATTCTGTGTGTGTGTGAGAGAGACTGGGTGTTAACAAATCATCCTTTTAATGAAGCCACTCAAAAGATTTATCTCTTTGCAAAGAACTCATCAGCCAGGGTCAACTGCTGGGATTTACCCACTTTCCCAGGTGCTGAGTCAAGAACAAAGCAATACTGCTTTGCTCCCATTTGAAATCCTCAGTGTTAGCTGGGCTTAGCACCAAGACAGCATTAAAATCACTAGTGGTGCTTAATAAAATGCAGATTTCTGAGACTATATCCTGGAGGGTTTGAAACCCAGGCTCACATGTGAGTGCAGAGCCAAAGAAGTTGAAGATTTGGAAGTCCTGTGAATAATGATAATCAAAGCCATGAGAACATGAAAACAGGAGGCAGTGAGGGTGATTACAGTCCCTCCTTCTTCTTCCTCATACTTTCCAACTTTTTTCTTCTTCCCCACAGTAATAACAATTAGCTTAGTGCTTTTCTTTTTGAGGCGCTCACGTACTTCTTTTTTCATAAAATTCAGGTCCTATGGTAAACAGCAACACAAGTGTGCCAATAACTACAGGGCACATTACAGATGTATAAAATTCTCTGTAGCATTGGCTTGGTTGGCTTACACCAATCATCTAACTTCTCTGGAATTTAGCTGTGTAGTAAAGATTTAACTTTACCTAGAGAGATCTGGTCTTTGCCCTCAGCTTCTGGGAGGTGATGTCTAGGCTCTCATCTGTCATTCCTCTAGGAGTATCTTTGTTTGCCACTGGACAGTCTAACAATGTCATTTATTACCAATATTTCCAAGCTCTGATCACTGAGAAAGCCTGGGACCAGTGATATCACAATAGTGATGAGCATACCTAGTGCTTGAATCTTGGTTTTTAAAATAATTTTCCACTAAAGGAAAGCAAGGCAGGGACAGGGAAAAATACAAGATGAACCTGGAATGTTTTATTGTGTCACAAAGTACAGAAATGCTTAAAGTATAAGGGGGACATGCCAAAAGGACACAAGAGCCAGTATGAAGTGCTTCCACTGGTGATATCTGAGGGCATGTATGCATCTAAATAAATAATGATGGTAGTGGATTATGACCCATTGAATAGAAAACCATGAATCCATACTGATATAAATTAATAAAGAAGAGAAAAGGAGTAACTTAAGAGTGGAAAAGTCTGGCAAACGCTACCTTTAACAACTGATCAAAGCCTGTATCAGCAGTAATGGAAAAACCAGAAATCCTGTGCCACCTGATAGGATGCAGTGATAAAGATACAGTATCACTTCTGTGATATTCATGCCAAAGATGCATACTTTGAATCTCATCATGAGACAACCTACAAAATAACTGACCTGTAATCTTCAAAAGTGCCAAGGTTATGAAAGCCAGTGAAAAACTGGGGCATTATTCCAAAATAAAGGAGACTAAAGATACATGACGACTAAAGGCAATAGGTAATTCTGAACGGCATCCTTTTGCCAAAAAGGACATTATTTGGACATTTGGGAAAACCTAACTGGGGTCCCAGGATTAGCTGGTAATGAGGTATCAATGGCATTAGCTGTTTGATGGTTATGTAGGAGAATGTCTTTGTTTACAGGAAATATACATTAAAATATTCAGGGTAATAGGCCTGTCAGGTTGACAACTTACCCTGAAATGGTTCAAGAATTAAAAAAAGATCTTTATTCTGTACTTGTAAATTTTTTGTATGTTTGAGAATGTTTCAAAATAAAAATGTTTAAAGAAGTGCAATTTCCTCTTCATTTTTATCTGCAATGACTCAAAAAAAAAATGGCTATAGTAATGATGAAGACAAGATATTGAGAATAGGACGTAGAGTTTGAACAAAATTATTTCTTGAAACATTAGGGTAGAAATTAATGTGATTTTACATAATGTGTGGTATTAAGTGTGTATTTTTAACTAAATTAAAACATTCACTATTATGAGTTTTAAAAAAGATCAGTGAATGAATACTTTTATAGACTGAATTAAAAGAAAATATTTAAGCTTTAACAAAAAAGTTTGGTTGAGGGGAAAAACGGTTTTGCAAAACCTGCTGCAATCTAAAATCAAGATATTCAGCAGCAAGAAATATTCCAGTTTCTCAAAACCAGTTTGCACAGCAACTGTGTGAATGCCTTACTTTAAGAAAGTGTCAAACAAATATGCAAATCTGAAAGAACTTACCATTGTACTAAATTAGAGATAAAATCATAATAAAAGTATTTACGATTCACAAAAAGATTCAGAATTATAAGTTTCTTTTTATGAACTTCTCAGAGTCCTTCCAGTCTACTCTTGACCTCCAAAACATGTGATTTACCAAAATTTGGTTTACATTTAACTTTTCAGGGACACATGACCTGAAAAGAAAGAAGTATCAGGTAACACTGACACTGCCTGGTGCTCTTTGCCTGTATCAATCCCTTTCCTGTATTTGTAATCAGAACAGGGTCCAAAGAGCAGAAATCAACTGTTATGTATCATGCCAAATACCATTTCCAGTCCAAAAAAAAATCTCATTTTTCTCCAGTGATAAAGAGGTGGACATTCTTGTTAGACTGAAGCATCTGTGCTGCCCGCTCCACACCAACCACAGCAGCCAGCCTCTGGGCATCGTACTTGGAGTAGAGGACAGTGCAGGTCCATGTGGCTTCTTCTCCTCTGTTGGTGGCTTTCAGCATGTTACAGATTTCGCTGTAAAAGTGGGGATATGTAGGCAGTTCATAGAAAATCAGGTTCCTGATGCCTTTTATTGTATACCTGTTAGAATGGGTGAGACAGAGAATATATTTACTTGAAAATAATTTATGGAAAAGCTACCTAAGAATTTTATGAGGGCACAGTTCACTCGTGCTATTTCAAGCTAAAGGAAGAAAATAAAAGCACATGAGACAGATAAAACAAAGGTTATTCTAATTTGAGGCTTACGGGCTTATTTTTATGACAACATATTTGCTTAAAATGATAAAAAAAAAAACTGTATTTCTTGAGCCTACTCTGGGTAGGCTAGGCTAGAGTGGGAAAGAACAGTAGATCAGGATTATAAAATATATCCCAGAAAATTTAAAAAAGCAGGGAATTAAAATTTAACTTTGTCCTTATAATCAGGCAAAATAGAATGTTCTGTATTGGAGATGAGGTCAGACCTGGTACATAAAATAAACCGCATAAACTGTAAATGCTTTCCCATTAGTATTTTCTTGTCACTCTGTAGATGTGTTAACCCCATGGCAGATGTCCCAAGTTCATCCATTTACAAAATCCTGCCTGAGGACCCATTAGGCATTACAGGAAAGCAATTAGTTTCAACAGCTTATGGACTTCTGGAGTAGATGGCGGAGTAGGGAGCTGCAGTACTCACTTCTCCAAAAACACCTAGTGGACAGGCAGAAACTGTCTGAAATAACTGTACTAGGGCTTTGGAGGCCAGGGGAGCATTGTACAGCATCTGGGGAGGAGCAGGACAAAGAGACTGTGACACTGTGGTAAAGAATGGTGAATAACTTGCTCTACAGTGACTGCTGGCACCCAACCCCCACTCTCGAGACAGACTGCCTCCAGTCCAGCCCCTTAGCTGGCTGCTGCAGACAGAGAGGGACGTTGAAGTCCTCTTCCCCAAGAATGGGGGGTGGGTAGGTGGGGGAACAGCCAAGCACTGACCACAGCTTTTGATTGGCAAATTGTGATCACTGGGTCCTGGCTTTAAGCTGCTGTTTTAGCCTGCCCCAGACAGAGACTCCCAGCCATTGTATCAACCCCACCTCAACAGGGCAAAGCCTGTGGAGGTTTGAAGATACAGTGCTTCCTTAGTGCTGTTGGGAACAGTTTGCTGAAGGGCACCATCTGCTGGACAGGTCAGGAAAGTGCAGCCTTGGGGAGCTGTCAAAAAGGTTTTCTGGCATCTTTCCTGACCCTCTCCCCACGGCTCTTTGGAACCGGTTTGTGCTCCCTTTGTGGATCTCTGGCCCTGTATTGGCTGGAAAGTACTGATTTGGGAAACTCCTCTCCTAGGTGACTCTCCTCTCAGAATTTGCCCTCTAGGCAAAAGCAGCTAGAGGCAATAAAAGGAGAATTTAAAACAACAATAAAAAACTATAGAAGCAAAAGAAAACAAACAGAACAGATCAGGATTCCTGGAAAAGGAATGGAGGAAAGGAAGGTTTGCCTCAGGGGTGAGACAACTGCACAAACAGTGCAATCTTAAAAACTGTACCATGTACCGATGGCAACAATCAGATGAAGAAGAGCTGAAAAAATCTGATCAACCTTACTCTAAAGGTCTAGAATAAGTTGAACAAGTGTCAAAGAAGAGCCTTAACCCAAAGCTAATCAACAATAAAACCCTAGGGAGACAGAAACTGATCTTCAGAGTAAACTCACCAAGATAACCAGATGCCTAGACATCAGCAAAAAATTACAAGCCACAATAAGAAATAGAAAGATATGGCTCAAAGAACAAATTAAAAACTAAGGAGGAGACACAGAATTTGTAACAACTAATCAAAGATATTCAAACAAATATCGTAAATCAATTCAAGGAGTTGAAAGAAAACATGGCTAAAGAGATAAAGGATATTAAGAAGACACTGAGTGAGCATAAACAAGAATTTGACAGTATGAAAAGAAACATAACAGAACTCATGGGAATGAAAGGCACAGCAGAAGAGATTAAAAATACACTAGAGGCATACAACTGCAGATCTGAACAAGAAGAAAGAATCAGAAGAATTAGAAGAAAGGACAATAGAAATCTCACAGACAGAAGAACAGATAGAGAAAAGAATGGAAAAAACTGAGCAAGGTCTCAGGGAACTGAATGACAGCACACAGTCATAACATTGAATGTTAATAGATTAAACTCCCCAATCAAAAGACATGGTTTGGCATAATGTATACAAAAGTATGATCCATCTGTTTGCTATTTACAAGAGACTCACCTTAGACCCAAAGACACAAATAGGTTGAAAGTAAAAGGCTGGAAAAAGGTATTCCACACAAACTGTAACCAAAAAAGAACTGGGGTAGCTATACTAATATTGGACAAAATAGACTTTAAAAGCAAAACTGTTAAGAGACAAAGAAGGGCACTATATATTAATAAAAGGGGCAATCTATCAAGAAGAAATAACACCTAACCAGGGGGCCCCCAAATACATGAAAGCGAACACTGGAAAACTGAAGGTAGAAATAGACATCTCTACAATAATAGTTGGAGACTTCAAAGCTTAAGCCATTTCCACCTCTTGCCTTGCTGCACATTGCTGCAGGGTGATAGTGGGGGTGTAGACCTAATGGTTGGGGTCGAGGTCAACTGTTCTCTTTGGATCTCTGTAACAAAAGATTTTATACCTTGACAACATTCTGATTTTTTCCTGTGACACACACTCACATACTGCCGTGATATTGAGACTACCTTGGGACTTTTATTCACACAGGATAAGCTTTCCTAATCTTTTTTATCCCATGGCTCATCTTAATCTCTCTGGAGACCTCCCTCCTCTTCCAAACTATAATAACTGTGATCTATTCGTTGGTTCACACTCCATAAAGAAGGAATTCTAAATGCTTAACAAGCTTGATAAACTGTTCTACCTCACTAGTTATCAAAACAAACAAAGAACATATTAGGAGTTCTGTTTCTGCTTAACATGTAGAATATTCAAGAGGGTATTGCTCCCATACTAACAAAAAAAAAAGCTAGATAATCTACAAAAACATTCTTTTTTCTGAGTTCAGAGAACTGATGCCACAAGGCAACCAGGTGAACTCCACTCAGTTGTACATTGGTTGTGTTTACTAACTGGTCTCCAGTGGGAAAAGGAGGTGTGGGTTTGGAGCATTTTCTAATTTCTGTGGTGTAAATACTCCCACCAAGGCCAATTTCAAACATGACAGTTCAGAATCCCTGAGGCCTGGTCACTCCTTTAGTTCACACTCACTCACAAGCTCTTTTCCAGGGACCTCTACTGGAAGTTGTGGAGAAAGACTGGAGACAAGGCAGAAGACCTAAGAGAGCCCCACTTGGTGGTGCAAGCACATGAAACCCCACCCACTTCCTGGACCCTTCTCTTACAAGAAACAAAAGTCTGAAGCTGAGAGGGACAGGAACTCCCTTTTCCCCACCCCTCCCCCAATGTCCCAGGCAAAGGTAAACTGCTGGCAGCGGGAGGGTGGGTTGAAGAAAAAGCCATCTGCCTTTAAGGGGACAACAGTCAATTCCCCATCCCTCATCCCTCCCCACCAAGAGAACTGTACCCAGTTAAAAGCAACAGCAGTTTGCCCCTCAGGAAGGGACAGGAGACGCGTTCAGCCCAAGATCTTGCCTTCATATAAGCAGAGGTCTTTCACCACTGGGGGAGAAGCAGGAAACTCTTTCCCACCAAGGCATCCTGTGGATTCAAGGCAGCTTAGCTGCCATTCAGGGTGGGGGTGGGGGCAGGCAGGAACCCTGAGAAAGTCCCACCTCCAAAGCCCAGAATGAACAGTGCTTGCCTCAAACTAAGCTGTACCAGGAAGAGAAGCCCCAACTCATCTCAAGCCCCAGAGAGCAACAAGAGCAGCCCACTGCTGCGTGAGGGGCAAGAGTGTGGAGAGAGAACCTCCTGTGATACAGGTGTACAGGCCTGGGGGGAGCTGAGAAGAGAGCAGAAATGCTGAGAAAAGCCCTCTGACACTCCAGGCCTCTACTAAGCCCACCTGCTGCAGGAAGCTGACAGTAGGTAAACTATAGCAACAACAGAATCCAAACCCAGTTCAACTCTGGACTAGATTGATTCAGCTCCCACACTGGTCTAACAAAAGAGAAGCACCCATTTCAGAGAGTAAATACTATTTACCTCATCCTCTACTTTCAATTCGGCATTCAACAGCAAATTATGGCGGGGTGGGGGGAGGTAGGCAAGAAAGATATAACCATGTGGTGTCATTCTTGTCCAGTGAGTCAGTGGTAACATCTTAATCTGTGGGATTTTGCAGAAATAGATCCTTCTCAGACACTGCCAATGGAGTTTAAACTATGTGTGTATATTTTTATTTTGGGGGAAGAGAAGATATGGGGAAGATGAGAAGGCACAAATAAATGGCAATGTATATCAAATTTTTAATTTACAGTCTGTGCCGGTTTGAATGTATGTCCCCCAAAATGCCATGATCTTTGATGTAATCTTGTGTGGGAAGATGTATCAGTGTTGATTAGACTGTAATTCTTTGAGTGTTTTTGTGGAGATGCGCCCCACCCAACTGTGGGTGATGACTCTGATTGGATAATTTCCATGGAAGTGTCACCCCATCCATTCAGGGTGGGTCTAAATTAAATCACTGGAGCCATATAAATGAGCTGACAAACAGAAGGAACTCAGCGCAGCTCTGAGTGACATTCTGAAGAGGAGCTACAGCCAAGAGGGACACTTTGAAGAATGCACAGAAGATGAGAGAGTAGCTGCAGATGAGAGACAGTTTGAAGACAGTCGTTGAAAGCAGACTTTTGCTCTGGAGAAGCTAAGAAAGGACAAACGCCCCAAGAGCAGCTAAGAGTGACATTTTTGAGGAACTGCAGCCTAGAGAGGAACGTCCTGGGAGAAAGCCATTTTGAAACCAGAACTTTGGAGCAGATGCCAGACTTGTGCCTTCCCAGCTAACAGAGATCTTCTGGACACCATTGGCCATCCTCCAGTGAAGGTAACCAATTGTTGGTGTGTTATCTTGGACACTTTATGGCTTTAAGACTAACTGTGTAACCAAATAAACCCCCTTTATAAAAGCCAATCCATTTCTGGTGTTTTGCATCCCGGCAGCATTAGCAAACTAGAACATAGTCTTTGAGCTAACACATTTCCTTCTCAAAATTTATCCTAAGGAAATAATTAAGTGGCTTTGCCATCAAAATAGATACATATGGATGGTGTTGGCATTATTGTATATAATCGCAGAAAATAAGAAAAAAATGTATGTGCCCATTAAAAGGAAACTAGTTTAACTACATATCCATGCAATGGTATTTAATGCAACCATTGAAAAGAATGTGATATATACTCCACAGATTACTTATTAATTACAGAGAAAAGGTACTTTACAATGGAGAAATCTAGCAGACCTACGTTGACCAAGTTTTCAAATTTAGCATCACCAAAAATGGGATAAACTGACATTATGTGACTCTTGATGAGATATGGTAGGAAGTTCACAACATCACTTATGTAGAATTCTTACTAAAAATATTTCATCTAAATCAGGGGTTCCCAGACTTTGCTGCACATTATCATCACCTGTTTTTATTTTTGTTTGCAAAATACCTATGCTTGGCCCTCATCCCCAGACATTTTGATTTAATTGGTATGAGGGAGGAATCCGGGCATCTGAATTTTTAAAAGCTCTCCAAGGGGATTCCAATGTGCAGCAAAGTTGGGAAACCACTGATCTAACTGATAAGGAAACAATTGGACAAATCCAGACTGTGGAACATTCCATAGGAAACTGGATTGGTTTCTTCAAAAAAATGCTAATGTCATGAAATAGAAAAAAGGGAAAAGAGTTATTCTAGATCAGGGTTTCTCAACCCAGCACTACTGACATTTTGGACCAGATAACTGTTGTGAGGGGCTGTCCTGTGCACTGTAGGATGCCTAGCAGCATCCTTGGCTCCTGCCCACTAGATGCCAGTAGCACCTCCCAGGTATGACAACCAAAAATATCTCCAGAAATTGCCAAACGCCCCTTAGGGGAAAGATTGTCCCCTGTTGAATACTTCTAAGCCAGATAAGGAAACAAAAGAAACCTGTTAACCAAATGCAATGTATGACCTTAATTGAATCCTGGATTCAAGGGGGGAAAACAGCAATAACTGTCCTTTTTGGGACAACTAGGAAAATATGAATATGGATTATATAATAGACAATATTATTATAGCAGTGTTCAGCAGCATAATGAAATTGTGGTTAGATAAAGGAATGTTCTTGTTTTTCAAAGCTACATGCTGAAATGCTTAGGAGTTAGGTGTCATGAACTTACTTTCAAATGGTTCAGGGGAAAAAGAAAGGTGTGAGTGTAGAGATAGGGAAAGAGAAAACCTGGGGATATGCCAATGTGGCAAAATGCTAACAGCTTGTGAATTCATAGTGAAAGTTCACTGTTATAATCTTACAATCCTATTTTGTTATAAAATCTTTCAAAAAAAAAAAGCTGAAGACAGGAAGAGGTGATTAGAGCTAAATATATTAACTTCAAAATAGATCCATAATATACAAATATATATACCAAAATGTAATATGTTTGCATTTGTTTTTCAAGGAGCACATAAAACATCAAGAAAAAAATCTCAATGTGTAAAGAATGACACAAATTTTAGTATTAAAAAAAAAGAAGAAAAAAGCCTCAAGATGAGTGTGTGTGCCTGCACATATTTTTCATATAAACAAGGGTGGGAAGAAACATACCAAAATGAATATTTATATCAGGGTATTGAGATTATACAGTATTCTAACTTCTTTTATTTAACCTAGATTTTCTAAGTTTTCAACATTAATTGTGTCCTTATAATCAGGAAAAACAAAACACAAAACCAACTCGACTAAGTCAAGACTTAAAAAAACTCTCTTAGCTGATGCATAAAAAAAATCTTTCAGTCCCAGTTTGCCCATAATAGAGACTAAGTACCTCTTGGCCAGGGTCCCTTCAGATGGGGGAGTTAGTGCCAATTCTCTAGATCCAGCACCTTTTCCCCTCCACCCATCTCCTACCTTCCTCCACCTCTGCATATGCTTTAGGTCTTCAATTACCCTAACAAATATGGCCTAATACCCTGATAGGACCTAAGTGTAAGGATATTCCAGAATCTATCTTAACTGTCAATGGAAAAGAAAAACGAGGCAACCATAACTGAACTGATAGGCTGGTTCCTCTGTATGGTTTATCAAGCCCAGGTCTACTACTTCTAGAACTAGGATTCTCCTATAGGGGAAGTGAGTATTTAGAAACACACAGGCAGCTTTGCCAAACCATAAATCTCACCACTAGAGTTTCTGACTTGCCCTCAAGCTGAGAATCCTTTCTACTGTGGTTAAGCCACAAATAAGGATAGGAATGTACAGGAAAAGAGCTGTGAACTGTCCTCTGAGGGCAATCATGACCAAGAGCTCATCCATTTCAAAGATTCCCTGTTTTCATCTCCCCCAAAGAAAACAAGTCTTCAGGGTGAAAAATTTTTGCTTGCTCACAGATGAGTTCTAATCTTTCTAACACTACCTACTGCCACAGAAAACTATGAAAACAGAATTTCAGGGTTGAACACTATACTTTAAAATACATATACTTTTGCCAAGGTCAAATAAAAGACCAAATCACAAAAGGCATGGCAAAACAAAACACACACTGGCACCTTGGTGATCTTTCAAGCAAAAAATTCTATAGTTGGACACCATGAGATAATTAGCTGTTGCAGAACTCCGAAGCACATTATTTCCACTCATCTTCAACACAGAAAACACCCATTAATCTGGTCCAGGGTATAATAAGATTTGACTTTATAGTGGGGGCAAAATAGTTTAGTAAATAAATCAACAGTATGAGACAGGGGACTCTTCTATTTAGTTAAGTGAAACGGCTCCTTTGACACTACGCCTTCTCCCTGAAAAGCTGCTGAGATATTTGAGAGCAGGACTCATCCCAGCTTAATTCACACTTGCTATAGACAATCACACTGGAAAATTGTCCAATCCATCCACTTCACTTAAAGGGCTTGCTTTCATTTGTCAAGCAGAAAGGAAACTAAATGCTCATAAGACCTGGAGAGTGCAACTCCCCCAAAATACCACTTTCCAACACTAATGAAAACAACTTACTGCAACAAAGCAAATGACGCCAAAAAGCAGGCACTCATTAACACTCTTTGGCCAAACCATCTTGTCTGGGTAGCCAAGAATGGAGCCAGGGAAACACAGATATAGTCAATTCTTCCCTCTCCACTTACAGATCAACCAGTCAGCAGAATACCTGAAGAGATTGTGTCTGCAGCTGTCCCAAAAAGTAATAAGAAGGTTCGGTTTTACTAACACTCCAATGAGAACATAAAAAGGCCCATCTGACTTATACTGTCCAAGTCACACAGGGAAGAAGGTAAACAAACATTGAAACCCTTAAATATTCAACTCTAAGCCCTTTACATTTTGCTTCCTGCACATGTTAAGAGGCCCTTAGTTCCAGTTCTCTTTGCTGAGGAATTGAATGTGGGTGCACCCCCTCAGGACACACTGCAACTTTCTGAACACTGACACTGTGCTCAGCCTCCATCTTCCCAGTCCACATGGCCCTTGTTATTTTTCTCTATGCTTTTAGGATGGGTTCCTCCCCTTTCTGTATTCACTTGAGTTGTCCCTCTCTAGAGGTATGCAGCCCCAATTACTTGGAGAGCCCCAACTACTTGAATATCCCCAAGTGCAGACCCACTCCAGATCTATACACAGGTTATGCTGTACTCATCATTTGTTTCTATAACCTTTTCCAGTAATGCCCATTTTAGGAGGAAACCAACTAACCAACAAGAGTCTGCCTTTTCCCCTCTTGAGAGGATGGTCTCAACTTTGCACTACTTTACCTTTTGTAGAAATGGAAGCGCTCTGTGAGGAGCAGAAACTGCTTCTCTCCTTGAAGGAAGAAGTGTCTAGCCCTGGAGACACCAGACTTCTGGGTGTACTCGCAGATGTGGGTGAAGTTCAGTTCCTCCTTCTTGAAATAATTTCGGAGCCGCACAAAGTCAAAGTAGGAGGGGATGTAGATAAGTGTGTGCGACATGACTGCATCACGATACTGAGGCAGAATCTTGTTCACAAAAAAATTAAACCTGATTTGGAAAGGAAAAGGGCAAAGTCAATGCTCTGGAGTTGAGCCCTAGCATGACTACTAACTGTGTGACTCAGGGCAAATCAGTCTCCTCTACCTTACTAAAGAGGCCAATATGATTTACCTCATTTCAAAGAGATGATTTAAGGATAAAACTTGATAAGCACATTAAATAAGTGCTAATACTATTTATTGTAAAAAACAGATGCAACGCCATTATATTCCACAGAATTATTCTAGAAAGTATATACCCATACCATCCATCCATCCAGTCAACAAATAATTATTGAACACTGTTATGGGGTGAGCTGTGTCCCTCCAAAATATATGTTCAAGTCCTAACCCCCAGACCCATGAATGGGACCCTATTTGAAGATGTGACTAGTAAAGATAAGGCCAGATGGATTAGGCTGGGCCCTAATCCCTTATGACTGCTATCCTTATAAGAAGAGAACCAGAGATGGACAGACACACAGTGAGAAAGAAAATAGCCTGTGATGACACAAGCAGAAAGTGAAGCCTAAGGATTGCCAGCAAACCAACAGAAGTTGGAAAGAGGCGAGCAGGGATTGTCAACTTCGGATTCAGGACTTCTAGACTCCAGCACCGTGAGACAATCAATTTCTGTTGTTTTCAGCCAACCAGTTTGGGGTGCTGCTGGTGCTCAGCAGCCCTAGGAAATTAAGACAACACTTACCATGTGCTAAACACCAATCTACTACCATGAGGTCCTGAAACTAAGCACAATGAGAAAGGGGGAAAATATATACAGAATTGGAAAAATTCTTGCCTTACAAGGGCTTACAAGTAAGTTGCTGACACAGGACCCTTTGTAGCATTAAGCAGTGTAACTGTAATTTAAAATGCCACAGACTAGGGGGAAGGAATCTGCATTTACTGACTTTGTCACTAACTAGCTATGCGACACAGGCTAAGTCACCATTTCTCTCTGGGCTTCTTTTCATTCTCTGCAAATGGCATGATTGGGTTCAATTATTTCATCTAATTTGGTAAATGGTAATCAATAAAACAAACACAGACTATGATTCTAAATTTGTCTGCAGAAGTCAAATCTCTCTCCTTGACCCTCAGGTACCCCATAGGGCTGGGGAGGGGTATGTTACCTGGCATCAATCACTGAAGCTAGGGTTTCAGCTTCCATCCTTTGAAAGACATGTGGGAGCTGCACCAGGACATGACTGATGGAGCCTGTCATCGGGACGTTCCTCACGGCCACCTGCCAGGAGTCAATGAGAGCCATCTTTACTGATGACCAGAAGTTATCTTCTTCTGCCTCTCATCCCAACAATGAACAGTGCTTCAAGAAGAGTCCAGAGGAAATGAGGAGAGAACCTACCTGGCCTTGCAAATTGATGCAGTACTTGTTGAACACTGAATTGATCTGGGCATCCTGCAGGGCTCCAAACAGCAGTGTCTGGCGATAGTACTTGGACCAATTATTGAGGCTCCACATCCGCACTCGAGAAAAGTCCACCCCATGTGAGTCCAAGGGCAGTAAGTTCATGTGATTCATCAAATGCTTTGAGCAGAAATAACACTACAATTAATAGTTACTGAGTACTTAAGTGCCGGGCACAGCTAAGCATTTTAAAAATCTGTCACCTCGAGTGTGGACCCGACACTGTGAGACTGAGAAAATCTTGACCAAAAGGGGGAAAACGAAATGAAACAAGATAAAATTTTAGTGGCTGAGAGATTTCAAAGGGAGTTGAGAGGTCACTCTGGAGGGCATTCTTATGTGTTATATAGATATCCCTTTTTAGGTTTTAGTGTATTGGAATAGCTAGAAGGAAATACCTGACACTGTTGAACTGCAACCCAGTAGCCTTGATTCTTGAAGATGACTGTATAACTATGTAGCTTACATGATGTGACTGTGTGATTGTGAAAACCTATGGCTCACATTCTCTTTATCCAGTGTATGGATGAGTGAGTAGAAAAATGGGGACAAAAGCTAAATGAAAAATAGGGTGGGATGGAGATGGAATGATTTGGGTGTTCTTTTTTACTTTTATTTTTTATTCTTATTTTTATTCTTTTTGGTGTAAGGAAAATGTTCAAAAATTGATTGGGTTGATGAACACACAACTATATGATGGTACTGTGCAACAGCTGATTGTACACCATGGATGACTGTATGGTATGTGAACATATCTCAATAAAACTGATTAAAAAAAATCTATTATCTCATTTAACCCATGGAGCCATACTATCATCCCAAATTACAACAAGAAAACTGAGGCTCAGATGGATGAGGAACTTGCCAATGGTCAGCTGAACACCCCCAACAAATACTGGCTACCTCCTGTTCCATCAAAAAGGATCAAAACACTATCCACAGGAATATTCCTCTAAAAGAAACTTTTGAGTGCCACCCCAATCACTCTCTGGGTTCCTCGGTCTCAGACTTGGACAAGGGAAATGACATAGAATACAAAACTGTTGTCCTTCTCAAAGGACAACCTGGCTTTTGAAACGTTAGGAATATTCTCAAAACCACTACACCTGTCTTTTCCTCAAACTAAACATTATGAGTCTACCATCAACATGCCTTTTCTGTTTTAGTTATATTTTCACCTTGTAATACGCATTAAAGGGTAATGCGTTCTATAACTTTATTAACTAATTTATAAATAAGCATCCCTCTTTATTTGTCCCAAACTTCCTGCAAGCTTCAAGTCCTGGGGTTGTAGGAGAGGTAAATTCTCAAGTGCCTTACAATACAAAACAGAACCCTACAGTTCAATGATAAGGATTGTTCCAAAGCGTAGTTTTTCAATCCTTAATTGACAAGACTGCAGAGTAGTTGAACAGGGAGAAAAAGATTGCAGCACTAATTACATTAGGGGGATAAAGACATCCTATATTTTTCTACAAAACAAGATTACACATTAAGAAATCTTAACCAATGTTTTTCCATCTCTGCTGAAGACCAAACAAAAGAGAATGAGCATAAACTGTATGAGGAATTATGTTAGGTAAAGATATTCCTGGTAAGGAAGATTTTAAACAAACCATAATAAACTGGACTATTAGCAGAGAAAGAACTTTAAGAGGAAGAACTCTTTTCTGGAGACTTGAAAACACTGACTAGATTTTTATCTCTCTGGATACTTTATTTACCAATCTGTGGGCAGAAGAGGGGACAAAAGGCTTTTTTCAAATTGGAAAATATGGAGTATTTTCCTGTTTCCAAACTAACTGGAACTTAACTAACTTTTAATGTGGGCTTAAATAACCCCCAAGACTTAAACCATATCAAGCTTTCTGTCTCCCTAAAAATGAATGTTGTCCCTCTAAATGTGAAAGACCAGCATTACCAGTACATGCTCCCAGTTCTGCATCAGGTAAATGTCAGCTTGATCAATGATGAGAAGCTCAATAGAAGACAGAAAGTCAAAATCTCTCTTCTTTTCTCCTTCTCCACCAATGATGGTCCTTAAGCCCAGAGGGGAGGCAATAAGGATGTCTGAGGAGTAAAAGGGGGCATAGAGTCGGATGCTCCTCTGAAGTACTGCAACTCCTACACAAAACAGCCAAGGACACGTCAGTTCATTAGTCACCGCCAAACTATCACTGTCCACTCTCTACAGCACCCCCCTCTCTTGTATCTGCCACCTCTATTTTCCCCTTAGCACTAACCATGCTCACATTGCTCTAATTACCAATATAATACTCCCTCCCTTGCACCACGGTCCCTTCCAGCTCCTACTCTCTCCTACTTTCCTTCACCATCTAACTTCTCCAGAGAACAGTCTCTCCTTTGAAATGACTCATTGATTCCTCAATCCAGTGCAATCTGGCTCTTGATTCTCAGGAAATTACCCTTGCTAAGGTACCAGCAGTACTTGGTTGCCAATTCAGTGGACACTATCTAGTGTTTCTTGTCATGAATGCACAAGAGGTATATTGAACATCCTCCTTGAAATTTTTCTTTTTTTCTGTCTTGCTGGTGCTTTACAAGCCTTCAACTCACTTCTGTTTCTATCACTGATCTGGTCCTTATCTGTCTTTCCAGATCCAAATACCTAATTCTTCCAAAACCCCTGGATTCACTGTCATTCTTTCTCTCACTCTACATAAAGCTTTTGGTATTTATTCATTAACCATGGCATTAACATCACTTTGGTACAATTTTATCGTTCTAGCCCACATGTCCATGCTGTCTCTGCACCTGTAGCTTCCTGTCTGAAACCTTTTCCTTTACTCTCACCGCCCCCTTGGCAACTGGCTAACTCCTACTCAGTTTTCAACTTAGTACAGATATTATCACCAAGAGGCATTCCCTAACCATCCTGTCCCCATTATGTGTAAAGGAATTTGCTTTAAACGCTCCCAGAACTCCTTCTACATACTTGATCATAACACTTAATATCCTATTCATGGGTGTTTTCCCATTAGGCTGGACTTCCTTGACAACAGGAACCATAATTTGAGTGTGTATATCCCCAACTTTGTAGCAGCACAAAGTAGACGCTCAATAAATGTTTGCCAAATGACTATATGTGACTTTTCTAAGAACTTTATTCTATCAAGGTACCAAGTAAATGGGAGTTGAATGAGAGATGAGCAAAAGGGAGAAAAGTTGGGTGGGAGTTGGTAAGTCATGAGGGAAAGGAAATATGTCATGGTTAGGTACATGAGGCAGGAGGAAAGGAAGGCAGGAGGAAGTCTGCCATTATGGTCTGCAGACATTCAGTTCATTCAGCCTCCCAAGACTGACCCTACTCAGCTCCTGTCACTTACAACTCCTCCGAGAACCCATTCTGGCATCTGACTATGTGCTACTAGCTATGGATATGCTGAGACGTTTCCGCTATAAACATGCATGTGCCTTTTTTTAATACGGCCTTAGAGATTCTCTCCACCCTATTAGCCAAGGCAAGATTCTCTTCCCTGGCAGACAAGATTTCTCAAATGCATACTGGCTCTGTTTAGAAGGCTAAGATGACCTGCTGAGAGAATGCCTGATTCCAGGAGTCTAGCCTCCAGGTATCTGTCCTCACACCATAGGGTCCCATAGTATCTTGGTTTTGACAAGGAGGAATTACCAATCCTAAAGTGGTCATCAATGTTGCCAACAAATACGGCTTCATAATCCTCAGGCCTCTTCAGGTTGGGTGGTCTCTCCTCAGGATCTGAACCGTATTCTCCCTTAAACCTCTTCTTATTGCTCACAATTATTTTCTTCTTGCTGTCGCCTTCAAGGAGGCTGATAAAGAGCTGCACCACCCGTAAAGCAGCCTCGCGGAAAGGCACCACAATCAACACCTGCGGAGAGAGCAAGAAGCAGCCATGATGGGGGACAAGGGGAATGAGTCCCAGCTCCACATGAACCTGCTCCAGGAAGCTGAGCTAAAAAGCCCCTTGTGCAGTGGTAGGCCACCCTTATTAAGGTGTAGGCTGCCCACAGCCAGGGACCACATTTACATCCCCCCTTAGCACAGGGCCTGGCTCAGTACTTGAAGGTGAGCACCTTTCACATCTATAGCACCATGATCTGTGGACTAAAGTCGCATGGCTCCACGGGAGGCATTTCTTAAACAGAATTTGCGAAATACCTTTTAGAATAAGCCAGTGTCTTTAACAGATGTGTCTAGTAGCAAAAACGTAAGGGCATAAATGCACATTGAGGGCAAAGATGTTAATAATTTCTTTCTCCCACAAAACACGGTACAGTACTTTTATCTGTAGGACCGACAGAAGAAATATATGCTGGATAAACAAAGGAATTAAATGGAATAAGTAGAGAAGAAAGGCAGGTGATGTGTAAGAAAAGGACAATGCATCCCCACTTTTCTAGTACATTCCTAAGCAGATATTTCAGAAATGATGACAAAGCTGTTAAGAAATAAGATCATAATTCAATAGAAAAAAACAGGACTCGGTCTTCTAAGTATTTCCAAAAATGCTTAAAGTTTTATCTGTAGAAAACAAAAACAGAAGGTGCTTAATAAATGGCTGATTTCTAACTATCTTTTTGTAAACAACATAATCAATGGAAATAACACAGGTCAACTCATGGAATTCAGCAAATTATAATTAGGCTTCATGATAATCTGCCTCCTAATCTTCCATGCAATTCTAAATAGAAACAAATAACTTTATAATCCTAATGTTCAAGATTCCAGTATCTGCCCAAAAGAATGATTATGTGATTCTATCAAGGGGAAAAGCAGTGAAGAACTGAGGTAGCTGCTCAGAAGGAAAACCAGCACAGCCAAAGGAAGGTAGTGGATTCATAAAAAATCAGCTTGGTACAATGCAGAGATAGTGGACCAGGATTCAAGAGGGCCAAATTATTGTCCCAGCTGTGACACTAAGTAAGTGTCTGGGCTTCAGTTTCCCCATCTCTCAAATAAGGGAGTTGGACTAAGAAATCTCTAAGTGCCACTTCAGTATTAAAATCCCAGAATCCTATTAGACTCAATGAGAAAAATCTAAGATGAAGCTTCATCAATATGGAGAGACACAGGCTAAGTGGGGGACAACACCTAGCTCCATAACATCATGAAAAGTATAGACAGAATTAAAAGATGTTTCCTATCAAAGCCCCAAATCTACTGAAGCTTAGGCTTATGAGCACATGTAAATGTAATCAGTTTAGATAGCAGTAACTATACACTGGAAAGTATGAATACAGCTTTTTTGTTCAAAAGTACACATATTTACGTGACTTAGTGAAGAGACTCCTGGTTCTAGTGCCATCTCTGCTACTATTTCCTGGTTCCCTTCAGCAAGGCCTTCTACCAATCAGGGTCTCCATCCTCAGCTGTAATATGCAGGGATTGGACAAGAGGCTCATTAGGTCCCTCTCACCTCTGACAATCACACAGAAGAGATCATAGTGAAGTGTTCTTATGTATGTTCAGGGTTTATCTTTAAGGAGAGTATCATGAAGGTACTGCCCTCTCACAAATTAACAGTTAGATCCAACTATCACAAACAGCCCACTGGGCTGTGTACAGCAGTATTCTGACACTACCTGGGTCATCTAATGTGCTCACTCTTAGGTTCACTCATTCTCCCAGTTGACTATTACAACACTAAGTGCCAGGCACCTACATGGTGGTGCCCTGTAGCCTCCTTCTGGAGAGCAAGGCTCTCCTGCTGCCACTCACCTTAGGTCTTGTAAGCCCTTGGTCCCTGAAATCATCATCATCCCCCACTCCAAGTTTCTGGCTTCGGCGTCTGCTATTGTTGCTAAGCACTTGGGCATTAGCTTTGAGGACGTGATTCAGCACATGCAGGCAGTACACATGGCGGATCTCTTCCCCATTCTTCAGGGCAGTCCTTTCTGGGTAGAACAGGTCCTGGTACGAATTCATAATTAAGAAGAGTTCTTTCTGAAGGGAGGTGAAGGGGCTACTTGATTTTTTGGGACCAGATAGAAACTGGCTGTTGGTCTTGGTCCAGTTGGATCCCAGAGGCTTCTGGAGATGAAGTGTCTCTAAGTCAATGTCCTTTGGGGGCTTAAATGTTTCCAACTTCTGACACTTGGATGAAAAAACAAGCTGACCCAGGGTGGGCCACTAGAGTAGAGACAGATCAAGAGCTAAGTTAGAAATGAAGAATAATAACTTTATAGTCACATATTACTTTATAATTTACCAAGAACTTTCATGACATAGAGATCATTTCATTTAATCCTTATAAGGACTCTGTAAGAGAGATACTTTAATGATCATATCACAGTTTAAAAAACTCGGAAATTCAGAGGGAGGTAGATACGTGACTATAAAAGCACAACACCACAAGGGATCCTTGTAGTGTTGGAACTGTTCTGTATTTTTTTTGAATATTGAACTCTATAGAATCATACACATACTCAAACAAGTATAAATTAAACTGGGGAAATCTAAATAGGATGGGTAGATTGTATCAATGTCAATTTCCTAATCATGATATTGGACTATATATAGTTTTGCAACGTATTAACATTGAAAGAAATTGGGTAAAGGGTGCACAGGATCTCTCTGAATTATTTTTACAACTGCATATGACTCTATGATTATCTCAATAAAAGTTTCCCAAGTAAAAAAAGTTTCAATTAAAAAAAATATGGAAAAGTTTTGGCAGTGGATGATGGTGACAGAGGCAGCACTTTGTGAATGTAATTAACACCACAATATTTGAAAAGTGCATAAAATGGGAAATTTTAGATAGTATAAAAGTTACCAGGGGAAAAAAAAACATCTATAGAACTGTACAACACAGTGAACCCTAATGTAACCCATGGATGATAGGGCTATAGTTAATAGTATAATTATAATAATATTGTTTCATCAATTGTAACGAAGGTAACACACTAATGCAAAATGTTAATAACAGCGAAAACTGAGTGTGTGAGAGAGGAGTATATGGGAACTCTGTACTTTCTGCATGATTTTTTTTGTAAACCCGAAACTGCCCCAATAAAAAAAAAAAATTTAAAAAAGAAAAGGATGAACCACTCAAACAGCATTGGTGATGAAAAAAAAAATGAGAAAAAAACTGTCCTACATCTGAATAATTTAGTTCTGAATCTATCTCAGACATTTTAAACAAACGAGTAACAGTAGTAGCTGCTCCTTTACTGAACACTTACTGGGTGTCAGTAAATTAAATTACTTTAAGATACGCATTACTGCCCCCTCTAACAGATGAGGTTAATGAAGATCTAAGAGGTAAATTAACTTGCCCTAGGTCATGTGACAGCCTATTGTAGATGCTGGTCTAAACTGGTGTACTTGTCTCCAAAGTCACTCTTACCCACCCCACTATATTATCTGCCTTCTACACTCTAGCCTGCCAATGCCTTTTTGAGCTCCACCTGTGCCCTATTAGGCTCTTCCCACCTTCCTACCCCTATCAAGCCACCTACCACCACCAGTGTGTGCCATACATTCTGGGAGACCACTGAAACCCAAGACCACTGGGATGACCAAGCAGCACTTACTTTCAGCTGGTGAGTAGTTTTGGAATTTGTGGCAACAGCCTGAATTTCTTTTTCTTTCAGTTCTTTGTTCACATGTTTTAGAAATGGATCTAGTTCAGAAATAAAGAATGTCAAGAACATTAAAGCAAATAGCAGTGTTTTTGGTCTTTCCATTCCAGGTGAAACACACTGTTCTTCATGATGTTCACACCCACCCCACCCCACCCTACTTTCCCCATCCTCCATGCAGAGCTTAAAAGCTTTTGACAGTGTTCATCTTTCTGAAGTAGCTCTCACCCCGAAATTCAGGGTAGTACAGGTTACACTCCTGTCTACCACTCCAATATAATTCCTGAACTTCATGGTCCTCAAATTCTTCTGCTCCTGTGCCCTTCTTAACTTCAACTAGAAATTCCATCTTCCTCTTCACCCTACTTTTGTGTATCCAAACATCATCAGTTTAATGTTACCCACTGATGCGTAATAAATACATACTTCCCAGGAGCCTACTGTCAGGCACAGTACTGGCTGGCTCCACTATGAGGCCACCCGTGGCCCCCAATAGAACAGGCATCACTCTTTCCTCTCCAGTCTCCTACTCCCATTCACCCTAATACAGGTGCATGTCTTAGGTCATCTAGTGGATTGCAAGATCTCTAAAAGCAGGCTCCATGTCCTACTTATCTTGCCTTGCATAACACATGGAAGTGCTCAATGCTCAGCTGAACAGAACAAATGATCCAAATGATAGCACCTGCATTCTGAGTTATCTTCAGTGCTTTAAGCTGGCATCCTAACTGTCTCTTAGTCTCGCTAAGAAATAGAGCAAAGTTAAATGACTCACTCAAGGATCAAAATGGTAACTTCAAATGCAATGGACCTTGCACTAAACATCTAAGATAAGAGTGAACAACAGGACATAAGGCTTTTAGGTGCCAACATATCTATACAGCCAAAACAACCAGAAAAACTTGAAGACAGTCAAGCTTCCTAATATTTCCTCCAGGGCTTTTAAGTTTTGTTGGTTGAGAGTGGGGTTTGTGCTCCAATTCTACCAAATTCTGCCTGCTACTTCTCTCTCCTGTGTAACAGCCAACAGAACCAAATGAAGAACATTTCAGCTTCATTATGGTAAAGCTGAGTTGCAGAATGGCACTGGGATCGATAAACGTAGCCAGAACACAGAGCAAGATCAACCCAACTTGCCCACCCAGACACAGGCTGAGAAACTGGACCTGAGAGAGCAGAGACCTGCTTAAGCCTGCCATAGACAGGTCTTGTCTGAGTGACTGCCATTTGGGCATAGGCATGGCCAAGAGCCTGAGAGGTGGAACTTTCTGGCTTTTGTGGCTCTTACAAATCTGAAAACTTACTGCTTCAATAAGGAAGAGCAAGGGAGCAGTAGAGAGAAAGTGGGAATTATTCATCCAACTATTTCTCTCTGGAGAGAAAAGCAGAAGTCTCCCCTAACCCCTTATGGAAATATAAGGACTGCCCTGGGGAACTGGCCTTCCCCACTATCATTCTTCAGCTGTTTGTTCTCCTAAACTTCCCCCTCCCCTAACATTGCCTAACCATTGAAAAACATCAAATAGTTGTGGGACATATCTTCTACTAGCTCTAGATCTAGCTGTGGAACTATGTGCTTTGATTGCTGCTTATTCCATTAACAGGAGATTTAACTTGTGTTAGCAAACAACCCTGTATGAAGCACATGGTGAATTCAAACACACACACTATGCTCTGACCTTGTGATGCTTTCAGAGAACAGCTGCCTCTATTTTCCTCTTCGAGAAAATTGGTTTCCAGGCTGAACAGTGACTCATGTTTTGCATCTGTGAACTCTTCAGGTGATTCTTGCTGTGATGTGCCAAGTAGCCCTTCACCCTCTTTTCTCTCAGAGACAGCAGATAAGGCCACATCTGCAATTTTGGGGAATGTTTTGTAAAATTATATACTCATAAATATAATTATACTTCAGTTGACAAATCTAATTCCTTAGCCTATACCAACACTATGTTCACTGTTAATTATGATTTGTTTTTAAGCAAATTTAGCTGGAAGGTATATAGATTTCAAAAGTTAGGCCTGAACTTTTAACCCAGTTTTAGTTCTAGGAGTTTATTTTAAGATGATAACTAGACAAAGTACACTAAAATGCACATATAGGGATGTTCAAAGCAGGATTGTAAGAAATAACTGGAAAATTGAAATGTCTATCAGACTACTAATTAAATTACCACATATTTACAATGGAATACTACATAATTAAGAAGCTAATGTGAATCCATAGTCACAGACATGGAAAAAGGTCTATGGTATATAATTAAAGAATAAAAGCAAGTTACACATACATAGAAATATATGTGCATACTCCACATATATCCACAAAAATGTAGTCTGAAAGATTATACAAAATGTTAAAAGTGTTTCTCTCTGGGTGGTAGGGATATAGGTTTACTACACAACCCTCAAATTTTTACAGTAAATATATATTACTCTTATGACAAAAAAGACTATTTTCATTTTTAAAAATCTGAAAAAGCAAAGAAAAAAAACCTAAATCTAAAATCCCCAAAGAATCTAAATCTGAGGCAATGAATTCCTATCCCAGTAAAACCGATCAGTTAAAATACTAAGAATGGTACACGATACCTCACAACATAGGGGGAAAAAACTACAAGGCTGTAAGGAAAATGGGTATTAAGAAAGTGAGATGTAAAAAGTCACCCAGCTATATTCAGAAAATGGCATATTACTCCAGCAATAAAAAGGAATGAACAACTAATACATGAACAGCATGGATGAATCACAAAAGCAAGCGATGAGCAAAAGAAGCCAGACACAAAAGGGTACATACTGTGTGATTCCATGTATATGAAATTCTAGAATAGGCAAACTATCTATAACGACAGAAAGCAGATCAGCGGTTGCCTAATGCAAGAGGGGGGCAAGTGACTGCAAAGGAACAAGGAGAAACTTTTCGGAGGTAATGGAAATGTTCTATATCTTGATTTTGGTGGTAGTTGCATGGATGTATACACTGGTCAAAACTCATACTTAAAATAGGTGTGTTTTATTTTATGTAAATTAGACCTCAATTAAATTGATAAGATTAAAAAAAAAAGTCACCTGGAAGTCTGGGTGAGATAGCGTTCTCTTTCGGCTTTAAAGCTCAACCCTTCCCGGAAGCCTTGCCTAATTGCCCACAGCAGTGTGTGACTACTCTGCATCTCTTCAACACCTTATATGTAGCTGTTCCATACAAATCTGCTGCTTGAAAACTTCTGTATATTTTTATGTCTATATTCCATTAAACTTGGTTCCCATAAGGCAGGAACAGCAACTTCTTCATACATTGAGATTGTCACAAAGCCAGAACTATGTTCTCCTTACTTTATACTGGGATTCCTTAACTAGGATCGACTAAGTACCTGAAATCGTAAGCAAAAATACCTTTTCTGCATTTTTCTACTATATTTTCATCAAATTTTTCAAATATATCACTGAACCCAACAAGGTTTAAGAATCTCTGCTAGAGATTTATGTGCTCTCACCCAACTCACAATGGACAGAGTCCTGTACCCAGGGAGCAATCTGTCTCCAGTCCTGGCAAAGGGGACCCCACACCAAAGACACCTACTCTCCTGCATTTCAGTAGATGCTGCTGCCGTCTCTTCTTCCACACTGACATCATCATCAACATCTTCACTGTTCATTTCTACCTCATCTACAACACTCTCTTCTTCTTCTTCCTCTTCTTCTTCCTCTTCCTCAGAAACATTCTTTAATGTAGCAAGTAGTTTGTGGTACCCTGAAACTTGTTCTGGTTCACTGTCTGCTTCACTTTCAGAACCTGAAGTATCTGAACTCTCCAACTAAAAGGAAAACAGAAGTTTTAAAATAAGAAACTACATTGATTGTATCATTACCCTATGTCTACCACCAGGTCTAAATAGTGTAACAGGTTCAGACTTCCTAACTAAAAATCAGTTTTTCTGCAAATATTACACAATCCTATTTATTCAACTAAGCCCACTACCAAATTTATTTAAAATCTCTTATCTAGCTATGATTCTGGGGGCTTTTCATCTTCTGCAAACTGTTAATGCCTCATGTGGGAAAAAAAATTGACTTTTAAGACATAGAGCTTTAAGTCACAATGCGATTTAATCTATGTCCCAGACATGAGGATACACATTTAAAGGAGCAAGGGGAGAAATTACAATACAATAAAAAATGTGGCTTCTTTCAGTTTGCTGTAATGAAATAGGACCTTTACTCATTTTGAACTCTATTTGTGGCTCCTTTTATGTGAAACAAACCAGTTCTCTCTTAGCTTTCACTAGGAGTCTTCTGGTAAGTCCCTTTAACTGGCCCTATTTAATAGGCTAGTCTCCCAGGACAGTTTCAAACTCTGAAATCATACTAGTTACCACAATAGTATTTTTATAGGCATGTGTATCCCAAACTAAGCAATACTACTAAAATAATAACTTAGAACTAAAATTGAAAAGAGTAGAAATGTGGTCAAGCTTTATTATTATATGTAATCTTAAAAGTAACAACTAGAAACCCCTATTATAAAGAAGGTATAAAGCATTACCAGTTGACAGATCTGCGGTTTTGGTTCCTTTCTGGAAACCCTGGGAAGAAACAGTTCATGTTAAACTCTACTAGTAGGTAACAACTAGAAGAAAAGCCTAATGATACAACTTTTGATGAAAAAGGAGAAATCTACCATTATAAATCCACTATAATTAAACTAATGTAAAAACTACATATGCACTTGGACAGAACTGTAAGAATATGACCAATCAATAACTGACAAATGAAGTCACATAATTTAGTCACACAATAACTGGCTTTCATCTACATCCCAAAAAAGGAAACAATTTGGCAAAGAACTCGGGGTTCACTTTTTTCTAGAAAACTTCTTAATTACAATGTCCCACTAACGGCTAATAAGGCAGCTCAGTGTAATGGGATGGGCACTAAGATCATAACCGTGGGAGTCTGGACCCTAACAGAGGAACCCACAACTACCGAAGCACAGCCTGTGCCAGACACTATCAGTTTCCTCACTGTAACTGGATAGACTAAAATGACTTCGAAGGTCCTAAGCAATTCTCTTAAAAACAACAACAACCACCACCTTAGAAGATCTCATGGTCAAGACTCTTACCATACAAAAACCACCCCACACAGGGGGTCATGATGTCTAGTACGAAGTTACGGATTCAAAAAAGGTAGAAAGACCCGTGAAGAAGCCCATCTCCCCGTGGAATGCCGCGCGGGACCCGACTCCGAACACCGCGGGTGCCGGGGAAAGCGTGATTAGAAGCGGGAGCAGCCCCGTCACTATCCCTTAAGAGGCCGCCAGACTAAACCCGGGGAAACTCCAGTTCCCACTGGGAAAGCGCTGGCAGTACTGCCTCCAGCTCCGCCCCTCCGGACCTGTCATAGAAGGGATGTTCCTCGCCGAAATCCCGAAGATGTTTCTTCTGCTTTTTAGTCAGGGTGTTGAGCAGTTGGCTCTGGCTCCGGCTCCCGCGTTTGCCCATAATGAAAACTCCAGAAATGCCCACCTTCCAGAGCCGTGTTTTTCCGGGGAAGTTGCTCAGACAACCTACCCACGTGTTCTCGCCGACAGCACTCTACGGCGGAAGCAGGGTGCCATAAAGCAGATCCGCGTTACGACGCGCTTGTACGTCAGGCATTAGAATTTCCTGGTTCCGATTCTGCCCCCTACCGAGAATCCTTAGAAGTACATGCACGCGGGGGCATTCAGTCACTGAACTCTAGAACTTGAGCAGATGTGTCTTGGGGCTTCCAAGGTAGGTAGGTGGGTGGATATTTGTGCTTATGTTTTGGTTATGGGAATCACCTGCAGATATGAGTACTAGCGAATACGGTTCCGTGTTGTGACTTTATATTATACGGTGGTAAAAAATACCAATCAACGTGTAAGGGTACCTGTAGCATCCCACTTCATCCTTACCACTGTACACAAATAGGTCCTGTGATAAGTCTGATATTGCAGATGAGGAAACTGGTGCTTAGAAAAAGTTAGACGCTAGCAAGGGGGGAGATAAAAATCTAAGTTTGTTGCGACCACATGCTTTTAACCACTAGGCTTTACCACCTGTGTGTGTTACATCAAGAAGGGGGCCACTAGGGTGGCATTCCCACCCCCCACAGCACCCCCACCTTTTCTGAAAGTATTGGAAGAGACCCAGAAATAAATCTGAACCGACATCCCTCATTTTACAGGTACAAAAGCACATCCAGACAGGCAAAGTGACTTTCCAAAAATCACCTGGAGGATCAATGTTAAGAGAAAGCTGTAGAATTCAATCCAATGGGCTTGGGCAAAGGTGGATGGAGAAATTTTCCAGGGTGAAGGAACTGATCAATATAGATCTTGATCATGGTGGTGTTACACACTGTAAGCAAAGTTGATCAAATTGTATGCTTAAAATTGGTGAATTTTATGTATGTAAATATGCAGGTTTGGATGTTTTATATCCCCCAAAACTCCATGTTCTTTGATGCAATCTTGTGGGGGCAGATGTATTAGTGTTTATGTGTTTCCATGGAGATGTGACTCAATCAACTGTAAGTGAAACGTTTGATTGGAAAATTTCCATGGAGTTGATACCCTGCCCATTCAGGGCGGGTGTTAATTGGATCACTGGAGTCATACAAAGGAGTTCACAGACAGAAGGACCTCCGAGCAGCTGTGAGTGACATTTTGGAGAGCAACTGAGAGTGACATTTTGAAGAGGAGCTGCAGCTAAGAGAGGACAAAAGGCCCCAAGAGCAACATTTTGGAGAACACCATTTTGAAACACAACCTGGGAGCAAGTGGACGCCAGCCACGTGCCTTCTGAGCTAACAGAGGTTTTCCGGACACCATTGGCCATTCTTCTATTAAGGTACCCTATGGTTGACGCATTAACTTGAACACTTTTATGGCCTTAAGACTGTAACTTTGTAACCAGATAAACCCCCTTTATAAAAGCCAATCCATTTCTGGTATTTTCCATTCTGGCAGCATTAGCAAACTGAAACAGTAAATAATCTAAATGAACAAAAAAGAAGCAAAAGCAAAACTGGACTCAGGAGGCCAGTGTATTAGTCAGGGTTCCCTAGGGAAACAGAATCAGTAGGAGATATCTGTAAATATGAGATTTTATAAAAATGTCTCATGCAACTGTGGGGATACATGAGTCCAAATTCCATAGGGCAGGCAGTGAGCTGGCAACTATGATGCAGTTCTTTGATGAACTCCCCAGGAGAGGCTGCCTGGCTGAAGAAGAAGATGAAAGTTCTCTTTCTTCTCCCTTAAAAATCTTCAACTGACTGGAGTAAATACAGCTGATTGAATTCTCTAATTGCAGAAGACACTTCCTTCGTTGATGTAATCAGCCACAGATGTAATAAATTGACTGATGATTTAATAAGCCAGCCTTCTGATTATTAACCAGTCACAAATGTCCTTGCAGTAATGGTTAGGCCAGTGCTTGCTTGACCAGACCTGGGCACCATCACCTGGCCAAGTTGACACATGAACCCAACCATCATACCCAGGGATATGCAGAGGGCTACTTGAGACCACAGGATAAACACAGCGAGAAACTTTTTTCCTAATAGTAACATATAATATGTTCTATAAAAACAAAGTGCGAATTCACAGATCACAAAATACACCAGAATATTTAAAAACAGGAGGCATTAAAGAGAGTGATCACCTAAGTCTGTTATTAGGGGTACTTCTGTTTAAAAATTTGAATTTGCCCAATACCATGTCACACCTATGGGAAGTTGTAATGAAACTACTAGCACCCTATTCTTGTCAGTTCTGATGGCCATCTACTCCTAATTAGACTCGGGAAGCTGGGATGGGGAAGGCAAAGACAGGGAGAAGGAAAATCAAGAAAATATGCAAACAGAGCAGGTGGTGCCCAGTAGCTGGCCCAACCAAGAACCCATAAACAGACATCTGTCTTCTGTCCAATTTCAAGATAAACGGCATAGTCACTTACGTCAACAAAAGGCTGTTTGCAAAATGTCATCATGTATTTTAAGGCACTAACCACAGTAAACCTGGCCACACAATAAAGAACCATGCTTTTTTTTTCTTCTCCCACCCTATTCTAGTGCCCAGCTTCTCTCCCCAGAGGCAACCAGCTTCTTGGTATTCTTCCAGAGGTCTTCTATAAAAAGCTATGCTCTTGAGCACTTGAGGTGATTACTGAGTCATTCTTGGTTTCCACATTCTGGCAGTTCTGTGTAAAGGTCTAGACCATTCTCAGATTCAGCCAAAAGTGTGCTCCAGCCCCACCCAAGTAGTCTCATCTTGCCTAACTGGGTGGGGAGAGAGGAGACTCTTCTCTGGAAAATATTTATAGTAGCCTTTGATGAAATAAAAGGAGACCCTTTGTGAACTTTAAACCTGAAATCCCAGAATTTAAATGTTTTCCCAGTGAAAGCTCTCTTAGTGAAACCCACACAAATATGTATATATCAACAAGTGAAGTTCCTAGGAAAGTTGTAATGAAGGCAGTATTTTTTTCTACTCTTTCTTTTTCCCACTCTTACCCCTTCCTTTCCCGTCCCCCAGTTTTTCCTATCTCCACTCTCAAACACTCAGTATTTTTTGAGGGGTAAAGACAGTCCAGGAAATAATCTTTTATATTAGTTCACAAAGAAATGTTAATGAATTAATAAGTTACTTTTCCCCGGGACATTTGCAATTTGGAAGAGACTCTCTAGGATAACAATTCTCAAAAGGTGGGGAGGGATGGCTATCCCTTTGGAGTAGAATTTCAGAATATCCAGGAAGGTGTTAATAACCAAAAAGCAAAACCAAAATATTTTTCTGTGGAAAACTACCAACGTAGGCAAAAGTTGACAGTATGAGATAATGAACTCCCATGTACCCATTACTCAGCTTCAATGATTATCAACTCAAGTCCATCTTATTTTATATAAATGTCTACCCACTGCACTATTATTATTTCATATTATGCCCTTGCCCCCACTCTACATTATTTCTGAAGCAAATCCCGGACATATATTATTTTACCTGTAAATATTTTAGTATGCATTTCTAAAAGATAAAGGTTATTTTTTAACACAACAACAATACCATTATTTTACCTACAAATAATTGTTTAAAACCATCCTGTATCTGATCAGTTTTCAAATGTCTAATCGTCTCATAAATGTCGTAATTTTTTTTTACACTTCATTGGTTGAACATGTTCCTCTGTCCTTTACATTTCCTGTGAATTGGTAGTTGGATCTAAAGTGTTGATCTGATTGGCAAGACCACCTTATGGGTGGGATTTTGTACTTAATCAGGAGGCACATAATGTCTGGTTGCCTTTGTTTTTACAATGTTAGCAGCCATTGATGCTAAATGTCTGAAACTGTTCATTCATTAGGGGTTGCAATACAGGGATATTCTATCATATCTTCTTTACCTAGATGCTGGAGTACTTCTCCCTCACCTAAGGGTACAGTTTTATGGAAAAGGCAGAATAAATACTTGATTCTTTCCCTTCATTTAGCAATTTTCAACAGAAGTTGATTCACTATATTTTCTAACAGTTGGAAATCAAGTTTTTGCTTTTGTTTTTTTTATTTATGAACTCCTGAAGTTCTACAAATTTGATGTGTCTTAATACCCTGCAACTATGATGATATATGTGGTTTGAAAGAGCTTTTTTGATATATAGCTATGTATTTGAAAGACAAACAAACCACTTTCTAATGCCAACTACAGAAAGTAAGCAGAGGTCTATCTGATATTCTCAACAGAACCAGGGGGAAGTGGACCCTGATGGTACATATAAGATACTTGGGATGTTTCAGACATGAAAGATATGTTTATCATGAGGACACATGGGTTCAAAAGATGTTGAGAAGGAGCAGTGAAGTCCAAAAATATGAATCTCTAAGGATGAAAGTTCATACACCTCCACTTCTGGTTTGGGTAGTTCCTGGGGGAGGATGTGTGTGTGCGTGCACACGCATAGCAGGGTGGGAGTGAGAATCTTCTTGGAGGCCTTTATATCATGTACACAGTTCCCTACATGCAGGACTAGCTCCTCCACCACACGTGTACTCACACATCTCTGCCCACATCCAAAGCAGTCAGGCCTCTCCCTGAAAGTGCTGGCAGAAATCAGTCTCTCACTACCCTTATAATATAATGAGCTCATTCATTCATTCAAAAAATATTTACTGAAGACTCATGATGTGCCAGATACTATGCTACCAGTGGAGGCAAAGAAAAAGAATAAGACCCATTCCCAGCCTTCTCAAGGAGTTCACGGTCATGTCAGGGGACAGATTAGTACACAAATGACAATTATAATACAATGTGATAAATGGTGAACTAATAAATGCTGGATGCTAAGGAAGCAGTGAGGAAGGTGTCTGCCCAGCTTCGAGAGGTCTGCTCTGAGGTTGCCGTTGGGCATCTATCAGTCACATTCATTTAACAATAATAGTGAATTCAAAATTGATCTAGATTCCAGAACTTAGGCTGTATGAGTTGTTACTGCTGACCTCATGACCAGCTTTTGTATGTGTATTCAAGACAGGATATGAGGAACATAGGAAAACAGGAAATTAGGAAGAACTGGGTAGTCATCGAATTACACAGCATTTATCGTGTCTAGCAATAAGCTCTCTAGGTGGAGCACACTTCAGAAGATGAGATATGTATGAGAATAGAAAAATCTTTGTAATGTACTGGAATGTACTCTACATAATGTGGACATAGATTTTATTATTATATTTGATCTCTACCCTTTATTCATTTGTACTCATAAGAAGTATCCATTATCTAAAAAAAAAAAAGCAACCATGAACTCCATGGAACACAAACAATGAACCCTAAGTTAAACCACGGACTATAGTTAGTAGTATAATTATAAAAATGAGCTTTCATCAATTATAACAAATGTACCACACCAATGCAAGGTTTTAATAATGAGAATCCTGTATTTTATGTATGATTGTTCTGTAAATCCAAACTTATCTAATAGGAAAAAAGAACCCATTTGCAAATCCAGAGCCTGAAACATATTGACCTTTAACAAATATGTTTTCTTGGACTTATCATGGATTGATTTACATTAGCTCTAGCCTGAAACAAATATTTTATCATATTAATGTGGTTGAGAACAGGCCTTAAAATAGTGGGGATAAAGGTGTACATCACTGCCTCTAGTGCAATATTGTTATGACTACACTCCTTTTTCTCTCTTTTTGGCGATGGTTCAGCAGGCGTGTGTTCATTCATTTATCAAACATTTATTAAGCTGTTACTATGTTACAGCCACAGTGCTAGGCAAGAAGGATTGAAAAAGCTCAAACCTTAGTGGTTTCCCTTGAAGATCTCATTGTCTGCTTGGGGAGACAAAGTGATAAACAAGTAATTCCACTGTCATGAGCTAAAAGCTCTATAAGAAAGATGTACAAAATGCTATACGAACCCAGGGGATAAAGAAACTCATTCTACCATGGAAGTGAGGGAGAGGGTCCTGGGGAGCTGCACAGAGGGTGGGCTGAGTTGGAGTTTCCTGGGTGGACAAGGAAAGAAAGAACATTCCAAGCAGAGGAAATAGCATGTGCAAATACGTAGAGGTGTATTTGGAGAACTGCAAGTGGTCCCTGTCGCTGAGGTGGAGGGCCAGGAGAGGCAGAAGGGTAAGGAGCCAATGCACGAAAGGCCTTGAACTTCTTGCTAAGGAGTTTAGGTCCAGTCTCACAGAAGGTGGAGACCCATTAAAATATGTCAAGTAAGGGGTTATGTGATCAAATTTGGACTTCAGAGAAATCACCGTGATGTCTGGTGTGGTGACAGGCAAGGCTATTAAATCTTCCCTTCTGACGTTGTCCCTGAGCAGTTAGTTTGCTGCTGCTGCTGCCCACCAAGTCTTCGTAATCTTTTTCATTCTTTTGCCAAATATGCCCTCCTGCTTCTCAACATTTCTTGAAACCAGTATCTCAAGTCTCTCCTGATATAATCATAAATCAAGATTGTACTGAATTCAATTTATCAGCAAACATTGATGAAATTCATACCATCCATGTTAGTCACTCTGAGAGATATGGTTACAAGATGATGGGATCACATGAGCGAACCTAAGGATTCTGCTCCCCACAGCTCTTTTTTTTTTTTTTTTTTTTTGGGTAGGGCAGGAAACATGCTGAAGTCAATTTTCTGCTTGTCATGGTGCCTAATATCATTTTGGAATAGACAGCATGGATGGCACAGATTTAATTGAATGGTCTTTAATTGAATCAAATTGAATCAATTGAATGTATGCCTCAAAATATATTTTTTGAGTGTACTTTTCAAAAATAATCATAATCTCCAAATTCCATGTAATAAACCATAAACAGTTTCTAGAACAGTGATATTAGCATAGGAATACACAGATTGACTGATGGAACAAAATAGGGAGCCCAGAAATAGACCCATGCATGTATGGAAATTTGGTATCCGATAGGGGTGGTGTTGCAGATCCCTGATTGGGAATATTAATTCTTTCCATGTCCCCACAGCTCTTAACTTCTTATGTTCTCCTTTTATCCCCTGGCCTCAGACACAGCTGCCTCCTTCTGCCCAATAAGTATCAAGATAATTTGATTTAATTCAGTGTAACTTACATGCCTTACTGTGAGCTCTTCTACTCTGGACCCAGAACAAGGTAGAGAAGACTCGATCCTTGCCATGGGAAGCTGACATCTAGAAGGGAAGACAAGATTAAAACAAAATCAAATGACTAAGAAGGTGCAAGGATAGAAAAATATACCAATGGAAGAGGATAAAAACCCCCAAACAGACCCACACATATGTGGTCACCTGATTTATGGTAAAGATGATTCGATGGAGAAAGGACAGTCTTTTCAATAAATGGCATCAGATGAATTGAGTATATGTAAGGAACAAAAATTAACCTTGATCCCACCTCATACTTCACAAAATGGATCGTAGACCTTAATATGAAGAAAAGACATGGGAGAATATCTTCTTGACCTTGAAACAGGCAAATTTTCTTAAATGGTATACGAAAAAGCACTCTGATAAAAAAGATTCATAAATTGGACTTTATTAAAATTAAGAACTTCTGTTTCATCAAAAGACACCATAAAAATAACAAAAGTCAAACCTGTGAATGGGAGGAGATATTCACAGTCTTGTATCTGACAAAAGATTCTTATTGAGACTGTATAAAGAACTTCTATATGTCAATAAGAACAAGACGAACAATTCAAATGGTCTGAATAGGCATTTCAAAAGTAATCCAATAGCCAATAAGCATATATAAAGGTGCTAAACATCATTACTTATTAGGGACAGGCATTTAAAATCTTAATGCGATTACCACCTAACTCACAAGAATGGATAAATTCAAATTACTGATGTTCCAGTTACTATGGTTGTATAATAAATTAGCACAAAATGTAGTAGCATTAAATAACCATTTATTATGTTCAAAAATTTGAACAGGATACAGTGGGCATGGATTATATTTGCTTTACAATTTCTGGGACATCAGATGAAAGGCTCAAAGGCTAGGAGCTGGGGTCACCTGAAGGCTCCTTCACTCATGTCTGGCAGTTGATGCTAGCAGCTCAGACATTAGCTGGGGTTTTGGAAGGACACTTGCACACGGTCTCTGCATGTGGCCTGGGCTTCCTCACCACATGGTGGCTGGGTTCCAAAGATGAGTGTCCCAAGATACAAAGAGCCCTAGTCTTGGAAGACACACAGCATTACTTCTCCTGCTTTCTGTTTATTTAGATGGCCACAAAGGCCCACCCAATTCCAACAATTAAGGTAATTTCTTGGTGGGAGAGTGGCAAGATTCTGGAAAAACATGTAGGACCAGAAATATTGCCATGGCCATTTTTGTAAAATGCAATTTTCTACAACTTATAATGTCAAATGTTGGTTGATGTGGAGCAAATGCAACTCTCATACATTTTTTGGTGGGAATGTAAATTGGTACAGTTTGGAAAACAGATGGCTAAACATACATACGCCTATAACTGAGCAAGTCTTCACATTGGTATGTACCTAAGAGTGCTGATGTCCACCAAAAACAGGTACGAGAATATTTATAAGAGCTTCATTCATAATAGCCCCAAACTGGGAACCAACACTTCTTCTCCATCAACAGTAATGGATAAATAAATTGAGGTATATATTCATACAATGAAACCACCATACAAAGAAGCATAAACTGCTACATTCAATAACTTCAGTAAAATCTCTGTCATAATGTGTATGTGAAAAAAAGTCACACCCAAAAGAGAATATACTGTGTGACTCTATATGATGTTCAAGAACAGCAAGACTAATCTATGGTAACATAAGTCAGGATATTGGTTACTTCTGGGTGGAGGTGGAGAGGTAGGGAGGAGCCCTCAGGCATGCTGGAAATATTCTGTACCTTGATCTGAGTGATGGTTACATGGGTATAACCATGGGTAAAATTTCATTGTGTTGTACATTTCAGCTTTGTATATTTATAATATTCCTCAATTAAAATTAAAAATCTGAGAAAAGCACCCCCTCCCAATCCTTGCGAATAATATATGCATAATGTTGGATTTTCTCTTGGAAGCATGAAACATTTTTGAGCAGGGAAATAGCATAATTAAGGACTACTTTTTAGCTTGACTAAAAAGTCAGCAAAATGAAGGGAGTTTATGCCTGGGCTCCTCAAAATGAGATTCTAATAATAATAATAATAATAATAATAATAAGTGTGAAACCTGGAATTAGCAGTCCACCCTCTTCACAAAATGGGAGCATCAGAGTGGTGAGAGCTTTGGCCTGGGAGTTCTGCTGTCGATTCTGGTCCTGACACTGTCTTCAGCCATCCTGTGACTTTAAGTATGACACTTTTCTTCCCTGGGTCTCAATTTGCTGTATCCTCAGTAAAAGGTCAGGAACAGGAGGGTTCCTGAGGCTTTTGTGAGTTCTGCTTTCAGTGATTCTCTGACACTTCATCTACCAAGAGTAGCAGCCTCTATAAGCAGTGGAGTTAACCACAGACTAAAGAGCAATATTTAGGTACACTTTTGTTGCAAGGGGTTGTTAATCTTTAAAGATGGTCTCACGTATCAGAGGGCTAGACGTAGCAGTAGCAGCCTCTTCCAGTCCTGCTCCTCCCATCAGCCCACATCAAGGGGCATCTGTTACACCCATTCTGGTTGCAGTGGCTCAGTGGTCTTGGTTGCCTACATGTGCCTCGCCTGGGTCTCTCTGCCAGTCTCCTTGAAATGCAAATTGAAAAACTTTAGTAAAGAAAAAAGGGAGGGGGGCAGATTTCATTAGCCAATTAAGGTCAAAGATTCAAGTGAAGATTTTTTGCAAATTAGAAAACCACATGTACCTTGCAGCTTCCTTCAGCTCTTCTCATTATAGTAACTGACAGTTCTGTACAGCCAGTGGCTTGGTATCCTGGACAACTTTCTGTGGAAGGCTATGATATTAAAAAAAGAAAAGAAAAAGCAGGCAGTTTCACAACATAGGACCTGGGTTTGAGTCCTGCCTCTGTCACTTCTCGGTGTTGTGACCTTGGACAAATCACTTGACTGCCTCTATGCCTCAGATTCTTACCTGTAAGACTGGGATGATAACACCTGCTGGCTTGCTGGGAGAAATTATATATAAATATATAGTTTTCCTAATCCCCTTTATTCCATGACTTTTGTCTCTTTATTCTATGTTAAAGGTTAATTCTGATCTTACTTGATTTATTATTAGCAATCACAAATCCAATAGACAGGAAATGGACAGAAAAATAAAGATCATATGTTTTGTTATTTTTTTAAACTATAGGGTACAATCTTTGTTTCATATATGAGTATTAGAATCCTTCAGCTTGGAGAGCCCTAGGGCCTGGATTTCAGGCTTACTACAGAACCTGAAAGGTGGAATTTGTTGATGTAGCTATTTTGTTTGCTGTGCATGTAGAATGGCTACATGCATGTAGCAGTAGAAGATGTAAAACCAGGACCCTGTCTTTCCTTAAATGATAACCCAGCCTGAGATGCCAGCAGGTTTAAAATCTGAACCATACCCTATCATCTTTTGGGACATTTTTCTATCTTTTCATTGTTCCACTCACTTCCTCATCCACTTGCTTGCTCACTCATTCATTCATTCAACAACTATTTAGTAAGCACCCAGTTTATGCTAGGTGCCTACCATATGCTTCAGACACACCAGTGAACAAAATAATAAAAATCCCTGCTCTCAGGCAGCTTACACTCAAGAGGAGGAAAGCAGACAGTAAACAAGTAAATATGTAATATGTAAAAGACTGGGGGTGGTGTGTGATGTTCTATTTTATATTTGGTCATCAAGGAAGACTTCACTGATGAGAAAATATTTAAACAGAAGCCTGAGGGAAGGAAGGGAGAGGAGGACCAAGGGGATATCTCGCTGACCACTCCAGGCAGCAGTCACCCGATGCAAAGGCTTTGAGGCCAGAACCAGATTTTTTAGGAACAGCAGGGAGGCCAGTGCAACTGGAGCTTAGTGAGCTAGAGGGAGAGCAGAAGGAAATTGGAGGACAGGTTATTTACAAACGTTTGAGATATTTTAAGAGTTTTGGCTTTTATTTTATATTGAAAAGTTTTTTTATTAGAGAAGTTGTAGTTTTTAAAAACATTTTTTTTAATTAGAGAAATTTTGGCTTGTATTTTCAGTGAAATGGGAAGCCACTGAAGTTTTTGCAGAGGAATGACATGATCTGACTTATGTTTTTAAAAAGATGATTATGGTTGCTGTGTTGAGAATAGAGTGAAGAAGGTCAAGGATGGAAAGAAGAAAATCAGGTAGAAGACTGGCAGTAATCCAGGTATGGGATGTGATGACTTAGACCAGAATAATAGCAGTAGAGACGACAAGAAGTGGACCCATTCTGGACATTTTCTGAAAATAGAAACAATAGATTTCGCTGATGGATTAGATAAGAAATGAGACTGGAAAGAGAGACAAGGATGATTCCAAAGTTTTCTGGCCTGAGTAACGGAAAGATCTACTTGCCTTTCCCTGAGATGGGGAAGGTGTAGGAGGAGCGGGTTTTTATAGGGAAATATCAGGAGCTGAGTTTTGGACATGTTAAAGCTTGAGATGCCTATTAGACAAGCAAGTGGAGAAGTCCAGAAGGTAGTGGAATATGTGTCAAGGGAGAGAGATCCTGGATGTCAGGATTCAGGATGTCTGGAGGGGAAGTGGGGGGGGGCGTGGTCAGCAAAAGGATGTATTTAAAGCTTTGAGACTGAACGAGAGCACCTAGTGTAAATGGTGAGAAGCCTGAGAACTGAGCCCTGGGGCCCTGCAAATTTAAGAGGCTGGGGAGGTGAGGAAGAACCAGCAAGGAGCTCAAGAGCAGACACTGTGGAAGAAAGCTGGGGTTGTTTCCCGTTTATTGACTGATCCTCCTCAGGAAAAGCAGGTTTACAAAATGGTTAAGACCAAGGATAATGGAGTCACACAGATCTGGGTTCAAATATCAGTCACATATTAAGTACTGAATGATTTTTACACTTCATTTATGCCACTGGGTCCAATATAGAACCTGGAGGGTATTTGTTTACCGAGAAGTCATTGATTGTGCACCACTGCATTTTGGGCATGCACCGAGTGCCAAGGAAATGTGAAAGAATAAAACAAAGTCTTTGGTTTCATGGAGCTCATAGTACAGAGAGAGAACAGACATAGAAGTGAATGATTCTCCCCAACATGATAAATTCTTTCATGAAAGTAGGAGCCATGCACTGGGAGAACACAAAAGAGGGAGTGATTAATCCAGCCTGGGATGATCAGAATTAAAGGTGATGCCTTTTTCTCTTATTCACCTTTTACATGCCATCTCGCCCAGGGAAATCATGCCTCTAATGAACACCATCAATTAATCTATGTGAGAATTTATGAGAATATTTTTCTTTCAGAGTAAAGAAAGGGAAAAATTCCTCAGGGTAAAGATTGTGGTTCTACTTTTTTAAAAATGAAGTTAAGAATTATGATCTTCAGATAAATTAGTCTCTAATGGCCTATTAGCCCAAATCAACAGCAGCTGCTGCTATGTCTGCCCACTTATATTTTGACTTTTAATTTTGAAATACTTTCAAACTTATAGGACAGTTACAAAAACAATACAAACCCCATACAGAGAACTCCAACATACTCCTATCCACTCCAGATACGCAGATCCACTAATTTTGCCACATTTGCCATGTCATTCTATCTATCTATCTATCTATCTATCTATCTATCTATCTATCTATCTATCTAATCTATCTATCCAACTATCTATCTGTCAATCTGTTTTCTGAAATACTTGAGTGTAGGCTCTATATATCATGCTCCTTGAATACTTAATACTGCCATGTACATTTCCTAATAACAAAGATATTCACTTATGTAACCACCTTACACGGAATTATCAAGTTAAAAAAAATTAACATTGCTATAGTTTACAGTCCATATTACAGTTTTGCATATGTCCCAATAATGCCACTCTGAGCCTTTCTCCTCCTTTACTAGATCTCATCCAATATCATGCATTGCATTTAATTGTTATTGCCTCCTTAGTTACTCTTTCTTTTCTTTGTAGTTACTATGGGACTCACATTTAACATCTGAAATCTACAACAATCTTGTTTGCTTTGATACCAACTTAACTTCAACAGTACACACAAATTATGTTCCTATATCCCTGTCCCCCCAACTTTATTTAGCTCTTGCCACAAATTACATGTTTATACATTATGAGTCCAAAACTACTGATTTCTCATTACATTTTATGCATTTGCCTTTTAGAAATCTGTAGGGAGAAGTGGAGTTACAAACCAAAAACACAATAGTATTTACATTTGTATTTACTGCTATCATTCACCTTACCAGAGATTTTTATTTCTTCATGCAGCTTCAATCTATCCTCTAGTGTTTTTTCCTTTCAACCTGCAGAACTCTCTTTAGCATCTCTTCTAGGGCTGATATAGTGCTCATGAACTTCCTCAGCTTTTGTTTCTCTGGAATATCTTAATTGCTTCCTCAATTTTGAAACACAGATATGGAATTCTTGGCTTGCAATTTGTTGCTTTCAGCAAAATATGTCATCTCATTGCCTTCTTGCCTCCATGGTTTCCAATGGGAAATCAGCAGTTAATCTTATTGAGGTTCCCTTGGACGTGACATGTTGCTTCCATCTTCTGGCTTTCAGAATTCTGTTTATCTTTGACAGTTTGATTATAATATGCCATGGCTTGGGTCCATTTTGGTTTATCCTGTTTGGTTTTACTGGGCATCTTGGATGTGTATATTCTTGTCTTTCATTAACTTTGGGAAGTTTTCAGCCATTATTTCTCTGAATAATATCTTTGCTCCCTTCTCTCTTTCTTCTTCTGGGCCTCTCACAATGCATATATTGGTATGCTTGATGGTGTCCTACAGGTTCCTTAGGCTTTGTTCACTTTTCTTAATTCTTTCTTCTTTCTGTTTCTCAGACTGGATGATGTTTTAACTTCAATTTCACTGGTTCTTTCTTCTTCTGACTCCAATCTGCTGTTGTACTCTCAGAATTTTTAACGTCTGTTACTGTGGTCTTCAGCTCTGTTTTTTTCCTTTTCATAATTTCCATCTCTCTATTGATATTCTCTTTATGTTTATCTATTGTTTTCCTGATTTCCCTTAGCTCTTTTTCAGTTCCATTTTTTAAAAGTCTTTGTCTGATATGTCCCAGATGTGGTCCTCCTCACTGATGGCTTCTAATGCTTTAATCTTCTTTGCCTGGGCCATCTCTTCCTGTTTCTTTGTATGTTTTGTAATCTTTTGTTGGAACCTAGACATTTTTATATTTTAATGTGTTATCACTGGAACTTAGACTCTGAGGTGTCTGTTCTTTAAAGCCTGTGTTCAGCAAGTGTTATGACAGAGCTTCATTTGAATTCCAGGAGCTAACAGAAGGAGGAGGAGGATGAGAGTGACAAAGGAGAAGGAGGAGGAAAAAAAAAAAAGACATTTCCAAGTCTTTGCAGATTAACCTGTGTTTTCCTGGTGGTTTATCCATACAATGAGTTTAGCATATAGCTCCTGGCCAAAGCATAGGGACCTCCAATGATCCTTTCTGGGCATGACTCTTCTCTTAGGCATGTAGGTGTGGTCCTAGGAATTCCTCATTTACACGGCTACAAATGTCCCTTCTTTCCTAGGAAACAAGTTTCCTCATGGTCCCAGGCATTGCACTGCATGTCCTATAGCCAGCAATCCCTTGTCCTAGGCAGCCACTTGATTGCTCTCCCACAGTGTTTTGTAGGAGAGCTCTGCAAACTGCTATCTACATGCAGGACAAGTTCTAGGACAGCAAGTCCCTCAGGCCACCACCAGACAGTTTGGGCTAGACATGCACATTCCCAGTATGTGCACGAGGGTTACACTACTCCCTCTGGAACTGGGACCAGGGATCCACACTGGGAGCATGGGCCAGCTCTGCACTGAGCTGGGGAGGGTGGGGGTGGAGAGTCATCCAGGACATCAGGAGGTCCTACTGCTTTAAGTGGCCTTTTTCTTGATTTGGCACAGACCTGTTAACTTCAGTCCTTTAACTGTTTTTGTTTTTTTTTTGTTTGTTTGTTTTTTTTTTTGTTTTGGAGCTTTGAGAAAGATATCTCTGCCAGTTCATGCTGGTTGTTCAAACTTCTGTGGGGGTACAGAGCCCTGTTGCATCTCACTCCACCATTTTGATCAGGGTCTGTTTATCCACTTTCGACTGTTGCCAAATCACTCTCCAGAGTAGCCCTAATATCCACCCTCAACTACTAATCAAGCCTATAACATCTGGTGTGATAGGCTTCAATAATCTTAATCTTTTTCCTTAGACAATAATTTACCTTCACCTGGGAGGTAGCTTTCTTCTTCAGCTAGTAAAGCTTGAACATCAGCCTTTCTCATATGTACTGTAATGACCATACATTTCTCACTGTACTATGATCAGGATTTTCTATCACCTTATTATGTGTCTTATTTCTCCTTGTTTTCTTCTCCATGTGTCCATTCTGGTTAGAACTGAACATTTAAAAATGAAATTTGTAACTAAAAATGTCCATTCACAACTTTATTATAAATTCTTGCACTGAAAATTCCACAACAGCAGATTACAAAGCTCTTTGCAATTTGGTATTGAGCACAGTGGAATGCTACACTCATTCCGTAAGCTTATAGCCCCTCTAGCTCTGTTTGAAGACATAACTAGGGATTTTGGAGCCAAAAGAATCTTTGGATAACTGTGTCCTCCAATCCTAGAGTAGCTATAATTGTGGTTTCTTTGATGGCAGAGGTGGATGATGTTGAATGTATTTGGGACAGGGCAAGTTTTAGTGTAAGGTGAGATGAGGGTAGAGGGGGTAAGGGTTGAGGGTTGCCAACTTAGATCTGAGGAGGAATTGTTTTTCAACCACATAAGAATATACCCTGGCATTAATGTTTGCTCCTCAGAAAACAAAACAAAACAATATTAAACAAAAGCCATTAAGAGAAAAGAAAATCAAAGAATTATTTGATTATAAAAATGGAGAAGTCACTAGCCTTTTCTCTTAGAAAAGATAGTTAAAGTTTATTTCCTAAGTACAATATATTCTTTGAAGAATAAGCATTGTACCTAGTTATCCCTGTGCTTCAGCCTTTAACTAAAACTCTTTAAAGAGTTGAATTTATTTTAATATTAGAATCCCAATGACACTGTGCTTCTACTTAATTGGATTAGCAGGAGTCCAGTCTTTCCTCCTGGCTTGGCCAAGTCTCTCAAGGGTGTGGACACAATCCAAGGGCCAGTCTTGGTTACACTCATCTTGATGCAGTGACAGCTGAAGCCTGGTGTGCTCTCCTCCCGTCTCCCCCCTCCCCAACTTGGTACACTTAGCCTCAGGCATGCCATGCCAGAACTAGCTCCCAATGGCTCAGCTCTTTAGGGTCCAAACTCTTCAGTTCACAGTTCATAACTCTTTTCCTTGGGCACCACTATAATGTCAAGGTGGCTGGGTTGGAAGGAGTTTTCAGCATCAGCCTCAAGCTGTTCCCAGAGCCAGCTCTCCTCTCTGATGGGCTCTGAGCCCTAGGTCTCTAGGCCATACTTTCCCCTCTCAATGGTGAAGCTCATTTTCAGGGGCCTCGTTGCAGTTGTCTGTCACTGGCTCTGGGGTGTCAGAGCAGCCCCAGTTCATTTGACGTGTTCCAGTAACTTTGATTCTCAAAGAAATGAGGTTAATAACATTCAATAAGTCTATTATTATTGTTGTTGATCACTAACTGTGTGCTGTTTAAGCATTGGTTCCCCCAAATTAAACTGAATGAACAAGGCTGGTTGGGGAGAAGTTGGCTCTGCTCTCCCAATTGAATGTGTGCAGGTGCATGCGTGTGTGTGTCCGTGTGTGTGTGTGTGTGTGTGTGTGTGTGTGTGCTGTGGGGAGAGGAGCAGGCTGTGAAGAACCAGCCTTGACAGCATATTCATCCAAGGTCCAGGACTATTCCTTCATATGATTTCCTAAGAGAATCTAGGGCAAGACAAGCAAAGCTATTAAAGATAGATTCTGGATGATAAGGACATTTTAATAACCTCTTAACAATTTGCCAACAGCAGATTCTACTGTCAAAAATTCTTGAACTTTTGGCCAGTTTGGGCAGGAGCCTTGCATTGTCAACAGTAACTACATAAAACATTCCTATAAGTTTTGACAATCATGAAATAGGCCAGATACAAATCATACTGTAGGTGTGCCAGGAAACCCCAGAGCTGTCTCCTAAGAGTCCTGGGAATCCAGAGAAAGACAGAGTTGCTTCTTTGACCCATCACAAAATGATTAATTTGGCACAGTCCAGTTAGTTAATACCAAGCGTCTCCTCTATGCTAGACCTTTAGGGAATGAAATTCTGTGGCTCTTCTTGTGGAGGAGTTTATCACCTCCCTTAGGAAAGAAGAATGATGCACTTCTAGAAATAATTAAGGCATCAGGCTGGACAGGTCCTCTGGGCATGGCCTTTTAGCTGCCCTGTTACCACTGTGGGACCAGCTGCCTTAGGAGAGAAATGATTACATGTCCTACAAAATGGTGAATCTGCATGGTAACAACCTGATTCTTGGACTCAAGGAGGAGTCTGATGCCTAGTAGGCAGGGCATTTTGGTTGAGAGATGAGGCCACAGCAGCTGGTATCCCTTCTGGCAGGCCTCAGAACTAGGGTTAGAAATAGTAGCGCCAGACTTACCCACTGGTCAGGTGTTTTCCAGCCAGGAAAGTAGACACAGAAAAGTCCCAGGGGAAAATGGGTACACTGAGCTGATTTCCTTGCCTTGGTGAAGAATTGTCTGAAAAGGAAAACAGCAAGTCTAAGTCACGGTAGGTTAGGAACAGGGTAAGGGGCTGGCAGGGAGAATTACCGTATTGTTGGATCAGAAGAGGTTGCCCATTTTCTGAGAGAAAGAGGTAGGTATTTCTTATGGGAAGTGAAGTCCCCCAGTTTTCTACATGGCTATGAGAAAAATTGCTTTAATTATGTTAATTACAACAACAGAGGACTTCACTTCTCAGGAGAGCTTTTCATCTTCAAAAGGGCTCCAGGATGTAGCATTAACAGTTGACATGAAAGTCTCTGAAGTTTGAGAACTGAAATCTGAGGGGCCCTGGCTGTGTGGGCTGGGGCCCCCGGGGGTGGCCTGGAAAGTCAATGCCCAAGAATTTACTCTTGCTTCACGGAGGTGGGGTAGGATGGGGGAGCAGGTCAAGGCAGGGATATTTGCCCAGAAACTGGCCCTCACTGAAGTTAGAGAGACAAAGGAAAGAGTGCCAGCCTCATTCTGGTTCCTATAAGCCCTGGTCCCATATATTGGGGTTGCCAGAGAAAATACAGGACAGCCAGTTAAATGTCAATGTCAGATAAACAATGAATACACTAATACCCTAAAAAAGTATCCTTTGTTTATCTGACATTCAAATTTGACTGGCTGTCCTGTATTTTTATTTGCTAAATCTGGTAACTCTATCCTGTATCCGCCCTCTCCAAATATACCCACAGTACCCACAGAAGTACTACTCCCAACCCCACCTATTCCTACTAGAGAGGTCGGCAAGTTGGGGCATGTTCCCAGGGGCAGTGGGAACCAGGGCTCTCAGACCTGCCCAGGCCTAGCCTCTTTCCCACCCTAACGTGGGAATGTGAGAAACTTCTCAGTTCAGTGCTCTAGCTGCAGGAACTCAAGGGCCAGACAACTGGGCAGACATTCCGGCTTCTATACTCCTTTGACTGCTTTGGAATTTGGGGATGAAGCAGCCTCAGAAATGGAATATCTAATACATCCCAACCCTGCCCTTTCATTTTTCCTTCTCTGCATCCTTGTCTCCACCCCACCACCCTATAGTTTAAGGGAGAAACCCATGGCCACTCCCAACCCCCATCTCCCTGAATTGCTGGATTGGAAATTCCTCTGTGAGAAAAACCAGAGACAAATGGTCACTGAGCTGAGATTAGCTTCCAGCCCAGGCAGTGGAATCCAGGCTGCCAGGACGGGTCTGGGCCTGAACTAGAGATGCCACTGGTTTCCCGGGCTGGGTGGGGAAGGGAAGACAAGCTGCTACTTGCACAGCACAGTAACTGGGTGGTTGTAATGCCTGCGCTGAACCAGAGAGAAACTCTCAGGGCTTCCAGACACTGACACACTGAGTGAGGTTCCCAGGCCCCTAAAACTCCAGATCCAGCCCCTGGGTTCAGTCAGGGTCAAGGACGGAGCATGTTTCCCACTCCTAGGACAGGCAGATGGTCACACGCATATACAGCATGGGGATATTGCTTCAGGCCCGTGGGCAAGATTGACATTCCAAAGCTCCCATCGCAGAGTTCCCCTTCATGATCTAATGGAGAGAGCACGGAGTCCGATCAGTCAGGGCCAACTTCCTACTCACCATTTATCAGCTGTGCGACCTTGGGGAAGACTCTTAAATATTAAAGTAAAAAAAAAAAAAAATCCCTAAGGTACTTAAAAATAAAATCATTTAAGGAAAATGGAAGTGTTCAAGATGAACCTGGCAGGCTGGCCAGCAATGCTGCACGGGGGGTTCCTATACAGGTGGGGACGGGACACTTGGCCATGATGGCTCCTTCAAAGTGCAAGATTTTAGGATTCTGGAAAGATTCCAAAAAGCTAATATTGATAGATTACTCTTAGACTTGTATTGGGAAACAACAACAAAAGAACTTTCTCTGTGGATTGTAACAGTTGGTAACACATGCCAGTGTTTCCTTCTCTTTGCCTTTCTTAATAAAATAAAAGTGTATGAATATGTGAGTAAAGTTGGATACACTCAGCTCATGGGCATCATTCAAATCATCACCTGCCAGTTATGGAAGTATGTTGAATATTGAAGGTACTTAATATATGTTTACTGACCAATGACCCAATGGTTTGTCTAGAGGAAGGGAGGAAGAAAGGGAGGAAGAAAAGGAAGGAGGGAAGAGAGAGAGGAAGGGAGAGCGGGAGGAAGGAAGGGTGGGAGGGAGAGGGGAGGAGGGAGGATTGATTTTATTTCAACCAAGTAGATCTTAGGAGAAATCCTGACTCTTATTTTAGAAGCCTCCAACACTGGTATTGTATTTCCTCATATCCCCCTTCCCTGGCTTTACTGTTTCTCCACCTCTCTCCTTTTCTATTTATGTGGTGTTCATGCCAAGCTCTGCTAATACTGTTTTGTAAATAGTGAATTAGAGAAGAGAGAGCTTTGAAGCTACCTGGCTACCCAAGGGATTTAGCCGGCCAGGCATCTGGCCAGCATAGGCCTGGTGGGTCCTTCCTGGACTGCAAAAGGCCTGGGAGAAACTGCTACTGACAGCCCCTCAGCGTTATACAGATGTCACTGTGCTGGGGAGGAACAGGTGGAGCGTGGGCCACCCTGTCTCTGGTTCCTAGCCTGGAACAAAATAACAGGAGAAAAAATGTCCCAGATAGTGGGATCAGAAGTTTCCCAGGGAATTTGAAACCAGGTAGAGTCACACACAAGATATTGGTAACATGTGGAGACAGTCTTAGGATAGCGGATGATGTAAGAATTTTTTTTTCTTTTTTTTCTTTTTTTTGAAATAAATTCAAAGTTATATGAACAGTTGCAAAAACAGTACTAGCCCCATACACAGAATTCCATCATACCCTGACCCCCCTCCCCCGATAGCTCAATCCACCAACTTTAACATGCTGTCACATTGCTATTTCTTTCCCTCCCTATCTATCATCCATCATCTATTGCTCTGTCTTCTGAACATATGAGAGTTAGCTGCACACAGGTGTTGTAAGAATTTGATGATGAGCTGTTTCCACTCTTATTCCATCTCTCTTGCAAGACTTTCTGTCTATTCTGAAGACCAGAGACTTAGACTTGAACCTGAGCTTGGTCACTTCCTGTGTGACCTCAGGTAAGCATTACCCTCCCTCTATGAGCCTCAGTTTCTTCAAGTGTAAAATAGGAACAATATTAATTAACCCATATGTATGCATTTAGCAAATATGCTTGGAACACCTACTGTGTAATAGACCCTGTGTTAAGCACTGAGAACATGGGGGCAAACAAGACAGATAAAGCCCCTGCCCTCCTGGAACTTATACTGCAGGCAGAGCTCCAAACAGGCAGCCTTTGTGGGGTGTTCTATAAGGCTCATGTAATAAGAAACATCTTTTAAATTAGTCAACAACATATTAAAAAATTGGCAGATTTTACATGAAAATCTCTATTCCTTCTTAGCAACCATCAGCCAGAGTTTACTGGCTGCTCGCCTTAAAAATAAAGCATACTATCCAGGTAGCTACAATACTTACCATTCCCAGACATTCTTAGCTTGCTCAACCTTAAAAAATCCATATCTATCTATCTATCTATCTATCTGTCCATCCATCCATCCATCCATCCATCCATCTATCCCTCCGCTCACCTATCATTTATCTATCTGTATTTTTTTTAATTTAAAACTTTTCAGTGCTCCCCCATTGCAAATAGGAGAAAGTTCAGGTCTTTTATATAGCATTCAAGGTCTTCCACAACTGTTCCCTACTCAGTTCATCCCCCATAAGCATTATGCTCCAGCATTTCACAGTTTTCCTAACTATCCCATATAGTAACTTTGAACAATTACAATGCTATCCTCTTTTTGAGGAATTATTTTGCTTCCATTTTTCTATCTAGAAAACTAATATTGACTTTCAAATCATCTTATACACCCCCTCCTCCTTTGTGGTGTCTTCCTGTGATGAAATGCTGAGGGTCACCTGGTCTGGAGACTCTCAGATGGTCCACAGGGCCATCACTTTTTCTACACTTTATGGTTGCGTTGAGGAGCCTTCCAGCTGGTGACAGTTTGTAAAAAGCCTTAGCTTTCCCTATAAATGGGGACAAAAACATGAACATGAGGTGCCATAATGTTTCTGTAAATGAAATTAGATAAAGCATGAAAAGTGCCTGGAACAGAGTTATTTGCATGCAATAATCAGTAGCTATTATTTCAGTTGTTATTATTGTTAATATTCTGAGTGGAGGCAACTTCATCAAGGATGGTAGGTCAGCAGGTACAAAGGGTATTCAGACAAGGGTAAAGGAGTGATTGGATCAGAGCTCATGGAAGGCTGTAGGATTGATTGGAGTGGGACTGAAAGCTGGGATGGGGTGGTCACAAAAGTAATGGGGAAGACATGGGTGAAAATTTAAATGGAGGGCTTCAGTAGAATAGAATGAGACAATAGGAGGCAGTAAGTTTGATGAAGGCAGGGATTTTGTCTGGCATATAGTAGGTGCTTAATAAATATTTACTGAATGATGCTTGTGTCTTATGTGGGATGGACCCAGGGCTCTGGTCCAGGTGTGTCTTAGAGAAGACTTGAACCCCTTTTGTTCCTGACTCTGGGGTTCTTCCGGCCAGAGATTATATTAGATCGACACTGAACTCCTATATTTGGATGCTAACCTCTCCTTCCTCCCTTGATTAGGCTAAAATTCCATGGCATCTGGTCATTTTCTAGTTCTCAGCTTAGCTTGGTCAAAGCTGGGGTTCAGGCTTTAAGGACTAAGGTGGGATTCAGGCCGTAGGAGTCTAGGAGCTACAAATAACCTTTTGAATGCTTTATACTTAGTTTTAGTCTATGTGGAGAAATTAGTATGGAAGTGAGTCATCTCTAGGAGTTTTCTTGTGTCCAGAGTCACTGAAGAGAGTGGAAATCCCTGCAGACACCATCTTTACCTTATCTTTAGATCCACGGGGTTATTGGGTAGGAGGCTGTGGCTGGGAAAATGGACAACATTAAGAGAAAGTTCCCACTGTGGAGGGCTGGAGGGGGTGAGCTGCTTCTTGGTCAAAGGACCTCTCACTGATACCCTCCCTTCTCTGCCCTTTAGTCAGCCACATCCCCTCAAGGGAATTACTCGCTGGTCTCTGAGATGCATGCTTCGGCTTGGCTCCTAATCCATTCGACAAAAATGAGACTCTTCATATCCTTCCTGCCCCAAGAATAAATATATGGTAATTCATTTCTGAATTCTTCAGGTTTTTATTAAGCAATTACCAGATGCCCAGAACAGTGCCAGACACTTGGCTAAAGAGTGGGTGCCTCAGAGGAGAGAACTAACATTTGCTGAGTCCCAGTATTGTTTTATTTATTTAATTCGACCCTCTTGTCGATCCTGTGAAATAGGCCTTATTCTCATTTATGAGATGAGTAAACTGAGGCTCAGATAGCTTAACTAGGAAATGGTAGAAGGGAAATTCAAAAAAATTTGGATTCATTCCAAAGCACAGTACTACCTCCAGAATTGAATCATATAACTAAGTGTTGTTAGATCTGCCTGTAGAATTTGTTCAGCTACTTCAGATGAGGAAGCTTAGGTTTAGACAGTAACAGTGACAAGCTCTGCTGTCTTTGAGTATCAGGGAAAGGTCTGACACCCAAGTCTCTGGACTTGCAAGACCTCTTTCTTCTTTCTTAAAAAAAAGAAAAGTAAAGATAATGATATTTTTGTTAAATGTTGTGTCTATCTGCTTTAAAAATATTAAATAGTACTGAAAGCTTTGCAACCTAAACATCAGCCCTTGTAACTTCCCTCCTTGTTTCCTATTTTTGTTGAAACAATATTTTGTCTTCTAATATTTTTGTTGAAATTTCTCATCCATTCTTATCTCCCACCCCACCTCCATTCTTTCTGTCCTCTCTTAAACTTGCGGGTTAATATAATATATTCTTTTCTTTTCCTTTTTTTTTTTTTTTTTTAATTCTTTCATTGTCCTTGTACTGAAGTGGTCTGGGGAGGGAGAAGAGATAAATGCATTTGGTCTATCAGTCATACTGAACACAAATCCTGTGTGTTCTTACCTTACTGTGATCCTGTGTCTCCAGATACCTCATTTTTTTTCTGAAATCAACAAACTGAGCCTAGCGCGGTGCTGGGGGCTCTGGGTTGCAAGGATTCCGATCCTGTCCTCCTGGACTTGACTGAGTTCTGGAGGGAAATGATTTACAGGGAGGAAACAGCCAGCAGATAATAGCAGCGATGAGCCCTCCCACTCATGTGGCACTCTACAGTATCAAAGAGCTCTCACTTCCATTTATCTCTCTCACAGCAGCATATAAGAACAGGTTAGGATGTTGGTGCTGACCCCAAAGCTAAAATCAGGACAGCATATTTGAAATCAGGACTGTGAGCCTTCACCTTCATGGTAGTCATAGTTTCTAGTTCTGCTCTTTTGTCTGCAGAGCCTGAGGAAGCTTCTTACTGCCAACGGGAGAAGGGAAATGCACACTCAGATCTGCGCTTAGGGGAGGAAGAATGGAGGGGCCCCAAGTTGGGATGTGTGTGTGCTCACTTCCAAGTGATTTACTGGGCCCTGCTTTCCTCTGCCTCTCCCCACATAGATCTAAGTTTGGAATAAAGGAATCTGCTTCTTTGAGAACACTTACCCAGGACTCAGCTTGGTTCAAGGATAAAAAGAAAGTCAGAAATAAGTAAGTGTGAACACTTTAGTGGGGAATTCTACTGGAGTCCCAAACCAAAGTCTGTTTCATTGCCTGGGTTGGAAAGAGAGATTCACTTATATATTTATTTCTGTTGTCAGCCTGCCGCAGCTTCCCACGAGGTCAATGATTCTGGGATTCTGGAATCTTCCACAAATGTGAGCATTTGCAGCCCTGATTTCAAATATGCTGCTCTGTTGGGACAGAACAGTGTTCTGATACATATATGTATTTCTTTATTTCTGCTGCCAGCTTCTGCAGGTTCCCACCATCTCAGTGATTCTAGGATTTGGAGTGGTCTGGGGAGCCTGACTGAGATTTTATGGAATGTGATCTGTGGAGGGCAGTGGGACATAGGGAAGGGGCATTAAGAGGGCAACAATCAACATGCATTACAGTTTAGGTTTGTCAGGCTCATCTGCAGCCCAGGTACCCTAAAACACGTGGAAAGAGCCTGAGATAAGCCAGGGCTGAGAAAGACAACGGGGGTAGACCTGATGGGCCCCAGAATGCCTGAGATCCTTTGAGAGATCACAGAATTGGATTGTTTAGCTTGATATCCCATCTCCTCTTCACCAACCCCACTGAAGTCCAGTTCAGCCTCAGAGATTATTTGCTATCAATGACAGTAACACTAAACTCTCCACTGTACTGGGCCTGAGGGAAAGTTCCCAGTTTCTGCACCCACTGGTCTGCCTAGAAGAGAGTGGGATTTGGGTCACATGGCTTTATTGTCACTTATTTGATACCAGAAGTTAAAATACCTCTAAGTGGTAAAAGAGACCCCTCCCTACTAAATAAGAGCTGTCTGGGAGTAGGAGAGGGGAATTCCCTGATTCCCTGTGGCCATGAATCAGGGCCCCCATGCTGAAATGTACACCCCACTCCTGAAACTCAGAGTCACAGGTGAGTCAGCAGTGCCCCACCTGAGCAGGGAGAGAAGACCAAATGAAGGAAGCTTCTCAGGCCCAAGCCACATTGGGGGACTCTGAGTTCTTTTGAGATTATAGGGGGCTTACAAGATGTTCTTATTCTCCAGAGCAAGTAGATAAGTTATGCCTTGAGCAGAGATGAATTCAGGATGGTCTATTGCCAGGTCTCATCACTTCAAGAGCCAGGAAGTTCCTTCTGATCTCTACCTTAATTCCTCCTGTTATATTCCCTTTGATTCTTCAGAAGAGTGACATGAGAATCAGGATTTCACTTTGGTCTTTGGGTGAATTTCTTTTCTTCTTTTTTCTTTAAAAAAAAAAATATATTTTTAACAACCAGTGCAGCGCCAATGGGAATAGACAGGCTGGGATGCTGAGCAGGGTCCTGTGCCAGGTGTTAACTAGTTGCTGGATAAATGGTAGAGAGTCTGGGTGTCCTGGGAAGGGTTGTGGGGACTGAAATAGTAGCTACTCACTATCTGATATAGAATACTTAACAATATGTTAACTGCTGGCAGGGCAACAGTTCTTAGTTCTCAGCAGCTCAACCTCAACCCTGCCTAGAACAGCATCTGGCACATAGTGAGCCATCAAAGATGAATGTTTAATGAAAGTTTGCAGCCTCAGCTCGTGCTGCTGAAACTCCTTAGTGCTTCCTTGCCCTCGTTCAGTGCCCCTCAAACTAACCCTTCTGGCTTACCAGGGGTTCCTTCATCTGGAATGCCTATTGCTTAGGACTTATCTCCAACCAGATCATCACAACGTATCTGTCTTCTGTCTTCACGCTTTCAGGAACATGCTTTCTGCTCCTGTTGGGGATAATTCTAAGGGGAAAAATTCCTGGGCTTGGGTTCTAGTCCTGACATGGGGGCTAATTTACTGTGTGATCTTGAATGAATTACTTAATCTCTCTGGGTTTCTGTTGCCATTTGTAAAAAGGGGACTTTGTGTTAGAGCTTACAAACTCAGATGCCTAAAGGGTTAGGCAATTAAAGTAAATGAGTGACACTAGTAGGGTGACTGTAGTGTGTGGGATCCCTCTAAGTGGGCAGCTGTTGCCAGGTAGAACTGCTGGCGCAGGGTATCCAGAACATTTGACTCTTCAAGAAATGTTGGAATCTGGAAGTTTATGTGAAGTCTTTTGGTGTTTAAAATACTGTTTGAGTTAAACAAGCATTTCTAAGTCAGTTTTCATCTAGAAAACCCTCCCAGCTTGAATTTCCTGATTCTAAAACATATATGTGTCCTAAAGAAGGTCATTAAGAAATAACCTTAGCTATAGAAATTTCAGCTAGTGTGTAAGTGGTTTCCTGTGTCTGGGCCCACACTTGTGTGACCTGGGGCTTTGGCTCCCATCAGTTGACACTCTCCCTGTGGGCTTCCTCACTTTCTTCACACACAGATATAGTTGACTGCTTAGTCTCAGGAGCCCAGCCCTGGGCCAGATGGAACATGCTGCTTGTTCAGTAAGCTCAGCAGCAGTAAAGAGCTGGCTGTGTTGATGAGATAGCCTTTCCCCTGCATGAAGGGAAGAGTGGATGCTGGCAGTGGTTGAGCCAGAGGCTGGCTGAGTCAAGCCTCTGGGCCTTGCTCCCTTTCCAGGCCTGAGCTGTATAAGACACATAGCTGGGTTGGTTGGGTGTAGGAATCAAGTCGGTCCTTACCAATCTGGGTCTGTCCAACCCACTCCTCCAACTGTCTCTCTCATTCATTACTTTAAACACCCAAACCCTCATGCCCTGCTCATGCCTCATCTCATTTATGACAGCTCTTTGCTTGAGGATGGAGGATCTGTCTTATTTACCTGTACACAACTCACTCTACATGGACTGGGGTGTTCACTGCCCTGGGGAAGGGGAGGGAACTCTCATCAAGCTCCGGTTAGGGGAAGTACAGGCCTCGAATTTCAGGCAATACAAGGGGTGCCATCTTACTCTGTACGGTACTATCTATCAAACTCTTTTATCCTTATGTCAATAATAATTGCAAGTTCTTATATAGGGCTAACTACTGTTCCAAGCACTTTATATGTGTTAATTATTTACTATCCACAACAACCTTATGAGGTGGGTTCTATTATTAACAACGTTCTGCAGATAAGGAAGCCCAGGCCCAGAGGGCTTAAGAACGTTCCCAAGTCTGTAGTAACTATTGGAGTTGTTGTTTTAAACCCCAAGAGTTGGTTCCAGAGGCCATGCTTCCAATCCTCACACCATAGTGATTGGAAAAGGCAGGAATCGTTATCCTCATTGAATAGATGAGACAAACAGAAGAAATTTACCCAAGGTCACCCGGGTAAGAAGCAGAGTAGGGCTTCCCCCAGACCGGACCGAGTGTCCGGAGACCCTGCCCCAAATCCCACTCTGCTTACATACTCAGGACCGCCGGTAGTAGGGCCAAGCCCGACTCTCAAAACCCTTATTTGTGCTTAACTGTCTTCATACCGCAGGGTAATTGTGGGGCGTGAAGCGGGGGAGGTACCCTCTCGACTTGGATCTGACCTCTCAGTGGCTTCTGGTTCCCACGACCACCAGTCACCATCCCCTAGGCGTGAAGGCTAGACTCACGGCTGGGACTTGATTATCCCGGGAGAGAAGACCGGGAGCGAGTAAGGTGGGGAAGGGGCCTGGCGGGGCGGGGCGGCCCAGGAGCGCAGAGGGTCAGAGTCCCCACAGCCCGCCAATCCCGGCCGCCAGGGGGCGGGGCCATGCTGGGAGGCGCGGCGGGCGGCGGAGGGGGCTGCGGCGTCCCGGGGCGGAGGCGCTGACGTGAGCTCGGCGCACCTGGGCCGGGCAGGTGAGGGCTGGTGCGGGACGGGGAGCGGAGCCCGCAGTCCCCACCAGCGCTGAGCCTGGCGCCACTTGCCCAAGTCGTCGAGGAACGCCGTGGCGACGGGTGATCCTAGCTGGAGACTTGGTTCGTAGGGACGTCCGCTTCGGGAAGCCTGATTGAGGAAAGGTGGGGACGCCAGCTTCTGGAGAGTAGCTTTGTGGGAGGAGGGTGATCACGCCCGCGGGTGGGGAAGGGTCCGCTCCACTGTTTGTAGGGGTGGGAGAGCTTGTTTGGGGACACCTGTTTGGGCTTGTTTGGGGACCCTCGCTGGGTCTGGGTGCCTCTCGCCCTGGTCCAGATAGCATTGGGGCTCTCCCGGCGCTGGGCACCTCCCGAGTCCCCACTTCTATCTACTCCCTTTCCTACCCCTCTGGGACCGGGTGCGCTGCTCTGCCCCTTGCCCTCACCCCCCTGCCGTAGAGTAGGGCTAAGGCGTTCCGCCCCCGCTCCCTCCTCCCCTTGGGTCTCATCAGTTTACTTGGCGGCGGGCCCCTGAGTCCTAGCGAGGGGAATTCCCAGGCCCGCCGGCCCTTGGACCTGGTGGGTGTTTTGGGAAGTTCGGGGTGGGGGCGGCCAGGATCTTTGGTCAGTTTGTTTTCCCTCCCTGAGTTTGTTTAGCACAGTTAGGCCCCTTGCCCTGGGTCTGGGAAACACCCATGGATTTCCAAGTGGCCAGGTTAGGTGCTGGGGAAGCTGGTGCTGGGGAGGGTGGCGCCGGGTGTGGTTCCTCTGGGGGTGAGGCCCTCTTCTGCCTGAAGGGGCTGCAGGGTGGGTCTGGAGAAATGGGGAAAGTCTCCCAGGTCTGACTAGAAAGGAAGCCTGAGGTGCCACTCTATGAAGAAACCTGCTTTGGGCTAAAGGGGTCACTCTTGCCCCAAACCTCTTCTCTTGGTGAGTGTCAAGACAGGGAATGGAGAGGGAGAAGAGGATTCAGTAGGGGTTGGCAAAGGCTGGTGCTGGCCTAGGAGAGTAGTTTAGGGTTAGATGTATGTATAAAGCATGACAGCAGCACCTAATACCCTGCAGCTACCTCACCACTCCCCAACTTTAATCCAGCAGGGAGGAAGAGTGTGAGAATTATGGCTAGAGGCCCAGAATTTACCTCTAAGAAGGGCTAAATGAAGGGAAGGCTGGGGAATTGGAGGGGTGGCATTTCAGTTTCCTTTGGAAGGAAGGGAAAAAAAGGGACCACAGCTAAGGCCTGTCTGTAAGAAATGGCAAGTGTGTTTTACTCTGAGCAAGTTCTTGACTTGGGATGGCAGTGGCTCTGGGAACTAATCTGGGTGGGGGCTGCGGAGGTGGTAGTGGTGGTGTTTAAAAAGGACCTGCTCCTTGGATTGGGGCTGGAGGTGAGGACAGTTGGTGCCCTGGAGAGGTTGAAAGTATCCTTCCCCTGTGCTTTCTCTGAGAGGAGCAGATGGGTAGGCATCTTTGTCCTTTGGCTGGTTAAATATCTGTTGGAGACACGCCTTGAATTTCACTGTGATGGCAGCGAGAGATACTGAATTCAGCTAGAGTAAGGTTGCTCTGTGGGCATTGAGATTTGATAGCAAAAGTGTTTTGAAAGTGAAATCTGATTTAGATGTTTGAGGGTGGATGTCAGGCAGTCTCCTCCCTAATCCCTTCCTTGATCTTCTCTGCTGTTGGGGTCTTTGTTGACTCCTCTTAGTGTGATGATCCAGTAGAAAAAGGCAGGGTGTAATGGCAGGGTTCAGTGCTCTGGTAGAAGGCTCTCTGACTTCAGAGCCGAGATAAAGCACTTAACTTTTCTGTGCCTCAGTTATCACAGCCATGAAATGGGGACAATAATGCCACTTCCAGGATTGTGAGGATGAAATCAGACACAATAAGCAAAAGTACATTTAAAAACTGTAAAGGCAGAGAGAATGGATTGTCTTTTTCATGGTCTCTGTCAGCTCAACACCATCATCTTTTAGATCTTCCAGTGGCCAAGAAATGTCTTATGTTCCTGTGATTAAAAATATACTGCTTGCAGGTTTTAAAAAAATACATAAATTGAAACATGCTCATTGTAGGAAAATGTAAATTGTATATAACAGTATATAGGAAACTATAAAAATCATCCATAATCCTATCACCGGGTAACCATTATGAGCATCTTGTTGCGCCGGTGTATTTCTTTCCCTTCTTTTTATTCCATATGTTTGTGCACACGTAACAAGTAAATGCCATGTTACAAAATGGAGATATTGCATGCAGTCAATGTATGCTATTTATTTTCCCCTTAACTTCATGTGGAAAACATTTCCCCAAAACCAATAAAAAATTTTCAGAAACACCATTGTTAGTAGCTGCATAGTATTGTAGCCTGTGGATGTGCCGTAAGATTGCTTCCAATTTTTTCCCTCTCTGCCTGTTTTCAGAGTCTTTGTTACTGGTGGTAAATCTTGGCTGACGTGGTGGGAAGGGTTGGCAGTGAGGTAGGTGGGGCATGGAGGAGGGCAGGCTGGGGCTTCTTCCCATGGTGCTGGGAGGTAGGGTTGCTCATGTGTAGTGCCTTCTTTGGAGAACACTGAGAACCCAGATTATAGATCTTAATCACTGATCTTTAAGGGTAGCTGCTTCTCCCTCCCCATCACTATGTGTAGTTCCTTGTCTTGGCTTGGTTGCCTTAATTGTTTTCTTGACAGGCTGCGAATCAACTAGGATAAGTCCTTTTCTTCAAAGTCTATGATCAGTTAAGAGGTAGATTTCATGTGTCTGACGGAAATGAGACTTGCCAGTACTGCAACAGAGAGATTCTCAAAAGCCCCTCACCAGGTTGACAGTTCACTGCACACTTCCCACTTCCCTATTCTCTTTGTCCTTCCCTTGCCCCATCTCCATTTCCCCAGTTGATCTCCAGTAGGGATAGGACTAGGGAGGAGAAGGTAGAACTCAACCTTAGACGAATATGCCTTCCCTCCTCCTTACAAGGTTTAAATGCCTTCCATGATTTGATGGATTGACCTGCCACCCTACAAAAAACCTAAATCAAAGCCAAACTAAATTAAAGGGAGTGGGGACTCTGGTACACTGCATGCCAACCTCACCTGCCCACTGTGATTTGTGCCCCCAGTGGGAAAGTTTCATTTGCAGGATCTGATAAGTGTGTCCAAAAGCTCAGGTGAGAGCAGGCGCTGCCTTGCTCTTAAAGTGCCAGAGGCTGAATTGGGTTTGGGTTTTTTCCATTTGTTGGTAATCTGGCTGGGATGACAAGGGTAGGGTTCACCCCCACAGCTCAACTCCTCTGAGTGGGAGCCTTCAAGCTGACTCAGCTGGTTTGGTTTCTGAGCCATGGTCCAGATGGGGATCTTTCTGTGGGTGAAGGTGTCTTATCGTCTTCCTCTCCTCCTCAAGTCATTGTGGGCTTTTAGCAGTTCCAGTTCTCAGTAAGGAGCTTCTGATGAAGACAATGGAGTTTAGTGTTTAGTAATTTACACAGTGCATGGTGTAATATTGATGAACCAATATTTGCCATGTTGATAAGTGTTATTTTTCCAGGTATCCCTTTCTCACTTGAAATAAAACAAAATAAAATAAAAAACAGCAAAAAATCCAAACTCAACATCCCAGGTAAACAATTCTCCAGTCATTGGTTTTTCCTTCAGGCACCCAACCTGGGCAGGCCTTTGTTTCCTGCAGAGACTGCTGGCAACTGTATATTATCTGTCATGCCCATGTATTTTTATGAGAATCAATTGCAGACTTTACCCAGGCTGGCTCCTGCAACCAATCAGTTCATTCCAGCCTCTGCGGGGAGATAAACAGACCTAGGTGAGAAGGCTGTCCTAGCTGTGCAGGGGCTGTCTTTTGACTGTTTTTAGTACAGTACTCTAGGGTTAGGAACTGTGTTATCTTAGGGCTTCTGACCTTTACTAGGCTCAGTTACAGGGAGTGTTCTCAAAGCCTTTGTTTCTAGTGTTCCCAAGCCTTCTCCCAAACCCTGGATTGTCCTGTGGATAATCAACTGAGAACCCTTTTTTTAGGAATAGAATCTTTGGGTGGCCAGGAGAAAAGGAAGCTGATTTCAGGTCCAGCTGTTCGGATCCTTGAGGACATACTGCCTGCTCGTCCATGTAAGTGAGGACTTCGGATTCCAGTACCATACTTCTCTGTCACCACGATGTATTTCATTTCTTACTGAAATATTCCCATTTGCTCTCAGTTGTCTTGTTCAAAAAGAGAAGGTGCTTCAGCTTCCTGCCCATATATTTGATTTCCATAACTTTTTTCTCCCCTTTCCTGAGTTGAGATTAAAAAGAGCAATTTCTCTTCTCTTCCAAAGCCCTTAGTACTTCAGGAAGGACTGTGTTCCAAAAGGGATGACATCATCTTTTTATTTTTCTGCTTCAGGATTTAAATAGAAGAAATGTGATCTACTTGCATGATAAGTCTGATTTGGCTAGAGCATGAAGTATAAATGGCTTTGGAATAAGAATCAAAAGAACCTTTTAACCTCTTTTCTTTTCCTACCCACCTGGCGCAGTTTATTCCCATATTTAGTTTCTTCGCTGTAATCTAATGAAACAGTAGCTCTATCATACGGGAACGGTGGCTGGGAAAATTTCCCAGTGGCTGGCCTAATTCTCCAGCTCTCTGTACTTGTTTCTCCCCTCCTCCCATTCCAGACCATGGCCCTCCACCCCCGCAGAGTCCGGCTGAAGCCCTGGCTTGTGGCCCAGGTGGATAGTGGCCTCTATCCTGGGCTCATCTGGCTACATAGGGACTCCAAGCGCTTCCAGATTCCCTGGAAACATGCTACCCGGCATAGCCCCCAACAAGAGGAGGAAAATACCATCTTCAAGGTAAGGGCTTCTTCCACCATCTGACTCAAGATTTTTTCAGCTCTGTTTTTTTCTTTTTTTTTTTCATCTATTTTTTTTTTTCATCTATTGTGGCACAGGGAATGCACTAGATCCCAAACACTAATGAACAGAGAGGATGTTTATGATAGGGGTGCCCAACTTTAGTGGCATGGTAATTCCTTTGTTGGCTTACATTTATAAATGGCTGAAGCACTTCATTCTTTCCCATTGGTCCAAGATACTCAGCTCATGTCCCAAAAGATCCAAGATGAGGTCGACCACAGTCCTGTGAGTGATTGTAATGATGTTGTGGCAGAGGCTGGTCAGTCTTCTATCTCATGAGTAGCTTTAGTTCTCACCCTCAAGATACAGAGAAATGAGTTTCCTTTTCTTGCTTGACTTATAAGCTGGAAGTCAGAAGCAAAATCCAATTCCTGCCAGGACCTCTCAAGACTGATTCATGAGTTTCTTGGTGAGGCTAGATGGGAGAAAAGGCAGGGAGCGTAGGCTGAGGGCTCAAAGAAGAGCCATTCCAGAAATGTTTCCCACCCAGGTCAGTTATCTCAGGTGTATAAAAAGAGAGGCCAAGAGAAAACTGGCCTGAGGGTACTTAGAAAGTAAATGAACTCTCTTAATTTAGATATTAAATAAGAATATAAAAGATATAAGGAGGACATCTCTAAACCAGTACCAGTTATTAGCTTTGGCATTGAGAAAGGGATGGCCCGAGTTGAGATTAACAAGAACAATTTCCCTTCTCTTCCAAAGCCCTTGGTACTTCAGCTGGCCTCCTCTTAGGGTCTTGGTCAGAAGCTGGGTTAGCTGCTAAAGTATCTGGCAGTGGCTGGCCATGGGGGAAGAGGCTGATTCCTAAGAGCTTCACTCATCAGAGGGAACTGTGTGCTCAGGGCTTGAGGAATGGAGGGCTGTGGGGAGGCTGCTTTATAATATTTACATCTGTATATCTGTTTGAGGAATGGTGAGGGAGGTCCTGTGGAAGCTAGGAGAAGAGTGTGGGTGCTTTCAGAGATTGCAAGCTCTGATGGGCCTTTGGTGGGATAAGCAGGCAGGGCACTAGCATTAAATGGGCCCCTGCTATGTAGCCTACATCTATTAGCTCCTTTAATTTTCATGATGACCCAGGTGTTACCTTCGTGTTGTAGACACCCAAGTTGAGCATCAGAGGGGCAAAGTAACTGCCAAAATCATGCAGCTAGTAAGTGGTGGAGCCAGGATATAAACACAGGTCTGTCTGCTTCCCATTATCATTCTATCCCTTCTGACCAGATTCAAATGCTACTACCATTATGTATGTGTGGTCTTGAGCAAGTTACTTCATGTCTCTGTACTTCAGTTTCCTCTTCAGTAAAATTGGGGTGAAAGTAGTCTTACCTGCCTTATTGGATTATTGTGAGAATCAGTGAAATAATGTATATGATTTGTAAAGTACTTCCCAAATGCAAGGTTTATTTTCATTGTAGGGAGAGAAATACGGATCTGCAGAGTGACTGAGATCTCTTAGAAGCAAGACCCTGAGGTTTGAACAGAGTAATGTTTACGAATCACAGTCATTGCTTTGTGGTACATCAAAGGTCCTCCTTTGTTGATGCTGAAGGTCCAACCATAAAGGGTATTGCCCTCTGCTATGTCAGCCTTAGGTCGTCACTGTCATTCATGTGGGTCCTGGGGAATGGCTGTGTGGTGAGCAGGAAACTGGGGCTGTGGTTCGGGTGAGTCTGTCTGCCCTCCATGGAGAGGCGGGGCTTTAGGGAGCCACAGAAATTTGCAGAACTGTGCCAAAGTCTTGCACAGCCTGTATCAGCCAGGTGAGGCCAGAGTGGGAGAAGGGACAAAGGCTCAAACAAAGAGAAGGGAAAATATGGGAAGGCAGCAGCCAGCTATCACCAGTGCATTAGTCAGAGTTCTCTAGGGAAACAGAATAGACGGTACACACACACACACACACACACACACACACACACACACACACACACACATATAATGTAAATACTATGAGACTTATTATAGGAATTGGCTCATGTGACTGTGGGGATGGGCAAAGTCCAAATTCCATAGGATGGGCTACAAGCTGGGAACTCTGATGAATGTTTTCAATAAATGCTCCAGGAGAAGCTGGCTGGCTGAAGTAAAGATGGAGCCTCTTCCTTCTGACTGTTGAAATCATCAGTTCTCCTTTTAAGGCCTTCAACTGATTGGATGAAACTTCTTTCATTGTTGAAGGCAGTCTCCTCAGTTGATTGTAGATGTAGTCAGCCATAGATGCAATCAGCTTAGTGATGATTTAAATCCACAAAATAGCCTCACTGTCACAATCAGGCCAGTGTTTGCTTGACCAAACAACTGGACACCATAACTGAACTTAGCCATCACAACCAAGTCACTGGAGATGTGCCTTCCTGAGACTAGGGGGTCAGATGGAAGGAGTCAGCACAACTTCGTCAGACCTCTTTATTCCACACCACAAAACAAATGGAGGGGTCTGAGAAGAGGGTAAGAGGAAATGAATCTGAACTGAAGGAGGAGGGATTTATATTAGCTATTGGAAGAAACTTCCTTATGATTGTGAGGCTCTGAGGGGGATCAGAGATATCTAAGAATGGCTGGAAGCATAATTAATTTCATCTAGAGGAAGAAGTCTGTGGTCAGAAGCAGAGGCAGGGAGTTGGGCTTGGACAAGGTGATCTGCCCTGTCAGCTTGAAAGAGTTGGTGTGCCTGTTTCCTGTCTCGAGTTCTCTGCTAACGATACCCATCTTTTCTACATTGCAACACAAATCATACTTCCAAAAAAAGAGATCTGGGAATAGGTTGGCAGTGGAGGAGAGTGGATATCCTGTCAGCAGAAATCAAAACACCTGTTAGACCTGGAAGTGGGATGGGGCTTCTACTCCCTGCTTTGTTCCTGAGGACCTTGCTTTCCTTTTTCTCACTAGGGAGGCTACCTTGTACCCCTCACCTGGGGAAAGCATTGTGAGTTCCCATATTTGAAAACCAGTGAGGAGAAGTCAAGGTGGTTTTGGGCCATGCCACTGGCCACTGGTGTGGCTGACAGCATGTTTCCAACAAAGTGGGGATTTGAAGAAATAGGGAAAGGTACGGAGTGTGGCTTTATCAGGACTTTAGGCCCTCAGGCAGTGGGGTGAACTGAACCCCTGGTGAGTGCTTCCTGTTCTCTTAAGGGCTATTAGTCCCAAAGCATCTGATTTCTATAACCCTTCATTTCTACATCAGATTGGAGACTGAAGGGAGGGGAACAGCAAGGCCAAACTCTTCGGATCATCTGCCATCCCCCTTTGCCTTACTTCTTATTATTTAAGTAACTCAAGTAAAAAACAAATAAGCACCCACCCCCCTCAAAAATTAACTGAAATCCTGCTATCCAAAGTTATTGTTATCATTTTTGTGCATATCCCTACAGATGTTTTATTTTCCACCTCTTCACTACAACACTGTAGTCTGGCAGGTGCTGGTACCAATACTCGAGATGCAGCTACTCTTTTTAAAAAATTGTGTTTGCTTATGGCTTACCGTCCTTGAGGCCTGGCCTTGCCTGTTCCTAAAGGCGGTGTTTGCGTATAGTGGGGTTGGTGTGGTGCAGCAGTCAGGCAGTGGTGTGTGTACATATGTATGAGAGCCGGTGAGCACATGCCCTACAGTAGTTCTGGGCCATGGCAGCCATTCACTGTGGTTTCCCATTCCTCAGGCCTGGGCTGTGGAGACAGGAAAATACCAGGAAGGGGTGGATGACCCTGACCCGGCTAAATGGAAGGCTCAGCTCCGCTGTGCTCTCAACAAGAGCAGGGAATTCAACCTGATGTATGATGGCACGAAGGAGGTACCCATGAACCCAGTGAAGATATATCAAGTGTGCGACATCCCCCAGCCCCAGGGCTCGATCATTAACCCAGGTGAGGCTCCCGCTGCTGGAGAGAAGATAGGCAGTTGCCAGGTCCGGGGATGGCTTCTTAAAGTCAGTTGCCCCCAAAACAGCCTAACTAAGAAAGTTTAAGACTGGTAAAGCAGGAAAACCTTTTGCTGGGAAGGGCCCAGAGCACTCAGAGAACAAAAGACGTAGATTCAACAAAATGATTTTGCTCATTTAGGGGAATGGTTATTAGCCCAATTGCTTAAAGCATTAGAAAGTAGAGTATAAAATCTTTCTGTAAAAATAGCCTTTTTCTCAGGACACCACTGAGTTAAGAGGCCACATGGTTTAGAAGGAGGAGAAGTTAAGACTTGGAAGTTTGAGTTCTATACCTGGCTTTTATCACTTTGCCATTTGTGTGCCATTGATGCAATCACTTTACCCCTAGAGCCTCAGTTTCTTCAGCTGTAAATTGTGGGGTCTCATCTTTCCTGCCTAATTCAAAGGCTATTGTAAAAGTCAATTGACTTGACATATGAAGTTCTTTTTAAATGTTGGATGTGTAATCATTTAATTTGTAGGATAATTTTGCTAAAAGACTATCACCTGATCATCGTATTTACCCAGTGCTTAGTCAGCACAGACCAAAAGCCAGACAATTTAGAATTGTACTCTAGGGAATCCAGTGATGCCCTGAAATGAGGGCCTGTTCTTCACAATAAGCTTACAAGGATGAGAAGTTAGTGTCCTCAAGTCTGTAAGAGGGCTAGGGTTAGAGTAGAGATTAAGAGATTTCTAGGAGAAGGGAGTAGGGTCTGGAGCTCCTGAATAGGGGAGGAGAAGAAAGCTTACATTGGGCTCTTAGGGTGAGTTGGATCCAGGGGTTAAATACAGCCTCAGTTCCTCTTTTTATCTAGGACATTGAGGGTAGATGCTGAAATTGAGGGGCAGCCTCTGTGCTAGTCATCTCTAGATCGTGGGGTGGGTTGGCTGCAGGGATGACAATGCAAACCAAACTGCTCACCTGCAGGCTTGTTTGTCTGTGTCTTGAGTAGGATCCACAGGGTCTGCTCCTTGGGATGAGAAGGATAATGATGTGGATGAAGAAGATGAGGAAGATGAGCTCGATCAGTCACAGCACCATGTTCCCATTCATGATACCTTCACCTGCCTGAACATCGATGGTGAGTGTATGAGGGCCACCGAGGACTTTTACCCTGGTACTGCTGACCGCTTGGTCACACTGTACTAGGAGCAGTGACTGGGTCCTGTGGTCAAGCTGCTGGTGTTTAGCAAGTGGGAGTCACTGGTAAGAGAACCCCACTGGCTCAGCTATCCCAGTGGGGTAGGTTCTAGTCATAGAAAAAATCTTCTGAATCTTAGGTGATAATTCAAGGAAATACAAATTTAAATTCATCTTAATCCCATGCAAAAATATAAAAGCTGTTATAAATTTTGCCTATTTCCTTCAGGCCAAGCACAGATGTCACTTTCATGAGGTGAAGGCAAACCCTTCTGAAATTTCCCTTGGTATAAATTCTGTGCCCCTTCGACAGAGCATGTACGAAATTTTCTGTTGCACATTCTGAGGGTTCTGGAATACAGGTTGACCTGCTCTTCTGCATTATCTTCACCTCTTCACCTCTACTGTCCAATGAAATATTTTTAGACAAATGGCATATATTCAGTTGAGCAGCTTTTCACCACCTTTCTAGTACCATCTGGAAGCTATGGGTCAAATGAGGTACTTGTGCCATCTAGAAAATCTATATCCAGATGCTTTTTCCAGGATTTTAGGGTACCCCAATCTAAAAGATGCCTCAGGCTTTAAGAATCAGGAAGTGATTGTACTGTCTGTCTACTCACCCTCTTTTATTTATATCTTTGCAACCAAGTGGTGAGGAAAAAAAAATTTATAGAGGTGTTTCAGGTCAAAATTGCCACATGTTATGTTCACACGTAGTGAAAATTTAAGAGTTGGACATATGGAAATCTTCCCAAATCCTTGGCTGACTTATTCTTTCAATCTCACTCCTTAAAAGGATATAACCTATTTCCAGGATTCAGATTTCCTATTTATATTCATAATTTATTAAAGCTAATATTTTGGGTCCTTATGTTATGGGCTGTTTGAGTGTCTTTTGGAAAGATGTGGCACGAATATTAAAAACAAAAAAGTAAAATGGGTACATAGATTTAACCAGACTTGAACACAAAAGGTCAAAGAAGTATTAACCTCTGTGATTTCAGAGCTGTTGGGGCAGAGGAAGAAGAATTGTTGAAGAATAGATACCTAAGAGGTGAGGCTAGGAGGGGAAATCTGTAGACTTTGGAGGGAGCCAACTTTAACAGTATCAGAGAAATGTGGATTTTTTTCACCTTTTTTGAAAAAAGAGATTTAATTGGATAATTTGAATAAATAATACTTTCACTTGGTTTAAAATCATAATGGTCCAGAAAGATAATCAATTGAAAGGTTTCCCTTCCATCCTGTCCCCCAGCCTCCTGGTTCCTTCCCTGAGGAGACACATCTTTTCAGGTTCTTGAGTATCCTTCCAGAGATATTTTATGCATGTAAAAGTATTTGTTTGATTATAAATTAACAATTATTTGAAGCTAATCAACTAATACAGTTGAGTTCATTTTATGGGAGACAACCAACTTCTATTTGATATGTGGGACCAAATTTTGCAACGAGGAACCTTTCACTCATGCCCATTCTAATTTAACCCCCAGAGGTAACTCCCTTCCTATCTGCTTATCTTCAGCAAACACAAGTTTTCAGAACTATGTGTTTATGAGAGGATTAATATGAGTAGGAAGAAAAGCAGGAGCAGGAGAATTTTATTCTTTTTGTGTTAGTTGAGGGAATCATTGTTGGGCTGGGAGATCACTGCTGGGTCATGGTCCAGTGTTTGACTTGTCTGCTACTCTTGTTAGTTCCTAGAGCCTCAGACCAGGTGTTAAGCATGTGTGGTATGCCTGTCTTCTCCCCCACTTCTGTTCCAGGCTCTCCCATAGCACCAGCCAGCGTGGGCAACTCCAGCCCTGAAGCAGTGTGGCCCAAAACGGAACCTGTGGAGATGGAAGTACCCCAGGCACCTATACAGCCTTTCTATAGTTCTCCCGAGCTGTGGATCAGCTCTCTCCCCAGTAAGTGAAACCTGATCTCTGTTGCTTGATCTTCAGCTCCAATTATGGTCCCTTTCCTGTCCTGCCTTCTGCCTCCATTTCTTTGCCATGTATGGAATAACTTCCTGTCTCACAGGTGCCCTCTGTGCCTGGCTCCTGGCTGGCTGATGAGTCACCAGGGAAGAAGTAAAGTCACGTCAGTCCATGCCTACTTGCCCATGGAAATGCTCTGGTTGGTTACAGCTCCCGGTTTCTCACCCCTTAGGTGGGTGGGAGTCTGGCTAGGGGATTCGGAGACAAGGCCAGTTGTAGGATAGAGAGGTTAATGGCCATTAATTTGGTCAAGGAGGCTCTGTGTTTGAGGAGCTTTGGCACCCACAGGGAAGGAAAATCTCTTTTCTAAATTCAAGAATCCATCTTATTGCCTCAGTCTCCTTTTCACACTCTATGTGGTGGGGGTGTTAGTACCAGAAACTGAAATTTTGCCCAAGAGGTAAGTAGCTTTGGTAAGACCTGTAAGGTTTGATGGATACTTGTTGAGTGAAGATTTACTCTGCTGGGAACTGTGTCCTTTTATGGACATATTGTTAGAACAGATCCATAGTGTGTGCTCACATGTGCATTTTTGGAAAGACGGTTTGGTATTTCTTCTTGTTCCTTTGGTTTCTTTAAACAGTGAGCCAAAAATGAGACACAAACCAGATATCTTAGTTTAGATCTCCTTTCAATGCCCATTGCTGTGGAGACTCAGTATGAGATGGGAAGACAGGACCCAATACATTGCTTGGTAAAATGCTAGCCCCTAGGGTGTGATGATTGAATGGAGATGGTATGAATGGACCTTGAACTGTTTGCTTTAAGACAAACTTTTTTTTTAATGCAATTTTATTGAGATATATTCACATACTGTATAATACAACCAAGGAATACAATCAGTGGCTCACAGTATCACCACATAGCTGTGCATTCATCACCACAATCAATTCTAGGACATTTTCATTACTTCAAAAAAATAAAAAAAAAATAAAAAAAGAACATCCAAAACATCCCATACCCCTTATCCCCCCCCCATTATTTATTTATTTACTTATTTTTATTTTATTACTCATCTGCCCATGTATTGGATAAAGGGAGTGTCAGTCACAAGGTTTTCACAATCAAACGGTCACTCCATAAAAGCTATGTAGTTATATTATCATCATCAAGAATCAAGGCTACTGGATAACAGTTCAATTGTTTCAGGTATTTCCTTCCATCTATTCTAAAACACTCAAAACTAAAAAGGAATATCTATATAATACATAAGAATAACCTCCAGAATGACCTCTCAACTCCATTTGAGATTTCTCAGCCACTGAAACTTTATTTTATTTAATTTATCTTCTCCTTTTGGTCAGGAAGGCTTTCTCAATCCCACGATGCTAGGGCCAGGCTTTCCCTGGGAGTCATGTCCCACATTGCCAGGAAGACTTACACCCCTGGGAGTCATATCCCATGTAGAGGGGAGGGTAGTTTATTTGCAGGGTTGGCTTAGAAAAAGAGGTCACATCTTAGCAACAGAAGAGATTTTCTGGGGGTGACTCTTAGGAATACCTATAAGTAGGCTTAGCTACTCCTTTGCAGGGAAAAATTTTGTAAGGACAAGCCCCAGAATCAAGGGTTTGGCTTATAAAATTGAGAGTCCCTAATGCTTGAGAGAATAGCTGGAGTTCCCCAGCTGGGGAAGTTTAATACTTCCATGTTTTCCCCCAGTCCCTCAAGGGGACTTAGCAAATACTTTTTTATTTTCTTCAAGGCAACCTTTTGAGTGAAATTCCAGGGATATTTTGATGTCTCCCTTTATTGTGGACAGCTTTGGCATTGGCCTACCTGAAAGCTGACTGAAGGGTGGCTTGATCTTTATGGACTTGCATGAGTCTTAAGGATAGACAAAGAGAGAAGTAGAGCAGGGTTCTCACTGTCTTCTCACCTTGCAGTGACTGACCTGGACATCAAGTTTCAGTACCGTGGGAAAGAGTATGGGCAGACCATGACAGTGAGCAACCCCCAGGGCTGCCGACTCTTCTACGGTGACCTGGGTCCCATGCCTGATCAGGAGGAGCTCTTTGGTCCTGTCAGCCTGGAACAGGTTAAGTTTCCAAGTCCAGAGCATATCACCAATGAGAAGCAGAAGCTGTTCACCAGCAAGCTGCTGGACGTCATGGACAGAGGACTGATCCTGGAGGTTAGCGGTCATGCCATTTATGCCATCAGGCTGTGCCAGTGCAAGGTCTACTGGTCTGGGCCATGTGCCCCATCACTTGTTGCCCCCAACCTGATTGAGAGACAAAAGAAGGTCAAACTGTTTTGCCTGGAAACATTCCTTAGTGGTGAGTCTTTTTTCAGTAAGCCTGTGGTGGGAAGTGCTTCCTGAGAGTACATTTTCCTCTCTTCCTCCCTCTTTTCTTGCTTGGCTCTCCAAAGATCTTAGCCAAAAAGTGTCTTTTGGAGAAAGCAAGGGAGAGGAGAGCCTTGGTTCTGAACAATGAAAGTGACCAAGTCAATGAAAAAGGGACCTCTTGAAAGCTATATATTTGGATGTTATTTTTAGGTTGGCTGTGGCTCCTTCAGTGGCAGAAGAGGGATGCAGCCTTGTTATTACCCACCAAATGTGACCAGTTTATCTTTAACTTTGGAAGGTGACCCAGTTCATCATATTAAGCAAGACATTCACTCTTTTCTTTTGGGAAATATCTGAGTGGTGAATTCAATCAGAAATTTTAGGGAGAACACTGAAATGTGGACCTTATAATGTGTTTGAACCCCAAGTGGGTTTAGATCAACAACATCCAATAGAATTCTCTGAAATGATAGAAATGTTCTATATCCCTGCTGTCCATTATGGTAGCCACTAGCCATGAGTGGCTAGTGGGCACTTAAATGTGGCTAAGGAACTATTTCATTTTAATTAACTTCAATTTTATAGCCACATGTACTAGTGGCCACCATACTGAATAGCACAAAAGATCATATTTATTGAGTAGATATAGAGTGACTCAGTATCCCAAACTTGCTTTCCACCTGCAGATCTCATTGCCCATCAGAAAGGACAGATAGAGAAGCAGCCACCATTTGAGATCTACTTATGCTTTGGGGAAGAATGGCCAGATGGGAAACCTCCAGAAAGGAAACTCATCTTGGTTCAGGTGAGAAGACCAGAATATGTCAACAACTCTTCTCCTTTTAGGCCAGTGCTTTAGCCCCCAAGTTCAGGTGACAGCTCTGAAATTTTTCCATACTCTTAGTTTGAGCCTTGAATGGGGATTAATCAGCCTGTGTGGGTTCTAATCCCATCAGATGGTGGTGGCAGACTCAGGCTTTGTACTGTAGGACCAAGGTCAAAGTGGTTGACCTTATCTTTGATCCTCTTACTAACATTAGAATCTTGCTGACCTAATAGAGTATGACCCTTTTCAGCTTTTCTTACAAAAGCCTTTTGAGTTGCTCCTAGGAATGTGAGCTTATTTGAGGAAGTGACAGCAAGGTCACTTGGGCTTACCCCCCTGCAGTTGTGCAGTGAGGCAGACAATGGATTAAATTTGGTTAAATGTCAAGTCTTGCTGATTAAGAAGCCATTTATTTAGGTATGTGATGTGAGGCTACACCTAAGTTCTTTACCTGTGTTTTGCCCAGCTTCTAGAAGCTTGGCATGATGGTCCAGCAAGATGAAAACATTTCCTGTATCTTGACATTAAAATGGGGGGTTTCTCCAGGGCCTTAGTGTTCCTTCCTTCAATCTTGAGTCTCTCACACTGTTTAAAAATACTTTTTTCTGAGTGTATACCTATGTGCTCTGTGTCCTGGGCAGGTTATTCCGGTGGTGGCTCGAATGATATACGAGATGTTTTCTGGTGATTTCACACGATCCTTTGACAGTGGCAGTGTCCGCCTGCAGATCTCGACTCCAGACATCAAAGATAATATTGTTGCTCAGCTGAAGCAGCTGTACCGCATACTCCAAACCCAGGAAAGTTGGCAGCCCATGCAGCCTGCTCCCAGCATGCAACTGCCCTCTGCCCTACCAGCTCAGTAATCATGAATGCCATCTTCTTCCTTTTCTTTTTAAAAATATTGTACATATGGATATTTTTTATTATTCAGATTTAATCAGCTTTTAAACCTATCTTTTCTGTAACAATATTAGTAGCCTATGACCTTATTCAATGCTGCCTAGCTTTTAAAATTGATTTAATTTATGGGAAAATCACCCTTCAGACTTCAATGTTTTAATCCTCCTAATGGTAGTACAATGTAATATAAGGAGATCTGGCCTGGGAGTTGGACACCAGCGTTCTAGCTGCAGCTTTGTTTCCAGTGGTGTGACCTTGAACAAGATATTTAACCTTTGGACTTCAGATTCATCACTTGTAAAGTGAAGGGGTTGGAATGATGCCTAAAATTGCATCTAGCTTTAAAACTGCTTTGATGACTTCATTCTACATGTACAAGGAAAAACTGCCTGGAACAGCACCCTTCTGCATTGTTGTTCTTGTACCACATTTTTTTTTTTTTTTTTCGCTTTCATTAAAGTTCCCTCAATCACTGATTTGTGCAGGATCAAACTCTGTTTGACCTGTTCTGCTAGTATAGTAAGCTGGCTCCTGATGGGGGTAGTGAGAGGGAGGGGAGCTTGCTGGTTGCTTAGGAACCAAGCTTGATGTCTAAATAGAAATGGGTGCCAAAGTCTGAAAGTCACCCTGCCTGTGGAGTAAAAGCTCATATATTGAGCCTCTTGTTGATATAGAATTTGGTGGAAGAATGAGTTGTTGGGTGTTTTTCTTTTCACCAGATACCACTGTGTGTGTGTGTGTGTGTGTGTTCGTGTGTGTGTGTGTGTTCATGTGTGTGGTAGATGAGCGCGTATGACTCTGGTGGTGGCCTTCAGAGGAAGGAGTTCTTTTTCTTATTTTCTTCTCTGAGGAAGACCTGGGAGTGAGCTGGGCATATAGGATGAACTCCTTTGACTACAAAGGGAACAGCTCCTCCTTGTTTGTGGACTTTCAAAGACTTACTGTCATTTGGGTTTTTTGCACTTGGGAAAGCTGGGTGTTGGGTGTTAAGGCCAGGGTGAAGAAGTGCTGGGCAATGCTCTTTTCTGGAAAAGCCTCACCTAGAACAAACCCGATTCTCTCCCTTCCCAGTGGAGGTAGCGGGGTGTGAATAATTAAAGAGTTGGTGTGAACTTTGCAGCTGTATCTGCCATAAACTGGTCTTATCTAGTAACTTTTGCTCTGCCCCTGATCCTTTTGGCTCTTCTCTTTTTTGAAGAAGAAACTATACATTATTTAAACTCAGCGACCTAAATGGAAAACAAGATGCCTGTCTCTGGTTACAAGCCACATTCCACTTGAATACTGTGGCCTGTTTGTACCACACCATAGGAAGGAAGCTCGTGTCTATTCTGCCACCCTTAACCAAGCCACCTCCTACTTTTCAAATGACTAAGAAGTTGGGCTTGCTTTATTTAAAAAACTAAATGCTCAACTCACTTAAGAGCAGCAGTGTGACATTTATTTATTTAGAATGCTTAAGTCCTGGTTTAGAGTCTATAAGGAACCTAGTGTGATCTCCTGTTACTGAAGAATGGCCAAGAGAAATCTGGGTAAACGTCAGGTATCCAGCTTTGAGCAAAATGGCTTCTAGAGACTAGGAGGCTTACAAAGCATAGGAACTTCACATTTTTGGTCATTTTGTTGAATGGTTGGTGTGAGGGGATTTAGCCTTGAGGAACCCTATCTGGGTAGCTCAAAGTTTAAAATCCATTATATGTAAATTGGGGGAAAAAGGATTGGATCTGGGCTGGTCCCTACCACATATAATTAAGCCTCCTATTATATATTTTCATAGCACACTATATTTCCCCTTTTAGAATAATCAATTCTCTTGTAATAATCCTTGCTTTGTAATCCTGCTTGACTGCAGATTTGCTGAAGGTAGCGATTGTTCCTCTTGTACTTTGCTGATAGCCCAGTGTCTGGTACACAATATGTTCTCAAATATCTGTTGTTGTAATAAATGAATGAACTAAGTAAGTCTTTCATTTTAGGGCTTTATTGCTAACCACCATGGGAAAAAAGTTTAATAAATATTGTGAAGAAAAAAAAATGCCAAAACTAGAGGATTGGATCCCAGTTCTGATTCTGTCTTCCCCTGGGCTAAGAACCAGAGCAAGGCTTGGAGCCCCTACAAGCTGGCCCCCTTTCCAGGCTAGTTCCATCGTTACTCCACACTTACTTCTTTTCATACTCCTTTCAAACGAGCAGGAGTTTTGCAGGAGTGAAACCCAGAACCTAGGTGCCAGTATTTCCCTAAATCTGCCTTGCCCCGTGTAAATTTGGGCCATTAACTCAGGAACTCTGCCCTGTGATGTGGGTCAAATCCCCAGTAAAGAGATCTTAAACCTTCAATGACCAACAAACTTTTTCTTCTTAGAAGCTTGGCGTCTCTGCTTCTTGTCTCTTTTTACTTGAAGTTAGCAAAATGAATTCCTAAAATTTAAGCACCTTAAGGAGGGGTCTGCACTGCAACACCTCCAATGCTTAGAAGCACACCTTAGCGCACATTTGTTCCAAGTGAAAGCTCATACCCTCCACACTCTGCCTAAAGATTACAAACTTCGACCAGGACAGCAGTTGTCCCTTGTCCACGCACATCTATTCTTAGAACTCAGACTCTCAAATTTAGGATTCTGGCAGGTCAAAGTGAAAACTAAAGGGGGAAAAAAAAGGCTTCCCAGCACCACCCACAGGTGGGGATCCTTATGCCTTCAGCCTTCTGAGTAAACGTATTCTGCAGAACGCCACTTGTCTTGAGATATGCTTCATTTGGAAGGCAAAGAGCATTCTCCCAGATACAAATCAAACGGTGTTTATTAAGCGTTGTGCGTCCTGCTTCTGACTTGCCGACTACGTGGGACACCAGACTGGAGACACATGCACGGGAAGCCACGAAACAACGTTAGCACAGCAGCAAGCAGCAAGACTCACCAGCTTCCGCCTTCTTGGGTACATTGCTGCCCCTCCCTGTCTCTACGCAAACGGCTGTCTAGCCGGAAAGGGCCGAGCCGCCGGTGGCCTGTCCTTCCGGCGCGCAGAGTTGGCGGACTAGCTAGTCGTAACACGAGGCACGCGAGCGCGCTGGATGATGTCACGGAGGGAGGAGAAAGGAGAGGGCTGGGTCCCAAAGCTGGGCATGCGCAGCATACTATTTTCGCCGGCCCGGCGCGGAGCTGAAGAGAAGAGGGTTTTTCCGGGAGTTCCGGGGTTGCTGTGGGGCCCTGGGGCCTCGCCTTCTCCGCAGCGGACAGGAAATCAGAAGAAGTTTCTGAGCCCACGAACCTCCAGCGGAAGTGGAAGAATATATGTGAGAGAGACCTCTTCCTTATTTAACATATAGTCACTTTGACATGCTAATGAAAAGTGGAAATCTTCCGAGATTCCTTGGAAGTCGGGTAGAAGGGGTAGATGGGATCAGCAGAAGTTGAAATACAGCCCTAAAATATTCATAGAAGGCAGGGTGTCATTTTATGGGTGAGAAAACTGAGGCCCAGAAAGGGAAAAGGTCTTGACCAGCGCCTTTTGGCACACCCTGATTTATCCCGGAGCAGACAAAGATGGTGAATTAAAACTCTCTGCGGTCTGAACTGTTAAGAGATGGACAGTTGTCCCATGAAAGGGGTAGTTCCTAAGAACAGGCAGCCAGGAAGACCTTCCTACTCTAGAAGTAGTCTTTAAAGACTTGCTGTAATTCTAACATTTCATTTATTTACTTTTATATCTCAAGGTGAGATGAGTATTAGCCAACATTCTAGTGTATACTACTTGAATGATTGCCATTCCAACTACTACTCTTGGCGGGAAGAGAAGGGAAGTTGGCAGTGGAAAGAGTACATCTGAAACTGAGAGCCCTGTCCCAAGGGCATTTCTGAGTGAAATGCTCTGAATTTTGCCAAAGACTGCCCTTCCTCTTCTCTTTCCCTCCTCCACTTCTCTCTTTGCCCCCCTAACTCCTTAAGGTTTGAATCAGAAAACATAATTTGCAACAGGTAAAATTTAGAATAGAAGCCAGAGAAAATATTAATCTTGTTCAGAGAGATAACAAGAATTTGGAAATAAGGAGGACAAAGTCAACCATGGATATCAGGCAGCATTGGCAATACTATCTTGTCTGGGCTGGATAAACATTCTAAAGCATAGGGAGGGACAAAATGACCTTTGGGAGATGCTATAAAACTTATGGGAAGACTGTTGGCACGTTGCCTCGTGTGTCATTGGCCGTTGTTAATAATTTGCTAATGCTTTGTTTCTAGGTCCTTCCTCAAGTGTCTGGAACTGAGAGATGCAGCCCAGGGAAAGGAACTGTGGCTAGCTCATTTGGCCATATGTGACCTTGCTCCTAGAAACCATGTCAACACCGAACCCTCAGCTGCTGGTGGCAGCTGCTCAGCAGACCCTGGGCATGGGAAAGAGACGGGGCCCACCCCGTGCCATCTGCCTTCGCCTAGCTGGAGAGGTGTTGGCTGTAGCCCGAGGACTGAAGCCAGCTCTGCTCTATGATTGCAACCATGCAGGGGCTTTGGAGCTCCAGAGCTATCTGGAGGAGCTGCAGGGGCTGGGTTTCCTGACCCTGAGACTTCACATCCTTGAGATTGGGGAACACAGTCTGATTGTCAGTCCTGGGCATGTATGCCAGCATTTGGAGCAGGTGCTACTTGGTACCATAGCCTTTGTGGATGTTTCTAGCTCCCAACCTTATCCTTCTATCTGTTCCCTGAACCAGCTTCAGGACTTGAAGGGCCTCGTGGCAGAGATCATCACACATTTGCAAGGACTACAGAAGAACCTATCCCTGGCAGTGTCCCGCAGCAGGCTCTATTCCTCAAGCTGGAATCTCTGTACTGTTTTTGGCATCCTCCTGGGATATCCTGTCCCCTATACCTTTCGCCTACACCAGGTTGATGACAATTGCTTAGCCCTAACCCCACTACGGGTGTTCACTGCCCGGATCTCATGGCTGCTGGGTCAACCCCCAGTCCTGCTTTATTCTTTTAGTGTTCCAGAGAGCTTGTTCCCAGCCCTGAGGGACGTTCTCAACACCTGGGAGGAGGACCTCAGAACACGATTTAGGAGTCAGAATGACTTTGCTGACCTCAGTATCTCTTATGAGATAGTCACGCTCCCGGCTGTGGCCCTCTGATTTTAACTCGCCTCCCATGTAGAAGGTGATCCGTAAATTACTGTCTGTTTCGGTTTACTAAAGCTGCCAGAATGCAGTATACTAGAAATGGATTGGCTTTTTCAATGGGGATTTTTTTGGTTGCACATTTACAGTTCTAAGGCCATGAAAATGTCCAAATTATGGCACCAAGAGGTAGATATTTTCCCTGAGGAGAGGCCAATGGCATCTGGGGTTCCTTTGTCACATGGGAAGGCACTTGGTGGGCTCTGCTGATCCGTCTCTCCTGGGTTTAGCTTCTCGTTTCAGTGGTTTTCTCCAAAATGTCTCTGGACTTCTGTCTCAGCTTCTCTGTGGATCCTTCTTACTTCTCCTGGGGTATTTTCTTTCTAAGCATATCTGAGCTCTCTTCAAAGTGTCTCTGCCTTTTATTCTCTCAAAGAGGTCTCCAGCAAGGGCATTAAGACCCACCTTGAATGGGTGGGGTCACATCTCGATGGAAACAACCTAATCAAAAGGTCCCATCCACAATGGGTCTGCCCCCACAAGATCGAATTAAAAGAACATAGTCTTTTCTAGGGTACATAATAGATCCAAACCAGCACCATCTCTAGGGCAAGAATGGCAAATAGGAATCATCTGAAGAGCCAGCTCCAATCACTTGGCTGTGGCTGTCTTGAGAACACTGGGGAAGGGTTTGAGGCCACATCTGTTATAGAAGGAAAAGAATGCTATAGTCAAGTGGCCACATCTGCTGTGGGTGTGAGAAGAGGTGTTGATGGTGGTGGTATCATTTGTTACTACATATTTATCATTTCTGTACTTGGGAGTCTTCCTGACTTAGCTGTGATGTCCATTCATTTTTCATTAGATAGGAGAGAGAAGAAAAGAGATGTTGGGGAAGAAGAAGGGTGGGTGGAAGACAAGTAATATACCCTTGTATGGGAGCCTTGTAAATTTACCTGCCCTATGTGGCTGTTGTCTGCCGGGCAAATAGAAGGACTGTGGGCTTTACTGCATGTTTATATGCCTCCAACTGAATTGGACTATGAAGAGTAGACCATGATGCTTTAGTGTCTTACACTTATGATGTGTCATTCAGGAATATAAATTGAGAGTTCCAAGGAACAAGGACTGGTCAGGTAAAATTTGTTTATTTTTCAGTAGATTCCAAAAATAATAACAAAGTCAGAAATCCCAACTTTTAGTTGGGAAAACCCCAAACTGTAAAATACCCAAATCTTCTGAGTTTTCCATTGAGCTTCTTGCTTCTGATTCTTATCAAGGGCAGCGTCACAGGTTATTCATATCATCAGGCTGTCCTTGTTTGCCAGAATCACTGCCAGCGCTGTAGCAATCACCACAATCAGCATTGGGAGCCATCGGCCACATTGCCTCTGTGTGTGGGGAGGAGGAGGGCCGGAGAAAGGAGCCATGAGTTGGATGAAGACAGGCAAAAATAAGCTTCCTTCTTCCCATTCTAGCCCAGTGGGAAGCCTTTAGTTGGTGGAAGTAAAAAACCTTTTTACTTTGCTCTCTCTCTCACTCTGTCATCTGCCTTTACCAGTGGTCACTGGCCCAGGTAACCACATCCAGCAGGGATCAAATACTAAAATGCTGATGGGAATGATCATGGGTGGAAAATAACAGCAAAATTATATTCTGTTCATACTCTTCAGTACTTTTGCTCTTCTTTTTCTGTCCTTGCCACCAGGCTCACACTAGGCTAAAAGAATACCATTTCATACTTAACTAGTAGGGAAATCTTTCCCTCCAGGCTCAAGAGTTTCATGAATAGTGGGCTTAGATGCATGAGCCAGAGTTCGTTTCTGTGGTTGCTGTACTCTCAGTATAGCATAAACCAAACAGTGGGAAAGGCTGGCCAGATGTTGGCGTGGAGTGATAAATTTCATCTGCAAGACTTGGCTTTAGGAGAAATCATCCCACCGTCATCTAGGGCTTTCTGGGAGGATAGACCCTCTTACTCGGGAAGGTGTCTGCTGGCTCTTATTCAGCTCTTCTCGGCAGTGCTGCAGCTTACGCAGGCAGGAGAGATACTCATCACTGAGGTTGTCCAGCTCTGAATGCAGTTCTGTGTACTGAGGGGAGAATATTACCAGGGTCATTGCCACCAATTCTGTCTGGGACAGAGCCCAGCTAGGGGAGATGGCCCTAAGTTACCCCTTCACCCTTTTGGGATCTTTACCACCATCTTCCCTTTCCAGCCCTTCTCAGAGATTTCAGTTTGCCTTTTGACTACTAAATCAAGTTTGTAGAAATGTGTTCATTTAAATGATCAACTATAGTACTGGTATTCATCTGCTTTTGTGTGACAGTGTATGTGCAAGTGCTTTCTAAGTGGGGACACTAAAAAAATGAAGTTCTTATAGCACAAAAGGCCTAGAGAAGTCTCTTTCCCAGGAGCTAGTTGCATGTGAACACTTCTGGGAATATGTTATATTTGTGAGTATGTAGTGAGGAGCAATTTTGTTATTTAAAAGATACTATAAAAAGTATCAATGTGGGATAAAATTTGAAGCGTTAATATGTTTATTAAATGTGTTTCAGTTTACGTTGACTTTCCAAAAGGGAATTGTTCATATAACAAAACTTGTCTTTAATAGGGATTGGTTTATATAAGGAAAGGAAGAGATTGATAAGTCGATCTGTAAGCAAAGACATTGTATACAGGCAAATAAATACCTCTGGCGTCCAATCACCTTTTAAACCTTACTCTGAAATCCCTCTGTCTGGCTGCCTCCCAAGAAGTAGGTAATGAGCTGACACTGATCAGAGCAGTTTTCTCTGCCACTGTGCAGATGAGCCCCTTGCTATCTGAGATCACCATCTCACCTCCTTTTCCTTGGCCTGGAGCTGCAAAGTCTTCTTCTGCAGCTGGTCTCTGAGATCCCAGTCTTTCTCCTCCCCTGTACCCTCAGGCTCCACTTCTTTATGGGAAGGCTTTGGATGCCACACAGAAAAAGCCCGATCTAAAAAAGTAGCCAGATTCTCAGTGATAGAGACCCATACCTCTGAGGAAGGGCCCTGTCACTGAGTGAGAACTCTTAGGAAGTGGGAGAGGGCTGGGGAGGGTGGGTCTCACTCTGGCTAAACTACACGGGATGGAATTCTCTGAGTTTTAAAGAACTACCATTGGGACCCTGTTCGGTCTGGATAGAGAACTGGAATTTGAGCCCTCTCAGGGCAAGGCTGGCATCTTACTTTGCTTTGTATCCCCAGTCCCATCTAGTGCTAGATAAAATTAGGGAATGCTTATGAATTGAATCATTGGTTATATGTCACATACTTTCTGGTTAGGTAGGTTTGTCAGATGCTTCAATATAACCCCCTTTCCCATTTGTCCTCATTTTGAAGTCATGAGAATGTCAGGTCATATCCTAGAATTCATCTTCATGTGGTTAAAGATGGTTTTTCGGTCACTCTTAGCGTGGTGAAAAGAGTGGTGCAGCAAGTCAGAAGTTATAGATTTTGTCTTACTGCGGTCCTTAATTTATGACCATAGACTCATTTTCTTATCCATACTATGTGGGCATAATAATTTTTGCCTTGTCTATTATGTTATGCCTAGTTACTGTGAGGAGAAAATATTCCAAACAAAAGGCCATGTGTAGTAGATAAGTGAGGAGATATTGCCTGCCCCCTGCCACCCACCCCACCCCTATACATGATGGCTTCTTCGGGAAGCTAAGGCAGCAGACTTTAGGGCCAAGAGAGGGGTGGCTATTGCATACTACATGGTTTGGGGCCGGGGAGTTGGAGGTGATTTGGAAAGTCAAGTATGTAAAAATTGACATGAAATCCTGAGTTTGAAATCAATTTATTGAAATGTTCAACACAGACCTGTTTTCAGAGAGAGCAGAAGTTCTTTTTCACAGTTTATGTTCCTTTCAGGATAGAAGGCTAACTAGTTAAAATGTCCTCAGAGCCAGTGATCAGTCCTTAAAAAGTTCCCCTACATCCCTGACTTAACAGACTCCCACAACTGGATGGGACTCCAAGAGGTCATGTAGTCCATCCCCCTGCCTCTAGGCAGGCAAGGTATCTTAGAAATTGTGGTAGTAAATTTGCTGACCTTTCTTTGTTAAGAGTTTCTCCTGTTCTTGAAGCTGTAAGGATTGATCCCGAAGCAGACCTGTTGGAAAACACAAGGAACTTGTCTGTGCTAGCATATTTACTGCAAAGAGTACCGCTTACTTCTTCAGAACTTTGCTTAGAACCTTGATGATTAAAGATGTTCCCATCCTTATATCTCTTCCTACCATGTCTATACCTTCAAGTTTCTGCTTAGATTTTACCTCAGAAGAGAGGCTTTCCCACAGGACTCTATATAAAATAACTATTCTCCCTTTAACCTGCTTTATTTTTCTCCACTGCTACTATTATTGCTTCATAGAAACTCGACACTTGACTGTAGAGCTTACTTACAATGTAAGCTTCATAACTGTGTCACTCTTGTTCATTATACTAGCTTCAGTACTTATTTCTAGAGTGCCTGATATTTAGTAGGATCTCAGTAAATGTGTACTGAATGAATAAAGGCATGATTTTGAAGTGACTTCATGCCCAGTCACAGCTTCTGCCTTGTAGGAGCTGCTGTTGTGCTAGTGTTCTTTCTCCCTTTCCCTGGGTCTTTTCAAATTCATTGCTGTACATGTAGCTTCTCTGTAGGAGTGTCAGAGGTTAAGGTGATGGGCAACCAGCAGAGATATTAATTGAATCTGGTTCTCCAGCTTTCCAGAAATTTGTCTGCTTTTCTTCTGAAAAGTCCTTTTCCCTCTCTGGCCCCAATATGTAGTTTTTAAGTGGATAGAGGCGTGTGAAGCATGATCTTATTTTCTGAACTATTCCTGGTGACAAAGATCTATGTGATATATACATGTAGACAGTAAATTAGAATATTTAAAATAAGCACTGCCCTAGAAAATTCAATGTTCCAGTAGACTTGTACTTTTAAAAAAATCTGTATTTCTGGAAAAATGCAAGTGGTTGTCATTGACATGGAAGTGGAAAAGAAAGAAAGAAAGAAGGAAACAAACAAACAAAAAAAACAGAGGCTAATACATAATTTGTGAAGAGTTATGTAAATAACCTCACAAGAGGGTCTGAAAATTCACAGAGGTAGAGGATATGCCAAAGACTGGGCCTCCAGTCCCTCCCCTGGATCCCTTCTGTGGGGCAGGAGCCCCAGAAGCACCAAGAAGGCACCTGTGCTACTTGTTTCCAGAACCTGGAAAGGGAACTTACTTTGTAACTGCTGTACTCTGGCCACCAGGGCAAGTTTCTCCTCCTCTGATCTCTTTAGTTGATCTGAAAACGAAATAATGCAAACCAAAATTGAAGAATCCAAGACTTAGTTAATTCCAACACCTAAGAGTGCAAATTAATAATAGTTTTTGTCTTGCCTGTGGTCTCTGAAATGTGTCAGGTGGAAGCTGCTCTGTCTTCTAGTTGTCCCAGTTCTGGAGAGGTAAAACCAGAACCCAGATACCTTGGATTTAGTCTGCATCAACAATGTCGGGTTGAATTAAGGGTTGTATTTACACACTATCTGTCCTGTCAGCGATGCAGAGACTGTGACTGGGAGACTGGACTCATCAAGCCTGTGTTTCAGCTGATCTTTTCCTTTCAAATTAGAATTGTGGCATTGGCACTTGTGACTGAAATGGGAGCAGCCATGATCTGGCTCAGGATGGACTGGAAAAGGGAACTAATGATATAAGATACTCTAGTGCAGCAAAATTAATTTTCGGTCGAGGATAATTTAAACAGCCCTGTCTGTCCTTCATGATAAAATAAAATCACAAAGCCTATCAAGCAAACAAATGAAAGGCTGAAACCTTTCTTCCCACCCAGCTTCTTTTATCTGAACTCAGTCATGGATCCCTTGCTCCCAAGACCTCCAAGGAGACGGGTACCTTGTAGGTCTCTGGTATCTGAGCTGCACAGGTCCCTGTCCCCCTGCAGGCGTTCAATCTTGGCCTGCAGTTCCTGGTGCTCTTTCTCCAAAAGTCGCAAGGCTTGATTCATCTGTAAGTCTCTGCTGTCTGCTCCCTGTAAGGAGGAGGGGTTGGCACAGAAGTAGGTCAGTCCTGGGGGTATAGATTGGGGTCAAGTCCCATGGAAGAGGATAAAAATTGTAGACTTTTAGAGGTACAAGGAATATTAGGAATATTTAAAACTAGGGAAGTTTTTTTTTCTTCCCTTTGCTCTGCTCTCTTCTTCACATTTATACCAAACATCATATTAGACTCTTTTTGGGGGACGGGCAGAATTTCCAACGGGTCTCTTTTAAAAACCTAAAGCAGATCCTGTCTTCCTCCTTCACTCTCTTTCTTTTGTTTGTTTCAAGTACACTTTATTTTAAACCCAACATACTCAGTCTCCATAGAGACTGCATATTAGACTTTTGATATTCACAAAAGATGCATGTCCCAGCACCTTGGCAAATCCCCAAATTAAGGGGATTTTTTTCTAGATGTCTTCACTTTCTCTTTACTTCTGATTCTAGCACTATCAATTTTTTTTTTTTTTTTGGTAGTGCCATTTTCTTCAAAGAGTTAAGGTTCAAAAAACAAACAAAAACACCCAAACACTTTTAATAATAGTAGTTTTGTAAGCTACGGGAGAAAGAACATCAAAGTCAGGTGAGATGTGGATGCAGAGTGGCCAGCTAGGTTCACTTATTTGATAAGATACGTCCACTCTGTTTCTTACCAAATGGGTTATTCAGATCCCTGCTTCAGTAAAGTTACAAAGAGCAACTTTTTGAGGTGGATCATCAAAATTCCCAACCAAGTGAGTAAAATCTATGAAAAATAGCAGCTAACATTTATTGAGTGCTTGTATGTGCCAGATGTTGTGCTAGATTTACATGACTTACCTGATCTAATCCTCACAACAATCCTAGGATATGAGAGATTATTATACTCAATTTAGAAAGGAAGAAACTGAGGCTTATGCTAGTTAACTTCTCCAAGGGAACATGGGTGGTAAATGATGGAACCCTTGAGAATGCCAAGGGCCTACTGTTAAAAAAAAACAGCAGGATGTGTTAGTTAATACTCGCCTTTAAGTAAATTTAGTGACATTTGCTCAGTGCCAATAGTGGGCAAACCTGAACTGAATGCTTTACTGGGATGGGGTGTGGAGAGTGGACAAGGGTATAACATTAGTAGACTGGTGAATCTAGCCCAAAGCCCTCTGCATTTGGGCATTGTTCCTTAGTACATTTCCATGAACAGTGCAGACATCCTGGCTAAACTCAAAGTTAGATTTCGAAGTTAAAGCAACGAGTCTGGTACATGGTGGCAGTTGAGTGAGGAACTGAAAGCCAAATGCTCTCAACTTCCTCTGAGGCCCCCAACCAAGCTGTAGCTTCTCTTGTCACTTCTTTTACCCTGCCTTCTTTCCCCACCCCCAGTGCCTGGTACCTGCAGTTTGGATTGAAGTACATGGAGCTGGCTTTCCAACTCTCTATGCTGGGTCCCCAGGGTACCCCAGTCCTCCTTCAGAGCCTCGTACTGGGTCCTCCACTCTTCACACTTCCGCTCTGCCACAGCCAGGGATCGCTGAGATAGACCAGAGGGGAGACGGTGGTGTCGTAGGAGATCAAGGGAGTTGTGCATCTGGCTTCCTTGCTTCCCAGAGCTGCCTCTGAACCCCCAGCCCCAAGGATATGCAGGATCCTCATACCTGTGTGCTCTGCAGCTGCCGCTCTGCACTCATTTTCTCCTCTAGCACTTTCTGCAGTGATTCCTTGGCCCTCTGCTCATAGTTGTTTTTCTGGTCTTCCATTTCCAACAGAACCTTTTGCATCCCCCAAGGGGAGTATTTCTGTAAATTTGATCTATTTCAATGTGTATTTCAACAAATACACATTGAATCTGGGTATGGGATACAGAAATGAAAAGAATTTGGTCCCTGACCCCAAGACAGAGGTACTTGTGGTCAGGTGGGCCTTTTCTTCCAGGCTGGCACTGGGCATGAGAGGTGAACTGAATGGGGAAGTGTAACAATGCCCTGAGCATGCTGTCCATTGTCCCCTAGGGTTTTCATAGGAACTGGTAAACCAAACCACCTTCTTTCCAAACCTGTTCCTTCCTCCTGGGCTTCCTATATCATTATTACCTGCTTAATCTCCCAAGTGCTAAAGGAGGGAGCCATCCTTGATTTCCTTCTCCCTTTTTCCCAGTAATCAGTTAATCACCGAGACTTGTCAAGTCAACTTCCTTAGTAGTTCATACCTGTCTCCTCTCTATCCCTAGTGACACCTCCTTAGTTCTGGTCTAGTAATTCTAATTATGGATTAATGCAATAGTCTCCCTACTTCCAAGAATTTCCTCTCTTCAAATCCTTTTCCATTCTGCAGCTAGACAGTTCTTTCCAAAATGTAATTTTGATCATGTCACTCTGCTTAAATCTCTCAGTGTCCTAAGGATCAAGTCCAAACTCCTTGGCATGGAGCTGAACTACAAGCCCAGACTTTCATTCCATGCTACCTGCTTGCAGATCCCCTAAGCACCATGCTTTCTGGCTTCTGCCTAGAACATCCTTATCCACCTTCTTTACCTGGCTAACATTGACTCATGCTCAAATTCAGCTCAAGTACCATCATTTCTGGCAAATCTTCATTAACAATCTTCACTGCCCCCAGCGCCCAACTGCTTATGGATTAAACAGCCTTCCTTAATCCATAATCTGTGTATGGAATAGACTACGTACTTCTGTCATTTGGCTGTGTTAATTCGTCTCTGCTTTACTGGATTGTAACCTCCTTCAGGGCAGGGGGATGTTTTGTATCTTTGGAGCCCCAGAGCTTTAATACATTTGCATTTTTTATTTCTCTTGGCTTCAGGATCAAGAAAGAGGCACAGGAGCAGCCTTACAAACTCACGGGGGTGGAGTGGTGGCTTGAAAAGCATGCCTTCCCCATGCTTTTCATCTTTATGCCTTGTGATTTGGGAGAAGGCAGACAACTTTTACTGTCAATTCTGGATAAGCAATGGTCCAGCTAATTCAAATTTAGGGAGTAATATGAAATCATTTCCATTTAGCTTTGGAATAGTAGGAAAATTTGAATTTAAATATTAGCAGGTCTTATATTCTTGGAAATTTCATTAGAGACCAGATCCAGGGGTTACAGGTTGAGCTCATGCATGGGGGTATCCCAGTTATTGGACTTAACCATGCTGGTCACTGGCCAGCTTTGTCCCCCATTGAAAATGAATAGACTGGCATTCTGGATTATACATTGGCCTCTTATAAGTTTGGTTGGCATTACTTAGTTCATAAGAACCTGACAAAACAGGACATAAAATAACATAAAAAAAAAAACTGTGGACCAGCAAATCTATGGACCTTATAAACTGCTCTCCTGCAAGACCTCAGCTGTGTGGCCAGGTCTACCTTCTCTAACTCCAAGTAGGAGCAGTCTGCCTGCTCCACCCCATTCTCTGATTTGATCTCTCCCCCTCTCAAGAATCCATCATTTCTCAAGTGTGAAAGTGGATTTCTTTCTGTCTGTCTCTTATAATACAAGATCAGGTTATTCAGGGGATTACTGAAACTGGATAACAATGTCACAGAAAAGGTGAGAGTCACTGTCTCTTACTTTCATCCAGGGGTTGCTGCTAGATGAAAGGTGCTCAGGGAATGAAAATTGTTTTGTAAGTCTTCAATATAACATCTAATTTATCTGTGCAAAGATTGGGACCTGTGAATGTCTATTTGTGTGGTGTGACTCTACCGAGGGCCTTTCCCTACACTTCCAGGTATTTTCAAGGCTCCTCTGGAGCTGACAAAGTGCTTGTTGCTGGGATCCCTTCCCAGGTTTTAAAAGGAGGGAGACTGGGAGAAAGGAAGAGGAAGATGGAGAAAGTGATAGGTGAATTGGGGATCAGAGTGTAAATGGCAAACCTAGAACCGAGTTCCTTGGAATGGGTGCACTAATCTCCATCTGATGGCATTTCTAGAAAGTAGGATTAAGTTTCAAGCACCCTTCTCCTTTAATTCTAGTATCCTGGACTGGAAGTGTCCTTTGTAATGCTTACCTGGGTACAGGTGTATAGCTGGTTCTCTAAGGATCTCAGTTTGCCCTTCAATTTGTCTTCATTGAGCTGTCCCTGGAGCAAATGGGATGAGTTAATAAGTTTGGGCCAAAATATAGTCTGCAAAGAGTTTTGCTGTGTATTCCCAGCCCACTGCCTCACACATAGTAGATGCTCAAACAATGTGGAACTGAACTCTTCCAGGAGATGGGAAAGATGACAAAGGATGTTTGGGTAGAAGAGGATCTTTCCTTTCTCTGGAATAGGAGAATCAGATTGACCCTCAGAGTCCTTTCCATACCTTAAGGTTCTCTGTCAGATGGCTCAGGATATCATAGCACTGAAAGGAAAGCTTTTACACTGACTGCTCCCTCCTTCACTACCTCTTGGCCCTGAATGGGCACTTCTGCGCTCTTCACCTCCTCACAGTCATGTGCCCTGAGGCGGTGGACTTTTATCTCTGACGTATAAGCCAATAAGGCCCTCCTAGGGAGAATATGCATTCTCTCCCCCACTGGACTCAAGATGAGGAATTCTTAGAAAGTGAGAAAGGGAGGAAGAGAGATTTTTTGAGAGGGAGTAAAGCTGCATTCTATTTGTTCATAATTCTGAATAAATTCAGAATTCGTTTTCTGTTTAATGGCATTTTGGACATTCTGAGAGGGTGGCTAATCCCAAGCATGAGGGTGGAGAAAGGCAGGAATTGTTTCTCAATTTTTTCATATCTCAGCTGAGTAGCTAACAAATTCCTTACTGTTTTGTTCTTCCCTTCCCCATAGACCTGTCACTTTTCCCCAGATGGGAGGTGTTTGTTCTTACACCTTGGAGTTTTATTAAGGGTGTGCATATGGGAGCAACGGTGTCATCACTGAGTGCTAGTTTCTCAGGGAAAGGGCCATGGGCCTCTTTAGCAGTAGGCAGCTCTCATTCCTTTCTCTAGCTTTTTCCAGCCAGGCCCTATGGGACACTTGTGGGGTCTAGAAGTTTCACCCCCCTCTCGGGCCCCTGTCAGTCAGATGACCTGGACTTTCCAACTCTCATAAAGTTTCCCGTCTATAACTGACTGGGGCAGAGGTGGAGACTCTGCTTTGAGGTCTGTCCCCCTCAATGAGTTTCAGGGCTTCTGGGGGAGGCAGGAAGTGGCAACTTACAGCTCCTGTTTTGATCTTGTTTGGCTGATTCTTTAACCATGGGATTCAGGGGGCACCCCCACCCTTTCTGCTTCCTGTGTTACTCAGCTGGGCCTTGCAAAAGTAAAAGGCTTTACCAAACATAATTTTTTAAAGTGTCTCCTGCTATTAAAATTTTTCTTAATGTCTTGTGTGAGCACCGAGAGTCAGGGATTTGGCATCTACAATAACCACAGGGCTCTGGGACAGATAAAGAGATGTACAAAGACTTCTACTGTTCTGGACTTTGGAGTAACTGGCAAAAAGACTGCATTCCCTAGAGTGGTCTGTTCCTTGTCGATCTGCTGGTCCTGAAATCAACTTGCTCTGCACCCCCTGTATGCTGTTTACATCTATTTCCTGTGACACCATGCATTTTCCTTTTCTAACCTCTTCCCATACAGAATGCAATCAAACGCATCGAGTTTTAGGTTTACCTGGCTATAGTTGGGGAAGAAAACAGACTGGCCCAAGGCAGTATTCTTAAATTTCTCTTGGTTTCCTGTGCTTTCTCAGTAGCCCCTTGTCTCCCCATTCCTCAGTATGGCTTTAATCCAATATTTTGCTTCTTCCAACTGTTTTTCTAATTTACTCCAATCCCAGATTATTTTTCAATAAAAATAATTAGAAGACAGTTCAGGAGAGTGCCTTCAGTGGGGATGAAGGGCCACCCAAGGCTAGGGTTTGAAAAAAATCTCTGTCAACAACTTTGCCTTTCCAGACTCCCCAGGGCAGTCAGGGCGTTGTAGCCAAGCTGTTGCAAATGGGGCACGTAGTTTCCTGGTCTGAGACCCGGTTCTCCCCACACTGCAGCCCAGTGTTACAGTAAGTGGGGAGAGGCTTATGGCTGACCCAGGCAGTTGCACCCCCAGGAGCCTAGGGCTTAGAAGGCACAGTACCCCCAGTGGAAAAGGGAATAAGGCTGAGGTCATACACACCTGGTGCCGTTCTGAGAGCTTCAGCTCCTGCCTCTGCTTGGTTTCCCCCCTGCCTCTGATCTGTTCTCCAGAAACACTACCCCTTCACCACAGAAGCACCAGCCCACAGCTCTTCTGTCTGCACTAGCAGAGCTGCCTAAGTGCTGCAGCCAATCCCCTGCTGCGCTGTCATCTCTAGATCTCCATTCTACTTTGCAGAACTTAAAAGCCCTGTTTTTGTATGCCAATGTCCAGAGCTCCCTGAGCTGTTTCTGCTTGGAAGGTTTGGCACAGCTCAGGTGTCTCAGCAGAGCCCCAGGGCCTATGCCATCCAAAAGACCAGATTCAGTTTGGGGGTGGAGGCTGATGAGGGAGCAGGTCCTCAGGGTTCTAACAGAAAGCTTGTGGTGAGCATCTCTGCCTGGGACATTGGCGGGTCAAATCATGGAGGCCAACTGGAAAAAAAATAAAGACCTGAACAGGGCTGAATGTCAGAGGCCCAGTTCTGGCCACATTCTTCAACTTATTTTTTCCAAATGCTATCAACTGAGGCTGTCTGTTTCATTTAAGTTGAGGCTTTCAGAGGAGGCATAGAGAGTTGAATTGTCTCCGTTTACGGGAAGCAAGAGCTCTCAACTGAAAAATCTGAGACTATTTTTCTTAAAAAACAGGAAGCTGGGGGTTTGATGGGGCAGATGGAGAGAAGGGTGAGTATTGGTAGCAGTGGGAGAAGGTGGGGTTGTAAAAACCCACAGCCAGAGGAACTTCTGTTTGCCTGCTGGAGTGTGTGGTGAAACTCCCCTTCAGAGTCTACCCTAGAAACGTCTCTTAATACATCCTCCTCATTCCCACCGAGCTGGTTATAATTCAAGCTCTGATTGTGTCTTACCTGGAATATTACAAGAGTCTCCACCCTCACCACCCTCACACCCACCAGGAGCCAGGGTCCTCATTGATGCCAGAGAACCTTGCAAAACACAGATCTGATCATTTGTTTTCCATTCAATTCCACAGACACTGATTGAGCTCCTCCTAAGGATGGGCCAGACACTGCTGGGTTTAGGACTTTAAACCTGAATAAGGTATAGTTACATTACTACCTTACTTATTACCTCCAGTGGTGTTTTTTAAACAGGGGGTAGCATGCATTCTCATGGATCTGTGATTACATTTTTTCCTTTAAAAAGGGGTCCATACATTTTTTACATTTGAGATACCTTTTTCAATAGAAAAAATTTAAGCTTCCAATTCCAGAGACTGGTCTGAGGTCTTTTCTAGTCTTGTCTTTGGTACTTTTCAGACATGATCCTTTCATTTCAGTCACAATCTGCTACAGCCAATGCTTTGTCACATGTAGACCTGTAATCATTCTGATTCCTTTACCTCAATCACTCTTCTCCTTTCTGCTCTTTCTCCCCCATCATTACTCCTAGTTCTGTACAGGTAAACTCCTACTCATCCTTCAGGACCCAGCTAAAATGACCTCTTTCCTTTGGAGCCTTCCCTATTCCATCCTAGGCAGAATAATTACTCTCTTTTTTCCCTGGATCATCTTGTATATACCACTGTTACACCTCATTACACTGTTTTAGAGTTATTCATTTCCCGTCTCTCTCTTCCTGACTGGAGTGTGAACTCCTCAAGAGCAAAGATCCTACTTTCCTTTGTCCTTATAATACAGGGCCTAGCTCTGGGTTGGAACTTAACAAATGTCTGTCAAATGAGTCAGACTTATTTAGTTTAACACCAGAAACTACCTGGCATACTCAGCTGTCTGTCCCAGGCTCCTGCTCTGTCAAAGAAATGACTTCCATAACAATCAAGAAGCCCTGATCATAGACACCTAAATCTGAAGTGAGGAGGGAGGGCTGAGCTTGGGAAGTGTTTCTCACATCACTGCAAACTCTTCAGTTTTGTTCCACACCCTCCCATTACATCTCTCTGTCTAAGCACAGACCATTTAGGTGATGGAGTAAGATGCTCATGGAAGCCTGTGCAGTTGTGTGCTCTGCCTCTCTGTACCTGGTTGCTTGGGCTCCCTGGACATACTATGCTAGGGGTTCTCAAAGTGGGGTCCTAGGATCCCTGGGAATCCCTGAGTCCCTTTTGCAAGGTCCTCCCTTTTCCAACTACATACTTGTGTGAGGCTAGATTTTCTTCTTATACTTCAGCCCAAACAATTTATTGCAGAAGATTGAATGCAGAAGCACAAATGGACTCTGCCTGCCTTCTGTTAAGCCAGAAATTAAAAAGATTTGCAACAATGTAAAACAATGCCACTCCTCTCACTATTTTTTTTGTTTTTGAAAATAGTTATTTTTCATAAAAATATGTAACTTATGTTAAGATGTTATGGTTTTCATTATTTAAAATTTTCTCTCTTAAATTTTAATTTGGTAAATATAAAAAGCTCTTTGGAGTTTTCAATAATTTTTTTAAGATTATAAAGCATTTCTGAGATTAAAAAAAAAAGTTGGAGAACAACCACATTACATCATGCCTTTGGGTTTTTGCCTGTGCTATATCCCTGCCTCAAATACTGCCCCTGATTCCACATTTGTCCAACAAATACTTGTATAAGGGGTTTGTCTCCCCTACCAAGTCACGAGCTCTTTAAAAGCAGAAACTCTGACTAAGAAATCTCATTATCCCAAGTGCTGGTCCAGCGCTCACTACAGAGTACATGATCAATGAATATTTGTAGAAAGAATGGACTACAATCGGGAGGCCTGAATTTTAGTCCCAGTTCTGCCACTATCTATCTATGTGATTTTGAGCAAGCCATTTGACCTCTCTGAGACTCATTTTCCTCATCTGCAAAATGAGAGGGTTTGACTAGATCATCTGGAAGGTCCCTTCTCACCCTTCCAGTCATGTCTGGGTTGAGTAGCAGATGCATGCTGGCTTGGAGTTAACAGTGGCTTGAATCCCATATAAAATAGTTTACATTTTACCATATTCATTATTTAGATCTTCCTTCTTTCCTTCTAACAAATTAAAAAACAGGGAATTCTTGCACTTTTTCCTCCAAGTCTTCCCTGTATGTGTAGCAGCACAGCTCTCAGGGGATGACCCTGGATTTAGCTTAGCCCTCCCATATATTTACTATGACCTGTTTCACCTCTAGGTTTCAGCACCATTCTCCCACCTCTTGCCCCTTCCTATCTCACTCTTCAGTAGAGAGAAAACCACTTCTCTTGCTGGGATGGTATGAAAGAAGAATGAGATGGTACACATAGAAGCCCATGAGCTTTGTTCAAACATAGATTTCATTCTTTACCTTCCAGGAACTGTCAGAGGCCTGTATAAGGGTGGACAGCAGGTCTTGGAGAATCACCATCTTTTGTTTTAGGACTAGCTCCCGTTGTAGGGCCTCCTGGGGGGCAGGGGCAAAATAAAAGATGGTGAAGTTAACTGGGAGGAGGTTTGGGATGGTGGGTGGGGGAGCTGGAGGGTAAGTTCACATGTGACTTACTTTGAGGTACTCAGAAAGCTGGATGATTTCCTAGAGAGAATGAAAAACTGTATTTAAGAAGATGCTAGATCAATAACCTAATCAATAGCCAAAAGGTGGAAGCAACCCAAGTGTCCATCAACAAATGAATGGATAAACACAATGTGGTATAAACGCACAATGGAATATTATTTAGTCAAGAAAAGAAATGATGTTCTTATGTATGCTACAATATGGATGAACTTTGGAGACATCACACTGAGCGAAATAAGCCAGACACAGAAGGACAAATATTGTATGATTTCATTAACATGAAATACCTAGAATATGCAAATTCACAGAGGCAGAAGCAGATTAGAGATTCCCAGGGGCTGGGAAGCTTGGCTCTGGCAGGACCCCTTTAGGCCCCCATGGCTCTGCCCAGTACCTCCTTGCCCTCCAGGAAGAAAGTGCCTCTCCATCACAGCCTGAGTTTATCATGGAATTATCATGGGATTCCAGAATGTCAGAGCTTAGCAGAGCTTATATACCATCTCATTCAAGCTCTTCAAAATGAGGATTTTCTTACCTTATCCAGAACTGCAACTCCACAACTGTGAAGAGAAGAAATTAAAGAATGACAATGGACCAAAGAAACGAGCAAGTCAGGAGGTGGTGGGTGATTCCTTCTCTAATCTCTTCTGAAGAGACAGTAGGGTAGGGAAGGGCTCCTTCTTTCTTAACTAAGGTGGACATGGGGATTCATTGTGTTCCTTCTCCCCATACTGGGTGGGGGTATTCAAGTAAAAGCTTAGAAACTGAGGAAGGGAGGAACAGATGTAATGAGAGTGGGTTGGGTTCAGAAAGTGACCCATTATAGGTTCTCACTTGGTTTGCTGACTGGCGTCGTTCTTAATTGTTGGCTGTGCTTCTTCGGCCTTTGTCTGAGTGCCTGAGAGATGGAGGAAAAGGTGATTGAGAACCTTAGGGGAGGGTGTGGGACAGTGGGGAGCAGGAGTGGGGGATGGTTGTGGTGGTTGGGGAGGTGGGGCATGGACTCTTCAGTGCAAGTGAGCTAGGAATGCCCAAGCAAGATTCTCTGCGGGCCCCACTGAGTGAGGAGGCTCTGCGCTCACCCCGGTGGTGTTTAGGTGGCCTCTTGGTGGGAGAGTCCTGTCGTGGAAGGCTTCCAGACTGTGAGGAGTGGTGCTCAGCTGAATCCCTCCAGATGCCTGAGGGAGGCTGTGGCTGGGTTGGATGGACCTTAGAGCGGGTCCCTGCCACCTGGAAAGCAAGTTGGGGATGCTGAAAACCACTGACCAGAATCCCTTAGAAGATTCTTTAGCTGACTGGAGCAAGATGAACCAGTGATCATGTTTCAGGCTCAGAAAATCGAAGTAACCCATTCCAACCTTCAGAGCTGCAGAGTTATCACTGCTCCTGCCCTTCCTTGTCCTGGCTGGCAGGAATGGTCCTCCTGGGGCCAGGCAAATTATCTCCAATTACTTTCTCTAGAACTCCTGAGCTACCATGCTTTTTCTCAGCCGCTTATGCTGGTGAGGTGGAAATACCACCATTCTGGGATTGGGAGTGAGGAGATCTGAGTTCAGATCCTGCCGGTGATCAGCTTCATGATCTTTCCCAGGTCTCAGTCTCCTGTCTCTATAATGAGCAGTTTGGAATAGATGATCTCTAAAGTCCCTTCCATATTCCACATAGGGGCTCCCTTCCTCTTAGTAATAGTTGAAAAATCACTGAGGTTTTGTGGGAAGAGAAGGTAAAACAGGGAGTTGTAGGGAGGGCATAGAAGCCAGTGTTATAATTTAAACTGTCCTTTTTATATTTGGTTCTTACAAAATCAAAATTTCTTTATTTGTAAGTATAACACTAAAAGGCTCAGAAATGCCTATGGTATCCAATTGTGTGGACTGACTCAATCTCAATAAAACCTTAAATAACCAATAGGATAGAGGTGGAGTTCTTTGGTTAATTGTATTTTCTGTCCTTGTCCTCCTCAAAAATTTTTTTCCCCAAGAAAAAGCATTCAGAAACATATTTGCCTTAAAGAGCACATGATTGGTTTTCTTTCACAATTGGTACTTCATGGGACTCTAGGATCATTTTATTGAACAGCATTTCCTATTGCAGATAACAGATCCACTAGTTAAGTAGTCCTGACTGAGCAGCTACTCTGAGTATGGCATAATCCCAGGCAACTTCCAGGGAAAACAGCAGACCCATCCTGCTGTCAGCGCGCTCACAACATAGACAGGAAGACACAGATGGTTTGCTGACTGAGGTCATCGAGATGTACTCTGCTTTTTGCCAAGACTGCTCCTTCCGAGGCCAGACTGATGGGTCTCTAAGAATTACACGGTCTTGGAGGATTTATAACCTCACAAGGTCCACGGGGAGCAGAGATGGCCTGGAGAATCCAGGGAAGGCTTCCTGGATGAGATGAGGCCTCAACAGAGTGAATTTAATAGCATTGGGATAGTACAAGAGAAAGAGAGAAGGTGGGGAGATACAATAGCCTTGCAGAAGAGTAGAGAAGTGTGTGTGTGTGTGTGTGTATGTACACGCATGCATTGGGAGAGAGGGCATCGCGAGGATTGGTCTGTGTAACTGGCATATAATAGGCATTCAATAAATATTCGTTGAATAACAGGTATATGAATGAGTGATGTAAGATAGCTGTAGAAGGTAGGTGTAAGATGTCCTAAGTTTGAACTGATATTAGGCAATACCCATGGAATTTTTTTTTTTTTAAATATGGTTTTTTAGGTATATTCACACCCCCTACAATCATCCACAGTGCACAATTATTCACAGTAATATCATATAGTCGTGCACCCATTACTAGAGTAAATTTTTGAACATTTTATTCCAAAAGAAATAAAAATCAAAGTAAAAAATACCTAAAACAGCCCCCCATCCCACCCTATTTTTCTTTTAGTTTTTGTCCCCATTTTTCTACCCATCTATCCATACACTGGATAAAGGGAGTGTGAGCCACCAGGTCTCCAAAATCACACAGCCACACCATGTAAGCTACATAGTTATGCAATCACCTTCAAGCAACAAGGATACTGGGTTGCAGTTTGATAGTTTCAGATATTTACTTCTAATTATTCTAATACGCTAAAACCTAAAAAGGGATATCTATATAGTGCATAAGAATGCCCTCCAGAGTGACCTCTCGACGCTATTTGAAATCTCTCAGCTGCTGAAACTTTATTTTGTTTCATTTCTCTTCCCCTTTTTGGTCAAGAAGATTTTCTTAATCCCAGGATGCAAGGTCCAGGCTCATCCCAGCAGTCACGTTGCATGTTGCCAGGGAGATTTCACCTGCCACATGGGCTTAGAGACAGAGAGGCCACATCTGAGCAACAAAGTTCTCTGGGGGAGACTCTTAGGAACAATTGTAAGTAGGCTTATACTCTCCTTTGCAGTAATAAACTTCATAAGTCAAGCCCCAAGATCAAGGGCTTGGCCTACTAAATTGTTAGTCCTCAAAGTTTGTGAGAATATCAGTAATAACCCAGGTGGGGAAGTCCAACATTTCTGCATTTTCCTCCAGTTCCATGGAATTGTTTTTAAAATAATTTTTCTCTCCTAAAAGGCACGTACAAAACAAAAAAATATATAACTAAACAAAGACACAACAAAAAAGTCATTTAGTTTTTTTTTGCTAACAGAGGCTTTACTCTGTGACTGAGGAAGAAGAGCTTTCTTTAAATCACTTTTTCGTGACCTTGAACCTCCCCCCTACTTTTGTACTCCCCCTCCTGCCCACACATGGAACAGTGCCCCTCAACATGGCCCACCTGCTGTCTGAAGGCAGAGCTCCTGTTGGCCCAAGACAAGGGTTCCTTGAGGTCACTTGCTTGTCCTGTCCTTCTGGAGGGACCTTGCTCCCTAGCCTGGGAACTCTGTGTCTTGCCCTTCTCTTCCACCTCCAGGTTCCTTCTCTTGAAGAACTGCTGTTGTCGGGCTCTCTTGAGCTGCTCTCTCTGTTGAGTCCTCAGCGCCTTTCCCACCTGGCGGCAAGTGGTCACATTAGGGCGGCACCGGCGGCTCTCCCGGGTCTCCTGCCGGCGCTCACACTTGGCCTCGTAGCTCTCAGCCCGTCGGGCCAAGCCAGGGCAGCGCCTGGGGTCTGGGCTGATCATGATGACCTCCTGAGCACCTGTTGTGCTTGGCTTCCAGTTCCTGGAATAGCTGCTTGGATCTGCCAAATGCGGAGAGGGAGGAGAAGGGGAGGGGTCAGAAGATGGGCAGAAGAATGACTATCTCCCTGAATGAGGGGGCAGAAATAGCACAGCATTCCACACATGTGGGCTGAAAACTGAGGAGGTGATGGTGTCAATCTGGGATTCAGGAATCCTGGGCTCAGTCTCCATGCCAACCCCTGCTTTCCTCTAGCCTGTGTCTCCTCCTTGTAATGTGGAAAGAGTCTCTCTGGACACCCCTTCTTCTTGACTGAAGATCTCACCATGCTTCGAAGTCAGGGGAATATGAGAAATAAAAATGGTAAAAATCATAATGCGCCCAGAGCCTTTTGGATGGCAGTGAGCGGCAGTGAGGGGTATTCATTTTCCAGGGTCTTCTAAAAAAAAAAAAATCAGTAAATTGACCTCTTTCTCCCAGTCTAAAGGGAAAGTGAGCATCTTTACTGTTCTCTTGGCCCAAGCTGTTCCTTCTCAAGACTGGGAAGGATAACCGATCTCAGAGTGTGGCCAGCCCTGCAACTGGGAACTGCTGCTCTCGCCCCTTCGTGACTAGCGTGTGAGCTTGGTCCTGGGCATGGTTTAAGAGAGAAACCCCCACTCCATTTCCTCCATCAAGAAGTCCTGAAATCGGACCATTGGCTCCTCTCTCCCAGCCTAGGACTGGGTTCCGACTCTCAGCTCCAGATCAAGTCAAATCAGTATTGAGGGAGTATCTGCCACCTGCCTGGTGCTGGCCAAAACTGTTCCAGAGCTTCTGGCTCAATAACTCTCCAAGCTGAAGGCTTCATTTTTTAACGATCACCTCCCTATTGGGGCTAAGTCTGGTGCCAATTCTGCTTTCCTCAGTCCACTAATCTTCCTGGACCCAGGCACAGAGAGTATCATTAAAACCAGTAATCACTTGGATTATACCTCAACAAAGCTCTTATAAACAGAAACCAAACCAAACCAAACAGAGAAACAGTAACCACAAGTCCCCAGAGCACCAGGCTTGGTGCAGAGGCCACACTCGATGACCTTCTGCATGGCCTCACCTTCCACTGTTCACAGAGCACCCAAACCCTCTCTTTCCTCCTGTCCCTGACCTAACTCCTGAAAATTCACTTGTTTTCCTGGTACACTCTGGTGGCTTTGCTGAGTTGGGGCTGGACTTGGATGAACTGGATTCCATCCACAGGCATTTCTGTACCCTCCCTCCGCTCATCTCTGGACTCAGACAAGTGACAGCTGCTGCTCCTCCTCCTTCCTGCAACTGTACTATCCGCCACTCTAGAAACACTGCTTCCTGGGCAGGTCAGAGAAGGGTATCTCAGCTTTAGCAACTGGGGGGCATTTGCCAGTTCTGGCCACTTGGGTTTACTTACAGGCCAAACAGACTCAACAGGTAGCAGCTTCTCTGCCTCTTTATTGAAAACTTTGCTGTCCACCCTGGCTCTGTCTGGAATTCTCTGCAAGATTCTTGCTCTCTCTCTCTCTCTCTCTGATCATGCTACTCATTCTCCAGGATCACAAGTGAGGCACTGTGGCTGCCTGAGAGGGGTCTTACTGTGCTCGAGTCCTGGACACTTGCCAATACCTGACTCTCAAGTGTTTGGGGGTATACTCTGGTCTTGGGCAGGGCTGACCCCAAGTGGAATTGAGAAGATGTCTATGTTTGCCCTCTGTGCACCATCCCTGAATGGCTCTCCTCTTTATTCAGGCTTTTCTCCTCACCCCTATACCTTGGGAGTCCTGTGGTTTCCCATCTACCATTTCATTTAAAAACTTAGGAAAGGGAACTCAGGAGTATTTGTGTGTGAACTCCATGGCCAGAATCAACATTTGTGGCGCCCCTAATCTGTAGCACTGTGGCTATCCTGCCATAGGTGGTGGGTGAGCACCCTGGCACTGGAGCCCGACTGTGTGGATTCATTTCCTGGTACTGTCACCTACTCCCTGTGTGCTTTTGGACAAGCTATTAAACCTCCCTAAGCCTAATTTCCTCATTTATAAAATGGGGCTCATACTTACCTCCTAGGATTGTGAGGATTAAATAAGAAAATGAATGTCAAGCTCCTGGCACATAACACACAATAAATGCTAGCTTTCTATTATTATCAACATAAATTATTATTATTATTACCCCTGTCATGCTGATCTTGGGTATTCTTGAAGACTCAGTGCTGTAAGGCAAACACCCCAAGCTAAACTAGCACCCCCTGGTCCTCTAATTCTCCCAACCCTTTCTTTCTCTGAAGGAGAACTGCTCACCAGATGGAGCAAATTTACTACTGTGGTTCATCTGACTGCTGGGTTTGGACCACAAGGAGAAAAGGCTTCTCTGTAGTCTGGACACAATCACAGTCTCAGTTAAGCCAGGCAGAAAGGCAAAGACTAGAGGAGGTGAAGAATTGAAGTTCATTCTATCTTAAACATGTGGGGCTCTGGTTCCCTCCTTGTTTGGCCCCAGGTTACCCAAAGACTTTGTAGTGGAGGCAAATCTGATTATCCAGTCTCCTTCTGCCTTCTTGTTGTGAAGAGGAAAGGGCTAGTGGAGGAGGACATGGGGGCCTGAGATAAGGTCTCTGTGGACTCTCCTCCTAGGCTGTCCTCATCAGGCCACTGATGCCGATGGCTGTTCTGGTCTCTGCTTCTTGGCAGGCAGATATTGCATCTTATTCCCCAAGACGGAGGTTGCAGTAGAAATGGCTCCTTAGTGGGGGTAAGGTCAGCTCTGAGTTTGCTTCTGAGTTTGCTTCCCACATCTGGGAGGATTTGGTGTGGCATAGATGAGTGGAGCCATATCCAGCTCTCCAGTATGTCTTGATCACTCAGATTTGTTTACAAGCAAGACACTACATGGGACTGCCAAGTGACAGGGATGGGCTATAGAAGAAAAAGGAGATGGTTCCTATAAAGTTCAAAGAAAGGTCACTGGCCGCTGCCCAGGCTTTCTGGCATCTGCGGGGTTCCCCTTGGCAGCATGACAGCATGAGCTTCTTCTGGAGCTCAGAAGAAGAGGTGGTGCTGGCTCAGAGAGGGTCTCCCTGCCTCTACAGGACAGGGATAGATTCAGGCTGGCTGTGCCTTACCTGGCGAGGTTTGCCCCTGTCTTTCCACGTCTCTGCTCCGACTTCCTGGGTGTATGTGCAACAGAGACAATGAAGAGCTTCCTGCATGGGTCTGGCCTTCCTAGTCCAGAGCTCTCAGTGTAGGAGCATCTAACCTTCTGGAATGGCAGCTTTGAGTTATGGGGATCCCTGACTTGAAGGGAACCATAAAAGGTAATTTAATTCATGCCCCTGCCATGGGTAGCCTGAAATCTAAATCTTTTGTCACTTGTAATCTAATCTGATGGATAGAACAGAGGAGAGACGGAAGCCAAACCTGTGCCATGACTAGTGCCTTGGGAAACCAACACAGGACCCTCTCCTTTGGTTACCCAAACTCCAACACTCTTAAACAATGCCATTCACTCCTATGTCTCCCTCTTCAGCCTAGGGAAGTTTAGATGATAGAGCATCTTCTACCCCACCCCAAAGCCAGACTCCCCAAACCTGAACACGAAAATGTCCTCCTTCTCAGTTACTCTGGTTCCCAGGCTCCAACCCAAGCTGCTCAGGAAAGCACTCCCATTCCTGGGCAGATCTTGGTGCTGGTCTCAGGTGGGCAAGGCAGCAGCAGAGTGGAGTGCAAGCTCTCAGTCCATGGTTCTGCGCCTCATCAGCATTTCTCTTCTGGGTGATGTCTTTCTTTTTGTGAGCAGCCTTGTGCTTTGCTGAAACAGGAAACAGAAAAAGCCACAGCGGTTGCAAACCCCAGTTCCTCTCTCTTGCTCTCTGGCACCATCTGAGTGGGCCCCTGAACCCTGAGGCCTCCTGGGCTGAGCTCGGGAGCTCCTCCCATCATCGGGCACCCCAGCCACCCTTTCTCTTGCTATTGGGTTAGTCTGAGCTCTGGGGCAGTTACAAGACAAGCCCGCATTCCAGGCATTGACCAGGATGGGCCTCTGGGTCAGATTTAAACCTTGCAGTTTCTATGAAGATAAAAAGTCATTTGGATGGCGGGACCTAGAAGAGATATTCCCAGTGTAGGCTTTCATGTGTATCAGGAAATGCTCTGTGTAAGAATTTTCCCTTTCCTTTAATAATCATTCCACAACCTGTTGTTGTAACACATTTCCACTCTTCTGAAGTACTTGCAGTATTTCAGAATTCTGAAATGAGGTCAGCTCTGAGTTTGCTCCTTTCTGAAGCAGTGAGGACGGGGTGAATAGTGGTGAGTGGCTAGGAAATGAAGGCAGGGATAGCAGGCAGAATCATGTAAAATTTTTTCTTGGTCAGTTGGACTGGGAAATTTGGGGGAAAACTGAAAGGAACTGATCTGCATGAATTAAAAAGAAGCCAATACAAATTATATACTCAGGAAAATCCCAAGATGTTCAGCATAAAGTAGTGGAGAGGAAACTGGATTGGGACAACTTAACTGAGTATTAACTATTCACCTTGTCTAAATGATCCACTCATTATGGCAGCTGGATGATTTGTGTGGCTCCTATGAACTCTAAGGTTGGACGTGTGTGAGGTCTGTTCCAAGATGCTTAAATAGCTGTGGTAAGATAAAATTTATTAACATGTTAGGGGTTTGTCACAATTTTCTCCTTTGCCCGCTTTGTATCCCATTCTTTGAAGAGAAAAAGGACACGAAATAAGCAGGGGAAGAGCGGAGAATGGATTCTCAAGAGAAAAGCACTAGAACTGAAGACAAATGGTGTTCCATCAGGACGGGGGGCAGTGGTCCAAGGCGCTGTGTCTGGAGCACAACACATGGGTATGAGTAGAGGACAGAGGAGTTGGAGAGCCCAAAATGCCAGAATAAAGGGAAGGATTTTATTGGCAGAGAAAAGTAAGAGGGTTCTGAGTTTAAGGCACTAGAGCATAGGAGGGGACAGAAGATTGTAATAGGAATTCCTGCTGATCAACTACATGAATTCCATGAAAAATCAGAATGAAATGTGTACTAAGATCAAAAGGCCCTTTTAAGACTGTGCAACTCAAAATGGATTACTGAACCCATTCAAGTGGGTTTGGAGAGGTTAATAATGTGCTCAAGGTCATACAGCAAGTGTTGGAGCCAGGTTTGGTTGATGACAGAGCCTGATCTCTTTTTCTTTTTTTAATTTTTTAATTTTTTTTATTTTGAAATAAATTCAAAGTTATAGGAACAGTTGCAAAAACAATACTAACCCCATACACAGAATTCCATCATACCCTGACACCCCTTCCCCGATAGCTCAATCTATCAACTTTAACATGCTGTCACATCACTATTTCTTTCCCTCCCTATCTATCATCGATCTATTGCTCTGTCTTATGAACATATGAGAGTTAGCTGCACACATCCTTGAACATACACTATAATTCATGTATACACTTCCCATGAACAAGAACATTCTTTTATGCAATCCCATTAAGCGCAGCTAAGAAGTACAAGAGATTCAACAATGATATAAAGCTTTCATTCTATATTTCCTTTTCCTTATGTCTCAGCTGTGTCCCTTTGAGCCACCTGTCCTCCATCCTTGAATGCCATCCAAGTTCATCCTTGGCATTCAATTGTCATCTATTTAGACTGTCTTTTTTTTTTTTTCCAATTGTGGAAACATATATACAGCCTAAATCTTCCCATTCCACCCCCTCCCTAGCCTTCCATTAGTGGGATTAATCACATTTAGAATGTTGTAATGCTCTTTCCCACCATCCATTACTAGAAATTTCCCTTCACCTCAAACAGCAACCCTACACTCATTTCTTTATATATATATATATATATATATATATATATATATATATATATATATATACACTTAACTTTTTATTTTGAGATAATTGCAGATTCACATGCAGTTGTAAGAAATAATATAGCAGTATCCCATATATTCTTCACCCAGTTTCCCCCAAAGGAACATCTTGAATATCTATAGTACCATATTGCCAGAGAATTGACATTGTTATAATCCACCTTATTCAGATTTCACTAGTTTTATATGTAGTCATTTGTGCCTATGTTTGTGTATTTAATTCTGTGAAATTTTATCATGCTACACTCATTTCTTAACGTCCCATTGCCCCTTCCCCCATTTCTGTTAACCCATACTCTACTTTTCATCTCTATGGTTATATTCTCTGATAATTTCTTTGTGTTTACTGTGGGGCTTAAACTTAACCTCTTAAATCCGTAACAATCTTTTTTTTCTTTGATACCACCTTCACTTCAATAGGACACATAAACTATGTTCCTATACTCCTGCATTCCCCCACCTTTATATAGTTGTCTAAAATTACATATTTTACATTGAGTTCAAAACCACTGATTTGTCGTTAGAGTTTGTGTATTTTATATCACGTAGGAAGTAAATAGTGGAGTTACAGTTCAAAAATTATTGACTTCTATTTGTATTCCATTGTGGTTGGAGAATGTGCTTTGAGTATATTCAGTTTTTTTTTTTTTTTTAATTTCTTGAGGCTTGTTTTATGTCCCAGCTTATGATCCCTTCTGGAGAAAGAGCCATGATCACTAGAGAAAAATGAGTGTCCTGGTGATGTGGGATATAAGGTACTATATATGTCTGTTAAAATTCTCTGTATCTCTTTCTCCTTTCTTTGTTTCTCTGTTGGTAGGGCTCCCTTTAGAATCTGAAGTAGGGCAGGTCTTTTATTGGCAAAGTCTGTCAGCATTTATTTGTCTGTGAAAAATTTAAGCTCTCCCTTGAATTTGAAGGAGAGTTTTACTGGATAATGTATTCTTGGTTGGAAATTTTTCTCTCTCAGAATTTTAAATATGTCATGCCACTGCCATCTCGCCTCCATGGTGGCTGCTGAGTAGTCACAACTTAGTCTTATGTTGTTTCCTTCATATGTGGTGAATTGCTTTTCTCTTGCTGCTTTCAGAACTTGCTCCTTCTCTTCAGTATTTGAGAGTCTGATCAGAATGTATTTCGGAGTGGGTTCATTTGTATTTATTCTATTTGGAGTTTGCTGGGCATTTATGCTTTGTATATTTATATTGTGTAGAAGGTTGGGGAAGTTTTCCCCAACAATTTCTTTGAATACTCTTTCTAGACTTTTACCCTTCTCTTCCCCTTCTGGGACACCAATGAGTCTTAAGTTTGGACGTTTTATTTAATCTATTGTATCCCTGAGATCCATTTCTATTTTTTTTATTTTTTTCTCCATTCTTTCTTTTGTTTTTTCATTTTCTGTTCTGTGGGCTTCTAGGACACTGAGACGTTGTTCAGCTTCCTCTAGTCTTGTATTGTGAATATCCAGAGTCTTTTTAATTTGGCCTACAGTTTCTTTTATTTCCATAAGATCTTCTATTTTTTTATTTATTCTTGCAATGTCTTCTTTATGCTCTTCTAGGGTCTTCTTTTTTTTTTTTTTTTAAATCTTCATTTTATTGAGATATATTCACATACCGTGCAGTCATACAAAACAAATCGTACATTTGATTGTTCACAGTACCATTACATAGTTGTACATTCATCGCCTAAATCAATCCCTGACACCTTCATTAGCAGACACACAAAAATAACAAGAATAATAATTAAAGTGAAAAAGAGCAATTGAAGTAAAAAAGAACACTGGGTACCTTTGTCTGTTTGTTTGTTTGTTTCCTTCCCCTATTTTTCTACTCATCCATCCATAAACTAGACAAAGTGGAGTGTGATCCTTATGGCTTTCCCAATCCCATTGTCACCCCTCATAAGCTACATTTTTATACAATTGTCTTCAAGATTCATGGGTTCTGGGTTGTAGTTTGATAGTTTCAGGTATTCACCACCAGCTACCCCAATTCTTTAGAACCTAAAAAGGGTTGTCTGTATTGTGCATAAGAGTGCCCACCAGAGTGACCTCTTGGCTCTTTTGGAATCTCTCTGCCACTGAAGCTTATTTCCTTTCCTTTCACATCCCCCTTTTGGTCAAGAGGATGTTCTCCATTCCACGATGCCAGGTCTAGATTCCTCCCCAGGAGTCATATTCCATGTTGCCAGGGAGATTCACTCCCCCGGGTATCTGATCCCACATAGGGGGGAGGGCAGTGATTTCACCTTTCAAGTTGGCTTAGTTAGAGAGAGAGGGCCACATCTGAGCAACAAAGAGGCATTCGGGAGGAGGCTCTTAGGCCCACTTATACAGAGGCCTAGCCTCTCCTTTACAGCAACCGTCTTCCCAAGGGTAAAACCTGTGGTAGAGGGCTCAACCCATCAAACCACCAGTCCCCTATGTCTGTGGTCATGTTAGCAACCATCGAGGTGGGTTAGGCCAATACCCCTGCATTCTCCACCAGCTCCTCAAGGGGGCTCTATATATTTTTTTCCTTGTTTTTTTTTTTTTTTTTAACTTTTTTCTTTTTTAAATCAACTGTATGAAAAAAAAAATTAAAAAAAAACATACAATAAAAGAACATTTCAAAGAGACCATAACAAGGGAGTAAGAAAAAGACAACTAACCTAAGATAACTGCTTTACTTCCAACCTGTTCCTACTTTACGCCAAGAAAGTTACCTAATATAGCAACATTTCTGTGAACTTGTTCCTACTATATGCATCAGAAGTTAACAGACCATAGTCATTCCTGGGCAACCCCAGAACGTTAAATAGCTTATCTGTTCTTATTGGATTATTGTTCCCCCTTCCTTAATTGCTCTCTATTGCTAGTTCTCCTACATTCTACATTATAAACCATTTGTTTTACATTTTTCAAAGTTCACATTAGTGGTAGCATATAATATTTCTCTTTTTGTGCCTGGCTTATTTCGCTCAGCATTATGTCTTCAAGGTTCATCCATGTTGTCATATGTTTCACCAGATCATTCCTTCTTACTGCCGTGTAGTATTCCATCGTGTGTATATACCACATTTTATTTATCCACTCATCTGTTGAAGGACATTTGGGTTGTTTCCATCTCTTGGCAATTGTGAATAATGCTGCTATGAACATTGGCATGCAGATATCTGTTCATGTCACTGCTTTCCAATCTTCCGGGTATATACTGAGAAGTGCAATCGCTGGATCGAATGGTAACTCTATATCTAGTTTTCTAAGGAACTGCCAGACTAACTTCCAGGGTGGCTGAACCATTATACAGTCCCACCAACAATGAATAAGAGGCTGAACCATTATACAGTCCCACCAACAATGAATAAGACTTCCAATTTCTCCACATCCCCTCCAGCATTTGTAGTTTCCTGTTTGTTTAATGGCAGCCACTCTAATCGGTGTTAGATGGTATCTCATTGTGGTCTTAATTTGCATCTTTCACATAGCTAGTGAAGCTGAACATTTTTTCATGTGTTTCTTGGCCATTTGTATTTCCTCTTCAGAGAACTGTCTTTTCATATCTTTTGCCCATTTTATAATTGGGCTGTCTGTACTATTGTCATTGAGTTGTAGGATTTCTTTGTATATGCAAGATATCAGTCTTTTGTCAGATACATGGTTTCCAAAAATTTTTTCCCATTGAGTTGGCTGCCTCTTCACCTTTTTGAGAAAGTCCTTTGAGGTGCAGAAACTTCTAAGCTTGAGGAGTTCCCATTTATCTATTTTCTCTTTTGTTGCTTGTGCTTTGGGTGTAAAGTCTAGGAAGTGGCCGCCTAATACAAGGTCTAGAAGATGTTTTCCTACATTATCTTTTAGGAGTTTTGTGGTACTTTCTTTTATATTGAGATCTTTCATCCATTTTGAGTTAATTTTTGTGTAGGGTGTGAGGTAGGGGTCCTCTTTCATTCTTTTGGATATGGATATCTAACTCTCCCAACCCCATTTGTTGAAAAGACCATTATGACTCAGTTCAGTGACTTTGGGGGCCTTATCAAAGATCAGTCGGCCATAGATTTGAGGGTCTATCTCTGAATTCTCAATTCGATTCCATTGATCTATATGTCTGTCTTTGTGCCAGTACCATGCTGTTTTGACAACTGTGGCTTTATAATAAGCTTCAAAGTCAGGGAGTGTAAGTCCTCCCACTTCATTTTTCTTTTTTAGAGTGTCTTTAGCAATTCGAGGCATCTTCCCTTTCCAAATAAATTTGATAACTAGCTTTTCCAAGTCTGCAAAGTAGGTTGTTGGAATTTTGATTGGGATTGCATTGAATCTGTAGATGAGTTTGGGTAGAATTGACATCTTAATGACATTTAGTCTTCCTATCCATGAACATGGAATAGTTTTTCATCTTTTAAGGTCCCCTTCTATTTCTTTTAGTAGAGTTATGTAGTTTTCTTTGTATAGGTCTTTTACATCTTTGGTTAAGTTTATTCCTAGGTACTTGATTTTTTTAGTTGCTATTGAAAATGGTATCTTTTTCTTGAGTGTCCCTTCAGTTTGTTCATTTCTAGCATATAGAAACATTACTGACTTATGTGCATTAATCTTATATCCTGCTACTTTGCTAAATTTGTTTATTAGCTCTAGTAGCTGTATCGTCGATTTCTCAGGGTTTTCCAGATATAAGATCATATCATCTGCAAACAATGACAATTTTACTTCTTCTTTTCCAATTTGGATGCCTTTTATTTCTTTGTCTTGCCAGATTGCCCTGGCTAGCACTTCAAGCACAATGTTTAATAACAGTGGTGACAGCGGGCATCCTTTTCTTGTTCCTGATCTTAGAGGGAAGGCTTTCAGTCTCTCACCACTAAGTACTATGCTGGCTGTGGGTTTTTCATATATGCTCTTTATCATGTTGAGGAAGTTTCCTTCAATTCCTACCTTTTGAAGTGTTTTTATCAAAAACGGATGTTGGATTTTGTCAAATGCTTTTTCAGCATCTATTGAGATGATCATTTGATTTTTCCTTTTTGAATTTTTAATGTGTTGTAATACATTGATTGATTTTCTTATGTTGAACCATCCTTGCATGCCTGGAATGAACCCCACTTGGTCATGGTGTATGATTTTTTTAATGTGTCTTTGGATTCGATTTGCAAGTATTTTGTTGAGGATTTTTGCATCTATATTCATTAGGGAGATTGGCTGATAGTTTTCCTTTTTTGTAGCATCTTTGCCTGGTTTTGGTATTAGATTGATGCTAGCTTCATAAAATGAGTTAGGTAGTGTTCCATTTTCTTCAATGTTTTGAAAGAGTTTGAGTAAGATTGGTGTCAGTTTTTTCTGGAAAGTTTGGTAGAATTCCCCTGTGAAGCCATCTGGCCCTGGGCATTTATTTGTGGGAAGCTTTTTGATGACTGATTGGATCTCTTTGCTTGTGATGGGTTGGTTGAGTTCTTCTATTTCTTCTCTGGTCAGTCTAGGTTGTTCATATGTTTCCAGGAAATTGTCCATTTCTTCTACATTATCCAGTTTGTTGCCATACAGTTGTTCATAGTATCCTCTTATAATTTTTTTAAATTTCTTTGGGATCTGCAGTTATGTCACCTTTTTCATTCATTATTTTGTTTATATGGGTCTTCTCTCTTTTTGATTTTGTCAGTCTAGCTAGGGGCTTGTCAATCTTGTTGATCTTCTCAAAGAACCAACTTTTGGTGATATTTATCCTCTCTATTGTTTTTTTGTTCTCTATGTCATTTATTTCTGCTTTAATCCTTGTTATTTCTTTTCTTGTACTTGGTTTAGGATTGGTTTGCTGTTCATTTTCTAGCTTCTTCAGTTGATCCATTAGTTGTTTGATTCTGTCTCTTTCTTCCTTTTTAATATATGCGTCTAGTGCTATAAATTTCCCCCTCAGCACTGCTTTTGCTGCATTCCATAGGTTTTGGTATGTTGTGTTCTCATTTTCATTTGTCTCTATATATTTAGCAATTTCTCTTGCTATTTCTTCTTTAACCCACTGATTGTTTAGAAGTGTGTTGTTTAACCTCCAGGTATTTGTGAATTTTCTAAGTCTCTGATGGTTATTGACTTCTAATTGTATTCCATTGTGGTCAGAGAACGTGCTTTGAATAATTTCAATCTTTTTAAATTTATTGAGGCTTGTTTTATGTCCCAGCATATGATCTATTCTGGAGAAAGTTCCGTGAGCAGTAGAGAAGTATGTGTATCCTGGTGATTTGGGATGTAATGTTCTGTGTATGTCTGTTAAATCTAATTTATTTATCAGATTGTTTAGGTTTTCAATTTCCTTATTGGTCTTCTGTCTGGTTGATCTATCTATAGGAGAGAGTGATGTGTTGAAGTCTCCCACAATTATTGTGGAAACATCAATTGCTTCCTTTAGTTTTGCCAGTGTTTCTCTCATGTATTTTGTGGCACCTTGATTGGGTGCATAGACATTTAGGATTGTTATTTCTTCTTGTTGAATTGCCCCTTTTATTAGTACGTAGTGGCCTTCTTTGTCTCTCAAAACATCCCTGCATTTAAAGTCTATTTTATCTGAGATTAGTATTGCTACACCTGCTTTCTTTTGGCTGTAGCTTGCATGAAATATTTTTTTCCATCCTTTCATTTTCAATTTCTTTGTGCCCCTGTGTCTAAGATGAATCTCTTGTATGCAACATATTGATGGTTCATTTTTTTTGATCCATTCTGCGAATCTATATCTTTTAATTGGGTTGTTTAATCCATTTACATTCCATTTTATAACTGTGAAGGCATTTCTTGAATCAGCCATCTTATCCTTTGGTTTATGTTTGTCATGTGTATTTTTCCCCTCTCTCTATTAATATCCTTTATTGTACCCATACTGAATCTCTTTAGTACTGAACCTTTCTCCAAGTCTCTCTGTCCTTTCTTTGTTTCTCTGTCTGTAGGGCTCCCTTTAGATTCTCCAGTAGGGCAGGTCTCTTGTTAGCAAATTCTCTCAGCATTTGTTTGTCTGTGAAAAATTTAAGCTCTCCCTCAAATTTGAAGGAGAGCTTTGCTGGATAAAGTATTCTTGGTTGGAAATTTTTCTCACTCAGAATTTTAAATATATCATGCCACTGCCTTCTCGCCTCCATGGTGGCTGCTGAGTAGTCACTACTTAGTCTTATGCTGTTTCCTTTGTATGTGGTGAATTGCTTTTCTCTTGCTGCTTTCAGAACTTGCTCCTTCTCTTCCGTGTTTGACAGTGTGATCAGAATATGTCTCGGAGTGGGTTTATTTGGATTTATTCTATTTGGAGTTCGCTGAGCATTTATGATTTGTGTATTTATGTTGTTTAGAATATTTGGGAAGTTTTCCCCAACAATTTCTTTGAATACTCTTCCTAGACCTTTACCCTTTTCTTCCCCTTCTGGAACACCAATGAGTCTTATATTAGGACGTTTTATATTATCTATCATATCCCTGAGGTCCGTTTCGATTTTTTCAATTTTTTTCTTCATTCTTTCTTTTATGCTTTCATTTTCCATTCTGTCATCTTCCAGGTCACTGATTTGTTATTCAACTTCCTCTAGTCTTGTACTATGAGTGTCCAGAATCTTTTTAATTTGGTCAACAGTTTCTTTAATTTCCATAAGATCATCTATTTTTTTATTTAGTCTTGCAATGTCTTCTTTATGCTCTTCTAGGGTCTTCTTGATATCCTTTGTATCCCATACTATGGTCTCATTGTTCATCTTTAGTTCTTTGAGTAGCTGCTCTAGGTGCTGTGTCTCTTCTGATCTTTTGATTTGGGTGGTTGGGCTTGGGTTATCCATATCGTCTGGTTTTTTCATATGCTTTATAATTTTCTGTTGTTTTTGGTCTCTTGGCATTTGCTGAACTTGATAGGGTTCTTTTAGGATTTGTAGACCAATTGAAGTCCTTATCTCTAATTTATCAGATCTACAGCTTCGTGGAGTACACTTTCTCTAACTAACCAGCAGGTGGCGTCCACGAGCCACCTGTTCTGCACAAGCCAGTTCTCCCCTGCTTAGCCTTTCTGGTGAGTGGGGGAGTGAGTCTTGTGGGGTCCAATTTGTGTACCAATCTTGCACGTGTAGTTGGTGTTACCCACCCTGTATATGGGGCGTGTTTCTGGGCAGTCAGGGAGGGGGGTGGCTCTAACAATCAAATCTCCCTGGTGATCCTGGAGTTTTAAAGCTGCTGCAATAGTCTAATCCTTCAGTTCAGTCCTGCCACAGTTTGTCTCTGCCACTGACCCACAAGTCCTTGGTATTGGCGTATGGCTCCTGAGACTTGCAAGTGGGTCCCTCTTCCAGGCCGTCCACCCCCTGGTCCTCTGTTGAGGGATGACTGTGGTATGTCACAGGTGAGTGCCATCCCCCTAGGGCAGTTCTGGGCTGCTGGGCTGTGTAGGGAGGCTCCCAGTCTGCTGAAATGATGGCTGAATGGGGCTTTGTTAATTCACACTGCTCCACCTTCCCAACTCTGGGACAACCAGCTGAGGTTGCAGGGAAGGCTAATGTCCATGCCCAGTTTTGTGATGTGTACCTGTTATTTGAAGCACTTCTGTTACACTGGGTTGTCTGGGGCAGCTCTGGGCTATGGGGCTGGTGATGGGCAGGAGTGTTTCCTGTCCACCAGGATGATGGCTGTGAGCAGACACCCTCCTTTTCTTGGGAAGTTGTGTTGTTTAGTGAATTTTCTCAGCCACTGGATTATTGCCTTTTGTCTCAGAGCTCTCTTAGTTCTGCTCTTGTCTTGACCTGCCCAAATTGCAAGTCTTTGAAGCTTTTTGCATTGGGCTTCTTAGAGTAATTGTTTTAGAAAAAGAAAAAAGGATTAAAATAAATAAATAAATAAATGCCCCTCCTCACAGATCTAATGGGTTATTGAAATGCTAAGAGACAAAGCAATTAGGGCCATTAAGGAAAGGTCCACAGGGCAGAGAGATCAGCTTTTCTTTGGGATTTGCATATGATCCTCAGGGCCTGAGCTCTGCCCTTCCCATTTCTATGTTCACCAGAACTCCGAAAATCCTCCGCTTTTATTTTCGAGTTTTTCGTGCTGTTTTTTTTTTCTTTTTTGTTTTTTTTATTAAATTCAGTTTTATTGAAATACATTCACACACCATACAATCATCCGTGATATACAATCCACTGTCCACAGTATGATAACATAGTTATGCGTTCATCACCACAGTCTATCTCTGAACATTTTCCTTACATCAGAAAGAACCAGAACAAGAATAAAAAATAAAAGTGAAAAAAAACACCCAAATCATCCCCCCATCCCACCCCATTTGTCCTTTAGTTTTTATCCCCATTCCTCCACTCATCCATACACTAGATAAAGGGGGTGTGATCCACAAGGTCTTCACAATCACACTGTCACCCCTTGTAATCTACATTATTATATAATCGTCTTCAGGAGTCCAGACTGCTGGGTTGGAGTTTGGTAGTTTCAGGTATTTACTTCTAGCTATTCCCAATACATTAAAGCCTAAGAGGTGTTATCTATATAGTGCATAAGAATGTCCACCAGAGTGACCTCTCGACTCCATTTGGAATCTCTCAGCCACTGAGACTATTTCGTCTCATTTTGCATCCCCCTTTTGGTCAAGAAGATACTCTCAGTCCCACGATGCCGGGTCCACACTCATCCCCGGGAGTCATACTCTGCGTTGCCAGGGAGATCCACAACCCTGGGAGTCGGGTCCCACGTAGGGGGGAGGGCAGCGAGTCCACCTGTTGAGATGGCTCAGTTACAGAGAGAGAGGGCCACATCTGAGCAACAAAGAGGCACTCAGGGGGAGACTCTCAGGCACCATTACATACAACTTTAGACTTTCCTTTGTGGTAATGAGCTTCATAAGGGCAAGTCCCATGCTTGAGGGCTCATTTTGTGCTGTATTTTTCCTATGCCTGTCTCCTCTCTGCTGGGCTGGCTGCTCTCAGATTCTCTGGTGTCTGGTCTCAGTCTATCTATGGTTGGAGTTTGGATCAGTAGAATGAGTTTCCGATAAGAGCCGCCACTGCAGCTCTCCCTTCTCCTTCCCGGAGCTGACAGCCCCTCCTCCCACGGGACTGAGCCTGGCAGGGAGGGGTCCGGGTCCCTTGGCCACAAAAACTTACAGATTTCGCTGATCTCAGCAGTTCGACGTGTTCATGAGTGTTGTATGAAGTATGCCCAAAGTCAGATTGCTCTGTGGTGTCCAGTCCATGCAGTTCCTGGCTTTCTACCTACTTTCCTGGAGGAGTAACTAAAACATACAGCTCACCAGTCTGCCATCTTGCCCCGCCTCCTCCTAGGGTCTTCTTTATGTTGCTTATATCCTGGGCCATGGTCTTCTTGATGTCCTTTAAATGTTTTGCCATATTTTCATTCCTCGATTGTAGTTCTTTGATTAATTGTGCCAGGTAATGTGTCTCTTCTGATATCTTGATTTGTGTGTTTGGAGTTGGATTTTCCATATTGTCTGGCTTTATCATATGCATCAAGATTTTCTGTTGTTTTTGGCCTCTTGGCATTTGCTTTGCTTGATAGGGTTCTTTCGAGTTGTTAAAAAAAAATACCAATCTAATTTTTCAGAAACACAGTTTGGTGGCATACACTTTCTCTAACTAACCACCAGATGGCGTCTGTGAGTCACCTATACCCCTCAAGTCAGTTCTCCACCTTGTCCCCATGGTGTGTGGGGAAATGATTCCTGTGGGGTTCAGTTGGAGAACTCAGTTTGGGTGTGTTGCTGGAGCCGTCTGCCCTGAATGTGGGGCGTGTGTACGGGTGGCCAGGGAGGAAGGGCAGCTTTAATATTCAAATCCCCCAGGTTCCTGGAGATTCAAGGCCCCCACAAGAATCTAAGCCTTCATTTCAGTTCAGCCCCAGACCCTCTCTCTCGCTGCCCCACAAACCACCGGACTTGGCGTAGTGTCCCTGGTTCTCTGAGTGGGTCCCCTTGCCCAGCCACGATCCTCCAGGACCTCTGTCAAGGGAATGCTGGGCTACGTCACCAGTGCCCGCCATCCCTCAAGGGAAGCAACGGGCCACCGGGCCGTGCAGGGGCGCTTTCAGCCTGATGCAAAGATGGCCGAACGGGGCGTCTCAACACCCCCCTCCTCGCACAGTTCCTCCTTCCCAGCTCTGGGACAACTGGCGGGGCTCTGGGCTGTGGGCACGACTCCGGGCAGGAGTTTCTCCAGCCCTCCCGGGAGCCAGCTGCTAGCCACGGGGTTTCTTTCTGCTTCTGGCTCTCCCCTCTGTTCCCCTGGTCCCGAGGGTATCTGCAGTGGGCTATCCTCCAGGCCAGACACCGAGAGGCCGGCCCAGCCCCTCTTGCTGTGTTTTACTGCATGGTTCCCACTATCGCAACTGCAGCCGCTTCTGGGTTTTTCCCTTTTTTTTTTTTTTTTAAAGAGCCAGTCAGTCTCCAAACGCCAAACCCTGGCTTCCCCAGACCGCCGCGCGGCTGCGGGTCTTCCAGCCAGCTTACTCACTCTTTTCAGAATGCAGACTCCCGGTTTCACCAAGTATACAGCCCCTGTGGCACTAGCAGACCCCGTCCAGCTGGCGCATCGCTGTAACCGGTATTCTGGGTCACTTTCTGGTTTTTATCTAGTGTTTTTCATGGAGGTGTTTTTCTGCCCTGTCTCACCTTGCCACCATCTTAGTTTCTCCTTGAAGGGGCCTGATCTCTTAATAATGCAATTAATAAGGCTGTCATCCCTATCTCTGTCTATATATTGGGGTAGGTGGGGAGACACACAGGAAGAGAGACAGAGGCAGAGAGAGAAAGAAAGAGTAAGAGAGAGGGAGAAAGACAGAGAGGGAGAGAAACCTGGAACTAGAGAATATACCTTATTTGAAATGCCTGTGAAGCATTAAAAAATTAACCATATTGATCAAAAGGCATACCTCAATACATTAAAAAAAAGTTGAACTATTACAGCTGGATTCTCTGACCACAATACAATAAAATTAGAAAAAAAAAGTTGAAGAAAAAGAATTCTCCCTATTTATTCTTGAAACACAGAGGGACTCAAACCTGCACTTTTAGAATGTCTTGAAAACAATGTTAATGAGAACATTAAAATACAAAATCTATGAGGTATGGCTAAGGCATGACCCAAGGAAAAATGCATAGCCTTAAACGTTTTCATTACTTACATGGGAAAGATTAAAATAAATTATTCATTTATTTTCAAACAAATTTCTAAAAATGTCAGAAAGTAAAACCAAGGAAAGGAGATGAGAATTAAAAAAAAATTAAAGGAGAAAACAATATTATAAGTTAGAACCCAGAATAGAAGTGAAAAATAGATTCAAGAGCTGGTTCTTTTATGTGGGAGTGGAGTTGGGGGTGGGTGGGTGTTAAAAATACCAATAGAAATAAAAATCAATAAAATAAATTTACTAGCATAGTCATTTTTTTAAAAAAAGAGAAAGCAACATCTGCAAAAATTTAGGAATGTAGCCACATTACAGTGGAAATTAAAATAATTTCAGAGAGTCATTTGTATAACTATGCTAATGATTTTGAAAATTGAGATGAAATGGATTTAAGAAAATTCCAATTTACAAAATTAGACTCAAGCAGAGATATATAATATAATGTAATCATCAAGCCTGCCTCCACCTGCGGGTCCCCTTCCTCTAGTATAGGTTGGTAAAGAAGAGGTTTTAGGTCACCTGACAGTTACCCACCAGTACTCTGTGCTTCTCCTTACCATTTCCATTGGGGACTGTGGCTCCCTTTCTTGATGGCCATATCCTGGAACCTCTGGACATAGTCTCTTTGAGAGATGCTGGGCCCCGTATGGGCTCTCATGAAGGCATGAATGCAGGGTAAACAAGACTTTGCTTCATGGCCCTGTCCCATCATGCAAGCATGTATGGGATTATAAGATTTTATCGTAGGGTTGGGATAACAAAGGAAATCACAATTATGAAGGGAAAAATCTTAAACCATTTGGTAGATTAAATTATGTACCTGAATTTAGACACATTCTTAATCTTAATCTGCATTCCTGTGGGCATGAACCCATTTTAAACAGGACCTCTTGAAGATGTTACTTTTAGTCAAGGGGTGGTCCAACTGAATAAGGGTGGGTCTTAATCCAAATTACTGAAGGCCTTATAAAGAGAAGAAACACAAATCCAGGAGTCAAAGGCGGCCAAAAGGGGAAGCTGGAAGTTATCAGAAACCGTAAGAGCTGAGGAAAGAGTTGCTGTCATGTGATGGGAGGCAGCAATACAAGCTACGAACCCCACGGATTGCTGGCAGCTACACCAGAACATTTCAGACTCCAGGAGAGAGCAAGCCTTGCTGATATATTGATTTTGGACTTCTTCAAGCTTCAAAACCATGAGCCAATAAATTCCTTTTGTTTAAGCCAACCCATTGTGTGGTATTTGTCATAGCAGCCTGACAAACTAAGACAAATGCTATGCTAAATATGACTTTTCCTGAACAGCACTAAGAATCGAAACATTTTAGGGGTGTCCCCTCATGGGTGCTACTAGTTTTAAACAGTGACCTTTTCTCCTCTACTGAATGACTCCCTATTCATCTTTTGGAAAAAGGCAACCATGGTGGATTGAATTCTGTAACCCAATTTAGACATTGTTCTTGGTCTTGATTCACATTCCCATGGGTGTGAACCCATTGTTAATAGGGTCTCTTGAAAATGTTATTTTATTAAGTTATGGCTCAACTGAATGGAATCCTTTATAATCAGAAGAAACTTGGACATAGAAAAAGCCACAGGGAGAAGCCAGAAGCTGGGAGTCAGTGGGAACCCAGAAGAGAAAGGAGAGGACATTGCCATGTGACTGGAAAGCTAAGGAACCCAAGATTGCCAGTCAGGCACAATGCTACTGACCCTGGGAGGAAACAAGCCTTCCAGCCTCAGAAACCACAAGATAATAAATTCCCATTGTTTAAGCCAATGAATGGTGTGGTATTTGTCATAGCATCCTGAAAAACTGAAACAGCAACATTGCCCCATAAGAGTTGTTCTTGGTTTAGAATCCTCCTCCCTGCAAACATTTTTTCAGTAACACATTCCAAACCTGAGTTATTCACTCTAAAATAATGCCACAGACATTCTTAACAGTATAGTCCATGGTAGCTTTGGCACCCCATGTTTTGCAGAAGGTGACAGGGGTGTGTGATGAGGGGAGCTTGGAACTCCTAGTCCTGCATAACATAACAGTCCTGCATAACAGTAAGTGAGTGTGTGCATGTGTGAGCAGGCCTCAAGGCCCCTGTCTACCCTGTCTCTGTATTGGTCTCCATTAAAGGGCTCTCTCTTGAACTTCCTGAGCAAACGGGGGAAGAGAGAAGAAACAAAATAAGGTTCCAGTGGCTGAGAGATTTCAAAAGGAGTCGAGAGGTCACTCTGGAGGGTATTCTTATGTGTTATATAGATACCACTTTTTAGTTTTTAGCGGGTTAGAATGGCTAGAGGGAAATACCTGAAGCTGTTGAACTGCACCCAGTGATCTTGACTCTTGAAAATGATTGTATAACTATGTAGCTTGCACAGTGTGACTGTGTGACTGTGAAAACCTTGTGGCTCGCACTCCCTTTATCAAACTTTGTGTGCACAGATGAGTGGAAAAATGGGGACAAAAATTAGTTGAAGAATAGTGTGGGATGGAGGGGATGAAAAGGATGGGAAGATTTAGGTGTTCTTTTTTGCTTTTATTTTTATTTTGAAGTAAGGAGAAGGTTCAAAAATTGATTCTGGTGATGAACGCACAACTGTATGATGGTATTGTGAATAATTGTACACTGTGGATGACTGTAGGGTGTGTGAATATATCTCAATTAAACTGTATTAAAAAAAGTAAATGAACAATGAGGGGAGGAGGGGAAGGGGATGTTTTGGATGTTCTTTTTTATTTTAATTTTTATTTTATTCTTTAGAGTAATGAAAATGTTCAAAGCTTGATTGTGGTGATGTATGCACAACTATATGATGATACTGTAAGCAACTGATTGTACACTTTGAGTGATTGTATGCTACGTGAATATATCTCAATAAAATTGCATTAAAAAACAAAAAGACTCTCTCTTGGGTCTTGCTGGATGGGGGGGTGGTTCTTAAGACCGAAGTCTTTTCCCTTTCGAGCTTTCTCCATCAGGTGACTAACAGACTCTCTAGTCTTCCAAGTGTCTAGCCGGTAACTGTCTAAACAGATGCCCACACGAACATCCCAAGGACAAATATTTTTTCTCAGAGGTTATACATTTTAAACTCATCAGGAAGGAGATGTATACAGTCATTTATCATTTTTTGTAATAGTTATGTTCCATAAAGTTGCCGCCAACACTGAATTAGCTAATCCTGAACCACTGCTCCTAGGGGAAATACAGGATTGGGGTCCTGAGAGCCTCTGGTCACAACATTGTCATCAAACAATCAATACATAACCTTGTTTTATGTGTGTTTCTCTTTAAAGACACCTTATTTCAAATATATTGTTGATTCATTATCATTGAACTCTCGTTGTACCACTCTGCCTCATGCCTGCATAAAGCTGATCTCACACATGTACTTTCTTATGAGGCACATCACAGCCTTGTGCAATAGTCAGCACTTCAGCACTATGCTTGGGGGCCGTTTGAAATAGCAAATCACCAATAAAAAGCACAAAAAGGCAAAAATTTGGCACCACATATATTGTGAAAAGGATAATTGTTTTAAGTCTGAGAGCTGAAACAAGAAGGCAGTATGTGGCCTTCTTTGACCTCAGATGGGAACATGCAGGTTGGGCAATTCAAATTTTGCACTGCTCTGTGCATGTCCTCAGATGACTGTGAAAGTGATGCAAGTATTGATTTGGGGGTTAGAAACAAATTTTAGAGAGTAGGTAAATTTGCAAAAACAGAATCTGTGGATTATGAGGAAATAATATTTTCTTATCTCTGATATTTGCAAGGTTGCCCCTGTACAATGAAGTTATAACTTCACATTTGTGGCAGGACAGAGTTCTCAGTCTTTTTCATCCCTACAGCTCCTTTTTATTATCATTGTTGGTAGTGGAACTTTTAGCATAATGGAACCTCAAGGTTATGTTGTAAGAGGCCATCAATGTTAGCAAGAGATTTGTCTGTTGTATGGATGCTAAGAATCTGAAAGACTTAACCAGAAGGCTCCACTAACTGTGGATCCCAGCACTGAGCATGGAGCAAGCATCTTTTTGTCCTACATTCATGAGAAGGATGGTCTCACAGGCTTTGACCTTGAAGGACTCTGAAAGGCTGCACCCTCAGTCTTGGAGTAGGGGTGGAGGTGAGGGTGTTTGTGTTAGAGAATAGACAGACAGAAAAGGAAAGAGCTGGGGAGTCCAGAAAAGGGAGGGCCTCCCAAGTGCCCATTTCTGTTTGGACCAAAAGGATATCTCACATCTTAATCTTCAAAGCAGTTTTAGTTCCTTTCCTTCATCCCTCATTTCAGATTGTGTTCCCCTGGCCCTGTCAGAATATGAAATAAGGCTTATCCCTGAGTCAAATATCATAATTACTCATCTGCTAAGAATCCAATGCCCCTTTCTAAAGTTTAAAAATTACTGCTTTTTTGTAGCTTATGAGGGGTGACAATGGGATTGGGAAAGCCATAAGGACCACACTCCACTTTGTCTAGTTTATGGATGGATGAGTAGAAAAATAGGGGAAGGAAACAAACAAACAAACAGACAAAGGTACCCAGTGTTCTTTTTTACTTCAATTGCTCTTTTTCACTTTAATTATTATTCTTATTTTTGTGTGTGTGCTAATGAAGGTGTCAGGGATTGATTTAGGTGATGAATGTACAACTGTGTAATGGTACTGTGAACAATCGAATGTACGATTTGTTTTGTATGACTGCGTGGTATGTGAATATATCTCAATAAAATGAAGATTAAAAAAAAATTACTGCTTTTAAGGACTCAATTAATGCACCCTGTCTCCCCAGTGTGTGTGTATGAGTGTGTGAATTTTCCAACAAGTAGTTCTTTGAGAGCTTCTAGATGATGTGTAGTAACACCACATTATTAATAAGCAATATACTTATGTAAATTAGAGTAACAAAAAGTTTTCATTTAATGAAAACATTAAAAATAAGAAGCTTCTATCCATTAAAATATGTTCCACTTAGTTTATTTCATTTATATATTGTTTTTTCATGATAACCTAGGGAGTCAGAACCATTATTGGTTGTACAAACCATGACTCCCCTGCCCCCCCCAAAAAGAACAATAGTAACTGTACTCACTAACAATCTAATTCCAGAGGTGTTTGCTTTCTAATAAAATTAGGCTATTTAATAGTGTTTTGCTCCCTCTGAAACTGACAATTTTCCTTCCTGATTAAACTGTCATTTCTGGTTATGGCCTCAGTTAAACTACCCCAAATATTTTTTAAATGGCCGAACATTCCAAACTGAAATACCCTTCAGAGCTTTTTCTGTGCACTTTACAGATTTCTACATATACCTTTCCATACAAACCTTTCCTGTGCTGTTTTCTACTCAGCACACATTATACAAAGAATATTTAAATCAATGCAATAAAATTGAACAAAAACTGATCTCACCCAAAGTGCTGAGACATTAGATTGCTGTCAGCAAGCTCAACAGAGAGCAGTTTATGGACTTGTTTCAAAGACTAATAATGAAGGCAGATTTAGGGAGGAATGGGTTGGAAAGCTTTTTAGATTTCCTTTTTTCAGTTTATAAAACTTGTAATATAACACCATTAAAAGAATTTTTAAAGTAGAAAAAAAAGCTCCTCAATCCTACCACACAAATACAAATTAGTTTCATATTTTTTCACTTTACCTTATAGTTTTTACCTAAATATATGTATCTTTTTTAATAGTTTTTTGAGATATATTCACATACCCTACAATTATCCACAGTGTACAATCAATTATTCACAGTACTGTCTATATAGCTTTTTAAACACATATTTTTAAGCATAGTGAACCTATAATAATATAATTTTTTTCCACTTAATGCCATATTGTAAGTATTTTTCATGTTGTTCTATTTTTTCATATTTTTACTTTTTAGTGTTGTCATGGTCTTCCATAATCTTAGTGTAAACAGTCTGTTTAATAATTTCTTTATTATTGAACAGCAGCTATGCTACCTAGCATTGCTGAGGATAATTATTAACCACTGGTAAATTCAATTTAATAGAAATAATACAAACATATATGAGTAATATTAATTTTCTATAATTGCTAAAACCAATCAGGCCTGTGGTAACTTTCAACTTTGTAACAAGATTATTTTCCATATCAAATCTGTCACTCATTTCCAGGGCTGTAGCTCACCCTGCAGCACGCTGTCCTGAGCTAGGGTTTAGGATTTTGCTGGAGATGGCAAGCTCAGGAGAGTTGTGGAGAGTTGGGGGTTCTCAACAGCTTGAGGGCTCAGTGCTGCCAGGTGTTGGCTGGGAGGCAGAAATCCGGGTGCTGTTGAGAAAAGAACAAGGGGCTGGAACCTGGGGAAATGACTTTTAGATCCCTTTACACCATTCCCTTGAAATGCAAACTCACTTTACCCCTCTGGGTTTCTATTTCTTCTAAAGTATCAGGGATCTATGAGCTCCTTATTTCTCAGGCATTGATTAAATACCTTATGTATGCCAAGAACCGTTGAGCAGTAGGAATGTGGCTGAGTAAAATCCAGTTCAGTACCTTCCCATAGTTACCCAAAGACACATCAGTCCAATTTAAAGCAGCACACTGCTTTAAATTCAAGTGCAGAGACAATACAGAAAATTGTAGAGACACAGGGTAAGGGTGGGAGCATATCCACCCCGGCATTGAAGGGTCAGCCCCGGGTGGAAGAGTTTTCCTGGAGGAAGCAACGGTCAAGCTGACTCCTAAAGGATGATGAGGAGGTGTTTACCAGGCCATGAAGGGAGTGAAGAGCTTTCTGGACAGAAGAAGGCAGGAGCAAAGGCCAGGCATGAACAGCAGGGGGCTTTTGGAGGAATCACCAGCAGATGCGCGTCCCTGGGGAGTCAAAAGCAGGACAGGAAGTGGCTTGAGGTGTGGCTGGAGAGGGAGGCAGGGTCCTTGTACATCACCTTAAGGAGTTTGGGTTTTCAGTATTACCATTTTACCCAAGAATGGTTTTGGATATATGCCAACCTCCACCCACAGCCAAGAATCTGCCCTGATTTCCCATATCTTGGCATTTCTTGCCCACCCCCCAGGCTTGAAGCGTCTTGTTTTTAAGGGCGACCACTAGCTGTCGCTATTGAACAGGTCTAGCTTCCCACAGTCAAACGTCAATGGTATCCTTGGCAGCTAGGGCCAGGCAGGTTACCAGATGACTGAGGCTAGCCTCCCCGACCCCCTATGATCCTCCCCCTACATTTCCCTGCCACCTCTGGGTCTGCTCCTCAGCCCTAGGCAGCGACTCACCAAAGGCAAACTGGTGAGGAGGTGTTGGTAAACTTTGATTAGAACCTTGACACAAATCCGGGGGAGCAATTGTGGTGACATGTGGGACCATTTTCAGCCACTGGGTGGCGCTGCCTCCACAGACAGCAAAAAGGGAAGCAGGTGAAAAACAAGTCTTTCCTTAGCCTTGCTCCTTGGTTTGGGTTGGGAGTGGGCGGGTAGCTTCTGTGTTCACTCTGATCCCTGGAGATCAGGGTGCTACAGCACTGTTCAAGGTCAATATGAGGGAGCACCTGAAACACACCACCCCAACGGTGCCATGTCAGCCAATTGCTGCCATATCTTGTGTCCTTTAGGCCTCAACCTTTGGGTTAGGGGTCTTTTGGCCAGTCCCCATTTCTAACAATCTTGTCCTAGGTCATGCGATATACCAATGTCATTCCCTTTGGCTTTTGTTTCCTTTTCCTCAGTCCCAAAACAACTGCCTCCTCAATTTGGCAGATTTTCACCTAGCATTTTTTTTTTTTTTTTTTTTTTTGGACTCCATTTTCCCCCCTTCTTTCTATCTATGGTGTTAACTTTTGCTCTAGGTCCACTTTTTCTCCCTGTGTGCTGTGGATCTATGCATAGTTAATTCTGCTTCTCTTGGCCTTTTGCCTGTTGGCATTGGGCTCTGAGTCCCCGTTTACCTTTTGAATAATTCCTTCTTTTTCCAGCTGCCTTTTCTCTTCACATTTTGCCGTTTTTCACCCTCCATTTAAAAAATTATAGAACTAGGTAGATTAAGAATTGATGAGAAGGGGAGGATCTACCAGATGAGAGCATCCAGATTTTCCTTGGTATTCTGCAGGAGCAGGTGACCTCTGGGTGGCATGGAGATCCTGGGGTTCCAAGATAATGACATTGAGCTGGAGTTGCTGCAGACATTGTGAGACATCTGGCACCTGTATCACAGTGGTCCCTGTGTAGTTTCCTTTTCCTTAATACTGCAAATTTTTATTTGCATTTCCCCCTTGAGGAATTAGGGGATGTTTTGGGGACTTGATTAGCATTTGTGTCCCAGTGCTCTGGGCTGGGCACAAATGAAGAAGAATGTGGGTTTTTTTGGCAAATTCCCCAAATAAGCAGGCACTGCCAGGAGGGGGTGATGGGTTCCTCCCTACAGTACCCAGAGAGGGAATGGGAGCTCACCCTGAGCCAAGGAAAGTTTTGCCCCATGACTTGGGTTCCCAAGGATGGGTTAGCAGCGTTATATATGCTGACTTCTTTCTCTAACATAACTCTAGAGCTGTGGTCTCCAAAGAGGGCATGTAGGAAGGTCTACTGAAGCATGGGGAGAAAATGTTAAAATTTGTATTTACTTTTACCTTGTCTCTTTAAAATTTACATTTTATTGTATGTTTTATGTTAGCAAACATTGAGTAGAAGAGATAATAACTATATCTACTGGAAATACATGTGCATAATCATTTTTTTTTTTTTTTTAATAATGAGGTATGTGATCAAAAGTTTAGGAGGCCCCTGCTCTAGAAAGGCTTTGATCCAGTCTTTTGTGGCTTGCCATGGATTGTCCTCTGGGGGGTTCCAAGATGCTGCCCCAGATCCAGCCAAAGAGAAGGGCCAAGCTTGTGTGGAGAAGAGTAAAACAGAAGCTTTGAAAAGAGGCATGGTGGTGAGGTGGGACATAACTGTCCCTGAGAGGGAGCTTTCTAGGAACAGGAGCTGGGATGATTGTCTTCTGTGTCTTCTGAGGTCACCTACCCAGCGCCCCCTCCTCTTAGGAATTGTGTTTTTCTGCTCTGACTATGGTCGGTATGCTTCTGCAGTGATTTGTAAACACTACTGTGTTGCCTAACAGAATCCCAGTTTTGTTTGGGATAGCAATGTGTCCAGCTGAAAACTTCATTTCTCAAGCTCTTTTGAAGGGAGGGGTGATCATTTGATGTGGCTTTGGACAATGAGATGTAAGCTGAAGTCCCTGCATGGGGCTTCCCAGCGTGGTTTTACTCAGGGGTCAGATTCAGCTGGCATGCGTCTTCTGCCCTTCACCTTTCTCTTCTTGACTGAAACACAGAGTGATGCTGGAGGTGAAGCAACTATCTTTGGACACAAAGCAACAAGCAGGAGGATAGATAGCTGAGTGGAAAGACTGAAGGAGCCTGGGTCTCTGAAGACACTGTTCTGCCCCTCCCCAACTTTTTGTTATATGAGGAAAAGACATCTCTATTTGATTCAGTCACTGTAAACTGGGTTTTCTGTTACTTCCAGGTGAATGCAGTCCTAACAAACATGAAGGGCATGACTGCATGACTAATGTTTTAGTCAATGCTGTTAACTCTGTGCAAGATGCTGATGCACTTGGAACTGAAATGTGTGAGCATCCCCATGTCTTCTAGTTCCCTCTCTTTCTCTGTTAATGGTAGAAACAAGCTGTCCTGTTACTCTGTGAGTCAGCATGGCCCTGCCTGCTGACAGCAACAACAACAACGGTTTGACTCATGTCATCTGAGTTTGACTTCAGGTCCTTTTGAGGAGGGAGGCGGTGAGCTAGCCCTTTAAGAATGTGGAGTGGGAAAGTCACAGTGGAGTGCTGGAGCTGGCTGCACAGGCTTGCAAAGGCTGCTGGTGTAACTCCCTTTATCTAGTGTATGGATGGATAAGTACAAAAATGGGGACAGAAACTAAATGAAAAATAGGATGGGATGGGGGGGATGATTTGGGTGTTCTTTTTTACTTTTATTTTTCATTCTTATTCTAATTCTTTCTGACGTAAGGAAAATGTTCTGAAATAGATTGTGGTGATGAATGCATAACTATATGATTGTGAACAGTTGATTGTACACCATGGATGATTGTATGGTATGTGAATATATTTCAATAAAACTGAATTTAATTAAAAAAAAAAAGGCTGCTAGTGTAGACCTCTTCCTGTCACCTTCAGTGATATCACAGTGGTAGCTTGAAATCGGCCACAGTGAGAATATTTTACATCCTGGAAATAAACAAATGCTATAAATTGGGGCCATTTCTTCCCTTTTTTTTTTTTTTCTTTTTTTTTTGAGGGCTGCTTGTTAAATGTTTACCAGCACACCTCTGGAAAAAACCAAAGGTTTTGTTTAATATTAACTACTTAGACATTAGTTCATAGCTTCATTAGCCCTCCCCATGCCATCCAATAAGAGATAATTGAGCACAATCAGGGAAAGGCTGAGTTATAAAAAACACAGATTGAAGTCTTAATATGTCTCTGGGTCTAAGGAGAACTCTAAAAGTTTAGGCTGAAGGCAAAAACTAATTTTAATTTGACTTTGGCTGTAAATTTGTCATCTGATCATGTTCCTGTCTCAGCACTCATCTGCTTCCTCCTAATCAGCCCTCTGCTCCTGTCCTGTTGACAATTGAAGGGCCTCAGCACTTGCAAACCTGGCTTTTTGCACCACTTCTGCTGACCTCAGACACCTCTGATTCTGGGACTGGCACAACAGTTTATCACTGGCATCCAGACACCTTATGACCTTCCCTGGTTCAGCATTAACTGTGTGCCGGGCATTCTTCCAGATGCTGGGGATACAGTGAATTCAGCAAACAAAAATTCCTACCCTCACAAAATCTGCATTCTAGTGGGAGGACTGTGGCTGACGGTATTTTCCAAAGATGGCCACAGCTATATGTAGCGTATCTCTTCCACCTGCTATTCCTATGATGTGACATTGACACTTCTCCATCAACAGGTGGGGTCTCTAGTCCCTCTCGGTAAACCAGGTGGACCTATTAACTGCTTCTACTGAGAGCCAAAATGGATGCGTATTTGGAGCTCTGAGCTGCTACATTAAGTCCGGCTATGCTGAAGCTGCCATTCTGAGAGACCACGTGGAGGGACTGAAAGGTAGAGAGATGCCCAAGGAGCCCCAGCTGTTCCAGGCTCCAGCGGTTCAAGTCTTTCCAGCTCAGGCACCACACATGTGAGTAATCAAGACTCTAGATGATTCCATTTCTTGGTCTTCCAGCCACCCCAGACGTGTTGAGTGGAGCAGAGAGAAGCTATCCCCACTAAGCCCTGCCCAGACTGCAGATTTGTGAGTGAAGTAAATGTTTCTGTTTGTTTGTTTTGTTTTAAGCCACTAAGTTTTGGGGTGGTTTATAATACAGATATAGTAACTAGAACAGACAATACACAGGACAAATGAGTAAAATTATTAATAATGATAAATGCTATGGAGGAAAAAAATCAGGGAAGGGGAATATAACACATTGCGTGGGCTTGAAATTTATTTAGGGTGGTTAAGGAAGGCCTCATTGAGAAGATGGCTTTTGAGAAAGACTGCAGGAAGTGGGGGAGCTGGCCATGTGGATCATTCCAGGCATAGAGGGGTAAAGAATGCTTGGTGTGTTCCAGGAAGAGGTAAGAGGCCAATGGGGCCGGAGAAGGGGAGGGCAGAAGTAGGAAATGAGGTCAGAGAACTAATGAGCAGCCAGGTCACGTAGGCTTTGCAGGTCTTTGTAAGGACTTTGGCTTTTATTCTGAGTGAGATGGAGATCACTGCAGGTTTTGACAGAGCCATGATGTTTCTGTTTCTATTTTAATCGGATCACATTTAAGCATCAGGATTCCTAGAAGTGAAATTGCTAGTCAAAGAAATATGCACCTTTTGACTTGTCTTTTTTTGTTGTTAGCCTGAGGTTCCTATACCACTGCCATTTCAAGAACTACAAATCTGAGAGGAAAGCGACAGGTTTTAGAATAGTGCCTTACGTGAGTTAGCTTCCCCAATCTGTGTATGTGTGTGTATGTTTGTATACATGTCGTTGCTTTCTTTTAACAAAAATGGGATTATATTATACACATTTGCCAGCAACTTGTTTTTACACTTTCTAGTATGTCTTTGGCAGTCCTTCCATGTGAGGACATATAAATTTACTTCATCCCTTGTAATCAAGATATAGTGATTTCATAATATTTGTTACCTATAATTTTTAAACCATTCTCCTGTAGGTAGACACTAAGATGATTTTCAATTTTTTGGCTACTACATATGTAATGTTTGGTGAAAATTTATTGTCCTAAGAGTTAGTACAATATCTCCTCTGCAGGAAGAGACTATTTTTCTTTTAAAAAAATGTTGCTGGATAGCCTTAACCTAGAGTCAGAATTAACTTGCATGATAAATGAGGGAGGAAAAAAGGATGAGAGCTGGATACCCTGGGCATCAGAAGTCAACATATAAAAGGTGGAAACACTTTGAAAGACACATGACCTGGGGGGAGTTTTGAGTTAAGTGATGCTCACAGAATGAATGTAAACCCATTCTTTCTTCTCTCTTTTGAAGGGTTGAGAAACTGTTACATTGCTCATGAATACTTTCAGTGAGAGTAGAATTACTTTTGGAATCCAAAAAGAGATGCTGAATTTTTGCGTTAACGTGGGTAAGGAGTGGGCAGTGAACTTCTGAATTCCACATACAATGTTAAAATGGTTATCCTTGGATCAAGATGGTAGTTAAAAATGCTCCAGGGAGCCATTTCTCCTCAGCATCATTGAACAACTAGCAAAAACTGGCAAAGCCATCTTCCTCAAAACTCTGGAAAACAGAGGATTGCTGTAACTGGGAAAGTGTCAAATCAAGAAAATGTAGCTTCAAAAATGATAGGAGAAACTTGTCACACCCTCTTTGGTTCTTCCACCAGCCCTTGCTGGTGCAGTGTAGTACAGCCTGTGCTCGCATTATCAGTCCCTGGTTCTGTTCTAGAGGAAGGAGAGTAATCACTATGTGCATACCGGGGTACCTGTATGTTGGTGCCAATCTACTGGGTGGCAGTCTGAAAGACTAAACCAGGAAACACTTCCCTAGCTTGTTCTCTGAGAACATGCCATGCAGGCAGAAGCAGCTTGCAAACAGATTAAGGAGTATCAGAAACAATGAAGTAAAATAGTCTAGGGCAAAGGATTACCAGGTTTAAGACACCCAGTAGAGCATGCAGGAGGGAAAGAAACTATTACAGAGGGAGTGGTGGGGACATTCAGATTCTTGTAAATAGGGGAATTCCTAAAGCAACAAGAGAGTACAAGCCAGGACAAGATGCAGGATCAGAAAAGATGGGGAGGACATTGAACTTCACGTTTACTTCAGGCTGATCTTCTTGATAGGAGAGCTGAATTGTGAAGGAAGACCAGTTATTGCACAAGCCAGTATGCAAGGACTGTGAAAGGTGTTTTTCTGTGTTGGTTCATTTGGTTTTGTGAGCTCCTTGCACTCAAGGAAGTCTGTCACGTAACTAGCTGTATACAAACTTAAGGAACAGACAGCCCACAGACTAAATCCCAGAGTTAACACCTTAAAATATTAAAATGTACAGTGTGTAATAAAAGGTTATAAAACAAACAAAATAACAGGAAATGATGGCCCATTCAAAGGAACAAGAAAAAATTCAGAAACCATCAATAAAAACCAGACTAAATATATTGGACAATGACTTTAAAAAAATGATCTTCAATATGCTCAAGGAAAAACAGGAAAACACTGAGAAAGGATGAAAATCTATCTGAAAAACAACACTTGAAAAAAATATGAGAGTTTCAATAAAGAGATAGAAATTTTTAAAAGGGATCAAATAGAATTACTGAAGTTGAAGACCACAAAAACTGAAATGAAAAATTCCCTAGAAGGACAATAGCCAATGGGAGCTGGCAGAGAAAGAATCAGTGAATTCAAAGATAAGATAATTGAAATGATTTGGATGGAGGATCAGAGAGGAAAATGAATGAAAAAAATGAACTGAGTTTAAGAGGCCTGTTAAGACACCATCAAGTTTACCAATATATGCATTACAGAAATTCTGGAAGGAGAAGTGAGAAGAAAAAAGGGGCAGGAGGAATATTCAAAGAAATAATGGAAGAAAACTTCCAAAATTTAACAAAAGACATGAATATAGACATTCAAGATGTCCAATGAACCCCAAACAGGATAAACTTGAAGAAACCCATGCCCAGACACATAGTAATCAAGCTGTTGAATGCTGAGGACAAGGAGAGTCTCCTGAAAGCTGCAAGAGATAAGCAACGTGTTATATACAAGGGAGCCCCAATGAGATTAAATGCTGATTTCTCATCAGAAACCATGGAGACAAGAAGGCAATGGGACAAAATATTTAAAATGCTGAAAAAAACAACTGCTAAGCAAGAATTTTATGTCTGATGAGACTATCTTTCAAAAATGAAGGTGAGTTTAAGACATTACCAGATAAACCTGCCCTACAAGCAATGCTAAAGGGAGTTCTGCAGACTGAAAGGAAAGGACACTAGACAGTGGATTGAAGTGGTATAAAGAAATAGGGGTCTCAGGTAAAGGTAGCCATATGGGTAATTATAAATGCCAGCACTATCATAATGTATTTTGGGGATGTAACTCTACTTTTTATTTCCTACAGTTTCTGAAAAGCAAATACATAAAAAGTAATGATAAATCTATGCTTTTAGATATACAGTGTATAAAGATATAATTCATAACGTATAACAAAAATGTGGGGGGACAGAGGGGAATAGAAACCATGTTTGTGTATGCTATTGAAGTTAAGTCGGCATTAAATAAAATGTGATTGTTATAGATTTAGGATGTTGAATTTAAGCTCCATGGTAAAGAAAAAGAAAAAAATGTGAGAAATATATACAAAAGGAAATGAATAGGGACTCAAATTTTTACAGTGCAAAAAGTCAAATAAATATGCAAGAAGGCATTAACAGAAGGCTTGAGGGACAAAAATGGTATAGTATTTACAAAGACTAGATAGCAAAGTAGCAGAAGAAAGTCCTGTATCATCAGTATTTACATTAATGTAAATGGATTGAACCCTCCAGTCAAAAGGCAGTGATTGGAGAATGGATAAAAAAGCATGACCCAACTATATGCTGTTTATAAGAGACTCACCTTAAACTCAAAGACAAAAGTGGTTGAAAGTGAAAGAATGGAAGAAAAGATATGATGCAAACAGTAACCGAAAGAGAACAGCAGTAGTTATTACTAATATCAGATAAAATATTTTTTAAGTGAAAAACTGTTATAAGGGCCAGAGAAGGCCACTGTATACTGATAAAGGGGTCAATTCCACAAGAAGACAACAATTACATTATATATATGCACCTAATTGGTAAAGCCCCCAAATATGTGAAGCAAATATTAACAGATTTTTAGGAGAAATGAATTGTTCTAACTTGAGAGTAGAAAATTTAATTATACCACTTTCAGTAATGTATAGAACATCTGGATAGAAGATCAATAAGGAAATAGAACATGAATGATAATGCAAACCATCTAGAACTAACAGACAAATGTACTAATTTTAGCTAATAGGTATATATAGAACCTTCCACCCAACAGCAGCAGAATACAAATACAAATTCTTCTCTAGTACACATGGATCATTCTCCAGGATAGATAATTTTTTTTTTAAATATTCATTTTATTGAGATATGTTCACATACCACGCAGTCATACAAAACAAATCGTACATTCGATTGTTCACAGTACCATTACATTGTTGTACATTCATCACCAAAATCAATCCCTGACACCTTCATTAGCACACACACAAAAATAACAAGAAGAATAATTAAAGTGAAAAAGGGCAATTAAAGTAAAAAAGAACACTGGGTGCCTTTGTCTGTTTGTTTGTTTCCTTCCCCTATTTTTCTACTCATCCATCCATAAACTAGACAAAGAGGAGTGAGGTCCTTATGGCTTTCCCAATCCCATTGTCACCCCTCATAAGCTACATTTTTGTACAATTGTCTTCAAGATTCATGGGTTCTGGGTTGTAGTTTGATAGTTTCAGGTATCTACCACTAGCTACCCCAATTCATTAGAACCTAAAAAGAGTTGTCTGTATTGTGCGTAAGAGTGCCCACCAGAGTGACCTCTCGGCTCCTTTTGGAATCTCTCTGCCACTGAAGTTTATTTCATTTCCATTCACATCCCCCTTTTGGTCAAGAAGATGTTCTCCATCCCCTGATGCTGGGTCTACATTCCTCCCCAGGAGTTATATTCCACGTTGCCAGGGAGATTCACTCCCCTGGGTGTCTGATCCCACGTAGAGGGGAGGGCAGTGATTTCACCTTTCAAGTTGGCTTAGCTAGAGAGAGAGGGCCACATCTGAGCAACAAAGAGGCATTCGGGAGGAGGCTCTTAGGCACAATTATAGGGAGGCCTAGCCTCTCCTTTGCAGCAACAGTCTTCCCAAGGGCAAATCCTGTGGTAGAGGGCTCAACCCATCAAACCACCAGTCCCCTATGTCTGTGGTCATGTTAGCAACCATCGAGGTGGGGCAGGCCAATACCCCTGCATTCTCCACCAGCTCCTCAAGGGGGCTCTGCATATTTTTTCCTGGTTTTTTTTTTTAACTTTTTTTTTTAAATCAACTGTATGAAAAATAAAAAGAAAAAAATTATAAAAAACATACAATAAAAGAACATTTCAAAGAGACCATAACAAGGGAGTAAGAAAAAGACAACTAACCTAAGATAACTGCTTTACTTCCAACATGTTCCTACTCTACCCCAAGAAAGTTACCTAATATAGCAACATTTCTGTGAACTTGTTCCTACTATACCCATCAGAAATTAACAGACCATAGTCATTCCTGGGCATTCCCAGAACGTTAAATTTACCCACGATAGCTTATCTGTTCTTATTGGATTATTGTTCCCCCTTCCTTAATTACTCTCTAGGATAGATAGAGATTTTTCAGGTCACAAAGCAAGTCTCAGTAAATTCAAAAATATTGGAATCATACAAAGTATCCTCTTTGACCAAACCAGAATGAAGCTAAAAATCATTAACAAAGGGAGAACTGGAAAATGTCACAAATTGTGGAAGTCAAAGAAGACACTATTAAATAACCAATTGGTCTAAGAAGAAATCACAAAGGGAGTTAGGAAATACTTAAGGTGAATGAAAATGAAACAGAATATGAAAACTTATGGGATGCAGAAAAAAGTGCTGATGGGGAAATTTATAGCTCTAAATACTTACTAAACTAAGAAAGGTCTCAAATCAGAGATTTAACCTCACAACTGGAGGAACCAGGAAAAGAAGAGAAAATTAAACCCCAAGGAAGCAGAAGGAAGGGAATAACAAAGATTAGAGCAGAGATAAATGAAATAGGGAATAAAAAGACAGTAGAGAGAATCAACAAAACCAAAAGTTGGGTCTTTAAAAACAGCAATTAAAAAATTTAATTAAAATCAGAAATGAAAGGGGGAATATTATTACCAACCCTACAGAAATTAAAAGGACTATAAGAAGATACTATGTACAACTGTATGCCAACAAATTAGATAACCTAGTTGAAATGGGCAAATTCCTAGAAATACATAAACCACCTACACTGATTCAAGAAGAAATAGATCTCAATACACCAATCGTAAGTAAAGAGATTGAATCAGTAATTTAAAAAAAACTTCCCAACAAACAAAGCCCAGGACCAGAAGTCTTCAAAGGTGAATGTTACCAAACATTCCAAGAAGAATAATACCAATCCTTCTCAAACTTTTCTGAAAATTGAAGAGGAGGAAATGCTCCTTAACTCATTCATTCTATGAGGCCAACATCACCCAAATACCAAAGACAGATAAAAATACCATAATCAAAGATAAAAAATACCACAATCAAATATCTCTTACGAATATCACCACCATCTGTTACCAAAACATTTCCATTGTTCCAAAGAAAACTGTACGTTTTTAGCCTTAACTCCCTATTCCCTAATCCTACTTCATCCCCTGGATTCTGACTCTATGAGATTGCTTATTCTAATTATTTCACATCAGTGAGATCATACAATATTCATCCATTTGTGTCTGGCTTATGTCACTCAACATGGTGTGTTCAAGGTTCATCTATGTCACATGTATCAGAACTTTGTTTTTATGGCCAAATAATATTCCATTGTGTATATATACCATGTTTTGTTTATCCATTCATTATTTGACAGACATTTGGGTTGCTTCCGTCTTTTGGCAATTGTGAATAATGTCACTATGAATGAGCATCAGTGGGAGAATATATGTTTGAGTCCCTGCTTTCAATTCTTTTGGGTATATATCTACAAGTGGGATTTCTGATAATACTATGCTTAACTTTCTGAGGAACTGCCAAAATCTTTTCCACAGTGGCTGCACCCTTTTACATTCCCCCCAACAATGAATGAGTGTTCCTATTTTTCCACATCCTTTTCAACCCTTGTAATTTTTAAATAGTAGCTTTTCTAGTGGGTGTGAAATGGTATCTCATGGTTTTGATTTGCATTTCGCTAATGGCTAATGATAATGAGCACCTTCTCATGTGCTTTTTGGTCATTTGTATATTTTCTTTGGAGAAATGTCTATTCAAGTGTTTTGCCCATTTTTTTAGTTGGGTTGTTTGGGTTTTTGTTTTTAAATTGAAGGAATTCTTTATATATTGTGGCTATTAAACCCTTATCATATGTGTGGTTTCCAAATATTTTCTCCCATTCTGTTGCTTTTCTTTTACTTTCATGATAAAGTCATTTGATACACAAAGTTTTTGAGTGTGATGAAGTCCCATTTATCTATTTTTTTGCTGTTGGTCATACTTTTGATGTAAAGTCTAAAGAAACCATTGCCCAATACAAGGTCCTGCAGATGTGTCCCTTTGTTTTTCTCTAGGAGTTTTATAGGATTAGTTTTTTATATTTAGGTCTATGATAAATTTTGAGTTAATTTTTGTGTATGTTGTGAGGTAGAGGTCCACCTTTATTCTTATGTATATGGATATCCAGTTTTCCTGGCACAATTTGTTGAAGAGACTATTCTTTCCTCACTGAGTGGAGGTGGAAGCTTTGTCAAAAATCACTTAACCATAGGCATCCAGAGAAGATGGCGGCATGGAGAGGAGTGGAAGACTTAGTCCCCCCAGAACAATTCATAAATGACCAAAAAACTAGTAAATAACCTGGAATAACAGTGGGGAGACAAACGTGACTATCCACTCATTGTCCACCAACCTGAATTGGGAGGAATGCCCGAGATCACAGCATAAAATCTGTAAGTAAAACTGCAGACCCGCGCAGAGAGCTGAGAGCCACGAGCCGAGAGCCCAGAGCCCCTACTTCACGAAGCCGCACGGTGCACTGTCTCAGCCCAGCTCCAAGTGAGGTTTTAATATTAACTGCTCAATACAGACAGTGAATCCTCAACAAGCAGACAGAGGCTTTTTGTGACAACTGACCTTGGGAGAGTTGGGGGACATATCTGTCTCAGGACAGGGAGCCCAGAGGATCGGGTGCTATCTCTGGCTGATGGGTGAACCTGGGAGTTTTTCTGTCCCTTTCTCTCTCTGTGGAGAAAACCTCAGCTGTTCTCAGCCTGCAACGCTTTGCAGTAAAGACAGCCTCAGCCATTTTAAAATCAAAACACTTCGATCAGCAGAGTCACAGAAACAAAGAACTTATTGATATGCAAATGACATCTCTGGAGGGGGCATAGCTTCCCAAGAGGAAAGGGAGGGGCCCAGCTCTACTGTCCATCTTTCAGTCTTTCTGGAACCAGACCCCAAAGCCTAGGGGAGGAGAGCCACAGGCCACACCCTCTTACACAGGCAGTGACAGGTGCATCTGCCTGGCAGAAAAGCACAGGTGTCTCAATCCTCTAAGAAAAGCCATCAGGGAAACCAGATACTGAAATATTACCTCTTTCTGTGGCCTGAGCCTGTTCTCATCTGGGAAAGCCTGATTGGGGTGGCCTAGGAGGTCAGATGCCTAGACAACAGAAAACTACAACCTACACTAAGAAAAACGAAGCTATGACCCAGTCAAAGGAACAAACGTACACTTCAACTGAGATACAGGAATTTAAACAACTAATGTTGAATCAATTCAAAGAGTTTAGAGAATATTTCACAAAAGAGATAGAAGTTGTAAAGAAAACACTGGGCATATATAAGGCAGGAATTGAAAGTTCAAAAAAACAACCAGTAGAATATGTGGAAATGAAAGGCACAACACAAGAGATGAAAGACACAATGGAAACATACAACAGCAGATCTCAAGAGGCACAAGAAAACACTCAAGAACTGGAGAATGAAACACCTGAAAGCCCGCCCACACGCAAAGGAGCAGATGGAGAAAAGAATGAAAAAATATGAGCAACGTCTCCAGGAACTTAAAGATGAAACAAAGTACAAGAATCTACGTATCATTGGTGTCCCAGAAGGAGAAGAGAAGGGAAAAGGGGCAGAGGCAGTAATAGAGGAAATAATTAATGAAAATTTCCCATCTCTTATGAAAGACATAAAATTACACATCCAAGAAGCGCAGCGTACTCCAAACAGAATAGATCTGAATAGGCCTACACAAAGACACTTAATAATCAGATTATCAAATGTCAAAGACAAAGAGAGACTCCTGAAAGCAACAAGAGAAAAGCAATCCATCACATACAAAGGAAGCTTAATAAGACTATGTGTAGATCTCTCAGCAGAAACCATGGAGGCAAGAAGGAAGTGGTGTGATGTATTTAAGATACTGAAGGAGAAAAACTGCCAACCAAGAATCCTATATCCAGCAAAGCTGTCCTTCAAATATGAGGGAGAGCTCAAAATATTTTCTGACAAACAGACAATGAGAGACTTTGTGAACAAGACACCTGCTCTACAGGAAATACTAAAGGGAGCACTACAGGGTGATAGAAGACAGGAATGCGTGGTTTGGAACACAATTTTGAGAGATGGTAACACAGCAATGTAAGTACATGGAACAAAGATAGCTATGTATATGGTTGAGAGAGGAAGATTGGGAGCATGTGAGACACCAGAAGAAAGGAGGAAAGATAAAGACTGGGACTGTATAACTTGGTGAAATCTTGAGTGTTCAATGATTGTGATAAAATGTACAAATATATTCTTTTACAAGGGAGAACAAGCAAATGTCAACCTTGCAAGGTGTTAAAAATGGGGAGGCATTGGGGCAGGAATGCAATCAATGTAAACTAGAGACTGTAACTAGCAGAATCGTTGTATTATGCTTCCTTTAATGTAATAAAGGTGATATACCAAGGTAAATGCAGATAGGAGGGGGGGATAGGGAAGGCGTGTTGGACACTTGACATTGGTGGTGTTGTCTGACTCTTTACCCTACTTTGATTTGGGGTTGCTTTTCCTTTTGCTACTTCCTGAATGTCATTTTTTTCCTCTTTCTTTTCCCTCTCTACCTTCTTTGACGCTCCCTCCTGCCTTGTGGAAGAAATGTAGATGCCCTCATATAAATAGTGGTGAAGGTGGTGAACACATAAATATGTGACCATACAGAGAACCATTGATTGTTTACTTAGGATGGAATGTATGGGGTGTAAACAAAACCATCTTAAAAAAAAAATGGGTTGATGTCAAAAACTCAAGGGCAATATACTGAGTGAAATAAGCCAGACACATAAGGACAAATATTGCAGGGTCTCACTGATAAGAACTAACTATAATATGTAAAGTCATAGACATGAAATATAAGGTACCAAGATATAGGACGAGGCTTAAGAATGGGGAGTGGTTGCTTAGTATGAGCAGAATGTTCAACTAGGATGAACTTAAATGTTTGGAAATGAACAGAGGTGTCGGTAGCAAGATGTGAGAATAACTAACAGTGCCAAGTGGCACGTGAATGAGGTGGAAACAGGAAGCTTAGAGTCATATATGTCACCAGAAGGAAAGTTGGAGGTCAAAAGATGGAAATGTATAAAACTGAATCCTATGGTGGGCAATGTCCATGATTAACTGTACAAATATTAGAAAACTCTTCCATGAACCAGAACAAATGTATGACAATACAAGTAGAAGTTAGTAATAGAGGGGCATATAGGGAAGAAATATATACCTACTGCAAACTATACACTACAGTTTGTGGTATTTCAACATTCTTTCATAAACAGTAACAAATGTACTATACCAACACTATGAGTCAACAGTTGAGGGGGGTTGGTTAGGGTTATGGGAGGATTCAAGTTTCCTTTTCTTTTTCTTTCTTTTTTTTTTTTTTCATTTTTCACTTTATTTCTTGTCTGGAGAAATGAAAAGTTTCTAAAAATTGAACAAAAGTCAAGTGTGGTGATAGATGCACAGCTGTATGAGGGTACCAGGGGCAACTGACTGTACACTTTGGATCTTTGGATAATTGTATGTTATCTGAACAATCCCAATAAAAATAAATAAATAATAATAATAATAAAAAAAATCACTTAACCATAGATGTGAAGGTTTATTTCTATGAACTCTCCTTTACATTCCATTGGTCTATATGTCTGTCTTTGTGCCAGCACCATACTGTTTTGAGTACTGTGGCTTTGTAGTAAGTTTTTTTTTTTTTTTTTTTTGTAGTAAGTTTTAAGATCAGGAAGTGTGAGTCTTCCAACTTTGTTCTTCTTCAATATGGCTTTGCACATTCAGGGCCCCTTACTCTTTCATAAAATTTGATGATTGATTTTTCCATTTCTGCAAATAAGGTCCTTGGGATTTCAATTGGGATTGTGTTGAATCTGTAAATCACTTTGACTAGAATTAACATCTTAATGATATTTAGTCTTCCAATTAATGAACATGGAATGCCCTTCCATTTAGTTAGGTCTTCTTTGATTTCTTTTAGCAATGTTTTGTAGGTTTCTATGTACAAGTCCTAACATCTGTTCTAGTTTGCTAATGCTGCCTTTCCACAAAACACCAGAAATGGATCAGCTTTTATAAAGGGGGTTTATTTGGTTACAAAGTTATAGTCTTAAGGCCATAAAGTGTCGAAGGTAAGTCATCAATAATCGGGTACCTTTACTGGAGGATGGCCAGTGGTATCCTGAAAATCTCTGTTAGCTGGGAAGGCACGTGGCTAGCATCTACTCCATATTTCTGGTTTCAAAATGGCTTTCTTCTAGGACGTTCCTCTCTAGGCAGCAGTTCCTCAAAAATATCACTCTTAGTTGCTCTTGGAGCATTTTTCCTCTCTTAGCTCCTCCAGAGCAAAAGTCTGCTTTCAATGGCTGTCTTCAAGCTGTCTTTTATCTGCAGCTCCTCTTTCAGCTCCTGTGCATTCTTCAAAGTGTCCCTTTTGGCTGTAGCAAGCTTGCTCCTTCTGTCTGAGCTTTTATAGGGCTCCAGTGAACTAATCAAGGCCCAGGCTGAATGGCCGGGGCCACACCTCCATGGAAATTATCCAATCAGAGTTATCACCTGCAGTTGGGTGGGTCACATCTCCATGGAAATACTCAAAGAATTCCAATCTAATCAACACTAATATGTCTGCCCACACAAGATTGCATCAAAGATAATGGCGTTTTGGGGGACACAATCCATTCAAACTGGCACAACATCCTTGGTTAGATTTATTTCTAGATATTTGATTCTTTAATTTGCTATTGTAAATGGAATTTTTCTTGGTTTCTTCTTCCAATTGTTCATTGCTTATGTATAGAAACATTTTTTGAGTGTTGATCTTGTACCCTACCACATTGCTGAATTTATTTATTAGCCTTAGGATTTTTGTTGTGGATTTTTCAGGATTTTCTGTATATAAGTTCATGTCATCTGCAAATGGGGAAAGTTTTACTACTTCCTTTCCAATGTGTGTGGCTTTTTTTTCCTTTCTTGCCTAATTGCTCTGCCTAGAACTTCCAGTACAATGTTCAATAACAGTAGTGACAGTGGGCATCCTGGTCTTGTTCCAGATCTTAGAGGGAAAGCTTTCAATCTTTCCCCATTGAGTATGATGTTATCTGTGGGTTTTTCATATATGCTCTTTATCATGTTGAGGAAATTACTTTCTCTTCCAACCCAGCTTAGCCCCAAGACCAAAGAACATGCCAGACACAGAGTTAGACATGAGTTTGATAGGACTTAATGACAAGAGATGATTGTTTCATGCTGGCAGCCAGCCAGGAAAGATGGAAGTTAGCACTCCACAAAGTGCGTGAGTATACATGTTATAGGTGTCCCAGAAGGAGAAAAGAAGGGAAAAGGGACAGAAAGAATAATAGAGGAAAAAATCAATGAAAATTTCCCAACTCTTATGAAAGAAATAAAATTATAGTTCCAAGAAGTTCAGTGTACCCCAAGCAAAATTGATCCAAATAGACCTACTCCAAGACACTTACTAATCAGATTTTCAAAAGTCTAATACAAAGAGAGAATTTTGAAAGCAGCAAGAGAAGAGCAATCCATCACACACAAGGGAAGCTCAATAAGACTAAGTGTGGATCTCTCAGCAGAAACCATGGAGGTGAGAAAGCAATGGTATAATATATTCAAGATACTGAAAGAGAAAAACTGACTACCAAAAATTCTACATCCAGCAAAACTGTCCTTCAAAAATGAGGGTGGGTTTAAAATATTTACAGATAAACAGACACACTCAGAGTGTTTCCTACTCAAAACATACAAAGGTTTTAACATTTGGCCTTAAGTGAGGGGCAAAGATCTCCACTACTCCAACAATCCCAAGAAAGCCATTAGCTGCTTTAGTGTTTATGGTATGGGGAAACATTTCACCTTAGAGAGAGTTACTGGTTAACATGACATCATCAATGTAGTGAAATAGGGTTACACTTGCAGAATTTTTCCATTTAGCCAAATCCTTTGCTGTGAGACTGTGGCAGATGGTTAGACTATGTATGCAGCCTTGGGGAAGCACAATAAAAGTCTGTTGTTGGCCTCTCCAGGAGAAAGCAAATGCAGGCTGTCTAGATTTTCCTAGGGATATACTAAAGAGAGCATTAGCATGATCCAATACAAAATGATATTGATACAATAGGGTACTGATTTCTTGTAATAAACCAGTGATATTCAGGACTGCATCATACAATGGTGGTGTTACTTTGATGAACCCCAATAATCTACTGTCATTTGCCACATTCTGGCCATATAGAACTACTGAAAGGGCTATGGGTGGGTATTATTATCTCCACCTGCTCCAACTCTTTGATAGTAGCTGAGATTTCTTGGTGCCCTCCTGGAAGTTTATATTGTTTTGTAGCCAGGACCCTCTGAGGTGAGGGTAATTTTACAGGGGACCATTTTTGCCTGCCCTTTCAAGACCACTTTGATCACTGTACACTAGAGGTGGAATTCTCCTATAGTGGCCTGCAATGTGGCATTCTGTAGATCAATTCCTAAAATGTGTTACAGTATAGGGGAAATATATACCATATAAAAAAACAATTTTAACAAGCATGGCTTATTCTGCATTTTTCTATGCTTACCACTTACTCTCCAGGCACAGTAAAAAAATAGTTTTTTAAACTACACCTTCCCCATCTTTCTGCACCCAGTCCTTCCCTCATAGCTGCCTTAGGTGCTTAGGCCTTGGGGGCAGGGATAGGTGAGACAGAAAGAAAGAGGCCTGGCATGTTGAACTTGGACTCAAAAGTTTTAAATCAAGGTGGTGGGATTTAGGGATTTCTATGTCCTTCTTTAAATTATTTCCAATTATTAGATCTATTTCACTTAAAGCTGTGACCTGGACAATTGGAAAAGGTCTTTACCTTTTCCAGAGACAGCTGTCTGGTAGACTTGTGCTGCCTTAGGGAAATTCCAGGGGTAGTTTCTTTCTAATGATCAGGTTTGTTTACAGTATTTCTTTGAATCCTGCTGCCCCAGAGGGTTTTTTGCTTCTGGGACTCCAGGAGTACTAATCTATATATATAAAAGTGTGTATTTATTTTTAAGCAATTCAAATAGGGCTCTTTAAGATTCTTTATTAATTTGTTATTGCCATCTGAAGGTATGAGACTATACATTGAACAGGCAGACAATACATTGAACAGGCAGACGAGACATAAATAGAAAGTTAGTCACAAGAAACAGAAACACAGAAATACTTTTGAGAGGGGCAAATACAGGATTAAAGATACATCATATCATCCCATTTCCACCCTTTTCCAGAACAATTCTAATTATAATACAGTGTTCTTTCCATAGATTTTAAATCATATGGAGGCCAGATTGTGTTACAAAAATAAACTTTTTCTTATAGGCTCATAATTAAAATCTTTCCATTTAAAAAATACAGCCAAAGTGATCCTATGTTAAAGAATTTTTTTTAATCAGTAAATTAGGAATTAGTTGACCAATACAAATGCAATAAGACATGAACTAACAAATTTAAAGACATTAACACTTAAAATTATAGACTGCTCAATACTTATCATGTATTTAAGTAATACAACAATTAACAATAAGCAAACATTCTATGTGATGCCTCCCATTTCTGTTGTATTATGGATTGCACCTGTTGGGGCTCTTTGTTCTCCTCTACCTCCAATTTTCCCTCCCATTCCTCCTGTGAGGAGGTATCTATGGGGGTCCCATCCTGGATAGCTAAAATCCTCTGGACTCAAGCCTGAGGCAACTTACGGCCTTTGACTTGTACATATTTGCATGCCAGAGTCTCTAGCTTTGTCTACTCAGGACAGGTGATCAGTCAGAGTCTTCTGTTTCCACCTGGGCAAGGCACATCTTTTTCTAGTTTCACTCTCTCTTCTAAATGCTGTGCAGTAGCTTTTGCTGCTCATTCTGCCTTGGCAGCCATCCACAAGTCCCCTAACAGGGACTATGCCATGGCCAGCACTATTTGGCACTTCCTTTCCTTCTCATTCTAATCTAGTTGTCCTGATATCTGTTGCAAAGCAGTTAACAATCCCTCTGGAGTTTTCACGGCATCCCCATACTCTTGCAGCAGTCCCCATTCATCCAGGAGGGCAGCCACCCCTCCTTACATGGATAATATGGCCAATTTGGGATTCCCTCCATGGATTCTCCCCTCCTAGAACTCATGTCCACTACAGCTGGTGGCTCTTCAGTCTCCTGTCTGGCTTGCCAGTTGTTTCAACCCAGCTTAGCCCCCAAGACTGAAGAACACACTGGACATGGAGTTAGACATAAGTTTAATAGGAATTATTGACAGGAGTTGTCAAAATGTTCCACAGTGGCACCCAGACAAGAAAAATGAAAGTTAATGCTCCACAAAAGTAGGGAGTGCCAGGGGGTGAGTTATGAGGGTTAAGACAAGGACATTCCATAGGGTGTGAGAAAAGAGTTTCAGCAGGGTCTTGTGACACAGGGGTGTGGAGATTTGTTATAAACAGTGACCAGGGGAGGGGAGTTTCAATGCTTCATTTACAGTGCATTTTTTCCTTCCCTGGGGAGATCTGATGACTTTTCACATCTGTTCTGCTCAACTAGGCAGCTACATGAAATAACTCATTTTCACTATGGAAAGGAGAGGGCCTGGGCCCTGGGTCCCCACACTTTCTATTCTTAGTTTTCTAAGTGTTTTTTTTTTTTTTTTTAATCAAGAAGGGGTGCTTGAGTTTGTCAAATACATTTTCTGCATCAACTGAGATGATAATGTGTGTTTTTTTCCTCTTCATTCTGTTAATGTGGTGCATTACATTATTTTCTCATGTTGAATCACCCTTGCATGCCATGATAAATCCCACTTGATCATGATATATAATTCTTTTAATATGCTACTGGATTTGGTTTGCAATATTTTTTGAAGACTTGTACATATATATTCTAAGAGATATTTTTCTGTAATTTTATTTTCTTGTATCTTAATCTGGTTTTGGTATTAGGGTGATGTTGACTTCACAGAGTGAATTAGAGAGTGCTCCCCCCACTTCAACTTTTTGGGAGAGTTTGAGCAGGATTGGTGTTAATTCTTGAAATGTTTGGAAAATCTCTTGTGAAGCCATCTGGTCCTGGACTTTTCTTTGTTGGGAGGTTTTTGATTACTCATTCAAACTCTTTACTAGATATTGTTCTGTTGAGGTTTTCAATTTTGTCTTGAGTCAGTGTCGGTAGTTTGTATACTTCTAGGAATTTTTCCTTTTCATCTAGGCTATCTAATTTGTTACTGTACAGTTGTTCATACTGCCCTTTTATTGTCCTTTTTATTTCAATGAGATTGATAGTAATATTCCCTTTTTCATTTATGATTTTAAATATTTGTATTCTCTCTCTTTTTTTCTGTGTCAATCTAGCTAAAAATTTGTCAATTTTGTTAATGTTTTCAAAGAACTGACTTTTGGTTTTGTTGATTCTATTGACTTTTACTCTCTATTTCATTTATCTCTGCTGTAATCTTTGTTACTTCTTTCTTTCTGCTTGCTTTGGGTTGTTTGCTCTTCTTTTTCTAGTTTGAGGTTAGGTCTCTGATTTGCAATCTTTCTTATGTTTAAATATAAGCATTAAGTGCTATAAATTGCTCTCTACTATCTTTGCTGACTCCCATAAGTTTTGATTTATTGTATTTTCATTTTTATTTGCCACAAAATATTTCCTAACTTACCTCATAATTTCCTCCTTAAGTCATTGGTTGTTTAAGAGCACATTATTTAATTTCCACTTGTTTGTGTATTTTCCATTTTTCCCTCTGTTATTTATTTCTAACTGTGGTCAATGAAGATACACTGTATGATTGCTATATTTTTGAATTTGTTGAGACTTGTTTTGCCATGTAAGGTATGGTCTATACTGAAGAAAGATTGATAAGCACTAGAGAAGAAACGTGTACTCTGTTGTTGTTGGGTGAAGTGTTATATATATTCCTAATAGGTCTAATTGGTTTAGAGTAACATTCAAGTCTTCTATTTCCTTATTAATCTCCTGTTGATGTTTGATCCGTTATTGATCAAACATCAACTTTACTGTAAAATTGCCAATTTCTCCCTTCCAGTGTATCAGTGTTTACTTCATGTATTTTGGGGGCTCTGCTGTTAGGTGCATGTGGTAGTTTGTAACTGTGTGCACCATAGAAAATTATGTTTTTAAGCTAATCCATTCCAGTGGGTGTAAACCTATTGTTAGTAGAACCTTTTGATGATGTTCCCTCCATTAAGACATGACCCAGGGTGGGTCTTCATCCTCTTACTGGAGTCCTTCATAAACAGTATGAAGAGAGAGAGAGAGAGAGAGAGAGAGAGAGAGAGAGAGAGAGAGAGAGAGATAACCATGGAAGCAAGAAGCCAAAAGCAATGAAACCCAGAAGAAATGGGAGAGACCAGCAGATGTTACCATGGGCCTTGCCATGTGGCATAGGACCTAAGGATTGCCTTGCCAGCACCAGGTCTTTGGGAAGAAACCATCACCCTTATTTGGACATTCTCATAGCCTCAAACTGTAAACTAATAAATTCCGATTGTTTAAAGCCAACCCATTTCATGGTATCTGCTTTTAGCAGCCTAGGAAACTAAAACAGGTTTTGGTACTAGGAGAGTGGGCTGCTGCTATTGAAAATACCAAAAATGTGGAGATGCTTTGGAACTTGGTAATGGAAGATTCTGAAGAATTGTAAGGTACTTGATGGAAAAGGCCTGGATTGCTTTGAAGAGACTGTTGGTAGAAATATGGATGCTAAAGGTACTTCTGATGAGGCCTTAGACAGAAATGATGAATGTATTATTGGAAACTGGAAGCAAGATGACCCGTGTTTTAAAGTGGCAGAAAACTTGGCAAAATTGAGTTCTTATGTTGGATGGGAGGCAGAATTTGAGAGTGATGAAGTTGTATATTTAGCTGAGTAGACATTGAAGCTAAATGTGGAAACTGCAGCCTGATGTCTTCTTGCAGCTTATAGTAAAATGTGAGAGGAAAGGAATAAGCTGAGAACTGAACTCCTGGGCACAATGAACCCTAAATAGATGGTATGGGAAAATTCTGAGCTTCCAGAAAGTAAGTCCCCAGAGAATAGTGTTGTGAGGATTTAACCTAATATGGAAACAGTCAGCCCTTTCAGTGCAAGTCAGGATTGGAGATGCAGTTATCCAGGAAAGATTTGTGGAAAGGCCTACTGTCTGATGGTTTGGACCACTGTGTACTACATGCAAAACCAATGAGTTTTTTGTGAGATCTGTATGAATGGAACCACTGCCAGCCCAGACTAAATGGGATAGAAAAGGAACAGATTGAAGGAAAAATCACTTCCAAGGCAGAACTATGGAAGCTGAGTGAGTCCTTTATAAATAGCATGGAGAGAGAGAGAGAGAGAGAGAGAGAGAGAGAGAGAGAGCGCCATGGAAGCAAGAAGCTGAAAGCAATGAAACCCAGAAGAGAAGGGAGAGACAAGCAGATGCCGCCATGTGCCTTGCCATATAGCAGAGGAAAGCATCACCTTCACGATGCTTTTATTTGGACATCCTCACAGCCTCAAACTGTAGGCTAATAAATTCTCATTGTTTAAAGCCAACCCATTTCATGATATCTGCTTTGAGCAGCCTAGAAAATGAAAACAGTGCATATATATTTATAATTGTTACATCTTCTTGTTGAATTGTTCCCTTTATCAGAACATAATGACCATTTTTATCCTGTGTAGCAGTTGTTTTTTTTTTTTTTACTTAAAGTCTATTTTATCTGATACTGTAGCTACCCTAGCTCTCTTTTGATTATTACTTGCATGCTATAGTTTTCCTTCCTTTCACTTTTAATATACTTATGTCTTTGAATTTAAGGTGAGTCTCTTGCAGACAGCATATAGTTGGGTCATGTTTTTTATCCATTCTGCCAACATCTGTTTTTTAAGTAGAGAATTGAAACCATTTACATTTAAAGTCTCTACTGATAATGCAATACATTTTTTTCTGCCATTTTGCTATTTAGTTTTTGTAAGTCTTATACCTTTCTTGTCTCTCAATTCTTCTGTTAATGCCTAATTTTATATTTATTTGGTTGATTTTTTGCATTGTACCATATTGAGATACTTCTCATTTCTATTCTGAATTTTTTTCGTTTATTTTCCTTGTGATTACCATGGACTTATAATTTAACATCTGAAACATATAGCAATCATGTTTGGTTTGATACCAACTTGACTTCAATGTCATACACATACATTTTTCTTATACCTCTTAGTCCCTCCACCATTTTTTGTACTTGTTACCAATTATATCTTTGTATATCATACAAGCAAAGGCATAGATTTATCATTACTTTTATGCATTTGCATTTTAGTACCTGTAAGACTTAAGAAGTGGAGTTACATATGAAAAAATACAATACAATAATACTGGCATTTATAATTATCCAAATAGTAACTCTTTTGGTTAACCAAAGCTGTCAGAATGCAATATACCAGAAATAGATTTGCTTTTACAATGGAGATTTATTAACTTACAATTTACAGTTCTTAGGCCATGAAAATATCCCAATTAAAGTATCAGTAAGATGACACTTGGACTCTGAAGACAGGCTGCAGGCATCTGGGACACCTCTGTCACATGGGAAGACATGTGGCTGGCATCTGCTTGCCCTTCACTTCCAGGTTTCATTGATTTCAGCTTCTGGTCCCAGTGACTTTCTCTGCGGGCCCTCTCTTAGCTTCTCTGGGGCTTTTCTCTCTATCTGTGCTTCTCTCAGTTTCATCTCCCTTATCCTCTCATAAAGGACTCCAGTAAAAGGATTAGGATCCACCTTGAATGGGCTGGGTCACATCTCAATTGAAATAACCTAAACAAAAGGTACCACCCACAATAAGTCTGCATGCACAGGAATGGATTAAAAGAACACGGTCTTTTATGGGGTACATAACAGTTCCAAACTACCACAGTTTCCTTTACCAGAGGTCTTTATTTCCTTATGCTGCTTTGAACCACTATCTAGTGTCCTTTCCTTTCAGTCTGAAGAACTCCTTTAGCATTGCTTGTAGGGTGGGTCTGTTGGCAATGAACTCCCTTAGCTTTTGTTTGTTTATATGTCTTACTCTCTCCCTCATTTTTGAAAGAAAGTTTTACTGGATATAAAATTCTTGGTTGGCAGTTGTTTTCTTTCAGCATTTTAAGTATTTTTTCCTGTTGCCTTCTTGCTTCTATTGTTTCTGATGAGAAATCAGAACATAGTCTAATTGGGACTCCCTTGTATGTAACACGTTGCTTTTCTCTTGCAGTTTTCAGAAGTCTCTCTTTTTGCCTTTGCATTTGATCAATATATGATGGAGCATATTTTTATTCAAGTGTATCCTGTTTGGTGTTCTCTGGGCTTCTTGGATCTGCATAATTTGTCTTTTTGCTAAGTTTGGGACACTTTCTGTCATTATTTCTTTGTATATTCCTCCTGCCCCTTTCTCTCTCTTTTCTCCTTCTGGGACACCTGTAATGCATACATTGGCATGCTTGATCATTTCCCTGAGGTCTCTTAGGCTATTTTCACTTTTTATAATTCTTTTTTTTTTTTTTTTCTGCTCCTCAGCCTGACTCATTTCAATTGTTTTGTCTTTGAGTTCACTGATTCTTTCTTTTGCCAGCTCCAATCTGCTACTGAACACCTCCTGGGAATTTTTCATTTCAGTTATTGCTGTCTTCAACTCCAGTAGTTCTGTTTGATTCCTTTTTAAATTTTTTGTCTCTTTATTGAGATTTTCATATTGCTCATTCATTGTTTTCCTGATCTCCTTTAGTTCTTTTGCTGTGCTTTCCTTCATCTCCTTCAACATTTTTAAGACTTTTAAAAAAGTTTTCTCTGGTAGATCCACTGTCCGGTCTTCTTTGCTGTTGTCTTCTGGATTTTTATCCTCATCCTTAGAATAATTCCTATTTCTTTGTCTTATAATCTTTTGTTGCATGCTGTAAATCTTTATATTTTAAAATGTTAACTGTGGGATATATTCCCTGAGGTTTCTGTACTTCAACTTGTAAACCACTGATTATATGACAGAGATTCTCTTGAGATTCTCCTGTCAAGAAGGTCTGACCAAGTTAAATGAAAATTGCAGTGTCCTCCCTGTCTTATCAGAGCCTGTGATTGTCCTGGGCTTGTGCTTGCTAGGTGCTTAGGAGTTCCCTGTTTATAGGAGTTTGAATACCCCCTCTATTTCCCAGGAGACTAACTGTTCCGATTTGCTAATGCTGCCATTATGCAAAATACCAGAAATGGATTGGCTTTTATAAAGAGGGTTTATTTGGTTACAAATTTACAGCCTGAAGGCCATGAAAATGTCCAAATTAAGGTATCAACATGAGTATACCTTCACTGAAGGTAGGCCAATGGCATCCAGAAAACCTCTGTTATATGGGAAGGCATGTGGTTGGCATCTGCTGATCCCAGATTGTGTTCCAGCTCCTCTCTCAGCTCCTGTGCATTCTTGAAAATGTTGCTTTTGGGGTGTTTGTCCTCTCTTATCTTCTCTGGAGCAAAGTGTCAGCAAAAGTGCTCTCAAAGGCCATCTCCAAAATGCCTCTCTAAGCTGCTCTCCAAAATGTCACTCTTAGATGCTCTGCAATCCTTCTGTCCATGACCTCTTTTATATGACTCCAGTGATTAAATCAAGACCTGAATAGGCGGGGCCACACCTCATGGAAATAATCTAATCAAAGGTATTATCCCCCGGTTGGGTGGGTCACATTTCCATGGAAACAACCTAATCCAAAGATTCCAACCTAATCAACACTAATATGTCTGCCCCAACAAGATTAAAGAACATGGCATTTTGGGGGACATAATACATCCAAACCAGCACACAGACCTTCCTCTTCCAAGTGCTCTACTGCAAATTGCCCTAGGCTTTCTACCTCAATTGTTTCTTACACTGTTTTCATTGTCTCAAGTTGCTTTAGACTGGAAGGCAAATTCTGGGAAGGAGGGTTATACAAAAAAGGGGTTTCCCAAGTCAGTATTTCCCAGTCAGAATAAGGCCAGGGACCCACAAAGGAAATGCTGGCCACCTCCAAACTTCCCTGATGAGTGGATGAAGTAGGGGCCAGGAATGGCTCTAGGAGCTTTTTCCACGGCTACCCAAAGCTGTGCTTTCTTGACTTGGCTCCTGCCCAGTCAATGCAGCCCTTCAACTGTCCTTTGCAGCTCTGAGGAACTGTACCATCTTTAAGTTTCCTCTGCTGCCTTGGTCTGGGGTAGGTTGAAACAATGGGGTGGGGCCCTCAGAGACATGCCCCCAGTGATCTGAAGTCACTAATCAAAAGCTGTGATCAGCAATCAGTCCATGCCCACCCTGGATCCTGGGGAAGTGGATTTTAAGTCCCTTTCTGGCAGTAGCAAGCCATGCCTGGAGCTGGACCCCACTGTGTCCTGAGGTGAGAATGGGAGATGAGAACCTCCCATCTGTGTGGATAGAGGAATTTACTGGTATTTACCATAATTTACCAACATCTTCCCCCTGCTCTTCCCTGGATGCTGTACAGTGTTCTTCTGGACTGTGGAGTTGCAAAATATTTGATTCAGACTGTTCCTGCCTGTTTGTTGTTCTGTGGAGAGACTAATTCCTGGAGCTTCCTACTCTGTCATATTCCCACAACCCCCCTGGCCAATAGATTTTTGACAAGGATGTCAAGTACACTTAATGGGGAAAGATAGTCCCTTCAACAAATGGTGCTAGGAAAACTGGATATCCATATGCAAAAGAAGGAAGGTGTACCCTACCTCATGCTATATAAAAAATTAACACAAAATGGATCTGAGACCTAAATGTAAGAACCAAGACTATAATAGTTCTAGAAGAAAACATAGGGAAACAACTTCAGGACCTTGTCTTAGGCAACAGTTTCTTAGACTTTACACTAAAAGCATGAGCAACAAAATTAAAAAAAGATAGATAACTGCAACTTCAAAAAAAATTAAAAACTTTTGTGCATGAAATTACTTCATCATGAAAGTCAAAAGACAAACTAAAGAATGGGAGTAAATATTTGGAAATATGGAAACTACATTTTGGATAAGTGTTTAATATAGAACATATATCAAGAAGACTTAACAACTCAACAACAGAAAGACAAACAGTACAATTTAAAAATGAGAAAAAGATTTGAATACACAGTTCTCCAAAGAAGATAAACAAATGTCTTATAAGCACACGAAAAGGTATTCAATATCATTGGTCATTAGGGAAATGCAAATCGAAACCATAATGAGATGCCATTTCACCCCCACCAGAACAGAAAATGACAAGTGTTGGATAGGATGTGGAGAAACAGGAACACTCATTCATTGTTGATGGAAATGTAAAATGCTACAGCTGCTGTGGAAAATAGTTTGGTGGTTCCTCAAAAAGTTAAGTGTAGAATTATCATATGACCTGGTATCCCACTGTGGTAGTTTAAAGCTGAATGAACCCCAGAAAGATCATGTTCTTAAAGCTAATCCATCTCTGGGTATCGACTTACTATAGGTGGTATCTTTTAATTAGGTTATTTCAGTTGAGGCGTGCCCCAGGTGGGTCTTAATCCTCTTACTGTAATCCTTTATAAGAGATGAAATTCAGAGAAGCACACAGAGAAGCTCATAGAAAAAATCCAAGAGAAGCTTAGAGAGACAGAAGCAAAAAGAGAGAAACAAGTAGAAGCTCGGAGAGGAAGCTACTGAAGGCAGAAACTGGAAGCGATGAAACTCGGGAGAGAAGGGAGAGACCAGCAGACATCACCATTTGCCTTCCCATGTGACAGAGGAGTCATGGGTCATCAGCAGCCATTCTTCAGGAAGAAGGTATTATCCTGATGATGCCTTGATTTGGACATTATCATGGCCTCAGAATTGGAAACTTTTAAGTTAATAAATCTCCATGGTAAAAGCCAACCCATTTCTGTATATTGCATTTTGGCAGCTTTAGCAAATACAAACACCCACTTCTAGGTGTTGAGAGCAGGTACTTGAATATGTGTTTTCATGCTGTTGTTCATGGTGGCATTATTCACAATTGCCAAAGATGGAATCAACCCAAGAGTCTATCAACAGATGAATGGCTAAACAATATAGCTTGTATTATATACACACATATATATACACACACAGTGGAATATTATTCAGTGAAAAAAGGAATGAAGTGGTTATGCATTATACAACATGGATGAATCCTGAAAACATAATGTTGAGTGACATAAGCCAGACACAAATGACAAATGACAAATATCGTACAATCTCACTGATATGAAATAATTAGAGTAAGCAAATTCATGGAGTCAGAAACCAGAATACAGGTTACCAGGGGCTGAGTTTGGGGGTAGGGAGTGGGGAGCTAATGCTTAACAGGTACAGAGTTTCTGTTTGCAGAGCAGGAAAGGTATGGTGGTGAAGGGTAATGGTTGGTGGTGATGGAAGCACAACATCATGAACATAATTAACAGAACTGAATTATATATTTAAATGTGGTTTAAACAGGAAATTTTAGATTGTATATATGTTACTAGAAAAAAATTAAAAGAACTCCATAGGACTGTACAACACAAAAAGTGAATTGTAATTTAAACTATGACTGTAATTAATAATTGTGCTGGTTTGTATATTTATGTCCCCCAGAAAAAGCCATATTCTTTAATGCATTCTTGTGGGGGCAGATGTATTAGTGTGGATTGGGTTGGAACCTATTAGTTCAGTGTAGATGTGACCCACCCAATTGTAGGTGACAACTCTGATTGGATAATTTCCATGGAGGCGTGGCCCCACCCATTCATTGTGGGCCTTGTTTAATTTACTGGAGCACTATATAAGCTCAGACAGAAGGAGCTCATAGCTAGCTGGAGCTGAGAGACATTTTGAAGAAGGCCGTTGGAAGCTGATGCAGACATTTTGGAAAACGCCATTTTGAAATGCAACCTAGGAGCAAGCAGACACCAGCCACGTGCCTTCCCAGCTAACAGAGGTTTCTGGATGCCAATGGCCTCTCTCCAGTGAAGGTATCCTTTGTTGACGGACACTTTATGGCCTTAAGACTGTAACTTTGTAACCAAATAAACCCCCTTTTATAAAAGCCAATCCATTTCTGGTGTTTTGCATTCTGGCAGCATTAGCAAACTAGAACAATAGTACAATTATAAAAATATTATTTCATCAATTGTAACAAAGTACCACACCAATGCAAAATTTTAATAATAGGAAAAACTGTGTGTGTGAGTAGGGGTATATGGGAACTCTGTATTTTCTTCATAATTTTTTTAGTAAACCCACAATTTCTCTAATAAAACATAAAATTTTTTAAAAAGAAAAATGGACATCCTTATACACATATTTTTGAGCTCATGATAAAGTGATAAAGTCTTTCAAATGGACCTTAACCAAAGAAAGCATTTTTCACTTATTAACCAAATTTTTCTCAGTATTCTTTTTTTTTTTTCATTTTTATTGAGATTGTTCAGATAACATACAATTATCCAAAGATCCAAAGTGTACAATCACTTGCCCCTGGGTACCCTCATACAGCTGTGCATCCATCACACTTAATTTTTGTTCAATTTTTAGAAACTTTTCATTACTCCAGACAAGAAATAAAGTGAAAGATGAAAAAAGAAAAAAAGAAAAGGAAACTGTAATCCTCCCCATCCCTAACCAACCCCCCTCAATTGTTGACTCATAGTATTGATATAGTACATTTGTTACTGTTTATGAAAAAATGTTGAAATATTACTAACTGTAGTATATAGTTTGTAATAGGTATATAGTTCTTCCCTATATGCCCCTCTATTATTAACTTCTAATTGTATTGTCATACATTTGTTCTGGTTCATGGAAGCGATTTCTAGTATTTGTACAGTTGATCATGGACATTGCCCACCATAAGCTTCAGTTTTATACATTCCCATCTTTTGACCTCTAACTTTCCTTCTGGTGACATATATGACTCTGAGCCTTCCCTTTCCACCTCATTCACACACCATTCGGCACTGTTAGTTATTCTCACATCTTGCTACCAACACCCCTGTTCATTTCCAAACATTTAAGTTCATCCTAGTTGAACATTCTGCTCATACTAAGCAACCGCTCGCCATTCTTAAGCCTCGTCCTATGTCTTGGTACCTTATATTTCATGTCTATGAGTTTACATATTATAATTAGTTCCTATCAGTGAGACCCTGCAATAATTGTCCTTATGTGTCTGGCTTATTTCACTCAGTATATTGCCCTCGAGGTTTTGTCATCAACCCATTTTTTTTAAAATACGGTTTTGTTCACTCACCATAGATTCCATCCCAAGTAGATAATCGATGGTTCTCTGCATGGTCATACATTTATGTGTTCACCACCTTCACCACTATCTATATAAGGGCATCTACATTTCTTCCACAAGGCAGGAGGGAGAGTCAAAGAAGGTAGAGAGGCAAAAGAAAGAGGAAAAAAAAATGACAGCTAGGAAGCAGCAAAAGGAAAAATAACCTTAAATCAAAGTAGAATAAAGAATCAGACAATACCACCAATGTCAAGTGTCTAACATGCCTCCCTTATCCCCCCCTCTTATCTGCATTTACCTTGGTATATCACCTTTGTTACATTAAAGGAAGCATAATACAATGATTCTATTAGTTACAGTCTCTAGTTTATGCTGATTGCATTCCTCCCCCAATGCCTCCCTATTTTTAACACCTTGCAAGGTTGACATTTGCTTGTTCTCCCTTGTAAAAGAACATACTTGTACATTTTATCACAATTGTTGAATACTCTAGATTTCACCAAGTTACACAGTCCCAGTCTTTATCTTTCCTCCTTTCTTGTGGTGTCTCACATGCTCCCCACCTTCCTCTCTCAACCGTATTCATAGTTACCTTTGTTCAGTGTACTTACATTGTTGTGCTACCATCTCCCAAAATTGTGTTCCAAACCACACGCTCCTGTCTTCTATCACCCTGTAGTGCTCCCTTTAGTATTTCCTGTAGGGCAGGTGTCTTGTTCACAAAGTCTCTCATTGTCTGTTTGTCAGAAAATATTTTGAGCTCTCCCTCATATTTGAAGGACAGCTTTGCTGGATACAGGATTCTTGGTTGGTGGTTTTTCTCTTTCAGTATCTTAAATATATCACACCACTTCCTTCTTGCCTCCATGGTTTCTGCTGAGAGATCCGCACATAGTCTTATTAAGCTTCCTTTGTATGTAATGGATCGCTTTTCTCTTGCTGCTTTCAGGGTTCTCTCTTTGTCTTTGACATTTGATAATCTGATTATTAAGTGTCTTGGCGTAGGCCTATTCATATCTCTTCTGTTTGGAGTACGCTGCGCTTCTTGGATCTGTAATTTTATGTCTTTCATAAGAGATGGGAAATTCTCATTAATTATTTCCTCTATTATTGCTTCTGCCCCCTTTCCCTTCTCTTCGCCTTCTGGGACACCAATGATATGTACATTATTGTACTTTGTTTCATCCTTGAGTTCCCGGAGACGTTGCTCATATTTTTTCATTCTTTTCTCCATCTGCTCCTTTGTGTGTAGGCTTTCAGGTGTTTTGTTCTCCAGTTCCTGAGTGTTTTCTTCTGCCTCTTGAGATCTGCTGTTGTATATTTCCATTGTGTCTTTCATCTCTTGTGTTGTGCCTTTCATTTCCATAGATTCTACTAGCTGTTTTTCTGAACTTTTGATTTCTGCCGTATATATGCCCAGTGTTTCCTTTACAGCCTCTATCTCTTTTGCAATATCTTCTCTAAACTTTTTGAATTGATTTAGCATTAGTTGTTTAAATTCCTGTATCTCAGTTGAAGTGTACGTTTGTTCCTTTGACGGGGCCATAAATTTGTTTTTCTTAGTGTAGGTTGTAATTTTCTGTTGTCTAGGCATGGTTTCCTTGGTTATCCAAATCAGGTTTTCCCATACCAGAACAGGCTCAGGTCCCAGAGGGAAGAAATATTCAGTATCTGGTTTCCCTGCAGGTGTGTCTTAGAAAATTGCTCCACCCTGTGATGCCTCAGGGCTCCGTGCTTTTCTGCCCAGCAGGTGATGTCTGTTAGCCTATAATTCTTGACTGGTGTGAGGAGGTATGGCTGTGTTCCCCCAGGCTCTGGGGTCTGGTTCTGAATGGAAAGGGCCCCACCCCTTTCCTCCTAGAGAAGACAGACCCCCCAAGTGGAGGTCATTAGCATTTCAATGGTCTCGCTGTCTGCTTGTGCTGTCTCCACCCTTCCCAGAGCCACAGCCCTGGAAACTGAAAATGACTGGGGCTTTCTCCACTGAGCAGAAAAAGAAACAGATAATCCCCTTCAGACCCAGACCAAGGGGACTCTCTGGCTCTCCAAGGTCAGTCGTCACCCAAAGCCTCTGTCTGTTTTTTGGGGCTGCGTACCTGTAGTGAGCAGTTCACACTCGCTGCTTAAAACCCCAGTTGGAGCTCAGCTGAGCTATATTCGCTTGCTAGGAGAGAGCTTCTCTCCGGCACCACGAGGCTTTGCAGCTCGGGTTAGTCTCACGACTTGGATCCGCAGGTTTTACTTACAGATTTTATGCTGTGTTCTCAGGCATTCCTCCCAATTCAGGTTGGTGTATGATGAGTGGATGGTCTCGTTTGTCCCCCCGCAGTTATTCTGGATTATTTACTAGTTGTTTCTGGTTGTTTGTAGTTGTTCCAAGGGGACTACTTAGCTTCCACTCCTCTCTATGCTGCCATCTTGCCCCCGAATCCCCCTCCTGGATCTTTCTCAGTATTCTTGATTACCTATGTAAGTATGGTTCTGAATTCTCCTTTGAATTGATCTTAACATTTTACTCATTCCCTCATTTGTTAATGAATTAAACAAAGTCTTTTATATTTGCTCATTTTATATTTGATTGAGAGTCATGATTTTACCCTAAAAGAATCCTTTAATAGCTAGCAATGAGTTAGCACTTGGCACATTCAGACTGGCATTCCTTCTGGTGTTTAAGATCATGGAGTACTTTCAGTTCAGACTTCTTAATGGCACTGGAAAAATTTACCCTCCCCCCAATTTCCTTTCTGCCTGGTTTAATACCTCTTCCATCCATCCAAATTTTGAGGATGAAAATTTGACAGAATATTTCCATGAATATTCCTGACGCAGGGAGTGCCCATTATGGTATGATACAGCTTGGATATTATTCTATAGGTTTCAAGGTGGAGCAGGAAAGAAGTGAAGAGATACACCGAACAATAACAGAGCTTGGTGATTTCAAAGGAAGATAAGGGTGCCTTTCTTTTTCAATATGGATTGAAATCATCCTTTAAAAATATGCTTACCTTGGGGAGATGCATGTTTTTTACTGAACTGGTTGATTAAACAACAACAGAAAGGTATGCCTGCAGCTCACACTGGCAGAGATACCTAAAAGAGAATCTGACCTGTAGGATCCATGCTCACTCCTGACCTCGGGTCTTAGGGCAAAGAACTTGCCTATCCTGGGATGTAGATTGATCAAGGGAGGGTGACTCATTACTGTGGGTAGAGGTAAGGTTTCTGGATAGGTGAACCCAAGTTTCACACAGGTGGCCTTGAATACGTAAGCTTCTGAGAAGAAGGGGCAGACATCTCAGAGCAGGGGAGCCAGGCTAGGAACTGGATGAGGGCCCGAGAGGACCCTTTTGGGAAGTGTTTGTTGAATGCTGGTTTCCTGAAATGATCACTAAAATAAGCTGTTGACAAGGCAAAGTTTATTCTATTCCCAAGTAAAGGGAAATATTACCTTGATGGAGTCTTAGTAGCATCTTGTAGTTGGAAGAACAAAGTCGGGCTATTTATGAAGTATGGGAGCCTAGTTTAAAGTGGGTCTTTGAATATGGTAGCTTGAATAGGATTGGTTAAGGATCATGAGGTCATAGTTTGGAATTGGTGAACACAGTGTGGTGAAGTGAGGTGAGAATTTCAAAAAGTCCTGAAGAGTAATAGTCATTTAATGTTGCCTATTGAAAAGGCCACATTTTATGTGTATTTGTGTGTGGGAATGGGGGTTGTTATTATTCTATGTAGTCAGAAACTAGACTTCACGAATTTTGGTTACTTTCTTGCTCACAGGGGCAGTCAGGTCTCTCCGGCTCCCTTGCAGTGAATATCCCCTGGGAAGGACTTGTTTCTAAGAAGAGGTCAGCCATCCTCACACTCTCAGATCCAGTTTCTTGTTCAGGTGACTGGCTAGCTCAATGGACTGAAATCTGTTCTGCTGCCACCATTTAGATTCAAGGGTGGGAAAAGGAAGACTCCCCTACTCTTCCAGGCCCCACATCTTATGCCCCAGCATCACTTAACCATGGAATCCTTACATCTGGGAGTGTTGGGTTCATACTGATGTTCTCCATCTGTCCCTCCCAAACACTCTCCAGCCTTCTCCATCCTGCTCTGTGCACTGGGTAGCTTTCCTGTATGGTCTGTATCAGTCTTCTTCCTTGCCTCTCTGTTCAGCTAATTGGAATCACCACTAAGAGATCAGAGGGAGGAAAGAGAATGGGACAGATGTATTTATTCCCTCACCTCCCTCCTTGATGGTATTTGGTGGGCTGATTGCATCCTTCAATTGAAGGTCATAATTCCTGTCATGTGACTCATTCCAAAGAATTCTAACTCTGGGTTCTCAGAGCTCAGAGCTTAGTAACTGTTCTCTTTTCTTGTCCCTATGGGCTTAGGGTTATAAACAGTTGTAATCAGCCTTGCGATATTGCACTATCTCTTGTGATTTCCCTATACCTTGCCCACACCTTTGTGAATAGTGCATTTTAAATTAAACTCTTCTAAAATTATCCAATTTGAGTGTGCCATCTCTTATGTCTTGAATTTCTGACTGATAAAGGGTTTTGTCAAGTTGTTAATAGAGCAGATTTTTGTTTGCATTTGATCATTGTCAAGTGATGCCTTGCAAATGTTAAAAAATATTTGTTGAATGAATGAATGAGTGAGTGGCAGGATTTGAACTCTAGCCGCACCTCTCTAAACTTCCAATACACAGTTGAGCATCCATGTAGAAAGTATAGATGCTTGATGCATTCTGAGTCCAATGAATGGGCATAGGTGCTGTGGTTCAAGTTTCCAGGGATGCTCACATCCATGAATTTGCCCGAAGGATTCATGCTTAGTTGTCCTCCTTCCCAGAGGAGCAATATAAAATCATATAAAGAGTATCCGAAATATACAGAAATGACATTACAGTCACCAAATGAAGAGTAGGGCAATTTCTTCAAGTAGGAACAGATAAAATGTTTAGACCACAAAATTAGAAATGAAATTGAAACATTTCACTAGTATAGTCCATGGTTTTAAAGGAACAGTAAATAAATTTCAGTTATAGCTACCAGCTATGAATTTTTAAAGTTTATGTGACCTTTATTACAGTTAATATTATATTAGGCATAATAATATTATATATAAGAGGTAAATTTGATATAATTACCTTGCAATAATACCTATAGTTACTATCAATTTCACAACTGCAGGCTGCAGTGGTTTTTATCATTTATTATAATTATATTTACACTGTTTAACTGTTAGAGGAACTCCTTGAAATTGTGAGATGTGACCTGTGACTTGCAACTCTCTGGGTACATCCAATTTATCACTCTTGGGAGATTCCTTCACGGATGAAGGTCAGATAAATATCAGGCAGAACAGTCCCAGGCTGTACATAGCCCTAACGGAGTTCCTAGTTGTTTATAAATTTGTCTATATTATAATTCCTTAAGAAGAGAAGTTCCAGAAGCTTTCTTCCTGGATTTCCCAGCAGGAGAGTGGTCCAGAGTGAGCTACCATAATAAATTTCCTCTTGGCGCAGGGCTCCCCCTTTGATGATCTCCAGGGCACATTCCTCCTTTGGAGCTGCTTCTCTCTCAAAGACCCCAGAAACTGCATTCATGGCTGTTTCTGTAAAACGATAAAGGAAGAGCAGGGTTATCAAAGACAAGTACAGTCTAAAGATGGAAGGCCTGTAGACACTAACAGCTTAACTATCAGGAGCTGTTGGCCAGTGCTTTCTCTGCAAGCCCCTCAGTTCTGTGGGGCATACATGGAGAAGATGATATGTTTAGGGTCTGTTGGGCAAAGAAGCTGGTAGTGTAAATGGAGCCCTGCATTCCTGGATGAATGTTTGAGGGGATAGTAAGAGGTGATTAGTGGGGAAATTTGAATTATGTTCCTCTCTTGAGTGTTAAGGCTGGTTGGGGAGTATGTGGGGGCTGAGGACACACAGTGAGGGTAGAAGTCACTTTGTGAACCAGTAGCTAATGGGAAGTGTCAGTGGGCAAAACCAACGTGCTCTGTGTTAATGAATTACTGACTCGTGATAGCAATAGTTGGACAAGTATTCAGGCTTTTTCTCCCTTGTAAATACTAGCCACTTTCACTTAGAAGGTAATTCTAGTATAACCTTCTCTTTCCTTCCAAGTTTTCATGTCCTTCTTCCACAGTTTCTCTCTCCATCCCCTCCTCTTTTTTTTTTATTAGAGAAGTTGTAGGCTTGCATAAAAATCAAGCATAAAATGCAGAATTTCCAAATACCACCCTATGATTAACACCTTGCAATAGCGTGATATATTTGTTACAATTCTTGAGAGATTATTTTTGTAATTGTACTATTAATCATTGTTAATAACATTTCCATCATTTGTAATAGGGTTCACTGTTTGTGTTGTACAGTTCTATGTTTTTTGTTTTTTTTAAAGATGTTTATTCTAGTAACATATATACAACATAAAATTTCCCCTTTTAGCCACATTCAAATAAATAATTCAGTGCTGTTAATTACATTTATAACGTTCACCACCATTTCTTGTTTCAAGAAAGAAACACTTTTCTTGTTCACTGTCTCTGTCTCTTTTATTCTATTACTACTACTAAATTACTGTTTATATAAAGTTTTCTTAAAATAAGTACCTGCTGTATGTCTTAGATAATCTTGTATTTGGCTTACAGAAAAGTTGCAAAAATTGGACCAAGTATTCCCTTATATCCTTCACCCTGCTTCCCCTGCTCTTAACATCATACATAACTATTGTACAATTATCAAGAACAGGTACAATATTATTTCACAATACTATTAACTAAACTACAGTCTTCATTTTTCACTTATGTCCTTCTTCTCTTCCAGCATCTTTTCAGGATTTGTTATTTCTTCTTAGGTTCCTCCAATCTATGACAGTGCCTTTGTCTTTCCTCATCTCTCGTGGTTTAGACACTTTTGAAGAGTACCGAACAATTGTTCTACAGAGAGTCTCTCAATTTGGGGTTGTCCAACATTCTCTCCTGACTGGAGAGAGGTTATGAACTTTGGGCTAGAATGCCATACAATTGATGTTGTGTCCTTCTCAGTGCATTATTTCAAGGGGCTCATGATATCAATATGTCTTATTACTGATGATGTTACTTGAAAAAAACAACTTGTATTTGGTAATTGTCACACAGAAATGTAATTGAGTGTCCATGAGGACATAAGGTGTTCAGAGAGGGGTCAGGAGAGGGACCCGAAGCAATGGAAGGGAGGGTCAAGGGGTGGTCAGAGGCCCCATTAGCAACAGTACTTTATTAAATGGGAGGACTAGTGCTTTCTCTCACTAGTTTTGAGCGCATTACACATAAACCAAGGGGATTAGAAAGCTTATTTATTCACAATGGTAAGACAGAAATCCATCTTCAAATCATTTACTCCAATGTCTTGACCTTACCTGTATTTATGAGGCCGAGGACACAGAGAGTGATTGACACATTGACCTTAGTCACTGAATATTCCTTCCTGATGGAGGAAAAGAATCCATCCAGAGCAAACTTGCTTGCAGCATAGGGAGCAATCAGTGGGCTAGCTATTTTCCCTAAATGATAGATTAAAGAGATGGGTTAACAAGGTGACCCATTTCAGCCTCTGGCAGATCTGATCTTCGATCTATCTTAGCAGGCTTTGTGACACCTGTGGAGTCCTCTTACCCCTTTGAGTCTTAGTTTATCTCTATTTCCTATGAAAATTATCCTGCTGCACTGAATTACTGAAAGAAAACTCAGAGAAACTCTCTTCCAGAGAGAGTTTCTAGCAGAGACTAGGGTGGGGATGGGATGGAGTGGGCTGCACAACAGCTGGCATTGAAGGATTGGTTAGGTTTTCAGTAAGGGTGGTAAATAAGCCAGGCCACAAAAGAGCCATGCAATTGCACAGCTGCCAACTCTTTCCCCTCTGACCCAAGGGAGCTGGGATTCAAGGGTTTGACAGGAACCCTCTGCCAACTCAGTGACTTGTCACTGATCTTGGAAAGGATATGTTTCATACTGTACACATGGGAGGGGGGTGAAGATTCTTATTTTCAAACAATCTTTATCCTGCTTTTCTACCCCAAACCACTTTTCTTACTTTCAACAGCCTGATTCTTACTTTTGCTTTTCAGAGGACAGGTGGACATATTCTTAATAGGATAATCTATTCTTTGTACCCTTTCCAAGATGGAGGAGCAGCAGTGGCCTGAGACCCTAGACTCTTTGCTGAGCATTGTTACAATAGCTGCTTTAAAATCCTGGTCTGCTAATTCTAAAGTCTGGGTCATTTCAGGATTGATCTTTCTTTCTGGGTATGGGTCACATTTCCTATTATTTGTATGCCTAATAATTTTGAATTGCATCTTGGTTATTGCCAGCGGTACACTGTAGAGTACCTGAATGCAGACATATTCCTCCAAAGAGCGCTGATTTTGTTTTGCTTTAGTGGGCAGTTAACCTGGCTGAAACTCTGCCTCTTTTCTTAGAGAGTAGCTGAAATCTTTGTTTAATTATTTTAATCTTAACTGGGCTGCTTGGGGTCTGCACTGCCCTTGAGTAGTTTAGGGGTCAACAGAGATTTGGGGAGAGTTTAAATATGTAATGTGGTTCTTTCTCCTTTCTAAGATGTTCCCCTTCACTTTCTGGCTGCAATGGCAACCCCAAACTCTTCCTTCTGGTTCTTCAAGCCAGTCAGAGTGCAGGTTTCTATCCAAGATATGACAGGGACTGGCAACTGCCTTAGGCAAAAAGCTATAAAATTGGGAAACTCCTAATGTCCTGTCTGTCCTTCTTTCCCGTGTTGACAACCCTTCAGCTTCTGTCTCCTTTAGGTCACTCTCCAGTGCTTTCAATAGTTGGTTTTTATATTTTGTCTGAAGTTTATAGTTGTTATCTGGGGAAGGTTGGTCTGTTAGGTACAACTCTGCCATTACTGGAATTGGAACCTCTATGATTTTCTAAACATAATAATGTTGCATGCCAAATCATTGGAAAAGGATGGCTTCTTCAATGAAAGTGCTGGGAAAATTGTTAACTAATTGGAAAATTTTAAGTTAGCTCTGTTTTATGTCATCTATCAAAAAAAAAAAATTCTAGATGGAAAATTGTGGCACTGTTGCTTATCCAATATCCATTTTCCCTTCTTTAATAATAGATCCTGATTTTTGTTCAGGACAGCAGTGTGCTCAAAAAAAAAATACTTACCTCTCCAAGATTCCCTCACTCCTAATGTGATCTAGTTCTGACCAGTGAGAAGTCTAACAGATGGAGATTCCAGGAAAGACATTAGTTTCCTGATAAAATAGATGGATTCAGGTGGCATGCAAATTTAACATTTTGCCCTTCCCCTTTCTTCCTAAGTGAAATTCAGGTGTGATGACTAGAATTGCAGCAGTCTTCTTGTCAGCTTGGGGGAAAAAGTTGCATATTAAGGATAGTGGAACATAAATCTGGAACAAGCTTGGATTCTTGAGGACACTGCAAGTCCCCAAACCAGCTCTGAAGTTCTTGTTCCTGAGAATAAGAACCATCTATTTGTTAAGCCACTGTGAGATATTTTTGTTACATGTGCAGCAGAATGCAATTTTTGACTGACACAAAAATAATTCAATTAGCAAAAGAAGATACTAGTGGTGAATTATTTATCAGAGAGATTTTTCTAATAAAAAATAAAAAAAATTAAAGCAAAGAATATATGATTACATAAAAATGTAAATCTCTATATGTTAAAAATATGACCATAATTACACCACTATAATGGTAAACTTGTTGTAACTTGTATTTTCTATTTAATTCTATCCTCCTTGCTCATGCTTATTTTGGACCAATGGAACTTGAGAATTTTGTTAGAGTGTCTGGGAAAGTTCTTTGTTCTTCTGGGAGAGTATCTGAAAACAGTAACTCTTTCTTTTCTGCTGAACATTTTTGTGCATAGATATGGAGCCCAGAATTGCTGCAGCTATCTCACTGTCAGCCTGAGGATGAAGCCACATATGGAAGAGAGCAGAGCAAAGAGAATTACAGGGACATTGAGTTTGAGCCAAGTCAACTGTGAAGACTGCCCTACATCTGGACTTTCAGTTATGTCAATAATTTTCCTTATTGTTTAAGCCAAAAATAGAGTCAAATTATTTCTAAGAAACAGAATAATGGTTAAAATATGAGCTCTAGAGTCAGATGACCTAGGTGTGAATCCCAAATATGCCACTTCTTAGCAGTAATTTGTGGAAAAAATATTACAAATCTGAAATAATCCATGTAATATACTTAGCACAAACTCTAGAACTTAGAAAACATTCACTAAATGCTATTATTATTAGTAGTAGCAGTAGTAGTAGTAATAGTAGTATTCCAAATCAGTGAGAAAAGTATGAGTTATTCAATAAATCATACTGGGACAAATAGGTAACTACTTGGAGAATAGAAGAATGCTATTCTCATTAATAAGTTAAAATTAAATTACAGAGTATATGTGGAAAATAAAATAATAAGGTATTGATGACTATATAGTCTCAGGTAAGAGATGCTTTTTTAAAGCATGAAATCAAAGGCATAAATTATGAAGGTTTGAATAGGTTTGAATATATAAAATCTAAAAACCTTCAGTGTACCAGAAATGTAAACTATTGCCTTCCGACACATATCCCTTCAAAGAGATTTGCCTTCCAAGCCATAGAATTGGGTCAGTAATAGCTTAAACACACATCATGGTCTCTCTCTCACTTTTTTTCTCTCTCTCTCTCAAGAAACTGAACTAAGTGACACAGGGATCCTAATTAACTGCTGTTGGATTTTGAACTAAAAGGACATATATAGCCATTTCCAGCCGTGGAAGAGGATAGGTATGCAGAGAAAAGTCCCCTGAAGAGACAAATAGGCACATGAAGCAGACAAACAGAATAACCAAAAAATTTGAGCTAAATAATTTAGGAGCTAATATGTAGGATTTATCCGAGATCTGCAAGGGTGGTCCAACATAAGAAAATCAATTTATGTAATAACATTAACAGAATGAAGGAAAAAACTTCATGAAGGTAAAAACCGCTTGATAATCTCAATTGATGCAGAAAAGGCATTTGATAAAATCGAGCACTGCTTCTCGATGAACACACTGGACAACTAGGAGTAGAAGTAGAAGGAAAGTTATTCAACAAGATAAAGCATATATATGAAAAATCCACAGCTAACCTCATATTCAATGGTGAAAGACTGAAAGTTTTCCCTCTAAGATCAAGAATAGACAAGGATGCACACTGTCACCATGTTATACAACATTTTACTGGACGTTCTAGCCAGATCAATAAGGCAAGAAAAAGAAATAAAAGACATCTACATTGGAAAAGAGGAAGTAAAACTTTTCCTATTTGAAGATGACCTGATCCTCTATATAGAAAATTATGAAAATCCACAACAAAGCTACTAGAGCTAATGAACAAATTCAGCAAAGTGGCTGGGTCAAATTCAGCATGCAAAAATCAGTAGTATTTGCATACACTAGTCATAAATCTGAAGAGAAAATCCAGAAAAAAAATTAACACTAAAAGAATGAAAAATCAGGGGATAAATTTAACCAACTATGTAAAGAACTTGTACACGAAAAACTACAAAACATTGCTAAAAGAAATCAAAGAAGACCTAAATAAATGGAAGGACATTCATGTTCATGGATTTGAAGGCTAAATATTGTTAAGATGTCAATTCTACCTATAGTTGTTTACAGATTCAATGCAATCCCCAAATTCCAAAGGCCTTCTTTGCAGAAATGGAAAAGCCATCCTCAAATTTATATGGAAGAGTAAGGGTCCTTGAAGAGCCAAAACCATCTTGGAAAAGGAGAACATATTTGAAAAACTCACTGTTCCTGATAATAAAACTTATTACAAAGCTAACAGTAATCAAAACAGCATGGAACTGGTACAAAGACAGACATATCAGGACCATGTGTTAGGCAACAGTTTCTTAGACTTTACATCAAAAGTATGAGCAACAAAAGAAAAAATAGATAAATGGAACTTTATCAAAATTAAATTTTTTGAATGACTTTATCATGAAAGTAAAAAGACAACCTACAGAATGGTAGAAAATATTTGGAAACCACATATCTGATAAGGGTGTAATATCTGGAATATATAAAGAAGTCTACAACTCAACAACAAAAACACTAACAGCACAATTAAAAATGGGTAAAAGACATGAATAAACATTTCTCTAAAGAAGATATACAAGTGAACAATATGTACATGAAAAGATGCTCAACATCATTAGCCAATTGGGAAATGCAGATCAAAACCACAATGAAATACCATTTCACACCTAGTAGAATTGCTACTATTAGAAAAAAAAGCAGAAACCAACAAGCATTGGAGAGGATATGTAGAAATGGAACACTTGTTCATTGTTGGTGGGGATGTAAAACTGTACAGCCACTGTGGAGAAGAGTTTGGTGATTCCTCAGAAAGTTAAGTATAGAATTATCATATGTCCTTGCAATCCCATTTCTCGATATATACCCAAAAGAACTGAAAAGCCAGGGACCCAAACAATTATTTGCACACTGGTTTCATAGTGGCATTTTCCATAAATGCCAAAAGATAGACACAACCCAAATGTTCATCAATGGATGAATGGATAAGCAAAATGTGGTATAAACATACAATGGAATAATATTCAGCAGTAAAAAGGAATGAATTTGTGATACATGTGACAACATGGATGAACTTAAAGACATCATGTTGAGTGAAATAAGCCAGATACAAAAGGACAAATATTGTATACTAAATTCATAGAGTCAGAAACTAAAGTACATGTTACCAGGGGCCAGGGTAGGGTAGGGAATGGGGAGTTTATGCTTAATTGGTACAGTTTCTGTTTGGGGTGATGGAAAAGTTTTGGTAATGGATGGTGGTGAGGGTAGGAAAACATTGTGAATTAATTAACACCACTGAATTATTTTAGTTGAATGTGGTTAAAAGGGGGAAATTTGAGGTTGTATATACTGGAATATAGAATAGAAATTAAAAAAAATAATGTAGGACTGTACAACACTGTGAACTGTAGTGCTAACTATGGATTGAAGTTAGTACAATTTTAGTAGTATTGTTTCATCAATTGCAACAAGGGTACCACACTAATGCAAATAATAGGGAAAACTACATGTCTGGAGGGGGGCGGGGTGCAGTACATGGGAACCATATACTTTCTGCATGATTTTTCTGAAAAAAACTATTATCTTCTATAATAATAATAAGAAGAAGAAGAATAAAACAATAACTAAAGAAAAGTTAAATTACATATGATTGAATATTTCATCTACTGAAGCGAGCCTGTTCTTGAGACTGGAAGCCCCTAGAAGATCTTTTATTACCCTAAAGTGGACAGAAAAGTATTGTAGTCTGCCTTAGATAACCTCCAGGTTCAGGGAAGAGAACTCAATCTGATCAGGAAGTGCAAGGAAAGAATAATATGCCAAGAGGCTCATTTATTCAGCTACCAGTTGAAAATAATATGCCAGTGTATAAACTGAATTAAATAAGATGAATAAGTAAATAAATGTCCTGTTCTAATATGAATGAAGCAGTCATTAAAGTGAGGCGTTAACAGCCTGAATGCCTTTGCCCAAGGCTAAGCTTTGGTTTATGTGGGAAAATGGAGCCCTTGTAGAGGGAGAGGCATGTGGCAACTGCATTTCTCTTCTGGGAAGTTTTAAATCACTAAGAAACAGGGCAATGGTGACCAGATTTATTGAAGCAAAATGTGGTACATGGAGTCTGACAAGTATGAGTGCAGGGGTGGTGATAAATGGGACAGAAAGTTTGCAATTAGCTCTGTCCCAGAAATGCTGGGGCTCAGCCACTGTAAAAACAGTTTGAGAGTGGGTGAGCTGGCAGAGAAGCTGTGCACTGGGGCTCGTTAACTGAGTGGAAGAGGTCAGAGGGGGCCTCAGTCCTTTTGTTCATCCACTCTTCACCCTCCATCTCCTACTGCCTTGCTGAGCTTTTGAAATGCTTTCCATTTCAAAGGCTGATTTTAAACTGCTTTAATTAAGAGCTCAGAAGAAATGGGATTGAAAAGCTTCATTCCAGCCTGCTCTCAGCCTTGAAAGTGATCCCAGGCAAACCAGCCACGCCCTCTATTGAGCTCCAACTTGAGGTTCCAACTTGTCTGGATGGCTTCAAGGCTGGGAACTCATCATCGATCCTGCAACCCCACTCCACCCTCCCCTCCACCCCGCCTCCCCAGTTATTCCTAAAAATTTTCCTCAGCTGGGACCCTTGTGATCTAAACTCCTTAGTTGTCATGGCTGTTGTGTCAGGTTCTAAGGATAAACCCACTGTTCTAGTTTGCTAATGTTGCCGGAATGCAAAACACCAGAAATAGATTGGCTTTTATAATGGGAGTCTATTTGGTTACAAAGTTACAGTATTAAGGCCATCAAGTGTCCAAGGTAAGTCATCAACGATCTGGTACCTTCACTGGAGGATGGCCAATGGTATCCGGAAAACCTCTGTTTGCTGGGAAGGCACGTGGCTGGTATCTGCTCCAAAGTTCTGTTTTCAAAATGGCTTTCTCCCAGGACGTTCCTCTCTAGGCTGCATTCCTCAAAAATGCCACTCTTAGTTGCACTTGGGCTATTTGTCCTCTCTCAGCTTCTCCAGACCAAGAGTCTGCTTTCAACGGCCGTCTTCAAAATGTCTCTCATCTGCAGCTCCTGTGCTTTCTTCAAAGTGTCCCTCTTGGCTTTAGCAAGTTTGCTCCTTCTGTATGATCTTATATAGTATGCCATAGTTTAATTCAGACCCACCCAATGGGCGGGCCATCAACTCCAACGAAATTATCCAATCAGAGACATCACCCACAGTTGGGTGGGGTGCATCTCCATGGAAACACTCAAAGAATTACAATCTAATTAACACTGATAGGTCTGCCCACACAAGATTGCATCAAAGATAATGGTGTTTGGGGGGACATAATACATTCAAACTGGCACACCCACCTATGTACCGCATCTACCTACTCTAGGTCCCGGAGAACCTGAATCTTGTCATTATAGTATTGAGACAACCCGTAGCCTGGCAATATCTGAAGCAATGGGAATAGATGGGATTGCGCAGAGAGAGCATGTTGAGACAAAGAGAAGGGCTTAGGATGGAAGGAATCCCGAGGAAACCAACAATTAACGGTGGAAGAGATGAAGAGGAACCTAAGAGACACTGAGAAGGGGCAGTGCAAGTGACCAGAGGAAAACTAGGGGAGTGTTTTGACAGAATACTAAGGAGGGGTGTATGGTGTTGAAACAGTGCAAAATGCTGCAGACATAAGATAAAGCCTGTTACCTAAATTTCACAACAAGGTGATTTTGGCAAGATCATCTCTATGCAGGTATGGGGTCTGTATAACAGGATGTTAAATGGGGTTACCTCAGTTGTCTCAAGAGTATCAGCGGATTTCCCAAGGCAAGAAGGAAAGAAGGGGTTTTAAGAAGCCCCACAGCTGAAGAGGGAACCCAAACCTAATGCAGTTCTGCCTGCATTAACTAAGCACCTATGTTCAGCCTAAACAAATAGTTATGTTTGTAGAAGGAAGATTAGTCAATGTCTTACCTGTTTATCCACCAAGGGTCAGGGGAGGCAGTTGCATTCCTCTTGCCTTTAGCCATGTGAGAGAGCTCCAAGAGGACCATTTGGAGAACTTTACAAGGGTCCTGTGGGGTCTGGGGACTGATATTTGAATCACAGTTCAAAGTCTAAAGGCAAGAGGCAAGGCTACCACTTCTGTCCCCTCACGACCCTCCCCACCTCACCACCCCATGTAGACACCCTCCTTATCTCACTCATTCTCTGATACCCCAAGTCAGGTGGCCGCTACTACTTCCTGGCACAAACTTTTCCCAGCCTGCTCAAGTTTGACAACCGAGCTGTCCCTGGCACCCCCTTCCTCCCCTGCCCTCCGACCTTTCCCCCACAGATGCCTACATTGCTCAGCTCCCACCGAATAGCATTTAGATCAAATTATTCAGGAAGGAAGGCCAGTGGATGTTTTTTGAAGCATTAGTTTATTTTATGTTTTCCCCTAGTCATTATACTGCTGCTGTTTGCCAAGGGCAGGCCAAGTCCAAAGTGTTTGGGTTTTCTCAGTACTTTGACATTTGGGAATGACAACTTTTCGTATATGTCAAATTTCATGTGCTTTGAAATAAATAAAAGGGTGGGTTTGTCTCTTTCACTTTATAGGGTGGGTGTCTCTCTTTTAACATATTTTTAATTATTCCCTTGTCTACTTCGAATCACAGACTTATGAATCAGCTTGATCAAAGCAATATTTTGCTTATGCTTTGAATTTTAGCATTTTTTATATACAAACTGTTCAGTGTCATTTATATAAAAGGATGGTTTGCCATTTAGATGTAACTTAACTGACTTTTGCTTCTCTAGTTTTGCTGATATGGTTTATTAGTCTACCAAATACAAGTTTTGTTACCATGGTAATTTTCCTAATTTAGGCATATAGTCCAATTTAGACATGAAAGTCTGCAAAACAGAGCTCGCAAAGTTCATGTATGAGAAAGCCTGTTCACTCAACTTCAGCTAAATAGCTATAAAAAAACGAAAATGAAGTCAATTCTTTAAAAAAAATCTTTAAAAGCCATTGACATGATCCCATGCAATATAAATTGCTACCAATAATTTGTAAATAGCAATACTATTGGGAAATCTATAATTTAGCAAGTTAATCATTTCATTTGGCAAATTGACTTTCGGCAAATGGCGCATTTGCCGATGTTATGAAAATTACTCTAGTGCTTTGCATTTTATCTACATAAAAACACAACCTTGCATGAAATTTGTGTGTAGCCAGATTCAAGGATGAGATGGGGTCTTGTGATGTAAACTAGGGCTGCCTATCTTGGTATAAAGTCAAAACCATTATTTTAGGCATTGATAGCTGAAAATTTTTGTATTAGCTTTTGACCCCTAAAAGAATACTACTCGTACACAGGAATAAGAGTTTAGTAATAAAATGTTTATGTATGCAACCACTCTTTGAAATTCTCTCTGCAAACATGGCCTATAGTGGATATTCTTCATAAATCCCCAAATAACATTTTTGCCCCAAGTGCAATTTGTTTTCTACTACAATCAATTGGTCACTGAGAGAATTGCATTATGGAAAATTGATGTGAGAGGAATTGATCTGCTCTTGGTTAATCACTGAAAGATTTGAAATGAAATTTAAGGCTGAGAAAGAGATAAGTGCTCTTTTAACATACCAAGGACCAAATGTTATATCGAGGGATAGGGTTTGGGAGAGTGGATGGTTGTAGGTTTGATGATGGCTATTGGCAGATAATCCTTACAAGTAAGATATTTGAGTAAAAATTTATTCAGTATTAGACAAAGAAAACCAGAAAGCCAGAAGGCGTACAAAAGTATGAAGCCACCTAGGGTGTGTTAGACTTGTCCACCAGCACCTACTCTCGTTCAAGTGTAACCCTACCCTCCCTGTGGTCTTAGCTGATTACACCTGGTTCAATGATTGCTCCTCTCTAGGTTGGTCATGATGAATGACTTAGGATGGTGACTTATAAAAATTGAGTTGGGCCAATTAGATACTGACTTTTTGGGGGGAAATCTTGCATCAAGAGATTGAGAGATCAAAATAATTGGCCATTGGGCAGAAGTCAAAGGTGTGTTGAGAGTTATGTTGAGAAGGTGTCTATGGCAGCCAGGTTGGACTGTGTACAAAATGAAGCAGAGGTTAGTTGAGAGAGAGAAGCTGGTATGCCATTCCTGGGAAATCCTGGGGTGGTTTGTTTCCTGACGGCTCCCCAGCTGCAATTCCCATGAGGCTGGGCTACCTATCCAGGGATGGACTAAGACAGTGTATGCCCCAAGTGGGCCAGTGATTTGGCACTCTGTCAAAAATAATATTTTTAAAATGTTGTTCAACACTTATTTATTTAGAGAGTATAGGGAAAGACTAATTTCCTACTGCTAAACAGAAAGGATTTATCGTATGTACCTATTGCTTGGGAGTTCCTGAGCCAGACAGTATCATTAGAAAATACAAAATGACTTAAAACTCACATAGTAAAATCAACTATGCCATACATTAATTGGGTTCTAACTTTCCATTCACTGTGATAGTTGACTTAGGCACGTGTCAGCTAGCTATTTTCAGTGTTGGTAGCTTTGCCTGCAGGTGCACAGACACATTTAAAAAATCCTATGATAAATGTTTTCATACATACATCTGTGACTAGATTGATGATTATTCCTTGATTCTTAGCATTAGTTTTGCTGGGTGAAATGATAGGAACATTTTTAAGGCCATTGGTACATATTGCCAAATGGCTTTAGACACAACAAAAAGTAAAGGTCTAGTGTTTTAAAAATAAAAAATGAAAACCAATTAAAATGAATAAAAGAACTATGCCCTTTTGAAATAGATGAGAGTGCCCCTTCTGCACCTACTTTGCAGAGCTGACACTGTTTTCAACAATAGATAATTTGGTAAGCAAACAAACACAAAACAAAAACCCACGTTATTTAGTAGTTATAATTGAATGTCTTTGTTTATTGTGAGGTTGAACTTGAGTGCTCTGTCCTCCTGAAGTCAGCCATCCTGAGAGCAGGAATATTTTGGTTTTGGTTACCATTATCGGAACCCTGTTGTAATCCCTCGCTTCTCTTTAAAAAAAAAATTCTAATAAAATTCATACAAAGCTCCTTGTACAGTAGGTAGTTCAGAGGTGTATAAATGAAAGGTTAAAACCCTTTTCTCTTAATAGCACACACTATTACTATTCTGCAAATTGCATTTTCCATTTAAACATATTTTTTACAGTCAGTATGTAAATAAAATTATATGGCATTCCATTAAAATTTAGGAAACCTGTCCGCAATCATGGATTTTTAGGTTGCTTCAATTTTTTTTTTTTTTCATGACTGTAAACATGACAACAAATGGGCTTACCCTGGAGTGTGGAATCCATGCCGCCCTGCACCAGGCCTTGCCTTTCCTGCTCACTGCTGTGGCCCTGGCATTGAGCACAGTGACGGGCTCAGAGCAGACCCTTAGAATGTGGTTTCTGACTGACTGATAGAATGAAGGAATGTTCGGGAAGTACTGCTGTGCAAGTGCATCTGTAGAATACATTTCTCAAAAGTGAAGTTAGGCCTGTTTCCCCTGCCATCCCTCTTCTTGAAGCAGATTACATCAATTTCTATTCACTGAAATTAATACATATTTCAATGGGAATTCTCCTTGGATCTGGCTTGACCATCTAAAGTTACATAGTTACACCATGTCAAATTAGCTTTTCACCTAATTAATTTTATATTTAGCTGTGTTTCAATGTTATACTTTTGTCAAAGTTTGCACCAGAAAGCTGCATATGTAATCCATTTTCTGTATTTATTGTTAGAAAAGTTTATTTAGCATCCCAATAGGCAAAGGACATGGAAAAACAATTCACAGAATAAAAAATAAAAATAGCCTATGAATGCAGGAAAATGAAATTCATTCATTAATTTAATTATCAGACTTTTTTTTAAATGTCTACTACTTGCCAGGCACTGTTGTAGCCATTGAGGATATAATGGTAATAAAAAAGAGAATATTACTGCTCTTAGGAGGACAAGGGACCTCACATTCCGTCTCACAAGTAAATAAGAAATTCAAATTATGACTCCTAAACACCGTTTTCTTCTATCTACAAAATTCTCACTTGCTGAAAACTTTGTCAATTCTGCAAAGTGATATGAGATGAGCATATGGTGGGAAAGGGGCATAGTTCTGTTATTCATTTGAATTGGTTTTTATTTTTGTATATTTAAGAAAGTCTACTTAATTGTTCGATTTGTCCAAAGCAATTTGGCAGTATGAGCCAATAGCCTTTAAAATGTTCCCATCATTTTATCCAGCAAATCTAGTGCTAAGAATCTATCAAAGAAAAATCATCACTGTAGCCACATATTTATGTACAAGAACATTTGTTACAGAATTTTTATAATAAGAAAACACTGGAAGTAATCTAAATGTCTGGGAATAGGAAATTAAATAATTGAACCATATATCCATATCTGTATTTATATCTGTATCATCTATAGTTAAACCCATGCCCATACCCACATCTGTATTTCTCTATTTCTGTCTCTATATCTCTATATGTATCTGGAACAAAATTCACCAAAAATAATAGCATGATTATAACTAGATTATAGGATTGTGGATGATTTTTATTTTCAGCTTATATTCTTCTTCATTTTCCAAAGTTTCATAATGTGTATATGTGTATATGCACACACACACACACACACACCCACACACCCCCACATACTTACATACATAAAACTTTTATAATCATAGAAACATTAAAAAATTGTTGGGGGCATTGCTCTTTCATTATTTTGGGCCTTCTATTTACAATCTTGTATGAGAAATTTATTTTAGAAATAAAATAGCTTCCTGCTGTGCTTCCTTCTTTTGAATATAATATTATCTATATACCGATCCTGTTTTCTTTCCTTTTTTTTTCCGTTTATTATCTTCTCTTCTCAAGACTTAATTTTCTGCTTATATATTTCCAGAGTATTTGTTGTTAGCCTTCTCACACTCCTTGGTGAGTAAAAATAAAGGCATGAATGATGGTAGAATGCTGCTGTTTTCATCCAGAAGGGCACTCGAATGAACCCATAGTCTAGTAGGGGCAACTGCCTTGGCTGCTTAGGCTCTACCCAGTCTTTCAAGGGGAAAACACGGAAGTATAGTTGTCATGGATAGCATTCTATTGTTCTCAACCTGTACTAATTGGTCACTGGCTTCAGCAGGGAGCCTTCTCACTTCCAAGTGTCCCCTACTCTCTTTTGGGGCAGCTGTAACAATTGTACTCCCAGCTGAGTCCAGCAGGTTCTGTTTCAACCCTTCAGGTTCTGCCAGAGCACATTCTCTTTACTTTAGGCAATAATGACTCCTGAAATTTTTATGCCCAGGTTGTTGATTCTTACTCTGATCCCTTTCTTGGCAGTCTTCCAGGCCCTTCGGATGACACATCTACACACACACACATACTTCACCTCCACATATTTCTGCTCACTCCCCACAAGCAGTCCAATTCTGCACACTCCCCCACATCCCCACCAAATGCCTATATTCACATGTGTAAATACTTCTGCTCACTGTGGAGACTGGCGTCCTTTAAACTTATTGTTGAAGTAGTTAGATTTAAGAGTAAAGATGCATCTTTTCTTAGAAAAACTTGAACTATTGGGATGAGAGATAAATCTCCCTTTTTCACTCTAGTTCTGAGGTGCCTTCGCATCCCAGATTTTGACCCCCCACTACAAATCCATTACATGGAGGCACTTGTCCACCTTTCAGAAGGAGTGGGTATGCTAGAGCTCAAGGTAGGGATGAGATTACATCTGTATATTCTTGTCTTTATTCATAACAACATTTTGGATATGCCAAATCCTGTTAGTTGATATGTGCAGCTGAAAAATCTGTTTTGTTTTGCTTTTTTTTCCCTCTCTCTCCTTAATGTTGAATTTTTGAAATAGGTTTAGACCACACAGGCAGTCCTCAACTGACAAACATGTTAAGCTCCAACAAGTGACTTCATATACTGGTTTGAGATTTCCCACAGAAGCATTGTTTTATGAAGTATTTGCCCCTTACAAGTCAGTTCATAAAGTGCCTGAAATACTGCATATTTATGTTAAAAATTGTGTGAAACACACTTCAAATGAGCTAACCAGAAAAGGGATATATTTGAATGACTTGAAAAATATATATCTTGAATGTTGATCTTTTTAAAAGATGTACTTGGAGAAAAAGGAATAGGTAACTGGTGCCTTTTGTGGAGCTTCCAAAGAAAGGTCTGAGCATTCAGAGGTTAATGGCAAGGTTCTTTTGTTCCTTTTGACGTGTTTTCATATTGGATATTTAAAGAAACCCAGTCTTTTATTTTGATTCATTTCACTTTAAAATAGGTCTTTCATTTCTCTTGTCACGGATAAAATTTTTCTCCCCACACTTATGCGTGTCCAGTGTGTTTAGCATTTATATTAGTATTGTTGCTATTAATATTTGGATCACCAATGAAGCCAAAAAAGAGAAAGAAGAAACAGGATTTTTAAAAGTCACTTACCAAAATAGAGGAAAAGAAAGTGGTGAGTACTGAAAAAGACTTCATATGAGGTGGGGTTAACTGGATTTTGAGGGGAGACAGACGTAGAGGGCTTGTCCCTGAGTCCTCTGAGCAGGGTAAGGACAGGGTGGAGAAACAGCATTAAGTGCTCTGTTCTAGCCACTGTGTGTGCAACTAAAATGATGTGCCATAGGTAAGGGATTCGCAAAGCCAAGGGGCCTGAAAGTGGAATAAATTTTACTTTTCTATAATTGAACCTAAGTCAAGAAGAGCCATTTTGGCTAATGGCAGATAAACTTTTTCCAGATGTTTTCAAGTATTCTCTGCCCAATCCAGTGATTGTTTTTTCAGTCAAATTCAAGTATTATTATTTTTCGGTTTTTGTCACAAACGCCATCTGGGCATTCTCTTTTCCTTTCTTTCTTCTCCCTTATTGTCCCCTGCACCCACTACTGGATGGAAGTTGTGTTTTCAGGATAGACCTTGAATGTGAGAGAGTGGGGTCTGGTTTGTGTGTGTATGTTTATATACATATATCTTTGACACATGTGGGGTATGTGTGGTGGGGTGCACATGGGGTGTGTGGCATGTGGGACATGTGTGGGGTGTATGTGGTTTGGGATACACATGTGGGGTGGCCTGGATGGCATACTTCTTTCCAGTCTTATGTGTTTCTTGGCATGGGTAATGTGAGAAAGGCTGTTCATTGTTTATCAACATCAGTGTTTTTTTTATTGAAATTTTACTTCTGATTTTCGGTCAGATACACGTCCACCTTGAATAAAGACCACAATTGAAGTTGGGTATGAGCACTGCGATGTGAGGAGAAGGGAAGTGCACAACTTTTAGGTTGTACCCTTCTTCTTTCTCCATCCTCTCTAGCTAGGATTCAGACATAGCAGTGAGCCACCTCGGACCTGCAGATGAGGATGGCACCCTATGGTTCTGAGACAGAAGGAGTCTGGGTCCTGGACAACCTCTTGGGGCAGAAGTACCATAGCAACCCTGGACTGCCGACCCCAGGTTGTTTAAATGGCAGAAAAGTAAATTTCAATTTGTTTAAGTCATTGTAAATTTGGGTCTTTGTTACAGCAGCTGAACTTTTATCCAAACTAATGCATAGTGGGAAGAGGGGAGTCTAATCAGTATAACTGGATGCTAAAATTTATAGAAACATGTTTGGGAGGTGGCAAAAAAGGTGTTAATTGGTGGATGTATACTGTAAGGAAGTTCCCAGAAGCAGCAATGCTGTCTCTGTTGATACTAAAAGTCGCTGAGCCTTTATAGAACATATTAAAAGGGTAGGGTTTCCCTCAAGAATCCTAGCAGACAGGACCACACATATTCTTGGCAATGTAATGCAATACCCAAAAATGCATTAGGGATAAAAACAATTGCGTATCACTGTAATTCAATAAACAACCTAATACATTCCCTGGAAAACATGATTAAAACTCCACTCAATACTCTTTAGCTGACCTTAAGGATAAAGTTGAGGTTTAGGCACTCCATGTTTTTGGAACCCAGAGTTTAAGGAGGATGGATTAAGGAATATGCTTGCTAATTGTTTAAAAGAATGCAGCATAGAACAGAGACTATTCTTCAGTTAGGGAGAGAAAGCAATGTATCTGTACTTTGCAAGTTCACAGACACAGCTGAACTCTTCCAGCTATCCAAAAAACAGACACAAGAGTAGTACACCTCTCAGAATTCATGGATATTACAAAGTGACATTTGGTAGGTGTCGAAGACGTGGAAACAGAGGTTATCAGGATTTCATCATGTGCTTGGGCTTCTACAGTAATTCTGGTTCCTTCTAAGCACATTTAGAGTGTGTGAGCCTTATAGAAAGTAAAATTCTCTAACCAAAGGTGAAGGACTACTTTTGCCTAGGACGGCTGTATTATTTAATCAACCAAATCATGAAAGCCACCTCCACCGTGACTGATGCAAGGGTTTTGGCCAATGCCCTTGGATGGCTTGGGGATGTGCCCAGCACCCTCCCACTCAGTATGCATCTGGAAGCTCTCCCTTCCTTTCAGCCCAGAGAGAGGCTGTGTCTGGGAAGCACAGGGATGCATATCAATCACTCTGTTTGGCGGGTAGCACAGACACACTGCCTTTTATCCCGTTATTATTCAGGCCTTTGCTGACCAGAAAATAGACCTCTTTACAACACAGATGTCATTGTTAGTTATAATAATAATTAATGTTCATACAATCTTTAACAATTTAAAAAGTCCTCCAGGTTACTTGTTTTTATATTGCTAAGAGCCACGTCTAGGTGGCTGGTTTTGATCCTGGTGTCCACCTTCCAGCTTCATCCTTCCATTGACTCATCAACAGATATATGGAAATTCTCTCCCGGATCCATGATGAAATGGAGCCCTCTGGCTTTTTATAGGTGATAACTTCTGCTGCTGCCACCATCCAGAGTATCAGGGACCTCTTTTGGTCCCACAGAATTCTCTTTAAGAACATTTCTTTTCTGAATCCACTCCCTTCCCACCCAGTTGTTTGTTTAAATTAGACTTGTAGCAAGTTCAGAGTTTGGAGACTACCCCAAATACAGGCAGGCTTGTTACTAATATATATATTTTTTGGTGTTCATTTCACTTTGCCTTAGCTTAACCCACTTATCAGGCAACTATATATTATTAAAGTATTTCACTTTTCAGTTCTACCTTTGTCATCAACTAGCTTCACCAACCTAGAGCTCCTGTTCATGGAGAAAGCAAAGTCCTTTTTACCCACTGTGACTAGGTCTCTCTCTTAGGATTAGGACAGACCATACTTCCAGCAGCCTCTGATGTTCCCCTGGTCTTCTGTTTGCAGATCACAAGCCACCAGGCTTCTAATGAGCACCCTGAGCTGTTCTTTCATTGTTACATTCAGGGATTTTGTAGCCAACCCTCCATTGTTTATGGCCCCACTTTTTCTCAGTTGTGTCTCTTTTACACTCTTGTGCCCCTCATTGAGTTTATATACTCAAATCTCTTGTTAGTATATCTGCCTGCCCAGGCAGATAGGCAGGTTGTTAACCAGCTTTTGCTTAATATCATTGTGATCATTTCAACTTCAAGTTCATATTGTGTTACTTCTCTGCAGGGAAACTGAAAAAAATTCATGTTCACCACAGAGTTAGCACCTTTCCTGGCACTTGTCCCACCCTACCTTCCACACGGGCCCCCGCCCCACTCACCAGCTATCGAGGAGACCACGACAATGCTTCCATTGCTCTGCTTCAGCATGGGCAAGGCGGCTACGCTCAGGACCACGTAACTGAGGAAGTTGACCTCCATGCTTTTGCGAACGTGGTGGATCTCATTATTAAATAAATTCATAGAACTGTTGGTGACGTGGTTGAGAATGAGCATGTCTAGTCCTCCTGCAAGAGATGGCTATGTTGGGAGAAAGCATCTGGGGCTGATACCTTCCAGTTCCCTCCCACTGGTCCTCAGCCCCCAACACTCCGGGGTGACACCCAGGGCAGAGTCCAGAGAAGGAGGGAGGAGAAGCAGCCTCACCCATGAGCTGCCCTGCTTTGACAACAAATTGTTCCGTGAAGGTCATGTCCTCCATGGCGCCAGCAATGTAGTGTGCTGAGGCTGCTCCAAGCTCCAGGCAGTGGGATACCACCTGCAGGGACACAGCAACAGTGGCGTTGGCCTTGGCTGCAGACCTTTGGAGGGTAGTCTCTGAGGTTATGGGGGTTAAAATGAAAGGTTGCTCACAGCCCTGTTTTGATGTGAAATGTTAGGGTGTGTGTGTATGTGTGTGTGTGTACGTGTGTGTGTGTTTGGCTAAATAAAACCTGACCTGATCATTGTCCTCTCTCTGAAATACTTTCTGGAACAAGGTGGGATGTACGTAAGTGGATAAATTATCACTGTACTGGGGTTTAAGTCCATGATGTATGCCCATGGGTTTCTGTACATATGTTTCTGAATATATTATGAGCATGGATGTTGGTTTCTATGTGGATAACTCTAGATTTGTGAGTTTCCTTACATCCTGGTGTTTGTGAGTTTGAGTATGTGAGGGGGAATGTGTGTGAGAATCTGCAGAGGCATGAGAATATGTATTCATAAGTATATGCTGGAATTTCAGTATCTGAATACATGTCTACATATTTATGATTCTGTGTATAAATGCATGTGAATAGGCATGTCTATGAGCATCCATAGCTCAAGAACTTTGTGCCTGAGTATGCAGTATTTATGTGTTTACGGGAGTGAAAGCGAGAATGTGCATATTTGTATCCTTGTGGGTGGTTTGGTGTTTGAACCTACATATGAGAGTACACATTTAAGAAAATATATTCATATGCATATGTGTTTATATATACCCCTGCATATGTCATATATATGTAGATATCTATCTATCTCTCTATCATCTATCTATCTTTCATCTATCTAATCTATCTACATTTGTGTGTGGATGTGCCAGTTTCTGTGTGTCTGTGTGTACATATATGAGTATACATAAAAATACATGTGATCCTATGAGTTTACAAATGTCTATGGGCACAGAACCCTCACCTTCTTCAAATTTTCCTTTGACCTCGCGGTCACCACCACATGGGCTCCCATCTTCGCCAGATGATAGGCCATCGCCTCTCCGATCCCCTTGCTGGCCCCTGTGACAATCACTTTCTTTCCTTGGAGCATCTCTGGGGAACCCCCAAAAGGAAGTGAGGACCATACCCAATTTGGCAGCAAAGTCCCTCCTCCCTCTCTGGATGTGGACAGCCTTATCTCAATGTCTGACTTTCCAGTTTTACAATCCCAGATAAATTTGTTTCAAACTGCACACAATCACTGAAAGAACACTTGGAGTCTTTTGTGAACATGCCCTGAAATGAGGGTTGGCTGAATTGTTCAAAACAAGCGTTCCTTCTGTCCTTCCTGAAAACCCTGTGGATAGAAATCATGGGACAAGGCCAGGAAGGTCATGATTCAGCCCAAATGCTGGCATTCCAGACATTTCTGGACGTATCCAATTTTGCTCAATTCAAAGAAAATTTCAAAAGTAATCAAACACATGTATTCATAGGGATTCCAAGGATTTACCCTCACTTTTATTTGGTCATGAACTCCAGAGTCCTTTTTGCCTCCCACTTATCAGTCTGTCTCCTGAGCCCAATTATCTGGCTGAGTTGCGCATTTTGGAATTACCCTCATTTTTGTAGTGCATTTGAAATTGATTTCCATTAAGTGTGCCAAATAAAGCATGGTCTATTTGGCAAGCTTTTGGCTACACAATTTCCCCTCCCCATGCCCCTCCTACCCACAGTCTGTGGCTGGAGGACACAGAAATACAGTCCCACCTCAGGGTTTCTTTTTTACAGCAACTTTGGGGGATCAGGAACTCATCTTGATCCTCAAAAATTCTCCAGCACCCCTGTATTTTTAAACATATTCCTCCAAAATGAGATACATTGGTACTTACCTGGTCTGAATTCCTCATTTGCAGAGTAGAAGTAGTAGGCCATGAAAAGCCCGAGAATGGGGAGGAGATATTTTTTCAAATAAGCCATTAGTCAGGGATCTGGCCTCTGAAGCCCTGTAGGACACACAGAGAGAACCTACAGAGCTTTCCACAACCTCCTAGGCAGGCAGCAACCTCTGAAATGTGACATCAGGGATGAAGGAGGCTGGAGTAGTCTCAGGCAGTGCTAGCCAATTTCTCTGTCAGAGCAGCGATTGGCTTTGGGTGGGATCCCATTCGTCCCTGGCAGCCTGCATGGTGGATTTCATAATGGACAATGTTTACTCCATTTCATTGAGCAAGAAGAGACTTCCAGATGGCCACACTCATGACTGTACAGGACTGGATTCCTAGCATCCCTACCCCAAAGCCATATTCCCCTTAACATCACTTATGACAGAGACCACTGGCCTTTCAAAAGTGTAACGTGGGAGAGAAAGAGAGAAAGGGAAAGAAAGTGTGGGGCTTCTGCAGAAATGTGAGTAATAGCAACAACTGCCAAATTCAAGTGAAATCTCACTCTCAGCCATGCCCCTCCTCCCCCCAGGTTGGAAACAATTAAAACAGCAAAATAAGCTTAAGAAAAAATGTGCACATTTTGGGGGGGGGGGAGAAAAAGGAAACAAGCCCTATAAACTCTATACTCACATTCAATGAAAAGGTATTACAACATCAAAGGGAAATTGCAAACCCTCCAGGACCCAGATGGCGGGAAACCCAAGACTGGTTCGGGACTCTCAGGCAAGTGCAACGGAACGTACACTTATTACTTTAACAGAGAATAAAGAAGAAATAGTGAGTGCAGAAAAAAAAAAAAAGGCACTAAGCTATTAAACAAGGTGTTGTAAATGCTATGGAAGAATAAGGGACACGGAGAGGATGTTAGGATGAGCAGACCTGGTGCAAAAGGAAAAAGAACTAGCGCTATTGAAGAGAAACTCCCTGGGAAAGCACACATTCCAGTAAAAATAGATCTAGTAACAATAAGAGGAGCAAGGAGGAAAACTCTTTGCAATTCAGAATTTATTGTCAGGGTGATATAGAATTAACCACCTCGGTAGGGCTGTAGCAAGGACTCAGTAAGGTACAATCTTCATAGAAAGAATCTAAGCTGTGTCATTGTTAAGTTTTTCAACTTAAAATCAACCAACCAAACCATGACAATGACCCCACCATAAAACAAATCCAGAATTCTGCAAGTTATAACTAGAGCAGAGAGGTGATTTAAATGTGATATTAAGAATGGGCATCAGTGCTTTGAAGGAGGGATTGGGCTTGGGGATAACTGTGCATGAGGTTAAGAGAAATTGAGTTATGACTCCAAATACAGTATCTGGAAATACTCATTGAATTTTCACTTCAGAGTAAGGGAAAATAATTCAAGACCCAGAGGAGATGAAACAATTTGTCAGCAAAGGCCCACAGCTGTGAAGTTCATGTCCAGAAAACAGTGGAGATTTGAGAACAGTTGAAGGCTAGATAGATCATGGAGGACAAAATAAGAAAAAAATTATGTGCAAAATTAGATTACATACAGTCAGAACAAGATTTATATGCACAATTTTATAAAGGACTTCATGTTCCCAAGAGACATTACAGACTATACTTCATTTTAATCTTTAGAGGGAAGGAAGTTGAAGGTTTACTTACTTAATACTATATTAACAGTAAAATGATGGTAAACGACAAAGAGTTGCTTTAAAATATGATGATGCTGAGATGAAAGAAAGATGGGCAGACTAGGGATGTTTATTGTCTGACAAAAAGAAATAAAGATTTTTAAAGTCCTCTACAAAAAAATATACATTTTTTTAAAAGTAAAAATAACAATGAGTAAGATAAACTTGCAGGGTGATAGGTTGTAAAACAAATGCATCAACTATTGCTGATTGCTAGCTGATTTAAAAAATAAAATCTGACATTGTGCTGTCTCAAAAGACACATTTAAACCCCAAAGAAACAAACAAATTAATAATTAGGTGACCTAAAAGCTATCACGCTAAAACATAAGGATATAGAAAAAGAATCCAACAAGGTAATTTTCATGGAATTAAGTGATACTATAATTTTTATATAAAAATGCATTAATGGGAAAAAAGGATACAACATAATGGTAAATGAGATATTAAGTCAGTGGTTTACGAACTTTTGGGTCTCAGGACCACTTTATACTTGTAAATATTATTCAGGACCTCGAAGAACTTTTGTATATGTAGGCTTTACCTATTGATAATGATATTAATGTATTAGAAATGAAGGCTGAGACATTTTTTAAACTCAATAATACATAAACATACGTTCCATTGGCAGTCAGAACAATGTTATCACATGTCCTGTAGCCTCTGGAAAACTGGTGAAAGAATGAGAGTGAAAAAGGCAAATAATGTAGTATGATTATGAAAACAGTTTTGACTTTCCACATGTCCCCCCCAGCCCCAAAAGAGGGTCTTGGGGACCCATGGGGACCACACTTTGACCACACTATATAACAAAATCCAAATTCACTGCACGTCCATATTTACATACCTGGTTCTCTCATTAGCTCTCACCTTTATTTCTTTCCATTTTTCCCTAGTCTTACTCCAAAATAGGTTTTCAATAAACCTTTTCTGTTCCAGTATTTCTGGGATGTTACAGCAATGAGAAAATTGCTATCTTCCTGGAACCTGATTTAATCCAGGGAAATCACTGGGATTCAGCATCCGAGTCTTAACAGATTAATCCCACCCTTTAATCCTCTTCCAGTGGTTCTCACCAAATCAAAAAAGAAAAAAAATTAAAGACAAAAAGAGAGAGCTAAATTACCTAGCATCTATTTCAAGTCATCTTTTCCCTAATCAAATGAAGTTCTTTTCACTGCCATAGCAACCAAGCAAGCTCAGCGCCTTCTTGTTGTGGTCCTTTGTAATGAATAGACCCATCTACATTAGAGCTCCCATTCAGCGACTATCTTAAAACCTGGGAGTTTCCAAATACCCACAGAGAGTGGGTTCCTTGCAGCTGGAGGTGCAAAGTCAGAGCCCAACCAGGACAAGTTGAATAAATGGGGTCAGGAAAAAGAAAAGAAGGTAGGAAGAGTATGGGGGATTGAAAGGAGAAAAAGATTATGAGGGAAGAGCCAGCTCTGGGAGGATCCATCGGAAATGGCAAAGATGTGAGGAGGAGCAGCCAAGGGGAATTTCCTTGCATCTGGCATAGAATGTAGATGAAAGAAGCACCTGTCATTTCTGAGGCAGCAGCTGTAGTGCTTTTCATGACTGTTTAGTAGCTTTGTTAGGAAAGTGGCCTCTTACTTTTGAAAACAAATCTTGCCAGGGGGAACACTGGGCAGACCTCAGAGTAAAAGGTGGAGTGAATATCCTCTGTCCGGAGGCTCTGCCTCCCATGCCCCATTCCTGGGAAAATAACCCCAAAATGTTGGAACAGGGAAGGATCTTAACATTATATCAGAATGCATAAAATTGTTCCCCCATCCTCTACCCTTACTCCAGTTACTGAGGTCTGATTTTAGGAACTCGTAAGTCTGTGCCTCAGCTACCAAACTCTGTTCCCTGCTACCGAAACAACTATTATTTTATATCATTTTATTTGATAACATGGGCTCCTACCTCCTCTCCTTCCTTTTCTTTCCTTTCCCTTGTATATCTAAGGAGGGAAGAAGTTCTCATTCGTTATCCCTTCTGCATGACCCTACTCCCTGTGGAGAGATTTACTCACATTTTCCACCTAACAGAGCCTCAGATCTCAGAAAATGAGCTGCAGATGGAATAAACTGCCCTGTGTATAGCATCCTGTTCCCAGCAGCACATGCAGTCTGCTGATTACCTGGAATCTATTGGCCTGGGAGAGCCAAGAGCCTCCAGGGAAAGAACTTACCCAAAAGAGGCCCATGAGCTCAGGAGATCCCTGAGACAATTCTAAATGTGTTGGAGTTACAGTTTTTCAGGTTTTTCCTCTGGCCTAGATCCTATGGACTTGCATCTGAGCATGGAGGGGAAAGGGGGCCACACACAGTAACTGAAAAAAGTTTCCTCCTGGAAAGTCTGATGAAAGACTGGAAACACAAGGGAGCAGTGGGTTAGACCCCCCCAACTGAGGGGACCATGAAGGAGGAGAAGCCTGACTCCAGCATGATCGCCACACAGTTTTGGCCCATCCAATGATTTTTTGTTTTGTTCGTTCAGCCCAGCTTTCCAGAGGCACATCAAGGTGCACAGCAGCCTCAGCCAGGTGGGTTTCATAGGGTGCCAGTGATTTCAGCACTAGTGGGAAGTCATTTCCCTCTGGTGGGAAGTAGAGTTGCCAGATTTAACAAATGAAAACACAGGATGCCCATTTAATCTAAATGGCAGATACACAAGGAATACATTTTTAGTGTGTGTATATACATCTCAATTATTGCATGGGGCCTGCTTATACTAAAAAAAATTCATTGTGTATCTGACATTTATATTTAACTAGGCATCCTGTGTTTTATCTGGCAACCCCAGAACTGGCACAAGAGCTTTGGAACACTGTGTCTTGGGTGTGGATGGAGCATCTTTGACCATGGCTACTGATACCGCTTCATTCACCTTCACTACAATGGGTCTTATCAGCCTGGTCACAGACCAAACCCCCAAAGGCCCCCCAGTGGAAAAGGGAAAAAAGAGTAAATACTGTATCATGACTGAATGGAGGCTTTATTTATTAAGATTATTTAATACTTACTATGGGTCCGGAACTATAAATGAAACATCAGTGAAATGCCTTGCAAGGCCTAGAAAAAGACAGATGTGAAAAATGAATGGTATAAAGTGTTGCCATGCTATAATGGAAGTCTACTGGAGGGGCATGAAGAAGAAAAGAGCCTATTCCACATGAGGGTTGGGCAAAGAAGAAAAGTTTCAGAGAAGAGGTTAACCTTGATCCACATAGAAACACAAACAGAAATGCTCCAGGGAAATCAGGAAGCGTAAGAGTGAGCACTGAGTTGGGTTCCAGAGGCCTGTGGGGGTGGTGGGGGGTAGTGTGTGGAATAATGGTTGATTTGTAGGAACATTCTGTACAGAGGAAGCAGTGTGAGGACACAGAAGGAGGTGTGGAAGAGAATGGCTTGTTTGGGAAACTGCAAACAGTCCCATATGGCTGGATCACTGAATATTAGGGGTGGGGTTACGTGGTGAGAAATAAGCCTGGAGAAGTGAGCTGGCACAACACCTTCGAGGGCCTTGGACACCCATTGCTGGAGTCTGTAGTTCTGGCCATTTACTTCCAGTCATGAGCCCTGCATCTTTTCATCCCTCTCCCAGACCTCTGCCCATCCATTTGCTCTTTGCATGCCCCCATTGCCTCAGGCAGATGATTCTGAATCCCCTGCACTCGGGCTCATGAATCCAGCCCCCTTCTCTCCATCAAGGATGTGCTCCCCCTGCCATGCCGCGCTGAGTGTGGCTTTGTCCTCTGAAGGCTTGCCACCTCCTGGAGCTATCCAAGAAACGTTCTGGGGCTCCCTCCTACCCTGCTGGATTTTTCTATGCTGCTTTCCTCCTTTTGGTCTTTTTACACTTACCTGACTTCTCAGTAGCCCTTGCCACTCTTACCTTTCTTCCCTGCCCAAAACATCTGCTTGCCTTGGCTTCTGTCAATTCATAGTCACTGGGTTTTCTTCCTACTTCTTGATTTCTGTCTTCATTCTTTTCTTCTCTCTATTGTCTCCCTGGGTAATTTCCCTCACTCTCAGGGCTTCAATTACTATCTCTGGCTTGATGAGTCTTGAAAATCTTTATCTCCTGTGCAGCATTCTCTCCTAAACATCAGGTAGTATAATTAACCACCTGTTTACTCAACCCTTCCATTTAAATACCTGCTAAGCACTCCAAACGCAACATGTCAAAATGGACCTTATTATTTTTTTAACAGCTTTATTGAAGTATAATTTACATAACAGAAAATAATCTTATTTTAAGTGTACAATTCAATGATTTTTAGTGTATCTATCTAACTGGGTAACTATGACCACAATCCAATTTTAGAACATTTCCATCACCCTAAAAAGATCCCTTGCTCCCAATTGGCGGTCAACTCCCTGTTCCAATCACCAGCCCCAGGCAACCAATAATCTACTATCTGTGTTGTAGATTTGCCTTTTCTGGACATTTCATGTGAGTAGAATCACAAGATAAGTGATCATTTGTGTCTGACTTCCTTCACTTAGCATAATGTTTTTGAGGTCCATCAAATTTTAGTATGTTTCAGTACTTTGTTCCTTTTTATTGCCAAATAGTATTTTATGGTATGGATAGACTACATTTGTTTATCCATTCACCAGTTCATAGACATTTGGATTGATTCTGCTTTTTGGCTCTTGTGAATAGTGCTTCTACAAACATTGGGGTACAGGTCCTTGTGTGGACATAGGTATTTATTTCTCTTGGGTACATTCCTAGTAGTGGCATTGCTGGATTATATGGTAAATTTGTGCTTATGTTTTTAGGAAGCCTCCAAACTGTTCTCCAATGACCTTGTCATTTTTATTCACAATCTTCTAGTAATCTCTATTCCAATCAACAGCTTTACCATCCATCCAATTAATAATCCAGAATTCTGGGAGTCCTTTTAGACTCCTCCCTCTCCATATTCCCACTATCCATCCATCACTAATTCTGGTCAATTCTACCTCCTAAGTCTCTCCAGACCCACTGCCAAATCTTCACCCTCACTGCGAGCATCCCAACTCAGGCCACTGCTATTTTCTGCTTCAGTAATCTCCTCCCTCTTTTCTCTAACTCACCTTCTCTAAATCCATTTATTTAAAAAAAACAGTTGTGAATCACTTGATGCTTACAAAAGAATATGTGAAGCCATAAATAGTTCATGAAGTACAATAATAAAATGAAAGCCTTATAAGCCAACTGTTCAACGTAAGCCATGGGACATTGACAACACAGTGGAAACTCCCTGTGGGCTCAAATCCAACTAATCCTTTATGCTGCAGCAGATTAGTGCACTGCCCAGCTTCAAAGAATCGATGGCTCCCAGTTATTCTTAGAAGAAAGCCCAAACTATATTTGAAATCCTTTGCCAGGACCCCCACCTCCCACACCTTCTTCTTATCCTTTAGGCAGTATCCTTCACAGTCACTCCCCCAGGAATGCCTTTCCTCCCCTCCCTTGGGCTGGGTAAGGTGCTCCCCAAACACTGGACATTTCTATTATCATAGCACCCATCGCTTTTTATTTATACTTGCTTATTTGTCTGTCATTCCCATTAGACACAGCTAGCTCTGGGAGAGCAATGGCCTGGTCAATCTTACCAGTGTATGTCAAATGTTTAGCATGGCGGTTGGCACACAGTAGGTGCTTTAAGAAATTTTGAGTATTTAATGGATGAAGTGATCTTGATAAAACTAGGTGAAGATGTCTGGTTGGTATTTGGCACTCAGGAGAAATGTCTAGGCTAGAGATATACATTTGGGGAACATAAATCATATATGTTAAAGTTGAAGCCACAGGAGGAGATGAGACCACTAGTGAGAGGCAGAAGGGTAAGGAGAGAAGATCACACTAGCATTTGATGATCAGGCAGAAGAGAAGAGCTAGTGAAGGAGGGAGATCCAAGGAGCAGAAGTACCTGAGAGAGGCATGGAACCCAAGAGGGAAAGAGTTTCAATGAGATGGGGGTTGTCACAGCTTTGAAGCTTCTGAGATGAAGGGGGATGAGAAGTGACAAGAATATATGGGGTCTTGCACATAGGAATCATTGAAGATCTATGAAAAGTCCTGAAGGAGCTAATCCTGGAACGCTATGGGTTGAAGAATGAAGGTACATGAGGAAATGTAATGTTTAGAATGAGCGAGGAGGGGGAGGGGGTAATGCAGGAACTTTTCAGGAGCCTAAGAAGCAGGTCAATCTGAACGAGGGTTTAGATTTTTTTAGGAATGAGTTCAGTTTTCATTCAAATGTTTTTGAGTATTTTCTCTGTGTCATGCACTGTACTAGGCTGAGCACGTTTTCAGCTTGTGGAAAGATCTGATAGAGAGTCAAAAGCCAGAATTGCTGGAGGGGGTGACATATGGATTGCAATTCCAGATGACATTACTCTGGAAAGGGAGTCTGCTTCTTTTGAGAATAGAGGAAATGAAGTGAGGGTGCATACTGAACCCATGTCTTCTGCTTTCAAATTCAGTGAGTTTTTTTTTTTTTTTTTTAAGTCTAACCTGTTTCCTTCCTTCCATTTTTGGAAGACAGCTGAACATGGCTTCCCATCCATCCATATCTCTTAGGGGAGGAGGAAGAAGGGGACAGTGGGGAGTTAAATTCCTTAGCATCTCCTCTTCTTTGGTCTTGACCACAGTATGTATCTTTCATTCTCATTCTGCCTTCTCCTGCTCCCCGCCCCCCAATCTTTATATAGTCACAACTTTAAGGCAAGAATATCTTTTTAAAGTTTAATTTTCTGTTTTCTGTCTGATGGGAGGATTTGTGAAATTTGTGGGCTCAGAAACAGCCCCAGAAAATAATCTAATAGGGAACTGACGAATTTCCAGGTTTAGGATGCTTAGGGTTTTAACAGTCTTTAGCCAGCAGAGGGAGCCCCAGGGCTGGGAGAGAAAGCTCAGATTGCAGCAGTACAAGGCCACAATTAGCTGGATAAGTGATCAATTTTTTTTTCTTGGAGACATCCCTCCTGGAACCCTCAGTTGTCCTATTTTCCTCTTTCTTGGTTTACTTTGTCATGAATGGTAGGTAAATTTTTTGAGAACTTGTATGAAGGAGTGAAATTAAGGGTCTTAATTTCTGGCAATATTTTCAGCAGTCAGAGGGATTTGTGGGTTAAGATAAAAGAGGATGAAGAAGGAGAGAGGGAGGAAGAGAGACCTCTCTATATGAACACTGCCATATACACAGGAACAGTTATACAAACACAAACACTCTAGTGTTCTAGTCCAGTAATTCTGCAACCTTGCCATGCATAAGAACCATCTGGGGGGATTTAAAGGGCAGGTTCCCAGGACCCCCAAGGACTGCTGAATCAGAATCATCAAGGGTGGCACCCAGGAATCTGTGTTTTTAGAAGGCTCCTGGGTGATTCTGAAGCAACCTGTTGACAGACCTGCATTTTGCTAAACTAGCTAGTTAGATCAATTACTTTAACGATAGCTTCGAGACTTGATTTAACGGCTCCAGGCATCAACATACGACTGGTAGACAGAATGTAATCCCTGGGAAACTGCTGTTAGGACGGAGACATTTCCTTTTTAAAAACAAAAGACAAATTAATTTTTATATTTATCAATATAATACATGAAGAGGGTTTAAAAAACAAACGGCACTAAAAGGCTTATAATTGTTACGAGCAATCCCTCCCCCTCCCTTCCCTAGGCCTAGTTATACTCAGAGGCAATCGCCTTCAAATCTTAATTTCCTCCCTGGAAAGCGACCCCATAATTTTAAACAATATGCTTTTACTTGTTATTTCTTGATTTTACAATTCTAAAAATTATTTATTGATTTCCAACTATGGAATTTTAGGATTTTGCTTTCTTACAATGCACACACTCATTCCCTTCCTTCCAGATTCCTAATACCACTATGTCATCATTTTTAATTAAATCAATAATCAGTGTTCATATTATTATGATTAATTATTTACAGCTGAGCAATGTAGTGTACTATGGTTGTATTTCTTTTCTTCTTGGTATTTTCCCCCTGGAGTTAATTAGCTCATTTTTGTTTGTTTGCTCACTTAGTTTTCTTCAACCCCCTTCCCCCCGAAGAGCTATAAAACTCAAATAAATAGGTCAAATTAGCTGGATAAATGATCAATTTTTTTTTTTTTCTTGGAGACATCCCTCCTGGACCCCTCAGTTGTCCTATTTTCCTCTTTCTTGGTTTACTTTGTCATGAATGGTAGGTAAATTTTTTGAGAACTTGTATGAAGGAGTGATAACATTTTTAACAAGCTTGTACATGGGCGGCAAGCCATCAGACCCTGGCCACGTAAAACCAGCGTGGCAGCTCTCCTTAGCCCTGCCTGCTTGTCCTTACTTTACCCTGTCCTGACTGATTGTTTGGCTGGATAAGGATTTCAAGATTGGAGATGATTTTTTTCTAGGAATTGGAAGACATTGCTGTATTATTTCTAGCTTCCAGCATTGGTATTGAGAAGTCCAATTGCTGTTTGGTTTCCCAATTCTTGGTTTGTGAACTATTTTGTTCTCTCTAGAACTTTATTCCTGGAGTTCTAATGTTTCTGGTGATGTGCTTTGGTGAGAATCTTTTTAGTTTATTGTGTTGGCTGCCCATTGGGTCCTTTCAATATGGTAATTAAAATCTTTCATTAAGGACCATTTTCAAGAAATTATTTTTTTGTTAATATACCCACTCCCTTCCATTTCCTCTGTGCTCTCTTTTTGGAATTCTTACTAGAAGATATTAGAGCTCCTGGAATGCTTCTTTGAGTTTATGTTTTTTTTTTTCTAAACTATTTTTCATCTTTTCCCCTTTTTGCCCTACTTTCTAGGAGATTTCCTCAATTTTTCCTTCCAGTGCTTCATTTTAGTTTTTAAATTCCAGTTGCATTTTTATTTTAAAGTGCTCTTTCTTATTTTGTAATACTTAAAAAAAAATTGGCATCCCAGACTTATTTTCTGGATGCACGGTCTTCTCAAATCTCTGGGAGGATGCTGATGTGGCTGAGGCTGTTGTCGTAAGTGATTTTTTCCTGATCTCTGGCTCACTTCTGTTTGAGTCTCATCTTTAATGTCAGAGGCTCTCATCCCATGTCTGGTGATCCTTGGCATCCAATCCTCGACTGCCGGAAACTTTGCCTATGAGAGCAGGGCTTGCCCTTTGGATGCTCCTGTAGGATAATCTAGAAGGTACCTGGTAGTTTCATTGAGGGAACCCTCAAATATCAGTGGCTGTAGATTTCTTCCCTTTGGCTGGGAAGTTTCTACAGGGAGGAATCCTAAAATCTTCTGCCTGGTGGAGTAGGGTGGCTGGGTGGGTGGTGTATAAACTTGGCCCTTGGTGTTCTGGGAACTGAGCCAGGAAAAGGGGTTGGGGCATCTCATCTTTCAGTGTGGAGTCTTTCTCTCATTCCTCTCTTTCTAGTTCTGTGCCTAACCCCACCCTCTGCTGTCCCTGGTGTCCCTGAACTGGTGCCCCTTGGATCAGTTTCTCCAGAAAATGAACTCTTCTTTTCCAGTTGCAGTAGCTGTGGAGGGCAAAGGAGGGGATCTGGAGTGTCTCCTCCTCTTTCTAGCCTTCTCTCTCCCTCTTTTTTCTGAATTCCCAAAAACCTGGTCCCTGAGACTCTCTTGGGCTCTGTGGCTTCATGTTGGCCTCCCATGGCAGGCACCTGGGCTTCAGGATTCTCAGATTTATGAACTCACTTACCACTTGTCCACCCACTTTCCATCTTCTAAAAATGGTGTTGAGGTCTCTTGTCTGTTGTCGCCTTTCCTGTTCTCTTTGTCCTTGTGGTTCAAACATGTAAATTCTACCATGAGCATAGCATTTTGTGAGGAAGCAGAAATAAATATTTGTTCAAACTGCCAAGTTTAACTCTACGTCTCTTTTGAGTTGGTTGCCATATTTGAAAGGAGGGGAAACTTATCATAGTGACATCTTCTATTTCCCTCAAATTACCCAAAAGTCAAAAGCTTGGAAAAGAGACATTTTATTGAATAATTTTAATGGAAGGAAAGGAGGGGCAGTATTTCATTTGTTCATTCATTCAATTTTTCACATATTTACTGAGCACTTGTATATGCCCAGACCTGGGCTAGGTACTGGGAATAGAAAAGCTGAGTCATATTTGATATCTGCCTTCAAGGAAGCTGTGTCAAGGATAAGGAAGGTAGGCAGGTAAATCCAGACTCACAATAATGTGACAAACGCTACGATAAGGATATTATCAGCCCAGAGTGGCAGGCAAGGTATCTGGGAGGAAGAGGCCCTTTAGCTAAGTTCTGAAGGGTAAGTATAAATTATGGAGATGAAGGACAGGAGAAGGGCATTCCAAACACAGGGAACTGCGTGCGTTTGGGCAAGGAGTCTAGAAAGAGCATGACATGTCAGAGGAACCTCAAGTAGCCTGGAACGGCTGGAGCAAGGGTCCATGTTGGGGAGGGACCCGAGTAAGGGTGTAACAGTCTCTGAACTATAAATATCCCTGTTCATCCAGAGCATGACCCCAGGCCTTCGAAAAAGAGACCTGGAAATAACAATACTGTCTTCTTCCCTATGTGAATTTGAGCAAATTTTGAAACACCTCACTTGTAAAATGAAGATGATATGAAGATGTATAAAGAGACGAGGTATGCGAAATGTTGGATGAATGGTAGGGCTGTGAAATTTTCTAGTTCACCCGTGACAAACCTGCCCTACACCCTTCCTCTGCTCCCTAGGTCCTTCGTAATTACATAATCGATTCCAGAAAGCTTAACTTTTGGGAAAATATTTTTTTCCTTTTCATTTCTGCCACGCAGAGGTTATTTGAACATTCTTTGAACGGAATATTTTATTTAATAAGCAGATGCAGTGTGGGTGCGTTCTTGCATGTGAAGTTTGGGTGAATTCTTGAAAGGCCCCCGGCTGGGACCGGGAGAACTGAGTTCCAATCTCCCCTCCACCACTGACATATGACCTCGGGCAAGGCCCTTTCCTTATCTTGGCTTCAATTCCCTCACCTGGCAAACAAGAGGAATTAAATTAGATTGTCTTTAAGATTTGTTCCAACTCAGAAATTTCATGCAGGGAGTGTTCAGCTGTGCTGAAATTAGTATAAGGAAAGAGCTAGGATTTTTGGATTTTATTTTCATATCATACTAAAGAGGGAAAGGCAATTCCTTTCAAATCTTAGCAAGCCAGCAGAAATGAGATTCTTCCATCTCTCCTTACCTCTCCCACTCTCATTTCAGCTTCCAATTCTGATTTGCTCACATAACCCATGAAGAGAAATACAAGCACTAAAAAAAAAAAAACCCACAACGATACTTCAAGAGTGTCTCTCTGATATAGTTAAACTCTGTTGGAAAAGTTGGGGGAACAGACTCTTAAAAGCCAACTGTTGTGAAAACACATCATCATCACATATAGATGCTTTCGGAAGCATGAGTCTTACAATTTTAATCTCTCCAAGTGACTGGATCAAGTAAATCACAATCCTCTGGATGATGCTGCCTATTGATGGCAAGAGAAGGTTTGGGCAAATGGTCCGGTGGGGAATGGCATTTCTTTTTTCTGCCAGGGCTTCTCTTCCACCCTGATCTGATAGAAGTGCCTTTGAATTCTGTCTGACCAGTCCCATTAGGGCTTAGAAGGTCAGAACACTGGGCAGCTAGGCTGGACTGGGGTTAAGGGATAGGTGAACAGTACATGAAGAATTTTTATTGACAGCTCTAGGCTACCCTTGGTCCACTGAACAAGTTTAGCACTTCTTGCACTAAAATGAGCCTTCCTCAAAGCTCCAGATCTCAATTTTAATAACACTAAACTATTTGATGGTTGGATACAAAAATGCAGATATCGGCATTCTTAGCAATTCCCAAGATACAGTGTAGTGTTTGTGCTCTGTCATCGGTTTAAAGCCTATTTTTGAAAATGCTTAAAACCTGCAATTCTTTATATGATTTCAAAAAGAACATGCAGATATTTTTACACTATCTTTGCAACATTTTTGTTCCAACCTAACTTTCTGTCTCAAAATGATAAGAATGCTCTAAGTGCCGGTAACAGACAGATGGTTCCATCTGCGTCTTATCATCTCTTCCCTCCTACACATTTGAAAGCTCATCGGGCGTTTCTTTTTGGTTTTGATCAGCATTTGACATTGAAATCCTTCTTCAGCCCAGCCCTACAGTTCATTCCAAAAGATTCATTATTTCAACAGTGTTTTTTGAAGGCCCACTGTGTACTAGGCCCTACCACAAACAGTGATGCTATTTTCTAACGTGAGTTAAAAAATTCTTACCTTGTGGTTCCAATCAAGTTTTACTTCTATTTATCTCCTTTTTCTGCTTGCTTCTTTTCTCTCTCCCTCCTCCTCTCCCTTTCTGTCTGTTTCATCTCTCTCTTCCTCTGCAGTTTCCCACTCTTTGGGGAGGGCCAGGATTTCCTGTTCAGAAGTTGGTTGGCTTCTGGGAGGAGTCAGAAGACCTGATTCGGGACTGAAACCAGCTGGTCTGCCACCTAATACAAGAAGGTGAAACCCAGGCCAAGGAAGAAGGCCTTTATCCTAGAACCAAGCTTGTAGCCAAGAGACGCCTGGAGAGGGAGCCCCAAAGGAAAGCCAAAGTGGACCAGTCCTGGGTGTCAGGCATCAGGCCTCCCGAAAGACAGAGCTACCCTTGAGGCAGGCTGGGACAAGAATAGTTGGAAGTGGTCCTGGTTGCCCTGGAGACTTATCCATTACTATTGCTAGTTCCAAACTCATGAGGCACATCAGGCAGAGGCCTTATCCCACTCCCTAGCAGGCATTCACTCTCGGATTCCTGGCTTTGCCTCAAAGGAAGGTAGTGAAACCAGAAAGGGGTTTGGGAAGATTTTCTTTCCCCACCAGGAAGGACTTTAGTGGTCCAGTTGTGTCCTGTGAGGCCTGTGTGTCTACAACATTTCTCAAATTATAAACTCCTTGGGAACTTGCGTATGTGTCTCATAGACCACTACAGTGATCACATCAGCAGGGGTGTGGAGTGGAGGGTAGAGGGGAGGCAGGAGACTGCAAAGGATCCATATGGAGGGGGATCCATAAGTAGGGACAATAATTCCACTAATTATTCCAATAATTCCACTAAGACCTGCTAATGACAGAGTCACATCCCAATTCAGAGATTTGTGTTCTTCTCACACATCTTGGTAAGGCCTGGAATACAGTGTGTCAACAAAAATGCACTTTATTCATCCACTCTTTATTTGCCTATTCAACACGTGTTTAATGAGCACCTACTCTGTGCCAGCCCTGGGCTAGGAACCGGGGATACAGTGATGAGTCAGATTGGACATAGCCCCTGACAACCTATGTCTAATTACCCAATGCCATAGTATAATTTACATGGTTCACACTGGCACCTCTGAGATTTGGGGTGTTACAGTTTAGAGGAAGGATAGGGAACTGTTGGGTCTAATGCCTCCTTTGGAGCAGCCTCATTGGACAGATTTTGGATAGTCATCCTTCTGTCTTAGCCTATATGGGATATTGGTTCTTTCAATGACCTCTCTGCTTGCAATATCTATTGTCCCTACCTATAGGTTCCCAATGTTTAGAGGATGGAAGACCTTCTGGTCTTGTTTCTATTTGAGGAGCCAGTTGTTTTATCTAGAGGACCGTAAGTTGTATTGCTGTCTAGCTTAAATACTTTCTAAAGCTACTTGAAAATGCCTAGCCACATAGTGGATATTTTCTAAGCTGTAAATTTCACATTTCAAATGACTTTGTTTCTCATTAAATCCTCTAATTCATATTTGAGCCCATTAAAAGGAAAAGAAAATACAAGGCTTCCTTTATTTCTGCTGTTGGATCTACTCCGGGATACTCAGTTTCCTGAAGTCTATGTTCATTTTTATTTGGTGTACAGTTTTGAATCTTTGTCCAGTCTACCTTTAAAAGAAAAGCTTCTGAAATTGCCTGTTGCACTTTATTTTTTATTTTTTCTTGCCCTTTTAAGGCATTTTAAAAAATGTTTACACAGCTGAGTTTTTAAAGTTTTTCCTTTTTTATTCTGCTGCTTTTAAGCATTTTCTCCAGCTGAGGGACTAACAATTAACTTTAGTTGGTACAGACCTGTGGTCCAGAACAATAAATGCATAATAAAATCTGGAATTCTGTTACAAGTTTCTATCTGGTCTCTGAGGTTTAAGGAAATCTTTAATTATAACTCTTAATTTGGCTCCAGACCAGGGTTTTAATCAACTTCTTTAGGATTCTAGCAATTTTACAATGTGATTGCTCTTTTCCTTAGAAAACTCTGAAGAAGGTCAGTGGAAGGACTGTGGAAGGTCAGAAGAGACTGAATGGATAGAGAAACGAAAGGAGGGTAGCTTTCATAAGGTACCAGAGTCTTCAAGAGTCTGGGGTTAGAATTCTGTTTTGAAGTCTGTATTAGTTAGGGTTCTCTAGGGAAACAGAATCAATGAGAGGTATCTATGACTATAAAATTTATAAAAATGACTCACGCAACTGTGGGTATGCACGAGTCCAAATTCTGTAGGGCAGTCAGCAAACTGTCAACTCCAAGGAAGATATCCGATGAACTCCTCAGGAAACGAACTGGGAACTTCGACGAACTCCTCAGGAAATGAACTGGGATCTTAGATGAACGTGTTCAATGAACTCCTCAGGAAACGAACCGGCAACTTGGACAAACTCCTCAGGAAATGCTTCACTGTGCAGCCGAAGAAGAAGTGAAGGGCCTCTATCTGTCTCGCTTATAAGTCTTCAACTGATTTATTGGATTAAATCCAGCCAATTGCATTCTCTCATTGCGGAAGACATGCCCTTCGGTGAGTCATCAGTCACAGCTGCAGCCAATTGACTGATAATTTAATAAACCAGCCTGTTGGTTTATTAACCAGCCACAAACGTCCTCGCAGCAATTGTTAGGCCAGTGCTTGCTTGACCAGACAGCTGGGTACTATCACCTGGCCAAGTTGACACATGAACCTAATTATCACAAGGTCTCAGCATACCAATCAAAGAAGATAACTTTGGGACCCTAATTTTTCTGGGTCTCCTCTTAAATGCATTAATTTATTGATTTTGACATGTTAAATGTTCTCCATGATGGCCATTGTTTTCCTAACTCATGATGTTTGCCTTTTGCCAAAGTAAGTGCAAGAGTTAGGATCACCGTGCAACTTAAATGGGAAGCAGGAATTCTTCCCGAGAAGGTTACAGTTTTGTTGTAAAAGAACTCAAGAAAGGTAAGAGAATCCATTTAGTGACTGGTATATACCTGTGAATGATATTTTGGTTTCTCTTTCTAAGCAAAGGTTAGGAGAGGGCCATACAGTCAATGGCCTGACACTTCTTGACCCTGGAGTACAGACTAAAGGTGACCTTCTTTCACAAATTGACAAGACAGAGTGCTCCCATGAAAATATTGTGGGGAATACAGAGCTAAGTTTGACCAACTGCTGAAGTTTTGTAGGGGACCCAAAGCTAAGTTTGGCCAACTGCCTTTTCAATAATTGGTTGTCAGTTTAATGGCCCTCCAACTGCGACTCCTCAGGACTGGCTTGCATTGGATTGGAGGCTTATTGGGGCTATACCTCCATCCATTCCCTATGGAACATTCCCTTACACATATATCAGAAACAAGACAATCCCAAACAAAACAAAAACACACAAAACAAGACTTATTTAATGGCAAAAATATTTACCAAATGGTATACTTCCAAAAGAAAAGGTCTAATGAATATATACAAAGACCTGTGTATAATTACCCAATGCTATGCTCCACCCCCACCAAATGTCTAATGACTTTTTACAATGGCCTAGGTCTAGTTACTTACTAGAATGTGTACCTACAAACCAAAATCTCTAATTACCTTTTACAAAGACCTATATCTAATAATCTTACATAGAGACCTACTTCATTACCAATCATAGAAACCATGAAAACTCAATGGAACAAGTTTCAGTTCAGATCATCATTGAGACTGACTCACCTGGCAGCAGGTCTGAAGGAAAAATGGAGTTTGGGCACAAGGGTCTCTTGGAATACTGCCAAATTCTACAATACCAGTAAATCCTCCAGAATTGCCGAAGGATGATGAGGACAACACTTCGTAACTGCAATGAAAAAGATGAATTTATTGTTTATTATGGTAAGAGTGAGCTGTGCTTCTCAATCTCTCTGAACAGAGCAGACTGCTGATCGTATATAAGTTCTTTGGGAAGCATGACATTCAGGGATTGATGTACTTTCCCAGGCATAAGTGGGCTGACACCATCTATGGAAGCAGGATTGTTTGTTCATTGGCTGGCACCCCAAGATGTATTTATTGGATTGAGTCTGTTTCTGATTAGCTGACGCTTAGAAGTAAGGGGCTATCCCTGATTGGTTGGCTTATAAAACAAGTTAACTGAGGCGAGTTGTCATTCATTAAGCCAATGGGCTTAAAACCGGTTCTGGTGGCTACTTGATACCATGATTATAAAACAATCAGTATTTTCCTAGGAATGTGGGAACGGTTTTCTATTTGTGTTGTTGATGCCTACTATTTGTCTATACTGGAACATAGTACAGGATAGTATCTGGTATAGTACAGAATTATATATTTATTTATATTAATAGATAAAAGTTTTGTGGTGTTTTCTAAAGAGCTAGGTGACTAATAGGTGATTCATTATGACCAAGTTTGAGAACCATTAGGTTAAACCAGTAGGGTATGGTGTTTGCTGAGAGGCAAAACATTAATTAAACATCAATGAGAAATTGTTCATTTTTGGAATTTTGAATTTATTGTCTTTAATAGTCATTGAGGGAAATATTTATCAACATGATGAGGAAAAAAAAAGGCATTGGAAACATAGAGGAGGAGAAGTACTAGGGAAGTGGACAGGGATGAGGGATATACACATTGTTTGATTGTTGAACTAGACAGAAGCCTAGTAGCTTATAGTTGGATAGGACTTTCAGATGAACTTCCCTCCAATAAAGAAATCTCCTCTTCAGTTTATACCATTCCTGGCAGATGACTTCCAACCCCTGCTTGGATGCTTTCAGTAATGGGGAGCTTACTATATATCACAAGGCAACTCATTATGTTTTTTAATTACTCTGATTTTTTTTGTTTTAATGACCTAAACTCTGCCTCCTGGTATTCCTACTTGCTGGTCCTGGTTCTGTGTTTTTGAGCTAGATAAAATAAATAATTCTTCCCCAGTGTGGCAGCCTTTCAAACACTTGGAGGCAATTGTCATGTAATGTTACATCTTTTCTTTTTCATGGTCCCTTCAATTGTTCTGTATGTGGCAGGGTACCCAGATTTTTATCCTTCCTGGTTACTCTCATCTAAGTAGGTTTTTGTTTGTCAAGTTCTCTCTTACAGTATAAAGAATAATAATAATAATAATGACAGTTAACATTGGTTGAAAGCTTACTATATGTAAAGCACTGCTCTAAACACTTTACATATATTATCTTATTTAATCTTCAGAATTACCCCATGAGGAAGGAACTATTTCACAGATGAAGAAACTGAGGCAGAGAGTTTAAATAATTGTTCAAGTTGTTAGAGCTAGCCAATGGGGGAGTAGTCTGACTTAACTTCTATGTTTTCCTACCTGGCAGATTGCAAAGTACAATAAAACCACCTTTGCCTCCCTTTTTCTGGACATTCTACTTCTACTGGTGAGGTATGTGTTTGTTTTAGCAGCCCTATTACAAACCCGTGTTGGCTTATATTAAGATTGTAGTAATCAGTGAAAATCCCTAGATCTTTTTCATATGATGTGCTGTTAGAGTAGGCTTACCCAGTTCTGTGGTCATCCAATTGAGTTTTTGGACCTAAGTTCTGTACTGTATCTTCATCCTTATTCAGTTTCATTTGATTAGATTCAGTGGTTGTAGTCTGTTGAGTTGATTTGAATCCTGACTCTGCTATCTCAGCTTTGCATCACCAACAAAACATAAATATACCTTCTGTTACTTCATTTGGGTTACTGGTAAAATTGTCAAACATGAACGTGCCAAAGACAATTACTGGCGCCTTGTTGCATGAGAGACTTTATCATGTTTGATTGCAGCAAGATATATTCTTGTGAGATAACCTCAAAACTTTGATTCTGAAATTATTAAATAATCCCTTTCCTCTGAGCCTGAGTTTCTCAACCTTGACTTGCTGACCTTTTGGGCTGGATAATTCTTTATTATGGGGACTGTCCCGTGAATTGTAGGATGTTTAGCAACACGCTTGGCCCCAAACCACTAGATGACAGCAGTAGCACCCTGCCCTCCCCTCAGCTGTGACAACCAGAAATGTCTCTAGGTATTGCCAAATGTCCTCCCCACTCCATTCCACTGAGAACCACTGCTCTAACTTCATACATGGATTAATTGGCATCAAGTATTAACTGCCTACTATTTGCCCAGGACTTGATAACTTTTATGAAACTGAAGAGGAAGACATGATCCTTGACCTTGAAAAGATTATACTGTGAGACATGACCAGCCTCTGTGAAACAACTGGAGAAGCAATTCATTAAAATCCACTATTGAATGACACAGTATAAGACCCAGACTGCATGACCTGTAGGAATTCACAGAAATGAGATCAGTGAGGACAGAGAAGATTTTATGGGCTAGGACTTGATGGTTGGGTAGTTTGAACATGGAATAGTTATGGGGAGGAGGTATCTACCTTCAGAGGTCTACCAAAAATCTGAGCACACGAGTTGATATACAGTCTGACAACAGGCAGAATATTTATTTGAAATCATCCTTCTCGGAAAATTTGAGGTAGACGGTTTCAGGAGATGTGGAGATTGTGGGTGGGCAGCAAGTGAAGTCAGGCAAGAGGGATGAGAAGGAACCAGATCACGGAGTCAATGAAAACCTGGCCCTGGAGTTTAGTCTCTGACTTTGAGTGGAGGAGTGGAGAAGCAGTGGGCTGAAAGGCATTGAGGGAAGAACAGTCTGGCACTGGATTGATTTGGGGAGAATATGCCTGAGCTGTTGAGAGCAGGACAAGGGCAGTGTGAGTGGAGAAGTAATAAATGTAATAGGAGTGTCATTTTGGAAGACCAACAGGAGGAATATAATTGGCTGAGTTCCTATAGAGCTTTTTGGACATTTGAGGTGAGGCTATTCCTTAATTTGGAGCTGAGTTTCCCATTTTGGAAAGAGGGAGAATAGTGGTGCCACTGACATCTTTCTCTTCCTTCAAAACCTTTACCCCAGGCTGATTGCTCTTTTGTTTGGGGTGATAAAGACAGATTTTAGGCAGAAAGGAAAAGGATGTGTGTACAAGCATGTGGTTTGGGGGAGAGGGTCTGATCAGAGGCAATGACATAAGTCATTAGTACGTTTGGTGTAAATGCATAGCTGTCGATGACAGGAGTGAAGTGTCACTACCTGGTTAGGGCAGGTGACCTTTTGAAAGTGCCAGGAGAGTGGCAGCAGGCCCAGACCCTTGACTGTTTCTTTAAGAGCCATGGTCCAAACGTTTCCTTTGCTGAGTCCTGTAGGGCAAGCTCTGTTCCTTGGAGGAAGAGGATTCAGGTCTGTGACTAGTCTTTTTTCTTAACCTAGAGTTTCTTATTATATCAGGGTTCACAGAAGGAAGGCTGGGTAGGGCTACACATGCCATCAGATCAAGCATTCTTGGGAGTTTGCCTTCCCTCTTTTTCTCCCATCTTTTAAAATTGCTCTTATTGGCTAAAATACAGTTAGGAAGAAAGAGAGGTGTCAGCCCTGGGAGCCTCTGATGGACAGGTGTGAGGTGGCAAATTACCTTCTGCTGTAGAATTAATCGCTATCTCCCTTTCACTTACTCCAGGTCAGAAGTTGATTGATCTTGGGGGACTTAACAAGTTTCTCTCATCCCACCTCCAACATGAAGCAAAAACGAGTCCTCAACAGACATAAGTATCTAATAGCAATATCAGAGTCCCTAGGAGTGAAGGAAATATTATCTGACCTTCAGGAAGCTGCTCCCTCCACAGTGCTCAGGTCACCAGCACTGCCAGCCCGCCCTCCTGCTCCTCCCAGTAAACGCACCCCTCATAACCGTGCCCCTCAGGAATCAGATTACGAGATACAGTATAAAACATTTTTTAAAATTTCAAAATGCAAAATGGTGGTCAATAACAATAATATAAAAAGCATTCCCCCTCCTTCCTCCCTAGTGCACAATGGTAGATGCACTCAGATACCTCAAAGATACCTAGTTTTGGGCGTGTCATCCCCTTGCACTGCTGCACAGCAGCAAAAACTCAATCCCAAACTCCTTTTGGTGGAAACGTGTGGTTGGTCAGTTTTAAATGTTAGTGGCTTCTTGGAAGTAAGTCCCAACAGCACCTAGCTTCTGCTCTCTGCCATCTCAGTCAAACTTGTTCTTTCTCTATCTCAACCTCTCCTTCCCTCTCTCTCTCTCCGTCTCCCCCTCCGCTGGCTTCCGCGGTTCCTAGGAGGCGTGCTGCCGGTTGGAGAGCGCCCGGCTAAGGGGGACGGCCTCCTGCTTCTTGCCTCTCTCCATCAGGGCCTGCTTCCGGAGGGTCTCCTGCTCCCGGGCAGCCTGCAGCGAGGCCAGGGCCGCCTCCTCGTCGCGCAGGCGACTGGCGGCCGTGAAGGGGCTGCACACGGTCTCCACCAGGCCGAGCACCACGCCGAAGAAGGCCAGCACGCCGCCCACCACGTACAGCTTCACAAGCTTCCCGCTGAGCTTCTGGGCCATCATCTCCTTGGCCAGAGGAATCAGCTCCTGAATCGTTTCCATCTCGGCTCTGGACTCTTGGGGGCGGGAGTGACCTGCAGAGCAGCACACCAGGAAAGGGGGATCTTTAATCACTGAAGGATGACTCCTGCTTCCTGAGCACCCCTCCCTCAGCTCTCCCGGGAAGGGCTCGTAGGAACGGGGTCCCACCCTGGACAAAGCGCCCCAGCCCCCACCCCGTGACCCGGCGCCCTGGCCGCGCTCTTCCCCGGGCGGTGCTCACCCTAGTGGTGCAGCGCGAGCAGGAGGCAGCGCGAGCTGGAGGCGACCGGGCGGTTGGCGTGTCCGTCGGTCCGACCGGCCTCTGCGTTCTCCTCCTCCTCGGCAGCCGCAGCTCTTCCAGACGGAGACTCTGCAGCTGGCACCTTGAGAGCGTCCGGGAGCCGCTTATATCTTTTCTCCTAAACCCGCCTCCTCTGCTCCGGGTCCCCGGCCAGAGCAATGCAAGGCTAAGAGTGGGGGGTGGGGAAGGGGAAAGAGGCGGGACCCGGACCTGGCGGGAGGTGGCCACGAGCTGCGCACGCCGAGCCCGAGTGAGCTGGCGGTCCCTGCAGGGGGGACTGCTCCGGGGCTGGGCGAGAGGGGTAAAGACTTGGATCACAGAGAGGTCCGCGGACATTTGGGACTTGACGATACTTTCTTAGTGGTTTTAGTGGGTACACAGCTTCCCTTGTCCGGGGCAGCCTGCGAAGGATCCTTAATTAGAGAATCTGGGGATTCTCCTAGCTGAAAAAGCTTTAGTTTTTATTCAGAAGGGCTGTCGCCTTCCTACGTGTGTGGGGATGGGGAGGGGTAGGGATCCCGGGGAAAGAACAGAATAGAACCACTCTCCCACGCATCGCATAATGCAGAATGTGCTTGTACTATTTCTTTCCTGACAGATTTATATTCACGGGTGCTTACAATGCTAGGGTCACTTGGTAAATGACTATTTATTGAGGGTGCCCTTTTATGCACAGGTCTGAGTGTGTGCGTATGTATGAGACAGGTTAGTATCTGTGCCTGCAAGGTGTTTGTATTTGAATCACTTCCATGTACACACTTCAGGGTGCTTGAGAAGTGAAGTTGGGGGATTAAGGGGAGGTGAAGATTGAAGGGGGGCTGTTTGTAAAAGTTTTTCTGCTCATCTAGAATGTAAATATTTCATGCTCTCCTCAGTAATTATTTGCCCCTTCCCTGAATCTGGGGGTGCAAGTCCACTGTGCCCACTCAGCTTTATCATGGAAAAAGTTTAGGCATAGTAGGGAGAGAAATAGGTGAGTTTGGCTAAGAAGATATAGAGTGGAGAGTGTTGAAAGTGTGAGGATGAGTAGGATTAATTTTTGTCAAGGATTAAACATAATCATCTTGGAGGGATTCTGACTTAGCTTTGGTTATTGATATAACAGAGTTATCGAAGTAGGGGGAAAGGGGAGGCAATAGGCCAAAGGGCTTCAGCTGGGAAAGGGAGAGAAGAGGGAGGGAAAGGGAAATCACACTGGCCAGAAAGTTGCAAAGGTCAGTGATGCAATCTTGCAACAGCCTGTGACAGTTAGTTAGGCTGAGCCCTCCGGGAGGGACAGGGGAAAGGGCTGTTTCAGGGATCAAATATTTAGGTCGTTTGAAATGTTAACAGTGATCTTTCTTTGGGGTCTGGGGCAATTCCCCAGGCAATTCAGTTAAAAAAGGGCCACAATAACAATTAACCTTTACCTTAGCTATTAGAAGTTCATGTAAAAAGAGATTGGTTAGGGTTACCTAGATAGCTTATCTTAAATTCTATGCTTTAGCGGTGACACAAGCAGTCCAGGTGACCAGGGGCCAAACAGATTATTTCTGGAGCGTATGTCCTTGCTTCTTACTCCCTTAATCTTGTCAGGCAGGACAATTCTGTTACAAGGGTCCAAGCTAAATTTAATAGGTTTTGGTGTTTTCTCTGAATTTTTCTTCTATTTTTGGAGCAGTCTCTCATAACTGGCAGAAATGATTTGAGAGCTTTCCCAAGGTGAAGAATAAGTCAGGTTTGTGACGAACAATGTGACTTCTGGAAGAGTGTTCACTTAGTTTCCACTCTGTCAGTGAGTCAGCCCAGTTCTGGACCCAAAACTCCGAAATTGACGCATCAGTAAGCATTTCCTCTATATTTCAGCAACTCAAAGATGTAAACCACACATCCTCCAAAGTCAGCAGGCTGTAATTTATCTGGGGTTCCCCTTTCCTGGGATTTGCTACATCAGAGCTCATTACCATCTCAGATCAGTTCCCCTCTTTGATAATCTGAGGTGCATCCGCAGCTCCCACCAGCCTGCTGGCCAGGGTTGGGCAGAGGGGGCAGTCACTGACAAGGATTGGGGTCGCTGGTGGATTTAGTGTCTGGGTTTAGGTGGTGAGTGGGGCTGAAGATGGAGTGGGAGATGGTGGGAGTAGAAAGCTGAGGAATCTAATGCAAACCTGAGCCTCAGAATTTGGGGGCATAGCTCCTCTGTCTGGGTGGGGAAAGAGAATTGAGCTTCCAAAGCAGGGGACTTAAGTGAGGCTCAGGAAACCAAGCACATTCTTTAACTGTGCTGACATCACTTTAGAGAAGTATTGTGTCACATCATGCGTGGGTCACACACAGGTGACTAAACATCCAAATTTGCCCAGGACTAAGGAGTTTCCTGAGTTGTGAGACTTTCAGAGCTCAAAGTGGAACAGTTCTGGGCAAATCAGGTGAGTTGGCCACCATACCCTTAAATCTATTGCCACATTTAATTCTGACTTGGCTATTTCTAGAAAGACAGGAAGGGGAGGTTTAAAGATTGTTTGTTTTGCTTTCAAACCCCTTTTCCCCCAAAATAAAATACCTAGAGCCACCTGCAAAGAGAAGAACCACAGACGGGCAACATATGGTTCAAGGGGTAAGTGCTGAAGAAGGTAGAGCCGCCCCAACAACAGTGCCTTAGGGATCGAAGGGACAGGGTCAGAGGTTTTCTGGGTGGTTGGTGGTATATAAGCCTCAGTTAATATTATTATTTTATTGTTAGCTGCTTATTGCCCCTGGGATTCCAGGAGGCTGGAGGGATGGGGTGGCCCTGTCCGCCACAGGTCTTCCCAGCCTCACCGCCCCTGGCTCCAGTCCCAGTTCCTGTCCAGCTTTCCAAACCCTAGAGCAGTATGGCTTGAGGTGAAGTCTTCCCTCTCCATGCATTTTACATAGCCCTATCCCTCAGGACTTCTTACAATAGCCTTGAAATCTCAGAGCCGTAGGGAAGGTGTGCAGCCTGTGAGGTCCCATACCTGCCATTTTTATCCTCCCTATAAAGCTTTGGAGAGTAAATGTGTTCCCTTTTGCGCTCTGAATGCTCCTTCCCTGTTACCTTCCAGACTCTTTTTCCTTCCTTCCCCCATCCTGATATTTGGCACACACCTGCTCTCTCTTTACACAGTCTTCACTCTCATTGCTTTGGATTACCCCAAATAGGAGATTGCATGCTTGATTTTTTTGTTTTTGGTCATGTAAGGGGAAGGGCCAATGACCTTCCTCCACTACTGCTACCGTGGCAGCCCTCCCCAGAGTCCCCTTCAGTATGTATACAATCAGCTGGTTAGTTTGCAAAGTTTGGGTGACAACGGAGACCAATAATTATAGATTGGAGTCATTACTTGTGTCACCTTAGTGGGACCAAACATAACAGTTCACTTCCTTATCCACTCTTCCTCTCTCAGCATTTGTCCAGACTCCTCTTGTAACTCTCCTGGCCAAAGGATGCAGAAAAAGGTCAGGATTTCAGGTCTCCCAATTCAAATCTGAGTTCCTTCTGGGCTTCATATATAGAGTTTCCCTTAACTCTTTGTTCCTTTTGCCAGGCACACAGCTCCTGCTTTCATCCATGCAGAATTACTCTCAAACGTATTCATATCTTTGTCCTCTAAAATTGAAATACTATTATTTTATCATTAATCCCCTTTACATCCTCTTCTCCACTGTCAACACTTTCACCCATGCCATCTAGGGTTTTGATCTTTCCATTCTTGCTCAACTAAAACTTCTTTCACTGGAGATATGATGAAACTATTTGCACATTTCACCTACAATTATTTTTTTTCTTAGTCCTTGAGCTTAATTTCATATAAATTAGTTTTGGAGAGAAGGCTTTTTATCACTCAAATATCAATGGATGATTTAAAATTTTTCATGTTTAGCCTTTATCTTTCTGTCCTCTAATAGACTAGAGTTCTGAAGTCTACACATTGTTCTGTGAATCCGTTGCTGTTATCACAAGCTTGACACACTTAAAACAAGGATCCTTATTATCGTGGCCTTTACTCCTCATTTATGTCCCTTTTATTTAAATAAGCAAAAGCCCAGATAACTCTTCTTTTTATCAGCTTAGTCCATGTTATCGAAGTCGTTTATAGTTTGCTACAATAACCTTTGCTGTTGCAGTTTCCATTGGTTGAAATGCCCTTCTTCCTATTGCTGCACCTCATAAAACCTTATTCCTCTTTCAAGTCCTCCTTCAGGTGTGTGATCTTCCCAGGCTGCCACCTGACTGAATCCATAGCTCTTCTGAGCTTCCAAGGCTGCACACTTTCCCCATGGCTCTGAGATATCAAAGCTACCGTAAGAAGTCCTAAGGGATGGGGCTAGATATGATCTCCCTGGAGGTATCTAGTTCATATCACACTATTTCAATGTGGTTGTGTTTGCATTTCAACACATCTCCTCGGAAATCTAATAGTTATCTCAAACTTTACATGTCCAAAACAGAACTTTTGGTTTTTCACCTACACGTCCATGTGTTACCTACCCAGTTCCTCATGTCAAAAACCTAGGAGTCATCCTTGACTCTTTTCTTTTCTTCTTTATGTTGTCTTTCAAACCACTGGAGGATAAGTACCATGAGGGCTGGGACTTTGGTTTGTTCTTCATTGTGTTCCCAGGGCCCAGTATAGTGCATGGCCCCGAGTAGGTCCTTAATAGTAACTATGGAATTAATGAATGTTTTCCCCATCACTGAGTGAAAGATGGGCAGGGTAGGGACTATGTTTATTATATTAGTATGCACTCAGACTTTTAGTGAATACTTAAAGAAGCATTCAAGTTTTTTTTTTTTTTTTTCGACATTCTTTGCCTTTGGTTATCTCTTCTCTAATCCATCTCAAACACTTCCATCAAATCAGTCTTACTAAATTTAAATGTTTTAAATTGTCAATTGACTGCTTAAAGCCTGGGATGATTCATCATTGCCCACATGATGAACTCCTGGATTCTGTATGTTGAATTTGCCTGATTTAATGTTCCTGGAATCCAGGAGCTTCATGGTCTGACCTTCCCTATGTATCTAACTTTATTTCCAGTTGTTCTCTACCAGGAACTCTTTATTCAACAGATGGGTTTCTTCACAGTCCAAGAAGCCATTCATTGTCATTTCTGCCACCTCACCTTTGTTCGTACTCTTCTTCTTACCTGAAAAGCTGGTAAGGTCAAGTTCATGTGCCAAGAAGTCACCACTGCCTCTGCCAGCACTTCCTGATCTCTCCTTTCTGTGAATTTCAGCTGCCTTTGTGGCTTGTTCTGCATAGGTTGGCACTGGATTGTGTACTATTCCGTACAGTGCTTTCCTTGTTTCCTGTGGGCTTGCCTCGTTTCTGTGGAAGACCAAATCTTTGTGCCTTTCATAGTGCTAGCATATAAGAGCCCAGTCAATATTAGTTACATTGATCTAAAGTTAGTGCTGGGTTAGAGATTGCAAAATAACCTGTTGAGACTCCCTTGGGAGGTTATTTTAGGCACAGTGGCCTGTCCTTGGCTCAAAGCCTTGGGATTGAAATTGCCCAAGACTGCTATCTTGGCTTAGTTTCATACACTCTGGTCTCCTCACCTTTTACTTCCTCTCCCAACATAGTGCCCAGCGATTGGCTCACTCTGGGACACCCCTCTAACCTACCCCTGGAATTCTAGGCCTTGACAAATCGACACTGAGAGACAGGCCCTTCACAAACATTTTGCCTTTATCCCTGCTGGCTTCTGGCCAAGCAGAGCCACCAGTTGCTGGAGCATGCAGGATGTGCTGGGAGCCCTGGATAACTAGGGGTGGTATGGTTAGGATCCCCGCATCCTGTGGCCTACTTATCACTTCTGAATGTCAGTACTATACTTTACAAATTTGAATCAGCACAAGGAACTTCCCCCTAGACTCAAATGCTACTTGGACTTAAGTGTTTAGGGTTCTGGAGTTGAGCAGACTTGGGTTTAAGTCCTGGCTCCATGACTTACTAAGGTTTGACCTTGGATAACTGACTTAACTTCCCTAGCCTCCATTTCTTTATCTGTAATGAGTGTCATGTGGTAATGACTGAATGAGATAGAGAACTGTAAAGGGCTTGGTGGTGTCTGGCATAAGTGAAGCAATGAATAACTGCTAACAGTTATTATTTGCTTGTCTTTACCTCTTGCTCCAAGACAGCCATTCCCATGATTCTTTATCCCATCCCAGGGCATTTAGGTAGCCTCCAGTAAAGTCCAAAACCATATTGTTGAAGCCAACCATGTATCAGACATGGTGTTGACGACAGTTATAGAAAGCAGAATATATAACTGCCCTTGTCCTCGTGAAGCTTATAGTAAATAGAGGACATAGATACGTAAACAAGTTATTATAGCATACTGGGATAAGGACTGTGTACCAGATTAACAAATAGAACAGAATGAGAAATGACTTGGTTTAATTTGGGAGGAGGTGATCAAAAGTCCAAAGAGTGGAAGACGCCTGAGCTACTTAAGGTCTTAAAGGATGCACAGTGATCACCAGGTGACTGTGGGAGGTGATGATGGAGGGGTGGGGGGAGACAGTGCTGGGAGTTAGGGAAAGCTTTGCATGATAGGGGAGTACATATGAAAGGGGAGGGTGCATTGAGAGAACATTGCATGGTCCAGGAGAAGTTAGGCAATACTGGTATTAGAGGAGAAAGGATGGGTTTGCGGGAGTGGCAAGAAATGATGGAGTAGTAGACTGGAGCCAGATAACAAACAATTATGTAATTGGTCTCCTACATATGCCATGCTAAGGAGCTGTCTGCCACTCCCTTCTTGTAGAAACATACTCGCCTCGACTTCCATGTCATATTTTTCTAGTTTTCCTCGTATCCTGGTCTCCTGAACATTCTCACTATCTTTTTCTGGCTTTTCCTTCTTTATTTTACCTCTAAACATCAACATTTCTCAGGATTCAGACCCAGGACCTCTTTTTTTATTCGACATGCTCTCTAGGTGATGTAGTGCACTCTCAGGGCTTCCCTTTCTCTCTCTATGCAGACGACAGAGAGAGTCTAGACCGGTGTGTCTACCTGCCTATTCTACATGTTGACTTGAATATTTTACAGATATCAACCTTACCATGCCTAAAACCAAATTCAATATTTATATCCCATAAACTTGCACCACCATTTTTTTTTAGTTTAAGTTTCATCATCTACCTAGTAGCTCAGGTTGGAAGCATGGGAGCCATCCTTTGCTCCCCGCTCTCCATCAACTCTCACATCCAAATAATCACCAAGCCTTGCCATTCTACTTCTTAAATATCTCTTGATTTTATCTGCTTTTTATCCCCTCTGTCACCCTCCTACTCTAAGCCACCATCATCTCATATAGATTATTATTATATTCTCACAGCTGATCTCTCTGCTTTAGTTCTTGACCCCTCCAATCCAATCCATTCCAACCCCAAACAAACCAATCTAGTGTAATCTTTAAAAATAAAGTAAATGGGATCATGTCACTCTTCTCCAAGTTCTTTAGTATATCCCCATATTGCCCTTGGAAAATGCCCCAAATCCTTAGTGTTGCTTCTAAGTTCACCGCAACCTCATCCTTTGCTATTTTTCCAACTTCATTATATATTTCTCAACTCTTGCTCTGTAGGTACCAGCCACATTGTTTTGTTCCATCTCAACTTCAAATATTTCCTCATATTGTTGTTTCCTCTTGGAATGCTATCCTCATCTCCATTCATCTGGTGAACTCTTATTTATCCTTCAAGTGTCAGTGTCCTCTCATTTCCCAAGTGTGGCCTTTCCAACCACCTAGCTAGGTTAGTGCCCTTTGCTACATGCTCTCCCAGCTACCTCGCTTTCCCTTTCATAACCCTATTGTTTAGCTCCATTGTAGAAATGAAAAGTGGACAGGAACTGTCCTGTCTATGAGGCGGGGACTTTCTCTATCTTGTTTAGTGCATTGTTCTCTGGGTTAGGACAAAGCATCATTCATTGAGGTGTTTAATACATAGCTACTTATCTATTAAACTTATATTGAATTGGTTTTCTCCTATAGGCATTGGGAGACATTGATGAATTTCAGGCAATAAAATGATACAACAAGATTGGTATTTGAAGTAGATCACCATGGTAGAATGGAGGAATGATAAGAATGGGCAAGATGTGAGACAGTAAGTGGGGCAGGAGATGGTGAGGGACTGAGCTAAGACGGAGGTAATGGGGATGGAGGAAGAGAGATTTGAGTGACAGATAATAGGTAAAACTGGCAGATTGGTGCTATGGAAGAGGAAGGGGTATGGGGTGACTTCCAGGTATGGGGAAGAGAAGAGGAGGGACACATTTGATGAGGAAGAGAATGTATTCTATTTTAGATTTATTGATAAGTTTGGGCTGTTTATGGGATATGCAGGCAAAGGTGTTCATCATGCGGTTGCCTGTGAGTCATGAATCTGGAGCTCTGGAGAGAGGTTAGCTCTGGAATTGGAGATTTGAGAAGTTTCAGTGGATTGGGGGTGGCTGAGACCTTGGGAATGACGGGGGAGGGATCACCCTATGAAGGCGCGAAAATAGGAGGGAAGGGATGGAAATCTGGCGTTTGAGGGAGCACCGATGTTCCCCTGAGGCTGGTGGTGATAATAGAGCAGCAGGGTCTTATTTCCTAAATCAGGTACCAGAGCAATTCAGCTCTTTTTTCTCTCTCACCCAGAATCTAGGCCAAGAGCCGTCTTCGTGAAATTTTAAAAGCTGATCTGATTTAATCCTTAATTCTGTGGTAGGCCAAATTCCGAGAAAGCCCTCGAGACTCCTGCCTCCAGAGTACGTGGCTGATATAATCCCTGGAACTTGTGTATAAGATGGGATAGTCACTCCCGTGATTAGCTTATGTCATAAGGCATAGCTGATTTTAAGAAAGGGAGAGTTACTTGGATGGACCTGATCTCTCAGATGAGCCCTAGAAGGGGCAGGGTCTTCCTAAAGAAAAGATTCAAATAATGAGAGGGATTGACGGTGAGGGAGATTTTCCCTTGCTGTCTTTCAAGATGGAGGGGGTGATGTGACAAAGAACATGGATGGCCTCTAAGATCTCAGAGTAGCCCCTGGCTAACAGCCAGCCAGAAAAGGGGATCTCTGTCCTACAACCACAAGGAACTGAATCCTTCAACAACAACGATGAGAGCTTGGAAGAGGACCCTAAGCTCCAGATGCAAATGCAGCCTGGCTGACACCTTGATATTAGCCTGGGGAGACCCTGAGCCACTGTGCCTAGAAGTCTGACCTACAGAAGTATGAGCTGAAAAAGGAGTGTTGGTTTAAACTATTAAATTTGTGGTAATTTGCTACACAGCAATAAGAAATGAAAACAAGCAGCATGTTGAGAGCTCCTGCTGCAGTGACAGGAGAAAACCAATTCAAAGCTTGATGAGGACTGGGGAAAACACACTGGGGTAGGGAGACCCTGGCTTAGTTTCTGTGGTCCATCACCACAAGCACCGTAAGCACACCCTATACGCCCTTGCCCTTCTCTGCTTCTTTACCTGAAAAGATTTAACCACAGTTGGAGTCAACTATATGCTCTACCTAAACCTGCAACCAAGTTGTTTGTCATGGCTAGGGAAAATTTTCCAACCAAGCTGACTATTTTCTGTAAATTTAAGACTACAGATCTCAAATTGACATTTAACCATAACTTTATGCTTCCCAAATAAAGTATTTTTATTACTCTCTACAAAGACTTTTTCACACTTTCTCCCCTCTTCCCCAAATGCCTATCTCCTCTTCTTCCCTATCACCTCTGTTCTCCAATGAAAGAAGATACTGGTCTTTCGTTTTTGTCAACAAGGAAACCTTTCTTGGAATTCACCCAGAATACTTCCTTTTTCTTTGGCCAGAACTGGGTCTCATGCTCATCCCTACAGCATCTTATGAAGGAATGGATTGCCATCCATTGTAAGCTTATGCCGGTGGTTCTCAAAATGTGGTCCTTGGCACCAACGGCCTCATCACCGCCTGAAAGCTTGTTAGAAATGCAAATTCTTGGGCCCCACCCAAACCTAACGAATCAGAAATTGCAAAAGCTGGACTAGTGATCTGTGTTTTAAAAAGTTCTCTAGATAATTCTAACGCATGCTAATATGTGAGAACTACTGGCTTAGACGTTTCAGGATTTATCTCTGAGCTGTGGATAGGCCAATTTACCCTGAGGGTTTGAAAAACACTGGAAATCCTTTGCCAAGGAGGAAGATGGATATGGATTTTGGGTAGGAAGCCAAATTTCTGCCAGATCCTCCCTCTCTCCTGTGTCATCATTTTCTCCTCTTTATTACATTATCCCATCAGCATACAAATATACTCTAATATCCATATTTTAAAAAACGAGTTCATGATCCCAAATCACTATCCAGTTGCTGCCAGAATTCTTTGCTCCTTGTCATAATTAAAATTATTTACAACCATTTAAATAGTGTTGTTTACAATCGCTGTATCCATTTCTTCAAAACCATTCATTCTTTTACCCATTCCCTCTAGCTTCCATTCCCACCACGCCACCAAAATCTTAAGGAATGTTTATTGATCTGTTAGCATTCAAAAGATACGAACATTTCTTCCTTCTTGAAACACTTTTTCTCTTTGTTTCAGGGACATCGCACTTTCCTGTTTTTTATCCTACCACATTAGTTTGTTCTTTCTGGGTCTCCTTTTCTACACACTTCTCTATCAACCAATGCTTTTCAACCTTGGATGCATATTAGAATCTCTTGAGGAGATTTAAAAATTCCCAAAGACCAGGCTGTGCCCTAGACACATAAAATCAGAGAGTAGGATGCAGGTAGCAATAATTTTAAAAACTCTACCAGTGATTCCAATGTGTAGCCAAGGTTGAAAATCACTGCTCTTAATGTTGGAAAACTCCAAGGCCCTAACATCATTCCTGTCCTCCAACTGCATTATTTCCCTGGGTCAGTGGTTCTCAGCGCTGGTTCTAGTTTGGAATCATCCCTGGAGTTTTAAAAACTACCAATGCTTGGAAACCCCCCAAGTAGAATCGACTCTGAATTCCTGGAGAAATTCTAATGTGCTTCCAGAGTTTTGAACACTTCTAGATGATTTCCGATAGTCCTATCAATTGAGACTCTCTGGGCACTGTCCTATAAAACTTTCAGCAATGATGGAAATGTTCTATATCTGTGCTGTCCAATATTGTAGCTACTAGTAACATGTAGCTATTGAGCAACTGAGATGTGGCTAAAGTGGCTGCAGAATGGAATTTAATATTTTATTTAATTTTAATTAATTTAAATTTAATTTAAATAACTCCATGTGGCTAGTGGCTACTGTATTGGACAGCATAGCTCGAAGTGCTAATAACTGAAAATTGTTTATCTCCCCTGAGCTCCAGGCTTATATGTAAGCTGTCTAATTGGTTTATCTCCTTGGACATCTCATAGGATGTCCTTATCTTAATAAATCCAAAATGAAATTCTTGATTCTTTTTTCTTCAAAACCTGTTTCTATCTTCTTCTTTCCCATCTTGGTAAATGGCGTCACTTTCTACCCAACTGCTAAAAACCAAATCATAGAAACCATCCCTTATTCCCTCCTTTCCCTCATCTCCCTCATCCAGTTTTTTAGCAAGTCCCGTCGGTTTTTCTTCTTAATATATAATTTGAGTCCATCCACTTCTCTCCATCTTTACTGCCCCCAGCCAAGGTCAAGGTGCCATTATTTCTTATACAGCTAAGAGTCATGAATGTTTCATATGTGCTTTCCAAGACCTTTGCAGACATTAACTTATTAGTACTACAAACAACTCTACAAGATGGGTAAACTATTATCCCCAATTTTCAGATGGGGAAACGGAGGAACAGAGAGCTTCAGTAATGCGCCTGGGCTCCCACAGCTGGAAGGTGGCCGAGAGGGGATTCATGCTGGATAATCTGGCCCCAGGGTCCACGTTCTCACCATTCACTGTTCCGTGTCTGTGACCGGTGAGGCCCCGTCAGTGGTCATTCACCCTGAGTGCACATTGCACTCACCTGAGGAACTTGCAAAAAAATTCAGTTCCCTCAACCCCACCCAAGACCAGTTAAATCTTTTGGGTTGGACCCAGGCAGAACAACACAAAACAAAGCTTCCAGGAAACTGTTATACATAGCCAGGGTTGACCACCACCTAGCTCTGTGTGACCTGGCCCTTCCCTGTCCCTCCCACCCATGCTTCAGCTTCCCACCCTGCTCATGGTGTTCCCACCCTGCTCATGGTGCTCCCACCCTGCTCATAGTGATCCTACCCCACCGGCCTTCTTACTCCCAGAAAAGGCCAACTTTTTTCCTGCCACAGGACCTTTGTGCTTGCTCTTTCTCTGCCTGGAACACCCATCTCTCACGTTTCCAGAGTTTGAATCAGACTTCAGAGCTTCCAAGCACTGAAAAGATTAAGGGTCCTCTATCCTGCCCATGAAAATAAGGATAAAAATAAAATAAAATATTAAGCTTTAAAATATACATAGAGAGGATCACAACATTCTATTGTGCCTATGGTGTCTACTTCCATGTCTCTTTTTGAAATTTGAAATATAAATTATTTTCAAAAGAGATTTTGGTGCCCCTATTTTGTTGGCACCAAAAAGATAGGTGGGAAATCTAGTACTAAATCTTTTGGGTTCATCTCGAGTGTCACTTCCTCAGAGAGACTTCTCTTAGTCATCCTTTCTAAAGTGCCCCTTGTACTTTTCTGAGACCCCCATCTATCATATCTCTCTATTTTTAAAATATTTCATAGAAAGCATCAAAATCTGTAGTTGTCAGTTTTAAAAAAAATTGTTTATTGTCTCCACCATGAAGGCAGAGATTTGTCTGCCTTGTTTGCTTCTTTTAACCTCCTCACCTAGCACAATGGTATAAAATATATGCTCAAGAAATATTTCTGGAGTGAATAAATGAAGGAAGGAATGAATGAATGCAGGCTGATGTATAGCAAGTAGCAGTGAGTAGATTAACCCCAAAGCAAATAAGCCAGCTTGGATTGCTGTGCCGTAAAAGTCTGACTTCATGGGGTTGGATGGGAGAAGTGAATTCACCCTAAGGGAGGACACCTACTGAAGGATGGAGGGCCGCGTTTCAGCAAGCAGGTGAGAGGCTCCGAGCTAAGGAGGGAGGCTGCAGCAGGAGCATGCCGTGATATCAGATGGAATCTTGGGGTAGTGAAGCTAATATTTATTTTTTGGTTGTAATTTCCCTGTGTCATCTCTATACTTTTAGTAAAGTTTCTTAAACTCAAAGCTATGAGTTTGGTTCTTTGGAGAATGGAGGAAGAAGCTTACGCCCATGCTATGGGGTCAAAATAGACTGGAGAGATCGGGGACAGCATGGAGGGGTGGTTACAAGAGATCTGGAAGTGTTTGAGAGAGAAGCCCAGAGTGAGAGAGGACAAGCAACAACTGAATGAATATTGTATTATCTGTTTCCCTAGAATTCTCTGCTACATATTATCTGTAATGCCTACAATTCTCAGAATTATTGTTATTTGGTTAGTAGAGGGAACAGTAACTTTTGGATGGTTAAAGAAGTTGAGGCCACTTTGGTTGCATAATTAATACATTATTTGATAATTATTTGTTTAATTTGCAGCCCCCATGGGACATTGGTTTCCCTCTGGACAGTGATTGTGTCCGACTTATTTACCACTGTGTTGCTAGGTGCCTGATATTGAGTAGATGCTCAATAAATATTTGTCAAATGAGTGAATGGTTCTGGATATTTTTGTGTCTCTGGGTCATAAGTCAGAAAGGTCTGCTGAGATGTGATGAGATAAACTGGAAAAAATGCCCAGGCCCTGAGGATAAGGAGTAGGCAGATGCTAGGGGGTAGGAGGGTGGGTCAATAGACCTGAACTTCAGGCCCCGTGGACAGCTGGAGGCAAAGCAGGCACTGTCAGAGACTGAGACAGAAAGACCAGAAAAGCAGCGGGTTGGGCACACAGAGGGGGTGTGTATGAGAGAAACTGCTCGCCAGTGCTCATGTCAGTCCCTGGGTACTGGTTATCCATGAGTGGATGTAGAGAAACAAATATTTCTAGATCCCATTTGGCTGTGGAAAGGGTTTCTTTAGTGTACTAGATGGGGCTGAAACAATGACTATCATTGGCAGCACAGGGATAGGCAGGGACTGACAGACCTTTGCTGCACATGTTTCCTGATTCTTTGGGAGGTGACAGGGAATCCTTAAAACATGTTTACAAATTCTTGCATCCTAAGAGCCTCTCTCCTTCTCTGCTGTCCTCTCCCCAAGACCCACATTTACTCCATTCATCACTCCAGGGTTCTAAATGCTGGGTCTTGAATGCTTCAGATGCCTGGATCCATGGCCTGATTCCAGAAGTATGTCAGTTCCATAGACCAAAAGTATGGTCAGTGTAGTCCCAGGTCCTCTCATCCCCAAGTACCAACCATGGCTCACAGAACAGAAGGTTAGCATATGGCTCAAGTCTGCACAGCCTTGGTAGCCTGCTGGTCAGTGGATCAACTCATCATGAATTTACGTGGGTTCCAGTTCTTAAGGGAAAAAATTGGTATTTCTTGTTCTAGGTGATTTTCTCTCAATGCTGTCTTGAGAGGGAGTTATGGGATAATATTCATGATATATTCCTCAAACACTTTTTGTGTTAGGTTTTCCCTTGCCCCAAGAATCCATACTGATAAACCAATATCTGTTGATTGAACACCTACTATGTGCAAACACTGGGCTATGCATTCATTAGGCGATACAGGTAATTTATCTTGCCATCAAGGAATTTACAATCCCGGTTTGGAGACAAGTCACAAATAACTAAATATTAGCCATAAATATGTAAATTTCAGATAGAAGGGATTTACAAAACAGAACCGAACTCATTGCCAATTGAATTGTCTAGGTAAGGTCTGCTGTGGGAGTCTGGGAAGAATTTACTGAAAATTGCAGAGACGCGCCAATGATCCAAGAGTCTGAACTGCATCTTGGATTTAGGACTTTGTCAAGTGCACAGGTGGTAGAGAGGGCAGTGTAGACAGGCAGAGCAGGATGAATTTGAATTTCAGATAAACAATGAATGATTTTTTGTATAAATAGGTCCCAGGCAATATTTGGGACTTTACTAAAAATTATTTGCTGTTTATCTAAAATTCAGATTTTACTGGGAAAACTGCCTTTTATTTGGCAATCTTAGCTGCAAGGAGCTCTTGCTGGAGGGAGTGTGGGCACATGAGATAGAAGCCTAACATCATAGGCATGAACACATGTGCATTTATACTTGAACAATGTGAGCAGCTGGCTATACAGATGTCTGAGTGAGCAGCAGGAGAGATCAGAGCCATTTGCCATTATCCTGGGAGAATTTCATGGGAGAGGCAGGTCTGGAATTTTAGTTGTCGCTTCCTCTTTTACCCCAAAATATAGATAACTGAGATCTTTCTTTCTTTGATTTTAGTTTCAATTTTGCCCTAATACACACAAGCAGTTATGAAATAGGAAGAGAAGGTGTTGGAAGACAAGGAGGTTTTCAGCCCTCCCTCCTTGCCTCTCTTCTTTCTTTCCTTCCTTGCACATTTATCGAATGCATATATTCATTGAGGAACTGTCCTAACTTCTTTCTTGATGTAACAAATCTAACAGCTCCGTGAAGCAATACTTTTTAAGGAGGGGAAACCATAGCTTACAAAATCTCCAGTGATTAGAAAGAACTTACAGATCACCTTCTAAGGCCGTGTGTAGACACAGTGGAAGAGGGCCTGGGTCAAAGAGAGAGCCGAGAGGAAGAATTCATCAGGGATAATGTTTGGAAGGATGAAAGCGATCCCCTTTACCCTGAATCTTTTCACTTTATTATTTACTGATGATTCTAGTAAAATATGCCACTGTGGAAGATAAGAGCCTACAGAGAAGTAAAAAGAGCTGGGAAATGCTACATTTTGGATATTTTCTCTCTGAGCATTTTTATTTCTTTAGAGTTGAGTAGATTTTATATAAACATGTTTTCTGATTTTTCCCATTTAACAATATCTCATAAACATTTCCCCAGGTTATTAAAATCTCTTTTTCAATATTTTATATCATAAGGAAGTCAGTTTTATATTATGTTGTAAGGGCAAGAATTAGATTGGATAAGGACTCATCACCCTCATCTGATGGGAAATTGGCCAATTTTGACCTATATAAGCTGAGGCCCCAGGAAAGGAAAGTGCCTTTCCTCTATAGTCCTTAGACCTGCTGAGCAGTTGCTCTGAGTTAAATTGCAAACCTGCTGTCCAGACTATATTTGATTCCTATCTTTTTCAAATGTTGGACTCTGGTTTTGCTACTCCTGGGGACACAAAACAATGTTTGCCATGATTACACTTGTTCTGCCCTCTGCCCTCTGACCTCTGTCCTCTGTCCTCTGTGTTGATAAACATCCAACTTATCCTGTCCTGTCCAGAAAGGCCAGAAGCACCATCCCACTCCCAGGATGCTTAGGTGGTCCCCTAAGTGCCCTCTTCTCCCTTCTGGACCAGGTTGTTGATTCTGGGAGCTCGCTGCCCCTAAGGAAAAGGGTAGACTACAATAAAATACAGATTCACAGGTGGGGACCTGTGGCCCCCCTGTGGGGTGGAAGGAAGGAAGAGGAGGGGAGCCCAAGCTGGCTCACTGCTGAGTATGTGAGTTATGAAACATCTGGATGGGCGTGATATTTGCTTTATGTTAAGCACAACTGTAAAGACTGTGGATCACAGTTCCCAACACGTGCCTATGATGCACACGTGGAGACAGACACCCTTGGCAGAGCATTGCACTTAGCCAGGCACTTTGCTGAGAGTTATGCATGCCTCATTTCCTTTCATCTTTATAAGGATCCTTGAGGTATTCCCATTATTATTCAATAATTATGCAATCATTATTCCCATTGCAGGGATGTAACTTTGGGAGGCTAAATAATTTGTCCAAAGTCACACAGCTGGTAAGTGCAGAACTAGGATTTGAACCTTCATCCATCTCATTCTAAAGTCAACACTTTTAACTACTGTTCTAAACTGTCCCTTGAGTATCACCTAGGGAGCGTTTAAAACATACTGAATATCCCTGCCACTCTGCAAGATAATTAAATCTCTGGGGTGAGGCCTGCATTGGCAGATAAAGTTTTAAGTTCTCCAGATAGTCCTACAGGTCAGAAATACTTAAAACCCAACTCCTTTATCTTCAAATGGTGAAACTGAGGCCCAGAGAGGGGCTTGCCTGAGTTTACACATCTATCATGTGGCAGAGCTGGAACCTGGTCTAGGATTTAAGAGATGCTTAAGCCCACACTAGACCCCTCTGGAGCCACAGGCCCTGCAGGGAGGTGCTGATTCAAAGCCTTTAGGTGGTAAGGTTGCCAGCTCGCAGCCAGACACACCCAAACTCCCTTCCATCTCAAACTATAAGGTGCTTATTTCTCCATACTCAGCCCTCAAATGCCAATTCAAACATTGGGAAATTTAGTTTGTTTCTCTAGTGGCCCTTTCAGAGATCATATTTGGAAGTGTAAAGTCCTATGGGTGTGTTTTGGTTCTGGGGCGGTCCTCTGATAGCCCTGGGAGCAGCTGTCACGGGGCAAAGGACCCAAGTCCCTCTCAGCCCTTGCCCGCACGCTGTCGACCTGCCACGTGGCTGCATGTTGCCCCCTTCAGTCTATGTCTCTATCCTCTCAGGTGAGGCTGGGCCATGGCCACTTGGCCAGCTCTACATGGCATATCTGTGACCAAAGGTCACAGAGGCTGGGCTTAGGCCTCGACAGCCTAATTCCCAGAGGTTAATGGCTAGCTAAGAGAGGAGAAGGCAGAAGTGTCTGAGGGCAGAGCAGGAGACACGTGCTGCCAGGGGAGGTGATGGCCCAGCCTGCCTGTCAGAGGAAGCTGGAGAATCTGGGACTGTGGTGGAGGTGGCCCGAGTGCCAGGGTGTTCTCCCTCTGCTCTGGGAGGCAGCCAGCCACAGGGCGGCATACAGCTGCACCAAGCTGCAGGCTTCTCTGGGCCACGTCCCCTAGGAAGGAGGGGTGGGGATAGGGCATTTGGGGGGTGCACCTTGGGAGACAAAGCAGAAGGAGCACAGGTCCCTGAGGTGGCCCAGGTGAAGGGGAAATTAAGTCATCCTGTTATGCTTTGGTTTCATCTTGTCATCTCACAGTGATGATGGTCCAGTCAGCTTCTCTGTCTGCCCACCCCTTTTGAGGCACTCATGCCCTCACCAGAAAAGCTCCCTGTTGGTGTGAGGGGGAAACCCTGCTGCTTTGTACAGGGAGCCTCTGAGAGGGAGGACCCAGAGCCCAGCACCTTCTCCATCTGCTCCCACACTAGAGAGGCTGTTAACATGGAAAACACACAAGGGGGCAGTTGTGGTGTCTGTTCTGGGCATTTCTACAGCAAGAGTGTCTCCCCTGGAGCCCCCAGTCAACATCAGAGTGCCCAGTGTTGGAACAAGGGCTTAAAAAGAAATTTTCTGATATTGGGCCTGGATTTGGTTTGGGAGATGTGAAGTCCAGAGTCTGGTGGACTTCGGTCAAATATTACCAAAGTGGAGACAGGGACTTTAGGAGACATGACCTGCATCTTAGGTCCTTATATAGTGGTTGAGAATATGGGTGCTGGGGCTAACTGGCCTGGGTTCAAGTCAACACTTACGAGCTGGAGCCAAGTTATTGAAAACATGCCTTATTTTCTTTCATCTGAAAAATAAAGGTAATTAGGTTTCTACCCCCAGAGGGATGTGAGTATTAAATGTTTTACTATACATAAAGGGCTTAGAACGGTGCCTGGTGCACCGAGAGCCCTTGGTAAAATGTTGGCTGTAGTTGTTTTAGGCTGACTGCCAGATTCCTCCCAGACTTCAGGCCCAAGCAAGTGTGCACAGTTATTGGGTGGGCAGATGTTCAGGTTAAGGAGGTGAGGTTCGGGGAGAAGGAAGGGCATGGAATGGAGTGGTCCCAGGACAGACAGCCCCAGGCTCCTGTCCTGCTCACCGCGGGCTCTTGCCTGAGGCTGGGTGCCCCTGTGTGTCTCAGTAGCCTCACAGGCCCGCCTGGAGAAGCACACAGAAGAGTGACAGATTGTCTGGGCAGCTCAACAGCTGTGCCAGAGTGGAGGACCACGCCAGCTTTAGTCATGTGTCAAATCCCCATGGCCATGCCTGGAACCCACCCCATCCCCCAGACGAAGACTCAGCCATGACTCACCATGCTCAGGTGGTGCCTAGAACCTTACTCACCTGGTGTCCCTTCTAACACTTGAGACTGTGTTCACAGCCTGGGCCCTTTTACCTTCTCTTTACTCTTCTCTTCTTTCCCTCCTTTGCTCCTTTCTATGCTTTCTATCACTTGTTGTCTCATATAGATCTTGGCTGATCCCCCTGGCAACTTGGATGGCTTGAGCTTGACTGATAGATAGTGGAGACAGTAGTTTCCAACGCCACCCCCCGGCGTCCTGTTAGAGACATTGCCTGGGAGGATGGATAAACAGGCAAAGGAGGAAACTGCCTACGTTGACATGGTGACATTCCTAAGCCTTGAGGGTAGGTGCCTCCAAACAGACTTGCCCTCTGGAGCTGGCTGTTCTGTGAATTTCCACTATTAGCAATCCATTCTGGTGGCCCCAAACCCCAGACTCTGTCCCCTGTGAGAATGCAACTCTGTCTAAGGGAAATGGGGCACTCATTAAGCCACATCAGTGATTTACACTTCAATGTGAAGCCATTCATTCCACAAATACTGAGCGCCTCCACTGTGTGAGACCCCCTCTCTATGTACTTGGAATATAGTAGTGAACAAAATAGAAATCTCTGCCTTCTTGGACCTTACAATCTACTGAGGGCAGCCAGACAATAAACATGATCCATGGGTAAATTATATAGTTGGTTAAAAGGGGTTTAAGTTTATAAAATTGAAAAAAAAATAGTGCAGGGTAGGTAGGGTTGGAAGTGCTGGGAGTCAGGGTAGAGAAGGGGTAGGGAAGTTGGCTGTAATTTTAAACAGGGTGGTCAGAGTAAGCCTCATTGAGAAGGTGGCATCAGAATAAAGGCTTAAAAGAGAAAAGAAAGTATGTCTTGAGGATATCTGGTGGAAGAGAGTTCCAGGCAGAGGGAACAGTTGGTGCAAAAGCCTTGAGGCAGCAGCAGCTCTGGCAAATTGGAGGCGCAAGAAAGGGGCAAAGTGGCTGGAGCAAAGGGAGAGAGGGGGATAGTAGAAGTAGAGGAAAGAGGAAATGGGGGGGGAAGTGTTCAGACTGTCTGAGAGAGTCTGAGTGAAATGCGGAGCTCATGCAGGGTTCTGGGCAGAGGAGTGACATGGCCTGTTGGGTTGGGACCAGACTGCTGACCAGTTAGGAGGCTACTGCAGACAGCAGGCCACGAGAGGCTCGGCCAGGAGGGCTGAAGTGGATTCTGGTTACCTTTGGAATGAGGGCTAACAGATAAACGGATAGATTGATGTGGGTGTGAGAGAAGCAGGAGACAAGGCTGATTTGCTAGCCACTTTCCTGAGCTTAAATTCTAATGAGACAAGACTCCAGGGGAGATGAGAGCTGAGATCTCTGAAATGGGGAGATGAGTAGCTTGAAGAGAGGAAAGGGGTGCAGAGAGAGCAGGCTGTGGTGTTCAAGCAATGCCCCCACCTCTGCTTTAGCCCTGGCCAGACCCCAACCCAGCCTCTGGCTCTAGTCTAGGTCTTTCTGTCTCTAAACAATTTGGGCTCTGAATCTGGGGCCATGGAGTTCTGGCAATTGGATCCTCACTTGGAATTCTCAGTGGCCCTGGAGAGTGTGGCTGACTGGGCTTTCTTTGGGGTCTGCATAAAGAACATCCTGGGCTTTGCTGGGAGTGAGTGCATGGGGGAGGGAGAGCAGAGCAACTGCCATTTCCCTCCTGCAAAGCCAAACCCCTCCTGGGACCTGCCTCAGCCTGTCCAGTCTGAGACACCGAATTCTTAATTACTGAGCTCTGGGCTTATAAGGGGGAGTAGGAGAGAATTTAAAGGGCCCCAGCCCCACACAGTGAGGCCTACCACACACTTGCCCCACCTTGTCTAAGGATCTGGGAGTGCAATACCTGCTCTCTTCTGCTGAGTTAATTATTAATGAATTCTTTGTCACATCCTCCTTCCTGGTGATGGGCAGAGGGTGGGCAGTTCCAGCAGTGTGAAAGCTTCCTGGAAGCCTTGAATTCAGGGAGTTGGAGAAGTGGAGAGAAAGAGACCAGGTGGAGGGTCGGAGACCCAAGGGTGTCAGAGGCGACGGTCCTCCTCCTGGGGGACTTGATGGGTGTCTCTGTTTCCTTGTTGACAGAGGCAGGGATGGAGGAAAGGAAGTTGCTAATAGTGACCCTCCAATCGGCTGCACTAAGCATCCCTAGAATGCTTATAGGGGACAAGACACTAACATGCATTGGGGTATCAGTTAACTCGTGTCAACAACTTATTGTGCACTTGCTAAGTACAGTATTCGAACCTACCCCATCTTAACTTCTTGTGCTAAATTAGAACCTTTGGTTATAAATGTTCAATTTAATCTACAAAAATGCCACATTATTCCCTTACAGGTCCTCTTTTCAATTTCTTGTACTTAATCCTCCAGTTGTAGAGAACATTGCCTAGGAGACACAGTGACAGGCTGGAATGTATAACCAAGAGTCCTTTAAATAGAAATTTAAGGCAAAGAGGAGGCACTAGTGCTCCAGAAGGATGCCACTGCAGGCCCTCCAGGGACAAAATATAGACAGGGTGGCCTCCCAAATCTCTCTAAAAGCCCTCTGACCTAACCTGGAGGGGAGTAATGTCCTATGAGACCAACTTCTCAATCTGGACCTGTTAGTCACTGCCATTTACAATGGCTCGAAACCCCGGAGCCCTAAGCCAGGAGCCCACCAGGGCCCCACAAAGGGAGCTGTGTCCTCAGGCCTGGCAGGGGGCCAGGGGAAGTCTGCTTTGACTTTATTAGTGCAGCTCTGCTTCAGCCTTCCCTTCCACCGCTTGTGGTCAGGTCTGTTTCCTGGCCCTCCAGGCGGGCATTCCTGCCCTGGGAGGGAGGAGCCAGGAGACCAACCCTCCTTGGAACTGGGGGCAGTGACTCACAGGTAGTTACCTGTCCTCGGGCTCCCTGCCAACCCTGTGGCGGGAGCCGGAGGGGAGGCATTTAGAGTTACGCTGTTCACTCTGCTTAAACTTTCTTGGGTGAGTTGGGCTTTGACCCCTTCCTGGTGAAGCCTAGTCCTTTAAGCTTCCTCCAAATTAAGGGTCCTCCAAATTCAACAAGACTCAGGGATTTTCCACTTTGTGCTATCTGGGCAGGGGGTCTGGTGCTTTCCAGGGTCCTGGAGGTTTGGGACTTCTCACCAAGTGACAGATCTGGAGTTATACTCAAAATACAAGCCTTGGTCTTCGTGTGCTCTCTCTGCTCTTCTGTCCAGGGTGGTCCAGGTCACAGAAGGACGCTGGCCCTTACCAGCCTTGGGAAAGTGCCAAGTCCAGTGTCTGGCACAAATGCAAGCAGCCATCCCCACCCCAGGAATCCTGGTCTCTAATGATCACTGACATTTGCCTGGTGCTTCCTGTTTGCAGTGTCCTTACCCCCCCCCCCACTCCCCCCAGGCACCCACAGACAGACGGGCACTGCGGAGACTGTTGTGAGGCCTCTCGGAGGAGCCGCTTGCCCAGTCCCATCCTGGGGGGTGGGGGTGCAGTGACGGCGATGGGTGTGCCGGCTGCCAGATTCCTGAGACACGCCCTGCAGTGGGGCTACACCCAGCCAGGGAGTCTCCAGAGGTGAGGCTGTTGTTTAAAAACTTGGAGCCAGGAAGGGAGACCCCTACATTCAAGGGGAGTGCTCAGAGAGGTGATCCAAAGAAAGAGCAGCGGCAGCCACGGAGCCAGGTATGTTACCTTCCTTTACCTGCCCGGCGGGAGCAGGGTGGGGAGAGGGCTGTACTTCTGGCTGCCTGGGGCCTGGTTGCAGGGCCTGATTCATTCCTCTTCCTGGGAGCTCTCCTGGGTGAGCTCACCTATAAAAGGCAGGTTGAAAATGTCTGCCATTATTTGGATTTTTTTTTTCACATCTGATAAGCGCCTTAGTGACTTAGAAGAAAGCAAGCGGAAGAAAGGGTGGGCTGATGGGGGAGAGCTCTTTTATTTGCTTCCCTGAATGCTTAGATCCAGGGGTATTTCCAGCCCAGGGGGTGGTGGTGGGATCAAGTAGGGGGGGTGTTGCATGAAAACCAGAAGGCTGGTCTGCCTTGCAGACCACTGTTAGCTGTATGTCCTCTGGCCAGAGATCTCCTCTTTGGGTCCCGGACTGTTCTGGGAGGGGACTGGAAACAGTGATTTTGAAGCATTAGGACGTATGATTTAAAGATGCCAAGAGTGGACCCCGTTCCCCTTCTCCCCTGCCTTGACAATCCTCCACCCTCCACCCTAGACAAAGCAGTGAGCATCCAATCCCAGGTAGAGGTGGCACTGCACGAACAAGGGTGGAGTATGCCCTGGCAGGGCCGGCCTGCATCTCGGGTGCGTCCCCATTGCGTCTGAGTCTCCATCACCAGACTCCTTCAGAATCCCTGCTTTGTTGCCTCCCGGCCCCACCCCTCCCGTGGAGCCTCGGTCCATAGCTGGAGACATTCTGGGTGGCTTCCTGGTCAGATAAGCTCTTCACTCATTTTTTAAAGATCTGCCAGGTCTGCCTCTCTCCCCATCGCATCCCGGCTACCTGCTTTTCTCAGAGTTGTGGCCGCCACAAGGTCACCCTCAGGGTGGCTCTGGGTGCTGTTGGAGACCAACCCAATGGAAGGAGAGGGCTCCTCTCCAGGCCTCCTTTACGCATCCACCCTTGGGTCACAGGCTGGACCAGTTATGGCTGCCGGTCTGGCCCTGAGAAGGGCTAGTCCTTTCTCTTGAACAGCAGCAAGGCCTGGGACCTTCCTACAGCCCTTGTGACCATATGGGACAGACTGGAGTTGATCCTCCTTCTCTTCCATTTCAGAGGAGGAAGCTGAAGTCTAGGAGGGGATAGGACTTTTTTCAGGGCATCCATCAGTTACATGCCAGCTGGGACAGGGTTTCAGGAGGGTGCTGGTATTTTCCAAGCTTTTGGTTACAAATGCACCTGCCTGCTGGTCAGAAGTGTTCCAGGTCAAGACCTGAAGTAAAGAATTTTGAAAAAACATGAGTCCAGACACAGGAAAGAAAAGGAGCTAGTGTGGTCTGATGATAGTGGTGGTGGTGGTGGTGGTGGTGGTGGTGGTGGGGTATAGCATTGTTTTACCCAGGCTGCTTTGCTCTCTTCCAGGTAAGGCCCATTGGCTGAAGATGCAGCCACTCCTTCTCCTGCTTTTTGGTAAGTATCCCTTCTCCTCCTTCTAAGCCCTGTGATAGAGCAAGATGGTGATAGCCACAGGGTGGGTCAGGGAGTGGGGGTTGGGGGAATTTAACAAAGTGTGAACATCACCTCTTACCTACAGCCCCTCAGGTTTGGAGAACTAGTCCTCAGGGGACATCCGTGTGATTTCCCCCACTCCTTTGGACCTTTAGGGGAAGAGAGATAGTCTGCCTCTGTCAGAGTCTCCTAAGTGTCTTCTTATTCTTACCTGAGAGTGGTTTGGGTTTCCTGGATGCTCTGAACAGTTGATTTCCCATCCTCTCATCCCAAGTGTGGGCAGATAAAGGAGCAGTATACAAGCATCATCTTCCAGGGCTCCACAGATGGCTCAGCAGTCAGCCCCACTCTGGGCTACTGATGGAGATCACGCTGCCTGTGAACAGAGCTATGTGCTGTGTGTCCTGGTGGCTGAGTGTGTGTCTCCCACTTGGTTCTAAGAGCCACATGTGGATGTCACATTTCAGGATCATCTGTGGCTTTTGCCTGGCAGTGTTTCTCTACCTCTCCTTTTCAAGAATAGTTGAGGGTTACAGAGCATGAAATAAGCATTTTTGTTTAAAGGTACCAGGACCGCAATCACGCTGACCAGCATGAATGAGGGAGAGGGTCTAGTCCTGCTGACATCAGCTCCCCTGAGGGACACTGGGTGTCTGGGTAGGTTCCCCTCCTGGGTTAGACACCAGCATCTCCTTGTGATTATAGCCTTGCCCAGACTCCTGCGTGCACAGCAATCCTGTTCCCGTGGGGCCTGCTATCCACCTGTTGGGGACCTGCTAGTGGGAAGAACCCAGTTTCTCCGAGCTTCATCCACCTGTGGACTGACTAGGCCTGAGACCTACTGTACCCAGTATGGTGAGGTAGGTCTCACCTCTAGGGCCTCCAGGGCTGGAGAAAGATGGGGTGGGGTGGGGTGAATGAACCTGCCGTTTGTTTCCTGAACTTGGTGTATGCCTATGTACTGTGGGAGATACAAGAAAAATATGAGGCAAGATCCTTACCTCTAAGGAATTTACATTTTGGTTGGGAAAGAGAAAAGTATTTCGAATTAGCTGAATAGCTCTTTTCCCTTTTCTTTCAGTAAAAGTTGGAGTGTTTTTCAGCCCTTAGGCATAGGCAGGATGATTTTTCAAGTCTTGAGGATAAGCAATCAGACAAATCATCATCCTTTAGGTATGTAGAATCCAGTGTGCTATCTTTGGTGAACAAAGACTGGGCTGGTGAGATGTGTGCATACGGTTGTGTTCCTGCCAGTGGGGTAAGTTGAGTACAGCCACGATCACTCTATCACCATCATCTTTTTGGCCAATGGTGGAGAATGGGTGGGAGCAGAACAAGCAGGAGAATATATGGTTGCAGGATGGAGTTCACCTTCTGTGTTTTGCCATTGTTGTGTATGAAGAGCCAACCCACCTCTGTCAGCCTCATTAGTCCTCATGATTACCCCAGCTCAGACATGGTGGAACATGTTCAAGCTGTTGCTAAAGGAAATAGATCTGTGAGATAAATGAGGATGTGACTTGAGGTCAGCAAGGAGGTCTAGAAGCTCAGCTGATGAGTTGGAAAACAAGCTCAACAAATTCAGAGATATGAAGGCTATGTCAACTAAATTGCCTATTTAGGCAACTGATTTTTTTTCAATGTGCTTCTTGGCTTGTTCTTCCATATTGCCTCTATACCTTTTCCATAGGATTTTGATTTTCTTTTCTTTTTCCTCTCAACAAGGTTGGGTTTTTTCTTTTCTCCTTATGTTTATCAAGGTTGAAATCACTTAGTGTTGTCTTGTCTCTCAGTGTCCTGTCTTATTTGGCCATTTTTCTGTACTCAAAGTATGGGCTTGGACAAGGGGATGGGTGAGGGATTGGTTTTTCTGTGTCTGCAGCATTGGGGAAAAAGAGGGAGAGAGAAAGTGAGTGAGAAAGATTGATTGCCATAAAGGGGCCTGGGTTATCTTTGAGAATGCCCTTGTCTTCAGGACTGTGGTGGGTGGTATTGGATACAGCTTCTGGGCTTTTCTGCCTTTTCCAGTCCTCAGTGTTCTCTTGGCTATTTTTAATCACAGATGCTTTTGGGCAGTGGCTTTGGAAGTGCTGAGCAGAGATGACTGTGGTTTCTCATCTTGCCCACTTGGATGTGGGAAGGCCCATTTGACAGGGTTGGGTAAGATGGCCAGCATCAGGCGAGTACTCCCTGTGGGTTGGGATTATGCCACAATTATCAGGGGACCTGCAGATGCTGAGCTTTCTAGGCAATAGAATGATTTTAGCTGCCCCCTTCCCACCTTGCAAAAATCTTGTGCCACTGACCCCATGTCTGAAAATTTGGGGGAGACATCTGCTGATTTCACTTCTCAGGCTGACCTGCCTTCTGGGATGGGCAGCAAGGAGAGGTCTTTTCTGTGCTGGGCTGTACTGGGCCCCAGCCTGTCCAGACAGCATCTCCCCCTCTAGGCCTAGGGCTATTGGCTTCACCCTGACCTACCCTTTGCCTCTCTTAGTTGCCTCAGGGAGCCAACTGTCTTCATTACTCTTAAGAAGCCCCCCTGAGAGCAAAACAGGACCCTTGCAAAAGAGAAGTCTAGACTTTTGTAACCCTGGGAATGGGTTCATCTCAGCTATTTTCCTTCTGTGAAAGCCTGAGAAGCATTGCCTCTCTTCTCTCTTTCTCTTCCTCCTCCTCCTTCTTCTTCTTCTTCTTCTTCTTCTTCTTCTTTTCTTCTCCTTCTTCTTCTCCTTCTCCTTCTCCTTCTCCTTCTCTCTCTCTCTCTCTCTCTCTCTCTCTCTCTCTCTCTCTCTCTCTCTCTATCTATCTATCTCTATCTCTCTCTATCTCTCTCTATCTCTCTCTCCAATAAAGGGTCAATAAATCCATGTAGATTAGATTCTTAGGTACATTGTGAATGCTGGATTTGGCTCCAGGTCTGCCAATAACTTGCAGTGTGATCATCTTGGGCAAGGTATTGCTCCTTTCTCAGTCTGGGTTGCCTCTTCTATAAGTGGGGCTTAGATGAGATGGTCTTTAGGATCCTTGCCTGCACCAACATTCTTTGGGAATGAGCAGACCACTGAGAACCAACTTCTCTCCTCCTGCCTTCCACCTCTCTGTCTTGTTTCATTTCTCTTTCCTTCCCCTTACATGCCTAACCTTCTAACCTTCTCAAAGGCCACTGGTTGCCAGCAATGAAGACATACACTAAAAGCACAGGAGAACCCCCTTCTAGTCCTCTATAGGGAGGTACCCTGAACCCTCACCCGACCTGGTGGTAACTGTGTGATAAAAATTCGGAACTCAGATTTTAACTCCATTGAGTTCCAATTTCAGTTAAGCTTAATTTACTTTATTATTAAATGATATGAATAGCAACCATAATTTATTAGAACATATTATGTGTCCCAGGCATCAAACTAAGGGTTATATGTAAATTATTTAAATAATTTTTCACAGTATCCCATGAAGTCACTATTGTCATCCGTATGAGCCTGACCTTGAAACAGTTTGGATGTGTGCTGGCACGCTGGTCTTCTGACAGAACCACAGAGGAGATGAATTTTCTGAGTAGTTAGAAGCAGGGGTGGTGCTGGGTGGCCACAGCTGGAAATGAGGGTGGCATGACACAGAGTGATGTTTCTAGTGCCTGCTTCCTTACCCTATCCTCCCCACTCCCATACACACTCATACCTAAGTTAAGGCCTCTGCTTAGTGCCTCTGTTCCATTTCTGGGCAGTGGGGGGCCCAGTACAAAATCACCCAGCACCCTCTGCCTGTCTATTGATGGCACAGATGCAAGTGCATTGGGGATTTATAACTCTCAGACATTGCTGTGTTTCTCCGCACCCCCCCTCACCCCCACCCCAGGCCACTAACTGAGGAGGACTCAGCAGGATGGGAGTTTCAGGAGCAGTGGGGACTTCTTCCAGTTCCAAAATTCTCTCTTCTATCTCCTCACCTCCAAGCATGTCTCCCCCTTTTTCATGGACCAATCTTAGCCTGTTTGCATGTTACCTCCTCTCCTAATTCTGTCTCAGTGGCTAAATCCTGCTGGCCTCGAGGGCTTGGTTCTGTGGCTTTTGGGTCCAGGTTGCAACCTTTGCAATGGGCATAGGACTCGGCTAGTGTTGCCTTAGGGCACCTCCCTCCCCCTAACCCCCCCCCCCCCCGCCCACTTTGCCCTTCTGGGCCAGCCTGCTGGAGCTACCCATTAACTGTTTGGGCTTGGGCCCAGACCATTCTTTTCCAAAAGGGCCTATGGTTAGAATCCCACCTTGTTCCCTTTTTGTTTCTTCCAGTTCCTAGATAACTTCTCGGTGAGCTCACTGCACCATTGTTCCCTAAAGCTCAAGGCATGGAGGAAAATGTTGGTAACACCTCTGACCCTTGGTTCTCTTCCCATGCTGTCCTTGAGCCTCAGTTCTTCATCTGAAAAATGGGAGTAATAGTAGTACCCCCTTCAGTGGGTTGTGTGAGGATTGAATAAAAGAATGTGTCAAGTGACCACCAGCATGGTACGTGGCAAATGCGATATGTTCCACTCCCCCCAACTCCTGCCCCCACCCCCAGACTCTCAGGCTGCCTCCTGGAGGCTGTATGGGCAGGCAGAGGCTGCTCCTATCGGTGCCTCATGCGCTTGACCATTTTTTCACTGATCAGGATGCACACTTGCATGCCACGCTGAGACGATCCTGTCCTTGGGCCATCCTGCTTGCTGCCTCCCAAGGTGACTGCTGCTAAGCTGATTTGCAGTGGACGGTTGGAGAATCCAGAGGTGGTCATGGTTTAGCGAAGTTGTCCCATACCAGCGATGAAGACTCTAGTTCTGGTTCTGGTTCTGACACTTACTTTAGGTCCTGGCTCCTCTCTAGACCCCCATTTTCCAATTGACGAAGAGAAGGATTGGGTTAATCAACCTTTGACATTTGTTCTGGCTCTGGTGTCTCAGCCTTGACCCCGAGGGCTGCCACAGTGTCTCCCAGGGGAACACTGGCAGGGCCTGGGCTCTGCTCTGCAGTCACCACTGGGCGGGAACTGGTGGGATCTGCCTGGATGCTTTCCAGCCCTGATTTCTGCTGCTAAGGAAGTCTCCTCCATTGTTGTGTCTGCTTCCCTAAATGCTTCATTCATCTCCATTCCCTCCCTTTTTGGGGGAAAACTTAATTACCCAATTGCCTTAATAACAGTCTTAGTGCATTCCTCAGGTTAATTAACTGTGTAAACCAAACAGCTGTCAATTTTATCCTTTGGAAACAACCAGAAAAGCAGTAGCCAGTTGAGGTTTCCCCTGACTCACGTACACAGCCCCCAACAACCTGTCCCCTCCCCTCGATGCTAGGAAGTTTCTCTAGTTCAGCATCCTGTCTGTGTCTTAGTTTTCTCTCGTTTCCTTTGCATACTTCCTGCGGGTGCCTTCAACTCTGGGTTGATAAGCTGATGTAGGAGAGAATTCCAATAACATGTTAGAGCAAGAAGGAACTTAATTATCTCATCCACGCCCTGCATTTTACCAATGAGGAAGCTGAAGTGGGGGAAAATGTCTTTTCTTGCGGGCAGCTAGATTTCTTTTGGTCCTGGCTTCTTTTCTTTCTGCCCTGGCCAGTGGCCAACAGCCTGATCATAACTCCTTAGATGGACACAGGAGAGTGGTAACTTTACCCCCTGGCTTGCTCAGGGGAGGGAGCTGGGCCATGTATAACTAGAGTCTGTTTTCCTCTTTTCCCCTAGAATTAGCTCTCTGTTCTGCAAAGGCCAAGGGCTTTGATTTGCATTTGCTTTCCTTCTCCACCCCCTCTTCACTGATTCAGGCCCTTGCTGGCTCTTGCTCTCTCCTTTGCCCTTCTCAGCTCTCTTGTGGGGTGTGGGTGGGGGTGGGAGGGTGGTGTTGTCTTCTAGCCAGATTGCTGAGCTTCTAGCAAGCTCCAGGATGAGGAAGCAGGCCCAGCCTCTCCAGCTGGAGAGCAAGCAGGAGCTAAACTGGCTGGAGGCCTGACAAGCTGAATCTATAATGCTCTCCCCGAGGTGGTACAGCCAGGAGAACGCTGGCTAGATGACCCCAGAGAGGGAGGCAGCTGCAGCTGACAGCTTCCATCTCAGGCAGAGACGGAGGCACGTAACACATGTGAGGGAAGAGACTCCCACTGAGAATCACAGGCACTCACATGTAGGTAGATGAGAATAAAACAGAAAAGGAAACCGAGGCCCAGAGGGAAGGAAGAAATTTGCAGTTTGTCTTCATGTGGGCTTCTGCCATAAGCCACTCTATTTTCAGGCCTCCATCCTGCTAGCTGATTGACAAGCAGAGCTACTTAAAATGCCTGTCCTAAGCCTCTTGGCGTAGCCTGTCTCCAAGGCTTGAGATTAGCCCTTCCTTAGCTATGTTACTGTGATAAGCAGCTCATAGTTTTGAAGCTCACGAGGCCCATCTCATCCCTCCGTCAGGCCTGCACATGTGGAAGGAAGGTGAGAGGGTGAGGGGTACCCCAAAACTGTCCCCAGAAGATGGAGGGAGGAAGCAGGTCAACGAACTCATGCTGAACACCTTGGATGTTTTTATTTTGTTTTCTGATCATGTCTATTTTCCTGAGTATAAAAGTTAATACATATTTAAGACAAAAAATTTTGAAAATATAAAAAAATAAAGAAAAAAGTCGCCTGTAACCCCATTACCAGAGATACAAGGCCAAAATGGTCAAATATTTAGCAATTTCATGTGGTTCAACCCCATATGTGGTATATTTCCTTCCAAACACTTCTTTAAAAATGTGTATTTGAGATCATCACGCATATTCAAATTTATCCCCCACTTTCTTTTTTTCATAAACATTGTAATACAAGCATTTCCTCTTGCAATTAAAAATGTCCTCTAAACAGTATTTTTAATAGTTACATAATACTCCATCTTTTGGAACTATCAAGGGTATTTCCGGAGTCTCAGGTTGAGCCATTCTAGCTCGGTGCCCCATGGCCCAGGGAAAGAAAGAGCCTTGTTTCTGGTGCTCGCTTGGCCGGGAGCGGGCTGGGATTGGCTCCCAGCAGCTCTGGGGAGGCAGCGCTGCTGACAGGCGGCCGGAAGGCAGCTGGCCCTTGTCTTTCCCTAGGGCATGTGCTGAGGGCAGATGGGGGATGGGGAGTGGAAAAATTTGCCCCTGAGAGCTGGGCAGAGTGGGGAGAAGGGCATGCTGACTGCCAGGGACCAAAATAGGGTTCTGGAAGGGAGTCAGACTCCAGCAAGAGCCTTCTCTTGCCCAGAAAGGTTTATTTTCAGTGCTCAGGTATTCTAGCAGCTAACATATCTCCAGGCTCTCTGGTAACTGGGCTGGGTTAGCTTGAGAAACCAACTTTCTTCCCAAAGTTCTCTCTCTGCTTTGGGTTTCTCCAGGATCAGCTCCAGGGTCAAATCGACTGCTTCTTGGGGTCTGTTGGGGGCATCTGAGACTGACACCTTTACTATGTGCACTCAGTCAGCTAGTTCCCTAGTGGAAATGAGAACCTGAAAGGAAAGGAAATGAGAGGGAGATGGTCAAGGCCCCTCTCTGGCTCTGCCACTGGCTATCTGACCAAAGGGAAATCAGGTAGCCTTTTAAGCCTCAGCTTTCTCATCTGTAAAATGGGAATAGGATTGTTGTGAGATATAGTAAGTTATTGTATTGAAGCTACTTCATACAGCACCTGGAACTTGGTAGGCACTCAATCACCTAATACTGATATTTCATTTCCTCATCACCCCCTCCCCCCGCCCCGCCCTTCTGTGAAACTCTCTGAGTGTGGGAAGGGAGTGCCTAGCAATCATGGTAATGAAAATAATGAGCATTTATTGAGCATTTACTATTCATTCATTTATTCCTCAAGTATTTATTGAGAGCCTACTTAGGTGCTAGGCAGTGTTCTAAAAACTGGGAATATGGCAGTGAACAAAAGCAAGTTTCTGCCCTCATGGAGTATATACTTTAGCAGGGGGAGGCAGAGAGTAAACAAATGAATAAATAGACAATAAATACATAACATGTCAAGTGGAGATGTGTATTAAGGAGAAACTGTAGCAGGGCAAGGGGATGGACAGGGACAGTGTATGTGTGGGGTGGGCAGTGGGTGCTATTTTATTTTTTAGAGGGCCTCTGTACTAGCCACCCTTTGAGGATTAAACATGCCAAGAATTAGTGTTCAGTAAGTACCAGGAAGGGTGATACTTTTCTTGTTTTGCATACTGGAGGGGAGAGATGGAAAGTGGGGTGGGAAGAAGAGGCCTAGGGAGCCAGGACCCCTGGCTCCCCTTCTGTGTTCTCCACTGCTCCAAGCTTTGTCAGCTGTGGAGGAGGAAGCTTGGTGTTGGGCAAGGAGTTTCTGTAACTTAAGACCCAGGCAAGGCATATTAACTCCATCTCTTGGGGATTTAAGCTGGTAGGTTATTCAGTTCAGTTCAGCAGACACCACCCATTCCATGCTATCAGCTTAGTTAGCCTTTTGCCTTGGACAGGGCAGAGGTTTAGGAGCTAGTACGGTCTCAGAGAAGGCCACCAGCGATGCCCATGGTGGAGGAAAGTGGAGGGTTGGGGAAAAGCAGGGGGACGCAGCATGTGGTAGGTATAGTCGTGTCTACCCATGACTAGCTGAGGCTTTTGTCCAAGCCTGGCTTCTACCTGTGGGGAGTATGGAGTGTTATGAAGAGTGCTCTTTAAGCTGGATGCACAGTTTGGGACCATGGCTACTCAGGTGAAACATAGATTTTGTGTGTGCTCCAGGGGGTTGCTGGGACAAAGTCAGCATTTCTCTGTTACATGTGTGTGCGTAGGCCCATCACACACAAAAGAACAAGGGACGTGTGGCCCCTCTGGTCATGTTCTTTTTCTTGGTGAGCTCTAGTCTTGCCCCGAACCCAATTAGGCCAGGGAATGTGTGGTTTCTTGGGGACCTCCCTAGTGATGCTGGTTCCCTCTTGGCAGCCCACTTTGGCCCAGATCTTCATGGGGAAGGGCCTCTGCTTTTGGTGTGTCTTCCTGGCCTTGGGAACTTCTACCTACAGAGCCCTCCTTTGTTGGAGACTCCAGGCTGCTCTCCTGCAGATAGAGAAGGGTCAGCCTGGGAGGCCTTAGAGATCATGTAAATGTAACCAGAGGGTCGACTCTCTGAGGGCAGGGAGCCCAGAGCTGTGGCTAGCACACAGAGCATGCTCAATACACATTTGTTGAATGAATGAACAATAGTAGTCCAGCACATATGCAGTTTACAGAGGAGAAAACTGAACCCAGACAGTGGGGTAACAGAGCTCCAAATTACCTTTACTCACTCCTCTCATCCATTTTTGGTGTCCCCTCTCCCTGGTCCTCAGAAACCCAGTGTTCTCCAGGCTGCAGGGATTAAGGGAGCTAAGATATAAAATGTCCTAGCCCGTGCCTAGCATACAGTAGATACTAAAAATGTGTTGTCCCCCTCACACCTCCTTTTTTTTTTGGCCCTTGGCACTCTACACAGGTTTGTTCTCAGGGCAATATCATGCACCAAAGTTATTTTTTCCACTGCCTCATATCTCTCCTCTAATCACTACATCTATTTACTTAGCTAGAAGTTAGGAGGGACATAAAGGAATTAAATTAGAAGGTGACCAGAAGCCCTGTTTTAAGAGGTTAATCCTTCAAGCGTATTAATGAACTCGATGGATCCCTAAGGGTAGGCTTTCCACTGAGGGAACTTAGGAGGGGAGAATTCCATCAGGACCCGGTCTCTGAGTTTCTACCCTCTCCCTGTCCCCCAGTGGCAGATGAAATGCTGCAAGTGCGACTCCAGGCTGCCTCACAATTACAACGGTCACCGAGTGGAGAACGTGGCTTCTGTCTCCGGCCCCATGCGCTGGTGGCAGTCACAGAACGGTGAGGGTCTGCCACCTACCGGGGCCAGACTGTGGAGGGAGGGTGCCTGGGCAGCCTTTGGGCTTCCCAGGCATTTCTCATGGTGGTGGGATATTGGCGGTTGACAAGCTGAAATTTTCTGCCTCTATACTTGGGATCTGTTGGTAGAAGGGTTTATTGGAGGTTAAGGAAAGGGTTTGAGGAGAGGGGATGCTGTTATTTTACTCCACTTTATCGCAATGGCTTGTTGAATGAACTGAGCTTTGGTAACAGAGCTGTGGCAAAGAGACAAGTTGAAACTCCTCAAGATATTAGGGGCATCAGGTGGTGGTGGGAAGGAAATTGGACCGAGAACACGTAGTCTTGAATAGATGATTGAACATACTGGTACTATTCCTCTCCAAGAGGAAAATTAAAGAGTCAAAGTTTGAAAGTTTCTGACCTTCTAGGGCTAGGAGCGACTAGGGCCTTCTTCAGGGCTGGGAAGGTAGAAAGTCTCTCACCTAAAGTTTTGTCCTTTTTGTCACTTTTTGTCCTTCCAGATGTGAACCCTGTGTCTCTGCAGCTGGACCTGGACAGACGATTCCAGCTTCAGGACATCATGATTGATTTTAAGGTGTGCTTCTTGGGGATGCAGCAGACGGATGAGGGGACCCTGGCCCACGTGGGCCTGAAATCTTGGAGGAGCGCAGTGTCCCTGTCTCCCCAGGCTGGGGTGTGGGCACCACATGCTGGGTGGGTCCTCCCTTCCCCAGGATGGTGCAACACTCACCCTGAGCCTGCACGATTGTGACAGCAGAGGCCCCATCTTGGGAGAGCAGTAGCACTGTCATTCCCCCTGTCTTGATGATGCAGGGTTGTGCATCTGCTGCCTCTCTGCAACCCCCTACCCTCACCCTATCTAATTAATTCAGCTCTGCCAAGTACCAATTTTACTGGCCCTGGTTGTTTCATATATATTTGTGTGTTCTTTCATATGCTCTGTTTTGATGGCTTTGCAGGTAGGTAGTCAGTCATCCAAAGGAGTTTGATAAAAGAGACTCAGAACTTTAAGGCTGGAATGGCCCTTAGAGATCCTAGTGTAACCATCATAATGAAGTTGTGTTTAATGAACAGCCAAGAACTCTCCTATGTACATGAAAGATGTGCCTTCAGAGCAGCCCTCTTGGTGGACAATCTGCTCATTCGGTGCCAGTATTTCTCAAAGTATTTTTGGATTCCTCATTTAGAATAGCCTTCTGAGACACTGTATTTGTAGGGAACATTTTCACTCATTGTGGCAAATCTTTTCTTTTTTTCAGAGAAGATTTGATTTTATTCTTTCTACAGAAATAGTAAAATGGTTAATAAGATTAGATGACCAGGAAAGGTGGTATATTTTTCAGGAGTTAAAATCAGCTGTCAATTAAAAGTAATAGGACCTATTTTCTTACATGACTGAGGAAGTTGGCTCTAAGTGCCTTGCCCCGAGAAAAGGTCAAAAGTATTTTGAGAAATGCCAGTGTCATTTGAATAAATGCCCAATCTCTGAAGGTGACAACTTTGAAGGGCAACATTCATTTGGATGCATACTGTTAAAGAGTCCCATTGCTTTATTATCACTCTCCCATTCATTTATTTGTCCATTTGCGCTACACACATGTGAATACTGGTTTTATGTTAGGCTTGGTGACAGGTGTTAGGGATAAAAAGATGAATAAAACCAAATCACAATCTTCAAGCTGCTTGCAGTAAAACAGCCTGAGAAACAGTAGCAAGAGGGAATGATAAGTGCTCTGATATTGGAAAGAAGAGGTGCTGGGGAGCACAGAGCAGGAGGCATTTAGCTTGGTCTGTCCTGGGGTGCCAGGGAAGGTGAATCTTCATAAACCAGTAACAGTAAGGTGAAGGGCAAAGCGTATTTCAGACAAAGAGAATAGCAAGTGCCAAGGCCTTGAGGCAAGAGGCAGAAGGTATATAATTGGAGAGGCAGCAGGGGAATGTACACAAGGATCTGGAGGGTAAAAGGTGTGTATGTGGTGGGGGTTGGGATGTGGAGGGCTGGCAGCTGGTGAGAGATGAGTTTCAGGATATTAATGGGAGATGGGGAGCAGATTTACCCATTCATTCAACAAATGTGTACTAAGCACCTACTATGTGTCCGGCAGGGACTGTGCTAGATGCAGGGGACACAAATATGAACAAGACAGAAAGGGGCACTCCAGCCTAGTGTAGTAATTCTCAGGTGGGGGCGATTTTGCCCCCACCCCCAGGGGACATTTGGCAGTGTCTGGAGACGTTTTTGGTTGTCATTACTGGGCAGGTGCCCCGACATCTAGTAGGTAGAGGCTGGGGTTGCTGCTCACATTTCTACAACGCACAGAACAACCTTGGTCCAGTGGGAGAAGAATAAAAGTCAGGAACTAACAGGTAAATGATTGAAAATTGTGGTAACATTATGAAGTGCTGTGGTAGGAACTAATGGGGTATGGTGGGCGGGGCCTGGGCAGAAGAATGCGCCTTAGGTAGGTATATAAAGATCTCAATGAGGAAGTGACATTTACACCGAGAACAAAAGATAAAGAACCACCAGGGGAAGAGCTTTCCAAGCAGAGAGGATGACATGGACAAAGGCTTGTGAGGAGGACACGAGCTTGGTGTGACTGGCCTGAAGGCTGGTATGGCTGAAGGTGGGGATGGAGGTGCCCAGTGCAGGAGAGCAGATGAAGTGATGAGGCAGGTGGGGCCCAGGTGGCACAGGGCCTCTTCAGCCAGGGGCAGCAGGTGAGGTTTTATTCAAGAATAGTAGGAAGCAGTTGGAGGTTTTTTTTTTTGTTTTTTTTTTTTAGCAGGGAGTGACTCACTCATTTTATGTTTTAAAAAGAAAGCTGTCTCTGTACGGTGGTGGGTGTGACTGAGGTAAGGGTGAAGGAAGGGAGCGGTGGCAGCCTCTTGGACAGCCTGGTGGCACTGAGGCTGGAGACATGGGCCTGATTCAGAGTCTATTTTGGGGGTTGGGTTTATGAACTTGCACTTCAAAGAAGGGGTCCAAGCTGGGAGCTGTTGGCATAAAGACAGTATTTAAAGCCAAGGGAAATGGATGCAATTGCTGAGGGAGAGAGAGGGTAGGGAGGCAATGTGTCATGCCAAGAAGCTTGTGTTTTATCTTTTGGCCAATGCAGAGGGATGGAAAGGTCTCCTGTGGGGCAGAGGCCTGTCCAGGTTAGCTGTCCAGTAAAGTGGGGGGAGGCATTTAGAGGAAGAGGATGGAGGCTGGACATTTGTTCCAGGCTGTTGGACTAATTCAAGCTCAGGATGCCCATGTCCAGGAGAAAGGAGGGACAGAACTGAGAGCTGGTAGGGATACAAAATGTTTGCTATAGTAAGTGCAGGAGAGAGTATTTTCTGATCTGGAAGCTTATGTATGGGGAGGCTGTTAGGGCACAGGCCCCTGGAGTGCAGATCTCATGCCTATTACTTTCCACGGGTCCCCTGGGGAGAGGCCCCTGTGGCCTGTGGTTCACCAGGCTGAGTTGGGCCTGGATGTCGCTGTCCCCATTTGCTCCCTCTCAGGCCCCTTTGTCCCCACCTCGTGGTGGGTCTCAGGGGTCAGCAGCACTCCTTAGGAGCGAGTTTCTGTGACTGTGGCCCTATGGGGCACAAGGCCCATCCCTCCCCTCCCTTTGTCACTCAGGCCTCACCCTGCCCGTGTCTCCGCAGGATCACCTGCCAGCTGCGATGCTGATTGAGCGCTCCTCAGACTTTGGCAAGACCTGGCAGGTGTACCAGTTCCTGGCTACCGATTGCCCCTCTGCCTTCCCTCGGGCCCCCCAGGGCCAGCCTCAGAGCTGGCAGGACATTCGGTGCCAGACCCTCCCCCAGCAGCCTAACGGACACCTACATGGGGGGAAGGTAGGTGGAGGGGGCCTGGCAGTGCTGAAAACGTAGGCACGGGGAGAGGTCCTGGAGGTCCTACTGCGCCGGTCCGACCTCGTGGTCCCAGAGGTTCCAATCCCAGCCAGTCCGACCTCGTGGCATTGCTGCCCTCCAACAGGCGGGGGTACTTGTTGACTCACTCTCCAACCCACAAGTCCGCTTGAGAGACAAAGACACCCTCCAGCTCCCCTTGCTGTCTTTCCTGAACTCTCCAACGACAGCCCTCTGGCCACCCTCATAACCTGCGCTGCTTATCAGAGTATTTTAGAAACCTCTTGAGTCCACTGCATAACCCAACCCTGCTCTCCTTCCTGGTCTCCTCCCCCACGGCTCATTGGCAGATCCCTGTATTTCAAAGGGTAAAATCGACTTTCCTCCAGTGCGAGAAGAAACGGTTAGTTAGATACAAGTGAGCAAGTTACACAAATTTAGTTTATCCCCAGATTTCACCTTGGTAGGGGTTTAATGCAAGACTAAACTGCTCAGGTTTAATTTACCCTTCTTAACTGGCTGTTTTGCTCTGTTCTGGGGCTTGGGAGAAATTCAGGTGAAACCCACAGCTCAAGGTCACCTGAACTGGGGCCTTTAGTTAGAAATGAGAATCTGCCTCTAGAAACATTTCAGACTGTTTTAGTTTACCAGAACTGCAATCACAAATACTACAAACTGGTTTGGCTTAAACAACAAGCATTTCTCGGCTCACAGTTTCAGAGACCAGAAGCCCAAATCAAAGTGTTGAAGACCATGCTTTCCCCCAGGGGTGGTCGTGTGCTGGTGCTGGCTGCCGGCCATCCTTGGGGTTCCTTGGTTTGTATTTCTGCTTCCTGTCACATGGTGATGCCTTCTCCTTTCTTGCTTCTGTGACTTTCCGGTTTCTTTATAAAACCTCCAGTATTCCAGATTAAGAGGCAGCCTCATTTAGTTGGGCCACACCCTAACTAAAAACAGCATCTTCAAGAGGTCCTATTTACAAAGGCTCACACCCATAAGAATGCAGATTACGGTTAAGAACGTGCCTACACTTGGATCTATCCCTTAACCCCCCACACTCTCACCTGGGCCAAGTGCTTGGACTGGCGCCCTCCCTGTGGGCAGTGCATCTCTTTCCTTTGGTTTCAACAGCTCCTCCTTGCTTGTATCCTTATCCAAATCTCTGTTACCCACATTTTCCAGACCCCAGATTGAACACACGCCTGTAAAGGACTTCTGATTTGTGGGGGATTGACATGAAAACTTCCCAGGATGAAGTCACACCTAATGAATTGTTTTTTATTAAAAAGAAAAAGCGTAGCTGAAACTGGGGTTGCCCAGAGGGCTGTAGTCAGCCCATCCATATGTCCATGGGCTCAAGAGCTCTCAGTCATCCTGGGTCTCTGGTATCCCCTCAACCTTCATGGGTAGATCATATGTCTTACCATAACTTTTGACCCAAGGAAACTGGGGAATTCTTGGGATACCTGTATTTTCATTTGGAGAGGGGAGGTTGTACACAAAACCACACATGCTCACACTCACACACACACACACACACACATACTCACACACACATAGGCTTCTTTGGGCCCAGTGGTTCTCTCGCTCCCTCAGGGTGGCTGGTGGTCCGTGGTCTCTCTCAGGTTCTGGATAAGAAGGATCTCAGAGGAGGGGAGGCAGGCGGGGCCCTGGGTGGGAAGGAAGTCTTCTTTTAAGTCAGGGCACACTGACTCTTCTTCAGTTCTGGCCTTCCCCATCTCTCTGTAGGTCCAACTTAACCTCATAGATTTAGCATCTGGAATTCCAGCAAGTCAAAGTCAAAAGTTTCAAGGTCAGTGTGGGTACTCCAGTAGCCTGTGGGGCTGCGGGTGGGGACGGGACGGAGCAGGGCTGGAATCTGGGTCACGGGGACTTCCCTGCGTCTCGTATTTCTTTAACGTGGCTGGGGATTTAATACTTGCCCTGATGGCCTCACAGGCACACTGAGGTAGCCCCAGAGATTAAAAAAGCCTGAGCTGGGAGGCCCTTTGCCTTGAGACTGTGGGACGCTGCGGGAGGACTGGGGGCTGTGGAGGGGGGTCTCTGGTATAACTTCATGAAGCCAGGGAGGAAGGGGTGTGAGACTAGGATTCCTCTCCTGCCCTAGGAGGCTATTTGCCTCTAACTTCCTTCTTTCTCTCCCCCAAATCCCCCCCTCATTGCTGTTTCCCCCATCAGAGTTGGGGGAGATCACAAACTTGAGAATCAACTTCACCAGGCTGGCCCCTGTGCCCCAGAGGGGCTACCACCCCCCCAGCGCCTACTACGCCGTGTCCCAGCTGCGTCTGCAGGGGAGCTGCTTCTGTCATGGCCACGCTGACCGCTGCACCCCCACGCCTGGAGCCCCCGCTGGCCCCTCCACCGCTGTGCAGGTGACAACTCAGGGTGGGAAGGGTAGAGAGAAGGGGGCACGGACAGGGCGGATTAAGTACGTCTTTGGGGCTCCCATAACACAGAGAGGACACTAAACTTAAGACTTGGATATGTCATATTTAAAAAAAAAAATCTAAGTAATCATTACTTCAAAAATCAGAATGCTGTAGTATTTCCCTAGACTTACTTCATAATTTGGGATGGTTTGTATTTTCAGTCACATATAAGTAAGTGTGTTGGTATGTAGGGCTTGTGGGGAAGTTAAGGCAATAGTTCTCGAGACTGGCTGCATATTATAATTTCCTGAGGAGTTGAAAAAACTAACAAACAGAGCCTAGGCTTCCCCCTCAGATACTTTAATTCTATTATTATTGTTATTGTTATTATTATTATTTTAAGCTCCAAGTGATTCTAACATACTGTCAGGGTTTAGAGCTGTTTGTATAGAAACTCTCAAGTCTCTGTCTAGCGGTGAGAAATGGGGCAAGGCAAACAAGTCTCGCACAGGTACTAGGTCTATTCCAGATGAGCTAAATCCAATTCATCAGGGATGGGGGTTTGAGAAGCTCCAGGTTAACAAGCTCCCCAGGGGATTTTGCTGTGAAGCCAAACACAGAACCACTGGCGGAGGAATGAGGACCTTGGGCAAAGAAGCAGAGGACTAGTCATTCACTTTTCTGGGGCTTCAGTTCCTCTGTCGACTTGCTGGGGACATAATATTTGCCCCAAAAGAGAGACAAGAGGAAATCATATAAAATGGCCTGGGAGGGAAATGCAGGTAAAATGAGCATCCTGGAGCTCCTGCCCCAGTCTTGGGAGTCTAGAGCGAGTACAGCTGCCGAACGTGTGGTCCATTAGGGCCCATAAGGCAAATTATTAGAATATAGGCTGAGCAGGACTGCACAGGTGAGCATACAAGGTGCTGTGGGACTTACAGGAGGGTCAGAGCACCCTCAGCCCTGGTGGCTCTCAAATCTGGCTGCACAATGGAACCACCACTTTGAAAAAATACTGATGCCTGGGTCTCGCCCCCTGAGATTGGGATGGAGTTGGTTGGTTTGGCACTGGGGCCTTGGTGTTTCTAAAAAAGCTCCCCAGGTGATTCTGAGGTGCAGCCTGGGTTGAAATTAAAGGGACCATGGGAGGCTTCATGAAGGAGGGGCCACCCTAGACTGGAGTTTTAACAGGCAGGGTTTTGCTGGTGAACATGGAGCTATGGGAGTTCCAGGCAGAAGGGAAAGTATTAGCAAAGGCCAAAAGGTGGGAAAAAGTAGGGCTCTATGGGGAGCAGCTAGAAGTCTCATTTGGCTGTGCTCTCAGGAGGAAGTGAGAGATGAGGATGGAGCCAAACATGATACAGGTCCTCAAATGCCAGACTGAGGGTGTTGTGCTTAATTTGGAAGGCAATTAGCACCCAGTAGCTATTCTATTTTTATGCCATAATGAGTCTAGTGACGATTCATTATGACAGACCCATTACCCAAACAACTGCAGTCCTAGATTGCTAGAATATAAATCTAGTATCAAAGTTTACTAACAAGAGTGTCTGAGCACCTTCCAGGACCACTCTGGACTGAGAGGCAAAGAATGAACTTTAAAGAATCTAGACCGAGGAGCAGTACAGGCACACACACGTGCACATGTACACACATGCACGTGTGCTTGTACACACACAAAACAGACCAAAAAATGAGGCAGGCTGCTGGGAATGTCACAGGAGCTGTTGTAGGTCAGAGCATTGAGGGTAAGCATCCCAGTAGAGCTGAGGTCTGAGCTGGCCTCTGATGCGGGGTGGAGGAGATAGGGCAGGTCCACCCCTGGGACCCTGTATTGCTAATTACTACTGATGACTGACAACTCCTCTCCAAGGTCCATGATATCTGCGCCTGCCAGCACAACACTGCCGGCCCCAATTGTGAACGCTGTGCCCCCTTCTACAACAACCAGCCCTGGAGACCTGCAGATGACCAGCACCCCCATGAGTGCCAAAGTATGGGTCTGGGACCATCAGCCCTCTGGGATGCAATGACTTCACCTAGGACCCAGGGAGAATCTATTATGCATTATTTAAATCTAAACCTAATTGCCCTGTTCACAATTAAACAGTGTTTGGGTTGCATTCCTCTGTGGACTCCCACCCTTCTCCTCAGCCAGGTCTGGAGGGCCTGGGGCTTGGTCCATGTTTCCTCTGTCTCCACATGGCTTTCACATCATGCCCAGGTCCTCCTCCTTCTGTCCCCTCCAGCTGCCTTCCCCTATTTAGGACATATCTGGTGCCCTCTTGTTAATTTTCCTACTTGGCCTTTGTCTGCATAAATGAGGGAAAATGGGTCCCCAGCCCAGAGAGAGGCACTGACCAGCAGGAGACCCCGGCGGGTGTTGGAGAGGGCTGGGAACGACCATTCAAAGGGTCTCCCTGGCCCAACATGGTCACGGTTCTTAGGTTGGAAACCACACCGGGAGTTGGAAGAACTGAGTTCTTGCTCCACTCTGCCCTCTTACTGGTCATGTAACCTAAAGTAAATTACGCAAACCTCCCTGGGCCTCAGTTTCCCCACTTCCCTGCCCTGAGCACCTTGCCGAGTGGTTAGAGATGCCAGTGAGCTGCCCTGAAAATGCCTGGTAGATGGCAATGGTGCTGGTCAAACGTCAGGCCCGCGACTCTCCTTTTCCAGGGTGTGACTGCAACGGGCACTCGGAGACTTGTCACTTCGACCCAGCTGTGTTTGCCGCCAGCCAGGGGGCACACGGAGGTGTGTGTGACAACTGCCGGGACCACACTGAGGGCAGGAACTGTGAGCGGTGTCAGCTGCACTATTTCCGAAACCGGCGCCCGGGTGCTTCCATTCAGGAGACCTGTATCCGTGAGTAGGGACTCCGGGACCCAGGGTGTCATCTGTTCAATGCTCCCCATCTCTTCTGAGCATAACAGCACAGGGTGGCTTTGCCTGCATTCCTGGGACACAAAGGCCCAGGGAGCATAAAGACTCGGTTGTGGGTCAGGACTTGGGTGCTCTTGTCTTGGCTGTGCAATTCTAAGCAAGTCATTTAACCTCTGTGGACCATCGCTCCATCAGAATCAATGAATCAATGTATACCCTTTATTTTGGCCATGGGAGAGAAAAAAGTAAATAGAAAATAAAGTTTCTGCTGTCAAGGAAACCACAGACTATTTGGTAATATAAACCATACACACATGAAAAAAAGGGAGCAAAGGAAGGGAGGGAGGAAACAAATATTTACCAAGTGCCTCTGTGTGCCAGGTAGTTTGCCCATGTGGATTTGAGAAGAGAGCTGGTGGGAAGGGGAGCTTTGGGCTCCTCAGAGAATAGGGTGGAGCTCCTTTGTTTTCTTAAAGGAGAAGGGGGCAGGCCACTTCTGATATCCCCACTAGGGAAGAGAGAGAGGATGTGGGGACGATTCTCCTAATGGGGGCCACCAGTGGGTGATAACCTGGGGATCCATGAGCACAAGGGAGTTGGGGAAGGGGAGCAGTGTTTGGGGCCAGTTGTTTGGGGCCAACCCTGTGATCCATCTGCCAGCCATTTCTCCTCCTCCTGCCTGTCCTCACCCTGCAGGAGACTGACCTTCCTGTAAGAGGAACCTGATTATGCTCAAAACCTTTTGTGGGTACCTATTACCTAGAGATAAAATCCACACTCCACACGTGGCTCCCAGGCTCTTCATGGTCTGGCTGCAGTCTCGTCCCTGATGCTCCTCCATCGAATGCCTGTGTACAAGCAGCAGCTCACTCTTACTTGGACATGCCTCACTGTTTTATGCCTTTGTGATTTTGCACATACAATTTCCTCTATCTGGCAAGCTTCTGTCCCTCCCTCCTCCCACTACTCTACCTGACAAACTCATACTTATGCATCAAGTTCACATTTCCATATATGTGTTATTGCTTTTACCATGTAGTAATGTGACTTGTGATTTATTCTTCTATCTCCTCCCACCCCCACAAAGAAAACTCCTTGGTGGCGGGAATTATGACTTATGGCCTCAGGCCCTAGTGCAATGGTTGGCAAATAACTGTTGCTCAAGGAATGTTTGGTGAATGAATGTCTGAATGGGATGGCACAGAATACCCAGGAGTAGCTTAACATGTCCACATACTAGTGAATTCCTAGTGGAGAGAGCAAACCAGACTGAGGCAATCTGATTCAGGCAGGTTTAATTGGTGAAGACTTTCTGGATCAAGAATGAATCTTATGTTTTAAACAATGTAAAAGAAGTCTGGGAGTAGGGGTGGAAGGAGACAGAGCCATTTCCTATTGATATTTGTCTAGAGAAAGAGTAAGACAGACCTGAGTTTGACCCCTATTTCCACCATTTACTTGCTGTATGACCTTAGCTCTTAAACATGTCTGAGCCTCAGTTTCCTCATCTGTATAATGGGGATATTAACCCCCACTTTCAGGCTTATCATGTGGCTAGAATAAGGCAACCTGCAAGAGGCACATGGTAGTTGTTCAATAAATAGTGACAGCAAAAATACTTCTGTATTTCTTAATATGTGTCAGGCGCTGTTCCACATGCTTTACATTTACTCATTTACTTCTCATAAGAAGCTTCTGAGAGCTGTGTTGTTATTATCCCCATTTTACAGAAGAGAAAATGGAGGCACAGAAGGTTTAAGTACTTGACATAGGTAAACAGCCTTAATGGTGGAACAGGGATTTGAACCCAGGCAAGCTGGCTCCTGGAATCTGCTCTTAACCCTCTGCTTTCCTTCTTCCATCCTACCGTGGTGACTGCTTGTCTCTCTCAGCCTGCGAGTGTGACCCTGATGGGGCAGTACCAGGGGCTCCCTGTGACCCAGTGACCGGGCAGTGCGTGTGCAAGGAGCAGGTGCAGGGAGAGCGCTGTGACCTGTGCAGGCCGGGCTTCACGGGACTCACCCACTCCAACCCGCAGGGCTGCCACCGTGAGTAGGGGTGGGCCCACCTGGCGTGGTGTGGGCGGGATGACGGGGGCCATCAGACCTGTGACTTGCCCTGCTTACTGTGCTCTCTTCAGAAGAAATCCCCCTGCTGTGTGGACAGATGTGCTGTGGGGGGCATTTGCCTGAGGTCTGACCTCCCCTTTTCCTCCCCTGCCCCATGCCAGGTGCTATGCACCTGGCCTCCAGCAGGTGGCAGTGCAGGCATAGGCTGGACAGGTGGGACAGAATCAGAGAGGGAGGGAAAGGAGGGGGCGGGGGAAGGCCGGCCGCCAAGCTACCAGGTGGCTGGAGCTGGTGGGAAAGTCTTGTGAGTCAGGCCTGCTGTCTGGAGGGAACAGCCCTGCCCAGTTCTTTTCCCAGGCTGATCCCACTCTCTGGTGGTCCATCCTCTGGGGGTGAGTTTTTTGTGGGGTGTCTACTCTCAGCAGTTTTCCCTCCTGCAGGCTGTGACTGTAACGTTCTGGGGTCCCGGCCAGACATGCCGTGTGATGAGGAGAGTGGGCGCTGCCTGTGTCTGCCCAACGTGGTGGGCCCCAAATGTGACCAGTGCTCTCCCTACCACTGGAAGCTGGCCAGCGGCCGGGGCTGCGAGCCATGTGCCTGTGACCCCCAGAGCTCCCTTAGCCCACAGTGCAACCAGGTATGGCTGGAGGGTGGCTCCAGGATTCCCTCGGCAGGGGTGGTGCCCACCAGCTTCCCTGTCTTGCCTCCACACTGCCCTTCTGGGACTTTCCAGAGCCAGGGCTGGACCTCTCTTGGGAGGCCACCAAATGTCCCCTTCCTCTGTGGCTCTCAGTCTCTGGCATTGCCATATTGCCACACCCTTTGCAGGGCCCGTCTGGGCTTGTCTCTGAGTGGGAGCCCTTGTTCTGGGGATATACCAGCTCTGTGGGCAGTGGGTGAGACCTGGATTCTGGCTCTGATGCCAGGGATCTGGGGCACAGACCCCCATGCCAGCGCAAGGCAGAGCTTGTGAGGGCAGCCCCACAATGGTCCTTCCCCCCCATCCCCTCCAGTTCACAGGTCAGTGCCCCTGTCGGGAAGGGTTTGATGGCCTGACTTGCAGTGCTGCAGCCCTCCGCCAGTGTCCGGACCAGACCTACGGAGACACGGCAGTCGGATGCCGAGGTAAGCTCTCACCCTGTGGGGTGGGGGGGTGCTGAGGCTTCCCACTGTGGGAGGATGAGCACGTGTGGGTGCACGCGGGACGGGGTTGGGGGGGTGCTGAGGCTTCCCACTGTGGGAGGACGAGCACGTGGAGGTGCATGTGCGATGGGGAGTGGGGTGGTTTTGTCATATGGGAGGACTTCATGTATTGATACAAGTGGTGTGGGCCCGGTGGCCCCTGTGAGAGCATTCAGTTTCCCTAACCACTGGGTGCTCGGGCCACTCTGCTATTCCTCTCAGCCTGGGGTGGGTCAAGGTCAGGCCATCCCCATGGCAGGGGGGCTGTTTTTCTCCCCTGTTCCTTGAAAAGGAGCATGTACCAGCAGCCATTTCCAGGGCAATGGCAGGGAGGTTCTTTCCATCTTCACAGATGGAGAAAATGGGTCCTGAGGGTAAATGGATTTCTGTAAATTTCCCCAGAGCATCAGTTTGATATAGTGACAAGAGCAGGGACTTGGGGTGTGCAGACCTGGGTTCTCCTCTCAGCTCTGCCACTGCCTCAATGAGTGACTTTGGACAGGTCACTTCCCCTCTTTAGGTCTCGGTTTCCCCCTCTGAAGAAGGAGGCACATTGTACTCAACATCTCTGTGCCTCGGTGTCCTCATCTATGAAAATGGGAACACTAGAGTTACTAACTTGAAGAGTGGTGGCAAAGGTCAAATGAGCTGGTGTGTGTGTGTGTGTGTGTGTGTGCACGTGCATGCGTGTTTGTGTGTGCATGTGTATAGGTGTGTGCATGTGGGTGCGTGTGTACGTGTGCATGTGTGTTTGTAAGTACATCTGACAGAACAGTGCCTGCACACAGTTGGTGCTGTGTAAGTGTCTGCTTTCACTGTTGATTCTGCATGATTATTGTAGACTATGATTCTAGGTCCTGTAGAAGGACCCTGTGGAGTCATCTAGGGGTCAGACCCCGGCCTTTGACTTGTTTCTCCCTGACCCTAGCCTGTGACTGTGACTTCCGGGGAACGGAGGGCCCGGGCTGTGACAAGTCCTCCGGCCGCTGCCTCTGCCGCCCTGGCCTGACCGGGCCCCGCTGCGACCAGTGCCAGCGAGGCTTCTGCGACCGCTACCCAGTGTGCGTGGCCTGCCATCCTTGCTTCCAGGGCTATGACGCGGACCTCCGGGAGCGGGCCCTGCGTCTCCGCAGCCTCCGCAACGTCTCGGCTGGCCTGTGGCCCAGGCCAGGTCTGGAGGCTCACGGCCTGGCCTTCCGGATCCGGGATGCCAAGAGCAAGATTGAGCAGATCCAAGCGATTCTTGGCAGTGCCTCGGCCACGGAGGAGCAGGTGGCCCAGGTGGCCAGTGCCATACTCTCCCTCAGGTGATTCCCCTTCCCTGCCAAACCTGGGTTCATGGAGGGGGCACGCTTGACCTTCGTGACATTTGCACAGCCCTTTACAGTTTACAAGGCGTTTTCATGTATGTTAACTCTTTCAATTTTCATGACAGTCCTGTGAGGCTGGTGTGGTGGGTGCTGTTACCTCCATTTTGCTGGTAGGAAACAGGCACAGAGAGGTGATGAGACAGAGCCACATGGCCACGGAGGGGCAGAACAGTGACTCGGTGCACAGGCCAGGAGCCCGAGCCTGGCGTTCTTTCTTCCGAGCATCCCGTGCTGCCTGTGGGAGAAAATCAGCTCGGCATTAGTCACCCTGGTGGAGGGCATCAGAGAGCCAGGGCCTCTAAAAATAGCTTAAATTTGCCTTTGGAATGGAAGCATTCCCACCCACACCCCTCCCCCCAGCAGAAGTGCTTGCTTAGTGAGATTTGGTTCTGGAAGCTTCTATAATTAGTTTGCATTCCCTGAGCACTCGCTGACTGACATGCACAGAGCTGTCCAGGTGTGTGATTAGCAGTGGGGAAGGCAGCCTGAGAGGAATGATAACTGAGGCACAGCTATTCATGGATGTGCAAGAGTTTCTTTTGGAGGCTCTGGTGGAGGAGCTGGAGCAACTGTTGGGATCCATTCATTTGTTCCTTCCACATTTTTTTTTTTTTTTTTTTTGAGCATTTGTTATGAACCAAGCATTGTGCTAGGTGATGGGAACATTAAAATTAGTATGACATGGTCTTGTAGTCTTAGCCCTCAAGAAGCTCCCATGGGGGAGACAGATGTGTAAACAGTGAACTCTAATGTCATGCATGTCATGGAAGAGGTGAAACTCCTATAAAGGGTGGTCATGGATGGCTTCAGCAGGGAGTTGCCGTCTGACCTAAGCCTCAAAAGCTGAGTTGGTGGTCCACAGGCCCTCAACAGACTGTGCCCGAGCCAAGCCTCCAAGTGCAAGAAGGCAAGGCGTGGGGGTGGGAGTCTGGGTGTTGGTGGGGCTGCAGGGGGCATCAGCGAGAGAGGAATTTCCAACAGTTCAGTGGTCGTGGGACTGAGGTGGATGCAAGTGGATCCTGAGACCCCTGCAAGGGAGGCAAGCAATGGGCAGGGGCTACGGGGTCTGGAGCTCAATAGGGAGGCTTGGACTGGAGGATGGAGAGTAGGGGAGCCACGGGTGGGTGGCTGAAGTCAGCCTGGAGAGAGCCGTGGAGGACGGGGGAAGCCAGGAGCCAGGAGAGCAGCTGTGGGGAGGGGCAGGGGGGTCAGGAATGTTAGGGTCACGGAAGTCCAGGGAGGAGTTTTATGCAGGTCATGTAAGGGTCTCACCTGCAGGGGGATCAGGGGAGATTGTGCCAGCCCTTTGTTCAGCAGAAGGTGGCCTTTCAGCTTGGGGGCTCTCTGTCCTGTGGCCTTTTGCTGAAGGTCTCTGTTTTTCCTGACCCAGTAGCAGTTTCTCCAAGGGGATGGCTGGTCCTGAGGTGGCAAAACCCCTCCTATATTTAAGTGAAAGTTCCTCTCCCATGTCAGGGGGATTCTGCAGGGCCTGCAGCTGGATCTGCCCCTAGAGGAGGAGACGTTGTCCCTCCCAGGAGACTTGGAGAGTCTGGACAGAAGCTTCCATCGCCTTCTCATCATGTATCAGAGCAAGAGGGAGCAGTTTGAAAAAATCAGCAGTGCTGACCCTTCAGGTGAGGAGAGGGGCCTCAGCGCCCACACATAGCCTCTGCTCCTCTTCTCATCTCCAGCCTCCAGGTCCAGGGGAGGCTCAATCCCTCTCCCCTCTTCCCACAGGAGCCTTCCGGATGCTGATGGCAGCCTATGACCAATCATCCCAGGCTGCCCAGCAGGTTTCCGACAGCTCCCGCCTGCTGCTCCAGCTCCGGGACAGCCGGAGAGAGGCAGAGCGGCTGGAGAAGCAGGTGGGCGGAGGAGGGGGTGCCAGTGGCCCTCAGCTCGCAGCCCTGAGGCTGGAGATGGCTTCCTTCCCTGACCTGACTCCCACCATCAACAAGGTGAGCCTTTGACTCATGTCATGGGGTCCCACATCCTGGAGCCTACCCCACCCCGCCCCAGCTTGCCACCCGCTAAAGGCTGCCACACATTGCCCATTGGGGCAAAGGTGCCCCAATGAGAACCCATTCCAGTCCCCCACCCATCCTGACCCTTGTGCCCCTCATGGTGCCCTCAGCGGTTGCTAAGGGAAAAGTTTCTGGTGCCTGGTTACCATGGAGATGTCTGGCTATTTGCTTTCCAGGTGTGGGATAGGCATGGTTGTTGAGGAACCTGGGGTAGCCTCTTTGACAGCCCCATCTCTCCACAGCTTTGTGGGGGCTCCAGGCAGACAGCCTGCACCCCAGGAGCGTGCCCTGGTGAGCTGTGCCCCCGAGACAATGTCACTGCCTGCGGCTCCCACTGCAGAGGTGCCCTCCCCAGGGCAGGCGGGGCCTTCCGGATGGCAGGGCAGGTGGCCGAGCAGCTGCGGGGCTTCAACACCCAGCTCCAGCAGACCAGGCAGATGGTAGGTGTGGGCCGGGGGGGCTGGGCAGCCCCTGGAGGAGGCAGAGAGGACAGGCAGTTCTAGGACCCCGTGGCAGTTCAGACTTCACTTCTTATAGTTGGGGGACTAAAGCTCAGAGATGTTAGGCAACTTGTCCAAGGCCCCACAGCAAGTGAGAGACTTTGCAGCCAAGGTTTTGGACTTTTTTACTCTACATCCCTGTTAGTTATAAATGCTTCCTAGGTTGGCCTTGGGGTAGAGGGTGGTTGGTGGGATCCTTGGGGGCTGCTCAGGGGCTCTCCCCCTAGACCGTGAGCTCCATCAAGGGAGGGGCTGAGTCTAATTTGATCTGTAGTCTCAGCTCCTCGCATGCTATTGTTCAGAGTGCTAAGTGTTTACTGAGCCTCTCTGAGGCTAAAAAATCCATGAAACTTTGGCTGCTCCTGACCCCAGCGTGTGTCTTCAGATCAGGGCAGCCGAGGAAGCCGCCTCGCAGGTGCAAACGGATGCTCAGCGCCTGGAGATCCAGGTGAGCTCCAGCCGCTCCCAGATGGAGGAAGATGTCAGGCGCACAAGGCTCCTCATCCAGCAGGTCCGGGACTTCCTCTCAGGTAAGCCCAGTCTTTATCCTTTACTGCCCCTCTTTTCCACATCCAGATCATCAACCGGCCATCTCCGCCTCTCCTCTCCTCTCTTCTCCAGATCATCTTCCATCCCCTCCGTCAGGGCCACCATCACTCCATCATGGCCTTCTAGTTGCTCTCCCCACCCCCCACCCCCCCCCACCCCCCCCCCCCCCGCTCTCAACATAACAGCTTGAAACATCTGTTTAAAATGTAAACCGGATCACATCCTTCTCTTGCTGAAAATCCTTCAATCATCTTATTCTTGGAATAAAATCCCGAGATTTTATTACGGCCTGCAAAGTCTTATCATGGCCTGCAAAGTCTGGCCTCTGCCCCCCTCTTGGAGGTGACCTTGTGCCCCTCTCCCGCTTGCTCACTGGTCTTCTTTTTTCCAATCTTTGAATGCGTCAAGCTGTTGCTTGACTTGGGGATTTTTATTTGCAGTTTCTCTGCTGGAATGCTCTTCCAGAGGCTGCTTCTTGTCCTCCAGGTCTCGGTTTAAAAATCAGCTCCTTAGTGAGGCCTTTCTTACCACCCTATCTGTGGTCGTCCCTCTCCCCTCCTATTCCCCTTCGGTGTCTTACTTTCATTGTGCTACTCAGTCTCTGTGGTTATTTAATTCATTTGTCTCCTGGTATATTGTTTGTCTCCTCACTAGTTTGTAAACTCCAGGAGGGCAGGGATAATGGTATGTCTTGTCTGCCACTGTATCGTTACCAGCACCTAGCAGAAGTCCAGATACAGAGAGGCACCCAACGTTTGTTGAATAAATGAATGAGTCAGCCCCCCTCCCCTCTTGTCCCAGGCAGTGAGAAAGGGCTGTGAGGAGCTCAGGGGACCTGCATGACTTTGGGGGAGTTGCTTTTCTCTTTCCTCCTCTTTCACTTCTGGAAACGGGAATGGTAGTATTTCACAAGTTTATTCTGAGGATCAAATAACTGATGTAAAATGTGCTTTGAAAAATTAAAAATGCCTCAGGAATGTGAGTTGATATTATTAGATTTCTGGTCCCTGCCAGGGAATTTGCTTGGCTGGGAGCCCAGTTAATATGAGCTGAGGGCTTGGTAACTCTAGTGTCTTTTTTTTTGCTACTCAAACAGGTCAGAGCCTTCCCCCAACCCCCCTACCCCCTGAGTGCAAATAGCAGGTTGGAAAGAGGCAGAAGGGTCTTCTGAGGTGCTGTGTCTTGCCCCAGGACATGCAGGGGCCAGCCTCCCAGAGAGTCCCACCCTGGGGGAGAATGTCACCTGGGGGCACAGGGACTTGGGGCACACCAACACGGATGGAGGGGCAGGCCAAAGTTTGGGGCTCAGACTCATGGATAAGGAGGTCTCACCCCTGAGTCGAGCCCCATGGGGCTGAATGGGCACCTGTCCTGTGTTAACTCGGGATCCCAGTGGCTTGGAAGACTCTTCTCCAGACTGCAGCCCCAGCTCACAGGAAAAGGGAGTGCTGGGCAGTGGGGCCCTTTTGGTCCTTTTAGTTAAACTGGTGTCTCAGGTCAGTGCTAGGTTGGGGGCAGGTGCAGAGAGAAGAGCAGGGCCTGGGACAATTCCCACAGGGACCATAGCCGGGTGGGTTCTGGTCTCCAACATCCTAGTGTGGGAGGGGCCGGGTACTAGCTGCGGACATGAGGAGTCACAGCATGGGAAGGAGAGTGGAAGGCCTAAGGAGGAGGGACAAAACATCTTTCCCAGCACTTTAGAGATAATTGATAAAAGTAATAGCTAAGGCTCATTGGGCTCTCATTAAGTGCATGGCACTGTTCTAAGTACTTTGCATGTATTACGTTATTTAATCCTGACAACAGGGGGTAAGTAGAATTATTCCTTCCGCTTTGCAGATGAGGAATGTAGGCACTGGGAGGTTGAGGGACCAGCCTGGGGGCATACAGCTTGGAGGATGTGCAGCTAGGGTTCCAGCCCAGTGGTCTAACTCCACTGGCCACACTCTTGATTATCTTACTAAGGGAAACAGACACACAAAGACACACAACTACACATGCACATAAATTACACATATACATATGCACATACATGTAATACATACACAGGAACACACATACGCAAACAATACGTGCACTTGCACGCACAAAATACACAGATTCACATGCATTCAACACACACCACACACATACAGACACATAATACATATGCACATACACACACAATAGATAAACATCCACACGTACATATACACGTATACACCATATCCCTTTTGCCTCCTTGCCTTCACTAATGCTTTTCCTCTCCCTGGGTTGTCTCCCTTGCACCACCTCTCCTGACCTGGCTAATTCCCACTCACCCTCTAAGAACCCTTTCAGGCAACCCACTCTTCAGAAGCCTCCCTATCAAACTGGGATAAGTGCCCCACTCCAGTTGTTCATCCTAGCACACTGTAATTCCTTGTTTTTGTGCCTGTCTCTCCTGCTAGATTTTGAGCTCCATAAGGGCAGAGGCTGAGTCTAATTTGATTTGTAGGTTCAGCTCTTCGCATGCTATTGGTCAGAGCAATAAATATTTGCTGAATCCTTCGGAGACTCAGAAGCGCATCAGACCAAGGGTAATGCAGACCAAGCCTGTGGATGTGGCAGACGGCACATGGAATAAAGGAAGGGGCAGAGCTAGGTGGGATGGTTCCCGTGGTGAGAGGCTTTCTGGGAAGGTGCATGTTGAGCCTTGTTTTGAGCAAAGGACTCTGGTTAGATGAGAGGTTATGGTCCTGATAGGGAGGGTCCTTGTGATAGCTTGGAGTTGGGGATAAGCACACTTAGTCAAACTCAACTACATTTCTGCCTTGGGCTCCTGTAGTGTGCTGCTTCAGGCTGGCCCCACAGGGACACAGGGATGAACAGGTCATGGGTTCCCTCTTCCAGGAGTGTTCTTCCAACTGGCAAGGGGAAGGGCCTGGGACTGGGGCTTGTGTAGCCAGCTGATTGCAAGTAAGGCTGGGCCCTGGCCCACAGAGGTGGACGGTTTCTAGGGCAAACCTTCTGGGTGGGTGCACCTTTCCCTCAAACTTCTATGCCAGTAGAATCTGTAAAAGTGAGCAGGGTGAGTGGGAAAGAGAGACCATCTCTACACTTCTGACTTTGCTCTTTGGCACAGATTTGGCTTTTTAAAACTCTTGCTAATTGATGATTTCATTTCCTCCCCTCAGATTGGCAGTTGTTATTCCCATTTCACTGATCAGGAAACTGAGCTCACAGAGGCCACTTGGCTTGCCCCAGGTTGCTTGAATAGGAAAGGGGAGAACTGGGAATGGAGCCCTTTCAATCATTCATTCACTCTACAAATTCTTACTCAGTGCCTCCAAGTGCCGGGCACTGTGCTAGGTGCTGGGCATATGGCTGTGGAGAAAACAAAAGCTCTGATGTCATGGGGGCTTATATTCTAGTGGGGACAGCAAACAATAAACCAAATAAATGAGCTAAGTGTATGTCTGGGGGAGAAAGGTAAAGTAGGGTAGGACAAGAAGTATACAAGTAGGTTGGTGGTTGCAATTTTAGATCAGATGGCCAACATGGGCCTCTCTGAGAAGGTAGCATTTAAGCCAAGAACTGCTCATCTCTATCTGCTTCTGCAAAATTGATCACCCTGGCGTGAGGAGGGGTGTGTGAAAAGGGTCTGATTGCCCAGGGAAGCAGCTCCAGTTCCTGGCTGCTCTCCCTAATTTAGGGCTGATTATATACGTGCTTCAGGCATTGTTTGGAACCAGCTGTCTGGCACCACCTCCTTCTCCCCAACCCGAGGCTTCCTGGGGTTCCAGACACTGAGTTTGCCACAGCTGTGCTGGCCCCCCTCCTCCCTGTGGCACAGAAGCACGGGACAATCATCCTTGTGCAGCCCTCCTGGAAATTCTCCCCAAACAGGGCCCTGAGACTGGTTGATCAGAGGTGGCTGCTCCTTGGGGCAGCAAGACAGAAGTGCCACGGTGTGTGCTGCCCAGCCTGGGGGGCTTCCTGATCTTTGGGGAGGTGGGTGGGCTCCTCCAACATGATGAATGACTGTCTTCCAGACCCTGGCACAGATGCAGCCACCATCCAGGAGGTCAGTGAGGCAGTGCTGGCCCTGTGGCTGCCCACAGACTCAGCGACAGTCCTGCGCAAGATGAATGAGATCCAGGCCATTGCGGCCCGGCTCCCCAATGTGGACCTGGTGCTGTCCCAGACCAAGGAGGACATCGCACGGGCCCGCAGGCTCCAGGCTGAGGCCGAGCAGGCCAGGTACAGGTCCTGAGCCCTGAACTGGAGCTGGTTTTCTGCCCTGGTTTGGGCTGGCTTTCTGCGGGGAGTGGGAGAAGAACCTCTGTAGGTCTGAGGGGTGCAGAGGGCTGGGAGACAGGAGGGGCTGCTTAACATGGTGGGAGACAGTGACAAGATACAGAGTCCAGGTTCAACTTCACTCCTCATGGCCCTGGCTGTTGGAAACCTTGCTCAAAGGGTGTCTTGGGCATAACACTCACACTCCTCCTCTCTGCTTGGGGGGTCTTGGGGTGTATTAACTGAGTTAATATTCCACTTGCCCTTTGTCTTTGCTGGGAAGAGTATTTTCTTGGATTGGTGAGGGAAGAGAACCAGGCATTTATTCCTTCTCCTGTTCACTTGTTCTCTCTCCCCTCTCCCTCCGCTCCCCTCGCCCCAGGAGCCGCGCCCACACTGTGGAAGGCCAGGTCGAGGACGTGGTGGGGAACCTGCAGCAGGGCACAGTGGCACTGCAGGAAGCTCAGGACACCATGCAAGGCACCAGCCACTCCCTTCGGCTTATCCAGGAAAGGGTGGCTGAGGTGAGCCTTATAGCTTGTTTCCCCCATATTTGGGGCATGAACAACCAAATTCAGGCCCAGGACATAGAAGATTCCAGAAAGTGGCCCTGATGGACACTGAGCTGAAGGTCCAAAGAAGGAAGATTATAAGCCTTGGGCCTGGCTTTGAGCCTTTGATTTACTGGTCTTATGGCAGGGGTGCTGAATCCCCACCCAGCAGGGTGGGCTTCACCCGAGGAGACCTGGATGTCAGTGGGCCAGACAGAGGATTGGGAGGGGGACAATCTGTGACTTCCAGGTTGAAGAGTTTTTGCGGCCTGATAAATCAGAGAAAAGATGGTGGATGAAGGCCCCTGCCTCTGAGACTCACCACAAACCCCAGATCTCCCTCCTCTTTCCACAAAGGTTCAGCAGGTTTTGGGACCAGCAGAAAAGCTGGTGACGAGCATGATGGAGCAGCTGGGTGACTTCCGGGCACGGATGGAGGAGCTCCGCCGTCAGGCTGGGCAGCAGCAAGCTCAAGCGGCCCAGGCCCAGCAACTTGCCAAGGGTGCCAGCAAGCAGGCACTGAGTGCCCAGGAGGTACAGAAGGGGTAGAGTTAAGGGCAGTGTCCAAGGAAATTCAGTCAGGGAGAGGGTCCTGAGCAGGAGGGGACTTCAGATACTTTATAAGAACATGGACTCCCCCCAAAAATAGAATAACAGAATTATGAGGGCTTTCAGAATTAACCCAAATCTGGCTGCGTTCTGAATTCTATTTCCAGTTGCTTCTGAGGTAGCTGGTTCAGGGACATTAGAAACAATCTGGTCCAATCCCTCTTCTTTTACAGATGAGGTGGTGACTTGTCCAGAGGTCCAAAGCTCATCTATAAGGCAGGTCTCTTGATATTTGGTCCAGATTGTCCCACTCTACTGAGCCCTGTCATGGGTCCCCAGCCTAGAAAGATACTCTTGGCTTAACCTAACCCAGGTCCCATCACTGTCAGAATTAGATCAGCGAGAAGATCAAGGAGCCAATCTCGGTGTCTCAGATATACCACCTTCCGTATAAATGACAACTATGTGCCTGGCACTGTGCTGGCAGTGAAGTAGGAAATGACAGGAGCTGGAGGTGGGAGGGGGAGAAATACAGACAAAGTTTAAAACACAGTCTACGGCCTAGGGGTTTTTCTAGGTGAAACAAACCCACTGGGGAGTGATAGGAGGCACCACATCATTCTGTGTTGACTTGGGTGATATCAAATGCTTTGCCTTCACACTTTAGGACTTTGGATGATAATGATGGTGACACTGAGACCTTTCTACCTTTTCCAGGGATTTGAGATACTAAAGCAAAAGTATGCCAAGTTGAAGGACAGGTTGGGGCAGAGCCCGATGCTGGGGGAGCAGGGCAGCCGGATCATGAGTGTCAAGATGGAGGCAGAAGAGCTGTTTGGGGAGACCGTGAAGATGATGGACAAGATGAAAGGTGAGGGAATGGTGCAGGGGCTAGGACTGCTGGGCATCCCTGAAGACCAGTCCCAGCCCAGGGTTTCTGAGGCCCACCCTTCTCAGAGCTAGTCACTCTAACGAAGGGAGATCAGTTGGGATTGATTGGGGACCTAATAAATATGAGGTACAATCACGGAGCTATGGGGAAGGCAGGGATGTTCACAAGCCCAAGACTACAAGAAGGTTATGATCCAGCTGGGACCATTTTTTTCCTATCACCTGCAAGATGCATGATGCTTTATTTAATAGCACAAAATGGCCTATGATAGGGGACCAAATAATAAGAATTCTAGGGATTCAGAGGATAAATAATTTCAGAGGTAAATATCAGTCCAGAATATGTAATGTCTGAGGTGAGCCTTGAAGGATATGCAGTTTGGGAGAGGACAAGAAGAGGCAGAATATCAAGACAAAGGCAGGTGTAAAGGAACAAGGCATGTTCTGAGGATGTGACAGGACCCACCCAACAGGTGAGGAGGATTGATGAGGAACAGAACTAGTGGGAGAGAAGTGGCATGGGGTCAACACGGCTGGCCTCCAAGGCAGGATGAGGAGTGTAGACTCAGTCTGGGAGGCAGTAGGAACCATTGAAGGTTTTTGAATCTGGCAGAAACATAATGAAAGTAGCTTTTGAAACGGTTCTGAGGCTTCCTCAGAAAGGGCAACAGAGATTTCCTGGGATCAGGGTCAGTTCTCTAAGCTTTGATGATGGAGCACTGGGCTGGTGTGTCTGGTGAATGCCACAAAGAGAGTTTCTCTGAATTTCAGTGAAAACTTTTGGTAAAAATCTCTTTGGGAAGCCAAGTGGACACCCTGGGGAAGGGTAGGTTGGTGGGTTGATGATGAGCAGATGTGAGGTTGTGCAAACCACACCTGAAAGGTGGAAGGGGAAGAGCTGACCTAGAGGGGGCATTCAGGGTGGGGTCGGTGCTTGCCCTGCCCTTGGTCATCAATGCTTTGCACAAAGATAAAGAATTTGCTAATCTTTTCTTGGATGACAGATAATTAATTTGCTCGATAACAGAACCAATAGTCTAAGGCAATCACAAATGTCTGAAGGATGGCCTGAAACTAACAGGACAAAATTAGATAAGGAGAAAAGTTAACTCCCACTATTGCCTTGTTTGGGCCTAAAGCCACAAGTGCAGTTCAGGTGAGGCCTGGCTTCTCAGTTTCAGCTAATATAGCTGATAATACTTTATAGCTGGTAGGTGATAAGCAAACAGCAGTTGTTACTCACCTGAAAAAGACCTGAGCGTTTTGAATAACTGCAAGTTTGATAGAGAGCTAATAAACACAAAGGAGCCAAAATAAGGGACGTAATAGCGCAGGAGTGATTTTTAAAATATTTAACAGCTGGTGTGGCAAGCACCTGCCAACCCAAAAGGCTCAGGCTCTAGCAGTGGAATAGGCAAGTACCTGCTTGCAGGCATATACCTTTAGTTGCAGGGTTATTGGGAGGATCATGGGCATGAGGACAACAGCTATTTAGCAACCACTGTGAAAGTATTTACATATTTTATTAACCTGTAGATCCATGTGGGTACCCAGCAGACTAGGACTAACCTTGTACACTCTGCTGATAGCATCTCACCTGGGGGATGGTGACTGAGTGGTGGCTACTACATCTTCAAGAGCAATATTGACAAATCTGCACTCATTCAGAGGAGAGTGTCTAGAGTGGGCAGGAAAAGAAGGGCCCAGCAATGACATCAGATGAGGAATGGATGAAGGCACTAGGGATGTTTAATCCAGAGAAGATAAGGCCTCAGGCATATGAAGGATTGCCGTGTGGGAGACAGAACAGGTATATGCCAAACCATCAGAAGGCAGACCGGAACCAATGGCTGGAAGCAAGAAGTGGTTAGATTTTTGGCTTAATGAGAAGACTTTTGAAATACTCAGAGCGCCTGAAGTTGGAGGCTTGTGTGGCAGTGCATTCCCTCCCTATTCCTGGAAAAGTTCAGGTTGAAGCTGGGGACCAGCTCTCAAAAATGCTGAAGAGTGGATTCATGCCTAGAGGGACAGGAGGGACAGGCTAGACTAGATCTCTTTAGAATGCTTCAAGTCCTCCAAGCATGGTTTGGTGGTGTATGCAGAATGGACTGGAGGAGGAAGACTGGATTTATCTGGAGTGGCATTTTGGAGAAGGAAAGTGGGGAAGAATTCCAGTCACCCAGCCAGCTCCTTTGCCATGGTGTCCAATTGGGGATCACTGGGGAGAGGGCAGCTGTCTGGGTCCAAGAGCAATGTGTTGCAAATCTTGGTGCCACTTGGGTCTGGAACAAATGAGAGAACCCAGGGTAGAGGAGAAGGGTGGGGGAACAGATAATTGGGAGTAATGTCTTCTGGGTCTGGATCTTGTTGGATCTAAGAGCCAGAAGGTGGCTGGAGAAGAGGCATAGGGCTGGAAAGAGCATTTTGCATGTAGTCTCAGCCCCTGCCTTGGAGGACAGACTCCCCTGGAGGCATTTCTCCTGCACACACTGCCTCCAGGTAGGTGGAAAGAGATGAGAGGGGTGGGAGCCTTTGGGTATCTCACCAGCTCCTCTTCCCCATGCTGTCCCATCTTCCCTCAGACATGGAGTCTGAGCTGCTGCGGGGGAGCCAGGCCATCATCCTTCGCTCTGCAGACCTGACGGGGCTGGAGAAGCACGTGGAGAAGATCCGAGACCACATCAACAGGCGTGTGCTCTACTATGCCACCTGCAAGTAATGCTCCAGCTTCCAGCCCCTGGCCCTACTTCTCTGCCCCCTTTGATTTTGGGTGCAAATTGGGTTGGAATGTTTTCCAGCTCCATGAGACTTTTATGCAGCCTCAAGCTCAGCCTGGACCACCCCTTATTTGCAGTCATTAAGATTACCCTGGCTGCAACTGAACTGTGCTGATGGGACAGGCACCAGCTGAGGGACAGAGATGGTGAAGGTGGGACATGTCATGGTGACTGGGTGCTCTCAAGGGCAGAGAGCTGAGCTGGGCAGTGCACCTGCCCTCTCCTCCTTCCTTTGAGGCTGAATTTTGGACCAACATGGAAACTTACCCACAAAATGATGTACAAATGAAAAGCCTAATAAAAATTTTTGTAAGGGAACCTGGAGGTTCAGAGGGAAAATGGTTTCTCTCCCCACTAAGTAAACTTTTGTCACTCGTTTCTGCTTTCCATCTGGGGTTCCTGATGCCTCGTCTGCTCAAGTCCAAGGCCCAGGGGTATATGAAGTATAGGCTGCCCCGCTCTGCTCAGTCCAGTGTGCCCGTCACCCAGACTTAGGCTGGCTTGGAGCTGAGCCCCTTTGCTCCAGGACATGATGGATTCCATCCTTGAGAGACCAGAGGAACAGTTTCTACCTTTGAATGATGATCCAGCTTCTCATTTACAGAGGAAGAAATAGAAATCTAGTGAAGGGAGATAATGTGCCCAAATTCACACAGCTCCCTGGAGGCAGAACCGAGAGGAGAACCTGCATCTCTTGGGATCTTCAAAGAGAAGTTCCAGAGAGATGGAGATGTGTGTATGGGGAGTAGGGCAGATGCAAAGCTGGGAATGGCCTGAACATTTGTGTGTTAATCACGTCCCAGACCCTGGACTAGCATTTTATCTACATTAACTTCTTTATCGTTCTTGATCATATTAATTATTTATTGAGCACTGTGCTAGGCATCTCACCTGCATTATCTCATGGTGTAGATGACATAGTTATTCCCATTTGACAAGCAAAAGATTCAGTAACTCCGCCACAGTCACAGATCTGGTAGGTCAGGGAAGAGCTGGGCCTTAAACTCGTGTTTCTTTAGTACAGTCAGGAGGAGAATGGCTGCTGAGCAAGGCTGTCTGGGCCCCACGGGCAGCTACCCCAAAAGGTGGTTGTGAGAAGTAAATGAGTTGATCTGCAACTAGGCGTCAGGCACACTGTATGTCCCCCCTACCTGTCAGTCACAATTGCTAGCTTCTACCCGACCTCAAGCTCTCCAGGTCTTTTCTATTATTCCACACAGGCTCCAATGCAGCTGAACTACTTCTGACTTTGCAAAGAATCAAATGAAGCCTTGTAGAGAAAAATATGTCCATTTTATTGAGCACAACACTGACCATGAAGCTGGAGGAAGTGGGGCAAGAAAACTGGGGAGGGACAAAAAAGATGTACTTGTCTTTAGGGAGAGAAAGGGAGCAGAGGCAGGATTAGAATTACTGGCTGAAATTAAAATAGTCGACTTCCAATGTTGACCCAGTTGGACATAAGTGTGGAGGTGAACGGTGTATGCCCAGGATCTTGATTCCTTATGGTATCTAGTACAGGCTTTTTATCTATTTCACCTTGGAGGGTGTGGCACTGCTTTTATAGCGGGGCAGGAAGGGAGGTGGGTCAGAAGTGTGCCGGGGAGGATGCTGGCTGGGTCTCACGGCAGCTGGGAGCTAATCCTGGCGGTAAGGATTAGAACTCTGCGCAGGAGCTGCCTGTCATTCATGCAGAGGGCAGCCAACTACATTCATGTGCCAGTTCTGGCCCCGAGGACAGAGGCCTCAGAGGCAGGAGCAAGTGTGTACAGAGTGGGGTGTCTGGGTGGACGCTCCATATGGCTTTGCTCAGAGAAGGTGACACAGCTTGGCCAGTCCACTAAGCATTTCACGACAAACACAGATCCGGGCACGAGCTATCTACGCACACTGCACAGAGCCACAGCACGGAGGGTGTGGGGGCAGAGAGCAGGCAGCTCAGAGAGACCAGAAGCCAGCAGATGCCTCTCCTCCTGCCCTTGGGCAATGCTTCAGTGCGGTCTCCACAACTTGGGGCTCGCTCCTGGGGCCTGCTCGGATGGTCTGTCCCCAGGCCGCAGCAGACTGGCACTTCTGACCAGAAAACGCTCTTGCCAGGTCCTGCCCTGCTTGCTCCCCCTTCCTCCCTCTGCAGGGTTGACACCAGGTTTGGAAAGGCAGAGAGGAGTAGAACATCTCTCCTGCAAAGGAAAGGGGTTCAGGGTGAGGGAGGGGCTGCCACCCCATGCACCCCTCAGACCCTGTTATTTAGACTCTGGGGTGGGGCTTTCCTTCTCGGACAGAAGCGCTCCCTGAGCCCCCACCCCAGCCCACCCCCGCCCTGGCCCTCCTGCCCCTGGATCCCTCACCTGAAAATTACAGTGACACAGGCAGAGGCTCCCGGGATCACATGATGAGACAGACTCCAGTCTGCCCGGCCCGGCAGTGGGAACTGCCACTGGATTTAACTGGCACCGTGACCTCTGATTTGAAGTTCCTGGAAAGGAAATGAAGCCACAGGCTTTGAAGTATTTGAGGAAGGAATAAAAAGCTGGGGGTAGTTCTCCGAACCTGCGGCATCCACTCAGCTCTCCTACTGTGAGGTTCAGAAATTACAAGCCCCTGCAGAAAAGGCACCAAGACAATCCAGCACCCCTGGGCCCCCAAAACATGGAGGCCCCAGAAAACCCTCCAGAAATCTAATGCTCACCACTCACATACACCCAGTACTCTACACTTCTACACAGGCGTTTATAATTTCTGTTGCTTCACTGAAACTTTGTTACTTCTGTGAGGCAGGCTCAGCAGGTCAATGTAAGCTGATCAACCCCATTTTTATGATGCACAGATTAGAAACACAGACATTGACTGACTTGTCAATGTGCCCACTGCTAGTGAGTGGTATGGACAGGGGTACGGGGCTGGGATCCCTTCATTGACCCCCAGTGCAGAGCTCTATAGAGATGCCTCTGGGTGGGAGGGGTCCTTTGCTAATTTCTTATAGTCCTATTGCCTGAGTTCTCTCAGACCCAGGCTGAGCAGGTCTGGGAGCCTGTCTCTGGCTGAGAATACGTACTGTTTTTTGTTGGCCTTTTTGAGGAGCATGGGCTCGGAGCAGTAGGAGGACTTCCCTTTGCCTCCAATGCTCAGACAGCTGGAGCAGCAGCCACAGGGCCCCGTGGCCAGGGGCCCCTGCTGCATGGGCACCAGGCTGCTGCTGATGCGGAGGGAGCCGTTGATCAGGCAGTTGAGGGACCTGCCGCCGGGGGCAGTGGGCCGGGGACCATGCTGGCAGGGCAGCCGGGCCAGAGCAGGGAGGGCCACGCTCTGGTCCAGGGCAGGGGCCTCGGTGATGGTGATCTCAGGGGAGCTGGGTCTACAGGCTTCTGAGGCTTGAGGGACGGGCGGTGTGTTCTCCACTTCTGGGCGGACCCCTGTGCTGTGCAGGTTCATGTGCAACTTCCTCATGTGGTGCACCACAGCTGCTGCATTGAAGGCTTGCTAAGGAAACACAAAACCAGCCTCTTGACTTTCCCATCCTTAGAGGGCCACGGGGCTCAGGCTTTCCCTATGCCCTGTGGCATCCCGAAACCAATGTGCTCACCTCTCATTTCAGAGAGGATACAGGGAGCTCTGGTGTCTGCTGGGGTCTACTCCATGGAGATGCCCCAAGGAAAGCCCTCTGCCAGCCCCTGCCCCAACCCAGCCTCAAGAACCCAGAGCAGCCTGCTCAGGGGAGAGCCTCACTCCCACCTGGAGAGGACAACTTACCCTCCACTTGCTCTTGGCAAAGTTCTTCTGGATCTGGAGGCTGACTGATGGGTAGATGTCCCGGTGGAGGGCTGTATTTCCATCAATCCTGTGGATACAGGCTAGTTGGTGGCTATGGAAACACAGCCAGGGTTTGGGCAGGGGGCTGCTTTAGAGGGCACTTGGGTTGCCACCAGTTGTTAGCTCAAAACCTTACTCGGAATCGGTCTCCTCCTGGAAACTTTCCTCAATGAGGCCACCCGACACAGGCTGCACTTCTCCTGTTCCCTTAGCCCCTTCTTCTTCTTCACCCATCACTAAGTGTTCCTCAGATACTTACCACGTACACAGCACTGTGCTATCTACTAAGGGACTCAGACAAGTAAGAGACACAGATATCTGGAAGCTTACGTTAGGTGTGGAGAGTTGTTTTATTCCATGAGCTAGAGCAATTTCTTATAATTAATAAAGAAAGCTATAGGAACTTGGAGATAGAGGAATCAGGGACTTCCAAGAAGGTGCAAAGACCAACTTGGACCCTGAGGAATGTTACATACACGGTGAGAGGCAGGGCATTCTAGGTAGTGAAAATAGCATGGACCCAAGGTGTAGTTAGGAAAGAGCTTGCTACATGGAGTGGCTATGTGTAGTGGGCAGGGCAGGGAGAGAAGTACAGCTTGCAAGCCTACTTGGAACAGAGAAGGCTTGTTGGAATCCTGGAAGATAAGGTTGGATATAAAAGGTCAGGCCAGACTAGGAAAAACCCGGGGGGTAAAAAATAAACCCAGCATCCATGTAACAGGAAATGGGGACCTATTATAAATTCTTGAGCTGGGGAGTTGCATGGAAAAAAAAAAACAAAGGAAAAAACAAAAAACTATTTCAGACATTGTTTCCCTTCCTTACCAATTGGTTGTTTTGTGATTGTTGAATCACTTCATATGGTACATATGGGCTTTGGCCCCAGAGTAAAATGAAACTCTCAAGGATGAGGGCAGAGTTGCTTGCTCCCGGGTGCCTCATGAGCAGCTGGTCGAGTTCTCCAGCTGTGGGACAGACAAACACCCCGTGCTGACTGACTGCGTCTGTCTCCCGCACTTGACTGGACCACTCAGGTCAGAACCTGCTCTATCACATGCTGTTTGTGCCTCCAACTGGGCCTGACCAACAGTTGTAAGCTCCTTGGTTGCTACAAGAGTAAACAGCTCAGGGCAAGCAGATTCCAGGGAGACTTAAGGAGCCAGTGTGGTCTCTGGGGCCAGAAGGCAAGGGTCTGGAGTCCACCTCACCCCTCACTCACCAGGGGTGCCTCAAGGCCTTCTCACAGGTGTATCGCTGAGTTGGGTCTTTCTCCAGCAAGTGGCAAATGAAATCCTTGGCTAAGGGGAGCAATCAAAGACACAGTTTCATAGGGACCAGATTTCATGACTGATGGAAATTAACTTCTGGGCTGGTGGGTGGCAGTGAATGCATTTCTAGCTAATCTTCCAAAGAGGCAATTTTCAGCGTCTTAAAAAGAGAAAATATTCCAAACCACCTAACGACAACCCACCATAAATCACCAAAGAAGAGAGGCTCTAAGTAGCTCACCCACACAGCACTGCAGATACGTTCCTAGTCACGAGGCACCAATGTGCCTGCACACCACCCGTGTCCACATTTGCACAGATACAGGGCCCAGCACCAGCACGGGGACACACGTGAGTGCTGGCTCATTCCGGCTCTGATCTCCACTTAATAGATCCAACAAGCATGTATTACATTGCCTTACTGCATGCACATACATTGCATGTTCTTGGCCTTGGCATCTTTTTCCCGGTTTTGCCTGGAACACTTCTCTCAGCCTGGCTCTGCCCTCCTGCCCTCACATCTAAACTGCACCTCCACCAACCCTGATTTTCTAACTGTGGTTCTGCCTCCAGGAGAACAAAAAGCATGCATTAGAGGCAAATAATCTATCTAGCCTTTGAACCAGATGAAGATTTCAGCACTTTCCTTGGCAGCCTGTTCTAGAAAATCCCTGGAGACTTCCAAGAGCCAGGCTTGTCATCCTTCGTTAAACTCTTTTCTCTTGGCAGTCTCTGCCTTGAGCCTGTTATCTTGCCCTTCACACTCGCTGGCCTTACCTGACTCAGAAATGTCATCCCAGAATGGAGACTCAAACTCATAGTAGCCCTCCTTGATCTTCTCAAAAAGCTTAGACTCAGTTTCTTCATAGAAAGGGGGATACCCACACAGCCTGCAGTAGAAGAGGAAAGAGAATGGATGTCGAGTGGCGTCACCCTTCCTGGGCTCACCGCTCATCTTCCCCAGCCTCCCACCGTACACACAGGCAGGCTGTGAGGGTCCAGACCAGCGGCGGGGCCAGGAGAGGGGTCTGCCTCTGATTCATGCACAGGGCCCATGAGGTATGGAAAAGCTGGTCCTGGAATGACCCTTTGTACATTATCTCCTCCATCCCCTGACCCCTTTTCCTGTACTTCCCCTGACTCTTGGATGATGTATAAACCATCTTTAAGAAGGATGGTATAATGTTCACTTGGATATAAGTTTCACGAGCACAGGGATTTTTTTTTTTTAACTCTGTTAAAGTTCACTGCTTTATCTGTTAGCACCTAGCCCAGAGCAGACAGCCATTGCATAAATATTGAGAAAATGGATGACTGGGAGTAATTATTGAACGTAAAATGAGGGAATAGTGAACTGAACCACACTAAGAGGTCAACAGTAGCAGGTATTTTCCTAGGAGCAAAGGTTGTTATAGGCAAGGAGGGATGGTGGGGAAGATGTGATGAATAAGTTAGGAAAAGAAGAGACTGAGAATGTGCGATGAGAGGCAAAAAGGAGAGGCCCTGACCAGTGTCACCCAGGCCATCATTTTGCCTTGGGTGGACTTCATAGGACAGGAGACTGAGATGCTGGAATCTTGGGTCTGCCTGGCTTTAGAGCTTGACTTAGCTTCTTTCTTTTTTCTTGCTTGTGTCACTGAGTGAGACTCAATACATTTATGTACAGTAAATGGGGGTAAGAGTGACAGGTGGGTGTACAGTGGGTTCACACTAAGCTCTGTTTTTATGACCTGGTGGGATCAGTACAGAGGATGTTTTGGAGCTGTGTGCATGAGCATGTGCGTGCACATGCTTTGGAGGTGGATGCTGCTTAAGGAGCTGACATGGGAGGGGAGAGGATAGGGTGGGACGGCTCTGAGACTTCTCAGGAACCGAGCCAATGCCAGCTTCTACTCACAATATGTAGGTGATGACGCCAATGGACCAGCAATCCACAGCCTTGCTGTAAGGCTTCTGGGCCAACACTTCCGGAGCTGCAGCAAACCAAAGGCAGAGTCAGGGCTGAGGACAAGAAGAAAGGACTGTGGGGTGAGGCTGAGGGCCAGGAGCAGACTTAGGAGAGGAGGACTAGGACAGCCCATGGGACTGTGTTGTCTTAGGGGAATGAAAACTCCCTGAGGGCTGGGGCTGTTTCCCCTATCAGACTGGGAGGTCCCCCTGGCAGGGGCTATGACGCTCCCTTCAGCTTGGGTGCTCTCTGAAGGCAGGGCCCATGTCTCCCCCTTCAAATCGGGGGGTGGGGGGTGGGAGGGGGTGGGTTCCCCAGTGTAAGGGTTCTGTTTCTCTCATTAGACTGGGAACTCCCTAAAGTCAGAGGCTGAGTATCCCCATTAGGTTAAGAACTCCCAGACTCTGGGTACTTCCTGAGGGTCGGGGCTTAGTCTGTCCCATCAGACTAAGAGCTCCATGATGCTATGTGCCATGTCTTCCTTATCTATTTCTCCCAGATATTAGGGCTTTGTACCCAGTGGGACTCAATGCCTGCTGGTGAGTGACTGACCTCTCCTTCTGGGTGACAGCAGATCCTTTGTCTTGTGTCAGGGCTCTGCTTCTCACTCCCCAATCCCAGACAAATTATGCTTGCATAAGAGGGATTCTTGGATCCAAAGAATACTCTCTCGTGGCACCCTGCCTGCCCACCCCTTTTTGGAGGCCTTAGAAGCCTACAGAGCTGTTCAGGCAGGAGGCCCCACCTCTGCCAGTTTCTCAGGGTGCATCCTTAGGTGTACATTTGGGATCCCGTGTCTGCGTTTTTCAGGCCCAAACTCAGCACATTCAGCCTGCAGGCTCCTAACAGTTGGGGTGGAGCTCAGCTCTTCACTGATCTCTGGGTTTGCAACCTTGTCTCTGCCCCTGGGTAGCTGGGAAGAACTAGGAAGTCTGTCTGTAGGCGTGAGAACCAAAGTACAAGCAAGGGCTGTGGGCAGGGACTCAGAGGTAGACTTTCTTTAAAGATACAGGATTTTGGAGCAGTAGGGGTAGTTCCAGAGATAGATGGATTGGCAGGACCTAAACCTCATAAGTGAATTGTCTACCTGGATTGCCTCTGAGTTAAACCCTGTATCTCCCAACCATCCCTCTCTGTGATTGAATAGCATCCATGTGGTTGCAGGTAGCTAACTGGTCAACCTCCCTCCTGCCCCCAGACTCACCCACATAGCCTGGAGTACCACAGGCAGTGGACATGACGCCACTCTGTTCCATCTTGGACAGACCAAAGTCTGTGATCATGATCTTAGAATTCTCCTCAGGGGTGAGGTATAGCAGGTTTTCAGGCTGTGGGGGGAAGGGAAATATGCAGTGTAGGATACACATATCTTCTTCCTTACTTTTGTCTATGATTTCTCAGGCAGCTGAGTTCTGGGCTCCTGTCTTGAAGCCAAGCTCATCTCTTCTCATTCTTCCTCCTTTTTCCTACTTACATATGCACTACTGGCACCCCAGCACCCAGTCTTGCTTCTGGCCTTGATTTTTCCCTGCCTTATAGCCATTTATGAACCTATCACTTTCATTTCCAATCTTTCCCTCCACTCATCCCCAACTACTCTGGGTCTATTTGATTTTGAGAGGACAAACCCTTGGTTAATCAGCTCTGATCTCTCCAATGTCTGTGCAATGCCTCATGCAATACAGACCCTCAATAAGTATTCAATGCACTTGATTTTGGATGTGGCTGGGTTCAAGAAATGTGTGGATTATTTTTGTATTATCCTCATAGGGTGAGGAATAGTGAAAAGTTCAGGAAAAGATTGAGGTACAAATTAAAGACTCTTGAATCATCCAAGATCTGTTTAAGGAATTTGAGGGTGGAAGGGGCCTTAGGAATCAACTAATCCAACTCTCATGCTATAGAGCTTAGACTTCCCATGACCCGTGCAGATTCTCAAGGTGTCACTATCACATTTCCACCAGAGGAACCATCTCTTTCATATGAATCTTTTCAAAGTATTCAAAGCCTTTGCACCTTTAAGTCTCTGTGTACAATGCCATTCTCGTGGAGGTATTTCACTGCTGACAAGACTTGCTGGATCACCAGGCTGGCATCCTTCTCTGTGTAGACGCCCCGCTCCAGGATCCGGTCAAAGAGCTCCCCACCGGAAACACTATAGGCAGAAGGGACAAGCAGGAATCCAGCTCTTATTTCAGGTCAAAGGAACAAGAATATATTTGATCTGTAGCCATGGGGAACCCAGCTGTGGTGGAACAGGCAGGCACCCGTGGATTGTGATTCCAGGGGTGCAGGGAGGACTACTTCAGTCTCTGAACAGCTCTTCCTGGGAGTCATCTCTTTGGGCCAAACATTGACCTTTCCATGGAAATTTCCTTTAAGATGGAAATGCCCTTGTTTGGAGTCACACAAGAAGCCACCAGTCCTTTAGTGCTGTCTTCCTTCCCAGCCTAGGACATGGGAAGCCATGATGAAAGAGAGAGGTGAAACGATATCGGAGCAAAGGAGGAAAGGTGGTGCAAACGAGACTGACTTTTCTTGTCAGGATTTCTTTCCTCATCTTGGAAAATTGTGCTACTTAAAGCTGGAATTGTGGGATGGGAATTGAAAGGGTGTTTTGAGGCTCAAATGGTATGGTATCTCAGGACTCAGGAGAAATTAAAGATCAAAAGATCAAGCTTGACCCCCATCCCTTGAAAACTCCACATAGCTTCTACCAACAAATACCATCTTCTACTCACTGGGGCCACACAGCATAAGAATAACGTCACTTTCATATGAATCTTTTCAAGTATTCAAAGTCAGTGAAATGTTCTCCTGAGGATTTCTCTTTTCCAGGATAAACTTCCCCAGAATACTTCAACCATAAGGGTTTTCCTATCTTTCCCCTTGTCCCCACTGTTCTATGACATTAGATGTGGATATTGCACATGATAGCACCAAGCAGGAATGAGGGAATATAATTTCTCCAATAAAATGTACACCTTTCCATTTCTTTTGTTTCTACCTTTAAGCTCTGAACTCTGTGTAGGAGCCGGAAACCCACAGCCCACAAGGAAGATGTTCTTTGTACACAAACAAAGAATAAATCCTGACTCTAAGTGGCTTGGGTCCTGGAGCTGGTGCTCTAGGAAGCTTGGTGGCTTCTTGCTTGGTGACTTCCAAACCTCCCCTGAGCCATCTGAGGGACTGTGTGCTAATCCTGTTGAGTCAGCCTCATTAAGGTGGCACGTGGTCCCTGTTCACCTGTCAGTGCTGCCCTGGGCTTTGCCACTTCATGTCTTTGCCCACCTGCTACCGCTCTCCACCAGGCCTCAGGTGAGCCCAGGAGTTAATAGGCTGCTTAGGCCTCAGTTAGCTCATTAAAGTTTCAGGGCATCAGAGGAATCTGAGGGATCAGGTTGTCAGTCAAAAACCACATTGGGTTAACCACACTGAAATTGTAGAGTGGTGTGTGTGTGTGTGTGTACTTTATAAATCAAAGTATCTCTAATCCCAAAGCTGAGCCTTCAGGGGCACAAACCAAACCCTACCAAAGTTGCTCTCTGGCAGAACCCTTATCTGGATATGACGATGACCCACAGAACTTTGTAATGGGGAACTACTTCTACCCTATAGATGGACACGCAGAATCAAAGCCTGTTTTTCACTTTGGATGGCTCTCTTCTGAGAAAGTCTTTCTTTATATTGAATCAAAATCTATAGATCTGTGGCTTGTAATCTCACAATAATTTTACCCTGGGGTGATATTAAAGCATTTAACATCCAGTTTGATTAGCATGGACTGGTCAGAACAGACTCAAGCGATGGTGCCAGAGAAGGGTTCTGGAAGGCCCTGCTGCACCATGCAGTATCCCTTCAGTTGCTGGATTGTGCAGAAGTCCAGAAAGTCCCAGGGGAGGGGCCAGGGCAGTAAGGGAGCATGGACGGGTTGGCACAGCAGCTATTCGTTGACCAGTAGGGAATGTTTTAACAACTGGCGAGATGTTCTGGTGTATACCCAGCTTTACCCCTCAGCCCATACAGAACATGCCATGACCAGAAGCATACTGGGACTAAAAGACTCTTGACATTTCAGAGCCATTTGAACTAACTTTTGATTCTTTCAGTCACCACCGTTCCCTTACCAACTGCCAACCTTGCTAAGCCCCCCGGGCCCCACCAGCCCTCTACAGAGGTAGTGGGTCACCTTTCACTTACAGCTGCATGACCAGGTAGTAGTGAGTGGTGCTCTCATAGATGTCCTCCAGGGTCACAATGTTTTCATGCTTAATCCTGGGGGAAAAGTGAGTGTCATGGTGAAAATTCTGTGATTCAGTTTGGTCTGACAAAGAATGCAGACTCTCGTTTCTGTTAGAAATTTTTGATGACAGTGTATAGGAAGATTGAATCCTTGTGAAGTCTTCATAATGAGCAGGCAGTCACAAAGAAACCCCACACAAAAGATTCCCAGGGTGATGTTCAGTCCATATTTGTTGAAAACAATGGATCATGCTGCCTTCAGAGAACAAACTTCTCATTGTTGCTCCATGAATTTCTTTAAACTTAACCAAGAGAGAAAGTTAGAACTGAGGAAGGCTGAGGGACGACCTGACACAAGATGATTAACCAAAATGGGGTATCCAGATCTCCTTTGGAAACACTGCATGAGGAAAGTTTTCCACAAGAGGGATTTAGGTTAGCTAAGCCTCCTGAGGGGTGACTATGGGGCTATGGAGTGAGTGTTACAAAAGCATTGTTCTGGGAGATAATGAACAACAAGGCAGATCTAGTTTTTAGGGTCAGTTCTGTGGAACTCCTTAGATCAATGATTCTCAACCAGGGACTATTTCCTCCCCAGGAGACATTTGCCAATGTCTGGAGACATTCTTGATTTTCAAGCTGGGGTGAGGGTGTTCCTGGCATCTAGTGGGTAGAGGCCAGGGATGCTGTTAAACATGCTACAATGCACATGACAGCCCCACAACAAAGAATTAGCTGGTACAAAATGTCAGTGGAGCCATGGATGAGAAATCCTACTCTAGATGACCTGTGTCTTGGTTTATTAAGAGGCTGAGACAGCAGCCATCATATTAGCTGATGGTCTTGGCTTTCCAGACAACAATTGAGTGAATGTTTGTGCAGGAGAGAAGTGTCTAAGAATTTTTACTCACAGGGGTTAAGAATTTAGATTCTGGGTTCAGATCCAGTTCAGGCACTTAATAATTGGGTAACTTTGGCTGGCTTTCTTAAATCTTCTAAGACTCCATTTCCTTCTCTGTAAAGTACACCTATCTCATCAGGTTATATTAGGATTCAAAGCGATAATGCATGTAGAATGTTTAATACAGTGCCTGGGGAATAGTAAACACACAATCAAAGTAGCTATTGTAATATTTTAGGGATTTCTAAAAATATAGAACCATATTTCAACCTACAGTTAGCTGATGGATTCAACTAAACTCACAAACTGACAAGGCTAACTTTAGTTTATTGATTTATTCACCCACTGAACAAATATTCATTGAGATCGACCTTATTAGGAACTGGCAATGCAGTAATAAGAAAGACCACTGTAGTCCCTGTTCTCAATGAGTTTACAGTCTCCCTCTGCCCTAATTTCCCTGGATCCCAAACCTTTATCTCCAACATCCTACCAGCCACCTCCATGTAGACATGGATGGCCACCTTTATCTGATATGTTCTAACCAATTTCTTTCCATTTCCTCCAAGTCTATACATCCTTCTTTGTTCTTTCCACCAAGCAATGATATTATCATCCATTTACTCACTCAATCTCAGGGTCATTTTTAATGTTTTTCTCTTCTATTCTCTTACCAGCCAACCTCAAAACAATCACTTTTCTCTCTGAAACATCTCTTGAATCCAGTCTTCTTGCCACCTCATGATTCTGCCACCACCCTTGCTTGTATTCTCAAACCTTTCCTAGATTATTGTGAAAGTCTTGTAATTGGTCTCTCGTCCTCTAGGCTTTCATCCTCCAATTCATCCTCCACCATGCTTAAGAAGGATAGCTCTAAAATACGAATCTGATCATGTTATTCCTTAGTTAAAAATACCTTGATGACTTCTCTTTGTACACAGAATAAAGTCCACATTCTTTGCCATGGCATCCAACACCCTTTATAATCAGCTTCCACTTCACCATTTGAGTTTCATCTCCCATCCCTCGATATGACTCACTCTAAGTTCAGAGGCTTCCAGTGCTAACTCTTCCCTACACAGCCCTTGCACTTCCCTGATTCTGCACTGAAATTTATGCTACTCTTGACCTGAATTTCCTCTTACTTTTCCCTTTGGATACTGTCTCTCCTACCTCCACAAAATTCTGTGCATTCACCAAGGTCACTCTTCTTTGAAAATCCATCCTCATAAAAACACACACAAAGGCAAAATGAATCCATACCTCCTCCAAATTCTGCTGTCTGCTAGTGTGACTCACAACTGATGGGATTCAAGTTTATCAGGGCACCTCTCTATCTGACTGGAAAATGTTGGGTTCCTGAGGGAGTCTCCTCCTTGTGGTCCTGATGTCCAACATACTTTTGCTACATCATAGGAGCTCCACAAAGGGTTTGCTCTATGAGAACTGCTGTAAACATCTGATGCATCATGATCATTGGGGTACAAAACCTACATTTCCTTTGGTATAAATTGAGGCTAATTTCCAAATCTTACACTGCTTCCTTAATTATTGGTACTTACTGGTATCAGCCCTAAATTGATTTTTTTTCCTTTGAGCTAATTACTCTCTGGCCTATATGCACAAACCAGCTCTGTCACCAGTTACTTGTCAATTTGCTTCAAAAAAAAAAACCAAAAATCAGCCAACACAGATGTCTGACTAAACTGAGCTGATTGGTCAAACTAACCAACTCTGTCAACTCAATCAAAGGGAGCAATGCCATTGGGTGTGGAAATACAGCTCCAGTCTTTCCAGAAGATAGTTTATGAAGGAAATGTGATCCCACGGTTGTATCTGAGCAACCCCAAGACCCACTCACTTTTTCAACACAGCGATCTCATTCTCCAGGCTGCTGTCCCGGAAGGCAGGTGACTTCTTGATGCACTTCAGGGCAAAGAGCTTTCCAGTTACCCTTTGTTTCACCAGGAAAACTTCTGAAAAAGCTCCTCTGAGGAGAAGACACCAAGAGATAAACCTGAATAGTGGCTGGCTAGAGAACATTGATGGAAGAAGAACGAAACGGTAGATGACAGAACGTGTGGCTGATAGTTTCCACTGTCATTGTGGCACCTGATTAGCTGTATTTGTGGAAGGGCCCACCTGACATGGCACTGTGTTCTTTCTTTCTATATCATATAGGAAGGAAAAGACCCCACCACAGCCTCACAGACTGGGCACGGGTGCTATTTCCTGGTTCCTTAATTTGGGAATGGCTCCCAGAGACGGGGCTTTGGCTTTGGAGTGATTTCTTCATTGGGTAAACCCATTAAAGAGGGATCAGCACAGAATCAGTTCACTTCATTCCCAATATGGCACGGTGTGGGCCTGCTGGGATCGCACCTGGAAGTAGCATTGGGGTACGGGGCTCAGACATGGTGAGAGAGAAAAGACTCTTCTATCAGTTTTAAGGGGTGAAAATCACCCTGACCCAATTATCAGAGGGCAAAATAGCTGAGCTTTCTCTCTTTCAGCAGGACTCACAAGAAGGAAAGACAAACCCCAACAGCTTGAGGGCCAGTGTCACTGTGATAGGCTTTCTGCAGATGTAGAGGATAGAAGCAGATGAAAACATAGGTAAGTATTACAAATTACAGACTTTTTGTTGGAAGGGGTCCCCTGGGAACCAGGCCATCAGAATAGCGGTTTGCAAGCAGTGGATGCTGGAGCATCATTACCCATGTTAGAATCTCAGCTTTTTGTGGGGCAAGTTGCTTAACCTCTGTATACCCAGTTTCATCATCCGAAAAATGGGAGTATCGGTAGTATCTAAGTTATAGACTTGTTTAGAAAATTAAATGAGTTATATGTATATGTAAAGTGCTTAAAGAACTCCTGACCTCTATTAAACCGTATGTGTTAGATACTACTACTATTATTAGTAGTTGTATTATTAATGAATACCATTGGAGGGAAAGACACCTAGTAGTACAAGAGGAACAGAGTGTAAGTGAGGACACAGCTGAGCCTCCCTCTCCTCTGCCATTCTCCTGGGTATTCTAGAATGAAGGCTGGAAAGCAGTAAAATTTTTATAAGGACTCTAAAAATCTGCCTTAGCAAATACTTGGTGTTTCCTGTGACTGAGTTTCCTGTTTCCTCCAGCTGCACTTGGAATTGAATTAATCAGAGACTTCAGAACTTGCTCTATTCATCCTTTCATTCACTCAGTCCTTCCACCAAGATTTATTGAGCACCCACTGCCTCCTAGACGCTTGGAGATGAAAAAAAAAAGGTGAGTAAATGTTTCTGCTCTCGAGAAGTCCATAGGCTAGTGAGGAACACAGACAAATAAGCAATTAAAATTTGATTTGAAAAATGCTATTAAGCATTCAGTGAATGCTTGTTGAACTGATGGAATCTAGTTTAGGCACTTTGATCAGTATTGGTTTAGCTTAGAATTGAGAGCAAGAAACAGACATACAGATAAACACGGGGCATTCTGAGACCACAGAAAATGGACGCTTAAGACAGGGCTTCTGGGTCCTATCTCACAAAATTCCTGTTTAGCAAGTTTGAGACCAGGAATCTCTTTTCTTTTTTCTTTTTTTTTTTCATTGACTAGGCTAAGACAATATTAGGGAATTACTGTTAATTTTCTTGGGGTGGCAATGATATTGTGGATATATAAGAAAATGCCTTTACTCTTAGAAATGCAGACATAAGGATACAGAGGTGATGTGTCATGATGTTTGCAACTTGCTTTCAGATGGTTCAGAGAAAAATGTGTGTATGTGCATGTGTGTTTGTGTGTGTAAAACAAATATAGTGAAATGTTAACAACTGTTGAATTTAGGTAGTGGGTATATTGATGTTCTTTGTTCTGTTGTTTCACCTTTTCTTTATGCTTAAACATTTTCATAATTAAAAGTTAGGGGATAAGCTCCCCAGGAGACTCTTGTGTCCTCCAGGTTTAGCAGCCACTGTGGCCGACTCCACTGCCTCCACCAGGGAAGGGTCTGTCGTGTTTTGACCACATTGTTGCCAGTCCTACAACACTAGTCAGGGCAGATAAGAAATAAGGTCTCACAAACCTGGGCTTCCTTCTCCTTCCTTCTCTTGATTTTTGGTTTGCTAAGCAAATCATCTCTGATTTACTCATGGGCTTTGCCCTTCTCCTGCCCCAAACTCCTCTCTAGCCACCTGGTCTTGGCAGAGGCCCTTGATGGAGGGTCAGCACTAGTGCCCAGCAGCACAGCTGAGCTCCTCCTGAGTGTGCAGAGCCCTACGCTTGCCTGTAGACAGAGGGCCCAGAGGTCTCTTCTCAGATACTGTGAGAAGTATTGCTCCTACTCCTTCCTTCTGGCCGTTACATAAAGGATGTTAGCATTTTAGATTCTTCTTGCAACTTGTTCTGATCTCAGTTGAGAAATTAGCTCAGAGCTTCCATGCTGGCTCCTCTCAGTCTGCAGTGAGAGTGTGGGCAGTCGTCATTGCCTAAGGTCATTGTCTTCTATACCGGGCAGAGTGGAGATAATCTTAGCCAGAATTGGCTAATGAGAAAGCTTGCCTGGACAGCCCCCGACTGCTCCTCACTGACCCGGCCCAATTAACCCCGACTAATTAGCCGACCAGGAGGGGTCTGAGGAGGTGGGGCCTGGAGCTGCTGCCTGCCTGTGTCTGTGTCTGCGTCAGAGGCTGCCTGCTTTCCCAGAGGAGAGGTTTGGAATAAGAGGGGTGTCAGCTCCAGACAGCTGTCTCTGGTCTGCAAGCCACGTAATCATTGTCAAGGGGCAGGCACAGACGGCCCCAAAGACTGGGAGATGTTTGGATTATAACACATCTTTATTTTTCCAACACAGCCAAAGCACGTAAATATGGAGAAGGGATGGTGGTAGTGGTGAGCTGATTCAGGTGTGGTGTAATTCATCAGCTCTCTGGGCCTCAGGATCCCCTTCTCTTTCTTTTATAGCCGAGGATGGGGTTGGCCCGTTCACTGCTGGGGGAAATGAAGAAGCTGGGTGAGGAGGTTCAGGAATCTGCGGAAGTGGTCCAGAACTCCTCTCTCAAGACCAGGGCAAGAACTCACAAATTGGCACAGATCAGGAAGTAGGGTAGGGGTCACAGAGGGTGGGTCAGAAGGAGGCAGAAACTGGGGAAAAGCGGCTGGTATTCCCTGAGAGCTCCAGTGCCTTGAATCATCCTCTGTATCACCACAAGGTACCCTTCCCACACCCCATCTCCAAGGCCATAAAAAGCTATTGAGATTATGTAACAGCCAGCCTCAGTCCCAGTTCACCGCAACAGCTCTTTCCTTTCTGACTCCCTGCAGCAAGCAGCCCAGCCCCAACCCAACCCGGGTCTCCCAGTCCGAGTACTTACGATCCCAGCACTTCCATGAAGATGAAGGTTTTCCGGATGTTGGTGGTCTGTTTCTTCCAGGAGCTACAGTCATCTTCTTCCTTTCGGCCCATTGCCTCCAGAGTTGAAACTTCCGGGGATGCTGTGTTTGAAGAAGGAAGGAAGAAAGGAAGGGAGGGTGGGAGGAAGGAAGGGAGGGAAGAAATGGTTCTCAATTGAGATCAGAACAAGTTACAAGAAGTATCTAAAATACTCACGTCCTTCGTGTAATGGCCAGAAGGATTAGGAGTAATACCTGATAATTGGCAGTAAGACTATTCCCCTTACTTGCTTTCTTTAATTACTACAACAATGTTTTTGAGTGTCTGCTACATACCATAGGGCTAGTACAGTGAATGCAAAATCAGTAAGGCCCAGTCCTGCCTTCAAGGAGCTTAGAGTCTAGTAATGGAAACTACTTTGTAGCACATGTATTTGTTAAGGGCAAGGATACATACATGCACAGCTTGCTATGGATATACCCAGTCTTGAGGAGATCTGAGCTGAGCTGAGGCATTTCCTATGTTATCCAGATGATTGTCAAGGTGTTTATTCAAATTAGAGAGTCAGCCTGACTTCCTTTCTAATACAGAACTCTGCCACCTCTCCCAGTCATTCTTACTCCTACCTCTCTCCTAGTTGTTATGGTTTAAATGAATGAATAAAAGAATGAACATTATATTTCCTCAGTGACTCCTACAATATTTAGCACAGTACTGGGCAAATATTAGGTATTCATTGAAAATTGAATTGCCTTGTGTCCTAATTGTATAACAGAGTTCTAGAGTTACAATACCTATTCATCAACAAATATTCATTTAGCACCTACTATGTGTCAGGTGCTGGGTCTGTACTGCTGGACAAAATGGATGAAGGTCCTGCCTTCATGGAGCTCACAGTCTAGGGGAGAAGACAGGCAGTGAGCAAAGAAACGAATACATATACAGTTACAGATTGTGTGGGGAAACCGTAAAAGAATAAACCTGAGTTTGTAATAGAGAAAACAAGAAAGGTCTTCTTTAGATAAGGTGGTCAGGAAAGGCCTCTCTGAGGAGGTGATATTTAAGCTGAGACCGGAAGTTTGTGAAGGGGGCAGCCAAGCAAAGAGGGCATGGAGGGGGAATAAAACACAAAAACCCAAAGGGAGGAAAGAGCTTGGTGTGCTCCAGTGGCTGAAGGGACAGGGTGGCTGGAGCGGAGTGAAGCAGCAGGGAGGGTGGCATGGAGAAGTGGGAGGGAGAGGTGGGCAGGGGCCAGATCCTGCAGGGCCTTTTTGGCCTTGTTAAAGATATTGGATTTTATTCTAAGTGAAATAGGAAGACACTGAAGGATTTTTAGCAGTGGGGTTAAATTACACTGTTCATGTTTTAAAGAGGTCACTCTAGCCACTCTGTGGAGGATGGAGTAAAAGAGGGTAAGGGTTAATGCATGGGAAATAGGTAGGAGGCTATTTCAAAAGTCCAGGAGAGAGACGATGGTGGTAGTGAAGGAGAGAAGTGGATGGACCCAGATAGAATCCGGGGCCCCAATCTGCTGGACTTCGTGCTGTGCTGTACGGTGGGGCGGGAGGAGTCCAGGATGACTCCCATGTTGCTGGCAGGAGCTTCTGGGGTGATGGGGCCCTTCCTGAAATTGTGAATACTAGCAGGAGGTGTGTTTTTGGGGAAGGGTGGGGGGAGGGAATCTGACCTAGTGCCCCCCTGTTACAGCTGGATGGTAGGAGCACTAAGGGCCTGGGAATGATGGGTGGCATGCCATTTCTGCCAACGCCCTCCCCGCCATATTCTTTGGACCTGACAGAGAAGTAGGAAAATATGTCTTACAGCTGCCTTTCTTAGGCAATGCTTCTTCTTTCCCACTTTAAAAAATTGCCCATAACACCCAGAGGGTTTCCAATAGCTTAGCTTTGGAGGTCAACCTAAGTTCACATCCTGCCTCTGCTAGTTACTAGTTAAATGGCCTTAGGCAAGTGACTGATCTCTTTGAATCTATTTCCTCATCTGTAAAAAGGGAACAAAACATGATTGAGGTGAAGGTTTAATGAAATAGTGTACATAGAGACTTAGCACATCACCAAACATAATATATATTACTATAGACATAATATTTTGGGAATATTGCATCAACATATTTTCATCTTGGTTGGTCCCCAATTCTAAGTCTTCTATGGCTCCCATATCACTGGCCACATCTGGAGGGCTCATGTCATAAAATAGCTTCCATAGTATGGAGGAAACCATTAACATTCAACTGTGAGGCTTAGAGACCCAGGAATAAGGAGAATGTGACACCATAAGGTTCCTGCTAGAGAGTAAGACGAGGTGGAAGGACTGAGCATTTTGCTCTAAGTGGATCCTGGGAAGGAGATGGGAGAGACAGATGGTGAAATTGTCAGAAGCACACATTTATGCCTTCTTAGAATAGAACATCCAGTCAGGAATGGGAAAGACTGGTGACGTGGATGGGTGGGCTTCCCAGGACCCTGCTGGTGGGAGTAAGTCTAGAGTACACCTAAAAAGAATTCTGATTGCAAACATATATAACGTAGCACTAAGTAATTAGGAGGACAGGCATAGGGGATAAGGGTGAGTCTGAGACAATGCTTATTTGATGTTCAGGGTCTCTAGAAGTTCCCCAGTGTGGTGCTGGAGCAAGCTTGTACCAGCTCATGACAGCCGACTCTGCACATCTATTCCCGCCTCCATATTTAGCGCTCTCATGCTATTAGCTGGAAATTGGCCATGGTGGGTGTATTTACACCATGGAAACAAACACATGCTACAAATCATCACCCTGTACCCCCACCCCCACCCCAAGAACCGGTTGTTAAATATTTACCCACTCACCACTGCCCATGGCTCAGGGGAGTGGATGTGGAGGTGCTAGAGGGCGAGTCAACTCCCAGGGGCCTGGGTTGGGAAGAAGACAGGGCTACAGTCAGGGCTTCTCAAGTGGAAGCAGATGGCTGGGATCAGGGCCTCTAGCGGAGTTGTCAGCATGACCCCCTAAGGGCCAGATGGGGCCAGTCACACCTCAGAGGTCACCAGTCAGCAGCTTCTGGTGAGATCCCAGAGTCTGTGGGGTTTGAGGTACCTGATGAGTCTGAGGCCTCTTTTGCCCATACTTTAAGGTAACGTCAGTACCTTACACTATAAAATGCCACCTTGATATAGAGCAGGAGGAGGAAAGGCTGTGCATTTTCCTTGCTACCTGGTGGGGTGGGAGTTCATTAGAAAGATTTTATAGGAAGTAAAGAAGCTATATTTTCTTTGCACATTTTGACAAAGTATGCAAATTTGTGACCCAACTACACAATAAATGTTGGCTATTATTATTTAAAAAGCATTTGAGATGCTCAGAATTCCTCAGCATTTGATTCAACCAAATGTCAGTCTGGTGGTTGTCTCTAGTATTGATTTGCCCCATTTGTTGATTTGCTCCTTTCTGGCAGGGTGGCAGCCCAGAGGGACTCCAGCAGCACAGGGCCCAGTCACTAGCCAGAGGAGATTCACCAACACTGGCGGGATTGACCTTTGATTTTGAAGGCACCATCTCCAAGGCAGAGACAAATGGACCTTGACTGCAAGAGGCTATTTTGGAACAGGTGAAATATTAAAATGGGAGTATCTTTAGCCAGGTGCTATCCTGCAGATTCTGAGCCCCAAATGTAGCAGCTTCCACTAATCAGGATGCTTGGCATCTGGGCCTGGATCAGAGGCTTCTTACTGTGTAGATGCATTGCAGATGCAAGTCTTGAAGAAAGGAGGGCATGAGGGTAAAAGGTGGACGCTTAAAGGAATGAAATCAACAGAGTCAGTTTATCTGTCTCCCTCTGTGTCTCATCCCCTCCCTCCTCTTCCCCTCTTCCCCTTTGGAGAACAACAGGCTGCAGATGCTGCTTTTCAAAGTGAGGAGCCAATGAAAAGCTTTCTTCCCAGCTCAGGGATGGGCCATCAGCTGGGCATTGGTCACTCCCCCTTCCAGAGCCCCATGGAATCACTGCCTGCTCTCCAGGAGGCATCCCCACCTCATTAGCAGATCTGTACTCACTGTTCCTTTTTTCCTTGTTTCTCTTAAATAGCTTAAAAACATAGTATTCTTAGCTGAAGCGAGGCTGGAAGAGAAAACATCTTTCCCGCCCACCCCTCCTCCCATACACTCAATTCTAGCAATTTAGTTCCATTGTCAGTGCAATGTGGAAAACCTAGGAGCCCAGATCTGAAACCTCCATACTGGTCCTTCATTTCCCACCCCTGCTAGGCCTTGAAGAGGTCTCAAGGCCTCCTAGGCCCTGAGGGGCAGAGGTCTAACGGTGGGCTCTGCGAGGTTGCCCCATATTCTGTTGTTACATCCTGCCTCTTTTAGGTAAATTCCTCCCCCTCCTCCGAAGGGGTTGACTTCCACAATCTAGACCCTTCATAGGAAAAGAAGACAATTTCTGAGAAGCTTAAATCTCCAATATTGCTCTTGTTTGTTTACAAAGTACTCCCTACCTCTCACTCTTTCCAGCAACAATTTCCATTTTTGTTTCAAAGCTCAGAAAGAGCCACTGCAAACTTCTGTGAGGCTTAGTGGTGATTTCCGATGTATAGCTCAGGAGCCGCCATGGTCGTTGCCATTTGTAGCTGGTTCAGGCTAGTTCAGGACCCTCCTATCGCATCAGGGCAAGACCTTCCAGAATATTCTACAAAAAAATGGCTCCTGGAAAGGAAATGGCCTCATTCTTGGGACTATCTTTGAATTGTGGAGTTAACACTCCTTCGTTTAGCAAGCATTTATTGAGCACTTCCTGTAGACCCACTGGAATAACTACAGAAATTTCTATGATATGATCCTGGCCTTGAAAATGCTTATCCTCAAGTTGGAGAGACCCTACAGGTAAATAAACACCTAAAAGCACACGCCAGTTAATGAGAGCTGGGATATGAATGGGCTGGTTGGATTGGGGCCAAAATGGTTCTGAGGTTGATTGCAGCCATCTGCTCATGTGTCACTTTTTGGCTGCAGACTGTGCGCTCCTAAAGGGCAGGGACAATGTGTTACTCATCTTTGAATCTCTGGTGCCTAGTTCAGTGCCTGGCACATACTAAGGGTCCAGCCCACATTTATTAGATGAGTGAATGAGGAAGAGAGCCCTATGGGGTGGGTTGATTAGGGAAGGCTTTGTGGAAGAGTTGGAGGGTGATGGAGGGTGGGGGGATGTATTCTTTACATTGCTCTAGAGGGAAACCTGCCACCAGAGCCCTGAGATGAAAAAGCCTGGGCTTTCCTCTCTAAAGTTCTGCTGTGAGCCTCTGCCCATTGCAGAGAAATGGAGGGGCAGAATGGCCACAGAAGGCAGCATCTTCTTTCCTTCCTTCCATCATCATCACTTTTGGGGCAGACAATGTGGGGTCTGGATTGCAATCTGGGGCCCATTCCAGAACTCCCCTGTAACACTGGAAGAGGCCTTCCCTGACTATTCTAGAGTCCACCCCCCTGCCCCCATCCAAACTTACTCTCTATCATATGAGCCTGTTCCTTTCTGTTTTCCTTCCTGTTTCCTGCTCCTATTATATGTGACAATCTGAGATTATTTGAGGTTGGTCAATATCCTCACTAGAAAGTAGCTCCATATGGGCAAAGACTCATCTTATTGTCTCCTCAGGGCCTAGCACAGTGCCTGGCTCCTACTCAGTGCTCAGCTGGAGTTTTTGAATGGTTTTTCTGGCCTCTTGGGGGAGGATTTTGCAGCAGAGGAGGAGAATGCAGAGGGGAAAGCTTCTACTAAAGAGCTGGCTGTTCTGCCTTGGGGTGGATGCTGTCTCATAGTGTAGGCCTTTCCCTTCTTCTGGGGATGGGCTTATGATCCCTGTTGGCAGCACGCCTGGCTACTTATGAGGTGCTGGTGAGGGATGCTTGGGCTGAGAGCCCAGGATGCAAGTGCCCTTCACGTGTTCCCTGCATGGAGCTTCCTTCCACTGTCCTTCTCTCCTTACCAGGCTCAGTTTGGTCCCAGGAGCAGCCCTAGTACCAGACAGAACTGTTAGGTGGATGAGGTTTGTCTGCAGTGGCCTCCTCATTGCCATCACCATACCCTGAAGGTACCAGGCCACCTCATGGCCCCACATTGTCCTGGAACTCTCTCTGGACCCCCACTCCTGCAGCCTGATCTGCATGATCTCCTCTACCAAAGTCTCCTATTGCGAGTCACAGCCACCTAGGGCCCTGATCTGAGGTGCTTCTTTAATAAATTCACTGGGCTAATAGCTTAAGAATGTTGCCCCTCCTAGAAGATGTCCCAGAGTCCTTTAATCCAAAGGAATTCAATTGGATTCAATATTCAGACTGATGTATGTTTATGAAATCGACAGTAGTGTTCCTAAATTGGACACGGACAAACCAGAGGAGAGGGGGACAAGGAAGGAGAGAATCCATTCAGTAGCACATCTGCAGCCTTCAACCTACAGAGATTAGCTGACTCGTAACCTTTGGGAAGAGCCACCCTGCCTTCCTCCATGCTCTCACTTGAGACTTCTGAGCAAGGGATGTGAGTCCTCTAGGGCAAGATAAGCAGGCCCCAGAGCCTTCCCCAGGGGCCTTGCCTGGCTCTTTTACCGAGGAGTCTCTCTGCCCTAAGAATGCTTTATGTTCTCTGCTTCCAGGGTTTTCCATTCTTTGGGAGCATGACTGGAAAAGGCCTGTGACCTCAGGGCGAGGTTATCAACTAGATCATCTTTAATAAAAATACACTCTCTGTCTTTATCCTGGGGTACAGAGAATCATGGAAATATACAAATCACTTGGTTAGAAATGGGATGAAATAAAAGGCTATAGCTGAGAAATCTTGCCCAGATTCATGGTGTAATATAGAAAGTCAAGTCCCATTTCCTGGACCCTGGCCCATATTGAACTTCCCAACATCCTTTGGGTTGAGAGGCAAACTGGAAAGAAGCAAAGTTCCTGGCTCTAGTCTTGGCTTGGCAGTGAGGTGCTGTGCTGCTCCAGACAAATGGCTACACTTCTCTGGGCTTCCGTCTTTCATTTTAATGAAAAGAGGAGATTGGACTTGATTAAGTTTCTCTGAAGTTTATTTCTCAGAATATTAGTCCTGGGAGATTCTCCATGAACAGCCAGGAATTGCTGCCCATTGTGGGCCCTTTTGGAGATTCATGATCCACATTACCTTATTAAAGGCACTGAGGACTATTAAAAACACCTGTTTAATGCTGTTTAACCCGGCATTTCCCAAACTTACTAGATTGTGAAAACCTATCTCCTGGTAACATCTATTAACACCCAGAACACACTTGGGAAATGTGCACTAGGCCATCTCTGAGGCTTTGTGATTCTCCATGAGCTGGAGCAGTATTTCAGGTTTCCAGCACCCCGCTGCCATCAGTCACAGTCTGCCTTCCTTGTGCTTTCACAGGCACATGGCTGGGTCTGTGTTTGCTGTCAGAACTCATTTCCATTTCATGTGTTTCAACCCAAGTGGGTCCAACAGACTGCCACATCCCAGGCCCCGGACTCTAAAGGCTCATAGAGACTTCTGGCTGAATAGAAGCTCCAAGGAACATCCATTCTCCAGCCCTCTGCTAATCATTGAAAAGGCCAACTCTGCACATCAGTTTCTGTTTATAAAATCTGCAGAAGAAGATTTTTCAATTGCCTCCTGCAGTTTATTTCAGGCTCAAACCTGCATTGAAGTTTAACTGGAATCACTCCTGCTGCAGTGACAGGCCAGATTTCATGAGTTTGCTTAAGGTTTATTGTATGCCTCTCATAGAGGAAATGAAGAGAATTCTCTAGGGCTTCATTTGGTGGTTGAGAGGTCAACCCATAGGGTGTGGTTTGGGACCAGCTGTGCTACTTATTCTAATGGGTGCTTAACCACAATGGGCCTCAGTTTCCTCATCTGCTGAATGGGAATAATGATCCCTGGTCTATTTCTCAACATTCTGTGCAGATCCAATACATCAGTGGGCATGAAAACATTTTGCAACCTGTAAAGTACTACGCAGTGGGCTTGCATGGTAGCACATGGACCAAACCCTATGCACTGGGGAAAGAGACAGAGAAAAAAGTAAATAAGGGTGAGCACGATTCAGCAGAGGGAATCTCCTGTTCCCTCAGCTGGTCTTGGCTCCCACGTGCCTCTCACAGTATGAGCATCTCATCTCACTGTGATTCTAGTGTTTAAAGATACATTATTTTTCATGCAATATGTCCCTGATATGCAAAGCCAACTACTTCATCTGGTACTCGACCAAGGAAACAGAGAGCTTTTGCAACACTGAAGGAGAAATCGACTGTGCTGGATTTCCCCATGGGCAATATGCTGGGCTCCTTTGGGGAACCTCCTTAAGGATTTTTCAAGGGTGATATTGACTGTGTCACATGCTGTCTTTAAGGCTAACTCCCAATGCAAACCATGCCTCCTTGGTACAGGTGTGGGGCTCATTATTTTTAAACAGTCCGGCCAGGTACTCAACTGTGGCTCCTGAAGGTGAGAGACTGGATGTTCACCTTGGGAGAAGGTGCAGAAGAAGAAAAGATTGAGCTCAGGAGACAGGAGGACAGTGACAAGATGCTCTGTATTACCAGTCTTCCCTCTGGGAACATGGGTTTGACAATCACTGACAGTCTGTGCAGCCCCCCAGTCCCCATGGGCTTGTTTAAATGCTGGCAGAGCTCTCAGCCCCAGCCCCCTAGCCATTGACAGTGGCTGCGAGCTTGCAGTTGTAGCACCAGGCATGCAGTCTGTTTGCAGACTCACCCCCTCCCCCTCTCATTCATGCTGCAGCTCATTCACTCTGCCTGGCTCTGGCAGGCGCAGCCGTCACTCGCGCTCCGTGTGGCAATTTATTTCTGGCTGTGTGTGCGTGTGTGTTTGGGGCAAAGGGAGCGAAGGAGGCTCTGTCCTCTTAGAGGGGCATTCTTTTCCGTTCCAGCTAGAATTGCTCCCTGACCTTATAGCATCCTTTCAGGTGGATGGAGCGCCTGGGCAGGCACAGAGCTAGGCACTTTGCATCCATCATCTTATTGAATGCCTCATTGACACCTTTCAAGGTAGGTATCATTCAACTCCATTTTATAGATGATGAACTGACGGGTAGAGATCTTAAGTAAAATGCCCCAAATCAAACAGATGGTAAACGATATAGTTGGGCTGGGAGCCCCGGTCCATCAGATTCCAACACCAGTCTCCTTATCACACTGTTCCATGTTATCTGTCTCCTCTTTTCTGGAGGTGGTTGCCAGGATTTCCCTTACATCCACTCTCATTTTTACTGTGCTTTCATGCAATCCCAACACTTGACTGATTCCTCCTGGAACACTGGGCTTGGCTGATCTGGGCAGGGCTGAATTTCTGGAGCACAGAGATTTCTCAGAATTGAGGCTGGGGGCACCATGTTCCTTGCCTGCATCTCTCTTGGCTCCAGCTCAAACCTTTTCTCACTCCAACCTCAGTCTTCTCTCCCAAAGTTTTGCCCCATCTTTCTGAAGAGTGCTCTTTACTCACTTACTCACACACACATACAAACACACACACACTCACACCATAGCTTTTTCTAGTGTCATGGAAAGGTCACTGAATTTGTATCAGTGTATTCAAATGCTGGCTCTACAGTATCTAGCTTTGCAACCCCAGGCAAGTCATTCACCCTCTTTGAGCCTCAGTTTTCTCATCTGTAATAAGGGGGAAATAATACTTGCCCCACAATTTTTTGAACTTTTCCTGGAGATGACTAATTAAAAGCACATCATAAACTGTAAAATGCAGTCCCCATATCAGGTATTACTAAGCACTTCGTGTTACAGTCTATTTCAGACCTCGAAACTGACTTCGGTCCTTGGGTCAGTAGGAATGACAGGGATCTGGCTCTATCTCTGGCCTTTGATCTGGGAAAGATCATCTCCTGACCCAAGTCAGCACCAGCTTGACTTTTCTAGACCCTTCCCAGAGGTTTTATTTGCCACCCATTAATCTGACTCCAGAGCAGGAGGCTGGCCAGCCATGTCCAGCAGCCAGACCACTGCTGGTCCTGGCCGCAGCCTCCGGGAGACTTAGGGTTAACGTTTGTGCGTCAAAGCAAAGTTGCGTGGAGAGAAGGGACCACAGTGCGAACGGGGGTGGTGGTGGTGTTGGTGGTGAATCCAGACCTTCTTTTAGCATCTTTGCTTGAGAGCTAAACTAGGGAAGTTTAAAGACAGAAAGGAGACAGGTGCGCCCCTGAAAGAGGCGAAGGAGTAGTCTTGTGACTGACAGCATCACCGCGGCTGAGTTGTGCATCTCAACGCAGGCGGGGACACAGAGCCCGGAGCCTGTCCATGGACCCTGCCAGGAGAGACTGAGGCTAATCATCCTTCCCTGGGTTTGCAAGAGCCACAGACAATTTACTAACCTCTTTTTCTCCTCACCGACTCTCCAAATCTGCCCAACAGCCTAGAGAGGCAGGCAGAGCGGTAGTTACTCCATTTGACAGATAGGGTCAGAGAGGTTAAGAGAGGAAGGCTGAGCAGGAGTCTTGGAGGTCCTGACATCCTATGGATGGATGGATGGATAGATGGGGCCCCTCCCAGGCACAGAGCCCCATAGAATTGTCCTTAGAATGCAGCCTGCAGGCAGGCATTGCTGGAGGGGCATATACAGATATTTTGCTCCCCTTTCCCTGCCCAGAAGTGCAAAAGGGTCCCTCTCAAGCTAGCCTTGGAGCGGTGGCCCACCTGGACCCCCCATTCAGACATCTCCCCATTCAGAAGCAGCTACAACTTACCCTTGATACTACGAGAGTCAGGAAAGACTGAATGGGGCTGAAATAAATGCCCAAGTCACTCAAGAAAGGGTCCCTTCAAACCCACTTTCTAGGCACCACATGCCCCCCACCAAGCAAGGAAACCCCCTAAAACCAAGAAAAGAAGCAGTTACATCTTACCCAGGGACTCAGGCAGAATCGTGCTCTTGGCGCTTCCACTCCAGCTCCTACAGGTCTGTGAGGATTAGCTGCTTCAGTGCTTTAACAATAAACTGAATTAAAGGGGAGGAATGCAGAGGTTTTCTCTCCTAGGACCGTAACCAGGCAGCCTTAAAGGGGAGTAAAAGTAGCTAAGGTGGCTTGCATCTCTCCTTCCTTTATTCTGTGCTGCATTCCCTCCCTCCGACTGCATCGAGCCTGATCTACAAAACAGCTTTTGTGAAGAGACCCTCTATGGTGTGTGTGTGTGTGTGTGTGTGTGTGTGTGTAATTGTGTTTGCACTTACCTGTGTAATGGAAAGAGAGAGAAGGAGAATAAAAATAAGAATGGGTTTCCATTGGCCTGAATGGGGCAGTAACAGAAAATCAGAGAAGCTTCCCATAACTGCCTGCTTTAGCTCCCCTTTTAACTGCTTGGTGACTAGAATATGTTGTATAAAAGAAGACGCTTGAGCAACAGTTCATCTACACTGAATGAAAAGTAGAGACTGAAGACCCGAGTGACCACTCAGCTGGATGGGGAGATAAGCCCTTGGATGTCCCACAGGGGACCATCCTATGTTGGAAGTTTCCATCCAACATCTCTAATATGTCTCCCCTGTTCCTAGAAGTGTGGTTGTCTGGTTCCCAAACCTACTGTTCTAGTTTGCTAATGCTGCAGAATGCAAAACACCAGAGATGGATTGGCTTTTATAAAAAGGGGGTTTATTTGGCTACACAGTTACAGTCTTAAGGCCATAAAGTGTCCAAGGTAACACATCAGTAATCGGGTACCTTCACTGCAGGATGGCCAATGGTGTCCGGAAACCCTCTGATAGCTGGGAAGGCACGTGGCTGGCGTCTGCTCCAAAGTTCTGGTTTCAAAATGGCTTTCTCCCAGGACGTTCCTCTCTAGCAAGCTTGCTCCTCTTCAAAACGTCACTCACAGCTGCACTGAGTTCCTTCTCTTTGAGTCAGCTCATGTATATGGCTCCACTGATCAAGGCCCACCCTCAATGGGTGGGGCCATGCCTCCATGGGAGTATCTCATCAGAGTCATCACCCACAGCTGGGTGGGGCACATTCCAAGCAAATCTAATCAGCACCAAAATGTCTGCCCCACAAGACTACATCAAAGAATATGGCTTTTTCTGGGGGACATAATACATTCAAACCAGCACACCCACCATCTTCTTCTCAGTTCTAATCCATTAGACACTAAGAGACCATTCCCCTCCTTCTGGAAACTCTCTGCTTCCAAGAGACCTGATACCCATCTCTCCATCCTGACTTTTGACTGAGTCTTCACAGTCTCCATCTTAGCTTCTCTTTGGCTGCCCGTTTAGTGTAGGTCCCTTAAACCTGTCTTCTACTCTCTTGCTTTCTCCTTCTCTAGTCTCCCTTTAATGTTAACAACTACTTGCAGGGTCTATTACCATCTTCATGTTAATTTCCAAAATCAGCATCCCCAGCTGGGTTGTCTTCCTTAACCTCAACATCCAAATGTTCACTTCCATCCATGTTATTGTCACCTTCAGACCTGTGCTTCTCCTACTTTTCTCATCTAGAGTGGGCCACCATCTTCCCAACACTCAAGGCAGTAGAAACCCAGGCGTTTTCTCTGGCTACTTTGTCTCCTTCATTATCTTCCAAATCCAGCCAGCCATTATAAATTTTCAGGTTTTTTTTTTAATTTGCTTTAAAATTGTGCCTCTTTATTTTCTATTATTTTATTTACTTTTTGAATAAATAATACATTAATATGGGTCAAAACTCAGTACTATATTAAAAGGCATACGCTGAGAGGTCTCACCCTGCTGCACTCCCCATCTGCTCCTTTCTCACTCCCTCATACCCTCCTGCTCCCTGCCCTCAATAGGTGGTCACTCTTATTATAATGTTTCTCATCCTTCCAGTGTTTCTTTACGTGGAAGCAAGCAAATAAGAACGCATATAAAAACACAGTAAATACTGCCTCTTTTATATTTACATTTCTGCAATCTTAATATATGCTCTCGTTCTCTCTCCCAGGTACCATTGTGATAGGCTCCTAATTGGTCTCTGGATGAGGTGGTGCAGTGGGACACTTAGAAGTCGATCTAGGTTGAAATCTTGGCTCTGCCATTGACTGGATGTTAGATTTCAGGCAAGTTGCCTAACCAGTCTGTGCTTTAGTTTTCTCATCTTTAAAATGGGATAATTACTGGATTTGCTTCATGCACTAATAGGGTGGAATGAGATGGAAAGCAAGTTGCTTAGAACAGAGACTGCTACGTGGTAAGCACTCAATAAGTGTCAGCGCTTATTATCATCTCTCCAATTCAACTTCCATTATTTTTAGAATTATTTCAATGAAACATTTGCTTCCAGCTCAGAAACATTCAGTTGTGCCTCATTGTGCACAAAATAAAATCCAAACATCTTAGCCCATCACTGAAGGCATTCTAGGAAATGGCACAAAGCTCAGCAATCCTTTGGTCCTTGGCTTTTGTGTCACCTGGCAGTGCACATGGCAGCCTCTTCTCCATTCTCTTCCAGGTTCTGTTGACTCCTAGCTTCCAGTTGCTTCCTCTGGCTTCTCTTTCTCACTCCAATTTCCTTTGCTTATACGGACTTCAGCCATATTGATTAAGGCCCACCCTCACTCAGTTTGAGCACACTTCGACTAATAACATCTTCAAAGGTCCTATTTACAAATGGTTTCACAGTCATAGGACCAGGGATTGGGACCCAATCATACCTTTTGTGGTAGTCATGATTCAGTCCTCAACAGTATAGAATACCCTTTCCTCATTCTCTGCCTGTTGAAATGGAACAGATTTTTTAAAAAATCCACATCAAATGTCACCTTGTCCATGAACTTTTTATAATTTCCCCACCCTCTCAGAACTAATCATTCCTTCCTCTGTGCAGTGCCCAAAGCTCTTCGTCTACAAATCTCCTTACTTTTTAATCTTTTTCTGCCCTGAATTATAGTTTTTCTTTCCACTTCTGTCTCCTTTCTTGAGTTGGGAGTTATATAAGGGCAGGAATTTTTGCCTGTATTTTCTACCCCTTCTCCTCCTTTCTCCAATCCTCCTCCAGTGCCTGCCACAGAGTGGGCGCTCTGCAAATGTTTATTGGACCTGATAGTTTTGTAAGCCCTCAGAGGTGGAAAGGCTTTCGAGAGTCATTATAATTAAATATGATCTGCTAATGATTGGTACACATAGTAAGTGCTCAATAAATGCTCACTGTTATTAATATTGATAACTAGAATAACATATTACTGTTACTGGTCCAACATCTTGATTATTGCTGAGATTCCCTGGTTGTAGGATCCCTGACCAGCAGTTGTCCTCCTTCTGTTTGGACACTCTGAAACTGAGGAGTTTATCGCAGCCTGAGAGAGCCAAGTAATGCCCATGATCAACAATATTAGAGAGCTTTTCCTTAGAGGGAGCTGATCTCCCCAAAGTCCTCCCCAGCACACACATCCCTAGGCATTTATCAAGAGCCGACTGTGCTAGGTATTGGGATGCAAAACTAGACCCAGTCCCAATGCTCATAGAACTTCTGTCCTTGCACATGTAACAGTCAATTGGGCACTTTGTAAGAAGTCCTGATACAAGTTTGAATTGGGCAAGGAACTGCTTGTCATTACCAGCCCACCACAATCTTCTTTTCTCCCTTCCCTTCTCTCCATTCCACCTGCATACTGGTGGCCTTGGAAATACCCACATCACGAGTGAATTCTCAGCTGTGGAAACAGATGTATGTTCAGTAGATGTTGGGTGCCAGAGTTTGAGAAAGGTTTCCTCTTTATATGAAATCAGAAGTCAGTTCTCCTCCCAGGTACTACCAGGTCATATGACAAGCGTCAGAGGCCCAAAGTGGGGAACACGACATCCGCTGCTTGAGTATTGGCACAGGAGACTAGGGAACTGAAGGTGCATTTGGTGATATTCCACAAAGAGGCAGAAGAGAGCATTTGACATTATATGCACACAACAATCACACACATAATCGTACACACACACAGAGGCACGCGAATGGAGTTGCAGTTCTGCCCAGTTCAGATTCTTTTAATGGCCTCATCTCTACATTCCCCCCAATCAACAATTCAAGTTAATGTTTATTAAACCTCAACGATGTGCCTGGTAGAGGAGACAAGACTAAAACTCAGAGAATTGGTGATCAATCACTAGCTAAATTGGGTATTGTTGACTCATATTGTCAACAGAGAGAGGGTCACAGGGAGCTTGCTGTAAGCTGGAGACTTCAAGGAAGATTTCATGGAAAGGATGGAAGTCAACCTGGGCCTTAAGGGTGAGTAGGACCAGATTGATGAGTGGTGGGCTGATGGGATTAGGAAAAACACAGAAGTTGGAACACACAAGACATATGCTGGAAATGACAAGCCAGGCCTGCAGTGCAGTGGGAGACGAGGCTGAACGGGTAGGGCTTTTGAGCAGCCTGGCTGAGGGCTTTGCACTTGGCTTCAAAGGCAGTAGAAGGTCACTGTAGGTTCTCAAGCAAGGGCATTTGTGGGAAATCAATGGCAGTGTGTCTGAAATCAGAGAAATTGGAGCCTGGGAAGTTGGTTGGGAGGCTTTTTGTAGTCACTGAGACTTGAGGGGATGAGGACTTGAACTAAGGTGGCAGCAGGAGTGAAGAGAAAGATCTGAGCTGGAAGTCATTCTGAAGGAGAAGTCAATGCCTGTCAGAAGACTCCTGCCTTGGTTTACCCTTCCTGTCACCCAAAACAATCAGTGGGTTTGAGCTTATCAAGTTGTTTGACACACAAGTAAGGGAGGCAAAGGGAGGAGTGGTCAGGAAGACTAGGTAGTCACCTCCGCTGTTCCCCCTGATCATGCTCACCGCTCCCAATAAACCAAAATACCCTTATGGCTTGCTATAAGGAGGAGAAAAAAGGAGGTGTGCTCAGGAGGACAGAGCAAACCTTTCTCTGTTAAAGAGCAGATTCTTGCTTCACCTTCATCTGCAGTGTCTTTTATGCTTAATTAGGTCTCCAGATTGGGCTGTCTGGACAGAAAAATGAAAACAAGAGGTAATGAGATGCCAGGGTGGAAAAGGGAGGGGAAAACAACGTCCATTCATTCAACAAATATTTATCGGGAACCTGCTATGTCCTAGGCAATATCCTAGGTTCTGAGCGTACAATGGTAAACAATATAGACACAGTCTCTGCCTTCATGAATCTTATGTTCTAGCAGAAAATCTCAGATTTTAAACAAATACAGAGTTGATTATTTAATTACAATTGTGATAAGTGCTGTGAACCTAAAGTTCCAAGTACTCTGAAAGTAAAGGATAGGGAGACCTCATCTAGCCCTGAGGAAGAAACTTTCAAGCTGAAATAATAAGAAGGAAGAGTTAGCTAAATGAAAAGTAAGTGGAGCCAAAGAACAACATGTACAAATGCCCTGGGGTGGAAAGGAGGAGCCAGGCCTATTGGAGAGACAGAGAGAAGTGAATTGTGGATGGGTACTGAGAGCAAAAGGATTGTGGCCCTCGGTGCAGCTGGCAAGGCAGCTGGCAAGGCAGGAATCTTTTGTGCAAGGCCTTAAGATATGAGAGAAAAAATAATGAGAGGGAAGGAGGGGCCACCAAGGAACAAATACCAATTATTTCGTAATATGTTTCTGTTTTAAGGTTGGTTAACAGAGAATGGAGCTGTGCTCCTGATCAGGGAGAGGGGGTGGGTGGGAGGGAAAGGAAATTACAGGACAGTAAAGACAGGCTGGCACACAGGCGTGAATCTATCTGTGTAATACTTGCTACTTTAGTATTTATTTACTTTAAAAATAAAACACCAGATTTCTAGTACTTCCAGGAATAGACAGCTTACGCTGCTGAATCTTTTTTTCACATTGTTCCTGCAACTTGTGAAGCCTTCTCTGCTCAGCTTTTAATTTGAGCTGGACCTTTCAAAAGTCTACTCCTCTCCAGACCCTCAGGCAGAATGGACGAAGCCTCTGTGCGCCCAAAGCTTCCCCTTCTCAGTGATGGCACTTGCCCTGCTCCAGTGGTGTTGAAATTGGTCTGATACATGTCAGGGTTGCCCTTTGGATGACAAACTCTTTGAGGGTGGAAACCAGGCTTTGATTAGCTCAATTCTACCACATGACCTGGCAGAGAGCAGGTTCTATAAAGATCTGTGGAATCGAAGGGCAGAATAAAACCTAAAAATGAGTTTTCTGTATTGCATCTTCCAATGTCTAGAGTCTGCAGGGGGTTGGGCCATTCAGTCAGGATCTCGGTGCTGTCCCTTCATGGCCACTGCTCCTACAGAGGAAGGTATCAGCCCATTCCACCTGGATTTTCTCCCTTTTCTCCCACTTTCTCATGGCCCTTTCATCCTATGTAACCCTCTCTCGGATTTTTCTGTTCTCTACCTCAGCCCCTGACAAGGTTTGTCAAACATTCCTTTATATCTAGCTTTATGCTGGGTGGGGTGGGGGGGTGGCATTAGATCTTGCAGGTGGAATGTCTACAAGGTAAGTAGATTTGTCACCTGATCCTCTCTTCATGTGTTTGCTGTGTATGGATGTATAAAAAGAATCTGTCATCTCCATTTCTTTGGGTCGCATTCTCAAAGATCCCCAGCCTTGGTATATGCTGTGTTCCAGGAGGATGTGAGGGGCAGGATAAAGCCCATCACTCTAGGCTTCTGATTTTTGGCTTAGAACCTAGTCAGTTCCTATTACAGAGAACTGCTTCACGTCCTCAGCACAGATTTGCAGGACCTTTCTCCTCTCTGTCCAACACGATCTGCATGTATTTCTGCAGCCACAGCTGGAGGAATCAGTAAGATAGGTGGGGACTGGGGGACAAAGCTAGTGGGTGGTCATCAACCTCCCTTGCCTCATGCAAACTTTCATCAAAGCTGTTTGCAAAGTACCTGATCGTCCAATTTGATTTTAATCTCCTTTTTCTTCCTAATCCTCCAGGAGATGAACAAATAGCAATGGAAATAGCATTTGAGGGAAAAATTGCAAAGGTAAAAATTTCATTAAAGAATTTAGCCCAAGTCATCATGTTTACAAACAGGCACTGGATTCAGCCTTGGGCTTCCCGACCTCTTATGGCTGGTTCCATTGGCCTGGGGTTTAGGACATCCAGCATCTGAACCCATAGCACCTTTATTAGCCAGGGATGTCTAGGCTTCAAATATCTTCCTTTTCTTTTCTGTCAGTGGGGATAATAATGTCAGCCCAGTACGTGAGTCTACTGACAGGGTAAAATAAAATGAAATGATGTGCATGGAAACATGAAAGTAACATTACATTTATTTCCAATTGAAAATGCATGTTCACCTCCATATCCTGCAGGCCCCCTTACCTCCTCCAAATAGGGCAGAGCTATAATGCAGCAGAAATTACTGTTGGCTCTCTGGAAAGAAGATGGAGTGTTCGGGGGGGCTCCCTCACTCCCAAGAGCAAGCTGCACTGCCCTCTAGTGACAAAATCCTATCAGATGTGTTCCTTGTGTCTTTCCCCCCCTGACCGGTGGGAGGGAACAGATCTTTTTCTTGGCAGAGCTGCTTCTGACTAATTTTCCTTCTGCCTTTCCTCAAAATTCTCCATATTCCTGATATGAGTGGTGTGGTAGAATAAATTATATACCCCAACATGGATGTTTTTAGTTTTAATCCCCTTTCCTGTGGGTGCAAACCCATTGTAAATAGGATCTCTTGAAGATGTTATTTTTAGTTCAGGTGTGGTCCAGTTACATGAGGATGGGTCTTAACCCATATTACTAGAGGCCTTATAAAGAGAAGAAGTGGGAAGACGGAAGAAGTCCACACAGGAGGAAGGCAGAAGTCAGCGGAAACTGGAGGAGGTCACAAAAAGAAAGGACATTGCAAGGTGATAGGAGGCAGAAATATAAGCCGAGGGACCCCAAAGATTGCTGGCAGCCAGCACCAGAATGCTTCAGACTTCAGGAGAAAGCAAGCCTTGCTTAAATCTTCATTTTGGACTTTGTTTAGCCTCAAAACCATGAGCCAATAAGTTCCCGTTGTTTAAGCCCACCCACTGTGTGATAGTTATCATAGCAGCTGGCAAAAAAAGACAAATAGTCACTGCTACTCCTTTTCTATAATATTATAAGAATAAAGAGGTCAAATGGACAAATATTTGTCAGGTGTCTATATTGGGTAAGGCAGTGTCCGGGTGTTGAGAAGACGCTCATCCCCCCTCTTCTGCCTTCCTCTCCTTCCCCTCTCTCCCTTATGGGGGGAATCTCAGCCCGGTTACTTCCTGGACACCAGCCCCCTGGGAACTTTCCACGGATGATTATTGATCTTCCTCTGCCTCCTGTGAAAAACACTCAACAGGACCTCAGAGACTTCCAGATGGGCTTCTGTGTGCCCTGTGGGGCCCGGCTCGTGGCCAGGCACAGAGCAGGCATTCTGGAAGGCTCTACTGAGCAACCAGTTGACCTTTTGGGGGCACCCTCCCCTGAGAGACCAGGAAATTCTGTAGTCAGTATGAGTGTGCCTCTTTGAGAGTCAATGTAGTGAAGACGTTAAGAGTCAGACACCAGAGGCAGAGTTGGGATTGAACTCTGCGTGCTCTGTTACTAGAGGTGTGATCCTAGGCAAGTTCCTTAACATTTCTCAGTCTCAGTTTCTCAGGAGTGAAATGGGTATAAGAGAATATTTTCCTCAACAAGAGCATCATAAGCATTAAATAATGCATGTGAAGTGGTTGGTAAATGATCAGCACTGGGGAAAGGACCTTTGGTAGCATGAATTAGTTTGAGATACTACAGGAATCCATATGGATAGTAAGGCAGCTCGGAGAGCTAGGTGAAGGCAGAAAACAGGGTCAGGGAACGGGCTGTGTCTGTGTACACAGGTAAGTGTGGTTGTGTAGACATGCGTGTCTGAAAGCCAGATGTCTGGGATAGAGGATTTCCATGTGTAAAGAGGGCTTAGCTTAAGATCCTGGGATGTAGAGGTGACAGGTACTCTCCTCTCTTGGCATACGTGTCCCTTCCAGGTAGAAGAGGGGGCCTGAGCTCCCAAGCACCCCACCTGGTGACTTAGTGTCTAAGCAAGACCAAAAAAATGAATGCCCTACATAGGGGACTCATTCAGAACTGAGGAACCAGGGAAAGACAAAACCTTTTCTGAATAATGGACTTGGGAGAGTGACCAGGAATCTTGAATGACTGGGATGTTTAGGACCTGGAGCCAGTCAGTGTTGTAGAGACACGTCCACCTCTAGGAGGCCCTGGGGGAGGGTAGCAACAAGAAAATCCTTTTTCCAATTGTCCTCTCCCTTGACAACTACTGTGGGGAGAAAACCCCCTTTCCCTCCCCCTCTTTCCTCAGCCTTTTCCCTCTCCCAGCTTTTCCAGAGAAGTTTGGTTCCTAAGACAGCAGCAGCATCAAGTAAATGTTCTCATCTGCTATTGTTCCTGAGATGGGCTGTGTAAATAATAAAACTGACAATAAGTAGAAATCAGCAGAAATAATTTACTCCTGAGGAAGGAAACAATTGCTTGATTTAGATACTAGATCTCTTGTCTGAGTGTTCCCAGTTCCATGGTCCAAAGTTGACCTTCAGAGATGGATTGAAAGAACTCTCTTGAATACATTGAGGGAAGGAATGTGGTCATGATGCCTCCAGGGCAAGGTCTGTGGGCTGAGAACAATAGCCTGGCTCCATCTCTGTGCTCTGCATTGGAAACCAGGCAAAACAGGCACTCCAATCCAAGGCTGGTTCCTGCAGTTCTTGATATTGGAGGCAGCATGGGGACAGGAAGCAGACTGGCATTGTCACTCCAAGTTATGGATTGTTTTGATCCCAGCTTTTAGCATTTCCACCTCCCCCCAACAAGTGGAAAGAAGTCAAAACCATAGGAAAAGCATCCAGACGAAAGGGCTGCAAAAAAGACAAGGTATTAAATTTTCATGGTGTTGGTAAGGCCAGTGTACCGAGTAGTACCAGAAAAACACTGATTGATCCTGGGGTCTAGAGGACCCTAAATCAGTGGACTGAAAGGGTCAGTTTGGGGGCCGTGCCTGCAAGTTGGTGTGTGAGAGAGTCAGGGAAGGAAGAATTTCTATTCTCTGGTTAGGGCATAGCCACTGAGAAAGAGATTCCAGGGACAGAAAGAAATAGTGGCACTGAAGGCAGAGTTTTCCTTCACAACCCTAGAAAGCTCTGGAAGTATCAGCCTTTGAAAAAGTCCAGGCCAGTCATTTTGGACATTTCTCTACAAGTTAAGGGTGACTTCATCATAACGTGTAAACCAAATGAGGAGGAAAGTGTTTAGCGAGCAGATGGAGCTGAGTATCTGGAGGCAGTGGGGATAGGCAATGCTGGTATGTACAGAAAATCATCACGTCCTGAAGTTCCAGCAAGAGGTAATGGGGGCATCACAGTAAGTGTGCGGTGAATAGCAGTAGGGGGTCTGACATTTTCATGTCACATGTCTTTGCTGCCTCATTTCCTCTGCCTGGAGTGTCCTGCCTTTTCTGCTTGGAGAATTATTGCCTAAGCTTCAAGAACCAGCTCACATCTCACCTCCTCCTTAAGAAAATAATTCAGTCTATCCAAAGTGTTTGGGAACACCTTATTCATAGATCAATTATATTCAAAATTTTCAGTTATGAAAGTAATTTACTCCACTAAATTTTGAGCCTTTAGAGTAGAAACTATTTTCTTTATTGTATCTGAAGTGCCTAGCATATAGCAGATAGTAATTTACTAATTCTATTAACAAATATAAATTAAGGTTCAGACAGGATGGCAGGTAGCATATGGGTGAGGTTTGGTGGGAGATATCAGGAAAACAGCTATCAAAGTGGGACAGAAACTAAAGTAAGGAAGTGTGTGGGTCCTGGAGGAACTGGGCGCTGGGCATATTTTTAATACAGAGGCTCCAGCACAGGGTTGCAGGTTGGAAATGGGGGTCCCTCCTCCGGCACAGTTGATTGGTAAAGAGAGAAAGGCTTAACTCAACCAGCCCCATAAGAATCCTTCCCTGGGTTTTTGGAACTTGGGGCTAAGAACTTAGCCCAGCCCCTTTCTAGTGCAAAGCAGAAAAATGCCATTTTTTTTTTCCTGTTATCTAGGCAAAGCTCTTTTGAGAAAATGAAGTTCCCATGCAAAAAGAAGCAGAGATGAGATATGGAGAGGGTCTCAGTGGCACTGCTTTTCCTTTTATTGCTGAGCCTTTAAATCCCTCTTTTTGCCTAAGCTAATTCAAGCTGGGTTTCTGTCACTTAAAAACAGGTTCAGTTTAAGGTCATATAATTCAATGACAATGAAAATGAGATTTTACCCATGAGAATGGTCTGTTAAGGCATCCAGGACTAGGTATATGTGCCATGTACGGGATTGTTAATATTAACAACAATAAACTTCAAAATCCTGTTATGTGGAGGATCAGATATGTTTAGAGACTCTAAAATGAAAAACTGATCTTATCCTTCAGTTTACCATCTTCTAATGGCTCTTAAGCTCCTACAGGATAAAGTCCAATTACTTTGTTATGGCAAACAAGGCCTCCATGATCTATTCTCCAACTACTTCACTAGACTCCTGACTTGATCTATCTCATCACTAACTTAATGCCTTAATGATAGTGGTGGATCTCCAAACATACCATGCTGATTTATGACTTTTTGCATATGTTTTCCCATCTGGCTAGAAGGCTCTTCTGTACTCTGCTTCATCAATATAGAGAACTCTTATTCATCCTCCAGAATCCCATTCAATCACTCATCTTTTGTGAAAATGTTCCTGAATCTCTGTTCCCCATGGCATAGATAATAATGCCTTCCTTTACAGTAAGAATAATAAAAATAAAAGCACAGCTAGTATGTGTCATGCCCTGTGCTAAGTGCTATTCCTGCATTGTTTCATCTAATCCTTACAATACCTGTGAGGTAGTTACCATTGTCATCCCTAGTTTACAGATGAAAAAAATTGAGATTCAGAGAAGTGAATTAACCAGGGTCACCCAGATATTGAATGGAAGAACAGGGATTTCGTAATCTTAATCACCCTTCCCTGTATATTGCTTCCTCTATTCTTTCTATACCTTGCCTAAGTGTAATATTACATTTTGAATATTTTCTTAATGAATTAAAAGTTTTAAACAAGTAACTGATTTAATGGTTTTAAATGACTCTTTGGCTGCTGTGTGGAGAATGGATTATAGGGGTAAGGGTAGAAATGGAGAGATCTGGTTAGAACTGATATTGGGGTAAAGATGGAGCAAAATTGATGGAGTTAAATTATACTTTGGAGGCAGTGCAGACAGAACTTGCTGATGAATTGGATATGGGAGAGAGTGAGCGAAGGAGGAATCAAAGATGAACCCCACTCCTTGAGCAATAGATGGATAGTGGCACCATTTATTGCTACAAGTAAACCTGACTGGGGAACAGGTTTTGGGTATGTTAAGTTGGAGATCCCTATGAGACATCTGAGAGTATATGGGCAAGTCTGGAGCTCAAGTGGTGAGCTGAGCTTAAAGTACAAATGTGATATTGGTTAGCATATAGGTAGTTAAAGCCAAGAGTTTGGATAAGATCACTTAAGGAGAAAGAAGAATAAAAGACCTGGGTGTGTCAGGGGAATTTGGTTGTAAGGGGAGAATAGAAACCAAATTATAGAATGGAGACTGTGGGGCCTTTGAGGGGGAATTTATCCTTAAAAAGAAGTCAGAAATACCAAGTGCCAGGCTCAGAAATGGGGCTCAAGGATCAGAGATAACCTGTGATTCTGGGTACAGTGAAGAGACTATAATTGAGAAGGGTGTAAGTAAAAGTCTGCAATATCTTAAGAGCCAGCAACCCTACTGTGTGAGCCCTTCAATGGAGCCAAACACACAGAGCAGGCTCTCTTTTTCTTTCTTAAATTTTGAGCTGCTGGTGATACAGTGACGCTTAAGAAAATCTTTGGTTAAGACCCTGCCCCATAGAATGGGGCCATGGACAGCAGTGGCATCAGTGGCCAAGTAGTGCTCCAGCTCATATGACAGGTTTCAGTGGCTCCTGTGTTTGCAGCAGCAGAGGGGAAGGGAGGCACAGGACAGGGCATCAACTGCTGTGGCAGCAGCTATGTGGCATGAGATCAGAGAGGTGAGGACGGTGGTGGCTTGATCTGTTGCTTTTCCTGGTGTTTCCAGGGGAAATACTGAAGAGGAGCAAGAAACTTAACAGGGAGGTTGAGGTCCAGCAGTAATGCAGTTGGAGGCTAAAAAGCTTGTGAAATTCAGGTGCAAGTCCATAGTCCCTTTCTGAAAACCCTTACGACTCCCCATATGTTATTTGGAACTCAAAACTTATGAGATTTAAGAAAGGTAGTGTGGTGTTTGTACTGCATATTACCTAACACTCACAGCAGACTCTAAGGCAGCACCTCATAATCAAGCACATAATAATCTGCAGCAAAATGTATGATTGTTCACACTAACTGGAATAAATAAACAGTATATGTGACCTCAAGTCAATTCAGTTCAGTTTTGCTGCCAACTGAACTTACTTCAAATTTATATATTTAAAAAATCCTTTCAGATTTTAAGGCCTTTTGGATTTTGAAATTGTAGACAGTGGATTGTGGAATTATAGGTATAGGCATATTTGGATCATACATGTCCATCTTTATTCAAATGCAGATTCTGTGCCTTGGCCATTTTTGTATTCTCAGTCTTACGCCTGGTGACTTAGCTGGGGCTCAGTAATGGTTGGTTGGTTGAATGAGGCTGTTTGTAGATGAACACCTCCCCCAGATGGCCCACAGTCACCTCAAGTTCAACACATGTACAGCTGCATCTAAGTGGAATGTGGGAGATGAGAACTGTGATGTCGGGAGTGCACAGGGTCGGGGTGAAGTGGAGCAACGAGACCGTACCCCACACCTCCCCACACCTCTTCCTCTGCCTGTATCTGGTGCTGCTATCTTCTAAGTCCTGCAAGTTAGAGGCCTGCTCGTGACTCCTCCCTCTCCCTCACCCATCCACATCCAATAAACCTCCAAGTCTTGCTGATTTTATTTCCTGCAATGCTTTTTGTACTTGTCCCTACTTCTGCATTCCTTCATGGTTTGCTTTCATCATCTCTTGCCTGGGTCACCATAAGAGATTCTGAACTGGTCTCATTTCCTCCAGTTTTATTCCTTTCTCATCCCCATTCTCAACTAGCCCTGCCAGAGAGATTGATCTGAAATACAAATCTGAACATGTAACTCTTATTTAAAAATCTGTCCATGGTCCCCATTGTTTGCAGGATCAAGTCCAAGCACTATGGAATAGCATATAAGGCTGTCTGTGATCTGTCTTTTATGTCACCATCATGTAATATAGAGCTGTGTTGAGTTCTCTGCACACACCTTGCTGTTTCATGCTTCATGCACTTTTATCATATTGTTGCTCTCACTCAGCTTAGGACACCCATCCTGTATTTCTTCACCCTTAAAACTCACCTCAGACTTCCCCCTTTGATAAGCCTTCTCTGGGCTGGGTTAGGAGGTTCCATGGAATCCTATTACTCTATTTATGTTCCTTATGTTCTAAGATGTGTCCCTTATAACAGTGTCTCCAGCTAGGCTGCCATTTGTGTGGAAGCAGGGACCTCGTCATATTCATCTTGGTAGCCTTAGTTCTTAATATATGATTGGAACTTTGTAGATGCTTGAATGTAAGATAGATTCAAACACATGTAAGCACATCTGGAAAACTGGGGGTGGACCTGCCAGAAGTCTATTTGTATGGAGGGTGAGCAGAGCCTGGGAAAGAACTTCAATGCCTAGCCACTGATGGGGTTCGGACATAATTGGCCAAAACTTCATAAACTAGAAGGATTGTTCTACAGAAGCCATTGTGCAGGGGGGAGCTGAGGAGTCTTCTGGAAGAAGTCATTCTGAGGCATGATGAGTTTGATCCTGAGTAAGACATTAATTGTTAGAGGGGAGGAGGGACTCTGAATATAGCATGGTGGCTGTTATTTGAAACACATTTGGCTCTGTGCTTATTTGTACCCTAAGAAGAAAAAGCAATTCTAATTAAAAACAGAATGGTTTTGCTTCACCAAGTGCTGTAAAGCATTAAGACACAGATACCACTGCTGTGGGACTCCTCCTAACTGTGTCCTATGAGGGAGAAGGAGCCGTTTCCAACCTATTCCACCTCATTCCCAAATTTGCCACGTGTAGCAGCATCAGCACTGTGCAGGTTCAGGATATTGGTGGTGGTGTATGATAGGTCAGTGGTGGTGATAAGGTGAGAACTGCACAGCTCAGGAGAAAAGCAGGTGAGGTCAGAGTGGTTGGCAGAGGAGCTATGAGCATCACAGAGCAGCAGCCCCAGTGAGGACTGCCAGCCCAGGAGAGCCGCGAGGGGGCCAGCAGAGTGGAGTGGCTCAAGGGCAGACATGAGACGACACCTGGGGATTTACAGAAATACTCAGGGCAACCTTGGAGGTTTTAGGATTGGCAGGAATTTATGGGGTGGGGTGGAAAGCCAGGGAAATTTGGGTTATTGCTTGTTCCCCATTGTCCTGAAGCACTTGGATTGACCTAATCCCATTTAAAAAATACCTTCACAGTAACAACTAGGCCAGTGTTTGACCAAACAACTGGACACCATAATCTAGCCAAGATGAAATATGAAATTAACCATTACAATCCTCTTAGTGAGCTTGCCAATCTATATTGGCAATATACTGGTAGGCTGGAAAGCTGAGGAAATTAGATCTAAGATTTAATTAATGAGTGATTTATTTTCTCTTTTATCACCCAGACACTGTTCTGTCTGGCCTGGCAGATGGGTTTGTGACTGAGGGAGAGGCACCCTCCACAGGGATGGCTGGGGTTGACCTCTCAGGGTAGGAATCTTGCAAAGTGGGGCAGGGGTCTGGTATAGATGTGTAAGGGTCAGTCTGTCTCCTTGGCACACAAGCTGGAATGCGAGCTATGGAAGATCCCAAATTTGCCTTTGCTGCCTTCTCAAGACATGGAATTGCTGACAGTGTGAAATCCCCAATCCCCATTCTTCATTCACAATCTGGAGCCAGAGCCTAGGACGTGCCCTTCAGAGGCTGTTTTTTTTTTACATTGTCAGAGTTAGTCGAGAAACGAGCTGCATTGCCTATTCTCCAAAGCACAATTCCTGCTGTTGGCCCCCTAACAGATACTCCTGCAAGAAAGGAAAGATATCTTTCCATGCCTTGAACCACCTGGAGACTAGGCCGGAAAGAACTGTTTAGTCGCTACTTAAAGGAACTGTGCCTTAGCAATGCTAAGCACACCTCTGAGCAGACTGGAGATTCTTCATGTGCAGATCTGCAGTGCAGAATAACTCATCTGAGCATGCAGTTAATTCCCAGTCTTCCTCCTCCTCAGTCGGATCCCAGGCTGCAGATGTGGGTTTAAGCTGTTGGCGGAAATTGTAAATGTGGTATGAATAAATCTCTCTCTCTCTTCCTTTCTGCCCACCCCCTGCCACCGTGTGTGTGTGTGTGTGTGTGTGTGTGTGTGTGTGTATTTGTGTTTGAGTGTGTGTAAGAGAGAGGATGGGGGGAGGGAGCTGTGGGTGGGATGTCTGGTCATGAGTCCTTATAGCTGTCCAAACGAAATAGTTGGTATTTTCAGATTGCTCTGAAAACTGTAGTGATTCAAAATCATTGCCAAGGAGATTTTGAATTTTTATTAAGAAAAACAGGAAATGAGAGGATTGTGAATCCTAGAGAAGAAATATGACATTTCGAGACCAAGGACTGACTCCCTTAGATGCAATAACAGGGATGTTTGGGGCGGCCAGGGAGGGCCAAGCTGGAGCTCTCCTTTGAAGCTCTTTAAGGCGCTAGACCAGCGCCCTCTGCTGGCTGTTCTTGGGTCACCCGGAGCCTCTCTCTGCTCCTAAATCCTACCCATTTCACTGACAAACCAGTTATGTCCAGGTGGGATTTTCTCCTCATTCCCTTAAATATATTTTTTTCCGGCTCCTCTTTGCCCAAGTTCTGTAGGTAAGGGGTTTTTGGTAAAACAGAATGAAGGAAAAGAATTTTTATTAGCATAACTCATTGAAGGTAATAAGAGGCTATCACGATCAGTGGGAGAAAGGTTTATTTTTCGCTTTTTGTTTGTGTAGATGCTACAACCTGAGGAATTGTTTCCCCTCAGCAATGCTGCTTCTATGATATCATTGACATATGAAACTGCCACTGGCCCTCCACAATCACATGAAAAGAGATGTTGAGTCTGAGTGGAGGTGCTACAGCTGGTAGTGTCTCTCCAGATTGAATAGTGGTGAGGAGAGGGTTTGGGGAGGGGAGAGGGAGGTATGAGAGAGTAAGAAGTTTCCTGGTCCCCGTTTAAGGAGGTTCTGGATGATCTAGGAGGCAATCCTGAGAGAAAAGCCAAGAAATGTTTTGCTCCATCCTCTGGATCCCTGGCCAATTCCTGGGAAGACTGTGTTGTTTTGGAGGAGTAGACACTTCCTGTTTGCCCTTTGGACATTGTGATCATCTGAGAAGTCCTTTAAGGACACTCTTTTGGAACTGGAACCCATTTAAAAATATTTACTTGATTCAATGCATTTGTAAATCAGTAGAGCTCTCTGTAGAACTGTTTATATTTAGAATATTTGAGTTTGGACTCCAGAAGCCAGGCCTTCCCACTGCAATTTTCCCTGCTCTCTCTTCAAAAATAAAATTAACTTCACAGCAATGGAGCAGAATGGTAGTCAAAAACACAGATTCTAGTGCCAATACCAGCTCTTTCTTACTAGCTGTTGACCTCAGGCAAACTACCTAACCTCATTCTGCCTCAGTTTCCTCATTTATAAAATGGTGATATAAATAGTGCTGCTCACCATGTAGGACTGTTATGAGGGTTAAATGAGTTAATACACAAAAAGCACTTAGAATCGTGCCTGGCACATAGTAAGCACCCTGCCTATCTATCTATCTGTCTATTTATCTGTCTATCTATCTATCATCTATCTATCATGATGATCATCATCATTACTATATGACCAAAATTTAAGAGGCTGAAACTGTGCCCCTATTAACCACCAACCCATTTTTATTTGATCAAACATATTCTTGAAAGAGAAAAGAGATACGTTTAAGTGGCATGGTTGATGGTAATAAGACCCCACCAACCTCCAGTTCACCTCTCCTTTTAGGGATACGGAAGACTTCTGTTTGGAACATGGGCGGGGCTGGTCAATGATCTGTGAACTGACGTGGTTCGTGTCATCACTTGTGGGACGAGACAGTCAAAAGCCCAAATGTGATTCTCCAGTTTCTTTTCCTTTGCCACAGCAACCAAGAATTTACTGTGTTCCCAAAGCTGCAGCCATATGACAGTGGGGCATCTGTTGGCCTGGGTGCTTGAGTGACTGAGTGGAACACAGCCTGTGCTGACTCTCATTCGATATGTAGTATAAACAACAAATAAGCTTTTTTGGTATGAAACCACAAAGATTTGGGTCTATTAGCATAGCCCAGCCTAGCCCAGCAGTCTTCTGTCTGATCTTTTTACCAGGGAACTTGTTAGACACACAAATTCTCTGGCTCTTCCCATGACCCACTGAGTCAGAGGCTCAGAGGTTGGGGTCCAGCAATCCCAGCTTTAACAAACTCCCCAGGGGATTCCGATACAGCTCAAGTTTGAGAACCACTGCTCTATCCCATCCTGAGTAGAACAGGTGGCAAAACCCAAGGTGAGAGCCTGCTCTTTCAGCTTCCAGGTACCTAGGGCCTCCATACTCAAGGCCATTTAAAGGGTGTTTGTCACCACTGGGATGATCTATTTTCCTTTACCCATTTCCATTGGTAGAAATATTTAAGCACCAAATGTTCAGAATAGTTAACAACAATTTTATATTCCAAGGTCCAGGGTATATACCTGAAATCAGTGAACCACCTGGAAAGAAGTGAAAGTGTTGCTTTATGGAGAATGCTTTCTAGTTCTTTTAAGGTATGTCTGCAATCATCTGATTCCTTTATTCAGACTCATCTCAAAAAGACTGAGAATTTGCAGAACCTGCTCATGTATTTATTTCACTCTCTCACTCTGCTTTCAGGCCCCACTTTACCCTTGGAAACAAAGAGTCTGATGCTTCCCATTTCACTGAGGCTCAGAGTGGTCATGTTATTTGTCCACCGCATGGAGACACAACTTTGCACTGCACACAGTCTGGCACTGTGTTGTGCACAAGAAGATGCCAGTAAACAGTTGAAGGAAAATGAAGATGCAACAACATTTGCTGGACTGATGCATTTAGCTTAACTGTGTCTCAGTCCTGATGCCCATCACTGCCTGGTCCCACCAGAATTAAGAGTGAGTCATGGGAGGGATAAGGCTGGGAAGGGGCAATCTGATTCGCCCTTTTCCGGGCCCTTTGTGAAGTGGAACTGCTCCGGAGAAATGAGAGCCTGTGGTCAGCAGAGGGCAGTATTGCTTTAACAAACAAATAGGTGTGACGTCCTGCTTGCCCACACAAACTTTGGCAACACTGACAGAACTCACGGAGGCAGGAGCGGCTGGTCCATTTGAAGAACACAAAAGATGGACATCCATATACTCACCATCTATATTTTACAATTAACATTTTCTGTACAATTTTTTGCAACTTCCCTCTTTGAAAAATTTCATAATAAAATGTTGGAAGAAAAAAGAGGATGGAGCCCTAAGCTGTGCCTTCCTCCAACCTATCACCGGTAGGTCACCCATCTGGGGCCAGTCCCATTGCCCCTGGAAGCAATGACTTCATCTTTATTAAACATCTCAATAGGCATGGGTCTGGGCGGATGGCTGTGGGTTAGCAGGGACAGGTACTGGGCACCAGGGGTAGGTGTGGAGGATTCAACAGATCCCCTCCCTTGAGAGTTTACAGTCTTAGAAAGACATCCACAGAAGCTGGACTTAGAGGGAGGAAAAAGATAGGAGAACATTTAAATTAAATTTAAGTCATTGAATCATAGGATAAATAAAATTTTGAACCTCTCATTTAAACCTTGGCAAAGGTTCCAGAGGTCATCGGGATTTCCTCATCATGAGCTTTTTAGGACGTATCTCCTCTACGTCTTCTAACATCCTGCAATGTTTGCCAAGATAGAGCTCATCCCTAGTCCCAAGAGAGTGAAATCCTGGATTGGGTTGTGAGAGGGCATCTCAGTTGATCTAAGAGGTCCCAGTTAACCCTCCTTGTGTGGGATTACTGTTATCTATTCTTATTCTCAGCTGAACCATTTCAAGACCCTGTAACCTAAGGGTGACCTGGAATTGGGTCAGGTTTCCAAGGACCACTGCAGCCAGGGCCAGGGCTCAACCAGGTTCTAAATCAGCCAGGCTCCATGTCTCCAGACACTTGCTTAGCCTTCTGAGAAGGGAGCCATTCCTACTGCTACACTGTAAGAAATGGGTGTTGGAAGGTGAGAAGCACCATTAGCATCCATGGATACAATAACATTAGGAGATTAATAGCCTTTTGGAATAATAAATGTAGCTGCAGTCAACTGTTGGCAATTAGTTGGAGCAAAACTATGCCGTGCTTCGGATCTGTCAGCTGGGACCTCCAAAGGAGCAGAACAGCAGGAAGGGCTAGAGCTGAAGGGAAAGAAGAATTGAAATTCTTTCTTCATCCAAGGCCAACTCTATAGGTCTGAAACGGCCCTGAGTTTGGACTTCTTGTAGACATATCAATACAATATCACTTTGATTTGAGAAACTTATAAAGCATTGAGTGGCCTTAAGGGGCCATCTTGTCTACCACCTTACCTCCAATGGGAATCACACAGCAGGGCTTCTCAAAGTTTATTCTGTATGTAGGTCACCTGGGTCTCTTGCTCCCAGGTGATTGCCAGTGCTGCTGGCAGGGGGACCACAATTTGAGTAGCAAGGTCCATAGGAGAGGGAGAGAGAGAGAGAGAGAGAGAGAGAGAGAGAGGGAGAGGGAGAGAGAGAGTTAAGTGCTTTGGAACCCAGAGCATATTTATTTCATTAAGTTGAGACCTTAATGTTTATAATTCACTCATTGTTTATTTGTTCATTCACTCAACAGTGTCTGTTCTGTGTTAGGCAGCTGGTTTCACATGTATTGATACAGAGAGGGGTAAAAATGGCTTGGAGTAACCAGAGATTTCCTTGGAATAGGAGGGGGAGGTGTGGGGAAGCAGTAGGAGGAGAAGAGAAGGATGGGGTCACAGCAGATAGGCTTGTGTAGGCAAGAAAAACCTGCTGTTCCTTCTCCCTTCCCGGAATGCCTTTCTAAAGCTGCAGTAACTACAGGCCAACAGCCAAGGCAGGCAGGGGGAGAGAGAAGTAATGCTCACATCATCTTCTCTTTAAGAAAGAAAATGTAACTTGAAAGCAGTGGGAGCTAATTTGCACTTCTATAATCAATCACTTGGTACTGAAAACAAAAGCATACCCCAGCAAGGCTGGAATGGCTAAGGAGAGATGCAAGGCAGGCAGTGAGGAAGGGAACCCTGTGGAAAGGATGTTTTCTCTCTTTATGGGCTTAAAATAAAATGAATCTTAAGGACATATGGCATGTGCGTGTGTACATGCACGCACGTGTGGGGGAAGGTTCATGTTTCTAGTGATGCCAATCTTTTCTTGGCTTCCAAGAAGTCTCCAGCCCACCCCCTGCCCTACTTCTGACGCATGTATGGGCAGTGTGAAAAGATAACTCCAGTTAAGACTTCTCTGTACTCCTACCTCTGGAAAAGGAACAAATCTGAGTGCCACTCTGGAAGCAAGGAGGTTTAGATTTACCTCTGCCTTCAGGAGACTCCCTGAATAGCTTCTGTTCCCTCCTAAGCCTCAGTTTTCTTTTCTGTAGAATGGGGAGATTTTCACTCTCCTTTTTCTATTCCACACTGGGTGAGACAAGGTGGCAGTATTACTAAAACTGGTGTAACTGGTGTAAGATAAACTCTAAGGGATCCTGGTTCTCTGGCTATTTCCACCTGGGTCTTGAGCCTGAATTAAGGAGAATAGCTCCAGGTGGTCTTACCCAGCTGCTCTGGAAAGTATCCTCTCGGGAATGCCATGTGGCATGATGTGTTGTCGCCAACTGCCCCCAACCACTCACTTTCTCACTTGCTTTCTTTCCTTCTCTATCTTTGCTTCCTCTTTCTCTCCCTTTTCCCTTGTTCTCCATGCCCTGCCCCCTCTCTTACTCCTGTATATAGCATAACGAGATTGAAAATCTAATTAAATTAAAATTAAATTAAAAACCAGGACATAGCCTGACAATGGGTCAGAGCATTTGGAATCTGGACATTTGTGAGCATTCTGGGAGGTATGATCGCTCTAAACACCTCCTCTTTATGTGTTTCCTCCTCTGTCCTGCTGTTGCTCTGGGCTATAATTCCATGGCCACGAGACAGTCAGCTGGGGTCAACATGATGCCAAATATCCAAATGTTTAGAAATGTCCAGATGGTGAATTAAATTTTTGCAGTTTTGTTTATTCTGGGTGCTTTGTGCCCTCGGGACACAATTCAGTAAAAACAAATAGATGAATAAATGAAGGGAACCTCTACAACCCAAGCAGTGAGTTGTTCAGCATCATCAAAACAACTAATAGATAGATTAGGATCTTCTTACTGCTGTGCTGTTTTGGGGGCATGGTGTGCAGATGCCATGTTAGCCATCTCTGATCATGTTCTCTGGATGCCCTCCTAGGAAAGGGTTTCCTCCACACACAGAGCAGCCTAAGGAAGAAACACCATGACTTGGTTTGCTGGAGCCATAGGGTCTGTGAGTGCAGCCCCTGGTGCAAGTCCCTATCATATCCTCACCCATCCGTCCACCCATTTTGTCACCCACTCACTTATCCTTCCTTTGATGCTTCCTTCCTCCCTCCCTCCCTTCCTTTTTTCTTTCCCTTCCTTCCTTGCCTGCTAGGACTAGCAGTTTATTGGATGAGACAGATGTGCATGCAACTATTAAAACACAGTAGTAGAATATGCACAAGTTCATTTCTTCTCCCTGCCCATTTCTGGACATCTTACTTTCTCTTCCTCGTTTCCTGTTGTCCCCCTCCCCCACATCTCCAGGATGGGGTCATTGTCCTCTGGAGTTCAAAGACTACTAGAGAAGGGCTGCTCCTTGGTGGTAGATTAGATTTCCCTCCCAAGCAAGTATTGGTGGCTAGAAAAACTAGGGATTTGTAGATAAAAGTTTGAAGAACATTATTTTCTCTCATTTCCCTCTAGAACACTTAATGCTTCTCCACTGGATAGCAGCTCTCCCACCATGGGAAGCAACAAACCTCAGATGAAGTGGAGCATGTTTCTTCCCTAAGAATGTCCTCTTCTGGTGTCACCATCCCTAGGTGGGAGTAGATGGGCAAGGAGACAGAGTCACTTGTTTATTTCACTTCTGGCTGGTGTCTGGCCTGGTAAGAGTGTGTAATAAAGAGAAGAGAAGCTCTTGGTTTTGGAGCTTAATTAAACATATTTACAAAGTTATTCTAGTAAAGCACAATTAGAGCCTGGACTGAGTTGCACTATAAGATTGATAACCCAATTAAATAAAGACTGCAGTTGACCTGGCAGCCCCACTGGGGCAAGAGGCAAGTTTGACAGTTGCTTTGTTCTGATGATTGTCACAAATTTTAGAAGACAAGATAACCTGGGCTTTCCCCATTCCATGAGAAAATACCCCTGGATGTTATCCTGTCTAATTGCTCATGCTGCTGGTCAAATTATTTTCCAAGCCTGTAGGTCAGATGTCATGTTTTGCCACAGGGAATAAAAGAAAATAAAAGCTATTCTTATACCCTAGATTCTTTAAAAAAAAAAAAAAAAGCACCAGTGTGAGAACATTTATTTTTCCTTGGATGCACTTTCCCTGGGGAGAAGTAAAATAGGGTAAGTAGGAGAATTCTGGGCATCTCTGCAGGCAAACTGTGGTAGAGGCTCCCTGTGGAGGAATCCTGCTGAATGTTGGAAGGGGACAGTCTTCTGGTCTACCTCTTGTTTCTTTTCTATCAGTGTTAGCATGTTCCTCAAAGGTTCAGACCTCTCAGAATCAAATCTCTGTTTGGATTTTTGCAAGTGGTATATACATTATGTTTAAGTGACACCTCCCCACCCTCCCACTCACACCATTTGCTGGGTCATAATTAGTAAAAACAGGTCCTTATACAAAGCCACTGAAGACCCTGCCTTTGTTAAGCAACAGAATAAGCACCTGCTACTAATGGTTTTCATGATGTTTCTCCTGGAAGGGAGAAGGAGCAGCAGGTTTTTCTAGCCTGCAGAAGCCCACCCTAGTGTGACCCTCTTTTCTCTCAAGACTATCAGGCATGCCCTTTCCCATCTGCTCCTTGACAAGGGCCCAAGTGCTTGCTGCTCAAAACCCTGAATGAGACTGTTGACAGACAGGTCCCCACCTGACGGGGTGTGTTGGTTAGGGTCCCTCATGTTCAGTGATACCCAAAAGCCCTGGGCTTAGCTGTGCAGGCCTTTTGTACTTCGGGGGCTCCTGGTATTTCATCAGCTGCTTTGGCTTGGTTTTCCACAGCTGTTAGGCGTGTTCTGATCAGGAGTTTGGAGAAAGCTGCGGGGGTGGGGTGATTCTCAGAAAAGGTTCTGGGGATTTAAATTTTATTTGTGAAAATGAAAAAAGAAAAAAGAAAAAGAAAAAAAGAGAGGGGATAGTAATTACAATAAAATCAATTCTACTCACTTTACAAAATTGGCTAAAAGCAAGGAGAATAATGAACTTGGAGATTCTAGATAAATATGAAATATTTGTGTATATTAGTGGCTCAATTCCTTTCTGGAGTAAAATAGGGAATGAATGTATCAGACTTACTTGTGACTTACCAATTGTAATCTTGGCATGTTTATTTAAACTCTCAGAGTTTCATTTTCCTCACTTCTAAAATGAGCATGATACCATTTAAGGTCAAAATTGCAGACTTTGGCATCATGATCAGGCTTTACCACCTACTAGGTATTTGACCTTGGGAGATTTATTTGAGCCTCATTTTTCTCATCTGTAAAATGGGAATGATAATAATTGCTACTACACATGATTATTGTAAACATTGATTAAGATAACTCATGTAAAGTTTTCAGCTAGCTCAGTGTCTGGTACATAGTAAATGCTCAATATAAAAAAAAACATATATAATAATAACTGTAACTATTCTTATTAATATATGAGCTAACGTATATCAAGCATCCTGCACAGTATGTAGCATGTGGCAGATGTTCAGTAAATAAAGATCTCCACCTCTGCATCTTCCTAAATGAATGAACCAGTTCATGTAGTAACCTTGCCCACCTGATTTCCCCTTGAACCGAAAGGCTGTTGTATCAGGGTGGATAAGGCCTGAGAAGGTCACACCCCTTTGAGAACTCTGGTCTACAGGGTCATTGCTTTCTCCACGAGAAAGAAATGGTTGAAGGAATGAAACGTAACAAGGATAGACAATCGCGACTCCTCAGGAAGCACAGAACCGTTCTCTGTTTGGAAGACCCGTCCTTTTCCTCTGGCTCGAGGGCAGTGGCCTTCAGTTTTGTGCATGTACTTCCCAAAAGATTTCTGAAAACCTCTATGGGGCCTCAAACGTTTTAAAGTTGACATCTCCAACTTTTCTACATAAATTGAAATCATTCAGGAAGATGGTATAATTTCGGTGTATTATACAGTTATCCCTTCCATTTTGCAGGGGCTAGGGACACGGCACACCATGAGCTGGAAAATCCACATAAAATATTTTGGCTCTCCCTTTGTACCAGAGAAGAAGTCTGTATTTTTTCTTTTATACAGTGTTTATAGTACCTTATTGTAAAATTTGGGTTAAGTGTTTGGTCATAAGCTGTATGTAAGTCAATGCTAAGTAAAAAATACTGGAAGAAAAAGAAATTTTAAAATACAAAATAAATATGAAAATTAAAAAAGACATTGTAATCTAATAAGAACAGACAAGATATTGAGGATGATCTTATTGATAAGGAAATGCTCAGTGTGACCATAGCTCGTTAAATTTCTTTTGGTATGGTAGGAGTATATTGGAAGGAATGAAGTTATTTCAGGATATTTGTTTTTCCCATTGCTTTGCTTGTTTTGTTTGGAATTTTTTTTTATTTGATGAGTAAAGTTAAAAAAAGAAACTTTATATATTTATGGTATTAAAAGATAGATATGTTTGTCTTATACAATAAGATACATATGTTTTATGCATTGCTGCATTTCTAAACTTTTTTGTGTTGTCTGCTGGCCTTCTTGAGTTTGCAAAACTCCCCCCATTAAACTCCCATTTAATTTCTTATGCCAACCCGCGATATATTGAAACCACAAAAGTTGCGATGTGGAAGGCATAACTGTTAATACTGACTTGAAAATGTTATCACTTGTTAAAATGAAATCTACACGCTGTGGTGATTTGCTATCCATCGTTTTCCATTTGCAAAACATGTGAACAAACTCTTTCTTTAACATTGGGAATTTTATTTCATTCGTTAGCCTTCTTAAGTTCCCATTTCTATTCTGTCTTCCATAGAATTTTATTCTAATGTAGTATGTTTCAATGATTGATAGTCTTTTACTGATCACTTAATATGCAGGTCTGAAATAATACTGACTCAGAAATTTTGGTTCTAAAATATTTCCATAAAACTTTAAGTGTTGAAATTACTTGTTGATTGCTGATCAATATAATTTATATCAGTGTACAAATTACCAAAATAACATAAATGTAATATACATTTTCAATACTAAAATAAATAAGTAGTAAACTTTTATTGGAAATACATCTCCTAGTAAGATGAATATGACCCCTCAATTAGATAATAAATTTACTTACTGCTAGAATGAGAAAGGGTACAGCATCAATTCTATTCGCTTTTGAAAATTTGTTTTGTTTATATAGATGTGAGTGTAGACATGTAGCTTTCACGAATAAGCTGATGAGAATGTAAGGTGCTGTATTATAGAAACTTCATCAAATATTTGACCTCTTTTTGGGTTAACTTCCCAAATCACACAGTAACTTATCAAAAATGATTTCTTCCTTTATTTTGTTAATATAGAAGACAAATTCCTAAGGAATTTGATACCCATCATTAGAAACATTCACTTTCTCAATTTCTGGGAATATACCTAAAGGCTTTCCCAAAATTTGTTAAATGACTATTAATTACATCCATTTATTTTTCACTTAGAGGCATCTTGTCTTACCCAATTTATTGGAATTTTAAAATACTATTAATTTCAATGCCTTTTATCCAATACAATTTTTAAAGAATAAAATCCTTTTATTTTATTACATGCTTTAAATATCTTTTTTTGTGTGTGTCAAAACCTTGGAATATGCCTTTATCTCATTCAATTTATAGAAAATACCCTGCACCCAACCTTTTTAACAAAACCAGTCTCCTTTTGCTAACCAGTTTGCAAATCAGACTTACTCTCTGTAAGAAAAAGTCTGACAAATTTTTAATTCAAATCAACATTACATGTCTTTTAAGAAATATTATAAAATCTACCGTAAGAGGGATTATTTGTAATCTGGTAAAAATACTACTAAAAGCAGTCAAGATTAGAATCATGAAGGGTATAATATAATCAATTTTATGAAAAATTATAAATGCATCTCATTACTTAGTTTGTCATACCATAATGTTATGTGCAGACCAGACTGTAAGTTATTTATGAGACAAAGAACATGATCAAAGCTGTGACATTGCTTTAGCAAATATGTGTGCAAGCATGTACGGAACTTGGAAGTTGGCTTTTGGCAATAATCAAATAAGAATCTTGTACAAAAACACAGAAATAACTCATATAATTTAATTAAACACTGTGATAAACTCTTCCAATTAATTTAATGAGAGAGAAAAGTATATACTGCTAAAAATTAATTGGTTCAGCAGTTAGCATTTAATTTTATTTTTTGATTAATAGGCAGTATATGAGGAAAAATATTAAACATTAAATATTTTATAAGATGAAATAAGCTCAGGATTGATTGTAGTTGGAATAAATGTCTCATATGATTTGATAAAATAGATTTTAACTACGCTATTGAATGGTGCACAGTGCATTCAAAAGAAATCACTTACAATTTTTATGTGTGAGTTTTATCCATATAACTTATAAACTTTGGTAGTCCTTGAAGATTCTACTGCTTTGGTTGTTTTGAGGTCTCTTTTTCTTTTCCTTTTTTTCTATTTTCCTGGGGTTGAGTATTGAGTACTTGAAAAAGGTTGCTTCTATTTAGTAGATGGGGGAAAAACACTATTTTTAGCCTTCACTATTTCTCACAATACTGTCTTTTCTTTGTTCTTCCCAGTCTCTATCAAAAGCAGTGCATTGTTTGACAGTAATTAGGGAATGCCAGAGATGAGTTCCCTACATGAAAATTGCCAACTTTCCCGTCACGCCTCTCATACTCTATAATATCTTTGATTAAAGACCACTTTAAATAGAGGCAATTACTAAGGCGGTGGCTTTCTGTTAACTAAAATATGTATTAGACAAGGAAGGACCGGAAGACCCAAGCTGGGTTTATTGTGCCTTAATTAATCAATAAGGAGGCCCACCCCAAATAATATTTCCAACTATCCTTTTTGTACAGTGCCCAGAAGGATTTTATGTCCTGGAGAACACACCATAGTGAGGTTTGGATTGGGTGAGGGAAATACCTTTCTTTTGTGAAGTGGGAGAGGAGCAATTATAAAGGGGGTGTGTGGGTAAAGGAACTGCTGTGATAAAATAAAATAGTATATGTGATGTGCAAGTGAGGATCTGTAAATTGATAAAATTTGCCATATCACATACCCTTTGGAACGTCCTCATGTATGGAATGTCTTTGTGAACTCCAGAGGTGTGTGTCCCACTGCTGTAGGACATCACCTACAGCTCCCCTTACCCAGACTTAAAGTCCTGCTTTCCTTCTCTGAAACTGGGAAAGGTCTGGTTTTCTGTTGTGGTGTTCAGCTCCTTGCTCTTCTAAACTGACAAGCGTCAGATCCTGGCAAGTCCACACCGACCAGCCAGCTGCCCACTGCTGTGTCAGCAAAGCTCTGTCTGAGTATCAACAGAGTGCTTTCTTTCTGAGGTGGTGCAGCCAGGGATAAAAGCTCAGGGAGGTACTTCACTGATGGTCAATTATGGCAACAGTTTCTGGCTGGCAGGAAACAAGAATCATTATTAATGCACCTAGATAGGCTGTGTCCCTTGCACTTCCTCTGCTTGTCCAGTGGTGGTGTTCCAGTTTGCTAATGCTGCCGTTAAGCAAAATACCAGAAATGGATTGGTGTTTATAAAGGGAGTTTATTTGGTTACAAAGTTACATTCTGAAGGCCATGAGAATGTCCAAATGAAGGCATCAACACAAGTATACCTTCACTGGAGGAAGGCCAGTGGCATCCGGAAAACCTCTGTTAGCTGAGAAGTCATGTGGCTGGTGTCTGTTGATCCCAGGTTGCATTCCAGCTCCACTCTCAGCTCCTGTGCGTTTTTCAGTGTCTCTCTCTTGGCTGCAGCACCTCCTTCTGTCTGTGAACACTTTAATAGGACTCCAGTGACTCAATTAAGACCCACCCTGAACGGGTGGGATAATACCTCCATGGAAATTTTCCAAAGATCTTGCTCACAGCTGATCGAGTCACGTCTCCATGGAAACATTCAATCAAAGGATTCCAACCTATTCAACACTAACACGTCAACCCCCACAAGATGGCGTTTGGGAGGACATAATACATCCAAACCGGCACAGGAGGGGTGCCAGCAGGGTTGCTGAAGCTGTCTCCATGGGATGTAGTTCCAGTCCTTCCCCAGTTGTGCTATGTGACCTGGAGGAAATAAAAGACTTTTCTGGGTTTCCCACCAGTCTCTGCAATGTGTATAAGTGTGTATTTGAGTATGTGAGTGTGCACGAGTGTGTTTTTGAGTGTGCATGAGTGCATGTGGATGTGTTTAAGTGTGTTTCAGTACATGAGTGGGAGTGTGTGTGTATGGATGTATGGGAGTATATGAGTGTGTGAGTGCATGTGGGTGTGTTTCTAAGCGTGGAGTTATGTGAAAGTGTGTGGTGAATGCGAGCATGTGAGAGAGGGTGTGTGAGTGAGCATACGTGGCAATAGTAGAGGAAGGGAGGATGAGGCAGAAAGCAATCTATAAAGGAATTTTGAAGGAATTTTAGTATCTCCCAGTGATGGGCCAGGACACATGAGATTATTTATTTTTCTTCCTTCAATGGATACTGATTTAGTACATACAACATGTTTGCTGTTGGGCTCAGTGTTGGAGTTTAATGGTAAAGAAGGCAAATGTGGTCCTTGCCCTCATGGAGCCTACATTCTTGGGGATTTAGACAAGAACACAGGCTTTTGCAATTCAGCATGAGTGTTAGAAGATGGGCTACTAGGGAGCTGTGGGAGCACAGAGTAAGACCACCTGAACAGGTGGCTCTTCCATTGAGAGCTCAGTAATGCAGGGGATGGGGGTCTGGGTGGAGGAGAAGCAGAACGCTCTGTGCTGTCCAGTATGGTAGCCATCAGCCATATATAGCCACTGAGCCCTTCAAAATGTGGCATCCAAACCGAGATGTGCTGTGAGAATTGCCCAGCAAAGGGTGGCATGGTTGCCCCAGCTGTCACCTGGGTCTATAATTTCAGTTCTGCCCCAGTTGTGCTATGTGACCTGAAGCAAATAAAAGACCTCTCTGGACTTCCTACCAACTATCTCATTATTAATTTATTATATTGATTACATGTTGAAATGAGTATATTTTGGGTAGATTGAGTGAAGTTAAATGTATTATTAATAATGAGATCACCTTTTCTTTTTTACTTTTTATCATTGTAGATACTAGAAAATTTAAAATTACACATGTGGCTCACATAATATTTCTATTGGCCAACACAGTTCTAGTCAAAGGAATGGTCTTTGCAAAGTCCAAGAGGCAGATGAGAGTTCAGTGGGTTTGGGGAATTGGAAGGGATTTTAGTTGCTGAGGTTGGAGTTTGGGGGGGCGGCTGGTGACAGCCAAGGCTGGATAGGTCAGGGAGCAGCATTGCAAAGGGTCCAGTGAATGCCCTGAAGGAGTCTGACTATATCTTGAAGGCAACAGGAAGAATTTTTTTTCTTCCCCCATTTTTCTGCTCATCTATCCATAAACTAGACAAAGGGGAGTATGGTCCTTATGGCTTTCCCAACCACATTGTCACCCCTCATAAGCTACATTGTTATACAATCGTCTTCAAGATTCATGGGTTCTGGGTTGTAGTTTGATAGTTTCAGGTATTTACTGCTAGCTATTCCAATTCATTAGAACTGAAAAAGGTTGTCTATATTGTGCGTAAGAGTGCCCACCAGAGTGACCTCTTGGCTCTTTTGGAATATCTCTGCCACTGAAGCTTATTCCATTTCCTTTCACATCCCCCTTTTGGTTAAGAAGATGTTCTCCATTCCACGATGCCGGGTCTAGATTCCTCCCCGGGAGTCATATTCCACGTTGCCAGGGAGATTCACTCCCTTGGGTGTCTGATCCCACATAGTGGGGAGGGCAGTGATTTCACCTTCCAAGTTGGCTTAGCTAGAGAACAGGAAGAATTTTAAGCAGGACCTGAACAGACTGATGTGCTTTAGATTTTCTACCCCAGTTTCTTTGTAGAAAACGGAATGAGGAGTGAGGACAAAATTGAAAAAAGGAAGACCAGGCAGAAGGTTCTAGCAGTGGTCCAGGGGAGAGAGGAGAGGGGCTTGGACACTTTTTGCACTGTGGATAGAAAGAAGTGAAACATCAATATTTATTATAGACACCAGGATTACTTCTGCAAGAACCCTACAAGGACTAAATTCCCCAGTGTTTGAGTGTGATACTCAATGAATCCTAAATAGCTTGGAAATTATTTGGACATTTTTCTTTAGGAGTTCTGAGACAATGGAACCATTTAATCCCAAACCTGAAGAACAATATAGTAGGTAAGTGCTTTGCTCCTTGGACTTGGGAGAAGAGATTTTCTTCTCCACAGAAGCTTGTCAAAGCATCAGCAGCTTGAGGGCATCCCAAGACACCAGACACACAGCCGATTTAGCCCCCTCTTACATGCCATCTCTGACCGTTGGCTCTGGAGGCTGCTGTCCCACAGAACACTTGGGTCAGTGGCTTTAGATTCTCTTTCTTCAGAGGCCAATGCTTTGCAGATGCTTAGGGAATGATGGAGTACCTGTTAGGGCCAGTACTCCTGTGGCTGCCCAGTTTTCCAGCCCATTCCAGCCTATAGTTTAACAGCCTCTGGCATTTGATTCCCATGCATTGAAAAACCAGACACTTTTGGCAGCTGTTCTTCCCCATCTCTGATCTTATTTATGGCCTCCAACCTCTGGTTCTTTATTTGTGATGCTGAAATATAATCACTTTGCTACTCTGCCTCAGAGTCTTCCAAGACACCTATGGACCACAAGCTGAAGCCCAGCACTCCTTATCATGGTATTCAAGGCTCGCTGCAGTCGGGTGCTCTTCCTCTCTGTTCTCGTCTTTCATCATTGCAAGTCCTCAACCCACTAGTTAGTCCTCACTACCTGCTGATCTCAGAATATATCAAGTATTGACTCACACTGTTTTCTACCTGCCAACAGGTTCCCACTTTCTCTTTTTAGATGTAGTCTACACATTTCCAAGCCCAGGTAAAACTCCTACCTTCTTCTTAAGTCTTCTCTACTCTTTCTCGTTATAATTAACCCTGACCTCCTCTGCACCTCTATCTATGCCTCTTTTATAGAACTTGTCATAGCCAACCTTGTGGTTTTTTTTGTTTTGTTTTGTTTTGTTTTGTTTTGCTTACGTGCTTTCCTTCCACACTATACTATGAGTTCCTTACAGGCAAGGACTCAACCTTCTTTCTGTTTACAGTCTAGGGGTATATAGTAACTATTGGTTGAGTGACTGAATGCTTTTATGCAGGCCTTGAGATCGATGTGCCCTATCTTTGGTCTTGCATAGGGACCAGGCACATTCATTGCTATCTGGGCATGAGGCAGGGCTGGGACTAAGTGTGTTCTGGAATGAAGAGTCTAGGGTTCAGTGGGTGAGGAGGCTATGGTACAAAATATGAGTTGTGCAAGTGCAAGGTTGGCACCCAAGAGTGAGTACCTCCTTAAATTTTGCCTCCAGGGTGCCTGACTTGCCTTGTTCTAGTCCCAGCACTTTCAGGAGAGAGGGATTGCAGAAGTCTTGCCATCTGGATAGGCCCCATATACAGGGATAGACCAGACTCCATGGAATCCAGTTCTGCCACTCACACTGATGTACAGAGCTGTTGGGATGAATGAGACCAGCCCATGCCCAAGGGACCCAGAATTCCCAGCATGATTTCAGAGACTTTTGGCACAAGAAGAGTGGTAGGGTCCCAAGAAATGGTGGGGTCTAGGGAATCCAGAATAGCTAATGTTTGCAGCATTCAGAGACTGGTAAAGGAAGAGCCCTCACAGGCAATCTGTCCAAGGGAGCAAGGTAGTGGCAACCCATGGACAGGAATGTGGAGAAAGCTAACAGTCCTAGGATGTAAACCTAGAAAAAACATGCAGATCAGCAAGGCTCCTAGCTACCAACTGAACCTAGAGTAGAATCTGCAGTACTAGGGTAACTAGTTGGAACATATTTTCATGGACTGGTCTAAGTCCAGACATTAGTCAGTGTCTCTAGGAGCACTATGTCCTGTGTTTGAATGGCATCAAAGGAGACTGAGGAGTCACCTGGAGTCCAGCACTCAGCTCTGGGGCTTTTAAGCCCATCTCTAAGGGTGTGAAAGATAATAGGTCAACTGAAGGAAGGAGGGTTGGAAGGAGGGAGGGAGGGTGAAGTAGTGGCTATTTAAATATGGCCCAAGAAATGTCATGATTCGTCCTGAGTTTTCATGAAGAGCAACCTACAGGCCCAGTTATGGGACTCTAGCAGTGGTCTCCTATTGCCAGGCGAAGGACTAGCTGAGTCAGAATGCCTAGGTAATCATGTTAAAAGTACGATTGCATGGGCTTCGAGCCTTAGAGATTCTGGTTCAGTAGGTTTACAGTTTATTTTAAATGTGTTCTCTGGGTGACATGATGTCTGTTTGGGGAGCCATTAACTGGGAGCAGAATTAAAGAAGGCAGGAAGGCTGGTGGCTCCTGTGGTTTTTCATGTGGAAGTGCCACCTACAGGTAAGGCAAAATATTAAGGGCAAAATTTTAAGGTAAACTATATGTTTCCAGCTCTGTATTTTCCTTTCCTCTGCATCACCCCTTCAGATGTCCTAGTGCTCATTTTCTTGCCTTAGCATAGTGGTTCTCAATCTTTAGCATGCAAAAGAATCACTTTAAGGGCTCGACTGAACACAGATTGTTGGGCCCTGTCTCAGAGTTTCTGAATAGGTAGGTACGGGCTGGGGTGGGGCGTGAGAATTTGCATTTCTAACAACTAACTGCTCAAATGATGTTGATACTGCTGGTCCAGGGAACACACTTTGAGAATCGCTGCACTTGTGGGACAATTGCAAAACTGTAATACCAGAAGAAGAAAGCGGGAAAAGAATAGAAGAAAGATTTGAAGTAATAGCAGTTGAGACACCAAATCACAGATTTAGGACATTCAGAGAACACCAAGGAGGATAAATGCCCAAAAGTCTACAGCTGGGCATATGATATTGAAACTAGAGAAAATCAAAGACAAAGAGAAAATCTTGAAAGAAGCCAGAGGAACAAAACTCCTTACCTATAGAGAAATGTGGTTAAGAATTACGTTAGACTTTGTCCTCAGAAACCATGCAAGCAAGAAGATAGTGGAGTAAAATATTTAAACTGATGATTTAAACTGAAGGGGGAAAAACACCAACCTAGAATCCTATATCCAGAGAAATTATCCTTCAAAGGAGAAGGAGAAATAAAAGCTTTCTGAGGCAAACAAAATTTGAGAGAATTCATTGCCAGTAGATTTGCCCTACAAGAAATGCTAAAAAGTTCTTCAGAGGGAAGGAAAATGACATAGGGCAGAAACACAGATCTACACAAAGAAAGGATGAGTTCTGGAGAAGGAATAATGAAGGTAAAATAAAATGTTTTAATTTTCTTATTCTTTGTTGATCTAATAGATAATCATTCAGAGTAATAATAGTAACATTGTATTAGGTGATTATAATATATGGATGAGTGAAATGAATAACAGTGATGTTATAAGAGAAGGGAGGGGGATTTGGGACTGCTCTGGTACAAGGTACCTGTACTTCTCATGCAGTGGTATAGAGTTATTTGAAAGTAGACTTGCATAGTTGTAAATGTATATTGTGTTTACTCTAGGGCAAACTTTAGGGCAACCACTAAAAATATTTTAAAAAGAAGTATAAAGATATGCCAAGAGAGGAGAAAAAATAGAATCATATGAAATGCTCAATTCAAGCCAGAAAAGGCAGAGAAAGAGGGGAAGCTCACAAAACAAACAAGTACAATGCATAGAAAACAGTTTCAAATATGGTAGCTATCAATCCAATTTTATCAATGATCATTTTAAATGTGAATAGTCTAAATACACCAATTAAAAGTTGCAGAATGCCAGAGTGAATTGAAAAGAAAAGCAAGACCCAACTACGTTGTCTACAAGAAACACTCTTTAAATATAAAGGCACAGACAGGTCAACAGTAAGGAGATGGAGAACCCCTGCTCTGGCCAAACTAGCTTTCAAGAAACTGTATCAGGCATTTATACTTGTGAATTTTTCAGTGCTCCTTTTGCCATGAATTTTTTCAGTTTAAGCCCTTTGTAAAATAAAAGGATTTGCCATCATTAACAGGATTTTAAGTGAGAAAGGGTATAGGTAATCTCCTTGTAACTCTTGAAATGGCCTAGCATGAGTAGGTTAGGCTGTGTGTGTACACACAGTTAATTCTCGCGGCGGAGAAGCTAATGTCTGAATGGTTTGTACTTTCTTAGGTCTGCCTGAGAAATGGGTTTTTCAAAAAATCTTCATTATGAAAGTCAGTCCTTGGGCCTCCCTGATTTTTGTTTATGTCATTGGAAGCTTTTCAGGTGGGACAGAGTGAGAACACATGCTTTACTGTAATGCTTGCAGCTGAATCAGCTGCAGAATATAAGAAAGGAGCAATTAGCTTCTAGAGGGAGAAAACTCTCCTGGACTATTTTGGACCTGGGTTGTTGGAGCTGTTTTGGAGCTGGGCACCTGTGATAGTGTCTCTTCAGTGCACCAACAACTAAATGTAAAAAAGGAAACACTAACTTGTGTCACATCTGATATCAAACATTTGATTGAGACTTCGGCCTGAACTGCTCAGATTTTGGGTAGTCTGGAGTTTCAACAGGTGGGGGTTTATGCATTTATGTCAGGGTTTCCAAAATAATGCATTGAAAAGAATATTAGTTTCATGGACTATTAAAAGGTGATCCATCTCTCTCTGTGTGTGTGTGTGTGTGTGTGTGTGTGTGTGTGCTGTGGGAACAGAGTGTAGGGAAACCTGGGATCTGAAATGCCAGGTTAAACAAAGTGAACAGGTTTCCTTATTGGGAATCTTCAATAGGCAAATGTGCAATGGGAACTTTAAGAGTCAAAGTGGGGGATTATACTGTGGTGCACAATATTTCTCAAACTTATTTGAATGGGAAGCTCTTTTTTCATAGAATTCCTGTATCAGAATCAAATGTCCTCTGTGGTATTTCAACAAATTAGGGGTTTTATTTTCTTTCAGTTGAAAGAGAAACAGAAGTAGGCAGTCCAGGTGACTGTTCCCAAGGATTCATGCAGTTTCCTTGTATCTCTCCATCCCCTAAGTCATCACGTGGTTCAAGATGGCTAATGATGTACTGGCTGTTGCATCTTGTTCTAGGAAGAAAATTGGAGGAAGAAGTGATTATGTGAAACTAATAGAATGTTAGAGCAGGAATAAATTTAGATATTGTCTAACTCAGTGATTTTTTTACCCTGGTTGCACATTAGAACACTTGGGGGTCTTATTAAAATATCTATGGCTGAGCCCTACCTGTGTGACTCATATTCTTAGTGGATAAAGCCTAAACATTAGTCTGTTTATTTTCCTCCTAAAGCTCTCAAGATGATTCTAACCTGCAGACAAGGTTGAAAAGTCCTGATCTAGACCAGTGTCACCATTTTACAGGGCAATTACTATGAAATTAATTCTTTTATGCCTGTTTCCCTCATTAGACTGTGAAAACTGTAAGAATAGGAATGGTATTATGTTTATCACTTTTTCTCTCCCTAGACTTTATCACACTGCTGGCACAGAGTTGAATGAATGAATGAATGGGTAGACTGAGGTCCACAGAGGGAAAGATGCTCAGGTAAAGCCACACAGCGAATGTGCAGGAAACCAGGGTTAGAACCTTTATCTCTTGACTCTCTGCTTAGGGCTCCTTCACTTATCCTACACCATCCTAGTCAGATGGTCAGACCGTAGAACTCTTTACTCCAAATTGGTGGATGTGGCTCTTGCATCCCTACAGTGCTTATGGTATGCACTGAAGGTGTTGTAATTATCTGTGAACCCCACACTGAGAACTGTGTCTTATTTCTTCCAGCATCACCAGTCACCCACTGTGTCTGGCTCACCATAAACGACTGATAATAAGAACTAACTGGAAACAACCACAACAACAACATGCAGACTCAGGCCTTTGGAATTGCACACCTTCCTTCCCGGGTCTCTCTTGCCAAAGGCCACTTTCATCAACTCACCCAGACCTCCCCTTCTGTGCCCTAAACCCAGATTCTACATCTTCTCTAGCCAGTTGCTCAATTTTAATTACCTGTCTGGTTGAAAAGTTATGAAAACAAGTTCAGAACAAAGTGTTAATGATTAATAAGATTTGATTGGATATGCCTTCCTGGGATCTGTGCATATCAACCAGAGACAGTGCCCTGATGCAAAAGAAGGAAAGTCCAATTGCAGAATTTTAAGTAAAAGGGAACAGAACTAGTGAGGACCATTTTGGGGTGAAGGCAGGATGGCCTTCCTGGAGGGAATGAAATCAAATCAGAGGAAAGAGCTAGGTGTTTGTCTTTGAGTAAGGTACCTGGAAGGACCCCTGAGGTAAAAGTCTCAAGGTTGACTTTGTTAGAAGTCTTCTTTGAACATCAGGTTCTCCTTTAGTCCCATCGCAAGTGATGTAAGAGACCCGCTGCTTCCATGGGATGCTGTGCAGGGCTTGGGCACAGGGGCTCAGACCCATTCTGGTCCAGGAGGGAGGGGACTCATTCCAGAGCCGGAGCAGAGCTCTTCATAAATGTTAGCTCTCATTCTTATCTCAGCAGGGATTGCTCAGACAGCAGCCCCAGAGGGAACAATTAGGTTGTTTATCCAAACCTCAGCCACTTTGCTATGTAATTGATTTTTCGTTGAGCGTATTTAGGAAATGGTTATTTACATGAAGACGGGTACACCAGGGACATGGTTGTGTCTGATCATCGGAAATGGGCAGGAATCCAGATCAAAAGGGGGTTACCAAGGAGGAACTGTGAAGACCACCAAGAAGTGGTCTTGGGAGGCAGACACCCTAGGCTGAAATTCTGACTCTGCTGCTGACTAGCTGGGTTTATTTGCGTGAATTACTTAACCCTTCTGAGCTTTGGTCTTCTCGTTTGAAAATAGGAGCAAAATTTACTTCTGATTAGAGTTGTGAGGATTAAATTAAACAATGCTTTAACTGTTTAAAAAGCATTAAGCATTGTTCTATAAGGCTGAGAGCAGGGCCTATCACCTGGTATACACTCAATATGTTGTTGTTGTTATTATTATTATCACCATTTTCATTGTTATTGTCCCTGCCTGGAAAGCGCTCCCATCCTCTACGGAGCTGACCTCATCCTAATCGTGTCTCAGTTCTTGGCCTAAGTCTCGCCTCTTCTCCAAAGCCTTCACTGACATCTCCAATCCTTATTTAGTCACCCCATACTCCATGAATATTTATGAGACTTAAATGTATCACCATATTTAGACCTTTGCTATAAGCAATGTTATGTATTTTATTCTTTTTTCCCCCTGTCTAGACCAAGGGTTGGCAAACTATGGCCCACAGGCCAAATATGGTCCACTGCCTGTTTTCAGATGACCTATGAGCCAGGCATAGTTTTCACATTTTTAAGCAGTTGGGAAAAAATCAAAACATTATATTTCACGGCACTTGAAAATTACATGAAATTCAAATTTCAGTATCCATAAATAAAGTTTTATTGGGACACAGCCACACCTATTCACTTACATATTCTCTATGGCAGAGTGGAGTAGTTGTGATGAAGATCCCATGGCCCACAAAGCCTAAAATACTGACTATTTTGCCGTTTACAGAAAAGTTTGCCAAGCCCTAGACTATAAGCTTCTTACAGGCAGGCAGTGTGGGAATTCTTGCCTGAATTCCCACAGCACATGGCAGAACAGTTGTCAGACAGCAAACGTGCAATCAATACTGTGGGCTGCTGGTTGCTACTTAGCCTTGCCTCAAGCGGTGTCTTGTCCATCCTCTCCCTGTTTCCAGTTTTCAGGAGTGGGTAGAAGATTGTTTGTAAGGCAGGTGATTGAGGTGAGATGAGGACCTTAAAAGAAAAGAGACTAGTTCTTACTTCAGTGGCAAGAGAAGAGGAAGGCAAGGAAAAGCAAATGAATAATAATGGACACTAATATGTGCCAGGCACTGTGTTATTTATATCCTCTGTATTCTTTATCTCATTTAATACTCATTTATTCATTTATTTTACAAATATATATCAGGCACCTACCATGTACCTGGTACCTTTCTAGGACCTGGAAATACTTCACTGAGCAAAACAGACAAAAGTTTTCTGCAACCATGAGTTTACCTTCTAGATAGGGGATGGTCATTCTAAAACAATAAATAAGAAAAATATATTGAAATGTATATGTTAGATGAGATTAAATACTAAAGAGAAAAATAAAGCAGGGATGGGAAAGAGTACTAGCCAGCTTTTTTTTTTTTTTTTTTTTTTTTTTTTATGGAGGGGTTGTTGGAATTTTAAATCAGGAAGTCCTGGGAGGTCTCTTGGAGAAGGTGACTGAGCAAAGCCTGAGGGGGTGAACCATGTGTGGATATTTGGGGTGGGGGAAGGGGGACATGACAGGCAGAGGAAACAGAAAGTGTACAGGCCCTGGGGCAGGACAGAACTTGGCATAGCCAAGGAACAGGAAGAAGACCAGTGTGGCTGGAATGAGGAGAGCGAGGAGAGATTAGTAGAAGGAAGTGGAGCGATAAAGGGGAGGCAAATGGGGGAAGGAGGCAAATTTCATGTCACTTTGAAGACTTTAGCTTTTACTCAGAGATGGGTAGTCATTGAAGAATTTTAAACACAGGATGGAGGAGACCTGATTTTCATATTAAAACAACAGCTGTATGAGGTAGGTGTTACTTGTTTTACTTCTACAGATAAGAAAACTGAATTTCAGGAAAGCCAGGTGGGTAGACAGATAGTAAGAAACAGAGGTGGGATTTGAACCTAGGCTAGCCAGGTTCTTTCTACTACACCATCTGCCTCACTGGCTGGCACAGGGTACAACCTCAATAAATGTTTAATTGCATTCAAAGTAACTTCTGGGGCTTGGGCAGTGGAATGAGCAGTGCAGCACCACACACTGCCCCATCTGCTCAGCTCCACCTTGATACTGAGGACAGCCACTGCGTCTAACGGCTGGCCAGTGGGTCCCTTCTACTTTCCTTAACCTTGTGCCTGTCATCCAGTGGTCGAATGACAAGCATTAATTAAAGTATGAGGGAACAATTTAATTAGCTTCTAATAGTCACATACTGCCAATTAAACCCCTTGATGACTAGTATACTCTGGAGCCTAATTAGGTGCTTCTAAATAAATCTAGCCCCGTGCCGCCACCTGTCAGTTTAGGAGCCAAATCTTTTGTTGAATGTGCCCTCTCTTACTTGAGAGGGAGTCGGGTAGTTGATTTGGGAGGAGATGTGAAATCAGATATTGGCATCTCCCAAGATTATTTCACTGTCCTGTTGTGTATTTGAAACTTGGTGACAATTACTGCACAGGTGATAGCTCTCTCCTGCCCATTTCAACTTCCATACCTCTGACAATAGGAACCTTAGGCTAAAGGGCCCTTGAGAGAGAGAAATGGTCATGTGCATTGTGACTTTTCATTTCTGCAGGCAATGTGAAGTTCCACATTGTTGTCCCAAACAGTCAGCCACCTAAGCGCAGGTCATTCTCTTAATAAATTCTGGGATTGAATTGCATGAATGAATTGAGTTTAACAGCACCACAGGGATGAAAGCTTTAGCCTCCTGGAAACAGTATACATCAGTGGACCTAATAGCCACGCAAAGGCTCTGGGGTCCAGGGATACCTGGTGCTGGACAGTGACTAGAGAGCTGAGTGCAGGGTGGCGTTTTCCAAGGAACATCAGCAAGTGCAGACATTTTCCAGGGTAGTGACTAGTTTTCTAAGGGGCATAGGAATCAAACCAGTTAAAGAATGGATGAAGAAACTAAGAATACTGAAGTTTGGACCTGGGTATTTCTTGGGACTGGGGACTGAGTTAAGTAGCCATCACTTGATCTGTGAAGAGCTGCTATGAAGGCAGAGGACAGAAAGATATTCCATTTTGTTCCATAGGGCAGTACTAGAGTACAAGGATTGAACTTAACTATAATCCACATTGTTAACCACGATACCCTATGGAAGAAGAGGCAGAGGTGAGCTGGGTTTCCAGCCCACATGACTCTTCTTCTCTACAGCTGGGGCCACTTCTTTCCAGCTTTCAGCCTCTGGCTATTTTAAACATGGCCCTAAGGTTCTTTGACACTCCTTTCAACATGAGGTGGGAGTCTATGTCCTTTTCCTTGAGTCTAGGTTCTGTAACTACTTCACAAATAGAATACTGGACAAGTAACACTGTGCCAGTTTCCCAGCCAGAGCCTAAAGAAACTAGCAGGTTCCACTTCCTCTGTCTTGGGGTGCTCAGTCTTGGAACCCAGCTGTCACATGGCCAGGTAGCAAGCAGGCACCTGGGGAGCCACATTTGGGTGTTTGAGCTGACAGTGCCAGCTGAGATCCCACTGGCAGCCGGCGTGAGCAACCAGATATGCAAGCAAGCCATCTGACGATTTGTGTACAGAGGAGAGAAGAGCTGTCCCCACCAAGCCTTGCCCAAATTGCAGATATGAGAGTAAAATAAATGACTGCTGTTTGCAGCTCTATCCTTGGTGTGCTTTGTCAGAAAACTGGAACCCAGGCCAAGGCAGTTTCCCAAGTCCTCTGAACCAGTCCTGACCCGAGTTGTCAGATGTTTCTGCCCCTAAGATGAATCAGGTCTGCCTGACATTGACTCACTGTCGGCACATAGTAGTGACTCAGAATGTTTGTTTGATGAATGAATAAAGGCATTTTCCAATTGTGGAAATGGAACTTTTGCCTTAGTCCTAAAGCCCAGTCTTCCTCTGCTGCCCTAGTTCAGTGATTATTTTTAGACCTTGATTTTAGTAATGGCATCCTTTTTGTCAAATAAAACCTGAAGGCATTCCCAATCTGTAAAAGAGTTAAGTGTCGAGCTGCTCTGGATGAAATGGAGGGAGGGCTCTCAGCTCTGCCAGCTCAGCCTCCCCCTCCCCACTTCGTGGGGACCCCAGGAGCTCTGTGTCTGTGGTATGCAGCTGGAAAAGCCACTGCCACTGTTTGTCTACCTCCATTTGCCTTGGGTCTGGCTCCTGAGTTCTGCCCCTACCTCTTTTCTCTCCTTTCCCTTCCCATGGATAGCAGCAGGGGTTAAAACTGAACTGACTAAGTCAGGTGCCTGGTTGCCCCTGAGGAGCCCTTGGTGAGCTTTCTAAGAAATCAGGTGCTCATCTCTGCAGAAGAATGTGCTTGTCATTCCTGGATTAACTGGGGCCCATGAGGGGTGAAGGAGGCCCCCCCTGGGCAAGAAGGAGGTGTGGGCTGGCTATGTTCTGACGGGCTCAGTGAGGGAAAGACAGAGGGGAAGAGGTGGTTGTCCACACGTGGATTAGAGCTGCACTTAGGAACGGTCAGGAGAACTCCCGCAGGGGCTGAAGCAGAGACTTTACGAGCCGTCACCTGTGGGGAGGCATTAGGTGTAAACCCAAGGGGAAGGTGGAATGTGAGGCCTGAGGGGCAACAGTGGCATGATGCATCTTTCTGGGGAGCAGGCAGTCACAGGACTCAAGAGGCTGGGAGTTGACTGGGGGTGGTGGTGGGGGGCAGTGAGACCGAGATGTGGAGAGGAGGGAGAGGGGTGCAGAGAAGTGTGCTCAGAAGGTTCCAGGCCACTGGAGAGGGACAGAATGATGCAGGCAGGGCTGAGGTGCAGCCGGTCAGGGCCACTGATAAAGGAGCTTGCTCCTGCTGAAAGGGCCTAAAGGAGAGAAACTTGGTAAAGAGATTCTGGGAGAAATTCAGTGAAGACTTCTGGAAGGTTCTGAGGAAATTGCTCAGTTCCCTCCTGAGAGGCCCCCTGGCCCAGGAATCAGGAGGTTTGGCTTCTTGTCTCATTTTGCCTCTAGCAAGACATTTTGATTATCTGGGCCTTGTTTTTCTTTATCTATGAAGTGAGTAAGTTGATTGTTATTAATTGATTGCCAAGTCCCTTTCTGTACTAGCAATTGTAAGATTCAATCCGATTCAAGGAACCTATTATGCATCAGGCACAGTGCTGGAAATTGGAGATGCAGTTGGACAAGATGCATTTGACCTTGAGCTGCTCACACTGCATGGGGGAAACGGGCATTTTTAGAGTGAGCTGGGCTACTGTGGGAGAGGGGGTAAAAGCACTGGTCCTGTTACTAGACCCAGTGTAAAAATTAGGGGGAAGTAGCAAAGAGAGCAGAAACCCCAAAAAACGGAAGCCAAAGGAAGAACTGGCTGGTTTGGAGGTGAAATGAGGAGATCTGGGAAGGTCAGCTTGAGGCTTCAAAGCAGAGTCAAGTGGAGGTAAGATGCATGAGGAGGAATACTTGTCAGCTCTCAGCCCATTCTTGAACAAAATTTGTCTGCTCTGAACGATTGACTCCCTGGCTGAGCAAAGGGGCATAGGAAGGCTGGACCCTTTCCTCCAGGGGCATCATGTGGAATGTGGCTTGACAGCAGGAGAAGCACTCCAACCCATTTCATTCCTTTAAGGCATATATTAATTTTTCAAAAAGCATTTATTTTCATTTTAGGAAAATTAGAAAACCAAACAAAATAATTCCTAACAAACAAAACAATTCCTAGCAGTTGGTAACTTGGTATATATCCTTCTAGATCTCTCTCTCTACACATACATATCTGGGATTATATTAGACTATTGTGTGCTTTTTCTCACTTGGCAGTATATTTGAACATCTCTCCTTGCTGATAAATATAGATTGACATCATCATTTTTAATGACTTCATAATAATTTTATTGTGTGAACATAACATAAATTACTTAACAATTCCCTATTGTTTGAATTTTAAATTTCCTTCCTTTTGTTGCTATTATAAACAATGCTTTGATGAAAATAGCATTATGCATATACCTTTGCCCACTTCCCTAATTATTTTCTTGAATGTGATTATTTTTAAAGCCTCTGATATATATTACCCTATTACTCTCCAGAAGGTTTGTTCCCACTTATTCCCAGTAGCAGTGTATGAATGTCCATTCCCCACCCCTTGGCAATACTGGGCATTATAATTTCTTTTTAATCTTTGCCATCTGTTAAGTAAATATAGCATCTTATTTTTTAAGTCACATTTCTTTGATTACCACTGAGGTAGAACATTGTTTAAATTTTTGACTGCCATTTTCATTTCTTCTTTTATGATTTGCTTTTTTTTTTTAAATTCGTTTGCCATTTCATCCCCATAATGTGTTCATCTTTTTCTTACTTATTTGTAACAGCTTTACACTTTACCTTTTACCTCCTTGGACACACACTTGCCCCAAGGCAGGCTCTTGTGCCTGGCCAGAGTATCGCATCGGTCTAGTGGGTCCGAGCAGCACTAAGAGGATTTGCCTACCCTTTCTTCCCAAGGAGCCTAAGTGAGGAAGGGATGGGTGGAGGGAGGAGGGTATCTTTCTGGCTCTGCTATGAGTGGCTACTGGCAGCTCTTCCACTCAGTGATCTTAAAGCTAGTTTGGTAGGTGGACGATGATCAGGATTGGAAAGAGGCTGAGCCAGCAGCGACTGTCTCTGAATCATCAATAGGTGAATTGATGTCCACTAGGACTGGGAAAGGGGTCATCCAGCTCTATTGTGACTTTCTGTTCTCTATGAGACTGTTTTGTAAATAACGGGTTCTTAAAAGCATCACGTTTTTTGTTTATCCTGCTTCTCAAGCACACAAACACTCAATCATTTCAACAGAAGCTTAACCCTGATGTTAGTCTCCTTGCGCTTCAATGAATTATGCTCATAGTAAGAAGCTTCCCTGCTCTCCAGACCCCTGCAAGTTTCTTTCCTAGATGGGTAGGGGCATGGAGAAGAATTGGCTCAAATTTCCAGATTAGTTAAGCTAGAGCAGTAGTCTAGTGGGGAGTTTCATTAGGAGCCCAAATATGGATTCCTCCTGCAACCTTACCTCTTAGGAGTGGCTCTGCAGAGCCAGGAGAAAGGTGGGGCTTCAGAGAGGTTCTGCAGAGTCTCTGAGTGGCAAGTGCCTTGTTCCCAGGCGGCCAGAGAGCAGAGTGCAGGTAGTCTGCCTCCTAAAAGGGCCCAGAGCAAGAAGCAGTATGGGCAGATCAACCTGTATCTTCCACTGAGGCAGTGTCTCAGAGAAAGAGAACCAAAAGGATTGATTGATTGATTGACTGATTGATTTAGAGGAGTTGGCTCATGTGATTGTGGGGGCTGGCGGGTTTGAAATCCATTAGGCTGGATGGCTGGCTGGGAACTCAGACAGGAACTGATATTGTAGTCTTTTTTTTTTTTTTTAAATAAATTGTGGGTTTACAGAAAAATTATGCATGTAATACAGTGTTCCCATATACCACCCTATTAACACCTTACATATTGTGGTACATTAGTTACAATTGATGAAAGGACATTTTTATAATTGTACTATTAACTATAGTCCATGGTTTATCTTAGGGGTTACTGTTTGTGTTGTACGGTCCCATGGATTTTTTTTTAAAAATTTTATTCTAGTAACATATTTACAGCCTAAAATTTCCCCCTTTAACCATATTCAAACATATGATTCAGTGCTATTGAATACATTCTCATTGTTGTGAATTATATATTTGAATGGCTCTGCATCCACAGGAATGGATTAAATTCAAGAACTTTTTTTTCTGGAGTATGTACAGCATCAAACCACCACAGTTGCTATTATAAAAGCATTTTTTTTCTCACTTTTTTTTTCTGTTTGTTCATTACCAGTGCTTAGAAACACAAAATTTGGGGGTGTTGACCTTGAACCCTGTCACTTTGCTGTATTCATTTATTAGCTCTAGGAGATTTGTTGTGGATTTTTTCAAGATTATCTGTATATAGGATCATGTCATCTGCATAGAGGGAAAGTTTTACATATTCCTTTCCAATTTGGATGCCTTTATGTCTTTCTCTTGCCTGATTGCTCTGGCTGGGACTTCAGGCACAATGTTGAATAACAGTGGTGATAGTTGACATACTTGTCTTGACAGTGGACATACATGCTGAAAAAACCTTTCAGTTTTTCACCATTAAGTGTGATGTTTTTCGTATATACCCTTTATCATGTGGAAGAAGTTTTCTTCTATTCCTAATTTTCTAAGTGTTTTATCAAGAAGCAGCGCTGGACTTTGTCATATGTGTTTTCTGCATCAATTGAAATGTATGTGTGCTTTTTCCCTCTGCTCTGTTAATGTGGTGGATTATATTAATTGATTTTCCTATGTTGAACCACCCTTGCATACCTGGGATAAATCCTACTTGATCATGGTGTATAATTCTTTAAATATGCTGCTGGATTCAGTTTCCTAGTATTTTGTTAAGGACTTTTGCACCTATATTCATAAGAGGTGTTGATCTGTAATTTTCTTTTATTGTGGTATCTTTATCTGTCTTTGGTATGAGGGTGATGTTGACTTCATAGAACGAGTTAAGAGGTATTCCCTCTTCTTCAATTTTTAAGAAGAGTTTGAGTAGAAATGGTAGTATTTCTTCTTGGAATGTTTGGTAAAATTCCCCTGTGAAGCCATCTGGTCCTGGGCTTTTCTTTGTTGGGAGGTTTTGATGACTGATTTAATCTCTTTACATGTTATTGGTTTGTTGAGATCTTCTATTTTTTTCATAAGGCAGTGGAAATAGTCTGTGAGTTTCTAGAAGTTTGTCCATTTCATCAAAGCTATCTCATTTCTTTCTGTACAGTTGTTCATAGTATTCTCTTAAAGTCGTTTTTATTTTGTGGCATCAGGAATAACATCCCCCATTTCATTTCTTTGTCAATCTAGCTAAAGGTTTGTCAATCTTATTAAGTTTTAAAGGATCAACTTTTTGATTTGTTAATTCTATTTTTAAAACTCTCTATTTCATTAATCTCCACTCTAATTATTATTTCCTTCCTTCTGCTTACTTTGGGTTTAGTTTGCTTTTCTTTTTCTAGTTCCTCCATTTTTGAGGTTATGTCTATGATTTGAAATCTTTCTCTTTTTTAAAAAAGCATTTAGAACTATAAATTTCCCTCGCAGAACTGCCTTTGCTGCATCCCATAAGTTTTGGTATGTTGTGTTTTCACACAACCTCAAAATATTTCCTAATTTCCCTTGTAACTACTTCTTTGACTCCTTGGTTGTTTAAGATTGTGCTGTTTAATTTCCAAATCTTTGAGAATTTTCCATTTCTCCTTCTGTTACTGATTTCTAGCTTCATCTAACTGTGGTCAGAGAAAATGAAAGGTATGATTTCAATATTTTTGAGCTTACACTTGAGACTAATTTTGTGACCAAAGATATTGTGATGATTAGGTTCATGTGTCAACTTGGCCACTTGATGGTGCCCAGTTGTCTGATCTAGCAAGCACTGGCCTAACCATTACTGCAAGGACATTTGTGGCTGGTTAATAAACCATAAAACTGGTTTATTAAACCGTCAGTTGGTTGCATCTGTGGCTGATTACATCAATGAAGGGCATGTCTTCAGCAATGAGAGAATTCAATCAGCTGGATTTAATCCAATCAGTTGAAGACTTTTAAGGGAGAAGAGAGAGAACCTTCACTTCTTCTTCAGCCAGTTAGCCTCTCCTGGGAGTTCATCGAAGACCTTCATTGGAGCTGCCAGCTCACTGCCTGCCCTATGGAATTTGGACCCATTCATCTTGCCCTACGGAATTTGGACTCATGCATCCCTACAGTTGTGTGAAATGCTTTTATAAAATCTCATATTTGCAGATATCTCCTGTTGTTCTGTTTCCCTAGAGAACCCTGACTAATATAGATATGGTCTGTCATGAAGAAAGATCCATGTGCACTAGAGAAGATTGCGTATTCTGTTGCTGTTGGGTGAAGTGTTTAATATATGTCTGTTAAGTCTAGTTGGTTTAGTGTATTATTCAAATCTTCTATTTCTTTATTGATCATTAGATGTTCTACCTATTATTGAAAGTGATGCATTAAAGTCTCCTATTATTAATGTAGAACTGTCTATTTCTCCCTTCAAATCAGACAATATTTGTTTCACATATTTTGGGGCTATGCCCCTTGCATAGATACTTGTTGCCTTCTTGTTGGTTTGACCTCTTTATTGGTAAATATGACCTTCTTTGTCTCATATCACCTATTAACTTAAAGTCTATTTTATCTGATATTAGTATAGCTAACTCAGCTCTCTTTTGGTTACTATTTGCATGGTGCTTTTTCCCATTCTTTCTCTTTTAACCTACTTATGTCTTTGAATTTAAGATGATTCTCCTGTAAAGAGCATATAGTTGGGTTATGCTTTTTTATCCATTCTGCCAACCTCTGCTTTTTGACTAGAAAGTTTAATCTATTTACATTTAATTAACTAATTGATTAATAAAATTCTTGATTAACAATTGTTTTCTCTTAGCACCTTAAGTATTTCAACCCACTGCCTTCTTGCCTCCATGGTTTTGGATGAAAAAATCATCACTTAATTTGATTGGACTCCTTTGTACCTAACAGATTGCTTTTATCTTGCAGCTTTCAGAACGCTCATCATTTGCATTTGATAGTATAATCAGTATATGATGGGGTGTATTTTCTTCATATTTATCCTGTTTGATGCTCTCTGAGCTTCTTGGATATACATATGCATATCTTTTGCTAAGTTTGGGCAGTTCTCTGTCATTATTTCTTTGACTATTTCTTCTGCCGCTTTCTTTGTTCTCCTTCTGGTACTCCCATACTTGCATATTGGTGTACTTGATGGTGTCCCTTAGCTGTCTTAGGCTATTTTCACTTTTAGTATATATTTTTTTCTGCTCCTTGCCTGACTCAGTTCAAGTGTCTTGTCTTCAAGTGCACTGATTCTTTCTTCTGCCAGCTCCATTCTGCTCTTGAAACCCTCCTGGGAATTTTTCATTTAATTTATTGTGGTCTTCAACTCCAGTAGATCTTTTTGTTTCCTTTTAAAAATTTCTGTATCTCTACTTAGACTCTCATATTGTTCATTCATTGTTTTCCTGATATCCTGTAGTTCTTTCTCTGTACTTTCCTTTATCTCCTTAAGCATTTTTAAGATGATTTTTTAAAGGCTTTGTTCAATCTGTCCACATTCTCATATTCTTTATTGGTGTTTTCTGTATTTTTATTCTCTTGCTTTGGAAGAGCCATCATTTCCAATGTCTTTGTTCATCTGGTACCCTTTTGTTGCACACTGTACATTTTATTATTCTAAAAATGCTAATCTGGTATTTATTCCCTGAGATATCTATTCCCTGGTTTTGTAACCAGCTGGTGATAAGGCAGAGATTTTCTTGAGCTTCAGCCCTCCTATCAGGAAGGTCTGCCCAAGGACAATGCAGTGTGCAGGGTTTGTGCTGTCATATTGAGCCTCTGTCCTGTCCTGGGCTTTTGCTTGTTAGTTGTTTTGGAGTTCTCCTATTTACAGGAATTTGGGTGTCCCTTCTGTTCCCCAGGGGACAAACCTCCCCCTCCTGGTTATCTGAAGTCCACAGGCCTTTGTCCCAGACTGTCCAACTCTATAGTTTCTGCACTCATTTCATTGTCTGATACTGCTTTTGCCTGGAGGGCATTCTGGGAAAACCCAGAAGGACTTTCCCAATTCAGACTTTCCCATCCAAAACAGGCCCAGAGACTCACAAAGGGGGCACAGAACTGCCCCAAAGTGCCCAGTGGAGGGATTTAGGAAGGGCACCAAAAATTTCTGTGATGGCTCCTCAAACCTGAGCTTTCCTGGCCTGAGCATCAAATGCAGTCCTTCAGACTACTTTCCCCCACAGCCTGAGGAAGCTCTGTGTCTTTAAATCTCTACCACTTCTGCCTCTATGGGATGCGGTTGAAACTATGGTTGAAACAATGGCTGCCCTCAGAGCCCAAGACCTAGCAGATCTGAATTTGCTAATCAAAAGCCACACACACCCCTGTTCTTGAGGAAGAGGATTTTCCTGTCTCTTACTGTCACCAGAAGCTAGGCAGGGGCTTTAACCACATTGGCCTGCCACAGGAGTGGGAGATGGGTGCTGCCAGTAGCCATGGGAAGAGAGCACCTTACAGTTCTTTACAGTATTTATCAGCCTCTTCCTCCTGCTCTTCCCTGGAAGCTATGTGGTGTTCTTTTCACCTCTGGAATTTCAAAATAGTTGTTTCAGACAGTTCCTGCCTATTTAATAGTTATTTTGGTGGAAGGATTGAGTCCCAGAGCTCCCAACTCTGCCACCTTCCCTGGAAGTCAATCTAAACTCTCTAGACCCAGATTTTTAATCTCTGCTGTGCAATTTACTAGCTGAATGGCATGAACTAATTCTCTTAATCTCTTTAGGTTTCAGTTTTTGTTTTTTAAAATTAAGATAATATTTTGATAGGTTGTTTTTAGGATAAAATAATGTGTGAGGAAAAGCCTATTGCAAGGTCTGGCATATAGTAGCTACTCAATAAATGTTCTATCTAGCTGTCTATCTATTATTTTTGTTTTCAGCTGACCAAAAATCATCATATGACTGACCCAGCGGGGCCTTCTGGGACACATTAAGGACAGCTTTGTTGGGTAAAAGTTAATGAAGAAAGATACAGCTCACTTCAGCTCCAGTAGAGTAGGCTTGAGGGGCATTCTGTGTGTGCACTCTGGATTGGAGAAGTGAGAAACAGGAAGGGAAGAAGGATCAGCTGGGAAACACATTTGCCTCCCTTAGCAAATACCAGTTACACCAGTCATCTAATCTCCCTTTGAGGTAAGTGAGGATCTGAGGTTCCTGAAGGCTTGGGTAGAGGCTGAAGGTGAGGCTACTACCTGCCCACAAGTAAGGAATATGGGACTGAGGGGTCATCTTGGGCAGAAGCAGAATCCAAAATCCAGGCAGGTGACTGGAATAAATCACCAGTCTGAAGGAGCTAGTTAGAAAGGGAGAATCTGGGGGTGGTGGGGGTGGTGGGGGGATGAAGATGAAAGGAAACATCCAGGGAAGCCAGAAGTGAAGGTTCAAAGCAAGGGTGGACAATGGAGTCTGTGCTACTCCTTGAGGTGGTTGCTGCAGAGGCATTTCATAGAGTGCCTGCAGTCTTGGGCAGAAGAAACAAGGATTATTGGGTAAGGTGTATAAAGCTTTTCCCTGCCATCCTATATCTGCCTTGCATCTCCACCTTCCTGAGCAGTTCTAGCCACCTTTCTAGTCTCTCACCTAAGGGTGAGAAGATGTGACTACTATAATTCATGCTCCAAATCCCAACTCCTTCTTTCCCCTCTGAAGCATGAATGGTGGATTCACCTTCAGAGAGATCAGGGAGTGAAAACCACTTCATGAGCACAGATGGACTCTTCCTGGAGATTTCTTCATTCCTTTGGAGCAGCTCCTCCTGGTACTGCAGTAGCTGGAACCTCACGCAGGGCGAGTGGGAGGCTCCGACCTCGAGGCTTAGCTCCCAGGAACACTGGCACCTCAAGAATCAGTCATTTGAGGGATTAGGCATTTTCATCACCAGGAGAATGAGATACCACAAGGACTGGCTCTGTCTTCTTCCCAGGGGGTTCATAATTCCACAGACTAAGACTCTGAATCATGAGGGTGGGGGATGGAGTGGTTTGCTGGGCTCAGTGTGATTGAATGTAAGTTTCATTTGACACTGAAAATAAAACCTGATTGAATAATAAGAAAACACAAGTCTCAGAAGATTTGAGGCAAAGCCTTGAAATTATTGTCAAATGATAAATTAACACCCACAACGAGAGTAAAAATTTACCCCGCATTTAGAATACTTTTTAGTTTATTCAACCGAGTTTGAATGCTTTCCATAAATCCCAAATGTTTGGGGCTGTAAAGATGATTAAACACCTGAAATGTAGTTCCCTGGGACATAAGAAGAAAAAAATTAGCACTTTCTTAAACAAAGTCCATGAATGAGGACTGAGTTATGATTTCTTTGAATAGTGAGGTTTATACCTTCTCTACTGAGGTCAAAAGGAAATGAAGAGAAAGGAAATAAATAGGAAAATGACTCTCATGCTTGAATCATTTTTTTCCTCCACCTAGCAACTGCTATTGGTTTATATAAGTAATGCTAACATGATTAAAAACATACTAAAACCTTGAAACAGAGTTTGGGGGCAGCAGCCTGAGCAAAAAGAACCTCACTCCTTTATCATTCTGCCTCTTTGGTGACCTCCTCCCCCTATTCTTTTCATCCATCTTTTGAGCATGACTCATGCCTTAATACTGCTATGACACTCAAATATTTATATGGTGATTCATCTTTCAAGAGAATTTGTGCCTAGCCTTGCAAACAGTCTACCAGTCCACATTCTATCAGCCCTTCCCACAAATACTAAACTTTGACATCCCCAGTGCCCAGAAACTCTGTGCTGGTATTTCTCCCACTTGTTATAAATGAATCCTTACTTACAGCTTGGTATCTTTAGCCATAAGTCAAGTAGTCAAATCAGTAAGTAATTAATTGAACACCATTCTCATAAATCTCGCTCTGTGATGTGTGAAGTCAGGGAGTGGCAGGCTAGCCATTTGGCCCCAGGGGTTGGGTGCCAGGTTCTCTTATCCACAGATTTTATCATGTCCTTTTGGAGAAGTTAATTAACTTGCCCAAGGTTCTAGTCTTGTAAGTAGCAGATTTGAACTCAAGTCTCTTTGATCTTAAGAGAAAGGGAAAGTAAGAAGCGATAGACAGTATAAGTGGCAGGTTTAGATAAATTCTGAAGTTGACCTGCTGCCAGCAGCAGGGAAATTTTTTACATACTCTCGGCATGTACCTGCTCGAGCGAGTTGGGTTTATTTGATGAGTTGGAATGCACAGGCACCACGTATGTACATAGAATGATTCTAATTATGGGGTTAAAAAGTTCCAGCCAGGACCTCACTTCTGCCACTGCAGACTTAGTCAAAGGGCACCAAAGTTGGAGTCTTGGGTGATGAAACTGTGGAAATGGACAAATAATACAAATTGCCAAGTCCACAGGGGTAGGCAGACAGCCAGCAACACATAGAAGACAAGTATCTGCTACAGAGCTTAGATTAAAGAAGGGAGGGAGTCAACTCTCAAGCCTGGATCAGTCCCCTGAGGTGGTTTGGTGGAGTGGGAGAACTTGATGAAGAGCTGCTGCAGTTCTGGGCAGTGTCAATCCCTGAGGGCAGTTCTTTCTTCTCTTGTCAGAATGACCCTGTTCCATAATTTGATGGCTTTCCTGCCCACAGACCCAGCTTCTCTATAGCTGGTTACCTGACTTAAGTTCCATCCTGGTGCTTTGGGGGGTTGTCTTGCTTCTCCCTGGATCCTCAAGGCTGGTAGAACATGTCCTGGCCCACTGCTTGGAGGTTGGCTGACAATATTCATTCTTTGGATGGTGACTGCTTCCTGCCTGGGTCCTAAATACCAACTTCTACTGCATCCTTTGCCCTCTGCTCTGCCCTTTACCTTGTGTCTCCCCTCACTGGTGGATCTTCCTGCAGTGAGTGTGACCTGAGCCATGTCTAGGCTCACAACAGCCTTTACATCGCATCTCCTCTTCCCCCTGGAGGAGAGAGTTCACCAGAATCTACCTGTGCAGTAGGCCAGTGTCCTCAGTATCATCTCACTCCAGTGTGAGGTGCTTGAGCTGATCCTTGATCTGTCCTGTCTGCCTCCTTGATTGTTCACCAGCCATTCTCTCAGGGAGACTCATTCTTGTTAGATAAGCAACAAATATACAAACAAAACATGTGGAGAACATTCCAGTGTGGGACATGGTATGATGCTATACTGTGTAGTGTGACATGTGTGGAAGAGATGGGAAAGTAGCACAGAGGGATGGGATCCAGAAAGGTAGTGGCAGAAGAAGGGAAACATGTATTGGACTTTAAGAATGGAGTCCCACCCTGGCTACAATACTCCATGCTTCCATTGGGAGAATGAGCATCCTGAGGTATGCAAACCTCAGGGTGCCTGAGGTTTTACATGATATGTGGCCACCAGACAAGAGAACCAGGTAGATAAGAAGGTCATACGTCTTTATGGATGGCTATCAAGAGCTATTAGTTATGAAAGCAGCTATTGACAAACAGGTATTAAATCTTGACTGCCTGTCCATATGTGTAATGATCATAATGAAATCTACTCTCCTGCCAAAAGACTATGCATATAATCTAGGAAAATGAAGAGAGATGTGGCTTCTTTGACAGGTTTCTAGAAGAGGCATTTATCAACAGGGGTCCTTTTCTTAATAAAGGCTGCAGGGAATTTGAGGGCATGGATGGGGTTGGGTGAGGGTAGATGGGGAGTTATGGCCCCAGAATGCTTCTGTAAAGCAGTGATGTGGGCCTTTTGCACCCTGCAAAGAGACTTGTGGAACTTTTGGGAATTGCATGTGTCAGCTCCATTCCTACCCTGAGATTCTGATACATTAGGTCTGGTGAGGGGAATTCTAAGGTACACACCCCAAGCTGGATCATAAAAGAACATGGCTTTAATCTGTGCTCAACTACCAAGCCCACCTAAAACCTGGGAGGTGCTAAAAGAATGAATGACAGAATCACATCAAGAATGGACAGGGGCCCAAGGTGATCTCTGAAAACGGTTCACTATTCACTTAACCCAGAAAACCCCACAAAATCAGACAAATCAAAAGGCTCAAATCTTCGTGTTCACTTTAAGAACACCTGAGAAACTGCTCAGGCCATCAAGGTTATGCATATTCAAAAAGCCATCAAGTATCTGAAAGACATCACTTTACAGAAGCAGTGTGTGCCAGGCCGTCGTTACAGCGGTGGTGTTGGTAGGTGTGCCCAGGCCAAATAGTGGGGCTGGACGCAGGGTCGGTGGCCCAAAAAGGTTGCTGAATTTTTGTTGCACATGCTTAAAAATGCAGAAGGTAATGCTGAACTTTAGAGTGTAGATGTAGATTCTCTGGTCATTGAGCACATCCAGGTGAACAAAGCCCCCAAGATGCGCCACCATACTTACAGAGCTCATGGTTGGATTAACCCATACATGAGCTCCCCCTCCACATTGAGATGATCCTTACTGAGAAAGAACAAGTTGTTCCTAAAGCAGAAGAGGAGGTTGCACAGAAGAAAAAGATATTCCAGAAGAAACTGAAGAAACAAAAACTATGGCTTGGGAATAAATTCATCATAAAGTAAATGCAAATTAAAGTTAAAGCAGAATGTTGGTTGTCGTATTAAATATGTTAAATATTCTTTACTTTGCTCTATCCTTATTTTGGTTTGTAAGCATGCTGTTTTCAGTCAAAACAAAAAACAAAATAAAACAAAACAAACAAACAAAAAGAATGGATAGGACCTGGAAACCTCCTGGGTCAGTGTTTCTCAAAGTGTAGCCTATGGACCACCAGCATCAGAATCACCGCAGACCCAATGAATAGAATCCCTGAGGGCTGGTGACCAGGAATCTGCTCTTCTAACAAACATGCGCAGCCCCATGATTATACCCTACACCAAAGCCTCCCACACAGATTTCCTGTCTTTCTGCCATCATCAGCCCCGTCAACGGTCCTAGAGGGATTCCCTTCTCTGCATGCTGACCCAAGGACTGCAGCTCAGGCCCCGACTCCTGGTCTTATCCTTGTAGTAGATATTTATTCATATTTTGACTGTTCCACATCTAATCATCTTTCTTATTTTTGGGGAATCCCTGACTCTACAAGTCTCACTGAAAGCAGATCTTAACTCTGATGTACAGGTCAGACACTCAATTTCCAGCATCCCTCTAGTTTGAGCGGGATAAATACACTCAGACAATCAGATGAAGCCATCCTTAACTTTATTTGGGGGCTGGTTCCTAAGGGCAGCAGTACCACGGAATGATTTCCCTAAAATAATTCCTCCACTCAGCAACTTGAATTTCTAAGCCAGTGGTGTTGGCAGTGGTTGCAGCGGCTGCTCAGGAATCCTCATGTAGTTTGCATGGAGTGAATGTTGCTCTGACTCTGACTGTATAATCTTCCTCATTCCTGGCTCTCCAATCTTCCTGGCAGTTCTGTAAATGAACCAATATCCTTCTGATCAATTATTTTCCTCTCAAACCAATCAGAGTGTATCAAGTTTCAATTAGGAATGCATAAACCACTCTAGACCTTTCAATAGAGGCAATTTAATATTGGGAATTGGATAAACAAGTGAGGAAAAAGCTGGAAACAAGGGAGAGTGAGGCAACTCAACTCAAAGAGTAACAGTTGCAGGAAGTTGCTACCTTCCCTAGGATTAAAGGTGCATTGGGAGGAGGTGGTGTTTTCAGCTCTCAGAAACTGGGACTGACCAGGGTGAGCATGAACCAGGCCTCTCTGGTGGGAGGTAGAGCTAAGGAGATGCAGCCATTTCAGAGACATGGACTGAGGCAAGCAAGAAAAGGAAAAATACCCTGATTTCTTCCCTCTGTCCATTCCTCCAGACTGCCACTGCTATCTCCAACTGGCAGAACCTATGCAGAGGCCAGGTGGGAAGACAGCCCAGGGAAGGTCACTCCCTGCAATACAGAGCTGAGCAGTAGAAAGGTGGGGAATGGATATGAGATACAACAGGCAAAGGACAGGTTCACAGAGTTCAAATGAGAGTATTGCTGATCAGATGCCAAAAAGGGGATATCGCCACATCAAACACAAAAAATGTATTAGAAGGCAACATCTAAAGTGCAGGTGATTTTTTAAGTCAAGTGATATCCTAGCAGGAAAATTTCAGGTACATAGTTCCACACGGACTTTACTTAGTATCCTCTAGCATTCATGTCTGGTTTTAGTTGTTTATTGGTTTGGTTTTGTTTCACTGTTTCACATTCTTGAGCCATCTGACCTTTCTCTTTTAGCCTGGGACCCTGGGATGTCAAGATCCTTTCTGTTAGGGTTTCAGGAACAACTCCCTCCCTCCCCGAGATTTTAGACTGCCAGTCCTTTCTAGATTTCTAGACTAGCTACTTGACCCTTAAGATTTTGTCCAACTGGTTGGAGTGCCATCACGTGTAAGAATGGACTGAGGGAGTCCCAGGTCATTAGGTGATCAGGGGGACCTAGACACATAGCAGAGGAGGGATACAGAATTAGGAGAGGCCCCCAAACACTTATTTGTGATTTTACCCAGAGATACCCCCAGCCCTGTAGGCAGATGGAAAAGGACTGTTCCTTGGGTAGAAGAACCCATGTCTCTCCATAACCCAGCTTTTAGAGTTCCTTGTTCTTGCTTTGCTCTTGATCTGAATCAAGAGTAGGCATAGGGTTTTAGTCATCTTGATACCTCCAGTGCTTAACATAACCCAAGGTAAGTGTGGTGAAGGAAAAAATTGAATAAATAAGTGAGTGAATGAATAAGTGGGTAATGGCCACTGACAACTAAAGCATATAGTCTGTTGTATGGGCCATGTGAGATAAACATCTACCAACTCATTGTTCCTTCCACAGCTGTCTCTGGGGATGGGCATGTGTCCCTCACCACCTTTGCAGCTGAGGGAGCCCATGGCCCAGAAACTATAAATATGCAGAGCTGCTCCTCTAAAGAGATGGCTCTACCACTTCACTGCTCTGAAGGAATGGCTTAGTGGCTGAGGATGGTGCTGTGCTGGCTTGTGTCTGTCATTCTGCCCTTTCACTTCCGTTTCCCTGGTCACACTGCCAGCCCAGTTGGGCTAGAATGGAAAAAATTCCTGGAGAGACCTGCAAACTTACGGCTCTCTCTTTTTAAGGTTGGGGAGTGGGGGGCGGCTCTTTGATGGAAAAGGAGTAGGGACTAATACTCTGGAAGCCAGACTCAATTAATTTCCAAAATGGCAAAAGAAAATAAAAGCAAAAGGAGACCCTGGTTCATAAATTCTGCCTGTACTATATGAATTTCCATTATGAGGAGATGAGTGATGGTTCCACTGACAAAGAGGCTTCCAGAGCCCCATAAGTTGGAAACGTCTGGGTCTATATATATAAAAGGAGGTGGTGCTACCACCACCTCCTTTTACACACACTCACACACAACACCCATATACACAAGCATGCCCATGCACACACACATGCACGTGAAGACATGCATGTACTTACACACATATACATGTGTGCACACACACCAGTGCTCTCCTGTGAGCCCTGAGAACTTCCTGCTGATAAAGTTGTGATTTCTCTCTCCAGGTGTCTGTTTTGGCCAATACTAAAATGACTATTCTCCATCTAGACATCTTTGGAAAACTCCAGGAAGTCAGAAAAGACCAGGACATGGGGCCTGAAGAATAACAACGGATGACATCAGGTTGGATGAATATTGGGTGCAGAGTAGGTGTCTAGAAGCTTGCCAGAGGCCAGGAACATATGCTCCTCAGCGGGGAGATGTCATCACGTCTCCTTGGGCAGCTTCCTTTTTTCTCAGTAGGAGGTGGGTGAACATGAGACTGCCCTGGAATTTGCTTTTTGAGGAAAGATTTTTTTACATTATCCAGGTTCTTAACTTTAAAATTGGGAGCCCTTAGAGGCAGAGTCCTAGGAAGATCCCAACAAGAAGGAATGGGAGAACTACTGTGGATTCCCAGGAGCCCCAGCTGGCTGCTTTCTCCAACTGCAGTTAACCCTGAAGAGAATATTTGGGTCGCTTTCCATGGGGCTGGTCAGGACATCGAGTTAGAAGGTGCTTATTTTGGGGAGAATTCTTTCAATGCAGAAATGTTCCTCTCTTGTCTCCCACACATGGGGTGCAGGAGTTTGTGCATGTGCTTTTTTCTTTCACCACCACCTTTCTCTTTCTTTTCCTTTCTCATCTTGCCTCTCTTTGCCTATTTTGATCTCATCTTGTCTCTCTGCCCCATTCTCTGTCTCCGTCTCTCTCTTTCTTATGATATCTTTTTTTCTCTGCTTGGGTTCCTCAGGCTTCCTCCTCTGCCTGACCCTCCTTTCCTTCTCATTAGGTACCTGCCTGCTTCTCTTTCCTAGCCACAGCCCATTTCTTCTGCTTCAAAACATGAATGTTGCCCGCCCCATCCCTGGTGTTGAGTATCTGACAGTTTGCTGAGGGCAAAGCTCCACGTCGGCGACACTCGCAGCTCAGCAGCCGGTCTGCTGCTTCTCTGCTCAGATGCATCAGGGTTCGTCAGTGCCCCATGCGGGGAACTCCCTTTGGACCTGGTCCTTCCAGGTGAATATGCCTTTTTCAAGAGGGTGAAAGAGAGGCATAGAAAGTATCAAGAGTCTTGGTTTTAAATCTCCATGTGGTCTTGGGCAAGGCTGTTAACCTCTCTGTGCTCACAAGTCCTCACTGATAAATTAAGGAAACCACTTCTGCCTTCCCTGCCTCCCGAGATTGTTATTCATGTGGAAGAACCTTGAAGAGCACGGCGTAGGGTGCTGTGCACATTTTATAGCCCTTTTTTAAATCCCACCTTAGGAAGTCGGGATGAAATAAATATTTGTTGAGCACTCAGAAGTGACAGGGACTTTTTGAATATTATTACATTGACTCCTCAAAGCAACTGACTTGGCCAGTTATCCTCATTCTTAAATGAGAAGAAAATTGACCTGAAGAGAAGAGAAGAAAGGTCATTCGCATAAAAATGATGAAGGCCCTAATTAGACCTGTGTTTCCTGGGGGTGAATCCAGAGGTTGTTTGACTACATTACATTTATACCCCCTTATTCACTGATTTATTTTACTTTTAAGAACATACTTCCTGCCCACTTTGAAGTCTTTCTCTGACCCCCTTAGGAGAAGCTACTAATCCAATAGGATCTGGTCTTTTGTGTGAGGCGAGGTTTAATTTTCAAATATGAATTTTAACAACCTACCCCCAAACCATAGGGGAAACATTTTGATGGAAACAATAGTGAGAGTAACAGGAGTCTATCAGGAGATGCAGGATTTAGGGTACTATAAAATTGAGGTTTAAGACAAACTTTTGAAGAGGACATAGGAAAGACTATCCAGAAAGGGGAGGGGTAAAATTCAGGAGCTACAATAGGCTAGAGAAGTTGCAAATCTGGGCCCAGAACTGCAGTGGCAGTTTGGAGATGTAGAATTTTATCTGGTAGCATGTGTGTGTGCATGCACATGTGTGTCAGAGAAATAATTTTGGCACATCTTTCCTAGATGCTTAGCCTCCCTTTCTTTCCAGAGTGAAAGAAACACCAACTCCTTCATAGGCATTTATCTGAAATCCATCTCCATGCTGAGGGAGAAGATCCTTTTTCCTGCCACCTTTAAGTACCCATTGTAACTTCCATCTTCTGACCCTGAGTGTGATTATGGTGAAGAATAGCTCGTAGAAAGGAAAATCAAATGTTGGGTAATTATGGCTCATAATTTGCTTCTCTTTAAGAAGACCACACTGCGGGAGCATCACTCCCACTGAGGATCCTGGCACAGACAGACGCATCCTTTGTACTGAAATATATTATCCACTGTGATATTTATGATGAAATGATTTTTGCTAGTCACAGTCTATCAGGTCATAAACATATTACTCAGGCTTGAAAAATGGCTTTTAATAGGGCCTCGTTGCAAGATTCGGGTGGTAGTGCAATATGTGACTTTCCTATTGCTGCTGCTTCCAGGAACAGGGTGTACAGGGCTGTGTCCCCGGGTGGGGAGATATGCCTCTTGGCCTCGTTTATATCCCCTGGTCCAATAAGACCATGAGTTCTTTAATGACAGGGTCAATAGCTGACTCATCTTTGTGTTCCCTGTCTTCAGGGTCTGGTGCTTGGTTGATTGTCAACAAGGTATGTTGAAATACAATCAACTGATTCACATGTGAGGATGTTTATCTTTTAGTTCATGACCTCAGGAACTGGGGGTGGGGATACTACTTAGCATCACCTGAGATAATCTATTCACCAATTTATTCGATCATGCATTAGCTCATTCATTCAACAAATGCTTGTGCAGAACTTTTTGTGTGCAAGGCTCTGTGCCAGATGCTGTGTGGGATAAAGCAATAAATAAGACACAGCTTCCAACACCAAGGAGCTTATGGAGAAGTACTGAAGGGAAAAGAGAAATAAATGACACAGGGAAGAAAAGAGAACCCAGAAAAATACTAGGGATGATCTGAGGATGAACATGTTGCTTCTAGCTGGAGATATAAGTAGGAGGGAGTCTTTGAAGGGATTAGAATAGATGGTATATTTGTTTCTTTGTGCTCAAGGAAAATAAAGCTAATCTATCTTAAGTAGCAAAGAATGTGCATAGGAATAGACTCTGGTATTTCACACAATCCAAGGAAGAATTCATCAAATAAGTCTCAGGTAGGGTGAGAAACAGAGATCCCCAGGGGCCTCTGTAGTGGAATCTGTAACCTTTTCTCTCAAGAGTCCCACTGTCGATACGATTCAGTGATAATGATTCTGTTTTTTTTCTGCTCAAAAACTTCGACTTCCAGGAAACATAACAATCTGATTAGGCAAGCTGAGGGTCAAGAGTTCAGCTCCTAAATTAATTAACTGTTGTCAGAGGAAATATCCCCAGAAATGTGGTTGCAAAGAGCCTCTCTTAGGCAGTGTAAGCTGCTCCCAGGGACCAGCTGGGCAGCCTCTCTGGCTGGGGGGCACTCACAGATGGGAGAGACTTGAAGTTGCATAGACATGGTCAAGGACATCTCAGATGTGGGGAAGCACACAGGGAAAAGTCTATCCCTCCCCACCCTCCACCCCCCAGGACTCTGGGCCTTTGTGCCATCGGTTCAACACTGCCTCACGCGTGGTCACTCTGTTCCCCTGGTTCCCCTCCATATGGTCTTGTGGGTGTATGTGAGTGCGTCTGAGTGATTGCGTGAGTCTAAGTGTAAGATTGTGATTATATATGAATGTGAACATGTGCAAGTGTGAGCATGTGGGTGAGTGTGTCTGAGTGAGTGTGTGAATGTGAGTGTGCAAGTGCAATTCTGTGAGTACAAGCATGTGTGTGTGTGCATGTGTAAATATGTGTGTGAGTGTGAGCATGTGGTGCTGTTTGGAATTTACTTTGGGCAGGGAAGAGGGGTGGGGAAAGCACAATCTACGGCACTGTCTGATCTTCCTCATTGCCAAAATGGGTTTCTTCTTAGCATAGCTTTTATGGACTATTATGTGATAGGGGTTTCTTGTCCTCCACCTGAGAAAATTACTGAATGTTTTCTTTTATTAACCTACCTTCCATATATGTTGGCTCAGATAGTGGGATAGAGCAGGGGAGAAAAGTATCTGTCCTGCAACACAGCAATTTCTTCATGTCCCAACTCCGTATTACTTTCCTGTAGCATAAATTCATTTCATCTTCTTGAACTTTCTTTAACTATTCCTCTTATGCTTGTCCCTAGGCTGAATATAGCCATCTCCCTCTCTTCCCAGCCATGCATTCCCCAAAAAAATAGTTCTTGTGAGATTCCTTTCCCAGCTCCTAAATGCATGGGCTGCTGCTCTCTAGGCTCTTTGTTTCTCCCCTTTCTTCTTGCTCACTCCTTTATATGCCCATTGCAGCCCCCATGTATTCCCAAACAGCTTTTTGAAAATGGACTTAGTTACCTTCTCAAATGGAGACACCAGTTTTCCCAGGGATTGGGGTGGGGTGGGGTGGGGCCTATGTCTCTGTAGAGCAGTCATTTGCAAAGGCCGGAGGGATGGGGTGACAGGCATGTGTAGCTCAAAAAAACAAACTTGCATGTCCTTCTTGGTTTGGAGAGTGGATCCCACTATGCAGGCCAATGAGAGAGAATTTCTAATACATTGGGCTTCTGTTTTCTTGGGAAATAGGTGTAGTTTGACCAAACACTAAGGCTCCGCACAACTCCCATTGGTATAGTGGGAGAGAATACGAGGTCTTGACCCCCTCTCTAAGCCTTTTATAAAGGAGCCCCAGGCTGGCCCTGCTGCTTTGCTCCCAACCAGAGAAGGCTGCTTTGTGCTGCACTGGTAGCACCTGCAGAATCTCAGCAGCAAAGGCCCTGATTTTTTCATCAGCTGTAGTTCCTTTGTAAATTATTAACCTTTTAAGAGTCAATATTTGCTCAGGGCCTTCCAGTCCATCTTGAGCATCACTGCTGTGCTTGGAGTGCACAGGGAGGATGGTGCTGAGTTGGGTAGAACAAGTGTCTTCATTCCAGGAGGTAGAATATGTTCCTCATCCAGAAGAAGAGAAGGATCTGACCAAACATCTGCAGAAGCCCAGCCCAGGAGCCCAGGAACCCAGGCCACGGGAGGCTCCACGTGGTCTCAAGGCAACACAGTCACTCAGTGCCCTGTGACTACATTAAGAGTCACTCCACCCAAGCCCATCCTGCCATACCAGGCTGAAGACTTCTGCCAGTTCATTTCTGAGGATAAAATGAAACAAGGAGTTCTGGGCAGTGCATTAAGAACTTTTCCAAGATATTAAAGCCTCACTTTGGATTTGGTAGATGGGAACTTTTACTTACCCTGAATGAAATCAATTCCTTTGCAAGTCTCCCCAAAACTGTGGGGAGAAGAATCTGTGGCTTAATTATCTCTGAATCCTCAGACTAGCACAGAGCCTGAAATTTGTCAGACACCCAGTGAATTTTTGCTGAATAAGCAAGTGTATCTAGTTCTTCAGGGTTCTTAGGGCAAAAGAGTCAACCGTTATAAAAGAAAACTGTAATTTAATCTAGCAAAACTGTAATTTAATCTATGTATGTTTGAATGTGGTATAGTATAGTAAGTATGAACAAGTCCGTTATTGACTATTACACATTGCCACCATTTCCAAACAACAAGCTATAAGCAATACAGTCCATAATATATTCTCCATCTTGCAGAGCACCATTAGTGACTTCAACAATCTCATATAGCAGCTTGAGGCTGAAAATGATCCCATGTTTCTCTTGCCCTCTATACTATTTGCTAATTAAGGTGACTAAAAGAGAGGGCATTATCAGAAGGATGTTAAAAATACCATGCAAAATCACCTTAACATTTCATAAAACAATATACATAGCAGAGAGATTGTAGAGCAAGGTGGAAACAATCAGAGTCTTCGGTGTCAGGCAAACTTGAATTCTAGTCCCAGCATTACTTCCTGATCTGTACCTTGGGCAAATTGATGAACGTATCTGAGACCCAGTTTCTTTACCTATGAGGTGGGGATATACAACCTCCCTCATAAGGTTATCATGGGACTGAATCAGTTCATAATTGGAAAGGACTCAGAACAGTGCTAGGCACATAGTAAAGACTTAGTAAGTGCTAACTTTCATCATCATCATCATCATCATCATCATCATCATCATCATCAACACTACCACTGCCACAAAGAGAAAAGTGTACTATGAGGACCCTGCACAGTACCTGGCTTGTCATAGCCATTTAATAGATGGAATCCAATTACTACTAATAAATATGGTTAGAAATGATAAATGTTTTAAAGCTATATAAAGAATGAAAGGACTCTATGTTTCTGGGATCTACTATTTCTTCAGAAAAAGGGAGGGTACAAATTATGTACCAGCTCCTGTGCTAAAGGCTTTACTAACATATTTTTCCATTTAGTCTGTCTACACCCCTGAGATGTGGGCATTGTTATCTTCATTTTATAGACAAGTCACCTAAGGTTCAGAGAGATTACATGTGTTTCCAAGATTGCACTAGCTAATAGTAGCAGAGCTAAGATTTCAACCCAGCTGTGTTTGCACTCCAGAGCCTGTGCTTTCCTTGCTGTTTCTCTTGGCATTCTATACTCAGTCATAGGGCCACAACTTATGCATGTGTACACCATTTTACAGCTGGCATGAGTACATACCAAGAGTTGCTCTGGACTCTTACACTCTTAGGCATTTAGTGAGTAATCAGTCCCTTCAGAAGCACTCAAATAATGATGTACTTCTGTTGTTCTAGATCAGAGGTTGGCAAACTTTTTCTGAAAATAGTCAGATAATAAATATTTTAGCTCTCTGGGCCAAATGGTTTCTGTTGTAACTATCATCTCTGCCATTATAGCATGAAAGTGGAACCATGGATGGTATGTGAGCAATTGTATGTGGCTATATTCCAATACAACTTAATTTACAAAAACAAGCAACCATGGGCCAGCTTTGGCCCGAGGGCAGTGGTTTGCTGACCCCTGTCCTGGCTCCAAACCTAGAGTACGTTTAGCATACCAGCCGCATTGACTTAGGCCCATCAGCTGAGGTGTGGAGTTGCTTTGTGTTCTCATCTAGGATCTGCAGCACCTCCCCTCCTAGTGTCCTCTGCAACAGTCACAGCAATGTGTGCAGTATGCTTTTTGGAATTTAGCTTTTCAAAAGCTTTCTGAAGAGCTCTCTGAAGTCCTCAGCAGTTCTCCTAATCTTCCTTTGCTGGGTACGGAGGCAGGTACACCACAGCTCAGGTTGAGCTTTCCTATTTGCCAAAAGAGCCATATCAGCAGGTGTGGTCTGGAGCAAAGTCAATCAACATGTGTGGACACTGCTGAATGCCAAGCACCATGCATGGCTCTGGACTTACAAAAATGGATAGGATGTGGTGGCAGCTGTTCTTGAGGAAATCAGAGCCTTGAAGGGCCTGTAACACGTAATCAGATAAAGTCAGTGTGATGATGATGGGCAAAGGTTAGAGGCGTGCATAGGGAGCCACAGGAGCACAGAGTAGGGCACAAGGGAGCCTGGGCTTTGAAGGAAGGTTTTCTGAAAGAGAAGATGCCTGAGCTGAATATTGAATGGGGAGTAAGAGCAAGATGAAGAAAGATGGGAAGAGTATTTGGGAAGAGGGCAGAGCAGGAGCAAAACCACACAGGTGAGGAACAGCATGGAGTATTTGAGGGAACCCCAGGCTATTTAGATTTACCAAAGTAGTAAATGCAATCCAGAAATGGGCTGATATCAAGTGTGAGAGGTGGGCAGGGCCATGTCTCAGAAGTCCTTGTATGCATGTCTGGGAGTTTGGACTTGTTGCTGTACATGCTAGTAAGCCAGTGAACACCTTCTGGTAAAGGAGTGATGGGTATTTAGGTTGGAGTTGAGGCAAGCAAGACTGGAGATAAGACGACCTGTTGGGTGGCTGCTGTCCAGGGAGAAAAGATGACGAAGGCAGTGGTGGTAAGAATGGGTAAGAGGGCAGAGATTCAAGAGATGTTAGGAGGCAAGTTCTCCAGGACTTGCTGGTTGATTGGGTGTGGGAGGTCAGGAGAGGGAGGATACAAGGATGATTTCCAAGATTTTGCCTTAGGCAACTAGGAAAATGATGTTGTGATTAGAGAAAATGTTAAGAGAAGAAAGAGGATCATGGGGGAAATAGAAAGCATTGATTGTTGGGCATGTGGATGTGGAGGGTTTGTGAGACACCCGGGTTAAGATGAAAGTCCAGCAGGCAGGATACCGTGAGATGAAACCAAGGAGAAGATCAGATCTTAGCAAGGACAATACACTTCTCTTCTTATCCTCAGTAGTTTTACATCCATCTTCCTTACTCTTTATTTGCATGTGATAGCAGAGTATTGCTCTTGTGTAGGACACCGAATTGCCTGGCCTGAATTCCCATGCCCCTCATGTTTTACCCTCTGTGCCCTCGTTTATGCTGTTCCTTCCTTTTGAAGACCTTTCTATTTCCCAGTCAATTACTCCTTACACAGCCATTAAGACTTGGTTCAGGATTTGGGAGTAAATCAAATTCAACAAGTCACCTCTGGGATTCCGACAGTCCTCAAGGCAATGATTCAAGCTTGTTTTGAATAATCACCCTGAGTTACACCAGCAGACACTATTGGTCACTGGGTTTTATTCTCCCCTTTCTTCATTCTTTCCTTTCCCAGACTTTTATCAAGTCTTCTTCTGGGCTTGCAGATTTTTACCACTGCAATCCCAGCACACTTCCTGAAAATCAAGAAGCTTCCTTTTCAAGGGGTTCTGTGTGGAGGTGCCCCTATGCCATTCCTACCCTGGGATTTCTCAGCCACTCTAATGTGGTCTGCATTGGCTTACTCAAAGTCAGTGACAAGTCAAAATGACAAACACATAGGAGAACACTATCACTTGGGTCCAGCAGCTCTGGAATCAATACCTTTAACTGTAGAAAATGAAATTGAAATAAAAATGAAAAGAAGGAAGGAAGGAGGAAAGGAGGAAAGGAAGAACAGGGAGGGGAAAGAAGAAGAGAAAGAGAGGAAACAAAGAAGGAAACAGAATTTATTGAGTTGCTACCACATACCAGACTTTGCACAAAATGCTAATTGACTCATAGATTAATCAACTCCCATTTATTAAGCACCTACTCTGTTCCCGTTATACTATATACTGGGGATACAAAGATGAATGAGAATTTTTCTGAGCTTCGCCAAGCTCATAATCCAGGAGGGCAAACACCTAATGAATAAACAATGGAATTACTGCTACATACAAAAGGCTATGGAAGTATAAAAGAGAGAACAATTTTCTCTGGTTGGGGAGAAAGGTGGGTCAAGGGAGATTTCATAGAAGTGCTTACAGGAGTTGCAAAGCAGAGATGGCTAGGAGAAGATCCTAGGCAGGAGATCAGCAGCAACAAATCTTGGGAGCACATACATGCCTACATGTTTGGGTATTTCTGAGTATTTTGGCACAGAGTGGCTCCTGTTTTCCAGAACCCAATAGACTAGTTCCCTGAGTATTTACTTCTTTATTTGCTTTTAATAATTAAACATTAAGAAAGGGGCTTTGATTGCCAGCTTCACTCTCGGGGTTAATTAGATATTTCCAAATAACCTGCCAGATGCCTTACTTTTGTCCCAAACTTGGCTCCCCCTTCCTTTCCCTTTCCCCAAACACTGATTTCTCCAGAGAGCACTTGTTGGAGAATTGACTGGAGCTAATTATTCCAGATAATTAAGATCGCTAAGTAAGGCAATTTAATTCTTTTTCTTTATTTATTTTTATTTATTTATTTAACTATTTAGAAATGTTAATGTCTGTATAACACACCACCAATAAAACTCCCTTTAAAAGGTTAAGTTGGCCGCATGCAATATTGAATTGAGAATGACTGGGATCAGATGAAATCCAGTAAAGACATTTAGCAGAGTAATGAAGTTTATTTGGGAACAAATGGCTTTTTCTTATCAGAATTTGCTTTTACTTGATGAACTGTTGAAATGGAGAAGAATTAAATTAGCTGAAGCCAAATGCATTAAAAGAAGTTTGTTTTTGGTGACCTCGCACTTGCCTTCTGTGCTTGACTTGCAGTGTTCTCTGTCCCTTCTCTTCTGCCTTCTATGCATAAGGTTCTTGTAATATACTCCCCTCTCTCCCTCTTTTCCCTATAAACATAGGTCCCTCCAACTCCGCAATCCTCTCTAGTATCCTATAAGTCACAAATAGGGGGCACATAGGTCAGAACCGATATGACAACTTTGGGGGAAGTTTGGAATATACAACATTTAAAGAAAAAAAAACCCACCAAATTTGTGGCCAACATTTAAAGTTTGGAGATTTCACACAGGCCCAGCTATCCAGCTTCTGGAATCCTGGCATTCCTGCATAGCAGCAACTGACTAGAAAAGCCCAGCAACTGTCCCCTGCAGACTGGGCCTGCGGGCTTGCCAACCAAGCCCTGGTCCAGGCTTCTTCGCTCATTCATTACCTTACCTGCTTGGAGTTGTAGGCATTAGGTTTGAGACCCCTCATCCAAACTGCTCTTTCAACTTTCTCCCTCTTCCACTGTCCCTAACTAGCATTTTCTTTTTTCTCTGAGATTTTAATTTTGTGATAAGAAAACAATGTGATTAAACAAATCCATGCTGAGAGAAAAGGACTGATGATCGGCTTAATCTCACCAGTGGTATTGAATTTTCAAATTATTTCACTGGGATCTCTGATTATTAAAATTTGGGGCCATGTGGTATAGCAGGAGTATTTTTAAATACCTAGGTTTCCCCAGGGTATATTCAAATACTTTCATGGTTGCAGTGGTCTTTAGTGGAAAGAACATGGGCTTTGTCCTAAAGCAGAACTGCATTCATTTATGGATTATCACTTGTTATCTGTGACATCAACTTGTTGTGTTGTGCTATCAATTTGTTGAGTTGTGACATCAGTCTGTGACCATCACTTGTTATCTTCATATGGTGTCTCAGTATCAGTTTTCTGACCTAGAAAATATAGTTCCCAGGATTGTTGAGAGGTCCAGCTGAGCTGACATACGTAAAGAAACATAGAAGCTACCCAAGAAGTGTTACTCTCTTCATTGCCACCTTTACTTTCATATGGGGTCTGGAATTCTAAATGTGTCTGAATGATTGCAGAATCACTGCTACATTTTTTAAAATTTAGAAGTATTTATATTCAAAATATTTCTAAATAAATGTCATAAAACACATTCATTACTAAAAGAGCACTTGCTTAAATTAATTGTTTTCCAGCTACAGTCCTAGCTGGGAATTGTACAAAACATAATCCATCCATCCTTCCTTCCTTCCTTCCTTCCTTCCTTCCTTCCTTCCTTCCATCCACCCATTCACCCACCCATTTATTCATCAGTTTCTTGCTGTGGCAAGAAACAACCTCCAAATCTCAGCAGCTTACAACCAAATATTTATTTCTTGTTCACATTATGTGCTGGTTGCAGCTCAGTTGTGGCTCTGCTCCTGTTCCAAGCTGTGCTCTTGCTTCTTGGATCAAGGATGAAGGAGCAACCCCTATCTAGGACATGCTGTTCTCATGGCAGAAGGTGGGGGGAGGGAGCTGATGAAATCATGCAATCACTGTTAAAGCTTCTCTTTGGAAATGGCAAACTATCTTTTCCACTCACATTTCATTGGCCAAAACAAGTCACATGGTTACACTTGATGTCAGCGGTGCAGAGAAATGTACCCCTCCATTAGGAAGGCACAGCAAGTCATAGGCAACAAGCAGAGATGATTAATCCTCTTACAGGAAAGACGGAAGCAAGTATCTGGCAACTTTGAGCTAAATGCTGGTCATAAAGTAATAGATGAGACATGAACCGTTCTGTCAAAGAACTCGGGATTTAGATGAGCAGGTGGACATGGAAACAATTACAGTGAAATATGATTAGTATGTGTAACAATGACTCACTGTGAGCATTGTATTAAGTAATTTACATGCATTACATAATTCAATATACAACTCCATGAAGTAGGAGTTATTATTATCTACACCCCATTTTAGAAATAGGGAACAGAGACACCTGGCAGTTAACTAACTTACCCAAGATCACACAACTAATAAATAGCAGAGATTAGCCTCCGACTCAGGTAACGGGGCTCAGGAATCTGTTCGCCTGACCAGGATGCTGTACTGCCCCTCCGAGTTTGACGGGGTGGGGAGGTGATGACGGGTAATGATCCTTAAGGAATGAGGAGAAATTAGCTGGGGTGGGGGTGGGGTTGTGGTGAAACCCTTGGGCTTTGATTTAAGTCCCTGGGAAGCCATTTAGGGTGGATTTGGGAGTGCAAGAGTGGAAGCAGGAGGACTAGTTTGAGTCTTTTGCACTATTCCCTTCCATCCTCTTCCTCAAGGGGGGTTTCTAATTAGAAAATTAATTTTCTTATTTGCATGATCATATTTTCCTAGTTGATTGCCTCTGCCTCCCTGGGGCAGGAGGACCATGATGAGAAAAGAGGTGATCAGTCTGAACAGGCTGCACTAATTTCTACTGAATCACGCAGTATTCTACAGGTCTGCAGAAACACTGAGCATTTTTGTTTTCCCTGAGAAGCAGATTGTCGGCAGCTTTATTTTTCTCAAGGGTATAGTGCTGAATGTTATTTATTGTTCTGACTCTGAATTCGGTGGTGTCTTTTTTTTTTTTTCTTCTTCCAGTTTCCTGCTGACAGATGATTTGCTCTTGAACAATTAACAGACTGAAGGCTGTGTTCCATCTCCATACGGGCTCCCACCAGGCACCCATGGGAACACAGGAGGAGAAGGGCTTTCTTCTTGATCCTATTACTGCTGCCCAGCGTCGAGTAGGATTAATTAACCCAACAGGTTTTGATTCATTACCAGGAAAAGAAAAAAAGCCAGTGGCTATGGAATTCAAACACGGAGAATGCAAAGGATTCATTGCTAGAGCACTTCAGAAGCTTGAGGAAGATTTAGAAAGGCTGTGTGGTGTCGTGGCAAGTGGGGTAACCAGGTGCAAGTTAACAAACCCTCATTCTCTTGTTTCTTCATACTTTGGATTCACATGTCCCTTCCACAGACTGAGCCCTGCGGACCCAGAGGCCAATAAGAAACAGTCTCATCCCTTCAGAAGCTTGTGGTCTAGGAGGAATTGGCAAGCAAAATCATACCTACTTTTCAGGGTTGCTGTGAGAATTAATTAAATGTGATACCATGTGTGAAAGCACTTTGTAACTAAACGTTAGGCAAATGTTAGCTATTATCATTTTAATGTTTGCTATTCAGACAGTCAAACAATTATTGAGCACTTATTAGTGCAAAGGACTGTACTTGGAGCTAATGGTTATGTGAAAGAATTCAAGGACATTGGCTTTGCTGTTTGGGAATGTGCAATATGTCCGAGCAGCTAAGACATACACATGAAATAGTTTAATGACAAATTCAGGGCCTCAAAGAGGTATCATGTCTTGTGCTAAAAATGGCTAGTTGGAGATGGCCTTAAAGAGAATTATGCTGAAAAGGATTCCAAAGCCCCTTCTGGGCTCAGGTTAGAAGAGGGTTGATTAAAAATGAATGCCACCAAAGATAGACATATAGATCAATGGAATCGAATTGAGAATTCGGAGATAGACCCTCAGATCTATGGCCGACTGATCTTTGATAAGGCCCCCAAAGTCACTGAACTGAGCCATAATGGTCTTTTCAACAAATGGGGCTGGGAGAGTTGGATATCCATATCCAAAAGAATGAAAGAGGACCCCTACCTCACCCCCTACACAAAAATTAACTCAAAATGGACCAAAGATCTCAATATAAAAGAAAGTACCATAAAACTCCTAGAAGATAATGTAGGAAAACATCTTCAAGACCTTGTAATAGGTGGCCACTTCCTAGACTTTACACCAAAAGCACAAGCAACAAAAGAGAAAATAGATAAATGGGAACTCCTCAAGCTTAGAAGTTTCTGCACCTCAAAGGAATTTCTCAAAAAGGTAAAGAGGCAGCCAACTCAATGGGAAAAAATTTTTGGAAACCATGTATCTGACAAAAGACTGATATCTTGCATATACAAAGAAATCCTACAACTCAATGACAATAGTACAGACAGCCCAATTATAAAATGGGCAAAAGATATGAAAAGACAGTTCTCTGAAGAGGAAATACAAATGGCCAAGAAACACATGAAAAAATGTTCAGCTTCACTAGCTATTAGAGAGATGCAAATTAAAACCACAATGAGATACCATCTAACACTGGTTAGAATGGCTGCCATTAAACAAACAGGAAACTACAAATGCTGGAGGGGATGTGGAGAAATTGGAACTCTTATTCACTGTTGGTGGGACTGTATAATGGTTCAGCCACTCTGGAAGTCAATCTGGCAGTTCCTTAGAAAACTAGATATAGAGCTACCATTCGATCCGGCGATTGCACTTCTCGGTATATACCCGGAAGATCGGAAAGCAGTGACACGAACAGATATCTGCACGCCAATGTTCATAGCAGCATTATTCACAATTGCCAAGAGATGGAAACAACCCAAATGTCCTTCAACAGATGAGTGGGTAAATAAAATGTGGTATATACACACGATGGAATACTACGTGTCAGTAAGAAGGAACGATCTCGTGAAACATATGACAACATGGATGAACCTTGAAGACATAATGCTGAGTGAAATAAGCCAGGCACAAAAAGAGAAATATTATATGCTACCACTAATGTGAACTTTCAAAAATGTAAAACAAACGGTTTATAATGTAGAATGTAGGGGAACTAGCAGTAGAGAGTAATTAAGGAAGGGGGAACAATAATCCAAGAAGAACAGATAAGCTTTTTAACGTTCTGGGGATGCCCAGAAATGACTATGGTCTGTTGATTTCTGATGGATATAGTAGGAACAAGTTCACCGAAATGTTGCTATATTATGTAACTTTCTTGGGATAAAGTAGGAACATGTTGGAAGTTAAGCAGTTATCTTAGGTTAGTTGTCTTTTTCTTACTCCCTTGTTATGGTCTCTTTGAAATGTTCTTTTATTGTATGTTTGTTTTCTTTTTAACTTTTTTTTTCATACAGTTGATTTAAAAAAGAAGGGAAAGTTAAAAAAAAAAAAAGAAAGAAAGAAAAACAAGGAAAAAAAAATGATGTAGTGCCCCCTTGAGGACCCTGTGGAGAATGCAGGGGTATTCGCCTACCCCACCTCCATGGTTGCTAACATGACCACAGACATAGGGGACTGGTGGTTTGATGGGTTGAGCCCTCTACCATAAGTTTTACCCTTGGGAAGACGGTTGCTGCAAAGGAGAGGCTAGGCCTCCCTATATTTGTGCCTACGAGTCTCCTCCTGAATGCCTCTTTGTTGCTCAGATGTGGCCCTCTCTCTCTGGCTAAGCCAACTTGAAAGGTGAAATCAATGCCCTCCCCCCTACGTGGGATCAGACACCCAGGGGAGTGAATCTCCCTGGCAACGTGGAATATGACTCCAGGGGAGGAATGTAGACCCGGCATCGTGAGACGGAGAACATCTTCTTGACCAAAAGGGGGATGTGAAAGGAAATGAAATAAGCTTCAGTGGCAGAGAGATTCCAAAACGAGCCGAGAGGTCACTCTGGTGGGCACTCTGACGCACACTTTAGACAACCCTTTTTAGGTTCTAAAGAATTGGGGTAGCTGGTGGTGGATACCTGAAACTATCAAACTACAACCCAGAACCCATGAATCTCAAAGACAGATGTATAAAAATGTAGCTTATGAGGGGTGACAATGGGATTGGGAAAGCCATAAGGACCACACTCCACTTTGTCTAGTTTATGGATGGATGAGTAGAAAAATAGGGGAAGGAAACAAACAGACAAAGGTACCCAGTGTTCTTTTTTACTTCAATTGCTCTTTTTCACTCTAATTATTATTCTTGTTATTTTTGTGTGTGTGCTAATGAAGGTGTCAGGGATTGAGTTAGGTGATGAATGTACAACTATGTAATGGTACTGTAAACAATTGAAAGTATGATTTGTTTTGTATGACTGTGTGGTATGTGAATATATCTCAATAAAATGATTAAAAAAAAATGAATGCCACGTAATTATTTTATTATTTTAGAGCTCTGTATTTTAAAAAGCTAACTGAGATAAGCTGATCAGGAAGAAGTTGAATAGTTAGAAAGGTGAAGGAGTGGGAAGGCAGGAATGGAGCTGTGAGATGGAGAGATACCTGGCTCAGAAGAGTCAGCTGAGGTGACTCTGAAATCTGGAGGAAGCCCTGCTCCCTTTCAGCCCTGGGGGGCTTCCTGGAGGAGGGAGGGGGAGTTGAGGGTGTCCAAACAGGCATTTGGAATTTAGAGCAAAACATACAGCTATAAACTGTGGAAGTACCCTGTCCCTGCCTTGCAACTGGGAGCATTTTATGTCGGTGATAGGAGAGAAACCAGTTCTTCATTTACCGTGACCTATGAGAACCACTCACTAGGAATGCAAATTCATTCTTAGACCAGTGTAGACCCACAAAACCTAGATTGAATTTGATTTACAATTCTTGAATGGGCTTCATTATATGAAAGACCATGGAATTAAAGGGTTATGTAGTCTTATAATACGAATTTTGTTGATCTCTTTAGACTTACATTTTTATCTTTTTTTTTTTTTTTAACCAAATTCATTACCTGCTTAAGTGTAGACTTCTTTCAAAGGAAGGGATAATTATTCCCAAATGGATCCAGACTACAGGTACTTTCTAACTCAGCACTTGCTTGGCTGGTGGCATGTGGAAGACATATTTACATGATATGTCTGCATCCCTCTTTTGTAAATAAATCTGTGAATCAGTATCCCTTCACCCTTTCTTTTGTTAAAGGAGGAAAAAAATATCCACCTTCCCCCAATTTCCAAAGAATCTTTCTGTGCAGCATGTGCATGCACTTCAACTTTTGTCTTCATCTCATGGACAACATAGTGAATTTCCTGTTGACTTGATTTGTCTCATGCATGTGCCATTAGATCTTGTGACTAATGCATACCACCTGCTGAAGAGGACCTAAATAGCCTACCTGTAATTCTAGTTCTTTTGTAATAGACCTACATCTGGTTTCTCTTCCTGCTCTAGTTAAGACAGGTGATACGGTGGTAATTTTTCTATCCCCTTCTCAATGGGACTGGGAAGTGGAGTTAGCAACATCCCAGCACTGCACTTCTGTGTCAAAAACCAACAAAACAATAAAAAAAAAAAAAAATGAATGCCACAGTCCCCAGCTGGGCACATGGTGACACACATACAAGGCATTCACAGTGTCTGATATTTGGTAGCAAACTGAATAGTAAAAATAGCTGTCAGAGTCATTTAGCTAAAGCTGGTGTATCAGTGTGGGGCCTGTTTGGTTAATTAAGAATGGAGAGAAGCTGAAAGTTGAGCTTGGCCCTGAATTATGAATAGGATTTCAGTAGGGAGAGACGAAGACTATTTCAGGGTGTGGGAGCAGAATGCAGGGTATCCGGTAGGAAGTAGTGGACAGTGCCTTGTAAAGAATGGTGAGTTGAGTCAGGAGACCTGGTTGAAAGCCTGGGACTTCCAGAGGTGTACTGTGTGCCTTGGGCCACTCTCTCATTCATGGTCTCAGTGTGTTTGTACATCAAATGATAGAGCTTGACTCTATTTTCTTAAAAATCCTTTCTAATTCTGCAGTACAGTGTGTCTGTGGGCTAGATGAGCCTTTACAAATTGTATTTCATGGAACAATGATCCCATGAGCTGCTCTGTGAAAAATAAGTCTCATTGTCAAATAATTTTGGGAAATTCTGAATTCTATATACTTGCTGATTACTATTTCTGCCCTTTCATTCTCACTTGAATCCACTCCACTATTTGGTGTTTGTTTTTATTAAATTGTTATTATTATGGTAATTAAGATGGCAAAAGGCAGATTTCAAAGATATTTCAAAATAAAAACCAATAGGACTTAGTAACTAATTGCATGCAGGTAATGAAGGAGAGGGTCAAAACAAAGATGACACGTTTCAACCTAAAAATGCATTAAAAAGTCAGGGGCATGACTGAAGGAAAAGGAGCAGTTGAGCCAGGTTAAGACACATGGAGTAGGTCTAGGGAGGGACATTGCCACCCTTCAGGCCAGTTGGCCTGAGGATTTAAGGAAGAGATGCACCTAGATTACTCACGGTTATGGAATTTACTTTAGGTATAAGAAAAGGTGAAGGAGCTGAGGTTATCACCTCAGCAGCAGTACAGTGTTGGGGTCTAGGGTGACCAACCATACTGATTTTCCCAGGACTGGAGTTTCTCAGGACATGGGACATTTCAGTTCTAAAACCAGGGCAGTCCTGAGCAAACTGGGATGAGCTGGTCATCCCATTAGGGTCCCCGATTTCCTCACCCGAGGATGGATAGCTGTATTCGTAATCAAAGGACAATTTGTTTTCACAGCAACCTGTGTTAAGCTTCTTCTGCACAGAGTTCCAGTTAGCCCCTGATGGATGTCTGGTCTCTCTGATGTCCAGCACATGTAGGGACATCGTCAGCTTGTCCAGTGTTCTCTGGTCCATTCAGCCACAGGTGGGTGATACCTGACTCCACCTCTTAACAGAGTGTGCTAAATACTGATAGCAATAGAAGTGGGTAGAGGGGTCCAGTTTCCTCAGCGAGCTGCCATATTCATGTGATGGAGTTAAGGCCTCATGGATTCCTCCCTCAACCCATCCAATGGAGAGGAAAGATGATGAGGTGGTCTTGGCACAGGCTGACTTGAAGGGAGGATAGACAGCTTAAGTGGAGTGGCATTTACAAAATTGGGTGAAAGATCTGCACTTGAGCTCAGAAATTACTGAAAATTCTTTTTAAAAAAATAAAGCCTGGTCAAATCCTGTAGAGAATTACTGAGGAAAGATTTGAGTGAGGGAAGGAGGAGGAGGAGGAGAAGGGAGGCGCAGGGAAAGAATGATTTTTCACAGCCAGGCTTTCCCACCCCACCTAGTACTTTCCCATACAGCCTCTACTGGAAGGTACAGATTTAGGGACTTGTCATTGAAGGCAACCCTGTGCCTTCCAACCAACAAAGTGTAGTTTGTTAAATGTAGCTTCCTAGAGAGGGGAGTTCAGCAGGGGTGTTTGTGAAGCCCAGGCCAGCTTGTCCCCAGAAGGAGGAGCCAAGGCTTGGGAGTCAGGAGATCTGGGTCCTAGTTTTTCTCCTCTGGGTTCCATTGTGTGAACATGGGCAAGTCCTTAACTCTTCTGCGCTTTGTTCTTATGGCCTTTAAAAAGAGACAATGACTCATTCTCCTTTTGGTGGAAGATGCTTAGGAGAGGAACTACTGAGAAGAGGGCAGGCACAGGTACATTCCAGTCAGGTGTCAGGTAGACAAACATTCTACCGTCTGTGCAACCACAAAGGCCCTTTCTTCCTTAACAGTTCCTCAGGATTTCCTATCTCTCTGAGTTACAAAAAATTAACCACTCAGCTAACCTCAGGGGTTGTGATCTGATACAACCAGTATGTAGCAAGAGGCTGCAAAGGCCTCCCCAGACTTGGAACAAGTCAGAACTTAGCCTCCAGGAGCCCAGTAAGGGATGGGCACTTTGGTTTCCAAATCCCATTGACTCATGGCTTATGGAGACAGGCTGGAACCCAGAGCGTAAGATGGAAGCCGATGTAGCAGATTGACCATAGGCGGAACTCTGAGGTAGATGAACCCTATCCTCCGAGATGGATTGTACGTCTCAGAAAGTGAGTGGTAACAGCTGGAAGTGTTGGTGCTCAGGAATGTATGTTAAAAGGGATCAAAGCTTTCTTCTAAAGGAGGCCATAGGAAATGCTGGAGGAATAGCCGAGAGCAGCCAAGAAAGGTACAGGAAGGGGAAGATGGGCACTGCAGCAGCTCTGCCACAAGCAGGGCTACAGGCAACCAACTCCGAGCACCACTCATTAAGGTCCAACCACGAGCTGCAACCAGAAAGTTGGGATTTACACTTGGAAGATGAAGCCCACATTTACATCTTACACGATGAGTCTTACTCTTTGGACCTGTTTGTTTTGGACAGGTCCAAGGCTGTAGTGAGGTACAGTTAACGCTAGGTGGTGATCCAGGAATGCTTTTTATCCTGGTCCTAAATGAAGTGCGCTGTGGGTTTGTCTCCAAGCTCCTGCTAACAAGCCACTCATCCATGCTCCCCGCCTCTACAGAACAGTTCAGCATCCGCTAGTTCCAGCTGCATAGGAGAGTAATGCGTGTGTGTGTCTATGTGTGCGCCCATCAATGTATATTTTTACCTCAATGTCAGTGACCAGTAAATGAGGCAGCAGCGACACACTGGCAGCGGCCGACCACTTGGGGCCACACTCTGTGAAAATCGATTTCCTCTGTCTTCTCTGCTTGATCTTCACTGCAGAAAAAGAGTTCAATTAGATTTCAGGGAGCTCTGTGGCAGCCTACTTCGGAATAAGCTGACATTTCCATAGAAGCTGCTGAGTCTCCCAGTTTTAAAGCCTCCTTCTCCTTTGCCCAGCTCAGGCTAGACTCCTTCCCACCTCCACATCTTTGCCCCTGTACTGCAGTTCTACTGCTCATTAAGCCCTTCCCTGCCCCTCTCCTTTTCACACACAGTTCATCAGTTTTGTGCCTAAGTACAGGACGTGTGCCCTCCTCCTATACCTAGGGAGCAGCTCAAGTAGCAAAGGAACAAAACCAGTATCTTTCTCGGTTGATTTCAGTTGTCCTGTGTGCCTGGGGGTGGGAGGAAAAGATAAGACAACTTTGTGTTTATAAGTCAAAACACAGACAATGATTTGCTCCAGGGAAAACTGCCTCTTGCTGAAAGAAACACTTAAAACCACTAAAGAATACGTTCCATTCTGTCCTTGACAGCCATCCTGTCAGCAACTTTGCTTGATCTGCTGTTGGGTACAGAGCCTCAAACTAAGTGCTGAGGAAAGAATTTCATTCACAGTCATTGAGTTCCTGTCAGAGGTAAGGCATTGGGCCAGGCGCCACAGGGGAGACCCAATCTATAAAACTCGGTCGTGGGCCTCAAGGAGATTTCACTCAACAGAGCTCTCCTCCCCTCCCCCCAGCACCCTCGCTGGGATGATGACTGTCATGTGGGCCCAGGCCAAGCACAATTTCCTATGAAAAAACGTAATAGAATACAAGCGTGAGTGATGTTATGGGAATACTGTTGAATCTGCTCCATTTTACCCATTCACAAAATTTGAGGCTACTTAATGTAATAGATAAAAACAGTACGTAAATAACTGGTCCAGGAAGCAAAATATACACAATGAGAAAAAAAGAACCCGGCAAGCCATGGGGATTCAGTAAGGGAGCAAGTGCTGCCACTGGGAGGAGAAGGCAACATAAGGAAAGGGCCTCCCTCTGCATGAGTCCTGGCGGTTGGGTGAATTTTTTTTCAAGGTATTTTTATTTTTTTAGACATCCTTATTGAGATATTTCGCATACCATAAATTCACCCACTGGTGGTGAACATAATGCAATGATGTAATGGTTTTTACTATGTTCATAGAGGTGTGCAGCCATCACCACAATCTAAGCTTAGACGTTTTCATCACCCCAAAAGAAACCCCACACTGATTAGCAGTCACTCCCATTTCCTCATCATTCCACAGTCCTAGGCAAGCACCAATCTACTTTCTGTCTTTATAGATTTGCTTATTCTGGATATTTCATAGAAATGGAACCATAGAATATATGACCTTTTGCGTCTGGCTTCTTTCACTTAGCATAATGTTTTTCAGGTTAATCCATGAGGAGTTATGTATCAGTACTTCATTCCTTTTTGTGGCTGAATAATATTCCACTATATAGGTATATCACATTGTATTTTTCCATCTACCTGTTGATGGACATTTGGGCTGTTTCTGTTTTGGGGCTATTATGAATAGTGATGCAATGAATGCTCATGTACAAGTTTTTGTGGAGACATATATGTTTTCATTTCTTTTGGGTATACTTTACGTAGGAGCGGAATTCCTGGGTCATATAAACATAAACTCCATGTTTAATCTTTTTTAGGAACTACCAAACTCTTTTGCAAAGTGACTGCTCCATTTTACATTCCCACAAGCAATGAATGAGGGCACCAATTTCTCCATATCCTCACCAACACATGTTTTTGTGTCTTTGTGATTATAGCATCCTGCTGGGTGTGGAGAGGTATCTCCTTGTGGTTTTGATTTGCACTTCCTTAATGACTAATCATGTTGAGTATCTTTTCATTCACTTATTGGTCATTTGTATAGGTATTTGAATATAGCTATTCAAATCCTTTGCCCACTTTTATATTGGATTATATGTCTTCGTACTATTGACTGGATGGATGAGTTTTGAGAAGTAGAGTAAAGGATCAAAAGCTTAGACTTGGGACAGGGTGAGCACTTGTGAAGAATGGGAAGTGAAACAGATTGGTTGGAATGGAGCATTTGTATAGGAGATGTGAATCTATGTTTAACAGTGATGGCTACTCTATTGTTCTCAAGTAGGGCAACAAGAGTCCTGCTTCATGTTGTGATATGTCCTTCACATTATTGTGAAGATAAAATGAGATAAAGAACCCATGCTTATGCATAGAATGAGCTCATTAATTGAAGTTGATGCCATGGCTGCTATTTGGTGCCTAAATAGGCTGGTCACTGTCCTACAGATTTTATATCTGTGATCTGACTTGATCCTCATAAAACTTCATGAGTTTTCCCAATTTATCAGATGGAGAAATTAATAGAGAAGTTAAGTAACTTGACCCGAGTTACCCAACTAATAAATGGTAAAAGCAGCATGCTCTTTTCGCTGCACAGCACTGCCTTGGGAGATAAAATTAGAAACTTTGGGGACCTTATTGTAGAGGGCATTGACTGTCTAGAAGAAGAGTTCATTCTTAAATGAAGGCCCTGGAGAGCTGTTAAAGTTTTTGAGTAGGAGAGACTATCTATATCTGCATTTCAGGGAGATAAAACTGGGTGGCTTGGAATAGAGGAAACCAGAAGCTGCTAGATAGGTGAGGAGGCTATTAAAATAGTCCAAGTGCAGGTTACAGAGGGCGGAAATCAGGAGGTCACAGAGAAACCAGGAAGGAAGATAGATAAGCAGTGGTGTGCTCAAGCCAGCTTGTACTGCCTCATGAGAGCCAATTGTTAAATTTTCAGGAGCATCAGGAGCTGGTTGTTAACGATAACCATTATTAAAAATTAAATTACATAAACTTACAATTAGAACATTTATATTAAAAAATAGACTTAATGCATACTCAAAAGTCACTACTTCCTAATTCTTTTACTACTTTTCATCTATTTTATCTGTTTGGTGGAAATACCATATTACAGTACACTACTGCTTATCTCTCCCCGAAGTTTAATGACTTTATGTTGCTGACTTGAGATTGGCCAGGGTGGGAGTATTTATAACATGAAATCATCAAATTCTACAAATCAGGGCTTTTCTTTTTTGGGGTGCCAGCTGTTCAATGTTTGCCAACACAACAGTTGTCATGAGAGACCATTGTGTAGAACAGAGCAGTTGTGCAGATGTGATATGAAGGAGGAGGCGAATGAGAGTGGAAGTTTCTGGTTGTGACACATGCCTGTAAGTGCTGGCTGCTCCATGCACATGGGGCACATGGGGGCCTGGGATGTGGAGCAATGAAGGAGACAGGCCAAGGCAGGGCTGACAGGAAATGCTTCCTAGCGCAGGCAGGTCGCTGTCCAGGGGAAGAGAGGAGTGACACCTCTGTTTAGTCTACAGGGACTTCCTGTGGTCACCTGGTTTACTCTGCTTCCCAGGCAGAGAGTGAGATTTACCCATGCCTGACAGCTTACCTCAGAGCCTCTGCTGGGTGCTGAAGAGATAGGATTTGGATTGAATTTTCCTTTCTTTCTGAAAGAGACTAAAGCAAGAGCACCAATTCCATCTTACCTGGACAGTTAAAAACCCAACAGAGTCAAGGTCTCTGGGGACAGGGGATGTGACAGGAACCTAGTGTCTACGCATATCTAACTGTCCGACCTTGGGCAAGTTACTTTACTGCTCTAAGCCTCAGTTTCCTCATCTGTTAAATTAGAACATTGGACTAAGAGCTTCTCCAGCTTGAGTTCTATGAGCCTTTGACCCCCACACCATGTCTACTTGCTATCTGGGCAGGCTTGACTGAGTTCTGGGGGTTCTGCTCCCAGGACAGTAATTGATGGAGCAATCATTCATCTGGACATCATCCATCAGGTGGAGAAGGGCCTGTGATCCTGTCATCTTGAGTAAAGGCAACACAAAAGGGCTTTATCAAATGAAATGGGACAGATAGATAGCAGGCTTCCCAGTGTCAGGAAATATTGATTCAGGCAAATGTATGATCTATCACACGAATATCTTAGAGGCTGTTGCAAATAGAGACACTGTGGAATGGGGAGTGTTTTTCACAGGTTGAAAGATGGCTTTTTGGTGCCGCATCATTGCGATGAGAAGTGATGCGTGGCTCCCCAAGCTCACTCTCAGAGTTACGCTCTTTCATCGCCACAGGTAAGCAGGGAAATGTACAATTATGATCCGGACAAAATTGGAGGAAGAGAAATGATGGCTGCTCCACCAGGAATCCAGTGTTTCCAGGGACCAGGCAGGGTGCAAGCTGCAAACTGGACTTCTAGAAACTGCCTGCTAGAGGGAGGAGCAGGGTACCTGAGCTGACTCCCTGAGCTGCATGTCTTGCCTCAGAGTCAGTGGGGTCACAGGAGCCCCCCACCAGGCCTGAGTCGTGCTAGTTATTGTAATTACCTATAGAGATACCTTAATCACAGGTGTTATAACTTTACAACTGTACCACACTCTCTCCTGCTTTCTGTTGGCATTGGGCTTAACAGCAAACCTGCTTTGCTGATGCAAGAATGGGCCTCAGAGAGGTCATGCGGCTCCCTGAGGTTATTCTTCTGTCTGCAAAAGAGCCAAGACCAGAACACAGTCTTCCTCAATAGTCCAGGACTGATTTCTGCCACATGTCAGCTTTTGAAACATACTGCAGAGAAAACTCACCTCAGAACACCCTCCATGCTCAGTCTGAAAGACTCAAAGTTTACGCTTCATCCAGCCTTCCTGTTATGGGCTTGGAGAGTGAAAAACCTGGATTGCAGATTCAGCCATCGTTTTCCAAATGCTTAATATTTCCAAGGCTCATTACCACATCTATAAAATGGAGATAAATTCATTCAACGTGTATTGATTGTGCACCTATTGTGTCAGGTACTATGGGAGACACTGAAAATAACAGTGCCTACCTCACAAGTTCTTTGGCAACAATTAAATGAGTTGAAGGCATGTATAAATATAATGTCTGGACCATGATAAATATTTGGCTGGTGTTAGCAATTACTAGTGTTACTAATATTGGTCAATTCCCAAAATATGTCCTTATTTATTCCTTTCACACCTGGTTGTTTGAGGGCCTGCTATAATCTGAGGATTCAGGAATGAATAAAACATAGTCCCTGCATTAAGAAGCTCAGTCTTATGGCACAACAAGTCCTGGGGTTGCTTTGCTAAAGCTGCCAAAATGCAATATACCAGAAATGGGCTGGCTTTTAACAACGGGGATTTATTAACTTACAATTTACAGTTCTTAGGCCATGAAAATGTCCAAATCAAGGCATCAACAGGATGATACCTGGACTCTGAAGACAGGCTGCCAGCATTTGGGACACCTCTGCCACATGGCAAGGCACATGGTCAACATCTGCTGGTCCTTCACTCTGTGTTTTGTTGCTGTCAGCTCTGGTTCCAGTGGCTTCCTCTCTGAGCTTCTGTAGGTCCTCTCTTAGCTCTTCCAGGGCTTTTCTCTCTCAGCCCCACTGGGGGCTTTTTCTGTAAACTCTCTCCAAACTTCTCTGGGTGTTTCTCTCTTTGAGCTCTTTTGGCTTTTTCTACCTTTTATCCTCTCATAAAGGACTCTAGTAAAGGATTAAGACCCACCTTGAATTGGGCTGGGTCACATCTCAACCCAACCAAAAGGTTCCACCCAGGATAGGTCTGCACCCACAGGTATGGATTAAAAGCACATGGCCTCTTCTGGGGTACATAACAGCTCCAAATCAGCACAGGGGTCAATCCTGCCTCTGCTTCTGGCTGTGAATTTTTGAGCAAGGGCCATAATGTTTCTGAATTTTTTGAAATAAGGATAATAATTCCCATCCTACAAGCTTGTGTGAGGATAGAGAATATTTATGTAAATGTCTAGCCTGAAGCCAAGAATATAATTATTATTAGATAAACTTAGATTTTTAGTGCAATGTGAATGTGCTGGCTACCTAGAAGCCAACTAGCATTCCATTGGTGATATTATCGTTATTGTTAGATAAAGATAATTTCAATGCAATGTGGATGTACTGGAGGGAATAAAAAGAGATGGAATCATAGAGGGGAGAGTTCTCAGAGCTGGTCCTTGATAGATAAGTTGAAACTGCTCTAGAAGAGAAGGGCCTCCGCAGCAGAGGAAACAGAATTTGCAAAGGCTAGAATGTTCAGGGAGAAGGGAGAAGTTCTGTGCAGCTGGAGGAAAGAGTGAATTGAGGAGGGTGTGGCAAAGTGAGGCTGGAAAGAAGGGGGAAAGTTGTAAAAGAGCCCTATAAGACATTATGGAGTTTATCTTGTAGAAATAAGAACTGGGGATCCATCATAGATTTCTTAGGGAATATTTTGGAATGGGAGAAAGAGACCAGGTCTTGATTACCTGCTGAAAGCTGCTTTCTCTGGGCCCTCCTTTCTTTTACCTTAGCTCTCCCATCCCTCCAAGTATCCAGCTGGTAGCACTGAAGCTTGGATCCTTCCTGCCTCTGCTGGGTAGATCCTGAGCCTGGGATAGAATCTTTGCTCACCACACAATATGCATGGCCCTGCCTTGCTGGGAGCTCCACTGAGCCTCTGAATTCACCCCCAAAAGCAGCTGGAAGAAAGATTCTGAGCCAGGCTGTTTGACCTCCGCTAGCAGAGCTCAGTTTCTGCAGTGTCCCTGTGCCCAGAGACTTCATGGCTGCAGAGGATGGCTGTGGTTGATGCTGGATCTTAATGTGGATGATCCTATCAATTGGTCTCCCTGGGACGGCAGCATAAGATAAAAGGGGAGATGAGCAAAACGTTCCCTCCATGTGGGCGGAGTTAGGGAAGTTTCAGATCCCTTGCTGCTCTTCCTCTATTTCTTTTTCATCTTCTTTGTATGTTGGGCATTTCCTGAGGGCTGCCTTTCTATTCTGCATTAATGATGGATGGTTTTCCAGTTATCCCTTTGAGATTTTAGCACTGTTATTAACTTGTCAACAGGTTTCCCCCTATTTTAATTGCTCATACCCAGCAGCAGATGGTAGAATATGAGCACATCTGATCTCTAAATCGCTTCTCCCATTCAGGAGTGGCTGTTCATCTTTGCTTGGTGACCTCCATGAATGGAAGTCACATTGTTTTTGTGGCATCTGTGCCAAGATCAGTTCTCTCCCTCAGCATAGGGAAAATTCACCTCCTGGGAGAGTGAACTCCTTTTCTTTGCTGCTTCTGGGAGTGTTTGAAGGGATGTCAAACTTCCCACCCCAAAATGCAGGGCTCTAATTATGGAGCCAAGAATCTAGGCCCCTGTCTTAGTGAAGCTTCCCCATTCTCTGAAACTACAAACTGCAAAATGTGAAGAGAAAGTGAAGCCTACTAGTATCAGCCCTCCTATACATTGTTCTCAAACTTCCATGGCGGCCCATGACCTCACAGCCCTGTCAGGTCTTCCAGCCTTTCCTGACCTTTCCCTGACCATAAAAAGGTAGATGTCAACATCCACCTCCAGAAGAGGCTGGAAATCTGCTTCCTATACTGGTAAATCTCTTAAACTTTAGTTAATGGTCACCTACTTTGCTGCTTTGAATTTATTATGCCCCCATAAAAGCCATGTTCTTTAATTTAGTCTTGTAGGGGCAGACTTATTAGTCTTTTGATTAGGGTGGAACCTTTTGATTAGGTTGTTTCCATGGAGAGTGACCCACCCAACTGTGGGTGAGAACTTTTGATTAGATAATTTCCATGGAGGTGTGACCCTGCCCATTCTGAGTGGGTCTTAATTAGAACACTGGAATCCTTAAGAGAGCTGAGAGCCCACACAGACCCAGATGCTTGAAGACACTGGGAGATGCAGACAGAAGGAGGTTTGGAGATGCTAAGCTAAGAGATGAAGCCCAGAGACTGCCCCAGAGAAGCTAAGAAAGGACTCCCAGGTGATTAGAGAGAAACACACTGGGAGAACAAGCAAGGGTGCACAGGAGCTGAGAGAAAGAAGCTGAGAGAGAAGCTAAGAGAGACAGAAATCCAGAGACATTTTGGCAAAAGCCATTTTGAAACCAGAACCCAGGAGCAAAGGACCAGCAGATACCAGCCATGTGCATTCCCAGCTGTCAGAGGTGTTACATACACCATCAGCTGTTTTTCAATGAAGGTATCCTCTTGATGCCTTAGGTTGTACACTTTTATGGTTTTAGAACTGTAAATTGTAACCTAATGAATCCCCATTACAAAAGCCAATCCATATCTGGTATCTTGCATAAGGGCAGCTTTGGCAAACCCGAACACCTACTCAAGTTCTTTTCTTTTCTTTTCTTTTCTTTTCTTTTCTTTTCTTTTTCCATTTAAACAGGGGCTTTCAGAACACAACTCTGAGTGCTTTTATAGTGGAGGAGAGCTTGTTGGGGCAGACAGTCATTTGAAACCCTTAAACTTCATTTATTGTGTAGATAGCTGCCTCTTTCCCTGCTACTTTTGCCTGGTTAGATTTTTCTTGCTTTCTTGAGAATTATCATAGGGGTAGTGGGGAATGATAGGTACCCCAAGGCTTTTACAATGTGGCTAAAGAAAAAAGCTACTTCTCACTTCTAGAAGGCCTTTGGTCAGGACCTTGGAATTTAATACCTGAGTAGACAGGGTTTTATATTGCCACCTCTTATTTTAGGCATGTTGTGCTGACTCCCCAACTAAGTCGTAAGCTCCCTGAGGTCATGGACTTATACACAGGCTTTGTATATCTAATACTAATAGGTAACCTCTATGCAAAGAACCTTCAATAGTCATTATTTCATTGAACAGTCTCAAAACCCTGTAAGGGTAGATATCATGATGCCCCTTTTATAAATGAGGAGAGAGGAAGGTTGGAATGCATTGACCAGGATTCCACAACTGGTAAGTAAGTATCACAACCAGGATTTGAACCAGGCTTGAGAAAACCTGTGCTCTTTCTTCCACATCATGCCATACAGCATGAGCACAGATCTCCTGCCTTCTAGTCTGGAACTCTAGGCTATATTATTTCTAATGTGAGTCCATACCACAAGTTCTTGCTCCCAGGCTTTGTAACCTCATTTGTTTTTTAGTCAGTCTTGGCCAAGGTGAGAAGGCACAGGAGACACTGTAAGAAGAACCAAGGTATGACCAGTCTCTGTGTGCAGGAGTCTGTGCTTACAACTCATTTTAAGTTGTATCAAAGATACACAGGTATACAGTAGCAGCCATTTTCAAAAGGTGTTTCTTATTTGAACCATAGGAACAGAGAATGTGATTTGAGTGCCATTTTTTCTCAATTCTCTCAAAGGTGGTATAAAACTCATACCATTCTAGATACATGGGAGAGAAATTAATTTATTACATGCAATGAATGCTTTAAGGCAGTGGTTCTCAAAGTGTAGTACTTCAATTCCAGAAGGACCCTGACCCTTTCAGAGTATCCAAGAAGTTAAAACTCATAGGTAATACTAAGACACTGTTCTTTTCCACTGTGTTTACATTTGCACTGATTGTGGAAAAGAAATGGTATGTAAAACTGCTGGCACCTTAGCACAAATCACACAGTGGCACTAAACTCTATTACAAGTCACTGAAATTTTCACTATCACACACTTGCCATTAATAACAACAATCTCATTTCAATTCAGAATTCCTTAATTAGGTTTTTTAAATATTTTATGTGATGAAATAAGATGTATGCATAAAACACTTCCGCTGTTTACCAAAGTGCAACAACCATCTCAAGGAAAAGCAGCTGTGCAATTTGAATTGTGAGCTGAAATAGTCACTTTTTCCCTGGAACACCATTTTTATTTGAAAGAACACAATTATTATTCACACTTGGGCATTTGACAGACATTTCCTAAAAAGCACATGAAGTAGGCCAGGCAGTTCAAGGAAGACAACTGACACTATTCTTGCCAATGATAAAATTGACCTTTTAAGTGAGAATCAGGCTTTTAGGAAACTTGTATCTACCACTGTGAGCTTGACAGCTCCCCAGTTCTTAGAGATTTTTTCTGATGAGATCAGAAGTGATACTAATTATTGTGATATTGTTAGATATTGTAGAATGAAATATGTCAATGTTTGTAAGATTTGCATAATTCAATGAACCAATATTTTCCAAATGACCAATGCATGCTGTTACAAAATCACACACATGGGTAGAAGAGTCATTCAAAGTGTGAGCTACAACAATGAATTTTAATAACAGAGTACATAAACCTCATTGATATGATTTCAGATTCCACATTACAACTGTTATGGTTTGCTAACACTGCCAGAATGCAATATACCAGAAATGGGTTAGCTTTTCCAATGGGGATGTATTAGGTTACAAATTTACAGTTCTAAGGCTATGAAAATGTTCAAATTAAGGCATCAAGAGTTAGATACCTTCTGTGAGGAAAGGCTGCTGGTGTCCGGGGTTCCTCTGTCACGTGGGAAGGCACATGGTGACGTCTGCTGGTCCTTCTCTCCTGGGCTCTGGTTTCAAAATGACTCTCTCAGTTTCTATGGGTCCTTCTTGCTTCTCCCTGGGTGTTTTCTTTCTAAGCTCTTTCTCTACCATTTCCTCAACTTTATCTGCTAACTCATATTGAATTTTTTATGTTTGCAATCATCTATTTAATTTCTAAGAAATGTTTTGTTCTCTTAATTTTCCTTTACTGTTTAGTGTGCTGCTTCTATTTCATGGAGTGATATCTCTCCTTTTATTTTTCTGAGAACATTGATGACACAAAAATTTTTAAAATTTGTCTTCCTTGGATTTTCTCTGTTTCCTGCAAGTTGGTATTTTCTCTTTGATTTTGATGTCTATGCTTCCCATTAGAGGGTTTCCTCTAATCCTTGGTCATCTGCTCATACTTATTAATGGAGCATTAAAAAGCAAATTGAATTTTCTGAGCACATAGTTGTGTTTTGTTGACTGTTGAGCTTCACAATAAGGTGATCTTAGTGGGCCATTTATTGGGAAACCTCCAATGTAAAAATGTTTAGGTCTTTCTTTGGGGCTGGTCAGATTCTTCAAGAAAGGTCTTTCAAACATTTGCCCTCTGGCATTGCTGCAAGCATTCTGGAAGCTGAATATGAACATTCTCTTGGTGCCTGTACATTGTATGATTCCTGTCTTCAACTCTGGTTGGTATCTGTCACTCCAAAGACCCTCTGTATTACTCTGTTTAGAAATTAAATCTCTGGTCTTCTTGGGGGGTGGTGGAAAGAACAGTCACCCAGGTGACTTGGAATGGGAGCTCTGGGTGTCTCTTTTAAACAGTTATACAAAATTTACATGATATACAATGTACAAATGTTATATACTTTTATGCAAGTAACAGATGTATAAATTATGAAACGAATATTAATTAAGTACTAGAACATTCCCAATGTTTTTGCAGCCATGTTTGTGCTCCATTTCTTCCATCTCTCTGCCTCCTTCACCATCTTCACCTAGAAGTAATTACCATCCCAAATTTTGTATTTGTTACTTCCCTGCTCTTAAAAAATGGCTAATCACATATGTATATATTCCTAAACAATATATATTTTTGGTTTATTTGTTTTGTACTTTATAAAAATGGTATCATGCTATTTGTAGTTCTTCAATAATTTGCTTTTTTCATTCAAGGTGTGTTTCTAAGAATAACTATTTCTCCAGTGGACTTTCAACCTGTTTTCAGTTCCTTCTTCATCCCACTTCCAGAATTACCTTGTGCTGCCAATCCCTGAGCTTTTGGAGGTTACTCAGTATAAATTTCTCTACTTGTTGGCTTTTTCTACTATCAGTTTAGAGATTAACTTTTTCAATTTTGCTAAGTCACTAAGTTACTACTATTTATCTGTTTTATAACCTCTAAAATTTTGTTGTTTGTGTCTTTTTGTTTTGTTTGTCTTTGAGAATTTATGTTTTAAAGAAAAATCCTTTGCAGTAATAATAGTGAGGTTTTGGGATAGAGCAAATATAAATGAGTGTGTTAAATCTAGCATCTTTATTTGGAAGACCTTACACCCTCCCTTTTATTTTTGGAAACTTTTTTTTAAAATTAGAGAAGTTGTAGGCTTACAGAAAAATTATTAAGAAAATACAGCAGGACTATAGGGAGAGATAGCAGAGTAGGGAGCTCCAGGACTTACTTCTCCTCCAAAAACAGCTAGTGGACAGGCAGAAACTGTCTGAAACAACTGTTCTGTGTCTCTGGAGGACAGGGGAGCACTATACAGCATCTAGAGAAGAGTAGGACAAAAAGGCTGAGAAATTGCAGAAAGAGTTCTAACTTGCTCAGTGGCAGCTGCTGGGCCCCATCCACCATAATCAAGGCAAGCCACCTTAGGCCCAGTCTCTGGCTGACTGCCATAGACCAAGAGGGATGTGGAAGCCTTCTTCCCCAAGAAAGGGGGTGGGCATAGCTGAGTACTGAATACAGCTTCTGATTGACAAATTTAGATTGTTAGGTCCTGGTTCTGAACTGCTATTTTAGCCCACCCCAAACAGAGACTGCCATGGCCATTGTTTCAACCCTGTCCCCAACTGGGGCGAAGGTGGTAGATAGGGAGGTTCAAAGATGCACAGACTCCTCAGGGCTGGGACGATCTGTTTGCTGAGGAGTGCCATCTGCTGGCAGGCAAGGAAAATGCAGTTTTGGGGAGCTGTCCAAAAGCTTTTTGGTTTCTTTTCTGACCCACTCCCAAGGATTCTCTCTGTGGAAATGGACTGTGCCACCTTCATGGGACCCTGGTCCTGTGTTGGCTGGGAAAAACTGATTAGGGAAAGTCCTCTCTGGAGTGACCCTACTCCCAGAATTTGTCCTCCAAGCAAAAGCAAATACAGGTCACAAAAGGAGAGTAAAAAAACTATAGAGGCAAAACAAAACCAAGCAATACAGATCAAGATTCCCAGAGAAGGAACATAGGAAAGGAAGCTTTTCTGGGATTGAAACAATTGCACAAATAGTGCAATCTTAAAAACTAAGTGCAGTCTTAGGGCAAGGCAGATGAAGAAGAGCTGAAAAAATCTAATCAGTTAAATACAGGAAGTTCTAAAGTTCTAGAATAAGTTGAACCAGTGCCAAAAAACAGCCTTAACACAAAGCCAAACAACAATAAAACTTTAGGCAAAAGAGATATACTGATCTTCAGAGTAAACTCATCAAGATAATCAGATGCATAGATATCAGCCAAAAATTACAAGCCATAATAAGAAACAGGGAGATATGGCCCAGTCAAAGGAACAAACTAAAACTGCAGAGGAGTTAGAGTTTAGAACAACTGAAACAAAGATGCTCAAACAAATCTCCTAAATCAATTCAAGAAGATGAAGGAAAATACTGCTAAAGAGATAAAGGTTATTAAGAAGATACCAGGTAAACATAAAGAATTTGAAAGTATGAAAAAACCCATAACAGAACTTATGGGAGTGAAAGACATATTAGAAGAGGTTAAAAATACACTAGAGGCAAAAACAAGCAGATTTGAACAGGCAGAAGAAGGAATCAGAGAACTAGAAGATAGAACAACTAAAATATTACAGACAGAAGAACAAATAGAGAAAAGAATAGAAAAAATTGGGCAAGTTCTCAGGGAATTGAATTACAGAATGAAGTGCACAAATGTACACATCATAGGTGTTCCAGAAGGAGAACAACAGGAAAAAGGGGCAGAAAAAATATTTGAGGAAATAATGGCCAAAAATCTCCCAACTCTAATAAGAGACATAAATATACATGTCCAAGGAAACACAGCATACTCCAAATAGAATAAATACTAATAAACCTATTCTGAGACACATACTAACCAGAATGTCAAATGCTAAAGATAGAGAATCCTGAAAGCAGCAATAGAAAAGTGATTCATCACATACAAGGGAACTGCAATAAGACTGAAGGCCAGTGTCTCAGAAATCATGGAGGCAAAAAGGCAGTGGTATGATATATTTAATGTACTGCAAGAGAAAACTACCAGCCAAGAAATCTTTATCTTGACAAACTGTCCTTCAAAAATGAGGGAGATTTTAAAATACTCACAGATAAACAGAAACTGAAAGAGTTCAGCAACAAGAGACCTGATCTACAAGAAATACTAAAGGGAATTCTGCAGGCTGAAAGGAAAAGACAGGAGAGGGAGGCTTACAGGAGAGTGTAGAAATGAAGATTGTCAGTAAGAGTAACCAAAAGGGAAAAAAAGAGACAGAAAAAAAAGTATGACATATAAAAACCAAAGGTTAAAATGGTTGAAGTAAGAATTGCCATTACAGTAGTAAGATTGAATGTTGAAGAATTAAACTCCCCAATCAAAAGTCACAGATTGGCAGAATGGATAAAAGAATAGGTTCCATCAATATGCTCTCTACAAGAGACTTAACTTAGACTCAAGCTTAGACTCAAGAAAACAAATAGTTTGAAAGTGCAAGGTTGGAAAAAAAGATATTTCACACAAACAGCAACCAAAAAAAAAAAAATCAAACAAAAATCTGGGGTAGTTATACTACTATCAGACAAAATAGATTTTAAATGCAAAAATCTATGAGACAAAGAGGGACATAATGTATTAATAAAATGGGCAATCAACTAAGAAGAAATAACAATCAGAAATATTTATGCTCCTAACCAGGTGCCCTAAAATACATAAAGCAAACACTGACAAAACTGAAGGGAGAAATGAGCATCTCTTCAATAATATTTTGAGACTTCAATACACCATTCTACTGAATAGATAGAACATCTAGGCAAGGATCAATAAGGAAGAAGAGAACTTGAATAATATGATAAATGGACTAGACCTAACAGACATACACAGAATATTGAACTCCAGAAGAGCAGGCTATTCATTCTTCTAAAGGGCCCATGGATCATTCTCCATAATAGACCACATCTTGGGTCTCAAAATGAGTCTTGATAAATTTAAAAAGATTGAAATTATAAAAGCACTTTCTCTAACAATAATAGAATGAAGCTAGGAATCAATAGCAGGCAGAGAACTGGAAAATTTGAAATATATGCAGTTTAAAAACACACTCTTAAACAACCAATAGGTGAAAGAAGAAATTGCAAGAGAAATCAATAAGTATCTTGAGATGAATGAAGACTAGAACACAACATCTCAAAACTTACAGGATGCAGCAAAGGCAGTGCTGAGAGGGAAATTTGTAGCCCTAAATGCCTTCATTAAAAAAGAAGAAAGAGCTAAAAATCAAAGACTTAACTGCACATCAGGAGTAACTAGGAAAGGAGGGCAAAAACCCCAAAGCAAGCAGAAGGAAAGAACTAACAAATATTGGAGCAGAAATAAATGAACTTGAGAATAAGAAAACAATAGAGAGAATTAAAACCAAAAGATGGTTCTTTGAGAGGATCAATAAAATTGACAAACTCTTAGCTAGAACAACAAAGAAAAAAAGACAGAAGATGCAAATAAGTAAAATCAGAAATGAGAGAGGGGACATTACTATTGACCCCACTTAAATAAAAAGGGTCATAAGAGGATACTATGAACAACTGTATGCCAACAAATTAGACAACCTAGATGAAATGGACAAATTCCTAGAAACACATGAAGAATCCACACTGATTCTAGTAGAAACAGAAGACCTTGACAGACCAATTACAAGTAAAGAAATTGATTCAGTCATCAAAAACCTCCCAACAAAGTAAAAACCAGGACCAGATGAATTCACAGGTGAATTCAACCAATCATTCCAAGAGGTTAATACCAATCCTTGCCTGCTTAACCTCTTCCAAAAAATTAAAGAGGAGGGAACACTACCTAACTCATTCTATGAAGCCAACGTCACCCTAATACCAAAGCCAGATAAAGATACTACAAGAGAGGAGGTGGGGCAAGATGGCAGACTGGTGAGCTGTATGTTTTAGTTACTCCTCCAGGAAAGTAGGTAGAAAGCCAGGAACTGCGTGGACTGGACACCACAGAGCAATCTGACTTTGGGCATACTTCATACAACACTCATGAAAATGTGGAACTGCTGAGATCAGCGAAATCTGTAAGGTTTTGTGGCCAGGGGACCCGCGCCCCTGCCTGCCAGGCTCAGTCCTGTGGGAGGAGGGGCTGTCAGCTCCGGGAAGGAGAAGGGAGAACTGTAGTGGCAGCCCTTATCGGAAACTCATTCTACTGATCCAAACTCCAACCATAGATAGACTGAGACCAGACACCAGAGAATCTGAGAGCAGCCAGCCCAGCAGAGAGGAGACAGACATAGAAAAAAACAGCACGAAAAACTCCAAAGTAAAAGCGGAGGATATTTGGAGTTCTGGTGAACATAGAAAGGGGAAGGGCAGAGCTCAGGCCCTGAGGCTCATATGCAAATCCCGAAGAAAAGCTGATCTCTCTGCCCTGTGGACCTTTCCTTAATGACCCTAATTGCTTTGTCTCTTAGCATTTCAATAACCCATTAGATCTCTGAGGAGGGCCCTTTTTTTTTTTCTTTTTAATCCTTTTTTCTATTTCTAAAACAATTATTCTAAGAAGCCCAATACAGAAAGCTTCAAAGACTTGCAATTTGGGCAGGTCAAGACAAGAGCAGAACTAAGAGAGCTCTGAGACAAAAGGCAATAATCCAGTGGTTGAGAAATTTCACTAAACACGACAACTTCCCAAGAAAAGGGGGGTGTCCGCTCACAGACATCATCCTGGTGGACAGGAAACGTTCCTGCCCATCGCCAGCCCCATAGCCCAGAGCTGCCCCAGACAACCCAGTGTGACGGAAGTGCTTCAAATAACAGGCACACTCCTCAAAACTGGGCGTGGACATTAGCCTTCCCTGCAACCTCAACTGATTTTACCAGAGTTGGGAAGGTGGAGCAGTGTGAATTAACAAAGCCCCATTCAGCTATCATTTCAGCAGACTGGGAGCCTCCCTACACAGCCCAGCAGACCAGAACCGCCCTGGGGGGATGGCACTCACCTGTGACATAGCACAGTCATCCCTCAACAGAGGACCAGGGGGTGCACGACCTGGAAGAGGGACTCACTTGCAAGTCTCAGGAGCCATACGCCAATACCAAGGACTTGTGGGTCAGTGGCAGAGACAAACTGTGGCAGGACTGAACTGAAGGATTAGACTATTGCAGCAGCTTTAAAACTCCAGGATCACCAGGGAGATTTGATTGTTAGAGCCACCCCCACACCCTGACTGCCCAGAAACACGCCCCATATACAGGGCGGGCAACACCAACTACACACGCAAGCTTGGTACACCAATTGGACCCCACAAGACTCACTCCCCCACTCACCACAAAGGCTAAGCAGGGGAGAACTGGCTTGTGGAGAACAGGTGGCTCGTGGACGCAACCTGCTGGTTAGTTAGAGAAAGTGTACTCCACGAAGCTGTAGATCTGATAAATTATAGATAAGGACTTCAATTGGTCTACACATCCTAAAAGAACCCTATCAAGTTCAGCAAATGCCAAGAGGCCAAAAACAACAGAAAATTATAAAGCATATGAAAAAACCAGACGATATGGATAACCCAAGCCCAAGCACCCAAATCAAAAGATCAGAAGAGACACAGCACCTAGAGCAGCTACTCAAAGAACTAAAGATGAACAATGAGACGATAGTACAGAATACAAAGGATATCAAGAAGAACCTAGAAGAGCATAAAGAAGACATTGCAAGACTAAATAAAAAATAGATGATCTTATGGAAATTAAAGAAACTGTTGACCAAATTAAAAAGATTCTGGACACTCATAGTACAAGACTAGAGGAAGTTGAACAACGAATCGGTGACCTGGAAGATGACAGAATGGAAAATGAAAGCATAAAAGAAAGAATGGGGAAAAAAATTGAAAAAATTGAAACGGAGCTCAGGGATATGATAGATAATATAAAACATCCTAATATAAGACTCATTGGTGTTCCAGAAGGGGAAGAAAAGGGTAAAGGTCTAGGAAGAGTATTCAAAGATATTGTTGGGGAAAACTTCTCAAATCTTCTAAACAACATAAATACACAAATCATAAATGCTCAGCAAACTCCAAATAGAAGAAATCCAAATAAACCCACTCCGAGACATATTCTGATCACACTGTCAAACACGGAAGAGAAGGAGCAAGTTCTGAAAGCAACAAGAGGAAAGCAATTCACCACATACAAAGGAAACAACATAAGACTAAGTAGTGACTACTCAGCAGCCACCATGGAGGCAAGAAGGCAGTGGCATGATATATTTAAAATTCTGAGTGAGAAAAATTTCCAACCAAGAATACTTTATCCAGCAAAGCTTCCTTCAAATTTGAGGGAGAGCTTAAATTTTTCACAGACAAACAAATGCTGAGAGAATTTGCTAACAAGAGACCTGCCTTACTGGAGATACTAAAGGGAGCCCTACAGACAGAGAAACAAAGAAAGGACAGAGAGACTTGGAGAAAGGTTCAGTACTAAAGAGATTCGGTATGGGTACAATAAAGGATATTAATAGAGAGAGGAGAAAAATATATATGACAAACATAAACCAAAGGATAAGATGGCTGATTCAAGAAATGCCTTCACGGTTATAACGTTGAATGTAAATGGATTAAACTCCCCAATTAAAAGATATAGATTTGCAGAATGGATTAAAAAAAAAATGAACCATCAATATGTTGCATACAAGAGACTCATCTTAGACACAGGGACACAAACAAATTGAAAGTGAAAGGATGGAAAAAAATATTTCATGCAAGCTACAGCCAAAAGAAAGCAGGTGTAGCAATATTAATCTCAGATAAAATAGACTTTAAATACAGAGATGTTTTGAGAGACAAAGAAGGCCATTACATACTAATAAAAGGGGCAATTCAGCAAGAAGAAATAACAATCGTAAATGTCTATGCACCCAATCAAGGTGCCACAAAATACATGAGAGAAACACTGGCAAAACTAAAGGAAGCAATTGATGTTTCCACAATAATTGTGGGAGACTTCAATACATCACTCTCTCCTATAGATAGATCAACCAGACAGAGGACCAATAAAGAAATTGAAAACCTAAACAATCTGATAAATGAATTAGATTTAACAGACATATACAGAACATTACATCCCAAATCACCAGGATACACATACTTTTCTAGTGCTCACAGAACTTTCTCCAGAATAGATCATATGCTGGGACATAAAACAAGCCTCAATAAATGTAAAAAGATTGAAATTATTCAAAGCACATTCTCTGACCGCAATGGAATACAATTAGAAGTCAATAACCATCAGAGACTTAGAAAATTCACAAATACCTGGAGGTTAAACAACACACTCCTAAACAATCAGTGGGTTAAAGAAGAAATAGCAAGAGAAATTGCTAAATATATAGAGATGAATGAAAATGAGAACACAACATACCAAAACCTATGGGATGCAGCAAAAGCAGTGCTAAGGGGGAAATTTATAGCACTAAATGCATATATTAAAAAGGAAGAAAGAGCCAAAATCAAAGAACTAATGGATCAACTGAAGAAGCTAGAAAATGAACAGCAAACCAATCCTAAATAAAGTAGAAGAAAAGAAATAACAAGGATTAAAGCAGAAATAAATGACATGGAGAACAAAAAAACAATAGAGAGGATAAATATCACCAAAAGTTGGTTCTTTGAGAAGATCAACAAGATTGACAAGCCCCTAGCTAGACTGACAAAATCAAAAAGAGAGAAGACCCATATAAACAAAATAATGAATGAAAAAGGTGACATAACTGCAGATCCTGAAGAAATTTAAAAAATTATAAGAGGATACTATGAACAACTCTATGGCAACAAACTGGATAATGCAGAGGAAATGGACAATTTCCTGGAAACATATGAACAACCTAGACTGACCAGAGAAGAAATAGAAGACCTCAATCAACCCATCACAAGCAAAGAGATCCAATCAGTCATCAAAAATCTTCCCACAAATAAATGCCCAGGGCCAGATGGCTTCACAGGGGAATTCTACCAAACTTTCCAGAAAGAACTGACACCAATCTTACTCAAACTCTATCAAAACATTGAAGAAAATGGAACACTACCTAACTCATTTTATGAAGCTAACATCAATCTAATACCAAAACCAGGCAAAGATGCTACAAAAAAGGAAAACTACCGGCCAATCTCCCTAATGAATATAGATGCAAAAATCCTCAACAAAATACTTGCAAATCGAATCCAAAGACACATTAAACAAATCATACACCATGACCAAGTGGGATTCATTCCAGGCATGCAAGGATGGTTCAACATAAGAAAATCAATAAATGTATTACAATACATTAACAATTCAAAAGGGAAAAATGAAATGATCATCTCAATAGATGCTGAAAAAGCATTTGACAAAATCCAACATCCGTTTTTGATAAAAACACTTCAAAAGGTATGAATTGAAGGAAACTTCCTCAGTATGATAAAGAGCATATATGAAAAACCCACAGCCAGCATAGTACTCAATGGTGAGAGACTGAAAGCCTTCCTTCTAAGATCAGGAACAAGACAAGGATGCCCGCTGTCACCACTGTTATTCAACATTGTGCTGGAAGTGTTAGCTAGGGCAATCCAGCAAGACAAAGAAATAAAAGGCATCCAAATTGGAAAAGAAGAAGTAAAACTGTCATTGTTTGCAGATGATATGATCTTATATCTTGAAAACCCTGAGAAATCGACGATACAGCTACTAGAGCTAATAAACAAATTTAGCAAAGTAGCGGAATACAAGATTAATGCACATAAGTCAGTAATGTTTCTATATGCTAGAAATGAACAAACTGAAGAGACACTCAAGAAAAAGATACCATTTTCAATAACAACTAAAAAAATCAAGTACCTGGGAATAAACTTAACCAAAGATGTAAAAGACCTATACAAAGAAAACTACGTAACTCTACTAAAAGAAATAGAAGGGGACCTTAAAAGATGCAAAAATATTCCATGTTCATGGATAGGAAGGCTAAATGTCATTAAGATGTCAATTCTACCCAAACTCATCTACAGATTCAATGCAATCCCAATCAAAATTCCAACAACCTACTTTGCAGACTTGGAAAAGCTAGTTATCAAAATTATTTGGAAAGGGAAGATGCCTCGAATTGCTAAAGACACTCTAAAAAAGAAAAACGAAGTGGGAGGACTTACACTCCCTGACGTTGAAGCTTATCATAAAGCCACAGTTGTCAAAACAGCATGGTACTGGCACAAAGATAGACATATAGATCAATGGAATCGAATTGAGAATTCAGAGATAGACCCTCAGATCTATGGCCGACTGATCTTTGATAAGGCCCCCAAAGTCACTGAACTGAGTCATAATGGTCTTTTCAACAAATGGGGCTGGGAGAGTTGGGTATCCATATCCAAAAGAATGAAAGAGGACCCCTACCTCACACCCTACACAAAAATTGACTCAAAATGGATGAAAGATCTCAATATAAAAGAAAGTACCGAGAGGTGGGGCAAGATGGCGGACTGGTAAGCTGTATGTTTTAGTTACTCCTCCAGGAAAGTAGGTAGAAAGCCAGAAACTGCGTGGACTGGACACCACAGAGCAATCTGACTTTGGGCATACTTCATACAACACTCATGAAAACGTGGAAGTGCTGAGATCAGCGAAATCTGTAAGTTTTTGCGGCCAGGGGACCCGCGCCCCTCCCTGCCAGGCTCAGTCCCGTGGGAGGAGGGGCTGTCAGCTCTGGGAAGGAGAAGGGAGAACTGCAGTGGCAGCCCTTATCGGAAACTCATTCTACTGATCCAAACTCCAACCATAGATAGACTGAGACCAGACACCAGAGAATCTGAGAGCAGCCAGCCCAGCAGAGAGGAGACAGGCATAGAAAAAAAACAACACGAAAAACTCCAAAATAAAAGCGGAGGATTTTTGGAGTTCTGGTGAACATAGAAAGGGGAAGGGCAGAGCTCAGGCCCTGAGGCTCATATGCAAATCCCAAAGAAAAGCTGATCTCTCTGCCCTGTGGACCTTTCCTTAATGGCCCTGGTTGCTTTGTCTCTTAGCATTTCAATAACCCATTAGATCTCTGAGGAGGGCCCTTTTTTTCTTTTTTTTTTTTTTTAATCCTTTTTTCTTTTTGTAAAACAATTACTCTTTGAAGCCCAATACAGAAAGCTTCAAAGACTTGCAATTTGGGCAGGTCAAGTCAAGAGCAGAACTAAGAGAGCTCTGAAACAAAAGGCAATAATCCAGTGGCTGAGAAAATTCACTAAACACCACAACTTCCCAAGAAAAGGGGGGTGTCCGCTCACAGCCATCATCCTGGTGGACAGGAAACACTCCTGCCCATCGCCAGCCCCATAGCCCAGAGCTGCCCCAGACAACCCAGTGTGACAGAAGTGCTTCAAATAACAGGCACACTCCACAAACCTGGGCGTGGACATTAGCCTTCCCTGCAACCTCAGCTGATTGTCCCACAGTTGGGAAGGTGGAGCAGTGTGAATTAACAAAGCCCCATTCAGCCATCATTTCAGCAGACTGGGAGCCTCCCTACACAGCCCAGCAGCCCAGAACTGCCCTGGGGGGATGGCACTCACCTGTGACATAGCACAGTCATCCCTCAACAGAGGACCCGGGGTGCACGGCCTGGAAGAGGGGCCCACTTGCAAGTCTCAGGAGCCATATGCCAATACCAAGGACTTGTGGGTCAGTGGCAGAGACAAACTGTGGCAGGACTGAACTGAAGGATTAGACTATTGCAGCAGCTTTAAAACTCTAGGATCACCAGGGAGATTTGATTGTTAGTGCCACCCCCCCTCCCCAACTGCCCAGAAACATGCCCCACATACAGGGCAGGCAACACCAACTACACACGCAAGCTTGGTACACCAATTGGACCCCACAAGACTCACTCCCCCACTCACCAAAAAGGCTGCAGGGGAGAACTGGCTTGTGGAGAACAAGTGGCTCGTGGACGCCACCTGCTGGTTAGTTAGAGAAACTGTACTCCACGAAGCTATAGATCTGATAAATTACAGATAAGGACTTCAATTGGTCTACAAATCCTAAAAGAACCCTATCAAGTTCAGCAAATGCCACGAGGCCAAAAACAACAGAAAATTATAAAGCATATGAAAAAACCAGACGATATGGATAACCCAAGCCCAAGCACCCAAATCAAAAGATCAGAAGAGACACAGCACCTAAAGCAGCTACTCAAAGAACTAAAGATGAACAATGAGACCATAGTATGAGATACAAAGGAAATCAAGAAGACCCTAGAAGAGCATAAAGAAGACATTGCAAGACTAAATAAAAAAAATGGATGATCTTATGGAAATTAAAGAAACTGTTGACCAAATTAAAAAGATTCTGGACACTCATAGTACAAGACTAGAGGAAGTTGAACAATGAATCGGTGACCTGGAAGATGACAGAATAGAAAATGAAAGCATAAAGGAAAGAATGGGGAAAAAAATTGAAAACATCGAAATGGACCTCAGGGATATGATAGATAATATGAAACGTCCAAATATAAGACTCATTGGTGTCCCAGAAGGGGAAGAAAAGGGTAAAGGTCTAGGAAGAGTATTCAAAGAAATTGTTGGGGAAAACTTCCCAAATCTTCTAAACAACATAAATACACAAATCATAAATGCTCAGCAAACTCCAAATAGAATAAATCCAAATAAACCCACTCCGAGACATATTCTGATCACACTGTCAAACACGGAATAGAAGGAGCAAGTTCTGAAAGCAGCAAGAGAAAAGCAACTCACCACATACAAAGGAAACAACATAAGACTAAGTAGTGACTACTCAGCAGCCACCATGGAGGCAAGAAGGCAGTGGCACGATATATTTAAAATTCTGAGTGAGAAAAATTTCCAGCCAAGAATACTTTATCCAGCAAAGCTTCCTTCAAATTTGAGGGAGAGCTTAAATTTTTCACAGACAAACAAATGCTGAGAGAATTTGCTAACAAGAGACCTGCCCTACTGGAGATACTAAAGGGAGCCCTACAGACAGAGAAACAAAGAAAGGACAGAGAGACTTGGAGAAAGGTTCAGTACTAAAGAGATTCGGTATGGGTACAATAAAGGATATTAATAGACAGAGGGGAAAAATATGACAAACGTAAACCAAAGGATAAGATGGCTGATTCAAGAAATGCCTTCACGGTTATAACATTGAATGTAAATGGATTAAACTCCCCAATTAAAAGATATTGTTTTGCAGAATGGATCAAAAAAAATGAACCATCAATATGTTGCATACAAGAGACTCATCTTAGACACAGGGACACAAAGAAACTGAAAGTGAAAGGATGGAAAAAAATATTTCATGCAAGCCACAGCCAAAAGAAAGCAGGTGTAGCAATATTAATCTTAGATAAAATAGACTTCAAATGCAGGGATGTTTTGAGAGACAAAGAAGGCCACTACATACTAATAAAAGGGGCAATTCAGCAAGAAGAAATAACAATCGTAAATGTCTATGCACCCAACCAAGTTGCCACAAAATACATGAGAGAAACACTGGCAAAACTAAAGGAAGCAATTGATGTTTCCACAATAATTCTGGGAGACTTCAACACATCACTCTCTCCTATAGATAGATCAACCAGACAGAACACCAATAAGGAAATTGAAAACCTAAACAATCTGATAAATGAATTAGATTTAACAGACATATACAGGACATTACATCTCAAATCACCAGGATACACATACTTTTCTAGTGCTCATGGAACTTTCTCCAGAATAGATCATATGCTGGGACATAAAACAAGCCTCAATAAATTTAAAAAGATTGAAATTATTCAAAGCACATTCTCTGGCCACAATGGAATACAATTAGAAGTCAATAACCATCAGAGACTTAGAAAATTCACAAATACCTGGAGGTTAAACAACACACTCCTAAACAATCAGTGGGTTAAAGAAGAAATAGCAAGAGAAATTGCTAAATATATAGAGACGAATGAAAATGAGAACACAACATACCAAAACCTATGGGATGCAGCAAAAGCAGTGCTAAGGGGGAAATTTATAGCACTAAATGCATATATTAAAAAGGAAGAAAGAGCCAAAATCAAAGAACTAATGGATCAACTGAAGAAGCTAGAAAATGAACAGCAAACCAATCCTAAACCAAGTGGAAGAAAAGAAATAACAAGGATTAAAGCAGAATAAATGACAGAGAACAAAAAAACAATAGAGAGGATAAATATCACCAAAAGTTGGTTCTTTGAGAAGATCAACAAGATTGACAAGCCCCTAGCTAGACTGACAAAATCAAAAAGAGACAAGACCCATATAAACAAAATAATGAATGAAAATGGTGACATAACTGCAGATCCTGAAGAAATTAAAAAAATTATAAGAGGATATTATGAACAACTGTATGGCAACAAACTGGATAATGTAGAGGAAATGGACAATTTCCTGGAAACATATGAACAACCTAGACTGACCAGAGAAGAAATAGAAGACCTCAAACAACCCATCACAAGCAAAGAGATCCAGTCATCAAAAATCTTCCCACAAATAAATGCCCAGGGCCAGATGGCTTCACAGGGGAATTCTCCCAAACTTTCCAGAAAGAACTGACACCAATCTTACTCAAACTCTATCAAAACATTGAAGAAAATGGAACACTACCTAACTCATTTTATGAAGCTAACATCAATCTAATACCAAAACCAGGCAAAGATGCTACAAAAAAGGAAAACTACCGGCCAATCTCCCTAATGAATATAGATGCAAAAATCCTCAACAAAATACTTGCAAATCGAATCCAAAGACACATTAAACAAATCATACACCATGACCAAGTGGGGTGCATTCCAGGCATGCAAAGATGGTTCAACATAAGAAAATCAATCAATGTATTACAACACATTAACAAGTCAAAAGGGAAAAATCAATTGATCATCTCAATAGATGCTGAAAAAGCATTTGACAAAATCCAACATCCGTTTTTGATAAAAACACTTCAAAAGGTAGGAATTGAAGGAAACTTCCTCAACATGATAAAGAGCATATATGAAAAACCCACAGCCAGCATAGTACTCAATGGTGAGAGACTGAAAGCCTTCCCTCTAAGATCAGGAACAAGACAAGGATGCCCGCTGTCACCACTGTTATTCAACATTGTGCTGGAAGTGCTAGCCAGGGCAATCTGGCAAGACAAAGAAATAAAAGGCATCCAAATTGGAAAAGAAGAAGTAAAACTGTCATTGTTTGCAGATGATATGATCTTATATCTAGAAAACCCTGAGAAATCAACGGTACAGCTACTAGAGCTAATAAACAAATTTAGCAAAGTAGCGGGATACAAGATTAATGCACATAAGTCAGTAATGTTTCTATATGCTAGAAATGAACAAACTGAAGAGACACTCAAGAAAAAGATACCGTTTTCAATAGCAACTAAAAAAATCAAGTACCTAAGAATAAACTTAACCAAAGATGTAAAAGACCTATACAAAGAAAACTACATAACTCTACTAAAAGAAATAGAAGGGGACCTTAAAAGATGCAAAAATATTCCATGTTCATGGATAGGAAGGCTAAATGTCATTAAGATGTCAATTCTACCCAAACTCATCTACAGATTCAATGCAATCCCAATCAAAATTCCAACAACCTACTTTGCAGACTTGGAAAAGCTAGTTATCAAATTTATTTGGAAAGGGAAGATGCCTCGAATTGCTAAAGACACTCTAAAAAGGAAAAACGAAGTGGGAGGACTTACACTCCCTGACTTTGAAGCTTATTATAAAGCCACAGTTGCCAAAACAGCATGGTATTGGCACAAAGATAGACATATAGATCAATGGAATCGAATTGAGAATTCAGAGATAGACCCTCAGATCTATGGCCGACTGATCTATGATAAGGCCCCCAAAGTCACTGAACTGAGTCATAATGGTCTTTTCAACAAATGGGGCTGGGAGAGTTGGATATCCATATCCAAAAGAATGAAAGAGGACCCCTACCTGACCCCCTACACAAAAATTAACTCAAAATGGACCAAAGATCTCAATATAAAAGAAAGTACCATAAAACTACTAGAAGATAATGTAGGAAAACATCTTCAAGACCTTGTATTAGGCGGCCACTTCCTAGACTTTACACCCAAAGCACAAGCAACAAAAGAGAAAATAGATAAATGGGAACTCCTCAAGCTTAGAAGTTTCTGCACCTCAAAGGAATTTCTCAAAAAGGTAAAGAGGCAGCCAACTCAATGGGAAAAAATTTTTGGAAACCATGTATCTGACAAAAGACTGATATCTTGCATATATAAAGAAATCCTACAACTCAATGACAATAGTACAGACAGCCCAATTATAAAATGGGGGAAATATATGAAAAGACAGTTCTCTGAAGAGGAAATACAAATGGCCAAGAAACACATGAAAAAATGTTCAGCTTCAATAGCTATTAGAGAGATGCAAATTAAGACCACAATGAGATACCATCTAACACCGATTAGAATGGCTGCCATTAAACAAACAGGAAACTACAAATGCTGGAGGGGATGTGGAGAAATTGGAACTCTTATTCATTGTTGGTGGGACTGTATAATGGTTCAGCCACTCTGGAAGTCAGTCTGGCAGTTCCTTAGAAAACTAGATATAGAGTTACCATTCGATCCAGTGATTGCACTTCTCGGTATATACCCGGAAGATCGGAAAGCAGTGACACGAACAGATATCTGCACGCCAATGTTCATAGCAGCATTATTCACAATTGCCAAGAGATGGAAACAACCCAAATGTCCTTCAACAGATGAGTGGATAAATAAAATGTGGTATATACACACGATGGAATACTACGCGGCAGTAAGAAGGAACGATCTCGTGAAACATATGACAACATGGATGAACCTTGAAGACATAATGCTGAGCGAAATAAGCCAGGCACAAAAAGAGAAATATTACATGCTACCATTAATGTGAACTTTGAAAAATGTAAAACAAATTGTTTATAATGTAGAATGTAGGGGAACTAGCAATAGAGAGCAATTAAGGAAGGGGGAACAATAATCCAAAAAGAACAGATAAGCTATTTAACGTTCTGGGGATGCCCAGGAATGACTATGGTCTGTTAATTTCTGATGGATATAGTAGGAACAAGTTCACAGAAATGTTGCTGTATTAGGTAACTTTCTTGGGGTAAAGTAGGAACATGTTGGAAGTTAAGCAGTTATCTTAGGTTAGTTGTCTTTTTCTTACTCCCTTGTTATGGTCTCTTTGAAATGTTCTTTTATTGTATGTTTGTTTTCTTTTTAACTTTTTTTCATACGGTTGATTTAAAAAAGAAGGGAAAGTTAAAAAAAAAAAAAAGAAAAACAAGGAAAAAAAAAAAGATGTAGTGCCCCCTTGAGGAGCCTGTGGAGAGTGCAAGGGTATTCGCCTACCCCACCTCGATGGTTGCTAACATGACCACAGACATAGGGGACTGGTGGTTTGATGGGTTGAGCCCTCTACCATAGGTTTTACCCTTGGGAAGATGGTTGCTGCAAAGGAGAGGCTAGGCCTCCCTATGGTTGTGCCTAAGAGCCTCCTCCCGAATGCCTCTTTGTTGCTCAGATGTGGCCCTCTCTCTCTGGCTAAGCCAACTTGAAAGGTGAAATCATGGCCCTCCCCTCTATGTGGGATCAGACACCCAGGGGAGTGAATCTCCCTGGCAACGTGGAATATGACTCCCGGGGAGGAATGTAGACCCGGCATCGTGGGACGGAGAACATCTTCTTGACCAAAAGGGGGATGTGAAAGGAAATGAAATAAGCTTCAGTGGCAGAGAGAATCCAAAAGGAGCCGAGAGGTCACTCTGGTGGGCACTCTTATGCACACTTTAGACAATCCTTTTTAGGTTCTAAAGAATTGGGGTAGCTAGTGGTGGATACCTGAAACTATCAAACTACAACCCGGAACCCATGAATCTCGAAGACAGTTGTATAAAAATGTAGCTTATGAGGGGTGACAATGGGATTGGGAAAGCCATAAGGACCACACTCCACTTTGTCTAGTTTATGGATGGATGAGTAGAAAAATAGGGGAAGGAAACAAACAAAGGTACCCAGTGTTCTTTTTTACTTCAATTGCTCTTTTTCACTCTAATTATTATTCTTGTTATTTTTGTGTGTGTGCTAATGAAGGTGTCAGAGATTGATTTAGGTGATGAATGTACAACTATGTAATGGTATTGCAAACAATCGAAAGTACGATTTGTTTTGTATGACTGCGTGGTATGTGAATATATCTCAATAAAATGAAGATTAAAAAAAAAAAAAAAAAAAAAAAGAAAGTACCATAAAACTCCTAGAAGATAATGTAGGAAAACAACTTTAAGACCTTGTATTAGGCGGCCACTTCCTAGACTTTACACCCAAAGCATAAGCAACAACAAAAAAAATAGATAAATGGGAACTCCTCAAGCTTTGAAGTTTCTGCACCTCAAAGGAATTTCTCAAAAAGGTAAAGAGGCAGCCAACTCAATGGGAAAAAAAATTTGGAAACCATGTATCTGACAAAAGACTGATATCTTGCATATATAAAGAAATCCTACAACTCAATGACAGTAGTACAGACAGCCCAATTATAAAATGGGCAAAAGATATGAAAAGACAGTTCTCTGAAGAGGAAATACAAATGGCCAAGAAACACATGAAAAAATGTTCAGCTTCACTAGCTATGAGAGAGATGCAAATTAAGACCACAATGAGATACCATTTAACACCTATTAGAGTGGCTGCCATTAAACAAACAGGAAACTACAAATGCTGGAGGAGATGTGGAGAAATTGGAACTCTTATTCATTGTTGGTCGGGCTGTATAATGGTTCAGCCACTCTGGAAGTCAGTCTGGCAGTTCCTTAGAAAACTAGAAATAGAGTTACCATTCGATCCAGTGATTGAACTTCTCGGTATATACCCGGAAGATCGGAAAGCAGTGACACGAACAGATATCTGCACGCCAATGTTCATAGCAGCATTATTCACAATTGCCAAGAGATGGAAACAACCCAAATGTCCTTCAACAGATGAGTGGATAAATAAAATGTGGTATATACACACGATGGAATACTACTACACGGCAGTAAGAAGGAACGACCTCGTGAAACATATGACAACATGGATGAACCTTGAAGACATAATGCTGAGCGAAATAAGCCAGGCACAGAAAGAGAAATATTATATGCTACCACTAATGTGAACTTTGAAAAATGTAAAACAAATGGTTTATAATGTAGAATGTAGGGGAATTAGCAATAGAGAGCAATTAAGGAAGGGGGAACCGTAATCCAAGAAGAACAGATATGCTATTTAACGTTCTGGGGATGCCCAGGAATGACTATGGTCTGTTAATTTCTGATGGATATTGTAGGAACAAGTTCACAGAAATGTTGCTATATTATGTAACTTTCTTGGGGTAAAGTAGGAACAGGTTGGAAGTAAAGCAGTTATCTTGGGTTAGTTGTCTTTTTCTTACTCCCTTGTTATGGTCTCTTTGAAATGTTCTTTTATTGTATGTTTTTCTTTTTTTTTTTTTTTTTTCTATACAGTTGATTTAAAAAGGAAAAAAGGGTAAAAAAAAAAAAAAAGGGAAAAAAATATGTAGTGCCCCCTTGAGGAGCCTGTGGAGAATGCAGGGGTATTGGCCTACCCCACTTCAATGGTTGCTAACATGACCACAGACATAGGGAACTTGTGGTTTGATGGGTTGAGCCCTCTACTGTAGGTTTTACCCTTGGGAAGACGGTTGCTGCAAAGGAGAGGCTAGGCCTCCCTATAATTGTGCCTAAGAGCCTCCTCCCGAATGCCTCTTTGTTGCTCAGATGTGGCCCTCTCTCTCTGGCTAAGCCAACTTGAAAGGTGAAGTCACTGCCCTCCCCCCTACATGGGATCAGACACCCAGGGGAGTGAATCTCTCTGGCAAAGTGGAATATGACTCCCGGGGAGGAATGTAGACCTGGCATCGTGGGATGGAGAACATCTTCTTGACCAAAAGGGGGATGTGAAAGGAAATGAAATAAGCTTCAGTGGCAGAGAGATTCCAAAAGGAGCCGAGAGGTCACTCTGGTGGGCACTCTTACGCACAATTTAGACAACCCTTTTCAGGTTCTAAAGAATTGGGGTAGCTGGTGGTGGATACCTGAAACTATCAAACTACAACCCAGAACCCATGAATCTCGAAGACAATTGTATAAAAATGTAGCTTATGAGGGGTGACAATGGGATTGGGAAAACCATAAGGACCACACTCCACTTTGTCTAGTTTATGGATGGATGAGTAGAAAAATAGGGGAAGGAAACAAAGAAACAAACAGACAAAGGTACCCAGTGTTCTTTTTTATTTCAATTGCTCTTTTTCACTTTAATTATTATTCTTATTATTTTTGTGTGTGTGCTAATGAAGGTGTCAGAGATTGATTTAGGTGATGAATGTACAACTACGTAATGGTACTGTGAACAATAGAATGTACGATTTGTTTTGTATGACTGCATGGTATGTGAATATATCTCAATAAAATGAAGATAAAAAAAAAAGATACTACAAGAAAAAATTACAGACCAATTTGTCTAATGCATATACATGCAAAAATCCTTGACAAAATACCAGCAAACCAAATCCAGTAACACCTTAAAAGAATTACGCACCATGATCAAGTGTGTACACACCATGATCAAGTGTATTTCATTCCAGGTATGCAAGTATAGTTCATCTCAAGAAAATCAATTAATGTAATACACCACATTAATAAATTGAAGGAGAAAAATCACATGATCATCTCTATTGACACAGAAAAGGCATTTGAGAAAATCCAGCATCCTTTCTTGATAAAAAAAAAAGTGTTCAAAGGATAGGAATAGAAGGAAACTTTTTTAATACGATAAAGGGTATATAAGAAAAGTCTACAGCTAACTTTGTATTCAGTGGTGAAATACTGAAAGCTTTCCCTCTAAGGAAAGAACAAGGATGGCCACTGTCACCACTGTTACTCAATATTGTGCTAGAAAGCTCTGGCTTGAGCAGTTAGGCAAGAAAAAAGAAATAAAGGCATCCAAATTGGAAAGGAAGACACAGATTCTCACATCTATGGCCAATTGATATTTGACAAGGCTACCTAGTCCATTCAAATGGGATGGAGCAATCTCTTCAACAAATGATGCTGGGAGAACTGGATACTCATATGCAAAGGAATGAAAAAGGACCCTTATCTCACATTTATACAAAAATTAACTAAAAATGGCTGAAAGACCTAATTCATAGAATGAATTAGGTAGTGTTCCCTCCTCTTCAATTTCCCTATTTGCAGATGACATAATCCTATGTATAGAAAGTCCCCCAAAATCTGCAACAAAGTTACTAGGGCCAATAAATGAGTTGAGCAAAAAGGTAGGGTACAAGATCAACATGCAAAAATTAATAATGTTTCTATACACACATAATGAGCAAACTGAGGAGGAAATCAAGAAAAATTCCATTTACAATAGCAACTAAAAGAATCAAATATCTAGGAATAAATTTTACTAAGGATGTGTACACAGAAAACTACAAAACATTGTGAAAAAGAATAGAAAGAGATCTAATTAAATGGAAAGACATTCCATGTTCATGACTTGGAAGTCTAATTATCATTAAGATGTCCATTCTACTGAAATTGATTTAGTGATTCAATGCAATCCAAATAAAAATTCCAGCTGCCTACTTTACAGAAATGGAAAAGCCAATTATCAAATTTATTTGGGAGGGTAAAGGGCCCTGAATAGCTAAAAATGTCTTGAAAAAGAAGAATGCAGTTGGAGGAATCACACTTCCTGACTTCAAAGCATTCTGCAAAGCAACAATTGTCAAAACAGAATGGTACCAGCATAAAGATACATTGACCAATGGAATAGAACTTAGAGTTCAGATCCTCACATCTATGGCCAATTGATATTTGACAAGGCTACCTAGTCCATTCAACTGGGATGGAACAATCTCTTCAACAAATGGTGCTGGGAGAACTGGATACTTATATGCAAAGGAATGAAAAAGGATCCTTATCTCACATTTATACAAAAATTAACTAAAAATGGCTGAAAGACCTAAATATAAGATCCAGGACCATAAAACTCCTAGAAGAAAATGTAGGGAAGCATCTTCAAGATACATGAAATTAACCATGAGGTCATCACTGTGTGATGGGAGGCAAAGATAAAAGCCAAGGAACCCCAAGATTACAGGCAGCTACCAATAGAATGCTAGTCTTTGGGGAGAAAGCCAGTCTTACAGATAGGCTAATTTTGGATTACTTCTAGCCTCAAAACTGTAAGCCAATAAATTCCTATTGTTAAGTCAAAACTCATTGTCATACTAGCCTGGCAAACTAAGACTTAGCTTATCAGCCAACATTCTAGGTATCTTTTGGCTATTGACTTCTGGCGTAATTGCAATTGAGGTTATGGAACATGCCCTACATGAACTTAATCTTTTGAAATTTGTTGAGACCGTTTTATGACCTACTGTATGGTAAATTTGTGTAAATGTTCCATGTGTGCATTTGTTCTATATATGCATGTTAGATTAAGTTTTTAAATTGTGTTGTTGAAATCTTCTACATTGCTACTGTTTGTTTTCATCTGCTTAATCAATTCTAAAAGAAGTAGCAAACTCCCCCTAAGTATTGCAGATTTATCTACTTCTCCATATTTGGTTTCCATATATTTGAAACAGTGTTACTGGATGCATACAAATTTAAAGCTTTTATATTGTACAAGTGAATTGAAGCTTTTATCATCATGAAGTAAACAAAAAAGAGAAAATAAAGACTTCCCGTATACACCACTATTATTAACATGATGAATTGGTGTGGCACATTACATACAATTGATTAAATAATATTATTATAATTTTACCATTAACTAGATTCAATGGTTTACATTAGGGTTCATTATTTGTGTTGTACAGGCAAACATTTTAAATTTTTATTCTAGTAACATATACAAAAAATTCCCCTATAACCACATTCAAATATATATTTCAATGCTGTTAATTACATTCACAATGTTGTGCTACTGTACTAAAACTATTGTGTCACCATAAACAGAAACTCCGTATAATTTAAGAATTAATTCCCCATATCTACCTCTACCCAAGCACTTTGTAATCTAATTCTAGTTTCTAGCTCTATGAATTTTCTTATTTTAATTATTTCATATCAGTGAGATCATATAATTTTGTCTTTTGTGTAGGGCTTATACAACTCAACCTGATGTCTTCAAGTTTAGTTCATGTTGTCTCATGAATTAACTGTCATTCCTTTTTATGGATGAATAATATTCCATTGTATGTATGTACTACATTTAGTTTTTTCATCTGTTGATGGACACCTGGTTGCTCCCATCTTTTGACAATTATAAATAACACTGCTATGAATATGGGTATGCATATGCCCATCTGGGTGCCTGCTTTCAATTCTTTTGTCTAAGTATGTAGAAGTGGGATTTATGGGTCATATGGTAATTCTATACTTAACTTTCTGAGGAACCACCAAACTGTGTTCCATAGCAGCTACACCAGTTTACATTAACAATGAATGAATGTCCCTATTTCTCCATATTCTCTCCAACACTTGTAATTTTCTTTTTTTTTTTTTAATAATAGCCATTCTGGTGAGCTTAAAGATATCTCATTGTGGTTTTAATTTGCATTTCCCTAAAGGCTAGTAATGTTGAGCATATTTACATGTGTTTTTTTTTTAATAGAAATTACCATTTTATTACAAAGATTCTCACAAAAATGAAAATAGCATCTCAAAAATGAAACTCAACCTCCACCTGCAGAACTGGGGGAGGGCAGAGAGGACAGGCAGTGTGTGTTTCTTGGCTCACTTGGAGCCAGGCTGCAACAGTGGGAGGTACGAGAAAGGAGACAATCTAAAAATCGCTGATGTTACTTTAAAGAGCCTGAAAAGAACAAGGGGTCCCCGAAGGCCCAGCACCCCTTCTAGAATAATAAAGGCACCTTTCCAAAGCCACTATACTAAGCAAGCACTTGGCACGTCAGGATTTTGTTCTGTGCTTAAAGCATGCCTTCCACCCAGTCCTGGTACCCTTTATAGTTCAAAATTAAAGAGTTGGGGATGGAGAGGTGGAGGGATGGCAAGATAGCTTCTAGAAAAGTTTGCTCAGCAAAGCTACCCTGGGCTTAGGGTCCTGGTTCCTGTCTAGTCCCTAGGAATATTTCTATTTAATTTATTTTTATATAAATACACAGAAATAGCAAATATAAACTCTTGGGGGTTGGGGGAGAAGGGTAGGGGAACTCGGCAGAAAGCCAGAGCTGGAGAGTCTGCTCAGGAAAATTTGACCCCCTCCTTGACCCCTTTGGATTCAGGCTTCTCCTCCTTGGTTTTCTCTTCTTCTGTGATTTCTTTCTCCTCTTCTGGGTCTTTCTCTTTTTCACACTCTGTTTTGACTCTCTTGGTTTTTTGAAGTTGGAAGAGTTCTTGCGGCCACCCTCTCCCTCATCAGAGTCAGAGAACTCTTCATCATGGGCAATTTGTTTGCCAGAGGAACAGATTGAGATGCGCTTGTCAGGGTCCTCTTCATCCTCATTGGCACTCTCCTCCGCGATGGCTTCCTCAGGGACTGCCTGCATTTGGACCCCAGGTGCATGGGGCAGCATTCTTAGGTTCTCGAACAGTTGCTGCTTGATCTTCTCCAAGTACTCATTAGTGTTCTGGTTGGTCATATTGGAAGCACTGATGTGAAGTTTGAAATCTGGTCCAAAATATTCAAAGTAGTCATTGTATGGAAGCTCATTTGGGATCTCTGTCCAGGGCCACAGCTGTTTCGTATGTCCAGCACCGGGCGACATTACGAATTGTGTAACCATCTCCTCCCAGCATCAGCATAGGCAGGTTGAAGTTCTTCACAAATTCCACACACTTGGCATGCCCTTTGATGGTCAGATTGAAGCAACCTAACCAATCCCCAGACAGAGAGTCAGAACCACACTGTAACACGACTGCACTAGGCTGGAACATCTTCATTACTTTGGACATGACCAGCTTGAAAATGGCCTCGTAGGACTCATCATCAATCCCATCTTGGAGCGGGTAGTTAACAGCATAATATTTGCCTTTGCCAGCACCAATGTCCTGTAGATCCCCTGTTCCTGGGAAGTACTCTCCGTATTTATGAAAGGACACATTCATGACCCGGTCTGTGGTATAGAAGGCCTCTTCCACGCCATCGCCATGGTGAATATCAATGTCAATATACAGCACCCTCTGATGATACTTCAGCAGTTCCAGGAAGGCCAAGACGATATCATTGACATAACAGAATCCAGATGCCTCAGACTTCTTTGCATGTTGCAGGCCCCCAGCCCAATTCACAGCCATGTCCATCTGCTGCTTATTAAGTTTCACAGCATTTGCCACAGAATCACCAGTAGCTAACTGACAGAACTCAAACAGGCCATCAAATACTGGACAGTCCTCACCAACACTGAATCTCTGCATCTGTTTGCTGTACTCAGTCATATTATCTGGGTGGATGGAGCACAAAAATTTAATGTAGTCATCACTGTGGTACTTGGTCATCTCCTCAGCATTGGCTTTATGAGGACAATAGATTTCCATCTTCCTGTAGAGACCATAGTTGAGCAGCAAATTGTGAGTCATGCAGATTCAATGGTACTTCATTGGGTGACCTTGTCCATAATAGTAACTTCCAACATCCCCGTCGTAGTAGTAACAGACTTTCCCCTTGGTGCCCTGAGTCTGTGCCACCTTGCTCGCCTCCTGTGCCTCCCGTCAGTCGGTCCATCAGCCCTCTCCTACATGTGGTTTTTTGACCATTTGTGTATTTTCTTCAGAGAAATGTCTACTCAAGTCTTTGCCATTTTTAAATTTGGTTGTTTGTCTTTTTACTGTTGAGTTGTAGGATTTCTTTATATATATTGGGTATTAAACCCTTACTGGTTATGTGGCTTCCAAATATTTCTTCCCGTTTTGTGGGAAGCCTTTTTACTTTCATGATAAAGTCCTGTGATACAGAAAAGTTTTCAAGTTTGATGAGGTCCCATTTATCTGTTTTTCCTTTTGTTGCACATGCTTTGGATGGAGAGTCTAAGAAACCATTGCCTAACACAAGGTCTTAAAGATGCTTCCCTATATTTTCTTCTGGGACTTTTATATTTCTGCCTTTTATATTTAGATCTTTAACCCATTTTGAATTGATTTTTGGTGTATGGTGTGAGGTACAGATTCTCCCTTTTTTCTACAAATGAATGTCCAGTTTTCCCATCACCATTTTCCCCCAATTAAGTAGACTTGGCCCCCTTGTCAAAAATCAGGGTTTATTTTTTAACTGTCTGTTTGATTTCATTTGTCTATATGTCTGTCTTTGCTCCAGTACCATGCTGTTTTGATTACTGTGACTTTGTAATTACTTTTAAGATTGGAAAGTGCGAGTCCTTCCACTCCGTTCTTTTTCAAGTTTAATTTGTCTATCCAGGGTCACTTACCCTTCCATATAAATCTGATGATTGGCTTTTCATTTAAGCAAACAGAGCTGTTATAATTTTGATTGGGATGGCATTGAACTGCAAATTGCTTTGGGTAGAGCTGACATCAGTATAGGTGGTTTGTATAATTCCAGGAATTTGTCCCTTTCATCAAGGTTATCTAATTTGTTGGTGTACAGTTGTTCATAGTATCCTCTTATAATGCTCTCTATTTCCATGGGTTTGAAGAAATGTCCCCACTTTCATTGCTGGACTTTGTTTGTGTCTTCTTTCTTTCTTTTTTTTTTTTTCTTTTTTTCTTTGTCAGTCTAGCTAGAGGTTTTTTTTTATTTTATTGATCTTTGCAAAGAATTAGTTTTTGCTTTTGTTGATTCTCTTTATTTTTTATTCTCTATTTCTTTTATCTCTGTATTAAACTTTTTATTTTCTTCTCTGCTTGCTTGGGGTTTAGTTTATTCATCTTTTCTTATATCATCCAGTTGTGAGTATAGTTCTCTGATTTGAGCTCTTTCTTCTTTTTAAATGTAAGCATTTAAAGCTAAACTTCTCCTTCTCAGTACTGCTTTTACTGCATTCCATAAGTTTTGGTATGTTGTATTTTCATTTTCATTTACCTCAAGATATTTCCTAATTTCCCTTGTGCTTTCTTCTTTGAACCCATTTGTTATTTAAGAGTATTATTTTAATTTCTGCATGTTTGTGAATTTTCCATTTCTCCCACTGTTATTGATTTCTAGCTTCATCCAATTGTGGTTGAAGAAGATACTTAGTATGATTTCAATATTTTTTAATTTACTAAGACTTATTTTGTGACCTAACATATGGTTTATCCTGGACAATGATCCATGTGCATGAGAGAAGAATGTGTATTCTGCTTCTGCTGACACATTGAAGTGTTTAGGTGTTCTATATAGTCTCTTAGGTCTGGTTGCTTTAAAGTATTTCTCAAGTCTTCTATTTCCTTATTGATCTTCTGTCTATATGTTCTACCCATTATTGAAAGTGGTGTATTGAAATCTGCTACTATTATTGTAGAATCATTGATTTCTTACTTCAAATTGGTTAATATGTGTCTCATACTTTGGGGTTCTTTGCCATTAGGTGCATATATATTTATAATTGTTATTTCTTCTTGTTGATTGATGCTTTATCAATATATAGTGGACTACTTCATCCCTCATCACAGTTGTTGACTTAAAGTCTGTTTTGTTTGCTATCAGTATAGCTACTCTGGTTGTTTTTTGGTTACTATTTGCATAGTATGTTTTCCCCATCCTTTCACTTTCAACCTACCGGTGTCTTTCTGTCAAAGGTGAGTCTGTTGTAAACAACAAATAGTTGAGTCATGCTTTTTAATTATTCTTCCAATCTCTGCTTTTGACTTGGGATTTTAATCAATTTACATTTTAAGGTAACATACCTTCTTCTGCAGTTGTGCTAATTTGTATTTTCAAGTCTTATACCTATTTACCCTTTATTTTTCTGTTAATGCCTACTTTCATATTTATTTGATTCTTTGTATTTTACCATATTAAATTCCTTTACATTTTTTATTAATACACTTTTATTTATATATTTAACTATGCAGTTCAAATTTAAAATCCTAAGTCTATAAAAATTATACTTTATTTTATACCAACTTAACTTCAGTAGCATTCACAAAGACTGTTCCTATACCATTCTGTCCCCCTACATTTTTGTTGTACTTGTTGCAAATTATATCTTTATACATTTTATGTCCAAAATCCTAGCTTGATCCTCACTTTTTATACCTTTGCATTTTAGAACCTGTAAGAAGTAAGAAATGGAGTTACATATCAAAAAATTCAATACAATAGCACTGGTATTTATAATAACTGATATCGTTACTTTTACAGGAGGTCTTTATTTCTTTACACCACTTTGATCCACTCTCTAGTGTCCTTCCTCTCAGTCTGAAGAACTCCCTTTAGCATTGTTTGTTGGGCAGGTCTAGTGGTGATGAGCTCCCTCAGTTTTTGTTTATCTGAAAATTTTTAAATCTCTTCCTCATTTTGGAAATGACTTGCCAGATACAAATGTTTTGGTTAGCAATTGTTTTCCTTCAGCACTTTAAATATTTTGTACCACTGCCTTCTTGCCTCCACAGTGGTTTCTGATAAGAAATTGGCAGTAAATCTAATTGGGATTCCCTTGTGCATAAATTGTTGTTTTTCTCTTGCAGCTTTCAGAACTCTCTCCTTGTCCTTGGCATTGGATAGTTTGATTACTATGTGTCTGGGCATGGTCTCTTTGAGTTAATGCTGTGGTTCTTTGGGCTTCTGAAATATGCCTATTCATATCTTTTGCTAAATTTGGGAACTTTTTGCCGTTATTTCTCTGAATATCCCTTCTGTCACTTTGTTTCTTTCTTCTCCTTTTGGAACACCCAAAATGCATATACTGGTACTCTTGTTTGTGTCCCATGGTCACTTAGGTTGGTTTGCTTTTTTTTTGGCTCCTTTTCTCTTTCTGCTCCTCAAATGGTCTTGTATTCTTGATGACTGATTCTTTCTTCTGACAGCTCCTTTCCACTGTTGAAACCCTCTAGGGAATTTTTCATTCAGTTATTATGACTTTCAATTCCATTTTTTCTATTTTGTTCCTATTGAGAATCTCAAAGAGATTCCCCTATTGTTCATTCATTGCTTTTCTTACATCCTTTAGGTCTTTCTCCATGTTTATCTTTATCTCATTGAGCATATTGTGGATCAATTTTGAAAAGTCTTTGCCTGATATTTCCAAAGTCTTGTCCCCTTCATTGATGGTTTCTGGATTTTTATCTGGTTCCTTTGGATTGGTCATCATTTCCTGTTTCTTTGTCTTGTAATCTTTTATTGTACACTTTACATTTTAGTATTTTAAGATGTTAAATCTGGAACTTAGTTGATGATCTGTCTGTTCTTTAAGTTTCTACCCAGTGATATGACTAAGATTTTCTTGTATGCCAAGAACTAACCAAAACAAACAACCAACCAAAGCAAAGAACACCTTTCACAGCCTTTGGCACTGCTTTGGCTTGTGGACTCCTTCAGACATAGCCCTCCTTTCAAGATCCGCCTATGTTGTGAAATGCAAGGTCCTCTTTGTCTTCCCTGAGCCTGAGTAATAGCCAGGGGGCCTGCTTCCTTTCTTGTGCTTTTTTGTGACCCTAGGAATTTCTCTATTTACAATTTACAGAAGTTCTAACTCCCCTTCTAATCCTTTTGAAATGTATTTTCACTTCCTCCTGGGAGCTCTATTGTGTGAATTAATGCAGGTAGTCTTTTACCCAGGCCACTTCAACTTAATTGTTCCTCACACTGCCTCAACTGTCTGTAAGCTGCTTCTCTGCCCTCAAGACAATATTTGTGAGGGCTAGCCAGACACAAGAGACAAATTCCCTGGCTCAACCCCTCATATTTTCTCCCAACAGATTGGCTCTGACATACAGGTGCTCTAGTATGTGCACAGGGGCCACTCTGCTCCCTCTGGAACAGGGCCAGGAATCCAGAATAGGAGCACAAGCAGTCTCCACCTCCATGAGGGAAGGGGCGGGGAAGAGGCCAACAAGGGTGCCAGGAACTTCTCCTATGACTTCTGAAGCTGCATTTTCTTGATTTGGCACTTACCCAATTACTGAAGCCCTTTATCTGATTTCCTTAGTTTTGAGGAAGGTCACTGGCTTTAAGATTCCTCTGCCATATTTTAGAACAATGACTGTCGGAAATAAAGCGGTACCTGTAAGGGAATAAACGCTCTCTCGGTTCTGGAGGAGAAAAGAATTTATTTACGATCTTGCAAGATGGGGCGTCCAGCCAAACACGTGGAAGGCTGGCGCGCCAGAGGAAGAGAATGGCGATCTTTAAATCTCCTACTCCTAATTCGCAAGTCCCTCCCCTGTTTCCCCATTGACTGGGTACTACAGAGGTTACAGCCTATCCGAGAACACTAACTAATTCATCTTTTGAGATTTTAATTTGTACAGCCAATCCCAGAGAGCCAACTAGCTCATTATTGAGATTTTGAACTGATTAGCCAATCCCCCCCAAATTTTTATTTTATTTTATATTTTTTTTTGCTGTGAGTTCCCGCCTCTGATACTACCTCATGTCTCTTTACATCAGGCAGATTCTCTCTTCTCTTTGTCTGGGGCTTGTTTAAACTGGTTTTGCCTCCATTTCCCTTATTCCATGCTGTCTCTATGTGAAAACGAAACTTATTCCTTTCTTACAATGACTATCCTCAGAGCTGGCCCCCAGTGATCTGAAATAGCTGATCAAAAGCAGTGATCACACCATATATTCTTGGAGTTCAGAGGATTAGGTCCTTATAGCCCACCTTTTCTCCAGGAAGCTGCACTGGGAGCCAAGATTGCAGTCCCCATTGCTGCCTGACATGCTAGGTGGTGGGGGCTGGTAGCTGCTGCAGGGAAAGTGAAATTCATTAGTATTTCACTGGTATTTTTGAAATTCACTGGTATTTTTTTCACTGGCTGCTATTTACGAGACTCTTCCTCCTGCTGTTCCCTGGATGCTGCATAATGTTTCACTAGATCCCTGAGTTTCAAAATAGCTAACTCAGCCAGTTCTTGCCAGTTCAGTAACTGTTTTGTTGGAGTGACTGATTCCTGTAGCTTCCTACTCCACCATCTTCTCACAGTCTTCTCTGCTCCCTCCCTTTGAATGGATTAAGTTCACTCAGGAGAAAAGAAACTCACCAGACTTCACGTGTCATGTCTACAGCTCCTGCTTTTAGAGTCTGCTCTGTAGAAAGGCGTGTGTTTGAAAGAGAGAGGAAAAAAGAGAGTGCATGTGCAGATCACGTGTATATACAAGTATACAAGTAGGTCTCCAATCCTCATTTTACCATGGGGGTTTTATGATAAATTATTTAAGCATATATTGAATGTCTATTATATGTTATGCATTGTAATTGGTACAGAAAGATATAAAAACTAGATATGTTTTCTTTCCTTAGAGAGTTTATCCTGTAGAGAAATTAAATATACAAACCCATGAAATAACAACAAGTAGTAGGATATGTTGCACGACTATTTTGAAATTGCAAGTTTTAGGGAGAGGTGGTAACGGATTGGACAAAGGGGAGAGAGATGAGGACTGGAGTCTGGAAGGTCTTTTAGAGGAGGTGAGGCTTCAGCAGAGCCCTCCAGGCATAATTTGCAGGAGAGAATGAGAACAAGAATGTAGAAGCCCTTCCAGAAGGGAGGAGGCCTGTGTGCCAGCTTCTTGCCCCGCTGAGCTCTAGCCACACTGGCTTTTTACATCGCTGGATGTGCCAAGCTCTTCCCCCTTACAGGAAATTTGCTCAAGTAGTTTCTCTACTGGAATACTCTTTCTCCTTGTTCTTCCTTTAGCTCACTCTGATTTGGCCTTCAGGACATAATTTAAAATTTTACCTTCTCTGGAACGCTTTCCCCAACTCCCTGCCTTCAAATTATGGTGGCGCCCCCCATTATACTCCCATATGATGAATCATACTTTTCCTTTTCACTTTCTCCATGTATTTTTCATTGTACATTTATTTGTGTATTTGTCTAATGTCTCTTTCCCATTTAAACAGGAAGTTCCAAGAAGGAAGAAAACTCTGTGTTCATGGCCATGTCCCTGATGCTTAGTATAGTGCCGAGCACATAGTGTATGGCCATCAGTACGTATCTGCTGAAAAAAACGAGAGAAAAAAAAGATGGAGGAGTTATTGGACCTTTGTGGACAAGGTAAGGCAGGCAAAGCTCAGAGAGGGAATTTGTGGCAGACAGTCTTCAAAATGGCCCCTAATGATTTCTGACTGCTGATATTCACACCCTTTTGCATTGTACTAGGGTTGGTCTGTGTGACCAAGAGAATATTCAGTGCTGGCATATCACTTCTAAGATTAGATTATGAAAGGGTGCAGCTTCCATCGTGGGTTTTCTTTCTCTGATCACTTGCCCTAGGGGAACCAGATACCACGCCTTGAGGACACTGAGGCTCTCTCTTGGAGAGGTTCACATGTCAAGGAACTGAGGCCTCTGGCCAACTGCCAGCAAGGAACTGAACCACATGAGAGAGCTTGGAAGCAGATCCTCTAGCCTTCAGAGGGCTGCAGCCTCAGGTTACAGCTTGACTCAACCTCATGAGAGGTCCTGAGCTAGAAGCACCCAACTGAGCTGTGCCCAAATTCCTGACCACAGAACCTGAAAAAAATGAGAAAATAAATGTTTGTTGTTTTAAGCTGGTAAATTCTGGGGTAATTTGTTACACGGCAAAAGATAACTAATCCTGGGTTTCATGTGAGAAATATTTACATTAGAATAATCCATTTTCTTCTGATCTATTTAAACGGTATTTGTTAGTGGCTCCCTTAATTGGATCATGGATCCACTCTTTTTTTGCCCCAGATACTCCCTGGTGGATGGCTCTCTATATTTCTGTGTTATTAATGATCTGATGCTTGTTGAATGGGCTCTGGCTGCAGCCTCTGAAACACCTCAGCTCAGATCTTCTATTAGATTGAAAAGTTCTAGGTGACCCCAAGGACAGGTTTCTGTAGAGTGAATTGAGGGGGAGATTCCTTCTCTAAATTGACATTTCCAAAAATTCTCAAAACGCCTCTTGAAGAGAGAGGGAAAATAGAAGATTTGTTAAACGTATGTGCCTTGAGGCCCAATGGGCATTACCGCATTGCAAACTTGGGGAAAATGCTGCTTTTCAGACCACAAAAGATTAAGAACTGTACTGGGCCTCTGAGGCAGGTTGGGAGTTGGGGGTTGGGGGGGGGCACAGGCTTAAAGTCACTCAGACTGCATTTGAGTTTTGTTCTGCCTTTTACTAGGTATACGTCATTTCACTTCTCCAAGCCTCAGTTTTCTCACTTATAAAAGAGAGCTATTGACACTGCCCATTTACTTTATAGAGGCGATGGAAGGATTAAACAAGGTGATGTGCTTGGTACAGTGCCCAGTGAATAGAAAGTGCCTATCAAAACAAACAAAATAGTGGTGACTATTTTGTTTGCCAATTATGGAATAAGACCAGGTCAGGAGCTAGGGTCAGTTTCTAGATCAGCCCTTAATTAGCTGTATGATTTTGGGCAAAACTTTTCAACTCTTGGTGCCTAAATTGCATCATTTAGAAAATGAGAAGATTGGGCAGTTCAGTATGATTTGCGCAATTCAGTGAGATCCTTTGGCCTCAGAATTACTCAGGTGCTTATTAAAAATTGCAGATTCTGGGGTCCATCTCCAGTTCCACTAAATCCAAATCTCATAGTGGACCTCAGGAATCTGCATTTCAGTCAATTCCTCCAGCGATTCCTGCTGCACACTGCCTGCGTTGCCGTTGTATGAATCTATAACATGGATTTAAGTACCGGGTTAGATTATCAAGAGGATAATCCAGGGCCTGAGGAATCCTGGGACAAGTGATGAGATTGTGTGTGGAATCTTGTTCCCAGTAGGTTTGTAAATGTAGTGTGACTTTTCCATCAGGTAGGTACGATTTAGGAAGTTCTGCAGCTCACACCAGAAAATCCATATCTGTGAAATGAATGTACTTCTTTCTTATGCCCACAGGAGGTCAGTGAAACATCAGGCCTATATTTTTTTAAATTTCAGAACAAAAGAATTTTTGAACAGTGATGGTCTGGAAGTGAAATGCTTGCACATTACAAAAGATAAGCTGTATTTACTAACACACTTCCCAGGTGAGTGTTTGAGTTTGCATGTGACCAAAAATCCAGCAGTGCCCTGGTCTTTATGGAGGAAGGTACATTAGCTTTCAGGTTCATAAACTTTAAATCCATCAGTAGGTTTTTTAAAATAACTGCCCTTGGAGCTCTGGGAGTCATTTTAAGGCAAAGAAAATTCTCTGCTTTGAATTTCCCCGGGCTCCTCTTGAGAAGAATTCAAAATGTCTGGTATGTGTTCTTTCACATGTCTACCCATTGGACCTGGGACAGGAGGATTACTAGCCGAGCTTAGAGGTGGGCCAATGGAGGCTCAGAGAAGCTGGGCCACCTAACTGAAGATACACAGTAGTAGAAGGGAGCTCAGACTCTGGTCCACCACTTCTTCATGGAGGGTCTTCTATGTAGGATAGGATTAATGCCAGGGGCTGTTCAAGGCAAGCGATCGTTTAGCCAGCTTAGACCATCCTGTTGTCTTCTATCAGGCTTTTATCTGGAGCTTAGTAGCTGGTCTTTTCCCTAGTTCAGCTTTTTTCTAAGATTTTTTAGGACCAAAATAATCAGGTGAGAGTAGAAAAAGTAGGAGCATCAGGGAAGAGTCCCTTCTTTCATGAGCACAGGAGTCTGAATTCCCTCCTTTTTTTTTTTTTTTATTAAATTCAGTTTTATTAATATATATTCACATACCATACAGTCATCCATGGAGCACAATCAGCTGTTCACAGCACCGTCACATAGCTGTGCATCCATCACCCAATCCACCTCCAAACAATTTTGTCACACCAGAAAGAACAAGAACAGGAATAAAAAATAAAAGTAAAAAAGAACACCCAAATCATTCCCTCGCTCCCACCCTATTCTTCACTCAGTTCTTGTCCCCATTTTTCCACTCATCCATCCACACACTGGACAAAGGGAATGCAATCCACAAGGTCTTCATAACTACACTGTCACCCCTTGTAAGCTACATTGTTATACAATCGTCTTCAAGAGTCAAGGCCACTGGGTTGGAGTTTGACGGTTTCAGGTATTTACTTCCAGCTACTCCAATACACCAAAATCCAATACACCAAAATTATATAGTGCACAAGAATGTCCACCAGAGCAACCCCTCGACTCCATTTGAAATCTCCCACTTTGTTCATTTTGCATCCTCCTCCTAGTCAAGAAGATGCTCTCAATCCCACGATGCCAGGTACAGAGTCACCCCCGAGAGTCATAGCCCATATTGCCAGGGAGATTCACACCCCTGGGAGTCAGATCCCACATGGGGGGAGGACAGCAAGCCCACATGCCGAACTGGACTAGCTAGAGAGAGTGGGCCACATCTGAGCAACAAAGAGGCACCTGGGGGAGACTCTTAGACACAACCACAAGTAGGCGCAGCCTCTCCCCTGTAGCAATGAGCTCCACAGGGGCACACCAAACTGTCAGTCCCCAATGTTTGTGAGAACACTAGCAACAATTCAGGTGAGGAAGCCGAATACCTCTGCACTTTCCCCCAGCTCCCCAGGGGCGCCCTGCATATGTATTTTTATTCTCTGCCCAAATCACTCCAGGTGAATCCCTTTTTGAGCTCTCGTCACCACCCTGGCATAAAACCTTGGACTTGTTCTTAGAGCTGGCCCCAGAGCCTGCTGAGGCTGTAGGGCTCTGAAGTGTTTTCCTTCTCTTCCTGATGATGCACTTTTTTTTTTTTTAATGCATGCAGGTAGCTTAATGACCGATACATTATACATTCAAAAAGTGCCAAGTCATAGGATCTCAGAAACATCAGACATTTGACTCAAAGGGAAAGATCAAATGGATAAACATTAGCCAATTAATTAGTTTACTTGTCAGACATTGTAGGAAGAACTCTTACATGCCAGGCATCTTTTTGGGTACTAGGGTTTCAAAGAAGAGCTAAGCATGGTCTCTGCTACGAAGGAAATCACTCTCAAGCAGAGAAAAGAAAATCAATGACTGTGATACACTATGAACAGTGCTGTGATGAGTTTATATCTGGGGGGATATGGTAGGAATGAGTTTGTAAATGGCACTTTCGTTGGATCCTTGAGAAACTTCCATGATTTGTGGCTGGAATGAAGTGAACGGCACAGAGAGAAAGAAAAGTGTCTCTGTGGACAGGGCCTCAGGCTCACTTGCTTACGAGGTTCCTGTGGGGCTGTGGAATATGGCTGAGCATCCCCACTGGGAGAGAAATTTAGCCCACGAGGGCAAGTTCAGAGTGAAGGGCTCCTTCTTTTGGAGCCCTTGGAGAATTTCTGAGCAGAGCAAAGCCTTCCAGGCTGCAGAAGGGGATCCTCACATCACCCACGGTTCTCCTGAGAAGCGGCCTTGGTTAGAATAGAGGTTCCCAGTAAATCCTGAGCATGACTTTCCTGAATCCACTTATTGGGCCATCTGGTGAGGCCACAGGAGGGCCAGGCTCCCTGGTGTGAACTGATCTAGACTGGTTGAGATCCCTTCTGCTTACCCTCTCTGGGAGCTGACAACTTCTCCCACTCTTCTCTCTTACTCTGTCTCCTGGGCTTACCAAACTCACCCTGGTTTGCCTGGGATTGTCCCAGTTTTAAAACTGAAAGTCCTCTTCCAGGAACTCCCTCAGTCCTGGGCAAATCAGGATGATTGTTCCCTCTATAGACCCTCCTTTCTTCCTCTATGCTTCTTTTTACACATTTGCTTCCCTTTTTGTTTTCCCTGAAATCTTTCCTGCAAGTATAGGCATTCCAATCATTACAAAGGTGATGCTTCACCACTGCACTGGGTGTATTTCACAGTGCCTGCCAACCTCCCATACAACCCCTGTCACCCTAGAGTGCTCTTTTTTGTAGGAGGTGCCTCCTTCCAGCCAGAGATTTGACCAGGAGTGGATTCTGGGAGGTAAACAGTGATTCTGGGAGGTAAACAGTGAGCCGGGCTCTAATCTGCTCTCTGGTTTTCTCGTCCGCATGCACATGGCTCCGAAGAGAGGATGCGATTGGCTTGCTTTGTCACAATGAACTGGGAATGCCTCTAGCGGACAGTGAGGGCCAGGTGGGCTCAAAGGAACCCAGCTCTGTTGTGTCTGAGCCCACACCCAAACAATCTGCTGAGGAGCAGGGATGGTTTCACTGGCAAATCCCACTGCCAGTTCCATAGCAACCAAGTGGGAAGGGACGGATGGGGCTACTTTCTTTAAAAGATGGCTGTGTTTGCAGCAGGCACTAAGGCTTCATGGAGTCTTCCTTCAGACCACTCAATTAAATTGGTCTTTGGGGAGGTGCTCTTTCTGTTCTTGTCTTTTTGTTCTTTTTGTTTGCTTGGCTTCTTTTGTCTGGTTCTCTACTTTCCCTTATTTTCATTCCCTTCAAGCCATTGCTTGCAGCCCCTTCTGTATGTCTCACTCTTTGGTTCAATATCAATCCCAAGAGTAACAGAACTAACAGGACATGTGTTAGGAGATTTACCGTAAGGAACAAGCCCACACAATTTTAGGTGGAGTCTGGCATGTCTGAATTCAGTCAGGCAGGTTGCAGACTGGAAATTCCGGTAAAGATGTTGTTGAAGTCCTGAGTCTGAACTCTTTAAGGAAAGCAGGCAGGCTGGAAATTCTTGTAAGAGTTGATGTTGAAATTTTTGAGGCAGAAATTCTTTTGAACTCTGGAACCCTTGGTTCTTGCTTGTAAGACCTCCAACTAATGAGATGAGGCCCAGCCCCATTAAGGAGGATAATCTCCTTTACTTAAAGTCAAATGTTTGTAGATGTGATTGCATCTATGAAATACTGCCACAGTAATAACTAGGCCAGTGTTTGACCAAACAACTAGACACCATAACCTAGCCAGTTGACACATACAATTAATCATCACAGCTTCTGTAGCCCCAGGACTCACCCCAGCCTTTACATCAGCCTGAGCCACTTCTTGGAGTCATTCCGTTTTGCACTGAATCCTGAGGCTCTGCAGAGGGTAGGCGGGAGGTGGTACTGGGGACAAGGAGACTCCACATAAAATAAATTATCACCAAATATTGAAGAATTTAGCTACCCAGAAATATGTTTTTTCCTTTGCTTCCTTCTTCCTATTGTACTTTTTTCCTATATGATTCCATTTAGGAAAGGGGTTCTATTTTTTTAAAAAATATGACCTTTTAGGTAATGTACATGGAAGTGTTAGTGTTCAAGAACCATGATGTATACAATCTACTCTCCTATGTTCAGAAAACAGAATGATGCAACAAGTGGGCCAAATATTAAAACTGGTGGATCTGGGTATCTGCAAGGGAGTATTATGGGAAGTCTCTATATTGGTTTTGTACCATTTTTGCAACTGTCATGTATGTTTGAAATTATTTCAAAATAAAATGTTTAAAGAAAAAAATCACACTATTCCCACACTTCGTAAATGCAGGATATGGGAAAACAGGGTTATCCCTGCTTCAGCATCATGGAAGTCATGCTGGAGAGAAACCTTAGGAATGTAACTGAATGTGGGAAGGCCACCTGCATTTCTAATCTTACCGTATATCAGAGAATTCATACTGGAGATAAAATAAATGTAATAATGAATGTGGGAAAGTTTTAGCAAAGGCTCAAATTCCTACTCTCCAGAGAATCTATAATAGAGAGGCACCCTATAAGTGCAACAACTGTGAAAGACTTTTGGGTAATGTGACTCACTTCACACATAAGAAATCATACAGGAAAGAAACTGTATGAATAGTCTCTGCCATGATCACTTAACCTATACATTTTGCCCAATAGAATATCAGAGAATTTATGTTGGGTTGGAGCACTATGAATGTAGTGGATATGAGACGTGTTTAGCAATAGTGCAAACCTTATTTTCCATCAAGGAGTTTGTGCAAGAGAGAAACAATGTAAATGCAGTAAATGGGGGAAATACTTTAGTATGAATCACCTAGTCAAAATAAATCCACATTGGAGAAAAATCCTAATAAATAAATAAATAAGTAAATAAATAAAGTATGACAATTAAAGTTCTAGGACGTAGAGCAAGAGGACACTTCTGGCCATAAGTTAGAAAGCCTGGGCTGGGCTGTTTTGAGGGAGAGTTATTGCTGAAGAACTGGAAAAGCATCCAGTGTTAGCAGTGGCTTGAGACCTTAGAGACTACCTACATCAGTGTTTTTCACACTTGTCAATTATGTGAATCCCACCCTCCCCCTTTTAAAAACCTAACTGGAAGCCCAACATGGAAAACAAATACACTTGGTAGATGTGCCTTTGTAAGGGCCCTTTCCCCTTGACCATCACTGAAGGTTGAAGGGACTCTACTTTTTGATGACTGTCAAGTCTAAATCTAACCTTCAGGTTTTAGATGAAGAATGGCAGGCCCAGATGGGAGCAGTCATTTTCCCAAGGCCACATGGTGACTGTTGGCAGAGTGCCAAGTGGAGGGCGCTTTCCCATGGGGCAGGGACAGGCTGGGCCTCCAGCCAAGAGCAGAACAGGCCTCCTCTTGCTTTGTTGTCCGTCATCCCTATGTCGAGGCTAGGAATTTCATCCTCTTGCTGTTCCACCCATCTGACTCTTACTCATCCTCCAACATCAGGCCCAAGTATTACTTCCTCTGTGGACTCTTTCTCAGCCACCCCAAGCTAACTGAATTCGCCCATGTTCCCACAGCACTGTGTCATCCATGTCAGAGCAGTTACCCCATTCTACTGCAGCGACTTGTCTGCAGGCCAGTCACTGCAACTTCTTATTAGCTCATAAACTGCCTCATTCCAAAAAGAACAAAGACAGTTGTCTCCCCTGCTCTTCTGGGAGTCCAACAGTATAACTCCAGCACTTGGCACAGGGCCAGCACATAGTAGGTACTCATTATATTTATAGAATGAAAGAACATGTGCAGCCCAAGGCAGCCAGGTAGAAATAAGCTTGTGTTCTCAGCCAGTGCATCCCAGACTTTAATGCATTCTGAGAATTGTGTTAAAATTTAGATTCTGATTCAAGAGGTATGGGGTCAGGCCCATGGTTCTGCATTTAATGATCGTCCAGTCGATGCTGATGCTGCTGACCACACTTTTGAGTAACAAAGGAGAGAAGACTGCAGTGTGCCCTATTGAATGTACAGAAGAGGGATTGGAGGGTAGAGACAGTGTGGGGCTTATCAAGGCACATCCAGAGGAGTATAAACAGCTGGGATTCAGAATGAGGCTTAGAGAATCGCCTCAACCTAAGGATCCTTGCATTAAAACTCATCATAAACCTTGTAGAGTTCTTCATCTTTCTAGGCCATTGCTCCCTCCTGGCCTCATTTCTCTCCCTAGATAGCCTGAAATCCAGGCACAACTATTTCACAAGGGCACTGAGGGTATGGGGCTGGATAGTATCATAGAGTGGAAAAGAATCTGAAAAGGAAAAACAGAGGCAGGGAAGAGGAATTCTCCTCACCAGTGATTTAAGCTGGGCAGACCCATGTCCCCCAGAAGGAGTTAAAAATCTCTGTCACCCCCCACTCCCATCCCTGTGATTCACTCCAACTTGAATAGAATTCCTTCTTGTCAATCAGTTGTGATTTGTCTTTGAAGCCCCTTAGAACTAATTCCACTCCCTTTCCCAAAGGGCTTAGGGTGGGACAAGCATATTTGGCTCAGGAACAGAGATTCTACCCCCAAACCCCAGTTATCCCCCTCTCGCCTCCTCCCAGTGCTGAGAGCCACTTCATTCCCTCCCTTCCCCGTGCTGGTGGAGGGGAGTCAGTGTGATCGGGAAACAGATTAATCTACCAGGGTATATGCATCAAGAGATAAAAATCCAGTCTTTTATAACTTTAAAACCTGCCTCAGGGAGAGGACAATAAACCAGCACTCCCTGTACTGGGAGGATCTTGGTAGTTCCTTATCCACGTTGAGATAAATCAGATCAATTAAGTTCCCTTCAGAACACAGCATTTCTTTTTCTGCACCGTGCTTTCCAAACAGCCACTCTGCTGCCAGGGTCTCTGCAGCCTACTCCCAGCACTACAAAGATCTGGCATGGCTGCTTGTTTCTGGGACAGCTGGTGACTAATATTTTGAAACAGCCCAGGGTTTGAACCCAAAGGACCTGACTTAAATCTAAGCTCTCCTCCTTACTCGCAGTGTGATCTCGGGCAAGTCACTGACCTTCTCTGCATCTCTTTCTCCTCAACTCTAAAAAGGAAATGAACTTACCTTCTCATAGGGCTTTTGAGGACAAACGAGATGATTCTTATTTTGCAAAGGATACAGCTGTGAACTGTTATGAGCAGGAGTTGACCTGAGGTAGCTTCTGCTGGGGTTCCACCTGTAGCAGACAGAAAAACTGCTGTGTGCTTTCAGTAGTCTACAGATAACCCTGCCATGCTTGAAAATTCACATTCCCTGGTACTGCTGGAGAGTCAGTGTTGCTCACACTGGTGGTGCAGTTACCATATTGAAGAAACCCTGTGAGGAGATGGAGAAGGTTGGCCACCCCAGGAGGCAGCAGGAGAACCCTGCCTTCCATTACCCTCTGGAGACTGACTTATAGACTTGGGATTCACAGCTGCCAGTTTGTATCAAGAAATGGGAAGTTACTTATTCAACATCCCCCTGGTTTTCAGACCCACTGGAGTAAGGTTTTAGGCTGTTTCGCAGGCTGGCTGCACAGGCTATTGGATCTTGAGGGACTGCTGGCCCAGCCCGTGATCTCGGTCCCTCCCCCATCAGTCGTCACCTTCCTGAGGGCTGGGGGCTGATACTGGTGTAGTGTGTTCCCACCCCTTCATGTTTTCATTTGTAAGGGGCTCATTATTTTCTTTGCCTGAAGATAATTTTAGGAGCCATGGCAGGAGCCGTCCCCTCAGATAACATTCTAGAGGAGCTAGCCCACTTGCCTTTTTGAGACAATTTCTCTGAGACTCTTTACCAGAAAAACAATTACAGGTCATCACTCCCACACAAGCCGATGGGGCAATGGCTTCTTTTAAATCACAAAGATCATGTCAGCCTCTGCTTAATCCCTTCCAGCCACTGGTTTCTCATTGCACTAGTAAGATCTCAACTCCTTCCCTCGGCCCTTGCCTGCTGCCCTGGACTCATCTCACACTCCTCATCTCTCTCCTGCACTGGCTTTCTTCGTGTTCTTCAAACATGTACCAGCCTGGCTCATTCCTGCCTTGAGCCATATGCAGTAACCATTCCTTTGGTGTAGATTCCCCTTTCTCTTGATTTTGCAAGAATTGGTTCTTTATTGCATTCAGGCCCCTCGTTAAATGCCCCCTCTTCAGAGAGGTCTTCCTAATTACTTGACCTAATGTTGCCTTGGTCAATGATTCTATTTCCATTCTCTGCAGAGCACTCAACACTCTCTGATATTTTTCTTCCATATTTCTTTGTTTCTGTCTATTTCTGCTAGAATGGAAGACAAGAGCTCATGTTCACCTTTATAGTCCCAGATTCTAGAACAGCATCTGGCACATAGCAGGTCCTCAGGAAATATGAAGTGACTCTGAATGAATTGTCTTTAGAGTCAGAGATGCTAATGCCAGTCCCACTCTTTATTAGCTGGGTGGTCTGAGCCTAAGTTTCTTCTATTGTCAAATGGAGATAATAATACTTACCTTGTAGGGTGTGAATATTTAATATGAAAGAATACGTAAAAGTGTTGTGAACATAGGAGATGCTTAGATAACAACAACAAAATAATAATAACAAATAATAAATGATGATAATAATTCCTTTCTCTCTTCTTTCTCTGGCCCTGACTCTGCCACTAATAAGCCCTGTGGCCTTGGCAAATCATTTTCTTCTCTGGGCTTCATGAGGGAAAGGGACTGTCACCAGGTGATCAGCACAGACAGTCCGAATTTGCTGTCTACTAGGTGGAAGGTACCTGGGCCTCTTTTTCCCCAGCCACATGCCAAAAGGGCTTCCCTAATCTGGGGCTGAGATGCTCCTCCCCATCCTAATGGGCACGATGGGGAGTTTCAAAAACAGTCAGTAAAAGGGACTCCCCTTTGGATACTAAGCAGTACCTTAATTTCCCCTTGAATTGGCAATCTTTACATTATAGGTTTGCTGTTAGCAAATAGGGGAAGTTTTGATGGTGGCTGAGTTTAAATATGGCCAGGATTTACAGTGGAATAAAAGATGCCAGATTAATAGGGTTTCTTTTATCTGAGCCATAAATTGGAAGCTCTGGTGCCTGATCAGCTACTAAATCTCCAGTCCCTGGGGCTTCCAGATAGAGAGCTCAGGGAGCTCCTGGCTGGTAGCTGAGGGTTGGCGCAAATAATGATCTCATCCAGGGCTTTGCCCTACAAAGGAGTGCTGGGTTGAAGGGTGAAGAGACCTACCATATTTGCATGATGACAAAGATGTTTGAGCCCCGTGGCTGCACAATGGTGAAGAGGAAATGCCAGCCTTTTCCTACATCTTGCAAACTACAATGGGATACACTGGGCAAAGGGCAGCAGATGAGGGGCAGAGAGAGCACAGGCAAGCCACGTTGTAGTCCAGCCACCTGGAATTATTTGAGCTTGCTCTCCCCATTCTCTTCCCCAGATGAATGCTGCAAAGGGGTGGAAAATGGCCCAGGGCTGGTGCTTGCTCAGGGCCACTTCTGTAAATCCCGAGGGATTTTTTTCTTTGGTAAAATACACTCTGTTGTTTTAAGGCGCAGGGTCTGTGTACATTGTAAGGCATTTAGTCCTCACTTGATTGAAGTCAGAAGGGGGGGGCGGGCAGGGAGCAGAATGAAGGTTCTTCTGATTGCTCACTGTCACACAGTTGGGCGGCAGTAGCTGGACAAGTAACAAATTCCCCAAGCAATTTAGCCCCATGCTTTCCCCCTTCAAAGCTGCCTTCAAGTTCAAGTAGCCACTCTCTGTAGGGAGGAGTAAATATGATGGTGAGGAGAACGTTGATGAGGTGATGACACTGTTTCGTCTGTTTCCAGCCTTCTCTAGGGGAAGAGAAAATAGTCTGGGGGGCTTGGATGACAGATGCAGCATAATCTCAGAGCATCTCTTTAGCAGGAACCTGCTGGTCCATTCAGCACCTTTGTGTGACATAGAAAGATGCCCGTCCTGGATGGATGTGGCCTTTGCCAGGGCAGATATCTTGGTGGGAGGGCACAGGCTGGATATTAGCTTCAACTTGCCCCTTTGGCTATAGATACCCTTTTGCAGAGAATAATATGCATATCCACACACAGCTGTCCTGCTGATAGGAATTCAGATCTTGGCTGCAGAAGAGGGTTTTCCATTGTAAAGGCTTTCCTGCCATTTACCTGTCTCCTTCTCTCTGCTCTCTTAAGCAGCCCCTTCAAGGAGGTATCTGCTAAAAATTCAGACAGCTTACCCAAATGCCAATCTGGGGCTTCTGGTAGATCCCACTGGGCCATTCACACCTGGAAACCAGATAAAAGCAGCCACATTTGGGGAAAATGCCTTGAGGTTGACAGTTAAGTGAGGTCTGCTGGTATCATTTACCATCTTCCTGGTGTCTTCTACAGTCTTACTGACCAAACCTGGAGCACTCCCAGCCCTTCCCTGAGCCAGCAATCATTAAGCTGCTTCAGCTAGATCCTCCATGGATAAGTAGCAGAATATTTACGTCCAATCTTTTTTTAAAGAAAAACATCAACAACTAGACTTACTTTTTCGCTTTTCTTTGGCTGCATTAGAAGTCAATTTCTCTTATGGACAGGAAGGTGAACTTCCCTAGGATGAAATGCAAGCGTATTTTCCTATTAGTAATTGTGTTTCTGAAAACCAAACCCTCTCTGCCCTAAAGCAAAAGGGAAACCCCTTATTTTGTGTGTGTGTGTGTGTGTGTGTGTGTGTGTGCGTGCTTATTATTTAGGATTGCTTTAAAATTACACCCGGGGTCTTATAAAAGAAAAGAATAAAGTAAAACTTTTGAGCAGAGAGCAATGTGATTGTGTCTGCAATTGAGGAGAGGTGGGAGAAGAAGATAAAGGAACATAGTCTAGCACCAGGAGTTCTACAGAGCTTGGGTGTGGTCAGAGAATGGCAGCCCCTCCAGAATGGGCATTAGGCATTTGGGCAGAGAGGAGTACAATGGGGGTTCCATTTGGGTTTCTAGGAGGTGGGCTGGATCAGGGTCTTTGCCAATGGACACAGTGCCTGCTATTCACATAGGGGGTCCTGCATTATTTTTCCCTAAAGTCCTCATCAGCTAAAAGTCCAGTGATGTGCCCAGGCTCGTCTTCCATCTACTACCCTCTGGATGCCCCATGATGATGCTTTTCTGCAGAGGTCCTCAGATCAACTGTAATGGTGAAAGGGGATCCTGAGTACACAGCAAGGAGACGGGAAGGAGCTACTGTACCTGTGTAAAGGAGGTAAGCTGAGGATGCAAAGTTCCAGGGAGATAAACATGTGAGATTTGATTTCTCAAATAGGAGACCTCTTCAGTGTTGATAGGTTTCTCTTTTTGGTGACATCAAATGTAATTGTAAAGGCATGAAGGGAACCTGCAATTTTGAAGAACCCAACTACAGATTATTTCATGAAATAAAAAATCCTTTAGTCATGATTTAATTTAAAGATGATCTTGTACAAACCCAAACCTTTTGGGAAGTGGGTTTTCCTAAACCTAAATGGAAATGCAGCTGCTCTCTTATCTCATCCCATACAGGAGATGCAAAAGGCCTTCTCGGACAAGGAAGATAGAAGTATATCTCAGAGAGCCCTCTCACCTTCTCTTCTTCCACATTGAAGCTGGAAAGCATTTGTGAGGTCTTCAGAGGCCAGGCTTCTTAGACATGAGACTCATTGGATGCTGTAGTTGGAAAGGATCTCAGAAGTCACAGGGTTTGCCCTCACATCTGTGGTAGCAACATACTACTCATGGTGGATGACCTCAAGGCAATAAGGACAGGGACTCCTGGACCTTCCCCAGCACCTAGAACATCGTTTGACACATAGCGGCTACTCAATGAGTGTTTATTGAACGACTGATTAACTAAGTCATTGAATGAAGATCTTTCAGCGGCTGCTTGAATACCACCCGGGAGAGCAGTTTACAAACTCACCAGGAAATATATTATTTCTGTAGATCGGTGTGATTATTAGGAAATTGTTTCAATTGAATCAAATGCTGACTTCTTGCAAATTTTATCCATGTGTCCTGATTCTGCTCTCGAAGCCTGTTCCTTACTTAGCTATTGCTTTCCTATACTTGCAGGTTCTCTTTCCTCAGCAGCCACTGACTTCATGTTTCTCTGACCCAGTGGCATGTCCATCTCACAGATGCCTTGCCAGATGGTGCCCTGTGATTTAAACAGTCTTCTCAGCCTTGTCGAGTGAATGTGTCTTAAGCACCATCCTCTCACAGCCAGCTGCCATTGTCCAAAACTAACTGAAAGAGAAAATATCTCTGGTGGAGATAATATCAGTGGTGTTTACTTTGTTCTTTACATTTTAACATAATCACTGAAAATGTTTACAATGAGAATGTCTTATTTTAAAATCAGGAAAAATGCTATAAAATGATTTCTTTTGTGGAAGAAAGATATAAATGAACTAATTTATAATTGCATGTTGATAACAATATTAGCCTAGCCCAGGGAAATGTGATCAAACATTCACTAAGTTCCAGGCCCTGGGCTAGGTAATGCACATACAGAAGTAAACAAAAAAATAATTCTTTCCCTCAAGTAGCTCCTGGTTTATTTGCTGAGACAAATATGCCCAATGAAAAGAAAATGCCCAGGTTGCTATGGGAGCACTGAGGAGGGGCCCTGAAGTTAAAATGGGAAAAGATGCAAAAAAAAAAAGGTGTTCAACATGTGATTAACGTGCTCAGGAAGAGGGAACTAAACATGAAGATGCATGGATATGTGAAAGCTTGTGGCCCCTTTGAGGAACTCCCAGGGGTTTGGTGTGTCTGGGAGTAGGGTGTGCAGTGGGGAGGGGCATGAGCTGCAGTGAGGAGGGCTGGGGGCTACAATCAGAACCACAAGGGGCTTCCTGCCAGAGGTTTAGACTGTATTCTGTGTGTGTGTGCGTGGTGTGGGAGAGGGGCATGGTGAGGGCATTTAAACAAGGAGAATTAACTGTGTGCAGAGAAATGATCTCTAATGGTATATTTTCTGGCAACACGATGGTTTGGAGAAAAGGTTTTTTAGGTAAGGAGAGGTGAGGATATGAGGGATATGTCAGGGTGACTTGTCAGGGTGACACGTGGGGTTGGGGGGAGGGCAAAAGAATTTACCCACACTGGCCAGAGAAGCAAAGGGTTTATTCTTTCCAAAGGAGGAATGGGCCAAGCACTTAAAGGAGATGCTGGCCCCACACTAATGGGGAAGGGGGCTTTTTAAGGGCGTGCTGGGTTTGGGGGAAGGTTTCACTGGTGATGTTTGCCTCCAACTGCAGAATGCTTGGTTATGCTCCTTCAAGGAAGATGGTGTCTCTTCTGTCTTCTGTAAACCACATCGACCATTTTGACCTACTGCTATTGTCCTTGCTCAGGGCAAGCTCCTCTGCACCTGGAAAACAGAAACCCTTAGGCAGAACAAAGGGAAAAAGGAAAATAGTGGGGGTGGGGTAGGATGGAGAGAGTGCTTGTGCTGGGCCTGGGGACCATGCAGACTGTATCAGGATACACACATTTTCATACTTCAAGTAGTACCGTATGTGTAATTACTGATATATAAGAAAGATATGAATGAACTAATTTATAATTGCATGTTGATAACAATATTAGCCTAGCCCAGGGAAATGTGATCAAACATTCACTAATATTTCCTCCTGCTCTGCCACAGGAAATGCAAAAATTAATCGCCTAGGGCTTATGAGCAGACTCCGGAACCAGCTTTCTCATGTTTGAATCTCAGCTCCACCACCTTCTGGCTATGTGGCACTGACCTCTGGTCTTAGTTTCCTCATCTATAAAGTGAGGATAAATATAGTTCCTACTTCATCGGGTTAATGGGAAGATTAATGAATTAATATGTGTATAGCTCTTGAAGCCATGCCTGGCACATAGTAATATGTGTTATTATTATATATGTTTTACCTTCTCAGCATTGCCCTAAATATAAGGGAGGAAGAAGGCCCCAAAATGGGATTTGGAGTTAGAGAAGCAGTATGTATCACATGGGCAATTTAACCTCTGTGAGCCCTTAGTTTTCCTGTTGGAAATGCAGATGATAATAATTCATGCCTCACGGGGTCCTGTGGAGATCAAAGGAGATAATGGATGCAAAAACACTTCAGAAATTGTAAATTGCTGAACACCAGCCACTAGATTAATATTTTCTCATCAGTCCTTCCACAAAGAGGGCAGGGATGGGTCTCCATATTTAACAGAGAGAAGCTGGGGGCCAAAGGGTTTCAGTAATTTATCGTAATTCTCATGGGAGTCGGGGTCGGGCCCAGCCGGGGAAGCTCCTGCACTCAGTAATTTCTCCCACTGTCCGGCCAAGTGTGTTCTGCTGGCCTCATCCAAACTCAGAATCCACATAAATAAAAGCAAAATCCTGGGCCAACCCCCTCTTGACACTTCACTGGGTTCTAATCACCTCTCACTTCAGAAATAGGAATAATTAAACAGGAGCTTTATTTTAATAGCCCTCAGGTCAGTCTAAGCATTCTGCATCCTTGGTCAATTTCCCCACTGTCTTTTAGCTAATCTGGGGAAGAGGAAGTGGTCCTCAAGTGGTTCATTTGCATTGAAACCACTATAATTTGTTAGTAAATGGCATTGCTTTTAAATGCAAAAGAGCATCCATGAGTTGACAAAGACTGTCTTTGATTCTTCAAATAACTGCAACCCCTAATGTTCTGGAAATAAACTCCCTTTCTCTCCAATTATACCCCTCCCAGAAGGAGCCCCCCTTTATCCCTCTTCAAAATATAGCCCTTAAAATTTCTCAAATCAAGGGAAGTGCTCCTTGCCCACGGGGGACTTATTTGAGGAACAATTCTCAGCTAGGCAGACACAGGCTCCTAAATGCCAAGCTTTGAGAAACAAAGATGAATAAAACACTTTCCCAGCCATTAAGAAGTTTACACTCTCAAAAGGGAGATAAGCCTGCAATACGTGTAATAAAAGGCAGAATGTGGTGTTTTAAGAGAGCTGCAAAGTGCTTCATGACTTAGAGTCTGTACCTGCTTGGAAGATTAGGAAATATGTGGAGAGAAGATGGTTCTTCACTTGGACCTCAAAGGCTGGATACGATTTCTTCACCACAGCAATTCACCACCCGTCTCCCCCCACTGACTTACCTCACAGTCTCACTTCTGCGGCTCTGCCAATTGCTTGGTGTTCCATTCTTTGAGAATCCTCCCTTGGTGTTAAAGCAAAACTCCCTCCAGGCATTCAGGTGGAAGGTAACTTTGATACCTATAGTTAATTGTTGTAGTCAATTAACTAGCTCCGCTTCTCTTTTCTGACCTTTGTTTTTCACGCTGTGGACCTCAGTTCTTCCACACTCTGAGTAATTCCCCAGAAGCTGAGGATAAGTTATTCAAAGGAAGGTCAAGAGAAGAAATGGAGTGGAATCCAGGCTCCTCCAGCCTTCGTCATCTGTGGACCCTGGAAAGGTCACTTCAACCATCTGAACCACACACTCCTCCCCCCTCACACTCCTCCCTCTGAAACACACTCCTCTCTCTGAAACTTATCCTCCAAATTTAAAATGCCAGTACGAGTATGCTGGTTTGAATCTGTTAGGTACCCCACAAAAAGACCATGTTCTTTTAATCCACTCTTGTGGGGGCAGACTAATTGTGGGTGGGATCTTTTGATTAGATGGTTTCCATGGAGTTGTGGCCCTGCCCATTCAAGGTGGGTCTTAATTAGTTCACTGGAGTCCTTGAGAGAGCTGAGGGAAAGAGAGAGCTCAGAGCCTACAAAGACCCAGATGTTTGGAGATGCTAAGCTAAGAGATAAAGCCCAGAGTTTGCCCCGGAGAAGCTAAGTGAGAACCCACAGATAAACTGAAAGCAATGCAACCTTGGAGCAAAGGACTAGCAGACGCCAACCACATGCCTTCCCAGCTGACAGAGGTGTTCCAGATGCCATTGCCCTTTCTTCAATGAAGCTTTAGCAAACCAGAACAAGTAGCAACTACTTCACTGGGTTATTGGGGAGAAGTGGTTAATGAATATAAAGCAATTAGAACATGCTTAATTTTAAAAATCTATTTTCTCTTATGGGTATAAGACATTAGTTGGATTGGGACATCTCCTGGGTTCACAGAAAGGTATTTCCCAGTACTTGGCACTTATAGATAATGAACAAGTGCTCACTGAGTGAATTAATGCTCTCTTTTACTGCAAATGAAGCTGCTATGAATATTCATGTATAAGTCTTCTAAGAACATATGCTTTCAATCTCTTGAGTAAATATCCAGGAGTAGAATAAGTCTGGAACTTATGATAGTATATGTTTAACTTTTTAAGACACTGCTAAACTGTCTTCCAAAGTTGTTGTACCTTTTACGTGACCATCAGCAGTGTCTGAGGCTTTGGGTTCTTCCCTGTCCTGGACACTTGGCACCAAGCAGCAAACTTTCCAGGAAGTAAAACGAGACCATAGTACTGCTCACTTTGTTTCCTATCTATCATGTATCATTGACTTTGTTGCCTGATGTCCAATTACTTGGAAACCATTGTTTCTTATATTTTGTCCAGTTTTTCAGTTGTTTCTGGCAAGAGGATAAATCCATTTTGGTCAGAAGTATAACAATGTGAACAGTTTAATTTATCAAGTAAACCAAGGAAAATGTGATCATAAAATGAAATTTCAGTCATACCTCATGCTTTCGAATGTTTCAGTTTACACTGGATACTGTGTTAGTTTCCTAGGGCTGCTGTAGCAAAGTATCATAAACTAGGTCACTCAAAATAATAGAAGTTCATTGTTTCACAGTTCTGGAGGCTAGGAGTCCAAAATCAAGGTGTCAGTGGGACCATCCTCCATCCAAGAACTATGAGGAAGAAACCCTTCTAGTCCCTGGTGTTTGCTGGCAATCCTTGGTGTTCCTTAGCTTGCTGCTGCAGTGCTTCAATCTCTGCCTCCCTAGTTACATGGCCTTCTCCACTCATGTCTGTTGGAGAAACTTCTTTTTTAAATTATAAATTTAGAAAGTATAATATAGAATAATACACTAAACTTATAAGCAACACACCTCTCATATCAATAAATGAAAATGGGCTCTACATACCATCTTCACAATTAAAATAAAATATTTCAAATTGGAACACAAAGCAAAACCCAACTCTATGCTATATTAAAGAAACACACTTAAGACAAAGTGCTCAGAAAGTAAAAATATGATAGCCACATTGGGCAAGTATAAACAAAAAATATGGAGAAGTTATGATCCTCATACTAGACAATATGGAATTTATACCCAAAAGCATACCGTAAGAAAAAGAAGCTTACTAAACTGTGACTATAAAAAGTATAAAGCATTATGAATATCAATGGACTAAATTATATAATATCAACATTCAGAAAGGGGGAAAAAAACTCTAAAATAAACATAAAGAGGAACAAGACTGAAACATGCTTGTGGTAGAAGATTGATTTGACTTCTCACTCCCTGACAGAGTAACTGGGGAGGGAAAAGATGTAAGGAGGCAGAAGGCTTAACTTATAAAAGTCATAAGGTATCTTTAGTTGACATATATTTTTAACTTTGCATCCTAAAAATAGAGAATATCCTTTTAAGTACCTATGGGCTATTCATAAAAATTGACCATATCCTGAACCACAAAGAAATGCACAAAAAATTTAAAGAAAAGGAATTATATTTACAATGCTCTCTCATCACAATACAATTAAACAAAAAGAAACAAGTGAATCAGAAAACTAAACTCTTACCTCTTGTGAGTTTTTGTTTGTTTTTGTTTTTGTTTTTTTTTTTTTTGTTTTCTTTGTCCCTCCTTGGGTCAAAGAGGAATAATCAGAATTCCTCAAATCTAGGAAATCCTGATAACACAATACCTATTGGAACCTATGGGGCATAACTAATACAGTGTTTTTATAAAGACTTTGTTTTAGTTTCCTAGGATGTACAAGTAAAATAACATGAAATGGATTGGTTTAAACAATAGGAATTTATTAGCTTATGGTTTTGAGGCAAAAAGAAGGTCCACATCAAGGTGTCATCAAGGTGTTGCTTCCTTCCCAAAGACCAGCATTCTAAGGCTGGCTGCTGGCGATCCTTGGCTGCTCTGCCACGTAGCAAGGCACATGACGGCATCTTCTGGTATCTCCCTTCTGTTCGGGTTTTCTTGATTTCAGCTTTCTGCTTCCTGTGGTTTTCCTTCTTTTTGTCTGAATTTCATTCTCTTATAAAGGACTCCAGTAATAGGATTAAGGCCCATCCTGATTGATGGGTCACACCTTAACTAAATTAAGCTCATCAAAAAGGTCCTACTGACAATGGGTTCACACCACAAGAATGGATTAAATTTAAGAACATGTTTTTCTGGGGTATATAGAGCTTCAAACCACTGCAGCCTTATATATTGATATTGATAAATAAGAAGGAATGAAATGAAATAAATCACTTCTCAACTAACAAGTTATAAAACCAAGGAAAAGAAGAAGGAAAAAATAAATAGGCAGCTACAAGACACAGATGCCCAGTATCACTACTATTATTAAACATTATACTAGAGACACTAAGCTAACAAATTTAAACAAGAAAAATTTTTTAAAAAGTGTAAAAATTAGAAAATTAGAGGTCAAACATAATAGCAAAAATCTGGAAGCAACCAAGTTTAATCAATAAGAGAGTAGATAAATATATTCTGGCATATTAATAAAATGGAATGTTATAGACTCTCTCTATATAATGATAGAGCAGTGAAAATTAATGTGAATGAATCTCACAAACAAAACACTGAGTAGAAAAAAAGGAACTTCAGACTAATAAATACAGTATGATTTCATTAGTATAAAATTCAATAGATGGAAAGCTAAGACATAGATTGTTTAGAGGTACACATAGAGGAGAAATCTCTAATGAAAAGCCAATAACAAACACCAGATTCAGGGAGTGGAGAACAGTATTTGAAGCAGGGCTCTCTGAGGGCTTCAAAGTTCTTAGTATTGCTGTATTTCTTGAGCTGGGTTCTGGAACAGTGGCACATTTCAGTATTTCAATATGTCAATAAGGTATTTCTTAATAAACTACTCATATTTTCTTAAAGCTGATCCATATATATTTAATATTTAATTAAAGACATTGTAAGATACAATCAGGAAAACTCTTATTCTGATACCAACTTATACCTCTGTGGGGTTTTGTTGTTGGCATCCTAATATGTGTGCTTCTTTAAAAATATAGTATTTTCCCTAATAATTTAAATTAACAGGTGTACTTTGTGGAGATTTTGGAAAATAAAAGTAATATAAAGAAGAAATAGCAATCACATTTTATTCTACCACTCAGATATACCTATATCCACTGTTAATATTTTGGTATATTTCCTTCTACCTATTTTATGCATATTTTATATAATTCAATTGAACTGTGTATATAAATTTGTGTCCAGATTTTCCCCCCTTAATTTTGTACCTTAAGAAACACCACTGCAGCCAGTATTATATAAAGGCAGAGGAGAGGCTGGAGCTGAAATCAGGGATTTCTTGAAAGTGAACTTCTGATTGGGGGCCTCTAACTTGTCTCCTACCTCTTTCTTCTATGGGACATTGGCTTCAGGGCTGGGCACTAGATTCAGGGACCCTTTCCTGGAGAAAAAGAATAGACCCAGAGAAAAAATACTTTACATTGGTGTAATAAATTGAATTGTCTCCTCCTAAGAGATATGCTGAAGCCCTAACTTCTGGTCCCATGGATGTGACCCTATTTAGAAATGAGATTTTTGAAGATGTTATTAGTGAAGATGAGGCCAAGTGGATTAGGGTGTCCTAATCCATTATGACTGATGTCCTTGTAAAAAGAGGAAATTGGACAGAGACAGAGAGCCAGGGGAGGACTGAGGTGGGTAACACCATGGATTGCTGGCAAGCCACCTCCAGATCCCTTCCCTGCAGGTTTAAGAAGTATTGTCCTGCCAACACTTTGATTTTGGACTTCCAGCTTCCAGAACCAGAAGATAAATTTCTGTTGTTTGTAGCCACCCAGTTTGTGGCACTTTGTTGTGCAGTCCTAGCAACTAAGACAGTTGGGACCTTTGATGTTCCCACCATAATGAGCTTTTCCCTTTGGCAGGGGAGTCCTTTGACATGTCTTCCCCAATCCCAAAAACAGAGCCTCCAATCAGCTTTTCCTTAAATCATAAAAGTTTTATTTTATTTCATTTTTTTACTAGAGTAATTGTAGATTTACAGAAACATGCAGAAAATACAGAGTGCCCATCTACCTCCTTCTCACATGCACAATTCTACCTATTATTAACATTTTGCATTAGTGTGTTACTTTTGTTACTATTAATGAAACAATATGATTATAATCATGCTTCTAAATTTAGCCCATTGTTTAAATTAGAGTTCACTCTGTGTGTGGTAGAGTTTTATAGGGTTTTTTTTTTTTTGCATTTGTTTTAATTTATATATAACCTAAAATTTCCCTTTATATCCCTATTTGAATATCTGATTCAGTGGTGTTAATTACATATGCAACGTGGTACTTCCATTCCCATCATCCATTGCTGACACTTTTCCATCAACCCAAACAGCAACTCCCTACCCATTAAATTTTAACTCCCCATTGTATGTATGCATCACACTTTGTTTATCTATTCATCTGTTGATAGGCACTTGGGTTGCTTCCATTTTATGGCAATTGTGAATAATGCCACCGTGGACATTGGTGTGCATGTATCTGCTTGAGTCCCTGCTTTCAATTCTTTTGGGTGTATACCTATAAGTGCTGGATCATATGTTAACTCTATAGTTAAATTTCTGAGGAATTGTCAAACTGAAGATCACACTGTGGTTTTGATTTGAATTTCCCTAATGGCTTGTAATATTGAGCATATTTTCTTTTATGTACCTTAATTTTTTGTATAGTTGATGTTTTGTGCTATGACTGACTGATTCCTTTATCATTTCCATTACTAGAATCACCTTTTAAGTCACAAATCTATCCCTTGTTCACCAAAGTACAGTGAAGATGATATAGTGGAAAGAAATCAAGATTTGGAGCCAGAAGATTTTGGTTTCATTGCGGGCCTTACCATCTGCTAACTCTGTCTCCTAATCAAGGAACTTGGCCTTTCTATAAAATTAGAAGCATAATAATATATCCCCAATTGGGGATTAAGTGAGTAGTGACTGTGAAAAGCTACAAAGACCTGTTATTATTTGCTTTGTTACTATTAAGAAGAGGTACAGTTATTATGAATACCTGATAAATTACCTTAAAACTTAGTGGCATTAAAGAACCATTTATTATGCTCCTGGTTTCGGTGTGTCAGGAATTTTGACAGGGCATTTCATCTACTCCACGATGTCTGGGGTGTCATCTGGAAGCTAAAATCATAAGAAGTCTTGCCCACTTCACTACATGTATGATTGTTGATACGGAATGTTGACTGAGACCATAGCTGGAGCTGAGGTTGGAACACCTATATGATGCTTCTGCATGTTGCTGGGGCTTCTTCACATCATGGTGGCTGGATTCCATGCATGAGCAGAAAGAGAGAGGGGGAGAGAGGGAGTGGGGAGAGGCAGAAGCTGTATGCTTTGCTTTTACAACCTAGCCTCCGAAGTCATAGAGCAACAGGCAGTGCTCAGAGAGAAATTTCTGGCTATAAAACTTACATTAAAAGAAGAAAGATCTCAAACCAGTAACTTAACCATGCACCTGGAGAAACTAGAAAACAAAGACAAAATAAACCAAAAGTGATCAGAACAAAGGAAATATAAAGATTAGAACAGAGATAAATTAGAGAATTAAAAAAATAGAATCAACAGAACCAAAAGTTGTTTTTTTAGTACATGCTACAAAATGGATAAACCAGACACAAAAAGACAGACTTGAAAAGACAGATATTACATGATCTCACTTATATAAAGCACTAGAATATGCAAATTTATAGAGACAGATAATAGATTACAGGTTACCATGGGCCAGGGGCTAAGGGGAAGGAGATTTATTGGTTAATGGGTGCAGAGTTTTTTTTTGAGGTGACGCAAAATTGCAGTAATGGATGCTGTTGATGATAGCACAATATTGTGACTGTAATCAATAATACTGAACTGTACACTTGAAAGTGGTTAAAATGAGAAATATCAAGTTGTAGATGTGTTACAACAATAAAAATTTGAATAATAAACAACTTCCCATCAAAGAAAAGTTCAGGACCAGATAGCTTCACTGGTGAATTTCATCAAATATTCAAAAAAGAATTAACACAAATCCTTCTCAGATTCTTCCAAAAAATTCTAACACATTCTATGAGTTCAGCATCATCCTAATATTAAATCCAGGTAATGGCATCACAAGAAAACTATAGTCCAATAACCCTTATAAATACAGATGCAAAAATCCTCAACAAAATATTTGCAAACAAAATCCAATAGGAATAAACAGAGTTATGCACCATGACCAAGTAGGATTTATTCCAGGAATGCAAGGGTAGTTCAACAAAAGAAAATCAATTAATGTCATACACAAGATTAATAGAATGAAGGATAAAAACCACACAGTCATCACAATCTGTGCAGGAGAGGCATCTGACCAAATCCAGCATCCTTTCTTGATAAAAACACTCAGAAAAGTAGGAATAGAAGGTAACTTCCTAATATGGAAAAGGGCATTTATGAAAAACCCACAGGTAACATCATACTTCATGGTGAACAACTAAAGTTTTCCCCCTAAGATCAGGATCAAGACAAGGAGCAAGCAGCCAACTTTCACCACTGCTATTCAACATTGTACTGGAAGTTCTAGCCAGAGAATTAAGCAAGAAAAAGAAATAAAAGGCATCTAAAGTTAAAGGAAGAAGTAAAACTTTCCCTATTAGCAGATAACATGATCCTATATAGAGAAAATCCTGAAGAATCTACAAGAAAGTTACTAGATATAATAAATTAATTTAGCAAAGTGGTGGGGGACAAAATCAGCACACCAAAATCAGTGGTGTTTCTATACACCACCAATGCACAATCCAAAATGGATATCAATAAATCAATTTTGTTTATAATAGCAACAAAAAGAGTATAATATCTAGGTATAAAATTAACCAATGGTGGAAAGAACTTGCACATGGAAAATGACAAAGCATTGCTGAAAGAAATTAAAGAAGTCCTAAGTAGAGGCGGGGCAAGATGGCAGACTGGTGAGCTGTATGTTTTAGTTACTCCTCCAGGAAAGTAGGTAAAAAGCCAGGAACTGCGTGGACTGGACACCACAGAGCAATCTGTCTTTGGGCATACTTCATACAACACTCATGAAAACGTGGAACTGCTGAGATCAGCGAAATCTGTAAGTTTTTGCGGCCAGGGGACCCGCGCCCCTCCCTGCCAGGCTCAGTCCCGGGGGAGGAGGGGCTGTCAGCTCCAGGAAGGAGAAGGGAGAATTGCAGTGGCTGCTCTTACCGGAAACTCATTCTACTGATTCAAACTCCAACCATAGATAGACTGAGGCCAGACATCAGAGACTCTGAGAGCAGCCAGCCCAGCAGAGAGGAGACAGGCATAGAAAAAAAACAACACGAAAAACTCCAAAATAAAAGCAGAGGATTTTTGGAGTTCTGGTGAACACAGAAAGGGGAAGGGCGGAGATCAGGCCTTGAGGCGCATATGCAAATCCCGAATCAAGGCTGATCTCTCTGCCCTGGGCACTTTTCCTTAATGGCCCTGGTTGCTTTGTCTATTAGCATTTCAATAACCCATTAGATCTCTGAGGAGGGCCGTGTTTTTTTTTTTTTTTTTTTTTAAATCCTTTTTGCTTTTTCTAAAACAATTACTCTAAGAAGCTCAATACAGAAAGCTTCAAAGAATTGAAATTTGGGCACGTCAAGTCAAGAGCAGAACTAAGAGAGCTCTGAGACAAAAGGCAATAATCCAGTGGCTGAGAAAATTCACTAAACAACACAACTTCCCAAGAAAAGGGGGGTGTCCGCTCACAGCCACCATCCTGGTGGACAGGAAACACTCCTGCCCATCGCCAGCCCCATAGCCCAGAGCTGCCCCAGACAACCCAGTGTGACGGAAGTGCTTCAAATAACAGGCACACACCACAAAACTGGGCGTGGACATTAGCCTTCCCTGCAACCTCAGCTGAATGTCCCAGAGCTGGGAAGGGGGAGCAGTGTGAATTAACAGAGCCCCATTCAGCCATCATTTGAGCAGACTGGGAGCCTCCCAACACAGCCCAGCAGCCCAGAACTGCCCTGGGGGGACGGCACTCACCTGCGACATAGCACAGTCATCCCTCAACAGAGGACCCGGGGTGCACAGCCTGGAAGAGGGGCCCACTTGCAAGTCTCAGGAGCCATACGCCAATACCAAAGACTTGTGGGTCAGTGGCAGAGACAAACTGTGGCAGGACTGAACTGAAGGATTAGACTATTGCAGTAGCTTTAAAACTCTAGGATCATCAGGGAGATTTGATTGTTAGGGCCACCCCCCCTCCCCGACTGCCCAGAAACACGCCCCACATACAGGGCAGGCAACACCAACTACACACGCAAGCTTGGGACACCAATTGGGCCCCACAAGACTCACTCCCCCACTCACCAAAAAGGCTAAGCAGGGGAGAACTGGCTTGTGGAGAACAGGTGGCTCGTGGACGCCACCTGCTGGTTAGTTAGAGAAAGTGTACTCCACGAAGCTGTAGATCTGATAAATTAGAGATAAGGACTTCAACTGGTCTACAAACCCTAAAAGAACCCTATCAAGGTCAGCAAATGCCACGAGGCCAAAAACAACAGAAAATTATAAAGCATATGAAAAAACCAGACGATATGGATAACCCAAGCCCAAGCACCCAAATCAAAAGACCAGAAGAGACACACCTAGAGCAGCTACTCAAAGAACTAAAGATGAACAATGAGACCCTAGTACGGGATATGAAGGAAATCAAGAAGACCCTAGAAGAGCATAAAGAAGACATTGCAAGACTAAATAAAAAAATGGATGATCTTATGGAAATTAAAGAAACTGTTGACCAAATTAAAAGATTCTGGACACTCATAGTACAAGACTAGAGGAAGTTGAACAACGAATCAGTGACCTGGAAGATGACAGAATGGAAAATGAAAACATAAAAGAAAGAATGGGGAAAAAAATTGAAAAACTCGAAATGGACCTCAGGGATATGATAGATAATATGAAACGTCCGAATATAAGACTCATTGGTGTCCCAGAAGGGGAAGAAAAGGGTAAAGGTCTAGGAAGAGTATTCAAAGAAATTGTTGGGGAAAACTTCCCAAATCTTCTAAACAACATAAATACACAAATCATAAATGCTCAGCGAACTCCAAATAGAATAAATCCAAAAAAACCCACTCCGAGACATATACTGATCACACTATCAAACATAGAAGAGAAGGAGCAAGTTCTGAAAGCAGCAAGAGAAAAGCAATTCACCACATACAAAGGAAACAGCATAAGACTAAGTAGTGACTACTCAGCAGCCACCATGGAGGCGAGAAGGCAGTGGCACGATATATTTAAAATTCTGAGTGAGAGGAATTTCCAGCCAAGAATACTTTATCCAGCAAAGCTCTCCTTCAAATTTGAGGGAGAGCTTAAATTTTTCACAGACAAAGAAATGCTGAGAGAATTTGCTAACAAGAGACCTGCCCTACTGGACATACTAAAGGGAGCCCTACAGACAGAGAAACAAAGACAGGACAGAGAGACTTGGAGAAAGGTTCAGTACTAAAGAGATTCGGTATGGGTACAATAAAGGATATTAATAGAGAGAGGGAAAAATATGGCAAACATAATCCAAAGGATAAGATGGCCGATTCAAGAAATGCCTTCACGGTTTTAACGTTGAATGTAAATGGATTAAACTCCCCAATTAAAAGATATAGATTCGCAGAATGGATCAAAAAAAATGAACCATCAATATGTTGCATACAAGAGACTCATCTTAGACACAGGGACACAAAGAAACTGAAAGTGAAAGGATGGAAAAAAATATTTCATGCAAGCTACAGCCAAAGAAAGCAGGTGTAGCAATATTAATCTCAGATAAAATAGACTTCAAATGCAGGGATGTTTTGAGAGACAAAGAAGGCCACTACATACTAATAAAAGGGGCAATTCAGCAAGAAGAAATAACAATCGTAAATGTCTATGCACCCAATCAAGGTGCCACAAAATACATGAGAGAAACACTGGCAAAACTAAAGGAAGCAATTGATGTTTTCCACAATAATTGTGGGAGACTTCAACACATCACTCTCTCCTATAGATAGATCAACCAGACAGAAGACCAATAAGGAAACTGAAAACCTAAACAATCTGATAAATGAATTAGATTTAACAGACATCTACAGGACATTACATCCCAAATCACCAGGATACACATACTTTTCTAGTGCTCACGGAACTTTCTCCAGAATAGATCATATGCTGGGACATAAAACAAGCCTCAATAAATTTAAAAAGATTGAAATTATTCAAAGCACATTCTCTGACCACAATGGAATACAATTAGAAGTCAATAACCATCAGAGACTTAGAAAATTCACAAATACCTGGAGGTTAAACAACACACTCCTAAACAATCAGTGGGTTAAAGAAGAAATAGCAAGAGAAATTGCTAAATATATAGAGACGAATGAAAATGAGAACACAACATACCAAAACCTATGGGATGCAGCAAAAGCAGTGCTAAGGGGGAAATTTATAGCACTAAACGCATATATTAAAAAGGAAGAAAGAGCCAAAATCAAAGAACTAATGGATCAACTGAAGAAGCTAGAAAATGAACAGCAAACCAATCCTAAACCAAGTACAAGAAAAGAAATAACAAGGATTAAAGCAGAAATAAATGACATAGAGAACAAAAAAACAATAGAAAGGATAAATATCACCAAAAGTTGGTTCTTTGAGAAGATCAACAAGATTGACAAGCCCCTAGCTAGACTGACAAAATCAAAAAGAGAGAAGACCCATATAAACAAAATAATGAATGAAAAAGGTGACATAACGGCAGATCCTGAAGAAATTAAAAAAATTATAAGAGGATATTATGAACAACTGTATGGCAACAAACTGGATAATGTAGAAGAAATGGACAATTTCCTGGAAACATATGAACAACCTAGACTGACCAGAGAAGAAATAGAAGACCTCAACCAACCCATCACAAGCAAAGAGATCCAATCAGTCATCAAAAATCTTCCCACAAATAAATGCCCAGGGCCAGATGGCTTCACAGGGGAATTCTACCAAACTTTCCAGAAAGAACTGACACCAATCTTACTCAAACTCTTTCAAAACATTGAAAAAAATGGAACACTACCTAACTCATTTTATGAAGCTAACATCAATCTAATACCAAAACCAGGCAAAGATGCTACAAAAAAGGAAAACTACCGGCCAATCTCCCTAATGAATATAGATGCAAAAATCCTCAACAAAATACTTGCAAATCGAATCCAAAGACACATTAAAAAAATCATACACCATGACCAAGTGGGGTTCATTCCAGGCATGCAAGGATGGTTCAACATAAGAAAATCAATCAATGTATTACAACACATTAACAAGTCAAAAGGGAAAAATCAATTGATCATCTCAATAGATGCTGAAAAAGCATTTGACAAAATCCAACATCCCTTTTTGATAAAAACACTTCAAAAGGTAGGAATTGAAGGAAACTTCCTCAACATGATAAAGAGCATATATGAAAAACCCACAGCCAGCATAGTACTCAATGGTGAGAGACTGAAAGCCTTCCCTCTAAGATCAGGAACAAGACAAGGATGCCCGCTGTCACCACTGTTATTCAACATTGTGCTGGAAGTGCTAGCCAGGGCAATCCGGCAAGACAAAGAAATAAAAGGCATCCAAATTGGAAAAGAAGAAGTAAAACTGTCATTGTTTGCAGATGATATGATCTTATATCTAGAAAACCCTGAGAAATCAACGATACACCTACTAGAGCTAATAAACAAATTTAGCAAAGTAGCGGGATACAAGATTAATGCACATAAGTCAGTAATGTTTCTATATGCTAGAAATGAACAAACTGAAGAGACACTCAAGAAAAAGATACCATTTTCAATAGCAACTAAAAAAATCAAGTACCTAGGAATAAACTTAACCAAAGATGTAAAAGACCTATACAAAGAAAACTACATAACTCTACTAAAAGAAATAGAAGGGGACCTTAAAAGATGGAAAAATATTCCATGTTCATGGATAGGAAGGCTAAATGTCATTAAGATGTCAATTCTACCGAAACTCATCTACAGATTCAATGCAATCCCAATCAAAATTCCAACAACCTACTTTGCAGACTTGGAAAAGCTAGTTATCAAATTTATTTGGAAAGGGAAGATGCCTCGAATTGCTAAAGACACTCTAAAAAAGAAAAACGAAGTGGGAGGACTTACACTCCCTGACTTTGAAGCTTATTATAAAGCCACAGTTGCCAAAACAGCATGGTACTGGCACAAAGATAGACATATAGATCAATGGAATCGAATTGAGAATTCAGAGATAGACCCTCAGATCTATGGCCGACTGATCTTTGATAAGGCCCCCAAAGTCACCGAACTGAGCCATAATGGTCTTTTCAACAAATGGGGCTGGGAGAGTTGGATATCCATATCCAAAAGAATGAAAGAGGACCCCTACCTCACCCCCTACACAAAAATTAACTCAAAATGGACCAAAGATCTCAATATAAAAGAAAGTACCATTAACTCCTAGAAGATAATGTAGGAAAACATCTTCAAGACCTTGTATTAGGAGGCCACTTCCTAGACTTTACACCCAAAGCACAAGCAACAAAAGAGAAAATAGATAAATGGGAACTCCTCAAGCTTAGAAGTTTCTGCACCTCAAAGGAATTTCTCAAAAAGGTAAAGAGGCAGCCAACTCAATGGGAAAAAATTTTTGGAAACCATGTATCTGACAAAAGACTGATATCTTGCATATACAAAGAAATCCTACAACTCAATGACAATAGTACAGACAGCCCAATTATAAAATGGGCAAAAGATATGAAAAGACAGTTCTCTGAAGAGGAAATACAAATGGCCAAGAAACACATGAAAAAATGTTCAGCTTCACTAGCTATTAGAGAGATGCAAATTAAGACCACAATGAGATACCATCTAACACCGGTTAGAATGGCTGCCATTAAACAAACAGGAAACTACAAATGCTGGAGGGGATGTGGAGAAATTGGAACTCTTATTCATTGTTGGTGGGACTGCGTAATGGTTCAGCCACTCTGGAAGTCAGTCTGGCAGTTCCTTAGAAAACTAGATATAGAGCTACCATTCGATCCAGCGATTGCACTTCTCGGGATATACCCGGAAGATCGGAAAGCAGTGACACGAACAGATATCTGCACGCCAATGTTCATAGCAGCATTATTCACAATTGCCAAGAGATGGAAACAACCCAAATGTCCATCAACAGATGAGTGGATAAATAAAATGTGGTATATACACACGATGGAATACTACGCGGCAGTAAGAAGGAACGATCTGGTGAAACATATGACAACATGGATGAACCTTGAAGACATAATGCTGAGCGAAATAAGCCAGGCACAAAAAGAGAAATATTATATGCTACCACTAATGTGAACTTTGAAAAATGTAAAACAAATGGTTTATAATGTAGAATGTAGGGGAACTAGCAGTAGAGAGCAATTAAGGAAGGGGGAACAATAATCCAAGAAGAACAGATAAGCTATTTAACGTTCTGGGGATGCCCAGAAATGACTATGGTCTGTTAATTTCTGATGGATGTAGTAGGAACAAGTTCACTGAAATGTTGCTATAGTATGTAACTTTCTTGGGGTAAAGTAGGAACATGTTGGAAGTTAAGCAGTTATCTTAGGTTAGTTGTCTTTTTCTTACTCCCTTGCTATGGTCTCCTTGAAATGTTCTTTTATTGTATGTTTGTTTTCTTTTTAACTTTTTTTTTCATACAGTTGATTTGAAAAAAGAAGGGAAAGTTAAAAAACAAAAAAAAAGAAAAAAGACAAACAAGGGAAAAAAAAAAAAAAAAAAAAAAAAAAACGATGTAGTGCCCCCTTGAGGAGCCTGTGGAGAATGCAGGGGTATTCGCCTACCCCACCTCCATGGTTGCTAACATGACCACAGACATAGGGGACTGGTGGTTTGATGGGTTGAGCCCTCTACCATAAGTTTTACCCTTGGGAAGACGGTTGCTGCAAAGGAGAGGCTAGGCCTCCCTGTATTTGTGCCTAAGAGTCTCCTCCTGAATGCCTCTTTGTTGCTCAGATGTGGCCCTCTCTCTCTGGCTAAGCCAACTTGAAAGGTGAAATCACTGCCCTCCCCCCTACGTGGGATCAGACACCCAGGGAAGTGAATCTCCCTGGCAACGTGGAATATGACTCCCGGCGAGGAATGTAGACCCGGCATCGTGGGATGGAGAACATCTTCTTGACCAAAAGGGGGATGTGAAAGGAAATGAAATAAGCTTCAGTGGCAGAGAGATTCCAAAACGAGCCGAGAGATCACTCTGGTGGGCACTCTTACGCACACTTTAGACAACCTTTTTAGGTTCTAAAGAATTGGGGTAGCTGGTGGTGGATACCTGAAACTATTAAACTACAACCCAGAACCCATGAATCTCGAAGACAGTTGTTTAAAAATGTAGCTTATGAGGGGTGACAGTGGGATTGGGAATGCCATAAGGACCAAACTCCACTTTGTCTAGTTTATGGATCGATGTGTAGAAAAGTAGGGGAAGCAAACAAACAGACAAAGGTACCTAGTGTTCTTTTTTACTTCAATTGCTCTTTTTCACTCTAATTATTATTCTTGTTATTTTTGTGTGTGTGCTAATGAAGGTGTCAGGGATTGATTTAGGTGATGAATGTACAACTATGTAATGGTACTGTAAACAATCGAAAGTACAATTTGTTTTGTATGACTGCGTGGTATGTGAATATATCTCAATAAATGATGATTAAAAAAAAAAAAAAAAAAAAAAAGAAGTCCTAAGTAAATGGAAGGCTATCCCATGTTCATGGATTGAAAGATTTAAATTCATTAAGATGTCAATATCAGTACTACTCAAAGTGATTTCCAGATTCAATGCAATCCTGATCAAAATTTCAACAGCCATTTTCATGGAAATGGAAAATCCAATCATCAAATTCACATGGCAGGGCAAAGGGCCCTGTATAGCCAAACACATCTTGAAAAAGAATGAAGTTGAAGGACTCACACTTTCCAGTTTTAAAACTTATTACAAAGCCACAGTAATCAAAACAATGTGATACTAGAACAAGAACAGACACATATATCAATGGGATAGAATTGAAAGCTCAGAAATAAAGCCACACATCTCTCTTTCTCTCCTTCCCTCCTTCCCCCCCCCCTCTTTCTCTCTCTCTCTCTTCTCTTTCTCTCTGTCTCTCTCTCTTTTTTTGTGACAAGGATATCAATGGGAAAGAATAGTCTCTTCAACAACTGGTCCTGGGAAAGCTAGATATCTACACACACAAGAGTGAAATTGGTTCCCTTTTTCATACCATATACAAAAATTAATTCAAAATATAAGAGCTAAAATCATAAAATCCTTGGGAGAAAACTTAAGGGAATAGCATCAGAATCTTGTATTTGGCAAGATTTTATACAAAAATCACAAGCAAAAAAATAAATAATAGATAAATTGGACTTCACCAAGATTAAAATCTTTTGTGCATCAAAGGACATTTTCAAGAAAGTGAAAAGACAATCAATTGAATGGGAGAAAATATTTGGAAACCATATGTCTGATAAGGGTTTAATATTCAGAATATGTAAAACATTCTTTCAACTCATCAATGAAAAGACAGACAACCCAATTTATAAAATGGGCAAAGGACTTGAATAGACGTTTCTCCAAAGAATATTTACAAACGGTCAATATACATGAAAAGCTCCCCAACATTATTAGTCATTAGGAAAACGTAACTCCAAACCACAATGAGATACCATCTCATACCCAGTAGAATGGCTATTATTTAAAAAATGGAAAATTGCAAATGTCGGTAAGGATGCAGAGAAATAGGCAACTTGGTGGTGGTGGGAATGTAAAATGGTGCAGCTACTGTGGAAGACAGTTTGACAATTCCTCAGAAATTTAAGTATAGAAATACCATATGACTCAGCAATCCCACTTCTAGGTATATATCCAAAAGAATTGAAAGCAGGGACTTAAACTGATAGATGCACACCAATGTTGATAGTGGCATTATTCACAATTGCCACAAGATGGAAGTAACCCAAGTGTCCATCAATAGATAAATGGATAAACAATTTGTGGAATATAAGGGAATATTATTTGGCTGCAAAAAGGAATAAAGTTCTGATACATGTGACAACATGGATGAGCTTTGAAGACATCATGTTGAGTGAAATAACAAAATGGCAAATATTGTATGATTTACCTCATATGAAAGATCTAGAATATGCAAATTCATGGAGACAGAAAGTAGAGTACCGGTTACCTGGGGTGGGGCTGGGAATGAGGAATGGGTTGTAAATGCTTAATTGGTAGGAGTTTTCTGTTTGGGAGATGAAACAGCTTTGGTAATGGTGATGATGATGGCTCAAACTTGGGAGTGTAATTAATATCATTGAATTGTACATTCAAAAGTGGTTAAAGCGAGAATTTTTATTTTGTATATATGTTTCCATGATTTTTAAAAAAGGCTATGAGTCTGGAAATGTACAGAAGCTAATATAACACCTGTGTACACATTTTTTCATTGAAATAAATGAAATACTTTTGAAAAACGAAGTTACAGAGCATCATTTCTCCTGTTCTTTATTGGCCAGATCAGTCATAGCCTGCCCAGATTAAGAAGTGAAGTAGCCTCCAACTCGATTGGGAGTGTCAAGTTTCTGGAAGAGCATGTGGGATTGGAAAATATTGCTATGGACAATTTTAGATATAATCTCCTATAGATAATCATAAACTTTATAATCATCAGTGTATAGACTAACTCCAAATACTTAACACAGCTCTTAAGGTTATCTGACCTCCTCTGTCTTGTCCTCTTACCTTATCATTCCACTTCCCTACTTGCATCCTATGAGTCTACTGAGCCATGGTGTCTCAAAACCACCGGCAATTTTCATAGCTTCCTATTGGGTACACAGACTGTTTCTTCTACTTGGAATGCTCCTTTTCCTCACTTACAGTGACTCTGGGAATTCTACCCATCCTCTAAACTTGCAGCAGTCTTGCCCAACCAGCAACCCAGGACCAGCCTGATTCCAAATACTTGAGTTCAGAAGGTAGATCCATCACAACCACTGTTCTTACTATAGTGTCTGCAGGTGATCAGTTATGTCATGATTGTTTCCTTTCGCTAACCAATGATCTTTCTGTGTTTTATTTCTCCTCATCCCACTCCACCCACTTGTATCCCTCCTCTTTTCCACTTCCAGCTAGTACAGTAGGTACTCCATGAATATTTCTTTGTTCCAACTTCTCTATCCTCATCAATTCACCTAGAATTTCCCTCTTACTGAACACGTTTTTCAGGGAATGGGTAGAGCTAAAATTATGCCTATCAGTTCCTAATGCAAGATTTTCGTATTTTCATTCCTACTTGTTTGAAGGCTTTATATACACATGACTGCTGAATTGACCTCGTTTACCATTTTTAAAAAACCTCTCTTATTTAAGCAGCTGGTTGTCCAAATAATCTCTCCAAATTCATTGGTTGTCTTTATATCATAGGGATGTGGCCTCATAATTTCTGCAAGTTTTGGATAATCACAGGCTCTTATAATATTTAGAGTTGGGTTAAGTATTTATAGAGTCCATTGGTTTATTTGCAAAATATTTATATTCTTTTGCATTTGTTTTTATTATAATTTGTGGAATTAAATTTACAAGAAATTTTCAAGTGAAAATTTGATTATTGCCCTTAAGAAAATTTATTTTATTGAATTTTTCTTATCTCTGTTTTTCTTAATTTATTTATCCCCTCTTTTTTTCTTCTGGCTTCTATCATTCCCTTCACTAACCCCTCTTCTCTATGGTGTAGAGAACAAAGCTATTGCAGAGTTGAAGGTGTTAAATTGTTAAAAGTGCTTGGTGACCACTACATGAGAGTTTCCTTGGATTTTATGACATAGAGAACTAGAGAACTAGAGTGAATTTTGCAATGGGGTGTGCCTGGGAAGTGTGATTAAGAAATTGTTTCCAAGAGAAACATCAGCCTGAAGAAGCAAATAACTTTTCTGAAGAGAGAGGGGGAAAAAAAAAAAAAAGCACTGAACAAATTTCAGCCCCTCCTGGTTTACATCTTTCTGGATTTACATTATCTCCCCACCACTCTTCACAGCAGCTGGGGAACTGATTGCAGGTCCCCTTGCCATGGCATATGCATCCTAAATTAGGATGAATCCCTGTCTGCTTGCCTGAAATGATGCTTCATCTTTCTGGCTTCTATTGGATGAAAATTTTGTTAAGAGCAGGTAATTGGCTATGAAGCTTTGCTTTTAGGTGGAGGACCTTATGGTAGATCAGACAGCAAATATGCCCTTCGACATCATATTGTGTTAATTCTTCTCCTTCATATGAAGGCATATCTTACAGGTTCAGGCATACATATTGCAGAAATACATTTAAATTCAAACCACTTTAACTCAAGAAGCATTTGTTCTTAACAATTAATCTTGTCTAGACCTAGGAGTCAATGATATTCTTCTAAAGCCATGCTCTGACCTCTGCAAAAGTCTTGACTTCTTGATTTAATGTGAACGAAATAGGTCCCTCTTCAGAGAGGAGCTCTGAGGCCTCCTGGCACCTGTGGTTATAGTTACTTTGTTGGTTAGATCAGTATTTTCCCCTGAGTGGTCCCCAACTATCTATTGGCAGATAAAGATGGGCAAAGGCAGCCCGGGGTCTCCTACTGTCAGTAATGACCTGTTGTGTTATGAAGGGAAGGGGCTGATTCAGGGGGCCTCCAAGACAGTGAAAGTTTAGGAAGCTTTTTTGAATTAGAGATTGTAGCTTCTTTGGAAAGAGTTTTCCAATTGATGTCCATGGGTCCAGTGGGTTTAGATGTGCCAAGATATTAATTCCTGCATCCTCAGGGCAATAGAGCAGACCCTGGGATGGCCAGAAGCTGGATCCAGAAGTCCAGATTTCCTTTTGGCCACAAACACTTCATGAAGTGTAGAACCATAAACATTTTCTACTTGCACCATGCCATAGAAAAGAGGGGTGTGTCTGTGTGCCCTATTTAGAGCATCTTGCAGGATGGCACATTAGTAAGGAGGAAATCACTGTCCAAAATCTGCCTCTGTTAAAGATGACTGTTAAAGTCTGTTATAGCCTGACTCTGTCAAAGTGAGCATGCAAGTGCTGTTAGGAAAAACCATCAGGAAGAGACACAGCTCTTTAATTCCTCACTGGAAATTTTCTCTGTTAACAGTTAAGACATCACACATCCTGATATGATGAATTTATAGAATGTCACAGACAAGAATATTATCCACCCCAACTACCTACATTTTATGGAAGGGGAGACTGAGATCCAGAGGAATTACTCTGGAGGCTGTTCACAAAAAGTTCTCAGGTATAATTTGGCAGGAAATAGGCAAAACAAAAACAGAAACAAACCCCATAAAGATCCAAGACTGGGGGAAAGGGAACCCAGCAGGTGTAACACTTCAACTCAGCCTTGGGATGAAGGGGTCTCCACTGTCAAAGCGGAGGGAGCTGTAGGGAATATTACAGCCAAGCAGGGCCATAGCCTGCTACTTCATAATGAGGGTTGAAGAATGATTGAAACACCAGAGTTTAACATGCTCTTACGAATAAGCTCTTTTAGCTACAACCCCAAAAATGCCACTGGATGTCTAGAGAAGATTCATAATGACACTTAGGTTTGTAAAGGATCCCATTTTGAAACTGCAGCCATAACACATTGCCCACTTGTGCTGAGCTCATATTTAATTCTGACAAAGGACAAATATGAGGCGGTGAGAACTTGATGTTTTTTCCTCTGCCGCTGGAGAGGAGAAGTGTTGGGCCATATTGTTTTTGACATAGTGCCTCAAGAATAGGTAATACATGCTTGATGAAATAGGAGATGCTACACTGATCCGGGGAGAATTCAGCAGCTTGGTTTAAGGTTTAAGTTTGATGTTCTCCCACCAGGGACCCACCAGTCACAATAATTACATTGCTGTCTTCTTATAATATGATTTATTTAGATGTTGCTTTATGAATTAATTCCCTCTAATTGCTGCTCCTCTCACTGTAAATCAAGGTTTCTTGCTTTCTGTAGTATGGTGAACACGATCCTACAGTGCAGTAATTAGTCCAATTAGGAAGCAAGGCAGATGTGGAAAACCAATTAGTTTCAGGAATATGTCTGTGTCTATGTATCCCAAGTACTGTTCAATTGAAATTTAATAGCAACTTAATAAAACATTGTTTTATTCATAAACCATCTCCTCCTTCCAAGCTCCCATTTGTTTGTTTATCTGTTCATTTCTAAAGGAGCCAGCGCCAACTTGCTTCATGCTTGGTGAGTCTCTTTCCATGCAGAGAAGATTATTATTTTCTCCCTGTGGTTGAAGTGCAAAGATCCTCGTTTAGAGAGGAAAGCAGAGGCCCATGGTTTGGGGAAGGGATGGGGTTTCTGCACCTTCACCCTCTTTACTGTATATCTAATCATCACCAGGGACTTAAACCAGGAGACAGCATGGCTGCACTTCACACACACACACACACATTTACATAGAGATGCACACACACACCACACACATGTATGTACACACATGCACACATTTACATACATACACATAGACATGTAGACAGGCATACACACATTTACATGCATACACATAGGTGCACAAATATACACATTTACATACACGTACACAGATGCCATTCACACAATTACATGCATACAAATAGACACACATGCATACATAGACACACATACACACAAACACACACAAACACTGCTAGTCACCGCCCCTCAAAGGAACTCTGTGTCTAGGCTCCCCTCTGAATCTAACAATTCTCACTGCGGCTTCTGCTGCCTGAGTGTGGGCATGACCCCAGGGACATAAACTTCCTGAGGTTTATTCAGTTGGGAAATTGGAATAAAATGAACTATTAATCCCATGGGTCCGAAAGGTCATAATTTATTCCTCAAAGTTCCTAAGTATTAACGCACAAATCACCAACAAAACAGAATAGCTTTACAATGCTAACAGTCTGTGCTCTAACTTGAAGGAAGTTGCACCCACCCAATTCCATGCATAGACAAACCATTTTACCAAGTTTAAAAAGAGGAAGAGGGTTACACAAGCCCTCAATTTAGTCTAGGAACTGTTGGGCACGGAGTGAGGCAAAATGGATGTTCTCTACTTGGTGAAGGGTGGAGGACCCCCAGGGCCAAGGGAGTGGGTGGGTGAGGAGCTGCCGACTCTCATTCAGACTGCAGCTCAGTTCTCTGCAAAGTGCAAGGCAGGAGAAGTCCTCATGCATTTTGTCTGAGTGTGGAGAACATAGAATCTTAGAGAGAAAGGGTCCCTTAAAGAGTGCAAAGATGCTTCTGCTTTATAGAAGATCTGAAGCCCAGAGAAGGGAGCTTTCCTCCTTCCCCAAGGTGTAAGAGCTAAAATTAGCTCAAGGGTCTCTTGACAATTCATGTCGTCTTCTTTGCACAGCATTATGCTGCTTCCCTTTTGGGAAAAAGCCTCTAGTTTCCAGAATATCTACATACAGGAGTTATTAAAAAAACTTTATCACCAAACAATCACAGTAACCGAAAATCTCTATTCACTGCTCAATCTGATAGGTAAGCTGTGGAACTTTTGATTTATGTAGCTCATTATCATTGCACAGTCGCTGCCGTGATATGCTCCATTTGTTCCCTTGATCATTATGTGGTTGGTTCTCTCTATGTCCTGAAAGTAAGATGTTAATAATAACCAGCAAGAGTAATACAATTAGCAAAGATGTGGCACTTAGCGTGTGCAGTTAACTGTGTCTGTGTTGGGGGGTGCAGGGAGTTGAGGATGTCCAGTGCATAGTTTGGGACCAGCCAGCCCCTTCCCTCCTGACCCAGGGGAGGGATAGAGCCTGTGAATATTCTGTTTTGATCCTCAGATAGGAAGGGCCCTTTGGGTTCAAGCTGCAGTGTGAGGGGTAAGAGAAGAGGGAATAATGTCCATGTGGAAAGGATGAGAAAGGGCCATGATATGTTTTTGGTGGGTTTTGGAAGACCATGGCCCTAGTGCCGTGGGAGAGAGTTCATTCATCCCAGCTTACAGAAACTCATCAATGCTCTTCTGATCGTCTGTCTCCCTTGAGGGGCACTGGATTGAGCTCAGAATACAAACGCTCAGCCACTCTGGGGTGGATGAAAAACCTACTTAAGCTGATTGAGGGGTGTTTAAAAAGAAGCCAAAGGAACAGAAATGGTTTCCTTGTCCTTCCTAGCCTCTCACCAGTAGAAGCATGTTTCCCGCTGCCCCCCTTTGGGCTGAAGGCAACTATCAATCAAATCAATATAATTTCTAAAGAAAGTCAGACTCAATGTCTGTAAATTCAATACAATTTAATTCAATAACTATTTATTGAAGGCTACCCAACATGTATAACTTTATTGATAGTATAAATAAGTGCATACTGTGCTAGGGTGTATGGATTATTTAAAGAAGATAATACATGATTCTTGGCCTCAGAGGAGTTCGTCATCTTCACAGACATTAAGTAAAGGGTCCAACTACCTATAAAGAAAAAGCAATATACGAGTGATAGGAGAAGCAGCCAAGTGTGTGGAGAGGGGTCAGAGAAGAGAATGGTTGAGGGAGTCAGGGGAAGCTTCATGAAGAATAAATATTCAAGCTGTCTCTTGAAAAATAGATAGGTTTGGGATAAGCAAAGAAAATCACTGCAGGCAGGAGGAGAAGCGCAGGCTGGTGGTGGGATAGCGGAGGCTGCTCTCAGGGAAGCCGGTATCTAGTTTGTTTAGAACCAGCAGACCAGTGGGCTGTGAGAGTGGTTTCGGGAAGAGCATGGGGCCCAGGGAAGCTGCCCCGAGCTTGGTAGGCACTGGGCAACGACAAAAGTCTCAACCAGGGTATTGATCATGTTCTTGGGACTTTTCCTAACAGAGAGACCACTTCAACGATCCATTCCATCTGCTCTGCTAAATGATTGTTTTGAAAAGCGAACTGCATCAACACTTTGCCCATGACATATTTAATTCAGTGGCCCTCACTGAATTAAATTATTACGTAAGTCCTCAAGCACATACACCTTGCAGTGTTGTCTACAATGATAATATCGAATTATTCCTGAGTTCAAAGACTTGCAAATTATTGCTGTAAGGTAAGTTTTGCAATAACAGAGCAGCGTAATTTTTCTCTGTTACTAATGGGCCTTAATAATACAAATAGCAGTTATTTAAGTTTTTTCAGGGACCCTAAAGGGATTAAAGAGGCCACACTGGGGCACGTGAGTCTGCCACTTGTGGGGAACTGGAGGCTAGGACAAAGGCTCAAAGACTCCTTTTCAGCCTTCCCTGGGGCTCACATTGATTGGGCAAAGAACTGCCTTCGGGGCATCTGCTTTCCCAAGCAATCAATGCAACACCAGAGAGAAATGAGTAACAGCAACTGCTTAGCATCCATTCTTCCTTGTAATTAATGTCACGTGGCTGCACGAACAGCCTGGAGCTGTCTGGTGGAGAAATGCTCATTCAGGGAAACCAAGCAACAAACAAACACGAAAAGGCATGCTTGCACATAATTCTTGCAAAAAGCAAAAAGGGCAGGGCTTGCCTTCAAGCTGTCTATAACTGAATTACCACTGGGGGTTTATATTTGGTCTTTTTTCTTTTCCTTTGAAAAATCAGCTCATATATTTTCTTGCAACCAAGACAAGCAGTCTCTTAATTGTTCCATTAAAAGAGGTGTTGAAATGTTACTAATTGTCAAATGCAATTAAGTGTAGCAACATGTCACCAGTAAATTAACGAGAAGCCAGGTGCTGAGGACGGGTTGTGGGAGAGTGCAGCGTTCCTGGGGAAGGGAGTAATGGTTATCCTTCCTGGAGGTGATTCGTGCCTGCCTAACCATCGGGCATTATGCACAGCACTGGCTCCTGATTACAGCTTTTAAGGGTTTCTGACTCCTCAGTGGCCAGTTGCTCTGAGTGGTTTTTAGCTGCTCTGTCTCTCAAAGCTTGATAGTGATGTTATGAGCAGAGAGTGTTGGTAACTTAAAAAGGAAAAATCAATTGTTGCTCTGGAATAACAGAGAAAGGGACAGTATTTGCATTAGAATCCAAGGCCCCCACATGAAACTCTACCATGACCATCCGGATGCTGTCACGGTCAGAGAGCAGCCAATGCCTGTTTGTCACATGGGGACAAGGCATGAAACCAGGGGTCTCCTAAGATAAAAGCCAGAAAACACAGAGAGCTACAGGGAGCTAGGGTATGGGGTACCTTATGGACAGGATACTGTTGCCTCAGTACATTAGTTAGGTTTTGCTTTCCTTCATTTGATTTCACATTTCTTCATTTCTTCTTTCTATAAGCAGTTAGTGAATCCTAGCTAAGTATCCACTAGCACACCATATGCAGTGGGACATTAAAAAAATATGGAACATGGCTCCATGACTCCTGCCTTCATTTTCAAGAAGTTTCACCTATACTAAGCAGACATTTTGAATGAGACAGTAAGCTCTTTGATGGTAGGGACTTGATCCTATTCTTTTTTGTGTGCCTCCAATACCTTACACACAGCCTGGCACATATTAAGAAATTGGTAAGAATTTAATGTATAAACAAAAACAATTAAGTAAGTTGGGAGAGGGAACAATTAAGCAAGTGGGAATGTACACTTGGTTGTGAAGTGTTTGTGTGGCGACGGGACCTTCTTGGAGGTGTTCTGGGGCTAGCCAGACACTCTAGAGACCAACTTTCAGATGAGATCAGTGCTGGAGGTTTAAAACAGAGTGTGGTTTAAGAAGAAGGGATAGTTGAGCCGTGGGACCGTGATCTGTTCCCGATGGAGAAATAGGGAGCGGGCGGAAGGCCGCGCCTGGGTGAGCGCCCACATGTGTAGAGTGAGAGGAGCAGTTAGAGGAGGGGGACCCCAGACCCTGGGGGCATCATCCACCTGTTTCTCAGAGGGCAGGCGAGGTGGTGGAAGGTGGCGTTTTCTAGACCTGGCTGGGCAGTTCTGACCTGAGACACGGCCATAAGAAAGGACGTTGGTATAAGGGCCCCTTTCAAAGATGAGCACTCGGAGCTACGTGGGGCCATGACAAATGGGCCGCGGTGGGTATTTTTCTCCTGCTCCCGCATCACGCTGCCGCCTACCCTCACAGTTTTGAAGAACGGTGTTTGGAAGTGTTGCTGTACATTGGTTTCTTCTGTCCCACCAAAATGGCCTCCTAGGTCTTCATACTCCAGCTCGGCTTTCTGTGGAGACCCAGAGGTTTGGAAGTTAACCCGGGTGGGAGGAAGCACAAAACAAGTAAAAACAGCCAAGGCATGAAGATACTTCCAAACTCTGGTACCATGATGTTTGGGTTTCTTTTGTTTGCAATTAAAAACAGCAGCTGTGTTGGGGATAGATATGAAACCGAGTGGCCGTCTTGTTAAATAATTGAAAGGTGACCAAGTGGCTGCATCATAGAAACCCGAGGAGCTCCTAAATGGAGATTCCCAGCCTCCATCCCAAGATTTACAAAATCAGAATTGTTGAGAGGTGGAGGAAGGGGGGCAAGAATTCATATTTTTTATAAGCTTCCCAGGTGATTCTGATGTCTAGCTCCGTTCATCCCGTTTGTCCACCCATCTACTTCGAAGATGCACCTGGGGTCTAAAGGAGACATGGGCCATCCTCTCCTGCCCACTCCTCCCTTTTCCAGAGCAATAATTCGGCCTAGTCTGGAGTTTCTTTTAAATGCCTGTTCAACATCTAAACAAATATTTAGGCATGCTGTGTATTTCATGGGGGAAGAGAAGTGCTGCCAGCTTTTGCCTCTCCCTGTTCTCTCCAAACTTGCTCCACACAGAAAAATAAAAGCTCCAAAGTTAAGAGGTTCTACTCTTACAAAGGGGTTTAGCGACCCTATCGTTCAAGCAGGCCTCTTGGTCAGTCCTCCAACTTCAAGTGGCTCATCAAAATGGCTTACCAGACTCAAATAGAGTTTTCTCTGAGAGAAGTTCTGGCAAATTGAGTTTTCTCCATCTCCTTGTGTAGTAACTGACATTTGCCTCTTCTTATAGATTGGCTTTCCAGGCAACTACTCAGCTGACACATCCCTTCAGCCAGTTCTGTACATCACTAATTCATCCTGGGAGTGGAGGATGGAGGGAATCTTCAGTGCTCCCCAGTGTCTCATACCAAACAAACACTTTAGTCCAGCCTTAAAAATCCCTTTCTCAACTAGTTTCTTATTTTTCCCTCCTCCCTCCCCATGACTCTTCCCTCATCTCTCTTTACGCTTCACTCCTGAGTGAATTTGCTTTTTTTAAAAAAAAAAAATCAGTGTATACAATATAGGAGAAGCTATGGGTACAATGCCCAGATTCCCTTTAAAGAATGGAGAACTTATTCTTGTAGCTGTTCTTTGGAGTGCTTCCAGAAGACAGTTCTTGATTGTCAACTCTCTTAGGCTTCTGCTTTGGTTGAAAAAATTGGTCTTGAACAAAGTAATACCTACATGCAGGGACACCTCTTATTCCATGACTGTTCAACTTTGAATATAAAGCCCCCGTTTCTGTATCCCAACTCTTGGGACCATTCTGAAAATGTCATCCCAGTTCGAGCTTCTCTGGAATCAACTGAGAATTTTTTTGGGACTGCATTACAGCTCCATTTCTCTCCCTGCACAATTCTGCTTCCTTCCTCTTCCTTCTTCAGGTGTTGAGCCCCAAAACACAATATGAAGTCTAATCTCCATATCAGAGTCTATTTCCTGAGGCATCCTATTCCTGGCCATTGGTCCCAGGAGAGGTTTGAGAAAACAGATTCAAGATGTGATTTTGGAGCTGGATCACCTGACACTTGATTGATAGTGTGGACCCCATCTCTGGAGGTAGATGGAGCAGAGATAGCCTCTGGCACAAGGTGGTAGAATAATTGTTATAACATTCACCACTGGCAAACTGTAATGGTATACTGGTGGAAGGGGCTATATTAGGCAGTTTTATTTCTTAAGCATTTGAAAAATATGATATTGGGTCTCTATTGCTAAGCTTGGCTGACTCTGGAGAAAGGTAATGAAAAGCTGAGAGTAATTAATCAACAATTGAAAGCTAAGTGTGAAAGCCTGTGGGCCTCCTTGGTAGCTTATAAAGAGAATCATTTCCTGCAGGAGTACAGAAAAAGTTGAAGAATAGGCCCAGGACTTAATCAGAAGAGCAGTCAAATCCCAAAGAAGGTTTCATTCCCAACAAAGTCAGATCTGCTATGCAAAAGTCAAGGTCCTGGTTGGGAAAGAATGAGACTTTGACACATGAGATGGGAACATCTGGACTCATGTCCCTGAAACCTTCAATTCCTATATTCTCTGAATGCTCTCAGTCTATCAAAGAGGACCATTCTGTCTTATTAGGGTTAGAACTCACTTCTTTCTTGAAGAAGATGCAGAGGCCTCACTTCTGCAATATAATAGTCACCCCTTTCAGGATCTACCCTCACCTCCTCTCCTGGCCATTAGACCAATAACTAAGGTTTAGTCATGTCATAACCTGGACAAAGACATGCTGGGTCTGCTAAGGGAGGTATGGGACTAAACCCAAAGGAATTGCAGAACTTAGCCTAGAAAGAATGTATGGGACTAGAGTCTGACAATTCTGGACCAAGAGTGTGTGTATTTGGTGTGTGTGTGTGTGGGGGGGTCTGGGGGGCAGAACACAGATTTGGATAAAAGGGAGTTTATTTATATAGGAACTTTTTTTTTTTTTTTTTTTTTTTTTAACACCCTGGCAAGTACCCCAGGAAATGGTGCCAACTACTGTTAGGATGGAAACATGGAAAAAGTGATAGCTCACACTAAGCTAAGATAGAAGTGTTAGACTTGCCATGGCAGATGGTAGAAGAATGGATTAAAAGGCTCAGAGAAGTGGGTATATTAGAATGGAAATAATATATAATGCTGGAAAACCTACCAGATAACTATGCTCCATAGAAAGGCTCAGAGGATATCCCATTTACCAAATAATAATGGATGTATCAGTAAGAGGGGCACCAGCATCGCTAAGAAGTTCAGTAATGGTTCTCCTCTGTAGACCATGGCTGAAGGTAGGAGACGCTGCTACTGAAATGGGGTCACTCAGAGCAATGGGGATGGTAAGACCTTGTAATAATAGTGGCTGCATGGTAGCTTAACTATCAGAAGCCAAATGTGTACAATACCATAAAGAGCAACAAAGTCAGTGGAATCCAAGGCTCCCGACCTGCAGAGTTAATGGAGATGTTAATAGAATGTAGCATCCCTAGGAGCAAAATAGATGGTCAGTCAATAGGGTATTGCTTAATCTGTACAATAAAATAAAAAAAAAAAAAATCAAGGATAGTTGATTAGGAGGCTGAGAGCAGTCACTCCAAGGAAAAGTCTAGATCCCTTGCCCAGTTATAAGGTTTGAACCAGTTTTCAGGGTTGGAATCCATTGACTGAAGGGGAGTCTGATCACCTGAGAGTAAGAACCCTGCAATACCATAGCAAGTATATACAGTATTGTGTCTACCTGTGTTTGACCAAAGGGATTACAGCCATTTATTCAGATGGTGAAAAGGGGGAATACACAAACACGTTGAGGACTCTTGGGCACAATATCTGCACAGACATTGACACTTGGGACCTGAAGTGTCATCATGGCCTCCATGAAATAGTATGGAAGCCAGAAAATAAATGGAGGTTTAGTCTGGGTCTGGCTCACAGTGTGTCCAGCAGGTCTGCAGACCCACCCAGTGGCTATTTTCCTGGCCCTCACACATATAATTGGAATAGATATATGTGATAGTTGGCACTGAACTCCGTTAGATCCTTGGCCTGAGGGGTAAGAGTTACTGTAGTAGGGAAGGCCAAGTGAACGCCTCTGAACTTGCCACCACGCCCACTCCAGGCCAAGACAGTAAATGCAAACAATACCACATCCATGTGTGAATAGCAGAAATCAGTGCTGGCCTTAATAACTAAAGGATGCAGGGGTGGTGATCCACATCACAGCACCATTTAATTCACTAATCTGGTCTTTGCGAAAAATAGAACCTGGAGGATAGCAGTGAACTATCAAAAACTTGACCAAGTAGCAGATTCAATTGCAGCTGCCTTTTACTACAGCAGATTTACATGGCCTCGGGTATAATATATGCAGCTATTGATCTGGCAGATACGTTCTTTTCCATCTCTATCAAAAGAGAGAATCAGAAACAGTTCATATTTACTTGGAATGGATATGGGTATACATTTAAACTTTTGTCCTATCTTTTCCCTCCTCTGTCATAATATAGTCCAAAGGGACCTGGGTCATCTGGACATCCCACAGAATATCAAACTGACCTACTATACTGACAACATTTTACAAATCAGTCTGGATGAGCATGTTGGAGGTTTTTGTAAGACACAAGCACTTCAGAGGATGGGAGATAAACCTATGAAGATTTAGGGGCCCTCTGCCTCAGCAAGATTTTTAGGGGTCCAGTAGATTGGAGCATGCTGGTGTATCTCTTTCAAAGTAAAGGACAATTTATTATGCCTTGCACTGCCCACCGTGAAGAAGAAAACACAGTACCTCTTTGAGTTCTGGAGACAGCTATTCCACACTTGGAAATATTTTACAACCCTTTCACCAGGTGACATAAAGGCTGTCATCTTTGAGTGGGGCTGAGAATAGGAAAGGGCTTTGCAGCAGGTCCAGGCCGCAGGACAAGTGAACCTGCTGCTTGGGCTGTGCAATCTGGCTGACCCTATGGCATTAGAGGTGTCAGTGGTGGGAAAGACGCACCGGGGAGCTTTTGTAAAATTCCAGTGAGAGAATCACAACATAGGCACTTGGGACAAGTCCATGCAATCTGCAGCAGAGAATTATACCCCTTTTGAAAACAAGCTCATGTTGTGGTACTAGTCCCTGGTAGGAATGGAATGCTTGACCATAGAACGTTAATTGACCATGCATCTGGAATTGCCCACCATGAGCTGGGTTTGATCAGATCTGCTAAATCATAAGGTCGGAAGAGTCCAACTTCCTTATGATGGAAATGATACATCTGGTATCAAACACAAGCCAGGACCAAAAGGCAGAAGCCAGCTGTACAATCAAGTGGCCCAGACTCCATGACCCCTCTCACTGTTGCAGCAATGCCTGTCCTTCCGCTCACACCTATGGTTACATGTGGGATCCCTTTATGACCAGTTGATCAAGGAGGAACTTTAGGGCAGTTGTCTCATATTAAAAAAACTTCCTCACCCAAGGTCATGCCTCTTTCCAGGGGCAGCCTGCATGCAATTACTGATCATTGTGGGGGGTATAAAGGCTTAGGTTACTCACCTCAACTGAGAATAACTTAGCAAGGCCAATCCCAGACCTGGAACTTCCTGTGGGGTTGGCTGAGGCTTTCACTGGACTTGCATAACATCCCAATTTCTGCTTTTGTCCAATACTGTTCTCTTCCTCTCTCTTCTGCAAGAGTTGATCCTCCAAGCAATCTTTAAATAACATCTTCATGTCCGAAAAATTCTGTTTAATAATCTGCTTGCTGGGGAATCCTACTGTAACACATATCTTGCAAATTTCACCACTGTGATCACAATGGTTCTCTCTCCTCTCCACCAATGCACATTCCTTGCTGCCTAGATAATCAATAAGCAAATGATTTTCTTCTTTGTTATAATTTATTGTGTGGCTAACCCTTTGTTATCAGGCTTTACTCAAAACACCATCACCCGGGAATTTTCGCCGATTAATCCTTCTCCGCTCTGATCCCTTCTTTATACTGCTGACCTCAAGCCCTTCCTCTACTATCCTGTGCGCTCTACTATTGTGTCGTTGCACTCTAATACAGGGATCCCTTTGTGAGCCTGAATTTCTCCCTCCACAGTGAACTATTGGATGATGATGTCATTTTCATATCATTACATGTCATTTTCTCCTTTCCAGAGCTAGTGCCCAACACCATTCCCGGCTCATAGTAGGCTCTTGGTCCGCGTTTGTTGCAGAATGAAATGCATGGGTTGTTTTACTGCTGGGAAAACAAGGACAAGGTAGTCTTAGCCGAGCTGTCATTGTCTAATTATTCTTGGGTGTGTACTGTTTATCCAATTTAAGAGAAAGCTTCCTGAAGTCGCAGAGGACAGACTTTTTCATTTTAAAGTTGCTTTTCTATTTTTCTATGGAGTCCAGTGCACTAGGGCTTTCTTCTTTTTGCAGTAGGAGCTTGGTAAATGCTGACCGACTGATTTAAATGCAAGTGAGGGAGAACAGCTGCGCTTGGCCCCAGGCAAAATTGCTAAGCAGCAAACATTTGTCTTCAATTCCTTAGCATCTCTTTTCTATGTTCTTTCTCCACTCACAGCACCCCATTACCTCTGCTATTTCATTCTCCTCATAAAACTTAGCTCTAGGAAAGAGACCAATCTGGTCATTTGTAGCTTGGTGTGACTTTCAGTATGCTGTTTCTTTCTGGAGTATTTGCATTTTTTTTGGTCTCATGTTTGATTTGGGAACTATAAATGCTCTAAAAAGAGTTCAAGAAACTTGGTTGCTCCCCTTCAGAGCATTTATCTTTGTGTTCCATTAAATATTCAGTAGTGTAATTATTTGATTATTATCCGTTTCCCCCTTAGACTGTACACTCAATGAGAATATTGATCCTGTTTTTATTATTGTTGTTAACATTATATCTTAGCACCCAGCAGAGTGCCTAGTATACGGTGGTGCTTTATAAACAATTGTTGACTGTATGAGTGAATAATTGGGAAGATGCCTTAGGAGGGAGAAAAAGAAGATTCCGCACCTTCTAGTTCCCAAGGAGCTTTCATTCCCTTCTGTTTCCGGGCTGCTCCCCACTATCTCTGACTTGGGCTATCCACGTTGCCAGCAGTTGGGAGAAAGACAAAAGCAAACATTGAAAGAATAGAAGAGACTGAAGAAGGATCAGCGTTATTAGTCCTTGAAGTCATGGGAAGAAACCACCAGCTGGAAAAATTCAGAGGAGTAAAAAATGTCAAAGAGAGGGAATGCATGGGGTGCTAGCTGGGAAATGCCTTAGAATTCTTCTAGCTCAAGAAAGTAGACATACAGACGCTAGGAATTTACACAAAGTCACCCAGCCTAATGGAGGCAGTATAGCCCAATGGTTAAACACACTGTATTTAGAGTCAGGCAGACTAGAGTTGGAATATTGGCTTTAACACTTAAAATCATTTGGGCAAGTTAGTTAATGTCCCGGAATCTTAGTCTCCTTCTCTGTTAAATGGAAATAAAAAATATTTTTTGCAACTGCCCTGTTAAGTGAAGATGATGTATGCAATACATAATGTGTAGACATAGTAAGTGCTCAATGGATGCCAGAAGTATTAGCTATAGTTTCTGTTGTTGTTGATAGTATTACTAGTTTCCTTTTCTGTAAAGTGGGGCTAACTGAAGTGGCCATCTACTTCTCAGAGCTGTTGTGAGAAATTCCTGAGATGGTGCCTGGTGAAGTGTTTCCACATTGTCTGGCACAGAGCAAGATCTCAAAAAAATATGGTTATCGTCTTCATGAGACAAAAATCCAGTTTTTCAAGCCAGTGTATCTTCCTTTTACTCCACTGAAAAGAATCTGATGTAGCAAAATGCCTCTTTTTTAATAAGATGCAAATATTCTTGTTGGGGCATTTTTAACCAGAAAATCTACCTATTTTATGCAAGGCCTCGTATTTCAGTTATTAAAACCTGAAATGAAGCAACATAGGAGAATGTACAACCTATAAAATTATTCAGCTAGAGGGGGGTGGGACCTGTATTCTGAATTACATAGTAAAGAAATGTTCAGGTTCAGTGTGGGTGATTAACCGTTTGATACCTTGTCAGACTTTGACAAGTTCTCCCTCTATTTCTTTTACACCTCTCTCTATGTCTCATGTAATTAAGAAATGGTGCTGAGTTCTTGTCATCCACCATTAAGGACTAGTCACAGATAGTTTCATAACATCTGCTTCTTGCAACCTTCTAATTATCCATAAAAAATCTGGCAGAGGGACCTGACAGTTTATCCGGAACACAGAATATGAATTCAAAATAGGGTGCTTTGCTTCCAGACATGGAGTGATGGTATAAAACAGGTACTCTCTAACCTCTTACTTTGCATGCAGCTATATTGCCTGTTCAAATCAGAATTATGTGCATGTCTTCTAATAAAGAATCAATTTTGAAAAGCATCTTTTGACAAAATGAATGTGGGCCAGGAATACACTAATGGTGCCGTGTCAGAATTTGCTGTCAATGACTGCCCTGTCACTCGCCTTACAATCCCGCCAGACACGGTTATTTCCCTGCCCTTATCTGCAGGCTTTGAGCTGCCCATGCTTGAGAGAAGAATTTAAGAAGCTCTTGAGGGAGCCAGACATCGCCTCTAGCAAGGTCAATTCCTGGACTCCTGTTGCTTGCTCCTGGTAGCCTGTGCCTTTCTTGTCTACCAACTGGCTTGGCTTCCTGACTCAGTGCCTCACTTTTGCTCTGAAAAATGCATCTTTCTGAACTTCTACACTGTGTGTGTTTGGTTTGCTGAACCACTGCATTCTGTCTTCTTTCTGCCTATCTGTATTTCCAACAACCATTGGGACCCATGGATGATCTGCTTATTCTGCTCTTTGGTTCTGAAACCACAGATGCCTGCCGGCCCACTTGGGTTTGGACCCCTATTTGTGGAGGCCTCTGATCCTTATCTGTCTTGTAATCTCCTCATGGCTCTGACCGCACAGCCTTGCCTTCAGCTCTCCTGGGACTGCTGGCTTTCATTTTCTCTGGGCCCTACCACTACGGAGATGCATAAAAATAATTATTTTCCTATTTATCACACACTAAGCACTTTTCTTGTCTACAATAAATAACCTATTGTTTGCTTTGTAAAGTTTTGTAAACTGAAGCACAGAAAGGTTTATTGTTTTGTCACAGGCAACAGACTGTGGATTTGAAGCCATATTCGTCCTGCTTCAGCTTGAGCTCTTTCCACCCGGTCACTGCTTCCTTGTAGAGGGCGATTAAGGTAGCATGTATAAAATCCACCCTCAGCAATGCCGGAAATATGCAACATGGCCGCCAGGGCTGATGCAACAACAGCTTAAGTTACCCTCAGCCTTCTTTACGGAAGTAGTTCGCGCCAAAAGTGCTAGTTCGCGCCAAAAGTGCTAACCTTACATCTGCCATCTACCCTAGCAACAGCAGCCACCAATCCTAGACCGCCATGAGCCCTTGCTAGCCACTTCCCCTTCTCCTAGAGTATATATGCTCTGCCTCTTCAATAAAATTTTGCAGCTTGATCAGAAACCTGTCTTGCTGTCGTTCCTCGTGTCTCTTGTCCCATACCATTCCTCCCTCACAGGATTCGGAGTCTCCGTTGAACGTCCCGCGGGCCGGGACACTTCCTGATCTAGTATGTCATTGTTTGGAATATTCACCGACCTGTGGTATTCGCCAATAAACAATGAAAAGTTAGTAAACATTACAAATATACTTTTATAAGCATATATTTATATCAAATAGATAATTCTTAAATTTATCAGAGCTACAGTTCCCATTTTACAAAAATAATTAACTGAGGCATTGAGTTTTAGAGTGCTGGCCAGTGCATATGGTAAATCAGTGAGAGGGAGAGAGGAAAAAGGTTTTTAGCACAGCAATAGAGTGGCTTGTTGAAAAGAACACTGCACTAAGTGAAGAACTTGGATCAGTTCAAGGTCTGGCCCTGCCATGAACCAGAATCTTGATTTCTGGTAAATTACTTAACTTCTCTCTTTCTTCATCTGTAAAATTGCTCACCAAGTTTAGCGCTGAGTTTTCTGGCACCCGAAAATATATTCATGTTACTTGTTCCAAATTGGTGGTCGCCGGCCAGCCTTTTTGAAGTTGCTTCATCTTAGTATCTGGTTCACAAAAATTTCATTTCTAAATGAGGATCTCTGGGCCTCTTGTGTCTTTCCAGAGTGGCCAAGACACCAATGGCTTGGAAAAGTAACCGGAGGAAAAGGAGCAAAGCCGAGCTGAGGAATGGTCCTGGGCCCCTGTTGAACTGAGAGGAGCACAGTGGGGCAAACTGAGCTTCCAACCTTTGGGGCTCGAGTTCCCTGCTATTCAAAGCATGGCCCCAGCACCAGAGAGGCATCATCTGGAAGCCCAGCCCCACTTCTGCTGAATTAGAATCTGCATTTTTACAAGATTCCCAAGTGATTTGCATGCACTTTAAAGTTAGAGAGGCACTGATAGTCTATTAATCCATAGACACATCCAACACTGTCCTCCAAGTGGCTAGAAATACTTAAAGAATCCCTTGGAGGGGCGTGGGGTAGCTGCTGCTGTTAGTTGGTGTGGGCTGGACTTAGAAAGGAAGGAGCCTGGATCTAACTGCAGTAGGTAGAGCCACTTAGCTGCCAACCAGGCCTTCCTTCTGGAGGGCAGAGGGGACTGATGTGGACTTTCCAGGTGGGGCCATTAGCAGTTGGATGATAATGCAATGGACCATAATGGTGTAGTAATGAAATGTAATTGATATGGTTATGTTATAAAAAGGGACACTTGTCTTTCTTCATGGAAGGGCAGATGGCCACAGGGTGAAGTAATGAGACAAAAGGAACTCATTCTGTAAACAATTTTAGCCACTTCTTTGGCCTGCTTTGCAGGAACCCAGCTTCAGGTCAGAAGCTCCCTGGTGTTTGGTTACTACCGGGTGAGCAGCCTCCAGTTGGATCCCTCATCCATTCAAATCAGGCTGGACCCTCTGGGAGGGGGTGGTGACGGGAAGGCCAGCCATCTGAGGGGCTGAGTGACGTAACTGCCCCACACCCCTCTCTGAAAGGCTCTTGGGGAATGAGCTCCAGTTTGGTGATGACAGCCCCTGGTGTCAGAGCTACCCCAGTGTTGGACAGCTCTTCAGTGGGCCTCACAGGACACGGCTGCAGCACAAAGCTGCTCCTCCAGCCCTAGCTTCAGGATCCCGAGCTTGGTGCCATCGCACCAGTTATAGCACAGGCAACATCTCTGGGAGGCTCCCCACAGACAATCTGTGTGCTAGCTCTTGATTTATTAATCTTGAATGTTCTACTTTCTCGTGAGAGCAAAACTTTTTTTATTAGCTCTTCACCAGTGTCTTTTTCACTTCTACTTTCCACTTGCCCCTGGAAATAAATAGTAAAAATTTGAAATGGCACTTATCCTAAAAAAGAAAAAAGTGGTTATTGTTGATTTATGCCATGCCTATTTAAAAAAAAAGAAAAGAAGAAAACCCTCAAGGCTCTGACAGTATGACACATATACTGAATGCAAAGCTAAAGAATGAAACTCACCTAAAACAAAGGGGAAGGGAGGAGGAAATCATTGTTCTATAAGTGCAGGTTGATCGTAGCTGTGACTAAATTGCCTGGTAAATTTAATGCTGGGTTTCCAGCAGCCAAAGTTGTGCAAAGAGTTACTTATTCCTGGTGGGTGGACACTAGACAAGCTTCTAGAAGATACTTATTCCCGGTACTGAAATTATAATACTTTTTTGTGAGTCCTTAGAATCTACCAGGCATTTGCTAACCTCTTTGCATACATTTTTAAATTTAATCCTCACATCAACATTAAGAGGTAGGAGAGAGCAATGGTCCTGAGTGTGAATTCCAGAGTCAGAGGGCCTGGGCTTGGAACACACATCTGCTACTCTCAAGCTGTGTGACTTGGAGCAAGTCCCTTAACCCCTCTCTGCTTCAGTTTCAGCTTCCATAAAACTGGAAAAATGGTCATACCATAAAGGCAACTGTGAGGATGAAATGATTTATTATGCACATTTACTATACACAAAGCACGCAGTGTCTGGCCCTTAGTTAGAACCTGCCATTATTATTGTTTTGCCTTGATGGTTAAGGAAATTGGGTCTTAGTGAGGTTAAGTGGCTGGCCCAAGTTCCCATGGCCCGGTCACATGCATACAGATCTAATGTGACCCATCCTAAACACGTCGTGTGCTGACTCAGAAACTTCAGGTTGCTGCTGGCTATGCGCTTGGGCACAAACAAGGAACTCCTCAGTGTTAGCCTTGAACGGTCAGTGTTCAGTTCCTGTTTCTAATCCATGTATTACCTTTGGGGTAACTTTTCCAACCATTCAGCCTTTGAGTCCTCTGGGATGGTAACTAATTGCAATATGATTTTAAGTAAAGTATAAATAACAAGGAAGTTGCATTGCAAGACATAGTGCATATTTATCTATGGATCCTATGTAACCACTCTCTTCCCAAATATAGTTGGACTCAACAGAAATTTAGGTCATCTACCTAATCGTTTCTATATTTAAAGTCCGCTTTAACATTACATTCCTTGGGGAGCTGTTGCCTTGTTATTTCTCATGATCTTAGAGGGGACATGGGTCTCCTTAGACCTGGGTGTAATTCCCTTACTCCCCACGAGGTGTCCCACCCGTCCCTGCAATCTGATCTGTAGCGAGGTTAAAAAACACCTTCCCCACTCCTCCAAAGGGGAAAGAGGGTTTGAAACGGGGGGAGGTAAGGAGGAAGAAGGGAGGCTGTGACAAGTCTTCCAGATGCTGCTTCTTGCCTCCAGACAAAGGCATTTTTCACCTTGTTTTTCTTTGATGCATAGGTGTCTCTCTCCAGAAAGCCTGGTCAGTTCCCTCCAATTTAGGAAGCTTTTATTTCCACTAATGAACTGGTGTCTGGCCTGGCCTTTTCATCTTTGAGCTTGAAGTTGGGGCTGCCTCCTGCATCCCCTTCCTTTGGCCTGAAATCGCCTGACAGCCTCCCATTCCTCCTCGGGCTCTCCTTCCTCTTCCACGGTCTGATTAAAAAAGAGACAAGGCAGATGCCAGCCTTTCTGCCCTGTCTGTTTCTTCAACACTCTCTTAACCAGCAGAGGTCAAAGCCGGGAGCCAGTGTCTGACTGTGGCACTAACTAGCCCTCCTGCAAACTTGAACCTAACTCGTCCAAAATATTAATGTTACCGTTACAGAAATACTTCCTCCCTGCTTTCAAATGAGATTGCCATTTACTTCCCCTGGGGGAGGAGAAAGGAATTTGGATCCACTGACTTTTAAGAACTGGGGATATTTTAAATTCCAAACTAATCTCTTCTTTGCAGGTGGGTTGCTTCTTGTCTGCTGCCAGCCCTCCTTACCTTCCTCCCCTCTTGCTTCCATTTTGAGAGGATCACACACAAGTTGGGAGGCTGGGGACAGGATTAGGGGAAGAAGGATCTCTGGAACCACGTGGTCTTTCTCGCAGGGGTTGCCATCTGCACGGGGCTCTCTAGCATCCCTTGTCTGTTATCAGTCACCACCAATGACCCAGGACATTTACCATAAATGGAGGTATCCAAATGGATGCCAGGCTCTAAGCAATCTGGCAAACTGGAGTCCTGATTGTAGATTATTCTGGTTAAAGCTTCACCCAGAGATCCGTGATGGGTGTGTGTTCATTTAGCATCAGCGTTAGTATGTTCAACCTGGACTATCTCCCCCATAAAGGACTTTGATAGCAAAGACCTGAGCACAGCCCCGAGAGAGTTTCTAGCTTCCACACATACTACCTCATTATATGCATGGCTTTTAATATTCCGAGAGCCTTTGCCAATACACATTTTCTCATGTACTGGGAAACTGGAGCCCGGATGTGATATATTATTGATAGGATTGTAATTTACTCCTCTCAGGTTGTATCTACAGTGTATACCATTAGCACAAAATATTAAGTTACCAGTGGTTGTATATATTTGTCTATCCAGGCTTGGCTCAGTGATATTTGCCTTTCGTCTCAATAAAAGATCATGAATAAAGAAAGCAGGGTAATATTATTTTGTGTTGTTGTTCCAAGGGAATTTTGATTAAGCTGTTTTCTGTGTGTTGTTTTGGCAAGCCATGCTTTGCAATGAAGACATGAGACATAAAATAGTGGGGGCCGGATGGAGAAGATGGAGGGGGCAGTCCATTCCAGCTTTCAGCACACACTGGCTTCCCAGGCAAGCTGCTTCCAACCCACGCTCAGGGTTTGCTGTATCTGCAAGGGGGAACGAGCAATCTGTGCTACACTGGTGGGAGAGAGTGGGCAGTTCAGACCTTGGTGCCAGAAGCACACAGCTCAGGGTCTCTGCGGTGAACACAGTGTTTGCCACGAAGGCAAACTTTGAGTGGGATTTGGGGTACAGGGACCCAATGGTGCATCTGGTAGAACCCCTTACACTTGCAGCACTGTGCCTTGACTGGTATTTGATGGTCTGTCCTCTGGTTGCCATTTTGGCTGTCTTTGATTCCCCACCCACCCCCAGTCAGATGACTAACACACACACATGCACACACACACACACACACACACACACACAGATTCCAGGTCATAGGGCTTAAAACAAGCTGCAAATGGAAATGCCACATCGCTTCTGCTTTGTGTTTTTTTTGTTCTGATCTTGGGGCTTCTCTCAGAACCTTGAATGAAGGTATTTGCTGGTTAATTAAACTGAGTATTCCTGCCCCTCTCCCAACCCCTGCAACGGATTCACTACATAACTTATATATGTGAAAACTTTCTAAAAAACACCTGTAGCTTGGCCTCCTCATCTTTTTGTTGTCCATCGGCCTCAGAATGAAGGGGAGGAAGCAACAGTTAAGTCCATATTAAGTTGAAGCAGGAAGAAATTTTGGAGAAATGCTTATTCCTCTTGGCTTTTACAGAGAAAAGGAGGTGAGGGGAACCGTAATCCTGGGGGCGTTTTCTTCCTCGGGACCAGCATCCCAGGGAGGGGGTGGAGGAGTGAAAAGGCCGGCCCCCTCAGCTCACTCACTGTGGGAGGGGTCCAGCCTTGGAGCCGCAGTGACAGGTGTCCATCCTGGGGATTGAAATCTCCTAAAACAAACACCGCTCAGCTGGGGCATCTGTGGAGTTTTGCTGCCTGCGGCACATTCTGGAGATGAAAACCTGTTTTCTTTTTTTTTTTTTTAAAGACTTGTCAGAGCCAGGCTTTGTTCAAAGTTTGCATCTTTAGCCAGAACTGGCTCCCCAAGGGAGGTCCCTTTACCTGAGGAAGGGAGCAATTAACCAAAAGCCTCCCAAATCTTTGTAGCTGGTTGGGACTTCCTTTGGACTTAGCAGGCCACCCTTCTTTCCTAAACCTTTTCCTTCTCTAAAGGAGAGATGTCACACAGGATTGTAAAGCCAATGAAGTCAGTGCTAAATCTATTAAAGCAAATCATAGACCCTGACAGCTGAGAAGGCTTATTTGTTTTTTTTCTCCCAGATTTCTATCAAGCCTGGTGTTTTAAGCATATGTCTTGGGGAAAAGAGACCCATACAAAGGCAATTACAATTGGTGAATGATTAATATCAGATCTGACATTTTTATGTGTCAAATATGTTTAACTGCATTAACCTTTGCAGAATTTACACCCATACTTTATGAGTTATATCTTGTATAGTGTCTGAAATATCTGCAATCTGCCTTCACTTAAATCTTATTTACATTTATTTTATTTCAATATAAATGGGTTTTTAAAAATCTTAATAGATTTTTTTTACCCCCTTCGGCAGGTCCTGCTGGAACTATGGGGCTTCTGAGCACAGCAGGGTTTTATTGCTGATGGTAAGTTGAGCTCCAGCCACCTGCCTAGGGGACCTGAGAAGCAAGGGAGCCTATGTCAATTCTTTAAGCCCATGTCCCGGTTTTAGCCCAAAGGGGGCAGTGGCTTAGAAGGCGGGGGAGTAAGCAGTTAACAGCATGAACCACAGAAGCTGAGAGGCTTTCCAGCAAACAGACAACTTTTAATTTTTATGTCACAGAAAATACACATTTCCATAGCATCCATTTTAGAGAAGAGAGAATGCATGGTTCCCATCTGGGGTGCTTTTCTCCAATCTGCCTATCGGCAGTCCCCTCTGCAGAAGGATGCACTGTGGATGCCTCCTTCATCTATCACATTTCTCAACATGTGTTTCTTTCTCTAAGCCAGTCAGTCTTGCTGCTGCTGCGGTGGTGGTGACGGTGGCAGCTCCACGCCTCCTGAACTTCACTCCACTGAAATCTGGTTGGGTATGAGACAGACTCCGGTGGAATGAAGGACAAGAGAAACACGTGGATTGTCTGGGGATCTTTTCCTCAGAGTGTGGGGCCATATGTCAACTGTGGCCTCTACACACGGGGTTATTGCCTGGCCAAAGGCCGTAATTATTTAGAATCACAGACATGGGAGATGTGGAGGAGCTGAATCCCACCGTCCCACCCCTACCGCCCCCAGGATCACAGCCTCCAGGGAAGCCGCAGAGGGCCAACACACCAAGACATCACTGTGCCTGCCGTGCAGATAGAGAGTGCTGGGTGGTGGAGATGACACTGGGGAGACGGGGATTCTTGGCTGATTCCCACCCTCAAAGCATCCACCCCAGACAAGTCCAAGTGGGACCTTCTTGGGTTTACCTAGTTGGGATACTGTCCTCTCTGCCTTTGTCTGTCTCCCACGGTGTGTGCCATAATTGGGCTCAGTGTGGCTGGTTCCATCTAGAAAAGGCGGTGTTCTGGAACTAGTTTAGAAAAACCCAGCTACTACGAGCTTGCTTACCAAGATGGAGGAGTGCAGGGGTGGGGAGTTTTCTTCCCCAAAATGGAACATACAAAGAGCATGAACCCATTTGCCACTGAGAAATGAGGAGGTGGGTGAGGAGCTCAGGAAAGACTGGAACACAGGTCTGGAACTTGGCACTTTCATGGGGGGCAGAGCGGGCCGTGGATGGGGAGACTCCTTGGTCTCACTGCTATAGATTTATCCAGGAAAACCAGCCTCCAGGGGCCCCACATCCTTTCCCAAAGCTGCCTGGAAATGACTGTCAGCTGCATCTTTTTCAGGCACAGGATTAGGGAATATGAAAAGCTGGAAAGAGAGAGCCTGGCTTTCAGAGACTGAACTAAACAGGAAGGATGAAAACCATGTGAGGGCATTTTGTGCTTTCTTGAAAGAAATGTCCTATCAACCAGTTGCTGTGCTGTTGCTCTTCTGGCCTCTTCCTTGCTGTGTTCAGACATGTCCTTGGCTTAGTGCAAGTGCCATAAAAGGCTGTTCTCAGCACTGACATGCGTACAGGGTAAGTTAGGGCAGACCCACCCTATTGTTTGGAATACTTTCTTCCTGGGGCTTGTTCTGACCTGATGCAGGGAGGTAGTATCTAATAATGTGGACCCTCCCTCTGCAGCCAACTCCCTGGGCACTGGGCTCCTGAAAAATGCCCTTAACCAAGGACTTGGGAGTCCTAACTATTGCTTAGCAGTGTTCCTTGGTCTGAAAGCAAGGGACGACAGTGTAAAGTAACCTTTGCTGTCAGGGTGAACACAGGGCTTGCTGGAAGGCAGGTATCTGAGAACTGGGTAAAGAAGGCTGTTCATCTCCCCCCCTCCCCACTGCTTTCTTTAATAAATACTCAAAATTCCCAACCGAAATGTTCCCTGCCTGTGAATTATCTAGGCTGTATAATCCTTTGTCACTGCCTTTGACCCATTTCACAATCAAGGGGAAGATAGAGACCAATCTGTTTGGCCCTGATAAAGGATGATAGGAGACAATGGGAGGAAATAGTTTGGGGATAGAAGGATTCTTTGGATTCTTGTTGGATTTGAACCCAACTCTGAGAGCATAGGGGTTAATTCTTCTCTCTCCAGACCCTCCTGACCCCCTCTTACCCTCCTACATGTACGGTCCACCAGATTCTCCAAGTCCTCAGTCTGGAGTGTGCAGGAGCCTCACCCTCATACGAGCTCCTGACCCTCCAGGGTGGCTCCTCCAGGGATGACAGTGTCTGTAAAAGTGCTTTGTTAATGGCAGAGGGCCATGCAAAGGGGAGGAAGCATTGATATTAGAGAGCCCAGGAAAGAGAGGACCTTTCCTTATCCCCTCTCTTTCCCCCAAGGGCTTATGGGAAGGACCTGGAGTCCTATCAGTTGACAGACCAGCTATTACAAGGCAAAAACCAAAAAAGGCTTGCTTGTACCTGTATCAGGAGGCTTGCCCCACTCTGGATCCCACACCCAGAGTTCAAGATTGTCCTGCCCACCCTTCCTTTACCCAGTTGATGCCCCATTGGCCTCTGCCTCAGTCAGGCACGGTGTGGGAATTTGGTCAGATAAGCAAACCATCCAAGTGTTCACCCAGTGACTGCTTTCCCACCCCCCAGCTGCCCGTAGCACTGTGCCCCAGATATTTTCATAATATGATCAACTTGAACCAAGGAATGGAGCTAGGTCCTGAAATTCCCATTATAGATGCACCCTTCCCTCCAGGATTGAAGAACCAACCTCCTGTTCCTCTAGTTGAATAAATGTCTATGAAACAGGGCAGAGCTGCAATCTTGGTACTTAACTGCTCAGCATCCACCTTACTGTACCAATTCCCCTTATCAGCAAGATTTACAGCCTGTGATCACTAAAAATCCCCAGGAAAACACGGAATAGCCAGGAATTCAGTTAAAATGTATCAGATTCAGCCATTTAGCCTTGGGAGAAGTTGATAATTGCCTTCCAGTGACCATGTACACACCCCCTGCCACCCCCCAGCTCATCCTCTTCTCTTCCTACCCAATGATCCTTGTAATCCAGCCACTTAGCTTCCATTTTCCAAAGCCCCCCAAATCCAGAGGTTTCAGACTCACCTGTAAGTGTGAGTGTCTGTACCTTCAGATATCAGAGCCTAGCTTTGAGCTTGATTCAAAACAGAAAACTGGTTTTTCCAAGGAAAAGAAAGAACAAAGAGATGGGTAGAAAGCCATGTGCATGAGAGGAGGAATGGAATTCCAAGTCTTGGAAGGTTCTTTTGCCCCTGAGGTTTGAGGACAGGGAACAAGAAAAGAGAGTCACTTACGGTGTGAAGTGCCCAGCTCAGCAGCTCTGTGCGGAAGATAAATGGTGCCCGAGGAAGGTGGGGACTGAGATTGAACAGTCATTTGCTCCCTCTAACCTAGCAGCACTTGGTCCTTCTGAAAAGAGTCTGCAAGCAGAGGAAGGTGCAGTTGGAGTAGAGGGAGTCAAGATAGATGGAAAAGAAGAGAGTTAGGAGTGCAATTGAGGATTCAGTTGAATTTTTAGAATAGAAGTTTATAAAACACAATTAAAGAGAAACTTTTTCTAAGACAAGGATAAAGAAGAAGGACTCAGCCCATTTCAAGGAGGTGGCACAGGTTTCACTCTTTATTTATGCATCTCTCAGACAAGCTTCAGATTACCTGCTGAGCTCAGCCAATGGAGAGAGAGCCTGAGCTGCGGACCCGCCTCTCAGAACCCTCCGCCTGGAGGCCATGAATGGTGAGGCCTGTCTGCATGCTTTCTTATTGTTCTGCAAACACCAGAAAAGACAAGTGAATTCTCTGTCATCCAAGAAAAGCAGCAGGTTATCTGAGCCCTGTCCCAGAAGGCTCAGGCCTCTCAAGGATCCACGGACCCAAAGACCTGGGGGAGGAGGTGAAAGGCGAGTGCTCTGATCTTATCTGGGTTGAAGGAGGCTGTGTGTATTCATGTGTCAGTGTGTGCGTGAGGGTGTGTGTGTTCATGGGAATGTATGTGTGTGTGTGTGTGCACAGGTGCAGGCTCCTGTGTGCAGCAGTGAGAACTCATGGCCTTTGGAGCTTTTAGCCTTGACCTGGGTGCTCATCTCTACTCTGTGCACTTCAGGAATTCAACAGAGATCAGCCAGCTCATCCAGGGAGAGCTATAAAAAGAGGCCTGAGGGTCAGAGCAGTGGCCCACCCAGTGGAATCCTGTCGTTTGGTACAGAGTGGGTTTGCATCTCTCCTTATGAGAAACAAGTGTAAAGGCCCAGTTAGTGAAACAAGTGGCTCTTATTATCTGAGAGGATTTGTGACTGACCTGCTTCCCTTCCACTCCTGGAGAGAGGGAAAAGACAACATTGTGTGAGGGGAAGTTGGGAAGAAACAAAAGGAACTGGGGAAAGGGCCAGCAAAGTTGTTAGGAAATGTTAAAGAGGTTGGTCTTTAAACTATTGATTGTTTTAACCCCCTCCTTGCTCAACATTGGCCCCTCTCTTTCCCCCCTCCCCTCCTCCTCTCTCTGCAGTACTTCCTCTTTAAGATGTACACTGTCTTAAAGGATTAATATTTTAGGTTCTTCTCATTGCTTTTGGGGAAACCTGGAGGGCAAGAGAAGTTTGAGATCCCCTCAAATGTAGTGTATTTTGCATGGAACCCTAACCTTATTTTCATTTGTAAATTGTCTTGCTGGCAGCACAAGTGGATTCTTCCATTCTCCAGGTGAAGGATGGGAACTAAAGAATCCTATCTATAGGACAACTTGGTACAGTCCTGTCCCATAGTCTTTCATTGAACCAAATTCCATCCACTTAGACAAGGATACTGTGGTTCCAAAAGGCAGCACCGGGTCAAGATTAGAGCCTCGGCCTAATGACCCCCATTTAAGGGCTCTTGATAACAAACACCTCATGCAGCCTTCCCAGGTTCAGGCCAGCCTGACACTTGGCTGGAGGATTCCTCAGTCTTTCTGGAAGAAGAAAAAGTCTCCGCTGGGGAAGGAGAGAAAACCAAGTATACTCCTTACGATGAGGGCAGGAAGATTTTCCATACGATGGCTTTCTTAAGAGTTCATTATTCCCCTGCCATCTAGACCCACTTTACCTTAGAAAAGCCTCCTTTATTTCATTCCCCAATTATTAGTGCAGAGAGACAGGCAAGGAGTCCCTGCCAAGATGATACACACATAGTTGCAGTGACAGACCCTGTGCCCATTGTCCCTCCCTTCTTTCCTTTATTCCATTCATTCATTTACCGTTTAAATCCCTCCCTCACTCCTCTAACATTTGCCAAGCACCAGTTCTGGTCCAGAGGAGTGAGAGAATGCTTTTACCCTTTAGGAGTGTCCAACTTAGATAAACATTTACATGGATAGGCATAAAAATAGGACAATGAGAAAAACGCTATAAATACCCTCCAAAAAGGGAACTGTCAATTTCTGTCTGTGAGATTCAGGGGAAATTTCCACCGAGGAGGTGACATTGGAGCTGAATCTGAAAGGAAGAGGGAAAGCAGGAGATCAGTTAAGACAGGTTTGAGTTTTAAAAGCCCTAAAGAAGGATCCCAGCATGGCGTGTGAGGCAAGAGGGGATGGAGATGCAGGTGGGGAGGAGACGGCAGCCATCTTGTGAGGACCTGTGGACGCCATGCTGTGTGCATGAAGCAGGAAAGGAATGGACCTGATGCTCACTCTGGTGCCAGGGTAGGACTAGAGTAAGAGAGACTGCTGAGAATACGACTGCCCCAAAAATGTGGGGAAAGGGAGGGTAAGGCAGAGTAGCTAGTGTCAGACCCACTGGTCATGTCCTTTCCACCTCTGGGGTCATCTTTGTCCTCTAAATTTTTTCAGAACAATGGAATTAAACTATGGCCCAACAGACACAATGAGAAAAGATTTTCCTGCTCTAAATTATTATCATTAATTTTTCTTCCCCTCAAATTTATTCACCACTGTCCAGGAGACCTCTGTGGGGCAGCTGGACAACTGGAGCTGGATTGTATGGGGGCTGCAGAGAGGGGTGGGAGGCACATCAGGGTGGCTGTGCTGGAAGCTGTTGTCCTCCCCCATGGCCTGTGTCTCCTTTGTTCAGAAGTCGTCTTGAGCAGCTACAGCCCTGCCTTCTCCTCACCCCGTGTTTCTGGTTCCAAGTCTCCAAAGGCATTCCCCAAGGGTTTCAAGGGTTCAGGGGTCCAACTGCTTGACTGAATGTGTTTGTGCAGGGAAGAGTGGGAGTGGGGAAGGGAGAATTGGGCAGCTGTGGTGGGGATCCCATGGCGTCCTCCCATCTCCACTAGAGAACCATCCGTTACAACAGCAGTTCCTCCCTTTCTCTCATCTAGGGCGTTGCTTTTCTGGTTTGAGGTACTGGATAGCCCTGGGTCCTCATTTTCTCTTCCTCTCAACACATCCACACCTACTACTGTTGTAAGAGCTTTGGTCCCCACACGCATCTGTGACCAAATTGCTAGAAAGACTCAGCCATTCCCTCTGCTCCAATTGGATTCCAAACTCTGTAAAGTGTTCTAACACTTGGTTGGTGTTAGAGTTACATCCAAGTCTCTCCTGACTCAATTCTGTCAATAAGCACGCTGAATTTTGCAATTTCTTCTTCACACCCAGCTCTGTGCCTGAGGTTTTGGATAAAGTTGTTCTGAACCAGCTACAATGATTTCTACTGGGGTGAGACAATGAAAGAGAAGATACTGAGGTTAGAAAGAGCCCCACTGCACAATATTTGGAGTGGGCTGACCCCTTTGGTGAAACAGGAAGGCTAGTGTGACACAAGAAGACAGCTTGCACCCAGGAACCTGTTGGGGATATCTGGGTGGGGGTGTGTCCCCTGGGCTGCCCACAGACTGCAGACTTCACCTGCTTTCTGCTCTTCTTAGGCCTCCAGCTCTGCTCCATGTTTTAAGGAGCCAGGAGGACCTCTCTTAGGGTCCATGGTCAGAAGGTACTGCATGCATTTGTCCTGTCACTGGCTAGGACCTGGCCTTTGTCCCAGAAATTGACTGCACAGATCTGAAGTGGGGAAGATGTAGTTTAGCAACAGTACAAATAGAGAAAAACTTGGTAAGCTCCATGGAACTTGATGGTGTGAAATGGAGGCCCTAAGAGCTGACTCTACCTTTGGTTGCATTATTAAAAATATGAGACAGAAAACAAGGGAGGTTCTAGTTCTGCTCTGTTCTGTACTGATCAAATTACACCTGGTCTATTATGTTCAGTTGTGGGCTTCACATTTTAAGAGAGGTCAATAGGAATTTGGAAGTGAGAAAAAATGACACACTGAAGAAGGGTTTAAGAAATAGGGTTGTTAGGTCGGGAGATGAGTTAAGTGGAGGCGGGAGAGATATGAGAGCTGTTTTGAAGTACATGAAGATGTGCCATGTAGAAGAGGTTTATATTTATTCTTCATGGTCCCATGGGATAGAACCAGGGGCAATTTCTTTTCCTATTACCAGTTCCCCATAGATGTGCCTTCTTAGAATCAGATCATAGAGGACACTGGCAGTAAAAGAAACACGATGATTGAGAAATCAATACAGCCCTTATAGAGAGTCTCCACCCAGAGGGTAAGTGGAAGGATCACGGAGCAGTATCAGCTCATACCTCCAGACTACACTCCCCAGCCTGGGGAGTGTATCTGAACAGGTGGAGCCAATGGAAAGTCAAATCCAGGCTCCTTCCACCCACCTGGAGTTCATCTTCCCTCCCACATCATTCTCTTTAGTTGACTAGCCCAGTACAAGGGCTGAGGTCAGTTTTGGACTTGCCTTCAACAGCCAGGCCTCAGTAAATGGACTGTTTCCCAACGTTGAAAGGTAGCTCCCCAACCTTGCACCACTCACACTCCCACCCACATAATGACTGTGATCTGTGCACACCTCTGTAATTCATCACATTGTAATTATTGATTTCTTGTCTTTCTCTTTCACTAGACAGTGAACTTCTTAAAATAAAAGAAACCCTGATTTTCCCAGCACCCACAAGTTCCTGGCACTTTGTATGTGCTCAGTGAACGTGTGTTGAATGAGTGAAGGTGAAGAGGTGTCTTAGTTAGGAGTTTGATCCTCTGTTAACTGAGGACACTTGGGATCTGGGGCTAATACCCCCTTCCCTTTATTCTCCTTGCTCTCTCCTCTCCAATATTGATCAGAATCCAACCCAGATTTTCAGGAGCTGTGACCAAATGGTTTTCTGCTCTGGGGGATCAGACAGCATCTTGTCTTCTGTTTCTGGCATGGGGCTGGAAGCCCTTCATTTCCCGAGGTGGTCTTTTTCTATGTAGACCACCTTCTATGGAGGTGGCTGTTATGAGGAGCTTCCACTATTTTTTTTTTTTTCCTGGAAACTTCCATGTTTACATTCTCCTCTCTCTGTCCTCTCCCTCTCGAGGTCTTACCTAGTCCTTCAGATGAGGAAAACCCCCCAGGACCCACCCCTTTCCCCCTCTGCTCAAGAGAGAAGAGGGAGCCCAGAAGTCATTGTACACATTTGAAAGCTAAGTCTTTTTCTCTTTAGCTCAGTCACTCTGGCCATTGCCTACTTTTCTTGTCTCCTATAAAGCACTGCACACAATCTCTCCAAGTTGCCTGAAGGCCTTCTGGGTTTGGGGGACTTTGGATGTTTTTTTTTTCCCCCTAAATTAACACCCAAATACTAGTTTAGGAAAGCAGAGGGGTGGGAAAGCATTCTTAGAAGAAGAGGCTTTGACAACCCAAAGCAGTTCGTATTACTAAACACCGCAAGGGAGATCCAAAAACACTATTTCCAACTTCATTCCTTGACCCATTGGCTCTCCTGATTTGGAGAATTCGGTGATCTGGAAAATGCAGAAGAGAGACTGGTGTCCTTTGTTAATTCATGTCTTCACTGAAACATTGAGCAGCTTCTATGTGACAGATATTCACCCAGGTTTTGGAGATAAATGGTTGACTAAGACCCAGCCCTGAACAAGAAGACTGGGGGGTGAGCTAGGCAGGGTGTTATGTGCTGTAATAGGGAAGGACAAGCATAGTAGCTCCTCTAGTAGCACGTAGGAGCCGAGAGAGAAGCATCTCTCCCTGCCTTGTAGATCAGGAGGGCTTCACGGAGGAGGTGCCACCCAGCTGAGCGCTGAAGTAGGAGTGGAAATGTGCCAGCTGGAGAAGAGAGAATTCAGCATGGGGACTCTGTTCGGGTGGTAGGGCTAAACAGACATGGGCACGGTGGTCTTCATCCTAAGTAAAAAAAAGAAAGAAAGAAAAAGAACAGTGGAGCTCCTCATGGGTCCCTGGGCAGATGCTGATTTACTAAGGGGTAGGGGGAGGGCTGGATGACAGATAGGAGGGGGAATTGGAGGGGCCCACCCTGCCCAGGAAGAAAAAAATCTAAGCCAAACACTCCCTCATTAGCATCTCAGCAAGATGGATCTACGCAGGTAATCAGGTTTGGCAATCTCTATTGGCTGCCTCGCCACGTTTTCTGTATGTTTCTTGAGATGCCAGTTAGAATTTGCTAAATAAAGAGGGAAAGTTGGCAGGAGAGGAGCCAGTTTTAACGGGGAAAAACTGACCAGTGAGCTGGTAAAGAGAGACAGGCGGAGGCTGTCAGGCCATCAGGCTCCTTGGCTCAGCACTGGGGAGGGCTTACGTGTGTGTATATGTTTGCATACATGCAGCCAGTTTAGAGTTAATTATAATGTCAGGGTGTTTTAGCCTGGCATGCCTGATAGTTAAAAAAGGGAGATTAGGTAGGCAAAACGGATGTGGAAGAAAAAGAGGAGGGTTGGATACTTGCAACACTTTTTTGTGAAAGGTTTATAACAAACACTTGGTGAGCAATTAAAAGGGGAAACTAAGCCAAGCTTGGGCCTCTCTCTTGTCATGCCTGCCACTCTTAGACAAAATGATTAAAAACAAAACCGTCAGTTGGGAGATCATTTTGGGACTCAGAGCACAGGCCTCTGTTCTCAGAACACACTAGCGGGTGCCAGCTCATCCGTCTTGCCCAAGTCCTGGAGAAGCCAGCTCTGGTGCTGAGTTCAGCAGTTCTGAGCAATAGAGCAATAAAAACAGTCGAGGAGCCCTGTCGCTGCTGTGGAAAGGAATAAACCTACGATTTAATAAGCAAGAACATGCAGCCGAACTGAAGCAAATTGTTTGTAGGTGATGAGATTGCTGTCGCCTCCTGGCTGGAGGAAGCAATGTGGGAAGGAATTTGGGGGCTGGGTACTGGGCTGGGTTGTGGGGTGAGGTGGAGCAGGGAAAGAAGAGGCCCAGGCTTCAGCATTATCCCTGGGATTCACTTTCGAAGACCTAGAAGAACTGATGGCATATTCTATTTAGCATCATTTGAACCTCGGAATGAGGAGGAATTAGGGAGGGGACTGAATAAGGCTGAACTGGACTGAAGAAGGCATTGGACAGAAGAATGCAGATGGCAGACCAAGGTTTAAACCCAGACTGCTAATTGCTAATTGTGCAATTTGATCACGTCACATTGACTCTGACCTTTCTGCTTCCTCATCTGTAAAACGGATATGATAGCAGTGCCTGCTGACTTCATAGAATTGACATGAGGATAAAATTAAATCAAATAAGAGATTGCATGGGAATATTATCTGAAAACTGTGAAGAGCTTCATAATTGCTTATTACATAAACACTTATTACAACCAGATTCTGAAATGTTAAAATGCACAGATTTACGGATGTAGGAGCTGCTAGGTGAACCTGGTTTCTGGACTCAGTGTCTGTTGCCGAGGGCCTGGCTGACGTTCTCCAGTTTTCCTCAAGCCAACCCAGTGGAGCACTGGAGCTAATAGTCTTTGTGAGAGCATATTGTTAAGCACTGACCCTCACACCCCTGCCTGCTTTGCTCCTCTGTAACCTTTAGCACAGGGTGGCAGGGATTGCCGAGGGCCCTGGTTCTGCTCCCACAACCCGAATTCCAGTCTCACAGGACTGCTTTCTTTTCTGCAGAGGTGCGATCCAGGTGCCTTTCACTCTGTGCTTCCACCTAGAATATTCTTCTAGAACTCTACCCGGTCTTGAAGCACCACCTCCTTCCTGAAGCTTTCTGCCTCCCTTGATGAGAATCCATCTCCTTTTCCACTTCTGTGCCCCATGTGTGTCTCCTCATCCTTCTTCCCGGGTGGGAGGGCTGTGGGTGCAGAGTCGCACAGCTGCCGAGCCTTCCTTCAGAGAAGGCACCCTAATGCCTCACACACAAGCATCACGGCAGAGCTTTCCTTGTGTTTTAAGCCTCACTCCACAAACACCTTACGGATGAGGAAACAGAGGGTAAGTAACTTCTACAAGGCAACACCGCTAGCAAGTATTAGAATCTAGATTGGAGGAAAGGTTTTTCTGACTCCTCAGGCCAATTCATTTGCGGTCCCACTTCCCATTACATTTTCAGATTCTCAGTTATTTTTTTCTATTCCCCATAGAACATAGCAGTGCCCTGCACAATGCCAGGGTTTAATACCTGCCTGATAAATTGACGAAAACTTTCCTTCCTTTCAGTCACGTATTTTGTAACAAAAATGAGGTGGGGATTAGGAAGGAATTACAGTATGATATTGCTTCTACAAGATCAACCCTGCCCTCTGTGCAGCCCTGAGAGTATTTTTCCCCTAGTTGGCACCATGTGAAGTGTTCCCTTCAGCGTGAATGAATCCTTGAGCTTTTATAACAGTAGTTGAAAGTGTTTCAACAGAGGCACGGACAGGTTCACGGACTTTAATCAAAAGAATATGATTAAACAAAATTTGCAGTTATAATATTGCACGTATCACACCTTCAGAGGTTTTAGTAAAGTTCTTTTGCCTCTTGCTCCTGTTGTAGCCAAAACAACAACAAAAACTTAACATTTCCCTGAAATTTAAGGACCAAGGATGCATGTGAGAATGGAAATGGAAATAGGTTCTTTTTGCAATGAATGAGAGACTTTTCCAAATATTATCATTATCTTTATTCAGAGTTCCCTCAACCCCAAGAAAAAGAACTAATAAAAGGGAAGAATGGTAAGAATTTAAAAATGACTGAGAATTTCTGATTTCTCAAAAGACCTACGGCCTAATTTTATTTGGGTTTTCATTTTCTGGCCTATTTGAAGGGAAATAAGATACATAGCCTTTCTCCTGTCTTTCCAAATCTGTAAGAGAGCCAACACCACACTACGGCAGAGGCATTCACTGGGCCATCCTCTGATGGAAAATCAAGAGCCATATATGCTTTCTTTCCCATGAAGCTTCCACCAGGACAACAGAGGTGAAATTACAGGTTTACCTTTGGCCAGCATTTTGAAGAACTGCGGTGTTCCTATTCTTTTCCAACTAAGCTCAGATGTGTGCAGACTCCCTGTAATTATGGTATATAATTGGATTTAACTATAGGAGTAGAACTGGTTTTTAACCATGTCCCCTCAAATAATTTGTTACTTATTAGAGAAAAGGGCACTCTTGCTGGCTTTATGGCATGCTTTGGTCCCATCCCCAAGACAGAGGAGAAGACCCAGCAGTTTAGTGGGGCTGGTTGAATCACAAGGCCTGGAGGGGCAACTTGGGTCACTAGTACCCTGATTCTGAACATTCCAGAAAGTTCACTTTCCTTAAAAAGGAAATCCAGAGGTGAGGGCTCCCAGGGTCCCAAAGTGAAATGTTTCCATCTCCCTCTCTCCTGTAGTTAAACTTTTTTCTAAATGTCCAGAGTTTGCAAACTGGGGACTTTGGGTTGAATCTGGTAATGGGCTTTTTTTTGTTTGGCTTGTATGATGTTTAGCATTTTGGGGTTGTTTGCCATATGTAACAATTAGGCAATTTTACATAAAAATCTGGATTTCAGCCTACTCTAAAAAAAGAAGAAGAAAAAAAAAATCTGGCCTTTCAGTGCCTGAATTCCTTCATTACCACACTTTCCTGGCGCTGGGTGTCTATGATCCTTTAGTGGAGGCAACCAGTTTACCATTTATCTTCCAACCCTCATCACTCATTTATTCAAACTTCTTGAACTCTGTTGGCATTTGAATCAGTATCTTTGGGTCTCAGTCTTGCTCTCTTTCAGTAATATGAACTGATCTCTTTTTGAAGGGTAGTTGAATGTAGTGGAAAGACAAGGCATTTTGAGTAAGAGAAACATATTTAAATCCCAGCTCCATTGTTTCCTAGCTATGATACTTTAGGTAAGCTACTTAACATTTTTGATCCCCGTTTCCACATCCAAGGCTCACATGCTACCACCTTGTAGGCTGGTGTGACCCTTAGCGCAATCGTTGGCACCTAGTGGATGTTCAATAACTGTTAGTTTCCCTTGCCATCATTCTGTCCTAAATGGAAGCAGAGAAATGATATTGGTATCAGTCAGTGTCACGGACCCCTTACATGGAAAGGCTCCTGGGGAGTTTGTTTTGTTTATTTCTCTGCCTTCCCACACTTACGGAATGCAGAGAGATGAACCTACTTGCTCAAGGTCATTCCGTGAATAACAACAAACCCAGGTGTCCTGGGCTCCCTGCCCTGTGCTCATTTCACTCTCAGCACACTGCCAGACCCACACACACTCCTTCAAGCAGTACTGACGATGGAGCGAGCGTGGGATTTCTGTTGTGTGAGTCTTGACAAAAAGGTTGCAGACAATGAGCAATTTGAATATCTGGAAAAAAGCAACAGGGAGTGACCTGAATTAATCATACAGTTGTTGCAAGATATAACCAGGGTGCTAATAAGCCCTGCTTTCCCATTTCACTCTTTAACAAGACCATTTGCACAGACGTCCCTTCAATGTATCATACCTTCCTTTTTGGGGTGACTATGCAGTAAAGGTGTGTCTTCTAGGCCAGTGCCGTAATCGTCTCTGGCTCATGCTTTCAAGTGAAGTAAAAGAAAATGAAATCGCTGACCCAGGCTCATTTTCTTCCCACCACTAGGATCCCTTGTGTGCCATGTGGTAGTCAGACACGTGTCTTCACTTGCAAATGACTCAAGGGATATGGTTAAGCATAGGCCAGTTCGGTTTTGCTAGTGAATTGTATTTTGGGCAATAATTCTATCTGCCCATAAGGTGACTCAACTCCTCATGGTCTGGGAGTTAGGAGACCTGAATTTTAGCCCACCTCCTCTATGAAAAAGCTGTGTGACCCTGGACAAATCACATCTGTGGTTCTTAGTTTTCCTCATATGTCAAGTGATAAGGCCAGGGAAGGTTGATTGAAACACTCCTCTAGCTCCACCAGTCTTGGATGATTCTTACTGTGGAGCCTCAGAAGATTGTAGTTAGACTGTGGGAAGAACCCAGATTAAGTGGCTGAAAGACAAGGAAAATTTGTGGTGTTGGAGTGGGTCAGGTAGAGTTGGGATCTATTCATGATTTGTTGTTTACCACCCTTTGCAACCCCAGTGAACCTGAAGAATCCAGGCTGCTGAGTTGCTTTGACTGAATGCAGGGCAGGGGTCAGAAATAGTGCTATGGAGGTGGGTGATGGGGATGTGGGCAGTGGTGAGGCAGGAAGTAGAGGGCTTTATAGACTGAACAACACATCCTCAGGTAGTGAATTTCACTAAAACTTACCTACCTCAGAGTTGAAGATGTGGGAGGATTATGCGTGAGTCAGGAATGAGATTTTTAACAAGATTCACTCTTTCTCTTTGGTTTGGGCCAGACCAAAGATAGGAGTGTGTAGAAGAAAAGTGGTGATAGATTTTTCCTTCATAATTGACTGAGTGGCTTCCGACAATCTTTTATCCTCTCTGAATCTCTGGGATTGGCATCCTTGCTGGGGCTGACCTGATTCTGTTCTCTGGATATATCCACGTCTTTGCATAGAGAGGCTTCAGCCAGAGCCAGAAACAATGGATGGATATTGATTTTTTGATGTATGACCTTGACTTTGATTCAGGAACACCATGAAGTGGAGTTCAGTGTTTCTCCAGTTGCTTATATCCTATAGCAAGGTTCTTGGAGTTGCCCAATAGCTTGGGAAATTAGAAAAGCCCTGCAGAAATGCAGAGGCAGATTGGAATTGACCTTGGCTGGATTAAATCAGTTGTGGTTCTGCTAGGAGAAGTATGATTCCAAACTAGCCACATCCTTACTTGCTTTGTTGTAGGTTTAATTTATTGTGTGCTCCTCCAGAGGTGATTTACAGCATCTGAGGTTTCCTCTGAACACTGGGATCTCCATTCATGACTTCTCTTCTCCTGCCTGGCTCTATCCATCATTTATACTGGTGTCTGGCCTTTATCACATTTCCTTCCCCAGCTGCTCTAGCCCATGGTGAACTCTTACCTGCTAACCTTTTGTGGCTGTTACATTCTGAACCTCTTGGGCTAACTTTTAATTACATTTTAATAGAAAGCTGTTTTATATTGTTCTAGAATTGTTTCACATATATCAGTTACCTCTTCACAACCTCTCCAGATTGTAGAGTCCATAGGATGGGGCTATTTCCTCTGCTTTTCTCAAATTGCCCCCAACTCAAGCTTGCTGGACTCACAATCAGAGTGTCTAATCTTCCTTGGCTGTAGGCTTTGTACTAGACATGCTTTTCAAAGGGGACTTTCCCCAGCCTCCCCACACCTCTCCCAGCTCCTGTTTTGCTTCTGCCAGTGACAAACCTTCCTGTACAGCTGGGGCCCTGCAGCTGCCCTAGCATGCTGGCTGCAAATCAGCTTGAAGTAAGCTGTCTGTAAGTTCCCCAGTGAGTCAAGTGGGCCCCTCCTTGGAGACAAGGAATTCTGAGGTCTTGCAAGCACATGCCTGCTGATCTGTGAAGTTATTTCACAGTTAATCTGAGGAGCAATTCCACAGCCAACCCTGGTCCTGCCTCTGGGAAGACTCCTCAATTTTACCTTGCTCGAGTAAGCACCGCCCCTCCTCCTCTGGCTGCCCTAAGTTGTCAGGTGTAGATCAGGTCAACTCCAAAGAACCAACCCTTGGTGGGGAGTGACAAGAGGTCTGCTCATCAAGAGCTGGGGCACGGTGCAATTTTGGTGGGTTTACTTTGGTAAACCGAAGACAAAAAGGAGAAGCCACTGAACTGCAGTATTTTGGAGGTCTTCCCTCAAAGAGAGCAAGAATATTGTGGGGAAGAAGAGACTAGGGTTCTGATTTGGCCTTGCCACTATTGCCCCGTGTCATCTTGTTGAATCACTTACCCTCTCATTCTCAAGCTCCTTTCCTGTAAAGTGAGGTAGTTGGATTCAAGTGGTAGCCTGCAAACTTTTAAAAACAAAGGAACACATTTATCAAATGAAATCTTTCATGGGATTCGTAGTTATAGAATGGAAAAGCAGAGTCTTTCTGGTTGAAGCAGGAGAGCAGAGGGACTCGTGGATTCCTCCTTGTCTTTCCAGTTACCCCTTGAAATGACTTTTCAGAACTTCCCAGGAACACAGTTTGAAAACTACTGAGAAAGATGACATCTATGACTCATTCTAGTTGTGACGGTCTCTACAGCCTTGATACTCAAAGTGTGGTTCTCCAGCCAGCAGCAAGCACCCGAAAACTTTTTAGAAATGCAGAATTTCAAGCCTCATTTGAGACCTACTAAATCAGAGTCTGCATTAAAAATTTTTTATTTTAAATTAGAGAAGTTGTAGGTTTACAGGAAAATCATGTAGAAAATATAGCTTTCCCATGTATCTCCCCTCTCCCAATTATTAACTTTTTGCATTAGTTTGGTACCTTTTTTACAACTGCTGAAAGAATACTATAATCATAGTATCAACTACAGTCCATAGTTTACTTTAGGGTGCATTTTTCCCTCCATACACCACCCTATTTTAACAAGATTTCCAGGTTTGAGATGCACTGGTTTGTACAGTTCTGTGACCCAGAGGCCTTGGGGACACAAGACCAAGAGGTGCCATGTCTGTCATCATAGCATGTGGCTCGGTCAGCTGGGATTGGAAGTGTGGCCACATCTTTTTCTTGTGGCTGCGGATGCTCCAGTGCATTAGGTGACCCTGGATGGGGATCCAGCCCTGGGAAACCATTAGGCTTGTTCTTGGGCTTAGCTGGGGAGGGAGAAAAGGCACCCCTTGGCTCTGCAGAATGTATGTTATTAAATGCCGAAGACACTGCACATGCAAGGGGAATTAATGTTTCCAATATGGAAATGCTTGCTTCAGGTGCCTTGCCAGCATACCTATCCTTGGCATTTGAGGTCCCTAACTATGTCTCCTCCCCACCAGGCAGAATTCCTGCTCAGTCAGCACCTGGGCTATGACAGCTGGGCATGGTCTTAGAAGGCCTGTGCTTTAGTCCTCACTCTGGCCTTTTTTAGTATAGTTACTTTGACTCTGTCTCTTTACCTTTCTGATCCTTGGGTTCCCCATCTGATATGGTAACCTCATAGAGTTGTCATGAGGATGAACTGAAATATGTGGAGGTGCTTCGCAAATTTTAAAAGTTAAGGGATATTTTATATCCATTCTGAACTGTAAGAACACTCAGAGTTTAGCTTCAGCTGCTTACTAACACTGCTGACCCCCGTGGCCTCAAATGACCCCTGGAAGCTACTAGCTGGTTTCTAGCTTTAGTCTGAACTTGTCTCTGGAGTCTGTGTTTTTTTAAGGTTGGGTAGCCATGTGAGTGGTTCTCAAAAATCCTTCATCAGGATTTGATTAATCAAATGCTTGATTTTTAAAAAACAGTTTTACGGAAAATTAAAAAGAAAGGAAAAGTAAATCTAAAATTAAAAGTTACTAAAAATTTTTGAAAAAGGAAAAGGAAAGCAGTTTTGCTCCTTCTTTATCCCTATATTTAGAAAATGCCAGGAATCCCTTCCTGATATGATTTTTTAAATTATTTGGCCAGAAGGTGGGATGGGGTGGGCCTTGAATCCTTGAGATGAATGTGCTATTTTTTCTCTTTCATTGGTTAATATTCTAATGGCCTTTTCTGCAAAAAACATTTCTCGGTAAACCAAAAGCTCAGCATGGGGGCGTTTTGGGGGAAAATTTGTGTTTCTGATGCTTTTATATTGACAGAAGAATCTAAGTATCATTTAATAGTGAGACATTTAGGATTTTCTTCTGATGTCTCATTTTCTCTGTCCATTTTGAAAACCTAAAATCTTCCTCAGCCAAGAATAAATACATATTAGCCCTAAGTGGGGGGTGGGCTTGGTTTGACATCTAAGTGTTGGGATTGAGGTAGGTTTATAAGTTGATGGGCAGCTTCCACCCCACCCTGCTTCAGGCTGTGCCCTCTGGCACCCCCCACGCTTCTCCCTTTTTTTCTCTCAGCCCAGACTCTCACCAGCTAATGGTATTTTTCTCAAATGGCATCCACAGTGGTTCAGTGCCCTTGGAAAAAAATATCCCCTTAGTATACTCCATGATGGACCTGGCAGAAGCTCTGCTTATTGTTGGCACTCACCCCTGAACCCTCCATTTGGATGGAGGCAAATCCAAGAGGGATTGGGAAGATGTTAAAATTCTTGGGATGGAGCCATGTCAAGTTCTCTTAAAAAGTCATTCAAAAATTTATGAAATCTGCTGCTCTATTCCCACCTTATGAAATCACTTTGAAGCTGGGTTTGGTGGTCCCATTCAGATGAGCCTGGGGGGCTTTGTTTGTAAAGCCTTCTAACCATGCTCCCATTTCCACTGAAAGGTCCTGCCATTACTGACCATATCTCTCACCTGGATTAGAATCAGAAGACTTTTATTGGTTTCCTTTCTCTCCCTCCCAGTTCCAAGCATAGAAACTGACACTTAATAGATGCTGAAAAAGTGATTGCTAAATTAAGAAGGGGAGAAAGGAAGGAAAGAAGGATGAAGGTATTACCAACTCAGCTGCCTCCTGAAAAGACCAGACTAGATACAGAAGACAGATGAGAATCTCTTCAGAAATTAAGATATTTCACAACATCTATTGTTGCAGGACTCGTTGCCAGTAACATCGTTAGCTAATCTAGATTCCAACAGTTACAGTATGAACCCATTTTCACTGGCTCTAGTCCCATTTTTTTCTGTATATATCAGAAGAAGTTGTGGGAATTATACAGCCTCTGTGCAAAACTTGTTCCTGATTTAGGTTGGAGGCTTGGATCCATGTACTGGGAGAACAGCTGCCACAGGGCTGGCTCTCTGTGCCAGATAATTACAGAGGAACAAAAATGAATTTGAGGCCTGCACGCAACTTCCAATTTTTTTTTAAGGTAGCTAGGTAGATCTCAGGTTCTCACCCTGTTCCTTCTCTTCTTTTCTGTTCAGGACCCAAATCCTTTGCAGTCTTTTCCTTTTCCCCCAAAGACCAGTAAGAAGGGTGGTAACAGAAGGAGAGGCCAAGTCTTAAAGCCCCACCCATTGCAAAGTCAGTTTGAATTCTCTTCTTTCTTTGTGTCCACACCAGAATATAACATGACATAACATGTTTTGCTGACGCTGGATCCTAGAACTGTTGGGAAGGGAAAGGAAGCCTGACAGAATTCATTGTTTTAAAACTACTCCTTCCCCACTTCTTACATCCCTACCAAGTAGAAAAAGAAAAAGAGGCTTCTTCAGTTTCACAATCATGCAAATCCTTCCCTTTTTGCCTGGACTTGCTCAGAAGCCTTAGATGGGGCCAGATATTTTTGTAGGAGGGTGGCCTTCTGCTTTGAGAGGACATTTTTTGAACATGTTGGCTGAGACCCCAGCATTACACTGGAGTAGTTCCACCAATTCCTAACAATGGGGGGAGGGGGTTGGTGGGGAGGGGAGAGCTGATGGGTGGTGATGGTGGTAGTCCCAGTGATGGGTGTGAGAGAAGGAGTTGGTGTGTGTGAGGGGGTGGGGACAGGAAGGTATTGTAATGTGGAAGGATAAAAAATAAGGCTTCTTGGAAAGTACAGTGCTGATGGACTAAATTATTTGCTCTGACAGAAGGCACATACATAGTTCTGAGCAGGAAGAGAATTCTCCTGGATTTGGGGAAATTCTTTTGATCTGCAGGAGAATTTCAAGGTACAGTAGAGAATAAAAAACATGTCAAGCTTTCACGCCTTTATTTTTAAAAAAGGACAAAGATATAGATTTAGAAGCTTGCTTTTTCATTGTGATTTATGATAAGAATGTGTCAACATCTTTTTGTTCATCTAGGCTCTTCATCGGATTGACTTAAATGATTAATTGCATACTAGTTTTTCTTAATGTCTGGGTTTGTAATTAGTTACTCCTGCTAAATTTAAAAAATTGGATTAAAATGTTGACTGTCTGCTGAAATTGAATAGACTACTTCTATTTCGTCCAGAAAACAACTTTCAATAATGTAATATATTTTTGACCAAAAGTTAAATATGAATTTATTGGTAATATAAAACCTCAAAGCATCTGTCTGCAAAAATTTGTACACCAGAAATTCAGAGCAGAATGGGAGTTTACAGATGATCTACCAGTGGGTCTCAATCAAGGGACATTTGAAAACGTATACAGTTGTTTTGGATTATCACAATGATGACTAAGAGCACAATTCCATTTACTGTCCTTAAGTCACAGGTGCTAAATATTCTACAGAGTGTGCTACAGTCCCACACAGCAGATAATTCCCTGTCTAAAGTGGCACTGGTGCTTCTGTTTAGAAGAATGAGTCCAGCTCATCATATGAAATACGAAGATGCTGAAATCCAGAGAAGGGATGCGATATTCCCAGACCAATAAAATGGCAATGAGTGGGGCTGATTTACATGTCTTTGATGTGACCCAGTTTCTTTTGTTTCCCTATGTCAATTTTAACAATAGTTGCACTATTGGTATGAAGAGAACTTCTCCTTTATATAGTTGGAGAACCCAACCAAAGCCACTTGCATGTCTTAGTAACTAGATAGCTATCTTTTCCTTATTATCCACTGGGGACAAAACTTTTCATCTTCCAACCAACAAAAAGGATTAAAAGTGCAAGAAGAACAATGAAAAATACAAAGAATGGATAGGCTAACTGCTTGAGGACATTGTAATGTTAAGAGATGGATGAGAGACGATAGAAACCCAAAAGGAGTTCAAGTTCAATCTTCTTCAAGAATAGAGAAGTCAAATCAGAGAGGTTAGAATGCATAACTTAAGAGTGGGTCGGGAGATATTAATAGTGTTAGTCATTTTGGATCAGACCACAGGCTCCTAGTCCAGGTAGTTGCATCTTCATGCGTTAAAGACATTTGTGGTTCTCAACACCCTTATTTTCAGTAATCATGAAGAATGTAAAATTCCTCAAAGATGAGAAACAGAAAAATATTCCTCTGATTCTTGACAAAGGGGGTAAGTTAGCTTTGGAAGCCACCTCCTAGGGAACTTGACATTGGCTCTGACAAAACTCTTCAAAAGTAAATTAAACTTATGCTTTATGTGTGCAGAGAAAAGAATGGGGGTATCTCTAGGAGCCAGTATGGATACTGCTTCCATAAACTGACCCATTATGTATAGACTACATTGGTAAATCTGTGAGGGTTATAAACCTAGTGTATCTTGATTTCAGCAATACGTTCGACAAGGTCTTCTATGATATCATAGTGGATAGGACTATGATAGGTATATTAGGCAATTTTGCGGGTAAGTGGATTTCCAGGTGGTTTTATATTTAAAGAGAGTAAAAAATTTATCTTTGTTTTAATACTGTCCCACTCAACAGATACATCCATAATCAGAAGGAACATATTAACAAAGATGTTTTTCATTTTTTTTTTTTTTTTTGTCTGACATGAAGTTGTGTGGAATAACATTAAAAGTGATCTCTATAGACTGGAAGTCTGGACCAAATACATGAAGATGAAATTTAACACACATAAATGTTAATCTATTGCATTTAAGCTCAAAAAATCAATTTCGGAACCACAGAATGAGGAAGACCTGGATTTGAAGATTTCACGTTGAAAAGGAGGGAGATTTTTAGGTGAAGGGCTTTTAGTTGGACCATAAGTGGAAGATGAAACAACAGTGGAATGTGGTTTCTAGAAAAGTTAATGTAATCTGGGGTGTATCCAGAGAACCGTGTTAGGCTGATGAGAGACCTGGGAAATGTGTCATGTGAGGAATGGTTGAAGGAACAAAAGGCCTGTCGTTTCTAGGCTAGGGAAGAGGTAACCAAATGTCAAGTTTGTCTTCCAATATTTGCGGGGTCCATGTGAAGGAAAGAGAAAGTGTTTGTCTTGCAAAGATTTAAGGTAGTAGAATAAAGACCAACAGCTAGAAGTTGCAAGAAGGCAAATTTTGTACAGTACAAGGAAAAACTTACTAACAGTCAAGAAGCAATGGGCTGCTATGGGAGGTATTGAGTTTCCTGTAACTATAGATATCCAAGCAGGGATTGGACAGTCTCATGGTGGCATGCTCTAGAGGGGATTTCAGGATTATATAGGGTTAATACAAATGATTTCAGAACTTCTATAACTCGACATGAAAAGGAGGCTCATTCCATGCCACAGATTAAGCCAGACTGCATTCTTTCTTCATATTGTAATGCATACACAAGAGCATATGCATTTATAATATACCATATATACATAAGACCATTTTATAATACACACACTTTTCAATATATACTGTTTAAAGAATGTTTCAAAAATGGATACCTATTTAACCCCCATACAGGTTAAATATTAGAAATATAAGAACATTGCAAATATCTTAGAAACCCCCCCACCCTGCTTTGTGCCCTTTCCTAATCACATCCCACTTCTCCTCCCAGGGACGACCACTCTTCAGATTTTTGTGACGACCTGTTCTTTGCTTTAACTTTGTAGTTTTACCTTCTATTATGCATCCCCAAACAACATAGTTTAGTTTTGCTTTTAAATGTTATGTATACTACGTACTATATTTTTGTTTGTTACTTCCTTCTTTAGCTCACTATGCTTATGAGATTCATCCATGTTGATACATGCATGCAGCTGTAATTAATTCATTTTCAGTGGGATCAGAGTGTTTCCCATATATGCCACAAATTATTTATTGTTTCTAGTGTTGACGGACACTTGGGCTGTTTCTAGATTTTAGTTTCTGTGGACGATGTTGCTAGGGGCATTCGTGTACATGACTTCTGGTGCTGATGTGCACAAATTTCTCTAGAGAATGTAACTGGGAGTGGAAATTCTGCATTGTAGGAGATACACAACTCCAAGTTTATGAGATAATGCCAAACTATTTTCCAAAGTGATTGCACCAATTTACACTGCCACTGGCAGTGTATGAGAGTTCTCGCGGCCCTGCATCCTTGTCAGATTCAGACTGCACTCTTTACCTAAGAATTAGAGAAGGTGGTGTGGTTGGCAGCCTGGCTCTAATACCTGGTCATAAAGTGGGAAAATGTAGTTGAAATGCACCAAGACAGATTTAGGTCTCAAATGAAGTCAGGATCTCCTTTTCATTAGAGATAGGCTTCCAAATGTGCCCTAAGCACATGGAGGGCAGGAAGTGCCTATCCTCTGGTTTACTGCCCCTGTCCCCACTTTGCCCCTCAGCCCTAGGTTTTCAGTGCCTGTCCACCAAATACTGACTACCTTTTATAATGAATGCAGTTATTTTGCAAAGGGCTTTACCATTTCAAAGAAGGAAATTTTTCAAAGCAAGACATAATTCACCCAATTATCAATGTTACTATGTGGTAGGGTTTATTGAACTGAAATGAACTGCCCTTGAGAGAACCTTGTGGGCCACACAGCACTGTGTAGGCATGGACTCTGGAGCTGACAACCTGAACTTGAATCTCAGCCCTTCCCCTTTCCAGCTAAGTAACCCTGAGCAAGTTGGTTGATCTCCTTAACCTCAGTTGCCTCACCTGTAAAATGGGAAGGTAATAAGACCTGCCAGGTGTGTGTTTGTGGGGAGAAGGGGCCGTGCAGATGAGATAATTCATGTAAAGTGCTAAGCTCAGATCCTGGTGTTTAGTGTTCAATAAATATTGCACATACTGTTAGTATCTCTGGCCCTGAAGAAATAGTTTTACAATGGCTTCCCAGGTAATGTAAGCATGGATTTGCCTGGGGAGATGGGGCAGGACTTGACCTCTTCAAGGCTTGTCCCCTGCCACTTGCCCACCCCCCGACCTTGCAAATTTTTAGCAGCAAACATTTAGAATAAGCTCTGGTTTTACTCTTCATCAAACCAGACATGACAGCAGAAACAGAAATTTTTTTCAGAAAAGAAAATAATCTCCTAAACAGGGTGATTTTACCTTTTTCTTTAAATACCTCTAAACTCATGAGGGAGAAGCACAGCAATCATTATCCATCAGAATGAAGCATCATCCAGTGCTGCCGAGTTTCATTGACTTTAAGATTGCCCTCTGAGCTATAGCTTTTTTTTTTTTTCCTTCTTTCCCAGAGCACAGTTAGCAGGGAAATTTTTCTTTAAATGGCCTCATTTCATTTGCATTTTTAAGCTTTCACTGCAGAGAGTAGGAGCAAAGCTGTAAATGGTTCCAAGAAGGTGGCAGTGATTTCTCCAAACTCATAGCTGCCTGCCTGAAGCTTCTAAAATTGCATGTCAGCTTCCCTCAGAGTAGAAAGATATTACTTCATATTTGTGCACAGGGTTTGCTGCTCTCCTTTTTGTTTGATGATCTCATTTAGCCACAGGCATTCTCCAGCAATGATCCGTTCTTCCCAATAAAATTAAATATCGCCTTTCTCCCCCCTGCCCCTCTCCTCTTTTTTAATAAGACATTTTCTTGTTTAGACTGAAGCGAGACAAGGTGAGAAACTATGAGATTTTCTCTGATTCCATTTATCGCTCCTTTTTGACAAGGAGAGAAGAGCACAAAGGTAAAAGAGTAAGAAGATCCACAACTGGAAATCTGAATGGGAAGCCATCCCAGGATCACGGATCTCTTTGAGTTCTTTTAAGATTAGCTGTTGAGAGAGGAAGGGTAGTGGATGAAGCGTGTTTGTTACAGTGCAGGATGAGAGACCAACTGACCAGCCTTATCTCCACTTTTATGCTTGAGTTCATACCATTTACCTCAATGATCCTGCAGCTAGGGGGCAAAACCTGCAGCCAAGCCCACAAGGCCCCAGTGTCTGTGGGGCCTTGACACCTCCCAGGGCACTTCAGGAAGAAGCTGTGAGAGTGCAGAAAGGGGTGGGTAGAAGCTCTTTTCAAGATGAACAAACCATCAGGGGAAGAAGCTTTATAGCCTTAAAAAAAGAGAGCGCCTTTGATGAATAGGTAGTTGTCAGAATGTATGAGCCAGGATGCCTTGATTGATGGTACACTTGAACAAAACAAGCTGAAACTTTTATATGTTTTCTCAAATCTGGCTTAATATGTAGGTAGTCTTCACCCTACTGATGAGATAAACACCTGAAGTTTACAAGTCGGTTGTTTAGAACTAGGAGCACTTCTTACTTGAAAATGGTCCTTTAATAGCGTGGTCGGGTCTTTTGCCTGCTCACAAAAGTCCGTTAAATACATACTATTTTGGCTGAAATGTGTTGCTAAGAGTTTTAGTGTGATGGGGAAAGAATCCCTGTGGTGAGGGAAGAGGAGGTAGAAGAGTTTCCATTCTCTTTTCCTGGAACTTAAGCCAAGCTCTGACAAAATGTTGAAATAGACCTCACATGTTTTTGGCACCTTCCCTTTCTGCTTCTCTCTCCCCGGCTGCCATGGCCTTATGTTGCCCCCGATGTGACAAAATGCATCGTTTTCAGGGACCTTAGCAAGAGGAGTCTCGCTTTGGATAAGGGGGTGCATAATCCATCTGAGATTCCTCCTACCAAGAGTCTGTGATCTGGGGACAGAGCCGAGGAAGAAGAGGATTGGAAAATCAATCTGATTCACCTCCTGGTGATTCAATATCAAGGTTATTCTTAGGTGTCCCTGGCTGAGGTGTCCAGAGGTGTCCTGGCAGATCCTCTGCCACGGTGACTTGGGTGTCCAGGGTCCAGGCCAGTGACCCAATCCCAGCCACCGGGGAATTCCCAACATAATTGATTTGAAAGTTTTGAGGTCTTTCAACACTTCATATCTCAAATATCTGTTTCCCCAGGTGACCTCTTGTTCTTTTCCTGATCTGTACTTTACTCTCTCTCACTTGGTCCAGCTCCTATCAAAATTTTGCTTGTGTCCCCTGGAATCTCCAAGATCAACAAACTCATCGTACCCTCAGACTTTTCATTGACCCCCTCCTTCTACCTTCTTATTTGAACGTGGCCCTCATTCGAGTATTCCCCTCGAGTCTGTTCAAGGGGACACCACTCATTCCTCTACACCTCAGGGCCAACGGTGGCACCGGCACCCTCCCTGCTCCCCAAGATGACTCTCAAAACAAACTCTGTTCTTTTAAGGCTCGTGTTCTTCAGCATTGCCTGCGCTGTCTTAGTGATTGCAAGTCAACCCTTCCAGGCAGGTAACTTAGAGTGAAGCCCTGTGGGGGCGGCCATGCACTGCAGGCCTCAGGGTACTTAAAAGGCCACTCTTGCTGTTGGAGCATGGAGAGAGATGAGTCCAGTGTTGCTAGATCTTAGATTTTAAATGAAGCCTTCCAAAGAATCTAGATTTATGTATCAACTCTCTTGACTTTTAAATGTTGGGAAGTAATTTATAACAAAACAAACAAGAAGGAAAAAAAAAAAAAAACCAGCACTGTACCAGGCAAACAAAATACAGCCATTGGTCCCATCTGGCTTTTGTGTCTCTGTTTTGTAATTTCCACTGTGTATTTCCTCCTTCTCATCTTAGAATCTCTTGGTCTTTCACCCTGTTCAGTGAAGATGCCAACACGTGGCTCACCATTTTTCCCTCCACTTGAACCCTATACCCGCATCCCGGATTACCTCAGTGTTCAGCAGGAAGTCCCTACATCACCCTGGTCTCTCCACTCCTGGATCTTCTCACTGACAGTGACCTTCACTTCCACTCCAGCTGGGCCACACACTTGCATGATCCCAATCTGGACCCTGATATCTCCAAGAGCTGCTCTTAGAAAAATCCTAAACTATTATAACCTAATTTATGAACACAACCTTCTATCCTTCTGGTTCTTTTACTCAATAGCTCACATTATTTCTGTTTTTCAACTGGGGATGCCCAGGCCATTGATCTCCCTCTATATTTTTTATATCTGTAAGTTCCTTCCTCATTTCCTCTTCAGCTTCATTTTACTTCAACCGCTGTCTTGCCTATATCTTCTACTCCTTTGCTCCCTTGTTTTTCTTTCATACATGGCTGGCAAAACCTCAACCCTGGATCTAATTGACTACTAGCCTTCTCCACCAGGACTGCTAACCGTCACAGAGAAACCCACACCCATCTACAGATCAGTTTCACTACAGTCTCATGGTTCCCAGACTCTGCTGACTTTTCACTGCTGCCTTTAATCATTCCATGTTTTCTCAGTCAGTTCTCTCTCTAGTTCTCTAGCGAGCCTTCTTTGCTCACTCAACTTTGACTGTCACAAGTTGAGCATAGGACCTTGTTTCCTACTTCACGGAGAAAGTAGAAACTAAAGATGGGAACACCTTCTCCGTTTAACCTACTGCCACCCAAACATACAAAATCTCCCACGTCCACGTCCATGCCTTCCTCCTTCCCTTCTATTATTATAGAAGAGGGATCTCTCTCAGTCTGAGTTCATCCCTCCATTTGTCCACTGGAGTCTTTCTTATCCCAGCTCTTTAGTGGCTGGTCTTGATCAATTTTTCCCTCTCTTTTCTCGTTTTATTCACCCTGTCCCTCTTTCTTTTGGTCTCTATTGACATTCCTCCCTTCCATCCTGAATATTCAGTTACCAGCTCCTATGGTAACTTTCAGCCACCGCTTTCTCTTTAAAGAGACACATATATATATATGTATATATATATATATATACACATATATATATATGTATATATATATGCTTTTCTGCTTCTTTACGTCCCACTTTCTATTCTACCCACTGCAGTCCGGCTTCTGCCCTTATCACTCTACTGAAACTGTTCTCAGCAAGGTCACCCATGACATTTGATTGCTGAATCCAATGGAAAATTTTAAGCCATTATTCTTCCTCGACACTCTTGGTCCTCCCCCACATGGTGAAAGCTCTTCTCCTGGCCTCCATGACAACATGCAGTAGCTGGATATACTCTGCCTCTTCAGGCTTCTTCATAGGCTTTTCTTCCTCTGCTTGCTCTTAGATATTAGAATAGGTTCTCTCCTGGGCCCTCTTGTCATCTCACTCTTTCAGGCTCCAGAGGCCACCTCAGTATTCCATGACTGGTGTGGGGAGACTGAAGTAGAGCTGGAGAGTGGGATGCAGAGCTGGTGATGGGGAGCAGTGGAAATGAAGGTGTCCAGGCGTGATGGTGGCATAAGACACAGGCACTGAGAAGACAGTGAGGAAGAGCTTGGACTTGCTGTAGCTGACAAACAGTGAATGGGCCTTGGGTCAAGATTGTTGTATCAAGGATCTTAGAGGCTAGAACCTTCCCTCCCCAGGAGAATGTCTGCAGAATCAATGAGGGCACAAGTTCCCCATCGCTAGAAAATGTTAAGTTATGGAATATAGAGTACTAGAAGTCAGATATTGGAGACAGAACTGACTTCATTTAAAAACAGCTTCTCTAGGGTTTCGAGTGGGGTAGTAGTAAGGAAATTAAAAAGGCAGAAAGTTTGTTCACTTTAAGTCTTATCCTACTTTCCTTTAGCAATCTTTGTGCTTCTGGGTTCTTGGATATTTCCCTCAAAAATTCTAAAATATTTTATATTTCCAGGTTAAAAAATATGGTGCACTTTTTTTTGTCCCCTAGAAAAGGCAGAGAGCAGCCCTTGGGGATAATAATGATGCCATTTATGCTGTGCTCTCTTGTAGTTAAAACTGTGTCAGCTGTTCTGACCCCTGATGGGATTTATGGTGGCTTAGATCTCAGTTGGAGAAATGAGTTTCAGGTAGCAGACAGGAGGGAAAAGTTTTCAGACTTAGAGCATATTATTTTAGCAAATTAGGGAGAAAATTCACTCAAGCCTTTTCTCTTTTTCATCTGTAAATCTGTCCATATTCTATTGCCTCTGTACTCTGATCTCCCTGGGCTCCCTTGCATGGGTGGTTCTATTCTTAACTATAATAAGAGCTCCTATGATGCATGGATCACCTGCTATGTGACTGGTCACCAAGCCAGCTCCTTACAGACCCTCACTCTGCTTCTCCTTCCAACTCTTACAAGGCAGGAGAAAAGTATCTAATTTACAGGTGAAGAAATAGTAGCTTAAACAGGTTGAGTCACTTTGTCAATGATACATGCCATAGAGATTGGAGCTTGGGTCTGCCCAGCTCCACTGCAGAGCACTTCATATGGGTGGGGCAGGCAGGGAGTCTGGTCCTGGAGGAAAATTATGATTAAGACCCTGTTCTTACCATCCAAGGAGTTTTCAGTCAAACTAGAGGGACTGACCATGATCTTCTGTTAAGGTACAGGCTCAGTACAAGAATGGATGTGCTAAAGACTTTAAATACATGGCTTTTTTTAAAACCAATATATTTCAGTTTAATAGAAACATAGATTTTATAGTTCCTTTAAAAAGTTATAAATACCACTTACAAACAAAACCAAATAATGTTGATATTCTAGTTCTAAAAAATTCATGGTTTCTCATTAAAATACTAAGATGCCACCTCAAAAGTGATTGCTTCACATTTTCCAGTTTCTTGATCTGTGCATGTCACATGTAAAGATCCATCCCTTTAGCTGAGGCTAAAAAGATCACCAAGAAAGGTCCCAAGCAGCAGCTCAGTTTAGAGACAGCTTGCCTCTACTTCTTGAGGCTTCTAATCACCCCTGGATATCCTTAAATTTGAAGTTTCTTGTCCTTCCTTTGTAACCAAGCCAAATCCTTTTTACACTCCTCCATGTAGACTGAAGACAACCCTGTTTTTAAGTTCTCCAGGTCAGGAGATAGCAAACTAATATTTATTGATGCATATCACATTCAGGGAACTTCAAACGCTTAAAAAAAATTAATCCTTTTGGAGGTCAAGATGTAGAAGCTCTCTGTTAAGTTTCCCTAAGGTTTTGTGGCTTTTATGAGTGAATCCAGGATTCAAAGCTAGGTCTCTCTGACTCTAAGGAAATATTGGTTACCCATCCCAAAGTTCTTCTTTTTGTCTTGCCCAAATAATAATTATATAATGTCAAATGTGCTTATAACTTTTCCAAATGTCTTACGTTATGTTTCTAAATCTTAAATCTCCAGCTTTGCTGGGCAGGCAGGGACCTGTTTCTCCATTTTACAATTAAGGACACTGAAGTGTACGATGCTTAGTGACTTGCCAGAGGCCACTAAACTCCTAAGAGGGAAGACAGAAGGAGAACACAGGTCTTTCTACCTGACTAACATTCAACTTAAAAAAAAAAAAAAAAAGAGCATGAAAATCTTCAGGGTCCAGTCCCTGCACTAGTGCACTAGGTGATTTTTGTTTTTTTTAAGGTTTTATTGTGGTATATATATATATATATATGAATATATATATAAAACATTAACATTTCCTATTGTAACCACTTTAAGTATAAAATTCAGTGCACTAAGTGTTTTCATTTACTTAGTACAACAAATCTTTTCAGGGTTTTCTTTTCTTTAGCTTGAAGTGTGTCTGTTCTGCCAGGACTCTGTCCTCTGCTATGTATTCATTTATCCAACAGACATTTACTATCTGTTATCACACGTCAGGCCCTGTGCTGGGTGCTGGGGATGAGAGACAAATGAGCAGTCTCATGATCTGACCATCCAGCTCCAGACCACCCCTCATCTCTGCTCCTACCCGGCTTCTCACAGTTGCCACAACTCAACGAGCTCTCTCTCACCTCTGGGTTTTTGCAGAGGTAGCCCCCTCAGCTACCTGTCCATTTGTCCCTTTGTTTGTTTAGCTCTTTCTCTTCTGTTGGGATGTGGCTCAGGCATCATCTTCTGTGAAAAGTCTTTTCTGACTCCCCAGAGTGGGCAGCAGGCCTGCCTCTGTGCTCCAGTCCATCACAGAATGTATGTACAGAATTGCACTTGTCTCTTAATGATTCTCTCCCTCGTTATTCAGTCTGCTTCTTGATGGCAGGAGCTAGATCCTCAGCTCCTTCCTTTCCCCAGCTCATATCACAGGCCTGATACACAGCTGTTTGTGAAGGAATCATACTTGCCATGACTGGCCCCAGATCCTTTCCAGCCTGGACTCTGGTCTCTCTTCCTCCTGCGCTAGTCACTATAACTTGTGCTTGTTCACCTTGACCGCATGTTGACTCACCCGGGGAAAACAGAAATTTCAGGCTTGGCCCCTCCCCCATTTCAGTTGAATTAGATTATCTAGTGGTGTGGCCCAGGCATAATAACAACTCTCTAGGTGATTCTGATCAACAGTGAGGACTAAGAATCACTGCTAAAGTGAAATAATCATGTGTAGGGTATGTCTTTTTATCTCAGTGCCCAGCACGATGCTTTGCACACAGTGGACATTCACTAAACATCTCTAGAATAAAAGAAAGAATGGATAAAAGTCTAGCTTTTGAATATGGAAATTTAAGCCAGCCACTTTTGTCTATGAACACAATGGATACCCACAAACGGAAATTTCTCAAGAAAATTCTACTTCAGAAGGATTTGGCTGCCAAAACATATTCCTTTGTAGTTAGCCCCCTTTTTTTTAGGAAATAAAGATTTCAAAGTCCGAACTGGTTGCTGATTTGTGTAACTAAATGACACATAGGTTTTGTTTTAATCTCCTGTAAAAAACAGTGGTCATATAGGTGGGGTTTGGGTGAGAAAGGAGTACATGGACTCAGAGATGACATGCTGTCATTATGTAAGAATTTATAAGATTTGCCATGGTTTCTGGTAAATGCTGGCAAACGTTTGTTTGGCCCCAGGCGCTGTAAAAACGTTAAGCTGCTTCCTTTTTGATGTTGTTGGCCTTTCTTTGGCAAGGGAGCAAGACACAGCCAAGTGCTGCGGCTGGGGTGGGGTGGGGCAGAGTGAGTGGAGGGGAAGGGTGGGAGAACTGGCTCTTAACACCTGACTTCTTCAGGTGGAATTTGCCCCTAAAATTCCTTTCTCTAAAAGCACTTTGAGGCCTCATTTATCTCTATTCCACTGTGTCTCAAAGCTCTCTGAAGGCAGACACTTGTGGACCTTCCCCATCTTCACATTGCCATCCCCCAATCCCAAGTTCGTAGGAAGAAAATCTCAGATATCAGGATGCCTATTATTGCTATTGACTAACTGCAACCTATGCCACTTGTGCCAGGCACTCTACATGGTGCTTTCGTGACTATAAACTTTAACCCACAGTAACACTGCAAGGGAGGCATTGTACCCCCATTTTATAGACAGCAAAACTGAGCCTCCCAGCAGTGGAGGGACAAAGCCCAGCTACTGAGTGGCTGGGCTGGGTTATCAATCAGGTCTTCTGACTCCATCTAGGGCTCATTCTGCTACCACAAAGAAGACCTATCTTCTCTTGCTGAGGCAAGGCAGGGAGGCACAGACTGATCAGTAGAAAATATTTCTGATAATGGACCTATGGGACATGAAGAGAAGCCTTAGAGCAAAGGTGCCAAGAGTTTTGGGGTCTCTAGAATGTGGAAAAAGCCTTGAGCTGACTCCGTCTGGCAAAGAGGAGGGAGCCAGCACTGCTGGGTGCTGTTGTTGCCTCCCTGCATTCCTTGTGTCTGCAGATCCATGGAGGCATGGCAGAGAAGCTGGCAAGCTTTTCCCTCTATTTGGAGTTTGGGGAAAACTCAGAGTTAACAGGCATGTAAAACTTACCTGAACTTGTCATTGTAAGCCCACTAAAAGGTTAAGAAAGAGTTTAAGGATGGGAAGAGAGAAATCAAGCAACCTCTTGGACTTTACCGCCGGTTCCTTATTTATTGGTGCCGTGTCTTCCATTTGTCAGGCTATAACGATAGTAACTTTTATGAGTAAGCAATTTTTTAATGAACTTGTTCCAAATGTGTATTCCATCCTCGGAGCTCTCTGTGCTCTGAAGCAGCTTTATAATTATTGCCTTCAGTGGAGTAGCCAGACTCTATCTGGCTTTTATGTAAGCAATTTCACTTGGCTTGCTTCTTCCTCTGTTAGCTCCAAGTAAGATGAAAGGGTGGAAACATATATTAATAACAGTTTTTTGGGAGTGCTTATTATATGCTAGACGTTGTCCTAAATGTTATGCATTCATTTTTTTTATTTTGTCCTAACAATACCTGGCATTTAGGTATTTTTATAGACCCCAATTTTTCAGATGAGGAAACTGGCTTAGGGAATTTGAGCATTGTATTTAGAGTCACTCAGGCAGTAAGTGGTGGAGACAGGATTGGAACCCCTGGCTGTCTGACCCCATAGGCTGTGCTCCCGACCCCACTGCTGTATGCAGAGCCCAGGGAGGGCTGCTCGTACCAGTTTATTCCAAGATGCAGCTGGAGAGGGCGGGGGTGCACCTCAGGACACTCATGGATGCTTTGGAGTCATTGGCCACGTTGGCCCAAGCAAGAGATGCTGTAATTAAGTGCTGATGGCTCTGTAATTATAAATAATTTTCCGGTCTTTTGCTTTCATAAAGGGAAACAGAGAAGTTTAGAGAGCTCCTTAAACTTGTTGCTGCCCATAATAATGCTACCTTCTGTCTTGGCATATGACTGCACCATTTTTTCCCCAAATAAAAAATGTTTCATATCATGAATTGGTCCCTTCTTTGCCACATGGACAGCTATCATCTTATTCAATACCCCTGCTTCCTGGGCTGTCCCCTTCCTCTCCATCCTGCGTGCTGCTCTCCTGTGGACAGGGCCACAGGGCTGCTCCAGCACATGCACCTCCTGCTTGAGTGATGTCGGCCACGTAGCGGTTCAGACCACCTCCGGGGTGGGCTTGCAGGGCTCAGATTTCATCTCTACCACTTGCTCATCTTGTAGCTTTGCGCAAGTCATTTAACGTCTCTGAGCCTCTTTTTCTTCATTAGTGAAATGGAAATAATAAGAAGAATATTTACCTTTAGGGTTGTTGTCAGGATAAAATAAAATGTTGCTATTCTCTCAGCTCATACATAAGTCCTTCATTTAAGTATCAGGAACTACTATAAAATTACTCCTTGGATCTTGCCTTATTTCAGAAAAATGTGCATGTAGTGCCAGGAATTAGGCTGTTTCCAGGACCTTGTCTCTTAATGTCTTATTTCCAATATTCCAGGGTAGTGTATTTCTTTATGGGGTAAAAATGTAAAATGAGCAAAAACTGCCTCAGAGAAAGCTTCTTCCATCTCCCCTCCTCACATCTTCCCCCTTGCTGCATAGGCTCCCCTCTCCTGCACCTAGTGCCCTCCCACTGACCCTGACTCCCCAAAGCCCCTCAGTGGAGCAGGCAGGCACCCAGAACCTTATCTTTTGATTAAGACAGAGTCAGGCCCTTTACAGAGATGGGAAAAGTTGCTCACTTTGATGCAGAAGTGGTTTTGTTTCCCTCCAATTAGTTGGAAAATTGAACTTGATCTATGAAGAAGGCAGATTTGTATCTTGAACTGATACATTACTGCCCGGGCTTTGTTGAAATAAAAGGCAAAATCACTCTATCAGGGCTTGGGTGGACATCAGGCTGGGTTCCTAATGACTGTGTCCCTCGGACTTCCAGAGCCTGAGTGAGGCCAGCCAGGATGATCAAATAGCCCTTCATAGCAGATAAGGATAATCGGGGGAGCCGGAGAGGAAGAAGGCTGGAGTGTTTGTCTTTTCTTTGCTCTCCACTCTACCTCCTCTTACTGGGACATGATGGTACTCTTCTATGTGTGGAAAATAGAACCATTCTGGCTAACTTTCAACAAAATTCCATGTAGATGACATATTCTCAGGACTGATGGTTGCTGGTTTGGCTTCACCCATGTACAGAGGCTGCTTCTCTCCACTTGCCATCTGAGCTTTTCTTTCTCTGCCTTTATTTACTTATTTATTTGTTTATTTATTTATTCATTTATTATTAGAGCAGTTGTAGGTTTACAGAAAAATCATGCAGAAAACACAGAATTCCCATATACCGCCCCCCACCAATTTTCCCTATTAACATTTTGCATTAGAGTGGTACTTTTGTTACAATTGATAAAACAATATTATTATAATCATACTATTAGGTACAGTCCATAGTTTACATTAGGTTTAACTCTTTGTTTTGTACAGTTCTATGGGTTTAAAACAATTTTCTTCTGCTAAGTTATATACAACCTAAAGTTTCCTATTTTAACCATTTCAAAAACAATTCAGTGATGCTAATCACATTCACAATATTGTGCTCCCATCACCGCCATCCATTACCCAAACTTTTTCATCACCCCAAAGAGAAACTTTGTACCAGTTAAGCATTATTCTATTTTGCTACACCGTTCTCTCTGTTCCTTTGCTTTGTCCTGTCTCTTGCTATTTTTATACCCTATATTCCTCTGCTTTCCCTTTTTCTTCTCTCTCTTCCTCTTTTCTTTTTCAGTGCATCTCTTGTCTACCTCATTTGCCTCCTTTTCTCTCATGATCTTATTTTCACATCCTTCTTTCCTTCCTTCTCTCCCTCTGATTCTGGCTCATAATGTCCTGAAAGAGTGTTTGATAATGTTTGCCTGACCCTACTTGACACTGGGTGAGTGATTCTCCGCAGGCAGCTTTTGATGTGGTCTGTGTGTGACTGATGAAAGCTGCTCAATTTGCTCTTCAAAGCTCTGTTTATGAAGAGGTTGGATGCATCTTGGGATTTCATTCTTTTTTTTTTCTCCAGAAACATGTCCAAATTATAGGATAACACCATGCCACTTCCCATTTGTTTGTCATCCTCAGAAATCCCTTAATGCTCACAAAAGAAGGACCCCATTTTGCAAATTCACCTTTTAAAACTATTCTCCTTCCCAGAGTCCTCATGTCAGAGATTTTTACCCACAAAAGAAGGTACTTGGGTGACCTTTAATTTCAGCACAACCTCTTTCAATGCAGAAGAGTACTCCTAGGTTTGCACACTGGGTAATAAAAATGGAAGAAAAATGCTAATTTCTCTAATGCTGTCTCTAGAAGCTGAGTGCCTTTGGTACCTTGGCTATTCAGGACAGTCAGAGGAAAATGAGAGGAACTAAATTCAAAAGAATTGTCTGCAGCTTCTTGTTCCAGAAAGAACAATGGGTTAAGTTCTTTCTGGCAGTAATCACAATGGACCCCCATAGCATGGAGATGATGAGACATACTATTCATCAGGCTTAGGTTTTCCATAGAGCCCTGTTTCTATTTTACAACCTAAAGAGCAGGTTCATGCACTTAGGCTACATGACTGATACATTCAACTGCTTGAAGAAAGAGGGGTGGATGAAATAATGTTAGCAGTTCTTTCTAGCTCTTGGACTCCCTGATTCTGAGAATCTAACACTTTATGTATGATAGTGTTTGTACTGTTGCAAGGTTACTGAGTTTGGTGCTAAAATACATGAGTTTAAATGAAGATTTGGACAATTACTAGCAGAATGATCCTCAATAAACTAAAAAAAAAAAATTCAGGTTTGTTCCAACAGCTTTATTGAGGTATAATTTACATGCTGTAAAATTTGCCCGTTGTAAATGTATACAGTTCAATGAATTTTAGTAAATTTATAGAGTTGTGCAACATCACCACAATCCAGTTTTATAACATTTTCAATAAATCTTTTCAGCTTTCTCTATTTTCTTTCTTCATCATAAAATTGGGCTTATGCAGTAGATTGTTTGCAAAAATAATGACCCTAATGTAAAATGCAATGTGACTTTGTTGATTCTCTCCTCAAAAGGTGGAATTGACTTCTCTGGCCCTTGAAACTGGGCTGGGTTTGTGACTTGCTTTGGCCAATAAAATGTGGTCGAAGTGATGGTGGGCCAGTTCTGAGCTGAGGCCTCAAAAGTTCTTGTGTGCATCCACTTGCTCTTTTGGAATCCTATCTCTACCATGAGTGTAAGCTTGCGCTAGCCTGCTGAAGGATGGAAGGCCGGGTGGCGGAAGGCCCTAGTCATTCTAGCAGCCGCAGTTTAGGCCATCTTACATCAGCTTCCCCCAGCTGCCCTCCAGCTAGCTTCAAATGTGTGAGCATGCTCCACTGAGATTGCCTCAGCCCTGGCCAAATCAGCAAAATTAGCCGCCAACCTGTAGACTCATAAGAGATAATAGAAGGTTATTGTTTCATGTCACTAAACTTTAAGGTAGTTTATAAAACATCATTATTGTGGCATTAAATAACTCATAAAGAGTGGTCATGAGGATCAATTTGTAAAAATCTATAAAATATCTAGCAGTCTTGCCTATCACATTGTAGGGTCTCATTTAATTAAAAATATTCATATAACAAACATTTACAGTGGTCCCTATCTGTGAAAAGCACTATGTTTAGATTTGTGAGGGTGTAGAATTGAAAAAGATATTACATAAATTCTTAAGGAGTTGGTTTCAGTGGGAGAGACAGATACACAACAACTGTAATAAAGGAGAATCTGTCCTTCTATTATAACATTTATGCCAAAGTGGTCCTTCCATTGTTTGCAAATAGCCATGCTCTTCTATTCTTGGTATTTCAGTTTGTTCCAAAATATGTTCACCGGATGTGGTTTATTGAAAAGTCCACCAAAACAGTTAATTGACCAAAATTAAGTTTTATTGGTATATCCAAGGACAATGTTTGCATTTTACAGGAAATAGTATATGGCAACTTGGCCATGTGAAATGTTTTGTGAATCCAAGGAAACAGAAAAGCAGACTTGAAGTCAAAGCCAGGGTGGGAAGGAAAATGAATAGGGGAGAGAGGTGGGTGGGAAAGTCCTTAGTTTCTAAAATAAGCCAGCTTTAATTCTAAGGATGCATAAAGAGTGGCATACAACCTTAGATGATTGTTCTTTTTCACCTACAGAATATTCCAGAAGTTTATGTGGCTGGGATTAGAGTGGGGAGGAGAGGAAGAAGGAGTGGAGTTTTCAGCGGATAGGACCTCTGGCACCAGAAGTTTTGTGGTTGGTTGAGCTCAAGCAGATGCTCTGAATTCACACTCTTAGGAAGCAGACCATTCGCAAAGACTGATACACAGGCAAGAACCTGGAATGGGAGCTGTTCCGGTTTGCTAATGCTGCCCTTTTGCAAAACATCAGAAATGGATTGGCTTTTATAAAGGGGGTTTATTTGGTTACACAGTTACAGTCTTAAGGCCATAAAGTGTCTAAGGTAAGATATTAACACTTGGGTACCTTCTCTAGAGAAAGGCTATTGGCATCGGAAAACCTCTATCGGCTGGGAAGGCCTGTGGCTAGCATTTTCTTGCTCCCAGTTTGCGTTTCAAAACGGCGTTCTCCAAAATGTCAGTGTCAGTTTCCAACGGCCGTCTTCAAAATGTCTATGTAATTTGCAGTTCTTCTCTTAGCTCCTTTGCATTCTTCAAAGTGTCCCTCTTGGCTGTAGCAAGCTTGCCCCTTCTGTCTGAGCTTATATAGTACTCTAGTAAACTAATCAAGGCTCAGCTGAATGGGAAGGGCCACACCTCCATGGAAGATATCTAATCAGAGTTATCACCTATAGTTGGGTGGGCTGCATCTCCATGGAAAGACTCAATCAAAGAATTACAATCTAATCAACACTAATACATCTGCCCCCACAAGATTGCATCAAAGAACATGGCATTTTGGGGGACATAATACATTCAATCTGGCATGAGAGCCAAGGGTACTAGTTCTAGTTCTAGCGCTTACACTGTAGAACCCTTACTGAGTGACTATGGGCAAGTAACTTTGCCTGCCTGGTGGTGGATCTAGGTGATTTGAAAGGTCCCTTCTAGTTCAAAGGGTCTGTGACTTCAGGTGGGTAAATTAACCCACCATGCTGAAGGGAGAGGCTGACATCTTGGGCAAACGAAGGCAGATAGAAAGACCTTCTGACAGCATGCATGGACCCTTGGAAAACCAAAACAGAGATCATTGGGTGAGCCCCACACATTCACTTCACTGAATTTGTGGCCTTCTGAACCTGCTTGTCCCCCAGGACTCCAGGGGTCTTAGGGGCTCCCCACCAATGACCTGGCCTATGGAGTGTGCTCCCAGGCCCAAGCCTGGTCCTGCGCGGGCAGCCTTCTCTCCTTCTAGAGCAAGGGTGTGGGAGGTCTTTCTTAAAGTGAACTTGAGTTCTAATAACGAGCTGTTCAAAGAAGGATAAATATTCCTAAATGTCTTTTGGGAGCTGGGGGTGAGGAGGTGGTATGTTTCCCAAGTAGTGAAAATAAAAGATACTCAAAGGGTAAAGAGAGGTCTTCCAACAAGTAACTCCCTGCAGCTGGGAGTAAATCAGCACTCCCAGTGCTGAGGGTCTCTTTTAGGATGACAGCTGTCAATGATCTCAGGGATAACTGGGCAATTTCTGGGACACCTTTGGGGAGACCCAGTTCTTGTCATCTCCTGAAGCACACCCAAGAGGCGGTGAGGGAAGAAGCAGCAGAAGCTCCAGCCCCAGAAGCTGCTGCCCAGGCCTGAATCACCAGGAAGTGACCTCTCTGTGCTGCTGTGAGGAACAAATTCCTGACTGCAAACATTCAAATTGGGTCCACAGCAGCATTTCTCCAGGGAGCCAACCTGAAATAGATGGACATCCTGCTGGGAGTTCATTTGGCTTCCAACCACGGGGTCCTCTGAGCCATGGGAGACTCCTGCCCTCCTTGGGTGTGGTGGCTGTAAGGAGGGGTCCACGTGGCAGAGGCCATGGACCACGTGGCGAGAATCTCCAATCAATGACCACCTGGGGCTGCGCTGCCAGAAGAAAGGCCTAGGGGTCATGTGTGAAATTTGGTTACATTCGCTTCCTTTATTTCTTTCTTTTTAGCTTTTTATTTTGAAATACTTTCAAACTTACAGGACAGTTACAAAAATAATACAATCTCCATCAGAGAACTCCAGTATACTGCCCCCCCCATACCTAGATCCACAATTTTAATGTTTTGTCACATTTGCTGTATCATTTTATCGATTCATCTGTCTGTCTGTACATCTATCAATACATTTTTTGAATATTTGAGTGTAGGTTATATATATCATGCTTCTTGACACTTAATACTGTCATGTACATTTCCTAAGAACAAGGATATTTGCTTATGTACCCTCCTTAAGTGCAGTTATCATGTTCAAGAAATTTAACATTGATCTAAAAGCTTACAGTATATATTCCAATTTTTTCTGTGTCCCAGTAATGTCCCTTAGAAGCTGTTTTGGTTTGCTAAAGCTGCTGGAATGCAATATACCAGAAATGGGTTGGCTTTTACAGGGAGGATTTATTAACTTAGAATTTAAAGTTGTTAGGCCATGAAAATGTCCAAATTAAGGCATCAACAGGATGATACCTGGACTCTGAAGACAGGCTGCTGGCATCCGGGGCTCTTCTGTCACATGGGAAGGCACATGGCTGGCATCTGCTGGTCCTTCACTCCCCAGTTTCATTGCCTTCAGCTCTGGTTCCAGTGGCTTCCTCTGTGGGTCCTCTCTTAGCTCCTCTGGGGCTTTTCTCTCTCAATGCTCTCTAAACTTCTCTGGATGTTTCTCTCTGGGCATTTTTCTGTGTCCTTTATCTTCTCATAAGGGACTCCAAAAAAGGATTAAGACTCACTTTGAGTTGGGTGGGTCACATCTCAATTGAAACAACCTAATCAAAAGGTCCCACCCACAATAGGTCTTCACCCACAGTAATGGATAGAAAACATGGCCTTTTCTCAGACACAAAACAGCTTCCAACCAGCACCGAGCCCTTTCTCCTCCCTTCTAGGATCCCATCCAGGATTATTGTATTTAATTGTCATTTTCTTCTTCTTCCTCCTCCTCCCCCCTCCTCCCCCTCCTCCCCCCTCCTCCCCCTCCTCCTCCCTCACTTCCTCCCCCTTCTTCTCTTCTTCTTCTTCTTCTTCTTCTTCTTCTTCTTCTTCTTCATAATTAGAGCAGATGTTGGTGTGCAGAAATTCATGTAGAAAGTTTAGTGTTCCCATCTTCTTCACAAACACCTTTTTTCTTTAATTGTGGAACATATATACAACATACATGTTCCCATATTAACCACTCCCAAGCAAACCACTCAATGGTACCCTCAGCACCTTCCATTCCTAAAAATTTCCCATCTTCCCAGAGAGAAACTCTACACCCATTATGCATTAACTCCCTATTTCCTCTACACCCTGCCCTGGCAACCTGAGCTCTAATTTCTGTCTCTATGAGTTTGCATATTCTCCAGTGTCTCCTTTGTAGTTGCCACAAGGCTTGACTTTAACATCCTAAATCTGTAACAATCTCATTTGCTTTGATACGAACTTAACTTCAACAGTATATGCAAACTATGTTCCTATATCCCACCATACCACAACCTTTATGTTGTTCTTGTCATGATTTCATGCTTATTCATTATGAGGTATAGAAAATGACTGATTTATCATTGCATTTTATGCTTTTGCCTTTTGGATCCTGCAGGAAATAAAATGTGGAGTTACAAACAAACAAACAAACAAAAAAATACAATAGTATTGGCATATATATCTACCCATTTTGTTACCCTTACTGGAGATCTTTATTCCTTCATGTAGCTTCTATCTATTGCCTATTATTCTTTCCTTTCAACCTTTAGCAACTCTTATAGGGTGGTCTAGTGATGATGAACTCCACCAGCTTTTGTTTACCAGGAACTCTTGTTAGTCTTCCCCTCATTTTTTTTTTTAATTCAGTTTTATTGATATATATTCACATATCATACAGTCATCCATGGTGCACAATCAACTGTTCACAGTACCATCAAATAATTGTGCATTCATCACCCCAATAAATTTTTGAACATTTTCCTTACTCCAAAAAGAATGAAAATAAGAATAAAAATAAAAGTAAAAAAGAACACCCAAAGCATTCCATCCTCCCCATCCCACTCCATTTTTCATTTAGTTTTTGTCCCCATTTTTCTACTTATCTGTCCATACTGGATAAAGGGAGTGTGAGTCACAAGGTTTTCACAATTGCACAGTCACACCGTATAAGCTACATAGTTACACAATCATCTTCAAGAATCAAGGCTACCATTCCTCTCATTTTTAAAAGACAATTCTGCTGGATATTGAATTCTTGGTTGGCATTTTTTTTTTGCTTTCATCACTTTAAATATGTCCTCACATTGACTTTTTTTCCCCTGTTTTCATTGAGAAATTGGCACTTGATCTTATTGAGGTTCCTGTGTTGCTTCTCTCTTGGGCTTTCAGAATTATCTCGTCATCTTAGGCATTTGTCAGTTTGATAATGCTGTGTCATGAGTCTATTTGGGTTTATCTTATTTGAAGATCGTTGAGTGTCTTGGATGTGTATATTTATGTCTTCAATTAAATTTGGGAAGTTTTCAGCCATTGTTTCTTTGACTATTCTCTTTGCCCCTTTTTCTCTCTCTTCTCCTTCTGGGACTCCCACAATGCATGTATCGGTATGCTTGATGGTGTCCCACATGTTCCTCAGGCTATATTCACTTTTCTTCATTCTACTTTCTATTCCTCAGACTGAATGATTTCAGTTTTCTTATCTTCAGCTCCAATGTGCTGTTGAAGGCACTAGAAAATTTTAATTTCTGTTACTATGATTTAAAGCTCTGTTTGTTTCCTTTTCAAAATTTCCATCCCTCTGTTGATATTCTCTTTGTGTTCATCTGTAACTTTCCTGATTTCCTTTAGTTATTTGTCCATGTTTTTCTTTAGCTCTTTAAGCATATTGAGGAATTTAGACTCTGAGATGTCGGTTCCTTAAGCTTTTATCCAGGTAGTGTTATGACAGAGCGTTCCTCGAATGCCAGGAGCTAAGAATGAAAAAAAAAAGAAGAAGGTGAAAAGGAATACACCTTTGCCAGTCCTTGCAGAGTGACCTCTGTGTGCAGTGCTCCATTCAGGGCTTATCTATACAGTGAGTTGGGAGTATAGCTCCAGGCCAAAGCAAGGGTCCTCCTTATCCTTTCTGTGCATGGGTCTTGCCTTAGGCATGTGCATGTGGCCCTGGAAATTCCCCATGGACATAGATGTCCCCTCTTCTCTAGGAAATAGTTTCCTCATGGCCCAGGCACTGCACTGTGTGCCCTTAAGCCAGGAACCCCTTGCCCCAGGCAGCATTCTGTAGGAGAGCTTGGAGAGCTACCTTCTGCACACTGGGCAAGTTCTGGAATGGCAAGTCCCTCAGGCCTCTGTCAAACAGATTGGGCCAGACATACATGCTCTCAGTATGTGCACGAGGATTACTCTACTCCCTTTGGAACCAGGAGTAGGCATCTGCACCGGGAGCATGGGCTGGCTCTGTGCCAAGTCAGTGAGGGGTGGAGAGGAGACAGATAGGGCACCATGGATCCTACTGCTTTTAAGTAGCCTTTTTCTTGATTTGGCACTCACCCTGTTACTACAGTCCTTTAACTGTTTTCTGAAGTTTTGAGAAAAATGTTTCTGCCATTTCTTGCTGGCTGTTTAATGCTTCTGTGGGGCAGCAGAGCCCTGAAGCATCTCATTCTCCTGGTTTAATTGGGGCAGGCCCCCAGTTTGATTTCAGTTCCTTTTTTTTTTTTTTTTTTTAACCTCAAAAGAGAACTCAGATTATAGACAGCATTAGTGAAGTCATTGTCCTTCTTCTGTAGTCATTCCCTTGTCTATGCTTTCGTCTCTTTCTTTTCTCTAACAATATTCACCCTCACCTCCTGGATCACTGGATCACTGAAGCTATGATGGTCACTACAAAATCACAGAAACTTAGCAGCATGAAACAATAATTTCATTCTGTTCATGAATTCTATGGGCCAGGGATTTGAACAGCAGAGAAAGCTTATCTCTGTTCCACAATGTCTGGAGCATCAGCTGGGAAGACTCAAAGGCTGGAGGGAATTTAAGGCCAAGGGGGGGCTGAAGTGCTCATCCACTCACATGTCTAGCAGGTGTGGCTGGCTGTGGGCTGGGATCTCAGCTGTGGTGGTCATCCAGAATACCCATAAATGGCCTTCCCACATGCCCAGCTTCCTCACAGCCCTGTGGCCTCAGGGTAGTTTGATTTCTTACATAGAGGCTCAGGGTTCAGGGCCCCAAGCATGAGAGGTCTAGTGAGCAAGATAGAAGCTGCATGGCTACCACCTACCCTCAGAAGTTACGTAGCTTTGCTTCTGCCATATACAGTTTATTACAAGCAAATCAGAAGCTTCCCCAGATTTAAGGAGAGAGGACATAGAACCTAGCTCTTGCTGGGAGGAGTGTTGAGGAATTTGTGGATATGCTTAAAAGCCTCCATAGCAGCCAATGTCGCCAAATCCAAACTAGGCCCTACCATCACTTTTCTGTCTGTTTCCCCATCAGAGCTCCCTGCTCTCCACTTCTCAGATGCTCGGATATTTTGGAGGTGACCATGGAGAAGTTGCTAAAGGACTTCTTTGTTCTATGGCCATGGTTGAGATTAAAAACAGCAGGTCTTCTGGGAGAAAGTTTCCTTCCCTTTGCTCTTCCCTGTTCCTTACTGACATCCCTCACTTGCCACTACATCCAGACTCTGCTTTAATGGCTGTTTTGTGGGTTCCTAGAGGTGGTTTTTCACCCTCTTGCATGTCCTTGCAGAATGAATTGACCACTAATGATCCATACCTGAGCTCAGCACAGATCTCTTCCTTGGTATACCCATGGGTCCCTGCCAAGTCCTCATGTCACTAAACTTCCTAATTGAATTGATTTCTCTCCTGTGGGGAGGCTAGGGGGAGAAAGCCTCTCAAGAATGTCTTAGAAGGCATCAACCTGCAGTGTCTAGCACAGAGTCTGGCATTGGAAATTTGCTCAATGAATGATTGTTGAATAAATTAACTCTGGGTTGCTTGTATTCCAGATGATACCTAGGCTCTGATTCAGCCTGATTCATCAGAGGCTTTGGGGGATTTGACCAGTAGCTCCCAGAAGGATACTATGTGTATGTGTGTGTGTATGTGTGCTTATGTGTGTGTGTGTGTTTTGGGAAATGGAGTGGGTGGGAATGGTCCTGTGGCATAACATTATGAATACTTGTCACCATGGTTATTACCTGGCCTTCCAGTAACCTGGCCCTCTTCCTTATCCTCAGCATTTGGAGATTTTACTGAACACAATGATCAAATTCTCCAAGTGTAAGGCCACTTCTTAAGTTTTCAGGATTCTCAGACCACTACTGGTCCAACTTTTCCTCCCCAAAACGTGTAGATAAATCACCAGAAATTCTCTGTGTAAGCCCGACCTCATTTGAAAGGACCTATTTACAACAGGGGGTTCTAGGTTTGTAGGGCCCCATGTAAATGGGAAAAATGACAAGAGTAACTATGCTAGTCAATTAATGCAATAGAGATGCTGGATTCCCTGGAAAAAATTTAGGAATAACCTACTTATGTGTTTCTCGTTTAAAAAGAAAATAGTCTGCCAGGCTTTCTTATGGTGAAGGAACTACACTATGAAATACATCTATGAAGAGAAGGGGCTACAAAATGACTGCAGGATCCCGTCTTCCTCGCTCTGAAATTAGCTTATTTCTTCTTCTTTATTTTCCAGCTTTGCTTGTGCAAATCCACAGCCTTGTGTGAATTAACCATCTGTACCTCTGTGTCAGCATTTTAGAAGACTTTTACATATGTTACCTCTTAATCTAAATAACATCCTTATAGAGATGGATTTTTATCTCTAATCAACAGATGAGAAAAGTGAGGCTCAGAAAAGTGGTCTCAGTTGCCTAGAACACATTGCTAACAAGTATATGAACCAGATCATTTATTCATTCAGAAAACCTACTAGGTTATATACTAAGCTCTGGAGAGAGAAAAAGCTGAATATATTGAGTTCATTCTGATCACAGTCTAGGAAAGGAAGTTCAGAGTTAGGAGAGGAAGTCAGGTGGTTATCCAACAATGTGGTAAGTACAACACTAGAGCTAAAATAAGGTATCAGGATGAGCATCAAGAAGGGGTCCTAATGCAGTTGGGGAAGGTCAGCGGCCACTTCCTGGAAGAGGTGATGTTTGAGATGAGTGCTTTTTGTTGTACTGGGGATGGTTTGTCTAGGGTTTATATGACTTCAAAATGCAAGTGCTGTCCCACTTTGCCTCCTCACCAGCTGTTTTTGGAGGGAGGGAACAGCATGTATTTTATGGAGGACTTCAGCTCCCAGATTTCACTTTTTAAAGTCCCTTATAGAATTAGCAGCACCTGGGAGGCTTTTACTGGTACTTCCACATCGAGACTTCTGAGAGGGGCCCACCCTTCTGCGATGGGGATCAGGAAGTAGCTGTGCCGAAGGCCGGTGGCTAACTGAGGGAAAGTCAAGCCATCCATACAATGCTTGGTGGCTGCCTCACAGCGTTTTGGAAGAAGGTGGCCATAGATCACCAGGTAACAAAGGCCCTGGGTTTACTGCCACAAGGCAAGATGTGATGAATCAGAGTGAAACGACAGTTACACATACCAACAGGCCTAACTGGCAGCAGATGAAGATATTACCTCAGTGAAAGACCAGAAATGCGGCGAGGTCTAACTGTGCCAAAGATCTGCTATGCACTTTTTTTTTTTTTGGTGGTTGGGGAGGCAGTGGCAGGGCAGGGGCATGGGCAATGGGGAGACATATGATACATATATTTAAGTTCACAGCCACTAAGTAAACAGGTCCTTTTCATACTGGCTGCCTCCAAGATTGGCCTTACCTTTTGGCTTTTGGATATCTTTCCTTTAATAGATCTTCTCATGGGTCACTTGAAGAGGACCTGAGGATAGACACTCTTGGGATCTGTCAGAAATTATTTTATTCCACCATGAAGGTGTGATGAAAACAGGTGGTGTTTCTGTTCTGCTGTGAGAGGTTTCTTAGGAAGCATAACTGTTAAGGGATCTAAGAACCTTTACAAAATGTCCTTTCTGGTATCTGACCTGGAATCACAGAACTAGAGGCTACAAGTAAACTTTGCCATTTTACAGGTCAGGAAATTGCATTGAAGATAAGAGAAAAATGGCTTGTCAAAAGCAACATGCAAGACTCAAGTTATACATAGAACTGGAACTAGAACACAATTTCTTGACTCTTCGTCCAGAGCTCTTTCTACACAGTCATGCTGTCCTCCCTCACATGGAGTGATTATGTCCATTGTCACAAAGTCTAAGCTATTCTCTAATCATCTCTATAACAAATGTTATCAATCACCTTTACATGATAGTGCCTTAAAGGTAGGGACCACATCTTATTGGTATGTGTAGGCACACTGTCTGATTCAGGGTTGACATTAAAAATATTCCTATAACGTTTCCACCCTCAAATACACACAGGGAGATTTGCTGGATCATTTTGGTTTAAATGGAACCTCATTTTAACAGATCTTCCTGTCCATTATCTGGCCTGGCCCCTGTTCAAAGACAACTATATTTACTGGGTTATTTTTGCATTTAAATTTCTTGACAGGAAACTCCTCCCATCTAATCTTTGCTTTATTTCTTTGTTTCAGGAGATTATCTAGCATGTCTAATAGAGCAACAAGTCACGTCCCGTGGCTCCAGACCTGCCATTCCACGGCATACCAAAATTAACCACAAGCCTTTGCCTCCAACCCCACCCTTGTCAAAGGGCAGAGGTGGGGCTGCTCTCTGCCACAAGGTGGGGGTGGGGTGGGGTAGAGCCTATAACCAAATGGGTATGTTCTTTCTTCCTTTCTCTAGAGTGCCTGGAAATGTAGCAGTCCTGGGGGATGGGGTACAGGGAGATCGGAGATTAACTTTCAGTGAAGCAAAGCAAGCTCAGATCTAGAGAAGAATTGCCACCTGAAAGTTGCTGGAATATTGGTGAAATATTCTTGCTATTTAATCCATTCATCTGGGATAGGAAATATATCTGTTGGGGATGATTTATTTCAGTGCTTTCCTACCTTTTTTAGTATGAAGAGACAATTTTAATGTCAAAAACTTATAGAACTGCAGATAAAAATACCTACACATTAGGTAAGCATTGGTGGAGAAAAGGCTTAGTAGCAGAGACTATCACCTTTAAAGGAATTTGAATTCTATTAATCATATATATATATACATATATATATATGTATATATATATATATATAATCCCAAATTTGGGTTTCTATAACCCTCTTTGCCTGTCTCACCACTGTACTGGAAGGGCAGAGGTCGTTTGACATCTTCACTATCACATACTCAGTGCATAAACATAATTCTTGGTGCATAGCAGGCAAGTACTTTATATACATTTGCAGAATGATTGAATAAATGCATTAGAAGTGTTAGAATATATGTGCATGAGTTATGCTATTTAGTCAATCTATAGGCACTGATTGAGGCAAATATGGTGATCCTATGGGATTCTGGGGCCCACAGATTGGAAACCAAGGATTTAGATTTACAACCTTGTGTCCAATATCTTTTTCCATTTTCCTCTTAGGTACCTTAATACTCAGTAGACCACAAACACTGGTGTCTGAGCTGAGAGACAAATGCTGACTAATAGCAGGACTCTGACCAAGTGACTCCCCAAAGTTCTCAAAATGGCAAGTCCATGAAGAGGACAGAGTGCACAATTTAAAGAAGACTGAAACTTCCCAACACCCATAGAGACAGGGAGGTTGATGACAGCTTCCGTCAAGAGCCAGCTTCTAACATTTGTAGGAACAAAAGTAGACTAATCTCTGGGGGCCCCAGGCAGTCTGGTTGTTATTTCAACCCGAAATAGGCCTGCAAAGGTACTTTACCTCTTTCCTTTGTCAAATGTTTTGTGTGGGGTGTTGATAACTGAAGTGACACAAAGTAAGTACTCTTTGTCTCCTAAGACATTTTCTGGGAGTGGAGATGAGTAGGCAAAAGAGTTGAAAGAAAGAAGGTTGGTTTAAAATATGTGTATGTTCGCATACCTCAATCAGTGTGTATATTATTTAAATGCTGACATCCCTCTTCCCTCCTTAGAAAACAGCTTCTTCCCTTGATTTTCCGTGCTCTTTTCTGTGCTATCAAAACAAAGAGGGAGTGATACTCCAGGTGTCAACAAACCAGGGAGGTTTCCTGCTTAAGATTCAGAAATTGGTAGCCCCAGGGAAATGAGTGAAAGAGTGAGGAGAGAGCAAGAAACATGAAAAACAGAATCTTAACCACCTGCTATTTAGTGATTAGCTCCCCAGATAAGGAAGGCAAAGTTGCATTCCAGAAGCTCAGGACCTGTCCAGACAGAACTCTGAGTAAAGGAGGGATTGGAGAAAAATGAATCCAGGAGTTGGAGGGAGGAAGCTGAGCTGCTGAAAGCACCATCTATCAATTGCCTCTCAAACCCCATCCATTTCAGGGAGCTCTTATACATTGAAAATCCCTCATTTTACCCTCTTTTTCATTAATCCCTACTTCACCTGCCTTGGTTTATTTAAAGGAATCTTGCAAAGACTAGGTTTGCCACTGAGCTCTGCGATCCTGGCAAATCACTTACCTTCTTAGATATAGATCTAGTGGCTGTGATCTGTTGAGTTTAAATAGCTTAATCCAAAGGAAATGAAAAGAAGCCCACAACAACCACCTTTGCCCCATCCCACCTCCCCCCAAAAAAATACCCATAATGCTGGGCAGAAGCAGCCCTGATGAGTTGGCCTCTGTTCTAGTGCTTACATGCATGCACAAGGGACTGTTTCACCAAACCACAATGAAAAGTAGGTGCTTATCCATTCACTTTCTGAGGAGCAGGATGCTCAGTTGGGGAGTTTTCCTTTCTAGGTAAATTTGGGGGAAAACCATTTCTGCACAGCCTACCCTTCTGCATGTGGCTCAAGCATGGCCCCACATTCCGAGCAGAGGGGGCAGGAGGCTGTGTCCTGGGCAAGGGTGCAGGGCCTCTTCCCTCATTAGCCTTTCCTGCTCCCTTTGCTCTTATGACCAAGAGTGTCTTGTCCTTGACGACAATGATGTGTTCAATTTCTCCAACATGGCGAGGTCAGCACACTGCCTTTTAGCCTCCAGAGCAGGTACAAGCCATCAGACTTTGACAGATATAAGAACAAGTTACTAATTCATCCTGATACTCATTTTGCATCACTCCTATAAAACATAAATGTGAAGCCATGAGCAATTATGCCATGAGAGACAATAAATATTCTGGTGATTAAAAAGTAGAAATCACTAGCTCTGAAATTTCTCCAAGAATACTGCCCCATATGTCAGGCAAACTCCAGTCAAACATGCTCACTTATGGGCTGTAAAAACCAAACTGTAGACATCGCCTTGTAAGCACTGGCAGATGTAGCAGCAGAAGAAATTCTCACAGCCTGGATAAACAAGGCTTTTGTTGTTTTCCTTCCTTCCTTTCTTTTTATTTGGGGAGTGGTGGGTGGCGGAGGGGGTGGGGGAGTGGGACGTGCATCAAACTGCTCATTTCAATATGTAATTTGCGTCAAAGAATTTCTGACAATTTATTTTCTCACCTACCTAAATCCAATTGGAAAAAAACATTTACTGAAACCCAAGCAATCATCTTTCGGTTGACGAGTGCTAATAGGTGCAATGTTACCCCTGTCAACTTATAAGATCATCTACTGAGCTGGAACCAGACAGGATAAAGGAAATTAAACTGAAGTTTGAATTTGTTTCCTTCTAAATTCTCCCTCATAGTTGGGCATGTGCAGAGCTTAATGAGAAACAAATTGGATGGCAAGCTTTTCTTTATTAAAAAAAATCTTTTTTTATTATGAAAGTGGGGAAGAAACTCACTTCTTGCTGATAGATGTACCTCTAATGCAGAGGGGATCGGTCTATAAATGATGTCAGAAAACCTCTGTGTTTTCCACACCTTTTGTTAGCCCTAACAACTAGGGCCATACAAATATTCCCGGTAAAAAAACAAATCATAAATACAGTTTTTTTAAAAAAAATTCTATTTTTCCCAGGAGACTAGCCTGACTGCTCTCTTGGGTTCCATGGATAGGTGGATTCTCCTGAGAAAGTTAGCAACATCATGCCATTTTTAGTTTGAAAGTTTGTGCTGGGGCACCTAAAAGGCAGGAGGCAACAGGAGGGTGTAAGTGAGCATATCTACGTGAGTGTGGATGTGCACGTGTGTGTGTGTGTGTGTGTGTGTATGTGCACAGTACCAAAGATGATGTATTATGACTGAACTAAAATTCCAATACAGCTCTTTGAATAAGTCAGACAATTTGGACAAAATTGTTGGCTAACATTATCTCCTTCCCTTCTGTCCCTTGCCTTATAGATAACTAGAGAATATGGCCTTAAGGGTTAAACCCCTAGACTTCATTGGCCATCAGAGATCACCCCTTCTCTACGTCTATGCCCAGACAATTTTTGCTATGTCTGTAAGGTATAAATCAGAGTTCAGAATTCAGTTGCTTTTCAGTTCATTCACTTAAATGATAGGGAATAACTGAGTGCCAACTACGTACCAGGCAGTTTTCTAGGTGTGGGAAATTGCAGAGAATAAGACAAAAAAGGTCTCTGACCTCATGGGGACTACATTCCGATGGGGGAAGATAGACAACAAACAAAATAAACAAATAAATAAAATAATCTTAGGTCATGTGAATTAACATGGCGATTAAAGAAGCAGAGACATATGTTGTGTGTGTGTAGGGAAGCTGTTTAGACAGGTTATCAGAGATACACTCTCTGAGAAGGTGGTGTGTAAAGCTGGCCAGGTGGTGTGGGTGCGGACAGCCTGGTGGAAGGAGAATGTTGCATGCAGAAGGCGCAGCAAAGGCAGCTGGCCTCAGCAGGACTCAGTTTATCTTGTGAGCCGTTCCTGCACTACATGCCTGTGGAGCGAGTCTTCTTGACCCATTTGAAAACCATGTGGGAAATGGCTTTCCAGTAGGGAAGGATCTCATGTTTTGGGTTAGTTTCTTAAGGGAAAAAAACTGAAATGATGCTTTCCTTAGAGATGGAAGACTTGTTGGGAAAGCTGAAAACTTCAGGACTCTTGTCCCACCTTTGCCATAATGAGTTACGTACCAGTGGGGAAGCCCCTTCCTGTCTCTAACCTCAGTTTCTTCTTGAAATAAGGATGTTGGATTGAGTGATCTTTATACTTCATTCCAGCTCAGACAATCTCTGAGGAGAATTCCTTCCAAGAAAGGAAGCTGGAGCTGCGTTTTCCTGCCTGAGAACACCCCACTGTTGGGGACTCACTTGTTAGAATGTTCCAAGCCAAGCCTCTGGTAAAAACAAGCACATGAAATGGGGTAACACAGGACTAACCCCCACCTGGTGTTCAAGGGAAACATGTCCAGACCCTTGACATCTTTTAGTCTCCTTTGTTTCATCTGTTTTATGACTTACATCCCTATGGAGCTCCACCAACAACCAACCAATGGAGAGAGCTCCATGTATAGGCCAGATCTCCCAATACACACACGAAGAGGATCTTGACCATATTCAAAGGGTGAGAAGGGGCAGGCCTGACAACAGAGAAAGGCCAGATAGGGGTCCCAGGGACTCAACTTTAGTAATACATGATCCCACCTATCGAAGAGCCTTGGCTTAAGGGCAACTTTTTATTTCAGTCCTCTAGCTTCCTGGCATGAGTACAGCCTTCCGGGAATCCTGCTCTAGTGAGGACTCTGTTGAGTCCGTTACATGGTGTTCTCTCAGTTTGGGATGACAGACATCCTAAAACCCAGTAAAGGTAAAGGACAAGGAGGTGTCACTCATATACATGTTTTGCGCATCATTGTTATGCAAAAGGAGGCATCTAGAGAGATACACAGTGAATCAGGTATAGTCCTTGACCCCAAGAACTTCTTAGAAAGCAATGAATACCATGAAGGGAGGTTGTGGTGGATGAGCAACACTTGGAATCAGTCCTCGGAGATGATTAGGAATTCAAAGATCAGAGACATGGGCAGAGAAGGACATTCCTGGTGAAGGGAACAGATGAGTAAAAGTGGGGCACAGCACAGAGCTTCCAGGAAGTATATCAATTTATCTGGGCACCAAGGAGAGGGACACTCAAAGCTTTAGGGGAGGGACTCAAGAACTAGACATAAGGAAGCCAGAGCTCTGCCTCTTTGGAGTGTAGCTCTTTCAGGACCAGTGTTTCTGGCTCCCATTCCAGGAGAAGCACAGCAAACTGCCCACCCTCACCCACTGACACAGAACTTCCAAGGAGGGCTGGACTGTGGTTTTCAATAATTAAACTTACATCATTTGTGATCACAACAATATTTTAAACTTCCATCCATTTTGTAGCAGGTGTTCTAGTGATTTGGAAATCAACCTTAGTTCTCAGGATTCCTCATTCTCTTTGCTGTGGCAATTTCCAAATGTGATTTCCACCTCACCTCACCTTCCTCCACTAGATGCACTTCATCTCAGACACAAGTGTTTGGAAACTTCCTTTTCCCTCCCTAATCTCTTTCCCCCAACTTTCTACAAAGACAGGTCATGCGTCTGCACTCCCACTCACCAGCGGTCCCGCCCTCACATCCAGATGCCTCTGAGAAACAAAGCGACAGCTTTCCCAGCAGCCACTACGGTCCGATCATTCAAACAACACGGCAGCTTCGTCCCAGCTTAATTCTACCTTGTCATTGCCATCAATATTCTTTTCATCTCAGTTAGGTGCCAACCAATTGATTCATATTTACTAATGACATGTTTTTCATAAACACATAGAATTTCACTAGATAACCACTTTTTGGTTTCTTATTTTGTGACCTCTATATTTCTTCTCTTGATAGTGGCAGTGCTGGTATTAAACAAAGTTACCTTCTATTGTCATACTCTTGGCCACATGGTAACAATAATAGTTGTAAAGAATAACTTTTGTCCTGTGGTGCTTTTACAAAAGACCATCATACCCTCATTACTTAAGGCAACCTGTGAAACAAATTATCCCATTTTACAAGTGAGGATCCTGGGGCCTGGGCAGATCAACTGACTTGTTTAAGGTCACTCTGTTAGTAGAGGTGCGGCTCAAACTCAGGACTGTTGAATAGAATTAGTGGTTCTCTGGACTTGAAGCATGCTGCAAATTCTGCCCTGGTCCTCTATACTTCCTGAAGATCCTCAAAACCAGAGGTTCTCAGACACCAGAGGGCTTTAGAATTACCCGGGAGCTTGTTTAAAATGCAATATCCTTCCCCTCTCCCCAGTACACATGCTGACTCCATGAGGTGGGCCCTAGAAACTGCATCGTTAACAAGGACCCCTGATGTTCCTGAGGCAGGCGCTCACGTTGAGATATTGCCAAGCAAAGTGGAGAAGCTTCAGTCTAATAGTCTAAAAATGCTCTCTTTTTCATTTATCCTTCATTGTATGCTAATTTGAGTTCATGCAGGGAAAGGTAGTTTGTATTCTGCTTTAGTTCTTATAAAATATCACTTTAATCTTATTTTAAGTGGCTGTATTTCTGGAAGAGACCATTTTATCCCAAATAGAATTTCATTTCTGATGGTTTCAGATAGGTCTCTTATTTCAATTCTCCTTTCCCTTCCTTTAATATGCCATCATAATCTTCTTCGCATCTAGATTTTGTGTTATGTTGGTGTTTTTTCATGGAGAATTGCCAGGGCTGGCATTAATGATGGAGAAGTCAGAACTGTATTCTAAATGAGAGTAAAATTCAAATAAGGACCCAAATGCAAAATATGCCTATAAATATTTGAAAAGATCTCTTTTTTTTCTATTTTTGGCAGTTTTTCTTTTGGCAAAAAGAAACGTTGATTTAGTGGATACCTTAGGAAATACATTTTACTTTTATATGCACCGTCTTAAGAAATATTCAGATAAACAGTGCTCGTCAGAACTACAACAGAGGTCAGAACACTGGATAAAAAATGAGTCCAGCTTTGATTTCCTTATGTAAATGTTTTCTCTAGGTATGTCCATTATGCCAAATTTAATGGTTCTAGTAACCATTCCAGATTCGTTTAATTCAATTTAATTCTCCCTGAACAAAAGGAAATGAGAAAGGTTTTAAAGAAATGGGATCTCAGAGAGAACTTCAATATTGATCCCCTCTACTCTAAGTTTGATCTTGTGTACAGTACATAGGGTGAGATTTGGTGTGAAAACATGCATTTGTAAGGCCCAAGGACATTGGAATAAATTATCCATATTCATCCCCTTTTCCGGGGGAATATTTTTTCCCACCACCTTCAGATATTTGTGATCAGTGCAAAGATTTGAGCTCAGTCTCTTAAGATTTCAGGTTATTGTCTCATAGTCATGTTTTCTCATAGGCTATGACCACCCCTTTGCAATTGAGATAAAATGCCATATTTCACAGAAATATTTTCTTTTCATGGAACAAAATGTACAAGGTCTCTTAAAATATTTATCCCTGTCATGAGAAAATGGACAATGCAGCTGTTTTGGACAATGCGTTTCAAGCCCCTGCACCGCCCCTGCACAGTCAAATGGGAAAGGCGCTTTCGTCATTCACACCCCTGCTCGCTCTGACACTCATTTCCATTGTCCATCTGGCTCTTCAACCATCTTGTGGACTTTTGTGGGATACTTTTCCTCCACCCTTCCCACTTGTTGGCCCTATCATTGGTGAGCTAGTGTAGGGGCTTGTGTATTCACGTTTCCTTTAGGAGCAGAGTTCTCAACAGGGGCAGGAATCTCGTGGGTAGTTAATGAACGCTCTTGGTGTGAGGGAATGGGGCTACACTTGGAAAGCACAGGGAAGCATGAGCTGATTCCCCCTCTCCTTTCAAATGAGTATGTGCTCCTTAGAGGCAATGGGCCTGCAGTAAAAACAGCTCCCGTTCATTGAACCCTTGCTTTGTGCCAGTCGCTGAATGAAATAATTTCCGAAATCCAATTTATTTTCATCCTTGCAACAGCTCTGCAAGCTAGGTGCTATAATTCCCATTTCTCAGGTGAAGGAATTCAGGTACGAGTTGCCCTGCCCCCTGGAGTATATGTAAGAGCTGAAATTTGAACCCAGGTCTTTCTGACTGAAAAGCCTCTTCACTTTATGCTACGTCGGTTGAACTTGCAAATAACAGTCGATGACGGAGGACCAGAAGAGATTGATGGAAAAAGAAATTCATCTTCAGGGTCAGAGGGATTAGAATAGAGGCTGGAAGGCTTTAGCCTTTCGGTGTGGCAGTACCTCCTCTTTTAATGACTTCCCCTTGAAGGCGAAATTCTCCAGAAGACTGATGTTGGCAGCCTTCAATGCATCATAAATAATGACCTAGGTGCTGCAACTGATGGCCTCAGTCACACTCCTTTAGGGAGCTTTGCAAAAACCTTTCAGATTAACCCCCTCATGACCCACAGTCCTTCTCATTTCCTGGCCTCACCCTTTGAACTCAGTGTCATTTGCTCACATTCTAAGGTTGCTTTATAAGTGCTCTTAAATATTTTTGATAAGCAATTGTTAGCTCAAAGGAGTGTTACTCTACAGGGCCAGGATCTATGTATTCTGCTTCTATGTATTCAGTATCTAACAATTCACAAATAATTTTTTGTTTGTTTGTTTTAGTTAGGGGAGAAAATTAATCTAAACTATAGGCTCCTGGAAGGCTGGATTGTTTTTAAAATTCATTAATTAATTAAATTAGTGTCCTTGGCCTCTAATGACTAGGACCCACAGAGTGTGCTCCAGAGAGGTCTGATGAGCCAAACTGAGTGTGAAGCCCTTGTCTTCGACTCTGCAATGGGAAATATAGATGATCCTCAAATAACTTACATTTTAGTGAGGAAAGATGAGTATGGAGATCAGTTTAAAATAAGTACATATATAACTATTACAAAACAGCAGAAGATAAAATATCATAAGAAATTCTGGGACATTTCAGAGGTTAGAGAGCTCTTATCCGGTTACCAGAGGGCTTTAGATGCCCACCAAACTGATCATAGCCCTTACGCCTGGGCACCTGGGAGATGCCAGGTAATTCTTATTCATAGTGGTGGTGGGAGGCACAGTGTGGAGGAACAATTTACTTTATGCTTTTCCATTTTGAATTAATTTTTTTTGCAATAAATTCATTCCACTTGTTATTAAAAAAGAAAGGACTTCATAGTCAGGGCAGCAACTGACTGGGTTTTGAAAGCTCTGAGGGGTAGAAAGAATTCTAGGCTGAGGTTACTGCACAGGGGAAATCACAGAGGTAGGCAAACAGTGAAGAGGTTCAGGAAGCCAGAACTAGGAAGACTGGGGTGTTGGATATGAGCAGGAGCATGGGGGCACATAAGGCCAGTAGGGAAAGTTGGGGCCTTGTTGTAAAGGGTCAAAGATTACAGCATGAATTCATTTGGCGCCAGGAAATTCTGGAGTCTGAGCTGAGCAAGGCAAAACCAGCACTAGACTCTAGTGCATCCTCCTGGACTCTGCCCAAGACTTGGATATATGCTGGAGAACTTCTTCATGACCCTAATGACCTGGAGCTCCTAAATGCCAAAGGCTGATCTCTGCTCCACAGTCCAGTCCACCCAGTGCTGAAATTCAAAGGAGTTGTCAACACTGGGACTTTTAAGAAACACGACTAAAAGACAAGGGATATGATAGGCATCTTCACAGTACCCCTTCAAATCACCCATAGGTTACCCTCTCTCTTGCCAGTCATGAAAAGCCAAGGTAGACATTGAGATGTCTTCAGTTTCATATGTTATTCTTCACTTTAAGAAACTAAATCTGTATTAAATATTTGTATTATTGCTCCTCTTTTCCCTATTCCTCTTTCTTCAATTTAAGTGTGCCTCAAATATGAACATATACACACTCAACATACTAACTCACTCGCTACCTTGCTTCCCTCTCCCCTCTCCCGCCCACTACCGTGGTTCCATTAGAAGCAATGAGAACAACTCAATGAATTCCTAAACAATATTAATCTACTGCTTCAGTCAATAACAGACTTTTCATCTGTCAAAGTTCTCCATCAGCCACCTCCCATGCTTTAATCATTTCCTATCATTTGGATCCATTCTGTGCTGTCCATTCTGAATCCTCAACTCCTCCTTCCCTCACTTTTGTTTTTTTAATTTTTCTGACTCTGAAATGAAAGCCCATTACATTTTCCTTGAACCTAACCCCTTCACTGATGCACTTCTTCTACATTTCAAAGTATTTCTTTGAGCAATCTGATTGTTTTGTCTACTAAAGATGTTTTAAGCAAAGAGAACCAAATAGCAAAAACATCCCTAAGTGAATATAATTTTTTTGCTGAAGAAGATTCTGAAAGTCTTCATATCCTACTCCTATTTCTCCAGCAAGATTACAATTTATTATTTCACTCAAGAAATAGTTACTGAATGTCTACTTGGTACCAATAAAACAACCCTTCTTTAAATTGGTGCCAACTCCCTCTACCCACCCCCATCCTTTTTCCCTGCATGAATACTTCTACACATGGAAACCCAGGTATAACCTAACTCTCACCTTGTTCCAAATCTTTTTCTTCACTTTTGCCCTCAGTAGAAGGAAAGCACAGCTTGGCTGCACTCCCTCATAAAACAGACTTTCACAGCTCTGAAGCCCCTGCCTTCCAGTCGAAATTGTCACAGCTTCCTTAATCTCCCCCTCATGGGTCCTATTTAGGTGTACTTTACTCAGCTTCGTTTCTCTCCCGTGAGTCCTCTCCAAGTTCACCATTTGACTTTACTGGGACCTTCACTTTGATCTTTTTTTTTTTTTCTTCAAATGTCCCACATTTATTTACATCTGAAATGTATTTAATACAGGTGGGAGGGGGTGTAGTGCATAACACCTGACAGCAGCAAGACTTTCTGAGGAACCGAATGTTGACTACAATGTATCACACAGGTATCTATATACACAAGAGTTTCTTTGAAAAGAAAAAAAAGAGAGAATACAAAACATGTCTATGGATAAACATAAGATATAAAATGCAAAGGAGAACATGTACACAAAAATATATCTCTCCCAGAGAATTATAAATGGAAGGGACAGAAGAGTACCTTTGCCTGCACTTCAATAAAGTGGAGCTACCAACAGTATAATTATTGAAATGACAGGAATAAACCTGGGTGGCTCGGTGCTTAATCTAATGGCCAATTGCAATCTGTGGACTGTGGCACTGGCAAGCTGGTGGTTGAGGGTTGCGCATCCCAACTCTAAGTTCCAAGACGCTTGGCAGTAGCACCCATTTCCAAATGTTTAAGTTCACCCTAGTCGAACATTCTGCTCATAATAAGCAACCACTCCCCATTCTTTAGCCTCATTCTATATCCTGGTAACTTACATTTCATGTCTATGAGTTTACATATTATAATTAGTTCATATTAGTGAGACCCTGCAATATTTGTCCTTATGTGTCTGTCTTATTTCACTCAATATAGTGCCCTCAAGTTTTCTTTGGACAGTAAAGGGTTAAGTCAACTGATTTGTTTTTCCCTGACAAGAGCCAGAGAAATTCTTGATATTCTTAGTTGTGTCTCTGTAATATTTAATAAATTACATGACAAAATCTGACTGTATAAATATACTGATCTAACTATGTATTTGTAACTTTTGCAGTAGTCCAACCCTTTCATAATTTTTATCTCCTTATGCTCTTTAAACCAGCTTTGCAAATTTTCCCAGAAGACAACCAGCTCCCATTTTCTTTTTTCCTATATGTCACCCTCCTTCCCCATTCCTTAAGAGGGAATGAAGGAAATCCACATTCCTTAATGGACTCCTCCTGGCCTAAGTTTTTAATCCACCACCAGGAAAGAAACAACTTACAAGGCCGCTTTAAACCTTGTGGCATGGCCTGAAAGAGACTGACACACCACCCACCTGCAGGAAGTTGTCTTAAAGGTGCACTCACTGACTTAGGGCAGGGACGTTGAGGATAGTGCTAAGAAACTTAAAATTTCCTAGTGCTTTTTTTTTTAATTTATTTTTTTAATTGAGATTGTTCACATACCAAAGATCCAAAGTGTACAATCAGTTGCCCATGATACCATCATACAGCTGTGCATCCATCACCACAATTAATATTTTTCAATTTTTAGAACATTTTTATTACTTCAGAAAATAAAGACAACAAAAGGAAACTCCAGTCCTCCCGTACCCCTAACCACTCCCCCTCCATTATTGATTCATAGTTTTGGTATAGCACATTTATTACTGTTGATGAAAGAATGTTAAAATACTACTAATTGTAGGATATAGTTTGCAATAGGTATATATTTTTTCCTATATGCCCCTCTATTATTAACTTCTAGTTACTAGTGTCATACATTTGTTCTAGTTCATGAGAGAGATTTCTAATGTTTGTACAGTTAATCACAGACATTGTCCACCACAAGATTCACTGTTTGATACATTCCCATCTTTTAACTTCCAGCTTTCCTTCTGGTGACATAAGTGACTCTAAGCTTACCCTTTCCACTACTTTCACACACCATTCAGCACCGTTAGTTATTCTTACAACATGCTACCATCACCTCTGTCCATTTCCAAATGTTTAAGTTTACCCTAGTCGAACATTCTGCTCATAATAAGCAACTGCTCTCCATTCTTTAGCCTCATTCTATATCCTGGTAACTTATATTTCATGTCTATGAGTTTACATATTATAATTAGTTCATATTAGTGAGACCCTGCAATATTTGTCCTTATGTGTCTGTCTTATTTCACTCAATATAGTGCCCTCAAGTTTTCTTCATCAACCCGTTTTTTTTTTTAAGATGGTTTTGTTCACACACCACACATTCTGTCCTAAATAAACAATCATTGGTTCCCTGTATTGTCATGTATTTATGTATTCAACATCATCACCACTATCTATATAAGGATATCTCCATTTCTTCCACAAAGAATGAGGAAGAGTCAAAGAAGGTAGAGGGACAAAAGAAAAAGAAAAAAGAGAGAGAGAGAGAGAGGAAAAAAAAAAAACATGGCAGCTAGAAAGCAACAAAAGGAAAGATAGCATGAAATTAAAATAGAATAAAGAGTCAGACAACATCACCAGTGCCAGGAGTCCCATATCCTTCCCCTATGTTCCCCCTGCCCCCATATGCATTTAGCTTTGGTATATTGCCTTTGTTATATTAAAGGAAGCATAATACAATGTTTCTGTTAATTATAGTCTCTAGTTTGCATTGATTGTATTCCCCCCCCATTCCACCCTATTTTTAACACCTTGCAATGTTAACATTCATTTGTTCTACCTCATGTAAAAACATATTTGCAACTTTTATTACAGTTGTTGAGCACCCTAGGTTTCACTGAGTTATACAGTCCCAGTCTTAATCTTTCATCTTTTGTTCTAGTGTCCCACATGCTCCTAACCTTCCTCTTTCAACTATGCTCAAAGTCTTCTTTGTTCAGTGTACTTACATTGCTGTGCTACTATCTCCCAAAACTGTTTTCCAAACCTCTCACTCCTGTCTTTTCCTTTCTGTCTGCAGTGCTTCATCTAGTGTTTCCTATAGAGCTGCTATCTTGTTCACAAACTCTGTCATTGTCTCTTTGTCAGAGAATATTTTGAGCTCTCTCTCATATTTGAAGCACAGTTTTGCTGGATATAGGATTCTTGGTTGGTGGTTTTTCTCTTTCAGTATCTTAAATATATCACACCACTTCCTTCTTGCCTCCATGGTTTCTATTGGGAAATCCTCACATAGTCTTAGCAAGCTTCCTTTGTATGTGATGGACTGATTTTCTCTTGCTGCTTTCAGAATTCTCTCTTTATCTTTGACGTTTGGCAATCTGATTATTAAGTGTCTTGACATAGGCTTATTCAGATCTATTCTGTTTTGGGTACGCTGCACTTCTTCTTTTTTTTTTTTTTTATCATCATTTTATTGAGATATATTCACATACCACGCAGTCATACAAAACAAATCGTACTTTCGATTGTTTACAGTACCATTACATAGTTGTACATTCATCACCTAAATCAATCCCTGATACCTTCATTAGCACACACACAAAAATAACAAGAATAATAATTAGAGTGAAAAAGAGCAATTGAAGTAAAAAAGAACACTGGGTACCTTTGTCTGTTTGTTTCCTTCCCCTATTTTTCTACTCATCCATCCCTAAACTAGACAAAGTGGAATGACGCTGCACTTCTTAAATCCATAATTTTATATCTTTCATAAGAGATGGGAAATTTTCGTTGATTATTTCCTTTATTATTGCTTCTGCCCTTTTTCTCTTCTCTTCTCCTTCTGGGACACCAATGACACACACATTCCTGCATTTTGTTTTGTCCTTAAGTTCCCAGAGATGTTCTTCATATTTTTCCATCCTTTTCTCTATCTGTTCTTTTGTGTGTAGGCTTTCAGATGCATTGTTCTCCGGTTCTGGAGTGTTTTCTTCTGCCTCGAGATCTGCTGTTGTATGTTTCCATTGTGTCTTTCATCTCTTGTGTTGTGCCTTTCATTTCCATAGATTCCGCCAGTTGTTTTTTGAACTTTTGATTTCTATCTTATGTATGCCCAGTGTTTTCATTATATGCTTCATCTCTTTTGCCATTTCTTCCCTAAACTTTTTGAATTGATTTAGCATTAGTTGTTTAAATTCCTGTATCTCGGTTGAACTGTAAGTTTGTTCCTTTGACTGGGCCATAACTTTGTTTGTCTTAGTGTAGGTTGTAGTTTTCTGTTGTCTAGGCATCTAGTTTCCTTTGGTTTCCCCAGTCACATTTTCCCAGACCAGAATGGGCTCATGTCTTGGAAGGAGAGAATAGTATCCGGTTTCCCTGAGGGTGTCTTAGAAGATTGGTATACCCTGTGAGAGCTGGGCCCCACCACTTTCCTCTTAGGGAAGATACCCCCCTAAGGAGATGTCATTAGCATTTGAATAGTCTCTCTGCCTGTGCTATCTTTACCCTTGTATGGGTCAGAGCACTGGGAACTGAAAACGGCTGAGACTTTCTCCACTGGGCTGAAAAAGGGGCAGAAAGCCCCCTTTAGGGCCAGTCCATGGCCACCCTCCGGCTCTCCAAGGTAAGTCATCACCAAAAGCCTCTGTCTGCTTGTTGGGAATTCATATCTTGTATTGAACAGGCCATGTTTGTTAATTAAAACCCCAGTTAGAGCTCAGCTGAGCTATATTCACTTGCTCGGAGGGTGCTGCTCTCTAGCACCGTGAGGCTTTGCAGTTTGGGCCATGGGGGGAGGGAGCTCTGGGCTTGGATCCTCAGTTTTTACTTGCAGATTTTGTGCTGTGATCTTGGGCATTCCTCCCAATTCAGGTTGGTGTATGATGAGTGGACAGCATGTTTTCCCCCCCACAGTTATTCCAGATTATTTACTAGTTGTTCCCAGTTGTTTATTAGTTATTCCAGGGGGACAAACTAGCTTCCACTCCTCTTTAGCTGCCATCTTCTCAACAGAGTTCTTCCTAGTGTTTTCGAGACCAACAGTCACCTACAATTTATATAGTAAATTCTAAAAATTAAAAACATTAAAAAAGGCATTATTGTAATTAGTTAACCCATTCAAATCTGTAACATAGAAAATGGCTTATTTGAATGCAGGAAATACCCCTGTTACTAAGAATTCTGTTTTAAAGAAAGAGTACAAAAAGAAAAATCCTAAACCCCCAAAACTCAAACATTTCCATGGAATAGTGATACAAACATGTAACAAAGAGTATAAAAAGTTATTCATTCAAATATATACAAACTCTTTTAAAACCTCAAATACTTATTGAGGATATGCATGAGGAGCTGAAGAAGTTACACAGAAAGAGAATATATTGCAACAGCCTGGGCAGTAGTGTTCTATTATACTGCAAACCCTCTCTAACAAAAACGTCTTTTTAAATTCCAATGTGGATAGGGATTTTCTTCATGGGAACATCTGCGGCTATTTCTCAGCTGAGCTCATTCTTTTGGATTTAATGAAGGCCATGCCATTTGCCTGCATGTGAGTATTTAAGACAGTTTCAGTTTCAAAGTCTTTGCAACACTTTGCACTTTCTGTCTGAAATGGCACCATTGGATACTTTGCTCTTGGGGCTGAGTTTGTTCTCCTGCTGGTTATCTTCCCCAGACCCATTCTCCATGGAACTGGCTGAGCTTCCTTCAACTTATACACAATGAAGAGGTGCCTCGACAGCGAGATGTGAGATGTGTGGCAGAGGCCACATTTCTGGCACTGGTGGGAGGAACCATCCAATTCATGCTGTGGGATGTGTTCATGGAAATGAAGAAGACCTTTGGCGGTGAAGCCACAAGCAGCATATTTGTGAACCTTAAAAACATTTATCTTTAGGTTTTTCTAAATTAGTTGAGTAATTGCTCCTCTGGGAGGTCTTAACTCTAAAACTGGTTCTTCCAACTTCTGCTTTGGGTTGGGAACCTTGGTATCTTCTTTTATTTCTGTTTCCTCCTCATTGGTGGCTTCTGTCACTTCTTTTAAGTCACGGTCCTTAAATGCATGGACCTAAACACATCAGTTGGATGTGTTTCTCCAGCATCAACCGCTCCATAAAGGTGTGCCTGGAGATTGGGCAGTGTGAGAGGTATAAGCTTTCCTGATGCCTTTGTGCTTGATTTGATTATGATGACACAAGCTGTGTGATGAACTGAAAGACCCGTCACACTGGTGTCAAGGGTGATTCTTCACTTGCTTCTCACGCTCCTTCCTCACATGAGAGATGTAAACATCTCTTCATGTGAACAGGTGGTCACACTCCCAACATATCCACCCAGGACTTGCCACTTTCTTGGGTTCCAGTGATTTTTTTCCCAGGAGATGGAGATTTCTTTTCCAATTTCTCTTTTCCATTTACGGATTTGGTGTTCTTTGTTCAGATTTGTTGAATTTTGAGTTGCAAGTTTAATGCTCAAAGGCAAGTATATACCCAAGTGTACCTGTTTGTATATATTATGCTCCCCAGAAAAAGCCATGTTCTTTGATGCAATCTTGTGGGGGCAGACATATTAGTGTTGATTAAGTTGGAACCTTTGGATTAGGTTTTTTCCATGGAGATGCACCCAACCCAACTATGGGTGATAACTCTGATTGGATAATTTCCATGGAGGTGTGGCCCTGCCCATTCAGTGTGGGCCTTGATTAGTTTACTAGAGCACTATATAAGCTCAGACAGAAAAAGCAAGCTTGCTACAGCCAAGAGGGACACTTTGAAGAATACACAGGAGCTGAGAATGACATTTTAAAGAGGAGCTGCAGCTAAGAGAGGACAAAGCGCCCCAAGAGCAACTGAGAATGACATTTTGGAGAAAAGCTGCAGCCTAGAAAGGAACGTCCTGGGAGAAAACCATTTTGAAACCAGAACTCCAGAGCAGATGTCAGCCACATGCCTTCCCAGCTAACAGAGGTTTTCCAGATGCTGTTGGCCATCCTCCGTGAAGCTACCAGATTGTTGATGACTTACCTTGGACATTTTATGGCTTTAAGACTGTAACTTTGTAACCAAGTAAACCCCCTTTATAAAAGCCAATCCATTTCTGGTGTTTTGTGAAAAGGCAGCATTAGCAAACTAGAACACCAGGTTTGGAGGCCCTTCAATACTTTTCAATGTTCCATGCATAGACTTGATATGGTCCATCATAAGTTGCTTCTATGAATATAAAAGAGAACAGTCTGGTTACTTGAAAACAGACAACTTCTGGTCTTCAATGTGTTGATCAAAGTGGCAATGCAGCAAGGTTTGCAGGGTAAACACAGTGTCACACAGGGAACTTTTAAATATTACTTTTGGTTCCCCTATCTTGATGCCAGGATGCTGTGTGTAAGCACAGGAATGTGTACTGGGGCAGATTTAAATACCGTGGGACAAAGAGGACCCTTGTAGAAAGACTTCACAGTGAGAATCTTGAATGTGAGACTTCAGCGAAGCCACATCAGAGTATGGAACATCACAATGTACAATTCGAAAGCCAACTCAACGGGTTTAGCACAGATGGTGCTTGGTGATGTGGGTCTGGAAGTGTACCAATCTGCAAATAGTCCCACACTGAGGGCAGGTGTAGAGAGATTTGCACCGATGAATTCTCTTGTGTGATGCAAAACTGCTCTGGATAGGAAGCAAGCATCTGGCAGATAGTACATATCTTTTGTCCACTTATATCTGAAGCCTGCAAGAAATATGTCATGAGGTCTCATCCCGGAAAACTTCATTATACTCCAAGCACTTTAGACTATGTCTACAGAGTTTGGACGGTTCTTCATCTAGAGGCTTAGCTGAAATGATGGGTGTGATGAAGGAATGGCAATGACCATCCCACTTATGCCAGACTGAATTTTTGTTACAAGTGTGTGCCAGCTCCCACAGAGCTCAGAAGAGTGGGAGATGAAGCAGAAGTATTGCTAGACTAAGAAACTATCATTTGATCTGTTTGGACTGGCTTTAGAATTAACTTGGGAAGACTGCATGACAACTTGTTTCTTTCTAGGCCCACAAGCATGGGAAAGGAGACTGCACTTGGTGTAAAAAGCTAAATTCTTTGTACAATGGTTATCCGTTACTCCAGTGTGCATACAATGCTTTTCTTAGTGTTGGGTCACTCTCTTCCAGAACAAAGGAATCGCCACATTCCAAGCACTTAGAACCATGATACTTGCCTTAGCAGGGGAGATGAGGATTGGGATTTAAACTGGGCTTGGATTGACTCTACTCAGCACCTTGTTGAAAGCTTCCACCACCCCAGAACTCTGCAGGGAGGACACCACCTGCACCCAGGATACCTTTTTGAGTGGCTGCAAGGCTGCCACATTGATTATTGCCTGTTTGGTTAGCATTTGGTGGAGTTCCTAGGTGGCCTGGGCACCCTGAGGCAGAAGGTTGAGGTTGGCAAGGTGCACGAGCTGCTGGATGGTGTTGGCAGCTTTAATGATGGTGGTGCTAGCGCTCTGGGCAGAGGCAGCAGATATGACTGTGGCTTTTGCCATCGTGTTGTTAGTGAGCTTCAAATTGATAACTTGGGATCCTGCCTCTTCCTGGCAGAAACTGAGGAAGGCAGCAGCCACAGGCTTGACAGTCACCTGTTTGGGTGTCACCTCTGTGGGGGAAACAGCACTGGTGACAATAACCCATTGGAGAGGTGCCCTTGGGGGGAGAGTAAAGGACAGTGGCTGATGTTGGAGAGGACAGAAGGGACATCATGGAAGCCATCACGGAAGCCATCATGGATGCTGTCTACTCCAAAGGCTTTTTTCCAGAATCAAGATCAACTTTTGGCACCATTCTCTTTATCTCCCCGGAAGAAGTCTTAATGTTTTTTATGAAGACTTTGGGAATTGCTGGTGTTGATCCTGCAGGAGATGATGGTGATCCCTTCCACCATTTTCACTTGAAACACTCCTGGGCATATCTGGTTGCTTTACGGATGCTTTTTTTTGATTCATCAATGAGACTCTGGGGTATAGGAGACTTTTCAATGGTGCTTTGTCTATCATTTACTTCTTTTGGTAATGGAGAGGATTTTCTTGAATTGGTCACTGGTTCTTTGCAAGATTTGGAAACAGTCTTTTTAGTGCTAAGTGCTGTGACTGCAGTTATATATGAAGAAAGCTTGGAGGACTACTTCGTCTCTGACTGTGCAATGCTGACAAAATTAGCATCATTCTTAGAGCTCAACTTTCTGTCAAGTATCCTATTTTCAGGCACCTTTTCAGAGATCTTCAATTTATCCTCCATGTTTTCAACTTTAAAATGTTCACAAACACTCAGACCTATAGAATTTGTTTCTGTTTCTCTTTCAATAAGTTTTTAATCTATATTGCCTGAAGTAGATATTCCAGTTTTGCTTAAGTTTTCCCCTTCAGGTGCCCTGAGTTTGTCATAGTCTTGTTTGGAAACAGATCCTGTCAATACATTTGACCTAAAATCTGAATGCATTTCCTCCTCGTCAGGGTGGGTCATCCACTTCTATTTTCTCATCATCATCAAACTCCTCAGCACTTGGGGTAGAACTAAATTGACTGAAAGTTGAGTCTTTTAAAGTCACATCTCCTTTCAGGGACTTAGTTCCATCTTTACTGTAACTGGCCAGAGGTGGTGCTGTAAGGATCCCATTGTGCAAGCCCTTGCCGGTGGAACTATGGCCATCTTTCTCCACGCCTGTGGAGGAATCCAGGTTCCGAACACTCTTTTTTTTTTAATTCAATTTTACTGAGATATATTCACATACCATGCAGTAATACAAAGCATACATTCAATTGTTCACGGTACCATTATATAATTGTGCATTCATCACCAAAATTAATTTTTGAACATTTTCATTACCACACACATAAAAATAATAAGAATAAAAATTAAAGTGAAAAAGAACAATTAAAGTACAAAAGAACACTGGGTGCCTCTTTTTTTTGTCCCCATTTTTCTACTCATCCATCCATACACTGGACAAAGGGGAGTGTGGTCCATATGGCTTTCCCAATCACATTGTCACCCCTCATAAGCTACATTTTTATACAATCATCTTCAAGATTCAAGGGTTCTGGGCTGTAGTTTGTTAGTTTCAGGTATTTACTGCTAGCTATTCCAATTCATTAGAACCTAAAAAGGGTTGTCTATATTGTTCATAAGAGTGCCCACCAGAGCGACCTCTCGGCTCCTTTTGGAATCTCTCTGCCACTGAAGCTTATTTCATTTCCTTTCACATCCCCCTTTTGGTCAAGAAGATGTTCTCCATCCCACGATCCTGGGTCTAGATTCCTACCCGGGAGTCATATTCCATTTTGTCAGGGAGATTCAGTCCCCTGGGTGTCTGATCCCATGTAGGGGGGGAGGGCAGTGATTTCACCTGCCAAGTTGGCTTAGCTAGAGAGAGAGGGCCACATCTGAGCAACAAAGAGGCATTCGGGAGGAGGCTCTCAGGCACAATTATAGGCAGGCCTAGCTTCTCTTTTGAGGCAACAGTCTTGCCAAGGTCAAGTCCCCTGGTAGAGGGCTCGGCCCATCAAACCACCAGTTCCCTATGTCTGTGAGCACATCAGCAACCACGGAGGTGGGGAAGCCCAACACCCCCAAACACTCTTAACAGTAACACTGACGCCAGCTCGGAAGACCGTGGGGTGTGGGAGTCGTCTTCTACAAGCGCCTTCTGCTTGACGTGGCCTGCGTGGGTCATCGTGACGAGACGCGATAGCTGCTTTATGATCAGATACAGGATGGCCGAATGCTGCCAGGAAGTCATCCAAGTCTGGGGTCTGCTTATCCCACATGGACAAGAATGTGATCAGATGTTTTTATGAACCTTGACCTTTTGGAAAGACTTTTGACCAATGTTCAGTTCTCTGCAAACATGAAAGGGTTAAAAAGCAGCTCCAGTCAAAAGCTCTTTTGGCCTTCGCAACAGAAGTATCCCCAACACCCTCTGGTAGCTTCTAAAAGGAAAAGCACAGAACAGAGCACACCGCCCTTCCCGGGGCTGGCCTTCGCAGCGGTCAAGCCCTGGCGTCTGGGAGGCAGTTCTGTTGACCTTTGTTCAGTGCGGCGCCGCTGCTGGCAGCTGCTGCTATTGCTGTCCTTGTTGTGGAGGCTGCCCTGGCTGCTTCCTTCTTCTGGGCGTGTCATCTGCATTCCTGGCTGCTAGGGTGCTGTGTGTGTGTACGCTTGCGCGGTGGAGCTGCCCCTTGCGCAGCGGCCACTGCCCGTCGCCTGCCTCCGCCGCCTTGCAGTGCCCCGGCCCGCGCCTGCGCATTGCCGGGAGCCGCGCTCTAACCCCTGAGGGCCAAGGCTGCGGTGCGGCCCAGCTCGCAGAGCCTCACTTTGATCTTAGTGATAAATCTGATGGGATTATACTGTGTCTCACTGTGGCCCTGGGGCACATCCCACTGTAGCCCTGGGTTGAAGTCAAATATTGGGCGCTGCCAAGATTTCCCACAGAAATTTATTCTTGGATAGGTGGTACAGCCAGCTTTAACCCAGCAATCTGTACCATTTACTGAGTACTAACTATATGCTAGGCCCTGAAGTAGAAGATTTAATTCATTATCTCTTTTTTCCAGTAAAATAGACATGGTAGACTTTACTAGTTGTCTTCCAATACCTGTTTCTCCCCACACCCCTTCTTTTTAGAAATGGAAACTCTGAGTTTGAGTTGGTCACATGAGGGCTAGAAATAGGGACTAAATTTCCCAGCTCCACTTGCATAGAGATGTAGCCAGGTAACCAAGTTTTGGCCAGTGGAATATGAGAGGAAGAGTTACCTATAACTTATGAGAGGAATCCTTAAGGCTGTGGGGGGTTGCTGTGCAATCTCCTCCTTCCTGCTGGCTGGACTGTGGACAAAGTGATTGGAGCTTGAAAGGTCATTTTGTGCCATGCAGTGTAAGCATGTGTTGGGGGAAGGTGGTGCAACTAGATAACAGGAGCCGGGACTCCTGAAGTCACCATACTCATCCGGAACTACCTGCACCAGGGTTATTTTTACCTTCTTTACAACTTGTTTTAAGTCACTTGGGGTTTTAGAGTTTCTCTCATTCATAGCTGAATCTAATACTAATTGATACTGTAGGTTCTAATAGTCCCATTTAAGAGGGAAGAAATTGAGGCTCAGAGTGGTTAAGTAACTTGCTTAAAATTACATAAATAGCAAGTAGTAAGTGGTGGAGCCTGGTTCTCTTTGATTCCAAAGTCCCCTGCAGAGAGTCTCTTCCTGCTATAACATATTTCCTTCCAATTGAGTACAGGCCTCAGAAGTAAACTTCTTGTCTTCTCTACTGGTCTGAAGAGTCTTCTAAGCAAGGACATTTTGGTTGAACTTCTACTTCATGGACAAAAGTCCAGAAGCCCCTTCACTGTCTTGAAAGATGTTCCAATCAACCTATGTACCCGTGACCATTCAGGGACACTGGAGGAATTTTCCCCCTAACCACCCAACATGTTTGCCAAGCAGCTCCTTCTTAAAATGCAGGGCAGGATGAATGTCTTGCACACCCTGTCAGATTGTTAAGCCTTCCTGTCCAAACAAATCTACTCTACTGTTACTTTATTCCCCTGGCATGTTGATTCACATGCTTTGCTTCTCCCGCTGGGGATTGGGGCCCAAGCATGTCGGAGAAATTGAATGGCAGCAACTATTTCTGCCAAGACAAAAGCAAATATCCCTGGTAACAAGAAAAGGGAGAGGCTCACTGTGAAGTGTCCTGACTTCTGTATAGGTCTTCTGCCAGGGGACTCTAGAAAATTCCTTCAGGTAAAAATACTCTCAAGGCCCCTCAAACACACAAAAATAGTTTGGACCACAGTCAAGAACACAATTCAAACAGAGAAAAAATGTGCCCACTTTTTGCTTGTGTGGATTTGCAGGGTTCCATGTGCAGCTCTAATCCAAATTCAGTGTGTGACCTTGAGAGAAACAACTTGTTGTGTTGAAAGAGCATAGGGCTGAGATTCTGAAAGCCTGGCTACTGGTTACAACTCCAACACCATGCGGTTGAATCTTCGGGGATTTTTTTCACCTCTCTAATCCTCTCCGTTTTATGAATGAATGGGGATTCATTCATTCACTCACTTATCCATCCATCCATCTGTCCGCCGAATTCAACATTTATTTAATGTACATTTTTCTGGTTCTGGGTCCACACAGATGAACAAGATAATGGCTCTTCCCCTGAAGGAGTTCACAATCTATTTGAAATGGTTATAGAAAATGTTAAAATATTAATGGATATGAAAATACTTGCAAAAATATAAAGCTATGCATACAAAGAATTATTTTTAACTCGCAGCTTTGGAGACCTCAATTACCCCTTCTTTGAGAGGTGAACCCAAGGTTTGCCATGCCATGGAGAAATAGGCATGGAATTAGTGAACTGGCAATGGAGGCTGCTAGCAGCAGCTAAATTATAGTTTGGGCAACAAATGGTGAATGTATACCCATCCTAGGGAAAACATGTACTGAGAAGCACCTTGAAATTCTTTGTCCAAGCTCAGTAACTCATGGGAGCCCTAGGCCATAGAATCCTATCCTTTTGATTGGGAGATACCTCTGTCAGCCATGAGAGAAATTTCAATATTTTATTGAAAGCATTTTGCAGTCAGAAATCTTTTTTTTTTTTTTTTTGCTGGTGCCAGTATAATTTAACCATGATTTAATAGCTTCTTTCATTTACTTGTTAAATTATGCTTTTCTGTCACCTTCCCTTTGGGTTTTCTTGCCTTTTGGTCCTACAACCTCCCATTATTTATTAATGTCCCATAATACATGATTGAGGCAGGCAGAAAGCAGCCATTTCACAATGATTTAGGAGGCTCCTGGCAGGGAAACAACAAGAACAGGAGCTTATACTCTGAGAATCTCCCCTGTACTTGCTGTTTTTGGACCAGAGTCTGATAGTTCTCAGCCATCATCTATGTGGGATCTCCCCTCCCTGCCCCAACCCACCCCCCTGGCCATTTTCCTGCCCTGAGTAAATTCAAATTACTTGGCTCAAAACGACTGGTGAGTCACAGCTCATGTTTTTCCCAAGTGCCAACTGCTAGAATGAGTTTGCACCTCAAATTTGTGCTCAACCTGAAGAGACAGTAAGAGGTAATTTGGCTTTCCCTCCAAGGGAGGAGCCCTGTCTGGGATTAGGACATCTCAGATAATTTGATTCTTTAGACACTCAGGTTTGGAAGGAAGGCTAAAACACACTAGGAAGATGGTCCTTTTGTGTTCCACAATTCTTTTCTTTTCCACAGCTTGAAACATTTTGACTCATGGAATGGCTCTCAGGGAATGGGGTTAGGATGAGTTGTTCCAAAGTACGGATGGGCAAATAGAGGTGTTTCGTGACTTACCCAAGAATATAGATGGGGTTGTATCTGGAACCGCATCGCAATTCTGCTTCCCAGGGCATTTCTTAGTGGCACATTAATTCATTCTCTGATTCGGGGTTTCCTTTTCCTCATTGATTAGTTTGTGCTTCAGACTGGACCGGTGCCCCTTCTGCGATTCAGTGGATGAAGTGTGCAGGTTCTACAGGTGATGGGGGCAGAATGTCACCTGGAGAAGTGCAGTGACTAATCCAACACCTTACAGTTGGAAAGTGGCCAAGCTCCTTTACTGACCATAAATTTTTTTTGAGGTAGGTTATTTAATCTTTTAGAGATAACGTATATTCAGGTTCTTAGCACAGTGCCTGACGTTTAATGCACCTTTGCCTTCCTCTTATTTTAGACCACCAAAACTGATACAGGGCTTACTAGGAAGGTCAGTGTTGGATGTGGACCCATTCCTGGAATGAAAATGTGGAGTGTTCATCCTATCCTATCCACTTACTAAATGATAATTTTGGATGAACTGCTTTGCTTCTCTGGGTCTCAGTCTTCTCATCTGTAAAATGGGAACATTGGGTTAAGTAGTCTCTGAAATTGTTTCCTCCTCTAACTTTGTTCCTGACACTGCCTTAGTTGAGTTGTGAGTGACTTGAGCACAGAGTGGGATTCTAGAGTATGGGGAATGAGTTGTTCAAAATGTAATAAGGGAATCAAAGCTCCAAGTGCTTGACGCTTTTGCGCTTGTTGTATTGGGTGATGGTTGAATCAAAGCAGGGGTATTTCTTCTACTTCTTGGGCTGTCTAGCCTCTTTCTCTCATGTTTCAGATCCTAGATGTCACTTGGTACATACTACACTGTGTTCCTCACTGACTCTCTTTTAGCATTTGGAGGAACATGATTGCACTAAAGGCTAAGCATGCTTTCAATTCCTCCTTCATCCTCGAGTACACTCACCTATTTCACACCTCCAGATGGCAGCAAGAACCTCAAAGCGTGGGCATTGTCCTCTGGGGACATGTCCTGACTTCCCCTGGGGCCCAGGTGGCTATCTCCCATCTGGTGGTCTAGAATTAAGGCCCAGGAGAAGAGATCTGAGATAAAATAACAGCTGGGCTACTGATTTTTGGTCCCCCTGTTCCCTCCTTGATATTACATCCCACCCCTGCTCGGCCTTGTGGAGGGTGACTAATGAAGTTAAGTCAGTCCGGAGATTGGAGCTTTGAATTTCTCTTGCTCACCCTAAGTTCTATCCTCTGCAGCAAGCCTGACTTTGTGGGTGACCTCTGCAATTCTTCCATTTGCATTTCTGCAGTGCCCCAGGTTTGCGATGACATGCTCTATTCCTCCAGAAGTTTTCATTCCCATGGCACGAAGCTGGGATACTTTAGAGGGCCAGGCTGTTCTGTAACTAACATAAATGTGTGATCTGCCTAAGACTTGACTAATGCATTCCTTGCATTATTAAACATGGATTAAATATATATGGATATTTAAATGTAATGTGTTATTTTCCTAAATCTAGCTTTCCTTGATGTTCCTTTGACTTATGCCTTTTCATTGCTCATAATTGTCTCAGGGATCATGAATTACAGGCAGAAATTTGCTGGAGCTCCCTTAGCAGCAAAGACTTTGCCATCCCATTACATTTGCCCAAGAGATGTAGCAGTAGCTCTCCCGCCCAGAAAATTATTGCTTGGATTTTTTGCATGGGAATGTAATTTTTCCCTGCTAGATAGAGCTTATTCCTCACGAATAATTCAAAGACAAAAAGGTAGCTAGAGCCTGGGAGGCTTGTGGGTTTGTTCTCTTCCGCAAGAAAGCTTGTGACTGGAGCAAGTCAGTAAATAACAAACTCAGTCAAAATTTGGCACCTTCACTCATTCTCTACCAGTTGTACTGGCAGTCACTTGTCCTTTATGGGTTCTTGGAAAGCCTCTGAATTCTGATTGATTTTGTTTTTTAATATCCTAGCTTATTTGAAAGGTTCCTGTTCAGTACTCTAGCCAATGGCAGGGAAACTGCAACGGTCAACATGTTTGAGGCAGAAAGCTATCTTAGTTATTCCACTCTTACATACACTGGTTTTCCTTTCACTAAGGGGTGGGAGTGGAGGCTTAGTCTTGAGTGCCTTCAGGGTCTTTGCAGGCCATGATCTCCCATGGTTATCTTGACTTTTTGAGGGCCAGAAATGGAAATACATTCTCAGTCTCCACTCAACAATGCAGTCATATTCTCTGCTATTCCTAAAACATGTTCCCCTCTAAGGCTTGGTTAAAGATTTTCCATCTAATGCCAATCAGTCTGTATTAATCAAAATTCTCCAACAGGAGATATATTTGATAGGATTTGGCTCATGTGAGTGGGGATGGGCAAGTCTGAATTTTATAGGGCAGGCTACAAGCTGTGATCTCCAGTGAAGGTTTTTTTTTGTTTTTGTTGTTGTTTGTTTGTTTTTTTGTTTTGTTTTGTTTTGTTTTTTAAAATTCAGTTTTATTGAGAAATAGTCACATACCATACGATCATCCATGGTGTACAATCAACTGTTCACAGTACCATCTTATAGTTATGCATTCATCACCCCAGTCTATTTTTGAACATTTTCCTTACACCAGAAAGAATCAGAATCAGAATAAAAGATAAAAATTGAAAAATTAAAAAAAAAAAAACCCAGATCTCCACCACCCCCTATCCCACCCTATTTTTCATTTAGGTTTTGTCCCCATTTTTCTACTTATCCATCCATACACTGGATAAAGGGAGTGTGATCCACAGGGTTTTCACAATCATGCTGTCACCCATTGTAAGCTACACCATTATACAATCGTCTTTAAGAGTGAAGGCTACTGGGATGGAGTTCCAGTGAAGGTTTTTGATGAATTCCCAGAAGAAACTGATTGATTGAAGTAGAGATGAAGATTGTCTTCAACCCAGCCAATTGATCAGGAGATTCTGCCTGTGTGCCCTATGTTTATTTGCATCAATTTATTAGACTATAAGCTAGTGGCTGTGCTGGAGCTGGCTCATACAGGCCAGCAAGAGCTAATTGTGTACACTTCTTCCCAATGCTTCGTTCAATGCTGTCATGTTGGTAGCTTAAAATCAGCCATTGTGGGAATAGTTACACCATGGAAATTGGCAAAAGAAAGTTCCCCCTTCCCAAAACCCCCTCCCCAGAAAACTGGTTGCACACCACTGCTAATAGCTCTCTGAGAACTCTAACCAGTTCCTATACCTCTCTTTATACAACTAAATATTATTGGGGTGATGTGGACAGAAGACATGCCAGGTCACAAATTTTTCCCTGCATGACTGTAAGTAAGTTTTAATCTCTGCTAAGTGCTACTCTCCCCCAAACGTGCCTTCTTCCTATAGTATTATCTTATTATGTTCTCATCACCCAAACCATTTTTCTTTTCTGGGTATGCTAACCAGATTTCCCTGAATTGGCAATCAGTGGGGTTGTTTAAGGAAAGAAACTTGTTTTCCATCGTCCCCTGACCCTGGAACAACTATTGATAATTTCCTTTTTCTAATAGGAGACTTACCAGAGCAAGGTGACCCAAGGCTTGTCTGGGGGAGAAGAGAAGGAGCCAATGTTGGGATTTTTTGTGAGAAGCAACGATACAGGGCTGGATGAATTCCAGCAGGTAGGCCACATGTCAGCTGGACTAATGAAAACCCCAAAGAAGGAAAGGAAAAGGACCGGGTATACAATGTTCCCTTCATCTACCACTCAATTAGCAGCACATGGACTCTCATATTTCTTGTGCCTCCTATCTTGGAAGTTCTTCCTAAGAACTTCACCTTGCTTGTCCTCCATAAAGTGCCTAGTCTGGTGCCTGGAAATTAGTAGGCATTCAATAAACATTGAATTAGTAAATAATTTTACTTGACCTCCATGGTTCTCAACATTTGGAAAACGAATGTGGCTTGTAGTTGGGCATGGAGAGGGAGGCAAAGGGAAACTTGTCCTTTTTCTGAACCCTGTTTTATTTTCATTTTAATCCAGGTAGTAACCAGGCCTCTCAAAGGAAGAAGGTCATTGTCAAGATGTGTGTGTGTAAAGGTGAGAGAAATGTTGGGGTAGGGGGGATGCCTGGTCCTTCGTGCATTGTCAGTTCTTTAACTTTAAGGGACCTTTCAACAAAAATTGTCTGCAACTCAGGTAAGCAGGGAGTTAAGGTCTGAGGAGAATGGAATTTTCCTTGTGGTGGTATAGACTTGTTTTAACCACAGGAATGAACGCAAGATTCAACTTGCTCCCTCAGCTATTGTCTGGAACTCTTTTCCCTCCAGCTGCAGCAGCTGGAGGTTTTCTAAGCATTTTGATGGCTCTTTGGCCTTCTCTTTAAAGCCTTTTTGCTTCCCTTCTCTAATACTCTTACTCCTCTAGTCTTCAAGTGCTCTCCGATAAGGCAGTGGAAGATATGTGGGTTTGGTTTATTTATTTTTTTAAAAAGTGTGTGTCTACTTTCCTTCCTGAACTCCCACCTAGCAACTCCTCCCTGAAACCACAAACCACCACCCTACCACTTCCCAAATCCCAAAGTATGGTGCAGAGATGTCTGACGGATAGTAAGCTAACTTCATATGCTGTTTGACCCACCCTAGCAAGTGTTTTTCAGTAGCCTCATCAACACGGTAGAAGGATGGGTATCTTTTCTCTCATTTAATCATTGCTGCCAGGTCCTAAGCATTAAATACCATCTGAGTCTTAGTTAAAGGTGTTATTTTATGGACTTTGCTTCAGATTTTCTTGCCTGGGTGTGGCTTCCTCTAAGGCTTCTACCCAATCCCAACCCTTCTCCATCCACTCATCTTTAATCATGGGAGAAATTAGAAAAAGTTGCCCAAAAACTGATTGAGAAATTGGGGGTAGGAGGAGATGGATTATTTCACAGCTCATCTCTGCTGATTCTGTTGGTATTCTTGCTGCATCCTTTTGCCTGGTTCTGAGTTCTCCCTGTGTCCAGGGATGACAAATGGCAATAAAAGAGTCAGCATGCCTTGGAACCCCAAGCAGGCCAAAAGCTCAGCAGTTGCTTACCCCTGCCAATATTGCAATGGAAAAGCATTCCTGCAGACAATTATTTTTAAATTTTGTTTTAAAGCAGCATTAGAGAGATTGAAACAGATTTCTTTCCAAAGCATTCCCCTTTGATGAGGTGCAAAAGAGGTTAAACCAAAAGTCAAACTTTGGTTTCAAATATAAGACACTTTTAGTCTACTTATAATCATAATGATCCAATGTATTTAGGATTTAATTATTTGGAATTATAATAAAAAAGACATCCTGTAATTACCATTAAATTTATCTTGAGGCATAAATCTAATAATTAAACACTTTCTGATTTCATTCAGTTAGTAATTAAAATTAAAAAAAAAAAATACTCTGGATTCCTTTCCACCTCTAAGAAAAGTTCTATTATCAATGGGTTTTAATGGAAAGATCTGGAAATCACTTTGTATAAAATGCATTTGTTAATATATCATAAGTTCAGTTATTTATAGTCTACCCTGGTGATCAGGGTGTTTGAGCAGGTGAGAAATGACAGAGTTAGAAGATGGATCAGAATGAAAAAATATTTCCTTCAAGAAAGTTAGCTCCCTGAGCTTGAGCTTCACTTTTATTGTCAGCAAGGAGAGGAAAGCAGGTACTGTGCAAATTTTATGAGAACTGAGTTCTGTTCTCCGATCAGTTTTGGCAAAAAAAAAAAAAAAAAAAAAAAAAAAAAAAAAGTGGCCCATATGTTTTCCCTGCCTGGAAGTGGAACATGAAAGTGAGTTGGTAGGAACAGATGATTGTAATATCCAAGGGGAAAGTCTTGGGGAAGTGTGTGCTTGAGAGAATTTAGTTCCTTTCATGGCACTGGGCCCCAAATGTGAACAAACCAGACTCATCACCTCTGAAATGCGAAGAGGAGGCGCTGACTGGTTTGGAGAAAATGTCTGCTTAGATGGCACATTCTCCTGAGCTGAGACGTAAGCATACTGCCTGTGTTGGTTTTCTAGGGCTGCCACAACAAGTTCTGCAAACTGGATGGCTTCAAACAACACAAATTTATTGTCTCACATTTCTGGAGGCTAGGAGTCCAAAATCAAGGTGTTGGCAGGGCCACACTCCCTCTGACGTCTCTAGGGAAGAATTTGTTCCACAGCTCTCTCTTGACTTCTGGTGGCCCCAGGGATTCCTTTGTTTGTAGATGCATTTGCTTTTTTCTTCACATGGCCATGTCTTCTTACTCTGTAGCTGTAGCTTTTCCCGTGGCATTTCCCGCTTCTCTGTCTGTCATCTAGGTCTAATTTTCTCTTCTTATAGGTACACCAGTCATGTTGCATTAGGGCCCAACCTAACCCAGTTTGAACTCTGTTGGGGAGTGAATCATACTCAAAAAAGGCATACCCCCCTGGTTCTTCAGGTGTGAACCCATTTGTAAATAGGTCCTTTGAAGATGTTATTAGTCAAGGTGTCCCCAAACTGAATGGGGGTGGGCCTTAATCCAATGTAATTGAAGTCCATATAAGGAAAGGAAATTGGACACAAAAAGAGAAGTCATGGGGAGCAGCCAAAGCTGGAAGTCAATGGAACCTGGAGTAGAAAGAAGATGCCACCATATGCATTGCCATGTGACAGAAAAGCCAGGGAATCCTAGAGATTGCAGGCCAGCCAGAAGATATCAACTCTGGGAGGGAGCAAGTCTTCTAGCTTCTGAAACCATGAGTCAATAAATTCCTGCTATTAAGACAACCTACTTTACAGTATTTATTTTAGCAGTCAGAAAACTAAAACCACCTCATATTAACTAATAACATCTTCAAAGGCCCTCTTTCAAATAAGGTGACACTCACAGGACCAGGGTTTAGGACTTGAACATGTATTTAGTGGGGGGGACTACACAATTTAAGCTGTAATATTGCTCCTCAGTCAATTCCCACCAGGAACAGAAACCAGGGCATTGGCATTGTCAGAAGAGCAGATCAGAAAAAGCAAAGGAATGAGGTCTCAGGCCCATCTCAGAAATCAGCTGCAGGGATTATCTAACCTAGTGTGAAAGGGGCAGGGTAGTCTCTCTCCTAGGATCTAAAACCTTTGGTGTTTCAACACCAGTATGTCTCCTGTAAAATGCTGCTTCTCTATGGATGGGCAGTACATTAAATGAACACTGCAGTGTGATGATTGATTTCTGCTTGCTTGGACTTACAAAGAGAAATTTAGAATAGAAATAAGCATAGGAAGGTACTACAAAGGGAGGTGGGAGAATGCCTGTCCAGATAGTTATAACATAGTAATAGCACCTAGGCACTTTACCCATGCTTTCCTCATTTAACCTTTAGCAGTCTAAAGGTTAACACTCCCTGTGAGGTGAGTGTTATCTTTATTCTGAAGAAGAGGTAACTAAGAGGTTGAGAGGTTACCTGATTAATTTAAAGGCACCCAGGTTATCAACAAGGAGGCTGGATTAGCTATCAACCATTTCAGTATACAGTGGGGCTCTCAAAAATGGCATTCACAGCGTCTCCCACAGGGCTTCAAAAAATAAAGGTGCTTGAATCTTACCCCAAATATACTGGGGAAGTTATAATTTGATTTTTGGAGCCAGACAGCTTTGGTTTGTTATTACCTGTTAAATCTTGGCAAAACATTGAATCCTACTGAATCTTTCCCTCATCTGTAAAATGGGAATAATTAATGTGCCTGCATCATATGATTATCAGAAAGAGATAATACAGATAAAGTGCTTAGCACAGTGCCTAGCACCCAGTATGTGATCAATAAATTCAAACTATTATTAATTGTTTCATGCAAGGATTGTCTTAGACTTTGAGGAATGATAGGAATTTAAATAGTTGAAGGGAACCCAGGAGAATATTGCATATGAAGACAGACAGAAGAGAAAGTTTGTTCCTGTTTCTCCTTCTTATACTGTGATACTGTTTTAACCTGATCTTGCTTCCTTTTCCTGCTCCTAAATTGAAGACATTATTTAAGGTTCTGTCCTTGGTCCCTTTTGCTCTCTATACTCTGTTTGGACATCTCATCCATTCCCACAATTTCCATGATCTCATTTATACGGTTAATGCCCAAAACTTTATCTTGGGTGCCAACCATTTTCCTAACTTCTTTTCCTTGCTTCTAATACCTACAGGTTTTTCCCTTCCCTTGTGATCTCCAACCCAGTGTGTCAAAAAGAAGTTATCTATGGTTTTCTGTTTCCTCTAATGGTCCCACCATACTCCAAATCACCAAGACATGTCTTTGACATCTTACATCCAATCAAATTGCAATTTTTGTCAATTTTATTGGCTCCAGAATTAAGATTCTTTTCAATGTAGATGATTGCATTAGCTTCCTAACTAGTCAGTGAATCCCCTCTAAATTGGTCAGTAGAAAATCATCAAGGTACTTTTTCCAAGGATTCATATCTTTCCTAGATCAGAATATTTTGGTTTCTGAAGCTTTAAATTTAAAAAATAAATTTTTCTACTTTTTAAACAGCTCTGCTGTGGCCTATTATTTTATGTTCTCTGGGCACAGCCTGACTTTCCCTCCTTTATTGTTGACTCACAGAATTCTCTTAATCAGATGTGTCCTTCCCATAGGCAAGCTTTACCTCATGGGCTTTTACCCATTCTTTAAGAGGCTTAATGACCCCTCTATTAATTTCTTCTGGTCATTCCAGGCTGATAGGACCTCTTCTTCCTCTGTACTGCTGAAGCATTTTTTATCCCTTTTGTGATAGTTATATTATCTCGTGTTATGATTTAACCAATTAATATAAGAATCTGGAAGCCAAAGACCTCATCTTATTCATATCATGCCTTGTCTTCTTTAATCTACAAAACAACACTTGTATATGGATTAGCATCTCTTCATCTTTTTCTTTTTGGGGTACACTGTGCTTCTTGGATCTATAATTTTATGTCTTTCATAAGAGATGGGAAATTTTCATTGATTATTTCCTCTGTTATTGCTTCTGCCCCTTTTCCCTTCTCTTCTCCTTCTGGGACACCCATGACATACATTCCTGTATTTTGTGTTGTCATTCAATTCCCAGAGACGTTGCTCATATTTTTCCATTCTTTTCTCTATCTGTTCTTTTGTGTGTAGGCTTTCAGTTGTCTTGTTCTCCAGTTCCTGAGTGTTTTCTTCTGCCTCTTGAGAGCTGCTATTGTATGTCTCCATTGTGTCTTTCATCTCTTGTGTTATGCCTTTCATTTCCATAGATTCTGCCAGTTGTTTTTTTGAACTTTTGATTTCTATCTTATGTATGCCCAGTGTTTTCATTATATGCTTCATCTCTTTTGCCATATCTTCCCTAAACTTTTTGAATTGATTTAGCTTTAGTTGTTTAAATTCCAGTATCTCAGTTGAAGTGTAAGTTTGTTCCTTTGACTTCATTTTTCTTAATGTAGGTTGTAGTTTTCTGTTGTCTAGGCATCTAGTTTCCTTGGTTACCCAAATCAGGTATTCCCAGACCAGTATCAGGTCTCCCTGAGGGTGTGTTTTAGAAGATTGACACACCTTGTGAGGCCTCAAGTCACTGTGCTTTTCTGCCCAGCAGGTGGCACCTGTCAGCCTGTAGCTCCAGACTGGTGTAAGGAGGTGTGGCCCATGGCTGTTTTCCCCCAGGCTCTGGGATCTGGTTCTGAATGGAAGATGGGTAGTAGAGCTGGAGCCCCACCTCTTTCCTCCTAGGGAAGATATGCTTCCCCCCCCTCCAGGGAGATATCATTTGCATTTGAATAGTCTCTCTGACTCTGCTATCTCTACCCTTGTCTGGGTCAGAGTGCTGGGAACTGAAAATGGCTGAGGCTTTCTCCACTGAGCCAAAAATGGACAGAAAGCCCCACTTCAGGACCAGCCCACAGCCACCCTCAGTTTCACCCATCAGCCAGAGATAACACTTGGTCCTCTGGGCTCCCCCTCCCTCCCAGAGAGGTTCTCTAGCTCCCCAAGGTCAGTTGTCACCAAAAGCCTCTGTCTGCTTGTTGGAGATTCATAGCTTGTATTGGGTAGTCTATGTTTGTTAATTAAAACCCCAGCTGGAGCTCAGCTGAGCTATATTCTTGGAGAGTGCTGCTCTCTATCACAGTGAGGCTTTGCAGGTTGGGCTGCTGTGGGGGAGCGGCTCCCAGCTCGGATCTGCAGTTTTCACTTACAGATTTTATGCTGTGATCTTGGGCATTCCTCCCAATTCAGGTTGGTGTATGAGGAATGGACAGTCATGTTTGACCCTCTGCAGTTATTCCAGGTTATTTACTAGTTGTTCCTGGTTATTTATTAATTGTTCCAGGGGGACTAACTAGCTTCCACTCCTCTCTATGCCACCATCTTCTTCTGCCTCCACATCTCTTCATCTTATAGGTGAAAAAGCTAATGCTTAAAATGTTAAGCAATACCCCAGAGGTTCCAAGTGTTCTGAGTGGCTAGATGGAACAATCCATTGAAACCCAAGTCTGTGGTTCCAAAGCCACTACAAAATACTCCTGGGTAAAAGGGATTGAAGGGAGGAAGAGAAAAGGGAGATAGGAGGTTTTGAAGAGGTTGGGGAAGATGTCAAATTAGAGAGAGCTTTTGAGTTGGACCTTGATAATTATGATCTTACCTACTGGGTGGGTAAAGAGGAAAGCATGCTGGCCAGGGCACAGCAAAAACAGAGTTGTGGAAATTGGCCCTCTATAACTGAAAAAATGAACTAAGAAGCAGGTGTGGCTCACTTTTCAGCTTTAATGAGAGATGTCCTTAGTGATGGGGCTTTGTCTCCAGTGCATTCTCTGCTCCCACATGCTTTTTCAGACCTAGGGCAGGAAACATGCTGTTCAGACCTAGGGCAGGAACATGCCATTCCTCTATTTAATGGAAAGTTCAAGGACTCAGTTAGATTTTCAGGAAAATAAAAAGTACTTTCATCTAAAGCCTTAGCTTTGTGGAGTGCAGCAAAATCTGTATGGTAAGCAGATCACCTCCATGCCAGCCTGGGTTTCCCACTCCGGCCTGGCACCAGCTCAAACTCAGCAGGAAACACTGGCTGAGTGAGTTCACAGCTACCCCTCCAGGTGAGGTAAGAAAAAAGAGGTGGCTTCCCTAGAGCAGTAGGCAGGAGCCACGGGTCTTTTGCAGTAACTTCTATAAGTTCTACTTTGCTATGCCCTTTATTCTCCAATTCTCCTTGACCTTTGCCTAGAGCAGCACAGACAAAGCCAAGAACTCCGTGGACCTGGGCCCCATCTCATAAAATCTCTGCCCACACCTCAGTGATCCAAAGAGCAGGGGAAACAAATGATACAAAAAAATTAAATTAAACTGCTCCATCATGAAAAGCAGAAGCTGGGTCATATTTATCTCAGCTGAATAGAAAGAGGTTGTAGGTTCTTCCTCTCAGAAGACTCCTCACTCAGTTTAAATATCACAATGGAATAGGACCTCTCTCATAATCCCAGTTAGAGATGCTGCAGCCAAGCCGTGGACACAGCCACTGGTATGCCTGTTATTTAGAGTCTGATGTCAACCCTGCATGCAATTCATCTCCATGCTCCAAGTGCCGGTTTAGCAGAATCCTTTTTAACAAACAGCACTAACATATATTTAGGCAAAATAATCGAGATGGATTAATAACATTACCAGACACTATTTATCTTGTATTGGGAAGGGAAGGGTATGATACCATGATACTGGGCATGATACAAGAGGCAGACATTATAAAGAAAAAGTTGATAGATTTAACTACATAAAAAATTTAAAACCTCTGTGCAAAAAACCTCAATGAATAAAATTTTTAAAAATGCATCAAATTGGGAAAATTATTTATAGCAAATATTGTATACAGATTTATTAAAACTCATTAAGAAAAATACAAACACCTTAATAGGACATAAGCTAGCGAGTAACAAAAGAATTGTAAGTAGAAAATAAACATATGAAGAATGCCCAACTGTACTAGTTATTAAAGAAATATAAATTAAAACATTTATGAGATTCCAATTCAGTCTATCAATTTGGTAAGGAAATGGAAGTCTGAAACCAGCCGGGGTTATGAGCATGTGGTGTAACAGTCTCCTGCTTTATGGGGCGTCTGTGAATTGGCACAAGTTTCTTGGAGGACACTTTGTCCATATGTATTTAAAGCCTTAAGAGCAGCCACAGCCATGGGCTCAGCAATTACATTTCTGGGAATTCACTCTGAGAAAATATTTTATATATATATAAAGTGAACATTTGATAACAACATTATTTTATTATGTCTGTACAGAAAACTGGAAATAACCTATCTTATATAGTCACTAAAATGGTGATATATAGTGCTGTATCTGTTGACATGGAAGGATAATCACATTATATTATAAAGTGAGAAAAGTGGGTTAGAGAAGATTTTGTAGGATTTTATTTTTTAAGAACAACATGAAGACATTTTCAAAGTGGTTATTTTTGTTTCTTCCTTTTTTTTCTAAAATGAACATGGATTATTTGTGTTAAAAAAATAAGAAAAGATACATATGGTTGGTAGAATAATGGCCCCCCAAAGACGTTCATGTCCTAATTCCCAAAACCTATGATATGTTACCTTACATGGCAAAGAGCCTTTGCAGATAGGATTATGTTAAGCATCTTGAGATGGGAAAATTATTCTGGATTATCTGGCTGGGCTACATTTATTATCAAATTGGTCTTTATAAGAGGAAGGCAGGAGAGTAGAGTCAGAGAGATTTGAAGATGCTTTACTGTTGGTTTTGAAGATGGAGGTAGAGGCCATGAGCCAAGGAATATAGGCAGCCCCTAGAAGCTTGAAAAAGCAAGGAACAGATTTTCCCCTAGAGCTTCCAGAGGGAATGTAGCCCTGCTAACACCATGGTTTTAGCTCATTAAGACTTCTGACCTCCAGAACTGGAGGAGAATAAATGTATGTTGTTGTAAGCCACTAAATTTGTGGTGATTTGTTAAAATAGCAATAGATGACTAATACTACAATGTCTAAGACCCATAAAACAATTGCCTACATTGGGTCTCACTGGGAGGAGGGGGAGTAGGAGGGGATGGAGAAGAGGTTGTGGTTTAGTGACAATCCTTCTTAGGCCATAGTTAAAGTAGGGAAAAGTACATAATTACAGGACTTTCCACAGATTCTTTCTGGATCACTGCATTTCCCATCCTGACTTGCATTGAAATGGCTGACTAGCTCCATGTTCTGTTAAATCCTCATGTGGGGCACTATCCTCTGGGAACTTGCTTTCTGGAAGCTCAGAATTTTCCAAACCATTGATTTCTTTTTTCTTTGTACCCAAGGGTTCAGTTCTCAGCTTTTCCCTTTCATCTTGCATTTTACTATAAGATGCAAGAAGCAGGATGCACTTTCCACATTTAATTTGGAAATTTCTTCAGCTAAATATTCAGTCTCATCACTTTCAAATTCTGCCTTCTACCCAACATCAGAACTCAATTTTGCCAAATTTTCTGCCACTTTTAAACAAGGATCACCTTTCTTCCAGTTTGCAATGACACATTCATCATTTCTCCCTAAAGTCTCATTGGAAGTGCATTTAGTGTCCATATTTCTACCAGGTCTCTTCAAAGCAATCTAGGCTGTTTCTATCAAGCACCTCACAATTCTTCCAGAATCTTTCCCTTACCCATTTATAAAGCCACTCTAGCATTTTTGGTATCTGCAAATCACAGCACCCCACTCTTGGTACCAAAATCTTTTTTGGTTTGCTAAAGCTGATGTAATGCCACATGCAAAAAATGAACTGGCTTTTAACAATGGGGATTTATTAGCTTAAAAGTTACAATTCTAAGGCCATGAAAATATCCAAATTACAGAATCAACAAGATGATACTTTCTTCCTGAAGAAAGTCTGCTGGCAATCTGGACTCACCTGTCACAAGGCCAGGCACATGGTGGCATCTGCTGATCCTTCTCTCCTGGGTTTCATTGCTTCCAGCTTCTGGCTTCAGTAGCTTCCCCTCTCAGCTTCTGTGGGTGTGTCCTTTGTCTCTTAGCTTTTCTGGGGCTTTTTCTGTCTTTTATCCTCTTAAAAAGGACTCCAATAAGAGGATAAGGACCTACCTGGGTCATGCCACAACTGAAATAACCTAATCAAAAGTTCCCACCAACAATAGATCTGCACCCATAGGACTGGATTAAAAGAACACGATCCTTTCTGGGGTAATATAGCCTCCAAACTGCCACACCAGTGCACTTCTTCATCTGCTTTTAGGAAGCAGATTATCTCAGAAAGTTACAAGTTCCTTGTCTCAAGAACTAAGTATTTGCTATTCGGCATTGTACTAGAAGTTCTAGCCAGCACAGTTAGGCAAGTTAGGCAATAAAAAGAAATAACATTGGAAATGAAGAAGTAAAACTTCTTCTATTCACAGATGACATATTCCTTTATAAAGAAAATCCCAGAATCCACAAGAAAACTACTAGAGCTACAAGGTTAACACAAAAAATCAGTTGTTTTTGTATACACCAGCAAAGAACATTCTGAAATTGAAATTTAAAAAAAAATTATTCATAGTAGCTTACAAAAGAATAAACATACCTTGGAATAAATTTAACCAAGGACAAGTTTCAAGTGTACACTGAAAATTACAAAACCTGCTAAAAGAAATTAAAGAAGACCTAAATAAATAACCAAATAAATGGTTCATGGCTAAGAAGACTTAATATTTAAGATGTAAATAATACCCAAACCAATTTACAGACATAATGCAATACTTACCAAAATCTCAGCAGCCTTTTTTTTTTTTTTCAGAAATGGACAAGCCAATCCTCAAATTCATAGAGAATCTCAAGGGGCCCCAAATAGCCAAATCAACATTGCAAAAGAAGAACAAAGTCATAGGTATCACACTTTCTGATTTCAAGCCACAGTAATCAAAACTGTTTGGAACAGGCATGAAGACAGACATATAGACCAATGGAATAGAACTGAGAGTTCAGAAATAAATCCATACATTTATGGCCAACTAACTTTTAGCAAAGGTGCCAACTACATTAATTGAGGGGAAAGAACAGTCTCTTAAACAAATAGTGACTGGGAAAACTGGATATCCACATGCAAAATAATGAAGCTGTATCCCTACCTCACATCATATGAAAAAGTTAAGTCTAAATCGATCAGGGCCTAAACGTAAGATCTAAAACCATAAAACTCTTGTAGAAAATATATGGGGAACATTTGTTATTTTGGATTTGGTGGTGATTTCTTAGATATAACACCAAAAGCAAGAAAAGAAAAAAAAAAATAGATAAAATGGACTTCACCAAAATTAAAAACTTTTGTATGTCAAAGGATATTGTCAAGGAAGTGAAAAGAATACTTATAGAATAGGAGAAAATATTGGCTAATCTTATATCTGATAAGGGTTTAATGCCCATAATATATAAAGAACTGTTACTATTCAACAAGACAAATAACCCAATTGAAAAATAGGCAAAGTACTTGAATAGACATTTCTCCAAAGAATATATATGAATTGCCAATAAGCACATGGAAAGATGCTCAACATCATTGGTCATCATGGAAATGCAAATCAAAACCACAGTGAGACACCACTTCAGACCCACTAGGATGGCTATTGTTAAAAAAAAAAGAAAGAAAGAAAGAAAGCAAGCAAGTGTTGGTGAGGATGTGGAGAAATTGGAACATTTATACATTGTTGGTGGGATTGTAAAATACTGCAGCCACTGTGGAAATAGGAAAATTGAACATAGAACTACCATATGACCCAGCAATCTCACTTCTAAGTATATACCCAAAAGAACTGAAAGCAGATCCTTGAACAGATATTTGGACACCAATATTCATAGCAGCATTATTCACAATAGCCAAAAGGTGAAGCCACCTAAGTGTCCATCAACAGATAATGAATAAACAAAATGTGGTATATACACACAAAGTGAAATATTATTCAGCCATAAAAAAGAATGAAAAAAAAAACAAAAAACAAACAAACAAACAAAAAAATAACAATAAATAAATAAATAAATAAATGGGAAAAAAAAGAATGAAGTTCTGATACATGCAAAAACCTGAATGAATCTTGAAGACATTACGATGAGTGAAATAAGCCAGACCCCAAAGACAGAGATATTGTATGATCATGCTTATATGAAATACAAGAATATGCAAATTTATAGACAGATGTAGATTACAGGTTACCAAGGGCCAGGGGTAAAGGGAAAGGGAAGTTGTTTAATGGGTACAGAGTTTCTGTTTGAGGCGATAAAAAATTGGGGTAATAGATGTTGGTGATGGTTGCACAATATTTTTAATGTACTTATTACCACTGAATTGCACACTTGAAAGTGGTTAAATGGGAAGTTTGGAGTTGTATATATATTACTGCAATAAAAAGTTTTGTTTTCTTTAAAGAAGTAAATATTGATGCAGACTCTGAAAGAGCACTTAATGGGAACATTGTAAAGAAGTTTCCAGCTCTGACGACACTGAAGGCTCTACTGACTCTAAATCATATGGGTCCATAATTCTTATACATAGGCTGGGTCATATAGGCTCATGGTAAAATGCAGTCACATATAGTTAATGGGGATATATAGGGTCTTGACCTGTGTGGTTTAAGATAAAAATAAAGAGCTTGAAGGACAGATGATGGAAAAGGGTAAAAGAGAGACTAGATGGATGAATAAAACCTTCGGTGTCCTAAATCCACAAAGGTGCAGGATTGCAAAGTTCAGTCCATAAGCAACGAGGCGGCCTGAATAGATTCAAGTCATTTCTGCCAGAGAGCAGCAGGATAGAAAAATGGCCCCTATCACCTCTTCCAGACCGAATTTGCCACTTCTTTTTCTCCTGCAGTCTGTCCTCATTTACACAAACCTGGCTATTTCTGCATTCCCTGGTTGCAGCCTGACTGCAAAGGAGCTGATTGACCCTGTTAACCAGAGGCACAAAGTCTCCTCCAATCCAGGTGGAAAGAGCAGGAGATTAAACTTGCAGGTTGTACCCCGATACAGGCGCTGGGGAGGTTTTACTATTTATTATCTCATGTAATTAAAAGTCATTCACCACTCCCTCTTCTCTTCATCATCAGGATGGATTCAGGGAATGCAGGGGGTGAAATGGGATGCTGGCTGCTTACCTGTTAGCAGCTAGAACGTGTTAGCTGTGGGAGGGCATGGACATTTTTTTGGAAACTACACTGGAGTGCAACTGCCCAGGAATTTTTTGTTTTTGCTTTTGTAATTTTAAAAATGAAATCTGGGTACTAAATGTAGAAGATCCTGGCCAGGGTTTACCTGTGATGCTTCTAGATAAATGCAGCCAATGCTGCTGCCACTTTACTGGAAATAACTGAAGGACCAGAGCTTGTAATGCACTGATAGTTAGAGGACCAGACCCAAACACCCCTTGTGTTTTGTTTTCTCCCATGACATTCATGACATTCAGCTGCTTTCCTGCCTACCCTTAGTAATTAGGTATAAAGGCGCCAACCTCAGGGTCTAGGACCTTTTCAAATATTTCTGACTTAGGGATATGTTTAAGACTCAGTGGAAAAAAATACAACAAAACCCCAAAACACTGAATCTATAATTCAAAAAGAAAGCTGGAAAATCCAAATTAATAAATGTTTAACTAAATGCCTACAGAACATACCATATCAACCAATTTAAAAACAGCTCAACTCAACTCTTGGGTAGTTACATGTAAATTTATTTAGCTTGGGATGTGAGTGCATTTTAATGTCTTTGATGTGGTATAGGATTCGACCTCTAAAAATAAGCTTGCTTGGAGCCCGAGAAAACTTTAAAGCATCCTTCTCTGTAGCTTTGGGAAGACTCCAGCCCCTGCCAGAGCTTAGGCTGTTTGTCAGGTCTTCCCAGCTTCTCCTGGACCTGTGTTCTGAACACTGGGTGGCAGCAAGGAACTTGCTAAGCCTTCTCTGGAGTCAGAATGCAAACCTGAGCAATTCCACCTTAAGAAGAGCCATGCACAGAACCATGCAAAAAGTGCAGTAATTCTTGGACGTGGCTAATCTCTATAACTCACCGGATTGCAGATACAAGTGACAGCTGCAATAGGGGTGATGTTCTCTCATTCGCTGTGTCACCGGAATGCTATTTCAAATCTTCCTGAGATTAGAAAAAGGATTACAATTGGCCCCAGGGCCTTGCTGTGTAATTTTTATCTGTCTCGATCTGTGAGTTCCCCCAGGAGGTTCATGTAGTTTTTTGTGTGTGTGTGTGATGGACAGACCCACGGTGGGATGGGAGGCTCCTGAGGACTGCACAGACCTTTTTTTCCTACTCTATTTCCAGATTTGCCCCTAAATCAAAGACTCTTCCCCTCTCACCTTTGTTCATTCCCTTGGACTCTGTGGAGCAGGGCCGGCTTCAAGGCATATAACTTATGCAGTAGCACAGGGCCCCGTTGCTCAGAAGGGTTTAATGCTCTGCTGTTGTGATCTTGACATTCTTAATAATTTTTGAACAAGAGGTCCCTGCATTTTCATTTTGCACTGGGCCCGATGCAGCTGGTCTTTCTGTGGAGAAGTATTGTCAGAGGTAAATTTCTCTCCAAGTCTTGACTCCATTGTTTCTCAGCCTCATTTTAGTGACTGGCTTGTCTTAGAATTGAGAATGCAATAAGTAGGGGCTTTTGGTCAGCCATATTTAGATGCTGCTTGGGAGCCTGCCACTTACTACCTGTGTGACCTGGGACACATTAGTTAACCTCTGTAAGTTCTCCTCAAACAGTAGAAGTGTATGATTGTCCTTACTTCAGAGGCTATGGTGAGTATTAAATTCTATGACCGAAATACAAAATTCCCTGGCACATTGTAGACAGTCAATAAAAATTGCATGCCTTCTTTGCCCCCATCCAACTCTAGTTGGAATTAAAGCTCGGTTTCATTTACATGGAGCTGGTATAGGACAAACGTTTGGTGCACAAGAACTGCGAGTTGAAAGCAGTTCTTGTTCTGCTAGGCACTCTGTTCTGAGCAAGAGATGCATGGCCAAACTGTGGCTATGATATCTGCACCAAAGGAAATGGTGGTTTTACAGAGTCACCTACTGTTTGGGGAACCTTGAAAAAGAGCTTCTGATTGAAATGCTATCTTCAAGGAATTTCCCTGTACTAATTAGCTTACTACGTTGCACTTCCATAATGACTGTTTCTCCAGGATCTCCAGACACTTGGCAAACAAGCATTAATGACACACTTTGGCCCTCTTGCCTCTATGTCAGATGAGTGCAGTTGTCACATCCATCTCCCTCCCTGGATGGGGAACTGGAAGTTCCTTGTCTTAGGTCTGGCTCTGCTCAAGACTTGTGTGGTCTTCAACAACATTTCTGGGCCTCAAATAGTTCATGTGTAAATTGAAGTTGATAATTTCTTTTGACCTCAGATATCCTATGAAGATGATATGGATGGATTATCTTGGACATAACATATGCTATGTGAACTTAGGAACCCACTACTTTATAAGTCAAGCCTTCGATCTTGAGGCTTGCTTCGGTGAAACATATGGTTGTAAAGGGAAGGCTAAGTCCACCTATAATTATGCCTAGGAGTCACTGCCAAAGAACCTCTTTTGTTGCTCAAATGTGGACTTTCTCTTTCTAGGCATAACTGCAAATAAATTCGTCACCCTCCCCCCAACATGGGACAGGACCCCCCAGATGAATGAGTCTTCCTGGCGACTTGGGACATGGATTCCAGGAATGAGCCTGACCCTGGCATCAAAGGGTTGAGGATGCCTTTTTGACCAAAAGAAGGAAAAGAAAGGCAACAAAATAAGGTTTCAGTGTCTAAGAGAATTCAAATAGAGTCAAGAGGTTGTCCTAGATGTTACTCCTATGTAAGCTTCTTCCAGATATGCCGAATGACCACAGTATGATACACCCAAGTCAACAGTAGTCCTGAAAACCATAAAGAATACCCGAATCCTATCTGAGACTGTATAAAAGTTTCACTCACTAACTTTATTCTTCAGAAACTTAAATCCTTCAGAGAACTCCTATGCCAGCTAAGTCCCCAAACCCATAACCAATAGCCTCTTCAAGAACATCAACCAGATGTGTCCCTTTTCCCATAAAGTCGACATGAACAATTTAGGGTTGTCACTGCCTAGACATCCCTGGAGATTGGGAAAGTCATTAAGCTAGAGGAAAGGGTAGCAACAGACAAGATGGAATTTAACAAAGGATTATGAATACTGAATCTCTTTATAATTTTTTTTCTTAGTTGCTAGGATATTAGAATAGCTAGAAGGAAAGAATTGAAATGGTGGAACTGTAACCCATAGCATCCTTTGAAATTTGTTCTATAGCTACTTGTTAAATTATAATTTGAAAGCTATCACCTTTTTGTATATATATTTCACAACAAGGAAATAACTGAAACAATGGTACTGTAACTCATAACAACTTTGGAAATTTCCTATATGACTACTTGTTAAATCATACTTTGAAAGATATTATCTTTTGTGTATATTGCTATATTTCACAAAAAGGAAATAACGAAACTGTGGAACTGTAACCCAAAATATTCTTTGAAATTTGTTCTCTAACTACTTGTTAAATTGCACTTGGAAAGTTATCACTTCTATGTATATATGTTATATTCTACAATAAAAAACATGATTTTGAAAAAAGAAATCCTATGAAGATGAAGCCTCAAAGGTAAACGCTCTTTAAAAAAGGGGAAATAACTTCACAATGCAAGGTCCTGCAGTATTACATTTTGACAGTTAAATTCAATTTTAAAATCCAGTGCTATTCATAACAATATGATTTTGTAGGCATTGAAATTTCTGCTTGTTTAGACTGGGGTGGATGTCCAAGAAGCAGATAGAAAATTCGCTCAGACACTGAGATGATAATTGGTGCTATAATAATGTTCTATGAATAGTCCATTTGCTCATAGCTAACAAAATATTGAGCAGATACCAGAGACTCAATAAATTCTCACTGGATCTTTTCAGAACTTCCATAACCACCCTTGCAGAGATGGCTCCAGCTTCACCCTCTCTCCCAACTGCCATCCTGTATGTGCAACAGCTGCTCTGTAGCTTCAAAACGAAAAGATGCACTAGGCAAACTTCTCATTACTTGGTCACCTCAAGCTCCTTCCTTTCTCATTATCTTTCCCATCTTATGGGTTTCTAAGCTATGTTAGTTCTATTGTAATGAAATGACAAGAGCATGAACTTCTTCCTTTCCATTCTTCTAATCACTATTTTAGTCTAGGTTCTCATATATTTATCTGTGACTATTACATATATAAATATTTATTGGGCACTATTAAATGCAAAGTACATTTCCTGTTGCCTCTTGTCACTCATAGTCTCCTCTCCTTTTAGTCAGAGACATCATTGCTCCAAGGTCATGCAATGAAAGCAAAATGTAAGAGAATTCAGAGAGAACAACAAGGTCTAACACTTGGATTTGATTTCCAAAATAATCGCTTGAAACTCATTAGAGGCGAGATTAGTGAAAGACAAGGCTGTTGAATTGCAAGGGCTAGAGATTTGGGAGCATAAAATACTAAACTGAAGAAAGAAGTATGCAGAACTCAGGCCAAACAGTGGGTTTGGAAAGACAACAGATGAAGAGGCAGATGATCCCCCTCGGTGGATTAAGATTGCCCAGGCCTGGAATGAAGCTGCTTCAAAGAAGAAGAAAGTGTAGACCCAGACATTTCCCTGGAATGGGCCCTGAGCCCTGTGCCATGAAAGAGGTTGGGAGGGCAAATGACAGACTACACAGATGGTTTTGGGGTGCGAGAGCAGAGCCTCATGGAGAGGAAACCTCCAATCCTGACTATGACCCTACAAGCAGGGTGTCTCAGTCATACTGAAATAAACAGTAACTCCTCTGAGCAGAGAAGATCCGAGATAACCATCAACAGCCTTCCTGAGCCCATCCCGTATCTCCTGCAACTCCAGAGAAGCAAGGGATGGCATCCAAAAGTCCCTGCAGCCTCCAGTAGGGGTATGTAAGAACACTAACTTGACGAAGTTCAAGAGTAATTATTGAGAAGAAACCCTGAAGTGAGGATTGTTACCCAGAACTGACAAGATTAAATTTTCTACAACACACAAAATGAGGGATTGAAGTAGGGATTCAGTTTAGGTCATAGAAAAATTTAACATTTATTCCTTACTCACCTGTCCAAGGGCTGGTTGGAAGGCCAGCTGATCTAGGCTGAGCTCCACTGGGGTTGCCTCCAACTATGGGTAGAGTATGGGTTTGTTCCATACGCGTCTCATCCTATTTGGGCCAGTGGCCACTCATGGCAGAGATCATTGTATATTTTTTGCACTTTCCCATGGCATGAAAATTTGTATCCATGATATTGATCTCTTCCCCACAAATCCTCCACTCCCACCAACGAGACCCATTCACAGACCCAGAAGAAGCCCAGCTGCTTTCCTGCACTTGCCCAGATTATTCCCATCTGGACTAGCATCCCTGCCCTTCTCCATTTGTCTGAATCCTATTTGCTTTTTAAAACCTAGCTCAAATTCAAATCCTTCTACTTCTAATGTCCCTCCATTTCAGAGTGATTTTTCCCTCTTCTGAACTTTTATAATTTTTGATAGCTAATCACAATCATGTCACACTGATGTCGGGCAAACATGGATTGCTACTCGTGACTTGAACATTGTCCTAACTTTCAGTCTTGATGTTGAGCTCCTTGAGGGAAAGTCTGGGGCAAAGTAGATATTTGCCACCACACATGGGGCACAATGGGCTCTCAGTAATGATTGTCAGTACTAAAAAGGATGGCTGAGATAGTCTGCCATTGACTGCAGGCTCCACAAAATGCCAGGGGCTGTGAATGAAGAGAACCCTCTGGTAATGCCTCTTTGCGGTCAGAGCTAAATTCGTCATCCAGCGGAAACCCAAGAACATCTTTCCTGTACAAGCTGATGCTAATTTGAGCTTTAATCTACAGGGATCCTTAACAAATGCAGACACTTCTGGTGATTGGATGAAGGATTTTTGGTGACTTGTATGGGAAAGTTTACCAAAATCATAGCCAAACTCTTTCCAGAAAAGCAAAATGCTCCCCTATCATAATATAAATCAGAAGGCTTTTTGATAAGAGTATTGAGAGAATAAGGATGTAGTTATAACGTTCTTGGAGCCTCTCATTAGAAAGGAAAATTACAGCTAAGATCTCAGATTGCTTTGTGATTATAATTCCTAATGCTAACTTTATCTATACATTATTTCTCTATCTTTGTACATCTGTTTCTAAAAGATTTTGCCCATCCCTGTCCATCAGGTTGCATTATCCTTCCTATGGATGTTATACAAGGAATGAAACTGATATTGTGTATTACTATCATTAGACTGATACTATCTCTCATTTAATGAAAGAAGATAGCTGTTTACGGATAGTTCTTGATAGTATTGATTAAGAGACAGAAAGTTGAAGGAAAGTTGAAGAACATAGTGCCTTTCAGGTAAGTTATAAGAAGAGTAAGGAATAGGATCTGGACCTTAAGCTGTCTGTCCCTGACTAATCAATGTGCTGTAATAATTAAGGCCTTAGTCTCCTTAGTCTTTTTTTTTAAAGGTTGGCCTCTTAAATGGAAATCTTATGACATTAAACTGCTTCTGAGGCAAAAGACCAGTTTCTCCTAGCCACAAATCATGAACCTCCTTCGGTACCATAACCCTCTAACCCTCATCCTTCCTGGTAGGAGGAGCCTGACTTTGACCTGTCCCACAGCTCTCAAATTTTGCTGCAGAGATGGAGCTGAATATGTCATTGAAATCCTTCACTGGGGAGGGGGAAGAATAAAGGTTTGCTATTTTAGGCTGACACTTTTCTGAAGACTATAAAGTTAATGATCCCTAGAAACAGCTTGACTTCACTCTCAAGCTTTGAATAATCCACTAGTGGTAAAAAGAAGCAATAGTTAGTCATCTAGTCCATCCCTCTGTCTCTGGACTGAAAATCCAGAAAGAAGACGTAATAACAATTCCCCATGCTTGACAGCACTTTAGTGTTTACTAAGCATTTTACATACATCACTTCATTTACTGCTTTCTCCAGTACTTCAACTTAGTTATTACTATCTCTGTTTTACAAAGAAAATTGAAGGTCAGGGAGGTTGATACCTGAGGGAAGTCATGCTGTTTGTAGGTGCCAGAGACTGGGCAGGGACCTAATCAAACATCCTTTCTGCAAATGACTGCACTAAGCTCTCTGCAAGATTTAGGTTTTCCTTGGGCAAGGAGTTTCTACCCCTTCCTTTTAGGTTCAATAGCTCTTAGAGAGGTCTGATATCCATCCCTCCTTCTATCCCTGAATGTTTGCTCTCTTTTGACCTAATGCAAATGGTATTCTGTTCTTGAAATAATAATCTTACACTGACCTAAAGTTTATTAGAGCTGTTGTCTTAGTCTTATCTTCTCAAGGCTAAATAATCCAAGCTTTTTAACCTTATTTTTTGGTTGACTCTGCTGTCAGCCAGCACTGCTGTTGGGCAAGTCACTTAACAGGCGTGTTTTGTCACCAGCAATAAGGAGATAATGGCACCTATATCCCAGTGTGGCTGTGATGATTCAATCAGAAAATACGTGGAAAGTGCTGAACATATATCAAACGCACAAAACAATCAATATGCTGAGAACATTTTCCCCTTGCCTAACTTGCCTTTACCTTCCTCTCTGACCTTTTCATTGTCTTTGCAGATCCCTGGAGAGAGGGCATGCTCCCCATTTATGGGGATACATTGGTAGCCTGGCACTTTCCTAAGAAAGGGATTCTATTTTCAGTAAACTTTCCAAAACAAATAATGGAGAGAATCCTAAGAAGACTTGAGAGGTGAGCAGACTCCGCTGACTCGATGCCTTTTATTCTTGTATTATCCATATGCACCAATTACAGGCCTCAAACATAGCCAGGAGAAACCACCTAACTGCACTTGATTTATTAGTTTTATTAAACACAGATGCCTTTAATGTGGAGTTGTTTGTAGCCTGCCCTGGCTTTCCAACTATTGTATTGCATCTATTGGTCAATGTATGAATTATCTTCAAAGGACATGGCTTTTGCTTTTTATCACACTTTCTCTCCAACTACCAAGGAAGAGGTCACTTGGGAGACACATCCTTTCACGGCGAGAAAGTAGCCTCATAGATCAAAAGTGTGTTTGTTCTGGAATGGGAAAGCAGGCGGGCCAGCCCTGCAGAAGGGGCCGGCATCTCTCAGAAATCCTCATCAGTCACTCACCAAATGGTACCCAAGGGTAAAGGCTTTGTTGGGAGATGGTCTAGGGAATAGAGAGAGTGGAGGGGGGGAATGTAGTGTGGTGATAAGGGCATCCGCTTTGGGGCCAGATAGAGTTTGAAATTGTGTATTAGCAACATATTGGTTTCATGACTTTAGAAGTAAATTACCAAACCTCTCTGAGCCTTAGATATCTTATCTCTAAGCACTGATGAGATTATCAATCAAAATGACTTCCCTTCCCCTTCCCTTTGCTAATTACAGCTTCAGATGAGGGTCTTAACCTTGAGTGCTATCACTGGATTGTTCCATTGAGTGTAATATCTGGATTGTGCTGTCACTTAAAAAAAAAGTCCTCTTTTTTTTGCACCTCTGTCATTGCTTTAAGTCTGGTTGAGCGAATGATTCACAAGGAAGAAGGTTCTAGGATATCTGCTGTTGAATTTAGCCTTTTTATTTTATTTTTATTTTTTACTAGAGAAGTTGTGGTTTGCAGAAAAATCATACAGAAAATACAGTTCCCATATACCCCACCTCCCAACATGCAGTTTTCCTTATTCTTAACACTTTGCATTAGTGTGGTATCATTGTTACAATTGATAAAAACAATATTATAAAAATACTATTAACTATAGTCCTTAGTTTAATTAGCTTTCACTGTTTATGTTGTACAGTTCTTTGGTTTTTTTATTTAATGTTGTTACGGTAAAATATATACGGTCTAAAAATTTCCCCTTTCAACCACATTCAAATATATAATTCAGCAGTGTTAATTACTCTCATAATGTTGTGCTACCATTGCCATCATCCACTACTAAAACTTTTCCATCCACCCCAACAAAAACCTGTACCAATTAAGCATTAACTCCCCTTTCCCTATCCCCACCCTGGCCCCTGATAATCTGTATTCCAATTTCTGACTGAATTTCTTATTATAATTATGTCATATCAATAAGATCATACAATATTTGTCCCTTTGTGTCTGGCTTATTTCACTCAGCATGACGTCTTCAAGGTTCATACACATTTCACATGTATCAGAACTTCATTCCTTCTTACAGCTGAATAATATTCTGTTGTATGTATATTCCACATTTCATTTATCTGTTCATCTGTTGATGTACACTTGGGTTGCTTCCATCTTTTAGCAATTCTGAAAAATTCCTGCACATTTTTCAGTGTGCAAATATCTGTTCAACTCCCTGCTTTCAAAACCTTCAGTATATACCTAGAATTAGGATTGCCAGATTATATGTTAGTTATATGCTTAACTTTATGAGGAAGTGCCAAATTGTTTTCCATAGCAGTTGCACCATTTTGTATTCCCACCAACAATGAATGAGTGCCCCTATTTCTCTACATCCTCTCCAATATTTACAATTTTCCAGTTTTTTCATAGCAGTGGGTGTGAAATGGTGTATTAGTGTGGTTTTTATTTGCATTTACCTAGTGGCTAGTGATGTCGAGCATAATTTCATGTGCTTATCAGCTATTTGTATATCTTCTTTGGAGAAATGTTTACTCAAGACTTTTGCCCAGTTTTTAATTGGGTTATTTGTCTTTTTGTTGTTGAGGTGATTTCCTTATATATGCTGGATATTGGAACCTTATTGGATAAATGTTTTCCAAATATTTTCATCCATTCTGCAGCTTATCATTTTATTTTCATGATGAAGTCCTTTGATGTACAAAAGTCTTTAATTTTGATGAAGTCTCATTTACCTATCTTTTCTCTTTTGCCTCATGCTTTTGTTGTAAAGTCTAAGAAACTGTTGCCAGACACAAGGTCCTGAAGATGCTTCACTATGTTTTCTTCTAGGAGTGTTATAGTTTTGGTTCTTATATTTAGGTCTTTGATTAATTTTGACTTAATTTTTGTATATGGTGTGAGGTAGAGATCTCCTTCATTCTTTTGCTTGTGGATATTCAATTTTTATTGCACCATTTATTGAAGAGACTATTCTTTCTCTATTGAGTGGACTTGGCACTCTAGGCAAAGATCAATTGTCATAGATGTGAGGATTTATTTCTAAATTCTCAGTTTGATTCCATTTGATTTATATGTTTGTCTTTTGCCAATATCCTGCTGTTTTGATTCCTGTGGCTTTGTAATAAGTTTTAAAATCAGGAAGTATGAGTCCTCCAGCTCCATTCCTCTTTTTCAAGATGTTTTTGGCTATTCTGGGTTCCTTACCTTCCATTTAATTTGGTGATAGGCTTTTCCATTTCTGCAAAGAAGGTTGTTGGAACTGTGATTGGGATTGTGTTGAATCTGTAAATTTCTTTGGGTTGAATTGACATCTTAATGTTATTTTGTCTTCCAATCCGTGATCATGGAATACCCTTACATTTATTTAAGTCTACTTTATTTCTTTAAACAATGTTTTGTAGTTTTCCATGTACATGTCTTTTACATCCTTGTTGTAATTTATTCCTAGATGCTGACTGTTTTAATTGCTATTGTAAATAGATTTTTTCTTTATTTCCTCTTCAGATTGTTCATTACTAGTGTGTAGAAGCACTACTGAGTTTTGCATGTTTATCTTGTATCCTGTCACTTTGCTGAATTACTTTATTAGCTTGAGTAGCTTTGTTATGGATTTTTCAGGATTTCCTATATAAAGGATCATGTCATTTGCAAATAGGAAAAGCTTTACTTCTTCTTTTCCTATTTGGATGCCTTTTATTTCTTTTTTTGCCTAATTGCTCTGGGTAGAACTTCCAGTACAATGCTGAATAACAGTCATAACAGCGGGCATCTTTGTCTTGTTCCTGTTGTTAGAGGGAAAGTGTCAGTCCTTTACCATTACATATAATGCTAGCTGTGGGTTTTTCCTATATGCACATTCTCATATTGAGAAAGTTTCCTTCTATTCCTAGTTTCCTAAATGTATTTATCAAGAAAAGGTGCTGGATTTTATGAAATGCCTTTTCTGCATTACTTGAGATGATTATGTGTTTTTTTCCATTCATTCTATTGATGTGGTGTATTGCAATAATTGATTCATTTTATGTTGAACTACCCTAGCACTCTTGCGATAAATCCCATTTGATAATGGTGTATAATTCTTTTAATGTGCTATTATATTTGGATTGCTAGTGTTTTGTTGAGGACTTTTTTTCATCCTATTCATAAAGGATATTGCTCTGTGATTTTCTTTTCTTGTATTATCTTTATCTGTTATTAGGGTGATGTTGGTTCCATAGAATGAGTTAAGATGAGTTCCCTCCTCCTCAGTTTTCTGGGTGAGCTTGAGCAGATTGGTTGTAATTCTTCTTGGAATGTTTGATATTTTACACTATGTTTTATCTGATATTAGTAAGCTACCCCAGCTCTCTTTTCATTATTCTTTGCATGGTATATTTTTTTCCATCCTCTCATTTTCAACCTACTTGCGTCTTTAAATTTAAGATAACTTATAAATAACATGTAGTTGGGCCATACCTTTGTATACATTCTGTCAATCTCTGCTTTTTTACTGGAGAGTTTTGCTCATATACCTTTTAAATAGCAACTGATAATGCAGGACTTTCTTCTGCCATTTTGCTATTTGGTCTTTGTAAGTCTTTTACCTTTTGTGTCCTTAGTCGTCTGTTGAGGCTTACTTTCATATTTATTTGATGTTTTTGTAGTGTACCATTTTGAGTCCTTTCTCATTTCTTTCTTTATATATATTTCATATATTTTGATAATTGTAACCATGGGGTTTAATTGTAACATTCTAAGTCTATAACAATCACATTTGACTTGATATCAACTTTGTTTGTTTAACATAAGCACTGTTCCTCTGCTTGTCTGTCCTCCCACCATTTTGTCATAAATACTACAAATTCTATCTTTATACTTTGTACGTCAAAAAACCTAGATTTGTTATTAATTTTTATGAATTTGCATTTTAGAACCTCTGAGAAGTGAGTTTTGTACAAAAATACAATGCAATAGGACTGGTACTTACAATTACTCATATGTTTACCTTTACTGGAGGTCTTTATTTTTTTAATGTTGCTTTGATCCACTGTCTAGTGTCCTTTCTTTTCAGTCCAAAGAACTCCCTTTAGCATTGCTTGTAGGACAGGTCTAGTGGTGATGAGCTCCCTCATCCTTTTTTTAAATCTGGGAATGTCTCTATCTCTTCCTCATTTTGTAAAGGCAGTCTTGCTGGATATAAAAGTCTTGGTTGGCAATTGTTTTCTTTCAGTACTTTAAATATTATGTTCCACTGCCTTCTTGCCTCCATGATTTCTGATGAGAAATCAGCATTTAATCTTATTGAGGTGTCCTTGTACATAACATGTAGCTTTTCTGTTGCAGCTTTCTAAACTCTGTTCTTGTCCTTGGAATTTGACAGTTTGACTACTATGTGTCTGGATATAGTTCTCTTTAAGTCTGTCCTGTTTGGCATTCATTGGATTTTTTAATGTGTGTATTATGTCTTTCATTAAATTTGGGAAGTTCACTGCCATTAATTTTTGAATATTCCCTCTGCCCCATTCTCTTGTTCTTTGCCTTTGGATTTCCATAATACCTATATTGTTATGCTTGATTGTGTCTTATGGGTCTCTTAGGCTCTGTTCACTTTTTTACATTCTTTTTTCTTTCTGCTTCTTATACTCATTCATTTCAATTGTCTTATATTCAAGTTCACTGATTCTTTCTTCTGCCAGGACCAATCTGCTGATGACAGCCTCTGGAGAATTTTTCATTTACATTATTGTGGTCTTCAACTCTAGTATTTCTAGTTGATTCCTCTTTTAAATTTTTAAAAATAATTGAGATTTCCATACTGTTTTGTTCATTGTTTTCTGATATCCTTTAGTTCTTTTTCTGTGTTTTCCTTTATCTCCTTCAGCATACTGAGGATAATTTTTTTAAAGTCTTTATCCAGTGTGATCAAATTCTGGACTTCCTTGTTTACAGTTTCTGCATTTTTATCTTGTTCCTTTGGATGGGTATCATTTTCTGTTTCATTTTGTCTTGTAATCTTTTTTGTGCACTGTACATTTTAATATTTTAAAATGTTAACTTGGGACTTAGTCCCTTAACTCTCTGTTCCTTAAATTTGTATCAAGCTTATGATATGACAGAGCTTGACTGCTGGGAGCTAACAAAAACAAGCATGCCAAAGCAAAAAAGACCTTTCACAGTCTTTGCAAATTGTGTGTTATCTGGTGCTGTTCTTCAGAGTTTAGCCCTCCTATCAAGAAGACTAAGCTGAGGAGAACGTGAAGGTCTGGTTTTTCCATGTCTTTTCTGAGCCTGAGCCTTGTCCTGGGTTTTTGCTTGCCCGCAGACTTAGGAGTTTCCCCATTTACAGGAATATGAATGTCCAGTCTAATCCTCTTGAAATAGACTTTCTCCCACTTCATGGTACTCTGTTGTATAATTTAAAGCAAGTAATCCTTTGTCCCAGGACACCTTGACTTTATTGTTTCCTACACTGCTTTTGGTGCACACAGGCTGCTACTGACTGCAGGGCAAGTACTGGGAGGATGAGCCAGAAATGTGTTTCTTGGTTCAGTCTTTCAGGCTGCCACCAATTTGTTCCAAATTGTGGGTACCTTAGTATGTCCATAAGGGTTAGTCTTTTCCCTCCAGAACAAGGCCAGAGACCCATGGTAGGAGCACAGACTGGTGCCACACTGCACTGTGGAGGGGATGGGGAGGAGACCCATGAGGGTGCCCTGAGCTTCTCTTACTGCTTTTATAAAACTGGTTTTCTTGGTTCAGCACTTGCCCAGTTACTACAATCCTTTAACTGTTTTCCAGAGTTCTGAGGAACATGGCTCTGTCAATTTTTGCTAGTTGTTCAAAGAATCTTTGGGGAAACAGCATCCTGGAGCATCTTCCACTGCTATCTTAGTCAAACGGAAGCTGATATTTAGCCTTTGAGTTCTGGGCCATAGCCTGCTTTCTAGAAAGAGCCTTGAGTGGCGAATCAAGAGACCAGGGTCTTGACCTTATTTGAATATTTTGAGTTCTGATTTTGGCTGAAATTGAGGAAGTTAGTTAACTTCTCTGATTCTTAGCTTCTTCATTCATCAAATGGGGATAATAATAGATAATAAATGTATCTACCTTGTAGAGTTGCTGTGCAGATTAAATGGGTTACTTTATTTAAAACCTTAGAATAATTCCTTGTCCAGAGTGAGTGCTCTGTGTGTTTGCTGCTCTATTTCTACTTCTGCTGTTTCTGCTCACTCTAACTAGCTGTGTGATGTTGAGTAGGGCTTAAATCTCTTTTGGCTATAATATTCTGTGACTCTGATGAGTCCAGAGGGAATAAAAAAAGGAGCAAGAAAGGAAAGGATAGGAAAAAAAATTGTAGGTGATTCTCCTGAAACTTAGGATATCTTCTCCAGTCTGGGCTCTGACTCAGGTATATGTGAGTTCATAATGGTCCCATCACTGAGGATTTAAAACTTAGATGACAACACTTGTCCAGGTAGTCACTTTTCCTTTGGGTTGGAAGCTGAAGCTAGTAGAGTGAGTCTTGTGATACACTTTGCAGATAAGCTACTTTGGTTTACAGAAATCTAAACTCATAAATACCAGCAAAATTCTCAAACCCTGAAACTGGCAATAAACCTGAAAGAAGAGAGTCAAAGTAGGAGTCTCTGTCCCAGGAATATTCCAGAGAGTCTCAAATCAGGGGCTGAGGCTTAAACTCGTTGCTATAATTATTCAAGATTTGAAAGAGACTTCAACCTTGAAAGCAGTGTGGGGGGTGGAGCAGCAATAGAAGTGAGGGCTTAGCTGTCAAATTTTGGCCTTTAGCACATTCTGTTATCAAATACTTAATCCTTGGGTAAATATGAACTGTGAATATGATCCCAGAGGACTGGGTGCAGGGGACAGGTGGGGCTTCTTGCTTCAAGCAGCAACTGTCTTCTGGATGAATGTACCCTCAGAGGAATAGCAGAACTTGATACCTACTGTGGCACTGTGGAATGTGGCCCCAGGAGAAACACCTACAAAGGAGAGAAGGATTTATAATTTTTGTGGGGTGGGGCAGGAGGGTGGGGGCAGGAATAGAGCAATTTATTGCTGACAGAGGAATGTTTTTCTTTCATCAAAAGGTGAATTTATTGTCTGTGTAATGTGTGGTATTTCCAGATTGGAAGAGATTTTATCCTGGTAGTACTCTGTTAGAGATGCTTTGCCTGGTTCATCCATTCTAGACACCAGAATTATTTAAAAAAAAAACAAAAAAAAAACTAAAATAAACATTTTTCTTTAAAAGTATTACATGTTATTGTAGAAAATTCATTCATAAAAACATAGAGAAAAATTAAAATCTCTCATATCTCAATATCATTGATAACCAACTAGCATTTTCTTATAAATCTTTTGACTTTTTCTATGATATTTGGACATGTTTGATACCCTATTGTATATAAGAGCTTGAATTCTAACCTTTAAATGTAAAAATAAAGTATGAACATTTCCATGATATTAGAAATGTTCATAAAATCATTGTGATGATATTATAAAATACTGTTTGTTCCCACGTTTGAATTTGTTTAACTATAAGAATGGCAGCCAACATGTCATGTCACCTGCTATGTGCCAGATGCAGTTCTAGGCATTCTCTTGGGTTCACCTGCTCACAACCAAGGTGTGCCCTTCCCACTGCTCCGCTCCCTATGGGAAGGTCTAGAGGGCCATCTGTCTCTTGGGCTCTGAGCTCAGTTAAGTGTGAGGCAGCCCAGGCTCCTCCAAGAGGCTGGCAGGAAAAGGTCTACTCTTCAAACCCCAGTTTCCCTTGTCTAAGCCCCTAGGACCAAGTTTGACAGAAAGTAGTAAGAACCTTGGTATGAATAGAGGTCTAAAATTCTCCACTAAATAAATTTGTTTCTTCGGTTTCACCAACAAATAAATTTATACTTTTCTCTCCCTATCCCTCTAGTGCCTATTTCCCAATTGATCTAGAATCCATAGAGAGACTTGTGTGATTAAAACTCCTCTTTGAACTCAACCTTAATCTTAGTGCATCAGAGACAAAAAGTATTAACATGAGACTCACAGCTCCCTCCACCACACTCCCAGCCACTTTAGGAAATACAGTCTTGGACTGCTCAGTTTTTCTCCCATATGCTGGGCAGAATTTGACCTTTGCTAGCTCAATTCCTGGACTTCTGTGGTGCAGATTGCAAGAAATGAGTGTGAGAGACAGAAAGGAGAAGCAAGGATGGGGGAGTTACATACAAAAGCCTGAGATTTACTCATGGGCAAAATGAATGAATAGAGATAGAAGAATAGAGGAAGACAGAAAAGCCAAGCACTCACTCACATGGTCAGCTGGGTGGGCTCCTTGGGACATGATTCAGAGATACTGAGAAACAGAGGAATGGGGGAAGGTAACTTTAAGAAGCTTTGCTGGGGGTGGGTGGGGGTGGGGGCTACGAATTGGGTTCCTTTTGATTTTTTTTTTTTTTTTTTTTTTTTTTAGGGAGGCTCCAGCAACTATTAAAATTCTCTATAAGGTGCAGAGATTGGGTTTCTCTGAATGTCAGTCTGTCTGTAGAGTGGGCCGTGTCTTGCCCTCTATTGTAACTGGGTCATTGTCTCTCTAAATATTAAATCTGACTCAATAGATGCGATCAAATGGAAATGGAAGATGGGTAGATGGGATGTGCAGGTGTGAGTATCTGTTGGTATATGTGTTCAGGGACTGGGAGATGTCCCAGATCAAAGCTATGCTTTTTTTATACTAAAACACTAAAACTGGGCACACCTAGGAAGACCTCTTCCCTGTCCCCTGGCTTCTACTTGTGTGAGATACCAACAATATGCTGGGAAGGAGCATGTCCTACAAGAAGAAGGGGCTAAGGGTATAAGCTTAGCCAGGGACAATGCCCCAGTGAAAGAAGGAAGGGGCAATCCTGATATCTTCCCTTCAGAACCCAGACCCTACAACAAACCCAAATTCTTGGGGGAGAGGGCTGCAATAGAAGAGAGGGCACAAGAGCGAGACCTGCTTCCCTGATTCATGTGTACTCAGCACTGACCTCGGGGATTCTGGAGCCCTGAGGTCAGCTTTGGCAGCAGTGATTATGGGAAGATGGAGACCTCTTCTTGGGTTATCTGTAGCCTGGACCCAGGCATCTGTGGCCTCAGCAGCAGAATTCACTGGAGGGACTGCCAGAATTGCCAGACACAACCTCAAGGCCGAGAGGACTGTTTTCGTGATCACCGGGGGACAGCGCCACAGAAACACTGTTCTGGACTGCTACAGAACAGGCTAATGGAGTCTGGGGAAAGCAGTTTACCTTTATTTTTATGCTCTCCTCCTTTCCTCCCCCTTTCTTGTAGGTCAGAGAAAGCTGAGATCATTTCATTGGTCAAAAGGAGGGAAAGGGAGAAACTTTCAAATAGGCGTCAGCTGCACAGCAAGACGTTCTGAAGACGTTTGGCAGGAGCCCCAGTCAGCAGTTACATCTGTGTTCCTGACATCAGGTCTGTGATATTTGGAGTCTAGGCTTAGGCAGATGGACTATTTGCCACGTGTCTGCATTTCCTGGCTCCTGTTTTCCAACAGCCCTTGCTAACTTGGATCAGGCTATTAACAGATCTGACTTCTGTGCATTCAGCACTGTACACACGTATGTATCCTCACACACTTAGTTTTCTGATTACCATTGTAATCACATGGAAGAGTAGGGGAACGAGGTCCTTACTCTCTAGCTCAGTGTGGGGTCTCTCTCCTCACCTAAAGCAGGTTTGGCTTTGCATTGCAGCTACTGGCAAGGATTCTTAATAAGGTACTCAATGTTATGTGAGCACTCACCAGTGCATTCTGTGCCTATTTGGAGGACCAGAGAATAACCTGAGGAGCTAGTTGTCAAAGTGGGAATGGGGTTGGAGGGGTAGGGATGGTCACTGAAAAGTTTCATATCTAAAGCCGCAAGACAACAAATCCAAATACAGATGTTGCACACTGGCTATTAAGGGGACCTCACACGTTGGTAGTGCATTTTGTTCCAAAGAGTTAGTGAAATGGTTTAGGGGAGAAACAAAGACACACATGTACAAGTTAAATGTCTGCAGGAAATTCCAGAACAGACAACATCGACAGCAGGCTCAGTGGTTGTCATTGCTTACCTCATGGTGGTATTAGGTCCTGGATTATCCACACCAAATCTGGCTTCAAAAAAGGCCACCCTCTTGTCAGACCATGTGCACAGTCAATATGTCCCCATTTAGGTTTGGTAATTATGGTGACTGTACTCATATGGCTTTAGGCAAGAACTATCATTCCAAATGAAGGAACAACATAAAGTTGAATAGAAATGTAAACCCAGCTGGTTTAGGAGGGGTTCTTGATGTTATTGCTTGCAATGATTGCCCAACGGCAACACAATTTGAGAAAGAGGGCTCAGCAACTGCTAACGGCAGTTGCAGATCAGTTTTTTTGTGCTGTGGTCTTGGGATTCCATTTCTACCTACCCCGGGGGCTTAGATCAGAACTGAGGCATTAAACTTCACCTCCCACTGTTCATTCACAGAGTACTTACAAGGTAGATGTGCTTTTAAACCAAGAAAATCAGAATGTGGGATAAAGAGGGACTGTGAGACCCTCTTAGCTTAGGCTACCCAAGATGGCTGGTCAAGAGTTTCAGATTCTAAAACACAAGGAAGTTGACACTTTGCTTAGATTTGGGAGAATGTAGCCTCCTGGTTTCCTAAAAAAACAAAGAAAAGAAAAGTCCCAGAATTTCACAAGCAGACTTTATATCAACATTTGGAGTTGTGAGAATGAATCAGACAAACATGAACCAAACGTTCTTAGAAAAGCAGAGGGGGCTGAAAATGGAACTGCAAAGTGTTTTGGCAGTTTGGGAGCCTGGAATAGTATTAGCACCCTAAACACCACCAGATAATTGACTGTCTGTGTTGGGCTGATATGTGCTTGCCTCTGAGACAAGTGAATTTGAAGCCTATTATGAGACATGTTTCCCTTGCTATGCTTTCTTTCCTTTTCTTTTTTGGGGCAATTGAGGGGTGAAAGGTAAATCAGATAGAGAGTTTAGTCCATTTGGAGAGTGAATTTGGTTTTAAATCTTTTCAGACACCCTGGCCCAGATCAAAGCTCGCAGGAAGGGGCCATTGCTGTAACAGACTCAAGCCTCATTTCCTGGCCTGGGTACGAGGCCCCAGGAAGTGGAGGAATCAGGAAATTCAAAGGAGTCTGCCTTTAAAAATCAGATCTCCATTTCTAGTTTTGCCGTTCACCTCAGAGGGTTATTGATTCCCGCCCACACCCTGCCCCACCAGGGGATGACTGGTGGTCAGGCAAACCCAAACGGAAGAAACTGTATTTACTTTAACATCTGCACTTAAAGCAATTTGAGTCACTGAGCCTGATGGGCTTATTGTCTCCTTTATTCTAAGACTAGGAGAATCAGACCAATCTAATGCCCGGTGGAAGTGATCAATGCTGCTCCATTAGCTGGATAGATTGCACAAAGACAACCTGATATTAAGTACCCCAAAACAGGAGGGAAACCCCAAGAAGGTCTGTGAGTGAGGATTTCTGGCTGTACTGGGAACAGTAGAATCTGAGACTTGGGCAGCCCGGATTCTGGGGAGAAACACACAATCAGAACCCTCTACTACTCAGCATCCTGCCTTCTCCCAGCTCTGCAAGGGGAAGCTGTTGACTCAGTCAGGCCACCTAGTGGTCAGACACAGCCATCTCCGTGAGCGTTCCTAGCTGTGGGGTTTGGGGTGGGGGTAAGGCCGGGTTGTAAAAATTTCCCCAAATATCTTGTTTTATTTTCTCTCTCCCACTCTCTCCTACTCTCTCCATATTTCCTTTATAAAACGGAGACTGCTGTCGTCTCCCTTCCTCAGCTCTTTTCCTCTATCTACCTGCCTTTTTGGACCTGTATAGATTTCTCTTTTCCATTTGGAAATTGCACATTATTGCTATCTACACATTGTCACCAAAATCAATTTGTGCTAACTAACAGGCTTATCAATGCCCACTGAAATGAGATTAAAACTGCTTCCAACAAAACAGATAAAAACCAGATGAATGAAGCCCGCTAATAAGACATTAAAGATAATGACAAGAATGATTAACTAGTATGATATATTGAGCAGTTATGAGGAGTCAGATCAGATAACCAGGATCAGTAAACCAATAAAAAAAATCTACCTTTAATTCCCTTTAGTCAGTGAGATATAATCACATCAACATTATGCCTTTTTGGTTATTATTTATCTGTGAGAGCAATATCACACCTTTCCTCCAAATTGCTCAAAGCTTATTAGCAAGAATAAAAAAAAAAGAAATTGCTTTGGGGGGAGAACTCTTCTCATTTCAGCTCTTTAAGAATAAAAAGGAATACTTAATACCCTTCTTGCGTTCCTACACTGATTATGCAGACACTCTTTCGTTTATGTTTCATCTCTGATAGTGGCCTATTCATAGCCAGACTGTTTTACATTATATAATCAGTTAGTCAATTATTGCATTATCAAGTCACATCAAGACAATCTGAAAACCACATTTCTACTGGGTAGTATCATGGGGGTAGGCTGTGGCTCTGCTATCTCAGAGTCTGATTCTTAGTTGCAGGGAGCCCTTCCAGGGATCCGTGAGTTGGTTTATCGTCCTGCCTTATTGGGTTTGGGTACAGGGGGAAGAAGCATGAAGGAGAGGGCATTCCTTTGTTATTCATTTAAAATGTTTCTGTCCCTACTATGTGACAAGCCCAGTGGTTGCTCCAGGGATACAAAGGTGAACAAGAACCTGGCTCTGCCCTCGAGGAGCTCACAATATAGTGGGGGAGTCAGAGGAGTAAACAAAATTTCCAGCCTATGTGTTAAGTAATTAAATTTAGTACATGGCTGGCAGGGGAGATGGGAGGAGGGGGTAACTCTCTGGAAAAGCCAGGAAAGGCTGCTGTTTGATGTAGGTGTTAAAGGAAGAGTAGGGTTTTGCTAGAGAGGGAAACATGATAGGGCAGAGATAAACCAGATACATAAACAGCCCCCAAAAGCCCATTGTGTTCTGGGAAGAAATGTTTAGAGGGGAACGGCAGCCTGGGAGATCCTGGCAAGGGGGTCTGGGGACAGTTAAGAAGGATCTTGTGTTCCATGTTGAGATTGCATATTTTATCCTAAAAACCCAGGCGATCCACTATTACTTTGTAAGGGTAACTACATGATCAAACCTGTGTTTTAAAATATAACATTGGTGATGTTCTGGAGGATAGTCAAAGGCAGAAGAGAAATGAGTCAGGAAAGCATGCCAGAGTCTTGAAATAGCGAGAAAAACACAGCCAGGCGCCAGGCAGGTATGAGTTTGTATTGGAACTTAGCCACTGACTAGCCAGTGAGCTTGAGTAAAATCATCTCTCTAACCTCGATTTTCTCATCTGTAAATTAAGGATAGCAATAACTACTTCTTGAGGTTATTGGAAATACAAGGAAAAATATAAAATAAGTCCCCAGTGTCCAACATATAAGAAACAGATGACACACGTGGTAGTGATAATTTTTCATTAGGCCTTGTGGTGGGGTGTAGAACAGGCAGTGGGAGTGGGGGGTGTTTATGTGTGTATTTACTAATAGGAAAATTGATGGATAAAATGAGACTAAATTTTCACATTATGTTTGTAACAGAAGGAAATCTGGGATAAAAATACATGTTCAGATAAAAATATTATTTCTGTCATTGATGTACTTTACTGAATGAAATTGCCCAAGCTAGAAATCCTTGCAATATATGAGAGCCAAGAGGTTACAAATAATACCCACTTCAGCCATCTCACAGGGCTCAAAATTGATTCTGAGAATCCTTGGTTGCCAGAATGTCAGCTCCATAAGGATGGGAACATGTTCACTGTTGCATCCCTAATGCCTAGAATTCAGCACAATAAATATTTATTGCATGAATGCATGAATTAAATATGAATGAGTGAAAGAGACATTGGAATCATTCATTTCATTATTAGTCAATAGGTTTAAAATGTCCAGTTTCAGTCTTTGTCTTCTTTCTCCTCACCAACTGAAATTTTACCCTCTTACTCAACATTTAACAAAAATTATTCAGCCCCTGCAAATACACTTGGTCATTATTTTCTACCTATAATAAAGTGCTTAGTATACAGTGGTTAATAATACAGATATGACCCTGACCTGAGGGTACAGCCTAGTGACTGTGGGCAGGTGAGTCTCATGGAGGCTGTTAAATGTGTAGACCCCTTTCATCCTTTTCCACTACACTCTGCTATGATTCCACTTGTGGTTTGAATGATGAATAGATGTGTAAAAGCACTAAATAGGAGGCAGTGTAATGGAATGGAGGAGAATATGTCACCTACCTTTGGTTTTTCCACCTGCTTCCACCACTTACGTGACATGAGTTTGGGCTAGTTACTCAGAGCAGAGATTTGTTAATCTTTAAAATGAGTATTTTCAATACGAATGAGTAAAACTAGATATGCAAATCATTTGGTGCATAATAGGCTCTTAATATTTTTACCCCTTTCCAATAGATGTCCTCTAGACAGGAGTGACAGTTATGGAAATATGTTTTAGTTTGCTAATGCTGTGGAATGCAAAACACCAGAGATGGATTGGCTTTTATAAAAAGGGGGTTTATTTAGCTACACAGTTACAGTCTTAAGGCCATAAAGTGTCCAAGGTAACACATCAGTAATCGGGTACCTTCACTGGAGGATGGCCAATGGCGTCCGGAAAACTTCTGTTAGCTGGGAAGGCACGTGGCTGGCATCTGCTCCTAAGTTCTGGTTTCTAAATGGCTTCTCCCAGGACATTCCTCTCTAGCAAGCTTGCTCCTCTTCAAATAACATCACTCACAGCTGCACTCCGTTCAGTCTCTTTGAGTCAGCATGTTTTATATGGCTCCACTGATCAAGGCCCACCCTGAATGGGTGGGGTCACACCTCCATGGGAGTATCCCACCAAAGTCACCACCCACAGCTGGGTGGGGCACATTCCAAGCAAATCTAACCAGCACCAAAACGTCTGTCCCACAAGAACACAATGATAATGGCATTTGGGGGACACAATACATTCAAACCGGCACAAAATACAATTGTTTTTCAAATGGCTTAGCTATCCACAGGTTGCTCCTCCTGTCTCCACAATATGTCAGAAAACAGAGTCAACTGATTTAACTCTATTCAGAAAGTAGACGCATCTACTTTCATACCCTCTAATAAGCCCTTGAAAATACTTATATTTTCTGGTAGTTTGTTTAAATGCAATCAAACCCAGATTCAGAAGTCTGTATGTTTGCAGATGGGGCAGTGGTCCTCTTAAAGAAATGACAGATAGGATATGCTTCAATGAAGAGAAAAATCTAAATATGGTATGTTTTAAACCAGTTCATCGTTTAAAAAAACAATCTCACTATTTAAGATACCTAATAAAAGGGGTTGAAAATGCTAATTCCATTATTTTTACACTCACTGTTAAATTTTAAAAATGTTTCAAAAGCCATTATTTCTGAATTTAATAGAAAATGTAAATGTATCTTTTTTTTGGTATAGTTTTTAAGCTCCCAATCAAGATTTTTTTCTCATCACTTCAGCCCTTCTTTCCTATTGCCTTATCTACAGAGAATCTAGATTTTCATAATGGTTTACAATGTGAGTGGATTCCAATTTTTAGAACCAAAATGTTAGCTTCAAAGACCACATGTAGAGATGCTTAAAAACATTTCTATAGTTTGAAAATGACTGCACTTGTATTTTTAAAAAGCATTCATTTTTGCAGAACTCTGCATGGTCACAGAATGTACATTTTAAGAAGTGGGCACTTACTCCTGGAGTGAAAACCTAGAGTCTTCATAAAATTACATTTGCTATTGTGACTCCTTGATTAAGAAAACAGTCTTCCCTATTTTCTAAGATCTAGTGCTTGAAAAAATAGTTGAGGATTACTTTTCTGGCACACTGTATAGCTGCTCTAGGAATGGGAGTTGCAGGAATATGACTGGTTTGAATCCCATTATCTCTTTAGCTTCTTTTGGCTTGAAATTTACATCTCTGTAAATTCATGTGCTAAAATCCAGGACGAGACTGCAGTTGGTGTCTTATTTTCTAGGCAGTCCCTAAATTAGGAGTGCTGCAGGACAATACAGCCACTGGGGTCAGCAGCTCTGAGATCACAACCACAGGCTTAATTGTTACATTGTGAGAGACATTGCCTACCATTAAGTACATTGGAAATCAGATGCGACTATATAATAGGTGGGTGAAAGGGAGAGCTAAAATAATTAAATTATGTAACTTTGAAATATGTTCTTATTAATTTGTAAATATGTTTTATTATATTGGTGGATATATGAATTCATTCTATTCAACAACTGTTTTAGAAAATAGAAGTGTTTCTAAAAAATACAAGGAATGAATCATACACATCAAAGTAAAATAAATTTTCTTTATATTAAGTATGTAAACATTAAAAATAACAGAATAATTATTTTTGTTGTATCTTCACATACTTCATTTCTTGGTTTTAGCAGTCTCTAATACCATGACATGGGTATTGTGCTGGTTTGAATCTACTATGTCCCCCACAAAGGCCATGCATGTTCTTTTAATCCAATCCTATAGGTGCAGACTTATTATGGGTGGGATCTTTTGATTAGGTTGTTCCCATGAAGATGTGACCCACCCAATTGTGGGTGAGACCTTTTGATTAGATTATTTCCATGGAGATGTGACCCCTCCCATTCTGGGTGGGTCTTGATTAGTTTACTGGAGTCCTTAAGAGTGCTCAGGGGCCAGTACAGACCCAGATGCCTGGAGATGCAGAAAGAAAAATGTTTGGAGATGTTAAGCCAAGAGATGAAGCCCAGAGTTTGTCCTGGAGAAACTAAGTGAGAACCCAGAGTTGCTTAAAGAGAAGACACCCAGAGACATTTTGGAGACAGCCATTGAAACCAGAACCAGGAGAGAAGCTAAGAGATAAAATCCAGAGTTTGCCCTGGAGAAACTAAGAGAGGACCCCCAGACCCTTAGAGGGAAACACCCTGGGAGAAAGAAGCAAGGATGCACAGGAGCTGAGAGAGAGAGGCTAAGACAGAAGCCCAGAGGCATTCTGGAGAATGCAATGGAAACCAGAAGCTAACCCCATGAGAGGCCCAGCCAAGTCCCACCATGTACCTTCCCATGTGACAGAGGAACTCCAGATGCCATCGGCCTTTCTTCAGAGAAGGTATCATCCTAGTGATGCCTTAACTGGAACATTTTCATGACCTTAGAACTGTAAATTTGTAACCTAATAAACTCCCTTTATAAAAGCCAATCCATTTCTGGTATTTTGTGTAATGGCAACTTCGGCAAACCGGACCAGGTATTTTTCTGAAAAATGATTTTTGGAATATGTTTTATTATTTATATTTTTTATAGAATTGATTGCAATCTTCTTCAAAGTTACATTTATGAGTAATAAGTTTGAAATACTTCAACTGAGATTTCTTTGTAGTCAGTAGTATTTTTAATTGAGAAAAAACTACAGATACTGGAAGTACCTAGTAAGCTCAGAGCAATTCCGCTGGGTAGACCTTTACTTTTTTTCATATTTAGGTGTATGAATATTTTAGCCCCAATATTTTCACATGTACTATCTTTTTTGCCTCCATTTCTTCAAAAATATTTCTATCAAACAAAACTAGCCAATAACTTATTTACAAAATTTGAAGGCCATCTTAATATAGTTCCATTTCAGTACATAATATAAATTTTTGGAATTAAAAAGGGAGTTTTATCAAAAGCTTTTTCCCAGAGATCAGGGTATACCAAAGTGTAATTATAGGATTTCAAAATTAAATATTTCCTGCCTTTGTTTCATCATTTAGTTTATTCAGTCCTTCCTTTACTTTTGTGGGTCTAAATTTCAGCCTCTTTCTCCTTTCGAGAATTTCTTTCAATTCCTACAGTTTGTTCTACACCTCAAAAGCTGAAGTTGTTTGGCGTTCCACTGGTTGAACATTTTGATTAAAGATTTGCAGCTTATTTCAAATAAAATGCAACCCTAATTTAGTGGACTACTTTAAAAAGAAGTTCATACTATTGCAGGATGTTTTGGTTGATTTACAGAGTAGTCCTTTAAAAATGAAAACATTTTAAAAATCTGATGGTGATAGACTGCAAAGAAAGAAAACTTCATCTGCCCTAATGAACTTTTCTTTTTTTTAATTCCACATGGCTTTTGTAACAAAGATTTTATAATTTAGCTGTTTTAAATACAGCTTCTATTTTGACTGGTAGACTGTCAAAGATTAATTGGGCACAATTATGAATAATGTGTACATAACAAAATTCCAAGTAGAATTCTACTCCATAGGTTTCTCAATTTAATCAGAACATTGTTTTTAGCACAGTATCATGCTCTATCAAAATTTATATCATATCATCACTATAAAAACAAGTAACTCTATCTTCAAAATTGAACTTTTTATACAATTTACTGTAGCTTTTACAATGATGTTAAATATTTTACCAAACAGAATGGACTTCCAAAAGTTTTACTTTGATTCCATGAACTGAACTTAAAAAACATTACTGGAAGCATCTCGTGACACTGATGTATAACTGATATCATCTTAGTGAAGTTCTCCAGCAAATAGAGCCAACATTTTACTAGCTATCACTTTGTCTTTCACACATAAACAAGAAAATTTGAAATAAAATTAAATGAACTTAATTTAGAAAAATATTCATTTGATACAAATGAAAAGTCATCCTTCTGAGAGTTGTAAATGAACCTTCTGCAGCTGTACTTTTTAAATTGCCATCTTTGGAAAGAGACTGCTTAAAATAACTACTAATTTTTGAAGTATATGCTGATGTTCCTTCAGAATATTTGTGTCTTCTGGTGACATCAGTTAGATGGTTAATATAAACCAATAATTTGTGCAATTTGTACCTTCGTCACTAAGTTTCTTCAGAAATAGAAATTCAGTGTTTAATATTTTATTAAACGTACTTTTTTGAACTCATTGCTTTGAAAAGAACAAAATAAAGCAAAGTATAACAATAAAAGAAATTTATATTTGTAGATTTATATCATATAATAAATAATGAAACCACTGACCAAGAGTGTTCAGACTATTCTCTCTGTGATCTATGTCAAAACAGTCCAGCCAATATTTCCTGCACATGTTTCACATATTCTAAACTTACAATGATTCCACTGATTCCCACTGACCCACTGACTAGTGTGGTCTGATATCTTCATGCAACTCACAGGCTATGGATTGGCCATTGCCCTGGTTACAGCCCAACTGGCTGCTGGTACACCTAGTGGCCAGCAGGGGCAGCAATACTGAATTCTTCTCCCATCACTGCCTGCCACTAGTTACTTAATCTGAGCCCACTTCTTTTTATCAGCACTCTCTTGCATGCTATTTTTGAAAGGGAGGTACTGGTAACATATGTCTGGAAAGGGAAAGGAAAAGTAGGTTGGGTTATCACTTGTCACCTTTAAGATTTAACTATGTGTTAATCAGAACTCTGTTCACTGCATACTCTCAGATAGGACCCAAGCAGAAGCTGGAAGCACCAAGTGGAAATTACCACACTCATCTGAGTTTATTTTAATGCTTTGTTAAAAAATTAAAAATGTAGGATGAATGCAGAACCGTGCAGGATCTGGGACAATAGGTATAAACTGGGAGTGTCCCAGACAAACTAGGATGTATGATCACCCTAATAATAGGGATTATTTTCAATTGTGGAACTTTAATAAGCATTCAGTGGTGGTGATTAAATAAAGGGTTAGAAATGCATAAATGCATTTTACCTACCTAATAAAAAATTAGCAGAAAAGTGCACATACCAGACAAGTAACTAGTTATAGTCTTATCCTGTGGTTCTCAGCCTTTTTTTGTGTGTTCAAGATACAGGTTTGCATACTAAACAAGTTAGTAATTACAAAGCAGAGATTGCTACGGTGGAGCAGTCTCACTGTGTCTATTAAGTCATTCACAGTAACGACCTTATTCACTTGGTTGCCCTTCAGCACTTTGTTACTTTTTGAGCTCAGTTGTTTACTGCCCTGTGCTTGTGCTCTCTAAATACCCATGAGGTGAATGTCCTTCCCCTCTCCAGTAAACACACAACCTTTTTCGGTGCCTGCTTGACTATGAGCTATGGCTCTCCTGGAATTGATCTTACATCATGTTTTCTTACACCATCTGACGTGCATCCTTCTTAATAGAAGACATACCCATGTAGCAAAAATAATTTCTGACATACATTAAGAAGAACTTGTGATTCAGTCTGAACTGATTGGAGCAACTCCAAATCTCTTTCCCCTTCCTCCTTAGTCCTGTCTAAAACAAATTTATGTCATTGGCATCAGCCTTTTACACAACCAAAGAGAATTTATCTTTTCACCTGTGGGGTAAGGTAAATAGGTGAGATAAAGCTGGTACTATGATAGTTGTCCTAATAGAGACTTTTCTGATTGCAGTTAATTCATAATCTCAGAGTTTGCAAACTAAGTTAATAGTTACACTTGTGTTCTTGTAGGTGGCAGCAATTTCAGGGGAGTTCTCCATGCCCTTATCTTTTATAATTGTTTGTACCAGTGTCCCATAGAAGTGAATATGTAATCAGTCATTAGACTCTATGCTCTTGTTTACTGGGTCATACCAAATGCTGCCACTTCATTCATTAATTCTTATTTGACCTTCAACAAATATTAACTGTGTACCTAACACATGCCAGTCACTGTGATAATGCAGAGGATACAAGTATGAATAAAATATGCCCCTTAGGGAGGTTAGACTAGTGGCAGAGAGATACAGGGAGGGGACCAAAGGTTTGTACAGAGTAAACCATCGCTCTGATCATGGAATATATAAGACATAGTGGACAAATGGAGGAAAGTGCCTACATCTGTGGGTGAAGTTTCCATTAACTCTTCAAAGAGTAGATGGACGCTTGAGCTGAGGATTTTGCCAAATGTAGTGGATTGGGAATGGTGGGCAGAACGGCATTCCAAGCAGAGTCAACAGTCATATGTAAAGTTATACATATAAGCAGAAAGGATCCCATTTTGGGTCTCTGATTTGCTGTTCCCTCTGTCTGGAGCACTTACTCCCAGCATACCCCATCCCTTAATGTGGTAAAACAATATCATCTTTCAGGTTACTTTGTCCAGTAGTCTTCTATGGCATGCAAAGTCTGGTTTTGGTGACTTTTTAACATACTTTCATGACATCCCAAACTTCTTTTAACAGTGAAAAATAAATTTAAGTTTTTAAATGCTAGATTCACTCATAAACTCAGGTTCCTTAAAGACACAGTCTAGAAGACCATCTTGTTCATGGTTGTAGCCTTGTTAAGTGACATAGCCCATGGTATATAGTAAACACTCAGTATTTATTGAAAAAAAAAAGAATGATAAATAAATGTATAAAGTTGAGCGATGCAAATTGAGAATTATGTTTTCCCAAAGCCAACAAATGATTGTTTAGAAACCATCAGCTTCTGCTTTTAATTTTTCCTTATAGCCCTCCTTTCTCATAAACTTGGTGCATGTTCTCCAAAGGACATTTGCAAGTATTTTTCTGATCTTGCCTAAGAGGGCAAACTGAAACCTTTGCCATCATAAGATGTCATCAAAATGATAACTTGAAAGACTACAAAACAATAATCACCTGATAGCAAAAGTAAAAGGGAGGTTCATCAGATGAGCGATTTCAGCTCATCAGACAGGATGGATGGAAGCATGTCAGCAGATGAAAGAGAGTTGGGGAAGCTGCTCAGGTTTGAACATTTGCTGGATGAGGCTGCAGTGCAGGTGAGATTGGCCTGCCAGCTAGAGTCTGGGCATGTTCGCTACTTGGTTTGGTAAGTAAGGAGGACAGAAGGTGGAAGAGTAATTGCAAAAAATAAGATTAATCCATTATTTATCTGTGGAAAGCTAGTCCTCTTCTTTCCTTCCCTGTCCAGAGTGACAGGCAAACTGGTATTACTCTCTAGGGGAAAATCTAGATGTTTTTCTCTAAAGATGAACTCACTGGGAATAACCAAGGCTCCTGTTACGCGAGTGGTGGCTCAGGGCTTTCTTATTCTGGCACCTGGGAAGCAGGAAGGGAGAGTCACCTGCTGACCCCCCCATATTAATTCCATGTAACCTACCATGAAGCTGCTGGTAGATAAGCCCACCCATGTCCAGTGGGATCCCCAGTCAGGCTTCTCATCAAGAAAGAGGACTGTTGGGAGAACCAAAGCCACAAACACACTGTAGATGGAATCCGCTCCATCTATTCAGGATAACCAGCCTATTCCTCCATTCCTTAATATAAACAACAAACAAGGATCACCAGAACATGAAGAAAACAACAGCATTAAAGAGAATGGCAAAGATAAAAAAGAATAGGTGATTTCCAGAGGAAAAGTAATTACTTAGGAACAAAGGAAGAAAGTATACTCTGTACAAGGAACAAGCAGGGGGCAAGATAGAAAATGTGGTTGCTATGACAAAGACTGCTAATGGCCACAAACTGAGCACAAAATTTATGGTCCTCCTCCAAAAGTACATAGGTATCATGGGGAAGCAGTTACAGAGCACCCCAACTTGTCTCTTAGTGGGCCTAAGAGACTATTTTCACCAATAGAAGGTGAGCAGAAGTGAGGTTTGACACAACAAGACTGCTGAAAATGAGATTTGCTTCCTTTCTTCCCCTTCTTCTAGTTTTCTACAGAGCCAGAAGATGGAAGGAGTCAGAATCCCTGAATCTTCCCATGTGGAGGAGCTGTCTGCAAACCCAGGAAACCTGTGTTTAAACAGTTACATGAACAAGAAGTGAATTTTTATTGTGGTAAGCCACTGGAATTTGGGGGTTTATTTATTACAACAGCAGATACTGTTGCCCTAACTAAGACAACTAGCAAGATTTTTTAAAATCACTGGAAGTGTGAGAAGATAAATTGAAGAAATCTCCTAGAATCTGGAATAATTAGTGAAATAAATAGAAAATTTGAGAAAATATTGGTGTTATATGAAATTGATTCAGAAGCTCTAAGAGCTAATAAGAATTTCAGAAAGAGACAATACAGAAAATGGAGGAGAGAAAAATCTCAAAGTTATACTAGATATTTTCCCAGAACTAAAGATTGCATTTTCAGATTAAAAGAGATCAGTGAGGCCTGAATAAGGTTAAAAAATTAAAAGGCCAAACTTATACATTTACTTGCACAATTTCAGAACATAAAAAGAAGATTCTAAAAGCCAGTGCATGAAAAAACAGATCACATACAAGGGAAAAGAATTAGACTGGCTTTAGATTTCTCAGCAACAGCACTGGACGCCAAAGAGCTATGGAGAAATGACTTCAACATTTTAAGGAAAAACATTTTTTCAACCTAGATTTCTAATCAAAACCTAGTCAAATATCAAAAAATCATTAGGGTAAAACAAGGGTATAATAGATTGTCTAGAACTTAGAAAATTTGCCCTTCATGTAGACTTTCTGAGTAAGTTATTTACTCTAGTAAACTGAGGGAATTAAAGAAGGGGATGATGTAGGATCCTGGAAACAGTGAGTGTGATGAAAGTTCTAGGAAAAGTTCCTAGACAGCAAACAGTGATGGCTGAGCAGGAGTTTGAGGGTACTGGAAGCATGTCTGTTGGGATAAAAGAGGATTTCATGCAATAGATAACACAATTTAAATACTGTATAAAAAAACTGAATATGGGGAAGCTACATTATTGTCAATGAACAAAGTAAAAGATAATTTGAGACTCATCAAGTACTACAGGGAAGGCATGATCCAAATATGAACTTAGCTAAAAGGTGGCATGTGGAAGGATTGTACAGCATCTGAATATATCTCAATAAAATTTGCAGTTAAAAAAAGGTGGCATGACTTCATTGAAAATTGGACTATAAGAAAAGAGAATCCAATTAACCTTGATGCTAGAAATATTCTTGGAGTGGCACAGAGGCCACAACATCAGACTTGTAGAGATGCATACATAGTCTTTGCACACTACCTGGACCTGTAGTGAAAAATAGTATCATGGTCATTATAAACATTATCTACAGTATAAGCACTATAAACAAAGCAAAGAACATTTAATTACTGTCAAAGATTATTATGTAGATATTATCTATGGTAACAATGTAAATATGGATGCAAAATATGGAGGTTGGGAAGGGAAGCAGAAAGGAAAATATACCTGGTGGAAAGTTAAGAGAACTAAGCAGTTATGGAAATAAGAAGACATGAGAGTATTTTCTTTAATATTAAAAAAAAACACATGCAAATAGAATAATTAAAGTTATTTATAATGATCAAATATTGGTGAGAAGAGGGAAGCAAGAAGATCAGCCGATTATTTAAGATGTGAGTTAAATAGTCAAGTTCTATAGAAGAAAGGCTATAAATAATATTTAAAATTGGTAACTCAAGAAATAGTCTATAGAGATATTAATTAAAGTTATGGGAGTAACCACCAGAGACATAAGAGATATATATGGTCAAAATGTAGTTGCCTCTGGGTAGTACGATTGAGTGGAGGAATGATGATATTCATTCCAAACCTTCCCTTACAATTTGACTTTTATAAAATTTTGATTAAAATAAATTTTTAAACAGATGTAAAGAATAAAGCCTCTAGAGCAAGATTCTGAGTCTCCCACCCTTCTTCCACTCCCACTTATTCCTTGCTGGTGAAGCTCAGGTTGTGTTTGCGTGGCCCCCATTTCCACATGACTTAGGGACAAATCCTGATTTGTCTGATGAGTCACGGAATGCCCTTTCCCCTTGCCAGTGTTTGGCCTAGGAAGAAGAGGTATGTGTCTTAACTGCAACCAGTGAGATTCAAAGCAAGTTGGTTGTGAGGTTTCTGGGAATGGTAGATAGATACACAGAAAGAGATGAGCCCCTTCTTTGGCTGAACACTGTCATACATGCTTGGAAATGTGATACAATGAAACCATACCACAAATTACGGAGACGCCAAGAGAATCAAATTCTATAGATCTGAGCCTATATCTGAGGTGATTAATGTGTCTATTCTTAACACCATTTCAATAGGGTTTTTTGACATTTATATTTCAAAGCATGTGATTCTAGACAGAGGCTTTCTCTAGAAATTAAAAATCATTGTAATAAGATAGATTCTGGCTACTTTAGCTCTTTCCTACCTCAGGGTAACTAGTTCCCAGCTCACTGGGGCTACTCCTTCTGGAATTAGGGACCAGATATTTGGTAATTTATGTCTTTGTCTTGTTTGGTATCCTTAATTTCCCAGTTCCTGGGCTCAAATATCAGATCCTCCTTAACATTTCTCCCATAATATAGTTTGGCAATCTTCACACAAAGAGAATTCCCAATGGTCCATGCTGATTTTCCAGATTTCCTGACCCAGGCATGCAGCTAGTACTCTTCGTGTAACCCCAGCTTTGGGTTTCTCAACGCTTACCAATCACTAGTCTCTCAGTGCTCCCAGATAAAAATGGTTCTGTGGATAATGTTCCTTGCCATTTTCCTCTCTTGGAGAGTCACACAGACATTAGCATATTAAGAGCTCTGAGAACCCCTGCAGTAAAGAAACCTGATTAACTTTGTCTAACCCAGTGTTTTCTAAACGTAATTGACCACGGAACCCCCCTCCCCTCCCTTTTTTTCCTGTTAATGCCGTTTAACATCTCAAGGAATTATGTTTTCTTAGAACTCATTTTGACAAGAGCTGATCTGGCAACAAAGCCAATCCGTATAGTGGCATGCATGCCCATTGCATGTATCATTCGAGACATGATTTTAGTTGGTAAACCACTGCACAAGTCAGTTCATTTTGCTCCATATTGTATTTGGAAGAGGCAGCCATTTGCTCAATCCTTGTACCAAGATTCCCTGTCTCCAGGATCTGGTGTAATTGCGAGGGTCAAGCAAAAAGAATGCTGGGGATTCACTCCCTGGACTTAAATGAGTTCTGTGTGTCTTGAGGACTGTGTGAGATGTATAAAGATGACATGAAATCATGTCAAGCAACTGCAAACAAATAGAGTGAAAATTACTTATGTCAAAGGAGCAAGAATAAATGGGATGTCCAGAGCAATATTCATGTGGAAACTTAATAAATATTTTTGGTGGTGATGTGATGATTATTCAAAATAAAGAAACTCAGATACATGGGATCCCAAGGGAGTGGAATGGGTATGGGGGCACTGGGACTCTGAAAATGAGATGATTGATGGTGAGCTTGCTCTTGTGCTAGAATGAGTCTCCTGGTCCTTGCCTTTTGACAGCTCTCACAGTAGCTGTCCTGCCTCTCCCCATGGGGTGTGAAGGAGTGGGAGAGCAATGGGTAGAACATCTGGTTAACAGAGGAAATGGGAGACTCTGTTTTTGCCTATACCTTTGAAGCTGACTTTCAAATGGGAAGTTAAATTGATCAAATGCAACAAGACTTTGCTGCTCTCCTTACAAATCAGGTATTTATTATATCACTACTAAGCACTAAACATTTACTTCTTGGCTTTTCTATTCATGTGCACATGAAAGGCAGTGTGCATGGACGTTGGAAGCGATGATTTTGAAGTCAGTTGCACTTGTGTTTGAATCCCGCTCTGCCAATTACTTGCTGTAATTAAGCTAGCAATTGAAATTAAATAGCTAAGTTCCTTTTCAAGCCTTGGTGTACTTGGCTATAAAATGGGGCTAACATCTTTTTCATCAAGAAAGTTTGAAGATGAAATAAAATAATGCATGTATGATACTCAGTACACTGCCAGGCACATAGTCAGCACTCAGTAAATAGAGGCTTTCATCAGTAGTTCACATGGTACCTCCTGACTAAATTGCTTCTTGATGGTCTCTATGTCTTTAATCTTTGTATCCTAAGGCATGGAGCCTTAAACATAGCACACAGCAATTAATTGTTAATTGATATTCTAAGATTATGCTGACATAGCTTAAGGGAATATATGGGCAATTATCCATTTAAACTGGAAAATTCAGTCTCCCAAATGAAATTTTTGTTATAGTCTAATTTGGTTATCTGCCCTAATTAATGCTTAAATAATTGCCACATCTATCATTCCTGAAGACTGATATTGGTGCTTTTGGCCCCTACTCCATATAAACAGATCCATTTCTTTGTCTTCAGTAATCTAGAAGCTGCTTTCCTATCCTTTCATACCCAGGCTGGGGGTATGAGTGAGAATTAAGTTCTGGGTAAGGGGACAGTCTTGCTATTGGAGTGCAATTATTTATTGAATTGCATGGACAACTTTTCAGCATCTCATCTTACTCTGTCAATGTGGGTCAGCCTAGGCTGGCTGGAATGTGTTCATGAAAAGCTCAAAAGGCAGTCTGTCACCTAGATACTTGCCACAAAAACAGGCAACATATAGAAAAACACATCTGGATAATTGACTGCACGTTTTACTTTCAGCTGGACTTTGCATGTCACATAGAGGGGGCCCTGGAGACTTGCAAAGCAGCAATTTATGCTGCTGTTGATATGCCCAACCCTCAGGGGAGTGGCAGGGGAGTTGAGTGGCGGGAAGGGGACCTTCTTGGGAGTCTCTCGGATTCTTCTGCCTGCCAATCACAGTAGCAACAAAAGTGGCACCAGCCACCCCAACCCAGAAAAGCTTAATGGCCGCAAGCTAACTTGAAAACACAGTTCCAGGGAAGGCATTAACATTCCGAGCTCAGCTGTGTCATCTCGGTTGCCATAGCAATGCTGGGAAATACATTTTGTGTCCAATGGTTATTTCTCCACACTAATGAAATGGACATTTTTCTTCAGTGAATTGAATCAAAACTAATTGAATAGTAATCAGCACAGACCCTGAAGTTCAGGGAAATGTACTCTGACTAGTGCTTTGTAGAAATGCAGAAACCATTAACTATCTTCAAATGAGATTTTTTAATTAGTGGAATCTTAGCATCCTATTACAGGCGGGTGTGAGTGTTATCACACAGAAAGTTCCTCATTTGTTTAGTGCTGGAGGAGAAATTTATTTTCAATTAATTCAAGGGTTGATAACATCCTATGATTTGTTGTGCCCTTTCCCCAATAAATATCCCAAACTGACGTGTACTCCTGGACTGACTTTTTAAAAATATCATTAATAATTTGGATTCTCAGAAGGGCATGGTTTTTGCTGAGACCAGCTGTTCCTGAATCCCACTGAAGAGTGGTGATAAAAAAATGATTTTCTTGTTGTTGTTACTATATCTTAGAGCCAATCTCCCAACTTTAAACCTTACTGTAATGGAAGAAGCTACATGAAGATGGACAGAAGCCATAGGGTCATTATCTTTGTCCCAGGATACATTTACAAATTCATTGATTACCCTAATTGCCCTTTTTGCTTCAGTTTGGACCAAAGGCATTTAAAAAAATGCGGGTACAAATGAAGTCCCAGTCTATGCATTAATATTTGCCTTCTAAGAACATAATATTGTATATTATTATAAGTAGATTTTTCTCTCCATTTTTATTGCTCACAGTAAAGAGACATTTGGTTATGTGGAAATGAGAGTTCCCTCACTACATGTGATAGACTGGAAAATTTCTGCAAAATCTTTAAGACAGCCGACTGACTTGTCAGGTAGGCTGGGGATGGCTAAATGAGTTCCTAATTTCAGATGTCCCAATTCTCCTTCTCGTGGAGTCTGTGCACGCTGAGATGCATCTGAATTCAGTTTGCCTTCTGAGTCTTCCCAATGTCACAAGGCCTTTGGAACCAGGAGTGTCAAGGGCTCTTCCCCTGTGCTCTCTAACAGGCATCTGGAGAGCGGTCAGAGACGATCAACAGAAGGGGCAGGCTCCTGAGTTGTTGTGAGCAGTCCAGTAAGGCTGCCTTCTTGAGTTTGGAGAGGTAGGGTTTGAGGAAACTGCACCCCAGCATTTGGCAAATGGATAAACAGTTGAGTCATTTTCCTGTGGCTAGGAATCTGATGCTTCCAACCAATGCTAAACTCACCTTAAAAATCGTGCCATAATTTTTAAGAACAGCTAGACCTGATGGCAAACGTTAGCATTTCCTCGAAGTGAAATAAAGCTGCCTGGAGTCATCTCTCAGCTGGTTGGCAGGACGGGGTGGGGAGGAGGATGCCAACAGGGAGAGGGAACAGAACGGGGAGCCCCTCCTCCGTATGCGCCTCTCTCCTTCACAGCCGAGGGTCTCAAGGTGGGAGGAGACTGTCTTTTGGCTCCATAGCAATTTAAGTGCATCACAGTGGGATTAGTGGACTGCAAGGCAAAATGCCAAGTTTGGAGGAGTTGGGGGCAAAGAAAGAGGATGGGCTTTCACTAGAAATAAACACAATAAGGAGTCACAGCAATACAGGGGAGTGGATTTATCGTTTATGACATTCCTAAAATATCTTTATTTAATAATGAAAACTTCATTATCCAGGCCTGGTTTGAAGTGTTGCTGTGGGCCCTCTGAGGATCCCAGCAAAGATCTTTCATCTTGACAGAAGTTCTAAATTACAACATTAGTGTTCTAACCGAGAGGCTGTTATTGCCTATTTGGTCTGTCCAGGGAAATGAGACATACATTGCTGGGGAGTGGGTTATTGAAATCTAATAGTTGGAATATTAAAAATGGGGGCTGGGCTGGAGGGAGGTGTGTCTCTCTCTCCCTATGAACTGGGGATAAATTAAATGATAAACCTGGGATGTTTACCAAAGTTTCATTATTTTTCAGAAAAAAAAAGCAATTCATCTTTATTATGGTCAAAGCCATTATTAGGTTTCACATCATTAAAAACCAACATAAGGAGACCCCTAAAGCTAATTTTGAGACCAACTACATGAACCTGTTGTGCTTTTATTTTCATCCCAGCTACCTCTGCCTCCTTTTCAGCTGCATAGCCTGACCTCCAAAAAAAGTGTTTGGTCTTCGGATGTTTCAAAGACAATTAGGCCTAACTGGCTCCCAGTGTTTGGCTAATGGTCAGAACAGATAGCTCTCCAGATCACAGTTCAATTTCCACTCCTTCTGGCAGGGCTGGAAAATGGTCTACCTGGGCCGGTGGAATCAGAGGAGGGCCACGTGGGCAAGCAGAGGGCTTTGCACTCTTATTCCCTCTTCCTCCTCGCCCCCCAACCTCCAACTCATAATTCTCATTTTCACTTTATGTTGGTTGGTCTCTAAGAGCAATCCCAGGAAATGGTAGAATAGACAGTTGCCTACATGGTATAATAATAAAAATAAAAGAGCAGGTTTGCTATGTTCTGGGCACTTTGTTAAGTGCTTTCCATGTATAATCTCCTTGAAGCGTTACACTCACTTTATAAGGTTAGTACTGTTATTATCCCACCTTACAGTTGAGGAAGCTGGAGCTCAGAGAGATTAAGTAACTGAGCCAAGATTGCACAGTTGATACCTTGGAATACTGGGCCCTGAACTCAAGCCTTCTGATTCAAAAGCCCAGACACACTTTTACTGGCTATACTGAATCACCTCTTTTATGTAGCAGTGCTCAAATCTTTCTCCTGCCCAAATCCACCCCCATCCTACCCAGGCTTGCCTCGGGATGCACCAAAGATCAGTTACTCCTTTTCCTTAAGAAAGAGGTTGGAGACTCCTTGTAAAATGGAGATGTATTTCCTGGGGATAGAGTGGCAGTTATGTTGTGTAACCTTGGTCAGCGATGGCATGTCATCTGTTTAGCGTGGCTGATACTGCACAACAATTTATACTGCTAGAAATACTGAATAAGACACGGCATTGAAAATGTCTTTTAAAGCTATGGTACCACACAGGGCATTATCTTTACATGTGAGTTATTATTCTTATTAGGTTGAGTTTTTACCATCCAACATGCAACTACAAATTACTTCACTGATTAGCAGATAGCTGAGTCCTGAGGGGATCACAGGGCAGGTCGGGTCAGTGTTGCTAGGGAAGGAGATCGAGAAAGGCCCTCAGCACAGGCACAGCTGGTGAGAGGGGGCCAGAGGAAAGCACTGCAGAAGGCATCCTGGGCCAGTAGAGAGATGGGCACGAGAGCTGTGTGTGTGCATGTGTGTGCTTGCCTGTGCAGGATGGGCATGGGTTGTGGAAGGGAAGAGAGAGAGAGTGCCGGAAGAAGAAAGGAAGACAGGAAGAAAAGAGTGCACTGAGAACAACACTTTTCCTTCTTTATTTGGGGCAAATCCCGGATGTTTAAACCAGTGGTTTCCAAACCTGGGCAAGTTTCAGAAGGAAGACTTAAGAATCTCACCCCATACATTACTCAAGACTGATTTAGTAGGCACATGGTAGGGCCCAGGAATTCATGCTTAGAAACACCTTTCTGGGTTATGGTCACTGAACGCTCACTACAGGGCCTTTGTAAGACTGACTGCATGGCTCTTCTATTCCACACACCTTGTCTTCTTTTCCTCCCTGTAAAACTGCACCCGCTTAACTCCTATTCACCCTGCAGCTCACAGTGCAAGTGTCTCCCTCCAGGGTCGCCTTCTCTTACTTATCTAGGTCAGCCTCCTTTATTATGCACTAAATAGAACAGAGTTCTCTTCCCTCAGAGTACTCATCTCATTTTTTAATTATGTACTTAGAAGGTAAACTCCATGAACGTGAACGATGTTTGCTTCATGGAACACCAATCTTTCTCCAGCACCTAGAACAGCCTGGAAATGTGGTGAGTGCTTAATAACATAAAAAAATTTATTGCTATCTTAGCCTGAGTTCCCATAGCACTTTTTTGGAGAGTGAAATCTAAGGGAAGAAACAGTGAGGTTCAAAGGAAGTGAGGCTGCAGTAGAGGAAGAGCAAATAGAAGAGAAGCCTTGCTGAGTGGTCACAGCTTTGTGACAAGTGCAACTGATTGCTTAGTCTCTGGGATGCTGTGACTTTGAGTTATGTACCCCAGAAAACATATGTTTTTATTCTTAATTCATTCTTGCGGGTGTGAACCCTTTGTGAATAGGACATTTTCATGGGGTTACGTCAGTTACAGCGTGGCCCAACTGAATCAGGATGGATTTTAATCCTATTACTGGAGTCCTTTATTAGCAGAATGAAATTCAGACACAAAGGTAAAAAGCCACAGGAAGAAGCCAGAAGTCAATAGAACCCAGAGAAACCAGGAGGGCTGCCATGTGCATTACCATGTGGCATAAAAGCCAAGGGCCAAGAATCACAGGCAACCAGCTCCAGAACACCACAGAGAGAAAGCATTGCCTAGAAGACACCTTTATTTTGGACTTCTAGCTTCAAAACTATGAGTAAATAACTTTCCTTTGTTTAAGCCAACCCATTGCATGGTATTTAGCAGCCAGGAAACTAAAACAGATGCTTTCAGAAAGGCCTTATGAATTACTGTTTCTGTTGGGAGAGGAAGGAAAAGAATTAGTCTGCAGCTTCCATTGGTCAAAATCGGACAACAAGACATGAACTTCCCTGCACTCTGGGTGGTGTTGCTGGTAAAGTCAGAGCCCCTAAGGGGTCCAGGCCCATAGTTGCGGGCACACTCATTTTCTTGTTATCATTTGGTGCTGCAGAAAGGGCTCCTCGATTTGTTGCAACAGCAGCCTGACTCTATGACTGTGGGTAAAGCAGAAGCTGTTGCTGGGACTCTCTGGCTAAAAAATGAGGCTAGTGTGTGGATCTGGGGTGGCACATTAACTCAGTCTAGTCCAATGTCACACAAATAATTAGATCCAGTCCATTTCTCTGCTACTGGCAGGTCCAGTCTGCAAGTGGATGGCCCAGAGTCAAGGTTGATTAGAGGATTAAGATGATAACTGCTAGGATGGTATTGGATGATGCTGCTGACAATTATGACAATAAATGGTTTATCTCCACCTGATGCCATATATAGAGCTTTATATTTAAACTGCATTTGCATGCACAGAAAAGATGCCTAAATACCCACTCTGAGAGGAGTTTAAAGCCAGAATTACTCATTCCGAAGATCACCAGGCTCATCACTTCCACCCTGGATCATCCAACAGCTTCCTGAAACCGGTCTTACTTCCTCCATCTCTTCTCTCCAGGTCATGCCTTCTGCTTCTTGATTGTATTTGAACACTACTTTCACTATGTCAGTTCTTTGCTCTCTTTTCCATACTACATCAACTTGGAAAGCCTCCACTGTTAGCACAAACCATCCATCATTAGATTCACTCCACCTATTCAACTTGATTTCCAAGGATTTCCTCTTTAATGGGCTAGCCTCTTTGTTGTCCAACAAACACACTTTTACTCATGACAAACTATGTCTTCTTAAAATTCCATTTCCCCTCCTGGAATGCAATAAGCTCTTTCCTCCTCATCTCCACCTATACGAATCCTTTTTATCCTTCACGATTCAAGTCGAGTCTCACATCCGCCTTAAAACTTTCTTAGCTTACTCAGCTCTCATTTCTCTCCTCATCCAACATTTCTGAAGCATGCAGTCTTTACCTCACTACTTAGCAATTAAATGCACTCTTGCTAGTTTTGTGACTATTGCAATATATATAATGATCTTATTTCCCAATTAGACTGTAAGATCTTCAAAGATAGGGACCATGGCTGATATATTTGTATGCGCCATATTTTCTAATACAGCACTAGCACATAGTAGATGCTTAGTAAACAACCTTTTCTCTTCCTCTGTCAGATTGAGCCCTTTGAGAGGCATTCCTGTTTGGTATTTTTTGTCTTCAGCTACGGTGTGTGAGGTCTGGGGATAAATATTGCTTGGGAAGTCCTGTTCCAAATGAACACAAATCCAGGTCCAAACTAAGCTACCATTTTTGCTAAGTATATTAAGCCAAGGATATTTAGTACAATTGCTGCAGAGAGGCCAAGGAAACTCATGGGGGCCTCCTGTCCTCCAAGAGTAATTGCTAAGTCTGAGTCCAGCTTCCCATAGTAGTTTCTTGGATCTTGCCCAAACTACCTGCAGGGCAATGCTGGGTATGTTTAAGAGAAACAGGAAAAGGGAGAGTAATAAATATTTTTGTATTGCCTGGTTCTTCTCATTGTGCAGCAGAGAATAATAAGGCCTGCCTTATGAATGAAGCAGCTGGGTTTCGTTGGCCCAAAATTCCTGGTCACAGACAAGTGCTATTTGCAAGAAGCATGCTGTGTTTCAGCAAGCCAAGGGTCACTTGCATTTTAACCCTGAAATTCTCTTGGCTTCACATTCTTCACAGGTTTTAAGGAGATTAATAAGCTCCTGATGGAGCTATAAGACCTGATTTCTTAGAGCAAAAGACATGATAGGTCTTCTAAGAGCTTTTGTTAAGAAGACTTGGCCAAGGAATATGTGTCAATATCTGGGGATGGCCTTATTTCTTGATGGCCATATCAGTGAGGCCAACCAAGAGAGTTGAAAAGTGAAGCAAAGAAAAAGTAGCAAGAAAAATTCTGGAAATCCAATAAGTTTAAGTCTGTATTCTAGAATGGACTTTTATTGACTACTCATGTGCCAGGCCCTGGGCTTGTCGTGAGAATGCACAGGCCATTGCAATCAGGACATTGCAGCTATGGTTGCTTTGCTAACATCTTCCCAGACTGGCTTGGGACCACTGCCTGCTGCCGATGCCAGTGTCTGCCCCAGTGGCAGACCTTAAGGACCAGGCCAACTGGACCATTGTCCCTATTCAAAGAAGACCTGAGTGACATGCACCCTGATGACACTCCCATCACAGAAGCCTCTGCAGAGTGGACGCTGCCTCGGCCACCTGTCAGCTCAGGCCCTCCTGTGCCTTTCACATGCTTCTCTCCTACCTGCCACAAGAAAAGCTTTTCCTTTCTTTTTTTCAATTATGCCTTCTGAGCTCTGGTTCTGACTGCTGAAGACCATGTAAGGTGAGCCAGGCTTTTGACCCTGCCCAGCTCAGGATGTTGGGCACAGAGTGATTGTCCAGTTCTGAGGCAGAGAAGCCCTAACTAACACCACTGCAGACGCCAAGGAGAACAATCCTAACAAGAACTGACAGCAGTGTCTCAAACACATGCTCATCACTGAAAACAACACCTGACTGAGTGTGGCTTAGGCCGAAGCAGAAAGGGGGATTGTATGGAGGGAAGAAGGGGCAGCCACGTAGGGGACATGATCCAAACTGTGAGAGTCTCCAGGAATATGTGGGTGACACCTTGTCATCCAAATCTCAAAACTATTCAGAAGGAATAAAATATGCCCTATTCTTTGCAAGAAATTGAGCCAATATTTTATTTATTTATTTATTTATTTATTTATTTATTTATTTATTTATTCATTCATTTATGGAATCATCAAAAAAGAAGAATAAAAGTGGCAGGAAGGAATTTTCAAGGCATGGAGAATGAATTCAGCATGAGTTATGCTTTTCCAACTGCATGTTGAAATTCTGATTTTGCCACTGCTCCTTTACCAGGAAGAGATACAGACAGAGGTGGTGTGCATAAGGCCATCAGGCCTGAGCGGAGGCCCCCCTCTGGGTCCTAAATTTAGAGAATAGTCTTGTGATGCTCCCATCCTCAAGGAGTTTCTGATTTCCCAGACATCTTTAATTTGCTCAGATGGTTGCCTCCATGTAGACCAGGAAGTTGAGTGTCATTGACTGGGTTTTGAACTCTCTACTCTAAATCACTATGGTTTGTCCCTTGGAGCATTTGTATAACACTGTGAAACTTGGAAAAAATCTATGCAACTCTCTGGGTCCCATAATACCCTGGGACCCAATCGATCAATCTCGCTTTTTTGAAAATGAGGAGCCCATGTCCTGTGAAGTAGGGAGTTGGGATTCCCATGAGTGACAGGAATAGTAGAGAGATTTGCTGTCTACATGGATCCTAACACATATGACTTTACAAAGCTAAGAATCATCTCCTAAATTTTCTCTGGATTAAATCTGGGGTAAAAAAGAGATACACCAGAAAAGATAAATTTGTAGGTCAAGCCTAATAATGTAGATTGGCTTTGTATTTGAATTACTGTCCCTGTTTCCACATAGGATACAAATGTGCTGGGTTGTTAATGCTGACCTGTCAAACTTTCCATGATAGCTAAATGAAGTGTGAATATGGAAATTGGGGCTGACAATTGCATGACCCTGAGAGTGAGAGCCTCCTAAAGTGTTCTGCCCTAGGCACTTCTTGCCCAGCCCTGTGAAAACATCCAATGTGAGGTCTGACACAGAGTAAACAATCAGTAATCAGATTCCCACTTCCTCCTTTCTTTAATCTCAGATGATTAATTTGATGAGATGCATTTACACTCTCTCCTTTCTGCCTCACTGCAACCCCCATCAAGTTTCCTTTTCTCCTTGCCTGGCTTTAAAAGCCTGATGCACAACCAGGGTCCCAGCCAGCACAACTCCACGTGTGGATGGAGAGACTGAGACCTCTGGTCATTAAGAGAAGCCCAAGGAATTGCAAAGTTTTGAGATGAGATCTCATCGATTTCCCTGATACCACAATGCCACCAATCTTTCTCCTCCAGCAGCCCAAGGAGCCAAGTAGCAGGTTTCAGCTGTGGTCCCATAGCTGGTCCCAGGGGCAATTGCAGTTTTAAAGGAGGTGTTGAGAGTAAAGGCTAGGTTCTTATGTAGTTTGGGATTGCAGGTTAGCCAGGGAAGGTAGGCTTTTCAGGCACTTCCGTTTGAGTTCCATTAGAGCAAGCTTCTCTCCTGGAGTACTCTAAAAAGCCAGACTGCCTGTGTTTAAATTTGGGCTTGTCACTCATGATGTGACCTTGGCCACGTTGTAAGACCATGCTATGTCACGGTTTCCTCGACTGTAAGATGAGGATGATAATGCCGTCTATTTCACAAGAGATGTGAGGAATACATGTAAAGTACTAGCATAGTATACATAGTAAGCACTCAGCAAATATTGTAATTCAGGTACATTATTATTATTGCAATGACCACGTAGAAGAGGAGGCTTATAATTCAGCCCTAGAAATTCTCTTGTACAGCAGTCTCTTGCTTTATGCCCACTTGTTACGGGTAGGGGGTGATTTTTCGTCACAAAAGAATGCAGCACAGAGGACTTTAAACAGCATATCCTCCACTACATTTAAAATATGACTCATTTCTCTAACCCAATTTACACTCTTTATTTAGAAACACACCTTTTGTATAGAGCAGTGCACACCTGCAATAAGTATTAACAGCTCCCCTGCAGAAACTAAAGTTGAGAAACAGGAAGAAACTGAAGGAGCTAATATTAATGGAGCACCAAATATTTTCTGGGGCTCTACATACATTATTGTATTAATTATTTTCAAGATCCGTATATTAGTTTCTTATTGTATTAATTATTTTCAAGATCTGTATGTTAGTTTCTTACCACAAACTGGTGGCTTAAAACACAGAAATTTATTGTCTCACAGTTCTGGAGGCTTTAAGTCCGAAATCAAGGTGTCAACAGAATTGGTTCTTTTTTAAGGCTTTGGGGGAGAATCTGTTCCATGCCTCTCCCCTAACTTCTGGTGGTTGCCAGCAATCCTTAATGTTCCTTGGTTTGCTGCCGTGTCCTTCCAGTCTCTTCTTCTGCCGTCGCAAGGTGTTCTCAATACGTGTCTCTGTGTTTCTGTTTTCTCTGCTTATAAAGATACCAGTCATATTAGATTAGGGCCCAGCCTAGTTCCGTTTGTACTCATCTCAACTGATTATATCTGCAAAGTCCCTATTTTCAAATAAGGTCACATTCTGTGGTTCCGGATGGACATGAGTTTTTGGAGGAACTAGTCAACCCAGTACAAGCCCTCTGAGGAGTCTATTCTTGTGTCCCTTTTACAGGTGTGGACATTGAAACTCAAAGAAGTAACTTTTTCCAAGGTCAAAAAGCTGGTATGTGACAGCTGAGATTTGAATATCTGTTTATGATCTTTATTAAACCATGCAGCTCTTGACAAGAGTTGTACTCCTTTTCACAGTCCTTTCCTGTCTCCTCCCTTGTAACCCCCTTCTGTTAACCAATCCTGATTTCCCTGAAGTCTCACTCAGTGTCTCTTCATGCTTCTCAAGGGAAGAAAATCTGTCTCATCAGCTAGGAACATGTCCCTCTGGGGGTGTGGGAGGAGAACAGCCTGATGGACAATGGGAAGCAGGGACGCAGTGCTGTGGTGCTGTTTAATTAAATTAGCTCCAGATAACGGTATACCCTGAAATAGGAACACATCCATTAATGCTGTTATTATTATCAAGGACATGAATGGCCCATTGAGGATTGATGAGAGAATAAACTGTCCATATGCTACCGACCATAAGGAAACAATTGATAGGAAAAACCTCAGTGAGGAACTTTGGATGGGATTGATAATACATTCTCCACCATAAAACACACACGCACAGTAAAGGGGCTGTTGCTTGGCATCTGGTTAATCAATGAACTGTGAAGGGACTGAGGCAATAAAGTGAGCAGGTTCCACATTAATATTATAATATGATATGTTTATAGGATGGGACCATTCAAAAGTGATTCAAGCAGCAATGTATAGGAACTGTTTTAATTGAGTTCGTGTTCTGCAAGAGAAGCACAGACCTCATCCATCACTCAGGAGAGGGGCTCACAAGAAGGGAAGGATTCAGCCTTGTTTTCCCCTATGAGTGGACTTTGGCTATTGTTGGATCTAACCTATACAATGCATTATTTAACCATTGACTATTTAGCCAGAGAGGCTGTTTAGGAAGACACAAGCCTTGGCTGCCCTATACCCAAAGGACAGTAAAATAAAATATGCATATATTAATGACTTCCTGAAGTCATAAGCCTCTTCTGGTTCACCAGGGATCCATCTCTGCTTCTGCGATCTATGGTGTTAGGGACAGAGGGGAGCTGAATATAGCCAATTATACCCATGGAGCAAATCCTTGGAAGAAGAGATATAATACAGACTCAAGGAATGATTTGCTACTGAAAAGGGCTCCATTAGCCCAGGAAAGGGGTTAAAGGGAAAAGATTCACAGCATAAGGATGCAGATATTGCCAGAAAATGTCATGAAGGGCTGCCAAGGGTAGAACAAAGGGGAGCTCTCCACCTGGAAAATGTTCCTCCTGACAGCAATCTGTTCCAAGTAAAATCAAATGGTTTGCGAAAATGGGTTGGCAATCACAAACGTTTTAGGTGTTTGGGATATGAAACTATTATTCAATGATCAGGACTCATGCATAGCCTATGGATGGCTTATATGAGTATTGATCTTTGAATCTTGACAGAGCCCACTGGGTTTGTTCTCAAGCCCAAGCATTCGAAATTGAGATTTTCTTTCCAGGCTATTCAAGTGAGTGGAGCAGGACCCTCCCCGCAATACCTATTACCTCTGCTGTTAAGCTATGACATATCCTGGAAAGTAGCCCAGCACCAGACTTCTCTGCTAGTCTCCCCTAGTGGCCTCAACTAGGTTTAGGGCTGAGGCAACTGCCCTGTTGGCAGGGTTGGGGTGGAGGTGGAGGGAGGTCATACTTACTCTATTTCATATATCCATGGGTGGGTAGGAGGTTTCTTTCGCATACCACAAGAGGAAGCAGTGTGGGCAGAATATTTCTGGTCCTTTCTGTCTGCCCCTCATTTGTGCCTCCTGAGGAAGGAGTGATTTATCTGATTGATGAGACTGAGCTATTGGTTCATTCTCCTTTCCTCTCCTCTATTCTCCTCTTTCTCATCCTCTCATCTCCTCTCCTCACTTCCTTCCCCTTCTCTTTCTATCCATCCTAACTTGCTTTGATCAGAGCTCATACAGGAGGTCAGCACCCAAGGTCTTGGGTGCTCCGTGCCATTGACGCTCACTATCTCCAGCTGCTCCAGTTAGGCCTCTCAGGTTCGTTAGAGACCTCAATAAGCCAAATATCTCCCCTGACCAAATATCTGCAATCTCTCCCTCCCAAAGACTCCTCACTCTCAATTTATTTACTTAGTTAATTTTGTTCAATCATGCAGCCTCAACAACCCTCCCTTGTCACCTAATCATTGCCTTCTCTTCCCACTGAAGCTCCTAGAAAATTAATATTCCTCACTGTTATCGCACTTGTTCTTGTTTCTCAAGCCATACTCAACCCACAGCAATCAGCCTCTGTCTCCACTGCATGCAAATTGCTCTTTCCAAGGTCACAAATGACCTCCTTTTTTTACTCTCATGGAAATCTTACTTCAATTCATGGCTGAATTTGATCCTGTCGAAATTCTGTTCTTTAGAGTTTCTGACACCATGCTCTTCTGGTTTTCATATTTCTCTGGAAGCTTCCTCTAGGCTGTCTTTGCTGATTCCTCTTCCCCACACATCTCTTAAATGTTGGTGTTACTTAAATGCTAGTGATATCTAATCATTGTCACATTCTTGCTGCCAGACTTCATGTCTGGACACAGCGGCAGCCTCCTAACCGACCTCCCTGCCTTCACTCTGTTCCCCTCCAATCCATTCCTGGCTGGACATCTCTCTAAAACACAAAATTGGTTATGTCAGTCATCAGTACTTGCAATTCTTGAATCATCCCACATTGTGTTTGTGTAACAACCTCATTGACTGGCTAGCCTGTACCTACAATTAATTGAGTTGTTTATTCATTTAGCAACCAGTTTGGGGGCACCTTCTCTGTGTCAGGCACCATGCTGAATTCTGGGGATACAATGATGACCTAGATAGATTCACTCTTGTGCTCACAGAGCTTATTTACAGTTAGTGGTAGAGACAATTAAATCATTAATTATATGAATGATAAGTCATAAGATAGAAATACAACTTACCATGGGAGCAGATAGCAAAGACTCTTTACTTTGAGTACAAGAGCAGGGAAGGCTTCTCAGGGGAAAAAGTTTAAACTGCAAAAAAGGGAACTATTTCACAAATAAACATAAAATAAAATAAAAATAGAGGCACCAGTGCTACTTCTTTAGTCTCATTTCCCATGTCCCCTTCCCCTCCTGCCCTCCAGCTATGAGGAAATGCTTAGAGATCCCTGAAAAGGCCATGGTCACTCACATCTTTTTATTCTGGTGTGTCCTTCTCAGAAGTTAATTCCTACCCATCCTTCAAAACCCTTATCATCAGGCAGTGTCCTAAGGCAGTGAGCTTGAGGGTTAGTACTGGAGCCTAGCGGACCAGGACTCAAGCCTAAAACTGTCACTTTCCTTGTGTATCCTTGGGCAAGTTATTTAACTTTGCTAAACTTCCTTTTTTAACTCGTAAAATGTAGTAACAGTTCTTTCTGTTGGAATTCAAGTGGACCCAATAAAGAGCAGTCTTCTTTTCCACCCAAATTTTGAACAAATTGGAAAACATGACAAAATAATGAAGCCAATGAAAGACTGATTATCCCTTTTATTAGTGATTAAGCTGGTAATAAAAAATATGGCTACTGTATTTTATTGATTCTAAGAGGTACTCTCTGTTTACATGTTAACATCTATGAACTGTGGATGCATTTCTCAGTCAGCAGCATCTTACCTTTGCTTCTGGCCAGGCAGCTGTCATAACATAGTCAATAGTGCCTGCACACACATGAACTTGGGTATTCTTAGCGACGAGACCAGGTCACTGCATCTCTTGATGTTTCCATCAATAAACTATTAAGGACCACTTAAGGAAGGGATATTAGTCCTGGTTGTTGTCTAAACACCTTCCACTGACACATTCTAAAAGATAAAGTGCCAATGTTGAAAAGTACAGAATAGGTGTCAACAACTTGGAAGAAAATCCGAGAGCAATTCCAGTCCAATATTTTATCATGATGGCAAAAAAGAATATGTTCTGTTGTAAATCATGGACATTAGGCAACCCTGAGTCAAAATGTGGTTCAAAGAGACCCTCAATGTAATTCTTTTGGAAAAATATTAACCAATTTATTTTCCTTTTATGTATACAAAAGATTAGTACCTACAAACATATATTTCTAAAAGAAACCTTGTACTTAATGTGTCTTAAAAATTCAAAGTGATTGAAAGGAATGCATTATTTAATTGTTGGTGTTTTTCTTCCTTGGTGGTCCATAAAATAATGGTGCCACCTTACAACTGATGGTGCTTTATGTGAGATGAAATATAGTATATCAGCGAGAAAGCAGGCTTCCAAATGCTGAACCATAGAACTAAGCAGACTTATCCATGCAAGTCGGAAGCCAGCCTCTTTACAGTCTATAGAGTCCAACTAGAATTATGCTTCCTGTGGGAAGTTTGTTCCCAAGGAAACTGAAACAGAAGGAGCAGGATTACACCTGCAAAGTCTTTCTTCCAAGCTCACAAATCAGATTAAGTTACTTGTTCTTTTCTGAGAGGGGGTGGAGAGAGTTTTGGTGTGTTTCGCATGTGGAGCTCCCTCCATGTGGAAGGAAACATCAGAAGCAGGAGGAAGTGCCCCCCGGTAATTACCTCATAGGTTTGTTGTGAAAGTAAAAGAAAATGGATGAAGTCTCCCACATTCCATGTTTGTGATGAGAAGCTTGATGCCAGTCTGATTTTTGTTGCTATATTAATGACCTATTTTATTTGGGTTCAAAACTTCCTTGGAAGATTTTATCTTCTTTTTAGCCTTAATATTCTGAAATTTCACAAAGATCTGTCTAGGTGTGGGTCCTTATTTTCAATTTAAACTGCTTTGGATTTCAATGGCACTTAATTTTTTTCTCATTTTATTTATTTTTATTTTATTAATTTATTTTTATTGAAGGAGATCTAAGTTTACAGAAAAATTATGCAGAAATACACAGTTCCCATATAACCCCCTTACACACTTTCCCTATTATTAACACTTTGTATAAATGTGGTATCTTTGTTACAATTGATGAAACATGTTATTATAACTATTAACTGTAGTCCATAGATTACACTCAGGTTCATTGTTTGTGTTGTACAGTCCTATGTTTATGAAATTTTTATTCTAGTCACATATTTACAAACTAAAACATTCCCATTTAACTGCATTCAAATACATAATATGAATTACCAAAACTTTTCCATCACCCCAAAAACTATGTACCAATTAAGTATTAACTCCCCATTCGCTACCCCCACCCCGACACCTGATAACCTGCATTCTAGTTTCTGACTTTATGAATTTGCTTATTCTAAGTATCTCATATCAGTGGGATTATACAATATTTTCCCTTTTGCGTCTGGTTTATTTCACTAAGCACTATGTCTTCAAGGTTCATCCATATAGTCAAGTGTGTCAGAAATTTGTTCCTTGAAAACAACGCCAAGTAATATTCCATTGTATGTTTATACCACTTTTTGTTCATCCACTCATCTGTTAATGGACACTTGGGTTGCTTCCATCTTTTGGCAATTGTGAATAATGCCACTATAACATTAGCACACAACTATCTGTTAGAGTCTTTACTTTCAAATCTTTAGGGAATATACCTAGAAGTAGGATTATGGGTGATAATGATAATTCTTTACCTAATTCTCTGAGTGAATGCTAAACTGTTTTTCACAAAAGCTGCAGCATTTTACATTCCCAGAAATAATGGATGTGTGCTCTTATTTCTCTACATTCTCTCCAACACTTATTATTTTCCATTTTTTTCATAGTAGCCATTCTAGTAGGTATGAAATAGTATCTCATGTTGCTTTTCATTTGCATTTACCTAGTAAGTAAATGGTTTTGAGCATCTTTTCATTTGCTTACTGGCTATTTGTTTATCTTCTTTGGAGAACTATCTATTGACGTCTTTTGCCTATTTTTAACTGGGTTGTTTGTCTTTTGGTTGTTGAGTTGTAGGATTTCTTTATATATTCTGGCTATTAAACCCTTATAGGATAGATGGTTTTCAATTATTTTTTCCCTTTCTGTCGCTGTTGTTTTACTTTTATGGTGAAGTCGTTTGATGCACAAAAGTTTTTTAATTTTGATGAAGGCCCAATTTTCTTTTTTCTTTTGTTGCTTGTGCTTTTGGTGTAAAGTCTAAGAAACTATTGCCTAACACAAGGCCCTGAAGATGCTTCACTACATTTTCTTTCAGGAGTGTTATAGTTTTGATACTACTATTAGGCCTTTGATTCATTTTTTAGTTAATTTCTGTATATAGTGTGATGTAGGGGTCCTCGTTCATTCTTTTGCATATGGATAGCCAGTCTTCCCAGCACTATTTGTGGAAGACTATTCTTTGCCCATTGAATGGACTTGGCATCTTGTCAGAAATCAATCAGCCATAGATGTGAGGGTTTATTTCTGAACTCTCCATTCTATTCCATTGGTCTATATGCCCAACCTGATGATAGTACCATACTGTTTTCATCACTGTAGCTTTGTAATAAGTTTTAAAATCTGGAAATGTGAGTCCTCCAACTTCATTCTTCTTTTCAAGATGGTTTTGTCTATTTGGGTCCTTACCCTTCCATATGAATTTGATGATTGGCATTTTCTTTTCTGCAAAGAAGACTGTTGGAATTTTGATTGGGATTGCATCGTATCTGTAAATCACCTCAGGTAGAATAGATACTTCAACAATATTCAAATTTCCAATCCATAAACATGAAATGTCCTATTTATTTAGGTCTTCTTTGATGTCTGTAGCAATGTTTTATAGTTTTACATGTAAAAGGCCTTTACATTGTTGGTTAAATTTATTCTTGATATTTGATTCTTTCAGTTGCTATTGTAAATGGAAATTTTTTATTTCCTCTTCAGATTATTCATTACTAGTATATAGAAACACTACTGATTTTTGCATATTGATCTTGTATCCTGTAACTTTGCTAAATTTGTTAAATTAAATTTAAATTTGTTAAATTTGTTTTATAGCTCAAGTATTTTTGTTGTGGGCTTTTCGGGAATTTCTCTATACAGGATCAAGTAATCTGCAAATAGGGAAAGTTTATCTTCTTCTTTCCAGTTTGGATTACTTTTATTTCTTTTTCTTGCTTACTTGCTCTGTCTAGAACTTCCAGTACAATACTGAAAAACAGTGGTGACATTGGGAATCCTTTTCTTGTTCCTAATCTTAGAGGGAAAGATTTTGATCTTTGACCATTAGGTACAATTTTAGCAGTAGGGTTTTCATATATGCTCTTCCTTATGTTGAGGAAGTTTCCTTCTATTCCTAGTTTTCCAAGTGTTTTTATCAAAAGCAGCATACTGGATTTTGTCAAATGCTTTTTCTGCATCAATTGAGATGCTCATGTTTTTTTTCCCTTTGTTCTATTAATGTGGTGTACTACATTAATTGATTTTCTTATGCTGGATGACACTTGCATAACAGGGATAAACACCACTTGATCATGGTGTATATTTCTTTTAATGTGTTGTTGGATTGGGTTTGATAGTATTTTATTGAAGATTTTTTCATGTATATTCAAAAGGGATATTGATCTATAATTTAATTTTCTTGTGGTATATTTATCTGGCTTTGGTGTTAGGATGATGTTGGCCTCATAGAATGAGTTAGGAAGTGTTCCCTTCTCTTTGATTATTTGGAAGAATTTGAGCAGAATTGGTGTTAATTATTCTTGGGATATTTGGTAAAGTTCACCAGTGAAGTGATCTGCTCTTGGGCTTTTCTTTGTTAGGAGGTTTTTGATGACTGATCCAATATCTTTTCTTGTTATTGGTCTGTTGAGATCTTCTATTTCTTTTTTAGTCAGTGAAGGTAGTTTATTTCTAGGAATTTGTCTATTTCATCTAGGTTGTCTAATTTGTTAGCATTAGGTTGCTCATAATATCCTATTATGATCTTTTATATTTTTAGTGGTCAGTAGTAATGTCTCTTCTTTCATTTCTGATTTTAGTTATTTGTGTCTTCTCTCTCTTTATCTTTATCAGTCTAGCTAACATTTTGTCAATTGTATTGATTGTTTCAAAGAACCAACTTTTAGCTTCTTTGATTCTATTAATTTGTCTCCTTTATTTCCTTTATCTCCACTCTAATCTTTCTCATTTCCCCCTTTTTGTTTGCTTTGGGTTTAGTTTCCTCTTATTTTTCTAGATCTTCCAGTTGTGAGGTTTGGTTTTTGATGATATCTTTCTTCTTTAAATGTAAGCATTTAGAGCTATAAATTTCTCCCTCAGCATGGCCTTGCTGCATCTCATAAGTTGTGACATATTGTAATTTCATTATCATTTTCCTCAAGATATTTCCTAATTTTCCTTGTGATTTCCTCTTTGACCTCTGGTTATTTAAGAGTACATTGTTTAATTTCCAATATTTTAAAAAATTTCCAGTTCTTCTTCTGTTATTTACTTCTAACTTCATTTCACTGTGGTCAGAGAAAATACTAGTATGGTTTCAATATTTTCAAATTTATTGAAACTTGTTTTGTAACCTAACATATGGTCTTTCTTGGAGAATTACCCATGTACACTACAGTAGAATTTATATTCTGCTACTTTGGGGTGAAGTGTTCTATGTATGTCTGCTAAGTCTAGTTGTTTTATAGTACCATTCAAGACTCTTGATTCCTTATTGATCTTCTATCTAGATGTTTCATCCATTACTGAAAGTGGTGTGTTGAATCCCCCTACTAATAGTGTAGAACCATTGATTGCTCCCTTCAAATCTGTCAATAATTGCTTCATATATTTTTGGACTCTGCCCTTAGGTGCATATATGTTTATAATTATTACATCTTCTTGTTGAATTGACCTCTTTATCAATATATAGTGATCTTCTTTGTCACCTGTAACTGTTTTATTTAAAGTCTATTTTATTTGATGTTAGTATAGCTACTCCTGTTCTCTTTTGGTTACTATATACATAGCATATATTTTTCCATCCTTCTATTTTCCACCTTTTTGTTTCTTTGAATTTACGATGAGTCTCTTGAAAACAATATATAGTTGGGTCATGCTTTTTTAACCATTCTGCAAATCTCTGCCTTTTGACTGGGGAGTTTAATACATTTACATTTAAAGTAACTACTGGTAACACAGAGCTTTCCTCTGCCATTTTGCCATTTAGTCATTGTAGGTCATTTACTTTTTGGTCCCTCAATTTTTCTGGTTAATATCTACTTTCATATTTATTTGATTTTTTGTACTGTACTATTTTGAGTCCTTTCTCATTTCCTTCTGTATTTTTTGTTTTTTTCAGATGTTTTCTTTCTTGTTACCATGGGGCTTAAATTCAACATCCTAAATCTCTAACAATCACATTTGATTTGATACCAACTTGATTTCAATAGCATGCACAGTGTTCATGCTTCCCTCCAGCCCCCCAAATACAAATAAATTTATATTTATTATAAATTGTATTTTCATACACTGTATGTAAAAACCATAGATCATCATTACTTTTTATCTGTTTATATTTTATAATCTGTAAGAAGTAAAAAGTGGTGTTATATACCAAAAAATATGCTGACATTTATAATTATCCATATGGTTACCTTTTTCCAGAGATTTTTGTTTCTTAATGCTGCTTTGATTACCTGTCTAATGTTCTTTACTTTCAGTCTGAAGGAATCCGTTTAGTATTGCTTGTAGGGCTGGTCTAGTGGTGACAAACTCCTCTGGTTTTTATTTATCTGGGCATGCCTTCACCTCTCCCTCATTTTGATAGGCAGTCTTGCTGGATATAAAAATCATGGTTGCCTCCATGGTTTCTGATGAGAAGTTGACACAATCTTATTGAGACTTCCTTATACATAACACATTGTTTTTCACTTGCACCTTTCAGAACTCTTTCCTTGTCCTTTGTATTTGACAATTTGACTACTATGTGTCTCTTCAAGTTTATTCTCTTTGGGTTCATTGGGCTTCTAGAATGTACATTCATGTCTTTCATTAAATTTGGGAAGTTTTCTGCCATTATTCCTTAAGATATTCCATCTGCGCCTTTCTCTCTTTCTTTTTCTGGTACTCCCATAGTTCTTATATTGGTATGCTTGATTGTGTTCCTCAGGTCTCTCATGCTCTGTTCACTTCATTCTTTCTTCTTTCTGATTCTCAACCTGAATCATTTAAATTGTTTTATTCTGGTTCATTGAGTCTTACTTTGCCAGCTCTAATCTACTGTTGAAAACCTCTTGGGAATTCTTCATTTCCAACTCCAGTAGGTCTATTTTGTTCCTTTTTAAAATTTCTCTTTATAGAGGTTTTCATATTGTTAATTCATTGTTTTCCTGATATCCTTGAGTTCTTTTTCTATGTTTTCCTTTATCTCTTTGAGCATACTGAAGATCATTTTTTTAAAAGTCTTTTTCTGGTATATCCAAAGTCTGGTATCCTTTATTGATGGCTTCTGAAATCTTATTTTGTTCCTTTGGATGGGCTATCATTTCCTTTTTCTTTGTTTGTCTGGGAATATTTTGTAAAATATTAAAATTTACATTTTGATATTTTTAAGGGTTAACTCTGGGTCTTAGTCCCTGAGCTCTCTGTTCCTTAAAGTTTGTATCCAGCTAGTGATATGACAGAGATTTTCTTGCATGCCAGTGGCTAACAACAAAAATCAAACAAACAAATGCAAAAAAGCAACTTTAATCTCTGCAATTTGGCTCTGCATTTGCTGGTTCTAGTCTTCGGAGTTTAACCCTCCTATCAAGAAGGTCATCCTGAGACAAGAGTGAAGTGCATGGTCCTCTGTCTTTTCTCAGCCTGCACCTTGTCCTGGGCTTGTGCTTTCTCATGGCCTTTGGATAATTCCCTCATTTATAGTAACCTTAAAATCCCTTCTAGTTCCTTGAAGTAGACTCCTTCCCCCCTTAGTGTGCTTACTGTAAGTCTTAAAGCCAGTAATCCTTTGCTCCATGCTGCTTTGACCTAACTGTTTCTTACATTGCCATCACTATCCACAAACTGCTTCTGTCTGAAGGGCAAGTTTCGGGAGGGTGATCCAGAGATGAGTTTCCTGGTTCAGCCTTTCAGACTGCCACCTCATAGACTAGCAGCAACATACAGCTACCTCAGCATGCACATAGGGGTTACCCTCTCTCTAGGACAGGTACACAAAATGTGAGTGCAGGCTGGCTCCACTGCATCCCTGGGAGGGGGTGGGAGAAGGGCCAGAAAGTATGCCACAAGCTTCTCCTACCTTTTAAAAGCTGTGTTTTCTTAATTCAACATTTTCCCAGTTACTTCAATCTCTTAACTGGTTTCCAGAGTCCTGAGGAAGATGGCTCTGTCAGCTTTTGCTAGTTTTTCAAAGAATTTGTGGGCAATGGCACCTTGGAGTGTCATGTTGCTGTCTTGGTTGACTGGAAGTCTGTTGGTACTTAAGTTTTGAGACTAATGTCCTTTCTCAATTCTGGAAAATTGTCTTTGATAATCTCCTCTCCTGTTTCTCTGCTCTAAATTTTTGAAGCCTCTTTTAGTTGATGTTCAATTTCCTGAATAAAATGCCTGTTTCTCTTATCTTCTACCTCCTTTTTTTCTTTTTACATTATTTGAGGCTTTCTAGCTCTTCGATTTCCTGTTGTTTCCTTATTGTTTCTTTTCCATGACATTATGTTCTTATTTTCTGGAAATAGTGTTTTCCTGCATCTCTGTGGGTGCTTCCAGCTAGGCCTGAGGAAGTCAGAGATGTGCAACAAAATGCGTTTGGTGACGATACTGTGGGTAAGCAGTTCTACTGATGTGGTCCTGAATGCTTCCCTTGCTGGTGTGATGCCTTCTGATGTCACTACTTCCCGGGACAACAAATCTTGTGATGGCAACTTAAAAAGCTACTACTTTCTGATGGCTTACCTCTTCGGGGTAATATGGGTTAAAAAGTTCCATGTACTTTCGTGGCACCCTATGCTTCCCTGTATGAAAGCATATGTTTACTGTGTAGCTGATGTGTGCTAGGTTCTCTACTTTCTCCTTTGCTTTGATCCAGCATCTGACTCATCATGCCCATTCAGTAAATACTTATTGAATGAATAAAGTCATTAAAATGAATTTCAGTAATTATTTATTAAATGCTTCCTATCTTTGTGTCCAGGAGACTACAAAGCACTGTGGGTCCAATCCCACTTAAGAACAATCACCACAAAAGAGTCTGTAAGCCATGCCTAAGTCAGTGTGGAAGAGTTTTGTTGGGAATTAAATCAGCATATGGGACAAAATTCAAGAACAAGAGAAGACAGTATCCAGATAAGTGTCAGAATACAGACTTCAGATTCTGGGTACTATAACTGCTCAGAGAAGGGAGGTGTTGCTGGATATCAGAGTCTTTGGAGCAAGCTTTGGGACAGAAGAGGGCTTTGAAGAGGCTGTCCCTCTTATAGGATGGGCAGGGCCAAAGCTGCACAGACATGACAATATTCAGCCTGACCATCACTCCCTTGTCATTCATGACATTCACAGAACTGTGTACTTCACATCTTTTCCTTTTAGCTTATAGAGAGGAGGAGGCAAGTTCTAGTGCATTAGGCATGCTTTGCCACTTCCTGCTTGGATCCATTACTAAAATGAGTGGGTATCATCTCCCAGCCATCTCTGGCCTGTGGCAGTAGTCACTTTGTGGGAATCTGGCCATTCTTTTTTTTTCCTTCCTGCTCTCTGTTTATTTCCCAGGCTGCATACAAGCTCATTGGTTGTCATTTTTTCAATTTGTATTCATAGGATGCCTCATTATTTTCCCTTCCTTGTTTTCCTTTCTGCATAATGGCAGGTGGCAGTCATTTGGAAAGGGCTCAAACCACTGATATTTCTTCTTCTGCATAGATTTCTTACATTATCCCTATTGAAGATAATAAATGTTGCTGTTGACATTTTCTTTTTGGCCAAATGACAATAACAACATTCAGATCCCTAGCCAAACACCTGCTCAGGAAATCTGCTACTGAGGAACTTAAGCCTTCCTTCTCTGTGTCATTCTTATTCTACACCTGTGGGAGACACTGCCCTCCTCCTACAGTATGGCTTTAAGGTTCACACGTCTTAACCCCACACTCACAGCCTTCCATGGTCTGATCCATGCTTACTTTGCCAAGGAATTTCTTCCCTATGTATTTTCTCACATCTGAACAGGGATTTCTAAGGTCATGGGGTTAGTTCTAAGGTCATGGCAGGGTCTTTGATGTCTAGTCCAATGTGAGTTTCTGTTCCCCATACAGCCTGCCTTCAATATTCCTCTCTAGCATGTATCTTATAGCAGAGGACTAGATGACTTGTAGATATTTAATATAACTTCATTGAATGAATTCACACATGAATGTTTTTCTCTGAGAGGTGTCACTGCTGGGTCAAGGGGCTTCTTATTCTGCTGTGTGTCAAGAGACTTCGGGGATTTCATGAGCCTCTTGAAATTATAAGCAAAGATTCTGTATATGTGAGTTCTTTGGAAGTGTCTATAGCTTTCCCTCCAGATTTTTGAAGGGGTCTATTACCCTTTACCCTTAAGAATTCCTGGCTCAGAGGATCTCAGATGGGTCACCTTGCTTAGATGAGACTTCATGATCCTCAGTGCCCTGATGTCAGACTAAATCTGGAGGAATGTAGAAGTGGGTGACTGGGCAGGAATATTCTAATGGGCTCTATTTTAGTTTCCTTGGGCTGCACAAGCAAATATCATGCAATGTTTCCACTTAAACAATGGGAATTTATTTTCTCGCAGTTTTGAGTCTAAGAGAAAGTCCAAATCAAGGCTTCATCAAGGCAATGCTTTCTCTCTGAAGACTGTGGCGTTCTGGGGCTGGCTGCTGGTGATCCTTGGTCCTTAGCTTGTCACATGGAAGGCACATGGCGGCATCTCCTAGACTCTCCCTTCTCTTCCAGGCTCTATTGATTTCAGTTTGTGACTGCTTCCTCTGTGGCTTCCTTTGCAGCATTTTCTTTCAATGTCTGAATTTTATTCTTCATATAAAGGACACCAGTAATAAGATTAAGGCCCTTCCCGAATGAGGTGGGCCACACCTTAGCTGAAGTAACATCATCTGAAGGTCCTACTTACAACGGATTCACACCCTCAGGAATGGATTAGCCTTACGAGCATGGGTTTCTGGAGTACATACAACTCCAAATCACCAGAGGCCCTTTGCTTTAAGAGTTCTCTAGTGTTACTCTATTTTAAATGAAAGGACTCAGAATACTTTGCTTATTTCTTACCATTAAGATCTGGCACACTTTTTTCTTGGCCTGGGCTTTACTGAAGTACAGTTTTCTTTGTGACTGCCACCACTTATCAACTCAACCATCCACTCACTCATGTTCATTTTCTGGCCTCTCTGTGCCCCTATTATCAGAACTACCATGGATTTTCCAAATAGGCTGTCTGTGCTTGTTGTTTAAATCATCTAAGAATACCTATTTTTTGCATACAAAGGAAGACTCCCAGACATACTCTAGTCCTTTCCTTCAGAATCACAGTCAGAGAAGCAATGAGAAAAATGGTGAACCATGTTAGTGACATCTTGGGTTGAAAGCATATTTGAGATTTTCCTTTCATTGCCTTGGTATCTTAAGATCGAGCTACCCAGAATCCATGATGCCTTTACTTGGCTAGGATATTGTAGGAGTAAAGTATTCAATAGTGGGAATGAGGCTGGGGGATCTTCAGTTGTGGAGCATTTCATCAAATTGATGTAATTATAGTCCTTTGTCAATGGAAACTAACTTTCTCTAGCATGTGAAGTATCATGACCTGGCATTACCCTACCTTTTCAAAGCAGCAGACAGCAGTTTACTTTTAGAGCAACTAAAAACAGAATAAGCACTCCAAGCACATCAAAAGCTGAAATAATCACAACTTTCTTCCTGTAACAATACCTACAACTGGTTACACAGTCACAAGCCTTTTCACAGCCTTTGTATTTCAGTGTTTATGGGAGGGGTCGTGGAGAAGGAGAAAAGAAATGAGAGAGGCAGGAATTGCAGTCAAAGATCTCAGCAGGAGGGAGCCCTTAGATTGAGCCTCCCTCCTTTTCTTCCAGTAGGATGCTATCAAGATCATAAATCACCAACCCTGGAGAAACAGCTTGTCCCTTTAAGGCTATTAAAGGGACCAAGATGAGCCAGATTCCCAAATGAGCTTTGAGGATTACCCTGCCGGGTGGAAGGTGGCTGACTATGGGGGGAAAGAGAAATTGGTTCCTAGCACATCATTTTGGAGCTGTCCAATGTTAATCCCCTGACTGATTTAAGCAGGAGGAATTGGCGATAGTAATGCCCAATTGGCTATTGCTTTTCCCCGATAACAGCAGGTGCTCTCGACAACAGAAGCTTATCCTTGGTATGGGAAATATGAAAGGTGAAGCCTCGGCCATAGGCATGAAGATAAGGGAGTGAAGTGGGTGGGCATCTAGAGGAGGGTGGAACAGGTTGGGAGAATACAAGTATCATCTCAGTCCCCAGAGTTCCCTTTCTGGTACTAGGTCCTGGGAAGGAAGATCAGGCCTGTTCTCATTCAGCAGAGGGACTGTAGCTTCAGGGATGGATGTCACTCTTTAAAGGCAGGGGCTAATTTTCTCCCTGGATTAAGGAGAAGATTCATGATGGCAATGCTGTGGGCTTTGCCACTCACTCAGAGCCTGTCCTGGAAGCATTAATCAACCCTAAGACCAATAGTCCAGTCCAGACCATGGGCAAATATCTATTTTAGGTTGACCCCATCCTCACTTGCTAGAGGCAGCAGATGTTATTCAATGTATCAGGGAACTCATTAAACTACTTGATGGCAATTTTTTTCAAGTTAACTTTTTTTAAAACACATCCTTGGCACGTGATCACTTAGAGAATCTCGGGATCATTTTCTAGCAGGTGAAAAGGCCTTTGGCTGAACTGGTGGGTAAGAGGCTTCATTGTCTTTTGCTTGGACAATTGCCGAGCCCTACCTGGCCCCGGTCTCATCCTCAGCAGTCTCCTCCTGCATCTGTCAGTATGCACTTTTTAAAACAGTTTAATAATGAAATGCCTTTGCTTAAAATTCTTCAAGGTCTCCCCATTTCTATCACTGAAACAGTTCTAATTCCTCATCACATATATTACCGTATTCATAACCTGATTCCAACTTTCTTTTTCAGCCTCTTATAACTTTCACCCTAAACATTCTCTACCACAACCACTTGTTTTCCTGTGGCTATGCTGTTCTTTTTAATACCCCTGGGCACGCTGGTCTGGAATCCTAGCTCTTCCAACGTTTTCTTTGGCTCATAGATGCCCATGAACCAGTTACAATGTTAGCTCATTGAAAAGGTCTCCTCTGATGTCCCTCCAACTCAGCCCTTCCCAATTCAGGGAGATTTAGGTGCTTCCTTTGCTGTTTTTCCAAAGCATTTTGTATGGATCTCTGTTACAGCACTTACTTGTGTTCTACAAATTATGTTTTTTATTTATATGTCTGTATTCCTCACTGAACTGATAGACTATTCTCATCCAATTTTTTTTTTCAACCTCAGCACCTAGCAAAATACCTAGCAGAGAGATACTTGGTAAATACTTATTGGAGGATAAAATGAATGATAGTTTGAACGAATACAGACAAGAATGGAGCATAGAAATGGAGGTCTAGAATTTACAGCTAGGAAAGATGGAGGTCACAGAATCCCCTCCCCTCACCCCCTCCTCCATGCAATTTGCACCTAAACTCTCCTTTACTTTTCTATTCCATCATGTCATGTTGCCCTCAATTACTTTAGTCTGACGTTGACCCTGCATGACAAGCAGATCAACTCCTAATCTGCTGGAGCCCCAGTTTTTTCTGGGACGCTTGCAAACTCCTGACAGTACTGGAGGAGAGGAAAACTGTCAGCCCTCACTTGTCAGCTCTCTGAGCAGCCCTTCCAGGGTTTATTTTGCACCTTGAGATCCCCTGGGGCCATCGTGGCTCTGATTGCTGCTTTAGGTCCCTTCATAGTTTCTCTTAAGGGATAAGGAGGGTAGAGGGGTGGAGGATGAGGAATATAACCGCTTTTCTTAGCTTGTTGCCAAAAGTAGTGATGGGATAGGGATGGTGGGGTTGGAGGGGCGGGGAGTGGCATATCCAGGGAAATAGGAAATGAGGAATGAATAGACTGGTTTTAAGTTTCACATCAAACTGGAGTACTAATAGAGAAATCGAGTAGGGAAACATATCAAAAAAACACAGAGATGAGTCGGAGTAAACAGCACCATCCAGAAAGCGGCACAAGACCCTCTCAGGGAGAAGCTGTGACTGCTAAGCTTGACACAAGTGATAATAAAAGAGGCTGCTAAAGCAAAGAGATCTCCCTGTCTGCTGGGTTGCTAGCGCTTAATCAAAACTGACTCCAACTACTGCAGCTGCAAAAAAATGTTCCCAACCTTCCATTAATTTTCATACAATAATCCTCTAATGGGGGAGCTGTTCAGGGGAGGAGAGTAATCAATCTGGCCTAATGACACACCGGAGACCTGGGGAAAATGCAGACTTGGAGCAATTTCATGGCAGGTGCAACCTTGGAAAGCATTACCATTTTTCTAAGTTAATTTGTTCCCTTGATATGTTTGAAATCCATATTTGTACTTTAAAGGTCTAAAATGCAAGATGATTAAAAAATATAACCAGATTTTTGTAAACCTTTCAGCAGTAGCAGGTGATATATTAGTGCCTTCATCCTTCCTCTCCTCTGTGGGCAGGGGCCACTTTGCCTTTTATCCTTTGCTGTCATCGGTGGTAATTGTTGAGTCTCTGTTTTGTTTACTATTTATGGGTTCTCCCCAGTGGCCCTTGCAGGCTGGAGCCCTTTGTGGGCTGGGCTGAACCAATCCAGGAAACAGTAGCCAGGCAGGTAGGCTCTCTGGGTGGAGTCCCAGACCTCGGAAGAGGAGGCGCGAAGAAACCCCACCCCTGATTGGTTGCAGAGAGGCCATATGTCTTGTCTTTGCCCTGTCTACAGCTCTTCCTCCTGCCATTTTCCTCCCAGCCACATGGGGAATAAAAGCAAAAGCTGGCCTTGGCCTCCATTTTTCAGCTTTACTAGTCCTCCCGTGGCCTGGAAACCGGTCAAGCCTTGCAGCCTGGAATTGCCCTACACAGAGGCATGATGCCCTTCCTACATTACCTTGGAAAAATTCTTGTTCCTCTTAGAACTGGCCCAGGAAATAAAAGGAAAAGTGTTCTCTGCTCCACTGAGATATGCATACATACATACCCTCCAAGAAACACCACTAGAAATAAAATGAGAATCTGAAGATTTTTGATCCCTAGTCAACTATCTTGCCAAAAAGCAAGTTGACTAACCCTGTTTGTAGAACATGCAGGTCACTTCTTTCCCTCTTCTCTACCTTAATCTGGGGGACCCCACTCTGAAAGAACCTTTGCTAGACCTTTGGGGATTTTTCTTCCCTCTCCTCAAGTGTTTTTCTCTCATTCTGAAAGCAGCGGTATATGAGCAGCTCTGGTTCTCTCTCTTGCTCACGAATAGGGCAATTCAAAAGGCCAGAACCTTACAAGTTCTCCTAGCTTTTGGAAATATAATGACATTTCTCTCCTTTTAAATTTAGACTTTGGATTAATCCAATTACATTCGTGGATTTGCAGATATCTTACTCAGGGATCCAGCTCCAAGGCTGATGAAAACTACTTAGAGTTACCTGTTGCTAAACCCTATAGTACCCAGTACTCTGGGATGAGTTTCCAGGAGAAAGAAGCACAAATCTTCTAGGGCCAGAAGTTAGGAGACTGTTTCTTCTGAATCATCAATAATTAGCTCCTTGGGAGTTTTAATTTCCTGCTCAGAAAGAGGGAATTAACCATTGTTATTGTTCTTACCCTCTTACATTGGTGCTATCCCAGTGCCTTAGTTTTGCAGTTGTGAGAATGCCCGTTGCAACCTTCCAACTCCAAGGAGCATAACTGACCAAAGCTGCTGCCCAGTGCCTGATATTGGCAGGGATAACAAGGCAGACTGAGAAGTGGGGGTCGTTGGACTCCTTCTGGTTTTGTCTTGAGGACTTATCAGTGGCTCTGCTGAATCTTCCTGAGACTGCAGGGAAGTCTAGGATGCTTCTGTCCCACCTTCCTTCCGCAGTCCTTCCCTTGGAAGGCTCAGACTGGCATGGTGTTCTGACTCTCCCAGCCTCCCTGTACTTTTCCTATTTTTGTTTACAGTCCTTTCGTCTAAAACAATTCCTTTACGATGTTTAACCTTACCTTAATTTCTGCTTCCAGGAGGACTTAGACTAATATGTTTAGTCACAGGCATCAGGAAACTATCTCCTGGAAGATTAAAATTCAGTTGGTTAAATTTTGTTGGCCTCCAGGAGTTCAGATTGCCTTCTTCATTTTACATTTATTAGGAGGGCTCTCAGAGGTAAGGCCTGAGCTTTAAAACAGATCCCAAAAAACTTGTTGGTCCCAAGAATTCCTCTTGGGAATTTTCTCTTGGTTTTGGAATTTTCCATCTGTGTGCAGAATTCACTTTATTCCAGAAAAAGTGTTGCTTTTCTACTCCTCCCCATGTGATCTGTGTTCAGCACTCCAGGTAACAGGAGTTGACATTTATTGTTAAACCTGCCTCTTGAATCACTCTGAGGGAGACCATAAATGTCTCAGATGTGATTCCATATAGAGACTCAAAATGGCAATGTTATCTATATGTGCAATTATGATTCTCCTATTCCTTTTGAAAGATTATTTTACAAGTGCTGGGAAGAGGCTGCAACCTTCCTCTTTGGTGAGGTGGGATAAACAGTAAATTCACATAAACACTTATGGCCATGAAAATGCTATCCTGGTCAACTTCAAGGGCCAACTTTATTTATCAGGAACTCTTCCCTAGACCAAGAGTTGAAATAACCTGGACAGATTCTGGGAACTGTAGAAGGTCTTCCATTTTGAGTACTTGGATATGCACAAGTTTTAATGCTTTCATTTAACCTTTTGCATACCACACCTAACCCAATTTTGGTTCAAAAGTTTAAGGATTATTTCTAGCTTCTCTGTACATCTCTTTTACATCTCTGTACATTTCTATTCTGCCATTCATTACCACTTGCATGAAAAAAAGAAAAGACAGGTGGAGATAGAGCTGTGGTTCTTAGTCTTTGTGTTTTTCTTTCATACCCTTTCCTGGGAAAAATAAAATCAGGTTTTGTTGGAATAGGTAGTATTTTATTTTGTAGCAGAGGCCTGGATTGACCAGAATACGTAGTAAGAGAAGTTTTATCTGTTTATACGCCTACTTTTCAGGCAGAATGCTTCTGACATAGTTTGCTTCTCTATTAGATAAGAGAATTTAAAGACAGCTTTCTCTTTCTTTTTTCTCTTATTATAGAAGTATTGCATGTTTGATTTCTGGGTTTTAAAATATTAGCAGAAAGCAAGCTTGTTGGCTCACTCTGAGTGAAACCATAGTGTCTGCTATTCTCTAAATTCGTATTTTTAAAGAGCACGTATAAGATATCATGCATTCATTTGTTCTGTCTTTCACAAATTTTTGTTTAAATTCAATTTAGCACATGTTTATTGAACATCTGTCATATTCCAGGAGCCAGAGACACTGTAATGAAAAAAAAAATAGACAAAATTTCTATCCTCATTGTTTCTCATTATTTCTAAGGGGAGACATAGAAAATGAACAAACAAATAAATATAAAACCTGGTGATTCCAGCAATATTTCTGATAGATTAGCAATAGGGGTTTGAGAAAAAGATAAGAGTCATGGAAGAATGTAGAGGGTTTAGCTTGAGAAACTAAGTAAATGTATATTAAAAACACTGCGGGAAGGCAGGTTTGGTGGCAGGCAGACTCCGAGGTCGATCAAGAAGTCAGTTTTGGACATGTTACTATGAAACCTCCTGGTAGAGATTTCATGGAGGAAGCTGGACTTATGAGTATGGAGTTCAAGGTAGGGATTGAGACTGAAGATACACACTGGGGATAATACATAAAGCTTTGGGACTAAATGAGATTTTTGGGAGTGTGTTGATGGAGAAGTTAATCTTTCCAAAACTACACTTTAGGCACTCCAACAATTGAGTGTCAGACAGAAAAAACAGATTTATCAAGAGTCAGATAGAGGAGACATGGTCATCAGAGGGGGCACTTACTATGTGCCAGTCACTAAGCTAAGTGCCAGAGATACAAAGAAGTAAAGACATGAGACTTAACTTCTTTGAGGACAGGAAGCATGTTTATTCTCTTTGGATTTCCAGCAACTAGTAGAGTGCCTGCCAAGTAGGACTTTGTTTAACCAAAAATATTGAACTAGGGGACCATGCAGAGAACAACGATGAATCACAGATTGTGATTAATCCACTTGTGGCATAGGAGATCCTATTAGAAAATAACTAAAGTTCATAGTCCAGTGGGGTAGGCAGACAGGCAAATGAACCATTAGGCAATTGTTATAATACAATTGTTTCTCAAATATAATTGTTTGTCAAATGGAGTTTTGTATAAAATACTTTGGAGGTACAAGGGAGGCACAATAACATCTGACCAGGGCTACTGCCAGAGGACTTGATGCTTCGATGAAGAGGAGAAGAATGGATGGATTCTCACCAGGCAGGCAAGGCTTGAGAGAGGACATGTGTCAAATTATCAAAACCCAACAAGGCAGTTGTACAATTTGGTGTCATTGTTTCCTGGGTGGAGTGCAATTCTCCACTATGTGTTATGTGTATTTGTCAACCTTTGTTCTAGTTTGCTAATGCTGCCAGAATGCAAAACACCAGAAATGGACTGGCTTTTATAAAGGGAGTTTATTTGGTTACACAGTTACAGTCCTAAGGCCACAAACTGTCCATCAACAGAGGGTACCTTCACTGGAGAAAGGCCATTGGCATCTGGAAAACCTCTGTTAGGTGGGAAGGCAAGTGGCTGGTGTCTGCTCCGGAGTTCTGGTTTCAAAATGGCTTTCTCCCAGGATGTTCCTCTCTAAGCTGCAGCTCCTCTTCAAAATGTCACTCTCAGTTTCTCTTGGGGCATTTACCCTCTCTTAGCTTCTCTGGAGCAAGAGTCTGCTTTCAATGGCTGTCTTCAAACTGTCTCTCATCTGCAGCTACTCTCTCAGCTTCTGTGAATTCTTCAAAGTGTCTCTCTTGGTTGTAGCAAGCTCACTCCTTCTGTCTGAGCTTATATAGTGCTCTTGTAAACTAATCAAGGCCCATGCTGAATGGGTGGGGTCACACCTCCATGGAAACTATCCAATCAGAGTTATCACCCACAGTTGGGTGGGGCATATTTCCATGGAAACAACCTAATCCAAACATTCCAACTTAATCCCCACTGATATGTCTGCCCCCACAAGAGTGCATCAAGGAACATGGCTTTTTCTGGGGGACATGATATATACAAACTGGTACAACCTTGACTTCATGCTTAGCCCACCACAGATATCTAAATCTCTTTTAAAAACTAATTTAGGCAAACATTTATTTAGTGTCTACCTTATGCACCAAATTCCTTCCTGCCTTCGAGGAGTTTCAAACAATGTAAGAGAAACAGATGTTAACAGTTAATTGTAGGACAAAGCAAGATAAAACTATTCTAAACATAGGTATGAAGATGTGTTATAGGCATACAAAGAAAGGAAGAATTGGCCCTGATTGGGAGGGTCAAGGAAGGCTGCAGAGAGGAATAACGTCGAACTGATAAGTGAGATTTTCTAGGATAAGTGAGCAGAATGTATTTCAGGATGAGGAAACAACATGAAGAAAGGCACAAAGGTAATAAAATGTTTGTTGACAGAGGAATAGGGAGATGTGATTGGAGAAGTCAATGTTTGGAGGAATGTCCCAAGAGATTGGCTAAAACGTTTGGAGTCACGTCATGGAGGCTTAAGATACCATGTTGGAGAATTTGGTCTCAACTCATAGGCAACAGGGATACTCTTTTGTTTACGGGTAGCCCCTCAAATACCAAAATAACAGGAGAAAATTCTGGGTAAGCTTGGGAGAATTTCTTATGAATAGAAGGAGTGGGTTTTATATCCTACTTCTTCTGGAAAATGCTGCATGAATCATAATCATGTTTCTTTAGAGTCCCATTAAGACTTACTTTCACCCATTAGTTTAGGGATGTTAGGCTGACCTTTTTAGTCATGTGATCCCATAGTACTCTCAGAGACATTCCTATATCCAAGTCAGAAAAGTTAACCCTTACCCTGACCAGAGGACTTCTGAATAAATATGGTGGACTGGCCACATATTGTCTCCTCTCCTTCCCTAAGCCCATGAAAAAATCATAAAGGAGTAGCAGAACAAAGTCATGGGGGGAAGTGAGAACAATGGATAGAATGTAAGTTCCATTTTTCTTCATTTATGTTTCCCTGGAATCTGGAATCTGGCACATAGTAAACAGTATTTTAACTAATAAAAAAGAAAACAAAAATAATTGGGTAAACTCCTTTGCGTGATGAAGCAATGATGAAGGAATGATAACTGACATGGCAAAAAGGAGGTGGTTGCAACTTGTGAACCTGCAGACAGGGAAATATTGATACAGGAGAGCTCGTGCTCTTTCATTAAGTCTTGCTTCCTCTCTTGGGCTGGAGTGTGTAATCCTCTTGCAGGTGTTAATCCTGCTGCAGATCACCCTTATCCAGTTCTCCATGCTCCTTAGATCCAGAAACAGGCATGTATGTCCTTGTGGATCTGCTCTGCCTGGTTGGATATTGTCATTCCTACCCAAGAAAAATCCATTGGATTGAGTCAAAGCTTCATGCCCAGTCTCAGTCACAAAGAGAGTGAAGTGTTTCAAACTAGGAGTCCCAAAACCTGCCCCCTAGGCTTTGCTGACTGTCTGCAGAAACCCATCCTCACCTTCAGTTTCTATGTCCCTGAATCGCAGGAAATTGCTGCTGAACACTCAGGAAAATGTTCTCTCTTTTATTCCTCATTACTGCCCCCTCTCCTCTAAATCTTAAAACCATTGTTCTCCTCTGAGAGTTAAAGTAGCAAAACCTATACATAAAGCACATGGTTATCCATTTGTAAAAGAAACCAGAAGGGTATTCTGTAAATTGTCAGCTGAGTGATATGGGGACATTAAAGGTGGGGGAGGCTTTGATGGGCTGGTCTTGAATGTAACTGACTTGAAGCAATAAAGCCTGATGAAATGAATCAGCTCCTACTTGAAGAGACCACAGCACGGTGCTTAAAAGCATGGCCTCAGGGATATATATCTGGATTCAAATGGGTGGCTTTTCATCAGCAGGGAAATGGAGATAATTGATACATCACTGTTGTTGTGTGTCCATTAATGAGGTGACATCTGTAAAGCATCCAGCACTGTGTGTGGCACGCTTAACAAGTAGATCTACATGAAGCTGAAAGCAGGAGGACACCAAAAAAACAAATTTTGTCAGCAGGACTTCCTATGGCCTTGGGGGCTATCCTACAAACATCCCATTTCCCTTTACTCTATGCAACACTCATCAAAGCAACACTGTGGTTGATAATTTAGCATCCAGGTTTTCTGGTGCCAGGAAGAGGGAGTTGTAAATATTGGATTCCAGTCTTCTGGTCACTTAGCAAAGAGTATCCCCATTCTAAATGTGAATTTCAATTCTGACTTATGCATAATCTCTTGTGAATTTACTGTATGAGTCATCATCTAATCTTGTTCCTGTCTGGGGTGATTTCAACAAGTGAGACCTCCTGTGCTAAAGTTGTACCCTTTTCCAGAAAACTTCCATTTCTTCCCTCTCCCTTCCCTTTCCAGGATGATCTCCTGTATCCACATGATTTTTATCCATAGATTCTCCTACCACTTACCCTGCCCCAGTCTGTTGCCAGCCAGACCTTCTCTGGTGCCTGGGGCCCCTGCTCTGTACCGGATTCCCTATCAAAACGGGTGGCAGCCATTTTCAGAGCTCCCTTAACTTATGGGGAATCAATGATCAAAAGAGATACACTGTGTCCAAACCTGTCTTGTTTTGCCAGAATGCAAATACAGTTGCCTTATGCTTTCATATCTACTTGACTTAAGGGGACATTTCTTCTGGACTTGAGGTAGTTTTCCTCACATGGTAGGTGGAATGGGTGGGCAGGGCATGGCAGTATATCCCCTGTATCCGGCTTGAAGGGGTCTTTCTCTGAGTCTCAGAACCTGTTTTTTAATGCTAGCAAAGTTTTTTCAAATTTTCCATTTTACTTTCCTGCATAAATTAGTGTGATTCTGCCGGAGGCGCTGAGATCACTGTGTAGGAAAGACAAAATCCTCCAGCTTCTCTGAGGTGTTAACCGTTGTCCTTCATGTTCAGCTAGTTAGTTCTGCTGGGCCCTATTAAAATTAGTTGCAGATGGTGGAATTTTACTTCTTTAATATATTCTTCTCAGGATAAGTCAATTTTCTACCATTGCTTTTTTCCCCTACCTCATCCAGCATCCCATGACTTTGAACTCCCAATGTATATTCTCATTGAATTATTTTCTGGCCAGCCATCATGGTAGCTACAATATGTGACCCCTTTCTGTGTGTTGTTTTTTTTTTATTTATTTATTTTTTTTTTTTTTGTACTTCTCTGATGTTTTTTGAATGCAACAAAATTCATCCATTTTAGATGTATGGTTTGGTTAATTTTGGTAATTATATACAATTGTGTAACCACCACCACAATCAAAACATTAAGAATTTCTTCACCCTAGAAAGTTTCTTTTACCTGCTGTTTTTTAAGGGTGGCCAAGAGTCCTTAGAAGCACCATCTAGTTCAAGCTTAAAAATACTTTACAGGGAAAAATTTTAGAGGAGGTTTTACTTAAAATCTTTAATCTAGGTGACATATTCAGGGTTCTGACACTGGGAGACTTCCAGGTCTGAAGTTTCAGTTGTGCCTCTCAGTCAAAGGCCACATTTTCCATTTATATCTGCTGTTGATATAGAATATATTCTTGGGCAAAGACCAACCCACTAGCCTCATCCCTCTCCATCCATGCCAGCTGCTGTTTTAACAGTTCTTTGTCAGCCTCGCAATTCACCTATTAATGTCTAGCCCTTCATCAGCCAATGGACTGAATGAAGTGTCACCAATCTTAGCAGCTCTGCCAGTGCCATTGTATCTTGGGTGAGCTGCACTGTCCAAAGGTTGTTATATTCTTTTCAGTTCTTTATGGAATCTCTCCCATTACATTCTGCATTCCATTCCTTCCTTCCTCAAGTGGGTGGAACTGTTTGTTTTTTCCAGGTTTCTTTTACTGCATACTAATATCTGTATATTATGATCATGCATGACCTTAATAAAGTAATTATGCCTCACTGGATCTCAGTTTCTGTTCATTCTCTCATTCATTCAATCCACTCAATCAAGAAGCATTTGATATGTGATTTCAATATGCCAGGCATCAGACAGTTTCATGGGGGTAAAGAAAGGTAAAGGGGAACCGATATTCAAATCTGTAAAAGAAAATGCTGTTAAACATGTGGGAAGACAATGTTGTGAAAACTGGAGTAATAAGCAATCAACTCTACCTAAGAGAATCAGAAGAGGTAGCATTCAAGCAGATAATGAAAAGTTTTCCAAGTGAGTAAAAAGGAGGAAAGCATTTTAGGCAGAGGAAACAGAATGTGCAAAGGCATGGAGTCACAGGGTGGATTGTATCTGTTCAGGCAAAGGTAAATTGTTGGTGAGGCCGGGTGGAGAGAAAAGAACTGAGAAGCAAGGCTAAAGGGGTAAGGTGGAATTAGATACTAATACTTGTATACAAGGCTAAGGACTTTGGACTTAATTCTGTAAGTGTAGAGAGTCAATGGAGATACTCAAGCATGGAGATGTAATACTCATATTTCATGTTTTGTTTTGTTTTGTTTTCTTTCCCTTTTTATGAAAGACAATTCTGGAAGCATGTTGAGGATGAATTAGAGTCAGAAGAGTCAGAAGACTTGGGAACCAGTTTTAAATTACAATAGAACAGGCTCAGGGCTATTCAGCAGAAGAGAGAAATGTATTTAGTTATGAAGACATGCCTAACCAAGGTTACAAAATTGTCCTTTATTTTAAATATTGGCATTTAACAAATTCATGTTTTATTGTCTCAATAGTATAACTGCAAATGCAGCCTCACTTGGAGATAAAATCAAAAGTGTACAGTTGAGGCACTTCATGAACGTAAGGCCTGAGCCAAGTGGCCTCATTTCTCCTGCGCAATAGGCCCAAAGTTGATGAGAGCTAACACGAGCTGACACTAGGGCTGTGGTAATGAGAATGGAGAAGAGAGAAGAATTTCAAGAAGCATTTCTGGGGTAGAAGCCATGGAATTAAGTAGGTGGTGAAAGAAGGTTAACTTAAGAATGACTCCAAGGTTCTTCATTTATTCAATCTTAAAGCAGTCAGCCAACCAGTATTTAAAGAACACCTACTCTATGTTGGGTTTTATGCTAGTTGTTAGGGATATATAATGGTGAATAAAAACTGACACAGACTTAGGAGGGTGGATGGAGAGGCAAGTGGTATTATTAAAAAAAAAAAATGAATTGGAGGGTAGAGCCGATTTTGAGAGTTCAGACATTATTAATGTTAAGCATCTAGTGTGTGCAATACACTTTAAATATCATCTATTTTGATCCTTAAAACAACACTGATTTTACATTTAGGGAAACTACATGCCTTGCTTAACGAAACTGAAGACCAATAAATGATAGTGCCAGAACCCAACATTGTATTATCTGATTGCCAAGTCCACTCTCCTTCCAATCTGAGTTAGTTGAAATAAGTGTGTGGGATACAAGGGTGGAGAGATTTAGTACAAATTTCACTCTGAAGTTTAAAAGCGAAGTCTGGGATAAAGAAAGATTCAAGAGATGTTGTCACATTGGGCATGGAAGCTATGCGGATAGATGGAATCACCAGTAGAGAGGGGAGAGATGAGTGTGAAAAGGATAATCAGACGGAATCACAGCCCAGATGTGATCTGGTTCTAATATTCTCCTTTAGACTCCATTTGTTTACAAGGTCACTTGTCTCTGTTAGCTCTTTTCACGTTTTTGTAGAAAAACATAGTCATAGTATTGTCCCTGGTGTTCTTTGTTCCTTGGGGGACACCTATCTTAAAGCTCAGGGATCTCCTTCTAGTCACTCTGGAAGAGGAGGAGGATGCCCCTCCTGGGACCCCAGCCTGGTTGTGTTGAGGTCTTGCATGTGACTTGGAATTCTACACCCATCGCTAATCCATCATCCGGTAAGGGTCTGTTCTATGTATTACTCCTCTCCTTAACATAGTTTTCCATAGCTCAAGGAATTTTTCTTGCCCTAAGGAAGTATTACTCCCTGATTTAACCTAGACAAGTTTGGAGTTTTTCATGGGTTTCAATTATTTAGAGAAATCAACATGTGGAATCCCTCAAAAGCATAGACTTGAATGTGTTTACAAACTACAGATTTTGGATCATAATTTTATTTACAATCTGTACAGAGACTTGCTTATCTGTTTCTCCTTACACAATCTGTCACCTACCCCTTGCCCTGAACATTCTCCTTTCTCAACACTGTTTGGCATGCCCCACCTCAAATCCCATTTTTAGAATTTGGGGGATTCTCACTCCCATCTGCTCCTGTGGGTGACCTAGATTTATCTTGTAATGGTTTTAGGTTAATGAAAAGTTTCAAGTTGAAGACCATTGTCACTGTTGTCGGTCGTACCTTAGACTCCTGTGGTGCACTATGAGGCCCCTCATCCGACCCACAGGGAGCACACTCAGAGGTGGCTGAGTGTTGTCACAACCCGAAGGAGGATGAGGACCGGGGAGCTCCCCAGTCCTGGAACTGTGCTATGCATCTAATTGATCTTCATCCTGGGGAGAACTCAGTAAAATAGAGAACTGGAAATAAGTTTGAATTTCTTTAAAAAAGACGGGTTAGGTATTCAAGATAACCTTTTGACTCTGAGGAGGAGTGAAACTTTGGAACATGAGGGGCTTGGACGGATCTCTGTTGATATTTTCATTTTTTAAAGAAAAGAGTACAAATCGCTTTCCAAAGATAGTTTAAGTGCCATCCCGCCTGGAGGAAGGGTGATGGGCTAAATAACTTCTTAAGGTCTTTCTTAGCCCAAGGATTTTTATAACCACTCATCCAGAAAATATGCTCCCTGAGTAAAACTCAGCTAGTTGCACTTTTCCAAGTGAGAACTCAAAGACCCTGTTTCTGATTAAGTGTCCAAGTTTCAGTGATATATTACTACTTGTCATTATAGACCACAACACCTTCACTCGGATGCTAGAACCTTTTATTAGCAATAGAAGCAAATGTACATTTCCCTCGGACATCTGGGTGATTCCCAGGCAACCTTGAGTGAGTCAAGGGGTTCAGTAGTAATTATCTGCCTATATTGCACTATATCATGGGCACTTGGGGGAAATTTTAGACTTTGTTCATTCTTGCTCAGGACGAAGCAATACAGATTGGTGGTAAGGGCTCTGCATTGGGGATCAGAAGACTTGAGTCTGGACCTGACTCAACCCTGGACAAGCTGGGGCACAAGTTTCTGTGCCACTTCAGAGCTGAGAAGTTAAGGTGCAGACACCGGAGTCAACCTGGTTCTACCACTTATTAATTGAATGACCCTCCATAAGCTATTAAGCTCTTAAACTCAGTTTACAGTTTCTCCTTATGTAAAATTTTGATGATGGTGCCTACCTTTCTCGAGTCAGTGCAGATTGAGTGGGATAATTTATGTATACTGTGTAACTAATCACTTGGCACAACAGTGAAGGCTCAGTGCATTTTAGGTGTTGTCATTAGCTTAGTTTTCTTTCTTGAAAAATGAGGAGATTGGGCAAAGATAGAAAGTCCTTTTCAGCTATGAGAGTCTATGAGTCCAAAGTACTTTTTCTACACTTCTTCTCCCATCTCCTTCTTCATGAGGTGCCCACAATTTTGCCCAAACACAACGTCAACTATGTTGCCTGATATTCTGACTTCTGTCTTTCCCATAGTGTGGGGCCCTCCTATGCTGCTTCCTTCTCTGCACAGTCGTCCTGTTCTTGACGAAGGATCCCATCAGGTCTGCAAGTGCACACACCTCTCCTCTCTGGGCACAAACCCCATTAAGCACTGCGCGATGGTGGTGCTAAGCCGTCCTGTCCTGTGAGCAATGCACGGGGCTGCCTGACATTCGTAAGAACCGAAGCTGCTTTCTCCCCCTGAAACAAAGTCATCTCCAAACTTTTACATTATAGATCATCCCGGAGCTTTATTTTCACCATCACTGAGCTGGAAAGGGGACTAAGATATCCCATATTTTCCTCCTCCTCAGAATCAAGCAACTCAAATAAAAACCCTTTTGAATCTCATCTTTTTCATTTGCTCTCCTAATGCTCAAATGAAAACAAGATTCTGCCTTTTGATTTGCACTCCTTTGTCAATTTTCCAGTGGCTGCCAACCCCAGAGCAGCAGGGACAGGCTTCAGCAGGTCCTCATGGGCGAGAATGTAAGGAGGTGGCAGCTCCGTCACCAGGCCGACTGGGCTGCCTGGGTGTTCTCTGAGTGCCAGTTTTGCTAATGCTCCAGGACTGTTTTAGCTAAATAGCTTTTAGAATAGTGAAGTCTGTGAGGCAGTCTAGGAAGCAAACCATTCTAAATAGCATGTGTGGGCATGGGGTGTGTGGTAGACAATCACGTTAGAAGACAGGTTTGGATTTCCATCCCCTCCTGGGCTTCACTGTGCTTCCAGAATAATTTACTCCTCCAATCACTTAAGAATGCAATCTGATTACCTAATTTATAGAAAAGTGCTAATAATTTATTGTATTGACCCTGTCAAGGGCATTTGCAATTTGAATGAGGACTGCATGAAAGTGTGTTTACCCTCCAAATATGCTACTCTAATGATAGAATTTTAGGCAGTCTATTAACTGATTGAGGGAAATGTTTATTCTGGTGTGTCTCCCTGGTGTTTCTCAAATTACACATGTAAGGGCCCATGTGACTCTAATTATGCATCAACCTGATTTTATACACACACACACATACTTATAAATTACATATACTTATGCACATTTACCTATAAAAGTATATTGAGTTTCAACTAAGTATTAGATACTGTATGTGTAATATATAACTAGGTAATGTGTTGGATTTTGAAAAGAGAAACTTCAAGCTGGAACTAGAGGGAGCATTATATTGGCAAGGTTCTAAGATGCATGACAGCCCTCTGTCAATCCTTTTTTTCCCCAGAATTCAGAGTGAGAAACATGGTTTAGAGGACAATATTGGGGCTGGAGTAGGTGGCCCCATCTCACACAGGGATCCTGAGATGGAAGTCTGAGTACAGGAGGGATGTGGGAGGCAACCTTGTCCTTGAGTGGGGTTCTCTTCCCAGGCTGCCACTGTCTGACGCACCTGAACTGACACCACAGTGGCCCAGATGGACAAGAGCTTGTTGTTCTATTACCAAATTGTTACCAAGCTTTGTTCTCCCTTCCCTTTGAATTTTTCAGATATTGATTTTGATTCTGCAAGGCTCTTCATTGAAAGAAAGGAGAAATTTATTTGGCAGGGGCAGTTCATTGTTTTAAAATTAAATTGGCCCTATCCTTTTGTCTTTTTCCCTCTGAACCTTGTATTTATATAAGCTTTTACTGTGCCTCTATTTCTTACTTTATTCTCTTGTCTCTTTCATCTTGCCTCTCCCTTCCTTCTTCTCTCCTTCTCTCCTTCTCTCTGTCTGATACACACACATGGAGCCAGGGTCCCTTCCTCAGATGGGTGTCTTAGCTGTTCTAATGGCATAATTCCTTCTGCTCTCTCTAAGCTCCCGTGCTCAAGTGATGGCAGATGGTGAGTTCTTTGATGACTATTGCCCTGCGGGAGGCAACTGCTCATGGCTAGAAAGGGCATCCTGGGTCCCGAGGCTCTTCCTGTTTCCTCTCCTTTGCTTAGATATAACCCGCCTTAGATATGGTTCCTTTGTGCTTTGCAGTTTCAATTAAGGGTTTGTTGACTTCTTCTCAGAACTTATTTTTATTGAGAGCAACTACTTGCATGCTTGAACAAGAAAACATTGCCTAACTCATTAAATTGCTTAGATTGGCAATCCTGAAAGGTAGGGATGGATTCAGATTTTGTGGGATATGAAGGTAATACAAGAAAAAGAACAAAAGATTACAAATAAGAACTTATATTCAGGGCCTTATAAAGGACCCATGCAAGTGAAGGGCCCTGAAGCTTAAGCTTCATTAATTTCATGATAAATTGACCTGTTTAAAGTGGGACCCTCTTTGCAAGACTTTGAAATATTTTCCTTCTCCTAAGGATTGTCTTTCTATAGTTCATTAAAAAGTCCTCAATCATGCACCTGCCATGTACCCACTTACACTTAACAACAAGATATGATTGCTTCTTGGCTTTTGAGGTCGTTTTTCAGGAGACCTCATGGTTGCCTCCTGAACCCTCCCACCACATTTGTTCCTGGTTCATGATTTTGGTTCCAGCCTCTGACCCCTCAGAACTCGTCCTTCCCTACTAAATAGACTTGGGTCCTATCACTTCCCACATGCTTCCTCTCCATACTGGCTTAACTTGTCCTAGAGTTCCTATAGATTCAGGTAGGAATTCCTTGTTGGAGCCTTAGCCTCAAAGAAACCAATCCCACCCAATCTGCCAGTGTTTGTACAGGCTAGACCTGCTTATCTGGTTAAAAAAGGGGGGTGGGGGGTTTAGATAGTTACATAGCTTTATTTCCACCTATAATGAGCTCAGGCCAAGACCTCAGCTTGTCTCAAATGGCTTCTTTAGTCACGTGTCAATTCCTTCTGGTCTAAAAGAGAAAACCGTCCTCTTTTTCCCTTTACCAAACAACGCAATCTTGCATCATGCAATGGTAAAACATCTATTCTCTCATTGCATCAGAGGTATGCCTTGGGAGCACAGAAGAAGGGAACTCAGTCAAACCTAAGTGTTCAGGAAAGTTTCCTAGAGGAAGTCAAGGAAGACCATGAATGCCAAGCCAACCAACTTGAATTTTATCTTTAGGGAGATGATATCCACTGAAGGACATTAAACAAGGTGGTACCTCTACCTGTTTCCTTTCTGACATCTCTGCTAGCAGCAGGTGGAATATAGTCTGCAAAAAACCATGCTAGAGCCTAGAAGAATAGTTGGCCGGCCATTGCTATCCGAGTGAGAGTCTAGGACAACATTGGTAGAGGAGAAGAGGTAAAGGAGATAAAGAAAAGGTGATGGAGTAAAAAAGTATTTAGGAAAAAAAATGAGTAGAACTATTAAAAACATATGTACAACAGAGGACATTATCAAAAATGTGAAAAAACAACCTATAGAATGTGGGGAAATATTTGCAAATCATATATCTGATAAGAGTTTAATATCCAGAATATGTGAACAACTCTTACAACTCAATAACAAAAAAGACAAATAACCCCATTTAAAAATGGGAAAAGGAGTTCCCTGGAGGACTTAAGTTTCTGAGGAATAAACTTAGTGAGTAAAACTTTTATAGAGTCTCAGATAGGGATCCTATGCCAGCTAAGTCCCGAAACCCAGAAGCAATAGACTCTTCAAGAACATCAACCGGACATGTCCCCTTTTCCACAATGTCGACACCCCTTTTCAATATGAACAGGTTAGGGTGGTCACTGCCTAGACATCCCTGAAGATCAGGAAAGTGGTTAAGCTAGAGGAAGGGGTAGCAACAGACAAAATGAAATTTAATAAAAGATTATGAATATTGACTCTCTATATAATTTTCCTCTTCTTAGTTGCTAGGTTATTAGAATAACTAGAAGGAAAGAGTTGAAATGGTGTAACTGTAACCCATAGCATCCTTTGAAATTTGTTCTATAGCTATCTGGTAAATTGTAATTTGGAAGTTACCACCCTTTTGTATATATGTTATATTTCAAAATAAGGAAATAACCGAAACTATGGTATTGTAACTCATAACAGTTTTGGAAATTTCCTGTATAACTACTTGTTAAATCATACTTTGAAAGATATTATCTTTTTGCATATATGTTATATTTCATAATAAGGAAATAACTGAAACTGTGGAACTGTAACCTGTAACATTCTTTGAAATTTGCTCTCTAACTACTTGTTAAACTACACTTGGAAAGTTATCACTTCTATGTATAACTATTATATTCCACAATAAAAAATATGATTTAAAAAAATGGGCAAAGGACTTGAATAGACCTTTCTCCAAAGAATGTATACAAATGGCCAACAAGCGCATGAAAAGATATTGGTCATTAAGGAAATGCAAATCAAAATCACAATGAGACACCACTTCATACCCACTAGTATGGCTTTAATAAAAAGAAAAAGAAAAGAACAAGTGTAAGAGAGGATGTGAATGTATAGCCACCCTTGTACATTGTTGGTGGAAATGTAAAATGGTGCAGCTACTGTGGAAAACACTTTGGTTGTTCCTCAAAAGGTCAAACATAGAATTATTGTATGACCCAGCAATTCCTCTCCTAGGTATATACCTAAGAGAAATGAAAACATATGTCTAAACAAAAACTTGTGCATGAATATTTATAGCAGCATAAGGTGGAAGCAACCAAAGTGTCCATCAACAGATGAATGCACAAACATAATGTGGTATATTCATACAATGGAATATTATTTGGCCATAAAAAGGAATGAAGTTCTGATACGTGCTACAACTTGGATGAACCTTAAAAACATGACAAGTGAAAGAAGCCAAACACAAAAAGTTACATATTATGTGATTCCTTTTATATGATATACTCAGAAGAAAGCAGATTAGAGGTTACCAGCAGATGGGGGATGGGGTGTGCAGGGGGATTGGGGACTGATTACTTAATGGGTGTGGAGTATTTTATGTGGTGTTGAAAAAGTTTTGAAACCAGAGAGAGCTGGTGGTTACACAAACTTGTAAATGCATCAAATACCACTGAATTGTATACTTTAAAATGATTAATTGTACATTATATGAATTTCACCTCAATTTAAAAAAAAATAAGTAGGACTGAATAATTTAGAACTTAGGATACTCAGCACATCCACTGACAGGGGTTACACAAGGACCACGTCTTTCCTGCCCGTCCATCTAGCTAGAATTGAAGGAATGTGGAAGGGATGGCAAGTTTCATTTTTTTTGTAAAATGAGCTGTGTTCATTTGGTAAGTTATGTTACAAAATACAATCTATGGCAAGTCAGAGGTGAGTGAAGGAAACACCACTCAGAGGGACTCCAAATTCTAACATGCTACTGAACTTGGTCCAGCTGCCCTGCCAGGGGGCTGCCCGACTGTCTTCCTTGGGGGTGGTTCTGGCTGGGCTTGCCTTCTCTCTTGGGCTGCTGATTTAAAAGGGTGGCCTTGCTTTTCCCCTGTGTTTATGACTGCTGAGACACAGGCTTTGGGGACTGTGGAGCACTGTAATTCACAGAGCTCACAGCTTCCATGAGGTGAAGCCCAGATATATAAAGCCTGGCGTGGAAACCAAGGCCTCCTGGATTCTAATCAGTCAGGCCGGATTTCTCCCCTTCCAGTGGCTTTTATGACCCATCCTTGCCTGAGATGACAAAGTTCCTCATCGTCCACCAAAAAGTAAAAATCCTTAAGAGGCAATTCAATTTCACAGGTCATAAAGTTATATGTCCACTTCTTGCACTTCTTCTTCTTGTTTATTGTGGCAGAAAACTTCTGAGTTCACCATCTATATTATGTCAGTAGGTAGAAATTGTTTTAATTTACATGTTTCTCCTGCCTCCTGTTATCCTCTCTCCTCACCCTGGCCTTGATTGTATCTCATTCTATTCCTTACCTAAGAGAGGCTTTAAATCAAGGCTCTCCACCCCTTGGTAGATAAAAGCAATCTGCTTGTAGCTGAGACCGGGGATGTATTCCCTCTGGGTGAAGGGATTTGTAGTGGAGAAAAGGGCAGAAGAAGCGAGCGAAAGAAGAGGCCGATTGCTCCCTTTTCTGAGCTACGCTTACAGTAATGATGCAATTTTTCTTTCCTTCTTGGCCCTCAAAGTTTTACGCTTCCTGATACAGGGTGCTCATCCCGAGTATGATAAAAAGCTAGTTTTACATGTTCAGTGTTCCTTTATTTTTATTAAATCTGGTATGGAGGCATGTTTCATGATGTCAGCCTTGCACACAGCCCCTTGTTGAAGTAGCTGTCAGTATCATATGACTTCTTGTCCCCATGGTCATTGTTGACTGAAGCAGGAATAATGGCCTGACCGAAACATGGCCAGCCAACTCATTACCACACCTGGTAACAGAGATAACTGGGACCAACCAGATTCTTCTTTTTTTTTTTTTCTTTTGAGAATTTATTTTTTCCCATCATTATTAAGAAATTGTTCAAACATTCAAAAAAAATTGAAATTAAGAATTAAATACCCATAAACTCACCACTAGATTCTATAATTAACATTTCACTCTATTAGTTTGATCACGTATTTATCTATCTATCCATTCTTCTCATGATCCATCAATACATCTTATTTTTTATGCATTTCAGAATAAGTTGCAGGCATCAGTACACTAAGAGATATAAGGCAGGCAGAGGGCATTGGAACTAGGTCATGTAGACTTGGGGATGGCAGAGCTGGGTCTCAGTCATGGACAGTTGCCATGTGTGGATCCAGTCTGCAGAGAGAAGCAAATGGATAGATGGGTAGAGAAGAGCAAAAAGCATAAGACTGCTGTAGTATGCAGATAAAAGAAAGAAACTGCTTCAATATGGATGCTTGATTAGGCATCTATTCTCTGGGAGTGGCTTTCCAGTCCACTGTTGTCCATAGCTCTTGGATTTGCCATTTGGGAGGTCCTTTTTCACCCATCAGACACCTGGCCACTTCTGAGGATGCCATGGGGAAATATACTCTACTTGGTTGCTGAGCAGCTGCCTTAGCCTGCTTCCTGCCTGTAGAAATTTGTGGCATCCAGAGATCTTATTACATCTCTTACTGTGATAGTCTCTTTTAGCTCAATTTGATTTCATTTTTGCCAATGCAACTTGCTCAAAAACTTCACTGGCTTTCTATTTGGTTTTAGTCAACCATATGTTCCAAAAGGCACAACCATAATTCTTTTTGAGACATGCCTCTTTCCCTCCCCCCTTTCTCAACTTAACTGTTAGAAGTTTAGCACATCAGACTTCTGTAGGTTTGCATCCTTATGCTTTCTAGGAACCCCTTTGTCTAGATGAAAAAAGGCCTAAAAGGGAAAACTTTCATTTTTTTCAGAGGTCTTAACAAAGATCATTATAGCCTTAGCCTCATGTTTAGCTGAGGCTGTCTCACTGACTGCACCCTGGACTGGGTCTCCCTGAAATTGTTTTACTTTCCAAACCTGCAGTTTTAGTATTTCTTGACTTTCTATTTTTCATCTTAATTCCATTTGCAACAAGCCAATTGTTTTCAGAGTTCATCTCTCTCTTTAATAAATATTTTTGTTATGTTAAAATTTATTAAATATTGTTAGCAAAATCCAGCTCCTATTTCCACATTTTGCTTCAAAATCCCTTACGTGACCAGTTTATTAGATGCAGTTTTTGTCTCCCAGATTATCACAGGTGACAGTTCTTCATCAAATGTTTCATTATCACAAAACACAGGTCACCATTTCTCAGCCTCATTTAGTAGTCTCTTTGATTTAGGGCCACATATTTTCCATTCTTGTACCTATTTCTAAGTACAAATTTCTGTATCAGTAAGCCATTGCTACAAAATAAACCACACCCAAATTCAGTGGCATATAATAAACATTTATTTCCTTGCTCACAATTCTGCATGTAGGCCTGGCTACTTTGCTTCAGACTGTGAACCTGCAGACAGGCTGTGATGGCTCTGTGGTCAGCCAGGACTCCTCTACTTCCAAGGCACTATTATTTTGGAACCAGTGGAATACCAAAGGCATGTTTTTCCAATGGCAGTGGCCAACACCTGAGAGAACAAGACATTGCCCAGATACATTTTAAGCCTTTGCTTGTGTCATATTTGCTAGCATTCTATTGGACAAATGGTACATTGCTGAGCCCAGCCAACAAAAACATGGTGGGAAAGTATACCCTCCAAGAGTGGGAGGGAGTGGAGTGAATATTTTCTGGATAATCATATAAACAATATAGTCCTAAATATCAGCAATATAGTCTTAAATATGCTAAGTTTGAAAAATTTTATTAGACATCAAAGTAGAGTACTAGGATGTATATATGAGTTTAGATTTCAATACAGAGGTCTGGGCTAGAGATACAAATATTGGAGTTATCAGTAAATAGATCAGTACATAAAGCCATGGCACTGGATTACACTGCCAAGGGAGGGTGTGTAGATAAAGAATAGAAGAGATCTGTGTACTGAGCTTTCAGGCACTCTGGCATTAAAAGGTTAGAAAGAAGAGGAGCCAGTAAAGGAGACAGGGAGGGGTGATGATCAGCAAGGTAGGAGAAAACCAGAAGAGTATGGAGCCTAACAATATTTATAGAAGGCAACCTTAAAATAACTTGGAGGAAAATTTACAACCTTGAATGCTTGCATAGAAAAGAAAAAATGGCTGGAAGTAAATACAATGGACATCTAAGAAATAAGTAAAATGGGGCAACAAAATAAACCCAAAGGAAAGGGAATGAGGAAAAGGATAATGATAAGAGATAACATCAGTGCAACAAAACCCAAAGATACCATAACGAGGGCTAACAATATCAAAAGTTTGTTTTTTGAAAAGAGTATAAAATTGACAAAACTATGGTGAGATTAATCAAGAAAAAGGAGAAAGCACAAATAAAGTATCTTAGAAATGGAAAGAGGACAAAACTACAAATACTAAAAAAGATAAAGAAAGGATATTAAAATCACCTTTATGCCAATAAAGGTGAAAACTCAGATGAAATGGACAAATAACCCCTCCAAAAGTAAGTTATCAAATTGAATCAAGAAGAAAAAGAGCTGACTAGTTCTATAACAATGAAAAATATACAATCTTTGTAAATTTTTCCCATAAAAAATCAACAAGCCCAGAAATTTTGTTTTATTTTCTGACAAATTTTACCAAAGAGCAAATATTTCTATGTTTACCCAAATTATTGCAGTGTATAGTTAAAAGGGGCACCCTTTAACTCTTTTAAGAGATTAGCAAGATGCTGAAACCAATATTTGAACAGTTGAAGAAATGTTTTTACAGTTCAATCTCTCTTATGAACATAGATGCAAAAGTCCCAAAGTATTAGCAAATAACATCCAATGGTGCATTTAAAAAGATAATACAATGATAACCGATTTGGGTTAGATCTCTGCAGTAAAAAAAATTGATTTAACATAAGAATATTAAGTACTATAATTCAATGCATTAACAAAAAGGTATTAGGTATAGGGCTATTTCAATACATGTAGAAAAGTATTATAGAATTTTACACATATTTAATACTTAAATAAAAACTCTTAGAGAACAAGGAAAAGAAGGAAATTTCTTTAATGGTTAAATGAAATCCACAAAGAAACCTAAAGCAACTATTATATTTAGTGGTGAAATGTTGAAAGCATTCTTAATAGAATGGATGACACCACTGTTCAATATGCACAGAAATCCTAACCAGCGCAGAAAGGTAAACCACCATGCCTGACACACAGTATAGAAGAATTAGAAAGGAAGAAACAAGTGTGATTTTTCATAGTTATATTATTGTATATATAGAAAATCTATGACTATCTAATTTATTAGAATAAAGAAGAGAGTTAAGCAAGGTTGTTGGATATAAAATCAATACAAAAATTAACTGATCAGCAACAAATGGTCAGAAAGTATAATTTTAAAAATATAATTTAAAAGAAGCCAATGTTTTGGTTTCTAGTAACAGTGGAGTAGCATGATTGGATTAATGCTTCCTCAGATAGCAATAAGAAAATATGAAAAAAAAATTAAATATCTTTTTTCTCTTTTTGAACAAACAGGAGAGTTACCAAATTCAGAAAGAAACAAGAAGGGAGTCAACCCTTGAAAGATGAACTGCAAGTGAAATTTTTGAATTTTGTAGTACTCCCTAATGCAGCATGGCTCATTAGGCAGAAAGCCACAGTCTTATTGGTTTATTGTGTTAGAGAAAAAAAATTGGGACTAGTAGAAAAGATAGAAAATTAAGGGGATGTGGCATAATGAAAAACTTGGCTGGTCTTTGTCCCCTGTTCCTGGAGAGGTAACCTCTGATTCTTTGGAATTCTCCATGATACAAGTGTCTTTTGTCACTCATGGGCTCAGGACCACACCTGGCAGTTCCTATGCTGAGAGATAACAGGGGGGAGGCAGCCACACATGCATTCTTTTTCTTTTTTAATTTTTATTTTGAAATAATTTCAAACATATAGGACATTTGCAAATACAATACAAACTCCATACAGAGAACGCCAATACCCCCCCACCCCCAGATATCCGTATCTACCAATTTTACATTTTGCTACCTTTGCAGTACCTTTCTTTCTCTTTCCTTCCTCCCTCCCTCCCTCCCTCCTTCTTCCTTCCTCCCTTCCTTCCTTCATTCCTTCATTCCTTCCTTCCTCTCTCCCTCCCTCCCCCTCTCTCTTTCTTTCAACTATATCTATTATCTTTCTATCAATTATCTATCTACCCATTTATCATCTTCTGAATATTTGAGAACAGGTTGCATATACCATACTCCTTGAACACATAACACTTCCATGTACATTTTCTATGAACAAGGATATTCACTTATGTCATTAACTTAATTGCAGTTAATTCAAGAAAATTGATATGGATATAAAGCTTAAATTCTATGTTCCAATTTTCCTTATGCCCCCTTTGAGCTTTTCTCCTCCATTCTGAGATCCCCTCCCACACATGCATTCTTAGGGTGGGGGCTGGACACACCAGAAAGACCAACCATGTGATTAGGGGCTTGGGGCTTTGAGCCAGTTATGTCAGTCTGAACTTCCTGACCTCTAAGGGGGGATGCAGCTGCACATTGAGTTCAACCAATCATGCCTACATAATTGGTTTAAGTGGGGACACTCAAAGCTCTGGTAAGCTTCTGTGACTGACAATGATGTTGCTGAGCCAGGAAGGTGAGGCCCTGTGACTCCATGTGGAGAGGACATGGTAGCTTGTGCTTGAGACATTCCCATACCTTGCCCTATGTGTCACTTCCTTTGGCTTCTTATTTGTATCCTTTTATTATATAATAAATCTATAATCATAAGTCTAAGGCTTTTAGTGAGTTCTGTGAGTCATTTTAGTGAATTATCAAATCCAGGAGCGTGGTGGGAACCTCCAGACTTGTAGCCACTTGGTCAGAGTGAGGGTGGTTCTGGTGGCCCCAGAACATGCAACTGGTGCCTGAAGGACAATCTTATAGAGAACTGCCCTTAACTTGTGGAATCTGGCTTAACTCCAGGTTGCTGGAGTCAGAATCAAATCTAACTGTGTTACTGCAACATCTGTGGTTGGTGTCAGAAGTTATTGAAGTTGAACCAGTTTTTGATAAACTTTTATAGGGAGAAATCCTGGAAGGTAGGGAGCCATAGACTGGGTGAACCCACGAATCTGCATATAAAGTCTACCCGTATCCTGGGCTGAGCATTACCTCTTTACGCATAGGGAAACCCTAGAAGGAGGTTTGTGTGTGTGTGTGGGGGGGGGGGGGGGCGAGGAGGGGGTATAGTAGAAACTGAAAGAACTGAGGAGAGATTTAAGTTTTTGCCCCTTGTTGGAGAGTCAAAATTTGGAGTCTGAGTCCAGCCAAGTTAACAAAAATCATTCTCCAAGGAAAATAATAGAATCCAGACTCTGTACAATTTCATAATATCCAATATCAATCAGTTATCATTAGAAATTTGGAAGAAACAGAAGAATGTGACCAATACTCAAGATAAGTCAATAGACTCCTCTACTGCAAGATGACGCAGCTGTTGCAAATAGAAAGTAGGGATTTAAATCACCTATTATGAATATGTCCAAGGACTTAAAGGAAGAGATATCCATAATGAACAGATGGGGAATATAATCATAGAAATAAAATTTTACAAAAGAATGAAATAGAAATTCTAGAGTTGAATATTACCATAACTGAAATGAAAAATTCACTGAATGGCTTTAATAGCAGATTGAAGATGGAGAAAGAAAGAGTCTGGGAACATGACCAATAGAAATTACACAATCTGAGAAATGGAGAGAATGGTATTTAAGAGAAAAACACACAAAGCTTCATAGACCCACATGATAATATCAATCAGTCTAATATATGCGTAAGTGGAGATCCAAAAGAAAAGGAGGTAAAGAATAAGCAGAAAAAAAATATTTGAAGTTATATTGGATAAAAACTTCCAATACAGGATACAGAATTAAAAAATGCCCCCACATTTATACAGTCAACTCATTTTTAGCAAAGACACCAAAGCAACTCAGTGGAAAAGGAAAGTCTTTTTAATGATTGTACTAATTTAGGACAGTTAGATACCAACATGGGAAAAGAATGAACCACAAACCCTTATATCACACCATATACAACAGCTTCTTCAAACAGCCTATACTACTTCTGCATGTAGTTTAAAACTGCCAATAGCCAGCATCGTGGGAAAGCTCTACTTCTTCCCTCTGGGTCACAATGAAGGCAAGAGCCTGCAACCATACTTTTTCTTTTCCCCACCTCCCCACTGACCCTCATGGGAGCCTGGGTTAGGTATGCCCCAGGCCCCACTGCCACACTTATTTTCCCTCTCCCCCTTTAGGGCCTTTGATCTAACAAAGCTGTCCTTTCATGCATTCTCAGCTGGCTGGCTATCTGCGTGTGCTGGTTTGAATGTATTACATCCCCCAAAGAGCCATATTCTTTAATGCCATCTTGTGGGGGCAGGGTTATTAGTCTGTTGATTAGGGTGTGACTCTTGATTGAATTTTTCCATGGAGATTTGACCCCACCCATTCAGGGTAGGTCTTGATTAGTTTACTGTAGTCCTTTAAAGGGAGCTCTCACAGAGAGCAGAGAAAAATACCCTGGGTTATGCTAAGCCAGGACACACAGATGTTAGTCGCTTGGAAGCTGACAGAGTTGCAATTGACACTTGGAGATGCTAGCCCAGAGTTTGCTCCAGAGAAGCTAAGAGAGGACAAAATGCTCCAGAGCAACTGAGAGAGACTTTTGGAGAGACACTTGGGAGCTAACATTTAGATATGCTTGCTGATGCTTTGGAAATGCTAGCCTAGAGTTAGCTCCAGATAAACTAAGAGAGACAAACCCAGAGACATTTTGGAGAAAACCATTTTGAAACCAGAACCCTGGAGCAGATACCAGCCATGTGCCTTCACCACTGACAAAGATTTTCCGGACCAATTGGCCATTTTTCAGTGATGGTATACTCTTGTTGATGCCTTAGTTTGGACACTTCTGTATTGGTAGAACTGTAACTTTGTAACCAAATAAACCCCCTTTACAAAAGCCAGTCCATTTCTGGTATTTTGCATAATGGCAGCATTAGCAAACCGGAACACTGTGTTTATGTCTCTTCACCTGAAAAACCTCCACATAACATCCAAAACAGGGGTCTGCAATTTGTGTGTGTGTTTGTGTGGAAGGAATCCATACTTTCCCAACCACTCTGAAATGCTAACTTAATTGTAAATTAAGTTTCTCCTATGTGTGGGTTTGTTTTATGCCTCTCTATTCAGTTTACTGGCTATTTTTCTATGAATGTGATATTTCCCAATGTATGGCTTGCCTGTTCATTTACCTAACTGTTTATTTTGATGATCAGAGGTTTTTAATTTCGACATCTGATTTGCTTTCTTTTACAATTATTGTTTTTGTGTTATGTCTTAGAAATTTTCATAACCCCAGATCACAAAGATATCCTACTATATTTTTTTTAAAGTTTTTTCTAAAAGCTGCACAGTTTTAGCTTTTGAATTTAGATCTATGAACCATTTTGAGGACAGCTCTTATATCCAAGCCATATGTAGGTATGATTTACTAGTAAATCATGTGTCATGAAAGGGCATAAGTGGCAAGGGCCATTTGGAGAAGCTGAGGGCAGCTCTTATCATCCCAACCATATGCAGGTACAGGCTATGCAAGTTGCATTTATGCCCAGGACAGGGTTAACTGGAGTGGTTTCTCAAAAGGAGAACTTATGACTAAGCCAAGCCAGATGACAAGGCATCAAATATAATTTATTTTATGCCATTACAACCCCTACCTCATGTCACACATAAAAATAAATTCCAGGTACATTAAAACCTTACATATGAAAGTCAATACTTTAAAAGTATTAAAAGACAATATAGAGAATGTCTCTATTACCTTGGGTAGGGAAACATGTCTCAGCAAACAAAAATACCCTACAAATTTTAAAGGAAAATATTAATAATTCAACTAGATTAAATGGGCAACATAAAGAAAATTTAGAAGACAAGTCATAAACTAGGTGGGGACATTTGTAATACAAATTATTGTTAAAGGATTAGTTACATAATATATAAAGAACATCTCAAGAACAACACAAATGTCTATAAAAATGAATGGACTACCAGAAGAGAAAGTAAATAATCCAAAGAAAAATGCATAATCCCTTCTTAGAAGAACCAAACTCAAAGTGCTCAACCTCTTTAGTTGGAAAAGACTTAATTAATTAAAACCATAATGAAATATTTCACATTCAACAGACTGACAAAAAGTATGACCATATTAAGTTTTTTTAACTTTATCGAAAAATTAAAAAAAGTTAAACAAACAAATCAACCATATTAAGTTTTGGCAAAGATTTGGATCAATCAGAACTCTTATACACAGTGTGTGAAAGTGGAAATTGTACCAATATTTTGAAAAAAATAGTATTACCTGGTATTATGGGTTAAATTGTGTCCCTCAAAAAGATATGTTGACATCTTAACCCCTGTACTTGTGAGCTTATTTGGAAATAGGGTATTTGCAGATATAGTCAAGTTAAGATGAGGTCACACTTAATTAGGGTGGGCCATAGTCCAATATGACTGAGGTCCTCATAAGAAGAGGCAGAGACAGACAGAGGTGAGGCTTGTGAAGACATGAAGACATAGCCAGAGAGTGGAGTTATGTTGTCACAAGCCCAGGCAGGAATGCCCAAGGCCACGAGAGACCAGAAAAGGCAAGGAACTTTCCTCTCCTAGAGGATTCAGAGAGAGCACTGCCCTACCAACATCTCGATTTTGGACTTCTAGTTTCTGGAACTGTGAGAGAATACTTTTCTATTGTTTTAAGCCACTGAGTCTATGGTAATGTGTTACAGCAGCCCTAGAAAACCAATATATCTAGGTTACTTGAAAACACATATACCTTTTTAGACAAGCAATTCTATTCCTTGATATACCTAGAGAAACTTTTGACACATACCACTAGGAGACAGGAATGAAAGTACTCTCACTAGCATTATCTGAAAATGCAACTTATTAGAAACAACCCAAATGTCCATCAACAATAGAATGGATAAATATATTGTCGAATAAATGCCATACTATAAACCGACAGTGAAATAAACAAATTATAGCAATAATCAACAACTAAATGAACATCAGGAATAGGAGATGGAGCTAAAAAATGCAAATCACAGATACATAAAATGCGATGCCATTTATATAAAGTTCAAGAGCCTGCAAAACCAAATAATGTATTGTTTATAAATAAAAACATGTCAAAAATAAAGAAAAACAAGGTGAGTGATCAATGGAAAACACAGGGAAGTCGCCTCTGGAAGAAGAGGGAAATGGATAACACTGGAAATGGGCACAAAGATGGCTTTGTGTGTAATGATAATATTCTATCTCTTAAACCTAGATGTGGGTAGGTGGATGTACACAGTATACATAAGAATATATGTTAATTTATATTCATTAAATAGTTAATAAAAAAATGAAAATACACTTATCTCTCTGGATTGCAAGAACTTGGTAATATTTAATGCAATCATGATGCTCACCACCATTCTGGAAGTGGGAAATACAGTGTCTCAAGTCCAGCTCTAAGAGCAGTTCAACAGAGATGCATACTGTACACACTTGCTCCCATCTCATAGTCCTATTTCCTTTTTCCCCTCAAATCCCCCACACTCCCTTATCAACATAAAACCTCATCCAATGACCAAGTCCTTGGGCATTATCAGGAGAAATTATAGCAATAAACAAAAAAAATAACTTACCCTTTCTGCCCAAAAGTGTTTGTTTTGTGAGATATTTTTTATTTTCAAATCTCTCACTAGTGGTTGGGGTAGGGCATTCTGACCTCTCATCCCCAGGGTATACTGTTTAGAAGCATAAGGGTTTTCTTTAATGTACAGCCTCAGTAGATAAGGCCTACATGGCAAATATGAGGATGATAAAGAATTCAGTTATATTATTATGATTGTTCTGAGATCAAAGGAAATGCAGGTTATCACCAAATATCCCTATTTCGTAGATAAGGAAATGAAGGGTGTTATAGGACTATAAAGATACTGTCCCGGATAATAAGTGGGAGGTGAATGTAGGCCAAGCTATGCTAAAAGCAGATGTCTGCCCCTTACACAGAGTCAATATACAACTTCTAAGTGTATGTCTTCCTAATAATTCTCTTTCTCTCTCCTTCCCTCCCTCCCTCCCTGCCTCGCTCCCTTCTTGCTTCACTCTCTCGCTCTCCCTCAGTTTTCTCTCTTCAAAGTAAACAGAACAAGAACAGGATGCGCTGTTGCTTCAGCAGTAGGTGACATGCCACTACAGACAGTGGTAAAAGAAGTCAGCAGTGGTGCTGCGGTAGTGGCAGAAAGTGACAGGGGCTCAGTACCTAGAGTGAGAAAGTAGGGTTGCTCAAAATCTCTTTTTCTTTTGACTTCTCCATCTGGACATATGACCTTTAAACTGAAAGGAATTGAACAAATATATCTCAGAAAGAACTAAATCCCAGGAAAGTTATGGTGCCTATCAGAGAGAACCGTGGTATCCTAAGAGTCAATGTCCTCAGTTAGAGTAAACCACTGGAGTGCTGAAAGGACTTGCATTGGTGCTTACCAAGCTGATGTCCTGCATTAGGTCCAAAAATATCAACTGCGAAGCTTGAGAAGTGGAAGAACTGTTTTACTAGAAGTTCACAAGAAAAGATTCAGTGTTATTAGTTGACTGCAAGTTCAATATGAATCAGATTATAATAAGACACCAAAACAACTAATGCAATCTTAGGTTGTGCTGATAGAAGTGTAATGCCCACAACAAAGAAAGTTTAGTCTCACTCTGTATATTTCTGGCATTTTAAGAGAAATATTGATAAGTTGCAGCATACTTATAAGATTAAATAGATTGTTGGAAGGATCGGAGGCAGTGCCATCAGAGGAATATTTGCTGGCTGTGTTTGTGATCATGAAAAAAGACAATGTTTAGCCATGAGAAAGGAGTACAATAGTGGTTTTCAAATATTTCCATGGTTGTAAAGTACATGAGGGATGAGATTTATTCCTCATAGCTTCAAAGGTCAGAATGAAGAACAATGTTTGGATGATATAGGGATGGAAATTCCATTCAATATAAGAAATTCTAACAAACTTTTAGATTTATATGATGTTGTACAATCTGCAAAATATTCTCATGTGCATCATGTCACTTTAGGAAGAATGTCCAAACAATTGTGATAGAATGAGCTGCCAGGCATGTATAAGCAGAGACTAGTGAAATACATTAGACTGGATGAACTTGAAGATTGTTTCCAACTCATACGGTGAATCAACCTTGAGGTGCCTCCAAGCCACCTTGATGGGCATTCTAAGCTGAGAGGAAATGGAGCAAAAGCAATAGCACCTGCATTAATTCATCCTTGCCTGTCTCAGCTTATACTTTTCAAGGCAGAAATGAAGTGAACCGGTAAAAGTCTGCACCCATCAAATGGGGAACTGGTGGAGTCAGGCGTCTTGGTCCTTTGAGGTATTCATGGGGACATTGGCTGCCTCTCTCTGAAGATGTCTGCATTGGGTAGGAAGATGAACCAAATTACCCCAGAGGTCCCTTCCCCTTTTAAGCTACATTTGACTTTCAGTTCTGTTAATTTCTAAACTGGCTTTGAGGAAGTTGTCTCCCTCTCAGGGGACAATTGTCTTTTCTATTAAATGAAGGTAATGGACTCTGTGATCGTTAAGGTTTCTTAGAGAACTAACATTCTACAGTTATGAGATTTTATGAAAGATCTGTGGAAACTTTTTTCTTCCACATTATATTAAAAAATAATTGATCCTGAGTTCTGGGTCCTGGCAGTATCATAGAGGCAATTTAGTTTCTGGATCTTTCCAAAATTCCTCCTCCTCAAAAAAAAAAAAAAAAAAAAAAAAAAAAGAGAGAGAGAGAGAGAGAGAGAGATAGTGTAGAAAAATGCATGTAGATTATTTATTTTAGAATATTAGGTTATGGGAACACCCTAAACCCTACAATACAGGTAGGTATGGTAAAAAAAAAAAAAAAAAACCACATATGGCAACAGTCCTAAAAATAATCAGCAGTGGTGTGGTAGAAAGTGATAGAGAATATCCCGTATTCTAAGATATGGAACCTCAAATCACTTGTAAGCACTCACCATCAACAGGAGAAGCCCTTACCTGGAGATAAAACCTGAGTGAATAAGGCTGATGGTGCTGTGAATCTAGAAGTTCTTATACACCCTGAGTTACAAGTGAGAGCAAAAATCAGTGCATTACATCTGACAGTGCTGTGATAGTGCAAACCCTTGATGATCTGCAAAATATCTAGCCAGTATCCCTTTCCCAGAAGTATAAAGTCTCACCGTGAGGGGAAAACTGATAGATGCAGCAAATTGAACAAGGCTGGAACACGGATGGTTCTGGTAGTGGAGGTAAGGTGGGATGGAGGAAAGTGTTTCGGTTTGCTAATGCTTTTGTTATGCAAACTAGCAGAAATGGATTGGCTTTTAAATAAAGGGGATTTATTAGGTTACACATTTACAGTTCCAAAGCTGTATAAGTGTCCATACTAATGCATCAGCAAGAGGATACCTTCACTGAAGAATGGCCGATGGTGTCTGGAACACCTCTGTCAGCTGGGAAGGCACATGGCTGGCATCTGCTGGTCCTTTGCTCCTGGGCTGCATTTCAAAATGGCATTCTCCAAAATGTCTCTGGGTTTCTCTTAGTTCCTCTCTTTCAACTCCTGTGTGTCCTTGTGTCTTTCTTCCAGGACATTTCTCTAAGTGTCTGGAGGTCCTCTCTTAGTTTTTCCGTGGCAAACTCTGGGCTAGCATCTCTTAGCTTAACATCTCCAAACGTCCTTCTGTCTGCATCTCCCAGCGTCTCCAAGAGTCTCCAAGTGTCAGCAAGCATCCGGTCTGTGTCGTTTCTTAGCTTCTCTCTTAAATACTCCAGTGAACTAATCACAACCCACCCTGAATGAGCAGGGTCCACACTTCCATGGAAATAATTTAATCAGAGGTTCTACCCTAATCAACAAACTAATCAGTCTGCCCCCACAAGATTGCATTAAAGAATATGGCTTTTCTGGGAGACGTAATATATCCAAACAGGCACAGAAAGAATGGGGGGGCCCAAAGGAATCAGAACACAGGAAGCAGTATAAGAACACAATAAAGTGAGAGCATTACCTTGGCCAATAAGGAGTTCTGGGAAACACAAATCAAGAGGCAGAGAGCCTTCTTGACTAGGCTTAGGACTGAGAGACACATGGAATGTATTTTGCATTCTTCACAACAACAAATGGAAGAGGATGCTTGGGTCCTAAGGCTGAGAGAGCTACCCTAGTGCATCACCCACCTCCTCACCCCATCCCAGGAATCTTCTAATAGTCCAGGAAAATCCGTCTCACTTAAACATGGACACACAGGAAAGAACATAGTCTAATCTCATAAATTATTGCAAGGAAAAAAATATGATAATGAAACAAAAAATCTTCTGATAGAGCAGGAGTCATACCAGAAAAATGTGAACACAAAGCAGGTAAAACTGTAATATTTAATATCAAAATGAGAGAAAGAAATTAAAGAAACAATAGAAACTTTGAGGAACAGTATAAATCAGAATGGGAGGAAATAAAGACAGGTGGCTATAAACTGGGAACTCACAGAATTCAAGAAAGAATTGTAAAACAAGGAAATTCAAAAATAAAGACCAATAAGAAGGAATTCTTGGGAGAGAAGGCAGTATGGAAATGACAGTGAGGAAGAGGACAGAGAAGAAGAAAGAAAAAGAGTCAAACAGAAATAAAGGAAGAGTTAAAAAGGATTTGGGAGTAAGTGAGAAATAAGAAGATGGTCAAAGAGGATCTAACAAAGTTCCTGTTGAAGGAAAATCAGGCTTAAAACTAAAAATTAGGAAAAGTTTCCTGAAATAGAGGAATTTTTAAATCTATATTTTAATTTTAACTGGAAAAGCCACCTATTACATTCAATACCAAGGAAATCCTAGTAAAATGATCAGACTTTAAAGATAAGAAAAAAATATTTTGGGCCTCTGGACAAAAAGCCCAAGCCATTTTAAGGGAAAGAAAATCAGATTGGACTCAGACTTCTCAACAGTAACTTTTTTCTGTTAGAAAAGAAACAGAAATATTTTAAAGAAAACAGGAGCCACGAATTTTATAAACCAAATAAACTGTCTAAAAGTATAAAGTCCATAGTTATGAACATGCAAGATCTCACGGAATATTACCCTCATGAGATCGTCCTGGAAATTTAGTAGATAATAAGCTTCAGACAATCAACAAATGATTGTTGGAGATTCAGCTTACATTCTCCAGGTAAGTGTGAATATATTTAACTGTAGAATAACAACTGAAAATTGGAGATAAGAGTAAAATAGTATACTACTGACATATGCTCTGACAGTGTCAAATAATAAAACTAACAAAAATGAGAGAAGGGGAGAGTAAATGAAAAGAATAATCTTACAGATTTCCTAGTATTTATTGGGTGGAAGTAAAAGAATATCACTTGAGGCTGACAATTCAAGTAGCTGAAGCTTAAGATGAAGCTTTGTTGCTGTTTAAAGATTATCATTAAGTTAACACAACTGACTTAAATTTGATGGTAGGGAAAAAGGTCAAGGAGAATTAGCTGAGACTGTTATATAAGGAATAAGTGTATTTATTAAAGATAACCACTAGGACTCAAATAAAACCTTTCTAAATGTCAAAAGAAAAAAAAAAACAAACCACAAAGAAAAGAACTTTATATATGCATTATATGTGTTTATGCACTTAAATAGTGGTAGATATATATGTATATGCACATATTTGATTGCAACATGAAGTTAGCATTTTGTAGGTCATAAACAACAGACTATCAGCATTTCACATAATCCAGCAGAGAGAGCATGTAAAACAATGTGGTAGAACTGATAAAAATATATCGATTATATCAATACATGTAAATGGAACTTAATTATCTATTAAAAGAAAAAAGATTGCAGTTACATGAGATATACCAAGGAAAAAAAGTGAATCACAAAGGTTTGTAATAAAAATATAGATAAAGCTACACTTGTCAATCAAAAATAAAAAAGAAGGCAAAGGAATGATCTGAATGTCAGAAATGTAGATTTTGGTTGCTAATCAATGTTAAACGACACAAAGGCCATTTTATAAATCTAAAGAGTACAATTCACAGTAAAGATATCATAATCACTAATATCTGTGCAGAAAATAACAAAATTGCAACTTTTATAAACAATATCAAAGATATGGAAGAAGGAATGGCAGACAAATGCTAGTAACATGAGATTTCTATCACCTCTCTCAGGTTAAGGGGATAAAAAAAAATTAGGAATATATATAAGACCTAAAGAAAAAGAAAAGTCAATATGGTAGTCCATATAGCTGTATATTGAACTCTGTATCCCCATAACAAAGAATATACTTTCTTTTCAAGTGCATGTGGGTCATTAACAAAATCTGCCATATATTGAAGCACAGAGAAAACTTCAATTGATTTTACAAAATAAAAGTAATAAATCAGCCTTTTCTGACCAAAGAATTCAGTTAAGTCAGAAAGAAGAAAACAAATGATCAAAACTCTCTCCTAAAGAACTTTTGGGTTAAAGGGAAAATATAAAGCAAAATTGTAGAATTTCTAGAAGCAACAGTAATGAAGTTATTCTATATTTGGCAAATCCAAGAGAGTCAATGAAAAAGACTACTAGAAACAATAACAGAATTTAGTAAAATAGCAGGATATTACACCAACTGATAGAAATCAATAACCTTGTTATATATAAACAACTAGTGAGAAGTTACAATGAAAGAGACAGCTCCAATTTCAATAACAACAATAAAGATAAAATACCTAGGCATAAGCTTAATGAGATATGAAAAATTTATTTATAGAAAGCTTTTAAACATTTCTGAAATCTACAGAAGTAGGTATAAACAAGTTGAAAGTTATCTCATCAGAATAGAGGAGAAAAAAGATAGATGCAGCAAGAGGAAAGATCTTGACAATTGTTAAACATGGGCAAACAATATATTAAGATTCATTACACTACTCTCTCTAATTTTTGTATATTTGAAAACCGTATAATAAACTCACTTTAGTTGATCCTCATATTAAAATTAAATGCATTTATGTTCTAGCTCCATGCTATCAAAGCACACCTAGATAATTATGTGAGTTAATTAAAATGATTTGATTAAATCTTTACAGTCAGATTGAGTTAAGGTAAATCTCTTTGTAGTCTCCATTTATTAGAAAATTAATTGTACATGCATATTTTGGATACCTTAGTGTGATGGCTGTTTCTCTTTTCTCTTTCTCCAACTCTGCTGTGGTGCCAAGTGAGTATTCACATTTCTTTTGCTCTCAGCTTCTGAGGCTATAAAAGGAGAAGTAGGCTGAGAGGCAGAGAGACAACCACTCAGACCACCAGAGGTACTGACAGGAGAGCCTCCAATTCTCAGGCTGGAAGGGACCCTCACAGATCATCTCACCCCACTCTGGCTTTCAGATGGGGCTATATGGAACCCAGATTGGTGCCTGTAGGCTTTTGTCCGTTCTCCTCTGAGGTGTCACCTCCAAAAGGTAAACCTGCTCAAAAAATCTTCAAAGACAAATCCTGACTGTATCCCATGCTTGTCCTCACTGAAAATTCTAGATGAACAATTTCACTTTTCCTTTAATGTTCATTAGGAATGCTTGCTATATTTGAAATAATGCATATTAATTCTATTATCAGCTTCAACAAAACAAAACAAAACAAAGCAAGATATGGGCTGTCTTCTTATTTCCCATTAGAAAAGCTCAGCTGCCTCACCGTGTCATCTTGGCAGCAGTGCCCTACCTTCAGAGTGTGGCTCCCATATACGATTCTCACAGAAGGTCTACCCCAGACCGGCTTGTTTCCTGGGATCCAGATGAGCAAAAGAGAAAAACTGTAAAATCTAATATTTGTTTAGCACTTGTGATGGTTAGGTTCATGTGTCAACTTGGCCAGGTGATGGTACCCAGTTGTCTGGTCAGGCAAGCACCGGCCTAACCATTGCTTCAAGGACATTTGTGGCTGGTTAATAAACCAACAGGCTGGTTTATTAAATCATCAGTCAATTGGCTGCAGCTGTGACTGATGACATCAATGAAGGGCGTGTCTTCCACAATGAGAGAATGCAGTTGGCTGGATTTAATCCAATCAATCAGTTGAAGACGTTTAAGCAAGACAGATAGAGGACCTTCACTTCTTCTTTGGCCGGCAAGTGAAGCATTTCCTGAGGAGTTCTTCAAAGTTGCCAGTTCGTTTCCTGAAGATTTCATCAAACATCTTCATTGGATTTGCCAGTTTGCTGACTGACCTACGAAATTTGGACTCGTGCATAACCACAGTTGCATGAGTCACTTTTATAAATCTTACATTCATAGATATCTCTCATTGATTCTGTTTCCCTAGAGAACCGTAACTAATACAGCACTTTTTAGTTTTTAGAAGATACATTTTTCAAATATATTTCTCATTTAACCCCAACAAAAGTCTTAAGAACCAGGTATTATTACCCTTATTATTATTATTTTTTTTAACAGATAAAATGGCACTGGAGGAGCTAGGGCTTTGCCCAGAATCATAAAGCTAATAAGTGATGAAGCCAGACATTTGGTTTTATTTATTTTTTATTTTTTATTTTTTTAACTTTATCAAAAAATTAAAAAAAAATTTCAAACAAAACAAAGGATTAAGAAAAACAAATAACCTAAAATAACTACACTGCTTCCAGCATGTTCCTACCATATCCTAAGAAAATTAACAAACCATAACAAAACAAAGGAATAAGCAAAACAAATAACCTGAAAAAACTACATTGCTTCCAACATTGGAAGCATTGCTACCTTACCCAAGAAAATTTACAAACCATAATCATTCCTGAACATTTCCGTAACATTAAGATTACCCTCAATAGCTTATCTGTTCCTTTTAGATTACTGTTCCCCCTTCGCTAGTTGCTGTCTATCTCTAGGTTTCCTACATTCTACAATATAAACCATTTATTTTACATTTTTCACAGAGTTCACATTAATGGTAACATACACTCTCTCTCCTTTTGTGTCTGGCTTATTTCACTCAGCATTATGCTTTCAAGGTTCATCCATGTTTGCCATATGTTTCACAACCTCGTTCCTTCCTACTGCATGTAGTATTCCATCGTGTGCATATACCACATTTTGTTCATCCACTCATCTGTTGAAGGACATTTGGATTGTTTCCATCTTTTGGCAATTGTGAATAATGCCGCTATGGACATTGGTGTGCAAATATCGGCAAACATTTGGTTTTGAATTTTGTGCTCATCGTTCAGTGCCGTGTTACCACTAAATTATGTGCTCATTAATCCCCAGGCACTTTCTGACTTCGACCTCATAATTCCAAACTCCCTTTATAGAAAACCCCATGGTTTTAGTTTGCTAGGCTGCTTAAAGCAGATACCATGAAATGGGGTGGCTTTAAACAATGGGAATTTATTAACTTATTGTTTGGGGGCATGAAAAATGTCCAAATCAAGGCATCATCAAGGTGATGCTTTCTTGCCTAAGACTGGCTTTGGAGATCCTTGACTCCTCTGCTACATGGCAAAGCACATGGTGGCATCTGCTGTTCTCTCCCTTCTCTTCTGGATTTTGTTGCTTTCAGCTTCTGACTTCCATGGCTTCTCTCTCTCTCTCTCTCTCTCTCTCTCTCTCAATTCCATTTTTATAGGACTCTAATAAGAGGATCAAGACCCATCCTGAATGAGGGGGTTCATACCTTAACTAAAGAAATCACATGAAAAGATACTACTTACCATGGGTTCACACCAACATGAATGGATTAACTTTAAGAACATGATTTTCTGGGATACATACAGTTGCAAACCACCACACCCATCTTCCTCCCCATCCAAGTTCCTCAAAATTCTATCTATCCTTCAAAATATGAATATCAAATTCTTGATCCCTTGAAGCTTATGTGCTCTCTCTCCCTTTGGAAACAGCACAGGACTTTGTATGTCTTTTGGGGCCCTTGGCATTACCTTCTGTGTGTTACGATATTCTCTGCATACTTGTCCTATTAGTAGAGCCTATGGCGTACTCATCATTCTATCCCTTCCAAGTTGCAAATACATGCCATATAGCAGGTATTATACTTAACAAATGCTTGTGGAACTACATGGAATTTTGCTTAATATAATCTAAAGATTTGCCTTCTCTCTGAAAGAGTTCTTTCCTTACAATAGTAACTCATAGGGTAAATAGAAATGATTTTTATAATGAGTAGACAGATTCATGTGAAATATAAAAATAAAATAATACTGCTAATAGTAATAACCAGGGACATAATAATAGTAATAATCTTATAACCTTGCATTGAATTATAAGGTTCTTTGCTGTCAGATTATAATAATTCATAGAAATCTCATTTATTTTCCCAATATGCTTTTAAGCCAAAGCAAAGGGTTGTCAGTAGAATGTTCAGATTAGAAACTTAAAAATGGGAACTTTGGACTCACACTTATATCTGAGTGCCATTTTCTCCACCTGTTTGATTGAGTTATTTAACCTCCTTAGATCTCAGTCACCTCTCCACCTTTTACAAAATTGTAATAATGAAGTTACAAAATTTGCAAGTTTATTGTGAAGAATAAATGAAATTAAGTTGGGCAAAGTTCTTGGCACAGCATCGGGCGCATAGTGAACATTCACTAAATCAGTAATTACCATTACATATGAAGAGAATGCGACCTAAGACCCAATGTGATTAAGTGACTTGCTTAAGATGGTATAATGGAATCTCACTAGAACTGGAGCCTTTCCTTCCTGCATTAGCTCATCCTCTTGCTCCCCACCGCATTCCTCTGCCCCTTTTCACTGTAACTCCCTTTGCCACAGAACCTCAACAGGGAGATCAATGTCTTATGAGGTACATGCTTTGCAATCTCAGAGTCAAAAGTGAGATTTGTTTTTAAAATCTATAATATTGTTATTGCTTGTTGTTTGTTTGGGATGCAGAGTGTTGAGGCGTGACCATGTGGACCCTACACATCTCATTGTTGAGGTGACAATTGTGTTTAAGTAAAAAACAAAAAACAAAGATCCTGTGTACAATTACTTATATCAGCACTAACCTCTTGTATCCTCTTTTCTTTCCAAAAACCCTTCTCCAATCGCCAGATTAATTCATACGCACAGTGAGAGGAGGAAACCTGGCAGAGACCTCCACCATGAGGGGAAAATGGGGGACTTCCGTGAGGACAGCTGGGCTGCATACGTGGTGGCTCCTGACACCCTGAGGGGGGAGGATCTCTCTCACCAAGAGAACGGAAATCATAATTAGTACCCTGTAGGACTCAGGGTCTCAAACCCACCTGAATCTGTTTGCAACATTTTACAACTTCCTGAGAGCAGCATCTCTTATCTTTAGGTGGCTGCCCGCCTTCTGCTCCTGCTCTGCTGGCCCTAATGTATTTAGATAGATTCTTCGGTGAGCCAGAGCCCAAGTTCATTAGAATCATGCGTTCTGCTTCAAAACCTCCCTTAATCTCCCTAGGTGCTTTTTGGGCTTTTCCAGTTGTATTCACTAACCTTGGACGAGGGTATTTAGGAACAATGCTAATGTTCTTAAATTGCTTTTCAGTCTCCTCTCCTGGATTATACCAGCAGGCAAAAGAAAGAAACACCAATTAAGCCCCAAGAGCCGTTTTGCAAATGCTCTTTTCCTTAAACCAGGGAACGACTAACTGCTAACTGCAAACCCAAATGGAAAAGATGCAGGATGGTGCTGTGATGTGTTATGCATGTTGACTCTTTTCTTTCAGAGGGATCTAATCTTTTGGAGTGGGCATTAGGTAATGCTTTCAATGTAGTATTAAGGGCCAAAAAAAGAGACAGTTCATATGTTTTGGAAAATGACATGTTGGTGCTTTCATAATGCTCATCGTAAGAGGGTATTTGTTATTCATTACGTACAGTGCATTTCAGAGTTCTGTTTTCCATTAACCGTATCTCTGAGCAGACAGCAGATAGTTTCAAAACCTTTTTTTTTAGGAAAGACAACCTCTGCCTGGATCTTGAACTCACTCAGTTATTGGGGTGACTGGAGGTACTGCAGTGTAGCAGTAGTAATATTGGCTGCTTCCAGGATAAAATGTAGATATTCAGCTGGTAGGTTTGCATTTTATACCATATGGATGTATTACTAACTCAAATTGCAAATGAAAAAATCTATAATTTTAAACAAAGTTTAAGAAAGACCTATGGTCATCCCCATTAGCTGCTATATTTAAATTCTCCATTCTCATTGTACCTGGAAAGCATCCCCCATGGCCTGTAACACCTTCTTTTCTTCCTGAATCCCCAGCAAACCCCCAATTCAGCCCTGGCACTCTCCAGATCTCGAGTAGGTGGATTCAGAAAAAGAGAATGCTTTTCCTCTCTCCAACCAAGCAAGTGAAGACAACTTTCTGCAAGTATTTTGCTGAGCATCTACTCAGGACCTAGCATGGTGCTAGGAAAAGTGAGAGGATGAAAATGTACATTTTCTCACTTTAATTCACTCAATTAATTTATATTTTAAGTATTAAATTCAGGCACTGTATTAGGTCCTAGAAATAGAGATGAAAAAGGTACAGTTCTAGACCCAAGGATTTGACAGTCTGTGGAGGCAGACAGACTTGCAGACTGATAATTAGATTTTTGTACAGGATACTGTGTGAGCACAGAGAGAGAGCCTGGATTTCTTCAGTCTAGAGTGTCTTGAACTTCAAGGATCAAGTTTTTACAACAGTTCAAACCAACAGATATTTGTTAAACACCTACTCGGTGCCAGGCACTGAACTCTGCTCTGTCAGTGATTCAGACAATATTTATGTGAGACCCTGTTCTGGTCCTCAGAGAGCTCACAGCATGCGATTATGTGGGACACAGTCTTAGTTTTGCCAGAGATCAGGGAAAAGTGAGGTCAATATAGGCTGGAATTGTCAGGAAAAGCTTTATTAAGGAGATGAGACCAGACTGGGCCCTAAGAAATAAGCAGCTTTTTGATTAGTAGAATATGGGTGGAAGGAGTCAGAAGTGAGTTTACCAATATATCTACCAGGCAGGGTAGTCAAAGTAGATATGAGGTCCACCTTTCCTGGACTAAGAGCTATAGCGCATCCCATTAGAATATGATCCTGTCTGTGCAGGGGCCCTTGTTCATGTAAGAAACATTAACTGAGCTCCTGCTCTGTGCCAGCCATTGTTAGAGGTGCAGCAGTCAGCCCACAAGGTCCGTGCTCTCAGAAAGCTTGCAATCTAGTGGAGATACAGGCTAATAAATTAAATACATCTCATGCCAAGTGGTAATAAGTGCTCTGGTTTAACATAAAGCAGAAGGTGCTGGGGTGAGGGTGGGGGGATTGCAGGATAGGGGAGACATTGGGCACATTGTAAAGGAACAATTGCAAGGAAATATACTTCTGAGATGCTTGGAGAGTCGTCCCGCTGCAGAATGGAAGAATGGACTTCATCCTCTGGTGCTCCCAGTTCCAGAAGTCTATGAAATTTGCCTCTTAGCACACATGACCATTCCACCAGTTTTCCTGTTGCCATGAAAACATAAGGCAAAGCAGTCTCTATAGAGCTCAGAGACCATGTGTCTATCATGGACCTTTGCATGGCTTCTCTATTTAGGATGATAAATCCTATTTGGATTTATCCAGCTGATGCTTACATAGTGGTCATAGAGTTGGCTATATTCCACCAAGGGTAGAAATCAGTTTTTCCAGCTTCCAGCAAAGAGATGCCAAGGAACCATGGCCTCAGCAAAGCCGCTCTTGGCTGTCAATTTAAGATCTATAAGTTAAGATGTAATGTAACTGTACCCTCTGTCTCCCTGGCTAATGACCAGCCATGAGATATGGGACAGGAAGTCCCTAAATCCAGTGTTTTGAGCCTCTATTCCTGCTGGTGAATACTTGGATTACTTTCCCTATGATACCTCTTTAAGCATCAAGCAGCTGTTTAATGCAAGGGTTTCATCTGTTCTTTTCCATTTTTCTTGGTCAGTGGATCAGCCAAAGTTGATTTTTCTGCAAGCCTGGTTAAGGCCCAAGGTTATAAGACAAAAATGTAGATTCTTTTTAAGTTTAATTTAGATTTTTTTTTCAGGCATTAGTTCTGATATCAACCGCAGAATCACTTCAATCGTCCAGAAGCACCTGGGACACGAATACAGCTGCTGGAGTTTGGCAAACCTGGGCTTGGAACTCAGCATGGCACAGCTGCAGCAGTTCAGGAGATATCTGCTGTCAAGTGTCATCTCTTCTCTGACTCTCTGACTCTTTTTTTTTTTTTTTTTTCTTCTGATTCTGCTGGCAAAATGCAGCTAGACCACAGACATGATTATTCTAGTCTCTTGTTCTTTCAGGTCAGTGTATATTTATCTTTTGCAAACTAAAGAGCTAAAAGAGAACTGTTTCTGGGTCTCCTGAGGATGGAAAAAACCAACCAATTCAGTGAGAAAGCCTGTCAGTTCAGTGGGACGTCACTGGCACAAGTGCTGTTGTGGACAAAGCAGGCACCTAATAGACTCACTTTTCCACCTTTTGACAAGGCTTCTCTTTGGCAGTGAGTAGAACCTGTCCAAATGCTGTTCCAGGTGTGGTGACTAACCCTCCTCATCCCTGGGTGGATATTCTTCCACTCCTCTTTTAGCATGCAAAAGTGATCCTCAATCTGTTAAATATAAATGGTGGTTTTATAAATACCATCTTGTAAGGGCTGGCATTTATAAGGGCAGAGTGGAAAGGGCACATTGGAAAATGAGATGTGATGCTTGTATAGTGGGAGAATTAGGGAAGTATGGGGAGATGGAAGCCAATATTTAATGAAAGGGGTTAGGTAGGAAAAGAATAGTTGAGAGAATCAGAGTGAGAACTTGACAGCACAGTGAATTCAAGCCAAAGATTGTATTTTAGGCAAGACTCTCACTCTGTCTCAACTAAGCCCCAGAAAGGGGCAGCATGACACTGTTCTTACACGGCAGGTGAGCACAGGATGCAGGGTCCATGCCCTGCCCCTCCACCTCTCTTTCCTCCTTCCTTCCTTCCTTCCTTCTTCCATTCCTTCCTTCCTTTCCTCTTTCCTTCCTTCCTTCCTTCCTTCCCTTCTTTCCTTCTTTCCTTCTTTCTTACTTTCTTCATTTAACTATTGCTAAGATTGGAAAGAGATCCCAGAGTCATATTTAATTGTGTCCTAGCCATACTCAGAGTTAAATCCAAAGAGTTGGATTTAATCCAGTCAGCAATAAAGCTTCTGACTGCCAGGATAAGATTTCAAAAAGCTAGCTGGAGGGTAATTCTTCATCCTGAACCTTCCTCCATTCTTGGATCAATAGGTGGAAGTAGGCAGGGATCTTGGACAGTTTACTAAACAAAAATGAAGCTACAGTGAGGGAACAAAATGAAAACCATTGTATTGGTAATTGGGAGATAGAAACAGACACCCACAGACAAGTTGGTTATAACATGAGAGAGAAGAACTGGGAAAATGAGAAAAGAGAAAAAAAGAATTGGGTTAATCAGGATTCTCCTGGTTGCAGGTAATTAGAAATCCATCCTGACCAGGCTTAAGTGAAAAGGAAGTTTATGGGTCCATCTAATTGAAAAGCCCAGGGTACATTAGCTTCAGACACACTGAACCAGGTAGTCCAGAAACACCTGGAGCTCTCCTGTCTGCCCTCCTCTCTATTGGCTATTCTCGGGCACACTCTCCCCTCGTGGTGGGGAAAGAGCTTCCAGTCCTTCCAGACTCAAACTCTTCCATCTCTTTAGTACAAGCAAAAGGTCAGGCTAAACTCTCATTGGATTGATTTGGGCCATCGCCCCTCTCTGGATGAATCACTGTGGCTGAGAGGACGGGTTACACTCATTGTCTATGACTTGACCGTGTGGTCACCACTGGACCCAGGAGTGGGGTCAGTGTTACTCAAAGAACGTGGTCTAGGAGTGGGTGAGGAATTGTCCTGCTAAGGAAAATAGGGGCCTTCTTAACAGAAGAGGAAGGATGCTGGGCAGGTGAAAATAACAGATGTCCACCCAGGGTGCCAAAAAGAAGTCAAATCATAAAACTGAACCAAGAAAAGTTATGCACCACATTCTGAATCTGCCAGGAATGGGTTAGAGGGCTCAAAATCTAAGTGACAGTTGCCAAGACCACATTATGTGTAAGGGTTTCTTTTTGGATAAATGATTCAAAGACTCACTGGCCTGCTCTTTCTTGCTTTTGAAAGAATCTTTCCAGTCTGGACCCCAGACATTGCATTCCAGAAGGGCTTCTCTTTATAGAGTTCTAGTTTTTTCATCTTTTTCTTTTTCATTCTAGCAAGCTCTGGTCTTATATCCTCACTCACCTTAGTCCTCTCCCCAGACACATATGTATGGTTTTCTATTGCTGCCACATAGTAATCAGAATGGATCATTTGCATTGGAATTCTGGTGAATGCACCAGTTGAAACACTCCCTTTTCTTACAGACTTGCAGCAGATACCTGGGGAGATGAGTGGGAGTTTGACAAAGTGGCCCAACATAATGTGGGGAAAAACCGAAGGTGGAACAGAGTAAAGGATGGGGTAGCTGCATAACAGGTTGCAGCTAAAATTTAAATTTAAACATTTTTAAAAAAGAAGGGGAAAAAAGGCTTACTCATTAGAAGAGTGATCTTTATTTAAACAGCTCACAGAATTAATGGTCTCATCCTTATGCCAAACCCTTACAAAGAAAACACACAAGCCCAAGCACAAAAAGGAAGAGCAGAGCTGAAGGCTCGGGCACTGAGAGGGCTAATTATCAAAGCTTCATCTTTATCCTGTTGATATCAATCCTGGCAGGGCACGGTGGCTGCTGCCAGTGGAAAGGAAAAAATTACCCAGACTGATGCCTCCAAATAATTGATAATTTGCGTAAATGAACAAATCAAGTAAGATTTAATTGTTGGCGGGGAATGCCACCCACGAACAGCAAAGTATATAATTGCTTACCTTGCCCTTCCCCTTTCTTTTTCTAAACAAAGTATAATTGTTTAATGACACTGATGGGGAATAGACTTGTGACATTATAAATGACACTTATGACAGAACTGTCAGTTGGTGACAGCTCACTGACAGGCCCCATGAGAAATTAATCATTTTAGATGCTTTAAGATTTGCTCATTTGATGTCACAAATAAGATCTTACAATAAAACCACACATAATCTTTTCCTATAGCCAACCCAGCCCCCTACCCCCGAAGGACAGTTTGGAGTTTGTTTACCTGCTAGAATGGAGACTAGCCTGGTGGGATCTGGGGTATATGGTTGGGGATATTTGGTGAAACTCACCTACCAGGAGAGACTAGAAATCCCCTGGGCAAATCTGTGCTTAGGCAGAGACCAGATTTAGTTTTCTCACTTGCCACTTGTTTAAGGAAGCTTTCAAGGGGAAAGAACTAACCTGTTGGGACTGATGCTAATAAAGACAGAAAACTAAGGAAGCAGAGAGGCTATTTTTATCCAGGCAATGGGAGTAAATGGGGCCACTCTGTGATATGCTAAGATATGCCTGCACTCATTTCTGGACTGGAACTCCCACTCTCTCTGCTGGGCAGACATCTGTTAATTGCTTTTTGTTGGACTTCGCTTTGACATTTGGAGAAATGGAAAGAGACTGCCTAACCATTTTTTCCTAAACTATGTCTCTGTGGAGTTTTGGAGCCAGGAAGGAAAGGAGATGAGGTGAACTTGAAGCTTGCTCTCTGCTCATGTTTGTTAAAACCTCCAACACTGGGTGCTTTAAGGCACTTTGCCCTGGATTATATCAAAAACCCTATGTCGGGCTCCAGACAATCAGTCACTGGTCTTTTCTTCCATACTGTATCGGACTATGTGCCAATTAATCTGAATATATGTTTATCTTTCTACTCACCTTTCCATACATTTTACCAGTCTTGCAAATGGATTCTTAAAAAATAATATGAGTAAACTTTCCAATTTATAACAAAAACGTTCTTGGTCTCCATGTGCACATGATGATATTTTTGTGATGAGGGTGTTCGTTTCACCAAACGGGGAGGCTCAGAATAAAGATTCAGGAGGTGAAAGTGGTAGTTTCACTGGTACATCATCTTTTCCCTGCCTTCTCTTTCACTTGCCATTCACACAATTGCATGTGGGCAGGGACCTATATGTTAATGGCCACTAGGTGGTGACAAAGAACCTCCTGGCCAGATGATTGGGTCTAGGCAATGACTGATACAGGAGAAACGGACTGGCCCTCTGTTTTAACAGTATCAATAACAGCAATTCAACTTATCCGATGCCGACCACATGGCAGGTACCCTCACTTTAATGTTTATCCTTGCAACAATCTTGTGAGTCTTAGGTTAAAGGACTAACTTGTCCCTGGTCGTGCTGAAATCTGACCTAGCTCTGCCTGAAGACAAAGGCTGCATTCTTAGACACTGCACCCTATTGTATCCTTAGGAGTTGTTCTTCAGGGAAGAAGTCCAGTGGCTACAACTGTAACCATGTCTGAAATGAGATCTGTGTCTATCATTGTAGGAGGTGGTGTGAGGGTTCAGCACTCCAATCATCTACAAGATCAGCTGAATGGAGCTGCCGAGGTGTCAGAGAAGGGAAGCTCGATTTTCTGAGGTTGGGAGAGCACTCTCCTTGATAATGAAGCAAAGCTTTCCCATAGGTACAGGGTCATGGAATCCTTACGGGCTCATAGGTGAGGCTGACGTCCCTTCCCCCTTGCCCAGTAGTTCCAAAGCTTTCCTGATTCCTTTGGGTTTCCATGTCCAGCCTTATTCCTATTAGAAGACCATGCTTCCTACTATTCAAATGAAATAGAAGTTGACCTTGTGGATACCCTCCTTTTCCCTCTCCTCTACCTAAAATGTGCATAATAACTATGTATTTTTGCTCAAACCACCCCCCTGCAAGTCAGATTTTGTTTTAATTCAGTCAGTCTCAGGGTCTATAGGCCAGAATTGATCTAATCTTAACAATATGAGTCAGAGGAAAGGGACCCCTTCCATAGGTTGTACTAGAACTTCTGCAATTTACGTGGCCCATGAGTATTGGTAGAAGGAGATTTTCCAGCGTGGGAGTCACCCTCATTACCACAATGCCCCTCTGCGTGCTAGGTCTTCTTTGCTGGGGTGCTGGGGGAGGATGGCATGCTGCATTTTGACTTACATAAGCCTATAATTCTCCTGCTTTTCCTAGGCCAGTTTGAATTAGGTATCGTAGTGAGCAACTAAGAGTCTTGACTAATATACTAATTCTCCAATTTCCTACCTTTACATTTTCCCACAGGAACCCTAAACCCCAGCCATACTGAGAAGCTCACTCTTTCCTGAATATTCCATGCTCTCTCACCTTTCTGTGCCTTTGCACAGGGTTCCCTCTGCTGGAATGTCCTTCCGAAGGTCTCACTCATCCCCCTGAGTTCCGCTCAAGAGCCACTTCTTGGTGAGGACCTGGACCCCTGTAGTCAGGTTTAGTTACTCCATTATGAGCCTCATAATACCCTTATTGTCATGCTTACAACTTAATATTATCATTGATTGTTGCTAATGCCTCACCCTCACTCTCTGAAGCTCCCTTCTTCAACATAGGATAAGAGAAAAGACTCAGGAAGAGCAAACTTACCAAGTTCACAGGACCTTAACATTGTAAACTTCTTGATGATCACCTAGTCTAGCTTCCCTTCCAGTACAGGACTCTCCTTGGCAAAAGAGGAACATGTAGTCTCTGTTGGACCACTTTGGGGACCAGGTTGCAAAATGAAGGTGGCATGGGTTTCTTCTCTATACTTTCCTTTCCAAGAAGAGCAATGCAGAGGAAGAGGGCCACAAATTAACAGCCCCTATCCATCAAAGCAATTTTATGGAGAAATATGGGTCAACTAAAAAGAAGACTACATCAAAAAGCAGTAAGAGCCTGGGTCCTGTCAATACAGTGCAGTGTTAAGCACAGTGATTAAGCAAGGGGGGCTCTGGTGTCAGAGCCTGTTAGCTCCTGGCTATGTGCCCTAGACAAGCCTCAGTGTCCTCATCTCTGTAATGGGGAGACAGGCAATGAGATGATGCAGATCCAATTCTTATCATAATGCCTGGTAATTAGTGTCTACTACTTTCATTAGACATGAATTGCTGCCTGTAGATAAGCTACCCATGCCATCTTGGTAAAAACTTCTTATACCTTTCTCACAAATAAAAATACCTAGAGGGGAAAAATGAGTAACTGCTCTTCTTTTCCTTCTTGGAAGGAATGTTTTGTGGTCAAAATGGTTAGAAGAGATAACGCTTTGATAAGTACAAGTGCCCATTAGTGCATGAGGAGGTCATTAGTATTGGGCTTGTTAACAAGGCAGAGTCAGTGAAAGCAACCGGATGGTGCCCAATGCCAAGATTCAGTCATTTCGTTAGTAAAGGTTTCTGGGGGAGAGGACGGGGACCTTCTCAGCAGAGACCTTGCCAATGGAAACAGAAGTTAGTTCTCGGTCACAGCTCTCAGTTTATTCAAAAAGGAAAGCAGAGCGGAATGCAGATTGTTATGGGAAAGACATGCTTAAGATGTAACGGACATAGCTTTTCTTTCTTGACTGACAGGCAAGCCTTTGGAGCCTCCCTTGTTTTGAAAGAAGTATCTCTGGTATGGATGCAATATTCTTTTAGAGGCACTTGCACCCCGTAAATATCATCTGGTGAATAAGACTCAAGTGTGAAAGTTGAACTTCCAGCAAGTGGGTGCTACCCACTGCCCTGGTCCACAGCACCACCTCCCTCCCCTCCAGGCCTTGACTTTCTGTCTTCCCTTTCTACACTCACTTCGCCAGGGAGTTTGTACAGTTTCGTGGCTCTGGCTGATGTTTCTCAGAAGGAATCTAGGATATCATACTCAGGCATTCAACTCACCAATAGGGCACTTCCACTTAGGTGTTCAGCCATCATCCAGAATTCAGATTTAAAACTTGAACCCTCTTTTTTAACATTATAAACACTGCTGCCTGATTCCAACCCATGTTTCCATTTGAAATATCACTTCGTATACTTCCAGGCTCCCAGGTAGGCAGTATGAAATTATCTTTAACTCCTCACTCCCTTTCATCAATTCCTACCATGGTTTTCTTCAAAACGTCTCTTCGATTTATCCTTTTTTCTCCATTTCCACTGCTCACATATTTAATACTTACACTTGGGTGCCTTCATCAACCTTCTGGGAGGGGTGGAGGGCTCTGTTTCATATCTATCTTTTATCAAACACGTCTTTTAAAATGCTTATTGGGGCAAGATGGCAGACTGGTGAGCTGTATGCTTTAGTTACTCCTCCAGGAAAGTAGGTAAAAAGCCAGGAACTGCGTGGACTGGACACCACAGAGCAATCTGACTTTGGGCATACTTCATACAACTCATGAAAACGTGGAACTGCTGAGATCAGCGAAATCTGTAAGTTTTTGCGGCCAGGGGACCCGCGCCCCTCCCTGCCAGGCTCAGTCCCGGGGGAGGAGGGGCTGTCAGCTCCGGGAAGGAGAAGGGAGAACTGCAGTGGCAGCTCTTATCAGAAACTCATTCTACTGATCCAAACTCCAAACATAGACAGACTGAGACCAGACACCAGAGAATCTGAGAGCAGCCAGCCCAGCAGAGAGGAGACAGGCATAGAAAAAAAACAACACGAAAAACTCCAAAATAAAAGCGGAGGATTTTTGGAGTTCTGGTGAACATAGAAAGGGGAAGGGCCCTGAGGCGCATATGCAAATCCCGAAGAAAAGCTGATCTCTCTGCCCTGTGGACCTTTCCTTAATGGCCCTGGTTGCTTTGTCTCTTAGCATTTCAATAACCCATTAGATCTCTGAGGAGGGCCCATTTTTTTTTTTTTAATCCTTTTTTCTTTTTCTAAAACAATTACTCTAAGAAGCCCAATACAGAAAGCTTCAAAAACTTGCTATTTGGGCAGGTCAAGTCAAGAGCGGAACTAGGAGAGCTCTGAGACAAAACGCAATAATCCAGTGGCTGAGAAAATTCACTAAACACCACAACTTCCCAAGAAAAGGGGGGTGTCCACTCACAGCCATCATCCTGGTGGACAGGAAACACTCCTGCCCATCGCCAGCCCCATAGCCCAGAACTGCCCCAGACAACCCAGTGTGACGGAAGTGCTTCAAATAACAGGCACACACCACAAAACTGGGCGTGGACATTAGCCTTCCCTGCAACCTCAGCTGATTGTCCCAGAGTTGGGAAGGTAGAGCAGTGTGAATTAACAAAGCCCCATTCAGCCATCATTTCAGCAGACTGGGAGCCTCCCTACACAGCCCAGCAGCCCAGAACTGCCCTGGGGGGACGGCACTCACCTGTGACATAGCACAGTCATCCCTCAACAGAGGACCCGGGGTGCACGGCCTGGAAGAGGGGCCCACTTGCAAGTCTCAGGAGCCATACGCCAATACCAAGGACTTGTGGGTCAGCGGCAGAGACAAACTGTGGCAGGACTGAACTGAAGGATTAGACTATCGCAGCAGCTTTAAAACTCTAGGATCACCAGGGAGATTTGATTGTTAGAGCCACCCCCCCCTCCCTGACTGCCCAGAAACACGCCCCATATACAGGGCAGGCAACACCAACTACACACGCAAGCTTGGTACACCAATTGGACCCCACAAGACTCACTCCCCCACTGACCAAAAAGGCTAAGCAGGGGAGAACTGGCTTGTGGAGAACAGGTGGCTCGTGGACGCCACCTGCTGGTTAGTTAGAGAAACTGTACTCCACGAAGCTGTAGATCTGATAAATTAGAGATAAGGACTTCAATTGGTCTACAAATCCTAAAAGAACCCTATCAAGTTCAGCAAATGCCACGAGGCCAAAAACAACAGAAAATTATAAAGCATATGAAAAAAACAGACGATATGGATAACCCAAGCCCAAGCACCCAAATCAAAAGACCAGAAGAGACACAGCACCTAGAGCAGCTACTCAAAGAACTAAAGATGAACAATGAGACCATAGTACGGGAGATAAAGGAAATCAAGAAGACCCTAGAAGAGCATAAAGAAGACATTGCAAGACTAAATAAAAAAATGGATGATCTTATGGAAATTAAAGAAACTGTTGACCAAATTAAAAAGATTCTGGACACTCATAGTACAAGACTAGAGGAAGTTGAACAACGAATCAGTGACCTGGAAGATGACAGAATGGAAAATGAAAGCATAAAAGAAAGAATGGGGAAAAAAATTGAAAAAATCGAAATGGACCTCAGGGATATGATAGATAATATGAAACGTCCAAATATAAGACTCATTGGTGTCCCAGAAGGGGAAGAAAAGGGTAAAGGTCTAGGAAGAGTATTCAAAGAAATTTTTGGGGAAAACTTCCCAAATCTTCTAAACAACATAAATACACAAATCATAAATGCTCAGCGAACTCCAAATAGAATAAATCCAAATAAACCCACTCCGAGACATATACTGATCACACTATCAAACACAGAAGAGAAGGAGCAAGTTCTGAAAGCAGCAAGAGAAAAGCAATTCACCACATACAAAGGAAACAGCATAAGACTAAGTAGTGACTACTCAGCAGCCACCATGGAGGCAAGAAGGCAGTGGCACGATATATTTAAAATTCTGAGTGAGAAAAATTTCCAGCCAAGAATACTTTATCCAGCAAAGCTCTCCTTCAAATTTGAGGGAGAGCTTAAATTTTTCACAGACAAACAAATGCTGAGAGAATTTGCTAACAAGAGACCTGCCTTACTGGAGATACTCAAGGGAGCCCTACAGACAGAGAAACAAAGAAAGGACCGAGAGAATTGGAGAAAGGTTCAGTACTAAAGAGATTCGGTATGGGTACAATAAAGGATATTAATAGACAGAGGGGAAAAATATGACAAACATAAACCAAAGGATAAGATGGCTGATTCAAGAAATGCCTTCACGGTTATAACGTTGAATGTAAATGGATTAAACTCCCCAATCAAAAGATATAGATTCGCAGAATGGATCAAAAAAAATGAACCATCAATATGTTGCATACAAGAGACTCATCTTAGACACAGGGACACAAAGAAACTGAAAGTGAAAGGATGGAAAAAAATATTTCATGCAAGCTACAGCCAAAAGAAAGCAGGGGTAGCAATATTAATCTCAGATAAAATAGACTTCAAATGCAGGGATGTTTTGAGAGACAAAGAAGGCCACTACGTACTAATAAAAGGGGCAATTCAGCAAGAAGAAATAACAATCGTAAATGTCTATGCACCCAACCAAGGTGCCACAAAATACATGAGAGAAACACTGGCAAAACTAAAGGAAGCAATTGATGTTTCCACAATAATTGTGGGAGACTTCAACACATCACTCTCTCCTATAGATAGATCAACCAGACAGAAGACCAATAAGGAAATTGAAAACCTAAACAATCTGATAAATGAATTAGATTTAACAGACATATACAGGACATTACATCCCAAATCACCAGGATACACATACTTTTCTAGTGCTCATGGAACTTTCTCCAGAATAGATCATATGCTGGGACATAAAACAAGCCTCAATAAATTTAAAAAGATTGAAATTATTCAAAGCACATTCTCTGACCACAATGGAATACAATTAGAAGTCAATAACCATCACAGACTTAGAAAATTCACAAATACCTGGAGGTTAAACAACACACTCCTAAACAATCAGTGGGTTAAAGAAGAAATAGCAAGAGAAATTTCTAAATATATAGAGACGAACGAAAATGAGAACACAACATACCAAAACCTATGGGATGCAGCAAAAGCAGTGCTAAGGGGGAAATTTATAGCACTAAACGCATATATTAAAAAGGAAGAAAGAGCCAAAATCAAAGAACTAATGGATCAACTGAAGAAGCTAGAAAATGAACAGCAAACCAATCCTAAACCAAGTAGAAGAAAAGAAATAACAAGGATTAAAGCAGAAATAAATGACATAGAGAACAAAAAAACAATAGAGAGGATAAATATCACCAAAAGTTGGTTCTTTGAGAAGATCAACAAGATTGACAAGCCCCTAGCTAGACTGACAAAATCAAAAAGAGAGAAGACCCATATAAACAAAATAATGAATGAAAAAGGTGACATAACTGCAGATCCTGAAGAAATTAAAAAAATTATAAGAGGATACTATGAACAACTGTATGGCAACAAACTGGATAATGTAGAGGAAATGGACAATTTCCTGGCAACATATGAACAACCTAGACTGACCAGAGAAGAAATAGAAGACCTCAACCAACCCATCACAAGCAAAGAGATCCAATCAGTCATCAAAAATCTTCCCACAAATAAATGCCCAGGGCCAGATGGCTTCACAGTGGAATTCTACCAAACTTTCCAGAAAGAACTGACACCCATCTTACTCAAACTCTTTCAAAACATTGAAGAAAATGGAACACTACCTAACTCATTTTATGAAGCTAACATCAATCTAATACCAAAACCAGGCAAAGATGTTACAAAAAAGGAAAACTACTGGCCAATCTCCCTAATGAATATAGATGCAAAAATCCTCAACAAAATACTTGCAAATCGAATCCAAAGACACATTAAAAAAATCATACACCATGACCAAGTGGGGTTTATTCCAGGCATGCAAGGATGGTTCAACATAAGAAAATCAATCAATGTATTACAACACATTAACAAGTCAAAAGGGAAAAATCAATTGATCATCTCAATAGATGCTGAAAAAGCATTTGACAAAATCCAACATCCCTTTTTGATAAAAACACTTCAAAAGGTAGGAATTGAAGGAAACTTCCTCAACATGATAAAGAGCATATATGAAAAACCCACAGCCAGCATAGTACTCAATGGTGAGAGACTGAAAGCCTTCCCTCTAAGATCAGGAACAAGACAAGGATGCCCGCTATCACCACTGTTATTCAACATTGTGCTGGAAGTGCTAGCCAGGGCAATCCGGCAAGACAAAGAAATAAAAGGCATCCAAATTGGAAAAGAAGAAGTAAAACTGTCATTGTTTGCAGATGATATGATCTTATATCTAGAAAACCCTGAGAAATCGACGATACAGCTACTAGAGCTAATAAACAAATTTAGCAAAGTAGCGGGATACAAGGTTAATGCACATAAGTCAGTAATGTTTCTATATGCTAGAAATGAACAAACTGAAGAGACACTCAAGAAAAAGATACCATTTTCAATAGCAACTAAAAAAATCAAGTACCTAGGAATAAACTTAACCAAAGATGTAAAAGACCTATACAAAGAAAACTACATAACTCTACTAAAAGAAATAGAAGGGGACCTTAAAAGATGGAAAAATATTCCATGTTCATGGATAGGAAGGCTAAATGTCATTAAGATGTCAATTCTACCCAAACTCATCTACAGATTCAATGCAATCCCAATCAAAATTCCAACAACCTACTTTGCAGACTTGGAAAAGCTAGTTATCAAATTTATTTGGAAAGGGAAGATGCCTCGAATTGCTAAAGACACTCTAAAAAAGAAAAACGAAGTGGGAGGACTTACACTCCCTGACTTTGAAGCTTATTATAAAGCCACAGTTGCCAAAACAGCATGGTACTGGCACAAAGATAGACATATAGATCAATGGAATCGAATTGAGAATTCGGAGATAGACCCTCAGATCTATGGCCGACTGATCTATGATAAGGCCCCCAAAGTCACTGAACTGAGTCATAATGGTCTTTTCAACAAATGGGGCTGGGAGAGTTGGATATCCATATCCAAAAGAATGAAAGAGGACCCCTACCTCACCCCCTACACAAAAATTAACTCAAAATGGACCAAAGATCTCAATATAAAAGAAAGTACCATAAAACTCCTAGAAGATAATGTAGGAAAACATCTTCAAGACCTTGTATTAGGCGGCCACTTCCTAGACTGTACACCCAAAGCACAAGCAACAAAAGAGAAAATAGATAAATGGGAACTCCTCAAGCTTAGAAGTTTCTGCACCTCAAAGGAATTTCTCAAAAAGGTAAAGAGGCAGCCAACTCAATGGGAAAAAATTTTTGGAAACCATGTATCTGACAAAAGACTGATATCTTGCATATATAAAGAAATCCTACAACTCAAAGACAAAAGTACAGTCGGCCCAATTATAAAATGGGCAAAAGATATGAAAAGACAGTTCTCTGAAGAGGAAATACAAATGGCCAAGAAACACATGAAAAAATGTTCAGCTTCACTAGCTATTAGAGAGATGCAAATTAAGACCACAATGAGATACCATCTAACACCGATTAGAATGGCTGCCATTAAACAAACAGGAAACTACAAATGCTGGAGGGGATGTGGAGAAATTGGAACTCTTATTCACTGTTGGTGGGACTGTATAATGGTTCAGCCACTCTGGAAGTCAGTCTGGCAGTTCCTTAGAAAACTAGATATAGAGTTACCATTCGATCCAGCGATTGCACTTCTCGGTATATACCCGGAAGATCGGAAAGCAGTGACACGAACAGATATCTGCACGCCAATGTTTATAGCAGCATTATTCACAATTGCCAAAAGATGGAAACAACCCAAATGTCCTTCAACAGATGAGTGGATAAATAAAATGTGGTATATACACACAATGGAATACTACACGGCAGTAAGAAGGAACGATCTCGTGAAACATATGACAACATGGATGAACCTTGAAGACATAATGCTGAACGAAATAAGCCAGGCACAAAAAGAGAAATATTATAATACCACTAATGTGAACTTTGAAAAATGTAAAACAAATGGTTTATAAGGTAGAATGTAGGGGAACTAGCAATAGAGAGCAATTAAGGAAGGGGGAACAATAATCCAAGAAGAACAGATAAGCTATTTAACGTTCTGGGGATGCCCAGGAATGACTATGGTCTGTTAATTTCTGATGGATATAGTAGGAGCAAGTTCACAGAAATGTTGCTATATTAGGTAACTTTCTTGGGGTAAAGTAGGAACATGTTGGAAGTTAAGCAGTTATCTTAGGTTAGTTGTCTTTTTCTTACTCCCTTGTTATGGTCTCTTTGAAATGTTCTTTTATTGTATGTTTGTTTTCTTTTTAACTTTTCTTTCATACAGTTGATTTAAAAAAGAAGGGAAAGTTAAAAAAAAAAAAAAAAAAGAAAAACAAGGAAAAAAAAAAGATGTAGTGCTCCCTTGAGGAGCCTGTGGAGAATGCAGGGGTATTCGCCTACCCCACCTCCATGGTTGCTAACATGACCACAGACATAGGGGACTGGTGGTTTGATGGGTTGAGCCCTCTACCACAGGTTTTACCCTTGGGAGGACGGTTGCTGCAAAGGAGAGGCTAGGCCTCCCTATGGTTGTGCCTAAGAGCCTCCTCCCGAATGCCTCTTTGTTGCTCAGATGTGGCCCTCTCTCTAGCTAAGCCAACTTGAAAGGTGAAATCACTGCCCTCCCCCCTACGTGGGATCAGACACCGAGGGGAGTGAATCTCCCTGGCAACGTGGAATATGACTCCCGGGGAGGAATGTAGACCTGGCATCGTGGGACGGAGAACATCTTCTTGACCAAAAGGGGGATGTGAAAGGAAATGAAATAAGCTTCAGTAGCAGAGAGATTCCAAAAGGAGCCGAGAGGTCACTCTGGTGGGCACTCTTACGCACACTTTAGACAACCCTTTTTAGGTTTTAAAGAATTGGGGTAGCTGGTGGTGGATACCTGTAACTATCAAACTACAACCCAGAACCCATGAATCTCGAAGACAGTTGTATAAAAATGTAGCTTATGAGGGGTGACAATGGGATTGGGAAAGCCATAAGGACCAAACTCCACTTTGTCTAGTTTATGGATGGATGAGTAGAAAAATAGGGGAAGGAAACAAACAGACAAAGGTACCCAGTGTTCTTTTTTACTTCAATTGCTCTTTTTCACTCTAATTATTATTCTTGTTATTCTTGTGTGTGTGCTAATGAAGGTGTCAGGGATTGATTTGGGTGATGAATGTACAACTATGTAATGGCACTGTGAACAATCGAAAGTACGATTTGTTTTGTATGACTGCGTGGTATGTAAATATATCTCAATAAAATGAAGATTAAAAAAAATAAATAAATAAAATAAAATAAAATGCTTATTGGATCATATCCTTCTCTTGCCCTAGACCTCACATATAAATCCTACCGCCTCCTCCCTCCTTACAAATTCCTCTGCCTGATTTCCATATTTTGCCCCGTTTAATTTATTCAATCATCATGTCCCGCTGTCCTCCTCTTCTGCTGTGCTCACTCCAGCCACCACACCTTTGCTTGTTCACTCACCAAGCACATGATGAGTGTCAGATGCAGAAGCAGGACTCAGCACGTTTTCTCCCCTTTTCCCACTCTCTGATGGCACAGCCTTCTACTCATCTGTCTTTGTTTCCCAGGGCTGCTGTGGCAAAGTACCATAGACAAGTGTGCTTAAAAACAGAAATGTATTATCTTATGGTTCTGAAGGCTAGAAGTCTGAACCAAGGTGTTGCGGTTTGCTGAGGCTGCCGGAATGCAATATACCAGAAATGGATTGGTTTTTTCAATGGAAATTTATTAGGTTACAAATTTACCATTCTAAGGCCATAAATATGTCCAAATTAAGGCATCAAGAGGAGGATACTTTCTCTGAGGAAAGGCTGCTGGCGTATGGGGCTCCTTTGTCAAATGGGAAGGCACATGGCAATGTCTACTGGTCCTTTTCTCCAGGCCTCTGGTTTCAAAATGGCTCTCTCTCTCCAAAATGTCTCTGGGCATTTTTTCTCTAGGCATCTCTGAGCTCTCTTCAAAATGTGTCTGCATTTTATCCTCTCATAGAGGACTCCAGCAAGGGGATTAAGACCTACCTTGAATGGGTGGGGTCACATCTCCGTGGAAACAACCTAATCAAAAGGTCCCACCCAACAATAGGTCTGCCCCCACAGGGATGGATTAAGAGACCATGGGCTTTTATGGGGTATGTAACAGATTTAAACCAGCACACAAGGTGTTCACAGGGCCATGTTTTCTCTGAAGTCTGTAGGGTTATGTTAGAACCTGTGATGTTCCTTGGCTCGTGGCATAAATCAACCTCTGCCTCCATCACATGGCCGTCTCTCTCTCTCTCTGAATGTCTCCTGTGTCCAAATTTCCTCTCCTTATAAGAGCAACAATTGTATTGGATTAGGACCCACCCATCTGATTTGGCCTCATCTAAACTGATAACTTCTTTGAAGATCTTATTTCCAAATGGGATCACATTCACAGGACAGGGGTTAGGACTTGAACATATCTTTTTGGGGACACAGTTCAGTGCATAACCCCATCCTTCACAGCCCACAAAACTACTCTAACACCTTATCTGTGTTCTGATTATTTTTATTTTTCATAATGTAAATTTTAATTAAACAATCTGCTTATCCTTTAAAAATAAAACTTCGTATTCAAGTCTAAGGTCACTTTTATGTCACTGGCTCCAATCCTGGTTCTCTCCCCCTTGCTCAGAAGTAGCATGGTTGAATATTTGAGGTGCATAGTTCCAGAAATTTTTTGATATACTCTTTTCATATACATATATATGCACCCATAGAGATATGTAGTATTTATATTGCATATGGCTATTTTTAATATAAATGGCATTACACATTTATACTCTGTAAAACTGCTGGAAATCTATCCATGTTAGCCCATCTGGATGAGCCTCAGTTTTGTTAACTGGTACATACTATTCTATAGTATGAATCTGACCATTGTCTCTGTGATGAGCATTAGATTGTTCTAGTGTTTAGGTTTACAAACACTGCTTCACTGAACAACCTGGAGAACACCTCCTTTTGGACATGTGTGAGCTGTTTCACTGATTGCATTTTCTTCTTGAAATCATAGAATAAGATTTAGAATGAGGCTGATAGTTATTAAATGATGACTAAACACCACACACTGAGATAGGTATTTGTACAACTGAAACCTTGATCAAGAATTAATATTTTCCATTTTGTAGATGAGAAGACAGGTTTAAAGTGGTAAAGTGAGACAAGATTTGAAATTGTATTAAACTTCCAGTTTCTACCACTTTGTTGTGCTGGGTTCTTTCCCTCAAACTCTGCTGTGAATCTCCTGAAGGCAGGAACTATATGGCATGCTGCTTTCCATCCTCTAATATGTCCTTGTTACACAATAAATCTCAATAAAACTTGATTGATTATTTGGGAGACAAATTAGCACTATCATCTTAACTAGCAGGATATTTTATTTAGACATTTTAGCAACAATAAGAAGACACTAGCATCATAGAGTAGCTGGTTAAAATATTATTAGAAGTTAATTCATATCTTAGCAGATAATTTCTAATTAATTTGCTGTAGTTATCTTGTTAAATGTCAATTAAATCTCTCCGTATCCCTTACAGGTTTCTGCTATTCATAAAATGTGATTATGCAGCTATTGCTCATGTACTCTTTATTGCTTATATAATCTACCAGTTAAATACAAGTCAAAAAGATTTATTTCCCAAGTTCTTAATAACATCACTAAATGTTCTAATTAATAATCAATAACCATTTGCATAATTAGTTGGAAAAAGAATCCTAATGGGATGGTGCCTCGCAGCTAACCAAGCTGAGGCTGGAACTTTTATCTCCTGTAGGAATCCTAGCTCCGAGTGAAAGAGTTTATTTGAGCAACTCAAATTCCTTTAGGGCTCAGGGAAGTGCTGGGCTTGGAACTAATGGTGGAGAGCCCCTGGACCATCCTTATTTACATTGCTTCTCAACAATAGGTAGTAGGGGCATCTCCATGGACCACAATCTGTTCTCTTCATATGAATTTTCATAGACACAGGCTCAAAAGAACAAAAATAACTTTCTCCATTTTCCTAAAAGACAATTTAATTTTCTAATTTGAACCCTTATTCTGCCTGATGGAGAAACTTAATCTAGTTGCTTTCAGGTAAACTTAGCCCTGTGTAGTGACTTCTTATGCAAATAGGGTTATAATTCAGTTACATTCTAGATTTTATTTTTAAATCTTCTCTTTCAGTTTTTTTTTTTTCCCCCCACTACTACTTCTTCCTTCTTGGAGTTAATTTTGAGCTGGGAGGAGAGTGGTTTTACAATTGTCTCCCACCAGGGTTTCACCTGTCAGTGCTGTCCATTTCCTAGTTTCCACCTGTTTTTGAGATACAGCATGAGTGCTTGGTTCTCAAGGAAGCCCCTTTTACACTGGCATCCGATACAAGATATTCATTTGGTCCCATCCTACATCAGTCTCTTGTTTACTTCATTCATTGAGTTTTGGATCAGCTGTAACCTCCATGGTCCAGACTCAATGGCAAGTCTTAGTTTTCTGGATTCATACCCCTGGGATCCGGGACATCCATCAGCTCTTCCTCAGCTCTACTTGCCCTTCTCATGAGCTTGGGAATCACTTGGTCCTTGGCCTTTCTGTGACCTTGAAAGTCTAAGGGACTGTCAGGGGGACTCACCTCTGCCCTTACAGCCTTTCCACTTAATTGTTCACATGTCCAAAGGCACAAGGGTCTCTGGAAAGGACACTGAACACCTAATTCTATGTGTGAACAGTAAGGCACAGATCTTTTCTCTCTGAGCTCTGAAAATCAGTGGTGGTGGGAATTCTATCTTGTTCTACTCTCTTTTTCCAAATTATCTTGGGAGAGGGGGGCATAGCACAAAGACAGACCCACAACTTAGCTTCCTGGATTCCCCTCCAACTATTTTCTCCCACTCCCTTATATATGGGGGGCAAAAGTTGGCAGTTGCAGAGAATTGTTCTATTAAGGAGCATTTTTTTCTTACCTTTTTTTGTCGTACACTAGAAATTTCAATGCTTTAGAGGCTGAGGATATAGCATTTTTGTTCTCTGGTTCTGGGGTTAAGGATGGCCCCTTGTCAACAGCTGGAATGGGGTGGTCACTAGGGGATAAAGAAAAGAACATTCCAAGGGGCATTTCAATGTATTGTTCTGTCACATCTGCTATGCCAGAGACAAGGATGAGGATGTGAAATATATGGAATCAACCAGGATTCACTCCAAAGAGGAGCAGCTTAAATTGAAGATGCAGAGGCAGGGAACAAACATGATCCTGAGAATTTCCAAGAGGTAGTTTGTCTTACCTAAAGTTAAGGGGATGGATGAGTGGGACCCTGAAAGGGACTTTCATCCTCAGGCAAGCCTGTGTCCTATAAAGCAGAGAAAAAGTGCTTCTCTGATATTTATTTTATCCTGAATACCTGGCTTCACTTTTTAAATAAGTCTATATACTTGGGGCTGATAGCTACACATTCTAAGAGTTTTCAAAGAAGAAAAAAAATGGAAGGATTTGAAATAAAATCCCATCATCGCTTGTTGAATGACAAATTGCAATTGGTGAGGTAAAATAATATTTTGATTTGGAAGAAGAAAACTCCTCCACCTGAGCATGCTTTGAGCCTCTGGATACAGTTGTCTTTCTTCAGACAACCCTGCCAGAACAACCGCTCATCAGATCAACCACAAGTATTATCAGTCCATTGAAAAGACGATTGCTTGTTATGTTCTATGAAGCATCCTCCCCTTTCAGTTATCAACAACAGGGAGCTTTACCCCTTTTTTCCTGCTTATTCTTCCTCCGAACTCTTATCACAGGGGAATTGCTTTTCCACAGTGTCTCTTTTCACAAAAAAAAGCTACTTCTTCTGTCCAGGGTAACAGAAATAAGATGAAACAGGATGAGTCTATCACATAAAGCTCTGCATGGATTGCTAGTCAGTTTGACAGCAGGACATTGAGCACCAGCACAGGAAGCCCTCTCTGAAGCTCATTTGTCCCTCCTCTGTCTTCTGGAAAGATGTGCTTCAAATCCACCAAAAGAGGTTTGTCACTTTGAAAGTTTCCAGGGAAGGACACTCCAGAGCTTCCTGCGAATCAACCATGCCAAAGTCTTACGTTTAGAAATGCTTTATGTCTAATGGAATCTTTCCTTCAGTTTTTACTTTCCTTCGTCCTCACAAAGCTTGACCATGGCAAAATTGTGAAGTAGATAAAGATTGTTTTTGGTGTCTTCTGTTTTTGCTCCTTTTCTGCATTGCATCCTCTGCTTTCTTTGTCTTCCAGGGCTTTCTGAGGTTTCACTGTCATAGATGAAAGTGGCTGTATACATTTTTTTCTAAGACATTAGTCCCTTGCAACATGAGCCCTATAAAAAGACATCATTGCTTTATGCAACCAGTTGGATTATTGATGGCACCTCTGAAAAGGAGATTGGGGTTAGGGTGAACTTTAACCATATCCCTCAAATAATATCTTGTGTGTAGGATCAAAGATGATCACTGGGTCAAGGCAGCCAGCATGAACTTTGGCAGACCTGCTTCCAGTTCTCCTTAACAGCTGTGTCACTTTGGTCAACTTCTTTGGTCTCCCCGAGCCTCATTTTCCCTGTTGGCAAAATGGGGGTCATCGGCCTACTTCACAGTTTGTTATGAGGATTAAATGTGATGATGTAGATGAAGCACTTTCCGCAATGTCTGCCAGGTATATTGAGCGTAATACGAACTGGCTATTACTGTTATAATCCATGGTGAGGTTTGATGGATAAAATAAAAAGATTTTCCAACAGGGTAGTGGAATACTAAGAAGTGCCAATGGGGAGCAGTTGCTTTTTCTACTGTTACACCTGATAAAGATTCCTATATAACTAGCAAATATCTTTCTCTCTCCCCAATACTGAAGCAAGTACTGAAGCAGGGAAGTGAGGGGCTCAGCAGAACATGATAGAATGGATGGTGAGGGGAGGGTGAAGAAGGACAGCTCCTCTATCCTCTACCTGCCTTAAACATTTTGTGATTCACATTAACTAGTGTGACTGTCAACACGGGCTGGGAGTTGTGCTGAACCTGTGCACACTTCACATCTCCATATTTTATATTTCCCAGGACTGACCTGTATGTGGCCTTTTTCATTCTAACATCAAGGTCAGCTGCACATACAGCCAACTAGACAGACAAGTCATGATTTGGTGAAACCCAGAAGAATTATGAACTGCAGCAAAAATAGCCAACTAAGGGATAGCTAAAGCATATTTTCCTTTCACACTGATATCTGTAGAAATGTGCATCTTCAAGCATCACAGAAATAATCACCCACTCTATATATTTCCCCTCCTTTTATGGTTTTTATTGGTACAGCAACATTATTCAAGCTAAGCTCTTCCATCTCCCAAGACAATTTCTTTTGCATCAAACAAGCAAACAATGCAAACATTCAAATGATGATCTTCCACTTCCCTTGTCAGTTTCCATTGTGCGTTTCACGTATTATGGACTTATTTAAACAAAAATCATCCTCTTTGGGTATATTTTTTTCCCATCTGTCTCCCTCCTGCCCCATACTACCAATTCTCATTTCAAAGCAACATTGTAATATCATTTATTGTTATTCTCTCCTGTTTTCCTAAGCTGCTTCTATAGCATTCAGAATCAGAGAGATGGTGTGGGGAAATATACAGCATTATTGATTTATAGTCAAAAAGATGTTTCTTACTCCAAATGTCTCTAAAAAATTCATATCAAATTTTAAGAGCAATGAGAGCTCAATAATGACAACACTTTATATTTGTAGAGTGCTTTACAGTTAGATTATAATATACTTTTACTAAATGTCATTTTAAGGAGTTTGGAAGAAGAACAAAGGAAAGATGCAGCCAGTTATCCAGATCCTTCTAAATATCACGAGTTGTAGGCAGAATATTCAGGTGCTTGACCGAATTGTTCATCCATCATCTAGAAGCTTGGCATCATGGAGTCACAGCCAGTTGTCTATTAAAATCACCATGAGATGTGGGGTGGGGGCGGTGCAGGAAAGGGAATTACTCATATTTTATTAAATAAATTTAAACCTGTGGAGGCAAATCTGTTCCTGAATGCATTTTTAGATTAATGATTTTTTTTTACCTTTGTATTTTTTTTTCAGAGATAGTGTTCTGACTCCAAGGCCCAGGAAGATCTATTATAAATACCCTAATCCTTTCTAATTCACATGTTTTTGCAACCTATTCCCACATAGATATGTACGACTATGAGAGAACACTTATTCCCAAAATCTGCCTGCAAAGGATGAGCTTTCCTACTTCCTCTGCCAGCCTTGCCGAGGTGAAAGGTGCAGAGCTTCCAGCGTGCTCCTGAGGCCAGCCATGGGAGGATGGCTGAGGTTTCTGATGAGAAATAAACCTTTTCAGGCTTGGAGTTACTATCTGTGGAACCCACACTTCTGAAGACAACTTCCAGAGGTCATTGAATCCTGAGTGGAGTTTCTAATTCAAAATTTACAAAGGGACCACATTTCTTTCTCTGAAAAGACAGATTGGGAAAATTAATATTATCTCACGGAACACGTATCCTTACAATGAGAGACACTTTAATGATGTGAAGGTCTCTTTGTATTCATGGGGTTCGTTAGAACCTTTCTCATGCAGAAGCATGTTGGTGAGGCATTTCCACTGTCTAACCTCCATCCTTCTTGCTGCTTTGAAGCCCACCATGCCTGAGGTGGACTTCAAAGCCTTCCCCATGTTGAAAACTCTATGCTCCACTTTTTCCAGGCTGAAGAAAGCAATATACTTGCAAATGCTTTTCAATTGTGATGGTTTTATAAGTGGGGAAGAGCCTGTAAGTCTCTTTTACGGTTCATTACAACAGAGGAACTTCATTTAGTCAAAGGAAATTATCCTCTGGGGAATGGTTAGAATTAGCAAGGAGTAGAATATTTGGGGTTGGAACACAGTCTGCATGCTACAGAAACCAAAACCAAAACCCCCAAACCTGCCGCATTATACGATTTCCTATTAGTAAACAAAATGGCTTTTTCCTTTTCCTAACTCTCCCCCTGTGAGTTTCATATCATTTTGTTTTCTGCTTTCCTGTCTTTATTTTCTGTTTTCCTTATAGGTATGGTTCCAGTTCCATAAAGGGATAAACTTTCCAAAAGTTGGAAGACCCCAAAGGTAAAATGTATCACCCTGAGAAGCAGTCACTAGATGCTTCCATGCAGTCTGGACAACCCCTGGAGGGGATGGGTTAGGTGATCAAGCCTCAGAAGGGGTCTAGGGCTGTTACCAACCCTCTGTGGGCCTGACCCTCTAAAATAGGTCTCCTGTCCAGTGTTGCTCGCACAAATAGAACAAAACCAGGTTCAGCAAAGCAAAGCAGCACTTTATTCTTTGATCAAAGAATGGGGACGGGTGAACTCATGCCCCAGAAGTACCTTCTCCCCAAGGGAGGTTAGTGAGATTCTTTTATGGGGGATGAGGAGGCATGGCTTGGGTATGTGTAAGTGATCCTACTCAGTAGTTTTGCACTTTTCATCTGCACATGATTTTCTTCCAGGGACGTCTGGGTTGTTCTTGGGTTTACTGGCCTCCTGTGCTTAGTTCCTGAAAGCAGTTTCTGAGAGCAAGCATAGCTTGGACAAAGGTTAAGTGGAATGGCTTCATGTGCTCAGTTTCTGGGAGCAAGCATAGTTCAGACCAAGAATGGATAGAAACTTTTATGACTGCTAATCCAAGGGTAACTTCATCCTGGTAACAGAACCATGAGGTTTTATGGCATCCCTTCTTACTAGGAGATACTAGGGATTCTAGCATTTATAGATAGTTCATTCCCATCAGAAGTAATCGTAGCCACAGCCTTTGCCATCATCATGACCAGATCTTTGTTTTCTAAAATCTTTCTCTGGTCCTCTAGTACATCCTGGCCTCTTCTGACTTGAAGGGGTCTTTCCCCAAACCTCTGAGGTCCATAATCTTTTGCTTCTTTACCTATATAGCTCATGCCACTTCTGTTTCTCAGTATTGATTATGTTCTGTCAGTTACCTTCCATTGCCATCACCAAATGCTCTTACCTAGTGGAATGTAAAGAACTTTCCAAAATCAAGAGGCTCAGAGATTTAACCCTAATGTAACATGCTGAACCATGAGAGTAGGACCAGGAGATGGAGGTCTTTTGTAGGGATCTTTTGACTCCGAGAGGAAAGCCAGAATTTCTGCCTAAATTCTCTACCTCAGGTCTAAATCTTTTTCTGAGCATTTGGGCATGTATTGAATTATAATTTGAAGAGTGTCCAGTAGGTCCAGAAGATGTTGGTCTGTTTTTAGGCAGTTTTTAGGCAGTTTTGAAAGCAAGGCACTTTCTTATGAGTAGATTCTTGGTTTATACACATTCTCTCCAAAACTCAGTCTGAGGTGCAGGAAATCAGGGAAGTCCTGGTTTTGGAGTTTAGGAAGCTTGTGTTTGAATGCTCTGTCTTGTGTTAGTCAGTCTGTGAACTTTGATAAGTCTGGCAGTGACTCTGAGTCTCTGATTCCACATCTGGAAAATCTGGAAGTAGGACTGGATCATCACCAAGGAGGTTTCAAGTTCTCACCTTCTGGGCTACCGTCATTGGATATATTGTCTGTCCTGGAAAAGGAGAGCAGAGCTGAGCAAGCAAAGTGTTTTAAGTTGATCACCCTAGGATGGGGAGTTCATCTACTCCGTTGGGCTTCAGCATCATCTGGGGTGGTTTATTAAAGGAGAGATTGGCTGAGCTCCCCCCAGCAGGTGTTACTCAGCAGCTTTGCAAGGAAGAAGCAGTCCAGCAGTCTGCAGGCTTCATCAGGGCATCAGGTGATTCTGATGCCCATGTCCTCAGACCATCCTTTGAGAAACACTACTCCAAGGTGTAATTTCTGAGTCCCAGAGAACTGGTCCTCCTCATCTTATCACTAACACTCAAAAGGTCCTTAATTGGGGCACACAGGGCAGACTTCTCAATGGGTTTAAAGCCCAAAGATCTGAGACAGGAACACAATCACAGGAAAGTTTAAGTGTCAGGTGTGACCCCTTTCTAAAAGCAGTTTTGATGGGAGAGAGGAGGAAGCTTGAGGACCTTGAATGACTTGAGGACACCAAGAATGGGGAAATGGTGGGAGTGACAGGCAGGACAACTCATAGACGAACTTCACTGACAAAAATTTTGCTACAAGCCCGTTTTTAGAGATATAGAAAAGGAGTTGAAGAGAATTGGGGTATGTAGAAAGGAGTGGTGAGAGTGGCTGTAACAAGGTATCAAGAAAATAAATGTCTGGGGTTATTTTCTGAAGGACACAAAGGTGCAAAGTATGTGACGAAGAAAATGACTTTTTCTGGCAAGTAACTTATTGATGCCTGGTCGTGCCCTGAAGACATAGGCTGAGTTATTTGACATTATGACGTCTGTGGGGTATTGTAAACCTTTACCTTTAAATAGACAGAGTATGTGTGCTGGGGCAGGTGTGTTTGCATAGGGAGGAAAGGTGAGGAAAGGAAGGAAGGAGTGTATAAGTCCTAGAAGAGAGGGAGGACAGTTAAGCAATTTAATATCTCTGTCCTAGTTTTAGCTCCACTGGTGCAAGGGCAAGACATTGAGAGTAGCCTTCAATCCAGTTTATTTGTTGCTATCTAAATTCCTATTTATTTATTTATTTTTGTCTAGTTGGTTCATTTGCATACAAGATGCCTAGGTCTAATCTACTCTGATAATGACTTGGGTAAGCAGGTTGAAAATTCCTTACTCCTCCCTAAAGGCTCACAACATGGAAAGGAAGTATAGTAAAATGATCCTTTCATGATTAAATGAGGACAAAATTACATCTTGTTTTTGCCTTCTCTTTTTTCCTTCTCTCACAATTTTGGGTGCTGAACTAGGCTTGGAAGGGACATAGGTTGGAGCACAGGGGTGACTTGTTTCTTGGAATTCAAACTTCTTTTCATCACAAAGCCTCAGAATGCTACCCAATTTTTGCATTACACAAACACAAATTGAATGAGAGGAGCATTATTTGATCTCCACATAGCCAACATCCACCAATAACCTAGATTTTCCCTTACCTAAATCTTATAGACAGCTTGTTCGTCTTTTTTTTTTTCTTAAATGTTTGAGTTATCACTAAGATTGATTCTCAAACAGAGTTACTTAATTCTTTCAGCTAACTGATGAAATACTGTACTAGTGAATGAAATTATACAGTCTCCTTGTAAAAATCCAATAGCACCTCTTTCAATTCTAATCCATTTCTCTTGGTTCTGTTCCATTCTGGGTCCCATTCTCTCTCTTGAATCTTTCTGAAAATCATTGTGGTCAGATCTAGAATTTAATTCTGTCTTTGAATGCCTGATTGGTTACCAAGACTCCATTTCTATGATCTGGGTTAAATCCCTGCAAGGGTATAATATCTTTACCTGTCGCATTATCAACTCTCTTCCCCAACCCCACCAGACACGAAACATATGGTCACATGGGTTGTGTTCACTTAACAGGCCAGGATAAGGGTGAATGGCCAGACAATGCTGGGCATCACCCAAAAGCAACTAACAGGAAGGAGAACCAGCCTAAGAGAATATTTTAAATAGGTGAAGTTTATTTAACGTGTCATCTCTTTTTCTCTCAATATTTACCTTCCTTCACGTGGTTCCTTATTAACATCCCATCTCTCCTTTCTAGCACCCAGAGCACCCTCACTGTGCTCCTGCTCTCCTGGACACCGCTCTCTGGCATCGTATTGGATGCCTGACTCCTCCTCTTCATCTAAACATAGATACAGATGCCAGCTCCCTACTTCCCTAGGTGAACACTAGTTAACTGACAAGCTAAGCTACTGAAAAGCAAATAGAGAGTTAGCTGATGTTATTTTTTCCTCTGGATTTTTGAATTGTAAAAGGAGACTCCAGAAATAATTTAATCCAAATGAATGAACAGCTCTTTGGGTGAAATTCTAGGCACCTTGATAGAATATTTTTGAGCTGAGTGTTCCAACACCACCATGTATGCAGTTTTCTATTTTGCCCATCATTAAAGTCAGGTCTGCCAGCTGGGACTGTGAAGAACTTTCCAATAGGAATGCTACCTGGATGAATCACTTCACTTATTTATATAGCTACACAGCCATTCATTCATTCATTTAACTGATATTTACTGAGCATCTATTATATTTCAGGCTGTATGAGGTACAGATGATGAATAAGGCAGTATTTCAGGTAGTGGAGGAGCTCATTTGAACAACTAGAGTTCACTCCCTGATTTCCTCTAGGCTAGGAACATTTGCCAAACTCAGCCCATCCATCAAAAAAAGAAAAAAAAAAAAAAAAAGAAGAAGGATGGGGAAGATAAAACACACACTTGAATTTAATCCTTGCAACTCTCTTAGTGTGGTTCAAAAAGAAAGGGTTTGGAAAAGCAAGATAAATACCTCAGTCAGAACAAACTGGCTGCTGAAGCATGTTTAAAAATCAAATTACCATTTTAATAGTATGCATCGTTTCCGTATCAAATGATGACATTATTGGCAAAGTCTAGAAGGTGACACAATATTGAGTGCTTGAACCATCTTAACAATAGATGAAGCTACCTTAAACAGACTACAAAGCCATTCTGTCATTGGCACTGTCTCTCAAAAAGAGGGCTTCCAAGTGGTGAAATGAAATTGGCTCCTGCCTTGAGAATGCACACAGACGAGGACCTGTTCAGCCATCTGACATTTTTCTTCTCATTGTGGCTACATAAGGGGATGATTTTCTAAGCAACAGTCTAATAAACATATCATTTTTATTATTACAAATATAAGATATGTTTACTGGGAAAAAACACAGCGAAACACAAAGCAAAGAGTAGAAATCATTCATAAAACCTGGAGATAATTACTATTGATATTTCAGTGTAGGTCCTTCCAGTCTTTTGAATTCCTGCACGCATGTGTGTGTGTATGTGTGTGTGTGTGTTTTCAAAGCAAAACTGAGACCAAACCCTAATTATTTTTCTGTTAATGCAGGGCTGGCTTCGTGAGCGCCTGGCCCATGCTTTGTTTAAAATTCTGCTGTTGCTGTCTGGAAATTTGTAATAATTTTATCTTTGAGCTTGTGTTTTGTAAGTGAAGTCTGAATGAACAATGGAGCAAGCACATGGGCAGAGATGAGACATGCAATATGGGTGACCCCTGATCCTTGCTGTTCCTTTTGCATATGGTGTTGACAGGGCCCCATGAGTGCAGAATTCTGGTGGACCTACAATGTGTAGACTGAAAGCAGGTACCAGGTAAGCCTGTTAGGAGCAAACAGAAGCACTGATTGCCCAAGAAGCCACACTTACCATTTGAACCAGAACTTGCTTCGAATGCAGGAGGAAGGCAATAGTGTTCTGTGAAACATGAACAACCAAGGAATCCTATAATATCTTTTCTTACTTGTGCTTCTTCCCTGAATTAATTAACCATTTATGCTGAAGATAATGGCATAGAAGGAAAGGAAAAGATAAGGCAACCCATATTTCTTTTCCTTTCAGTCCTTCCTTACCTGTTAGTAGGTCAAAAGTAGAGAGTGCTGGTAGAATGTGCATGTATCCAGAAATGAAATAAAAGCATTTAATTCATTTTGTGCAGTGTTTCTACTGTTCTGGCAAGAAAGAAATACATATGCATGTACAAAATATGACTTGTGTAATTTCAGCAATTCCTCATATGAGTTAAATGATCTTATTATTTGCATTTTAAACTGACTGCCCAATAGAAAGATGAATGGCAAAATTCAAGCTACTAATTCAAATTTAAATTTTCTTTACTTAGAATAATATTAAACAGAAAATACAAAACACCATGTCAAGTCAAGAGAGAAGCCATGGAAGAAAGGAAAATGTTTTATAGTTTAGTACCTTTAAGAGATATTTTCCTGCTTGGGGGCCCCACGTTTTCATTTTGCACTGGGCTCTGAAAATTACATAGCCAGACCTGACTGAACAATATATTGTGATCATTTTTTTCTCAAGTCATTAAATATAATTTTATGACATCATCACTAATGATCGCGGGGTAAACAGCTCCAACTGATGAAATTATTTAACTTATCACATTATTTTTTGGATGTTTAGTTGGTTTACCATGTGTTTGCAATTTAGTTGGTTTTTATGGTTTGATGAACATCCTTGCACATAAATCTTTGTATGCATTTATGGTTATTTCCTTAGGTAGATCCTAAGAAGTAGGATTGCAAAATCAAGACATATATACATTTTTAAGGCTTTTGAGATACAATAATGCATTGCTCTTCAGAAAACTTGCATCGATTTACACTTCAACTCAGTGCAGCAACCTGAGTCAGTTCTTCATCTGTCCCTGCAATTATTGTTCATATCCATGCATTCTTGTCCCTGGCATTTGTTTAGCAATTTATTCATTTATCAAATATATATATATATACACACACACACACACACACACATATACATACATACTCACACACTTACTGTTCCTGCCCCCTTCCCACCCCCCAAACTTAGAACAATGCTTGGCGCCCTAATTCTGCTTTGGTTGACTCTCATCTCTATTTCCTATAAGCATGTAATGTTTTGTCACCCATGTTGTAGATAAGAGGTCTTATCTGGCTGATCCCTTACTCCCATAGCAGAAATAATTAATTGCTTTCTCCTCTGTACTCTTATATAGCTTTATCTTTTATGCTAAAATTGCCCTTGTCAGACACAATTGGGGTTAAATACATGTGAGTCTCTCTGCCTACTGGGACGCAGACTTTTTTGGGGTTACTGCTCTGTCTTCCATGTCTTTGGACCCCCAGCGCCCAGAATGTGCACAGTAACAACAACAATAACAACAGCAAACTTCAATTGGATCAAATTGAACAGAAGCCAATAACTTCTGGCTCCAGGGTTGGCAGTTTGAGAGATCTGATGAAAAGTCCCAGGCTACATGCTGGTGAGGATTGGGAGCAAGAGAAAAAATTGAATCTGAATAATTGAATTTTAAGAAGCAGGCATATGCTTCTGCTGTAACCTCCCCACCCCAGACAGCATAGCCCAGATGCAAGTCAAAATGCATTATATATTTAATATGTCTCATGGGGTTGGCATCTGAGATAATAGGAAGAGAAGGCAGGGATTATAATCAAAGTGGCAACATCTGAAGACATTTAGCTGGTGGTAAAAAGTCAGGGCATATCTTTAGATATTTAGTCAACCTTGTGCCAGAGAAGAATAGATCTGATTGAGGACTGAGTGCAGGGGGTGGGGGCTAGGAGGATTGGATGGTTCAGAAAGAGAAGAAACTGAGTAGCAGTGTCTCTAGGACAGATGGTTCTTGGGGTGGGGCAGTTGGATGTCAGTTTGATTGTTGATATTTATGCATGGAACTAGAACCTGGGAAGAATAAATTATTTTGCCTGGGAGGTTATGAATTGTTTCTCTGTATCTTCCTAAGCTAGGAAGTAGAGGTGGGCTTTATGGAACCAAGAAAGAATTAAGCTATGAGGAAAAGGGAAGGTATCTAAACTTGCTATGTGCCAAACACTTTGTTTTTCAGTACACTCTCAACAATGTTAGAAGTTATGCATTTATATTTTAAGTAAGAGAAAATGGAGGATCAGAGAGGGTGATTAACCTGTTTCATATCACACAGCCAGAAGAGGCAGGATTGGGATTTGAACCTAGTTTTGCTCAATTCCAAAGCTCATGATTTCATCACTGTTCTCTGCTGTCTTCTTAGGTTCTATGACTTGAAAAGGAGTTATAAAACTTTTATAAGATATGCTCCTGCATAAATGTTTGAGTGGTGGAAGGGAAGGAAATACAGACTACTTGTTAGAGAGGAGCAAACAAATAGCTTAGATGATTTCTGGACACTCCCTCTAGGTTCAGGGTATTGTTATAAGCAGGCCCCAAGTTCCCTTGTTATGCCCACTGTTCCAGAGCAGCTGTGATTGTGCTCTAGAGGACTCAGTACTATCCTTCAGGCTCCAGACAGAGGGGCAACAAGAAGAGAGGAGTAAAGGGAAGGAGGGAACTCCCAGAAGGAAAGGGAAAATCTGACATGCATCAAAACTTGGCACATCGAGACCTGGCAAGGACCTTCAAGATCATTTAGTGCAATGCTTTCATTTTAGAGATAAGGATACTAAGACTTGTTCCAGAATAATGTCTTTAAAAAGACAAGTCTATCCTTTTGGTCCTTCTACAACAACTTTCAGCATCTTCTCAGCTCTCTGGACATTTCCACTTCCCCTAGAGCATGTGATCCTTATCCTATTTTATAGGGCCTTTCTCTCAGATAGCTCTCAAGTCCAAGACACTTGATAAGGTCTTAATATATCTCTATTCACTTTTTGGTAATTTTTTTAAATCTTAGTATTCTCCATCAAAAAAATAAAACCAATAAAAATTAAAAGAAGAGAGAGACAGCCATTCTTAACATCTTAGACTTTCCTTCCAATCTTTCTTTAAATGCATTCTTGTTTATATGTTGCATTATAGAGATATTTGAATAGAAGAGTTTGGAACTGAATTTCAGGCACATTGGACAGGCCCTGTGAATATGTACAATATGTGTTGTGTGTGTGTGTGTGTGTGTGTGTGTGTGTGTGTGTGTGTGTGTCTAGGGATGGGAGAGGCAGAGGATAATGTGATTTGGGGGGATAGCAACGTGCCCAATTGGGCACTCTTGAATTCCCACGGCGTGGGTGGTTGCTTGTAGCTCTCTAAGACCTGGGGCTGGGGGCTGTGCCCAACTGCCCCTCACACTTAGCATAACCCATGCCATTGGATGTTGCTCAGGTATAGAGTTGTGAGAGAATGGTGGCCAGATAACTGTACTGCTTACTTCTGTTGTCTCCACTCATGAAAAGCTGCCCAAGAAAGACAAAGGGAGAACCAGAAAAAAATTTCACTCAAATCTGGGCTCCTTTGGGAACTCATCAATGCCATCTTGTCACTGGTCAAAAACGGGAGCGATTGAGAGATCAAGGGCAGAGTGACTGCTTCATCTGCCCCCTTAGTCCAGGAAGAAGGAAACTGGCTCAGGCATCAAACTGGAATCCCTTAGGTGTCAGGGCCAGCGAAAGCAGCATGCTTCCCCGGATCACACGTGCGCCTTAGCATTTCGCCGTCTCCACTGTGTTTTTCTGTTGACAAGTCTGAAGCCTTACCGCAGCAACCAGATGTCTCTGTCAACCCCAGCATTTTTCTGTCTCTCACGCTCTCACTGTCTTTCCATCACACAAAAGAGTTTTGTTAACTAGGATCCTTTGCAGTGAGGGAGGGAGGTCTAGGTGGTTAAAACCCCCATTGGCCAAAGCTGCCGGTGGCTGTCTGGGGCTCCAGACATTTTTAAGATCAAAATCAGGGGAAAAAATATCAAACCACTTTTTGAAGCTGCTGCTCCAGCTTTCTTTGGAGTGCCGGGTCTCCTCCCCACCCACAGCCCCAGGCTCTGTCTGACCCAGCCTTTTATGCACTTACACTCCAGAACATTTCCAAAAATATACATGCACTTTAACAAAAAGTCATCTTTGCCAGCGTTCCCTTGGTGGAAAGAGGCTGTGTATATATGCTCCAAGTCCTCGTGCTTTGAGGAGGGGAAGGTGGGAAGGATATGGAGAAGCCACGGGTTGCAAAGGTTGCCCAGCAACCGCGTGGTTTCTAGTCCCCTCACACACTCTGGGTAGAATGGCTTCCTCTGGCAGTTTCCCCTGCCCAAGGACCATAAGCGTGAAGTTCTTGTGACCACAGAGCATGAGGAAGAGCCCAGGATTCCCAAGTGGGCAGACCAGGCACAATGCTCGTGCCCCCACTCACTGCAGAGGTGACACTGGGCAAGTTACTTAACCTTTCTGAGCCTCAGTTTCCTCATCTATAAATTGGACAGATGCTTCTTCTCTACTGGGCTTATGAGAAATAAGTTAGCGACACATGCTCAAAATCTGATGGAATGAGCAGATGTCCCATACACAGATACACTAGTTGTTATTGCCGTGACTATGTCTTTCCATATCTGGATCTCTGACCTAGTTGGGCATTCTATATGACTCAGCCAGCTTTGTGCATGAGAATCCATGGACTTCCTTGGCTACGCTAAGGAGTGAAAACATCTAAGGACAGGCAGGTCTGAGCCCAGGGATTTGCCCAGCCCCACCAGTCAGAGACAGTCTTGCCACTGGGCAGGGCAGAAGGTCACCAGATGTTTAGGGCCCTTAGAAGTTGATGCCTCCAAAATTCCTTGTCCATCTGACTGGCACATTCCTGCATCCTCATCCCTATGAATTCTTTTCTTTGACGTAGAAACGTGACCTCTGTTAAAGAACAGCTTTCCCCCGGAGGGGTGACACCTTATGAGGCACTTGCCCCTGCCTGTGCCTGCGAGGGCTGCTGTCAGAATAGACTGGTTGTTTGAAGGTCAAGGGCTCATAGATTCATAGTCAGACCTGGGAGGGGCTCTCTTTGAGATCATCCACAAATTTTCTTTTGACAAGGAGGAATCTGAAGCCCAGAGGCTGGTAAAGGAGCTGTGAAGGTGCTTCCAAGGGGGAGAGAGAACCTGGAAGCAGAAGCAGGGCTCCTGGAAACCAATATCACTGAATTTTATAAATGTGCCTTGGAGCTGTCCATGTCCACAGCCTCTCCCCCAGATCAGTATGGAATTTTTATAGTAACTTTAATCCTTCGGAATTATGAAAAATCCAAATAATAGCGGTATAAATGGAGTTTAAATCTTATGTCAGGAATGTTCCTTGGTCATTTTCAATGGGGAAGTGTTGATTCCCTGGTTAGCAATGGGGTCCCACCAGCCAGGGCCAGGACAGTTTCTTTCACCTCCAGCCCCCTCCTCCACATCACTGGCTGTCCGGGGTGCTTGGCATGGTGCAGGCCTGAGCTGGCCCTGACTGCAAGCTGCTTATCAGAGTGATCACCTTTTCCGCTAAACGGTCACTTCAGCTCAAACATGTGGATGACACAATGCCAGAAAAGAGCCTTGCAAGAAGCAAACAACATTTGCCCATCTGCCTCAGAATGAAGATCCCTAGCACTCTCCTTCCTTTCCCTTCCCCTAACCTCCCTCACTCTCCTCCCACACCTTCCCTGCTGGAAACTGGAGGATAATCCATTTAGGTCAGAGGAGAAGGAGAAGAGTCTAAATGGCTTTTTGAGCTTAGCCCCCTGCCAGCTGACAATTCCCATAGGCCCCGAATCTGGCACATAAAGAAGTCGAGGTGTTTGGAAAACTCTGCAGAAGTTGCCACAGGAGTGCAAGAGACAGAACAATTCAACAATGTTTATAGAGCGCTTGTCATGAGCCTGGAGCTGTGGAAGTTATTAGGTGTGGGTGCAGGTGTGGCTGTCATGTAATGTGTGATGATTTAAAAATAGGATTAAAAAGAGGCTAAAGTAGTCGCTGGCTTCAGGTAACTTCCACGTAAGTTGGGGTGACATGATTTGAGCAGCACATGAAACAGGGAGAGAAGGATATCTGCAGTCCATGAGCCCGAGACCAGCGTAGCCAGAGGCTGCTTGTAAGAAGTGGGAACAGTCATTCAGGGCTCCTTCAAGTCAGTGGAAGGGTGTATGAAGAAGGGGATGTGGGGGGAAACGTGGAGGATGCTGGGATGAGGGAGTCCCCCACATAAGGTCAGAATCCTCCTGGCCTTGGGTGGACAGAAGCAAGGTATCTGGTGCCCTGGATTAGAGGTAGTGGCTCCAGAGCCAGGGGAGTGGAGACTGGAGAGGGACAGGGGTGGGGAGCTCAGGGAGGAGGTGCTTGGATTCCAGGTGGGGGAATTTAGACCTGACAAGTTAAAGGGAGAAATATGCCTGATTACTCAATACTATTTATTAGGCTCTCACTCAGGCTGGGCACTGTTCTAGCCATTGGGATGAAAGCACCGATTAGGGATACAAGTGAATGGAGGGAGCACCTTTGGGGGACGTTATCTAAACAGGAGGCTGGGGAGGCAGGCATGAGGGATACTTCAGAGGGTGAAGGCCTGGACCTATTTGGTGACTACTGGAATAAAGATGAGTCAGAGAGTCTTAGTGGTGGACCAGGGAGGAGTCATGGAGAATGTGTCTTTCTCTTTATCATCCCTCTGGGCTGAGAAGCAGCCCCCAGAAAAGTTCTGGCCAAAAGAGAGGTTCTGAACCACTGAACCTGTTATCTTATGCCTGTTTCCTTCTTTTACCTCTGTTCTTCTCTTTCCACCTTCTTTTTCTTATCATCCCTATATCCTCTGCAAAATAAACTCCTTGTACCATAAAGCAGGGAATAACCTCCTTGTACCATAAAGCAGGTTGTCTCGTGGTTTAGCTGTCATGGGCTAGGGGAGACTAGGGGAGAAGTCTGAGCTGGGACTTCAGGCTTAATCCTGTTACAAATGCAAAGAAATGTAGAAAATCATATCAAGACAATCACTTTACTTGTCTGGATGCCAATTCCTGTTTCAAATAATAAAAACTGACTCTTCACTATTTATTTCTTTGCATTTCTTCTATAAAAATTTCTCATCTTTCCCTGGGGAGATGGATACCTTGGATTCCTAGAAAGTTAAAGAGAAAAAACAAAGAACAACACATTTAAACACATTATTAGTGTTTCACAAGTTTTATCATCAGAATAGCCCTGCACTCTTTTGCAGAAGGTGAAATCAAGGCATGGAAAATTCAGGGACTTGCTGAAGTTTCCATAGTTAACAGGGACAGAGCTGAAACTTAGGTCCAGGTCTTCCTTAGTAGGTCTGCTGTTCTCTCCATTCCATCCCAGTATGTGTAACATGCAGACTTTGAAAAAGGGAGCCCAGGGAAATAAGTTTAGGTAGGGAGAGCAGGGCTGGAAGCAAGGCAGAACAACTGAGAATGCATGAGCTGGGAATGGAAGTCTATGGAAGGTGTTTGGAAAAGGGGAGGGGAAGGATAGAAGCTTTTTTGAAGGGCAGTCAACCCGGGAGCAGATTTCAGGTTTCTTCCCATTGTACCTGGTGGAAACTGCAACTTGAAGAACTCTTTCCACCCAGTAGGAGCATTTCAAGAGAGGTCTCTTCCTGGGCTGGTCCCATCGCAGGGAATCTGGTGGTCTGCAGCCTCTGCAGCCCCCCAGGTCTCTTCCTCACACAGGCTGAGAGTTAGGGGAGGGCCGAGCTGGTGGGGGCCCTGAGACAGCCTCTTGTCACCCTCAGGATCCCTCCTGCTCAGGCCATGAGACTCCTCTGCTTCCCCAGGGTGACCCCTTCTGACCACGTGTTTCTCACACACACCTTGTTGTTGCCTGAGACAAGCACTATATAAATGCTAAACAGATGAGGCTGTGCCTGTCCCAGGAATAAATAGACCGTCAACTCTCGCTGTCAATCTGCACCTTTCATGAACACAGAAAAACGTCTCTGAAAAAGGGGAAAAATGTTGGTGTTGCTTCTCCATTTACTTCTACAATTTGCTCTCAATCTCGGTAGCAGAATGCTGGGCTTTCTTGTTTGCTCGTTTTATTTCATCTGGGTATTATTGATTTCCTTTTTCCAGAAGGAGTTTATGGTTTATTGTTTTAATTTCCTGTATTCATATTCATAAACTGGGATGCTTTCCTTCTGATTGCTTTTCAAAATAATAACAACAATGACCGTCATTTGTACAGTAGCCTCAGATGCATTAGCTCATAAAAATTCATAGGCCCTGGAATCGGATGAAGCGGATTCCTGTCTTGACTCCACCACCTCTGCCCTGTGTGACGTCAGATCCATGACTTGCCCTCTCTGAGTCCTGGTTGTGCCATTTGTACAATGGGCATAATCACAAACTTGTTCTTCCCAGTGTGAAGTCTTGTGAGAAGTAAGCAGGGTAATTTATATGAAAACTTCAGGTAGGTATTGATTTTTAGATGAGAAATCTGAGGCACAGAGAAGCTAAGTGGTTTGCTCCGAGTGCCATAGCTTATAAGCGGCAGAGACCATTTACAAACACAGGTCTTCTGACAAGTGAACTATCCACAACACCGCAGCTCTGAGTGATGGCTGAGATAGATGGGCATGAAAGCAAATATTACATGATACAATAAAAAATAACATTTATGAACACTTACTATCTGCCTGGCACTCTTCTAAGAACTTTATAGTATTAACTCATTTAATCCTTACAATAACCCTATGAATTATTTCATAAAGATTATGTCATTTACCCAAGGTCACAAAGCTAGTAAGTGGAAGAACTCGAATGTGAACACGGACAGACTGCGGGAATGTCACCCACCACGTGTTCTAGGGCAACTGCAGGTCAGAGCACACCTTCTTCCAAATAAGGGAGGGTTGGGGCTCCCTGTACTCTAGGAGACTTTAAAGGAGGGAAAGGAAGAAGGCCTGGGGTGTGGGGCATTAGGCCATTTACCCTTGTAAGTGCTCTTCAAGGTCTATCTTGGTGCATAAATTTCCCTAGAGCAATGATTCTCAAACTTGAGCGAGCATCAGAATCACCTGGACAGTGTGTTCCAACACAGATAGCTGGGTCCCACCTCCTGAATTTCCATTCTGTAGGGCTCAGGAGGGGCCTGAGAATTTGCATTACTTACAAGTCCCCGGGTGATGCGGGGATGCTGCAGTCTGGGACCACACTTAGGGAAATACCGAGCTAGAAAGGAGGAAATGATAAACTACAGGGCATCTGGGTTCCAGGTCCAGTTGTTCTATGAACTCATCCTATGATCCTGCTCTGAGTCTCACTGTGCTTGTCAGAATAAGGAAGGCATTGGTCTGGATCCTAGAAGATCTGGAAGGTCCATTCCTGGATCTCTATGAAAATGTTTAGTGCAGAAGAGGTCTGGAATTGTCCTCCCGAGACCAGGGGTCCCCCAGGTGGGCGCTCGCTGGGCTGGCTGTGGGCTGAGGGCTGGGGGCGGTAGGTTCTGCATTATGGATGAGTGAGCTCTGCAGCCCCCACTGAGGATTAAGTAAACAGCCACTGCAGCCACAGGAAAGGCTATGACCAGCCACCCAGCCCTCCCAGACAGAATCTTTCCTTCGGCTGTTGTTGTTTTGTTCTGCTGCTGCCTTCTCATCGCCTTGTACTGACAATAGTCGTAAATAACCGCAGGGCTGTAGAGAAATCATTTTAACAGCAGAGAGTCAAATAAATACATTAGACCTGACAGCTTAACTATGCGGAGTCCATTTGTATGTGGTGGCCAGCTGCTTCCCGAGACTTGCCGTGAACATGGAGACCACAAGAGGTCGCGCTGGGCTTACTATGAGCAGAGACAACGGTGGCTTCCCGCAAATCCTTGGTCTCCTGAGGCTTAGGCATCCTCTAAAACAAAGCTTTTAGACAATCATTAGTGTGGAAAAATAGCAAAACCCCCTGCCTCCATTCCCCACCCCCTCTTAGAGTAAAGATCTAGTTTTTACTGAACTGGAAGTTTAGGGCTCGAGCTGGGGTTGCAGCCACCAGGGCAAGGTAGAAGCATCAATTACTCATGCATGTGCCACCCACATGCACCCTAGTTCTACCCAGACTCCCAGGCTGTTTCTTTCTTAGCCTGGGTTTTGTGGTAGTTGTAGCTTCTGCACAAGCTCAGCTGATTTGGCTTGTCATAGAGGTTCTAAGCCTGGTCCCCTAATTTCCAGGAATGTTCATCAGCCCCTTTCCCTTCCTGTGCTGGGGCCCAAGATGTCCTGGTCTTCTGGCTGCCCACCCTTTCAGGAAGTGCTGAGGACCAGTCCCCAGGGAAGGCAATGCAGACTCCAAGTACAAGTCTCCTCTGAGCAAAAGAACTGCACATCCTTGGAGTCTGGTGGACTCTGCTCTATCTGCAGCCTTCTGTGACCCCGTTGTCAGGGCTCAGCCGTCTGTGAGGTAAAGAATCTCCCTAATGATAAAGGGGAACAAAAGTGAGTGGGTGGAGGGACTCTCAATTCCAGGGCTGACCACGTTTAGTTCAAACCCTCACCTAACATGCAAACTGCTCAAGATTAGGGGGAATGGGAGCCAGTGGTGTGGTCTTTTCATCCCCAGAGTTCCTCCCACAGAGCCTGGTCTGCAGAGGGGGGACAGATAAATATAGCCACATGCTCTTATGCTAATTGTGGAGGGTTGATCTATCTTTGCTGTCTTCCTAGATACCAGATTTCAAATACCTTGTCAGCATAGACTGTATCTTATTCCCCATAAAAAACCTGGAACCTAGCAGAATGTTTGGTATGTGGCAGTCATTTAGTCAGTGCAGAGGACAAATTCAAGAACACTCAGTAGCTGTCTTTGGGTCTGTGGTCATGAGATAAATATTTCATGTTCTCCAAAGCGACTTACACTATAGCAAGTTAGATACCAAGAAACTCATCCTGACAATAAAGTTTCAGATGCCGTAATGAATTCCGAACAGAATTGTTGTCTATCACTTGGGAGCAGACCGAGTGATATTGACCATGCTTGTTGGGAAAATTTCAGTCCTGCTTTGAGAATGGAGTCCATGGTGGAGTGGATCTATGGAACTGTCTGCTCAGCACCCATCCCCCTCCTTTTAAGGATATAACCCTCTCTCCAGCCACAGGCTGTAGTGGAAGAAGCTAAGGGAAAACACTCTTCTGCCCCACCATGCCCCAGTTATATTTTGTTGGCTGAAGAACTGGCATCTGACCCAAACTGGTTCAAATGTTGTAATCCCCCATGGCTACAGCAGATTGTTCCAAAGGAGACACCTGACACTGTCTGGGTCAATCAAAATTTTTCCTTGGGAATGCTGGCATTGAAATTTGGAAAAAGAAGTCAGGCTCTCTGTGGGTACCTGGATGGTTAGATGGAAAGCCAGGGTGTTCTTGGCAGCCATACTTCTCATCTTGTGGATAAGAAAAGCAGAGGAGAGTGGCCTTTAAACAACAAAGAGGGTGTGTGTGTAAAGAGAGGAGCTGAAACTTGAGATCACTGATAATCTGTGAACTGAACACAGAACACTGTTTCCAGTTGTTCCTGGGCTCTAGTTACATTCTTGTTTTTGGATTCCCTGAGATACCTTAGTACTTCCATAATAATTTAAAATAAACAAATAAATAAAAATCCCTCCCAAAAAATCCTAACTCTGGTTAGGTTATTTTTACTTGCAACCAAAAGGACTTGGATAATAGTGGCATGTAAGGCAATCTACAGTAAGAGCCCCCTATCAGCATCACAATTTCAAATCCCAGTATTTGTCATCACCTGTGCAATCTGCTGCTTTTGTGCTATTCACATATCCTTCTCCCTGCCCAGAACTCTGCAGAATTCCTCTCTATCCTGGCAGCTTCTCTTATGAAGTCACCGCTTCTCTGGCGCTGTCCCAGGGAATCCAGGCAGATTTACTTGCTCCCATAGCCCTTTGCTCCATCTTCTTTCTTAGAACATGTTCCTCTATATCAGAATTTCAGGTCTGGATTCCATCCCACACTATGTATGACCTCTTAAAGAGTGGGAACTGTGTCCTAGTCACCACTGTTTCCATAAAGTCTGACACACTCTTAACACAGAATGAGTGTTTGTGCAATGAGAATGAAGCTTGCAGTCCTGCTCAGAAACAGGGAGGTGGATCCTGAAAGAGTCCTTGTGGCCAGTAATTCTGCTTCCCAAGGATTGGGTTACGTGGGTGACAACATGGAGGTAGAGAGGAAGGATAGATAGCACCAAGAAAGTGAATACAGAAGCATAGTGAAGATCTTCCTTCCTTTTCCTTCTCTTTCTTGTCCCCCATTTAACTACCACCCTTCCTTCAGCACGCCCGCGCACACACACACACATACCCTTACAAAATTCCCCTGGCTGCCCCAGCCCCCACCTGGTACCTAGAACGGCCTCAGACCCCTGTATCTACCAAGCTATTGCCTTCAGAGCCTCCTCCAAGCTTTAATCACCAGCGGGACCCCTTCAACTCAAAGGCAAAAGAGAAAAGAAAAAGAAACAAGGAGGGAGAGAAGGAGAGATGAGTTGAGAGAGAAAGTAATATCCAATTTCAACATTTTGTTCTTTGCCATTTAAACTTCCAGAGGCAGCAACCGTACAATTTGTATGTTTTGTATAATGCTTGCTTCTTTGTGGGAGTTTCATAAATTGATGATGATAACACAGCACATTTCTTTTAAGTCCTTAGACATTCAGTCTTTATTGCTTTATAAAGTCTGCTTGGGGCACGGATGAAATGAAACTGGTGAGACTTTGCTCTGTCCATTCTGCAAATTCCGTCACTGAATTTGTACCTGCAATGCAACTTGCATTCAGAAGTAGTAAGTCATGTTGCAAAAGGTACCTGTGGCCATGCGGGGAGGCACAGGACAGTGGGTGACCCAAGGAGATTAAATAGGGTCATCTCAGTGGCAGGTTGGAAGGAGAGGGACTTGATTAAAAATCAATCTAGGGGAGCAGCCATGGCTTTCTATAACCTCCACATGCAATTAAATTTTTTGAAAATTATGCAAAATTCATTTCCCTCCAGGCCTATAATAAAATATATGCAATATGTAAATAACAGGACCTCTAATGTAAAAGCCACAACAGTCACCTGCTCTATTTAATTATTGGAATGCAAGCTTTTCTCCCCCATAGCTAAATAGCTGCACTAATAGGACTATTACAGGACAGATGGACAAATTCACTCCCATAGCCAATACATTTTTAGCTTTTATGCTGATTTCATAAAATAGCAACATGTGTCATTTGTAGTTCACGTCAGAAAGCAATGGGTTCTGCCTAAGCAGAGTCAGTGCAATTCTCAACTTCAGACTTTGGAAAAAAACCCTTCATTTGTTAACAACAGGAACCAGACCTTTTCAGACCAAGTTATGAAACTGAGTCAGATGAAAATGAGCTCAAACAAGTTGATTTTCACTTCTCTTATCCACCCTCAACCCCCATCAATAACCCTCCCCCTTACATATATGATTCATTCTCTTCTTGAATGAACTAATTTATTCCTGAAGTGCAAGGGTGACTTAACTCATGCTAGCAGTATGCAAATGAGATGTAGTTGGTTCCTTTTTAGGTGAGAGCTGAGCAGCCCCCCATGGTGTCCTGCCGGTGGATCCCAGCCCTGCAGCCTTGGTCTTTCAGCTGCTGGCCTCTCCACAGCGGAGCAGCTTCAGGTCTCAGGGAGGCTGAGTTAAAGTGATGCCTGTCACTGGCTGAGTACCTTAAAATACTCCCATTTGTTCCATGACCTTGTATAGCAACTGTTTTCACATAAAATGGATCCGCAGGACATTGTGTATGCATTGTTCATCAATATAATGAAGTTGCATTATGGCTGGGCTTGGCGTGTGTGTTCATTCACTTTTCAAATAAGATTCTGCATGCAAAGGAGCTTTATAAACCCTACAGTGCTTTGTAAACTATAAAACGCTACAGACACACGGGTTTGCTATTATCAGGGTTGTGATTATGAGTCCCTGAAGGGCAAAGCATTACAGCAGGCAGACCCTGGGTGCTCTCAGATGGAGCAAGTTGGGCTTGAAATCAGAAATGAGCTTGAGATTTACTGATTTTATTATGGGGAATAAATGCTTGGAGACTGAAGGGGATGGTTTATGACTGCTGTTAATATCTTACTTGGAAAAGGCACGTCATGTTGCCTGCCATCTAGTGGCCGGAGCATAAATTTTCAGTTCCCTCAGGTCGCCAGGAAATGACTTACAGGTTGTCCCTGAGAAAGGCTGGCAGTGGAAGGAGCTGTTGGTGGAAATTGATAGTGCAGTGAGGGAAAGAGAGCGACTGATGTCCCTGCCTCCTCCAGCCCAGCAGCCTGACATCAGGCACCGCCACAGCTTTAACCGGCAGCTCCACTGTAAACCTTTAGAGCCCTGTGGGCCCTTTAGACATTAAGTAAGAATAACAACAGAAATGATCCAGATGATGATGATAATATTAGGAAGCATAAACAATTATAATCATATTGCCGGATTGCTTCCACTGTTTCTTCCTGGGATTTGATTAGCAAACACACAAGAACTGAAGAGGGAGATGGAGGAAGCCCAGGGGGTTGCAGCTAGAATATAATATCCTCCCCTCCCTCAACCCCTCACTCCAGGAGAGTTTGCTCGTTTACATACACTTCTGCCTCTGGAGCTCCTGAAGACAGAGGAACCAGGCTCAGGGATCTCTCTGCTTATTCAGGCAAATGTTTGGCTTCAGGGTGCCCCTCACTGTTGGTCATTGCTGCTTTCTGCCCCCTTGCTGTGTGCTCAGCAAATGCCACTCATATGAGCTTCCAAAGAAGAATTTGGGTAAACATTGAAAGAAAGAAAAGAAATATATTTCGCTTGCTTCCATTTTTTTAAAATTCCCTTTAAATTAAGAATTTAAGTAATGTATAAATTTGCAGTCACTAATAAGAACTAAAACTTATTGAGTACTTACTGTCGTGCTTTCCATGCCCTGTCCCAGGTAAATCTCCCAATGATCGCATGACGTCAGTACCACTAATGTCTCCATTTTACAGATGGAGATAGGGACATTAAGAGAGGTTAAGTGAAGGTCATGTAGTAAGTGATGGAGCCAAGATTCAAACTCCAGCTGCATATGCTGAGACATTGCACACATGTCACTCTTTGCATTTTATAGACTTTGGTTATTTTGTACCGACCACCAAATATCAGAACTTTAGTGCAGAAAATAACTTTAAAGGTCACCTCATTCAATTGCTCATCCCAAGACAGGTTTCTGCTATACCGGTGGTTCCCAGACTCTGGACCTTTTTTGACTGGTTATATTAAAGTCATTTTTTTTAAAAAAAAACAATAAACAAGTTTCTGAAACCACTGTACCATGACAGCAGTCTTTTCCTGCCCTAATTTTCTGATTCAGTGGCTTTGCAGTAAAGTCTGGAGATTCATATTCAAAAGCTTCCCACATCTTTCCCGATCCCAGCCAGGTTTGGAAACCTGTACTCTACAGCAGCCCTATAACAATTCGTATGAAGGAGGAGCAACAAAGGGTTTAAGGCAGGGGAAAGAAGGAGTCGGGCTTGGATTTTTGAGAGACAACAAAGAGGAAAAGTAAGACAGCACAAGTTGTACAAGCAACTGACTTTCAGAAACCGTCAGGCCTGTTTTTTCTTAAAATAGTGCAAAACATTAACGTCGGTACATTTAAAAGTGAAAAATCAAGTAGAGCTGATCCAAAAGCCAGCATCTTACTTCTCTCCAGCATACTGCCTAAGCAAATAAGCTTGTTGCTCAGGCTGAAGTGAGTAAAACCCTTAGCTGATCTGATTTTTGTGCTTCCATTTTTGATGTCACTGGAGCTTTGATGACAGGGAGCAGCTGCAGCAGCAGTGGCTCACCACGGCACCCTCTGCTCACTTGCTAATCTCCTGGGCACCGTGAACTGCTGCTGCCTCTCAGAGGCTTGGCACTGTGCTGAAATAGACAGGCAGCTGGGGGAAATGCCCATGTTGGGATGACTCTCAGAGATGCAGATGGGGAACCACATGCTTGCTATCCCAGAAATGGGCTACCAGGGAGAGGGTGCTGGGAGGTCACTAACTCCCATGGACTGTGAATGACAGCTGAAGCTCAGTGATCAAGAGATCACACCGTGTGGTTGGGAAATGATACTGACTCCTAGCTTGGCCTCTGGCTTTCTAGAAGTGAATTTGTGATGATTTGAGGACTTGGGTGTCTGTGTGTGGCTAGAGTCTTTGCTTCACACTAAAGTCAAAGCATTTATCTGGCCAAATGAAGCCACCCTAGACATTCTAAAAGCAAATGTCCTTTAGCTATTTTGTGTCTGATGTTTGTCTTGTACTCGTATTTGGGGACTTTGTGGATTTCCTAAAAATCAAATGAGGCTGAAAGGAAGTTAGCAGGAACTACCCATAAGAGTTACATTTTATAAAAAAAAGAAGAAATAAAGGAAAACAATTCATCAATCAGTGAAAATCTATGTGCCTAGTGATGTGTTAGCAGCTAAGAGAATACAGAAAATAAAGGACAAGCTCAGCCCTCTTGGACCTCATGTGATTTTTTTGAGGAGGCAACATAGCAAGTCAGCTAAAACATGATTCTAATAAAAAAGATCTGGGTTTAAATCTTAGCTCTGATACTTACTTATGTATTACTACTTAACTTATCCACTCTGAACTTCATTTTTCTCATATGTAAGTTGAATATAAAATGATGCCTTCTCCATGAGGGTGAGGTGAAGTTCCATGAGATATACTAGTACATCCAACATGTTCAAATAAGCAGTAGAGCAAAATGGTTATCAGTGTGGACTCTTCATTTGACTTCACGAAAATGAAACTTTGTGCATGTAAGAAACTACCATTAAAAAGTTTAAAAAAAAGTGAACTATTTTCGATTCATATCACAAAAGTCTGATTTTCCAAGTATATTAAAAATTCCTACAATTTAATACTAAAGTCACAATTTAATTTTAAATAGTTCAACTCAATATAAAGCCATGCAAAGGATATTGACAGAAGATTCACACATGTACATGAAGAAATACAAACAGCCCCCTTAAAAATAGGAAAAGATACCCAATGTTATCCATAATAATATAAATCCAATTTAAAACTAAATTAATACAGATTTCAAAGATCAGTTTGGCAAAGGTTCAAGAATTTAAGGGTACCCTGTCTTGGTAAAAGTGTAAGAAGGGCTCCATTATACAGTGTTGGTAAGCAATTTGGCAAAAAATACCAAAATTAAAAATTTACATATCCTTGATTGGCAATTCTATTTCTAGGAAGTTATTCTACAGCTCTTTTCACACATGTGCCAAATGATGTAGATATATGGCAACACTGTCCTTATCACAAAATTGGGAACAATTTGAATATCCTTTAGTGGGTGACTCCTTAAATAAATTGTGCTACATTTGGGTAATGTGATACCATATATAGATTGCCATGGATCTTTGTATACTCATATAGAACTGCCCCCAAGATATAGATTTATCTACTGCTATACATGTTACCATTTGTGTAGAAAGAGAAGAATATTGTATTGTGTGTTTCTGCAAATCATTTAAAATATACTTAAGAAACTGGTAGTATTGTTTGTTTCCAAGGAGAGGTGAGGAGTGACTAGCAGAAAGTGTTAAGAAAAGGAATATTCCTTGCAAATTCTTTGGATTTTGTAAGAACACAGTTTCTGAAGTCAAATGACACAATGATCAAATATACATTGTATTTTCCTTTTGGAAAGATTGCCATGAATGTCATGGCATATGTATTCATTCATTTAACAAATATTTATGGAGTCCCTATTCCATGACAAACATTATTTTAGAGTTGGGCAATAGGCCATGATAGCGAAGTACTTTCAATTTACCAGACTCGGTTCAGAGTGTTCTACTTATACTAACGCTGTTAGACTTTCCAATAGCCCTATAAGCATGACTGTCATTATCATTCTCATCTAATAGAAGAAGAAATTGAGGGTCAGAGAAGTAAAAACAACCTGCCCAAAGCCTAACATTATGTAAGTGGCAGAACTAAACTTGGAAGTAGGGTGATCTGTCTCCAGAGTCTGTGCTTTTAGTTAAAACAGGGTCAGCTATATAATTTCTGGGCCCTGTGAAAAATGAAAATCCAGGGTTCCTTATTCAAAAATTATTAACAATTTCAAGATGCAAATGACAGAGCATTAAACCAAGCATGGGGCCCTTCTCAGCAGGGAGACATGTATGATTGCACAGATCACATGCCCAGCAAGCCAGCCCTGGTCAACACTCTACTGCCTTTCAAGGTAAACAAGGACCCTGCTCTCATGGAACTTACATTCTAATTGGAAGGAGTGGGATGCCAGTGTATGCTAGGAAGAAAATAACTCAGTGAGATAGTATGATAGAGTATCAGGAGGACTAAGAGTTTCTACGGAAAACACACACACAGACACACACACAAACATCTGTTGACTTTGTTTAACCCAGTGTTTTTCCAAATTTATTTGACAATAGAATCACTTAATTTAATTTAATGTTTTTATTTTTTTTGCCTTATGCTAATATTCTGACAGTCTCATTTTGGGCAATGCTGATCTAGGTTAATTCCCTTACTCGGTATTTTATAGGGAAACAGAGGTTCAATGAGGGTGAGGGGCTTGGTTAATACCACATATGGTTGGTTGGTGCAGAGACCAGAATTCTTGTTCCTTTTATCCTAGCCCACTGTTGTCTCTGATATACTGGGGGCAAGGGAGGCACTGGCAACTTACTCCATATTCATTTACACGTTTCAGCAGTCGGAGACTTCACAAAGAAACGGACAGCGTTTGGCTGTGCTTTATAGGTGGTATGGCATTTATTTCTTATTCCTCTCAAAATATTCCTTTCATCATCTGGCATGATCTTTTCCTTGTAAAGCCTTCTTTCCCTTCTCTTTCCATTTTTTCCTCCTTTTCAATTCCAGGCCACATGTGTAGTCGAATTTTCTGAAATGCAAGTCAATGTTACACTTGATACCATCTTAAGAACTAAAGGATTTACTTCCAAAAGAATAGGTTCCGTTAAATGTGACTGTATGTGTTAAGGAAAGAGTGCAATCTTTGCATCAAAAACTAGTGGCTTTTGTCTTGTTGTGTATACATTGTGTATATTGGAGTGGAGAAAAGAAATGCTGGCAAGTGTTTACAGAATGCTTAAATTCATTCCTTGTTAAAAAGGCACACAACCAAATTGCGTCATGGCCTCTTTAGGTTGTCGAGATAATGAAGCTTTATAAATATTTGTGTTTATCTCAAAGTTTAGCTTAGATAAGATGCCTTTGGACTGAGTTCTGTTCCCAGGCCTTTGCTTTTCTTTAAAGCGGTAAAATTTAGGCTCTTGTTTTTGCATTTTATCAACTTTTTGACTGAAATAGTGATTTTCTTGACTTTATTTTATGAATTTACTGGTTGTTTGCATTGACCAACTCAGCCCATTGTTTTGCTTTCATGTGAACTCAGGGTCAAAGTACTGATGCAGCTGAAGAATTGTAGAAATTTGTTCTGAAAATGGTGGCAAAAGGAATAAGAACCTAAGCCTGAATCCATGCTTGGTAGGCTAAAACTCATCAATATCCTGGTTCTAATTAAAACAAGCCACCAAACACAACAGCAGCATAAAATCCAGGGCTTCTCCTGGTGATGAATGTGACCAGCCGGCAAATTTCTCCTTGCTGAGAACAGAGATTTCGCGTGCAACAGCAGTTAAACAGAAAGCTCACTGGCAATTTATATGTGGTAATACGTATGGATCTACTTGCTGAACAGACTCTGTCCTCACCCTACTTCCATCTCCAGGTACAGAAACCCATTGAAGTTAAACCAGCAAAACCGAAGAGGAAGTTTCCTTCTTTCACATGTGTGTCTTTGAAGGTGTCCAATTCCGGTATTGAGAGGGTAAACAAATATGGCAAGATATCTAATCTTTTCTATTACTTGTGTTGTGAAAATCTGCATGTGAACCATCTGCTTTTAAATTGAATCCTAGCTTCCCATCAATTAGCACTATAATTTCAGATGTAATGTAGGTTAACTTCTGATTGATCTTCAATTAACACTGGTTCTTAACCATTTACTTTAATTTCAAATTCATTTTCCCCTCCCAGAAATGTAGAGAAGTTGCAGGAGGATCTTCCTGCCTTTGAAATGCTGATAGCTCTTTAGGATGAATCTACCTTCCTCCTACTCTCAATTTGTTCCAGAGATAGTCAGTGCTCAGGTAGTACAAACTCAGTGTAATTTTATTTACCAAAAGAACATTGGGGTAACTGCCAGGAATCAAATGCGAGTATGGTTTTTCTTGCTCTACTTATTTAGAATTGGGAATTTTCATAAAATATCATAAAATCTCTCCCAGAATCCTCCCACCTCCCCCCACTCCACCCCAAAAAGCACCAGGAAACTTAAGAAAGTTGGAGATTGAGCAGTATCTGTTGGCTTATTGCCTAGGACACAAACTTCTAGGGCTCACCAGAGCCTCAGATGTCCTCTAGTCCAGACCCACCCAGGGCAGCCGAGGCCCCGAGTGCCCTGACAGGTGATCAGCCAGCTTTTCCTTGTTGCCGCCATTGAACAGAAGTCCAGCATCTCCCTGATGAGGCTGTTACAGTGAAATTCTGGCAGTCGAATAATGTTTATCCATTGAAAGAATTCAGATCTTCTGTAATCTAGGAAGATGCACAATGTTGTTGAATTTAGCTACATGGTTTATGATAGTGTACCATTGTGATGTTCTTCAGCTTTCCTTCAATAAATTTGATTCATACGAGAATTGTTATTATCTTCAAGCATGTAATTTTATCACATGGTGGGGCTAATTTTTCCCCAGAAAACATGTATCTGTTTGTACAATGGTAATCATTAAGGAAGTAGGATTTGCCTAACAATCATTTCTAGAATGTGGTCAGCTTACTAGAAACTTTATGTACAGTTAAGCAAGGAATATTTTTTATGGAAATATATATGACTTTTTCTTTCTTATTATCTCCTTTTATTATATGCATCACTGCTTCTCTTATTAGCATGCTGTGATGAAAGTAGAATAAAAGTCATTGTACTAGTTAGACCATGTTCTAGCAGAAAGTTCTGCTGTAACAAACAAATCCAAAATCTCAGTGGCTTTATACAATGAGTTTTTCTCTCATGTTACACTCCAATATATGTGTTCCTCCTTGGATGGTATTTTATATTATAGTTCTATGGTCTTCTAGGAACTTGAAATCTTCTCCTTTCAGTTAGCAGAGAGGGAAAATGAAAGAACGGACAATCAAATATGGGAGGTGTTTATGGGCCATTCCTAAAAGTGGCATACAGCATTTCTTCATATGTTACATGGGCTAAAACTCAGTCACTGGCCATAATTAATTACAAGGCTAGCTGGAAAATAAAGTCATAGGCCTGGGAAGAAGAAACAGGGTTGGTGAGACATGGCCATTTCTGTCACAGCTACTGTTAGCATTTAGTTTGCCTGTCTACCCTGGGGATCTATATGGACAGGCCAGAATAGAGTTTCTATCATTTCTATAGCATGGGTGCTCCTGAACTTCCCTGGAAAATAGACAAAGAGGAATATGAGGTTCTTGTTAAATGCCCTGGATTTCTGGGTATATACACTGCTGAGGGCATCAGAGGCTCCACATTGCATTGACTCCTGAGGGAGCTCTCTCTGAATCAATGAGTCTAACAACAGAAGCTGCTGGAAGTTACACCTTGAGTGGTGTTAGACTCATTTCCCTTTCCTTCAAAAGAACTGCACAAGACCATAGCTTCTGCTAGAAATCACAGCAGGCAACTTGCAGAGAATCACCTTCAACAAGTATCAGTGACAAAGTAGCAGTTAGTTGTGCTGTGAGTGGTGGCAAAGACATCAGGTCCCTGGCAGCCTTGACATTCGTAGAGAGACTGGTCTTACTAGAAAGAAGGATTAACAGTTTCTTAAAAGAAGACTTGAAGGTGCATAAACCTGTGATGGGAGCTCCACTCAACCTCAACCACAGAGCGGAGACTGTGGCCCAATAAATTGGAGCTCACAGTGAGGGGTTGTCGTAATTGAAAAGATTACTAACATTTTATAGACAGAATCTGTCTTATCTCCTTGGCTACCTTGCTAAATTATGGAGCTGTCTTCTTTCCTGATTGTTAGTTTTCCATTCCCAGTATGTGTAGGGGGCTCTAAATAATCTGAATAGCAGATGATACTCTTTGTCTGATTTGACAAATGGATATGCCAGCTTTCTTTTCTTCAAGTCACCATGTTTCATCTTGTCATTGTGGGCAAGGTATTGCTATGATTTGGTATGTTCTGGGCTGAAGATGGGAGAATCTTGCACTAGAATTAAAAAAAAAAACATGGAGCTGGAGAGTTAGTTATAGTTTAGTCTTTTCCATGTCCAGTATAGGATTGTGCACCAGTTGGGTTGCCAGATATAATAAATGTCACCACTACCTCCCCTTAGAGAGATCCTCTATCTGCACACAGTCTATGGAGCTACTCAGTGAAGCAAAATGGAAAACATGCTCTTCCAGGACCAGAGAATCTCAGCATGTAGTCTCTGCTTCTCCATTGTCCTGTGGATCCATTTTAATCATCATTAATCCGAGTGAGAATAATACATTAAATTTTGATCATTGACATGCAACTTGTGGATAATCTTGAGATTTAATTCCTTGGATAACTTCTACTTATTATTAGGAATATTCTTCTGGGCTCTGAGACCTTTACCTGACTTTCCCAGTTACCCACTCAGCAAGCTTTCATTAGGAATGTAAGTTAGTATATCTTTAAACCAAAGTCAAACAGAATCAGAAGGAGAACATTCAGCTAAAAGAAGATACAATATTGCACTGCCTCATTTATCTGGATATGTATTGATAAGGGTCCCCCAGAAAAGTCCCTTTTCGGGGGCTTGGGCCTTGAAATGACTCTCCATTTAGAAATTGGCTTCTCCTTCAGATAAGTTAAAGTTCACAGTTCTGACTTACAACACCAAGGCAATAATACTAGACAACTTTAATGAATCTTTAATATGTGCCCAACCTCTGTTTAAGTATTTAACTAGATAATTGCATTACATCATAGCAATAACGTTAAGAAACTGGTACTGCTCTTATCGAGATTTTCAATGAAGAAACTGAGGCATAAAGATTTAACTTTTCATAGTGTTGTTATTGGAATTTTGGTGCAATTGCTATGTTTGATTTGGAAAGATGTGGCTGGCTTTAAGAGGTATAATTTGAAAACATTAGGACAATTCTTGATGTGGATTCCCAGCACATGAATTTCTGTCTGCACTTCATAAGGACCATGGCTACTTCCAGATAGCCACTTCTCTCTCTGGGGCATCCTAGCATACTGTCCATGTTGGAAGCTGCCAACGGAACTGATGACCCTCCCTGACCAGGAGAGGATACTGCTTTCAGAATTTACAGGCTGCCAGGGCAATGTCCATCCATCTCCCCTATCAGCACAGTTCTCACTCTGTTGGAATCTGTGGGAGACCAGGTACTAGAGCCCACTGGGGCTAGGAAGATCAACAGATAGCACTAAGGCTTTCTTCTGCGGAATTTATATCTGGTGAATCTATGTTTCCTGTAAAATGGCCCATTTGGTTAAAGGAAAATCCCTGCTCTTTGTTCCACAATTAACATTTGGATATTGATCTTTAATGGGACTAAAGCCAAGTGTCACTTATTCAACGACCTCAGCTCACTAAAATGTAGCCAATAATGAGGAAGCAAGTAAACCTCTCCATATGAAAAGGCAGAGATTATCCAGGCAAAGTGGAAATTCCTCCAGATAATGCCTTGGAATCCCAAGAAGGTATAGGGAACTGATAGCACCCCCTCTCTTGTCAGGAGTAGTTGCAAGCTGGGTCAAAGGGTGCAGGGAGGCAAGGGAGAAATATGACACTATCAAAACCATGCTGGGCTTTCCATGTCCGTTTACCAAAATCCATGCCTTTAACTCTCTGTTTAAAATTGTCTAATTGTTCTTCAGATCCTCCACTTTATGAGTCTATATTAGAGAAACTTGTAGCATTTTGCTCTTCCTCCCCAAAATGACTCAGTTATTACACTATGTCTCATTATTTTTTTCCTCACCTATGAATGGTGAGGAAAAAAATGGCTAATACATTTTTTACTTTTACAGGCAAGTATCTGTTCACTTCCCAGTTTGACTTGAAACACTTCACTTTATTTCCTCTTTTCCATGAGACAGCCAAAGAATAAGTGAGAAATGAATTCATTGATATTTAGTCTTGAAATTTGCTGGGGGTTGGGTAGGAAATCTAGATTTAATCATTCCTCAATGTGTAGCTTTCAATTGAGTAATTACTGTGACTGGGTAGCTATTACCTGGAATATATCAGAGGCAAACGAGGTGGGGTTGCTACAGGGTGAAAAGACTCATAGGCCTTGCAAAGGAATTGAGCTTTTACAATATAAGTGCACGTCATTGATCTCTGACGTACAAGAATGGGAGATAGAGAAGGTAACTTATCTCTCATATTCCTTTCACCATGTCTTAACCGTGATGGGCACCTAATACACAATTTTTTTTAAGTGAGCTGAGGGCAAGAGAAAAGGGAAATTACATAGGAGGAGCAGAGGATGGGGGAAAAATATTTTTTCAATTTTAGACACTGTGAAATGCTTTAGGGGGCAAAGGTCAGTGAATTTTGATCTCTGGAGACATGTAACACTGATTTGGATAAGAAAGGAGGAAGCCCATTTAACCTCTGAGTTTATAAAATACTTTGCAAGAATGTTTGAGGGTAAGAAGTGCAGAAGTTGTGTCTCCCTTGAATCCCATTAGGAAAGAAAGAGAGCATTTTCACAGTCACATTTTTAAAAAGTGAATGGCAAGAAACAGGATTTTTCTTCCCTTCTACCCTCCCTCCCCTGTCAGGGCTGAGTGAGGGGCCCTGAGCAGGTACATTAAGAATAATGGCTCAAGAGCAATAATGAGACTTTTCTCCCTGGCTGATTTGTCTGTGGAAAGGGGAAGTTGTCAGGTTGTCCCATTGTGAGAAGACCCGTCTTCTCTTAACAATGGCTCTGATGAAGCTGCTAGAAGGTCCTTATCAGGAAGAAAAGCCTCTCAGCAGTAAGAGAAGAGGGGAGAATAAAAGGTTACAAACCCCCCAAATCATCCTCCAGGCTCAGGATGGGGCAGGGGTGGGGGGGAGGCACGCGCTACCTGAATGCCAAGTGAGGTTGGTTGGTCAGTTAAAATGAGCCTCTAAGGAGAGATATTTAAAAAGATGAGAGCTAGGGCCTGCTTTCCTGCAGGCAGGCTTTTAGCAAGGAGAAAGAGGCTGGCTGGGGTTTAAGCTGCGGAATTTTAAGTTTCTCGGGCTGAGGCAAATAGGTAGAGGTCGTAAAAGCTCATCCCCTGGCCTCTACCTAGAGATTTTCCAGACCCATGTGACAGAGTGACCCCTTCTTCAGCTGAATTCTAGGAAGGAAGAAGAGATTTACAGCCAGAGGAATCTTGACAGGACCTTAGGGCCATTTTTTTTTTTTATCTTCATTTTATTGAGATATATTCACATACCACGCAGTCATACAAAACAAATCGTACTTTCAATTGTTCACAGTACCATTACATAGTTGTACATTCATCACCTAAATCAATCCCTGACACCTTCATTAGCACACACACAAAAATAACAAGAATAATAATTAGAGTGAAGAAGAGCAATTGAAGTAAAAAAGAACACTGGGTACCTTTGTCTGTTTGTTTGTTTCCTTCCCCTATTTTTCTACTCATCCATCCATAAACTAGACAAAGTGGAGTGTGGTCCTTATGGCTTTCCCAATCCCATTGTCACCCCTCATAAGCTACATTTTTTATACAACTGTCTTCGAGATTCATGGGTTCTGGGTTGTAGTTTGATAGTTTCAGGTATCCACCACCAGCTACCCCAATTCTTTAGAACCTAAAAAGGGTTGTCTAAAGTGTGCGTAAGAGTTCCCACCAGAGTGACCTCTCGGCTCCTTTTGGATTCTCTCTGCCACTGAAGCTTATTTCATTTCCTTTCACATCCCCCTTTTGGTCAAGAAGATGTTCTCCGTCCCACGATGCCAGGTCTACATTCCTCCCCGAGAGTCATATTCCACGTTGCCAGGGAGATTCACTCCCCTGGGTGTCTGATCCCACGTAGGGGGGAGGGCAGTGATTTCACCTTTCAAGTTGGCTTAGCTAGAAAGAGAGGGCCACATCTGAGCAACAAAGAGGCATTCAGGAGGAGGCTCTTAGGCACAACCATAGGGAGGCCTAGCCTCTCCTTTGCAGCAACCGTCTTCCCAAAGGTAAAACCTATGGTAGAGGGCTCAACCCATCAAACCACCAGTCCCTTAGGGCCATTTTTGCAGATTACACAGGCCCAGATTCAGAAACCATAGATTTTCTGGATGCTAGAGAAGGAAGAAGAGAATTACAATTAATTTTGCATCTACAGTCTTTAGACAGATCCTTTACTGATTTGGATTCATTTAATCCTCATCACCTCCCGAGAGGTACTTTTTCGTTTCCTAGCTTTAAGGTTAGGTGAAGTTGACTCTTTGATATTCTCCTATCAAGACCTCACTGCTCCACCTCCCTGCCTTGGTTGATGCTATTCCCTCCACTTAAAATGTTCTTTTGGTATCTCCTCCTTATCCTAGTTGAAATCGTTCCCAGCTTTCAAAGTCAACTGTGAATTCCCCTCCTCCATGAGGTCTTTACTAAAATTGAGGTGACTTCTCCCTCCTGGAAACCTTCAGAGCACTTTTTTTCTCTCTTGTGGAGCTTCTTCTATTGCATCTTACACTATGGCTATTTATGGTCTTATCCAACCTTCTCTATGAGACATAAGTTCAACGGCAGAGACTGTTCCTGCTTCTCTCTTTATCCGCAGTGACTCGCACGTATAAGTGATCATTAAGTATTGACTGAATAGGATTTCCATTACCATCTGGATTTATAATTTTGTAGCCTGATCTTTCTTTTGCCATCTCTAAGTTGATCTGGAAAACAATTTCACCAGATATATAGATCTGCTAGAGGCAAGCGCAGCTGCTGGATAGAAGTGTTGCTACTGACTGGCATCCTTTCAGGGACAGACTGTTCAAATGGGTTTGGATTTTGGCTCCTTGCGCTTCAGCGGTAGGGTGGATAGAATGATCTGAGATACAATTTATTGCACCCTTTCCCTGTGCCTAGCACTTTAATTATTTTACATTATTGCCTTGCTGAATATTTGTAACAAACCTTTGAAGGAGGCATTACTTCCCATTGTGTAGTTGAGTAAACAAAGGCATAGCAAAGTTGGTAACTTGCTTAAGGTCATACAGCTAGCTAAGATTCCAGCTGTTCTGTGTGGCTCCAAATTTGTGCACTTGCCCACTACACTACACTGCCTCCTGATTTAAGTCAAAATATTCTCTTGGAAAGAAATAGCCAAGAAAATCATGCAAGATGCAATGAGTTAAAAATGAAAGGCAAAAATCCCTTAAGGATGGAATAGATGGATGTTTGATAGCACCATGTAGCTGTGGATTCTGTACGTGTTGATTGTCATTAACACCTGAGGCAATTTTGATTATCATCAGATCTGGGAGCAGCAGGCCTGGTTGACAGAACATGAGTTATATTTGAAAGACTAGAGTTCAAAGTCTGTCTTTACCACTGACCAGTTAAGTGAAGCTTAAGTAAGCTATGTAAACTTTGTAGCCTTAGTTTTCTCATCTGTAGAATGAAGAATATAATGCTCTCTCCAATGTTCTTGTAAGAAATAAAGGAAAGGAATATGTGCATTTAAGCAATCATAGAAGAGGAAAAATTGCCAGCCTGGTGGCTGAAACACAATCAATTAGAACATCCTTTAAGAATGTTTTCTACATGTGTTCTCTGATGTTAGTTAAAAATGACCAAGTCCAAAGTGACCAACTCCATGAGATTAAAATTATGTTTTAATCTATTTCTTTCTCTGTGCAAGAAAATTTCCTGACTTAACCCTAAACTCAATGACTTCCCCTTTTCGGGTGTTCCTGGAGCACACTGTGCACATCTCTACTTCACTCTACAGTAATTATCTATAGAAGAGTCTTGTCATGATGGCACTTGGGCTAAGCAGCAGAGGTGACTGTGTCCCCATTTTTAAGAATAGCAAAATGCTTACTTAATAACTTGCATGAGACCATGTGATTAGGTAGTGGAAGAACTAGTGATCAAATCCCATTATGCCGGACTCCAGTTCCCTGGGTTCCTTCCACTGCAAGAAACAGGATCTTAGAAGGGGAAGCTTGTCCTGGCCCAGAGAATAGGGTAACAGCCCCAGAGGTAGATGAGATTGGCTTTCCTCTTGTATCTATTTTCCTCCGATTTCTGATCTCTGGGTACATGTTAACAGCTTGGCAGAAGCTCCAAAATTAAACTTGTGAGAGCCATCACTGTTACTGGACCTCCAGGTAATTACCGTAGCTTTCAAGGGTTTTAGAGCCAACATCCAAAGTAACCCTTTCTAAATGACTCAAAAGTGGCATTTTAATGAGAAATGAAAGCAGAAAATGTTTTCTTTTTTTTAACAAGACATTTTTATGGAGAAACTGGGGCTGAATTTCACTGCCTATCCAGAGGGTATGGGTGACATGGGGGAGTAGAGCCCAGGGCTGTTGCTTCTGTTTGTTAATTGCTGTTCACTTAGCTTCTCACCCACTGAAGTCTCTCATAAGATATTACATAGAGAGGTACTGCAGAATTGTCCCCTCATAAGGCTTTATGCTCATGAATGCCTTTGGAATAGCTCATTTACTAGCCCCCATCAATTCATTTTCCTTCTTTATCTCTGATCCTGGTCAAGGGAAACCTACTGGGTGCCGATACTGAGCTACTTTTTTTGTTAAGATTTAATCACGTACTATAAAATTCACCCTTTTACAGTGTACAATTCAGTGGGTTTCAGTAAAGTCTCAAAGTTGTACAGCCACCACCACTATCTAATGGCAGATCATTTTCATCATTCCAAAAAGAAACGCCATGCCCAGTAACATTTACTCCTATTTTCCCCCACTCCCACCCCCAAGGAAACCACTAATCTACTTTTTGTCTCTTTGAATTTGCCTATTCTGAACATTTTCTAAAAATAGAATAAAACAGTAGTGCGCTTTTGAGTCTGGCTTCTTTTACTTAGCATGCTTTCAAGATTGTGACGTTAGAGCGAACAGTCCACAAGACCACACTCTCTTCTGACACAGATTTCAAGCTTGAGTCTCCAAGACAACTCTAAGGTTCAATAATTCCCTAGTAGGAATCACAGAACTTGCAGAAGGCTATTATACTTACAGTTATGGATTATTACAGCTAAAAGATACAGATTAAAATCAGCCATTGGAAGAGACACACAGGGCAGAACTCAGGGAAGTACCAAACACAGAGTTTCCAGTAGTTCTCTCTCCATAGAATAACAGACAGTTACCTTCCTGGTAGCAGTGTGTGACAACATGCATGGAATATTGCCAACCAGGGGAGCTCACCTGAGCCCTGGTGTCCAAAGTGTTTCTTTGTAAACCTGGTTAGTAACCCTGTGGCTGTCCTCAGTCTCTAGCCCCTCTGGAGAGCAACTGAAACGTCAACTGATACTGTTTGGCCCAAAGCTCCCACCCAATGGCACCTTGTTACTATCTAGCTGTCCCATGACCATCCTAAATCACCGTGTTGATATTATGATGAAGGTTTATACCTATGTTTTCTTCTAAAGTTTTGTAATTTTAGCTCTTACATTTAGGTCTTTGAGCCATTTTGAGTTAATTTTTGTATATGTGTGAGATAGAGGTCCAACTTCTTTCTTTTGCATGTGAATATCCAGTTGTCTTGGCACCATTTGTTGAAAAGTTTATTCCTCCCCATTTAATTGTCTCAGTACTCTTGTCAAAAATCAGTTAACCATAAGTTTAAGGGTTTATTTCTGAACTCTCAATTCCATTCCATTGAACTATACATTTTTCTTTCTGCCAGTTCTACACTGCCTTGATTATTATAGCTTTGTAGTAAGTTTAGAAATCAGGAAGTGAGTTTCCCCACCATTTTTCCCCCCAAATTGTTTTAACTATACTGCGTCTCTTGCATTTCCATAAGAATTTTAGGGTCAGCTTGTCAATTTTTGCAAAACAGTGAGCTGGGATTTTGATGGGGATTACTTTGAATCTGTAGATCAACTAGGGGACTGTTGCCGTCCTTAACAATAGTAAGTCTTCCAATTCATGAAAATGGACGGTCTTTCCATTCATTAGATCTTTTAATGATGCTTTGGAGTTTTGAGTATACACTTTTTGTTACTTTGTCCCTAAGTATTTTTATTATTCTTTTTGATGCTATTGTAAATGGAATTGTTTCCTTAACTTCGTATTTTGATTGTTCACTGTCAGTATATAGACATACAATTGATTTTTGTATATTGATTTTGTATCCTGCAATGTTGCTGAGCTTGTTTACAAGTTCTAATAGCTGTGTGTGTGTGTATGTGTGTGTGCATTCTTTAGGATTTCCTGTATATATGGATTTTCAACATACAAGAGATTGTTTATGTCTTCCTTCTCAATACGGATAACTTAACTCCTTTGTCTCACCTAATTTCTTTGGCCAGAAACTCAGTGTAATGTTAAATAGAAGTAGTAAGACTGGGCATTCTTGTCTTTTTCCTTGTCTTAGGCTATCAGTCTTTCACTAGTAAGTACAATGTTACTTGTGGAGTTTCTCTCAGATGTCCCTTATTAGGTTGAGGAAATTCCCTTCTATTCTTAGTTCGTTGAGTGTTTTTATCCTGAAGGAGTGGTGGATTTTGTCAAATGCTTTTTCGGTGTCTATTGTGATGTTCACATGTTTTTTCCCCCCTTTATCCTATTAATATAGTGTATCACACTGATTGATTTTGTATGTTGAACCATACTTCAGTTCCTGGGATAAATCCCACTTGGCCATGGTATATAATCCCTAAGCCACTCTTAAGATCTCTCCAACCAGCTCTTTTAGAGTGACTGAAGCTGTCAGTTTTACCTTGTTTTTAAATATTAAAATTGCCTGACTTTACTACCATTCTGTGTTCCAATTAAAATGCCTCCATCTGAGCTCTTTGAAAGCAATGACTATCCCTGAGCCCCAGAACTGAGTACCATCTGGTACATAGTAGGCATGCAACAAGTTATTTTTTAATTAATCCATACATGAATGAATAAAAATGTAAACTCTGTCCCTTTGGAGGGTGTCTTCTGTAGTTCTGAGGCTTGGGAAACTATAAGATGAAGCTGTGAAGAAGTAAACGCACTACAAATAGGAGCTGATGATGGTGAGTCTCCAGCTTGTGACCATTCCAATCTGAGAGGCGATCAGAGCAATTGAATACAGATATCAGGGGTTTTTCTTTGAGGCTCCTGTACCTAATGACTCTTTTGTATATAGCTGGCTGTTCAATGTTGAAATTAACAGTTCTTCTCCTATGCAATTTTTGCGTGTAGACTCAACTCTATGTTTATTGGAAGAATGCCAACCCTGTCACTGTTTTTTTTCTTAATGCTTTGCACTGCCCCTGGAGCATAGGAAGAGTGTGATGGGTATTTGTTGAATGAATGAATAAACCAAAAATATAGGTTAAAAGAAGGATACATGAATGAAAGAAGCAGTCAGTGGTATAGGCCCTTCCTCAGAGATCTAAAATAGTCTGTTATATTTTATGTTTAAGTCAATGCCATCTCCTAGTCCCATGTTTTACCCAGGAAATTATCCAGAATTGATCCCATCTGACCTTTCTCTCACTCTAAGTTCTGCCCTCACCCTATGGACCCTTGCTATTTGAGATATAAACCTTGCAGCATAGGCATCACCTCAGAGCGGAATCTCGAGCCCTTCCCCAGACCTCCTAATTCAAAATCTGCATTTCAGCAAGATTCCCAGGTGATTCCTATGTACAGTAAAATTTTAGAAGTGGTGAGATGTCAGATGCTTGTTCCAGTGTTGTTTCCCTTTCAAATGAATCTTGGTATTCATAAGTACAGTTCAACTTGATGTCATGGAAATCAGGTGGAAATGTTCACCTCTTATAAATAAAATGAAATCAGCAAATTGTTATGGAATTCCTACTGGACAATGGAGTAGGTATTTAAGTGCAGTGAAGAGATGAATCATCATAATTGTTACTTCTAAAAAATATTTCCTCAGGGACACACCAGGGCCCCAAAATTCTGTCAAAGTCACACCAGTTAGATAAACTTTTGTTATGTGAATTACTTTACCATATTTAAGAAAATTATACATCGAATAGAGGAAAGTCCAATTTTGATGCAGAGGAAACAAGAATTAGAAGTCCTAGAAGGCAGAGACAATGAAAGGGGTGAGGGTTGCCTGTGGGGCATGCAGAAACGGTACCAGCTACCAGGCTTGCAAGAGCGGGAAGGGGTACCCTGCAAAGGGAGGTGAGAAAGAACCCAAGGTCTGTCTTGCATACATCACTGTATTAAATCTGTGTAAGCTTTGCTACCAACGCAATGCAATTTTACTTTTCTAATTCAGGCTTGATTTTCCCTTAGTGAAAATCACCCAAAGGATGATCTTGTTGTGGGACTGTGGCAACAATGGAATCAGATGCAGCTTCTTATCCAATTGCTTTGGAGAGAGAGATTGATGGAAAACAGTGCAAATGTCTTTCTGGTACAGCCTGGCAATGCATTTTGCTGGGATGAGAGAATGGAATGTGAGGTACAAGACTGAAGGGGAGAAAAATAGAGAGCGAATAACTGAAAGGAGCCATAAACCTTATCAACAGTGGCCCTGATGTTTGAGGACTGCTCAGCTTTGAAAAGGAAAGCAGGAACTTGAGGACGGTTATTTATGTGGAGCACCCCTGGAGACTGGTCCTGAAGCAACAGCCCTCATTCTGTTACTCCATGGAAACGGCTTTAAACATTTACGAATCCTGAGCACTTCGAGTATACGGCAGGCAGGGTTTACAGAAGCAGATTGTTCACTTGCCCAGCAGACTGCAGGCCACTCATAAACACTGTCTCCTTGGAAAATGTGCTGACTTCTATTTCACTTCTCTCTCACCTCCCTTTGGCTTTGGGAACTAGAGTTCCAACCAACTCCAACTCCTCAGTCCAGGGGATGTAGGACAGCATGAGGTTAAAGGCTGTCCTTGTGCAACTGGCTTTTGCACAAGCAACTCCATTTTCTGAGGAGGGCCTGCATTTTGTGTGCAGAGAAGTATACATGGCCCCATGAAAGTAATCCGGCTAATCACGAGGTAACCAAACTCCTCTGGAGTAGAAAATATGAAGCTGAATGACATGCATCCAGCCACAGATGTACTAATTTAATTTCATGCCCCAACATCAGCTGCTCCTTTCCACTTAAAAGGAACATTTGCATCCATCTGTCATCATCTCTTTCATTTTAAAATCTCTTTGCTCTCTTTTCTTTCCCTTCACTCCTCCCCCACCTACAACTTGATGAAATAATGGGAGACATTTAAAATCCAAACTCAGGCAATTCAAATTCTGAACCAATGTGATTTTGTTCCATTCTAAGTCAACCTCGAAGGGTGTCTAGGGAGTAGAAATCAAGGGGCCAAACAAAAAGCAAGTGAGAGAGAGAAGATTTTGAATGCAAATCAACCTCTTCTACCCATTTGGAACAACCTGCTGTGAACTGGGCTAGAACGTATGGCCCATTAGCACCTTGTTAGGCTGTCAGAGCTGGAGAGCCTTAACAGGGTGATAATGGGGAGGAAATGGCTCAGACCTTTTTGAGCTCAGCCCTAGCTTTTTGGTATTTTACCCTACACACTTCTGGGACCTGTGGGGCAGGGCTGGTAAGAGTTGCTCAAGGGATAAAGGAAAATGGGGGAGAAGAGCTTAATTAAACTTGTTAAATTAAAAAAAAACAAAAAAGCACCTCTGCAGGAAAAAGGAAAATAGAGGTTAATTCAAGTCAATTTTAGTTTTTCTTTTTTGGGGGGATGGAGGGGTAGGTGATCGATTTTTTTTTGCGTGTGATAATCTCTTTGTGTTTGCTTGCTCCTGCTTCATAATATATTAATTTGAGATTTAGTAAAAAAAGAAAATCAACATAGGATATTAAGGACTGTGTGGTAAAATCTCAGTGATTAGGTCTAATGTTCATAAGACAAATCCTCAAATATAAAATACATGGTTGACAAACACAGCGGTAAGCATTCATTTACAAGTGCTCTTAAGAATGCGGTACTTGTTTTAGGATTCCCAGAGGGAAAGTCTTACTGGAACAGCCTTGATCCCCTTTCTCCCCAATGCTTTGGTAGATAGTGGGGTTAGTGACCTCATTTCTAACACAATGACATGTAGATTGTATAGAGGCCGCTTCTCTTGCTGATGGAAATATTTTCTTCCCAATGTTAACGACAGTGGCTATTCCATCACTAGGCAGTGGGAGTGCTTTCGTTCTTTCCATCCTGAAAATGCACAATTTATCTGGTTTAGTATGAAATAAACCAAAAGAGTCTCACTGAGTTTAATGAGCCATTAGAGATGGCAGCAGGGAAAAGAAAATCTGTACAGGGGTTTTGCGATAAGGTTTAAATGTGGTGACGGTGCCTTTAAGGCCAGGGATAATGAGCATGGGTTAACCTGGGGTCAATGACCTCACAAACTTAGGGTATGTGCACAGAAGGAAAAAGGAAAAATAATAAATACATGAGTTAATGTGGAGAAGGTTGGGAAAGACAGTAGAGAATCTGTGGTTCCCCAAATGAACTCGGCCATTTCCAAGCCAATCGTCTTTGAAAGAAATTGTAAATTATTCTTTTATCATGACCAGGATGGTTTTTACAAAAACCATGCTTGGACATAAGGGGATAGATTCCATGACCTTTTAAGGTCACCAGAATGTTTCTGTGTTCTGGGGTTATGCTTAAATACCAATAAGAGTCAAATAACCCAAGGGCATGTTTTAGTTTTTATTTCAGACCAGGGTTAGAGATTAGGATTCACAACACTAGGGAGATTCTTCTGTCTCATTTTTAAGATAAAAAATGAGTAATAAATAACCATATTATACTTAATTTTATAAAAGTGCAAAGTAAGTGCAAAATTTTGCAAATGTTTAAATAGTGCAATGTAAGTGCTAAATGCTAACAGTCCTTTGCTTTCATTCTTTAGGGAGCTTTCTCCCACTTTTTTCTATAGGCAGGCTCCCCGAGCGCTAACTCAACATCCTGCTTTTCTTAAGGGATATGGAAATTTCCCAGGGACAGCTGTGCTCTGCTGGCTGAGGAGCCCACAAGGTTAATGAACACCCACAAAGACTGAGGGGAGAGGGAGCCTTCCCTGCTGGGTGGTGGGGTGATTAGCATACCAGCTTTCTTTCCTCGGTAGTAATGATGGTCAAGAAGGTGCCTGGTGATAGAGGGGAGAATGGAGGGTTTCTGCTTCTCCTGCCTCGAACGCTTATTAAAATTCATTTCCATTCAAATAGCCGTTCTCTGATTTTCATCATCAAATAAGCACACACTGTACATATTTAACAGGCAGGAGACTTGTGCCGAATCCTTGTCTTTTTGAAGTGAAGGCCTGTTCTCTTAATGAATGTCCATGCTTATCTCTGTATGTAAATTTCTCCCCCTCCTCTTTCTTACCCCCTCCACTTGACTGCTACCCGAGGTCTGGGATCTCTGATGGGCAGCCTCGATGCCTATTATAATGATAATTCATTTGGAGTGGGATGGAATCTCCTCTTCTAAGTCTATCTCATTATAAAGATGAAGTCCTCGGGAGGGCAGGCTGGGAATGATCAGGTTTACAGTGAGTTTTCCTCTACTAGAGGTAGAGGCAAGATGGAGAGTGGTTTCCTTACTTCTCTTGGCTTTGGATCGATCCCCCTCTGGAGCTGGCCTCCGTTCCCAGACAAGGTGATTGTCCTCTGGAGCTCCTGGGGACCACCATCAGCTGGAAGGCATTTCAGCTCAGGCAGTTCTATACTGAACAGCTGCTGGAAGCAGCTGGGCCTGCCCTGCTGTTGTCAGTGAGAAACCGAGTGGCAAACGGCAGTGTGTTGGTTTTCCTTAAAGGGATTGTGTGAACTGGTAATTCAGTACAACACAAAGATGTTGGCCTCTCTCGTGGTGTGCCCTCCTGCCAGGCAGTCTCTGGTAAGGCTTATTTTAATTTTTTTAAACATAAGATACATAAAAAAAAAATCTCTTTGAGGGCTTTGGAAATCTCGGGAAACAATCAAGAATGGTATAAATAAAGTAACTGCATTGTTGGTGAGAGTTCTACTAAATTCATGGCAGGATTGCATTTTCTAGCACAATTCAATTTGTACATCATCTCATTATAATTAAAGACCAATCAAGGCAGTATAATAAATAACTTCTTTTCATTCTCTCTTTGTTTTTCTCTCACTTGCCTCAAAAAAAAAACCTTTCAGGTCTAAAATAACTCAAGCTCGTGGGTTGAAAAAGCATCTCCACTGCAAAGGGTCCTTGATGGGGAGACAGGGGGAAGAAATTAATTTTGTAAAGCATAAGCTGAAACAAAATATCAAATAAGTGAGATTTGGGGTGAAGCAAAGAAAAATGTTTGTTGCTCAGGGTCTGATCCTTGTGATTTCTTTCTTTTGTTAAGAATATTGTGTTTCCTTATTTTAGAAACTTGATTATTCATAGGAAGTTTATTCTGATGAAGCAGTGCCCCTGTTTTACAAAAAAGAAAATGAACAAGTTCAACAAGTTTATCTAATCCCTTTATCTGCCTGTCTGGAGAGAGCAGCTACTACTGGCATTCCTCAGCAACTGCCAGGAATTCATTTCTATCCCACAGGAGCAAGCCGGAATGCCTGGCCCAGCATAACTTAGACACCAAATGACGTGACAATATCTGATTCTTTATTGCTTTGGCCACATTGTTTTTCACTTAAAGAATACCACTCATTGCTCGTTGAACAATAAGAATAAAGTTGTATAGATGTAGAATTATTAGAGGAGCTGTTTCATTCTCATCAATATCACAGTTGGCAAACATTCCCCTTTCTTATCTGTAACAAAACCAACCAAGGCAATGTGAAGGATTTCAAGAAGGGCGATATGGATGGAACCATTTATTAGATTTATAAGAGCTCAAGGAAATGGCTAAAGCTATCCATCTTCTATACTTTATTGAGAACAGGACCAATGACTCAGACTATCAGGACAGTATCTCCAAGGCAGAATTGAAATCCTAAAGTAAGCAGAGAATAAGAGCATACATTTCAGAAGAGGGATCAAAGGCAGGAGTAAAAAATGCATGTAAGCCTCCAAATACATTGAACACAAATCTGTCTGGAAGAGTTATGCAGCAGCATAACTTTATAAATAAAGATCTAATTTCAGGACGGTTTAAAGGTTTTTATTTCCTTAGTCCTTGCTTCCATTGCAAATCATATCCCCAAATATCAAGTGACAGTAGGCAAATTATTATTTTTAGTCATACACAAGATGTGCAGTTGGATAAGTAACACTGAAAATGATGTAAATTACAAATATTACCATTTAATTGGAACACTGTACATATGACGGCTTCTCTTTTTGCATGATGAATTTATCAGAATAAGTCATGATGAGGGAAATAAGGCTGAAAAAATCCTTCCTGTGTTTAGAACTGCCCCAAGCACACATGAGTTTGGAAACAAGACAAGTTTAAAGACATTTGCTTTAGAATCTTGACAATTCAAAGTTCTAATTTTTCATCTGAGGACATGGGTTTTTATTTTTTATTTTAGATGCTGATTTCAAAATCCCTTTATTTTTTACCCTGAGTTCCATCAGACAGACCTAGTTTCAAATCCATGCTCTGTTATTTACAAGTTACATGACCTTGGACAAGTTTTATTTATCTCCTCTTAGGCTCAGTTTTGTCAGATGGAAAATGGGGTAACAATAGTACTTAGTGGAAAGATGAATGATAATGAAGTTAAAGTGGTTAGTAGAGTGCTCAATAATAAATGTTGGTTATTATTACTGTTATTATTCTATAGAAAAGTCAGTGACAGAGCCATTCCAGAAGAGAGCTATCATGAAGTGAGAAGAGGGCTGTGAACCAGAAATTCTCTGTCATGTCTTGTCATTGCAGATAATTGAAGCTAAAATTTTAATTCCATTGAAAAATATTTATTGTGCACTTACCAGTTTCAAGTTACATACTCCCAGCTCTCTTTAAGTAGGGGAAATAAGAGACTTCCACAACTTAACTTTGTTTCAAGATAGAGTAATATAAATGCTACAAGGGAGACATCCACAGGGACTCGTGGGTGTTAAAGGAGAGATGTCACCTTCACCAGGGTGGAAGTGGTCAGAGAAGGCCTGGTGAAAGAGCCTATAAGATGGATCCTTTAAGAATGAATATAAATTTGAAAAGCAGAAGTCACAAATGTTCATTTATTTAGCAAATATGTATTGAGTATCTACCAGATTCTCTTTTATGTACTAGAGATTCAGTAGTGAGCAAAGCAGTTAAGTTGCTTTTTTTGGTGGAGCCAGGAAGGAACATTTGAATGAATATTCTTTGGTTTTTGAAAGAAAAATGTCTTGAAAAAAAGAAACAGTGATTTCTGAATATATATCTTAAAGTCCCAATGCCTCACTTTCCCCTATCCAACAAGCATAAAATTGTGATTCATTTCTCAAAATAAGTAGAACATTAGAGGCAAAATTTTATAGGTAGACAAAAAGAGATACAATCTTAAAGCAAAAGTGTACTCTTCACTCTTACCCTGACTCATCTTCATATTCACTAAGTTTCTCTAGTTGACATAAAGATAACTTTCTCTCTCTATATATATTTGTGTCTTTCTTTTCATCTGTCAATAAAAATTTCCTCAAGAGCAGTATATCCTACCTAAGTTCTTTCATACTTAGACATAGAGTCTAAGTTTCATAGACATAGAGTCTAAGTCTTAAGTTTCATAGACATAGAGTCTATGTTTTATCTTCTAGTTTTCCCACTTGGCACATTTCAGCTCTTACACTTAAAGTGCAATTTTTAATTTACACTTAAAGCATGTTCCCCTATCTCTATTGCTAGTTTAAAGCACCTGGGCACCTCTCTACATTCTTGCCACAGTGCTCAGAACTATTTACTTGAAGGCAACTAATCCAATTCTAGAATAATGCCTGAAGATGCTGGCCTGGGTTTTGTCTATCTCCCTGAGGAAACAAAGGTGGAAAACTAATGTTGATGGATCCTGACACATTTGCTTCTAAAATGCAAAATTATTAAATTAAAGGCAACATAATTATTAGCAAACCTTTTGTCATCGTGATTTTTAAAACTGTGTTATGCCCTTGCCCTTGGTCTGCTTGAAGGCGTCAGGCCTTCTGGGCAATATCAATCTTCTATTGAGTTTTGAAATCCCAGCTGCACGTACAAAGCAGATGGCCCCCTTAAATTAAGATGAATGCATATAATTGTCATTCAAAACTCTCAATATTCAATTTTGCTATATGCCGTGAGGGTTCAGTTGCTTCATAGGTAAGAGGCGAGTAATGTGTATCCCCCTGTTCATGATTCTAAAAAGCTTTCTGTGTGTTCAGATGTGGAATAACCATTAATGAAGACAGTAGTAAATATTTGAAAGTAAATATTAGAAATTTTTGAAAGCAGGGTTCTGACTTAGCACTGTTTCTCCAAGATTCATGTGCTTCATTTATAGCTATTTTTCACAGTGCCAGTTTAATGACAGTCTCTTTTTAATTATCAGTCTCTTTCTCTCAGATTGATTGACCTTCAATCATGGAAGAAAATGTCAGGGTTTGCAGGGGGAAACGAATATGTACTTATTTAAAGGCAGATAGTTGAACTGCAGCTAGGATTTGTCTCCTCCTATTATAAAATCCTATTTTCAAAGGTTTTACAACTCAACCATAAAAATTATACAGTCAGATAAAACTTAGGAATGAAATGACTTTTTGCAGGCTAACTAATTAGGGGAGAGTCCTGAAGACTATATGTTATACTCATGGGAAAAAAAAGGAATGCTGGACTATAAGTGCCTAACAATCCACCATCCATTGTGTGGAATCATATCATTTGAAAATCAATAGCTAGGTACTGTATTTAAGACTTCAAACCCCTGAGCTGTGCAGTGCTAACCAATTAGGTTGGTATTTGGGGGAAAACAGCAATAGTAGTGCCAAGATGTGGCTGAGATGTTGAAGTTCACGAACCAGCTGTTATGCATCTGTTATACTTTTTATCAATAGCATTATGAGGAACAGCATTAGTGAGTTGGCAAGAAAATCTAGTGCCTGATGCATTTGAAATCATTAAATAATGTGGCATTACTTCATCTTATATAAGAACCACCTGAGCCCTTTTAGAGTAGGGACAGGAATTTCTCTAAATAACAGAGTTTAAAGGTAGAACAGGGCAGAATCAAATTCAAGATTTCTGGTCTTGGACTATAAGGTGATTCCCTATGTCTAGCTCAAATGAAAGTAAAGAAAATAAACTAGTTTTCCTGGAATGGTCAAAACAGTAAAGCCTATAATTCTAATTTGAAAAAATATTTGAAATTTGCATTTCAGCCATCTTCAACCACTAAGAATTAAATTACTGATATTTGATTGTATGGTAAATTCCTCGCAGCTGTGATTATCCAGATTAAAGAAAAGAACATAGAAATGATAATTGTATGAGAGAGATTCAGTAATTCTTGTGAATGAGTTAATTTATTAAATGATATACATTAAGCACTTAGAGAAATGCCTGTCACTAGCAACCCTTCTAATATAAATATGTTTTGTTGTTGCTGATGTTGTTTTCTTTATTGCTGTCTTTATAACAGAGGGGGCCAAAAAACTCATCCTCTTGGCAATGAATCCAACTTATCAATTTAATCACCATAGATCTTGGACAGCTCTCTTCCCTCCTCTTCCTTCTCTTTATCCCCATCCCATTACCTATGTGTCAGTATGTGATCTCTTGTGCTGATAATCTTGGGTTAAATGACCACAGCTTACAAAAAGATTAATTTTGAAAAGGCAAAAAATGTCTGTCTGGATGATCTGATAGTGACAGAACTGTCCTGGTTTCAAATAACAAAAGTATATCCAAAGGATATTCAGACTTATAGTTTGGAATCCAAAGGAGATAATATGATGATGATGATGATGATGATGATGATGATGATGTCATCAAAGACAATAGGCACCATCTCCAGTTCTTCCAAATGTGCCTGCCACAGAAGGTGCCAGAAACCTGATACTCATTCTCACAATAGTCTTAACAGAGTAGCTGAAGATGGTGACAGAAAGAATGTAAGCACAAGCAAAGCAGCTTGGCCTACATTCCCAGTAGTATTTGGGTCTCAAAAGGCATAAGTAGCTAAGAGAACGGGGACCTAAAGATGTACCTCCACCACACATCACTTATAGATTTGACCTCAGGAAACAATTATTAATTTCTCTAAACCTCCATTTCCTCATATGGAAAACGGGTATAATAAAAACCTATCTCATAGAATATTGTGAGGATTAAATTAAATATCTTCCAAGTGATTAGCACAATGCTTGGCTCTTAGAGTATCTAAGTATTTTTTTAATTATTAAATTTTAATTTTTGTTCTTATTTTTGTTCTTATTTTTAATCATTGGGACCAGAGTATACACGGAAAATCTCAGGGAGTGCAATACTGATGTGAAAATAGAAGCCAAAGAATAAAGCATGGCTTCAACCAACTATCCCATCTGGGGTGTCACTATGAATTCAAGCTCCAAGGCCTAGAGAACTTTCATGTAAGGTCCACTCTGTCTCTGTATAAACTTTCCCCTACAGATCTCTTTGCTGCCTTCCTTCTAAATAGAGAATACACTTAAAGCATGCTCAGTCAACCATGGAGCATGTAAAGCTACTTTTCTCATCTCAGGGCAGAAGTTCATACCTGGTAGTGATTTATAGGCCAACAGAAGCCATTGAATCCAGAAAGACTGCTGAAGATAATGCTCAGGATTTCAGGATAGCCTCTGGGTTTTGTTTCCTAATTCTTCCATGGCTTTTACCTTTACTCTAAACTAGAGACCCCTCCTTCTCTTTTCATGAGGGTGGAGGAAGCTGACATGTCTAGTTTCTAGCTGGCTTCTACCAGACTTACATGTAATCCATGCAGCCCCCAACAACATTCTGAGTGTACCTGCTCCCTGAATTTTCCTTTGCTAACCATCTTCTTAAACTTGTTTTTTCTAAGTCATAAATTCTACATACATCTCTTTGGTTCAGTTCTTTCCTGAATGAGTGTTTACCTTTGAATCTCAAATCTATTCAGTGGTCTGATTTATAAATTTTCCACCCATCCAACACTCCACTAGCACCTACTTTTCTTTCTTTGCTTTGTTTTACTTCTAGCTTTTGTTCCATTTAGGTATATAAAAGTGACTGAGCTCATACAAAACATGATTAATTCCTTGTTTATATTATAATTACTTCTGCCAAAGCCAGGCAGATGTGCAGCATGTTGGAGTGTTTGTACCACAACCCAAGGGAACTGATGGAACCATGCATAACTCAGGCCACTTGAACTAATCTTTTGATCCAGACAAAGCTTTTATCTGTGCTTGCTGCAACCATTTTTTCCCAGTAAAGATATATTGAGAACCAGCCATGCTCTGGGTACTATTCAAGATTTGGGCACACTTGCTCCATATTCTGTAGTTGCATATCAGAAAATAATGTGTAAATTCGTATCTCTTCACCACCTGAAATGCAAACTTTGTTTTGGTAATTGTTCATTTTTTTTAGCTAAGGCAAATTGATCTGTTGTTGGAATCAAGGTGACACGACAGAGAAGTAAAAGAGAGAAGATCCATTTTCCTAGGCAATATCACAAGAAAGGGACTAAAATTGTCCAGGGACAGCATGATGGTGAGGTATCTGCCAAGCTCTCACATCTTGTGCGTCCAGTTCTCTGAGATAACTCAGGAGGGTGACCAGGCATACACAGCTAAGAAATCATCTTTTAGTCTTCTGAACATTCTCCAGGACTTGCTTTTGGTGAGGGGAGAATGCAAGCCCTGTTTGTTTTAATATCTCAGAAATTCACTTTTATTGCTAAGTTGTTTTGAATAGTCAACTGTTGAATCTTTGGCTACCCCTGTGTGTAGAGTAAGGAGATAATTGCTCTGATCCCAGGGTGAACCATCTGCTAGTACAAATTGCTCTGCTATCTGCTTCATTGAAATGCTTGTGTTCGTTATATTATGTTGAAATGCTCATGAAACGTGGTTTATACTAAGCTGTGTTCCTGGAAAATCTGATTCTATAAATGGGCAGAACATTCTTAATTGCAAAGGCTCTTCTCTCTCATTAGATTTCTAAACTGCTTTACTGATTTTATCTGGGGCCCTGGAGAACCAACATCCTTTGATAGCTGCTGGTTATTGATGTCTAGGAAGATAGAACAGTGATGATCTACATTTTCCAGACTTACAATGGGTTCTGAAATCTCTTTTGAAAATAGATGTTCCTGAGTCCTGGAATCTGAAAAAAAATGTCTTCTTATTATAATACAATTCTAATGGTCCTTGTTGATGCTACAATTAGAGAGTTCAATTAGGGCCTCATCTATCAGCTTTATGTTTGTATTGTAATACCAGTCAGGGTAAAGTATGATTTGATAAATGCCCACTCTCAAATGTTTTATTTTGGTGTGTTAATGTAAGATTAATGACCATGATAGCTTGAGATGGGATCTTTTGATTCATTGTTTTCTTTATGTATTCCAAAATTACACCAATCTGCAAAATCTACCTATGGCACAAGGATGGAAAATAATGATTTAAGGAGAGAATATAGGTAGGGCTTTCAATTAGCAAGACATTATAAATTTGTAGGTAGTTTTCACAATTCTTCAGGAATGTTTGGTAGAAAATTTAGAAGAGTGGGGAAAGGAAAAGAGTTAATGTTAGGACATTAAAAATTTCTTTCTGCCCTAATCTTTCTTACTCCACAGTGAATAAATATGATGCTAATTGTTTACCATCTCTTCTTTGAATTACAGTTGAAAAAGCCATAGAACAAAGATTTAAGTAGAATGGCAGTTGTGTCAGACTGAATATTCCAGTGAGTTTCACCACCTTAGGTCTATTGACACAGAGTGGATATCAGGGAACCTGGAATCATCAGTTTGGGCCTGTCCTATTGTTATGTTCATTATCCATAATGATTTGCAAAGAACAAGTCTTTCTTGGGTAGAATGATTTTACAAGTGGTATGTGGAGATTCTAGATATAAAACTGTGTGTGAGGAAATCCAGCTTCAAACAAGAGGTTATGTTACATGACCAGTGAGAGTCTTCTTTTACTTTCTGGTAGGCTAGACTAAGCAGGAAAGAATTCAGGTTCCTGTGGGGTGAAGTTACTTTAAAAGATCCTCTTTTGTCTTTCCCATCTGATTTGGACAGCCAGAACCTTTTATTATCATTATTTATGTTTTGTATAACTAGAAAAAGTAATTTGTCATGGATTACATCTTGTTTGCAAGGGGCTCTAGTAAGAAGGCAACAAGGTATGCACAATATATCATAATTTAGCAGCTTCTCTTGTAACTCTACTGAAGTAATGGTGGGAAAAATACATATAAACAACTCTGAGGACAGACTTTGAATGATCCAGTAATTTTGATTTATACTTAGCATTTGATGGAACTGTATTAGCAGTTAAAGTCAATGGATAAATGATTCCCAGCACAAAACAAGCCAGAAGTACAAAAGAAGCTTTACAATGTGCCATTGAGAGCTCTGAGGCTCCCAGCATAAATTTCCAAAGTGCAGCATAAATTATAGGCTTGGTTGTCACTTTTAACTAATAATTCTACCCAATATGGTCTAGCTAGGTAATTTGTCCACTATTCCTTTATGAAGCAGTAAACACCAGCTTAATTCCATTGGCTGTCCTGAAGCAAACAGCCTCATCTCTCATATCTCCTGCAGAGGAGGGGTGACTCTCTGATGACAATAAACCCCTCTCAACAAACAACACGTGGAATCTGGGATTAGATAGAAATGCTTTCCATTAATAGGATTGGCTGCTAATCATTTTACAGAGATTTTACCTCTCCAACTTCTCTCAGTGGGTAGGATTCTCATATTCCTGTGTTTTCCCTCCTTCCTTACCCCATCCTCTTTTGTTTCCTATCACCCCCAAATAACTATTCTCTTTTCATTTATTTCCCCTATGACTTTCCCTATCACAAAGAAGAAATGGATGAAAGCTTTGGAAATCAAAATTCATCACTCTAATTACCAATATTAATAGAAAGAGAAAAACATTCCACATATCAGTAAAAGTCTTGAATCCAACCAGGAAAATTATGCAATTAGGCAGGCAGATGCTGCTCAGCAGCCACTAATGTAGACTAATACCTATTACTTCATTAATTTGACTTGCCTTCTCTGGGCAATTTCATCACACTCTCACAGCCGATTTCTGAGCTAGAAATAGATTCCCCAAAATTACAGATGCCATGAGGGAAAAAGCATCCAAACATGAGATCTTTGATCCTTCCAGGCCAGGTGGGAAAGCTAATATATTTGCATAAATGATTCCCAGGGCTTCTATATCATAGCAGTGATGTGGCAAGTTTAACTGAAATTTTCGATGTGGATTGCCAAATCCTCTTTCCTTAACCCTGGCGTTCGTATCTAAAGCACAGACAAACCTTCTATCTACCTACTGAGTTAATTATTGCACTATTTTGAACTGAAATAATATCAGTCCCTGATACTCTCATTCATTTAGAAACAATCATTGGAATCATTCAATCATTTATTCCCTCACCAAATACTTACTAAGTTCTTTCCTTTTGCGAGGCATTACAATGGGTATCAGGGATGTAAATTTGAACAATGCTTAGTCATTGTCCTTGCAGAGCTCAAGGCCTGGTGGGAAAGACAGATAGGCAGGCAGACTATTATAATCACAATCATATATGCAAACAATAGAAGAACCAAACTGAAAAGTTTACAAGAAAAAGTGGTATATGGGCCTGTTTTGGCAGGGGGTGTTGTGACAGTGATGAGCTATCTGGGAGTGTGTGGCCACAACTCAGTCTGAAAGATTTTATTGAGTACTTGTGTTCCTCTTTGTGGTAGGTGAGTTCATTATACCAACAAAACTCTGTTATTTACCACCTGATCTTCCCAGGAGACATCTCCTCCGGCTGGAAAAGAAGGAGGTGGAGTTGCAAGTGGGGAGGAGAAAACTTTCACGTTTATTACCTATAGGTCATTTGGAGAACAAGACGAATGTCATGCAGCTCCTCTTTGGAAGTGCATCTTCTATGAGCTGACAAAATGCCCGCCATTTAAGAAGACACTTGCAGAGTTTTAGTCTTTACTTTCTCTGCTCATTAAGCCTTCACTTTTGAGGTGTGAAAATGACTCCAGGCTGGTAATAAACTGCCGGAGAAGTCATTATTTTAAAAATGATCTTGCTCCCAAAGGGGATGGAGTGGTACAAAGCACAATTCCTCCAAGATCAGCTCCTCTGTGGGACAATGATTGCTCAAATGTTTCAGTTATTATAAGAATAAAAAAGGGCTGTCTAGTTACAGCAAGAATAGATGAAGCATGAAGTACCCAGACCTACTCAAGAATCACACTAGTCTATTTTGGGGGGAGAAAAGGGGGCACATTTCAATGGGGGAAAATTATAGTATTGTTAGACTGTGTATTATAATGCAAAGGAAATGGAGATGGTACAGAAAGCCTGAAGTCATTTTCAGGGAGTTTTGTAATGTTAAAGAAGGGACCCAGAATAAGTTGGAATAAAAATAATGGTATTAATAATAGTAACAAAAGCCTCCTGGAGCAATAAATGTCACTCACCTTCACTCTATAGAGAACTTAGTCCTGCAAAGAAAGACCTGTTCAGTTTTGCTTTTACATATGGTTCTCATTTTCCCTCCAAATTACTGAGGGGCAGAAAAGTTTCTCTTGACCAGTACTTTTCTAGACAGTACGTCCAGACCTTTGGGATATTAACTTTCTTTGTCCTCCCCTCTCTCGCTCCCTATCTCTTTCTTTCTGTCTTTCTCTTTCTTTCTTTCAGTTGTTTCTCCAATGCTTGTGGTCACATTTCTCTTCTCTTATTAGCATGTGGAAGGTAATCTTTGTATTCTTCTTTAAATAAAAGTGAATTAAGGCAAATCTGATTTTGAGAAATTTTTGAATGTACTGTAGAACACAGTGAGATAAGCAGAGCCACTATGTTGTCACCTCCGTGGGGAGTGTGGGAAGGCAAAGAGTCAAGAATGATTGATTGTATGTGGATTAGAAATTATTCCAAGGACTCTGTTTTCCTCCATTCCCAAACCTTTGAGCAATTCTTCCCCTCTGTTTGGAACAACTAAAGGGCATGATTAGATGGAAAGTGAAGCTGTGGACTGCTGAAGCAGGGATAAGTTTTCTCTTTTGGAGGAAAACTCTTCTCTGGGGATGAGAAGTCCACTCAGGCACTTCACCTCTGTCTTAGAGTCAATGGATTTCTAAGGGGGAAAAGAACAGTAACCTACACAAGGTTCTCTGCTTCTCTCCTGAGGTTACTAATTATTTCCTTCTAAGACAATTTGCTCATCATGTCCTCAATGCAGAGTGGTCCAGGGATTTGTCCTGTACCTCCAAAGTCCCATTCTTAAATTACCTTCAGCCAAAGGGTATACAGACTAGCCAAAATATACCGCAGATGTTTCACAAGGCATAAAATGACTAACTGCTTTCTTTGTAACTGTTCTGGGATTCTATGATCCAAATAACAAATACAAGAAATATCATATAGTTCAACTCTTCTCAGGGCCCTTAAAGTATATAACCAAATCCCAGGTATATCATTATTCTTCAGTCCTTTGATAGTCAATGCAATACCAGCTGGGAATTAATGGGGAGACTGAATTTTGTGACTTTAAATGGAGCACAAAGGAATGAAAGGAGAAAATATGTAAATATGGTGAACTTAACTGGAATGATGTGGCAGAATGTTCTCATACATTTTGGCCCATATTAATGAATAAGGCTAGTCTGTTGCCCAGGGAGTTTGGCAAATAGAACCCTTATAGCTTGTTGGAGCAGTTTCAAGAACTTTACCAAAACAATTGCCACCACCATTGCTGCCACCAACTTCACATCCATCACCTCCACCATCACCACCACCTCCATCACCACTTCCAATCACACCCACTACCACCACCACCACTTCTGCCACCATCATCACCTCCATCACCACCTTTACCAGCTCCATCATCATCACCTCCATCCCCATCACCACCAGCACTATCACCTTATTAAGTTAAGATTAGTAAAGGAGTAAATATCAGCCTCTTGTTTATCTTCCAATAGGGCATTTATGGGTCTGCCTTCCTTTCATATATTTTCTTTTGGTCAGGGATCCCTTAGCTGATCCTTTTTATTTAATTTAAAATTTTATTTATTTAATTTTTAAAAATATGTAACTTTCATTTGGTTTAAACTCAGAAGTTACAAGAGTATAAGCAATGAAAATTCTCCCACACAGTTGTCCCCTAATCACCCTTTTCTCCCCTACTCTTCTTCACTGAAAAAAGCAACTTGCGTACCATATCTTTACTGCTTTCTTCTCATTCCTTCTTATGTCTCAGATCTTCCATATAGGATCCTTTTTCTGTGTTCCTTATCAACCACCTAGAATCAATTTCCTGAAAATGTCTTTATTTCGCCCTGATACATGGAAGATATTTTTGATAGGTATTGAATTCTATATTGGTAGTTGTTTTGTTTGACTCATTGTAGAATTCATTCCACTGACTTCTACCTTCCATTGTTGCTGCTGAGAAAACCTCATTCAAGTTTGGCCACATCTTAACTAAAATAACAATTTCAGGAGATCCAATTTACATTAGGTTCACACAACTAGGGATGCAGATTAAAATTAAGAACATGTATATATTGGGGTACATAATTCAATCTACTGCACAATTCTATGGATATACCAGTTTGTTTAACCATTCACACATTAAAGGGTTGTTTAAAGTTGTCTTATTTTGCCAGGACTGCTGTGACAAATTCCATACAATGGGTTGGTGTAAATAACAGGAATTTATTGTCTCATGGTTTGGAGTCTAGAAGTCCAACCTCAAGGTATTGGCAGGCTGTGCTTTCTCCCAGACTCCGCGGTATTCTTGTGCTGGCCTGCAGAGATCCATGGAGTTCCTTGGCTTGGATTTTTGTCTCTATCACATGGTGATCTGCCTCATTCTCTGGCATTTATTGACTTTTGGTTTCTACTTTTGCTCAGTCATCTGTGTCTCTAGATTTCCTTTCTCTACGAGGACTCCAGTCATGTGGATTAAGAGCCATTTTTATTCAATTTGGCCTCATCTAAATAACATCTTCAAAGATCTTATTCACAAATGAACCTGTACCTTAACAAATATCTTCAAAGGTCCTATTTATAAATGGGACTAGGGGTTAGGACTTGAACATATCTTTCATGAAGTACATTCAAACCAAAACAGTGGTCTTTTACTATTATGAGCAAAGCTGCTGTGAGCATTTGTGTATAAGCTTTTGTGTGAGCATAATTTTTCATTGCTCTGGAACAAATGTCCAGGAGTGCAATTGCTGTGCCATGTGGGAGTTGTGTGTTTAGTTTTTTAAGAAACTGTCAACTGTTTTCCAGAGCGACTGTACTATTTTACATTCCCACCAGTTTCTCTGCATCCTTGTGTGCTCTGGGTGTTTTTCATTTGGCCATTCTGATAGGTGTGTAATGGTATTTCATTGTTGTTTTAATTTGCCTTTCCCTGATGGTTAATGATGTTAAGCATTTGTTTTTTTTTCTATTTGGATTGTTTGTTGGCTGTTGAATTTTGAGAGTTCTCTGTACATTCTACATACTAGCCCTTTGTTGAATATGTGGTTTGCAAATATTTCCTCCCAGGCTGTGGCTTGTCTTTTTGTCCTCTTAACAGGGTCATTAACAGAGCAAAAGTTTATAATTTTGGTGAGGTCCAATTTATTAATTTTTTCCTTTTATGTGTCATGCTTTTTATGTCAAGCCCAAGAACTCTTTGATAGCTCTAGATCCCAAAAATGTTCCCCTGGGTTTGTTTCTAAATGTTTTATAGTTTTGTGTTGTACATTTAAGTCTATGATCCATTTTGGGTTAATTTTTGTATAAGGTGTGAAGTTTAGGCTGAGATTCAGTATTTTGCCTGTGAATGCCCAATTTCACAAGCACCATTTGTTTCTGCATTTTGTGAAATACCAGTATGGCATATTTATACAGGTCTATTTCTAGGTTTCTATTCTGTTACATTAATCTTTGTGTCTCTCTCTCTGCCAATGCTACACAGCCTTGACTATTATAGCTATATAATAGGCTTTAATATAAGATAGGGTGATTCCTCTCATTGTTTTCTTTTTCAAGACAGTTTTAAGTATTCTGGGGCCTGTACCTTTCCACATAAATTTTAGAATAATCTTGTTCATATCTACAAATATTCTTGTTGGAATTTTTAAAAGAACTGTATTAAACTAATAGATAAATTTAGGGAAAATTGACATGTTTGCTATGTTGAGTCATCCAATTCATTAACACAGTCTGTGTCTCCAGTTATTTAGGTCTTCTTCAATTTCTTTCATCAGTGTTTTGTAGTTTTCAGTATATAAGTCCTGTACATGTTTGTTAGTTTTACACCTATTTAATTTTTTGAGTAATTGTAAGTGGTATTGTATTTTTTTTCCAATGCCTACATGTTCATCACTACATATAGAAATGAAATTGAATTTTGGATGTTTACCTTGTTTCCCACAGCTTTGTTGAACTGTATGGTGTTAGTTGTAGGATGTTTGTAGTTGCTCTTTATCAAGTTGGGGAATTTCCCCTCTATTTCTAGTTTGATGAGAATTTTAATCTTTAATGGGTGTTGGATTTGTCAAATGCTTTTCTGCATCAATTGATATGACCATATGATTTTTCTTCTTTAGCCTGTTGATATGGTCAGTTACATTGACTGGTTTTCAAATTTTGAACCAGCCTTTCATACTTGGAATGAATCCCACTTGGTCATGGTGTATAATCCTTTTTATTCACTGTTGGATTCCATCTTCCAATATTTTGTTGAGGAAAAGGTATCTAAGTTCATGAGAGATATTGGTCTTTAGTTTTCCTTTTTTTATTTTCTTTAGGTTTGTCAGTGTAGTACTATTTCATAAAATTGGTATTAATCTTTAAATGTTTGGTTGTTTGGTAAAATTCTCCAATGAAATTATCTGGGCCTGGAGATTTCTTTCCTGGGAGTTTTTTCATTACAAATTTGTTTTCTTTAATAGAACTGTTCCAATTGTCTATTTCATCTTGGTTGAGTTGGCAGTTTGTAATTTTCAACTGCTAAGTAAAAGCAGATATTTTAACTTTTATTTCTTTTAAATGGTAAGCATATTTATTTGAAATACATTTCTAATGGTTTCAGTATCTGAAATCTTCAGGGATCAGTTTCTGTCCCTTTTTGTTTCTGTGGGTTCTCATTTCTATCACCTTATTTCCTTACATAAATGTATAACTTTTTCTCTGTGAAACCTATGGCCCTTGAAAAATTATTTATTTATGTATTTATTTTGCAGATTTTCAAAGGCCTAGTTGAAGATGTCTTCCTCCAGAGTTGATTTGAGCTTGCTTTTTCAGGTACCTGGGGATACCACAGTCAGATCTGACTTTTTTTGTATCACACTAATCAAGCAATCTGAGCAATTTGCACTTTAATTTACCACTTAAAGATGGGTCTTTTTTTTTTTTTTAATTCAGTTTTATTGAGTTATATTCACATACCATACAATCATCCATGGTATATAATCAACTGTTCACAGTAGTTTCATATAGTTGTGCCTTCATCACCCCAATCCATTTTTGAACATTTTCTTTAAACCAGAAAGAATAAAAATAAGATTAAAAAACAAAAGTAAAAAAGAACACCCAAATCATCCCCCATCCCACCACAATCTTCATTTAGTTTCTGTCCCTATTTTTCTACTCATCCATTCTTACACTGGATAAAGGGAGTGTGATCCACAAGGTTTTCACCATCACACTGTCACCCCTTGTAAGCTACATGGTTATACAATCGTCTTCAAGAGTCAAGGCCACTGGGTTGGAGTTTGACAGTTTCAGGTATTTACCTCTAGCTATTCCAATTCACTAAAACCTAGAAAGAGATATCTATATAGTATATAAGAATGCCCACCAGAGTGACCTCTTGACTCCATTTGAAATCTCTCAGCCATTGAAACTTTATTTTGTTTCACTCTGCTTTCCCCTTTTGGTCAAGATGTTCTCAATCTCACAATGCCGGGTCCAGATTCATTCCCAGAAGCCATATCCTGTGTTGCCAGGTCCCATGTAGTAGGGAGGGCAGTGAGTTCACCTGCCGAATTGGCTTAGCTAGAGAGAGAGGACCACATCTGAGCAACAAAGAGGCACTCATGGGGAGACTCTTAGGCACAGATATAAGCAAATTTAGCCTCTCCTTTGTAGTAGGAGCCACATGAGGGCAAACCCCAAGATAGAGGGCTCGGCACATCAAACCGCCAGTCCTCAATGTTTATGAGAACATCAGCAACAACCCAAGTAAGGAAGTTCAACACTTCGGCATTTTCCCCAGCTCCTCAGGGGGGCCCTGCGTATATATTTTTATTCTTTGCCTGAATTACTCTGGGATATGTCGCTATTTCATACTAACCTGTGCAAACCTACAAGATCTCACTTCCTGTTCAAAGATCCATGTAATCACGGTGTTTAAACAAGCTGATTGAACAAGTTAAATTTAGTATACTGCAGAAAATATAGATCCTGCTCCAGATAACCATCTCTTCCCTTGATCTCACATGAAGTTGAAATTGTACAACACAGTCAATATTGTCCTTTACTCTTTGGCTCAATTTGCCCCAGTCCTAACAAAATCTGCTTCATTCATATCACAATTGAAGTCTAGACTCTTTTTCAGCTTTTTAAACAGTTGCTGTATGCACTAATACTGATGTTCATATCTGCCGAGCGCTAGCTCTGAGCCTCAGGTGTCACACAGATACCTAAAGTTCCAGAGACCAATCAGGTCATACACCAAGGGATCAGCAGAAGATGTGTCTTTTTATTCGTCCGCCATCACCATTCTATCTTCTTTGTCATTTGTTCCTGTCAGGAAGTGGGGAGATTTATTTCTAAGTGGCTCTACCCTGAGTTGATAGGTATTTAACATTCTGTCTCTTCATATATTTGTGCACATGTTGTTGGGATGCTCTATAGGAATCCTCACTTCAGTTAGGATTTTTGTTTTTCAGGTTGTTTCTTTTCACCTAGAGAGTCTGTCAGAACTTTAGCCCTGTTTGTAGCCTTTCCTTCTAAGTTTTCTAAGCAGCTTGGAGTGACAACTTACTCCTCTGAGTTTTCACCTTTTCCTGTTTTAAGCCTGGTAATACCTCGATATCATTTCAGCTCCGATAATTCTAAGAAATTATTTTTAAAATATTTTATCCAGCATTTATCTGTCTTCAGCAGAAGAGTTGGTCCAAATATCCTGGCCTGCCGCTACCAGAAGCAGATGTCCCCTGAATCTGTTTTCAAATTGTCTTAATTTCTGTTTTGGACTTTGAGCCAAAGATCAGTCAATACAACTTTTCTACTAATCCAAAAAGTCTGTTTTCCTTGGAATTTAAACTTGGAATTCTTCACAGCAAAGTCTAAGATAGCTTAATGTCTATTGCTCTTTATTCAAAGCCACACAGGAAATTGTGTTGACTATAGCTCCAATGATCTAATACATTTGACTGGTCTGGTCCTGGGCAGAGGGTGAGGGGAGTGGTGGTGTGACGCCAACTTCACATGGCATGTCTGATGTAGGTGTATTGGATTTCAAATGGTGTGGGATTTCTAATGGTTCACCCATATTCCTAAATCAACACTTTTCCCTCAGATTTTACTCTGCTAGGGATTTATCTATTCTTGCCATGGTTGACTTTCAAATTGTCTTTCTCTCAGATGTAAATTGTGTCTTATAAGATGTTATATCTTTCCTCTTCTCTTTTTTCTCCCCCTCGCCTCCTCCTCCCCCTCCTCCTCCCCCTCGCCTCCTCCTCGCCCTCCTGCTCTCCCTTGCCTCCTCCTCCCACTCCTCCTCCTTTTTCTTCCTCTTCTTCTCTTCCTCCTCCCCTTCTTCTTCTTCTTCTTCCTCTTCTTCTCCTCCTCCTCCTCCTTCTTCTTCTTCTGACTATTCACTAATTTACCACTCCTCTCTGCACTGTATTAGGAGTCTAGAAAGCCTTGATCCAAAATAAAGCTATCCTTCTCTCTAATGTAAATCATGGCCAAATCACAAACAGTGATATGTGTAATGTATAAGTACATATTGAGTGCTTTCTATGTGTGCTGTTTTACTCATTATTTTGCTGAAACTTTACTCACTTGTTGTGCACAATTATTTTAGTTATATTGAAGATTAAAATTATATGTGCATTTCAGTTATCATTTTCTTACCTTTGTTTATGTTCTTTCTCTCTTTAAACTACTTTGGATCTTTGGAGATCATTCAATCCAAAGTTTCTTTTCACAGATGGAGAAACTGAGAATTAGAGGTTAATTTAATTTTTTAAGGTCACACAGGTAACTTGTGACAGAGTTAATTTTAGACATAGAGAGTTGCAAAAATAGTACAGAGAGTTCTGCTATACCTTTAATCCACACTCCTAATGTTAACATTTCATATAACCATATTATAATTATCAAAAGTAAGAAACCAACACTGGTATAATAATATTAACTAAGCTTTAGATTCCATTCAGATTCCACCAGTTTTTCCACTGATCACCACTGAATTTTGTTGCCATGTCTCCTTAGTCCCCTCCAATCTGTGACAATTCCTGTTTTCCTGATCTTTTGTGACCTGACCGCTTCTGAAGAGGATTGATCAGCTCTGTTGTAGAATACCCATCAGTTTGGGTTTGTCTAATGTTTTATCCTGATTGTGTTGAAAGTGTGCATTTTGGGGAAGAAATTCCAGACAGGATATGCTCTTTTCAATCCATCACATATGGGGTTATATGATGTTTCTGCGTCTTATTACTGGTGATGTGGACCTTGAGCGCTTCGTTAAGTTAGTATCTGCCAGATTCCTCCACTGTCAAGATGCTAGTTTTTCTTCAAACTAATACATATTTTGGGGGAGATACTTTGAGACTATGTAAATATCTTGTTTCTCCATGAACTTTCAGCCACTAGTTTTAGATTTCATTCGTTACTTCCTGTATATTTTACTTTTTATATTATAAAAGCACACGTCTCTGGAAAGAGATAATAGTGTCAGATTTTCACATTCTGCCTGAGAGTCCAAGGTGACAATATGGGGCAGTTTAGGTTGAAATCAGAAGGGAGATTTGAAATATGAGCTTGAAATGATGTAGAAAAGTGAAGTGTTGGAGTAGGATATAATATGGAAATATGGATCAAAAGTGTAGATGAAACCCAGATGCAACTGATGTCCAGAGTTAGATCAAACTGTCTCATTAGCAGTGAAATAGAGGAAACTCAGATAAGACATATGATCTAAAAGCATGTGAAATGATAAAAAGAACCATTTGAATATATGGGTAGAAAGTGAAATGTCAGAAAGAAGAATGGCTGAAGCCATGTAAGCACTATGAAGGGCTTACTAAAGAGGGAAAGGAGAAGGAGACTTGAGAAAATAAGAAGGATTATGCAAGGGTTTTGTCAGTGGTGCATTTTAACCCATCAGCATGGGGTTTTCTGATAACAGAGAAACAGTCCACTTAAGCAGATATTATAATTACTTATGGAGAATGGTTATTATCTTGTATACGTTAAGAGATGAATAATTAGAGCCTAACTGCCATTGTTCTTATTTGGCTTGTATTGGCCACATCCATTATTCCTCCTCCACCCCCTTCTCTCTCCTTTCTAAGTTCAAAGAGGGATTTTGTTAAGGTTCATGAACAAAATGAATCAAAGAGGACAACAGATTAATATGCCACTTCCACCTCCTCCTCTGGATAGGGAATCATTTGCTGGGGTAAGTAAAGAGATTGTAATAGCCTTTCTCCTTGCTTTCTCACTTTCCTTTTCTTCTTTTCTATTAGAATGGATGTTGGGGCAGGCCCTATCATCTGCTGAGGAAGTGCCCTGTAAGGTTTAAGGGAGTTATAGAGGGAAACAGATGAAAGGAAGCCAGAGTGAAGGGAATTAAGGAGTAAGGAAGGGGAGACTGGGCAAATCTGCCCATTTCAGCCCTTTGGGACAGGAGAATGTTGTGAGATTCTAATAAGAAGGATATTCAGTTAGCAATGGTAAATTTCTTAGGATTCCAAGTGAGGGGGTAGAGAACAGGGGGCTAGTCAAAGAGGTGTTATCCCTACAGTCTGGGAATCCATCAACAATTTTGCTCTTTACCTCTATGCTGATAATGCTAATCCCATGGTTTTAAGTTTGACAATGGAGAGCAGGCCTCCTTTGGGGTGGGAACCTATGTCTCATTATCTTCCATTCTCTGTATGGCTCCCAGCTTTGAAAATGCAATTTCTCCTGAGAAAGGTAATATAGCAAGCCCAAAGCAGTTTAAAATCAACCAGCTTATTAGAGATAAAGAAAACAGTTTTCTTTTTTTGAAGTTAATTTTGAAGCACTTAGGACTCTGTTTCAGTTTCCTATTGCTGCTATAACAAATTACCACAACTTTAGCTGCTTAAAATAGCACACGTTTATCATCTCACAGTAGCTTTAGGTCAGAGATCTGAAATGGATCCCACAGGGTTAAAATCAAGGCGCCAGCAGATCCGCTCTGGGAAAGAATCTGCTTCCAAGCACATTCAGGTTGTTGGCAGAATTCAGTTCCTTGCTGTTGTAGGATGTAGGGTGCTGCTTCCTTGCTGATTGTTGCTCAGGAGTCATTTTCAGCTTTTAGGAACTGCCTGTACCCCTGGGCTAATGTCTCCCTTCGTCTTCAAAGCCAGCAGTGGCGGGTCAAGTCCTTCTCACACTTCAGATATCCCTCACCTCCAGTTCTGCCTCATGTCTTCTGCCTTCTCTTCTGACTCCAGCTGGAGAAATTTCTCAGCCTTTAAGGGCTCCAGTGATTAGAAGAAGCCTATCTGGATAATCCAGGATAATCTCCTCTTTTGAGATCCATAAACTTAATCACATCTGCAAAGTCCCTTTTGCCATGTAATATAATATATTCACAGATTCCAGGGTTTAAGGCATGGATATCTTTAGGGAGGAATTATTTGCTACCATAGGCTCAGACAACTCAAATAGAAGGTTTTAAAAAGGACGGGGGATAAGATACGGGACAAGCCATGTCCTGGGGGGTTGCCTGTAATGAGGCAAGGGACCTCTTGGAGGACATCAGAGAGAAGGGTGTGATCAAGAGAGGAGTGGGAAGACACTGGTCTCCTAAGTGGGTGGGAGATGAGGATTAAGACTAGAGGGTCCCAGCTGGAGGCAGAGGTGAAACAGCACCACATTACTTTCTTAAATTTGCCTACGTTGACTTTGCTGAGGAAAGCCAGTTAGGGAATGGGATGAGGTTGATATTTGGAGCACTTCATTGCCTGAGGAGAGTGTGGATCTTTGTCCAGCCCCAGACAGGTCCAGCCTACATGGGTCAGCAGCAGCAAGCAAAGCAGGACTTGTAGAAGCCTGGAGTGAGTGACCTGCTGGTTACAAGGCATGGCTTTCTGGCCATCTGTCTGCTTTGCCTGGCATTTCTGTGACAGCCCTTCTAATTCTCTGACTCTGCCTGTCACTGGCACTGGCTCTGATGTGCTGGCTTCTGAAAAGCTCTTACCACTCCACATATACGCTGACTCTTTCTCCTAAAAGAAACTGTGGTGTACCCTGGATGCAGCTTTAGACCAGAGGCTAGGATGTCAGCTTTATTCACACAGTAGGTCGATACCACCATCTCACATCCTCTCAGTCCACCCCCAGCCACTGCTTTGGCAGCCAGCTTTGCACAAGTGTAACCCAACACCTCCTTGCTTGCTTTCTACCTCAGGATCTTGACATCATGGTGAACAGCATTCATATACACAATCTAGAGGGGAGATGGGAGTTAATACCCCATGGGAAAATCTTTGATCAATGAGAAATGGGAGCTTACGATAAATGCACTCCAATTCCTTCCCTGAGGTGGACATACCTGAAGTGCATTCTATTCAGCTCCTCAGAAGGTCTCAATGAAATTGATGTCCAATTGCCCAAGAGTGAGAAGCTTGATAACGGAACTCTGTATTTGTTTTCCACTCTTCCTGATTTTATCCTCCCTGCTCCCTGACTCCTGTTTCCTGGAATCACTTCCCAGAATAAATTAACTGCACATAAGCTCTGTCTTAGGCTCTGCTAAGACATGTGCCAACTATATTAATTGGTGAAGCTAAGAAAGACCCTAGTAAGGATTAAAAAATATATATATATTTAATAAGAAAAGGCTCAGTCTCTCTTTACAATACCCACCTATGAGTCCCAGGCTGGGAGAAAATAGTCTGGAGCATGTCTCACCATAGCACCTGGCTCTTGGGGAGATACAGGGCTCTGTAGTGCCCTTTTTAACCACAAGCCAAGTTGTAGATGACTTGCTTCTGTCAATAAAAGAAGCAGAGAAACATAGAGGTGGCATTATACTGGCATTGTAAATAGCTTATATGGGTACCACGAGGAAACAAAGTGGAGAGCTTTTAACGTATCAATTAGTCAAATGGATTCATTGTTGTATTTTAAGGCTGTTCTTTGGAAGGAATTGGGAGGAGACAGAAGAAATAGAGTTAGAGTCCTCATAATTTTTTTATCTAAAATTGTGCAGTAGAAGCTTGTAGACTGAAATATCTTCAGGGCTGCTTGAGAGACCAGACAATATAAGGTTGGAAAGAAAACAAACATCCCAGAAAAGAGGAGTAATAAGAGGAAGGCTAGGCCATGGGTAAAATATGTCATTTTAAAGTGCTGGCTCCACCTCTTTCTTACCTCTGAGACATTATTCTAATAGCTGAATGTGACTGAACAGAAATGTTCTTATCTGGACTATGGGGATAGTAATAATTTTGTTCTGTTGATATGTTGCCAGGTTCAAATGATAAAATGTATATAAAACAAACAGTTGGTGAGAATTCACTATGTACTAGGATTACCCTGTGCACTAGGGAATGCAGAGATGGATGTCACATGGGCCATGCCTTTGAGGAACTCTCAAGTTTCAAAGACAGACAGGTATGTATGTGAGCATGTAGAGCACAACGCCATTGATAGCAGAAAGAAGAATCCAAGGAATTCAGAAAAGAAGCAATCATTCTTCTGGATGTGAGTAATGAGAAGATGGCATTTCGGCTATAAGGTTAGTAAGTTTCTTCAGGCATAGAAAGAAATGAAGTGGGAGGGGAAAGGCAAGGAGGCATTCCAAGACAATAGAAAAACAGAACCAAAGGCATATATATACATGTCTATAAAGATAGAATTAGGGAAATAATAAGTTTTTTGAGGGACCTTTGAAATTAAAGTTCCCATGGGAACAAGAGTATTGATATTCAGTAAGTAATTGGAATTAGGAATCAGTGACTCAGGTGGGAGAATGGAACTGGACTTAAGGATTTGGAATTAATCTGCACGAACATAGTTGCTGTGACAGGAATGGAAAAATTGCTCAGAGAAAGCCAGTGTGTTGCGTGAAGCAATCTCTGGGTCAAGGACAGAAACCTGTGGAATACCAATATTTAATGGGTGAGAAAAGGAAGATGAAAAAAGATGTTAAACTGGAAGTTTTCATGGATGCCTCAAGATACAATAGATATAAAAATTACAAAGTGAGGTATCAGATCACAAGGACAAAATTTAAAAGTGGATGTTGGAGAACTTTTTGCTGACTGTCAAGCCAACAAGGAAACTATCAATGGATCTGTATAGATTGGTAGAAGAATTTATGATGAGGGCTTCTTTGGAAAAAGAAAATCATTCTGTGAATCCCATTGTTTCTCACTCAAATCTGGTGGGAGAAATGTCAAAGATTTCTTGGCTAGCTTGATATGCAATCCTTGTATTTGGGGTGGGAGACTAAATAACTGATATCTAACACACACCTAAGGAACCACAAAATGAAAAAGAGTCCAGCTGATGTGGCCTGTGAGAGCAGGGTAGGAGGAAATTGCAGTTCCCTCTGATGGTGGATCCAAGTTGAACTATCCTGAGGAAGGGATGTGGAATTCGCAGTAGGAATTTTAGCATGGTGTCATTTAAAGTGATCTTGAAACCAAGAGACTTCATGCTGGAGAGGGCTCTGGTTGGAGGCTTCAGCAGGGGAGCCTCTGAAAAACCCACTAAAGCACCCATGAGAGGAAAAGTCAGCTTGAAACTCCTGCCAGGCCCAGAGAGAGCAAAACCATCTTAAGACAGTAATAGTCAATTCTCATTCTTCTTCCCTCTCTCCTCTGCCCACCCCCCCAATTCAACCATGGCAGGTTTAAAAACAGCTGCTAGTAGGAGGTAAGAAAGAAAGAGCAAGTGAACAAAACCACTTTTCTTTATAGGAGTCAATCTAGTTTTAATCTTGCTCTTTAAGCATGTAAGGGAGAGGGGAATTGGGACTGTTATACCTTGGAATGAAGATTGAAATGCTGATTAACATATTGAACTAAGAATTTCTAATTTTTGAATTGATGCTTTATGCTTATGAATTAAATCATTCTTTGGTTTTATTCATTTTGCAAGAGTAACTGCCCAAATTTTCATCCAGAGACAAGGGAAAACATCTCCCAATGAAAAAAAGTATAAGTGGGCACTGAAAACCCAAAATTTGTATTTTGAATACAACCTAAAAGTTGTGCTTTTTCAAGTCTTGTTACAAAGAGGATTCATAAAAAGAGAGACTTAAAAGCCAAGAAGAAATCGGTGAGATTAAAGTTGCAGAAACCATGGGAAGAAAAGTATCAGAAACAAGGCCGCTCACCTGGAGGACTTCCAGCTGACCAAGACAGTGGTTTAAGACAATCCAGGGTACTGTTCCCCTACGGAATCTTTGAACAACTAGTGAAAACAGGCACACCAACATCCCAAAGGCTGGAAAACAGTTAAAGGGTTGCAGTAACTGAGTTAGTGACAAATCAGGAAAACAGAGCTCTAAAAAATGGTAGGAGAAGCTCCTGGTGCACTGCGAGCCACCCCCCCCCCACCCCTGGCCAGGCACTGTGGAGCCAGCCTGCACTTCCACTGTGGGTCCCTGGCACTGCTCAGAGGGAGCAGTGGAACCCCCTACGCACATACTAGGGTGACTGTATGTTGGTGCTAACCGATCGGGTTGCAGACTGAACCCATAAACTCAACTTGGCTCACCCCTCCCAGAACTTGCCCTGTAGGCTTAAGGGCAGCTAAAGCAGAGTAGGAAACAATTAACCAGGAACAAAAGAACAACTATTGTATGATCTCACTGATATGAAATAATTAGAATAAGCAAACTCATAGAGTCAGAAACTAGAATATAGGTTACTAGGGGACAGAGTTGGGCTAGAGAATAGGAGTTAAGACTTAAAAGGTACAGAGTTTCTATTTGGGACAATGGAAAAGTTTTGGTAATGGGTGGTGGTGATGGCAGCACAATACTGTGAATGTAATTAATACACTGAATTATATATTTGAATGTGGTTGAGAGGGAAAATTTTAGGTTTTATATATGTTACTAGAATAAAAATTAAAAAAAAAATCCATTGAACTGCACAACACAGTGAATCCTAAGTTAAACTATGGAGCATAGTTATTAGTATAATTGTAAACATGTACTATCATCAATTGTAACAAATGTACCACACCAATGCAAGGTGTTAATAATATTTTACCACCAAGGGTGGTATATGGGAATCCTATATTTTATGCATGATTGTTTTATAAACCTACAACTTCTCTAATAATAATAATAAAAAGAAACAATTAAATCAAAGTGGCCTGGGGTAAAGGATTGCCTGATTTAACAGAGTACCTTGGAGGGAGAAAAAGTCTATTTCAATGGATAATGGAGTAACGGGGGCTTTTGAATTCCTGTAAATGGGGGATTCCTAAGGCTATGAGCAAGCACAAGCCTAGAATAAGATACAGGCACAGAAAGGATGGAGAGGGCATTGCATTTCACATTTGCCTCAGGCTGATTTTCTTGATAGGAGACCAAACTCTTAAGGCCAGAACCAGCAAATGTAGAGGCAATTTGAAAAGAAGAGCAAAAATGCTTTTTGCGTTTGTTTGTTCTTTTTTCTTAGCTCCTGGCACTCAAGTAACTCTCTATCATATCACTAGCTGGATACAAACTTAAGAATCAGAGAGTTCAGGGAATAAACACAAGAGTTAACACTGAAAAAATATTAAAATATAGGGTGTGCAACAAAAAATTACAAGACAAAGAAGCAGGAAATTATGGCCCATCCAAAGGAAAAAGAGAAAAATCCAGAAACCATCAAAAAAGAAGACCAGGCTTTGGATATAACAGATAAATCAAAAAGTGACCTTTCAAAATGCTCAAGGAGAAAAAGGAAAGCATAGAGAAAGTACTAAAGGACATCAGGAAAACAATGAATTAGTAATATGAGAATCTCAATAAAGAGATAGAAATTTTAAAAGGGATGCAAACAGAAATACTGAAATTGAAGTCCTCAATAAATGAAATGAAAAATTCCCTGGGGAGTTTCAACAGCAGATTGGATCTGGAAGAAGAAAGAATCAGTGAACTCAAAGATAAGACAAGTGAAATGATTTAGGCTAAGGAACAGAATGAAACAAGAATGAGAAAAATTGAACAGAGAATAAGAGACCTGTAGGTCACCATCAAACATTCAATGTAAGTGTTGTGGCTGTATGAGGAGGAGAAGGAAGAGAGAAAGGAGTAGAAGGAGTATTCAAAGAAGTAATGGCAGCAACTTCCTAAATATAATGGAAGACACGAATATACACATTCAAGAAGCCCAACAAACACCCATCAGGATACACTTGAAGAGAACCAAGCCCAGACACACAGTGGTCAAAGTTTCCAGTGCCAATGACAAGGAGAGAGTTCTGAAGATGCAAGAGAAAAGCAATGTGTTATGTACAAGAGAGTCACAACATGATTTTGGGCAGATATCTCAGTAGAAAACATGTATGCAGAAGGCAGTGGAACAAAAAATTTAAATTACTGAAATATAATAACTGCCACCAAGAATTTTATGTCCAATGAGACTGTCTTTTGAAAATAAGGGAAAGATTAAGATTTTCCCAGATAAACATTGAGGGAATTTGTCACCATTAGACATGTCCTACAAGCAAGGACTTTTTGTCAGACTGAAAGGAAAGGACAGTAGACAGTGGATCAAAGCAGCAAAAGAAATAAGGAAATTCAGTAAAGGTAACCATGTGGGGAGTAACTACAAATGCCAGTACAATTGTACCGTATTTTTTTATTTGTAACTCCACTTTGTACTTCATACAGATTCTAACCTAGAGGAAATGGACCAATTCCTGTAAACACACAAACTGCCTTTCCAGACTCAATAAGAAATAGAAGATCTTAAGAGATAAATAACAATAAAAGAGATTTAGTTAGAAATCAGAAACATCTGAATGAAGTAAAGCCAAGGATCAGACATCTTCACTGGTGAATTTAGCAAACATTCTAGTAAGTATTACCACAAGTCTTGTTCAAACTCTACCAAAAAATTGAAGAGAAGAAAACATTTCCTCACTCATTCTGTGGGACCAACATCACCCTAAGTCCAGAGTCAGAGAAAGACAAAAACAACAACAAAAATACAGACCAATAATCTTTATGAATATAGATGAAAAAATTCTCAACAAAATACTGCAAATCAAATCCAACACATATTATAAGAATTATACACCATAATCAAGTGGGATTTATTCCTGACATGCAAGGGTGGTTCAACACAAGAAAATCAATTAATGTAATACACCACATTGATAGAACAAAATACAAAAAAATCATGATCATCACAATTGACACAGAAAAAGCATTTGACAAAAACCAACACCCATGTTTGATAAAAACACTTAGAAAGTTAAGAATAGAAAGAAAATTCCTCAACATGATAAAGGGATATATGAAAAGCCCACATCATATAATATGGTGAAAGACTGAAAGCTTTCCCTCTGTGATCAGGAACCAGACAAGGATTCCCACTGTCACCACTGTTATTCAACATTGTACTGGAAGTTCTAGCCAGAGCAATTATCAAAATAATAAAAGGCATCTAAATTGGAAAAGAAGAAGTAAAACTTTCTCTATTTGCAGATGATGTGACCCTATATAGAAAATCCGTAAAAATCCACTATGAAGCTATTAGAGCAAATAAACAAATACAGCAAAGTGGTGCATTACAAGATTCACATGCAAAATCAGTAGTGCTTCAATACACTAATAATGAACAATCTGAAGAAGAAATCAAGAAAGAAATTTCATTTACATTAAAACTAAAACAATCAAATATCTAGGAATACATTTAACCAATGATGTAATGGACTTGTACATGGAAAACTACAAAACATTGCTGAAAGTAATCAAAGGAGACATAAAGTGAAGGCTATTCTGTGTTCATGGATTGGAAGATTAAATATCATTAAGATGGCCATTCTACACAAATTGATTTACAGATTTATTTCAATTCTCATCATAATTGCAGAAATGGAAAATCCAGTCATCAAATTCATATGGTAGAATAAGATGCTTGAATAGCAAAACCCTTCTTGAAAAACAATAATGAAGTTGGAGGACTCACAGTTTCTGATTTTAAAACTTATTACAAATCTGCAGTAATCAAAACAGCATGGTAGTGCCACAAGGACAGACATATAGACAACTGGAATGTAATTGAGAGTTCAGAAATACACCCTCACATCTATGGGCAGTTGATTGTTGACAAGGGTGCCAAGTCAACTTAACAGGTAAAGAATAGTGTCTTTAACCAATGGTGCTGAGAAAACTGGATATCCTTATGCAAAGAATGAACGTGGACCCCTACCCCTATCTCATACCATATACTAAAATTAAGTCAAAACGGATGAAAGATCCACATGTAAGCTTCAAACTAACGTATAAAAGTCCTATAAGAAAACATAGGGAGGCATCTTCAGGACCTTGTGTTGGACAATGGTTTCTTAGACTTTACATTAAAATGAGGGACAACAAAAGAAAAAAATAGACAAATGGGACTTCATCAAAATGAAAAACTTTTGTGCATCAAAGGAATTCATCATAAAAGTAAAAAGACAATCTACAGGATGGGAGAATATATTTGGATACCACATATCCAATAAGGGTTTAATATCCAGAATAAATAAAGAAATCCTACAACTTGAGAACAAAAAGACAAACAATTTAATTAAAAAATGACCAAAGAAAATATACAATTGCCAAAAACACATGCAATGATGTTCAAAATCATTAACCATTAGGGAAATGCAAATCAAAACCACAACGAGATACCATTTCACACCCACCACAATGCCTACTTTTAAAACAATGGAAAATAACATGTTAGAGAAGATTGGAGAAATAGGAACTTTTGATCCTTGTTGGTGAGAATGTAAAATGGGTGCAGCCTCTGTGGAAAACAGTTTGATGCTTCCTCAGAAATTTAAGTGTAGAATTACCATAGGACCCAGCAATCACACTTCTTGGTGTATACCCAAAAGAATTGAAAGTAGGAACTTGAACAGCAATTTTCACACCAATGCTCATAGAAGCATTATTCACAATTGCTGAAAGATGGAAGCAATCCAAGTGTACATCAGCATATGAATGGATAAGCAAAATGTGGCATATACATACCATGAGATACTATTCAGATGTAGTACTGATACATGTGACAACATGGATGAATGTGGAAGACATTATATTGATTGAAATAAGCCAGACAGAAAAGGACAAATATTGTATGATCTCACTATATGAAATAATTAGAATACGCAAATTCATAGAATCAGTAACCAGAATACGGGTTATTATTTACCAGGGACAGGAGTGGAGATAGCAAATGGGAACTTAATGCTTAATTGATACAGAGTTTCTGTTTGGAGTGATGAGAACATTTAGGAATGGATGGTGGTGATGGTAGCACCACATTGTGAATGTAATTAACACCAAAGAATTATTTATTTGAATGTCGTTAAAAGGGGGAAATTTTACATTGAATTGTGTTACTAGAAGAAAAATTTTAAAAAACCCATAGGACTGTACAATACAAAGAGTGAACCCTATTGTAAACAGTTAATAGTACAATTATATTAATATTGTTTCATCAATTGTAGCAAAAGCACCACACTAATGCAAATTGTCAATAATAGAGAAAACTGTGAGGGAGGTGTATGGGAACTTGCATTTTCTGCATGATTTTTCTGTAAATCTACAATTTTCTAATAAAAATGTTATTAATTGAAAAAAGAAAAGACCTGTATGCCCACTTACCCAGCTTAAGAAATCAAATACTATTAGAAAAATAGGGCTGGTGCAGGAAACAATTTTTCCCAATCTAACAATGAGGACAACCTGGATAATCTATAACATTAGAGTGATTTTCTTATGTTAAACACATCAATGATCTGAAAGAATTCTTAATAAAGTAAATCTGGAAAGAGATTTGTCCTCCCTAAGACAGTGGAATCTTACAACTGCTCTATTTTCTAGGGGGAATGGTGGAAATATGTGTGAACAAACCATAGAAAGGGTAATGAGAAACCAAGCTGACTTTTAAAGGACTTTTCATGGCTGTATCTTGACTGGCAAGGACAAGAATTTTGAAGAGTCCCAGTCACAGAAATAGTCTGCAAAGACCCACTAACTCCTTTTCATGGAGATTTCACTGAGCGCATTAGGACAGTGTGCTGAAAGCTGGGGAGGGGCAGAAAAGCTAAGAATGATCCCCCCCCCCTCCCCAGGTACCAGGGTTCTTCCCTAAGAGCAAGGCAGGAGCTCAACAGGGGGCAAGGCAGAATAAATCACAGAAATGTCTTTCAGGTCCACAATTGTGGAATTATTATAATTACAGTATAAGGACATAGTGAAGACTGCGGACAGGGCTGCAGAGTAGTCCTCCCAGGATATAGAGAGCAGCATCAGGTGGAAGAACAAAGAGATCCCCACAGTGACCCCCAAAAAATGTCATCTGTGCTAAAAGGGAGAAACATATTCCACAATTTGGAAAAGTAGTATCCAGAGAGATCTCCAGATAATCACCAGTGCACAGATTCCAAGCCATGCTGAAGGGAAAGACCTGATCCCATCCACAACATATTTGAAAACTTTGTTAAACTGAATATAACTAAAGTTTCAATGAAGCCCAGAACTGCTCAAGTGCAAATTACTCCATCCCCAACACTAGTCACCTGATATAGGAAGAGGTGGACCTTTTTCTGGGTATTGATCTTACTATTTCAGGCTTTACTCTTCTTCTCCATATGATGTTTGATGTATAATAAAATTGTAAAACATGGGAAGAATAAAGAAAGTATGAGCTATAATAAAAAGTCAATAGAATCAAACCCACAGTCCAGATGTTGCAATCGGCAGAAAAGGGCTTTAAATTAATCATGACAATCATGATAAATATATGAAATACTTCACCAGAAAAATGAATTTTGTAAGAAAGAGCTACATGGAAATGTTGGGAGTGCAATAACAGAAATAAAGTGTTTATTCAATGGACTGAATAACAGACTGGATACAGCAGAAGAATTTATCAGTGAACTGGAATATAGGTTGATGAAATTATCCAAACTAAAAATCAAAGTGAAAAAAGAATAGAGCAAAATAATCAAAGTGAGAACTGTGGGACAATAACAAGTGATCAGGAATACATAAAATTGGAAAATAAATATAATAAAGAATACACATAATTTATTATGCATATAATAACGAATGAATATAATTGTGTACATGCATATAAAATACAAATAATTGGAGTCTCAGAAGGAAAGTCAATTGGTCATCTATGTATCAATATTCATATAGATAAAGAAATAGAAATAAATATAGATATGTGTGTGTGTATACATAAATACATTTTCTAGTTCTGCCCATGGAGAGACTTATAAGCAATGACATTCCAGGAGCAATGAAAACACCTAGCTCCTAGATGTTGCATTCTAAAAAAAGCACTCTCCACTAAAAGAAACCAAGACTTCTTGAAGACATAATAGGTTTTGGGGACTGGATCAGGGAAGTACAAGGTGAATCTGAAACATTTTCATGCATCAGAAAGTAAGGAAGTGCTGATAGAGATATGAAAGAAGGATAACAAACCTGTTTGTATGAACTCCTTCTTGCCAAATCTGGGAAATCTGAGCATCAAGATAAGTAATTATAGTAACACTGAACAAAATAGAAATCTGTATAAGTGAATGAATGAATGATAGAAGAGAAGGGATGGCTCTATCTTATGGTAGAATATAAGCTAATAAATGTAGAAGTAACATAGGAATTAGAAAAATCACCATTTCACAACCTTAAGAGTATTAAATGATTCAGGCAAGATCGTCAATAGATGTAAAATTAGTGAGTAGAAGATGGAGGAGTGGGTGAGGTGGACTAGGCTTCTCCTCTGTGAAAGAAACTAGAGTGGGGCAGGAGGATGCCTGGGACCATCATTTTGGAATGTAACCAGCCATAGATGGTCCTCACCAGTACATGGAGGTGAAGTGGACAAAAACATGAGAGACTGCAACTGGAGGGATGGGTTGAGTTTTTTTTGTGGCCAGGACCACCTCCTGGCTGACAGCAGGCAAGATGGCTGCTGGGCAAAAGAGTGAGCAGTAGCTCTCCACCTCTGTGCACCTACCTTGGTGGTTAGCTGGGGAGATGATCCTCCAGCCAGACAGCTGGGAGCTCCTGTGAGGAAAACTGGGAGGCAGCATTTGCTCTCCCCAATGGAAGTCTGGGGGGTGCACCAGCAAGAGGTGGGGATAGGAGAGGGCTCCATACCAGTGTATCATGAGCCCCCACACACACCCCAGAGACTCACAGGTACCTGGCAGGAAGGGAGTTGGGCACAATTGATCGGCAGAATACCCTTCAGTGGACTCCTTGCCTAACTGCCCAGAGCTCACTTCCCAGCCCCAGCCCCAGGGCAGTAAGAGGAGAAGTAAAAGAGGAAGACCAGATTGAGAGCACCACCTACTGGTAGGATAGGGAAACTGCATTCCAGCAAGCTGTAATTCTCCCAAATTAAATATAAATGCTCAAATAATCCTGCATTTTCCAAAACAACCTTATCAAGACAAGTAAATGCCCTGAAGCCAACATAAAATCACAAAGCACTTGAGGAATCCAGAAGATATGGACAAGCCAAATGAACAAATTAAAAAGCCTGAAGTGACACAAAATTTAGAGCAATTAATTAAAGAAGTACCAACAAATCTCCAAAACAACTTCAACGAGATGGCTATAGAACATGAAGGAAATCAAGAAGACTCTAGAAGAGCATAAAGAAGAATTTGAAAGAGTAAATAAAAAATAGCAGATCTTATTGAAATAAAAGACACTGGATCAAATTAAAAATATACTAGAGACACACAACAGCAGATTTGAAGAGGCAGATGAAAGAACAGGTGAACTAGAAGACAGAGCAATTGAATGTGAATGCAGAAAATAACAAATGGTGAAAAAAATTGAAAAATTTGAAATGGATCTCAGAGAAATGATGGACAACATGAAGTGAATAAATATAAGAATATTGATGTCCCAGAAGGAGAAGTAAAGGGTAAAGGGCTAGGAAGAGTGTTTCAAGACATAGTTGGGGACAACTTCCCAACCCTTTATATGATATAAATAAACAAATCAAAGACGTCCAACAAACTCCAAGTAGAATAAATCCAAATAAACCTACTCTGAGACACATACTGATTAGATTGTCAAATGCTGAAGAGAAGGAGAAACTTCTGAAAGTAGCAAGAGAAAAGTGATTCGCCACATACAAGGGAAACAACATAAGACAAAGTACTGACTACTCAGTGGGCACCATGGAGGCAAGAAGGCAGTGGTATGATATATTTAAGATACTGAAAGAAAAAAATTGCCAAGAATTCCATATCCAGCAAAGCTCTCATTCAAAATTGAGGGAGAATTTAAATTTTCACAGACAAACAAATGCTCAGAGAATTTTTTAACAAGAGACCTGCCCTGCAAGAAATACTAAATGGAACACTACCAGCTGAGAAGAAAAGACAGGAGAGAGAGATTTGGAGAAGGGCACAGAACTGAAGAGCCTTAGTAAGGGTAACTTAAAGGAAAAAAATGAGAGAGGGAAAAATAGATCTATCAATTAAAAAACAAATGATAAGTTGGCTGGTTCAAGAACTCCCTTCACAGTAATTAACTCTGAATGTGAATGGATGAAACTCTCCAGTTAAAAGATACAGACTGGTAGAATGGGTTAAAAAGTATGACCCATTGATATGCTGTTTGCAAGAGACTCATCTTAGACCCTGTGACACAAAGAGACACAAAGTGAAAGGATGGAAACAATATTCTATGTAAGTTGCAACCAAAAGAAAGCTGGGGTAGCTATACTAATATTGGACAAAATAGACTTTAAATGCAAAGATGTCATAAGAGACAAAGAAGGACACTATTTTTTAATAAAAGGGACAATTCACCAAGAAGAAGTAATGATCATAAACATTTATACACCCAATGAAGGAGCTCCAAAATACATGAGACAAACATTGGCAAAACTGAAGGGAGCAATAGACATTTCTACAATAATGTGGGAGACTTCAATACAGCACTCTCTTCTATAGATAGAACAATTAGAGGACCAAAAAAGAAATTGATAACCTAAACAATATGATAAATGAATTAGACTTAACAGATATACATAGATCATTACATCCCAAAGTACCAAGATATACATTCTCTAGTACCCATGGAACGTTCTCCAGGATAGGTCAAATGCTGGCACAAAAAACATCTTAATAAATTTTAAAAGATTGAAAATTTCATAATGGAATGCAATTAAAATCAGTAACCACCAAAGAACCAGATTTTCCACCAATATATGGAAGTTAACAGCACGTTCCTAAATAATCAGTGGATCAAAGAAGAAATTGCAAGAGAAATCAGTAAACAGCTAGAGGTGAAGGAAAACAAGAACACAATGTATCAAAACCTGTGGGATGCAGTGAAGGTTGTGCTGAGAGGGAAATTTATAGCTCTAAATGCATATATCAAAAAGCAAGATAGAGCTAAAACCAAAGACCTAACTGAATGAATGAAGAGGCTACACAGTGACTGGGCAACTAATTCTAAGGCAAGTAGAAGAAAAGAAATAACAAAGATTAAAGCAGAAATAAATGAGCTGGAGAACAAAAAAATCAATAGAGAGAATAAATAAAACCAAAAGTTGGTTCTTTGAGAAGATAAACAAGATTGACGGACCCTTAGCTAGACTGACAAAATCAAAAAGAGAGAAGACCCAAATAAACAGAATCAGAAATGAGAAGGGAATAATTACTATGGATCCCAAGGAAATTAAAAAAAAAAAATCATGAGAGGATACTGTGAACAACTGTATGCCAACAAGCTAGACAATTTACAGGAAAAGGATGATTTCCTGGAAACACATGAACAACCTACACTGACCCAAGAAGAAACTAGAAGACCTCAGCAAACAAATCAGAAACAAAGAGATCCAATCAGTCATTAAAAATCAACCTACAAATAAAAGCCAAGGGCCAGATGGCTTCACAGAGGAATTTTAACAAACATTCCAAAAAGAATTGACACCATTCCTGCTCATACTCTTTCAAAAAATTGAGGGAAAAGGAACACTACCTTATTCATTTTATGAAGCTAATATCACTCTGATACCAAAACCAGATAAAGATTCTACAAAATAGGAAAACTATAGGTGAATCTCCCTAATGGATATAGATACAAAAATCCTGAAACAAATACTTGCAAATCTAATCCAAAGGCACATTAAAAGAATTATACACCATGACCAAGTGGGGTTCATTCCAAGCATGCAAGGGTGGTTCAACTTAAGAAAATCAATCAATGTAATATAACGCATTAACAAATCAAAAGGGAAAAATCAAATGATCATCTCAATAGATGCTGAAAAAAGTATTTGACAAAATTCAACATCCCTTTTTGATAAAAACACTTCAAAAGGTAGGAATTGAGGGAACCTTTCTCAATACGATAAAAGGCATGTATGAAAAACCCACAGCCAGCATAGTAGTCAATAGTGAGAGACTGAAAGCCTTCCCCCTATGATCTGGAGTGAGACAAGGATGCCTACTCTCACCTCTATTATTCAACATTGTGCTAGAAATTCTAGCCAGAGCAATTCTCCAAGACAATGAAATAGAAGGTATTCAAATTGGAAAGGAAGAAGTAAAACTGTCATTATTTACAGATGATATGATCTTATATTTAGAAAATCCTGAGAATTTGACAACAAAGCTACTTGAGCTAACAACAACAACAAAAATCAGCAGAGTGGCAGGATTTGAGATTAATGCACTTCAGTCAGTAATTTTCCTGTATACTAGTAATGACCTAACTGAGGAGGCAATCAAAAAAAAAAAAAAAAAATTCCATTCCCAATAGCAATTAAAAACATCAAGTACCTAGGAATAAATGTAACCAAGGATGCAGAAGTCCTCTACACAGAAAATTACCAAACATTTCTAAAATAAATTAAAAAAGGACCTAAATAGGTGGAAAAATATTCCATGCTCATGGATAAGAAGACTAAATGTCATTAAGATTATCCGTTACACCCAAACTGATCTACAGATTCAACTTAATTCTAATAAAAATTCCAACAACCTACTTTGCAGACTTGGAAAAGTTGTTTATCAAATTTATTTGGAAGGGAAAGGGGCCTCAAATTGCCAAAAGCATCCTAAAAAAAGAAGAACAAAGTGGAATGAATTAAGCTTCCAGACTTTGAAGCCTACTACAAAGCCACAGTGGTCAAAACTTCATGGTAGTGGCACAAAGATAGACATATTGATCAATGGAATTGAATTGAGAGTTTGGAAATAGACCCCCAGATCTAAGGTCAACTTTTTTTGATGAGGCCCTCAAATCCACAGAACTGGGACAGAACAGTCTCTTCAACAAATGGGGTTGGAAGAACTGGATATCCATAACTAAAAGAATGAAAGAGGACCCCTACCTCACACCCTATACAGAAATTAGCCCAAAGTAGATCAAAGCCCTCAATATAAATGATAGCACAGTAAAATTCTTTAAAGATAGTAAGGGAAACATCTTCAGGATCTAGTAATAGAAAGTAGCTTCTTAGACTTTACACTCAAAGCACAAGCAACAAAAGAAAAAATTAGGTAAATGGGAACTCCTCAAAATCAAAATCTTCTGCACCTCAAAAAACTTTGTCAAAAAAGGTGACGAGGCAGCCAACTAAATGGTAGAAAATATTTGGGAACCATATATCTGATAAGAGACTGATACCCTGCATATATAAAGAAATCCTGCAACTCAACAACAGTAGTACAAACAGCCCAATTATAAAATGGGCAAAAGATATGAAAAGGTATTTTTCTGAAGAGGAAGTACAAATGGCTAAAAAAAACATGAAAAAATGTTCATCTTCACTAGTTATTAGGGAAATGCAAATTAAAACCACAGTGAGATACCATCTCATACCAATAAGAATGGCTGTCATTAAACAAACAGGAAACAATAAATGCTGGAGAGGATGTGGAGAAATTGGAGCTCTCATTCATTGCTGATGGTACAGCAGCTGTGGAAGATAGTTTGGTGGTTTCTCAGAAAACTAGATTCCGAATTACCCTATGATCTGGCAATTCAACTTCTTGGTATATACCCAGAAGATTTGAAAGCAGTGACATGAACAGACATTTGCACACCAATGTTCATAGCAGCATTGTTCACAATTGCCAAGAGATGGAAACAATCCAAGTGTCCTTCAACAGACGAGTGGATAAACAAAATGTGGTATATACATATTATGGAATACTATGCAGTAGTAAGAAGGAACAAAGTCCTGAAACATATGGCAACGTAGATTAACCTTGACGATATAATGCTGAGTGAAATAAGTCAAATACAAAAGGAGAGATATTGTATGTTACCACTTCTATGAACTCCCTGAACAATGTAAAGTCAATGTCTTATAATATAGAATATCGGGGACCTAGTGATAGACAGTAGCTAGTGAGGGGGATGATAATCTAATAAATTCAGATATGTTAATGATGGTGAATTCAAAGATATGGGAATGGGTAGGGGTGATGATTGTTTGCTAATGGAATTATAAGTATTAGAGCTGTATTAAGGCAAATAGGATTGAAGGGGGTTGTTTAAAGGCCTGTTTCCTACAGATCAGCACTACAAATATAGATAGGTGCTTGCATGTTATACTTCTAAAGTATGATACTAGTACAGAGAGTTGACAACAGAAAGGTATATGGGAAAAATCTACCTGTTGCATACTAGGGATTATAATTAATAGGAAGACCATACTAGTACCACACAAATACTAGGGACAAATAATTAAGGGCTGAAAAGAGCTACAAAGTGTCTTATGTCATGAGAATTGTTTAAAATGGAGAGTGATGAGGATTATACAACTAACTGATGATAATGTGAGATATGGATGGATGATCATGTACTTAATATATGCTATGTGAACTCAGGAACTCCCTACTATATAAGTCAAGCCCTCAATCTTGAGGCTTGCTCTGGTGAAACTTATGGTTGTAAAGGGGAGGCTAAGCCCACCTATATTTATGCCTAGGAGTCACCTCCAGAGAACCTCTTTTGTTGCTCAAATGTGGACTTTCTCTCTCTAAGCCTAACTGCAAATAAATTCATCACCTTCCCCTGATGTAGGACCAGTTAAGTGAGTCTCCCTGGCAACATGAGACATATATTCTGGTAATGAGCCTGAATGTGCCATCAAGGGGTTGAGAATGCCTTTTTGACCAAAAGGGGGAAAGAAAGGCAACAAAATAAGGTTTCAGTGGCTAAGAGAATTCAAATAGAGTCAAGAGGCTGTCCTGGAGGTTACACCTATGCAAGCTTCAGCTAGATTTGCCAAATGACCACAGTATGATAAGCCCAAGTCAACAGTAGTCCCCCAAGCCATAAACAATAACTGGATCGCTATCTGAGACTCTATAAAAGTTTCACTCACTAAGTTTATTCTTCAGAAACTTAAACCCTCCAGAGAACTCCTATGCCAGCTAAGTCCCAAAACCCAGAGACCACAGCCTCTCCAAGAACCTCAACCAGATGTGTTCCCTTTTCCCATAATGTCAACACCCCTTTTCAACATGAACAAGTTAGGGTGGTCACTGCCTAGAGATCCCCAAAGTTCAGGAAAGAGATTAAACTAGAGGAAGGGGTAGCAACAGACAAGATGGAATTTAACAAAGGATTATAAATACTGAATCTCTACATAATTTTCTTCTTAATTGCTAGGGTATTAGAATGGGTAGAAGGAAATAATTGAAATGGTGGTAACCCAAAGCATCCTTTGAAAGTTGTTCTATAGCTACTTGTTAAATTATAATTTGAAAGTTATCATCTTTTTGCATATATGTTATATTTCACTGTAACTCATAAGATTTTTGGAAATTTCCTATATGACTCGTTAAAGCATACTTTGAAAGATATCACCTTTTTTCATAGATGTTATTCACAATATGGAAATAACTGTGACTGTGGAACTGTAATCCATAACATTCTTTGAAATTTGCTCTCTAACTACTTATTAAGTTGCCCTCAGAAATTTATCACTTTTATGTATATACGTTATATTCCACAATAAAAAAAATATGATTAAAAACAAAACAAAACCAGTAAGTAAAAGTTTGAATGGGAGCAAGATATTCATATACTTTCAAAGTATCTCCCCACAAATTAATAAGTACGAAATACTTAGTACTTAACTTTACAGTGGAGACACCAGGTAGACTTCATTTTCATCAAATGATAAAAGTTAACTTTACCCATAAGTAGGGCAAATAGATATTGTGTGCTTCCTGATATGCTTCACTGAGCATGTGGCATCACTTTTGTGGTATTTTTGCAAAAATACATACCCTGAATGTAATCTGGAGGAAACATTAAACAGATCTAATTTGAGGGTTATTTTACAAAGCAACTGGCTTTTACATGACAATTTGTTTTAAAGAAGCAGCCAGTTCACCTGTCAGCTTCCATCCCAGTTTAACGTATAAATGGGAAGCACTCAATAGGAAGCAGTTATCCAAAGGTGAGACGGTTTAGGGAATGCCCCCTTCTCTCCAAACATTTTTTTTTTTTAATCTTCATTTTATTGAGATATATTCACATACCACGCAGTCATACAAAACAAATCGGACATTCGATTGTTCACAGTACCATTACATAGTTGTACATTCATCACCTAAATCAATCCCTGACACCTTCATTAGCACACACACAAAAATAACAAGAATAATAATTAAAGTGAAAAAGAGCAATTGAAGTAAAAAAGAACACTGGGTACCTTTGTCTGTTTGTTTGTTTGTTTCCTTCCCCTATTTTTCTACTCATCCATCCATAAACTAGACAAAGTGGAGTGTGGTCCTTATGGCTTTCCCAATCCCATTGTCACCCCTCATAAGCTACATTTTTATGCAATTGCCTTCGAGATTCATGGGTTCTGGGTTGTAGTTTGATAGTTTCAGGTATCCACCACCAGCTACCCCAATTCTTTAGAACCTAAAAAGGGTTGTCTAAAGTGTGCGTAAGAGTGCCCACCAGAGTGACCTCTCGGCTCCTTTTGGAACCTCTCTGCCACTGAAGCTTATTTCATTTCCTTTCACATCCCCCTTTTGGTCAAGAAGATGTTCTCCATCCCACGATGCCAGGTCTGCATTCCTCCCCGGAGTCATATTCCATGTTACCAGGGAGATTCACTCCCCTGGGTGTCTGATCCCACGTAGCGGGGAGGGCAGTGATTTCACCTTTCAAATTGGCTTAGGTAGAGAGAGAGGGCCACATCTGAGCAACAAAGAGGCATTCGGGAGGAGGCTCTTAGGCACAATTATAGGCAGGCCTAGCCTCTCCTTTGCAGCAACCGTCTTCCCAAGGGTAAAACCTATGGTAGAGGGCTCAACCCATCAAACCACCAGTCCCCTATGTCTGTGGTCATCTCCATACATTTTTTTTCCTGAGAGGCTTTTTTTTATTTTTTATTTTTTTATTTTTTGTTTTTTGTTTCTTTTCCATACATTTTTTAACATCAATTAGGGACTTGCTCTATGGTTAATGACTTCCTCCTATGAAATAAACAAAAAAAGTCTTACAAAAGTTAAACCTCATATTCTCCCTTTAGTGTAAATTTCTTTAATCAGATAATTAGACCGTTGTCTTTTAAATATTTATCTCAGAATCACAAACTGAGAGAATCTTTTTTTCTCTTTTGAATTTTTTTTTTTTTTTCGGTAGTGCTTGTTAATTGGAGCATGTGGTCTTTGGGAGGAAGAAGGAATCTTCTCCAGAGAGTGGGGCAGCTTTGGGTCACGGAAGGGCAGCCAAAAGATACCTGTCCCTCCAACAGTGAGACGGATGAGGGAAAAGTTGATGACTGGGAGGAGAGAACCCCAGCCAAAACTTCTGCCTTGTTGCAATTTTTTTGTGGACTCAGCTCCCTGCCTTCATGCCCTGCAGAATCACCTAAATGGCCATCATCTATAGGAAGAAGGTAATTACTGGTCCCTTGAATAGAACTAATGGGCAGTCAAGGCAGTTTCCAAGGGAATAAATGGTGAGGCTGCAGCGGTCACCCATCTGATCAGCATGCTAAAGAAAATCATTCTCATCTATGAGTGGTTGTTGCCCTATCAGATATAGGCGGCTGGAAAAGTCATCTGGTTCCCAGGAAGATTTTCTGAAAAGCTGCAGATTCTGATTGTTCTGTTGCCTCAGAAATCTGCCTCCCTAGGCTATCTGATCCTCCAGAGGCCAGCTCCTAAAAGGAAAATTCTCTCAGAATGGGACTGGGACTTTGAAGTCTTGTACAGTTGAAAACAAAACAAATCAAAACAGAAAATCCTTACTCCACAATCTCTTAATCCTTCCTACAACTAACGAGGAAGAGAGAAGAGGTTCTTCTCATCAAAACCTCAAGAGAGAAAAAAAAACATTTTTAGAATGCTTTGCTGTCTGGATATAGTGTTTAATTCCAGTTTCTTCTCAGACTCAGGGAGAGAGGACCACATAGGAATGGCAATGGTAGTCGTGTGTATTCCCCAAAGGGCAGAATAAAGACTCATAGTTACAGATTACGGTTCCAGCAACGTGATTTACTAAATGAGAATATTGTCGATGCCCTAGAACTGAAACGATCCATATATGGGAAGCTGAGGGTTGTCAAATACATTTAAGCATCGTTTGGGAATGGGCTAGACTGAACTTCATCCAAGTTTGGCCGAGACTGTCCCATTTTAAAATGGAAAGTCCTATGTTGTGGGGACGCCCTGAGTCCCAGGCAAACCTGCACAGTTGGTCACCCATCCAAGGGATCAGCCTAGGTGATACATAAAGCTTTTTCCAGCTCTAAAATTCTTTTATTCTGATGCTTGTATATGTGAGTCCAGTGTTGCCTTCATGAGCTCTGGGCTCAGTGTAATAGAAGCAATAATGGTAGAAGCAGCTCGGTCTAGAGGGTAGAGTGTTGGACTGGGAATTGGTGGTTCTACCAATAAATTAACTGTGTGACCTCGGGAAAATCTCTTTTCTCTGAGTTTTTTTAACCCAAAGTGAAGGAGATCACATGGATGTTTTATAAGATTCTCTCCAACTCTACCATTCTATGGCTTTTTTTCCATGAATTTAAAATATCTCGTGTGAGTCATGAGAAGATACTCTTGCATACCAATGCTCTGTTTATTTGTGTGTATGTGAAGGGGGAGTGGGGTGTGCAGAGGGATGTGGGGAAAACAAGTGGGTAGAGAGAAATAGAGTGCAGAGAGGACAGCAAAATAAATGAGAAATTCTAAATTTTTATTCCAAGGAGTCCGGAGGACTTATTATACATCTATTCACTTATTGTCACAGAGTTCCTTGTACGACATGACAAGCAAGGTCTCCTCATCCTCACCCCACCGCTCACCCATCACTAGCTCGTCCCAGAGGAAAGAAGTTTGTCCAAGTTTGTCTTCTGGACTGTTCTGTTTTCATGCCAGGCTGTGCTATGTATGACTTGTCCTTAATTAGAGTAACTGTTTCTTTCTCCTTTCATTTTTTTTTTTTTTCATTTTTATTGAGATTGTTCAGATACCATACAATTATCCAAAGATCCAAAGTGTACAATCACTTGCCCCCAGGTACCTTCATACAGCTGTGCATCCATCACACTTAATTTTTGTTCAATTTTTAGAAACTTTTCATTACTCCAGACAAGAAATAAAGTGAAAGATGAAAAAAGAAAAAAAAGAAAAGGAAACTCTAAACCTCCCCTATCCCTAACCAACCTCCCTCAATTGTTGACTCCTAGTATTGATATAGTACGTTTGTTACTGTTTATGAAAAAATGTTGAAATACTACTAACTGTAGTATATAGTTTGTAATAGGTATATAGTTCTTCCCTATATGCCCCTCTATTATTAACGTCTAATTGTATTGTCATACATTTGTTCTGGTTCATGAAGTGATTTCTAGTATTTGTACAGTTGATCATGGACATTGCCTACCATAGGATTCAGTTTTATACATTCCCATCTTTTGAACTCCAACTTTCCTTCTGGTGACATATATGACTCTGAGCTTCCCCTTTCCACCTCATTCACACACCATTCGGCACTGTTAGTTATTCTTACATCTTGCTACCAACACCCCTGTTCATTTCCAAACATTTAAGTTCATCCTAATTGAACATTCTGCTCATACTAAGCAAGAGCATCTACATTTCTTCCACAAGGCAGGAGGGAGAGTCAAAGAAGGTAGAGAGGCAAAAGAAAGAGGAAACAAAAAAATGACAGCTAGGAAGCAGCAAAAGGAAAAATAACCTTAAATCAAAGTAGAATAAAGAATCAGACAATACCACCAATGTCAAGTGTCTAACATGCCTCCCCTATCCCCCCCTCTTATCTGCATTCACCTTGGTATATCACCTTTGTTACATTAAAGGAAGCATAATACAATGATTCTATTAGTTACAGTCTCTAGTTTATGCTGATTGCATCCCTCCCCCAATGCCTCCCCATTTTTAACACCTTGCAAGGTTGACATTTGCTTGTTCTCCCTTGTGAAAGAACATATTTGTACATTTTATCACAATTGTTGAATACTCTAGATTTCACCAAGTTACACAGTCCCAGTCTTTATCTTTCCTCCTTTCTTGTGGTGTCTCACAAGGTCCCTACCTTCCTCTCTCAACTGCATTCATAGCTACCTTTGTTCAGTGTACTTACATTGTTGTGCTACCATCTCCCAAAACTGTGTTCCAAACCATGCACCCCTGTCTTCTATCACCCTGTAGTGCTCCCTTTAGTATTTCCTGTAGGGCAGGCGTCTTGTTCACAAAGTCTCTCATTGTCTGTTTGTCAGAAAATATTTTGAGCTCTCCCTCATATTTGAAGGACAGCTTTGCTGGATACAGGATTCTTGGTTGGTGGTTTTTCTCTTTCAGTATCTTAAATATATCACACCACTTCCTTCTTGCCTCCATGGTTTCTGCTGAGAGATCTGCACATAGTCTTATTAAGCTTCCTTTGTATGTAATGGATTGCTTTTCTCTTGCTGCTTTCAGGATTCTCTCTTTGTCTTTGACATTTGAGAATCTGATTATTAAGTGTCTTGGTGTAGGCCTCTTCATCTCTCTTCTGTTTGGAGTACGCTGCGCTTCTTGGATCTGTAATTTTATGTCTTTCATAAGAGATGGGAAATTTTCATTAATTATTTCCTCTATTATTGCTTCTGCCCCCTTTTCCTTCTCTTCTCCTTCTGGGACACCAATGATACGTACATTATTGTACTTTGTTTCATCCTTGAGTTCCCGGAGATGTTGCTCATATTTTTTCATTCTTTTCTCCATCTGCTCCTTTGCGTGTAGGCTTTCAGGTGTTTTGTTCTCCAGTTCCTGAGTGTTTTCTTCTGCCTCTTGAGATCTGCTGTTGTATGTTTCCATTGTGTCTTTCATCTCTTGTGTTGTGCCTTTCATTTCCATAGATTCTACTAGTAGGTTTTTTGAACTTTTGATTTCTGCCGTATACATGTCCAGTGCTTCCTTTACAGCCTCTATCTCTTTTGCAATATCTTCTCTAAACTTTTTGAATTGATTTAGCATTAGTTGTTTAAATTCCTGTATCTCAGTTGAAGTGTACGTTTGTTCCTTTGACTGGGCCATAACTTTGTTTTTCTTAGTGTAGGTTGTAATTTTCTGTTGTCTAGGCATGGTTTCCTTGGTTATCCAAATCAGGTTTTCCCAGACCAGAACAGGCTCAGGTCCCAGAGGGAAGAAATATTCAGTATCTGGTTTCCCTGAGGGTGTGTCTTAGAAAATTGCTCCACCCTTTGATGCCTCGGGTCACTGTGCTTTTCTGCCCAGCAGGTGACGCCTGTTAGCCTATAATTCTTGACTGGTGTGAGGAGGTATGGCTGTGTTCCCCCAGGCTCTGGGGTCTGGTTCTGAATGGAAAGGGCCCCACCCCTTTCCTCCTAGAGAAGACAGACCCCCCAGGTGGAGGTCATTAGCATTTCAATGGTCTCACTCTCTGCTTGTGCTGTCTCCACCCTTCCCCGAGTCACAGCCCTGGAAACTGAAAATGACTGGGGCTTTCTCCACTGAGCCAAAAAAGAAACAGATAGTCCCCTTCAGACCCAGTCCAAGGTGACCCTCCGGCTCTCCAAGGTCAGTCGTCACCCAAAGCCTCTGTCTGTTTTTTGGGGCTGCGTACCTGTAGTGAGCAGTTCACACTCGCTACTTAAAACCCCAGTTGGAGCTCAGCTGAGCTGTATTTGCTTGCTGGGAGAGAGCTTCTCTGTGGCACCACGCGGCTCTGCAGCTCGGGCTATGGGGGAGGGGGTCTCCCGACCTGGTTCCACAGGTTTTACTTACAGATTTTATGCTGTGTTCTCGGGCATTCCTCCCAATTCAGGTTGGTGTATGATGAATGGATGGTCTCGTTTGTCCCCCCGCAGTTATTCTGGATTATTTACTAGTTGTTTCTGGTTTTTTGTAGTTGTTCCAGGGGAACTACTTAGCTTCCACTCCTCTCTATGCCGCCATCTTGCCCGAGTCCTCTCCTTTCATTTTGAACCAAAGAAAGGAGCATTATCTCTGACAAAAGAAAACACGGTAGATAAGAACAATTTTCAGGCTCCTGCCCTTCTCCCAACTCATTGCCCAACCTTTAGCATTGTTGACAATTTCAGATGCAGGTTAAATACAGCAAGGGGAAGTCATTGCTACACCTTAAAAATTAATTGTTCAAGTACTAGTTCATTTCAGAGTAATGCACCGTGAAATTATGTTATTCTCCAGAAGAATTTCCATAAAGTTTAACATGCCGTGACACATTCTTTTTCCATTGGAGATAGATTTTTTTTTTTTTTAAATACGTTAAAAGAGTCTTTCGAGTCCAGGGGTGTGTATAAACCTTGCTGCAGACAAAGCAGGACTTGCTAGGCATGGCTTTCAGAGCAACCTATGCCCGTGATGGCTGCTAAAGCAGACCCCATTATCGAGGCAGTGTCCATAAAAGTGCAGTGCGGCTGGTATCTGTAGAGGCAAGCGTGGAAGAAGTCATTAGTCTTGGAGCTTTTTTACTGTTATTCACACTGGGATAATGAGATTATTGGAATTTTTTTTTTTTTTCCTAATGAGAATGAGACAGAATACCTTGGTCTCTAAATGATTTAGTCACAGAGGGAACACATTACTCTTCTCTTGATTGCTGTCAAATGCTGGAAAATTGGAATATTATACTGATATTTATCGTGATGGGCAATATTTTTCCTGCCTTCTCAGTGTCAAATGAGATGGGAAAAATATTTGTCTGAAAAGCAAACTCCTTTACAAGGTTTATAGAAAGAAGACAGATGAAGATGCAGGATAAGAAACTGGGGGCGGAGGCTAGAAGGAGGATAATTGAAAGATGGCTTTTTACTGTCTATTCTTTTCCCTTTTTTTCCTCATCAGTAAAGCAATCACCTTGTTTTAATTTCCCACAGATGTCTCTTCCAGTTAGCTCACCAGTGCTTGGGGCTAATTAGATGTTGTTTAGATTCAGAATAGGAGGTTCATTTCAGGGGGAAATGGGTTTGTGTTGGTCTGGAGGTCATTAGTAGCAGTTAATTTCTACATCGTGGGAAGACATAACATCCTGGGAATGGAGAATTCTTTGTAGGGGGAAAGAAGGTTTTTGCACTCTTATTCTCAAGAACTTTTCATCTGAGACATGTCAGCCTAAAATGTGCGGGTCCCATCCAGACTAATTGGGTGACCTGGTGCACTGAGATACAAGCCAGATTATAGGTGGCTTCACTTCCAAACTGGGCAAAGAAATGTGGAGTTCTAACTCCTGGTTCTGCCCCACCCCCTAACTTGTCCTCCAAGAAACTGTGAAAAGTCTAGAGAATCAAGAGAATTATCATGTGAATCATACCCTGTCATCATTATGTTCCTTCTTCTGGAGGGAGGTGTCACTGTATTTCTATATTATAATTGGGAAATTGTAGTGCTCTCGGTGTAACCAGTGGAACAGACCCTGAAATGTGAGCCTTGGTCCAGCAATGTGCAGATATGACTGTTCACTAGATTCATTCAAGGATCCTGTAACAAATACAGAATTGCAGGCTCATCCCCTGTGGTCCTGATCTGCTTAGTTGAGGCACAGGCCTATTAGCCTCTATTTTAACAGGCTCCCAGGAGATTTTGTTACAGGTAATCCTCAGCATTTGGGAACTGATGAAATCCAAAAGTTTTGTTATTATAGAAGAGGAAGAGGTTTCTTAGGAAGTAAATTGATTTGCCTAGACAACACAGCTAACAAGTGACAGAGCTGGGACTTGGTCCCAGATCCAATCCCATGGTATTTGCTTGATCCACGTTGGATGTGTGTTTTCTCTTAACTCCTTGGACTCCATTTCCTTCCTTAAAGATGTGGACTGTGCATTGTAAGTAATTCATAGCCCTTCAGCATTTTACTTCCTACTATGTGCCTAAATCTCCAGGGCCCCGAGGAGTAACTCTTACTCTCAGAGAACAACCATTTTTGTTTCAGAGATGAAGCACCCACGCAAGGACATAAACTGTGGCTCTTAGAGGTAGACAGGATGCTTGAACCACTTGGTAAAATTGAGGAGGGGGCAGAAGTAGACATAGGAAACAATAGGAATGAAGGAAACCCAAGCTTGTGGATGCATCCTATGGGCAAACTTTAGACCTAGAAATTTCTGGAAGCAGTTTTTCTTTTCATTATCATTTCTTCTGTCATTTTGTACCAAAATATCCTCTGAGAGCAAGATCATATGTTCTTATCATGAATCCTAGGAAAGAAAAAATTCCTTAGTGCCATGAAAAAGGATATTCATTCAGCTTAGGTGATGCTCAAATTCCATCTCCTCCACGAAATTTCCCATCCCTGGCTGAGAATGTCTCCTTCTTTGAAACTCCAATTTATTACTGTGGGATAAATTTAGTAATGTCCTACTTGCAGTATTGATATTTGTTTCTATATATTAGCTATAACTGAAATGTATGCAATTTGAGGGAAGAAACCATACACCTTGATCATCTCTCTATCCTAACTCAGAGGATTTGTAGAGGGTTTTGCCTATATGGGCACCTGATCTGTTTGTATTGAATTAAAAAAATTGGACAAAAAGTGCAACAGGGAGAGACTACCCAAGGCAGTGAATGGTCTTCTACTGCACTCTGTCATTTACCCACTTTTTTTCCTTACCACTTCTTTTCCTACTCAGATGCTCCCTGAGAATCATCCCCGAGTCCCAGATAATGTCTTCCTTTTTACTCTTTTATCTATTTTTCCCCTTCCTTTTGTCTTTTCCTTTTTCTTGCTCAGAGTCACCAATAGGAACATTTCTTAGCTTATTACTGGGCCAGTAGTCCCTATTGCTGCTAAGGATGATGGCACATCAGAAAGCAAATTACTTCCTGGTAGGTGAGGGATGGTGTATTCTAGTCACGCTTGATTAGCTTTAATATAGCTTGCAGCTTACCCTCAGTAAAACCACTTATTTATAACTTATCAATGTATTGACAATGTCAGAGAGCAAGGCTATCCTGAGGTGAGACACAAATTCCAAAAGGGTGAGCACTAATTGTTGCAGTGATTGTTTATTTATTTGTAACGACATAACTATTGTCTTTGTGGCCACACACTTCAGGTTGCTATGTGGCTGAGTTCCTTGGGATCAGGTCAGGGCAAAGTGTGTTCGTTGAAACCTGAACTGCTAACAATCAGCAAGATCTTCCTAGAGAATGCGGTGGGCTCTGCTCCCCAAGGATGCTGAGGAGTGCAGGGAAGGATTGGATTCTACATCTGCTCTGGGGGACCTCTTGAAAATAGCATTTAAGTTCCAGTGGTATGGCCCAAATGATCACAAAGGTAAATGGAATGGGTCTAACAGATGAATAGGAGCTGGTCCTGGAAAATTAGCAGGGAGGCTGTATATTCAGAGACATGTGATGTGATTGTGTGTCCCTTTTATTTTGTAAGTACCTAGGACTCTATGATTGTATAGCTAGTGATAAACACCTGAAGGGTAATCCATGGATAATTTCAAAGTACACTAATTTGATCTCCTTAGATGGAGCTGACAAGAATAGACAACAGGCTCTGTTCCTGGTTGGTAAGCAATCACCTCCTGGCAGCCTGGCTGAGATCACTCTGCAGCCCTACAGGGACCCACTGCCACCCTCACCTTGTCTAGAGGAGCCTGTGACACAGGATCAGGGAAGATGGGAGATTTGAGGCTCATCTGCCATAGGCTCTTCTGGGGGCTTCAACACGGAGACAGGTAGGTTTGTGATTTTTCTAGCTGAAACACACTTGGAAGGGTCAGTACAAAACCAGAAACCTAATCTGCTCTGCCAACTGCAGCAGCCGGTTACAAGGCCCATGGCCTGCAGCAGTCTATGCCTCACAGCAGACCTGTGTTTGGGCTTGGGGTGAGTTTCGTTTGCACTGGTGTCTTATATTACTGGCAGTTCTCCCTGGGAGGATGAAGAGCTGAGGCAGGGAAATAATTGAAGGTAGGAGAAATGGGTTGCCACGAAAATGATTTGTCCAATGCCCCCACCCCCCCACATCTCCTTATACATTTTTAAAGCAAATTTATGGCTAGTAAAAGTGCTGGCTGGACAAAGCTCCCCCACGCTACATGTTGCTTTTTCTTCTCTTGACTGTTTTTAAGCCTCTCTCGGCGTTTTCTCTGTTTGACATAGACTGATGGAGAATCCGTGGGGAGTCTGATTCCCAGTTTACTGCTGCAAAGGCTTCGTGGGCTGCCAGCTGCCCTGCCTGGCCAGCTCTAGCCCTGCAAGGCCCGTGCAGCAGGCGCAGCACCAGATGGAGGGAGGGAAGGCAGACCCAGTGAGCATCCTCACGGAGAGGAGCCAAGGCCCAGGGAAGAGAAAGATTCTGCAGGACCAGTTGGATAAGAGCCCAGCTCGGAGTAATTCCCCACATTTGGGGAAAATAAAATCACAAATGAGAACAGCAGGGGCCAAGAACCAGCTGGAGACAAAGGGGTATTAGTTTCAGGGTAGAGGCTGTGAGAAGAGGAAAGCTCTGATGAGACATTCAAAAGTCTGGCCTGCTGGGGACAGCTGCCACCCAGCTCTGGTCCCAGAATGTTGTCACGAGTCCAGCGAGCTGGGCTGCCTGCCTCAGCCCAGAACCCGGGAAGACTGATGGGCAAGAGAGACCTCAGACCTCCTCCAGCAGCCCCCATCTTTTAGACTTCTCTGTGCATCCCTGGTGGCTTGGGGATTAAGACCGAGATCCTTAACCTTAAGCAAGGGCTAGTAAGAGGAGGGGGAGGATGAGATATGATCCTGGAGTTTTGAGACCAAGTGAGTTTCAGAGCCAAGGATATTCCTCACCCCGCCACCCCCACCCCCACCCTCAGTATAATGTTTCTCTGCCAGCAGCTGAAATGGTCTTTCTGGAGATTTGGGGGTTCTCTAAACTTCAGAATGGCAATAGATAGAGAAATCAAGAGCAGGGGGATGGCCTCAGCTTGGCTGTCTGTGTCCTGTGTGCATGCCGATTGCCCTTTCCAGTTCTTGATTAGCAAACCATCACTGCTTGCGTTCTGACAGAACTTTTCATCCTGTAAGATCACACTGCATGCTCCGAGTCAGAGACTGTCTCCCTGCTACCTATTACCACACAACTCAGAAGATTAAAGACTTCCTCCTCCTCCACCCCATCCAGAAACAAGAGGAACATGAAAAGTGCCATTTGGTCATTTCTTTGCATTAACTGGTATTCATCTCCTGATCTGACTTGAAGCTTCTGAGGCATTTTCCTCCCAGGATAAAGATGAATTGGGCTAAAAAAATAAATAAATAAAAAATAAAGGATAGTCTCAGTGTGAGGAAGAAAGAAGAAGGTTAGGTTTTTTTAATAGGTTTTTTAAGTATTCTGTGCAATAAACACATGCACACACGTAAACATATGTCTGTTTAGATGAAATAGTTACACATTATTTAAAATATGTGTATGCTTTATACTGTAAAAGCATGTCTAAGTCTATTATCACATTTCATGTGATTCCCATGATAATCTTTTAAGATATATTACATTAGAATCCCTGTTTTACAGAGGAAATTAAAGTTCAGAGAGATTATGACATGTGTAAGGTCACACAGCTCCAGAATGGCCTAACTGAAATTCAAATCCAGTTTTTTTTCTCATGTAAAATTTCACATTCTTTCCACTATACTGTTATCTTTTTCAGATGATGAGGTGGAAGAATGGGAGTGGGACAAGGTACAAATAGAAGTGATTCCCTTATATTTAGCAGGTTATGCGCTAGAGACTATTTCATCTAATTCAATCCTCAAAATAGTCATTCAAAGAGGAAATTATTATTCTTTGGTGTATAAATGGTAGAGCCAGGATTTGAACCAAGATCTGCATGACTCTATGGCTCTACTCTTCCCATCACAGCAGGGAATGGACAAGGTGACACTTTGCAGTTCAGTGGCAGAGTAGACCAATGAAAAGATATGGGCTTTGCCATCAGATAGACCTGAATTTGAACTTCGGGTCTATTCTTTACTAGCTGTGGGAACTTGGGCAAGTTCCCTATTCACTCTGAGCCTCAGTTTCCTCATCTGTGACAATAGGAGTGACAAAATCTATCCTACTGTGTGCTATAAGGATTAAATGAGATAAGGCATGCAACAAATGATATTTATGGGTGTTCTATTGACTTAAATTGCTGATTTGTATGTGCTTCCGTAGTCTTCCCTTAGACTAAAGAGCCCTTACAGATCAAGAAGTATTGCCTAAGTAAGAAGAGAATATTAAGACTCAGAAGAGGAACTTTTGAGGCTAAAACTAAGGCTCTAAGGGAAGAAGAGGCGGTTCTGAAGGCAGAGAGATCTGAGGGTTTTCATGCTTGGTTCTCCTTGCTCCACTTTTTCCAACATTCCCCCCAAATGGAAGAGCACACACTGCACAAATTTCCAGTACTTTTGCATATTCTAACCAGCTCCTTGGAAGTTGGTTACATGCTTACACCACCCCCAGCTCCACCATACAAGTTTGATGAGCATTTCTTTGACTTTACCTTCCTTCATGAAACAAAAAAGAAGAGTAGCTATCAGCAGCAGCAATAGATATTGGTGGGGGTTGGGGTGGATGGGGCGGGTGTGGGGTTGGATGGAAAATTCCAATATTAACTCTCTTCTCCTCACCACCCAGCATGATCCCAGCCCCATCCTGCCTTTCTGCTCATTGGCAGAATTGTCACAACCTGTTAGCAATGGTGGCGACAGAGTAATGGGCAACTTCTCACTTTCTCTTCTTTGTAGATGCTTTTTGCTTGGCAGCTTCAGATTAACAAGGATTTCTATCCCTTTTTGTTGCTTTTTTTAAAAATTATTTTTTCCTTTTCTGTTAAAAGGGAAATAAAATACCAAATTTCTAACCCCTTCTCTCCTCTGACACACTACATTTCTAGGCCCCTAGTACTTTTTTCTTTTCTTTTTTTTTCCTCTGATACGTTTGACATCTTAATAATTCTAACACTAGGGGTGGAGAAATAAAAAAAGAAACAGCATGACAAAATGCTTCTGGGCCATTTTGGAATTAGCAATATTTTTCAGGAGCAATCAATTACATTACTTAACTAGAAAGTTCAGATTATAAAGAAAAGTATAATTAGTGGCAAATGTGTGAGATACATAAAGACAGATAGGCGGGCCACGAAAAGGGAGGTCATCAATTTTTCTAGGTTCCATCAGGAGGTCGGTTGTTTATTCCAAGACTTCATCTGAATGACTGGAAGGCAAAAGCAGGCACACATCTCAGCATGGCCAGGGCTTGCACTACAGAGTGACAGCAGGTCTGCTTTCTGGTGCTGCCTCTACTACCGATTACCAGGAGATTCACTTATCCTGTCTCTGTCTCAGTTTCCTCCTCTGTAAAATGGAGCTAATAATGCCTACCCTTCTGACCTCTCTTGGAACTGTTGTGAGGCTTAAATAACCATATGGATGTGGATTTGCTTTGAAAATTAGAAGCACTATCCAGATGCAAAGAAGCATCAGGGTTATTAGTGTCATTTGACCTAGATCTTGAAGAATGGCTAGAATTTGACTTTCTGGAAATAGATATAAGAGATATCATTTAAAGGTACAGCACAAGCAAGGCACTGAGCTGGTGTTTGAGCCATCCCCCACATATATGTTTGGCTGTAGCATAAATTTTGAAGTGGAAGAGGAAAATATTACATTCAAAATGATGACTGGAGCAAGAACATAGGAATTTAGGGGTTTGGATCCTCTAAAGCCAGAGTAACCGTTGAATAGTTTGAGTGGGAAGTAAGAGGATCCAAACAATTCTTCAGAAAGATAATTCTGGGAGAGGAGTTTTCCTCCAGCTTCTTCAAGGGGAACAAGCCAGGAAGATACGGTAAGAAATAAGGGATGCCTTCAGTGGGGCATTGGGTGAGAAAAGAAGCACTGTGGGAGAAATGCTGGAGTGTAACTAGCAGGTCTGTTTGGAGGAGCAGGGGGATAAGAGGAAGAGGAAGGAATCAAAGATTAGTTCATGGGCTGGAGGCTGGGTCAGTAGGAAGATAGTCATGCCATTGCAGAAATCTAGAATGCAGGTTGAGGGGCACTTTGAGTTGGGTATGTGGGGCATGATAACTTTGATATTGCTCATGTTGATTTTTTAGGTGCTGATGATACCTACAGCTAAAGGTGCCCTTTAAAGGGTCAAAAATGCCAGGCTAGAGTTCAGGAAATGGGTCAGGGTATTCTGAAATAAATAGGAAAGAGGTAAAGCCATAAGAATTGGGGAACCCTCTCAGTGGAGAGAATGAGAAGAGACAGGAGAGTTGAGCAAGATGTTAAAGAAGCTTGTTGGAAAGTAAGGTGGATTCTTGTACTTAACTTGTTCATTGAATTTTCTGCTTCCCTTCAAAAGCTTCTTTTCTTTCTCCCAAGGACAGTAAGGGGGGTGGGGGTGGTGAGATAGTATTATCTCCTTCTGCGAGGAAGCAACTTATTGTGCCACCAAGGTTGTGATTTACAAAGCCTAGTCTAGTCACTAGCCCAGGAGAAGGGGCCAGTGCTTTATAGGAATCCAGTAAGCCAGGATAGTCAGTCACTTCGGCTTCAGGGAAAGCTGGGAGATTACTCTGCAGCTAATTATGAATTACCCTTGAAGATCAATGTGATAGTTTTGATTTCCTGAGCCAACAGCTGAAAAATTAGCTCTTCTCTGAGAATATGGATTGTCTGGGATTGCTTGTGAATAGAAAACTATACTTTTCTTGAATGGAGTGTTTTTCTTCTGCTTCTAGATTTGCAGGAACTATCAGCTCACAGCTCCCTTCCCTGAAACACAGTCACAGGCTCAATGTGTAATTGGACAAACTCATTGGAAACTACAGCCACACAACTTTCCATTTCACAGATAAAAGCTCCACCCCTGGTTTGCAATGCTAAAAATGGCATCTTTGCTTCAGTATCTCCCAGTTACTGAGTATTATTATTATTACTTTGTTTATGTGTGTGCATGTGCATGAGTGCTTATTTTTGAAATCTCAGACACATGCTTTACAGGAAGAATATTGGCATTTCGGAAGTCATTGATGTTTTGGGTTACTTTATACTAGAGACTGGGTCATTGCTGGACAACCTGGCATAGACATTATCAGGCTTGCAGAACTCTGTTTTCAAGTAAGATCTTCTAAAGCAATATTTATAGCAAAATGATGACTTTGAGGCATCTAAATGTAATCCATTTTTAAATCTCATTTTTTCTCTCTGAATCCTTCAATCTAATTAGGTTCACATCAGTATATTATTACGAAGAGTAATCATTCCTTTCTTCTAATAACATTCATGGATAATTTTATTTCTCATTTCCAGCCTCCTACTCCTGTGGTGTAATTAGTGTCTTTGGCACCTCGTGATGCTCAGAATGAGTTGCAGCTGCTAATTGCTAATTGAAAAATTAGAAACTCAGTTAGAAAAAGGATCTAATTAAAATGAAATTAGATAAAAATCCCTTCAAACCAGCTCCTCTCTCTCTCACTTTCTTTGTTTTTCTTTTTCCCCTTCTGCCTTCTTTTCCCACAACAGAACTATTAGCACTCGCAAAATATGTGTAATTGCTGAAAGCCAAATACCTTTCCATGGTGGGCTATACAATGGCCTTTTATGAGGGAGCTAGGGAGAGGTTTATAAAAATTGAATTAAACTTCAGAACTTCTGCTTTTCTCTCTATTCCTCATCCACCCATGAGTACAATTTCCACTTTATAAATATGAACTCCATGCTCTTTTTTTCCCACTTGTTTTTCCTGTGGGTTTGGAAGAGCTACCTGAATCCTAGCCTAGGGAGGGCAGGCTTCAGGAAAACCCCTCTGACAGCAGTACGATCTCATGACTATGAGCTGCAGAGACCCACTCACTTCTCACTGCAAATTCATCCCTACCCTCTACTCAAATGTGTTGTCCCACCAGATAAATGATTATCTGTGAATGTTCTGCACTGTAAGAGATATAAGAGTAAACCAAGGTCCCTTCTGCATCCAAAATACTTCCATTCTGTAGAGAAGTCTAGACAGGTAAGCATAACAACAGAATAAGAAAATACATAACCAAATAAAAAATAGCATTTCAGACTGTATGTGATATTTATTTCAACTTTTCAAGTGTTTTTGAGTACCTTCTTACTAGAGGCCAGGCACTGAGCTCGATGCTGGACGTATAAATATATATCACATAGTTCTTTTGCTCAGTGTTCATAACTGGAGAGAAATATGTGAATAAGTGAATTATAATATCATCTCACAAGGGCAATAATAATGAATGTATAAGTTGTGAAATTAATGCAGAAACATATGTGCCTAGTTCTAGTGGGCCAGAGAGAGAGGACATCAGGAAGCACTTCGGGGGAAGCAATTCCACAGTAGGATTCTGAAGGATGAGTAGGAGTTCACCAGGTGGACAAGTATTATAGACAAAGAAACATGTTCCTCAGGAGGGACATATAAAACAGTTTGCTGACTTCTGGAACTTGTAAGTAATTTGGCATTTCTGAAGCCTAAATTAGGAGGTACATGGCAGCAGATGAGGGTGAGGAAGTGGGTAGGCATTGGATCACATAGAATCTTGTGTGTTTTTGAAACTTAAAGGAGGGAGAAGTGGGCTTGAGTATTTGGGAGGAAAGATTCTTAGACAATATAGGATTTAAATGACTGTAGGATCAAAATAAGTCTTCAGATGGGAATTTTGGGGGGTGAGAGGAATATTCTAGATAAAGCATAAGGATAAAAGAGACCTTGGGCAGTCCAGTTGGACTACACTAAAGTGGTTGCGAAATACATATGGAAAAATAAAGTAAGTTCAGATTATAGTTAAAAATCAGGCAGGAGTTTCAGTCAAGCAAGATGGCACTTCAGAGTGCTGTTCTCCCACAGGATCATGGAACAACTGGCAAAAAGTGGCATAGCCGTCTTCCTCAAAACTCCAAGAACAGTAAAAAGGCTGCAGTAGCTGAGCAAATGCTGAATTGAGAAAACTCAGCTCTAAAAGCAATAGAAGCTTATGATGTACCTTCCTGGTGCAGTGTAGAGCCAGCCTGTGTTCCCATTGTACTTCTCTGGCCCTATTCCAGAGAGAGCAGAGTAACCCCAATGCACATGCTGCGGTGCCTGTATGTCAATGCCAGTCTAACCGGTGGCAGCCTGAAAGACTGAACCAGGAAACTCATCTTAGGCTTACCCTCTGAGAACTTGCCCTGCAGGCAGAAGCAGCTTGTGGAAACCTAAAGAGCAGTATAAGAAACAAGTAAGTCAAAGTGGCCTAGGATAAAAGATTGCCTGCTTTAAGTCATTCAGTGTAGCACCAGGGAGGGGGTGAAAGTCTATTTCATAGGGAGTAGAGGGGTCATTTGAATTCTGGTAAATGGGAGAATTCCTAAGGCCAAAAGCAAGCACAAGCCCAGGACAAGAAGCAGGCTCAGAAAAAATGGAGAGGATCATGCATTTCACACCCACCACAGGCTGATCTTCTTGATAGGATGACTAAACTCTGAAGAAGAGGACCAACCAATGCAGAGGGAATTTGCAAAGGCTGAGAAAGGTGGGTTTTTGTTTGTTTATTTGTTTGTTTTTGCATTGGTTTGTTTGTTTTTGTTAGCTCCTAGCACTTAAGGAAATCTCTGTCCTATCACTAACTGGCTATTTACTTAAGGAACAGACAGCTCAGGAAATAAATCCCAAAGTTAGCATATTAAAATATTAAAATTTACAGTATACAACAAAAGATTACAAGACCAGGGAACAGGAAATGATGGCCCATCCAAAGAGATAAGATAAAAATCCAGAAACCATCAACAGATAAAACCGGACATTGGACATAAGAAATAAGACTTTAAAAAATAATCCTCAATATGCTCAAGAAGATAAAGAAAAACATGGAGAAATAAAGAAACAATATCAGGAAAACAAAGAATAAACAATATGAAAATCTCAACAAAGAGACAGAAATTATAAAAAGGAACCAAGCAGATATACTGAAGTTCAAACCACAAAAACTGAAATGAAAAATTCCCTGGAGGATTTCAACATCAAATTGAAACTGATAGAAGAAAGAATCAGTGAACTTGAAGACAGGACAATTGACATGATTCAGGCTGAGGAACAGAAAGAAAAAAGAATTGAAAAAGCAAACAGAGCCTAAGAGACCGGTCAGACATCATTAAGTGTACCACTGAGGGAGTTCCAGAAGAAGAGGAGAGAGGGAAAGGAGAAGAAGGAATGCTCAAAGAAATAATGGCAGAAAACTTCCCAAATTTAATGAAAGACATGAATATGCACATTGAAGAAGTCCTAATGAAGCTCAAACAGGATAAACTTGAAGAGACTCATTCCTAGACACACAGTAATCAAACTGTAGAACGACAAGAAGGAGAGACTTCTGAAAGGAGAAACAGAAAAACAATGTGTTTTCATTAAGGTAATCCCCATCGGATTACGAAATTGTCAAAAAGCACATGAAAAGCTGTTCAACATCTTTAGCCATTAGGGAAATGCATATCAAAACCACAATGGGATACCATCTCATAGAATGGCTACTATTACAAAATGAAAAATAAGTGTTGGAGGGGACATGGAAAATAGGAACACTTGTTCTCTGATGAGAATGTAAAATGGTGCAGCTGCTGTGGAAAACATTTTGGCCATTCCTCAGAAAACTAAGTATAGAATTACCATATTATCCAGGTATCCTACTTCTTGGTCCATACCCAAAAGAATTGAAAGCAAGGAATTGAGCACACACTTGCATACTGATGATCATAGTGCCACTATTCACAATTGCCAAAAGATGGAAGCAAGTGTCCATCAACAGATGAATGAATAAACAAAATGTAGTATACATATACAGTGGAATATTATTCAGCCATAAAAAAGAATGGAGTTCTGATACATGCAACAACATGGATTAACCTTGAAGACACCTTGTTGTGTGAAATAAGCCAGACACAAAAGGACAAATACTGTGTGTTCTCACTGATATGAAATAAACAAATAAACATACAAATACTGTATGTTCTCACTGGTATGAAATAATTAGAATAAGCAAACTCATAGGGTCAGTAACCAGAATGCAGGTTACCAGGATATGGGAGTGAGGGAGAGAGAAGGAATGGGGAATTAATGCTTAATTGGTGCTGAGTTTCTGTTTGAGGTGATGAAAAAGTTTTGGTAAGGGATGTTGATGGTAATCAACACCACTGAAATTTCTATTTGAATGTGGTTAAAAGGGGAAATTTTAGGTTGCACATATGTTACTAGAATAAACATTTACAATAAAAAGAAATATGGGGCTGTGGAATACCAACAGTGAACCCTAATGTAAACTGTGGACTATAGTAATAGTACAGTTACAATAATATTTTTTCTTCAATTGTAATAAAGTTACCACACTAATGCAAAGTCTACTAATAGAGAAAACTGCATGTATGAGGGAGGTATATGGGAACACTGTATTTTCTGCATGATTTTTCTGTAAACCTACAACTTCTCTGATAAAAACAGAATCAGGCAGGAAAGTTTATTTAAAAAACAATAGAAATAGTCACTTTTATTGCATACCTTCCTTTGTAGATATGAATTGACTTCCTTTCTAAGTTAGGAAATTAAAGGTTGGAGAGCTTAATTAGTTTATTCAAGATTTGGGGGAAAGCAGACTCAAGTCAATCTGACTCCCAAAGCTTTTCCCTCTATACACTGGTAATCTGCTGGGAGTTCATTGTTCACTGAACCACTTTCTGCTCTCCACACATTCTGGAGGAGGCAACTTAGGCTCTGCACAGCTGGCAGATGCAGCTTCCTCAGTCCAGGGCAGACGTAGGGAATGGATCTTGACATTCTTTGCTGCTGGGCTGAGATGTGGCCTGCCAGTCTTTCTGGGTTCAGCAATAGAGGCAGTCACTAGCAATTGATCCACAAGTTGGCATTTAGGGGAAGCCATTCCAGCTTTTAAGAATTCTCAGTCAACCAAAAGCAAGGAGATGAATGAAAAAGAGTGATGGACTAATGGGCCAAGGGAGGACTTCCCTGCATGAACTGTGGAAGGAGAGAGCCGGAAATGGCCAATACCAGTAGTTCATTCACCAATAATTCAATGCGTCTGGTAAGCCCTGCCATGGGCAATCTATCTTCTGCTTTATGAATGACTTCCCTAACACTCTGAAATCATGTATATAAATGTTCTTTTCCTCATAACTGATTGTGATAAAAAAAGATTGTAGAATGACAAAATTTAATAAACCTTGCCTTCAGGAAGTCCTTCTTTATAGCTAACTTGCATGTTTCATGCTGTAATTCAGCTTTTAACTATATCTTCTAGAATAATTAAAACTGTGGTTTGCTCATGACTCAACAGGCTGAACAGAACTAAGGCCAGTGGGTGTGGGAGAGAGATGGAGTGATTATCAAGAGTGTGAATTTGGGATGATGTCACCTAGATTCATATCCTAACTCTTTCTCTTAGTTATGCAAGTTAATAAATTCTCAGTGATGATGGTAATAGTGATGATGATGATGATAATGAAAGTAAGCCATTTATAGGGGGACAATTAAATGAGATAATACATTTACTGCTCAGCACATGTCTGACATACACTGTATTCAGTAAATATCAGCTATTATTAATTCTATTGGGACAAGAGAGTAAGAGGTAAAAATAGTGAGGAAATAAGGCTGGAGGAGGTAGGAGAGGGCTGACTGGCCCTATTTGTAGCACTTAGCTCAGTCCCTGGCTGAGCCTGAGCCCTGGTTGCTTATGACATGGTCACGGAACAGTTGCCTGAAAATCACCAATTCTTTGCCTGACCTGCTGCATGTCAGTTTTAGTCATCCAAGCTGCTTTGGTCCCATGCTCTTTTGGTAGAGTGAAATGTTCCAAAGCATACTAAGATAGGAAATGATACACTGACGCTCTCCTATTTGTCATTCCTGAAATGAGACTGAACAAGTAAGAAGAGAGAGTTGGGAAGTGGTCAAGAGTATCAGCTTCGATGTGCTCACAGACACTGGGGACTGGTGGTTTGATGGGCTGAGCCCTCTACCACGAGACTTGCCCTTGGGGAGACTGTTGCTGTGAAGGAGAGGCTAGGCCTGCCTGTAATTGTACAGAAGAGCCTCCTCCCGAATGCCTCTTTGTTGCTCAGATGTGGCCCTCTCTCTCTAGCTAAGCCACCTTGGCAGGTGATCTCGCTGCCCTCCCCACTACGTGGGATCTGACACCCAGGGGAGTGACTCTCCCTGGCAATGTGGAATATGACTCCCAGGGAGGAATCTGGACCTGGAATTGTGGGATGGAGAACATCTTCTTGACCAAAAGGGGGATGTGAAAGGAAATGAAATAAGCTTCAGTGGCAGAGAGATTCCAAAAGGAGCTGAGAGGTCACTCTGGTGGGCACTCTTATGCACAATATGGATAACCCTTTTTAGGTTCTAATGAATTGGAGTAGCTAGCAGTAAATACCTGAAACTATCAAACTGCTACCCAGAACTTATGAATCTTGAAGATGATTGTATAAAAATGTAGCTTATGAGGGGTGACAATGTGCTTGGGAAAGCTATATGGGCCACACTCCCCTTTGTCCAGTGTATGGGTGGATGAGTAGAAAAACAGGGGCAAAAAAAAAAAAAAAAAGAAAAGAAAAGCACCCAGTTCTTTTTTTTACTTTATTTATTCTTTTTCACTTTAATTTTTATTATTATTTTTGTGTGTGTGGTAATGAAAATGTTCAAAAATTAATTTTGGTAATAATGTACAACTATATAATGGTACTGTGAACAATTGATTGTACGCTTTGTATGACTGCAGGGTATGTGAATATATCTCAATAAAATTGAATTAAAAAAAAAAAAACTTAATAAAGAGCTCAGTGGTGGCAGAATAAAGCCTAAGCCTGTGGAGATTCAGGTGATAATACATATGCAGCCCTATGCTGTTTGGTTTGGAGGCTCCATGCTTGCCTCAACTCCCGGATTCTTTCAGGTTTGTCATATCAAGAAGGACCATGAAGAGTATGATCCTAGCATTTGCTGTCACAATCCTATCTTTGGAGTCATGTCATAGTGTTTGCCTTGAAATAATCATTCAAGTCATAAAGATGTCCTTCCGAAACCAGAGAAGACTGCAGTTCCTGTAAGCAATGACGTTTGGTGTTGCTGTCTGCAAAGTGAGCTTGCATCATGTAGTGCATGAGGCACAACTTTTAATCATTTCAATAAAAGCCATGTATGTGCCGGAAAAAAAAAAAAAAAAAAAGAGAATCGGCTTCTATTCACTTTTAGGAAATGACAACAGTGGTGGCCACTTCGGCTGCCTTAGCTGCAGGCACTGGTGCTCTTTTGCTTCTCCATCCTCGTTGTCCTCCTGGTCTCTTTTCAAAGGCTACTCTGGGGAGTTGTTTTTTTTTTTTTATCCGTTTATCTTGTAATTTACCCACTTTTGGGGAGGAATATGATATCTGGTTAATATGTAAACAACATCCATGAGAAAGTTAAGTGAAATTACTATTTCCTGGGTAGGAAAGTTAAAGATGGATTTCTTACACAGGTCATACTACTCTGAGAGGCATGTTTGTTAAACACTCATGAAGCTCTTCAAGGGGAGCATTTTTGGATTATAAATGACAATATCCTTGAAATTCAGTAGCTATCAGCCCTAGTCTCATGAAATCGATGGGGTGACCTGTCTCTTTGCTGAACCTTCCCCGTTTATTACCCTTTCCCTTTTCCTCTTACACAGACCATCAACACACATCAACAACAACAAAAATATTTCAGCATTACAACAGGGAGAGAAACATTTTTCCCACTTTGCCCTAAACTTCCTCTGTCCTCAAATGGGCATCCGGAGAGTTGCCAGCCTTTCAGAATCTGTGCTTTAAAGGGGAAAATGAGAAATTGCACATCAAGAAAGAGAGAATATGAGGCACATTCATATTCAAGACATGAGCCTTTTGAACAGGTCAGTTCTTCTGAGGTTCAATTCACTTTCACCTCTACATACCTCACGAACTGTAGCCAAGATGACAAAGCTATTGCTATTCTGCATCACAGTAAAGGGATTTTCAAAGAAAGGTGACTTTGATGGATTCAAGGTGAACGTTACTGTCAACTGGCAGAGCTGGCTGTTTGCAGAGATGGAATTCACTAGGGGATAGAAGAAGGGCTGGGGGCTTTAAGTCCTTCATATGGCTGAGCTTCCCATCTCAGAGAAACAGGTCGCCCTGCTAATTATCTGTCATGTCACCCTGCCTCTCCATAGAGACAGATAATTTCCTTCTCTGGGTTTTTCAAATCCATTTATAGCTGTGGAAAAACCCTTTCTACACAGTCTTTCAGAGATTCTAGGAAGAAGAATAAAGGTCATGACCACTGCAACAATTTTCTTCAAGGACTTTTGAATATGTTAATATCTTTGCAGGAAGGCGAATGTTCTAACTCGGTCCAAAAAATACCTTTTAGTGAATAGGTGCTGTATTACGGTTTCTAGCCCTCTGTGGGGGATAAAAATAATGATTAGGGAAAACTTATTCAAGGAGAATAATAAAGTCTATTATGAGATCTGGAAAAATGTTGCACATAGACCTGCTGAGCAAGAGATGCCAATATCAAATATTCTAATAAAGCTCGATTTTATCATGTGCAAACACCTTGAATCACAAGCATGGTACAGAGTAATCACAGCAGAAGGAAATGCAGGGGGATGTCACAAAAGGGGGCTTAGTTTCTAGGAGGCCTACTAAGACTTTGGTGAATTCACCAAAGTCTACAGACTGCCCCTCAGCTTTACAGGTTCAGAGACTCAATTTCAACAGTTTCCTAGAATTTATCAGGAAGTCCAATACCATCAATAATAACATCAGAGTGTTCAACAGAGCTGCACCTGTTGTATATCCTTCACAGTGCAAGGGGATGGCAAAGTGCTGGGGAGGGAGTGAGCCCTTATGGAGAAGAACTGGGTACTATTTATCTTTTTTTATTATTAATTTTTTTATTAGAGAAGTTGTAGGTTTACAGAAAGATCTTGCAGAAAATAGAGGTCCCATATACCCACCCCCATTTTTAACATTTTGCATTAGTGTGGTTCCTTTTTTACAATTGATGAAAGAATATTATTATAATTGTACTATTAACTGTAGTTCATAGTTTACATTAAGGTTCACTGTTTGTGTTGAACAGTCCTACGTGGTTTTTTAAAAATTTTTATTCTAATAACATATATACTGCCTAAAATTTTCCCTTTTGGCCACATTCAGATATATAATTCATTGCTATTAAATACATACATTCACAATGTTGTGTTACTGTTACCATATATAGTGGTACTGTTTATCTTTGGAGCTTTGGTTCCTAGCCCAATGCCTGGCACCTAATACATTTTGCTAGTTGACCAGCTGGCTGGCTGGGTAGATGGCAGACAGATGGATGAAGAGAGGAGAAGCTGGCAGAAGAGAGAAAGAGTAAAGAAAGGGAGCATAATAATAGTAATAGTTTGCATTTATTGAACATTCATTGTATATCCTTCATTGTGCTAAGTGCTTTTACACAGTTGAATCTCTAAATCTTTACAAGTCCAGGAAAATGGTGAGGTTGTATTTTCTACTTTACAGATGAGGAAACTGAGGTTTAGGGAAAAGTAACATGTCCAAGGACATCTGGCTATTAAGTGGTAGAGTCACAATGAATTCGTAAGAGACTAAGGCATAAAAGTAGAATTTTAGGAACACACAATGAAAACCAGAACTGCCAAGGTGACAGTGCATCTGCATTCTCTGCAAGCATAGTGCCTCTCTCTAGACAAGTTACATGGGAAGCCAACTCCTCAGACTAGGGAAGTATCTGTGTGGCTTAAATGTTTAATGCTACTTAGTTCTCCCTACATGTCCACAACAGGGGTACACCTGCCAGGTGGATCAAGCCCTCATTTAAGTAATCTTCAAAGCATTTTTCCCTGGACAATACTCAGACGGAGTGCACAGCCTTTCTATCTTCTATGTTGCTATTGCTTATCTTTTAACTTTACACTATTCTGGAAATTAGCCTTTTTAAGGCCAATTAAAATATTTCTTCCCTGATAAACTTTGTACGGAATTTATAGTTGTCCACAGCTACTCTTGTTTCCCTTATTTTTCAATTCCTGGGGAACACCTCAGTGTCATGTGAAGTTAGCACCTGCTAGTGGTAGGGAGCAGGGAAAGGAAAAGCTGGATGGGGTGGAGTCTCCTGATCCCAGAGGGGAGCTTTCCCCCTGCATTACTCTAACTGGTTGAGTGGATTAATATCGTTTCACAAAATCTTGTATCTATCAAATTAAAGTTGTTTTTAATGAGATGTGTCATGGCTTTAAAATGCTCCACGAGCTCACTGGAACAGGAGATTTCTCAGCTGTAAAGGCTTTGTGCCTGCCTTCCCTGAGCTACTCTAATCCGTGGGCTTCTAGCACTGGTCCGCAGAGTCTCACAGGGTCTTTGATACTTGGCTTAAGTACTTTGGAAACCCAACTTTAGATCATATAAATGATTCCTCATGTGAAATACAGAGAAGCTGTCTGGATGTGTCTCTTAAATCCACATACCTGTTTCCAATGGTCAATTTTTTTTTTTTTTTTTTTTTTTTTGCAATACAATGTTAAGATTACTGGGTGTTCTGGGCACCTGTCAACCCCACAGTTAATCACAAACTTTCCTCTGCTGTTGAAAAACTCTTGCACATTCCTTTTTTAACATTGCAGCAGTTTGAAGGCAAATTGATGCCCTAGAAGTTCTAGAGAGGATGGGAGGCTTAGAGTGTCGTCTGAGATTTTTTTTCACTGAGGAAGCCAGATGAAAATATGACTACCATGGGATACAACCAGATGGGTCAGAACACTTGCCTTAGGACTGACCACGCCTATATTTGATTTTGATGGGATTTTGTACTTAACTTTTGTTACTGAAATGGTTTAAGTTTTTGTGATATTGTGATGAAATGAATGTATTTTGTATTTGGAAAGATAATGTCATTTTGGTGTCCAGGGGGTGGAATGTGCCAGTTTGAATGTATTGTGTCCCCCAAATGCCATTATCTTTGTGGTCTTTTGGGACAGACGTTTTGGTGCTGGTTAGATTTGCTTCAAATGTGCCCCACCCAGCTGTGGGTGGTGACTTTGGTGGGATACTCCTATGGAGGTGTGACCCCACCGATTCAGGGTGGGCCTTGATCAGTGGAGCCATATAAAACTTGCTGACTCAAAGAGACTGAATGGAGTGCAGCTGTGAGTGACGTTTTGAAGAGGAGCAAGCTTGCTAGAGAGGAACGTCCTGGGAGAAAGCCATTTTGAAACCAGAACTTTGGAGCAGACGCCAGCCATGTGCCTTCCCAGCTAACAGAGGTTTTCCAGACACCATTTGCCATCCTCCAGTGAAGGTACCTGATTACTGATGTGTTACCTTGGACACTTTATGGCCTTAAGACTGTAACTGTATAGCCAAATAAACCCTTTTTATAAAAGCCAGTCCATCTCTGGTGTTTTGCATTCTGCAGCATTAGCAAACTAGAACAACACTTTTCTGCAAAACAGTAGGAGCTGTTTATAAGTGACAGGGACTTTCCCCTGTAGGGAGGAAGAGAGTTCATTTCTTCCATGATAGGTAATAACAAAGTAAGCCTTCCTCCTACTGTTTCCTCTTCCATCTCCTACACATGCAAACACACACACACACACACACACACACACACAGCTCCAGTGGAAAGAGAGAGAACTAATCAAGTCTGGCCTTGCACAGTTAGATTGGCGTTGCCTTCATATTTTTTTTTCATATTTTTTATATTTCTGGGTAATATTGTATCTTGTAAAGTCTCTAAATATTTAAATATCTGATTATTTTCTGTGTGATTTGCCCCGTTCCCTGGCCAGTAATTTCATGGTACAGATCAAAATTACCTTCAATAATTTCTTTGAACTCATTTCAAAACACCTTCCCTTCCCCGTCTCTTCATACTGGACTTGGCTTTTCCTAAACTAATCTCTGTGGCAACAAATTAAAGTCCACATATATGAAATACACCACCAATGGGATTTCCTAATGAGAATCCTTCCATCTATTATTTTTGTCCTAAATTAAGTGGAATAATAAGTGGTAGAAACTCAGAGCATTGAAGATCATTATCTAAATTCTCCTAGGCAAGAGCAGAGGGAATAAGTTCCACTGTGTCAATTACACCTTCAGATATTTTTATGCTAGAAGGTAAGTTGCCTTGTAGTGAATTAACTCTCTTCATCGTGACTACGGGTTTTGGACATGCCTGCCTCTCATGTTTAGAGAGCCCTAGTGCAATGGTAACAAATGAGGGCTCACGTAGTATATGCCTACATATTTAAATGTTCTAAATCTAGCTAACAAAACTGTTAAATAAAATATGTTCTCAACTTCTACATTGACAATTAGATCTTAGCAATAACCTGGCAGACCAGGTTTACATTTAGAAGTCTTAGATGAGTTTTGTTCCTGAACAGGGTAGCTTGGTACTCGGCTTGTGGCCATCCTTTTTTTTTCTTGCCACTCCTAGTTCTGACTCGCACTGCAAGGCTCTGGTAGCATTAACTGGAACACCCTAGTCTACACATTCAGATGCTGTCCAATCTTCACCACCAAACCTCTCCTCTCTTCAACTTGAGGCAAGCGCACAGGAAGCGAACTCCAAGCTTGGAGGGAAGGAAGAGGGTTGTAAGAGTAGTTGCCTAGTACCTATCAAAACTGTACTGGACTCATATGTTATTTAATTCTCTACCACAACATCCTTGAATGGCTTTGCCACCTTAATCTTGGGATTCTAGGCACTCTGAGTGTGGTCTAGATAGATAGGTGAGGTGCATGGACGCTGGGTGGACATGCCCTCTCAGTCCACGGACTTCTTATTCTGTAGGGAGGAGACCAGTTGGAGAGGGGCAGAGAGGACCTCTCTAAAATGTGGTGCTTGGGCAGAAGCCTCTCTTGTGTGTGTGGGGTGGTGGTGGTGGTGGTGGAGGTGGTGGTTTAGTTTGCTAGGCTGCTGAAAGCAGTATAATATGAAATGGTTCAGCTTGAACAATGGGAAATTATTTGCTTTAAGGTTAGAGTCTGGGAAATGTCCACATCCAGGTATCGTCAAGGTGATACTTCCTTCCTGAAGACTGGCTGCTGGCACATGGCAAGGCACATGGCAGCATCTGCTAGTCTCTCCCTTCTCTTCTGGCTTTCCCTGCTTTCAGCTTCTTGCTTCTGTAGCTTTCTCTCTCTGTCTGAATTTCATTCTCTTATAAAGAACTCCAATAAGGGGATTAACTCCCATCCCAAAAGAAGTGGGTCACACCTTAACTGAAGTGGTGTCATCAAAAGATCCTACTTAGAATGGGTCCACACCCACAGGAATGAATTCACTTTAAAAACATGCTTTTCTGGGGTGCATACAGTTTCAAACCACCACAGGGGGTCAAAGGCAAACACTGGTGTTAGAAACTCTGGAGTTTTTGGTATCAGAGTTAATGTGTGAAGAATCAGAACTGATGCCTGATTATTACTTTAAGGATATTTCTACCTTATTTTTATAAGATAGTTTCCATTATTATTTTTATTAAATTAATAAGCATTCTAACTCTCATGAATCCCCACAGATCATTCAAACTGCTGCTGTTTTAGCTAGATAAAATAATCTGCCCACACTGGAGTATTTACTTCTCTCCTGTACCTGTTCGACCCAACCCCCATCACAAACATCACATATGTGTGCACATAAACATGTACACATAGATAGATATTGAATATCATAGGCAAGTATTAACCGAAATTGATTGATCCTTGAAAGTATAACTTGGATAGTAAATACATCTCAGTCAAATATCCCCTCCAGTCTTTTTTTATCTGTAGGCTAAGAACTGAGGTCAAGAGAAGGGAAGTGACTTGCCAATGTTTTGTTTGCTGACTCTCATGCCTTCAGAGCCAGCATAGTGCTCGTCAAGGGAACAAGAACATCAGGACCACTGATAGGGTCAGTTCTGGGGAAAGGAAAGTAGTAAGATATTCCTTGACCAGTGGCTACTAGGGGTGACCCACTAAGAAATCTACTTTATTCTTACTGTCTTAGCAAACTTCTGTTTACTCTTGGGGGATAACTAACGAGAAGGAATGGAAATATTTGTATTCAACTCCAGAAAGAAGAGATAGGCTAGGGTGTTTCTAAGAACTGAACCATTCTTATCCTAAAAGAAGAGTAAAGTTTTTTAAATCAGGATTTTAGAGGTCAAATTTATATACAATAAAACTCACCAATTTTAAGAGTTTTGACAAATGCTTATAATCACAGCTGCAATCATAACTATGACAGAGACCATTTTCATACCCCCCAAACTTCCCTCCTATCTTCTATCCTTTTGTTTTCAGTCCTTGCGTCTACCCCGTCATCAGTCAAATGATCAGCTTTTTACCATTATTGTTTTGCTCTTCTAGAATTGCATATAAACAGAATCATATAGTATATAAACTTTTGTGCCTGACTTCTTTTACTTAGCAGAATGCTTCAAGATTTGTCAATGTTGTTGCATATAATAGAAGTTATTTTTTAAAAATTGAGTAGTATTTAATTGTATGGATACTCCACAATTTCATTTACCAGTTAAGGGACATTTGAGTTGTTTCCGGTTTTTGACAGAAACAAGGAAACAAATTGAAAAAAATGAGCAGTCCCTGACATTTGAAAGTGGCCTGATACTCAGACTTAGGCTGCTTTATTCTCCTGTTGGACATAAACAATCTCACAGAAGACCAACTGCAGACAAGGTCACTCTGGGACCATGATAAAATGAGAAAAAGCAAGGCCACTTCCTAATTTTCTGTCTAAGCACAGACAAAAACAAAGTCATTGTGCTGCCCACGAAATACTAAATATCCCCTTCTCTTGTCTAAAATAATGCTGCTACTTCTTTATTAACTACAGCTGTAAGCCTGTCTAACTACAGCTGTAAGCCTATCTTTTCTTTAGAAAACATTTGAGATTCCCATTCATAGAATTGTCCCACTTTCTCACAGCATCCAATCCAGAGTGAACCCTTGCCTCCTTTGACCATCCTCCAAATCACCCAACCAAAGTCCAAATTCTGTATTTTCTTTCTAACACCTTATTGAGACACCCCATGGTTCTCCATGGTGAGTTCTCCTTCAGTGCAGAGTAACAAACCAAAGTTGTTCAACCACAAGTGTGTTCCCAGTGACTTTTGGCTGGAGGGCTGTTGTTCTAAATATTCATGTATAAGTCTTTAAATGCACATTTGTTTTCCTTTCTTTTGGATAAATCTTGGAGTGGAATGGTTGATTGCATTGACAAGTGTATGCTTTAACTTTATAAGGAACTAGGGTCTCTAGTGCAAAGTAACGTTGAAATGATGAGAGCAGCCATTCTTGCCTTGTTCCTGATCTTAGGGATAACATTTCAGTCTTTCATCATTAATTAAGACGTTAGTTGTAGGCTTTTTATAGATACCCTTTATCAGGTTGATGAAGTTCTCTTTTATTCCCAGTTTTCTGAGAATCTTGTCAATTGTTTTTCCTGCTGCTCTTGAGATGAGTACCTTTAATTTTGGGTTTTTTTTTTTTTTTTTGTATCTTACATGGTGTTAATATGATAAATCAGCCTTGAATTACTGAGAAAAAAACCCCATAACTTGGGTTATGTATTGTACTTTTAATATGTTTTTGGATTAGATTTGCTGAATTTTGTTTAAAATTTTCAGGTCTATTTTCATGAAGGATCTTTTTCTGTAGTTTTCTTGTAATGTCTGTGTATGCTTTGGGTATCAGGATAATGCTGGTCCTATGAAATCATCTGAGAACTGCTCCAGCCTCTTCTATTTCCTGGAAGGGTTTGTACAGAACTGTTATTTTTTCATAAATGGTAGAATTCATCAGTGAACCCAACTGTCTTTGTGGGCATGTTGTTAACTACAAATTAAAGTTCTTTAATTGATATAGGTGTCTTCATATTATCTACTTCTTTAGCAAGCCTTGATTGTATCTTCCAAGATTTTTTTTCCCATTTCCTCTATATTTGTAATTTTTTTGCCATAAAGTGGTTAATAATATTCCTTTTTTAATGTTTTAAGGCTCTGTAGTGATAGACATCTTTCATGTATGATATTAGTATTTTGTGTTTTCTCTTTTTTTCCTGTTTAGTCTGACTAGAGCAGCACTGATCAACAGAAATATAATGCTAGGCACAACTACAAACTACATCTATAATTTTGAATTTACTAGAAACTACATTGAAGAAATAAAATGAAATTGATGAAATTAATGTCAATCATATCATTTATTTAGCCCAATGTATCAAAAACTTTACCTTTTCAATATGTAATCAATATGAAATATGTAATTTGATATTGAACTTTCCAACAGTAATTGTGAATTTGTCTCTTTCTTCTTTCAGTTCTCTCAGTTTTTTGTCTTACATATTTGAAGTTCTGTTGTTTTGTGCATATATATTTAGAAAAATTATGTCCTTGTGATGAATTGACACTTTTATCATTATGAACCATCACTCTTTATTCCTGGATATTTATGTTTCTGAAATCTGCTTTGGGTGCACTAATATAGTTTATTCAAACTTTGTGTTAGTGGGTATTTGGTGTATCATCTTTCATCCTTTTACTTTTAACCTATATGTCTATATATAGGTTTCTTTTAGACAGCTTATAGCTGAATCTTTTGTTTTTGTTCTTTTTTTTTAGCCATTTTTACAATCTCTGTCTTTTAGTTGGAAAGTTTAAACCATATACATTTAATGCAATAATCAATATAATTGGGTTAAAATCTACCACCTTCCTGTTTGTTTTCTATTTATTACAGCTGTTCTTTATTACAGTTTTTCACTATTCCTGTCTTCTTTTGAATTAATTGATTTTTTGGTAAAATTTTAATTTATGTCTATTGTAGGCTTATTATCTACAATTCTTCATTTTAGTTTTTCAGTGGTTGCACTAGGACTTGCATTATACATCTTTAATTTATTACTATCCTCATTTAAGTAATATTAAATCACTTCATGTATACTGTAATAATATTACAATGTTTATTTAGTTTCTTTTCCTCTCCTATGTTTTCTGCTATTTCTGTCAATTATTTTACCTTTTCATATGCTACATCATCACATTAAATGTCACTATATTTTGCCTTAAATTATCATTTATCTGTTAAAGACATTAGAAAATTAGATAAAATGTCTTTTACATTTAACCCCATATTTACCATAAACTCTGATGTTACCTGTTCCTTTGTGTAAATCCAAATATGCATTTGATACTGGTTTCCTTCTACCAAAAGAACTTCTTTTAATATTTCTTATATGCTGACAAAAAATTATGCTGGCTTTTGTTAATCTGAAAAAATCTTTATTATATCTTTATTTTTAAAAAATCATTTGGTCAATTCTTTGTTAAATGCCAAGCCTTATGCTATGACTTTTCAAAAAACTTTTTATTTTGAAACAATTTCAAACTTACAGGGCAATTGCAAAAATAATACAAACCCCCTACAGAGAACTCTAACATGCACCCACCCCCTCAGATACACCAGTTTTAACATTTTGCCACCTTTGCTGTATCTAGCTATCTATCCATATGTACATCATATATCTAGTCATTTTTTGAATACTTGAGAGCAGGTTGTATACATCATATTCCTTGGACAAAAAATACTTCCATGTACATTTACTATGAGCAAGGAAATTCATTTATGTAGTTACTTAAGTGTAGTTATCAAAGTTCAAGAAATTTAACATTAATATAAAGCTTGCACTCTATATTCCAATGTTTTCTTATGTTGCAATAATGTCCATTTGAGCCTTTTCTCCTCCATTTTTAGAAGCAATTCAGCATAATGTATTGCATTTAATTGTCATTGTTTCTTTAATTTCCTTTTTTTCAATTGTGGAAACATAAATTCATTGTAAACATTCCCATCCTAACCCCACCCAAGCATACCATTCTGTGGAATTATTCACCTTCACAATGTTACTGTACCCCCACCACCATCCATTAGAAATTTTCTTTCACCCCAAACAGAAAGCCTACACTTAATTTTTGCATTAACTCCCCATTACTCCTGCCCCCCATGCCTGGCAACTTGTACTTTACTTTCTGTCTTTATGAGTTTCCATATTCTCTGATATTTTCTTTGTATTTGACATGGGGCTTAAAATTTAACATCTTAAATCTGTTTTAAAAAAAAACGTTTGCTTTGATAGCAACTTAATTGAAAAGTACCCCCAATCGCCAGAGAGGAGAGACAGCTAAGGAGTTCAGGCAATGGTGTTTATTCCGAGTGGAAAGGGGCCCGCCTGGGCAGATGCCACTTGGTGCACTTCTAAGGGTGTGTTGTGTATATGTGATGGGGATGGGGAGTTTTGCCTAACATTCCAGGCTTTTATTTTCTGGGGTTGCTGAGGGGGTGCAGATCCGTCTTCTGTATTTGCTTCCTGCTGCTGGGGGGCATAGAGTTGTCCCATAGTTCGTTGCAGGGTAGTGGCTGATAAGGGTATTTTTGTTGGAGGAGTAGCATGTTGCTGACCACTTGGTTTGTTATGACTTGAACAGTTCTGTGAATAAACTTGGTTAGAAACTGTAAGAAATAAGGTCCCAGAAAGAGCATAGAGGAGATGAGAAGTGGGTTAGGAGAAACGGAAGGAGAGTGGCCGGGTTGATAGTAAAACAGCAGGAGACAGTAACGTGAGGAGCTTGCAGTATGGTGAAGAATGTTCACGTTTTGTGAATTATTAGGCACATACATACAACACTGAATATTAATTACTGCTTTGGGTGGCAGTTAGAATATTTAATGCTATTCTGTTTTACAAAACCACATTTTTTTTTTTAAGTTGTGAGTTTCCATTGTTAAGCAGTGATATTACTACTTTTTACCATTTTCTAACTTTGACCACAGAAACAAATTTCTTTTTTGCAAATTTTTTGTAACTTTCTGTATCTATTTTTTAACTTTGACCACAGAAACAAATTTCTCTCTTTACAAACCTTCTGCAAATTTCTGTATCCATTCAGGCTTCATCCCAATTTTTAAACAACCAGTTATTTAGGACAAAGCCATTTTCCTTTTTCTTTTTAACTAGAAAAACATTCTTTGTACCTTTTATACAACATGCTATTACCATTAAAATTAAGCTTGTTAGAATAATGCTAAACATTTAAAACACTTTAATTAATGCATTATTGAGGCAGTAATATGCAATTTTGAACAAGAATTAACAGCACTTGTAGGTATTAAACTGGGTGACTGAGTGGTTTAACAATATATAAGCTGAGTTTTTATTAGTAGATAAAAGAGTTTTAGGTGAGGGTGTTGGCTTTGGAGGGGGTGGGGGATGGAGAGGTGGAGCGGGAGGAAGGGGTGGAGGAACTTGGAGAGCCAGGGCTGGAGGAGGGATTTGTGGGAGATGGTGTGGGCTGAGGATGGGGAGGAGCAGAGGCGGTGTTGGCAGAGACAGGAGGAGGAGGAGGAGGTTTGCAAGCCACCATGATGCTGTAGGTGGGGCAAGAGGAACAGAGGGAAGGGCGAGCGCATAAAGAAAAGAAGGCCAGAATGTAGGGGACCTCTCCCAGTTTGCCGTTACAGTGTAAAAAATTGTCTAGGTTGGGCAGGAGATTACAATCAAGCTGCTATTTTTAGGCCAAAATGAGCCAAAATGTGGAGAGAGAGGATCCAGTGCTCATTCTGTGCTGCCTCCTGGGGCCCGTAACCCGGGAGGAGGGCGTCCCCAAATTCGCTCCTTAATTAGGGCAAGGAAACGGAGGCTCGGCGGGAAGTTGGGCATCCCTGAACTATTCCGGAAGCCGGGACCCCTGCCTGGCAGTGGGTCCAGAGCCCTGGTCGAGGCCCAGCACCGGGGCTTTCAAAATTTCAGAAGGACCGGCTCGACCGGGTGGAAGGGCGGGCACAGATGGAGAAGGGGCACTGGAGAGAGAAAGAGAGACAGAAAAGGTGAAGAGAGGAAGGGAAGGAGGTGATTTCACTTACATGGCTTTATAGTGGGGAGAGGTCTGATAAGTGCCTTACAGGAGGGTGTTCGTCTCTGGTGATCGGAGGGGAGGGGCCCTTAAATTAGCACAGCCAAGGTTAGGGAGTTAGCCTGAGTGAGCTGCTGCTGCTCACTGCTTCCCTAGTAGCGAGGCCGTAACCAGGGTGCCACACTCCGAGTTTCCCGGGTTTCAGCACCAGATGAAAGGTACCTGAGATGAAAGGTACCCCTGATCGCCAGAGACGAGAGAGCTGCGGGGTTCAGGCAAAGGCGTTTATTGCTAGAGTGGAAAGGAGCCCACCCAGGTAGTGCACAAAGTGGCATCTGCCCGGGCTGTGGCAGGGAGAATGCACTATACAGGCAGGTTTGTGCGTGTGGGAACCTGTGGAGGGAGGAGGAGGAGGAAGAAAAGTTTGTAGCAAAAAGTTTTTTTAGTTGACGTCAGTCCTGGATGGGGGGTTGATCTCTTACTGCTGCGGGCTGGTTTTCTTCAAGGCCTGAGGCTGCTGTTATCTCTGCATTTCTTGAGGAGGCTGGACCTATTATTAACTTCAATAGCACACATAAATTTGTCTCTATACACCTCTGTCCCCCCATGTATATGTAGTTCTTGTCATAAATTAAATATTTGTATATTACAAGTCCAAAACCTTTGATTTATCATTTCATTTTATGCATTGCTTTTCAGATCCTATAGGAAGTAAAAAGTTTAGTTAGGGATCAAAAGTACAATAGTACTGGTATTTATATTTACCCGTTTCATTATCTTTACTGGAGAGCTTTATTTCTTCGTGTGGCTTCAGTCAATTGTCTAGAGTCCTTCTTTTCAACCTTCAGAACTCCCTTTAGCATTTCTTGTAGGGATGATCTAGTGGTGACCAATTCTCTCAGCTTTTGTTTCTCTGGGAATGTCTTAATCTCTCCTTTGTTCTTGAAAGACAGTTTTGCCAGACATAGAATTCTTGGTTGACATTTTTTTGCTTTTAGCACTTTAAATATGTCTTCCCACTGCTTTCTTGCCTTCATTGTTTCTGATGAGGTATTGGCACTTAATCTTATTGAGGCTCCCTTGTATGTGACATTTTGCTTCCTTCTTGCAGCTTTTGGGATTCTTTCTTTTTCTTTAGCATTCAACAGTTCAATTATAACATGGCTCAGTGTTGGTCTATTTAGGTTTATTCTGTTCGGAGTTGGTTGAACATCTCGAATATGTACATTCATGTTACATTTGGAAAATTTTCAGCCATTATTTCTTTGCATTGTCTCTCTGCCCCTTTCTCTGTTCCTTCTCCTTCTAGGACTCCACTAAGTGCATATAGGTAGCTTGATAGTATCCCACAGGATCCTCAGGCTCTGTTCACTTCTCTTCATTCTTCTTTCTGCTTCTCAGGCTGGAGATTTCAATTGTCTTATCTTCAACTTTACTGATTCATTTTTTCTGCCATCTCCAATTTGCTATTGAATCCCTCCAGGGAATTTTCTATTTCTGCTACTGTGGTCCTCATCTTTTTGTCATCTATCATTTTCCTTTAGTTTTTTGTCTATGTTTTCCGTAAGATCTTTGAGGATATTTAGGAACATTGTAAAAAGTCTTTGTCTGGTATGTCCCAGGCCTGATCCTCCTCATTGATAGTTTCTAATGTTTTAATCTTCTCTTTTGCCTGGGTCATCACTTGCTGTGTCTTTGTATGTTTTATAATATTGTTCTGGTTTGCTAATGCTGCAATTATGCAAAATACCAGAAATGGATTGGCTTTTAGGAAGGGGGTTTATTTGGTTACACAGGTACAGTCTTAAGGCCATAAAGTGTCCAAGGTAACACATCGAAAATTGGGTACCTTCACTGAAGGATGGCCAATGGCATCTGGAAAACCTCTGTTAGCTGGGAAGGCACGTGGCTGGCATCTGCTCCAAGTTCTGGTTTCAAAATGGCTTTCTCCCAGAACGTTCCTCTCTAGGCCGCAGCTTCTCTTCAAAATGTCACTCTCAGTTGCTCTTGGGGCACTTGTCCTCTCTTAGCTTCTCTGGAGCAATTGTCTGCTTTCAGTAATCATCTTCAAACTGTCTCTCATCTGCATGTCCTCTCTCAGCTCCTGTGTGTTCTTCAAAGTGTCCCTCTTGGCTGTAGCAAGCTCGCTTCTTCTGTCTGAGCTTTTATAGTGCTCCAGTGAACTAATCAAGGCCCACGCTGAGTGGGGGGGGGGGGCCATACCTCCATGGAAACTATCCAATCAGAGTTATCACCCACAATTGGGTGGGTCACATCTCCATGGAAACACTCAAAGAATTACAATCTAATCAACACTAATATGTCTGCCCACACAAGATTACATCAAAGATAATGGCATTTTGGGGGACATAATACATTCAAATTGGCAAAAATATTTTCTTGAAACCTGAACATTTTGATATTTTAATGCGTTATAGTTGGAATTTAGGCTCTGAGGGATCTGTTTCTTAAGCTTGGATCCAGCTAGTGTTATGACTGAGCTTGCCTTGAAAGCTAACTAGCAAAAATAAATAAATAAATAAATAATAAATAAATAAACAAACAAAAGAAAAAGAAACTAACAAAAAAGAAAACAGGAAAAGAGAAGACACCTTTCCCAATCTTTGCATACTGACCTGTGTGACTGCTCTCTTTCAGGCCAAAGTGAAGGGGCTTCCCTTTTACTTTCTGTTCATGCTACTTGGCATAAGTATGCATGTTTGGCTTTAGGAATTCCCCCATTTGCATGGTTCTAAAGACCTTCTCTTCTCTAGAAAATGGCCTACTCACAGTCCAGGGCACTGTACTACCTGTCCTACAGCCAGAAATCTCTTCCCTCTGGCTCCTTGACTGCTCTCCCATAGCATTCTGTAGCAGCCTTCATCAAACAAGGCAAGTTTTTGGATGGTGTGCTCATTAGGCCACCACCAGAGAAATTTGACAAGACGTGTCAAATAGGTACAAGTATTACTCTACTCCTTCTGGAACCAGGACCAGGGACACACACTGGGAGCAAGGGGTGGCTCTGCACCAAGCCAGTGAGGGGATAGGGGATGGGCAAGCCAGGATGTCATCCGATCCTACCAGTTTTAAGTTGCCTTTTCCTTGATATGGTGCTCACTCTGTTACTGCAGTCCCTTAACTCTTTTCTGGAGCTTTGAAAAAGACATTTCTCCTAGTTTTTACTGGTTATTCAAAGTTTCTGTAGGGGAATGGAGCCCTGAAGCTTCTCACTCCACCATCTTGATCCATTTTACCTTCATTTTTGAAATATATTTTTCCTGGATACAGAAATCTAAGTTGATAGCTTATTTCCTTCAGTACTTAAAAGGTGTCACTCCATTGATTTCTACTTGCAAAGTTTCTGGTGGAGAGTCTACTGTCCCTCTTATCTTTTTTACTTTGTACATAATTCATCTTTTTTTTCCCCTTTAGCTGCTTATAAGTTTTTCCCTTTATCATAGGCTTCCAGGAATTTGATCATGATGTACCTTGGTGTAGTTTTCTTTAAGTTTATCCTGTTTGAGTTTCTTTGAGCTTGTTGGATCTATGCATTTATAGTTTTCTTATAATTTAGGACATTTCAGTCATTATTTCTTCAAATATTTTTCTATTCCTTCCCATTTTCCATCTGGGACTACTATTACACACAGTTGCTATTCTCCCACAGAGCACTGTTTCTGTTTGCTTCTTTTAAATTTTTTGTTTTCTTCTTTATGCTTAATTTTGGATAGTTTGAATTGCTATTCCTTCAAATCTACTAATCTCTTCTTTTGCTGTGTCTAATCTGCTAATAACCCCACCCAATGTTGTTTTCATTTCAGTTACAGTGTTTTTCATCTCTAGAAGTTCCATTTGGTTATTTGTTATATCTTACATTTCTCTTCTAATTATATTTACATTAGCCTCTACTTTATTGAACATATGGAGCATATTTATAATGGCTATTTTTAAATGTAATTTTATTGAGATATATTCAAACACCATACAATCCATCCAAAGTATACAATCAGTGGTTCACAGTATCATCACATATTTGTGTATTCATTCCCATGATCATTTTTAGAATGTTTGCATTACTCCTGAAAAAGGAATAAAAAAGAAAAAATAAGACCCCAAACATCTCATACCCCTTACTCCTCCCTCTTATTGACTATTAATATTGCACTCTACCCAATTTTAAGACTTTCAATAGACATAGGTTAACTAAGACAGTGATGTATTGTCAGAGGAAGATATATAGATCAGTGGAACAGAACAAAACATCCAGAAGTAGATTCATACAAAGATGGGCAATTGACTTTGTTTTTTTCCTATATAGTTATACAATTATTATCAAAGATCAAAGCTAATGGATTACAGTTCAACAACTTTGGGTATTTCCTTCTGGCTAATCTAAGACACTAGACACTAAAAAGAAATATTTATATAATGAATCAGTAGTCACAATCATTTGTTAAATCCTAATTGCTCAGTTACACCTCCTTCCTCTCATTTGATCTTTCTCTCAATCTTTGGGGTTATGCTAGCAATGACCATTTTAACTTCTTCATGCTGGTAAGGGTGTTGACCTTATGGGGTGCAGGAATGAAACTGGCTGATATTCTTGGAGAAACTGGTATCTCTGGGTTTCAGGGCTTATCTGGCATAGGGTAAATATGGAGGCCATAATTTTCTGAAAAAATAAACCTACTACGAAAAACTTTTATACAGACTTAGAAAGATCCCAGTGCACTCCCTAGAGTTTTCAGGAATACTATCAGTTGGTAGTTTGCAATATTTGGCTTAAGCTTGCATAAGAATAATCTCCAGAATGACCTCTCTACTCTATTTAAAATCTCTTAGCCACTGAAACCTTATTTGTTACATTTCTTTCCCCCATTTGGTCCAGAAGGAATCCTCAATCTCATGATGCCAGGGCCAGGCTCGCCCTGGGAGTCATGTCCTACATTTCTGGGGAGACTTAAACCCCTGGGAGTCATGTCCTACATAGGAGAGAATGTAATGAGTTTATTTGCTGAGTTGGCTTAAAGAGAAGCCCTCTGGGGATAACTCTTAGGCATAATTACCTGCAGGCCTAGCTTTGCCATTGCAGAAGTAAGTTTCATAAGGGCAAGCCTCAGGGTAGCCTGGAGTTACGACAACCAGGTATTATATTCTTGGTTGCCCTCTGATCATCTACTTCTCTGCACACCCTCCTCTGACATTTTGGTTTTAATGCGTCTCAGTCTCTCTGTCTTGGCTTCTGATTTTATCCTCTAGGGATTCACTTTCTCTTCTGTCTTACTCATGGCTTCTGCTTATGTGTGGCTTCATTGCATCACATCTTTTACATTCTGCTTTCTTTCTGCATGTATCAGTTCTTTGTCCTCCTTTATTGTCTGTTTATTAGTCGTATGTTCTGATTGGGCTGAACTCTCATTCTGGTTAAATCACAGGCTGCTGACCAGATGGCTGCTTTGGAACAAGTGCCCATTATGGGTCCAAAAACTTGTAACATGTGGCAGGAATGTGTACTACTACACTGGGGGCCCATCCATAAGGAAACCTTTACAAGGAGTTAGGTTAAGGCAGGTGCTATGAGATGTTCTAGAAGGTGGAAATGTAGCTGGCATACATTTTGTATGTATGGATTGTCCAATGTGTAAATGTCAACTAAATGCTTTTTGAATGAGTGAATTTATTATATAATAAACCAATTTTTCAAATAAATCAATAAATCAAACATAATACTTTGAGTGTATGAAAAAAACTTAGCTAAAACATCCTCAATGCTACCATCCTATTTTGTCTTTGTCTCTCTTCTACTACTCCTTGTCCCTTCCCCTCTTTGTAACTCAGTCTGGAATTGGGCAACTCCAGGCAGAGCAGATCCATTACTGTGCAATGAGGTAAAGTGTTTCATTTTCTGTGGCATCCTATCCTCTGGTTGCTAAGTGCCTCATTCCTCATTTGCTTCATAGGGTAGCTGTGAGGATGAAATAAGGTACTTTTTTGTAATCACCAAACTCAGTTCCTGTCCCATAGGAAGTACATAGTATCTGCTGAATATTATTTTTCTATGCTCCTCTATGTTTGGTTCCTCATTTAAGCATCTCCCAAACTCCAAAATGACTTTTTTACTTTCTCTTTTCGTATGAAGAAATCTTCCCTCTTTCTGCATCATCAGCGGTGTTTCGGGGCAGCAGTAAATTGAGTAAAGTGATTATACTAATGGGTTAGTGATTTATGTCTTCCACTTCATAAGATTTTTGTTTTCTAAAAAAGAGTTTGTTATCCCCAAGGAATTAAACTCTAAATGAATACGCCTTTAGCAACTATGGGTTTGGTAAAGGGCATCTCTTTACGAATGTTGCAGAGTTAGGAAAATGTCATGAGAAATACTTATTCTGGCTAATTTAGCTTTCTCAATTCAAGCATTAAATAACTCTAACCAATCATGTTAAAGTCAGGATTAATTCTTATGACTCCTAGAAGTCAAGGACGAGTTCTATGCATTATCTTTGTTAAGAACTAACAGATTAATGACAACTAAGTGTATAGCATTGTAGTGAGGGATATTTTCCTGTGTTAGAGAGGGGTAAATGAAGGCCTGGAGATTTTTGTTCAATCCAATTGATGAGACAGAATGAAAATATGAAATGCATATCCCTAGCCTACTTTTGTAGGCCCTAGTGCCCTTCCATGATATATTATCAAGCATGATGAGAAAGTGGGCACTGAGTTGCCAAATGCAGAGTGGTTGTAGCCATTTACTACTTCTCAGAAAGTAGTCATGCTGTCCTCTTTACTTGAGGGGGATAAGCCGTAGGTATGCTTCTGCTTGGCCCTGCTTGCTTTGGGGACATCTTGCCACACTAGTTATTTTAGCAGTGTTTCAGCAGGCTGTGCAGCCAAGCAGAAATACTGCACTCTGTGAAAACCAGAGGTCAGCACAATTTCTTCCCAGGGAAATTGTAACCTTTTGTGCTGAGATTGGGATGTCTGAGATGGAGAAGGGGAGAGAAAAACCAGTTTCTGGGGTCCGCAAAGCCCTTATCTCTTTCCAGAGCACAAGAGCTAAGATCACAAGTTCATGTCTAGTAGAAAGAAAGTCTTCCATCTCTCAGGACTGCTAGGAGAATGCAGGGCTTTTTGCAAGTCACCCTGCCAGGAACGTTTATGTCTAAGTGATATATGATTTTGGTTTCCTGAAAGTGCCATCTTGCTCTTGCCTTTGTGCCTCTTTATGTACTCATCTCTCTGCATGGAATGACCCACTTCATTTGTACTAATTCCTCTGCATCCTTAAAGACTCAGCCCCTCAAAAAAGTATTTCCTAAACTTCTCAATTCATACACACACATCCCTCCTGCCCTGTTGCAATTCTAAGTACTTAAACTTCTTATTTGCTCTCATAACCTCCTGGGTTTCCTCTAATCTATATAACACAAAAAACCCTGAATCATAGTCTTCCATTTACATGCCTATCTTTTCCATTGATTCAAGAGCAACTCAAGAGCAAGGACCAGTTTCATTCATTACTATGTCTTGAGAATCAGGGTTCAGTTTCAAAAGCTTTTGAGTCAGAGAGACCTGGGTTCAAATCCACTCTCTGTCTTACAATCTTCATGAACCTCATTTCCACATCCAGGTTACTGTAATTTTAAGAAAGTATATAAGTTTCTTGGCTTGTTATAGGCGTTTATTTTTTTTTTGTAGAATGAATATTTGTTTATCTTTGAAGGAGAAAAGATGTCCCAAAAGAGCTATATACAGTTTGAGGGGATGTGAAAAAGAGGGGTAGGTAAGCACAATAAAGCAGCAATCCTTTTTAAAAATTATTTTTAATTTTTATTTATTTTTCTATATTTATGTATATATTTTTAGCAGTCAGCCTTTTGGTGACATGGATACAAGATGCAGAGGTGGGATGTAGGGGGTTGATTCTGAATATCTGAGTGGGTTGGCTCTTTTGTGGTACAAACTGGCTGTGTAACCATTTTGTTGAATCTAAGGCTTCTTCACTGCTATCTCCACCCCACAGACACTCCGTTGCATGGCTCTTAATAATCAGCTGGGTTTCCCAGGTCTTATGGACTGATGCCATGTCAGAATAAGGTTCTGAGTAAAAAAGCCTTTCTTTTTTGTTCAGTTCAAAGTTTAGTGCATACCAGCTAGACCCTACTGCTTTCTTAGAAAACATGGAATGGTTTTATCAGTTCAAATGGGTTTCTGTTTGTGCAGAAACATGTTAAACATATATGCATATTTCATCTTTCACCTTCCAGGAAAAAAAAACACCTGTCAAGACTTTGTCATACCTGTGGAAGTAACAATTTAGATAGAAGATTTCTAGAGTGGGAGATGAGGTAGTGGATCTCAATGTTCTGTTTCTTTAGATACCCAACGTATACTCATCCCTTGGATGTTCTGATATATGAGCCAAATTGTTTTCATATGCATTATTTCCCTTAATTTTCACAATAATATGTGAGTCAAGTATTCTTATTCCCACTGTATACATGAAGAAATAGAACCAAAGGGGCAAACTGACTTACCCAAAGGTACACAGTTTGTAAGGAAAAGAGCCAGAATTTGAACCCAAGAGCTTATATTTGAACCCAAGACTGTTGAGTTCAGCTCCTTGTAACCTCAGTAGTTTCCCTGTTGTTGAAATCTATTTTGTCCCAAAGAAGCACAAACACTGAGATATGGTACAACTTCCAATTACAAAAGGTTTGGGGGCCATGGACTTGTGAATTTTATGAAAGAGATGGTTCTTCCTCCTAGGAAAACTAGACATAAGTATCAAAGTTTTCACTGAATTTTAAGGACTTATCAGAACTCTGAATCCTTCCATGACCATAGGCAGAACATCCTTGATCTGGTCCAAATCCTCAGTTTACTTACAGAAATATTTGGTCAGTGACTGGGGCTGGGACCCTTGTCTTCGAAATTTTAGTCCCATTTATTTTACCACCCAATGAGACCTCTCACACTCAACTGGGCACTAAGAAAATCATTCTCAGGGAAAGAATTAAAGTCAAGGTGAGGGAAGGAAAAGTCTTTAATTATTTAAAAACCTATTTCTGGGCTCAAATTACTGCTGGCTGTGAGGGCACTGGCATACAGAATGGAGGCAGAGCATTAACTCCCTCCAGTGGTTATCAGTCCAAGAAGTCTGAATTCCAGTCACTTCACTTACTAAGGAGCAGCTTTTACCCAGAGAGTGTATGAAGCATCAATATGCTAGACTTCTCTCATGCCCTATAGATCAATGGCTTGTTCTCATCTGATGGCATCCACTGACATATTTCCCTGGGATCAAAAAAAGAAGAGAAGAAAATGTAGGTAGGATTTGCAGCTGGCTAGCATATCATGTTTTTATTGAAAGGATTTACTGTCCCCACGTTGGCTGGATCCCCAAAAAGCCATGCAGTCAAGAGTCTCCTTATGCATGGGAAAGTAATAGGAGTGCCTTGTCAGTAAGCTTACAATATTCCACATCATTCGGCTCCTTAACATATTGGAGTATCATCATCAAGGGCTCTGACTCTTATCCTGGCAACTCTGTGTTTTTATAAGAGAACAAGTAAATAAAATCCATGGTATGTATATGTATAGATCCATGTGTAGACTTGCACAGGGTACTCCTTAAGATGGACTACGTGTACTGCTAGATTCAGGATCTGCAAAGGAAAGAATATGCCCGAAGTTTCACTGTAATTTTGATTAACTGTGTGAAAGTATCTCTTAGGGTAAAATTATTTTGCAAACTCTTATGGAATATGTGTCAGAGACTGTCTTAGGTATTGAGTACATATGATGAGTAAGAGTCAAGACATTCGTTCACTCATTCATCCATCCATTCCTTTAGGGTACAAATTGTGCTAGTGGTTCTACAGGAGCACAGGGAAAGTAAATGTAAATCAACTGGAAGGATCTTTTAGACTCCCTGGAGGAAGTGGCCCTAAGCTGAGTTTTGAAACTAAGTCAAGGTTCTCTCAGTAAATTGGAGATTGTGGCAGGATGAGACACGCATTCATTTCCTGCAGAGAGGACAGCATGTATGCTGGCATGGAAGCACTAACTAGCATGATGGGTCAGAGAATGCATGCACTTCGATATTGCTCAAGTAAAAGATATATATGATAAAGTATCGGAAAGAGAGAGGGAAGAAGCTAGAGAATTATGCAGGGTCAAGATCACAAAAAGCATTGTGTGCTAATCTAAGGATTCTGAACTTTATCTTGAAAATTAAGGGGGATTACTGGAAGATTTTAATAGGGGAGAGTGACAAGATCAGATTTATAATTTTGCACAGATTACTCTGTCTGCAGGAGGATGAGGTATTGGAAAAGGGCCAGACTTGAGGTTGGGAGATGAGTTAGGAGGTTATTGCTGTAATCCAGATGGGAAATCTAGAATAAAACAGCAACAGTATATGTGATAGTTAGGTTCATGTGCCACCTTGGCCAGGTGATGGTGTCCAGGTGTCTGGTCAAGCAAGCACTGGCCTAACAGTTGCTGTGAGGATGTTTGTGTCTGGTTAATAAACCAACAGGTTGGTTTATTAAGTCATCAGTCAATTGGCTGCAGCTGTGACTGATGACGTCAACGAAGGGCATGTCTTCCACAATGAGAGAATGCAGTCAGCTGGACTTAATCCAATCAGTTGAAGACTTTTAAGCGAGACAGACAGAGGAAATTTCACTTCTTCCTTGGCTGACCAACAAACTGTTTCCTGAGGAGTTCATCAAAGTTGCCAGTTCATTTCCTGAGGAGTTCATCGAACATCTTCATTGGAGTTGCCAGTTTGCTGCCTGCCTTATGGAATTTGGACTCTTGCATACCCACAGTTGCATGAGTCACTTTTATAAATCTTATATTTATAGAGAACCCTAACTAATGCAGTATCTAAAGACAAGGAAGCATATATATTTTTAAAAGATATTATTAAGATATAAATATATCAAGGTATACATATATTAAAACATTAAGATGATATATAAGACTTGAACTGATCATATGTAGGGATGAATGGGCAATTATTTGTATGGTGGTGCCATTCACAAAGATAATGAATATGAAGAACATATGACAAAGGTGGCTACAAAGGCAAAATAATTAATTCTTTCTTAGCTAGTTTGAATGTCAGGAAGAATATTCAAGTGGAGACACCAGCATAGCAGTTGCTATATGGGTCCTGGGGAAGAACTTCAAGCTGAAAATACAGATTTCAGAATCATCATTCATGGATGGCTATGGAAAATTCACTCAATGAGAGTTTAAAGATTGGGAGGACTAAAGGATGTGGATGGAGTCCATAAAGACTAGGGAGTGATCAGAATGGTAGAAGGAAAACTGGAAAAAAAAAAAATGGTTTCAACAGAAGCTAAAAGAGGAGAAAGTTTTATTAAGGATGAATTATACAGTGTAAGTGCCCCAGAAGACAAAGAAAGAGAAGGGTTCAGAGAGTTAGTTATATGGAGGGCATTGGTGTCTTAAGAAAGCAATTTCAGGAGTGAAGTATAGTTGGAAGTCAGCTTATAACATGAATTCTGAATGGGAAGCAAGAAATTATAAACAACCGATGTAGACAATGCTTTCAGCAAGGTAGTAAAGGTCAAGTGTGAGGTAGGAAGGTTGATGGTGGAAGATATTGGGCAAGAGGTTTTTTTTTTAATTGTTTTATTCTGCTGTTGTTTTAATGGGAGTGACTTGAGAGTATTTATTTGCTGATTATGGAGAACCCATATAAAGGGGAATTTGAATAAACAAGAAAGATAATTGATGGGGCAACATCCACAAGGAGGTAAAAGGGAATGAGGTCCAAAATATTGATAGAGCAATTACTTTTAGACAGAAGACCAGCAGGAAGAAGGAAAGAGTAGATACAAGAGGATGTGGGTGCACATGTGGCGTGGGAGGTAGCAGAGGGAGTAGGGACCTGGCGGCTTATATTTTCACCACAGTGAAGAAGGTAAGGTCACTGCTGAGGGGATAACTGTAGGTTATCTAATTACATGGAAGTAACTAGGGACCATTACAGGATTGCTGAGGTCCCAGCTGAGATACAAGCCTTGCAGTTGCAGTGGTATCAATGTCTGTTACAGAGTAACCAACTGTAAAATACCCCGAGTACTGACCACTCATCTGACAGTGGTTTGGAATGTGATCTCAGCCTTACATAATGTTAGGGAGAAGCTGTGGCAGGGCAGGTGATAGGCTGAGCAGAGATACAGAAAATCCAGTGTCTTAATCTGACTAAACCACTTCCTGGTTATATCACCTTGGGCTGGTAACTTCACTCTCTGAGACACATTGTTCTTATCCATAAAAGGGTTAAGATTGCTTATCTCAGAGTGTAGTTACTATGTATAAGGACTCATCCAGTCAATTATTTAGTGATATATAAAATGATGGCTGTTTTCTGAATATCAAAAATGAATACGGAGTCTTGACACAGAATAAATGACAATGCAAGTTGACACAGTGCAGTTGGGCATATGTAGGTGAAAGTGAAAAGGTGCTGAACAGAAAGGAAGGAACTTTGAGACTAAAGACAAGATCATAAGGAAGTTTCTTTCTTTCTCATTGTTGAAACCAAAATTTTGAAAGTTATAAGATAAGTTGGAGTGACTAAGGTACACAAAATATCTCCCCTCCAAGAATCACATCTAAGAACATGGACAAAAGAAACCCTTGATTATTGACTAACTTGGAAACAAATACGGAGAATGTCTTAATTTGCCAGGGCTGCTATAACAAATACCACAGACCAGTTGCCTTGAACAAAAGGAATTTATTGTCTCACCGTTTTGGAGGCTAGAAGTTGAAAATAAAGGTGTTGGCAAGCTATGCTTTCTACGAAATCTCTAGCATTCTCTTGCAATCTATAACTCAACCTCTGCTGCTGTCATGTGGCCATCTGTATCCTGTTTCCTTTTTATTCCTACTACTCTGTCTAGATTTTCTCTACTTATAAGGACTCCAATCATATTGGATCAAGGCATACCTGGATTCAGTTTGGCCTCATCTTAGTATGATATTTGAAGATCCTGTTTACAAATGAGTTCACATCCACACGATCAGGGATTAGGACTTAAGGATGGCTTTGTGGGAGACATAATTAAATCTACAACAGGGGATAAGGAGATAAAATGGAGAAAGACGTGGGACAGACCTCTAAGAAGCTTCCCCAAGAGTCATGCATTCAGAAACTTCAGGTCCAACAAAGGGGGAAGGGATCTGCCATTTTGAGGAAACCTCAAGACCCTTTTCTGAGGCAACTGCAGCTAGACATCATCCTCTCTCACAACCCTCCTCAATTTCCCACCAGAGCAGTATATTAGATGATAATGAGAGAGAAAGTGTGTGTGTGTATGCATACACATGTGTGCCCATAACTATATAAGGGGTCGATACAACTAATCTCTTATTTATAAAATGGATCCAATTTCCAAAAAACAATGTATGTTCTGAAAAGTCATTTTGTGCAACACATTTTGAGGAAGAAACAACAGGAAACAATTATAGAACAATACAAGGTCTCATGTAACCTGGAATGAAATTTTGAGGGACAGGTGATAAGAGTTACAGAAATTCATGGAATGGATTGGACATAATGGGTTGGAAAATCAGGGTTAAAAACATATCAAAATTGGAAGGACTCTGAAGAAAATGGAGCTCAAAATATTGTTCCTTTCCATCCTCACTCCATTTTACATGTGAAGAGACTGAGGCCCAGAGAGGTGGTGTCACTTTCTTGGGATCATGGAGTGAATTAGTGGCAGAGCTGAACAAGAACAAGTCAAAAATGGCAGAAGTAGACAAGAGGTGATTAGGCAAGTCAAGAAAGACGTAGTACTAATAGAAACTATTATTATAAAAACAATTTCCACCAACTGAACACATACTATGCACCAGTCATTGAATCAATGCATTATTGTTTTTCAGTGCACACAACCATGTATGTGAAGTAAGTTGTAGGTTGTAATGGCATTTGTTTTTTTAATTTTCATTTTGACCAGCTAACCTTCATTTCTTATATTTGGAGAATCTGCTGCCTTTTGAAGTAGAGCATGACCTTCAACTGTGGAAGTTGAAAATGCCAGGTGGAGAGCAGAAAGGAATATCCTCAAAGACGACAGGCTCTGAAGCCGGACCACTTGGGTTTTAATCTGAGCTCCACACGTGCTAGCTGGGTACCTTGGCATAGGTACTTGGTTTTTCTGTGCCTCAATTTTCTCATCAGTGAAAATATACTGACTTCACAGAGTTCTTGTGAAGATTAAGTGAATTAATATTTGTAAATGCAGGAAAGTGCCTGGTATATAGTGAACACTCTATAAATGTTAGCTTACCATTATGATATTTACTTTCCCAGTCATCCTAGCAACAAGATCAGTGGGCTATGATGTAGGCTTACCAATAAGACATGCTCACCCCACATGCTAACAAGAAGAGACAGGGGCTGGAAAGAAGGAAAGAAAGAAAGAGAGAGAGAGAAAGAGAGAGAGGGAGATAGAGAAATAGGGAAAGAGAGAGAAGGGAAGGAGGGAGGCAGGAAGGAAGAAGGAAAAATAAAGAAGTAAGGAAAGACAGAAAGAAAGAAGGGTAGGAAAGCAAGCAAACTAAGTAAATTCGTTTCTAGTGTCACAATAGCACAACAGCTGAGTTTCTAGAGACATCAAGTGCAACATTGGATCACTGGGGCTTCCTGTGGCATCCAGTGCTGACCAGTAGACAGTAGGGTTTTTCTGATCAGCTTTGTGGTGTGATGTTGAGTGTTGTTTCTGGCTTTGTAGCCCCCAGGCTTGGTTTTGTGGCCCCTCTAGAAATTCTGTGAACTACCCAATATCCTTTTACCAAAAATTATCAAGTAGAGGTGGTGTCTATTGCTTGCATCTCAGAATGTTGACTTATTAAAGAGGCAATATTAGTTTTGTTTCTGGTAATTAGTACCTTGTTCAAGTCAAGCAGCCAGTATATAGTGAAGCCAGAATTCCAGTCCAGGCTTTTCTGATTCAAAATCTTAAGCACAATGCTTTGCTGCCACAGACTTGTGGACTCCCAGTGCTTATGAACACCAGCATCTCCAGTACAATATCCTAACTGGTCGTCATCCAGCCTCTGCTTGGACCCTACCCATAAGGGGAGAATCACTACCCTTCAAGGCAATATTTTGTCCATTGTCAGACACCATTTTGGCTGTCATTCTTTTCAAAGACACACACACACAGAGTGGCTGGTGGATTGAAGAACACAGCTTTTGTTGAATACCATGATAAGCCAAATTAAAATATGAAAAATATTTCTGCTAAAAAAAATCTCAGTTTAGCCAGAAAAGAGAAGACACGATCGTTTAATGTGAGGAAGAGGTGTCTGGGAAAGTGAAAGGGCAGGAGGAGGTTTGTAGGAAGATCTGTCTGCTGCCCATGGATCCTGTCACTTTCACTGTAAACTGCAGGAGGTCGTGGAAAAGGGTCAAGCACCGAGACAGGTATAGACGAAAAATTTACATTAATTTCCCAGGTCACTCCCTTTACCAGAGGTAACCACTACTAAAAGATTTTTTTTCCAGAACTGTTTAAAAAATTGATTTTCTCTATTTTTATGTATATGTGGGTTTAAAATATATGGATTCATGCTATTTTACATATGTGTCTATTTTTAGGTTTTCCGTCTTGCTTTCTTTCTCTTAACTTTGTCTCATATCAGTGCACATAGGTCTACTTTATTCATAATCATTCCATTTCTGAAGTGCATTCAGTGCTTCCGATTTTTCACCATTACAAGCAAACTTCAGTTAACTAACTTATAGAAAAAGAAATCTTTGTGCACATGTGCAAGTACTTCTTTATAATAGATCCTGAGAAGTGATATTACCATGTCAATGACTATGCATTTAAATTTCTTTTTAGATATTACTGTCTTCTATAAATTAGTTTACAAACTCATTCTCTTACAAACAGTACACACGAGCACACATTTTTGTCTGACCTTGCCCACACTATTATCTTTTTAATTTTTGCTTATCTGACAGGAAAAAAGCATTTATTGTTTTTTGTGCTTCCCCGCATTACCAGTGCAGTTGAGCAACTTTTCTTATTTTTGTAGGCTATTTGTATTTCTTTTGTGATTTGCCAGTTCATATTTTTACACTTTTATTGATCTGTTTATCTTTTTCTTATTAATTTGTGGTATCATTTATAAGTTTTGGTTATTAATCCTTTGTTTTATATGATCGTTATAATGTTTATTCCCAGTCTGTCTTTGTGTTTTATCATTACTTATTATCTTTTTTTTTTTTAATCTTCATTTTATTGAGATATATTCACATACCACGCAGTCATACAAAACAAATCGTACTTTCGATTGTTTACAGTACCATTACATAGTGGTACATTCATCACCCAAATCAATCCCTGACACCTTCATTAGCACACACACAAAAATAACAAGAATAATAATTAGAGTGAAAAAGAGCAATTGAAGTAAAAAAGAACACTGGGTACCTTTGTCTGTTTGTTTCCTTCCCCTATTTTTCTACTTATCCATCCATAAACTAGACAAAGTGGAGTGTGGTCCTTATGGCTTTCCCAATCCCATTGTCACCCCTCATAAGCTACATTTTTATACAACTGTCTTCGAGATTCATGGGTTCTGGGTTGTAGTTTGATAGTTTCAGGTATCCATCACCAGCTACCCCAATTCTTTAGAACCTAAAAAGGGTTGTCTAAAGTGTGCATAAGAGTGCCCACCAGAGTGACCTCTCGGATCCTTTTGGAATCTCTCTGCCACTGAAGCTTATTTCATTTCCTTTCACATCCCCCTTTTGGTCAAGAAGATGTTCTCCGTCCCACGATGCCAGGTCTACATTCCTCCCCGGGAGTCATATTCCATGTTGCCAGGGAGATTCACTCCCCTGGGTGTCTGATCCCACGTAGGGGGGAGGGCAGTGATTTCACCTTTCAAGTTGGCTTAGCTAGAGAGACAGGGCCACATCTGAGCAACAAAGAGGCATTCGGGAGGAGGCTCTTAGGCATAACCATAGGGAGGCCTAGCCTCTCCTTTGCAGCAACCGTCTTCCCAAGGGTAAAACCTGTGGTAGAGGGCTCAACCCATCAAACCACCAGTCCCCTATGTCTGTGGTCATGTTAGCAACCATTGAGGTGGGGTAGGCAAATACCCCTGCATTCTCCACAGGCTCCTCAAGGGGGCACTACATCTTTTTTTTTTCCCTTGTTTTTCTTTTTTTTTTTTTTTTTTAACTTTCCCTTCTTTTTTAAATCAACTGTATGAAAAAAAAGTTAAAAAGAAAACAAACATACAATAAAAGAACATTTCAAAGAGACCATAACAAGGGAGTAAGAAAAAGACAACTAACCTAAGATAACTGCTTAACTTCCAACATGTTCCTACTTTACCCCAAGAAAGTTACCTAATATAGCAACATTTCTGTGAACTTGCTCCTACTATATCCATCAGAAATTAACAGACCATAGTCATTCCTGGGCATCCCCAGAACGTTAAATAGCTTATCTGTTCTTGGATTATTGTTCCCCCTTCCTTAATTGCTCTCTATTGCTAGTTCCCCTACATTCTACATTATAAACCATTTGTTTTACATTTTTCAAAGTTCACATTAGTGGTAGCATATAATATTTCTCTTTTTGTGCCTGGCTTATTTCGCTCAGCATTATGTCTTCAAGGTTCATCCATGTTGTCATATGTTTCACGAGATCGTTCCTTCTTACTGCCGCGTAGTATTCCATCGTGTGTATATACCACATTTTATTTATCCACTCATCTGTTGAAGGACATTTGGGTTGTTTCCATCTCTTGGCAATTGTGAATAATGCTGCTATGAACATTGGCGTGCAGATATCTGTTCGTGTCACTGCTTTCCGATCTTCCGGGTATATACCGAGAAGTGCAATCGCTGGATCGAATGCTAACTCTATATCTAGTTTTCTAAGGAACTGCCAGACTGACATCCAGAGTGGCTGAACCATTATACAGTCCCACCAACAATGAATAAGAGTTCCAATTTCTCCACATCCCCTCCAGCATTTGTAGTTTCCTGTTTGTTTAATGGAAGCCATTCTAACCGGTGTTAGATGGTATCTCATTGTGGTCTTAATTTGCATCTCTCTAATAGCTAGTGAAGCTGAACATTTTTTCATGTGTTTCTTGGCCATTTGTATTTCCTCTTCAGAGAACTGACTTTTCATATCTTTTGTCCATTTTATAATTGGGCCGACTGTACTATTGTCATTGAGTTGTTGGATTTCTTTATATATGCAAGATATCAGTCTTTTGTCAGATACATGGTTTCCAAAAATTTTTTCCCATTGAGTTTGGCTGCCTCTTTACCTTTTTGAGAAATTCCTTTGAGGTGCAGAAACTTCTAAGCTTGAGGAGTTCCCATTTATCTATTTTCTCTTTTGTTGCTTGTGCTTTGGGTGTAAAGTCTAGGAAGTGGCCGCCTAATGCAAGGTCTTGAAGATGTTTTCCTACATTATCTTCTAGGAGTTTTATGGTACTTTCTTTTATATTGAGATCTTTGGTCCATTTTGAGTTAATTTTTGTGTAGGGGGTGAGGTAGGGGTCCTCTTTCATTCTTTTGGATATGGATATCCAACTCTCCCAGCCCCATTTGTTGAAAAGACCATTATGACTCAGTTCAGTGACTTTGGGGGCCTTATCAAAGATCAGTCGGCCATAGATCTGAGGGTCAATCTCTGAATTCTCAATTCGATTCCATTGATCTATATGTCTATCTTTGTGCCAGTACCATGCTGTTTTGGCAACTGTGGCTTTATAATAAGCTTCAAAGTCAGGGAGTGTAAGTCCTCCCACTTCGTTTTTCTTTTTTAGAGTGTCTTTAGCAATTCGAGGCATCTTCCCTTTCCAAATAAATTTGATAACTAGCTTTTCCAAGTCTGCAAAGTAGGTTGTTGGAATTTTGATTGGGATTGCATTGAATCTGTAGATGAGTTTGGGTAGAATTGACATCTTAATGACATTTAGTCTTCCTATCCATGAACATGGAATATTTTTCCGTCTTTTAAGGTCCCCGTCTATTTCTTTTAGTAGAGTTATGTAGTTTTCTTTGTATAGGTCTTTTACATCTTTGGTTAAGTTTATTCCTAGGTACTTGATTTTTTTAGTGGCTATTGAAAATGGTATCTTTTTCTTGAGTGTCTCTTCAGTTTGTTCATTTCTAGCATATAGAAACATTACCGACTTATGTGCATTCACCTTGTATCCCGCTACTTTGCTAAATTTGTTTATTAGCTCTAGTAGGTGTATCGTTGATTTCTCAGGGTTTTCTAGATATAAGATCATATCATCTGCAAACAATGACAGTTTTACTTCTTCTTTTCCAATTTGGATGCCTTTTATTTCTTTGTCTTGCCAGATTGCCCTGGCTAGCACTTCCAGCACAATGTTGAATAACAGTGGTGACAGTGGGCATCCTTGTCTTGTTCCTGATCTTAGGGGGAAGGCTTTCAGTCTCTCACCATTGAGTACTATGCTGGCTGTGGGTTTTTCATATATGCTCTTTATCATGTTGAGGAAGTTTCCTTCAATTCCTACCTTTTGAAGTGTTTTTATCAAACACGGATATCGGATTTTGTCAAATGCTTTTTCAGCATCTATTGAGATGATCAATTGATTTTTCCCTTTTGACTTGTTAATGTGTTGTAATACATTGATTGATTTTCTTATGTTGAACCATCCTTGCATGCCTGGAATAAACCCCACTTGGTCATGGTGTATGATTTTTTTAATGTGTCTTTGGATTCAATTTGCAAGTATTTTGTTGAGGATTTTTGCATCTATATTCATTAGGGAGATTGGCCGGTAGTTTTCCTTTTTTGTAGCATCTTTGCCTGGTTTTGGTATTAGATTGATGTTAGCTTCATAAAATGAGTTAGGTAGTGTTCCATTTTCTTCAATGTTTTGAAAGAGTTTGAGTAAGATTGGTGTCAGTTCTTTCTGGAAAGTTTGGTAGAATTCCCCTGTGAAGCCATCTGGCCCTGGGCATTTATTTGTGGGAAGATTTTTGATGACTGATTGGATTTCTTTGCTTGTGATGGGTTGGTTGAGGTCTTCTATTTCTTCTCTGGTCAGTCTAGGTTGTTCATATGTTTCCAGGAAATTGTCCATTTCCTCTACATTATCCAGTTTGTTGCCATACAGTTGTTCATAGTATCATCTTATAATTTTTTTAATTTCTTCAGGATCTGCAGTTATGTCACATTTTTCATTCATTGTTTTGTTTATATGGGTCTTCTCTCTTTTTGATTTTGTCAGTCTAGCTAGGGGCTTGTCAATCTTGTTGATCTTCTCAAAGAACCAACTTTTGGTGATATTTATCCTCTCTATTGTTTTTTTGTTCTCTATGTCATTTATTTCTGCTTTAATCCTTGTTATTTCTTTTCTTCCACTTGGTTTAGGATTGGTTTGCTGTTCATTTTCTAGCTTCTTCAGTTGATCCATTAGTTCTTTGATTTTGGCTCTTTCTTCCTTTTTAATATATGCATTTAGTGCTATAAATTTCCCCCTTAGCACTGCTTTTGCTGCATCCCATAGGTTTTGGTATGTTGTGTTCTCATTTTCATTCGTCTCTATATATTTAGCAATTTCTCTTGCTATTTCTTCTTTAACCCACTGATTGTTTAGGAGTGTGTTGTTTAACCTCCAGGTATTTATGAATTTTCTAAGTCTCTGATGGTTATTGACTTCTAATTGTATTCCATTGTGGTCAGAGAATGTGCTTTGAATAATTTCAATCTTTTTAAATTTATTGAGGCTTGTTTTCTGTCCCAGCATATGATCTATTCTGGAGAAGGTTCCATGAGCACTAGAAAAGTATGTGTATCCTGGTGATTTGGGATGTAATGTCCTGTATATGTCTGTTAAATCTAATTCATTTATCAGATTGTTTAGGTTTTCAATTTCCTTATTGGTCTTCTGTCTGGTTGATCTATCTATAGGAGAGAGTGATGTGTTGAAGTCTCCCACAATTATTGTGGAAACATCAATTGCTTCCTTTAGTTTTGCCAGTGTTTCTCTCATGTATTTTGTGGCACCTTGATTGGGTGCATAGACATTTACGATTGTTATTTCTTCTTGCTGTATTGACCCTTTTATTAGTATGTAGTGGCCTTCTTTGTCTCTCAAAACATCCCTGCATTTGAAGTCTATTTTATCTGAGATTAATATTGCTACACCTGCTTTCTTTTGGCTGTAGCTTGCATGAAATATTTTTTTCCATCCTTTCACTTTCAGTTTCTTTGTGTCCCTGTGTCTAAGATGAGTCTCTTGTATGCAACATATTGATGGTTCATTTTTTTTGATCCATTCTGCGAATCTATATCTTTTAATTGGGGAGTTTAATCCATTTACATTCAATGTTATAACCGTGAAGGCATTTCTTGAATCAGCCATCTTATCCTTTGGTTTATGTTTGTCATATTTTTCCCCTCTGTCTATTAATATCCTTTATTGTACCCATACCGAATCTCTTTAGTACTGAACCTTTCTCCAAGTCTCTCTGTCCTGTCTTTGTTTCTCTGTCTGTAGGGCTCCCTTTAGTATCTCCAGTAGGGCAGGTCTCTTGTTAGCAAATTCTCTCAGCATTTGTTTGTCTGTGAAAAATTTAAGCTCTCCCTCAAATTTGAAGGAGAGCTTTGCTGGATAAAGTATTCTTGGCTGGAAATTTTTCTCACTCAGAATTTTAAATATATCGTGCCACTGCCTTCTTGCCTCCATGGTGGCTGCTGAGTAGTCACTACTTAGTCTTATGCTGTTTCCTTTGTATGTGGTGAATTGCTTTTCTCTTGCTGCTTTCAGAACTTGCTCCTTCTTTTCTGTGTTTGACAGTGTGATCAGAATATGTCTCGGAGTGGGTTTATTTGGATTTATTCTATTTGGAGTTCGCTGAGCATTTATGATTTGTGTATTTATGTTGTTTAGAAGATTTGGGAAGTTTTCCCCAACAATTTCTTTGAATACTCTTCCTAGACCTTTACCCTTTTCTTCCCCTTCTGGGACACCAATGAATCTTATATTTGGACGTTTCATATTATCTATCATATCCCTGAGGTCCATTTTGATTTTTTCAATTTTTTTCCCCATTCTTTCTTTTATGCTTTCATTTTCCATTTTGTCATCTTCGAGGTCACTGATTCGTTGTTCAACTTCCTCTAGTCTTGTACTATGAGTGTCCAGAATCTTTTTAATTTGGTCAACAGTTTCTTTAATTTCCATAAGATCATCCATTTTTTTATTTAGTCTTTCAATGTCTTCTTTATGCTCTTCTAGGGTCTTCTTGATTTCCTTTGTCTCCCGTACTATGGTCTCATTGTTCATCTTTAGTTCTTTGAGTAGCTGCTCTAGATGCTGTGTCTCTTCTGATCTTTTGATTTGGGTGCTTGGGCTTGGGTTATCCATATCGTCTGGTTTTTTCATATGCTTGATAATTTTCTGTTGTTTTTGGCCTCGTGGCATTTGCTGAACTTGATAGGGTTCTTTTAGGATTTGTAGACCAATTGAAGTCCTTATCTCTAATTTATCAGATCTACAGCTTCGTGGAGTACACTTTCTCTAACTAACCAGCAGGTGGCGTCCACTAGCCACCTGTTCTCCACAAGCCAGTTCTCCCCTGCTTAGCCTTTTTGGTGAGTGGGGGAGTGAGTCTTGTGGGTTCCAATTGGTGTACCAAGCTTGCGTGTGTAGTTGGTGTTGCCTGCCCTGTATATGGGGCGTGTTTCTGGGCAGTCAGGGAGGGGGGGGGGTGGCTCTAACAATCAAATCTCCCTGGTGATCCTAGAGTTTTAAAGCTGCTGCAATAGTCTAATCCTTCAGTTCAGTCCTGCCACAGTTTGTCTCTGCCACTGACCCACAAGTCCTTGGTATTGGCGTATGGCTCCTGAGACTTGCAAGTGGGCCCCTCTTCCAGGCCGTGCACACCGGGTCCTCTGTTGAGGGATGACTGTGCTATGTCACAGGTGAGTGCCGTCCCCCCAGGGCAGTTCTGGGCTGCTGGGCTGTGTAGGGAGGCTCCCAGTCTGCTCAAATGATGGCTGAATGGGGCTTTGTTAATTCACACTGCTCTACCTTCCCAACTCTGGGACGATCAGCTGAGGTTTCAGGGAAGGCTAATGTCCACGCCCAGTTTTGTGGTGTGTGCCTGTTATTTGAAGCACTTCCGTCACACTGGGTTGTCTGGGGCAGTTCTGGGCTATGGGGCTGGCGATGGGCAGGAGTGTTTCCTGTCCACCAGGATGATGGCTGTGAGCGGACACCCCCGTTTTCTTGGGAAGTTGTGGTGTTTAGTGAATTTTCTCAGCCACTGGATTATTGCGTTTTGTCTCAGAGCTCTCCTAGTTCTGCTCTTGACTTGACCTGCCCAAATTGCAAGTCTTTGAAGCTTTCTGTATTGAGCTTCTTAGAGTAATTGTTTTAGAAAAAGAAAAAAGGATTAAAAAAAAAAAAAAAGGGCCCTCCTCAGAGATCTAATGGGGTATTGAAATGCTAAGAGACAAAGCAACCAGGGCCATTAAGGAAAGGTCCACAGGGCAGAGAGATCAGCTTTTCTTCGGTATTTGCATATGTGCCTCAGGGCCTGAGCTCGGGCCTGAGCTCTGCCCTTCCCCTTTCTATGTTCACCAGAACTCCAAAAATCCTCCGCTTTTATTTTGGAGTTTTTCGTGTTGTTTTTTTTCTATGCCTGTCTCCTCTCTGCTGGGCTGGCTGCTCTCAGATTCTCTGGTGTCTGGTCTCTGTCTATCTATGGTTGGAGTTTGGATCAGCAGAATGAGTTTCCGATAAGGGCTGCCACTGCAGTTCTCCCTTCTCCTTCCCGGAGCTGACAGCCCCTCCTCCCACGGGACTGAGCCTGGCAGGGAAGGGCGCGGGTCCCCTGGCCACAAAAACTTACAGATTTCGCTGATCTCAGCAGTTCCACGTTTTCATGAGTGTTGTATGAAGTATGCCCAAAGTCAGATTGCTCTGTGATGTCCAGTCCACGCAGTTCCTGGCTTTCTACCTATTTTCCTGGAGGAGTAACTAAAACATACAGCTCACCATTCTGCCATCTTGCCCCGCCTCCACTTATTATATTTTAAATATAGATGTTTTAAAATTTTATTTAGTCAAAACTATGAATCTGTTTTCATGACTTCTACATTTTTTCTGGTCCTTTAATAGTTTTAATTTTTGCATTTAGCTCTTTGATTTAAATGGATTTTATTTTTGTTCATGGTGTGAGGGTCCAGGTTTATTTTTTTCCTAAGGAATAGCCACTAATTAAACTCCATTTATTGAATAGTTTATATAAGAGATTGGAAAACTATGGCCTGAAGACCAAATTCTGCTTAGTACCTGTTTTTGTAAATAAAGTTTTACTGGAACATAGCTACACTCATTCATTATGTGTTATCTTTGGTTGTTTTCACCCTGAAGAGACAGAGTAGTTGCAAGAGAAACCTTATGTCTCACAAAGGCTAAAATATTTACAGTCTTGTCCTTTACAGAAAGTTTTCTGACTCCTGGCTATAATTTTCCCACTGACTTGAAATATCTTCTTTAATATACTAAATGTCTATTCAGACTTTCTGAACTCCATTCTGCTCCACTGATCTATGTATCTATTCCTGGGTCAATGCCATACTATATAATTATAGGCTTACAGTATTTTTTGGATATCTGGTAAGCCAAATACTTTTTTTTCCAAAAATTTCTTGGCCCTTTTGCATATATAATTTTACATTTAAGCTTTAGAATTGTCCCCATCAAATTCTAAAACAAATTCTTGTGATTCTGATCTTGGATTTCAGTGAATTTGTACATTAATCTGGAGAGAACTGACATTTTTACAATATTGGCGCTTTCCATTCAGAAGCATGGTAAGCCTCACCATTTATTTTAGACTTCTTTTACTTCCTTGAGGAAGGATTTTTAGATGTATTCTATAGGTCTTGCATGTTTCTGGTTAGATTGGCTCACACGCATTTAATAGATTTTACTGCTATTGGATGGCAGACATTTGCTATCTTGCCATCCCTACTCCTTTTCTATTTTGGGGGAATTCCAAGGTAGAAAAGAGGCAGTACTCAGTTTCCTACCTGCCTCTTTTGACAGAAGATAAAGTAGGATAGATATTTTCTTTCCCCACCCCTGGCAGCTAGAGAATGGACATATAACCTAAGCTTTGTAAATGAAATGCTCCCCTCAGCGACTTTAACTATTAAGAGAATAATGCAAAGGATCAGTTAGGGACTTTTTTTGTGGTAGCAGCTGCTGTGCAGGCAAGAGTTCAGCTCAGTGGCATGGTGGTGTGTGCTGGGATGGGGCAGTCCAGCAGCAGTGCAGTGAGCACACAGTGGCGATGACCTCAGTGGTGGCATGCTGTGCAGATGGCCTGTGGCCTGATCTTTGGCTTTGCCTTGCCTGTCTTGGGTTTCTGCCTGAGCCCCTTCTGGAATCTCCCAGTCACTCCAGTGTGCTAACTGTTAACCCTTCCAGTGAGCTTTGTTTCTTCCCAAGGTAATCAGAATCAGTTTCTGTTGTCTGTAACCACGAACCCTGATAAGGAATCATCTTTCCATTACAATTTCCAGCTGGTTATTGTTGCCGCATATAAAGGTTATCAACTTTTTCAATAGTCTCAGAAGTCAAGGTAAGATGGATTATTTCACCTTCATGTCACTCATGTTTAGAAAATTTTGAAGCTGTAATAGTCTTGAGCTCTCCTGGCTGTTGAACACCTACTATGTCACAGATGTTCTATGTATATTCTCTATTGCATTCAATATTTATAATTGTCTTGGAAATCTGGCATTTTAATTTCAGTTTTTACAAATAAGGAAATGGAGTTTTAGAGAGGTTAAGTAACATGTCCATAAATATATAATTAATCAGGACTGGAGCCATAGTTTGAACTTGTGCTTGACTTATTATCAAGACTCTGGTCTTGTCACTTCATCAAGCTGACTTTCTAAACAAGCACACTCTTTAAAATATTTACTTCTCAGATATGCAATATTCATCACTTTTTTTTCTGTAAGAACACAGGTATCGTCCTAGATCTTTACTTTAGACTTCCAAGCTTTGTTCATATCATCTGCTTTGCTTTCACTGTCCCTGTGCCTGTAACTAGGCAATTTTCTGTCCATGGTCACAAACAATTCCTCTTTTCCTTTCTTTCTCCATTGTACATATCTGAACTCTGCCTGAAGCCTTCCATGAGTCCTCTGGCTCATACTGTTCTCTCTCCCTTCTCTGAACTTACACAGCGTATCTAGTTCCACTCACCTGGCACTTAGTCTTATTATACAGCTTTGCAATTTTATTGTCTTAGGCACAGCTGCTTCATCACTCACACAAAACTTTTCAGGTTGCAGAGGGCAAGAATTTCCCTTATTCATCGATGAGGTCCCCATAGCATCCATGTTAAATGATACACCCATGGTAGCTCTAAAGGAATCAGAAATCTTCAAGGCTCTGGGGTCCTAAAAAACAATTGACCTTTGTATGCCACCATTCAACCTGCAGTGCTCTGTCTGGAGTGGGTTTCTGATTCTGTCTTTAAATTACTTCTGATTTGGGGGGTTTTATTACAAAGGCCTAAGGTATAGATTGTGACCAACAGTCTCAGCCACCACTGAGGTCAGTGCAGGAGGGTGTGGGCCGAGCCTCAGCGCATGGCTGTCCACGGGCGCAGGGATGAGAGACCTGGTGTCTCTGAGTCCCGGCTGCATGAGCCAAGCCTGGAGCCCTGGCATGGGTCTGTGCCACCTGGAGGAAGAGCCACCTGCTCCTAATTTGCACAAAATCTTCCTAAAGGCTTGCAGCAGCCCTGAACAATGGGTTTTGCCTAAAGCAGGTATGCTGGTAGGAGATAGCACTAAGTACTTTCTTAATCTGAAATCAAGACATTGACATTGGTGGTGGTTTTTCCTTTCATAGAAATTTAATGATGACAACAAAAATTACCATGACCTCAAGGAAGTTTAGTCTTAAATATACCTGAAGACAAGGGGAATAGATGTGCTCAAGGGCTGCTGAGTTTAGTAAATCACTTATCTTCGCTGTGATTGTAAAGGGTTTTAGGGTTCATTACTGTGAGGAGTGATGTGGGAGAGCAGGGGTGGAGGCTGAGGTACAGTGTCTGCCTCAGACTGAACAGGACCCCAGTGTCCTCGACCACATGTACCCGTGCCTCTCCCAACAAGATGCACCCCCCACCCACCCCCCGACCCACTTTATCCATCTCAGCTCTGCTGCATCGTCCCCCAAGCCCCTGTATTTAACAAACTCACTGCCACTGTGCAAACTTTGTTTTACAGGAGCCCAAGCCTCTAATAAGGCCAAGAAAAAGGAAAATACAATCTTGTCTTTTTCAGCCAAAATAAGGTTTGAATTTTTAAAAAGAGACATCAGTTAGAAAAATGTAACAAAACCAGAGTCTACACACAAGTTCAGAGGTATTTTGCAGAACTCAGCTGTCAAAGCATAATCTTATTCACAGTTTAGCCAAAAAATGGCAACATATTTTTCAGAGAGCTTAGAGACCAGTTTCTTTATTTCTATTTACCCTTCTCTGGGACGGATGCTAAATCATGATGTTCTGATTTCTACCCTGAGGTAGATTTGAGTTAGTCCAACCGTGTGCTATAATGGAACCATTGGTCTCTCTCCCAAAACATGCATCTAGGGCCAACTGCCATGCTCTGCCCTGTCCCCTGAGTCATCTTTTCTGGCCTGAGGGCCACACGCACGATCTGAGGCCTCAGTGAGTTCCTTTGCCCTATCTACCAAGGAAGAGGATCCTACCCCATCTGAATTTACAGATGCCCCTTAGGGCAGAAACTTCTACACTGACTTTAGAGTCACTTCTTTCCTCTTTCCTAGAGGTTTCTGTGGCTTCAGTTTATAAGCTCCAATTTTGCCCCTGAGAAAAGATTTATCTTTCTGAAATATTTTCATTGATACCATTAAGGCTGGTTCTATCCTGTTCTGGTTTGCTAATGCTGCTGTTATGTAAAACACCAGAAATGGATTGGCTTTTATAAAGGGAGTTATTTGGTTACACAGTTACAGTCTTAAGGCCATAAAGTGTCCAAGGTAAGGCATCAACAATTGGGAACTGTGCCACTTTGAATGTATTATGTCCCCCAAATGCCATTATCTTTAATGTAATCTTGTGTGGGCAGATGTATCAGTGTTGATTAGATTGTAATTCTTAGAGTGTTTCCATGGAATGTGCCCCACCCAACTGTGGGTGATGTCTCTGATTGGATAATTTCCGTGGAGGTGTTGCCCTGCCCATTCAGGGTGGGTCTAAGTTAAGTCACTGGAGCCATACAAATGAGGGAACTCAGTACAGCTGTGAGTGACATTTTGAAGAGGAGCTACAGCCAAGAGGGACACTTTGAAGAAAGCACAGGAGCTGTAGATGAGAGACAGTTTGAAGATGCCTGTTGAAAGCAGATTCTTTCTCTGGAGAAGCAACTGTGTAACCCAATAAACCCCCTTTTATAAAAGCCGATCCATCTCTGGTGTTTTGCATTCTGGCAGCATTAGCAAACTAGAACAGAAACCTTCACTGGAGGGTGGCCAATGGCATCCAGAAAACCTCTGTTAGCTGGGAAGGCACGCGGCTGGTGTCTGTTCTGGAGTTCTGATTCCAAAAGGGCTTTCCCCAGGATGTTTCTCTCTAGGCTGCAGCAGTTCTCCAAAATGTCACTCTTAGCTGCTCTCAGGTTGTGTTTCAAAATGGCATTCTCCAAAATGTCTCTGTGTCAGCTTCTCGGGGCAGACTCTGGGCTAGCACCTCCAAAGCATCAGCAAAAACTCTGCTTTTAATGGCCATCTTCAAAATGTCTCTGTAAGTTGCAACAGCAAGCTCCTTCTGTCTGAGCTCTTACATAGGGCTCTAGTAAACTAATCAAGGCCCATGCTGAATGGGCAGGGCCATACCTCCATGGAAATTATCTAATTAGAGTTATGACCCACAGTTGGGTGGGTGACATCTCCATGGAAACAACCTAATCCAAAGGTTCCAACCTAATCAAGGCTAAATACGTCTGCCCCCACAAGATTGTATCAAAGAATAGGGCTTTTTCTGGGGGACATAATGTATACAAACAGCACATACTCCCTAAGCTAATATATTGGTTTAGTGTCCTAAAGATTTAGTGGCCACATTTTCCAAATGCAAGATTGGGATATATGGTCTGACAAGGTGATAGAATGTTTGGATTGGGACTGACCTAGAAAATTCAGGACACATGGCTCTCAAACATAATGGCTTTGCGGCCTCAATAATGCACACTATTTTCTCTGAGGCCTGTCTGCACTGACAACTCCATTTGATGGTCTGAGAAGAGCCTGTCTCTTTCTGTGTTGGGTCACTCAGTTAATAAATCCCCATTTCCTCTCTGAGGGACGAATCCTGCTTTCAACTTATTTGCAGCACGGGGATGACTGACAAGCTGGGTCCTCACCTCACCCACTTCTGCAGGTCTTCTGAAGCGACTTGGTTGTACATGAAGGAGGAGTCCCCCAGAATCTCTTGTGGCTGAGGGCAAGAGCCTAGTCACACTGAAACTTGGAGGGTGTTGGGCTTGCAATCTCCTGCAGCCTGTTTGCATGAGCAAATTCGCCCGGGCAGGGATGAGAGCTCTCTTATTTGGAATATAAAAGAAAGGAAGGAGTTTTGTGCATTAGCATCTGGTGAAAGACAAGGAAAATGAAGAGAACATAAGAGGTAGGATGTGGACAGTTTTCCTGTGCTAGACTGAGATGAGGGCCTGGAATTGATCTTCAGGATAGAGAGAGCTACTGGACTAGTTTTCTTGGGAAACTTTGTGGACTTCTTGCACAAGTAATTGTGGCTTAGGACCTCAGTGGTAAAGGAGAGGACAGGATTTAGGAGAGGGGTGCTTTTCCCATTTCTGGAGCTTAGGCATCTTTAGGATATTTTTGTCTGGGGAGCACCAGAAGAGATATTGTATTGCGAGGAGGGCACTGGCAACAGGGGCTGTGGCAGGGTAGGGAGTGTAGAGGTTCAGTAGGAAGGCTCTGGAACCAGACAGTGAATCTGTATCTTGCTCTGCTACTTACTACCTGTGCAACCTTGGCAAGTTTCTTGACCTCTCTGGGCATTGATTTCCTTATCTGAAAAATTGGGTCTAATATTTGAAGATTAAATTAATGAGTACATGTAAGGTACATAGAATACTGAGTAGCATGTAGAAAGTTCTCAGCAAGTGTTTACTGTTATTGGTATTATTTTTGTTGTTGCTATATGGAAGTCAGAGTAGGATAATATTAATAGAATTATTTCTGAGCTCATTAGATATCTTGCTAGAGCTTTCACAAACAACCTGCATAAACTTTGGCAGGGGACTTGTAGTCAATCAGGTAGTACTAAAAGGCATTGCAAATTTGGACATAAATATTAATGTAATCTCATTTGTATCGATAGGCTGATGAGGTCTGCATCAATGTATCATATAATTACAGTTTTATAATGCTCCTTGCAGCAGACTGCTAACTTCTTACTGAAGTCCGACTTTTCTCTACTTTCTTGGCAGAGAGTCTGTGGTTCCAACCTCCATGGTAAGTGGGTGAATCTGTTTGATGGTGTCCAGCCAGGGGCATGTGACATGGAAACAACATGGGCCACTCCAGGCTTGACTCATGGGAACCTCCCACGGACATTCATTCTCCTTGTGCAGTTTTTCTTCTAGGTGGCAGGAATGAGAACACTTTTATAAAATACCCATGTCTTCAAGATGGCAGAGCCTCTGTTAGCCTGGGTCCTTGGATAATTAATTGCCAATGGTTTGCCCAACCAGCAAGAAGTAAACATATTACATTTGAGTTATACATTTTTGGAGTGTTATTTGCTACAGTGGTTAGCCTGTTAAACTTTAAATATTGTGAACTTATCATATGCGTAAAATACGTCTTCCACATTTCTTCCAAAGGGTTATTTACTCACAGCATTGCAGATGTAGCTGTTTCTATGAATAAACAGAACTTGTGGGATTTGATGAGAGAGCACTTTTATTTTTGTTCTCCACTGTTTGTTTATACCTGCTCAGTGGTAGTGGGTCTGCTCTCCCCCTGGATATAAACCTATGACTTTTCTGGTCACTTTTAGGGAATACAAAGTCCTACGTTTACTTAAAATTATTGTCTTAGTTTGCTAATGCTGCAGAATGCAAAACACCAGAGATGGATAGGCTTTTATAAAACGGGGGTTTATTTCACTACACAGTTACAGTCTTAAGGCCACAAAACGTCCAAGGTAACACATCAGCAATCAGGTACCTTCACTGGAGGATGGCCAATGGCGTCCGGAAAACCTCTGCTAGCTAGGAAGGCAGCTGGCGTCTGCTCCAAAGCTCCGGCCTCAAAACGGCTTTCTTCTAGGACGTTCCTCTCTAGCAAGCTTGCTCCTCTTCAAAACATCACTCCCAGCTGCACTCAGTTTGAGTTTCCTCTCTGAGTCAGCTCATTTATGTGGCTCCACTGATCAAGGCCCACCCCGAATGGGTGGGGCCATGCCTCCATGGGAACATCTCATCAAAATGATCATTACCCACAGCTGAGTGGGGCACATTCCAAGCAAATCTAACCAGCACCAAAAACGTCTGCCCCACACAAGACCACAAAGATAATGGCATTTGGAGGACACAATACATTCAAAACGGCACAATTATGAACCCAGACTAATTTGGTAATTTAAAATGCTCATTCCTATGTAATAGCCAAAGCTTCCAACTTCATCAGGTCACATTTTACTCCTTCATCTCCTTCTGTGGTTAGGGCATGTTGCAGATGAGTTTTTCATCTTGGGGAAAGATGAAATCGTTGATGTTTATCCTTTTCAGATCCTCATAAGATTAAAATGACATGTGGAATGTGGAAGTGGAAGGGCCTTGAGAAGATGTAAGGAGAGTAGAAAAGTTCTGACTTTCGAGGCATTATTGGGCCTGAGAAATGTTTATATCTTTTGTGAGGCTCATTTATAAGTTCTTTAGATACTTCCCATCACTGGTGGTCTTATACCTTCAGCTTCCTTAATCTTGGCATATGCTTCTCTATTCTAGATTTATTCCTCCTCAATCATTAAAAATCCATGGTCCACTTCCAGCTCCTCTGCATTGAGGTCTCATCACCCTTCCAAGTGGGCCATTTTTGAAAGCATTAAAAAACTCCAATTACGAGTCTCGGTTTAGTATCCTCTGATCCAACAAACTCTGAGCATGTCAACACAGTTGTGACCCTCCTTTGTTCTACCACCAGAGCAGCTAGCCAGCTTATCATTTGTTCTTTAGATTTCCAGAATGGGAGTAAGACATCGGGCCACTGTGATGCTCCCCTCACCCCCCAACTGCAGGGACACATATCAAGTCCTTCGAATGTCACCACTTACTCCCTCTCTTTTGAAGGTAGGTGAAGGTCAAGAGGGGATGCTTGCACAGCTCTCTCCAAAAAGACCCTTTTACAAATTCTTTCTTTATCTCCATTCTCTTGACCCTTGCTTATCCTCAATGTGGGCAAAGGGTCCAAGAATTGTGACACTGTCGTCGTTTCCTCTGAAATTTTGCATTTTGATTTTATACCTGAATCTGGCGTCTGCTATAATTGAAACTCAGGTAAACCATTCAATTCAACATCCTGCTACAAAGAGATGAAATAAGTTAGTGTATCAAAAACTAGAACATGAAGCTTTGAGCCTTAGTGAGTAAAGCTAGTGAAACATTGAACAGAAATCAGGATTTGTTAATTCATTCAACAAATATTTTTTGAGTAACTGTTATATAACCACTTCTGAAAAAGGCATCAGAGATAGAGGGAAGTAGAAAATGTACATTAATACTGACTTTATGGAGCATATAGTCTAGATAGGGAAACAAATACTAACTAAATAAACAAAATAAAATAAAATTTAAAAGTGTGATGATTGTATGAAGGGACATTATAGGATGTTATAAGAAATAAGAGAAGCACCTGATTTAGATTAGAGAATTTACAAGAAAAGTCATTAGGTGAAAATTTGTGAGAAGTACGTTTCAGGGAGAGGAAAGATCATCTTCAAATTCTTTAAGACTACAAATTGCACAGCAAATTTGAAGTATTAAAACAAGATCAGATAGATTCCTCAAAAAGTTAAGCCTAGAACTACCATATGATCCAGCAACCTCACTTCTAAGCACCCCGAAGAATTGAAAGCAGGGACTTGAATGGATTTTCACACTCATGTTCATACCAACATTAGGCACAATTGCCAAAAGGTGGATGTAACTCGTGTCCATCAACAGATGAAAGGAAAGAAAAATATGGTATATCCATACAATGGAATATCATTTAGCCATAAAAAGGAATGGAGTTATGATACGTGCTGCAACATGGATGAACTTTGAATAGATCATGTTGAGTGAAAGAAACTAGACACAAAAGGATAGATATTGTATGATTTCACTGATTTAAAATAACTGGAATATGCAAATGCACAGGGACAGAAAGTAGATTACAGGTTATCTGGGACAGAGAGGAGGAAAATGGGAAGTCAGTGTTACCTGGTATAGAGTTTCTGTTTGGGATGATGGAAAAATTTTGATAAATGATAATGGTGATGGTGGCACCACATCGTGAATTAATTAATGCCACTGAATTGTATGCTCGAAGGTGGCTAAAATGGGAAATGCTATGTTGTCTACACGTTACCAAAATAAAATAAATAAATAAGAGAACAGTGTTCTGCTATGAACTCAATCATGCAGCACCTTGGAGCCATGAAGAAGGTTTTGGACTTTATTCCTTAGAGCAATGGAATCCCATTAAAGGACTTTAAACAGGGGAGTAAGGGGATCAGATTTGTGCTTGGAAATGATCACAGTAACAGCTGTAAAGAGAATGAATAGAGACAGTGCAAGAGTGGAGGTAGGGACACCTTCGTGGTGATCCAGAAGAGGCGATGTGCTTGGACGCAGGGGTGGTAATGGAGAAAGATGGAAAGGAGAGGGTTAATTTGGGATATGTCCTGAAGGTATAAATAACAGGTCATGGAATTGAATTGGATGAGGGAGAGGGAGGGCTTAAGGATGACTCCCAAGTTTCTGGCATGGACAGCTGGGTGACTAGAGAAGCCACTAACTGATAAAGTGAACTCTGTGGAGGAGCAGATTTTAGGAGGAAGAAAGATAATGAATTTAGTTCAAGACACACTGAAATTGAGGCGTCAATGGGGCATCTAAACGGAAATGCTGAATAGGCAATTGTATATGTAAGTCTGGAAGAGAAGTATGAACTGGGGATACAGTGTGGGGATTTTTGGTATATGGATGTTATTCAGTTTGCTTAGAGAACATGTAGCCAGGGGGTGGGAATTAAACCAAGAACATTGACATTATTAAAGCAAGTATATCAAGAAAGACGGGGTGGCCCACTCCATTTGATTCTCTTAAGATATCGAGTAAGGGAAGGAACTAAAATGTGCCCACTGGATTTTGCAATATGGAAACCGTTAGTGACCGTAGGAAGAAAATTTAAAGGCAATGGTAGTGTCAGCAGCCGCAGGAGAAGAGCTTGGATGAGAAGATATTGAATGCGTTGTAATCATTCCTGAATCAAATACTGGAATTATGGAATTCATGATAACACAGAAAAGTGGGGTGCAGACATAGGTAAGGAATCAGGCATCCAGAATGAAACCAGGGCAAAATACCACATCATCTAATCAAATCTTATCCCTACAGAGGAGTAAACCAAGGCCTAGAAACGACTTTGTCACGATCACACAGTGAACTAACGACAGAGCCATGATTAGAACCCTGTTCAGACTCTCAGTCTGTCACTCTTCCTACTATTTATGTTGCCTGCCACGGTCAGCTTATTCTGAGCAAAAGATTCAGGAAGAGGAATATGGCTCAGGTGTTAGGCAGCACCTGACACCCTCATCTGGAAAAAGCTCATCGGAGCAGACTTAAGAGACATATAATTCACAACAGGCAAGCCAGGGTCAGAAATAATCAAGCCCCGGCCTTGTGATTTATCAGCACCTGAAAGGACGTTTCTGTGGCTGCCTGTCTCTCGGAGTTGTTCACGCATGGGCCACACAGCTCAGTCCTCCGGTGGCTGAGGACTTCATAAATGACATTTGATTATGCTCAACACAGCAGCCAGGGGCTGTACACCAACTCCAATAAAGACAGCAAACACTAGCAATCTCCATAAAACAAGGGTGCCCAGGAGAATAGGATTGGAATCTTAATGTAGAGATCCACGGCCACAAAAGCAAATGACAGCAAAATGTGAACAAATTGCAAAACCAATAATAATAAAATTCCTGCTTGTGCTGCCTGCAAGGCATCGGTTCTCCAACATCACCCCCAGGGAGCAAAGTCAACTCTCCACAGGGTGAGAGAAGGTATTAGAAGCCTGCTTGCAGGGCTTCACAAGTGGAACCCACATTGCTGAAATAGCTTTGTGTTTATCTGAATTCTAACCCTCTAATCCTGCCCTTCGGCCTGAAGGGAATCATGGACAAAGTTTAGCCTTATTCCCAAGCCAGGAATATTCTTTGAGACACATGAATCTTGATATTTTTGATTTTTCAATTATGACCAAGCCTTGAATGACATTTTAGAATTTGAATGTGAGAAGAAGTCTTAGCCCTCCCTCCATCCTCTATTTGCATGAACTAAGACCCAGAGTTATGGGAGAATTTGTCCCAAATCACACAGCGAATGACAGCACTTAAATTGGAATTTGGGGCTCTGAACACAGAGTACACCACTCCCAGGCAGAGGCAGTGAAGGGGAGCTGACTATTAAATAGGGAACTAGAGATGCACTTTTCTTTCTTTTCTTTTTGCATTCTAGGGGAGTCATAGAATTTACCTCAGAGAAAAATTTTATTCTTTTGTTTAGGAACAAGCTTTCATGGGATTTTTGGTCATCAAAGGCACAGCCTTTGGTCTACTCTAAAATGAGGATGTTAAGTCAACTGTATAAAACTGCATGGTAAAGTAATAGTGTATTTTTCCTGGGGTCGGAGAGAGTGTTCTGATGCATTCTGACTGGGGATAGTGATGGGGTAGATTTCCTCTGGAGTAGAGTTCTTATGGGTTCTTTGTTAGTGGAGAGAAGGAAGAATGGACTAGATTGAGTCAGAATTGGCTGTGGGTTCTACAGATCCAGACAGGGAGGTGACTCTGGACCTTTACAAGGCAGATTACCTCATCTTGCCCTGACGATATCCCCATTATCCTTCAGTAAAAGGTATGTTTTAGATCATAGCATTGGGTGGAATGAAAAGTAAGCCCCATTGGCCTTTGTGCAGTGAAGAGGGGGCAGGCTTCATAGCACCCGCACTTCTTGGATACTTGTAAGCCTAAAGTTATTAGCAGCTCACAAACAGAGAGCTGCATTCAGGTTTTGGAGACCTGAAAAGCAAGTGGAGGCAATGATGGTAAAGAGCCTTGCCATTGCAGAGGAGCAGGGTGTGTGACCCAGGTGGGACAGAACAGATCTAACACAAAACTAAACCTACTGGGAGAAGGGGTGGTGGGTATGGGGTGAAAAGTGAGAGAAACCAGGTTCTGCTTTATGGAACTAGAAACTGCCCAGGTAGTAAAGATCAGAAGTGACCGTGTCTCTGGGTTAGTCATTTCACTTGGTGAACTTCACTCTCTTCATGCTAGAATTTTAGAGCTGATGTTCTGATTTAATGTTATAACATATTGAAATGCAACAGAAAAAATGTTTTTAATTAGCTCTCAATATTTCGGCTACATGAGCAATCTCAATCCCAAACTAATCTCTGCTAGTGTCAGTTTAACAACTTGCTCACCTCTAGACCACATACCTTTCTCTGGGCCTCAAGATCATCACAAAGAACAGACAAGCAAAGGAGTTGTGGTATAGAGGAGATTCCAACCTCAGTCTTCCTCAATTCCACGTTAGTTGAAATAGCAGAAGGAAAGACTGAGGAGCCGAAATCTCGCCGCTCCTGCGATTTGAGGTAAAGATCCCAGAAATCTACATTGTGAAGAAATTGTGGAGATAAATGAGGTCTTCGTAAATCACTGGATACATGCCTGTGGCCAAAAGCAGTAGGGAGAGCTAGAAAGCTGGAGAGGAAAAACAGAACCAGAGGGCGTCCAAACCGCTCTTATTGGAGTTCTCCAGCACTCATAGGAAAACACCAATATGTATTTTGAGCTGTGTACATCTCATTTCACTGTTTAAAGGAAAATAACAGGCCCAGGCCCTGGGAGGCCCAAACAGAGAGAAGGGGCCTTGGGGTATAGACACATTCAATACTGTGACCTTCTCAAATATAAACATTATAGAGATGAATAGTTTATGATTTCTGCTGGTGCCGGAGACGGATTCATAAATGAATGAATTAGGTTTGGCCACAGTAAATAGCAAGTGTAGGAAATTTGCAAGGCCACCAGAGGAAAAAATAGAGAGGAGGAAGCTTCTATTTGTCATTATAAGAAATGTAATTATTTCTAATTCATAGCCTATGTAATATACATTCATTTTCATGCTGCGGTGGACTCTGAAAAAAACAAAACCCAGAGTGCTAGCTTTTTGTGGCTGATACTGCAGGTTGTCTACCCAACACTCATTCTCTCCTTTTTCTTTAATAATAAAACTTTGAATTTCTTTAGGGTGGTAGTGAGCCCAGTCTTTTACCAGCCCTCTTTGCCCATGAGGGTAGCCGTATGGAGCAGTTCTGGCCAATGAGATGTAAATAGAAGTCCCTGGGTGGTGGGACTTCTAGGAAAGGCCTGGAGTGGAGTGGGGTCTGGCCCTAGTCCTTTTCTCCTTGCTCGTTGTCCTTTTACCCTCTTATAGGATATGAAGCCAGTATGTAGCGGCTTTCTTGTGGCCACGAGGATGACAGATGATCTCTGAGGAGGTGGAGCCAGAGAACAAGGCACCTGGTCCCTGCTGGTGTCCTTGAGCCACTGCACTATTCCTCAGTGGCCTTCCTCTGGACATCTTTTTGCATGAGGAAACTTAACCCCTTGCTGTCTTTGATAATTTGTCTGTTGTGGGTGGGAGGATGGGAGTGGAGGTTGGGTTCTTCTCTTATTTGACATCAAAAGCAATTCTAACCAATGGAGTGGTTATTTTTAATTTCAAGATACATATGGACAGAAATTAACAGACATACCCAATAAAACGGGCTCCCTGTGACTTCTGAGGGGACACTGCTGAAGTGCCCTGGTGACAGGAATCCTGTTGGGTCTGAGCACCCTCTGTCTAAAGAAAGATGCTTTCTCCCAGACCTTTAATTTAGGTCTTTCCTGGAATTAGAGAGGCAAGTTGACTTTAGATCTCCCAATTGACCTTTAGGATGTGATGGTCTACTAAACACAGGAGAGAATCCAAGTTCGTAACTGGTGGGCTAAAACTCCAAGTCGAACCCTTGCCCATCATCTGTAGAGAAAACTCTAGATTGATAGTCACACCTGTCTGATGGCAACGTCATAAAGCATTATTAGATCTTTTCAGGGTAAGCATGCAAAAGGCACTCCACAAAATTTCAAAGTCTTTCCAGAATTGTCCAGATGTGTCACAAAACCATGGTTATATGGATGATAGAGAACAGGACTTTGAAGGCTCCAGGACACATAATTGTTGAAAAACCATGAACCAAAACTCCATTGCAGCAAGGTCAAATGCTGTACCTAAGTTGATGTTGACTGTTCTTCCTCAGACCAAAGCTGCCATTAGACCGATGAAGGCTACGTGATATCTCTGCCCTCACACAGCAGAGGACCTCCCCAGTGGCCCAAGTTTAATTTGGTTGAGGTTGAGTCAAATTTGAGAAGACACAAAAGTAGCATGCCAGACACATGGCAAATATTTTGTAAAGTGGATCAAGCCTTGCCTCCTTCATTTAATCTCTGCTCTCCTCCCTGTAAGATACATATCTGCTTTGTGAGTTTTAACTATTCCAGTTCAGGTTTCCTTATAAGGGTCATGTTATTAATACTTATTTTCATATCTGTCTCTTTCAGGCAGAGCAGCCCAGTAGAACACCAACGAGAAATCAAGGGTGGGGGGCATTTGTTAGTAAAGGAAGCAAAAGCAATTGTGGAAACTTTTACGAACTATTAGAAGCACTCTGGAAAGCGATGTTCCTTTCGATAGCTAAGCTCAGCCTGAATGGCGAAGACAAGGTAAATATCAGCAAATTGTTCTCCAAATGTGGCTGCAAGGTGACTTTTTCCAAAGGAAGCATATTAGAGATAAAATGAGGCGACCTTTTAATGTTCTGCTCCCAGTCAAGTTATTATGAGTTGCTTTATAACAAACAACACCGAGAGTGTGTCCCCGGGCTACTTCCCTAATGTTGCCCCCAGAAATCTAATTTGTGGATCTGATGGAGTCCGCTGAAGAGGGCAACCACCATCTGAACAACCCCCATTCTCCAAGATCTTCGTTCACACACACACACACACAAACACACATACAAGCACACACACAAAGAGGAATTAAAATTGATTTTCAATGTTTTGGCAGCCAACAGCATTTCCCATAGAAGTGATTACTTATCAAAGCTGGTCAGTATCAGCATTCTCTGAGATTAATAATTTATATGGGGAACTAATAAAATAATAGAGTACTTCAGGAGATTGTAATAAGCAGGCAGAACAGGGCCTCCTGGGGACAATCTCAAGAAAAGGCATGTATCCACGCCTCTCTTTGCTTTACCTCCCTTCTCTCCTTCTCCTCCCCCACGGGATGTTATCCCTTGACTGTACTTTTTTGCACACATTTTCCCAGTACTTCAATGCCCAGTAAACCCTCTTCTTTTTGATGTAGGCTTTTCAGCCCCTCCAAACCTAATCTCTTTCTCCCCCAAATGTCCATAGCACTTACATTTATATGACTTATCTGATACCCTTTTTACATAGCTATTTATTACCCCTTATGTTACAATTTACTCTTTTAACTATCATTAGATCATAAGCTCTTTGAAGGCAGGGATATATTGAACAGTCTCTGAATTCCCAACAGTGTACAACCCATTGCTGCCTATCTACCAGTAGTCTACATTTGTTCACTCACCTCCAGGGCAAGAATCTTCTCAAAGAATAATTTCTTTAATTGTGTGAGTCTAGTAGGCAAGGAAGGGTGTTGCATTTTGGTTGTGATTTTAAAGACAAGGATTCTCTTGTTTTTGTGGAATTACGTAAACCATACCCAAGAAGCCCCTGCCCTCAAATCAGATTATACTGGAGGAAATCAATAAAGAATAGGAGAGACCTCGATCAGCCTTTAATTAAAAGAAAAACAACAAAAAACACAAAAAAACAAAATTGTCCTTTCTAAAAAGAAATCTTTCTGTTCTAGCTTGCCCCTGGGCTAATGGAATGACATCAAAGAGAAGAGGGTTTAAAGACAGAAGGAGATAACAGACCCATGTTAACTCCTGTTAGCCCACAAGGAGGACTGGCTCCCTTGTTTGATGTCTGCAAAGACTGCAGGCTCTCTAAATCCTGGCCTCTTACCTAGGAGACTTCTTTGCACAGCAGGGATCTTTCACCAAATTCTCACTCTTGGGGGATGGCCTCCCTTCTGCATTTCCCCTACCACGTTTGCTGTTCAGGAAATCCCAAGGTAAAAACAGGTTCACTGAAGCCTCGAGGTCTCTCATGTTCTCACTTCCTATAGGTTTCTAGACCCCCTTCTTTAACACATGAGACAATCAACGCTCTGCAATACTCCCCAGGCTCTGAGTCTTTTGGATACTTGCAGCTTATATAATTTCATATGTAAACATGTCGATACCTAGCACCAGAAAAACAATAACAACATCCATGAACACATGTTGAATTGGAAGAAATGTAGTCAATTTCCTACTTAGGATCTTGAATTGTTTGGTAAAGTGGAAAGAGAGACTGAAACATTGGGGAGAATTTTGCAGTTTCCCCCTGTAGAAATTTTTAAATAAAGGTCAATGGCTATCGGTCTAGAATCAGTCAAAGGAAATCTTTTCTGGTAGCAAAAAGATGGAATTGGTAAACTCTCACGAGTCTTTCATTTTTTTTGGGCTGGGAAAAAAAAAGCATGATTATTTCAATTTGGGGAAATTACACTTTTGGACAATGGAGGCTGGCTCATTTCTTTGACTTACTAACAACAAAACAACAGCTTAAACTTCTCACCATGTTTCCAGGACAGCAAAGAATATGGTCAGAAAAATCTTGTATCGATGTCTTTCATAAGTTTGGTTCAAGGGGGGTAAATCTATCATTTAAAGGTTCTGTTTAAAGAGTCAATTCTGCATGATTTATAAGCAGAGTCTAAAGCTGACATCATAGGAACAATTATGGGAACAATCATTTAAAATCAATGAGTTAGTGTATTCATAGTTGGTATTTTCTGGGCAGAGCCCCTAACCTTCCTAACTGCCATTGGAAAGTACATCCTTGAGGCTGGTGGGCCAGGGAAAGAATATGTGGTTGTCAGATGGCCCCAGCCACGGCCCTGACTTAAGTACGGACCATTTCCACAGTGATAAAATGGCTCAGATACACTTCAGTTCGGCTTTGGCTCCTGAAGGTTGAGATCTGTATCACAAGCATTTTGGGGCTTTTCCTCTTATTTGCCAGAAGAGTCCTAAACAATTGCAATATTTTAGGGTTTTAGTCATTAATTCAGCAAATTTTATAAAGGCCCCTCTATGTACCGACATTATACCAGGCACTGAGGATACAATACAGAACAAGGCAAATGTGGTCTCTTCCTTCACTGAACTCACCTTCTACCTGGGGAGAAAGACTTCAAAATAATGAAAAAGTAATTGTATCTTGTATCAAATGCTGTGAAATGAATATGTGATAGTGATAACCTGGGAAGGGGCTTCTTGAACAGGGTGGTCATGGACGGATTTTTTCGGTAGCTGGCATTTATGCTGAAGCGTAATGGATAAGAAGTAGCCAGCTAGTCAAAGAGCAACAGACTTGCTGCAGTAGCTAGGCAACATCACCACTTTTCCTTACTAAAGGTTAACAAGAGTGTGTGTCTGTGTGTGTTTGGGGGTGGGGGGGAGGTGGGCGGCTATTGGCTTTTTTACCAGATAGAGCTTCCAGTATTAGAGGCAAGGAACACCCTAGCTGGGTTGTTATTGTCAACAGTGGTTGGTGATTTGAAAAGGTTTTAGGGATGTGTGGGAATTCTTCAAGAGAAACAAAGTCTTTAGTGGTTCTGATGGAGGATCAGCCAAAGAAACCAGGTAAAAGTGAGAAATGCAAAGACCAGTCACAAAAGCTTAACAGGATTTCCAAATGTACAAGCACAAGTCTCACTCAATCCTCTGTGACAAACTTAATGCCTATAGGAATGGGAGGGGAGTAATATATAAGAGTAAAGCAGAGTGGGGAGGGGGAGAGACTGGAGCATACATGATCAATCTAAAGGGAAAGTCACTGCTGAGCTTCAGGGGGTGGTTGACATTCAGGAACAATGCCGCTGTTGTCATATGTACTAATTTTTCAAGAAGAGCTAGATATTTGGATTTTCATGGGAAATTGACTCTTTTCTAAATCTTAACAACTATTTAAAAAAAAAAGATGCTGTGAGCTAAAAAAAATGCGCCCTTGTGGATGTGCGAGCCACCTGTTGCAATTTCAACTCAGGACAGGAAGCAAGGCGAAGGTGGGACTAGGGCGTCTTTTATGCACCGTTGTCTCCCCAGCTCCACCTGGTGCTGGGCTCCTGGACATCTCTAACGTGTGTAGGTGAAAGGATGCACTCCTTCCAGTCCCTGTTGTGCCTGGTTCTCCCGAACATACTCAGTCTTCTATTGTCTGAAATCTTATAAAACCTCAGTTTTCAAAATGAAAGTGAGTGTAATTAATTTTTCCCCTTTTTTGGAGGAAGAAATCCCAGTGCTTAATTTCTCTCAAATTCAATCACATCCCACATACTTCCAGGCCTCCCTGCCACAGACTGTGCTTTCTAAAGTATTCCAGCCTTTTCTTTCAGGCAGCCGTTATGGCGTAGTTATTTTTTGCCCCAGTCTGGCATCTCAGAGTGTTTTTTGTTTTGTTTTGCTTTGTTTGACCAAATGACTAATTAATTAACCCTAATTAATTGGAATTTAAAATCACTTTCCAAATCCACAGTAATATAAAGCTGCCCTCTTGCCCACAGGAAGATTCAGTAGAAAGTCTTGCATTACTATTAAGAACACAATATTCTCAAAGCGTGCCTCTCGTGAAGCTATGAAATTGTTCAAAGAGAAAATCAGGCGAAATTGTCTCTATCAAGTGGCACAAAGCTATTCAGATAAAATTACTTTGTCAAGCAAGCTTTGAGCTAAGTTGAATGTGAGATTTCTTTTTTTGCTTTGAGCAGTTTTTTCAACCCCTCCCCATCCCTATTCTTGTAAAAAAGAAAATCAATATTTTCTGGAAGACCAGAGATGAGAGCCTTTGGAGAATTCCACCTCCTGTTTGCTGCAAAAACATTAATAAATGTCACCAGCAAAGTTGGTACTGGGGGAAACTGGACGACCTCATGAATATATTTTCTAAAGAGCTTAAAATGTCCATCTTGTATATTATTCATCCCTTAAAGAGTCTAAGAGCTATTGATCCCTTCGACTGCTGCAAAAAGCAATTTAAATGCACCAAAAGCTCTAAGTATGTATGTGTGGACAGAGCAGTGCCTGTTCAAAATGGCTTCTAAACGACCCTTTCCCCATGTGGAGAACTGTTCTGCAGCAGTGGATGACCTTTGGTATGGTAGATGGTTATCACAAAGACTATTATAGCAAAATAAAAGGAAATTAGTGCTTCCTTTGCTTAAAATGGCATTATTTTATAGCCCTGTTAAAACTTATCTGCAGATAAAAATTGATTTTTTTTCCATAGGCAATCATTACAGGCTGACCCGTGGTCTTCTAAATGGGCCCTCCTCCTACATGTACTCAGTAATAGGTACGGTGTTCCAAAGACAGCACATAGCCTAAGAAATGGCATGGGTAAAAATCTAGGGACAGGGATCCAGGTGTTATGAGATATTAATGACATAATCTTAACTCTGCCAGAGGTCTTCTAAGTGATGCTATTTCACCTGTTTGCTGCAGTTTCCCCACTGACAAAATGCCCTTTCCCTGTCTCACAGGGGTAGTGGGAGGGCAACTAATGAAGATACCCTGGATTAATATGCGCTTTGTGAAAGTGAGGCAACTATAGGTCTAAGCCCTCTACAATTTCAAGGACAAGGAAAGAATACTTTCATCCTTCAGGAATTCCCAAGGTGCTCTGAAGCTATCGGTTCTGGCTTTGTTGTTGCCATCCGAGGATCTTCAAAGGCCTTCTATCAACTCTCAGCCAAGGAACAGGAGGCCCTTCTATCACCATTCCCTTAATCATATTGAGATATCATAACAGTGATACACACCTGGACTTGTCTTCTTGAGTGCACAGTAGCTTGAGGAATGAGAACTATCTCATACCACAGGGTGGAGAAATGAGTACAAAGTACCTACCAGCTCTATCACTGATTGTGTAAACTTGGCTGAGGCATTGACTCTACGTAGTCTCAAGTTTCCCTTTCTGCAAAATGGGGATTATAATAAAACAGTGAAGATGAATTAAACTATGTGAAAACATGTTGCAATGTGCTCTATGAAAATAAAAATTCTATTTACACGTTAGATTAGTCACATATGGATATTTTATCTTTGGACAGAGTTTCCTACTGGTTCCGTCATTAGATCTGGATTTTACGTACAATGATCAATCCTTGACCCTGGCTCAGCCTCCTATTATAAAGTGTCCTTATAACCTCTCTCAGTTCTATCACCTTTCCCTTGACCCCAATCTGAGTCTGAAAACTCTGAAGGGTAATCTTTTCTTCACCACGATGAAAACCTTTGGTTCTCTCTAGCTTATATTTCACCCAAGCCAGAGGCACAACCCATTCCTGCAAACATGAACAAAAACAGACCTAGAAGCTGCTTTATTCCATCCTAAATATATTAGGTTATATTAGAAGTTTCATAAGCTTTTCCATATTTTGTAAAAGGTCCTGAGTTAGTAGCCAGATGGCTATTCTCTGTGCCCTTGAGCCAGCCTCTTCATGATGTTGTAGATTGTTTCTCACGGACCATTACTTTGCTGCTTCAGTAGTCACTCATCTTTGACAGGCTTTGACCTCAGCTGCGTATCCATGTGAAATCTCACAGGTGATGCTGTCAGGCAGAGCAAAGGCCACTCAGATTAGTTTAATGCCAGAAAAGGACAATGCTTCCCCTTTGTAACAGGGCTTCTAGTTTTCTAATATACTCATGGACACACCCAGCCCAAACATCCTTTGCTCTAGTTGATCAAGCAGTTTAGCAAACTGTATACTCAGAAATGCTTGGGCTCTAGCTGGTGCTTGGCTTGGATAAAGCCATTACATTTGTTATTCTGTCTTAGCATTCTGTTGAGGTCAGCCTCAAATGATTTGATATCTCCCATGAATTCTTCTAATTTTATACTATTTACTAATTCATCAAAATGTTTTTGAACTCACATATTTCTTTTCTAGACTGCATTACTCCCATATGGTAACAAATACTGAGCTATGTTTTTAAAATGTGAGTATGATCATGGCATTTCCCAGCTTAAAAACTCCAATGGCTTTTCCCCTCAAAGTCCTTGGTGTCGCTTCCAAAGGCTCCTCCAACCAGGATGGGAGCCTAGCTTTTGGCTCCACCTTCACTCCCTCATATGTCCCTTAACAGACCACCTACTTTTTTTTTAATTTCAGTTTTACTGAGATATATTCACATACTATGCAGTCAGCCACAGCGTACAAATACTTGTTCACAGTACCATCATATAGTTGTGTATTCATCATGACGGTCAATTTTTGAACATTTTCTTTACTCCAAAAAAATAAAAATACGAATAAAGATAAAAATAAAAAAGAACACATAAGCATTCTATCCCTCCCATCCCACTCTGGTTTTCATTTAATTTTTGTCCCTGTTCCGGTTTGCTAATGCTGCCATTTTGCAAAACACCAAAAATGAATTGGCTTTTTTAAAGGGGGTTTATTTGGTTACAAAGTTACAGTGTTAACGCCATAAAGTGTCCAAGGTAAAGCATCAACAATAGGGTGCCTTCACCTGAAGGATGGCCATTGGCATCTGGAAAACCTCTGTTAGCTCAGAAGGCATGTGGCTGGCGTCCGCGTGCTCTCAGGTTGTGTTTCAAAGTGGTGGTCTTCAAAATGTTGCTCTTGGGGTGTTTTCTCCTCTCTTAGCTGCAGCTCCTCTTCAAAATGTTGCTCTCAGTTGCTTTCCCAAGTGTCACTCTTAGCTGCTCCAAGGTCCTTGTCTGTGAACTCCTATATACAACTCCAGTGATCCAATTAACACCTACCCTGAATGGGCGGGATAACAGTTCCATGGAAATTATCCAATCAAATGTTTCACTCACAGTTGATTGAGTCACATCTCCATGGAAACACTCAATCAAAGGATTCCAATTTAATCAACACTAAGTACATCTGCCCCCGCAAGATTGCATCAAAGAACATGGCATTTTGGGGGACATAATACATCCAAACCAGCACAGTCCCCATTTTTCTACTCATCTGCCCATGCACTGGATAAAGGGAGTGTGAGCCACAAGGCTTTCACAATCACCAAGTCATACCATGTAAACTACATAGTTATACAATCATCTTCAGTACTCAAGGCTACTGGGTTGTAGTTTGACAGTTTCAGGTATTTCCTTCTAGCTATTCTAATACACTAAAAATTAAAAAGGGATATCTACATTAGTACATAAGAATGCCCTCCAGAGTGACCTCTCAACTCCACTTGAAATCTCTCAGCCACTGAAACTTTATTTTGTTTCATTTCGCTTCCCCCTTTGGGTCAAGAAGATTTTCTAAATCCCAGGATGCTGGCAGGACTACATGTTTTTATATCCCCATGTGTTTTCTTATGCTCTTTTCTCTGTCTTAAATGTTTTTTTCCCCCCACTTTGACTGGTGACATAATCATACTCATTCTTCAAAGCCCAGACCAAATGTCATGTCCACTGTGAAGTCCACTGACCCCTTTCTCTTATTGCCACATACTTACAATAATGCAGTGATGCCTATTTTTTCTATAACTTTGTTTTCTATTAGATTTCCCCTCAAGGCAGAACCACATTTCATTCATCTTGGTATTCTGAGAGCATAGTTGAGTGCTTGGCACACAGTAGGTGATCAATCAATCTTTAGGGAACGAAATAATGGAGAGTCAAATACAGACAAACATTGACTCTTTTAATGGTTCCAATTTTACTCTTAAAATTCAAGTTAGCTCCTATTTCACATATACACACTTTAGTTTCAATGGATACTTTATGTGACACACCATTTTTCACACTCTGTAGTCTTTTAAAGGATTCAAAACACATCCCCTTTCGACTTTTTTCTTCCAGATGGTTCTAATCTTTCTGATTCATTTTCATATATTGCATCCTGTTGATAATTTTAGTTGTGTTCTCTGGAGCTTTTCAGTGTTATTTCGTTGTTTATAAAATGAGGACAGATTAAGCAGCTATAGCTGAATCCATGTTTCTAAGAGTGTAAGATTTATGGCTGTACAAGGGTGCAGCAATGTTCTCTGTCTTATTACAACATGTTCTTGCCCCTAAAGGCCAAAGGCCCTCTTCAGGGAATGGTTACATTATCTCCTGAATTCCCTTATCAAATTCTAATGATCACTCAGAGCTCAGTATCCTTTGAGCATAGATGGATTTTTCTTTTTTCCTAACATCATTGTCTTGTTCTTGTTCATGTGGAAATGAACCTCTACCTTTTGACCTCCACTTGGTTTCTCTTGGCTTTTATAAGAAGTACATCACAGGAGTTTTCTTTTCCCCATTTAGAGGAATTCTCTGTTATCTGAAAACATGGAGATTTCAATGGATAGTCACTCTTGTACATCATTGGGTAAAACTTTAAATAAGAGTGATCAAGAGACAAATATCATGGTGATCTTACTATTAACATTTGTCACAGAATGTCCAATTTATTTCAATCCTTTCATTCCTGGATCTATGCCAGTTCCATAGCTATGAGGAAAAAAGATCCCTTTAATTTTACAATGTTTTTAGAAAAAAAAATCATTCAGAGTATAATTAAATCAAAGCCTTTTTGAAAGTAGAGATAATTGCATTTCTTAATTCCATTTTACAAAGTACTGACTTATTCTTTCAGAAACCCCACAAAAATCAGGTACTTGGTTCAAGCTACATGAATAGTAGTTGCCAGCTGCCAGTGGTAGCCAGAAATATATTGACCAGTGGAAAGGCCAGAGGTAAAAAGAACAAAAAGAAGAAAAGGCAAAGCAGTGAGTCCTTGAGTTTGTATGGAACAGAGAAAGGGTGTGAACTTGGCCAGGAGAAGACAATGTAGACCAATGTCTAAGGATGACGAGTGCCCACGTGACCAAGGCTGACAGAAATGAGCAAACATCATAGGTGGTAGATAGGAGGTTTCTTGGATAGAGGTTATTTTTAGGAGCTGGAACCTCATTCCTTTAGGGGCTTGTATCTGCTGTAAGCACATGGATCTCTAAGGTTGACTTCTAAAAGTATAGATTTCCTAATTATGATTTTTTTCCTACTGAAACTGTGCTACTATATTTTAATTTTCCATCATTTGCTGTTCAAGTATCTTACCCTTTATTATCCAGTCAATAGATATTTACTAGATATCCATAATTTGTAGGTCATTGTGAAAAATAAAAGAGATGGAGGGAATGGAGTCCTTCCTTGTCCTTAAGAATCTCATAAGCAAGTAAGGAGGATAAGATAACTAATCAAATAAGTAAAATGTAAGATATTCTAGAATAAGTGCCAAAAGAGAGGTAAAATCAAAATGTTCTGTGTGCCAGTGTCTCTGTTTAGAAGGCCCTTCCCACAGGGACCAGTCTCTTATTGTCACAATATGGCTTACCTTTCCAACCCAATTCAAACACTTTCTGTCCCTCAAACCCTTCTCTGATTATCCCCCTCTTTAGCCTTGTGTTTATATCTTCCTTATAGCATGGTATGTGCTCAGGGAATAACATGTATTCCACTTTCCAGTATGAACACGATGACCATTCATCCTGGACTTTTCTGGGCAGTCCCAATTTTATGGGTTTATATTTTTTTAATAGAAGAAACTTAATTTTTGGGTGACTTAATACTCAGACCTTGCCACTTCCTGGTCTTTGGTTTGGACAATGTGGTCACTGAGGTTGAAGTCAGAGGCAGAGCTCATGTTCATTTGGTTTGATGGCTACACCAGCTATTTATGATTGGCATTCATTGTTATCAATTGGGCAGTCTATTCTGACTGGTCGATGTCCATGGCATACAAGTTTTTAACTATTTTGAGTATCACTTTAGGTATAAGGAAGTCATGGAAATGTAGGTTGCATTCAGAAAAATGGAAACTTACATGCCAAGTTAGGGAAAAAGGGCTTTCAAGGGCACGTGGTACCATCAGCTGTTTTATACCTGTCTGCCTAGGTGAAATGATTCACTGATCTGCAAACTAAAAAACAAACAAACAAACAAAACAAACAAATTAAAAAAAAAACAGTTTATCAACCTAGCCATTCTTTTGCATTTGTATTTGTTCATTTATATAGGTTTTCAACAAACACTTATTGAGCACCTATTGGCAGAGACTGCTGTTTACCAAAATCTGTTTATTCTTCTTCCTGGACATTGCTATACATTTCCCTGCCTCCCTTGCAGTTAGGTGTAGCACATGTGGGTGCTATGGGGATACAATGATGAAGTTGACATTGATCCTGCTCTCAAAGAACTCACAATGTAGCAGGAAATGGTTTGTTCTGATACCTCCAAGCTATAACCATTAAATATCTCCCTGGCTGTTTTCTCAACAACACTAAGGCAGAGATTCATTTTGTCACTTTACTCTTACCACTTGGGAGTTAATAGAATATGACTGGGAGGGAGACTGCCCCTGAGCTTGAGTGACCTTGAAAACTATGTGTTCAATATGGCAGAGCAGCCATCATCCTGGGTCTTGAATAACTGTGTGGAACAGAGAGCCTCTCCTCTCCCATCTCACCAGCTGGCACCGTTGTGTGAGCAAAAACTGAACTTGTATTTTTATTAAGCCATCAAGTGTTTGGATCTAATTATTACTGTAGCCTAGTTACACCAATTAGGATAAGCTGGTTTGCAGTGTGGTTTAAAAAAATTCTCAGTGGTTTAAACCACAAAGATTTCTTTCTCATACATGCTATCTGTCCATTGCGGGTTGCCTAGGAGCTCTTTTCCCATGTTTTCTTTCACTTTTTCACCCTCTCTCTGGGACCTGGCCTAATGGTACAACCACTATCTGGAACACTGCTGGTTACCTTGGCAGAGGGAGGGGTACCGGAGAGTCTTACGTCAGCCACTACATAATCAACCAGGGGATCCCTCATCACTCCAACTCACAACTCATTGGTCAGACTTGGTCATATGGCCCCAATCAGGTCCAGGAAATAGGCTTCTTCCATGTTCCTGGAAGCCAGATGGCCAGAAGAATTCAGGCAGCAGCATTAAAGACCACCACAACTGCCTAACTGATCTGAAACAGCCTATCATTCTAGACTCTATGCTAGATGTTGACCTTTAAACATTAATACGTCATGGTCCCAGTTTTGCAATATTGCAATGGATTTTTTTCAGAACTCGTGTGGATACATCCGGCTTTGATGATTTTCTTTAATCATTTTGAAACAGATAGCACATGTATTAAAAACTAAATCACTCATTCATTTATTCCATAAACAATATTTATTAAGTGCCTATTACTACAGCATGTCTCCTGGGTGCTATGGGGATACAATGATGAAGTTGACATTGATCCTTCTCTCAAAGAACTCACAGTGTAGCAGGAAATGGTTTGTTCTGATACCTCCAAGCTATAACCATTAAATATCTCCCTGGCTGTTTTCTCAACAACACTAAGGCAGAGATTCATTTTGTCACTTTACTCTTACCACTTGGGAGTTGAGTGTTAACCCAGAAGAATGGCTCCTCTACTGCCCAAGACTCAGGGTGAGGTCTCCTTGTTATCTGCTATCATTTGGGTCTTGGATCCTTGGTTCATTTTGAGGTCCTGTGAACCATAGTCTACATATGTCATGTGCCTCCACTCATACACCCAAGAAGCAAGAAGTTGGGACAAGGACCAAAAACAATGTACTCTGTTCTATCTCATCCTTCTTCAGGGGTCCCAGCCTGTATTTATTTTTGGAAGTTTCCTTCTATTTTACAAGTCTTTTTGAAAGGTAATAGAGCAGTTGTTTGCAAATTGTGTTTTGTGGTGCCCGAGGATTAAGAGGAAACTTTTGTAGGGAGGGAAGGGATAATGCAAGTTGAAAGCTCCAGCCACACCCTCCCCTCCAACTCTAACCAGAGCAGCTTTAGTTTTGACTGTTTTTTTGACTGTTTCATGTATTGGAATTTTACATATTACTCTATTATTAGAAGTATTCCATGACTTTAAAGAGAATATACAAACAATTATCTAATAGGTTGCTATTTCAAAACATTATCAGGCATGAATGATTAGAAAAATGGAGACAAAAACTATGAAAAATAGGGTGGGGGATAATTTGGGTGTTCTTTTTTACTTTTATTTTTTATTCTTATTTTTACTTTTTGTGGTACAAGGAAAGTGTTCAAAAAATAGATTGGGGTGATGAATGCACAACTATATGATGGTACTATGAACAGTTGATTGTATACAATGAATAATTGTATGATATGTGAATATATCTCAATAAAACTGAGTTTAAAAAACAAAACAAAACAAAAAAAAACATTACCAGGAGACCAAGAGAATTAACAAAGGCTTTCTCCTGACAAATCACAGACCACAAGATCTTGAAGAGACTTAGACGCATTCAGCTCCTTCTGAGAATAGCTTCAGTCTATGGCCCACTGTGCCCTTTAGAAAGTGTACAGAATCTCATAAAATGGGCCTTATTCTCTCTCGGCCATGAGTTCTACAAATGAAGCATTTAGCCCATGACTTGCACATAGCAGATGATCAAAAAGTCTCTGTTGAATGAACAAAGGAAAGAATCAGGATTAGTCGTCATAATAGGCAGAAAAAACAAAGCTCAGAGTGGGGAAGGGTTTGACTCAAGGTCACACAGTACAAGACAGGCAAAGTTGGGATAAAACTTTAGGACTTTTTACACTGGATATGCCACGTTGATTCCTAAACAGTAATAAAAACACCAAAACTCAACCTCCTGCTTGCTATCCTTTGCTCTTTCTCCATACCTGTCCTAATGACGTAACACAGAGACAATCCAAGCTCCAATTCACATGATCAGTGGCCTTGCCTGTCTGCTGTTTCTGTCAGTGCAGGGTGCCAAGGAAGCTCTTCTGTTCTCCGTGATATAGAATATGTCTCCCCCTCCCTGACACCTCCCCCACCCGCAGGACTCTCATGGTCAGAGGGAGGCTCTGTCCAGGAATAGTAATCTGTGGGTGATGACGAGCAGAGAACAGGGAAGACAGTTTAAGAAGGACAAGCTGTGCCAAGGTTAGTCTGCTCCAGTTTCTCCTTCTTTTGTTCCTTTCCTTTCTCTGCATTGCCAATGATGTTATTTATGGAATGCCAGTATGTTTCCTTTTTTAATTAAAAGAAGGAAAAATAGAGTCTTGTATAAGAACAAGAGTGATGACTCAACAGAACTATTCAGTGCCAAATGACTTCCTGTATTCTCATCTGCAACACTGTTTCTTACAGAAGCAGACTTCTGGGTGCATGGTGAGACTGCACCCCAAGATGCCCTCTGCCCAAGTGGCTCATCCCTAACATAGCAGCCCAGGGTGACTGACCTATCCATGGTCATGAACTCTGGCCTGGTGAACCCGAGCTGATCAAACCTTTTTTATCTATGAGTGCGGAGAGAGGCAAAATCTCACAGGGATAATGCAATTTTGGGTTGAATCATCTTACAGGTGATCTAAATGTTAAGGTTTTCTGGCATTGTAACACATCAGAAGACCATTATTTTTAGTAGTGTAAAATGCCACGAAGCTTATCTATTTTAACTCTCTCCTGATACAGGTAAGGAAACTGAGTTATAAATCAATTTGGCAAGTATTTATTGACCAGCTACTATGTGTAAAGCTTCTCTGGACCAAAGGACTTTTTTTACTGTTTCACAACTTATTGGTGACAGACAAAATTAAGGGCTAAATTTCCTCCCATGCAAGTCTTCCTTCCATCATACTCATCTAAAGTTTTGGTTATGGTGATGATTATTTTGCTGCTCTAGAATTTCTAGACTGCTATGTGAGGGAGTGTATAAGTGTATGTGTGTCTCTGTGTGTCTTTTTGCCATGTGCATGTAGCAAGGAGAGGTATCCTGCAATCCAAACTGGAAACAGAAAACATTGGAGGCAGTAATGTGTTAAAAAAGCACTCCCTTTGGATTTATGCAGAGCTTGTCGATCCTGGTTCTCCCACTTACTGTGTGACCAGGGGACAGTTTCATAATTATTTTGAGCCTTACTTTCTTCATGTAAAAATGTACAGTAAAATTTGTTTAATATTTACTTTAAAAGAGTATATGTAGAGTGCTTGACAAAGTGCCTCAAGCATAAAAGTTCTTGATAAATTACTGCATTAATAAAATACAGTAATGGCCTATTATATGTGAGTCCCTGAGTATACAAATATGAATAATACCTAGTTCCCTCTTTCAAGAAAGCTCATTAGGGTGTGAAAAGGAGCAACCTATCAGAACTGGGGAGGTGGGGGTGTGGAATATTTTCTCTGGCACCTGGAGATAGAGTATGACAACAAAGAGGTTAAATGACCTCCTTCAGGACACAGCATCATGGGGCAAAGAAGGACTCAAGTTCAGCTTCTTCTGGCCCCCAGCCCAGGATTTGGCTTTCAGTGGGACCCACGGCTTCTTAGAGGGCATGACACTTTCAGCTGTGATCCTTGGCCTGTCTGCAGACAGAGGATGCAGAGCACACCTGATCAGATCTAAAATTGTCCCCATCTGTCTCCCTCTGCTACTCTGGGAATTTGTCATTATGGTCCTTAAGACAAAATATTCATTTCTTCTCTGGCTTCTATTCTGCATTCTGTATTCATTTATTTTCAATAAATAGTTTTAGATTCCTCATTTTTTCCATGAAAGCTTACAAATAAATTTTTCTTCCTGCCTTTCTTGCTACATTTACATAAAAGCCAAGATGAAAAATTTATAGCAGTAATGGATGTCTTGGGGAAAACAAAATGTTCTAAGAACAAATGCCACCCTTAACCCTTTGCTAAAGAGCGGTGCCAGACATGCAACCCCATGCTGTGAAACAGTTACATGAAAGCTCACTGGAAGATACCCATTTTACCTAAGAAATGCTAATAATGGAGTCAATTTGGGGATTCACCACATTCTTTTATTCCATAGAGGATAATATGGAAATGACAAAATAGCTGAAATTTGAAGCAGTATGAAAATTCTGCAAAGTTTATTATTTGGAAATATTGGAAGGGTAGAGTACAGCTTAGAGTGAAATGTGACTTCATGATAAACTGAAAGGCAACATATTATAAAGAATACAATTTGACTCCTTTGAAGTGTATTTCAGATAGAAGACAAAATCATTCCTCCTTTCATCCAATGAACATTTAATGAGCATCTACTACAAATCAGTCACTCGGGATCCAAAGAATTCCATGCATTCCTTGTCCCCACAGAGCACCCAGTCCAGTGTTTATTAATAGAAAATTGGTACTAAAGCCAAACAAGATAAGTTAGTAAAAAATAGGTCTTAATGTTATAATGTAGTATAAACAAGTAAATAATTGAGCACATGAGAATTCATTTCTGCATGCCTGGAAGTTAAAGAAATCTTTAATTTATAGCAGGTTCAGTTCATAAACATTTCTAATTTTAGTTTGAATCCCCTCTGTAAGACCCAGAACATTCAGAAAGAGACAAGATTCAAGCCTTTGTAGTCAATCTGATCACACATATGTTGACTTCCATGATGAAATGGTCGCCAAGTCCACATTAGGAAAGTAGGACTCAATTAGGCGTTGCTGAAAGCACAGGCTTTGTAACCACCCCAGGCCCTGAGAAGGGGCACAGGCAGTCTCTGTCATCCAGGGGCTTCAAGCATTCCTTTCTCAGGGCAAATGGGATGGGTAGATGTGAAGATTTTGAGTACTCTGCATGAGATATAAAAAAAAATTGCTTCTAAGTCCTTAACTATAAAAATGATCAGAGCTAACATTGTTGAAAAACAAAATTGCTGATCTTTAGGATATTCTAGCCTGGTTGCTCCAACCTTGCCCCTTGCCCTCTTATCACTCCCTAACCTCCAAATGTTTGAATCTCTGTTCTTCCGTATAATCTGATGAATTATTTTACCTCACAGGAGAGATTAAGAAAGTTGCCCCCACCTAAGAACGCACTGTGCCTATGGGGTAGGGTAGGATTTGAATGCTGTCTTTCCTCCTGCATTTTTTAGAGACCTTCTGATTCTACCTGGAGGCCTAGGCTTAGGATACACTTCATCAGCCACAGGGTGTACTAAGGGCTTGGCCAGCTGGGCCACTGCCAAGGCAACCAGGGTCTAAGGGGCTCTGAAACACCCCTGGAAATGTGACCAAATGGATAAATGGTATTTAATTCTGGAAAAGTGTCATATATGGTTGGAAGGAAGATCACTAAGATGGGACAATCTTCGGCAACAACAGAGAGTTGACACATGATCTCTAAGGAACAGATTCACTTGACTACAGGACTTATCTTTAGCTTGGTGGCTTATGCACATTTGGAACCAGAGCTGAGTTGTCCTGGACAATAGAGAGGTTGAGTGATGCTGTCTTTGTCTTACTTCTCCACATTCCACAGCACAGTGCTCAGATTTTCCTAAAAGTAAACATTGATCAAGTATTTTAAATATCAGCCCCTATTTCTCAATCTATCCCTGACCATAAATAGAGCATTTGGGGCAAGTTAATATTTCAGGTTCCTCAAACTACATGGATTTGACCATTAAAATAATAACAACAACAACTAGTATTTGCCAACCTCTTCTTTGTTCTCATATGAGGCAATTTGGAGGGTAGTTTCTGGATTCCAACTTCTGGGTTCAAATCCCAGCTCAGTCAACTCAGTCATTTACTGCTTCTGTCACTTTAGGTAAATTATTTTTAATCCCCCAGTACCTCAGTTTCTTCATCTTTAATAGTTCACTACCTCATAAGCTTGTTGTAAAGACTGAGATAGCACATGTAGAATGTCCTTGGGCATATAATATGACTACATTATTATTTTTTTAATGATTACATTATTTTATTTGCTATTACTATTTTATGTATTTCTCACAATAATCTTGAAAGGGAGGTTTTATCCCCATTACATGGTTAAGAAAACAAGGCTCATGGAAGTTTAGCAATTGGTTCAAGGTCAAATTGCCAATAAGTGACAGGGCCAGGACTTGAACCTACATCTATCTTCCTTTAACACCACACTGTGCTCTGACACTATCTCTTGTATCAGGGTCATGCAACACTTGAATACAGCAGCTCTGGAGTTAAACTGAGTTCTAATATCAGTTCCACCCCTTTTAGCTGTGTGATCTTGGGTGAGTTACTTCTCCTCTCTGTGCCTGAGTTATCTCATCTATTAAAGGCAATAATGTCAGTCCATATCTCAAAGGGCTGTTAATGAGGATTAAATAGCAAACATGTGTAAAGTACCTAGCAGAGTGCCTTGCACATAGTAAGTGTTCAAGAAAGGTTTATTATTTTCACCATCATCACTAAAGTCATTTATATATTGGGAGTTTTTGGGTACAGAGTACAATCCCTATGCTATTTGTTTACTATACATCTTTTAAATGAACCCACCCTGATTAGTAAACTTTTGTTGGGAGCCTGTAAAATCTGGGCTTGTGATATTCTCTGCTGCTTTGGCTTTCTCCCTCTCAAAATGCGTTTAGACTTCCTCCTACTTTTTTCCTTGAGACCCACTCCTCTTCCTCCTGTTCAGTTTGCCAATCCACGCTGAGCTCTATTTCTTGGCTTCTCTTGCTTTGCCCAGCATTCCTCAAATCTCACCCACCCCATTTCAGACTGTCTTCCTCCACTCAACGTCAGCCTCTTCAGACCATGTTCATATGCAGATATGTAACCTGAGAGTGAGCAGGGACTCCTCTGCCTCCTCTCCCACCCCTCCACCCCCCACCCCCCAAACGTTCTCTTGCTTGGTCACACGGACCTTCTTGCTTCCTCCCTGCCCGGTGGTGGGGACTGTTGGGTTTTGGACAGCATTTTATGATTCTCCCTTCCATTGTTGTTATAGTGATGCAGGACCTGATTAATACCACAAAGGATTATGGTCTGCCCTCCCAGTTATATATAATTTAAAATAAAAGCAATATGAAACCATAAAATGAATGTTAGGAAGCCTAACAGAGTTTTGATTTTTCCCCTGGTGATTGTTTTGATGTTGTTTCCTTGTTTTTAAATAGCAAATTCTTTCCCAACTTCGTGCCAACTCCAATTTATTTTATTGTTTGTTTCCTGACATTGCTGGTGTCTGAGCACATACGTATTCTGCCTTTCTAGCAATAAAGATATGTAATAAGAGAACGTCTGGCATTTTTGTGGTCTCACCAGCTCTGGCACACTAGACCTGCTTTCTTGACTTCCCTCGCAGCTTGGGCCCAGGGTCTGGTTGACCTCCAGCCTCTGCACCCATCCTGACTTCCAACTTCAGTTTTGGTTCTCCCTTCCAGTTTGCAGCCAAGTTGCAGCTCCACCGGCTGATGGAAAAGTCCAGTGCCACAGGCACCCAGCTGTTCTGGTCATTCACCAGGAGACTACTTCTACATGTACCATGTTCCATTTTCCTTTATGGAACTTTTGAACCAGTTTACCATCATTATAAAATGGTATGTTATGGGGAAAGAAAGGGCTTTGGAAGTTGATAGAGTTAGATTTGAATATATACTTCAGCACTGTGGCCTTGGGCAATGAATTAGTTTCCTATAACAAATCACCACAATCTTTCTGGTTAAAACAGCGGAAATTTATTCTCTCACAATTTTGGAGGCCAGAGGTCTGAAATCAATGTGTCAATGTGTCAGCGGGCTGCACTTCCTGCAAAGAATCTGCTCCTTGCCTGTTCCAGCTTCTGGTGGCTGCCCAGAGTTCTTGCCTTGTGGTCTCATCACTCCAATCTCCTCCATGGTCACAATGCTCCATCCTCTTCTCTGGTGGCTGCTCCTCTCCTTGCCCATCTTATAAGGCTACATGTGATTGCATTTAGAGCCCACCCAGATAATCCAGGATAAGCGCTTCCTCTCAAGATCCTTAATTTAATCAGAGCTTTTACCATCTAAACTAACACTCATTCTTTGACCCTATTAGTTAGTATGCACAGCTTCCAGAAATTAGGACATGGACATATCTTTTTGGAAGACACCATTCTACCCACTCTAAGCAGGTTATGGTACCACATTTTCCTCATATACAAAACAAAAAGAATTATAACTCACTCATAGCCTAGATGTGAGGATTAAAAAGAGTAAATGGTAGTTATTACTATTAGTGAGTCAGCAACAACACTGTCTCCTAGAGCCTGCAAACACTGCTGGAATATAAGTTATATCAATCTCCAACTGCCCCAAGCCAACTCTGGCTGACCTTCAAGAAGTCAGTCACCTGCAGTCTCAGTCCTACCCATTCCTGGGCTGTACTCCAGTAAGTGTCCTCAAAGAGTGGCCTTCAGGAACAACTGGTATCTCAATGTCTTGGGATAGATTTAGTTTTCTGGTTCCCTGCATGTCAACTTCAAAATCTTCTTTATCTTTTCAACCCTTTATGATGTAAATGATCTTTGGCCTTGATCCCTGTCTCATCTTTTAGCACCTACAGTGGATTCTGACCGGGTCTGGTTGCTGCCAGCCTTTTTCCCTGAGGCATGAGTCTGCTTCTCTCTAGCCGCCAACCTGCCCTGTAGGGATGTGCACTCAGTGTCCTTCCTTGTCTCACTTGCCCACTCCCTCTGCACCTGAGCAATTCCCTGCTTCTCCTGCCTCACTCTCTCTGCATGTGACCTGAGCCATACTGAACAGCATGTTCCCTTGGAAGCCCTGTTCTCTTTCATGACCATACTTCTGCATATGCAGTTCATTTCTCTTGAATAACCTCTCCACTTCTTCTCTCTAGTTACTCCATTGTATCCTAGGAAAAGATCAAAATTTATTTCCTACAGGAATCCTTCTCATAGTAGGTTAGATGTTCGTACCCTGTGCCTATCTCTATCTTGGCTTTCGTACTGTATCATGCGTGTTTTGTAGCACACCTATCACCTCTAACAATCTATGAGCTTCTTGAGGTTGCGATTTTGTCTTTTGCTATGGTTGATCTCTAACATAGTGACTCGCAGTATTAGTTCCTCAAAGAACTATTGAATGGTCCTTATTTGAAAAACCATCATCTCTCTGAAGCCTTAATGCTGAACCCTTAATGCTGAACCCTTTGAATTAGTCCCTCTTAACAGACAATTGGCCCCAAGTAGACTTTACAGCAGCAATTGAATTTGGTAGAGATCTCCGGGAACCTCTTTAAGACCACCTCTGCCATGAAGTCAATTAATTGTTCTTTGACCTATCTTGCACCAATACCAACAGACTCCAAATTTATTCTTTTCCTTGGCAGCAGCTCTGAGAATGAGCTGAAGTGGGTCTGTGATGCATTTGACAAATCAAGACCTTTAGGAAATGAAACTCATTGATCCAGCTAGATGCATTGAGCTAGCAGTGAACTAATTCACTGTGCTTTCGTAAAGCTGGAGATTGCTCTTACTTTTGTTGTCATATCTAGCAATAATATAATGCTTCACAGTTTACAAAAATACTTTCTCATATGTCAGTTAAGCTCATGTTCACTGGTAGGTAGGTGTTGTATTTTCATTTGTTTTCTAGAAAAGGACCATGGCACCTACATTGCATGGACTTGAATTGGGATATTGCTTCTGCCAATTATTAGCTGTATGCTCTTGGGAAAATCAGTTAACCACCCTGAGCCTCAGAGTTCTTAAGTAGAGGGATATTTTGACCAAATTGAAACTGCCATTTTGATGCCATCATTTAAACTTCAGAAATGATTCAATCTTGCTGTAAAATTGAAATGGAAAAGAAATAATACTAATGAAAATGGGAAGAATTATAAATGATTAAATTGTGCAATGTGGAACATTGATCAAGGAATTAAATTGGCTTAATGGAGTTCACTGGAAAAATACTTTCTCCACAAAAAAATTATTAATATTGGCGTAGTTCTGATTGAGATATTTGTATTTGAAATGTACTTGAGGGTCAACATGGGGTCAAAGTGGTGAGCACAAATAGCCTGGCCCCTAATGATCATAATAGTAATTATAATAACTCTTACTGAGCACTCTTTCAAGGGCTTTGCATGCAATATCTCATTTACTCATTATTAAAGTCTAAGAGGTAGTGGTGTCACATGGGCCATTCTACAGAGCTAGAACGAGGTCTGGCACATATGGAATATTACATACATACATCACCTTGATCCTCCTCCTCCTCCTCATCATCATCTCACTACCTCCCATTGTGGCATCTCATAGCTTCTCAACACTGTCAGAATGAAATCCTAACTTTTTGTATGGCTTGTAAGACCTTGCAGCATCTGTTCCCTAGCTTCTTCTGTACCATTTCTGCTCACTCTTCCTTGGGCTCATCCACACTTCTTTCTTGCAGGTTCTGAGCACAAAAAGCATATTTCTGCCATAGGCTCTTACTAGTTCCCCTTCCTGGGTGCTTCTTTCTCCAGGCAGGAACAAGGGTCCCTCCATCCCTGCAGGCATGACTAAAGTGCTATCTCCAGGAGCAATTTCCTGACAATCCTGTCTCAAGTAACCACCCCCCAACTTGCCATTCTCTACTTCCTTACTCTGCTTTCTCCCCCTCCATAAGACAAATGTGAAATTATATTCTTATTTATTTATTTATTTATTTAATTTATTAATTATCTATCTCTTCTATTAGAATGTAATTGCCAGGAGGGCAGGGAGTATTTCTATTCTGTTAATTGTTTTATCCCTGGTATCCAGGATAGCATCTGCCACATAGTAGGTGTTCAATAATTAATTTTTGAATGAATGAATAGATAAGTGAATGCAAAATATTTGTACACAAATGCACAAGTTTATAAATGCCTGTTCTTTTCTTCTCATTTCAGTGACTTGCCCAAGAGCTCCAGCCAAGAGGTCCCTGAGAGGCACATATCGGAAAGCAAGTCTGCCTGACTACCCAGCTTTATCCTTTCCTTGGCACTGCCCAGGCTTCTTGCTCTCCATGAAGAGGTTCTTGACCCAAACCTTGCCCTGGCACCAGCAATCTTCTTTCCTTTAGCTGCAGTCTGCTGTCCTGGGAGTTACTACAGCTTGGTGTTTATTGACAAAACATGAAGTCACTCCTGTGAAAATCCTTTCCCAGATGAGGCCGTTGTGCCCCATTGATTTAATGGATTTTAATGTTTGGACTATAGGAGTAATTTCTGGGGTCTGCAAAGCTTGTATACAGCCTGTGCCTCCAGAAGGAAGCTCGGAGAAGCAGCAGCTAAGGCCTGGCTTCCCAATGGGCTTGTCTATAGCATTGGTCCATGAACTGGCAGTTTGCTGCTTTACAGATTACTGCTCTCATTCTTATTGACAGACATTGTGTGCCTCATGGATGTAGTATGTTCAGTTTCTCAGGCGGAAATTGATCTCAATTGAATGACCAGGAAGTTAGATTTACATTGTTTGCAAAAAACAGCCACCTTTTCCCTTCAGAAAAAAAAAAGGAGATAATGAACAGGATATGTCAATGTGGAGGGAGACAGATGAAGGCCAGTGAGATGAACAAAAAATCAAATATTGATTAAAATGAAAGAAAACTATTGAAAATAGCCAAAGACCCTTTATTCTTCTGAGCAGGGTAAGAAATTAGAATTTTTAAAAATATAGGTAGTAGCCTTGAGTTGGAGGGGAAGAGGCAATGGTGAAATTGAAAAATGGTCTAATGATCTTTACTTTGGATTTTGATATATTTATTTGTGTAAGTGAAATCCTAAAGGTGAGAATGGAAAGAGGAGCAAAACAAAGATCCCCTAAATCACTGCAAGAAATGGAATGTAGTTCCCTAGTGGGAGTTTGTCTTTTAAAGTCATCATGTCAATCAGCATCTTTAAGCGAGCCTCCTCTGAATTGGCCCAGAAGATGTATTTTAAATGTGAATGGGGTCAGAGCAATTGTCTTCACATCCATAGGAACAAATTTCAGTCTGTCAAGCATCCACCAACATTGCAAACCAGCCACTGGGTGGGGCAAAACTGAAATCAAAAGAACAGAGGGAAAAGTCTAAGGCAGTCCAGAAAACTATAGTGAATATGAGGGAGCAGGACCAGAACTAACTAATGGGCATCTGTAAAGGAGGGACCAAAAATGCACTAGACCACATTTCACAATTTGAGACATGGATAAAGATCAAGGGAAGGAAGTTACAAGAAAAACAAGGTGAGGAGAAGTATATGTAGCCCAGCTGAACTGAGCAGTTACAATCCTGCAGATTTAGATTTCTTTTGATCCTTTGAATTTTTTAAAATAAACAATAAACAATGGAACAAATTTTAAAAATAAATAAATAAAATAAATTTAATTGGATGTCTTTTTGCAGAGATTGTTTTAAGAGGTTGGAATTCTTTCTTCTAGGCATAATACAGATCATTTTTAGAAGCTAATCCAACATGGGACCCTCATCTCATCATAAATATATTATTTATTTTACATATCTCTCCTTCAAGTCAGGATATGAGTATCAATGGGGAAACTACTGTACGTTTTAGTGGCTTAGTATATAAAAAGATTATTTTTTAGAAAGATAATTTGAACCCAGATGTACGTGACTGGTTGTTGATATCGTTGTTGTTTGGCTGGTTATTTATTTATTTGTTTTTTTGTCTGTTTGTTTTTACCATTCCATAGTGCCTAATAAATGTCTAATATCTGCCATTGGGGTCATGTTTGTTGGGATATAAGATCCAAGATATTTCCTAACATGTTTAATGGTTCAGAGAAAATATTCCTTGTATGTTCCCATTTTATAAAGAGTTTATACATGGCAACATGCCAATCTTAAAGTAATACAAGAATCACAAAAGTATAACATTCAACTTTGGTTGCATGTGGCTGTGTGAGTGTGTGGCAGCAAAAGCAAAGCCCCATCTGCTTTGAGGCTTGAATGGTACTTGTCAGCATGGTTTCTGCACCCTCTATTAAAATCAGCCTTTGGGCTTTATTAGCTCATGTAACAAGTGCCCCTCCTCTCATCTCTTATCACCATGGGGCACAGCTGCTTGGACTACAAGTAGAATCTGATCCAAGGGCATTCAATATCCAGGATAGTCAAAGACCTATAGTATTTCTTGGCAACAAAAGAGATACTGAGCTAATCATATTTACTCCCCTCAGAATTTGAATTGAGAAATACAATGGAACCCAACAGAGTTGGGGCTACAGGAGTCAGGTGGCACCTAAACCATGAGGAAACAGAAATGATAAGTATGGAGAAGCTGTGAAGTAAGAAGGCATATATAGAGAGTTGCATTAAAGAGTAAGCAAGTAGGAGAATAGAGCAAATATATATATATATATATGACAAAGACATCATAAGTGGGTGTTCATGTAGCCCTTGAAGAAAGAGAATAATTGATTCAGAGAACTTCATAGCTTCTAACAGAATCACAAAACTAGTTCTAGTTACATATATGTATATATATAATTATAACTCTCTCTATATAATTATAACTAGCACACTCCCCTTTTTGATCTTAAGATGTTCTGAATATATTGTGATTTTTAGGGTAGTAAATGCCTGTTGAAGCTGCTGAAGCATGTACTGCTGCTGCTATTGCCAAACCTCTGGCACCACTTTGCAGGGCTCCTAAAGCATGGTCATTATCCCAACTTGTATTAACCTAAGAAGCTATCTGTATGTAGAACTTACCCTCCGAGACATGATTCTCAATGAAACAGTCAGCACCTGGCACTCTGATGCTGACAACATGGGATGACTAATTCAGAGCAGTTACTAAAGTTCCTGGGACCATATTTGTCCCTAAGGATTAAATCATTTCAATAATTTTGTGACTAATTCCTTGTATTAAATTTCCTCTGTTTGAAATACATAAAATGGTTTTTGTTTTCCTGATTGCATACTGACTTTTCCACCTCCCAACTGGTTACGACTCAGTAGAGTCACAACTAGAGATTCACTGCCTTGGGAGTAAAGGTCTTCCTGCAATCAAGAGAATGCACATGGAAGCCTTAATACCAACAAGCGTGATTATTAATTTAGGCAGAGAAGACCTCTTTTGCAAATATGGCCTCTCTTTTGTAAATAAGGACTTCTTTGGAAGACCCTTAACTTAAGTTTGGTGATAGATCTTCTTCCCTAAGTTATATGACTATGAAGCATGGAGTAATGTAGCAGATACAAATAGGATAGATAGTGTCTCAATCATCTTTCCCTCCATAACCTTTATTCAAGATCTGTAAAAGGACAAAGCCAGGTGAGTTGACCAATCTGACACTCATGAGGATGATATTACTGAGGCCTCAGAGATGCCCATTACTGCCACTGCTGTTGGAATTGTGCTATCTGAGCAAAAACTCAGGGGCCCACACTCACCCATATCTGATACTTCTTTTGGAGAACAGACAGAAGCTGGAAAAAAATGGCTTCTGACTTCCTCCTGCTTTCCAACTTCCTTCCAACTCCTCATGTTGGCAACATCTCCCTCTGAGCCAGGTGGCAAGGAAGTCTGGGAAATGTAGTCATCTACAGGCTTACTGGTCCCCTTTGGGTTACAGTGGAGATCAAAGAAAGGTGCAAAGTGAGTTGAGGGTCAACAGAAATAATCAACACATGAGATATTCCAAGAAATTTGTCATTAGTTACAAAGCATTGAACACTGTGAATACTTGGCTTTTTTGTTACAATTACAACTGTTTACTATGTAATGCTGTTTACCTACCTCCTACTTAAAAAATCAATTTATGGATGGGTATGTGACCTTCTTCTGTTCAATTACACTAGAGGGAAAAGTTGCTGGAGGAAGTTCCTCTTAGTTCTTTGAGACAGTGATGAGAACCTGGTCTCTCTCCTAACATGTTCAAGGAAGCAAATAACCATGCTATTTTACACACATGAGGGGAATCAAAATTAAAGTTGACAGTTTAGATGACCAGAGATAGGACAAGAACTATGATGGCACTGGACCACAAAATCCACCAATTCTGAAGCCACTCCAACCCTGTACTTCTTATTATGTGAGCTAAGTACATTTTCTTTAAACCAGTTTGAGTTAGATGTTATATTAACTTGCAGCTAAAATCACCATGATAGATACAAGTATATTCAAGGTTATCTTTACAATAACATACCTTTTTTTTTCTTTCCAATAAACCTTCCTAGTGGGAGACAAAGGGGTAGAGTTGTGTCTAGTACATTAAGCAATGTATGTAACACCAGGCACACCCATGTGACTACAGGCTGCTATGTCCCCTGCCATGGTTATAAAAAAGGTAAGTACTATTTTAGGTCACTGAGAAAGGATACAAAACCATACTCAGCTGAGAAAATGTTTAATCAAGAGATGAACAGATGTAGGGGGTAGTTTTCTTTAAGCTTTCTTTGTAATATGGGAGAAGGAATCTTCCATATGATTCTAAAGGGAGTAGCTAGGACAAAACTAGCAAAGGTACATTGAAGCAAGTGTCAGTGCATTAAAAAAAGTAAAATTAAAGTTTCAAGGCTGACCAAAAATGGAAGGGGCTTCTTGTAGACTAGGAAGTGAAATCCTTGCCATTGGAGGCATTTAAGCGGAGACCGAATGGCCAATCTGTGAATGTCGGAGAAGAGAGTCATGCTGTGGGAAGTGGTGAAGCAAAATGACATCTGTGGTCTTCCCAACTCTAAAACTGCATTATTTAACTATGGTTTTATCACCAAAGAGCTGATGGCAGAGCACAGTATCTGGTCAGCTTCCCGAAAGTTGTACTGCCAGCAGACAGCTCATCTTCTTCATTACCTCAAGTTTAGAGCCACCACTATATTGTGTACTTCAGGAATAATTTGCCTTCGGGGAAAGGTTGAACCAAGTAGTTAAAATGAAATTTTTAGATTCTCCGTGGGCTTCTCTTATACTCAACATCACTGATCTGTCCCAGGAGGAACTTAAAGTTGGCACAAACCACACAACAAACATTTGCAAATACGTGCAAAGCCCAGTCAAGTTACTGTCCACACACCTCACCCCACAAGGCATGCCTGGAAGTCAGCACGTGAGCAACAATTAAAATATCACAAGATGAGCTATAGACTCTAGTAGGTAGAGCTCCTTTGTCTAATGACCTTTCTTGTAGTGCGATAGCAAATACAATAGGTTGGCCCCATAAATCATACCTCGAGAAAACATCCTTAGGGCAGACTTTGACACTGTTTGCATATTCAAATGTCACCATGTTCATAAGAGGAAAGACAAAATGCTTTTTTTCTCTCAAAAATGTCAGCAAGACTGGATTAGAAAAGATAATTCGGAAGTACTTCTAGACAATAATTACCTCTGGCACCTATCTGCAATGTACTTAATGAAGAGGAATTTTTTTAATTTTTAAAAATCATGATTATTGCAGTAATTAATCAGCAGCTCAGTGACAGCTTCCTTGAGGGGGAAAAAGTGTCTCAAAGGCCATCTTGCTTCTATAGAGCACATTGTTGATTTCACATCTCACATGCAAAGCATATCCTATTATTATTAGCAACAAAAATGCTTGTGGAAGCAGAATTAGTCTCAATTTCCTAAATAGTCAGGAAACTCTCACATTTCATAAGTGAGAGGAAAAAAAAAATTCCTAATCCCAAATGCTAGTTGGAAAAAAATTTGTTTCAGACTTGCTCAGCTGGGCTTATTAAACCAATCTCTTACTCTTAATTACTTGCTAAAGGTTCCTGGTTCTAATTATGGACCTTGGGGAAATAGCCCATCTCCCCAAACCAATAACGCCTCATGTTAACTTCAGCCTCTTTTGTGTTTAACATCCTACCATTGGATTTCAGCTTGCCTAGATGATCTGTAAATTTGGCTTTTTTCACTTCATTTTCCACAATGCTGCTTAGAGGAGGGACTAGGGGACCTCACTTTCCCTAGTGATTCTTTTAGAACATTTCTTGCTACTTGAGTACAAAATCCTTTAGCCTAAGATACCCACATCAGAGGCCAATTCTTTCCCAAAATACTTTTCTCCACTGTGCTCTTACCTCTCCTTCTACAGCTCAAGGACCTTCAGTTCCTGGATCAAAGGTCGTTGGATTTGATGCAAAGGCAACATGCTTGTGGGGACTCACTGTCACAGATGTGGGGGTGGAAGGTGTTTCCAGAAGTCAACACATCTAGGTGCCTGCCCATTAGTGGGCCTCTCTGAACATTCTGATCAAGCAGGAAAGAAAGCAACATGAGCTAGCTGGGAACTTTGAAATAGAGACTTATCACTCAAGAGGTGTTAGAGAATATGCAGTCCAAACCCTTCATTTTTCAGTTGAAGAAGCTGATATTTAGAGAAGTAAAGGGGCTTGTGGACGTCACAGAGATAGTTAAAGACTGGTGGCTCGGAGCTATGTAACCCAGAAAAACATGTTCTTAAATTTAATCCATTGCTGTGGATGTGAACTCATTGTACAGAGGACCTTTTTGATGAGGTTATTTCAGGTAAGATGTGGCCCAACTAAATCAGAATGGGTCTTAATCCTATAACTTCCTTATAGGGAAGGACACACAGAGAGTGAAAGCCAGAGGAAACAGCCAGAACTGGAAGTCAGTGGGAACAGAGAAGCCAGGGAAGGGTGCCACGTGTGTTGCCATGTGATGGAAAAGCCAAGGACTAAGGATCACTGGCAGCCACCTCCACTAAGCCACAGTCTTCTGGGAGAAAGCAGCACTTGATGTTGCCTTTATTTTGGATGTCTCCTAACTTCAAAACCGTGAGTAGATAAATAATCGATGTTTAAGCCAATCCATTGCATGGTATTTGATTAAGCAGTCAGGACTACTAGCAAAATACAACTTAGTAAAGTAAGTGAAAGACCCCCCTGTTTGCCTGCTCCCCTTTCTCATTGACGACTCAAATCCCACTCATTCCTCTAGGATCAACCGAAGTCTCACCATATGACTTCAGCTGTCATTGATGTTCTTTCAGTTTCCTTTTGAAATTGCCTAGAGTCAGCACCCTGAAATCTAGAAAATGGCTCTTGTTTATAGACACTTTCCTCTTGTAATTATTCTTTCATGTGTGTTTACTTTAACTTTTTGATGAGATTGTAAATTCCCAAGGGCAATTAATTGGGAATTAGTAGACACTGGCTCAGAAGTGATATTAATTCCAGGAGACCCAAAACGTCACTCTGGTCCACCAGTCAGGTTGGGGATTATGGAGGTCAGGTGACTGACAGAGTTTTTTTTGTTTTGTTTTGTTTTTTTAATTTTTGTTGGGATTTTTCAGATACCATACAATTATCCAAAGATCCAAAGTGTACAATCAGTTGCCCCTGGTACCCTCTTACAGCTGTGCATCCATCACCACACTTAATTTTTGTTCAATTTTTAGAACGTTTTCATTACTCCAGGCAAGAAATAAAGTGAAAGTTGGGGGGAAAAAAAAAAAGGAAAAGAAAAGGAAACTCGAATCCTCTCGTATCCCTAACCAACCCCCTTCAATTACTGACTCGTAGTGTTGGTATAGCACATTTGTTACTGTTTATGAAAGAATGTTGAAATACTACAAACTGTAGTATATAGTTTGCAATAGGTATATATTTCTTCCCTATATGTCCCTCTATTGTTAACTTCTAGTTGTATTGTCATACATTTGTTCTGGTTCATGGAAGAGTTTTCTAATATTTGTACAGTTAATCATGGACATTGCCCCCATAGGATTCAGTTTTATACATTCCCATCTTTTGACCTCCAACTTTCCTTCTGGTGACATATATGACTCTGAGCTTTCCCTTTCCACCTCATTCACACACCATTCGGCACTGTTAGTTATTCTCACATCTTGCTACCAACACCCCTGTTCATTTCCAAACATTTAAGTTCATCCTAGTTGAACATTCTGCTCATACTAAGCAACCACTCCCCATTCTTAAGCCTCGTCCTATATCTTGGTACCTTATATTTCATGTCTATGAGTTTACATATTATAATTAGTTCTTATCAGTGAGACACTGCAGTATTTGTCCATATGTGCCTGGCTTATTTCACTCAGTATATTGCCCCTGAGGTTTTGACATCAACCCATTTTTTTTTTAAGATGGTTTTGTTCACACCCCATACATTCCATCCTAAGTAAACAATTGATGGTTCTCTGTATGGTCACATATTTATGTGTTCACCACCTTCACCACTATCTATATAAGGAAATCTACATTTCTTCCACAAGGCAGGAGGGAGCATCAAAGAAGGTAGAGAGGGAAAAGAAAGAGGAAAAAAAATGACAGCTAGGAAGTAGCAAAAGGAAATGTAATCTTAAATCAAAGTAGGGTAAAGAGTCAGACAATACCACCAATGTCAAGCATCTATCATGCCTCCCCTATCCCACTTTCTTATCTGCATTTACCTTGGTATATCACCTTTGTTACATTAAAGGAAGAATAATACAATGATTCTGTTAGTTACAGTCTCTAGTTTACATTGATTGCATCCCTCCCCCAATGCCTCCCCATTTTTAACACCTTGCAAGTTTGACATTTTCTTCTTGCCCTCGTAAAAGAATATATTTGTACATTTTATCACAATTGTTGAACACTAGATTTCACCAAGTTACACAGTTCCATTCTTTATCTTTCCTCCTTTCTTCTGGTGTCTCACATGCTCCCCACCTTCCTCTCTCAACCGTATACATAGTTACCTTTGTTCAGTGTACTTACATTGCTGTGCTACCATCTCCCAAAATTGTATTCTGAACCACACACTCCCATCTTCTCCTATCACTCTGCATTGCTCCCTTTAGTAATTCCTGTAGGGCAGGGGTCTTGTTCACAAAGTCTCTCAATGTCTGTTTGTCAGAAAATATTTTGAGCTCTCCCTCATATTTGAAAGACAGCTTTGCTGGATATAGGATTCTTGGTTGGAGGTTTTTCTCTTTCAGTGTCTTAAATATATCAGACCACTTCCTTCTCGCCTCCATGATTTCTGCTGAGAGATCTGCACATAGTCTTATTAAGCTTCCTTTGTATGTGATGGATTGCTTTTCTCTTGCTGCTTTCAGGATTCTCTCTTTGTCTTTGACATTTGATAATCTGATTATTAAGTGTCTTGGCGTAGGCCTATTCAGATCTATTCTGTTCGGAGTACGCTGAACTTCTTGGATCTGTAATTTTATGTCTTTCATAAGAGATGGGAAATTTTCATTGATTAGTTCCTCTATTATTGCCTCTACCCCTTTTCCCTTCTCTTCTCCTTCTGGGATACCAATGATACGTAGATTCTTGTACTTTGTTTCATCTTTAAGTTCCCAGAGATATTGCTCATATTTTTTCATTCTTTTCTCTATCTGCTCCTTTGCATGTAGGCTTTCAGGTGTTTTGTTCTCCAGTTCCTGAGTGTTTTCTTCTGCCTCTTGATGTCTGCTGTTGTATGTTTCCATTGTGTCTTTCATCTCTTGTGTTGTGCCTTTCATTTCCTTAGATTCTACTAGTTGTTTTTTTGAACTTTCAATTTCTGCCATATATATGCCCAGTGTTTTCTTTACAGCCTCTATGTCTTTTGTGAAATATTCTCTAAAGTTTTTGAATTGATTTAGCATTAGTTGTTTAAATTCCTGTATCTCAGTTGAAGTGTATGTTTGTTCCATTGACTTGGTTATAGCTTCGTTTTTGTTAGCGTAGGTTGTAGTTTTCTGTTGTCTAGGCATCTGACCTCCTAGGCCACCCCAATCAGGTTTTCCCAGATGAGAACAGGTTCAGGTCACAGAAGGAGGAAATATTCAGTATCTGGTTCCCCTGATGGTTTTTCTTAGAGGATTAATACACCTGTGCTTTTCTGTTTGGCAGGTACAGTCTGTCACTGCCTGTGTAAGGGGGTGTGGCCTGTGGCTCTCCTCCCCCAGGCTTTGGGGTCTGGTTCTAGAAAGGCGGGTGGTAAAGCTGGGCCCCTCCCTTTCCTTTGGGAAGGTATGCCCCCTCCAAAGTGGTCACTGCCTATCAGGAAGTTCTTTGTTTCTTTGACTCTGCTGATCAAAGTATTTCGATTTTAAAGTAGCTGAGTCTGTCTTTACTGCAAAGTACTGCGGGCTGAAAGCGGCTGCAGTTTTCTCCACAGAAAGCAAAAGGGACAGAAAAGCTCCCAGGTTCACCCGTCAGCCTCTGGGCTTCTCATCCTGAGACAGATATGTCCCCCGACTCTCCCAAGGTCAGTTGTCCCCAAAAGCCTCTGTCTGCTCGTTGAGGATTCACTGTCTGTATTTAGCAGTTAACATTAAAATCCCAGATGGAGCTGGGCTGCGGTACGCTAGCTTGTTCGGAGAGAGCTGTTCTCTAGCACCGCATGGCTTCTGTGACGGGGGCGCTCTCGGCTCTCAGCTCTCAGCGCAGGTCCACAGTTTTACTTACAGATTTTATGCTGTGATCTCGGGCATTCCTCCCAGTTCAGGTTGGTGGATGATGAGTGGGCAGTCACATTTGTCTCCCTGCAGTTATTCCTGGTTATTTACTAGTTTTTTGGTCATTTATGAATTGTTCCCAGGGGGACTAACAGTTTTCCACTTCTCTCTATGCCGCCATGTTTTCTCTCCCAACTGATAGAGTTTTAGCTCAGATCCATCTCACAGTAGGTCCAGTGGGTCCCTGGACCCCTTCTGTGGTTATTTCCCCAGTTCTGGAGTGCATAATTGGAATAGACATACTCAGCAACTGGCAGAATCCCCACATTGGTTCCCTGAGTGGAGTAAGTGCTATTATGGAAGGAAAGGCCAAGTGGAAGCCACCAGAACTACCCTTGCCTAGCAAAATAGTAAATCAGAAGTAATACCAGATTTTTGGAAGGATTGCAGAGATTAATGCCACTTTTAAGGACTTGAAGGATGCAGAGGTGGTGATTCCCACCACATCCCCATTCATCTCTCCTATTTGGACTGTGCAGAAAACAGATGGGTCTTGGAGAATGACAGTGGATTATTGTAAGCTTAACCAGGTGGTGACTCCAACTGCAGCTGCTGTTCCAGATATGGTATCATTGCTTGAGCAAATCAACACATCTCCTGGTATCAGGTATGCAGCTATTGATCTGGCAAATGCTTTTTTTCTCAATAGCTGTTTAGTAAGGACCACCAGAAAAAGTTTGCATTCAGCTGGCAAGGCCAGTAGTATACCTTCACTGTCCTACCTCAGGGGTATAGTATATCAACTCTCCAGCCCTATGTCATAATATTGCCTGCAGGGACCTTGATCATTTCTCCCTCCCACAAGACATCACACTGGTCCATTATATTGATGATTTCATGTTGATTTGACTTAGTGAGCAATAAAAAGCAACTACTCTAGACTTATTGGTAAGTGTCAGAGGGTAAGAGATAAATCCAACAAAAATACAGGGGACTTCTACCTCAGTAAAATTTCTAGGTATTCAGTAGCATGGGGCATGCCGAGTTATCCCTTCTAAGATGAAGGATAAGATGTTGCATCTGGCTTCTCCTACTACCAAAAAAGAGACACAATGCCTATTTGCCCTCTTGGATTCTGGAGACAACATATACTTCATTTGGGTGTACTATTCTGGCCCATTTACCGAGTGACCAGAAAAGCTTCTAGTTTTGAGTGGGGACTGGAACAAGATGAGGCTCCTTGACAGGTCCAGCTGCTGTGCAACCTGCTCTGCCACTTGGACCATATGATCCAGCTGGCCCAATGGTGTGGGAAGTGTCAGTGGCAAATAGCGATGCTGTTTGGAGCCTTTGGCAGGCTCCTATAGGAGAATCACAATGCAGGTCCTTAAGATTTTGGAGTAAAGCTTTATCATCCTCTGCAGATAATTACTCCCCTTTTAAGAAACAGCTTTTGGCCTGCTATTGGGCCTTAGTAGAGACAGAATGCTTAACCATGTGCCACCAAGTTACCATGAGACCTGAGCTGCCTATCATGAATTGGGTGTTGTCTGACCTGCCAAGCCATAAAATTGGGTGTGCACAACAGCACTCCATCATAAAATGGAAATAGTATACAGGAGATAGGGCTCGAGCAGGTCCTGAAGGCACAAGTAAGTTACATGAGGAAGTGGCCCAAATGCCCATGGCCCCCACTCCTGCCACATTACCTTCTTTTTCCTAGCCCAGAATTATGGGCTCTTGTGGAGTTCCTTACAATCAGTTGACTGAGGAAAAGAAAAACTCAGGCCTTATTTACAGATGGTTCTACGTGATACAGGTACCATCCAGAAGTGGACAGCTTCAGCACTGCAGCCCCTTTTTGGGATACTCCTGAAGGACAGTGGTGAGGGGAAATCCTCCCAGTGGATGGAACTTTCAGCAGTGCACCTGGTTGTTCATTTTGCCTGGAAGGAGAACTAGCCAGACGTGCATTTGTATACTGATTCATCGGCTGATGCCAAAGGTTTGCCTGGATGGTCAGGGACTTGGAAGGAACATGATTGGAAAATTGGTGACAAAGAAGTCTGGGGAAGAGGTATGTGGATAGACCTTTCTGAGTGGGCAGTAAACATGAACATATTTGTGTTCCACATGAATGCACACCAGAGGGTGACTTTAGCAGAGGAAGCTTTTAATAATCAAGTGGATAAGATGAACCATTCAGTGGATACCAGTCAGCCTCTTTCCCCAGATACTCCTGTCATTGCCCAATGGGCTCATGAACAAAGTGGTCATGGTGGTAGGCATGGAGGTTATGCATGGGCTCAGCAACATGGACTTGCATTCACCAAGGCTGACCTGGCTGCAGCCACTGCTGAGTGCCCAATCTGCCAGCAGCAGAGACCCATACTCAGTTCCCGATATGGCACCATTCCCTGAGATGATCAGCCTGCTACCTGGTGGCAGGTTGATTACATTGGACCACCTCCATCATGGAAGGGGCAGCGATTCATTCTAAATGGAATAGATACATACTCTGGATATGGGTTTGTCTTCCCTGCACGCAATGCTTCCACCAGAACTACCATCTGTGGACTTACAGAATGCCTTATCCACCATCATGGTATTCCACACAGCTTTGCTTCTGATCAAGAAACCCACTTTACAGCAAATGAAGTACAGGAAAGAGTACATGCTCATGGAATTCTCTGGTCTTACCATGTTTCCCATCACCCAGAGGCAGCTGGGTTAATAGAATGGTGGAATGACCTGTTAAAGACTCAATTATGGCACCAGCTAGGTGGCAATACCTTGCAGGTCTGGGACCATATTCTCTAGGAGGTTGTGTAAGCTCTGAATCAATGTCCACTCTATGGTGCTATTTCTCCCATAGCCAGGATTCACAGGTCCAGAAATCAAGGGGTGGAAATGGGACTGGCACCACTCACTATCACTCCTAGTGATCCACCAGGAAAATTTTTGCTTCCTGTCCCTGCAACCTTAAGCTCTGCTAGTCTACAGGTCTTAGTTCCAAAAGGAGGAGTGCTGCTACCAGGAGACACAACAGTAATTCCATTGAACTGGAAGTTAAGACTGCCACCTGGCCACTTTGTGCTTCTCATGCCTCTGAATCAACTTACAAGGAAGGGGATTACTCTACTGGCTGGGGTGATTGATCCTGACTATCAAAGAGAGATAGGACTGCAACTACACAATGGAGGTAAAGAAAAGTTTTCCTGGAATGCAGGAGATCCCCTAGGGCATCTCTTAGTACTGCCATTAAAGTCAATGGAAAACTGTGACAACCCAATCCAGGCAGGACTACTGATGGCCCAGCAAATTCAGGAATGAAGGTTTAGGTCACTGTACCATGCAAAGAACCACAGCCAGCTGAAGTGCTTGCTGAGGGTAAAGGGAACATGGAATGGGTACTGGAAGAAGGTAGTGATAAATATGAACTACGGCCACGTGACCAGTTACAGAAACAGGGATTGCGATGGTATGAATATTTCTTCCCTTTTTGTTGTAAGTATGTTTGTACTTGTACATAAAGAAAATATCTTTGTTTTCTTCTCTATCTTATCCCCTTACCATATGACATAAGTTGTATTGTTCATTTCATAGTATTTAAATTATAGGAAATCAAGCTTAAGAGTGAATGTTACCCAAGGATTTGCAGCCTATTCTGGAGAGATTTAGTGCGTTTTCATTTGTATGCAGGACAGCTGAGTATTGTTAGGAGAAACATATGTCTGTTATTGGGATCTATTTAGAGATTCAATATGGCTTAAGGTGATATGTATAACTGCCAAATTGACAAGGGGTGGACTGTGATGGTTAGGTTCACGTGTCAACTTGGCCAGGTGATGGTGCCTATGTATCTGATCAAGCAAGCACTGGCCTAACCTTTACTGCAAGGACATTTGTGGCTGGTTAGTAAACTAGAAGACTGATTTATTAAATCATCAGTTAATTGATTGCATCTGTGGCTGATTACATCAAGAAGGGAGTGTTTTCCAAAATGAAATAATTCAATCAGCTGGATTTAACCCAGTCTGTTAAAAACTTTTAAGGGAGAAGAGAGAGAAATTTCACTTCTTCTTTAGCCAGACAGACTTTCCTGGGGAGTTCATTGAACACCTTCATTGGAGTTGCCAGCTCACTGCCTGCTCTATAGAGTTCGGACTCATGCATCCCTACAGTTGCGTGAGACACTTTTATAAAATCTCATTTTTACATATATCTCCTCGTTTCTGTTCCCCTAGAGAGCCCTAACTAATACACCAACCATGATAGGGGTGGGGTGGGGGAGAATTAATCCCAATAGTAGCAAATTAACTTAACTATTTAACAAATGAATTAACATAACCACACCGAAGGGGGTAGAGAAGAAACTAACTAACCTAGGTAATTTTGGTAAACAGTATCTTGTCTGGATACCGTAAAGCTGTAGCCAAGAAGAACTGGACACAAATGTTGAATGTATTCAGTAAATGTGTTTTTCACAGGGGAATGGGGTTAACAATTCTACAACTACTTTATGTTTATACCAGAATCACACAAATAAGTAAATATATTATACAAAATGAAAGCCAGATTTCTTGCAGTTGGAGAAAGAAGTTACAAATAAAGAAAGGGGGGGGGGGTTGAGCTAAAATAAACCCTATGGTGATGGATTAGAATCAGAGGTATAAGCATAAACTCATGATTTTAATGTATATACCGATGTGTAGATATAGAAATAAAGAAGTGTGTATACCATATGTGGGTTTGGTTATATACATATACTTCCTAGCTCTGTCCACTAAGAAGACCTAGAAGTAATGATACTCCAAATGCAATGAGCACACCTAATATCCAAATCCTGGTTTCTAAATTCCTTTCTTCAAAAAGTGGTTGTTACCAGATTGGAGGCAGGAAACATAAAAGATGACTTGGAGCATCTCGTGGTGCTGGAAAGGAAGTGCTCAAGAAAGGATGGGGACTTTCTGAAAGGACAGAGGAGACAATAGGAAAGATTTTCTACTAGCCAAAGCTGGAACTATTTGAGCAAAAAAATACAGTATTGAATTTTAACCCATAAAATAAAATAAATATTTACAAGTCCATTCTGGTATAGATATTTGAATAAGTAAATAAATAGGAGAAAGCAGACATCTCTTTCTTACAGAAAAAATTCTTGTTAAGAAATGTAGAAGGCTAGAGGAAAATAGAACAGTACTATTAGGCAAACACCAAAGTAATAATTGTTGTAAGCAGATCCACTGACGTACACTAAGTTTGGTAGGAGAAAGTTTAAGGAGAAACAGGATATTTGCATAATCTCAAAGTAGCTTCCCACAAGATATGTATTTTTTTTTTTTTTAAATTAAATTCAGTTTTATTGAGATATATTCACATACCATACAATCATCTATGGTGTACAATCAACTGTTCACAGTACCATCATATAGTTATGCATTCATCACCCCAATCTACTTTTGAACAATTTCCTTACACCTTATATATTTTTATTCTCCACCCAAATTACTTGGGAATGTGTTGCTGTTTTACTCTAACCTATATAAACCTACCAGATCTCGCTTCTTATTCAAAGTTCCATGTAATTGTAGTGTTTGAATAAACTGACTGTAGAAGTTATGTTATTTAGAAAATATAGATCCTGCACCAAATAAACATCTCTGCCCTTGGTCGCACATGGAAGTTGAAGTTTTAACACACAGTCAGTTTCAACCTTTACCCTTCGGCTTGATTTGCCCCAGCCTTAACCAGACCTGCTTCTTTCATATCTCTGATTGAAGTCTGGGCTCTTTTTCAGCTTTTTTTTTTTTTAAACAGTTGCTGTATGCTTTAATACTGACATTCATATCTGCCTAGCTGTAACTCTTTGAGTTTCAGGTGTCATGCAGTTAGCCAATATTCCAGAGACCAATTTACACACAAAGGGATCAGCATCTCAGAGTTTGGAGATAGCTATTATAATTCAGGAATAGATTTGACTGCTCTAAGACCTTACAATCTAGGGACTGTTACAATAGTTTCCCGTTAGGCTGTGCTCTAAGATTCAATTCTGAGTTTACACATTGTAGTTAGTCCATATTAGTGAGGCATTATAGTGTTTGCCTTTGTTTCTGGCATATTTCACTCAAAATGCTGTCTACAGGATCCATTCACCTCACTGTGTGTCTCTCAGCTTCCCTCCTTCTCGTAGTTGCTCAATATTCCATTGTATGCATACACCACGGTTCACCATTCTGTTCCTCAGTCAGTGCACCCTTAGGCCACCTCCACCCATTGCAAATCATAAATGCTGCCTCCATAATCACCAGTGTGCAAATGTCCATTCATGTCTCTGCTCTCAGATCTTCAAATGACATACCCCATAATGAGGTTGCAGGACCTTATGGCCCCACATACTTAGCTTCTTGTGGAACCACCACACTGACCTCCAGAAAGGCTACACCATGCTGCCTCCTCATCAGTAGTAAATAGGTACGTCCCTCTCTCCAGCATGTTTTCTCCAGCATAAAGTGCCTTAATTCTTAAAAAGTAATTAAAGTACATAGTGGACAGAGGTAACAAAAGTAACTTTATAGTGGAGAAAGTGACAGACACCACCTCAGCCCAGAGTTCAAGTTTCACATCAACAGTGACTAGCCTTGTTGCTAGGATGTACTATGCTATGATGGGATGAGAATGGCATGTGGCCTCTGTGGTCTTCCTACCACAAACATATAAATCAGACAAATCCCAGTAGAGGGTAATACCAGGCCAGTATTTCTCATCATTGTCAAGGTCATCAAAAACAAGTCTAAGAAACTGTCACAACCACGAGGAACCTAAGGAGACACGACAACTAAATGTAATGCAATGTTCTGGATACGGTCCTGGACCAGAAAAAGGACATTAGGTTGAAAACTAAAGAAATCTGAATAAAGACTTTAGTTAATAATAATGTATCAATATTGGTTAATTAATTACAATAAATGTACCATACTAATGTAAGAGGTTAATAATAGGGGAAACTGGATGTGGGGAACATGGGAACTCTCTTTGCTATTTTTCTGTAAATCTAAACTGTTATAAAATTTAGATTTTATTTAAATAAGAGTGTTTAAAGCAAAAGCAACAACAATGTATTTTAGGGAATGTAACTAAGGAGTAGTAAAATTTACAACAAAAATAGCAAAAAGACATAATGGGAAATGGAAGTATGTTGTTATAAGGTTTTAACACTACATGTAAGGTTACAATATCATTTGATGGTAGACTGTGATAAGTTAAAAATGCATATTTAAACTTAGAACAACCACTAAAATTTAAAACAAAAGATACAGCAAATAAGCCAATAGTGAAAATAAAATGGAATCATAAAAATAACTCAATCAATCCTTTAAAAAGCAAGAGTTAAAAACAAATAGGGCATATAGAAAACAAATAGCAACATGGTAGACTTAAATCCAATCATATCAAAAATTAAATGTAAATTATCCACACAATCCAATTAAAAGCCAGGCTGCATGAAAAAGCAAGACCCGACTATATGCAATCTGAAAGCAACCCACTCTAAACGAAAAGACAACTAGATTAGAAGTAAAAGAATGGAAAAAGACATGCTATATAAACACCAAGCATAATAAGGTGGTGTGGCCATACAAATTTCAAAGATTTCAGTTCAAAGAATATTACCAGGACAAAATGGACATTTCAAACTGATAATGGGATTGATTCAAATGACCCAACAATCCTAAATGTATCTGCCCTTAATAACACAGAACTGAAAGACTAACACATGCACATGGTATGTAATTCAAAACAAACAAAAATCTGAATTTGTTTGGCACATGTGATGGGAGGTTATCTCTGGGATAAATCTCTATAAATTAAACGTGTTGATTGGAAATTTTGATAGCTACCACCACATTGCCCTCAAATGAGGTCATACCTATTTATACTTCCACAATAATGGGAGCTGGGCAAGCAAAGGAACTACTGCTTTTAACAGTAACCACCAAAGCAAGAATAAGTGTTAGTATTTTCTGAGCACCTGGTCTGTTTCTGGGTATTCCATTTACTCCTGAGACAGGTGCTCTGATTCTCCCCATTTTACAGATGATTGATGCAATAGAGAATTGTTATAAAAAGTACAGTGGGTGCAGGGAGAGCAGACACCCCAAGTTATGATGGTCACTAAGCCTGAAAATTTTCTCTTAGACACATTTAAAATTTTTTCTGAGTGGTCAGGTAGGTTAAAATGGAGAGTAAAGAAGTCAATTTGCCTTGCAACTTCTGCTCTCTCGGGACTGCTTTGCTTTGCTTTTTTTTTTTTTTTTTTTTAGAAACTTACATTTTTAATTATTTACACAACGTTTACATCTCCAGCATGTGAAAAATATTGTTTAAGTTCTTTTACAGCCTTCTGCTGGAAGGCACTCAATGAGTCAATAGTGTATCCTCACAAATTATAGAAACTTTAAGTACTTGGCAGAAATGGCTACACCTTGTCTGTCAGCAAAGTGATCTTTTGAGGAGAGAAGAAAATGGGAACAGATTAGATTTATTCTATTCACTTCTGAGTGAGATTATGTTAAGATATGTATTAATTACAATGGAAAAGAAGTAACTATATAGAGGAAAAGACCTGGCATATACCTTCTTAACTAAGTGATCAAAGTTAACATCATCAGTTGCATAATGGATCCCCTGAGAAGGATACATCATTTACATGGTATTCTGGTCAAAAATGTATAACCTCATTCTAATCTTGAGAAAACATCAGATAAACCCAAACTGAGAGATATTCTATAAAATAACTGACTGGTAATCTTCAAAAGTGTAAAGGTCACTGAAAACAAGGGAAGAATGAGGAATTGTCATAGCTTGGAGGAGATTAAGGGGACATGATGCCTAAGTGCATTGTGGATCCTGGAATAGAAAAAATATATTAGTGAAACAACTGGTAAAATTCGAATAAGGTCCATAGTTTAGTTAATACTATTGTACTAAGGTTCTTTGTGGAGTTAATATTTGTGCTTTAGCTATATAAGTGGTTAATATTAGAGAAGGTTGGGAAAGACATACATGGGCCTTGCTGTGTCAATTTTGCAAGTTTTCTGCAAGCCTACATTTAGATCAAAACAAAAAGTTGAAAAATGCATGTCTGCCTGTAGACAATCAACATTTTCTATGCTGGGCCCCAGCCTCATGAGTTCTTACTCAGCTTTTGCTCCTTCACAGTATTGTTTGCTTGGCTTTCACGACACAACACTCTCCTGGTTTTCCTTCTTCCCCCTGGCCTTTCCTTCTCTGTCTCTTTTGTGAATTCATCCTCCTTTAGGCAGATATTAAGTGTTAGATTGCCTTAAGCTTTGTTTATTTTTCTTATCTTATTCTATACTTCTTTCTTAAGAAATCACATCCATGCTCAAAGCTTCCATTAGCATGTGCACATAGAAGACTCACAATTTTTATATTTCCAGACCTAGTTTTTTCTTGGAGCTTCATATCTACATATACTTGAGTTTTTCATTTCTTTATGGCCCTTTGAACTCGAAATGAAAAACTGAGCTCATGATCTACCCACTTCCCACTATCTGCTGTGGTTTAAACTATGTCCATAAATTATTTGGTGTAGCCTAGTTCCACTTTGAGTATCTCGCTTCTTATGAACAGAATAAAAACAGAAATATTGGTGTGTGACTTCAGAGACCAGGTCATAAAAGCACGACAGCTTCATCAGAGGAAGCCCTTGCTTGGATCACTCACTCTGGGGAAGCTACCTGCCATGTCTCCCTATGGAGAGGCCCACGTGGTGAGGAATTGAGACCTCCAGCCAACAACCAGGTAAGTAAGTTTGGAGGTGGAATCTCCAGTCCCAGTCAAGCCTTCTGAAGAATGTTGTTCCAACCAACCTCTGGATGGCAACCTCATGAGACACCCAGAACCAACCAGCTAAGCCACTCCCAAATTCCTGATCCTCAGTAACTGGGATAATAAATGCTTGCTGTTTTAAGCCACTAAGTTTTGGGGCAATGTCTTAGGTAAAAACAACCAGTTATTCATTTTGGTGAATTACTCACTATTCTTCCATGACATGACTCAAAAAAAAAAAAAAAAAAAAATCACTCTTGATTACCCTCTTACTCATTTCCCCACTTGAAATGTATTATTAAGACCTATCAATTTAGGCTCCTGAATACCTCTCAGATATGCCCATTCTCTCATCTTCATTGCCTCCATACTAGTCTAAACTACCATTATTTCTTACCTGCATATTCTTGTAATAGCCTTCTATTACACATCTCTATTGCACTCTTCACATTGCTATCAGGGTGATCTTTTCAAAAACGTTCACTAATTGTCAGTTCTAAACTAGGTGTACCGGCATAGGTCCCCAGACAGCCAGACTCTTCTAAGGGCAGGAACAACAGGGAAAAATGTACTGATAAGACACAGTGTCTTGCCCCAAGCTGCCTGTTGCCTAGGACAGAGGTCACCATTTTAGGATGGGAGACTCTCCCTTGATCCACTTTGGAAAATGCATAAATTTTAAAAACAACAAGAAAAATCATCTCTAATTCAACTATCCTGGCTTATTTCTTTTAAACTTTCCCCTCATGCTTTTAAAACCTTAATAAGAGCATTCTGTATATTAATGTAATTTTATATTCCACATTTTGTGCTTAGGGTTGTAAGTTTTTTTCATTTTACATATCATTAAAAACTCTATGTAAATATCATTTTAATAGCTGCTTAACATTCTATGATATTAGAAATTTCATTTTGAAATTTGTCTTTTTGCCCAATATTGAAACAAATTATTTTCTTTTGGGGGCTGTGGGGGAATAGGTGGGGTGGGTGGTGGGGGTCTGTCTTCATGGCTTGATGACACTTGGAGCTTGCTGTTTAAATATGTAAAAAAAAAAACTGCATTTCTCTTTTTAGTTATGGCCTCAATCCAAAAGGTAGAGGCCAATCCTCTTTGTGATTGCAGCAACTTCCCAGCAATATTTACTCCTTGAGGCTTCTAAAGCTAATGCTCATTGCTTTTCTAGTGGATAAGCCAATAATGCTGGATCACTCAGGTCAGACACCCCTGAGAGAAGTGAAGAGGGTAAAGGCAAGAAACCCCAGAGGAGGTTATGCTAAAATATGCAAACACACATTTGGCCCCTTACAAAATCTAAGCCTAGCTGCATATCTTTTCTTTACAATGTGCAGTGATTAGTAATCCATAATTTATGGCTCTAATTAATTCTTCCCTTCATCCTGGAGAAAGACTCACCCAGGCGTGCCTTTCTGACAAAGCTCAGATACCCTGCTCCACTCAACTCCTGGATTTCCTTGCCGGGAACTCATTTCGAAATATCCATTAAGCTGGCAAAAGATCCAGAGCACTGGAAAGGAAGGCAACCCCTGGCCCCTATTATATTACTTTATTCCACGAAGAGATAGACTAAAGCTGATTGTGCCATTTAACTGAGGTCCCATCTCCTTCAGAAGATCCCAGTTTGGGCCTGAGAGTAATTAAGGAGCTTTAGCAGCCAAGGCTTGTTCACTTAGAGCAGGTATTCGGGCTTTGAGGCTTGTCCCAGGAGGAAGTGGGGAGGATATCAGAAAACCAAGTGTTCTGCAAAGCATGTCTTTGCACGTTACTCCCCTCTCCTGGGCACCACTTGGCTGGCTATACCAGACCCCAAACACTGTTCTCTCTTGGAGACTGCTGACCCAATCCACGGGAATCCACATCTTTTGGAGTTTCAAGGGGGGTCTTTCCCATTACCTGGCTGAAGCTCTGTGTAATGGGTGACACCATTGTTCAGCAGTGGGAGCCTGGGCTGAGGAGGCTGCTAATCTGTAGTCTGCTTTTTTATGTGACTTTACATCATATTAGTTCACATTCATTGTTAATTATTATATACCAGAAATTTAAATATGTTAATTTGTTTAATCCTCACCACAACTCACTGAAGTAGGTACTGTTAGAGCTGACTAGAATGTAAGTTCCTCAGGGTGGGGCTTTGTTTTGTTCCCTATTGTAGCTCATATTCTAGAACTTGTCTGGAATATAGTAGTTGCTCGATCAATATTTGTTAAATGGATGACTACCCATTTTACATGTGAGAAAACTGAGGCACAGAGCTAGTAAGTGGCAAAGGAAAACTCAATCCTTTGCTGTCTGGGTCCAGAACCCATGCTCTTAACTTCTGCAGAAGTTTGATTTTGTTTCCTTCTTTGCAGAAACATCAACATAACAGAGATCATCAAAATGTTTTAGAATTCAAGATGCACTGTAGACACCAGGTGCTTCTTATCACTGAGACAGAATGGAACACGAGGCAGGAGTAGCTGATGATTGATGATGGCGTTGCCACCATTATTATTGAAATGATCATGGCCTGCCTATGGAGGAGGCTTTAATTTTTCTCCACCCTGAGCCAACCCTGGACGTTCTAAAGCCCCTTTTTATGTCAGGCTTTGTCAGCCTTCAGAAACTTCCATCCACAGTTCAAAGAAAATGACCCATCTCGGTAACCACAAGGACAGAAGCCATTTTTTACCATCTCACCTTTGTTCTCCTGCCCTCTCGGATTTGATTTAATTTAATTTCTTTCTGATCTGCAGATTGATGAAAATCTCTCGTCTTCTCCAAGCCTGCGTGAGCCGTAGACTGCGGCCCTAGCGGGCCACGTGAGAGCAGAGCCCGCAGCCACAGCCAAGAGAGGCGTTATTTACATATTTATTAGAAATTCTGTCCTGCTGGCAAGAGAGGCTTACTTCTGACTTTAATTCCGATAAGTAAACAACCCCATTGGCAAGGAAGAGGGGGAAAACAAACCGGAGTAGTTTGCACAAGGTAATACAGTAAAGCAGAAAAATATCCTTAAGGCAAAACCATTTGCAGGGCAATGCAAAAGAGAGAGAGGGAAAAATCCATCTCCAAAGCCTGGTTTAGGTTAAATACTCCAAAATAAATAATTACAAAGTAATTCAATTATATTTGGTATCGGTTGCCTCACAGGCCAGTGGAATGACAATTAATCCCAGGGTGTCTTTTTTCTTTCTTTCTTTTTTTTAGTATGTGTGGTTTGTTCAGGATTGCCCTGCAGCAGTTAACCACACTCCTGCAATCCTCTCCTTGATTGTGACTCTCTTCCTCAACCATTCTGGACTGATGACGCCCCCCACCAGGGAGCCGTTCTGCTGAGTTCAACCTTCTCTGACCCCCTCTCTCAAACTGTCCAGCATCCTAACCTTTTGCTTAGGTGTCCTCCTTCTTCCCCTTAATTATATTGCATTGTGAGAATTGCCACAGTGGGAGAGTTTAGCATCCTACGGCTCTCTCCTAACATCCAAAATTGAGCCAATATCATCATCCCTGTGACAACATGATGAATTAAATCCTCAGCATCACATGTCTAGCTATCCCTGGGAAAAAAATTACATTTTAGGAGCATTAAAATGGACCGACTTTAATCCACAATAGCAAAGGAAGCAAGAGATATGGCTTAAATCCTGCCTGATGTTCTGACCTGAACTTACTCTGCAGGTGAGAATAGAAAGAATAGAAATTCTTTGCATTTCTATAGCTTCTTTCAGTTGGGATTGTAAGGTACTTTACACACGGTAAAAAGCGCCACAACCTTTCTTTGATGCTGCTCCCCAGCTTCAGGATGTGTTTATGCACCAGAAAACTGAGAAATGAAGGATTACAAGGAACTGGCCCAGGAAACCTCCCCAGCTGGCCCTTGTGGAGCAAAGCGAACTTGAGCATTGGGGCTGCAGCACTCAACATCGACAATCAGAAAAACCAAATGTGCTTCTAAAATGCAAATGTGTGTCTAATTATCAAAATAAAAATTTGCAGTGAGACCAAGGTTGTGCTTTGTTCTTCAGTGTTCTAGGTGACTAATGGGTATGAGATCACAAAATCTTAGAGTGAAAATCATGTCTGTAATTAAACAAACAAGTAAACCTTCACAGCGAGCCTTCTGTTGTGAAAGTGATATGACCCAACGATGTGATGTCAAAATCTTATCACTGGGTACAGAACTCTGAAAGAACGATGCTATGAGCCAGACAAGGGAGTTTATAGACTAAAAAAAAAAAAAAAGCCCTCTAATACTAACTCACTCTGTGTGCCATAGTAAGTAACTGCAGCTAATTCAGTGCTTATTACGGGACAGAACTGTGCTAAATACGTTACATGTTTTATTTAATTTAATACCTCCAACCACAACACAGCTATTAATTCAGTTTTCCAGACAGGTAACTGAGGCACACAGAGTTTGAGTCACTTTCCCAAGTTCAAACAGCCAGTAAGTGGCAGAGCTGGGTGTGCTGTTTGGACCTGTTATGTATTCTAGAAAAGGCCATGTCCTTTTAATCCATTCCTGTGGGTGCAGACCTATTGTGGGTGGGACCTTTTGGTTAGGTTATTTCAACTGAGATGTGACCTAGGCCATACAAGGTGGATCTTGATCCTTTTACTGGAGTCCTTTATGAGGATAAAAGAAAAAGCCTAGAGAGCCCAGAGAAAAACACCCAGAGAAGTTTGGAGAGAGTTTAGAGAGAAACACCCAGAGAAGTTAGAGAGAAAAGCCCCAGAGATGCTAAGAGAGGATCCACAGAAGCTCAGAGAGGAGGTCACTGGAACCAGAAGCTGTAAGCAGAGAGGACCCAGAGCAAAGGACCAGCAGATACTGGCCATGTGCTTTGTTAGGTGACAGAGGAACCCTGGATGAGAGCAACCTGTCTTCAGAGAAGGTATCATCCTGTTGATGCCTTAATTGGGACATTGTCATGGCCTTAGAACTGTAAATCTGCAAGTTAATAAATCCCCATTGTAAATGTCAACCCATTTCTGGTATATTGCATTCTGGCAGCTTTAGTAAACCAAACGCGGGGATTCTGATTTGGGTGGTTTGGCCACAGAGAATATGCTGATTCTCTCTAATATGATAGAGAACATAAAGTATACATCTGGAAGTTCATAGGGACACAGAGGAAGGTGGGTTAAGATGGGATGGGAGTGGTTGGGAAGGTGGGTAATGAACTTCCCTTTTGTGTGTGTGTGTTGCCACCACAGATTTTATTGTCAAACACATTGCTTTTCACTCTCCTTTTTTTTTCTTTTGTATCACCACAAGCATATTTTATTACAGAACCATAATGCAATTATCCAATTCAGGGGAAAACATTGATGCAATATTATTATCTAATATACAGTCCATTGTCAATTTTAATTGCCTCTATACCGTCTTTTATAGCAATTTTTTTTCTGATCAAGGAGCAAATCTAGAACACGTTACATTTAGTTGTCAGGTGGCTCATTCTCTCTCTTTCTCTCTCTCTCTTTTTTGTTTTCCTACTCAGTTTTAAAATATAGATATGAGAAGTTTTAGGTTTGCAGAAAAATCATGTTGAAAATACAGAGTACCCATATACCACCCCCACATCCATGCACAGTTTTCACCATTATTTACACTTTGCATTAGTGTGATAAATATAGAATTCAGTGGTATTAATTACATTCAATGTTGTGCTATCATCACTACCATCCATTACCAAAGCATTTCCATCACCCCAAACAGAAACTCTTGTACCAAATTAAGCATTAACTCTTCATTCCCTACTCCAACCCCAGCCCCTGATAACCTGTTTTCTAGTTTCTCACTCTATAAATGTGCTTATTCTAATTATTTCATATCAGTGAGATCATACAATATTTGTCCTTGAATAGACATATTTGTGTCTAGCTTATTTCACTTAAAACAATGTCTTCAAAGTTCATCCATGTTGTTGCAAGTAGCAGAACTCCTTTTTACAGCTGAATAATATTCTATTGAATGTAAATACCACATTTGGTTTATTCATTGGTTGATGGGCACTTGATTGCTTTTTGGCAATTGGGAATAATGCCCTTATGAATATCAGCGTGAAAATATATGTTTGAGTCCTTGCTTTCAATTGTTTTGGGTATATACCTAGATGTGGGATTGCTGATTCTATACATAACTTTCTGAGGAACCACCAAACTGTTTACACAGAGGCTGCACCATTTTACATTCCCACCAACAATGAATAAGTGTTCCTATTTCTCCACACCCTTTCCAACACTTTTTATCTGCCATTTTCTTAATAGTAGCCATTCTAATGGGTATGAAATGGTATCTTACAGTGATTTTGAATTGCATTTCTCTAATGGCTAATGATGTTGAGCATCTTTTCAGGTGCTTTTTGGCTATTTGTACATTTTCTTTGGAGAAATGTCTATTCAAGTCTTTTGTCCGTTTTAAAATTGGGCTATTTGTCTTTTTGCATTGATTTGTGGAGTTTGTTTATATATTCTGGACATTAAACCCTTATCCAATATGTGGTTTCCAAATATTTTCTCCATTCTGTAGGTTGTCATTTTACTTTTATCATGAAGCCCTTTAATGCACTAAAGTTTTTAATTTTGATGATGTTCCATTTATCTGTTTTTCTTTTTCTTTTGTTGAACACCTTTTTGACGAAAGTCTAAGAAACCATTGCCTAACAAAAAGTCCTGAAAATGCTTCCTTATGTTTTCTTCTAGGAGTTTTATAGTTTTTGGTTCTTATATTTAGGTCTTTGATCCATTTTGAGTTAAGTTTTTGTATATGGTGTGAGCTATGTGTGTATCTTCATTCTTTTGCATATGGATACCCTGTTTTCTTAGCAACATGTTTTGAAAAGACTGATTTTTTAACCATTGAATGGACTTGGCACCTTTGGCTGAAATAATTTGGCCATAGATGTGAGGGTCTGTCTGGTTTGCTAAAGCTGCCATTATACAAAATATCAGAAATGGACTAGTTTTTATAAAGGGGATTTATTAGGCAACCTAGTTACAGTTCTAAAGCCATAAAAAATGTCCAAACTGAGGCATCAACAAGAGGATACCTTCACTGAAGAAAGGCCAATGGTGTCCAGAACACCTCTGTCAGTTGGGAAGGCACATGGCTGGCATCTGTTGGTACTTTGCTCCTGGGTTACATTTCAAAATGGCTTTCTCCAAAATGTCTCTGGGCTTTTGTCTCTCTTAGCTTCTCTCAGCTTTCTGCTTGGTTCTTCTGGGGCATTTCTCTCTAAGTGTCTGGGAGTCCTCTCTTAGCTTCTCTGGGGCAAATTCTGTATTACACATCTTAACTTCACTCCAAAATGTCTCTCTCAGCTTCTTTTAAAGGATTCCTGTGATCTAATTAAGACCCACTATGCATGTGTGGGGACCATACATCCATGGAAATGATGTAATCAAAAGGTGGATCACAGCTCCATGGAAACATCCAATCAAAAGTTTCCACTCAACAAGATTGGATTAAAAGATCTTGGCTCTTCTGGAGTCCATGACAGTTTCAAACTGGCAACAGTCTATTTCTGAACTCTCAGTATGATTCTATTGGTTAACGTGTTTGTCTTTATGCCAGTACCATGCTGTTTTGGCTAGTGTAGGCTTTGTTGGAAGTTTGAAAATTAGGAAGTGTGAATCCTAAAACTTTGTTCTTCTTTTTCAAGATGGTTTTGGCTTGTCCAAGCTCCTTACCCTTCATATAAATTAGATGATTGACTTTTCTATTTCTGTTAAGAAGGCTGTTGGAATTTTGATTAGGATTGCATTGAATCTGTAAATTGCTTTGTGTAAAATCGGCATTTTAATATTAGTCTTCTAATCCATGAACAAGGACTGTCCTTCCATTTACCTAAGTATTCTTGATTTCTTTCAGCAATGTTTTGTAATTTTCTGTGTACAAGTCCTTTACTTGGTTAAATTTGTTCCTAGTTTCTTTTAGTTGCCATCATAAATGAAATTTATTCTTGATTTCCTCTTTAGATTGCTCATTACTCATAATACCACTGATTTTTACATGTCGACCTTGTACCCTACCACTTTGCTGAATTCGTTTATTAGCTCTAGTAGATTTGTTTTAGATTTTTTTCAGGATTTTCTTTATAAAGAATCATGTACTCTGAGAATAAGCAGTTTTACTTCTTCCTTTCCTATTTGAATTTTTTTTTTCTTGTTGAATTGCTCTAACTAGAATTTCCAGTACTATGTTGAATAACAATAATGGGCATCCTTCTCTTGTTCCTGCTTTTAGAAGGAAAGCTTTCAGTTTTTTAGCTCTGAGTTGGCTATGAGTTTTTCACATGTGCCTTTTATCATGTTGAGGAAGATTTCTTCTATTCCTAGTTTTTTAAGTGTTTTTATTAAGAAGGGCTGATGGATTTTGTCAAATGCCTTTTCTGTGTCAATTGAGATGAACCAAGTGAGGTTCTTTTCCCCTTTATTCTATTAATATGGTATATTACATTAATTGATTTTCATATGTTGAGCCACCCTTGCATACCTGGGTACATACATTCCACTTGATCATGGTGTGTAATTCTTCTAATGTACTGTTGGATTTGGTTGGCTTGTAATTTGTTGAGGTGTTGCATAACAAGTTGAGGTATTCATAAGTGATATTGGTCTGTGGTATCTTTATCTGGTTTTGATATGAGAATGATATTGGTTTCATGGAATGAGTTAGGGAGTGTTCCCTCCTTTTCAGTTATTTGGAAGAGTTTGAGCAGAATTGGTGTTAATTTTCTTGTAATATTTGGTAAAATTCATGAGTGAAGCCATCTAGTTTCAGGATTTTCTTTGTTGGGAGGTTTTTGGTGACTGATTCTTTCTCTACTTGCTGTTGTTCTATTGAGGTCTTTTTCTTCTTGAGTCAGTGTGGGTTGTATGTTTCTAGGAATTTGTTCATTTCTTCTTCATTATCTTAGTTTGGGTGTACGGTTACTATTCATAGTACCCTCTCATAATCCTTTGTTTTTTCTGTGGGTTTGGAAGTAATGTACCTTCTTTCATTTTGGTTTGGTTATTTGTGTCCTCTCTCTTTTTTCCTTTTCAGTCTAGGTAAAGGTTTGTTGATTTTCTTGATCTTTTCAAGGAACCAACTTGTGATTTTATTGACTTTTTTTGTTTTTTAATTCTCTATTTCATTTATCTCCACTGTAACCTTTGTTATTTCTTTACTACTGCTTACTTTGGATTTAGTCTGTTCTTTTTCTAGATCCTCCAGTTGTGAGGTTAGGTCTCTGACTTGAGCTCTTTCTTCTTATTTAATGTAATCATTTAGAGTTATAGATTAACCTTTTATCACTGCCTTTTCTGCATTGCATATGTTTAGGTATGTTGTGTTTTTGGTTTTTTTTTTTTTTTCAATTGCCTCAAGGTATTTCCTAATTTTCCCTGTGAATTTTTCTTTGACCCGTTGATTCTTTAAGGGTACATTGTTTAATTTCCACATATTTGTGAATTTTCCATTTCTCCCTCTGTTACTGATTTCTAGCTTCATTCCATTGTTGTGGAGAAGATACATTTTATCATTTAAATATGTTTTTAAATTTATTGAGATATGTTTTCTGAGTTGACATATTATCTAGCCTGGAAAATGACCAACGTGCCCTAGAGAAGAATGTAATTCTGCTGCCATTGAGTGGAATTTTCTATACATGTCTGTTAGGTCTAGTTGGTTTAGAGTATCTTCATGTCTTCTGTTTCTTTCTTTATCTCCTGCTTAGATGATCTAGCCAGTATTGAAAGTAGTGTGTTGAAGTCTCCTACTCTTAATGTAGAATCATCTATTTTTCCCTTCAAATCTGTCAATATTTGCTTCATAAATTTTGGGGCTCTGTCATAAGGTGCACATATATTTATAATTGTTGTGTCTTCTTGTTAATGTGACACTTTTATTATTATATAGTGACCTTCTTTATCCCTTGTAACAGCTTGTGATTTAAAGTCTATTTTATCTGATATTAGTATAGCAACCCAGCTCTCTTTTGGTTACTGTTTGCATGGATTATTTTTTCCGTCCTTTCACTTTCTACCTATTTGTGTCTTAGAGTTTAAAATGCTTTTGTAAACAGCATATAGTTGGATTATTCTTTTTAAATCCATTCTGCTAATCTCTGCCTTTTGACTGGAGAGTTTAATCCATTTTCATTTAAAGTAGCTACTGATAATGCAGGATGTTCTTCTGCAATTTTGGTATTTGGTCTTTGTAAGATTGTACCTTTTTTGACCCACAATTCTTCCATTAATGTATACTTTCATATTTCTTTGATTTTGTGTGTGTGTGTTGTACCATTTTGAGTTCCTCTTCATTTCTCTGTTTATATATTTTTCATATATTTTCTTTTGGTTTCCCTGGAGCTTAAATTTAACATCCTAAATCTGTAACAATCACATTTGATTTTATGCCAACTTAACTTCAACAGCATACACATATACCACCATGACCTCACCGTTTTGTTGTATTCATTACAAATGATATTTTTGTACCTTGTATATCTGAAACCATACATTTATCATTAATTTTTTATTATTTTTTTAAAAAAATTCAAAGTTATAGGAACAGTTGCAAAAACATTACAAACCTCCATACACAGAACTCCAGCATACCCTGACCCCCCTCCCCCGATACCCCGATCCACCAACTTAAACATACTGTCATACCGCTATTTCTTTCCCTCCCTCCCTCCCTGCCTCCCTATCTATTATCCATCATCTATTGCTCTGTCTTCTGAACATATGAGAGTTAGCTGCACATATCCTTGAACAAACACTATAATTCACATACACAATTCCCATGAACAAGAACATTCTTTTATGCAATCCCATTAAATGCAGATAAGAAGTACAAGAGATTCAACATTGATACAAAGCTTACATTCTATATGTCCTTTTATTTTTTCTTCTCAATTGTGGAAACAAATATGCAGCTTAAATCTTCCCATTCCACCTCCTGCCTAGCATTCCATCAGTGGGATTAATCACATTTAGAATGTTGTAACACTATCACCTTCCCACCATCCATTACTAGAAATTTCCCTTCACCTCAAACAGCAACCCTACACTCATTTCTTAACTCCCCATTGCCACTTCCCCATTTCTCTTAACCCATACTCTACTTTTCATCTCTATGGTCATATTCTCTGATACTTTCTTTGTGTTTACTGTGGGGTTTAAAATTAACCTCTTAAATCCATAACAATCTTGTTTTTCTTTGATACCAACTTAACTTCAATAGAACACATAAACTATGCTCCTATACTCCTCCATTCCCCCACCTTTATATAGTTCTTGTCAAAAATTACATATTTTACATTGAGTTCAAAACCACTGATTTGTCATTAGAGTTTGTGTATTTTATACCATGTAGGAAGTAAATAGTGGAGTTACAATTCAAAAATTATTGACTTCTATTTGTATTCCATTGTGGTCAGAAAATGTACTTTGAATAATTTCAAATTTTTTTTTAAAATTTATTAAGGCTTGTTCTATGTCCCAGCACATGGTCCATTCTGGAGAAAGATCTGTGATCACTAGAGAAAAATGAGTGTCCTGGTGATTTGGGATGTAAGATTCTATATATGTCTGTTAAAATTCTCTATATCTCTTTCTCCTTTCTTTGTTTCTCTGTCAGTAGGGCCCCCTTTAGTATCTGAAGTAGGGCAGGTGTTTCATTGGCAAACTGTCTCAGCATTTGTTTGTGAAAAATTTAAGCTCTCTCTCAAATTTGAAGGAGAGATTTGCTGAATAAAGTATTATGGTTGGAAATTTTTCTTTCTCAGAATTTTAAATACATCATGCCACTGCCTTCTCGCCTCCATGGTGGCCGCTGAGTAGTCACTACTTAGTCTTATGTTGTCTCCTTTGTATGTGGTGAATTGCTTTTCTCTTGCTGCTTTCAGAACTTGCTCCTTCTCTTCAGTATTTGAGAGTCTGATCAGAATATGTCTTGGAGTGGGTTTATTTGGATTTATTCTATTTGGAGTTCGCTGGGCATTTATGCTTTGTGTATTTATATTGTGTAGAAGGTTGGGGAAGTTTTCCCCAACAATTTCTTTGAATACTCTTTCTAGACCTTTACCCTTCTCTTCCCCTTCTGGGACACCAAAGAGTCTTAAATTTGGACATTTTATTTTATCTATCGTATCCCTGAGATCCATTTCGATTTTTTCAATTTTTTTCTTCATTCTTTCTTTTGTTCTTTCATTTTCTGTTCTGTGGACTTCTAGGGCACTGAGTCATTGTTCAGCTTCCTCTAATCTTGTCCTATGAGTATCCAGAGTCTTTTTAATTTGGCCAACAGTTTCATTTATTTCCATAAGATCTTCTATTTTTTTTATTTACTCTTGCAATTTCTTCTTTATGCTCTTCTAGGGTCTTCTTTATGTCCCTTATATCCTGTGCCATGGTCTTCTTCATGTCCTTTATATCCTTTGCCATGTTTTCGTTTCTCGATTGTAGTTCTTTGATTAATTGTGCCAAGTACTGTGTCTCTTCTGATATTTTCATTTGGGTGTTTGGAGTTGGGTTCTCCATATCATCTGGTTTTATCATATGCATTAAGATTTTCTGTTGTTTTTGGCCTCTTGGCATTTGCTTTGCTTGACAGGGTTCTTTCAAGTTGTAAAAAAAAATACCAATCTAATTTTTCAGAAATACAAGTTGGTGGTGTACACTTTCTCTAACTAACCAGCAGATGGTGTCTGCGAGTCACCTTTACCCCTCAAGTCAGTTCTCCTCAACTTTGTCTTTGTGGTGTGTGGAGAAATGATTCTTGTGGGGTTCAGTTGGTGAACTCAATTTGGGTGTGTTGTTGGAGCTGTCTGCCCTGAATGTGGGGCATGTGTCTGGGTGGCTAGGGAGGCAGGGCAGCTTTAATATGCAAATCTTCCAGGTGTTCCTGGAGATTCAAGGCTGTTGCAAGAGTCTAAGCTTTCATTTCAGTTTTGCCCTAGTATTTCTCTGTCACAGAACCACAAACCACCAGCATTGACGTAGTGTCCCTGGATTTTCTGAGCGGGCCCCCCTTCTCAGCTGTGATCTTTCAGGACCTCTGCTGAGGGAAGGCTGTGCTACATCACAAGTGAGCACCATCCCTCAAGGGAAGACCTGGGCTGCTGGGCCGTGCAGGGGCGCTCTCAGCCTGATGCAAAGATGGCTGAACGGGGCATCTCCACACCCCCTTCTCACACAGTTCCTCCTTCCCACCTCTGGGACAACTGGCGTGGCTCTGGGCTGTGGGCACAGCCCCAGGCAGGAGTGTCTCCAGCCTGCCAGGAAGCCAGCTGCAAACAGTGGGGTTTCTTTCTCCTTTTGGCTCTCCCCTCTGCTCCCCTGGCCCTGAGGGAATCTGCAGTGGGCTATCCTCCATGGCAGACACTGAGAGGTTGGCTCAGCCTGCTCCTGCCATGCTACACTGTGCGGTTCCCACCGTTGCAACTGCAACCACTCCTGGGTTTTTCCCATTTTTTTTTTTAAACCATTCCATCTCCAAATGCCAACCCCTGGCTTCCCCACACTGTAGCATGGCCATGGGTCTTTCAGCCGGTTTACTCACTCATTTCAGAATGCAGATTCCTGGTTTCACCAAGTGTATGGCCCCTGTGGTTCTAGCAGACCTTGTCCAGCTGGTGCATCACTGAAACCAGTATTCTGGGTCACCTTCTGGTTTTTATCTAGTATTTTTTACGGAGGTGTTTTTTTGCCCTGTCTCACCTAGCTGCCATCTTAGGTTCACCCATTAATTTTTATGTATTTGCATTTTAGAAACTGTAAGAAGTAAAAAGTGGAGTTACATAGCACGAGTTAAATACAACACAGTAGTACTGGCATTTAAAATTATCCATATGGCTACCTTTACCAGAGTTCTTTCTTTATGCTGCTCTGATCTACTGTCTAGTGTCCTTTCTTTTCAGTCTGAAGAACTCCCTTTAACATTGCTTGTAGGGAAGGTCTATTGGTGGCAAACTCCCTCAGCTTTAGTTTATCTGGAAATCTTAATCTTTCATTTTTTTAAAGACAGTCTTAGAAATCAGCACTTAATCTTTTTGGGTGTTCCTTGTACATATCATGTTGCTTTCTTCTTGCAGCCTTCAGAAATCTTTCCATGTCCTTGGCATTTGTCAGTTTGACTATTATGTGTCTGGGCATGGCTCTCTCTGAGTTTAACCTCTTCGGGTTTCACTGAGCTGCTTGAATGTGCATATTCATGTCTTTTGTTAAATTTGGAATGTTTTCTGCCATTATTTCTTTGAATATCCATCTGCTCCTTTCTCTACTTCTCCTCCTTCTGCAACTCCAATTCTGCATATAGAGGTACACTTGATAGTGTCCCAGAGGTGTCTTGTGCTCTGTTTACTTTTAACATTTTTTTTTTCTTTTCTGCTGTTCTGCATGAATCATTTCAATTTTCTTGTCTTTGGGTTGATGAACTCTTCTTAATTCTAGACAGGGATTGCCTCCAGTTCTTGGAAGAAATCTTTGCTGGACGTTCAAGTTCCTTTGCTTACAGTAGAATAGACACATTGCCTCTCTTTCTCTCTCATCCACCCATCCATTATCTCTCTCTCTCCTTCTGTAATTTATCTATATAATCTATCTGTCATCTATCCATCTCTCTCTTGCTATCTATCTAGATAAATAGCTATAGATACAATATATTTCCCATTACACATTTTATTTTTAAACAGACAGTAATGCAGAAGACTACTTTGTAAAGCAGGCAAAGCTGTTTCTGCAATGATGGGGCAGGAGAAGTGGAGATGGAAACCTGGCCCACAGGGCTCTGTAGAAACATTCTGAAAATTCCTGAATTTTTGAACTCTGGTAATATAGGACTCTCCTGGGAACAGGGGTGATGCTATAAAAGAAATATAGCATTGACTATATGTTCTGTGGAGCTCAGATTTGGTCCAATGAACAATATTGGAAAAGGGCAAAAAACAATCTTGACACTGCCTTGGTGCCACTTGTGAACATTTTTTATCCAATTCCTTTGGCTTTCTCCTTATACAAGACCTGCCTCCATTCTACCATAAATTAGCTTTGGCTGTGTTCTTAACATCTTCCTAAAGTGCTTGAAGCTCCAGAATTATTTCACTTTTCCCTTCATTGCTGACCCCCTATTTTAAACCCACCTTCCAAATATTACCCATTTCTTGAGAGCCAAGGAATTGCTGGTATGTGATGGAGCAGAACACATGATTGAACAAAGCTGCATTAAAAGAGGAAAATTTGACTGAATCACACCATGCTTGATTTATAAATAGATGTGTAATTTATGCAATTTCAGTGAGTAAAACTAATAGAAGTAATATTTTTCAGATTGTTCATAAGAATTATGGATGGGTTCAGTACCACACATGAGGTCTGCTTTAGGGTCATTTTCCTCAAGTTATTATTATTAACACTTTACTTTTGAACCTGTAAATTATCTAAGACATTATGCTTTAACCACATTTGGACCCCTGAATTTTGAGGAGAGCAATATCAGAGACTTCAGATATTTTATCAAGAAAAATAAATAGTGGTTGCCTCCTGATCCCATTTCCCACTCCCTGGAATATTGGATGTGAGGAAAATAAACTCTGGTACTATATACCTTCCACTTAGAATTGTTCAGAGACACCCTAAGAATGCACCGCAGACAAAGCACAGGAAAAGGTGAATTCAAAGCTTTTATTGGGCAGTGACCTGGAGATGCATGGCTGGGTGACTGGAAAAAGGCAAGAGAATGGGACTTTTTCTTATTTTTCCAAAGACTCATGGGTGAGTTTTAGAAACAGAAAATAGATAAACTGTACATGAGTTGTGGTTACTGAATGGCAGTTGTGGGTGGGAATTGTTCAAGGGACAAACAGCACTTTTTTGCTTAATATAATTTAAAACACAATCCTCAGTCAGGGATCTGTGTAAATTAGGTTGTCTTCATGGAAATGATATCCAGGAGGAGATATCTTCCTCTTTTCATAGGGTTAATTTTGATTTAGGGGTTGTATTGTTTTGAATTACCTTTACCTAGAGAGAGAATGAGAGGAATCTTTGTGTCAGCTCTATTCCTGTGGGTTGCTTAGAAGAAGGGTGGCGATTTGCCCTGCAGATATTTGAAAAAGGAGGCTTTTTTTTTAAAAAAAAAAAAAAAAAGAAGACTTGAGGATAAGGGAAGCAAGGCTGTAGATGTGAATGGAGCACAAGGAGATATTCTATTAAATGCTTTTGTGCTTTTCCTCTGGACTTTAGAAATAGACATTTGTCCCTTTCTTTTATTGCAGTTCCCTAGACGCTCCTGTCCCAAGTCTTTTCTGAAGTTGGATACAATGCAATAGCTCTATTAGTGGCATGAGGAAAAAAAGAAGGGACAGAGAAATTTGAATGGCCCCATATCCACCTTTCTGCTGAGACCTGTGTGGAGACAGGAGTGTCATTGTGAGAGGGACTGTAGCATGGAACTTACATACAGTGCTCAGCAGAGGGTAGAGTGGGGGGGTCAGCAGAGGAACCAGTTTAGGGAGAAGGAACAGGTGAAGCTGAGAAGCACCTGACAGGCCACTCCAGAGCAGGTTTAGTTTTACCTGTTAGTCAGGTTTCATCCAGAAAGGCGGCGGGGGGGGGGGGAGACTAATTTCCACTAACGTCCTTTCCCTATCCCAGGGTGCAATCCAGATACTACTTTGCATTTAGATTTCCTTAATCTCTTCCAGTTTGTGACAGCTTCTTAGTCTGTCCTTGTCTTTCATAGCCTTGACACCTTTGAAGAGCACTGGTGAATTGTTTTGTACAAAGGCCTTCAATTTGTCTTTGTTTGATGTTTTCTCATGATTGAGTTGAAGTTGTGCATTATTAGAAAGGCTATCAAAGAGGTGATGCGTCCTTAGTGTATCATAGCAGGGGATGATAATGTCAATGTGTCTTATTATGACTGATGCCAACCTTGATCACTTTGTTAAGGTGGTGTCTGCCAGGATTCTCCACTGTAGAGTTACTGTTTTTCCCTTTGTAATATACTAAATGTGTGATGACACTTTGACACTATGCAAATATCATGTTGCTTCATACATTTTTGCATGTTGATTTTAGCATCTGGATGGATCCTGCCTCCAGCAATTATTTTGGCATTCTAATTGTGATTTTTCTATGCCTCATTTAAAAAATAATAATTTTGAAGCGATTTCTTACTTTCTGGCATGACAAGATATTAGTAGCCCATCTTGTGTTTTCCCTGACCCAGACCTAGAATCAACCAGTTCTCCAAGGAGCACTGGTTCCTTTAATTAGAGAATGGTATTTAGAAACTAAGATCTCGCTGTGAGGTATGCTCATTGCTTTTGGGTATCACTGTTTCTAGTCTCGCTCAGTGGATACAGCTAGGAAATATATGTATGGATACTAATTAATGAATACATGCATCTATTTTAATTTCTGTTCCTATATCAACCTATATCTAAATACTTATATATCTTTATCCATTTTTATCATCTATCATTAATCATATCTATCTATCTATCTATCATCTAGCTAGCTAGCTATGGTTTAAAAATGTATGAGTTCATGTCAATACCTTTGACTCCAATTCAAGACCACAAGGTTCATTCTAACCTTTCCCCTCTCCTTATTTGCCACTGCTTCCTTCAATAGTGAGAAATCCAACTCTCCCAATCTACAATATATTTACTTATTTGTTCAATCCTAGCATATGAATACAATATTTTCAGAACTATTAACCTAGACCCCTTTTAGAAATAAATTTACCAACTAGAGTATACCTATAATATTTCTTCATAGTTCTTTTTAGTTAAACTTTCAGTATCCAGTCAGAACACTGTTTTCCAAAGTTAGTTAGGTCAGCTTCTTTTCTTCCCCATCCCCTTCAGTGTGGTCATGTGTGAGATGATTCATTTGAAAGCAGTTGAACTCATTTGTCACAATCTCCATTCCACCTCTCCCTGCCCCATCTTGATGGATTTAAAAAAAATTAATGTGGCAAAATCCATTCTTTGTGGTGACAAGTTCTATGGGTTTTGACAAATGTATAGATACATGTATCCACTATCACATTTCCATACAGAACAGTCCCCAAATTTTCTTATGCTGTTCATTTATAGACACCCGCTCCTCCCACCTTGTAACTCCTGCCAACCAGTAGTCTGATTTCCTTCCTTACAGTTTCGCTTTTGTATTGTATAAGTATTGTATAAATGTAATCATACAGCATAAAGCATTTTGAGCATTTGAGTCTAGCTTCTTTCATTTAGCAAAATGCATTTATGATTCATTAAGGTTGTTGCATGAATCAATTGTCCCTCCCACCTTTTATTGATGTGCAGTATTCCAATGACTGAACATACCACAGCTTGTTTCTCCATTTGCTATTTGCAGGCTACCTGTTTCCATTTTTTTGGTGAATATGAATAAAGTTGCTAGAAACTTTCTTTTTCATGTTTTTATGGGAACATTAGCTTTCATTTCTTTTGAGTTGATGTTTAGAAGTGGGATTGCAGTATTGAATGGTAAGTATATGTTTAACTTCGTAAGGATTGCCAAACTCTTTTCCAAAAAGCCTCTAATATTTGCAATGTATTGAAGTTCCATTTGCTTTGCATCTTTGTCAGTGGTTAGCATTGTCATATTATTAAAAAATTTTAAACATTCTAATATATGTGCATATTTTTGTAACCTTACTTACCAGTCATATATCTTCTTTGGTGAAGTGTCTGTTGGATCTTTTATCCATTTTTATTGGGTTGTTTGATTTTTTATTGAGTTTAAAGACTTCTTTATATATTCAGGTTAGAAGTCTCGTGTCAGAAATACTATTTGCAACTCTTTCCACCAGTATATAGCTCTGTATTTTGCAAAGCAAAGTTTTAAATTTTGATGAAATACAATTTATCAAGTATTTTTCATTATGGATTATGATTTTAATGACATATCTAAAATTCTTTGTCTAACCCAAGTTCACACAGATTTCCTCCTATTTTCTTCTAAAAGTTTCAAATTATACATTTATGTCTATGATCCATTTAGATTTATTTTTTATATAAGGTATAAGGTATAGGCCAAGATTTTCTTTCTTTCTTTACTTCTCTTCCTTCCTTCCTTCTGTCCTTCCTTCCTTCTTTCCTCTCTCCTTCCTTTTCTCCCTCCCTCCCTCCCTCCCTCCTTCCTTCCTTTCTTCCTTTCTTTTTTTTTTTTTGCATATACATAGACAACTGTCCAGCACTATTTGTTGAAGAAATTATATTTTCTCTGTGGAATTCCTTTGCACCTTTTTCAAATATCAGTTGATTACATTTGTACAGGTCTATTTCCAGTCTCTCTTCTGTTCCTTTGATTTGTGTGTTTATTTATTCTTTCACCAATACCATACTGTCTTGATTACTGTGGTTTTATAGTAGGTCTTAACATTGAGTAAACTGAGTCCTCTTTGTGCTTCTCTTTTAGAATGTTTTGACTATTCTATGTTCTTTGCCTTTTCCATATAAATTTTAGAATCAGCTTGTCAATATTTACAAATAGCCTGATGGGATTTTTATTGAGATTTTGTTGACTTTATAGATCAAATTAGAGAGAACTGACATCTTAACACTGTCAAGTCTTAAAGTCCATTAACATGGTGTGTCTCTAAATTTGTTTAGGCTTTCTTTAATTTCTTTCATCAGTGTTCTGTAGTTTCCAGCATATAGATCTTATACAAAATTTGTTAGATATATCTGTTTTTATTCTTTTTATGGCAAATAGTATTTTTTTAAAAAAACTTTGAATTCAAGTTGTTATCTTTATTATTTTTTTTTAATTCAGTTTTATTGAAATATATTCACAAACCATACAGTCATCCATGGTATACAATCAACTGTTCACAGTATGATCATATAGTTATGCGTTCATCACCACAATCTATTTCTGAACATTTTCCTTACATCATAAAGAATCAGAATAAGAATAAAAAATAAAAGTGAAAAGAGAATACCCAAACCATCCCCCCATCCCACCCTATTTGTCATTTAGTTTTTACTCCCATTTTTCTACTGATTTTTTTTTCAATTTTTTAACTTTGTTTATCAAAAAATTAAAAACAAACAGGCAAACAACAACCAAAAAAACCCCACAACATTTCAAACAAAGCAATGGATTAAGGAAAACAAATAACCTAAAATAATTACTTTGCTTCCAATATGTTCCTACCATACCCCAAGAAAATTAATAAACCATGTCCAAACAGAGGAGTAAGAAAAACAAATAATCTAAAATAACTACATTGCTTCCAACATGTTCCTACCATACCCCAAGAAAATTAACAACCCCTAAGAAAACAAAGGAATAAGAGAAAAAAAAACCTAAAATAACTCTATTGCTTCCAACATGATCTTACTATATCCAAGAAAGTTTACAAACCATAATCATTCCTGAGCATTCCCATAACATTGAGATTACCCTCCATAGTTTATCTGTTCTTATTAGATTATCATTCCCCCTCCACTAATTGGTATCTCTAGGTCCCCTACATTCTACAGTATAAAACATTGTACATTTTTCACAGAATTCACATTAGTGATAACATACAATATGTCTCTTTTTGTGCCTAGCTTATTTTGCTCAGCATTATGTCTTTTTTTTTTTTTATCTTCATTTTATTGAGATATATTCATATACCACGCAGTCATACAAAACAAATCGTACTTTCAATTGTTTACAGTACCATTACATAGTTGTACATTCATCACCCAAATCAATCCCTGACACCTTCATTAGCACACACACAAGAATAACAAGAATAATAATTAGAGTGAAAAAGAGCAATTGAAGTAAAAAAGAACACTGGGTACCTTTGTCTGTTTGTTTCCTTCCCCTATTTTTCTACTCATCCATCCATAAACTAGACAAAGTGGAGTGTGGTCCTTATGGCTTTCCCAATCCCCTTGTCACCCCTCAGAAGCTACATTTTTATACAACTGTCTTCGAGATTCATGGGTTCTGGGTTGTAGTTTGATAGTTTCAGGTATCCACCACCAGCTACCCCAATTCTTTAGAACCTAAAAAGTGTTGTCTAAAGTGTGCGTAAGAGTGCCCACCAGAGTGACCTCTCGGCTCCTTTTGGATTCTCTCTGCCACTGAAGCTTATTGCATTTCCTTTCACATCCCCCTTTTGGTCAAGAAGATGTTCTCCGTCCCACGATGCCAGGTCTACATTCCTCCCCAGGAGTCATATTCCACGTTGCCAGGGAGATTCACTCCCCTGGGTGTCTGATCCCACGTAGGGGGGAGGGCAGTGATTTCACCTTTCAAGTTGGCTTAGCTAGAGAGACAGGGCCACATCTGAGCAACAAAGAGGCATTCGGGAGGAGGCTCTTAGGCACAACCATAGGGAGGCCTAGCCTCTCCTTTGCAGCAACCGTCTTCCCAAGGGTAAAACCTGTGGTAGAGGGCTCAACCCATCAAACCACCAGTCCCCTATGTCTGTGGTCATGTTAGCAACCATGGAGGTGGGGTAGGCCAATACCCCTGCATTCTCCACAGGCTCCTCAAGGGGGCACTGCATCTTTTTTTTTTCCTTGTTTTTTTTTTTTTTAACTTTCCCTTCTTTTTTAAATCAACTGTATGAAAAAAAAGTTAAAAAGAAAACAAACATACAATAAAAGAACATTTTAAAGAGACCATAACAAGGGAGTAAGAAAAAGACAACTAACCTAAGATAACTGCTTAACTTCCAACATGTTCCTACTTTACCCCAAGAAAGTTACCTAATATAGCAACATTTCTGTGAACTTGCTCCTACTATATCCATAAGAAATTAGCAGACCATAGTCATTCCTGGGCATCCCCAGAACATTAAATAGCTTATCTGTTCTTCTTGGATTATTGTTCCCCCTTCCTTAATTGCTCTCTATTGCTAGTTCCCCTACATTCTACATTATAAGCCATTTGTTTTATATTTTTCAAAGTTCACATTAGTGGTAGCATATAATATTTCTCTTTTTGTGCCTGGCTTATTTCGCTTAGCATTATGTCTTCAAGGTTCATCCATGTTGTCATATGTTTGACGAGATCGTTCCTTCTTACTGCCGCGTAGTATTCCATCGTGTGTATATACCACATTTTATTTATCCACTCATCTGTTGAAGGACATTTGGGTTGTTTCCATCTTTTGGCAATTGTGAATAATGCTGCTATGAACATTGGCGTGCAGATATCTGTTCGTGTCACTGCTTTCCGATCTTCCGGGTATATACCGAGAAGTGCAATCGCTGGGTCGAATGGTAACTCTATATCTAGTTTTCTAAGGAACTGCCAGACTGACTTCCAGAGTGGCTGAACCATTATACAGTCCCACCAACAGTGAATAAGAGTTCCAATTTCTCCACATCCCCTCCAGCATTTGTAGTTTCCTGTTTGTTTAATGGCAGCCATTCTAACCGGTGTTAGATGGTATCTCATTGTGGTCTTAATTTGCATCTCTCTAATAGCTAGTGAAGCTGAACATTTTTTCATGTGTTTCTTGGCCATTTGTATTTCCTCTTCAGAGAACTGTCTTTTCATATCTTTTGCCCATTTTATAATTGGGCCGACTGTACTATTGTCATTGAGTTGTAGGATTTCTTTATATATGCAAGTCTTTTGTCAGATACATGGTTTCCAAAAATTTTTTCCCATTGAGTTGGCTGCCTCTTTACCTTTTTGAGAAATTCCTTTGAGGTGCAGAAACTTCTAAGCTTGAGGAGTTCCCATTTATCTATTTTCTCTTTTGTTGCTTGTGCTTTGGGTGTAAAGTCTAGGAAGTGGCCACCTAATACAAGGTCTTGAAGATGTTTTCTTACATTATCTTCTAGGAGTTTTATGGTACTTTCTTTTATATTGAGATCTTTGGTCCATTTTGAGTTAATTTTTGTGTAGGGGGTGAGGTAGGGGTCCTCTTTCATTCTTTTGGATATGGATATCCAACTCTCCCAGCCCCATTTGTTGAAAAGACCATTATGACTCAGTTCATTGACTTTGGGGGCCTTATCAAAGATCAGTCGGCCATAGATCTGAGGGTCTATCTCCGAATTCTCAATTCGATTCCATTGATCTATATGTCTATCTTTGTGCCAGTACCATGCTGTTTTGGTAACTGTGGCTTTATAATAAGCTTCAAAGTCAGGGAGTGTAAGTCCTCCCACTTCGTTTTTCTTTTTTAGAGTGTCTTTAGCAATTCGAGGCATCTTCCCTTTCCAAATAAATTTGATAACTAGCTTTTCCAAGTCTGCAAAGTAGGTTGTTGGAATTTTGATTGGGATTGCATTGAATCTGTAGATGAGTTTGGGTAGAATTGACATCTTAATGACATTTAGTCTTCCTATCCATGAACATGGAATATTTTTCCATCTTTTAAGGTCCCCTTCTATTTCTTTTAGTAGAGTTATGTAGTTTTCTTTGTATAGGTCTTTTACATCTTTGGTTAAGTTTATTCCTAGGTACTTGATTTTTTTAGTTGCTATTGAAAATGGTATCTTTTTCTTGAGTGTCTCTTCAGTTTGTTCATTTCTAGCATATAGAAACATTACTGACTTATGTGCATTAACCTTGTATCCCGCTACTTTGCTAAATTTGTTTATTAGCTCTAGTAGATGTATCGTCGATTTCTCAGGGTTTTCTAGATATAAGATCATATCATCTGCAAACAATGACAGTTTTACTTCTTCTTTTCCAATTTGGATGCCTTTTATTTCTTTGTCTTGCCGGATTGCCCAGGCTAGCACTTCCAGCACAATGTTGAATAACAGTGGTGATAGCGGGCATCCTTGTCTTGTTCCTGATCTTAGAGGGAAGGCTTTCAGTCTCTCTCCATTGAGTACTATGCTGGCTGTGGGTTTTTCATATATGCTCTTTATCATGTTGAGGAAGTTTCCTTCAATTCCTACCTTTTGAAGTGTTTTTATCAAAAAGGGATGTTGGATTTTGTCAAATGCTTTTTCAGCATCTATTGAGATGATCAATTGATTTTCCCTTTTGACTTGTTAATGTGTTGTAATACACTGATTGATTTTCTTATGTTGAACCATCCTTGCATACCTGAAATAAACCCCACTTGGTCATGGTGTATGATTTTTTTAATGTGTCTTTGGATTCGATTTGCAAGTATTTTGTTGAGGATTTTTGCATCTATATTCATTAGGGAGATTGGCCGGTAGTTTTCCTTTTTTGTAACATCTTTGCCTGGTTTTGGTATTAGATTGATGTTAGCTTCATAAAATGAGTTAGGTAGTGTTCCATTTTCTTCAATGTTTTGAAAGAGTTTGAGTAAGATTGGTGTCAGTTCTTTCTGGAAAGTTTGGTAGAATTCCCCTGTGAAGCCATCTGGCCCTGGGCATTTATTTGTGGGAAGATTTTTGATGACTGATTGGATCTCTTTGCTTGTGATGGGTTGGTTGAGGTCTTCTATTTCTTCTCTGGTCAGTCTAGGTTGTTCATATGTTTCCAGGAAATTGTCCATTTCTTCTAACTTGTCCAGTTTGTTGCCATACAGTTGTTCATAGTATCCTCTTATAATTTTTTTAATTTCTTCAGGATCTGCAGTTATGTCACCTTTTTCATTCATTATTTTGTTTATATGGGTCTTCTCTCTTTTTGATTTTGTCAGTCTAGCTAGGGGCTTGTCAATCTTGTTGATCTTCTCAAGGAACCAACTTTTGGTGATATTTATCCTCTCTATTGTTTTTTTGTTCTCTATGTCATTTATTTCTGCTTTAATCCTTGTTACTTCTTTTCTTCTACTTGGTTTAGGATTGGTTTGCTGTTCATTTTCTAGCTTCTTCAGTTGATCCATTAGTTCTTTGATTTTGGCTCTTTCTTCCTTTTTAATATATGCGTTTAGTGCTATAAATTTCCCCCTTAGCACTGCTTTTGCTGCATCCCATAGGTTTTGGTATGTTGTGTTCTCATTTTCATTCATCTCTATATATTTAGCAATTTCTCTTGCTATTTCTTCTTTAACCCACTGATTGTTTAGGAGTGTGTTGTTTAACCTCCAGGTATTTGTGAATTTTCTAAGTCTCTGATGGTTATTGACTTCTAATTGTATTCCATTGTGGTCAGAGAATGTGCTTTGAATAATTTCAATCTTTTTAAATTTATTGAGGCTTGTTTTATGTCCCAGCATATGATCTATTCTGGAGAAAGTTCCATGAGCACTAGAAAAGTATGTGTATCCTGGTGATTTGGGATGTAATGTCCTGTATATGTCTGTTAAATCTAATTCATTTATCAGATTGTTTAGGTTTTCAGTTTCCTTATTGGTCTTCTGTCTGGTTGATCTATCTATAGGAGAGAGTGATGTGTTGAAGTGTCCCACAATTATTGTGGAAACATCAATTGCTTCCTTTAGTTTTGCCAGTGTTTCTCTCATGTATTTTGTGGCACCTTGATTGGGTGCATAGACATTTACGATTGTTATTTCTTCTTGCTGAATTGCCCCTTTTATTAGTATGTAGTGGCCTTCTTTGTCTCTCAAAACATCCCTGCATTTGAAGTCTATTTTATCTGAGATTAATATTGCTACACCTGCTTTCTTTTGGCTGTAGCTTGCATGAAATATTTTTTTCCATCCTTTCACTTTCAGTTTCTTTGTGTCCCTGTGTCTAAGATGAGTCTCTTGTATGCAACATATTGATGGTTCATTTTTTTTGATCCATTCTGCCAATCTATATCTTTTAATTGGGGAGTTTAATCCATTTACATTCAATGTTATAACCGTGAAGGCATTTCTTGAGTCAGCCATCTTATCCTTTGGTTTATGTTTGTCATATTTTTCCCCTCTGTCTATTAATATCCTTTATTGTACCCATACCGAATCTCTTTAGTACTGAACCTTTCTCCAAGTCTCTCTGTCCTTTCTTTGTTTCTCTGTCTGTAGGGCTCTCTTGAGTATCTCCATTAGGGCAGGTCTCTTGTTAGCAAATTCTCTCAGCATTTGTTTGTCTGTGAAAAATTTAAGCTCTCCCTCAAATTTGAAGGAGAGCTTTGCTGGATAAAGTATTCTTGGCTGGAAATTTTTCTCACTTAGAATTTTAAATATATCATGCCACTGCCTTCTTGCCTCCATGGTGGCTGCTGAGTAGTCACTACTTAGTCTTATGCTGTTTCTTTTGTATATGGTGAATTGCTTTTCTCTTGCTGCTTTCAGAACTTGGTCCTTCTCTTCTGTGTTTGATAGTGTGATCAGTATATGTCTCGAAGTGGGTTTTTTTGGATTTATTCTATTTGGAGTTCGCTGAGCATTTATGATTTGTGTATTTATGTTGTTTAGAAGATTTGGGAAGTTTTCCCCAACAATTTCTTTGAATACTCTTCCTAGACCTTTACCCTTTTCTTCCCCTTCTGGGACACCAATGAGTCTTATATTTGGACGTTTCATATTATCTATCATATCCCTGAGGTCCATTTCGATTTTTTCAATTTTTTTCCCCATTCTTTCTTTTATGCTTTCATTTTCCATTCTGTCATCTTCGAGGTCACTGATTCGTTGTTCTACTTCCTCTAGTCTTGTACTATGAGTGTCCAGAATCTTTTTAATTTGGTCAACAGTTTCTTTAATTTCCATAAGATCATCCATTTTTTTATTTAGTCTTGCAATGTCTTCTTTATGCTCTTCTAGGGTCTTCTTGATTTCCTTTATCTCCCATACTATGGTCTCATTGTTCATCTTTAGTTCTTTGAGTAGCTGCTCTAGGTGCTGTGTCTCTTCTGGTCTTTTGATTTGGGTGCTTGGGCTTGGGTTTTCCATATCGTCTGGTTTTTTCATATGCTTTATAATTTTCTGTTGTTTTTGGCCTCGTGGCATTTGCTGTACTTGATAGGGTTCTTTTAGGACTTGTAGACCAATTGAAGTCCTTATCTCTAATTTATCAGATCTACAGCTTCATGGAGTACACTTTCTCTAACTAACCAGCAGGTGGCGTCCACAAACCACCTGTTCTCCACAAGCCAGTTCTCCCCTGCTTAGCCTTTTTGGTGAGTGGGGGAGTGAGTCTTGTGGGGTCCAATTGGTGTACCAAGCTTGCGTGTGTAGTTGGTATTGCCTGCCCTGTGTATGGGGCGTGTTTCTGGGCAGTCAGGGAGGGGGGGGGTGGCTCTAACAATCAAATCTCCCTGGTGATCCTAGAGTTTTAAAGCTGCTGCAATAGTCTAATCCTTCAGTTCAGTCCTGCCACAGTTTGTCTCTGCCACTGACCCACAAGTCCTTGGTATTGGCATATGGCTCCTGAGACTTGCAAGTGGGCCCCTCTTCCAGGCCGTGCACCCCGGGTCCTCTGTTGAGGGATGGCTGTGCTATGTCACAGGTGAATGCCGTCCCCCCAGGGCAGTTCTGGGCTGCTGGGCTGTGTAGGGAGGCTCCCAGTCTGCTGAAATGATGGCTGAATGGGGCTCTGTTAATTCACACTGCTCTACCTTCCCAACTCTGGGACAATCAGCTGAGGTTGCAGGGAAGGCTAAAGTCCACGCCCAGTTTTGTGGTGTGCGCCTGTTATTTGAAGCACTTCCGTCACACTGGGTTGTCTGGGGCAGTTCTGGGCTATGGGGCTGGCGATGGGCAGGAGTGTTTCCTGTCCACCAGGATGATGGCTGTGAGCGGACACCCCCCTTTTCTTGGGAAGTTGTGGTGTTTAGTGAATTTTCTCAGCCACTGGATTATTGCGTTTTGTCTCAGAGCTCTCCTAGTTCTGCTCTTGACTTGACCTGCCCAAATAGCAAGTCTTTGAAGCTTTCTGTATTGGGCTTCTTAGAGTAATTGTTTTAGAAAAAGAAAAAAGGATTAAAAAAAAAAAAAAAAAAAAAAAAAAAAAACGGGCCCTCCTCAGAGATCTAATGGGTTATTGAAATGCTAAGAGACAAAGCAACCAGGGCCATTAAGGAAAGGTCCACAGGGCAGAGAGATCAGCTTTTCTTCGGGATTTGCATATGCGCCTCAGGGCCCTTCCCCTTTCTATGTTCACCAGAACTCCAAAAATCCTCCGCTTTTATTTTGGAGTTTTTCGTGTTGTTTTTTTTCTATGCCTGTCTCCTCTCTGCTGGGCTGGCTGCTCTCAGATTCTCTGGTGTCTGGTCTCAGTCTATCTATGGTTGGAGTTTGAATCAGTAGAATGAGTTTCCGATAAGGGCAGCCACTGCAGTTCTCCCTTCTCCTTCCCGGAGCTGACAGCTCCTCCTCCCCCGGGACTGAGCCTGGCAGGGAGGGGCGCGGGTCCCCTGGCCGCAAAAACTTACAGATTTCGCTGATCTCAGCAGTTCCACGTTTTCATGAGTGTTGTATGAAGTATGCCCAAAGTCAGATTGCTCTGTGGTGTCCAGTCCATGCAGTTCATGGCTTTCTACTTACTTTCCTGGAGGAGTAACTAAAACATACAGCTCACCAGTCTGCCATCTTGCCCTGCCTCCCCCTCCTCAAGTTGTTATCTTTATATCCTGTGACCTTGCTAACTTCATTTACTCATTCTAGGAGCATTTTTGTCCATTTCTTTTGGGATTTTCTACATAGACAATCATGTCCTTTGTATATATAGACAGTGTTATTTCTTTTTTGATGTGTAAGTCTTTTATATCTTTTTCTTGCTTTATTGCACTGGCTAGGTCTCTCAGTATGGTGATAAAGAGGGCATCGTTGCCTAGTTCTTAATAATAACGGGAAATAATTCAGGTTTTCATCATGAAGTATGATGTAGCTGTAGCTTGGTGAATGTTACATTTGCACCTTATTGGGCTAAGAAAATTCTCTCTTATTCCTAGTTTGCTGAGTTTTTTAAAATTTTTACCATAAATGGCTGTCGAATTTTGTCAAGTGACTTTTCTGCATCTATTGAGATGATCATACAGTTATTCTTCTTTACAATTTCATTGATTTCTAGTCTTATTTAATTTTTTCTGCTTGCTTTTGGTTTAGTTTGCTCTTCTTTTTCCAGTTTTTTTGAGATAAATGCTAGATTGTTGATTAGAGAGATTTCTCTTTTAATGTTACCATTTATGCTATAAATTTTCATCTAATCACTCTTTTAGTTACACTGCACAGATTTTGAGATGCATTTTTGCTTTCATTCACCTGAAAATATTTTTAAATTTTTCTTCTGACTTCCTCTTTGACCCACAGATTACAGAATTGTGTTATTTAATGTCCAAATATTTGGTGATTTTCCAAATAGCTTTCTGTTATTTATATATAGTTTAATTCTATTATGATCTAAGAATATATGTTGTATGATTTCTGTTCTTTTAAATGTGATGAGGTTTATTTTGTGGTCTATTGTGGTGAATATTTCTCGTGTACTTGAATAGGAAAATGTGTTTTGCTATTGTTGGAGGAGTGTCCCATAAATGTCAGTTAGGTCTAAATTGGTTGGCAGTGTTGTTCAGGACTTCTAGATTCTTACTGACTTCCTCTCTACATATGCTAGCAATTACTGAGAGGAGTGATGAAGTCTCCAACTACCAACTACGATTGTGGATTTGTCTATTTCTCTCTTCAGTTCTATCTGGCTTTGTCTCATGTGTTTGGGTGCTTTAATGTTATGTACTTGGACATTTTGGATTGTTTTATTTTCTTAGAAAACTGATTCTTGTATCATTATGTAATGTCCCTCTATCCCCGAAAATATTTTTTTCTGAAGTCTATTTTGTTTGATATCAAAATAGCTACTTGAGCTTTCTTTTTGGTTAGTGTTTGCATGGTATATTTTCTTCTTCTATTTGCTTTTAATTTATATATGTCTTTATGTTTAAAGTTGGCTTCTTAAGGAAAGGATATAGTTGGGGCTTGCTTTTTAATCTAATCTGACAATATCTCATATAATTGGTGCATGTGATTATTGATATGGTTGGATTAATATCTGCCATCTTGCTAGCTGTTTTTTTATTTGTTCCATCTGTTCATTATTTCACTTCCCCTGTTTTTCTGCCTTCCCTTGGGTTAATTGAGCATTTTTATGGTTCCATTTTAGTTCTTTAGTTTCCTTATAATTTATGCCACTTTTAAAATTGTGTTTAGTGGTTGCCCTAGGGTTTACAATGTACATCTTTAATTATATAAAGTTTTGTTGTAGAAAGTAGCCTCATCCATAAAAAAAATAAAGAACTACTGAGGTTAATTAAAGGTTAATATAACTTATATATGGAACGCTTACTATATGTCAGGTACAATTCTAAATACTTTATATGTATTAACTAATATATTACTCTCAGGAGCATTAAAAAGTGAATCCCATTGTTACCCCCATTTTACAGATGAAGAAATTGATGCAAAGAATTAAGTCTTTTTCCCATGGTCACAAAAAGATTAGTGTGTTTCCAGAACTTATGCTCAGAAGCACTGCTCTGTACTGCCTGGGTTAGTCTAGGAAACTGCCCTTTAGCATTTTGAGCTCTAAGCCCTCAACTTACAAAACATGTGTTGAGAGCATTTTTCACAAATATAGTGGAAGAAGTTGACATCTGCAGGGGATGGAGTTGGGGAGAAGAAACTGATGCTTAGCTTGTATTTTTACATGCTGAGCTTTGTAAATAAAGTATTTTTAAGTCAGTGGTATCATAAAATGATTGCATTTTTAATCAATTGATTTTAAAACTGAGAGCTTACTTGGATATCAGCCAATATTCTCATTTTGCTGATTAGGGAAAATGAGGCCCCAAGAAATTACATTTCATGCCCCTAGTCACAAAATGAATTATTGATAGAGTTAGAACTTGAAACCCCTATTGAGCCCCCTTCCCAAAGCTCGGCAGTTTCTTTCCTCTGTGGTCCTATAAGTTTATTTCATATCCTTGAACATATCACACTGTGGCCTATTTGTTTTTCTACATAGTTGCATTCTCTATTAGTCTTTAAACTGCTTGAGTGGTAGCTTCCATTCTTATTTTGACTTGGTAGCCTTAGTCACAGGCTCCTTTTGAAGGGAAAGTTCCAGTTCAGAGCTCTGTCTTTACTGTCACCTTACGTGCCATTGAAGTACAAGGAGCCATCAAGAGTCTCCAACCTCCAGGAGGGTGATACACATTCTCAGAGTGAGACTTTCTTCATCTCTGCCACTGAAAGAGCTATGTCAGGAATAGCAGAAGCATATCAGGACTTAATTGCATTCACTCCAGAATTGTCTATACATCTTTCTCAGACACAATTTAGGATGACCGTCTCATCGTGATTGTATTCAAAGACTCTCAGAGGAAGACCAACATGGAAAGGTAGGTCCTCCGTGGAGGTGCCGCTGTCTACCCCTCTAGCCAACTCTCCCGCCACTCCCACCTCACTCTAGACACTGAACCCCTAGGAGTTCCCAGAATGCTCTCTATTCATTTATGACCCTTGTCTTTGCTTATAAGCCCCTTCTGCCAGGAATACTTTGACAACTTTTGCCTGATTAACTTATTCTTTTGAGACTCAGTGGTCTGTGGTGTGAGCATCTTGGCAGCAATGATGGTGTCTTACTAATTGTGGTGACTCTGGGACTGAAAGGGTGCCACCCTAAATAAATATTTGCTTAATATTCAGAAGTTAGCATAAGATGGTGGTTACAAATTCAAGGTATGGGGCTCAAATTCTAACTTCACTACTTACTCCCTGGGTGATTTTTGATAAGATAATTTACCTCTCTAAGTCTCACTTTTCCCATCAGCAAAAGAGCAACATCAATAGTAATTACTTCAATGAGTGGTTGTGATGATGTACTTAGATTATGCATGTGAAACTTTAGCAAGTGTCTGGTGCATATTCAGTTAATATTTTAAAAATTAGCTATTATTATAATATATTATATCATCATCATTATCAATCATAATAGAAACTAATTAAAATGTGAAAGGAGAATTACAATGGCACTTCATTTTATGTTATCTGTTTAAATTTATAGCCTTTTTACAAATAGCCTTGAAAAAGGAAGTAATTAACTTTGTAAACCTAAAGCTCTTAAGGCCACCCAGGCCAGGTCACTTTGAACCAAAGACAAGAAGAAAAATTATATGAGTTTTTATGACAGTCTTGAGTGTGGTAAGGGACAGTTCAGCCACAAACCTATGTTTTATAAAAGAAAAAAGAAAATCTTGGTAGAGTAAGTGGGATAGTATTTATAGCTCAGGACCCAGGAACCCCCAGTTACTGCTTCTCTGTGAAGGAAGGTGTGCCGGTTTGAATGTATTATGTCCCCCAAAACGCTGTTATCTTTGATGTAATCTTGTGTGGGTGGACATATTAGTGTTGATTAGATTGTAATTCTTTGAGTCTTTCCGTGGAGATGCGACCTCCCCACCTGTGGGTGATGACTCTGATTGGATGATTTTCATGGAGGTGTGGCTCCGCCCATTCAGTGTGGGCCTTGATTAGTTTACTGGAGCACTATATAAGCTCAGACAGAAGGACAGAGCTTGCTAAAGCCAAGAGGGACACTTTGAAGAATGCACAGAAACTGGAATAGCTGCGATGAGAGACAGTTTGAAGATGGCCGTTGAAAGCAGACTTTTGCTCCAGAGAAGCTAAGAGAGGACAAACGCCCCAAGAGCAACTGAGAGTGACATTTTTGAGGAACTTCAGCCTAGAGAGGAATGTCCTGGGAGAAAGCCATTTTGAACCCAGAACTTTGGAGCAGATGCCAGCCACGTGCCTTCCCAGCTAACAGAGGTTTTCTGGATACCATTGGCCATCCTCCAGTGAAGGTACCCGATTGCTGATGTGTTACCTTGGATACTTTATGGCCTTAAGACTGTAATTGTGTAACCAAATAAACCCCCTTTTATAAAAGCCAACCCATCTCTGGTGTTTTGCATTCCAGCAGCATTAGCAAACTAGAACAGAAGGCAAAAGGGTCAAAGGTCTGATGGAAAACAAGCTCCCAGAAGCTGTTACTAAAACATATTTAGATGGAGTAGAACTCTTAATGAGAAGCAGATGATATTCACTACCTGGGCCTGCATAGGCAGACTTGAGAGGTCCAGAGGGCAATCCTGAGGAATTGATGGGGTCCAGAGCTTCTGAAGGAAAGTTGAAGAGAGGAAAAATGGAGAGAATATCTCTCCTTGGTTTTCTAATGCCTTGTTGCACCTCCCAAAGAAACTTAGAATGTTAATCAAGATACACTGATGTCCTGCATGTCTTTACTCAGTAGTGCCGAAGGCCTCCAGAAAGGAGAGACAAGCACTGTGAACAATGAGAAAGATACAATGAAAGTAAAATGACCCCTGAGCTGACACCATACCAGATTGAGCACAGATCACTGAGGAGTCTGTGGGGCCACAACAAAGGCAGAGAGGGATGGTTTCTGATCATCGACCTTCATTTGGACTGTCCAGAGCCTTGTGCTTCTCAAATCCCACTAATTCTTAGCCATTTCTCTGTTATCTAGTGCTTTCCCAGAGAGAGAGAACCCTGATGAATGGCTAGATTAATTGGAGGGTCAGGCAGAGGAGGTGGATGAAGAGTAAGGCGGAATCTATTGGCTGAGGTAAATATTCAGCTCCTTGGTGAATTTCAATTGCACAGGCTCTCCCTGAGGTTTGCTACTTCAGAGAATCAAAACTCCACTGTCATTCCTAACCAAGTGGAAATTCTTAGGCAACCAGTCAACCTCACTTTTGGAGAGCATTTGTCCCCAGGAATGTTTAACTAAGAGAAAAGATTACAAGAGCCTTTTGGAAAAAGCGCACCCTCTCATCAGCCTTTCCACGACAGAGTAAATGCTTTCCAGACACACTGAAGTGAGTTTACCCAGCTCTAAGATTTAGCATCAGCTTTCTGTAGATGTTCAATAAATAACTACTGAATGAATGAATGGCATTAATGATCCTTTAGTGCTGTATAGCTTTCAAAGATCAAAAAGCAGCAAAATGTAATAAGACCAAATTTTTAGACAAAGCAGAAATGGGGAACTTCTCTTCTTGCTCCAAATACATAGAAATGCTGAATATGATAGAATATAAATTTTCTTTTAAAGTATATAGCAGAACTTAAAAACAAGAAGGGGGAAAAATCAGACACGCTCAGAAATGAATAGGAAACTCCAAGCCAGAGTGCTAGAATGCCTTACATATGTGAGGATATATAAACCAAATATGCACCAAAAGGTGGGCTCTTAATGCCTGTGTGGAGTCAAAGATGAAAGTTCCATGTATTCAGAACTGGACATGAGCTTCCCATTTATAGCCAAGAGGCAGGGTAAACTATCTGGGAGTCTAAAAAGGACCAGGAAACCTCTACACACAGGAGTGGATTAATATATTAGAATATAGTAGTTAAAGAATTACCCCAGGACTCTTCTTTTGTGGGTGTGGAGTCTGACTTTGTATTACTTTTATATTCTGGGAAACAAAGTTGAAAAAAGTAAATATCATGGATTGTCTGAAATAAACAAAGTCCAAAGGCCCTTACTAAGGCAAACATGAGTGCCCCACAAGGAATCATCCTCAATCCAGGGGAAGATAACTCTCCAGATAAACACATTTTTCTGCAGATGAGCCCCAAATAAAGAGTTCCAAATCATGAAAGGAAGCAACTAAAGGGTTGTGACTAAAGGGAATATTTATGTTCAATGCAGAGCAGCTTTTGAACAATCTGACAGAGATTTTGAAGCAAGTATGTTAAAAAAATAAAAGTTACAAGAGTGGGAATAGAAATGTTAAGAAAAGAAGAGGATATTGTAAATAAATTAAGTCTTTTCAAAAAGAATCAAATTGAAATCCTAGAATTGAAAACTGGGGATAAAAAAATTAGAAAGAAAAACCTAGGAGATGGGTTAAAGACACCACTGAAAAAACAACTAGTAAATTGGTATATGAGTGTGAGAGAATACTCTGTAAAGTAGCTTAGAGAGATAAAGAGAAGGAAAGTTATGGAAGAGAAGTTAAGAGCTATGGAAGACAGAACAAGGAGCTCCAATAGCAGTTCTCTAAGGGGCAGACAGAGTGAATGAAGGAGAGACACTATTCATAAAGAAAATGCCTGGGAATTTTTGAGAACTATAGAAAGCAATGAGATCCTAGATTTAAAAAACACTCCATATGCCCAGCAATTGAAATAAAAAAAATGTATACAAACACATTGGGGTAAAATGGCAAAACATCAGAGAGATCATGTGATCTATAAGTATAATAATGTTATTATTAAAATATTATTATTATTGAGCTTCTTTTGCTTAGAGGCAAAATTTGTGTACAAGCCACAGTTTTAAGCTCTTTTATGTATATCATTTGTTTATTCCTCATAACTGGCCTATTACATAGTGTTTTAGTTTCCCAGCTGCTAGGAATTTATTGGCTCCTGGTGTTAGAGGCAAGAAGGCTTGCTTCTTCCTGGGGTTGTTATTTCTGGCTGGCCAGGAATCTTTGGGCTTCCTTGGCTTTTCTGTCACATGGCAATTGCACATGGTGACAACTTTTCCTTTCTCTTTGGGGTTCTGTCGGCTTCCAGCTTCTGGCTGCTGCCCGTGGCTCCTCTTTCTGTGTCCAATTTATCTTTGCTTAAGAATGTCACCCACATTGGATTAAGGCTCACTCTCATTCATTTTGGGCACACCTTAACTAATAACAACTTCAGAGTTTCTATTTTCAGATGGGTTCACACCCACAGGACCAGTGGTTGGGACTTAAACATGCCTTTTGTGGGGGCGTGAATCAGTCCCAAACAGGTACTTTTATTGTCCCTACTTAAAGGTGAAAAAATTGAGGCACAAAAGGTTACCAAGATCACATGGCAGGAGATGGTGGAAGCAGGCTTTGAAAGACAGCTACTAACAAAGGGTAGCCATCAGGTTAGCAGCAGCCTTCCCCAAAGCAACTGTAGATGACAGAAGATAGCACAATAATTGCTGAGAAAAATTATCTATCAACCTAGTCGCACTTTCAGACACAAAAAGACTAAGAACATTTATTACTCACAGATCTTCCCCCCAGATTACAATAAATGCAGAAGGTTACATTCACCTATTAAAAGGAAGATTAGAAATAAAAGAATTCCTGCTTAATGCAGGAATATATTTTATATTCCTAAACTATAATGACATTTAAAAATGACTTTTAAAAGGCAGGAAAAGATATACCAGACAAATACTAATCAAAAGAAATAATAAGTTTAATGCATTAGCTGGTGGGATATATCAGGTTTATGAAAAGTGAGGGGGAAATTGTAACTATAAGGAGAGAGGAAATTTGGTGGCTATTGCTATGCTACATTGACTGCTCTGGAAAAAAGATAAACAACTGAATAATTAATTGGTAATTGAAAATTAAATGTGAAAGCTAGAGGGCTTCCTTGCAATATTCAGATGGTCTCATCTCCAGCAGTAGAATGGCAGAAAAAGTAAGGACCAGGGCCCAGGACTTAACTGTAAGAATAGTCAAGCTCTAAAAAAGGTTAGACTCCTAACTCAAGCACACCTGCTATGCCAAGCTCAGGACCCTTGTTGGAATATATGACATTGAGGCTTCTGGACTCATGTATCTAGAAATCTTGAATCCCTAGACTCCCTGGACCTTGTGAGCTTTCTGAAGTGCCCTCTTTCTCCACAGGAAGAGCTGGCATGCTTCCTTACTTGAAGATGATGCAAACACAACATATGTTCCACCCTACCTCACCCTTAGATTCTACCCCCTCCCCCTGCCCACCTCCGTTCCTAGTCCCTAGGTCAATAACTATGATTAAGTCAAAACATAACCTAGCCATAGAGGTCCCAGGCCTACTAAGAGGGAGAAAGGGACTATACTCCTGTGAGAGATTGAATTATATATCTCAATTTAGACATGCTGTTTATCTTGATGCACATTCCTGTGGGTGTGGACCCATTGTAAATGAGATCTCTTAAGATGTTCTTTTAGTTAAGGTGTGGTCCAGCAGATGAGGGTGTGTCTTAAGCCAGATTATTGGAGGTTTTATCAAGAGAGAGAAACATGAGGGGAGCCAGAAGCCAGTGGAAAACCTAAACAGTATTAGATGAAGGAGGGGACATTGCCATGTTATAGGAAGAGAAGATATAAGCCAAGGAACCCCAAGAAATGATGGCAGCTAGCACCAGATTACCACAGTCTTCAGGAAGAAAGCAAGCCTTGCTGATACCTTGATTTCAGACTTCTTCTAGCCTTGAAACCATGAGCCAGTAATTACTGTTTTTTTAACCAGCCCTTTGTATGGTATTTGTCATGGCACCTGGCACACTAAGATAGTCCCAAATGCAGGACCAACCAATATCATTAAGAAGTTCAATAGTGGTTCTCTTCTATAGGCCAAGGTGGATGTTGGAAGAAGACATTGCAGAGGCTCATGAATACATAGCAAAGGGGATACTAGGACACCTCAATACCCAACAATAGAGGCCAAGAGGCATCTCTTAAATAGTCTCAAGCCAAGTGGACACAATTATTGTAAAAAGTGGCAAGGTTGGAGGTTGTATTAGTTAGGGTTCTCTAGGGAAACAGAATCAACAAGAAATATCTATAAATATAAGACTTTATAAAAGTGTCTCACGCAACTGTGGGCATGCACGAGTCCAAATTCCACAGGGCAGACAGCAAACTGGCAACTCCAGCGAAGATGTTCAATGAACTCCTCAAGAATGAACTGGCAACTTCGATGAACTCCTCAGGAAATGCTTCGCTGGTCAGCCAAAGAAGTGAAGGTCCTCTATCTGTCTCATTTAAAAGTCTTCAACTGATTGGATTAAATTCAGCTGATTGAATTCTCTCATTGTGGAAGACACACCCTTCATTGATGTAATCAGTCACAGCTGCAGCCAATTGACTGACGATTTAATAAACTGGCCTTCTGGTTTATTAACCAGCCACAAATGTCCTTGCAGTAACAGCTAGGCCAGTGCTTGCTTGACCAGACACCTGCGCACCATCACCTGGTCAAGTTGACACATGAACCTAACCATCAAAGAGGTGCAGCCAGGGACCCTGACATTCAGAAAGTTATAGAGATGGCTAATAGAATTTGGTATCCCTAGGGGCAAGATATATGTGCCAATAAGAATATTGTTCTATTTATAAAATCAAAAGAAATAAAGGATATATGATTAGAAAGCTGAGGGCAGTCATTCCAATAAAAATCATAATCCCCTGCCCAATACTCAGATTTTAGACCTAGACTCATTGATTGAAGAAGAGACCCTAGAGGAGGAAGGACCCTGCAACACCATGGCACATGTGTATGGTATGGATTGTCTCAGACGTTTACCAAAGGGACTTACTGCTATTATTTGGGTCACTGTAACTGAGGGAAAAAAAATTCCCAAATATTTTTGAGACTGTTGACCACAGGGTTCAAGTTGATTCTGATACCAAAGTATCATAACAACTCCTCTATTGGAAAGGGGATATATGATAACCAGGGCCAGCTCACAGTGGGTCTGCTGGATCTGCAAATCTGTACAGTGCTCATTTCCCCAGTTTCCAATTTTTAATTGCAATAGATATACTCAGTAGTTGGCACAACCCCCACATCATGTCCTTGGCCTATAGGATAGAACCTTTCTAGTGGCAAAGGTCAAGTGGATGCCTATGAAACTACCCTATCCCCCACCCTGGTTCAAAACAGTAAATTTTTTTAAAAGTGTAGTACAACATAAATGGAAGAAATTAGAGCAGCTTTAAAAGTTCTTTATATGATGCAGAGATATATGGGTCCCATCAGTCTCCCTCAGTCTGGATCCTGCAAACAAGACATATCCTGAAGGATTGCAGTGGATCACCAGAAGCACAACCAAGGATTAGACCCAATTGCAGATGTGGTATCTTTGCTAGAGAAGATTAACATGGCATCAAATGCATGATACATGGCCATCCTTAGGAAAAGAGAAAAGAAAATCTTTTCATTTTCTCAGAATGGATGACAGGATACGTAACAGTTTTGCTCCAAGACTATGTTGACTCCTCTGCCGTCTGTCAAAATGTAGTTTGAAGACATCTTGATCATCTGCACATCCACATAGAACATCATGTTTGATTACTATATTGATGACATCATGCTAATGGAACCAGCCAAGCAAGAAGTAGATGCTAGAGGATTTGTTAAGAAGCCTGTGATCCAGAGAGGTGGAGAAGATTCAGGGCCTGCCACAACAGTAAATATTTTATCTTTTTGGTATTTATAGTATAGTGAGAAACAATCTCCTCCCTCCACATGAAGAACAAATTATTGCAACTTGTAATTCTTACCATGAAGAAGAAAGCACAATGCTTGGTAATGCCTGGCAGCCAGGTTCTGTCATCAGCCACTCCAGTGCTGGCATAATGGGGACATGAACCAAGGAGCCATAGTGGCAGAGATGGAAGCTATGTATGGACTCTGTTGCATAGTCTACTTATCAGGGCTGATGTAGCTACTGCCACTACCAAAGGTCCAACCTGCCAGCGACAGAGATTTATGCTAAGTCCTTGATATGGCACCATTCCTTAACGAGTCCAAATGGCCACTTGCTGGCAAGTTGAATCCATTGCAGCCCTTCCATGCTAAAAAGGCCAGCAATTCATTTTTATATATAGACATATATTCCAGGTATAGATTTGCCTTTCCGACCCAAGACTCTTACATAGCCCCACTATCCAATGGTGAAAAGAATATTTGGTCCATCAGCATGGGCTCTTTTCATATATCATATATCTTTCATCGAATCAAGAAAACCTCTTTATGGCAAAGGAGGTGTGGGAATGGGCCCATGATCATCCAGGAGCTGAGTTGGCCTGAGAGAGGACTGTTAAAGACACAGCAGATTCTTGGCTTAGAGGCAACACTTCATGAGAGTGGGCCACCATTTTCTAGGACTCTGTATACACTTAAAATGGGAAAGTGAGCCTGCCACAATAGATGGAATACATGGGTTCACAAACAAAAGGGAGAATCCAGAGGTGGCTCTGCTTACTGTCACTCCTAGTGTTCAACTTGGGGAATTTGTATTTCCCATGCTCACCATTCTGATTTTGGAAGTCCTAGTTCCCATATGGAGAACACTGTACTAGGGGGCAGAACAAGAGTCTCATTGAATTATAAGCTATGGCTGCTGCCTGGACACTTTGGATAGCTCATGCCAAGAGACCAGCAGGTAAGAAAATGAATCACTGTGTTGGCAGGGGTAGATCTGGAAGCTGTTACATAATTAAGGCAGTGGGAATACATTTTGCAGCCAGGTATACACTAGGGTGTCTTTTAGTGCTTCCATGACAAATTTTGACAGTAAATGGATAAGTTCAATAACTCTGGTCTGAGAAGGTCATGTTTACCAGGGAGAGGATCAGACCCCTCTGGGATAAATATCTGGTTCACACAACCAAGAAAGCCTTCAAGACCTCCTAAGGTTTTAGCTGAGGTTGAACAGTGAATTTATAATGGATGGTAGTAAAGGGAGACAATGAGAGTCCGTATGACCCTGAAGTTGGCTGCAATGGTTAGAACTGTAGTTTATCCATCAAATTTTCCCCTTCTAAATTTTCACCAGGAAGAGAGGCCCACTGAAATGCCAGAAGAGGTGCTCCCAGACTCTCTTTGAAGAAGTAGATCTGAGCAGCATAAGATGCTCATGGAGGTGGATGCTCATGGATTCTGTAATACACTGCCCAGATCCCTCTTTTATAATGAAGGGCTTACCACTCCAGTTTCTAGAAACACTGTTGGAAGACAGCCCTCAGCTGTAAGCTTTCTTTAGGGATTGCCTCTGCTGTAAATTGCCTCTCCTTAAATCATATTTCTTTCCAGGGCAGCCTATGCTCATGGATTGGTCAGCGAGAGAGTGTAGAGGCTTGGCACCCTTGGCCTAGCTGGGTGCAACTCTGAAAGGTCACCCCAGCTCCAGAGCTCTGCATGGGGTCATCTGAGTTCTTTGGGGGACTGCATCACAGTTCAACTTCTTCTGCTCATTCCTGTTTCTTTCCTCTCCATTCCGTAGGTTTTGATCTCAAGAATCCATCCCTAGTAAACTTCTTGCATGCTAATCACCATCTTAGTGTCTGCTTCCCTGAGAACCCATGCTGTATCAGACATTATGTATTGATATTATAACTTAAAATGTAACTGATGAATTTTTATATACACAAATTTATAGAATATATACTGACAGAATTATAAGAAGATATCTAGAAATTTATAATAATTGTGTAAAGATTTTAGAACATTTTAAAGCCTGACAGATCAAGAAGAATCAATATTAGTAAGGATAGAGAAGATTTGAACAATACAGTTGTCCTCTTGTTAGTTACGTAACATAATGTAACATAATGTAAAGTAATTATGTTCTTATGTCCAAGGAGTAGGAAACACATGATTTTTAAGCAGACATGTATCATTTTAAAAAGTTGATTACTTACTAGCTTACTAAGGGTCTCAAAAATTTCCAAATAGTTGTTATCATAGGGAATATTTTATCTTACCACAATGCAATAAAACCGATACAATTGGACCTCCCCAAACATATGTTAAACAAATAATGATCTATAATAAAAATAATTGAATCAGTGAATAAAAATTTCTTCCCACAGAAGACCTCAAGCCTACAAAATTTTGTGGAGAAATGTTACCAAAAATCAGAAACTCATAATCCCTGGCTGATACAATCTATTTCTGCAGAGAAAAATAACCAAAGAGAGTAAACAAAGTAACATCAAATCACATGACATCAAAATTAGGCACAGAGAGTATACAAAATTTATAGTCCTATCTCACTAATGGCATAGTTGAATAAATCATAAATAGCATATTAATAAATCCAGAATTTTACTTAACAGTACATTGTGATCAAACAGTTGATCCCAGGACTACAAAGATGTATCAACATGAGAAAACCTATTTAATTTAATTCAACCTACTAGCATAAAAAAAGCATATGAGCATCTCAACACATGTAGAAAAATGTCAAACCCAGTACATTAGCAATACTAAGGAACTTTTTTATCATTATAAAAAACATCTACCCCAATCCCACAGTAAAGGCCATACTTTATGGTCATAGTTTAGAAGCACCCATGTTAAAGTCAAGACAAGAAACTGTCCACTGAAACCACTTATATATAGTAATTCTTAGAAGCTCTAACCGATTCAAAAATGCAGTAAAAAGAAATAAGTAGTATAGTTTTTAGAAAGGAAGTGGTATACTGCTATTTGCAGATATTTTTTGTATATGAAGTGCAAAAATTCACAGATAAACCATCTAGAATAAAAAAGTTGAGAAAGTTTGTTGGAAATAATATTAACAGTGAGGTTTCATTTAATAGTAATTAGAAATTAGAAAATGTTATTTTAGAAAGATCCCATTCACAATTGAATTCAAATTTACATGGTATTTAGGAAAAAACCTAACAGTGTATTTAATACTTTTATGGCAGAAAATTATAAAGCTACACAACACTCAAAAAGATCATGATTATGAATATACAGGCTCAATGTCATGAAGATATACTGTAAATAATTCCCCCAATTAGTGAACAAATTCAATGTAATTCCAATAAAAATTCCAATGGATTTTTTTCATGGAATTTGATTAGCTTGTTTTAAAATCTCTGTGTATTAGTGAATGCTCAAGAATAGGTAAGAATAATGGGAGGAACTAGGAACAGGAACTTGTTCTTCTGAATTATTCAAGTTATTTTAAGGTTATAGCAATTAAAACAGTGTGGCCTGTATAGGGTTAAAAATAGATTAGACACAGTTGAGAGCTTAGAGATAGAACCCAGCTTGTATGAGAATGTGATTTATGATAGAAGTGGTTTCATAAATCAGAATTTATGAGGAAAATTGGCTATCCCTGTGGAAAGAAAGAAAATTAAAGAGTTAACTCTTTTATAGAAAAATAAATTAAAGGTAGATTAAGGGCTTAAATCTTTTGAAAAAATTTTAAATGTAATATAGGATGACAATTTTAGGATATTAGAAAGAGATGCATTTTTAAATAAAAGGAACAAGCATAAATCATAAAGGAGAAAATTGATAAATTTACATTAAAATTTGATATATTTGCATGACAAAAGTTAAAAAAGTTAAATGGCAAAGGAGATCTTTGTAACATATGTAACCGACAAAGAATCAAGCCAGAATATATAAACACTTTACCTCCTGTAAGTTAATGCTAACAGCTAACCTTTATTATTTACTCTATGCCAGGCTCTATTCTAAGTGTTAAATATGTATTAATTCTCTCATATCACCATAATAATCTTACATGATACTCACCATTTTAATCTCCGTTTTGCAGATGAGACAGAGAGAGACCATTTAACATACCCGAGTACCCACAACTATTAAGTGATGGGGCTGGAATTGGAGCTCATGCAGACCGGCTCCAGAGTACTTGCTCCAGACCTAAAACAAATGCCAAATAATCCAATTGGAAATTCAGGAAAAAATTTGAACAGATGTTTATGGAAGTGGAAACCAGAATGGCTGAAAAGAAAATATGTCTCACCAACGAGGGAATTGAAATTTAAAACCTCAGTAAGTTTTCTCACCTATCAGATTGACAAAAGTTTTAAATGTCTGAGAAATTCAAAATGTTGACCAAGTTGGCAAAATAGGAACTCATATGTCCTGCTGAAGGGAGTGAAACTTGGTGCATACACTTTGGAGAGCAAGTTGGCAATGCCTAGTAAAACTGACACTTTATGGAACCTGGCAACTCAGCAATTGCACTTCCAGGTATATTCACGTGCAAAGGAAATGTGTATGAGAATGTTCCTTGCATTTTTTAAAAAATGAATTAACAATTGGAAGAGGTTTAAATTAAAGGAAAGGGAAGAGCGTGATACTTTAATAGGATATCATGTTATCTAACAATTAAAATTAATAAATTAAATTTACACGTATGAACTTGGATAGCTCTCTAAGATTACACTATTGAGTGAAAGAAGCACTATGTAGAATATGTAGGTATGTAGAATGACACCATTTATGTAAATTTTTAGGATGTAAAAAATACTATGTGTTGTTTATTATATATATATTCTAAGTATAAATAAATACATGGAGGGTGGGATCCAAAACTAACTCTATGTTAGCAGCTGCTTCTGGAGAAGGGAAATGAATGCAACTGCAGAGCCATACACAAGGATTTAATCATATCTTTAATGTTTTATTTTCAAAAAAGATACATGCAAATATGACAATCTACTAATTCTGGTGGTATGTGCATGGACTTTTGGTTTGTTAATCTTTGTACCTTTATGTATACTTTTAATTCTAAGAGCATAAAAAATGAACAAGAACTGTAGTTAAGATATGGTTCTTGCTAGCAAAAACTCGTGTCTATTCATTCTCACACAGAGTTCTGTAAAAAAGAATTATCCTTTTATATAGAGACCTAAGAATAACACTTCCAGCCCACTGAGCTTATATTCTATCCTACTGGGTTTCTGCTTTTGCCTGCAGTTAGGAGACAAACCAGAGCTAAAAATGGTCCTGGAGATGATCTAAGTCCCTGGTGGAACTCATAGAGGAAACTGAACTCTACAGTGGAGAGGACTGACCCAAGATCAGATAATATATAGAGATGAGTGATCACACACCAGAGCCCACACCTCGGAATGTGTAAAACAGAAGGCACAGAGAGGAGGCAAAAAGGCCAAATTAGGCCCACAGACAGGTTTTGTTTGACCCATATGTAGTTAAAAGTTTCTTTAAAAAATGTGCACATCATTATATGCTGGGTGTATAGTTAGCCACATCCCCTTCACTCCTGTTTTCTTACATGGGCATTTTATCCATTGATATTATGATTTTTAAATATATTTAATCTTTGGCTTGGAAGAGTCCTTGGAGGAGGTCACCTATGTTCCAATCATTCCCTAATGTAGTAATTATCTCAATCACATCCCAAAGTAGGATGGATCTCTGCCTAAGTACTTCAGCTATAGAAAGCTTACCAACATAGCCCACCTATGAACAGCTCTGACTGTTGGAAACTTCTTCCTTTTATGGAGACTGAATATGCTTGTTTGGGACTTCCCACTCTTTTTCCTAGCTCATCCCTTTAAAGGTACATGAAATAAGTCTAACCTGTCTTCTGCAAATATTTGAGAACAGCTATTGCTGCTCAACTAAATCATTTCTTCTCCGGACAAAATGTGTCCATTTTTCCAACTCTTCTAGCGTAGCTTGGTTTTCACTCTCTTTGCTAACTTGGTTGACTTCTAGAGCCACCACGCTGGATGTGTTCCAGCTTGTCAGTATTGGAAGGCAAGGGAGAGAGATGGTTTACAGTGAGCACTGTCAATACTCCTTCATCCACTGCTTAAATCCTCTGACTATTTACAACCTGAAGAGTGGCATGGCTTTATTCCTACCTACTTTTCCTGCCTTTTCCCACTCTCTCTGTCTTCCCTTCTCCTGTCTCCTTACCTCTATTCTTTGTCATAGTCATATATTGTTTTCACTCTAGCAAAAATGAACTATTTGAAGTTCCTTAAACAAAACATGCTATTTTATATCCCTATGTCATTTCATATCCTGTTCCCTCCATATGGAATGTCTCATTAATGATTTCCCTTAAAAACTCCTACTGATTCTTCAAAATCCAGCTTCAATGTCACTGAGTCCTTCAACACTCCAGTTTTTTCCTCTTTCAGATTCCAGTCTAAGTTACTCCTGCACTTTATACATCCTTCTATTCTTGCACATCTCTCACTGAATTACAGGTACTTGTTTGCATTTCTATCTCCCTCTCTTATACAATACACTCCTAAAGGGAAGGCTTTGTGTCTTTCTCCTTTTGGTAGCTTCCACACTAAATATGATGACTGGTACATAATAGCTGCCTAATAATATCTATTGAGTGGACTGCAATTCTGAGACCACTGGGTATGTTGCACAGATGCAGTTTGTATTAAGGCCAGCCTTAAGTTTTTTTCCCATCTTCCAACTGGAATATGAGTTACTTGAGAACTGTGATTGTATTTTATTTTTCTTGCTCTCCTAGCACCAAGTATGGACACCCAGCATCCACCACTCGGGTGACTGTTAAATGAATGAAGGTGATTCAGAGGTATTTGGCTTGCTGTGACTATTCACTGAAATAAATATTTTTTGTCTCTTCATCATAGAGAAGGAAAAAATGTATGTACACATAAAGATTACATTTTTATTCATACTTATATGCATACAAATATCTGTATACAGGCACTACTCTATATATGTATAAATAAAACAGTGTTGCCTTCACACATCCAAGCCTATATAGATCTTCTGAATTGCAAAGTGCACTCCAGCTTATTTGAAGTCTTGTACAATATGTCTAACCTCCTAGGCAAAGTTGGCTGTTAATTTCCTCTGCCTCCATGAACATATGATTTATTTAATGAAACTTCCATGCAACAAATTAAACAATATTTGTTCTACCTAGTTCTCCAACATCACAGAATTGACAGGCCCACGCACAAAGGTATACATGAGAACAGCGGTCCAACTCAGAATCCCTATCCTCAGTAGATATACTTCAATGTCTAATTAGCCCAGGAGGAATGAGGAAAAAAAAATAGAAACAAAACTGTAGTCCTAATGATGCTGTGGTTGTTGCATTTTTTCTTTTTGTTTTTCTCTTTTGTCCCCTATCCCCATCATTTCACAGAGATCTATTCAGAAACTAATATAATTAACTGAATCTCTTTTTTTTCTTCCTTTCCTTCCTCCCTCCCTCCTTCTCTTTTTCCTCCCTCCCTCCCTCCCTCCTTCCTTCCCTCGTTCTTTCCTTCCTTCCTAGAAAGCCCATATTTTTGTTCTTTAACCAGAGAATACAAAATGTTTAGCTATCTCTTTCCTGATTTTTACATAGAAAAAATCTTGGACCATTTCAGTCTGAACCTCTGGGTACCTATCCAAGAGAGATGAGAAATATCTGATTGTCTCTCTGCAATCTCAACACAAATTAAAGAAATCATAAAGTAAGCTGCAAAGGAAGTATAAATTATTTAAATATCAACAATTAATATTCTTATCCAGTTTGCAAATCCAGATCACCTTAAAGCAAGGCTCGCTTCTGACTGGCAAATTTGTTTGATAATTCAGCTAAGATATTAACTTTTGTTCCTGGTTTTATTCCTAGTTTCCCTGAGGCTCAGCCTCTTAGGAGAAGGTGTTATGCATTGGGAAATTTACTCTTGGCACATATCACATTTGACTTATGACTGGACATGCTTTTTTTTTTTTAAACTATATGCATTATTCACCAATCAACATTTATTGAATACTTACTTTGAGAATACAAATATAAATGGTATAGTTCCTATCCTTAAGTAATGCTTCAGTTACCTACCTAGTGCTTCCTAATGAACCACTCCTAAGCTTGGTGGTATAAAATAATATTTTTATTATGCTCACAGATTCTGTGGATCAGGAATTCTGAGAGGGTGTGGTGGGGGTGGCTTGACTCTACTCCATAATGTTTGGGGTCTCGGTTGACAAAGCCTAAGGCTGGGGGTGACAAGGACGCTGAGGGCTGACATCATCTAAAGGTATATTTGGCAGTCATGTGTCTGGCAGTAAATAGTGTCTGTTGGCTGGGAAATCAGTTGGGCTGTGGGCTGGTGTTTAAGTGCCTTTTGGTGTGTCTTGGTTTCCTCACAGCAGAGTGCTGTGATGGTAGTTGGACTTCTTATATGACTCCAAAGGCAAATGCCCTAACTTTAAGGCAGAAGTTGTATTGTCTTTTCTGACCTATTCTCTAAAGTCAGGCAGCATCATCTCCACTGCATCCTATTGGTTATAGTAAGTCACAAGCCCAACTAGATTCAAGGGAAGGGGACATAGATCCCACCTCTTTGTGGAAGGAGTGTCAAGATCACACTGTAGACGAACATGTATGATGGGAGATATTGTTGTGGCCATCTTTGGAAAATGCAATTTGCCACAATGGCTTATAGTTTACTAGGAAGATAAGATATGTAAACAAATCAATGCAAGAAAGAGTTGGAGGCCCTCCAATAGAAACATTTGTTGGGTACAACACAATACCTGGTCAATTAGATCTGGGGCATATGAAGAGATCAAGAAATATTTCAAAGAGGAGACGATTCTTAAGGTGGTGAGTTAGACATAGAGTGGCAAGTATTTTGGTGTAAGTTGTTGGATTTGGAGTTTTGGAGGCATAACTTATATAAAACTCTCTTTTACTGGTAACATATATACTTTTTAGTATGTGTTATGTTAAAAGAAAAGTGTAAAACCCCAAAGCCATCATATTCTCCAGTGCTGTTCAAAATCCCTTTGCTAGTTGGAGAATGAAACTGAGATGGGGTAAAGGCACCTGCAAAGTTGTGACTGCCTCGGGGCTGCAGCAAGCAAAGGGCAAGATGAAAAATTACAGCTTACCAGGCCATGCAACCATGACAACCCTTGATCTGTGCAAAAGATCCAAGAGCTGTGGAGGGCCCATGGGAGAACACCTGCCGGCCGGGACATCCACTGTGCTTTCTAAGGCACATCTTTATTCTCACGTAGTAGATGTTATCCCAGGGGTCGTCTAATCCAGGTTGCTGTAGGCTTGGTTTGTTGTCTACCCTCCACAGGCCTTGGGACTTGATGAAACTGTGGATTTTAGGAGGCTTCAGGGGTTGGTTCCCAAGAGATTCAACCGTTTTGTGGCTTTATTTAAGGGTAAGGTCAATCCTTGCAGCTCTGAGGTAGCACAAAGGCAGTAAGAGAGGGTCTAATATTCCTAGACGGGAGAGAGGTAGAGCACATGTGCATGAGTGCCCCCCAAAGCAAGCAGGAACATCCTCTCTGTGCTTTGTGTTTACTTTGTGTTATTAAAGGAGCATCACTGTGTCATCATGCTGAGCCAGAGATTCTAATTCAGTGGAAATGAAACTCCAACCCAGTGTGTGCTTAACTTCCCCAGCACAGTAAATCTATTTCTCTCTTTGTCTCTGTCTCATCTCCCTCTTTGTAGTGAGGAGGTGTACAGTGCAGTGGTGTAGTCTGACAGTGGGAAACCACTTTGGCAATTTCTAAGTGATGTCTGAAGAAATGAATTGAACAGGCCTGCCTGGGGTGGTGTTGCAAGATGGACTGGACCATGCTTTTACAGTTACTGCTGGGTTTGCGATTTGTTGTGTTCTTCTTATCTATGCATGTTCTTTTCTGCTCCAACACAAAAAGAAAAACATGCCCAGCCAGATGCTTCCTGGCTTATCACTCCATGTCAATCCAGGAGCAATGCAGGTTTTCAATTTCTCCATTTGCAAGTGCAACTGGAATTTGACAGAGGCTGCTGCCTGTGGAGAAAATGAGCACCGGCCCATGACAGTGGGGGTGGAATAGGGTGGGGTAAAAGATTAGGGAATCAGCACAGTAACACTCGATGCCTGGAAGCCCTGGCTAGCCATATTATGTCATTCATTTCAGAATTCAGACTTGCTTTCTTTTGCTTCTGAGTCTTTGCTCCTGCTACTTGCCTTTGCTTGAAACACTCTCCCCAGTCTTCCAATCATACCCCAACCTCTTTTATTCACTCTCTTTACCTTTCTAACTTCAAGTTGTTCTTCAAGTTTCAATATTCATGTTACTTCCTACAGGAAGCTTCCCTGACCCTTCCATCTTGGTTTGGCACCTCCCTTATTGTTCTCCCTAAGATCCTAGACTTATCTCTAAAAAAAAGACTTCTCACACGGTATTATTTATTTTTGCTTTTTTTTCTTATTTGATTTCCCCACTAGCCTTTAAGGTAGGAGGAAAACCATTTTCTTTGCTGTTCTATGCACCTAGCATAATGCCTAGTACATAGTATGCACTCAAACAAAATTATGAATTATAAGGTAAGGAGATACAGATGAGAAATTACTGGGAACTATATGACCAGACTCCAAAAAGATGGGTCAAGGGATGAAAAAAGAAATGACGTTTTATACTAACCAGATTTGAAAAAAGAAATACAGGGTAAGTAATGGTAAGACCCTGGTGAAATTGTTATATACATTCAAAAGACAGCGATGTTACATTAGTGGGATATTTTTGGAAAGTAAAATGGCAATGTGAATCAAAAACTCAAAAGTATTTATAGTGAGACTACTTTGTGATCCCACTTATGGGACTATTACGTAAGGAAATAATCTTAAAGCATGCAAATATATATATGTAAAGATAATCCATTGTAGCATTATTTACAATAATGAGAAATTGGAAACAATTGGAACAGTATAGGAATGGTTAAATAAATTACAATATCATACAATATAATACTATAATTTTAAGCATTAAAAAGCTAAATGAGGCTTATTTTGCAACATAGAAAATATTTATTGTAAAATTTTAGGTTAGACAATGGCATTGTACCTATACTGTGATTCAAATTATATAAAATTATTTTTTTGAATGGACAAGTTCTGAATAGAAACAAATGAAAATAGCTGCATTTACTGGAGTGGTTGGATTTTGTGTGATTTTTAGCTTTCTTTTTTATAAAGCTCCTTTAACGTTATAATGTAACATTCATGGCTTTAAAATATTTTTTAAAAGAAAGATCTTGAGGATACTATTGAAAACTGAATCATAAAACTAATGGGTTCTGCCTTCATACCTTCTACCTGGGATTTGTCTCAGATAATCTTGGTTAACGGATTTAAGTTCTCATTTTTCTCTTCTCAACTTGGAAACCTCGAGATTCAATCAGAAAGAGCCAGTGTCTGGATATTTGAATGATTTTGCTTCAATCCCCACCTTCTAGTTTATCCCCCAATTGCCAAACAACCATTTGTAAAAATATAAGAATCTGCAGGTTTCCAAAGGCAACTATTACCTGGCTAGCCATGGTTTGGATTAGTTTCAGGACACCGTTGAATTTCATCTTTTTTATTCGTGAGGGTGTTTTTAAACACAGACCTGAACTTTTTCTAAACCTTCATTAAAGAAAAGAATGCAGCAGAGACACTTTATCTACATTCATTTGGATGTAGGACAATCTGGCTGAGAGCCTGGAGGTGACTTGGAGTGGTGAAAAGATGGTTTTACAGGTAAACAAACCTAGGTTCCCACCTCAGCCTGTTTAGTTGGCCTCTAGTGATAGAGGGTCTTGATCTCCTCATCTGAAAGATGTGGAGACTAACTCCAAACTCACATAATTCCAATGATGATATGACAAGATAATGTGTGCAAGGCACTCTGCCCCATACCTTCCACTCAAGACCCACTTCTTCAGTTCAACATTTATTGAACAGTTACCATATTCCAGGCTAACTGGGAAATGTGCAGTGTTTATGCCAGGCCAAGTGAGCCAACCAGCCTCCACACAGACAGCCTTGTGGATCATGACAGAATCAGAGCTCTGTTCAGGGCTAAACGGCAGCAAGTGATACAGTGTTGACCAATGGGGGCCCTTTAGAGGGCTGTTGTGTCACAGTGGGTAATAACTGTATGACCTATCAGGGAATAGAGATTCAGATGCTCTATCTCTTAACCCACTGAGCAACTCACAGGAGAGAGCACTGCATTCTGTAAATGAAGAATCTACAGCATTTACACAGGCACAATGTGCAATTAACAGAATACAGACAATAAAAGACACGGCTCATTGACCTAGCTCTGTCCGCATTCTGGGATCGTTCTCTTTTTAGTGGTCACTCTAGCTCTGGCCAAAAGCATTTTATACAAAACAGAAATGAACCAAAGAGCACTTTTCTCTCCAAGTCTACTTCCACTGTGTCGGTAATAAAGGTATTTTGCTGATTGCCAAGCAGCGGCATCTTGTGAAAGAGTGTAATGAAAGGTCAAGGAACTTGAGTTGTGGTCTTTCTCCCCCACAGATTCCCTGTGTGATTTGGGGCAAATAGCTGAAGTTTCTGTATCTCTGGATCTTCATGTTTTAACCTATTTAATAATTCTACCAGATTTCCGTCTACAACATCACAAGGAAGAAATGAGGGGGGAAAAATAACACCACAGGAAGCCAGGTGAGTTGGATGGAAGGAGGAGGCTGCTGAATCTTCAGTCCTGCATGTCTGGGGACTAAGGTGGCCTGCATGTGTTTTGGCTGGACTCCACATATACATTCTAAACACATTGATTATATTTAATTAAATTTGGTTTTTGGCCATCATCCCACATGATAGTTTTCCAGCCATTTCTCTCCACCAAAAAAATCAGTTCCTTCTCCAATTTCTTGTCTGTTGAGGGCACTTTAAATCCATAGCATCATTTTCTACTCCGCTTGCTTCTTGACAGTCACCCATCTATGGCATCTCATGTTATTTTTTGAAATGCTATGTGTGAGCCCACTTTCCACTCCCATAATTTCAACCCTCTGCAGTTGTCTTCAGGATTTCTGTTGCAGTCCCTGCAGCCTGCATTTTCCTCTCTCCAAACCTCTGCTCTTCTCCAATGCTTATTTTATCCTGGTTCTCTTAAAATATGAAAACTTTGGTCTCAGCATGTTTCCTCCTGAATTGTCTCATTTCCTCCTCTGACTTTGAAGACTTTCTTCATCTCCTCACCCCAACCATTCCCCAATCCAACCAAACTGTTCCTCCCTTGCTCCTCAGCATGCCATTGCTCTTATTTTCAGAGTAATTTTCTCCTGCCCAACAGAGCTACCTGGCCTAGTTCATTACAGCGTCCTAGGGCCATATCTCAGGTCCAGTGGCTTTCTTTGCTAGACCTTTCTTTCATTCTGAGTTCTAGGACTCAGCCTGTGTTCCTCTCATTATGGACGCCTCTCTCAGGGAAGTAAAAATTCTGACATTTTTAGAGTCTTTCCTTCATCCATACTTCTCCATCCTCCCTGAGACTATTTCTTTGTTATGATTTCTGAATGTGATGTGTGCAAACCGTCTTCTTTGGTCTGTGGTGATATAGTCATAAAATCAACTCTCATGACAACTTGGAAAAAATTAATCTTCTTTATTTTGCCCATAACCCCTGTGGTTTTTCTCTCAAGCCTCCAACTTGCAGAGTAAGAAGGGAAATTAAAGCTTCAGCCTATACGAACTGACATGGGCCTAGGAAAGCTAAATCTCAAAGCCTGCAAATCCCTGCTGACCAAACTCTCTACCCTGTTGGTATAGCCTGGATCCTGACAGACAGGGGAAATCTAAGGGGAACAGCAAACAGAGCAGTGGCTCCCACTGCCCCCTCCCCCTTTCCCTCAGGATCTGAGGTATCTGCTTGCTCCTTCCCCCTTGCCTTTGTCCACTCACATTCAGAGGTCTGATGACTTTGTCCTCCTCTTTGGAAATTTATTTACTCCCTTTATGGATGCCCAACAGTTTTTGAACAGCATTCATTTTTCCCTCCACATTTCCCATTCTGCATCCCCAACACAGAAGCCAAAACTTGGTTTTCCAGTCTCCCCTGCACCTAGGCACAGCCCCATCACCTAAGCTCCATGATCAGGCAGATCACTTGTGTGAGACCTGGATGCAGAAGAGAACAGGGCGGGAAAGGAGTCACCCTCCACCATCTGGTGAGTGTGGTGAGCATAGCAGAGACACACTGAGCTCACAAAAGTCCCAGGTGCACTGTCCATGCCCAGGACCCATGCTCCCTGGTGGTGGAAAGTCTCTTATGCACGTTCTATTAGTGGGATTTATGAATTGTCCCTGGCAATGCTGTTTTTGAGACTGATTCTTTGTTTTTTTCAGGAAATTCCATGAACTATCTAATATTGTTTAATAATTCTCTTTAAAGTGGCCAGAATGTATTCCTTCTGTATGTGCTATTATACCACCCTTCCATCTTCAGGTGCACACTGACCTGCTTGTGTAGGTCACCCTTACAATAATTTTGGTCCTACTTTAATCCTTAGTATATACTAACCAGTAGTTTACAAATGCTTGGATTTCAAACTTAGTCTTGCTCTGGGAGTCAAGTTCTCACCTTCTCCTGCAATGCATCATTAACCTCAGGGTTGTTTGGAAGTAAAAGATTGCAAAGGAAAATATTTTGAGAATAGTTGAATGCAATGAATGCTACTGAATTGTATATTTGAGTGGGGTTAAGATGGGAAATTTTAGGTAGTATATATATTACTAGAATAAAAATGTTGAAATAGGGATCATTTAAAAAAATTTATCAGCTTAATAAAAGCCCATTAAATATGCTTTTGGGGGAAGGCTGTGCTTTATCTCTTCCTTCTTGAAGGTTCCATTTCTCTAAGAATTGCCTAAAGAATTCATTAGTGCAAGTAAGTCAATGTCCCAGAGCCTAAATGGCCATTTGCATTTCTGATAAACTCCAGACTGGGCAAAAGCCCTTCTTGCTTTTGGGCATTTCTTCATTTCTACCCCTATATCACGTTCTTGCTCTTTTCTGTACTTTTGCTTCTGTTATTCTCCTCACTAGGGAACCCCAATCATGCCCCAATTATGTGCCCAAACCCCCGCTGTTCTAGTTTGCTAATGCTGCAGAATGCAAAACATCTGAGATGGATAGGCTTTTATAAAACGGGGGTTTATTTTGCTACACAGTTACAGTCTTAAGGCCACAAAACGTCCAAGGTAACACATCAGTAATTGGGTACCTTCACCGGAGGATGGCAAATGGCGTCCGGAAAACCTCTGTTAGCTAGGAAGGCACGTGGCTGGCATCTGCTCCAAAGTTCTGGTTTCAAAAATGGCTTTCTCCCAGGACGTTCCTCTCTAGCAAGCTGGCTCCTCTTCAAAACATCACTCACAGCTGCACTCCCTTTCCTCCCCCCCCCCATTCAGTTCATTTATATAGCTCCACCGATCAAGGCCCACCCTGAATGGGCGGGGCCACGCCTCCATGGGAACATCTCATCAGAATCATCTCCCACAGCTGGGTGGGGCACACTCCAAGCAAATCCAACCATCACCAAAATGCCTTCCCCACAAAACTACAAAGATAATGGTATTTGGGGGACACAATACATTCAAACCGGCACACCCGCTCTTCACTGTGATGTAACGATAGCACACTACCCTTGCAGCTTCTCTCGGTGACTCTCATTCACATCGACTTCCCTCCCCTCTGCACTAATTTAGCATTTAGAATCAGTGTCACACAGTTTAGCACTTAATCATTGCAATATGTATCATGCCTTGGCAGAAAGAAACTTTAAGAGAGACTACTCTAAGTAAAGTACAGTTTCTCTAGTTTTCCCAATATAGAATTCAGATTCTTGATTATTGTGGAGTCAATTCAGCCAAGTGCCATACCTAACAATAAAAGTAACATTGAGGGAATTTGTTTCTTCTTCACAGAACTCCATACTTCTTTATAGCTAATGGAATGTCTAAGAGGTATCTTAAACACAATATGTCCAAAAAACTGCTTTTCCCCCCAAAACCTATTCCTCCTATAATCTATCCCATCTCGATAAACAGCATCTTCATCCTTCTAGCAGCTCTGGACAAAAGCCTTGGGCTCATCCTTTCTTGCTCTTTCTCTCCCAATCATATCCAATCCACTTTGCAAATCCTATAGGCTCAACTTTCAAACTATATCCAAAATTCAATCACTTCTCACCCCTCCACAGCCACCATCAGCTCTCTGGATTATTACAATAGCTTCCTACCTAATCTTCCTGATTCTGCTCTTGCTTCTGCTTCCAACCACAGCTTATTCTCAACACAATCCTCAGAATGAATCTTATGGAATGTACACCAGATCATATCACTCCTTTTGTTCAGAAGCATCCATTGGTTTCCCACATCACTCAGAATAAAAGCCAAAGTTCTTTCAAGAGCTAAGAAGATATTTGATCAAACTCATACTGACTTTCCTCATCTTGTATTCTCCTCCTGGCTTGACACTCTGGCCTCACCAGTAGCTCTGCTGTTCCTCAACCAGAGAAAGTCTGCTGTCACCTCTGCATGTTTGCTTTCTCATCCTTTTCCTTGGGATTCCATTCCCCCAGATCTGCAAATAACCACTTTTTCATCTCCTTCAGCTTTATTCCAATGTCACCATGTCAGTAAGGCCTTCTTAAATCAAGCTCTCCATCTTCTAAATTTCTCTATAGCACTTACAGCTATCTGACAAACTATATAAATGCCAGGCTGTTTATTTGCTATCCGTCTCTTCCCACAAGAAAGTTAGGTCCATGAGAACAGAGTGCCTGGTGAGCAACAGGCATTCAATTAATAGTTCTTATGTGAATGAATGAATAAAGGAAAGAAAAGAATAGAACCAAATTAGAAATTGAGAATGGTTGAACCAGTACTCTAGCATGAAATCATACGCAATTTTCTATGTTAACTTACACATAAATTTAAAAATAAAAACTATAAAACCTAAGGCATGTAATTCTAATAGTAACTTTCAGTTTTTCAGATTACACTTGAATTAATTTGAAAATCCTTCACTGTTTTGACTAAGAAAAAAGTGTCAGCTTTGGACAGATTGGATGCTTCTTCTTGCCTTGTCCAGTGTGTGTGTGGGGTGGGGATGGGGGTGTTGGGGGTGATGTATGTCTTAATCTTTCCCTGTGTTCTAATGAGGATATTCCTAGTATACCTGGGATAGTTGTGACTGATGCCTTCTTTTGAGGAACCTTATTACAATTCCTGCCTTTGTTAGCTTACATGGTTGGTTTGCATACATTTTTATGGAAGCTTTCTATTTCCCCAGCAAGCTCTGTTTGCACAGTGCTTGCTGCCTGCTTTGTGTATTCCCCCAGGAATATGGTCTTTCTTTCTCTCTCTGTCATTTGTGTACATTTTTATCTGCACACTATGCTCTGCTGCCATTCACTATTCAGTATTCCCTCCCTGCTGCATCCTCTGCATTTTCTTTGGTACTGTAGGGTGAAGGTGAAGGATTTATTTTGCTTTCTTTGGTGAGAAGAGTCATTTGGTTGTTAAATTTCAGGCTGAGAAAAGATTCTCCCTATATAGCATCATCAAACATCTCCTGGTCTGATGAAGTTCTAGGCCATTGTTACAGGCTAAATTTCACCCCAGTCCTGTGGGTTAAAAATATAATGCAATAAAATCTAGTTATTCGGCTAGATTCTAGGTTCCTTAAGTAGTTGACAACAAATATGACTCAGTTTCCCCATAGAAAACATAGCAGAGTTCTGGATATACTTTAAGTTTTTAATAATACCCGCTTGATTAATTCTTCCATTTAGTCAGTTCCTTATTTCTTCAGCAAGTGTTTGCAGGCTCACAATGTGGCAAGAACTTTTCTAAGCACCAGGGACACAGCAGTTAAAAACAGACCCAAATCTTTGCCCTCATGTAGTTGACATTCCAGTGGAGGGATACAAACTATGAACAAATAAATAAATGAAATACATAATATGTCAAATGGTAATAAGTGCTAGGAAGAAAAATGAAGGGGGTTACAGAAACAGGAGTGCTTGGAAATGGAGGATTGCTGTTTTAAATAGAGTGCTAAAAGAACTCGATGCCATATGATGGAAGACCTCTAAGAGATGTGGGTAAAAGTTACGAGGATATCTGGTGGAAGAGTCTCCAAGAAGATGCAATAGCAAATGTAAGAGTTCTTAAGCAGCAATATCCTTCTTGAGTTCAAGGAAAATGCAGGAAGTTAATATGGTCAGAGTGGAGGGAGCGAGGTAGAGAGCATGAGGTGATAAGGCCAGTGAGGTTGTAGGGGAAGCAGACGTGAAAACCATGAAGGGAACTTTATATTTTACTCTTGACAAAGTAGGAAGTCATTGTAAGTTTTAAACAGAGGAGCGGCTTCACTAATTTACATTTAAATAAAAAACCATTCCCAATGGTGTGTTGAGAATAAAGTGAAGGGACAAGAGCAGGAGCAGGGAAATTAGTAAACTATTGTAATAATCCAGGCAAGAGATGGTGTAGCTTGGACCAGATGGTAGCTGTGAAGGTGGTGAGGAGTTACTGGATTCTGAATGTATGTTGAAAATAGAGCCTACAGTATTTACCAAGTGATAAAAAGTAGAGTATAGATAAAGTTGTAGAGTTAAAGGTGACTCCAAGTTTTTTGACCTTACCTGAAAATGTTTGGCAATTATAACGTGATTCCTCAATTATAGGAATTATCCATAATGAGGGAAAATTTGATGAAGTAAAAGGGAGATGGGAGAATTGCTGGAGACGTGTTTGAGCAGGCAAGAAGGAGTGGGATCTAGTGTCCATGTGAAGGAACTGACCATAGTAAGAATGCAGACTGTTCATTCATAAATACAGAAGGGAAGGCCAAGTATTCAGCCATAGATGCAAATAAGTGGTTGGGAATGGTTTTATTATTATTTCTATTACCTTAGTGAAATAGGAAGAAAGATTATCACTTGAGTGAATAAGTAGGGAGGAGCTATTAAGAGTGTGAAGACAGAGGAAAAAGTATAAAGTGGACATTTAGGAAAGTAAGAGTATGAAGGGACTTGGGACATATTGTTGGACAAAACCAAGAGCTTAATTGAGGTTAATGGCATGAATTTAAATTTAAACCATTCACCAAAGTTGCATGTTTTTCTCTAGATACATTTGAATAGAATGCTTGGAGTTTTGCTGGGTGATTAATTATGATGAAGACAAAAAAGTAAAAGAAAGTCAAGGGTGTTGAAATATGCAAGGAGATGATTATAAATATTCACCATGAAATTTAAGCCCATTGAAAAAAGAAAGTGATAACATGAGGAAGGTGAGGAAACCAGAAAAATTTGTAGAATCTATAGATTTTAGATAAGGTTTGGCTAGCTTGGGAGGAAGAATTATTGGAGTTGTAGAATAAGCTGGAAAGAAAAGAGGTGGTGGTAGGATAGTAGAATGCTTAAAATTGAAATTGAGAAGGAAATGCAGTTATTGGTATAATGTCAAGTTCGAGGGGATGATCATGAGATTGGGTGGCTGGGACGTTGGAGGCGAGTAAGTCATGGAACTGAGATGCCAGGGTATTGAAAGGATCGTCTTCAGGCATATTGAAATCACGAAGAATTGTGACAGGAATTGCTCTTTGGAGACATGTCAGCAGCCAGGGGCCAAAATTATCAAGGAATGAGGAGGCTTAATCGACCCAAGGATCTATGGGTGAAAAGTAGGGAATGGTATAGTCTGATGGCATGAGCATCTAATCCCAGGGAGAAAGGAGAGTTAAATAGGTAGAAGGGTCAAAGATGTGGAAGTGGCAATAAGAAGCATGGAGGACAGATAGCCTGCTAGTAAGCAGTGTTACCAGTGGTGTGGGAGCCTAGAGTTTCTAAGTCAAACCACTCAAGAGGGCTGCAGGAAGGTAGTATTTTCAGGAGAAATCCAGGTGTTAAAGCAAAAAGGTGCAAAAAAGACATTGAAGGTATAGGGATTTTTACTGATGACTCCAGAGGCATTTCAGAATCAGTTCAGTGCCTTGGAATCTTCATTTAAATTTTGCCAGCCATTGTGCTGAAGATATGCTTATATACAGAATCCTGGATAGCCAAGTTTATTGTGCTATTTTTTTTTTTTTGACAGTTTTTGTCATCTAAGGAACAATGTACACTCCAGACCCTCCCTCTATATGGGTAACAATGAGAATGGTCTTTTGACTTTGCATTCTGCAAGCATGAGCACACTTTCCCCCAGAGCATCAAGGCACTGGAAACCACGTGTCTTTTTGCCTGGCCTGGGGCCTCAAGCCAAGATGAAAAATAATCAACTTTCAATTTTCTGCACTTGTTTGCTTTCTTCCCAGAATACATAGAAAAGGCATTTAAGCAAACTTTTGGGTTTTCACACATATCTTTCCATTTCTGCCTGCAAAGGATTTGGGAGCCAATTGTTCCTGAGCTCCAGGAGCCCATTTTTATTATTTAAATGTGGGTGCCTTCACAGCAAAATGACCTAAGAAATCCAACCCAGGCTCCTCAACACACCATCATTTGCCAAATGAAGCAAAACACCATAATAGTCTTGATGATGTGGACTTATCTCTTAACTGTTGTTTTGAGATCACAGCAAATCATTAAAATCATTAACTCTTCTACCTAAATTAGAGCACAGATCTTCCAGAATGCTAGGCTCATGTTTTTTGTTTTGTTTTGTTTTGTTTTTTCACGCCATAATACACCCCTCCCTACACCCCAATATCCTCATCAGTTATGCTTCTCAGACTTTTCCCACACAGAATGAACTGGCTAAATGTATTCCCAGTCACACTTTTAAATAGTTTTGTTACCTTCTGCCATGCTCATTCTCCTTTGTACCCCAGAACCACTTCTCTTAGATATGTAGGCAACACACAGCTAAGCTAAGGGGTTTGGGTCAGTGGTGAGTCTGGCAGCCTGTGCAACAAAGATGGAGAAACATCTAAAGGAGTTTTGCTTCTCCCAGCACACCTATGTAAGGCAAAAGGTCTCACCACTTGTCTCTACTACATCTAGCAAAGGCAGAGGATGCCAGCAGATGCACTCTAGATGCCACTGTTTCCCCAACCCATTCAGCCCACTAAAATGAAGATAAGGGAGCACGTCCCTGGTTTCTGGCCCAGATAGTGTAGATGCCATGAAGAATGTGGATTATGTGCGTATTGAGGAAGTGAATGGGGACTCTCAGACCTATGTAGCTGGAGAAGCTCATGCATGTTCTTCCAGGAGATCTTTATGGAAACAGGGTGACGTGATACTTGGCGAATTTGGGCACGACCATGAAATCATCTCTCCTCTAGGTAGGAAGGAAGGAGGGATATGTACCATGCAGTGAAGAGCTGCTTTAATGCAACAAGTGCTGGCAGATTGTTTAAACTCAGCTGGATGTGTTGATTCAAACTTACCTAGCACTAAATGCTGAACTGTTACTGTTAGTAGCACATAGCCCAGTGTTGTTCAGGCATGAGGCTATGTCCAATTAATAGTGGTTGAATTAAAGACTCTATGTGACGATCTTCTTTGGGAACTTAGGGTTTTCTAAGTTAAACCCACTTTATAAGGAAACTATTTTTTTTTAAATCTGGTCACCATTGTGCCCTGTGTGTAGCTGAAGCTGATAGGCCTGTTACAAAACTGGCTGAGGCAACTTCTCATAATGCAGTAGTATGAATTCAGGAGTCCAACTCTCAATTCCTGGTCCCAATCAGGATGATTAGACGTTCAACCAGTAAACATCTGGCCTGCTGGAGGGTGAGAAACCCTCAATGCACTTCCATGGGCTGGAAGTTTTACCCTTTTCTTCTTCATTGGTTTTCCAGAAAACACTAGAATGGGCATTAAAACTCTTATGTTTTAAATATATTCTGTGAGTCCAAGTATATGTATAAAAGTCCATTTTATCTTTTAGCAGAAAAGCCCACTCTAAGCTCTATCTTTGGTACTAGAAAATTAGTCTTTTATCAGGCTAATTCAAGAGCCAAATGAAGGACTGCAGAATATAAAATCAATGCTCTTTTGTAGATAGGCAAAGTCAGGAGGATGGGAGGCTGTGAGCTGGGCAAAAGAAATACATCTCTGCTCTAAGATGCTGCTTGTGGGAGAGAAAAGCACAGGGGGAACATAAAGGAAAGAGATTTCCCATATCCCCATAGTTCTATACTCAGCCTCAGAGAGAGTGATTTCTGTGCTCAGTGCATACATATGAGTTTATTTCTCTGGGCGACCTGGGAATTCTTTGGGGCAACTATAACACAACATAGCCTCACTCCCAGGCCTCAGACTGTCTTGTTTGTATTTTTCTCAGGCCAAAGCTTGTGAAAAGGAGAACAGAGGAATGGAGCAGCCATCACCAAGGGAAAGAGCCCAGAGCTGCTTTTCTGTGCAGCTGTTTCAGACCTGCTCCCCATCCACCCAACCCCCCAAACCAACATCCTCTCCCAATCCATACCATTTTCTAAGTGAGCCTGAGCAGTCTCCGTAGTCTTCTGTTCTGTGCTGTGACTCCTAAGGGACCATGAGTAGCATCTGGTGGGCTCTGCTGGCAGCCCAGTTGTTTACACCCAGGGCTCTCACATAACCAAAGTATGTTGCTTACTGGGAGATGGAGCAGGAATACTGAGCTGCTGCTCTCCTCCTTGCTCCAGTGCTTCCAGCAGCCAGCCTAGGATCAGTGCCATGCCTCACCCCTGCCACCCTGCTTCTCCCACCATTAATCCCCAGAATCATGATAGAGAAAAACATCAGAAGGAGAGGAAGGGGTAATCAATAATGCATCCACAAAATATTCCTTACTTACTCTCCCAACAATCCTGTGAAGTATTTCATCAACATTTAATAAACCCAGGTGGAATAACATTAAGTCGTTAGTATAAGGTCCAATTGCTAGAAAAAGGTAGGGTTAGAATTTAAACCCAGACTCATCTAACTCCAACTCCAGGACTTTTTTTACCACAATCTGTGGCCTGGGTAAGCCTGTTAGATATGGAGCAAATCATCTAGGACAGAGTGATTTTTAAGGCCAAACTGGACAAATAGTCTTGCCAGGCCCCCCCTCCCCCCACTGACACATACACATACGCACAAACACACACACACACACACACACACACACACACACGCACGCACCTTTTCTTGCCTCAGCTGGGCTTAGTGTTAAGTTAATTAGCTTTGGTTTAACCCTCTCTGAGTAAATTACCCACCACCCAGGTTCACGTACTTATTCACTACTAGTCTCTCCTTAGGAAGTGGGAGCACCAGACACTACCACAATGGTATGGACCCCACAAAGGAGTTGTTCAGCTGGCAGGTGTGATTTTAACTATTATGCATTTTCTGGTCTTTTTTGTTTGTTTTGGGCAACAAAAGCTGGACAGGCCATCAGACATGGTCCAGACTCTCAGTGTGGATTATTGCTACAGCTGTGGTCTCGTGGACTCCATTCTAAGTCCATCTTGCACTGAAGTAGTTTATTATGCTTAGCATAGTACTCAGCATGTAGTAAAAGCTTAACAAATGCAGAAGAATCTCTTCAAAATATCGCTTTTATTTTCTCTCTCTTTCTGATAGGAAACTTATAATGGCTCCCTATCCCTTGCATCTGCCTGATACTGAAGGCCACTCACATGACCCCACCCTGCCCCTTCACAAACCCAGCAAAAGCAGCACCTTCAGCCCAGCTCTTCTGGGTGGAATCCCTCCCTGATCCTCTTCTAAGACTAGAAGTTCAAGTCCCACCTCTCTCTGACAGTCCTCAGCGTATGGTCTGAACAACCCCAGGTACTTAATCACATGCTATCTTATTTCATTACTTAATAGTCATGGGTAAAATCTTCAAACTTGTTAGCTCACCAAGTTCTGAGACCCTCTTGTAGATGCTTTCTGTATTACCCATAGTGCCAGCCCAGTGTGAGCAATATAATAAGGATTCAAAAATATTTGCATTAGATCAAATTAAAATTCTATTCTAGTCAGAGCTTTCATGGTATTTTATTATTTATCATTCTGGAATGCATTAACCCCCTTTAGAGAGAAAAAACATTTCTCATGAATAACTAATGTTGACTTTTTATATAAACATAAAACTAAGTATAAACATAATAAAAGTTTGAAATCTTAAACTACTACAAAGCCAAAACAAATTTATAAAATTAAATATAAATAACAGTATAAACACCATCAAATTGAAGTTAACAATATAGGTTTGCTGAGGTGTATGTTGTTTTCAGAAATCAAATAACTCACAGATACGGAACTGCTACAATCCAAGTTCTTTTGAGTTTTTGAGCTTGGCATGATTCATTTCTTCTTTGTTGTCCTCTGTTCAGTACCCAGCACAGCAAAATCTTCATTCCTAGAATGTGGTGTCGGGTCACTCATCATCATTAAGGCTGTTCTTTTCTGACTATCTGAGACAAAGCCACACTGTGCTGAAATCACTTGGCAGTGTTGGGGTTGAAGTGGACATCCAGAACATCCAGATACGGTTATGTTAACTGTTAAGATTATCATTGAAATCAAATGCCAAGTTAAAATCTTCTATAAGAAAATGGTTAGGCCATCAAGAATATATCTGTGTCTGATTGAGAAACAATGTCAATACGCTAAAGGGATAAGGATTATTTTAAGCATGAAAAAAATGCAATTGTTTTCCTATACTTTCCATGTGATACTGTAGGCCAGTGATGTATCACCTTATTTTTGTCTATTGCTGAATCTATTCTGTTTCAGTTATTACTAAAATTTACTGTTTTCTTACATGAAAGCAACACATTTATTATAGAAAATTTCAAAGCCATTTATAAGTGAAAAAAAATAAACTAAGGCACCCAGAGTTATACCTTGCAGAGATAGCCGCTGATAGTTCATATACTAGCAAAACTGCTCCTTCTATTGCTATAAAAAGATCCATCAACAATTGATACACAGTGACTATGCAGGCCAGGAGGTGTTCACGGCATTTTACATGTATTAATTAATTTACTCTTTACAACAATTTTATGGCTTGGATACTACTAGCATTCTTATTTTACAGATAATGAACTGAGACCTAAGGAGTTTAAGTAACTTTCAAACACACAGTAAGTTGTATACTAGGATTCTGGGCATGATATAACAATATATAAATAAATGAAATGAAATCAACTATGGCAACACACTGCACATAGTTTGGGGATCTGCTAGTTTCCCTTAAAAATATCATAAACATCTTTTTGTTTTGGTACCAATAATGTTTGTGGGTAGCAGCTGGGTATATCCCATTATAAAAATATATTTCATTATTCATCCAATATTCCATTGTCAGTCTTTCAGGTAATTTTCAATCTTTAACTGTTATAAACAGTCAAAGATGAAATGAACATTCTTGGACCTAAAACATTGAGCACATGCTTATTTAGAAAACAGAGAACCATTTTTATTTCTTACGTGTTACTAAACAATCTAAGCAAAGAACTGTATATAGAAAGATTGGCATGCTCAGTCTAACATTGCTCTAACTGTTGATTTTATTCACTGGGTAAGTACTTAGTTTCACATAATGTTCAATTATATGTGTTTGTTTAGCATTCAATCAAATTTTAAGTTTTCCCCAATGCTAATAGGTGCTTTTCAGCTATAAGTACATGCAGGAATGAGCTAGTATAAAACATATCATAAAGTGTTTAAATGTGCCCTAAGTTTTAGAAATTAAGATGCCTTATTCAGTTGTTTCGAAACCAGAAAATGTTGTCCCATGTGGGTGGGTAGCACTTCAATAGGTGTTTTAAACTCTATTTTAGCCCCTTAATTGGGGAGGGGTGGAATTGGAGTTTTTAGAATATCAATAAATCTTTGTGCTTTTGTAAGCCTGACTCTAAACCTTAGTCAGCCTTTGAAAATTTAAATTTATTTTGTCAATGTAGTACACATACATAGTTAAAGTTATATATTACTGAAGGGTTTCTGGATTAAAAAAAAAAATCTTTACCTTCTTGTTCTGTTCTCCAGAGGCAACAACTTCTAACTTACCTTGTTTTGCTTTGTTTTGTTTTTAGGGTTTTCTATTTCTTTTGTTTCCTCTTTTTCCTTTTCCTCTTCCTTCTTCCATTCTTTTTCCTCTTCTTCCTCCTCTTCCTCCTCCTCCTCCTTCTCCTCTTCTGTTTATGGTAGAAGAGAGTAAGAGAATAGAGCATTCTTACAATCCCTGTTACACTTCTTGCATCTTGTCAGCATAGTAATATCACAATGCTTAATTGCTGCATTTATTTTTCTTTCCATTTAGGGTGTTTTTTGTTCTGTTTTGTTTTTGAATTTTGACTATGTCTTCTCATAACCTTCAACAGCTTTTGAATGCAATTTTCTGCACAAAAGTTATCAGATGATACATCAGTTCCTTTATTATTATTTTCTGAAAACATCCCTTCTGGCTATTCCTTCATGCTCCTGCTCTAATTCGGATTCATTACTCTCCAAGCCTACTTTCCAATCACCATCCTAGGACTTTTGTTCCTTTCTTTCTGGGACATTCCCCTTCACCTCTGTGTCCTATGTTGTATTCTCTATTTCCTGGCTTCTGTGTATCCTTCCTTCCTGTTTTTTTTTTCCTTCTTCTTTTGAAAGAGCTCATCTCCTAGGAGCTTCCTGAGAAAGGATGCGTGGAAGGTAAATTTTTCGAGATTCTGTACATTTGCAAATATCTTTCTACCACCTTCACGTTAGATTTCTCATTTAGTTACATTGAGAATTTTGAGTGCAAAATATTTTTTCTCAGAATTTTGAAGGCACTGCTCATTTTTTCCCCATCTTCCAATGTTTCAATTCAGATATCCATTACTATTCATATCCTGGATCCTTTGAATATAACTTTCTGTTCCATCTCTGAAAGTTTCTTGAGTCCCCTTTTCCCCTGACATTTCATGCAGATGTTATATACATTGGTCCCAATAATTTTTCATTCTAAATAAACATTCTTTTAATTCTGAGATTTATTATTGTGGTAGGTTGAATGATGCACCCCAGGAAAAAAAAAACACATTTTTAATCTTAATCACATTCCTGTCAATGTGAACTCATTGAAAATAGGACCTTTTGAGTATGTTATTTTTAGTTAAGGTGTAGCCAACTGAATCAAGATGGTCTCAATCCTATTACTGGATGACTTATAGAGAAAAATCCATGGGGAGGAGCTAGAAGCAGGAAGTCAGCAGAAGCCCTGAAGAGAAAGAAGAGAGCATCATCATCATGTGATGGGGAAGCCAAGGAACCCAAAAGTGGCTGGTCAGCTAGAACAATACTGACCCCAAAAGGAAGCAAGCCTTCTAGCCTCCCAAAATCCCTGTTGTAACCCAACCCATTGTGTGGTATTTGTCAGCAGCCTGGAAACTAAGACAATTAATTTCCTAATTTCTTCTCTATTATTTCCTCTATTATCTCTTTCTAGAAGTCCCTATTAATCAAATGTTAGACTTTACTAATTAATACTCTTATTATATCACTCTCAACAACCATATTTTTCTTTATTGTCCTACTTGCTTGTAAATTGTCTCAACTCTGTCTTCCAATCCTTCTATTCTTTAATTTTTTATCAACTAGTATTTTTTTAATATCTAGGAATTTTTTCTTATTCTATAAATCTTTCCTCTCCTCTTTTTTCTCTTTGCTCCCCCTCTTCCTTCTACTTTATTATAGTATCAGTTCATGGACCCAGTGTTTTCCTTTATATCTCTGAGAATATTAGTCCATTTAAAAATTTTCTTGTTTCCTGCTTTTGCTCTCTTTTTATTGACTTCCCTTTTACCTAGTTGTTTGTTCTTGTATTTCATGTTTGGTGATCCTTGGCTGTCATATTTATGATTGAAGCTCTAAAAGTTTATTTAAAAAGGGTAGATTTCTTTAAAGACTGCCAAAGAGTTTGATGAACATTGGTAGTGGGCTCTCCTAGAAGGTGACCAGATGATTAAGGAACATCAGATGTTAGTATCTGGAGGTTTTGACTCTGGGCCTATAGTTTTACTCCAAAGAAGTTTCTTCTAATCTCCTGCCATGGGTGAAGAGAAGTAGTTGCTTGGCTGGGAAGTGTCAAGGTGAGGACTTGGCCAGGAAACAGGTCTCTCTGATTCTTACCCCACCCTTATCCTGGTGGTTCATCTTCACTGTTGTTTCCCATTCTGAGCTTTCCTGGATTTCTGTTGGGTGAATTGTCTTGCCTCTCATTGGTATCCCTGTTTCTGTGCAAATTTATTTCAAATTTATAACTATTTAATCATATACTTCTCCCTTTCACATATGCTGATTGGAAATGCAAGTGTCTTGTGTTTATTGTATGTGGAATTTATGCGTCTGCTTGATGTGTGTGTTGACAACTGGCATTTCTACTCACGAAAATTCTAAATGTGCTCCTAAGTTTTAAGGTTTCTGCAAGGAGAAGAAAGAAGCCTGCTAAAAGGGCAATCTTGACTGAAATCATGGTCCTTGATGCTAGACTTTGGAAAGGATCAAGGCAGAAAATGGAGTAATTAATTACTTCATTTGATGAAATTTCTTGCTGTTATGTCTTTGCTCATAAAAGTTCCACCAAGAGTATTTTGCTGTACCCCATCATAATGCATATGACTCTTAACTCTATTTCAAATCCCTGATAAAATGCCATCTTCTCCTTGCAGCCGTACCTGACCATTATAACTAATAATAATCTCTCCATTCTCTCAACTGCATAGCATTTGATCCATAATTTCCTTATGGTTGTTAATCATTTTAAACCCAGAAGGAGAATTTTTCTCACAAATTTGTTATTTCCTCTATCTTTAAGAATTGGATTCATGGCTTATTCATCTTTGAATAGTCCATAGGTTACAGCACAGTGCCTGGAAAAGAGTGTGCACTCAACAAATGTTGAACAGGTATGTAAATGTGTAGAGGTTGCAACAATTCTTGCTCCTAGAAAAATGAAAGTTCCCCTATTTTAGGTCCCCTATTTCACTGTCATTTGGAAAGTTTATGGAGAATAAAACAAGGGAATTTCATAACCACAAGTTCCTATGTGCTCCAAGACCTGAGTAATAACTATCATGTTGTATTACAAATGTTCCTCTGAAGTTCCTCTCCGGGGTTGCTACCTTCTTAGGAATAATCACATCAAGGAGCAGGGCAGGTTCACCTGCAGAACTGCTTTAGGGACATCTTGTCTGTAGTGCCTTTATACTGGACTCTCCCCTTTACTTCTTTCCAGTGACCAAGTATACAGGACTCCCTCATGAGCTCCAGTTGAATAATGAGAGAAAGTATAAATTCTTGAATTGAGCAGACCAGGGTTCAAATGGTGGTTCCCTCGTTCACCAGCTGGGAGAGTTAGCAAATCTTTTTTAACTTAAACCTCCTCCCGTATAAAATGGAGAAAACATTCTCATTCACATGACTGCCATAAAGGTGAGATAAATAACATATGTAAAGTATTTAGAACAAAAAAGACATCAAATAGATTCTGTATGTATTTTCTCTCTCTTAAGACATTGCTTGCATTTTTCCAGGAGTATGAGCATTTTTAAAGGAGATTCAGAGAGAGAGAAAGAGAGCAATGCTTAACTCAAAAGAAAACTCCCCTAGTGTGACATCTCATGATTTTTGTGCCAAGGTCTTCTGGGGACTTTAAAAACATTCCTTATTAATTTTTCAGAAGTATGGAATCATTTTCCATGTGTCTGATTCTCAAGGGAGAAAATATATTAAAAAATATAGTTCTAAGAGTTTAAGTAAAACAAACAAACAAATACACACACACACACACACAAAACAATAACAACAAAAACCACAAAAAAACTCTTCTTTTGACCTTGCTTGGAATGCTTTTGAGAATGTTTGGCATGAGCAGGTGAACTTTTACTTTCTGACTTTGATCCACTTTCAAAGTTTCTCCTACCACACGGTATAAGATGTGTTTCCAGGACATCCTTTCACATGCAACTTTTCTCTGTTTGTCTTTTTGAAGTTGGTGAGTCTCCAAATGGTGGAGAAGGAAAGGAAAGCTTTGTACCAGTAGGAGGATCTGAGTGTGGGTACTGGAGTTGGAGGGCCTTGCTATTTCAAACACTCCACAGAGAGTGGGCATGTTTGGGGGAGCAGAGTTTGACATGATACATCTGGCTTCCAGTTAACTCTACCAGGTGGTTTCCCTTCTGTCCTCCAACATGTTTTCAGACAGTTGCCAATCATTTGTTGTAGTGTACATATTTTTTTCTCTCTATGATGGTGGAATGGATTATTCTGATTTCATAAAACTTTTGGCAGTCTTAGGAAAATTTCTTCTGCCAGATCCCCACCAGTTAATAACAATTACTAATAGACTTTTCCAGCTTCTTTTTTTGTATCAAAGTCAACACAAAATTATAGATGTGGCAGAAGAGAATTTTTTTTAAAATGAGTTTTATTCACACACCATACAATCAATACAAAGTATACAATCAATGGCTTCTGGTATAATCACGGAGTTGAGCCTTCTTCACCACAGTCAATTTGAGAATATTCTCATTGCTCTAAAGAGAAAAATCCCATATCCTGTATGTCCCACTACTATTAACTTAGTATTGGTCTGGTACCTTTGTAACAATAGATGAAAAAATATTACAAAGTTGCTGTTAACTATAGTCCATAGTTTTCATTAGTTGTATTTTTTTTCCATATACCACCCTGTTATTAACAGAAGTGAAATGTTACTTCCTAACAGCAAAGTTTCTCAAAACTAGGGAGAGGCTGGGCATTCTTCACTCTAATACTTTATTAAGATGACAACACTAGTAATATTCAATTTGGAGAGGATGCAGCACAAGAGAAGGAATGTTTATTAATGCCTCCTGTGTGCAAGGTGCTGAGTGTGACCTGTCTGATGTAGCCTTCCCAACGATCCTCTGAACAAGGCCTTAATACTCTCATTTCCAAAATGAAGTGGCTCAGAAAGATGCATAAGGTCAAAGAACTCTTTGAGGTCAAGAGAGGAACTCAGACTACTCTTTTTCTGTCTATACAGTGCTCCTTTCCAGAGTGGGATGATCCATGGAAAACACCGCAAACAAATGTTTGCAGTCAGGTGTAAGGTGCAGCTCTCTCTCATCCCCATAGCTGCTCTCTTGCCATCTCTGTGAATGGATACCTACCCACCACCCACTTCCTCCTCCTTCATGAGAGCTGAGTTACACTCACAGTTCGCTAACAGTGTGGGAAGAGTTTTTCCCTTTTTTTAATTCCTCCTCCCTCCAAATAAGAAAGACATATTTTCTCCTGGAGAGAAAGTATGACTTTGTCACCAGCTGATCCAATTCCAGATTCACCATATGGCAGGAATGAAAAGCTAGAACTCCCAAGGATTCCATTTGCTATCATGTGTGGCTCCTATCATAGCCTCCGAGTACCCAAGAGAGAAAATAGCTGCCCAGGAAAGAATCTCGGCAGCCAGGGACTATAATCTGACTTTTTTTTAGCAATGTGCAGACCCTCTATGTCTACAACTACACAGTCATGAGCCTGTTCTCCTTGTCTTAATGAGCTGAGCCTCAGAGGCTGCTGGGCAGACAGATGTAAGAAAAGATTTCACCATACTGTTCAGGTGCGAGTTAGAATTTCTCCCCCACAGTCTTTAGAAAATGCCAAAGCCTGGTCACAACTGCCAACCTGGCAGATGTGGTTCTTCTTGGTCCAAGCTGGGCTTCAGTAATGGATGCAGAGCATCAACTTATCTTCTCTGGTTACCTTGAGCCAGGCATTGGCACCAGGCTGTGTTACCAGCAAATGGGCATTTTTGTGCCATTTGTGGAAATTAACTTCCCTAATTAACTTACTCATACAAATGCACTCAGGATGAAGACATTAAGATGATTACTTAGAGAATTACTACCTTGGTAGAGTCCCCTGTGTCCCCTTTGCCTCTTAAATGTGCCAAGAAAAAAATTGCTCTGGTGACATTGTCATAGCTCTGAGAGAAAATATCTGATGAACGAAAGGATGAGGCCACATGTTGGCGACTTTAACCCTAATTTTAGCTCATGGATTCTGCTCAGCATGGGGTGGCCAAGAAATGATTCTCTCCATTCAGTGGGGAGCACTGGTGAGGATCAGAATTGCTTCCTGGTGCATATTCAAGCACCTTCTAGAGCACCGGGCTACACAGCAATTATGGCTAAATGAGTTTTGCATCAATTAGGACAGCTAGGAGGGTACTCTGGGGGAGCCAGTAGGAGGCCGACATTTCAGAAACAAGAGGTTATAAAATTCCATTTGTTTATCCAGCCTGCACATGCAGCTTTATTTATTTATTTCTATGAACCTGGGTCTCCCCGTGTAGGGCCTCAGCAATATGAAGCATTTCCAACCGTAAGGAATTTTACTTTTTATGTTTGAAATTCTATGTAGAAGTGTTAATCATTCTTGTCCAGATCAAAGATTTATGTAAATTTGCCATCTTTCCCATTGTTTTACTTCACTCCATTGTATCATACAAGTGTGTTTCTTGTTTTTTTTTTTTAGAGTTATATTCACATACCATACATTTATCCACAGTGTACAATCAGTTGTTCATGGTATTATCATAAAGTTGTACATTTGTCACCACAATCAGCACTTGAACATACTGATTACTACAAGAAAAAGTGTTTTTTTTTTTTCTTAGCAATAAGAAAAAAATGATAAAAAGAAAAATAACGTCATACAATACAATATACTAGTAAGGACAGCAAGTAACACCGCTACCAAGAATCCCATATTCCTCCCCTATATTCCCCTCTCATATACATTTAGCATTGGCATATTGCCTTTGTTACATTTAATGGAGGTATATTACAATGTTACTGTTGACCATAGACTCCAGTTTGCTTTGATTATGTTTTTTCCTGAATAGTGTGTTTCTTTTTCTTGAGATAAAATACGTGTGTTCTCCAAATTTTGTTGTATGTTTCTTTTCTGGTCAGGCATGAAGAGAAGTCAGAAGGTTTGGGTGTGGTTCAGGGTTATGGGTACATGCAGGTAATGGTGTGAACTCTCTGCAAAATTTGGAGGTAACTTTGTATTCTGAATACTTAAATCAATTAAATCAATGGGTTTCAACCCTGCTACACATTAGATTCATCTATGATCTTTTTAAAAATGCCAACATCAGGGCCCCTCTTCTGATGAGTTAAATGAATATCTCTGCGGTGGGGTCAAGCAACTCCCCAGCATGAGTCTAATGTCAGTCAGGTTGAGAACCATTCATTCATTGATGTCATAGATGCAAACCCATCACCTGTTATCTGCCAGGCCCTATGCTAGAGACTGGGAATATAGCAGTGATTAGAATAGACAAAAATTCCCGTCTTCATGATGCTTATACACTAGTGAGCACAAATGAGATAGAAAAATGCATAGCATTCATGATATATAAAATGGTGTTGTGTTAGGATTAAAGAGAAAAATAAAACAAGAAAGAGGGATAGCAGTTATGAGGGAGAAGGTATTGCAATATTGCAAGGTTCCTGGGAAAGACCTCACTGAGAAGGTGATCTCTGTATAAAGACCTAAAAGGGAGTGGGGAGTAGGAGAGTCTCCAGGAAGAGGAAACAGCAAATACCAAGACCCTGAGGTGGGAGCGTGCCTGTTCAAAGAAAAGCAAGGGGGTTAAATCAGAGTTAAATTACTGATATAAACTAACAAAATCCACACACAGGGTATAAGACTCACTATTTGTGGGAATAAACCAAAAGCTGAGTGTCAATGTATAGCTAATGAATTTGAGAACATTCTGAATCAGATCAAGATAATCTGGCCATAATCATAAGGAAACAAACAGGGATGCGATGGTAATTTAGTAAACCGACATAGAGTAAATTGCATTTGAACCCACTTGGAGAAAGGAGGTAGGAGTAGAAGTAGACAGGTCAGCCTGGAGAACAGAGTGAACCACGTGAAGCGAGCAAGGCACACCGAACAGTGGCTTTCCACACACGGATTGGGTTGATGAAATGAGGTGGAAGGTTGCTGAGGGTGGTGACAGGCACGTGCTAAGCATTTGAGGCACATAACTGACAACCATTATTCTCATTCATTGTTCTCCAAGCTAACTGTTTAAAATGTTTGGCTTCTGATATAGCTGGTTTATAGGGAATGATTGTATTGATAAGTCGGTGTGAATATCTTGTCCATCTATGTTATTTCTTATGTTAAAATAAGAATTTGCAATTTGGATTCTAGACATCAGTCTGAGTGAACTTTGTATGAGTAGTTTCCCTGAGTCATATCAATCTGTCTTTAAATGCTGAGGTGATCAGGTCTCTGAATCTATGAATTGTAGACAGTGATTAGCCCTCCAAGGTAAATGGCCCTCTGTGAGCCTGTCAGGGCCTCTGTCTGCTTCTTTGGGGGCTGACTTTGCATCACCACATGAAGTACACTTTTTCTATCCAAAGCTTGCACACCCAGTTCAGCTCCAATCTTGTTGCTTAGCTGTTGTTTTTCCACAGTATAAATGAGAATAAGACCTAATACCTTATCTGTCTCATACAGGTAGTGTGGGGATCAGATGTGACAATATATGTGAATGTATTTTTAAATGTTAAAATGACGTGTAAAATACGGTAATTTTTTTTAACAATAAGATTAAGTCTAGGTAAATGGAAAGTCAGAAATCTATTGATGCCACATTGCCTCCACCATATACCTATATAGATTGAACTCCAAGTCTCTTGTATACAAATACATTTTTATTTCATAACTAACTATATGTGTACAAGTAAGTGTACAAATGCAAATAAGTCTGTAAGAGTATATCTAGATGCTAGGATTGTACATCATTCTTTATCTGTGTGGATGCAGGTATTTTTAAGTTCTGACATTAATATCTGTATATTCTAAACTTTTGATATGAGGTGAAACAATGAAAATTTCTTTTAAAAGAATCTCACTCTAGCTTTTTATGTAGTCATTGAATGAATGGAGTTTTTCAGCTGAAGTCACTGGTAATGAGCTAAGTGACCAGGGTGGTGAATCAGGGAAGTTCCAGCTCTCAGTCAAGAGCAGCAGCATACAAGCGTTCCAAACAGTCCGGTCCCTGTGACCTTACCTGCCCTCTAGTGCACTCCTGAACTGAGAAATGGGGCCACCCCAGAGCCTATGTTTCTATCAGATCTCAGAGGTGCCAAAGAGATGGTTTGCATACTTTCTTTTTTCCTTTTGCAAGTATCAGCTATTCCTACAGAGAAAAGAAAAGATAGGAATAAAAATGAGATAGGCAAAATGTGCTCTCCAATCAGAAAATCAAGCAGGTGGTAAAGCCTCTTGACTTCAACTAAGGAATAATTGGCAGAATAACTTTGTTGGGTCAAAGAACATTGGGCATGGGGACAGCTCTTGCTAGGACATAGTCCAGCCGCAAAGATAGTCTGAGAGAATGAGAGAAAAGGAGAAAGGGAATAGATTGGGACCTTTCTCATCTCTTGCTAAGAGCAAGCTTAAGTCAGCTTCTTGAGTGATTAGTGTTCAAGTCCACCAGTCAAAGAGCACCAGAAACACACCTGTAATCAAAGTTAAGATTGATTAGCTTGCTGCAGCAAGAGAGACCAAACGCTATCTGGGAACTATGTGGTGTCTCAGAAGGAAGAAGTTAGGGAAGGAGTCTTACAGAAACAGGAGTGGGGCGGGGGGGGGGGCGGGGGGGAGGGTGCAGGTAGAGTTAGCCATATGTTCGTCTTGGCAGCAAATGGTTAGAATTTGTAAATTAAGGAGCTGCTTGGTCAGTGGTCTAATCTTCAGTATGCCTAAGTCTATGCAGGGTTACTGTTAGGTCACTTTTTCTATACATTTGGTTCTGAATAGGTGCTAAAAGAATTTAACTTGGATAGCTTCCTACCATATTATGGTTTGGTATAGTTTATCTGTTTTGTGAGTAATGGTATGGTTCTGCAAATCATAATTTCTATTTCAATTCTTATTGGGTGAACATATATTAAGGATGAAATAGGGGATAGGAAAGTGAAGAAAGAAATGGAGGATGGGAAACAGGCACATGAGCATCCAGTATGTGCTAAGAGAAAATGTTATATAAATTGTACATATGCTTCTCTCTTTGTGCCTTTCACTCTCTTCCCAATGATCCTTGCAAACTGTTTTCTGCCAGGAACCAAACAGTAAACCCCAGAAAAATTTTCCAGCAGTTAAGACAGGGCCTTCTTCCCTTCATTTCCTTTCCCTTTATAGAAGTCAGACGCTGATCAATTTCTCCCCTTCTTCTCTTCTATACAAGCGGCCATATACTATGCGCACTTTGTCCCTGTTTCCCATAGATCTTAAAAATTTAACAGCGCCATCTTGCAAATGCCTGATGGGAACTCTTTACCTAAGTGGCACTAAGACTTCCTGGTCTTGATCCATTTCTACCAGCAAGAGACATGGTCTTCATGAATAAATCATTGTATCTTTTGTCATCAACAGCATTTAATTCTCCTATCAAATATTTTACCCATTGGATCAGAAAGCATGACCCATGAAATTGACCCTATGCATATTTTTGCTTGCCTTTTCCCAAGTTGGCACGAGATGTGTCAGGCTCTGAGCTACTCCATTTTCCTCCAGGCTGTGCATTTGATGCAAGACGTGAGGATACAATTGGCATTTCTACAGCTTCCTCTCAGATCTTTCTTTAGCCTGAGAAATTCCCCAGGGATAGAGAGGGTAGTGTGGAAACCGGTTTTGGCCTGGGTAAAGAGAGGGAAAAAGATTTGCCTGAAGGCTCATACTGGAACCATAATTAGTGACCAGAACACACACTAACCCTCTGATTTTCATTCAGCACTGCTGTCTCCGGTTTCCCCTTCAAGCCTCTCTATTTGGATGTCAACTCCAGCCCTCCATTTTCTCTCTTCAATTCAATCACTGAGAATCATCCCATACTAAGAAATAATTAAGGAAACACAAGTAGTAACACTTTTTTCATATCCTAGTAAATCTGCTACATGAGGTAACTGGGGATAGGATTGAGGACGAGGAAGAAAGACAGAACATGGGTTGTGTCCATTGAATTTTTGGTAGGTTTTCCTTCATGATACCACTTAATTTTTGTTGCGTTATTCCCCTTATAACATATTCATTTGCTGTGGTAAGATGGAAAGTTGGAGGTGGAGACATATCCTTTATTCCATTTCTTTTTCTTTTTCCATATATCTTTCTGAAAAAAAAAATGAACTTCTTAAAATCCCTTTCGTCTTGGTGGCTGTTTCAGCATGAGACATAAAATAAGGAAAAATGAAAGAAAAAATTCCAGGAGCAATCCATGTCTTGATTTCTGAGCATACTCAGAGCAGGCCAAAGACCCCAAGGAGCTCAAAGGGCTGCCAGAAGGCTGCTCTAGGGACACAGGGATTGGTAAGTGTAGGGTGGGTGATTTGTAAAATATATTTTGGATGCACAACACTTTTGTTTACTTTCTTTAAATGGCAGCTCCCCAGAGTTACATCACATTTGATGTTAAAGGAAAAGAAGCAGTACCTTGTGCAAGGGAAGCAAGCTGATGTGAAACATGATCCTGGCAATTGAGAATTGGCTCTTTTGGACCAGAATTTCCCTGATAGCCCTCTTGATGGAATTTACAAGACTAAACCACAGCCTCCTCTGATGCTAGCAGAAGCCTAGGCATCAGAAAAATAGAGAAAGGTGCTTGGAGAAAGGAAGCAGTTTTCATGGGCCCAGGTGAATTTTTTTTTTCAGTCCAAATAAGGCAGATGTCTTTGAGACCATGACATGAATTTAGGGCACTCTCGTGTTCATGTTGCTCCTGCCTGGAATGCCCCTTTGCCCCATGCCTGTTTATCGAACAAACACCTGCTCTTCTGTCCAAAAGAGCAAACGTCACCTCTTCTATCCAGCCTTCTCCCGTATCTCCCAAATCATGCCTATCTCTCCCTCCTGAATGGTTTAGTTTTCTTTGGCTAAATGGACTCTGAGCTGCCACAGAGATGCTGTTTTGGGCTTCTTTATAACCACAGTCTTAACACAATGCCTGGCTCACAGGCACTCAACAAGGCTGACTGTACCACTATCCCTCTTTGAAAGATTTCCAGGTTACCCCAAAAGAGTGATCCTGCCAAGGAGGTTGAACATGAAGTTCATTCTGTCTTGGACCTTATGCCACCACTGGGAAGTACTTTTCTTCTTGGAAGTTCAAGTTTGTAATTTTCATCTTGCACTTCATCCTTCAAAAACCACTTGTTGGAGAGAAGACAATTTCAAGTCACTGTTTAAAGAAAAAACATGGGCTGGGCTATATGATCTCTCAGTGGCCTCCTCCAACCCCTCCCCACCCTCAGCATCCTCAGCTCATGAAGGGAAACTGCAGTGTAGCTAAGAGGACAGAGATTCCTGGGAATCTGGGCTCATCTGCCTAACTCTGCCATTTACTAGCTGAGTTATTTGGTTAATTTGCTCCTTCTTTGGGACCCAATTCCATCCTCTACGCATGAGAGGGTTGGGTTCAAAGATGTCTGAATGCTACTTCCAACTCCAACAATAGTCAAAGTTAGGAGTCTCTAAGCTGTGAAATACAAAAATTGGCAATTCAATTCATAGCTGTTCTTCTAATATTAGCAGATGGGTTCCCCACAACCCCTGTTTTTAGAAAATTTTCATCATTAAAATAATTGAGCAGAATGATGTTCTTATTTTTTTGAACTCTCTGCTCTCTACTGTTTTAATGAAACTGTGCACTGCTATTTGGTGACTAGGCATCTAGAGAGCTTTAGAGCTTTCTTATATGGTCTTGCAACATAGAGGTAGGGTGGAAAGGATCCTGGAACAGAAGTCAGGCAATCTGTGGTCTAGTCAGGCTCTGCCACTAAGTAGCTCTGCAACCTTGGACTTGTCATGTTCCCTCTTGGGGTCTGCATTTCATCTCTGGGGGGTGGGGGTGGGGTCTGAACTGGATGATCTTTACAGCTCTTCAAGTCTTGCATTCTATGAATTCTAAGCAATAGCGTCTCCCTAGAGAGTGAGGAGTGAATGGAAAGCTCATGTCACACTACTCCAAATGCCACACAGTTAATTTATGGAATTCTAGCATTCAACTCCCTCCCTGGCTCCTTACCCCCTGCCTGTCAGCATTAAAGACATTTCAGAGCCTTCTGTTTAGAAGAACATGTCAGTCCCAGACTAACTGGCATCTTTCTATCAATGTCAAAGGGAGTCTATGGGATATCTTTGCTTAGAACTCTGTAATTCTCGTCTGTGAAGTGGTGTGTTAGTGACTGACACTCCCTTAGAATCTAAAACCTTATCCTGACCGTGTTCTCCTGGTTCCTCTGTGTTCAGAATGTGTGCTCATTCAAGAAACCCCACCAAAAAGGATAGATTCTATATCATGCAATATCTGTGGAAATTACCAGGCCCTCTTATTTTGATATGATAAAAAAGATTGAAGTTCTGACAGGAAAACAAAGGAAGGAACCCTTTCCTGTCCCACTGCCATGTAGTGTTCAAGAACACAGACTCCAGAGACTGACTGCCAAAGCTGGAATCTTTATTTACTCCTTAGTCAGCCATATGGCATAGGGAGATCTACTTTCTGTGCCTCTGTTTTCATATCTGTAAAATGGGGCTAACAAACAGAAGCACTAACTTCATAGAACTCAGTGGATAAGGTATGCTAATTAGTGTAATATTCAATATATGATCAGATCTTTTAATATTAAAATTGTTATTTAATACTATTTCCAATGTCTTTCTTCTACTGGTCAAATCAATCACCTTTCAGCAATTTGGTAGCAGCTCATCTCCACTCACCCCGTGGAGTTCTTGTCTCTCTGGCAGTCAGCCCCACCTTGGTTCATTTGTCAAGATTCCTGTGAGATCCCACTATCCTTGAATGATTGTTTAGTAGATTATTTAATAGAACCCTCCTGCCAACACATTTTCACCACCCTGGGATGCTCTGGCTCCTGACCCTGGGATGCTCATAGCTACCCTTTAACCTAGATGAGGAGTATAGTTTTGATCATCACTTCTGAGGTACATTCTACAAACATGAGGTACACATCTATATGCAATTAAAGCATCTTATGTTACTCGATGGGAGAAAAGTCCCTCATTTTTAGAATTTGCTGAATTGAGGTCTAGCCTGTTTTGATCTTATAGTAATCAATTCCATTTTCTTCTTTCAGTATTTCCTTCTCTTAATACCAACAGCTAGAGCTGTGTAGCATGTAGCAAAAGGAATTTAGATTTTTCTCTTGAGGGGGGGAAGTGGAAGCAATTCATTTAATGTGTTTTATCGATTGTACTGCACATTTACTCCGTGGGTTTAAGACACCACGTGTCCTCTCTCTTGAAGGCAAGTCCAAATCACTTACAACATTTTTTACAGAAATTCAAAATTAAATGGAAATATGACTATGAGGCCATCAATGAAAAAGCATTGGCTCCTCATTGGAGATTCTGCTTTTTTCCTCTCTAATCTGTATCATCTTTCATGGCTGTGTCCTTGAAGACATCTCTATTGGGCTTTTCCTACTGCAGCTCTTGGAAGGCCAGTTTTTGTAAGAGGCAGTAAAAATATAGACTATATAACTGAATTTAATAAGAAACCTACTATTGGGGACCACATTGTACTGTATATAAAATTTACCTTTATTTGTGAAAGTCAAAACGTGTGCTTAACAACACTTCTCTAATTATATGAGCACAATGTGTCTGGTTCCCATTAACGAGTTCAGGGTGAGCATTTTGGAAGTGACTTCTATACTTACCAGCCTAAACAATTCTGATAGTTATCTATGAATGGTTACCTAGTCCAAGTATACAGAAGAAAAATGAAACTTATACTCAAGATGAGGAGCCAAGATGATAAAAAATTTGGATGTGGGTGCCATTTCTGAGAGTGATACATAATGATAGGATGAAATGTGGTTTCAGAAGAGGGTTGGAGCAAAAGTATTCAGGCCTAAGTTCATATGTGACGATAGGATGACAAAGGCCATTTTCATATAATGCAGTTATGTGACCTGGGGATAGTCCTGACATGGACTCTACCCTCTCTTATTCCAGGCAAGAAAATCTCCATCAATGGTGAATGTAGATACTTGTAAGAACTAATTTATCATGGACTGACTGGTACTAGAGAAAAAGAAGAAGGGGGCTGACCATGGAGGTCCTGAAAGATATAACTTTTTAGAAACTAATTCTGTTTTCCTGCCTGTACCCAGCTCTTTCTCGAAAGACCAAATAGCTGGGCCCATGCTTCGTGCAACTGAGGAATTAAGATTTTCTCAGAGGAGGAAGAAAACTGAAAGCAATTCATTTAATGTATTTTATTGATTTTATAACTCATATATTTCCTGAGTTCAAAATAGCACATGTCCATTCTCCTGACAGCAAGCCCAAATCATCCTTGGCATCCTTATAGTATCTTTCTCTTGCACAGGGGCAAAGGCAGGAAAATTTGAGGAGTATGATAGAGAAAGAGAGAGAGAAGGAAGAAAACTAGGAGATAATTGGGAACTGAAAGGAATCACTGTTTTTAAGGCAAATACAAGATCTAGAGGACAGATTGTCAATTTAATGCAATCTTTGGGAAGAGGGGTCTGGAGATTTCAAGGACTTCAGGGTCTTGAGATCCAGGAGGACAGGAGAATAATCCCTTGGAAGGTTTTGGATATCTTGGCATATAAAGGGTCTTTTATTCTATAAGGAAAAGGGATGCTAAGTAAAGATGTACTGTCTAGCTTGCAGATGAGTGGCAGGATGAAGAAAAGAAAACAGACTTTTCAAGCAGAAGGGTGGCCAGGCTGAGGAAAAGTTGAATCCTTTACATGCAGCACAGACTTGGAACCTGTTGAACTTACACAGCTTGGACTAGAGACTTTTCGTGTTGTAGACGAGAAATTCCTTATACTACAAAGGAAAGATCAAAAGGGTGATTTCATAGATTATTCCCTTCAGCAGAGTAGGGGACACTGAAGAGTATGAAAAGAAGTTGGGATGGTCTTCTTTTGGTATTGGCATGCTTGGTCAGCATGGAAGGCAATGATTGTTTGGTTCAAGAGGGTCCTGGACTTGGGGCCCTGAGTCTCTACTTTATTCATTCTTCTCCCTCGACTGCAGAAGTTGGTTCTACTGACCAGTGTAGAGAGCTTCATTTTCTGTTCTCCATTCTTCAGTTGTTGGTAATGTGCAGGAGCAACACCCACTTAGATCTTGCTTGACCAGAAGTCTCTGGGTACCTTAAACCAATTACAACTCTTCATTCCTGTTAATGGGTTTAAAAATGTATCTGGGATTATGTCAAACAGCATTGAGAAAAGGCATTGGGCTTCAAATAAAGAGGCAGTGACCTCCTTACCCTCAATTTTCCCTGGATGTCAGGACACTCTTCCGTGGGGTGAAGAAGTATATAAATTTAATCTGGTTGTTCATAGCAGGGTGGAATGGAGGGCCCAATCAATTGTCACTCTCCATAGTGACAAGCTCACAGCCCTGTCAATACTGGGCAGCGAAGTAGAAACTGTCATGAGGTACAGGAAGAAGAAAAGGAGGTGAAGGAACTCTCACAGGAATACCTTTGTTAGGATGGTTTGCACAGACTTCAAGAGAAAATGAGCTCCCTAAATAAATGAAAAAGTTCACGCCTGAGCCAGTTGATGGATTCATATTTATCTATCCTCTTGAGGAGGTGTCGGAAACCATTTGGCAACTAGGATTCTACTCTGTCTCTCTGTCTCTGTCTCTTTCTTTTCAGGTCTCAGAACACAGCTCACAGATCAGCTCCACTAGCATTACCTGAGAGCTTGGTAAAAGTGAAGAATCTCAGGCCATGCCCCAGACCTCTTGCATCAGAATCTGCATTTTAACAATAGTTTCAGGTGATTTGTACACACATCAAACACTGCTGTATATAATTCTCTAACTATGGTTTTACTGGAAAAAAATCTAAGATGTTGCTATCATTTAGACAAAGAACAGCAACTTTGTTTTACATAATGTGGAATATAAACTTTTCCTCTCAATTCAACTGAATGGACTTCATATATGAAGCATGTCAGTTCCCTCTACCTCCTGGTTGTAATTCCCCATGGAAACCAGACAAATGAAATAGGAAAGAAATGCAAGGAATATTCTGTTTCTTTTAGACTTAATACCTAATTTCTTCCAGCCCCCCCAGGGTCAGTGCTATTTTCATGGCTCGATTAAAATGTTTGTCTGAGCATATGAGTGTGTGTGTGTGTGTGTGTGTGTGTGTGTTACCCACACAAACCTCAGCATTTTACTTGGTATTATGCAATTTTTAGATAAAGCAGCATGCTGCTTCATCTCCTTGAAGCACCTCTTCTCTTTCATTTTTTGAAAAAATTATGGTGCCCTTTGCCACAGGCACATGCTCTGTGAGAAAGCAGAACAAATAATGAACTAGAGGAAATGAACCAAATAGTCTTGTTAAAGTTGCCTTTGCCACTCTGTCCTTGTTACCCTGTTCCTGCCTGTTCTTACCAAACTGTCCATAGCCCAGTCCTGCCTAATTCACTGTAGGCCTTCTCTAAGAGAGGATTTAGAAGTGTCAAGGAGTAGAGACCATAGCTTTTCTCTTTCCACTTTCTTTATCCATAGCAAGCTGGTGGAGCTGGGAGGCCCTGCAAGCAGATCTGAGAGGGGAGGCATTACAGAATGCAGAGGATTAGAAAGTTTACTTGGAGTTCATCTTTATGTTCCTTTCCCTGTCTTCTGTCCCATAGATTCCCAATCTGTTTGGCAGTCAGGATCCCAAACCTGGAATCCTTGCCCAGCTTCTTCTTCTAGTCACATTTTACCTATTAGCAAAGCACTATCCAAATTTCAGTGCATTTATTCATTCTAATGACTACACTGAGGTGCTTGCTGCTGTTTTAGTAGTTCAGAATACACATCAGTGCAGAATAACGAAATGAGTGCAGGTTTTGGAACCAAAGTGGGCTGGATTCAAATTCCAACTTTGATGTTTTTTAGCTGATCTGTAGATACATAGGCAAGTTTCTTAAACTCTCTGAGCCTTAGTTTCCAGTTGTAAAGATAATTGTACCTACTTTTTCTGAATTTTCTAAGTCTTAGAGATGTATTTTAAACACCTAGCCCAGAGTCTAGAACATTGTATGTGCTCAGAAAATGATACATGTTTCAGTCTCTTGTGTCTTTCCTGCCATATTCCATGGAATTAATGTTTAATATCATTTAAAATATTAAGGAATCAAAATGATAGTGGAAAAGCTCTGCTACCAACTAGCTGAGAGTCCTTGGATAAATCACTTAATCTCAGAGCTTTTTCATATGTAGAGAATAGCTTGGTAAATTTCTAAGATGCTTTATAGAAACTCTAATGTGTGAATATTCTTTAAGATTTCAAACTTTTGTGAAGCACTACACTATTCTACAACTAAGTGCTCCATTTATAATTTGCTAAGATTTTTTTGCAAATATGTATGATAGTACATACATACAATGTACATCAATAACACCTATAGTATTTATTTTTGGTCATTTTCTTTAAGAGGTTGAAAATTTGCAAATTATTTCAGTCTATTAAAGACTTAAGACATCCTAGAGTAAAGAAGTCTTTGGACTTGTTTAACCAAAAATTTCCTGAATTTATTTGGCAAACCTTTCTGTCTTTTATGAAATACTTATTAATATCTTAGTTTTCTTTAGCATACTCAACAAAGCTGCAACAGAACCTTGGCTTTCTTTATTTCTAAATTTCATTTTTAATTATTTGAAAATGATCTCCAAGTTCCATGTCATGCAGTAATATTAAATTTTGTTGAGCCCCAAGGCACGTCATGCTACAGACCAGTGAGGACGATGGAGTCTCTACAGTTAATGGCCAACGCCAGCTGAATCTCAGGCCTTTCACCCCAGATGAACCTAACCATCACACCACAGTGGAGTAAAGCCTTATGATCCTCTGCAGGTAACTATTCTCCATTTGAGAAACAACTTTGGGCCTGCTGTTGGGCCTCAGTAGAGACAGAGCGTATAACCATGGGCCACTAAGTTACCATGAGACCTGAGTTAGCCATAAATTTGGGTGTACACAGCAGCACTCCATCATAAAATGGAAATGGTATGTATGAGATAGAGCTCAAGCGGGTCCTGAAGGCACAAGTAAGTTGCATGAGGAAGTGGCCCAAATGCCCATGGCCCCCACTCCTGCCACCTTACCTTCTCTTTCACAGTCCACAGCTATGGCATATTGAGGAGTTCCTTACAATCAGTTGACTGAGGAAGAGAAAACTTGGGCCTGGTTTACAAGTAGTTCTGCATGATATGCAGGCACCACCCCAAAGTGGACAGCTGCAGCACTATAGCCTCTTTCTGGGATGTCCCTGAAGGACAGTGGTGAGGGGAAATCCTCTCAGTGGGCAGAATTTCGAGCAGTGCACCTGGTTGTTAACTCTGCTTGGAAGGAGAACTGGCCAGAGGTGCATTTGTGTACTGATTCATGGACTGTTGCTAATGGTTTGGCTGGATGCTCAGGGACTTGGAAGGAACATGATTGGAAAATTGGTGACAAAGAAGTCTGGGGAAGGGGTATGTGGATAGACCTTTCTGAGTGGGCAATAAACATGAAGATATTTGTGTCCCATGTGAATGCTCACCAGAGGGTGACTTCAGCAGCAGAAGATTTTAATAATCAAGTGGATTAGATGAGCTGTTTGGTGGATATCAATCAGTGTCTTTCCCCAGCCACTCCTGTCATTGCCCTTTGGGCTCATGAACATTGAGATTGTTCGCATACCATACAATTATCCAAAGATACAAAGTATACAATCAGTTGCCCCTGGTGCCATCATCCAGCTGTGCATCCATCACAATTTTTTTTTCAATTTTTAGAACATTTTCATTACTCCAGAAAAGAAGTACAAAAAAGGAAACTCAAATCCTCCCATACCCCTAACTACCCTTCTCCGTTGAACAAAGTGGTCATGGTGGTAGGGATGGAGGTTATGCATGGGCTCAGCAACATGGACTTCCACACACCAAGGCACTGCTGATTGCCCAATCTGCCAGCAGCAGAGACCCATACTCAGTACCCGATATGGCACCATTCTCTGAGTTGATCAGCTTGCTACCTGGTGGCAAGTTGATTACACTGGACCACTTCCATCATGGAAGAGGGAGTAATTTGTTCTTATGGAATAGACCCATACTCTGGATATGGGTTTGCCTTCCCTGCACAAAATGCTTCTGCCAAAACTACTATCCGTGACTTACAGAATGCCTTATCCACCGTCATGGTGTTCCACACAGCATTGCTTCTCACCAAGGAACCCACTTCACAGCAAATGAAGTGAGGGAATGGGCACATGCTCATGGAATTCTCTGGTCTTACCATGTTCCCCATCATCCAGAGGCAACTGGATGATAGAATGGTGCAATGGCCTGTTGAAGACTCAATTACAGTGCCAATAGGTGGCAATACCTTGCAGGGCTAGGGCAGTGTTCTCCAGGAGACTGTATATGCTCTGACCAGTGTCTACTCTAAGGTGCTGTTTCTCCCATAGCCAGGATTCGTGGGTCCAGGAATCAAGGGGTGGAAACAGGAGTGGCACCACTCATTATCACTCCTAATGATCCACTAGGAAAATTTTTGCTTCCTGCCCCTGTAACCTTAAGCTTTGCTGGTCTACAAGTCTTAGTTCCAAAAGGAGGAGTACTTCCACCAGGAAACACAATAATCCAATTGAACTGGAAGTTAAGACTGCCACCTGGCCACTTCGAGCTTCTTATGCCTCTGAATCAACAGGCAAGGAAGGGGATTACTGTACTGGCTATGGTGATTGATCCTTACTGTCAAGGGAAAATAGTATTGCAACTACACAATGGAGGTAAAGAAGAGTTTTCCTGGAATACAGGAGATCCTCTAGTGCATCTCTTAGTACTACCATGGCCTGTGATTAAAGTCAATGGAAAACTGCAACAACCCAATCCAGGCAGGACTACCAATGGCCAAGAAACTTCAGGAATGAAGGTTTGGGTCACCCCACCAGACAAAGAACCACGGCCAGCTGAAGTGCTTGCTGAGGGTAAAGGGAACATGGAATGGGTAGTGGAAGAAGGTAGTGATAATATGGACTATGACCATGTGACCAGTTACAGAAGCAAGGACTATGATGGCATGAATATTTCCTCCATGTGTTGTTATGAGTATGTTTGTATTTGCCTGTAAAGCAAATATCTTTGTTTTCTTCCCTATCTTATCCCCTTATCATATGACATAAGCTGTATTCTTCATGTCACAGTATTTAAGTTAAAGGAAATCAATTTTAAGAGTTAATGTCACCCAAGGACTTACACCCTATTCTGGAGAGATTTAGTGTGTTTCCAGTTGTACGCAGGACAGCAGAGTATTGTTAGATGAAACCTATGTCTGTTATTCCTCTCTACTTGGAGATATAGAGTTGCTTAAAGTGATGTAAATAACTGCTAAGTTGACAATGAGTGGACTGTGATGGTTAGGTTCATGTGTCAACTTGGCCAGGTGATGGTGTCCAGGTGTTGGTCAAACAAGCACTGGCCTGTTACTGCAAGGACATTTGTGGCTGGTTAATAAACCAGAAGGCTGGTTTATTAAATCATCAATCAATTGGCTGTAGCTGTGGCTGGTTAGATCAAAGAAGGGCGTGTCTTCCACAATGAGAGAAATCAGTCAGTTGGATTTAATCCAATCAGTTGAGACAGATAGAGGACCTTGACTTCTTTGGCTAGCCAGTGAAGCGTTTCCTGAGGAGTTCATCAAACACTCTCATCTGAGTTGCCAGATCGCTGCCTGAGGAATTAATTGAACACCTTCATTGGAGTTGCCAGTTTGCTGCCTGCCCTATGGAATTTAGACTCGTGCACCCCCACAGTTGCATGAGTCACTTTTATAAAATATTTTACTTAGATATCTCTTGTTGATTCTATTTCCCTAGAGAACCCTAACTAATACATGTGGTTCTCCACTAACTGTCCCCAACAACAACTCCTGATATTGGTATATTTGTCAGATTGTGGATTAACAATAATCTACCCCAGTCTTCAAGAAAATCAGGAGTTACTTGAAAATATTGCTGCTTTCAGATGCAGGCTCCTCTTTTAGGCTCTGGCACCCGCATTAAAGATGGATCATCATTCTCCTCAAGGCTTTGGCATACTCTTAAAAGACATGTGGCAGGTAATTAATCAACAATCTCCTTCAATCTGTTGGTAACATTCCAGTTTCCCTGAAATGTGAGATATTTACTGTGATGGTTGGGTTCATGTGTCAACTTGGCTAGGTGGCCTAGCTGTCTGGTCAAGCAGGCACTGGCCTGACGATTCCTGTGAGGCTATTTGAGGCTGGTTGGTTTGTCGGATCATCAGTCAATTGACTGCAGCTGACTGATGACTCATCAAGGGGTGTGCTTCCACAGTGAGAGAATGCAATTGGCTGGATTTGGTCTGGGTGATCAGTTGGAGGCTTATAAGCCGGACGGTTAGAGAACCTTCACTTCTTCTTCAGCTGCTCAGTGAAGCTTTTCCTGGGGAGCTCGTCGAAGTTGCCGGTTCGTTTCTTGAGGAGTTCTTCAAAGTTGCTGGTTCGTTTCCTGAGGAGTTCGTCAAAGTTGTCGGTTCGTTTCCCGAGGAGTTCGTTGGACGTCTTCCTTGGAGTTGACAGCTTGTTGACGGCTCTGCAGAATTTGGACTCGTGCGCTCCCGCAGTTGCGTGAGTCACTTTTACAATTTGATAATAAGAGACATCTCTCATTGATTCTGTTTCCAAGGAGAACCCTAACTAATACAACTTGGTACCGAGAGTGGTTCTTGAGAAACGGAATCTTAAAATGGGCTTTTACAACTTGTTTTCTACTCTGATTAGATTCAGAGGCACTAATGACTCTATTTCCAATAATCAAGAGGGTACTAAGAGTCCATGGCAGGAGTTGGCAAAGGAAATACGTAAAATAGCACCATTTGATTCTCCTAATTGTGCTCTAGTACGAAGTGAGGTTCTGGGTGACAGCATTTTTGACACTTTCACAGAGTTTTGCAGTATTAAGAAGTATAATGATGTTGGCTGGCTGCTCTTAGATACTTTGGATACAGTTGTAAGAGAAAGGGATGAGCTAAAGGCTTCAAATTCAAAACTTGAATGCCGTATGACAGATGTAAAGGGTTCCATCTGTGCCCTGAAAGAAAATCTTATTTCCTGTGCCTGCAGACTGGAGGTTTCTGAAAATCAGACGCAGTCTCTTATTGTGCGAGTAGCACATTTACAGCGTAAACTAAAATCTCAACCTCTCAGGGTGTCTGCTGTTAAAGTAAAGGCATTGATTAGAAAAGAATGGGACCCAGAAACTTGGGATGGAGACATATGGATTGATAATAATGACAGTGAGGACATTGGAACCCTGGATTCTGCTGGGTCATTGTTAGATTTACCTGTAGAGGGCTGTCCTGGGGAAACAGCTTCTCTGCCTCCAGTCTGCCCTAAGGAGCCTGCCACGTAACTCCCATCTAAGGAGATTGACCCTTCAATGCCTGCTAATCTTGTAATCACCTCCCCTGAGGAAGCAGCCCTCACTCTTTTGTCTGGAGAGATTAATCCTGTTTTAAGAGATGAAAATGCAACAGAGTGCCCTGAGGTGAATGGCTTGAGAGATAATTCTAACTCTTTTCATGACCCACCCCCACCACCAGTTTTTGCTTCAAGACCTATAACTAGGCTCAAGTCCCAACAAGCCCCAAAGGGTGAGGTACAAAGTGTGACCCATGAGGAAGTACGCTATACTCCAAAAGAACTGTATGAGTTTTCCAACTTATACAGACAGAAACCAGGGGAATATGTGTGGGAATGGATATTGAGAGTGTGGGATAATGGTGGAAGGAATATAAGGTTGGATCAGGCTGAATTTACTGATATGGGCCCACTAAGCAGAGATTCTGCATTCAATGTTGTAGCTCGAGGGGTTAGAAAGGGTGTTAACAGTTTGTTTGGGTGGCTGGCTGAAACATGGATCAAAAGGTGGCCGGCATTACCAGAAGTTGAAATGCCAGAACTGCCCTGGTATAATGTGGAGGAGGGGATTCAAAGGCTTAGAGAGATTGGAATGTTAGAGTGGATTTATCATGGAAAACCTGCTCACACAGCCCTGGAATGTCCAGAGGACACACCTTTTACCAGGACTGTAAGGAATAAATTTGTGAAACTAGCTCCATCATCCCTGAAGAGCTCTGTAGTCGCCCTTCTCTGTAGGTCAGATATTACTGTAGGAACTGCTGTCACTGAACTGGAATCCTTAAACACAATGGGGATAATCGGGTCCTGAGTCAGCAGAAGCCAAGTGGCTGCAGTTAATCGCCACAGACAAGGTGGACAGGGCTACCATAATGGAAAACAGGCTCAAAGCAGCAATCAAAATAATACGACTCGCAGAGACTTATGGCGTTGGCTAGTGGATCATGGAGTACCAAGTAGTAAAATAGATGGGCAATCGACTAAATTCTTGTTTGAACTATATAAGCAGAAGAATTCTAGGCCACGTGAACAAAAATCTCCCTTGAATTACAAAAACAGAGAGTCACGGCCCCTTAATCAATTCCCCTTAATCAATTCCCAGACTTGAGACAGTTTACAGATCCAGAGCCTCTTGAATGAAGGGAAGGCCGGGTACCCTTGGAGAAGGACCCTGTCACACTGCCAAAAATTTACACTGTTAATCTTCCTCCCAGCCTTCCCCAGGGGGACCTACGGCCTTTTACCAGGGTGACTGTGCATTGGGGAAAAGGAAATGATCAGATATTTTGTGGATTATTAGACACTGGGTCAGAAGTGACATTAATGCCCGGAGACCCAAAACGTCACTCTGGTCCACCAGTCAGAGTTGGGGCTTATGGAGGTCAGATGATTGATGGAGTTTTAGCCCAGGTCCGTCTCACAGTGGGTCCAGTGGGTCCCCAGACCCATTCTGTGGTTATTTCCCCAGTGCCGGAATGCATAATTGGAATAGACATACTCAGCAACTGGCAGAATCCTCACATTGGTTCCCTGACTCCTGGAGTGAGGGCTATTATGGTGGGAAAGGCCAAGTGGAAGCCACTAGAGCTGCCTCTGCCTAGCAAAGTAGTGAACCAGAAGCAATACCGGATTCCTGGAGGGATTGCAGAGATTAATGCCACTCTTAAGGACTTGAAGGATGCAGGGGTGGTGATTCCCACCACATCCCCATTCAACTCTCCTATTTGGCCTGTGCAGAAAACAGATGGGTCTTGGAGGATGACTGTGGATTATCGTAAGCTTAACCAGGTGGTGACTCCAATTGCAGCTGCTGTCCCAGATGTGGTATCATTGCTTGAGCAAATCAACACATCCCCTGGTACCTGGTATGCAGCTATTGATCTGGCAAATGCTTTTTTCTCAATTTCTGTCAGCAAGGACCACCAGAAACAGTTTGCATTTAGCTGGCAAGGCCAGCAGTTTACATTCACCGTGCTACCTCAGGGTTATATCAACTCTCCAGCCCTATGTCATAATATTGTCTGCAGGGATCTTGATCATTTCTCCCTCCCACAAGACATCACACTGGTCCATTATATTGATGATATCATGTTGATTAGACCTAGTGAGCAAGAAGTAGCAACTACTCTAGATTTGTTGGTAAGGTATTTGCGTGGCAGAGGATGGGAGATAAATCCTACAAAAATACAAGGCCCTTCCACCTCAGTAAAATTTCTAGGTGTCCAGTGGTGTGGGGCCTGTCGAGATATTCCTTCTAAGGTGAAGGATAAGCTGCTGCATCTGGCCCCTCCTACAACCAAAAAAGGGGCACAACGTTTAGTTGGCCTCTTTGGGTTTCGGAGACAACACTTTCCTCATTTAGCTGTGCTACTCCGGCCCATTTACCGAGTGACTAGAAAAGCTTCTAGTTTTGAGTGGGGACCAGAGCAAGATGAGGCTCTGCAACAGGTCCAGGCTGCTGTGCAAGCTGCTCTGCCACTTGGACCATATGATTCAGCTGATCCAATGGTGCTGGAAGTGTCAGTGGCAAATAGAGATGCTGTTTGGAGCCTTTGGCAGGCTCCTATAGGAGAATCACAATGCAGGCCCTTAGGATTTTGGAGTAAAGCTTTACCATCTTCTGCAGATAAATACTCTCCATTTGAGAAACAACTGTTGGCCTGCTACTGGGCCTTAGTAGAGACAGAACGCTTAACCATGGGCCACCAAGTTACCATGAGACCTGAGTTACCTATCATGAGCTGGGTGTTATCTGATCTACCAAGCCATAAAGTTGGGCGTGCACAGCAGCACTCCATCATAAAATGGAAATGGTATATATGAGATAGAGCTCGAGCAGGTCCTGAAGGTACAAGTAAGTTACATGAGGAAGTGGCCCAAATGCCCATGGCCCCCACTCCTTCCACCTTACCTTCTCTTGCCCAGCCCACAGCTATGGCATCTTGGGGAGTTCCTTATAGTCAGTTGACTGAGGAAGAGAAGACTCGGGCCTGGTTTACAGATGGTTCTGCACGATATGCAGGTACCACCCGAAAGTGGACAGCTGCAGCACTGCAGCCCCTTTCTGGGATATCCCTGAAGGACAGTGGTGAGGGGACATCCTCCCAGTGGGCAGAACTTCGAGCAGTGCACCTGGTTGTTCACTTTGCTTGGAAGGAGAACTGGCCAGAGGTGCGTCTGTATACTGATTCCTGGGCTGTTGCTAATGGTTTGGCTGGATGGTCAGGGACTTGGAAGGAACATGATTGGAAGATTGGTGACAAAGAAGTCTGGGGAAGGCGTATGTGGATAGACCTTTCTGAGTGGGCAAACAACATGAAGATATTTGTGTCCCATGTGAATGCTCACCAGAGGGTGACTTCAGCAGAAGAAGGTTTTAATAACCAAGTGGATAAAATGACCCGTTTGGTGGATACCAATCAGCCTCTTTCCCCAGCAACTCCTGTCATTGTCCAATGGGCTCATGAACAAAGTGGTCATGGTGGTAGGGATGGAGGTTATGCATGGGCTCAGCAACATGGACTTCCACTCACCAAGGCTGACCTGGCCACAGCCACTGCTGAGTGTCCAATTTGCCAGCAGCAGAGACCCACACTGAGTCCCCGATATGGCACCATTCCTCAGGGTGATCAGCCTGCTACCTGGTGGCAGGTTGATTACATCGGACCACTTCCATCATGGAAAGGGCAGCGATTTGTTCTTACTGGAATAGACACATACTCCGGATATGGGTTTGCCTTCCCTGCACGACATGCTTCTGCCAAAACTACAATACGTGGACTTACAGAATGCCTCATCCACCGTCATGGTATTCCACACAGCATTGCTTCGGACCAAGGAACCCACTTCACAGCAAATGAAGTGAGGGGATGGGCACATGCTCATGGAATTCTGTGGTCTTACCATGTTCCCCATCATCCAGAAGCAGCTGGGTTGATAGAACGGTGGAATGGCCTATTGAAGACTCAATTACGGTGCCAACTAGGTGGCAATACCTTGCAGGGCTGGGGCAGTGTTCTCCAGGAGGCTGTGTATGCTCTGAATCAGCGTCCACTCTATGGTGCTGTTTCTCCCATAGCCAGGATTCATGGGTCCAGGAATCAAGGGGTGGAAACAGGAGTAGCACCACTCACTATCACTCCTAGTGATCCACTAGGGAAATTTTTGCTTCCTGTCCCTGCAAGTTTAAGCTCTGCTGGTCTACAAGTCTTGGTTCCAAAAGGAGGAGTGCTTCCACCAGGAAACACAACAATAATCCCATTGAACTGGAAGTTAAGGCTGCCACCTGGCCACTTTGGGCTTCTTATGCCTCTGAATCAACAGGCAAGGAAGGGGATTACTGTACTGGCTGGGGTGATTGATCCTGACTATCAAGGGGAAATAGCACTGCAACTACACAATGGAAGTAAAGAAGAGTTTTCCTGGCATACAGGAGATCCCCTGGGGCGTCTCTTAGTACTACCATGCCCCGTGATTCAAGTCAATGGAAAACTGCAATAACCCAATCCAGGCAGGACTACCAATGGCCAAGAAACTTCAGGAATGAAGGTTTGGGTCACCCCACCAGGCAAAGAACCACGGCCAGCTGAAGTGCTTGCTGAGGGTAAAGGGAACATGGAATGGGTAGTGGAAGAAGGTCGTGATAAATATGAACTATGGCCACGTGACCAGTTACAGAAACGAGGACTATGATGATATGAATATTTCCTCCTCGTTTTGTGATGATTATGTTTGTATTTGTCTGTGAAGAAAATATTTTTGCTTTCTTCTCTGTCTTATCCCCTTATCATATGGCATAAGCTGTAAGGTTCATTTTGAAGATATGGTTTTAGGTGATGTGTATGACTGCCAAGTTGACAAGGGGTGGACTGTGATGGTTGGGTTCATGTGTCAACTTGGCTAGGTGGCCTAGCTGTCTGGTCAAGCGGGCACTGGCCTGACGATTCCTGTGAGGCTATTTGAGGCTGGTTGGTTTGTCGGATCATCAGTCAATTGACTGCAGCTGACTGATGACTCATCAAGGGGTGTGCTTCCACAGTGAGAGAATGCAATTGGCTGGATTTGGTCTGGGTGATCAGTTGGAGGCTTATAAACCGGACGGTTAGAGAACCTTCACTTCTTCTTCAGCTGCTCAGTGAAGCTTTTCCTGGGGAGCTCGTCAAAGTTGTCAGTTCGTTTCCCGAGGAGTTCGTCGGACGTCTTCCTTGGAGTTGACAGCTTGTTGACGGCTCTGCAGAATTTGGACTCATGCGCTCCCGCAGTTGCGTGAGCCACTTTTACAATTTGATAATAAGAGACATCTCTCATTGATTCTGTTTCCAAGGAGAACCCTAACTAATACATTTACCAATAAAAATATCCTGATGTTTGGTCAGCAAAGTCCAGCATTTGTCCTTTCATAGATGACCTAACCACAGAGAGCTGAGCCATTCATATCCTTAATACCAAAGCTCATTCTGGCACTTCTATCAAGCTTACCCACTGTAAGCTTTTGGGGTGCAATGGGGTTGTTCCCTAAGAGCTTGCAATCCCAGGCCTGAATCCTGAAGAAGAGAAAGTTCAAGACATTTTTGGAAGCAGGGCCTGGAGTGAGACTATCAGTTTACATGCCCAACTGATCTCTCTCAACCAGTCCTTGCTCCTCTTCTTAACATGTTGGCCCCTGGGTATGGTTCCTAGTTGATTATTATAGAGATTCCCAAAAAGAAGAAACTGTTTCTCAATTCAAATGATATGGGTCTGGCTGGAGGCAAAGACTGTTTATTGGCTTCCACTGTTCAGCAACTAATGAAATTAATTTTTTAAGCTGAGTTACAAATGGAATACTGCAGTTACTCTGAAGTGTCCTGACTCACTAAGATATTAAGTGAGCCAGACTTAGGTCTATAGAATTTCCCCAAGATCTTGTTCATGGAGAAGCCAAAGTAGATGATGCAAAGATTAAGTACTTCTCAGCAGAAACACTACAGTATCATGTCTGAAGCTGTTTTTTTTTTTTGTCTTTGTATTGTAGCCAGGGAATATGCAGCCAGAAGTTTGCAACAAGCTCCTTATTTTCAACTTAGCAAATTATAATTCTTGAGCGTGAATGCCAGGTGAAATTGAGACTGAAAGACAGCAGTCATAGCAAGTCAATTATTGATCTTTAAATGAAGAAAGAAAGTCATGGCCAGAGGGGCTCAATGATTCTTCCAAACCATCCTCCAGCCCCTACAGCTTCTTTGGTCACCGGCAAAATGACAGAGGATTGACTGATAGTGACTTCAGTTTACAGAGATTGTTTCATCCATCATACTGGTGATTCTGGTTTCTCTTTATAATATTATTAATGATCAGTTGGGGATATTATCCATGAAAGATGAAGCCAAAAAAGGCTAGCAAAGAATTCTGTGAGCACAAGAAATGTAGACATGAGAAGTTAGGTAGATAGAAGAGTTCCAAAATCACTAGATTTCCAGCCCTTTAGTATTGAAAATAGAGCTCAACTAGAACTAGTCGGAGCTGGACACAGATAGGGCTGTGTTTTGGTAATAGTTTTTTTTCTTAGTGGCAATAAGGTCACAGAACAACAAAACCACAAGGTAAAACTAAAAAGATGCCAAAGAATGCCCTCTGAAGCTAAGACAAATTATTGCATACATTGGATGTCCAGGGAAGAAGAATTTAGTCATGTTGGATACAGTTACCCTTCAGGAACAAATGATTTGAAACGGTTTTTGACCTCTTTGATTACAGAACTTCATGTTAAGCTATAGATAGAATCCAAAGCAATGGAAAAGCAGAGTTCCTAATTTGAGGGGCTTTGTGTCTCTTTTCTTCAACATTCATCCATTCAATAGTTAATCATTAGGAACTTATGTGCCAGGTTCTCTTTCTATATGAATATTTAGGGTTAACAAAAAAAGACATTATATATATATAATATATATGTTAATATTTCAATATAAATATATACTACTTATTAAATTTATATAAATATTGTAATTAAAAAATATAAAATATATAAATATATTATATTTATATATATAAAAGACATTATATATATGTAGTGGAAAGAGAGAAAAAAGGACATGGAAAGAATCAGGCAAGATAATTTAAGCAAGTCAAAAGTTCCAAGGAGACAATAGTTCTTAAGGAGTTATTTAAGAGTTAGCTACTTGAGATCGGATAGTGAAGAACTACTGCTTCTAGTACGTTGGAATTGTTTGCAGGAGACCAGTGCTCCAGCTAAGAAAATCGAGCTAGCCAGATAAAACACAAAAATCATGGGATAAATACATCGTGGAGATACTGGAGCTGTTAAACCAGAGTGGCTAAGTTTCCAGAGACAGGAAAACTAAAGAGAAGTAAGATAATGATTCGCTGCTGCTTTATCTTTGGGAGTATTTGCTAATTCTGAACATGGGCAAGAGACTCTTATTGTCCCAAACATAAAGCCACTGCTAGGACAGAGAGAAACCAGCAAAGCTTTCGGTGGTTGTGCAGAGATGAGGTGACTACATTAGAGATTTGAAGGGCCTCACACACCTTCTCAGTTTCCTCCTCAAAATATTTCTCCAATTTTGAAGCTGTGCAAGGCTTTATGCTGAAGAGTGAAAGTGAACCCCCCTGAAAAGCAGAGCAGTTTTCCACAATCCCACAGTGCTGAGGAGATAATGAGTTTAGCAACCTTCAGAGAGAGTTGTTCTGGTAGTTCATCAGGGATCATCACTGGAGAGCTCTGGATCCCAGTGATTTGCATTCAGCCCCATACAAATGACACACATTCACTTTTCCAATATCCCCAAGGTGACATCTCATTTGGCATCAGGCCCAGGCGTGAAGTCCAAGATCTCATCCTCTAAATTAGATCCAGGTATGGACGAGGCAGCAACTTCTTTAAGGTTCTTCTTGATAGGATGAGCTGTAAACTGAAGAACAGACAAGTTATCTTCCCCATAAACCACATATACAATGAAGAGAAAAGGAGAGGATAAGAGGGTAACTATCAAAAAGTGGGGAGCGACAAGTAGAACATTATTGGTCTTGATCTACAATTGGGCATATGTTGATAACTCCTTGATTAGGGTCCAATTCTGCTCCATAGGGTAGTCCCAAGGCTCTTGGTGCTGCACTCTATTGGTTACAGTAGTCAAAGGGCCATCCCAGATTCAGTGAGAGAAGGGACTATATTAGGGAGTCAATACTGGGTCGTTGTGGGGAGGGGGGTTCATTGCCTGCTATCCTTAGAAAATAGCTACAGCAGTGAAGTAAAGTAACTTGCAAAACATAGTCAGAGATATATCTATTGCCAATTTTATTTTTCTGTTTAGAGTGGACTGACCTGTAAACTTCAAGTTTCTATTGAGGTTAATAGTCCAATTTTGGGAAGTAAATAGATCTGGCTTTGTCTCACAGTTCTAATACTTTTAAAAATGTGATCTTGGAAGCCAGACACAAAAGGTCACATATTGTATGATTCCATTTATATAAAATATCCAGAATAGGCAAATTCAGAGAGACAGAAAGCAGATTTGTGGTTGCCAGGGGTTGGGGTGAGGGGTGAGGGGTGAGGGGTGAGGGATGGGTGGGAGGGGTAGGGAAATGGGAAGTGACTGCTTTATGGGTACAGAATTTCTTTTTAGGGTGATCAATATGGTCTGGACTGATGTAGTGGTGATGGGTATTCAACATTGGGCATGTACTAAATGTCACTTACAGTAAATTTCATGTTATATGTAATATACCACTATAAAAAAGAAATGCATAACTTTAGGGAAGTCATTTAATCTCTTGATGCTTTGTTGTTGTCAGCAATAGAAAACATGAAATATATACCTCATGCAATTGTGAGGATTAAGTCAGATGATATATGGCAGGTACTCTACTCAATGACTGGCATTTTGTACATGCTCTTCATGGTAGCTTACAAAAAAAGTTGTTTACAGATGTGCTGTGATAGAAGGATTATGGGACTGGCATGAAGTTCTGTGTTCACCAGTTAACTTAGCCTGGACGGTTGATATTAAATACAGGCTGAACAGAGTTTGAAAAATTCACTGATACTGGACCATTTGTGTACTTGGACAAGTAGACAGGGCTCTATTTCTGTCCATGAAAGTTGGAATTTCTCCTAAACAGAGGAAACACTTAGAACAAGGAAAATTCTATCAGTTATGGAAAAAGTTCTCTGCCAATTGGAGGCATAAGGAAGCTTAGCAACTTGTAAGGACAATAGGACTTGTGGGCTCTGAGAGCCTTCAAGTCTAGTTGCAGTTTTAAGTCACTCTTTACGTGGTGCAATACTTTCCTTCCATTATCTCTCAAGTCTTTACAACTCTTGTTAAAGTTATAGCTTGGTCTCTGCTTTGCTATGGAAACTAAGGGAAACATCTATGTTCATCTAGCATGGGAAAGGAGAGCATAGTACTCAAACCCTTATTCTTGAAGTCATTGTGAGAATATCATTTACAGACCAACTAAGAATAGTACTAGGTCTTAATGTTGACAGACCCACTTGAGCAAGGCAAAGACAGTATACTCACTGATGCAGCAGTGAGTATATCACCCCTGCCCTGTAAACTCTCTGAGATACACCAGAGAAAGGGGAGTCCCAAAAGATGACAAAAGTCATCATAATTTAGTTAGTAACTTCAATGTAACCTAAGTTTATCCTCAAAAATGTAACCTAAGTTTATCCTCAAAAATGTTGGGTTGTTGTTTTGGTTTGGTAAAGCTTCCAGAATGCAATATACCAGAAATTGATTGGCTCTTACAATGGGGATTTATTGGCTTACAAGTTTAAAGTTCTGAAGCCATTGAAAATGTCCAAACCATGGCAACAAAAGGATGATACCTGGACTCTGAAGATTGGCTACAGGCAAGCTTGGGCTCATCTGTCACATAGCAAGGCACATGGTGATGTCTGGTAGTCCTTCTCTCCTGGGTTTTTGTTGCTTTCAGCTTCTGGTTTCAGTGGCTGCCTCTCCGCTTCTCTGGGTGCTTCTCTGAACTTCATCTCTTTGTGCTTTATCCTTTTATAAAGGATCCAGTAAGAGGATTAAGACACCCACCCCCCCCATTGAATGAGGTGGGTCACATCTCAATTGAAATAACCTAATCAAAGATCCACCTAAAATAGGTCTGTACCCACAGGAATGGATCAAAAGAACATGATCCTTTCTGGGGTACAAACTGCCACAGTTATACATGCCAGTTACACATGACTGTAATCATCATGGAAATATAATGAGGGGAATTCAGATTGGAGACTGTGCCAGAGGATATTGGAGAATAAACAGGATTATTCAGGAATACCTTCCTCAAGAATAAACCTCAGGTTCTATGATAGTTATGTACATGACTGTTTTTGTTTGCTAAAGCTGCTGGAATGCAATATACCAGAAATGGGTTAGCTTTTTCAATGGGGATTTATTAGGTTACACATTTATAGTCCTAAGGCCATGAAAATGTCCAAACGAAGGCATCAAGAGGAAGATACCTGCTCTGAGAAAAGGCTGCTGGCATCCCAATTTCCTCTGTCACATGGGAAGGCACGTGGCGACATCTGCTGCTCCTTCCTCCTGGTTCTGGTTTCAATGGCTGTCTCCAAATGTCTCTGGACATTTCTCTCTGTGCTCTCCTGCTTTACCTACCTTTTATCCTCTCATAAAGGACTCCAGTGAAGGATTAAGACCCACCTTGAATGGGCTAGGGCACACCTCAATTGAAATAGCCTAACACCCACAATATGTCTACCCTCACAGTGATGGATCAACAGATCATGGCCTTTTGTGGGGTACATATCAGCTTCAAACCAGCACAATGACTATGATTGCAAAGTTTCACTGTGTCCATTATGTGGATCACCCAGTAGAGATACAGATGCTATCTAAACTCTCTTGCTTTTGCTCCACTCTCACCACTATCTCTTTTAAATAGATAATAAACAGTACTTTATTTGATCTTATTAGGGAATTGAAGGTTTTATATATGAGATTATTTTTCAAAGAACTTAAACTCATCCTTTATCACTGACTGTGGGTATGTGTGTGTGCATGCATTTATGTGCAAAAAAAAAAAAATAAAAAATCCCTTGCTTTATGGAGCAGGCTGAAAGCGATTTAAACTTTTCTCAATGAGAGAGGGCCATGAACATACACACATATGAGTTAATGTGATATGCCCTAGTATAGAAATAAATTAGAATTACTTTAGTGATAGAGCCCGTAGTTTCTCCTATCCCTCATATATCCCTGCACTCACTGGTGCTCAGTACATAGTAATCTTCCAGATCCACCCTTGCTTTTTCAAGACACCGTTTCATAATGCATTGGTTTCTAAGAGTCTGCCACTCTCAATCCTTAACTACTTCATACCTGCTATTGAATATAACCTAAAAGGAATTAAATATTGTTGAGGAAACCAGGATTTAAAAGCTTGTTGCATTAACAACATTGTGAATGTAATTAACTAGCGCTGAATTATATGTTTGAATGTGGTTAAAAGGGGAATTTTAGGTTGTATAGACGTTCTTAGAGTAAAAATTAATTTAAAGAACAGAATTGTGCAAAACAGACAGTGAACCCTAATGTAAACCATGGAGTATAGTTAATAGTACAATTTTAATGATATTCCTTCATCAAAAGTATGACACTAATGCAAAGTATTAGTAATAGTGAAAACAGCATATGTGAGGGGAGTATCTGGGAACTGTATTTTCTGCATGAGTTTTCTGTAAACCTATAACTTCTCTAATAAAAGAAATGATTTTTTAAAACCTTGATCCCAACATGAGATGAAAAAAGCTACTTTCTGTATAAAACCCTTCAAATTATAATGACAGTACCCCCTGCAACAATCAAAATGCTTGTGGATTCATGTTAATACACAAAAGACAATCCATTACCTAAAAAAAAAGCAAAAAAAAAAAAAAAAGTTTGTTGTCTGATACCAGCCCTCCTGAAGGTAACCCAAAGCCACTCCTATAAAGTGTGTGGACTTTGTGACAGTTTTCTGCGTGTGTTCTATTGTCTATCTATAACAGCTATATTCTGGCTGATTTTGGTTGCTAGAAAGCTGATCATTAGGTGACTTGGGCACTTTTGTATCTCACAAGCTTCTTATGAAACAACTCACAAGGCAAACAGAACAGCTAAGAATAGTTTAGGATTGTCATATCCAGTGCTCCATTCTACACACTAATCTATTCAGTTTATTCCCAGAGCTCTTTTAGGAAACAAACTGAAGTTTAGTGTAAGTTGGTATTTCCTGAATCACAAGTATGAATACATATTTTGAACTACCCTGGCTTCTTAACCCTGCTCATGTCAGCAAAGAAGAAGTATGAGCCAACACCCCAATCAAGGCAATTCCCTGACAAAACTTCTGCTCGAGGAGACTGAGCCCCCTTTTCACACCTCTTGTGGCACATGCGGCATGGACCTGTTAATAGCTTGTTTTACAAGAATCCCCAGGGCTGCATCCAAGTTTAGACTCTCCAGAAGAAACAAGATTCAAAAATGTATAGGGGTGGTGGCCAACCCTGGTGCACTGATGTGGCCTGCAGGGTGGTGAGTTAGGAGGGAGGTGGATAAATGGAGGAGGCTTTAGGAAGCTATGGGACCAGAGTTGGCTTTCCAGCCAAAATGTGCAAGATTTTTCTTTGATTCACTTCCATTTTTTTTCACATCATTCCCTTTCTACACATTCCAGTTGTTCCTGGCCAACGCTCTCCTCCCTCACTGGGTTACCACACTGTGACCCATCTCCCTGGGACTTTGCCCTCAGTTGGCACTCTAGTAACAGCACCACACCACATTACCTAATGACCCCTTAAGGTGTGATGCCTCCCAAAAGCAGAGACATTTTTACAGGAGTCCCTTTAAGGTGGAAAAGATTTCAGCATTTAAAGGGGTAGCTTTAATAGGAGATTTTCTAGTTAGAGCCCACATTAGAATCCCCCTCCCCATCCCACTATGTATAATTACCTCCTTGTGCACTCCCAGAGCCAAGTGCTGCTTGTCATATCCTGCTGGGCAGATAATAGAGTTGGGTTTCTCTAACCTTAAACAACAACTCGACTAAGGTGGATTATAGTTTGGGGCAAAGGTAGCAGGAGAGAGAGGTGGGCGTTTGGATTTAATTGGAGTTGCGGCCATCAGCCGTGTGGATAAATATTTGTTATTCTGAATCTATTCAATGATTACAGCGGACTTTCAGGCAAAAAAAAAAGTGTACCTGAGTTCAGCATGGGGAGTGTTAGGATTATTTTTCAACCCAGTTGGTCCAAATCCTTGCATCTCCCTCCTTGGTTTCTGCAAGCAGATGCTGAGCATGCTTTGAGCAAAGGGTTAGGAGTTTCCTGCCAAGCAGCTCCAGGGGCAGGTACAAACCACAATCATTGAAGACATTTTCCAGAGGCTTCAAGAGTACAAATCTCTTTAATTAAAATGGGAAAAGCCAAAGTAAGTGAGGTAAGAGGGGTTGACTGAGAGGCAAGGGGGGAGGTGGTAAAGGGAGAAAGGAAAGGAGAAAAAGTAATAAATATTTTACAAGTGTTTTCAAACACTGACTGTCTAACACCCAGTGGAAAATGCCACTTGATGGATTATGTTTTGGGTTGGAAAGTGAGGCTAATTCAGTGTAATGAGAGGTGAATGGGGCTTAAGGCCCTTATCCAACCACAAGAGACCCTTTACAAAAGACTCTGCTCTTTCAGTCATTAATTTTTTATGAAGTTTAATAGGCCTGAGCCTAGAGACCTTCTGTGGTGTTGATTAGCTTCATATTTCTCTCATTAGTGTAGAATCTGATTAGCTCTTATAAAAAAGCATCTCATCTCAGGCCCAGCCATGGCAACCACATTGTTCTGATATTAGGAATTGCAAGTTTGATTCAGACAAGGAAAGGAACATCTGCAGGGACAAAGGCCCTGGCCTCTTGTTGCCACAGAATGAGAAGGCTGGGGTGAGCAGCTATTTCCCACATTTTGCTGGCTGCAATAGAGAACCCTCAACATTTGGACTCAAACAACCATATTGGAGACCAGCAGAACTGGTACCCTGTAAAGAAAGCTGAATTGCAAGAGTAAGCAAAGCCAGCAAGCATATCATTCAGGATTTGATCAGAGAAGCAGTACTGCCATGAGTGATATACAATAAGGGATTTATTATAGGGATAGAGTTTATGCAATTGTAGGAGTTGGCAGATCAGTCTGCTATACTACTTCTGGTGTTGGATCTGAAGTTAGTATTGGTCAGCCAGACTAGCAGTCAGGAAGGAAAGCTGGACGAGGATGAAAGCAGGGACACACCGGATACCTTAAGAACACATTGGAAACCATAAGGACAAACTGGAACCCAACTGTCTCTCGTTACCTTGAACCTTGATGTCATGGCTGTGTAGCTGGAGAAGCCTGTGTCTGTCATCATAGAGATGTGTACACACTTGGCACAAGACTTTGAGAAACAAACAGGGATATCTGATGGCTTCTGGATGAGCTGCAGGTCCTGCTGCTGCACCATTCCATAAAGGTGAGTCCACCAATCAGTAACAACATGCATGAGCTGCCTCGGCGCCTGATGCCTTGCATCGACCTTCCAAGTAATGGTGGCCACTCCTTCATTCCACCTTCCAGATCTCATGATTTATTTACAACTAACACCAAGCAGGAACCATACAGGGAAGGGAATTCTAAGAAATGTTGTTCCTGCTTAGTTAATTTCACACTATGCAAAGCCATCACAGCTAGTCCCAAATAATACACATTAAACGAATGACTTAATACCAGTGGCGATCTAATGTGGAAATAGAGGACAAATCAGAGGCAGCACTAGATGAGGACTTGATACGTGAGAAATATTGAGAGCAGTTAGGCTGAAAGAATTTTGCTGTCAGCAAGGGTTTTAAGCTACCCATGCCATTCCATGCCGAGTGAACTTTAAGAAAACAAGAACGCTGCCAAAAAATCCTCTGGTATTTCCCTAGCCATTTGCTCGTCCCCTTTTCTAGATGAAGTCATTTCCTAGAGAAGTTACACATTCTCCTCCACACTTCTTCCCCATCTTCAATCTCAGCCGAGGACTGCTTACTCCTTCATCAAGGAGAGAAGCATTTGAACATCCCAGACTCCCACCACTCCATCCAGTTTCCTACCCACTTCCACATTCATGAGTCTGCCTTCTCTTTCGTTTCTATAATTGTCCTCCTTGCTAAACCAACCCCTCCTCCTGATACTTTCTTCCTTTGCTTACTTAAGAGGAAGGCTCCAGCAATTCTTCCCATCTCACCTGCATCTTTAGGTTTTTCCTCTCTACTTGATCATCAGCATCTGCTTATAAACATGCTGCTACTTCTCTCATCTGAATAAAATAAACACTTTCTTTGCATACAATATATCTGTCGAAGAATCCAGGGCTTTCACCTGTAGTTTCCTACAGTCTAGATTTTACTGACAGAATACCCATAGTACAGTTACATATGTTCTTCTGTTCTTAGATTTTCCTACAAATTGTCAACTAGATCTAAAGGCTTTGATCAGATTCATGTCTGCAAGACTAAGGATGGCAGTGTATTTTTTTGTCAGGAGGCACATAAGTTCTCTGTGTTTCTTTTTTTTTTTTAACCACAGCTTTAATTTAGATGCCATACATGTTGCCTTGACACGTATCTTTTCCTCAGTGATAACCAGCAAAGGATCGATGCTCAGGGAGCTGCGTGAAAATATGGAATGCTTCACGAATTTGCGTGTCTTCATTGCACAGGGGCCATGCTAATCTCCTGTTATCATTCCAATTTTAGTATATGTGCTGCTGGACAAGCACTCTGTGTTTCATTTTGGTGATTTTAGCAAATCAGAGCTAAATGTACTAATACTAAATGCTCAGAGCCCAAATGTACTAATTCATTGGGACTGAGATGGTGAGGAAATCTGCAAATTAAAAGAGAATTAAAAGACATGAATTTTTTAAATGTGCTCGAGTTTGGTATCTAGAAATGCATACTTGAGTGATAAAGCCACAATGAAACACAAGAGAGTGATTATTGCAAAAATCAGGATAGGGTGGATAGAGGGATTGAAATAGGGATGTGACACATGGAAAGGCTCCTGGAGTGGCTGGCAAGTTCTATTTCTTGTTCTGAATTGTGGTTGAAAGGGTGGCTGTGGTTGAAAGGGACCATTTAATAACTCATTAAGTAATACATCTGTTTTGTGGGGTTTTCTCTGTCTGTGTTTTATTTTACAATAGAAAGTTTTCTGTTCTTACTGTCTCTAATTCCAAAATGCCCATTCTGGGTTAAACTTACTCTAGTCAGTCCCCATCCCACCCCCATCACTTCCCTGAAACTACTGTTAAAATCATCAGTTGCCTCCAGTCACTAAAGCCCATGGCCAAGTCTTAGGCCTCATCTTACCTGACCCATCTTACCTGACCCAGTTTTTGAAACAGTTGCTCACCCCTTCCCACTTAAAACACTTTCTTCACTGGGCTACTGAAACACCCTACTCTCATCTTTCTTGCAGAAGGAACAACCAGTAACAAAAGCCCTGAGATGGGAGCCTGTCTAGCCTGTTCAAGAACTGGCAAGCACACCTGTGCAGTCAGAGCTAAGGGACAGAAGGAAAGAGATGCGGTAGGACATGAGGTCAAGAGGTAACTAGGAGTCAGATCATGTGCGCTCCTTTAAGCCATTGTGAGAACTTTGGTTTCTACTCTAAGTGAAATGGAAAGACATATTCTTAGTCTCCCTTTCAGGTTTCTTTTCTCCTTCTTCACCTCTTAAAGTTGGAGTATCCAAAAATTCAGTGCTCAACTGATACCTACTTTCTTGGTGTTCTCATCCAATCTGATGACTTTAAATAATATCTATACAATGACAGTTCCCAAATTTACATATCTCCAGCCTGGAACTTCAGATAGAATATATAAATGCCTACTCAACATCTTCTCTTGGGTATAAAATAGAATGTCAGATTTTGCAGATCCCAAACTAAACTTCTGATTTCTCCCTGCCCCGCCAAAACAGCTGTACCAATGGCCTTTTTCCTGCCTCAGTTAATGGCATCTCCATCCTTCCAGTTGCTCAAGAAAAAATCTTTAGAGTCATCATTGACTTTTCTCTTTTCCTCTTATCCCTCATTTGTTCTGTCAGCAAAGCCTGTTGGCACTATCTTCAAAAAGGATCATGATCCAACCAATAGTTCTTCTTCCCTCTACTATAGCTACCACCTTGATATAAACCATAGACAGTGCTCACCTGCACTACTGCAATACTTTCTAGATATGTCTCTTTTCTTTACTTCTTGTCCCTGTATCCCCCCCACAGACTTCTCTTAGGAGGGCAACCAGAGTAACTCTTTAAAATTGGAAATCAGTGTATTTTACTCCTTTGCTCACAACTTGCCAATGTCTTCCCATTTCACTTAGAATAAAAGCTAAAGTTCTTACAATGGCTTAAAAGAATGTACATGATCTAATTCTCCTAGTTACCTCTTGACCTTATATCCTGCGATAACTTCCCCTGTGTCCCTTAGCTCTTACTGCACAAATGTGTGCTTGACAGTTCTTGAACAGGCCAGCCAGGCTGCTACCTCAGGGCATTTGTTACTGGTTGTTTCCTTCTGCCAGAAATACTCTTCCTCAAGATATCTACATGACCTAGCTCCTCATCTCCTTCAAGTCTTTGATCAAATGTCATCTTCTCAGTGAGAACTCACCTGACAATTGTATTTATTTTCAGCTCCCAGCACTCCCAAATCTCCTTACCTTTACACTATTTCTTCCATAGATTTCAACAGCCTCCAATATACTATATAATTTTCTTAATGTATTATGTTGGGTTTAATGACTGTATCTCCAAAATAGAAGATAAGTTCCACAAGGAACAGAGGTTTCTATCTGTTTCGGACACTGATATATATCCCTAGCAGGTAGTTCAGGTCCTGACACACAGTAGGATTCAATATATACTTGTTAAATGAATGACTAAAAGTAAGCCTTCTGCTTATCCTAAATCTCTATTTCTTTTTCTCCCTATTACTGGAAAGTTCTTGAAGCAATAAAAAAAAATAGACCTCATGCTAGAGTTCCAAAAACTGAAGGAAAAACAGAATTTGGTCCCATATAGATGTATTCACTTACCAATGTTTTGGGTTCTGTAATGATTTGGTCTCTAATTCCTCAGCTTGCTCTATTTACCAGGCAACCACAAACCTAAGAAGTACAGTACCATGAATATTACATTAACATGTGTCTAGAAAGATAAATTGGAAATTATAATAGAACAGTGAGTTTTTTTCAAGAAGTCATAATATACACGAATATTGTTGGCTAACTCGAATTGCTAGTTATCTTTATTTTTATGTGACTTTTCTTTCTAATTTTACCATAAATGACTTATATGTTACCATATTACTGGATATCCTTTTACCAAGCCTGTAATAGTTTTTGTTCCTAATGGACTCTGAAGCAATATAAAATAAATTGATTGATTTGCATCCAGGGATGCTGAATTCTGTGTGAGGAAAGGATGGATGAAGCTCTGTGCCCATTAAATGAAAGGCAGCATATGCTATGCAGATGGGATTGAGTACCCTGCCTTTTCTTGCCCAAACCACCCCATGCCAGTAACAATCATGCCTACAGTTCTAGTCCTCCAAAGTTATTTTTGTCACCTTCTACACCTTGTTTACACCTAAGTTTAATCTTTAGTCTATTTGTCCTTGCTCTGCCTTCAGTTCAAAGGTAGTAATTTTAGCCAGGAGACTACCCCTGCCCACCTTCCCTACCCCAGTAGCCTTTCAAGGCCCTGTCGATAAGCAGTAATTAACTGGCACAAGCTATGGAGGTGAGAGTCAAGGTGTTAGCCCACTCTTGAAGTGGGCTAATAATTTCAAATCTAAGGATTTATTTTTTTCTTTATTGATTGCTAAACCAGCTATTTAAAAGGCTGAACGAAATTGGGGAAATGATAGTCACCTACTTTTTGAAGCAGAACCCCATATATTCCCTGCTTTAACAAGAGGAAAACGAGGTTTTTCTGTTCATTTTTCACCCTTTAGTTCTAAGGGAAAGAAGGGGCTGAGGTTCTGAATTAGGCTCTTGATGCATGGCTATTTAATCTATTCCTGATTCTGCATTTACTTTGCTCTATCTGTAAAGGATGCAGAATTTGCCATAATGAATGACCCAAGCAATTTCAGCTAATGGCCAGAATTGAAACCTTTGATAATCTCAGGTGAATAAAGTTGTCTCAACAGACTAAAGGAGTCTTTTACCTGTCTGACACAATGATAGATGTAATTAGTTAACAGGGATAGTCAGAGGTTTTAGTGGAGGCATTAGCAGAGATTGCTCAGGTCATTCTTAATTATGCAAATTCTCAGTCTTCTTCAGACAGAATACAAAAAAAAAAAAAAATAGAGTAAACACAGCTGGATGAAAAGATTTCAGGGAAACCACGAAGCTAGAAAACTCATCAGAGAAGTGATTATGCGTCCCTCAGGCTAGGCAGGAGGAGAGAAAACAGTCACAGACAAAAGCTCTAACTGTGGGCAGCTCCCACTTTTAGCCAAGTCAAAACATCTGGGACGCCTGCTAAGAATGCTTTTCCAAAGACATATGTCACCTTGAACAGACATGACTGAAGAGAGGAATATTACTGCTGATTTTAAGACCTTTCTAAGCATCATGCTTGCTCTCTGGGGAGGACAGACAAAAAGGTAACTTCAAGCATTCATGAGCAGGAACCAGAGAATGATAAGTTGGGTTCATTAGGGTTGAATGAGAAAAGGAAGGTGAAATACATGGAAAGAAAGAGTTGTCCAGCTCAAAATTTGCAGCCATCTTTGAATCCGCTGTCCTTTGCCCTTCTCTGACATTCCAATTTGAGACTCTACATGCCTCCACTCTGCCTTCTAGCAAACAGTCAGAGCCAATGTCAGATCTGAGAGAAGGTGCATAATTCAACCTGGCACCAAAAACAAAGGACTTTTTGCATCAGACATGTTTATTTTTCTTGTAAGGCTTGGACACGTCAATGGTTGTCGTGACATGAAATCAATTTGATGTCCAGCATCAAACAGCCTTTTTTAATGTCACTGGATAAGGCATCAGGGGCTTTGCATCTTTGAGGAGAGGCAAATGAATGACCCAGGGCCAGTCACTCATGCTTGACAAGTATCCAGCTGGTTCCCAGATGCAGTCAAGAGAAGTAACCATTTAGGCAGTGACTCTTGCAGGTTGGCTTGCAACAGCTTCAGAGAACAATTCTAGGAATCGTTGATTATCTACTCACTCTGTGCTGCACATGTAGGTGGTTAATTCTCACATCCCACTTTTCAACCTCTCTCCTATGGCTCTCCTTTCTTTCAGTAGCTTGAAGGAGGCAAACTGATGGAATATTTTACATCTGAGGAAATTCACAACCAAGGATTTGTACAGCATGAAAATATAAATAAGTTCAAAAAGGCAAAAATGTATGCATGGCAGATCACAAGAGGTTCAGGGAGGGTGTAGGAAAGTGAAAAGAGGATTGGTATTAAAGTTATACTACCCTGAGTTTAAATCCCATCTGGACAGCTCTTTGCTGGCTATGTGGCCTCAGAGAAGTCAGTTAAGTCCTCTGAGGCTAGGATTCTTCATCTGCAAAATGGAGATTATAATACCTAGTTGAGGACAAATGAGTTTAGTATACATAGAGCTTAAGGCTATATTTTTATGTGAGAAAAATTCGTGAAGTTACATCAAAGACAGATGCTCAATATCTTGTGTTTGCTTTCTCAAAAATGGAACACAGTGCTCAGTATACTTTCTGCTGAAACCAATATAGCAATGATTATATCCCTCTGTATCAAAATCAATATTGGGTTCGATTTTCCTCTTCAATCTTAGAGCTTAGCCTATATAGGTATTATTATTATCCCCATTTTATAGAGTAGAGAATTAAGGAACTAAAAGGGTAAATAACAAGATCACACAGCAAATAAGTGGCAGGCCAGGTTTCACACCCAGGAAGTCCTGCTCCAGAGTCCATGATTTAAAAATAGCACAGTGGGCTGTGCTATTTTCTGTACGTCAGCCCTTCTCCATGATACAGGATTTGGTTTTAAGTGTATGAAAGTCTAAATGTCTCATGTTTCTACGATCCCTTTTTAGGCATTGATGTAGACATGCTATATTAGAAGTTCAATTCATTATGGTCCACTTAGAAGAGCAATATTTATATTTTCATCCTCTTCAAATTTTGGAGATCATGAATCTCCTAAAAATAATGTTACATGTAGGACAATGCTAGCTCCTGTTACCCAAAGAATTCATGAGACAAACACATGGTATGTGTCAGTTGCCTGTGATTCTGCAGCATAAATATCATCTTCAAAGCACAAGATTTTTATTGATCTACTCACTAGAGACTCTCAGGATTACAAAGGATTGTAGAAGATAGGATTCTAGACGATGCTCTCTTTCTTCAACATCCATTCCAAGGATTCTCCAGTCAGGGTTCTGTGTTCTGTGGACCAGAAGCATCTTATCACCTAGGAGCTTGTTAGAAATGCAAATTCTTGGGCACCATCCCAGATCCACTGAATGGAATATCAGAGCATGGGGGAGGCTGTGTTTTAATAAGGTCTCCAGATGATTCTAAAGTTTTAGAAACACTAGTGTAGACAACTGTGAAGGTTCTTTATATCAAGTTGTAGTACTTTCAGAAGCTTCTCCCACCCTGATTCTATAGAGTCAAATCCCTTTTTCATCTGTTTAGCCTTTAAGTGTTTGAAAACAACTATAATAATGCACTTGGATATTCTCTTCATCACCAATTCCTTTGGCTAAGCATAGGGAGGGTGTTCCAGCTTGCTAATGCTGCCAGAATGCAAAACACCAGAGACGGATTGAAGACCATAAAGTGTCCAAGGTAACCCATCAGTAATCAGGTACCTTCACTGGAGGATGGCCAATGGTGTCTGGAAAACCTCTGTAGCTGGGAAGGCACATGGCTGGTGTCTGCTCCAAGTTCTGGTTTTAAAATGGCTTTTCCCCAAGACATTCCTTTCTAGGCCACAGCTCCTTTTCAAAATGTCACTCTTGGTTGCTCTTGGGGCATTTATCCACTCTTAACTTCTCCAGAGCAAGAGTCTGCTTTCAACAGCCGTTTTCAAATTGTCTCTCATCTGCAACTCCTCTCTCAGCTCCTGTGCATTCGTCAAAGTGTCCCTCTTGGCTATAGCTCCTCTTCAAAATGTCACTCACAGCTGCACTGAGTTCCTTTTGTTTGTCAGCTCATTTATATGGCTCCACTGATCAAGGCCCACCCTGAATGGGTGGGGCCATGCCTCCATGGAAATTATCTCATCAGAGTTATCACCTACAGTTGGGTGGGGCACATTTCCATGGAATCACTCAAAGAATTACAATCTAGTTAACACTGATAGGTCTGCCCATCCAAGATAATGGTGTTTGGGGGGACGTAATACATTCAAACTGGCACATTCCACCCCCTGGCCCCAAAATGACATTATCTTTCCATATGCAACATACATTCATCCCACAACATCACAGAAACCTAAATCATTTCAGTAACAATAGTTAAGTACAAGATTCCATCAAAATCAATTATAGGCGTGGTCAGTCCTAAGGCATAATTTTCCTTTAGCTGTGGATCTGTGAACTTAGAACAAGTTATGTGCTCCCAATATACAAAGGAGAGACATTCATAGGATAAACATTCTCATTGCCATAAAGAGAAACTGAAACAAAAACAGGGTTAACAGGACCAAAACAGTTCCTAAAACCTGCAGGACAAACTCCATTAGATTTCAAAGTCTGAGAGTCATTTACAGAATGATGTTGCATCCTTGGGGCTTGAGAGCGCAGGAGTCTAACCCTTCCTAAGGGCCTTTTCGGCAGCCCTTTCCTCTCCAAATGCTGGGGTGAGTTCTCCAACATATCCACACACTGGGGAGACCACCTTCTTGACCCCACCCTCCTCAAATATCAGGGCAGCACCTGGATTCCCTTCCATCTCCGAGGCACATGCTCAACCCCTTCAGAACAGTGTGATGGCAGCCAGGCTCTCCCCAGTTCCCTGGGAATGTGCTCCACCCTCTCTGGGGCTTGGGGTGGCAGAACATTTCCTGAGCATCAGGCAAACTCACGCTTTCCACGCATGTGGGACACTCCGCTCTCCCAGCCCAAGGCATCTTGACTCCAGACCTCAACCTCCATGGCTCTGTCTTTGAAGAAATTTTTCCTTCAGTTTGTTCCTTGTCTTTCTCCACCAGTCCCAACCAGCAATGGCTCTGTCTATAAAGATCTTGCAAAAATTCTACTGGCTTCACATGAAGCACACAGGGTTCAAAGCCATCAGACAATGGGACTTTCCACATATCCTTTCTGCTGAACTCCTTTTCCAATCTTGGCTTGAACTGAAATGGCAGATGGGTTCCATGTTTGGTTACATCCTCATATTGGGCCGTAACTTCTGGGATTCCACCCCCTGGAAGCCTGTAATTTTCCAAGCCATTAGCTTCTGGTTCCTTTGAACCCAACAGTTCAGTTCTTAGTTTATCTCTCTCCACTTGCATTTTACTATAAGCGGCAAGGAGAAGCCAGGGTACATCCCCCACATGTAGTCTGGAGATCTCCTCAGCTAAGTATTCCAGGTTGTCACTTTCAAATTCTTCCTTCCATCTGACACCAGGACTCAATTGTGCTAAATTCTCTGCCACTTTAAAACAAGGATCACCTTTCTTCCAGTTCACAACAACACATTCATCATTCCTGATCAAGGCCTCATCAGAAGTATCTTTAGAGTCCATATTTCCACAAACAGTTTCTTCAGAGCAGTTTAGGCCTTTTCTATCAAGCTCCTCACAATTCTTCCAGAAACTTCCCCTTATCTGTTTAAAAAGCTGTTCCAACATGTTTGGTATTTGCAAACTCAGCAGCACCAGCACCCCACTTCTGGTACCAAAATCTGTTCTAGTTTGCTAATGCTGCTGGAAAGCAAAACACCAAAGATGGACTGACTTTTATAAAAGGGGTTTATTTGGTTGCATAGTTAGTCTTCAAGCCATAAGGTGTCCAGGGCAACACATCAGCAATTAGGTACCTTCACTGGAGGATGGCCAATGGTGTCCGGAAAACCTGTTAGCTGGGAAGTCATGTGGCTGGTGTCTGCTCCAAAGTTCTGGTTTCAAAATGTCTTTCTCCCAGGACATTCCTCTTTAGGCTGCAGTTCCTCAAAAATGTCACTCTTAGTTGCACTTGGGATATTTGTCCTCTCTCAGCTTCTCTGGAGCAAGAGTCTGCTTTTAATGGCTGTCTTCAAACTGTCTCTCACTGGAGGTCCTGTGCTTTCTTCAAAGTGTCCCTCTTGGCTGTAGCTCCTCTTCAAAACATCACTCACAGCTGCACTGAGTTCCTTCTGTTTTCCAGCTCATTTATATGGCTCCACTGATCAAGGCCCACCCTGAATGGGTGGGGCCATGCCTCCATGGAAATTATCTCATCAGAGTTATCACCTACAGTTGGGTGGGGCGCATTTCCATGGAATCACTCAAAGAATTACAATCTAGTTAACACTGATAGGTCTGCCCATCCAAGATTACATCAAAGATAATGGCATTTGAGGGGACATAATACATTCAAACAGGCACAGTTGCCTAGCAAATAGTAGAATTTGAAAACTCTAAGGAATGCTTTTTTGTTTGGTCATTTTCTACAGAAAGTTAGCTCAGCTGTCCAAACATCTGTGTCTGGTTAGCTCAGTTAATTAGGTTATGGTGTTGATGTCACCACACTCATGGGCTTAATCCCCTATTGGACTTCTTGACTTTATTTCTGTACCTTGGCCGAAGACTATGTTCTTCGATGGCTGTCTCAAACATGTGGGCTGTGTGTCTGCTGGAACCTCTAGAGGCACTCTGTAAGTGCTGGTGTTAAATAACATCTCTGGGCCAAAGTCCTCCAAAGAATACACCCTTGGAGTGCATGGGATGCCAAGGTTATTGTACAACATTGGTCTACTATTGGAGAAGTAACTCAAAGCACAGACTGTCTTTGTGATGGGTCAGTTAAACCAACTTGCCTTCTTTGCATGCAGAGGACAGTGCTTTCATTAAAGTGAGACTCCCAGAATGTGGCTGCTTCTTTAGTCGGATGCAGGTACTCTGGGATCATCAATCAATTCTCATTTGATTCCACAAAGCCCCTTTACTGAAAAATATCCAGGCCTCTCCAACCAATATGACTCATGGGACCCTTCTGATTAATACCAATCAGGTTAATGGCTTAGCTATAGTTAATGGTGCCAGCTCTGTGACTGCAACAACAAGAATTAATAACAAATCCTCCACTCGTTTTGCAAATCAGAGGGAAGATTCTAAGGGCCTGGCAAGCTCTAATCTTTATGATTTAATGGAATCATGTTAGAGCATAGAGTCTTGAGGAGATTGGGAAACTGAAAAAATTCTCTTTCACATCCCTGGCTTTAAAGATGGGAGCTCTTTCTAATACCCTGTCAACAGCTCACTGTCACTGGGGCTTTACCGGACAGGACAGCCTCAGTGACAAACCATCTAGAAAAAAGATGCAAGAGAAAGTGGTTCATTATTGTTGCTAACACACGTGGGCCTTAATCTCTATGGAGGGGGACAAAAACTTCACCAGCATCTAATCATAAGGAGCTGGAAAGTTGGAAAGTGTGTCTTAAAAGCAACAGGTTGATTCATTTTTGTCTCTGCTGATGACCTTTACTGATTCAATGTCAGAGACACACTAAGTTCTGAAGCATTCAGTATTGAGCAGTTCCTGGAATAAGGAATTGAGACTTTTGTAGCCAATTGTAAAGTGGACCAAACCACCAAATGTCAGGCATCCATTTAGCACAATTTCAGTCAGGCTCCCAGAACCCCTGAAATGTTTGTCATTGCGGATTTGTCATGAGTTGAGCAGCCTTGGCTATAGGAAAGGTTGTGGTCAGGGTGCTAGATGCTGGTGGAAAGAGGAGGAAGCCCACAAAGAGGAGGAGAAAATTCCAAAATAAAGAGTTCCTGTATAAAGGACTGCTTGGGTGGGGGGTGGGGGAGGATAGGTTTGGCACAGTAGTAGGATGAGTGGTAGTAGGGGAGGGGGCTGGTTAAGCCAGGCTTTATTTTAACTGCTGGCACACTACACTGTAGGGAGTCCAAGTGGCTGGTAGATCACAGTAAGGTTGGACAGAACATAGGCAAACTTTAAGTCAAATGCTTGGCAACATTGTGGCTTGGATTGGAGAAAAATTCCAGCCTCCATCTGGGAGAAAAAGAAACAAAGAACTAAGCAGGATGTTATAACACTGACCAACAAGTTGGGAATTCTTACAATAAACTGGTTGGTTTATACAAAAGAAGTCAATACAACTGGAATCTGAGGAACACTGACATAGAGAGTAGTTTTCAGAGTGAATACCATGCACTCTGGATGTAGGATTTATGGCAGTAAAACTCATTAGAGACCCCCACCTGCTGGTGGAGGCCCTGCTTTGTCAGTAGTGGCATGGTCAGACTAGTGAGGGCAGAATCTAAGGGTAAAGAATCTTGACCCAGGACAAAAAAAAGGCAATGCTGAATGGCATTTGCAAAAGCTGCCTTGTATGTTCTGTGTACTTTTTTCCCTTAATGCAGATGTCAAGTCCTTTAATATAGACTATAATCTAGTCATATTTTACTATGCTCCATGCAATAATTAGCCTCATGCTAAGAACAAAACACATAATCAATCAAATCTTTTTGTTGTCTTTACAATCTTGCTTTAATTCTGGGGCCATTTTTTTCTTAGGTTCTGGAAAGGATAGGCTGAGAATTAAATGGTTGTTGGTGCCTTTAAAAAGAACATAAAAAGATTTTGAATAGTTGGCTCTGTGTAAGGAATCCTCTTACAAAGGATGCAAGTCAAAGATCATTAGCAGGTTTGTGGACAGTTTCTGTCAGCATTTCAGCAGGAAATTCCTCTACGCTTACTTCTCATATGACAACTGGCAGACACAATTTGGACAACCATCGTAAAGATAGAGGCTGATAGACATATCAGAAGGAAGCCCAGAGAGCACTGCTGACAGGTAGTTATTACAAATAGAGCTCTGTTTGTTATATTATCCATTTGGTTGGATTTGGGTACATAGAATATATCCCCACACTTCCCACACTCTCCAGAGTCTAGTTACATAACAGCAACAGCTTTGGTAACTGCCAGTGACAGAAGAAAGAGTATGTTAGATTAAAATCTTCTTCTGTTACCTATTCCAGCACTCAGAGATCCATCTGTCCAATAACAACAGACTAGACTTGTGCTAATACAGTAGCCAATAACCATTTGTGACTACGTAAATTAAAGATAATTTAAATTACATAAAATTAAGATCAGTTCTTCAGTCACACTTGCCACATTTCAAGAGCCCAATAGCCAGATATGGCTAGAGGTTACCATATTGGACAGCACAGATAAGCACATTTCCATTATCACACACAAGAGCATACTATTGGTCAGCACTGGGTATGACTGAGTCATTCATCTTTGTACTCCAGCACCTAGTACCCAATGAGAGTTTGCTGACTACCTAATATAGACCTCTTTAGCTAGAACAAGATTTATGGGTGTAAATCTTTTCTACCTGCCTTCCCAAGAAACCTATTCTCTCTGTAACTCAGGCTTCCTCCCCAACTACTGTTGGTTCAAACACCTTCTAGAAAACCAAAAGGTATGCCTCCAAGTATAAAGTTTAGAAATCCTTAAAAAGATTTTTTTTAACAGGCTTGTTTGGCCTGGAACAGGGTATCTTTGAACTGTTACTGAGCTCTATGAGCATACAAGGGAATATGATTGCTCTGCTTGGTATTAAATGAGAAAAAAAAAATCAGTAGGGAGTGTAAGCAAGATGGCAGAGTGGTGATGTGTGGAATCTAGTTACTCCTCTAAGGCAGCTTGTAAATAGCCAAGAACTATATGGAATAGCCACTTCAGGAACTTCTGTGACCAGTCATACAGCATACACCAATGTGGAATGGGTGGAACAGCAGAGATTGCAGTGAAAAACTGTAAGTTTCCCCAGCCAGGGAGCTGGTGCCTTGGAGCCGGTTCTCCAACGGAAAAAAAAAACCACTATGTGCTGGGAACAAGGAAGGGGGATCAACCCAGCCCCAACTGCAGAATTAACAAATTCCAACTGCTGAATAAAAGCTCCAAGCACAGATAAACCAGGAGCAGGCATGAAAGTACCCAGGAGGAATCCATCTGGCAGTGAAGAGGCAGGGCTGACATCAACAACAAGAAAAAAACAGACATTTGGAATTGGAGATGTTCAGAATACCGGAAAAGGGCTGGGCTCCCCAAAAAGGGGGCACATAGAAACAAGTAACAACTCTGGCTTCCTAACCTGGGGAGCTGCGGTTGGCTCTGAAAAGGGTGTGGGTTTTTTTGTTTGTTTGTTTGTTTCCCCCCTTGTCGCAGCCCAAGAAGGCCATGCCAGTCCAAAGGTCAAAGAAGACAACAAGCATTTTCTGACACATGAACTTTTATTCAGGGCTTACTTACAGGTTGAGAAGTCATGGAGAGATCATGACAGCTCTCTCAGGCCGGGCAGGCATCGCATTCACAGGGAAGATGACCGAATGATGCAAAAAGGGCAGAAAGCCTTTTATAAGGGTTTAAGACAAAGGCCTTCCTAAGGGTGGGGGGAGTATAGATGCAGGAACAGGTCATTCTGACCTGGGGGGTGTTGCAGGAAGGACTAGAATAACACTTGAACAATTACATTTTGCTCTTTTTGTGAGAATAAGAGCCTCTCACCTCCTGCCTGCTTGCATAAAGTTACATTTTAAGGTCTATTTACCCTTTTTCTCTTTACTGGCTTAGAAAGACAATAGATTAAACATTTAGCTGCCTAGGTCATGCAGACTGCTGTGCACCAAAGATCTGCAGGCCTGTTTTGCTCAGGCCATGGGTTGCCACAATCCACCCCTGCACAACAGTTTGGATTGACCGTAGGACAGACTTTACATCCATAATTTACAACAATACAATAAACAACATAGTAATAGTACAGAGAGATAATAAACCTATTAGCAAGTGGTGCTATGGCCAGGTTAATGAGTTTTACTATTTAGCACTAGTACTGCCTGGGCTAAAATAGCTAAAGGATAATACTACCAAGTATTCTGCTTTATTTTATATCTAGTTTTTACCATTTTTTCAACCTTGATCACAGAAATAAATTTCCCTTTTCACCAATTTTCTGCAACTTTCTATATTCATTCAGGGTTTCTTCCATATCCCCTATTTTTATTCTGATATAACCAGTCATTTAGGAAAAAAATGACTTTCTTTTCCTTCCATTAAAAAAAAAAGAGACATCCCTCATTCCTTCTACATTCAAGTCATCAGAATAATTCTGGAAATTGTTCTTAAGCATTTCACAACATATTATTACCAATAGCATTACGCTTGTCAGAAGGCTAAATACTGAAAACATTTTAGTCATTGCATTATTGAAATAGTAGCACATTATTTTTAACAAGAATTAACAACACATGTAAGCATTAAATTGGACAGCTGAGTGGTTTAACAATATATATATAAATTGAGTCTTCATAGTAGATAGAAAAGTTCCAAGTGAGGGGGTTTTAAATACCATGTTTCCTCCCCCTGCAAGGAGCCCTTCAGTGTCAGATCTACAGTTAGTTTCCTACGTAATTCTAATACCCATGGGCTTAGGATTCTCAACCAGTGTGGCTGCATGGGCCAGAACCAGAACCAATGGGCCTTATTTTCCCCAATTTCTAGTGTTTGTGGCACAGGCAAGAGAGAGTTATTATCATTGCCCTATTGTGGCTTGAAGGCAGCCAGCCCCTTTATCTGGAGTTAATGCTGATACAGTCCTCAAGACCATCGTTTCTATCATTCTCTAAGCGTTTAGCCATATCCACAGTGGTGAAGGCATATTTTGTCCCTTTGGACAGAGGAAAAGGGCCAATATAGTTTACTTGCCACCAGGTAACAGGAATCTGGTGTCCTTGGAGCCCCGTCTTCTGGCACAGCCATTCAGCCACTTCATGCGTCATTGGTGTTAGGCTGTGGAATTTCGCTAGGGCGTCTGCTTCTGTGTTACCTGGTAATGAATTGGTGTTATGGGCAGAGACATGAAAAACGACTACCTTATATTTGTGGCAGGCAGTCTCAGATGTCTTTCCACCAGATGGTGTCAGTACCGGGCTGGACAGTCACGGCTGTCCAGGCAGCAGGTTGCCCAGGTGCCAATCCATGCAGAGTCAGGTGTATTTCCTTGTCCGTCAATGGTGGGCATGGGAGGAGCCACCTCGGGAGGATCAACAGGAAGCAGGGCATGCTGCTTTTTCACATAGGTGGCCGGTCCTAAAATTTCATGCATCTCTGTTTTTAAAGAGCCGTTGTTAAAGATACCATGTTGTAGGAGGCAGACTTTCCATTTGGTCAGTGTGCTCACCTGAGCACTCCCCAAGTGGGGCTTATTTATAGTGTCCCATATCCACAAACCTGTATGGGTATGGTCTTCTGTAAGGTTACTAGGCACCTGAGCTACACATTCAACATTCGCAACAGAGGATTACAAACTGCACAATTGCTCCTTTAAAGGGCTATATCTGAGCTCTGTGCCCTTCTATAGTTGGGACCAGAATCTAATAGGTATGCATTTAGCTTGTTGCCTTTGCCACAAACCCCACCCAAAGCCAGTATTGGCACTGGCCACATCCAAATCACAGGGTATATTGGGGTCCACCCCCCCTTAAAGTCTGTGCTTGTATAATAGTTTGCTTAGTCTTTTTAAACACAGCCTGCTGTGGAAAATCCCATTCCCACACTTTGCCTTTTCTAATTAGGGTATACAAAGGTTTTAAAATTTGTACTACATAGAGTATAATACTTTCCAATAACTTAACAACTCAAGAAAAGCCATCAACTGTTCAGAAGTAAGCAATGTGGGATAACTTTGCATTTTAACAACAACTGAAGGAACAGTCTTAGTTTTACCCAACCAGACAATACCCAAGAACTTGATAGAGTAGTTAGGTTCTTCTGGAGATTTCCACATTTGAAGGTATCCTTGTGGAAGCACAGCAAATGTCCATTATTGTTTTCCCCACGTGAAGCCTAACACAGGTTGACCGGAAAAAATCTAAAAATATTCTAAATAACATATTAGCAAGGTTTAACACAAAGTTAAACAGGAGCAACTAGTTCACTAATGGCTCCCTGTGTTTTTGTCGATATTGGTTACTAATGTCTCTCAGTTTGGCTGAGGGAAATTCCTTTTGATTAGAAGCTGCTGCTACTGCCTCACCCTCTTCCCTCCATGGGGCATCAGGGTGCTGAACTTCCTCTGCTTTAACCCTTTGTTGGAACAGAGGTCAAGTTCGCCTATTTTCTTTAGTATCAATTTCCCAGTCAGACAGGGGCTCATCATCTTTTGAAGAGGAATCAACAGGGTCCCACACTTTATGGTTCCAGTCAGGGGAAGCCAGGATATGCCTGACTTGCCCTTTGGGCAGCTTATGCCCTCTTACTCTAGTGGGCGGGTGTGCCAATATTTCTAAACATTTATCCAGAGCATCTTTCAATTCTGCTTGTGCTAGCCTTATATCTTTTTCTAGCTTTACCTCCCAGGTGACTTATGGCCACCTTAGCTGCTAAAACTTCCTCAGTAGTGGTGCACACAGCCTCTAACAATGACCAGCCCACCACAGCTGCAATCTGGTGGCCCTTTTTCTCTTTTTGAATTGCCAGTGGTCCTGTGGCCTGATACAGGACAGCAATTTGTCCAGCCAGAGAGTTAAAACATTTCCATACTCCCTTGGCAGATTCCACTCATCTAGGAGGGTAGCCACCCCTCCCCACATAGACATCCATTCCTCTGGGAGGGTGGACACCCCTTCCCACATAGACATCGCAGGCCTCCCCAGTATCCTGCCCGAGGCCTTCTCCTTTCCCCTCCCCAAGTTCATGTCATCAGTGCCCAGTATCTCCTTAGTGTCTGGCTGGCAGCTATTTAATTCTCCAGGCTGGCTCACCAATTGTCACAGCCCAAGAGGTCCATGCCAGTCCAAAGGCCAAACAAGACAACAAGCATTTTCTGACACATGAACTTTTATTCAGGGCTTATTTACAGGGTGAGAAGTCGTGGAGAGATCATGACAGCTCTCTCAGGCTGGGCAGGCATCGCATTCACAGGGAAGATGATCGAGTGATGCAAAAAGGGCAGAAAGCCTTTTATAAGGGTTTAAGACAAAGGCCTTCCTAAGGGTGGGGGGAGTATAGATGCAGGAACAGGTCATTCTGACCTGGGGGGGTGTTATAGGAAGGACTAGAATAACACTTGAACAATTACATTTTGCTCTTTTTGTGAGAAAAAGAGCTTCTCACTTCCTGCCTGCTTGCATAAAGTTACACTTTAAGGTCAATTTACTCTTTTTCTCTTTACTGGCTTAGAAAGACAATAGGTTAAACCTTTAGCTGCCTAGGTCATGCGGACTGCTGTGCGCCAAAGATCTGCAGGCCTGTTTTGCCTCTTTTCCTTTCTTTTCCTTTCTTGCTATCCAACTCTTCATCTTTTTACTTTTTAATAGCCCATCAGAGTTCCTGCTTCAGCCATGCCTGAGGCAAGGGCAGAATTAAGAATTAAAGCTGTCTGAGAGCAACTATTCAGGTGAAAGGAATTATCCTTAAATAGCCCAAAGAGGGACTGACAAAACTTGGGGACTGGGGAAAGTCCTTGAAAAGAGATTTTCCTTTCTTTTTTTTTTTTTCTTTTTTCTTTTTTGGGGGAATAACTATTATAAGTAGCTCAGAAAGCCTCAGATATTTGCAATTGGTCCCTGGACCAAGGCAAGGGTGAAGCTAAGATAGGTCTGAGAGACAAAGCAATGAGTATAGTGGGGGTGACAGTTCCCTAAAGGGCATAACTTCCCCAAAATGAAGGGGGGCAGGGCCCAGCTCAAGTGGCAGCCCCCCTCAAGAGAACTCAGTGCTCAGGGGCTGGAAAATGGAAACCAGCTTGAGTCAGCCATGCCACTGGTAGGGACAGGGTCTGCTAAGAATTAAAAGAACCTGTGGCACCTCTTAACCCTGGAGGGGAACTACAGCCTGATGTGTGCCACCTGCTGGACAGGATAGGAAAACCTTCAAGGTCTCATTCTCAGGGAAACTCCATAACCTCCTCCTGAGATCTGGGTCTGTCCAGACTGGGTAAACCTGATTGGGGTTGATCATATCTGGGGTGACCCTCTCACATAAAGATTACATAGAGGCAGGGCAAGAACCAGAAAAACAAGAGGTGAAAAATTCTGATCAATTAAACAGAAGCTTTGTTAGAGGTCTAGAGTAAGTTGAACTGAATGCCAGAGCATAGAGAACAAAACCAACCAATAAAAAAAAAAAGCCCTAGGTAAAAGAGTGAAAATGAGCTCCAGAATAAAGTAAACAATAAAATCAGATGTCTAGACAGCTAAACATAATGAACCATACTAGGAAACATGAAAGTATGGACCAGCCAAAGGAACAAATTAACACTTCAACTGAGATACAGGAACTGAAACAACTAATTAATAATCAAACACATCTCCTAAATCAGTTCAAAAATCAAATCAATGAGCTGAGGGAAGTTATGGCAAAAGAGATGAAGGATATAAAGGAGACATTGGGTGAACATAAGGAGGAACTTGAAAGTTTTAAAAAACAGATGGCAGAACTTATGGGAATGAAAGGCACAATAGAAGAGATGAAAAACACAATGGAGACTTACAACACCAGATTTGAGAGGCAGAAGAAAGGATTAGTGAACTAGAGAAAAGAACACATGAAAACCTACACACAAAGGAACAGATAGGGAAAAGAATCGAAAAATATGAGCAGGATCTTAGAAGAAGAGAAGGGAAAAGGGGCAGAAAGAATAATACAAGAAATAATCACTGAAAATTTCCCAACCCTTATGAAAGAAATATAAAATTACAGATTCAAGAAGTGCAGTGTGCCCCAAACAGAATCGATCCCAATAGACCTACTCCAAAACACTTACTGATCAGATTGTCCAACGTCAAAGACAGAGAATTCTGAAAGCAGCAAGAGAAAAGCAATCCATCACATATAAGGGATGCTTGATAAGACTATGTACAGATTTCTCCACAGAAACCATGTAGGCGAGAAGGCAGTGGTATGATATATCTAAGATGCAAGATACTGAAAGAGAAAAACTGGCAACCAAGAATTCTGTATCTAGCAAAACTGTCTTTCAAAAATGAGGGAGATACTGAAATATTTTTGGACAAACAGAATAAGAGACCTGCAGTACAAGAAATACTAAAGGCAGTGCTATAGGCTGATAGGAAAAGACAGATGAAAGAGGTTTGGAGAAGAATGAAGACTATCAGGAAGGGTAAAAGGAGAGGGAGAGGAAAAATAAGATATTACATATAAAATCCAAAAGACCAAATGGTAGAAGAAAGTACTGCCCTTATAGTAATAACATTAAATGTTAATGGATTAAACTCCTCAATAAAAAGACATAGACTAGCAGAATGGATTAAAAAACAATACCCATCTATACGCTGTCTATAAGAAACTCACTTTAGACAGAAGAACAAAAATAGGCTGGGAGTGAAAGGGTGGAAAAAGATATTTCCTGAAAACCAGAAAAAATTGGGAGTAACTGTATTAATATCACACAAATTAGACTTCAAATGTAAAACAATTAACAGAGACAAAGAAGGACACTATATATTAATAAAACGGACAATTCATCAAGAAAACAATCAAAAATATTTATGCACAGAGCCAGAGTGCCTTAAAATACATGAGGCAAACACTGACAGCACTGAAGGGAGAAGTGGATATCTCTACAATAATAGTTGGAGACTTCAATACACCACTCTCATCAATGAATAGAACAACTAGACAGAGGATCAATAAGGAAACAGAGATGTTAAATTGTACAATAAATGAGCTAGACTTGGCAGACATTTATAGAACACTACACCACACAACAGTAGGATACACATTTTTCTCAAGTGCTCATGGATCATTCTCTAGGACAGGCCACATTAAAAAAAACTGATATTATACAAAACACCTTATCTGATCCTAATGGAATGAAGTTGGAAATCAATAACAGGCAGAAAGTCAGAAAATTCACAAATATGTGGAGGCTAAATAACATCCTCTTAGACAACAAGTGGGTAGAAGAAGAAATTACAAGAGAAATTTGTAAATACCTTGAGGCAAATGAAAATGAAAACAGAACATATCAAAAACTTACAGGATGCAGCAAAGGTGGTGCTGAGAGGGAAATTTATCACCCTAAACACCTATATAAAAAGAGAGAAGAAAGAGAAAAAATTGAAGAATTAACTGTTCCCCTGGAGGAACTAGAGAAAGAAGAGCAAACTAACCCCAAAGCAAACAGAAGGAAGAAACAGCAAAGACTAGAGCAGAAATAAATGAAATTGAGAACAGAAGAACAGTAGAGAGAAAAAACAAAACCAGAAGTTTGTTCTTTCAGAAAATCAATAAAATCAATGGATGCTTTGCTAGGCTAACAACAACAAAAAAAGAGAGCAGATGCAATTAAACACAATCAAAAATGGGAAAGAGGACATAAACACTGATCCTGCAGAAATACACTAGGTAATGAGAGGATACGATGTGCAACTGCATGCTAATAAACTAGAGAACTTAGGCGAAACGGACAAGTTCCTAGAAAAGCATGAACAATCAATGTTAACTCAAAAAGATATAGATAGCCTCAACAAACAATCACAAGTAAAGTGACTGAGTCAGTTATCAAAAAGAAAAAGAAAAGCCCAGGACCAGATGGCTTCACATGTGAATTCTACCAAGCACTCAAGAAAGAATTAGTAGCAATCCTGCTCAATCTCTTTAAAAAAGTTGAAGAGGAGGGAAAGCTATCTAAAATTATATAAAGCCAACATCACCGTAATACCAAAGTTAAACAAAGATACGACACAAAAAGAAAATTATAGTCCAATCTCTTTAATGAAGATAGATGCAAAAGTCCTCAACAAAATACTTGCAAATCAGATCCAACAGCACATTAAAAGAATTATGCACCATAACCAAGTGGGATTTATTCCAGGTATACAAGGCTGCCTCAACACAAGAAAATCAATTAATGTAATACACTGCATCAATAAATCAAAGCAGAAGAACCACATGATCATCTCGATCAATGCAGAAAAGGCTTCTGACAAAATTCAACATCGTTTCTTGGTGAAATCACTTAAAAGAATTTGAATAGAAGGTAACTTTCTCAATATGATAAAGGCAATATATGAAAAACCCACATCTAATATCATACTCAATGGGGAAAGACTGAAAGCTTTCCCTCTAAGATGACGAAAAAGCCAGGCATGTCCACTGTCACCATTGTTATTCAACATTTTGCTGGAAGTTCTAGCTAGAGCAATTAGGCAAGAAAAAGAAATAAAAGACATCCAAATTGGAGAGGAAGAAGTAAAATTTTCACTGTTGCAAATGATATGATCCTATATGTAGAAAAGCCAGAAAAATCTACAACAAAGCTACTAGAGCTAATCAGTGAATAGTGCCAAGTGGCAGGCTACAAGATCAATATGCAAAAATCAGTAGTGCTCCTATACACAGGTAATGAACAAGAGGAGGAAGAAATCAAGAAAAAAATTCCATTTACAATAGCAACCAAAAGAATCAAGTATCTAGGAATAAACTTAATGAAGTCCACAAAATATGTATACACAGAAAACTACAAGCAACTGCTAAAAGAAATCAAACGGGACCTAAAAAAATGGAAGAACATACCATGTTCATGGATCGAAGACTAAATATAGTTAAGATGTCAATTCAACCTGAACTGATTTATAGATTCAATGCAGTACCAATTAAAATCACAGCAGAAACAGAAAAACCAATAACCAAATTTATTTGGAAAGGCAAGATTCCCAGAATAGGCAAAAATATCTTGAGAGAAAGGAATGAAGTGGGAGATCTCACACTACCTGACTTTAAAGCATACTACAAAGCTACGGTGGTCAAAGCAGTATGGGACTGACATAAAGATAGATACACTGACCAATGGAATGGAATTGAGTGCTCAGAAATAGATCCTCTCATCTAAGACAATTGATCTTTGATAAGGCAGTCAAGCCAATGCACTGGGACAGATCAGCCTCTTCAATAAATGGTGTTTGGAAAACTGGATATCCATATCCAAAAGAATGAAAGAGGACACCTATCCCACACCTTATATAAAAATTAACTCAAAATTAGTCAAAGACCTAACATTAGTGCAAAGACCATAAAACTTTTAGAAGAAAATGTAGGGAAATATCTTAAAGATCTTGTGATAGGAGGTGGTTTCCTTGACCTTACACCCAAAGTTCAAGCAATGAAAGAAAAAATAGATAAATTGGATCTCCTCAAAATTAAACACTTTTGTACATCAAAGGATTTGTCAGAAAAGTAAAAAGGCAGCCTACACAATGGGAGACAATATTTGGAAACCACATATTAGATAAGGGTTTAATATCCAGAATATGTAAAAAGGTCCTACAACTCAACAACAGAAAGAGAAACAACCCAATTAAAAAATGGGCAAAAGGCATTGACAGACAATTTTCTGAAGAACAAATATAAACGGTGCAAAAACATGAAAAGATGTTAAACTTCACTGGCTATTAGGGAAATACAAATCAAATCCATAATAAGATATCATCTCACACCTTCTAGAATGGTCATTATCAAAAAAAAAAAAAAAAAAACAGAAAATTACAAGTGCTGGAGAGGATGTGGAGAAAGAGGCACACTATTCACTTTTGGTGGGAATGTAGAATGGTGCAGCCACTCTGGAAGGCAGTGTGGAGGCTCCTCAGGAAGCTAAGTACAGATCTGCCATATAAACCAGCAATTCCATTACTAGGTACATACTCAGAGGAACTTAATGGACATTTGTAAACTGATGTTTATAGTGGCATTACTTACAATTTGCAAGAGATGGAAACAGCCCAAATGTCCAAAAATGGATCAATGGATAAACAAACTGTGGTTATACACATGATGGAATATTATGCAACTGTAAGATAGAGTCATAGAACATATAACAACATGGAAACTTGAGGATGTTATTTTGAGTGAAGTTAGCCAGAAATAAAAGGACAATTACTTTATAATCTTGCTAATGTAAACTAACATTAATGAGCAAATTTTGAGAGTTAAAGCTGAGACACAAGGTATCAGGAGATAGAAGGAAGAGATTAGGCATTTGATGCTGAAGGACTGTAGAACGTTCAATAAGATTGATTGTATAAATCCAGAAATGAGTAGCAAGATAGAGTGTGACGGTAGCACAATATTGTAAGTACACTGACAAAAGATGTCTGTGAGTAAAGTTGAAAGAGGAGGGCTAGGGGCACGTATGACTCCAGAAGGAAAGATAGACAATAAAGACTAGGATTGTACAACTTAGTGAAACCTAGAGTGGTCGATGATGGTGACTAAATGTACAAAGACAAAAATGTTTTTTACATGTTGGAGAACAAATGAATGTCAACTTTGCAAGGTGTTGAAAAATAGATGGTATTGGGGAAAAATATAATCAATGCAACTGGAGTCTATGTTCAACAGTAACATTGTAATAAGCTCCCACTAAATGAAACAAAGGCAATATACCTAAGCTAAATGTCTATGAGAGGGGAATATAAAAGAGTGGTATGGGATTCTTGGTAGTGGTGGTGTTATTTGACCTTACTGTTGTATTTTATTTTATTTTTATTTTTTCTTTTATCTTTTTCATTATTCTTAAAAAAAATTTTTTTTTGAGTAATGAATATGTTCAAGTTCTGTTTGTGGTGATGAATACACAACCATATGATGAAACTGTGAACAATTGATTATACACAGTTGATGATTGTATGGTATGTAAATATATCTCTATAAAATTGCAGGAAAAAATAAACAAAGGGATACAAGTGCTGGAGAAAATGTTGAGAGAGGGATGTACCTATTCATTGTTGGTGGGGAAGTAGAATGGTGTATCCTCTCTGGAGGACAGTGTGGTGGTTCCACAAGAAGCTAAGTATGTTGGTAGCATAAGGTCTTGCAACCTCATTATTAGGTATATATTTAGAAGATCTGAGAGCAGGGACATGAATGGACATCGGCACACCGGTGTTTATAGTGGCAGTATTCAAGATTTTCAATGGGTGGAGGTGGCCTAAGGGTACATCGACTGATGAACAGAATGATGAACTGTGGTGTATGCATACAATAGAAAACTGAACAACTGCAAGAAAGAATGACATTGTGAGTCATGCAACCAGGTAAATGGATTTTGAGGACAACATGTTGAGTATAGTATGTCAGAAAGGAAAAGACAAACATTACAATGCCTCATCTAATATAGACTAACTATAATGTGCAAACTCTGAGAATTGAATCTTAGAGCACAAGTTATCAGGGGAAGGCTTAATGTAAAGGTCCCCAGATTGTAAACTCTTACAGCAGTCACATCTATTCTGGATTGTAATGGTTATCCTTTAATTCTGAGATGCTGAGCTCTTTGTGTATTAAGTCTCTGGAACTTTAGGTATCTGTGTGACACCTGAAACTCAGAGGTAGGGCTCAGCAGCTGTGAATGTCAGTATTACCTCTTACGGCAGGTAAGCTGTAAAAGAGTTCAGATTCAATTAGAGATATGAATGAAGCAGATCTGGTTAGGACTAAGGCAAATCAGGCCAAAGGGTAAAGGACGGCACTGACTGTGTTTTAAAGCTTCAACTTCTGTGTGAGATCAAGGGAAGAGATATTTATATAGTGCAGGATCTATACTTTTTGTAGCACACTAAACAATTTAACTTGTACGGTCAGTTTGTTTCAACACCATAAGTTCATGGAGCTTTGAATGGGAAGTGAGATCTGGTGGGTGTGTACAGGTTGGAGTGAAATCCCAATACATCCCAAAGTGATCTGGGCAGAGAATAAAAATGTATCTGTGGGGCCCCCCCTGAGGAAATGGGGGAAAATGTGGTAATGTTGGACTTCCTCACCTGGGTTATTACTGATACTCTCACAAATATTGTGGACTACCAATTTAGCAGGCTGAACACCCAATCTGGTGGCTTTCCCTCATGAGGCTTGTTACTGCAAGGGAGAAGTTAAGCCTACTTATAATTGCTTAAGAGTCTCCCCCAGAGAACCTCTTTGTTGCTCTGATATGGCCTGTCTCTAAGCATGAGCAGCAGGTAAACTCACTGCCCTCCCTACTACGTTGGGACCTGACTCCCAGGGTTGTAAATCCCCCTGGCAATGCAGAACATGACTCCCTGGGATGAGCCTGGACCTGGCATTGTGGCACTGAGAAAATCTTTTTGACCAAAAGGGGGAAGAGAGATGAAACAAAATACGGTTTCAGTGGTTGAGAGATTTCAAATGGAGTCGAGAGGTCCTTCTGGAGGGTATTCTAATGCGCTGTATAGATATCCCTTTTTAGTTTTTAGTGTGTTGGAATGGCTAGAGGGAAATAGCTGAAGCTGTCAAACTGCAACCCAGTGGCCTTGATTCTTGAAGACAATTGTATAACTGTGTAGCTTACACAGTGTGACTGTGTGATTGTGAAAACCTCACATACTCCATTTATCCAGTGTATGGACAGATGAGCAGAAAAATGGGGACAAAAATTAAATGAAAAATAGGGTGGGATGGGAGAGGATGGGATGTTTTGGGTGTTTGTTTTTACTTTTATCTTTATTTTTTATTTTTTGGAATAAGGAAAATGTTCAAAAATTGATTCTGGTGAATGCACAACTATAGGATGGCACAATCTGTGAATAGCTGATTGTACACTTTGGATGATTGGGGGTATGTGAATATATCTCAATAAAACTGTATTAAAAAGTGGGAAAAAAAAGAAAATGTAGACATAAATGTCAGTAAAATTAACAAGTGCGTTCTCAAGATTGTAATTCCAGAACACTTACTACAGAGCAAATAAAATATCAACTATGAAAAAAAAGAAATCAGTAAGCTGAGGTGGTGGGATAACTGGGGAACACTTGCTTTGGATGTCCAATTCTGTCCTCTAGTGGAGAAAGGAAGGGAGGGCAGGAATTGGAAAAACATTGGGGTAGATAGTTGAACAAAGTGTCCACACACACTTGGTTCTCTTTAGGCCACAAGTAGGGAAGAGAATTGTGAAGGAAGCCGAAATTTCTTAAGCCTCTACTAGGATCCAGGCACTTTCTAACAGCAATTCTTTGAGACAGATATCCCTTTCCGTATTTTAGAGAAAATCAGAAATTAAGATTCAGAAAGGTAGGCAGATCTGATCTTTTATAATTAGTCCTTTCCCCTAAGAGTATAAGCTCTTCCTAGTACTGCCGGGGACCTTGCAAAAATTGGGCGGGCCAGAGCTTTATATAGAGGGAATGGTCCTCAACAGAGGATCATCCCAAATCTAGCACTCCATTTCTATGCCCTTTGAGGAAAGAGATAAGAGTGCTTGCACAAGCTTAAAGGGGATTCCCAGGCCTAGGCTCTGCTAGTTCATGGAGTATTCCAGCAGAAGTCATTGAGGGGAAAAAAAGAAAGATGAGAGTATCTGTTGTGAAATATAGTGTGTTGATGTTTTTGTGTATTACTTTGTAGCTAGCTACACTGCAGGCTTATCCAGCACAAGGCGCCAGGAGTCTGCCTGGTACAGAATTCTTTCCACTGCAGGATGCTACTTTCCTTCTTGTTAGTTCACCCATAATTTTAGGGCATGGCTATTCACATAACAAGCTCTTTGATGGAACTAGTTTGTTAGGTTTCTGGTTGGGTGATATCCCAAAATGTGAAAATCAAGTTTTCTTCATGCCACAGACATTTCTGATACTACACTTACAATTGTTCATGGTTTAGTGATTGTCAAAGTCTTTCATATGCATTTCACATGGTTCTCACTAATATCCTGTGGGTTGATATAATCATTCCCTTTTTACAGGAGGACAAAACAAGGTACAGGGCAGTTAAGGAAACCGAGCAAAATCACAAAGTATGTCAACCAAGGCTTACTTTCTGACCCTTTTTCCATTTTTTCCATAAAACAAGGGAATAGAGAAAAAGATAAACTCAAAATCCCAACTTCTCTGTGCCCACCCCCTGTGTCTCCCTTTCTTCTTTCCTCTTTTTAAATTTTTGCTTGGGATATGTAGCTTCCAAGCTGTGGAAGTTATTGGTAAAGATTTGAGGGTTTTGTGGCACTAAACACCCTTCAGAGTCATTGGTGTCAGGAAATACAGAAGACATAGAACAAGCAACCCAATGTCCCCTCAAAGCATTAAGGATTTGGACACAATTCTCAATGAAACTTTTAGATAAGTGAAAAAAGTCAACTCACCAATTCATCTACAGAACAGCAAACTTCTGGCTTAACTGATTTTGTTTTTCCACTAAATTCAAATTCCAGTGTGGTATTAGGTTTAAACTACTCAGGTTAAGAAAAGAGCAAAGCTGCAACATTGTCTGGTAAATCATACCAGAAATCATCCAACAAAAGCCAGATTATCTTCCACAGCTGGGTAAACTGAAGCCCATTTGGGAAATGGAATTTGGCCTTCTAATACCTGTTCATTACTCACCAAGCCAAGAGATGAGAGCGCATACTGAAATTTAAGTGCAAACAAAAGCTATTAAGAACTATTAACGTTAATTAGACTTTGAATAAAATAGTCATCCATCCAACACATATTTAATGAATAGCTATTATGTGCCTTATACCTTTTGTATGGTTGCTTTACTAACTGATTTCACAATAATAAAGCCATGCAGAATATTAAGCCAAGAAATAAAGATTTCCTTCTCCCTCAATTAGGATTATCTAGATAATTGCTCCCAATTCTCCACTCCAAGGCACCTTGCAGAGAAAGCTTTAATTATCTTCCCAGGCCAAGGTATAAGGAAATGCAAACCAGAGCTATGCTTTCCCTAGATGTTCCCCAAGAGGGAAACCTCCACAAACTGAAGAGAAATGAAGAATCTCACCTCAAGAAATTTGCCTTCGGAGAAGTAGGGAAGGTGAAGAGCCCTTTTACAACATTTCCCAGGACAGCACTAGATCCATTAATTACTTAATCCTCATGTGCCTTATTAGCCCTCCTAGAACCCTTTAGATGCCTCTAATTCCCTTATCCTAAAGGCTTCAGAATTGGGGCTACTAGTCCTTTGGTCCCAATTAGGTCCATGTGTGGCATATTGTACTGCAAATCTCAGCAGCACATTTATACTAATGATGAACGTTAATTATAGGGGAGCTCTGGGAGCTTAATGCCCATTCTAAAGTTATGCATGGAGCTAAGCAGAATTTACAATCAAGGAGACACAGCAAGGCAGGCTCAGATTATATGGAATGAAGAAGGAGAAAGAGAAACAGACTAAAAAAATCAGAGAGGCAAGGATTATGAAGAAAAAGGGACTTTTATACACAAGGTAAAAAAAAAAAAAAAAAGGCAGACGCGAATTCAGCATAAATGGGGCCCAAGGTCAGAGCTTATTATCTAACCAAGAGCCCCTGAAGTCCTTCTTTCATAAGGTCAGAACTAGCCTCAGGAGGCCAACATCAGGATGTGTCATTAGGTGAGGGTTAAATAACCATGGCTGTGGTAAGAACAGGGTTCAAAACTGGGGCCAAGAAAGGCAGGACCGGGAAATAATTAAACTATGAGATATTTCTAAATACTATTTATTATTCATTCACTGAATGTACACAGCATGCCAAGTTCTGTATTGGGTAACAGTACTAACATCTATTGCGCATTTGTAGCATGCCAGGTACTATTCTAAGTACTTGACATGAATCCATGCTCTGTTTGTCACAACATGTAAGTAATATTATTAACCCTATTTTACAGATGAGGAAAGTGAGGCTTGGAAATTCAATATACAGCTTGCTCAAGAACACAGCAAGCAAATGTTTGATTTGGGTTCCAAACCCAGGCCGTCTGTGTCCAGAGCCTACACTAATAAACACTGTGCAATTCTATCTCAACTGTGTATTAAAAGGTAAATGGGGCATGATTCCAAGCCATAAAGGAATTCCTCACCTAAAAGAGTTTAGATATATAAGTAATTATTCAATACAGATGTAGTACAGATGCTTGGTTGACACTGGATCCTGTCCCTTCACATCTAAGCAAGGGTGTTGTTCCTTCTTTCTTTTGTACCATCAAATTTTCTTTCTCTACTGATATTCTCATTAACACATACATATACTATAAAATCTCCTGTTATTAAAAACAAACAAACAAACAAACAAACAAACAAAAAACTCTTAACTCCCCTGTCTCCTTCTAGCTACTGCTTTGGTCTTCCTGCTTCCCCTTGGTCAAAACAAAACAACAAAAACAAAACAAATGAACAAGTTAAAACAAACACAACAGCCTTGGTAGAGTTGTCTTTACTGCCCCACTTCCCATTCCCCCTTAACCTCATTTCAACTAGGTTATTCTTTCTACCATACCAAAGAAATGACACTTGCTAAGGTCACTGCAGCTTATCATGTTTCCAATTCCAGTGTCAATTCTCAGCCCTTATCTTTTTCTCTCTGTAGCATTTGACATAAAAGATCACTACTTTCTTCTCTTCCTTGACTTCCCAGAAACCACACTGTACTCATTTTCCTCCCACTTCATTGGCTGCTCCATTTCAGTTTTCTTTGCTGGAGTATCCTGGGGCCAGACCTCAGATCTCATCATTACTGTATTGACAATCTCACTGTGTGATTTCCATTTCCCACCATAGAAATAATTGCCAAATTTCATCGGTCTAAGACACAATTGTTTTACCTTTTTATAATTTTGAATCAGGATGCATCTTAAAATAATTGTTACTGGGCAATATCTTGACTTAGTCTTCATGGCCTTCACTTGAGAATTTGGCCATTGTTGCTAATATTATCCTAACTTCGATAGAAATTTGTGGCTCAATGGTATTACACATGTTGGGATTAATTGTTGTTTAACATGTATTTAAAAATTAATAGCATGATTTGAAATTAAAACATTTTACCATTAAAACATTTTCTGCATTTTGTATGCAGAAAAGCATGGAAACAGAGCAATGGGGCATGCATTTAATATTTGAGAAGCAATATGGAATAACAAGGCTCCCATTTTTTCTTTCAAAGCAACAAACAAATGCTTGATGGGTCCTAAAACAGCAAGATACCTTCAAGTAGAAGCTATTTATATTTTGAAACTGAGATATGTGCAAAAGGAATTCCTATCAATGCTCATTAATGGAAATGGAAGCAAGTGATTTTCAAATGCTTTGGAAAAAATAGTCGAAGCAACTGAGGGGCATAACCAACCACTGCATGATGCAGGGCCATTTTTGAGACATTGTGTCATTGTTTAATTGGTGGTGGGTTTTTTTCTTTTTGAATGGTGCATAAAATAATGACATAGCTTATAATCGAGGGTGACTTAGATTTAATGAACTATGGCACATAATAATAATTCCTATATTTAAAATCTCCAAAACCAACTTGTCCCTGTGTTTCAGGTGTATGCATTTAGCTATCTTCTCAATATCTCTACTTGGATGTCTAGTAAATATCTTAAAATAACTCTGAATACAGTTCTGTGAGTTTCCTGCTCTCACTTCTGACCCATTTTTTCCCATATTAAAACATTGCATTACCACTAATTATTTGCTCCATTCAAATATGCAGGAGTCATCCTTGATTCCTGCTTTCCTCTTGTACTCTGCATCCAATCCATCAGGAAATCCTGTCAGGTTTAATTTTATAATATATCTAAAATCCTCCTGCAACTTTATACGACTTATTACCATCTCCACAGCTACCACCCATGTCTGATCCACCACCATTTCCTGCTTCTACTTCTGTGTCCTCATATTTTAGCACCCATAGTGATCTTCTTAAAATATAATTAAGATTATGGCACTCTCTTACTCAACACCCTGGAAAATAAGATATACACAATTTAAAAAATCAATGGATGGGCTCAACAGCAGAATGGAGGGGACAGAGGAAAGAATAAGTAAAGTTGAAACTGGAATAGAAATTCTCCAATTTGAACAATAGAAAGAAATAGACTGGAAAAATATTGAACAAAGCCTGAGGGGTCTGTAAGACTATAATAAAAACTTTAACATTAGTGTCATCAGAGTCCTGGAAAGAAGAGAAACAGCGCAGAGCTGAAAAAGTACTAAAAAAATATGGCTGAAAACTCCCCAAATTTGGCAAAAGACATAAACAACAGATTCAAGAAGCTGAACAAATCTCATAATAAACCCGAAGAAATTAACACCCGGATGCATCATAGTCAAACTTCTGAAAGTCAGTGACAAAGAAAAAATCTTGAGAGCAGTGAGAGAGAAATGACATCTTAACTCTAAAGGGAAAGCACTTTGAATCACAGTGGTTTTCTTATCAAAGAACATGAAGGCCAGGAGGAATTGGCACAAAACTTTTCAAATAATGAAAGAAAAGAATTGGCAACTTGGAATCCTATACATAGCTAAGGCAGTGCTGAGATAGAAATTTAGAGCACTAAATGCTTACATTAGGAAAAAAAAAGGAAATGCTTCAAATCAATAATCTAAACTCCTGATGCAATAACATAGAAATAGAAGAATAAAATGATAAGGAAATAGTAAGAATAATATCAGAATACTTTGAACAATTCTACTTATATAAATTTGACAACTTAGATAAAATGGATAAATTACTTGAAAAGTCCAAAATACCACAACTTATTCAAAAAAGAACTAGATAATTTTAATAACGCTATAACCATGAAAAAAATTCAATTTGACATTTAAAAACTCCAAAATAAAGAACTCTCAAGGCCCAGAGGTTTTCACTGGCAAATTCTATGGCATATTTAAAGAAGTATTGTTCCACTTCTACATATATACCCAGAGAAAGTGAAGAGTCTCAGATACTTGTACCACAATGTTTACAGCAGCATTATTTACGATAGTCAAAAGGTAGAAACAACCCAAGTGTCCATCAACATATAAATAGATAAACAAAATGTGGTACAGACACTCAAATGGAATATTATTCAGCCATAAAAAGAGTGAAATTCTGAGAAATGCCACAATGTGGAAGAACTTTGAAGACATTATGCTCAGTGAAATAAGCAAGGCACATAAGAACAAATATTTTATGATACCACTTATAAGAGAGGACTAGAAATACTAAATTTGCAGAGAGAAAGAGAAAGAAGATTAGAGATTACCAGTGGATAAGGGGGAGTATTTGCTTAAAATAAAAATAAAAAAATTTAAAAGGAAGATTTATCACCAATTCTATACAATTCCTTCCAAAAAACTTAAGAGGAAGGAAAACATCCCAATGATTTTAAGAAGCTAGCATTACCCTGTTACCAAAGCAGGTCAAAGACAGTATAAAAAATGAAAACTAATGGCCAATTTTTCTCATTGATATAACATGAAAAAATCCTAAACAAAATTTCATCAAATAAAATTTAGCAATATATAAAAAGAATTATTCAACATGATCAAGTGGGACTTATAACAGGGATGCAAGCTTGTTCAGTATTAGAAAATCAATCAATGTAATCCTTTGCATCAATGGGCTAAGGACGAAAAATGCCATTTTAATATTGATTGATGCAGAAAAAGCATATGACAAAATCCAACACCTGTTCATGATAGAAATTTTCAGGAAAATAGCAATAAAGGGGAACTACTCAAATTGATAAAGAGCCTCTACATCAAACCTACATCTAACAATATACTTAATAATCCAAAAACTGAACAATTTCCATCTAAGAATAGGAACAAGGTAAGATATTCACTCTCACCATTTTTATTCAACATAGCAGTGGAAGTTATAGCCACTGCAATAATGAAAGAAAAGGAAATTAAAGGCAAATAGATCAGAAAGGAAGAAATAAAACGGTTCCTGTTAGTTTATTGCATGATGGTCTTTATAGAACATCTTAAGGTATCTACAAAAATTCCTTGTACTAATAATGATTTCAGGAAGTTTGCAGCAAAAATTAATTATATTTCTATAAACTAGAAATGAACACCAAAATTAACAGTACAATGCCATTTAAAATTGCTCAAAAAATTCTTAGATTTAAATCTAACAAAGCATGCACAGGATTTCTATGCCAAAAGCTATTGAACATTGATGAAGAACTTAAAGAAGGTAAAAATAAATACAGAAATATACCATGTTCATAGATTGGAAGACTCAACATAGTAAAGATGTCAATTCTCCACAAACTGATAAACAGGTTTAACACAGTTCCTACCAGCATTCCAGCAAATTTTTCAGTGTATGTAGATGAAATTATTCTGAAATTTATACAGAAAAGCAAATAAACTAGATTTGCTATGACAGTTTTGAAACATGAGGATAAGTGGAAAGAATAGTTCTACCTGATTTCAAATTACAGTAATCAAGACAGTGTGGTGAAGGGATAAATACACAGGTCAAAGAACACAGAAATAGAGAACCCACACATATCTGACACAAATATGATGAACTGATTTTTTTGAAAAAGTATAAAACAATTCAATGGAGGAAGGATAGCTGTGTGGGTTTGAATGTATTATGTCCCCCAAAACTCCATTATCTTTGATGTAATCTTGTGTGGGCAGAGGTATTGGTGTTGATTAGATTGTAATTCCTTGAGTATTTCTGTGGAGATGCACCCCACCCAACTGTGGGTGATGACTCTGGATAATTTCCATGGAGGTGTTACCCCACCCATTCAGGGTGGGTCTAAATTAAATCACTGGAGTCATATAAATGAGCTGACAAACAGAAGGAACTCAGTGCAGCTGAGAGTGACATTTTGAAGAGGAGCTATAGCCAAGAGGGACACTTTGAAGGACACACTGAAGCTGAGAGAGCAGCTGCAGATGAGAGACAGTTTGAAGACGGCCATTGAAAGCAGACTCTTGCTCCAGAGAAGCTAAGAGAGAACAAATGCCCCAAGAGCAACTAAGAGTGGCATTTTTGAGGAACTGCAGCCTAGAGAGGAATGTCCTGGGAGAAAGCCATTTTGAAACCAGAACTTTGGAGCAGACACCAGCCACGTGCCTTCCCAGCTAACAGAGGTTTTCCGGACACCATTGTCCATCCTCCAGTGAAGGTACCTGATTGTTGATGACTTACCGTGGACACTTTATGGCCTTAAGACTGTAACTTTGTAACCAAATAAACCCCCTTGACAAAAGCCAATCCATTTCTGGTGTTTTGCATTCCAGCAGCAATAGCAAACTAGAACAATAGCCTTTCAGTAAATGGTGGTAGAGAAATTGGACATATGGAGGTAATACAGAAAAAAAAAGAAGATTGACCTAAACTCATACCTTAAGCAAAAATTAACTCAGAAACAATTGCATTTTAAAAGTAAAATGTAAAGCTATAAAACTTTTAGAAACAAACATAGAAGATATTTGAAATCTTTGAGGTATTGATCTAGGCAAGGAGTTCTTAGACTTGACACCAAAAGCATGATTAAAAAAAGATAAATTGACATTGGGTTTCTTACATTATTTATAAGATATATGTATAAAGATATATATATATATATAGTATTTGTTCTTCATATATATTATAGATTTATTTCTTATATTATTTCTTATATTATTTTTGGTATAATTTTTTCATTCTATGTTTTTCCTTAATTAAAAAAACCCCACAAAATTCCAACTTAAGAAGTTCTTCACATACCTAGAGTCTGGTTTGTGTGGAGTTCTGCTTAGAGGCTAAGAAGTACTTTATGATTTTGAGGGAGTTGAGGTTTGGATTTTTGTCCTAGAACTGAGTGTTAGTGGTAATGGCTTCCTGCTTGTTTCTGGGTTCCTTAAGTCCACTATTGGTTCTTTTTAGCTTTGCCAATGCCTTTGTAACGAGTCCCTGCATTAAATTCTCTTTGGATGAACCATCTGAGTGGAATTTTGTTTCCTGCTATGACTTCGCCTGTTTTCCCCGTGAGGGTTTTGGACAGTGTAGCAATGGTATTTTCATACGTAATACAGAATGTAAGCTAGAATGAATGGAAATCCCAGCCCCTAGGGCTTATAAAGAAAGCCAGGCTGAGGAAAAGCCTCTTCCCCTATTCTGTTCACCTGACCACTGAAAGAGTCATTTTCTCACATCCTTGATGCCAGAATAGAGAAGCAAGTCAGAGCTGGCTCTCCAACCAGCCTCCCAGGGCTAGAATCCTAACCCTGCCATCGATTAACTGTGAGATCTTGGGAAATAACCTAACCTCTCTGTTCCTCAGTTTCCTCATCTAGAAAATGAAGCTATTATCACTTATCTGAGAGGCTACTGTGAAAATTAAACAAGACAATGCATGTGCAAAGTGCCCAGAATTGCTAAGAATGAGCACTTAGTAAATATCATCATCTGACTTCCAAGGAGTCACTAACTCCAGAGAGGCTTATTCTCTCTTTTCCTTCTTCTCCCACTAGCTTTCTTTCTGTCTCTGATCAGTCTGATTGTTTCCTTTACCCAGAGCCTCCTAAAGGAGCCAGTGTTGTAATAATAACAACAAACAAGTTAGGAAGAATTACCCTCCCATCTCTCTTATAAATGTCGACAGGTTCCACCGTTATATTACAATTCCAATTAAAGGGAAATTCCCCACTAAGCCATAAACCTAAAATGAAAAAAACCCTATAGGGATAAATAAGCCTCTTCCGTGAACAAACCTGCGATTTATCCTTTTTTTGTCACAGCTTATGTGCGCTCAAATCCCTGCTGAACCAATCCTGCAAGCTGATGAGGAAGTAAAGCTATGGGTGTACATTGGTGGGTCTGTCAAGACTTAACTTGTAACGAGTCTCCCAAGGATTTGATTATTATTGGGTATTAATTATTAATGGTATTTCCTGCAGGAGGCCTGCAGGGGCTTATTTACCCCAGCCTCTATTTTGAACTGAAATTAAAAAATAACCAAAATTCTCCCCCAGAGGAGGGGGAGGAGAAAGAGAAAGGAATCAAAGGAATCCTTCCCTTGTCTTGTACCACTCTCATCACTTGATATTCTGGGGCTGATCTCATACTTAAATTGGGGTGTGTGTGCGGGGAGCAGGTCTGCACTGCACCTCCTCAGCGTCCTCAGATGTAACTCTTCTCTTAAAACCACAAAGGAGAAACAAAGCGCCCTCCTCTCCCTCTCAAAATCCCACTCTAACCTCATCTTCTTTGGCAGTTAATTTCCTCTGATGGTTATGTTAATTTTTATGGCTTCCTAATGATCAGAAATATTTGGCAGATTAACATCATTTAACTTTCCTCTCCTGGCGGGTGGGGGGGGGGAGATAGGGAGAAGGATAAATGGGAAGAGCGAGCTGGAAAAAGCAAGAGTGAAAATCAGAATTCTGTGCCAAGTTTGGTGATGGGACAGCGAAGGATGGACACCCAGAAAAGCCAGGAGAAATTAAAACCCTATTTAAAAATAATAATAAGGCTGAGAGATCAGAACATGCCCCCCACCCCCACCCTCTGTGGTTTTACCCTTTATTCACTACTGACAGTCCATATGTTGCTTCCTAGTGATGTTTTAAAGACAACTACACCTGTCGGGGTGTCTGCGAGGTAAAGACAGAGCAGATGTTGAAGTCTGTGCCATGAAAGGGAAAAATTCCTCGTCTTGCAGAAAGCGGCATTTTACAAGCATCCTGAAGGGGTCCCTCCTCCATTGTCACTCTCCCCCTTTTCCGTAAGGCAGCAGCCCCTGTATGGTGCCACAGATGGAAAGATGGAATTTAATTTTACTGGCGTTCAATCAAAACAGAATAATGTGTTTAATATCCCCGCAGTGTAAGTGAAAGGGAGAGATTCATGAACTCCTGGGAGGTGAAGGCTTCCAAGCAATGCTTTGATATCCCCTAGTACATATAAACATAGAAAGTACAGTGGAAAATACGGATAAGTACAGGTTTATGCTCCCCTCCTCCATTCTGCTGCTACTTTACGTTCGAGTCTGTGTGACAAGGGTATGGTCCTTGCCACAAGAACAACTGCATTAATAAGAAGGTACTTAGAAACCCTGAGCTTATTCCAGGGGGAAGAGGATGGTTTGGCCACCCTGTCAAGACAGGCTGTGGAGCTCGTGATTGGCAGATATATGCAGTTGAAAAATGCCTCACTAGAGGGAAGCCCAGGAAGTCACTAAAAACCTCTTCCTTAAGTTTTATTTAAAATCCAGTAGACAGTAATCACATGGTGGCAGCTCTGTTTATAAAATACCAATCCGCGTACATAAGGGGAAAAATCTGGGGGTAAATATCCCAAAATGTTACGAGTAGTTGGATTAGAATAGTAGAGGTGTAAGTAATCTTTGCCTTTATAACTATTTTCTAAAATTTCTTCCAATGCAATTATATTATTTTTTAATGATGTGTGTGTGTAACATTCTCTAACCCATGATCTGTATCATAATCACCTAGGGGGCTTGTTAAAAAAGTGGATGCCTGGTCCCTATTTCAGACCTCTTGAAACAAACAAGCAAACAAATAAATAAAATAAAGCAAAACCTATTCTTCCCTAAACTAATCTAGCTCTGACAGATCTATTTATCTGTACAGTGTTGTCCAGAAAGTGGTTCTATGCTTTCTACATTGCATTCATGTCCAGCCACCTCAAGCTTATTCCAAAAGAACACTCTGCTTTCTATACGTTTTTCCCAGAAAACATTTTGCAGTCATGCATATATCTGATTCTTTTCCATAAACATTATCTCTCTGATCCCTTTACTTTTCTCTCCTGGATATGAATTTCAAGATCCAAATAACAAAGCCCACTGTCTGCCAGAATCCCAACTTGTTCCTCCCCATTTTTCATACTTACATACACATCTACACTCACAAAATCAAGGATGAGTCTACACATACATGCATGCATAATTCCATCACTGACATAAATTTAGAAAAAAATCCAAATTTAATCACATTTATGGTTAATTGGATGAGCCATTTGGGAAGATTAAAAAAAAATCTTTATTCAATATGTACCACTGATAGCCAAGAGAGTTGACTCAGTTAATCCTGAGAATATTAGTGTGCAGTTTTAAAGAGACATCCTTCTTATTTTGGTTCTCTCATGACAGAGCACAGTCATCTAATAAGGTTTTCTCATCTTAATTTCTGTGAGTCCAGTTAATAACAGTAACTGTATCAAATAAAAAAAACAAAAGAGTCTCTCTTGGTTTCAGTGCTAACTCAGGCACAGTTGATTGTACACACACAAATGCACACACATGTACACATCCACACACACACAAGCACAGGATACACATCAGAACTCCACAGACTGCCACTACATTTGCATAAAGATATGGTAATCCACAACAGCAAGATTTTAAAAAGAATTGGCAGTGGGATTGAAGATGCCCCCATCATCCTGCTCACCCCCCCAATAACTGCACAGCGCTGCAAGAACAATGCCAAGACACTTCATTTTGTTTTTGTTTGAACAGGCGCTATTGATGCAGAGGAATCTCTCATTCTGCCCACCTTCTGCCTGTGCTACTAAATGACTGATGTTGCACTGAGTTGCAGGCTCTTCTGCCAGGGCTGGCAGCTGTCCACTCTCTGGACCTGGATCAGCTCCCGGAGCTGGGCCACAGGGTTCCACGACTAATCGAATGTCAGCGTCTTCAGGCAGGGACCACCCATTTGTTTGGCTCTGTGTAAAACAAGCTCTCTAAACTTGCATGCGGCCCACGTTTCCCAGTCCCAGCCTTTTTAGATAGACAGTGCTTATCAATGATAATAACAACTTACCTTGAATACTCCTTTGTATTTCCCGGAGCACTTGCACGTTGATTATCTCATTTCATCTAGTATTGTGGGTTGTGATGCACACTAGTCTTTGGAACTCACGAGTAATTTCATGACATGCCAGTGACCTGATCTTGGGAGACTCAGTAACTTCTCACAGACCCCTACTCAAGAGTCACACGGACTGCAAATGCTCCCTTGAATCTACTTGACATCCAGCTGAAATGGGTTTCGCCTCAGTCTGGTCCAAAAGCAGCAATAGTACAGTTTCTTCAATGGCCTGTCTGGCACCCTGACTCGGTGACTCTCCAGTCTTCAGAGCAGGGCCCACTTAACCCCACCTGTAATTTCAGCCTTAAAAGAAACTGAAAAAAAAAAAAAGCCTTGTCCCCAAGAAAGGCTGAACACAAAGTTTATTCATTTACTTACCATTACAGAACATTTACAAGGTGCCTGGAGCTTAACATATTATTTCATATATTATTTGCAACATGAGTGGGTGTATCTATCTCCATTTTAAAGGCATGAGAAAGGCTACATGACTATAAACAGAGGAACCAGGATTCAAACCTAGTTCTATCTGAATATGAAATTAGTCTTTCTAAAATTCTTTGATGCCTATGAGGGCAGCTGCTCCTCTCCCAAGATGCAGCAGAAAAGTCCATTAGTTCCTTAACTAATGGGAATCATATCCTATTTGTTTTTTCCCAGGGCCCATGTACAACATCTTGTCCTACAAGGTTTGTGCCTCTCTCCTCTACCATACTGTGTATTCTTTGTGGATAGACAAGATATTTTATTCATACTTGTAGCCCCAGCCCCTAGCAGAGTTCCTGGAACATAGTAACTACTCAATAAATATTTATCCAATGGATGTACAAATGGATAAAATATGTTCATACTAGGCCTGTGAAGAATGAAATTTTGAGTATCTGCTCTGAAGTTCATTTGTGCACTTACTTAGGGCAATCTGGGTCCTTTATTCTCCTTGTTTGCCCCCTCTCGTCCAATCTAGCCATGCATTCCAAGCCTCCCTGGTCCTGCAAAAATCTTAACACTTTCTGAGACTCATAACCAGGGTCTCTGAAAATTGTGGGAAGCTGCTCCACATTTCCTTGTTTGTGTGGCCTTTGAGGCATGTTTATTCTGGGATCACACTTAGCAAACTTCTGACAGCTGCCTCCAAGATCCCTGAGTTTCTAGACGATGACAGTTTCCTCTGACCCATGGAAGCCCAGTCTTATGATAATACTTCATTGCTTCTCAAACTATCTTTGGTGGAAAAATAAAACCTGTTTCCCTCCGAATTTGTCATGAACTGATACTTATGGGAAACAAAACACTCATTTGGATATCATGACAATGAAATAAAAATTTCTAGATAATTTCCCTGAAATTCTGCACTTACCTCCTCACGAGCTAGTAACCAAAGCTGATGGATTGATGCCAGTCTGCAGACCACGCTTGGAAGAGCAGCCCCATAGATCCCCAAATTATGGCTTTCCCTTTATTGAGTGTCTCTTGAACAGCAGTATCCAATAGAAATAAAATATAAGCCATTTATACAATTGTAAACCTCTATTTGTTACATTAGTAAGAGTAAAAAGAAACAGGTGAAATTAATTTTAATACTAGGTTTTATTTAAACTAGTATATCCAAAGTATTATCATTTCAACATGCAATCAGTATGACAACAATTACTAAAATATTTCATATTATTTTTTCATACTAAGTCTTCAAAATTTGGTACACATTGCATACTTTATAGGACCTCTTGATTTGGACTAGCTGTATTTCGAGTGCTCAATAGCCTCATATAGCTAGTGGCTACTGTATTGGACAATGCAGCTTCAGAACCACAGATGCTACCACACTTACTGGCTTTCCAAACCTTTTTTGGGTTTCATTGTTGCTCTATAGAAAGCCCCTCAGTTATCTCCAGGCTCCAGAAACTTCCCCACTTGCCAAGACTCCTGCTTTCAGTTCTAGGCAGTCTTCTAGAACTAAAAGTCTTTTAGTTCTGGTCAGAGAAAGGACAGAAAAGATAAAGGCAACAACTGATGAGGAAAAATTCTCTTGTGTTCAGGAGACCCAGATAGGTAATGCAGAAGACAATTTTAAGCCCTTATACAGTGTTAGGCATGGTACTAACAGTAGGTGGATGATCAGCCAGAATCAATACACCGTGCCAGTTTATTTTGTACAGTCACAAGCAGCCCATTCTTAGATTCTAAAGATCCTAGGAACCCTTCTAGCAGAAGAGCATAAAATATCCTGGATCTCTGATCAGCCAGTTCAGCCCTGAGTCAGTATTTTTCCTGGTTTTCTTTTGAATTCCCAGTTCTGCAGTGACTAGATTTCATTCTCATTTCCCAATGATATAATCTCTGCCTGGAGAATAGATCATTCAGTACTTGCTACCAAACCACCCAGTCTTTATGGACTTTAATCTTTTGTTGTCCTTATTCCTGTTTAAGAACCATCCTGATTCTTTGACTCAATTTTGAACTTTGTCTAAGGACACTTGTGATGATCCATCCTCCCCTTGCATAATATGGTTTCCAGGTTTCATTCCTACTGTTGAACTTAACCCACTTTTCATTTGACCTTGTGGCTTTGCTTTATATGTCCTACATGTGCATAGGTTGACCCAGCTTTCTATTGCTTAATCCCCAGTTTGGGACAGTTATTATCATTAGAAAATATCTAACCCCATAAAGCTAACATAGATAGAATGATTTATGCTTTAGTGACTTGTATTTAGACTCAAAGATTGTGTTATTAAAAAAATCAATTAGCTATGGAGAAGCACCTTTGCTCCATGTTCCTTCCCCATTTGCAGCTTGAAAATGGTGGTTGGTTAGCATCTGGGTGTCCTCGAGACATACTGAGCATTTCATTCATCATACATGACATTTGCATATTGCAAATATCATACTTTATGCACATGCCTTCCAGGCTAGTCTAGAGACTATGATTGCTGCCTAATCCTCACATAAATCAATGCACCAGGGAGTGCCACTTCTAAACATGGGGGAAAATCAAGGGCTGCTCTGCCTTTAGACTGTTCCTGGGACAATCGCATTCTCTTCATATCCAAAGTAGATTCAGTGCCTTCATTTTCTCCTCCTTCTTGTAGCTATTAAAATTCTATTAGCCATTTGTGAATATTATTTTATACCATCTGCATTCTTCTAAGTTGTGATAGTGACAGCTGCAATGATTTGTATGCATCTTCCGTGCAGGTTTTTTTTGTGGAAGAATAAAACCTTTTCTCTGTGTGACCATGTATTCAAATAGAAAGACGGTTTGTTTGTAAATCTATTTCTTCTCCAAACATTATTTTGTTTGCTGAGGAGACAGAAAAAAGATATTGAAAGAGAGAAGACAAAACATTTGATCTCAAATGACAGAGTGTAGGTTTGCTTTTTCTTAGCTCTTGCTTTGCTGCCTCTTAATCAAAGTTGACCTTATAACCAATGTTAGACTGTGTTCTCTGTTTTGGATCAGAGCGCCTTCAGGGTATTCCCCCCATATCACTACCGCTCTAAAAGTTCTCTCCCTCCCCCCATGTCTCAATCAGCAGAATGATGCATGTAGCCAGACTCCTCCCTTTTGCTTTGTACAAAAATGGTTTTTGTTCCTTTCTAGGGAAGGAGTAATCTAGGGTGGGAGGCTGGGGACACTAGCCTATAGTCTATCAGACTGGGAAATCATCTGCCTGTCGGTATTTCACAAAGGCGAGCGTGTTTGGCAGATGACTGGGAAGCAGAAGCTGCCCCTGTTTAGTATCGCCTTACGCATCACACAAAAATCAAATACATGCTGGATTCCAATTAGAGTTCAAGCTGATCTTCTCATGAAGGGTTTAAGTAACTGTTCCAAGACAGTTAAGTCAGAGGATTGTCAATTGCCATTTGATTCAGCTAACCACTCCTCTGGCACCACACACAGGTCAGACCTTTGGGAGATGCTCCAGGTGAACAAACCCTACTTCACTAACAGATCTCTCCCCAGTCGTCTGCTAAGAGCTCCAAAAGCCTTTCCTAATATTCACAGGCTACGGTCTCTCTCCAGGTATTAATGGTGGGAGCTGGGGATAGTTTTCTCCTAGGCTCCTCCTGATGCCAAAAAGAAGAGTGAACTTTGTTCCTTGAGATGAATGAGGAAGATGGTGCTTCTTTCAACCTAACTTTGGTCCTCTGCCAGAAAGTCTATTGCTGGATTTCCCCAGAATAACTTAAAGGCAAACATATTTTACCATCATGAGTCTGTGTTTTCTTCTAAAATTTCTTTCAAAGATATGCAGTTTAGTCTCACGTAAGGGGCATGAATTCCTTCCATTGAAATAGTTTTACTCTTTGTAAAATTATAAACCCCATCTGTATTTTGTAAAGTAACATACTGTCTCTTTATTAGACTAATTGCCATTTTGTATGGTACCCATGTTAGCTAAGAATACCTCTGCCTGAGCCACTTGTGACAGATGGCACCATCCCAAATAGTTGCTCTCTGACCTCCAATGTCTCCCCTCATTTAGGATGAGAGTGGGGGTAGGCTACCAGTTAATTCTGCTGCCTCCTTGTTGGCAATAACTGTAACAGAGAAAAGTGGGGGTTGGGAAAAGAGAAGAGAAGTACAGTGGAGATGAGAACAGAAGCAATAATTTCACAGTGCCTTAAGGCATATAAAAAATAAGAGTCAAATAACATCAGAACATTGAGGCTGTACTTTTGTCTGATGGAAAGCAAGAGGCTGCTTATAAATGACCTGGTGTTGCCAGGTCATTGTGTTTTGATGGGTCCTAAGGTATTTTGGCATAGATTTGTCTTCTGCAGAGTTCATTCTACATATATCCCTGCGTACTGGGAAGAGAGGGAGGATAAAGGAACACCCTGGCATGCACGGAGGTTTTTCTTTTAGCTTTGCTAAGCTAAGTTGAATAACCTAAGTGGCCCAAAGCTTTCTCCTTAGAAATAGCCAACATAGTTTATGACTGTTGGGAGTTAAGAACTAACAACCATAAGGAATTCATTCTTTGGCTTAAGCAAAGGATTAACAACCTTTCACCAGGGTCAGGACTAGGGTGAGGCAAGGAAAGTGCCTAGGACACTTAATATAAGGAGAGTCCATGAGCCTGAGAATCAGTGTTTCCTTAAATTTTATTCCCTACGTGCCTCACTTACCTCATCCTAGTCACAGTCCTGCTTTCAAATACAAAAAAGAAACTTCCCTAGGTGGCAGGGAGGAAAACCTGTTAGCACAGATACAACTGAATGCTAAAAATCAGCCTGCATATGTTTTATGCAGTTGTTCTGGGTTGCTAATGCTGCCATTAGGCAAAATACCAGAAATGGATTGGCTTTTATAAAGGGGGTTTATTTGGTTACACAGTGTTCTAGTTTGCTAATGCTGCAGAATGCAAAACACCAGAGATGGATTGGCTTTTATAAAAAGGGGGTTTATTTGGCTACACAGTTACAGTCTTAAGGCCATAAAGTGTCCAAGGTAACACATCAGTAATCAGGTACCTTCACCGGAGGATGGCCAATGGTGTCCGGAAAACCTCTGTTAGCTGGGAAGGCATGTGGCTGGCATCTGCTCCAAAGTTCTGGTTTCAAAATGGCTTCCTCCCAGGACGTTCCTTTCTAGCAAGCTTGCTCCTCTTCAAAATGTCACCCACAGCTGCACTCTATTCAGTCTCTTTGAGTCAGCAAGTTTATATGGCTCCACTGATCAAGGCCCACCCTGAATGGGTGGGGCCATGCCTCCATGGGAGTATCCCACCAGAGTCACCACCCACAGCTGGGTGGGGCACATCTCCATGCAAACAACCTAATTCAAACGTTCCAACTTAATCCCCACTATTATGTCTGCCCCACAAGATTGCATCAAAGAATATGGCTTTTTTGGTGGACATGATACATTCAAACCAGCACATTCCACCCCCTGGACCCCAGAAAAACATATTCTTTCCAAATACAAAACACATTCATCCCACAGAAACTTAAATCATTTCAGTAACAGTAGTTAAGTACAAGATCCCATCAAAATCAAATACAGGCGTGGTCAGTCCTAAGGCATACTTTTCCTTTAGCTTTGGATCTGTGGACTTAGAACAAGTTATATGCTTCCAATATACAAAGGAGGGACATTCATAGGATAAACATTCCCATTGCCATAAAGAGAAGGAGTAAGGAAAACAGGGTTAACAGGACCAAAACAGTTCCTAAAACCTGCAGGACAAACTCCATTAGATTTCAAAGTCTGAGAATCATTTACAGAACAATGTCTGGAGATCTCCTCAGCTAAGTATTCCAGGTTGTCGCTTTCAAATTCTTCCTTCCATCTGACACCAGGACTCAATTTTGCCAAATTCTCTGCCACTTTAAAACAAGGATCGCCTTTCTTCCAGTTTGCAACAACACATTCATCATTTCTGCTCAAGTCCTCATCAGAAGTAACTTTAGAGTCCATATTTCCATAAACAGTCTCTTTAAAGCAATTTTGGCCTTTTCTATCAAGCTCCTCACAATTCTTCCAGAATCTTCCCCTTATCCATTTAAAAAGCCATTCCAACATGTTTGGTATCTGCAAACTCAGCAGCAAAAGCACCCCACTCCTGGTACCAAAATCTGTTCTAGTTTGCTAATGCTGCAGAATGCAAAACACCAGAGATGGATTGGCTTTTATAAAAAGGGGGTTTATTTGGCTACACAGTTACAGTCTTAAGGCCATAAAGTGTCCAAGGTAACACATCAGTAATCAGGTACCTTCACTGGAGGACAGCCAATGGCGTCCGGAAAACTTCTGCTAGCTGGGAAGGCAGCCGGCATCTGCTCCAAAGCTCCAGCCTCAAAACGGCTTTCTCCCATGACGTTCCTTTCTAGCAAGCTTGCTCCTCTTCAAAATGTCACCCACAGTTGCACTCTATTCAGTCTCTTTGAGTCAGCACATTTATATGGCTCCACTGATCAAGGCCCACCCTGAATGGGTGGGGCCATGCCTCCATGGGAGTATCCCACCAGAGTCACCACCCACAGCTGGGTGGGGCACATCTCCATGCAAACAACCTAATTCAAACGTTCCAACTTAATCCCCACTATTATGTCTGCCCCACAAGATTGCATTAAAGAATATGGCTTTTTTGGGGGACATAATACATTCAAACCAGCACACACAGTTACAGTCTAAAGGCCATAAAGTGTCCAAGGTAATGCATCAACAATCAGGTACCTTCAATGGATGATTCCCAATGTCATCTGGAAAACCTCTGTTAGCTGGGAAGGCACATGGCTGGCATCTGCTCTGGAGTTCTGGTTTCAAAATGGCTTTCTCCCATGACATTCCTCTCTAGGCGTCTGCTTGCTCCTGGGTTGCGTTCTCCAAAATGTCTCTGCAAGCTGCAGCTCCTCCAAAATGTCACTCTTAGCTGCTCTGATCCTTCTGTCTGTGAACTCTTTTATATGATTCCAGTGATCCAGTTAACACCCACCCCGAATGGGCAGGAAACACCTCCATGGAAATTATCCAATCAAACGTTTCACTTACAGTTGATTGAGTCACATCTCCATGGAAACACTCAACCAAAAAATTCCAATCTAATCAACACTAATACATTTGCCCCCACAACATTACATCAAAGAACATGGTGTTTGGGGGACATACTACATCCAAACCAGCACAGCAGTCAATCCCTAGTTTTGGCAATTTTGTTCCTGATCCCTTTTGAAAAAACAAGAAAACTGCTATTTTCATATGTTGACATTAATTATATGATACTTTAAGGTAGTTTAGTACATATTTTCCTCTATGTAAAAGGACAATCAGGCCCTTGAAAAAGGGGACAGTGGAGGAAATCAACATTTGCTGAGCACCTACTGTGTTGGGCACTGTTAATTGACCTAGATATCATTCCCTACTCCCTTTGTTCTCTTGACATCTTCTTCCACTAAGTCTAAAAGAATCAGATACTTTTCCAGCCTCCTTTGCAGCTAATGGATACAGGTGACAGAGTCTGGCCAGTGAGGCTTAAGCAGAAATCTGCTAGGAACTCCTGCCATAAAGCTGCCAAACTTAGCAGCTAAAATACAGAACACCCTGTTAAATTTGAGTTTCAGATGAACAGTGAATACATTTTTAGTGTAAATATGTCCCAAGCAATATTTGGGACATACTTACACTAAAAAATACTTGTTTATCTGAAATTCAAATTTAACTGAACATCCTGGATTTTGTCTGGCAACCCCACCCAGGCACATATTTTGTTTAGCCTACAGCTCACAGCTCACAAGGTCCCCACCACTTTCTTCCTGTCTTAAATATGGACTATAACACTTAAAATAATTACAGAGATGCTGACCTAGAAACTCAGACATTGTGAAGTCTCTGACTAAATGCTAGCACTATCCAAACTCTGGATTTCTTGTGTTGTGAAAAAAATAACTCTATATATGTTTAAGTCATGGTTACTAGGGCTTTCTGTTTCTAGGACCCAAAAGCATTCTTAACTGACACATTTATTGAGTCAAACACTATGCAGTTTCTCTATACCTTACCTTATTTAAATCTTTAAAACAACTATGTGAGTTGAGTGCTACTGTGTGTATTTTCAGACAAGAAAACTGAAATTCAAAAAGACTAAAAACCTTGCTCAAGACTTCCTAATAGTGATGGTCAATATTTACTGTGCACTTTGCAGGTTCAGACACAGTTCTAAGTGTTTACATGTATACACTCATTTAATCCTCCTGACAAATGCTGAGAAAAGTACTATAATTATTACTCATTTTAAAGATGAGGAAACTGAAGGCAAAGGGAAATTAAGAAACTCACCCCATATTACACAGCTGGGCCTTGAATACATATAGTTGGGTTTCAGATCCCACACTCCGAATTTCTGCGCACACAGGCCTGGTATTCATACTGAGGCTCACGGTGCTAATACCAATGCCCTTTGCACCAAGTCTGCCTGGTTTCTGACCCAGGTAAATGAGGGAGTACTGTACTGTTCTGCTAGGTTTCCAAAACCTTGTCTCCCTAATCCTGAGAGCCGTGCCTCACTAATCCTTTCTTGTAGGTTCAACCTTGCTCTAGAATCTGGCACCCATTCTAGCTTTAGGCAGGCAGTACAAGGATCCCTCCCTCGGTGGTTCATGATGATGGCATCAGGTGACCTCTGGCATGCCAGGAATCCAGTCGTTGGGTTCTCCAACTCCTTCCCAAGAAACTAGGTTCATGGTTTATTGCACCAATTCACCTGGTGCGTCTAGTTCCCCAGGGGCACTTTCTTGCCTTAGTCCACCCCAGTTTCCATTGCCAACCTGCCTGGAGTTTTGTGAGTTACCTCCTCCACCCTTGCTGATGGAAATAGCTTGCTGTTTCCTCCCCTCTTATTCTCTCCTTCCAGGCCTCAAATTAATCAAATCTTTGGGGAACCTAATTTCTAGACTCCTGACTCTGCCTTGCCAAAGATAACAGATTCCTGGCCATGTTCACATCTGTGGCCTCTAACCTAACCCTGATCTTCTGGGGTCTACTTGGACTCCTGCTTCCAGATAACCTCAATTTCCTCTCATGACAGGCAGGGTACTTCCCTCCCTGTTTATTCCTGGAGCTTGTCCTACTCTTGGACAGAGCTTGGGGTTTACTTTAATGCCCTTGGACAGCTCAAGAGCAAGCACGTTGTATGTTAGGGGTGTATTGATACGTTATTTTTTTCTAAAACAATCCCCAAAGGCAAGAAGGTGCAAGTTAGGCATTCTCCATTGTAAATGAGAGAGTTGTTTATTTCACCTTGTTTCTCGGGTCACTAATCATTGAGGTAACAATGGCCTCAATGTTTTGAAATAGAAAGAATCACTGTTTCCTTGCAGAAGGAGTGATATTTAATTTGCCATTTTTATGGAAAAATGAATGTTCAAAGTGACAGGAATTAAAGCTTCTTAATCTCTTAATCATCTTTTAAAATCGTATCAAAACATTCATATATTCAGACTCTTTTCAATTTGCATCTGAGGTCATCTCTCCTCATCATTTTCTGTGCCCTCTATGGATTCGAGTCTATGGACTTCCTTTTCACAGTCAGGTGTGTGGCACTCAAGTGCGGACAAAGGAGCCTGAGGGTGGGAAACCATTATCTCCTTTGCTCTTGAACTGCTCTCTCTGTGTGCCCCTGTTTGTAAATATACAAGCCAAGCAAAGAGCAAGTCAGATTGAAGGCCTTTAGAAAATGCTTTCTTGATTTCATCTCATTTCTCAGCAAAGCAATTGGTGGCACCATTTTAGAAGTAAATGAGGTTTGATTGCAGAGATTTGTCCTAGGAACATCTTCATCCAGCACTATTTTCCCTTACTAGAATGCTTAAAGGTTGACTTCCCTGGCTGTCACTGCACCCCTTTATCTAATCATAAACTTTTCTGCTTCAGTGTGCTATCTCTGTAGATTTAAGTCTAAGAATGAAGAACTCAAGATGGGTGTCGACTTTATGAAATACACTGTTTTCTTGGGGAACTGCAATTCATCCTTGAGAAGAGCCAGAGAGTTCACATTTCCCCCTTCTCTATATAGACCTCAAAAAATATTTTGATTCTAAAGTAAACCATAATACTCTTTTTATTGTTACCAATAAAGCAGTAAAGCTTACTAATTTTTAATTTCTTTAGCATTTTCTCTCTAAACGAGGAATAGATTGTGGAAGGAATAATTTGATAATCAGAGTTGGTTGCTAGCTGCTTTGTTAGCACAATCTATTCCTGAGATTTTATGAGATCTGGCTTACCAAGCACTGGTTGATAAATGATTCAATATTTAACCATGATTTACCTGTGCCATGTGGAAGAAAATTATGCTGATGGAGCTGAAATCACCAGAATAGAAATTTTTACATCCCATAGAATGTGTCAAACATAGTGTTGAGTGTGAATCATTCACTTGGGACATAAAGTGTTTCTCTTTTTAGGATTCAGGATTATATCTCAATGTAAATGGCTGATGGAAGAAAACAAAATGAGCCCAGCACAGTTGCTGGTGACATGTGGTAATAAAGATCAACAATGAGGGATGGAAAGTCTCTCCTGCCATCTCTAGATGTCACAGAAGTAGGTTTCAAACTCTGCGGGTGCTATAAGCCTGGAAATCAGGAAATCAACATTGCTCTATGCAAGGCAAGATGAGAAGCAGCTTTGCCTCTTTAAGGAAATGACACACCAGGGGACTAAGATACCTGGCTTCTCTCTGAGGCCTCACCACCTATATATCTATTTGAAAATTTTCTTAATCTAAATAGTTGAGTTCAAGCTGTTACCGACTAGGAGAGTTCCACCTGAGACTATGCCTGTACAGACATTGGAAAGTCTCTACCTATGCAAGGTTGAATTAAATAAGCACATACAATCAACAGACTAATAAGCACATACAATCAACAGACTAACACAATATTTACATTGTATCTAGTAGGCTAAAGAAAGAAAGCACTTCTAGCATAACTAAAGAGGATAAAAGTTTTAAATTCAGACATAGTGAGGATGGGATGGGTGGTATATAGTTCATTGCTTTTGAGGAATTAGGAAGATTTGTTTTGCTAGACAACAAGCTCTATGTGAGTAGCAATCGTATCTATTTTGATCACTAACACAACCCTGGCTCCTTCCATCATGCCTGGCCCAAGGTAGGTTTTAAATAAATATTAATCTGGCTTCTTGAAGAATAGTAAATTTCAGAAGCAGTGTAACTTTAGGAAGAGAAGGATCTCAAGGAGGAAAATGGTGAAAAGTGAAATGGTAGCTTATCTGGTTATAGGAGAAGATGGGAAGATGATCCAGGGGTCCAATTTCCAGTCTCATTATGTTAATTCTCAACCCCTGAAAATTCTGACAGTGCCACAGTTCTGACTTAAGACCAGGCTACTATTCTGCATCTTATTAACCTGATAAATGTGTGGCCAAAAGCAAAATCTGCCTTCATTTTATCCCTTTTCTATAAAATCCCATCAAGAGAGCCAGATTTGTACTCACAGCCAATAAATATACCATACCCTGGCCTTTGTCAAAGCCCAAAGCATTTTACTTGGTGTCCAGGCCAAGAATTAAAATGAAATTTCAAGCCCCTTAAACTGATTCTGGATCTTGCAGCTAGGCTGACAAATTACATTACTCTTATAGAATCCAGAGGGTGCCAAAGTCTTTATCCTCAAAATCTGATGGTTTTGGATGTGAAGGGCTAAATTTCCTAAAGGTGATATAAACACCACTACCCAAAATGTCTGGCTCCTATTGTCTCAGGCTTATTTGCGCTAATTATTCTTAAACTTTGTCAGAAGCAGACAACTTGAAAATCATCATGCTTTTTGCACAATGTTATGAAATATAGATGTATTTAATCCCAGCATTTGAACTAAGAACAATTTTACTAGCATAAAATGACTATAGTATAGGTATACAACATAAAATCACAACACATGTGCATGCAAAACACAGGCTTTTGAGTGAAGCATGATCTGTTTTTTTCTGAATTTTGCCATTAATATTCATTTGCTGCCTGTTCATTTGTTTTGTTGCCTGATTCACAGGCAAAAGGTAGAAGCCACCAAGGCTTAAGAAAAATTTATGGGAAGAAAATTTAAAATTGAAAGTGTTCTATCCATTAACTTATTGTTTTCTCTACATTGGCAAGACTGCTATTATTCAATTCCAGCAGAGAAAATTCTTGAATCAGCATGGGAGTCATCAGTGATCTTTGGGAAAGTAGTTTGAGAATTACAGAGTAAAATCAGAATGATATATGTTAAAAAAATTGAACCTCGGGCCTTAGGACACCTGGATCTTAGTCCTGGCTCTACTGATTACTGGGCTTGTTTAACCTTTCTTTGCCGCACTTGCCTCCTTTATAAAATGGTTATAATAGTAACATCTTAGAATTGTGAGTGTTAAGTGAGATGGTGTACCATTTAAGGATTCTTTTATTTTGAACAAAATAAAATCAATTTTGGGCAACTTAAGGAAGAGATCATTTATTGGAAAGATATTGAGGCTTTACAAAATCCACAACAGCCTGAAGAATCAGGTATGGGAATGTACTTGAACCAAAGGAGTCCTGGAGGCTTGGAAGCAGAAAAGACAGCGATGGCTTTACGACATTTGATCATGCTCATGCAAATGGAATGGAAATCCAAGCACTGTCAGACTCTTTAATTCTTTGACTGTGTTTGAAATATCAGACAGGAACCATCCAATTGGTCCAGATTGGGTCATAAGTCACTTCCTGTTTAGAGTGAGGAGCATCTCTGAATACAATCTTCCCACATGACTATATTCAGTGAAGAAAAGGTTTACCAGTGAAGAAAAAAGGGATACTGTGGAAAGGGGAAATGAGTGCCAGATATGCCAAAATAAAAATCTTTTCCATAGATGAAGTATGTAGAGTTCCTGATACCTAGTAGATACTCAGTGTATATAATTTAATTTCACTTTCTACCGCCTTCAAGGCAATCAGATGGTTCACACTAGGTGGAGCTGCCTTGGGACTTTTATGTTTTGATATAAGTCCAGTGATTTTTAAGAGTTTTGGGAACCCAGATCTCAGAGGTGTCCCAGCTCTCTGGAATGAGAACACATGATTCATTCACAAGGGGGCTTTCAATGCCAACTCTTTCAACAGGGGCTCAAGGGTTTCTAAAGATGTAGCTGCACAATGCTGGGTTGGCGTAACATCAACTAGCTTAGTGACATTCAGGGACTTGTGGCTAGATACATAATTGTTTCCAAGATATACTTGAATATCTACATTTGGGATTGTTATTCAAGAAAATTAGTTCTAGGGTCACAATTCTGTTCTCCAAATTGTGTGTCTTTAGATAGATCTTTGCAGAATAAGCATGGCCAACAAATCTTGTACCCTTTTTAACCTCTGCTGACTACAAACTAAATTTACAAATACCCCAGAGATTTTGGCAAATCTGAACATTATGATCATCTGAACTGTGTCTCCTGCAGTGATGTGGAGATTCACTTTGTAGGCATATTTCCAATGCTGACTGGACTCTATTCTTTCCTTTTATACCTCTCTTTTCTTTCTCAGTCTCATTATTTTGCTTGCTAAATCACAGTCCAAATTCATTCTTATATATATTTGCACCTTTAAGCAGAACGTTCTAATTGGGCTCTTTCAAAACTTCCAACAATCTGCTCTTGGTGCCAACATTTTTTAATAGCTTAATCCCTCACACATGCACCTCACTGTACTGCACTATTCTCCTTCCCCATTTCAGCTTTGTAACCAAAATTCACCCCCATCACCTCTGGATTCTTTCATTAAATCATCGGGACTCAACTGCATTTAGGATTGATTTGATAGGGGACTTGGAGGCTATCAGAGCCACAGGGTCTGTCTCACAGCTTTCTTTTTCTTTGTTTCCTCCTTAAATCAAAAAATGACTTTGGTCCATCCCAGCCTGACCCATCTATTCAGAAGTTTGTTCCATTAACTCTTTTAATAGTTCCTTCTCCAGGGCTCTGATGAGATTAAAGTCATTTCCCCACCAGAGGCTGGAGGGCTCCTGCCAGTCACCGTAATTCACCAGCTCCAGCTAATGGGCACTGGCGGGAGGGGAGAGGTTATTGGGAGGCTGGAGCCATGCCCTGCAATGACTGTGGGGTTAGTGAAGACGTGAAGGAGTAGGTGTTCTTCGTTTCTTCTTAGATCTTTGTTAAGAAGCCTTGAGTTTTCCCTCCCTTCCCAGTCGTAGCCTGAAGGGGAAAGAGTGGCTCCTATCGGGGCTGAGAGGGATCCATCTACTAACATCAACTAGCTTAGTGACATCCAGGGACCTGTGGCTAGGTACATAATTGTTTCCAAGATAGACTTGAATATCTACATTTGGGAATGTAGTCCCACAATTAGGGATTCTTACTTTCAATTTAAGTTTGTGGATTTTCTAAAATATTTAGTAGAATAAGATATTGAGTTTTATGAGTCATTTGCATCCAATAAGAAACATATTTAACCCTTATTAGATAACAGAAAAACAAGAAGAGCCAGAGTATACTGGATGGCTGAATGAGTGAGAAAAGTTGTGGTAGAAATGCCCAGAAGTTGACAGTGTCGCTAAGAGCCTTTGCCTAACATCATGGTATTTAACCAGGAGCTGGCTGGTCTCTATCTCCCATGCCCATTGTTCTGGAATCTTGAAAGACATGGAAACCTTTTTTCTATTTCCGGGCATTAAATATTTGCCAATCACTCTTGTTGAAATGTGTCTTATTCCCCCGTTTTCCCCCATACCTGTGCTTTCTATGTATTATCCCCTTTCTTGGCACAATTGAGAAAGCAATTACAAAGATTTCCTTAAGGGAAGTAATAGGCACTGCCAGACAACAAATAATGTACGATCTGCACAAAGGAATGGGGAGCACTAGAGCACTATAAATGACAAATATATGAGATATGAGCAATATTTTTTTCAATTTTAAACTCTTTAAAGAGATAATTGACTGTTTAAAACCAAAAATAATAACCATGTTTGTAGGGCTTATAACATATGCAGAAGTAAAATATCTGACAATAATAGCACAATGGAGAGATGGAGGTACTCTGTAACAAATTTCTTATTTTGTATGAAAAGTGACATAATATTATTTAGAGATAGATTGTGATAAGATAAAGATATATATTGTGAACCTGATAGCAAGCACTAAAAATGTTTTTAAAAAGACATAAAAATAATAATATTGATAAATTTAGCATATTTTCTGGCAACATAATTAAATTAGAAATAAATAAAAATATGTTTCTGGAAAATCACCAAATATTTGGAAATTAAACAAGACTCTAAAAGACCCATGTACCAAGGAAGAAATCAAAGGGGCAATTAAAAAATATTTTGAACTTAATAATAACAAAATCATAATCAAAAATTGTGGAATGTACCTAAAGCAGTGCTTCAAAGGAAAATACAACCTATCAATGTTTATTTTAGAAAAAACATTTAAAATCAATAATATCCTGTATGAAGATAAAAAATGAGAACAAATTAATCTCAAAGTCAGTATAAAAAGGGAAATAAATAAGTGGAACTTAATGGGATAGAAAACAGAGGAACAATGGGAAACAATCAGTAAAGCCAAAAGCTGGTTCTTTGAAAATATCAATAAACTTATTAAATGACTTGCTGGACTGATCAAGAAAAAATATGAAAAAAAAATTGCATTTCCAGTATCAAAAATGAAAGAGGGTTCATCATTACACATCATTAAAAAAAAAATCAGGTGTGATATTTTCCTCATTCAATAATTTTCCCATGGGAAAAAAGAACAATCAGGAAATATCAGAACAACCTTTTGTCAACAAATCAAAAAACTTAGATGAAATGGAAAAATTCCTTTTAAAACATATATAACCAAATTGACACAAGAAGAATTAGAACACTGGACCAGCCCTACATCTACTAAGGAAACTGAATCCAGAGCTAAAAAAAAACTTTAGGCCCAAATAAGTGAATTCTAAGATAAGAAATAAGGCAATTCCAACACAAACTATTTCAGAAAGTAGAACATGGAATACCCTCCGACACAAACATGAGGCCACTGTCATTTCTATACCACAGCCAGACAAAGACATAACAAGAAAAGAAAATTACAAATGAATATCCTGATAAAAATAGATACAAACATCCTTAATAAAATATTATCAAACTGAATCCAAAACATATAAAAAGGATTGTAAACCAAAGTGATATTTATGCCATTAATGCAAGGTTGGTTTAACATTTAAAAAATCAATCAATAAAATCCACTATATTAACAGTATAAGAAAAAAGTCTTATAGGTATTTTAGAAAAAAAAAATCACTTGAAAAAAATCAACACCCATGCATGATAAAACTAAACAAAACTAAACTAAACTAAAAACTCAGCAAATTTAGAAGTGAAGTTTCTTAACCTGATAAAGAAACCCATGTAAAACTCACAGCTAGCATCATACTTAATGGTGAAAGACCAAACACTTTCTTCTTAAGATCAGGAGCAAGACAAAGATGTCTACTTTAACCATTTTTATTCAGCATTGTACTAGAAGTGGAAAACAATGCAATAAAGAAAGGAAAAGAAATAAAAAGGAAAACATATCAGAAAGAAAGATGAAAAACTGCCTTTATTCACAAGTAACAAGATTGTGAACAGAAAATCCTTTGGAATTTATGAAAACATCACTAGGATTAATAAATAAGTTCACCAAAGTTTCAGAAATCAAGATCAATATACAAAAATCAATTGTATTTCTATACAGTAGCAATTAATAATGAAATGAAAAAATAAAATTGTCATACTATTTATATCTTAAGAGCATCAAAGTCTTAAAGATGAATGCAACAAAATATAGATGAGAACTCTACCCTGAAAAACTTAAAATATTGATGAGAGAAATTAAAAGAGACCTAATAAATGTAGAGACATACCATGTTAATGGACCAGAAGGTTCAGTATTGTTCAGATGTCAATTATCTCAAAATTGATCTATGAATTAAATAAATTTTATTCAAAATTTCCACCAAGCTTTTCCTCTAGAAATTTACAAGCTAATAATACTCATACCATTTTTGAAAAAGAATAAAGTTGCAGGACTCATAGTACCTGATTTCAAGACACAGTATAAAGTTGGTGTAATCAAGACAGGGTAAGATTGATGTAAGAACAGAGATAGAGACCAATGAAATAGAATAGACAGTCTAGACATAGACCTAATGATCTAAAGACCCAATTGTCAAGATTTACCAGTAGGAGAAGGTTAATGTTTTTAATAAGTAGTACAGGAGCAAATAGATATCTCTAGGAGCAAAAATATTACTCAGGCTATACCGCATACCATACACACAAATTAATTCAAAATGAATCACAGACCTAAGTATAAATGCTAAAACCATCAAACTTCTAGGAAAAATGCATAGGAGAAAATATTTGTAAACTTGGGGTAGGAAAATACTTTTTTAGATAAGGTGCAAAAATCTTGAAACATAAAAGAAAAATTGATAATTTGGACTTCATCAAAATCAAAATCTTCTGCTCTTTGAAATATACCATTGAGAAAATTTAAAGGCAAGTCTCATACTGGGAAAATATAATTGTAGTCCATACATGGGACAAAGGACTTGGATTTAAAATAAATAAATCGTACAACTCAATAATAAAAAGACAGCACATTTTTTTTTAAATGGGCAAAAGATTTGAACAAATGCTTCACAAAAGAAGATATTATAATTGCCAATAAGTACATGAGAAAATGTTCAACACACAAATTTAAACCACAAAGTGTTATTACTATACAACTACTTAGAATGATTAAAATTAAAGAGACCGACAGTACCATGTTTTGACAAAGATGTAGAGCAACAGTATTCTCATACATGATTTATTGGAGTATAAAATGATACAATCACTTTGGAAAACACTTGGCAATTTCTTTTAAAGTTAAATATGCATTTACTATGGTACTCAGCAATTTCACTATTAGGTATTTATCTAAAAGAAATTTAAACATTTGTCCACAAGAAGTCTCATAAAAGAATATTCATAGCATCTTTATATAATAGCCAAACACTGAAAACAATACAAATATATATCAACAGATAAATAGATACACAAATCATGGTATATTGATTCAATGGAATACTGCTCAATAATAACAAGAATGAACAGAGAACAGCATGGATGAATCTTAAAAGCATTATGCCAAATGAGAGAAGCCAAACACAAAAGAATACATTCTATGTGAGTCAGTTTGGATGAAATTCTTGAATAAGTAAAATTAATCCATATTGACAGAAAGAACATCAGTGATTTTCTGGATTGTGAGGGAGGGCGAATTGACAGCAGAAAGGCACAAGTGCAATTCGGGGGTGAGAAAAAATATGAATATCTTGATTAACATGGTGATACACAGTTGTATGTATTTGTTAATACTCATTGAAAGGGGCACTTTAAACTGATGCATTTTATTATTGGTAAATTATATCTCATTAAGGTTGATTTAAAAATTAAAAAGAAAAAGTGAGGTGATAAATGTTCTTAAAAGGATTATTTATCCCCAAATTAGACCTGTCCTTAATTTGTGGGACCTGTGACAAGAGTATAAAGGGACTCCTATTTTCTAATGATTTTGAAACTATCATTTCTAGATAAAATATGGTTTTAACTTCCTATCATCAGTAAAGTACGTTTATTTTGACCTGGAAGCCAGGTTTGAATTTAGTGTTTTGGGATTCCACCAAACATGGAACACTGTCTTATGGATTCCTGCCCTTTGGTCCACTGTGATTCTCTTTCCGCCTACCTCTGCCTCACATAATTTATGTGGACAACCCAACTTCTACATCCATGCTCAGTCCACATCCCTAGAAACCACTGCCTTTGACCGTCCTATGGTGTATACACTGACAGTGCAGTTCACCCTTAGAAAGACAGACTCAGAGAAAAGCACACACAGGTCTTGGTTGTGAGCTTGGGGCCATTGGGTAGAAATTTCCAGTTTCTCAGAATGTGGTGCAGAAGGGGATTTGGGAATCCAGTTGGGCACATGTTCTGGCCCCAGGGACTATTTGCCCACTGGGGAGGTTGTGGCTGGATGAAAGACACAGCAGAGCCTCTGATGTAGGATCCAGGCAAGGGTAGGAATCCTTCTCTCCCTCTCGAAGAAGGAGACGTCCTCCCCCTCATTCTCAAAATAGCAGAGAGGAGAAGTAGAGGTAGAAGAAATAAGCTTCCTTTACCCATTGTACAATTGAAGTTTAACATATGAAGGGTGAAGGTTTAGATTGGGAAAGAATAGGTAAAACATGTTTAGTTAGGGCAAGAGGTTATTGCAGCTATACGTGAAGGGAGGCATGTAGTCTTTCCTAATTTTGCATTCAACACCTAGACAGTGGACACTAAAGCAACCATATCGAGGAATCTCAGTTCACGGAGAAGAGTAATAATTCTTCTTCCTTCCAATCCACCTTTTATTTTCCCTCCTTCCTCCCACTCTTCTTTCCTCTTCAAGTATTATCGAGTTTATATTAGGTGCATGTCTTTGTAGGTAAGCAAAGCAATATAACCCATGGCTCCAGTTCTTCAAGGAATTTCCAAACCAGTTGGCAAAATAAGACATAAACATGTGAAAAAATAAAACAATCATGGTATACTATGATGTAATATAATATTGGCTGTAAATTCCCAGGACAGCAAGGTCTGTGTGGATTGGCATAGTTGGAAATGCCTAATGTCCACATTAGTCAGTAGATTGAGTTAGGAAAGTTGAATAGGAATTAGGGAGTTAGGGGGAAGTGATATTCCTGGGGAGAAATGGCATCAGCAAAACTGTGATTATGGGAATGCATATGGAAAATTCTAGTATCATAGAATAGATCAGTTCAGCTACTGAAGAATATGCACATAGAGGAAAGTGTTTAGGTTTTTAAGTCAGAAAACTTTGAACCAAATCTAGAAAGGTAGATTGGAGACAGATTGTAGGCAATTGGTTCCCATTGAGTATACAACCACTAACAATAAAAACATCTGGTAGCTTGAAACTTTAAAGTTTATAAAAGTTTGTTCACACACATTATCTAAGTTGACTTTTATGAAACTTGGTGGATAGTTTTTAAATGGAAACTTGGATCTCGAAGAAGAAAATGTCTTGCATAGCTTTCTGGAGCTAGATATGGTGGAGTCAGTTCTCAACCTCTGGTTTTAAGACTTAAATTCTTACTAATGCTACTAAATAATACTTCCTACATAAAGTATACTCAAATCACTCTCACCAACACTGGTTTCCTCTTTTATGGGACATTTTACTTGGATATTCATCTTATGTCCCCCACTGGGTTTTAACTCTCCTGAGTGTTAAAATTGTACCTTCCATTTCTTTTTTTAAATTCTTCCATAGGACATAGCACAGGGCTGAACTCACAGTGGGTGAGTTAATGAATGAATGAATGAATGAATACATCAAGTAATGAGTTGAGACACAAGAAGGGATTGGGGCAAACTGCACATTAGGACATGCTAGTGAAATACTTAAACATATTAGTACCTAGGAATCCCCAGTAGAGATTTTTATTTAATTGCTCTGGCACAGGGCTCAGGCACTGGTCTTTTTTATTTGCTGTTGCTTTCTTCTATCCAGGGGACAGTTTAGGATCTAGTCCTCCCTCAGACTTTTCCTCAGCCAAAGCTACCACATCACATATGTGTGTTTGAGAGGGCCTGGGGAACCTGCTGTAAGTGGAGATGTGTCCAACTCAAATTCTTTCAGGTCAGAAGTGGAGCATAAAAAAAATAAAACTGAGCAGATCTTCTGTGGTTAAAAGCCTTGGAGTGAGCAGACCTACGACAGGTCTGAAAATGGAAGAGGGATGACTTTTTTTCCTCTTATCTTTGTAATATTTCCAATAACTGTGTCTTTAAGCTCCTTAGATAACATTAAACATTATTTAACGGAGAACACTAATGAACACTGAAGTGAGAGGCTCCTGTTTGGGCTGCTCACACGGCGTGCATACTAAACAGCACGTTGGTGTTCACCCGGAATCTCTGCCTGGAGCACAGGGCAGAGAAACCACAAAAGCAAGAGACCGAGGGAGATGGGGGAAGGGGGAATGAATTTCAGTATAAAATTGCTGCTGAGCTATTTTTGCCTAAGCCCCTCCAACTTCATTCTCAAAGTATTCCTGCCCTTGTGTGGTTCTTATAAGTTTGGAAACTGAGTGTGAAGGCCTGACAGTAACAGCTGTTAAAGACTCCCTGCAGATGAAAATGAAAGCCAAAATAGCATGCACATGTGAAGGGGATTATCAACCAAATGTGTTGATTTCATCCCTGGATCTCTGCAGCAAAAAATGTATGTTCCCTGAATAATAATGATCTTTTCTACATCTGTTATGCCTTTCTGTCCAGGCCTCTGAGACATTCTTATTAGGAATGAGGGAAGAAAGGGCATAAATATTTCCTGGTGTGACCTACCATCTTGGTTTGCCTGGGATTGCCGTGGTTTTGGCACTGAAAGTCACTTCAATCCATGGCAAACCAGGATGATGGGTCACCCTAATTTCTCCCAGTATTATATGTGAAATTACTGAGTCCCAAGGTGACACAGTATAAGGGCTTTCCTGGACTAGGGGAAAGAAGACTTGTTATTGCCATTTTAAAATTTGTATGACACAGATAACAAATGCATGTTTATTAGATAAAAATTAGAAAAACACACACACAGGAATAGTCCTATTGTTCAGATGTAAAAGTTAATATTTCCTAGGAATACAAATTATATATATGTATATACATATATAATTGGTACATAAACTATAACTTAGTTTTCCTTAGCTGCTCAAGCAATGGGTTGGCTTAAACAAGAGGAATTTATTAGTTCACAGTTTTGAGGCTAAAAGAAATTCCAAATCAAGGTGTCATTAAAGTGATGCTTTCTTCCTGAAGACTGTGGCATTCTGTGGCTGGCTGCCAGCAGTCCTTGGTCTTTAGCTTGTCACATCGCAAGGCACATGGTTGTGTTTCCTGGTCTCTCCCTTCTCTTCATGTCCTGTTATTGTTCAGCAACTCACTTTCTCTCTGTGTCTGAATTTCATTCCACTTATAAAGGATTCCAGTAATAAGATTAAGACCTTTCCTTATTGAGGTGGGTCACACGTTAACTGAAGTAACTCAACAAAAGCTCATACTTAGAATGGGTTCACAGCCCCATGAATGGATTGGGTTTTTTTTTTTTTTTTAATCATCATTTTAATGAGATATATTCACATACCATGCAGTCATACAAAACAAATTGTACTTTCGATTGTTTACAGTACCATTACATAGTTGTACATTCATCACCCAAATCAATCCCTGACACCTTCATTAGCACACACACAAAAATAACAAGAATAATAATTAGAGTGAAAAAGAGCAATTGAAGTAAAAAAGAACACTGGGTACCTTTGTCTGTTTGTTTCCTTCCCCTACTTTTCTACACATCCATCCATAAACTAGACAAAGTGGAGTTTGGTCCTTATGGCATTCCCAATCCCACTGTCACCCCTCATAAGCTACATTTTTATACAACTGTCTTCGAGATTCATGGGTTCTGGGTTGTAGTTTAATAGTTTCAGGTATCCACCACCAGCTACCCCAATTCTTTAGAACCTAAAAAAGGTTGTCTAAAGTGTGCGTAAGAGTGCCCACCAGAGTGATCTCTCGGCTCGTTTTGGAATCTCTCTGCCACTGAAGCTTATTTCATTTCCTTTCACATCCCCCTTTTGGTCAAGAAGATGTTCTCCATCCCACGATGCCGGGTCTACATTCCTCCCCGGGAGTCATATTCCACGTTGCCAGGGAGATTCACTTCCCTGGGTGTCTGATCCCACGTAGGGGGGAGGGCAGTGATTTCACCTTTCAAGTTGGCTTAGCCAGAGAGAGAGGGCCACATCTGAGCAACAAAGAGGCATTCAGGAGGAGACTCTTAGGCACAAATACAGGGAGGCCTAGCCTCTCCTTTGCAGCAACCATCTTCCCAAGGGTGAAACTTATGGTAGAGGGCTCAACCCATCAAACCACCAGTCCCCTATGTCTGTGGTCATGTTAGCAACCATGGAGGTGGGGTAGGCGAATACCCCTGCATTCTCCACAGGCTCCTCAAGGGGGCACTACATCTTTTTTTTTTTTTTTCCTTGTTTGTCTTTTTTCTTTTTTTTTTTTTTTTTTTAACTTTCCCTTCTTTTTTAAATCAACTGTATGAAAAAAAAAGTTAAAAAGAAAACAAACATACAATAAAAGAACATTTCAAAGAGACCATAACAAGGGAGTAAGAAAAAGACAACTAACCTAAGATAACTGCTTAACTTCTAACATGTTCCTACTTTACCCCAAGAAAGTTACATAATATAGCAACATTTCAGTGAACTTGTTCCTACTACATCCATCAGAAATTAACAGACCATAGTCATTTCTGGGCATCCCCAGAACGTTAAATAGCTTATCTGTTCTTCTTGGATTATTGTTCCCCCTTCCTTAATTGCTCTCTACTGCTAGTTCCCCTACATTCTGCATTATAAACCATTTGTTTTACATTTTTCAAAGTTCACATTAGTGGTAGCATATAATATTTCTCTTTTTGTGCCTGGCTTATTTCGCTCAGCATTATGTCTTCAAGGTTCATCCATGTTGTCATATGTTTCACCAGATCGTTCCTTCTTACTGCCGCGTAGTATTCCATCGTGTGTATATACCACATTTTATTTATCCACTCATCTGTTGAAGGACATTTGGGTTGTTTCCATCTCTTGGCAATTGTGAATAATGCTGCTATGAACATTGGCGTGCAGATATCTGTTCGTGTCACTGCTTTCCGATCTTCCGGGTATATACCGAGAAGTGCAATCGCTGGATCGAATGGTAGCTCTATATCTAGTTTTCTAAGGAACTGCCAGACTGACTTCCAGAGTGGCTGAACCATTATACAGTCCCACCAACAATGAATAAGAGTTCCAATTTCTCCACATCCCCTCCAGCATTTGTAGTTTCCTGTTTGTTTAATGGCAGCCATTCTAATCGGTGTTAGATGGTATCTCATTGTGGTCTTAATTTGCATCTCTCTAATAGCTAGTGAAGCTGAACATTTTTTCATGTGTTTCTTGGCCATTTGTATTTCCTCTTCAGAGAACTGTCTTTTCATATCTTTTGCCCATTTTATAATTGGGCTGTCTGTACTATTGTCATTGAGTTGTAGGATTTCTTTGTATATGCAAGATATCAGTCTTTTGTCAGATACATGGTTTCCAAAAATTTTTTCCCATTGAGTTGGCTGCCTCTTTACCTTTTTAAGAAATTCCTTTGAGGTGCAGAAACTTCTAAGCTTGAGGAGTTCCCATTTATCTATTTTTTCTTTTGTTGCTTGTGCTTTGGGTGTAAAGTCTAGGAAGTGGCCTCCTAATACAAGGTCTTGAAGATGTTTTCCTACATTATCTTCTAGGAGTTTAATGGTACTTTCTTTTATATTGAGATCTTTGGTCCATTTTGAGTTAATTTTTGTGTAGGGGGTGAGGTAGGGGTCCTCTTTCATTCTTTTGGATATGGATATCCAACTCTCCCAGCCCCATTTGTTGAAAAGACCATTATGGCTCAGTTCGGTGACTTTGGGGGCCTTATCAAAGATCAGTCGGCCATAGATCTGAGGGTCTATCTCTGAATTCTCAATTCAATTCCATTGATCTATATGTCTATCTTTGTGCCAGTACCATGCTGTTTTGGCAACTGTGGCTTTATAATAAGTTTCAAAGTCAGGGAGTGTAAGTCCTCCCACTTCGTTTTTCTTTTTTAGAGTGTCTTTAGCAATTCGAGGCATCTTCCCTTTCCAAATAAATTTGATAACTAGCTTTTCCAAGTCTGCAAAGTAGGTTGTTGGAATTTTGATTGGGATTGCATTGAATCTGTAGATGAGTTTGGGTAGAATTGACATCTTAATGACATTTAGCCTTCCTATCCATGAACATGGAATATTTTTCCATCTTTTAAGGTCCCCTTCTATTTCTTTTAGTAGAGTTATGTAGTTTTCTTTGTATAGGTCTTTTACATCTTTGGTTAAGTTTATTCCTAGGTACTTGATTTTTTTAGTTGCTATTGAAAATGGTATCTTTTTCTTGAGTGTCTCTTCAGTTTGTTCATTTCTAGCATATAGAAACATTACTGACTTATGTGCATTAATCTTGTATCCCGCTACTTTGCTAAATTTGTTTATTAGCTCTAGTAGGTGTATCGTTGATTTCTCAGGGTTTTCTAGATATAAGATCATATCATCTGCAAACAATGACAGTTTTACTTCTTCTTTTCCAATTTGGATGCCTTTTATTTCTTTGTCTTGCCGGATTGCCCTGGCTAGCACTTCCAGCACAATGTTGAATAACAGTGGTGACAGCGGGCATCCTTGTCTCGTTCCTGATCTTAGAGGGAAGGCTTTCAGTCTCTCACCATTGAGTACTATGCTGGCTGTGGGTTTTTCATATATGCTCTTTATCATATTGAGGAAGTTTCCTTCAATTCCTACCTTTTGAAGTGTTTTTATCAAAAAGGGATGTTGGATTTTGTCAAATGCTTTTTCAGCATCTATTGAGATGATCAATTGATTTTTCCCTTTTGGCTTGTTAATGTGTTGTAATACATTGATTGTTTTTCTTATGTTGAACCATCCTTGCATGCCTGGAATGAACCCCACTTGGTCATGGTGTATGATTTTTTTAATGTGTCTTTGGATTCGATTTGCAAGTATTTTGTTGAGGATTTTTGCATCTATATTCATTAGGGAGATTGGCCGGTAGTTTTCCTTTTTTGTAGCATCTTTGCCTGGTTTTGGTATTAGATTGATGTTAGCTTCATAAAATGAGTTAGGTAGTATTCCATTTTCTTCAATGTTTTGAAAGAGTTTGAGTAAGATTGGTGTCAGTTCTTTCTGGAAAGTTTGGTAGAATTCCCCTGTGAAGCCATCTGGCCCTGGGCATTTATTTGTGGGAAGATTTTTGATGACTGATTGGATCTCTTTGCTTGTGATGGGTTGGTTGAGGTCTTCTATTTCTTCTCTGGTCAGTCTAGGTTGTTCATATGTTTCCAGGAAATTGTCCATTTCTTCTACATTATCCAGTTTGTTGCCATACAGTTGTTCATAATATCCTCTTATAATTTTTTTAATTTCTTCAGGATCTGCAGTTATGTCACCTTTTTCATTCATTATTTTGTTTATATGGGTCTTCTCTCTTTTTGATTTTGTCAGTCTAGCTAGGGGCTTGTCAATCTTGTTGATCTTCTCAAAGAACCAACTTTTGGTGATATTTATCCTCTCTATTGTTTTTTTGTTCTCTATGTCATTTATTTCTGCTTTAATCCTTGTTATTTCTTTTCTTGTACTTGGTTTAGGATTGGTTTCCTGTTCATTTTCTAGCTTCTTCAGTTGATCCATTAGTTCTTTGATTTTGGCTCTTTCTTCCTTTTTAATATATGCGTTTAGTGCTATAAATTTCCCCCTTAGCACTGCTTTTGCTGCATCCCATAGGTTTTGGTATGTTGTGTTCTCATTTTCATTCGTCTCTATATATTTAGCAATTTCTCTTGTTATTTCTTCTTTAACCCACTGATTGTTTAGGAGTGTGTTGTTTAACCTCCAGGTATTTGTGAATTTTCTAAGTCTCTGATGGTTATTGACTTCTAATTGTATTCCATTGTGGTCAGAGAATGTGCTTTGAATAATTTCAATCTTTTTAAATTTATTGAGGCTTGTTTTATGTCCCAGCATATGATCTATTCTGGAGAAAGTTCCGTGAGCACTAGAAAAGTATGTGTATCCTGGTGATTTGGGATGTAATGTCCTGTATATGTCTGTTAAATCTAATTCATTTATCAGATTGTTTAGGTTTTCAATTTCCTTATTGGTCTTCTGTCTGGTTGATCTATCTATAGGAGAGAGTGATGTGTTGAAGTCTCCCACAATTATTGTGGAGACATCAATTGCTTCCTTTAGTTTTGCCAGTGTTTCTCTCATGTATTTTGTGGCACCTTGATTGGGTGCATAGACATTTACGATTGTTGTTTCTTCTTGCTGAATTGCCCCTTTTATTAGTACATAGTGGCCTTCTTTGTCTCTCAAAACATCCCTGCATTTGAAGTCTATTTTATCTGAGATTAATATTGCTACACCTGCTTTCTTTTGGCTGCAGCTTGCATGATATATTTTTTTCCATCCTTTCACTTTCAGTTTCTTTGTGTCCCTGTGTCTAAGATGAGTCTCTTGTATGCAACATATTGATGGTTCATTTTTTTTGATCCATTCTGCGAATCTATATCTTTTAATTGGGGAGTTTAATCCATTTACATTCAACGTTAAAACCGTGAAGGCATTTCTTGAATCGGCCATCTTATCCTTTGGATTATGTTTGCCATATTTTTCCCTCTCTCTATTAATATCCTTTATTGTACCCATACTGAATCTCTTTAGTACTGAACCTTTCTCCAAGTCTCTCTGTCCTGTCTTTGTTTCTCTGTCTGTAGGGCTCCCTTGAGTATCTCCAGTAGGGCAGGTCTCTTGTTAGCAAATTCTCTCAGCATTTCTTTGTCTGTGAAAAATTTAAGCTCTCCCTCAAATTTGAAGGAGAGCTTTGCTGGATAAAGTATTCTTGGCTGGAAATTCCTCTCACTCAGAATTTTAAATATATCGTGCCACTGCCTTCTTGCCTCCATGGTGGCTGCTGAGTAGTCACTACTTAGTCTTATGCCATTTCCTTTGTATGTGGTGAATTGCTTTTCTCTTGCTGCTTTCAGAACTTGCTCCTTCTCTTCTATGTTTGACAGTGTGATCAGTATATGTCTTGGAGTGGGTTTTTTTGGATTTATTCTATTTGGAGTTCGCTGAGCATTTATGATTTGTGTATTTATGTTGTTTAGAAGATTTGGGAAGTTTTCCCCAACAATTTCTTTGAATACTCTTCCTAGACCTTTACCCTTTTCTTCCCCTTCTGGGACACCAATGAGTCTTATATTCGGACGTTTCATATTATCTATCATATCCCTGAGGTCCATTTCGAGTTTTTCAATTTTTTTCCCCATTCTTTCTTTTATGCTTTCATTTTCCATTCTGTCATCTTCCAGGTCACTGATTCGTTGTTCAACTTCCTCTAGTCTTGTACTATGAGTGTCCAGAATCTTTTTAATTTGGTCAACAGTTTCTTTAATTTCCATAAGATCATCCATTTTTTTATTTAGTCTTGCAATGTCTTCTTTATGCTCTTCTAGGGTCTTCTTGATTTCCTTCATATCCGTACTATGGTCTCATTGTTCATCTTTAGTTCTTTGAGTAGCTGCTCTAGGTGCTGTGTCTCTTCTGGTCTTTTGATTTGGGTGCTTGGGCTTGGGTTATCCATATCATCCGGTTTTTTCATATGCTTTATAATTTTCTGTTGTTTTTGGCCTCGTGGCATTTGCTGAACTTGATAGGGTTCTTTTAGGGTTTGTAGACCTATTGAAGTCCTTATCTCTAATTTATCAGATCTACAGCTTCGTGGAGTACACTTTCTCTAACTAACCAGCAGGTGGCGTCCACGAGCCACCTGTTCTCCACAAGCCAGATCTCCCCTGCTTAGCCTTTTTGGTGAGTGGGGGAGTGAGTCTTGTGGGGCCCAGTTGGTGTACCAAGCTTGCGTGTGTAGTTGGTGTTGCCTGCCCTGTATGTGGGGCGTGTTTCTGGGCAGTCGGGGAGGGGGGGTGGCCCTAACAATCAAATCTCCCTGATGATCCTAGAGTTTTAAAGCTGCTGCAATAGTCTAATCCTTCAGTTCAGTCCTGCCACAGTTTGTCTCTGCCACTGACCCACAAGTCTTTGGTATTGGCGTATGGCTCCTGAGACTTGCAAGTGGGCCCCTCTTCCAGGCTGTGCACCCCGGGTCCTCTGTTGAGGGATGACTGTGCTATGTCACAGGTGAGTGCCGTCCCCCCAGGGCTGTTCTGGGCTGCTGGGCTGTGTAGGGAGGCTCCCAGTCTGCTCAAATGATGGCTGAATGGGGCTTTGTTAATTCACACTGCTCCACCTTCCCAGCTCTGGGACATTCAGCTGAGGTTGCAGGGAAGGCTAATGTCCACACCCAGTTTTGTGGTGTGTGCCTGTTATTTGAAGCACTTCCGTCACACTGGGTTGTCTGGGGCAGCTCTGGGCTATGGGGCTGGCGATGGGCAGGAGTGTTTCCTGTCCACCAGGATGGTGGCTGTGAGCGGACACCCCCCTTTTCTTGGGAAGTTGTGTTGTTTAGTGAATTTTCTCAGCCACTGGATTATTGCCTTTTGTCTCAGAGCTCTCTTAGTTCTGCTCTTGACTTGACGTGCCCAAATTGCATTTCTTTGAAGCTTTCTGTATTGAGCTTCTTAGAGTAATTGTTTTAGAAAAAGCAAAAAGGATTTAAAAAAAAAAAAAAAAAAAAAAAAAAAAACGGCCCTCCTCAGAGATCTAATGGGTTATTGAAATGCTAATAGACAAAGCAACCAGGGCCATTAAGGAAAGGTGCACAGGGCAGAGAGATCAGCTTTGCTTCGGGATTTGCATATGCGCCTCAAGGCTTGAGCTCCGCCCTTCCCCTTTCTGTGTTCACCAGAACTCCAAAAATCCTCTGCTTTTATTTTGGAGTTTTTCGTGTTGTTTTTTTTCTATGCTTGTCTCCTCTCTGCTGGGCTGGCTGCTCTCAGAGTCTCTGGTGTCTGGTCTCAGTCTATCTATGGTTGGAGTTGGAATCAGTAGAATGAGTTTTCGATAAGAGCAGCCACTGCAGTTCTCCCTTCTCCTTCCCGGAGCTGACAGCCCCTCCTCCCCCGGGACTGAGCCTGGCAGGGAGGGGCGCGGGTCCCCTGGCCGCAAAAACTTACAGATTTCGCTGATCTCAGCAGTTCCACGTTTTCATGAGTGTTGTATGAAGTATGCCCAAAGACAGATTGCTCTGTGGTGTCCAGTCCACGCAGTTCCTGGCTTTTTACCTACTTTCCTGGAGGAGTAACTAAAACTTACAGCTCACCAGTCTGTCATCTTGCCCCGCCTGAATGGATTGGGTTTTAAGCACATGTTTTTCTGGGGTACATGCAGCTCCAAACCACCACAATGATATATATATAAAATACATATGCATGCTATATATTATATGTAAATAATATGTTTATATTATATATATTTGAATATGTGGACACACAGGATTTTTGCTCTTAAAAATAGAGCTATGAAAAAAAAATAGAGCTATGAATTATTCCATTAAAATATATAACTGAGGATTTTCTGATTATTCCTTGATGATTTCAATGTCCATGTAGATAATCCTCTCAAGATCCCAACTATTTTAATTTGGGTTTCCCCCAAAACAGACCCAGAGACAAGGATTGGGGTGCAATATTTATTGGGATGTGATTCCAGGAAGCCCAGTAGGGAAGTGAGGCAGAAAAGGAAGAAAAGCCCAAAATAGGTGGATTTGTAAATGGGTTTCTGGTATGGAAACTGGGGCTCAATCCTATTAAGGATTTCTGAGATTGTAGAACATATTTCCAAATCATATGTCAAAGGAAAAAGGCTGTTGGGGTATTTCTCCACTAATCCCCATCCTTCATTGACTCAGGGTGGCTCCTGTGACATTAGCCCCTTTCCCCCGTATAGCCCAAGGAAACTCCTATGGCCAAAGAGCACACTCAAGCAGAGATGCAGGTAGCTGTTAGCATTTATGGGAAGTGTCTAGGGTGACCTCCAGGGTGGACCAAGGAGTATAAGGGGGAACCCACAGCATCTGCTATGCTGCCCCCTCAGTTACTGTCTTCCTCTTCTGATTTCATTTTCCACCCTACCACAACACCTGCTGTTACCAATGTCAACATTACCGCCATAATATTCCACTTTCCAAATTCTTGCTCTCTTTCTCACTCCCTTTGGTACTCCAAGACAACAATTCTTTGACTGGCCACCAAAATGTATTGATATAACCATGTTTTCTGTCATGCATCCCTTTCAAATCATCATTTACATCCTTAACCATCATTATTCTCACCCCCTTAAGTATTTTCTCAACTCCTTTGCCTCTCTCTGTTAAAATTATACTAGCCTCGCAGAATCTCGTTCCTTAGTTAAATCCACATTTCCACCTACTCTGTACATGCACCTACATAGTTGTCTTCTAGACAACTATTTCACACCACCCTCTCTGTCCTTAAACCGCCAATGTCTACCCCCATCCTCACACTCAGCTGATGACCGTACTTCTTATTTCTTTGAGAAACTTAGAAGAGAACTTTCCCAAGCCCCCACCACAAAAACATCTCCCTCCTGCATCTGTGCCTATAGCTTCCATCTTCCCTCCTGTTACTGTGGATAAGCAACTCAGGGTCCTATCCCAACAGCCGAATTATGTGCTTGATCCCAACCCCTCTTACTCGAGGACATTAATCGATTGTTCTCTATTTCCTTTATAACATGGATTTTTCTTTTTCTTTTTCTTTTTTCTTTTTTTCCTCTTATTTGGATCATTCTCATCAGGACACAAACATGATACTAGACATATTTTAAAAACGCTTAACTCCACGTTCCTCTAGAAGTTCTGCTTCATTTTTTTCTCTCCCCTTTATAGAGAAATTACTCAAAATAGTTGCTTATACTTGCTGTCTCTAACTTTTTTCTTCATAGCATCTCTTAGATCAATGCTAAACAAGCTTCCATTCTTTCCACTCCATGAACATTCCTTTTATAAAAGCCAAAGCCAACAATGACATCCATATTCTTAAATCCAACAATTAATTCTCATTTCTCACATCTGACTATTAGCTACATTTCAGTCAGTTGATCACTTTCTTCTCCCTGATATGTGTCCCCTCCTTCATATCAGGGACACTGATTTCCTGGTTACCCTCTTATTCCATTGATCATTCCTTCTCAGTTTCCCTCTTTTTCTCTACAAACTCTAAATGCTAGAAATACCCTGGGCTCAATTCTTCAACATCGTTTGCTCTATTTACACTTAACTTCAACATCTATTTTCTAGTGGTACTCATGCCTTTAGTCATCTCATCTAGGGTCACGACTTTAAATACCATATGTCTGCCAACATGTCCAAATTTATATCTTTAGTCTCAACCTCTCTCTGATCTCTATAATCATATGTCCAACTCAATGGCTCTCTTTGGATATCCAAAAGGCATGTGAAATCTCTGATGCCTAAACACAAGCACCTGATCTTCTTGTCCAAGTCTTCCCATCTCAATAAGTGGCCATTTCATCCTTCTAATTGTTCAGCCCCCAAACCTTGATGCCTGTCTTTCTTTCACATACTGCAACAAATTCATCAGCAAATCTTATGGGTTACAACTCTCAAACTACCCCCAGAAGTCAACCACCCTCCTGGTTCAAGTCACTATCATTTCTTGCCTGGATTACTGTCATACCTCCTAGCTGGTCAGCTTCTGGCCTTTTCTCCGTGTAATTTAATCTCAACACTGGAGCCAAAGTAGATTCTTTCAAAATTGAATTCAGATCAGTTATTCTTTATTTAAAACCTACTAGTAGATTCAGCGTTCATTCTACAGTCTCCTGCATTGTCTGACCTTCCTTATCATTATTCTCCATTTGGGCCAGATAGAATCCTGCCTCAGAATTTTTGCCCTTGCTGATACCTATACATCTCACTCCCTCATCCAGTTAAGCAAGTTACACAAATTCCTCTTTTTCAGAAGGTCTCCCCCGAACACCTTAGTTAAAATTATAATCACCACTCCACAGCATCATCCCATGCTCTATCCCATTCCCAGCTTTACTTTTCACCATAGCACTTACCAACACATGACATAGTATTTTAAAAAGTAATTTATTTCATGGCACTTTCTCTTAGAGCATAAGCTTCATAAAAGAAGATATTTTCATCTGTTTGGGCTGTAGTATCAAGAAAAGAGCCTGGCATATAGTAAGTACTCATTAAATATTTGTTGAAGACATGAATGAATAAGGACCTGGTATGGCTTCACAAAAAGGTTTTGTCATTTATTAGCTGTGTGACCTTGGATAATTCTTTCAGACAAGTCTATTTCCTTACCCGTGCAATCAGCATAGCAAAACCTAATTCCTAGTACTGTTGTGAGGATAAATGTATGCAAAAGAACTACTGCAATACTTGGCATAGAGTATATGTCAACAAATATTGACTGAATTTCACTATTTTCCCCAAAAAAAGATTACCAAAATTCCTTGAAAATTGCAAAATTCATTTTTCCCATATCTCCTACTCTGCTTTCTGCCCTCAGATATTTCTACCTCCCTTGCATTGTGCTGTGTCAACAGCAGAAACAGACAGCTGTATTTACCTTGTGCCACTCAATTACCAATGTGATTGGATTGGTTCCTGGGTCAAACAACCAGCCCTCCTCCCTCCCTCCCTCCCTCCCTTCCTTCTTTCCTTCTTTCCTTTCCTCCCTCCCTTCTTCCCTCCCTCCCTCCCTTCCTTCTTCTTCTTTTCCCTATCTTCATTGTCTACTTGAAAGATCATGTGTAGAAAAAGTAAAAGACTCAGCAGACTTCAAAGAAACATTCTGAGGGTCTTAGAATTTAATTATGAAGCTAAATTGCACCTTTAAACAGTAAAATATGGGGTAAAATGTCTAAGATCTAGTGACACGTGTGCAGGGATGAATGTTTAGATGGTTACAGACTTAGGAAATGTCCTTTGGGAGAGACAATACTTGATCTGAGCCCTGAAGGATGGATTGGTATTTTGTTCAAAGTAATTAATGTTAACAGTAGGAGCAAACAAACCATAAACAAATATGACAGACAACACAATAGATGTTTATTTATTGCTTAAGTCACAGATGTGAGTTGAGGGACTCTTCCTGGCAGCCCTCCCCCAAGCAACCATCCGCATGGTCTTGTAGGTATGCCACCTGCATACCTGACTTCCAGAGGCACAAAGGCAGGGGAAGAGGGGGCTGGAATATTCTGTGGGAGATTTTAAGTCCAGGCCTGGAAGTAACAAACTCTTCTACCAACATTCAATTGGTCAGAATTGGACACAAAATCACATAGATGCATGGAAACTGGATGTTTGGTGAGCACGAGCAGACTACGTCACAAGTATGTTCAGGTGGATGGAGAAGGAGCCCATAACAGAGAAAGGGGTTCTCGGGATCCAAGGTGGATAGTCAGAAGGAGATGGTATTTGGGGAGAAGGATGTATGAGGAGATAGGTCTTATCAGAGTGGAGCCAAGATTGTGGATGGAATGTGGCAGATTAAATCATGCTATTTCTATAAAAATAATACATGCTTAATATAGAAAATTTGTAAAATCTAAAAAAATAAATTGAGTAAATAAAATCACTCATTATCCACTGCAAAGGGAAAGATCACTATATTTGGTGTATTTTTTCCAGACTTTTTTTTTAAGATAGATGTTTGTGCACACATACACGCACATTTTAAATTTGTGATCACATTCTGTATATCATTTTATATCTAGTATTTATTCACTGAATAGTATATCTTGAATGTTTCACTATTTTGATAAATATTTCTGAAGCTCTGATCTTTAATGGCTGCATTTGTTTATTCATTCTTTCAGTAAATATTTATTGAAATCTGCTAGCAACAGATACTGAGATCAGTGAACAAATAGATGCATTCTTTGTCCTCATGAAACTTACATTTTTGTTGGAAAAATAGACAGTAAACAAATAAACTCGTAAATAGATATATAATTTCAGACTGTGATAAATACAAGGGAGAATAATGGGGGTGGTGCTTAATCAGGAAAGCTGCACAAAGGAAGTAAATTTTAAGCTGAGCCCTGATGGATAATTATGAGTCAGCTGGGTGAAGACTGGAAGGAAAAGACTTTCAGGCAGACGCTTAGAACTTATAGTAGTGCTAAAGGGACCCGATGGCTACTGGCCTGGATGGGAAGCCACTGAAAGGCTTGAAGCAGGGCAGTTACGCAATCCAGATTATATTTTTAAGATTACTCAGACTGCTGAGTGAAGAACAGATTATAATAGGGACAAAGGGGCACTGCTAAGAAGATATTGCAGTAGTCCTGACAAAGGTGATTTTGACGGTGGCTTAAACTGAGATGAGACAGTGGAAACACTGGTTAAAATAATGGATTACTTCAAAGCAAACAATTGTGAAGATAACTTCTCCATGTGGATGTTTCACAGTTATCTCTAATTGTTATTTCCAAAACTGAACCCCAGATCTTTCGCCATCAGAATGTCTGATCTTCCCCATCTCACTAAATGTCTTCTCCATCCACTCAAGCTACTCAAATAAGGATTTGGGAGGTCATCCTTTCTTTCTTCCTTTTTCTCCGCCCCAAATGCATCCAAACTTGTGGAAAGAGTTGTTCTCACAATCTGTCTCCATTTCTTTGCCTCCTATTCACTGCTGAACCTGCTCCAGTTCAGGTTTTACCTCCTTCATTACTAGTTGACAAATCCCTGGACACATTTTACCTTACATCTTACATTTTGGTGGCATTTACTAGAGTTGACTTCTCCATCTTTCTGGAAACACTCTTTTCTAGAATTCCTTGATGAGGGTTCCTCTCTTCTAGTTTTCTTCCTACCTGTATTTCTGTTTCTCCCTAATGTGGATCCTACTACTCTACCTACCTTTAAATTTTGAAGTTTCCAGGAGTTTGATTTTGGATGCTTTTCTCTTCTCACTCTACTGTCTCTCATGATACAATATGCCTATCCCTTAGCAATGCCCAAATTATTTCTCCAGTTCTTACCTCTCTTTGAGCTTCAAAGTGATAGATCATCTTACCAAAATGGTTAGCTTACCTGAATTTAATAACCTCAGAATTAAAAGAGTGCTATGCACATCCTTTATCCCTGTGGGCCTCAGAATAAGGCAGTTTATAGGGTTAGTACAGTGTCTTGGATCAGCAGGACCTTACTCAAAGAGCAGAGAGTGCTAGTCTTATTCTTGGGAGATTGGGAGCTGCCACGACTGGTTGTATGTTTTAAAAACATTTGAAAGCAACAAAGCATTATGGCCAGTTCCCCAGAGAGGGCCTTGTGGGTTTCAGAGAGTGGGGTTGGAGAATAATGGTGCTCATAGGGAGCCATTCTCAATCCCATTACTATCAGGACAAACAAGAAGGTTCCTGAGACTGGCATGAAAATGTATAGACCTATTGAGGTGACAGAAACATCTATAAATCAGGTAAACAGGTGTGCTTCGGATTACAGGTTCATTAATGAAGTGATGGGCCTTTGAAAGACAGAGATTGCATTTCAGCAATTGTCATAAACAGGTTTGTTTATGATGAGGACTGTGACCTTGTAGGCTAGCATAATGGCTCATTGCATCTTTTGAGAAGATTACAGTGCAATTATGATTCTAATAGGCTTCAGACAGGAAATTTCCATTTTCTCTCTTAGAAGGGTATGTGCAGATGATATGCTGGGACCAGCTTACAGGTAAGGTATTTTTTTTAAAAAAAATCTCAACAATGAAAAGAGAACAGAATAAAATGTCCAGAGGGAAGGGTCATCCAGATTTAGATGGGTGCTGCACATCTTCAAACATATGCAGTACCTACTTTCCCCCTATGTATCTCTCTCTGTCTCTATCTGCTCCCTCTTCCCTTTGTCTCTGATTTGTTTCTCCTTCTATGTACTAGTTTTGGCATTTCTGTCTATGGACTTGCCTTATCTCTCTATCTGACTTGTGCCTCTGCTCTAAAGTGGATCTACTCTGTCCCACAAGGCCACAGAATCATCCACACTTTAATCAAATAATAATTTGGTGTCTGTTTTTTCAAGACATTGTGCTAGACCAAAGAAAAAAAAAACCCAAACCAATGCCCTTACTTAGTTCCATGCTCCCCACAAATAAAACAGGAAGTGTCATATAAAACTAACAATCATCCAAAATGGAGACTATTCCAGTGGAACTGATGTAGTGTGACCCAGTTATAATTTCTGTATCTGTCTATACCAGATTAGTCAGACCTAAATTTTACTCTTTGCTTTCTCTGGCTATGCAAGACAATTCTCCAATATCTCTTTAATTTTTTACATCAAGCAATTGAGAATTCACTTTACCTTAATCTAGAATTTGAGAGACATATCCAACATCTTGCTCTTAGAGAGATGAAGAGAAGGAAGAGGTTCTCTTCTTTTTAATGCTTTCTCCCTGAACAAAAAAAAAGGGGGGGGGTTGCAGGGGAGGTGGAGAGAGAGAGAGGAATTGCTTTTAAAATAACTAGTTCATATTTATTAAACACCCAATATGTGCCAAAGACTGTGCTAAGCCTTCTACATATGTTAAATCATTTAACATGTTCAGCAATCCCATGTAGCAAGTGTTATTATCAATCTCTTTTTGCAGGTTAGTAAACTGAGGCTTTGTTAGTAAAATAACTTGCTCAAAGTCCCCACACTTTTAAGGGACAGAACAATGTTTCAAATCCAGGCTGCTAACTCCAAAGTCCATGAGATCATGTGGTCACTGTGGGCCAGTTCTTTGCACACATTATGATCTAATTTAATCCTGTGAACAGTTCTTGAGTGTAGGCAGTATTATCTCCATTTATGGGTAAGAAAATGGAGGGTTTAGACATTAAATATTTACCTATGATCATACAGCTGGGAAGTGGTAATTTTGGGTTAATGCTCATACTTACAGAGTGCCAATGTACTCTACCTCTTAGAGTACTCTCCTTCTACCTCATTAGCCTGCCTCCCAAACTCTCTCCAGACAGCTCATGTTTCTATACCTAACTTAGATTCCTCAATACTGGAGTTTATCTTCTAATTTTTTCCCAGTATCCATCACCAAATCAAAATCAAACTTTAGGTAGTTTTTGAGTATCTACTATGTGTAAAGTCTAGTGCTCAGAACTGAAAAAGATAGAAAGATAAATAGGGACTGGTCCCTGCCCTCAAGAAGTGATGGTCTTAATTGGAAAGAAGAAAGAGAAGCTATGATAAAGTTAAATGGCTTTTCAAGACAACAATAGAAGACATGTCACAAGGCAGGATATGATGAATAGCCAAAAGAATGTTACAGACAATCTGTGCTGAAGGATTTCAAACGAAGGAGGAATGGGAAGTGGGTGGTCATTGCTCTCTCCATAATAAAACTTTGTATATTTAAAGTCCATCACAAAACCTTCAAGAACCCCTTGTTTAGATTAAATCATTAAAACTTTCCCTGGGGATATTACTCCCTAATCTTTTCAACATACCCTTGCCTCTTCTCCACCTTTCCCATCTTTCAGAAATGTTGGCTTCTGAAAAACAATTCAACAAGATGAGTTAAGCAAGTCTTTCCTATGAGGTTCTCTGTAATTGAACTTTTCCCTCAGACCTTGGGACAATTCATAGTCAATGATGAAAAATCATTCTGTTGTCCTAACATATTCTTGGGTCAGATGTCCCTGGGTAGAGGAACATATTCCCACAGATATCTTCATAGAGCACACACAAACAAGCATACAAGTAAGCCTGTAGTAGGTCTGGGGCTGGAGGTGGGGCTGCAGAGGGGGCACGGGACAATTCCTCCAGCACATCGAAGCACCAAGATTTCCCCTTCCCATCCAGGGGGGAGCTCACTTCTACAGATATGTTCTTAGGCAGCTTCTTAAATATATAAATACCTCTGACTCCTTTATTGTACTATCTCTTAACCAAGTCATTAAGTCTAGGGATGTGTTTACGGGGCTGGGTAAGGGAGGAAGAGCGGGTGGTGGAATATGAGGTTACTGATGGTGGGCTGAGAAAAGGAGATGGGAAAGAAATGCAGAAGAACTGAAGGTCAAAAGCAGCAAAATGCAAACAGAGATCCCTGAAGTAATTCTTACCTACCTCACAATCTTGCCAGGGACCAAACATGGTGAAAAGTTCACAGCAGTGGAAAAGTGTGCACTCTTTCTTTTTTTTTTTTTCAATTTTACCATTCAGTCAAATGTCAAGCACAAATCCTGGGAGAACTAAGTTAGGCCATCATAAATGTCCTCTGTTTTGAACCAAAGGTGACAGAGAGAAGAGAAACAGTCATGCTAACCTTGAGAGATTATATCTTCTGGACAGCTTTCAGAATACATGTTTCGTGGCAAACTACTAAGAGTCACTCTTGTATTCTTTCCTATTGTCACCAGATAATCAGAAGGATCTAGTTGCCAGAAGACAATTCCCTATGAAGAAACTACAAACAATCTTTGATTTGTTTTCTCTGTTAGAGGGAGTTAGAAACTTTCTCAAGAGCCTTTAGTTTCCCTCTGAGGGTACACATACCCAGTGATGTGGGGTGCAGCCACAAGCCCAGGCTGCTCCATAGGGACCCCTGGCCATGCAGACAAGTGGATCATTCACCCAGTTGAAAAGAGTCTGGGAGCCCTTTGCAAAGGAGAAGCAGGCAGCAGGAGAGATTTATAATCACAATGAAGATACTAGAAGATGACCTTAGTGCAGAACTCTAGCCAGAGACTCAGAGCTTCAACTGGGAACTGCTGCCCATTCACTGTCAGACAGATTATCTATAAGTGGTGCTAATAATATTATGACATATGCCACAGTTGGGGAGGTTTAAGATATTTTGTATTATAGCATATCAGAAAATAGCATATTTAGAAAATATTTTTTGGCTGAATCTTGGCCATTGTCCAAGGAAAAAAAGAGGTTGGAGGGATGGGGTAGGCTAGAGAAAACAGAGAACATAGAAGTGGCTTCAGGACAGTTATCCAGATCTGTTTATGTTGGTGAATGAGGATATTAAATTTGATTTTTCATGAGACTCATTGCTCCTGATTCTTCTTTATATAGCCTGTGCTGTGCAGCAGTTGTTCACTAAAGGTTACATGAGAGATAAATCGCTGAATGACTGACTCTAGATATTTTCCGCAAAGTAATGGCCTGAGCAACCTCAGCAGGTTATATCTCAGCAAACAGAGAGGTGACTCTTCCAAGCATGACGGTAGCAAACTGCCTGAGAAGACATCATCCTGTAAATTATTTCCATCTAAAACTCCTCAAAGCACAGCAAAATTTCATGTGGGCTGGCCTGAGTCTTCTCCCACTTCCACTCATGCCCATCTGCCTGCTGCCAGTTCACTGTGTAATCTTGTTGGCTGTCGGGCTCCTGGTGACTGACAGCCATTCCCTGAGAACATCAGGTCTGCCTGTAGCCTGGCTGTGCATGGATGATTCATGGTGACAGGATTAAACACTGAAGTTTCTCCAGGGACAGCCCATGTTCAGGATGTGTGTCTGAGATACTGTCAGACATGACAGCCAGGGGACTGGCTACAAGGCACTGATACCTGTCGTGAAAGAAGAGCATTGAAGAAACAAAGCACCGCAGGTCCACTCGCAGGCCAGCTTCCCTGAGCTTCCTGTTGCTATGAGATGACTCCTCCCCTCAGTTTGTCCGGCCAAGAAGACGGTGGTGGAAGGCAAAGGTGGAAGGCAAAGGTGGAAGGCAAAGGACTCCATTTATTTAAGTTTTCTTGGTAATCAAAAGTTAGACCCAAAAAACCCAGTTGGATGCCTTGTAGATTTGCAACACTGTTTCATCTAGGTCCAGGGGTTAAACTCTGTGAATCAAATATTTGACGGGAACGTGAAGAACAAGGAAACCAAAATTGAACTGAAAGATTTCAGCTTTTGTAACCATCAAAACACACTGAGGTTTGGCCATTGATAGGGAAGAATCAGCTCACTGAATTAATAAGTAGGGTTAATATCTAGTTTCTTACCACTCAACAAATTAGATTCAGAAGAATGCTTCATTCTCAGGAACTCTTGATTTTCAGTTACAAGACTTAGTTCATGATGACTATTAAAGTTTCAAAGAAAAATACAGTTCTGCTTTATAGATAAAAGAGCAATCCTCCTTTTCCTATATTTTGATGCATTCACAAATGGAGTTATATTGAGGGAAATAAAACCTCTCAGATACTTTCTGGATCCCATAATTTTTTAACCAACCCAGTAACCTGGAGTTAGAAGTGGATCCAGGTTTGGAATAAGAGTTGGTCTTACATCCTGTTATTAGCACTACCATCCCCATCCAATCTTGTACCCTATGGCCTTGCAGCCCAGGGACACTCCCCAAATAAACATTCTGTTTTCATTTGCCACTGGGTTCAAAATTCCTCAAGAGAAAAAGAAATGATGCCACCTGAAGAAAAATTCCAATCACTGTTGTTAAAGCTAATAATAGGGAATGACAGACCTAGGTGCCTCATGCCATCTCAGGGGGACTGAGGTAATTGGTCTGGTTCAGATGGACCCTGATCACTGGGGTCCTGTCCTCCCATGTTCTCTGTCACCATGATTGGTGGGCAGAAGGTGACTTCCTTAGTTTTCTTGAACAATGATATGGATCACTTCAGAGAAAGGCTGAGATATGAAACCAACACATCCTTTTCTGACCTGACTCTCTTCCTGTTCCTGCCATCTGACTACCCAGCATTGCCTGCCTGCTGTTGGTTATTAATTATCCTTTCCTTATTTTGGCCAATTTCCTGAACTCTTTAGCCAACACAAGGGCTGTGTGTCTTCCAGAAATCCTAGTGTTAGTCCAGGCCTATTGCCAATGACTCCCCTGGACATAAGGTCATTTAGAATCATACAATGATAGAGATAATTCATTTCTACCATTTTGGTTTATAGAACAGGCACACATGCCAGAGAGTTTTAATGGATTACCCAAGTTAAAACAGATAATTTGTGGCTGAGAACAATGAGAATATAGGTATCCTGACTCCCAGATCACTGAATTTTCTAGCCATTTAGCTTTCTACCAGCTTCCTTTCAATAAGTCTACTTCTAATTCCATGATTAAACTTCTGCCTTCCTATGGTCACTTGCCTGAGAATCGTGCGACTCATTTTTTCAAAATCCGCTTTGGTTCTCTACAATCTCTGTGCCTTCATTCATTCCATCTTGTTTCCTCCCCCTCTCCCCCATCTCCACCCTGACTTATTTCTCCATATTGATCAGTCATCTGTAGGAAGACACATACAATGGGGTGAATAGAAAATAAATTCCACGTTCCTTGCCTGAGGGAAACCAATAAGAACCTGTTCTTCCTAGAAATGTTTCTAATATGCCAACATGCCTGTTATAATGATGGCTGAACTTTCAGTATCAAATGATAACATATTATGGTATTCTCTAAACATTTTTGTGTTTATAATTACCTTTGAGAGGAGAGCACATCCAAGTAGGAATGCCAGATGCAGTACTTCCCAACCAGATTACACTGCAGATTGGTAAACCATCTACCCATACTATCTTGCACTCCAGAAGTTCAAAAAGAGAGATAGGCAGATGGAAAGGAGGGGACACTAAAAAGTCTACCAGCAATTACGTACCAGAAGAGGAAGAATGGGGAGGGTTAAACAATCTGTGGATTGGGTGAGTAAACAACATCACTTAGAATATTCTAGAACAGATGGAAGAGAATGCAAATAAGTCATTCTAGATTCAAGAAAAGGAACAGAAATTAGTTAAAGGCATGTGGTAGTGATTAGGCATCCTAAAATCCAGGGCAAATACAAAAGCTCTCAGTGCTGTGATGGGAGAGACAATCGTGGGAAAATGGCAGAGTAGGAAACTCCAGGAATCAGTCCCTCCACGAAAACAACTATTGAACTGGAAGGAACTGTCTGAATCAATTACTTTGAAGTAATTGTGATTCTTGTGCAGAATCCAGGGAGGAGCAGGAGGAAAAAGCTAGTAAATTGCAATAAACACTGGTGAGTTTCACTCTCCATGCAGTAGCTACCATCCCTCTTCTCCCAGCATCATGGCAAGAAGCAGTGGGGAGCAGAGCTCAGGCTCCTGGCAGAGCTTGCTGGTGTCAGGGTGGGACATAAAGAACTAGCCCTCCAAACACCATGTGTGTGTGTGGTCTGATCACAGATCTCTTACATTGATCAGCTAATTTAGATTTCTGGGAGACAGCTTGAGGGTAGCCACTGGCACAACCCCCTTCAGACAAGGGTGATAGAGGAACCCTTAAGTTAGTAACTTTCCTCAAAACTACAGAAAACAGTTTTTTATTGCATTATCTGAGAAAGTGCTGAATCAAGAAAACACAGCTTCAAAATCCATGGAAGAAGCTCCTGGCACCCTGACTGGCCCTTCTACAACCCCTTCCACAATACAGGATAGAGTCAGCTTGTGATCCCACTAGAGATCCCTGGCCCTGTTTCAGAAAGATTAGAGTGCCCCCTAGGTGCATACTGGGGTGCATGTATGTCAGTACCAATACACTGGATGGGAGTCAGAGAGACTGAGTCTGGAACATGTCTCATCCTCACTCTTCCAGAATTTTTCCTGAAGGCAGAAGCAGCTTGCAGACAGCTGGGACAGTGTGAGAAACAATTGAGTTGAAGTAGTCTGGGACAAAGGACTACCTGCATTAAGTCACTCAAGAGAGTACCCAGGAGGAAGAGAAGTTCTATTTCAAAGGGAATAGAGGGGGCATTCACTTGAACTCCTGTAAACTCTAAATGGGGAGTTCATAAGACCTCTAGCAAGCACAAACCCCAGAAAAGAGAAAGGGTCCATGGCTCCAGCTCCACTCAGGCTTCAGCTCCACTCAGGCTCGAAGAGGACAGAGAGGACCCTGCATTTCCCACTTATCTAGGGTTGATCTTTCTGATAGGAGGGCTAAGTTCTGAAGGACATCATCAGCCATAGCAGAGCCAATTTGCAAAGACAGTGAAAGATGCCTGTTTTTTTTAGCTCCTGACATTCAGTAAAATATCTGTCATATCACTAGCTGGACACAGCTTAAGGAACATGCAACTCAAGGACTAAATCTCAGAGTTAACACTTAAAAATATTAAAATGTGCAGTATGCAACAAAAGGTTACAAGACAAACAAAGAAACAGGAAACAATGACCCCTCAAAGGAACAAGATAAAAATACAGAAAACATCAGCAAAGAGGACCAGACTTTGGACTTACCAGACAGGGACTGAAAAATGAAAACTCAATATGCTCAAGGAGATAAGGGGAAAATGTAGAAAGAACTAAAATACATGAGGAAAACAATGAACAAAAAATGGGAATGTCTCCAGAGAAATACTGCAGTTGAAGAATGTAAGCCCTAGAGGGCTTCAACAGCAGATTGGAAGTACAGAAGAAAGAATAAGTGATCTTGAGGATAAGACAACTGAAATGACTCAAACTGAGGAGCAAAAAGCAAAAAGAATTTAAAAAGAATGAGTAAAGCCTAAGAGATCTGTGGGACACCATCAAGCATACAAATATACACATCACGGGAGTCCCAGAAGGAGAAGAAATAGAGAAAGGGGAAGAAGGAATATTTAAAGAAATAATGGCAGAAAACTTTCCAAATTTAATGAAAGACATACATGCACATTCAAGAAGCCCAACAAAACTTAAGCAGTATAAATTCAGAGAACCATGCCCAGACTCATAGTAACAAAACTGTCCAATGAAAAGGATAAGGATAGAAGAGTTCTGAAAACTGCAAGAGAAATCAACTAGCTATTTACTAGGGAATCCCAAATAAGATTAAGCACAGATTTATCATCAGAAACAATAGAGGCAAGAAGACAGTGGTAAGACATATTTACAGTGTTGAAAGAAAACAATTTTCAGCCAAGAATTTTATATCCAATAAGACTTTCTTTCAAAGTTGAGGGAGAGATTAGACATTCTCAAATAAGCAAAAGCTGAGGGAGTTGATTACAACTTGAACTGTCCTATAAGCAATACTAAAGGGATTTCTTCAGACTGAAAGGAAAGGACACTAGACAGTGGATCAAAGCAGCCTGAAGAGATAAAGACCTCTGGTGAAGGTAACCATATAGGTAATTATAAATGCCAATACTATTGTACTGTATTTTTCATTATATAACTCCACCTCTTACAGGTGCTAAAATGTAAATGCATAAAAAGCAATGATATTAGGTAGTTTGGGGCATGCAATGTATAAATATAATTGTAACAAGCTCATAGCAGTGTATGTGTATCCCATAGGAGAGTAGTTGGTTTCAAACCAAATTTAATTGTTATAGATTTAGGATGTTAAATTTTAACCTTATGGTAAGCACAAAGAAAATACATAAAATATATATTCAGAAAGAAAATGAGAAGGTAGTCAAAATGGTACAATACACACACACACACAAAACCCAATAAATATGGAAGTAGGCATTAACAGAAGAATTGAGGGTCAAAAAAAGATATAATACTCACAAGGAAAACATAACAAAAATGACAGAAATAAGTACAACATTGTTAACAGTTACCTTAAATGTAAATGGATTAAATTCTCAAGTTAAAAGGCAGAAATTGGCACAATGAATTAAAAAAGCATGGCCCAATTAAATGCTGTTTAGAAGAGACTCACCTTAAATTCAAAATAGGTTGGCAGTAAATAGTAACCAAAAGAGAGCTGAGGCAGTTGTACTAATATCAGGTAAAATAGAATTTAAGTCAAAAACTGTTATGAAGGACAAAGGTTAATATATACTGATAAAAGAGTCAATTCAAGAAGACATCGCAATTATAAATATAAATATAAATATATATCTACACACATATATATACCTAACATCGGACATCAGAGCCCCAAAATACATGAAGCAAATACTGACAGATTTGAAGAAAGAAATAGACGGTTCTACATTAGGAATAGGAGATTTCAATACACTACTTTTGATAATGGATAGACCATCTAAACAGAAATCAATAAGGAAATAGAGGACTTGAACAATATTCTAAACCAGGTATATATAACAGACATATATAGAACACTGCAGCCAACAGCAGTGGAGTGTACATTCTATCTAGTGCACTGGGATCATTCTCCAGGATAGACCATATGTTAGGTCACAAAACAAGTCTCAATAAATTCAAAAATACTGAAATTATTTGATGTATCTTCTCTAATCACAATGGAATAAATCTAAATATCCTTAAGAGAGGAAAAAATGGAAAATTCATAAATATGTGGAAATTAAACAACACACTCTTAAACAACCAATGGGTCAAAAAGAAATCACAATAGAAATTAGGAAATAACTTGAGGCAAATGAAAATGTAAATGCAATATACCAAACCCTAGATGCAACAAAGACAGTGCTGAGAGGGAAATTTATATCTCTAAATGCTTATATTAAAAAGAAGAAAAACCTCAAATCAGAGACCCAACCTCAAAACTGGAGGATGTAGGAAAAGAGGAAAAAGTGAGCAAAAGGAAAGAAATAATAACCCAAAAGTGAGCAAAAGGAAAGAAATAACAAAAATTAGAGCAGAAATAAATGAAAGAGAAAATTAAGAAAAAACAATAGAGAATCAGCAAAAAACAAAGTTGTGCCTTTGAAAAGATCAATAAAATCAACAAACCTTAACTAGATAGAGAAATAAAAAAAGAGAGCGGATATCAATAACTAAAATCAGAAATGAAAAGGACATTACCAAATGTCCCCACAGATCTATAAAGGACTATAAGAGGATGCTATGAACAGTTGTACTCCAACAAATTGGATAATGTAGATGAAATGGACAAATTCCTAGAAACTCACAAACTCACGAACTATTCACACTGACTGAAGAAGAAATAGAACATTTCACCAAACTAAGAATTAGTAAAGAGATTAAATCAGTAATCAAAAACCTCCCAACAAAGGCCCAGGACCAAGTGGCATTGTGGGATAATTTACTAAACATTTCAAGAAGAATTCACACTAATTCTGCTCAGTCTTCCAAAAAATTGAAGGGGAGGGAACACTCCCTAACTCATTCTACGAGGTCAACATCACCTTTATACCAAAGCCAGAAAAAGATACCACAAGAAAAGAAAACTACAAACAAATATCACTTTTGAATATAGACACAAAAATCCTCAACTGAATCCAACAGCACATCAGAAGAATTACATACCAGGACCAAGTGGAATTTATCCCAAGTATGCAAGGGTAGTTCAAAATAAGAAAATAAATGTGATAAACCACATTAACAGAACAAAAGATAAAAACGTTTGACAAAATCCTGCACCATATCTTGATAAAACCACTTAGAAAATGAAGAAAAGAAGGAAACTCAACATGATGAAGTGCAGCCATGAAAACCCACAGTTGACATAATACTTAATGGTGAAAGACTGCAAGCTTTCCCTTTAAGATCATGAACAAGGCAAGAATGCCCACTGTCACCACCATTATTCAGCATTATACTGGAAGTTCTAAGCAGAACAATTAGGTAAGGTAAACAAATAAAATGTATTCATATTGAAAAAGAAAAAGTAAAGCTTTCTTTATTTGCAGATGTCATGATCCTATATATAGAAATCCTGAAATATCCAAAACAAAGCTACAAGAACTAATAAGCAAATTCGGCAAAGTGGTAGGGTACAAAATCAACCCGCAAAAATCAGTAGTGTTTCTATACACTAATAATGAACAATCTGAAGTTTTGTTTTCTTTTTTTTTAAAGAATCAATGAGCACGAACTGTATTTTCAAGAACAGAACAATCTCTAGAGTTTAAAGATATCTTATAGTAAAAAGCAGATTTCTTTGGGGACATCAGTCAATAAACTTGTAATTCATTTTGATGGTCTCTTTTCTATTACAGGGAGAGTCTGCTCCGTTTGAAATTACTGTACCATTCACACCATATTGTGTTCCTTTTCTAGAACACCTGCCTTTAGTCCCCGTTGGTTTCTTCTTCACAGTTGGTGCCTGAAAACTAGAATGTTCCCTCCACCTCCAAAGCTGAAAATTAATGAATTTCCACATCATGAAGGCTTCAAGAATGCAAATGGATGCCGGAACAACAATTCTAACAGCCAAAACACTGAAATTTCCAGGACTGAAATCCAGCCTCTGATTCTCTGCTCTTGCAAGGCCAAAGTGAACACTAAGTACTGTGAGTAAAATGGCAACTAAAAGAATCAAATATACAGGACTAAATCCAACCAAGGATGTAAAGTACTTGTACACAGAATACTATGAAACATTGCTAAAATAAATCAAAGAAGACCTAAATAAATGGAAAGATATTCCATATTCACAGATTGCAAGACTAAATACTACTAAGATGTCAATTCTACCCAAAACGATTTACAGATTCAACATAACACCAATCAAATTCCAATAGCCTTCTTTGAAGAAATGGAAAAGACAACCATAAAATTCATATGGAAGGGTAAGTAAGCCTCAATTGTCAAAGCGATCTTGAAAAAGAACAGTTGGAGGACTCACTTTTCCAACTCTTAAAGCTCATTACAGGGCCACGGAAATCTAAACACCATGGTACTGGTGCAAGGGCAGACCAATGGAATTAACTGAGAGCTCAGAAATAAACTGTTATGCTTATGACCAACTGATTTTTGACAAGGGTGTCAATTCCACTCAATTGGGAAAGAACAGTCTTTTAAACAAATGGGGCTGGGAGAACTAGGAGTCCATATGCAAAAGAATGAAGATGGACCCCTACCTCATATCTTATACAAAAATCAACTTAAAACGGATCAAACACCTAAATTTATGAAACAGAGCTATGAAACTCCTAGAAAAAAATGTAAGGAAATATCTTCAGGACATTGTGTTAGGAAATGGTTCCCTAATCATTTTACATCCAAAGCACAAGCGACGAAAGAAAATACAGATAAATGGGACCTCAACAAAATTAAAAACTTTTGCACCTCAAAGGACTTAATCATAAGGGTTTAATATCCAGAATATATAGTGAAATCCTCCAACTCAACAATAAAAAGGCAAACAATGCAATTTATCATTGGGCAAAAGACTTGAATAGGTGTTTCTCCAAAGAAGATATTCAAATGGCCATAAAGCACATGAAAGCATGCTACATATCATTAGTTATTAGGAAAATGCAAATCAAAACCACAATAAGATGCCATTTCACACCCATTAAAATGACTACTATTTTAAAAAAATGGAAAATTGCAGGTGTTGGAGATCATGTGGAAAATAGGAACACTCATTCATTGTTGATGGGAATGTAAAGTGGTACAGCCTCAGCGGAGTACAGTTTGATAATTCCTCAGAATGTTAGGTATAGAATTACTATATAATCCAGCAATCCCACTTCTAAGTATATACTCAAAAGAATTGAAAGCCAGAACTTGAAGAGATATCTGCATACAAGTGTTCACAGCGGCATTATTCACAATTGCCGAAGGCTGGAAGCAACCCAAGTGTCCATCACCCAATGAATGGATAAGTAAAATGTGATACATACATGGAATGGAGTATTATTCAGCCATAAAAAGGAATGAAGTTCTGATACATGTGACAATATGGATGAACCTTGAAGACATCCTGTTGGTTGAAATAAGCCAAACACAAAAGGACAAAACATTGTATGATCTCACTGATAAGAAATAATTAGAATAAGCAAATTTATAGTAAAAATCTAGGATACAGGTTACCAGGGGCTAGGGTGAAGGTAGAGAATGGGGACTTGATGCTTAAATTGTACAGAGTTTCTATTTGGTTTGATGAAAAAGTTTTGTTAATTGATGGTGGTGACTGGTAGCATAACATTATGAATATAACAGCACTGGATTATGGTCTTGAAAATGGTTAAAAGGGGAAACGTGAGGTTGTATATGTATCACTAGACTAAAAATTAAGTAAATTAATAAATAAATGCTGGGATGATCATTTGGAACGTCAAAGAAAGACTCAAAATGAGAGGGCATAGAACAGTGCAGGTTTGGGCATCAGGAGACATGGTTTTTACTTTCGAATTGCATATTTGACTTTGAACAGGTTATTTCCTCTCTCTAAGCTTCAGTCTCTTCAACTGTAAAATGAGAGGTTAGACTTGATTATCTCAAGGTCCTGAGTTCTTCCAACTCTATTGAAGCCGACATTTTCTAACACTGCTTGGAGTTCCACCTTGACCAATCCTTCCCAGTGTAAATTTCTCTTGGCATCACCACAAAGTAGCTAAATCACATCCTTTCCCTTTCCTCACATTTCTCTCTCCTACAAACATCAAATCCTTTTTGAGTCTTTCATATCAAGCAACTCCAAGCATTTTTTCGAGGCCTCATTTTACCTGCAGAGCAAAGTCCTGAGGGCCTCAACCCCTGGCAGAATCAGTCCCCTCATTGCTCCTTCCTTCCTTCTTCCCAAACGCATCCCTTATACCCAGCAGGTTGAAGTCACTTAACGTGTAAATGATAGAAAATCAGGAACCTCCTGCTGCTTATAATGATAACATTTCCTATAATTTGCATGATAAAATTCCACTGATTTTAGATAGCATTTCTCAGGACAGATAGGTGACACCAGAGCTCCATGAGGGGAATAAATTACCACCTCATGTTTTGTGCCATCACTGTTGTGGATATGGATTGGCTGACGTTCAGCCCGCCCCAAAAAGCACACAGCTTTGTCTAATGGAGCAATGAAAAAGGATATCTAGGAAATATTAACAAGTTTTGCCTGGTAATTTATGCAAATACACGCCATAACTCAGCTGAAGAGGTTCAGCTTACACCTGTAGAAGAAAGCTGTGCTAGCCAAGGATTTTATGCAATTGATACCACCTCATTACATCGCAGACGTTGTGGGTTTCCATGTAAATTAGCATTCAGAGACCTAGGGTGGCAATTAGTTCTCAGACCACCTACATCAGAATCACTACAGGGTGCCCATTAAATGCAGCTTTCTAGAGCTCTACCTCAGACCCACTGAATCAGGAAACGTTAGGGAAGGGCCCAAGAATCTGCATTTTAATAGCATTCCTCCAGCTGATTTTTTTGTACACACTGAATTAGATCATCTTTCTAGGGCCTGACCTTCTATGGTCAGTGCTGTCATTGTCTAGGTTATGCAGACTATTACTGACTGACTACCTCATGTGTGAATTGGGTAACTCACTTCATCTTTCTCAGCCTCTATAAAATAAGAAGCAAATTGAATAATCTCTTAAGTGTTTCAGGCCACAGTGTTTTTTTTAAGCAAAGCACAGGCCCAATGAAATACATAAGCAGGAGTCCCACTGGCCAGCTGTGTCCCAGATGAACCACAGAGCCATGTCTTTTCGGAGTTCTGCTGCCTGCAGGGAGCACAGCACAGCTGTCTTCATTACCCCAACTTCTTGCACACACAGTCTCATTTTAGTCTGAAAGCCATGTTCCCCCACTGCTTCTCCATAGGCATGTGTCTAGACTCCAAATCCTTTCTCCTATTGGTGGCTTAGGCTTTTGAAAACAAAAGCAATTATATTTTTGTTTGTTTCTCTTTTGAAGGCCAGTTGCGCTTTCCACTCCTTGGTGTCCCTTCTTCAAGGCAATAGTGCTTTGTATATTTTATACTCTAGAATATTCCACATACCTACAATGGTGTCTGGCATACAGTAGGCTCTCAATAAATATTCACTGAATGAAGGAACACAGGGACAGCTACCTGCTGAAATAGGAAATGGGAAAGGGGAAATAGAGGGTGGCAGGGATATATTTTAACATCTCAATATATTGTCACATAAAGCTAACATTTATGTACAACCAAGCATACTCAAGGTTTCCTATACAAATTATCACATTTAATCCTTATGTGCCTACAAGGCAGGTATTAATATATGCATTTTACTTAAGGAAATTGGACTCAAACAGCTCAGAATACTTCTGCAAGGTTTCACACTATTAAGTTGCCAAGGATGGGCTCAGTGCCAGATTTGTCTGACAATAAAGCCCGTAGTGTTTCCATCTCACTGCTGTGTCTCCCAAGGTAGAGCCCAGCAAAAGCGTAACTGTTTCATTTAAGCTAGCTATCCCTTTAATTTATCATTTCTCTCATCTGAAACTGGTTTGTCCATCTTGTTAAAAGATTGAAAACAATATTGGAGCTTGTTTGGATTGGCGCTCAGTTGTGTCTGCAACCAGTGTTAGCACCGTGAACTTGGGAGAAGGTGGGGTCCACACGAGCAACCCCAGGTGTAGTTGCAAGGCCTGGGGCAGTTTCTTAGGGGCTGTTCTTCAGGTTACACAATGTTCTCCCTTTTTCCTTCCAAACTATTCCTGGCCCCAGCCCTCAACTATGTTCTCAGATGACAGTCCATGGGTTGTTCAGAGGTTTACCCTCCTGCACCCCTCATAATTTCTAAAGTCGAATATGTTTGTGGGATAATGGACACTGGCTAGGCAAATAAGAGAGGAATAGGTGTTCCAGGCAGAGGGATCAGCATGCACAAAGGCCCCAAGTAGCTCCAACAGTCCAAGAGAAGTCAAGTGATTCAATGGAGAGGTTTTACATCCTACAGTAAGACTTCACTAGTAGGGTTACTCAGACACTCTGCTCCTCATTTCTGCTTTTCCTCTTTTACTTCTTGCTCTCCATATGTTCACAAAGGACTCCCTGCAAAAGGATCCCATTGGTCATGTTGGTCCTTATCATTCCAGGTGGGGAGAGCCTTGAAACTGGGCCACCTGGCAGGCCAGAAATAGAGACCAACTGCCCATTTGCAGGGCGAGCTTTCCTCAGGAGGGTCATGGGCACGGTGGGCCCTCAGAACTTAGGAGTTTCCTCTGCAATATCCTCTCCTCTCAGATGAACACTTGGTCATTCAGCACATACAAGTGCAGGCCCAGAGGAAACAGCCACACCTAGGAACAAAGGTACCCAGGAGGACACAGGTGCATGTGTTGCATGGGTGGGGGTGGAAGAAGGGTGGCAGGAATAGTGAGGAGCTGGGGAAAGTTTGTTGTCATGGGCAAGGTGCAGATATAATAAGATGGACCACTGTTGCTCGACTGCTGCCTCCTCATATTTATAATTGCACAGAGGACCTTCCTTTGTGGTCTCATGCTGTAAAACTCAGACTCCTGCCCTCTTCCTCTTCATTAGAAGACATCAGACCATCGTAAATTGTCAGCCCATCCTCTGGATGCAACTACACCTCTTGATTCTTGTTGGGGAAGAAGGTGTCTCTCATCTGTGGGAAGCACAACCAGGGCATGTATGTGGTTCATACAGTTTCCCCTTAGTCCAAAGTCCTCTCTGTGGGCCCCTGACCAGCTTGTTAGTGAACAAGTCCTGGTGCCACATAGACTCCCTCTTGTTTTGGTTTTGGGCTTGCCTTCCTCTGGATGCAGCCAAGTTTGGTTGCATAATTTTCCCCGTCAACTCTTTTCTGGAAATGTTCTCTTTGCTCCCCACAGGCCCATCACATGGGCTGTCTTTGTTCTTTTCACAAAGGGAGTTGTTAGTATTGAAGCCTCTTTTCAGGAAGGTGGAGAGGAGGCTCTTGTTTTTCTAAGTCACAATCAGATGCATTATTTGCGCTACTATTCTTTTTTAGGCACGTGGCATAAACATAACTGTGCACAAGGTATCGCATATTCATGGACTTAAGAGAGTGTGAATGTGTGGGGGAGGGATGGTGCAAGTCATTATAGGAGAAAAATGAGACAACAAAAGAGAGGGAAGAAGCAGAGGAAGAGAGAGAGTAGGATCAAAAGAGAGTGGGGCCATGGAGACACATTAGCAATGGTGCCGGTGGCCCCAAGACTTCAATATCCTACCCCTGGGTTAATGCTTTTAATGTCAGATTCTTTCAAGGCTCCTTTTAGCTCAGGAGTTCCTGTGGGTGCTTGGGCATCATTCTCCAGGATGACATCCGGAGTGATATCCATCAAGAGCCCCTCTGAGCCCCTGCTTTGGGCTGATGAAATTAGAGTTGTCAGTGTGGAGACAAACAGCTCAGCAGTGGCAGCAACCAGGGTGACCGGCCTGAGGAATTAAAGGGACAATGTACAGTCTATCTTGGGCAGCTTCACTGGGTGCCAGGCTCTGTCACCCAAAGGTAGGGATTCAGCCTTCACTTTTAATTTGTCACTCGCTGTTTGTGTCTGTCTTCCCTAAAGGTGATCCAATGACAGAGGAACAAGTGAGATGGACCCCCACCTCTGCAGGCTGGAAGCCAAGTTCATGTATTGCCACCAGGATCCCACTTTGCCACTGCCAGCATTTTCACATGCTGCACAGCCCCGTAGAACACCCTTACATGAGCTGATTCTGACGGATGTGAGCTTTGCTTGGGGACCGACATTTAGTCTGTGTGTGATCCTGGCCCCATGACCACACTAGCAAGCACTGCTAATGGGGAGGTCAATTAAATATTGCCAGCCACTGCTTTTCTTCCCCACGGCACTGCCAGGGAAAGGGGCTTTGCAGATTATTAACAACAACAATTAATGGGGGAGTAATCGACTGTGAAAGGAGGCCAGTTAGAGTGGCAGGGAAAATCCAGGCTTACATTCTTGGGGTCATCACCTCCCAGGGGAGTAGACTATCTGCTGGACAAGCAGTCAGTGTGCTGAGAAGGAGACACATCTTGCGTTCCACAGGACAAAAGTTTAGGAAATGCTGACCTGGTCCTGGAATGCATATGTGGTCCCAAACTGTAACGCCCAGCTCCTTCTCCCTGTTGGATTAAGCTCATAATTCTGAAGGGGAGTCATTTCCTTAACATGCAAATCTACAGACACATGGGCCAATCATTAGAGCTGCAAATGAGTCATTGTGTGATTTCAAGCCACTTCTATAATTCCTCCAAAAGATAATATGCTTGGATTCAGTGATAAAATCTAGTAATTTATTTTTGGAGATTCATTATTTACAATATTAATTTTTGCTAAAAATGTAAAAACCTCACAGGAAGGATATCACACCAAGCATTTTAAGTCAATATATGATCAGAATAATGATAATAATAACAACCGACATATATCAAGATGTCATCGTCATCACCATCACCACCACCATCAAACACAACATGTATTGAAGCATATTTGTTCCAGCCACTATTTCAAGCACTTTACATACATTACTCATTTAATTTCTATTACAACACTCTAACATAGGTACTATTATTATCTCCTTTTTTGTAAGTGAGGAAACTGGAATAGTATTTAAGTAAGTTGGCTGAGGCCACTAGCTAGTAGGGTTAGGAGCCAGAATTCTAAACTATCCAGAGTCTGTGCCATGAACCACCATGTTGCTAGAGTAGAGCAAACAGACAGGTGTTCATTTCAGTCCTGGTGCTGTTTACTAGGTGTGTGACTTGGGCGGCTTTAAGGCTGAGTCCATGTCTGTGACATGCAAATACAAACAGGAATGAGAGGGCTGAGAGGGCCAGGTGCAGGGTGAGGCAAGTGAGGGGGAATGGCAAACATAAATTGTATTTGGTGATTCATCATTTCTGCCCCATCAAAAATTCCTCTTTTGAGGGAACACCCCAACTAGCCCTGCCCTGGGTGTAACTACAACCACAGGCAGGCTCCTCCACATGGTTTGGATGATAAGAGCCTCCCTTAAATTCTCTGAACAGCCCTTGGCACTTCTGATTTTGCTGTGGTATAGTCTGAATCCTCCAATCCCCAGTATCAGCAGGAATGACCCCCACTTCCCTGGGGGGGGGGGTCCACAATAAAGGCAAGAGACCAGGACCCACATGTACTCTTCCCACCTTCTTCCCCAATCCCCCCACACACCCTCACAGGAGTCTGGGTTAAGTCCCAGGTCCTCCACCACCCTCATCCTCCCTTCTCCCTATCCAGGAGCTTTGATCTAACAAAGCTGTCCTTTCGTGCATTCTCGGCTGTGTTTGGCCTCATCAGCCAAATAACTGCCACATAACATTCAAAACATGAGGCACCTCAGTGCAAAATCTAAGGAGGGGCTCCCTCTTGGAATCGTGCAAGAGTTGGACCCCGCACCCATGACCCTGGGAGTGAGTGCTTCCTTGAAGTTTGCACACTGGGCAAGGAGTTGACTAATTAGCCTCATCCTAGCCCAAGTCCTCTCCTCTCATATACTAGGTTTGAAAACACTAATTTTCTTCTTTTTCTTGATACTAATATTATCAGATCCTTCCCAGAGAGCAGAATTTATTGCTCATTGGCTTTGGATTGGGGTGTGAGGGAGAAGTAGGGGAACTGGGAGAGCCCTGATGGCAAACTTCACAATTTGCTTAGACTCTGGTTTGTTCCACTGACTTCATGTCTTGGCTCTGCTCTGGTACCCACCAATGGTTTTTTCCCCCTCATACAGTGAAGGCCTCACTTTAAATCAGTGGAGAGCAAATGCATCTGCTGTCCCAGAGAGGTTCATATTTCCTGGGTCTCTTGACACTGATTCTCTGAGTCACACTCATGGTGTTTGTGCTCTCCCAGTCCTTCTGCAATTGTGCCAGCTCTCTGCAGGGCACCCACATGTACCCTATCAGCAAAATGACCCTTTAGAATACCAGGATGTTATGGAAGGGGTCAAACCCTCTCATTTTACAAATATCCCTAATGTCCTGGGAAGAGAAGTGACTTATCCACTCTCTAGGGGTTAGTGGAGTATTAGCGGTAGAGCTGGGCCTTCTGACCCCACTGCCACTCAGCGCTGCTGTTCTGGTCTTATGTCTCTTTCTGCAGTGTGCATGAAATGTGCCTCTACATCTATAAATGGATGTTGCATGGCAGGAACCTTGCTCTAGGAAATATAGCCTTTTCCCTTCTAGAGAAAACTGCTCACAGAAAGCTTAGGGATCACCCTCTCTGTTCAGAAATTCCAAATTAATGCATCATAGCCCCTTCATGAAAGAACCTCCATCTCTTTGCTCCTCTCTATTCCACACTCTTCTATGCTGGACTGGGATGGCACAAATGAGTGGGTGGGAGGGGTAGAGTGGGGAGTAAGCTGGCAGGGACTGGTACTAGCAGGTAACAAAACAGTTTCTCTTCATGTTAAAGCTCATTGCAACATTTTTCATCTCAAAGATGTAGCAGAGTGGTTGGCACAATACATGCTCAGTTTCTGCACATTTCTCTGTCCTCATCTGCTATCTTGTATTCCCAGCACTACAGCCTTAGAGGGATGGCTGGGCTAATATCCACCATATGGATGTTGCCACTGCAGCGTGATAATTAGCTTTAAGGGACTATTGCTTTATGCATCTTTCTCTGCCTTCCCCATCTCCCTAATGATGACACAGTCTCAAGGCCAGTGCTGTTCTCTTTTCCCTTGGGTCACAAAGAGGCTCCTTCTAGGAGTCTGGTTACTTGCCAATCACAGATGAAGTCTGAACTGATAGAGGCCCTAGCCTTGTAGTTGCTCTGATTCTCTAAGACCTGGAGCTGGATATTTAGGATAAAGTTCCCCAGGGCACTGTCCTTTTGGGGGGCATGGGGGAAGACAGGGTCAGCATCTGTCCTGAGCACTCAGTGCTTCTGGGAGAAATGCTTGCCAAACACTATTGTCCCTCTTCAGATGACTTCTCCTTGGTCACAATTATTCAGATATTCCAGGCAGAAATAATTTGAAGGCAATTTGGAATAGTCAAATAATTGTGCCTACTTTTGTAACCTTGAATTAGCTTAGAAAGTGGAGGAATTGCCTCTATGCATCACTCACTACAGTATGTTCAGTTCTTGATTGTGTGTATGTGTGTGGTGTAGAATGAAAATTTGCATTTATTTGGCCTTGATAATATAAAAATAATTAAATTTTGCAATAATCCTGTGAGGTTATTTTTATTTTCTCTATTTTTCATTAAAAAATGACTCGCCCAATGTCATATAACCAATACTAAAAGCAGAGATCGGACTTCAAACCTGGTATATTGATTTCACATTCACTCATCACTCCGCGACACCAGATCTGCTTTCAGAAACTCCCCCTATGTGTATCGGAGCCCTGCTACTCAAAGTGTGGTCCACAGACCAGCAACATCAGCATCCCCTAGGAGCTTGCCAGAAATGCAGAATCTTTGTCCCCACCTCAAACACAGTGAATCAGAACCCACATTTTAACAAGACCCCCAGGTAATTCTTGTGCACATTGACGTTCGAGAAGCCATGCTTCTGTCCAATAGAAATATAATACATACTGCGTGCGTAATTTTAAATTCCCTTTCGGCCACATTAAAAAGTGGAAAGAAACAAGTGAAATTAATTTTAACTTTAATGATATATTTTAACCCCAAATATCCATGAAATTCTCATTTCAACATGTATCAACATAAAATTTTATTAATGAAATATTTCAGAACCTTTTTTGACTACATCTCTGAAATCTGAAGGATATTTTATACTTATGGCACATTTCATTTTAAACCAGTCACATCTCAAGGGTTCTAATACATCAGCTGCAATCCCGCAGAGAGACCCCACGGATACAGGCATTTAGAAGGGGGCAGACCAGAGCTAACCATTCTTCAGTCTGCCTGGTGTTTTCTTTTTTCCTGGAGGTGGACTTTTATTGTGCCTGACTCTGGAGGCTGTGGTATTGTGAGGCTCTCTGAGCCGGCGGGGGTGGGAGGAAGCGCACACACTTGTTTGCCTTTTCTACCTCCTTTCTTCCGTTTATTATCATTAATAATGAAATATTGAGACCAGGCTGCTAATGAGCCTAAACTCCCTCCTGTTAGTTCTTCGCCTTCAGACTGTCACTTCAAAGTAAATTACTTTTTTCTGCCTCTTGTTCCAGTAATATTACACCACCGTCACCCTCCCCCCTCCTACCCGCGCTCTAATTTCAGGGTTATTCCGTTTCTCTCACTGCAGTTTACTAAGCGAGGGAGGTCGTCCCATCGATCACACTTAAACCTAGGTGGGCAACGTGTCCAGTGTCCCCGGCTGCAATAGAGACGTCATTCCCCACGCACTGGGTAGAGTCGAGCTTAAAATACTTGCACAATACTTACACAGAGAAAACCTATAAATGCATAAGTAAATACGTAATACCCATATCTCTACGTTATTTCTCGAGTTCTGTGGAGAAAAATGTAGACTGTGAAAGAGCGTGAGGCCCGATTCGGACGGAGGGGGCAGCAGAAGCAGACGCGCTGCAGTCGCCGCCCTCCACGCCACAGCCGCGTCTGCGTTCGCCCCGCGCTGGCTCTTGTTCATTTCAGGGCCTGCTAAGCATTTCCCTGTCAGCTGGGAGTTGGCAGGATGTGAAAACTACCAACATTAAGTAGATATTTTGTGCCAGCACGACAGCATGCATCTCCAATGTGCTTTTGTCTCCCATTCCAAGATGCTAAACTGCTCTTCCAACAAACAGCCACCATTTCTTGAAGATGTTTCTTTTGTTATCGGTGAATACAAAAAAATGAAAACTCTGCCTCTACCCACCCCCCTTTAATTTCCTCCCTAGATCCTCTCTCTCCCTCCCTCCCCCTTCCCTCCCCTCCCCTCCCTCTCTCTTTCTCCCTCTTTCTCTCTCATGATGGTTAAATAAGGGGGCTCTCAGCCTTAGTTTATATACCAGCTCTACCACTTACTATGTGACCTGAGCAACGAATTCATCTGCATCGGTGTCCTTGCCTGTAAAGTGGTGATAATAATAGTCCTTAGTGTTTTGAGGACTGAGTTAGTACATGTGATGTGCTTAGTACAATGACTCACATATAAATACTTAAAAGATTATTTTTCTTCTTCTTCCCTTTTTTCCTTCTTTTCCACCTCCTCTTTTCTCTCTCCTACCTTTCTTTTTGTACCACCAGGAATCCTGACCTCAGAGGATTAGCTTTTACTAATCACCACTGTCTTTTCTATGCACAGGTGAACACATTTCAGCAGTGGTAGTTGATCACAGTGACAGGCAGAGCCGTTGGAGCCTGAACCAAAAGGAAAAGTCAGTGTTCCTAACCCTGCCTGTACGTGTAATCTTGATATTTCATTCATCATGGATTCTTTGCATTAATTTTGATTTTTAAACATATTGCATAATTATTTATCTTGATTATTGAGCTTTCTGACCTGCTTTAATTTTTCTGACCAAGGCAAGTGCCTTGTGTGCCTCACTTGACTGAGATTCGTTCCAGCCCTGGCTGTTGTGGAAATCAATTTTCTTCTAGTCCCCCTTTCTTTTCCTCTTACGCCATGTGTGGACTCATGTACTGGTATATATCTTCTTTATAAAGGGCCACCCACCTATTGGTCATTGGAGGGGAAGGAAGAGTCAATTTTACCCAGAAGAGAAAAGCTCTTTGGACTGAGCATGAAACAACAGGCAGGCAGGGAAACATATTTGAGATCTACATGACCCAGGGGTCAGGCCTTCAAATCTCCCCAGCTGATCCATGAAATCTTGTCTTGCCTCCCTTGATAGGACACAAATAGGGGCCAGCCTGGAGGTGGGTTTATTTATGAACCTGACACTCTGGGGTACAAGAGGGTGCTGATGAAAGGGTCAGACAGCAGAATTCAAATGGCATAGCTTTTCCTTTCTTTTTTTCCATGCAAGTCAGGGAGACACTGACCCTGGGATTAACCATTTTTATGGGGGTCTTCTGCTGTGTCCCACGATAAAGTAGGGACTGCGCAGCATTTGTCCCTTACAGTTCTTGTTATTTAGGAATAAAAAGGCAGTTGTTGGTCAAAGGAGAGGGTGACTGTGTCAGATTCCAGGCTCCCTTGCTAATAATGCTGAAGCCACTTCATCTGAGACTTCCTGACACTATTTAAAAGTTATGCAATACTTTTTCAAACTTTGCAGTTCTGGGCAGTCTCAGTGGATTTCAAAATGTCATAGAAAAGGCTACCCTTTACTAAAATATGAGACTCTTCTATCTCTTCTAAACTGACAGAAAAACTCTAGCTAACCCTACACATATGTCCTAATTGCCAAAAAGATGCCGTGCACAGCTGAAGAGCTTAGGATCACACAGGTCATTAAGCAAATATGTGTTAATTTGCTGCAAGGTTTGTTGTTGTTTTCTGTGCTGGTTTGAATCTGTTATGTACCCCAGAAAAGCTTATATCCTTTTAAGTCAATCCTGTAGGGGCAGACCTATTGTGTGTGGGATCTTTTGATTAGGTTGTTTCCATGGAGATGTGACCCCACCGATTCATGTGGGTCTTAATCCCCTTGCTGGAGTCCTTTAAGGGAGTGACATTTTGGAGAAAGCTCAGAAAAACTAAGAGAAACAGAAACACCCAGGGATAAACAAGCAAGGACCCACAGGAGCTGAGAGAGAAATACCCAGAGACATTTGGAGACAGCCATTGAAAGCAGAACCCAGGAGAAGAAGGACCAGCTGCCATTGCCATGTGCCTTCCCCTGTGACAGAGGAACCCCAGATGCCATCGGCCTTTCCTCAGAGAAGGTATGTACCTCTTTTTTGCCTTAACTTGGACATTTTCATGGCCTTAGAACTGCAAATTTGTAAACTAATAAATTTCCATTATAAAAGCCAACCCATTTCTGGTATATTGCATTCTGGCAGCTTTAGCAAACCAAAACAAGTTTTTTAATTGATTCTGGCTTGAATCAAAGTGTCAGTAATACTTTTGTTCATTTTGTTCTTCAGATATTTGCAATATGTCTGAAGTATATATCAACTTCTCAAAATGTGGAAATCCTGGATTCTCTAAAACAATTGTCCTCAAACTTTAGCATGCATCAAAACTGCCTGGAGGGCTTACTAAAATTGCTGGGTCCCACCTCCAGAGATTTCATTCTAATAGATCTGAGCAGATGCCCAAGAAACTGCATTTCTAACAAGTCCCCAGGTGATGCTGCTGCCGGGGACCACACCATGAGGCTGTGGTCTAGATCCTTCATTTCATTTGGTCTCAGCTTGAAGTCAGTGCTTTCATTGTCATTCAACTATCCTATACATTCAGTGCAGAAGACAATGTCTTTCCCCTTTTAACCATCAAGGTAGCCTATATTCTAACTCATGTAAGTTCCTATTTGGTGTTCAGAAGGTGGCCATCCACACCATGGTACAGGGACTCAGACTCTTTCCATCTTGTGTCTGTTTCTGTCCTCCTCTATGGCCTTGGAGTTCTTTACATTCAGTTGGTGAGTTGGGAAAGAGAGTTAGGGGAAAGCACACCCACTTCTTAACCCCTTTTGCCCAGGAGAGGCATATATCACTGGAAGGCTGGTGGAGAATGTAGTCTAGCAGTGTGCCTAAGAAGAAAAAGAAATGTGTTTAGAAGAATACGTAGCCTTCTCTGCTCCTTTTTTTCTGTGTTTCTTTTTGTCTAAGTCATTTACTTAATATTTTTAATTCTCCTCTTTGCATCAATTGTATCAAACATTGCTAGTTGTGCCCTACATTTTTTCCCTAGTTATTTGTCAACTTGACATAAACCTTCACTTCTTCCTAGAGAGAGCACTTTCACCCTCTGTATAGTAGTATATATTATGTCCCCCAGAAAAAGCCGTATTCTTTGATGTAATCTTGTGGGGGGCAGACTTATTAGTGTTGATTAGATTGGAATTCTTTGATTGAGTATTTCCGTGGAGATGTGACCCACCCAACTCTCATTGGATAATTTCCATGGAGGTGTGGCCTCACCCATTCAGCCTAGGCCTTGATTAGTTTGCTAGAGCACTATATAAGCTCAGACAGAAGGAGCGAGCTTGCTATAGCCAAGATGACACTCTGAAGAATGCACAGGAGCTGAGAGATGAGCTGCAGATGAGAGAATTTGAAGACGGCTGTTGAAAGCAGACTTTTGCTCCAGAGAAGCTAAGAGAGGAAAAACGCCCCAAGAGCAACTAAGAGTGATGTTTTTGAGGAGCTGCTGCCTAGAGAGGAACGTTCTGGGAGAAAGCCATTTTGAAATCAGAACTCCAGAGCAAATGCCAGCCATGTGCCTTCCCAGCTAACAAAGGTTTTCCGGACACCATTGGCCATCCTCCAGTGAAGGTATCCAATTACTGATGCATTACCTTGGACACTTTATGCCCTTAAGTCTGTAACTGTATAACCAAATAAACCCCCTTTATAAAAGCCAGTCCATCTCTGGTGTTTTGCAAAACGGCAACATTAGCAAACTAGAACAGATGGATCAAGGTAAAGAGAGATGTTGATTTTTTTTTTGAGAGCTGCAATACCTTTCACCAAGAACTTTTGATACAGTAAAAGCAAGTTGACAAACATCTTTCTGCTTCAGATGCCCTTTCTCATACTTGTGTTGATGGGGGGAGAACAGAAGATGACTGATGAATGGAAGGGAGGATAAGAAGAGTACAAACTTTTCATGCTCTTTCTCCCCCCCCCCCTTTTGTTCCACTTTTACATTTCAATTACATATTGATTGTATGGAGACATGGGAATAAAGATCTGCCTGGAGGTATTGCCATGAAGATTTGAACAAACTGAATGATGTATAATTTATAACTATCTATGTAGGCAGAGAACTTTCAAGTAGCCTGGAAACCATCACCTATATGCAGATATAGCATAGCGTATGATGAAATAATGTCGCTGTGTATTGAGTAAGACTAAAAGGGTGACACTCACATTGACATCATTTTCCCTACCACATCCTCCCAGAGTTTACAGGGAAAAATGAATTGTTATGAAGTCTATTCTGGCTGCTGGCAATTTATGCCCTTCTCCCTGTCCCTTATAGGGGTATCTATTTTCTACATAAAAAATTAATTCATCAAAGTACCTCCTTTATAGAGCTTTTCTATCCTTAGACATCCTTAGGACAAGGAACTGGTGTACTATAATCCTTTCAGAATAATAACAAATTTTTAAATATATGTAACTCCTTATACTTTTCAAAAGAACCTTGCATAAATTTTCTTCTTTGAGCATAATTATAATTTTGCAAAAGTATATAGGGCAGGTACCACTTACCCCCAATTTACAGGTGGGGAAAGAGAAACGCAAAGGAGGAGAATGGTTTACCTAAGGTCACCAAATGAACCCCAAGGTAGAACTAGGTCTAAAACTAGACATCTATGTCCAATAGATTATTGGGCCCAGGCACATGTGAATACAATCCCTGCCCACCCTTCTTATTTCCTCCTTTTAACCTACACATTAGGAGGGATTTTGTAAAGTTTGTGAAGTTATTCGATATATGTCTGAAATAAAATTTAGGCCAGATAAATCCTTTTGATGGTATAAATTCTCAATATGCTCCGACATTAGTTCCACAGAGTTCTAACATAATGCATACATATTTTGGCATCAAATTAGTTATCCATAATGAAAATGATGATGTCAGGCATAGTTTAAGCAAGTAAATGATCAAAACATTTACTATCATGCTTTTCCCCCCATAATGGGTTTGCTACCAAAACACAGGTGTCATGAAAACCATTGTTAAATAATAAGCCAGAATGGTAAAGGAAAAGACTTACATCAGCATTGTCATCACTGGACACATAGATTCAGGCAGGTCCACCACTATTAGCCACTGATCTACAAATGTGGTGGAATTGACAAAAGAACCATCAAATGATTTGAGAAGGAGGCTGCTGAGATGTGAGCCTGGTCTTGGGTAAACTGAAAGCTGAACGTGAATGTGGTATCACTGTTGGTATCTCCCTGAGGAAGTTTGGGACCATAAATTATGTGACTATCAGTGATGCCCCAGGACACAGAGACTTATCAGAAACATGGCTATAGGCACATCTCAGGCTGACTGTGCTGTCCTGATGTTGCTGCTGGTGTTGGTAAATTTGAAGTGGGTGTTTCCAAGAATGGACAGACTTGTGAGCATGTCCTTCTGGCTTATACACTAGGTGTGAAAATGTAATTGTTGGTGTTAACCAAATGATATATATATATGTAAATATATATATATATATATATACACACACACACATGATATTTATATATATATCTATATATATAGATAGATATAAAAATAACCTGTCAGATGAGGCACATGCAAAAGGATATGAAGTAAGGAAAAGCAAAATCAAGGTGCTTTCTTACTCCCTTCTCTTTTTTCAGAATGTGCTCCTTTCCCATCTGTTTATGCAAAATTCTCACTCAAATTGTTTTTGTATTATAACCAAATGGTGAACAATCTGAGGCTTTGGGGAACATATCCTGGCATTTCCTGAGAATTCCCCTCTCTCCAGCTTGGGTTTAAATGCCTCGTGGTGCTGACTAACAATTTGGGCTCCATCCAGAGCATTCAGCCTTGCCGGCGTTATGATTACATTTTTTGCATAGTCTACATTGCTACATTAAACTCCAGATGCTTTCTTACAAGTCACTAAATTAACATCATGTACATTTTTGGCCCATTAGCATTACACTAAGATCACAGTAGGATTATCACCCAGAAAGGTGACTGTGTGTGTAACTTCTGCTCCCATCATCTCTTCAGTTTTCACTTTTATAAAATTAGATCAGGGAAAATGAGGGTAGGGGCCTAAAGAAGACCAGGGGTTTGTTAGGAAACAATGTCCCCACCAAGAGGGAAAATAAAAATCACCATCTGATGTCTGTCAGCAGACTGACATGCTTTATGAAGTGCAAGTGACAGCCTTTAATGTAAGTACTAACAAAATTACTGTTGGAGGGCTTTTTTTAGAAAAGTAATATACTTTATGACATGAAATATATTAAAATGTCAGTGTTTTAACCAATGTTTATAAAAATATATTACAGTCATTTATTGAGTTTGTAAAGCATGTTATGGACTAACAAGATAAAAGATTCATTGCAAATAAAGTTGCTATTATTTAGAAAGTGTGTCTGCTGCCTGAGCTTTCCAAGCCTAGAGAGGTGACACATCTGAGCTCTTTTAAATAGAATAGCACTTCCTTTTGGAAGGTAAGTAAATTGGTCTCAACAACAGTCAGCACTCATTTAAGCAAACTCATGTGTACTTCTGTGCAATTACTTTTGAACAAACTGTTGTACACCTGAAATATTTTGGTACCTGAGAAATTGGTTCACAAATCCAGCACAGCAATTGCCTGTTGCCCTGCTATTGCCTGTGTACTTAAACTGGGTAGAGACAGTGTACCTTTTAAAGAACGGCTTTTCCAGTTGTGTTGGCCTCAAAAAATCAGACAGATATTTTAAGTAACTGGAGAGCTGAAGTGACCCTGGGTTCTCTTTTCTGGGGGAAAGAGATTGTGAGTGAAAGGATCCTCATTTTGTACAACGCAGGTGGAGATCCATGTGGCTAGTTGGTCTTTATGTGTCAACAGCTACTCTCCTAAATTCTTAATATTCTTTTATGCAAATCTGTCACCATGGAGGGAAAAATCCTGGGGTGAAAGATATGTCTCGTCTTTGAAAGTAACTTATTTAATTTCACATACTACAAGGCTACTATCCCTTTCCTTCTCTTTTCAGGGTTTTCAAATTTCTGGAAAACACATCCCCCCCCTCCCCCCAAATGCTCACGCAAGCTCAATTCTGAGAGAGGTCATGATTTAGGCATGTGAGATGCTTTACTTTGTAGAACCTATCAGTTCAGGGAGAGGTTGGAAATGACTTTCAAAGAGCCAAAGTGGTAAATTGCCACTAAACTTGAGCTTCCTGTGACCACAGTATTTCATATGATTCAAAATGAAGGTGATTTGAAAATGCATTCCCATTTTAGAGAATTTTAAAATCAGAAAAATTATTAAGAAAGGGAATGATGCCATATCATAATCCCACCATGGTTTATATTTTGTATTTCTTTCTATTATATATATATACACCTATAGAAAATTATGATAATATTACTTATACCATTTTGTATTCTACTTCTCTCCACCTGGATTAATGGAAGACTGTGATGAGAGTTAAAACAAATTTATTCAGTGGCAGAAATCCTGCCATTGCCAATTTAGACAAGATAGATATAAAATGTTGCATTGAGTAGCTTAAGAATCATTATTCAAACTTTTCTCTTTCCCACTCCATAGATGAGGAAACCAATCTATTTGTTAATATCATATGTCTTTCTACTTGTTTTCACGGTTCTGCTTTATGCAAAATAGGACAGATAGTATAAGTCAGTGGAAAAAGTAGCTTGGCAATTAATATGCCCTTGGCAAATGTTAACTATTATTAATAATAATACATATGCTGTCTATGTGTAGGAGACAATGCATTCATGTGCCCGTTGTCATCTTGCATTCTGTCATCTTAAACTCCCTTAAAAGACAACAATGTGATTTTTTGATCAACCAATAAGTTGATCAGAAAAGAACTGTAATCAAATGTGTGATTGGACTCCAACAGCCCCACCATCTCCTCTGTGTCAGTGGGACCATGGAAGAGTTTGAAATGTGTGCTCTGTAGTTAGATGGTGGGAGAGACACTGTTTTTTACCTGGTGAATCTAAAGCACGGGAGCTGGTGGGCTTGCTATATTGGTGAAGGCGCAAAGGTGAGTGCTGCTATATTGAGAGCAATTGTTACTCTGGGAGTTTGTTCAGGCAAAGAAGCTTCAGGCCACGTGTGTGGGAGAGCCACCATGGGGGTTCTCAGATCCTGTCCAAGAGGGTTGAAAGAAGGATCGGCAGAGGACAAGCTGGATTTCTAGGGACTGAGGAAGAGTCAAGCAATCACCACCAAATTAGAGTGTATTTGCCTCATGTCAAGGAACTTTGATCATTTTCATATGGGGTTATGAAAGAATTATACAATATGATTTACAAATTTCACTGTGGAAACAAAATTTAGAATTGACGCCATCTTGATAATTGATTAGGCAACATCTAATCATGTTTAAAATTGTGTATTATAAATTTCAATTATGGCCCTTAGACAGCATCTTTTCTAATGTTCCCATTCTTTAGAGGCAGAAACTGAGACCTGGAGAGGTTACATAACTTGTGTAAGAAGCATAAGCTCTTTAACATAGAGGAACCAGACATAGTCTCCTGGTTCATAGCCTGATGCAATTTCCATTTTACAATGGCTACAAATTATATGAAATGGATTAAGAGAAAAGAAGAAAAAGGCACGCATTGGACAATTCAGAAAAGGTTTAATGGAGAAAGTGGGATTTCAGTAGGGCTTTAGGGGAAAGATTTGGAAACGCAGGCAGAAGGAAGGAGAGCTGTACGGGCACTGAGAAAACACGGCTAGGGTTCCAGCACAGGAGTGGATGGGGTGGCTAGGGGATTGGGGGGTTCCAGAGCACAGTGAGGAGGCCAGCCAATCTCAAAGCATTTGACCTTATGTGGACAGTTTGTTTGCTCATGCATATCTAATTTTTATACTGATGCCTTTATCCTAAAGTAAAATGAAAGACAGTCAGTTCTGCTCAGAGATGATAGTGGGCAGTACAGGGTTGAGTAATACTATTCATTCCCCCCACTGCAGATTTAGGGACCTGAAATTTCTGGAACACAATGAGTAGAGGCAGAATGTGTGAATTTCAACACCACCACTTGCTACCAGTATGATTTTGAAAAAATCTTTCAAGCCCTTGTTTGCTCATCTGTCCAATGGTCATAAGAATACTGCCTCGTTTATGGGTTGTCATGCAAACAAGTAAGAGCATATACGTGCCCTGGCTTAGTAAACAGTGAAGAGGTGATTTTAGCTCATAAAATTCCCTCACTTTTCCCCTTCACCATCAGTGACCAGCAAACTAAGCTGACACTTAGCAATTCGCCCTCCTCTCCTAGGATTTCTAATGTAGCTGAGGTCTGACTACAGAACAGCTGCACCTAGCAATTGATAACGTTTCTTAGAAACCACAGCACACTTCATGAGCTGCACATGCATTGCAGTGACTGATTAAAAAATACAAGATGAAATATTGCAGCTATCAATAATTCCTGCACACGACTGACTTCTAATGAAAGGATAAAGTTTCTGAGGGAGAGAGAAGAAATGAAGAAAATGGCTTTTATCAATTTCAGAGGAACACTTTGATACAATCCTGAAAATTTTTCTTGGTGAAATATTTTCTTTTATTACCCTCCATCATAGAGTATTTGTTTCATTTCCCCTCTTCAGCAGGTATATATTTCAGTTTTTAATTTAAAAAAACATCGTTGTTCCTCATTGGTTTCCCCACATCATTTCATTTCCTATTTGCTAGCTTCTCCTTGGAATTTTTGTTGCCAGTGATGAGTTTCTTCTGATATTTTCTTCTCCCAAACTTCTTTTGTCTGAAAAGGAGAATATGAGCTTAGGCAGTTTTATTTCCCTAGACCTCAATTTCCATATGTACCAAGAAAACAATATTTAATTTCTACTTCTACCTCTGACACTTAACAATCTGATCCTATCTCTATCAATAAAGCCCTATGAAATATTTTAGTGAAGATATTATAAAAAATAAGACATCTGTAGTGTAATTAATGGGTGTGAAGGCCTTTGTGAGGCAGTGAGAAGCTGGACTCTCTTCAGCTGCCTGGTGGACGTTGCAATAGAAAAACCAGCCAATGCAGTCAGCCATGGTCTCTTTCTCCCCAGCCTCTCTCCTTTCCCATCTCCTACTCTGACTTCCCATGCTCATCTCCTTCCTGGTTCTTCTCCCACACCACCAGGCCTTGGCTGCTCCTTCTGGGCTCCGTAGGTCTTGGGTAAGAGAAAAAGCAAGGAGAGAAAAGCACTCCACATCCCCCAGCTCCATAGGAGAGCCTCATAGCAGTGGCACCAACACTGTGTGTGAGTCTCCTAAGCCTGGCGGAGTTCTGAACATCCAGGTATGTGGGGGTTAAAAAAAAATGTGAACACAACGCAGCCACAACTGTGTCCACCCTCTTCATTACATCCCAGACCCTTCAATCAGTATTTGCACTCTTTGAAGTGTCAAGTTTATACTTAATAAGGTACTGATATAGAAGTGTGGCTTTTACTTAGTACGTATTTATTTAAAATAGTGTTAGAAGTTCTGTGCCTCATGTTTTTTGGCACATTAGATTTTGTTTTAGCTAATATTTGTGGTGCTTTTCTTCTAATGAACTCTTTATTGAATGTTCTGAATGGAATTCACATGCTTCTTTGTAAGCTTTCTACTGTCGAGGATAGTGTTTGTGAACCACAAAGTGAGTCATGGGAAGATCTGTTTGTTGACAGGGATATGGCTGTTTTAGATACAATCCAGGTGTTTTGCAAATGAAACATTTTAGTGGATAACATTTATTTTCTATCCTATTCCATGAGATTTGGAAATAGAAGCATTGCTCTATGTTTTGTAGCATTTTATTTGGTTCTGGCTTAGCATTGCTTTCAACATCTAAAGAGTGACCTGAAAGAGTTTCGAAACATTTCCACCCATTAAGGGCAACAGGGAGGGGTGGGAGAACTCCTTTGTGGATATAGATGGTAGTCTAAATGTTTTGTCTGTAACACAGTACTCCTTGTTTCGAAAATGTTTTCTTTGTTGAAAGAAGGTTGTAATATGCATCCATGCATAACCATCTGCATCTTCGCAAACTGTCAATTGCTTGTATATTCACAGGTGGTGACTTAACTGATTCGTGCATGTCCATGCAATTTGATGCATTCAGCTGCGTGCTTGTGGGTGTGGGTGTATTTCACAAAAGCAGGATGGGCAATAAATTTTGTAACTTTATCCTTATCTTTGGATAGAGTAATAAAAGTTTGTAGGCTTAAGAAAGCGATATTCCCTGGAACTGCAATATACAGGGATGATGGAACTGAACTGAAATGTACAGTAATCTCTAAGGCCTACCCAAGCTAGAGAGGTGCAGAGTGAGAGCTATAAAAGCAAAATTTAACACCCACCACACTAAAAGTCATTTTCGGCCTCTGACCAATTTCACACAGAATTGGGAAATATGACTAATATCAAGGCATGATTCCCTTGAGGGGCTTAAGAAGGAGTATGCCAGGGAGAGAAGTGATGGCCCATTATCGTAAGCTGAACCAATGAGAGGTCAGCACTGGCACAACACAATGTCCCCAAAGTTTCCCCAACAGCAGCCCATCCTCCCTTTCAGTCTTTTATGCCAAACAAGATTTGCAGCCATCCTCAAGAACTTGACCTCTGCTGCCTAGAAGGGCTCCACAACAGAGACCGAGGATCTTCCTTTCTGTAGAGTTTAGCTATTGAACTTCCTACAGAGTTCAGTTTGCTTACAGCAGGGTCAACTCTTATCTGTGATACAATTTTTGCAATGTGCAATGTAGGGCATCCCCATAAGGACGAGGCAATGAGAGGCAAACCAATGAGCCAAACCAGCGTACCTATTCAGAGACTCATATCCACGTGGCCATCCCATCTAAATTATGCCCTCAGCTGCCCTAAAACTCTTCCCTCAAACCTGGATACTTTAATCCATTTTGGATAATGATGTTGGGTTCAAGGTCTTGGGTTTTGTTTTTTTATTTATTTTTACAATTTTATTTTTGTTATCCTAATATACAATAGTATGTAGTGAACTTGTTCTATGTCCAGCTTGACCATCTCTCTTTGTCCCTTCACCATGGATTAGTCCCAGCTTTGACGATGGTAGACACAGTCACACATGACTTTCAGCTCTGGTTAATGTCTCTGGCTTACTGCAAGATCATTGCTGTGACAGGAACATGTCAGCCATGGGTGATTTCCACTGAACAATGGCTCCTAGACTGTGGCTATGCAAGCAGAGCAGAGAGGAAAGATGAGCAGTTATCTAGTGGTTTTGATCCATGCTGACAACTGATCTGGATTATTCAAATGGAAACAACTTCCTTTGCTTTCTTGGTAAGTTTGGGGCTTGATTTAGCAAGATCGTTGTTTAAATTTCTTTGCCTATGGAAATGCAGTACGTATGTTTGCTGATTAAGTGAGGGTTTGGGGGTTACAACCACAGCATCTGTTAATTTGACATTTAAGGTTCATCTGGTTAGAAGCCCTTGTGCCTAAAATTTAAGAGCAGCAATACATACCTAACTCTCAGCTGTCTAGGAATTTCAGGGTGCATCTGCTTCTTGGTTTTCTAATCTGCTCAGAGAAATAAAACCATCACCTGAGCCAAAGAGTAGTTTGCCTAATAGGATTTTTTTTTGTTTCAGTTTTAAAGATACACAAAGCATATTCTAATGTCACAGTTGTCTGAGTGACTTTGCCAACTGAGCCAGACCACTTACCTAGAATTGAAGATTTACATTTTAGATGATGTTTTTCAAGTGCTATTTTATCCAGAGGAAAAGAGCAATAATTTAAGCAGCTGCAGAATTCCTCATACATTTTCAGAAAGTCCCTTCTGCCCTGGCCAGCTGAGCATCATGGATAGAGTGTAAGTTTCATACTCAAACTGACCTGGTTCAAACCCCAGCTCCAAAACTCTTTAGCTGCATTATCTTGAGCAAGATACTTATTTATTTTCAAACATCAGTTTCCTTATTTATACAATGCGGATGATGAGCATTCTGATAACTTCAAGCCTGCTGTAAGGATTAAAGATATTTATGCAATAAATATTTGATGAGCACCTAACACATGTGAGGCACCAATCTAGGCCCTGGAACTACAGTAGTGAACAAAGTAGACAAAATCACTGCCTTTGTGGAGCTTATACTCTTATTGGGAGAAAGGGACAGAAATAAGTTTAATAAGGAAAATAAATGGTAGGTGATATAGTGATAAGAGTTACGGAAGAAAAACAAGATAGAAGAGGGACAGGGAATGAAAGTGGTTGAGAGAGGGGAAGTTAGTGCAGAGGTGGTCAGAGAATACTTCACTCAGAAGGTGATAGATAAAGAGGTGAGGGGGCAGGTCGTAGGGATATTTGTAAGAGTGTTAGTGCTGAGGAAACAGCAAGTATAAAGGCCCTGAGTCAAGAATGGCTGGAATATTCGAGAAACAGCAAGGAGGTCAGTACTCCTGGAGAGACAAGAACAAGAGTAGATGATGAGGACAGAGTGGCAGAGGAGGTGCACACCAGCTGTGCTCTTTCAGGCCACACTCAGTCAATGTCTAATCTCTGTCTGGAGGAAAAGCTGATGGCTTTGAACAGAGGAGGGATGAGATCTGATTTACATTATTAAACTATGCATGTAAAGTGCCTCCTGATTGGCAATTATTATTTTTACTCCTCCAGCACACTTCACTTCTGATAAACTGGCTGGAGTGTGTGTGTTGGGTGGTGGGGGAAGCAATCTTTTTAGTACTTATTATTTGTGCAACTGTTGCTGTGCTACATGCTGTCAAAAACTTGCACTCATATTGATTGCAATCCTTGGAAATTTACGGTGACAGAGAGCCTTACTGTACCTGCACCACACAAATGCCATTTATCCAGGTCTGACTTACTAGAGGATGATTCATTTAGATATATCTGTTTAATTTTGTTTTTGCTTCACATATGTATTTCTTTTGCTTCACTTTAGAAAGAAAATGAACCTAAACAGGTTTCCACAGTGTTAGTTGATCATTTCTGGGGAAATAAAACAAAATATTGGAATGCAAGATAAAGAGGCAGTCTTTGATCGAAATATCCCCAGTTGCTGGTGATTTTTGGCTTACTGTTGAGTTTGTGATATGAAGGAGAAGTGCTGACAGAAAGAAGGAGTTGAGGAATCTTATGACATAAATAGGCATGGAAGTGTTAATTGCAGTGGGTTGGGCAGGATAATGGGTGCTGGGATATTCATTCTTTATTTCCACCTGTATTTATTGAGAATGCACTAAATGGTGGCACTGGGTTAAACAACAGCTATTAAAAAGTTAGCAGCGGGGAAGATGGCAGCATAGAGAGGAATGGAAGACTTAGTTCCCCCCAGAACAATTCATAAATGACCAAAAAACCAGTAAATAACCTGGAATAACAGTGGGGAGACAAACATGACTGTTCATTCATCATCCACCAACCTGAATTGGGAGGAATGCCCAAGATCACAGCATAAAATCTGTAAGTAAAACTGTGGACCTGCACTGAGAGCTGAGAGCCTAGAGCCGAGAGCCTAGAGCTGAGACCCCCTCCCTCATGGAAGCTACGCCATGCACTCTCTCAGTCCAGCTCCAAGTGAGGTTTTAATATTAACTACTCAATACAGACAGTGAATCCTCAACAAGCAGACAGAGGCTTTTGGTGACAACTGACCTTGGGAGAGTCGGGGGACATATCTGTCTCAGGATGGGGAGCCCAGAGGATCGGGTGCTATCTCTGGCCGACGGGTGAACCTGGAAGATTTTCTGTCCCTCACTCTCTCTCTGTGGAGAAAACCTCAGCTGTTCTCAGCCCGCAAGGCATTGCAGTAAAGAGCCTCAGACATTCTGCATTCTGAAATGAGCTGAGAGCATGCCGCGGCATGGCCCGGCAGCCCAGGGCTTCCCTTGAGGGACAGCGCTCACTGGTGATGTAGCACAGCATTCCCTTGGCTGAGCCCCTGGAGGATCGCGGCTGGGAGAGGGGATCTGCTCGGAGAACCCAGGGACGCTACGCCAAGTCCAGCAGTTTGTGGATCAGCAAGAGAGAGGGTCTGGGGCTGAACTGAAATGAAGGCTTCAACTCTTGTGGCGGCCTTGAATCTCCAGACCTGGGGGATTTGAATATTAAAACTGCCCTTCCTCCCTGGCCACCCGTGCACACGCCCCACATTCAGGGCGGACGGCTCCAGCAACACACCCAAACTGAGTTCTCCAACTGAACCCACAAGAATCATTTCCCCACACACCGTGGGAACAAGGTTGAGAACTGACTTGAGGAATATAGGTGACTCACAGATGCCATCTGCTGGTTACTTAGAGAAAGTGTACGTCACCAAACTGTGTTTCTGAAAAATTAGATCGATATCCTTTTTTTGTTACAACTTGAAAGAACCCTATCAAACAAAACAAATGCCAAGAGGCCAAAAACAACAGAAAATCTTAATGCATATGATAAAACCAGACGATATGGAGAATCCAATTCCAAACACATAAATCAAGATATCGGAAGAAACACAGTACCTGGCAAAATTAATTAAAGGACTACAATCGAGGAATGAAAACATGGCAAAGGATTTAAAGGACATCAAGAAGACCATGGCCCAGGATATAAGTGACATAAAGAAGACCCTAGAAAAGCATAAAGAAGACATTGCAAGAGTAAATAAAAAAATAGAAGATCTTATGGAAATAAAAGAAACTGTTGGCCAAATTAAAAAGACTCTGGATATTAACAATACAAGATTAGAGGAAGCTGAACAACATCTCAGTGTCCTAGAAGTCCACAGAACAGAAAATGAAAGAACAAAAGAAAGAATGGAGAAAAAAATTGAAAAAATCGAAGTGGATCTCAGGGATACCATAGATAAAATAAAACATCCAAATTTAAGACTCATTGGTGTCCCAGAAGGGGAAGAGAAGGGTAAAGGTCTGGAAAGAGTATTCAAAGAAATTTTGGGGGGAAACTTCCCCAACCTTCTACACAATATAAATACACAAAGCATAAATGCCCAGCGAACTCCAAATAGAATAAATCCAAATAAGCCCACCCCAAGACATATTCTGATCAGACTGTCAAATACTGAAGAGAAGGAGCAAGTTCTGAAAGCAGCAAGAGAAAAGCAATTCACCACATACAAAGGAAACAATATAAGCATAAGTAGTGACTACTCAGCAGCCACCATGGAGGTGAGAAGGCAGTGGCATGACATATTTAAAATTCTGAGAGAGAAAAATTTCCAACCAAGAATACTTTATCCAGCAAAACTCTCCTTCAAATTTGAGGGAGAGCTTAAATTTTTCACAAACAAATGCTGAGAGACTTTGCCAATAAAAGACTTGCCCTACTTCAGATTCTAAAGGGAGCCCTACCAACAGAGAGACAAAGAAAGGAGAAAGAGATAGAGAGAATTTTAACAGACATATATAGTACCTTATATCCCAAATCACCAGGACACTCATTTTTCTCTAATGATCACAGATCTTTCTCTAGAAGGGACCATAAGCTGGGACATAAAACAAGCCTCAAGAAATTAAAAAAAAAAAAAAATTGAATATACTCAAAGCACATTCTCCAACCACAATGGAATACAAATAGAAGTCAATAATTTTTTAACTGTAACTCCACTGTTTACTTCCTACATGATATAAAATACACAAACTCTAAGGACAAATCAGTGGTTTTGAACTCAATGTAAAATATGCAATTTTAGACAACTATATAAAGGTGGGGGAATGAAGGAGTATAGGAACATAGTTTATGTGTCCTATTGAAGTGAAGGTGGTATCAAAGAAAAACAGCATTGATATGGATTTAAGAGGTTAATTTTAAGCCCCACAGTAAACACAAAGAAATTATCAGAGAATATAACCATAGAGATGAAAAGTAGAGTTTGGGTTAAGAGAAATGGGGGGAAGGGGCAATGGGGAGTTAAGAAATGAGTGTAGGGTTGCTGTTTGAGGTGAAGGGAAATTTCTAGTAATGGATGGTGGGAAAGAGCATTACAACATTCTAAATGTGATTAATCCCACTAATGAAAGGCTAGGGAGGGGGTGGAATGGGAAGATTTAGGCTGTATATATGTTTCCACAACTGAAAAAAAGAAAAAAAAGACAGTCTAGCTAGATGACAATTGAATGCTAAGGATGAACTTGGATGGGATTGGAGGATAGAGGACAGGTGGCTCAAAGGGACACAGTTGAGACATAAGGAAAAGGAAATATAGAATGTAAGCTTTGTATCATTGTTGAATCTCTTGTACTTCTTAGCTGCACTTAATGGGATTGCATAAAAGAATGTTCTTGTTCATGGGAAGTATATACATGAATTATAGTGTATGTTCAAGGATGTGTGCAGCTAACTCTCATATGTTCAGAAGACAGAGCAATAGATGGATGATAGATAGGGAGGGAGGGAAAGAAATAGCAATGTGACAGCATGTTAAAGTTGGTGGATTGAGCTATCAGGGTAGGGGGGTCAGGGTATGATAGAATTCTGTGTATGGGGCTAGTATTGTTTTTGCAACTGTTCATATAACTTTGAATTTATTTCAAAAAAAAAAAAGAAAAAGAGGGAAAAAAAAAGTTAGCATTTGGTCCCCGTCCACAAATAATTCCCAATATGTGTGAACAAAACAAAACAAAACAAACAAACAAAAAAATACAGAAGAGGGAGATTCATTCTGCTCTGGGGTTGGGAAAACCATGAGGCAGGAAGAACATGGTATCTGGAGAACATATTACAAGGGCTGGGATTCAAGCCAGCAGCATAAAGGCTCTCAGAGAGATGAAAGTTGAAATGTGGTGTGTGACAGGTGAACAGTGCATTGCGGAGGACATTTCAGGAAATAGTAGATGATTCGGAGAAGTAAGCAGGATGTCTGGAAAATGCCTGAATAGTAGCAGAGCCCCAGACACAGGGTTGGGATTCAGGGGCAGGACTCCAGTCCACCGGGATGGTTGGGAAGGGGATTGGGAGAGGGGAGAAGAGTAGTTGAGAGACTAGAAAAACAAGAAGGTTATGGTCCCCAGGGTGTATAGTCTGCTGGTTTTCAGACAGGGATTTTGACACAAGGAGACAGGAAGGAGAGTCCATTAAAATAACTTGAGCATAAGATGGGTGTGGGTTTTGGAAACAAAATAGCTCCCTAATTATTATAATGCAGGGAAAGTTCAGAGGTAAACTTACAGCATGAGGGACTGCGTGCTACAGCTTGGAGTGGGCTCAGCTTCCCCCCAAACCCCCTCAATTGGTGGTGGGGAGGAAGAAGGCTATAGGAGACCCTGCCATGAATCGGCATGAGATTATGAGCATAACCCAGGAACTGATGAAATGCAGGCTCTAGAAGAAAATGAAGGCTCTGCCTATCACCTTCCACCACATTTGCTGCCAGGCACCGTTGCTCCTGCTGCCACAGGTCACCTAAGCTGGCAAAAAATTAGTTGCCTTGTGCAATGCACTCTCCTTTCTTCCTAGAGAAACAAGAAAGAGGATGATTTTATAGAGACGGAAATGGATAGGCCCTTAGACACAATTTAGTCCTGCCGTTTCATTTTATAGAGGAGGGATCTGAGATCCAGAAATGTTTTGTGGTTTAAAAAAAATTTTTTTTTTTTTTTAAAGCTGTTGGAGTTCTTTGCTGGTCAGTCTTGAGTTAGATTCTCTCTCTTTCTCAAGTGGCTGAAGAGGAGAAAGAGAGCATTTTAGACATAATCACTATAATTTCAGCAACTTCTTTTTGGTTTTCTTTCTGGTCTTATGAACAGTTCTGGAAAATAGAGTCACATGTATGTAGCAACAAATGGAAAATGTGTCAAGAGACTGAACAAGAAGCATCTTCCTTTCTCAGATGCCACCAGAAATACCTATATAACTGCATTTTACTTCATTTCCTCTGTATGCTTACAATCATCCTCATCCTAAATATAGGACACTGAAAACACTTTTCCTCCTTATCCCTGCACACAAAATATCAAAACCTCTAATGTGTTCTCATAAGTCAGACTACCTAGGCTGAGTCTTGACTCCACCCTTTGCTGGTCTTGTGACCTTGGACAGTTGACTTTACCTCCTGGTTCTTGTTTTCTCAGCTATGAAATGGGAATATTATAGCAGCTCCATTATAGTGTTGAATAGGATAAAACAAGTTAATGCTTGTAAAGCTTTTAGGACAATGCTTGGCACATAGCAAGCACTCAACAATTGTTTGCTACTAATATTACTGTTACTACTTTTATATGGCTCTAGTTGCATGACCTTGGGCAAGTCACTGAAGCCATCTGGAATCATTTATGAAAATGAATGGATAGAAAAAACTAAGCTCTAAACCCCTTTCTGTTGCTAAGTTTCTAAAATTCTGACTTACAATATTGCCATAAAAGTAAAATCAATAGTTACATTTTCACATTGACTGCAACATTTCTGGAAGACCGTGCTTTTGGGGTTTTAAAGATGAATGTCACTGATAATTGGAAAACTTTCTCATTTCCATGAATGATCTTCTCCATTTGCTCCTTATTGCTCATAAATTGAAAAAGTTGTCTTGAACTTCAGTTTTATAAAAATGCGAGCATTAGTGAAGAGATGCAGATATAAAGGATGAAGACCATTAGTGCTCCTTTTGCCTTTTTGGTTTCACTGTCTGAGTGTTTACATTCTGCTGGTGAGGAGAATCCATCTCACTCTGAGCCTGACCTTTGCGTAATATTTATCAAGTTAGACAAAAACAATCCACAGAGTAATAAAGATAACTGTGCATGCATTTATTATACACAAAACTGTACTTCATTTTGGAAAATCTGTCCCAAACCTACTCAGGTGAATCAGCCATAACGATGTCACTGCAGACTTAGCAGAAATGTCCTACAGATGTCTTTTGTTTTAGCTGGGCTTGCAGGGATGGGATGGAGAGAAAGAGAATTGGGTGTGCATGGAGGGAGAAACACTTCACCAGGACTTTGTACATAAAATAAAAATACTCAAGGTAACCTAGGGGTGATTTTTCTCTGGAGAGGCGTTATCAGGGCTTAATGGAGACCTGCCTTCACTCCCAGGGACTGATCTTCTCTTGCTCTTCCCTATTGCCTTTCTATATCTTTGGATTCTTACTCCTTTTTGAAAAGACCCACAAATTCTTTTCTCTGTTCCTGGTGATACCATTCCAGAACAAGATTTCTCCACCTCATGCCTCAAATTCTGCAACTGTTTCTGACCACTTCTCTCTGCCTCCCCTTGGCTCTCATAAATCCATACCCCATAAAGCTTCCAAGGATGTTTATCTTACACTCCTCTTTCACTTGGTTACTTTTTAGATTATGAATCTTAGGGAAGTGCTTCTACTTATTAGCTCAAATCAACATTTCTCATTCTACCATTCTCGGCCCTCTATCTATTGCCTTCCAAATATCTATCCAATTTATTTCTGGAAATTCTGCAATCTGGTTTCTCCTTTTCAGCAAAATTAATCTCTCTCTGTTCACGAAATACATTGTTTACTTCTCTGTTTCTTTTCTCTGAATAACATCCAACCTCCTGTCTTTAATCTTTAATTTTCTTAGAACTTTATTTTTATTTTGCCTTCATCAATAGTAATTTCTTGTGTAAATGTTTGAAGGAATTTATTGGTTAAGCCATCCAGGCCTGGATATTTCTTTAGAAGGAGGTTTTCATTATGGATTCAATTTTTCGTATAAATATAGAACTTTTCAGATAGTCTACTTCTTTCTTGGGTCCCTTTGATAACATATTTTTTCAGGAATCTGATATTTTCTGACATCATTTCCCTTCTGTTGCATAAGTACTATTTCTTTCAGTAAGTAACAGATACTTGGGATTCTCCCTAAGTTGCATCAGGGTCCATTTTTAGTGATTATTAAAATGTGTTCTGCCTTTGGCCCTAAGGGTTGAGGGGTTTCATGAAGGCAGATCTTTGCCATATTCCCCCATGCTCCCCAGCCTGAAAGCCCTCTCCGATACTGCCTACCTGTTTGCCTTTTGTTTTTCATGGGCCTATTTCTGGATACCAGATCCTTCTTCCAGAATGCTCCACTTTTGCTGGAATTCCTGATGCTAGCAATTTTGGACACAAGTCCTTCATTGAATATGTGTTTTGCAAACATGTTCTCTCAGTCTGTGGCATGTCTTTTCATTCTCTTAACAGTTTCTTTCACAGAGCAGAGGTTTTAAATTTTAATGAAATCCAACTTATCCATTTTTTTTCTTTCATGGATTGTGTTTTTGTGTTGTAACTGAAAAGTGATCACCAAATCCAAGGTCATTTGGATTTTTTCCTATTTTATCTTCTAGAAGTTGTATTCTTTTTCATTTTACATTTAGGTCTATGAACCGTTTGGAGTTAATTTTTGTGAAAAGTGTAAGGTTTGTGTCTATAGTTATCTTTATGCATATGATGCCCAGTAGTTCCAATACCATTTGTTGAAAACACATCTGTTCATTTAATTGCCTTTGCTCTCTTGTCAAAGATCAATTAACTATCTTTGTGTGGGTCTTTTTCTGGTCTCGTTAATCTGTTTCATTGATCTATTATCTATTTGTTTGCCAATACCACACTGTTTGATCACTGTCACTTTATGGTAAATGTTAAAGTCAGATGGTGTTAACCCTCCAACTTTGTTCTCTAATGCACTGGTGATTCTCAGCTTTGCCTTTCCATATAAACTTTATAATCATCTTGTCTATATCCACAAAACAACTTGCTGAGATTTTGATTGGAGTTGCATCGGTCTATAGATTGAGTTGGGAAGAACTGGCATCTTAATAATACTAAGTCTTCCGATTCATGAACATAGAATATCTCTCCATTTACCTAGGTTTTTTAAATATTTCTTTCATCAGAGTTTTGTACTTGGTGCTAATAATAATCATAAAGATATTAAGCCTGTGTCATGTGTTTATGTTCAACATGTCAACACTTTGTGGATGTGTTAGCTTGATAAATACTGCAGCAATATTCATGTCCTCTTTCTACATGTGAGAAAGTGAAAAATAGGAATGGTTAAATAGTTTGTCAGAATCCACAAAGGTAGAAAGAAGATTTACTGAAATTCAAACCTTGCATCTGTCTGGTTTTCCAAAGCCAGTGCACTTATTAAGTACGCTACACTGCTTCTCTATGCTCATTACCTGCTGTGGTTGTCTCTACACTTTCAATTCTGTGCTTCTCCTGCTTGAGTACACTTTCTTCTATCTCCATCCAAGTTAGGGCTTCAGTAGCTTCCAACTTCAGTGACTGTTTATAGTCTATAAGTCCATTTTTATCCTTATCAGGCTTATGCCATTGCCTCTTTACTTCCAAGCTCTTGTTCTTACAACACTCGCTTTTTCATCTAGCCAGAGGTTCTCCCCCAGGGGTGATTCCCCACTCCACCCCATGCCTAGAAGTGATTTGGCAATGTCTGGAGACTTTTTTGGTTGTCACACTGCATATGGGAAGTGTTACTGACATATAGTGGACAGAGACCAGGGATGCTGCTAAACATTCTACAATGCACAGCACAGGCCCCCTTGATAAGAATTATCCAGCCCAAAATGTCAGTAGTATTGAGGCTGAGTAACCCTGATCCAAGCAACAAACATTTATTGAGCATCTATGATGTGCCAGCCACTTTCGAATCACTGGGGATACAAAGGAGACATAATCCCTGCTCTTGGGGAACTATATTCTAATGGAGAATACATATGAGTAATTACCAAACAGTCTGGAGGATGCAGACAGTGGTAGTACCAGGAGATGTAACTGACTCCCTTTTGAAGGACCAAGAAAGGTTTCCTTCAGTAAGTAAATTTTAATCTGGGAGCTGCAGTATAACTATTTGTAATGCAAGTGCAATATGGATGACGGGGATGGTAGGGGAGAAATAAATGGAGGGAGGGAAAGTGTTTTCTAGTTAAAGAGAATCACAAATACAATATCCCAGAGGTGAAAGGGAATATTTTGTGTTTGAAGACATAAAGGTATCTCATTATGGCTAGAACAAAAATTGTGCATGAGAGGTAGCAAGATAAGAGGCCTAAGCAGTAAGCTGACAACAGATCATAAAGAGCCTTCATAAAGATTATGGGCTTTTTCCAGGACGCAATGTTAAAATATGGCCAGGTTTTAAGTAGGAATGTCGCATGATCATATTTACAATTGCAAAATACTGTCATATCTGCAATGTGGAGGATATATGAGAAGGGAGAAACTAGGGGCAGAAAGAGAACATTCAGAATACTGTTGCAGCCATCCAGGCAAGAGATATCATTGGATTAGACTCTGATTGTGGCAGTAGAGGGTGAGTGAAGTGGATGGATTCAAATGATGTTAAAGGGGAGAGTTGGCCAGCCTTGATGATTCCCTGCACATGGGGACATGTGGGGGAAGGTGTGAAAGGAGTCAAAGACCAGGGCAGGGATAACGGTTGTCTTGTTCATTGCTTATTTACAGCATCTAGAACAATGCCCGACAGGTAAGAGTGCTCAACATGTGCTTACTGTTTTTTGCTGCCTTCAAGTTCTGTGGTCAGAAAACTAAGGATAAGGAGAACCACTGAGAAAGCAAAGCGCAGGATCTCCCACAGATTGGGAGATAGGAAGATGGATGATGTCAGTTGTGGACATGTTGACTTTCACGTGTCCAAGTGGAGTAAACAAATGGATAACAAAGTCTGGAAATCAAGCTATAGAAATGAGCTGGGGAAAAAGTCAAGGATTCATCAGTAAACCCTGTAAGTAGATGAATAACACTACATCCAGGAACAGTGAGTTGCATGAGAAGAAGAAGGTCCAGAGAAGATGATAAGAACCATCAAATTTGAGAAGTAGGAAGAGGGAGATGAATCTCAAAACAGGCTAAAAAAGAGTGCACAGGAAGGTGTAATTTATTGAATTGGAGAAGTGAGTAGGAAGAAGAAAGAAGCTACACAGCACTTTATTGATAAATTTGCCTGAAAAAAGGGAGGGGGTATTATGGTGATGTCTAGGAAAGAACATGGGGTTAAATAAAGACTATTTTTAAAAAGAGATGAAAGTCTTGAATATCTGATAATGCTGATGTGTTAGAATCAAAGACAATGAGATATTGGATATTGATGGAGCAGAGCCTCTGAGGAGACAAGAACCAATAGGATCTCCCGTATAGCAGGAGGTAAGCCTTCTGGGCAAAAAGTGGGCACCGTTCCCTCAACCAACCAAAAGTCAGGCACAGTGAATGGGAGCAAACTCATACATAGGTCTGGTGACAGGAAGCTGAGGAGCTTCTCCTGGTGTTTTGTGCACAACACAATTACTTATAATTCTGTGATATTTGTGTGGGTAGAAGAAAAGTATTCCAGCATGTAATTCCTGATCCACTTTCAGAAACTGCATTAGTTTCTGGGAATGTCACCTCCATCTCGTAAAGAACAATGACACAGTGAATCAGTAAAAATGATAATTGAAATCTAGAGGGCCTACAAATGTCTCCTTTCCTTTAACTATTCCTGACCTTCCTATCTTCAGAATTTGTGCAGAGAGGCTGTGAAATCTGTGCAGCTGGATAAGGGTTGCCCGATGTAGAGCAGTGGCTCTCAAAGTATAGTCACTGGACCAGTAGCATCACCATCACCGGAGGACTTGTCAGAAATGCAAATATTTAGGCCCTGTCCAAGATCTACATGCTCAGAAACTCTGAAGGGTGACCCTAATAATCTGTTTTTAATACAGACCCATAGGGCAGTGGCTCTCAAATATTCAAATCACCTGGAGAGCTTTTAAAATACCTGAAAACTTCAAAAATATCTTTAAGAATGGAACCCAAAGCTTCCCAGGTGATTCTAATGTCAGCCAATTTGAGAACCATTGGTATAGAGGAAAGAATATTACCTGAGGAATTATGCTGCTTTTTTGTTTTATCAGCTGTAAATACCTCATGTTATTGTGAAGATTAAATAAAATACTGTATTTTTACATGGATTTTTAGTCATGCTATATACTGTTATATCAGAGCTTTGTTCACCCATTAGCCTGTTTATTGAAGTATTCAAAACAACTTTCTCCTGGGGATTTTGGCCCTATCGGTGTTCCACTCTCAGCTCACCACTGATGGAAGAGAGAATGATGTTCATTTGAGCATTCTCTTTGCAGACCTCCCTCCTTTCAGAAAGGAAGTTAACTCTGCCTGACCCAGCTCAATTATATCTTATGTAAGAAGAGCTTATATTCAATTGACCACAGAAAATATCTGATTTCTAGGCATTTTCCAGGGGATACAATCTTGAGCTCAGAACCTCTCCACTCACTATCAAATATTCTGTTGACAAAAAGAGTTTTCCAGGAGGATTGCCTAAAAGGCTGAAGACATCCCAAATACTGGATTTTCTAAATTACATTCATCCAAAAAAAAAAAAAGGAAAAATTGCTATGAACATCTAAATGTCAGACACTCATCTAGGGACTGGAGAAAGCGGGACAATCTCAGTTGTCCTGTAGGTTGGTGTCTAGTCAGAAAGACAAGAAACAAACAAATCACATCACAAACAAATGTGGCAAATGCTTTGAAGGATGCTTATATGACACTACAAACCTATAACAAGACACGACAGAGTCAGAGAGGTCAGAGAAAGCTCTCCTGAGGAAGGGACCCTTAAGTGGAGGGTCAAGTATGACTAGGAATTAACTATGTGAAGGAGGAGGGGAAGCCTTCCAGGCAAAAGGAGTAGCCAGCTCAAAAGGGCCAGCATGGCAGTATTCTCTGCTCTGGTGCTCTTTGCTTCTTGTCTTTTCTTTCTTCTGCTTGTCACCTCACAGTGGCAAGATGGCCAAACAGCTATAGACATTCAGTTCACATTCAAGACTGGAAGAAGGGAAGAGGGGGCAGAACTAGCCCTGTCTGTTCCTTTTATTGGAAATCAGTCTTTCCCAGAAGCCTCCAGTATACTTCCCTTACATTTCACGGGTCAGAATAGGACAAATGCTCATACTTGGGTCAATCACTGACAAAGAGAATGGGGTTAACATGACTGGTTTAAACCAAGAGCTCTCTTTCTTCTATTTCAAGGAAAAATATGAGTTTTCTGACCAGAGTTGCCTTTCCTGCTGGGATGCTGTTGGGGAGGCAATGTATTTTCCACAAAGGCTACCATGATAGTCTAAGTGAAAGATGGAAAGAAGTAGAGTTTGGGTTATATTTAGAAAGTAACATCAGTAGAGCTTATGGATGGATTGACCATGGGGTAAGAAAGAAGAGTCTTCCTGAGGAATAAGTAGTCACATGAGCAGAAGCGTGTGCAGGTAGTGAGAGCAGGGTTTCTCAACCTGGGCACAAGTGACATTTGGGGACCAGATAATTGTTTGTTGGGATTGAATGTCCTGTACACTGTAGGATGTTTAGCAGCATCCCTGTCCCATATCCACTAGTTGCCAGTAGCACCTGTCCAGTAGTGACAACCAAAACTTTCTCCTGACATCACTAAATGTTCCCTAGAAGGAAAATTCCGTCTCCCCCTCCTCATTGAGAACCACTGCCTTAGAGAATTCCTGATACTGAATATGGCTTTGAGTGATGGAATCACAGGGGCAGGACTAGCAGGTGAGCTACCCAGGATGCTGAATTTAAGGAGGCATGTGCATGACCCTGAGTGTGAGAGTGAGTTAAATTTTGCACCCTAATCTCACTCATCCTACCTTAGTTCTGACTGTGTGGCATTAGCCTGTATTTCCACAGGAATAAACTCCATACTATTTGTAATTGTTCTTGTTTAAAGATGTCATTGAGGATATTCTTCTCAATGCTGTATTGTGCTGTTTATGCGAAACCCCAGGCAAATACCTGTTTATTTTTTCTCCAAAGAATAGCTATGTTTTTCCTAAGCAACTGGTTTGCTTTTATCTGATGACCATTATAAATTGTGTAAATGTCTACTTCCCATTTTGCATTGGTTGTTATTCAGTTTTCCCTTCTTAGCACTGGCTGCTATCAAGCTTAGAAACCTAATTTGTGATTTCCTATAGTGAGTACATTATGTTTCTCCCTTTTTTTTTACTTCTCAGTTTTGATATGGACAAACTTACATTTTTTAGTTCTTGTGAAACACCTTAAATATTTTATAACAAATTATTACAGGGTCTGGCCCTGAGAAGGCATTTGGAAGATAGAAATTTCCCTCCTTCAATTCTGAGATAAGAAAGTGAGACACTGCATGAGACAGACTCGGGTAAATGGTCCAATGCTCTAGAAGTAGAAGAGCAATATTTGGGGTGAGGGTGGTTTCTGGTGGCAAAGAAACAGAGACCGCTTGTAGCAAAAGATTTCAAAAGTCCATCCTCTTCTTCAAGAAAATAAATAGCATCCAGTGTTTAGTTCCTCTGTTGGTAGACTTTTGACTTATGTCTTTGTTGATCCAAACTCTTGGTGGTTAGAAAACTTACATAAAACCCACTGCCTACATGTACCTAGCCCTGAAAGCACTTATCAGTCTGTGTTCAAGTGCCTTAAGTCCTCAAGTGTCATCCTGCTTCACAATGGGCACATATTATGACTGTGGGTTGTGTTCCATTTTCCAAAGACAGGACTCAAGCAGGATGACAAAGAGGGAGAAGTTAAGAAGCACTTCGAAAACTGAAAGCTGTGGTTACGTTAAGTGGGAGAACAATGAGCCCTGATCAGCAAAGACAGAGCTGCAGTGGGAGGGGGTGTGTGCTCTAAATAGTCTCTGCCTCTTGCAATGAGACTATTGCATTTTCATCTCAATTATTAAATCTTGGCAAGAGGCTCAGCAGCCTGTTACCCACCTCCCTGATGTCAGGCTGCTCTCCCACTCTGCAATTTTGAAACCTGGTTGGCAATTGCCCCCTGAAGAGCAGTTCTAACATCGCTGCAGCAAACTTTCCCCCACTTGAAATCTTCAATTATATATGTATGGACTAATGGCAATCTACAGCCTACCATTTTCTCCCTTTAGTTTTTTTCTTATTGCTATACCATTAGTTTCAACAAAATTAAGTTAGGGACATTTAGTGCTCTGAGAAGCCAGGGGAATAATAACAGATGGATTAGGGTAAAGGGGATAAGACAGAGAGAGGACAGCTTGACTTCTTTTTAGAAAAGTTTGAGCCACACAAAGAGAAAGACACACACACACACACACACACACACACACACACAGATAACATCAAACTTTGCAGAGAAAATTTGAGTCCCTGGTGAGCTAAGCTACTATAAATCCCTATAATATTAAATAATCACCTTTTCATGAGGGAAATGTGTGGGACAAATTGAAGTTGTAACATGTTGTACCATGCAATGTGTTGGGGAAAAACAAAAAAACAGAAGAAAGATTAGAAAATAGTCAAATAAACAACAAATACTTTGGATTAGAATCAGCAATTCCTGTGTGGCTAAGACACTGGGGAATGCATTTTGAATGGTTTTGCAGAAGCTTGGTATCTGTGCTTTGTCAGAGTCCAATAAAAGTCAGAGCTCAATAGGCACCCTTCAAAGGGCTTATTTAACTCCATCCATTCTGTTGTCAGTGTTAGCTTCAAATGTAAGGTCTGGCTCTATGGCATCAAGGAGTGTCTTGAACATAGTAAGTGTTCAGTATATGCTTACTGAATTGAATTAAGATTTACTGTGCATATGTCTCAAATGCAAAGTTGGTAAATCAGAGAGGATGCCATTTGGAAGTCATTCTTCAAAATAAAGATATTCTAAGATTTCAAAGTCTTCTATCTTCCCAGTAGGGTATGAAGAGGCCTGAATTTCATATGATGGGCATATTATTCAGGGTTCTCCAGAGAAACAGAACTGACTATGGGAATTGACAAGTCTGAATTCTGTAGGACAAATTACAAGTTAGACACTACTGCGAAGGTGACATTGAATTGCCCAGGAGATCTGGCTCACTGAAGTAGAGCAGGAATTCTTTCTGACTTCTGAAATCCTCAGTTCTGCCTTTAAGGCCTCCAAGTGATTAGATGAAGAGACTCCCCTCATTGTTGAGGACAAGCTCCTTTCTTGACTGTAGATGCAATGAACTTACTATAGATGCAAATTTATCTATGAAATATTCTCATAGTAATAATCAGGCTTATACTTGCTTGATCAAACAATGGGGTACCATAACCTAGCCAAGTTGACATGTGAAGTTAACCATCACAATGGGTATAGCTTTTCAGAATTTGAGAAACTTTCTTTTATCTTATGTAATTTCTCATAACATTCTTATTAGAAAGGTTTTGTTATCCAAATTAGGTAAACATTAGTAGTACCTTTCTATTCCAGGGAAGATCTCCTTGCAGTTAGGTCAGGTTAGGAAATGGGTCCTGGCCAATGAACTATTAGGAAAAGTGATGTGTTCATTCTGGCTGAGGCAATGAGAAAACCATGGGTGGCTTTCTGGTTTCTGTTCCCAGATTCATTGACCAAGGAGGCTACATGTTCCATGGGATGAAGCTACAGGATTGGAATCTTTATCAGCCAGGATCTCTAAGTTACCACACGGAGAAAACTGCCCTAAAGACTCATCCAGATCCATACAGATCTTTGTGTATAGGAATAAACTTTTATTATGTTAAGCCACTTAGCTCTTGGCTTGTTACAGAGCATTACAAGGCTTATTAATACACCAAGTTTCATGAATGAAAAAACTAAAGCTCAGAGGATTTCACATTGTTGCTAAGAGAAAAAACTGGCATATGAACCCAGATCTTGCTCAAAGTATATTGAATCCAGTTCATCTACAGGATAGGAGGGAAAAAAAAAACATCCTTGGTCTGTTATCCCTTTATCTTTTGGCATTGGGATCTGACTTTTGTGAAGACTAGAGATGGTGCTCCTTTTCTGAAGCCCAGACCAGCCTCTAGCAGAAGCAGGGTAAGAAATTACCTGTGTGCTTTTTCCTGTGACTGCAATGATCTTCCCATAGTATATTAAGTAACTTCTATTCCTATCAGATAAAGCCCCCAAACTCAGTGGATTAACCCAAAAGTTTATGTATCACTTACCTAAAGTCCAATCAGAAGGAGTTTGGGAGCTCAGCTTCATGCACATGTTTAGCACTAGGCTGGTAAGAGACTCTACCATCGGCAACACATGGCTTCCATGGTTACTGGGCACTGGCAAAATGCTAGCAGCCAGGGGAAGAACAAATATAGAGGACTGAGCTGGAAGTCTTTATAGACTAAGCCTGGAAGTGACATGCATCACTTCTGTTCTCATTCACTTGACCATGTCTTTCTACCTAACTGCAAGAGTGAAAACTGCAAAATATCTCCCATTTAGGAAAGGCAAGAATGGAAGACACGCAGCTTGCTGTAGGTTTGGACTCCTGAGGAGCAGATACTGTGGAGACCCCTAGCCTGGAGCTGTGAAAATTTCTTTGATTAGATTCTAATTCCTCTCATTTGGAGGAGCTACCATGTCCATAGTCTCTGTGGCCTCTGGTGACATTCTCTGAGTGGGTTGTCTTTGTCAATTCTTATCTAAATTTGAAGATTTCCTGAGATTTTACAGACTGTTTCTTGCTAGTGAGGTTTGAGGGTCTAATAGTTGCTTTTAGTTTCAAACAGAGATTTTTTAGCCTGTACTCATGGTATCTTTGGTTCAATACAAATCCTTCAAAATCTTAGGAGGCTTTTGATCTATTTGCTTCCAATCAGCTCCTTGTGCCGATAACTTAACCCAAATTTATTTTCTAGACAAAGTTCTCAATCTGTTTTATTTCCCTACTTTCTTGTCATATCCTCTCTTTCTTAGTATCAGTTTTTCTTGAGACACATGGAAAAATAAATGGAAACGTAAACACTTAATCTCATCTTTGCCACACGAAAGAGACACATTGCTCAACTGATAACTTTTATGAGGACTGTGGCAATAAGCCTCTTTTTAAGTTGTATTTCTTATGTTTGGGGTCCACAAGCAGTTGGCTTTTCCGAGCTTTCAAGGTCCTGATTTCCTTCCACTCTAATTGAAAATCAACCAATTGTGTCCTGAAATGATCTCTTTCTTATAATAGTTTTCCAATGACAACTAATACTCATTTCTTTCTGTCTCTTCACAGCCATTTTTCTTGAAATCTTGTGTTTTTTCCAATCTTTCATGAAGAATTTGTTTCTAAATAACATGTACAGTTGTCCAGCCTCCAATTAGTTACCCTGATGCCCTCTGCCTAAACATTAAGCCAGTACTACATATTCTAGATTTTTCATAAATTGTTCCCTATTCTAATAACAATTTCTCTATTTGTTATGTAACTCTGCCATAACACACAGACTTGAAACCTCAATCATTTAATAAATGAATATTTATTTCTTTTTTCATGAAGTCCAAGAGGTGGTGGCATGGAGGTTCAGTTCACAATCATTCAGGGACTCAGGCTAAAAATGTCTATGTCATCTTGCTTCCAATATTGCTGTGGTCATTGACATCTGTGATGGTTGGGTTCATGTGTCAACTTGGCCAGGTGATGGTGCCCAGCTGTCTGGTCAAGCAATTACTGACCTGTTACTGCAAGAAAATTTTGTGGGCTTCAATCATCAGTACATTGATTGCATCTATGACTGATTAAATCTACAGTTGGCTAAGGAAGGTGTCTTCTGCATTGAAAGACGTTTAATCTAATCAGTTGAAGGCTTTTGAGGAGAAGGTGATAGCTTCAGCAGTCAGAAGAGAGAACCTTAGTCCCTACTTCAGCCAGTCAGCCTCTTCTGGGGAATTCATCAAAGACCTTCATCAGAGTGCCAGCTTGCAACCTGCTTTATGGAATTTGGATGCAGGCATCCCCACTGCTGCATGAGACACTTTTATAAAATCTCATACTTCTTACAGATATCTCCTGTTGGTTCTGTTTCCATAAAGAACCCTAACTAATATAATATCCAAATGACAGTAGGGAAGGAATGAATGAGAAGGACTTCACTGGAGATTTTTACAAGCCAGACTTAAAAGCAGTATACCTACTTTTGACCACATTTTGCCAGAGGCTAGGGTTTTGCAGCGTAGGTGTGGCAGAAGAAGAACATGGGTTAAAGTGAAAGAGTGATTAAGGTGATGGAACTTACTCTGATAATAAAGAAACTGAGGTCATGAGGGTGCTGATGGATCAGGGGAAATGGCAGGGTTGAAGGACTGATGGTATTGATGAGGTCTAGGAGCAGGAGTGTAAGTAATAAGTGAAAAAAACAGAAATATAGAAAGTTGTGGTCAGAGAGTTAGGCTTTTCAAGGTCAGATACTCCAGATGATAACAAGATTCAAGTTTTGGTCAGAGAAGTGGATTGCTAAACACTGGCTAAAGTGTGTTTATTTTTTCTAATGGTTCACTCTTGGGTTTCCAGCACTGAGGCAGGGGTTAGGATAGCGAGTTCTAGGGTCAGAATACCTCAGTTTGAATCTCCGCTCTACACTTACTGTGTGACACTTAATGTGTTACTCAACCTCTTTCAACCTGGCTACTCATCTATAAAATGACAATTTTTTTCTCCTTCATGAGACTGTTTTGATAATCAAAGAGTTAATATATATAAAAAATATTCAATACACTCTAGCCCATAGTAAACAGTCTTTTATAATCTGTAGTCTATCTCTATTATTCCTGATTGGCTCTTCTAATCTCGACATTCTCCATCTCCACCTATATACCTATTCCTACTCTAACCCTAAAAACATGCAAATACTAACAGTTCTTTTGAATAATATGCTATAACTTCAACCTTTCCTCCAAGCTCAGACACTAACTTTACATAGGAGTTTCTGTTGTGTCACATTAAGTATCCAATTTCAGAGTTAGTGGCTTAGTCTAAAGTACTTCCATTTTACTAAATTTTTTTTAAGAATAGGCACTTGTTTTTGTTTTGTTTTGTTTTCTTTTGTTTTGCTTTTTGTGACAGAATATTTTTGTCCAAATGTGGCACATGATCTGTCTTTGTTACCAGGGAAAGTATCATTTCTAAAGGTGGTTGTGGTGGTTTGAAACTGTATGAACCCCAGAAAAACATGTTCTTAAATCTAATCCATTCATGTGGGTGAAAACCCATTGTAAGTAGGACCTACTGATGAGGCTACTTCAGTTAAGGTGTGGGCCACCTCATTCAGGATGGGTCTTAATCCTCTTATTGGAGTCCTTTATAAGAGAATGAAATTCCAGCAAAGAAAGAGAAAGCCATGGAAGCAAGAAGCTGAAATCAATGAAATCCAGAAGAGAAGGGCAAGACCAGGAGTCACTACCAAGTGCTGGCCATGAGACAGAGGATCCAAGATGGCCAGTAGCCAGCCCTAGAATGCTTTCTTCCCCTTGCCTTTGGGAAGAAAGACTTAATTTGGACATTCTCACAGCTTCAAAATTGCAAGCTAATAAATTTCTATTGTTTAAGCTAACCCATTACCTGGTATTTGCTTTCAGCAGCCTAGAAAACTAAAACAGTAGTTCTAGTGCATCGCCTCTCACCTGTCCAGAAATCTGCTGTAGATTCCACAGCTTTACTGCTCAAAATGTGGTCCACAGACTGCCTACCTCAGCATTCCCTGGGATATTAGAAATGTAGAATCTCATGCTCTGCCAAGACCTACTGCATCTAAGTCTATACTTTAACAAGATCTCAGGAGATTCTAATGTACTACAGAGGTTTCAAAGCACTGATCTACAGCGAAGAAACTAACATTTCTTTCTTTTTGTCTTAAGAAAGGGTTTCCCCTTGAAACAAAGTCAGTCACCAGGCAGAACCCAATTAGAATTCACTCCTCCTATCCAGAGTGTGGAACTTAAAGTCTATGGTTACCTAATGTGGGTAACTTGAGATTCAGAAATGAGGAAGATGAGGATGGGTGGTAGCTGGTTTCCCAAAAGAACTTTTGGTTCCACCTAACAAGCTTTGGAGAGTAGTTGTAAATGTCTTTCTCATTAGGTCACCTGAGGAAATATTGCTAATTCCCTTATTATACATTTTTCCATATATGAGAAGGGGGAGAAACAAAAAAGAAATGATAGATTGAAAATGTAATAGGGTTAGTGTGTATGTATGTGTGTGAGAGTGTGTAAATTTCAGAGGGTCCGTTCCCTCTGGAAAAGGATCTGGTGAAATAAGACAGTTCCCCTTTAACAGGAGCGAGCTAAGAGCAATCTGGTTAGAGAGAAGTGGGTGGTTGTTCCAGGGAGCTTTTCTTGAAGTTGTATAAGTGTAGCAAGCACACCATTTTAAATCAGAGCATGCTTATTTGCTGTGGTTGTGGTGGCGGAGGTGGTGATCAATGCAGATTATGGTGGAGGCCAAAGTCCACCCCTAAGTTATCTGCCTGGAAGGTGATTTGCCTACTTGAGTGAGTTCCTATTATTAAACACCTCTAAGTCTACAGAGATTAAATGTGATCTTCAGGTTGGCAGGGTCCATCCTCAAAAACAAAAATAAAAAGCATGAGTTTGATGGGATTTCCTCTTATCTTTCCTATGAATAGTTTGGAGCATCAATTAGACACAGAGACCATCAATAGCTTATAAGATTTCTTACTCTTTCCAGCGGCTTCAAATTTGTCTGAATTTGTCCCTAGCTGTCTACCCCAGGTGATTAGAAATAAAAGAATTACAATTTAAATCCCTGGCAAACGCCACTTTAACCAAGTGAACAAAGTTAGCCTCACCTGTAGTAAGACATGCACCTTCTGATAGAATGCACTGAGAAGGATACAGTGTCACTTCTGTCACTTCTGTGGTATTCTTGCCAAAAATGCATAACTTCGTTCTACTTAGGCTTTCCTGAGAAAACACCAAACAAACCCAAATTGAGGGACATTATACAAAATAACGGACCAGTAGTCTTCAAAAATATCGAACTTATAGCAGATGAAGGAAGGTTAAGGAACTGTCACAAATTGAAAGTAGCAACTAAAAACAATGTGAGACACTAGATTGAATCCTGGAATAGAAAAAGGACATTAGTAGAAAACTGGTGAAATCCTAATATGATTGATAGTTTAGTTAATACATTGTATCAATGTTAATTTCCTGGTTTTGATCATTGTCCTGTGGTTATGCAAGGTGTTAACATTAGAGAAAGGTAAGTGCTGGATAGAGGGGAACTTTTTATATTGTTTTCACTACTTTTATGTAAGTCTAAAATTATTTCAAAATAAAAAGTTTTTTTTAAACAAAAACTTAAAGGTCCTTTTTGTTTGGTTTTTGGAGGAATCTGAATAATGAGTCCCAGTCCTCAGTTAATATTGGGATGAAAGCCTTAAAAAGGATAGCAAAATATACTGAGACCTAGAGCCTGTGACAAGAACAGGGAAAGCCCCAAGAACTGGTCTGGGTCTGGAAGTAGCCCAGAGCTTTACTAGACTACGACTCATGAAGATCCCAAACAATGGCATGTATTTTATATATATAAATATAAACATACTTAATATTTATATTATTCATATTATATATTCATGTATATGACTAATATAAATACTAGGTATGTTTATATGTAAGTTGGCCTTTTTTAGCCTTCTCTAAACATGCCAGATTTTGCTTTCCTGCATCTTGGAGGAACGTATTTCTTTCCCAGATACAAAGCACTTAGTTTATACTTTTGATATCCTATAAGGCCTCTTAATCTAGAGGATGTGCCTCTTCATTTCAGATAAATATTAGATATGAATAAGCTTTCTCTGATAACTCTAGAATGTTGTCTTCACTTAAAGTATTGTATTTTAGTAAGGACTTTGATGAACACAAATTTAGATTAGGTCTAAAGGAAGTAAACTCAGATGAAGAATGGTCTGTAAACTTTGTTGAACTGGGAACAGTGGTAGAATTGGGTTTGTGAAGGTTAAAGAAGAAACACATTAGGGAGGATATGATGGGGATCTTCAAATGTTTGTAGGACTGCCAGTGGAAGAGATCAGGTTGATTCCATGCATTTTTGGAGAGCAAACTAGGACCAGCTGGATTTTAGTAAGTGGGAACATATTTTCTACCAATATAAGAAAATATTTTTGAATAACTAGCAATGTCCAATAATAGAATGATCTAACTTGAGAAATAGTGAGCTCTCAGTCACTAAAGACAGTTCGTGATGGCTGGCTGCCAGGAATTCTGCAGATAGTCCCCTCATTGGGTAGAGGGCGGAATATGGTGAACTTATGTAGGTTTTCCAGCTCTAAAAGCTGACCGAGGTCCAACAGATGGTTGTGAGGGCCCAGCAACCAAGCAGCTAAGCAGATCAAGGAATCTGTAACACATTTCCCATCTAACCTGAACACTGATGCTTGGGTCAGGGACTAGATCACATACTACTCACATCACTGCTTTCATGTCATTCAATTAGCCCGTTCCTCATGTATCCATGGGATTAAGTTTAATTAAAAATAAAAATCAACTTACAATTGGGATGGACTATTTAGTCACCTCTGTGAATTGATTTTTGTCTCATGCTGCTAAAGACTACCTACCTAAGTTATGGCTATTCTGATTCCACATAGCTTCAAGTTTAACTTTTGCTAGCTGCCAATTCTTACATTATGGCTCCCTTTTACTTGTCCCTACCTCATCTTTAAAAACAAAACGGAAAACAAAATTTTAAAAAGGAAGCCCATTGAATGTTATTTTGTGATTAACATATTTGTTTGAATTAATATATCAGATGATCTAATGGTAGCTGAGTATTTCCCAACTGAGAGTTAGTCCATGTTCTTGTACAGAAGGATTCAACACAATTAATCCTTATCAAATTAATTTATAAAATTAATAAAATTCCAATCAAAATTATGCTTTTTAACTAGACAAAATGATTTTAATGTTCATCTAAAAGAACCAACAGAATTGCAGCCAGCATATATTTGAAGAAGAATAAGAGAAATTTGCAGTAGCTAATATCTGAACATAATATAAAATTTAATAAGTCAATGATGTGTTAATGGCATGGGAATATAAAGATCAATGGAAGATTATTTTTTTTCAGACGTCTTTGGATTTTCATTTGCAAGGGGATTTAACTTTAAATTCCTCTTGGAAATTTGAAATTGGGAGAGGGTTTAAAAGTCAAATTTGGGGCATCTAAATGTTGTTGGTATTTTATTATTGCAGTGCCTTTCATGTGCTTTATTACCGGAATATCTTCATGTTGTATTTAGTTTCATTGCAGAATCACTGATAATCTATGTTGGACGATGTAATTAGACTTAATTTATGATGGGAAATAGAAAAGAGAGCTTGACTCAAGTAGGAGGGTCTGGCTGTTATGATACATTTCAGAGCTTTCTGGAAGCAAAATCTAAGCTCCCTCCAGGACGATATCCAGAAGAGCACTGGGTGGTGTTGGGGGAACTGTGTTAAGAAGGTAAAAGCAGGGCTGTCCTAATAGACTGCTGATCTCCTCCCCTGAGAAGAAAGCCACACCCATTACTCTTTTTTATTTTTTAGTAAAATAGAAATCAATTAAATTAAATGCATTTTTTAAAAGCAAACAAATCATAAATAACATTGATAATTTCTATGGTATTTATTTTTACAGTAATACAGAATTTCCTTTTAAAATATATTTAAGTAAAAAAAGAATTTTGATCTTAGTGAAAACATTAAGAAATACCAACCCAGATGTTATCCCCCTATGCTGGATTTTTTCTTCTTTATTAGAGAAGTTGTGAGTTTATAGAACAATCATGCATAATATATAGGATTCCCGTGTACCACTCTATTATTAACACCTTGCATTGTTGTGGAACAATTATAATTATAATTGATGAAAGCACATTTTCATAATTGTATTATTAACTGTATCCATGGATTGAGGCTTAAAATGCATAGGTTCCTATTTGGAACAATGGAAATGTTTTGGTAATGATGTGATGGCAACACAACATTGTGAATGTAATTAACAGCACTGAAATTATATCTGAATGTGGTTTAAAAGGGAAATGTTAGGTTTTATATATGGTGACAAAATAAAAAAAAAAAAAATCCATGAAACTGCACTACACAAACCATTACTCTTAACTGTTAAACCCAATGGACTAAGAGGACTAAACCTGAGTAATGAAAGAGGGATGCTTTTTTCCATTCCTGCTGTGGGGGAACTCCACTGGAATGAGGGATTTTCTCCAGGAAAGTGGGAATGATATTTCTGATTAGTAGATTGGAAAGAATAATCCAAGATTGTTAGACTCAGCACCCTCTGCTTTTTCTCTTAGGAACTACCTGTATGAGCCAGAGTTCGCTGATCCTCCAGTTTGTGTTACCTGGGAAAGCAGCACTAGTGGAGAAGCACTGGATGTGACTGAGAAGTGACATTTAATTCTGGGGTTCAGTTAGCAGGGTCCATTTTGCTTTCCCACTAAGCTGCATCCTCTAACACCTATTATCAATAAAAAAAGGAATATTTTGACCCCCATCTGCTCTACTGATTCTTATTTCTCAGTTTATTCAGGGAAATACAACCTGTTGGGTATCTTCAGACACTCCCGCGGTAGTATTTATCAAGGTGGTCTGTTGACCTTTCAAGTTGGGTACTTGCTGTATGTTCTATGGAACACTAGTTTCTTGGACGTTAACAGATGCTGTCTGAAAAAGGATGACGTGGTTAAATGCATACTTCTAGGTAAAGCAAGGTAAAATAGGTACCTTTATTTCAGGATTTCTTGAAGCCTTTTAAGTGGAAATATGTTATGTGAATCTTAACAAGGAAATAGATTACTCAAATAAATGTATATCAAGATTTTTCCAGAATCTTGAAGTATTAATGTTCCTTGAAATACGTTTAGGGAAATGCTGAATAATTTCATAAATAGTATTGAGTTGATTGGCAGTTTGTGAAGAGAAAAACAAGAGAACAAGAGGAAGAAATACCTACTTATACAGCATACAAAACCAAATTACAAATTAAGAATCAAGTGTGAAAAATGAAAATGTAAAATATTAGTGAATTAAAATTTCAGAATAGGGAAAGTTTTCCAAACATTATGGCAAAGAAAGAACCATAAAAGAATAAAAAGATTTAGCTTACCTAACATTAAAATTTTATAAAAATAATAATAACAACAAAATGCACCATAAGAGAAATAAAAGCAAGTAACAAACTGGAAAAAAAAAAGATATTTTTAAAGACTATGTGTCAAGTGAATATATTTAATGTATAACCACTCTCACAAATAAACAATAAAAAGATTAATGCCCCAGGAGTAAAATGAGAGGCTGTGATTTGATAGTTCACAAAAAGAAATATGATCAATAACTATCAGAAACAATATCTGATCTTACTGGTAGCCACATTGCATATAAAAATAATGATGAGATACAAGTTTTTATTTTATTTTATGGGAGTGAAAAGAAAGCACTTTGCCATATTGTTGGTTCTGGGAGTGCAAATTATTAGATAAAACTTTCCTGTGGAACTACTTGACAATATGTTCAAAAGTATTAAACATGTACATAATTTTTGACTCAGCAATTCTACATCTAGAAATTTATTCTAAAGAGATGATCATGGATGTTTCCAAAGATTTATATCCAAGCATAGTCACTTCATTCTTGCTTATAGTAACAAATAATGGAAATATCCAGTGTACTATAATAGATACAACAAATTCATGAGCTGGAATACTATGCAGGTATTAAAAATTATGTTGTGCAAAAATATTCAATGAGATGATGAGATAATGACCATATAATAAATGAAAAAACATGTTTTAAGGCCAGAAGTACAGTATAATCACATTTTATTTTAAAAATTATGTACAGCAAAAAAATGCTATACACTAAAAGGTAAATCATGATTATATCTGGGTAGATGGTATTCTTTTTCCTCTTTATGTTTTACTGTATTTTCCAATTTCTCAGCAATTAAAACCCATTGCTTTTTGTAGTCAAGGAAAACAAAAATATATTTAAAAAGAATTATACCAGTAAAGATAACATTTTACAAAGACGGACTCTCTGCGTGCATACTTTATTAAAATATCAGAATTATTGTCCCAATAGCCTACCAAGTTTTTGAATGATGGGGATGACTCTACTGCATTTTATAGAGCCCAAAACAATATAGATGCTTAAATAATTGTCATCTCTAGTTCAAATTCTTTCAGCAATCACCTATGGATTTGCATGATTTGAAATGAATGGCCCTTTGGATTATATATAGACTGTGACATTTATACATCTTCAGATTACAAGCATGCAAAAGTGAAAGTCAAATAATTTTCTGATTTGAACAGACTTTGCAAATTCAGACTTCCCAAATAATCCATGAAGTCCAAATTTTACAGTCAATTTGGATAGAACAACCATTCGCTCCCCAAGCTGCATCTAAACCACCCACATTACGTGAACATCTCCACAACTATCAGATCTGTTTACTTGGAATCCAGGGATAAAAGGTTAGTGAAATGAAAAGAAAATTGTCACACTCGGATATCTCATATAACACAACAGAGAGGGCAAGACCCTTGATTTTTCAGATAGCTTGAAAAAGATTGTCTTAGATCCAAAATAGAAATACTTACTCTGTTTATCTGTCTCAGTCTCTATTCTCCTATTATGCGTGGTGAGGCCATGCCATTTAAGGCTGTTTTTTTTCTACCTTAGCCTCTTCTAAAGCACATCTGCCGAATTAAATTCCACGCACTGACAGGGATGCTTTCAAAAGCTCAAAATCAATTCTTCAATCATTCCACTTTTTTAGCTGTGATTAAGAACATGTGTCCCCTAATTAAGCTAATGAGAAATTGTTAATTGGCACAAAGACCCTCTCTGTGCACACTTGTTAATGTCACCCTCACATTGACAGCAAAAAGGATCAGAATCAAGGGCAGAGGGTTTTTAAGGGAGTTCAAACATTGAAATGAAGGACAGGAGCTTTGTTTAGGAAGTGAGGGTTGACAGTTCTAGGACCTGCATGGAGGAAAAAGGAATGTCATTAGTCTGCTAAACTCACAGGAAAGCAGAAGGAAGAGAAGCGATAAGAAAAGTGTTCATATGTTGATTTCATTTTTCTTCTTCACAGAAATGATGATATTCAACTCTGTCATCTGTTTTCTATGTAATCCTGAGTCTGAATGGATAAGCCACGCCAAGTAGGAACACACTCCTCTCTCAAGGAGGAATAGGATGCAATCCTTCTTACTTACACTGCTCATTGTTGGCTCATTTTGTTTCCTCTTGGTCTGTAATGGGCAGTGTCATTAGTTCATCTTATCCTGCACCCGAGGCCCCTTGTGGATGGGTGAGGTATGCTTTGGCAGAGGAAGCACGTACTTTGGTAAGATTCTTTTTCCATTCTTCTACAATGTCCATTTTGACAAAACCAGAACTTTTTATTTGCCTACTTTGTCCCTAGTTTTTTTCTGGGTATCTTTGCATGCCAAAAATGATTAATTCTCAAAGCCTCAGAATGTTCTGAAGATGAACAAATGTCCTGCAAGAAGGAAACTGGGCAAGGACTTAGGGAGGACCAGAGAGCCTTTAACAAGACAGAGGGCTGCACATAAGAAGGACTGTGAGTACATGAACTTCTCTCTTTGTTAAGAGCAGCTTATTTCAGAAAATAGAGAATACAGGAGCTCTCTACTTTAAATAGGCCACATCCCAGGCTGTGGATTGATGCTTTAAGAATGAGGCAAGCCTGGAGGCCAGGTGAACTCAGGTTATCAAGAAAATATCTGAAAATACCTAAGAGAAATAACCAGATGTGAGGGAGATCTAATGCCAACATCTGCAAGCCAACTGTCTATGGATCAGAGGTGAGGATTTGTGAGGGTGGCTTTCTGCTGATCTGGGGTCCTCTTTCTCCTCCTGACTGAAGCCAAGCGCTCTGTAGACTTGTCCATCACCTTAGAGAGAAAAGAACATTTTGCAGTTTGCAGGAACATAAGTCACTTTTGGAACTATTGAGAGAAGGCATTGCAGCAAACCACCACCCTGATTGGGTGTATGGGGCTAATAACTCCCCAGGCAGCAGCTCCCATGAGTGACTTGCATGAGAAAAGGGAGGACTGTAAAGAGAAAACTGCTTCAGTAGCTGAGGTCAATGATGAATGGCATAGACCGTGTGGAACCTAGTGTTTTTCCTCCACCTAACCCTGTGGACTGTGTTTGAGTACAGGGGGACTATTTGATGAAAGCTCTGGGATTATGGAGGGAAGGCTAATAAGCATTGTCAAGGGCCCCAGGTAAAAAAGGATGAAGGTAAATGAGGCAGAGAGCTATTGTGGTGGCTCTTACAGCCCTGCAATGGGAAGATAATCTTCCAGTCCAAATACTCCATGCCACAGTGGGCACCTGCATCTGAAACAGCAGTGTAGCAGCCAGCCTAACCTGGAGGAGACTGCTGGTAAGAAGAGGGTGCCCATCTATGTCTGCAGGCTGGAGGGCCTGGGGAGATCCGCGTGGCACCATCCTGCTAGGGTTGGTGGTAAGTGGGGAGGGTTTCAAGGAAGTCTGCGTGTGAGATGAGAAAAGAAGAAGTGGGACAGGCAGGAATTAGACATACTACCATGTTACTATCATGTGACTATAGACCAAGAGTTGAATGGTTTCTAGGGCCCCATTAAATTTAGTAACACATGTGGCTGGAGGTTGTATTATTTCAACCTAGTCATATTTTTCCTTTCTTATAATCTCACGTGGGGAACTATAAGCACAAAATTCAGCCAAGGGGAGCCTCTCGTAGCTTCTATCCGGTGCCTAGGGAGAAAAGATAGAAACAGATCAGGATGTGCTCTCTGAGTGGTGGCAGGTGGGAATTCATAGGGTATGGGGATGGGGGATTGTACACAGGAAAGCAGAGATTGAGTTTGCAGAGAGGTAAACAGGGTGTTCTTGTCACACTCTTACCTACCTCCTGCCCCCAGGAATTTTCTGTTAAATGGTAGAGTCCTGTCTTATGAAAAGGTGAATATGAGCATTTTATAATTTAGCTTTGTGAATCAGCGAATCTGCTTATATGAACTAAAAGACAAACCAACAACAGACTGGGATTGGGGCCAAAAGGGACATGTTTTGAGATTCATCTGAAGCAATCTTTTTCTTCAATCCCATTGCTTACCAGATAGATAAGGACAAGATGTGATGGTGAGTGCAAAAGTGTTTTGTAAAAGCACTCCGAGAAAAGGCTGATTGCTGAGAGTTGCAGGATAGTCAATTTTTAAAGTAAGGAGGATAAGAACAGATTTAGGTAGTTTGAAAACTCTGGTAGTTCAAGTCTCCAAAACCATTCATTCCAAATCTTGTCCACTACAAACAGGGCTAGTGGCAATGACTTTGGTGTCCATGGGTGTGTCTGACCTTGCCGATAGGCAGAGCTGACCGAGAATAAGAAACAAGTTGGCTATGCCCTAAACAAAAAATGAATTTGCTTATGTACCTTTAAGAGAGAGAGAGAGAAGATATTGAGGTAAGTTCTGGCTCAATTAGATTTACAGACACTTACTTTTGCCTAATTTTTGTCCTAGTGAAAACCTTATCTGTCCCATTGAATTGACTCTCTTCCAAATTTAAGTAAGAGTTGCCTGTTCCTGGCTGAATATTCTTCATTCCTTTAAGAAATCCTCTACACCTCAACACTCTATGAGAGAAGCTGCAGGGGGCCTCAAAGTCCCAGGCTCTATGTTTCTGCCTTCATTTGTTCTTTAAAACGGCTTGCTTTTTCTTGATATCTTTTTAATTTTTTGACCCAGTTGTCACCTCTAGACCATTTACATCTGGACCTTCTCTTTGGTTACCAACCCATCCTTCCTCATCCATGGATGCTGTCTTTCTTTTTTCCTTCCTTCCTTTCCTCCCTCCCTCCCTTCTTTCTCTTCCTTCCTTCCTTCCTTTCCTCCCTCCCTCCCTTCTTTCCTTTCCTCCCTCCCTCCCTTCTTTCCCTTCCTTCCTTCCTTCCTTTCTTTCTTTCCTTCCTTCCTTCCTTCCTTCCTTTCCTTCCTTCCTTCCTTCCTTCCTTCCTTCCTTCCTTCCTTTCTTTCTTTCTTTCTTTTCTTTCTTTTCTTTCTTTTCTTTCTTTCTTTCTTTCATTTTAAGGTAACTCTTAGTTTTAAGCCCTGCCTGTAAGGATCATTTTCATGTTACTCCTGTACCCACTGTGGACTTCTGGAACCCCAGGTCAGATCAGAGACCTGGGTCTTGTATGGGTGTGGAAAGAGTCTGGAAAATTCTCCCTTTTGATTCCAATCTCCCAGAGTAGCAGGTAGAGAAGATCCAATGCATCATCCTGAGTCAAGGACAGGCCCAGGGTGTAGATGTGTACACATCCCTACTGTGCCCACTTCATTAAAGCTGTGATGATCATCACTGGATCCAAAGGGTTCTTTGTAGATATGAGTCACTTTATCCAGGCCACACAAGCATTAATGGAAGTCAGCCAAGGCAGTATAATTAATAAAAAATCCTTGACTCCTGAGCCCTTCCACTAAAGCCACTGGGAAGTCACATGTTAAAATCTCCATCTGAGAGGCTCCACATTTATCCTTCGGCAACTGATCCTGCCCTCATTTCTCTCTGCGTGGTCACGCTGAGGACCCCTGTGGTGACAAGAGCAACGCAGTGAAGGTGAGAGCAGAGAAGCAAGAGTGGAGATGCTCAGTTTCTTTATGGCTAGCTACACTTTTGTTTTTTAACTTTTTATTCTAGTAACATACATAAAACTTGAAATTTCCCATTTTAACCACTTTCGAGTGTACAATTCAGTAGTATTAATTACATTCACAATATTGTGCCACCATCATCAATATCTATGACCCCAGCTTTTTCATTACCTCAAACAGAAACTCTGCACCTATTAAGCAATAATTCTCTCTCTCTTTCCCCTCCCTGACCCCTGGTAACCTATAATCTACTATCTATCTCCATGAATCTTGCTTCTTCCAGGTATGGTTGGCTGCTTTGTGCCCCAGAATGATGACGCACAGTTAAGGGGTGTGTGTGTGGTGGGGGTGGGGTTGGGGGGTTCTCCCTAACCACTGAGAGCTGTCCTCCCACTAAGCATAAATGATTGGGCTGTAGTTGGTACAGTTCCCTTTCATAGCCTCCATTCAAATTTTTAGACCAGTTTCCAAGGTCTGGGCCAGAGGTTGCCTGGCATTCTGAGTGTGTTTCAAACAACTCTGCCCCAATCACCACATACTCATGTCCTGGGAGGAGCCTCACCTTGGGGTTCACTGGGAACCTGTCCCCAGATGCTGAAGCAGCCTTTACCCCAATTAAAAAAAAAACTGACCCTAGAATGGACAGAACATTCATTCTTTCAACAAATATTTGTTGAGCACCTATTATGTGCTAGGCACTGTTCTAGACCCTGAGGATACCACAGTGAACAAAACAGACAAAAAGCTCTGCCCTCATGGAATGAGGTGGGGAAAGACAGACAACAGACATAATAAATGAGCAGAAAATACAGTATATTCGATTGTGTTAAGTGCTATGGAGAAAAATAAAGTAGGAAAAGTAGACAGAGAATGATGGAGGGGTCATTGTGAATTTCAGTCAGATGACCAAGGGAAGCATTGCTGAGAAGGTGATGTTTGAGTAGACTTGAAGATGTGAGTGATGCAGGTATCTGGATCCGCCAGGGCAAAAGTCCCAGGATGGCCGAATCACAGTGAATGGGGGTACCACTTGTGGAACAGTGGGTTCAGGGAGAGAAACGGGGGCAGATGGAGGGAGAGGAAGACTTATGAGGCTTCTTAGGCTTCTTAGGCTGCTGTGCTAATTTCAGGAGGTGTTTGAGCAGAGGGGCCTGGTGTAATGTTTTTAATGCAGATTACTCCTGGCTGTTCTGTGGAGAATAAATAGAAGGGTGGCATGGGGTGGGGTAAAGGTGGGAGCAGGGATGAGGTAGGGGCTATAAGAGTAATACTGTGAGACATGAGGGAGGTTTGCAAGACACCCAGGGTGATAACAGAGGAGCGGGTACAAGCAGATTGAATTTGAATATATTTTGAAAGTAGAGCTGACGGGATTTGTTAAAAGATTGAATGTGGAGTGTGTGTGAGAGAGAGAGAACATCTCCTTTGCTAACTCTCCCAGTGGGCTCAGGGTCTCTGGGTGGTTCGTGGGCACAAGAAGAGCTCTCATGCTTACAGATGAGGCTGCCCCTCAGCCCTCACCCCCTCGGGGAGAGTAAAATAGGACTCTTGTGACCCCAGGCAAAGCACCGGGATTAGATGATAAATCACTGGATAGAAACACATTAAATTAGCAGTCGTAAAGGATTATCTTCCTTCTGAAGACCTGAAAAAGCACACTTTCCTTTACATGGTGTCTGTCGGATTTTCAGAATGTGTCCTCATGCTCAGCTTATATATGACTCCAGATAACAGTAGCCCTTAAGTGTTACCATTTGCTGCTCCTTCCTCCCTCACTCATTTCTTCTCCTTGGTATCCTAGGAATCGTGTGTGTGTGCTTATTTTTAAAGCACAAATTTTTATGATCTTCCCTGTGCAAGGTAAAAAACAGTTAGTTTTATCAAAGTACTCATAAAAGAAGCAAAGTTCATAAAAGAGAGAGTTGGGGGAGACAAGGGAGCCACTGGCTTCAAGAGGAGCACGTTTTAAGTATTTTAAGCCGCTCACTCCGCCCCCACTTCCTTCCCAGATCAGCTATCACTGCAGTATTTTTGCTCGCATCAGCGACTTTCCACTTCATCTTTCTTTCTCACAGGTAGTTTTGAAACCTAATTTCAACCTGTTTCGAAGAGATGCCAGCATTTGACTGGAGCCAGGCCTCCGCCAGCAATCTGGCACTCTGTCCTGGCTAGATCAACTGCGATCTGCTGGATGATAGATAGCTGGGGGTCGTATGGGGCAGTCGAAACAGGTGTTTCCCAAGGCTGCACATCACTCCTGTACAAATCCTTCACTGGGGAGATTTAGCGTTGTCAACCCAGGAAAGTTGCCTTCATGTGCCCAGAAAAAATGAAACACTTCTTGGGGGTAATATTATGCCTTGAAATTAACTTCCCATCTTTCCTATCGTAAAATGTGAGGATGCATTTCCCACTGCCTGGAAAGTAGAGCAGTTGTAAGCCAGGTCCACTTCAAAAGCTTCGCTTTCTGTAATGTTTGATCATGGCAGGCACTACCCGTTCTTCTTTCCTCCCAACCCCCATCCTCTCTTTTCAAAGAGTGGGAATATGTAAGGATAACCACCAACACACTCAGCTATAATGCATAACCACAATTGAATGGGGACCAGCAGGGCAGGAGCAGCTAAAGAGATGTGGCCTTTTTCTCTGCCAAGCAAAGATTTTACAAAGCATTTAGAAAGGGGAGGCAGAAAGGGAGACTGATCAGATTTCTGAAGTGTTGGAGCAGCTGTAAGCTTATGCATATGAATAGAGGCTGCTTGCACAAAGCCACCAACCCCAGAGCACCTATACATACACCAAAGGGAAGAAAGGAGCTAGAGATGGGGGTGAGGAGGGTGGGGAAATCATAAAGATTGTATTAAAATGGTGAATAATGGAATTCAGAGGTTATCACCAGAGTTGAAATGGAATATGAAGTTCTCACTTTCTTTCCATCTTAAGCCGTTGTTCACTGCTGATGTGGTTTATTAAACAGCTGTCACAATCCAGGCCCCAGGGCAGACGCATTCAATGGCGTGTGAGGAAGAAATTCCAATAGAGACAGACCCAGCAGCTGGTTCCACCACAGGCTCCTGAACTGCAATTCCTTCCTATCCTCTCAACCTCTGCTATAGGGAAATAGAAAAGGAAAGGTAAAAAAGGAGCAAAAGAATCGGAAAGAACAGGACAAGTGAAGTGAAGAGCACAGGAAGAGTATTCTTTTAAGAAATGCTAGTTCTTCTCTGCCCACAATTAGTTAAGTATCTGATAAGCACCTAATATAGCCCACAGTGAGCTATATCCTATGAGATGCACAAAGATGGATGAGGCAGTGTCTGCCCTTTTTGGCAACTTAGAATCCAAGGTGGTATTTGAATTGAAGAATGAATGGGCACCAGGGTAAATCATGGAAGAAGATGTTTCTGAGCAGAGAGAATAGAGAGAGGCATGTAAATCTTTGCCATCTATTTAGCTTGAGTACAAGGTATTTAATGAGGAATGACAAGAGGGGACCCTGGAAAGGTAGGTTTGGGCAAGCATCACATTTGGATGTGATGTTAGAGGAAACTTCTTGAAGGAGTTTAAGGAAGATGGGATCAGATTAGCATTTCAGAAGGACCGATTGAAAGGAGGGGCGCATGGAGACAGGGAGACCATCAGAAGACTACTCCAACAGTCCAGGTGAGAGATGGCCCCAAACTACTGTGTAGGAGAGATGGATCCTATTCCTCCCCAGCCCAGTTGGTGCTCTCTGGCCCGTAGTCACACTGCATGGTCAGCAGACACTGTGTCCCAGGGAAGACAACAGGAGAAGCAGATTACTGAGATTGCAAATAAAGCCCTGGAATCAAAGGGTTCCTGGAATTGGCTCCATCCAAAGCCTTTGAGGTCCAGAGTCAGATCAACTGCCAACTAAGGATAGCATGCACATTGGAAGAATTTGGTTCCTGGCTCTCAGGCTAAATAACTCCTTAAAATAGTGTGGCTTTTGCTTTCTATTCACAAGTAGACAAAAATTTCTTATGTGGTTATACTATTTAATTGTTAATTACATCATTATTTTGTTATCCAGAAATGAGAAACACTTGGTATGCTTTAACATTTTTGAATTTCAGAGGAAAAAGAAACTGGATTGTTAACTTTTTTCAATAAAAAGAAATAAAATACCTTAAATCAGCCCATTCATTGCCTTATAGTCTTTTTTTCAGCAAGTGCTGCATGATAAAGTAATTGTGTAATTAGGAATAAATGGCTTACAAGAGCAATACCTTATTTTGTTCTAAAAAGGTGTAAATGTTCTGTATTCCTTTTTAAATGAGCTCAATTTGCACTAAAAAAGAAGCAGGGAATATAATTTTGGAATAATTGAACTTAATAAGTTTGGTGACCAAGATTTTCCCACTGGCATGGTTCCTACATTTTCCCAAGCAATATTCAATGCATTTCAGGGATAGGACACACTATCTTCCTCTAGTCTGAGTTTGATTATTTAAGCCCACTTTGATGGTTATTTATTTTTCTTCCCCTGAGCAGACCATGGAATGATAAGAAAAAATCATTGATGCATTTTTAGGTATATTATTTTTTCTCTTTGTGGATTCCTTCATCTTATAAAATATTTTTGTTGTTGTTCTTGTTTTAATGGAGATTTAATAAATACAGTGCACTGGCACATTTTGCACATTTGTGTAATAAATTAGCATTCCCATTCTGGTTGACTCATTTGTTGGAAACATTAAGTTTACATGCCAAGGAGAAGAGAGAAGAGAGATGGAGCACAGGGCTCAGGGAGAGACGGGAAAGGCAATTACAATTTATCAGGCAGGAGTGCCAGAATTTCATTTTTCATTCCAAAGCAATGGTGGGTTCATAAAAGTAACCCATTCTATTGTTAAACCTTTTTATACTTTTCTAAGGACTCCCTTACATATTTGATCCCCACAAGGGCTTTATGTTGAGGAGGGCAATGCCTATGCCCAGTTGGCAGAGGGGGAAGGGGCATTTTCATTCCTCCTATCAGTTTTTTCATCTGAACAAAAAAAGCATTATCCTTAATGGATCCATCACTCCTAGAGGTGTTGGGATGAGAAAATGACATAGCAGACGTGAACACACTTAGAAACTAAAAGCAATATATAAATGCAAGAGATTCTTAGTTTTTATTACAGAGATCCATCTAGTCCTGCCACATTATGACAGCATAAGCCCTATTAGCTACATACATTATAATAATCTATTATTGGCAGAATCAGCCTAGGGTGGCAGCAGCTGGTCTTGACTGTTATGAAAGAAATCCGTTAGAGATGTGATATATGAAGTATGGTTGTAAAGAAATGAGACTGGTTTGTGTGTACCTGTAGAGACTAGTTTTGATTCTGTCCTAATCCCATGAATTCCTCCAGAAGAACTTGTGTCTAGATGAGGATGGCTGGGCCAGATTGGACAGATGATCAGGCTTGATGGCCAATGTCCTGGTTTCTAGATCCCGCTGTACTACTCACTAACTGGGCAAGATCTTTCTGCCAAAGTATTACATAAAATGGTTCTTTTAGTAGGATTTGTGTATAATGAGTGAATTGTTGAGTTACGTTGGTGAATGATGGACTTTGTAAATGCCAACTGCCTATAATGGTTTCATTTTGGGCGGGCAAACAGATTGGAACTTAGGCTCCAACTGGGATAAGAATCCTTTGTCTCTTCCATTCATTCATTAATTTATGCATCAAATACAGATACTAATCATTAGATTCATGCCAGATCCCAGTTATAGGCACCAAGAATAGGATGGAGAGCAAAAGAGAAAAACTCCTTTTCCTCTTGGGGATCACTTTCCAGTGAAGGAGAACATATTCATTTCCTGTGCATGCTGTAACAAATGATAGAGACTGGGTAGCTTAAAACAACAGAAATTTTCTCTCTCATAGTTGTGGAGACCTGAGGTCTGAAATCAGTATCACTGGGCCAAAATCAATGTGTCGGCAGGGCCGCACTCCCTCGGGCAGCTCTAGAGGAGAGCCCATTCCTCACCTCCTCCAGTTTCTGGTGGCTGCTGGCATTGCTTGGCTAGTGGCCCTATCATTCCAGTCTCCAAGGCCAGCATTTTCAAAGTTTTCTCTGCTGCGCCTTCACATGGGCCTTCTCTTCTGTGTGTATCAGATCTTTCTGTGCCTGCTTCTTATAAGAATAGATGTGATTGCATTTAGGACCCATCCTGATAACCCAGGATTATCTCCTGACCTCAAAATCTGATAACCAAGGATTATCTCCTGACCTCAAAATCTCAAACTTAATAACATCTACAAAGGCCTTTTTCCCATATTAGCTAACAATTGCAGGTTGGAGGTATTAGAAACTGGGTGCCCACCAGAGAGTGACAATTAACCAATAGGCAATAGAATCTATAATATGTGAGGGTGCTGGAGAAGGGTAAGAGGAATAGGTGTGCCAGGGTGGGTGTAGCAAGTTACTGTTTCAGTTGTGGTCTGCAGGAAAGGCCTCACTGAATGCAGACTAAACAGAGATCTGAAGGAAGGGAGAGGGTAAGATGCCGACAGCCGGAGGAAGTGCATTTTAGGCAAGGACCCCATGTTACCAGAGGCATGTTGTTCCCTGTATTTGGTGCCTCACTTCCTATCCATACAGCCACCTGGTCATCTAGGTTAAATATATTCTGATGCTTTGTTGGACCTCTGGTCCTGAGTTTGGAATCAGTCAGTACTCCTTAATCTGGATGGGTCCAGGGCACCCATTTTCTGTGACCTAGAAGAACTTCATGAAAATGACCTTGAAACCTTCAGTCCTCTGATTTCTCAGCCAGTTTCTGAAGTGGGGAAGCTAGGAATTTGACAGATACAGGTTGCCTACTTCCTTTCTGCAGGAACCATTCTTTTCTTTTAGGGTTTCTGTCAAAAGAACTGCTACTGCAAACAGAAAAAAAGAGAGCTTTATTATACAGTACAAAAATTTGCAAATTGGGCAATACCAAGTAAAAGCAGGTGTTCCGAAGTATTCAGGTTGCACTGGGAATTTATAGTACCAAAAAGAAAAAAAGAGAGGTAAATTGCAGTTATCGGGTGAGTTCTGTTGTAGTGGCTTATTGGAATGTTGAGGCACAAGGAAACTTGCCCATATCTGATAGGTCAGAGCTTAGGATTCTTTTCCTTGTCCTAATTCCTGTAAACTTTAAGTCTCCTTCCCTAAGCTGCGTGTGCCTGAAGTCTGATTGTGTCAGCACAGAGCGTCCACCGTGTGTCCCTCCTTTGCCGGGAACCATTTTGTAACCCAGGACCTGAAGGTCAATTTAGAGTTCCTTTCACATTTCCAAGAATATTTGTTCTCTTTCTCCTCCTTCTCTGCCTTCTCCAATTATGTCTTATCATTAAGAAACCAGCAACATCACAGGTCTAGATTTTAAAGGAATCCTTTAAAGACCATATCTCTAGTTTACATGGAAGGTTCTGAATTGTTGTCCCTCAATTCTATTGATATTTCCTAAGCTGTGACTTACTCACAATATTTCTAAAGGGGGCTATTTCACTCTTCTATAACTTGAGGTCTAGTTACCAGAGAGGGAGTGTCTATCTGACCCGTAGGGCTTGTGTGGGCTACACTCTGCACGTCTGTTGGCCTCATTCACAGACAGGTCCATGGTGTCCCTTGAGGTTGTGCTATGCAGTGACCCTAAGGTCACATTTGAGAGGGTGTGAGGAGACTTTCCATATGCAACAAAATGTCTCCATTCCCTCCACCCCCACTCAGTGCTTGAGAGCCTCTCTATTGGAGTTTTGGCATTCTACTCCATGAAATACCAATGTCCTCTGGAAGGCATGCAGATGGGTATCTGTACCAGGATCAGCTGTTAACACCTTAAAGTATATTCATTTATTCTGCTAAATAAGCATGGGTTTTTTAACTGGGGAAAAGGGAAATTTAGAGGAAGAGCTGATCAACTGTGTGGAAAAAGAAATTTGACCTCCTGGGAATATGATGGCTCCAGAATGCGTGTGAGGGATCAGTACATAAAGGTGGGGATGTGGGAGGCACTGAAAGCTCTGGTCTATTAAAGCAGCACGGCCTTGGCAAGTCAGTTTAGCTTTCTGGCCCTTCTTTTCCTAACGCCTCATAAAATAAAGAGGATGATATTACACAAAAGGGCCCCTTTTAGCTTCATAGTCTATGGTTTAATTTAATAGCTTAGATTTGTAGAATATTTACTCCATGCCAAACACTTAGTTTAAGCCAGTATATGCATTATTTTATTCAATCCTTCCAATGACTCCCGTGACAGACTTGCCATTATTATCTCTACTTTAAAGATGAGGAAACTGAAGCTTAGAGGGATGAGTAATTTATGAATTGTTAAACCAGGATTAAAATCCATGTCAGTTTGACTTTACAGCCCTTACCCTTATCCATCACACTCCATGAGCAAAAGAGGGCACACCACTACCAACAAAACTGCAAATTGGAGACCCACTCCCACTCTCCCCTCCCCTTTCCCCTTCCAGCAAAGAATTTCTATGTTTTTCAGAGCCCTGTCTAGGATTTCTGGCAATACTTTTTAAAAGCTGGGAGAATGTGTATACCTAATTGTAAGTTCATGGCTTAACACACAGCCACTGTGCATATCCAGACAACAAAAAGCTTGTATTTTGCTGCTTTGAGCAAGCTATCCTGGCCAGGATGATTAGAGCTTTTCTGCAGACAAGTCTGCTAGGGCTAGATGACACCCATAGATAAGCTGATCATCAAAAGGCTCCCACTGTTAAAACCACATCATATTCTCAGTGCTGAGCTCAGAGGTTTTGCTTGGGTCTTTCCACCTGTAAAGAGATACCACATAGCTTAAAGGAAGAGAATACTTGACGAGGCCAAGCAGCAGGACATCTGTCTGGTTAGAAAACTCACTGAGGTCCCCTTGGCTGGAACAAATGCATCTCCTAGCATGGCCCATCATTTTGATATATTTTTTGACAATTTCTAAATGTGTATAGAAACAACCTGCCTTCCTTCATATTTATGTTTCCCAGCACATAACGTCTGATTTTCTGCATCGCGGGAGTCAACCAAGCGCCCACACTCCATTCCCTAATTCACTGTTTTAATACATTTCATGATTTTGTTGCTTTGGTGTACATTTCAAAATGACACATTTGATCAGTTCTTTAAGTAATATTGATGTTTTGCCCTTTTAAATGTGTCATTTGATTTTCTGATGTTATTCTCCATCTGCTTTGGTAGCACTTTCATTTACTCACAGCTTTTTATTGGGTCCCCAAAGGTTTATATACAGGAATCTGGCTTCAGGTTATTTTATTTTATTTAAAAATGTTTTCTTCCATGCTTTGCTCTTACATACCTCCAACCCTTCCCTTTGCTAACCTTCTTTCTCCCTTTCTTACTTTCTTTCTTTCCCACTCTCCTACTATCTCACCTCTTTATTCACTTTTTAAAACATTGTGAATAAATTCTTCACTTCAAGAGCCCCAAATGCTGCCCTTACCTCAATCACATTTAAGCATTTCACCGGGCAAGGCCCATGGCCTCACTTCTGCCGTTCCCTGTGGATTCAATCAAAGAACAATTTTAAAAGCAGGTATGGGGAGCAGACTGATGTTTTACATTTCTGATATGTTTTTATTGCCCTCGTTCAAGACATTTCTAAATAGTAATTCCAAATTTTCAAAGGCAGCAACAAGACCCCAGTACAGTCTGTTCTTTTCTCATTGTTTGACTTTTCTTTTTGCTTTCTTTTCACCAGTTCTGATTGTATTTCCTTTATATTCTTGGCAGGTTAATTTCCACATTTCAGATCTCTTAACCTCTTCTCCAAGTACAGTGAATGCAGATGTTAGAGACACACAACAGAGTCGGAAGACTGATTGAAAGTAAGCACATGCCAATGTCTTCGTTGTGAAATATCTGAAGAGATCTGAAAGATGGGGTCATATAAATAGTAAAACATACTTTTGTTTTATGTTTACAATTCTCATTGCAGATTGTTTCCAAGCTTAAATTCTGTGTAAAGCTTGGCCAGTACACCTGGACTATACAATATGTGAGAAGCCACTTTCTCAAGTTTGAAAAGGTCTCCAACATAAATGTATTAGCTCAAGAATTTCTTTTATTTTTTAAGAAAATACATTGCCTTATATATAGGAACCATGAAGCAAGTTGATATCAACTATCTTGTTTGTTTTATGGGGATGAGTTATGATTCCACTAACTTATGGGAATGAGCCTAAAATTACAAGTTTAGAAAAATCATTGAGCCTTCTATGGTGGGAGAATAGAAGCTGGTAGACAAGTTCATATAGGCCTACACTTTGGCATAAATATGAATCAGCCAAATTTGTCTTTGAATCATACTGTTCCTCTTCCCCTTTCCTTTTTGTGCAATTTGTATATACACTTCCCCTCAAAGCTCCTAGTGAATAAAGTATAGTTCAATGAAGATGTATGAATTTTGACATCAGAAAGACCAGTTTTGTGGGATGAGCTTGTTCATAATCAGCTAGCACACCTAAACTTCATGACTTACTTCCACATTTAGAAAAAATGAGGTTGATGTAATTTCGTGGTATGATGGAACATGCAAACAAAGGAAATCCAAGGCATGTTGCAAAGTATAGACAGTTTTCCCAGGAGCTGCAGCAGTTTTGTCCACTTGAAGGGCAGCATGGTGGGGAAAGCATGTTATGGGCTTAGCTGGAGCAACCATGTACACTGATAGTAAGTCTTTCAAGGGAAAAGAGAAAACTTGCGGGTCTAGATGAGTAAAACCAACTTAAAAGGGGTGACCAGGTATACAGGCAGGAGAAGCTGAACCAGTAATATTCTGAGCAATTGTGTGGGCTATCAAACTGTCTCTCTAGCAGTTGTCTTTATATATGGTCATCTCCTTCAAGTACTGACTGTTATCTAGACTTTCAAGACTTCCTATTTTTTTCTTAAAGAAAGACCAACAGAGATGAGGAACTATACATTCCTCACCCCAGCCCCAACATTTATACTCTTCTTTCCCTGTTTTATTGTTCCCCATAGCACTTGTCACCATCAGCCTCTCTCTACTACATCAGAAGCTCCATAAGGGCAGTGTCTCAGTTTCCTAGCTGTTAAAACAAATACCTTACAATAGGTTGACTTATCAACAGAAATTTATTGGCTCATGGTTTCAGCAGCTAGGAGGCTTGCTTCCTCCTGGAGCTGGCTCAGTATCTTCCAGCTGGTCAGATGTCTTTGGGGTGCCTTGGCTTTTCCATCATGTGACAACACACTTGGTGGTATCTTTCTCTTTCCAGTTTCGCTGACTTCCAATTTCTGGCTGCTCCCCATGGCTTCTTTTCTCCATGTCCAATTTCCTTTGTTTATAAGGACTTCAGCCATTTTGTATTAAGACTTACCCTCATTGGGTTTGGCCACATCTTTGCTAATAACATCTTCAAAAGTCTATTTACAAATGGGTCCACACCCACAAAGCCAGCGGTTGGGACCTGAACATGTCTCTTGTAGGGGACATGATCCAATCCCCAATAAGCAGTGGTTTTTGATCTGCTTTTCTATTGCTGTATCCCCAGCATTTAGAATGGAGGCTAGCTCTGAGTTGTCAATTAATATTGGTTGAATGAATGGATAAATTATTAGGAATTGCGAAGGCATGTATAAATGGAGTTGTTGTTCAAAGAAAATGACTTTATAATCAGTGATGGTTTTAGGTAATGCTCCCTTATATGTCCAACATTTTTTTTTGAGCACTGAATTTGTGCCAGACACTATGCTAGGGGCTGAAACCCCACCAGTAAATGGGACCAATCTGTGGTCCTCAAAAAATTTATGCTCTAGCAGGGATACAAATGAACAGTTTGCTGTATAACAGTTTATTTTTAAAAGACCATCAATAAAGGTAGGTGCAAATTATCTCCTTAAGTAAGGTGCTTTAAAACATTTTTTTCCTGCAAATTCTACCCAGGATGAAATTCATTCTATAAGAAAATCTGAGAAAACAGCTGTAATTGGCTTCTGGGGGGGAAAAAAACATATCCTGGGATGGCAATTCCAGTACAGGTCCCCATGATGGCCTCTTCTTGGTCTCTGGAGAACTCTGACTCTGATGATGTCTCCACGAAACTCCGAACTGTACCAAACCATTCTTATATCAACTTTTTACACCATGACTCTCATTGTGAAAAGAAAAATCCCTCATTCAGAGAGGAGGAAACTTGGCTAATTTCTCCCTACAAAGAGCCTTTGAAGTTCAAAAGCATTTGGATTTGCTTTCCAATAACTGGCAACACAAACTCTCAGCATTTTATCAACTGGAATTCTTTTAACTGATGTATCAAAATCACAACCCCATAAGACAATCATCCTGATGATCTGTTTTTACTAGCAGGGGCCTAGAACAAGCAAAATCACCTAGAAAAATGTGAAATGCAATTTAGTAAGGGGATTTTTAAATTACATAGGGGTTTTTGGTAATTTTTTTTGAGTGGGGGCAGGAGGCAATATAGGTCTATTTGGTTTGACCAATCAAGTTCTTGCTTATTATTACATCTTTGTAGTGCATGTCAATGCCTAATAAATTGCTGAATGAGTGAATAAGCTGGTGAATGAATGAATGCTAATCTTCTAAATTTGAGAGATGGAGTTTTGTTGTTTTGACATCCATTTCTTTAATTATGAGTGAGGTGAAATATTTTTTCTAAATGCTTATTTGCTATTTTTATTGAATTTTCCTGTTCAGTTATTTCTCCATTTTCTTTTCTTTTTTTACATATTTTAAGCTGATCACTGCTTTCCTTAATGTTAGAATTTACAGATCATAATTGAGGCATTTGACTAGATTGCTGTTTTTAAACAACAAAATTTTGCTTGGAGCTAAGGATGTGCATAGCTCCACAAATGCTTTCTGGTAATTCTGTGAAGTAAAAGTGGCATAGATTATGAGTGTTTCCATTTTTTAATGGAGAAGTTGAGTCACAGCCTGAATTTTTGCCTAGAATGACAGAACTATTGGGTTTAGAGCCCACTGTAGCCTCCTGTGATGCATTAATCTAAGGGGATTTGCTTCTTATAAAACAAAAGAATAGCAAAAAATAGTGTGCAGTACTATTTCCAAACATGGACAAATCCTTCTTTTGTTGGAGATTGGGTACCTTTTTACTGCAGGTGCATTGGCATTATTCTGATTAATCAGTGCTGGACAGAGCTTCTGGCTAATCTCATTAGCTAATAGTGCTTCTGGGTATTTAGCTTCATGTGTGCAATTATCCTCAGATTGTAGGGTTTTTTTCCACTTTGATAGCATTGGTGTGTATATAATGCTTTGGAGCACCCTGGCCCTTTGAGGGATTGAACAAAATTCCCAAATCTTTTTACATCAAGAGAGCATGGCAGCCTACCTGGCAATAAGAATTATCTGAGGTTCATCCATTAAGAACTTCCTTACTGCCAGCAATTTCTCAAGCATACACACACACATGCACACACATATACACACATCACATTCATACACACTCCATCTGATGAAATCTGAAAGTGCTTTCAGAACTTTCCATTTTGGCTGAAGTCAGGAATCTCCAGGTTTTGTGATAAAAATTCTGACTAGGATTTAACCAAATACATCAAACTAGAAAGAAAATGTCATATGGCAGCCAGCTGTGACATAAGAGAAATAATACTAAGCCTTTGTTCTTCAGAAAAACCATTCTACTTTTTGCAAAAGACAGGAGACATGGGCTCTAGTCTTAATTTTGCCATGATCTAGCCTTGTGACTTTGGGCAAGGAATTAACCTCTTTGATATCAATTTATACATGGCAATAAATACATATAAAATTCATGTATTTATAAAATGAGAAAGACCAAACAAGTCAGCTGGGCTTGTGCTATCTGTGGGAGATACCATAAGCATGCAAGAAAGACTTGGTCCACCAAGCTTGTCCGAGCAAGTTGGATTAGATGATTGTGAAGGTCCTTTCCCAGTAGGCAGCTTTATGACTCTATCATGAACCATTTTACCTTCAAAATCCCCCAGGAAGAGAGGAGGAAGAAGTGAGTACAATGGGAGGTCAGGTGCTATCAAGATGTCTGAATCTACCAGATATAAGTGGATAGTAGTAAGCCCTCCAGGAGAGGTGTAGGGATTGCCTTATTTTCTACCCTTCCCCATTGCAGCCATTAATCCCATTCACAGCAAGCTTGGGAAAAGGGGTTAGGGAAAGCCAAAGCCATGCTTTTTAAACCTGGAAGTGCCTTCAGTCTAGACTTGTGCCTATGGGCTGGATCATTTCATTCCTCCACCGACAGCAGTGTTCCCAGTTGAATTTAGTCTCAGAACATACGCTGCCCAGCTGCAGTGTAATGGCCCACAGCTGCTATAGCTAAGCCATTTTATTTCAGGGCCCTTTAGCAACCTTGCCTAAACCAATATTGTTAACTGCATAACCCCAATGGACACTAATGGAACCTCCAAAATGAATTGTCCTATTATGAAAACTTATCATTTTTTTGTTATTGCCTAGAAAACCTGGAGTTTAATTTTTTTTCTGAGTCTGGTTGCAAAAATTCCAGAAAGCACCTTAGTTATGTTCCAACTCTCACACTGATATGATTTTATAAAGTCCTCTCAGGGAGAGAACCATCAACCATGACTCAGAGGAAATTTGCTGCTAAAATACATTATTGTCCAGCCAAAGATGGCCTATCACCCGAGTGCTGGAGGTCAGGAAAAAGAGCGTTTACTGTCTCATCTGAGCCAAGAATGGTTTATATTAATGATCAATGCAATAGCAAATATATTGGATTTTATTCTGCCCTTTAACCTGCCTCAGTAATAATCTTAATAATGGGAAAAAAAGCTCTCATGATCTTTCTCAGCAGCCCTGTGATCCTCCCTCTTGCAGACAATTTTTTCCTCTGGGAGCCTTAGGAAGGCAGAAACAGAAAACTCGATGATTTTCTTTCTCACATATTTATTATAAAAGGGGAGTCTCTGAGTGCCTACAAAGTATGGGAAGCAACAATAAGTCAACTAGTGTTTCTCAATTCTTCAGTTCTAGTCTAGAGAGGGAGTCTTTTCTCTTTTCTCTAAACATAGTAAATGAAAGACATTGGATAGCTCTCTAAATAGCTAAGCACTGGAGCATTTATATTGTTATTATTATTTTTATGCATGCTATTTTCCCTTAGCAATAGAAAATAATATAAAGTCTTTTCATTGCAAGTTCTATTTTTGTTGAGGGCTTAACTGGAAGATATATCTAATCATAATGAGCAGAGCATAAAGAATATTAAGATTAAAGGAATTTATATTTTCCTTTATCCTCTCAACAATCTCCAGATGGATTTCCTAGGGGTTGCCTTCTAAATCTTCTTGCACAGTGAGCTGTAAATCCTGGACCCAGCAAGCTTCTGGTTTGGCTGAACATAGCCTTTCATGTACAATATGTACAGCCTGAATAATGGCAGAAAATTATTCAAAGGATAATTACAGCAATTGATCTTGAGATGTTTTGTAGCATCCTTCATAGATCATTCTTCAAAGCCTTTGGGAGAAATGATGTTTGTGGAGTCTGCCAGAGGCAAAAAGCTTCTAGGGTCTAATGTAAAATAAATTGTTTGTCAGAGTAGTAGTCATCTGAAAGGAAGGGGGTACTACACCTAGGAGAACTTAGGCCAGAGGTCCAAGGCAGCTAGAAAACCATAGGATTTTCATGATCCCTATATGAATATTGCCTTTATCACCTTCTCAGACCATATCCTCCATCTCAGCGATTTTAGTACAGTTACGCCTTTTACTTACACATGGCCCTATAGTTCCTGAAGAGCTCTCACAGATATTCTCCTACATGACACTGAACACCTCCCTAGGAAATGGGAAGGGTGTTGAGCCATTTAACCTACTTTACAAATGATGATGAAAGATCAAACTAGCCAGGGTCCCAGAATTGGAAAGTGGTGGCCCAAGACCTTAAGTCCAGAGCACTCTCCAGTGCACCTACTGCTCCCTCGTCAAGCCATGAAAAGGAAGCTGCACTCCCACTTGACTTTTGGGGAAATTGCCACTTGCCATGCTGCAGATTAGCATCTCTCTACCAGAGAGGTATGATTTGAATCCTTGTTCCATTAGCACCACCTCTATACGGACACCTCCATGTACACATCTATCTCTATACATGCACTGCCACACACACATACACATTGCCTTTCCCTGTATTTTTCTCCATGGTTCTGCTTTAGGAAGAAAACAGATGGGCAGCTGAGCAGACATACCTGTATTGGACACAGAAATCAATAGAGACAGTTATTTCATAAATGGCTCCACTAGGCACGAGGAAATTCATGGCTTAGTGAGAGCAGGTAGTTGGAGGGAGGGGGACTCGTGGAGGGGGTAAGTCAACAACCTTTCTTGATGGCAGCTTGTTCTTGGAGATGCTTGGAATATTCACAACTCGGGTCACAAAGGAACAGACCTAGCTAGGACTTAGACTGTTGTACTTTTAAATGTTCATATCTCTGACACCTATTATGATGCCTGGCATAAGATCATTTTAAATACAATTACATATTTATTATATAATGTATGTTATATATTTTATATAATTATTATAAATATAATTTACATGTTATATAATTATATACCAATATAATTATAATTATTTTTATATTTATAACTGAATTATTTCCATTAAAATAGTATGATTTCTGACAAACTGAAATGAGACCTGAAAGAAAAGACAAGGAGTTGGAAAAAAATGCATGAAAATCAAATGATGACTTACTTAATCTGGTCAATTAATGGGAAACAGAGATGGCCAGATTTATATCCCGAAATCATTAGCTGGTAATTAACATTCCCCTACCTACACTTTGTACCAGAGCACTTTATTTTTTTCTAGTGAATTCCCATGAAGAATAACACAATCATCTATTTTATAATTTGTGTGTCACCAACCTAAAACTGTCAAAATTAAAACAATCAACCTTTCTTCGTGTCTTTGCAGCTGGGACTAAGGTTTCTTCAAGAATAATTGGATAAGGTGTGTGTATTTGTGCATGCATATGTTTAAGCTTTTAAACAAATTATTACTTAGATCAATAATCAAGGTTGTGCTTTCATGTAACTTTTTCTAAAACTTGAAATCTGAAACTACTGCTCAATCCTTCCCCATCAAAGTGAGGATTATGTTCCTTATTGCTAGGAGCCTGTTGTGTGTGTGTGTGTTACAAATGATACAGGAATATATAATAATATATTATAAACAAAGAATTAACATATTGCAACAGATCCTTATCCAACTAATCCAGTTTTCCATTATCCACTTGTACCCTAAGGGACATGCTATAGGAGTGCAGTGTCATCCTTGATTTCAACCCTGAAGGAAAGACATTTATCCCTTATGTTCACAGCTTCATCTGGTTTTATTGGTGACAAATTTGTCTAAGACCTCCATCAACCCATTTCCATGTCAGGACCATAAGCAATCATATTCCACAAACATACATATTCAAATGGGTATTATCCATTTCAGTACTCACTTTGAAAAGCTATAGTTGTTTTTCCTATGATGCCAATGCTACTAATTCGTGGTATAGTTAAAAGAGTCAATCAGGCTGCTAAGTGTGAGTCCACTACTAATTATCAGTGTGTACTTTATCAAATCAACTCCCCTTTCCCAGTCTCAGTTTTCTCATTTATAATGGGGAAGGGTGGGGCCATGAACTGATGGTCTCTCAAGTCCCTGCTAGCCCTATAATCATGTGACTATGGCTTCTATGTCCCAAACCCTGGAGGACTTTTGGAAATTGCCTCCTGTCCTGTAATATGTTCCTTTGAATTTCCTCAGTGGTTGCATTTTTTTTTTTCCCATTGAAAGCAGATTTGATTTGAAACAGCTAAAGATCATTAAGAGCTGAGCCTGGGGATTAAAGTGGTTGATCAAGCTGGTTATTAAATTTTAGGTCAAAAATGAGCAGTGACCATAAACTAATAAGATTTGTTTTTTCAAAGTGTCCTCTAAATTGACTTTGAGTACCTTTCCCAAAGAAGAGTTCCAAAAAGGTTATGAATACTAGCAGCTTAAGGGGACTACTTTGAAGGGAAAATATTCTTCATTTGACCAAACATGTTAGGATATACTGGGCCAAAATCAAAATAATGTCATCACTTTTTTTGCACTTTTAAAGCTGTACTTTGGTTGTATCAAACCAGAAACATATCTTATGATACAAAGTTAAAAAGCACTTGCTGTGTAAGGTAGTACTGTACTCTTTTACCTTAAGAGTTATTTACTCAAACTTTCAAGAGGATGCTTGTGCCCTTTGTTCAATTTATTATTATTATTATTGATAACAAAAACAGTTAGCATGTATCGATGTCCTTCTATACTTAAAGTGTATTAGAAAACCCTACTTCATGTAATTCTCACAACCCTAGGAAATAGGAAGTAGATGCAGAAAGTGAGTCTCCAAATGGTTAAATAACTATCAATTAAAAAAAAAATAGTACTTGGTGCAACAGAGTTAAAAACTAAGTGTCTCTGACCACAAAGTATACCATGGAATACTGTTACTATAAATTTACAAATTCAAATATTGGTGAAAAGTGATAGTCTCTCCCAATCTACAATCTGTCCCTTAGTTTGGGTTTCTCTAAAAGCAGAGCCTGAGAAGAAATCTTGGGTGCAAGCCATTTATTTGGGAGGAATACCCAAGGAAACAGGAGTGAGGGAGCAGGGAGAGTGAGGCTGCTGTAGGCAAGTACTTAGTTCTGCCTGCCCTGCCAGAAAGCACACAGAATGCCTCTTACAAATGTCCACCAAATGGAGGGAGGCCTCCAGCTCCTGGCTTCCATCAGCTGAGGGTTGCCTGCCCTTCCGGTCTCCACTTGTGCACGGGCTGAGCTGGCTATTTATCAGAGAAGATCCTGGAGCCGAATGCAGAAGATGTGAAGTGGAAAGGGGACAGAGCAAGATGAGCCTGTGCTCTTATGGAACTGTCCATGCCGCCTGTGAAGGTGAGCAGAGGGGTAGCACAGACTCCCTGGCTTCTGCTCCCATTTCCAAAATGTTCATGCTCTTGGCATTCTCTGTCTCTCCCCTAAAGACCCTCCCTCATCCCTTCTTTTGAAATTCCACCGAACCTCTGGAATGCCAATCAGGTATCACATCCTCTGTGAAGGCTGACATGGCCCTGCTCTTCCCCCCATCCCGCTCCCTGACCTCCTACTACACTTCAGTCATAATGCCATTATATGGTCTATTGATGCCCTGTAAATATTTGCTTATGGGCCTCTCTCCCTCACTAAATCTGATTGTTGCATGTAGCAATTGTACTTATTTATTTCTAAAATCTTAGCACAGTGCCAAGAGATTTTCTAGATACTCTACAAATTTTTATTCATGAGATAAGTGAAGGAGTAAATGAAGACCCACTTTTCATGGTTTCATAGATTTCAACCCTCCTCTTTCTGCCTTTGCTTTCCCAGAAGGAGACAGCAGAGTCCCAAGGGTCCCTATCATTGTAGGTGCCCTTCCCTGAACCTTCTCTAGACCTCTTTGATCTTGAGCTGTGTCATCCAGAACTGCTACACTGTTCCAGGTGATGAGGCTGCACCGCGGCTGTGCGTATTCAGGGATCCTGGCGTCTGTTTCTCCGCCTCTCAGCCCAGGAGCGGCAGCCTATACTTCATTGCTGGCACCTGTTGTGACGTGGCATCACAGTGATTCATGGGCAGGCCTCCCTTCCCTAATGGACTGCAGACTCCTGAGGGGAAGGGAATTGTCTTATTCATCTTTCTATTCCCACGAGGGAGAGAAGGTGACATACTGAGTGGTCAAGGACAGCCACCATCTCATATACTGTAATAATAAGGATAACTCACAACAACTAAGCATGTAACATACCCCTGTGTCTCTGCATACATTATCTCATATAATGTTCTCACTACAACCTTTTGAGATGGTCCTATTTTTACCCCATTTCACAGAAGAAAACTGAGGTTTAGATTGATTAAGTAATTTGCCTAAGATCATACATCTAGTATGTGGCATTGCCAGAATTGAATTCAGGTCTCCTTGACCCTAACCAAAGTCTGTGAAGTTTTAGTTGTACTGCACAGTCTGCTTGAGGCTCTCCAGGAATATGGAGACGAGCATAGAGCTCACCAAGGACAACCAGAAAGGAGTTTTTGTTTGCTTAGATCAGTGGTTCTCAACCAGGGTGATTTTGCCTCCCAAGTGACATCTGGCAATGCCTGGTGATAATTTTGATTGTCACTGCCACATAAGTGCAACTGGCATCTAGTGGGCAGAGGCCATGGATGCTGCTAACCATCCTGCAATGCACAGAATACCTCTACCACCACTCCAACAAAGAATTACCCAGGCCAAATAGTCAATAGTGCCTAGGGTGAGAAACCCTGGTTTAAATGACGAAACTAAAAAAGGAAAGAGGGGGTAAAAGAGGTCTAACCCAATACCGTGGCAGGGCTGGGATGAGAACTCAGACCCTCTGCCTCTGTATTCTAGTGCATTTCCTTAAATCGGTCGGCTCATCCTAATGTCTGATAGCAATTATATGTGAAAATGCTTTGTAAATGGAAATGTTGATAAAGTTCACAAAGGTTAGGTTCTGATCACCTGCATCACCTACCTGCAGATCCCCAATTTAACTGACTTCTTAGTACTCTCCACGCACTTGCCTGGATCTATTCAATCTTTCAGACTTCCTGTCCATAGCAGAGCTCCGGGTTCTCTCCTTGGTTATCTCTATCTACTGCCACTTGAGGTACACATAGAGATTTGTTTTTCTTGTATTTCTATAAATTCCTTAATGATTCATCAGGGAACAGCCCTTTATGCTGCTGTGGTACTCCACGCTGATATCCTTGGGCACTTGTCCCTCTAGGCCTATCATTTGGTTTTGTTTGGTTTCATTAAAAATGTAGGACTTTTCAAGTTGGGACAGATTTGTGATCCACCCAGGGAAAGCTTTTATTTCTGAACATCCTACTTTGGCTTCTTAAAATGATCCTGGTGTCTTTCAGTTCCTCCCATCTGCAGAATTCATCCAGGCCCTCTTCAGTTTACCTACATCTGACCAGGCACTTAGTGTCTGAATTACATTATGTAATTCTGACCCTGTGGGCTTTGCATCTTGATCGCAAGCCTCATCACAAACACTGTGATGGCCTACTGTGGACATAATACTCCGGATGTGTGCTGGTTTGAATGTATTATGTCCCCCAGAAAAAGCCATATTCTTTGATGCAATCTTGTAGGGCAGACATAATAGTGGGGATTAAGTTGGAACGTTTGGATTAGGTTGTTTACATGGAGATGCGCCCCACCCAACTGTGGACGATAACTGATGGGATATTTCCATGGAGGCATGGCCCCACCCATTCGGGGTGGGCCTTGATCAGTGGAGCCACATAAATGAGCTGGCTCAAGGAGAGGAAACTCAGTGCAGCTGTGAGTGGCATTTTGAAGAGGAGCAAGCTTGCTAGAGAGGAACGTCCTGGGAGAAAGCCATTTTGAAACCAGAACTTTGGAGCAGACTCCAGCCACGTGCCTTCCCAGCTAACAGAGGTTTTCCAGATGCCATTGGCCATCCTCCAGTGAAGGTACCTGATTACTGATGTGTTACCTTGGACGCTTTATGGCCTTAAGACTGTAACTGTGTAGCCAAATCACCCCCCTTTTTATAAAAGCAAATCCATCTCTGGTGTTTCGCATTCTGCAGCATTAGCAAACTAGAACAGGGTGGAACTCTGTATTCTCCTTCAGATCCAATTCCATTCCCAGGCCCTCCCCACCTTCCTACCCACTAGGGTACGGAGACTGGACATATCTCTCACAGTGGGGTTGTGGAAGGGCCTAAATGTCCAACTTGCAATCAGCTTTAGAATTAAGGACCTCCCCCAAATATTCTGATTCCTCTTGGTAATTTATAATAGATGTGCTGTCTATGAATTTCTATGTTCCTTTTTGGAATTTCAAGCTTTGTTCAGCCCGTAAGGGATTAAAGTCAATCAAGCAAGCAAGCAAACAATAAACTAAATAGTAAATAAATAAGAATTCCAGAGTTTACTACGCATTATGTGAAGTAGCAGTGCCAAAGGAAACGTTCCAATGTTTCAACAAATGGGAACATCTCCAACCATTGCTCTGTTCCCAACTAAAGATACAGAGGAATGAATGAAATTGTGTGTATCTGGGTATATGTGCTTAGGAGGGCCGTTATGTTGATCAGGAGGACAGGTACACATTTTCTTTCTTTCCCTTCCTCTCATATTCTCCCAGAGGGTTCAAGGCATGGAGCATGATGACACAGGATAGAACAGACTGTTCTGGTTTAACAAAATCAAGCTGGCTTGGAGGAAGCCAAGGTTTGCAGCCTTCCATACTAAACCTATAACATCATGCAAGCCACAGTATATTGATCCCAGGCAAACTGCAAAATATATACATTTGTTTGGCTGGTCCTTCCATCTCTCTAAATCCCTACCCTGTCTGCTTTTTTCTCTATTTCCGATATCATATCTCTTCAGGGAAGGAAACTAATTTCGAGCACCACTGGTGGCCTGGCTTCTGCAGGTGCCTGCCATACCCATCAGAAGGGACCTGAGTTGTCCTCGGCTATATAGACCACTCTTTCTAAAGCCCCCACAAAAGATCTTTTTGCAGCCTCTTGGTAAATGCTCACTGGGGTTCTATTTGAAACTATCACTAAAAACAAAACTATATTCCAAGATTTGATTCCAGTTGAATTCACCATGTTTTATATTCTTGTCATCAGTATATATTCCCCAAAAATTCAAGCCCCACTGGTCATTTATTTTTCCATTTCAGGCTTCTCATAATAACTGTTCTGTCTCTTTTTTCTTATCAATTTGTCCTACCTCTACTGCCCTTTCTTCCAAATGCCATCTGGAACTTCATTTCCAAAGTAAACAAAGTCCTCCATATCCTCGATTCCTCCACAGCCCATTTCCTCCCTGCCTGGCTTTGAATGGATCCTGACAATGACTCAACTCTCTTGCGGTCTAGTGCAGGGGTTAGGAGCTCAGGCTCATGAGCTAGGTTTTCTATGTTCAAAGCCTAGCCCTCCTGAATGCCAGTGCTGCTCACTCATTAAGGATATAACTTTGGACAAGTTATCAAAACTTTCTTAGCCCCAGTTTCATCATCTGCAAATGGGAGAAACAACTCCCTCAGGATTATTTTGAGGATTAAATGATATAATATTTAAAAAGCACTTAGAACAGTGCCTGGAACTTTGAAAGGCTTCAATAAACGAAAGTAATTATTCTGTCAGCAAAGACTATCTGCCTTCCATGTACTCCAAGGAAAGAAAAGGTTAGAAGTTTTCAGCATCCTCTCAATGATGTGTTTCATTCTCCAAGCCATTACTCTTCTAGTCTCATGTAAAAAGTATTTCTTTCTATGAGACTTGAAAGATGTATCCCTCTTTACCACCCCCCCATCATTGCCATAACCTCACATTCATCCAGAACTCTTGCTTTGTCTTATGGCATCTATTTCAAGTCCTGCCATCACCCTGTGTGACGCCTGTGATGGGATGACTGGTTCATCCTCTTGCAAAACCACATGCATGTGTTGGACGCTGTCCTCAGCATTAACACCTCAGCTCCTCAGCTCCTGATCATTACTGGAGGTCAGAATACACCCTGACAGCACAGTGCGGCTACACATTTGCTGTGAATACGTATTAAATGCCCCATTTTACAACTGAAGAGACAAGGCTCAGTAAGCGAGTCTCAGGCCCTTCCTCGAGAGCCACAGCTAGTAAATAATGAAACCCAGATCTGCTGATTTGAGGTCCAGAAGCCTTCATACTGCACCAGAGCTGCCTGCAAAGTGTTCAGAAGTTTATGCACATTGTTTGGCAATTTACTACCCAGAAAAAGGATTTAATGTCATCTACAAACTTGATGTTACCCTTCCTGTTTTCTGTAGATTATTTTTATAAATAGTTGTCTCTCATAATCAGATACGGAGTTTTTCCAGGGAGAATCCTATAGCTCTCCTTTCCCAGCCTATGGGGATATCTCTACAGTCACATTTGTCTGGACAAATGGGCCCATCTTACCATGGCAGCAGTAAAGGAGAAGAGGGAAATCTTTTGTGTCTTCAGGCCAGCAGGGATGCCACCCTGTGGGGCTAAGCTCCAGGCCGATTGTCTGTCATTCAACGTACATGGGCTGGCTAACGGGAATAAGGAAGCAGGGAATGAAAGACCCACAGGGAATGAGCTTGGGGCTGGGGCATATTGCTGGTTGGTCGGTTTTTATTTATTTGCTCTTTGAAGGCTGGCAAATGGGGATGGCAGACACATTGTCCAATAGTGTAGTTGGACAGGAAATGACCTGAACTGTTTTCCAAGGAGAGACTGATGGTATCTCCTTGGGCACAGGAAGCAGAGAGATGGTTGGTGCTTGGCACAGAGTTGTTACCTTCTAAATAAATATTCATTGACAGTGACAGGTGAGTATATTTCATGCATTTCCTTTTATTTTTTCTCAAGCTCACATGCAGGAAACCAGGCAAGAGGACCAAAGTATTTATTTTAAGAAGAATGGAACTCTGGCAAACACCTTCCCACCCCAAATAAATTAATTCATTTAATTACTATTAATTATTTATTGAAGACCTACCATGTACATTTCTAGGGAAAAATAGGACTTAAAATAATAAACACTCCTGCCCTTAGGGATTTTATTATCTAGTGGGAAATTTTAGTCGGAGAGGAAGTCAAGCATCAAACAACAGTGATAGTTTTCACTTAACCTTTGGGTAGGGTTAGAGGATGCCCATGGGTGTTAAAATTTAACCCATCCTCCTATGGACCACTTCAGTCTCATGGGTTTTTCACTTCAGAGTGAGAATCCTTCAACGGCATATATATGTTTCCCCTTCTTTATGTAACATGAGCAATATGTTTTAGGTGACTATTGGAAGGCATACATCAAATGCTTTTTCAGTATTTCTGTTGTGAGAAAGGAAAAAGAAGAATTGACAAAATATTGTATAGCTAGTACTTTTAAAAATTACTTATAAGGATCATGTAAAAGAAAAGGGAGGGTACAAATAGAGGAACAGCATAAGTACTTAGGGCAGCTAGGAATGTTTCCATTTGGAGTTTATATATTTAGATAAATAGGAGTAAATGACAGAGAGGCAGATTCATTCAGTATTAGGAAGAAAGTTTTAGTGGGCCCAGAATTGGAGTGGCCTACTTTCAGAGAGAGTGAGCAATGTGTCACTGAAAGTATTCAAGGAGGAGTTGGAAAAACGCCTGCAGGGGTGTTGAGGATGACGTCCTCTTTTTGGATAGGAGTGGTGAATACATAACCTGAAGTTTCTCTCTACATTTTATGTCCTCTGATTGCAGTTAAGAGTCCCAAAGAGCAATTCTTACTTGGATTCCTCAGAAGCAATAACCAGTCCCTACCAGTCACAGTTTGGAAGCCTTTGAGAGGTTTCCATTCAGGAGCAGATGCAGACTAGAGAGGGAAGAAATATTATTTTGCAGCAACTGGTGCTCCATCAAAACAGAGTCCTTGTGAAATGACGGCAGACATCAGTAATCGCCAAAGCGCTGGCCTTATTTATAGGTTTCAGGGAAAGATAAATACTGTACATGCACATTCTAATTAAGGCCAGAACTTCCCAGCATGCATAGCTCTGCATCTCATTCTCCCTGCCACTGCTGCCACGGCTCTCATATTTTTTGTGGTGTGTTCCTAGTTATTAGTAATGCTGTGCTGACTAAAATGGATGCAGTCCCAAGTTGACTACAGGGCATAGGGATTTGATCTGCCACATGGCTGCAGCCTGGACTCAAAATCTCCACAGCTCTGCTCTCCCCTTGTCTTAAATGGCTGATGAGAGCAATTAGACCAAGGACAGTGATGTGGGTCTTTCATGACCTGTGAAGGGCTCCAGCATTTGTCGTTCCACTGAGGTATGATAGTGGAGGGTAATGAGTGAAGCACTCTGTGGAAATACTCCTTTCTCAATTCCATTCATGTCAACTAAGCAGTTGTTGAGTTAGAAGGAAAGACATGGTCTGTTACTGCCAGGAACATTTCCACAGTTGATTTTCAAATGGTAGAAACTAATGTTCTTTTTACTGTCTCCCCTTCCTATTATACAAAGGAAAAAATAAAAGCACATGCCATGGACATATGACTAATGGCCTTCAGAGAGAGTCCATCATGGCCTTGATCTCTGGGAGATGAGGGTATCATAATCTAATGTAGCTAATCATGTCAAGGCACAATCAATAAGCATTTACTGATCTCACGGTATAATTAAGACTGCATAAGTTCATTTCTAAAACAAATCAATCTAGAGTAGTTGATTTGAGAAGGAATTTACAAGTATCCTTAATGAAAAAAAATCAAGATTTGTTTTTCAAAATATTAATATCGTGTTATTAAAAACCTTTCTGTATTCCTAGTTCCTTAGAATATCCTTATAAATACACTGCAATAAAATGTAGGGTCTATTCTTAAAAAAGATGCCAAAGACTTTTCATCACTGCATCACAGTATGACTTTTCATCACTGCATAAATATCTTAGTAAAAATATTTTTGCCCATCTTCTTCTTTCTAGAAGCACCATCATTTCAATCTGGAGCTATCTTCACATGGTCCCAGACCAGACCATGTATACTTAGACAGCAAAGTTTGGGCATGGTTTTTGGTTTGTAGCTTCCTTTGGCCAAGGCCAAGAATCAAGAAAGAAAATAGAGACATAGCTAGGAAAATAGAGGACTAAACTAGAGATGGAGTATTAGTTCCTCTTCTGTTTTCTCCTCAGGTATTTGACTTGAGTCTCCATAAAAACCTGTCTTAATTATTAGCTGATTTTTCTTCTAAATTTTTTGCTAATATACCAACCAGAACTGGTGTCTGTGTGTACAAATGCGTACATGTATGTGTGTGTATGTTTATGCATGTGCATTTAGACTGTCTCTCTACATGACCAACATACCTGTTAGTTGAAGGGCAGTTTTCCTAATACAACAGTATCAACCCAAACCTAACATAGTGTGTTAGAAATTATAGTGCATCATTTTTCACCCTCCAAGATTCATTTGGATATTTGCAGAAGTTTAGCACCATGTTAGCAACAGCATGCGCTAATGATAAATGGAGGAAATTAATATTTACCCAGTGTTCCAGTTTGCTAATGCTGCCTTTTTGCAAAACACCAGAAATAGGTCAACTTTTATAAAGGGGTTTTATTTGGTTACAAAGTTACAGTCTTTAGGCCATACAGTGTTCAAGATAAGGCATCTACAATCAGGTACCTTCACTTGAGAATGGCCAATGGTGTCTGGAAAACCTCTGTTAGCTGGGAAGGCACGTGGCTGGTGTCTGCTCCAAAGTTCTGGTTTCAAAATGGCTTTCTCCCAGGACATTCCTCTCCAGGCTGCAGCTCCTGAAAAATGTCACTCTTGGTTGCTCTTGGGGTGTTTGTCCTCTCTTAACTTCTCCAGAGCAAAAGTCTGCTTTCAAAGGCCATATCCAAAATTTCTCTGTAAGCTGCAGCTCCTCTCTCAGCTCCTGTGTGTTCTTTGAAGTGTCCCTCTTGGCTGTGGCAAGCTCGCTCCTTCTTACTGAGCTTATATAGTGCTCTAGTAAACTAATCAAGGCCCATACTGAATGGGCAGGGCCACACCTCCATGGAAATTATCTAATCAAAATTATCACGTACAGTTGGGTGGGTCGCATCTCCATGAAAACACTCAAAGAATTACAATCTAATCAACACTAATACATCTGCCCACACAAGATTGTATCAAAGATAATGGCATTTTAGGGGACATAGTACATTCAAACTGGCACACCCAATAACTACTATATAACTGGCAAAGACCTAGATAATGTACATATTTGGTATAATTTATTTTCACAATGTGGATAATAATACCTATCTCTCAGCATAGCAATTTTTATTCATATTTTATTGACAAGGAAACTGAAGATCAGGAAATTAAGTAATTTCTCCAAAATTTCATGACTACTAAGCAGTAATTGGTGATCTATTGGAACCTCTGGAAACTGGGAAAAGGAGTCTGAGTTGGTCAGAGGGTACTGGTAGACAACTTGATAAGATCAAATCCTCAAGGGATCATGACCAGTGTCTAGCACAGGGTCTTGCATAGCAGTGGTCAAAAAATATTGTTGAATGAATGACTTGGCAATCCATGGCAATCAACCTCATTGTGACAGAGTGGGGAAAGTGTGGCATTTTGGTTTGATGAAGCTGTGGGAATGCAATATACCAGAAATGGGTTGGCTTTTACAATGGGGATTTATTAACTTATAATTTACAGTTCTTAGGCCATGAAAATGTCCAAATTAAGGCATCAACCTGATGATACCTGGACTCTGAAGAAAGACTGCCAGCATCTGAGACACCTCCGTCACATGGGAAGGCACATGGTCTGTGTCTGCTGGTCCTTCTCTCCAGGTTTCATTGTTTCAGCGTCTGGTTCCAGTGACCTCCTCTCTGAGCTTCTGTGGATCCTCTCTTAGCTTCTCCAGGGATTTTCTCTCTAAGCTCCCTCAGCTTTTTCTGTCCTTCATCCTCTCATAAAGGACTCCAGTAAAAGGATTAAGACCTACCTTGAATGGACAGGGTCACAACTCAATTGAAACAACCTAATGAAAAGGTCCCACCTGCAATAGGTCTGCACCCACAGGAATGGATTAAAAGAACATGGCATTTTCTGGGACACATAACAGCTTCAAACCAGCACATGTGGGTTTCAAGGCTAGTTCTAGAGTAAGCGCATAGAGATTCAATCCAGGTGGGGAGCAATAGTCAGACTATGATGATCTGATTTGACCAACTGGGTTGCACGGTACGGAAAATCAGTCAAGTAATGGAATAAGCAAATAATTGAACTCTGAATATTTAATATTCAACTCAGTGTCAACTAACATTTATTGAGTAGCTGCTATGTTCTAAGTAATTAGCCTTCGAGATAGTTTTCACTTTATCTTATTTACCCTTCACACCAATCACTTCTCGCAGTTCAGAAAATTGAGTTTTCTGAAGGTTATGACTTGCCCAAGGCCATACACCTATATGTGAAGTCACTGTTTGAACCCAGATCTGCAGTGTTCTTAACGTAGTGAGCACAGTCCATCTTCAGTATACATCCCGCTTGACCTGTCAACAGTATCCGGCTAGTATCAGTAGGCTTCAAGGACACTGCCTTCTTCTTGTTTTCCTTTTACTTTATCAGTAACGTTCTCAGCTTCCTCTGCCAGTTCTCTCTCATCCTGCTGACTTCTGAATGTTAGAGTTCTCTGTAGTTCAGTCTTTTGTCCCTCTTCCCCTTTCTGTCTTCCCTTGTTCCTTTGGTGTGCTTATCCAGTCTTACTGCTTTCAATGACATCTATATCATGACAACTCTGCAATTTAGATCTTTACCTTAGAAATTTCTTCTGAGCTCTCTACAGCTCTACCTCAATGTCCAAAATGCATCTCAAACTTCAACTCTTCAAAACTGAACTCCTGATATACCTCACAACTTGGTATCCTCCATCAAAGTTAATAGCAACTCCACCCTTCTAGTCACTCAGGCCCTGAGCCCTGGAATTGTCTTTAGCTCTTTTTCTCACTGTCCACATCCAATCTCTCAGCAAATCCTGTTGTCTATATCTCCAGAAAATGCCTGGGATCTGAACACATCTTACCACTTCCACAGGTGTCACCCTTGGCCCAATTCATTGCCAACACTTACCTGGCAAGACCCTTTCCTGCTTCTGAACTCACCCATGTTAGACTATTGTGTATATTTCAGCCAAAGTGATCTCTTAAAAGGTAAATCAGATCATGCCACTCTTCAGCTCACAATCAGTTCATTCAGAGTAAAAGGCAAAGTCCTTATAAGGATATGCAAGCCCTACATGATCTCGCCTCATTGCTCCTTATTAAACACAGTGAAGCTCCCACTGCAAGGCCTCTGCTCTTGTTATACCCTCTTCATGGAACACACTTCCCCAGATATCGGCATCACCTGTTTCTTCATCTCTTTTAGGTCATTCCTAACCTTGCTATTGAAATTGCACACTGTCCTCACACATAAAACTCCCAATCCTCTTCTCTGCTATATTTGTATCCATAGCACTTAACACCATCCAGCATATTCTCTATATAACTATAGAACTGTATTTTACTGATCTTTTTCATAGTCTCCTCTCCCCCTGCTAGAAGGTGAGCACCAAGAAGGCAGGGGCTTTTGCTATTGCATCCCCAGAGCCTAAAAACTGCCAGGTACCTAGTAGATAATTAAAAAAATATTTAATGGATGAATGAAGAGGAAGGAGTGAGCCAAAAGGATTCAGCACAAACAGGAAAGAGTGTGGAGTTCAAATAACCCCTGCTAGATAAGCAGCCTGAGCAGTTCTGGTGAGGTTCTGGGAAGTGTGTGCACCCCACAACCTAACAGCTCCTTTCATCAGAAAGTTTCCCTCCCCCCACCAATATCCCAACATAATATTCCTATGTCCCAGGAGAAAATACATTAACTCTTAGAAACTTGATAGATCATGAACCATGAAAGTACTTTTAATCAGTTGTGTAAATGCAGAATGTTAAGTACAGATTCCATTTCTTTTGTGATGGTCAACAAGTGCAAATTAAAAAATAATGTAAAATAGAATAATTTTGAGTATCTTGTTATGGGCACCCCATTACTGCCTTGCCCTTGTTTCTCACCTCTACCCACAAACCCTTATCTCAGTAAAGCACTTTCTATTTTTGGTAGACAGTGCTGCCTAGTAAAAAAAGCATAAACCCTGGAATTAGAAAGACTTAGCTTTACTTGGTGGTCACAGTACTTGCTAGCTACATAATCTTGATCAATTTGCTTGATCTTTCTCAGCCTCAATGTTCATTGGTGGAATAGGCAGTATAAAGCATACCTTCTCAGATAATTATGAGTATCAAATGAGAAATATACACACATACACACACACGACTTGAACGTAATATGGGCTTCTTAAAATATTTTAAACTCTCTGTGTAAGAATAGGCAAAGACATAAAAGCAGAGACTGACAGCTTACTGTTGCATCAGAAATTAAGGTCTACAGCTTCTGGGCTAATCTCTTTCCATATGTATTTAGCTGACTGGGGCCCACATCCTAGGAATATACAGAGATATCAATAGAAGCTAACTTGGAGCATGTCAGAAGGCCTAACCCCTCCATCTGACATATATGTTATAGGTAATTACCAAATATCGTCATTTTCCAGGTTCTGTTTTGCATCTGAAGTCAGACTAGAATCCAAACAGCTTCAACGGCCACAAAAATTAGTAAAAATCAAGGACAACTCCATGATCTGACCCAGATGTATTGACCTTGGCAAGTTATTCTGTTTCATACCCTTGTGTGATATTCTTAGGCCAGATGCCCAATCAGATCTTGCAATTCTGCCCACAGAAGTCCTCTTCAGCTGTTATCCTTGACTCCAGGGATAACATCTGAAGTCTCAGAGTACTTTTGTGAGGATAAAACCAGTGTGGCCAACAGAATCTTAAGAAATTTTACTAAATGCATATTGATCAAAGGAACCATGGGAGCAAACAATGGAATATTCCAGTCCAACTCAAAGGAATAAAACCTGAAAGTTGTTTATATAAATAATGCCTTTTTCATATTGCATCTTTTAATATTGCTTCTCAATTTATAACCCTCCCAACACCAGAAGAACCAACACCTCTTAGCAAGCAGGGGGTATAAATTGTACCCTTAACCACATGCATTCTCTTCTCTATTTTCCCACTACAGGCACTTCCTTCATTATTAAAAACAACAACAACAAACACCACACAGATGATGCAGGTTTATTAAGAGAAGGAATAGCAACCCTCTGGAACAAAAATTATTAATATGATTTAAATGGTTTTCTCTTCTGAAAGGTGTTTGGTATTTGGGTTCTCACCCAGATGTCTAATGGGCCAGTGTGTCCCAAACCTGTCTGCACATTGGAGTCACCTGAGATGCTTCAAAAAATACTGATGCCTGTGATCTAGCCCTTGAGATTTTGATGTGTACAGCCTGGACTTTGGAATTTTTAAAAGATCCCCAAATGATTCTAATGTGCAGGCAAGTTTGGGAATCACTTCCATGGGCCCATGGTATGAAGCAGCCATTCATTACTGGAAAATCCATCTGAATTAAAGGGCTTCAACTTCTTAGAGCCAGAGGTCCTGCTCAGGCCGTGAGTGTCCTCTCTGATGTCTGCTGTCAATACCTGTAAGGCCAAATTGAGTAGTATTGGAAAGTAAAGATTATCTCTGTCTTCAAAACTCCAATAACAAAACTTTTAAATTTTAGAAGGAAACGCAGGCTATCTGTAGGAAGCAACTTCACCATCACAAGGATGCAATCTGAGCAGAAATAAAAGGAAATGGAATGCAGGCTTCAATGGATGACAGATCTCTGCTCCTTAAACTGAGTGTGCCAAATAATCTATACTTGAATATATCCTCTTTAAAGTTATCTCAACGATCAGGATTGGAGAAACTATGAAAACTAAGACCTGGATGTGAGAAAAGAAATAATTCTATGGTCTAAGCTCCCCCTAATTGTGGTGCCTTCACTGGGAACTTGAAGTGGGAATGAAGGTATTCAGTTTCAAACCACCTGCGACTCTGAACTTTAATGGGAAGATGGACCCTCTGCAGCACCAGGCTGCAGGGCAAGCCACAGTTCCTTGGGTGTTTCAGGTGCATGGGGCCAGGCAGCTCAGAGGGAAAGGGAAGCCTGACCAGAATCAAGCTGGATCCTTATGGGAGGTTGGAGGCTGGACATTTGTTCTTCCTTGTGAACCTGTAATCAAGAGGCAAGGATGTGTGGAGCAGCGCCATTCCAACAGGAGTATAATGTGAGCCACAAACGTACTTTTACATTTTCTAAAAGCCACCTTAAAAAAAGTAAACACAGGTGAAGTTAATTTTAATAATAGAATTTATTTTACCCAATATATGATCATTTCAACATATACTCAATATAAAAATTATTAATGAAATATTTTACCTTTTCTTCCTACTAAGCCTTTAAAATCTGGTGTATGCTTTACCCACTTAACAGTACATCTCAGTCTGGACTAGCTACAGTCAGTGCCCAACAGCCATATGTGGCTACTGGCTATATTTTGGATGCAAAGGTGTAGAGGAACGATCACAGGACATGATTTAAAAAGACCTAAGTTTTAAACCAATTAAATCACATCACATTTCTGGACCTCAATTTCTTCATCTTTAAAATGACAGATTGTATTAGATGATCTCTACAGTCATTTTTTGCCCTTAAGTTCTCCAATTCAACAGCCAGTCAATGATGTGATGTATAGCAAAATTGAATGGGAATGGCCAAAACCTCCCCATTGGGGGCATTTTCCAAGGCAGGCCTATGCTGGCCTGATATTTCTACCTCAACTAAGGGAGATTACAAAAGTGTCTTCATCTCTCACCAAAACAGGAGGTTCTGAGTAGAGGGTAGGGTCTTTGTCCCATAAAGCAAAGGGGTTCTTTGGGATTTGGGTCTGGAGAAAAACTCACTGTACAGATTGCTTAATCAGGAATGAAACTTTGCTATTGACCTGTGTGGTCAGGCGATAAGCGTAAATCAAATCTTTGACCCACAAACAGAGAGCAAAGCCCTTTTGATTAGTTTCTAAGCAGCTTTATTAAAAAGAACACTGCACCCTTCCATGGTCTCTTTCATTCCCAAGACTGATAGGCATCCTGAGGACATCCCCCACCCCATGGCTGCTTGCTTTCACAGCCCTAATGTGCTCAGGCACAGCACAGCTGTCTTTGCTCCTAGCCTGGGGTGGCCTTGGAGCTATTAAAAGTCTCTATTCATTGCCCCACTTTCAGATGAATTTGTTCAAATGGTCACAGAACTTCTCCTTCTACTGGCATGATGCAGAAGCGGCAGTGGTGAACAGCTTGAACAAATATGAGGGAACTTAACGCCCTGCCCATCTGCTCTCCTACAGTGCTGTGGGACCTGACCCACATGTCTCCCCATCTCTATACTTCAGTTCTTCCCTGTGTAAAACAAGGAAAGCTCAGTTCCACTTTGACAGTGGGGATAAAATTCTTGGAATCCTGGAGCATTTCACAAAGTTTAAGATAAATGCAAGATACCATGATGAATCATTTTAACAGACCCCAGGGCAGAAGCAGGTTGGTAAATAACTGTCACATCTTGGTAAATAGTTCAGACAGATGAAGAGCGGCGATACCTTGATGGGCAAGTCAAGGACGGGGCCAGGGGCGAGTTTCAGCAGCAGGAAGGATGTGGAAAGGACTGGAGCGTGCCTGCTGCGGGGTCACCGAACACTAAGCATGGCAAAGTTTGGAAACCTTGTCTTTGTCCTGAGAAGACCTGATGAGCAAAACTGATTAGCTGTAGAATATCATTTAAATCTCCTCTTAAAGCAAATCCAAGTCTTTAATCATTATCTCCCAGACCACCAAACAGCCAGACACACACCAGCCTCACTGAGAGACTTGTCAAGACTGAAACAGTAATTCACAAATTCACTAAAATTCCCTGCTCCACCGAGCAGTATGACAGCTCCGGCGACCGCAGTAACATTTCTATTCAAACTGGCTTTGGAGCCGAAGCTATAAATATCCTTGCAATATTTCCTGCTTCAGAACATAAAGACAGCTTTACAGCACTGATAAAATAGAAATTACTTTCTCTCTGAGGTCTTGCTGGAATTTTAATGTCTGTTTTGCAATAAAACAGCTCCTACACAATTTGATTTGAGGGAGAGAAAACAAACGGTCTAATTTAGTTACAATAATGACTCTTCTTGTATTGTTTGCCCTACTTGCTTCTCTGGCTGCTGGGCTGTTGTTAAAGTTTGTAGCAGCGAGCAAAGGGGATGATGTTTATGAGAATATTAAAATGGTTTGTTTATTGTTTAAAGATACAATGTCTTCATCCCTCCATGCCACAAAGCAACTTAAAAAAAAAAAATGTTTTAAGGAGAAATAGAGAAAAGAAAATAAAGTTTACAGCCCTTAATAGTGCTTTGTGAAAATTGCTTGTTAGAACTGTAAAGCTGTTGACCAAGGATGACGTGAATTTAGAAGGCTTTTGAAATGTAAACGATCCTAGCAGCTTAATTATTCCATACGTTACCCCAGTTCTTGTTAGTTCCTTCAAAGCTGAGCAAAGCATCTTTTAAAAAAAAATCCACACACACCCCTCTCCTTTGAAGATTACATGATTTGGAAAGAAAGGGAATAAAGAGAAATGTGTGTGTGCGCTTGTATTATTTGCTGAGGGAATACTAAGGCAGAGCTGAAAACAGAAGCTAAAGACAGAGCAGGAATTAAATTATCAAAGGGAGGCAAGGTTTAACCAGGCGTTATCAGGAATACGATTACTCCAATGTCTTAGACTTCTTGGCAAAGGCTTAGGGTTAGAGTTAGGGTTAGAATTGGTGGTACTAAGGGTTAGGGCTGCCACTCATTTACCTTTGTACTCAGGAAGGATTCCTTCCTATTTGAAAGGCACCAGGACCCAGAGCCCCAAGGAAAACCAGGAGGTAGAAATTCGCTGCCACTCTGTGCCTCCTCCCTGCCTTTAAGCTCCTTCTCCCCTCTGTTGGTTCTTCTTTCTCCCCTTTGCTCACAACAGATTGCAGTGGCCTTTTCCCTTTGGTTTCTCAAAAGCACCCTGTTTTCTTCCTTACAAACATTCCACCTTGCCTGCCCACATCCCTTATCCTGACATACCATAAATGTCTATCTTCCTTCTAATTCCCTCAGTGCTCCTGTGTAGTATCCCACACGTCATAAAACTCATATAATTTGGAGTCTAGGAAGGAACTGGTCTACTGTATCTCCTTTGGATTTTAAATTGTGTCCCTAGAATCCTTCAAATTTCTAAAAAATATCTCAGCGGCTGCCTGATGGGGTGGGACCAGGGTGCTACCCTCTTCCTACTTCAATCACAGCAGCTTCGCTTTTATCAATTTCATGTAAGGAGGATTCATATATTTTTAAGCGGTTATGCTGCTTTCAAAAGATTGAAAATCACTGTTCTTGTCCAAACCGTTTTGCAGAAGAGAACACTGAGGTGCAGAGAGGAGAACTGACCACTATTTTCTCATAGCTGAATATTGGCAGAGTGTGAACGAGAGCCAGAGTGGGTTTACTGTTATAGCTGATGAGGGCTAATCTCCAATGGACTAATTCATACTAGGGCGAAAGCACCTGTGTGGTTTACTCACATTATTTAATTTAAAAAATAATAACAAGAGATTGTGACACCTTTCTAAAAGGGGACTTTCTCAAATGGTGGGAATTTTAGTCTAAAAAGGGGAATTTGAGGGGGTATAGTATAGGTGAGCAGGTTTCAAAGTGTGATCTGAGAGATCTTGTGAAGTCTCTGAGAACTTTTTAGAGGATTTGTGAGGTCAAAACTATTTTCATAATGATAACAAAGCATTATTTTTCACTGCCTTAACATTTGCAACTGATGGTGAAAGAGCAATGGTGGGTAAAACTGCTGATGCTTAGCGCAAGTCAAAGCAATGGCACCAAACCGTATTATTAGTCATTATTTTCTTCACCACCATGCATTCTGAAGAAAGACAGAAAGAGAGAAAGAGCTGAAGAAATAGAAAAAGTGAAAAAGTGAGAAAAAGTGAGAAAGTGAGAAAAAGTAGAAAAAGTGAGACAGTAATAAAGGAAGGAAGGAAGGAAGGGAGGGAGAGAGGAAGGAAGGAAGAAAGGAAGGGGAAGGGAGAGGAGGGGGCAAGGGAGGAAGGAAAGAAGAGAGGGAAGGAGGAAGGGAGGGAGGGAGAGGGAGAGCGAGAAGGAAGGAGGGAAGGAAAGAAAAAAACAGTTTCAATTAAGAATGCTCTTGATGAAGAACAGTAAAAATTACTAATTTTATTAAATCTGACCCTTGAACACACATAGTTTTAAGTCTGGGTGACAAAATAGAAAGTACTCATAAAACATGTAAATATGTACTAAAATATGATGGTTGTCTCAAGAAAAAATATGACTGCTATTGTTTGAGTTGGGAGCTGAATTGGTCACTTTTTTCATGTAACTACTGAGTTTAAAAGTGGATTATTATTTATATTAGAATGAAATACTGACCAACAAGCAATGGTTATTAAGCTTGATTATTCAGCAGACAATTCCTTGAAAATGAATGAAATAGCCTAAACTCCAAAGAAAACAACTGAGAGTATTTTTTTGCCAATGATAATATTTTTGCTTTTAAGCAAAAATTAGAATTCTGGACAACTTGTGACTGTCACTGTAAGCTTGACAGGCTTCCTAATAGCTAAAGTCTGCTCTAATGAGTTTGTTGGTGAAATCCAATATCAGTGAGATTTTGATACTGGATAACAAAATAAGTCAAAATTTGGAAGATTTGCATTTTCGGGGAACCGATATTTTCCACATGACAAATGCATGGTGTAACAAAATCATGCATGGATACAAGATTCATCCAATAAGCAAGAAAGACTGATGGGTTTTGATCTGGGAGAATATGAAAAATTCATGGGTATGGCTTCAGATTCCACATTACAACTAACTTCAGGAAACTACTCTTTGAGTTTTGGTGTAATGCCAATGATTAATATTCACAATTACATTTAGAAGTTATAAAATGCTCCTCCCTTTTCCAACTACGTATCTGGGTGAGGTCTGATTTTCTTCATGCACTTTGACCAAAACAACATTTCACAATATATTGATTGCAGAAGAAGATTTGAGAATGCAGCTGTCTTCTATTAAACCAAATATTAAACAGATTTGCACACTTGAAAAAATGCCACTTTTCTCACTAATTTTTTTGTTCTTGAAAATATCATTATTTTTCATTAAAAACATTTAACATACCATAGATTTTTTGTTGTTATTTTTAACTGATTTAATAAGTATTTTACAAATTTGTCAATTTTAATTCTTAAATGGTAAATATAAGTAGATATAACCCACATAAACAAAACTCTTTGGGGGCTTCTCAATAATTTTTAGGCATGCAAAGAGGTCCTGACACCAGAAGGTTTGAGAATTACTTCTATAGATCGTTCAGGAGGATTTCAAAAGTCCCCTCAAAATTCACTGACTAGGGTGACAGATTATTCAAGTTTTCCACTAACTCTTCTTTGTGTCCTATTTTTAATCCATATTTAAATCATTCATACACCAAAGCTTAAGCCATGGAAGAAGGAAGACAGCATAAACATTATTAGACAGAGGCCTCTTAAATGTGGTGACTTCCAGATCCTGGACCCATGCCTCCACCCTTTTCTTTTCTTATCACTGGGCTTCATCCAATTTTCCTATGTGAAGTTACAGAAGGTTTCTGGACACACAAATCTCATACAGATCTGTTCATTACCCTTTGTATTAACCCATCCATGTAGGCATGGCCCTGGGGAAATTATAGCAAAATATGGAGGAATAACCTTTCTTGGAAACTTTGCTTCTTTCTAGAACTAAAACACAACTCAAAGCCATCTGCATGGGGAAGAAATGCTTAGAGTTAAAAATAAATCACTGATTACTCTTATGTGGGGGTGGTAAGAGAAGGCAGAGACAAGGGCTAGACTCTGTGATTGAAATTTAAGCTCTTCCTTGCTTAAAACCTTTTGAGGGGTATGATGTGTGTTATTGTGGACACAATTCTCAGTTGGGTGTTAGACGATATTGGTTCCAGTCCAGGTTTTATCACTGAAGAATTTTCGGGCTATTAAATCCATCATCCACAGAGGATGGGAGATTATTTTTGTATTCCTTGTGTAGAGAATAGAAAGAACACTGGACTAGGAGTTTTAGGGAATGTACATAAACTGTTTGGTCATGTTTCTAATGCATGAGAAATGCTGCATTGGCAGGATACTAGTATTTACTTGTGCATTAATCCTGGTATGAGATATGTGATGTTGGGCAAATTGTTAATTGCTTTGAGGCCTAGCTTCCTCATTTCTAAAATGGGAATTGCTGAGCTTCCCTTTTGCATCTCCAAAAACTGTGAGATACAGTAGATAAGAAATAGGATTGGAAGCCAAGATACCTGGGTTTTGGTTCTAGCAGCAGCAGCTATCAACCAAGTGACCATGGGGAAGTCATTTTCCAGGCCAGTCCCTCAGTCTTTCACCTGTATTACAAAGGAGTTGGACAAAACAATCCCTCAGGTTCTATCCAACACTGACATTCTTTAGTCCAGAATGTCCTAATGATCTCAGAAGTGGTAAATTTTCCTAGACTACTTATTCCATTTAGGGCAGAGCAGGGCATAGAACCTAGGTCTTCTAACTTCTGAGTTTAAAAGTGGATTATTCTATTCAATGAAGTGTTCCAGGATAGCCCGAAGATCTGAAAAATTGTATCTCAACGACTCATTCTTAAAACACCAAATTTTATAAACATGAATGAAGTCTATGTATGATAAAAAAATAAAAATAAAAAGGCTTTAGTCAAATAAGCAGGGGAGGCACTATATCCTGAAGACCAGCTATCTGGCAAGATTTCAAATATTTCCTAGTTCCAATGGATTGGAAATGCCACAACAACATTCTTCCTGGTGTCATTTTCTTAGTTCCAGTCCCAGCAGCAATCAGGAAGTGCAGGGGAGTGTGGCAACAATGAAAACAGGAAATTAATCAATCTCTCTCCAACTCTACTGAATGGGAGGAATAGTGAGACCAAGGTGATGGCGGGATTATAAGGAGAAACTCAGGATTACATGAGATGTGATATCTGTTCTACATTTTATACTTATTTTATTAAAACATTAATAGAAAATGAATTATTTAAAAAAAACATTTATATTTACTTGTAACTTAGCTTTTTTTCCCATGCAAATCATTTGAAACGAAACCCACGTCTATTTTCATCTTGTATGTGAACAATGAATTAATCACGTTTCATTGAATGTCCCTTTACCCTTGCCATGGTAATGACCAGTTTCTGCACAGTTGATCAGACCGGGTTATTGATTTTATTTGATCATTGAAATGGTCCCCGAATTAAGTAATTTCATGTTTTTCATCCTATAAATGAAAATCCTACCAACCTAGTGTTTCTTAAAAATGTGGTCTGTGCCTACCTGCATCAGAATCATCAGTAATGTTTCTGATAAATGTAAATTCTAGGACCCCCTCTCTATATTTTCAAAATGAAAATTCCTGAGAGTGAAACTTCAAGAATCCCATTAACAGGATAAAAACTAAAGGATAAATGGGGGTGGGGGTGGGGATGGGGGGAATGATTTGGGTGTTCCTTTTTCACTTTTATTGTCTATTCTTGTTCTGGTTCTTTCTGAGGTAAGGAAAATGTTCAGAGATAGATTGTGGTGATGAACACATAACTATATTATCATACTGTGGACAGTTGATTGTATACCATGGATGATTGTCTGGTGTGTGAATGTATCTCAAATAAAACTGAATTTAATAAAAAAAAAAAATCAAAAAAAAAAAAAAAGAATCCCATTAACAAATTCCACAGATGAATCATCATGTCCTGGCTTCCAGACTAATACCATCTTGGCAGCATTAATTCTTCTCAAACTTACTATAACACGTGACACTTTGGACCATGTCTTCCTTCTTGAAACTCTCTCTTTATGATTTCGGGGGTGCAAAAGTCTCCTTCTCTTTTTGACTCCTGCTTAACTGACTTCCTTTGTCACTATTTCCCTTCTTCTGGTTCTGAAAATGTAGGAAACCCTAGTTGACAGTCCCACTGAAATTGTATCCAAAATGGAAAGGGTGGCTCCCAAAGCAAAATCAGGGTACTGTTAACAGAGGAAAGGAGAACAGGTGCTGGACAGGTGAAAACAAAAGTTGCCCACCACATGTCTATGTTTTTGGAGAGCGCTGAGGTCAAGGACTAATTCTGATTCATAGCTGAATCCCCAACTTAGGAGGTTTTTATTTGATTCCTGGTGAATTAATAAAAGAATAAATTGAATAAATCAATACCTGCCTCAATTCCAATTCTGGGGCTCATAAGCACCAACTTTGCTATTGAAATAACCCCTAGCCCCAGCTCTTTATAGTCCATATCAGAACATCTTCAAAAAAACAAAACATTGCTCAACTTTGATCTTCTGATTAAAAATACTAAGTGATTCCAGATACAAATCTGTGCTTTGGACTTCAGTTACCTCTTTCATGTGCTCTAGCATATCTTTTCAGCATCAGTCCCTACTCTCCTGCAGCCAAACTATATCATTCTTTCTTCTATAAATACTTTACACTTCCTTGCTTCTAAATGTTTACTTATGTGAATCCCTGAAGCATAAATGATTTCTCCAAATCTATCTCTGATACAAAAAAACCCTATTCATCTTTTAAAGTTCATTTTAGATGCTGCAGTCTACAATCAACAGATATTTATTGAGCTTCTTCTAAGTAGAAGTTATTGAGTTTGGTACTGGAAACAGCAATAAAGACTTGTCCTTTGCCCTTCATGGCCAAGAATTTATACATATATTTGCTTTATTTTTTAATATATATATATATTTGTGTATGAATTCAATTTATATATACATACAATGTATATTACATGTGTATGTATATTTGTATGTATATATGCATATATGCATTTTATATATAATTTGGTTTTTAAATTTTTTTATGAGAGAAGTTGTAGGTATACCTAAAAGCCATGCAGAATATACAGAGTTCCCATATAACCCCCATTGCTCAGTTTTCCCAATTAGTAACATTGCATTAGTATAGTATCTTTACTACATTTGATGAAGGAATATTAAAATGATGCTATTAACTATAGTCAGTTTACATTAAGGTTCACTGCTTCTGTCGTACACTCCTATGTTTTGTTTTGTTTTTAAAGTTTTACTCTATTAACATATATACAACCTAAAACTTTCCCTTTTAATCACATTCAAATATATAATTCAGTGGTTCTAATTACATTCACAATGTTGTGCTACAACCATCCATTATCAAAACTTTTCCATCACCCCAAACAGAAACTCTGTGCCCATTAACTGTCCATTCCCTCACCCCAGCCTGGCCCCTGGTAACCTGTATTCTGGTTTCTGACTATGAATTTGCTTAATCTAATTATTTCATATCAGTGAGATATACAGTATTTGTCCTTTAGTGTCTGGCTTATTTAACTCAACATAATGTCTTCAAGGTTCAACCATGTTGTCACAAGCATCAGAACATTCATTCTTTTTATGGATGGATAAAATTCCATTTTATATCTATCTATCTATCTATCTATCTATATCACATTTTGTTTACCCATTCTTCTGTGGACACTTGGGTTGTTTCTACCTTTTCCAATTTTGAATACTGCCTCTAAAAGCATCGATGTGCAAATATATTTCTGAGTCCCTGCTTTCAATTCTTTTGAGTATATACCTAGAAGTGGGAATTTTGGGTCATATGGTCATTCTATATACTTAACTTTCTAAAGAACCACCAAAATGTTTTCCACAGCAGCTGCCACATTTTATATTCCCCTCAACAATGAATGAGTGTTCCTATATAGACATTCTAGTGAGAGTGAAATGGTGTCTCACTGAGGTTTAGATGTACGTTCCCCTAATGGATAATGATGTTGAGCATGGTTTAATATGCTTATTGGCCATTTGTATATCTTCATTGGTGAGATGTCTGTTAAAGTCTTTTGTCCATTTTTAATTGGGTTATTCATCTTTTTTGTTGTTGAGTTGTAGGGTTTCTTTATATATTCTAGATATTAAGCCATTATTAGACATGTGGTTTGAAAATATTTTCTCTCATTCTGTAGATTGTATTTTTACTTTCATGATGAATTCCTTTGATGCATGAAATTTTTAATTTTGATGAAATCAGATTCATCTGTTTTTATTATTTGTTGCTCTCCTTTGGGGGCCAAGTCTAAGAAACCATTGCAAAACACAAGGTCCTGAAGCTGCTTCCTTATGTCTTCTTCTAGGAGTTTTATAGTTCTGGCTTTTATATTTAAGTCTTTGATCCATTTTGAGTTATTTTTATATATGATGTGAGGTAGATGTTTTGTATATGGTATGAAGATAACAGATGGATATCCTGTTTTCACAGCACAATTTGTTGAAGAGACTATTCTTTCCCCATTGAGATTTGGTCCATTATCAAAAATCATAGTGGCAGTATTCACAATTGCCAAAAGATGGAAACAACCCAAGTGTCCGTCAACCAATTAACTGATAGACGAAATGTGTATGTACATATGATGAAAAATTATTCAGCAGTAAGAAGGAATGAAGTCCTGAAGCACTTGACAACATGGATGAACCCTGAGGACATCATGTTGAGTAAAATAAGTCAGACACCAAAGGACACATATTGCATGATCTCACTAATATGAACTTATTATAAATAAACTCATAGAGTTAAAAATGTCGAATATAGATTGCCAGGAGATAGAATGAGGGTAGAGAATGGGGATTGGATGCTTATTGTGTACAGAATTTTTAACTAGGTTGAATTTAAATGTTTGGATAGAGGTGATGGTAGCATATTATGGGAGAGTAATTAGCAGCACTGGGTTTGTGTGTGATTGTGGTTGAAAGGGGAAGTTTGGAGTCATGTATGTCATGAGAAGGAAAGCTAGATGATGAAACATGGGACTATATAACTCAGTGAACCTTGTGGTGGATGATGATTGTCAATAATAGTACAAATATAAAAATGTTCTCTTATGAACTAAAACAAATGTATGTCACTATTACAAGGAGTTAATAAAAGAGCAGTATATGTGAAAAAAATGCACCTGTTGCAAACTATGGACTATAGTTAGTAATATTTTAATATTCATTAATCAAAAGTAACAAATGCAGCACACCAATGCTAGGGGTAAATAATAGGGGGTATTCTGGTTTGCTAATGCTGCTGTTACACAAAATACCAGAAATGGATTGGCTTTTATAAAGGGGGTTTATTTGGTTGCACATTTAGAGTTCTAACGCCATAAAAGTGTCCAAACTAAGGCATGAACAAGAGGACACCTTCACTGAAGAATGGCTGATGGCGTCTGAACACCTCTGACAGTTTGGAAGGCACCTGGCTGGCATCTGCTGGCCCTTTGCTCCAGGGTTGCATTTCAAAATGGCTTTCTCCAAAATGTCTCTGGGCTTGCCTCTCTTAGCTTCTTCAGCTCCTGTTCATCTAGGCTTCAGAGTCCTCTCTTTGCTTCTTTGGAGCAAACTCTGGGCTAGCATCTCCAGACATCTCCAAGCATCTCAAAGTGTCAGCAAGCATCTATTCAAGAGCTCTCTCAGCTGCTCTCCAAAATATCCCTGTCAGCTGCTGCTGCCCCTTCTGTCTGTGAGCTCTCTTATAGGACTCCAGTGATTTAATTAAGACCTACCTTGAATGGGCAGTGTCAAATCTCCATGGAAACATTCAAATGAGGGGTACATCCTAATCAAAAAGATTAATCAATCTCTCCCCACAAGATTGCATTAAAGAACATGACTTTTTGGGGGTCATAATACGTCCAAACTGGCACAGGGGGAATGGGGGGGGAGTAAGTTTTAATTTTTGTTTTTTAAGTAGTGAAAATATTCTAAAATTGATTGTGGCAATGAACACACAACTATGTGATGATACTGAGAGCCATCGATTGTATACTTTGGATGGATAGTATAGTTTGTGACTATATCTCAACAAAACAGCGAACAAAAAAACCTGAAAAAAATCTAAGGATCATTGATGTGAGGGTTTATTTCTGAACTCTCAATTTGATTCCATTGGTCTATGTGCCTGTCCTTGTGACAGTACCATTCTGTTTTGATTACAGTAGATCTGTAATACATTTTAAAATCAAGAAATGTGAGTCCTCCAATTTCATTCTTCTTTTCCAGGATGGTTTTGGATTTTCAGGGCTCTTACTCTTCCATAGACATTTGATGATTGGCTTTTCCATTTCTGCAAAGAAGAATGTTGGAATTTTGATTGAGATTGCATTGAATCTGTAAATTGCTTTGGATAGAATTGACATCCTACTTGTATTTAGTATTCCAATTCATAAACACAGAATGCCCTTAAATTTATTTAGGTCTCCTTTGATTTCTTTTGGCAATGTTTGGTATTTTTCTGTTTATACGTCCTTTATATCCTTAGTTAAATTTATTCCTAGATGTTTGATTATTTTTTTTGGTATTGTAAATGGACTTTTTTCTTGATTTCCTCTTCAGATTTTTCATTACAGTACAGAAAAACACTACTGATTTTAGAATATTGATCTTGTACCCCACCACTCCGCTGAATTCATTTATTAGCCCTAGTAGCTTTGCTGTGGATTTTTCAGAATTTTCTATATGTAGGATCATATCATCTGCAAGTAGGGAAAGTTTTACTTCTTACTTTCCAATTTACATGCCTTTTATTTCTTTTTCTTGCTTAACTGGTCTGGCTAGAATTTCATGTACAATGTTGACTCACACAATAGTGACAATGCATATTTTGTATTATTCTTGATCTAAGAAGGAAATTTTTCAGTCTTTCATCATTGAGTAGGGTGTTAGCTGTGTGTTTTTCATATATGCCCATTATCATGTTGAGTAATTTTCTTTCTATTCCAGTTTCATATTATTGTTGTTTTTTTTTTTAATCCAGAAGTGTTGCTAGATGTCTTTTCTGCATCAATTGAGATGATCATGGGTTGTTTTTATTTTCCTTCCTCTTATTAAGGTGGTGTATTACATTATTTGATTTTCTTGTGTAGAGCTAACCTTAAACATCTGGGATAAATCCCACCTGATCATGATATGTAAGTCTTTTAATGTGCTGTTGGATTTGCTTTGCCAGTATTTTGTTGACAGCTTTTGCGTTTATATATTTATATATTTATAAGGGATATTGGTCTGCAATTTTCTTTTCCTGTGTTATCTTTTTCTGGTTTGGGTAGTAGGGTGATGTTGGCTTCACAGAATGACTTAAAGAGTGCTCTATTCTGCTTAGAATGTTTGGTAAAACTCACCAGTGAAGTCATCTGGTTCTGGACTTTTACATGTTGGAAAGTTTTTGACTGATATAATCTCTTAACTCTTCATTGGTCTGTTGAGATCTCCTATTTTATCTTTTTTTTTTTTAAAAAAGCAATTCATTTATTTTTAGTTGTGGTAAAATATACATAACAAAAATAATTTTAACCATTTTAAGTGGACATTAATTCTTTGACAATTATATTGATAATACTGTATAACTTTCATCACTGTCTATTTCCAGACAATTTTTATCATTCAAAATTCAAGCTAATTTAGCAACAAATTCCCATTTCCCCCTTCCCTGACTCCTAGTAACTACTGTTCTGCTGTCCTCTCTCTATTCTTGCTTATTCTAAGAATTTCATAAAAGGGAAATCATACAATATTTGTCCTTTACATCTGGCTTATTTTACTTAACAGAATGTCTTAAAGGTTCACCCATGTTGTATCATGTACCAGCACTTCACTCCTTTTCATGACTGAATAATATTCCATTGTATGTATATACCACATTTGCTTATCCATTCATTGCTTGATGGACACTTGAGTTGTTTCCACCTTTTCGCTTTTGTGAATAATGTTGTGATGAACATTAGTGTGCAAATATCTCTCTGAATCCCTGCTTTCAGTTCTTTTGGGTATATACCTAGGAGTGGAATTGTTGATTCATATGGTAATTCTATATACAACTTTCTGGAGAACTGCTAAACTGTTTTCCACAGTGGCAGTACATCAGTGTAGGTAATATGTGTTTTTCTAGGAATTTGTGCATTTCATCTAGGTCATCTAATTTGTTGGAGTATAGTTGTTCTTGTTTCATCTTATAATCCTTTGTGTGTGTGTGTGTGGTTGGTAGTAGCAGTCTCCTTTTATTTCTGATTTTAGTTATTTGAATCCTCTCTTTTTTCCTTTTGTCATTCTAGCTCAAGTTTTATTAATTTTAATGATTTTTTCAAAGAAACAATTTTTGGTTTTGTTCATTCTCTCTATTTCCTTTATCTCCATTCAAATCTCTGTTGTTTCCTTCCTTCTCATTGTTTTGGGTCTAGTTTGCTCTTATTTTTCTTGATCCTCCAGCCATGAGGTTCAGGCTCTGATTTTAGACCTTTCTTCTTTTTTAATGTAAAGCATTCAGAGTTACAAATTTCTCTCCCAACATTATGTCTTCTACATCACATAAGTTTTGCTATGTTGTGTTGTTTGTTCTTATTCACCTCAAGTTATTTCCTAATTTCCCTTGTGATTTCTTCATGATCCATTGATGGTTTGAGTGTGTTGTTTAATTTCCACATATTTGTGAATTTTTCTGTAATCCTTCTGTTTTTAATTTCTAGCTTCATTCCATTGGGTTTGGAGAAGACATTTTGTATGATTTCTTTACTTTTTAATTTATTGAGTCTTGTTTTGCAATCTAACATATGGTCTACCCTGGAGAATGAGCCACGTGCACTAGAGAAGAATGTATATTCTGCTGCTGTTGGGGGAGTGTCCTATATATGTCTGTTAAGTCTAGTTGGTTTATAGTATCATTCAAGTTACCTCTTTCCTTACTGATCTTCTGCCCAGACATTCTATCCATTATTGAAAGTGCTGTATTGATCTCCTACTATTAGTATAGATCCATCTATTTCTCCCTTCGAATCTGTCAATATTTGCTTCACATATTTTTGGACTCTACTGTTAGGTGCATTTAAATGTATAATTGTTAAGTTTCTTGTTGAATTGACCCTTTTACCAGTATATAATGACCTTCTTTGTCCCTTGGAAACATTTTTGACTTAACATCTACCCCAGCTCTCTTTTTATTACTATTTGCATGGCATATTTTTCCCATCCTTTCATTAAACCTAGTTGTGTTTTTGAATTTAAGGTGAATCTTTTGTAGACAGCATATAGTTAGATCATGCTTTTTTTTTTTTTTTTTTTTTTTTTATCTATTCTGCCAATCTCTGCCTTTAAATAACTATTGGTAATGTAGGACTTTCTTCTACCATTTTACTGTTTTGTCTTACATACATAGTTTTAATTAGGACATACTATATTCCTGTATGTAGACTGTGACATTTTTAACACACAGATCAAACAGTATACAACTTTCTATCTCTCAGCATGTTCATGGTAATTGCTCAATAAGTTCTTGTTATGTGGGGTTGAATTTAGTATATCCTTTCCCCTTTATTTGAGAGATGGAAAGAGTGGAGTCAAATAAACATTCCATAACAGAGAGAAAACTATATATTCATTTCCTTAAAATACTCTCATTCAAGTTCAAAATTAAGAGTGGCAGAGACCTACTTTTGCATTTCAATATTTGTCCCTTTCACCTTGCACATTTGCATGTTGCATCCCCTTTACCTTCATTTTATAGACAAGCTGTGTTATTTTAGTTTATCCTATCCTAATTCTTTTTATTTCCCTTGTTATTTCCATGTTTTTCCTTGGACTTTATTTGGCTCTGACACATACACATACAGATCTCTTGAAACATATATTGGGGGTTTTATGCAGTGTTCCAGTTGCAGCCACATCATGATTTTGTACACTGGATGATAATGTTGCCTGTGAGTTTCTTCCTGATCGTGTCCAGGTAATTGCTGATCTTTGGGCAGCAATAGCTGTAACTGAAGTGGATATTTCAGGAAATAGATACAGGGGTTCCAACATCTGTACTTCAGATGTATAGCTCGTAGTGAACCCATCATCATATAGGTATCATCTATATTTATTTTTTCTCTAAATTCATTCCCTGCACATGCTCACATTGAAACTGGTAGGCTAGATATAGGCCCAGTCTCGCAGCCTGTTATTTACCCACATTGGTTCAGAGTATTATTACCTGGAAAGGTTTGGTTCCACCTGCAGTCCTCATTGTGTGCCATTTTCAAGATAATTCCTTAGAAAAATAATATTAGTTATATTCCAGTATGACTATATTAGACAGTTCTCTGCTGTAGTTGTAACACACAGAAAAAAATGTATTTTATTCCACATTTTTCTTCTCTTTAAACCAGTACACTAGCAATATTAATGAAGCCTTTTTCCCTTGCTCATTCCATACTTACTAAGCCTTAAAAAACCTTTAGAAAATTGACAAAAGACTTTTGAGATTTTTACAAAAATATATCCATTGGTGCTCCATGTTCACATACTCACAAGCTCCTCAAACGGCTCCAACAGATAAATGAGATATGATTTCCTTTTTCAGAACCACAATAGGTAATGTTTACTTTTGCTTTCAGTGAGCCTTTACATATCATAGGATCTTGTAGCCTTGGAAGAGGGACATTACACATGCAGCTCTGCAGCCCCCTAAAAAGTGTCTAGCACAGTGCCACAGAGAGGTTAGCTTTCTTTTCCTTCCCCTCCAAAACTCAAGTTATTTATATGTTACCGGTGTCATTTGTGACAGGATGAGCAGGGGAGCCTGAGAATTTGGGATATAGTGCTGGTTCTTCCACTTGTTGTACTGATAAGTCACTTCTGCTCCTTATGTCTCAGTTTGCTCATTTGGAAAATCAGATATTTATGGTCAATTACCTCAAAGGTCTCTTCTGGTTATATTTTTTCAAGCATTCTGAAATTTATTTTGCTCACAATTTCACAATCACTATTCATCTTCCAAACATTTTGCTAGTCTGAATTCTTCACCTTGTAGGGCTTGTCAGTTAATGCTGCAACATCTGTACATTTATTAAGATTTCATTGTGTGCCTTTGACCTTTCTACAGAAAAAGGTAAATTGGAGTGTGACCACCTTTTTGAGCAAAACCCAAGGTGAATGAATCTCCCTTCTTAATCCCTAAAAACATTTTCTTCTTATGCTCCTTTTTCTCTTTTATACTTTCTGTTACTTTTTTTTTCTTTAGATTTATGTTTTTCTTTCCCTTTTCTATTTTTGTAATAGGAGCCCTAAATGGTCTTAAATAGCCTCTCCATGGCCTCTTCCTTTTTAGATTTTCAAGATTTGGAAGACATTTTAGAGAGTAATTTATTAGAGTAGAAAGAGAACATTAAATTTTTCATTCATACATCTTGGGCTTTGTGTCCTTAGGAAAGTTATTTAAACTTTGAGATCTGTAAAGTGAAAGCTCTAATGAAAATACTTAATTCTTTTCTGAAGACTAAACTAGAGATGGTATAAAGCACGCTACAAAATTTTCTACCCAAATCTTGACGATTATTATTATGTGATCATTTAGTCTTCTATTGGCTTAGCTATCCCTTGGAAACTAGAATTCAAAAATGAATTCTAGTTTGTACCAGGCATGTTGCATTTTTTAAAAATAGAATGAATGGAACAAACTTTCCTACTTCCACATGGGATATCTTTCCCTTTTGAAAACACAATGTCTGTGCTCTGACAAAGGCCTCTTTCCTCTGATAGCCATTTGGCAGGGGTTTTGTCTGAGTGCCTGTTCAAGCAGAACGTGTGATTTACTGTTGGTTTCGGAGGTGAAAGAGATTTTGACAAGTGGAGAAATGGAGAAAGTCTGAGCTTTGTTAATTAACATGCAATTCTCTTTGTATGTGTGTAGGGGGTGGGAGACAAAGTAGGGAGGGTTAGACATATGAGTTATAAACTTGATGCCTAATTTGGTTATGGAAACAGATCTGTGTCTGGTGGAAACACATGGCTCCCCAGTCCTCAGGCCATCAGTGTTTGGGAAGCCTGCTTAGTTTAATTGGTGAATCATCTGTCTTGCATTGTCTTCCACCAGCATTATCAATGAGACAGCTGCCCACCTCGGCTAATTTAAATGTGATTTAGCAGGATAGCCTCCTGTCCCTCCTGCCAGGGCGTTCATGGTACCAAATTAACGTCGATTGGCATTTCCCACCCAGCCATCAGTGATTTATGGATGCGATTTTGTTACTGATCTAGCCAGGAGGATTTAGATGAGAGTATCTTTATTACCCCTTTTTCATTGAAGAGGATTTGGCCCATTTACTAGTTTTCTTTATTTGTCTGCAAGACCCATTGTGTGAGCAGCTGTTCTGCAGGTGGGTGCAGACTCCTCCAAACATGTTGGGGGTCAGTTCTCACAATCCCGGGCCAGTCTTTTGGTTTCTCTTTCTCTTTTTCACAAAGGACAACTAACCCTCGAGGTGACTGGAGAAATGATCTTTCCCCCTCTTGGGAGGTCTAATGGGAAGCGTGTTCATTTGATTCGGTCAACATATTTCTAGTGACCACCTTTTCCATGTCAGGTGGGGTGCTAGTGCCGTGGTGACAAACATGTGGACACAGACAGTGCCCTTAGGAACCTGCAGTCCCCACAAGCCCACTGGTGACCAATGATGTTTGCCAAGAATCAAGAGCTTGAACAAGATTTTAACAACATTTGTAACTGAACCTTAACCTAGTTTTGTTACTTAGATCCCAACCCTCAATCCATTTCCTTTTCTTCCTTTTCTTTTCTGCGATTATCTTTAGAGGCTACCTCAGTTGTTCTTTCCTCAATAGCTTTTCAAGTTATGGTTTTTTAAAACTTAAGTATAGAAACTACAGATGATGATGTAACACCCATGTGCTCACGACTTGCAAACAATATTTTTCACTTTTGATTAAGAAACATATTTTAAAAGGAAAATGTTACTGATAAAATTCAAATTCCCTCAGTTCTTCATGTCCCAATGTCCTCGCCTTCTTTACAGAAGTTAACACTATCACGGATGTGGTATGTAGGGATCAAATCCAGTTTTAAACCTTAACTACATGTGTATTTCTCTATAAAAATATACAGCATCATTCAATTTTTTTTAATTTGTAAAAATAATATCTCACTATAAAAATCCTTCTGCAACTTGCTTTTTCTGTCAACGTTATGATTTCTAGATCTGTATCATTACACATAGTTCTAATATTTTTCTATTAATTGCTGTGTAATAGACTGCCATATGAATATGAATATATGACTTAATATTTTATATGTTTGATTTTTCCTACTTTTTTGTTTTTTTTGTTTTTGCTATAACCAACAATGCTTCAGTGAATTCCTTTGAAAATAACTCCTTTTGCACATGAGGGAGAGTTTCTCTAGGGTATATACTGAGAAGTGGAATTACAGGGCCGTAGGTTATAAACACATGCAATTTGTCTAGATATGACTAAATTGCTCCTTAAAATAGTTGTGCCAATTTATATTTTCACCAGCAGTGTTTGAGAGTCCTTGCTTCTCCTTTTGCCTGCCAAAGCTTGCTATTTTCTGACTTAAAGTTCTTTGCCAGTTTTATGGGGTTAAAGTATATCTCATTGCTGTAATAATTTGTATTCTTCTGATTAAAGTATGGTAGAACATTTTTTTTCATAATTATTGTTGCTTTGGGTTTCCTCTTCAGTGAATTGCTTTTTTTGCATCTTTCATTTATTTTTCTATTTGTCTCCTACATTTATTTGTAAGAGTTCTTTTTATATTTTGAATACTAATACTTAGCCTCTTACATATGCTATAAATTTCTTCTCCCCATCTGCAGTGTATCTTAACTTTGTTTATGTTGTCTTTTGCACCACAGAAATTTTACATTTTAAAGAGTTCTATTTTTCTTGTTATAGTCAGGAAATGCTTTCCTACCTCAAGTTTTTACCGCTTCCTTCTACATTATCTTCTAATTGTTTTAAGGATTTTTCTTTTTTCTTTCTTTTTTTTTTTTTTTTTTTTCACATTTAGCACTTTAAGCAATCAGGAGCTTGTTTTCTATTTTGGTCAAGATAGAAATCTAATTTTATTTTATTTTACATATGCAAAGGGAATTGTTTCAATATTATTTTGATCTCAACTGATTTTGGATGACTTCTCTATCATATATGCAGGTCTCATATATGTTTAGATCTTTTTCCTGACTCCTAATTCTATTGCAATGGCTCTTTTTCCATCACAGTGCCAATACCATAAAGTCTTAACTTCCATATCTTTATCAAAACATTTGATTTTAGGAGATACCGCTCTACAATTGATATGTAAGCTTCATATGTTTTCTGTTACTCTTTTCACCTTTTTTTAATTAAAAAAAGGTACCAATGTTTTTTTACTGCCGTGTCCTTGCTTTTGCCAATGCTAAGGAGTTGTAAGAGAGCTATCTCTGCTCTCAAATGGATCACTCATCTTCAACTCCTCTCTAACTCAACATGAATCTTCTTTCTTGCTTATATCCCTTTTAGCAGTCAAAACAGCCTATGTCTCCACATGTTTCTCCAGAGCTTGAATCTCAGTGTCTTGGATTCTGACCACCAATCAAAAGACCACTGTATATTTCCCAAGGTATCTTTAAAAAGACCACTATACCAGCCTGGTGATAATTCCCTGAATATCCAGGAAAACATATTCGTAAGCTCCCAACAGGTGACTTGCTGCAATATTACCAAATACAGAGACAAAAATCAAAATCAAGCAAAGGATAAATGTCCTAAGATAATTTGATAAAGAGAGGAAAATGAGAAGTAAAGATCTATGAGAATTCAGGGAAAGGTGAAATTACTTCTGACTGGAACAATCAAAGAAAACTTCATAAATGTGATAATATTTTATGTGAAACTTTGAAAATAGGCAAGATTTTCACATGAAAAACAAGGAAAACAGCATTCCTGATCTAGGGAAACCATAAATAAAGCTGTGGTAACAGAATGTCAAAATGAGAGTGTCAAATTTGGCTCAAGACCAAAGGGAGGTTTCAGACCACCTATGTGAGATTTGCATAGATGCTGGCCAAGAATTGGCTCTGTGACCTTTAAAAAGCATTTTACTGTTACTGTATTACCTGTATTTTCAGTCTATAAAAGAGATTGGGGAAGCTAAGAGGAATTGCAATGACTTTCATAGAGAGAGAACTGTTGAAGTGCTGTGAGACCCCTCCACACACACACACACACACACACACAGAGTAAGTAGAGGTGGGGAGCACCTCCCACTCACCTCAAGAAATTGAGAAAGACTTCAAAGAAGACCACTTAAAGAGCTTGATATTGAGTGTGGGGCTACGATGCATTGGGCTCATGTCTGTGAGTTCTAAAGGATTAGAGGCTGGGTGAAGCAGCTTGTGGCAGCAGGAAAAGGGCTGCTGCTGGTAAGTGATGATGCCATTCAGGTCCTCCAAGAAGCAGATGACAAGATGGAATCAGAGGAGCAAGATATTTATTGGGAGAACCACCTGCAAAGGATAAAGGGGGAGATAACAAGAGTAGGCAAGGCAGGGAGAGCTTTCAGCAATTTGTAGGTCTAATACCTTTGAAAGGAGAAGGAAGGATAAATTGGGTAGGAAAAGCCTCAGACTTCTGCTCAGTTCTGGGAAAGTCTCAACCAGTTGGATGGAGAGTCCTTAATCTGAAGTTGCCCATCAGGAGAATACACATCAGGCAGGAGTGGGAGTTTCCTAGTACCTCTGCTATACTCAGTCATCATGTAGGAGTGGCCTTGGAGAGTATGGCATGGGACAAATGCCTTTATGGATCCAAAGTTGCAGCAGTTAGAGGCTGTCCATCAGCTATGCTCTGCAAAGCAGTTTCTCTTAAGGGAGATCTGAGTGGAACACCTCCATAGGTGTCATGGCCAGCCAGACTTGTTTATTGCTTATTAATTAGATGAGTTGTGTATTGCTCATAAGTGACATGTGACACTGTCCAAGAGACTCCTGGAGGTATAACAAGATGTCAGCAGTAAACAGCTGAGGGGTACCTCTGGATGCTCAGGGGCTAAGGAGGGAGTCATAATTGACCAACAAGAGGAGATGCATTAGACTGTGTGAAGGAAACTATGGGTGAAAGATCCTCAGTCATGGTGTGTGTTCTAGTTTGCTAATGCTGCCAGAATGCAAAACACCAGAGATGGATTAGCTTTGATAAAAGGGGGTTTATTTGGTTACACAGTTACAGTCTTAAGGCCATAAAGTGTCCAAGGTAACACATCAGCAATCAGGTACCTTCACTGGAGGATGGCCAATGGTGTCCGGAAAACCTCTGTTAGCTGGGAAGGCACGTGGCTGGCGTCTGGTTCTGGTTTCAAAATGGCTTTCTCCCAGGATGTTCCTCTCTAGGCTGCAGGTCCTCAAAAATGTCACTCTTAGTTGCCCTTGGGATATTTGTCCTCTCTCAGCTTCTCCGGAGCAAGTGTCTGCTTTCAACCGCTGTTTTCAAACTGTCTCTCATCTGCAGCTCCTCTGCTTTCTTCAAAGTGTCCCTCTAGGCTGTACCAAGCTCACTCCTTCTGTCTTATCTTATATAGTACACCAGTAATTTAATTCAGACCCACCCTGAATGGGTGGGCCAACATCTCCATGGAAATTATCCAATCAGAGTCATCACCCACAGTTGGATGCGGCACATCTCCATGGAAATACTCAAAGAATTTCAGTCTAATTAACACTGATAGGTCTGCCCACACAAGATTACATCAAAGAGAATGGCATTTGGGGGGACATAATACATTCAAACTGGCATAGTGTGGAAAAGGTATCTCCACAAAAATCCACAAAGTACTCCGTGGAAGAAAGAATTGGTTTTAAATATACCTGCCAAACCCAGAGAGCACCAGTGATATCTTCCTATTGCACCAGTCCAGTAAGACTTTTCCTGTTCCTTTACTTTTCTTTCTTCTACCAGTTCTGACCCTTCAGAGGTCACAAACCTTAGTGTCTTCGGGAAGGAGAGACAGAAAGACAAGGTAGGGAAACAGAAAATAAGAAGTGGGCCATACTGCTTTCACTCTGTAGACTTCCCACTTGCGGTAGGCTTAAAACACATGTAAGAGTCTCCCTGAAAGGAATCATAAACGTTAAATTTTCTCCAACTAGCTTATATCCAGTGATATTTTTGCCTCCAATGATAAATCAATACCATATGATCTAATTGGCTGGTCTTCCTCTCAACCCTATACAGGTTGTCTGATCTCAGTCTTGAGTTTTTGGCCCTCTCTATCCCCTCCCTATCTTTAGCCCCCTTTTGTATTTTCTTAGTTTCTTCCCAGTTTAGAGTCCATTGTCCATTTCTTCATCCAGTCTCTTGGCAATACTTTGAACGTGCTTTCCCCCAAGCACTGATCATTTCAGCTGCCCGCACATATTTGCACATAAGTGTTGGAGGATCACAGAGAGAACTGTATAAGCAGACAGATGTTGCCACTATAAATTTATGTCCTACATCACCAGAGGCCCCTTGGTGTTGCCCAGTGGTCCTTCTGTTTCCTGAGTCAGATTTTTCTCTATACTATTCTCAAATCTTTGAACATCATCTCTCCATTCATCTCATTCTCAGATACTCTTTTCCTAGTTCATGCAGCAAATAAAAGTGATCAAGTTTTGTGCCACAAAATTTACCACTTGCATCTGGATTATTGCAACAACCTAACTGCTTCCAGGTTCGTTTGTTTTTTCCCTTCATCTTCTGATCCGTTTCTTACAATGCAGCCAATCTGATCATTTCATTCCCCTATCTTATATCCTTCAAACTCTTAGGATAAAGCACAAACTTCCTAACTGGGTTTGCAACCACTTATGAAACTGGCTTCTACTTATCTCTTTCAGTTTCATTTCTTACCACCCTCCTACACGAACTTGACACTTCTGCCATATTGAAGTTGTTGCCTCCAGGTCTGCTTTCGCAATTTTATGTCTACCCAGAACAGTTCCCTGCCTCCCCTTTCACCTGGCTAATCATTGTTTATCCTTTATGTCTCAGCTTAGATGTAGCTTCCACTCAGAAACCTTTTGTGATCCCCCCAAACCAGTGTCCCATGCTCTTTCTTTATACTTTCTAGCATATAGAGCCCTGCACACCCTATCATAAGACTCAACACAGTGAGTTACAATTTCCAGGCCTAAATGGAGTGCTTAACACACAGAAGTCTTCAATAAATGCCTGCTGAGTGATTGAATGAGTGTAAACCACTACTGAAAAATGCTCTTGTCACTTGGGAGGAAAGCAGAAGCATAACAATGAACTTTATGGAACAATTTACAATTAGGGAAACTAGGATCTGGATCCCTCAAATAAACAAGTTACTTAGAGACATACTGGCATAATCTGAACCCTCTATGGGTATTTATACATGTGACCAAAATTGTGAACTCAAACCAAGGCTCCTGTGTGCTTAAAAGCATTCACCAAATCAGCAGATAATTTTGCATTTTATATCATAAAGAAACCTACTACTGCAGTTGGCTGACTTTCACAATTAATATCCTGTAATAACCCAAATGCCTGTATTTCTATCTGAATCTCTGTTATAAAACTGCTAATAAACCTCTTTCTCAACATGAGTAACAATTACATCTCATAGGGTAAAAGATATGCAAGTGTATTTCCCTTCATAACTGAGAGTTAGAGTCAATGAAAGTAACTACTCTTTATCTCTGTAACTCTGCTGCAGTAAAATGGTCATATAGAATTTTAGCAAAATGCCATACATTATTTCCTTCTTAAAAATTAGCATCTTTAGTGCCACAATGAATACTGATTTACAGACTTCTTAAATATTCTCTTAAAACATTTTTTTAACGTAAGATAGCTAACATCTCTGAGTTAGAACATAATAGAATAACATTACCCAAAGCTTCCACAGTACAGCAGCTTCCTGGCTGAAAGATGCCTCTTCCTGCTGGGCTGAAAGTGAATACAACATCAGGAAAGCCCTCGCTTTTAATGTTTATTAGGCAGTAACTACAACCAACAGGGCTAATTGAGTAGGAGAACTGTGATATAAATCATTTTAATCCTGAGCTTCTTCACATACTATAAAGACTGCAAATTGGTTGGTTTAGGATTTTAACCTTTAAATTAATTCCAAGTTTGGTTTGTTTGTGGTATCAGATTTCATGGTCAGAGAGAAAAACAGCCCACTGAAGAATAAGTTATGCTTTAGGAAGTTGGGCAAGGAGCCTAGTATATAACAAAAACAGAATCTAGTTTTGTACCTTTACATTATATTAGAGTGTGTAGTGGTGTGTTGAAGTAATTCCACTGTGCCCCTGGGGAGAGAACATTCCTGCAGCACTAGTATGTGAGCCTAAGGTGGAGTGCTGGAATAGGGACACAAAAGGAGAAAGCCCCCAGCCCCCCACCCCTTAGGTACTGCAAATAGTCTCTCCTCTAGAATCTTGATTCTATACTCTATAGGAAGAGGCAAAGACAAACTTGAAACCACACCCTGACTCTGTGCAGGATTATACACCAATGAGACCCAGCTTTCTTATTAAAAACAAACAAAACAAAACAAACAAAAACTCTTTTATTTGAATAGCAGATGTTTTCCAGGTACTCTCAGGGACATTATTTCACTTGATCTCTACAAGAACGCTCAGCACGAAGTAGATCCCCTCCCTGCTATTTTATAGGGAAGCAAACTCAGCTATTATTTTTCCTGTTTTAGAAGCAGAAAACTGACGCTTGGAGAATGAAATGGTTTGCCAAGATGGCATAATTAATAAATGGTGAAGTAAACACAAGAACTCCAATATTCAACTGCTGGTTCAATTCAGAGTTTGAATACTTCTTCAGCAGCAATGTCCTCCATGGTGGATGTGTTACAAAGTCTCATAGCCTAGAAAGTACATTCTTCCTTCTGCCTGGCCACAGTTCTTCAATCTTAAGAAGTCAAACCTTCCTCACTCTTATTCTGTTTTCAATAAAAAAGAGAACTGATGCACATATCATTCAGGCCATCTTTTTTTTTTTTTTTTCCTCTAGAATAAATGGCCATATTTGGCAAATATTTCCTGGTAAAGGACAAGCTAAAATGAATAGCAGATAGTATAAATTAATGCTAAGGCAAATGAAAGGAATGAATCAAAATCTGAAAGTGTAGAAAAATACAGAGATGAGCTTTAGAGAATAGTAGATCTGCTTTCAAAAAAGAAAGGAACAATTAGAAGCCAGCTAAATGCATTTTCCTGGACAGAGTGCTTGGAGATGTAAGGGTCTATTCTGGTATGAGCTTCTTCCTTAAGAGGGCTGAGCTCCCTCCTATTCATCCTTCATCCTCTTGAATGTGGCCTAAGGGTAGAACAGGACCTCAGTTTGGTGGTGCATTGATGATAGAAAGCTGTTAAAAGTAGGGAACATTTATACAAAATGTAGGTACTCCATTTTGCACAATTATATATTTCCTAATTCCATTTTGTACCAGGACTTGGCTTCAAGCATGAAAGTGGAAGTGGTGCCTAGCATGGTGGGTAGAAGGTGAGAATGAAAAGGACAGACTACTGAAGGGTCAGCAAATAGATACTAACATCACCAATAATGGTAAGAGAGACAAGATGAAGAGGGAAAACTGAACCAGTAACAGAAAATTTCAAGAAATAACAGAATGAAAATACCAAGGAAGCATAGCAGGAGGTGAAGTCTGATGGCCTGAAAATCCAAGGAGGAGGGAAGAGGAAATTTTATGAAGTTGCATTGTAGAGCAAAGAACACACCTTTCCCTGCTCCAGGCCCAGAGGTAGATGGAGTGGGAGAAAAACAGGTAGCTCTTGAAAATGAGAAACTGTTTTCAATTTGTCATCAAGATGAAGAAACCCTTCAAAGAAGAGTTTTGGGACATAGAAGAGATGATTAATAAAGACAACAAATTTGAGACGGCATATTGAAAAGTTTGGGGAGAGCAGAGAAAGGTAGGATATCAGTCACATTGTGAGATAAACAAGTAGCATGGCATATGGTTTGGGGTGATAGATGACCCAAGAGGCTTGAGTGATGGATGGTTTTGATGTTGTCTGACAGCAGTGGTATTCAATGGTGGTTGTACATTAGAATCTCCTGTAGAACTTTCAAAAACTATCAATGCTAGGATATATCCTTACCAATTAATTTAGAATTTTGGGGTTGGAATTAAACATCAGCATTTCTTAAAAGCCTTCTAGATTACTCTCAGTGAAAGCTAAGAATCAGTGTTTTAGAAGAAGAGAGATGAGCAGCTGGAAGTATGGACACTTGTTAGGATGTGATGCCTACTTGGCTTTGGTCTGTTGGAGTAGGCTGAGGATGAGTTTGTAAACCCAATTAGACATCACTGGCTTCTGTTTCTCCAGTAGTACCCGGGAGAGTGAGCAAGAAAGAAGACAGAGACAGAACTACCTGACAAGGAACAGTCTCTATTCACTGAGCATGCTGTTTTAGAGTGAGAAGGAAAAAATGCTACATAATTTCCCATAAAAAAAGAAAAACAGAGATACCATTTGAGGATACTATTGATGTATTCTTATTTTTTATAAACATTTCATTTTGAAATAATTTGCTTCTTAAAAAAGTTAAAAAAAAAATAGTGCAGAGACCTTCAATGTATCCTTTACCTGAATCCCCTAAATTTCACATTTTGCCACAATTGCTTTATAATTGTGTGTGTGTGTATGGTGGGGGGGGGGGGGTTTGCTTTCTCTCTCTCTCTCTCTCTGGGTGCACATGTATATACATACATATTTACTGACCGTCTCTGTTAAGCTGGCCTAGAGGCAATGACTTCTATTACCAATGAGCACAACAGCACCCAAACATTGATTTCTGGACACTATTCTCCAATAAAAGAAAACATAGCTACTTGGAGAAAAGGCTGATTCCAGGGTTTCAGGCAGGGAAAGTATAAGATGAGGCTGTATTATCTTTTTGTGCCAAAGCAATACAGTGGTCAGAGAATAATAGTTATAGGTCCAGAGGACACAGGAGTCAGCTTGAAGGGGCTTTCACTGGCCAAATCTGGGAAACTTAGCAACAAAATGACTATTGATGGTAACAGACTAAATTCTGTTGAAAAAAAATGTGAATCTGTGGGTTCTTTCTGAAATAAATGAAAGAAGACAAAAAGGAAGGAAGGGAGGGAGGGAGGGAGGGGGTTCAGTAAATCGTAATTAATAAATGTAGAAGGAATGATAGAATAAGAAAATCACCACTCGACAACTACTAGAGTAAAAATTGAGTTGGCAAGAATCATCAATGTATGCTAAAATTCATGAGCAAAATTAGGATGATATATGAATTGTACACAGTCTCAGAGTATCTCTTCTCATAGGTAATTATTAATTACAAATGAAAAAAAAGCAACTTAGAGTAGAGTGGCCTGTCAGTCATCACCTTAACCAAGTAACCAAAGTTAGCTTCACCAGTAATAACGTATCTTTTAAAAATTGAAGCATAATTTACATAGAGTAGATTCACTTCTTTCAGTGCATGTTTCTTCATTTTGCAATTTCTGGCATTCTTCATTTCTTTGCACAGATTGAAGTTTCTGTGTGGTATTAAATTTCTTTGGCCTAAAGACATTCATTTAACATTTCTTGCACTGCAGATCAGCTGGTAATTTATTCTCTCAATTTTTGTTTTCCTGATTTCTCCTTTATTTTGAAATATATATTCAACAGATACAGAATTCTGTGTTGACATTTTTTTCTTTCAGCATTTTAGAGTTGTCTTTTGACTTGCATAATTTATGATGAGAATTGTGCTGCAATTTTTATCTTTGTCCTTCTGTATGTAGTATCTTTTTTTTCCCTCCTTCTGGCTACCATAAGGATTTTCTCTTTGTTTTAAGTAATTTGAACTTGATACTCTAGGTGATTTTTGTTGTTTCTGTTTGTTCATTTGTTTGTTTGGGTGTGGTTTGAGGTTGAGGTATTATTTTTGGAAAATTCTCAGCCATTATCTCTTCAAATATTTCTTCTATCTTTTGTTCTCTCTATTTCATTCTGACTCTGTATCTCAGACTGTTTGATATTGCCCCACAGCTCTTGGATGCTCTGTTCTTTTATTTTCCTTTCTTTCTTTCTCTTTATGGTTCAGTTTGGAAATCTTTTCAGCTACCTTCAATTTCACTGATTCTTTCTCCAGCTGTGCTGAGGGTACTATTGAGGCTATAGAAGGCATTCTTTATCTATTATTATTGTTGTTGTTGTTATTATTATTATTGGCATTTTCATTTGCTTCTTTCTTATAGTTTTCATTGCTCTGCTGAAATTCTCCCATCTGTTAATTCATGGTGTGCCCTTTTCTACACGATTATTTAATATATTATTCAGAATTATTTTAAATTCCCCATCTGCTAGTTCCATCATCTGAGCAGTATCTGCCTGTGGTTCAATTGATTGCTGTGCCCTTTGATGGTGTTTTTATTTTCTTTTTTGTGCATTTTATATGATTTTGGCTGAAAAGCCAGATAGCCAGGTATTGAGTACAAGACAGTTGAGACAGAGGCAAACAATATTTATGCCTGGGATTGGGGACAATGCTTCTTCTTTCTTTAAATGCAGTTTTATTGAGATATATTGACACACCATACAACCATCTGAAGTATACAATCATTGGCTTACAGTATCATCACATAATTGTGCATAACAACCCCACGATGAATTTTAGAACATTTTCATTACTCTGGAAAAGAAATAAAAATAAAACAAGAAAGCCCAAATCCTCCCATATCCCTTATCCCCACTATTATTGACCCACAGCATTAATATAGCACATTTGTTACTATCGATGAAAGAGTATTAAAATATTACTGTTAAGTATAGTCCATAGTTTGCAATAGGTACATTTTCCCCCATAAACCCCTTCTAGCAGTGCCATACATTTGTTCTACAGCTCTTCTTTTGCTAGGCTTTTGGTGTGGGGGATTGAGGCAATCGTGTGAAGTGCTGAGTTGGTTTGGGTTCCTTGTTACTAAAGTTACCCTCGATGAAACACTGGCATTCTCTGAAGTCCTGATTCATCCTCAGTCTTGGACAAGCTCCATTTCCTTGGTCTCAGGGCTGGACTTTCTCAGTGATCCTTCTCCTCCTCTTGTGGTAGGAGAGGTCTGGGTCTGGGATGGTTTCCTGCCTTTCTCCTGAGGGGCAGAGGACTTTTTTCATTTTCTTTCCCTGGCCACAATGAGCCCTGCGCCCTGGGGAAGACAACATTTGCCACCATTCCCCAGCAGCTTAACGCTTCTCTTCCGTATGGAAGAGGGCTCTGGGCAGAGCTTTGTGCCCTTCCTCCAGCATGACTGCTCCCCTCCCTCAACCCTACAACACAAGGGGACTTTCTGGGGTCAGAGAACCACCCCAGTCTTTCTCATGAACCTCAGTGAGGTCCATGAGAAAGGACCTTCAGATACACTCTGCCCTTGAATCTGTGGCTCTGTACCCTCATGTTAGCTCACATTCTGCTTTTAGAAATTTGTTAAAAATTTTAGCTGAACTTTTATTTGCTTGCATGGTGGCCCTAACTCCCTTCCATGCTCTGCCCCCAAGTAAGCCAGTGCTTGCATCCTGCATCTCCTAAGATGTTTATTTCCCTTGTATTTCAGGCTAGTTGGTATCCCTGCAACCTCAACTCACTGATGGGTTCAGAAAAAGTGGTGTTTTTTGAACAAATATTCATCTTTTTTTGTTAGATTGGTAGCAGTATTCTTTCTAGCTTTCTACATCCTAAGTAAAAGCTAGATAGTCCAGATATTTTAATGTATTTTTTAAAAACAAAACTGTGTCCATGATCAAAGCTTCTCAAACCATTGATGTTGGGAATCACAATGGGTATAAAATAAAGTAATATTTTAATTCTAAATTAAGTTTAGAATATCACCAAAAGGTGTGATTTTATTTGAGTAGATTGGTTATGAAGGCTGAAAAGAGAAAATAAATGCTATAAGAACTATAATAGTTCTTTGGAATTTATTAGCACTCTTTCCCAACAAGTATATGGTTAACTTTGATAAATGTTGCATGGCCACTTGGAAAGGTATATTAATTTAATAGTTATTAAAATGTGGCTTACAGTGATTCAAGTTCCTATTCATTTTCTTATTAATTACATTCTTTAAAATCTGAGTCTATTTTTATGTTCTTGAATTGGCAACCACATTTCTGTGATTCTATCTTCATAATCCTAAAAGTTCTGATAAAAAATTAACTCATCTTAATGAAAATAAGAAATTTAGTACTTCTGTGTCCTTCAAATCACCATTAGACAGTCTTTCTAACATAAGGTAAAGTTACAAAACCAAATATCATTTTTGTTATGTACTACTCTTTCTCAATTGTTTTTACTTTAGCACTTATTTTTTGTAACAATAATTAAATATTTCAACTTTTAAATATATATGCAAACTAATATCATTGTATTTCCAATCATTTTATCCTCTAATTTCTTTTTTCTTGTATTTCCACATTTGACTCATTTATTTGTCAGCTGGAATATGCCTTAGAATAGATTTTTCAGGAAAGATAAATGCTTGGAATATTTTTTGAGCTCTTACGTGACTCATAAATTCTTCTTTCATAGCTAACCATTCTGCATTGACAGAAGTTGGAGATGTCCAAATAGTTTAAGAAACAAAATGAGTACCGATGAGAGAAGGGGCTTAGTTAGAAGTAGTATCTTTATGTGTCTCAGAAAACAGTTCCTCTACAGCAGGAGAGAGACTGTCAGCTTTTTTGCTCATCTTCAATGTAAAGGTATAATGCATGGGTGCCTAGAAACCTTTTCACGTCCTTCCTGACTGGTTGCTTTGTTTCAGGTGTCTGAATGTTTTTTCTGTCATGTTCAGATACACTAGAGCTAATAACATTACCTGCAAGGAATGATCAAAGCTTCTCAAACCATTGATGTTGGGAATCACAACATTAGTTTCTGAGTTTGTTTTGACTGTGTGGGTTTCTGCCTTTTCATGAGTATTTCAGTAGGAAGCTGGAAGGGACTAAATCATTAGGGACAGTTGATCCTTTCACAACCTTTGAGGTTATTCCTTCACTAAGCAAATAATTAGGAAGTGTCTTTTAAAAAGCTACATTGTATTTCAAAAGTTTATTTAACCATGCTCAAAAACTTTTATTTGGACACTTGGTGTTATTTTGGATTTTGATTAGTAAAACAGTTACCTATTGAAAAGTAATATCTTAGGGTAGATTCTTAAATGCAGGATTTCTGGCTGAAGGTTTTGATCATTTTAATGCCTCTTGCTATATATTGTTGAATTATTTCTCCAGCTGGTTGTTCTATTTCTATTCCAATATCAAATGGTTTTGAGTGCGGGTTTAGCTTTCTGCTATTTTATCAGAGATTACTCCATGTGCATGGCTACCAGAATGGGGCTGATATCAAAGAACTGACTGAACACAGAAGCCCCCTGTCCTATAGGCAATATGATAGAGCTGCGGAGAAGGCTAGAATGTGTGAGAAAGAAATTCAAAGAGAGTCAAGCCGGAGATGAAATTGCAATGTACTAGAGAAGCAAAGAAGAGAAAACAAATGGATTAAATTGTCAAGGAAGGAGAGCAGAAGGGCTAAATAAGTGATGGGGAAGCTAAATCAGAAGCTGAAAACATAGGACCCAAATGAAGGACCAGTTATACATATAGATAATGCCAGTGCAATTTTCAAACATGGGCAGAAACAGCTCAACATAGCCAGATGCAGAGGTTTGAGTTCATGACTTTCTCTAGGGGACTATTAAGGAATCCATCCAGGACCTTCAGCTCTTCCTCCCTACTCTTAAAAAATGCCTTATTACCTCTTAACACTGATTGGCATGGCATCTAAGCTGATATCATGTAATTATAACTGTTTTCTGTGGATATCTTGTCCTTTGAACTAATTTCTAAGCTCATTAAATACAGGGATAGAGTCAGATATTTCTTGGGTGTCCTCACTAATAACCCAACACAGTGCTGGGATGATAATAGGTATTTAGTAAATGCTTGCTTTATGCTCATTGGACCTAATTCCTATATTTGATTATTGAGTTCTTCTTATACTCAGTGCAGAGAAGCTAATTCTTACTACCATATAAACCAGCCAAGCCCCCTACCCTTTACCTGCTAGGCTCTAAGAGCCAAAGGAACAGGAGGAAGGTTCAAAACCAGCCATGAGTGTCCAAGCCAATGAAGAAAGGAAGACTTAGGCTATAAAAAGCAGTTCTGGAGCTGTTAGAGGGGTTGGAAACTGATTTTTAAGTTAAAATGTGATTAGGCATTACAGTAGCTGATGCTTTTAAAAACACACTTGACTCCAGCATTTGTAGCAGCTCTGAATTATTTGGTAGCTTTTTTTTTCAGCTTGCAAGTACAGTGATGTGCTTTTTTCAATAGTAGTGACTGAACATTTTCCAAAATTTTTTTAAATCCCATAGAATGGTAACTGAATAGCTCATTATTTCTTTGGAAAGGTAAGACTGCAGGTGGCCCCTACCATTGCCGTTCCTTCTGTGGAACTGGCTTCATACAGTTCAGCCCTAAATGCCCAAGTTGCTTTGGAAGTGAAAAATGTCTGACTTTGAATCTCCATTTTTACCTGAAAAATATCCCAAATGGACCCAAACTCCTCCAGGAGTCTCCAGAGAAGTCTAATAACTCAGTAAAAATAGTACCTCAAGTTTGTATTCCACTATCTCATTTTCAAATAATTTCATGTCTTTCACATGTTCAAATAATTTAAACATGTAAAATTAGTTTACCACTCTGTGAGAAAAGCAGTCCCATTTTAGACCAGAAGGCACTAGATTCTTCCCACAGGGTAACAAATTAGCTAGGAGCAAAATTGGAATATGAAGGTATAGCTGATCAACTATTTCCCCCACAATCTCACTCTGCTTCATTCACTGATGAAGGGAAGATGTTTAATGAAAGAATATGCAAGCACTGGAAGGGAAGTGGGATCTCCAAAGCCTTGAATACTGCTTTTCTGAAACATTCCTGTCTCTTCTAGGATAGGCATAGTCCAGATCCCAAAACCTTCCAGCTATCAACTTCTTTATAGGGTAGTCGCTCCACCAGAATTCTGTTGGGAAAAAACAGCCCTCCCTTTTGTTCAGGTGTGCCTGTGAATTATTTGCAGATGATTCTGACATTAGCCTGTTGCTCATGGTAGCATTTTATAAGTCTATTTCTCTGGTAAAATCACATTTTCTAGAGATAAAAAGTATATATAGCATAAAATAAACCATATATACAACTCCTTGTCCAGGCTCACTTTACTGTTGGGAGCCTGGGTAAAAGCAGGTATCCATTCAAAATGAACAGAGCTGGAACCCTGTTGGAAACGCCTCAAGAGAACATCAGAGTTGAGGAATAACTCAGAGAACATGAAAACATATGCCATCATTTGACAGATGTATACACTGAGTCCTTGTGTTAGGGGCAGAGTCACAAGTAGAAACAAGTCTCCTGACTCCTAGTTCATTGTTCTCCCCACTACCAGCATCATTCTGCTGATGCAAGCAGGAAGAGACGTTTACAGGACCTGATCCCTTGTACACTATCTACATAACTGATAACTGGGAATTTGCTTGGCCTCCCAATGGAGTGCTTGTTTCCATGCCTACTGGCTCTCCATTCTGGTTGGGGCCAACCTCTGTGCTCAAGAATCATAATGCTGCAGCGTGAGTGTCAAGGGATGCCCTTCCACCCTCTGATGGTGTTGAAAGTGCTAACGTTGATGCTTTCATTGTGAAAAGAACCAAAAAATGCAGCCCCTGTGACCTCTTCTACTGAATGGGAATTTGGCTCTTTTAGGGAGCTTTGGAAGAGGAGCATCAGGTCTCTCTCTGTATTTTGTTTTCTATCCTTTATCCTGATTTCTGAGTTTTTGTTACATTTTAAAGCGTGATAAGTCCATTGCCTCATCCCTTGACAGAGCCCAGAATAACATTAACCAGACTGATTTCTGTTCTCTCCCCTCTGTGTGGTCATTTTACATGTGTTTAGCTGGAGCCAGACCAGTGTGGTCTTAATTAATACCCACCAGTTACTGTGTACTGCTTCCCTTCCTACTGGTTCTTAGTTCATAAAAAGTTCATAGTAGGCAGGAAACGTTTGCAGATGCATGCCAATGAATCCTGGTGGTATAGAGTAAGTCAAACTGGAGGCATGGAGCCACACCCCCATCTGTTCTTTTTCCATAAAGACATGGCTCATTTTCTCCCTTCTATGCAAGCAAGGGCATTTGTTTGAAGGCCTGTGTTGGTAGTAAAAAAGTAGTGATGCATTGAGCAATCTCATTTAATACCCCAAGCCCCAACTATCTTTTACTGATTCAGATATTTGCCTCTGTCCTACTTCTTGCTTCTTCTGCAAGGGAGATCCACAGAAATGACACAAAAACAGAAATTGGAGGTCTATCATGTACAAATGAAGGAGTTCGGCCCAGCCCATGTACTAATAAGTGAATTGAGAATTAAAAAGTAGAAAAATTATGTTAAATATATGTATACATATGTATGCTAAACATATGTAATACATATATCTTTCAATTTGTCCATCAATTCATATCGAAACTCTACTATTTTACAAGGGTAATTTTAATTCATCTTTTCCACAAAGACAACCAGTTAATTCTTCTGACAGATTGTAATTATCAAAACTGGCCACAGTAATACTTCTATTCAACATGATTTTCTAGAACCATGTTACTCTCCACCAAGAGATAAAGACTATTTATCTTTTTTTGACTGTGTCAGCATATATATAATGTGATGGAAGTGATGTTGTTTGACTTCGAAAGCTACCTTAGAACAGGCGATAAAGGTTCTCCCTGCCATTCTCCCCCATGTATCTCTCTCTCTCTCTCTCTCCCCCCCCCTTCTTCCCTCCCTCCTGCCCTCTCTCACATACTTGCCCTTGGAACCAACCCACCATGTTGTGAGGAAGCCCAGTCTACACAGAGGCACCCATGGTGTTCTGATTGACTGACATGGATAAGATTTCAGTTGAGTCTCAACATCAACCCTAACATGTGAATGAGCAAGCCTTCAGATGACTTCTAACTTTTAGTGTCACTCCATAGCTGCTGAGGAGTAGAGATGAGTTATTCCTGCTGAGTCTTGCCCAAATTACAGATTCATGAGTAAAATAAATGTTGTTATTTTTAAGCTACTAAGAGGTAGAGTGACTTGTAATGCAGCCATAGTATCCAGAAGGAATTTTTATATCAGAAGTGGGTAGTTATCATAACAAAAGCATAAAATATGTGGAAGTGGCTTTGGGACCAGGGAGAGCAGAAGTTGGAAGGCCCTTAAGGAGTTATTAGCTGAGGCCTGATGTCCCAGAGGAGGTTGTCTGTGAGATATTTTTAAAAAGTGAGGAGAATATTATTGGAAGCTGGAGAAAAAGGGACCCTTGTTATGAAGTGGCAGAAAGTTTGGCAACAACTCCTGTTGATGGGATTGATGATAGGAAATAGAAAGTTTACCTAATGAACTGATCTAGCCAAGGATATTTCCAAGCAGAGTGTTAAAGATGTCACCTAGCTTCTTCTAGTTGTTTACAGTAAAATGAGAGAGCAAAGTGATAAAGTGAAGAAAGAAATGTTAAATATTGGAGAACCAGGACTTCATGGGTTCAAAAATAAAACTGTACTGATATTCTCACAAGCATTGGGGGCTACCAATTTAGTAGCCTTCGATCTTGGGGCTTGCCCTTATGAAGTTTGTTACTGTAAAGGAGAGGCTAAACCTGCTTGTAATTGTGCACAAGAGTCTCCACCTGAATACCTCTTTGTTGCTCAGATGTGGCCCTCTCTCTCTAGCTAAGCCACCTTGGCAGGTGATCTCACTGCCCTCCCCCCTACATGGGACCTGACTCCCAGGGGTGTAAATCTCCCCAGCAACGCAGGATATGACTCCCGGGGATGAATCTGGACCCTACATTGTGGGATTGAGAAAATCTTCTTGATCAAAAGGGTGAAGCAAAATGAAACAAAATAAAGTTTCAGTAGCTGGGAGATTTCATATGGAGTTAAGAAGTCATTTTGGAGGGTATTCTTATATGCTATATAGACATTCCTTTTTAGTTTTCAGTGTATTGGAATAGTAGTTTAAATTTAAAAAATAAGAAATTTAAAAAATTAAAAAAAATAAATAAAACTTGTTCTTCATTCCCAGCCTTTCCATATGGCAAATGATTCTAAAATGATTTATACGTAAAGATCAAATCTAGAGTTGTATCAGGAAGATCAAGTCTAGGTCTTCATCAGAAGAAGAAGCCAAGTGTGTAACTGTAAAACCCTCTTAAGACTTCAGAAATATTTAAGGTGATATTTCAATCAGAAAAAAAAAATATATATGTTGCCCCAATGACCTTAGGGTCATGCCTCATAGATTTTGTTAAAAAATAGAGCATCTTAGAATCTTGAGCGTGTTTTCTCACAACAACCTTATAAGAGGTCTAAGGTAGAAAAGGCCTTATTTCAAAGAATTTTTGTGACTGTGGCTTTTGTCTGTGAATGCATTAAGATGCAGTGAATCTTAATAAAATTCAATTAAAAGGGTTAGAGATGATATAAAATGAAAAGAGCTTAACAACTAAGAATAGCAGCAGCTTCTTCAACCTGATAAAGGATATCAAAAAAACCCACACTAACATCAAATGCAAATCAAAACAACAATGAGATACCATATCACAACTGACAACATAACTATAGTAAAAAAGAGATAAAAATAAGTGTTCACAAGGATGTGGAAAAACCAGAACTCTCATTCATTGCTGGTGGCATGTAAAATGGTGCAGCTGCTTTGGAAAACATTTTTGCACTTCCTTAAAATGTCAAACCCAGAGTTACTATATGATCCAGCAATTCTACCAATAGATATGTAGCCTAGGAAGTGAAAACATACTTACACACACACACACACACACACACACACACACACACACATACACACACAATCTTTTACACAAATGTCTATAGGAGCATTAGTCATAATAGGCAATCAATGGAAACAACCTAAATGTCCATAAGCTAATGAATGGGTTAATATAACATGGCATATCTGTACAATGGAATGTCATTTGACAATAAAAAGGAATGAAATATTGTTACATGATGCCACATGGATGACCTTTGTAAACATGATACTAAGTGAAAGAGCCAGTCACAAAAGACCACATATTGTATCATCCTGTTCATATGAAAAGTCCAGAAAAGGCAAATCCTTAGAAATAGAAAGTAGATTAGTGGTTTCCTAGGGGTTGGGGGTTGGGAAGAAATGGGGAATGGCTGCTAATGTGCTAAGAGGTATGGGATTTCTTTCTGGGGCAATGAAAATGTTCTAAAATTGGATTGTGGTGATGATTGCAGAACACTATGACTATGCTAAAAATCATTGAATTGTACACTTTAATTGGTAAATTGTATGGTATGGGACTTACATGTCAATAAAGATGTTTTTAAAATAAAAAATACTGTAAAAGTTTTGAAAGGCAAGAAAAGACTAAGAAACTGTCACAGATTGGAGGAAACTAAAGAGACATGATGACTAAATGTAATGTGGTATCCAGGATTGGATCCTGGAGCTTTTTAGGACATTAATAAAAACACTGAGGCAATCCAAATAAAGTCTGAAGTTTATGTGGGAGGGAAGGGAAGGGAAAGGGAAGGGAAGGGGAAGAAGAGGAGAGAAAAGAAGAAAAAAGACAAGAAATTAAATTAGGCCTTGCTTTTAGACCCTTGAATGATTAAAGGCAAGAATTAGCTGTTTCTTATGGTAAAGGGAAAGATGGCATAGAGGGTAGAGCCAAGGGCAATAGTGAATCATGCCTGGGAAGTAGGATGAGCCCTAATAAAGGATTGGCAAGGACTTCACACTTGCTATGGACCAGTGAATATTGGGTACTTCCAGTTTTCTCACTTTTTGAATGGCAGGATCCATGCGAGTTTTCTTATCCTAATTGTACAATTTAGTTGGGTGTGTAGGGTTCAGATAATCCATCTCTTTAGTTTCCAGGTCTTCATATGAAGAACTCTACTCAAGCTGTTCTACTTGAGGAACCCATTCCAGGAGCCTTTCTACATCTGGATTTGGCTTAGACGACAAGATGCTATGCCTTGAAATTGAATATGCTGCTGAAATGGGATGAAATGTTGGAGGGTCTTGGGAGAGTGAATATTTTGCATGAGGAAGGTTGGTCAATTAGACCATATAACAATCTGGAGCAGAATGTATTTTTCAAAAATGGCTATAGAAATATTTCCAGTCCTATAAGCTCTTCTAGAATTTGCCATTCCTATCAAGAGTTGGAATCTAGTTCCCATTCTGCATAGGCTTGAACCTGGGTAGGCTTGTGACTACTCTGACAAATAGAATGTGAAGGAAGTGATGCTGGGTGATACCCTATGCTAGGTTAGAAAGGTGCTACAGCTTCTGCCTGGGTCTCCTTCTCTTGAGTATTACATCATGTTGTAAGAAAACTCAGGCCACATGGAAAAGTCATGTGTAAGTATTACCCACCACAGCCCCAACATCAACTACCAGATGTGTATGTGAGAGATGATTCCAGTGCCCAGCCTTCAAATTGCTTCAGCTGAGGTTGAGTTGAGCAGAGATGAGCTTTCCTTGACAAGCCCTGAACAAACTGAAAATTCTAGAATAAAATAAATGATGGCACTGTTCAAGTCACTAAATTCTTATACTGAAATAATCCCAGGGGCAAGTATTTTTGTATACCTAGCATATGGCATTTACCACTTTAACTGAAGTATAATTTACATGCAAAAATTAACATCTCAAGTTTTTGATGAATCTGGTGGGTTTTCACAATTTTTTTTATACCCTTGTATCCACATCCCAGAAAAAATAGAATATTTCCATTGCCAGAGAACATCTCCTCATGCCCAGTAGTGTGCTGGAGCTAGCTCGCAATGGCTTATGGGATGGTGTATCTCTCCTTAGCTCATTGTTCAGGGATGTCATGTTGACAGTTTGAAATCTTGAAATCAGGGGTGTTTATACCATGCAAATCAGCAAATGCTGCAAATCATGGCTTTCTCCCTACCCCTTCTCCCAGTCCAGAGCTGGTTGTTACATATTTCCCAGACACAACTGCTTATTCCCCTTTCAGTTCAATTTCTCCACCGTCCAGAGGTGACTACTTTTCAGTTTCTCTCACTACAGTTAGTTTTGCCTGTTCTGGATTTCTTGTAATGGAATCATAGGTATGTATTCTGTGTCTGCCTTCTTTCTCTTAAAATATTGTTTTAAGTTCATTCATGTTGTTGCATGTATCCGTGACTCATGCCTTTTTAGTTGCCGAATAGTATACAATTTTATGAATATACAGCGATTTAATTATTTTTCTCTTGTTGATGGACATTTGGGTTGCTTCTAATTGGGCTTCTACGAATAAAGCCTCTATTGCAATATTGTACATCTCTTTTAGGCATATATTTTCATTTCTCTTGAGTAAATATCCAAGAGTGGATTGCAAGACCCCAGAGATGTATGCTTAACATTAGAAAAGGAAAACAGTTATCCAAAGTGGTTGTGATATTTTACTCTGCCACAAGCAATGCACAAGAGTTCCAGTCATCCCACATGCTTGCCAAGATTTGGTATTATTGACATTTTTAATTTTAGACATTCTGGTTGCCACATAATGATACTTTATTTTGGTTTCAATTTGCTCATCCATGATAACTAACAATGTTGAGTCCCTTTTCATGGGTTCAATCTTGTGATTAACAGTCACTTATATGTCTTCTTTTGTAAAGTGTTTGTTCCAATACTTTGCCCCTTTGATACTTGGGTTGTATCTCCTATTATTACTCATGTGTAGGAGTTCTTCATATACTCTGTAGTTAAGTCCTTTGTCCTATCTATCTATCCATCTATCTATCATTCTTTCCAGTCTCTGGCTTGCCTATTATTTTATGGTCAATGTTTTTCATGCCCTGTAAAAAGACAAAATTCATTATCCCTTGGTTGCCAAGGTAAGGTTTAGGGTTCTATATCTTATATTAAGTTCTATAACCCATTATAAGTTAATATTAATGTACCATGTAGAAATTAAGAAATATTTTTGATCTGTACTTTTATCCTAGTATTCCAGTACTGTTTGTTAAAGTTTTTTCTTTCCCTCTTTGAACTGACATGGTGATTCGGTTGAAAACCAATTGACCAGAGGGGCGGGGCAAGATGGCGGCATAGAGAGGAGTGGAAGCTAAGTAGACCCCCTGGAACAACTACAAAAAACCAGAAACAACTAGTAAATAATCCAGAATAACTGCGGGGGGACAAACGAGACCATCCACTCATCATACACCAACCTGAATTGGGAGGAATGCCCGAAAACACAGCATAAAATCTGTAAGTAAAACCTGCGGATCCAAGTCGCGAGACCCCCTCCCCCATAGCCCGAGCTGCAAAGCCTCATGGTGCCAGAGAGAAGCTCTCGCCCAGCAAGCGAATATAGCTCAGCTGAGCTCCAACTGGGGTTTTAAGTAGCAAGTGTGAACTGCTCACTACAGGCACAAATCCCCAAGGAACAGACGGAGGCTTTGGGTGGCAACTGACCTTGGAGAGCCGGAGGGTCGCCTTGGACTGGGTCTGAAGGGGACTATCTGTTTCTTTTTTGGCTCAGTGGAGAAAGCCCCAGTCATTTTCAGTTTCCAGGGCTGTGACTCGGGAAAGGGTGGAGACAGCACAAGCAGAGAGAGAGACCATTCAAATGCTAATGACCTCCCCCTGGGGGGTCTGTCTTCTCTAGGAGGAAAGGGGTGGGGCCCTTTCCATTCAGAACCAGACCCCAGAGCCTGGGGGAACAAGGCCATACCTCCTCACACCAGTCAAGAATTATAGGCTAACAGGCATCACCTGCTGGGCAGAAAAGCACAGTGACCTGAGGCATCACAGGATGGAGCAATTTTCTAAGACACACCCTCAGGGAAACCAGATACTGAATATTTCTTCCCTCTGGGACCTGAGCCTGTTCTGGTCTGGGAAAACCTGATTTGGATAACCAAGGAAACCATGCCTAGACAACAGAAATTACAACCTACACTAAGAAAAACAAAGTTATGGCCCAGTCAAAGGAACAAACGTACACTTCAACTGAGATACAGGAATTTAAACAACTAATGTTAAATCAATTCAAAAAGTTTAGAGACAATATTGCAAAAGAGATAGAGGCTGTAAAGGAAACACTGGGCATATATACGGCAGAAATCAAAAGTTCAAAAAAATAACTAGTAGAATCTATGGAAATGAAAGGCACAACACAAGAGATGAAAGACACAATGGAAACATACAACAGCAGATCTCAAGAGGCAGAACAAAACACTCAGGAACTGGAGAACAAAACACCTGAAAGCCTACACGCAAAGGAGCAGATGGAGAAAAGAATGAAAAAATATGAGCAACGTCTCCGGGAACTCAAGGATGAAACAAAGTACAATAATGTACATATCATTGGTGTCCCAGAAGGAGAAGAGAAGGGAAAGGGGGCAGAAGCAATAATAGAGGAACTAATTAATGAAAATTTCCCCTCTCTTATGAAAGACATAAGATTACAGATCCAAGAAGCGCAGCGTACTCCAAACAGAAGAGATATGAATAGGCCTATGCCAAGACACTTAATAATCAGATTATCAAATGTCAAAGACAAAGAGAGAATCCTGAAAGGAGCAAGAGAAAAGCGATCCATCACATACAAAGGAAGCTTAATAAGACTATGTGCGGATCTCTCAGCAGAAACCATGGAGGCAAGAAGGAAGTGGTGTGATATATTTAAGATACTGAAAGAGAAAAACTGCCAACCAAGAATCCTGTATCCAGCAAAGCTGTCCTTCAAATATAAGGGAGAGCTCAAAATATTTTCTGACAAACAGACAATGAGAGACTTTGTGAACAAGACACCTGCCCTACAGGAAATACTAAAGGGAGCACTACAGGGTGATAGAAGACAGGGGTGTGTGGTTTGGAACACAATTTTGGGAGATGGTAGCACAACAATGTAAGTACACTGAACAGAGGTAACTATGAATACTGTTGAGAGAGGAAGGTGGGGAGCATGTGAGACACCAGAAGAAAGGAGGGAAGATAAAGAATGGGACTGTGTAACTTGGTGAAATCTAGAGTATTCAACAATTGTGATAAAATGTACAAATATGTTCTTTTACTAGGGAGAACAAGCAAATGTCAACCTTGCAAGGTGTTAAAAATGGGGAGGCATTGGGGGAAGGATGCAATCAGCATAAACTAGAGACTGTAACTAATAAAAAAAAAAATCAATTGACCATATATATATATGGATCTACTTCTGGGCCCTCTAACTTGTTCTATTGATTTATTTGTGTATCTTTGTGGCATTACCAGAGCAACTTACTTACTGGAATTTTATAGAAAGTATTGAAATCAGGTAGTGTTCTCTTTTTCATGTTTGTTTTGGCTTCTCTAGATAATTTTAAATTTTCATATAAATTGTAGAAACAGCTTGCTAATTTCTACAAAAAAGTTTTCCATTGGGATTGTGTTGAATCTATAGAGAAATGTGGGGATGATGGACAACTTAACAATATTGAGTCCTTCAAATATGGTATACATCTCAATTTATTTAGGCCTTTTAAAATTACTTTCAGCAATATTTTTAGTTTTCAGTGTAGAAGTTTATTTCTAGGTTTATGATGTTTATTGAGGCTGTTGTAAATTGTACATTTTAATGTTCCGTCTGATTTAGGAAAAAGTGTTAATACTTTACCATTAAGAATGATGTTAGATAATAGGTATTTCATGATGTATCTTAACAGATTGGGAAGTTGCTTTCTATTACTAAGTGTTTCAGTTGTCATAAATAGCTATTGAATTTTGTCAAATGCTTTTTCTGCAACTACTGAGATGCTGTATGATTTTACTTTTCTATTCTGTTAATATTCTGAATTATATTGATCGATTTTTCTGATATTTAGCTAACTTTGCCTTCCTAGTGAAAACCCCACTTGTTCAAGATGCATTATTTCTTTTAATTTACTTCTATACACTATTTGCTGACATTTTGTTAAGAATTTTGTATCTATGTTCATGAGGAATATTGATCTATAATTTCTTTCCTTGCAATATCTTTGCCAGGTTTTTACATCAGATTTATGACAGCCTCATAAAAGGAGTTAGGAAGACTTCCTTCCTGCTCTATTTTCTGAAAGACTTTGTGTGAGTTTGGTATTATTTCTTCCTTAAAAGTTTCATTGAATTCACCAATGAAGCCAGCTAGGCCTGAAGTTTTCTTTGTGAAAATATTTTTATTACAACTTCAACTATTTTAATACATATAGGGCAATTTAAATTTTCTATTCAATCTCACATTTTTATGAAGTTTTTAAAGAAATGTATACATTTAACTAATTTTTGAATTTATTGGCATAAAATTGTATCTAATATCTCACGGCTCTTTTAATTTTTTGTTGGCCTTTAGTGATGTCTTCATTTTTATTCTTGATTTTGGTAATTGTGTTTCTTTGTTTTTCTTCTTGATCAGTCTTGCAAGGTATTTGCCAATTTATCAATATTTCAAAAGGACAAACTTTTGAATTTCTTGATTTTCTTTACTGTTTGTCTTTTCTAGAGTGTCATGTAAAAGGAATCTATGATGCACATTTTGTGTCTATTTTTTTCACGGAGCATACTGATTTTTAGATTCATCCACATTGTTGCAAATATTCATAGTTTGTTTCTTTTTATTGCTCAGTAGTTTTCCATTGTATGGATATACCAGAGTTGGAGGACTTTGGGTTGTTTTCAGTTTTTAGCTATTATGAACACAGCCACTATGAATATTTACTGTGTTTTTTTTGTATGGACATATACTTTTATTTTTCTGGGTAAATATCTAAGAATGAAATTACTAGGTTTGTGGTACGTGTATGTATAGCACTTTATGAAACAGAAAACATTGATTTCCAAAGCTTTAATATTTTATATTGCCACCAGAAATGCATGGGAGTTCCAGTTGCTCTGCAACATCATTGACATTTGGATTTATCAGCCTTTTTAAATTTTAGCCATTTTGATATTATGAAGTAGGATGCCATCATGATTTTAACTGACATTTTCCGAGTGACTAATGATGATGAGCACACTTTTGTGTGCTTATGGCCATTTCTATACCTTCTTCTGTGAACCATCTTTTCAAACCTTCTATCCATTGTTTTTAATGGGATTTTTACCTTTTTTATTGAGTTGTAAGACTGTATTTTTTGGAAATATGTTCTTTGTCCGATATGAGTATTCTCCCAAATTGGGGCTTGCCTCTTCATTTTCTTTTGGTGTCTTCAGAAGAGCGGAAGTTACGGTTGTGATGAAGTAACAATTTATCTACTTTTCTTTTTTGTTTCATACTTTTTTTTATGTCCTATCTAAGAAGTCTTTGCTTATTCCCATGTCAGAAAAATCTTTCTCTAATATTTTCTTGTAGAATTTTTAGAGTTCCATAATCTATATTTATTTTGGTCTTCTTTAATTTTTATCAGAAAAGTTTTGCAATCTTCAGTGCATAAGTTTTGTACATATTTGGTTAAATTTATCACCATCTATTTAATTTTTGGATACTACAACAAATGGTACTGTATTTATTATTTCAATTTTTCATGGCTAGCAGATAGAAATATTAGCCTATTATTCTGCTATATTGCTAGACTCACTTATCACATCTCATCTAGTTTTGTCTTTTGTAGGATGTATATTTTGCTTTTTAATTTTAGTAACAATGCCCAAAAGAACAGTTTTTAATGTTTTGTTGCATTCCTATTTATTTTTTTCCTTTTATTGTTCTTGCTTTTTAAGAATGAAGAAATATTTTCCAAACCCAAACTCACTGAAGATTTTCTCCTATTTTCTTTTAGGAGGTCCATCATCAGTTTGATTAATTATTGTACAATGTGGGAGATCAAGATTGACATTCATTTATATATGGCTGTCCAGTTGTTCTAGCACTATATTTTGATAAGTTTATCATCTTTCCATTGAGTTGCTTTGACATCTTCGTTGAAAATCAATTGAGCACATATGTGCATATTTATTACTTGAGTCTCTATTCTGTTCCATTGATGAATAAGTCCATGTCTGTCAAGTCACACTGATAGATTGTTCTAGCTTTAAAGTAAGTATTGAAATGAGGTTATTCTTATCATTTTTTAAAAAGTTGTTTTAGTGCTTTATTTATAAAGTTGCTTTGCTATTTTAGGTCTTTTACATATAACCTTTAGATTCTGTTTATTAATTTCTGCAAAAAAACTGCTCTTGATTTTGATTTGGATTGCAAACAATCTACAGATCAACTTGGGTGGAATCTAATGCATGAGCATGATGTATCAATCAACTTTGATTTTCTCTAATTTCCTTCAACATTTTATAGCTTAGTCATAGTTTCCCTGAATATTTTTTGTATATTGACCTATTATCCTATTATAATGCCAAAATCACTTGCTAGCTTTCGTTGTTTTTTGGTAGAGTCCACAGTATTTTCTACATAGATGGATGCTAAGTAAGAATGATGACAGTTTCTTCTTTTTCTGATCTGAATACCATTTATTTTTTCTTGCTTTATTGCACTGATTAGAACTCTACTACAATGTTGAAAACTATCAGTGAGGGTGGGCATTTTTGCCTTGTTCATGGTATTAAAAGGAAGAATTCAGTTTTTCATTTCTCCTTAACCCAATTTCCTATGAATTCTTCCTCATCCATTTCTCTGCTGCGCATGAAAAGCAGTTCTGGGTCTCTTATCTTTTCAGAAGAGCTTGTAATTTTCTGAAATTTAGGTTTCTGTGCATTTTCGCCACTCTGGTGGGTTGTTCAAGAAACCAAATTTTGTGACCTGTCTGGCTTGTCCTCATTAATAGTAGAGTGACAGCCCTTGACGGTCATTCCACCAGGGGTGAGAGTAACTATGGGATGTTGCTCTTTTCGAAGGGCTCATCACATTCTGGAGTTGTGATGCCTTTTAATCCTCATTTCCCTAGTGTTCTTGAAAACACACATACCTAAAAAACCTGTTTTTGTAGCATACATTGGCTTGTTTTCCTAATTAAGGTGGGAGTGATAGTCTCTTGTGACTTTCTACATGCTAATCAGCAGCAGTGTCATTTGTATTTTAAATACCTAAATGCATAGAACTATTAGTCACTGGAGGGTAAGGCAATATGATTTTTAATTTTCTTTTAATTCCCACAAGGCCTAGTAATTACTCAGTTTATATTTAAAATGGATACCTTATATATTATCTAATTTTATAAACTCATTGATGGTCAAGGAAAAATAAAACTATTTACTAAGGCCAAACTGATTGATCAGTAGCAGAGTCATTTTCACATTGCAGACCCCTGGTTCCCAGTAATTTTTTCTACCCTAGTGTATTTGATTTTATAATCAGATTGATATTCTATGTACTACTTGTCTCCAAGGTTCTATGTCATCATCAACATGATCATCCACCCTAGCCTTGTTGGTTATACCTTATTTAATTGTTTGTATTGGCAGGAACTCCATTAAAAATATCAAGATGGCACCAGAAACTCACCAGGGAAACAAAATATATCGTTGTGGATATAAACTTAGCTATAAACTTGATATAGACACATACATATATATTTATGTTTGTATGTCAGCTTGGATAAAATAAAGTGTTAAACAATTTAAATGACTTTAATAAGCATAATTTAAACCCCTACTTTCCTTTTTATAGCAATTTCATTTTTAATGTTTTATATTCCAATTTTCCACCTTTTAATCTTGCTTTCTTTTCCTGGTACTACAATACTATCTCAAATAGGGGGGCTATTACGGAACAGGCAAGTAGTTCTTTAATTGAAACACTTATAAGACACACTAGATAACTATAAAGACTTTTAAGAAATAGCAAAGCTTTAATAGGTTCTTGTGTACTTGTGTTGTAACCTAATTCAGTGCTCTTTCAGTAATGCCGGAGGATGTTGCTAATTTATGGCTGTGATGAGCAATAAAGCAATAATAGTAATTGAAAGGTGCAATATTCCTTGTTTAGGGGGCATTTATGGTTATGTATTAAAACTATAAATACTTCAAGAGGCTGCAAAATTGATCTATAGAAAATGAAAGATAAGATCTCACTGCTTTCTAAAAATGCTTTTCTAGCAGAAATCTGGGCTTGACTTTATGGTTTATAAATATAAACAAACCAGAAGTGAAATGCTCAATGTGTCTACCCATCCAAAGGGACCACTTAAATAACCACTAGCACTCATACCTAATAAGGGCTGGAAGGTTCCTTTCCTTCTTTTATTTTTCAACTTTCCATTTCTTTCCCCTGTTCCTTTATAAAAATTTTTCCTCTGTTCTCACATCCTTTACCCTATTCTTCTTTCTCTGTTTCTTTCATCTTTTCTCTGTCATCTTCCTCACATTGCCTCCTGTATCCTCATTGGATGAAGGAAGCAAACTGTTCTGGAGTAGAAATTGTCACTCTTTTCTCCCCATACCCAAGTCCCTATACTCTAAACACCTATGTGCCAGTATTGAGGATGAGGGACATTTGTTGCTGCCCATTGCTTCTTTATGGCTTTGTGCTTGGCTTTCCTGTTGGAAGCAAGTAACAAAAGCAGCGAACTAACTCATATTTTTATATACCAGAGGTCATTTGCATGGCATTTCTGGGCTTCCAACTCCTGAAAATTCTTCAGATAGCTGTTTTTCACTGTTTCCTGTCTCAAGCAATCGTCTTTGACAGAATGACAATATTTTGTTATTTAAAAACTCAAAGCCACTGGTTTTCCATTCACCTTCTCTTTCTATTAGACATCCCTAGACACTTGTGGGAGGACTATCAGTGACTTAAAGAGAGAGAGAGAGAGAGCTATGTGCAAAACAGTGTCTCAATGGGAGACACAAGCTTGGACCTATTTCAAAAGAGGCAACCATAATGTGCTAGCACATGTGGAGATGACCGAGCTGACAGAGCCACAATTTATTTATATTTTTACTCTCTCTTGTGTATCCTCACTCTGTAGGTGTGGTGATCTACAACGGATAAAGGAACTTTTTCCAAATGATGTGGAATGAAGTGAAGATGTATCAGTTTGATACTGCTGAGTAACATACAGATACCTACACACACAGACTTCATAATTTAGAAAGCTGAGCATTTATTATTTCTCATGGTTCTATGTTTCAGCTGGATGATACTTACTGACATCAGCTGGGCTTACTCATGCATCTGACATCACATGGTGGGTAAACTGTGGACTGGCTAGTCTAGGATGGCTTCACTGTCACATCTGGCTGTGAGAAGGAGTGATGGGAAAGACTGGACCACATTTCTTTTATCACCCAGCACACCAGTCAGGCTTGTTCTCAAGACACAGGCAGAAGTTCCAAGGAGATAGTGAAAGTGAGAAAGGCCTCTCAAGGCCTACGCTCTGGACTGGCAACCATCACAGCTATGAATTCTACAGCCTAGATTCAAAGTGTGGGGAAACAGATTCCACCTATTGTGAAGAGTTAAAAGCTCACATTGCAAAGGACATGAATTCAGGGAGGATGAAGAATTGTAACCTGTTATACAGTCACTCTACCACAGTCTATCTTCTGGTCACAATTATTTACATCTCTGCCATAAAATACCCTCAGCCTCTTCCAAGACCTCTACAAGTCTCATCTAATCATGGTATCTCACTGGAAATCCAGGATCTTGTGACTAACATCAGGTCCAGATGCATGGCAACTTGTGAAATAAAAAGACATGTTGTCTAACCCCCAAACATACAAAATACTGTGGTGAATAGAGATAGGATAACCACAACAGATACTTTCATTCAAAAATGGGAACAATGGGAGGGCAATAGCAAAGCATTTATCCATAGTAAAGAGTTCCTTGATTAGGCTCCAGTTCTGCTGACTGAAAATAGCTCCCCAGTCCTTTGTTCTTTATGGATGTTGGTTTTGCCTTCAGATGATCCTTCCTCTCCTGCAGCCGTCCTTAACAATGTGAGCAACTTTCTCATCCTGCTTACAGGCCTCCAGAGGAAAGACTGTGGTAAACTGATTTTAAAATGCACCAAATGCACCACCCTTCCTTATATCCATGCCATGAAGAAGTGAAGTCAATTTTCCTTCCTCTTGAATTTAGGCATGGTCTTATGATTTGCTGTGGACGTATAATACAGCAGAGATTATGGGTGTTCCCATAAGCCTAAGCATCAAGAAACCTTCTTTCACATATAACGTATGGACAAGACAGCCAGCCTTCAGGTAACTGCAGACACACAAGAGTGTAGCCAAAACTAGCCTAGCCTGGCCCAAAGCAGAAGAACCCCCATCAGACACATAGCTTCATGAAAATAAATTTTATTGTTGCGTACTCAGAGGTTTTGTGATTTTTTTTTTTTTATTATTGTTTTGTCATTATGGAACATTACTGTGACAATAGATACAGGGGTAGTTTTCGTGAATTACAACTACCGGCCTTTAAGCCCAGCTTATTTCTTGGTCTGGGCAGCTTATTCCTACCCATGAGCCAGATGCTCTGAACCTTACTTTGTCATCTTTCTTGTTCTATCTTTTCCCATTTCTTGTATTGTACTTGCAACCATTGATTCAATATTTTCTTGTAACAACCTCATTAGGTAGATAGAGCAGACATTATTTGATCCATTTTACCAATGCAAAAATTTTAACTCAGAGAGTCGAAGTGACTTGCCAAGATCACAAAGTTAGAAGACAAATAAAGTACGCAATCTATATTTAGAAATTTAGAAATTTTATATCATATTGTCTCATCTTTCTTGCCCCAACTCCTATTTTTCATGCTTGAACCTAAAGGGAAAGTTTGGTTTGGGTGACTGATCCTCCATCTGGGAATCAGAAGACCTAAATTCTGACCAGTCTTGGTCCTTCCATCAGTTGCTTCTTATGTGAATTAAGTGTGCCTTAGAAATCAGTCCCCAACCCTAACTATATTCAAAGATATTGTAAGGTTGAGTGAGGAACAAAAAGAAAAGCCTCTCGTCGACTCTGATTTCAGTGGCAGAACTAGGGCTATGGACAGAAGTTACAAAAGGAAAGATTTGAGGTTAGTGTAAGATAGAGCTTTATGACATGTCATTTTGAGGGTCCTACCTTGGTGGCTGTAACAATTGATGACTGACATATCACATATCAGATGCATCCATCACAACATCAGGACAGCTAGTTGCTGCTTAAAAGGGAGATTCAGCATAAGTAACCAGTCATTCTTGAATTCTTCCTGAGTTTTTACTCCCTTATTGCAATTTTCTCCTCGTTTGTCTTTTGAAATGCCACTTTGGTTTTCCTGATACCTTTTTGACTGTTTCTTTTCATCCTTTCTTTATGGCTTTATTTCATCTACAGAACCCCAGGACTCTATATTTAATCCCCTTCTTTTCAAGCCTGATATAATTTGCCTGCATATCCACCACCACAACTTTACTGCCACCTATAAGCTGATGGTTCTCCAGTCATCACTTCTAGCCCTGTGGTGGTCATTTCTGCTCCTTGCCAACTGTTCTCAGTTCTGTCCCTCTCCAGGATAATGGCAACATCTCCAGCCCAAGGTGATTCAAAAATTTTTCCCTGAGCTCTGCTTCTTCCCATTCTTTCAATGTTGCTACTAACATTCAACCAACCAAACCAAAACAAACCAAAACAAAACAAAACAAAACAAAAATAACAGCAACCAACAAACCCTCTCTTCTATCCAATCAGGAACTGCATTGTTCTTCATCTCCTTACTATGGTTCACCCCCAGCCTCTTCTCTCCCTGACAACTCTTGCATCTGTAGTTCAAGCCCTCAACCCTCAATTTTAACTGTCTCTAAATGGGTCACATTATATTGTATCTTCCAAAGCTGTGGCCAAAGTAAACTTTCTAAAAAGGAAGTCTGACCATGTTATTATTCTGATTGACACTTCTTTCTCCAGAGCCTTCAAGATAAGGTTCAGATTGTTCAACAAGGCTTACCAAGTCCTCCAAAGTTTCAGGAGCACTCAAGGGAGAAGGAAGGGAAAGCCATGCAGAAAGAGCACCTCAAGGGAAGACAAGAAAATGGGAGTCAGTGATGCTTCACAGGGAGACTGCTTCTAGATGGGTATAACTTTAGCAAGTGTCCAACAGAGGGTAAAGAGATGTGGCTACAGAAGTCCTCTTTGTTCACGTTTCATCTTCTGCCTAAATCAAATTTCTTTTTCCTACCAACTCACACATCGTCATATTAAACACATACTGGCTTTTTAAATATTAATCTTGATTCATTTTCACTCTGAAGCTTTTCCTGCTCACAATAACACTTTCTCAAGCTTAGTGTTTCAGTGTTTATCTCCCTCACTGAGCTGGGAGCCTCCTGAGGGCAGAAAAAAAGATCCATTTCTTCTATGACTTCACATCTTGTCAGCAGGCACAGTAGTTGTCATATACCAGGTATTTAATAAATGGTTTAGCAAATGAGTAAATGAATAAAGGAATGCTTCTCTTCAGCAGCTCTTGGTTCCTCCATTCTCTTTTCAGACTCCCAGCTTTATGGATGGACAGAGGTGGGAAAGGGGGGCTAGTTTTGCTTTCTAGTCCTTCATCCCTGTATTATTGACACCTACACCCCCAATGCCAATTTCTGCCTATAATCCTGTCAGCAGCCAGCTGCTTGGTGCCAACACCACCAACTCAGCAGCTCTCCCCACACATCCCTAGGGAAAACTGTTCGCCTTATCAACAAAGAGAGAGAGAAAACTCCCATCTGTTACAACTCAGAGCTAGAAGCCTCATAATTGTATCAGCACACAGGCTGCACATCAGATTTTCTTGTTTTTAGGGAGCACCTAGGGAGATTTCACTCTCTTTTTATTGTTGTTTTCTCCCCAGCAACTGACCATATTTCATCTCCACTGAGACACAATGAAAGAAATCTCCAAGCAAATTTGTTGCCTAATGATTCCAGGGAAGGTGTTTAGAACCATAAATGTCTTCTTGAAAATCTGTAGAGCATCCCAGCTCTGTAAACTTTTCCAAATTAGCACATAGTAAATGCACAATTCTTGTGCTGGGTCAACCCTCCAAATGAAGGTGGTAATAGCATCGGGGGGCTCCCAGAATGAGCATCGCCCCAGCACTTAAGTTACTTGGTCTTTGAAAAATGACTGGAGAGTTTCTCTGGAAGGGCAAGTTCAAAATCATATGGCATTTCCTCAAACATGAACCTGTGGGATTTCTAAGTATTTTAGGAGATTACCAAGCTGGGAAAGCATGCTTCGACTTATAATCAAACTCATGCAGATGATGAGTATGATCATCACTGAATCTCAGTTCCTCCATTTGCAATATAGAAAAAATCATGCTTGCCCCCAATTTTTTTTTTTTTCTCTCCCAAGGAAGAAGAAAGATGACTTAATCTTATGGAGTGATTTGAACACTAAGAAATAAACATGTTCATTCAGTTAACATACAACTGTTGAGCACTCACTGTACATCAGGGGCACATAATAAAGCAAGCAAACATGACTGACCCTCATGGAGCTAGAAGTCTGGTAGGGGAGACAGCTATCAAGCAAATAGTCACACAAATAAATATTTAATAATGAATGAATGAAGTGCTCTTAAGGAAGAGTACAGACTGCTCTAGGAGGAATAGAAGGCCATCTGGTTTGGACTGGGAGAATAGGGAAGCAGAAGGGAGGTGAGGTCTGTAAGGGGAATGTAACAGCATGTGATGAAAAGGCCCTGAGGTGACACATTAACTGAAAGAAAGCCAGGGAGTCGAAGTGAACAAGTATGAGAGAACACTAAATTGGCAGGCAGCTCCTGTTATGCAGGCCTTGGATGCCATGCCAAGAAGTTTAACTTCTAAGATAAGCTCAACGAGAATGCACTGAGGGTTTAAAGCAAGGAAGCGGCATATCTGTTCAGAATGAGTTGGAAAGGGCTTGTAGTGAAGGAGTAAGACCAGTAACTGAAAAAAGGTGAAAGATGATAGTGGCTTAGACCAGGGCTTGGCAAACTGCAACCTGTGAGCCAAATCCAGCACCATCACCCCTTTTTGCAAATAAACCTTTATTGGAAGACAATCATGCCCAGTCACTTGTGTAGTGTCTACCTAGCACTACCTAGCAGAATTGAGTAGTTGAGTAGAAACTGTATGACACACAGAGCCTAAAATATTTAAAAATATTTACTATCTGGCCCTTAACAGAAAAAGCTGGCTGACCCCTGGTTAAGCCCATAGTGTTCACCATGTCCCTTTAAATTCAAGATGTATCTTAAAGATTGATGATAAGGCCTCCAGCCTAAAATCCCCCCTCTCTGTTCTGAAGGCTTGTATGGGGCACTCGAGATTCAAATTAGTTCAGAGATTGTCATCTCAATTGTGGTAGAGATTTGTGTGGATTTATTTACCTTATACTTGCACACTTTATTCTTACTGGACTGATCACATTATCTTCATGTTAGAAGAGAATAACATTTATATCCATAATTGCATTGACTTGTATGCATCCATGATGTAGATAAGAAATTGTTCAGATATATATAGTGACTGCAGGTATGTCTCTATTATTTGTTTTTTTTTAAGGAGCTGATTAGAATCTCACAAATATTTGCTAGTTTGTTGAGAGGCTATAAAGAGAGGTGTGGAGGATGTTGTTGGCCACCTTATGCCACAGCAGTTATGTCAGAAAGCATATTGGAATCACAGAATGCTTTTTGACAAGCCTGTCTTTCTTATGTATCTTAAGGTTGCCAGGTCTGCTTTAACAGATACCACAGACTGGTTAGCATAAACAATTTTTATCTCACAGCTTTGGAGGCTAGCAATCCAAAATCAAGGCATTGGCAGCCAGAGTTTCTCCAGAGTCTGTAGTGTTCTGGTGGTGGCTTGCTGACAATCCATGACTCAGTTTCTGCCTCCATCACCTGGTGATCTCTCTCCTTCTGTCTCCTCTTCACTCCCCTATAATGATGTCCAATTTCCTCTGCTTATAAGGTCTCCAGTCATAGTGGATTAAGGCCCAACCTGAGTCAGTGTGGTCTCATCTTAACAGGATCTTCAAAGATCCCATTTTCAAATGAGTTCACATCCACAGGACCAGAGATTAGGACTTGAACAGTCTTTGTGGGGGACATGATTGAATCCATAAGATTATGTTATCACTCTCTAATGGGGAAATGGAGGTGCAGAATCTATCTGGATCATTGTTCCAGGTCACACCACTCATTTGAGAGCCCATTCCACAGCTCAGTGTTTAAGTGCTCAGACCCAGCGGCCTAGCTGCTTGGGTTTGAATCCTGGCTCTGCCCCTTAATGGAGGGCATGGGGATCACTCTGCTAACACATGGAAGATGCTCAGCACAGTGGACGGCACATAGAAGCCCTCCAGAAGTATGGAGCTGTTTTGTTTTCTCATTCTTCGTAAGAAAGCCTTCTTACAATTGAATAATTGCCCTGCCCAGAACTTTATAAGCATCGTTTGTTCCTCTCGAGGAGACTGGGAAGTAGGCCATATTATCACTATTTTATACAAGAGGACACTGAGGAATATATTAAGCACCTTGTACCAGGCCTGGTTGTTGGTGAGGATGGTCAGCAATCAAATACAAGTTTGTTTGATTCCAAAGCTTGTGCTCAGAATAACTGTGCCGACTGCTTTCGTGATACTCCTCTGACCTCGGAAGATTGCCCACTTCCTACAGAGAGTGAAATCTGAGGACCAGAGGGGAATGTGGAGCAATGCTTTTCCCTTATTCTTAATTTCCACAGGAACGCTGGGGCTGAGCTCCTGCTATTCTTTCAACTTCATGGACAAACCAGTTCGCTTGATTGAAAACCACCACTTCTTATTCTGAGGAAGGAACAGCGTAGGGAGGACCACAAGACCACGATCCCAACTGCCAGGGAGTTAATAAGATCCTAATTTGGTTAAAATTTTAAATCTACCTAGAAAGGGTTTCAGCACATTAAATACCATGCAAGGGGCTCAATAAGTCTGGCACTTGTTAAAGGGTTTCTAATCTTAGTCAAGGCAGGACCAGAAAGCTTACCTAGAGGAGCTGTTCTGAACCACCCAATACCCTGAACGTTAAAAATACAATCTCCCCTAATGTTAACATCCCAGAGCCCTAACTATTTTAGATTTCCTTGGGGGAGACAGAAGGCTATAATTGTGCAAACATTCCAGGAATAACTATGGAAAGGACATAGAATATTTTAGATATTTTCTGCTAATACTAGCCAAGAAAATTAAATTCTACTCCCTGTTTACACCCACCGAAACAAACAGTTAAGGAACAAATGGTAAATATCCATACATTTCATGATTAATTGAATTCTGGTTTCTTAGTGTACCCACCTTCATTTGACATCACATCCATAAAAAATGCACAATGCACCACTCTGACAATAATATGAAATTAGAGGTGAAAACCATGTGACTCCTAAGGGGAAGAACAAAGAAGGTTGTAACTCAATTTATTTATTTATTTTTTAAAAAAATGGTTATTTGGGTAAGTTTGCAGCAGTCAATAAAGCATTCCTGTAGGGCTCTTTCATCCCTGGGTGGCCTTTAATTTCATTTGCATATTGGAAATTCAGCACTTTCTCCTACTCTAATCAAACTTGCCAAAAAGCAAAACAAAACAAAACAAAAGCTGGCTTTTTGTAGCAAGAGTGTTTTAGACACTAATAGAATAGCGTATTACAAGAAAATGAAAGAACGCTGTAGGTGCTTCCCTAAGAGTGTCCATCTTCCCTGTTTCTTACCCATCCCCAGGCCTTTAGAGATACAAAATCAGAGGTGGGGTGCTAAGAAGAGAAACAGAACTGAGAGTTAGATCTGTCCTCTCCATTTGCCTTGCTTCCAACTAGCCGGTGATCTTGGACATGTCCTGATTTTTTAAAAAATTTATTCCTCACTTTCCTCAGTCTTATAGCTTCTTACATGTCATTCTTGTTTATGTCTTTGTTTCTTTTCTCATGCCCTTCCCTCTGAGAAGAATACCTTGCTCCTTTTCAGATGGCAGAATCTTTCTGCTTTTAAGACCCAGCTTGGTTATCACCTTGATGACTTTGTGGAGCTCCGTGTCTCATTGTGTCTTGATAGTTCCTATGTGCTTTGCTATCTCGTTTTAGGAAACTTTGGTGAAAATCTCCAAAAGTGGGAGAACCTAAATTTCCCTTTCAGCATTATATAATGATTTCTCCATTTCGTGGGAAGCAAATGGTATGAACAAATAGCCTACTGGGTATTCTTTCAAAAAGATAGGCATGGAGGAGAGAGAAGATGGCGGTATAGAGAGGAGTGGAAGCTAAGTAGTCCCCCTGGAACAACTACATAAAACCAGAAACAACTAGTAAATAATCCAGAATAACTGCGGGGAGACAAATGTGACCATCCACTCATCATACACCAACCTGAAATGGGAGGAATGCCCAAGAACACAGCATACAATCTGTAAGTAAAACCTGCGGATCCAAGTCGCGAGACCCCCCTCCCCCATAGCCCGAGCTGCAAAGCCTCATGGTGCCAAAGAGAAGCTCTCTCCCAGCAAGCGAATATAGCTCAGCTGAGCTCCAACTGGGGTTTTCAGTAGCAAGTGTGAACTGCTCACTACGAGGTACGAATCCCCAAAAAACAGACAGAGGCTTTGGGTGATGACTGACCTCGGAGAGCCGGAGGGTCACCTTGGACTAGGTCTGAAGGGGACTATCTGTTTCTTTTTTGGCTCAGTGGAGAAAGCCCCAGTCATTTTCAGTTTCCAGAGCTGTGATTCAGAGAAGGGCGGAGACAGCACAAGCAGAGAGAGAGACCATTGGAATGCTAATGACCTCCCCCTAGGTGATCTATCTTCTCTAAGAGGAAAGGGGTGGGGCCCTTTCCATTCAGAACCAGACCCCAGAGCCTGGGGGAACATGGCCATACCTCCTCACACCAGTCAAGAATTATAGGCTAACAGGCATCACCTGCTGGGCAGAAAAGCACAGTGACCTGAGGCATCACAGGGTGGAGCAATTTTCTACGACACACCCTCAGGGAAACCAGATACTGAATATTTCTTCCCTCTGGGACCTGAGCCTGTTCTGGTCTGGGAAAACCTGATTTGGATAACCAAGGAAACCATGCCTAGACAACAGAAAACTACAACCTACACTAACAAAAATAAAGTTACGGCCCAGTCAAAGGAACAAATGTACACTTCAACTGAGATACAGGAATTTAAACAACTAATGCAAAATCAATTCAAAAAGTTTAGAGAAGATATTGCAAAAGGGATAGAGGCTGTAAAGGAAACACTGGGCATATATACGGCAGAAATCAAAAGTTCAAAAAAACAACTAGTAGAATCTATGGAAATGAAAGGCACAACACAAGAGATGAAAGACACAATGGAAACATACAACAGCAGATCTCAAGAGGCAGAACAAAACACTCAGGAACTGGAGAACAAAACACCTGAAAGCCTACACGCAAAGGAGCAGATGGAGAAAAGAATGAAAAAATATGAGCAATGTCTCCGGGAACTCAAGGATGAAACAAAGTACAATAATGTATGTATCATTGGTGTCCCAGAAGGAGAAGAGAAGGGAAAGGGGAAGAAGCAATAATAGAGGAAATAATTAATGAAAATTTCCCATCTCTTATGAAAGACATAAAATTACAGATCCAAGAAGCGCAGCGTACTCCAAACAGAAGAGAGATGAATAGGCCTACGCCAAGACACTTAATAATCAGATTATCAAATGTCAAAGACAAAGAGAGAATCCTGAAAGCAGCAAGAGAAAAGCAATCTATCATATACAAAGGAAGCTTAATAAGACTATGTGCGGATCTCTCAGCAGAAACCATGGAGGCAAGAAGGAAGTGGTGTGATATATTTAAGATATTGAAAGAGAAAAACCACCAACTAAGAATCCTATATCCAGCAAAGCTGTCCTTCAAATATGAGGAAGAGCTCAAAATATTATCTGACAAACAGAAAATGAGAGACTTTGTGAATAAAACACCTGCCCTATAGGAAATACTAAAGGGAGCACTACAGAGTGATAGAAGACAGGAGTGCATGGTTTGGAACACAATTTTGGGAGATGGTAGCACAACAATGTAAGTACACTGAACAAAGATAACTATGAATACAGTTGAGAGAGGAAGGTGGGGAGCATGTGAGACACCACAAGAAAGGAGGAAAGATAAAGACTGGGACTGTGTAACTTGGTGAAATCTAGAATATTCAACAATTGTGATAAAATGTACAAATATGTTCTTTTACGAGGGAGATCAAGCAAATGTCAACCTTGCAAGGTGTTAAAAATGGGGATTAGGGGAGGGATGCAATCAACATGAACTAGAGACTGTAACTAATAGAATCATTGTATTATGCTTCCTTTAATGTAACAAAGGTGATAAACCAAGGTAAATGCAGATAAGAGGGGGGGATAGGGGAGGAATGTTAGACACTTGACATTGGTGGTATTGTCTGATTCTTTACTCTACTTTGATTTAAGGTTATTTTTCCTTTTGCTGCTTCCTAGCTGTCATTTTTTTCCCTTTCTTTTGCCTCTCTACCTTCTTTGACTCTCCCGCCTGCCTTGTGGAAGAAATGTAGATGCCCTTATATAGATAGTGGTGAAGGTGGTGAACACATAAATATATGACCATACAGAGAACCATTGATTATTTACTTAGGATAGAATGTATGGTGAGTGAACAAAACCATATTAAAAAAAAAAAAATGGGTTGATGACAAAACCTCGAGGGCAATATACTGAGTGAAATAAGCCAGACACATAAGGACAATTATTGCAGGGTCTCACTGACAGGTACTAATTATAATATGTAAACTCATATACGTGAAATATAGGGTACCAAGATATAGGACAAGGCTTAAGAATGGGGAGCACTTGCTTAGTATGAGCAGAATGTTCAATTAGGATGAACTTAAATGTTTGGAAATGAACAGGGGTGTTGGTAGCAAGATGTGAGAATAACTAACAGCGCCAAATGGTGTGTGAATGAGGTGGAAAGGGGAAGCTCAGAGTCATATATGTCACCAGAAGGAAAGCTGGAGGTCAAAAGATGGGAATGTATAAAACTGAATCCTATGGTGGGCAATGTCCAGATCAACTGTACAAATATTAGAAATCACTTCCATGAACCAGAACAAATGTATGACAATACAATTAGAAGTCAATAATAGAGGGGCATATAGGGAAGAAATATATACCTACTGCAAACTATATACTAGTTAGTAGTATTTCAACATTTTTTCATAAACAGTAACAAATGTACTATACCAATACTACAAGTCAACAATTGAGGGGGATTGGTTAGGGATAGGGGAGGATTAGAGTTTCCTTTTCTCTTTTTTCTTTTTTCATCTTTCACTTTATTTCTTGTCTGGAGTAATGAAAAGTTTCTAAAAATTGAACAAAAATTAAGTGTGGTGATGGATGCACAGCTGTATGAGGGTACCCAGGGGCAAGTGATTGTACACTTTGGATCTTTGGATAATTGTATGGTGTCTGAATAATCTCAGTAAAAATGGAAAAAAAAAAAAGATATGCATGTCTCTGCACTGAAGGGGAAAACAGTTAATGCCTGACAAATTCTTGTTTAAAGAGTATTGATATAAAAATCCTAATTTCTTGTTCTTTGCTATGTGTCTCTCTATATAAACCGGGAAATTCTTGTCCTCTGTGCCCAAATAAGACAAAAATTAGTTGTGACTGGGCATCACCATGGACCCTCAATTCTGCCTCAGGAGACAGAATTCCTCCCACCCCCTTCTTGGAACGATCACCTGGTTGTCCTTGCAGACATTTGGATGTCGGCTTTGGGGAGTCACATGAATCCAGGAATCCAGAATTGTTCACACCTTGAAGAAAACCATCAGTAGTAGAGACACTGTCTGTGTATTTGCTGCCATTGTATTTACTACATTAAGAGTGAAGCTCTTCGGGTGCTTTTTGTATTCTTAATCTGGCAGTCTCTCCTAAAGAGAAAGTGCATTCCTAAATTGTGCAGACCCTAAAACATTTAAAGATTACATTGAAATTATCTTTTCAACTGCCCATAACTTCTTCAAAAACAGAACCTGTCTTATTTTTGTGTGTATAATAACCCCACATCATATCTGGCACATAGTATGTGCACAGTAAAAGTTAGTGAAATTGGTAATGTCAAGTAGTGTAGCACCTTGGGAAGAGCATTTCTTCGCTGGAGTTCTGCTATCTGCCCCCTAAAATACAGTCAGAATAAATGATTTTTAAGATATCTTACAATTCTGAAGTTCTTGATTCATTTTATGGTCTTTTAGTTCACAGAAGCAGAAAAGCTCTGAGCACATCCCAGAAAGAGGAAGCCTAGAGTTAGAAATCTCTTGGCCCTGTCTGTAGTGGAGAAAGCTTCTGCAGTCTCTGAAACTATTATTGCCCTGGGTAATTTTTTTCTTAGGCATTTGTTTATTCCAGCTCCAGTGAACCATCTTTGACTCATATGTGCTGAGGGTAATGGAAAATGCTTCTTCTAAAGGTCAGAACCCAGGGACCAGAACTGTGATTCAACTTCTCACAACTTCCCCAGCTGTCAGACCTCAGAAGATGCCAAGATTTGGGTAAGGTACACAAAGTCAGCCTGGGCAGCTCCTCTTTTGCTCTCCTCTCTAAATGCACCTAGCCGGCAGGTGATATCCCTGGTATCTGGGATGGAGTCACCTGAAATTGGGTAAATGTGAGTTCACTGGCCAGGACTGGAGAGCATGCCTCTCCTGTTTCTGAAAATTTTCTAGAGGGAACTGCTTCAAAGGAAATTTTTCAGAGACCTAAAAACTTAGTGAAAACTTCACACTCTTCAGTACAGCCATTGGCTGAGCTTCCTGGAGAACGAGATATGGATCACAGGTCAGGAAGATGGATAGCTCCAGGATCCTATGGAGCTCCCTTCCTCCACATGTGCTCTTCCATGTCTGGTTCGGGATCATGCCCCTCAGAAAGCTAAGAAACTGTGATTGGATACTGCTGACACTTGAGAACCACTTTATACGACTGATGACTCCTGGATTCTACGTAAGGTGCAATATTTGGTCCAGAAGGTAGACATCTTTAATGAACGAAGCATTGTCTTTCTCTCAGGATGTGGACGGTTTAAATAACCCCTTAAGCTCTTTTCCAATGTTTACTCCAGACCAGTTCTAACTTTGCTAAGCTCTAGATGGTGTGTGCACACATGTATCTCTGTGTGTGTTGTAACACTTTTTGAAAAATAAGAATGTTCAGATAATATGCTCTGCCATATTTAAATAAATATTTACAGAGGTCAAAATTCAAATGACTTTAGAGGTCAAGAAAATATGGTATGTGTATAAAGCAGCCAGGTGAAGACTATAGAATGTAGGGAGGACTAGGGAAAACTGTAGGGTGCCCACCCAGCTGAATAGATACTACCCTGGCTAAGCAACTCACTGACAGATCATGTGAGCATCAGTGTACAGTTCTTGGTTTGAGGCAGTTGTTGAATATACCTTGTAGCATACAGCCATTAATTCAGCATCTAAATATGGCGGAGTCACGTGCCAAATGCTGGGCTAGATACTGAATGCAGAGTAACAAAGGATATAAATCTGGTTCCTGCCCTCATAGAATATTCTGGGAGCCTGGAACATGCCCTGACTTTTCCCAACATAAATTTCCTGCAAATTGTTGGGTTAGGTAAAAAACAAACCTCCTTCAAAGCAAGTAATCCAAAGGACCCAATGGCCAGTTTGAAAATCATGACCAAACATTTTGCCTCAAATAAACAAACAAACTTAAAGCAATCATTCTGTAAAGAACTAACACAAAAAAAGACAATTCCAGAACTCAGGACAGGGGGAGGGGTTAAAAAATGACCCGACAGAAAATAAACACAGCAAAGAAAACAACTATCACAACAAGAAAGTTGAAACTGGAAGGAGAACAAAAAAATCCAAAAGCTGATTATAAAATTTAATTTAAATTAATTTAAAAATCTAAACAACAAAAAAGGGAGAAAGCACAAATATACAAAATAAGAAATGATAATAGGTAGCACCAAAGATAAAGAAGAAATGAAAAGAAATTACTAAGTTCAATTTTATACAAATAAATTTGTAAACCTAAATGAAAGGGTAATTTACTTAGGAAAATATAATAAAATATTAAACATACCAGTTACTATAAAGGAGATAGAATAAATATTAACATCTTCCCTCTCCCACTCAACAAAGGCACAAAATCTAGTTCCAGAAATTCTACTAAAACTTGAAAGAATTGAATTAAATTTATTTAAACCATTCCAGTGCATGGACAGGGTGGTGGAGGTTGTGGGTAGAAAGGCCTTCAAACTCTTGGGATAAATTTTTTATGAAATTTTACATCAAAACCTGATAAGAATTGCACAGAAAAAATAAAACTGCAGATGAATCTCATACACCAACACTGATGCAAAGATCCTAAATAGACTAAGACTAGAAATCACTCTAAGTAAACTGTATTCCAGGAATAGAAGGATAGTCCTTAGAAAACATATTGATATATTTCACCATTTTTAAGGAGCAAAGGAGAATAGATGGCACTTCTTTAATGTGATAAAATAAAAATTGTCTAACTGCAAAACCAGCATTAGCATCAGCATTGAAGTCAGAAATAGGACAAAGATGGCCCTCATCACTGCCGTTATTCAACATCATCAGAAAGTATTAGCAGATACAGCCATCCAAGAGGCAGAAACCAGAGGCATGAAACTTAGAAAGGAGGTCAAAAAGTATTTGCATATGATATAACTAAAAACTGTTATGAACAGAATTGAGTTAGATGAAAAGGAAAAAAGTCAATAGCTTTTTCATGTAAAAACAACAACCAGTTAAAGCTCCAGTAGAAGAGACACCTTTTACATGTAATTTAAAAAATATAAAATACCCAGTAATAAACAATTAAAAATACACACATATATACATACATATGTGTGTGTGTGTATATATATATACACACACATGCATATATATATACATATATATGTATATATAGGTTTATATCTCTGAGTGTGTGTGAAATATACTACTGAGAATATGCAACAACTTATACAAATTGATAGTTATACAATGTGACGGGTAAAAGGACTCAACCACATAAAACAATCAATTATTCCTGAGCTCAACTTTATATTTAAAATGATCCCAATAAAAATATCACTAAGATTTTTTTTTTGAAACTCAAAATTTTTCTGAAATTCAAGAGGAAAAGTAAACAAAGAAGAAAAGATAGTAAAGCTAAAAAAAAAAAAAATGAAAAAGAAAGAGAAACGACCAGCATTACCAGATATTAGAATATATTACAAGTATTTTGCAGTAATTAAACTCTTGGTTCTGGTGCATGAATAAACTGGTAAGTCAATAGGACAGAATTGGAGGTCTTGAAACAGACCCCAAACATATGCAGCTTTAGTGTATGATAACTTCCTATTTCATATCAGTGGGAAAAGATGGATTATATTATAAATTTTGTTGGAAAATTAGGACAATATCTGGCAAAATTTAAAGTTGGATTCATATTTCCAATCTTATGACAGGATAAATTCAAAGTGGTTCAAAGATTCAGATGTAAACAATGAAACCATAGAGGTACTAGAAGAAACCAAGGAAAAAAATATGTTATAATCTCAGAGTACGATAGTCTTTCTAATCACGTCACAAATCTCAGGAGCTCAAAGGCAAATTTGATACATTAAATTAAACTGTGATAAATTAGAAAAAATACATTTATGGCAAAATTGCCATAAACAAAAAATTTTATAATGAACTTTGAAAAAAATATTTTCAAATCATACCATAGGTAGAAGATCAATTTTCCTAAAATACAAAGAAAAATATACATAAACTTAAGTAAATAAATCAAAAACAAAAAGACTGGCATCTCTAAAGAAAGAATAGATAAATGATTTGATCATACAGTTCATGGAAAAGGAAATATGCTCAGCTACCAAGTATGTGTAAAGATGTTTAACTTAATTCATGTTAGGAGAAGAGGAAATAAAACTTCAAAGATATGCCATTTTTCACCTATCATGTTGGCAAAGATCCAAAAATTTGATCCCCCACTGTGCTGGTAAGGGTGTGGGGAAACAGACACTTGTACTCTTGTGAAGAGAATAAACTTTGGCACATTTTGGCAGTATTGAACATACCTTCATTCTCAGTCATTACTCTACTAGAAATTTATTCCAAAGATGTACTTGCACATGAGTGAAATAGTGAACACACAAGATTACTCATTGTAGATTGTTTGCGTTAGCAAATGAGTATAAATATCCTAAATGTTTGTAGTAGGAAACTGATTAAATATATCTGGGACATTCAAACAATGATGTTCTGAGCAGCCATAAACAAGAACAATAGACTTCTAATGGGCTGATGTGGAAAAATCTCTAAATGCAGTCTGTGAAAAAAGTGAAATGTGGGCTAGTGGATATGGTATGTTACTATATGTATGGTAAAGGGTAACATACACACACACACACACACACATATTTGTGCATGCATCAAATCTCTGGAAGTATTCATAAGAAACTCAACAGTTGCCTGTGTGAAAGGGAGCTGACAGCTGAGGGGACAAAGTAGAGACTTTGTAGTGTTTTTGTATCTTTCAAATTTTGAACATATCAGATGTATTAGTTAAAATATAATTAAAATGACAAAGTTTAAAAATCAAAAGAAGGAATTTTCTATAAAACTAAATATAGTCCATCTTCATTTTACTTCACATGGTCATTCTTTTATATTATGGTGGTAGCACTCTATGGTAGATACTGCTTTTGTTTTTTTTACTTAATTTTCAAAATAAAAAAGACAGGTCTTTATAATGACATTATATCATGATGCATGGGTCTGGGACACCCAAACACGATCTCAATCTTTTAAAACATTGAAAATAAAACCTTGAAAAATAAATAAAAAAGGTCAAAGAATGCGCAAGAGAAAATATGAAAATGTGAATAAGGAACAAAAGTGGCTTCTTACATCTTCATAAATAGTATTGAAAAGCTCCAACAAATTCCTAGATGATAGAGATGGGGACATCCAATTATCAAAAAAAAAAAAAAAGGGAGGAAAGCACAAATATCTCAGAACTATGGAAACAGCTGTTGCTGAACAGTCAAGGAATGTAAAATAAAGAAAGTTAATTATATGCTTTTTATAGCAATTTGAAATGGACCTACTGATCTGATTCCACAGTTTCAAAAACAGTGGCATATTTTTTTTCCATTTCTGCAGGGTTCGGCCTTTAGAATCTTTTTGGGACGTTGGTGATACCAGCTCATACCTCATTCTCTCTCTCACATATCACTTTATGTGCAAGTCACTTTCATTTGAATGATTTTATTTGATGCTTCACTTCAATCATAAAGGTTATTCAAGGCAAATATTTTTGTTTCATTTTTACAGATCAGGGGCTTGCTTAAATGACTTGCTTAAGGTCGCATAGCTAGGAAGTGGGGGCTAGAACTCAAAAATATCCCACTTCCTTCTCTGGCCCTCATTGCTCCATACCTTGCTTCAAATAAGATACAGAAAAGTCGAGTTCAGGCCGCCTAGCTTAAAGATTTCCTGTTTCATGGAGTCTGCGGGGGTGTCTGCTCTGCAGATGCGGGCTCCCAGCATCTGAGGAAGACATCCAATCATTCTCTCATTTAACAGAATTCTCACACACAATCTTCCCCTAATTGTGCCTTCTACGTGAGCAGTCATTTCTTTGGTGTGGAAGTGTGTGTGTGCGTGTGTAATGATGTTATCCATATGTCACCAGGGCACCTGCACATTTGCATATTGGGAAAGAACTGAATAAAACATGAGCTGTTTTATTTCAATGGGATGCAAGCTCCTGAAAGGATATTTACAAATGTACTCTAGTCCCTCAGAATTAATCAATCGGTGAGTCAACAAATGTTATTATTGTGGTGGTTGTTGCTGTTTTTGATTCCATGGAATGTGCCTAGCACTAGGAGAAAATGAAGCAAGGAAACAAGGAAAGTAAAGCCCCACATTCTCTTACTGCCCCCCACCCCCACCCTGAAAGTGTCAGTTTAGATAAGAGAAAATAATTAGACTATGGCAGCCTCATTTGTGCCTACAGAGCACAACATGCACTGGATTCCCTCCAAGGGTCTCCTGTTAGAGAGAAAGGAGCAAGAAAGGCTGCTGCTGTAGAGCAGTTATCTCCTTCCTAGTGACCATTCACCCGGAAGTTGTTTCAGGGGGAGTTTTAGACTTTCCTTGAACCTAATGAAATATGGAACATTGCTGACATGGAGAGCAAGTCTATGTGGCTTCTTCCAGGAATAAGCCTTAAAGATGTTGCCTGCTTCTACCCTGCCTCTCTATAGTCCATTTTATACCTAGTAGACATAATGTTTCAAAAAGTATATCAGATCAAGTCATTCTTTTGCTTATAGCCCTATAATTTCCTCTGGTTCTTGGAATTAAATTCAAACTCTTTACCGTGGCCAGCAACACCATTACCTGCCCATCTCCCTCTCATACTTCATCACTGCTCACTCGTCTCACTCGTGTGCTCCAGACACACTGCTGATCTTCCCCTCCTGCAGGCTTTCGTGCTTGCTGTGCCTTCTCCCTGGAGTGCCCTGCCCCCAGATCTTTGCATTGCTGGCTCCTTCCCATCATTTGGTTTCAACTCAAATGTCAACTCCTAGAGAGACCTTGAGACCCTCCCTCCCAAACAGATCTAAAGTACTACCCCACCTCTTGCCCTACTCTCTACATCATTGTGTTGTTTTCTTATAGTAGTTACATGATTACTTTACACAGTTGTTTGCTTGTTCACTGTCTGTCTTCCGCAATGAGAATTTAAAAGCTTTGTGAAACTAGTGGCCTTGTCTGCCTTGTTTACTGCTGTTTATGCCATTCCTAGGACAGCATGTAGTGGACGTTTAACAAATATTTATTGAATGAATGAATGAGAAGTCTCAGAAATTGAGTATTTATGGATTTCACTATCATTGTATCCCTTTATAGCCTCATGACTATTGTGAGATATGATCCAAGAGTCTGCATCTCTTGTGCCTCCCTCATCTCTGCAAGTTACTCAGTGATCTTCCCTCTATTAAATCAGTGGTACCCATCACCCCAAGGAAGATTAGGATTACTAGAGCAGTAACGCTAAGAGAAAAAGTAACATAGTTCTGGGCTTTTTGAGTTTCTAAATGGACTTTTAAAATTATGACTGCTGATTTGCAAGAGCCAGGCCCTTTTGATATCAGAGGTAAAGCCCTGAAGAAATCAAGGCATAAAGTGCATGCCATAAATAAATGACTGGGAGAAGAATAGAAGAGCCATTTCATACAACTCTGGAGTCAAAATAAAGATGGAAGTCAATGGGTGGGGGACAGGCTGGCAAGGATCAGAGGTGACATAATGAGTATTAGATGATAGTTGACAAGGGACCTGGTGTTCTGCATCTCCCCACCACCACTAGCCATTAACTTTTCCAGGTGTCCCTCACCCATGCCCTGAAGGTCCTGCAGAACTGAAAACAGCAGCAGATGTACTAGGAATGGCAGCTAATGGCAGGAGACCAGGTGACATCATATGACAGAAGAGGGCAGAGGGCAATAAGTGGCAGATCTAAGGTCTCTCCCCCAATCTCATCTCATCTAGATGGCACCTAAATAGAAAGGGAGATTGGGAATGAACTCTTAATATGACTGAGTTTGCACCTAAAAAATGATTAATTCTACTTGTGTGAGATTATGTGAAAATGCCCAGATTATGTTTTTTTTTTCAAGTAAAAAATGGAAATGGGTCTAGATGGACAAATTAAGATCATTTTAAAGAAAGAAAGTTCCGTTTTTACATACTGAGTTTGTGACTGTTAAATTTGTACCCACCATACATATTTGAAAAGGTGTTTAGAAGCTTCAAGGTAATGTCAAGTCAGAAGTTGGCCACTATGTGATGGTATAAACGAAAGGTCCAGCTTCCTCATGGAAGCACCTGTCGTACACATGACAGCGGGCTGAGGGCTGTGAGGCAGGTGGCAGCACTGCCTGAAACATGGACTTCAAGTTTGAAGTCACACAGATCTGGGTTCAAATCTCTGCCTCTACTTTTTCACAAACGGTAATTTGAGTCTAAGCATTTAAAAACTTTTGTGGCTTTAGTTACCTCATCGATGAAAATAATACTGTCTTCAAAAAGCTATTATGGGAATTCAGTGAGAGCGTGGAATTGCTTGGAATACTACCTGATTATTATTAGAAGCTCAAAATGGGAGTTACTATTGTCCTCATGAGTAGGAATGGCTTTTATTTTGACCAAACTTAATGTGTTCTTTTAACTGCAAACATTTTATGTATTGTTTATGAATTTCTAGTTGCATAAAGGAACATTTCTATTAAGTATAGCAATTCACTGAGGAGGAAATTAAAAACGAACATGGTTCAGATTGTGGGTTGCTGGAATAGACATCCACTATCATAAGCCGTAAATTGTGGCATTTGTATTCTCACATTAAATTTAACCTGCTCCTAGAGGAAAAGCAAACAACAACAATAAACAAAAACTCACCTCTTTTCCAGTTCTTCCTCGTAATCAACAGCATCCATTTATGGAGGCTTTCTTACATATTCATACCATACATTGTAGGCACTGAGTTCTATAATTTGAAGAAACTTTGAAGAGACCTTAAAGATCATCGGCTTTAACCTTCACATTTTACACAGGAGAAAACTGAAGCCTCAGGCAGAAATGACTTGATTGGGGTCAGCTAGTGAAAAGATTGGGGTAAGAGTTGTATTAGTCAATTTGTCCCGTGTAACAAATCAACCCTCAAAACTCAATAGCTTAAGACAACAAGCATTTATTTTTTTGTTCACTATGTCTTCAGGTCAAAATTGACTAGGCCGATTTGGACTGCTTTGCTGGGCTTGTCTGCAAGCTTCCAGTTGGGTTGGATACACAGGGATCCAGGTCTGCATCCCATGTCTCTCACCCTCCTTGGACCAGCATGGGAGTGCGTGGTAGATTGAATTTAATTTTGTACTCCATTTAGACATGTTCTTAATCTGTATTCCTGTGATTGTGAACCTATTGTAAATAGGACTTCTTGAAGATGTTATTTTTAGTTAAGCTGTGGCCCAACTGATCCAGGCTGGGCCTTAATCCAGGTTACTAGAGGACTTATAAAGAAGAAGCCACAGGGAGGAGCCAGAAACTGAAAGTCAGTGGGAAGCCAGAAGGTAAAGGAGAGGACATGACCATGTGACAGGAAAGCCAAGGAACCCCAGGGATTGCCAGCACCAGCTCCAAAAAGCTATTGATTTTTGGGAGAAAGCAAGCCCTTCCAACATCTTGATTTGGGACTTCCTATAGCCTCAAAACAGTGAGCCAATAAATTCCAGTTGGTTAAGCCAGTCAATTGTGTGGTGTTTGTCATAGCAGCCAGAAAAACTAAGACAGAGTGCAACAAGGCACACAGAAAAATGTGAAGTCTCTTGAGACCTCAGTCTAGAATTGGAATGCTCTCACTTACCCCACATTCCATTGTCAAAATCAAGTCACATGGATAAAGCCACAAAATCAATGATTCAAGGAGATATTCTCCGTGCAATCTAGTGAAAGGTAATTCAAAGCCACTTGACCAAAAGTATGAATATATAATTCTGATAAAGGGATAGCATGGGTGACTGCAGTGACTCAATCTACCATAAGATCCCAGTCTTCAGATTCCCAAATGAGTTTTCTTTCTCCTCCATCATTTTCTGAGTAGGCCTCTGACCTAGTGAGCTGACCATACAGGTGAAACTTTTTGGTGCTGAACCACATGGGTCCAGATTTGGCAGCAAGTTACCAGCAATGCCTTTAGGGAAAACAATCAGAAAATCTAGGAATAGTTATGGAGAGATGAAGGAATAAAAAAGATAACTGTCCTCTTCTATTAAACTGAAACTCTTAGTAAGTTTTCCCTTCAGCAAAAGGTGATTTATAGCGTCAGCTCTATCAATTGTTTTTTAATTAAAAATGTATTGAGGTCATCACACCTGGAGCACATAAACCAGACATGCCAATGCTTGGCACAGGCAGCCCAGTGTATGTGTATAAATTATATCCAGGGTGACTTGGGTCTTATTGTGAGACAGTGCAGCAACTCTGAGTTATCCTTTCTCTGAGTTAGAACTACTGAAACAGACATGCTTAGAATATTTAAAATATCTATCATAGGCCTGCAAGTGTATGACTTCCCCACCCCACCAGGGTCTTCTTTCTTCAGCAGTTTCAGATTCTGACCTTACATGCCATAAAGCGGATTTGCTCCCATCAGCCCAGCGGGCACCAAGTTGATAAAAGAAGAGGTGACCCGGACACTCTTTAGAATCTTGCACTAAAACCCAAACTGGCAACCAAATTCTGGCTGCAAAGGTTTTCATTGCCTTTGGTGACACTGAAACAGGGGGTAAGAACAGATACTGGGCTTCAGGGATGCAAGGTGGAGTCCAGTGATTTGTAATCCTCCATTCATCCATTCATTGACACCAAAGTCCCCTGGAAATTTGTTATGTATGGCCACTGTGCTAGGAGCTGAAATTGGGGCCCAGCAAGCGGGTTCAGCTCCTGGAAAGAAAGGAGAATGGGGAGCTCAAGCAGATAACCAAGGGTGAAGTCCAAGGAGTATGAAAGTTTGTCTTCAGAGCACCAGGAAACATTATGTCAAGTCCTTTGTTTTTGTTTGCAAAACACAATGAGGAAGTGAAAAAGATTTGACCTTTGTCGATGCCTACGTATGGATTGATTTTGATGAATCCTGGTATACATACTTTACAAACCATTGTTTAAATGTTAAGGATTAATGTTCATTAGGTAAACAGGGTTGTCTTTCTGGCTTTTCCAGAAAAGTGCCAGATGTTGTTGATTTCAATGAAGAACAGGTTGAAAGGCCATCTTGAATGTGAGGGAGAAGAACCTGCAGCATACCAGAGTAGAAGATGAACTTGTATAGTGAAAAATGCCCTAACGGAGGAGTCATAGCTGTGTGAACTTAGGCAACTTTTTTCCCCTCTCTGGGCATCTGTTTCCCCATCTATTTCTGCAATGGGGTTGGATCTAATCACCTCTTGGTTTTCTTCCAAATGTAATAGTCTATGGTTCCAAAACTCTTTTTGATTGCCTGCCAATATAGAGTGATCCCCACATAATCGACTTACCTCATGTTACTTGATATGAGAGGAAGAGCACAAAATTTGGAGATAGATCATATGAGTTTGGATCACATCTTACATGTGATCTTGAGCAAATCAAAACATCTCTGAAGCCCAGTTGGATTCAGAAGACTAGAAGTAAACGAGGAAGCTGACGATAACCTCGGCAGATAGGTAACCAAGAACATAGGACCAGATCACAACTGCCATGCATTTGTTACACCCATGATTTCGTGGTCATCTTTGAGGACAATACGGTCAACCATTCGAAGCAGGGAAATGGACTTTTAAAAGGGAAATGCCTTTTAAGGTTGCAACCTTCTCCTACTCGGGATGTTAAACACCCCCCCCCCTCCTTGTTCCCAGTAAAAGCTCTGGGCAATGATGAAGAGGCACAGGAAGATGTAATGGAAACAGCATGGATTTTGCCAGCAGGCTCATCTGATTTCCAACCTCAGTTTCACCTCTATCTAGGGTTGTACATTGTCAAGTCCATTCATTCATTCATTCATTCATTCACCAATAATTTAAGAGTAGCTGCTGTCTTCCAAATGCTGCTAATTAGGAACTGGTGCTACAGTGGTAAGCAAAAGCACAGTCTTTGTGTTCTGGAGGGTCACCATCTGATAAAGGAAGCAGAGAGGTTCATAATTATACTACAATATGATGAGTGTCAAGAGTGAAGTTAACACAAAGTGCTATGGGATAACCAAAAAGGTGCTTTTCTCCTTGTTTGTTTGTTTGTTTTAAATACACAAAACAAAACAAACAAAAAAGAAAAACTAGAACTCCTTCATTGTAACTAACACCTACTGAACACCTATTTTACCTATTAAGTTACATGCCCTATCACTAATCCTCACACTTTTTTAAAAAAAAAATCATTGCCATGTTTTATCTCTGCAGTAATTGAGGTTCAGAGAGGTTATATCATTTTCTCCAGGCTACACCGTCATTCATGGAAGAACTGGGACTGAAGCCAATTCTGTTGGACTGTTTTCCCTGAGATTCTGCCTAGATTAGGGGTGAGGGGAGATCACTAGGGAAAGTGGGTGAGGAGTATGGCTGCAATTAAATGAATGTTTTTCTGGCTGGGTATCTCACTCTAGGAGGACACCACACTCACATTTTCCAGGGATCACTATTTTGCTGTATGCACCTCTTCATGTTACTGAGATTGGTGTGCACATAGTGATAGAGCAGCTGCAGTTTATCCCTTCCCTTTATGCACAATCTTTATACAAAAATAAAATAAAAGAGTATGTAGAGAAAGCCAAACTCAAGGCATAACTCAGAAATGGGAATGTAACAGGGCACACCACGGCTGCTGACTAGTTGCATTCATAATGATTTTCTCCAAATAATGCAAACAGTATTTTTTCCTGAGAAAATGAAATATGAGAGTGCCATGTTGCACAGATGATGGGGGAGAACTCATAAAAGATTTTAATCTTTCCTTGTCAAGCTTCAGAAATGCAAGCAGCCGTGTCCTCATTTTCTTTATGCCCTGGACCTCTAATTGAGGAAGCTGGCATCAATTATGCATGTGGGCACCTCTGGGGAGGGAACTAGAATAAATATTTGGGGGGTATCGTTAGCCAGAACATCACTTCATCTTTGTGTCACTGTAATTTCCCATATCGTAGTGCTTTAGATTAGAACATATGGCAATAAGGTATGTAATGAGAACAACAATTTTCTGAAACAACATTATAACTTTTCCCTCTTTACGGTCACATTTAGTTACAGTACATGCTGCCATTTCGGTGTAGAGCTTCACAAAAGCAAATCTCTGAGAAAAGGGAATTCAGGGGCAAGGGCTAGGAAGTCTGGATGCCTGAGTTCGTACAGATGGGAATTTTGGGGTGTGGACTAGTTAGCTTTGGCTGCAACAGCAACTGTCTTTCTTTTTCATATTACGTGAGGACTGAGTTTCTATGACTAGTCTGCACTCAGTTTCATCTATCTTCTCATTCCAGAAGTCACTCTTAAGGAGTATCATTCTCTGACACACACTGGAGCCGTAGTGGAAGAGTGTGCGGTCAACCACCCAAATGCATTTAACACTTCTGCTTGGAAGTGATGTATTTCACATCCAAAGTACATACTGGGCCTGTCAATAAATCAAGGAGGCATAGCAAAGATGGAGATTATAATATGTGCTTCTGGACAGTGAGCAGAAAGTGTGAGCAATAACATAATTGACCACATGGTGATAACCCCAGTTGAACACTATCATTGCTGGGGAAACTGATGTTGGGGAAATTGGGGACATCTGCAAGTGAGCAAAGAAAGGCACTGCTATTAGGTGCTAAGATGGATCTGGAGTCCATATTAATACAAATCTAGCAAGCATCTGTTGAACAACAGTCTAAAACTCAGGCACTGTGCAATGCCTTCTGGTGAAACAATGATAAATAAGGTAACCTCTTCTATTCAGAAACTCTCAATTTAGAAGAGGAAATAGCCAGGCCAAGAGTTAATCAAGCTAAAGGCCAGAATGAAAACTTCCTATAGAGGAACGAGAAGGAAAGCTTAACAGCACTGTGTTAGGTATATTACATATATTATCTCATTTAAACTGCACAACACTCTGAAGCAAGGGAAAAGGTGAATGAGGAAACATTGAGTATCAAACAAGTTTAACAACCTGGACATCTAAAAACAGGTAAGTGCTGAAGTTACGACTCAAATAAAACAACACTAATGGGAATGGAGTGGTAGAACAATTCATTGTGCCTGGGAGAGGTCAGTAAAGGAACCACGGTCGAGGTGGCTTTTCACATGGACCTTGACATTTGAGTAGACAGAGGAGGAAAGACAGGCAGAGCATCCAGCCTTAGGGAACAGCATGAGTAAAGGAAGCATGAAATAGCCCAGAATTGAGGGGGTGCTGGGTGGGGGGAATAGGCAGGCAGTAATCCTGTGTGGTTGTACCATAAGTGGAGTCAAGGATCAGGTGATTGTGGAGGGCCTTGGATGGCATATTAAATATTTTGGAATCTACTCTTAATATGTTGGAACCATTAAAGATTTCTAAGGAAGAGCTGATGTGATCATCTGATTCTTTAGAAAAATCAACAAGCAAAACTCTCCAGGGCACACCCAGGGAGACTCGCTAAGGTATTACACACTGTCCCAAAGCTGCCTGCCTCTCAGTGAGATCTTGACCTTTTCAAGGCTGCAAGGGGTAAGGGAGGAGGAGGGAAATTCTGGTGTGTGTTTGTGTACATGTGTGTGTGTTTCCATGTTTAGGGCTATCTTTTATGTCATTTTAATCAGATATCCCCTTGTTAAGTATGAGATGGTGCTTGCTGCTCAAACAGATGAGTCTACTTCAGGCCTGGGCCCCTAAAGTCCTTAAAATTGCCTGGCCTGGGTCTTCATTCTTTTCTGTTAATAGAAGCCTGAGTCCCTACAGATGGGAATTTGGGGGCATGGACTAGTTAGCTTTGTTTTCTAGATCCAGAAACACCTCAAAGGAACAGGTTCCATTATGAACATAAACCACAAACCCTACCGATTTCACACATACACATACACACGCGTATGTCACATAGACAATACAATTTGAAGAGAAAAAAAACCTCGGGAGAAGCAGCTCCATGTGAGGAGAAGCAGAATCCTATGGGTTCCTCCTTCTGATGTAATCAGTCACCCTCTTGCCAGGTCCTCAGGGATCTTGTACTTATCATCAGCTAAACATAGGCATCTCCTTTTCCCTGATCCCCTTTAGTGGAAACACGAGGCTGGACTTCTAAAAATAACTGTATTTAAAATTTAAGGAGAAAAAAATGAGTCATGGTGGGGTGAAAGTGGGAAGCATAAGCATTTCCCTGAGTCTGAGGAAATCCTGATCCTAGGAATCCTGCCCATTCTCCCAGATGAGTGACTAGCTTTACTAAGTCTTACGTCCCTTATTCTAGGATAGCTAACAAAACTCTTGAAGGTCGAATCTAATCTTCCGTACATCCCTTCTCTCTGAGTGTCCTGACTCCAAATGGTGGGAGACACCACTCTTCACCCCACAGGCATGGGCTACTTCAACATGGCCCCTCAGCCAGGGCAAATGTCCAGAACCCCAGCTCAGATCCCAAGCCCAGCTAGAGTCTTCCCACCTGGTTCCAATTTCCAGAAAGAGGAATTTTTCTACCTCTCGGTTGATATGCAAAGAATGGTGATTAATATCTAATGCTATAAAAGAATGAGCGAGGCCAGTGGTTCTCTTTATTAAGAGGACTTAATAAACCTTCCGTTGCTGGGCCCTACTCCCAGAGCTTCTGATTCAGCAGGTCTGGGGTGGGGCTCAAAAAAAGGATGCTAATGGACTGACCCACCACCATGCTTTGAGTCTAAGTTACTACCGCAATCTGCAGAATGGTGTACGTGTTGGAGGGTGGGGGGTGGGGTGGGGGGTTACTTCAGAGCTCTTTAGGCCTGATTCTGAATCCTGGCTTTTTCTGCATTTACTGATGTCATCTTGGACCAACTGCTTAACCTCACTGGGGTTAAACTTTAAAATAGTGACAGTAACATCACTTCTCAAGTTTTTTGTGAGGAATAAAGAAGATAACACAGGATCTGATGCATGGTATATATTCAGTAGATTCATTCAATAAATGCTAGTTCTCTAACTGCTCTCTCATTCAGGTGAGATTCCTCCTACACTCTAATTTGGAAGAGTAATCCTGCACTGGTTCCATTAAGATCTGCAATGGAGCCATGCAGTGACCATACATGGAAGCAATCAGGAACATGTTATGTTGACATATTATGTTCAAATCCAGTGTTTGCCAGTTACCATTCTCTTGCTCAGTCCAAAGGAATGCTATTTCCATATGGAAGCTACAAGAAAGAAAATCATAAGCCATGCTAATGGAAGTCTAATTTCTACTGCAATGGATACTATATCTGCAACATTAAGTACAGAATGCCAAGGAAGGATGGCTCTGTTGTAGACAGCAGAGACCAGGGGGCATTTCTTACTAAGTCCTAGATGAGTTATACACAGTGGGGGCTTGTGAAGGGCAGGGGGTTGGCATCGTGGAGAAGGGTCATCGATGGGGGCAGCACCAAAAGACAGCTGGGGCAAGCAATGAAGACATGAAATACAGAGTTGTGACTTTTGGGAACTAGAATGGCTGGGAAGCTGAAGTTTCTCAGGCTTATTATTGGTGATGGAAAAGACCAAGGGAGATATCTTGGCATTAAAATTCAAGCACACACAGAAAAACACATAAAATATCCAAGTGATTGTGAGTGGGGCCTTTAGGGAAAAAAGCTTTCACTACTTCTCCTCTTCTCATTTAGGAAGGGATTTCTGGAATAAAATCTTAAAGAGAGGAGATAATAATGCCTAATTCACAGAGTTTTTTGTGAAGGTTAATGAGATAATACATTAAAGGTGCTTACCCAAAATTCTAAATGCAGAGTAATTCCTCAATAAATGAAAAGTAGTTGCTATTATTTTAAAAAATATATGTTTATTGTAATTTATTGCTTAATGGCTATTTTCTTCAACTAGATTACAAGCACCCAAAGGCAGGGACAAGAACTATCTTTTTAATACTCTATCTCTGATGCTATACAGTGCCTGGCACCTAGCAGAGGCTTGATCAATATTTGCTGAAAGTAGAAAGAAGGAAGGGAGGGTTGGGAAGATAATGCTTAATAGGAGATGGAAGATTTGGGTGGTGCACTATCGTGGAGAACAAAACAGGATGAAACTAAGAATGGCAAATGAGACAGAAAACCTCCTCTGACTCCAGGTATTCAACAGCATTTCCTCTGTAGCTATGCCACTATTGCTGCTTGCCTTCTGCTTTCCCCTCCATTGCCTACTGCTAAGTTGGGACCCTGAGTCCTCTAGTTACTTGCAATGGGTTCACCCCAAGGCTTCCTAATCTTCTGGATCCCTGAAGTCCATCAAGGCTGCCATTACCCCAAATCGCGCCTTTCTGTAAATTAGAAAAAGGTGCTCATTTTCCCCGGTGGAACCAGCCGTGTACTAGGAGGCACTGCTTGATGAGTTGGGTTTTAGTCTACCCCCACCATTTTCCACCTGTTACCCTTAGCCAAGTGCAAGGTAAAACCTATACAATTGTTCTTGATGACCCAGGGCTCCTTGAACTTCAGCTACAGCAACACTCATTTATTCAGTGTGTGTGTGCAAAGCATAGGTGTTGGGGCTCCGGTGTTATGTAAAAACAGGGTTCCTGTCTACATGGCACGTATTTGCTAACTAAGGAGTTGGCGGCAGGCAAAATAGTTAAACAGAAGGCCTGGAAGCAAGACCACTGGTGTGAAGACACTATCTAGTCACCAATTGCACTACATCGAGCAGGTGATATTACCTTTTAAAGCCTCCATTTTCTTATTTTGAAAATGTGGGTAATGACAGTACCTCCCTCAGAGGCTTGTTGTGAGTGTTAAATGAGATGCAGGTAAATGTTTCATACATTTTAGCTATTATTTTTATTCCATAGCTAGTCAGGGATATAATCATGAAGAAAACGGAGATAGCAGTTTGGACTAACACCTTAGAAAAAGCATCACCAACGCTGTGTAATTTAAGCAAGAATGGCAACATGAAATGCCTTCAGGGAAGAAGCAGTAATAAAAGTTACTAAAACAGGCCAGATTTAAAGCAATAAACAATGGTGGAGTATGTGGGAATCCAGAGAACGCATGCCCTAACTAAGAGTATTCAACTTCAAGCATTTGAAAGCAAACAATATAATCTGCAAGACAAATTCTGTCTCTGCAGAATGGGTAAAAATATGCAAAACATCAGATAAGAAAATTCTCAGTCCTTTCAGAAGGCTTGGTCTTTCTAATCAACTCCTGTCATCTTTCTTATTCCTTTGGGAGTGTTTGGGAGAGCTCCTGGGCTGTTAGAATTTCTTATAACAGTCTTCCTTGACAACGGCACAGGCTAAAAGTTACAAAAAGCAAAGACTTTGTTTTTAGACTAAACAGTGCCCTATACCAAACTCTCAGAAATTCCAGGCCTTTCCTCTCCCTTTGCCCCCACCCACCCCACTCCACCCCACCCCACCCCCACTAAGTCTGAGATGAATTGACTGCAGAGACTTCTTGCTCACAGTACATTGTTTGAAAGTTTGTGTCATAAACGTATCGATCCTACCTCATGCTCCCAAACAGAATCTCGATGTTGAAGCACTCCTTTAATCAAAAGTAAATTATGTACAGGCCACGTAGGTCAGCTCAGCCAGCCTCACAGGAAAAGCAATCCATCATTTATTCGTAAATGTCAGTGAAATCTGGGGATCAATATGTTCACCAATGTGGATTATGTTTATTATTTTTCTGTAAATATCAATGCTGAGAAATATTTCAAGGGTGCAAGCAGGTGCCATGGGAAATCAGAAACTAACCCGGGGTACGTGGTTGAGTTGTGAAATCTTTCCTAGTGGATTTGATCTGTCTTTTTGCAACTCCTTTTCAGGTGAGAGCTGGGCCATCCCTGTTCTCAATGGAAATAGGAAAGTGAGAAAAATTCTTATAGGGAGCAAGGTGTCTGGGAGAGTTCCAGAACTGATCTGTCCTACTGTGAGACAAAAAGACTTCCTCTGGTACATTCTGAAGAGTAAGTTTGGGCATATAAGAGAAAAGTGATTTCAAAAAATCTGGTTCATCGATAGGAACTTGGAGCCAGAAGACAAACGAATCTTTAGTCCTGCCCCATCCCTTCTGTGGGTCACCATGATGAGCACAATCACATGAGTTACATCAGGGTCAAGGGAGCCAAGGAAACAGAAAGCAGTTGCTTAAGAAGAAGGAGTTTGTTTCATACTTTCCTGTTGTTTTCTTCATTAATTCTGGAGGCCGTAGAGAGCCTTTGAAGTTTTTGAGTTGGTGAAAAACATGATCAAAGTGGTGCTTAGGAAAGAAAATAATAAGTCATTGAATAAATGATATTGGGGAGGATTGAGGGAAGATGGTGGAGTCATGTCCCAGAACACAGGACTTCCTTAAATAGGCAGGAACTGTCTGAAGCAACTGTTTGGAAAGTCCAGAGGCCAGAAGAACACTGTACAACATCCAGGGAAGAGTGGGAGGAAGAGGCTGATAAATTATGGTAAAGAACTGTACCAGCACCCATCCCTGACTCTCACAGCAGGCTACCTTGGAGTCCAGCCCCTGGCTAGCTCGATGTTGACTGAAAAAGGTGAAAAAATCCTCTTCCCCAAGAACAGGGGTGGGCATGGCTGATCACTGATCATGGCTTTTGATTAGTGAATTTGGATTACTGGGCCACCAGCTCTGAGGGCATTCACTGGTTCAACCTGCCTCAGGGCAGCAGTTGTTTCAAACCAGCCTGGACAGGGACAATAGCAGTGGAGACTCAAGGACACTGCGCTTCCTCAGGGCTAGGGGGACAGTTAGGTAAAGGGCTACATTTTCTGAGCAGACCAGGAAAGCTCAGCTTTGGAGAGCCATCAAAGAAACTCTTGGTGTCCTTCCTGATCCCTTCCCCAGGGCATTTTACAGCTGGTCTGCACCCCTTTCAGGGGTCCCTGGGCCTGTTTCAGCTGGGAAATACTGACTTGGGAGAGTCCTTCTGGAGTGCCCCTCCTTCAAGTATTTGCTTTCCAGACAAAAACAGCTTAAGACAAAGAAAACAGTGTAAGAAACTATAGAGTCTGAGTCTGGAACGGAGGCCTGTTGACTTCACAACACCTGGGAGATGGAGTTCTGTCCCTGGGAAACAGAGGGGAAACCAAACCAAACTCATGTAAGCAGTAAGCAGAGGTACTCCTAAACAACCAACAAGCACAATCCAGGACAAGACAGAGGCCCAGAAAGACAAGGAAAGCCCTGCACACTGCATTAGCCTTGGGCAGACCTTCCTGATAGGAGGATTAAGCTCAAGAAAATCTGTCTTATCATCAACTGGTTACAAAACTAAGAAACAGACATCTCAGTGAATAAATCCCAGAGTCCACATTTTAAAATATTAAAATGTGCAGTGTGCAACAAAAGAGTACAAGACAAACAAAGAAGCAGGAAATAATGGCCCATCCAAAGGAAGAGCATAAAAATCCAGAAAACACCATTGAAGAAGACTAAAGTGTGGACATGCTGAACAAAACCTTTTAAAAAAAGTTCTTAAAAATGATTAAAGGAGATGAATGAAAATGTAAAGAACTAAAGGATATCAGGAAAACAATAAATGAACAAGATGAGACCCTTAGAAAAAAGATAGAAACCTTAAAAAGGAACCAAACAGAACAACTGGAGTTTGAAGACCACAATAACTGAAATAAAAAATTCCCAGGAGAGTTTCAAGAGAAGATTGGAGCTGGCAGAAAAAGAATTTGTGAACTCGAAGACAAGACACTTGAAATGAGTCAAGCTGAGGAGCAGAAAAACAAGACTATTAAAAGTAAAAATAGCCTAAGATACTTCTTACATGCCATCGAGTGTACAATAGGCACATTATGAGAGCCCCAGAAGGTGACGAAAGAAAGGGCCAGAAGGAATATTCAAAGAAATAATAACAGAAAACTTCCCAATTTTGCAGAAGACTTGACTATGCACATCTAAGAAGCCCACAGAACACCAAACAATATAAATATGAAGAAATATAACCCGTCTTGTGCTGATCACATTACTGAATGCAAAGGACAAAGAGAGTTCTGAAAGTAGCAATGAAAAGCAACATGTTATGCATAAGGGAGTCACAATTAGCTTTCATGCCAATTTATCATCAGAAAACATGGAGGCAAGAAGGCAGTGGGTTGAAATACTTAAGGTGCTGAAAAACAACAGCAACAATTTAAAAAAAAAACAAAAAAAACCCCTGCCAGCCAAGATTTTTATATCCAGCAAGACTTTCTTTCACAAAATGAGGGAGAGATTAAGACATTCTCAGATAAACTTAAGCTGAGGGAGTTCATCACCAATAGACCTGCCCAACAAGCAACGCTAAGGGAATTCTTCAGACTGAAAGGAAAGGAGAGTAGACAGTGGTGAAAAGCAGCTTAAAGAAATAAAGACCTATACTAATGGTAACCTTTTAGGTAATTATAAATGCCAGTATTATTGTAGTGTATTGTTTGGTATGCAAGACCACTTCTTATGTCCTACAGTTGCTAAAATGCAGATGCATAAAAAGTAATGATGAATCTATGGTTTTGGAAATACAATGTACCAAGATATAAGTGATAACAAGTATAAAAAAAAGGTAGGTATAGGAAAAGCACATGTGTATGCTATTGAAGTAAAGTTGGTATCAAAGCAAATATGATTGTTATGTATTTGGGATGTTAAATTTTAACTCAATGATAACCACAAGGAAAATACATTAAAAATATATCCAGATAAAAATGAGAAGGCAATCTATGTGGTACAACACACAAAAAATCAAATAAATATAAAAGTAGGCATTAATGGAAGTGAGGGATAAAAAAGGTGTAAGACTTACAAAGGCTAAATAGCAAAATGGTAGCAGAAAATCCTGTATTATCAGTAGTGACTTTAAATATAAATGGATTAAACTCTCAGTCAAAGACAGAGATTGGCAGAATGGATAAAATGCATGACCCAAGTATACACTGTAAGAGACTAACCTTAAGTTCCACAGTACAAGAAGGTTGAAAGTGAAAGGATGGAAAAAATATATACCATGCAAGTAGTAGCCAAAAGAGAGCTGGTATAGCTATATTAATATCAGGTAAAATAAACTTTAAGTCAAGAACAGTTATGAAGGTCAAAGACAGTCATTATATACTAATAAAGGGAACAATTCAGAAAGAAGATGTAACAATTATAAATCTATGTGCACCTAACAGCAGAGCCTCAAAATATATGAAGCAAATACTGACAGATTTGAAGGGAGAAATTGATGGTTCTACAATAATATTAGGATATTTTACCACACCATTCTCAATAATGGATAGAATATATACTCAGAAGATCAATAAGGAAGTATAAGATCTAAATGATACTCTAAAGTAACTAGACCTAAAAGACATGCATAGAATACTTCACCCAACAAAAACAGATTACACATTCTTCTTGAGTATACATAGGTAATTCTCCAGGATAGACAATATGTTAGGTCCCCAAACAAGTCTCAATTAATTAAAAAATACTGAAGGAATACAATGTATATTCTCTGACCACAAAAGAATGAAGCTAGAAATCAGTAACAGAGAGAGAAAAATGGAAAATTCACAAATATGTGGAAATTAAGAAACATGCTCTTAAACACTAGTGACTTAAAGAGGAAATCAGAAGCAAAATTAGAAAATATCTTGAGGCAAATGAAAATGAGAACACAGCATACTTACAGGATGCAGTGAAGGCAGTGCTGAGAGGGAAATTTATAGTTCTCGATGCTTACATTAAAAAAGAAGAAAGACCTCAAATCAGAGACCTAACCTCAAAATGGGAAAAACTAGGAAAAGAAGAGCAAACTAAACTCACAGCAAGAAGAAGGAAGGAAATACAAAGATTAGAGCAGGGATAAACGAAATAACAAACAAAAAACAAAAAGAGACTCAGCAAAACCAAAAGTTGGTTCTTCTAAAAGATCAATGGAATTGACAAAACTTTAGCTAGACTGAAAAAGAAAAAGAGAGAGAGGATACAAATAATGAAAATCAGAAATGAAAAGGGGGACATTACCACTGAATCTGCTGAAATAATAAGGACTATAAGAGGATACTGTGAACAACTGCCTGCCGATAAATTAGATAACCTAGATGAAATGGACAAATTCTTAGAAATACAAAATCTACATACCTTGAATCACTAAGAAATAGAAGGAGTCAACAAACAATTACTAGTAAAGAGATTAAATCAGTAATCAAAAATCCTCCCCAAAAGCAAAGCCCAGCACCAGATGATTTCACAGGGAAATTCTACCAAACATTCCAAGAAGACTTAACTCCAATTCTGCTTAAACTCTTCCAAATAATTGAGGAGGAGGGATCATGTTCTAATTAATTTATGAGACCAACATCACCTTCCTACCAAAGCCTGATAAAGATACCACAAGAAAAGAAAACTACGAACCAATATCTCTTATGAATACAGGTGCAAAAATTGTCAACAAAATACTAGCAATCAAATTCAATAGCATAGTACAAGAATTATACATCATGGTCAAGTGACATTTATCCCTGGTATGCAAAGATGGTTCAACTAAGAAAATTAATTAATGCGATACACCACATTAACAGAATGAAAGAAGAAAAAAAAAAAAAAACTCATAATCATCTCAATTGATGCAGAAAAGGCATTTAACAAAATACTTCACCGCTTCTTGATGAAAACATGTAGAACACTAGGAATAGAAGGAAAGTGCCTCAACATGATAAAGAGAAAATATGAAAATACCACAGCTAACATCCGACTTAATGGTGAAAGACTGAAAGCTTTCCTTCTAAGATCAGGAACAGAACAAGGATGCCCACTGTCACCACTGTCATTCAACATTCTATGGATGTTCTAGTCAGAGCAGTTAGACAAGAAAAAGAAACAAAGACATCCAAATTGGAAAGGAAAAAGTAAAACTTCTCCTATTGCAGATGATATGATCTTATACAGAGAAAATCCTGAAAAATCCACAACAAAGCCCTTAGAGCTAATTAATGAGTCTAGCAAAGTGACAGGGTACAACATCAACACCCCAAATCAGTAGTGTTTTTATACACAAGCAATAAACAATCAGAAGAAGAAATCAAGAAAAAATTTCCTCTCACAATAGCAACTAAACGAATCAAATATCTAAGAATAAAAGTAACCAAAGATGTAAAGGCTGTATACACAGAAAACTAGAAAAAATTGCTAAAAGAAATCAAAGAAGACCTAAATAAATGGAAGGGCATTCCTTGCTCATAGATTAGAATACTAAATATTATCAAGATGTCATTCTTGCCCAAAGCAAAGTATAGATTAAATGCAATACCAATCAAAATTCCAAAAACCTTCTTTGCAAAAATGGAAAAGTCAATCATCAAATTTGTATTAAGGGGAAGAGGCTCTGAATAGCTAAAGCCATATTGAAAAAGTTAAATGAAGTTGAAGGACTCACACTTCTTGATCTGAAAACTTATTACAAAGCCACAGTAATCAAAAGAGCATTGTGCTGGCACAAGGACAGACATGCCAATGGAATCTAATGTAGAGCTCAGAAATCAGCCCTCACATTTATGGCCAACTGATTTTTGACAAGCTGGCAAAGACCACTCCATTGGGAAAGAATTGTGTCTTCCACAAATGGCGCTGAGAAAACTAGATCTCCATTTGCAAAAAAAAGGAGGACCACTACCTCATGTCTTATACAAAAATCAACTCAAAATGGATCAAAAACCTAAATATAAGAGCTAGAATTATCAAACTTCTGGAAGAAAACATAGAGAAGCATCTTCAGGACCTTATATTTGGCAATGGATTCTTAGACTTAACACCAAAAGAACAAGCAACAAAAGAAAATTGGATAAATGAGACCTCATCAAAATAAATAAATAAATAAATAAATAAACTTTTTTGCCTCAGTGGATTTTATCATGAAAGTAAAACAACAACCTACAAGATAGGAGAAAATATTTGGAAACTATATCTCTTATAATGGTTTTAGTATTCAGAATATATAAAGAGATCCTTCAACCTAAAAACAAAAAGACAATCAATTTAAATATGGGCAGAAGACTTGAATAGACATCTCTCCAAAGATGATACATGAATGTCCAGAAAGTACATGTAAAGATGCCCCAAATCAGGGAAATACAAATAAAAATCACAATGAAACACTATTTCACACCCACTAACAGGCTACTATGTTAAAAAAGGAAAATAACAAGTGCTGAAGAGGATGTAGAAAAAAAGGAACACTCATTCATTGCTGATGGCAATGTAAAATGGTGCAGCTGCTGTGGAAGACAGTTTGGCAGTTTCTCAGAAAGCTAAGTATAGAACTACCATATGACCTGGCAATCCCACTGCTCATTACATACACAAAAGAATTGAAAGCAGGGACTCAGACAGATATTTGAACACCAATGTTCACAGCAGCATTATTAACACTTGCCAAAAGATGGACGCAACCCAAGTGTCCATAAACTAATGAATGGATAAATAAAATGTTGTATGTGCATACAACGGAATATTATTCAGCCATAAAAAGGAATAAAGTCCTGATACATGCAGCAACATGGATGAGCCTTGAAGATGTCATGTTAAATGAAATAAGCCAGCCACAAAAGGATGATCTCATGGATTTGAAACAATTAAAATAAGCAAACTCATAGAGTCAGAATCTAGAATATAGGTAACCAGGGGATGGGGTGGGGATCAGAAATGGGAAGATGAGGCTTATGATGTACAGGGTTCCTATTTGGAATGACGGAAATGTTTGGTAATGGGTAGTGGTAATGGTAATACAACACTGAACATTATTAACAGCACTGAAATATATATCTGAATGTGATTAAAGGGGGGAAATGTTAGATTGTACATATAGTAACAGAATAAAAATTTTTTAAAAATCCATGGAAAAACACACTACACAGTGAACCTTAAGTCAAACTATGGACTACAGTTAATAGTACAATTACGAGAATGTGCTTTCATTGATTGTAATAAATGTTCTACACCAATGCATGGTGTTAATAATAGTGTGGTATGTAGGAATCCTATTTTATGCACGATTGTTTTATAAATGTCCAACTTCTCTAATGAAAAAAAAATTTTTAATGTTATTGGAAGCACAGAAGATGGACAACAGAGAGGGCAGTTGTGAGGTCCAGGCTGGATGGGTAGACACCATTTCGTTGTAGGAAGATCACCAGCTTTATATACACATTGGGCTTGAAGTTGAATCCTTGCTCAATTAATTACTAGATGCGTAAACTTGGGCTAATTATGGTACCTTTCTAATTTTGAGTGTCCAACTTTGTAAAATCGGCTTAATAAGATTCATTGTAAGAATCAGGATAGGCTAGGTTTTACTGCAGTTAAGAAATATCCCCTGAATATCTGTAGCTTAAAAAATGTTTTCTTTTCCTCCCATGCTTCCTGCCCATCTTGGGTCAAAGGGCAGGAGTGTTCTGTGAATCATGTGCTTTCCCTTCCTTTCACATTGGTCGTGCCTTTACTTCAAAGGGGGCAGGAAAATTCAATTTCACCCTGTGTTCTGAAGGAGAAGAACTGTATACACTTGGCTAACAGCACAAAATAACTAGTAAACCAGACTCACGGGGTTTGGGGCCAAATTAGTTAACTTGAAATATGAAACACAGTATCTAGAAAACGGCAGGAATTCAGTAAATGACGGCTGGTTACGTCAAGTCAATCCTTTGATGTCCTACTCAAAGGGCTAAATTTGTCCTGAGAGAAAACGTAGTGTCATTGTAGGTGTGACGAGAAATGACCAGATAATTGGTCTTTTAACATCAGCTTAGTCCAAGTGTCCAGAGGCTTTGAGATCCTCTTGGAGGTGGGCTAATGACCTAGGCATGTGGTGATATTTGGGGTTTTGTATTCCTGCTGCATGTGACACAGAGACCCCTGGGAAGGGTTGCCATGAACACGCCAACAGTCAGTAATGTAATGGAAAGATCAATTCGAGCTGTATCCAAACCATGCAGTGAGCACTTATACTGTTTTCTCCCCCTAAAGTTTCTCCCTGGTCTTTGCATCTCCACTGGCAGCTTTGAAATAGGGTCATCCTGGATTAGGATTAGTATGAGACCTAAGATCTAGGCCTGACTATTACTCAAAATGTCGCTATGACCTTGAAGCAGTAGCCCTTTTTTTTCTCGCTAGGCTTCAATAGACTCATCTGTAAAATAAAAGAGTAAAAATCCATCATATCTAAAGTCTCCTCCAACACCAAGTTTATAGTTTCTTGAAAAGGGTTGGCAATGAGCACACAATTCCTCTGCTTGCATGTAAGTTAATTCTAATTAAAGATAGTCTAAGAGTATTTTATTTAGCTTGAAAACTCTTGTACTTCACAGGGTCTATTTTCTCCATCCTCCATCTGAAAGACTGGAAAAGAAAAGGAAAAAGAAAAGGAAAAGAAAAGTAAAGGAAAGAATCAGGATGTAAGTAATTTATGGAAGCTATTTTGACGTATTGGAAATAATGAAGAGGGAAGAACTCAACTTGTGTGTTTTTCATTTTCAAGCTAGGGAAGATCCCTGCAAACCTTTCGCTAGGATTGCCTCAACCTCGGTCAGCAAGGCTAAGACAGATGTGAGTTTGCTGGAATTCAAAGTGCCCTAGTAACACCTAAACTCCATAAAGACAAGGGCTTTTTGTTCTCTGTTCTTTCCCCAGCACTGATAAGAATGGGTGAAATAAATTACGTGTTCAACAAGTATCTGTGGAACAAATACACAAATTGTAAAGCGAAAACTAATCACACTCAGGGCCACCCATTCACAGCCCATTTGCAATCTTTTTCTTTTAGGCCAAAAGTCTTTCTCTTCTGTCTGTCTCCTGTGTTTCCTTCCCCATCCTTCAACCAACACAGACAAAGCACTTAATCCACCCTTAATCCACGTACACATGCTTAATGAGACATATGCTAATCTGCTTTTCGCCACCTAGTGTCTAAATTTGCAAATTGACTCACGCTGAGCCTTCCTTTCCAGAGAAATGGAAATTTTGACATCTGCACCAAGCAGATATGGGAGACGCAGGAGAGCATACTTTCCTACCATATTCTCTTGAAAAAATAAAATAAAATAATGGGTCACAAGAGAACAGCACATATTCTCACCTCAGATGAGTTCTCAAAGTAAATGATAAGGGGCTTCAGAGAATATTTAGTTCTTTGTTTAAGGTGGATCTGGGACCCAGACAAGCTGGTATGAATCCTACTGCTGCCCAAGCCGGCTTTGAAAACTTGGCAACTTACTTAAGTTTTCTTAGTTTCTGTTTTGTCATCCCTAATGAGAAAGAGATAACAGTAATACCTCTCAAGGCAATCTGTAAAACAAAGCCCATGTTAACCATTCTTGTACCTATTAAACAAATATTTTTCAAGGCTTTCTATGTCTCAGGCATTATTCCAGGCTCAGGTTTAACAAAACAGACAAAAACCTCTGTCCTCATTGTGTTTACATCCTAATGTCAATAAATATAAGCTAATATTGTTATTGTTATTAACATTACACTAAATATGAGCATTTCAGAACTTTTATAGAGAGTAAATCTTTTCGCCTCTAATTGATGTCAATTAGCTGATTGTATTTGCTAAATAACCACAGAGCACAGAGCCCTAAATTAGTGTCTATCGGGGTGTTAGAGGAGGAGAGAGTAAGATTAGGGGAGAGAATAGAGATTGAAGATCCAGCTGCTGCTTTTAGGGAATTTACAGTGCATATGTAAGAGCTAACAATCTTGACAGGGCAATGAGCAGATGAAGGTCAGTGCTATGTAGCTGATATGTTTGATATGCTACCCATCCCTGTAACCATGCCAGTTCATAGAGTTTTAGTCTCTGAAGGGGATTTCAATGATCCCCTTACTCAAATCCTTTATTTACAGATAAGGAAATCGAGTCAGAGAGGGAAGAGATTTTACCCAAGTTCGCACAGCTGCTATGTGGAACCACCCTATATAGAAAAGCAGCATTGAATTCCCAACTCGCTGTTCTATTTTTAGCTTCTTGAAGTCTCCTTTAGTCTAAATTTGAGTGAAAACTCCTAAAGTTCAATGGCCTTTTTACTAAATTGCTCTGTTCTGAGCTCAGGCTAGTGACATATAGGGGGGAAATTTGAGTAGGAATTTTCTGATAGAGAGGATGCTGTAGGTGAGATTAGATATTTTTCAATTATAGAAAAAGAAGGGGGGCTTTACAGATATTCTCTCTCATACTGTGTTCTTTCCCAAGGAATTTAAATAAAGCTCCCGGTTTTCTCCTTCCAGACCCTTCAGAATGGTTCAACAGTTTTTCTGGACATTTTATATCCTCTAATGAAAATCAACTCATGCTCTTATTATTTCTGAGAGGTAACTGAAAATGAACAAGAAATGGTGATGTGTTTAATTTATGCATGCTTCTTAAATTCAAGAATCATTTTGATCCTCGCAAAGGGCTTCTGTCACTGGGTAAGAAACCATATTCCAAGTTCTCCCCAGTGTTGACTAAATCCCTCTCTTTGAGGCTTTTTGTGTCAGAAAGGACAGTGATGTGCCTGGGACAAGGGGAAGAGATTTTAAAAGGAGGTGCCACCTAGTGGCCTGTGTGATGATCAGCAGCCTATATCAAAAGAGGCCAGTTGCTAAGGATAGCAGCTGCAGCCACTTATCTTGACTCTGACTAAATGGTCAGAAGAATCATAGAATGTTTGTACTGGGAGCAACCTCCAGAGATTTTCTGTAGAGACATCTGCCTCCAGAAAGCACGAATAATATGTCTTAATGCTTATTGTATTTTATAAAACACTTTTACAGATATTATCACATTTAATTCTCACATCAGCCCTGTGAATTTGATATAATCATTATCTCTGTTTTACAGATGAGATGATCAGCTATAATTTAAGTTTCTTGAACAAAATCACATGGCAAGTGAGGGATGAAGTAGGAGCTAGAAACCAGGCCTTCGGCACACACCTTCCCATTTGAAATCACCTGTATACCAACCCCAGGAAAATAAATGGAAATTTAGAGATTTAAAAGAAACTGAATCATCCCTAGCCTGATACCAAGCCCTTGAATGTGGAGTGGGTCAGTGTTTAAAGCTGATTTTACATAAACATCTTTGACTTAGGAGAGAGTTTCTTCCATCTACAAATTCATCTCCAAATTTCCTCTCAACAAATGAACAAATAGAAGGGTCTTGGCAAAGAGGAATGAGGTTGGCTTGACTTGAACAAGCTGTGGTGAGGAGGGGGTTGCTGTGTCCATGTGGCAGTGAACAATGGGGCCATCCAGGAATAAGGAAGAGCTGCTGATTGTGTCAGAAGAGTCCTTGTAAGAGGAAATTAAGCCGGATATAACCCAACATGAAATCACTGGGCACATCTTGGGTCTCTGGTTTAAATATTCAATAGTCTTCAAGGAGAAAATGAATTAATGAATAAGATCACCTGACCACAGGATGAAAAAAAACATTTAAAAAGTAAAAAAAAAAAAAGTATTCTAACCCAACCATTGGTTCAGCCACTCCGTCTCCTGAGAAGCTGATTTCTCACAGGTAAGGATGTATAGTCCAGTTACTGCTACTCACCTACACCCACCTTCGCCCAGTCTGCCTCTCCTCCCACCCAGAATGTCCCTGGCACTTGCAGATCCAAGGACAGCAGCCCTTAGCAGCTTGTGTAATCACAGGATGTTCTCTGAAAGAGAAGCAATCTTGAGTGGTTTGGTTGTTTTAGAAAGAATGTATTGTTAATGGAGGTCTTGACTCATGGGCTGAAATTGCAAGCTAGGGATATGTTTGCTTTTTCCAGCTATTACTTGTTAAAGACAAAATGCATTTATTAAGAGAAAAAAGTCACCCCTATGTTCCTAAGGGATAGGGCCAGACAGCAAGGTTTCTGAGATTCAAGTCTGATGAGCGTGCAAACCTTACAGTGCCAACACAACCTCTCTTCTGAGCAATCTATAGGGAACATCCGATGTTGTTCACAAGAAGGTTGGAAGGAAAAGCCTGCTGGTTGTGTCAGAGCAGTCCTCAAGAAGAAATTAAACTGGATATAACTCCTGAAGATACTGCCTTCTTTTCTGTTACCCTTAGCAAAAACAAAGAAATCCAAGAGAGAGCTAGAACTAGGCCAGATCTGTAGGGTACCTGAGTTTTGAGGTTATGAGGTAAACTGACTGTAACATGTGGCATATCCTCGGCCCCAGCGTCCTGTGCCTCAGCCTGGTTTATAAAAAACCCATGAGGGCAGAGAACCGCCTTTGTAGCCCAATCGCTAACCCAGAGCCTATGTGTAAAATCTCATGTAATATGTTTCTCCCCTTTCTGGTGGGGAATTTCGGTCACTGTCCTGCAAATTCCTAGTCATTTCCTTTTCTTGTCACAACTGAGGGAGTCTGGTACCAGGTAGACAGACTGAAGTAAGAGATCTCAAGGGTTAATGGTAGGCAAAAAGCTTTCTTCATCTCTTTCTTTGTATTGGTCTAGCCCCCTTGTTAGACTTAAACATTCTGTAGTTATAGAGCTTCTTACTCTGCTTAACTTCTCCATTTCCCTTCTGGCACTGCTGTTCAGAGCTAGTTCTTAGACAATGGTGTTGATGAATATCTAGAACCTCAGATTTTGAGAACTGCAGCTCATGCTTCTAATGCTAACAACAAGGGCATCCCCAAGGGCATTGTATTAGTTAGAGTTCTCTAGGGAGACAGAATCAATGAGAGATGTAACAAACTGTCAACTCCAAGGAAGATGTCCGATGAACTCCTCGGGAAACGAACCCGCAACTTCGACGAACTCCTCAGGAAATGAACTGGGATTTTCGATGAATGTGCTCGATGAACTCGTCAGGAAACGAACCGGCAACTTTGACGAGCTTCCCAGGAAATGCTTCACTGGGCAGCCGAAGAAGAAGTGAAGGTTCTCTAACCGTCCAACTTATAAGCCTTTAACTGATTATCCGGACCAAATCCAGCCAACTGCATTCTCTCATTGTGGAAGGCACGCCCCTTGATGAGTCATCAGTCAGCTGCAGTCAATTGACTGATGATCCAACAAACCAGCCAGTTGGTTTATTAACCAGCCTCAAATATCCTCACAGCAACCGTCAGGCCAGTGCCTGCCCGACCAGACAGCCGGGTCACCTAGCCAAGTTGACACATGAACCCAACCATCACGGGCATAGATAATAATAATAAGGAATCTCATATGCTCCTAAAATGGTAGCCATTATAAAGCACTTGCCATTCTAGTTAATTGTGGTTCACCAGTGAACAAAGCAGCAAACATTTCTGCATGCATGGAGCTTTCATTCTAGTTCCCAAAGGCTTTTGCCTGCTTATCTCCTTGTAGCTTTGCAAGAACCCCAAAGAGAGCTGGAGTCTGTATTCTCTGTTTTTACAGATAAAGTAACTTATTTGCTCAGCTCCTCATATCATAAAGTGCTTCTCCCCATCCCCAGGTCAAATTTCTGGCCAACCTTGTCCATAATATTGTCCTTAATTTCCTCTGCCAAATATTTACTCCAATACATTGATTTTATTTTCACTGTTGGCAGCTTGGTGTTGTCAAAAGAATAAAGGATCCCAAATGAACCTGAGCTCAAATCCATCCTCTACCACTCACTGGATGTATAACCTTAGTCAAGTCTCTTTATTCCAGTCTCCTCATAAGTAAAAAGGTGTAATGAGGTACATAATAAGGAAATAATTAGAAGTGGCTGAGCCCACACGTATGGAAGTGCTGTGTGGATAGTATTGTGCTTTGTGCAGATGTGGCACGGAGAGCCCATGAGCTTAGTAAGCAAAAGCAATACAGCAGAATTTTAACTGGGGTATGAACTTATAAGAATAATAAATTCTAATCTCAGCTAATGAGAAAAGTGTGTTTTCTTCTCTGAATGGAAACAAGATGGGAATGGAAGCCAGTTCTCCAGGGGACAAGTGAAAAGAGAAAGGAGAGTTTGATAAAGGGAGACGGTTATTTAGACTTAGTAGGGAAAGAGAAAGTTCATTGTCAAAGAAGTGTTATCAGAACTTCCTCAGCAGCCCTGGGAGGTGAGATCTTGGGAGGAAATTTGAGTGGCCATTTAGTTTATTCCTCTGCCTCAGGGCAAGATGATCGTGTGGACATCTGATGGCTCCTGGACAGTTGCCAGTGCCAATTGGCATCACTGTTGGACTGTTTGGAGCAAAAGGCAAAGAAGTCACTAGAAATTTGGGTTTGACATCATTTCTTCAGAAAATGCCCTAGCATAAATGAAGATCAGGTAGGAAAGGGGCAGGCATCCTGCTATTGGGAAGCTATACCTAACCAGACACTGGGGTTCCCTTATCGCAGAGATAGGCTAAGCCTGGGATCCTTCCTCAAGGAAGCCCGTTATGCAAGAGCTGCCTCTGCCTTCTCACAAAGCTGCCCCTGTCAGGACCCGAGTCTGGGCTGCAGACATCTCTTCCATAGTGGGGAGAAAAATGATATGAGAGCAGCTTGGATGGGAACAGTATTTCAGGCATGGCTAGCTGTTAAAAATGAGCTAATTCAGAAGAGGCACATTTAAATAAATATAATGCAAAGGCATAATGGCACAAGATAATAGTTCTGAATGGGGAATTCTAATGACTTCAAGTGCATTTCACAGGGCAATTAATACACATGGCAATGCTGCAGCATTCAGCAAAAGGGGAGGGGAGGAAGAGGGGAAGGAGCAAAAGAGGGGAGATGGTGGCGACCGATAAAAATAGGATATGATTTTCTTTGCAGAAGGAGTAATGCTTACAAATATAATAAAAGAAAAATAAGTGTGTCAGGTTTTATAATTCAGCTTGTAAAATTCAGAATGATTAGTTTTTGAAGAGGGCAATTAGTCCCTTTTTACATATTCATGGGATTTAATGAAATGGGGTTGGGCTTTCTCCATTCTTTTCTGCTTACCCCCTTCAGTACCCTTCCCCCATCACAAACTAAAAATAGATCTGATTCCCATTCAATTTATGGAAGAGGGTCTCACCACTGATTGGTACATACAAATGCCAAGGACTTTCTTTTAAAAATTATGTGTTTTTATTGCCTCTGCCATAAGTTAACAGATGAGGTGTGTGAATCATGAGGGGCTGAAGAAAAGATTGTGATGACAGCAAAGAGGGAGATTACACAGGGCAAGAGGCTGGCGCCCGGGGACAGACAGAGGACACTGATTTGCCCGTCTCTCTGTTTCATTATTGCTAGTGTGTGTGTGTGTCTATGTGTGTGTGTGTGCACATGCACTCATGTGCATGCAGAGAGAGAGAATGGAAAGAAAAAAAGGGAGAGTAAACAAAGAAAGACAGAAAGAGGAAGGAAGGAAGGAAGGAAGGAAGGAAGGAAGGAAGGAAGGAAAGGAGGGAGGGAGAGAGGGAGGGAGGAACGGAGGGAAGAAAAGAAAGGAAGAAAGAATGAAAGAATGCTGCATGGAAGAGGCATCAAATCCTTTTCTGCCCTGCTTGATTGAGGCTTGGTGGATAATTTTAAGGATCCCCCCCGTTTTTGTTTCTGTGCTTTTCATGTGTTACCTAGAGCAAGCAAAACTAGAAACCCACAAACAAACTCTAAAACCTACACACAGTCACAAAACTACCTCAGCACTAAAGGGAGAGACCCTGACAGCCCACATGGTTTGCATTCATCTCCCCAGTGCACCGATTTCTGTTGTGTTTTGTTTTGGTGCATGCGTTGTTGTGATTTGTGTTTTTAAAGCTCAATCATTTTCCTAATGTTTTGTACTAAGGCTCTCTTTGGTCAGCTCCCAAATCTCTAATTCTAGCCTTCTCCTCATGCCCAGACCCTGCTAAGTGTTTTTAATTTTCCCTGATACTGAATTGACTATTAACCCCAGTTTCCCTGTTTTCAAATATTACTCCTCTCACACACTCACACAAACACACTCATACACACAGACACACAGAGATGCACATACACAGACAAACACACACCTTGAAAAAGGGCAGGAAGAGAAGTGACATTTTAGTTCCTCCTACACACCAAAATATTCACAGATTTTTGCCTGTACAATAATTTGACCACAAAGAAACAAAGGCTGAGAGAAGGTCACAGAGCTTATAAGAGGTAGAGCTAGAGTCTGAATTAAGCTCTATCTGACTCAATTACATTGCACACTCCTTCGAACATGCCTGTGTCCTCCCAGCTTCAGGGTCCTGAGTACTATTTTAAAAGTCCCTTACATTTTTGTGAGGTGAAGCTGCTTTTGAGTTCCCTTGAAAGGGGAGAAAGATTGAAGAAAAGGGACTGACTGCAAGAAGAGAATACTCCTTGCTGATGTTTCCTTCCAGTTGGAATGATATCCATTAGCAGGGCCCGCCTAAGTCCCCTCTTCATCCCTCTCCTCCTCTTTGGAATCAGCAGCCTGCAGAGGGCAGGCCTCGCAGGGGCCTCTGCTGGGGGAGGCCAGGGTCCTTCCAGAGAGGTCTATGTCTGGGGGGTGACGTCTATTTAATTTGGAGGATCAATCCTAGGAAGCCTAAACTGTATTTTCCAACAGTTCTGTTAATAAATAATAAAGCTGATATTTTGGTCCACATTTATTTTCTTGTCCCCCATCTTTCCTTCAAATGGTTTGAAAATCAGGTGAAGAAAGAAGTGTTACCTACTGGGCCCCCTCCAACTTCAGTGCTAATCTTTATAGAGTGCTCTTCTGTCCCAATTCTATTTGCTCACTCCATCTTGGGATATTTCATCCAGTGGCTGAAGAAAGGTTGCTAACCTTATTATTCAGTTGCCTGTGGATACTGAAAACCCTCATTGGGAGGATCCAGGGTTCTTAACCTGAAATTTTCAAATCCAGGGATTGAGGAGTAAGCAAGTAGGCATAGGCCCCCTGAAATTATAATTAAATTTTGTGTAAATATATGCATATGTATTTTTCTAGGAGAGGCTCATAGCCTCTAATCAAATTCTCTGAAGGGTCTCTGATCCTGTAAAAGTTAAAAATCCCTAGGATGGAAAATCAGAGTGACTGACACCAGCATAGAAATAAAAACTTCAAGATCAGCTGGCAGATTCTTGTCTAAATGACTGTTATTGTTTCCCCATATTTTCTGCATCTCCAAATTCTGGTCTGATAATTACAACTCAAGGTGGGGATATTTATTTAAATCCAGGAAGCACAAAATCCCCTCACCTAGAAATCAGTTTCTTACTATTTATTTACGTTGTGGTGCAGAGTGTAGGGAGGATTGGCTTCCAGGTGTTGAACCTCAGCTCTGTCCTCTCCTCTCTGGATTCCTCTGCCCACTGCCTCTGACAATCGTCTCTCCATGTGATGCAAATACACACCAGTCGCGGAAGGGAGTGGCCTCCCTCTTGCCTCGGGGAGATCCATCAAACAACCCCCTGCAGGGAACTGTCATTCTCCCAAGATGGCCCCCATGCTGTCCTTGAGAGGAAATTAGACTTCATAGTCTATGGGAGTTTAATTTATAAATAAATATTACATGTGCCACCAGATGGTTCATTAGTCAGTTGTTATGGCAATCAGCATTTCAGCCAATTAAAAACCTTTCCCAAGACTTTAAAATATGTTGATTGTGGAAACATGGAGTACTTGAAGACCAGGCAGATACACTTGAATGCAAGAGTCAGCTCTGCTTTCGGATAGGAGGGACTAGCAGGGGGAGGGAAAGGGGAAACCAGGCAGGGGCATGTCAGTGAGGGTCCAGACTCTAGAATGAAGGTACGGGATGTCAGAAGGGCAAGAGATTTTCATTAATCCTTGCCCTGTATGCAAAGAACTCTTCTAGTAAGTCAGAAACTAAAGGGGTTATTCACTACGTGTTTATATATATGTATTTTTTTATAGATTCATTGAATGCAGTGCCTATATCTTGCTTACTTTGGTGTTTTCACTGCCTAGCACACTGTTTGACACACAATAGCTGGTAATTTATTGTGTTAATAAGTACTTTACCAGTAATAATAAATTATAATAAATAGAAAAAATAAACTACTCTTGTTCTATCATACAAACCAGGGATAAATAATATTACTGGGTTTAAATAGGAGCCAATGCAAGGAGCCCGCTGCTGTGGTCTTTGGCCCATGGCTGGGGCAGGAGAGCCTTGTTGGTCAGAATGGCTGGGAGTGATGAAGTACAGGGATGAGCCCCACATTGACCTTGTGGCATATGCTGTCCTACCAGTTTTAAGGATCTGTGCACACATGGGCTGTCAGTCTCCCCAGTTGAACGTAATGCCCTGCAGGGCTGGAGCTCAGTGGCCTCCCTCAGGAAGCCTGGGCCTAAGGCTGCTCTGGCTAGGCACCAGCCAAGGGGCATCAGTCAGATATTTTGGATTCTGTGTGGCATAATCTACACCACAGAATTTCTGCACAAGGTGCTGGGAGATGAGGAGGGCAAAAGTCAGAGCACAAGTCAAGACAAAGTCTGCAATGAAACCTTAGTCCCAGAAGGAGGGTGTGAAGGATCAGACAGCCATAGAGGCCTGGTGTTCTGACTGGTAATAGAAACAGATGAAAGAGGAAGTGTTCAGACACAGAAAAGGAGCTGGGTGCCACTTATCTCTATCTTGTCCATCTCATCCCCTTCATCTTATATACCGCCTGGCACATAGTGGGTACACTGCAAAAAAGTGAATGAATGGACACTCATTCCTTTCATCATTTCAGTGTGGGCTAAAGCATTATGTCATATATGGGCGGCTGAGAGAATCAAAGCTTGGAATTCTATTTTGGGCTTCTTCACTCCCTCCCTGGAGAATGCTTTTCCAATTATAGTACCCAGGACCAAGATGTCTCTTCAATTTTAGTCTCTGATTAAAGGAAATCCCAAGGGACACAGATTCCCTCAACCTCGAGAATCGAATTCTTCTCAGGGACCTGGTCCAGGAGCCAGGGAAGGCTCTGGGATCCCCACCTCACTGGCTGCCAAGAGGCCTGGCCCTGCTCCCAACCACCAGCGAGCCCTCCCCTTCCCCCCTCTCCACAAAGATGTCTGGACCCTTCCACACAGAAATCTGCTGCCTCGGAAATTGTACTGGTACAGTGAAGGGAAAGGAAGTGCAAAAATAGCTTCTCCAGACAATCAGAGCAAATTATTTTAATGAGGGCTTGGAAATGGGAAACAAACGACACCAAATTAGCCTCGCTCCCATCCGTCAGCCTTGTTGGTGAAGCAACAAGCCTTGGTCTGAGTCAGCAGTGGAGGAGCTGAGCCGGCTGCCTCAGGTTTCAGGACACAACTCTTACAGGAGCCCCGTGTCCTTTGCACAGCTGCCTCTTCCCACACAGCCCAGTGGTCTCTTATCAAATAGTGCCAAGGCCACTTACTAGCCTACGTCTGCTTTAAATTTCCTGTGAACCCAAAAGAAAAGAGGGTCCCGGAGCCCCACTTGCCTACAGGGGGGTAAATGATAGAACCAAGCTACTCACATTTTCCAGATCTCTGTCCCTACACCAGGAAACAAAGGAACATTCACAGCAAAGGCAAATAACTTGGGGTTAATCATTTACTCAAAATTTTTCACTGAATCCTTAGCATGTTCAGAAACCTGGATTCTGTGTCATGTGAGACATAAAGATTAATATGACCTAAATGCTGTCTTGAGAAATTCACAGTGTAGATGGGCAGATAAAACGCATACTTCCCAGGGTAAGCCAGAAATAGCAAGCCCTCAAGGGTCACAGTCACTGACGGAATTGCCTTCTTTTTGCCATCTTTTCACAACCTCAGCCCAATCCCAGTCTTGCTGTATCTACTTAGGGAATGAATTATCAATCAGATGAATCCATTTTAGTTGGATGTTTAGAGATAAGAAACTACAGTGCAAAAATCTGCTAATTTATAGGTCTGTTAACCACATCTTTTTAGTGTAACTATGCTGTCCAGTTGGATAGAAAAATTTAGAATAGAGTAAGGCTTCTCTGACTTGGTACTGCAAGCTCAGCCCTTCTTATCCTGGGATGTTTTGCTGTCTGGTTCTCTGAGAGTTACACTTTCTATTTCTGGTTCTACCCTGATGCTTTAGTTATGTAATAGGCTAACCTGATCTAAATTCAAAATATGTGGAATTAAAAATGCAAAAACACGATGGAGGTGGGTGGTACAAGGTAACATGCTGCTCTGTTCCATGGAGTCCTACAGAGACCCAGCCTGACTGTTCAGTGCTTCCACCCTAAGACGGGGCTCTGATGTCGGGATCCAAGACGGCTACTCCAGATGTCAGCACAACTCACACAGCAGGACAGGGAAGAGAAAGTGGAGGAGAAGTTGCTACATTTTAAAATTCTGGTCCACATGCTACATACATCCACCAGCATTATACTGTCCCCAACTTAGTAACATGAGCATGTCTGGGTGCAAGAGGGGCTGGACAATATAGATTCTATCAGGGAATCCCTGTTCCCAGGAGAAACTTTGGGACTCTTATCACTGAAAGGAAGAAATGAAGGAGTACTGTGGAAACATTAGCTCTCTCTTCCATGCCATCCTCTGCCACACTCCTATTAACTGAAAACTTCTATTTGCATTACCCTGGATACTGAGGAATCAGGTTATATTCTTTTCTTCTCTGATTGTCCAATCTTCTTGGTCTTTATTCAAGTAGAATATCCCCTTCCTCCTAATTTGCTTGACCTTTGAACCTTAGTGTTCTACTGGAAACCTCTTAACACGTCTCTAAAGTTCAACTCTTTAGTCAACCACATTTAATTTGCTGACCTTATATTGGGACTTATGAAATACCCTCTCTTTATGGTGACACAAAAAGAAGCAGAGGGATCTGGTTTCTGCCTTCAAGGATCTTCCATTTCATCGACTGCATCCTCCCTTGTTCCTTTCTCTCCTTTCCTCCCTGCTAACTCCTTTTTTCTCACCCAGGTCCTGTCTCAGTCTTCACTTGGCTGGCTCATTCCTTTCCTGAAAATATTTCAAGTGGTTCTTGTACCCTGGTTAACTTTGTACTCTGTTTCTACCCTAGGGAATCTGTTTCCCACTACAAATGACCATTTATTTTACACATTTACCCAGTTCTCTCATTTATCAAAAATCTAAAGTCTGTGCCTTATCTGTGCAGATAGTGTTCTAGGCGTTGGGTGCGCAATGGTAAACTACATCAACTCTGCTTTTATAGAGCCTACTGTTAAATGGTGGAGACAGGAGGTAAACAAACCCAAGTGTACTTATAATTACAAATTTAAGAAATCATTAAAGAGAATAACAAAAGGGACCTATTTAGATTTGGAGTCAGTCTGGGGACATGACACCAAATCTACAGCCTAAAGGAGAAGGAGAGTTATCCAGGCAGAGCTAGAAGAGCGGTTCAGACAGAACACCATGCGCCAGAAGCCCTTGGGTAGAACAGAAGTTGGGATACTGTAGGGACTGAAAGAAGTGTCATGTGACAGAGACATGAAGAATGCAGTGACAAGAGGTAAAAAGGGAATCATGCAGGGGGGTGCTGGTGGCATTTGTGAGACATATGAGAAGGTGTTGATAGGGATAGTGACATGTTTTAACCTAGGTTTTAAAGTTCAGTTTGCAGGGCGATGAAAGGATTAGAGGCAGGAAAAGAAGTGGAGGACACTAATCAGAAAAGTATTGTCATATTCCCAAGAAACAAAGGTAGCTTGGACCAGGGTGGAGGTTGTGGTGGAAAGAATCATGATGTTTCTCTAGTTGAGGACTTGGACAAAACTCACTACCTGCCTGTTTTTGTAAATAAAATTTTATTGGAACACAGCCACTCCCATTCATTTATGTATTGTCTATGGCTGCTTTCTCGCTTCAACGGGAGGGATGAATAGGTGTCAGAGACCAGATTACCCATGAAACCTAAAGTATTTACTTTTTGACCCTTTGTAGGAAATATTACGCCAAGCTCTGTTGTAGACAATAGCCTCAAATAGTGCACAATGTACAATGAAAGTTAGTCAAACTACCTCCTCAATGATTTGTCTAGGATTTTGTTGTGCTACTGTTTGCCTTTTCTTTGAATGTAAGTGGAAATCTCCCAGTCAAAAGTTTGGAGCAAAATAAGAACTTAAGGAGAATACCCATGATGGTTTGGAGGTTTATGGACCCCCAGAAAAGATCATGTTCTTAGGCTAGTCCATTCTGTAGGTGTAGACCTATTGTGGGTGGGACCTTTGATTAGGTTATTTCAGTTGAGACATGCCCCAAGTGGGTCTTAATTTTCTTACTGGAGTCTTTATGAGGGGATGCACCAGAGAGAAAGAACACAGAAGCTGAGAGAGAAAGACACAAAAAGAAGCTTAGAAAAAAAGCCACAGATGGAGAAGCCAGAAGCTGAAAGCAATGAAATCCCGGAGAGAGGGACCAGCAGATGCCACCATGTGCCTTGCCATGTGGCAGAGAAGTCCAGGATCACTGGATCACCCCTTGATGCCTTGATTTGGACATTTTCAAGGCCTCAGAACTCTAAGCTTCTAAGCTAATAAATCCCCGTTGTTAAAGGTCAGTCCATATCTGGTATATCGCATTTTGGCAGCCTTAGTGAGCTAAAATGACACCCTATGAACAGAGGTCACACTGAATGAGTAGGAAGGAAACCCAGGCATCCACAGCCATGCTGAAGTTCTACTGGTGTTGAACGGAGCTACTGACTATGGAAAGAGGTTGTGTCCACTGGCATTTTTCCCTAGGGAATTTCTGAAGTAATTCCCATACCTGTGGATCTCCTTCTAGCTGCGAAGGCATATGTCCTACACACTCAACTAGCAATCTATCATTTTTTTTCTTTGCTCAACAAACATCACTCACAGCCCTATTATGGTTGGGAGGCTTTTAATAAAATTATCTCTGAAGAATACAAAATTAACCTTTGAAGCAACCTCCTCACTACTTCCTTCTGTTTTCTCACAAATTTTTCTCCCCTTCCTACAGAGAAGGTTGTGTTTCCACAGCTATATAGAAAGCATCAATCTCCATCTGCCCTCTATACAGCTGATCTTCAAGAACCACATTCCACAAATGATTTGACATTGAGGTACTAATGATTTTGGCTCCTTCTTCAGAACACATTCCTAGTATGTTTCAGTCAAGTTGGAAGTCAAGACTGATCTTAAGCCTTCTACTTTAGTCTCTCCTACAGGCTATATCCTCTGGATTAAGGGTATAGGTAGCTTATCTATCTCCCAGGCAAATAGTCATTGTGTTCCCACCTAAGGTGAGAGTCCATTTTATTCCAGGAAAAATCACTTTAAATTGATCCAGAGGGAGACTGATGTGAGAACAGAGGCAGAATTTCTTTGCTAAGGAAGAGATTAACAAATCAAACAAATGGACACAAGCAGCATGGTCCTGGCCAAATGGAATGCTAGGAACTCATGCCAGGGAGAAGTAGCGAGCTGACAGGCTGACCTGGAATACAGATCACTGAGTCCACAAGAGGGTGGCAATTCAAGCTCAGTTCTACCTAAGCTCAATGTCTAAGGCAAACAGATATCTTGGGATCCAAGGGGATGTGAGAGGCTCTTGGGTAGTATCAGCTAAAACCATGGAAAGAATATAGCGTGGTTTCTGGCAAGCTTAAATGATCAGTAAATTCTCCCTTCATTATATATAGTATATAAATAAACATTACCTAAGAAGAAGAAGACACAGAAGGAAGAGGAGGCCATCCATCCAGGACCCACTGGGCAGTGGGAATAGAAGCAGCGGACTATTTACTGCAGGGCAGACTTTGCAAATGTAACACATAATTAGGGAAACTGGAATTCAGTTAGCGAGCAACCTAAATGACCAGAAATCCTTAAGACCTACCTATTGATTGGGAGAGAAGTAATCTCATGAAAGTTCCTTTCAGTCCAGGGACTCAGCATTAAAAATGGTGTTCTAAATGTGAGGGACCATACTTCACTGCTTGTGGCTCATGGAGTGGGTAACCTCTCTGGGCTCCATTTCCTCATCTTTAAGGTGAGTGTTTCCTCTAACTGAAGTTTCATGATTTGACAAACAACTAAATACAAGATGAGCACTCCATAAATACTAAGCCACAGTCATGTATCTCTAAACGAAGACATTTTCCTTCCTTCTCAGTACCAGAGTTCATGTATCTTTGTTCCCTGTGTCCATCCTTTTGCAGGTGTAGGACTGCTTCTTCTAGCTGTTTCTTGTCTCCTGTGTCCCATATTGTTCCTAACTGTGATTAGTCTTGCTCTCTTTCTCTGTGTCTGTCTGTCTGTCTGTCTAGATAGGTAGATAGGTTTCCTGTCTCTCTCATGCATTTGAAGCTAGCTGAAATATCTTCTTACTCTGATTTTGAAGATTATAGCTTATTAGACTGTAACGGGTGGGAGGGAGGCAAAAGAAATATACTTAGACAGGATTCTGATGCCACTGTAATTACTCACCAAGATATGGATAAGACCATTTTTGTAAGCAACGAACTGGCTCATTTAAAATTCCTTTGTTTTCATTTTTAGAAGAGAAAAAAAGAATGAAAGATGAAAGTCAAAAGGATGAGGGAACAAAAGAAGCTCCCCATAGAAAGACAAAATCTCTTGCCAGCACATTTAAGCATCTAAATGGTGCCAAGTACTTAGCAGACAGAGGGCCTTTACTTGTTGCATAGTAAATAAAATGGAAAGTAAGAGGACGCATGAGTCTAACAGTACTTCCCAAGTGAGCGACATGGCTTCACGGAATTCAAATCCTGACTTTCCTGCCTCAGCCTCACTTGGTAATGCAGCCGGAAGTGAAAAATTATCTACCTGCAGTGGAGTAGAATAGAAGGGAAGCAGACCTAGAACAGACCAATTTCCCACAACCAGGGGAGTAGAGCAGGCATTGAGAAGATATATCCCTGCTAGAGGGAATGGGAGGAAACTCTGTAAGGTCGATGGCTCTTGGCAGCCACAGGGCAGGATACCAGGCAGCAGGTGGGAGGCCAGTCCATTAGATAATGCCAGTGAAGTGAGCAAGAAGGATCTGATTACAGATTATATAACATGACTTCGGAGTGCTCAGGGCAGACACTATTATGAGATCCAGGCACCTAGTGACTTGTCAGTAAGGGAAGCAGATGGTAAGGGTTCAGAGAGGATGGTTTTGATCACATTGTTGGATCTAGGAGGCACAGCCCAGGGTGAGCTTGGGTGGGAATCAACACTTGTGTCTTGGGTGATAACAGAAAGAAAGTGGAGAGGAACTGACAGGAAGAATGGGAGGTTGTTGAGTAGGTTATGAAAAGAGATTGAGGCTCCATGGACAAGATAGAAACATGTTACTAGAGCAAAGGCACAAGTTTGTGTTTTGGTCATGGGGATGAGGCTGAAGTCAAGTTAACACCATGAGATATAGAAAAACTATGGTCCCAGAGCAGATGGGAGCCAAGGAATGGGAACTCCAGTCCAATATCCTAAGAAGTAACCCTAGTTGTCACTTCATGCCTTTAGCAAAAGCCAGGGCCAAGCTCCCACTGGAGGGTCCTATTTAAATTAGCTAACCTCTTCTTCCTCTCAAAGATTCTGATCCACCCCTGGAAAGGGATCAGGCCTTTCCCTTAACCACCAATCCCATCCTCATGAGAATCACTACTGTATTGAACCATTTCTATTAATCTGAGAATGCCAGATTGCGGAAGAATTCAAGAAACACTGCTTTGGTGTAAACCCAAGTATCGTGTGTGAAGAGACTAGGGTTGGGCATTTCGGTGCTATGATGATACACCTGCATACCAGCCCCAGTTCAATTTTTTAGATTATTTTGTAAATTCATACAAAATAATTTGAGACTTTGAGAAAGTTCATACCTTAGGAGGAAAATAAGACTTAAGACTCTCAGAGTCTGTCAAAGAAAAAAATGCAAGACTTTCCTGCTGAACAGCTCTGACAAAGTTAGTATTATCAATAGTACCAGAGTAGTGAACAACCAGGAGAAAGGATTGATTTACTAGCCTAAGGGTATAGAAGTTGGGATGAGAAGTTGAGATGAGGTTCTGGGGAGAAGCAGATATAGCCACTGTGAGAAAAGAGCTCTGAGAGACCAAACTCAGACTATCCAGACAAATTCAGAAACTCAGCATGGCCAGGTCAGTAGGTCATAGAAGGGACCTCTCACACTAGGACAATAAGATCATCAGCTGGGAGGAGAGTACCTGGGAGCTTCATCTGGGAAAGTCTCTTTTTAATCCATTTGATATGGGCTTTTTGGCTAACCTATACATAGCCTGAGCACCTATTTCTGTGCAAAATCATAATTAAGTGATTCTTCCCTTCTGATTTAATTTGCCCCTAGCAAGCTAGGTGGGCTAATGCTACAGAGGAAAACAAAAAACAGAGAGGATAATGAGACAAGAAAGAATTACTGCTTGTTTTCAAGAAAGTATGTGTAACTGGTGACTGGATGACAATGGTCATCACAACATTATTCATAGTAGCTAAAAAATGGAAGCAATCTAAGTTTCCATTTACAGATGAATGGATAAACAAAATGTGGTATATCCATACAATGGAATATTACTGAACCATAAAAAGAAGGGGAGTACTGGTACACGCTATAACATGGATGAACCTTTAAAACACCATGTTGAGTAAAATAAGCCAGATGCAAAGGGCAAATACTGTATGAGTTCTCTTATATGAAATTCCTGGAATAAGAAAATTCATAAAGACAGAAAGCAGAATTGTGTTTACTAGGGGTGAGGAGAGTAGAAAATGGGAAGTTATTGTTAAATGAGCATGAGTTTTGTTTTGGGCTGATAAAAATTGTCTGAAAATAGACAATGGCGAAAATTACACAGTATTATCAATATAATTAATGTCAAAGAATTAATGTCAACTTAAAATGTGTACAATGATTTTTATGTTATATATGTTTTTACCACAACTAAAAATAAATTATTTAAAAAAAATAATAAATAGGACTCATCAAGTCATTACCAATTCACTCCCTTCCATTTGGACCTCTCCTCTTTTCTCATCAGTTTTATTCTGCCTTTCCCTGAAATTTTTCAACCCACTTAGGAATAGTCACAATGTAATTATGGGACCTATTAGAGTTTATAAAACACACATATTTATGTCACTTGATCTTTTCAATAATCCTGTGATGTAAAAATTACCGTTAACCCATTTTACAGAGAGAAAAACAAGCTTCAGCTAGAAACAGGTTAAGTTGGGACCAGTATCAGAGCTACTGATTCTGAATTCAGTGCTCTTTCCACATATCACACTCCACCACAGTGGAAGAGAAGAACCTAGAAAAGGAACTTCTGTCAGCTTTAGAAGCAGGTGAACAGGAGGTGATTATTTTTCACTAAGCTTCAGGGCATACCTCAGATGCACCACTGGAGTGGGGCTGACTGAAGGCCAAAGTTGTTGGGACCAGGAGGGCTCGAGTTCAGATTCACCTCTGCTTCTGAAGGCGCCAGAGCAGCAGATTTGGCCCCAGAAGTCGGGAAGAATGGCTTTGCTGTCTTCATCACTTAATTAGCTAAGCGTCGCACTCCATTTGCTATTGTCTCCAAGACACTCGCAATTGTGTAGCTTTCTTGGCTTTTCATTCCATGAAAAGCTCTTTCATACCAGCTTCTCCAGCCCTTGGGGAGCTGGACAGGAAAGGAAGAAAAGAGGCACAACAGAAATTCTAGGAACACCGCTCTGCATTGCCTTCCCCTGTGATCTCCCCATTCCTGTTGTTCTCTCCCAGTGAGGTTCCTGGGGAGCTACCTGAAAGGAACACATGAAATGCTTTATAAATCCCATAGTTACTCAGCAGGGTATGGGAATCACAACTCTGGCATCTCACTATCTCACTCATTTAAAATGCCTTTTGCTATTTTTTTTTTTTAATAAGTGAAAGAAAATGAGAAAAGAGAGAGAACAAATGCAGCAGAAATGAAGAAACAAAAGAGAATCCCTGGAGCTAGAGAGAGTCATTGCCAATGCATCTGAGACTTCCAGACACTGCCGAAGTGTGGAAGCAACGCAACTCCCATCACATGCAGGCACTGAGGAGCAAACAGGAGCCAAAGCTGTAAAAAACTTGCTCTAAATTTCAGAGAAGCGCAATTCTCTTCTCAAAGGTGTCGAGAACTGACTTCGGCTGTCTCCCAAGTTTTAGTAAAAGAAGCATGAAATGGCTGTCAAAGATGAAACACCCATAAAAATCTGCTAAACTGGAAAGGCAGGGACTTTACTTTTTTAGCTTTTACTCCATAGAGTCTGGCATGAAAATATTTCCAGGCTGGGCTTTTGATCAGGATAACCTGGGAGTGAATTTGATCCAGACTAATTAAGGATTTTGCTGATTTTCTAAGGAGAAGCATCAGCCTCACTGTCCTCCAACACAAACCTATGTGGAACTACTGATGACAATGAACCCCACTCTGGAGTGGAACTTCCCATCATACCCGGTTTACCAATTACTGTGCTTCACTTCTTTTCTGGCTAACCCTCCCACTTGCATTTCTCTTTTCACTCTGGCTGCATGGAAAACACAAGAGCACTCAATAGTACTCCAAGCCCTTACTTCAAATACCAGTTAGGATTCATCTCAGTGATTCTAGGCTTTGGGACCACCTTCTGATCTGGATGACAACATAGGAGAAATGGGGCCGAGAGTAAAGAAAAGGATTCAAATCTAGTTAACATAGGTCACCAGCTCAGTTTTATTTAATTTCAACTGCCCTGAGAGAGAAAATAAATATACATCGCTCTTTCAATTTTATCCTCCCCTTCTAGCCAGTACATTTTCTCTCTGTCTCTTCACACCTTTCTCCCTCAGTCCTCCATGCTCCAAGAGTGACACTTGAATTAATATCTGCTGACAGTGGAGTCTATTTTGGAACAAAAGGTTCTTTCAAAAGTGGATAAGTTAAAAAAAAAAAAAAAGTGGATAAACAACAGCTCAGCAATGGTTCAAAATAATTAAGACTTTGAAGAAGTAACTAATGTTTTCTATTTTAAGGATCTGAGAATGTCAGTGCCTCACAATGTGTCCTTGATTCTGGGAAAGAGAGGGGAGAATATAGAGAGAGTCGTCTCCTTTCAATGGGCCAAAAGTAATGGCCAGGCTGCTTAAAAGTTTATGAATAAGAGATTGTATATAATCCCTGTGCTATTGATTATGCACAGATGTGGAGAGAAAAGAGGCAACTTCCCACTTGACTCACCTCTGCCTATTTCACCGTCACTGCCAACATCACTGGATGGCATCATCCATCATAACTACTTCAATCTACTAAAAATGAGTTGGTCCAGGGAAAGAGGTCTGCTAGGATCAAACATCCTTGACTTTGGTGAACTCACATTATTCTTAAAATTTCTATCCCTTGATGCCATTTCCAAATCACCTAAAAAATTTCCACTTCCAAACACCAGGCAGAGACTTCAAAATCGCAAATTCCAGATGTTAACCAAGGTAAAACTATGGGAATTGGAAATGCAGACAATTAAGAGAGCAGTGGGGAGGGAGAGAGAAATGAAGATATATGTCTAGTGACCAGTAATATCTTTGATCAGCATTTGAATTGGAGTAAAATTTAGCTGCCACCTCAAAAAATAGTGCTTTGAAAGCCTTTGAATAAATATGAGTGACTGTAACTTAGAATACCCCACTTTTCGGTGAGTCATATCTTCACAGAAACACTGTGATCTGGCCCCCATCCCCATTTCAGCTCTGATATGACACTAAGTAGCTCAGCAATAGCCAGGAGTAGCATATAGTTCTGTATCTGCCTCATCATGCACAAAGCAGATGATGTCCAAGACTTGGCAGCTGGTTCAGTCTACGTCACTAGTACAAGCACTCCGAATAAGATTTATTCATAATCTGAGGAGCTTCAGGAAATCAGGGCTGTAGGCTATCACCTATGGGATCAAGCTTGTCATACTGTTTTCAGCAGATATAACTCTTTCCTCTACTATTGCTTTTCTCTCTAGACCATGTCAGAACAGAGATGGAAATGATGCCTGTTAATTTATCATACCCTTATGATATTCCAGCACTGTCAGTAATTCCAGGGATCATTTTATCCTCACTTGCCTCTGGGTAGAGCTACCTCTACATGGTCTCAAACAAACGAGGGTGTTATCCATTTAAAAAAAAAAAAATAAGATAAAGGAAGGGAAGAGAGAACACGTATTTGTGAGCATCTAATATGTCCCAAACATTCTACCAAATTTTAACCCCCGACAGTGAAATAGGAATGGTTGTAGAAGTTAGGGAACTGAAAGTCTGGGAGCCAAATAATTTTGCCTGATGGCACAGTTGAAAACTCTCAGTGTTTAGAACCTGACTGGTCTCATGTCAAAGCCCACACACTTTCCAAAATACTATGGTCAGTGTCCCAAGGGAGTTCTCAAACCATTGCATGTCTTACCATCTAAAACCAATGAGTGCTTTCTGGTGTCTCACCTTAAATCCTACCTGTTACAGATTGAGTCTCTCCCACTTCTCTCTTTCCTCTGATCTATCTTCAGTACATCTTTAAAAATCAAGTGACACTTTAGCCTTTAGGGGAAATGCCATCAATTCCCCTTGGAAATATTGCTCCTTTTGTCTCATCACTATAGGCAATGATTAAGGTGGCATTTGGGTTAGACACCAATGGGTAACAGCAAGGGTAAAGGAGGAGGAATTTTGCCTCATTGCCCAAAGTAGGACTTTTCCTAGCTGAAAATATTTTTTCATAAATTCAGTTACAATGAGCTATATTATCTATAACCCATGCTGTAATCCACTCCTGTCTCCCAGGGGCTCCCCATTACATATTGAATATTTGGGGGGTGGTGTACTTTAAAGCCTTTCTTTATCCAATAGTGTTAGGGGAGTGAGTGTGTAATGAGAAAATTGGCAGGCATCCCAGAGTGAACTGAGAGGCTGGGATTCAGAGTGCTAAGCCACCATTCAAAATGTAAGTAATTAAAATTAATTAAAAATCATTAAACAAACCTTCACTTTTGCAATTTTGAGGTGCAACCCAAGTCACCAGAGCTCATAAAGGATGTGCATACTTTCTTGTCTATGTGAAATATTTCTACAACCTAAGCATTGACTGCAGGATTACATTGGAGGAAACTGGAACAAGCTACCAATGTGAGTCACCCTTGTTCTAAAAAATGAAAAGATAAATATGTTCATGCCCATGTGTCTGGATCTCAGACTTACTTGGCACTGTTGATCCACTCTCTGATCATCAGTCAACGCTATTTATTCAGTGACCAGAACTCAGAATTCCCTATGAGCTCTGCCATTTTGACAGGGTATGAAGCATCATACCTCACCTCAAGTTGTTTATGATCCATTTAGGATGGAGAGATAGATGAAAAGCCAAGAATCACCCAACTGAAACAATGTAGAAGAAGGCTCCATTCATTTGTTCATTCATTCAGCACAAAATGATAAGAGTATCTATGAAGAGATGGACATTGTGCTAGGTAGTAAGGTTACAGACTCCCTGCCTGAAAGCCTGTAATATACTAGATGAAGTCAGGACTAACTGAGGGATAAAGAGTGTTACGGTCGTAGATTTTAGAATGAACATGGTATGTTTCTAGGGTAGGTTGACAAGTGTAAAGATACATAGCTGGAAGGATCACTACTCAGCAACCCTGGGAAAGGTGAGATACAGTAAGGGTCAAATTAAGGAAAACATCATACCTCATAACCAGGAAATACTTCCCCATGATCACTTATAAGAGAATTGGGTTTCATTATCATAGAACTTGTGAGGCAAGAAGGGGACTAAAGAAGTCATCTCCTCCATTTCAGGACCACAAACAAATGAGAAAATTAATTATATCATTTCTACACTGCCATGTTAAAGTGTTATCACATTTTAATATCTTGAGAATGTGTGGTCCAGATGAGTATGTTCTTTATACAGATTGAAGAATGTGAAGGATCTGGAAATCAAACTACATCCCTGGTTGGAGGAGCCAAAGGAATTTATTCTGAAGAAGAGAACAAGGGAGAAGGGACTAGAAGTAGTGGCTATTTTCAAACAGTCTAACTATTATTTAAGTAGACAAATGGTTCTTTTCTTTTGCTTCTTGATAGAAACCCATAGCAAACATAACGACAAATAACACTGAAGTATAAAGAAACGGATCAGTAAGAGAGAGCAAGACAGGGAGAATGCTCAAATTGAAGCAACAATGTCCCGGGAGAGTAAGGGACTCTCTCCTCCCTTATACAGACAGACATGAAGAGGGCCCCAGAAACGCTGGAACTGAATGGAACACTTGTTGGAAACAATGCACTGGAAGCTAAAACCAGGGTTAATCAAAAGAATGTTGAAATCAGGGGTTACACTTTGACTCACCAAAGGAACAATTTTCTGTTGGTTAAAGCTGACCAACAAGGAACTGGGATTTGTAATGTGATTTCCAGGTCTCTAGAAATGATCAAGCAGTAGCTAGAAGACCACTATCAGGAATGCAATAAAGATATTTCCTGCACGGAGGAAGAAGAAAGTGACATAACTTCAAATTCCCTTCCAGCTCTCAGGTTCTGAGTCTTTAACATGCTCAAAGTTATATTTTGAGCTAGGAGGAGACCTAGGACTTGAGCCCAGGTCTTGGCCTCTAGGTCCTGGAAATTTTGAAAATGAGAATGAGTTAACATCAAGAAAAGTTTTGAATGCAGAGCTTTTTGCAGAAATAAAGGGACAAAGAAGTGCCTGCACATCCTACTTTATGATACATACTGGGGAAACCCAGCTACCCATTGAGTCATCCTAAAAGAACCATGAGAGGAAGCTGCTACCCTGAGAGAATTTTCTGTCCCATGAAGAGAAGGCCTGAAGGTAGGACACTTGCTTCTTGATTCAAAACTCATCAACACCCTTACACAGAGTTTGTCTCTCCATTCTCTGTTGTCTGTATTCCTCTTGGACCACCTCCCCTTCCCCTGAGAAGAACTCAACTTATTTTAACATGAGTGGACCTTCTCACTATTGCCTTGGTTACATAGACACAAGATTACCTTTTCATTTCAAGCCATGTCATAGGGCCCAGGATGGGAAGGAAGTTGACAGGTGGTTTTCACTGCTTTGCATGTCATCTCCTGTGGCATAGGTGATGGCATCCTCCCAAATCTTGTCTTCTTGTCCAAGAAGAGGAATGAGTTATTAGGAAAAGTGGCACCATCTTACAGTTGGTCTTGATTTTATTAACTAAGTCACCTCATCATTTTGGAACTTGTCTAGCTACCTGTGAAATGGAGGTAATAATCTTGTTATTCCTATTACTCTTATTGTGGTTACTTCTTATGGGTGATATGAGAACAGAAAAACATGACAAAAAATTTGAGCCACTGAGACAGGAGTATAGGGGAATTCAAAACAGGCAGCAGTGGAGTGAGTTAATTCTGCTCAGCATGAGCGGCAGCAGAGCAGGGCTGCTCAGGGTGGGCCAGATCAAGAGGCAGGCCAGATGAGTGCACCTGGAACACAGGGAGGTCTGAATCAGGGGAGCAGTTAGTAAAGCAGAAAGTGCACATGGGCACCATGAGCCCAGGGAAGAAAGCCAAGTTCAGACTTCCACGAGGTTAGCCATAGGGAGTGGACAAGGTATGGAATCCAGGTCAAGAAGTCCATGTCAGCAGACAGCTATCCAACTGGGCTGGAGACATGGCCAAAAAAAGACAGATGATGCAAGCATAAAAATAGAATATTCTGAGGCCTAAGTGAAGTGATTAGAGTCAAGCAGAGTGAGCAGGACTTCACTTGGGGTTCGATAGGGCAAACTGTCACTCGGGGTTTAATCTTTGCTCCTCAGACAGAACAGGAAGCCTTCTGCCCAGGTATTAATAAACTTTCTTGGTGTGGGTCCACGAGGGCCAGAATATAGTGCAGAATTTAATTCTAAAAGATGAAGGCGTTAAAGCTTTGCATGCAGTAGGAGCACAGTACAGAGTAGTTTTTGCAATTGTAATTATTCCTCATATTAACACAGGTTCTGCAGCGACTGGCATATGCAGTTCCACACCAGGTCTGTACCCTCTGGCTACTCCTATATTGAGCTGTATTGTTTGTCTTAGAACAATAAACACAAACTGCTTTCATAACTCAAAAAAAAACATTCCTCTGCAGCTTGGAAACAGCCTGAAATTTACTGTCTGTGCCATTTCCTCATTAGAGCTTTGACCTACTCATTTCTAACTGTGAGCCTGAGGTTTTTCAATCTGCAAAATAGAGGCATGTGGTAAATACCAACCCATTACTGGCCTCAGAAGAAGAAAACACCTGCCCTATGCTATTCTCGTGTGTGGTTGGTACTGAGGAGGGAATGGCTTAATGACCCACAGTGAGTACACATATATGTGAAAGAAGGGTGTGATCTTTCCATCCAGAGAGATCAATAAGAAACAGAACACAAGCTGGAGAGAAGCTATGGTATTGTACTATCGGCTGTTGGGGACTTTTTCATTTCATCAGAAGAGGTGCTGAAAGATCTTTGGAAATGGGGAGAGAACTTTGGAGTGGTCCAGGGGTGTGGAAGGTCCTCTTTAGCATCCTCCTCTGGGTGGTGCACATTTTCTTTCCTTTATGATTCATTCATTAACATTCTGGATGAAGCCATTTATATTTCCTCTTTGTTAGTAAATATTACTTCAATTCTACCCAACATAATGGTTTTAGTAGTCACTCCTGCATTCCCTGGTGATTCTTCTGGAGCTCTGTGATTATGAACACCTACCCAAAATACCATTTATTGAGTGCCACTGTATGCTAGACACTCTCCATGTGTGTTCACACGTGATCATCCTAATAACCCAATGATACAGGCATTAAAATCTCCATTTTATAGACTGAGGAATCTGAGCCTCTGAGTGGTCATTACATTCCAAAGACCACATGCCTAATAAACAGCACAACTGTAACTAAAGAAAATCTCTAATGGGGGGATTTGAGTTAGCTTATGAATGAACAGTGGAGTGATTTTGGACAGAAAGAATTTCCTATTGAGCCACAAGTCAGTGAGGTGAAAATAAGGAAGAGGAAAGAAGCAACATATCCCAAGTGTCTTTGGGAAATACTTTTCATACCTTATATCCTCCTAACATATCAGCCTGGGCCATTTCTTTGATGTTCTTCACTACCTCCCAACAAACCTCATGCTCTTATGTGCCTGATTTTGACTTCTGTCCTTCCATCCCCCTCTCCCTCCCCACATGCCCAGTTGACTTCCCAGAGAGGAACATATGGCAGTTATGGCATAACATTCATTTTATTGCGTAACATTCATTGGTCTCTTTCTAGGTACAATCTCTGTGTTGAGTTTTTTTATGCTGATTTTCTTATTTAAACTTCAAAAAACCCATGAAGAAGATGCTATTATTATCCCTATTTTATGGATGAAAATCCTGCCACCATATTTTTATCTCTATTTCCCAACTGCACAAAAATATTTTTCCTGAATTCAGGGGTCAAGACCTAGGAAGAAACACAGCTTCTGCTAGATGTAAAAATGCAACACAGACACTGTCCACCATTCCCCCAACTTGCCATCTAACGAAGGAGACACTTCCTTTTGTCTGTAATTATCCTACCTATTTTTAGCTCATAGCAGATTCACAGGCAGTGACACAGGCAGGGGTGCTGAGATTACTTAGATTCTCAGAGCACAGCAGATAAGGGGTAAGGTAGGGCAGGCCAGGATGCAGTGGGGGCCACATCAGTGCCTCATTAAGGTGCTAATATATGAGCAACCCTGCCCCCCAGCTCTGTCCCATCCCAGTTGGATCTGTGTTTAAAAGAGGATCCTGACAAGTCTACCTAAAGAAGATGAAAGAGGCCTGGAGGGCAGGGGACAACAGATCGGTTAATGTGCAGGAATAAACTTTACAGCTCAAGGGCAGGGCCACCATAAACCTCCTCCACACTGAGCTGCTCAGGTTGCCATTGAGATAACACGCCTTGGCTGGGGGCTTTGCCTTAAGGGAACCGTGGTTTGCAGACAGACCTGCCTGTTCCCGGCTGTCTCCTCCCTGCCGTGCAAGGTTGGCTGTTCCTCAACTCCGGAGCAGTTGTAAACTTTGGGACAGTGAGGCAGGCTGGGCAGTTTTGGAGGGAGCCTCAATGCACTCTAATGGCCCAGGCAGCTCCAAGGAGTTGGGGCTTGAGCTCGCTGAGGATGCTGCACAAAGATAAGATCAAGTGGCACCTGTTAACAAATTCCAAACAACTTGTAAAGGTCATCTCATCCATTCCCCTGCCTCTTCTTTGGACCAATTTTAAACCATTTCAGGCTGAAAACGTCTGTTTTTAAAAGTTAGTCATCTACATAATAATTGTAATAGTCCCTAGATTGTAAGCTCTTACAGCAGTTAACTCTATCCCTGAATTGTAATGCCTGTCTCTAAACTTTGAGATGCTGATACCCTAGCATATAACCTGATTGGTCTCTGGAACACTGCATATCTCTGAGACACCTGAAACTCAGAGCTAGAGCTTGGCAGATATGAATGTCAGTATTAGTGCATATAGCTGCTGTCAGAAAAAAAAAAAAAAAAAGCTGGAAAAGAGCCCAGACTTCAATTAGTGATATGAACGGAGCAGGTCTGGTTAAGACCAGGGCAAGCCAGGCCAAAGGGTAAAGGATGAAACTGACTGTTTTAAAACTTCAACTTCCATATGAGACCAAGGGAAGAGATATCTATTTGGTACAGGATCTAAATTTTCTAAATGGTACAACTCTACAGTCTATTTGTTCAAACACCACAATTGCATGGAACTTTGAATAGGAAGTGAGATATAGTAGGTTAGTATAGGCTGGAGTGAAATAGTGACACATCCCAGAGTAATTTGGGCAGATAATAAAAAATATATTTACAGCCTCCCCCTCCCCAGCCCCGAGGATCTGGGGGAAGGTGCGGATGTGTTGGACATCCTCACCTGGACTGGTGTTGATGTTGTCACAAACATTGGGACTGGTGGTTTGATGTGCTGAGCCCTCGAGCATGGGACTTGCCCTTATGAAGCTCATTACCACAAAGGAGAGTCTAAACTTGCATGTAATGGTGCCTAAGAGTCTCCCCCTGAGTACCTCTTTGTTGCTCAGATGTGGCTCTCTCTCTCTCTGAGCCATCTTGACAGGTGAACTCACTGCCCTCCCCCCTACCTGGGACCCGACTCCCAGGGGTGTAAATCTCCCTGCAATGCAGAATATGACTTCCAGGGATGAATGTGGACCCGGCATTGTGGGACTGAGAGTACCTTCTTGACCAAAAAGGGGATGAAAATGAGACGAAATAGTTTCAGTGGCTGAAAGATTTCAAATGGAGTCGAGAGGTCACTCTGGTGGACATTCTTATGCACTATATAGATAACACATCTTAGGTTTTAATGTATTGGAATAGCTAGAAGTAAATACCTGAAACTACCAAACTCCAACCCAGCAGTCTGGACTCCTGAAGACAATTATATAACAATGTAGATTACAAGGGGTGACAGTGTGATTGTGAAGACCTTGTGGAGCACACCCCCTTTATCTAGTGTATGGATGAGTAGAAAAATGGGATAAAAACTAAAGGACAAATGGGGTGGGATGGGGGGATGATTTGGGTGTTCTTTTTTCACTTTTGTTTTTTATTCTTGTTCTGGTTCTTTTTGATGTAAGGAAAATGTTCAGAGATAGATTGTGGTAATGAACGCATAACTATGTTATCATACTGTGGACAGTGGATTGTAGACCATGGATGATTGTATGGTGTGTGAATGTATTTCAATAAAACTGAATTGAAAAAGAAAAAATCTAACCTGAAAAAAAAAAAAGTTAGTCATCTAACATTTTCTTTAAAACATTTTCCTGTAGTCCAGCCTTAATCACTCATGCTTCAGTAACACAGGCTATTTCTTTTTGTTCTGACTTCTGGAGTGTTGAAGGGTATTTCACTGACATCTTGAATCATTTAGAGGGAGATAGGATTCAATTCAACATAATAAATATTTACTGAGCTCCTGTGTATCTGGTACTGAGATGCAGCTGTGCAGGTCACAAAGTTGGTAAGTCTGGTTTCCTCCTACTCTCAACAAGCTCTTAGTCTGAGGAGGAAGGAAGATTCTCACATCACTAATTACGCAAAATGTGGTAAATGCCTTGGCGAGGCCACAGCAACAGGGATTTGGAGCCTTCGATTTTACCTGGTTCTAGTTAATTCTACTTTGGGGAAACGGATGCCCCAGAGAGCAGCTGCACCCTGTTGGTGCCAAACGGGATGCAAACAAATGTCTGGGTGACCTGTGGTGCAGGTGTCTGCCACGAGGAAGAAGCCCACAGAAGAGGTCTCGACTACAGCTATAAATCTGGGGTCTTGCCTCACTGCCGGCACTAACTGAATTCTCTCTGCGCAACATGTTCTTCCTACACACCCTTCATTCCTCCCTTCCTTCCTTCATTTGCACAATTAATATTAATTAAACACATGCCAAGTGTGTTCCTGGCCTTGTGTGGGAAATTCAGTGGTGAAACAAGACAGACAAGAGGGTCCCCGCTCTTGTGGAGGGTGCCATAAGAATGAGGATAGCTCAATGATTAGCAAATATGCATTGATCATAAATCTATGGTGCAAAGTACTACAGAAAGGAAGTGCTGTAGAGAGCCTCAGGACCTTGTAGTTTAGTTGAGGTAATAAATGTAACCAAGTAAGATCATCTTAAGATGTTGCTCCACCCCTGACCCATCCCTTCACTATCTGTCATCTTATCCTGCTTTATCTTTCATCATAGTACTCATGCATGCTAACATTTCATTACATTGTTTATTGTCTGTCTTTCCTACCTGAATGGAAACTCCATCAGGGCAGGGACTTTGACTTTTTCAGGGCTCTATTCTTAGTCCCTAGAACCATCCCTGGCTCATGACAGATACTCAATTTACTAATTTATTAATTCATGCATATATGTATTTTTGACAGCCTGAATCCTTAGAGATAATTAATTTCTCAAGAGTTCAGAGAAAGAAGAAATAAATACATGAAAAGATGCAAAACTGCAAACTAAAATCACAATTAGAAACCCCTACATACCTATTAGAATGGATAGAATTAAATAGACTGACTGTGTTGGTTTGAAGCTGTTATATACCCCAGAAAAGGCCATGTTCTTTTAGTCCACTCCTGAAGGTGTAGACCTGTTGTGGATGGGACCTTTAGATTAGGTTATTTCAGTTGAGATGTGACCCCCCCTCATTCAAGGTGGGTCTTAATCCTTTTACTGGAGTCCTTTACAAGAGGATAAAGAACACACAAAAAAGACCCAAAGAAGCTGAGAGGAAGCTAAGAGATGAAATAGAGAAATGCCCTGGAGAAGCTAGGAGAGGACCCACAGAAGCTCACAGAGGAGGCCACTGGAACCAGAAGCTGAAAGCAACAAAACCTGGGAGAGAAGGACCAGCAGATGCCAGCCATGTGCCTTCTCATATGACAGAGGTGTCCTGGATGCCTTCAGAGAAGGTATTGCCCTGTTGATACCTTAAGTGGGACATGTTCAAGGCCTTAGAGCTGTAAATTTGTAAGCTAATAAATCATCATTGTAAAAGCCAAGCCATTTCTGGTATATTGCATTCTAGCAGCTTTAACAAATCAAAACACTGACCAAACCAAGTGCTGGCAAGTGCTGAAACTTTCCAACACTGCTGGTGGGAGTGTAAAATGATACAAGCTCTTTAGAAAACAGTTTGGCATTTACTCAAAAGGTTAGTCATATAACTACCAGCTGATCCAGCCATTCCACTCCAAGGAATTTACCCAAGAGAAATGAATGCATATGTCCACACAAAGACTTGTATATGAATGTTTATAGCAGTTTTATTTGCAATAGTCAAAAACTAAAAACAATCTAAATGCCCATTGACATGGATAAAGAAACCATGGTGTACCCCTACAATGGAATACTATTCAGCAATTAAAAGGAATGGTCTATTGACATACTCAATGTCATGAATGAATCTTAAAATAATTGTATTGAATGAAAGAAGTCAGAAAAAATAAGAGAACAGACTGTGTGAGTCCATTCATATAAAATTCTAGAAAACGCAAACTAATCTATGATGAAAAAAAGCATATCAGTGGCTGCCTAGGGATGGTGGTAGGGGTGCAGGGAGAGGCAGGAGGCGGGTACAAAGAGGCAAGAGGAAACTTGGGGATAGCAGCTATGTTCCTTATCTTGATTGTGCTGATGGTTTCATGGGTATATACTTCTATCAAAACTAAATTTTAATCATTAAATATATATCAGTTAATTACAGGCATACCTCATTTTATCGTGCTTCACTTCATTGTGCTTCGCTTTACTGTGCTTCGCTTTATTGCACTTTGAGGATACTGCATTTTTTTTTTTACAAATTAGAGGTTTGTGGCAATCCTGGTTTCGCAAGTCCATTGGCACCATTTTTCCAACAGCATGTGCTCATATCTTGTCTCTGTGTCACATTTTAATTAAGGTATGTACTTTTTTTTTAGACATAATACTATTGTACACTTAATAGACTACAGTCTAGAGTGTAAACATAACTTTTATATGCTCCTGGAAACCAAAAAATTTGTGTGACTTGCTTTATTGCAATATTCAACTTTATTGTGGTAGTCTGGAACCAAACCACAGTATCTCTGAAGTACGCCTGTACGTGTCAATTATGCCTTGATTAAAAATAAGGACAAATAAAAAATTGCATTATTAAAAATTGAAAAATTCTAGGTTGCTCTATATATGTGCATGCCAGGCAAAACATTCATGTGTCTTGTAGATAGGGTTATAAAAATATGGCATCTATCTTCACCTGGAAGAAATATAAAGAATATTAGTTAATATGTGTTGAGAAATTGTCATGTATCTGGGATTGAGCTATTTGTATGCATTATCTTAGTTAAGCCCACAACAATTTTGTGAGGTAGGTACTATTATTATCCCCATTTTCAGTTAATAAAACTGAAGCTTGGGAAATTTAATAATTTGCCAAAACATCTCAGAGCTACTAATTGACACAAACAAGATTTGAGAGTAGGCTCATATGATTTTTTTTTAATTTTAAACTGTTAATCCATATGCTATTGATGAAAGATATTTCCTTTTTGGAGGAATAGGGAGTGGATTTAGGAGGTATTGATGGAACAGTGAGCCTAATGCTAAGTATTTACTAAGTATTAGTAAAATACTTAATTTGAATATTAATTTCACAAATCTGAAGAATAGAGTGTGATAATAAGTGTTGCAATTCCATATTTAGAAATACGTAAAGCCATCCTCTTTCCTATCTCAGATTTGACTCTCCATTCCATCACAGCCAACACCACCATCGCGTCTTGCCTGGACAGTTGTTACAGGCTCCAGGCTGGTCCCCCTGGCTTGAGAGTGATCATTTTAAACCTGAAATAATGGCTTGGCACTTTCTTCCTTAAAACCATCCAATGGCTTCCCAGAACACTTAAAATCCAAACTCCTAATTCTGATCTGCCCTCTAATTACTTCTCTGATCTTGTCTTATACCATTTTCTCCCAGGCTCCCTACCTTTTTTCTCACCAACCTTCTTTCTGTCCTTCAAACATATAAATTGTGTTCTCACTTCAGAACCTTTGCACCTGATGTCCGTCTTCCTGAAATATTGTTCCTAAGGTTTTTGAATGGCCTACTCTTTCTTATTCTGGCCTCAGCTCAAATGTCAGGCCTTCTCTAACTACTCCAGGTAAAGCAGTCCCACGCTTGACCCCACAACTATCGTTATTATCAAGTTTTTGTTATTTTCATAGCACTTGCCATTATCTGAAATAATCTTTTTCTTTATTTATTGGATTATCTGTCTGACTCACCTCAATGGATTTCCCTTCCATTAAGGCAGGAAATATGCCAGTATTTACCATTGTATCCCTAGTGCCTAGAATAGAGCCAGACACACAGTAGATGTTTAATAAATATTGAACGTATATACTGAGTACATGAAAGAATAGATTGTCTGTAATAAGATGTAATCCCAAATTTCACCAGTAGGTGTTAAAGTCCAATAGCCCCTCATTGCAGCCACCAATATGCCAGCTTGGATGGTTGCTACTTCAAATACGTCCAGTAAATCTTATGAGACATCCAAACTACAAAAGTTTCCCCTGCTTTGATTGACCTTAACTCACAATCTCACGTCAACCCCAAAGTCAGCCTGGCCACGGGGCTGGGTAAACATTGTGTTAACATCACCTTTCCTTATTCTCTACTTCCCCTCGCTTTGAGTCTTTCTTCCATGATTTGTTTGTGTAATAGAATCAACCTAAACTCTATACTAGTTGAATATTCACAACTGTTTCTGAGTATCACAAATCATTTGCTTCTTTGGTGCTATTATGTGGTAGAGCTTCATAGCTCCTCTCTTTGTATTATTGAACCTGCCAACTCTCCCTTCTGGCTGCCAAGAATTAGCAGTATCAGTAAATGCTCAGAAAGGTCTGCTGTAAATGACCCAGGTTTCTGCCCAGTATAATCAATAGTTAAATTGTTTATGCTGGTGCCCAGCAGCAGTCCATCTTATTAAGGGTTCAGTGTATTTTTTTTCTTTTTTTAGAACTCATGTTCTAGGTGGCTCTCCTTGGTAGTTGGCAAGATGCCCTGGGAAGAAACCTAGATCAGAAAGTTGTTGGGTCCAGAATGGACTGACCTATCTCTGAATTATGTAGCATTTCTTAAAAAAAAAAAAAAAAAAAAAAAAAAATCATGAGGGCTGTTTCCTAGCTGCAGAGAACCAGACAAGAAACAAAAGAATTTTCTTTTCTTTCTTCCTATTTCTTTTTAAACAAATTGTTCCTGTCTGACTGTAGATGAGTGCCATTGACAATAGAGAGAAAAGAGAGAACCCAAACAATGAAGCAAGCCCCCTGCCCACATGCTGTCAGACATTTGGGGAAAAGAACAAAACCAAAGCAAAGCCATTGAAGAATCACAATGGCCTTGTCTTCTACCTTTCTGTGGCACAAAGCAGAACCGGGCAGCGCTGTTGTCCCCACCCCCCCCCACTCTCACCCCTCCTCCCCATGCTTTCCAGCTCCCCCACTGCCTGCTTTCCTTTCTTTCTTCCTCCTGAGGCACGGTGCTGGAGAGCAGTCTGACTGTAGCAGCTTGGTTGTGGTTTTAATTCACCAGCTAGTATTGCAGCCCATAGAGCAGCTCTGAATTTACGAAACAGCTTGAGGGGAAAACGAATCACCCTTGTTCTTCCCTAATGAAAGGTAAGAGTGGTGCGCCCCAGGAGCCAGGCAAGGGACCCTGTTCTAGTTTGCTAATGCTGCTGGAATGCAAAACACCAGATGTGGATTGGCTTTTATAAAAGGGGGTTTATTTGGTTACACAGTTACAGTCTTAAGGCCATAAAGTGCCCAAGGTAACACATCAGCAATCGGGTACCTTCACTGGAGGATGGCCATTGGCGTCTGGAAAACCTCTGTTAGCTGGGAAGGCACGTGGCTGGCGTCTGCTCCAAAGTTCTGGTTTCAAAATGGCTTTCTCCCAGGATGCTCCTCTCTAGGCTGCAGTTCCTCAAAAATGTCACTCTTAATTCCACTTGGGATATTTGTCCTCTCTCAGCTTCTCCAGAACAAGAGTCTGCTTTCAACGGCCATCTTCAAACTGTCTCTCACTGAAGGCCCTGCACTTTCTTCAAAGTGTCCCTTTTGGCTGTAGCTCCTCTTCAAAATGTCACTCACAGCTGCACTGTGTTCCTTCTGTTATGTGAGCTCATTTATATGGCTCCACTGATCAACTTAGACCCACCCCGACTGGGCGGAGCAACACCTCCATGGAAATTATCCAGTCAGAGTCATCACCCACAGCTGGGTGGGGCGCATTCCAAAGAAACACTCAAAGAATTACAATCTAATCAACACTGATAACGTCTGCCCACACAAGATTACATTAAAGATAATGGCGTTTGGGAGACACAATATATTCAAACTGGCACAGGGCTCCAAGGGTTCTTAAGGAGGTGGTGGCACCATCCACTGTCAGAGGCTCTTTTGAATTGACTTCGTTCGGGTACCTTGAAAGACCTTCAATCTACCTTCGCAGTAGCCTGTGGTAGACTACTCCATGCGCAGGGACTTGGAGAGGCTTTATGAAGACTACTGTTCAGAGGTGACCATGGCAAAGGCGGGTCCCGGATGGAGAGAGAACAGAGCAACCATATGGGTGCACATACAGATGAAGGTCAGAACATGTGTATAATGACGACTAATAAATGACCTTGTCCTCAGCATGAATTTCAAAAAAATTTTTGAATGAATGAATGAATGAATAAATAAAAACCTGCTTATGATATTTTGTAACCTTTAATCACCAATCATATTAGACTTTTTAGGACCACCAATTTCTAAGGAATACTGATATTTAATCTAATAAATCCAGTTAATTGATTATCAGATAGTCTCTCCTAAACCCACATCTCTCTGCCATAGCATGGAAATTCCATGGAGTCTGTAAGGTACAAATATGGGCTTAAGTCCTAAATTCACCATTCAATAACTGGAAAGCCTTGGAAGAAAAATAAAACTCTCCAGGTCTTTTTTTCTTTGTCTGCACAAAGGAGATAGTATGTTCTTTCCTCTCTAGGTACCTGTAAGACCTCCAGCAGACAGCTTCTGTGAACGTGGTTTGCAAATCACAAATCAAGTATTAAGCAGTAACTAGTTGCTATTTTGTTCCCCTTTGCTCTTTTCAGCCCTTGGACAAATACTGCAGCTGAGCAAGGTGAATTTTGTGCTCAAATAGGCCTCAGGTAAGGGTTCCTTCTTCCCATGAAAGGACGCTGTGGTTAGTCCTGTGTTTCTGTGCTCTGAAGAGCAGAGGGACAGGCGAAGGCTGACCCTGAGGATGAAGGCAGAAGGCAGGGCTTCCATGCTGATCACACTGTGGATCAGAAGTCATGGGTCAGGCTTAAGGCAACTGTTGGGGTTTAGTTGTGAATTTGCATCAGTGCTTAAAAAAAGCATAATATGAATCATTTGATGTTAATATGTGTGTGTGTGTGTGTCTGTATGTCTTGTATGTCTATGTGTCTGTGTGCTCCATATAAAACTTCAAAACAAAATAGAGTCATAAAGCAGCTTTGGTTCACAAATCCTATGTATTATGAAATCAGACAGCAAGCCTAATGAGAACTAGAATAAACTGGATGAACATAGCCGCTTTTAGATTCATTTTCATGAAACTTCAGAGGGTGAAGACTTGAGAGAAAGAGAGGGGTGTGGTACACTGGGGAGTGGGAAAGAGAAGAGGTCGAGCGGGCTCCCGGTAGTCAGTAGGCATCCTCTGGTCACAGTTGTAAGGGACAAAAGTAGCAGATGGGAGGAGGCATTTAGAAGAGGAAAGACTAGTTTACTAAACATGGCAAAGACAAAAAAAAAAAAAAAATGCAGCTGAAGGATTATGGAATATTTTATTGTGCAGATTCATGTTTGACTCATGAGCTTTCCAAATGGTTACAGGGTGCCATCAGCACATAGTTAAGCCCACTCAGGGACACTGAGCTTGATGCATGCCTATCTGACAAAATATTTCTCTTGATGAAAATGCATCTGACCTCAGTCTGGGCTAGTGGAGTCCTCCTCTGTGGTCAGAATATGTGGGGCTTGAGGACTCTCCATGCGTCATCTGTAGGACCTGGAGTCCCTGGATGAAACGTGAATGACTATGGGGATTTAACTATTGCCTGTTCTCGTTCTTGCCTCACAAGCCTAGATATGCAGGGTCAGGCATCATAGAAACAAAAAGAGAAATATCTGGAAGGAATTGTGGGGATCATTAAGTCCAACTTCTTCAGTTTACAGGCAAAGAAAATAATGTCTAGAAAACAGAAGAGAGCAGCGACACACATGAGCAGTGTGAGGAATAGAATTTGACTTTCTTGATTTCTAGTCCTGCGATCTTTATATAAATGGGGAGAGCTGTTACCCCAAGTCATTTTAGGAGAACACAGTTGTCTTACTTTCTTACTGACACATTTCACTCAGGAATCATATCCTGTAGTCTTCCAGCTGGTCTATCTATCTGCTTGTGCATCAGCCCAACACAGAAACGTGCTATAAACAGCCAAGTGCCTCACAGAAAGAGCCTGCATTCATAAGAGGCACTGTGAGAGGCTAGAGTTGATATCTCATTGTAGAAACAGACAATCCCTAGCCCATGTCAACAATTCCAAACTGGCTCTTGTGCATACAGTCTTCACTTTCTTATAATTGGATGCAGATAAAAATGGACCAAGGTACTAGCCTATCAGTTTGAAGCCACTTCTCTGTCTTATAGATGTAGAAGTCCCACTCCTCAGGGAGGAAAAAAGGAAGAAGGAAAACTGAAGGAGGAGAGGGTAGAAATAAAGGAGACTAGAAATGAACTCTATGGCTACACAGAATTAAAATGATCCAATCTAGCCAACTACACAAAAGTTTCTCAGTACTAACATCCCTGGTGCCTCTCTTACATTTCAAGCCTTAGTAAAAGAAGTTTCATGTTCTCATTTATCCACCCAAAATAAAGCTCAAACATCTCACTTCCTCATCTTTTCATTTCAAGCTTGGATCTCAGATGCAGCGTCTTCCACACCTACCCTTGGGAGATGTCTGGCCCACTCCCCTACAGCCTTGAATGTCACAAGAAGTTCTGAAATGTGCTTAGTTGAAAATACATTTTACCACTTTCTTTGCAGCTCCCACACATTCTTGGATTTCAAAAGCCACTTTAGCATCCACTAAGGTCTGTTCTGAGGTTCAAGCAGCTGTTGTGAGCCGGTGACACTGACTCCCAAACCTTGGCTGAGACTAACCTGACTATGAGTGTTCATTCCATTACCCAGCAACCTTACCTGTTAGATACATGTCACAACAACCTCCCTGATTTCAGAATCAGGCTCTCTTTCCAACTTCATTAAAGTGCAAAGATATTATTTGAGATGAGCTATAAATGTATCTGTATAAATTTATCTTTGTACTTATTTTCTATCTTCAGAGTCCCTTCTCTTCAGCTGTCAACTGCTATTCAACTAGGTGCTGTCAGGCCTAACCTGAGATGCCAAGAAACATGACTTTATAAACTTGCTGCTTCTCCATGCTCTGATATCAGAGATTCTCTGGTCTTATGTTTTCTGTGCTTAGCTTGGGTGTCCCATTAGCCTCACATTTCATCAGATCTGCCACATCTCACTTCACCCCAGATCCGCATTTCATCCTATTTAATTCATTGAGCATATATTGAAAACTCACTGAGGTCAGGCCTATGAAAGCACTGCAGGGTTTGCAAAGAATTGTAAGATAGTCCCTAATAGAGCTTCCGATCTAGTAGTAGGAATCGTGATGGGAGCGAGAATGTGATCATTGCCTTCTAAAAAGGAAACAAAGTCATATGTGTAGGAGAGGGCATATTGGTTTGGGTGGAGAGAAGTGATATTTGAGGTGGTTCTTGCAGATGTCTAGGATTTTAACAGGTGGAGTTGGTCGGAAGGCATCTACGATAGTAGGAAGTGCAGAAGCCAAGTCAGTGGTGGGGATATGTAGTGATTTCTCAAATACGCTTCATCAAATAGGAGGCTACAGGTTGCATGTAACAGAAAACCCAATTAAAACTTGTTTTAATAATAAGGACATTTATTGTCTCCCATATCAATTAAGTAGTTCCACAGTTGGTTAATTCAGCAGCTGGATGATGTAAGGACTGGATCTGCTTTGCTGCAGTTCTCTTGAACTTCCCCTTCAGGCATGAAAGATGGTTTCAGAAGCTCTAGGCATCACATCTTGATACAGTAAATTTCAGAGGCAAAAAGAAGCATGTCTCTGTCTGTGATTCTTTTATAAAGTGAGAAAACATCCCTAAAAGCACCCCCAGCAGGCTTCGCTGCATTGACCAAGATAGTGGCACTTGTCCTTGTCTTGACTCATCACCGGGAATGGGGAATGAAATTAACGTGTTTGACTTAACATTTGCCTCCTGGGCCAGGAGAGGGGGCTCACAATGCTTAGGGATACCAGATACCAAAATACAATGGGGATTTAATTAGCAAAGAATGAAGGGCTTCTGCCCATATGTTTGCTTTTTCACACCTTTGTAAGCCTACAGGAAGTTTCTTCTTCCTAGACTGCCATATTGCCACTTTCACCTTCCCACCATTAGCTCCCCAAGTGCTTTGTATGTCGCTATCCACACAAAATTCTGTTTATTTTACTATTATATTTATTTTATTACTTTATTTATTTTACTAAGAAGTTATTTTATTGTTTTCCTCTGCCACGTAACTATGAGCATGTTGTGAACAGGGGCCATTTCTTACCTATTTAGTCTGCCTAGCACAGTGTCTGGCCTACATTGGATGCCTAATATATGCTTGTTGAATTGAATAAACATTTGGTGAATGAATAAATGGACGAGCAGACGGAAATGAGGCTAAGTGATTTAGGTGGAAGAAGGTGACATGTGAAATGGGTCATGTGAGTATATAGGTGGTTTGCTCCTGTTCCTTTCCTTGCTTCTGTGATCTAACCATTGACCAAAAACCCTATGGGAGATTTTGGGGTAGCTGATGTCGGGCAACTCAACACTACCTTTAAGCTTACATAGTAGAGGCAGGCAAGCAATTTCTAGGCTGTAATTTTTTTTTTTTTCTTCTTAGAGGGTTCCTAAGTTCATATAGCATATGCATGTCCACGATAATCCATGCATATCTCACATTATCATCACTTAGATGTACAATCCTCATCACTCTCCATTTTAAACAATTCTCATGACTCAAAATACCGTGTAGCTCTTTTCAGACCTTAATTATTTGTCCCTAGTATTTGTGTGGACTAGTATGCTATTCCTATTAGTTATACTCCCTAGTATACAATAGGTAGATTTTTCCCATATCCTGTTCTGTTGTCAATTCTCTGTGCTAGTGTCATACCTTAGAAGTAGATCACGAGAGCTACTGTAGTGCTGATCTGTGGGATTACATACAGTTAAACAACTCTTTTCAATCCTATTCATCTTCAAAATAGCTCTGATATTTATAATCCCATTAACAATCAGCACCCTGATCCATTCCAATACCTTCATTAGCCTTCACCATCATTAACATATCTGAACATATTAGACTATCGTTCCCCCTTACTAGCTTCTGTCTATCACTAAGTCCCCAATATTCTACATTATAAGACAACTTATTTTACATTTTTCATGGAGTTCACATACGCGGTAACATACAATACCTCTTCTTTTATGTCCGGCTAATTTCATTGAGCATTCCATCTTCAAGGTTCATCCATGTTGTCATATGCTTCATTATCTCATTCCTTCTTACTGCTGTATAGTATTCCATTGCATGTATATGCCGCATTTTGTTTATCCACTCATTTGTTGAAGGAGACTTGGATTGTTTCCATCTCTTGGCAATTGTGAACCGTGCTGCTGTGAACATCAGTGTGCAAATATCTGTTTGTGTCACTGCTTTCAGATCTTCTGCGTATATACCAAGAAGTGGAATTGCCGGATCGCAGCATAATTTGATATCTAGGCCAGAAGGACCTGAATTCAAATTCTGATGCTGTAAATTAAGAACTTGTGATATTGGGCAAGTTATTTCCTAATCCTCATTGAGCCTGCATTCCTTTATCTGCAATATAAGGATAACATTAGCCTTTACCTCACAAGGTTGCTGTGAGGATGAAAAGCCATCATGCATGTAGAGTCAAAGGATGCCTGCCTGCATTCAGTAAATATTGTCTTTTATTTTTTATTATTCTCATGGTCCAGGCCTGCTTCTCTGGAAATAAGTGGGGGTGAACATCAGAAGAGGATTAGAGGATTGTTGGGGAAAATTGCTGATTTTATTCCACACAAGAGCTACATGGATTTTGCCCTCAAGAAATGTCCTCCCAAGAAAAGGAACAAAGCAAAAACACCACCATAGAGTGAAGCTGATTTGTTTTGAAAACAATCTTAAGATTGGAAAAGAAAACCAAATCTGCTCCATGAAATTGAGCTACAGATAATAAAAGTGTCAACGTGGGACGGTGGTCAGAATACTGACACTGCTGGAAAAAAAAATTCATCATAGTTCAGCAAAATATATATTCAGGCACCTTGTCAGTGTGCATCTCATCCCTCTCTGTGTCACCCTGGCAGCAGATCTGCTTCGTTTACTGATAACAAAAAGAGAACAGAAAAGAAGAAAGTTTTTATTATGGCCAAGCTGAGCACCATGAGGCTAATATAGCTGGCCATGGAAGACTGCACCAATGCCTTGCTCCCAGCCTCATGCATCATCAGCTGACTCGACAACTGAAAGCAAACTTCATTGTTCCTCCCAGGCCCCAGGAGGAGGAGCAGGGAGAGGAGAGAGGACCCTCCCAGTTCAGAGGAAGACAGAAGTGTCTCCCACAAGCTTCCCTCTTCCCTAGAACAGCAGACTCTCCCTGCAGGTCCCACCACAGCAAAGCTGGCAGCTCCGACAAAGGGACTGGGTGGCTGCACAGCTACACGGAAGTTGAGAGAACTCACCCAGGTGAATTTGGTTAAAGAGCACCCACATACCCTCTTCTGTGTGTCACTGTAGATGACGTCTCCCCACCCCACATGAGCACTTATCACACTGTGCTGGAAAGATGACCACTCTCCTCTAGCGTGTGCATGTGTGTGCATGTGTGTGCACTGTGCCCCTGCTCCCACCCTCCCACCTCACACCCTGTGGACTGTGGACTCTTTGGAGGCAGGCAGAGTCTTATCTGCTTTGGTGCCCACAGGAACTAGCCCAGTGCCTGGCATGTAATAGGTTCTCAATACGTATTTAATGAACTAACTAAATAGAACTGAAGGATAGTTCCAGGTATGAGGAAGGACCTCTCTGAGGTATAAATATTGCTAATGATGCCTCTGAGGAAAACAGTTCTCTGTCTATGATGTGCATCAGCATCAACTGGGAGTTTTAAAAATGCAAATGACTGGCCTCCTTCCCAGACCCACAGAACCAGAATGTCCTGCAGTGAAACCTGAGCATTTGATTCTTTCTTTCTTTTTTTAAAAAAGAGCTCCTCAAATAAAAGTGTGGCCTAACCAGGGTTGAGAACCACAGGAGTAAGGGGGTGTACTGCACACCAGCTACTAAAAGTTTATTTCCTCTGGAGTGTCCAATTAGTGAAGAGATCAGATTTGGAGTTAGACAGGAATGGGATAGATAGCAGGAGGGAAGCTGGTGCCTTTATGAGGACCAAATTATTTTCCTTGTGGGTTTTGTTTCACTCATAAGAGCACAGTGTACCCTGAATATTCCAGTTATCAGGAATGAACTAAGGAATTGCAGAGTGGTCTAGCCAGACAAGCCACATCACCATCAGTCCGTTTTATAGGTCCCTTGGAGAAACTGACCTAAAAGGGAGTTCTGATGCAATCCCAATAGAAGAAGGAATATTTCTTTGGGAAAAAAATTGCATTGTATCGTGTGTGTATCAGCACTTCATTTCCAAATCCTATGTGCAAAAATCCCTATGCTCGTTTCAATCCAATCTCCCAGATCCAGTCTCCATTTGGATTCTTATCCCTAGTGTATTGTCTCCTGTGGGCTGGCCTAGCCTAGAACAAAAGCCTGGAAGGTTTCTCCTCAGTGACCCAGAGACCAGGGACTAATAAACTTTTTCTGACAAGAGCCAGAAAGTAAATTATTTGGGCTTTATTGACCATAAGGTCTCTGTTGCAGCTATTCAACCCTGCTGTTGCAGCATGGAAGCAAACATAAGCAACACGTAAATGAATGAGAGAGGCCAGATTTAGCCTGTGGGCTGAAGTTTGCCAAGCCCTGGGTTAGTCTAGAGATGGAGAAGGGCCTTGGGCCTCAGTGTCATGAGGTTCACAAGGACAGGAAGGATGCAAAGAAATCTCACTCCAGTTGATGACATAGGCTAGTGCTGCTCAAAAAGGCTCTGAGGAAGGTTCAGAAGGGCCTCCCAGAATTTGGATTCCATGCTAAGTGTTGTATTTCCTTAGAAGAAGAGAAGCATGCAACTCGGTGGTGGAGAGGGAGATGAAGAACAGTTTACATTTTTTAGCTGGTACTTGTGAATATGGTGTCTGTGTGGAGGTTTGGAGCTATGAACAGCAGAAAAACATATTCTGAAACTTAATCCATTCCTGTGGGTGTGAACTCCTGTAAATAGGACCTTTTGTTGAGGTTGTTTCAGTTAAGGTGTGGCCCAGCTATATCAGGATGGGTCTTAATCCTATTTCTGAAGGCCCATAGGGAAGGTCACAGAGAAAGAGAAAGTGAGAGAGAGAAGCCAGAAACTGAAAGTCAGTAGAACCTGAAAGAGAAGGGAGAGCCAGGAGAGGACATGTGTATTGTCATGGGATGGAAAGCAGCCAGCCCCAGAAAGCCACAGTCTTCCGGTATTTTGGATTTCTGCTAACCTCAAAACCAAGAACCAATAAATTCCAGTTGTTTAAGCCACCCATTGCATGGTATTTGCTTTAGAAGCTGGGAACTAAAAGTCTATTAAAGGCATCTGGAAAACCCAGAAAAGTCTCCTGATTGTGTTGGCTTTCTATTCACATGGTAATGCTTGTTTAGGGTATAAAATAAGAGGGAGGCAGTTTTCAGGAAGGAAAACTATTTAGGAAGGAGGAAACAATTAGTTTCTATTCCTGCAAAAGACTCATCATTTCTGAGACAGAAAGAGAGAGGAAGAGAAGCATTTTTATTTCTGTCTTAAGTGCAGATGTATGTGTATCTTGTATGAGTTTCAATTCTTCTGGAAAATCACCCCTAATAGATTTCTTTTTCTTGCACTATGATCATTGTCTGTCTGGAATTCCTTTTGATTTTTCAAGTCATTCATTGTAATAACTTTTCTTCCCCTATCCTCCTCCCAAATCCCTTTTAAGTCCATTGTGGCTGGGAACTGAGACATTGAAAAAACCCACATAACTTCAAAGAAACAGAGAGGTGACACATACACCCTGGGATGTACACTGTTACCAGTGTGTATGAGTGTTTCTTTACTCCATCATCTAAGATGAAGATTTAAGGAACATTGTAATATTTTCCTGAATATACAGTATCAGAGGCTGCAGGCAAGGCTGGAGGGCCAGCCCACAGGGAAGATGAGTCCATGCTTAATTTGACGCATCTCTGGGAAACAGAAATTATTTCTTTTCACCTCCACCTCCTCCTAGCTTACAGCTTTAGCACTGCTTTTTCCAACGGTGGTGAATTCCTATTTAACCAATTATTTTTTTAGCTGAGCCCAGAGCCAGTGGAACCCTATAGACTGGGCCAAGAAAGTTTTACAGAAGTAAAGGGTCCCTCCTCCTCCACTCACTGCCTTGTTGCCTGAAGTTATCCCACTCTGCTTCCATCAGTTTCCAGATAGTCACCAGAGCCACCACTTATGCTTGTGCAAATTGGGCCCTCCACAAAGGTGCCCAGCTGAAGGGGGAAGGCATGGCTATAGTCCTGCCTGCATTCGGCTTGTCAAGCTATGCACCCTCAGGTGATGCCCTCACCCTACCTTCTCACCCAAGAAAAGCACTTTTTTCTTTGCACAAATGTTCTTGATCTCTGGTCACCACACTGTACTGCCAGGGGCCATGACCACGCAGAGGGGCACTTTTTCCTGATTCACCCAAAGATACTATCTAGGCTCCCACTGACCCTGGGAGTCCCCTTCAGGACTATCACCCTCAGGACCCTCACTGTCCCCAATACTTACTTGTTGTGTCCTTTATACTCATCTCAGGCTAATGAGCACAAGATACAAACATTTTCCCAAAACAAAAGAGAGATGTTTTGGAGGCTCTGACTCCATTGGGAAGACAGATATAGTCAGGTACTCATCACTTGCAAGAGGTTCCTAAGGTCTCGAGAGAGCAAGAAATTAAAACCACCAGAGGCTGAGCTATACACTTCCCTTTTGTTTCCAGATCTAGTAGTTAGTAGGGTCTGAAGCCAGTTTCAGTTCATACCCAGTCCTGGCACAGTTTGCCTTCCAAAAGATAAAATCATGTGTCTGGCTTGCTCAGTTCCAGGAATCAAAGACATGCATAGCAGTCTCACACCTGGAGCAACACAGTTGGCAGAGTCTGGAGCTCCTAGAGTGCATGGTTTCTGCTCCGCTTTCTTTCCCCTGAGGTCTTGGGTTTCCTTCATTTTAATCCAATTAAAGAAAAGAAAAATTGGTAAATTTTTAGCACCAGTGGAAAAGGGCTCAATTGACAGCAGCTTAATCATTGGGCTAAGCAAGGTTAATTTCCACCCTTGGTCTTTAATAGGCCTGGTACTGGATATGAATTTTTCAGTTGATGCCATGCTCAGGTCACCTGGCTGTCCATTTTAATCAGAAGGCTTCCCTGGCTATAATTTCTATGTTTCTAACCACTCACCCAGTCTTCTTCTCTGGAGGCTGAAGTCATGCAGTCACACAAAGTGCAAGACATTTCTCCACACTGACTTAACATGAGGAAATCCAGCCCACTCTCAGCCTGCTCCTCCCAATCCCCCAACTCTAAGCACACATATATTCACCTCTTCCCAGACTCTGCCATCACAGTTTAGAAGATTGTGTTTGAGCGTGTGTATCTCTGGATATGCATCCTTCCTCCCCCAGGCTCCCTATGACCAGGATATCATTGCAACATCCTCCAATCAGAAGATGCTGGAAAGACTGATGAAGAAGGGGGGAGATCAGTACAAATTAAAAGCAAATTAAAACTATATCTAAGGCTGGAGTACATAGATGAAAATCCATTAGCTGCTGATTTGTGGTTTGGTGACAACCGCAACCACATTGTTTGCTGGGTGATAGAAGTGAGCATGAACTCTATTAGCTCATAGGTGCATGTGAAGAAGACAAAAGAGCCCTGGAAAGTAACTCTCATTTAGATGAAATTAAGTAAAATCCCTCCGTATAGCTTCTCTGAATCTAAGAGTATTCTGCAAAGCTTCTCCAAGACAAGTAGCACATTAAGGGTGGAGCTAATGCAATATGGCACCCTGAAACCATCAAGAGCCGATTCTGGGTGGCATCCTCAGGCATGGAAGGAATGTTGACCACATATCAACATTCCCAACTTGACCATGCCCAGGTCTACTCTGGTGGATTCCTAAGGCAGGATTAAAGAAGCAGGGCACAGTCAGAGGCTGAGAATTGAGCACCATAATGGGTCAAACAGACTTACATTGTTAATCTTAATGCCTCCTTGTAGATGTCATTACCATAAATTCCTGGATTGGTCAAAACAAGAGGCTATAGACAGTTAATTCAGGTTTTCAGTGCTGGCTCAAGGGAAAGACACGAAGACTAGAGCTGAAGAAATATTCGCCCTTGACCCAAGTACACATCTAAGAGAAATAATCTGACTCAGGAGCAAAAGGAGCTTTGTGCTCTTCTGCTCTCCTGGTCTTCTTCCTTTTAGTTATTTCAAAGTGGAGTAGGCCAAGGCCCACTCCAGTCTCTAAGCTGGCAGTCAGGTATGCCAGACACTCACCCTGCCTTATCTCTGACTATGTGGGGCAGCCACTTTCTGTACTCTGTCTCAAGTTCCTCACTTGGAGTAAAGGATAGATTATCCTTAATAGTGAGGAAGTCAGGGCAAACAAGGCCATGTCTGAGGAGTCCCGGGGCCCTTTGGGGGATTGTGATGTAGTCTGCTACTTCAGGGCACCAGTTGGCAGCTGTAGGCTGCCTTCTTCCCACTCCAGCTTCCTTCCAAGCTAATCCAAAAGTCACTCATCTGTGTTGCTGCTCAGGTCCTCCTTTTGCTCAAAGCCACCTCCTACCCCTTATCACCACCATCAGCATGGAAAGCTCCTTCCTTCCTCTCCTCAGCCTTTTAATTTTTATTTTATTTATTTATTTATTTATTTATTTATTTTTACTTTTTATTGTAGTAACATATATACAACTCAAAATTTCCTATTTCCACCATTTTCAAGTCCACAACTCAGTGGTATTATTTATATCCACAACATCCATTACCCCACCTTTTTTATCACCACAAAAAGAAACTCTGGTCATCTTTTATTTGTACTTCTACCTCTTGCTTATGTCATGCATCCTTTAATTATAGAGTTTTGAGCTCTATGAGGCAAGGACTGCCTCTTACTGATCTTTATAGAGCCTACTCCACAGCTTGAGCATAGGAAGAGCCAATAAATGTAAATTGGATTGAAATTGATAAATTGGATTGATTCCAGATAACTCCCTCAAAATATCTTTGGTGTTGAAGATGCTATTATTACTTTTTTTTCAATTTTATTGAGACATATTCATACACCATATAATCCATCCAAAGCATATAATCAGTGGCTCACAGTGTCATCATATAGTTGTGTATTCATCACCACAATCAATTTTAGAACATTTCCGCTACTCCCCCCAAAATAATAAAACTAAAAAAACAAAAATAAAAAGGAACAAAAGTATCCCATGCCTCTTATCCCCCCCCCCCATTATTTACATACATATATTTTTGTCTTTATTGTATTACTCATTTCCCATTACACTGGATCCAGGGAGTGTCAGTCACTAGGTTTTTACAGCCACACAGTCACACAGTAAAAGCTATATAGTTATACAATTGTCAGAAGATGCTATTATTGTATTTAATCAAACAACTGACATTTTAAAAGCCCTCCCCTGCTAGACACTGTGGAAGTTATAAAGAAGGGCTTCACAAATATATTCTCTCTGGTCCTTTAGCCATTTATGTATTTATTGTTTTTTCTACACTATGGGGTTGTAACTTTCTGAAGGGCATGGAATTATTTTTTCTGAGTGCCCAGCAAGCACTCAGTGCAGGGATTGTCTGTATATCATCTCAGTCAATCTCACCCCAATTCTATGAGATTGGTATTTTTAACCCATTTTGTAGCCAAAATGGTCGAGGTTGGGTATGTTAAGTATTCTGTCTAAAGTTACACAACTAGAAAGTAGCAAATCTGGGATTCAAGCCCAGTTCAGTCTGGCTCTGAGAGGTGAGGCCTACTTACTTTACCATGTTATCTCTTTGTGACCCTACTTTATTTATCTTTGCATGCTGAGATTTTAGCACACAGCCTTATACAAGGTGGGTACAAGCTAGATGATTGATGAATAAATGAGAATAGAGTCCCTCAACTCAAAGAGCTTATTTACAATCTAGCTGCAGAGTCAATACATAAAGGGTCTAAAAAAATAAATAGCAATTCAAAAGATATATAATGGTCCAGTGTAACAATACAAAAACTGTCATAAGACTGTATAAGATTAATCGCCAAATGAATGATACAGATAATAAGTGCTGTAGGACTGAAATGATCTGGCAAAGCTTCATGCAGGAAGAAGGATGTTTTTAAGCCCTACTTTAACATTTATGAAGTGTCCACTACATGAAAAGTCTTGTGTGGAGAGATGAACAAAACTCAAGCTCTCCAAGGGCTTTCAGTATAAATGGGAGGGAGGACAGGTAGAGAGGTCAATACAAAATGAGGTTTTGAAAAAAGAGAGGGCTACAGAGAAACAGGGGAGCAGAGCAGATGGTGATCGAACCCCCTTCCTTTGTTTTCCTTTGCCTGTGGTCTCCCCAGATGCTCTAATGGAGCTACTCAAATTGTCCTCTGAGGACCAGCCACATCAGCATCCTTTGGAAACTTGCTAGAAATGCAAAATCTTGGGCCCAACCCCTGACCTACTGAACTGGAATCTGATTTTAACAAAATCTGGAGGTTCTTCATATGCAGATTAAAGTTTGAGAAGCTCTGCCCAGACTTCAATTAGTGATATGAATGAAGCAGGTCTGGTTAAGACCAGGGCAAGCCAGGCCAAAGGGTAAAGGTTGAAACTGATTGTGTTTTAAAACTTCAACTTCCATATGAGACCAAGGGAATAGATATCTATTTGGCACAGGATCTAAGTTTTCTAAACGGTACAACTCTACAGTCGATTTGTTCAAACACCACAATTGCATGGAACTTTGAATAGGAAGTGAGATACAGTAGGTTAGTATAGGCTGGAGTGAAATAGTGACACATCCTAGAGTAATTTGGGCAGATAATAAAAAATCTATTTACAGCCTCCCCCTCCCCAGCCCCGAGGATCTGGGGGAAGGTGCGGATGTGTTGGACATCCTCACCTGGACTGGTGTTGATGTTGTCACAAACATTGGGACTGGCAGTTTCATGTGCTGAGCCCTTGAGCATGGGACTTGCCCTTATGAAGCTCATTACCACAAAGGAGAGTCTAAACTTGTATGCAATGGTGCCTAAGAGTCTCCCCCTGAGTACCTCTTTGTTGCTCAGATGTGGCCCTCTCTCTCTCTAACTGAGCCATCTCGACAGGTGAACTCGCTGCCCTCCCCTCTACGTGGGACCCGACTCCCAGGGGTGTACATCTCCCTGGCAACGCAGAGTATGACTCCCGGGGATGAATGTGGACCCGGCATCGTGGGACTGAGAGTATCTTCTTGACCAAAAGGGAGATGCAAAATGAGACGAAATAGTTTCAGTGGCTGAGAGATTCCAAATGGAGTCGAGAGGTCACTCTGGTGGACATTCTTATGCACTATATAGATAACACCTCTTAGGCTTTAATGTATTGGAATAGCTAGAAGTAAATACCTGAAACTACCAAACTCCAACCCAGCAGTCTGGACTCATGAAGACAATTATATAATAATGTAGATTACAAGGGGTGACAGTGTGATTGTGAAGACCTTGTGGATCACACCCCCTTTATCTAGTGTATGGATGAGTGGAGGAATGGGGATAAAAACTAAAGGACAAATGGGGTGGGATGGGGGGATGATTTGGGTGTTCTTTTTCACTTTTATTTTTTATTCTTGTTCTGGTTCTTTTTGATGTAAGGAAAATGTTCAGAGATAGATTGTGGTGAGGAATGCATAACTATGTTATCATACTGTGGACAGTGGATTGTATACCATGGATGATTATATGGTGTGTGAATGTATTTCAATAAAACTGAATTTAATAAAAAAAAAAAAAGTTTGAGAAGCTCTGATCTAGGATTCAGAGTATATAAGCAATTGGGACAGCCATTATCCTCCCATCTGGGTCACCTGTCCCAATCCAAGGCTGATATCATAATCCTCTTAGAGTTAGTTTAGTGTAGTGATTAAGAAGGCAGTTTCAGGGTCTTGTTACCTCTCCTTCCACCACTGCTGGTGAATAATTTTGCATAATTCACCTGCACAATATGTCCTCCCCCAAATCCCTGACTTATTCTCACCCTTATAGTCAACTTGTTGTTCCTAGTTCCTTCTGTTCCAATAGCAAGATAAATAAGAATTACTCTTGCTATTCAGTCCCCTAAAATGTCAACTCCTCTCTGGAGCTGCTGGACATATCAAAGAGAAGGAATTATCTTTCTGGTTAAATATAGACTCTGACAAACCACCCCCCTGCCACCCCATCACCACCACCAGCAGCAAGGGGAAACAGAACAAAGAAAATGTTTTGCTTCTTCAGATGGGAAGGTATTGATCAGGCTGAGAAGAGAAATAAAACAAAACAAAAACGAGAGAGAAAAGCAAAGGCATTCAAGTCTCAGATGCATCTTGGCCTGGATACAAAAGGGATGTTTTGCTAAGCATGGATTTCACCTTCAGGTACAAAATGTGAAAGAGACGATTTGAGAAGCTGAAGCAAGCACAGGATACTTGGCATTTGCCACAGGAGACCTCTTAGCTGCAATGACTGAAAATTAAGCTAACAGCTTTCCAAGACAATTTTAATACAAGGGGAAAATGGTTTGGCCAGATTAAAAGTTGGAGTTACGCTCCGTGGATAGTCTGGTGACAAAATGAGTCTGCCAAAGTGAAGTCAGTGGGAAACGGTGACAGTTTCCCTCTTCAGTGTCTCAGAAAACTTTCCATGTGTTCTACAGATGCTTTGCTTTGATGATCTCATTTAATCCTCACAACAGCTTTATGAGGCAGTGTTATTAATCTTATTAGGGAATTTGCCCAGTATCAATATACCTTTATAAATGTACTTTTTTTTTTTACCCTCAGGAAATATTATGTGTGTACACATATATGTATGTATATAAAATATTTACCCTTGGGGAGACTACTTGAACAGAAGACTGAAAAAACATTTGAGATAGGAGGAAAGACCTTTAAGGAGTGTGCTAAACAGCTTCTAAGAAGGGAAGGTTGGAGAGTCAGCCTTTGTTTTGCTGAATGGGGTGTGTCAGTGTGGGGTCAGAGTTGAACCACAGCCTCTAGCAGTCCTCCTTTGCCCTTCCCTTCATCAGCTTCTCCCCTGAATACATATTGAGCACATGTTTTTAAAGTGTTAAACTGAAGAGGGGCTTAGTCATGGGTTGGCCCTGGGTGTCCACATGTATCTGTTCTTGTTCCTGTGGCCGTAGTTGGAAAGCCAGGTCCGTCAAGCTCAGCTGCCACGCTCTTTCCCCTATCTCTTGTCACATCTGCAATGTCTAGGAACTGCCTACTTCTTGAGTTCCAGAACTGGGGTGGCAGGTGGGGGGGGGAGGTGAATAAGAAGAAAGACCCTCTCATGCTTCCGTTGAACACAATACACTCCGCTCTCACTTCCATCAGCAGCCATCTTCCCTTCACTGGGTCATCCTGAAACAAAAACTGAAACACCCAGGAATCCCATTTTTCATTCAATAGTGTTGGACATGTTTCTAAGAACTGAAAGGTATCCTATAAGCCAAATAACATGACCACTTCAACTGCTTTTACACATCCTGCAACAATGTATATGTCATAGTTTTATTGTTTTTCCTTTTCTTAATTTCACCAGGCTCATCTCAGCTCTAGCTACTACTCCATTTTTCCTTTGCAATATCTTTTCATTTGCTTTCTATTCACTCCTCAATTCACTTCTCAATTCAATTCTGTTCTCTCTCAATTCACTCCTGAACCACCCCATTCACCAAGTGCAAAACCAGTGGGCGTCTTTTATTCTTTATTTTTTTTCTACTTTTCTTCAGCACTGGACATCTTTGAGTATGTCCTCATGTTTGAAGATTTGAGTAAATACTTGTGGAATGAGTAAATGAAACTTATAGTCATTGAATATTAAAGCAAAATGGACCTTAGAAACCACCAGACTTAACCACTCAGTTTGTGGGGGGAAAAGAGGGACTTGCCTAAAATCACAGCTCCAGCTGGTGGAGGAGTTTCAGTGCCACCAACCATGTAGCATCTGGTCTTTTAGCCTATAGCTCTTATATTCCAAGCCGGTCTCCCATCCAAAAGTTATACAGTGGTGACCTTGGCCAACTCCATGACTGGTTGAGCTGGAATACGCTCAGGGTGATGGGTCTATGTTTCCTGTCATTTCACCATCCTCCACCTCCCAGGAGCCTCCACCCTGCAGGCAGACCTTTTGCTGATCATGCACCATAGAATCAATACCAAGGGGAGAAGATTGAAAGTGCCAGGCAGAATCCTTGAAAATGCCATGCTGTGTTGATAAAGGTAAACTGATAAGAGCATTACAACTCAGAATTAAAGACCTTTGGGTGTTATAGAGCAAAACTGTTGCTAAGCCATAAAGGGATATGCATTTTGGGGTTTCTTCAACTTAAGAACAGCCTACACATTAATATTTGTACAGGTATCCTAGTCAACTTCCTACATCATCTTCTAATGTGTATCCTGGGTCCTTGCTCTTGTGAAGACCCACTTTATATACAGTGTAGGAGAAAAGAAAATACTTTGGGAAGAAAACAGGGGAGAAGAGAGAGAAAAAAGGAAGAAAGGAGAGAGGCCAACCCAAGTAGTCCCCAGATGTGGCTGCCTCTGTAGGCGTAAGGCCTCCAATGGAGGGAAAATTCCCTCTTCTTATAAGTAACAACCTTCTAGTCCTGGACTTCAGCTCCTACTTGCTCAGACTTCTCTTTGTCTCTGAACTTCTGGAGGGTTCCTCATGCTGACAGAAAACTGGGGTAGAATCTATCATGTTGCATGACATTGCACCACAGGGGCTAATCCTGTGTGACGAACAGCCTGAAGCTCTGACAGGGTACAGATCAGAGGACTTGAAGAGAGTTCCTTTCTTTCTGAGAACTTACAAAGTGCCTTCAGGATTTGGAAAGAACAATTGCATTGTGGGGTTTTCCTTCTTTTTCTATCCCACCAATCTTTTACCAACTGACTTTAAAAATTGCAACTGCCTAATCCCTGTTGCCCTGAAGCTCTTTCTTGCTTTTTTTTAATTTAATTTTTATAGGGCAGCCGAGATCTGGATTGTCTTTATTACACTGAAGAAGATAATGCATGTAGAAAATGCTTTGCAAATTGTAAAACACCATATAAATGTTAGATATCATTATAGTCATTTATTAACCAACACTGATTCCCATTAGAAAGGGTTTGGCAAGCCTGTCTCCTACTTAGCCACCCCTCAGCATCATGTGCTTCTATTTTATGATGTGGAATAAATCGGAAAAAGAAAGAAAGCAATAAACCTTCCATATGCCACATGCTATCAGAAAAAAAAAAAAAAAGGTCTCCATTTAAAGATTCAATCATTCATTCAGCAAATAATCATCAACTATTATTTGTGAGAACAATACAGTGGTGAGCTAAAAGTCCCTGTCCTTAAAGACCTTAGCATGTTGTAGGAAGAATGACATTATAAAGTATTATAGCTCAACATGGTGACATAAGGCATACCCTGAAAAAGTCTCCCCAGAGATCTAGCAAATAAAAGGACAAATACCACTTGCTTAGAACTCTGGAGGAAGGTAGAGACTGGAGAAGGACTCCACAAATGCTGAATCAAAGAAACAGAAAAATATCAGGTAGGAGAATTCCACCCCAGACTGCTGGTCTGTTCCCATTCACCTCCCCCTCACTCAGACCCATGCAGCTTGGGAGCTACACAGAGGCAGCATGGCCTGCATCCCTCCCACCGTGGACAGAGCTATAGAGCAACTCACAGCGGCAAGTTAGAACTCGACACATATCAAGGCACAGGGGTCTAAGTCTGCAGAGACCTAGGGTCAAACACAAACCACTGAAGAGAGCTGTCTTCCAAAGGGCCACTAGGAGGGGAAAAAAAGTGAGAGAGAGAGAGAGAGAGAGAGCGCATTCTAGAAATGCTAGCAGTGCCAACACTAAATCTAAACATACTTTTCTGAAGTGACTCACCTTTCTGGATTGACCTCATCTGGCTCCCTGGGGTGGGATACCCTAATAGGGGAGAAACCAGAGGCAGAAAACCCTCATAGAAAAAAAATGTGGGGGGAGTTAAACTGACCTGGTGTAAGATAGGATGGGTCCAAGAAATGAAAAGTGTAAGGAAAATGGGGCACTGAAATGAAGGAGATAATTTAAACAAATCTTAGGAACTGGGGAGAAAAATACATAAAAACAAATAGAACATATCAAGATTCCTAGAGGAGAAACAGAAGAAAGAAAGCTCTCTCCTGGAGGTGAAACAATGCACAAAAAGTGCAATTTTAAAAATTGTACTGCATATCCAGGAAAAGGATTAGATGAAGAAGATCTGAGAAAATCTGAACAGTTAAACATGAGATTTTCTAAAGGTATAGAATAAGTTAGACCAAGTGTCAAAGAGCCTGACACAAAGCCAATGAACAATAATACCCTAGACAAGATGGAGACATAGATCTTCAGAGTTAACTCAAAAGATAATTAGATGCCCAGACACCAGCAAAAAATTACAAGCCATACTAAGAAACAGGAAGTTATAGCTCACTCAAGGGAACAAATTAAAACTTCAGAGGAGACTCAAAAGTTGGAACAACTAATCAAAAATGTTCAAACAAATCTCCTACATCAATTCAAGGAGAAGAAGGAAAATACGCATAAAGAGATAAAGGACATTAAGAATACGATACATGAACATAAAGAAGAATTTGAAAGTATAAAAAGAAACATAGAAATTATGGGGATGAAAGTCACAATAGTACAGATTAAAAATACTAGAAGCATACAACAGCAGATTTGAACAGGCAGAAGAAAGAGTCAGTGAACTATAAGACAGGACAATCAAAATCATACAGTCAGAAGAACACACAGAGAAAAGGATAGAAAAAAATGAGCAGTGTCTGAGGTATTTGAGTGTCAGCATGAAAAGCACAAATATTCATGCCATGGTGTCCCAGGAGAAGAGAAGGGAAAAGAGGTAGAAAGAATATTTGAGAAAATAATGGCCAAAAATATCCCAATTCTTATGAAAGACACATATACATGTCCAAGAAGTGCAACAAACTCCAAGAATAAATCCTAATAGACCCATGCCAAGATACATACTAATCAGAATGTCAAATGCCAGAGGTAAAGAGAGAATTCTGAAAGCAGCAAAAGAAAAGAGATTTGTCATATACAAGGGATCCTTAATAAGACTAAGTACTGATTCCTCATCAAAAACCATGAAGGCAAGAGGGCAGTGATATGATATATTTAAGGTAATGAAAGAGAAAAACTGCCAGCCAAAAATTCTTTATCCAGCAAAACTATCTTTCAAAAATGAGGGGGAGTTTAAAATATTCACAGATAAACAGAAACTGAGAGAATCTGCCAACAACAGACCCACCCTGCAAGAATTACTGAAGGGGGTTGAAAGGAAATGACATGAGAGAGTGGCTTAGAATAGGGTGAAGAAATGTAGAACAATAGTAAGGATCACTAAAAGGTTAAATGCCATATCCAATAGTGCTGTATCCTCAATATACAACTCCACTCTTTATCTCATATAAGAATCAGAATACTATTGAACAAGAAAAGGGCATATTTCCTGATAACAGATGTGTAAAATATAAAGTGGGTAAAGTGAGACCAAAACAACTTAAAGAGGCGAAACAGAGGGATATGGGAACATAGAATGTGTATGCTATTGAAGCTAAGTTGGTATCTTTTCAAATTACTTGGTTATAGATGTAGGTTGTGAAATATAAACCCCCAGGTCACCACAAAGGAAGAATTTTTAAAATATACAGAAACAGAAATGAGAGAGGGATCAGTCAGATACATCACAAAAGATCAACTATGCAGAATAAGGAGGTTGCAATAAAGGAAAAGAGAGACAAAAAAGGTAAGACAAATAAAAACCAAAGAACAAAATGGCTGAAATAAATACAGCCTTCAGAGTAATAACACTGAATGTTAGTGGATTAAATTGTCCAAGCAAAGGACACAGATTGGCAGAATAGGTAAAAAAGCATAATCCAACTATGTTTTGTTTACAAGAGACTCATCTTAGACCCAAAGACATAAACAGGTTGAAAGTGAAAAGATGGAAAAAGATATTCCATACAAATGGTAATGAAAAAAGATCTGGGGTAGCTAACTAATATCAGACAAAATAGACGAAGTCAAAAGCTGTTATAAAAGACAAAGAATGACACATATATATTAATAAAAGGGGAAATCCACCAAGAAGAAATAACAATCATAAATATTTGTGCACCTAATCAAGGCATCCAAAGTACGTGAAACAAATACTGACAAAACTGAAGGGAGGAATAGACATCTCCACAATAACAGTTGGAGACTTCAATACACCTCACCAACAGATAGAACATCTAGATGGAAGATCAATATCTGAACAGAGAACTTGAATAATATGATAAATGAATTAGACCTAAGAGATATATACAGAACATTGCACCCCAAAACAGCAATATACACATTCTTCTCAAGTGCACATGGATCATTTTCCAAGATAGGTCATATGTTGGGTCACAAAACAAATCTCAACAGATTCAGAAAGATTGAAATCATACAAGGCATCTTCTCTGACCATAATGGAATAAAGCTGGAAATCAGAAACAGGCAGAGAACTGGAAAATTCACAACTATGGACATTAAATAACACTCTTTTAAACAATCAGTGGGTCAAAGAAGAAATTGCAAGGGAAATAAGTAAATATCTTGAGATGAATGAAAACAAGAATATGATATATCAAAACTTATGGGATGTAGTGAAGGCAGTGCAGAGAGGGAAATTTATAGCCCTAAATGTGTACATTAAAAAAGAAGAGAGAGCTAAAAATCAAAGACCTAACTGCACAGCTGGAGGAACTAAAAGAAGAGCAGCAAACTAATCCCAATGCAAACAGAAGAAAAGAAATAACAATGATTAAAGCAGAAATAAATGAAATTGAGAATTAAAAAAACAACAGAGAATTAACAAAACCAAAAATTCGTTCCTTGAAAAGATCAATAATATTGACAAACTAGACTGACAAAGGGAAAGAGAGACAGACATAGAGATAGAGATAGATATGAGACAGAGAGAGACAGAGAGAGAGAGAGACCCAAATAAATAAAATCAGAAGTGAGAGGGAGGACATTACTAATGGCCCCACAGAAATAAACAGTATCATAAGAGGAACCTATGTACAACTGTATGCCTCAAATTAGACAACCTAGATGAAAGGGACAAATTCCTAGAAACATAGAAACAAGGTACACTGACTCTAGAAGAAATGGAAGACTCCAACAGACCAATTACATGTAAAGAGATTAAATCAGTCATCAAAAGCCTCCCAACAAAGAAAAGCCCAGGACCAGAGCTTCACAGGTGAATTCTACCAATCATTCCAAGATGAATTAATACCAACCTGCACAAACTCTTCCAAAAAACTACAAATTTTTCTAATGACTATAGATGCAAAAGTCCTCAACAAAACACTTGCAAATAGAATCCAACAGCATATTAAAAGAATCATACACCATGATCAAGTGGGTTTTATCCCTGATATGCAAGGGTGGGTCAACACAAGAAAATCAAATAATGTAATATTCCACATTAACAAACTGAAGGGGGAAAACCACATGATCATCTCGATTGACACAGAAAGGCATTTGACAAAATCCGACATCCTTTCTTGATAAACATGATGAATGGCATATATGAGAAACCGACTGTTAGCATCATAGTCAACAGTGGAAAACTGAAAGCCTTCCCTTGGAGATCTGGAAGGATGCCCACTGACACCACTGTTATTCAACATAGTATTGGAATTCCTAGCCAGAGCAATTAGGCAAGAAAAAAAATTAAAAAGGCATCCATATTGGAAAGGAAGTAAAACCTTCACCATTTGCAGATGACATGATCCCATATATATAGAAAGTCCCCCAAAATAGACAACAAAACTACTAGAGCTAATAAACAAGTTCAGCAAAATGGTGGGACACAAGATCAATGCACAAAAATATCTGTAGTGTTTCTATACACTGGTAATGAACAGTCTGAAAAAAAAACAAGAAAAAAGTACCGTTTAAAATAGCAAATTAAAGAATCACATATCTAGTAATATCAACCAATGGAATCAAATTGAGAGTTCAGAAACAGACCCTCACACTGATGGCAAATTGATTTTTGACAAGGATGCAAAGTCCACTCAATTGGGAAAGCACAATCTTTTCAATGAGTGGTGTTGGGAGAACTGTATATCCATATGCAAAAGAAAGAAGGAGGACCCTTTCTCACACCATATACAAAAATTAACTCAAAATGTATAAAAGACCTAAATTGAAGAGCCAGGACTATAAAACTCCTGGAAGAAAATCTGGAGAAACATTTTCAGGATCTTGTGTTAGGTAATGGTTTCTTAGACTTTATACCCACAGCACAAGCAATGAAATAAAAAATAGATAAATGGAGCTTACTCAAAATTAAAACTTTCTGTGCATCAAAGGACTTCGTTATGAAAGTGAAAAGACAACCTACTCAATGGGAGAAAATATTTGGAAACCACATGCTCGATAAGGGTTTAGTATCTAGAATGTATAAAGAAATCCTACAACTCAACATTAGAAACACAAACAGCCTAATTTAAAAATGGGCAAAAGATTTGAATAGACATTTCTCCAAAGAGGATATACAAATGACTAAAACATATGAAAAGATGCTCAGCATCACTACCTATTAGGGTAAATGCAAATCAAATCCACGATGAGACATCACTTAACATCCACTAGAATAACTACTATTAAAAATAAAACAAAATTATAAGTGTTGAAGAGAATGTGGAGAAAATGTTGTAGCCACTGTGGAATACAGTTTGGCAGTTCCTCAGGAAGATAAATACCAAGTTTTAGCTGGTAATCCCACCACTAGGAGAACTGAAAGCAGAGACTCAAACAGATATTTGCCCACCAATGTTCATAGCAGCATTATTCACAATTGCTAAAGGATAAAAGCAACCCAAGTGTCCATCAGCCAATGAATGGGTAAACAAAATGTGGTATATACATGTGATGGAATATTATTCAGCTATAAAGAGGAATGACGTCCTCATACATGCAACACCATGGATGAACCTTCAAAAAATTGTGCTAAGTGAAATAAGCCAGACAAAAAGGACAAATATTGTATGATCTCACTGATATGATCTAATTATAATAAGCAAACCCATAAAGTTAGAATCTAGAATATAGGTTACCAGGGAATAGACTGGGGTAGACAATGAGGAGCTGATGCTTAATTTATACAGAATTTCTATTTATGTTGATAGTAAAGGTTTGGAAATCAGTGGTGGTGATAGTAGCACATTACTGTGGAAGTAATTGAAAGTGCTGAACTATGTGTGTGAATGTGGTTGAAAGGGAAATTTTGGGTCATGTTTATCACTAGAAAGTTAGAAGACAAAACATGGGGCTTTTTAACACAGTGAACCCTGTTGTGATGGACTGGGGTTCATAGTATATGAGTGTTCTTTGATGAATTATAACAAATATGTGACACTAATACAAGGCATAAATAACAGGGTGGTATGTAGGGGAAAATATACCTAATGTAAACAATGGAAAAAAAGGTAATGACACAAATAATTGTATGATTACAAATTGTATTAAGTATTATGAAGAAAAAGAACAGGTTGCTAGGAGAGAACCTAACAGGAGGCCTTATTGAGACATGGAAAGGAGTTCACAGCTTAGCACAGTGCCTGGCACCATAGTATGCACTAGATAAATATATATGGGAGAAAATAATAAATAGCAAATGAATTAATAATGGTTTCTCTGAATAATGTTATTTAAACTGAGAACTGAAGGATGAATAGGGTTTAGCCAAGGAAAGAGCTTGGGGCTTTAAAGAACTGAAAAAGGCCAGTAAACATGTTGAGCGAGAAAGACAGTGACATGAGGGACAGGGGCAGGCTGGGGGCTGATGGTGCAGAGTCTTGCAGCATAGAAGGAGTTTTTTCTAACTAGGATGGCTAGCCCGGGAAGCTTTAACCCAGGAGTAGCTTAATCTGATTTAATCCCTAAAAGGATCACTCTGGCTGTTGTGTGAAAAATGAAAGGAGATAGGGATGCAGGAAGTGGGGAGGCCACTTAGCCAAGGTATTGTAGGATCTAGGTTAGTGATAACGGTGACGTAGACTAGGATGGAGGCAATGCAGAGGGAAATCAGGAAACATACTCATGAGATACCTTGGATTTAGAATTAAGAGGCTTTTGATGATTGATCGGGAGGAGATGGAGGTGTTATTGATGATAGTTTCTCAATTGAAAATCTGGATAAAGTAGGGAACATCTGAGGAGTTTGGGGTGGGTGGTGATTAGTGTTAATTTAGAAAGAAAAATGTATCCTAGTGAGATGATAGCAGTGTGTCAGGAATAGAAAGTGTGAGATGGATAAAACATATTCCTGTAACACCAAACTTCTTTTCTCTCCGTGACTGGTATTTAATAATGCATCCCTTTCTAAAGCACCTTGCATAGAATATGGCTCTGTCAACTGTAAACAGACAGTTCAACACGGCAGGGAGCTTTTCTCCAGGATCAAGGGGACTGGAAAGGGAGAGGCACTCTTTTCATTCATGGGAGCATGATTTCAATATTCCCCAAATGGGCAGCATTGTTCATATTAACTAAGCTATGATCAGTTGTTGACTTTCCTTACCATCCCTTCAAAGCTCTCCCCTTTTCACTACTTTCACTTCTAATTCTGTTTTAGAGACCACCTCAATTAGGTGACAATAGTCTTTTTAACTGAGGTTTAACATCTTTAATTGACTTTTAAAGAGAGATCTTCTGCTTTGGGCTGGTGCAAATTAGGCAGACAAGGGAAGAGCCAGCCAGAACTCTGTACTGGATAAACATCGGCTTTCCCTGGGGACCTGACATCATGATGTCAGGTGGACTCAGAGTGACAGAACCCCAAATGAAAACTGAAACTCACAGGGTCAGAGACAAGCTGCTTGAATGGTTTTCTCTCACCACCAAGAGACTCCTTGTTGTGTCTTCCCAGCTAACATCTTGGCAAGTCTGTGTTTTTGTGTCTTAGGTTTTATTTTTAACAGCCTTTTTAGACATAGTTCACATAACATACAATTCATCAGTTTAAATCATACAATTCAATGGCTTGAGTGTATTTACTGAGTTGTGCAACCATCATCACAATTTTTGAACATCTTCATCACCCCAAAAAGAAACCCAGCACTCATTAGCAGTTGCCCTGCCCCCTTCTCCAAACACACTTTCCAGTCCTAAACCACCCCTAATCTACTTTCTGTCTCTGAGGATTTGCCTATTCTGGACATTTTATGCAAATGGACTCACACAATATGTAGTTTTGCAATCTGTTTTAACAAAGAGATGCATTGCCTTTTGCTCGATTTCCTTTACTAAAAGGGGAAATCAACAGCACTGACCCTAAACCACATGCAGGTAAGCTGGGAGAATTGCAGGGTTAGAGAGGCTGTCAGATGTCCCCCCTGGGCTTCAGGAGCAAGGCGATAAGGGTTTCAGAGCTTCCTATCTCGCAACTTTCTAAAAAGCCTTCTTCCTTCTGGCCCTGGGGGATTCCCTGGGGCTCAGTGCTCCAGGTGGTAGGAAAGCCTCAGGCCTACAAGCATTTCAGGTCACAATTCTCAGCCCTTTAGGGAGCTGGAGGAAAAACTCAGACTGAAGCTGAGAAACAGGGCTTGAGGCAGGGCCAGGGGACCAGGCAGCCTCCCAGATGCCTCATTTGGAGCCACTGGGAAGATTTGCCCCTAAAAATATTCCCCTGCTGGCTCAGAAATTCCTCAGATAGCAATTCTTTCCTTTGGACGAATCATAAAATCTCCCACCATGTGTTTAGTGTTTTAGTTTACCAAGCACTTCAGCACATATTGCCTTTGCAATATCTTTCATTCTATTAGTTTTGATAGCGCACTATCCATCTGTTTCCCTGTAACGAGGTTGTTGAGGACAGGGTGGTTTGCCTCATTGGTGTTCCCATACTGCTCTATACTTGCTTCTGTTATAGCACTTATGACCTTTTATTATCACTGTTTGTTTACACAGTCTATCTGCCTCCGCAGACTACAGAACAAAAGCTTCTGGATGCAGCGTATTGCAGGACACACAGTAGGCAGACAGTAAAAGGAGACGTCAGTGCTTGCAGCAGCCCTGTCTTACAAGAGGAAGACAGGTCTTGAAGATATCAAGTTTTTCACCCAAGGACACCATCCAGGAAGGTATTTGAACCCAATTCTTATAACTGTAGACCCAGTTCTCTTTTTGCTTTCCACAGGTGTGTAAGACTTCTACAGAGTTGTTTGCAGTTTACAAAGGGCATTCATATGTGTTGTCCAAAATGACCCACATAATGGCCTGGCAAGGTAGGCACAATTTTTCAGAACTTGACAAAAGAGGAAAGGGACCCCAAGATGTGAGGCAACTTACTGAGCAAACTGCACAAAAGCCAGGGCTTTGCAGACCTATATTTAAAATACTAGTTCTGTCCTTTCTTGCTAGTTATTTAACTTTCTGAGACACAGTTACATGATCTCTAAAATTGGAATTGTAAGCCCTGCTTTGCAGAAGTTTCTGAGATTTATAGACATTGCAGGTACATTGCTTGGCTCATAGTAAGCACTCAGTGAAAAGTAATTATTATTATCTTTTAATTAGAGAAATTGTAGGTTTACAGGAAAATCATGCATAAAATACAGAGTTCCCATATCACCCTGTTATTGCCACCTTACATTGGTGGGGTACATTTATTATGCTTCACGAAAGAGCATTTTTGTAATTGTATTATTACTATAGACCATGGGTTACGATAGGTTCACAGTTTGTGTTGTACAGTCCTATGGTTTGTTTTGTTTCAAATTTTTATTCTAGTAATGTTACTATTCCGAAGTTCGAAGCCAAAACATCTACATTTTCTAAGGAAGCCCTCTGCTCTTGCAGGACCATCTTTTTTTTTTAACCTTTTTAGGACCATCTTTTAAAATGTAAATACCCCTGGGAGGCATGACATGTGTGAAGATTCTAACCTTAGGGCAGAAGGTATGAAAGGACAGTACTGGGGAGACACTACAAGAGGGACAAGTACTGAAACTTGGGGCTGGAAGTAACAAAGATAAATCTTACTTACTTAACCATTTTTCTCTTTGTGGTCTTAGAGGGTGCAGGGAGAGGGGCAATTTGGCCATTTAGAGTACGTTGCTGTTTTACTGCCAGCCCACCCACCCCTTTTAAATTCACATGGAGAGTGAAGCAGAACCTGGGCATGTGGGGTCATGACTGCCACTCTCTCTCGCTGGTCATTTCAGTGCCCCTTTGCCCTGCTCTCTCTCTTCCATCTTGTTTATTCTGCTCCTTGGCAGTGTGGGTGGTGGCCATGATATTTTCAGAGCTCACACTCTCCTCCGAGACCTGGTAAATGGGTTTCCAGATTGGTGATGAATCAGAGGAGCATGCACATCTATTTGACTATGTCGTGCCAACACTTGCCTGCATATATTTCCGTTGGCAATGTTTGGAAAACGAGAGCCTCAAAGATGAAGTGTTACCTCTTGCCTTGGCCACACTTGGAATGGATAGCCTAGTCACTCTGAATTCATTTGGTGTTTATGGGAATATCACATGTAGTTCTGTCGACTTTCCCTAACCATTATAATGCAGTTACCATAGATAATGATCTTCTAGTGCAATATGTTATCACCATTTTAACAACCTGACATACGATCAGCTCATATTATCACTTAAATGAATCCATTAAGCAACTAGAGGCTTCCAGGAGTCGGAAGCAAGTGTATCAAATGGGCGAACCTGTGCCACTTCCAACACAGCAGACCTCATCAGCTGGATGGAAGGCTCGTTTTTACCTGAGAGTCATCCAGCTGCTTTGCCTGAGGACTTGTGAAACTGTTCTCTTCTGAGGCTAAGTTAGACCCTGGGTCCTGAGTTAAGAGAGAACCTCCTGCCTTATTACACCCTTCTTTAATGCAGAAAAGAAATGTTGCTGCCTAAGAGCAAAGCAATGAGATGTAATCAACTTCAAAGCTTCAGCTATGGAGCTGAGTAGCTGAGCGAGGCAGCAGACTATGCAGAGGCCTGAGCTTGCCCTTGGCTGAAATTGCCAGTCGCCTGTGGGGTTTGCTTTGAAGGATAATAGTAGCATCAATTAATATTTGTTAAACACATGTCAGTTGACAATCTCTTGTCATATATAGTATTTTATTTGATCCTCACAGGTACCCAGTAAGGCAAACATTATTATCCCCATTTTACAGACCAGGAAAGGGAAATTTTCATCACATCAGCCTCATAGGATTGATAGGAGGAATAAATAAATACTGTATGTTAAATGCCTAGCATTCTCCATATATTACTTTCCGTTATGCTGAGATGCTCCTCACTGGGAAGGATCTCTGCCCCAAATTCTCTCTCCGTCTACCTGTAACTTAACCTCTGAATCCCACCATCAAATCAGCAGTCGGATTCTTAACAGATTTATGAAATGGGTATATGTGGGAGTCTGGCCCTCTGAGTCCATTTTCAAAATAAAACTAACAAGAGATGGGAGAAATCAATGAAATGGAGATAAAAAGAATTAGACCCAATTAAATAATTACATTTTACGATTAGTGTATCACCCAGCATGAACCAGCAAACGAGTTTTAGAAGAGATACCCCTAAGACCAAAATGCTGTGAGGCATGAGGGGGTGGGGTTCCAGGGCTCTGAGGGGATTTGAATCATGGGAAGTTTTGAATTTTGAAACTAAACAATGAAGAGTTTATCTTCAGTTGGAACAGATGGAGCTTGTAGACCAGCCCTGGGACCAGGGAAATAAGACAGAGAGCTGAAGACCACATGGCTAAGAGGGGAGAGAAGGAACCCCAGATACTCACTAGGGCTCAGGGTAGGTTATCCTAAGTCAGGAGGACTGCAGAACACAGGAAACACAGGGGCTTCTGTGGGATCAGAAACCCGCTCTCAAATCTGCAAAGTAATCCCGATGCCAGCTAGATCTTCAGTCTCTCAGAGCTTTGCCCCTACTCCTCCAGTTTCAGGGTTGATTTCTTTGCAGTCCTCTTTACATCTTTGGCAGTGTGCCAGTTTGAATATACTGTGTCCCCCAAATGCCATTATCTTTGATGTAATCTTGTATTGGCAGATGTTATCAGTGTTGATTAGATTGTAATTCTTTGAGTGTTTCTGTGGAGATGCGCCCCATCCAACTGTGGGTGATGACTCTGATTGGATAATTTCCATGGATGTGTTGCTCTGCCCATTCAGGGTGGGTCTAAGTTGAGTCACTGGAGCCATATAAATGAACTGACGGACAGGGGGATCTCAGTGCAGCTGTGAGTGACATTTTGAAGAGGCTACAGCCAAGAGGGACACTTTGACGAAAGACAGGAGCTGCAGATGAGAGACAGTTTGAAGACAGCCGTGGAAAGCAGACTCTTGCTCCTGAGAAGCTGAGAGAGGACAAATATCCCAAGTGCAACTAAGAGTGACATTTTTGAGAAACTGCAGCCTAGAGAGGAACATCCTGGGAGAAAGCCATTTTGAAACCAGAACTTTGGAGCAGACGCCAGCCACGTGCCTTCCCAGCTAACAGAGACTTTCCAGACGCCACTGGCCATCCTCCAGTGAAGGTACCCAATTGCTGATGTGTTACCTTGGGCACTTTATGGCCTTAAGACTGTAACTGTGTAACCAAATAAACCCCATTTTGTAAAAGCCAATCCATCTCTGGTGTTTTGCATCCTGGCAGTATTAGCAAACTAGAACAGGCAGCTACTCTTTTTTTATTACTTTATTTTATTTTTTCTTAATTAGAGAAGTTTTAGCTTTACAGAATAATCATGTGAAAATTACAACATTCCCATATAACCCCTTTGTTGACACTTGGCATTAAGGTGGTACCTTTGTTACAATCAATGAAAGAATATTAAAATTGTACTATTAACTTCAGTACATAGTTTACATGAGGTGTGGTTTTTTTTCCCCCATTAGCCTCCCTGTTATTAACACCCTGTATTAGTGTGGTACATTTGTTATAATTTATGAAAGGACATTTTTATAGTTGTAGTATTCACTATAGTCCATCATTTACAATGGGGCTCACTGCACCATACAGTCCTTTGTTTTATCTTTTAATTTTTATTCTAGTAACATATATATGACCTAAAAGTTCCTCTTTTAACCACATTCATGTATATAATTCAGGGCTGTTAAATACACTCTCAATAATGTGCTACCATCACCACCAATCATTTCCAAAACTTTGCAATCAACCCAAATAAAAATTCTGTACAAATTAAGCATTAACTCTCCATTCTCTGCCCCCAACCCATCCCCTGGTAACCTATATTCTAGAGTCTAACTCTGTGAGTTTGCTTATTATAGTTAGATTGTATCAGTGAATCATACAATAATTTTCCTTTTGTGTCTGTTTTGTTTCATTAAGCATAATGTCTTCAAGGTTCATCCATGTTGTTGCATGTATCAGGACTTCATTCCTTTTCATGGCTGAATAATATTCTATTCTGTGTATACCAAATTTTGTGTATCTATTCATCGGGCTGATGGACACTTGGGTTGCTTCCATCTTTTGGCAATTGTGAATAATGCCCCTTTGAACCGTGGTTGCAAATCTTTGTTCAAGTGCCCAGTAGCGGGATTGCCAGGTCATATGGTAATTCTGTATGTAGTTTCCTGAGGAGCTGCCAAACTGTCTTCCACAGCGGAGCGGCTACACCATTTTACTTTCCCACCAGCAATGAATGAGTGTTCCTCTTTCTCGACATCCTCTCCAATACTTGTAATGTTCTGATTTTTTTTTTAATAGTAGCCATTCTAGTGGGTGTGATAGGGTATCTCATTGTGGTTTTGATTTACATTTACCTTAATAGCTAGTGATTTTGAGCATCTTTTCGTGTGCTTTTAAGCCATTGACCTTTCCTCTTTAGAGAAATGTCTATCAAGTCTTTTGTTGGGTAGCCATTTTTGATTTTATCTCTCACATGGACCTCAATGCCACCTTCTTCAGCAGCTTCCACAAGAAATCCAGCCTTTTTTTCTTTTCTTTTTTAACTTTCATTGAAGAACTGTGGGTTCAGACGGGGAGTGGAGATGTGGGGGTGTCACAGCACAGAATGAGTCCTTTCTTTCTTTCATTGCTGACTGCACACCCCACTTCCCCAGGCCCTTTGCCTTGCTTCCTCCAGAAATCCACTGTCTGGACATGTGATTGTCTCCTTGGTACACGGCCCCTGGCAAGTACAGTCTGGTCCCAGCTTCTCTCTTTGGAGCAGCCCTGTCAGGCCAGTTTGACTTTCACAGCCCCAAACCAGTCCCAACCTCTGCCACCCCCTGTCTTGGGGAATTCCAGTGCTTTTAACGTTCCCATCTCTTTTCAGCCATTCTTCTTTTAAATTTTCCTTCTGTATTTCCTTGTTTCCTACAAGACCAGAGGGGAGAGAAGTGGATGACAAAAAGAAGTTAAAGGACACTGCAGCAAACTGTGCCTATTTTGCAATCACGTCCTAATCACTAATATAAATGGCATTCACCTACTGACAACTAATCCAGGAGCACTAGACTGAGGAAGAAGGCACAGCTTCCACCAGGAGTGATGTTCAAAATACTTAAGAACTTGCATGGTTCTGACCCAATAGAAAGGGCTTTGCCAGCTATAGGATCCTGGAGGTCATGGGTTGCAAGCTTCTCCCTCCAGACACTTCCATCTCTATGTTCTTTTAGTTGCCTGAAAAAAGAAGTACAAAGGGAGTATGGCCTGTGGCAAACAAATTCAGTGCTGAGCCCTGTATTTGGTGGAGATGGAGAGGCGCTTTGATGAACCCCAGACAAAGAAGGGCCTTCCATGAAAGGGGAACATTCCCTGCCCAATGTAGCAGGTTTGCCATAAAGAAGCCAGAAAAGGAATTTACCCCTTCTGTGGTTAATGGGGTAAAAAAGGGCACTTCCTCAGCTCTGCAGCCCACACCATCACATAAATTGAAACAGACAGAATTACCATTGATACAAATTAAAAACAAATAAAAAGGGTACACAGAGCTGATTCTGAGAGTTCAAACTCCATTACCAGCTGATTTACTGAGCAGTGACCTGTGATTGTCGGCGGAGTGGGAGTGAGGAGTCTGAGCAGATCCCATCAACACCATTGCCACGTGGCACACCAGTCAATAAGCTATTTAATTTAATGGGAAACGGTATTGACAAGCCCGAGAATGTTACTCACAAAAGATGCAGCTGCAAGGAGCAGATAAAGTCTTCAACCTGGCCTCACTCTTGGGGTGTCCATGCCTTTGACATCTCCTCTGTCAGAATCACAGCAGAGTTACATGGGATTTGGGAGATGTTGGGGCCCCAAGGGGATGGTGCTTAGGAAAGATTACCAACACTGAGAGATAGTCAGGAGAAGGTGGACTAGAGGGGAGATTGGTAAGAAAATAGGAAACAGATCTTCCACTGAGGACAATGCTATGCGTGACCTCTCAGGGTAAAGGCAGTCAGAAAGGGGGTGGCCAGTAATTCCAGAGGGAAACCCATCAGTCACATCCCGGGAAGAGAATGAGCCCCTCTATTTGTTGTATACTTTTTAATGGGGTCAGGGCAGAAATGAAATGCTCCCAGAACCAGAAGCACACCCCTACAGCTACAGTGGGGAGGGCAAGACTGAAGTTTAGAGATGGATCAGATGCTTAGAAATTTAGAGCTGGAAGGGAGTTGGGAAAGGATGATGTCCTGCTCCCCGATCTCACCCCACCCTACACACACATTTGGGGAAAGTGAGGCCTAGAGACGGGAAGCTAGGTATGTAAGATAACAAAGAGAAGTATGACAGAGTCAGATCATTTCACTCCAAGTCCAGGGCAACTGCTTGGAAAGGAACAGATAAAATTTTTGCTATTTCTTTAACAAGCATGTAAATAATGTTTATTTATGTGCCAGGTGTGTCAGGTATTGTTCTAAGTGTTTTATAAACATCAGCTCTTTTAATCTTCATTAACCATCCTATAAGATAGGACTACTTTTGCCCCCATGATATAGATGAAGAAACGGAAGTGTAGAGAAGTTAAGTAACTTTCCCAAGTCTCACCAGCTAGTAAATGTAACAGCTGGGATTTGAATCCAGGAGGTCTGACTCTACAGTTCATACAATATGCTATGCAACCTCCAATCATAATAGTAATGTTAGCTACCATTTGCTGAGCTTACCAATACCAGGTGTGGTGCAAAACACTGCATTATTTAGATGTCAAAACAATTCCATGAAGTGGGTGTTATTATCTTTATTTTACAAACAAGGAAACTGAAGTTCAGAGATGTTAAGGAAATTACTCAAGTCTCACGGCCAGGAAGTGCCAGGGTCAGGATTTGAATCCAGGTCTATCTGACTCAAAAGCCTATTTCTTTAACTATTATTCGAGAGTGCCACCCCCCTCCCTCAAGTCAGAAGAACTGGATTCTAATCTCAGCTTTCATACTGATCCATAGTATAACCTCAAATATCCACTTCTCATTACTGAGTAAATTATTTAACCTCTTGGTGTCTTAATATCCTGACCTGTTAAATGGAGGAATTATGCTTCTTAAGATTGCTGTGAGGATTAAATGAGATAAATCCCTCCATTTATTAACAAATGTTGAGTAGTTAGTAAGTACTAGGCACTCTTCTAGGCACTGAGGACTAGTGCAGCGCCAGCTTCGTGGGTGTGTGACCTGTGCAGTCCCCCACTCAGCAACAAGTGCCGTTCTCCATCATAGTGGGGGAATGGGTGCAGACATGGAGAGGGCAGGCACACATGCCCTGTAGCATCTCGGATGCCATTGTGCATTAAAGAGGCAACTTGGAAGGGGCAAGCTTCTCACCCACCCCTAAAATAGGCAATTAGTACATCTTGGCTCAAAGGATGGAATACATTTGGAGGGTGTCCATCCACAGTGGATTGGGGCAGTGGGACCGTGGGAAGGCGAAGTGCCAAGCTTGACTTCTCCAACCCCTGCTGGGGCACAGCACATCAGTCCAGTGACTGGAACCTGGCAGCCCCTGGGCCATGAGTGCAGTGAGTTGCTGGGGCAGGAGGGTGGGGCACGAGGTTGGGTGCCTCTAACAGTTTGTACTCACCCAGCATGTATGCTAGTGCCTAATGGAGAACAGCATTAAACAGCAAATAAAAACCACCATGACGGAGAGAGAGACTGTGAAAAGGAAAGGACTGTGAAAGGAAAACACTTTATATCTGATTACCTTAAACGGCATTTTGTTCCTGCTTTTTAAACACAGGTCCCATGTTTTCATTTTGCACTGGGCTCCTCAAATTATGCAGCTGGTGTCACATAGAAGTGGGAAAAAAAGACTCCATTGTAACAGAGCTTACTTTCATGCGCAAGGAAATAGATCATTACAACATAAATACATACAATGTCAGATTGTGATAGGTGCTACGAAGAAAAATGAAGCAAGATAAAGGCACAGAGAGTGATGGGGGATATTTTTGCTACTTTATAGAAGATGATAAGGGAAAGCTTCTCTGATAAGAACACATTCAAACAGAGACCATAAGGAAGTGCAAGAGTGAGCCAGGTGTGTAGCCAGAAGGAAAATAGCAAAAGTATTGTCATCATCATGGTTTTTGTTACTACTTTCCCTAAGCCTATTCGACCACAGGTAATGGAGACCTACCTGCACTCAGTTCCTGAACAGTTCTGAACAAGACAAGGGCTCAAGGATTCTTTATCCTGCCACTGGGTGAAGTATGGAATTATCTCTTATACTTCAGAGAGATTGCGAGTTCAGTTCCAGACCACCACAATAAAGTGAGTCATATGAATTTTTTGGTTTTCCTAGTGTATCTAAAGTTATGTTTATGCTATAGTGTAGTCTATTAAGTGTGCTATAGCATTATGCCTAAAGAAACACAATGCGCATACCTTAATTTATAAATAACTTCATTGCTAAAAAATGCTAAACATCATCTGCACCTTCAGCAAGTTGTGATCTTTTTGCTGGTGGAGGATCTGCCTTGATGTTGATGGCTGATTAGGGTGGTAGTTGCTGAAGCTTGGTGTGGCTGTAGCAATTTCTTAAAATAAGGCAACAATTATCTCACCAAAACTACACTAATACTAGGGATGAATAATTAGCAGCTGATAAGAGCTCTGGGATGTATTATGTTGTGATAATTGTTTAAAGTTGAGAGTGATAATGACTGTACAGCTAAGTGAAAATAATGTAAGAAACTGATCATTTATCTTGGATCAGAATATATATTAAGTGAAATTAGGAACTCACTACTTAATAAATCAAATCCTCAACTTGAAGCTTGATCTTGTGAAATTTAGGGTTGTAAATGGGAGGCTGAACCCTCCTATAATTATGCCTAAGAGGCACCTCCGGGGAACCTCTTTTGTTGATCAGATGTGGCCTTTCTCTCTCTACGCCCAGCTCCACAAATAAATTCATTAACCCCCCCACCCCCGCCATGAGGGACATGACTCCCAGGGGAATGAATCTCACTGGCGACATGGGACATGACTCCCAGGAATGAGCCTGCTGGCCCTGGCAGTGAGGGATTGAAAATACCTACTTGACCAAAAGGAGGAGAAAAGAAAGGTAACAAGCTGAGGTCACAGTGGCCGAGAGATCCCAATTAGAGTCAAGAGGCTATCTTGGAGGTTTCTCTTATGCAAGCTCCAGCTAGACATCCCAAATGGCCACAGTATGCCATGCCCTTACCAAAATTAGTCCCCAAATACCTAGGTCTCTACCTGAGATTCTATGAAAGATGCACTCACTAAGTTTTATCTCCCAGAAACTTTAAACCCACCAGAGTGTTCTCATGCCACACAATCCCCAAAATCCAGAGGCAACAGCTTCTTTAAGACCAACAATCAGATGCAACCCCCTTCCCCATATTGTCAACAGCTCATTTCAATATAAGCAAGTTAGGGTGCTCACTGATGAGACACCCCTGAAGATGGAGAAAGAGATTAAGTGAGAGGAAGGAGGAGCAACAAAGAAGACAAGATTTAACAAAGGTCTATGAATATTGAAACTTTATATTCTGAGGTGTTGGAATAGCTGGAAGGCAGTAAATGACATGGTGGAACTGTCACCTATAACATTCTTTGAAATTTGCTCCATAGCTACTCATTGAATTGCGCTTTGAAAATCCTCACCTTTCTGTATATACCCCCTATTGCATAATAAGGAAAGAACTGAAACTGTGGAACTGTAACTATAACAATTTTTGAAATTATCTGTATAACTCTTGTTGAGCTGTACATCACAAGTTAACACCTTTCTGTATGTATGTTATATTTTACAATAATGGAAATAGCTGAATTTGTGGAACTGTGACCTGTGACATTCTTTGGAATTTGCTCTCCAACTACTTGTTAAATTGTACTTTGAAGGTTATCACTGTTATGTATATATGTTAAAGTTTACAGTTTCAAAAATGCATTTAAAAAAAGAAAACAACAGACTTTTCCTTTTGTGAAAGATTCATCTGTAGGATGCAACACTGTTTGATAGTCTTTTACCCATAGTAGAACTACTTTCAAAATTGGAGCCAATCCTCTCAAATCCTGCCACTTCTTTATCAACTAAGTTTATGTAATTTTCTAAATCTTCATTGTCATTTCAACAACGGTCACAGCATCTTCACCAAGAGTCAATTTCATTTGAAGAAATTACTTTCTTCACTCATCTATGGAAGCAACTCCTCATCTGTTAAAATTTTATCATGTGATTGTAGCAATTCAGTCACATCTTCAGGTTCCACTTCTAATTCTATTTCTCCTGCTATTTCCACCACATCTATAGTTATTTCCTCCATTGAGTATTGAACTCCTCAAAATCATCCATGAGGTTTGGGATCAACTTCTAAACTCCTGTTAATTTTGATATTTTGACCTCCTCCCATGAATCTCAAGTGTTCTTAATGACTTCCAGAATGGGGAATCCTTCCAGAAGGTTTTCACCTTACTTTGTCCAGATCCATTAGAGGATCACTATCTATGGCAGCTATAGCCTTATGAAATGTATTTATTAAATAATAAAACTTGAAAGTCAAAATTGCTCCTTGATCCATGGGCTGCAGAATGGATGTTATGTTAGCAGGCATGAAAACAACATTAAGCTCATTGTACATCTCCATAAGAAACCTTGGGTGACTAGCTATATTGTCAATGAGCAGTATTTTGAGAGGAATCTTTTTCCCTGAGCAGTAGTTCTCAAAAGTAGGCTTAAAATATTCCTTAAATCATGTTGTAAACAGACATGCAGTCATTCAGGCTTTGTCATTCCATTTACAGAGCACAGGAAGAATAGATGTAGTATAATTCTTGAGGGCCCTAGGATTTTTGGAATAGTAAATGAGCATTGGCTTCAACTTAAAGTCACCAGCTGTATTAGCCACTAACAAGAATGTCAGTCTGTCCTCTGAAGTTTTGAAGCCAGAAATTGATTTCTCCTCTCTAGCTATGAAAGTCCTAGATGGCATCTTCTTCCTCCAATGGAAGGCTGTTGTATCTACATTGAAAATCTGTTGTTTAGTGTAGCCACCTTCTTCTTAACTGGATCTTCTGAATAACTTGCTGCAGCTTCTACATCAGCACTTGCTGCTTCACTACGCACTTTTATGTTATAGAGAAGGTATCTTAAACCTCATAAACTAACCTTTGCCAGTTTCAAACTTTTATACTGCAGCTTCCTCACCTCTCTCAGCTTTCAGAGAATTGAAGAAGTTAGGGTCTTGCTCTAGATTATGCTTTAGTTTAAGAGAACATTGTGGCTGGTTTGATCTTCTGTCCAAACCACTACATCTTTCTTCATATCAGCAATAGGTCTGTTTTGCCTTCTTACCATTCAAGTCAAGTCTTCACAGGAGTAACACTTTTAAGTTCCTTCAGGAAATTTTCCTTTGCATTCACAACTTGACTGTTTGGCAAAGAGGCCTAACTTTTGTCCTATCCTGGCTTTCAACATGCCTTCCTTACTAAGCTTACTCATTTCTAGCTTTTTGTTTAAAGTGAGAGACCTGTAACTATCTTTCATAATAATACTTACAGGTCATTGTAGAGTTATTAACTGGCCTAATTTTGATACTGTATCTCAGAATAGGGAGGCCTGAGGAGAGGGAGAGAGATGGGGGAGCTGCCAGTCAGTGGAGCAGACAGAAAAAACACAACATTTATCTACTAAGCTTGCCGTCTTACATGGGTGTGGCTCATGGTGCCCTGAAACAATTGCAATAGTAACATCAAAGATCACTGATCACAGATCACCATAACAAATCAATGATAATGAAAAGTTTGAAATACTTTGAGAGTTACCAAAATGTGACACAGAGACATGAAGTGGATACACACTGTTGGAAAAATGGCCCTGATAGACTTGCACAATGAAAGTTTGCCACAACTTTCATTTTGTAAAAAGCGCAATATCCATGAAGTGCAAGAAAGCAATGAGCAATACAATGAGGTATGCCAGTATCCACTGTGTCCAGAGTGACTAGCCCTAGGGATCAGCTATGCCTCCAAGCTACACTGTCCAGTGAATCCCTCTTGTTCATTCTATATATATGACTAAGTTGCAAAGCCACTGGTTCCTCTTGAGCATTCCACTTCCCGCTCATGACTGGAGTTCAGCCATCAGCCCCAGGCCCTTTGTTTGGAGCCTAGCTCTGGTCAGTTCCTTACAAGATCCCTGAAGATATTTTCTCTAGAGCAGTGGTTCCCAACCAGGGGAAATTTTGTCCCCCTACCCCCAGGGTACATTTAAAAATGTCTGGAGACATTTTTGGTTGTAACAACTCAGGGGGTCCCACTGGCATCTAGAGGATAGAGGCCAAGAATGTGGCTAAACATCCTAAAAAGCACAGAAAAGCCACCCACACCCACACACAACAAAGAATGATCTGACTCAAAATGTCTCTAGTGTCAAGGCTGAGAAACCCTTCTCTAGAGTATAAGTCACACAGAATGAAAATAGTGCACCGAATGCCAAATACAGACAGACCAGACGATTAGTAGGGGATGTTCAACATAGAGGAAGGAATTTCCTTAGCCTGGGGGGCCTGCTTACCTCCTCATCACCCCAATCCCTTTCCCGGTGCCCCAGACAGTCTCCTGTTAATGGATGGGCCACCAGGGCCCAGACCCTGGGCATTGCTCACTGTCTACACTCTTACTGCCCTGCCTGCCCATTTCACTGGACACCCTTCATATTGATGTGACTCCAAATGAGCTTGAATTCACAGACCGTTTTGGAGTCTGACTCATAGTTGGGCAACTTGTCACTGGAGATCAGGCTCAGTTCCAGCTCTCCCTCCTTCCCCAGGATGGGTGACTCACTGCTGAGTCCACCTTAGAGATGGCATTGATGTTGTTTATCAAGAAGGTCAACCATGTCTTCCTACATCAAAGTCAGATCAGAATTTCACTCTAGCAATTCCACAAGTCTGTAGCACAGAATCTGTCCTCACAACAATTTGTATTATGTAAACTCCCCTTCTACTCCCTTAAATGATTAGGAATCTTCCCTCAAGCATCTTAAGTAATAGAGCACTCAAAGATGTTCTTTAAGTTATATCAGCCTTCCTCCTTAAACAAGAAACTTCTGTCCCCCACTGGACCTTTGTGCAGTGGCACTCTGCGTGAAGGTGGAGTGGTGGAGCATTTCCCCATTCAGGTCAGGGGTAATAGCACAGGGACTAGCTAGCCCCATAGTGGCTGAGAGCTTTTGTGATCCCTCCAAGGCATGTTCAACCTGAAGACTCCCTTCAGACAAATTTCTATGGCAACAGTGTCTGAGAGATGAAAGTTGTGTTCTGAATGTCACTAGCATCTCAGACATGGGGAGATGGGGGTTGGCTTCAGAGGGGGACATTTGTAGTGAGTTTGAAGCCAGGTTATGTATAGAGCATAAAGAGTTTCTCCCAAAAGGATGAATGTAAATAAGAAGGTGAGAACATACCAACTGCTAAAATAAAATGAGAGGCGGCAGAAGTCAATGCTGGGTGTGAGGGTGCTCCCCATTCTCTGCTTTGTCCTTCTTCTCACTTTTGCCTTTACCCAGAAATGAATTGTTGCTTCTCAGAAAAGTTTAAAGAATTGGCTTGAATTTAAGTAGAGAAGAAAGAGGGAGGAAATGATTATGTAACATTCTTTGTATCTTGAGAAACTTAGTGTCAGGGAAAAAGCACTGGACTTAGAATCAAGAAATACAGCCTCAAGTTCCATCACTAATCCCAGCCAAGGATGTGACCTCTCTAAATGGTGCTTTTTCCACAATAAAAGCACAATAGCCACTCTGCCTCCACCGCTATTTTGAGGATCAATTGAGATAATCACAGTGAATATGTTTTGTAAATGGCAAAACATTAAGCTAGTATTCCCTATAATGTTCTCTGTAGAACATTAATTCCATGGGATGTTAGTAAGATTCTCAAGTCAAAAACCAACAATAAAGTTAAGGAGTTGTTTTTTTTCTTTTTAATTGTGGGATTTGTGAATATCTTCTCAGTACTCAATTGACTGTGGAATCTTTTATTGCAGAGTATCTTGCATGATTAAAGTTTTCAGAACACACTTTGGGTAATGTTTCCCAATAGAAATATAATACACTCTTCATAGTATTCTCAGCGATTGTATGAGTGATAAGAAAAGTGTCATGTTGCCCTGGCAGCGAGAGGATGGGGCCCTGGAACTTGTTTCTTCTCAGGTATTTCTAACACATATCGAATTTTTGGAATGCCTTCCTGCTTTAGAGCATGCAGACCACACCTCCTCCAAAGAAACAGGCAGCCTTGTGCAAGTTCTACACGGGCCTGATATGTAGCTGGAACTCAGCAAATAGCTGAGGTCAACGTTGGGTTCTATGTTGATAGGTCATAATAAAATTTGTTCTGATTCCTGATGCTTTTGTTTTTGCTCTTGAGCTCAAAGCAAACCGTGTTTCAAACTAAGAAACTCTAAAGAGGAGCTGCCTTCACTGGGGGAAATACTCCTTCCAATCCAGAGGAGTATAAGGAGGCTGATATACATTTGCAGTAGTTGAGATACTCAGTTCTGTGCAACAAATATGCCCAACCAGGCCATGACATAGATTTGTGCTAGGTGTTTGCTCATCAGGGAGTGATCTACTGGGTCTAGACTTAAATTATGATCGTGGCATTCAGCATCTGACTTGGAAGGGATGTCTTACAGAGGGAGGAGAACACAACAGTGGGGCCTGAGTGGCTTCTCATAGGGTTCCAAATACAACTCCAATTGGCTTTAACTAATGAATCTTCCTACAATTACAGGGTTTTCCAAGCACTATTTGACAAGGCATTTTTTTAAGAAAGTGTTTTTTTTCTAAGATAATCAATCCTTACAAATATTTAAACAACACACTACTGCTTTTCTCTGTGACTTCCGATAGGGTCAAATATTTGTCCTCTAATGGGACATGTTTTCAGTACCAACAGTGTGAATTCTGAATCCTTAAATTGTATGCCCTGGCTTTTTATTTTAGGGACTGTCATTAGAAATCTGTCATTTACCCCCAGATTCTGAAATATTATGCTGAGCAAATTCACATTTTTCATAAACGTTTGCAAATGGAAACATAATATGAATAGAATAACAGCTTCATTTCATCCAGACTCCACGAACCTCCAAGCTAAATTAAATGTTCAATCTCAATAATTATTAGAATTTTTGCTTCATTTACTTTTTGTGACTTTTTTGGTTTTCTGTTTCTATTTTTAAATCCTTATTTTATCATAAGCTCCTGGGATATGTCATAGATCTCATTCCTGAGCTCCAAACCCCAAATATCCATCTGTCTTCTAGGTGTCTCTGCCTGAATATCCCACAAGAACTCAAGCTCAAGACCAAATTCAAAATCACACTTTTACTTTTACTTCTAAAACAGACAAATCTTCCTACATTTCTGTTTTAGTGAGTGCCACCATACTCGCTCAGTTTCCCCAGCCAGATATTTAGGAGATTTTATACACCTCCCTCACTTTAACCACCTGCGTTCAATCCATTACCATTCAGTTGACCTTGACCCTACTCTCTCAGATCAGTTTCCCATTGTCCACATTCTGCCTCCACCTTTATTCAAGTCTTCATGGGCTACTGCAACTCCTCCTAATAGGTTTCCCTTCCTCATTGATTCTGTCTAAAAAAATTATCCAGTAATGGCACTCATTTTTTCAAACCTTTCCCAGGCTTGTTCTGGTCATGAGGGTTAATTCAGACCCCCTTACCATGATGTACATGCTCGCCTCTCCAGATTCGGAGCCTTCCAGCATCAGGTCACTTAGAACCATGCACATGCTCACCTCCCCAGCTTCAGACTCCAACATGACACATGTGCTCACCTCCCCAGCTTCAGACTCCAACAGGGCACACGTGCTCGCCTCCCCAGCTTCGGACTCCAACATGGCACACGTGCTCACCTCCTCAGCTTCACTTTTCACTTTTCTCTAGATTGTAATTTATGTTCCAGACATGTACAATTGCCTTCACTTTCCAAAGAGGAATGGATTTTAAATATATATAATCTGTGAGCCTCCTTCTTCTAGTCAGGACCACTACCATTAAATATCTCAACAAGTGTGACTCAACCAAAAATAATCATTGCTTACCTAAATAAAGTGGCAGAGGAAAAATAAACTCCAGGCCTTTGTGCATGCTGTTTTCTATTCCTTGAATAGCATTTTCAAACCCAGTTCACCTGGATAATTCTTCATCATTCTTTGGAACTCAGCTCAAGCATCACTTTCTCCTTGAGAAAGATTTTGCTGTTTCTCACCTTCCCTAAAGACTTACCTTCCTTTCTTACCTGTGTGCTTCCAGTGTATCTTCTAGATAGTTCTATGGTATCTTATTACACTGTATTGTAAATACACTTTATTTTATCTGTACCCACCACTACCACCACCACCAAGAATGTGTAAACTATCAATCTTTTGAACTTTGCTGACTTTTATATAGCAAAGCCTTAGCATGTAGCCAATCACGGATTACAAAGACATGGCCTCTGCCTCTAAGAAGGTTAAATCTTATTGCAAGATAAGACTATTTGATAGACAATGAAATGAGGCACTGAGAGAATACATAGTTTACACAAGGTCACTCAGGAAAAAAGAGATAGGATCAAGATCTAAACTTGGGCATGCTGGCTCCAGATCCAGCCTACTTTCCACTTCTATCAACTGTGCGACAGTAAAGGGGAATCTAAAAATAACATCCCCATAAGCTCAGACTTGATCCTATAAAAGCTGTAAAAGGATAGGGAAATAGAGGGAAAGACATCATGGAAGAGTTAGGATTTGAGCTGAACTTTAACCAATGGGCTGTCCTTGAACAGAAAGAAAAATGAAAATCTTTCTGGGAGGAGAAAACAGCACATCCTAAGGCTCATGTTTAGACAAGTCACAGAAAACATAAAAAAGTAGAAGGAAGAAATGAATTATTAATTATTCAGAGACAACCATTGTTAAAATAGTCTTGATTTATTTTCTCCCAGGGTTTTATTTTTTCTTATAAATGCATAGCTTTTATTTGTTTTTCAAAATTGAGGTCACATTGTATTTATAATTTTGAGTCTTACTTTTTTAACTTGTATACTAACATAAGCATTTTCTTGTTATTATAAACTATTTGTAAACAGTATTTTAATGGCCTCATGATCATTAAACAGATATATTATAGTTTAATTAAACATCTCTCTATTGCTAAACACAAAGTTGCATGCATTTTTTTATTAGAAATAATGCTGCTAACATCTTTGTCCATAAAACTTTTTCATGTTTACTCTCATTTCCTCAGTGTAAAATTACAAAAGTGGATTCCTAGGCCTAAATTATAACTTCTTTTTTTTTTTTTTTACTGTTTTCCCCCCATAAAATCAAACTAAAACTTGTTGAAACTTGGAGCTTTGTGGTAAATGTCAGTCCCTGTCCTCAGGAGTTTATTTTCTAGAGGAAAAAAATATATATATGTGTGTGTGTGTGTGTCTGTGTGTATATACGTAAACATAGACAAGTAAACAAAATACAAAATACAGGAGGGAAAATGCTTTAATTGAAGGGAATATACAACATCTGTAGGAACACAGTGAAGTAAACATTCTGTCCCTGGAGAGTAAAGGAAAATATCGTAAAGGAACTGACTTCTGAAATATATTTCTAGTCATTTATTTTTCCTCTGACACTTTATTTTGAGGGCACAGCTGTTGTTTCTGATTGAGTCAGAGCTCTTGAGATATTTAAAGGTAGTGCTACTGACCCAGAAGAAGGAAGCTAGGGATTATATACATTTTAAGATGACTTTGCTTGTACTCAGCTAATTTGATTATCATTATCAATTCTTGTACTTAGCTAATTTGATTATCATTATCAATTCATACAACCAAATTAGTAAATACAAAAATACTAAGTTATCTAACCCTGCAGTGCCTGGCATTGTTCGACATTGCACCGTTTCTTTGAGATAGGAAAGAAGCAGTACCTACTTTGGAAGACTCCGGAAGTAACACCTTGTCATAAAACATAGAGAAGGAGTAGGGAAATTCCCAGAGTCCCTAAGGCTGTCTCCTTCATACCCACCTCTAGGTCAGAGGTTTCCAGACTTTCTTGGTTCACAGCACCTTAGTGAGTTGATGATTTTTTCATGGTGTCCCTAGGTCAAAAGAAATACATAACTGTTCCATCAATTAAATAGTTAAGTCCAAACAACTTAATAAGTATTTAGGACCTAACAACCTAGCAGTCATTTGAAAAGATAATACACATTAGTTTAAAGAAAAAAACCTTTTTATTTCATTCTTAAAAATAATCATAATTACTTATTAATGAGATGCATGCACTGTGCACCGACTCTCAAGCTTTAGAATCACACTGAACAGTGCCACCCTTATTTCCTGTTCACATTGCTTTTCAATACAATACTTGCTTTTTATCTAAGTAGCTACCAAAAACACAGCTTTGCAACGACATGATGGCATGGAATGGAAAGCAGTGCAATTTAATGTTGAAACCGTGATCTACCTTCAGCTGGTAGTTTACACGGTGTCTGATGGATGTTGAGTATAGCTATATTTCCCTCAAAAATGTCAAACATCCAGGGGCAGTTTGCTGCAGTGCTCCAGATGCCTTGGAACACAGCTGGGCCATCACAGCCCGAGGTCACGTTCTCTTCCTTAAAGTTCACTCCTTCCCCTCCTGGATAGTTATAGACACACGGGATTGGAAGGAGGCTATACAGCCTGTTGCTGCCACTGATTAGCCCTGTGACTTTGGAAAGTTATATCATCTGCATGAACCTGAGCTCCCTCTTTCAGAGAATGGAGCTGTGGTAAATATCAAAGAAGACCATTTATTCCAAAACTCTTTACAAACTCTAAAGCACCACATAAAAGCTATTAATGTAATGTTTTATAAGTAGTCAAAGGACTCAGAAAAAGTAGGACTTTTCCATTGCTCTTAGTTTAAAAATCCTCAAAATAGCAAGCTAGATCCTGCTTAATCTAGTCAGTTTTACTCTTCCCCCTACCCACTGCACCCCCACTACCAGCCCCAGCGTCTGTTCATTGTACTCTTCTCCCCTATTCTCTCCTCTCCAGCCATCCTTAACTTCTCTCTATTCCTAACTGATATAAATATTCTCCCTCCAAGGCCTTCCTCCATGCTATCCTAGAAAACTCTGCCCCATCCCACCCCTCTTTACCTAACAAATCATTGCTTATCCTTCACTTTTCAGCTTAAATATTACTTCACTAGGGAAACCGTCTCTGATGTCCGAAACTAACTAGCAGGGATCATTCTGTCCTGTGTTGCACCTTCTTCATGGCCATTTATCCAGCATGTCCTTCTATCTAGGCTGTAAGCTCTTGGAGGCCAGGAACCACATGTCTTTTCCACCCTTGCGTCCCCAGAGACTAACACAGTACTTGGAACATAAGAGCTGCTCACTAAATATTAGGTCCTCGTTCACAGGAAATGTCAATATCGGTACAGCTGAAGCTGAAATAAGGGAAACAGCCAGACTGACTGCATTGCCTTGAGCTAATTTAATCCCTCATTCATCTCCATTTTTTTTCTTCTTTCTTAATATCTCCTTCTTTCTCCAGTGGAATTTAATGCTCCCAAGCCAGGGACTGATGAGAAAGTGACTATTGTGTTCTGGTGATCCTGAAGGGGGCAGGGGAGAAGTTTTCTATTTTTCTTAGGGACAAATGGATGAGAATTTGCTTATTTAAAGTATCTTTGGACATGTGAAAATCTAGCCCTCCTCCCCTCTGGCCCCCAGGGCATGAAAAAGCCTCTCTGGGTTCATCTCCATGTAAGGAGCTCTTCAGCGGTGGTTTGGGGGATCCCCTCCTCCTAGGTCTCACAGATGAGCAGGGGCTGCCCAGGCAAAGCCCCCCGTTATTACTGAGAGCCTCCTATATGCAAGCATTGGGCAACTTGCTTTATTTACTTGCTCTCTTCTTCTTAACTAGAGCCCTGGAACAGAAATACCATTATCCCTACTTTCCTGATTAGGGAAATTGACACTCAGAGTGGTTCTGTGAAGTTCCTCAGGCTCTGCAGGCCCTCAGTGTAGCAGAACACCCATCCTCTTTCCCTTCCTCCCCTCACCCCACTCCACCCCCACCCCATTTCAGCTTCTGGGGAAAAAAAATTAACAAAAAAAACATTTCAAGTATTTCCCCTTAGGAGCCCGACTCATTTTCTTGGGCACTGGGGCTTATGTAGAACTGAGTGTCTATGATTTCATCTGCCACTTAACTGAGATTAGCTGGAAGCAATCTGCTTAAAGTTTAAGCATCAACTTATCACTATGTTAACTGTGCATTCATTTTCTAGGGGATGGTTAACTTTAATTGGAATGGGGGATTGAATCATGTGGCAACAGGTTCCATGACATGTGGGAGCCAGAAGGGAAGTGAGAGGACTTCTCCGTCAGATGTTGTATGGAGGGGGATCTGGTTTAAAGAACTGGATTAATTTTCTGCTTGCAATTTCCCTCTGGGGAATAGACAGGAAGACTCCCACTCTGTCACCCTGTGATTGACAGGATAGTGCCTGAAAGAATGATGCAAGGGAGCAGATGGGGTTAGAATTCCCCACGACCACAAGAGGCACAGATAACGCACAGGCTATCAGAATTTGCCAGCTGGAAAGGACCCTCACAATTATTCAATCTCACCATTTCATCTTACAGCCGAAGAAACTGAGGGACAGAGAGGGACAGTGGCTTGTCCTATCATGTTTACCAGGTCAGAGACGGACTGGAATACAGCAGGCTTGTTTCCTCATCTCATGCTTTCCAAGAAGCTCCCCCACAGGGCATCTTACCTTCCCAGTGGCAACAAAGTATGGCTTGCTTGATTTTATTAACCGAACGCCAGCTTTTCTGGACCTTTTGTAAAAGCATTCTTTGATCCTATGCTCATGTGGTTTCAGATTTTCTCCAAGAAGCAGCCAAAATTTTCTGAGAAACTGAGCAGATTTTCAGCTTCTTGGATTCTCATGATTTTTTTTAATCCAATCATCTTTAAGCATTATTGGATGCAACCTTCTTTTTGTCACTATGACCTAATTAGATAGGGAAGGCTTAGGAATTTTAAGCTCTTTTAACAGATGGAGCAATCAGAGATGAAGGGTAGTTATGAATGATTCTACAAATCCAGAGATGTAGGCTTGACTGGGAAATCTGGTAGCTTCAGTCTTCATCCTGACAGCTGAATTAATAATGCTTGCTTGGCACTTTAGGGGTGCCATAATCTGGCTCCTGTTTGATGAGCCAATTTTCTCTTGCAGGGTGTCCATTCCAGATCAGGCAAGTTTCTCTTTTGGAATCCCAAACTTTTCATTGCTGTTCATAAAATATGCATTGAGTACCTACTAGGCACATGATCTTGGCAGTATTCTGCAAATACAAAGACAAATTCATTTGAATAGCTTGCAATGGGTTAGATTTAAAGAAGTATCTCTCAGTCTGCAGGTAGTGATGCATTTGGAGGTCATAAGGTAAATTTAGTAGGTCATGACCAACATCTTCTTTTAATGAAATTGTAGTAGATTGCTGAAATAACAGCCCTCAATTTGTTCTTGCCAACCTGAATCCATGTGACTCAATGACCAATGGAACAATAGCAGGCAGACTTGAAAAATGTTTGAGCATTGGAGCTTGTCCTCTCTTGCTGCTCTTGGGAACCCCGAGACTACCACCATGTGAACAAACCTGGGCCAGACTGTGGATGAAGAAAGATACATGACCCAGTCTTCTATACCCTAGACTGCAAGCCAACCACCAAATATGTGAGTAAAGCCCATCCAGGACCACCCACCTCTCACCATTCCCAGCCAACCCTCTAGCAGACTGCAAATGTGTGAGTAAGCCCATGTGAAATCAGGGGAACCTGGCCCAATCTAGAATCTTGGGATTATTGACATTTTGGGCCCGATAATTCTTTCCTGTGGGGTGTTCTGTGCATTACAGGATGTTTAGCAGATGCTAAACAGATGATAGTATCACCACTCCCCAGCTGCGAAAAACAAAAATACCTTTGGACACTGCAAAATACTCCCTAGGGGGACAAGTCACTCCCAGTTGAGAACCATCGGGTCTAGAAAAACCACCCCACAGACCCATGAGAAAATAAATGGTTATTGTTTTAAGCCATGAATTTTTTTTTAATTCAGTTTTATTGATATACATTCATATACCCTACAGTCATCCACAGTGTACAATCAGTTGTTCACAGAACCATCATGTAGTTGTGCATTCATCACCAAAAGCAATTTTTGAACATTTTCCTTACTCCAGAAATAAAAATTAAATTTAAAAAAGAAAAAAGAAAAAAAATACAAGTAAAGAACATCCAAAACATCCCATACCCCATCCTACCTATTATTCATTTACTTTTTGTTCCATTTTTCTACTCTTCTGTCCATACACTAGACAAAGGGAGTGTGAACCATAAGATTTTCACAATCTCACGGTCACACCATGTAAGCTATATAGTTACAAAATTGTTTTCAAAAATCAAGGCTACTGGGTTACAGATCAACAGTTTCAGGTATTTCCTTCTAGCTATTCCAATACACTAAAAATGAAAAAGGGATATCTATATAACGCATAAGAATAACCTCTAGAATGATCTCTCAACTCTATTTCAAATTTCTCAGCCACTGAAACTTTGTTTCATTTCTCTTCCCCCTTTAGGTCAAGAAATCTTTCTCAATCCCATGATGCCGGGTCCAGGCTCATCCCTGGGAGTCATATCCCACATTGCCAGGGAGATTTACACCCCTGAGAATCATGTCCCATGTAGGGGGGAGGGCAGTGCGTTTACCTGCCAAGTTGGTTTAAAGAGAGAAGCCACATCTGAGAAACATAAGAGGTTCTCTGGGGGTGACTCTTAGGCACACTCATAAGTAGGTCTAGCCTCTCCTTTGCAGTAACAAGCTTCATAAGGCAAGCCTCAAGACCGAGGGTTCGGCCTTCTAAATTGGTAGTCCCCAGTGCTTGTGAGAATATCAGTAATTCCCCAGGTGGGGAAATTAAATATTTACACATTTTTCACCAGTCCCTCAGAGGGGCTTTGCAAATACATTTTTATTCTTTGCCCAAATTACTTTGGGATGTATGGGGGTTTCACAGTAACCTGTACAAACCAACTAGATCTCACTCCCTAGTCAAAGTCCCATGTATTTACGGTACTTGAGTAAACTGACTGTACAAGTTAAATTATCTGGTGTGCTACAGAAAATATAGATTTTACCCAAATAAACATATCTTCCCTTGGGCTCACACAAAAGTTGAAGTTTAAACACAGTCATTTTAGTCTCACTCGCCTTAGTCCTGACCAGATCTGCTTCATTTGTATCTCTAATTGAGTTCTGAACTCTTTTTCAGCTTTTTTAACAGTTACTGTATGGGATAATACTGACATTCATAGTTGCCAAACTCTAGCTCTGAGTCTCAGGTGTCACACAGATACTCGAAGAGACAGACCAGGTTATACACAAAGAGCCCAGAATTTAGAGATAACCATTACAATTCAAGAATATATATGACTTCTGTAAGAGCTTACAATCTAGGGACCTTTACAATAAACCTTCCCCTGATAACCTGTGTTCTCAGATTCAATTCTCAGAGTTTACACATTATAGTTAGTCCATATTAATGAGGCATTATATAATGTTTGTCTTTTCATTTCTGGCATACTTCACTCAAAATGCTGTCCTCAAGATCCATTCACCTAATTGTGTGTCTCACAACTTCATTCTTTCTAGCAGATGCTCAGTATTCTATTGTATGCATACACCACAGTTCACCATTCTGTTCATCAGTCAATGTATCCTTAGGCCACCTCCATCCATTGTAAATTGTGAATACTGCCACCATAAACACCAGTGTGCAAATGTCCATTCATATCCCTGCTCTCAGTTCTTTCAAATATATACCCAATAATAAGGTTGCAGGATCTTATGGCAACCCCATACTTAGCTTCTTGTGGAACCACCACACAGCCCTCCAGATGGGCTGTACCATTCTTCTTCCCCAGCAACAGTGAATAGGTACATCCCTCTCTCCACATTTTCTCCAGCACGTGTATCCTTCTGTTTATTTTTTCCCTTGCAATTTTATAGAGATATATTCACATACCACACAATCATCCATGGTATACAATCAATTGTTCAGAGTATCATCATATAGTTGTGCATTCGTCACAACAATCAGCCCTTGAATACATTTATTACTCCAAAAAAAATTAAAATAAGAGTAACAAAAAGGATAAAAGAAAAAATAAAATTAAAAGGTCAGACAACAGCACAACCACCAAGAATCCCATACCCCATCCTTATATCCCCCTCTTACAGACATTTAGCTTTGGTATATTGCCTTTGTTACAATTAATGGAAGCATATTACAATGATATTTTTAACTATATACTCTAGTTTTCCTTGATTATATATTTTCCCCAGTACCGTTTCATTCTCAACACTTCTAAGCCATTGAGTTTTATGCAATAAAAGCTGTGTGTTACTGGTGTAGAATGAAATGGAATGAATGTGTCATGTTGGTTGTTTCTCTGGAGAAACCAAAGACAGAACCATAGAAATCTTTATTAATGTCATCTATTGTGGTTGGCTCTGTTTGTTTTCTCATAGCGTTCCCTGCTGCCCCCTCCTAAATGTTCTCTATGTCCCCACATCTAGTAGAACTCCTCGTATGATTCAAGGTACACAGCTCAGGTTCCATCTTGTCCATGAAGTCTTCCTCCCATGACCATTTTCTGACTCCCTTTGGCACTTATCAAATGTGCCAAATGCTCACTTATCAAATGTCCCTTTGGCACTTAAGAATTCAATTTAGCACTGTGTTCCATTCTATTTTGTTTAAATATGGTAGAAGTTTTTGTTCCTCTCCTCCCCTGGACCACAAGCCCCTTTAAGGCAGGCGCTATGTTGCATCCTTATCTGCATCCCCTACAGTGGTACATTTTCCTGGACACCTGACTGGTCCTCAACAAAACTTAACTTATAGTTTGTCATTCAAAAAGCACAACATTCACTTCCCTTCCACTTTATGGATTTTACCTTCAAAAGACCACAGTCTCTTCTGTAAATAGGCTGCAAGTCCCTTCTGGGGCTTGAGCCATCACCGAGCTCCACCTGTGTGATTAATATTGGAGACCAGGAGCAGAATAACAATTTCATGCTGACTGCTTGGGGTATCACCAGATAAACCATCTCCCAAGAGGAATATCGCCCACCAGGAAAGCAGCAGGTGCCGGTGATAACTGTGCTTTTCAGCTAGAGGAGGCCTGGGGCACCTGACCTCCAACTTGGCCACAAGCCCTGAGTCATGTAATTCTAATTCAGGGGCTTCACACCCAGCAAAGCTGCTCTGCTGCCTCCGCTCCTCCTCTGGTTAATTCATTCTTTTCCCACAGGAAGCATTCCAGGCTGGAAGGAAGCCTCCTTATTGCTGCTGGGTACTCTAAAGCTGAGCCTGACTTTCCTCTCAGGCTTACACTACTTTCTACTTCCCCACTTCCCCCCCCAGCTAACCGACCCTGCTGGGCCAACAGAACAAGTCTGTGCAGAGAAGAGAATTTACTGTTTGTTGTTAGGCTATTAACAAGTATAGTCTGTTAATGCTTTCTGATTGATTTCTGGATTTTTTTTTTTCCTTCTGGATTATTGGAACCCCCTTAGCTACAGAGACTGGTAAAAGGAGACAAAATGTTTACTTGGTTCCTCATCCCAAGAGCTGCCAGAAATAAACATAGGAGTTTATGAAATGAGTGCCCAAGTAGGCAAATGCAAAGTCTCCACCTTCTCTGGAAATGACAATTTTTGGAAGAAGCTGCATGCTTGAAAAGAAAGCGTACTGAACTTTGGGCCTGGATATCTGAGCCTGAAGTCTGCTTCTTTCCAGTGACTTGTTCCATTTCCAGTTTCCTAGGGCCTGTGGCTGTGGCCAGCCTCACTCAACAACCTCAGTCTGCTTTCCTTCCACGTAAGGTTAATAGTAGTCCCTCTCTCATGGGCGGTTGAGACTCACAGCTCACATGAAATAAGACCTGGACATTTCTGAGAAAGGAGGATCATTTCATAATACTAAAATGATGGAATTAGTCTTTTTCTAGGGCTGGCAATTCTGGGAATGTTAGGGAAAACATGGGTCCTCTTTTCCCACCCTCCCTACTAAGGAATACTCTATCAAATGTGCCAACTCTTGTAAGGAAACAGGGATTTGCTTTGGTTTTCTCTGAAGATGGCTTAAAAGCACTCTTGGTTTCCTTGAAGAAAAAAGGTCTAATTTGCAGTGGGAAGTTGTAAATTTAAAAGAGATACTTTTTATCATAGAGGTCTTGAAAATGGAGACAAATAATATTAATAAGACTTTTTATCTATATGGCACTTTACAGTTTACAAAGGCAGATTCTCTGGAAGTTTCTAAGAGAAGAGTCGGCAGTGGCAGCCCTAGAATTCATTCATTCAGCAGATCTTTATTGAACATCTAATAATGTGCAAGTCACTGTTCCAGGTACTCGGGATATAATATAGAACAAAGCAAGTAAATCCCAACTTCAAACCATGAGGAAACAGGCCAAAAATAATTAAAAGCATAAAAATAGAATAAAATATCAGGTGTTAAGTGCTATGGGGAAAATAAAATGAGATAATAATATAGACACTATATTAGAGAGAGTGATTGCAGGGTACCATTTTAGAAAATATGGTTAGGGAAGGACTTCCTGAGGCATTGACATTTCAACAGAGACTTTAATGAAGTAAAAGAAAAAGACGTGGATTTCTGGGGAAGAATGTAAAATGAAAATAAGTGCAAAGATCCTGAGGCAGAAACCTGCTTGGTTGTTTGAGGCACAACAGGGCAGCCTCTGTTCTGCCCAGATTCAACACCTTCTCAAGATCCTTTCCAGCATTCTCTATGTTTCCCTAAAAGACATTTAGTCATTTAATTATTATTTATTCACTCTTCATGGATAACAGCAATATAAACTTTGCATTCAAGTGTAATGAAACTTCCAGCAAAGCTGGCCGAGCTCAGTATGTCAGCTCTTTCATATAAGTGCAGGGGACTCTAACCAAGCATTTGGGACTGTTTTTCCCAGTCAAAAGTCCTGCACACCCCCCTCCTCCAGGATATCTTCAGAGTTAAGTGAGAAGTGGTTCGTCCTGTTAATGCTGTGGTGAAAGGAGTCACAGAAGGCCTCATCTCCACACTACAGGGACTCCTGAAAAATTACTAGCATAGAAAGAGTTGGCTGTAGAACTGAGAGGGTTGGAAGGGAACAACATGGATAGGCTTTGCTGGATGGGAGGAAAGCTCATATACTTGTCTTGAAGTTGTTTTCATATGCAAACCCACATCCAAGCCAGATAATGGAAATCTACTCGCACAGCTCATTCCTCTCTTCATATGGGGGAAGAAAGCTTCATAATAGCTAGCTTTGCTCTCCATTCAAAATACATATGAAGATCAAGTACTCTTTACTTTTTCCTGCCACCTGAGTCACCAACTCAGTGCCACTTGGCACCAGAGGAGCTAAAAGAGTTGTTATCTCTATGACTTTTTCAACATTAAACTTAATGGGAGCTCTCATATTGTGTTCATGTTCCATTTCAGGGGGGTAATTGTCATGCATGAGATTCTGTTTGGCCTTCCTCTTGGAAATCCAGAGGGTGATTATCTGAATGTGTTTACTCAGGATCCCTGGCTCTGCCATGGTTTCAAGAGGGAGAAGGTAGGGGAAACAGGCCAGAGAGCAGAGGGATATATAGAGATATAGCTCCTCTTGCTGGCTTCTGTTAAATTGCTCTGGTACTTACCCCTGTTCTCCCCTCCTGGCCAGTCAGCCCATTTACCTAGATTAACACTTAAGAAAGCTTGAAAAACAGACCAATTTATAATTTTCTTTTTCTTAGAATCTGTTGTCAAATTTCTGTAAATTATTTAATTATTAAAAAGCTATGAAATAAATAATAAAAAAAAAAAGCTATGAACTAGGTGAGCTATACCTCCTGCTTCCCAGGTTATGCCTCTTTCTTACTAACCCTCCTTTGCCCGTCCATGTAGTCACTTCCTTTCTCCATAGTCTCTGTCTAGAGGGCAGAGTCAGGGATAGGCTGGACACACTCTAAGAATAAAACCTGAATGAATTCCCACAGCCAGGCCACTCAGAAAAGCTTTCAGGAACTCAGACCCTGAATGCCCTTTCTCCCACCCAGAAGGTGTGAAAGATACAGATTCTCCCACAGGACAGTTGTCTAAACGAATTTTCCCCTGGAAGGTACCTTCACCCCACTCACCATTTTATTAGAAGTTGACAACAATCCATTATCTGCTAGATGTAGTAGCTATTCTGGGAAAAAGGGAAATTTGGGATCCAAACCTGGCTCTGCCCAGATGAGTCATGTCTTAATTTGGGATCTTAGCTGCCCCATTTGTGAAAGAAGGGAATTCAGAACAAATTGGTGGTTTTCAAATGATGTACCTCAGAACCACAGGGCTCTGCTGGGAGGCACTAGGCCTTCCATTCTCACTTCAACCAGTGTAGAGCTGTCTTGGTCTCTTGTATTTTGGGCCTCCACATGGGATTTCTCTATAAGGAGGTGTCCATCAGTAAAAGAGGTTGAAAACCACTGGCTAGATGAGTTCTAAAGTGGAAAAACGGAAGCTGCCCGGCATCTGAGGGCATCCTGAGGGCACATTGGCCTCATGGCCAGTTGCCATCTTTGCACAGGTTGGGTAATGGTCTCCAAGATGGTTCCTGAATCTGCAGCATCTTCTGAGAACTTGTTACAAGTGCAAATATCCGAGCCCCACCCCAGTCTACTGAATCAGAAACTCTGGGAGTGGGGCCTAGCAATCTGTGTTTTGGAATGTCCTCTAAAGGATTCTGATACATGCTAAGGTTCGATAACTACTTCCCAAGAGTAATGGACTCAGCCTAGTTTTGGCAGATTCCTTTCAACTGGGATTCTTCTTTGCATCGTTTTAGCCAAATGTTTTCAAGGCCACAATAAAGACCCACTTCCAACTCCTGGAAGCATGCCAACTCAGCTTCCAAAGGTCAGAAGCTAGCATCCTGAAAGCTGACCTATTGGGATAATAAGGATGGGGCAAGAAGGCAGGGATGAGACTTTGTAATTGCCTCAAAGCAAAGGCCCGGTATCTTTCTGCAGCTGCTTCCAGGACGCTGGAGCTCTCCCGAAGGAGGTGCCTAGCTTATTAACATCATAACTCAAGCAAGTTGCTTGGAGTCACCACACATGGAAAATTGCATTCTGCAAAGTGTTGAAGCTGCAGAGTCACCAGCTGAGTCGATAGACTTTTATTTTAATGATGTTTGTGATCAATATTTAAACAGGATTGACCCAGCCTGCTGCTAGTGCACCTCTCAACTTCCAGCTGCTTGTGAAAGATAAAATATTTACTTGGGGTGGGGGGAATACAATGGTTTGAGACCAAGGGGAGAGTTGGGGGGTGTGGTATAGGGCAAGAATGCCACAAGATGCATTAGCATTCAGCTCTAATGGGCTCTGCAGTCTCCACCTGCACCTCTTCAGGGCCAATGGGGCTTTTGCTCAGACATTCTGGGCAGATTATGAGAGAATGAGAAGAGAATTTATGGAAAGGAAAGCTTTGGTCACTAGCCACCTAAACTTTAGAGTATTAAGAGATTTTCTTGAAAATAGTCAGCATATTTAATCTTGCTTGTATTGAAACCTAAATATGGAAGACCGCACAGTGAATAGCTCAGAGCATGAGCTCTACATTCAGAGAGCTGAATTCGAACCCAAGCCACCAGATTTTTGAAGGCATGTTCTTTAAAATCTCTATGTCTCATTTTCCTCATCTTTAAAACGGTTCCTCATAAAGTTGCAAAGAATAAATGAGACTACTTTATGTAAAGCAATTGGAATATTGGCTCTCCATAGTAAGTACTCAATAAATGTAAGCTAATTAATGGTGTAGCTGGGATTCAAAACCCTTATCTATTTGTCTCTAATGCCATAATTCCAAAGACAGGTATGATCTATGAACAAAAAGTAGGTAACATTTTCATACACAATATAATTAAGTGCTAGGGTAAATAGTGCAGTCTCTGTTAAAGGAAGTTTGACTAAAGAGAAATCGAAAATAGCTGGAGAAATCAGGTGAAACTATATGGAGAAGATAAAACTTAAGTTAGACTTGAAAAGGCAAACAGAATTCAGAAAGACAATAGGGAAAAAGTGTATGGGAAAGCATCACGTATTGATGTGACCCTGTACCCCTGAGAGGGACTTGTTGAAACTGAGGAAGAGGAGCCTATATAAGGGGGCTGGGCAGAGAAGATTAGTGAGAGCTGGTAGGGTGACCACTAGTCCTGTTTTGCATGGAACTTTCTTAGCACCAAAAGTCCTGAATGCCAGAAAACCGTCAGTCCCAGGCAAACTAGGATGGCTACTTACCCTAAAATGAATAGAACTGGAAGAGCATGTTTTCATAAAGTCAAGGGAAGGAAATTTTCATGGGGGAGAAAATGATTGACAGCAACAAATGCAAGGGGTATAAACCCTGAGAAGCTCCTATTGGATTTGGCAATTAGGAGGTCACTGGGGACAGATTAAGGAAAGTCGTGATGCCCTGCTCTAGGTTCTGGACTTCATGTGCCATGGGAACTCTCTGTGGTCACTCTCTTCAGTAGGAGAATGACTTGATGAAAGTCATCTCTTATGAACCTGATTGGTCTCATGACTTTTTTAAAGCACAAGAAAACAACCCCATCCAAAATCAATCACACACCCCCTGAAGCCTAGTTTGTGGACCCTGTTTGTTCAGCATTCCTTACCTCTGGTGCAAACAGTTAGAGGAGTTCAATACGCCGGTGTCTGGCATTTGGTTCATAATGATTCTGATGTTACATGGATGGCCAAATGACTGACTTTTCCATTGATTGTGGGAGCCTGAGATGTGAATGATGGATTGAACCACCAGAGCAGCTGCCTGTGGGAAGTCTGATTTTGTTCAGATGAGCTACTCCAGACAACCTCTCCTCCCCATTCCTCCCTGACCTTCTCTTACAGGCTCTCTATTTCCCCCTGCCTGTCTCATGAAATTCTTTATTGTCTTCTTGATTCACTCTCTCTTTTTGTCTCTAGCTCTTTTTTCTTTCTTTTCTTTCTTTTCCTTCCCCCATCTTCCCTCCCTCCCTCTCTTCCTTCCTTTCTTCCTTCTTTCCTTTCCTCCCTCTCTTTATTGTTTCCTTCTTTCCACCCTTCAATTCTCTCACCTTTTCTCCTTCTCTCCCTTTTCTCATTTTCTCACTGTCTCCTTATATCTGTCTCTTTTTTCTTCTTCAGACTTATTTCTTAGGGTCCATTTTCCTTTTTCAGGTATGGCAGAAGGGGGGGCACAAAAACCATTAAGATTCTTTCTTTTGCACTCAGTGTTCTTTTTTACTTTAATTGTTCTTTTTTCCTTTAATTTTAATTCTTATTATTTGTGTGGTGTGTGGTAACGAAAATGTCAAAAATTAATTTTGATGTTGAATGCCCAACTCTATAATGGTTACTGTAACAACTGAATGTATGCTTTTTTTGTATGACTGCATGGTATGTGAATATATCTCAATAGAAATGAATTTTAAAAAAAAAGATTCTTTTAGTACATGGACTGGAATCCAAAAGTCCTCTTAGCACATCCCAGGTTCTCAGAATCATATCTACTCTGGTTTGGGCCCAGGGAATTACCTAAGTGCATGGAAACAATGCCTCCCATTAACTGGCATTCTTGAGACAGTGCTCCCAGGACAGGGCCACAGTCAAGGAAGTAGGGGACCCAACCACTTTCTGCCTGGATAATTTTTCCAAGGTGCAGGAAACTGTATCTCCCAGCTTTGCTTCCCAGACCTTTCAATTATAAGAGACTGAAGGACTCTACTTCAGGGATGCAAAACAGATGCATATAGAAGATGGGCTGACTTCAGTTGCTATTTGAAGGGCTGAACTGAAGCCAGCATGGATTATTTTAATAGCAAAGACTTTAAAATCAGTCTGGCTCTTGTTAAATGTGACTCTCTCCAATTAGTTGTATGGATAAGCAGTGGATGTGGATGTGTGTCTAGAAGTTTTTATCCTAAAATTCTGTGAATTCATCCCTCAACTAATATATAGAATCACTTTCTATGCTTCAGATCTCTTTTCTCAGAAACCACAGTGATAACTTTGAGGGACCAAGCTCAGAGAAACTGCTTCACTTTAGAAGTCTTAATGGATGTCTTGGGGTATGTTTGAGTGGGGATTGCAAGTTTCTTAGTGTGTTCCTTGTGAGATCAGAGATAAGAAAACTGAAACAAAAATTAGATTTGGTTTGCAACACACATTGTGCTGCCAATGGCAACAAGCCACATATGCTGTCATTTATGCGGGGTAATTTTGCCTGGATTGCTTTTACAGCATCATTTTCCTTCCCTACATTCACCACACACACTATTGGAACACCTTCCTAATGCATTTGTGTCTGTTTGTCTATACATGTCTACAAACTATAAAATTGTGTGTGTGTGTGTGTGTGTGTGTGTGTGTGTATACACATATATAATCTCATTGGGGGAAATGTATTTTAAGAGTTGTGTCTATAGACTGATGTTGGTTTCCTTTATGTCCATGTAAATTCTTTATTGCATACATGTGTGGCCCTTTTCCAAAGAAGAAACATTTTTCACAGTTAATTAATCCTATCTCCCATATTTAACTCACTCCCTGTCTCTCACTTATATACCTGGCTTTGGGATGTTACATACCTTAGTCTTCCCTATCCTGACAAAACTTTCAGTAATGCTGCAATCCTTAACCCTCCTTCCCTGAAACTCAAGGGTGGTCATCAATTCCTGTTTCTTTCTACAGTCCTGGCTGTGAGTACTCCTGAGACTTAGGTGCAATCTGGGTTCCTTTCCACCTAAAATCATTTCGTTAGAGAATCTCTGCTTCTAAGGACCTTGGCCAAAGACATTATGGCAATGATCCTCAAGTCTACATTTTAACCTCACCTGTGGTTTACTGCCACATTTCCAGATACCTGCAGGACTTTTTAACAAAAATATTGTGCCCCATTATGTGTGTGTGTGTGTGTGTGTGTGTGTGTGTGTGTGTGTGTGTGTGTGTAATGTCTAAAACCAAACACAGTATATTTTTCCTTCAATCCTTTATTTCTCACATCCCATAAAATCATGACATCAACATTTTATTTCTCTCTTCCCCCGTTTCTCATCAGTCCCTGAGGACTGCCAGTCTTGCTCCAAAGCCTCATATTTTCTCTTCCTCATTAACCCCACAGCCAGCACATCCTTATCAATACATCCCTATATCATGCACCAGATTCTTACTTATTTCCTCTGCCTAATTGTCTTCCATCTTTCACTCCAATTTCCACATTACCAACAAAAGTCTCTGCAAAATACCACTTCAGCATCTGAATTCAATTGGAGCACATACAAATTCAAAATCTTCTCTGTCTAGGACAACTTTATCCTTTCTCCCTCCAGTATATTCTTCTCAACCACTCACTATGCCTTCCCACTTCTGAGATATTCACCAGTGCTTGTTTCTCTCAGTTGAACAACTCTCTTACTCTCCACCATTCCAAATTCCTTTTCCTTATGGAAATTCAAGCTTCCACCACCCAAATGAAGCTTTCCCAGTGTTCTTTGACTTAGAGCACTCTCAGAGAATTTATTGGGACACTCTCTCATATGTTTATGCATGTGTTGTTTTGCATATATATTCCAGTTGCCTCATATATCATTTCCCCAAATGCATGTTAAACCACCTACTAAACAAGACTGTTAAAAAATCTCCTCCAAATAGTCAACTATAAAACTGAGACAATAAGAGATACAAAAAAATGAATATTTATTGAATAGATTAATCATATTTTGGAAGAGAATGGTATATTAATATCTTCAAGTGACAGAAACTCAGCTCAAACTGACTCAAGTAAAGTGGGATTTCCTGGCTCACATCTGCAGAGGTTCAGAGGTAAAGCTGACCTACAGACCAGCTGGAGTGGGGGGCTTGTCAGAACGAGGTTTTCTGCCCTATTCCATGTTGGCATCTCTCTCAGGCAGGCCCCATCTGTGAGTGGCCCCCTCAGCTCCAGGCCTCTGACTTTCCAGCTCCAAGCCTATCAGAAAGAGAGATTCTCTTTTCAAACGATTAGCCTGGTTCTGAATTTTACTGAACTCCCCTGGCTGTCTGCCCATCTTGAAACTATCATCCTAGCCTATAAAACAGAGAGTGTGCTGACTGCCTAGGCCTGGCACACACACCCCGAGTCCACCCACAGGGTGGGGGCATTTGCTGCTCTGATTGGCCAGAGCTGGGGCCATTTGCCCACTCCTGGAGCCACCCACCCAAATGACAGCAATGGAGGATGAAGATGGGGTTTTCCTTACAGAGTCATGGTTTTGCTGTTGGAAGAAAGGGAAATGGATGCTGGGCAGGTAAAAGCACAACAGCCCATGGTGGGAGGTCATTCCCCACACATCCCTGTCTGTTAAGGCCTACCACTCTAAAAGAGGGGAGTGGGTCCAAGGGTGGACAATTGAAATTTTGGTTAGAAAATGGTTTTTCCTTCTGTCATATAATAAAATAAGATATTGTCTCTAGGGGGAATTCCATTCTCTGTATGCTCTCTGTTTCCCTGTCAGATCTGCCTTCACTCATTGTCCATGGCAAAAGGAAACGAGTTCAGTTAGATTTTTAATTATAGTCAAATTTTGTTTTAACCTCAGAACTACAAAGAAAACACAAAACAGATTGAAAGCGACTTCATACTACAGGACATCTTATGAAAGAAAAATGGTCCTTTCTTTGCAGACTTAAAAAAGACTCAGGTTCAGTAGATCTGTAAAGTGAAATGAGAGTAGCCTGAACACCTAAGCCTGAACGTATAATTAATATTTATTAAGTTTTTAATTCAACAGACATTGTTGAGGTGAAAGGCTGATTATTGGTTCAAATTTCCTTACATAAAACTTGACCTTTCCCTGCTGGGAGGCTTACTAGCTTCCTGAACAAAAGATAGTGCTGTGCAATTCCCAAGCCTATGAGGTGCAGAAAATAGTTTTGAAAGAAAGAAATCTGAACTATGTCTTTTCTTTTTCTCTTTAATAGAATGAACAAGTGCATTGATCTATTCTTCTTGCCAAACCCTGCAAGTCCCTTTGTGGTCTGTTTCTCTGTCATACAAATTCAACAGAGCTTGGCAGGAAGCAAAATGTCTGGGTTCCCAAATGGGTCACCAAATTGGCCCATTAACCACATTTCAGTTTTCTCCAGTTGTTGGTGGCCTCCGCTCTCTAAGTGAAAACTAATATTGTTCCTTCACTTGGGGGCTCCTTAATGACAACTGGGAAGCAATATGGTGACTTCTCATATTAGAGCAATTTGTTCAAAGCCCGAAGGAACTATGTAGCAACTTCATCAAGCCAATTTCTTCTTCTCCAGCCAGGGCAAGCGATGAGACTTGGACTAGCTGCCCAAGTTAAACATGTAGTTAGCCTATTTTCAAAACTCTGGTGATTTAAAAATCATAAGGAAATAACCTTCCCAAGGGCCCAGTAGGAAGGAAAGCATTGGCAAACACATGTAAAATGACAGAAGATATCCCCAAGTTTGACAATTTACCCCCAAATAAAATAGATGAGCCTGTAGCTATGTAGCAATGGTTTCAGAGTAAATAGAAGCAGAATTATTTCTTTCTATTCTTAGCAATAATCTCAGTTCAGAATAGCAGGGTCACCCACCCTTCATATGCCCCAAACCACCAGGCCTGATAAAAATTCCCTCTTCTGTTGTTTCATTTTCTCCCTGAGTATTCCAGTTTGCTAATGCTGTCCTTTTGCAAAACACCAGAAAGGGACTGGCTTTTATAAAAGGGGTTTATTCAGTTACAAAATTGTAGTCTTAAGGCCATAAAGTGTCCAAAGTAAGGCATCAACAAAGGGTACCTTCATTGGAGGATGGCCAGTGGCATCTAGAAAACTTCTGTTAGCTGGGATGGCACGTGGCTGGCGTCTATTTGCTTCCAGGTTGCGTTTCAAAATGGCGTTCTCCAAAGTGTTGCTCTTGGGGCATTTTGTCCTTTCTTAGCTGCAGGTGTTCTTCAAAATGTCATTCTCAGTTGCTCTCCAAAATGTCACTCTTAGCTGTTCTCAGTTCCTTCTGTTTGTCAGCTTTTTATATGGCTCCAGTGATTTAATTCAGACCCACCCTGAGTGGGTGGGGTAACACCTCCATGGAAATTATCCAATCAAAGTCATCACCCATAGTTGGGTGAGTCATATCTCCATGGAAACATCCAATCAAAAAGGTCATAGCTGCAGCCACAAATGTCCTTACAGTAATGGTTAGGCCAGTGCATGCTTGACCAGACACCTGGGCACAAACACATGGCCGAGTTGACGCATGAACCTAACCATCACACTTAGCTATCTAGAGACTTCAGCAGTCACAGAATCATATTCTCAATTAGGAGCCAAAATATTTTATTCCATCAACTGACTTTTGTCTATATTCTACATCAGTGGTTAGACCATGATCCTACCAACATCCTACATCTGGGGCCTGACTCTCAGACTGGGGCCTCCGGCATCCTCCTATGACTGCACATCCTCACTGCCATCCTCCATCCACCGCTTCTAAAGGCTGACCTGGACTGCACATCCACTGCAGGGGTGGGATTGCAGACCCCTTGGCCATGCCTTCTGGATTCGGTGTTCCCTTTCTTTCTCCGTCTTTGGTTCTTTGTTTGATGTTTTCTTGGTTGTTTGTTTGTTTTTGTTTCTACTCTTGAGTGCTGTTTTCAGTTCCCCTCAGCTCTTCTCATATTTGCCTATTTCACTTGGCTGTCATTAGAGCCTTGGGCCCTTATTGGACATGTTTGAGCAAAAGGGAGCTCTAGGACCTCTGTGCTGCATAATACAGAGTATTAACATTTCTTCATCTGTAAAATCCCTATCTGATAGGATCATTAAGTGAATAAATGCATGGAAACGCTTGGAACAATGCTAGGCAAATAGCGGACACCCAATAAATCTGAGATGTTTTTATCATCACTGTCATTATCCCAAACTGTGCTCTCTTGGACACTCCTCTCTAGTAGCTGGTAGAGACAAACTAAGCAAACGAATTCTGTTTGGGTTTTGTTCTTTGTTTTTTGTTTTTTTTCTGATAATAAAAAATAAACCTCATCACTTCCTGAAAGGCAACACAATAGGCCAACTGGCAAGCAAACAGTGAATTTTTCCCAACCAGAAAAGTCCATACCACTTTCTGCTGTGGCTGTGGATATAGGTTGCTTTTTTCTTCCAACTAAAATCAAGTTTATTTTTGTCCCTAAGGTACATATACAATTTTCTTTTCTTCTTCCTTCCAATAATTCAATCTCAACTAAAACAGGAGAATAAAACACTCCATTTGGCAAGTGACTTTTGGGGGGCAACCCTGGAGAAAAGGAGGCAGAAAGAAGCTGGTCGCATCTTTTAATTAGCAATCTACGCGCAGACCAGCTGCTGGTCATTGTCGCGAGGGCTGAAAGGGCAACAGGTTTCTCTTTCTCCACCCTCTTTGATTTTCTCTATACTACCCCTCCTTCTTCACCCTAACACCCAACAAATGTGATTATTTGCATGAAATCAATACTACGATTCACACACAAAAGCCCAGAAAAATCTGCTAGGCGATTGTGTAATTTTTCATGAACCAGACTTCTAAAGTGCTTGCCAGCAAGCTAAATTATGCTCTTGTTAAGTGTTATATATTTTTATTTCCGTCTTTCTTCTTTTCCATGTTCTTCTTAATATTGATAAGTTTCTCCTAGTTGCAAGGGACATTTGCATTTTTCTTTAGTTCTCTGTGTAGCAAGCACATCAAAGGACCTAACTCCCTCTGCCTTTTTATTTTTCCTTCTCAGTATCTGAATTATCTTTAATCCAGACCCCTGTTGAAAACATAGTGCCATTTTTAGAGAGGCAATAGGAAGGTTAACTTTAAGAATCTAGATTTGGGGCCTAATACTAAAAATCATGTTAAGGCTAGGTTTAACCCCTTATTATCCAATCAATTAATCAAGGAACCAACAGTACTTACTGAGCATCCCTTGGGTGTCCAGCCCTGCACTAAGTACTTTGGTAAGAATAAGACTAAAAATAGTTTTTCATTCAAAGAACAGTCCATTGTTGTAGGTAAAATGACAGTGATTTCCGAACACCATGAATTAAGTATAAAATTTTGTGACATGGGTCAGTAGTGCTGCAGGTAAGAGTGGGGGCCTCCCAGGCTAGATGAGTTATCAACAGGTTCACAGAGGAGGAAGGGGCAGAGATGGACCTGGAAAATTGGTAGGATTTGGATGGCAGTGGGGAAGGAAAATCATCACAAGCGAGGAGAAGATCCATTGTTTAATGATAGTGATTGTGATAATTGGACAATGAAGACTTGGTTTTGGGTGGCTTGGCTCCTCCAGCCCCTGACGTAGAGGCCGCATATGCTCCCCGGCTCCATCTAGCTCAGGACCTGGAGGAGGAGTTGGCGTCTCCAGGGTGGGGGTAGGGGGACGAGACACTGAGAATGGATTTCCCCTCAGGTGGGCAGAGGAGGGTACAGGGTGCAGCAGACTTAGTGAGATAAAGGAACACGGCATTTCTTGAACCCAGCTGTGGAATTAAAGTATACCAACTGCATACTCGAACACACACGTATGGTAATAACTGGAATCATCATGTATATACAGTGTTTTAGGGTTTTGTGGTTTTTTGCCTAAATATATCATGAAATTTATTTGCTCCGCTGATAATTAAATATTATTTTTAAATATAATTTAACAGATGAATAATCTATCATATTGCCTTGCCACAATATATTTAAATGTCTGCTATTGTTGCCTGTTTATATTATTTCCATTTTTTCTCCACTGCAAATAGCTCTATGATAAATATCCTTTAATACTAATCTTCGATAATGTTTTTAATGATTTCTTTATTTCTTTAAGATGCATTCCTAGAAGGAGTATTATTGAGCCATAAAATATGAGCATTTTTAGGCTCTTTATAAATAGTTCTAAATTGCTTTCCAAAATCACTGTACCCTTTCTTATTCCAAGAAGCAGTGGGGGAAAAAAAGCAATACTTTCACTAAACCATCTCAAACACAGAATGTTAACACACACTCTTTGTTTAAAATTTTAAACTATTTCATACACACAAAAGAATATATTATTCTTTGCAGGTATCAAATATGAATAGTTTAAAATAATTTATGAAAGTTTTAAAGCATGAAGAAACATGTTGAAGCTGGACGTGCCTGGATTAAAAAAGAGAATATAATCCAGATTGTCGAGGCTCTCCGTGTGCTTCCTCCCAGTCACACCCCCTAGCCTCTCTACCTCCAAGAAGAAAAAATGATATTGAATTGTTTTGTTAGCTATTCCCTTTATAGTTTTGCCATGTATTTATATAATCCAAAATAATCTACCATTTAGATTATTTTTGAACTTTATAAATGTAATGGCATACTGTATCTATTTTCCAGCAATTTACATTTTCACTCATTTATTTCCTTGCTCCATGTGTTTCATTCTTGAACTCTCCAGTTGATGGATATTGGGGTTGTTTCTAGTTTGGGTCTACTTATGGACAATGCCACTGTGCAGATTCTTGTCTGTCTCCCGGTGTCTTGTGTGAGAGTCTCTCCAGTGCACTCATTTGCAAACTAGGTTAAACGTGGCCCTGCGGGGACATGCAGCTCTCCAAAGGCACCTGGACATAAGCAACTTTTGGGGAATCAGTTTACAAATCCTCCATTGTTGTACAAACATATTTCTAAAACTGATCCTTTATGACCACACACTTCTAAAGAGCTCTTCTCCCACTTTGCAAAAGAAAATCATGCCTCTGGCTCATCTGTTTTCAAACTCCAGGATGACAAACAAAGGGCCATTTCAAAATTTTATGATGATGTTCAGAAAGTGAATGAATTTAATGAGTGAGTGGATTAACAAATCACTTAGCAGGTCAGATGCATTTCAATTCTTTGTTTTCCACAAAACCAGGATTTCAGCTGCTAGATTATTAACAATAATTTCTGATGATAAAATCTTAAATCACTAGGCATATAACTGAGAATGATTCAAAGAATTGTGACATTGTTAAATAAAACTCCTTCTACTCCTATATTAATTTACAAGAAAAAAGAATTCTTAGCACTTATATGTATTTAAAAAATAGGAATAAAATTGATGCTGGAGTCTGTCTCTTTCTAGCCTTAAGTAATATTTATCTGTAGATTTATGAACCAATTGGAAAAAAGTCCTCTATTTCAATAAGATACATATTTCCAATAAAATTTTAGTTTTTATAATTAGTAATTATCTAACAAGTTTGCAATTTTTATATGATTTTGATCAATTATATACTACTAATAATAGCTATAAAGATAATATAATCCAGAAGAAATTTTTAATGCTTAGAATCTGATGGTCAAACAGAATATCTTTGAAAAATTCAATTTATGTACATATTTTTGCTCTGAAGATGCATGGTAGGATAATCAATTAAAGACTTTCAAGCATGAAACTATATTAAATTAAAACAAGATTCTCTAGGGAGTCATGGAATAAAAATACAAGTTTATGGAAAAAATGACAAAAATCTTAAACCTTTAAAGAAGAGCTTGATCTTTTTTTTTTTTTTTAATTTAAGAGGTCAAACACAAGAAATTATACTCATTACCTATATTTAAACCACCAATGAAAAGTTGAGATGGAAATTTAGAATTGTGCAGGTTTTTCAGAACTCTTTTTGGGGTTGTGCAGGTGAAACCATTTTACTACTACTACTCACTGGTGGATACCTGGGTGTGGAATTGCTGTGTCAAAGGGCAGGCACAGCTTCAATATTTCTAGATAATATTAAATTGTTTTCCAAGTGATATCCAGCCCTATCAGAACTACAGAGCTCCTATCGCTCCACATTCATCCAAACACTGGATTGCCAGAGTTTTCCATTTTTGCCAAGCTAGTGAGTATAAATGACATTTTGATTGAGGTTTACATTTGCATTTCCCTGATTTAATGAGGTTGAGCATATTTTCATATGTTTATTGGCATTTGTGTTACTATTATTTATTTTTAAGCTATGCTAATTTGATTTACAAAAAGTGATGCCTCGTTTGCATTTCTTTGATAACTAACAGGGTTAATACTTTTTCATATGCTTATTAGCCATCTTTAGTTTTTCCATGAATTTGGCCATTCATACCCTGCCCATTTTTCTGTTGGGATTTTAGGGCTTTCTTATGAATTCAAATGAGTCCCATTAAGGCCTAAGCCCTTTACTTGTCATATTTACTGTGTTGCAATCTCAGAATAAACCTTACTTTGTTATATGATACCATAATTCTTTAAATATACTTATGAATGTGATTTGCTGATCTTTTGTTTTGGATTTCTACATCAATATTTATAACTCAGATTGTCCTGCCAGTGTTTCGCTGTTTTGTTTTGTTTTGTGGGGGTGGCATTCTGTCAAGTTTTAGTATCATGGTAATGCTTGCTTTCTTAAAATGAATTTAGAAGATTTCTTTTTTCCCAGGCAGACCAACCAATTACACATGGCAGAAACACTGTGGTTTGAAAAATTGACAGAAGACAGCTATAGAATAATCTAGATTTGATTCTCCTGTTTTGGAATAATTCTTAAGGCAAATTATTAGGTTTTCCTTTTGTTTTTTTTTGTTTTTTTTAACCAAATTTGGTAGTATATACTTTCTCCAGAAAATCATCAGCTTCATTAAAAACTTTAAGTAGCAAAGGTATGTGCAATTTGGCTTATGGATTTTAAAATGCCCATTATACTGATCTTATATCCCTTTTCTCATAGCAAATTTTGTGTACTCGAGGTTTGCATTTCTTTCTTTGAAATGCCAAAAGATTTTTAAGTTTGTTTTCCTTAAAGAACTATCTCTTGGATATGTTTATGAATTTACTGTTTATCTTATTTATGATTTATTGATTTCTCCTTTTATCTTTCTGTTATCCTTTTAATTAGGCTTGTTTCTACCTGTTGAGTTGACAGCTTAATTCCTATATTTTTGTTGACTTTCTATTTAATAATGAAAACATTTAAGACTATTGCTCAATCTTATTATCTCTTTAGACAGGAGGCAATTTCAGTAGTCAGCTAGTCTCTATCTCCATCTTCCTTTTTGTGATTGATTCTCCAAAGATGCAACTTGTAACCGTCTCCTCTTTAAAATACCTCAATGCTTCCCCACCAGGTACTAAGTCTGAAATTCTTACCCTCTATTCAAGGTTCTTCATTCTCTAGGTATAATATAAATTTCTACAGTCAACTAGTACTTCCTACATGTACCCTATTCTATAGCCAAACTAGATACTGTAATTTTTCCAAATTTTTCAACCAGTATATATTTGCCTATGCTTGCCCTTTTACTGGGAATGACCTCCTTCCCACTTGTAAGCCCCCTGGAAACATTAAAATCTTTGGAAATTGTAATTAAGCCCTTCCGATTGCTGTGGATTCCTGGGATCACTGGAGTCATGCAGAGTTAGAGCTACAGTTAGAACTATAGCTATATTCTATTGGCCACTTGGCTTCACCTTGCCAGAGGAGTATGACGTAAGTGCCTCACACAGACTAGGCAGGACATTGCCTACTCAGGGCCAAGCCTTCCCAGGCACACCCATAACCACAAGAGCAGCTCTATCAAGGGTAACCGTTTATCATCCAGACTTGGACACGTGTTTTAGTGAAAGAGGTCACAATTAACAACTATGCCAGGACAACAGGTATAAACCTGGCCTATCCCGGGCAAATCAGGACATATGGCCATCATCCTAACTAGAGCTCACGATCTATGCTTACACATAGTCATCAGTCCATACTTTTCTTATTTCTAAGGAGGGGCTGGAAGGGAATACAAGAACACATTTTATAGGGGCACAGAAACAAAGGGCATATTAACACAGATATCACTACCTAGGATCCTTCAATGCACCTCCTGTTTTGGATTCTGTGGATAATTTACATAGAGTTTTGACTATTATCATTATTACCAGTATCAGGATCCCTTGCCCTGTCTGTGACCTCCTGGGGTCCAAGCTAATTAAGAAGAGGTCGAAACTAGTCGTGTTCAAGTAATCCTAGGATATTATATTGACCTCATAATGTCTGAGACAGGTCATGGGAGAGAGCAGTGTGATGTCCCAACCTCATCATGAAGATACACACTGTCACAAAGATTTTATAGCTCCCAGGGTTACGATATTTTCTCAAGTCTTCTTCTCCCAATTCCACTTGCTCTCCCATCACCATGACAACACACATTTCATTAATAATGGAGACCTGAGGGAAAGCTTCTGGTGTTAGTGCCCTCTCAGGACCCACCGCTTTCTTTGGCATTCCATGAAACCATTCTGATTCTAGACATTGTGCTTTGATGATTTCAAGTTATCTTGATTTTGCATATGTGAAAGGGGAACTAGTTAAATACTATATAGATGGTGAAAATGCAAGCTTTAGCCAAGATTTCCTAAAGCGATTGGCTGGTGCAGCAAATTGAACAAAAGGAAAATCATTATGTAATGCTAATCCATTTAGATTTGGAGATCAATGCCTGATCACTGATTCAGACAAAGAGAAAAGGGGAGGGACAGATTCCAAAGTTTTCAGCCTGTTTTCACAGTGCCTCTCAAATCTTACGACTGGAACAACAAAGAGCAGCACGTGTCACACCATCCTGGGAGTCCCTGGTACTTTGTCTTATTTTACTTGGTAAACTTTAAAAGCCCTGTGATATAAATTTAAAAAAAAAAAAGAGGCTCTATTTTCAAACAGATTTACTATTGAATCCCAGCTCCAACCCTTACCTGTTGTGTGACCTTGGATAAATACACAACTCCTCTGAATCAAAACATTTCCTTTTCAGCAAAATGGAAAAAGTAACACTCATACTGAAGGTGAAAAATTAATTCATACAAGAGCCTGGAATGTCAAATATGCTCAATAAAAGTTAGGATTAGTAATACTAAAATTATCATCCTCATCATCATCGGCATCATCGTGAGACTTCTGCAGAAACTGAGCTCTTCCTGTGGAAGTACTGCACCCACATCACGTTCACATCAGGCACAGTACTAGTTCAGAAACAGCAGACACACTGTCTAGCAATGAGAGACAGGAAGCATCAGCTTGGGGTTAGTGGTCAGAATTGTACACAGGGAGTGAGAATCCAGGTGGGAAAACAAATGATAGAAATCAGAAGTTAGTCCAGGATCCAATAGACCAAAATAAATTAAGGTTAGGAGCATGAATGGTCAGAGCCAATAATATATATATATATATATATATATATATATATATATATATATTGAGTTTCCATTTTCTATTTTAGTAAGAGCAGACAAGTGGTTAGCATATGAATATGTGTACCTGAGGATTTTAAATATCCACCTGTCCCTGTGAGGGTCTCTTTCACCAGCACCTAATGCCGGATTGCACAGCCATTCTGCCCTCTCCTTCACAGTCTCAAATCTATGAGATGTAGGGAAACCCAAGCAGCAGAAAGGACAGGCAAGAGGCAGGAGACTCCCCATCTGCACCAACCAACTGGGCCCCATCCCACAGGCTCGTGACAATGAGACCAATTCTAAGTATTTTTTTTCCCTTCACTTCCTATCACTTAATTAGTCTTTTTTCCACACTCAGCCTTTTCTTCTGCTAAAACATCTCTTTTTCCTTCCCTTTCTCTTGTAGTTCCACTGCCACCATTCTATTTCCAGGTGTTGTCAGCTCATGCCTTAGTTAATTCAGCACATTCCACGAGGATGTCCCGGCTCCAGGGTCTGCCAACTCCAGTATGTCCAGCACAGCTGCCAGGATAATCTTCCTTAGGCAATGTTTTCAGCTCAAGGGCCTATGGTGTCTCCAGTCTCCACCCTCCCACCCGCCTCCTACCTCACCATTCCCACTTCTCCTTACTCCTTGCAGGGAGCTTCCCTGGCAACCAAGTTTACTGTCTTGTCAAACCCTGCATATGATTCTTTTTTTCTTTCATGAATTTTACACATCTTTCCCCTGATCTGAAGTGTTCTCCCACTTGCTCTCGGCTAATCCATGTCCCTGATTTCCCTTTAAAATTTAGCTTAAAATATATGTTTCTTGGCATACGTTAGTACACACACACACACACACACACACACACACACACACTTTAGAAGTTACACCTTAATTCACTACTTCCTGGACTTGGATATTTGTGAGATAAAACATGATCACTGAAATCCCTTCTGGGTGCCCAAGAGTTCGTTACTAAGTTTGATCTCGACCCTTCCCCAGGTGCCAGCTTTATCATATGGCTTTACTACACATGGATGTTCACTTTATGATAGGTTAGTTTATAAATGCTGTAACTTCATTTCAACCTCTCTCCAGAATTGGATGGAAATTCCCCAGAGGCAGTGACCGTGCTTTCCACTTTCACCACCTCTGATCACATATGCATAACTGGCCAAGAAATGCTTGTGGTTGCCTAGAGTAGAACTCTCAGGTGGCCCCTGGAAAACTGACCTTTCTATAAGGAAAGTAAATTGGAAATAACCTCAATACACAACCTTATAAACACATTATGGGATATTCTTATAATATAATATTATTCATACCTTGAAATATTTTGAAGGACTTTTTAATGACATGAGAAACTCTCACTATATAAACTTGCTTTATATGTGTATATTTATAATTATATTTTAGCACCATAAAGATAAAAAGTTAGGAAAAAATGAAAGAAGGAGGGAAGGAAAGGAAGAAGGGAGGGAGGAAAGAAGAAAGTGATAGATGGACAACTAGGAGAAAAGTGCAGCAACATGTGAATGATGGTTACTTCTGAGTAACTGGATAATTTTCTTTTTATTTGTTCCTTTAGGATTTTCTGGGTCTCCAACTTTTCTAAACTAATTCTGCACGGCTTATAATATAAACAGAAAACAAACCATATTATATATTATTACAATTGCCTCTTGAAATGTCACATTTTCAAACAATATTTTTAAAAATACAACATCATAGAAGGAAAGAGTAGGCAAGTGATAGGGTTGAGAAACTGATTGACAACTGGGAGCATCAAGTTTTGATTTTCAGAAAATTTCCGACTATGCCAGTTTGAATATATTATGTCCCCCAAAACGCCATTATCTTTGATGTAATCTTGTGTGGGCAGACTTATCAGTGTTGATTAGATTGTAATTCTTTGAGTGTTTCTGTGGAGATGTGCCCCACCCAACTGTGAGTGATGACTCTGATTGGATAATTTCCATGCAGGTATTAACCCACCCATTCAGGGTGGGTCTAAATTAAATCACTGGAGCCATATAAATGAGCTGACAAACAGAAGGAACTCAGTGCAGCTGAGAGTGATATTTTGAAGAGGAGCTATAGCCAAGAGGGACAATCTGAAGAAGGCACAGAAAGCTGAGAGAGTAGCTGCAGATGAGAGACAGTTTGAAGATGGCTGTTGAAAGCAGACTCTTGCTCCAGAGAAGCTAAGAGAGGACAAACACCCCAAGAGCAACTGAGAGTGACATTTTGAAGAGGAGCTGTGGCCTAGAGAGGAACATCCTGGAAGAAAGTCATTTTGAAACCAGAACTTTGGAGCAGACGCCAGCCACGTGCCTTCCCAGCTAACAGAGGTTTTCTGGACACCACTGGCCATCCTCCAGTGAAGGTACCCGATTGCTGATGTGTTACCTTGGATACTTTATGGCCTTAAGACTGTAACTGTGTAACCAAATAAACCCCCTTTATAAAAGCCAATCCATTTCTGGTGTTTTGCATTCTGGCAGCATTAGCAAACTAGAACACCTACTGACACAGAAGGGGCAGCTATTTTTTGGTATCCCATTCCTCAGACCAGGTAAGAGAAAATTTTTGATGTTTCCATTGTGGGCATGTCACCATTCTTATTCTCGGAATGGCAAAGCTACCTACCTCTCGCTACCATCAACTCCATCACCACCACCATCACCTCTACTACCACCATCACCTCCATTACCACTACCTTTACTAAGACCATCATCTCCAACATCATCAACTAAATGAGTAGCTAAATCCTCTTTGGCAAACTGGATTGTGTATGAGTGGGGAGTTTAGGGGTGGAGGGAAATATAGGAATAAAGAAAATTAGAATGTTTTCCCCAGTGTAATGTACTTAACATCCTGAAAATAAGCAGGACTTGCCTGCAGAGTCCTCACATCTCTGACTCAGAATAGAGGGGGCTTGGGGGTAGCTGGCCAACATGATGGGAAAGAAGCCCCCTCAGCACCTGAACTGAAAGGAAAACAGCATCCTTGGAATGTATCCTGCCCCAGGCAGTCAGAAATTCACATAAGTTTTCTACAACTCAGACTGCTCCATGAATCCAGTGTCATATACCCAGCATCACATGGGAAGTTTGTTTAAAAAACTGCTGTATACAGACAGGGAATAGCGGGAAAAAGAGAAATGACAGTAGTGGTGAGGGCAGTTGGGTTTCGGGAGAGCTGAGCAGGAGTGTGAGTGTTTATATGCATGCTTGTGCAAGCATGTGCACCTGTACTGATACACATGTACTCACTGGATTACTGAGCTTCAGAATGCCTGTAGCATCATTTGGTTCTGCTTCAGTTATTACATATTTTCATATACAAATTTAATAATAGACACTTTTGCCCAACAGCATGAAGGGTTGTACTGTTTCAAATTAACCTTGTCTCTAAAAGAAAACTTGCAAGTATGACACAGCAATAGGGAAAGTGGCTTCTATCTGCAGCACCTGCTATAATTAGGCCAAATCGGCTGAAACGTATCCTGGGTCCTCAGGGGCAGAGTTGGATAGCGAAGAGGAGGAAGTCTGGCCAGAGTGAGGTCTGGAGGAGGAGGGGGAGGGTGACTGCCTGTGGGGCTGGCCCCATCAGGGGCAAGAGATCATGGTCAATTGTCCACTTGTCCCTGTCCAAAGGGGAATGAGGTGGTGATAGTACTCATCACTCAATCATTCATTCATTTATTCATGTGACAAACATTATTGGGTACTTACTGTTTATCAGACATTGTTCTAAGTGTTGTAAATAAAGCAGTGAACAAGATAGAAAAAGTCCTCTCCTTTATGGAACTTATATTCTAATAATGGATATAGGTAAACAAATTAATTATATATAATATAATGGTAGGAATGGTAAATGGTATGTGGGGACAGGGCAAGGAGATGGAGCATAACCACAGGGGTGCTATTTTAAATGGGGTGGTCAGGGAAAGCCACACTGAGGAGGAGATATCTGAACAGAGTCTTGAATGAAGCACAGGGAAAGCAATGCAAATATTTAAGGAAAGAATGTTCTAGGCAGAGGCAATAGGAAGTGCAAAGGGCCTGAAGTCAAAACAAGCTCAGAGAGATTTTAGTGGCAGAGTATCAACTGCAGCATGTGGTCTGGTCTACAGTATTGTTGCTGGAGTGAGAAAAGGGCAGAGCGATAGGGGAAAGGAAGTCCCTGAGGTAGCTCGGGCCCAGATCATGTAGAGACTTACAGGCATAGCCATGGACTTTGAATTTTATTCAAATTTTGATGAAAATCTGCTAGACGGTTTTAAGAAATATAGGGTTTATTATGTACCTGGCAGAGAGCTTAACCTTATATATGCCTCTTAAAAACCCCTCATTAAAATTTACAACTCTCTGAGAAAGGTATGTATATCTTCCTTGGGTTTTTAGCTAGAATCTACAGCTAAAGCCATAGAAGACAGAACTGAATTATCTTCTAAGTGTAAAATTGTAGAATTATGGGAATTCTCATGATGAAGTTAAGGTGAAATAACCAAAAAAACCCAGAAGAGCCCCTATTTTAGCAAACAATTGACAAGAATGAAAGGAAATTTTCATAAGAGAGAGAACCTATGACTTCATTTTGGAAATGTTTCCTCACTATACTAATTTTCATTTAAGGAGCCAAATGATGTGGAAGACGTGGAAAGAGGTAGCTGTAGAACTTGATCTTCAAGTACCCCACATACCTTTATTGAGCTTAATCTAATACTGTCAAATTGCCATGATCTTAGTTGCAGAGTATCAACTGCAGCGTGTGGTCTGGCCTACAGTATTGTTGCTGTTAGTTAAAAATACAACTCTGAATACATTTTTATTCTTTCTACTGTGTGCATTGTCTGTTTTCTTTGTCAATGCAGTACAATAAACAAATTATTTAGTAACCAAAAAAAAAAAAGTCTTTAGGCTTCACATCTTACTCCAGCCACTTTGGCGTGGCAGGCCAGTCCTGTCATGGTCTCCAGTAGCTCAGCTCAGGCACCACCGGACAGCACCTCGCCTTGGCCTCACCAGGCCCCAAAGCTTCTCTGACCCCAGCTTGGTACTCACACAAGTGCAGCCCAAAGTGCAGCGGCTGGGGGGTGTCAGCACTGGTGCGGCCACCCTTGACTAATGGGTAATGGGAGCTGATGGATAAATGTTTCCCCTTTCATTCCCCTGAGGAAGCCAGTTCTGACTTGGATTCCTTAGGGCTCCCCGGAAATTCCCATGGGCTTGAGCACCAGTATCTTCTGCAGTATAAAACTCCATAAAACCTTCTTACATAGGGTGTTCCTTCTGCCCCATTGTCCTGCTTTCCTGCTGCCTGGGATCACATTCCTAAGAAAACTTCATGTATATTTAGGAGGCTCTGCATTTAGGGGAATATAGGTTAAGACAATATGATCATTCCTATTCTATAGATGAGAAAGTAAGAGGTTAAGTAGATGTCCAAGATCCCAAGGGAGTCAAGAATTGGACCCAGTTTTATCTGACTCTAGCGACCATGACCTTAACCACTCAACAAGCTGCAGACAGGTGACAGGCAGTGTTTCAAGTATGGATGGTCCTTCTTGTTGGAAGCAAACCCAAGGCCGTAGGTGAATATGCAGCAGATTGACAAGGATGAGCAGGGTTTCGAGGCCAGCCAATCTGACTGGGATTCAGGGAAGGGTCCTGGTGCTGGAGAGAGGATCAGTGCTAACCAGGGTCTGAAGAAGCAGCCTGAATTCATGGCTCAGAGAACATGGTGTGGATTGTGGGTGCTGCCCAAGGGGCAGTCGGGGCCAAGCCCTCACCTTGCTATACTGGACGCCAGGCCCATGGCAGCAGAACAAATTTCTGAGCCACTCTGTAGGAGGCAGGTGAACAGTGTAGCTTTGGGGTAGTTAGCATCACCTAGCTTTTTAAAGCCAGATTGATAAGAAATAAAAATCATTATTGCTAATAATAATAATAGTTCCTTTATTCAGGGCTTACTTTGTGCCAGGCACTGTGCTAGGTGTTTTGTATACATTGTCTTTTCAGCAATACTGTGATGTAGACACAAGTACTCTCTCCATTTTAACAACCAGGGTCTGGGTGGGTAACTCAGCAAATGTCACACAGTTAATAAATGACAGAACCAGGGTACAAACAAGGTCTGGAAGACACCAAAGCTTTTTCCTCTTAATCACATCTCTAGAATATCTGAGTAATGACTGTGTTTTTAGGAAGCATGAAAAGCTATTGGAGATATTGGGGCAGGGCAGTACAGGTGGAATTATTCTGACTCCAGTACATATGTTGAAATAACTGTAAGAAGAAACAATTAGGAGAATATTTCAGTGGTCCAGAGGAAGGTGAAAGGGGACCAGGCCAGGTCTGACCCAAGCAACACTGTGAAGAAAGAATCTACAAAGCCAGAGTACCAATTAAACACAGAGCACAGGAGAAAGAATGGAGTCATGGAAGGTTCGGAAACTTTGCTTCTGACTGAATGACAATGGTGCCATAAATGGAAATAAGGACTTCAGCAGGAGCACAAAGTAAGTGGTGGGGTCTGTTTAGATGACAGTTTGTGGTGACAGAGGCCTTTTATGGAAAACATATCCCAAAGGAGTATTGAATTCTGCCTCTTGAGCTCCAGAATGAGATGAGATCTGGAGAGCTAAGATTTAGGGTCCCAGTCATCCTCCCTGAGTTGAGGCTGGCTGGAGAAGCAGGCTCAGTCACCCCACCCCACTCCCGCAGCAGATGGAGGTCTGGATCCTCTCACTTCCCAGACCAACAGTTTCTAGCTCCCTACCCAGCCTCAAGGTCTACATGGTTTTCCACTTTGCTCTGTCATTTCCAACAAGAGATTAATACACAGCCTGTCCTGTCTAGTTTTGATTCCAAGTGATCTGAGGATTAAACTTCTTTTTCTCCTATCCTAAATGGTATTCTAGTAGGTTGTTAGCACAATACCCTATTAGCCTGGGCTCTTAATTTTTAAGAAGAACAAATTTCTAAATGTTGCATAGGACATCTCTCTCTTTTGGTTAAGGGCCATTTCAAATGTATATATCCAAAGCACTCAGCTAAAGTGCCTCCGTCATCCTTTTTAACCTCAGTCCTTGGCAGACCTTCCCGTACCCTCAACCCTCAGTTGCAGTTTATAATCAACGTTTGCGGCTCCCAGTTTCCCCTCTTCAGTTTCTAGCTTAAGGCAGTTGAGACAGGGGAGACTTGCAATTAAATTCTCCCCTCTGGCCAAACTGACCACAAACTGTACTTATGAAATTGCCAAAGTTTATTTGTTGTGCTGTTTTTGTTTCTCCCTTTCTCTGTGGGCTTGCGGAACCCTCTTCCAAAACAGGGCTGCTTTACTGTGCTTTGAAAGTTTTTATCCCCGGGGCACTCAAGTCAGGCTGGCCACAAAGAGAAGCCAGGTCCCCAGGCCGCTTTGACCACAGCCGCCAGTCTGCCACTGCCTGTGGGCAGTTCAGGCCCTCAGCAAACGTGGGAAACAGGCCCCACAACCCTGCAAATCCTTCCCGCCCCCTGGTCCCATCAGCACCATCTCTGGTGACGGTGCCTTCCTTCCTGTGGCCGAGCCCTCAGGACAGCACCCCATCAGCTCTGTCTTCTCCAACAATTCAGCTCAACATGGAAGAATGGAGCAGCTACTTAAGGTTAGGTCCTAGATTAATTGTGAGGATTCCAAGATGTCTTCTCAAGAAGCATCAACTCTAGTGGAAGAGGCAGATATATAAACAGGTAACTATAATACAGTATAGAAGTACAATATTAGGGGGCAGTATTTATGGGAACAACAGAGAGGGTGTGCTTAACTGATTAGGAAGTTAGATGCAGGGTCGAGACATCCATGAGGATAGATGGCGTGCTGATGGCCCGCAATACTTTCAGGAGCCCCTGAAAATGTTTTAATTTTATTTTAAAATCAGAATAAAAATGAATATAATAACAAAGAATAAATAACAACTCCAACCTGTATTATATTCATCTTTATACTGATACACTTGCAAAATGTATTTTTAAATTTATTTTGTTTTAGAGAAGTTAAATTTACAAAAAAAACATGCAGAAACTAAAGAGTTCTCGTATGCGTCCCCTCAGACACAATTTTCCCTATTATTTATTATTATTATAATTATACTATTTATTAAAGGATGTTAGAGCACACTGATTCTGTTGGGTTTTTTAAAAATTCTGTTAATAGAATATATTAATATATATACAACCTAAAATTTCCCATTTTAACACACACAAATATATAAGTCAGTAGTGTTAATTATATTCACTTTGCTGTGCTACCATCAGCACCATTTATTACCAGGACATTTCCATCACCCCAAACAGAGACACTGTACCCATTAAGGATTGACTCCATTCCTTACCTCACCATCCCCTGGTAATAGGGAGCTATTTTGTTAATCTATGAACTTGCTTATTCTAATTATTTCATATCAGTGAGATCATACAATATTTGTCATTTTGTGTTTGTCTTATTTCACTTAACATGATGTCTTCAGAGTTCATTCATGTTGTCACATGTATCAGAACTTCATTCCTTTTTACAGCTGAATAATATTCCACTGTATGTATACACTACATTTTGTTTGTCCATTCATCTGTTGATGGACACTTTGGTTGCTTCCAACTTTTCCCTTTTTAAAATAGTAGCTCTTCTAGTGAGTGAGTGTGCTGGTTTGGTCTGTTTTATACCTCAGAAAAGGCTATGTTCTTTTAATCCAGTCTCTTGTGTGGGCAGACCTTTTGATTAGGTTGTTTCCATGGAGATGTGACCCCACGCATTCAAGGTGGGTCTTAAACCCCTTGCTGGAATCCTTTATGAGAGGATATAAGGCAGAGACATTTTGGAGACAGCTCAGAGAAGCTAAGATATGTAATCCAGAGTTTTCTCCCATGGAGAAGTTAGGAGAGAAGCTAAGACTGAAGCCCAGAGACATTTTAGAGAAAGTCACAGAAACCAGAGGCTAAACCCGGGAAAGGACCAGCAGACTCCGGCCATGTGCCTTCCCATGCGACAGAGAAATCCCCAGATGCCATCGACCTTTCTTCAGAGAAGTTATCATCCTGCTGATGCCTTAACTGGGACATTTTCCTGGTCTTAGAACTGTAAATTTGTTAACTAACCCCTCATTGTAAAAGCCAATCCATTTCTAGTATATTGTATTCTGGTAGCATTAGCAAACTGTGTGAAACAGTATTTCATTGTGGTTTTGATATGCATTTCCCTAATGCTAATAATGTTGAGCATCTTTTTATGTATTTATTGGCCATTTATGTATCTTCTTTGGAGAAATAGGTTTTTTTTTTCTTTGCTTTTTTTTTTTAATTTGGTTGTTTGTCTTCTTGTTGAGTTGCAGGATTTTTTACAAATTCTGAAAATTAAACCATTATCAGATATGGTTTCCAAATATTTTCTTGTATTCTGTAGTTTGTCTTTTTTAGTTTCCTGATGAAGTTCTTTGATGCACAAAGTTTTTAATTTTGATGAGGTCTCATTTATCTTTTTTTTTGCTTTTGGTGTAAAGTCTAAGACACCATTGCTTAACACAAGGTTCTAAAAATGCCTCCCTATGTTTCCTTCCAGGAGTTTTATAGTTGTGATTCTCACATTTAGGTCTTTGATCCATTTTGAGCTAATTTTTGTATGTGGTGTGAGAAAGGAGTCCACCTTCATTCTTTTGCATATGGGTATCCTGTTTCCCCAGCAACATTTGTTAAAGAAACTATTCTTTCATAACTGAGTGGACTTGGCACCCTTGTCAAATATCAGTTGTCCATAGATGTGAGGATTTATTTCTGAGCTCTCAATTCAATTCCATTGATCTATTATGTCTGTCTTTGTACCAGTACCATACTGTTTTGAACACAGTAGCTTTAAGTATAAGTTTTAAAATCGGAAAGTGTAAGTCCTCCAACTTTGTTCTTCTTTGTCAAGATGGTTTTGGCTATTCAGGACCCCATACCTTTCCATATAAGTGTTATGATTGGATTTTCCATTTCTGCAAAGAAGACTCGGAATTTTGATTGCAGTTGTGTTGAATCTGTAAATCATTTTGGGTAGAATCGACAAACGACATTTAGTCTTCTAACCTGTGAACACAGAATGTCCTTCCATTGATTTAGGTCTTCCTAGATTTCTTTCAGCAACATTTTGTAGCTTTTTTTGTTGGGGGTGGGGAGTACAAGTCCTTTACATCCTTGGTTAAATTTATTGCTAGTTATTTGATTCTTTTAGCTGCTATTGTAAATGGAAATTTTTCTTGATTTCCTCTCCAGATTGTTCATTATTGTTGTATTGAAACACTACTGATTTTGTGTGTTAATCCTGTACGCTGCCACTTTGCTGAATTCACTTAGCGCTAATAGCTTTGTTGTGGATTTTTCAGGATTTTCTATATATAGGATCATGCCATCTACAAATAGGGGAAGTTTTACTCCTTTCTTTTCCAATTTGGATGACTTTTACCTCTTTTTCTTGCCTCATTTTTCTAGCTAGAATTTTTGGTACAATGTTGAATAACTGTGGTGACAGTGGGTATCCTTGTCTTTGCCCTAGTCTTAGAGGGAAAGCTTTTAGTCTTTCGCCATTGAGTATGATGTTAGCTGTAGGTTTCTCATATATGCCCTTTATCATGTTGAGGAAGATCCTTCTATTCCTTTTGTTCTAAGTGTTTTTTTGGTTTTTTGTTTTTTATCAAGAAGTGGTGCTAGATTTTTATTAAATTCCTTTTCCATATCAATTGAGATTGCCATGTATTTTTTTTTCCTTTTTTCTACTAATATGGTGTATTACATGCCTTGATTTTCTTATGTTGAATACCCTTGCATACCTGGGATTAATCCTTCCTAATTGTGATGTCTAATTCTTTTATCATGCTGTTGGATTTGGTTTACTAGTATTTTGTTGATGATTTTTGCATCCATATTCATAAGGGATATTGTGCTGTAATTTTCTTGTCTTATTTTTTATCTGGCTTTGGTGTTAGAGTGATATTTGGCCACATATAATGAGTTAGGAAGTATTCCCTCCTCTTCAGTTTTTTGGAAGAATTTGAGCTGGATTGGTGATAATTCTTCTTGGAATCTTTGGTAAAATTCACCAGTGAAGCAGTCTGATCCTGGGCTTTTTTGTTGAGAATTTTTTGATTACTGATTCAATCTGTTTACTTGATATTTGTCTGTTGAGATCTTCTGTTGCTTCTTGAGTAAGTGTAGGTACTTTGTTTCTGGGAATTAGTCCATTTCATCTAGGTAACCTAATTTTTGGTGTACAGTTGTTGATAGTATCCTCTTAAATCCCTTTTATTTTCATGGGGTTACTAGTAATGTTCCCCATTTCATTTCTGATTTTAGTCATTCTCCCCCTCCCCTTTATTTTCTTTTTTGTTGTTATTGCTGTTTATCAGTCTAGCTAAAGCTTTGTTGATTTTATTGAACTTTTCAAAGAACCAACTTTTGGGTTTTTCTTCTCCCTTGTTTCCTTATTAGCTATTTTATTCATCTATGCTCTAGTCTTTCTTATTTTCTTTCTTCTTCTTTCTTTGGTTTGGTTTGCTCTTCTTTTTCTGTATCTTCCAGTTGTGATGTTAGGTCTCTGATTTGAGATCTTCTTTTCTAATGTAAGCATTTAGAGCTACAAACATTCCTCTCAGCACTGCCTTTGCTGCACCTCTTAAGTTTTAGTATGCTGTATTTTCATTTTCATTTGCCTCAAGATATTTCTTAATTTCCTTTGTGATATCTTCTTTTACCCATTGGTCAAAGACGAATTTTTTATTTGTTTTTCGTTTGGTAGGAAAGAGTGTCAACGTCAAAATTGCCTAGGGCCCATGGAAGTCATTAGGCAGTTGTGCCTAGCTGAAGTAAATTAGGACAGAGTAGAAGATATCTAGGCAATGTGTGATGGATGGACTTTCTAGTAGAGGGACGACCATAAAGCTGTGTCAAGAATACCTGCAACTCACTGTCGATAAGTAACAACTTGAAGGCAGGGAGGAGTGAGAAATTAGGGTAAGACACAGGCAGACCTGATCAGAAAAAGAGCTATTATCTCCTATATTAAGTGTGCTGGTTTGAATGTATTATGTCCCCCAAAACGCCATTATCTTTGATGTAATCTTGTGTGGGCAGATGCATCAGTGTTGATTAGATTGCAATTCTTTGAGTGTTTCCATGGAGATGCAACCCACCCAACTGTGGGTGATGATCCTGACTGGATAATTTCCATGGAGGTGTTACCCCACCCATTCAGGGTGGATCTGAATTAGTTCACTGGAGCACTATATAAGCTCAGACAGAAGGAGCGAGCTTGCTACAGCCAAGAGGGACACTTTGAAGAAAGCATAGTTGCTGAGAGGGGAACTGTAGTTTAAAGGGACATTTTGGAGACTGCCTGTGAAAACAGACTTTTGCTCTGGAGAAGCTAAGAGAGAACAAACACCCCAAGAGCAACTGAGAGTGACATTTTGGAGAGAATCTGAAGCCTAGAGAGGAACATCCTGGGAGAAAGACATTTTGAAACCAGAACTTTGGGGCAGATGCCAGCCACGTGCCTTCCCAGCTAACAGAGATTTTCCAGACACCATTGGCCATCCTCCAGTGAAGATGCCCTTTGTTGATGGACACTTTATGGCCTTAAGACTGTAACTTTGTAACCAAATAAACCCCCTTTTATAAAAGTCAATCCATTTCTGGTGTTTTGCATCCTGGCAGCATTAGCAAACTAGAACATTAAGCAAACTTGGAATTTGTGCCATGAACCTGACCCCTTCCATATGCTCACTTAAGCTATCACACTAAATCAAAACCTACCAGTCTTGTGCCCCATTCTCCCCCAGCTAATATTTTTCTTAGAAAATAATCTGGATAACTAATATGGGACAAAATGTTACTGCCCATGAGCACCTTACTCTGTCACCTCCTCTGCAGAGATAGCAATGCCTTAAATGGAGGTGGGACCGTGTTTCCAATGGCAGGCAATAGGCAAGATGTGGGAGCAGGAAGGCTCTGGGCTTTCCACTATCCCTCTCTCCCTGAGTTTCTTGGAAAGGCTGCTGACAGACCCTCAGCTTCTCTCCTTCAATTTAAAAAATGCCCAGATATCTGCTCACCCAACAACCATTTTGAAGCATGAATTGAGAACACAGTGAAAGAACAGGAAAAATGCTCATCATGAGAGCACAAGAGCTCCCCTCCCCCACCTCCTAATGCATGTGTCATTTAAATACACTTGGGAAAGGTGTTCATTATTTCCCCCATTATTTAAAAATGTGCTTCAAAGACCCCTCAAATAGCAGTGTGCCATCACATTGTTTAAACATATGATTTGTTAAATCACCACCCTCACAGCTCTGGAGCTCTGGGGTTATATTGTCTAGGTGCAGACACAGCTCAGGGGTCACCCTGCTGCCAATGGTTGTCTCAGCCACTCCCCACCCCATCTTGATGGTTAATAAGGATCAGCTTTTGAAAAGCAAGGTCACAAGGAGGACTAAATGGCTCCTGTGGCTGACAGATGATGCGTGAGTACATTGTTCCCTGAGGCTGGTCAGGGCCTAGTTAGAAGAGAGCCCATTGTTGTCAAAGAGCCTGGGAGACAAAGCCTGGCCCAGCCCTTCACCTGTGCTGAGGCTCCATGTGGGCTACTGGAATTATCCAACCCTTGGCTTAAGGAGTAAAGTCTTCTCTTTAGGAAGCCTTGTTTACATGAAAATGCAAACCTACAAAAAGATGCATTAAACGTTGATCATGTGCAATATGAAAAAAAATACCTTTAAGCACCCGTTTCTCCTGGTGCACTAAAATGTTTATTTACAGGTCTCTAAATTGTAGGATAGAAATGCTTATGGCAAGCCACTGATTATAGAAAATCAAACTGAGAAGCATTCATTGATTTGAGAGGAAAATAAGAATAATGGGGAAAAAGGTTTCAAACTTTAAAAAATCAATTTATGTAAATGTATCAAAAAGATATCTGCTACACAAAGAGAGACATGTCTTTTTCTCTTGTTTTTGGCATAGCAGCTGTCAGCTATTATCTTCTCACTGCCTTTCCTCCCCACCCCAGTCTACAGACCTGTCTCTGCGTGGCTACTTTACAAAAAAAAAAATAAATAAATAAATAAAATTCCTAGGAAACCAAAGGTGGCCTCACAGAAAAAGATAATAAACCCGGGGGCAGCAAATCAATTAATACCTACTTCCCGTGTTTGTGCAAGGGCGTGGCAATCTATAGGTGGTGACCATTGTGTTACTGGGAGGAGAGTTTCTATATAGTCACAGAGAACAGCAGCAGACCATAAATGATTCCGCTTCTCAGAATTTCTTTTTTTCAGTGAATGGCACTACAGATTCATGGCTCCAACCCTTGGCGATAGTATCAATCACTCCCTTTCCCCTATTAATTAATCCCCTAGATGCTGTCTGTCACCAAACCTGACCAATTCTTCCCGGGAATCATCTCTCACATTCAGTCCTGCCCTTCCCAGACCATCATCACTTAAGGCCTGAAAGTCTGCAAGAGCCTTTTGTCTCTTTCACCTGCTACTCTCATTCGCAGTGTTTCAGTTTGTTCAGTTTCCTGTCACGCTATGGTGGGCAAACCACAGAAGAGTCCAGGCTGAGCTTTTCTGATTCCTAATCATTCCCTTTTGATGGTCCTTTCTTCGGCATGGGGTGAAGATTATGCCTGCAGCTTCTTCCTGTTGTCTTGCAGACCTGAGCTCTCCAACTCCTGCGAACACCACTTCAAACAACAACACAGACATCGACAGAAGACAAGCGATGGTTTGTAGGCAGAGTTCAGTCTAAATTCATACTTAGAAAAGAAACGTTCCTTCAAAGGAAACAGAGACTGAGGAGCTGCAGTTCTGCTTACCACACAGATGACTTTTTATGATGTACCATAGAACAGTCTAGTTTCTCGGGACAAACACTTCTCAAATGCCTCCGTGTCAGACTAGTGCCTGGGTTTCAAATTTCCATAACCAAATGGTGGGCTTCCTAGAACAGAAAGAGCCCAAATCAAAGGTATATATAAACACCCATTTCTCACAGGGTGGAATAAGGGAAAATCAAAACCTAAGGCCAGATTTGAAGAGAGGTTTTCAAGCTTTCAAAGGTCTTAGGACTAAGTTTCATGCAGGAATGAAGCTCAAGGAAAACTGTCTTTTTTGCTTTGAATTTTTTTTTTTTTTTTTTTTTGCTTTTTAGCTCTCCAGCCATTTGAAGTGGGGCAAAGTGCCTTTTTACCAATGGGCCAGAAGATAACTGATATCCTTTGTTACCCTTTCCTAGTGTGAGATTATTAAACCATGCCGGGCACAAAGGAAAATTCTAGGCCTCACAGATTTTGCAAAGATGCCACTGTCCCTCCTTTACCTTTAGAAAAACAAACAAGCAAACAAACAAACAAAAAAACCCTCTGTAGACAACCTGGCATTCTATCTATCCTTTTACTGAAAAGGCATTGAGTTAGACCTGAGTTTGAGTCCCAGTTTTTCCACTAACTGGTCATTGATTAGTCATTTCTCCACTCTGCCCAATATTTGTGTTACTCTGTAAAATAAGGTTACTCTGTAAAATAAGGAAATTGGAATGTTAGATCCTTGTGGTCCTCTTTCATTCTTCCAGTGCCATGACCTTGCAAGGGCTGTTAGAACACTCTTTACCAAGTTCCTTCTAAGGCCAGCAGGGAACTCTGCAATGAGACAAAGAAGCCCAGCTGCAGAGTGTTCTCACATTAACGAACTGCAATGGCACCCACGTTAGGCTAGCAAATTTTGACTTCTGATTTCATTACTCACAAGGGAATTTGAGAACAGCAGTATTGTCTCCCCCAATAAAAGAAGAAAGATTTTGTTCATCATCAATCCTAGTATGTTTTATATAAATGCCCCTAGAAAGCTCACACTTTCATTCCTTGCCAAAACTGGCTGAGCTCCTGGCTCAGGCTGGGGAACAGAGGAAGAATTAGGAGTGTGGTTGAGCACACTGGCATGCGTGAGGCTGAAGCAGCTCCGTGTATCAGTAACATGTAATGACAGCCTCCCATCTGTTCTCTGGAGCTCTTCATCTGAGCCTTCATCAAGCTGGAAATCTGGAAGTAGATGAACTGAAGGAGGCTATTCAAAAGCTGCACATGAGCTTAGAAGTACCTGCAGAAAGGGATCCACCACGGGTTGGCAGTGGGGAGGCTGGCAGCTGCAAACCTTGGGGAAGGAAGGCAGGGAGGGACCTGTGAGGTTAAAGGGAGAGTCCAGGTTAGGAAATGAAATCTCCAGTCCCCACATGAAATCCTCTGTGCTTTAGAATAGGGTTCTGAGCATTTCTTGCAGTGAAGTATCAGCCCAGGAAGGAGCAAGCATTCACCAAATCTCTTCTCTTAAAATAAGACCCATTGCAGCACAGACCTCTTGGCCAAAACTGGAACTGAAAGTCTGCCAAATGGGCAGAACATCCAAACTCCTGCAGATGTCTCTGGCTCTGCTTTTGGGGAAGGAGATAGGCAGCAGGGCAGGGAGGAAGGTCTAAGACAGCCTATCACCCCAAACTCTTGGTCTTTGAGGACAAAATAAAGCAGAATAAAGTCTGAGTCTCTTTCATGGATACAGAGCTAGATCTTCCTAAGCCCCCAGGAGTCTTGGAGAAATGCTGCCCAGAGAAAGCAAGCAAACAGAATGCAATTTGCTGGTTGCATTCTAAGCACTGACTCCACTGTGAGTAGCCCTTTTGCCAGCATCTATCACAGCAGGATCTGGGAGCCCAGGGCTGCTAGTATTTGCCTCTGGCGACTGATTAGCCAGAAAGAAAGCTTATTAGCTCCCCAATTTCCCCCCTAGTGAAGCCTCCCCCTCAGGGGACAGGAGGGGGACGTTTTCATGGATTTGATCAATGCTATTGGAAACCTGAGATCACAGGCTTGGAATAAAAGGGGAATGTGAGCAGGAGATTATGGAATTTGTTGAGGCTGAAGTACGACCTGTGAGAAGCCAAGGGGAAAGAAAGCAAGCTGAAGGCTCTGGTCTGGGCTGAGGAGCACTTCCTGGCTGCAGGTTTCATACTTTTCATCTTCCTGATTTACTAACTAACCCGTACATCTCCCCAGCTGCTCCCTATGTCCCATGCAGTTTCTCAAGTCAGCCATTTCTGTCTTCTTTCCCCAAAATTTAGGCCACTGGAAAAGACCTCTGTAATATGTAGCAGATTAAAAGTATTTATCTAACACCTGAAACTATTGCTAAACATCCCTCTAAGATAGCCTCAATAGAAATGAAAATGCTAAAAGAGTCTTCATTTCATTAATTCATTTATTTAACATTTGGGAGTACACAGTAGATGCCAGGTAATATATTAGACCAAATATAGAAGAATTAAGGAGCTTACATTAACTAACTGAAGAGAGTATGTCTATGAGGCCATTATAAAACAAATCTAAGACAATGTTAGGCAAACGGTAGATGACGAGGGATAAAAAGCAAAGTGCTGCTATGCAGAGAAAGGATTGGGGGTTTGACCTGGTCCAGAAGAGCTTGGAGGAGGCAAGTCTCAGGCAGGACTTCTGTGTGTTGAGGCTTTGACTGGAGCAGAAGGACCAAAGCATCCTAGGAATTAGGCAGTGCAGAGACATGAAGCCCTTCTTCTTAGACCCAATCCCTACCCTTCCTCCTCGCCCTCCCAGAATTAGCAGATGGTGCACCACACAAGAGCTCTGCAAACCACAGCTGCTTACCTACCACATATACAGGACTGAAAACCCACAGGCAACATGTTCCCAAGAGACCTGGTAAATGGCCCAGACCAAGCAGCACCCATATCATCTGGGAACTTGTTAGAAATGAGGAATCTCAGATGGGCCTCCTTCTTGAACTACTGAATCAGAATCTACATTTAACAAATGCAGGAGATTCACACTCACATTAAAGTTTGAGCATAGAACAGGTTCCCAGATTCCATCCTCCTTGCATCTCTTCTCCTTCACCCTCCCTGCTGGGTGGAGAGAGCAGTCTGTGGCCAGAGCCTTAAGGGGAGTTCTCAAAGACTTAAAGGGAGTTCTCAAAGACTTAAGGGGAGTTCTCAAAGCTGGTCAGGAAATCGCTGCATACCAAAGCTTTTGATCCTCACCTCCCCAGTTGGCCTCTGTCTTGACTGACCCTTTCTCATGCATTCTCCCATCCTCCCTAGTTTGAGAAGTATGGTTCCTTTCTGGAGGTGGTGACTTCTGTGCCTTCTTCCCACAGAACCAGCCTCTCACCACATAAATTTCCTCTAAGATACAGGACAGTCAAAGAAGACAGGTTGTGAAGATGAGAACCAGCTTTGTGGAATGGAATTAGCCCTGGACCTATGTTCACATTGTGCCATTTATTCATTGCTGTGTAACCTTGGACAAGTCACAATTTCTCTGAGTCTCCATTTTCCTAATTGTAAAAATACCTGTGCTATCCTGTGAAACATTAATGTCCCTGGAAGCATAATGGCAGCCAAACCAGTGGTAAAAGCCTAGGTTGCAAAGCCAGGTCCCTGGGATAAAACCCCAATTCTACTATCTAAATGCTCTGTGACATTGGGGAGGTTACTTAACTTCTCTGTGCTACAGTCTCTTCATCTGTAAAATGGATATAACAATAGTAATTACTTTAAGGGTTGTAAGGAGGATTGAAGAAATATTTGAAGAGTATTTAGAATAGTTTCTGGCATATTGCAAATGTAACTAGAATTATGTATATAAGTGTTATATAAATGTACATAAGTGTTTTCTAAGTAAATAAAATAAAATAAAGCACCTAGCAGTTACTGAACTAAAGTAAGTACCCAGTAAATGCTTGCTGCTTTTGAATTTGCAAGTCAATAAGACAGATGCAGAGAGACAGACAGGGAAAGAGAGAGAGAGAGGGAGAGAGAGAATGCATGAGCCCCAGAACAAAAGGAATGCACCTTCCTCCACCTTGGAGAATGTTATAAGATCAGGGGAGTTGGGGAGGAAGCAGGATAAAAGAGGGATGTGGACAGGGATGTGGCAGGGCATATATGAAAGGATGACTGCACTTTCATCCCTTTCAATCACTCTCCCAATTCATGATGTGCTGATGTGTGTGTGTGAGACCCAAGACTGCAGCAATCTGTGCTCCATCTTAATGCATCATCCCCTGGGGAGTTGGGGATCTTACCATGTCAGAGCCACCCAAGAGAAGCACTTCCAGGACCCCACTAGTCAGTCGCAGCTGCAGCATAATTGCCTCACCATCTCGAGGCAGGGGTGCAATTCTTTCCTGGCCCCAGCCCTCTTTCTGCCTCCATTTTGGAAAAATCACTGCACAAGTTTGGCCAGATTCTGTGGTCTCATATATAGCTTGGAGTCTCCAGCTGGTTTTTTCACCTGGGGACCCTGAGACAGTGTGGAGAGAGATTATAGTGAAGCAGATGCTCTTATAATAATAAGCCTGGGTTTTAGCCTTAATAAATTTTTCCTCATTCCCCACCTAATCCATCTGGCCCCACCTACCAGACACATCTGTCAGCAGCTGCTTTCATTATGCCACTCCTCTAAGTAAGACTCTTCAGCGACCCCTTATTTCTTACTGTTTCAAGTTCAAGTTACTCTGCTTGGTCTTGCAGTACTTGATGGCATATAACTAATAAAAATAGCTACGTCCTATTCTGTTCTTACTCTGTAGTAGGCTCTACGCTACCTTCTCTCCTTATCCTATATCTCACAACAATCCTATGGTGTGGCTCAACGAGGTTAAATAATTTGGTCATAGTCAGCAGCTAATAAGTTGCAGAGTTGGGAACAGAACCGATCCCACCTGAAAACCCAAGACTTTGGCTTCTGTGTCTGTTCCCCAGTGTTTGAGTCATAGAACACTAGTTCCAAGGTTTGGTAATAGATATCATGAAAAACAAAAATCTGCAGAAACATATGTTCAAAAGATTCCATCTTAAGTTAAATTAAAGGGTTTCTTTATTGTAGGACTTCTCAGATCTCTAAAAATGACTCCAAAGGAGGACTAGAGCTTATTTAAATGTAGAATCCTTTTGCTCCCTCCCAGTCCAACTTGCCAGGCTGGGGTTCTCAGAATGCACTTAGGAAATACCACTTACTTGAGGCCATATTACCTCTCAATGATCCCCCCCCCCCAATAAGTAATTCCCAATCCCCTCTCCCTGCTTCAGGCAGCCTGTTCTTCTTATATCATAAAATCTTCCTGACATTGTAGTCTCAGTGCCCTGACACATGCTGCTCCCTTCCCTATTGATATTTTCTTGCCTTTCTAAATTCTCTCTACCCTTCAGATCCAAATCAAGTCCCACTCCCTCTGGGAAACCTTTCTTGCACACTCCAGCCTTCCTTGCTACCCCGCCTCTCAATTCCTGCTACACGTATAATTTTATTTAGAATCTCCTTAATAGTGACATAATATCTTGTTTCATGGGTGAGTATCTTTTGTGTCCTCAAGTAGCTAGAAAATTCCCTTAGCATAAGAAGCAAACCCTACACTTCTCTAATGCTCTCAAGGTCCTTACCTTAAGGTAGAAGATGCTTAATCAGGGCTTACTGATGGGATATGATCATTTAAAACAGAAAGTGGGGTCCCTGTTCCACATGCCATCCATCTCTAGGAATACAAGCTGTTTTACTTCCACTCACACTGGGTTCCCAACTTGGGCACTGTTGCAATGTTGATCAATTGCATGATGGGGAGCTCCTTCCAGCACTGTCCTCAGGTTTCGGGATCCTTTTGGCTGGCTTCAGTTATTACTTTAAAAAGAAGACAAAGCCATGCCAGAGGAACTGGTCCAGTTACAACCAACCACACTTCCCAGCCCCATCCTCCAGTGAGACAGGGAGAAGCAGCAGTGTGCTAGACTACAAACTCCCTGTAACCAGTCAAAAAAAAAAAAAAAGGTTTTTCTGCATCTCTGGGATCATTGCCCATTTGTAATCCTTTTCTCTTCCTGAACTTCAAGTCTCCTTCTGTCTTTCGCTGTGTCTGTCTCTGCCTGTCTGTCAGTTTGTCTCCCTTTTCAAAACCTTGAATAAAACGTAAAGCAGACTGTCTCTAGTTCCTATCTGAGAGCAGAGAATAAAGCAGTAACATGTCAGGGGCACACTTTCAGGTTTTATTTTCATCAGCAATATTCTGCCCTCGTAATTGCTATAGAAACACCAAACCCCCTTCCATCCTTTTGTACGTGCTGACAGCCTTTAACTTCCCTTCAGCTGAACCTCAGCCAGGCATAGTGCCGGCTTCAGAACACATTGGTGCCCAGCGATTTGCAATAGTAGGTTGAGAAACACCCAGCCTGCTGATGCTGGATGTGCTCTCCATTCCCCAAATAAAACTCTTTCTCATCTAACTTAAGATGCAGCGTGGTCTGTCAGGAGCCAGGCATGATGCTGCCTGAGTGGCATCAACAGCAGAGGTAGCTCTTTGGAAAAGCTCAGCAAGAAAGGAAGAGGGGGCTGCTTTCTGGCCAGCTTCATGTTGCACAACGTGCCTGCGCACCTGGAGCTGGGCTTCTTGTCAACGCCTGACTCTGATCCAAAGGCCCTGGAGCTCAGCACAGCCTAAAGGGGAAAGGAAAGCTCTGTCTTTGGGCCTGGAACCCAACTCTCCTTATGCACGTACCCATCTGCCTGCTTGAATGCTGTCTGCTGGAGGAGGGAAACAGCAGAAGGTCCCTGCAGGTCCAGCCTCCCCCAGCTCCTGAAAGCAAGCAGGGCCAAAGGAAACCAGCACACAAATCGTGAGCAAAAGGCCTGCCACTACCCTTTGTCAGGGACTCTGGCACCCAGGAGGAAGCTTTGGTACAACAGTGGGATAGGGACAGGTAGGTCGTTTCTGGCCACAGTGTGAGACGTGGAGGCTCATAATGCAAAAGGACTTTTGCACATTTTGCACAGATTCGATTAAACAGAAACTGGATTGAACGTGTAATAAAACTGACCCTGTACACCCCTGGAAGGATTTAGCTCCAGGCGATGTAGGCCGCCCAGACTCACAGAGCGTGAGTTATGCCTTCTACAAAATTATCCCATAAATTCTGAAAGGGGCTTTTTAAAAAAAAAGAAAAACAAAGCAAATCAAGATGAATAAATATTAATGAAAAGCCTCCTCTCTGGCAAGAGGAACGTGAGGCAGAGCTAATGGCTCTGTCAGCAGATAACATCGACACTGAATATTTTATGGAGCAGCAGAGGGGGACCTCATAGATGGGGTCATTCACCCACAGGGGCAGTGGGCAGCACTTAGAGACCTACAAATGCTGCAGGAGAGGGACATTTCTTTGATTGGAAGGCTGGATCTTCCAGCAAATTCCCTGGGGTGAGTTGGTGTTGGCATAAGTAAGCATAATAACACTACATCAGCTGAGCAGAGACTCTTTGGAGGATGCATTATATACATTATCCCCACCAAATAGGCATTGCTTCATAGTTGAGGAAACTGAGGCATAGAGAAAATAATGCGCCCTGAATTACATGACTGGTGAGTGGCAAAGCAGGTATTCAAACCCAGGGCTCTCTTGGCTAAAGCTCAACACTCCTACACTGCTGTTCAACATGTTTCCCCCTCTTCCCTTCTTCCTCTTCCTACATATTTTCTAGGCTTTGGGCCACATCCGCATGGGTTCGTGTGGGCCTTCCATTGACTTAGCATGTGCCACAGCTTCTCACGCATAATAGGTGCTCAATACATCAATCAATGTTTGTTGAATTGGATTGAATTTCCTGTCAGGGAAAGAAAATGACTTTGCTCTCTTTTCACAGATATGTTGAATTTCAAGAAATAAATCCTCCCCCCTGGGGTAGATAACTGGTGCAGTCTGACCTCTTCAGAGGCAGACACAAGTGATCTCATCCTCCCGATCATTATCGTTATTATTATTATATGGGCTGCAAGGGTTTGAACAGGTGATACAGAAATGAAATCCTGGCAGACGATAAGTGATTCTTAAAAGACAGCCCCCACTTCAGCACAATCTCTTTCAAGGGGGACTCCCAGGGGCTGCCAATCATACCCCTTTCCTCCAGCACAAAATTTACTTAAAACATTTGTTTTAAATTAACAAATGCAAGAACAGGAGCAGACTTTCTCCAGCCTCTCTGATGTGCCCCCACCCAGCAACAGCTAAAATGTTTCACTTGTCACTCAACAACAAATACCAGGTTTAAGCTTTGTACTGTACATCCCCAGAATAGACGTCGCTAATGGCCTTGATGACAGTCCCTGATTTCTGAAGCATATGTGAGAAAGCGAGAGAAAGGGGGAGGCCAGTGCTTGGGGGAGGGCAGGAAGGCAGGGGAAAGCGGCAGGCAGGAGGTGGGTGGTGTTGCGTATCTTTCTTTTGGGAGTTTGATTCTCCCTCTAATTTTGTTTCCACTTTTTTTGCCATTTTCCCCTGAGAACTTTTTCAAGTTCCACAATGTTCTAAGTGCTGAACCGTTCTAGCCCCGAGGGCCAAGAGAAAGAGGGCTGAGAAAGAAAAACATTTTGGGGTGGGCTGCCTTCAGCCCTTCTCATCGTCCACAAGGAAAGCCACCATGCTCTGTCAGCAACTCACTCTCCCCTCTGATGCAAGCAGATGTCAGTCACTGCTTAGAACCGGAACCTGCATTGGAGGGGCTGAGGCCTGGAGACCATGCCTGTTAGGGATGCTCACACAGGCTATTTGTCTAAGTAACCAGCGTTCATTTTCCAGGCAAGGGCTGGAATGAAAAAGAAAGGGGAATAATGCTAAGGAAACTAGGAAGTTTCATTCACACAACAAAAAATTATTGATTTCATGCTATGTACTAGTCAGTGGCTAAATGAATAAGACCCTACCCCTGACTTCTGGAAACCCACAGTCTCTACCCTTTGTCACCTCCACTGACCTGAACTGCTAATGAGTAGGTGTTGTGGAGGGATATGAGTGCTAATTACACAGCTCTGAACAAGGGAGGTTGACTAAAACGAAAAACAGGCAAAAGTTTTTTAACTCTACCCTTTGATTTCTATTTCCTGAGCAAACTCTCTCAAACTCAAAATTGTTTTCTCTGAATTGATTCCCTGCTTACACCCACCCACCAACACATTCCACCATCCCACAAAAATACACTAATCCCTCACCTTCCCCTAAAACCTAACCAGAAATGGTCCACAGAGCTTCCTCCTCCCGGACCATGTCTCTTAACCTGCTTAACATTAATGAAAGGTATACTGTGTGTCACATGCGTTCTAGCCCTTAATCCTCAGACAGATGTGATGACACATGCACCACACATATCTCATTTTATGGATGAGAAAACTGAGGCCCATCCTAGTCAAGTAACTTATCTCTGCTGATAATTGGACCCAGGCAGTTCGGTTGCAAACCCACTTGCTTTGCTCTCCTGCCTCAGTAAACGTGCCTTGGTTCTGCTTCTGCCCCCTGTAGTGACAAACTTTTGCCATCCTCCTTCCATGAAGGCAAATGTTATCAGCTTCCTGGCTTCTGTGTGCTATGGAGCATTGCTTGAAGATTATAGGTGTGGAAATACTTCGCTTTCTCTTTTCTGTCCTTGTAGATGATTGACAACAGGATTGTGCCTGAAACGCTCAGCCTGAAAGAGACTACCAGGCTCAGGGGACAATTGATACTGGACCATGTTCTGTGTCACTTGTTAACTCATTTGTATGGTTTCTCTTGACCTCTAAAAGGAACATAGAAGACGTGGCTTCTGACACCTTGGAAACAGACAACATGTTTTTCAACAGTTCTGTGACTCTGCGCAGTGGCTTTGCAGACAAACTGGCATTTGGCAGGCAGCCAATTCATGAGGGGTTTATTTTTAAAGGTAATAATAAAAGTACTGTTTTCAAGCCCTTCTCACCAGCCCTGATCTGACTATATTCTCAAGAGGCTTACACCCCCATTCTCTCCAGAACATCAACTTTAATTTAAAGCCCTGTCAAAGATCTTTGAAAGCCTAAATTTTTCCCTTCCAGCTGGTCAGAGATATTGGCATATTAATCTATTTAGTAATTATGCGAACAAGCTCTGACCATGTGTTATTGAAAATTAAACTCTCAAAATGTGTCCAATCAAATCGCTCAATTTCTCAGTCCCATTGTGTCATTAGATTCTACACCAAGATTAATTACATAGCAATGGGCCATGCTCACCAGGTGTTGCGCTGACTCCAGTCAAGGTACATCTGTTTGTTCACCTGCCATCAGTGCCGACTCAGCATTGATTCCATGCTTGCCTGGCCTGGCACAGGGTTACATTAGCCTAAACATGCCTGATACTGACTTGGTCAAATGCTGTTGGTCTCCTGTTCTTGCAAATGCTGTTCAAGGCCACTGTCCGCAAGTGATCCAACCCAAGAGAGTTACAAAGGAATGAAAGCTGCCAGCTTGGAGGTAAAGAAAAGAGGTTGCTGCTTTGAGAAGAATTAAAGTTTCCAGGATTGGGAAGCCACAGACTTGGGCTCTAGCCCAGAATCTCTGTCCTTTTCCCTCATGGTACAATTTCTTGGTAAACTGCTTTCCCTCCCAGCTAGGCAGTGTCACCTCCTGTTAGGTAAACACCAGCCATCCAGAGTGTCCAGGGCACAGTGGAAAAGCAGAACCTCAGAAGTTACACAGAATTGGTTTTATACTGGCTCCCTGCTACTTACTAGGTATATAACCAAGGGCAAATCAGTTTTACCGTCTCTGAGCTTTCTCAGCTGTAAAATGAAATGGTAAAAAATACCTACCTTAAAGAGTTGTGAGACTTGTAGAAGAGTTTGCAAAAAAAAAAAAAAAATGCTTGGCATTTTGTGTAGTGATCAAGCACTTAGGTTCTTGAGTCAGACCAGCCAGAGTTCAATGCCTGCTCTGTACTCTACCAATTACTACCTGGAAAATTTGAGCAAGTAAGTTAATTTTTCCAAGTCTCTGTTTCCTCATCTATAAAATGGAGATGATAATAGGCTCTATCTCATAGGTAGGGTTAAATTAGATAATTTATATAAAGTGCTTAGCAGAGTACTTGGCAAAAAGTAAACATTACATAAATGTTAAGGAATAGTATAACTAATATGGAATATGTCATAGGCATGCAATAAATTTTGGTTTCCTTCCCCACTGCCTTCTTTCCTTACCCCAATCTATGTTTCTTTATGGGCTTCAGAATTGAAGGAGTCTCATGAGTCATATAATCCAATTCCCATGTGATACAGACATCTAATCATTTAAAAATATAACATTCTATGTTGTGATACATAATATAATATATATCACTTTTTAATACAAGAAGAACCTTTTGCAAATTTTTAAGTCCAATTGTTTCCTTAAGAGGTAGATCCTGTTACATGGAAGGCATTTTATTTTACTGAATACCTTAGGATGCAAGAGTGGTGGTATGAACTAAGCACAAATTGATTGCTCTGCATAACAGAGAAAGAAACTACAGATACTTCAAATGTGAGACTCAGGAGGGAAGGAATGAAGACCAGAGAGAAGAGAAAGGGATAAGAATGGAGAAGAAAAGAAGTTGGAAGGACAAAGTTCTATACCATGACCCTCTTCCCAACGACCATTTAAAATATTAGTGAAGTCCAATTGAACATTTGATATGATTTGATTTCTGATGGAATCCAGCGAAAGAAAAGATTTTCGAGTCTGGGTTGATGCATGGTGGAAGAGAAATCAGATTCATGAAAAAAAAGTTTGAGGTATAGGGGACCAAAAAGTGTGAATCATTCAGGATATTCTAAGTAATTCTGTGGTTAAAAAAAATTCAGACATTTAAAACAATTAAGGTTGACTTCCGCTTCCACGTGTAGAAAACTACAAGAAAATGTTGCTATCACCCTAAAAATAAGAGCAAGTTGGATAACCGACAAAATCAAAATTTCAAGCCCACCAAAGAGCAGAAGAAGCACATAAAATATCTACAGAACTGAAATTCAGAAATCTCACAAGGCCTTCCCAGGAAAGACGAGACTCATGATGCTTTTATCACTATTGAGAAGGAGGAGGAATCCACCACAGGTTTGAGTAAAAAGAAAACAGCTGAAATTTTGATAAAATTTTAAAGGTGAAATAAAATAGGAATGATAGTTTCGAATCTGTAGGAACCTAGAAATAAGACTCTGAACATACGCACCAACTCTTTTCCATTGGCCTCCATTAAATGCTCAAGCAGAATATCAGGGTAAGGGCAAGAGAGCTAAAAAGTCTTTCTGGAGGTGAAGGCATGTAGAGTCCATTAAAATCTAAAAAAAAGGGAGGCAGGAGAATTGAGATAAACCCTCCAGGAATTCAGATCATACTTGCTAAAGAGAAGTTTCTAACCCTGCCCTCAAATCACTTGAAGCCTCTGATAAACTGAATCTAATTAAGCAACAAAACAGCTGTGATCCAGCTCAACTGCATACTAGATTGACTCAGCACCCACAACATCCCTCAACAATAGCCTAACAGAAAAAGAAGTCATCCTTTTCTTGGAGCAAATATTATTTACTTAAGCTTCTGCTGTATTTTTACCCAAAATGTCTGACATGAATGGAAAACATGAGACAAAGTGTAAAGGCTGTGAAAGGCAAGGAGATACTTAAGAACTTTCACAAATTGGAGAAGAGTAAAGAGACATGACAACTAAATGCAATGTGGTATCCTGTACTGGATTCTGGAAGAGAAAAAGGGCATTAGTGAAATTATTGGGGAAATATGAATAAAGACTATATGATTTAGTCAATAGTATTGTGCCTGAGGTGGGTTGAATTATGTACCCCAAAAGACACATGTTCTTAATCTTAATCCGTGTTCCTGTGAGTGCAAATCCATTGTAGGTAACATGTGGCCCAACTGAATAAGGGTGGATCTTAAGTGGATTACTGGAAGCCCTATAAAGAGAACCTGGAAGTCACTGGAGTGAGAAAGGAGAGCACATTGCCATGTGATGGGAGGCAATGATGCAAGCCAGGTACCCCAAGGATGGTTGGCAGCCAGCACCAGAATGTATAGACTCTTGGAAAAAGATATCTTGATTTTGGACTTCTTCTGGCCTCAAAACTGTGAGCCAATAAATGCTTGTTGTTTAAGCCAAACCATTGTGTGGTGGTTGTCATAGCCTGACAAATTATAACAGTGTGATGCTAATTTCTTAGCTTTGATCATTGTACCGTCTAACTCTCTAAACTATCTTTGCAACTCTTCTGTGAGTTTTGAAACATTTCAAAACAGTTTAAAAACTGCCATGAGATACACGAAAGGCAAGAAGAGGCAACCCATCATCAAGAGAGTTAATAGAACCTCAGAAATGTTCTGGATGTTGGCATTATGAGAGAGGAAATTAAAATAGCTGTTATCAATATGTTACACAATTTTATGGAAGAGCTGTACAACATAAGTAAGTACAGGTGGGGAAATTCAGCAGATGTATTTCTATTTTCCATGAAAACAAAAAAAAAAAAGAAAGCCAAATGGAAATGCTATATATTACATATGAAATAGAAGAAAGCAAGATTTCTTTTGTTGGGTTACCAACAGACCATATCAGAGAAAAGAACTGGTGAACTTGAAGAAAGATCAAAAGAAATTCTTGAAAGAGAAAAAAAGTGTGAAAAAAAGATAAACAAAGCAACTGGGTTCTGTGTCACATTATTAAATGAACTAACAAATGTGCAATTGGAGTCTCAGAAAGAAAACAAAAAGAGTATGAGGCAGAAGAAATGTATGAAGATATAATGGTTGAGAAATTTCCAAAATGGATGAAAGACAAAAACTCAAAGTTACAAGTAACTCAGCAGATCCTAAGCAGAATAAATAGAAAGATAAGGACAAAATGTTGAAAGCAGCCAGAGGTTAAAAAAAAAAAAAAAAGGATACATTACATAAAGGATTACATAAAGGGAAGGAAGAAAACAGGAAGGATGACAGCTGCCTTTTCATCAGACACAACACAGGCCAGAAGACAATAGGATGACATCTTACAAGCACTGAAAGAAAAAAAATCAACCTAGAATTCCATACCCACAGAAAATATCCTTCAAGAATACAGGTAAAACAAAGACACTTTCAAACAGAAAGAAAGCTTAGAAAATTTGGCTTCTGCAGATCTGCATGCTTCAAAATGCTCAAAGAAGTTTTCTAGGCTGAAGGGAAATGACACCAGATAAAAAGCTGGTTCTTCAGGAAGGAATAATAACACGAAAAACTATAAATATACCACTAAATCAAACTATAGATTCTTTAAAAAAAATGTTTAAAAATTTTAACAATGTATTGTGGAGTTTCAATCTATGAACATGTAAAATGTTTGACAAAATGAGCAAAAAGGGCAGGAAAATGGTAATTTGAAGTGTATTGTACCAACAGGTGTTTATACTGTTTAAGGAGTAGTAGAATATTTTTAAAGATAGAGAAGTTAAAAATTCATGTTGTAATCTCTTGAGCAACCACATATACAGACACACAAATAATACAAAGGCAAAATTTTAAAGTTAATAGAGGAGATAAAATGGAATACTAAAAAAATCATTAGATTCACTAAAAAGAAGGTAAGAAAAGGGGAACAGTGTAACAAAAAGCAGATGGGATTTTGAAAAAAAAAAAGTTAGACTTAAACACAAATATAATAATAATTGCACTACATTTAAATGGACTAAATACCCCAATTAAAAGTTACATATTGCCAGACTGTATTTCAGAGTAAGAGTGAGCCATATGCTGTTTATAAGTAGCATACTTTAAACATAATGACACAGGTTGAAAGTAAAAGGATGGTAGAATGTGTACCATGTGACTGATTCTAAGATGGCCACCATCGTTCCTGACTCCTGACTTTATATAACCCCTTTCCTTGAGTGAGCAGGACCAGTGACTTGCTTCTAACCAGAAGAATAAAGTAAAGGTGACTGGCTGTCACTTTAGTGGTAACATTGCATGTTATTGTTATGCTTATCTTGCTTGAGACTCTCTCCATTACTGGCTCTGATGAATCAAGCCTGCATATCAGGAAGGCCCATATGGCAAAGATCTGAGAGCAACCTCAGTTAGGAACGGATGGTGGCTTTCAGTTGACAGCCAGCAAGAAACTGAGGTACTCAGTCCCACAGACTGTAAGGAACTGAATTCTGCGTCAAACCCCATGAGCTTGGAAGTGGCTCCTTCCTCTGTCAAGCCTTGAGAAGCAAACCCAGGCATAGCCAAGACCTAGATTTCAGCCTTGTAGAGTACTCATCTAAGCCGTCACCAGTGTTCCGGTTTGCTAATGCTGCTGTTTTGCAAAATACCAGAAATGGATTGGCTTTTATAAAGGGGGGTTATTTAGTTATAAATTTACAGTCTGAAGGCCATGAAAATGTCCAAATTAAGGCATCAACGTGAGTTGATGGACTTAAGGGAGGCCAATGGTGTCCAGAAAACCTCTGCTAGCTGGAAAGGCACAGGGCTGGCATCTGCTGATCCCAGGTTGTGTTCAAGCTCCTCTCTCAGCTGCTCTAAGGTCCTTCAGTTTGTGAGCTCTTTTTTAGGACTCCAGTGATTAAATTGAGACCCACCTTGAATGGGCAGGGTCCACATCTCCATGGAAATAATTTAAGCAAACAGTTCACCCTGCAGTTGATTGAGTCACATATCGATGGAAACACTCAGTCAAAGGATTCCAACCTAATCAACACTAATACATCTGCCCCCACAAGACTGCATTAAAGAACTTGTTGTTTGGGGGGACAACCAGTTTCCTAAACCACAGAAACTGTGAATAATAAATGTGTGCTCTTTTAAGCTGCTGTTTGTGGTAATACTATTATTCAACAATTGATAACTGACACATCTTGCAAACACTAAGCAAATAGCAGCTTATGTAGTTATATTAATATCAGACAAAATAGAGTTCAAGTTGAAGAAGAAAAATATTTCCTAAAAGTAAAAGGGTCAATTTACAGGATCAGCTTATGGTAATGTAAATGTGTATACACTTAATGACATAACTTGCAAATACGTGAAGCAAACGGTGACAGAATTCAAGTAGAAAAAGATAAATCCACAATCAACAAGATGTTTTAACACCATTTCCACAGTAATTAATTGAACAAGTAACCAGAATAATCAGTATGGATACAAAAGATTTGAAAAACAAAATTGACCTAAGTAAACTTTATACAACACAAACCCCAACAATAACAGAATACACATTCTTCTCAAGTGCATCTGAAATCTTCAACAAGACAAAACATATCCTGAGCCATGAAGTAAGTATAAATAAATTTCAAAGAATCAAAATTTTACAGAGTATTTTCTCTAACCATAAAGATATCAAATTTAAATAACAAGAAAATATTTAGAAAATCCCTAAATATTTGCAAGTTTGAAATCTATTTAGGTTTATTTATTTATGCATACATGCATGTATTATGCATGTATGTATATATTTTAGATATTTTAAAATAATATTTTCTTTTTCACTGCTAACTTCATTTTCTGATGCTTAACAAAGATGAATATGTATTCAAATTTTACTATCTCACATCCTTACATACCCACTTATGTATATTACTTTGCTTATGTTTTTGCTACAATTGGAATTCTCAAGTGCCAAAGAGCAACTTGGAAAAGTTGAAAGAATGCAAAGCCAGACTATGTTCAAATCCCAACTCTACCACTATCTAACTCTGTGATCTTGAGCAAATTGCTTTAGTCACCAAAGTCCAGTTCCCCTCCCTCCCATAAAAGGAAGTAATAATTTTTATTTCCCAAGGTTTGGAGGAGGATTAAATGAGCTAATTTATATGATGTATGTAATATAATATCGGACATACAGTGCATGGTCCTCTGTTCCCCCAAATTCTTATGAGATGTGAGGGGCACCTTAGTCACATCAGGGAGTATGGTGAGGCCCAATCTGTCCCTGGTGGTGTGTGCTGTAGAGAAGACCCATGTCACCTGGATGGGTCACGTAACTGATTAGGCAAGATGGCCTTTCCCAGTTCAGATTCAGCAGCAGGGAAGTCAGGACCCCGGTTATCTTTTATCTTTGTCTCCTCTGGGGGAATAATGGAGAGCTCGTGCCAGGTGTATTTCAAATCTTCAGACTAAATCAATAGTAGTTACTGAAGATATTAGAAACAGCAATAACCACAAAGGTTTGATAGAAGTAAGGAAGTTAGCAGTAAGCTAACTTGGTAAAGTTAGATTCGAAAGAAAATCTAAATCAGATTAGCAAATAAAAATTAAATGTACAAACCGACTTTTTAAAAACATTTGTTCATACATTCACTCATTCATCTATCTACCTGTTCTATCCATTTATTCAACAAATCTTTATCAGGGATCAACTAAGTGTTGCCAAATATTGCATTAGGAAAAGGAGCGAAATCAACACCCTCTTCTATTTTCTATTGACAAATTATTACTTATGGCAGCAAATGAATACAAAGTTCTTTACAAGTGGTCCACCAAGTGCTTCATTTGTAATCAAGACTGGCCACAAAATCTCGCAGCCTTGGTTGGGGCTGGAACCAAGGCTGAGGTTAAACCACTGGCCTGCAGAAGATGGAACACAGCTGAGGAATGAATTAGTCTTGGAAATGTTTTCAGCAGGTGATCTGCTTGACTCATTGGGGAACTACCTGGCTCATTAGCCAATATGCCTGGTTCAGTGGATAATACGTTTGATTAAACAGGTGAAGCATTATTTCTTTTCAAAAATGGACTCATTTCCTTTCCCCAACCCCCACAGTAGTAGGAGATGTAACTGCTCAGAGCAACTTTTGTTTATGTCTGTATTCATCACACCCCCACCCCCCACCCTTAATGCCTGTCAGTGGATTCTGAGAGGCCGTATGCAGGTGTGTGATGTACACTATGCTGATACAGAGAAAAATCTAGATTTGGCTATTTCAGTAAATCATTGGCATCCAGAGTAGTACTGAATTCTGTCAAAAAAAAAAAAAAAAAAAAAGGCCCCAGTGTGCAGTGTAGACAGAATGGGGTTGTATTTAGCCTGCTGAGATTTGTGGCTCTGAAATCTTTGTTTGCAAATCAGGCCTCTTTTCAACAATGCTGAATGTGGGGATCAAAGTAGCATTTCTACAGTCACTTCTCACCCTCAGTCTCCTCCTGGAGGCATCTAAGCTCAGACTCAGGAACTGTGCACAAACCTGAATTTTGGATGCCTTTAGCACTGGGGAGGAAAGTCTGGAAGGAATCAGAATCCCCTGAAGGGCTTGTTAAAACATCAATTTCTGGGCTTAATGGTGTGCAGGTAAATGTTTAACAACCAGCTCTCTTCAGAAGTAAAATTCTGATTTATAGCATTTGCCAGTTTCTGTGATGTAAAGACTCCCACCATAGCCGATTTTAAACCATCACTGTGACTTCCCTGACGGTGCACTTGGGAAGTTCCAGGACCACTAGCTGGGCTGTACCCCCAGGACTTCTGAGTCAACAGGTATATATATGGTGGGAAGAGAATTTGCATTTCCAGCAAATTCCCAGGGGATGTGGATGTGCTAATCCAGGATTGTTAGGTGCCAGATATCATGAGAATTTCCCAAGGCTTTGGAGGTCTTGCCACCCTCCAAATACTCTCTCTCAGGATTTCATCTTCCACTTTTTCCTTATAACCTAGAAGGACCCAGTGCAGACCATTGGAAAGAACTCAACCATGGAGACATGGCCCTGGGCTGAAATCTTTGGGAATGCTAAAATACCAATTCTTCCCAAAGAAGCCACATATGCTATCGTCCTTTGTTTGTACTTCTCCCTTTTATTAGCACCATTATAAGGAACCAGGTCTTATTCATTATTCTGTTCCTTGCCTAGCACAGTGCCAGTAAAAATCCACTGATCTGAAATGAGCATGGTATACTGGTCTGTATACCTGAAATACAGGTTTTATTTGCTCATCCATCCATTTATTCATTCATTTGTGCAATGGATGTTTGAACCCTTACTATGTGCCAGACACTGGTTTCTGAGGACAGAGTGGTAAATGAATAGGCACCAGGTCATCCCCCATGGAGCTTATAGTAGGCAAGACAAATATCAAACATCATTAGAGTTGTAGTGAGAGCTCCAAAGAGAAAGCACAGGCTGCTACGCAGGCCCCCAATAAGGGGAGGGCCTAACCCAGTATGAGAAGTCAAGAAAGGACTGAGTATTTTAGCTTCCTGGGGCTTAACACAACAGTCTCACAGTTATGGAGGCAAGAAATCTGAAATCAAGGTGTTGGAAGGGCCATGTTCTTCTGGCCATGGCTGGCAATTCTTAGCATTTTTTGGCTTATAGACACATCTCTGCCTCTGTCTCCACACGGCCTTCTTTCTTGACCCCACTTTCACATGGCCTTCTCCCCTGTGTCTGTCTGTCTCCTCTCTCCTTCTTTTAAGGACACCAGTCCTATTGGATTAGGGCTCATCCCAATCCATTGTGGCCTCATCTTTACTAATAACATATTCAAAGACCCTAATTCCAAATAAGATAGCATTCACAGGACTGGGGGTTAAGACTCGAACATGCCTTTGGGGGGCTACAATTCCACCCATAACTCTGAGGAAGGGAAGTTTACACTGAGACCCGAAGGATGGGCAGGTGCTCATGAGAGGAGATGGGGGAGTGGCAGGAGCATTCCAGGGAAGAGAACCTGGAGTAGCAGAGGGAAGTATGGCACAAGATGAGGCTGGCTAGGGAGGGAGGCTCTGGACTTTATCCTAAAAAGAGGGCATTCTGTGGAAGGATCACAGGCAGAGGAGAGCCAAGATCATTTCTGGCCTTAGGAAATGTTGCCTTTGATTATGGTGCAGCTGTGTTGCTTCTGAGTCACAATCACAGACACTCACCCCTTGAGGCAAAGTTCTTAATGGCTGAGCTTTTCCTTGGCTCTCTTTGGGTCAGCCCCACCACTGTGTATTCCCACCTAGTTGTGTTACTCTTGTCACCAAAGCTAATCTGTAAACCATTGAAGGGAAAGGATACTGTCTTCCATTTCTGCTGCAGGCCATTGGGCCTGTCCCTGTGTGGATGCACACCAGGTCCTCAGTAAACAGCCAGGGGTACTGAAAAGAGCATTCACCTTAATGAAAGGAGACCAGGGTTCAGTCTAGGGACTGCCACTCACTAGCCGTGAGACCTCTGAGGTTACTCACTTCAACTCTCTGACCTTCAGTTTCCTTGTTTATGGAAAAGGAAAACCATACAAATTTTATACAGTTGTGAAAAGACCAAGTAAGATCTAAACAGGCAAAAATTCTAGACCATTGTGCATGTGTGAGATGGCATAATTCATGATATATAGAGTGGGTAGGGATGATGGCCCCAGTTTTCACCCAACACAACCCTTTTACTTATTTTCTTGTTCAGAAGACTTACCCAACAACCAAGCTGCCATTTTAGCCTCACCTCACATTTTACAGGCTGCCAGAGGTGACAGTTGGGGCTGTGGCCAGGATCTGGGAGCCAGGAGACCATACATTCCTTGATGTTCCTCTCAACTTGCACTTGACTCTCTCTGATCTGGAAGGAACCCTCCTGTCAATCCCTTTCCTTACACGGGCACGCCACCTATGGTTTCTGGAGTGGAGTGGAGGCACTGTAGCTAACTGAAGTATTGTTCGTACTGCAGTTCATGAATCACCCCCTTCAAAATTAGCTGGGCATTTATTAAACCTGCAAATGTTTGGGTCCCCACCCCAGATCTACTAAATCAGAATATTATGAACACTCAAGGCCCCCAATTCTGCCATGGTAGACAGAAGCCCATGCTCTAAACTCACCCGCAGATGGATGAGCACACCAGCCCTACCAACCAGACCTCAGTTTCCTCATTGATACTTTCTGCTAAGGATGCGTTTAATCTCTCTCTACTTTGGATAGGGGCTGTGAGAGTTAAAGGAGATAAAGCATGTGTGGTCCTTAAAACAGCGCCCGGCACTTAGAAAGCACTTGATAAATGGTTGCATTTATGATGTCACCCTGGCCTCTCAGCAGCCCTGTGTGTAGGCGGATGGGGAGGTGATGTCTAGAAAAGCAAAATGAGGTAGCAGAGGTCACACAGCTAATTAGCAGCTGAACAGGACTAACGCCCAGATTCCCTAACTCTTAATACAGGACTATTTCCACCACACCAGGCTGCCTCCTTTAAGCCCTGATCTTCTCTACTTGTTTCTCTTGCAAACTCCAGTCTCTAGGTGGCTGAACAGAGCTCTGTGTGGTTTCCTTTCATTAGCAATTTATCTGGATGTCTCTTTGTATCTTGTAAACAGATAACCAGCCCAGCTCAGCTGACCTCTAGAATCCCTTCAGACATAATTGAGTTTGCATTATCTGACGGGTAGCCCATCTCCTAACATTTAGGTAAATTGCGGAGCCTCCACACCTGACCTGGACAGCCTGCCCTAGGGCTCTGAATCCTTTGCCTTTCTCCTCACCTCCCCCATGCACACACCCCCCACCCCCTCCGAATGGAACAGACCCGAACACTTCTGCTCAATGATGCACTCCTGATGCTGACGCAGACTCCATGCTAAGCACGAAAAAATACAAAGCCCAAACCACCCCGTGGCAGATCCCAGCCCTGCCTTTTTTGAGACTGGGGGAGATTTAATTTAGATAGCGAGACGATTTCTTGCGATACGAATGTCCCAGTCTACCCTTGAGGAACAAACAAACAAGGCAAGAGCCTCTTGGAGCCAGACACTGAGATACAACTACATAGTCCCCACATTCCAGAATGCTGCCTCGGCCTTTCTCCATCTCTTGTGAAGAATTAAGGAATGGCTGGGTGAAGACACTCTTAAAGCACCCTCAAGCTACCCTTTATCCACTGCCCAACCATCCAGTTGGTGGGGGAAGAGGGGTCAGGTGTCTGGTTTTCATGAGTCAGTGTAACCTCCTCTTAAGCCAGCTGTTTGCTTCCTCAGGAATTGTACCCCTTCCCTACCACCCCCTCACACATCTGTCTTGGCCTCCCCCTTACCCTTCAACCCATATGTAGAAGAAAAATATGATGGACAAGTCATCTCAAGGTCTCAGGTTGCCGTTTTTTAAAATGAGGGTGCTGAGCTAGATGATTTTAACAGCCTCTTCCATCTATAACATGCTGTGGTCCTCCAGCTTGCTCAGACCTAGCTTCTCCCAGGCTTTGGGCAAGGTTCAGCTAACCCTTCCAACATGTATTGCAGCATTCCTTTAGAGTGTATTATAGTAGAGGTTCTCAAACTTTTTCAGTTCATGGCATGCTTAAAATATCAGTAAGTTTCTTCATAGTACTCATAGGTCAAAAGAAATACTTAACAGTTCTATTTGTTAAGTAGTTAGGTCCAAACAACTTAATTAGTATTTATATCCTAATATCTTAGTAGCCATTTGGGGAAAAAAAAAAAAAAAAAGGCACTCACATAAGTGAAAGACAAGGTGTTATTTTTATTTCATTTTTGAATGACAACAATTACTTGAAAATGGGATGTGTGAGCATGTTGGGCACTGCACAACTGTTTAAGCTTTGGAATCAGATTGGACACTACTACTGCCCTCATTTCCTGTTCCACCTTGATTTTCCAGTGATACTTGCTAATGCAACTTCACAAAAATGTATCATTGAAAAGAATGTTGTACAATCAAATATTGAAACTGTAGACCACCTCAAGCTACCACTTTGCATCTCGCTGATAGATGTCAAGCCTTACTGTGTTTCCTAGAAATGAAAGCTATCCTGTGTTACTGCAGTGCCCCACAGTGCTTTGGCAGAGAGGGTAGGAACTGGGGCTCTGTAGTCTCATTTCCGACACTCATATCTAAACCTGTGATCACATCTACCTCCTGTCCCCTGTACCCTCCAAGAAAATCTCAATGGGCAACTCATTGTATTACTTGCCCCCCTGTTCTCTCAGAAGACTTAGACAGGCTAGCCACTTTTGCATTTAGAAAAAGTTTCTTTGGACAGTCTGGTATGAGAAACTGGAAGAGCTTTCCACATCTTTCATTACCCAGGCCCCAAAACGTCAAATCAGATGACAGCTTAAACTTTGGCAATTTAGACCCTGACTGGGCTTACTAAATGTGTTCAAATAGGTTTAGTCTTAAAGATGCTGGTGACAGGGAAAAAGAAAATATAAGAAGACGAGGGTATAAGTTAATCAGGTTAACTATGAACGTGGTCTGGATTACCTGGGTAGCTTTTGAACCCTACATTTCATGTTCCTAAATAGACACAGTCAAGATAAAATCAGGCATAACAAATGTTGTAAATAGCTGTTGAGTCTACCCATGTGCCAGGTACTGTGCTATGACCTTTACATTCATTAATTCCACCCCTGTACCAGCTTTATAATGCAGGGACTATTATATCCCCATTTCACAGATGAAGAATCCAGGATTCAGAGCAGTTACGTAGCACTAAAGTGGGGGGCCAGCATTTGAACTCATGTCTTTCTGACTCCAGAGACCGAACATTTAGCCACCTATACTGGCTCTTTGAAAGTGTGGTTTTTCTCCCCAAGGATGCCAGATGACCTTAACAAATCTATGACCCCAGGCCGTGTTATTACAGCCTTTAGAGCCCATTTTCTTCTCAAGCTCCAAAGTAAATGAACATGATTTTCATGTACCACCTGTTTTATCCCTCTGTCTCCTGTGAACTTGCACCCTTCCTAGTGTGCAAAGATAATGTTGTTCCCTTGGTCACCTCACCCATCAGTACTACTGAGAATTATTTCAACTTTTGTTTTCCCCCTCCCTCTGCCCAACTCACATGTGACCTAGGAGGGAAAGAATACCAAGTATCCTTTGAACAGACGAGTCAAAAGCTATAAAAGAAAAAGAAATGGCATTTGCCTAGCACAGGGGATAGATAATTCAGATGCCCATGCTTTAAGTTATGGGACATCTATTAGGCCAGGCTCATGAACATTTATTTCTCCCTCTTGCAAGGCAGGTTCTAGAAACCCCAGTTCTATCTATAAAGCAAATGTCAGGGACGCTGTAGTTCTCCCCTCCACGTCCAGCCATTAATGCCAGTAGTGAACCACGAAGGTCTTAGATTAGTTGTTGGCTTCTGGCAGCATTTTCTCAGAAATTTCTTTTATTGACATCTTAGATATATCCAGACATTGGGGGTGAGACAAAAGAATATCCTGGTGAGATTGAGTCGCCTGCATCTTACATGGTGGGAATACTGGCTCAGCCCCTACTCAGGCTGTCTCCAAATCCAACCTGCAATAATAGTCTCCTACCGCTCAGAGTTTGTGATAGCCTTCTGAGTTCTTTTCTTGGATTCATGCTGAATCGGATGCTTCCTCTTTCCTCCTTCCTTTGTCCCTCTCCTCCCTCCCTCTCCCCTGCCCCTTTTCTCGCCTTCCTTTCTCCTTCTCTTTCTCTTTCTCTTCTTCTTTTGAGCTATAATTCACTTTTTGGTGTATTCCTCCATGAATTTGACAAATGCATGCTTTTATATACCTACCACTACAATCACGATCTGCAGCAACAAAAAAATTCCCTGTGTCCCTTTATAGTCAAACCGTCTCCTCCCCACCTCAGGCCTACCAACCACTGATCTGCTTTCTGTCCCTACAGTTTTACATTTTCCAGAATGTCAAATAAATAGAATCATACAGTAAGCTTTTGATTGGCTTATTTTATCTAGCATAATGCTTTTGAGATCCATCCATGTTGCTGCATGTATCAGTATTTTGTTATTTTTCATTGCCAATTAATATTCCATTATTGGACATATCACACTTTGTTTATCTATCACCAGCTGAAAGGCATTTGTGTTGTTTGAAGTTTGGGGAGATTATGAATAAAGTTGCTGTAAACATTCAGATACAAGTTTTTGTGTTATCATAAGTTTTCACTTCTCTTGTGTACTTACCCAGGAGTGGAATTCCTGGACCATATGGCAAGTGTAGGTTTAACTTTATAAGGAGCTACAAAACCATTTTCTATAATAGCTGTGCCTGTCTGCATTTCCAATTCCTGTTGCTCTGCATCCTCACTGCACTTGATATTGTTAGGTTTGTTTTGTTTTTTGTTTCTTTTTTCCCTTTTAAAAGTTAAGCTATTCTAGTAGTTATATAGGGTTATCTCAATTGTGGTTTCTAACTTGCATTTTCCCTAATGACTAATAATGTTAAGCATCTTTTCTTCTTTTCTTGTTTTGCTCTCCTTATAGCTTCTCATTGAAAGTCTGTGTAAATTCTTTGGCCCACTTTTTATTGGGTAGTCTGGTTTCTTATTATTGAGTTTGGAGAGTTCTTTATGTATTCTGGACATGAGCCCTTAATGTTTTGCAAATATTTTCCCCTATGTTGTAGCTTTATAGGTGCTTTTAATAGTATCTCTTGCAGAGCAAATGTATTCAATTTTGAAAAAGTCCCACTTATCCTTTTTTTTATTCTTTTATGGATCATTCTTTTGATGTCATATCTAAGAAATCTTTGCTTAACCCAAGGTCACAAAGATTTTTTTCTGATGTTTTCTCAAAAAGTGTTATAGTTTAGGCCTTATATTTAAGTCTCTGATCCATTTTGAATTTCACACTTCTTTTTAATTGGTTGTCTTCTAAAGACAGAAAGACTGAAGGCAGAAAGAGGGATTTTATTTAGTACCTAAAGGAGTCAGTCTTATGACAGTCAGCTTATCATTGCACAGAAGGCCATAGGATATAATACTTAAACTTTAGGCTCTGACATCAGATGCCTGGGATTTAAAACTGTTTTGTTTATGTTTTTTAATCTTAAATTATAATGTAGGGTGATTTCCTATACTTTATGATCCTCAGTTAAATGAGTTGTAAATCAGCAAAGCCAAGCTCAGAATCCAGGACTGTAGCATTGGCTCTATCACAAAGGGAAGGTGGCTCAGACTGGTTCTGGATGATGAAGACAGAACTGTTAGCTGGAAAACCCATTTTAGACAGTCCAGGAATGATTGTGCCAGAATAGTTCACCACACAACACAAGAATAATCAGGGAGGTTATAAGATCAAGTCATATCACCCACACTGCATGTGGCTGAGCTTTCAGCTCTACCTGCTTTCCCCGGATTTGAGTTAATATGAACTGATTACGCTCTTGGATTCTTCTTGCTCTTCTACTACGTTCACCGACTTAGATGTGTCATTGCTTTAACTGTTCTCCCCCTTCCCGGGCTAACTCACTCACACCCTTTCTTCCAACAAAGACACTCACACCGTATTCAAAAATAAGAGACATACACACTCATAGGTAGATATAATAAAAAGTGTTTGTCACGTGTGCCCCAGCCCCCAGGCAGTTGTAGCCAAAAATACTATGGGAACCAGACCTATTTAAATGACAAGCAATGTGGCATGAAGCTGGGGGGTAAAAGCACATGGATTTTTGAACCCAGACTGGAGTTTAAGTCATAATTCTGACACTTCCTTATTGTGCTACCTTGGGCAAAGCACTTAACTCCTTGGTCTCAGTTTTCTGATCCTAAAGTGGAGAATATTAAACTCTGCTTTACTTCGTTGCCATGAGCATTCAATGGTGTATTAACTGTGTGTAAAATATCCATACATTTTGGCAACTTTCACGATTACGATGTCATTATATACAACCCTCATTCTGAGGAACTTCCTTTCCCTGCTGCAGGACCTGCTCATTTCTGATGATCCATCAGTCAATGGACTTCAGACTATCAGGAGTTAAGAAAGTCCTAACAGCTTTTGAATTCTTTGAAAACTACATGTGAATATGTAGTGCAATCTGCTTGTGATGAACTTGTAGATCAATTACTGTAAATGCCCTAAACAGCCTCAATTGATTGCCATGTGTGGTCTGAAGTTCTGATTAATAGAGGCTTTGTTTAAAATGGGAAAGCCTTTCTAGGAAAGAGAAGGGGGGAAAAAAAGCACAACTCTGTCCACTCTTGCCAGCATCCTGAATCATGAGGTTGCAAAACAGTCTGTGCTTGCAATTCTCTGCATCTAGCTACCTGCTACTTCCAGAGCAAGTCCCATTTGCTGAGATGCTTAGAGAAAACCAGCATGAATTTTTCCCAGGTTATCTAGGGTGAAAATGCTCTTTTGTATCCCTGGGTGAGGGCTATCTTGTGTATCTTAATCCCTGCAGCCCTGGTGACTCACCTTAGTAATTTGGGGCTTAGCTTTGAATTCCCTTGACTCTGAGGTTACAAACATCAATCCTTCCCCATTGCTTTACCTTCATTTCTGGAGCGCTTGTGTGCATATCTAACCCCTGAATGGGCATGAGTCTTCATTTGCCTGGAAGTCTTAAAAATGCTAATGTGAAATTAGGTTAGAATTCTACAGACCAGACTCTGACCTCAAATATTAATCATGACTCCATAGCCAAGGGGAGCCTTGGCCATGTGGAGGGAAGGCAAACACTCGCCTTGAGCACAGCAAGGCAAACTCACTGAAATCAAACCCCCATTTTAGAACGTTTCACTCACCAGCAGGCTGCTCATTTTTCTCAGGTGTACATCTTGTGTTTGATCAGACAGGAGCAGTGATCTGATCAACTTTTCAATTGAACAAAAAACAAAATGAGACACGGCCAATTCACATCATGTTTCTTGAGTGGTTTTTGATAGACATTTACTACTTGGAATTCCATCCTTGTTTATTCAACATGATCTCCTACATGCTTTTCCTCTCTCCCTTTTCTTCAACCCCTCCTCTGTTCTCCTACCAATTTTCTTCCTCCCTGGAATGCTTTCTTATATGCCAAAAAGTTTCTTAGTGACTGGGTCTGAAGTTAAATGTTTGAGAAGATTCCTCCCCATCAGGAATGTGTGGGTGCTCGGGAGATTGGCCTCTGACCAACTCTGAATAGTTTCTGGCCACAGGCTCCAGAGGAGTCTTGGTGGAGTGCAGGTCATCTGCCTGGGCACACCACAACGGGTGCCTGAATCACACCAGCATCGGCTGCCCCTGATTTGGGGTAACGGTCAGGGTGGACACTCTGCCCATGGGCCTGTGCAGACACAGCTCCCTGATGCAGGGACAGCCTGGCCTTGTCTATACATAAGCACCTTCATCGTGTCAAGTCCTATCCTAGGTGCTTTCCTTTGTGACATTGCCTTTGATCTCAGTTGGTTCTCACAACCATCACATAAGCTAGATAATATCATCATCCTTATTTTTAGGCATAAAGACCTAAATGAGGTTAAATTGTTAAGAGGACCCAACTCTTAAGAGGTAGAATCAGAATTTGGAACCAGGAACTAATGGAAAAGAAGCATTTCTTGGGTTTAAACCAAGTTTTAGATAAATATCTCCAGGAAGAAGAATGGAGAGCACATGTGGATTGGCCTCATCCCCCAGTCCTGACTCTATCACTTCCCCCACTACTTTGAAAGGAAATGAACCAAATCCGCATCACATGTATACTGAATTAGATTGGCAAAGACTTTGTAATTTTCAGGTGTAACTGAGCTATGGCATAGTGGCATTCAGTGCAATTTTTATGCTTTTATTCATTCAAAAAATGTCAGGCACTGTTCCACTAAGTGTTGATATTATAACAGCAAAGAAAATTAACAAAAATCACCTGCCCTCTTTGTTAGTTAAATAGATAAAAATAAAATGTCAGGTGATGATAAGAACAATTATGAAATCAAAGTGAAGGAAGTTCCATAATGATAATCAATAGAGAAAGAAGCCCCCTGTCCACTGGGAGCCAATCCATCCACCCTCTACCTGTTTCTCCTCATCATCATTGGCTGCCACCTTCTCCAGAATGCTCTTGGCCCTGGCCAGCTGCATCTCGGCCCAGAGAGCCTCACCTATGAGAGGACTTCACTGAACTTAGCTGTGTCCATACTCTTCTACCCAGGTATCCAACTGCTCCTCACCCTCCTCCCTTCTTCCCTGTGTCCTTTCCCTTAATCTCTTGTCTTTTGTTAGTGTCTTTTATTCTGCTCCAATCCATGAGCCCTCTTATAAGGTCCCGCACATGAGTCTCTCTGGTTCCCAATTGTCCTGGCATTGTCACCTGAATCCTGACCCAAGCCTACCTCTTACACCCAATGAGCCCAATTACTCCCCAAGGAAGAATTCCCCTCACTCTGGTTTCCTCCACCCTGGTTTCTGGAACCCCAGAGGTCATCCAAGCTTACACAGGCTTGCACTGGTATCCACGGGGAAAGTAAGAGATTATTTCCAAATAGGTTACAGTAAAGAAATAGTCATTTTCCATGTATACACATACAAGTAGTGCTTTTATTAAGTCCTCCTGAAACACAGCGAGTGTACTTTGGACATAGCCTCCACAATGCTTTGTTGCCTCACAGATTGAAATTCATTCACAAAGCAATCCTCCTATGGAGACGGGGCTGCCCTGTTTATTCAGCCATATGTCTAATGTGCCCTGAGTTTCCTTAAGTCCTTGCCCTCAACATGTCTTGCCTCAGCCAGGGTCCTTGGGTTAATTATACTTTCTTACATTTAAAATAATTTTCTTTCTTAATCCATTTAAAATATGCATTCTTTTGAGTCAGAATGCTGGTCACTCCCATTTGGAGATGTCATGTAACTAGATGCCTAAATGGCTTTTCAGATGCCCTAATTACAGCTCTCTCTGCTAGAGCTGCTCACTCACTCTCTCCTCACAGCTGGGACTGCTTTTGCTGGCTGGTGCCACTACCCTGATGCAGGTTATCTCTGTTCCTCCTAGCTATGGAATTGCCCTTCACAGAAAGCCATCCATCGAAACAATATCCACAGACTTTCAACACATGAGTTCTGAGATATTTCCAATGAACTGCCAATATCCATCCTATTTATCCAGGTGTGGAAATGTGCCCTGTGCTAGGTACTTTCATACATATAATCTAATTTAACAGTCAGAAAAACTGGATGTAAAATAGTTGTTACAATACCCATTGCACAGTTGAGAAACTGATGCTTAGAAAGGCCTGGTAATTTGCCTAAAGTCATAGAGCTAGGTAATAGCAAAATTGCAGTAGAACACAGATTTTCAGTTTATAAATCCTTTGATTGTTTCACTAACCTTAATACCTGTAAAACTTGTCACCCTACTTGATTTTGAGCTGCCTCCCAAGCCATACAAAATAAGCACAATCCCTCTCCCAAAAATCTTCCCTATAAGTATTAGAAGACAATCAACAGCCCAGCCATTCACTTCACCCACTTCATGCCCTAAATCTTCTCTCTAGTTCCTCTGATCATCTTTCACAAGGCCAGAGTTTTATGTGTCTTCACTATCCCCATGCCCTTCTTACACCCTCACATCTCTAAATATCAATTTCAAAGTTTGGTTTGTAGGACTCAATAAAACCACCAAAGTTGGAGTGAACAATGAAAAGCAGTGTTGTCACCTCCCTCCTTCTGGATTCTTATTCTTATTAACAATATCTGAGACCATGTCATGGTTTTTGGCAGTCTCATCATACTCTCTGCGATTACCCTTTGTAGATATTGGCTTCCCCTTAGCATATAGCCACCACTACTAGTAGAAGATCAGGGAGATTCAATCTGGGGACAATAGAAATAGATTCTCTGATGAGCCTGTGAAGAGAGAAACTCCCTGTTTTTCAACTACAGTGGGTGGTTACATGTTCGAAGGAAGCTAATGTCTACGAAGGGTGAAAGAGAGGGCTGGCCTGGGGCGTGTGCCTCTTCAGGTCCACTACAGTGCCCTGCCTGTGAGCCAGAACAAAGTAGTGCTCCCGAATCTGTCAATCAAGCTAAAGCTATTCTCAACAAATCCATTAGAAACTCACATATTGAGGTTCTACCATGTTCTCGGGCCTGTGTTTGACCCTATGGGAAGAATTATTGAGCACAGTATGCTCAGCCCAGGAGGGAAACAAAATGAATGCCCATGAAACAGTCAAATAAAAATTTAAGTGAATAGATTCAAGAGATAAGTGAATGACAGAGTTATTAAGTTCCATTGATGTTCCAAGGAGAAAGAAATTGTTATAGACTGGAGTGCCCCAAAATATTTGGAGAAAAAAGGGTTTTCACTGGAGTTGAAAAGATGCCTGGGATTTATGAGGTAGGATTTTGAAGCTTGTCTGCCCCTTTTTTCCTTCCTTTTATTTTGAGACATTTGAAACAGAGAAAAGAAGAGGAAATTAAAAAACAAAAAACACCCATATTACCATCTCTCAAATTTAATAAATATTTTCACAATATATTTTCTTGGAGCCATTTTTTTCAGAAATAAAATTTTACAGATGAAGCAGAAACTTCTTTGTCTCCCACTACCCACCCCAATCCTATTTCTCCCTTACTTCCCGAAGGTAACCATCATTTTGTAATTGTTAGCTATCCCACATATCCATTATTTTAGAAGTTTACCAAACAGTGCATGTATTTAAAAAGGTATAGCATGATATTGTTTTTTGAAATGACAGAAGATATCTCATTGTACATATCCTTCTTTAACTTGTTTTTTCACTCAGCTTTACATTTACCAGATTTATCCATGTCGACATGAAGACTTAGTTAATTTAAGTTCTGTGTAGTATTCTACCCCATGAATATATTGCAATTTATCTATCCCCTATTGATGAACATTTAGGTTATGTCCAATTTTTTATTATTGCAAATTATGCTGCAGTGATTATCATCATTTATATGTCATTGCATACATGTACTGGAATACTCAGAACTGTGCATTCAATTTAACTGGAGATTGCCAAATTGCTCTACAATTAATATAGCTACATTTATCTAGGGCTTCTATGTGTCGGAAACTTGCTCTGAGAAGCACTTTACATGTATTAACTCATTTAATCCTCACTTCAACACTATGAGGTAGGGTACTGTTTTACCTCCAATTTACAAAGGAGGAAGCTGCTTCACAGAGGGATAGTAAAACATTAAACATTAAATGTTTGATGTCAAACACCTGCAAGTGGTCGAGTCAAAATTTGAACCCAGGCTTGATCCAGAGTTCTCTTAACCACTGCTCCAAGGCCACTATCCAAATTTATGCTCCCTCTGGCAATCTATGAATGTTCCCATTTCTGCACATCCTACCAACACTTAGTATTCTTAGAATTCTTTAATTTTGCCAACAAGCTAATAGTAAAATTCTATCTTACAGCAATGGTGTACTAAGGACAGTGTGATGAGGGTGATGCAGGCCACAAAGGGATGCACTGTTAATAGAGAATTTGAAAACAACACTAAAACCAACTAAAAGTTGCCCTGCTTTATATCCCATGCAATGTCAGTGATAAAACACTTATTCCCCTAAAAATCTGTGTTGGTCTAAGTTCTAAAGAATTGCTTCAGTTATTTTTGAAACTTAATAATGTATTGTGTGTGCTGGTTTGAATCTATTATGTCCCCCACAAAACTCATGTTCTTTAAATCCATTCTTGTGGGTGCAGACTTAACGTGAGTGGGATTTTTGATTGGGTTGTTTCCTTGGAGATGTGACCCACCCAATTGTGGGTGGGACCCTTTGGTTAGATTATTTCCATGGAGGTGTGACCATGCCAATTCAAGGTGGGTCTTAATTAGTTTACTAGAGTTCTAAAGAGAACTGAGAGCCAACCCAGACCCAGACACTTGGAGATACAGACAAAAAGACATTTGGAGATGCTAAGCTAAGAGATGAAGCCCAGAGTTTGCCCTGGAGAAGCTAAGTGAGAACCCACAGACGCTTAAAGAGAAAGCCACTGGAATCAGAAGCTGATAGCAATGCAACCTGGGAGCAAAGGACTAACAGATGCCAGCCACATGCCTTCCCAGCTGACAGGTGTTCCAGATGCTATAAGCTTTTCTTCAGTGAAGGTATCCTCTTGTTGATGCCTTTGTTTGGACACTTTTATGGCCTTAGAACTGTACATTTGTAACCTAATAAACCTCCTTTATAAAAGTCAATGCATTTCTAGTATTTTGCATTTTGGCAGCCTTAGCAAACCGGAGCATTGTGTGAGCTTCAAGCTAGCATATTTTTATTACATGGCTTTGTATGTGTTAAGACAAGTAATGTAAATATATATTTACATTTGATGTGAAAGTTAAATTGGAGAACTCCCAGTTACACAGTCAGCCCTGAATACATGTGGATTCAGGTACGACATTCATTTCAAGAGTAAGTTTATAAAAGCCAGAATGTTTGAGCTGGCTTCAGGCACAGACCATATCTCCAATCTCTGCAACACTAGATATTCTTGTGTTTAAACATAGGTTTGAAATAAACAAGGATAGCACAGTGACTGAAAAAGCAGAAAAAGAATTTGAATTATTTCAATTTTCTCATTCTATGTGACCATTGGGAGTATTTATTTGCGATTTATTTTAAAATAGTGAAACAGTGTGCAAACTTGCAATGGGCAATATTTTTGTTAGATAAGTGCAAATTTTAGTTCACACATTAAATGTTTTATTAAATTTGAGCAATATTTTAGATAGAAATTGATTCATTTTAATTGTTAATTATTTGCTTTAAAACTAAAGAACAAATTAAGAAAATATTTTGGTTTTATAAAATTCATGTGTTAATTATTATACAATTACAAACTTTAAACATTATTGTATAGGAATATAATCAAATGATCAATGTTCCAACAATTAGGTAGATATAAAAAATAGAATAAATAGTTTCGCTTATTTTGTCCTGCAGGAACCTGGAGGAACTTAAAGTCATGACCATACTGGTTCATAATTACTCTGAATTTTGTAAATACATTTGCAGTGGGGAAACAACATAAAATGACATTGACCTAGTGAAGCTCAATAAAGATTGATTTAAAAAAAAAAAAACAAGCCCAAAAGTAGAAACAATTGAAGCAACATCTGGATCTATTTTCAAATAAATAATGTTTTCATCATCACATATAGCTTCATTTTATGATTGTTATTGAAAATAAGATTGTCGTATTGAGAAGGGAGGGTGTTAAAAATTATATGCTAGGCACACCACCAATCATTTTTGTTCTAATTTGCATTTCCCTAATTATTGTGAAAGTGAGCATCTTTTCACATTTATTGGTCATTCAGGTTTCTTTTTTTATGAAGTACCTGCTAGATTCTGTGCCCATTTTTCTCTTGGGTTTTTATTATCAATTTTTACAAGTTCCTTATATATTCTTAATATTAATCCTCTCATCCTAAAACATCCATTCCTGTTTTTATGTCTCCAAATTCCCAGATCTTGTACCAATATTTGGAGGGATTTTTTGAGATGATTTTTTTGTTAATGATTTTTAAACTTGTTGTATTCTGATTACAGAAACTGGACTCTATATTTGCCATTCCTTGATATTCATTAAGACTTTTTATAAATACTCCATGGGTGCTTGAAAAGAATGTGCTTTATTTGTTTGGATACAGGATGCAGGGTTCTATTTAGGTAGGTCATATGCATGCACACCCACACACATGCACATATGTATATAAATATATATATATAATGATACTTTGACAGCTTGCTCTATGTCTTGCTGAGAGGAATGTTAAAATATCCCACTATGATTTTTATTTGTCAGTTTCTCCTTATATGTTTTAATTTTCTATATTTAGAGGCTGTATAGAAAGGTTCATAAAGATTCTGAATTTCATATATACTTGGTGAATTGCTTCTATAATTTTTATGTAATGACCTTACTTATTAATAATACTTATTGTTCTTAAAGTCTATTTTTTCTTTTTTTAATTGGCATTACACCAGGACTTCTGCTTCCAACCAAGATAGAGAGTAAAGTGACTGGACTTTACCTTCCCTCCTAGAATAAACAAACAAACAAAAACAGGATAAAAAAATGAAACAACTGTTTTCAAATAACTAGACAGCAGGTAATAAAAATAATGATCCCTGAGGGATGGGAAATGAATGAAGTAAGCAATTGGTCCAGATTACTGCCTGTTCCGGTTTGCTAATGCTGCCAGAATACAAAACAACAGAAATGGATTGGCTTTTATAAAGGGGGTTTATTCGGTTACGAAGTTACAGTCTTAAGGCCATAAAGTGTCCAAGGTAAGTCATCAGCAATTGGGTACCTTCACTGGAGGTGGCCAATGGCATCCAGAAAACCTCTGTTAGCTGGGAAGGCACGTGGCTGGCATCTGCTTGCTCTCAGGTTGCATTTCAAAATGGCGTTCTCCAGAATGTCTGCATCACCTTCCAATCGCTGTCTTTTAAATGTCTGTCTCAGCTACAGCTAGCTGTGAGCTCCTTCTGTCTGAGCTTTTATAGGGCTCCAGTGAACTAATCAATGCCCATGCTGAATGGGCAGGGCCACACCTCCATGGAAATTATCCAATCAGAGATCACACCCTAACCAAAGGTGTCACTCACGGTTGGGTGGGTTACATCTCCATGGAAACAATCAAAAGGTTCCAACCTAATCAACTCTAATACATCTGCCCCCACAAGATTGCATTAAAGAATATAGCTTTTTCTGGGGGACATAATATATACAAACCAGCACACTGCTTTAAGAGATTTCTAGCCTATGGTATAGAGGGAGGAACCTAGGTAGAGTTTGGCAGGTTCCCTGAGTAAAGGAAACAGAGCCACCAATCCAGGGAGACCAAAATGGCTAATGTTCCTAGGACAGATTACTGAACAGGAAGGAACAGCACAGAAAGAGAACTCCAGAGGTCTCCAGAGTGCTTCTCATGAGTACTCATCTGAATACTGATAAATGAAGGTATTTGAGAAAAACACCTAAGGCTGGGGGATGGTTCCACCCAAAAAGGATTAAATGGAACAAAGCCCAGAGCTCATACTGGGCAGGGCATTATTTCTTTTCCCACCAGCCAGATTGGAAAATTTCATGATTCATGGGTCTTTGGGTAGAATACTCTGAGGAGTTTTGCCTCAGCAGTGGGAAATAATCACTGGACCAAGCATGGCTCTGGTCCTGCCTAAACTTAAAAGCAAGATCCAATGGGAGCAAACTAAGTCCAAGTCACTGTTTCAACATTTGTTTTGTGTTCAAGAACAAAACTCAAACTATTTATAGGAATACAAATAAATCCAGGACCCAGCAAGGTTAAATTTACAATATCTGGCATCCAATAATTTAAAAAAAAATGCAAGGTATGAAAGTAAGCAGGTTAATACAGTCCATAATGAAAAGAAAAATCAACCAATGGAAACCAACTAAGATCATCTTACAGATGTTATAATAGCAGCAGAGACATTTAAAAAAATTATAACTGTATTCCATATGTTCAAAATATTAAGTGAAGAGATGGAAGATGTTAAAAAAAAGACACAAATTGAACTTCTGGAGATGAAAATTACAATGTGTGGGATGAAAAATACATTAGATTGGATTAATGGCATATTAGATATTGAGGAAGAAAAAACTCAATGAACTGGAAAACATAGTAATCGAAATTATCCAAGATAAAACCCAAAGAGAAAACAGAATGATATAAGAAAAATAAAAAGCTAATATGAGCATTAGCTGCCTAATACATACATAACTAGAATCCTTGAAAAAGAGGAGAGAGATGGAAGAATGGTAATACTTGAAGAAATAACAGCAAAATTTTTCCTAAAGTTGATGAAAACCATAAATCCACAGATATGCAAAGTTCAACAAACCACAAGCACACAAAACAAGAAGAAAACTGAACCAAGATATATCATAATCAAATTGATTTAAACCAGTGATAAAGAAAACAATCTTAAAAGTAGACACAGAAAAAAAAAGATACATATGTACAGGGGGAAAAAAGATGAGGATAAGAGCAGATTTCTCATCATTAATAATGCAAGCAAAAAGTGGGATGAGCAACATCTTTGAAGGGCTGAAAGGATAAAAAAAAAAACACAAAATACCAACCTAGAACTTTATGCTCAGAGAAAACATCTTTCAAAAATGAAGGGGAAACAGTTCCTCAGAAAGTTGGAAACAGAATTACCATATGACCCAGCAATCCCACTTCTTGGGGTATACCCCAAAGAAATGAGAGCAGGGACTCAGACATATATTTGAATACCAATGTTTATAGCAGCATTATTTATAATATCCAAAAGGTGGAAGTAACCCAAATGTCCATTAACCAATGAATGGATAAAGAAAATGTGCTTTATACACACACAATGGAATATGATTCAGCCATAAGAAGGAATGAAGTCCTGGTACATGCAGCAACATGGATGGACCTTGAAGACATCATGTTGAGTGAAATAAGCCAGACAGAAAAAGGCAAATGTTATATGAGGTAACATATGAAATACTTAGAAGAAGCAAATTTCATAAAGATGGATAGCTATCGGGGACCAGGGCATGGGGAAGGGGAAATTATTGCTTAATGAGTGCAGAGTTTTCGCTTGGGAGAATAAAAAGTTGTGATAATGGATGTTGGTGACAGGAGTACAATATTGTGAATGTAATTAATCATCTGAACGGCACACTTGAAAGTGGTTAAAATGGCAAATCCTTAACTTAGTCAGAGCTGCAAATTCTTTTTGCCATGTATGGTAATGTATTTACAGGTTCCAGGGATGAAGGTGTGGACATCTCTGGGGGGCCCTTTATTGAGTCAACTATACTCTCTGATTGCAAAAAACTAGTTTATTAAAACATTACAGTATGGTATTGCTGTCAAGGTAGATGGATAGATAAATGGAACAAAGTAGAGAGTCCACCTATAAGCCCACACTTGCATGAACACTGGTTTTTTACAAATGTGCAAAAGCAATTCCATGGAGAGAGAATAGTCTTTTCAAAAATGATGGAACAATAGGATTTCCATATGGGAAAAAAAATCTCGACTTCTGATCCATTCCTTGCACCTAATACAAAAATTAGAGTTAAATAAAAAATCTAAACCTATAAAACTTCTAGAAGAAAATATAAGGAAAAATATTTCAAGTTAGGCAAAGATTTCTTATATACAACACCAAGGGCAGAATCCTCAGAAAAGAAAATTGATAAATTGGTCTTCATCAAGCATTTAAAACTCTTCTCTGAAAAAGACACTGTTAAGAGAATGAAAAGACAAGCCTCAGACTGGGGGGAAAATGTTTTCATATCCTATTGGAATCAATAGTTCATTCCTTTTTATTGCTGAACAGTATTCCAGAGTAGGATATAGCACAATCCATTTAGCCATTCACAAAGGATTTGTATCCAGAATATATAAGAATTCTCAAAATTCAATAATAAAAGAATAAGTAATTCAATTTACCACATGGACAAAGGTTTCGAACTGGTATCTCCCCAAAGGAGGCAAATAAACACATGAAAAGATGCTCAACATCTTTACTCCTTAAGGAAATGCAAACTGAAATCACAGTAATATACCACTCACCACGTATTAGGATGATAAAATTAAATAATTGACCATACTAATTGTTGACAAGGATATGGAGGGGCTGGAACTCTCATTAACTGCTGTTGAGAATGTAAAATGTTACAACCATTCTGGAAAACAGTTTTTCAGTTTCTTAAAAAGTTAAACATTCTCCTACTTATGTTCCAGCCATTCCATCCCCAGGAATTTCTCTAAAAGAAATGAAAGTGTATATCCATACAAAATCTTGTGCATAAATACTATTAGCAGCTTTATTTGTAATAGCAGAAAACTAGAGATAACACATATTGCCATCAAGAGGTGAATGGCTAAATGGATTGTGCTATATCCTACTCTGGAATACTGTTCAGCAATAAAAAGGAATGAACTATTGATTCCAATAGGATATGAATCTCAAAAATAATCATGCTGAATAAGAGAAGCTAGGAAAAAAAGAGTAAAAATTACATGCTTACATTTTATAGGAAATTCTGGAAATTTCTATAGTTACAGAAACTAGATCAGTGGTAGCCAGGGGTGGAGAAACTGGAGGGAGGAATTGCAATGGGGCAAAAGGAAACTTTTGGGAATGGTGGTTATGTTCATTATCATGATTTTGGTACATATAATGGGGTACATATTGTGTACAAATGTTTTCATGGGTGTTTAAATGTGTCAAAACTTATCAAGTACTATAACTTTAAATGTGCATGGTTTATTGTATTTCAGTTATATCTCAAAAAAAGCTGTTAATTTTTTATTATACCAGCTTTCCTCTGGTAAGCATTTTGGCTAATATTTCTCTTTCTCTTTTCCCCTTTATCTCCAGTTTTCTTCATATGCAGTGTCTTAGATACGTCTTTTGTAAACAGCATATAGCTGGATTTTTTTTTCTCCCTGAAAATCTGTCTTTAACAGGAACATTTAATCCATTTATTTGTGTTATTATTACTGATTTACTTTCTGTCTATCATCTTATCTTAGGTTTTCAAATTACCATGCTTCTGTTTTGACCCTTTCCACTCCTTTCCTGTCTCATGTAAAGTTTTCTCTGGTCCCTTTTATTTTATCCCTTGTTTTAGTAGTGCCTTTATAACAGTTGTGGCACATTATCACCATTAGTCCATTCAAGGCCCCTATATTTCTCTCTCTCTCTCTCTCTCTCTCTCTCTCTCTCTCTCTCTCTATATATATATATATATATATATATATACACATACATATATATATATATTTATAAAAGTATTCATTATCTCCATTCTTCATTCTCATTCCCCACTCCAGTTGTAATTTGTTTGATGTGTATTATTTCATTTTCATGTGTTTTTACCTTACATATTCTGGGATTATGTATTTAAGGTCTATCCATGTGACTAAGTGTGCTCTGGTCTATTGCTTCTCACTACTTAATGTGGGACTGTTCTGGTTTCCTAATGCTGCCAAAATGCAAAATAACAAAAAGGGATTTATAAAAGTATAAAAAGGGGTTTATTTGGTTACACAGTTAACAGTCTTAAGGCCATAAAGTGTCCAAGGTAAGGCATCAACAATCCAGTACCTTCACTGAAGGATGGCCAGTGGCATCCAGAAAACCTCTGATAGCTGGGAAGGCACATGGCTGGCGTCTGCTCCAAAGTTCTGGTTTCAAAATGGCTTTCTCCCAGGACATTCTTCTCTAGGCTGCAGCTCCTCAAAAACATTACTCTTGGTTGCTCTTAGGGCATTTGTCCTCTCTTGGCTTCTCCAGAGCAAGAGTCTGCTTTCAAAGGCCGTCTCCAAAATGTCTCTGTAAACTGCAGTTTCTCTCTCAGCTCTTGTGCGTTCTTTAAAGTGTCCCTCTTGGCTGTAGCAAGCTCGCTCCTTCTGTCTGAGCTTATATAGTGCCCTAGTAAACTGATCAATGCTCACACTGAATGGGCAGGGCCACAACTCCATGGAAATTATCTAACCAGAGTTATCACCTACAGTTGGGTGGGTCGCATCTCCATGGATTACAAATCTAATCAAAACTAATAAGTCTGCCCACACAAGATTACATCAAAGATAAATGGCATTTTGGGGGACACAATACATCCAAACTGGCACAGGGACATTCACGACATTTTACTTATCCATTCCCTTAATAATGGGCACCTAACTTTTGTTCCGTTATCAAAAGGACACTGTGGTAAAAATTCTTGTATTTGTCTTCTTATGGGTCTGCATGAGAATTTCTCTGGGTTTTATTTTCAGGAAAGCAATTGTTGGATCAGAGTATGTATCCTGCCAGATTCCTCTCCAGAATATGCACAGCAGCTGCATAATTCCTTCTCACCCTGCTTGACAGTGTCTGTATTCCCACATCCCTGCCAACACTAGAATCACCCAGATTGTTAATATTGGCCTGGTTGATGTATGCAAAGTGATCTATCATTGTATTAATTTTCATTTATCTGATTACTAAAGAGTTTGAGTATGTCTTCTGTAAACTATTCATATTTTCTCAAATTTCTCCTCAAGTTCGGTCATTTTCTAATGGATATATAGGCATTTCTTATGTATTTTCAATATTAGACCTTTGACAGTTTTAGAAATTTTAATTTTTTTCATAATCAATCACCTATCTGTTAAATTTGCCCATAGTATCCTTCCTTAAACAGAAATTCTTAGAATCTGTGTAATCAAATTCATCAATTTTTGCTTTATAATTTTTACTTTGAAATTTTAATAGTCTTTAACAACTCACAGTTCACAAAGATAATTGTGATTTAATTAATTGTTTTATCTTTCACTCGTAAAACTTTAATTGATCTAGAGGGACCCATTGTGTATGTTTTTAGTAGAGATCCTCTTTATTTTTCTTCATACATAAGCCAGCTTTGCCAACAACATTTACTTTCATAATATCTACTATTATTTATCAAGTTTCCATCTGAACTTGGGTTTTCGAAGCTTTATATTCTGTTCCATTGTGTTACTGGCTTTTCTTGCTCTAGTGCCATATTTTTATTCATGTGGCTTTGTAGGGTGTTTAACATCTTGTAAGGAAAGCCTCCTCTCTTTGCTGTTTTCCAAAGCTGATTTAACTATTTGTGAGACATTATTCCATATAAATTTCCAAATAAATTTATCCAATTTCTTTAAAAAATACATCTGGAATTTTTATTGGAATTGAATTGAATTTTAGAAATTGACTTAGAATGCCTTAGTGTCCTTGTAATATTTTCATCTCATCTAATACTAAAGTATGAAAGACTTCAGCATTTTTTCAAATCTTCCTTTATGTCTTTAATATAGTTTTATTTTCTCCATAGAGATCTTATATATTCATTGTTACTTCCCTGATACTTTATTGTTTGGTTACTTGTAAGTATTTTATTTTTTATATTTTCTAGACATAGAAAAATACTAGTGACTTCTTGAGCTGATGTGTTATGCAACAATTTTGCTTTATTTCCACATAAGTTATAATATTTCCCTATTAATTTATTTGTATTTTCAATATTGACATTCATCTTATCTGTGAATAAAGTCAACTTTATACTTTCCTTTCCAATACTTTATGCCTTATTTCTTTTCTTTCCTTATAGCATTGGGCAGGACCACTAGTAATAGCAATCCTTTATGAATCCCAGGTATAAAAAGGAATATGTCTAAAGACTTGCCATCAAATATAATGTTTGCTTTTTATACTTTTATCAAGTTAAGGAAGTTCCCTTTTATTTCTGGTTTGCTAGAGTTTTCATCATATGCATGGGTGATTTTTTGAGTAAGATAAGATAATCAGCATTTTGATACTATATTTCTTTGTCTTTTGCCATGTTTCTTGCTGATAGGATATTGCTATCAATGTAGTTGTCTTTACTTTGTAAGTTATCTGGTTTTTCTCTTTATTTTATTTTAGGAGTTTTCTCTTTTCCACAGATGATTTGATAATGCCTAGCATGTATGTAAATATAAAATTTTCTACGTATTCACTTTGAATTGTGAATTTTTCCTCAATCTGAAGACTCCCATATTTCTTCATGTCTGGAAATTGCTCTTTGATTATAACAACTCCACCATTCTTTTCTCCTGTCTCCATTTTTCTTCCTTTACCTTAATTTCACATTCATATTTTATCTCTTTATCCCTCTGTGAATCAATGTTAATGTCTTTAGCTGTATCTTCAAGCTTATTAATTCAGCATTGTTCTAATGCAGGAAGATTAACTGCTATGACCAATTTATGAACTCACCACTGAAAGTTCTTTGCAACTCCTCATATATGCTGGCCGGTACACAGAAACAGAAGACTGTGAAAAGTTGACTGTGTATGCCAAGGGGAACATGTTAAAGCTGGAAAATGCTTTAGGGGCAATCAAGAATCAACGAAAGGAGTAACATAATGAAAGAGAGCTTTAAGTAAAACAAATGTCAACTTTCCTCTGATTTGTGACAAGTAGAACACAAACATCCCCATTAAAATGTGTTTGGGTCCTCCTGAATGCCTCTTTGTTGCTCAGATGTGGCCCTCTCTCTCTGGCTAAGCCAACTTGAAAGGTGAAATCACTGCCCTCCCCCCTACGTGGGATCAGACACCCAGGGAAGTGAATCTCCCTGGCAACGTGGAATATGACTCCCGGGGAGGAATGTAGACCCGGCATCGTGGGATGGAGAACATCTTCTTGACCAAAAGGGGGATGTGAAAGGAAATGAAATAAGCTTCAGTGGCAGAGATTCCAAAACGAGCCGAGAGATCACTCTGGTGGGCACTCTTAAGCACACTTTAGACAACCTTTTTTAGGTTCTAAAGAATTGGGGTAGCTGGTGGTGGATACCTGAAACTATTAAACTACAACCCAGAACCCATGAATCTCGAAGACAGTTGTATAAAAATGTAGCTTATGAGGGGTGACAATGGGATTGGGAATGCCATAAGGATCAAACTCCACTTTGTCTAGTTTATGGATGGAAGTGTAGAAAAGTAGGGGAAGGAAACAAACAGACAAAGGTACCCAGTGTTCTTTTTTACTTCAATTGCTCTTTTTCACTCTAATTATTATTCTTGTTATTTTTGTGTGTGTGCTAATGAAGGTGTCAGGGATTGATTTAGGTGATGAATGTACAACTATGTAATGGTACTGTAAACAATCGAAAGTACAATTTGTTTTGTATGACTGCGTGGTATGTGAATATATCTCAATAAAATGATGATTAAAAAATAAAATGTGTTTGGGGGACAATTTAGCCCTGGGAATTTGTACACCTGCTGCTAAAATCCATTCAAAAGTATATTCTCTTAGAATGGAATTTGGTTTATTCTTTTTTACCTCAACTCAGATTCAATAGGACTTATGGCCTTGCCAGGCCTAAATGATTTATATATCCCCAAAATTCCACAAATGAGACATCACACATGAACTGCAGTCAGTTCATCTTTGTAAAGCCACTAGGGACCCCCACACAACATGTGGCAAAGTGGACACATGAAAATGATGCCTAGAGAAAATTATACCCTTCCCCTCCTATGATGGAGAAATGGTGACGAGTAGGTTCTTTACCAGTAGCTTTCAATTAACAAAAAAATTTATGCAAAATCAGTTTTATAAAGATTTGGTAAAAATTTATTGGGAGAAAAAATTTGAAAAATGATGTCTTTAAGAAATCTAGCTAAATATCCTTCTGGTATCCAAAAATAGAAAAAATAAAGTATTCACAAAAATTCAAAACAATCCTATCATTCATAAAATGGTGCAAATATGATGCACACTTTTGGGGAATTGGCTAAAATTACTCCCAAAACTACTAAATGTGGCAAAAAATCTTTTTTAAACAGGATCCTAAAAAATATGTAAAGAGGCTTTTTAAAAGACCTGAATTTTAAACAAAGTAGACAAATTGATTATCAAAAGAACTGGTTTCGGTCAGGCAAGCTGATGATCAGCAGCCCACTCCAACAAGAAGAAGGAGATATTTTTCTCAGCTATAAATATTGAGTTTGAACTTTTGTAATTGAAATCAATATATGATTAATCTGAGTAGAATGAATGGGGGTGTTATAAAGATTACCAAACCACTAGGCCAGAGAGAAAAGGAATCCTTCAGCCGAGCTAGAAAAGAGCAGAATTGGGAAGATTTAAATTTTTTTCACTAAGCAAAGTGAGGCTATAGGGTAGAAAAAGTAAAGTTTAGGACAAAGAATCCAGGATGAATGTCTAACAGGAGAGCAGGAAAGGGTAATAGGTCTAAGATAAGAAAAATAAAGTATAGGACAGAGCCCATTAGGAAACTGGATCAGAAAGGGGGACAAGAGGGAGGAAATAAGACACCATTGATAAGAGAGCCCAAATAAGGTACTAGAGAGCAGAGGCATTACAATCCCAGAGGCCCCAGCACTAAGACCAGCTTCCCTTAGCTATTTTGGTAGGAAATGTGGCTGCAAGTTTAAAATTTCTTGGAACCAGAAATAAAAAAAGATGGTCCATAGCCCAAATAAAAAGGTTCTCTTCTCTGCCTCAAGACCAGAAGTGATGTCATAGGGGGATCATCAGATGGACCACCATCAAATGATGATGATGATGATGATACGATGGGTGGGCTGTCTCAGAGTGGGCAGATCAGATGTTCCAACTGTCTGAGTCTTGGAAGAAGATCTTTGAGATAATGTATAGTGGCAAAGGAGAGAAAGTGGAAATTTTCACAAACTTAAAGTTGATGAAGCACAGTTCTGTATAGTAGGGGCAAGGAAGAAGGAGAAGTTTCTATTCAAGATGCAAGTTGCCACAGGTGTAGTCTGACTTGGAGAAATCACTCTGCCCTTACTTCTCTCACAGTAAACTTTTATGCAGTGATTACTTGTTCACTTCTTTTTCTCCTTCACTAGTCAATGAGCTTCTGGAAGGCAGGATCCTTGTTCTTTCATCTTTGCATCCCTAGTACAAATGTCCAGCACACAGCACATAGAAAACAATGATGGATGAAAGAAGCGCTATGAATGGCTGGATGGATAAATGAACAGAGAGGTGTGTAGCTCTCTCTCTCTCTCTCTCTCTCTCTCTCTCTCTCTCTCACACACACACACACACACACACACACACACACACACGCATTACCAAACAGCCATGCTTACCTCACAGACTCCCTCTGCATTCTTCCAATGCTCGTCCCTGGACCAGGTCTCCCTGTGCTGTGAACAGAATCCCAGGAGAGGTTGCCTTCTGCCTCCATTTCCTGCCTTCAGCTGTCACCAGTTCCAGCTCATCATCTCTCTAACTATTGTGTTTAATATCAGTCATGTGAATTTGGAGCATTGTCTGAGATTCCATCCCCATTGCTGACATCTGTCTCCATTGTTCCAACCTCTCCTCTTTGATTGTTGCTCAGCATTTTCTCTCTGTTTAGAGGAGGGCAGCAGCAATTTGCTTTCTTGCCGTGTTTACTTTATATCTTTGCCAGATACCTATTTGTCATTTTTATTGCATTTCTCTCTCTCTGCATTCATCTTTGGGTGAGGCCTTGTCTTTAGCATTTGCTTTTGGAAAAGAGCAGAATGCCTTGTAGAACTAGGAATTTATGTCACCGGTTCCTATTGAATCCAACAACATAGGAAATAGAACATTTACCCACCCATCAGGGACTGTAGAAACGTAAAACTCTACAGTGAGTTTACTTCTTCAAAGTACTTTCAAAGACATCATTTCATTTGAGCCTCACAGGGGTAATGTGGGACAGACATCATTATCCTCTAAAAACATATCAGGGTTTTGAAAAGAGCAGTGGAGTCTGGTTTGTACTTGAGCTCTTCCTATCTGACAGTGTGACTTCAGACAAGTCATTTACAACCTTCAGCCTCTTTTTTCCCACCTCTTAAACAGTGATATATAATATCTATATTTTTCCTACCTTTTAGGTTAGAGCAAGTATATAGTATAATATAGGATAATATTTACCTAACCACCCCCAAATAAGATAGTTTAGATGAAAAGAGTTTTGGAAGTCATGAAACATAAAATCAAAAGGGATGCTTGTTATTAGAGTAGTATTATCATACAAATTCTAGGGAGGTAGAAAATGCTTGATGATGAGAACTCAAATCTCCTCTCTCCCATCCCAGGGCTTTTTTCTCCTCTTCATGCTGGCCTACACTAGTATTGAGAGAGGGCCCGACATCATCTTTTCTGGTCAGGGAATGGGGAGGAAAATGCAAATCCCTCCCCCATAGTCTTCCTGCTCCTGCTTCCTACCCAGGAGAGCAGGCGGCTAAGTTTCTCTTCGTCTCAGAACACAGTAACTCACAGAAGACGTGATTGGCTTGAACCAGACGAAAGCAGGGAACAGACCTCTCTGAACACTGTGACCTGCACAGCCAGCCCTGAGATCGGTTAAAGGGGCCAGGAAGGACATTTACATTTGTTTCTTTTGTTTTCTTTTTGGTTTCCTGTGGTATCTCATGAATGACTCTAAGATCTGGACAATTTTCTGATTCATTGAATGATTTGACTCAAAAGTATTTCAGCTTACCAACAGATATTCTTTCTGGCAAAATGCCCTGGTGATTGCCATGTGGAAGCTTATTCTTATCCTGCATTTGTAATTTTGTCATTGGGGATAACTGTTTTTTAAAATGCCTTTAGGTATTAGGACACAATTGGCCTGAGATCCACAGTGAGAAGCAAACTGTGACCGTGTAAATGGATTGTGAAAGGAGACTAGCCTCACAGAGTAGCACTGAGGTTAAAGATACTCCTGCACAAACTAGATGAAATTATATTTTCTCCATTCTAAAGTAACTTGATGGAAACATCTTAGCCTCAAATCCAGTTGCTTTCACCAGGATAGTGATGAAACTGGCACTGTTGATAAAAGCCAGTGCATTTCCCCTCCCTAATTGCATCAGCTTGACCCTCTCTTCTGATTAAATGCTTATAATTTTTCTCCCAGCATGTAATTTTTTAATTATAATATGATTGAAGAACATCAAAATTATTTGGCTGTTCACAGGGTAATTGTTGACAGCGGAGTCAATTCATTTCTTTCTGATCTGCCGGGTACCCTGTGGGTGCCTGAGAAATAATAATTGACGAAGGTGGCAGGGATGTCTCCTGTGGCTGGGTGATGGGACTCACACGTTGCTATGCATAGGGAGAAGAAGGCCCTGGATGCACTGGGTGCTGAATTCTTGCCTCCTCACATAATTGGGATGTTACAGGAGAGAGGAAAGACATTAGACTGTGTACCCATGCTCTTACATATCACAGAGGAATTTCTGCCCAAATGCCTCCAGTTAGTTTACCCTAGGGCTTGGGTAATGGAAACAGCAATCTTTGAAGAGAGATACTCTGTTTAAGAAAATATGTTTTTGTCATACTGTTGAGGATTGAATCATGTCTACTGCAAAAGTCAGGCTCATGACCCTGGTACTGAGGGTGTGAATCCATCTGTAAGCAGGACCTTTGAAAATGTAATCTTTAGCCCATTCACTTCATTCACGTCAATGAAGGAGGGTGGGACTTAATCCCAGATGGCTGAGTTCCTTATCAGCAGAGGAAATTGGACATAGAAGAGAAGCCATCGGGAGCAGCCAGAAGCTGGAAGAGAAAGGAGAAGACACTGCCATGTGCACTGCCATGCAATAGAAAAAATAAGAAACCCCAAAGTTTGCCGGCCAGCCAGAAGATACTGACTACTGGAGGAAGCAAGCCTTCCAGCCTCTGAAACCATAAGCCAATAAATAACTATTGTTAAGCCAACCACTGTATGGTATTTGTTTTAGCAGATGGGAAGCTAAAACACCCACTTAAGATAATCTTAAATCAAGCAAAATATTTTCTTTTCTGGACAAAAACAAACAGACAAAAACACAACACCCAAGATTTAGGGAAAGACAGGATGAAAGGAAGACAAGAGAAAAGATAGACTGAGGAAAAGAGAGTCTCAATAAGGGATGCAAAAGAAGATCAGGCTTCCAGCTCTGAATTTTAGTGTGATGTGGCTAAAACATTCAGAGAGCTGTCTCTGGTCTCAAAAGAACTATCCTCAAATTCTGCTCTGTCACTTAGCTGTGTAACCTTGAGTAAGGTACTTGGCCTCTGTAAATCCTGCTTTCCTCATCTATAAAAATGGGGATAATAGTGTAACCATGGTGTAGATTGTGATACTTAAAAGAAAGTCACATGTGTAATAGAGCTTAGCACATGTCTCCAGAGAATAACAGTGCTCACTGACAGTTGACAATAGTTGTTATGTCAAGAATTTCTTTATCAGCATCAAGGAGCAGCCCTCTTCCTCTGAAAATGGTGTTTACAGTTAAAATTCCCAGCTGTATGGAACTCTCTGAGCCTCTCCTTTCTGGAAGAAGATGGTTGATGGAAATGACTTCTTGGAGATTCCATCTGTAGGAATTATTGGTCTGCACCTCTGAAGTCATGGCCCTCTGGCTTTCTTGCTTGCTTATCTGATCTGTGTGTTTTTTGTTTGTGTGTTTTTGTCTGTGTTTGTTTTTCCTGGAGTCGGCCACATGACCCTCAGACCTGAAAGGGATACTGACTTGCCAATTCAATTTACCTAAAACTGGTGGAGCCTGAAAGCCTGGCCTACATCGACATACAGCTGATCTAATACAAATTGATTTTGGTTTTAAATCCTAGCAAGTCAAGAAATTGCTGTGGAGTTTTCCAAAACACAAAGGACCCTGTTTTGCTACAGCGACAAAGCCTCTGACCTAGGCTTTCTGAGTCTTTGTCTCTGTAGCCCTATGGATGCTCCCTACAGCTGGGGCCACCACCTTATCTAACTCCAGAAAATTCTGACCTTAGTGGAGATTTAAGGAGCTCCATCCTCTGATTCTTCAACTCCCTATTAATTTGCTCCTGGTAGCAGTTTGGCTCTGTCCCTGGGCCTGGCATCTGATCACTCTGACTCTGACTTATTTCTGACGCTCCATCACTGTGCAGTCCTGTTCTGGTAACTTCACCCCTGCGTATGAGCCCTTATCCATGGTAACTTAGAACTAACTCAGTTCCTCTAGAACTGGTAACCTGCACTGTTTCTGGCAGCCATCTCCATCAGCAGGGACTGCCTTCCTGAGCTCTGGCTCAGGGCTTAGAGCCCTGCCACTCTGGAAACTTCCCTGTTGGCAAGCACCTGCCTGCTCCTCTGCTTGCTCGGATTTCCTGGCCATACTGACTCAGGACTCTTCGTTAGTCCATAACCCATTTCAGATTTCACAGGTGCCAGCCTCTTGCCTAGCCCAGCACTAGTTATTTATCTACAAAGAACTCTCCTAAAGCATTTTTAAGGAGCTAGCCAGAAATAAAATTTAAGATGGATTTTTGGATGTGATGGAATGAACAGGACTCAATTGTGATCATTTGGGAGAACATGACAAGAAAAATCACCATGTGACATGCTTGCAGCAAATTAGTAATCATACTCTAATTCTTCTGTGGATATGTCCAAATGTAGTGGAATAATACTACCTACTTTGGAGGATTTAGATGATTAAATGGGATAATAGCACACAATAATCACTTAAAACTAGTTCGCTGTACTATTACAACTTGTAAAAGTTCTGAATAAGCAGAATGGAAAATGGGCCAACAGGACAAGGTCAAAACCTAGGAGAACCAGCTAACTGAGGTGAAATAGGTCTCTAGAGAAAGGACATATCCAGCTGCACATCTCAGTAAGAAGTCCAACCCAGTAGACAGCACTCTTTATCCAGAAACTATGGCAACAGCCAGCCAGTGTGAGGCTCTGTGTGGGGATCCCAGCAAGCAGACAGGTAGACCGGAAGTCAGCAAGCGGGAAACTGAGAGCACATGGGGCTAAGACAGGAATAAAGATTCCTGTCCCTATTTGGGTGGAACAGTTGTTCTTACACTCTAATGTGTGTGAGAATTACAAGGTGTGCTGATTAGAAATGGAGATTCTCAGTCACTATATACAGCTTTTGAATCATGTAGATGGTTTTGGGACCACTCTTGGGGAAACCTGAATGCAGAGAGGCAGGCAATAGCCAGGCAGGCTCCAGTAGTGGAGGAACAGAGTCACTCAGAAAGCTACTCAGAGAGAGGCTCAGGCCTAGGGATTGTCGCCACAACTTGAGTCAGAGCCTCAGTAGACAAGGCACCCTCCAACCCCCAAATCCTCTTGACCACTGAGGGAATCAAGCCACTTGCAAGGAGGAGGAGGATAGGTTTCAGAAAAAAATGAGTCAAATGTACATGAATTTTTTTTTTCTTAACTCAAGAAAAATAATGATGATTTTGCCCAAGATTCTGATGTCCTCTGTCTACTGCTCTCATCCATTCATTCAGGCACACATTCATTTATTCAGTATCTATGTACTGAGTGTGCTGTGACTTGCTCTGACTATGATCTTGCCCTGAATCTGAGAACTACATCTCAAAATCCTCTTAGCTCTCTATATACAAAGTCTAATTCATCATCTTTCTTTTCATCTCCAAATTAACTTTCTCTTCTAAATTCCAACTCTGATGGATTAAGAACAAAAATTGGAATCAGTTTTTATATCTGTATGTCATGGACTAGTATGCCAAGAAGTTTACCTACTTTTGCTACAGTATGTGGAAGAGGGGCAAGGGTTTTCGGGCCATTTCACACACCTTGGAACAGAGGCTTAAAGATGACATGCAGTTGACACCAAAAGACAGAGGATGAGGCTTTACTCCCAGCTTAGGTTCTTTCCATTTGTCATATTGGTAAAGTAACAGTGTCTCTGATGTGGTCCAGAAACAGAAAGTGGAGAGTTATCTACAAGGACAAATTTATGTAGAAGATAATTTGATTCAAAGAGGAACAGGAAAGGCCTCACCACTCAAAGTCCTCTCTAATGAGGGCTTGATACGTTACCCCCGATTTTATCATTGGCAAATCATTCTTTAGAAACTTTGCCTTAAAATGGAAATAAATACCATTACCAAACTAAATAACTACAGCAAAATTTTCAAACTGATTTCCCAGGACCCCCAGAAATCCCCCTGAGCATTTCATAAGAGAAGGCCGGACTCAAAAACCCCTCTATCCTACCAATACCACCAGCTTTAATCAGAGAAACTTCTTATTCCCTGAGAATTTTAAGGGTTTCCATGCATGAGTGTTTACAGAAAAGGTACTTTATCTTCAAAGGGTTAAAAATCATTTGTACAAGTGTAAAAACTGAAAATAACCTAGATGTCCATCATCCTAAATTTTAAAGCTTCCATATTATGAAAAGATGAGGAAGATGTTAAAAAGACAAGATGACCTACATGTACGGATGTGGAAATATATTCAGGCTACATCATTAAATGAAAAAGTCAAGGTGTGGGAAAATATCTATGATGTAGTTCTAAATATTCTTTAAGTGTACTTTATATGCTTAGTTATGCATGAACTAGTTTGGCAAAGACATAATGTTTAATCTGGAAATTGGAACTTGGAGTTTGGAGTGCACTTCAAACATTTCACTGTATTCTCTTTTGCACTATTTCCCTTTTTTCACCATGAGCATGTTTATCTTTGAATAAAAACTAATTTTGAAAATTATAAAGTTATAGAATTAAGTAAGTTACAATTGGTCATTATTAACCTCTTAGCAGATATTAATTATCACTTTGTTTCCATGATGACTAGTATTGCAGAGGAAAGACACTTCAGAGCAGGTAAGTATTTATATGAATCTGGTATGGGAAGAAAAGAGCCCACATAGTCAGTGCTGCTTGGCAAAGAGGTAGGAAGATGTGGAGAGTTTCTGAACTGTTGGGGGGCCCTGACATTGGACAGAGAAACACCTCCTGTTTGGGAGAAAGTAAGACAAGACAACTATGAGAAAATCCTCCTTTTCCTGTTTTTTCCTGGTCCTCTGATTATGACTATAATCTAAATTATTCACAGCAGGGAAACTAGGTTCAGAGGGTAGCTATTAAAGGAAAAATAATTTTCTTTGAGGGTTTTGAAGGCTTGTATTTGGATTAGAGAATTATTCTGATGAAATCAACTAGATTGTTGCTCAACTCTCCATTCCTAAGCCTGGGTAGGAAGGCCAGCACTTGTGGTCCAAGGAAATTGGAGTCAGAAAGCCTGAGTTTGTGTTCTAGCTCTGTCAATTAATTACTTGTGACCTTCGTATAATAAAGGAATCAGACTAGATTTTCTCTAAGTTCTCTTTTCTCTAAGCTCTCTTCAAATTCCCAACTCTGTTACAATCCATGTGCAGGCATTAAAAACTTCTGAGAACTTCCACTCATTTCTCCACTTCCAGCTCCCAGAGTAAAATATTTGTCCTGACTTTCATGTGGGCATGCTTCAGTTCACGTGTGCCTGTGTACCAGATCCAGAGTCTGTGACCCTTTGCTCGCTCATGAAAGACGAAACCTCAGCTCCTGCACTGGAGCCCTGTCTGGGCAGGCATGCTCACTCAGATGGAGCATAATCTGAACATCACAGTCAATTAATCTCCATCCTCAAGTGGGCTCTCGGTTTCCACTTGGGAATGCAGTTTAGGTGGCTCTGGTCAGGCTGTCTCTTGATTTACAAAATCACTCTTACATTTCCCCACGGATGAGTTACCTCCACTCTCCCCACCTCCACCCCATGGCCTGATAGAAAAGGTCGGTGGTGATTCAGAGGTGGTGTCAGAGCGGAGCTGGGGCACAGGGTGAAATGTAGGCGGCACCTCAGATCAAGCCCAGGGCAAAGCTACACTGTAAACACATTGCTGCCTGGAGGGCTCTTCTTCCTGTCAACACAGCCTCCCGTTGCTGTTCTGCTCTCCCCTGGGTGGTCTTGCAGAAACCCGCGGTTTGGAGAGTGTCAAAGAGCTCTTGAGTATAAACACAGCATTCCAGCCAGCAGGGGCAGTGTGTACAAGGGAGAGGGGTGAGGAGCTCCTGGCTTGGGTTCTCTCCTCTGCTGATAAAGGCAAGTCTCATCTCCAGGGGCAGGACTCCTCCACATCTTGGGTAATGGGAGCCCCAACTTCTTAAGTGTCTGAGAGTTGTCCTTGACTTCTCCTTCACCCCCTATCCAATCAGCCACCAAGTCCTGTTAATTCAATTTCCTAATGTTTTCTCAAATCCGTCCACTTCACCCCTTGCCCTCTGCCTCTCAGCCCTTTTCCCCCTTTATGAATGATTGGCACAGCATTTCATCTGGCCTTCCTATGCAAATCTTGCTCTAGAAAATCCATTCTTGGCTTTGCTGCCCGAACATCCAAATAAACAAATGTGATCATGAAACTCCCCTATTACGATCATGGAAGTCATGAAAAAACTTTCAATGACCCTCAGTTGTCTCCAGAAATAAAAGCCCAGTCTCCACCTGTGGTGTCCTGGCTCTAAGCCTGTCACAAAACAACAGCAGCAAGCAGAGCAGCTGCTGGGTATTAAACAGCTAGTATGTCCAAGATAACAAACTGGGCATTTTGCATATGCAAAATACTTTTAGGAGTCTGATGCATCTAACTTCTTGCTACTCCCTAACTTGCCCTGTCCTAAACCTCATTATTTCTGCATATGCCCTTCCTTCTGCTAGAAAATGGCTCTTCTCCTCTTCTCTTCTTGACCACCTTTTCCTCTGTTATGCAAGATACAGCCACGGGCATCCTCCCCTAGCAGCCTGCCACAGCCCCACTCTAAGTCCGTAGGGACTCCTATGGGATCATAGTACTCATTGCACTGTGTTGTCACTATAAGCCTGCTTTTCCTCATTTGATTGGAGCTCCTCTGGAAGCAGGGGCTCTTTTTAGTTCATCTCTGATTTTGCCTTCCACTGTTCTTAGGGCTTACTTAACTTAGTCATCAATAAAAGATGGAGAGAAAAGCACTATGGCCAGGAGTCTGGGGACCAAGTAGAACAGTAGTAATCTGAGAGGGCAGGTTTGATTAAGATGTTCCAGTGGGGTCTCAGTTTAACTCAGGAGAGAGCTTTCTACTCCTCAATCCACACCCCCTCACTCTAGGGAGAACCTGAGGCTGGAGTGAAAGGCAAGGGTCTCTGAAAATGGGGATGGTGCTGAAAAATAAACCTCGCTCCCGAAGGACTCAGGATTTCTGCCATTTTAAGCCGTGCCTTTGAAATTGTGGGTTTGGTCTCTTTGCTCAGCAACTGGATTGTGGTTCACCATAAAGAAGATTCAATCAGGCAAGATATAAAAACTATTTTATTACAAAGTGATGAAACCCAAGCACTTCCTTTACCTAAGTGTAGGTAAGTTTAAGGCAAACAGCCTTTATTTGATAAAAGCTTGATGTTCCTCAGTTAATTTATCAGGGTTTCTCACTTATCTCCAGTTGTATTTCATTATTCTATCATTGCATCTATCCCCAATCTGCTTGGCAAAGGATAAACCATTCTGGCCAGTCTGGTTATTTTACAGTTCCAAATAAAATGCAGTATCTACACAGATAATCACATCTGGGTTAAAGAGTTCTTTAGACTCTACCTCCTTTTCTATCCATCCCCCACCCCCATCTCAAATTTCTACTCAGGGAATACTAGCTAGGTCTATGCACTTGGGAAAAGTCCAATCACTCTGAGCCTTAGTTTCCTTTATTTCACACTAGGAATAATACTATTACCTACCCCAGAGAGTTATTGTGAGGATTGCAAAAGATAATCAAGCACTTACCACAGATAAATCTCAAATAATAGTAATCAAAAGCACTCCTCCCGTGCAACAGGGATGCCTTAGATGCTTTCTTGAATTTTAATCAATTGAATTGTTCTCTCTTTCTGACATGCACAACCAGAGTCCCTGAGCTATTCCCCTGAGGATTTCCACTCTTTTCTTCTAGTCACCTTCCTAAGTACCTTCACCTGAAGCAAATCATTCTGTTTTTTGATCTGTTTCTCAAAGGGCTTCCCCTTCCTCTTTCTACCTGACTCAGAGGCCCCACAGTTCCAGGCCTCTGTCCTTTTGTCCTTTCTGTCCACGTCCTAAATCCACAAATGAGTCTGTTCTATCTTATACAATTGTTTTTGGAAAACAGAGGGTAGCAGTTCTACAGTAACTAAAATGGGGGTATTTGTCCCAGAGTGTCCGATTTTTTTTTCAACTGAAACAGAGACAAATTCTCCCCAAGCATCACTGAGGAAGTCTAATCTCCCAAAGAAAAGAGTGAGAAAGGAAACCAAGCTGAACATGACCAACTTCCTCTCTTTGGAGGATAGCTCTGCCTGTTCAAGAAAGGGGATGGGAACGTGTGGGACTCCCCACCCCCACTGCCCATGATTGCCCCGATTTAGAAAAGGAGTCCTCCTGCATCAGAGGGGGATTGGGGGAGAGCAGAGGCCAGGAAAGCAGGGAGGCTTGAACCATGCTCCTCATCCCAGCTGACCTGTGTTACGCGACAGTCCCTTGCTGCCGGGCCTGCCCCTGCCGTCCTCCCCGTTTCCTGTGAGGAGGACTCCATCTTCCTCATGGCGTCCCTCTGCTCCCTTTGTGAATAGACTCACACTTCTCAAATCAAGGCCCTCAGACCCCTGCATAAGACTCTTCTGTGATAGTGATGTTAAAAAATGAAGCTTCCAAAAGTGGATTCCCATGACTCCTCAAATGCATGCTCCTACCTCGGGGTTCTGATTGTGCTGTTCCCCCTACCTGGGACACAGAACACACTGTCCTAAGCTTCTTTCAAAGATCACAAGAAAGTGTATAATTCTCCAGACATGCATTGTGTGTCCAATGATGCAAGGCTCTGTGCCCTCAAGTTTATTGCAAAGTACAAGGCACGTTTTCTGCCCTCATGGAGCTTTAAGGTCAAATAAAGGAGATAAGAACTTGTATATTTGTAAACATAATAAAAAGTAGAACTTAAAAAACCAAAAGTGTTAGAGAAGAAACAGGACATGAGACCCTCTGAAGGCTTTATAGAAACTGGGGCATCTTCTGCAAAGCCTTTACGTGCAGATAGGACTGGAGATGAGGGAGGCAAAGGCCAAGCAAAGGGAAGAGTTTGAACTCTGGTGCCGGTGTAGGAAAGTGAAGAAGATATATGATGAGAAGTGGCACAGCGTGGCTTGTCTTAAAGGTAAACTTCATGAGGAAAAGTAAAAGGTTAAGCTAAAATATAGATTAGTTGTCCTCAGGTCTCTTCCTCCTCTGAAATCCTTTAAATTTTATGATCTGAACCAACTCAGCTAGATCACTTAGTGCATATGGCTATGTACTGCTTTGAAGAGCCATTCATATGTTTTTAAAAGCAAACATTTTCTCATTATAAAACATTTTCATTGGAGAAAATGAGAAAAATTCAAAGAAACACAAAATTTAAAAGTTGCCCATAAATCTACCATGTGGAGATAACCACAGATGTAACATTTTGTTTGATCCTTATAGCCTTTTTTACCCATCCACATCTATAAGGTTTTTTCCCTATAAAACTGAAATAAGACTGCATATAATTTTATGTCCTATTTTTTCAATTAAAGAATATATACCATGTTGTTAAATAGTCTTTGTAAACATGATTGTGAATATTCCAGCATATGAATATTCGAAACTCTAACCCAGTATTTTTAAGTATAGTTCTATGGGATATTAAAAGATTAATTAACAGGTTAAACCAAGTTAAATTAATTTTTCTGTTGTATTCGAGAATTCTTTGAAGAGTCACAATGTGAATTTTGACTCTTCCAGAGAATGGTATAACAGGCAGAATAATTTCAAAACTTATTGACTATGGATTTGGATTTTTTAATAGACTTTAATTTTAAGACCAATTTTAAGTTTACAGAAAAAAATTGTGCAGAAAGTATAGAGAGTTCTCAAATGCCTCCTCTCCTCCCTACACACGGTTCCCCTATTATTAACATCTTGCATCAGTGTGGCTCATTTGTTAACAACTGATGAACTGATATTGACATGTTATTATTAACTAAAGTCCATAGTTTACATCAGGGTTCACCCTTTTGTTGTACAGTTCAACTGGTTTTGACAAATGCAGACTGTCTGGTATCCCCCATTATAGTATCATACAGAATAATTTCATTGCCCAAAAAATGTCCTGTACTCTCCCTACTCATCGCTGTCACTCACCTCCTGAACCTTTGGCAACTACTGATCATTTTGCTGTCTCTATAGTTTTGCCTTTTCCAGAATGTCATATAGTTGGAATCATACAATATGTACCCTTTTAAGACTGGCTTCTTTCACTCAGCAATAGACATTTAAGATTACTCCATGTCTTTTCATAGTTTGATAGCTCTTTTTTTTTTTTTTTTTTTAAATCACTGAATACTACTACTTTGTCTGGATGTACCACAGCTTATTTACTCATTCACCTACTGAAGTACATCCTGATGGCTTCCAATTTAGGGCAATTTTGAATAAAGCTGCTATAAGCATTCATGTGAAGATTTTTATTTGGAAATAACTTTTCAACCCATTTAAGTAAATACCTGGAGTATGATTACTATAGTCTATAGTTAGATTATGTTTAACTTTGTAAGAAACTGCCAAACTCTTCCAAAGTGGCTATACCATTTTGTATTGCCACCAGCAACGAATGAGAGTTTCTTTTCATAGCCTCATAGCATTTGGTACTGTCAGTATTTGGGATTTTAGCCATTCTAATAGAGGTGTAGTGGTATCTCATTTAAATCTGCAGTTCCCTAATGACATGTAACATTTAGCACTTTTGAATATGCTAATTTCCCAGTTGTATGTCTTCTTTGGCCAGATGTCTGTTTAGATATTTTGCCCATTTAGTAATTGGGTTGCTCATTTTCTTGATGTTGAGCTTTCAAAAATTCTTTGTATATTTGGCATATAGTTTCATTATCACATATGTGTTTCTTAAATATTTTCTCCAAGACTGTGGCTTCTCTCTTCTTTCTCTTAAGAGTGTCTTTTGCAGAACAGAAAGTGTTAATTTCAATGAAGACCAAGTGATCATTTTTTTTTCTTTTATTGATTGTGCTTTTGTGTTGTATTTAAAAAATCATCACTAAACCCAAGATCACCTAGATTTTCTCCTGTGTTATATTCTAGAATTTGTGTACTTTGGCATTTTACATTTGGGTCTATGATAGATTTTGACTTTTGTGAAAGGTATAAGGTGTGTGTCTAGATTCATTTTTCTGCATATAGATGTCAGGTTGTTCCAGTGCCATTTGTTGAAAAGACTGTCTTTTCTCCACTGAATTGTCTTTGCCTCTTTCTTTTTAAATCCAATTTTATTGAGATATATTCACAGACCATGCAATCATCCATGGTGTACAATCATTTGTTCACAATAACATTAAATAGTTTTTCATTCATCACCACAATCAGTTCTTGAACATTTTCATTACCACACACAAAAAAGAATAAGAAAATAAGTTAACGTAAACAAGGCCACCCAAAACATCCCACACCCCACACCCCTATTATTCATTTAATTTTTGTTCCCATTTTTCTACTCATCTGTCCATACACTGGATAAAGGGAGCGGGAGCCACAAAGTTTTCACAATCACATGGTTACACAGTGTAAGCTATATAGTTATACAATCATCTTCAAGAATCAAGACTATCGGGTTATAGTTCCATAGTTTCAATATTTCCTTCTAGCTATTCCAATACACTAAAAATTAAAAAGCGATGTCTATATAATGCATAAGAATGACCTCTTGACTCTATTTGAAATCTCTTAGCCACTGAGATTTTGTTTTATTTTGTTTCATTTCTCTTCCCCCTTTTGGTCCAAGAAGGCTTTCTCAATTCCACGATGCCAGGGCCCAACTCATCCCTGCAAGTCATGTCCCATGTTTCCAGGGTGATTTACACCCTGGGAGTCATGCCCCACACTAGGGGGAAGGCAGTGAGTTTACCTGCAGAATTGGCTTAGAGAGAGAGGCCACATCTGAGCAACAAAAGAGGTTCTCTGGGGGTGACTCTTAGGCACAATTATAAGTAGGCTTAACCTCTCCTTTGCAGTAATAAGCTTCATAAGGGCAAGCCCCAAGATTGGGGGGCTTGGCTTTCTAAATTGGTAGCCCCCAGTGCTTGTGAGAACATCAATAATTCCCCAGGTAGGGAAGTTTAATATTTCCACATTTTCCCCCAGTCCCTCAAGGGGGATTTGCAAATAAATTTTTATTCTCTGCCCAAATTACTCTGAGATGTATCAGTGTTTCACACTAACCTGTACAAACCAACCAGCCCTCACTCCCTGTTCAAAGTTCCATGTATTTATTGTGTTTGAATAAATTGGCCATACAAGTTAAATTATATAGTGTGCTACAAAAAATATAGACTTTGCACCTAATAAGCATCTCTTGCTTTGGTCTCACACAGAAGTTGAAGTTTGAAAACACTGCCAATATTGTCCTTTACCCTTTAGTCTGATTTACCTTAGTACTAACTGAGTCCATTTCATTCATATCTCTAATTGAAGTCCGATTTCTTTTTCAGACTCTTTGACATGTTCTGTATGGGGAAATGCTAACATTCATAGCTGCCGGACTCTGGCTCTGAGTCTCAGGTGTCACACAGACACCCCCAATTCCAGGGACTGACCAGGTTTACACAAAGAACTCAGCATCTCAGAATTTTTAGAAATAGCCATTACAACCCAGGAATAGATGTAATTGCTGAAGAGTTTACAATCTAGGAACATTTACAATAAGCCTTCGCCTGATAACCTATGCTCCCAGATTCAATTCTCAGAGTTTGCACATTATATTTAGTCCATATTAGTAGGGCATTATAATGTTTGTCTTTTAATTTCTGGTTTATTTCACTGAATGTACTGTCCTCAATGCCCATTCACCTAGTTGCATGCCTCACAACTTCATTCCTTCTTGTAGCAGCTCAGTATTCCATTGTAAGTATTCACCACAGTTCGCCATTCTGATCATTAGTTGATGTACCCTTAGGCTACTTCCATCCACTGAAAATCATGAATACTGCCACTATAAACCCCACTGTGCAAATATCCATTCATGTCCCTCTTTTCAATTCTTCCACGTATATAGCCAATAATAGGGTTGCAGAACCATATGGCAACCCCATGCTTAGCTTCCTGTAGACCCACCACACTGCCCTCTAGTTGGGCTGCACCATTCTATTTCCCCATGAACAGTGATTAGGTACATCCCTCACTCCACAGTTTCTCCAACGCTTGTATCCCTCTGTTTATTTTTTAGACAGTTTTATTCACACACCATACATTCCCTCTTAAATAAACAATCAATGGTTCCCTATATAATCACATAGTTATGCATTCATCACCACTATCTATATGAGGACATTTCCATTTCTTCCACAAAGAAAGGAAGAGTCAAAAAAAAGAAAAAAGAAAAAAAAAATAATGACAAAAAAAGAAAAAATAAAACAAAATACAATAAAAAGTTCAGACAACAATACCAACACCAAGAATCCCATACCCCTCCCTTATATCTCCCTCTTACAGACATTTAGCTTTGGTATATTGCCTTTGTTAGAATTAATGGAAGCATATTACAATGTTACTATTAAATATAGACTCTAATTTGCATTGATTGCATTTTTCCCTAATGCTATCCCATTTTCAACACCTTGAAAGTTGACATTCATGTGTTCTCCCTCATGTAAAAATATTCTTATATTTGTACATTTAATCACAATCATTGACCACTCTAGATTTCACTAAGTTACAGTCCCAGTTCTTTAACTTCTATCTTTCCTTCTGGTGTCCTACATGTCCCTAACTTTCCTCTTACAACCGTAATCACAGTCATCTTTGTTCAGTGTACTTACAATATTGTGCTACCATCATTCAGTATTGTGCTATTCATTTCTGGATCTATACAATCAATCCTGTTGAACATCCTGTACTCCTTCAGCACCAAATGCCCGATCTTTACTCTCTTTCTATCTCCTTATATCTTAATTTCTACACTCTTCTCCTGTCTTTTCCTATCTGTCTGTAGCACTCCCTTTTAGTATTTCTTGTAGAGGAGGTCTCCTGTTCATGAACTCTCTCAGTTTCTGTTTATTTGTAAATATCTTAAACTCTCCCTCTTTTTTGAAGGACAATCTTGCCAGATATAGGATTCTTGGTTGGTAGTTTTTCTCTTTCAGTATCTTGAATTTATCATATCACTGCCTTCTCACTTCCATGGTTTCTGCTGAAAGATCTGCACTTAGTCTTATTGAGCTTCCCTTGTATGCGATGGATTGCTTTTCTCTTGCTGCTCTCAGAATTCCCTCTTTGTCTTTGACATTTGACAATCTGATTTGTAAGTGTCTTGGAGTAGATCTATTTGGATCAATTATGTTTGGGGTATGCTGCACTTTTTGGACCTGTAATTTTATGTCTTTCATAAGAGTTGGGAAATTTTCATTATTTCCTCTATTATTTTTTCTGCCCCTTTTCCCTTCTCTTCTCTTTCTGGGACACTTATAACACATATATTCATGTGCTTCATATTGTCATTCACTTTTTTGAGCTTCTGCTCATATTTTTCCATTCTTTTCCCTTTCTCTAGGGAAAAGAATGTGTAGGATTTCAGATGTCCTGTCCTCTAGCTCAATAAACCTTTCTTCTGCCTCTCCATTTTATATGTCTCCATTTTGTTTTTCATCTCTTCTATTGTGCCTTTCATTCCCATAAGTTCTGCCATTTGTTTTTTCAGTCTTCATCTCTTTTGTCACATTTTCTTTCAACTTGCTGATTTGATTTAGAAGATTTTTTTGAACATCTTAATTGGTTGTTTCAACTCTTGAATCTCAGTTGAGGTATTAGTTTGTTCCTTTGACTTGGCCATATCTTTATATTTTTTGGTGTGGTTCATGAATTTCTTCTGCTCTCTAAGCATCTGATTTTCTTGATTAGTTTATTCTGGAGGTTGTTCTCTCTTTTTCCTTGAGTTTTCTTTTTGGTTTTCTTTGATCTCTATATTTCTTTGTTTCTCTCATTGGCCAGTTGTCAGATTGGCTCTGTGCCCCAGGCTTCCCTCAAAATCAGGCATCCATCATTTCCTGCCACAGGGATGGGAGGTAGGCAGTAGGTACCCCAGAAAGTTCACTGTGTGTGGTAATATAGATCTGCTGGTTTCCAGTGTCTCTGTCTTCTGCTGGCCAGCAAGACCTGGGTTTGTTTAAGATCCCTGCTGTAACAGTTTGGTTGTCCATATTTCTCAGCCCAAACAGGGCTGTGTTTCTGTGCAGGTCATATAGACCAGCTCCTGTGGTCCTAATAAGCAGTCTGTAGCATCTTTTTAAGTGTTTCTATTCCCTTGACATTTCCGGACTGTCCAGCAGATGGTGCTGTTAGGTAACTTAATCATCCTCAGAGGCTGCTTTGCTTCTGAACAGAGGCTGCATCTACACAGGTAAGCTGAAACTGCAGGATTCCTATGCCCTCAATTTGCTGACCAAAATCTGGCTTGAGTGGGGCTACACATGTGGCCGAGTACTCCCTCAGTGACCCAGTACTCCAGCCATCCCCAAGGCAAAGAAACAGCTTCCAGCTGTTGCTTCCCTGAAGGGTAGGGAAAGGGTTTTCAGACTCGGGGCTGGAAAAGCAGTCCCTGTCCACATTTTCTTTGTCCCTCACTGACTTGGGCCTTGAAATGTCCTCCCCTGTCCCCTGGGTCTTCAAACAGTGGGGGTATGTCTCATTACTGTGAGAGATTTTAAAATATGTGTCCCTGGTGGGAGAGATCCCATCTGCTGATTCTGTGCCTTTTCTACACTGAGACTGAGTGAGGGGTAGGGGAGAGGACCAGCTGGTCTGGGATGGAAGATTCCTACCTGATATTACTTCTCTTTCTTCAATTCAGCATTTGTAGGGTCCTTCTCCAGAATATATCCTTCTCCAGAGTTTCAAACAACTAAGAATTGTCCTTTTTTTTTTTTTTTTCATTAAATCTCTGGAGAAGAGTTTTCAGTAGCTGTTTATTTTGCCATGTTGATGATGTCACCCCTCTGCCTTTGCCTCTTTACCAAAAATCAGTGGACTATACCTGTGTGGATCTATTTGGGCTCTCTATTCTGATACCTTAATCTATTTATCTGATCTTTCACCAGTACCACAATGTCTTGATCATTGTAGTTTTAAAGCAAGTCTTGAGGTCAGTCAGGTAGTTTTGGTTCTTTGACTTTGTTCTTCTTCATTATTGTGTTGCTTATTCTTGGTGTTTTGCTTTTCCATATAACTTTAGAGTCTGTTAGTCTATTATGATAAAAGAACTTGCTGGAATTTTGATTAGGATTTCATTGAATCTATAGATCAATTTGAGAGGAACTGACACCTTAATAATATCCATGAACCTGGAATATATTTCCACTTATTTGATTTCTTTCATCAGAACTCTGTATTTTTTCTCATATAGGTCTTATAGATTGTTGGATTTATACCTAATATTTTGGGAGTGCTAATGTAAATGGTGTTGTATTTTTAATTCCAAATTCCAATTGTTCATTGTTGACACATGGCAATTGACCTTTATATTAAATTTATATCCTGCAGCCTTGCTATAATTGCTTCTTAGTTCCAGGATTTGTTGGTGGTGGTGGTGATGGTGGTGGTTATTTGTTATTTTCTACCTAAATGATCTTATCATCTATAAACAATGACAATTTTGTTTCTTCCTTCACAATCTGTAGACTTTATTTTTCTTGTCTTATTGCATTAGCTGTGACTTCCAGTACAGTGTTAAATAGGAGTGTTGAGAGGGGACAACCTTGTTTTGTTCCCAATCTTAGGAGGAAAGCATCTAGTTTCTAACAGTCTTAGTTTGCCATGTCTGCTATAACAAATATCAGAGACTGGTTGGCTTAAAAAACAGGAGTTTATTGTCTCAAAGTTTTGGAGGTTAGAAGTCCAAAATCAAGGTGTTGGTATCCATGCTTTTACTGAAGCCTGTAGCATTCTGCTGGCAACTTATCAGCAATCCATAGTTCAATCTTGTGACTCCTTCTGTCTCCTCCTCACTCCTACTGCCTATAAGGACTCTAGTCATAGAGAATTAAGGCCCATTCTGATTTAGTTTAGCCTCATCCTAATAGAATCTTTGAAGATACTATTTACAAATGAGTTCATATTCACAAAACTGGGGGTTAGAATGAAACATCTTTGTGGGGTATGATTCAATCATTAAGCATGATGTTAGCTGTATGTTTTTATAGATGTTCTTTATCAGGTTAAGAACATTATCTTCTATTACTAATTTGCTGAGAATTTTTATACTGAATGAGTGTTGAATTTTGTCAAAATGCTTTTTCTGCATCTATTGATAAGATCATGTGATTTTCTTTGTAACCTTCTTAGAATGAGAAGATTTTTAAATGTTGAATCAGAATTGTGAAACTGGAATAAATCCCACTTGGTGATAATGTATAATTCTTTTTATATTTTGTTGATAATTTTTGCTTCTATGTTCATGAGAGACAATGGTCTGTAGTTTTCCTTCCTAGTAAGGTCTTTGTCTGGTTTTGGTATTAAGGTAATGTTGGCTTCACAGAATGAGTTAGGAAGTGTTCCCTCAGCTTCTATTTCCTGGAAGACATTGTAAACAAATGGTTTAATTTCTTCTTAAATGTTTGGTAGAATTCACCAGTGATACCATCTTGGCTTGCTGTTTTGGAGGATTATTAATTATTGATTCAATTTCTTTAAAATATATGGACCTATTCAGATTATTTATTTCTCCTTATATGAGTTTTAGTTGAATGTGCCTTTCAAAGAATTGGCTCATTTCATCTAAGTTATCAAATATGTGGGCAAAGAATTGTTCATAATTTTTATTTTTTATCTTTTTAATATCCCTATTATACTTTTAATGGGATCAGTTGTGTTGATCCCTCTTTCATTCTGATAATAGTAATTCATATCTTCCCTCATTTTTTCTTGGTTAGCCTGGCTAGAGGTTTGTTAATTTTATTGCTTTTGGTTTCATTGCTTTCTCCATATTTTCCTGTTTTTTTGTTTTGTTTTTTGTTTTTTGTTTTTTTTGTTGTTGTCGTTTTTTAATTTCATTGATTTATTCTCTAGTTTTTATTGTTTTCTTTGGCTTACTTTGGATTTAATTTGCACCTTTTTTCTAATTTTCTAAGGTTTAATCTTAGATTAGTAATTTCAGATCTTTCTTCTCTAATATATGCACTCAATGCTATAAAATTCCCTCTAGTCCCTACTTTTCACCTACTCACACAAAAATTTTGGTAAGTTGTATTTGCATTTTCATTTAGTTCAAAATGTTTTTTTTTTCATTTCTCTTGAGATTTCTTCATCAACACATGTTTTATTTAGAAATATGTTGTTATCTTCAAATATTTGGGGATTTTCTAACCATTTTTCTGTTATTCATTTCTAGCTTAATTCCATTGTGGTCTGAATGCATACTGTGTATGATTTCCATTCTTTTACATTTGTTTAGGTGCATTTTATGGTCCAGAATTTGATCTTTCTTGGTGAATGTTCCATGTGATCTTGGGAATAGCATGTTTTTGCTGTTGTTGGATGAAGTATTCCCTAAATTTCAATTAGATACAGTTGATTGATTGGTTCAGTTCAACTATAGTCAGTGTACTGATTTTCTGCCTAGTTTATCTATCAGTTACTGACAGAGGGGTATTAAAGTCTCCAACTATAGTATTGGATTTGTCTATTTCTCCTTGCGGTTCTATAGATTTTGCCTCATAACTTTGGATACTATGGTTAGGCACATGCACATTCAGAATTATTATATCTTCTTGGAGAATTTACCCCTTTATCATCAGGTAATGCCATTCTTTATTGATAATGATTTTCCTTGTTTGGTACTCGCTTTACTTGAAATTAATATGTCTATTCTAGCTTTCTCTTAATTAAAGTTAGAAAGGTATAACATGCTCCATCCTTTACTTTTAATCTATCTGTGCCTTTATATTTAAAGTAGATTCCTTGTAAACAACATATTTCTGGTCTTATTTTTCATACATTCTGACAGTCTCAGTCTTTAAATAGCTATATTTAGACCATTCACATTTAATGTGATCACTTTTTATAATTCTATAATTGTATTACTATCTACCATACTTGTAACTGTTTTCTGTTTGTGCCCTTGTTATTTATGTCTGTTTTTGTCTTCCTTCTGAGGCTTTTTAATTGTGCTTTTTATATTATTCCATTTCCTCTCCTCTCTTATCACACTAATTATATATCTTTTTAAAATTATTTTAGTGGTTGCCTTAGAATTTGCAATATACATTTACAACTAATCTAAATCCATTCAAACAGCACTGTTCCATTTCCCAGGTGGTGCAGGTAACTCACGACAGAATATTCCCAATTCCTCCCTCCTGCCCCTTGTAACAATGCTGTCATTCATTTAATTTATCTATAAACTATCATCCAATATATTATTGTTATTATTCTTTTGAACAAATTAGTATTTGATAGATCTGTTAAGAATGAGAAAAATAAAAGTTTTATTTTACCTTTATTTATTCCTTGTCAAACATTTTTCCTTTTTTATATGGATCATGTGTCTGATCTATATTATTCTCCTTCTCTCCAAGAACTTCTTTTAACATTTCTTGCAAGTCATGTCTGCTGGCAACAAATATCCTCAATTTCTTTTTTTGCCTGTGAAATCTATTTCTCCTTCACTTTTGAAGGATAATTTTACTGGATGCAGCATTCTAGGTAGGTAGTTTTTCTTTTTCTTCTTTTGACACTTTATATATTTCATTTCACTCTTATTTTGCTTGCATGGTTTCAGAAGAGAAATCCAAAATAATTCTTATCTTTGTTCTTCTATAGCTAAGGTGTTTTTCACCCCTCTATTTTCTATTTGTCTTTTATTTTCTGAAATTTGAATATGATATGACTGCGTGTAGATTTTTTGGTATTTATCCTGTTTGGCATTCTCTGAGATTCCTGAATCTGAGGTTTCATGCTTGTTAATTTTGAAAAATTCATAGTCATTACTTCAAAAATGTCTCCTATTCCTTTCTTTCTTTACCCTCTGGTATTTTCATTACGTATATATTATAACTTTTGTGATTGTCCAAGAGTTGTTGGATAGTCTGTCACACTTTTCTTGTTTTTTGTTTTTTGGTTTTTTTTCTCTTTGCTTTTCATTTGGGAAATTTCTAACTGCCATAGCTCACTGATTCTTTCCATGACCGTGTCCATTCTACTGATGAGCCCATCGAAGGCATTCTTCATTTCTGTTAGAGTGTTTTATTATTTCTAGCAATTCCTTTTGATTCTTTCTTAGAGTTTCTATCTCTCTGCTGACAATACCCATCTATTCTTGCATGTTGTCCACTTTTTCATTAGGGCCCTTAGTATATCAATCACAGTTGGTTTAAATTATCAATCTGGTAATTCCAAAATCTTTGACATATCTGACTCTGCTTCTGAGATATGTCCCATCCCTTCAGACAGTTTTTGTTTTAGCACACCTTGGAATTTTTTGTTGAAAGCCAGACATGATATATTGTGTAAAAGGAACTGAGGTAAAGTGTGAGGTTTTATATTTATCTGCTTAGCAGTTAGCCTGTTTTTACTGTTTGCTACAGCTGCAGATATGAGAGGCTAAAATTCCCTCTGTCCTTGTTTTTGTCTTCCCAGTTGCCTTTGGTTTTCCTTACAGGCTCCTTCTAAACTATGGCCTGATCTTTGCAGTTCTTTTCTTCTGTGATCCCTGTATTAACACAGGGAATGATGTGGTGGTAAGGTGTGGGGATAGGGGAAGCATTCTATAATCCTATGATTAGGTCTCTGTCTTTTATTGAGCCTGTGCCTCTGGGCTGTGACCTTCACAAATACTTCTTAACACCTTTTTTTTTTTTTTTTATCCATTACCTTAAAAAAGATGGCTGGAGGGGGCTGGAGTTGATATTCCTTTCTCCATGTTGTTCGGGCTTTGGCAAAATAGTTTCTTTGGGAAGCAGGCATTTGTCAAGGAGAAGAGAACACTCCGGGTTTATTTCAAACAGTTACTTTTCCCCTTCCCCTCCCTCTGCTGTAAGCACAAAGGGATTTTTCTCCCGTCTTCACAGTGGAAACATGGTGGGGCTCCTGGAGGAAAAATTCACAAAAGTGTGGAATTTTTCCTCCCCCCAAAAACTTGGCCTCCAGGTGTTTTTCTCTCTCAAGCTACCCCACACTCAGTCCTCAGCAGTTAGTCAATTACCCTTTAAGTATTCCTACCCAATGCTGGCTCCAGCTACAGTTTCTTTTCCTGGTAAGCTATGATTCTCTGTATTGACTCTCTCCAGTTTTCAGGACAGTGATTTGCCCTGTGACCTCAATTCTCTGATGGATTTAAGAAGAGTTTTTCAGCTTTTCTCTCGTGAGAACAGGAGTGAAAATCTCCAAGCTCTTTGCATGTTGGACCAGAAACCAGAAGTTGGATTCTTTTTTCAAACAAATATCTCATGGGACTCATTTTCCGCAAAAAAGTTTGGGAAATACTGATTTAACCATCTAACCTTTCTTCCAACTTAGGTTGTTCCAAATTTTCCACTATTATAAATAATGCTTTGATAGAGATCTTTGTACATAAAATTCAGGCTGCAGTTCTCATTTCTTTAGGATAGATTCATGACATGGAATTATGGGGTCAATGTGTATGGCTTGCTTTATTTTTTCAAAAAAAACTTAATACTCATATTCTTTTCCTCTCTAGACCATAGCTACAATCTCCTCAAGCTCTATGATTATGCTATTTATTCTTTGCACCTTCCTAACATATAGCCTTGTGTCATCCACTGAGAAGGTCCTCAATGATGTTGATAATGATGACAAAGAATTAGCAGGAGAGAGGGAAGGCTTAAAGCAGGGAGGAATTGCATCTTTTAGTAGAAAATGGCAGCATAAAATAATCCTTAAATGCACGTTATTTTACATCAGCACACGTTAGTTCATAGTTGTGCCACTCACCTTCTGTGTGACTTGGTCAAATTACAATGATATCACTACCTGACTCTTAGGTTTGTAATAAGAACTGAATGAGAAAATAAGTGCAAAGCTTATAGCACAATGCCTTGCACATATAAGCACTGAATAAATATGGCTGTTACTATTATGATTATTATTATTGTTAGCTGCTGCCTGGACCCCAAAGGATATATAAGCATTTCTTCAAGAAGTTAAAAGTGTAAGAGAGTTAGGTTCAGAGTTAACAGTGGTTGACATAAGCAAATCTGCAGGAGAAGAGACATCAGGGACAATGGCTGGGAATGGATAGGCTCTGCTGGAAATGGCTGCAACTGCAGCAAAAGAGAACCAATGGGGAAAGATAGAAATTGGCCAAGGAAACCAGAGACCACATTAAAGAAAAAAAAAAAAAAAAGTCAAATCTGTTTTGGCAAGGTAAAGACTAAAATTTTCCTTCTGAACTCCTCTCCCATCAGAAAACTCCTTTCTGATTCCACTTCATATTCTAGACATAATCACCATCTTCCCCTGGCTACAAAGTGATGGCCGTCATCCTGGCTTTTACCTGTCAGTTCCCTATCACTGCCTAATTGACAGCTAGCCCTCCACATTGGCAACCCCACTGGAGACACTGACAAGAGTGATGCTGATTCCTGGCATCTCCCTGAACTCTCTTATTTTCCTCTTGGTTTCAAAGAAGGATTCATCCCTGTGTTCTTGAGGCCACTATTAAATATTGCTGGATTTCTTGGGTGTGGCCAAACCAGAAACAAAAGTTTGGCCATTTAGCTGCATCACTGACACCTGAAAAGAGCTGTAACTTGAAACTCCTAAGAAGTGAGCACAGAGAAGTGGGGGCTGATGGTGCCAGGCTGGGTCCCCCACCCCTTCCTTCAGAGCCCCCAGTCTCCTTCTTCATTCTTCCCGAACATCACTCTCAGAGCAACTGAGAGCTAACAAGTGTTAAAAGCCTTTAGATCTACTTTGAGGGAAGGCCAATTTACTGTGATTAAATGCAAGGTAGCGTTCAATTAGTGGAAGATAAACACAACATACCAACCCACTATAATTTTTTAATCAAAAGTTAGAGCACACATAGGCTTCTGTAATAATAATTTACTAATTTAATCATGATGGAGCTTTTTTAAGATCTTGCCATTCTCTCAGAGTGTGTATGAAGGACACCCCTAATGTTAATTAGAGCTTGCTTCATTAACAACTTAACCAAAAGGCCACGCTTTGTGAAATTATTTGGGAGCCTTTGAGAAATGAGAGTTGATGGAAAGAAATTACCATGAGTATCTTTCCCATCAGTTAATGAAAGGTATGACGTATAAATCATTAGCAAGGACCATATGGTGACAGTCTGCAAAAGAAAGGAGATTTTGGAGTATATGTATAGGAGCAGGGCAGATGGTTGTGAATAATGTGTGCAGGCACATGCTTCTTCATATATGTGTCCCTCATGGCAACAAAGATATGCTCTGCCATGCAAACTTCAGGGTGGTTTTGTTTGGCAGACAGCTGTTGCTTACACCTCTGGGTGCTGCCTGACAGAGCTGGAGTCACCTCCAGCAGGGTGCTAAAGCTTTGACAGGCAGTAAGTGCTTAGGGAACTTATTATGAATTCATAGTCCTGCATTCCAATTGGAAGGATGCCTCTCTGCATTTGCCACAATTCTTTCTATTCCTGGTAGCCAGCTCTTTTGAAGATACATGTTCTGGTTCACAACTATCCAAAAATGAATTGGGATTAGAGGTCAAGGGCCCCTGATTATCTAGGACAGTGGTTTCCAAAAGTTGCACCTTAGAATCATCCAAGGAACTTTTTCAAAACAATACTGATTTCTGGCGCTCACTCCAGACACTTAATTCATATAGGGTAAGATCTAAGCACTAAGATTTTTTAAAGCCCCTCTTTCTTCTCCCCATGTGACTCTAATGCACAGCCACATTTGGGAACCACTGGCCTATGACCCAAAGTGTCCTAGGGAGTTGAAAATCTCTGAATTCTGCAGCAAATGCCAGGATCTGAGCTGAGTATGCGCCTGGCAAGGCTGCTGACAATTGAAGGTGGGGTAGAAGGGACAAGGTCTTTAGATTTGACACACCAACCCAGGTTTGAATTCTGGCACCACAGCTCATTTTGGGTAATTATCCTCTTGAGATTTCGGCTTCTGTAAAGTGGAGATAACAATGGCTTTCTCAGAAGTTGCATGAAGATTAAATGAAATAATATGTATAGACATCTTAGAGCCTGTTATATAATAAGTGGAAGAGTGGTTTATCTGAGCAATTAGTATTAACTAGTAACAATGAAAATGAAAATCATGGGCAAGTTTCTGGTACTTCTTTGAAGTTGCTAAAGAACATTGAGCATTTTGTGCAACTGCCTTCAAATGCACACAGGATGCTGCTGGTAATAGCAATGGTTTATGGCATGTCTGCTATGAATCAGGTACTGTCCTAGGCACTTTGTAAACACTTTTTAGGTTGTTAGCTGGTTGATGTGTCAGTAAGGATTTTTTGCCAGAAAGTAGCTGTTTATAAGAAATTCCACTAATTTATACTCTCTGTTGGACTATGACTGTACGTTTTGGAAGTTGAGAAAATGCTTGTTTATTTCCCAAGTGGATAAGACATGATAGGGTGGAAAGAAGACTGGACTCAGCAAAGACTGGGTTAAAAACCTCAGCTCTTTCACTCCCAAGCTGACTGACTGTGAGCATATTTCTCAAGCCTGAATCTTGTTTTCCTCATTTTTATAAGGTATGGATAAAAATCACTACCTCTCTAAGTATAAAGCATTAAATGAGATCACATAGGTCTAAGTGCATATCACAATGCAAGGTATATGTGAAAAACTCAGTAGAGATTCCTGAATATACATTCCAAATGGCAGAGGGAGGAAACCTGGTGTGGGGTGTTTATAGATGGGAGCTGGGAGCCAGAATGTCTGGATTCTAAGAGGACACAGGAACATCCATGAAATCCACTAGAAATGCTAGAAATGGCTACATTTCTAATGAGCTCATGAAATCGTCCTGTTCTCTCCCTCAGATATATTCATACACCTGTGGGCACTTTGTTCCATGCAAGGAACAGCTGGAGCTGGGAAAGCCAAGAGGGCCCGGCAGCAGCTTCTGCCATCCCACGGGCATAATAGCGAGGCACCACAATCAGAGTGTGGTCTGAGAAAGCCAGGCCCAAACCCTGCTCAGCACCAGTCCTTTCAGCAGAAAAGCCAACCCCTCTAACTAGGAAAATCAATGGATTTTTCTCCCCACCAATATCTAAATAGCTATTGAATGTGTTCTGTAACAGGAGAAGCTATTGAACAAAAAGGTCAGGGCTGATTTGAAGTTGGTCTTTCTATCAGCAATTGCTTTTAAAGACATGATTCTCCCAGTACTAAGAGCCCCTAAATATATATATATATACATATATATATAGATGTACAAATGACTTTATGACTTTGATTATGCAACTTCTGAGGAAATATCCATGTGACCTCTTAAGGAAGACTAAAGATATTGTGATAAAGAAGACTCTGAACTTCAGCTTTAAAAAAACCTGTATCATGAGATATGAATATAACCAAAGCTTTGTTAAAAGTCATGTCATCCTTTTGCCACAGAAGCCTCTGAGGCATAAAAGAAACCACAGGCCTGCAGATCTTTGCTGTCTTTAAAGTCTGGCTTATTAACATGCATTAGAGTCTTCCTGAAGATGGGTCTGGCCAAAGGTTATCAATGGAAACTTAATTTAATGAGCCCAGAACTCAGGGAGAGGAGCCCTGCAAAGCCAACACTGAGAGGAATTTGGGGCAAGGGCATTTCATTTTCTGAAGAAGAGAAACAAAGATAAACTCATTAAAGCAGAAGCCTCTACATTGTTGGTTGTTATTCTCAGAGCAAAACTCTCCTAGTATGAAGACTAAAACTCCATCTGACACAGAATAGAACACGATAATAATAAAGGCTTTTGAGGGTAGAGAAGAGCTACAGGGAAGGGTGGTCTACAGACAGCAGCAGTTCTGAGTTACAGCTACTGAGTGCTGGAGTCCAACAGACTTCCTCCCAGGCTGAGGCTGTGCTGTTTGAAGCTCGGCTAGCAGTAACTCAGGAATGGTTACTTCCATCACAGTTGCACAAATGGAAGTAAGAATTCCAGAGATCCTGAGGGCAGAGAAAGTTTCTAAAAGAAATGTTAAAAATGCTCCCCAGTTATGACATAGAATTGTTTCCAAGGCTGGAATGGTTAGGACACCCTTGAGGTGTAAATCAACCAAGGGTCAAGATTACAATCCTACAGGAGATGGCTATTAGAACTTCCAGAAAGATGGTGGAGTACAGAGCCTTAGGACTCATTCCTTCCTCCAAAACAGCAAGGAAACAGGCAGGAACTGTCTGAAACAACTGTTCTGGGGCCCCAGAGGCCAGAAGAACACAGAACAGAATCCATAGAAGTGAGGGAGGGAGAAAGGGAGGAAGAGACCAATAAATTATGGTAAAGAACTGTGAGTAACTATCTGTGCAGTAGATGCCAGCTCCTGTCCCCCACTCTTGGGGCAGGCCACCTTGGGACCCAGCCCATGTCTAGCTGCTGCCATCAGACAGGGACGTGAATATCATCTTCTGCAAGAGCCAAGCACTAATCATGGCTTTTGATTAGTGAATTTGGGTTACTGGGTCCAGCTGTGAGCTACTCTTTCAACCCATCCTGGACAAAAGAGGCAGCAGCCACTGTTTCAACCTTGCCCCCAACAGGAGCCAAGTCCATGGAGGTTTAAAGAAACAGTGCTTACTTAGGGCTGCTTGGAACAGTTTGCTAACAGTTTGCTTGGCAGGTCAGGAAAGCACAGCTTTGGGGAGCCATCAAAAAGAGTTTTAGTGTCTTCCCTGACCCCCAGGGCACTTTAGAGTTGGTCCATGCTGATTTTTTGGGTCCCTGGCCCTGTTTTGGCTAGGAAATACTGACTTGGGAAAGTCCTCTCTGGGGTGACCCTCCTCCCAGAATTTGCTCTCCAGGCAAAAGCACCTAGGGAAAATGAAAAGAGTGTACAAACTATAGGTGCAAAACAAAAACAAACAAAACAAATCAAGATTCCCAGGGAATGAACAGAGGAAAGAAATTTTTTCCTGGGGGAAAACAATTGCACAAATAGTGTGATTTAAAAATTGCACCACATATCCAGGGCAAGAATCAGATAAAGAAAAGCTGAAAAAAAAAAAAATCTGATCCATTAAACACAGGCTTTTCTAAAGGTCTAGAATAAGTTGAAACAAGTATCAGAGGAGTCCAAACACAAAGTCAATCAACAGTAAAACCCTAGGCAAGACAAAGAAAATGACCTTCAGATTACATTCATCAAGATAATAAGATGCCTAGACATCAGCAAAAAATTACATGCCAAAAGAACAAACAGCAAGATGTGGCCCAATCAAAGGAAAAAATTAAAACTTTGGAAGAGACACAGAATTTGGAAAAACTAATCAAAGATTTTCAAATAAATCTCCTAAATCAAATCAAGGAGATGATGAAAAATATGGATAAAGAGATAAAATATATTAAGAAAACAATGTGTGAGCATAAAGAAGAACTAGAAAGTATAAAAAGAAGTATATGAGAAATTATAGCAATGAAAATCACAATAGGAGAGATTAAAAGTACAACAGCAGATTTGAACTGGAAGAAAAAAGAATCAGTGAACTAGAAGACAGGACAATCAAAATCTTACAAACAGAAAACAGACAGACAGAAGAATGGAAAAAATTGAAAATGGTCTCAGGAATTTGAATGATAGCATGAAGTACACAAACATATGTGTCATGGATGTACCAGAAAGAGAAGAGAAGGGGAAAGGGACAGAAAGAAAATTTGAGAAAATAATGGCCCAAAATTTCCCAACTCTTATGAAAGACATAAATAAAGATTTCCAAGAAATGTAATGTACTCCAAACAGAATAAATCCTAATAGACCTACTCCCAATGTCAAAATGTCAGATATAAAAGGTAAAGAGAATCCTGAAAGCAGCAAGAGAAAAGTGGTTTGTCAAATACAAGGGAACTACAATAAGACTAAATGTCAATTTCTCATCAGATACCAGGAAGGTGAGAAGGCAGTGATATGATATATTTCAGATACTGAAACAGAAAAACTTCCAGCCAAGAATTCTTTATCTGGCAAACTGTCCTTCAAAAATGAGGGGGAGTTTAAAATATTCACAGATGAACAGAAACTGAGAAAGTTCTTCAACAAGAGACCTGCCCTACAAGAAATATTAAAGGGAGTTATGCAAGCTGAAAGGAAAAGACAAGAGAGATGGGCTTGAAGTAGGCTGTAGAAATGTAGATTATCAATAAGGATTACTAAAAGTGTAAAAAGAGAGTCAAAAAAAGATATAACATATAAAAAAACAGAGAACAAAATGGTTTAAGTACAATAATAACATTGAATATTAATGGATTAAGCTATCCAATCAAAAGTTACAGATTGGCAGAAAGGATAAAACTGTATGATCCAACATATGCTGTCTACAAGAGACTCAGACCCAAGGACACAAATAGGTTGAAAGTAAAAGGTAGGAAAATGATATTCCACACAAACAGTAATCAAAAAAGAGCTGAGGTAGCTGTACTAATATTGGACTTAATAACTGTTCCAGTTTGCTAATGCCAGAATGCAAAACACCAGAAATGGATTGGCTTTTATAAAGGGGATTTATTTGGTTACAAAGTTACAGTCTCAAGGCCATAAAGTGTCCAAGGTAAGTCATCAACAATCGGGTACCTTCACTGGAGGATGGCCAATGGTGTCCGGAAAACCTCTGTTAGCTGGGAAGGCACATGGCTGGCATCTGCTCCAAGTTCTGGTTTCAAAATGGCTTTCTCCCAGTACGTTCCTCTCCTGGCCACAGCTCCTCTTCAAAATGTCACCCTCAGTTGCTCTTGGGGTGTTTGTCCTCTCTTAGCTTCTCCAGAGCAAGAGTCTGCTTTCAACAGCCATTTTCAAACTGTCTCTCATCTGCAGCTCCTGTGCTATCTTCAAAGTGTCCCTCTTGGCTGTAGCAAGCTCGCTCCTTCTGTCTGATCTTGTATAGTGCTCCAGTAATTTAATTCAGATCCACCCTCAATGGGTGGGCCAACACCTCCATGGAAATGATCCAATCAGAGTCATCAGCCACAGTTGGGTGGGGCACATTGTCATAGAAACACTCAAAGAATTACAATCTAATTAACACTGATAGGTCTGCCCACATAAGACTACATCAAAGATAACGGTGTTTGGGGGAACACAACACATCCAAACTGGCACAATGACTTTAAATGGAAAACTGTTATAAGAGAAAAGAAGGATATTATATATTAATGAAAGGGGCAATCCACCAAGAATAAATAACAATCATAAATATTTATACACCTACCCATGGTGTCCCAAAATACATGAAGCAAACATTGGCAAAACCAAGGAGAGAAATAGACATTTCTACAATAATAGTTGGATACTTTAATACTACACTCTCATCAATAGATAGAACATATAGACAGAGGATCAATAAGGAAACAGAGAACTTGAATAATATGATAAATGAACTAGACCTAAAAGACTTATGCAGAACATTGCATCCCAAAACAGCAATATATACATTCTTCTCAAGTATCTATGGATCATTCTCCAGGATAGACCACATGTTGAGTCACAACGCATGTCTCAACAAGTTTAAATAGATTGAAATTATACAAAGCACTTTCTCTGACCATCATGTAATGAAGCTGAAAATCAATAATAGAGAACTAGAAAATTCACAAATATATGGAAGTCAAACAACGCACTCATAAACAATCAGTCAGTCAAATAAGAAATTACAAGAAAAATCAGTAAATATCTTGAGGCTAATGAAAATGAGAACACAACATATCAAAACTTATGGGATCCAGTGAAGGCAGTGCTAAGAAGGAAATTTATAGCCCTAAAAACCTACGCTGAGAAAGAAGAAAGGGCTAAAATCAAAGACCTGACTGCATACTTGGAAAAACTACAAAAGGAAAAACAGCAAAGTAATCCCAAAGCAAGCAGAAAGAAAGAAATAGCAAAAATTAAGCAGTAATAAATGAAATTGAGAATTAAAAAAAAAATAGAATTAACAAAGCCAAAAGTTGATTCTTTGAAAAGATCAATAAAATTGACAAACCCTTAAGTTAGACTAACGAAAGAAAGAGAGAGGATGCAAATAAAATCAGAAATGAGAAGGGGACATTACTAACGACTCCAAAGAAATAAAAATGATCATAAGAGGAAACTATGAACAACTCTATGACAACAAATTAGACAACTTAGATGAATGGAAAAATTCCTAGAAATGCATGAACAGCCTATACTGACTCTAGAAGAAATAGAAGACCTCAACAGACCAATTAGAAGCAAAGAGATTGAATCAATCTTTGAAAGCCTCCCAAAAAAGAAAAGCCCAGGACCAGACCCTCACAGGTAAATTCTACCAATCATTACAAGAAGAATTAATACCAATCCTGCTCAAACTCTTCCAAAAAACTGAAGAGGAGGGAACACTCCCTAACTCATTCTAATGATGTTGAGGCCAACATCATCCTAAAACCAAATCCAGACAAAGATACCGTGAGTAAAGAAAATTACAAATTTCTCTAATGAATATAGATGCAAATATCCTCAACAAAATATTTGCAAGTCAAATATAACAGCACATTAAAAGAATCATACACCATGATCAAGTGGGTTTTATCCCAGGTATGCACGAGTGGTTCAACACAAGAAAATCAATTAATGTAATACACCACATTAGCCAAGTGAAGGAGGAAACCCACATAATAATCTTGATTGATGCAGAAAATGCATTTGACAAAATCCAGGATTCTTTCTTGATAAAACCACTTAGAAAAATAGGAATAGAAGGAAACTCCCTCAAGATGATAAAGGGCATATATGAAAACAAAAACATTGTACTCAATGATGTAAGATTGATAGCTTTCCCTCTAAGATCTAGAGCAAGACAAGGATGCCCAGTGTCAGTGTTTTTCAACATTGTGCTAGAAGTTCTAGCTAGAGAAGTTAGGCAAGAAAAAGAAGTAAAAGGCATCCAAATTGGAAAGGAATAAGTAAAAATTTCACTGTTTTCAGATAACATGATCCTATATAGTGGAAGTCCCAAAAAATCTACAACAAAGCTACTAGAGCTAATAAATGCATTCAGCAAAGTGACAGGATACAAGATCAGCAAGCAAAAATCTGTAGTGTTTCTATACACTGTATTGAACAATGTGAAGAAGAAATGTAACAAAATTCTATTTAAAGTAGCAAATTAAAGAATCACATATCTAGGAATAAATTTAACCAAGGATGTAAAGGACCTATACACAGAAAACTGAAACATTGCTACAAGAAATCAAAGAAGACCTAACCAAATGGAAGGACATCCCATGTTCATGGGTAAGAAGACTAAATACTGTTAAGACATCAATTCTACCCAAATTGATTTACAGATTCAATGCAATCCCAATCAAAATTCTCACAGCCTACTCTGCAAAAATGGAAAAGCCAATTATCTAATTTATTTGGAAGCGTAAGGCACCCTGAATAGCCAAAAACATCTTAAAAAGAAAAATATAGTTGGAGGACTCATACTTCCTGACTTTAAAGCATATTACAAAGCTACAGTGGTCAAAACAACATGGTACTGGAATAAAGATAAATATATTGATAAGTGGAATCAAATTGAAAATTCAAAAACAGACCCTCCCATATATGGCCAATTGATACTTGACAAGGCTGCCATATCCACTCAACTGGGAAAGAATAGTCTCTTCAACAAATGGTGCTGGGAGAACTGGATATCCATATGTAAAGAATGAAATAATACCTTTATCTCACACCATATAGAAAAATTAACTCAAAATGTTATGTATAAGAACCAGGGCCATAAAACCCCTAGAAGAAAATACAGGGATGCATCTTCAGGATCTGGTGGTAGGCAATGGCTTCTTAGACTTTACATCCAAAGCACAAGCAATGAAAGTCCATAGTTAATAGCACTGTTTTAATATTCTTTCATCAATTTTAACAAAGGTATAGAACTAATGCAAAGTGTCAAAAATAGGGGGATATACAGAAACATTGTATTTTTTACATGACTTTTGTAAGCCTATAACTTCTCTAATTAAAAAAAATAATAACTTAAAAAACATTATGCTAAGTGAAATAAACCAAACACAAAGTACCACATATTGTATGTTTCCATTTATATAAAATATAAATATAAATAAATCTATAGAGACAGAAACAGATTAATATTATGTAGGGGAAGGATGGAGGGATTAAGAGGTGGCTGCTAAGGGATATGTGGTTTTCCTTTTTGGAGCAATGAAAATGTTCTAAAATTGATCATGGTGATGGATGCACAACTCTGTGATTATACTAAAAGCCATTGATTGTACACTTTGGATGGATTGTAGGTATGTGAATATATCTCAGTAAAACTCCTTTAAAAAAACCCTACAGGAGCCAGGCAAATTGCTTAAATTAGTGGCAGAGGCCATCAGTGAGATCATAAGTTGTCTTTGGGTAAGAACATGGGCCTCTTCTTAAAGGAACAGCAGACCCTCAGTTCTGGTGGATGGTTGCCCCACTGGAAGTTTGATCAGTGTTGCCAGATCCTCTGATTGCTCAAGTGAAGCTATAAATTGGAATTTTTATGTAAAATATCCTAATTTTTAAGTATTAATACTAGCTTTTTTTTTAATGTTTTGTAGGCTAAGCAAAGCATGTCTATGAGATGGTGTTTTATTTTCCTAGGCTACTTAAAGCAGATACCATGAAATGTATTGGGTTCAAACAATGGGAATTTATTTGCTTATGGCTAGAGTCCAGGAAAATGTCCAAATCAAGGCGTCATCAAGGTGATGTCTTCTTTCTGAAGATTGGCTGCTGGCAATCCTTGACTCCTGTTCCATATGGTGGCTTTTGCTGGTCTCCCTTCTCTTCTGGGCTTCGTTGTTTCAGCTTCTTGCTCCTATGGCTTTTTTTCTCTCTCTCTGTATTCATTCCTTTTATAAAGGACTCCAATAAGAGGGTTAAGACCCATCCTGAATGAGGTGAGTCACACCTTAACTTTAGTAGCCTCATCACAAGATCCTACTTACAATGGGTTTACACTCACGGAAATGGATTAGATTTAAGAACATGTTTTCTGGTGTACATACAGCTTCAAACAACCACAGATGGTTGTAGAATAAAACCCGTCAATTTGGCACATTTGATTAGAACATCAGATGATATTGGTTAGTACATGCCAGTATAGTGGAAGTCAGAGGGAAAGTACCTGTTAAAAGGCTGAATGAGTTTCAGCATTTGCATTTATTTCTGGAAGAAAATATCCTCAATCTAGGACCCTTTTATAGGTGTTTTAGTTTACTAGGGATGCTATGACAGATACCACACAGGTTGGCTTAAACAATGGAAATCTATTGTCTCATTGTTTGGGAGGTTAGAGGTCCAAAATCAAGGTCTCAACAGGCTGTGCTTTCTCTTGGAGTCTGTAGCCTTCTGGTGCTGGCTTCCTGCGAACCTTGGGGTTGCTTGGCTTGCCTCTTTGCCTCCATCACATGCCTTCTGCCTCTGGCTTCTACTTCTGTTCAGTCATCTCTGTCTCCATCTAGGTTTCCTCTCCTTATAAGGACTCCAGCCACATGGAGTGAGGCCCACCCTGATTCAATTGAGCCTTGTCTAAATAGGAACTTTGACGATCCTACTCACAAACAAGTCCACACTTTAAATAATAATATCTTTGAAGGTTTTATTTAGATTGCTTCACACCTATAGGAACACAGATTAAGACTTGAACGCGTCTTTTGTGGGGGACATAACTCAATCACCAGCAGTAGAGTAGTCATGAATGGTCATGCACGTTATATATTGCTCAAATCTAGGGGGCACCATTTATAACAAAGACTCTATAAATGGAACCTCTTGAACTTGTGTGCACAACCTGCATAACCATACCCAGCAGTGCCTTTACCAAGTCCTTCATCTCAATGGAACTGAACAGACAGAAAGCAGACTCATGCATATCCTAATCCATTGATCTACATGGGCCAGAAGATCCATTCTCACCTCTCAAATAGATTTTCATCAGAATCAATTATAAACAGTTCCTTGGCACTGTAGACAATACCCAAAAAGAACTGAATTTTTCTCTCACCTTGATAAAGATCTTTCTGGTCACAAATCAGAATGATCCTAAAAGTTTCATTAGCATAGACGAAACTGACTGCACTTTGGAAGTGATTTAGCCAAAGTTCACTCAAGTATGGAATTTAAAAAATGAAAAGGGAAAACATAATTTATATAAATTCTAGTGGTTTTGCTTTGGGTATGTTTATGAAAATTGCCATGTAGGATTGATTGTTGGGCTGTATATTCTGTACTAGATTAATATAAGAATGAAAAACAATTTATACCAATACTGGGGATAGAATTATATCTCAAATGACCCGGAGGCTTCAAAGGCAATGACGACACTGGCTGGTCTCTGGGGCAGTAAATAATCTGGACAACTTACCTCATGGTAAAGGATATAAAGGGCAGGCCAGAAATTGGCAGAAGGAAGCTTGTTCATAACATACTTGTATCAGGAAGTAGTTATTTGCCTTGGAAGCTCAGCAGTGACAGAAATACATGACTGCAGTAAGTATCTTCAATGAAGAGAAATATAATGTGTTAGTGCCTGTGATGAGCTGTATTTCAGTGGCTCAGAAAATATGTAACCAGTAATTCCTATAAATATTTTATAATAAACCAGATATATAAAGACAAAGGGCAGAAACAAACACGTTTGTTACAAAGTATTAAAAATGTATCATAAATATTTGTTGACTAAAACAATATTTCAATTTATATAATCTCACAAGGACAGAGTTTCATTTCTGATGACAGATGGTAGCATCACCTAGAGAAGGTTGGATCTCTCCATTGACCCTGCTGCTCCTGGTCCTGGGGGTAGAGTTTGGGCATGAAGGCTCTCTGTTCTACTGGATCATTAATGAGGACCTTCTGACTCATTCCCTAATGGAGGTGCTGTCCTAAGATGTTCTGTAGGTAGTCTCTAAAGCACAAGAAAAAAATCAATAAGACACCCTCCTCTTTGGTTAAGACTGACTATGTCAGCCTGAAACCTACCCCCCCAGCCCCCCCTCCCAAAAAAAGGAGTATTTGAAGAATGGCCATATCTGATTTGTATGATGCTTTACATAGGGAATAAAAATGAACTGCCACTAACAAAGAAATATTAGACCAGAATAGAGCAAAAGCCTAATAAACATCTTCATGAAAAGTTTAAACAGCTGCCTCATTTGTCTGCAGCATGAGGCAGTCAGCACTGTGAGGTTGCTTCCTTTCCAAATCAGAGGCAATTTGCTGACTTTAAAATAAAGAAAGGAAAAGAGAAGAGGCCCTGTCTGGTCAATGATTTTTTCATGAAGCCAAGAAAACTCTTCCCCTCTAAAGTGATATTTTTCCTGGGTTCTAACCCTTCAGTCTTCTTCCAGACTGGGAATATATGTTTCTCTTCTCCATGCATTTTTCAGTGGTTTTCATTATTACATGACACACCATTCACCTCAATCTACAGTGCTGAGATCTCGGTGGGGCTGCCCTTGCTCAGAGAATTTTGCCATTCCAAAACTCAGAATTGATGTTTTTTCTTGCCTGAAGAGTGGAGCAGCTTCTCCTCTAGAGTGAGAACTTCCTGACTCTAGGAAGAGGCTGTGAGCAAGGCAATAGGATGCAGCAACATCTGCAGTTGATAACATCCACAGTTTGTACACAAATGACTTTTTAAAAGCACAGCAGAGAGAAGGGCTGATGGGCAGTTGGCCCTAGGATCAGCTTGTTTCTGGGCAGAGGCAAAACCTGAGCCTGTGCCCTTGGAGGGCTCCAAGTTACCTCAATTTTCAGAGGTATTATCTGTAAGTATATGTAGATTTGGGGAATGGGATATATAAGAGACTCCAACCTAGGACCCATGAGTATGGGTTAACCTGAGAGTCAGAGATCTCTGTTTGAACCAAGTGCTGATGCCTTAGTAGAAAAGTAGGAAGTAAATTATGAATGAATTTTCAGCATTGTAGGAACAAGGTAACAAGATATATCCTAGCCCCAAATCCAGCTTCTGGGGTAAATATCAGTTACAGATTGAGAGATGTAGTCATCCACTTGCTTCTCTGATGATTCTGAGGGAGAAACAAACTTCATGGGGTAGCATTTATTTGTAGAATCATTTCTTTAGGCAGATGCTCAATTGTTTCTCTTTCCTTGCCTGCAAATCTGCTAAGAAAACTGATCATACATCAGAATCCAACTCAGATATCACCTTTTTGAAGAAGCATTGGGACTCTGTCACATGGGTATTTTTTCTATTCGAATGTGAGTCCTTGAGGGCAGAAACAAGTCTTACTCAGCACCTAGCACAGCACTTGACACATAACAAGTGATCAATAAATATTTGCTAATCCCATTTTTTAAACGGAATTTCATTCTGACTTCCAATTTCTTTCCCCTGCCCACCAGAGCAGTCTGAACATTTCTTAACCTTTGAGATTATTTTTGTCATCCTCTGCCATTCCCCCTTCCAGGTACTTTTCTCTATTCCTTCTTCCCTTCTCTTCTTTTCATCTGTCATTTTCTCTCCTTTATCCCCCTTTTTTCATTCCCTAGTCTTGGCCTTGGGTCTGCCAGAACTCTCATGGGTGTTTCCTAACAAAGAGTTCCAGAACTTTCTTTAGAAAGGATAATTTTTCAGTTCTTTGACATCTTGGAATCACCAGACAGAAGAGAGGGTATGGGGAGTGAAATCTCTGAGTGGGGTAGGGGGGACGAAAAGAGGCACCAGTGCCATTTACACTCCAGCTGCTTCCCCCTGAAGGGCTAGGGACCTGGATAGAGAGTGGGGGACACTAAGGTAACAGCCAGCTTGAGCGTCACCAGAGAGTGCCCCAGCATCCATAAAGAGATCTGTGCTCACGAGTGAGGGATTTCCTCAGGACAACAGGTAGATATAGATTACTGGCTCTACTTGTGTGAATTGGTCCTATTTTTTCCCTACTTGCTGGAGCCTAAACAAAAACCATACATTCTTTTTTCTTAAAAAAGTAAACTCACTAATTCTGAAAGTCAGGAAATGAATAGAATCATCCAATGGCAGACTCCATTAGTAACATCTCAATGCTCTCTAAACATCGTCCTCCCAGAGATGCCAGATTCAGCAATTCTGAGATGTGCCCATGGAGCCTGTGATATTAATCAAATTCACCAGGGGAAGCTAAGGCCAGAATGCTTAAGGCCAATGCATCCTAACATGCTCTTCCCCCATTAGAGAGAGAAAGCAAGCCCCAGCGTAACATGACATCATCAATCTAAGTAGGCAAGTGGAATAGATTTCCCGATTACCAGGTTAAGCCAAGCATCAAACAGGAGCAAGGCTCTTCATTGCTAATCATTTAAATTTAGGAAGACTGAGCTCAGTGACATTATCAGACTCGCATTTAAAGAGTGTCTTCCCTCCGGTATCAGGAATGTATTGGTGTTCCCTCAGGATTTATTACTCTGTGAAGCTGCAAGATAGGCTGAGGCAGCAACTATCTATGGCACCATCACCCCATACATCATCCCTACACCCCCTCTTCTGGTCAGACTAGGGGCCTGGAACCTCTGATCTTTCCTCTTTGCAGACACTTTTCAGTGGCCAAGTCTATAGGCAGAGTGGAGAATGAGCATGTAGAAATGAGTTCAGTTAGAACACTTCTTCTTAATCATTAAATCCCTAACCTGCTTCTTTCCCCTATGGTTTTCCTCTTGGGCAAACACAATATTTTATCATGCTCCAGACCGCAAGAGCCCTCTGAACCCAAAGATAGTTTTGCCCAGTATATACATGGGGCCCATCCCCAGAGATTCTATTTCATTTGTTCTACAATGGGGAACAGGTGTGTAAATTTAAAATAAAATCCCCAAGTGATTCTGAATCATGCACATAATTAAAAATTAGGCATAAGGAAAAAAAAATTAGGTGTAGAGCGGGTATTTGAGAACTACATATCAGCAAGACACAACTTGACTCGGGAACAAAATTAAAGACATGAAACAGGAACTGGCCATCTATACCAGTGCTTTTCAAGCTTCAGTGCACATATGACTCATCTGGGGAGCTTGTTGATATGCAGACTCTAATGCAGTAAGTCCAGACAGCGCCTGAGACTCTGCATTCCTAAGTGAGCCTAAGTGAGCCCAGTGCTACTGGTCCACAAATCATGCTTCAAGGTTCACACTTTGTGCAAGGATCTACACAAATGGTTCTCACCTTTGATCTCACATTAAAATCACTTGGGAAGCTTTTAAAAATCCCAATGTGCAGGCTCACCCTGAACCATCCACATCAGAAGCTCTAGGGGTGGAAACCAGGCATTAGTATTTTTTTTTATTTCCCCAGGTGATTCCATTGTACAGCCAATGTTGAGAATCACTGATCTATATAGATGAACAGCTCTATTCAGTGGCCAAATTCAGTAATTACTGAGTCTTCTCTGTTGGACACTTCAGTAGACACTTAGTATAGAAATCCCCATTCAACCAAATTCTCAGGCCAATTGCTTCTGGGAATCTGACTGCCACGCCCAGTCCCAGGTATGGGTCTGAGCTTTGGAAAGATTATTTGACCGCCACCACCCCCTCCTTGCCAATGGTTGGTGAGTAATAGGCATGTGACCTAATGTGGGCCAACAGAAGGCCAGGAGGGGTTTACTGTGACTTCCTGTGGAAAATTCTTTCTTTCCCTTCATAGAGAGAATCCAAAAGAAATCGTATCTCTCTTCCTGCAAAATGTGAAGCTATAGATATCTCGTCACCCCTCTGAATTTAAAACCAATGGAGAACTTTATGAAAACTGATCTGGAACCATTGATTTAAGTTAACCCCAAAACAAGTCTTAACTCTCGATAGATATAGGTGAGCCAACAAATTTCTTATTGCTTAAGTCATTTTGACTTAGATGAAGATATCCTAACTTATGTAAAACAAGATATTAATTAGATTATTGTGCACAATTGGAACTGGTCTACCAAACTTGATTAAAAACTATCCCACTTCCCTTTATCTTTCATCTTCATTTCTTCTGCTTATAGAGAAAGCAGGATAAACTGAGAAGGGACCTTACGGCTGTACCCTGATTCCACCCCCTCATAAGAAGAGTGACCTTGGAAAAGTCACTGGCTTTATCCAAACCATGATTTGCTGATATTTAACATGATAAAAGTAATATCTGTGTCACAAGCTTCTGTGAGTATCAAATGAGATAATGACTGTGCAAGCATTCTGCAAACAGTAAATTGCTATAAAAATGTCAGCTGTGGTTTTTTGTGGTTGTTGTTGCCATTATGAAAAAGTAAGCAGTGATCCCAGAGGTGGGAGTTTACTCATAGTGATGGTCATTGTGTAGCCAGGCGCTATTTCCTGTTAGAATCCAGGCAAGGCTGGGTGTACTGCTCTTTCTGGCAGAGTTCCCATCAGTGAAGATGTCCCTGCATCGTCTGGAGCAATCAGGTTAGAGGAAGAGACATAAATTGCACTGTTCTTTGCAAGCAGAGGGGAAGTGGGGCAGGAGGAGATAAAGGGAGGTTGCAACCTAAATGATTTTTAATTATTTTCTGATTCACTACATCGTTAGGAAGACAGAGAAAACTCTTAAGACTTAAGACACACTGATCTAATGTCATTGATTTTCACATATATTTTATGAGTGATGAAATATGATGAAACTGGGAAAGAAAAGCTTTTCAAATATGATGAAACTAGAGAATATCCAAGCCCATTTATAAAAAGAAATCAAGCTATGAGCTCAGGCTGAGTTTGCTAAAGTCAGGGTTTAGGGTGATCCATGGTAGTTTGGGCCTGAAAGCTTTCTGACTTTCAAAACCTACTCTGAGGGTGTACTGACTCCCCTCACCCCAGTCCTCACCCTAAATTATAAATTTGTGAAGGCTTTAGTCTGTGTCCACTAAAATGAAAGTTTCTCTATATTATTCCCCTTTCCTTCTTCAGCCTCTAGCATAGGGCATGACACGTAGTAGGCCCTCAATATATGTTGAATAAATGAAATCTAAGTGCTTAGCATTGCACTGGATGCTTTGACGATAAAGAAACTTGGCACTCTTATTGCCTTCATTGAGCATACAATCATCTGGAGACCTGTATGCAAAAATAATTTAACAAGAAACAAATAGGCAATGGTGCAGAATCATGTGATCAAATACCAAAGAGCTACTGCAAACAACAGGTAGAAGGAGTAACAGTGAGGGAAAAGTGTGTATTGGTTACAGTTGTACAGATTATCTTCCAGATGACATTGCAGAAGAATGTATTCTGAATAGGCTGGTGGCTGGCATGCTACCTTGAGCAATTACAACGTCTTTAAGTATCAGATTAGGTGGATTTCCAGTCAGTAATTTCTTCTCAACATAAGGCTATGTTGTTGTCAAACTTACTCTTCATTCATCTATTCCAAAGATGAAAGTAAGCAAACGCCAAACCACCTAAGGTGAGAGTTGTTGGTAATGTTGAACAATGGGGTTTACCGTGCAAGAACATACTTTGTATTCTTCTCTGGATTTAGAATAAACTAGACATAGCTGTAAAGGTAGTGGAACAAGAACAACCAAACATCCTCATGAGAACAACACTGCCCGTCTGTGTCAGAGGCTCTCTCCCCAGAGTTAGTTTAGGCATAATTGGTGCAGGCACAAAAAGGGGAAGTTGGAAAGAAAGAACTTCGGCTGTCACAAGGTTCATGTCATTCACATTGTTTTGCCATTCCCATCTTCCTCAACCATACCTATACCAAAGACCTTAGGGGAAAATGTATAAAGGAATAATTATGTCAATGACACCAATGGTTTATTTGAGCAGCTTCTACTCCCAAAAATCAACTAATGATTTATTTTCATTTCTCAAATTCTGACAACAACTTTAAGAAGTAGGTATCCTACTCTTATGTTAAATGATAGAGAATCTGAGGAACATACAGCTTAAGTAACTTGCCCATTCAGTTAGTAAGTGGAGAAACCAGAATTAGAACCCAGACCCATCCACCTCTAGAGAATGCACCACCAGAATGCTGCACCATTTCCCTCTCCTGTTGTCACTGAACTATAGCCTTTGTAAGAAACAGAAGGCAAAGCACCACTGCTTTAAGGCCTCCTGGAAACAAGAGTGCAGCCCAGATGGGGATGGAAGGCATTTCTGCTTCCTCTTCAGGGATCAGGGACTCTCTCCATCGATCCAGAAGTCTGTGGTCCACTTGGCAACCATAAGTGAATTAGGTTCTAAAAGATAACTATAGCATAGATGAGGAGTAAATTAAACTTGGAACCCTGGAATCCCTGATGTGGTGATGCAAGTGAAAAAGAATGATTTAAGAGAATGATTCAACAAGGCCAAGAGAATGACTGGATGCCTCAAATAAAAGAAAAAGAGAATTCAGAGTTCACTAAATCTGCATGCAGAGAACAGGATAATAATGATTCCTTTCATAGGCTTAGGGAATTCACAATAAATCATCAGCTCTGATTGTGGAGACAGAATGTGCACATTACTTCCAGGTGAGAAATATAAAAAGAGGTCAATAAAGTTTTAGTTTAGTATTGCTTTGTCTCACTTTTGTTTACTTTTTGTTTTCTTTTTGAAGGATTTTCAAATGTACAGGACAGTTACAAAAATAATACAAGCCCCATTCAGAGAACTTCAATATGCCACTATCCCCAAGATACCCACATCCACCATTTTACCATTTTGTCATATCATTCTATCTATCCATCTACCTATCTAACAGTCCATCTATTTATCCACCTATCTATCTGCCTATCTATTTTTCAATCCATTTTCTGAACACTTGATTGTTGATTGTAGGTTGTATACATCATGCTCCCTGAAAACTTAATACTACAATTTACATTTCCTAAGAACAAGGATATTCACTTATATAACCACCTTAAGTGCAGTTCAAAAAGTTTAACATTGATATAAAGCTTACAGTCTATACCCCAGTTTTTTTTCATATGTCCCATTGATGTCCTTTTGAGCCTTTTCTCCTCCCTTGTTAGATCCTGTCCAGGATCATGCATTGCATTTAATTGTCAGTATCTCTTTATTTGCTTTTTCTTTTTTTTTCAGTTGTGGGAACGTATGTACAACATAAACTGTCCCACCTCAACCACTCCCAAGCATACCATTCAGTGGGATTAGTCACATTCATAGTGTTGTGGTTCCCACACCACCTTCCATTACTAAAACATTTCTATCTCCCCAAGCAGAAACTCTATACCCATTATGCATCAACTCCCCATTCCTTCTGCCCCTTAACCTGGCAAACTGTACTCTATGAGCTTGCATATTATTCGATATTTTCTTTGTATTTACCATTGGGTTTAAATTTAACATCCTGAATCTGTAACAATCTTGTTTACTTTGATATCAACCTAACTTCAGTAGGTTATACTCTTCCATCCTTCCACCTTTATGTATTTCTTTTCACATATTATCTGTTTATACATCATGAGTCCAAAGCCACTGATTTATCATCACAGTCTATGCATTTGTCTTTTAGATCCTGTAGGAAGTAAGAAGTGAAGTTACAAACCAAAAATACAATAATACTGGCATTTATATGTATCCTGTGTTGTTAGCCTTACTGGAGGTCTTTATTTCTTCATGTGGCTTCAATTGATTATCTATTGCCCTTTCATTTCAACCTGCAGAACTCCCTTTAGCAGCTCTTTTAAGGCCAGTGAGGAACTCCTTCAGCTTTTGTTTATCTGGGAATTTCTTAATCAATCCCTCAATTTTTTAAGACAGTTTTGCTGGATATAGAATTCTTGGTTGGCAATATTTTTCCTTTCAGCACTTTAAATGTCATCCTACTGCCTCCTTTCCTCCATGGTTTCCAATGAGAAATCAGCACTTTATCTTATTGAGACTCCCTTATACATGACACATTGCTTCTCTTTCACAGCTTTCAGAATTCTCTATTTATCTTTGACATCCAACAGTTTTATTATGAAATACTGCAGTGGGGGTCTATTTGAGTTTATCCTGGTTGGAGTTCATTGAACTTCTTCATTGTGTATATTCACATCTTTCATTATATTTAGGAAGTTTTAATCCATTATTTCTTTGAATATTCTCTCTGCCTCTTTCTCTCTCCTACTTCTTGAGCCCCCATAATATGTATATTGGCATGCTTGATGGTATCCAACAGGCTCCTCAGGCTCTGCTCACCTTTCTTCATTCTTTCTTCTTTCGGCTCCTCAAACTGGATGATTTCAGTGGTCTTATCTTCAAATTTACTGATTCCTAAATCTGCCAACTCCTATCTGCTATTGAAGCCCTCTAGGGAGTTTTTAATTTTTGTTATGATGGTCTTCAGTTCTGTCTGGTTCCTTTTCATAATTTCCATCTCTATATTGATATTCTCTTTATGTTCATGGTCCTGGGCAATGCATTGTATGTCATGTAGACTGCAATCCCTTGTCCCAGACAGTCATGACTTGATTGTTTTCCCACAATATTCCACAGAAGAGCTTTGTGAAATGCAGGGCAAGTTCTGGAGTGGACACATTGGATCAGACATACTTGCTCCCTGTATGTTCCCAAGAGTTACTTTGCTCTCCCCACCCCCACCCCAGAAATCGTACCAGAGATCTGTACTGGGAGCACAGACTGGCTCTGTTCTGAGCTAATGAAAGGTTAGGAGAAGATCCAGCCAAAATGCTACAAGATCCTACTGCTTTTAAGTTGCCTTTTTCTTCATTTGGTACTTGCCCTGTTACTGCAGTCTTTTAACTGTTTTCTGGAGGTTTGAGAAAGCTGTTTCTGCCAGTTCTTTCTGGTTGTTCAAAACTTCTGTAGGGGAATGGAGGCCTGAAGATTTTCACTCTATCTTGATCAAGGTAGGCTCAATAAAGGTTTTCTTAAAAGACGAAAGAAAGAAAGCAGACTCACAGGGTCACTGCATCGATCTTTGAGACTGAAATCCACACAGCAGCAAAGTGACCGCCAAGAGTCACTCCAAGGTGACCAATGTGGGGATGTGAGGCTGGTGATATGAATTAGGGAGCATTTTTAATGGACTAAAGGTAGATGATTTCTTTGAGAAAGAACCCCCCCCACCACCAAAAAATGGTGAAGGAGAAGGCTGCATGACAGGATTTTGTGAATTCCCACAAATCAAAGAAAGAAGAGTTGGCTGAGCATAAAGTTGAAACTTGAATGCAGCTTCTTCCACCTGTTTCACCCAAAGGACAATCCAACTAATTATTACAAAAAGCCTGGCACCAAGAAAACAAGTTACAAGAACGTGTGTCCAATTTTTACGCTATGACCTACCTTATTAAAACTAAGAAGATGGATTAAGAAGACAATTTTAAAAATTTAGTAGCAACTCCATTAATTGATTCCCCCAAGAAATGTTACCTTTGGTACAGCACACAGTCAGCTCTGGTCCACCTGGCGTCAGAGGAAAGGACACCTATAAGGAAGATGGCAAAGGAATTAAGTGGCAAGACTATTACAAAGACAAATTTTTTCACAGTGAGAGTTCGTTGATGCTCAGGGAGTATGCAATCTTCTTTTCTGGAATTATTGAGGCACAGGATAGTGCCAAATCTTCTAGGTTAAGAAGAAAACAGAGAATGTGCCCCATGACTCCACTGCCTTGTGATTCTTTGAATTTTCCAGTTAATTGTTTTAAGTGTCTAATATAAACTTGGAGATTCCTTCCTAGCTTGAGCAAAAAGACACACGTGCGTGCTCCAAGGCTATGCAAACACTTAAATGGGGGCTGAGGGAGAGGGGTTGGCATTCTCTTCTCAGGAATGTTGCAACTCCTGACAGCTTCAATCTTTCATTTTAGAGATCTCTATTGATTGTGTAAGAATCACACACGTTTTGTCCACAGCACAGAGATATCAAAGCAAACTTTTCCCCTAGTGCCATTACCCCTGGGAATGGGAATGATTGATTTTTATAGGTTCAGCTTCTAGGATATTCACGTCTCAATCCGGCCGATTTTCTTTGGAGAGAGCCCACTCCATCCACTTAATTGCATTTTTCTAACCAAAGAGTTGGAAGAGAATTGTCATCGTTATAGCCCAGAGGGGATGAATCTCCAAGCTCCTCTTCCAACTGTGTGGGCTTGTCTCTAAAGTTGATGATCCAAGGGAAGGAGCCAGGACTTGTGGGGAAGAAGTCAAGTAAAAATATAAAGCTGAAAATGCAATGACTGTGATGCAGGCAAAACAAAACAAAACAAAGCAAAACAAAAAACACTAAACTAATCAGGGCATGAAGGAAATGAAAGGTCAGAGGAGAACCAATTTGCTCCATGCTTTCCTGACTTTTATTGGGCAACAATTACTCTAAGCAGAGAATTTCATTTGGATCTGAACAAGGAAGCACTATATATTAGCTAAGAAAGTCATCCTCTCAATTCTGATTGCATTTTCCTTTCTGTTCAGTATTTACTCTGCGTTCCTATGAACCACACATCACCCTCACCCCCGCCTATTTTAACATTCATTTAATCTCAGACCAAATTCCCCATGTCTCACCTACCTCAGCAACAGCTTGATCTGGAGAGTGTACAGAAAATTAGGAATGCTATCCTATCTAGGGATTTTGGAGATATTAATGCCCATGGTAAATGGGAAGGCCTCCTCCATTCTCTTGGCAAATGGAAAAGATTGAAGTCTCCTCTGTACCCTCTCACCTTCCAATTCCCCCAATGGTGTGTATATGGCCTGTTAAACATTCAACCAGTCCTTATAATTTCTTCATGGTGAACCTCTGCAAACCTATATGTTTTATACTATATTTCATATTTATATTTTGTGCATGGATTTGTTTTCATCATCACAGGTAGACTGTAATATTACCAATGAGGTTATAATATTCCAGCCATTCCAGCAATACTGTTTCTTTTGCTTCTTCCAAAAGGACCTAACAAACTGTGTTGAGCAAAACTTTGGAAATGTTACAAGATAGTACTCTAAAGTGACAATATTGCTTATTTTCTATTTTCAAAAAAGCACGCCAGAGAGTATATGACCAAAGTAGTGCTAAACTTCAAAGAAATCACTTAAGAGCTGCTCAATTTTTCTGGTCATGCTGCAATTGTCTTCTTCTATTAGTAGCCTTTACAGCCAGTTTGCAAGCCCCAGAAGTGAAGTTGTCTTCCTAATTTACAGTCAGTCTTAATTTTTACACATTGTTATTACCTTATTTTTGATACATTTTTTATATTACTTGATCTGTCACCTTATTTACCTAACTGGCTAAAAATTATTATTTTGGTGACTTCAAAAATCAATATTGGTGATTCCCTCAAAACAAAAGAATTTGCCTCTAAGCAAGTGAAAACAATGGGTCTGAAGGTCATCAAAAAACAGAACCACAAAAGGTTTTGAGAAGTGATAACATTTTTTGAGCGATGACCTCTTTGAAGAAGATGCTAGGGAACAACTCTCCATGAATATTTTCATGTTTCTGCATCATTCAGGCATACTGAGCAAAAGTACTGGCAACCTGAGTTAAAAGGATTGCTGAATGGCAAATATGGCTTGGAAGTTAGAGACAGAGTATTGCTCCAGAGAGATTAAGAGACTCATCTCCCTCCTAGCTATTTTCTTACATTTCAAGGGTAATGAAGTAGAGAGTTTCCCTTCTTTTACCCAAAGAAGCATGCTTTCTCTCTCTTCCTCTCCCTCTCTCTCTCTGGAAGGGAAGCGTGGCAAATATGCCAGGCATCATATACAAGTCCCAAGTCTCATAATTTCAAGCTCTCCTCCTGTTGTACAAACCTAGATGCATGCTTGGGTGACATCAGGCCCTCATCATATCACTCTGTGGTGATTGGGTGCCCGGAACTAGTGCTAAGATGCTCTATTACTGATAAATGGTTTCTTTGCTGATCCAGAGGTCTGGTGTGTGTGTGTGTGTGTATGTGTGTGTGTGTGTGTGTGTGTGTATGTCTGTCTGTCTGTCTGTGTGACAAATTAATGTATTAACTTGCAAGTAGGATAGCATCTCAGACCCATCACACTTTAGGTGACAATAACCATTATAATACCCTTTGTGCATTAATCAAATAAACTACATAAACAAGGGTTTAATGACAGAATAATTCATTGGGAGCCCTCCTTGGGGAAGGCTATCACCTCTCCCCTTGATACTATATTCTTGCCTCACAAGATGTCACCAACCAAACATGAGGTGGGATCATCACCTTTGGGGCTACAAATGTATATTTGTGGGTGCATTCTCAGTCCTCAAGGAGTTTATAATCTACGTGAGAAGATAAAGTACTTACCCAAATATTTTTGAATCAAGAGAGAAATTGATTCTGTGAGAGAAATATATAAAGTGCCGCAGGAGATAAGGGGAAGAAGCAGGTATTATTTCCAGCTATGTGTGTGGTGGGACAGGGAGGGGCTGAGTGAGGTGTTCTCATGAAGGGAAATTTTCAATATTTTTACCCATCATTTAGGTAAAGACACAGAGACTCCGCACTTGAATTTGTGGGTAACATAAAGCAGGAAGAGATGGCCAGTAACCTGGTTGGCAAAATCAAGATTCTTACATATCTCTGCAAACTGGAATGACAGGAAAAGTTAACAACAGGAAGCTTTAAGGTTATAAATGTAGAATAGGAAATGGGTTGATAGCAGTATTTGTGAGGAAAAAAAGACAACAAAGGCTGTTTCAGGGGAAATAAACTCAACAGCAGTGAAACTAAACCCAAACATTCATTTCTGCCTGTGTATCTCAAAATCCCCATTAGTACTGAGTCAGGCAAGCTTTACTGTCCCCATTGAATAGGTATGGGGACATGATCTGGGGGTATAAATGACTTGACCAGGATTGTGTAGCAATCAAAAAAAAATGAGAACCGTCTTTGGACACATCAAATGAAGCATGTCATGCTGGCCCAAGAATAATTGGAATTCTGTGTTCAGTTTCAGGTTCAACATTTTATGAAGGATGGTGCCATCCGTGCAGTGGAGGCAGTCGGGACAATGAAGGGTCTGGACTTCGTGGCATATAAGGAATATTGAGAGGAACATGGCCCGATATAGAAAAGACCTAAGAAGAACAGCTGTCTGCAAATATTTCAGAAGCTGTCATGTGGAAAGGAATTAGACTTGTTCTGTGAGGGTTCATGGGGCAGAACCAATACCATTGAATGAAAGTTGCAGGGAGGAAGATTTCAGATTGCCTTAAAGGAGAGCATTCTATCATTTAGGATTGGGAAAGATGAGCTTGCAAGGGAATAAACCCACCATTGCCAGGCTGATTATAGACCAGCCACACATCACATTTGTTGCAAAAGGAATTCCTGTCTAAAAATAAAAAGTCTGGAATTAAATGGCTTCTAAGATCTCTTCCTGCTCTAGAATCCTAATATTTAAATAATAATCCACAACACCCAGAAATCCATGCCCTAATAATAGATCTTCAAAATATTCTTAGACATTAAGGACCATGCTGACACTGTAAGTTATTGCTGGATTCCCCTGCATTATAAAAGTATCATAAATAATCATAAGGCCATTCACATATCATGACTTTTGCTTTTTGCTGATTTTTGTATCCTTCCATGAATAAGGCAAAAAGCGCTTGAATTATTATCCCAGAGAAGTGATGAGTTTAAGGTGATGTGGCAAGCTGGTGGTGAAACTGGAACTAGAAATCCAGTCTCCTTTTAGATTCATTGAGATCCCAGCAGTAATATTAATGATAAAATGACTAAAACTTCTATAGACAGCACTTGCTAGGTGCCATGCACTGTTTAAAGCACTTTATATCTAGTAGCTCATTTAATCCTTAAAACAACCCTATTGGGTGGAAACTATTAATATCCTCATTTTATTGATTAGGAAACTAACATGCAGAGAAATTAAGTAGCATCCCTAAGATAACAGATACTACGTGATAGGAGCAGATTTCAAACCTCAGCAAACTGACTCTAAAATCTGTGCTCAGCCACTGGGCTATGTTGTCCCTCTAGATCCATTTTACTTAGGAGAGAGAAGGGGGCAGCTCCCATGCTTACACATCATGGCTTCAGTGGAATACATTGCCAGAGGAACCAAACACTGGAGTTTGGGAAGCTCTGAGAGATGGAACAGACTCTGCCTGGGGAGCCTCCTTTCTCCCTGCTGGCACCACTCATCCACACCAAATACAAGCGTGGCTGTAGAGGCTTAGACTGGAGAATGAAAATCAACCCAGCGAGCTGCAAACTTGAGACTCAAAAGTTCTAGCCATCAGACTGGACTGAACTGTGACCCAGATTCAGCAAAACATGATGGGGCAGGAGGCACTCAATATGGAAATAGAGAGCGGAATACATATTTGACCCTTCACTGGAGTGCCAGAAAGACAAAACCGAAATAATGGTTTCCACAGATAACTGTTTATTCCTTTCCAGCACAACAAGCAAATAAACTGCCATTGGTGCTTCAAAACTTCATACAGGGTAATATTCCTTTAATGGAATGCTTTTAGAGAAGAGACATAAAAATAAATTGAAAAGTGCTTTCTGCTGGCTACAGCTGGCATAAGCAGCATCTGAACAAACAGGATAACACAAGGCTTAACTTAGCATCGCCATTTTTATTACTCACCCTCGACAGGTCTTATAATAGTATAAATTCACTTAAAAAATGGACTCTTCCCCCTGTAATTGCCCCTCCTTCTCCCTACCACCACACACCCAACAGCCCTCTGTGTTAATTCTGAGCAGCATAATTACAGGTCTTTTTATGATTTAGGTTTGAGACCAATTAGCTGATATTGCAAGCTTTTCAAATGCCAGCTTCCCTCTTTCTGCATTCCCTGTTCTGCTGGGGATTTATCTGTGTGCTTATAAAAGGCAAATGTTTTGTGAGGAGCACAGAAATGGGCTCTGTTTGGGGATGGGTTCCCTCCTCCCCTCTCTGATCTGCCTTTGCATCTTTGGTGCACCTGGTCTCTAAAATTGTCATGGTGTGAAATACACACTGAATATTCATGCTGGGTCTCCAAGCTGTCTCTGATAACAGGGAGTATCATAGAGCTGCCAGTTGCTCCCTCTGTGCAATTACCTTCCCTATAGGTGGAGCTGTAGACCTATGTGGGCAGTTGGCTGCCACCATTTCAGAACCTGCTAGAAGTGGAAGACTTCAGGAATTCAGAGAGGTACCACTGGCCAGCCCAGCCTCCTCTTCTGCATTGGCTTCTAATACCTCCCAACCCACACCAATCTTACAGCAAGATTGCAGTATGGTCCATGAAGTTGGATAGTCAGCGAAGATCTACATAATCAACCTACAAACACAAATTATATAAAGCCCTCTTCACTATTGGGGGCAAACACAATAAGATCCCTGCCCTCAATGTACTTTCAATTGAATGCAAAAAGACTCAACTTATTCACATAAAAAGATAATTTAGAATACAAGGCAGGATGTGGTATGTGCCATCTAGAGCAGGCAATAAATTCAAAGAAAGATTTTGCAGTGGGATTCCAAATTATCAGAGCATCCAGCCTCCTATCTACTATTTAGCAAGTATTTTACATATATCATGTTTAATCCTTACACAACCCTGCAAGATACATAAAATTATGGCCATTTTCCAGATGAAGAAATTGAGGCTCGTGAGATTAGATAACTTTTCCAAAGTAATGAGCTCCCAAAAGTAGTAGGTGACAAAACTGGAAATTTGAACTCAGGTCTGACACCAAAACCTTTACTGCCACACAATGTTTCCTCCTTGCAGGTCAGCAGAGATGAAGATCAGTGGGAATCCCAGGGGTAGTTGTGGGTGGGAGTGGTTGCAGGGGAATATAGGAAAACTTGGGAAAAGAAAAGCAGACTAATTTGATTGGAGCAGAGGAACTAGGGAAGACCATAAAATCCTAAAATATTAAGGTAGAAAGAGACATGCAGAGGTAATCCCAGATAAATTATTAAAATAACAATTAAATGATACACTTGGATATTATGCAGTCATTAAAATAACTTTGAGGACTGGGTAGAAATGTGAAAAAAGCTAATGCTAAAATTTAGGCAAAAATAAAATAATGATGCTATCAAGCAGAATGCAATGTACTCTTATTGCAATAATGAAAAAATAAGTATTAATTGTGTGTTTTCACGTCAAACTTTTAGGTGAAGTTGCTTAAAAAGAGAAAAAAAATAAGTCCTTCTTTTGGACAAAAACATGACTATATTAACACTGTTCCAGACAGATGGTTTTCTCTCCTCTTCTAACAGATTTCCATGGAGGAAAATCAAATGCCCTCCTTCTGTTATTTTAGTGGATTGCAACCCCATTTTCCTCAAGTCTAGACTCCATCCACCTACTGATGCAATTTCACCCCAAGGTTGGCTTCTGTGTCTGTGAGCAAACTGCTGGCATAAAATTTTTAACATGTTTTAGAATCTAGAGATAGAGGAAATAAGATTGCCATTCTTCCTACCCTCTTCTTGCATTCTGCATACCTGCTCATGATGCTTTTGATATGACCGAGGAGGTAGAAGTAGAAGAAAAAAACCTAAGGGTTCAAAATTCACCAAACCTGTTATTTTTCTATCTTATGATTCTCTCTCATGCTATTTACAATGATTCCATGTAATCTCCCAATATCATTCATATCCAGCAATTTTTAAAAGCACCCATACACTACTCTCCCCTCTCCTCTCCTCTTTGTCAGTGATAATGCCGAATACCTCTCCATTCAGATGTGGTTGCTATTACCTCACCACTTCCCCCCACCTGTCCCCTTCCTGGAATGACATTATCCTTAACAGAGTTAAATAAAGCACACCCTATTTCCTCCTATAGGTAGATATCAGCAAGGCCTATTAAGCGAGGTCTTTGCCCATCCTATCCGCCCCTCTGCTTCCAGAATAAAGTGCCTAACACTGTCATCTCTCATCACCACTTAGCTGGGCAAAGGCCTGAAATCTCAGTGCCAAAGCAGAATGCAGGGCCTGGGCTGAAATAGGATACAAGTAGACCCACAGAGCTTTAAAAAACATTTAAAAGGTAGGGGTCACCCAAGCAGAAACAGGGATGTTTTGAAGCAAAGTCAAGAACCAAGCCCATCACTTAGTCCCCAGATCTGTGGCAGCTACGTGGGCAAAGCAGAGTCAGCAGAAAAATCTGAGCACAGAATCAAGTGAGACTTTTCAAAGGAGGGAAAATGAGAAGCCTATGTAAGGATTGCTGAAGCATTTGGGTGCATTCATTGTGTTGCTGCCCGTTAGGGAGGTCCACAATTTCTTCTTACCTTTGTCTTCCCCCAAGACATCCTGAATCTGACATTCCCATAGGAGGGACTCTGATATAGCCAGCCTCCAATCTCTCTTTGCAACCACACCTCCAGGCTCCCTCTGCAACCCCTCACACCTTCTGCCCAGTCGCCCAACACCACCTGCCATTCCTGAACATGTGAGAGACCCCCTCCTTCTCCATCTGATACCCTTCCAGTCATTGACAAGCCTCTCTTTGTCACACTGTCCCCAGTATACATTGGCAATTTGCAACTCCATCTTCTGGGCTCCCGTAGCATTATGTAGACTTCTGTCCGAGCGCTTATCAGCATGTTATAATTGCTTGTCTACATGTCTCTCTCCCCCACCATACACAGAGGTCCTTGAAGGCAGACTGTGCCTTTCTTGTTCATCTTTGTATACTTGTACTTAGCACATGGCTCGGCACAGCATACATGCTAGATACATGTTTTTTGGGATGAATGAATCAAATAGCATTTATGACATTTTCACCTATTCTCTTCATTCTTATCTAGAATCTTGCAAATCAAGAGAAGCAATATCCTAAAACAAACATTAAGACACCTAATAGATATATCTATGCCAGTTATCAGCCGACCAATATCTTTAGATAGGGAAAATAATTAACACACTCAGATACTGTGTCTCTGTTTAGCCCTTTATTCCCAGGGCCACTTGTCTTGGTAAGGACCCTGTCTTGATCAGAGCTGGGAGCACATGCAAATATATTTTCTGAGACTAGCTCTGTGGAGTACAGAGCAAAATTGTGAAATTCAAAACACACCTGGGAAATTCAGACACGATCTCAATAATAAGAGCTGTAATCAAGGAAGAAACCCTTACTTAAGCAAATAATTTGCCTTGGGAGTAAAAGGCTGAACACAATATTCTTGACACACAGGAACTTTAACTGGCATTCCGTCTTCGGTCCAAATAGACCATGCTGAACAAATCTCTAAAATAAAATATTTACACTATGCTTGCCATCAGTAGAAATGGTCTTCCAATCAGAGAAGCAAGCAGTGGGGTGGGAATGAGATGCCTGAGTTCAAAGAAGATGCAAAGAAGAGAAAGGACAAGTTTAAAATTAAAAGGAAGTGTCATCCAAGGACAAAGCAATTTGACCCACGTTCTCCCCAAGTGAGGTTAACATAGAAACGAATTCTGTCTTATCTCTGTGGTTTGGAGGATGATATACTGATGTCAGATTTTGTGATGTTACAGACTTGGTCCCCAACTTTGAGGAGAGAGAGAAAAAGTTGAGACAGAATAATATACTTGCACCAGACAAGTAATAGCCAGACAACTGTATATCACAGCAAGATATAATGTCAGGCTTGGAATCAGATAAATTGCAAATGACAAAGGAGAAACAACTGAACCTTGAGAACTATCAACAGATAAACCAGATGAAGTGGATAAAGACCCATTGTGTGGAGAGGGCAGTGAGGACCAGGCAGAAAGACGGGAGGGAAGTAGACAGAGGAAGTAGTGGAGCGGTGATGGACTATGAGCATCTAGATAAAAGGCTACGGTCAGCTGCCCCAAAGTCAGAGAAAATAATAGCAAGAAATAATAAAGTGGAATGGTAACAGTGTCAACTGTGATAAGCAGATAATTTGTTGCTCTGAACAGCCTGCGGCCCCTTTCCAGAGGCACACAGAAGTCCAAGTTCCTGGACTTACCAGTCTGTGCAATCAAGGGGAAGGGACAAGGTAATGCAAAGAGCAGCAAGAATCAGAGTATTTCCACTGAAAGGGACTTTAGGAATTATTTACAACACTCTCCCTCTCTGTGACACCACACTGCTTTGGTTTCCCTCCCACCTTACTGGCCATTCCTTCTCAATCTCTTTTTTTGGGTTTCCCTTTCTCTATCCCTCTTCTTAATGTTGGAATGACAGCCCTGGAACTCATACTCTATCATGCTCATTTCCTACGTGTTCCCATCCTGTCCTCTGGATTTAGATATCTAAGTGATGATGACTTCTGCATTTGTATCTCCAGCCTTGACTTCTCCCCCAATTTAACTCCAAACTTGTATACCCAAATGCATACTTGTTAGCTCCACTTGAATAACACATAGGCATCTCAAATTCAGCATGTCCTAAATGGAATTCTTGATTCTGCTTTCCCACCAGAGCCTCCCTGATCTCTTCCAGCTGAGTAAATGACATCTTCATCTACCCATTTGCTCAAGCCAAAGAACTTAGGCACCAGTTTGGCTCATTTTTTTCTCACAAACCATATGCCATTGATTGGAAAGTCATGTTAGTTCTAGCTCCAAAAGAGATGTGACAGAGGAAGTAGTGGAGCGGTGATGGACTATTTCTCTCCACTGCCATCACCCAATGGAAGTTATCATCAGATTTCATCTAAAGTAGCCTCCAAGCTGGTCCTTGCTTCTACTTCTGTTCCCCAAAGTCCACTCCTTACACAGCATCCATGGGGATCATTTAAAAGCATTTTCAACATAGTAGAATTTGGATAAATAGACAGAAAAATTGGGTAGACAGAAAAATTGGGTAGACAGAAAAATTAGGTGGACAGAATTTCCTGTAGTGATAATTGTGAATGAGTGTAGCTTCACTTCAGCAAAATTCTCTTGGTTGCAAAATTACCTATTGAGCACCCAGGATTTCCACCGGCCCTGGCACATTCCCAAGCATCACACCAGCCCTTCATTTATGCTTCCTGACTCTGCATCTGTTTGCTTGATTAAAAAAATAAATAGCAAGTACTCTTTCCATCGCTGTCTCCTCCATCACCCTTGGAATATTATTTCTATTGTCATACGAAGGGTGCCAAAAATCTGGACATTTCAAAACATGTGGGTGGTTAACAGAGTTGCTCCCTTTTCCTTTGGATGCTGAATGGTGCACAGTCATAGCTACAGAGTTGCTTAGCATAATAGAAAGCACAGGAAACTCAGTATCTTTGAGCTGGTCTCATTCCTATTAATCTCCCTCCCCAAATGGAACACATAGGTCAGTGGTTATGTCCATAGTTGCATTAAAGCCATTAAGCTGGGGATGGGGAGAGATGGGAGAGATATTTGTGTGTTGCTTGCTTACAATGAGTGCTAGAATAAGGACTCAGAAGTGCCCCTGAGGCTCTGGACTCTGAATAATACAATGATGTGCCCTTCACAAGTACCATCACATTCATTATGTCATTATTCAGCCAAATAATGCTATAGCTGTAGGTATTCACATCTCTGTTTTACAAAACAGGAAACTGAGGCTCAAAGAATAAAATAACATGATGAACATTACAGATCCACATTGTTCTATGACAAATCCTGGGTGCATTTGCAAATGAGTGCATGTTGAAAACACGTCACCTCTATCCCCTGAATGAGGTTATAGAAAGGTATTCTGGCAAGGTTACATGCTACTTATTGGAAGCCAAGGGGAGCCCCTCCCTGTGAAGTAATCCCCTTGGCTGGTACTCTTTCTCATAGCAACTGTGAGCACCGAGAGCTTTCTGGGTGACTCGTCATTCAGGATGCCTGTTTTCTGATGCAAGATTTCCCAGTGGACTCGCAGATTGTCTCTTTGCCTCCTCACCTCACCAGGACTGTTTCTGTGGGCCTGTGTCAATGAGGTATCCTTGCTGCAGGGACAACCTCACATTCACAGTCACCAATCCACCCAGGGGAATGATTGCTGATTAAGGGATTCTTCCCACTCACAATCCAATCCGAGGCCTGAGGCATTGTCAGACGGCCCCTCCATCATCTTCAGCTCTCTCTGCTGTGTGTTACAGTGCAGGCAGAGGAAAATGACAGTTTTCATCATTTCCTACTAAATGATTCAGTGCTGATTCAGCCAGTTTCAGCACTACAGCAATGCAATGAAGAAAAAGAAGAAAAGACCCAGAATAGAAGAGCAAATGCTTATCAACCATTCTGAGGTCTTGTTATGGGTGGGCCCTTTCTTTTCTTTCACTCAGAAAACTCCTTGTTACCCTCTCCAAGGACATATGGCTGCACTGGAGAGGAACCTCCTCAGATCTGTCCCTTCATTTACCCTACTTATTTCCACCTTACAGGTCTCCCTGACAAAGAACCCATTGTTTGTAAGGCCCTCGCAATGGAAGAACATGCCAGAGCAAGAATCAGCAGATCAGGAATGTAGTTGCTCTGCCACAAAATGACCCATGACTTCGGGTAAGTCATTTCACATCTCTGAATCTCAGGTCCTCTCTATAAAACAAAAATAGCAAAACCATCTTCAAATGTGTATGAAAGACTTCGCCAGCTATCAGTATTGAAAGAAAGCAAACTGAAAGGAGTTATTCATGTTGGGGCCTTTCTCTCTTAAAATCCCAAATTTCTTGTCTTGTAGGATCTTCCTGAGTAAGAGCATGAGGGCAGGGTGGTCAACCAAGGCTTTTTCATGCCTGAGAGACACTCATCTCAGGATTGAATTATATTCTGGAGAGGTCTTTGAGGGAGGAACGCTTGTCTTAACGTCTTCTCACTGGCTGCAGGCAGGAAGGAGGGTTCCTTGCCTCTCTTTGCCTGTTTATGCTTTGCACCTCTGAACACCCCATTCTGTGCCCCAGAGGGCTCGTGCTATTCCCCTTTAACCCACACCCCTAAATGTGACTGCTTTATTCCACCAAGCTCTGCCTTGAAACCATAGCATCTGCTTATTTAATCCCTTCCAGATCCCTTTAATCCACATTGAAATGTACAACTTCTCCATCCTCCCCTACATCAATTTATAATATAACTAATTAAGCTGTACAAATAAGTTTGTAAGGTTTCTCCAGAGTACCATAATTTACTTTGTCCAGACATCAAAGCTAAAGAGTAATTCCACTAGTGGGACTTGCCCTTTCTTTCCTCGGTTTTTCTGTACATGCAATTCTCCTTGCATGTGGTGTTTTTGTCTCTATCTTTATCCTCCAGGCTCTCCTCCTCCCTGTTCCTAGTCAGCTTCTGCTCACATTTTAGGTCCATTTTAAAATCACCTCCTCCAGGAAGCCTGCCCTCATCCTATCAGACAACACATGCATTATACATTCCATAGCACCTGCACTTCTTCATAGCAACCGGCACACCTGTAACTCTTTGCCCATTGTCGTATGCCCCACTAGGCAGAGAAGTCCATAAGAGCAGAGTTCACGTCAGCATGTTTACTCCCATGTCCCTGATACCTCACTTATTATCTGGCACATAGCAGGGGCTTAACAAAGAAATACTGAATGAATGAATCACAGTGTCAAGGAAAATGTTTGGGGGACAACTTTGAATTCGCAGGACCTCAGAAGTCATCCAGAGAAGTGGCCCCACCCAAGCCCCATCCCTTCCACAGCATCCCTGACTTCCACGTGAACAGGAACAAATATGCTGAAACCACTTCTTTACCAGACAATTAATTTTCCCCTTTGGGAACTCTTACTATTAGCAAGTTCTTCCTCATCCAAACTAGCTCAACACACTTAACTGCTCCCTTCCTACCTGCCAGTGAGGTTACAGATATTCTGCAGTAAGCCCTGCAGCTGTGTCCACTACTGATGGCAGTCCTTCCGCTTGGCTTCTTTAATGCCTTTCTGCCATTTGCTTAGTCCTGCTGTCTCCATTTCTATTCCACTGCCTAGGATCTGATTTCCATCATTTTGCCCAGACTTTTAAGACAGAGGCTTCTTTAGGACTGTCTGACCTGTAATTCTAAATTCACTGCAAGACACAGTCTTCCACATCTCCTTTGATTTCAACCTCCCTGTTCCATACCCAGGCATAAGATCATGAACATCTAATGGCATGCAACACACTGGGTCCCCTCTTCTCTGAAAGTACAGTTGGGACAATACTTAAATGTGTCGAAAATATCTTCTCCTGTTAAATGTAGACAGTGATCCTAGTGTATCCGCTGGAGTCACAAGCCCTCCTCTGGGTGAGACCCACGGTAAACCCCTGCAAGGGACTTCTTCTACACACACTTCTACACACACTTCCCCATGTGTGACATGTCTCTCCTCCAAACAGACTCTTCCTTATGCTATTTCTCACGTGACTTTATTTCCAGACTCTCCAAAGCTGTGGCCATCCTTCACAGGATGACTATTAATTGAGACTTTTGAATGCCCCCCAAATCACATACTTTCAATCCTGACTCTAGATACACCCATCCCAGTCCCTGGAGTAGCAAATAGGATAGTGAATATTACTGGGCAGGTTTCAGGTTTTCATTTACATGCACAGAACGCTAAGCAGGGTCCCCATCACTATCAGATAATTATTCTTTCTCACAGCAGAATATGTTATGTTCAGCAAGGCAGAAGTTGCCCTGGGGAAGGACTAGGATATATACAATCTGCTCTATATTTAAAAAATGAAAAAGAAAATGGGAAAAAATCCACAACTTCTCCCTTTCTGTGCTGTTAAGATAAACATCCTTTCCCCCAGTTATACAGCTCTAGCTGATGGTGAATACTTTTCTCCCTACAGAAATCACTTTTGAAAAGCAGACATTTAACATTTCCAATCTGTCTCTGAAGCCAAGATTAAATTGCATTCTGTTTTGAAGGAATCGAAAACACACTTGTTAATATAATAAATGCCTTCCGTTAGTTCTAGAATTTGTCTTTGTTAGGCACATAACTCAAGAATTATCTATTATGGTAAAAAAAATTGAGCCATCTGGGTCAGTGCTAATATCTGTAAGCAATAAGTCTTCGATTTCTTTCATAGGTCATTACTGGTGATGAACAGAGAGCAATCATTCCAAAATCAGAGCTTGTTTTCTGTTGTCAGACTATTGTTCATCAGAATTTATGAAGCAACTAAAAGGCATTTTCTTGATTTTCATAAGTTAAGCTAACAGTCCAGTGATGACAACCCCATTAAAACCCAGCAAGTTAGATGTTTAAGCTATCGAGTTTTATACCCTATCTATCATTTTTACAAAGCGGCTTTCTTTCCTTCAACTTTCAATAGAATCATTTATTGATAGAAATGACAAGAAAAATGCTTATTTAGCATATATTTGCTAAGCCACATAAATTTGCAATGCATCCTACCTGACAATGTGTAAAGGATATAAAGCATTATCAAAGTGACCAATTTTGATGATGTGGAGGGAAGAGATGGTAGGCAAACAGCATTCTCTTCTAAATCGACTCTCCCACACTGGCTATTGCTAAAGCATTTCTCCCTCGGGGGAATGTGGAGCAGGGAGGAGACAGCTGACTGGTAAGGGGAGCAGCAGGTTTTCCTCTAGAAATAGCAGCCCTGCCCATCTCTGGGGTACCTCTAGACTCTAAATTATGAAGGCCTTCTTGTGATGTAGGTTGCTGGATGCATTTGGTGCCCTCTGAGACTTTGGGAATGAGACAGGAAAGGAATCCCCGACTGGCAAGAAAAAGAGATACCTTGACTTTAAAGTCTTGCATTTAAGAATCTTCCATTTGAGATAAAGGAATCCTGTTATGTATGAGTGCATAGTTTTTAGTCTGTGACTCATTTCTTCTCCAGGGCTGTCTGTGTCTGTTGAATTCATCGGCATAAGAGCACTTGGAGGCAGAAAGCTTTTTTTTTTCTTTTTTTCTTTTTTTTTTTTTTTAATCTTTAAAGGAAGGGAGCTTTTGCCATCTAAAAGGCAGAAAGAAGGCTATCAGGGCATTTCTATCTTGAATCAGCCAACAGGTTGCTGACTGATGGCAGGGATCCTGGTGGCATGGGCCTTAGGCACACTTGTGGCTGATGCTAGAACAGACAAAGGAGATTGAAGAAATTTTGTCTGAGAAGAGGTGAGGTTCCCAAAGTGTGTGAGTGAACTGAAAACCTGTATGGAGTCAGGGAGATGGCTTGAGTTCTGGAGAGCCCAACAAAGTCTTGTCCCTAGACAGCTTCCATTGTCTTGTCATTCAAATGACACAGTGGGAAAGGAAGAGGAAAACACAGACTAACATTTGTTGTGCCCATTGTATTCCGTACACTGGATGAGGCATGTTTATATATGTGATCTGTAGCTTTCAAAGATGCCAGATCTGCTGTTTTCTCAAACATAACCTCTCATGAACCCGATGCTTCAAATTCCAGCTGCAACAGTGAGGCATGAAAAAAATATGTGCCCAATTGTGCTTGATGCTCTGCCCCCAGGAGGTGACTGATGTGGAGCTTGCAAAGGCACAATCACTTTGATAGATGACTGGCTCCTCCAGGCTCTGTTCCTAAGAAACTCAAAGTCTTCCTGTGGGATTGCCCAAGATTCCAGATAGCCTGGGTTTTGTTTCTTTCTGCCATCATTGCGGCTGAGGTCAGATGCCATTTTCTGTGTGACTAACTCCCTTTCCTGAAACGAAAACCAGTAGAAAAAGCCACCTAATGCATTCAGCATGGGCCAATTGATAGTTGAATTCCCCTTTCTACCAATTTGTGCCTCTTGCTCTCTCAGCCTGGTTGGTTAATGCCATAAAGTTGATTTCCATTAGTTCTATTAGAACCCTTTATCAGGCTACCCTTGGGGCATCCAGTGGAACACTGGAACACAGACTCTATTTTTTTCTTTTTAATGAAACTGCCTTGAAGTAAAATAAGTTTTAAAATGATAGATTAGATCTTAAAATATATGAACAGCTTATGTTATCGCTTGCCTGAGAGACTTCACCCCTTCTGTATGGTTCCAACTCTGTTTCTGATTAAAGAAAAAAAAAATTGCTGTTGTGAGCGTTTGGCTTCTGATTTTCTATAATTCTTATTTGTAAGCACTTTTGTGCTAGTACCTCCTTATAATTTACTAAGTGCTTTGCTCTTAAAGAGCACTTAGCAGAAAGAGGTGCAGGGAAATATATCTGGCGATTATGCCAGTAAAATTTAAGTCCAGGACCCAGGCATATAGGTCATTCCTCACTTCAGGTTTTCTATGCCTGTCACTGGCAACAGGTTGCCCGTGGGCTGCTCCTGACTGTGTCGAAGAAGACGCGGGTGATTGCCCGCAGTTAAGCTGTCATTTAGGACTCTGATGCCCCCTTGGAATGAGTTGGTGAGACCCATTCAAGAGCCAGAACAAAGACAATACAGCCAAAGCAAAGCATAAGAAGACTGCATTACAAGAAGTCATGTGATCTTAGTTTTTGGTAAAGTCAACTAGCTCTGCCCTCAAAAAACAACATGGCCAAAAAAAATTTCTCTGACTCACAGAATGTACCAAGAACCTTGCCCATATCTCTGCCCCTCCCTTCCCTAACCATTTCACAAGCCCTATGCAGAGAACGACCCTATAATTTATCTCCAAACTTGGGCACTTTTAAGAGTGAAAGTGGGAGCTACTTATAGTCACACAAAGAAATTGGGGTAAACGAAGACTGCCCTAGGCAAACTGGGGGTAAATGGTCACCCTCTCTGTTTTAGTTTCCTGGGCTGCTCAAGTAAATACCATGAAATGGGTCAGGTTAAGAAATGAGAATTTATTCACTCATGATTTTGAGGTTAGGAAAAAAGTCTAAATCAAGGCTTCATCAAGGCAATGCTTTCTCCCTGAAGACTGTGGCTTTCTGGGGCTGGCTGCTGGTGATCCTTGGTCCTTAGCTTGCTCCATTACAGGGCAAGGTAAATTGTGGTGTCTTCTGGTTTCTCCCTTCTCTTTCAGCTTCTGGCTTTTCCCCTCTGTGGCTTTCTTTCTCTGTCTAAATTTCCTTCTGCTTATAATGGACTATAGTAATAGGATTAAGACCCATCATGACTGAGAAGGACTATACTTTAACTGAAAAAACCCCATCAAAAATTCCTACTTACAATGGGTTCACACCCACAGTGTGAATTAAGTTTAAGAACATGCTCTTCTGGGGTACATGCAGCTTCAAATCACCACACTCTCCTAAGATGACCATCAACTTAAGCCTCCCACTTAAGTTATATGAAAAATAATATAAAACAAGATTGAAGAAAGAGTGGTCTGAGTCATCAGCTCTGAATTCATTCCTACATACTGCCTTTCCCACAGAGTTACTGGTTTGAGCTTTCTGACGTCCAAGGAGAAAGACGATATTTGATATCATGTGTGTATTCTGCCTTCTGAAGAGTTAGTATGGTGAAGTATCAAAGTGTGTGGGCTCTGAAGCCAGACTGTCTGGGTTTAAATCCTAGCTCTCCACTTAGTAGTTGGGTGACCTTGCCTTTCAGTTTTTTGTGTTTCAGTTTGCTTAAAGTGAGTAAGGAAGAAAGAGTCCAGGAAGGTTACACTAATGGAAATTCATCTGCCTGGAAACAAGAGGCAAGAGGGAAGGAGGTACCCCTAACAAGAGTTACTGTTTTTGCATACCCACCAGTGCCAAGCCCTACGTGATAACTTTAACCTTAACAATAATTCTGTGAGGATATGTTTTTATCACCCTCACCATCATCATCCTCACCACTCTATTTTACAGATGTGGCAAATGAAGTTCTGAAGCAATAAGTATCCTGCCCTAGGTCATACAGCTAGCAAGAAGAATGAGAATCCCAAGCAACTCATCTCTAATGGAAGTCAGCAATGCTTCTGGTATGCAGTGCCTTTCTGCCAGAATCAGTGTGTATATGACTGGGGCCTTCTGCTTCAGTGAGAACCCCATAAACTCGACTCACTGCCTGCACACACCCCCTAGAGAAGTCTGGTCCTTATCTGGAAGCATTTCTTGATGAAGCTTTTCTCCTTCCTCAAGAATTCAGTGACATAACTGTGTGTCCTAGAATCAGTTATTTAGTGTCTCCTCGCTTTGGTTTCCTCATCTGTAAATGGGATTAAGATTCTCACCTATCTCATGGGATTTGTGTGAGATTTAATGAGGTAATACTGCAAAGCCCTTAGAATGGTGCTGGCATGTAACTGTTAGCTGTCAATATCATTCTCCAGCTGGCAGAGGGTAGTTGGAGAACTGAGGAGACAGAAAGGACATCATTGGGTTGGGAACAATGTGGGAAATTCAGGATTCCTCTGCCAAACAAGAAGGAGGTAGGCAGGATAGGCAGAAAGAGTCTCTTTCCTGCCCTCATAAGGCACTTTCTTCAGGATATGAATCCATTCACTTACCCAGGAGGAAGCTATTTGTCCACATACAGTATCATTGAAACCCAAGTCTGCAATTTCTACCCTCTCCTACTGATGCTCTCCTCGTTCCACGTTACTCACATTTTTAGTGACATTAGCAGGCGTGAGAACTCGATAGCCTTGCTGCTGCATCCTGCAAAGAGCAAGCGAGAGTAGAACAGCCAAGCCTGCAAACCGAAGAAATGTTCTTCATCTGTAAAATGAGGAAGTCGGACTCACGAGATGATCTTTAAAGCCCTTCCCAGCTCTAACATTCTATGGGTCTGTGATTCTGAGGCACCCCTGGATTACCAGGGCACCAGAGGCTGAGCCAGTTGCATTTCTCATGCATAATGGGCTGGAGAGAAGCAATTGGTGGGAATTAAACTCTCAAGTCACAAGTGCTGCAGTTTGTCCTTGCTGCTTATTGGGAAGCTGAAGGTCATGCTTTGCCAGAGTCTTAAATATCAGTCTTATCCATAAACCTGATTCAGGCTGCCTGAAGAGTCAAAGAGAGGAGAGTGAAGTGAGGAGAGGACAGAGGACAATGGAATATTTTAATACAAGCAAACAGATTTGGAGTCAAATCACCTTGTTCACCTTTCTTTGCAACTGTGCTGTTTGATCCTTTTGCCATTGCTTTGAAAACTGAAAATATTTCACTTGCAAAACTGCACTGTGAATGTGGTTTTCCATCTACCAGCTCTGGAAGACATTCAACGTACTGAAGCACTACATTAAGTGAAGACCATGGGTTGAAATCATTAAGGGCAGTGGGTCCTAGAAACTGGGATGAAGGTCCCAGATGTGGTCTTCTCCAGTCTACAGAGGGCAAATTTGAAAGCTTAAGGGCAAGTTGTGTGTGTGGATTCTCTATAGGACAAAGTAACTGTTCCTGGATGTCACATTCTGCATGGCACTAGGTCAAATGGAGAGAAAGAGGCCTCTCCTACTCCCCAGAGATCTAATGCAATACCCCCTGCAGTTGGGAATGCACTCTGCTCTCAAGAAACTCACATCTCTACAGGATCCATAATGGCATATGCAACACTCTGATGAGACTTTTGCAATGGGTCCTCCTGTCAGCTGGTCAGGGAATTGCTTTGATTACCTATTCCAGATATCTCACTGATTCATATCCTATAACCTGGCTCTGCAAAGACACCAGTGAGGCTCATTCAGGATTTCGGGAGGTCTGAGCTCCAAAAACATGTGACTGCAGCACCGAGAGGCAATGTAACAGGTAGATGAGCACCAAGATCCACAGTCAGACTCCCTGGGTTCAAACCCCAATTCTGTTGCACCATCTATGTAATGTGGCCTTCACAAGTTACTTAGCCATTTTGCCTCGGTTTCCTAATCTGTAAAATAGTGACTCAAGGAGGCGGGGCAAAATGGCGACATAGAGAGGAATGGAAGCTAAGTAGTCCCCCTGGAACAACTACAAAAAACCAGAAACAACTAGTAAATAATCCAGAATAACTGCGGGAGGACAAACGAGACCATCCACTCATCATACACCAACCTGAATTGGGAGGAATGTCTGAGAACACAGCATAAAATCTGTAAGCAAAACCTGCAGATCCAAGTCGTGAGACCCCCTCCCCCATAGCCCAAGCTGCAAAGCCTCATGGTGCCAGAGAGAAGCTCTCTCCCAGCAAGCGAATACAGTTCAGCTGAGCTCCAACTGGGGTTTTAAGTAGCAAGTGTGAACTGCTCACTACAGGTATGCATCCCCAACAAACAGACAGAGGCTTTGGGTGACGACTGACCTTGGAGAGCCGGAGGGTCGCCTTGGACTGGGTCTGAAGGGGACTATCTGTTTCTTTTTCAGCTCAGTGGAGAAAGCCCCAGTCATTTTCAGTTTCCAGGGCTGTGACTCGGGGAAGGGTGGAGACAGCACAAGCAGAGAGCGAGACCATTGAAATGCTAATGACCTCCACCTGGGGGGTCTGTCTTCTCTAGGAGGAAAGGGGTGGGGCCCTTTCCATTCAGAACCAGACCCCAGAGCCTGGGGGAACACGGCCATACCTCCTCACACCAGTCAAGAATTATAGGCTAACAGGCATCACCTGCTGGGCAGAAAAGCACAGTGACCTGAGGCATCAAAGGGTGGAGCAATTTTCTAAGACACACCCGCAGGGAAACCAGATACTGAATATTTCGTCCCTCTGGGACCTGAGCCTGTTCTGGTCTGGGAAAACCTGATTTGGATAACCAAGGAAACCATGCCTAGACAACAGAAAATTACAACCTACACTAAGAAAAACAAAGTTATGGCCCAGTCAAAGGAACAAACGTACACTTCAACTGAGATACAGGAATTTAAACAACTAATGCTAAATCAATTCAAAAAGTTTAGAGAAGATATTGCAAAAGATATAGAGGCTGTAAAGGAAACACTGGGCATATATACGGCAGAAATCAAAAGTTCAAAAAAACAACTAGTAGAATCTATGGAAATGAAAGGCACAACACAAGAGATGAAAGACACAATGGAAACATACAACAGCAGATCTCAAGAGGCAGAAGAAAACACCCAGGAACTGGAGAACAAAACACCTGAAAGCCTACACGCAAAGGAGCAGATGGAGAAAAGAATGAAAAAATATGAGCAATGTCTCCAGGAACTCAAGGATGAAACAAAGTACAATAATGTATGTATCATTGGTGTCCCAGAAGGATAAAAGAAGGGAAAGGGGGCAGAAGCAATAATAGAGGAAATAATTAATGAAAATTTCCCATCTCTTATGAAAGACATAAAATTACAGATCCAAGAAGCGCAGCGTACTCCAAACAGAAGAGATCTGAATAGGCCTACGCCAAGACACTTAATAATCAGATTATCAAATGTCAAAGACAAAGAGAGAATCCTGAAAGCAGCAAGAGAAAAGCGATCCATTACATACAAAGGAAGCTTAATAAGACTATGTGCGGATCTCTCAGCAGAAACCATGGAGGCAAGAAGGAAGTGGTGTGATATATTTAAGATACTGAAAGAGAAAAACTGCCAACCAAGAATCCTATATCCAGCAAAGCTGTCCCTCAAATATGAGGGAGAGCTCAAAATATTTTCTGACAAACAGACAATGAGAGACTTTGTGAACACGACACCTGCCCTACAGGAAATACTAAAGGGAGCACTACAGGGTGATAGAAGACAGGAGTGCGTGGTTTGGAACACAATTTTGGGAGATGGTAGCACAACAATGCAAGTACACTGAACAAAGGTAACTATGAATACGGTTGAGAGAGGAAGGTGGGGAGCATGTGAGACACCACAAGAAAGGAGGAAAGATAAAGACTGGGACTGTGTAACTTGGTGAAATCTAGAGTATTCAACAATTGTGATAAAGTGTACAAATACGTTGTTTTAAGAGGGAGAACAAGCAAATGTGAACCTTGCAAGGTGTTAAAAATGGGGAGGCATTGGGGGAGGGATGCAATCAGCATAAACTAGAGACTGTAACTAATAGAGTCATTGTATCATGCTTCCTTTAATGTAACAAAGGTGATATACCAAGGTGAATGCAGATAAGAGAGGGGGATAGGGGAGGCATGTTAGACACTTGACATTGGTGGTATTGTCTGATTCTTTATTCTACTTTGATTTAAGGTTATTTTTCCTTTTGCTGCTTCCTAGCTGTCATTTTTTTTTCTTCTTTCTTTTGCCTCTCTACCTTCTTTGACTCTCCCTCCTGCCTTGTGGAAGAAATGTAGATGCCCTTATATAGATAGTGGTGAAGGTGGTGAACACATAAATGTATGACCATGCAGAGAACCATCGATTATTTACTTGGGATGGAATGTATGGTGAGTGAACAAAACCACATTAAAAAAAAAATGGGTTGATGACAAAACCTCGAGGGCAATATACAGAGTGAAATAAGCCAGACACAGAAGGACAATTATTGCAGGGTCTCACTGATAGGAACTAATTATAATATGTAAACTCATAGACATGAAATATAAGGTACCAAGATATAGGATGAGGTTTAAGAATGGGGAGTGGTTGCTTAATATGAGCAGAATGTTCAATTAGGATGAACTTAAATGTTTGGAAATTAACAGGGGTGTTGGTAGCAAGATGTGAGAATAACTAACAGTGCCGAATGGTGTGTGAATGAGGTGGAAAGGGGAAGCTCAGAGTCATGTATGTTACCAGAAGGAAAGTTGGAGGTCAAAAGATGGGAATGTATAAAACTGAATCCTATGGTGGGCAATGTCCATGATCAACTGTACAAATACTAGAAATCACTTCCATGAACCAGAACAAATGTATGACAATACAATTAGAAGTTAATAATAGAGGGGCATATAGGGAAGAACTATATACCTATTACAAACTATATACTACAGTTAGTAGTAGTTCAACATTTTTTCATAAACAGTAACAAATGTACTATATCAATACTAGGAGTCAACAATTGAGGGGGGTTGGTTAGGGGTAGGGGAGGATTAGAGTTTCCTTTTCTTTTTTTCTTTTTTCATCTTTCACTTTATTTCTTGTCTGGAGTAATGAAAAGTTTCTAAAAATTGAACAAAAATTAAGTGTGATGGATGCATAGCTGTATGAGGGTACCCAGGGGCAAGTGATTGTACACTTTGGATCTTTGGATAATTGTATGGTATCTGAACACTCTCAATAAAAATGAAAAAAAAAAAAAGAAAAACTAAATGACAAATAGGGTGGGATGGGGGGATGGTTTGGGTGTTCTTTTTTTACTTTTATTTTTTATTCTTATTCTGATTCTTTCTGATGTAAGGAAAATGTTCAGAAATAGATTGTGGTGATGAATACATAACTATATGAACGTACTGTGAACAGTTGATTTTATACCATGGATGATTGTATGGTATGTGAATATATTTCAATAAAACTGAATTTAAAAAAAAAAAAAAAGTGAGAGGGAGGGGGGAAAGATTTCTAAATTCATATTCTGTTTTGTAAAATATATGGCCTTATTAAACATATGAAAAAAAATAGTGACTCAAATATAATTGACCTCAGGAGGTTGTATAGAGGATTGTGTGAACATATATAGAATATATATGTATACACATATATCTGTATATATATGTGTGTGTACATATATTTAAAGTGCTTAGAATGGTGTTGGGCATATAAAAAAGCATTGTGTAGGTAAGAGCTGTTTTTATTTTTTTCATCGTCATCAAGATTGCACTAAGCATATGGGGTCAGGGCTAGTGGGGAGACTCTTATAACCACTTAAAATCCTCACCACCTGGGAGATTAATCCCTGTAGCTTCTAAAATTTAATCCAGTCTTTGCTGCCACCGAGGGGAAAGGTTACATATCCAGTTATTATCAGGCAATCCTATCTTGGTCAGATCAAATCCTATATTGGTTAGAAGGGAAGAGGGAAGGAAATAGGAAGATACTGAGTGCCTGTGAAGCAAGGGGTGAGGAAACTGGGAAAAGGGAGAGAAGAAAGGAGTCCAAACAGAGTTGTCTGGAGATCCACAAAAAACTGTTGCTATTACAAATTTGCTTCTCTGGTCCCAGTGATTGCACTCCCCTTCCATCTGTCATCATAAATTCCCATACTTCTTTTTGCTTTATGCTTCTTTCTTCTCCTGACCTATTCCACACTTTCCTGCTTCCCTAAGAGCTCCTCAGAGCTAAGGGAAAGAAGGAGGTGGAGTGAGATGTGATTTTATGTGATTTCACGGCCACCATTAGATAGCACCAAGCCCTGCTGGTAACTACAAGATGTTCAGATACGGGCCTGGGAACTCCCCTTAAAATGATGCCAAGCTGCATTCTCCCAGCAGTTTTTAATGCAGAGGAGCAGGGAGAAAGAAACCTAACAGCCAGAAGTTTCTAAAGGAGGTGGCTCCTACCTCCAGTGGAAAACAGAAGAGTACCCTCCCGCCATGCAGGGACTTAATTTCTTCTTCTTTGCAGCTATGAGGCATTAAGAGTTATGTCAACTGCAAATTTACTGACCAGGAACTGGACCTTTCTCCAATAAGTTAGAGACCCAGGTGGGCAGACACTGGAGCCTCCAGAGTTCATACCCAGGTCAGGTTTCTTCCACCCCTCCTCTAGATTTTGTTTTTCTTCTCCTTCAGAAAAAGGACCCTGATAGTTCAAGGGGCTTGAGTTGTTGGTTGGGTAATATATTTATAAGAGTAGTACTGCTAATTGGGGGGAAAATTAAATATAGAAATGTGTGCAGCAAAACTCAAGTCATCCCCATAATGGCCCAACCCAACAAGCCCTTTCCTTGGAGGCAGTCTCTGTTAAACACTGTTGTGGACATCCTTTCGAAAACTTTGCTAGACACATAAGCACAAGAGAACATATGCAGCAACATGTTTTTGTTTTTATTTTTTAATCAAAATAAATTTACATTATATTTATTGTGCTGGTTTGAATCCATTATGTACCCCCAGAAAATACCATGATCTTCTAATCCATTCTTGTGGGGGCAGACCTATTGTGGGTGGGACCTTTTGGTTAGGCTATTTCAATTGAGATGTGACCCACCCCATTCAAGGTGGGTCTTCATCTTTTATTGAAGTCCTTTGTGAAGAGGGTAAAAGACAGTAAAATCCCAGAGAGCTAAGAGAGAAATGCCCCAGGAGAAATAAGTAAGGACCCACAGGAGCTGAGAGAGAAAGCCGTTGAAACCAGAACCCAGGAGAGAAGGACCAGCAGACATCACCATGTGCCTTCCCACGTGACAGAGGAACTCCGGATGCCCGCAACTTTCCTCAAAGAAGGTATCATCCTCTTCGTGCCTTAATTTGGACATTTTCATGGACTTAGAACTGTAAATTTGTAACCTATAAATCCACAATTTGAAAAATCCAACCCACTTCTGGTATATTGTATTCTGGCAGTCTTAGCAAACTGAAACACTTACTTATCTGCAACTTGATATTTTGCACTATAATATATTGTGGGCATCTTTCTGAATCTACTTCATTTTCTTATTTCATGGTTTTGCTGTGCTATAATTTACCATTCCTGAATAATGGACATTCAGTTCTCTTCAATTTTCTGATATGCCGAAAAGTACTGTAATAAAAGTTCTTATACCATACGTATTTTGCAATTTTTTTTAGGATAGGTTTCTAGAAGTAGAATTTCTGGATCAAAAGATATGTACATCTTAAATTTTGACTGATACTGTTAAATTATCTTTCATAAGATTATATCCAATTTATACCCAAAAGTGTATAACAGTGCCCTTTGCCCACCGTCCATCCTCATCAACACTGACAATCATCAATCCTTGATATATCTGCCAAACTGAGGGTAAAAAGAAAATGGTATCTCATTTAACATTTATTTCTCTGATCTTTAGTGGAATTTATCATAAAATGTTTATCATCCATTTGATTTTTTTTTAATGAATGAATTATTTTTTATATACTTTGCCCATTATTCCGTGGAGTTGTTTATTTAGCCAACAAATATTTATAAACACCCATAACGTGCCAGTCAGAGTACTGGGTGAATAGTATGTTTTCTTTTTTCTTATTCATTTATAAATTTTTAGGAGGCATTTTCATATTGGGGAGATTAGTCTATTGTCTTTAATATAAAGTTTTGCCTAGTCTGTCATTTTTTTTTGTTTGTGGTATCTTTTGTAGTATACAAATTACAAAAATTTAATTGCTCATATCTATTTTTTCTCATTTATTTTGAATCTTTGCTTAAAAGTCTTTCCATAGTCAAAGATTATAAAAGGTGTTCTGATGTTTTCTTCTACATTTTTGTAATTTTGGTAGGTTTTTTTTGTGTGTTTTGTTTTTTGTTTTTTTTTACATTTACCTTTTTAATCCTTATAGAATTTGTGTTTGATGTAAATCTTTTTTTCCCCAAATGGCCTCCTGATATTGAAACACCACTTACTGATTACTCTGTCTTTCTCCTACTCATAAGCAGTAAAAGCATCAGCTAACATTTCATTATATACTTTTGTCTTGGCCTGGGTTCCCTGACAGCAGCCCCTGAGACAAAAGCTTGTGTGCATTTGGAAATGTGACCCCAGGAAACAGGAATTCATAAGGGAGGAATACAACCTGGCAGGAGGGAAAGTTAAACCATAAATGTTCTAACAAGTTGGCTACTCCAACGAGCAACTGTTGCCTGCTCCGCATGCACCTTCTTAGGAGTTTTATGCAATATTTCTCAGAACTGAGAAATAGGGGAAATAAGAGAGAAGCATTTACCCCTTGGCCCTCATCCTTATAGGTCAAGGATAGCTCCATGGACATTAACTAACCTACAAATCCAGGTTGGGCACTTATTTGTGCAGAACACATTCCCACCTGCATTCCACATCATGTCTTGCAGCAGAACATGAGAAGCTTTGTGGGCACAAGGAAATGCAGTTGGACTGCTCTTGCATGAAGCTGGCCAAAGCCTGCATAGGTTGCTGCAGAAAGGTCTGGAACAGCAGAAAGATCTGGAACAGCACTAATAGCACTTTCTGTGATGTCAGAATGTTCTGTCCTCCTTGCTGTCCAGTGTGGCAGCCACTAGCCACGAATGCCTTTTGATTGATTGTGGCTGGTAAAACTGAGGAACTGAATTTTTAATTTTTGTTTAATTTTAATTAATTTAACTTTAATGTGGCTAGTGGCTACCTATTGGACCACATGGGTTTGGAACAAAAAGTAGATGAAGAGGATTTTGAAGTGGTGCACAAGTGGTGCCAATACACCTTCTAGGATGTACAAAGCAACAATATAATTTAGCACCTTCCACGATGTACTTAGACCCTTACATATTTTACCTAATTTAATCCTCACAACGACCCTATATCTTAGATATTATTATTCACATTTCATTTACAAAGTGACTAAAGCTTAGAAAAATTAAGTAACTTTCCAATGGTTGGAAGTGATAATGGTTGCAGTGAATAATTGGCTGGGGTCAGGATTCAGGATTTGAAACTAGATAGTGTAACTCCAGAGGGTGCACTTCTAATCATCAAGTTACGAGGTCACCTTTGTCACTAAATCCCCATATGTACATTTGGGTATTTTCTGTCCGCATCTTTTGCTGTATTTGGCCTATTCCTCCTCCCCCACACCACACTGTTTAAATACTGTGACTTCAGAGTATGTTTTGATTTCTGTAGTTTTTTTAGCACTTTCTGATGCAATATTTAAACTATTTTTAGTCATGAACTATTTTCTCTATCACAATCAGAAGTAATTAAGAAAGGCTGAAGCCAGTTAAGATGCTTTGAGTTTTAGCATCCCTTGGGATTTTCTCTATAGCTGCTCATTGAATTGTGCCTTCAAGGTCTTCACCTTTCTGTATACACCCTATAGCGCATAATAAGGAAAGAACTGAAAGTGTGGAACTGTAACCCATACCAAATTTGAAATTACCTGTATGACTGCTTGTTGAGCTGTACATTGAGAGATGACACTTTTCTGTATGTATGTTACATTCTACAATAATGGAAATGGCTGAAGTTCTGAAATTGTGACCCATGACATTCTTTGAGATTTGCTAACTACTTGTAAAATCATGCATTGCAAGTTATCACTGTTATGTATATATGTTAAAGTTCATAATAAAAAAATGGAAAACTAGATAAATAAAAAATAAATAATGTAGGGACCTGGTTGAGGGGGGGGTGGGATGCTTTGGGCTTCAATTAGTAGAAAACCCCATTGCAAAAGGTGTTTGTTAGCCCACATAGCAGGCAGTCCAGAGGCAGGCATCACTAGAATTTGTTAATACAGCTGCTCAGTCATAAAGTTCCAGATTCATTTCTTTTTCCACTTTCCCAACATATGGCATGTGCCCATAGGTTTTTCCCTTCATGGTCCAAGATGACTGCTCGCATCACCCCCACACTCAGCCATGACCAGAAGTTGTGGATTTGGGTGTCTGATATAATGCCAAGAGACTGTGGTTTAATTCAGTGTCTATATTGCTTTAATATTCAATAGAATTGAAAATATTCGTCTGCCTTCTATTTATCTATGGTCACTAAATTGAAATTAAATTGCGGGATAGTTTGTAGGGATTGGTTCAGGGAATGAAAATAGTTCAGTTCAAGATCTTGATTCTTCTATAGGAAAAAGGAAATAATGTCTATGTTCAAAAACTATACCATCAACTACTTTTTTAGAGGAATTCAATTTTGCTGCATCTTCTCAATTCTTAGAGAAGATAACTTACAACCCACTGAGCAGCAACTCTCAATGTGGATTTAAACCATAGCATCCTAAAATTTTAGATCTGGGGAAAACCTGAAAAAGCATGTGACCAAATTCTTCACTTGACAAATGAGGAAACCCGAGCCCAATTAGCCTCAGAGTGAGAGCTAGAATCCTGGTTCCCTAACTACTGCCACACACTTCTCTTCTCTGGTCCACTTCCCCAAAGGCAAAGAAAATCAGCTGTAGGTAATTTATGGTTACAGTTTTCTTTTCTCTAACTAAAAGCCCATGAACCACTCCTTATCCATTTCTAAAATGGTCTCACGCTAACAGAGTCCTCAGAACTCCAGTATTACTGTTGTTTAGATGATCTGGATATCGCCTAAATAATTTAGACAATGTTTCCCTCGTATAGACATTCTATGAGGTTTTCTAGGCATTTGTTAGACATCGTTAGATTAAAACGTCAAAAAGCAAGTATAAAGTTTGTTGTGTATTTTCTAATTAAAATGGTAATGAGTGCTGATTGCAAACAAAGAGAAAACCTCTTTAAAAAAAAAATGCAAAGAAACAACAATCACATAGTATCCACCATCCAGAGATAACTGTTGTTAACATCTTGGCTTATGTTTTTCCATAATTTTGTAGTACATATTTAAATATGCCTTTTAAAATTAAAAGTTATCATAGTTTACCTTTCTGCAGTCTCCTTTTTTTTTTTAACTTATAGATGAGGACCAGTCTCCAATGTCAATAAATAGTATACTCCTTGATTTTCTAAAGAATGCAAATTATCACATCACATGGATAAGCCACAATTTCCTTATTCAGTACCCTACAGTTCTCCATGTAGGTTTGTTACTAATATCTTAAACACACATCTTTGTATATTTCCAAAGGTAGAAATATTGAATCGAAAAGATATGTACCTTCTTAGGGTTGTTAACACATTTTGCCAAATTGCCCTTCAGAAAGCCTGTACCAATTTGCACAGCCACCAGCTGTGTGTGAGAACCCCCACCTCCCCACTCCTTTGCCCACACCAGGGGTTATTCATTGTAACCTCAGCCACGGGCAGCATCTATAAAAGTCAAGCTTACTTTTGTGGCTGCATTTAATTTTTCCCCCTTTTAGCCCCATGAATTCATGTCTTGGTCAAGGCCATATGAGAGGTTTCTGGTCTCCCTCGGCTGCTCTGACGCTGATTCAGCAGTTTTGCCAAAAGGACAAAACAAACAAGTATGTTCGCTTGAGAGACCTGTTAGCAGTGGACCATGAAGAGGGTTTGAGGGGGAAATAGCAGCTTCTCCAGAAGTGCCTTGGACATTCTGGAGAGAGATAATCCATACTTTAATTGTGCTCACCTTCCTCTCTATCAAGTTATTTCCCTCCTGGATTCAGAATTCCCCAGGTAGGGGCTCATTTGCATTTCTTCTTGCACTTCTTGCTGATGGAGATATGAAGGTGAATCTAGGAGTGAATTTAACAAAACTGGCAGGAGAAATTATTCCAGGCTGTTCTGGATAAGCTTGGTATAGTAGGATATTTTATTCACTATTAAATCAATGCAAAAAACAGGATTCTTTATTTCTTTCCAGGCAAGCTTTAATAACTCAACCTAGTCATAATGAATTCTGGGACAGAATTAATGTAGAAGAGTAATGGTGATTAGGTAATTATCAAGTACAGAGAGTATTTAACCTTCCCAGTGACAGGACTGCCTAGACTACCTGATATCATGTATACTCTCTGGAAAGAATTACTAATTTAAAAATTATCAAATCTCTGCTATTAATCAAGAAATAAGGATCTAGGAGTAGTGTCAATCAAGCTGAGTTTTTCTTCCATTTAACTTCTGCCAGTGTGCACATTCTCTCCAGTGTCTTTGCATTTGTCAGCCTCTTTGATTTTTATTTCGGGCTGGCCAGACTTAAGCTGTTGCTAGTCTCTCAGAATATCTCAACAAGCTAGGACACATCACCCTCTAAAATTATCCACCCCGAATGAAATGCCAGAGACTAACCTTTGGCCTCTGCCTTTTTTTAATTGCAACTCAAGCCATTTTTAAGCCACAGGCTGTGACAGCCCCATGTTCTGCTCCCCTTCACCCACCTTCCACTTCCTCACCCCTTCTTGGGTGGTCTGCTCAGGAGAGGATGTGTGTGTGTATGTGTGTGTGTTATGGATTGTGTCATTATAAAAAAATAGGTATGTCTCATAATTTTACATACAATTTTAACTCCAAAACAAAGGCAGCTATATGTAGAAAGGCCTTTTATAAGGCCCATTCATGCATTAGTGCATGGGGCACCCACACATAACCCTAAGGATAGAGCAACTGATCATGATAGAGACAAAGCATATATAAACTGGGAGGGCAAAAAGACATTTGTCCAAACCATCTATAGAAGGTAAAACTAAGACACTGAGAAAGGAAGTGACCTTCCTAGAGTCAAATAACTAATTAAAACGAGAAAAGAGAAGAAGAAAAGAGAGAAAGAATTAAAATACAGTTTCCTGATTTATGAACCCTTAACTGTTTCCCTCATATGCAATAGAATCCAAGACCAGAGTAATCAGTTAAATAATACAGGGCATACAAGTACCAAATATTGCTTGTATGCATATTGTTTTCTCTACTAGAATTACCATCCAGTGTCCTTCTTTGACTGGTTGACTCCTACTTTTTTAAGATGCAGATCAAGTAGACCTCCTCCAGCAAACCTTCCATGACTTACACAAGATTAAGTTAGGGCCCCTTTTGTGAGCTCCCATAGCATTCTGTACTTAACCCTAAACTAGCAGTTTTCACACTGATTAACAAGTGCTTTTGTTTATTTGTTTGCTTGTTTTTTGGCCTTTCATTCCTCACTAGATGCTAAGCTAAGAAGGATGCGTATTGTTCCCTATTGCATCCCAGCCCACAACCCAGGTCACAGCACTCCATCATCAAAGTAATGCAAAACTCATGGATCCAGCAAGCCATCTCAAGGGAAAAGGGACGTATCAAGCCAGGTAATTCAGGCAGACAACAGAAGAGTGAAGGGACGTCTCTAAAATGTATTCCTGAAAGGAAAGCATGGTGCAACCTCAGACCATCTGATTCCCTCATGAGGCAGAAATGCTTAGGGTGAAGCCCACTATGAGCCAAGGGAGGACAAGAAAGTGATGCCAGTTGTACAGAAAAGCAGAAAGAGAGCAAGAGGCAGCAAGTGAACATCGATTCTGATAACAACCTAAAATGGATAGCAGTGTGGACACCTGTCATGGCATCTACAGATTGTTTCTCTGATGAGCACTCCTTTGGGAGAAGTAGAGAGGATTACACTTCTGCCTGTTGAATCAACTGAATCAATCTGCTTACTACAGACCCAGGCCCTACGCATTGGCTAGTTTGGGGATGCATATGGGGGACTGGGGTTGGTGAGAGTCTATGGAAGATGCTCAGCCCCTAACACAGCGTGCAACTCTCAGAAAACAGGTGATTGCTTGGGTTTTTCCTGTTATGTCCCTCCTTCTTCATTATGTTAGTCCTGGGTCATTAATCCTCTGTCCTGGATTTCCTTTATTCTTTGCAAGCATTTGCTGAGGGCTTTTATGTGCCAGACACTAGGCTGGGCTCTTGTTTCCCAAACATCTGTGATCATAAGAATCACTGAAGTACTTTTTTTTTTTTAATTAAAGCTCCCTGTGTCCTACATCTACCAATTTAAACTTTAGGGGAGTGGCCTAAGAATATGTATTTTTTCCAAGCAATTCATACCATCAAACAAGTTTGGGAAACATTGATAGAGATAAACAATAACAATCACAATAGTTTTAACAATGAAATAAAATAAAAATAATGGTCCCTGCCTTCAAGTACAGGTGAAAGAATATTCTTTAAAATAATCATGACTGACTCACGAGACACTCAATTCACTTTCTAAGAAAACACATGAAAGTAACTAGAGTTCTGTTTTGATTGCCATGAAATTCATTAGTTTGACTTCTGTGAAAGAATTTCCTGTGGGACTTGACTTGGAAATGTCCAAAGGGGGACAAGTAGCCAAGAAGAGGACTCCAGAGTAGTTATTGAGAGTGCTGGCCAAATTGGAGGACCCTTTGTAGAGCTGCACCCAGGAAACTAAAATGTAAACCTTTATATAATGCAAAGTTTATGTAGGTTCTGGGAAATATTACAGGCAGTTTGGAGAAAAAGAGTAAAAATAAGCCATCCCCAGTGGAAGCCTTTGATAGATGAGACACTTAGTACACATTTTGGAAATAAACAAATAAAAAAGTCACCCACATTCAACTGGTAATGCAGAACTTGGAGCAGCTGGGCAAATAGTTCTCAGAAATTACCGGACAATCAAAATCCTATTTGGCTACAAAGTGTGCATAGCCACCATGCTGGTTGCCCAATGTCCTCCCTCCCCTTTCTGCAGCAGTCTTTCCCCCCTTCCTCTAGAGAACTCTTCCCCTCTCCACCCCTCGGCTTGGCTCACTTTCAAATGTTCTCACCCTATTCTGGGTAGTTTATCATCAGACCATGAGGCATTAATGCATGTATTTTTACTGATGATAGAGACACAATGAAGTTATTTCTACATGGTGCCAGGATAATCAGAGCATTTGTTAGGAGAAAAAAATCAGTCTGATAGACAGTTGGTAAATACAAAGACTAAATGATGCACTGCATTTATCACTTTTCAACCAGTAGATTTTGGTGTTAAAAAAATATTCAATGTTGGGGATTACATGGTCCAGGGTTTTTGTTTCAAATTTATTTGTTTATTTGTTTACTTTGTTTAGCAGTGGAGTCCCTTTTTCCAATGAAACATTTGTAGAAGCCTAATACAAGGAGAGATGTACATATTCAAGGAGAGAAGTTCTAGATGGATAGATGAGGAAAGGGGGTCAGATTCCTGCCCTTCCCTGCCCCTGCACCCCCTTAGTGACATTTAAATCACCCCCATACATCCTTAAGTCTGAAAAAAAAAAATCATTGGAAAACCATTGATGTAGTCCTCCCAGCCCCGTGTTTTACAAACGAGGAAGCTGAGACCCAGAGAATGGAATTGCCTACCCGAACTCTTGCCTATCCTAATTCCAGCAGAGCTGGAAACTGTCTCATGAATTCCCTTCATTGTACTTGCCTCTACAACCTGAAACCAGCCTCGGGAGTCCTCTGGGTTCTCACCATCCCAGGATATTGGGACAGGGTGGCAAAAGGAGAAAGCAGATGCTCCTTAGGTCAACCATCTAAAGTACACTGCACCCACTTACTGCTTTCTTTGCAGGCATCCTCTCATTTCTTAAGGTTCTCAGGTGGGTTTAGGCCCAAAATGGCAAATTAACCCTTTCTAAGCCAGACAGATGTACCAAAAGAAGATAAAGTAGAAAGCTGCAGTTTTCATCTCTTGTCTGCCATCAGTTACTATCTTCTCCAGACCCACCTGCCAAGGAGGCAAGTGTTATACACAGCCCCATGCATTCCTTTCTCCATCCCTCTCCATCCCTCTCAATTACTGATCCAGTCCACATCTTCACATCTGCATCTATCACTCTTTCCCTTTCCATCAAATATCCTCCACTTCTTTCCAGATCTTTGCCCTGCCCTGGAGAGTCTCTCTTTTTATTATCAGCCAATAAGGTATTAATACATTAGTTGCCTCAAAGTGCACTCTTTAATGAGGGCTATGGACATTCATTTAGTTGAATTTGATAGTGACAACACATTGACATTGGTAAGGTTAATGATCCAAGCTTTATTTCATCGAACAAGTTGAACAACACTTAGCACATTGATCCAAAATGTCCTACATCCATCTTTGCTACTACTTTAATGGTGCCATGGCATCAGTGCCCTTTAAGTAACTGGCACTGTGAAAAGATAGACTTGGCCTTTGTCACGTCGGATTACCACTATCCTGAATTGTGAAAGATTCTTGCCTTTTCTCTGTTCTCTCTTTCCTCTCATTTCATGTCCTCCTGATTGATAGAGAGGTGGGAACTCGTAGAGGCCACGAAGGAGAGCTTGGTGGTATAATGAAGAAACAGAATTCAGCACACAGAGACACAGTGATCAATGTTTTCTAAGCCTTGTTTTCCTTCCCTGAACAACAGACCCATGTGACCTTTGGCAGAAGGCCTCTGTGCCACCCTAGATCTCACAGTCTTCGCCTTAAAAAAGGGAATCATTAACTAAAACTACTTGTCCCCACATGCCTCACAAGTGATGAGTCCCAGCTTCAAGGCATAGTGCTCAGCCCCTGACTGCAAGATAAGGACAGAAGAAAGAGAATGGCGGGCTGGGCTCTAACCCCAGACCTGCCCACGAGGGCAGGCAGGGATCGGTTGAGAACAGCTAGGACTGAGCACCTAAGACCCACCTGGGGTGATGCTGGGAAGGTTAGAATCAGAGCATGAGGTCTTGGCAAGCTCATGTGTCTGTCAGCACTGGGATTTCCAGGACTGGGCAATGCGTTCCTGCTCAGGTAGGCCGAGAATAAAGGTGAGGTGGCAGAGAATAAAGGTGAAGCCAGCCAGGGCATCTGTTGTCCTGCAGGGCTGAGGGCAGCACAGCATCCTGACCTGAAGGAGGACCTTGCCATGGGTAGAAACTTTAAAAGAGGGAGCCAATCAGGAAAAAAGAATGGACCATGGTTTGGGGACGACACAGGGCCCAGTAGGCTCCCTGAGTATATTCCCGTGATTTTTTAGCAGCAGGGATTCTAATGGTGACAGGACCACTAACCTAATTAAACCATAAGCCTATAAATTCATTAGATTTAAAATTAAATCTATCAAAATCCTCCCCTGGTCAAGACTGGATGCAGAAATGGGGGAGCACCATTTCTGCACTGTGTGTGGGTCCACCTGAGGAGGCAGACACTGAATCTGGCTGCAGCGCTTGCTTGTGTGTGTGTGAACTAGCTACTAAGCATGTTACTAAACAGTTCTGAGTTTCCTTTCCATCCTCTGTAATAGTATTAATACTACATCACTAGAGTTTTTTGAGATTAGTTGGTATAATGTGTGGGGTAGAGGGATCTGCAGCATCAAACTTTTGTTTGAAAGAAACAAAATCAGGCAGAAGAAAGAGACATGAAGGATATCTAATACCATTCTTCTACCAGACCTGCCATGTACATTAAACTCTGAGCTAAGAAAACAAGGATAGACCATATGGGATCCCCCCTCCCTAATCCAAAGTTGCCGTCAATCTAAAAAAGGAGACATTCTGTATATTTTGATGTAAATTCTGAAATATGTAGTCCCCATGAAAGGGAAAAAAACTAACAGTCTCCAGGAAGAAAAAGTGTGGGGATTCTCATTTTCCATCATCTCACTCCCCACAGCATGTTCCTAATTCTTCCTGTGACTTGTGGGTGAATTTAACTCCAGAGGAAATTATTAGGGAGCCACACTTGGCTGCAGATCTAAGCCATGTTCTCTAGTAAATTTTACCAATAAAATTTGTATTTTTATTTCTATCTGTTTGACAACTGTGTCTTATTTCCCAATTGATTCTGAATTCAATAAGAGAAGAAAGAGGGTGTTACTAACTGATTTCCACAAAATCCAACATGATGAATGCTATTGTACAGCAGACGTATGTACAAGACATAGAAAGAGAGATTTACTCTACATAAAGTGTATGTGTGTATGTGTGGGTGGGTGTTCGTAAGAGAGAGAGAAGAAGGAGGAGCAGGAGCTGGAGGAGGAGGGGGAGGAAGGGGGCGGAAAGGAGGGAGAGAGGGTGAGTCTGGAAAGATTTACAGAAGGAGTTGGGCGTGGGCTGCTAAACCATAGGATGACGTGGAAAAGGTGGGGAAGGACACTCCAAGCAAAAAGAACATCATGAGCAGAGCTTAAGTAAAGAAATTGCAGAGAGGGTAAAACGATATGTAAATTTTCAGTAGGAGCGTTTAGCATCATTTTGTCAACACTGTACCAAAGGACCCCCTAGCTTCCAAGGGAGCATTTCACAGACTCCTCCTTGTCTCAATTAACAATGCCCAAGTAAATTCAAAGAAATCCTCCATCAGAGCTGGCCTTGTGTGAATTGGAATGGCACTGAAGTATATTTTTAGGTATTTTTCCCCCTTGCAACTCTGAACCTTGGATTTGGGCCCCACTATGCCATTATCAGTGCAGCCTCTTGGAGCCCCAGTTTACCCATCTGTAAAAGGAACAGGATCACATCATCTCTAAGAATTCTTTTAGCCCTGACATTCTATGGAACTCTCTTTTCATATTGTTTCATCTGATTGGTTCTTTCCTGACCTTTCCAGTTCTTGACACCCCCTATTCAAGGTCTGGACAGATTAATTAATCAATGTTTCAGATCTAATTTTGCCAGCTCTTGGGACCATATCCCTGCAAAGGAGCACTTGGCACTTAATTCATCACTTCTTTTACTATCCCTACAGAAGGGTATGGTCAATTTTGTAGAGAGGAAACAAATCTTGGGCTGAGCCAGAGTTTGGTTATGAAATTGGACACAATTCTTGAAGCCTTTCCCTTCCCTGAAGAACTCCAATACCAAATAGCTGTACTTAACAGATGCATTAAAAAAGGCTGAGGTTAAGATGTCTCTATGCTCTAAATAAGGCACGTGTGGAAATGTTTATTCCTCTAGGGCAGTGTTTCTCAACCTTGGCACTATTGACATTTTGGGCCTGATAATTCTTTGTTGTGGAGGGCTATCCTGTGCATTTTAGGACATTTAGCAGCATCTCTAGCCTCTATCCATGAGACACCAGTAGCAGCCCTCCACAGCTGTGACAACCAAAACCTCTCCAGACATTACCAAATGTCCTGGAGGAGGTGGGGTGCATAGTCATCCCCAGTTGAGAACAACTGATCTAGAAGGCCCCAACTCCCTGTACCCAAGGTGAGTGAATTGATTGTAAGCACATCTGCATGACCTCAGAGAGAAGCTAAAGAGTATAATTCTCTTTCATCTCTTTGATACTATTCATTCATCCATTTGTTCAACCAATGGAGCTCTTACTGAATGTTTGCTACGTTTCTTGGTTATTTCAATTCCCATGTCTGGATCTCTAATTCTATCCATTTTTAGTCTAACAATGCTTACTTCCACCTACGTATCCTCAGTTGTTTCTTACAACACAGTCACAATAGACACTGCTGTTGTTCACCATCCCACAACTCACTCATCACCATCTCGTGCTTTCCCACCTGTCACTCATCCACAGAAAATCGTATGCCACAGTGAAACACCAAGATCCTAAAGATAAGACCTCAAATTCTAGTTCTGTGTGACCTTAGAAAAGTGTGGGCATCAGTGTCATATCCTCAACTGTAAAATGCGAGTGATGACAGTGCATCCCTGCCCACCCACCCTGATTGTTTTGAGGAAAAAAATGAGACAATGTCAGAGGAAGTGAGCTGAGAACTATGAAGCACTGTACGAGAGAGAGAGATTGTTATTGTCTTGATTATTTTCTGTAAAACAAAAGATTTGGAAAGGAAAAGCATATTAGCACAAACTGCTGATCAAGAAGAGAGAAAGCCAGCTGAGGGAGAGACCCAGTGACCACCTGAACTGGAGGCAGGACAAGGAATTAGAGAAGAAAGGCACAGTCCCTTCACTGTCAGGGGGCAGCTAACCTCTCCCCCTCCAGGAGTGAGAGCCTGAAGGTAAGAAGCCCCAGTACGGCTATGAGAAGGGCTCCCAGGGCAGGGCTGTTTGATGGGGCCCACAGTTAAGATTTCCCTGTACCAATGCAAAAAGCACAGTTTTTCCATGCAGAGGAAAAATCAGAAAGGTGATCAGTTAACATATACTAAGTACCTACTATGTGCCAGACACTGTGCTAGACATGTCCCTGAGAGCACTTCCATAAGCAAAGCATCTGGAAAGTGTGAGAGAGTCTCTGCTCCCTTCACAGCCTAAATCAACCCATCATATCTAGGGCATGCCCACCCCAGAGTCCCAACATAACATCTCAATATTCCATAAGGAAAGAAATCAGTAACCTTCGGAAATATACAAGAACATGAAACAGGATAACAGAATCCGTGAAATCACTTATATAAACTGTGAAGTATATGTCATGGTCCTATTTTTTTATGTTACAAAATAATGATGATGTTGATGATAGCACATCATCATTATTTTGTAAGCACTTTAAAATTCATTCATTAATCAACAGAAACTGAAAATGAAGATAAGTATGAGCACCATCTCATAGAGAGTCCTGCCAACTCTCCCTCCTGACTATTATTTCCATGGTTCCGTGTCTCTGGATTTTCATTGAAAGGGAAAAAGTAGGTCCAGCCAGGCAACAGTCCAGGCAGTTCCTAGTTAAAGCACTACCAGAGCAGCAGTGAAAATGACCATATCGTATTAAATAGGTGAGCGACAGACGAGTGGTGGTGGGTGAGGCTGGAAGCTGCGGCATGTGGATTCTCTGGGCAGCAATGAATGAACCAGCAATGAATCAACGACTGCTGGAAGAGGGATCAGGGTAACTTGTCAGAAAGTCAGGAGCTAGAAACTCCATGGGAGGTTGGAGATGATGTCAGCTTTTGAGCTACCACAGGGAGTCCACTCTTTTCCACTCAGGAAGAGATTTTAGGTGACTGAATTGTCCCATGATTCTTTGATGGGAAGAGAATAAACAACTGTTGTTTGCTTATGTGCAAATACAACATGACCTACTAGCAGGACTATCAGGGTCCTGGGAAGGGATATTTTTCTTCAACACTGAAGGAAAATGTTCTACTTCTCAACAAGAGCGACATCATGTTCCCAATGACATTTAACTTTGTTTCCCCATATCCACAAAGTAAATAGACCATGGTACCCCAGAGACAATTGGTTTCCTTAGACAATTGGCTAACACAAGTCATTTCTATAACTGGAAGTTGTGATTTTTTATTTCACCTGAGGTCAAGGCCTTCTTTCCAAGCCAGCAAACATTCCATTTTCACTAAGATGCTAGAGGAAGGGGAGGTGGCCTTTCACTGATACGCTGGCCATGGGCCATGGAAGCCAGTGCTTTCACTAGGCTGTGCTTTAAATCTGAAAAGATGTTCTCTTCATTGTGGTCATGGCATCTTCTCGGTCACTTAGCACCCTAACCTGACACTCAGGCTTGTCGAATCCAAAGAAACATCTTTGGTAGATAAGAATTCCTTTTCACAGCCAAACACTGTCTCCCTCTATTTAAAACCACCTAAAAAGTTATCTTTGTGTGTGTGTGTGTGTGTTCCCCAATTCAACATTTTCACAGATAATACCATTTAATCCTTAAAACAACCCTGAAAAGGCAGGCCTTATTCCTATTATCCCTATTTAACAACTCATAAAATGAGGCAGTGAATGAGCAAATATTTCCAAAATCCCCCAAGATTAGGAAGCGGCAGAGCAGAATCTCATCCTGAGTTCTCAGACCTCAAAGACTATAATTTTCACACTCTACCACACTACATTTATTTCTTGGCCTCAGATTTAGTTACTTCTTTGAATGACTATTCTGTCCCATCCGTCAATGATGTGAATTCTCCAATGGTGGTGGCTGGGTTCTAAAGCATCTGTATTCCCATAACATACCTTCTGAGGCTGCTTATTCCATTCTTGCAAACCAAGCCATCAGAACGGCACCCAGAGTTTCTGATGCAGCTGTTTGGAAAGGACCTGGAAAGTGCCCAGGAGCCTCGGAAAGCAGACAGTAGTGGAACAAAGCCTCCTGATGCTGGATGCAGTGTCTGTCCTCTTCTCACCTTCTCTTTTCCTTCTAAATTATTCTTGATTATGCAGCATCTGCTCCCTTCTGAGATGCATATGCTTCTGCCCCTAAATCTGAATGCCTGTCGAGTAGCCCATACAGAGACTGCATACAAATACACAGCTGAAAGTTGTCTTTAGAAGCACTTCATAAATCAGATCTACAAGCTCAGCTAGCAGATCTCTAGGAAGTGGCAGATAGCAGTACAGTCAAAGATAGAGAATACCAGACCTCCCTTAGTCATCTGATAGCTCAGAATCTTTCTGTTCCTTTAGCTACAGGCAGTTCTCAGGGCAAACAGCAAGGAGACACTTCTCTTTTCCACAGCCTACCTGGCAGTGGAGGGGGGAAAAAAAGAGGAAAATTGGGGTATCAGGGCAAACCTACAATACCCAAAGAGGGAGGAGCAGATGGGGTTCTTGTCCCAATAAGCCGCCATGTCAAGTTTATCTGCAGGTGCCATAGGATCCACTCCCATCTTCCTCTCAATATAGTCACTAATGTTCTCACTTCCACCCAGAAATCCTTCTAGGCTATAAGCTCCTTGTGGACAGAAACTCTTTCTCACATGTCTTTGCTTCTTCGTCTCTCTATAGACCTCCCATGTGTCTTACACGTGCTCAATATTGAAAAATATTGGTAGAGTTGATTTGAATTAGATGGTAGGATTGATATTGGTAAACATAAGAAATTGCACAAAATAAATAATAAAGAAATAATTATCAAAGCCATAACTCCAGTTAACAATAAAGACTGAGTAAGACAGCCCTTCAGGAAAACCTTAGAGAGGTCATTGCTGAACTCCTTACCCTAAAAAATGTTTTTTGGGGGGAGGAACCTGGGCAACCCTGAGAACTAGTTGGCACTATGTGCCAGGGGCCTAATCAGGCCAGGGTGTGAGGCTTCTCCTGCTATAATTTCAGTGTGTGGAACAAAGGGACAATTAGAGAAAGCACATTCTTACAAGCCAGGATCTTTACATGCATCATCTTTGTTTTTACAGCTTTATAGAGATATATTATTTTAAGTGTACAATATGATGAGGTTTGACATATGTATACACCAATAAAATTATTACCATAATCAACATAGTGAACACACCCATCACTCCCCAGAATTTCCTTGTGTCCTCTCTCCTGCCTCTCTTCCCCATTTTACCCTTCTAGGAACCAATGATCTGTTTTCTTTCACATTAACTTAGTTTGTATATTCTAACGTTTTTAAAGAAATAGAATCATACAGTATGTACTTAATAGTTCATTCTCTTTTATTGCTGAGTAGTATTTCATTGTATGGCTATACCACAATTTGTGTATCCATTCACCTGTTGATGAACATTTGGTTTGTATCCAGTTATGCACTACTACAAATAAAGCTGCAGTGAATACTTGTGTGTAAGACTCTGTGTGGACATATGCATTCATGTCTCTTGGATAAATACCTAAGAGTGGAATGGCTGGATCATGTGGTAGATGTATGTTGAACTTTTAGGAAACTGGCAACTGTTTTCTAAAACAGTTGTACCTAATGTTATATTACCACCAGCAATGTATGAGAATTACACTTCCTCCACATCCTTTTAGATATCCTAATATGTAGTGGCATATCATTGTGTTTTCAATTTGCATCTTCCTAATGACTAATGAGGTTGAATATCTTCTCATGTATCTGTTTACTACTTGTATGTTTTTTTGGTCAAGTGTCTGTTCAAATCTTTTAATTGGGTTGATTTTATTTCTTAACATTAAGTTTTTAAATCAACTTTATTTGGAATTAATTTACATACATTTCAATGAAGTTTGACAAATTTATACCCCCAGTAGCTGCCATCACAGTTAACATATAGAATATTTTCATCACTCCAAAAAGTCCTGCCTCCTTATTGAGGGCTCTACTTTTGCTTTTTTAAAATAATAGCTATAATCCACATATCATACAATTCATCCACTTAAAATGTACAAGTAAATGGCTTTAGTATATTCACCGAGTTGTAGAAGCATCACCTTAATTTCATCACCTCAAAAAGAAACCCTAAACTCATTAGCAGTCACTCCCTATTCCCTGCACTCCACTCCCTCCACCCATCCAAGCACTAGGTAATCACTAATCTACTTTCTGCCTCTATAGATGTGCCCATTCTGGACATTTCACATAAATAAAATCATACAATAGGAGATCTTTTGTGACTAGCTTCTTTCACTTAGCATAATGTTTTCAAAGTTCATCCATGTCATAAACATGTATCAATGCTTAATTTTTTATTGCAAAATAATATTCCATTGTTCATCAGATGATGGATATTTGGGTTATTTCAATATTTTGGCTATTATGAACAATGCTGCTATGAGAATTTGTGTACAAGTTTTTACATGCATATATGCTTTCATTTCTTTTGTATATAGGCTTAGGAGTGGAATTACTGGGTCATATGGTAGCTCCATGTTAACCATTTGATGAACTGAGACTGTTTTCAAAAGTAGCTGCATCATTTTCCATTCCTATCAGTAGTGTATAAGGATTCTAATTTCTCCACATATTTAACAACACTTGCTATTAAATTTTTAATTTTATTATTCTATTATAGCCTTGTAGCAGGTTTGAAGTGGTAACTCAGCATGGTTTTGATTTGCATTTCCCTGATGGCTCATGATATTGAGCATTTTTCATGTGCTTATTGGACATTTATACATATTCTTTGGATAGATGTCTGCTCATAACTTTTGACCAATCATTTTTAAATTGGGTTTTCTTTTTACTATTGAGTTGTAAGAGTTGTTTATATATTCTAGATACAAATCTGTTATTAGATATGTAATTTGCAAAGTTTTCTCCCATTCTGTGGGTTGCCTTTTCACTTTTTTTGATGGTACCCTTGAAGAATGAAAGTTTTAATTTTGATGATGTCTCATTTTTGAGAGTTAAGAGTTCTATATGCATTCTAGATATAAGTAATTCATTAGATACATGCTTAGTAAATATTTTCTCTCAGTCGGTGACATCTTTTTATTCTCTTAATAATATCTTTTGAAGAGAGTATGTTTTTAAATTTCCTGAAGCCCAATTTATCAATATGTTCTTCTGTGGATTATGCTTTTGGTATATGAGCTCAGAAATTTTTGCCTAACCTAAGACAACAAAAATTTTATCTTATGTTTTCTTCCAGAAGTTTTACAGTTTAAGTTTTATGTTTATGCCAGTTTGAGTTAACTTTTTTATATAGTGACAGGTATACAGATTAAAGTTCACTTTTGCATAGGAATATCCAATTGTTCAGTACCATTTGTTGAAAAGATTATCCTTGCTCAACTAAATTGCTTTTGCACCTTTGTCAAAAATAATTTGTCCATATCTGTGTCAGTCTTTCTCAAGGCTCTCTATTATGTTTTGTTGATGTATTTGTCTATCTTTACACCAATACACTGTTGATTACGGTAGCATTATATGTCTTGAAATCAAGTAGCATCAGTCCTCCAACTTTGTTCTTATTTTACAAAGTTGTTTTGCCTATCTAGGTTGTTTGCATTTCCAATGAATTTTAGAATCAGCTTTTCAACTTCTATGAAAATATCTTCAGAGGATTTTAATTGGGATTGGGTTAAATCTATACACCAATTTAGGGACACTTGACACCTTGCCGATAATTAGTCTTCCAACCCACGAACAAGGTATATCTCAGCATTTATTTAGATCTTCTTCAACCCTTCTCAACATTTTATAGCTGTCAATTTTTCACGTCTTTTGTCAGATTTATCACTATTTTATATATTTGATGTTATTTTTGATGCTGTAATTTAATTTCAATTTCAACTTGTTCATTGCCAATATACAGAAATACAATTCACTTTTGTATGTTGATCTTTATTTTACAATCTTGCTAAACAAACTTATTAGTTCTTGTAGTTTTTGTCTTTGTTTTGTTTTGTTTTTGTTTTTGTTTTTTTGTAGATGCCATTGGATTTTCTATATTAGTGGTTCTCAACTGGAGAAGGGGGATTTTTCCCCCAGGGAGACATTTGGCAATGTCTGAAGACATTTTTGTTTGTAGAGGCCCTTTATCAGGTTGAGGAATTTCCCTTCTATTCCTAGTTTGCTGAGAGTTTTTTTCAGCAATGCATGTTCCATTTTGTCACTTGGCTTTTATGTGTTTATTGAGATAAACATATAGTTTTTCTTTTTCAGTTGGATACTATGGTTAATTACATTGTTTGATTTTCAAATATTAAACCATCCTTGCTTTGCTAGAATAACCCCCACTTGTTCACAATGTATTCTCTATATATTGTCAGATTGGATTTGATAACATTCTATTAAGAATTTTTCCATCTATGTTTACGAGGCACACAGAACTGTAACTTCATTTACTTGTAATATTTTTGTCTGGTTTTGACATATGTGTAATGCTGGTCTCAAAGAATGAGTTGAGTAGTATTTTCTCCTCTTCAATTTTCTGGAGCAGTTTAGGTAGAATTGATATTACCTCTTCCTTGTTTTGTAGACTTCATCAGTGAAGTCATCTGGGTCTAGAGTTTTCTTTGTAAGATGTTTAACTATAAATTAAATTTATTTATGAGATATAGGCTATTCAGGTTATCTATTTCTTCTTCAGTGAGCATCAGTAGTTTGTGCCTTTCAAGGAATTTGTCAATTTCATCTAATTTGTCAAATATATAGTGTTTAAAGTTATTGATAAGATCTCCTTCTTATCTTTTCAATATGTGTAGGACTGTAGTTATCTCACCTTTCAATCCTGATATTGGTAATTTGTGTCTTCTTTCTTTGTTTCCTAATCAGTCTGGCTAGCACTTGGAGATCGATAAAATTAACAAACCTCTAGCCAGACTATGTTGAATTTCATTGAGTTCTTCTGTGATATTTATTATTTTCCCTCTTCTGCTTACTTTAGGTTTAGTTGCCTTCTTTTTTAGTTTCTTAATATGGAAGGTGAGGTTATTGATTTTAGATTTTTCTTTTCTAAAATAGGTATTTAGCACCAGCATTTCACCTCTAAACACTGCTTTAGCAGTATATCCCACAAATTCTAATGTGTTGTTTTATTTTCACTCAATTCAAACTGCTTTTGGAGGTCTTTTTTAAAATTGCGGTAGCATATATAATATAGAATTTCCCATGTTAATCATTTTAAGTGTACCCTTCAGTGGTATCAATTACATTCACAATGTTGTGCCATCATCACCACTATCTATTACCAAGGCTTTTTATGACCACAAACAGAAATTGTGTACCTATTTAAGCAATAATTCCCCATTCCCCCTCCCCCTGCCTCATCTCTGGTAACCTCTAACCTATCTTCTGTCTCTATAAATTTGCTTATTTTAGAAGTTTAATATAAGTGGAATCATGCAATATTTGTCATTTTGCATATGGCTTATTTCAATCAACATGTTTTCAAGGTTCATCCATGTATCAGAACTTCATTCCTTTTTATGGTCAAATAATATTCCATTGTATGTATATATCACTTCAGGTTTATCCATTCATCTGTTAATAAACACTTGGGTTGCTTCCACCTTTAGCTATTGTGAATAATGCTGCTTTGAAAATTGGTGTACAAGTATCTATTTGAGACCCTGCTTTCAATTCTTTTGGGTATACACCTAGAAGTGGAATTGATAGGCCATGTGGTAATTCCATATTTAACTTTCTGAGGAACCACTAAATTGTTTTCCATTGTGGCTGCATCATTTTACAACTCCACAAACAATGCACAAGGGTTCTAATTTTTCCACATCCTTAGCAACATGTTATTTTCAGCTTTTTAATAATAATCACCCCATGGATGTGAAGTGGTATTTCATTGTGGTTTTGATTTATATTTCTCTGATGACTAATGATATTGAACATCTTTTCTTGTATTTACTGGCCATTTGTATATCTTTTTTGGAGAAATGTTTGAGTCCTTTGCCCATTTTTAGTTAGGTTGCTTGTTTTTTTGTTGTCGAGTTGTAGCAGTTTTTCATATACTCTGGATATCAATCCCTTATCAGATATTTGACCTGCTACTATTTTCTCCTACTCTATAGGTTGTCTTTTCACGCTCTTGATAAGGTCCTTGGATGTACAAAAGTTTCAATTTTTATGAAAATTAATTGTATCTATTTTACTTTTGATGCCTATGCTTTCAGAGTCATTGCAAATCCAAGATCATGGTTTCCCCTGTGTTTTTTGTAAGATTGTATGGTTTTAGCTCTTATGTTTAGGTCCTTGATACAAATACTAACATCTGTGTTAATTCTTGATCAGTTTCAATTGATTATCTTCCTCATAATGGGCCATGATTTTTCTGCTTCTTTGCATGCCTGGTAATCTTTGATTGGATTCTAAACATTGTAAATTTTACCTTTCTGGGTCCTGGATATTTTTGTATTATTATAAATATTCTTGAGTTTTGTTTTTGTACATAGTTAAGTTACCTGGAAACAGTTTGAATATTTTGGGCTTTGTTTTTAAGGTTTATTAGGCAGGACAAGAGTAGTGCTCAGTCTAAGGCTAATTACTCTTCACCATTGAAGCAAGGCCTTCCTAAGTATGCTACCTGTTCTAGTTTGCTAATGCTGCAGAATGCAAAACACCAGAGATGGACTGGCTTTTATAAAAAGGGGGTTTATTTGGCTATACAGTTACAGTCTTAAGGCCATAAAGTGTCCAAGGTAACACATCAGTAATCAGGTACCTTCACTGGAGGATGGCAAATGGCGTCCGGAAAACCTCTGTTAGCTGGGAAGGCACGTGGCTGGCGTCTGCTCCAAAGTTCTGGTTTCAAAATGGCTTTCTCCCAGGACATTCCTCTCTAGCAAGCTTGCTCTTCTTCAAAACGTCACTCACAGCTGCACTCCGTTTAGTCTCTTTGAGTCAGCATGTTTTATATGGCTCCACTGATCAAGGCCCACCCTGAATGGGTGGGGTCACACCTCCATGGGAGTATCCCACCAAAGTCACCACCCGCAGCTGGGTGGGTCACATTCCAAGCAAATCTAACCAGCACCAAAACGTCTGTCCCACAAGACCACAAAGATAATGGCATTTGGGGGACACAATACATTCAAACTGGCACACTACCCTATGCCTCATTAACTGAGCTTTTTCAGTCTGGGTGGTGGGAACTGGGACTATTTGCAGCCCTGTGTGAGCCCCAAGAACTGTTCTCGCTAATCTTTCAGATATTTATTTCCAAGCTTCAGGTGTTTTCCTTGCATGCATGTTTTGATCAATACTCTGATCAAAAATTCTTGAGGGAGATTGTGTGTAGAACTCTGGGGCCTTCACTGTGTAGTTCTCTCCTGGGTCACTTTGTTTTGCAAACTCTGGCCACCTTGGACTTCTCAGACTCTCTGCTCTCTGTCTTCAACTCAGGGAGTTTGCTAGGCTCTGCCTGGGTTTTCCCTGCTTGCACCAGAGACTAGAAACTTCTCAAGGCAATAAGCTGGTGTAATTTTAGTGCTTACCTCATTTATTTCCCATCCCTCAGGGATCACTGTTCTTTGCTGCCTGATGTCCAGTGTCTTGAAAACTTTGTTTTAATTGTTTTGTCTGTTTCTTCTTTGGCTGCTTCAAACAAACTAAAAATTCCAGTCCTTATTATTCATTTTGGCCAGAAGCATATGACTCCAACTGCATTATCTTTTAAATTTCACAAACATTCTATAAGGTAATAAAACTGTGCTTATCTTATGAAGCATGATTTGAGGGGCAGAGAAGATAAACTAGTTCAAAGTTGCATAGATTCTAAATGAGGGAGCCAGGATTCACATCTAAATCTGTGTGATTCCAAGATCTGTGCTCAGACTCATTATGGTACTTGTTTCTCTAAGTTTATGACCCTATAATACCTGGCTGCCTTACCCATGACCAACCCCAAATCATCATCACTGAGATCCTAATTTTTACCACAATCTGTCACTGTTACTACGTCAGTCCTGGTCCATTCAAGCAGTGAGAATGGGTGGATGGAGGAGGAAATATAAATAAGCAGCTTTAGATCTCAGCAAGAAAGAAATGGGGATCTAGTCAAAGTGGTCCCATCTGGCAACCTGCAATAGAGTGCAGGCCCCTAGTCACAGGACAGGCATTCAAGGGCAAGCTTCCCATCCCTGAGAAAACTTGCAAGATTAAAAGGAAGGCTAGAGAGAATAAGATGGGATCAAAGCTAGAATTATTGTTTGCTAATATGATTCACAGGGTTATCATCTGGGCACAAATTAAAGTCAAGGATCTGCTTCCAGAATAGGTGTGCTATTGGTGGGAAGAGGATGGAAAAGGAGAAGGAAGCCCAAGGGTGCATCCTGGGGCACCGTATCCCCAGCCAGAATAACAGGGAGAATAACTCAATACTAAACCTACCACATAATGGTCTAAGATGGCTTCAGTCCTTCTTGCAGTAGGTCATGACTGACTCTGGAACTTGGCTAGATCTGGTCTAACAGGGAGAAAGGAGACCAGTTACGGAGAAGTGGAAATGAAGGTTTTAAGGACTCCTTTGCCCCAGACACTTTGCCATGGTCACTTTGGACTCCTCAGTGGAGATACTTGCATAAGCTACAGAGTTTGGGAAAAAAATAGAGTCAAGGGCATACAGAAAAAGTGTCCAGGCACTTAGTTCAGTCTATGAGACTGTGGTGAGCATTTGAGGAGGTAGTTTTTGTGCAGAGGACATGCACAGTTGAAGGAGGACTGCAAGGCCCCATGTGACTACCAAGTTTTCTGACCTTGACCTATGGCCTGGAGATCTCAGAAGAGAAAGGACCCTTAGATCTGCTTCAGCTCCCAGTGACCAGCAGTGAAGGTCTATAGGTCAGCTAAGCAACCAGGCTATACTCCCTGCAGGAAGCGGTAGGAGGGATGCATGAGATGGCATGAGCCCAGTTGTCACTAGGAGGGATATGGTCTACATGTCACCATGGAGGATGTGGTCTACACTCTTGCCATAGGAAAAATAGCAAATGTCCTCATAGGTTTGGAGAGCATTTGCCAAATTATAGCAGCACTCCTCAAGGTTGTTTCATGGCTAGATCATTCTTGTCCTTCAGGTCTCTTCTCAAATGTCTTATTTAGAGAGACCTTTCCTCACTATCTATTTTGAGGGCCTTCTCCAGTTACTCTCTGACCCCTCATGCTGTGCATATAACATAATGCTTAAGAACATGGACTCTGAAGCCAAATTACCTGGTTTGGGATCCAGATTCTGTCCCATATTTGCTCTGTGAATTTGGGCAACTTATTTAATCTTGCTTGCCTCTACTTCCTATCGATTAAATGGGCAAATAGTACCTACGGCACAGGATTGCAGTGAAAATTAATTGACTTACTAATAGGTTGAACTTATGAAATTGCCACTTTAATCAAAAATGGCTGATTGTCAACAATGTCAGCTGAAAATACATGTTGAAGAGGACAAATAAGTTCTCTATATAAGTGTTAGGTATTATAATTTAATCTGTAATTGTTTTGTTTATTCACTAATTCATTGTTTATATCCCACATTAGAATATAAACCCCAAGATGAACCTTGGCCATCCTTTTTGCCACTACATCCAGAGCAAAAAGTACAGTCTCTGGCATACAGACATTGCTCAATAAATATTTATTGAACAAATGAATAGAACATTTGTCTCTACCCCTGTAATGAAGGATGGGCCCAAGGATTCTGGGTGGGGCTCATAGACCTGTAACCAACAGGTACGCCATTCTTAACTGATATGTCTCTATGGAGAAGTAAGGACACAAATAGGAGCTGTAGGGTTCTGGTACCAAACCATCCTACCCTCCTCACTTGAGCTCTCAATCCTTGCTGGCTTAGATAAGGACTGAAAGAGCTAGTTGGTATGTTCCCTGCCTGTCAGTGCTCTCTAGCACAGTCAAGTGCTACTGAACTGAAGACAATAATCCCCATGTTTGCAAAAGAAAAAGGATTGCAAAATGAATAAATAAAAAATATATCCCTGTTTCTGCATGCTTGTTTGATGATTTGGGTTTGTGTATTTCATTGCCATAATGACAGGGGTGAGCTAGGCTCTGGAGCCAAGTTCCTGTTTTTGTCTGGATAGCCTGGGAACCAGCCTGGTGGGACAATTAGAGAGCAGAGCCACAGTGAGTAGGGGTGCCTCCTATTAAATATGTGACTCCCGATCTAGGGGATCATGTTTTTCCACAGAAAGCCTGCCTTAGTTCAGGCTAATCTGTGCCAGCAGGTAGCTTGGCATTTTAGTAAAGCATCAGTGTTTCCCTCCTCAAGTCTTGCCAAGGGGTGGACTCTGGGCTCCCAGCAAAGCCTCTGACTGCAGAGCCCAACCTGCTTTCACTATACACTGGGTCCCTTTCTTTGCTTTGAAGAACAGGGTTAAAAAGAAAAAAATACTCTGATTTGTCTATCCATTGATACTTCCTGGAGGCAAGATGTGGGCTGTGTTTGTCCCTTTATGGAAAGGCTTTGTGGTGTCATTACCCTACCATCTATACTGAGTCCTGCAGGCCCGGCAGCCCCATAACCAGGAGCCTTAGCCACGACTTCAAGAAAGGCAGTTAAGGGGTTTTGGGCTGAAGCATGTGTCTATTAGACCTTGTAATGGTTCTTTTGAGAATTTTGCTCCCTTCTCCCCACTAGTGTCCACATCTATGTTTTCTCTTTTCTTGCTGGTGGTCAGTTCCCCATATTGTTCCTTTCTTCTCTCAGGTCTTTAAAGTTTCTCTTTCTTTGCCATCACTGTACGTCACCAGCTGGATCCCACAGCCCTCCCAGGCCCACGTCTTTTCTGCCATTCACTCCTTCCCTCCCCTAACTGGGTCCTTCAGTCCAGCTAAACATTTGTCCCTTTCCCAAACACTCCATGCCCTTTTTATATTTCCGTTTCTTTTTTAACCCTGTTTCCTCTACCTGTAAATTCTTTTCTTACCTTATATATTTGTCAAACTCCAGGACACCCTTTAAGAATGAGCTCAGATAGCTAGCTCCCTGACTCTCCTTAATGTGTTATTCATTCTTGTTTCAGCACTTTAACATTATATTATAGTTTCTTAGAATTTTCCTACTAGATTGTGAGCTCCTCTGGGGTGGAAACCATCTTTTATTCATTTCTGTATCCCTTGTTCTAAGTATGATGCCTAGCTATTAGTAAGTACTCAATTAATGAAAAAATAAGTGAATGAATTAATGAATGAATTTGAGGTCTACTGAATGACAGATGCTTTCCTCTAAAAGCTTAGTGCTCCTAGGATCCTCAATGATACCCTTCCCTCACCTAATGAATCATCTTAAGGAAAAAAACCCACTTACAGATATTCCTGGGTTTTTATTCTTCTATTTATGGCATCCAAGGTCAGTCTTGCATAGAGAATGCCAACCAGAAGGGAATATGGAAGGTGTTCCCTAAACAGAATGCCTCTCTCTGTTACTGACAATCCTCTGCCAGTAATTTCCTGCACTCAGAGCCCTTCAACCTTAAACATAGCAGTGCTAGACCATTTCTACCTGCTGTAGATTGCCCATTCCTGACAGATGTCAAGTATGGGGAACTTTGCCTTTAAGACAGAAGAAAAGCATTCCATAGGGGAAGCGAGGCAGTTGCTGGCCTTCAAAAGGAGCAAACAACATACTGCCTTGGATCTCTCCAGGCCTGCATGGCTGTCACTCTTCCAAGCATAATTTTTCTTGTTAGCTCTTACTTGCTTTTAAGTCTGCATTAACCATTGAAGACCTGTCCCTGCCCCTATTCAGTTCTTGCATTTTTCACTAAGTTATTCCAGTGTACAGCACTGGCCTTGCTGCTGACTCCATTCCAACGGGAAGACTAGCTTCTATTATGTTGTCATTCTGTCCTGGCATTTTGACATTTAGTCCATCCCTAGGTTCACAATTCATCCCGGATTGCCTGGGACAGTCCCCATTTATACATGTTGTCCTGGTGTAATTATTAATAGCATCCTCTTTCATTCCCCTAAGTGTCCCAATATGGATGATAAATTATATGGTCACCACACCCAGACCTGGTTTTTCATTCTTCTGTCACTGAACTGACAGTTCACTCACTTGTCACACCCACCTTTTAATATGCTGAGATAGGACAATTCCTCTCCTGACCTACTTCTGTCTATTCCACAGCATTTGGGTTGCTGCTCAGAGAGTCAGTGAATAAGTTAGCATGAAATGTCAGCCTCCTGCCTATGTTCCATACACAAATATGTCTATGCTGAATACACAATACACATACATTCACACACACATACGCACATACTACACACACACACACATACTTGAAACAATATTAGCATCCTCATTTTTAACAAAGAGACCCCCACATGGTAGAAAAGGAGGGAGGACATTATCTGGCAGCATTATGATAGATGTCAAACAGTGACATAGAAAAGAATTGTAAAGGACAAAAAGATAGGGCTAGACATTGATCAAACTCTTTCTTTCCAGTGGGATGTAATCCACTTTCCTTTCAAACCCCACACCACAAAGGGAACAGACTTTTTTGCACAGGCATTGGCACAAATAATGCTGATAAGGTCTTCCCAGCAGATGCTCATTACCTAAGCCAGTGACCAAAGGTTCTCTCTTAAATTAAACCCCATGAGCTGCTCACCTCATGGCAAAAACGGAACGTTCGCCTGCTAGCAGTGTTTCAGCAGTATGCCTTTCCATTCTGCCTCTTTGGAAGCCTAAAGAAGCCTAGTAGCATTTGATCTAGTAAGCATTTTATGCTGAAAATATCTCTTATTTTAAATGACTCCATTAAACCTCCAGAATGGCTCCAAATAGTATTCCAGGGTTATAGGCTTGTCTATAAATTCTAATTTAGTATGGATATCCATTCCCACTCCCTAAACATTGCTGAAAATCTTACTCTTCCAACAAGCTTTCCTTGTTCAAGTGAGACCAAAGCAAAGTGACCTTCATCCTCATAAGAAACACTTCCAACCAGCATGCCTTTCTAAGTATTCAAGTAAGCACAGGTAAATATGGACATAGTGTTGCCCCCAAATTCTACCAGCCTCAAAGAGAACCTAGAAGCCCTTATGTCTTGATCAACATTCTTCTCTAAGGACCAGGGTTTTCAACCCTAGGTTTCTGGTGTGCCAAGACATTTACGTGTGTGACTTGGCATAAAACACTGGGGAGCACTGCCATGGACTAACACATGGCCTTTGAGCCAAATATGAACCTTAATGTGAATTAAAAGTATATAAAAAAAAAGTTGTTAGTTATATGATTAAAAGTCAAAAATAGTAACAATGAGTAGAAAAATGGATGAATAATGTAAAAACTATATTGGTTCTAAACAGAGTAATAAATACCTTGGTGTTAACACTGAAAATAAATCATACGCTACCTACTATATCATTGCTTCTCATACTTCTGGCTTTTATTATTGGCCATATTTGTGCCACATTACCTCCTGATATACTGCTTCCTGATGCCATCTGAGGGGTGTCAGAGACAGGCCATTTGCTGTAGTAGAAAGAGCATTGGTCTGGAAATCAACCTGTCTCCACTAACAGTGGTGGGATTGTGGACAACTCACGACGTTGTTAGGTCTTACTTTTCTCATCTTTTAAATTAGGAGGTTGATTTTGTCATTTCAATACTGAACTTCTGTGACTCTTTGCCCTTTTTTTGTGAACATCACTGAACTGGAAACCAAAAGGAATGCTAAATATATCAGGTTTGTTTAAATTTTAAAAGCTACTGCAATTCTACTCAGGTCTACTTCACTAAGCCAACCAAGAGTAGAGAGATAACACAACAGTTGTAGAGATTTCTAGGGCTCACCAATAGTCAATTCTCCTCTCTTTCTAGGTACACAAGAGAGTTATACTCCCTTGACTTCTTACAGTTAGGCAGGCTTGTGATGCATTCTGACCAATAGACTGCAGGCAGGATGTGTATGACTTCTGAGCCAGATAATTTTATTGCCAGTGGGAAGCCCTTCAACATCTCTTCTTCTGCCGGATCTATTGACAGGACCATGTGTTCCAGACAATGCAGAGACAAGGTAGTATTACATCAGCCTGGGTCCCTGAATAGTTTGTGAAGCTGAGTCTTCCATGGACTTTCATGAGAAATAAACTTTGGTTTTGTGAGATTTGGGGATGGCTCATTTCTGCAGCATCATCTAGCTTATGTTGACTAATATATTATTTCCATCCAACCACCAAACTACACCCATTTTGTTGCTGTTGTTTGTTTGTTTGTTTCTTTAGAGCACAAGCTCCTCCATAAAGTAGAAAAATAAAAGGAAGACAGGTCATCTCCTTTCATTTACGTCTTTTTTCATTTTGGGAGGCATACTGGGCTGTGCACATTATAGAGCAAATTCGAGGCTGCCATTCTATCTATGAGTTCATGATCCCAATAACAATAAGAAACTCACTCTTGGTGCTAAGAGTACCAGAGGAAAAAAATTTAAAAAAAAAGAGGAATAAAATAAAAGCGTATGTGTATATACACACACACACATATATACATTATTTTTGCAAAACAGTCATCTGTGGTCCCCATCACCCAGTGTCATACCTTTTGACTCTTTCCTTAGTGAAGACCTGGAATGACCCTGATGCATTTGTCTTTTGCTTGCCTGCACTTCCATTATGATGGGGAATTCTAATGCCAGATCCCCCATCAGCACCTCTGCTCCAAGTGGGTTGAATTGTAGCCAGCGGCAGGGGGTGATAAATGTAGCGTGAGCTGACTTTCCCCCAGAAAACTGCAAATTGCCTGAGCAGTACAGCCCACAAAAGGTTCCCATGGAGTGAATTTATCTTGCATTGTTGAGTGGAGAGGGAAAGAGGAGAGACCATGCATTCTATTTTTGCAAAGTCACATTCAATCTTGCTCAACGTGCAGTCCACACAACTTTTAAAGGGACTCCAATGGAAAAGAGTACCAGCCCTGGAATGTAGAACAGATAAAGGGATATTTTTTAACACTGTTGGAGTTCACAACTGTGTGAGCATTTCAATTTCAAATCACTTGCTCCTGAATAATAATAATGTATTCTACTGGAGTGCATGCTATGTTGCCCAATAATTTAGAATGGAGAAGACCATACTATGGAACAGAGGACACAAGCATCAAAGGAAAAGCAACTCTTTCCATGATATCATCTACTCATTCAGAACAGGAGAGCTTTGCTCCTATCATTGGCCCTAAATTCTTCTAGATCCTTTCTTCTGAGTTGGTATGCCTATGTCAATTATTCCCTTCTACACAATCCCATTAGTACTTCACAGATTGTCACAGCAGCTACCGTTCTGGAATCTTCCCCATCACTGAAAAGTAGTAAGAACCTTGGTATCTGGTCGGCTTCCCCGCACTAGGTTTTAAATGAGGTCTCTGAGACAAGTGTTTCAGAGATAGTGTTTCCCTGACTCTGGAAACAAGTGATAATAATAACAGCTCCTTCTTTTGAGTAAGCAAGGGTTGCCATGAGATTCTGTAACATTACCCCAGACACAGGTCAAAAGACATTCTGCTACATGATTCTCTTGTCTTTTTTACCTTTTCAGATCCAGAGGTTCCTTTTGGTTTTGCTTACTACTTGGAAAGTATTTCTTTCTCCAAAAGATGGGCCTAAATCCTCTGAATTTGTCTAGGCCCAACTACTCCATGATGCCTTCCCTTGACAACTCCAGCCCACTGAGCCTTCCCTTCCTCCCAACACTGAGCACTTATGGTCTGAGCCACACACTTTCTTGACCCTTGTTATTAAAACGTGTTATATCCCATGTATCGCTCATAGCACTTGCATATAGTAAGTATCAAACCCAGCTGAGGTGGCAGTTAATACAATGGCGGTTAATAGCTTGGTCTCAGGAATCATTCAAAATTGGGTTCAACCCCAGCCCCATGAATTACTGGCTTGGGCAAGTCAGTGACCCTCCCTGCACTTCAATTTCCTCATTGTAAAATAGACAATAAAGATCAGAATACCTAACTCACAGGGTCATTGAAAGGATTAAGTGAGATAACACATATAAGGGTTTAGTGCAAAAATGTTTGTAACACTTGGTGTTTGTTGTTGTTATCATTCTTAGTTATAATTTATTGACACTCTCCTTGTTGCTTGCAGGCCTGCCACCCTCGATCCTTTTAACTAGACTTTTTGGAGTGCATCAGTGACCCCTCTCTAGAATTTATTGTACCTAAACTTGGATTTATGGAAAATAAAGCAGAAGCTTCCTTTACCATTTTTGAGTAAATTTGCTTGAAAAAATTGTCTCTGGAAAATAAGGGTTATATGTAGAAATTCTTAAAGAGAATTCAGGCAAATCCCTGAGCAGAGCAGAAACTATCAAGTGTTTTCTGATTAGGACAGGGTTCCCAAATTCAAATTGTTGCCCCGATGAATTGGAAAAGCCATCACATAGATTGTAAGGCTCACTCCCGTAGATATTGGGCACCTGATAAGAGCTAAAACAACTCGCCAGTCCAGCAAGAAGTCTTCAGGGAATGCCGAAGGCAGGCCCTGCTACAGATGCCTTTCCTCTCTGTTTAGGAGAAAACAGACTGAACTTTCCACAATTCATTGTAGCATTTGGGGGAGAAAGGTAAGAACACATCCTCTACCCCATGGTGTTAGATTATTATCCATATCTATAAGTATAGATATGGATAATATCTATAAGTATAGATATAGATACAGATATAGATACAGATATATCTATCTATATACATATATAGGTATATATATGTATATATAAGTATATGTACAAATAGGTATATTATATATACCTATTTGTATAAATAGATACATATATAGATAGAGATACATATATAGAGAGAGATTTTTTTCCCAGATACTGAAGTTTTGGAGGGAAAGTCTCCTCATACCCAACAGGTTTGGAAAAGAATGAGAATCCAAACAATTCTGCTTTTTAATTTCAAACTCTATCACAGAACGCTGTGAAGACCATACCTGAAGAGGAGACAGTCTCTTGTCATTCCCAGAATCAGCCAAAACTCCTGTTCCAAACCCCCAGCTGGTCTAGCAGGAATCTCTTCCACTCCTGGAGACAGCAGAACTCTAGTGGGCTTTTCAAACCACAGAGCCTGACTCCACCTCCCAGCAGCTACATCCTGCCATCTGCCTCCAACATCATCCGGTCTCACCTGCCAGGGCTCAGTCGCTAAGGAGTTGCCCTCTCTGCCATGTGGTCATTTTTTAATTAAAGATTCCAAAGCAGTAAACATTTACTTTAAAATGAGGAAACAAAAAGGCAGAACAACCATAACAATATATTGCCCTTTGAATATGTCAGAAAACCCACAGAGAGAATAGCCATTTGCAACTTTTCAAAAAATAATATTTAAATCACCTTTTAATTAACAAGTTCAAAAAATAAGAAATGAAGAATAGCAATATGACTGAGTTAAAATGTGAGACGATTTCATTATTTTTAATGGTGTTTGAAGTCACTGATTTTCTACTCCATAAATGCTTTACTAAATTAGATTTGTTTTGCCTTTAAGTCATGACTCATGCTTTCTCTACATGTAAGGAAGTCCCCTTTGTCAACTTGCCAATAGACTAGTCCATTGATAACGGTTCTTGCCCTACCCAAAAATGGCATCTGAGACTCATTCTACAACTTCGGTTGTTTTGCTGGTGGCAGAGATGGAGTTACACATTCAGACTCCACTCTCTCTGGTATGTTCTCCTTTGGGAACAACAAATGCTGACACTGTGGGTTTGTTGCCACTGAGGCTCAGACTGAGAACACTGGGACATATCAGACCAGAACCAAACCCACAAACCTAATGTCAGCTGATATTTGCTAAGCAGCTGAGCTAATCATTCATGGAGATTAACAAAACCAGACTGGGGGAGTTCTTGCCAGCACAGTAGGGATGCCTGTTAGACACATCGGTGTACACGGAGAGCTATGATTTGTCAGTATCTCCGTTTCATAAGCAGAAACATCCTCCCTGATTCAAAGCATGTAAACAAATTTAAATATTAGCCATAGTTTGGGGTTTTTCTTTGATATTTGTGGGGATGAAACTAGACCATGAAACACTAGACAATATTCTTCATTAAAAATACAGTAGGCAAATCTCAAAAGAAAAAGGAAAATCTGAATGGCTAATAATTACATGAAGTTACACTCTACCTCCCTAATAATTAAAAATGCAAATTTTTGAAATGTGACCTTATATGAATCAGATTGCAAAAATTTGTAAATTAAGAAACGGAAAATAATAACAGCACCTATTCTGTGCCAGGCCCTACCCTGAGTAGCACACACATGACTCACTTAATCCTCCAAATCCTTATGAAGACGCCAGCATCCCTCCACATTGCAGTTGAAGAAACTGAGGGAAAGAGATGCTAAGTATCGCTTAACATCCAAGGTTATGTAACAAGGAAGAGGCAAAGCCAGGTCATAATACCAAGCACTGGAAAGGATGAGGGGAAATGAGGATGCTCACACACTGCTGATGGGAGAGGATATGGGTAGAGCCATTCTAGGGTGCAATCTGGAAACCCTCAGTGGGATTAAGTGCGTCACTATCCTATTACCTAGCAACCCCACTCCTGGAAGTACACCTCAGAGAAACTCACAGTCATAATGAGATATACACACAGATACCCACTGCAGCTCTGTTTGTAGGCATTCATAGCCAAGGGAATGGATAAAGTGTAATGTATTTAATTCATGTATATGACAAAACAATATGCAGTGGTCACAAATAATGAAAAGGATAGATTTCAAAAATATGATTTTAAGCAAAGGAAAGTAAGAAATAAGATTTATAGCACAGCACTATTTCTATAATTCTTTAGTATAAACAAATAAAACAACACTTAAATTAAAAAAAAATTGATAACTTTATGTAAATAAGCAAATGTAAGATGGGTCATGATGATAGGCAAAATTATGGCCTCCAGGAAGATTCCACAATCCCCAGGATTGTGAATATGTGACCTTCCATGGCAAACAGGACTTTGCAGATGAATTAAGGTAACTAACCAGTGGACCTTAAAATAGATTGCTTTGGATTACAGAGTGAGTCAAATTTAATCACATGAGTCCTAAAGGCAGAGAGGAAGGCAGAAAAGTCAGAGTTTCAAAGCCTGAGAAGGATTCAACATGCCATTTCTAGCTTCAAAGACAAGCCAAGGGATGTGGGCAGTGTCCAGAACTGAGAACGACCCAGCTGACACTCAGCAAGGAACTGCATTCACCAATAATGTGAATCAGCCTGGAAGCATATTCTGCCCCAGAACCACCGGAGAAGAGCCCAAGTCTGCCAACACCTTAATTTTAGCCTCGGAAGATCCTAAACAGAGAACCAAACCAAACCTAGAGAAATTGTGAGGTAATAAATTTATGTTTTGTATAGCTGTTAAGTTGGTGGTAATTTATTAAGGAAGTGAAAAATACAGTCATCAAAGCATATGCATAAAATACACACAAATTGGTGCCCATAAAGGGAAGAGTATGGAAGCAAAGAGAGGGGGAAAAGCAGCAAAAATAACAGCATAAAATAAAAGAGCCTTTCTGCATGGACTGATGTAAATATTGCGTCATGAATTGAAGATGATGATCAACTTAATTGCGCGAATCTGAAGTGAAAAAAAAATATTATGCAGGAACAAAAACTTGACGATGATCAAGAAGATTTCAAGAGCACTCTCTGATCTAAGCGTTGTGCAACTTTGCAAGGAAGAAGAAAGTTGTGCTCACTGTTTCTGGACAAGCCAGACAGTTTCCAGCAATGGGATTTGGAGGGTTTGCAAATATCTGTTAGAAGTCTTTCTCAACAGTGCTGGTGGGAAAGCTCAGCCGGGAACCATTGATGGTTCCCCTCATTGACCTCTATCCATCTTTTCTTCTTCTCCGGCTTCACTCTTGTCCTTCTCTCTGCACTATGATATTTCACAACAGCCTACTCTCTTAATTCTATGGCAGATACATTCCCTTTTTTAGCATTATCCCCAACCCCAATCAATTTCAATAACCCCCTCCTTGGCCTTCTAACAAGCAACATATCTCTGTTCACAGAAAAATGTGGAAAATTAAAGTGGGGTTTGAGTAATTTTGGAGTCAAGACCTCTGCATGTCATGCGTTACAAAATTTAATCTGCCAGAAGCTTCTAGACAAATATCAATTATTGGCCTTAAAGTGAGGGAAGGGCCTGATGTTTCCACTGAGTGATGGCTTTGCACACAGATATGCACCCATGCACAAACACATCCACTCACATGCACACCCTGTCCCACCAATGCTTCCCTGAAGCCCAAGAGTAGGAAAAAAAAAATCTATCTTGGGTTTCACCAGAGTCCTCAAGAGTAACCTCTTTCCCTTCATTCATGAGGTGAACTTCCTCTGTTACACCCTGAAAAAAAAACCACAAGCTCTGAGCCCTCAGTTGATTTGTGCCCCAATCTCAGAAGAAGAAAGCAATGCAGAGCACCTGCCTGATCACATTCGTGACAGTAATTATCCAGGAATCAGACACCAAGTCATTACCAGTGAATGAATTATTACTGGAAACACTTAGTGTCCAATAATGAAGTTAATGGGAGATAATATGACAGTCATTAGACTGACACAGCTTTCTTCATTGTTGAAGAAAGAGGAACAACCATCAAAGACTGGCAACAGGCAGACAGGATTCATCTATGTCAGGCAGTGTTTACAACACATCATGTGGATTCTGTCCTTGAGGGTCTCGAGAAAGGACCCAGCTAGGATGAGAGGGTTTTGATTTCCTGTGGCAAGTCAGCAGTGGGTGGTCGGAAGAAAGCACCATATGCTCGAGCATGGGCAGTCACACAGTTCGCTGACCACAGGATGCCCTTGCACAGGCTGTGATTTTGCACAAGCTATTCTCTCTGCCTGAAATATTTGTTGCTTTTTTTTTCACCCATAAAGTTCCTGCACTTGCTTCTATCCCTAACTCAAATGTTAATTCTTGGGTGAAATCTTCTATAAAACCCCTAGGAAAATTTAGCCTCCCTCCTACGTAGGAGGCCCCACGTGCCCTACTCAAATGTCTATCATTTCTTCTCAGCCTTATTTCGTACTTATGTGTTAGCATGTCTGTGTTTCCTGTTTCACTGAGAATGCTCCAGAGGTAACAGCCGTGTCTTCCTCACCCTTGTCGTACCAACACCTAGGAAAGTATGTCCACATCTGTTGAAAGAGGGAAAAGAGGAAGGAAAGAAGGAAGGAAGGAAGGAAGAGAGGGAGGGAGGGAGGCAGTAAGGATAGGGAAGGAGGCAAAGAGGAAAGAGAATAAGGAAAGAAGATGGGATGAAGGAAGACCGCTAGAAGGAGGAAGAGAGGAAGAAGCCAAGCTTCTAGTCCATACTCTGCAGTGGATACTCTGCAGTGGATGACTGACAATGATCACTTAATAAATCTTGTCCTAAATTTCTTCATATTCCACATGAGGGGGCTCACCCTTACTCTTTCTGACCTCATGGAACTGGGAGGTAGATAAAGGAGATAAAGTAGGTATAGAATAGCACTTTGAGGTAAGATGAAAGATTTTATAAATACAAAGGAATTTTATTTCTGTGCTGCATTGGATAGAGATCACATGTTTTTGACATTGTATAAAAATATCCTTAGGTATGATCCCACACACCCCTGAGTATACCTATGCATATGCACAGATGTGGCTAAGAACAAATCCAGCTTGACTCACTAGAAAGAGCCACAACTGTGGAGTAGTCAACACTTCTGCTCCTGGAGAGTTTTCTTTCCCTTTAGTTTCATTCACTGCAGTTGATACAAAGTGAAAATCTTTAAGGAAAAATTTATAGTTAATGGCAAAACCTTTTGATAAGACGCCTTAGAAGAGAAGAAATGAAGGGTAAAAATTCTTCCCCCTTAGTGGCACTGGTGTATGATGATGGTGTGTATTTTGCAGCAGACCTCATTTTCCAGTGTGACCCAGTGGGCCCTGGAAATTGAAACCATAGAGTTCGCCAGGATGGGGCCTGAAGTGAGGAGGCTCCAAAGTCTTGGGGTTGTCCCAAAGGGGCCTAAAAGCCAGAGAATGGGATATGTCCTCTCCTTTTATCCCACCTCTCTCTTTAACAGGACCTTTCTGATTGCTAGGTCAGGCAGAGGAAGAAAAGAAACAAGTTATGAACTCTTAGGAGCTGAGAACACACCACACTGTGGAACTGGAAAAGTAGACTGAGGTCTTTTGACTGGACTTAAACTAAACTTGGAACCCTCTTCTAGCGGCTCTCCACCTCTGACAGAGTCATCCACCATGGGTGGCCATCCCAGGGTTCTTGGCTTGGAGGCATGGACATCTTCTAGAGGCAGTGCACATAGCATCTCCTTTAGAACATCCCACTCAGGGTGCAAACCTACTGCCTCAGCAAACTTCTGCTTCTGCAAGGATGCTGTGTGGAAGATCATCTAGACATGAAAGTTCCTTGAAGGCAGTGGCCAAGACCCTTTCTTCTTTATATTGTCCCACTTCTCTTTATATCATTCATAGCACCCAGAAAGAGCCTGGCATACAATAGGCTCTGTTTCTAAAAATAGTTCCCATTTCTCTCCTTCATGTGCCCAGCACTACTGACAAACACTATTCCTTTACATTTCTCTTGCTTTTCTCATTCCTTGCTTTTGCCCAAGATATCCCACGGAAGTGGAAAGTCTTCCTCAGCTCTACATGCCCTGCTTCTTCCTATCTTTTATGGCCCCACTTAAATGCCACTAGGTGACTGCAAGGGCATCTACTAGTTGTGAGTTACAGCCTAGTGGTACAACAGGATGTCATCCTCACTAGCAGCTTCAATATGGAGCATTGTGTGTGCCCTGCACCAGATTTAGTCTCTTACACTGGGCTGTGCATACTTGGCTGCAACCCTGAAAATTTTATAGTCCTCTCTGCCTGATTGGCCAAGTTTTCTTGCATCCTGAGTATAGAGAGGTCCTTCTGTTTTTCCTAGGTCCTAAGTACACAAAAACTCACAGGGCCTAGATCCTCACCCTGAACTCCAGCTTCTACTACCCGACTGACAGGCATCTGGCTTAGGCAGGATGAGGGGGCATTGATGGAAGGAGAAACCACCTTGCTGACACTGATGAAAAGCCTCCTAAAGAAAACAAGCACATTTTTCTTCTCATCCAGTTCAGCTCCAGAGAGGTGGCTCTGGAATGGTATCGCTACAAGCTTCTACAAAGTGAAGTCAAGGCCAAAGATGGCCCTGCATCCTCAACATTCACAGGGCTAAGACAATTCCATAAAGTCTTTGCAAGGATCTGGTCCAGCCTTAGCAACAGACATTCTTTATGCACTGCAGTGGTCATGTCAACTTTCCAAAGGCCAAAACAACTCCAGGATGTAAGCTTATCAGCTGTGGCACAGCAAGTGCACACTCTTGGAACAATATTAATGACCCTGAGATATATGGCTTCTTACTTATGTAGCTTTCTTAAATTAAGCAAAACTGCAAAAGGTACTTGAAAAAAGTGCCATCAATGCCAAACCATTTACCAGCATGACTTTATTAACAGTCACAGACATAGTTCTGGACAACAACTTCCCCATCTATGGTAGCTGTGGTACCCAAAACCACAGTTCTGAGTGTGCTGCTTGTTCAGGCCATTGAATAAGGAATTGAAGTTGGCTTGAGATGACACATTTGTAATGACTAGAACATTAATTAGAAGTAATTTGGAAAATGCCTTTGTGACTGTGCAAGCATTGAGTGGAACTGATTAAACTGATGAAACCAGGCACTTAGGAGGCCAGGCAGCTGCTTCACAGAGGACTCAGGTGAGAAAGGAGCTGAGAGCCCTCTGCCCAGTGCCCAGCACTCCTGCATTACTGAGAAATATCCTCTCACCAAGATGCCTCAAGCTGAACTGGTGATGTTAAACAGAAGGGAATGAAGCAGGAAACAGGGTTTGAGAGAAGAAGAAAGCTCCCATTATTTTTGCAAAATTAAACACACTTCTAAGAGTACTAAGGCTATTACCAGCTATCTTCTGACATTAATATACAGGAACTGACAATGAAAAGGCTTGATGATCTCTTAGGCTAAATAGACATATACTTAAGCAAGACACTTTAAATGAAAGCAAGGCAATTAGCAAATCAGGTCAAACGTAGATGTGTCCAATCAAACCCATGATGGAATTTTTCAGCCTGGCTTGTGCACCACTTTCCCTACTGGGGAAAGTGGGTATTCAATAATCTCTTTCACCCAGGCTGTTACCAGTGTAGCACTCTTACTAAAGTAATTCTCCTGACATCCATTAGTCTCTAAACTTCTAGGAAGTTATATTTCAACTAAATTCTGATTTCCTTTTCATCCCATGGTGCATTTTCAATGTAAATGAATTTGTATAATGTTTTGACATCTCTTAGTTTCAAATCCATTTTATCCCCACATTATATACCTTTGTGTTTTTTTCCCCTAGTTATTTTTCCAGTACTTGTTTGCTATAATGGGATTATAATTTTCCTAAAAGGGCCAAATAGTAAATATTTTAGGATTTTTGGACCACACAGTCTCTGTTTCAACTACTTCCTTCTGCTGTTGTAGCTGCAAAAGCAGCCAAAAACATTAAGTAAATGAATGGGTATGGCTGTATTACAATAAACCTTTATACACAAGAGTAGAGGGGAAGGTAGATTTGGCCTGTGGGCAGTTGTTTGCAACCCCATTCTACAAGAATTGAAAAGAGAGTTATCCAGACAGTTTAATCTGCCCAATCTATGTGGACTTCCTTCTGAAGGAATGAAGTCCTTACCATTATAACAATTCCAGCAGAGGTAGATGGGCCACTCTGGCTCTAACCCTAATCACAAGGCTAGCCCAGTGAGTCTGTTAGCACGGGAGTCAGATCAGGCCAGTCTTCTGCTCAGAACCCTCAGGAGAGCTCCATTTCACTTCGAGTACAAGACAAAGGCTCTCCATCCTCTGCCTCCATCCCCTCACTCCCACCTCTTTAATTTTGATCTCAGTTCCTTCCACTATGCCTCTCTCTCTGCTCTGTGCACTGGCCTCCTTGCTATTCTTCCAGCATGCCAGGAAGGCTCCTGCTTGGAGTCTTTGGACACACAGTCCCCTCTGCCTGGAACGTTCTTCAAAATCTACACACTCATTCCCTCACTTCCTTCAGGGTCTTTACTGAAAAGCCACCTTCTCAGTGAAGCCTTCCCTGTTCACCTTATCTGGCATTTTATCTGGCATTTCATATCCCCTTTTATGCTTTATTTTTTCCCTTAGCACTCACCACTACTTACCATAATAAATATTTTTTCATTTACTTTGTGTTTATTTCTGGGTCCTTCCACCCCACTAGAATACAGGCCCCTCCATGGCAAAGATTTTTGTTTGTTGGCTGCTGTGTCCCCACAACCCAGAACGGTACCTGGAACACTAATCAATAAATATTTGTTAAATGAATGTATCCTGGCCCATAATCCTAAAAAGGATGCTTATTAAACAGGCTTTTAAAAATAAATGTGGTTTCTCTTTTATCTTCCTGCATACACATTCCTTTACTCTCCACACTACACATCTGCCTGCCTGGAAAAGATTAGGAATTGTTATAGAATGAATGCAAAGAAAAAACTGTAGTAAATTCACTTCTGAAAGTCAAAATCTAGATTTTTGCCGCTCTACAATAGCTGACATTGCAGGCTATTGTCTTAAGAAAGGATTATCCACATCTCTTACCTCCTTCTTTAGCACACCAACACCCAGTCCAAAAGGACCCAGTCATTGGAGTTTTTCAGTGGTGCAAAGGCTGTGTCTGTTGGGGGAGGCAATGGCAGAGGGAAGTAGAAGGAATGCCACCCCTTCTTGGATCCTGGGTATGGTGAGAAAGAAGGGGGTGAGGGACCAAGAACAGCAGGGCCACCCCACTTCCCCTCTCCAGACTTGGGCTCTGAGAAGGAGGAGGTAAATTAGATAAGCTGACAAGAGTGCTAATGAAAGGAGTCATTTGCCCTACTACTTTTGAGGGCTTTAGGAAGAGTCTGGGTAACAGGCAGCCTTCCACCAACCCAGGGCCCAGCCAAAGATAATTCCTAGATCATGGTCAAGAGGAAGGCAGAACTGCTGTTTATCTTCACTGGACCACCAGTAGTTCCCGGGTGGCATGGCTGCTGAGTTGAGAGTCATGGAGTCCCTGATGGGACCCACCATGGCAAAGCAAAGTGACCCGAAGGTAGGGCCTGGAGGTGGACCTCCTGGCAAGCTGGCCGACTGGAGACACGGTGTGAGGCTCAGTACACTGACACTGCTGGGAGCCAAGGTGAGACCAAGTCAATCAGGGGACTCCACTGGAAGTACTGGCTGAACCAAAAGAAAAGATCCTGAGTTGCAGCAGCCACCAACTTCAGCATCAGAAGCAGAAGAAGGATGTTATGCAGTGACAAGAACTAGCAGGAGGACTGGGGAGAAAACCTCCCTGTAGCAGACATTGATTGGATCCCACCAATTGTGTTTCCTCTTCAAGAGCACATAGGAACACTACATTCACTAACCTCCCCCAGTTAGCTTGGGCCTTGTGACCAGGTCCTGGTAAAAGGGATGTGAGCAGTGTTACGTCCACCACTCCAGATGGCCACACACCCCAAGCTCAACTCTTTTATGTATTCGCTTCCCCCTTCTACAGCCACCACTAAGGTCATATATTGAAGGCAAAGTGAAAGAGAAAGGGGAGGGAGATGTTTTAGAGGGGGAAAAAAAAAAATTGAAGGAGTTTGAATCATCAAGTCATCACTTGGAGAAAAGCCATTCTTCCACTGAGATATGAAGAAGAAAACTTTTTTTGTGTGTAAGCCACTGAGATTTGGGGGGTTGCCTGTTATAGATGCTACCATTATTTATCCTGATTAATCTATCTGCCCAGTGGCAAGTCAGACCCCCTCCCACCTATGCCTGAATGCCTTCCTCAGAAGAGAAACAATGAGAGGGGCTGGGGAATAGCGCCTTGTGAGGTATTAGACATTGTTTCCTGAGAGAGAAACTGAACATTACCTGAAGGAATTATTTAACTTTTTAACTTTTAAAACTGGACTAAGGTTATGTCAGACTAGAAACATAGTTCATTTATTTTCCCAATAGGTAGAAGTTAAGGAGAAAGACCAAGTTAATTATAGACAGAAGCAAAAACATTTTATTTTCTTGCATATCTATGTTAGGTCGGAAATTAAATTTTTGACTCCACTACACACAATTTGGGAAAAAGGTTTACCAAAAAAACCCCGCTAATTCTAAGATTCTAAGATTCTAAGAAGTAAAGAGAGGCTTGGAAATAAGGAAATGTAGATAGGAGTTATAAACAAGGACCTTCAAACCAGTCCAAACCTGCTACTGCTGCTCAGCCTGCTGTGAATCCATGATCTTGGGAAAGTCATTTAATGAATTGGTGCCTTTTTCCTCATCTTAAATGCGGATGATAGTACGTCAGTTGCAAGGATTAAGTGTAATGTATATAAATCACTTAGTCCAATGCCTGACATGGCATAATGATTAATAACTAAAACAACAATAAAAAATAACAAAAATCAACAAAAAAGGAAAGACTAGGAGAATTCCAGAACTGCCTGCTGAAGGCATGCCTTACTTTTCAAAACTTAAGAAGAAATTCTCTCCCCTCCAGTCTGTAGTCTGTCTCCCTCACACATTTAGTCACACTCAGACACACACACACACACAATATTATCTATATAATGATTTTATTTGTATTCAAACATGCAGTTGAAATCTTCTGCAAAAAATAATCAGGTCCTAAGGGAAGAGATGTTTAGTTGGTGCAGGATCTATATTTCGTAAAAAATTTAACTCGTACAGTTTGTTCAAATACCATAATTACATGGAACTTTGAATAGGAAGTGAGACCTGGTAGGTTTGTATAGGTTGGTGTGAAATAGCGACACATCCCAAAGAATAAAAATATACATGCAGGGCCCCCCTGAGGAGCTGAGGGAAAATGCGGAAGTGTTGGACTTCCTCACCTGGATTGTTGCTGATGTTCTCACAAACATTGAGGACTGATGGTTTGGTGTGCCAAGCCCTCTACCTCAGGACTTGCCCTTATGAAGCTCGTTACTGCAAAGGAGAGGCTAAACCTGCTTATGATTGTGCCTATGACTCTCCCCCTGAGTGCCTCTTTGTTGCTCAGATGTGGCCCTCTCTCCCTCTTACTGAGCCATCTCAACAGGTGAACTCACTGCCCTCCCCCCTACATGGGACCTGACTCCCAGGGATGTAAATCTCCCTGGCAACGCAGGATACAACTCCTGGGGATGAGCCTGGACCTGGCATCATGTGGTTGAGAACATCTTCTTGACCAAAAGGGGGATGCAAAATGAAACAAAATAAAGTTTCAATGGCTGAGAGATGCCAAATGGAGTCGAGAGGTCACTCTGGTGGACATTCTTACGCACTATATAGATAACCCTTTTTTGGTTTTAATGTATTGTAATAGCTAGAAGTAAATACCTGAAACTATCAGACTGCAACCCAGTAGCCTTGACTCTTGAAGACGACTGTATAGCAATGTAGCTTATGAGGGGTGACAGTGTGATTGTGAAAGCCTTGTGGATCACACTCCCTTTATCCAGTGTATGGATGGATGAGTAGAAAATGAGGACAAAGACTAAATGAAAAATAGGGTAGGATAGGGGGGGATATTTGGGTGTTCTTTTTTACTTTCATGTTTTATTCTTATTTTTACTTTTTCTGGTACAAGGAAAATGTTCAAAAAATAGATTGGGGTGATGAATGCACAACTATATGATGGTACTGTGAACAGCTGATTGCACACTTTGGATGATTGTATGATATGTGAATATATCTCAATAAAACTGAATTAAAGAAATGTCAAGAGGAAGCTCTACATATACTGATAGGAACTATTTCCAAGCTACTATTAACTGTCAAATGCAAGGTGCAGAACAATGTTTAAAATATACTGCCATTTGTGATTTCTTTTTTTTTTTTAAGGCTTTGTACTTTTAAAAGCAGTTGCTTCTGGAGAGGTCAATTAGACGATAGGGATCAGAGGGAGATTTTCACCAAATATACCTTCTGTGTTGAATTTTTTTTACCAAATGAATGTTTCTTTAAATAACTTTTGATAATAAATTATTGTTTTCTGGTAAAAAAAAAATAATAATCAGGTCCTAATTCAGAACCTTTCAAACTTCTAACTAGACATTTCCATCTTGGCTCTTTCCAAATAGCAATTTTGAAGAAGCTACAACATCCTGTTGGCACCCCATCTCCAATAAACTCAGGTCTATTGACTCCTGAGTGGAATGTGATCCTACTTTACCCGTAAGGATTCTGAAATCACTAAAGATGTTGACTCAGAGAATGGATGACTACCCATGTAGGATGTTGGGAGAGGGAAAATCATACATTTTGTTTACTGCCTTTGACCTGCCTAGCTGTGAGGAATAACTTCTTGCTTTCTGAAGCCAAGAGCTGGCTCTGGGATTCCTTAAGAGTTGGTCCCCCAAGTAAGTAGTGCTAGCTGGGGCTGGAGAAGACTTTGCTGCCAGGGAATCCGCAGGCACTGGGCTGCAGCCTCCTTACTTCCCCCAACCATGTGGGGGCAACATCTTAAGTGCCCTTCTGTTCTGCTCCTTGGGTCTTCATTCTGTTTCCAACCCCCCTTGGAAGCTCAAACCCCATCCCCATTGACCAGAGACTCTGTCCCCTAGTTTAGCCTTTGCCAATAGCTTTCCCTAGAGCTAGACCCTGCTTCTATATAGCCTCAACACTAACTTAAATGGATCTCCTTGAAAACAGCCCAGATATCTCCAAATACAGGGATGACTGTCCAGAAGTCAGTGTATACCTCCTCGTCCACATGGCTTTGGACTGTACCACAGTCTAGAGCCACCCACGATTCTGATTCTTCTACCTCCTAGCTTGTAACATTGACTCAAGCCCCTTCTCTGACAAGGGAGAAGGACAGAAATGATCAGTGAGAATCTAAATTCACCAGATAATGTGCTTCGCACTTTCATCCATGAGTCGGGGTGTCTCAATCTTTTTTTATAGTATTTTCCCCTTTTTGATATAAAAATTTTACCTCCACGTGAAATATTTTTAGTATTTGTTGGCTGAGAAATACATAATGATAAGCAGTTACCAAGAATCCAATTATGGCTTTAAATGACTTTTATATTTTATTAATCTCAAAGTCATATCCATATATTTGAAAATAAGTTGTACAAATAAAAGCGAGACATATTTTTTACTCTGTCTGCAAACAGTGCTTAGTTCACCACATTCATGTTAATCTTTGGCCCTCCCAGGTGACTGCAGCTCCAGGTAGACTCTTTACCACTGAGGGAGGGAATCAGATGAGTGCCGGGGGCTTCAACATGTTTTTTCTACCACCTTACACTTGACATCTGACATTTCCTTGCAAATACCTAGATGGGTGAAAGTCCCTCCTTACCAATTAAATTTATCCCTTTCTCTCTCCTAAGAAACAAAGTCAAAATGCAAGCAAGATGGGCATTAATTCAGGGATAACCTTTATTTGCTTTAATTTATAGAACATAAAGGATTTATCACTTATGAAAGTCATAATTTCATTATTATTCTGAAGAAATTATAAACTTCACAAGTGATTGTGGCACACTGCTATATCATAACAATAAGCTTGAAAACCACTGGATAGATGGTTTTCATAATAGTAAAAAGAGACACCATCTGTCAGAGAATACTTTCTGCCAAACATTTTTTGTACATAATCTCACCTGATCCTTGCAGCAACCCTATGAGGAGTTTACCAAACAAGAAACGGAGGCTGAGGGTGGTTAAGTAGCATCCAGCTCAAAATCACAGGGTCAGTAAGCGGTTTCAAACTCCATTCTGTCTGTTTCCAAAACCCATGCACTTAGTCAATATTCTTGACTCTCTGCTTTTTCTAAAAGAGAACTCTGACCACTGCTAAATTATTTTGAGGTTTTGCAGTTCATCCCAATAATTTTTACAGAAGGCTTAGGGAGGCCAGCTACAAAGATTCTGCCACTCATTTAAAAAAAAAACAAAAGTGGATCTAGGTGGCAATTGGACCACTCGTGGGTCCAGTTGTCTTTTGCTTGTTTATTTTAGCAATTTAAATGTATTATGTGTAATGACTACGACCTCAGACTGTGGAGCCAGATGCCTGTTTTCGAGTTTGACACCACTCCTAACCAACTGAGAAAACCTGGGCAAGTTACCGAACCCCTCTGTGCCTCTATTTCCTCATCTTTTACATGGGAAGAGTAAATAGTACCTACCTTATAAGTTACTACATGTAAGCACTTAGAATGCTGCCTGACACATGAAAAGAACTATGCATGCATTTGCTGTTATTATTTCTCAGATATCAAGAACTACCTTGCATTGACACAGAAAGTATATTAGAGATTTCAAGGTGTGGGAGAGGGGGAAAGGGGACATTTTTGCGTGGTGTTTGTATATAAAAATTAATTCTAAAAAAGAAAGAAAATAAGAAATACCTCACATTGAATATACATCAGTCTGCCAAGTTGAAACAAAAAAAAGCAAATAAAAATAGGTGAGGGGATAAAGAAGGCATCTTCTATCTAACAGAGGCTGCCCATCCTTTAAACACTCAGGGAGGCAGGCCACCATCCTGTCTGTGGCATCTTTGTGAATCCCTGCGCACCTCAGGCTTTGATTATGCCCATGGTGGCATGGAGGCATGAGGGATAGGAGGGGCAGCCAAGATGCAAACCCAGGCGATCTGATTCTAAACCCTGACTTCTACCCACAATAACATGCTACACATCTTCTGTAATTATAACCAAACTCAGTGACATTTGGGCAGAAACTGAAGAGAGAAATCTCCTGAGGAAAAACATGGCTCTGTGCCATTTTAAAAATACCAAAATGAGCACATTACCCTTAGCATTTACATTGGATTTAAGCTATCGCTTTATATTGAGTAATGTGTGACATGAATTACAAATGAGGGCTTACAAAATACTGTGCTCATGTGGGCTGTGGGGTGGGCGTGAATGTAACTTGATTACTACCTCTAGTAACATATGGTCTAGGAAAGGAGATAAAACATGCACACTATTAATTGTTCAGATCATCATGGGTTTAATGCTTGGTACAATGAACACAAGAAAATAGGGAAGAATCATCTTAGATGGAGAGGAAATTCTGAGCAAAGATGGAAGGTGGAAAGAAAAGGGCAGGGTGAATTGAGAAGGTAGAGTGTAGTTCTCTTCATGATGTTGCTGTTCAAAATTTCAGAAGTTCTGGTAGAAATTTGGGTGGGAAAGTAGAAGTCATGAAGCTTTTTCTCCATATCAGACCATAGACACCAAAGTCAAGTGACTTGCTGAAGATTTCAATAAATTTGCACCTCCAAGAATCACAGGTCCCACAAGTCAGGAGCTCCAGGACCTCTGTCCTTTCTCCACGAGATACTGTGGACCAGAGTCTCCATTCGTGCATGGCTCTGTCCATCAGAACAAGCAGGCAAGACCAAACATCAGGCTTTCGGGAGCCAGGCCAGCAGCCACCTCGGCTGCCGCTTCCTAGATGCCTGGCATCACCAACGTCAACCCTCAAGGGCCCATTCTGGGGTCCCATGGAATCCCTTCACCCACCTTTCAGTCTGCCAGCTTTGGCTCGCTCCACAGATCAGGTGAATAACATTTATTTTGAATACACGCTCCATTGAACAGGAGTCTGAGGAGGCAGCTCGGGCTTCTCTCTTCCCACAGGGCTGTCCTCGACTTATGGTAAAACACTCAGAGGAAACTGCTGAGCTGGGGAACCATGACCTCCCATTAGAGGTGCTGGCTGTAAAACATGACGAACAGAGATAAGGAGCAGGAGGACCGCAGGGGACAGAGCCTCAGAGGCCCTGTGTTCCTTCTCACATCAGCCCGGATGACACAGACAGCAGGGCTGGGAAAACGGATCCTCACTACTGGTGACCCCGAGATGGTACTGACCCCATAACAGGTGAGCAGGCAGCAGGGAACGCAGCCCTCCGGGGGACCACTGTTTCTTCAGGCACCACCACACATGCAAGCATTTCATTTTTCTCCTATTTTTTAAAACAGAAAGTTTAACCTGAGTCCATTGGGAGACTTCCGGAGAGTAAGAATCTCTGAAAATGAATGCCAAATGTGTGCATTTACCCAGACAAAATTTCTGAGCGTAGGGTCCATGATGCTCATCAATAATCAAAGGGGTCTCACACCCTGAAAATGTTAAGAACCACTGGGTGTCCCTTCTCTATGGGGATTTAAATTCCTTGTGGGAGCTTTTGCTCTATTCTGTCTCACATACAACACTGGAGGTTAGGGAGAAGCTCTTAATTTGTTGATTGATTTATATTGAAGAACAGATAAGGGTTCCCTTCCCTGCTTTTTCACAGATTTCTTTTTTCTGGTGTGGGGGAACATCCATGTAAATTATTGAAACCAGAATGGGGAAGTTAAGATGCTTGTTCCCTCCAACACCTGCCGTTCTAGAAAACAGGATGAGAAGACGGGCACCTGACGTTTTTGTCAAACTGGCCAGCATTTATTGGAACCCTTGCAGGCTGCTGCTAGACAAGCTGGGACTGTGGAGCTGTTTGCTCTTGAATTGCATTGCTTGATCTTGATCTAACAAGAATTATTAAAACATCAGTTAATTTCATGTACTGCTTCAATGTTCTAATAGAAAAACTGTCCCAAGCTGGTAAGCTCAGGTGAAAAAAAGACTAATCCTACAAAGGACGAAGCCATTTGGCTTACCTACAACCTGTTTCTGTACTGTCCATATGCTAAAAATGATTTACATTTTTAGAAGACTCTTAAAAAAAGAAGGAAAAAAAAAACAGAAGAAGAAAATGCAACAGAGCCTAAAATATTTAATTTGCCACCTGACCCTTTACAGAAAACGTTTTCTGACCCCTGGCCTATTTTATAATAAAAGGAAACTTGGCTCCTGAACCACAGTTTCAAAAATTAAGATACTGTAGAGGTGGGGTTAAATCGCAGGATAATCATAGAGGAAATGGCTGAATCTGCATCCTGGCTCAAACACCAATTAATGGGCCTCAGTCTTTTTATCTGCAAAATAGAATGAAAATACATCCTTGCTGGATTGTTGTGAGGGCTAAATAACAACTTTAAAACACTTACTAGACTAACATATAATAACTACTCAATAAATTCCAATATTAATTCAAATGTACATCATAAAAAAAGTTTATGCAGGGAGAGGAAGCTGGCTAATGAATCCTGTTCAAATAATAGTGAGTTAGAGAGATCTCAAAATTCTCTCTCTCATTTTTCAAACTTGAAGTTATTGCGATGTGACCTAAACATCGTTGATAAGACAACTGACCTCAGAGAAGGTCATGAGCTTGTCCAGAGTCACGGTCTTCTCCTTCCTACATCAGGACACCTATTTTAATCTGGAGAAACACCGCCATCTTTACTCACTGGAGATGTGTTCACTCATTCATTCATTCAACTAACATTTTAAAGAGCAGCTACCACATGTCAAGCACTACATGAGGCACTGGAAATAAAAGAGACCAGAAGAGGGAGAGCCAAAGAGACAGGGTGGGGACTGGAGGTGTCCCTGCCCTTAGAGAGGGAGTGGGACTCAGGGAAGCTGACAAATAATAAGTGTAAAATATAAAGTCTTCAGATGCAAAAATAGGAGCGTATCTAGGAACGAGAGAGAAGTCCAAGATTTGAGAAGTCCAAAACTTGAGGAGAGGCTCACCAAGGCTGGGAGCAGTATTAGCAAAGGCTCAGGGGTGTTAAACCGTCCAACATGTTACAGGACTGCAGGGAGAGCTACAGAAGTTGATGGGTCTGAGGTGAGGGTAAGCAGGGGCCAGAGCCCAAAGGCCACATATGACATACTGTGGAGTTTTAACTCCATTCTGTAGCAGCTATTGCAGAGTTTTGAGCAAGGGCATGACGTGGTTTGCACCTCAGAAAAATCACCCTTGAAGCATCTGGGTGTGTGACGGATGGGAGGGAACAGTCTGGACACAGGGAGATCAATTAGGGGTTTATTGCAAAAGACCAGATAAGAGCCCGGACTGGGGCAAGAGCTACGTTGAATGTCAAGAGGGAAGAGAGACACATACGTGAAGCTGGAGGTAGGGTCTACAGACTTTCATATTTATTTAGACGGTGGCATGGTAAAGGAGAAGAAAGAGTATAGTTTGAGTCCTAGATTTTGAGTTGACTAGACAGTTGGGTGTGTGAATTATTCAGAAGGGGAATAAATAAGAAAGAATCTGGTTTGGGAGAAAGGATAACTGTTGGCTTTGGGACAAGAAGGATTTGAGGAACCTGTGAGGTATGGTGTCTGGTGGGCAGGACTGAGGCTTAGGAGGGAAAGCCCAGCTGGAGATGCAGCTGTGTGAAGGACCAGGACTTAGGGAGCAGGTGGGACAGGGAAACTGATGCAATTTTCATGTCAAGTAAGAATCTGAGGAACGCCAGTGTTTAAAGAGTAGGGAAAGGAAGAGAAACATGGAACAAGAACACACAACTGCAATTGAGAAGAAAATGTCAAAATGGTAGGATAAAGCAGTATCACCTTCAAAGCCAAAGAAGGGCAGTGATAGAGAAAGGAAGGAGAGAGGAATCATTGGTGAGATTTGTGAGATTTCAGTAGAGAGCTGGGTAGGAGCCTGATGGCAGAATGGGAGAGTGAGCAAGTGGACACAGCGAGGGGACATCTTCCTGAACCTGGCTGTGAGAGAGGCATGTAGATGAGGGGATGGAGAGCAATGAGGGACAAAGAGCTGCTGTTGCTTCTTCCATTGTTTTGGTGATGCTGTTTTAGTTTTTAAAAGAAGAGACACACAAGAATTTTCATAGGTGGTGGGAACTGTATCAGTAGAGAGAAAAAAAATGAAAATATAGAAGTATAGGGGGAAAACAGAGGAGCAAGTCTTACAGAATTGTAAGAGAGGGATCACAGCAAGAACACACCAAAAGGATGCAAGAAAAATTGAGGAGCAGATAATCATAAATAAGAGTAGTGGTAATAATAATATTTTTGAGTACTTATGATGTGCTAGGCACAGCGTAAAGTACTTTATATATTTCCATATATTAATTTGTTTAATTCTCAAAACAACCCATTAAGCAAATACTTTGACTATTCCCTATTTACAGAGGAGGAACCCACACAAGGAGGTTAATTAACATGTCATAGGTCACAAGGTTAACAAGTGGTGTCTCTGGGATTCAGATGCAAATACTTCTGTAAATTCAGGATGGGAATTAAAAACACAGCACCCAACAGCCTTACAGCCTCAGTTGCTTAGAAGGCAAGGCACACTGCCAGGAATGTGGAGGGCATGTGTGAGTGTATGTATGCGTCTACTTCTCGCGGGGAGGCGGGTGGTAGGCAGCAATGTGGTGGGTGACTTGGGGCAAGTGATAAGAGCGTGGAGCGGCTACTGATGGCAGAAAAGGTGTGCTGGCCCCCTGGTCACACAGGACTTCCTCGAGGCTCTGCTTTAGTTGGAGGCCACAGTGGCAAGACTTTCCCCAGCAGCAGTCAGGAACCAGGATCAGGTTAGAAAGTGCAGAGCAGATCTTTCCATGCTAAAAGCTCTTCAGGGGATCCCATCGCTCTTAGGATAAAATCCAAGACCCTTTACACTGCCAACAAGACCTTCATGGCCTGGCCCCTGGCCCCTCTCTGCTCAGCCTCCCTCTCTTTCCTTCTGCCACATGAGGTTTCTTCCTCTCCTGCCACTCACCCCTGCCCCTTCCTGCCTCAGGGCCTTGCACCTGCTTTTGCAGAGGTGCTCCTTCCACTCGTCTATCATCTCCTTTCATCCATTCCAGTGTTTACCTCAACAGCACTTCCTTAGGTCAATACTCATAATAATAATGATTTCTTTCAGTGCTTTGCTTTAAAGTCCAGGCTCTGGACCACATTTCTTGAAGTCAAATCCTGGCTCTATAATTCCCTAGCTATAGGACTTTGCACAAGTTACTTTTCCCCTCTGTGCCTCAGTTTCCTGATCTAGTAAAGGGAGGTCACAGAAGAACCTCCTCAAATGATTACTGAGAAGATTAAATAAATTATGTAACATGCATAGCACAGTGCCAGCTACATCACAGGTTCTGAATGAATTGGGATCTTATCCATTGTGCCACTGTAGCATTCACGAATATTTTAATGGAATGACTAATTGTATAATTAATGATTTAACTTCTCACACCTTCAATTGAAGATAAGATCCCTAAGGGCAGGGGACAGCCTGGCTCCTTCCTCACTATATTCCGATGGACTTGTACAAGCTAAGCTCTCAATTAATATTTGTGGAGTAAATAGAATTGACTTGAGCAATCCTGAGGGGGACAGAAAGGGGCTTGATGATTTTAGAGAGCAGTTTAAGTGAAAGCAAGAGAGGAAGCAAGTTCAAATGATAAGAGTTTATCAGGGAGTATTTGAGGTTTACTTCCCCATCCTAAAAAGGAAAATAAAAAAAGCTACTCATACTAATGAGTTGATGGTGAGATAGTTTAAGATAAAGAAATGTTCCCAGTAAAAGCCACCCATCTGGAATGAGGAGCCTAAGGTCTCTGAAGTCAATCAGAACCGGCTTGTATCTCCCCTCCTCACTATCTCAACCATCTCAATCCTAAAATGGGGATAATAATACCTCCTTGCCACATTTTGAAGAATTAATGAAAATATGTGTATAATGTACCAGGTACATAGTAGGCATTTAATAAATGACAGGTGCTCTTACAATAATAGAGATTACAGATGCAGAGTAGATATATTCCTGAGTGATGAGATGCAAATCAGTTGATCCTTGAAATGTACTGCTGTGTTTTCTAAATAAAAGAATCTTATGTGGAAGCTTTTTGTAAAACATAAAATCATCCTGTAAAGTAGTACACACACCTCCACCCCCATTATTTAATTCGCATAGTTCTTTCATGAATGCTGGAGTATGAAAATGCACAATAATGTGACCATACCCTTGACACTTACGAGCAAATTGTATAGCTGTTGCAGAGGTCCATGTCCCTCCTGGGGCATTGCCTAGAGAAAAGTCCTGTTGCTCATTCTAGACACTAGAATTGAGGGGTGAATCCTGGAGGATAAAAGAACAGTCATCTGTTCTCAAGTTTGACCATGAGGTTGTTACAGTGTCTAAGAGAGAAGTCTTGGGTAGTGGATTATAAGACCTCAGTTTAAATCTTGAGTCTACCACATACTAGTTGTGTGGCCTTGAGTTACTTACTTCATCTGTTTGAGACCTTCCTCACCTGTAAAATGGAGTTAATATACATCACATAGGATTGCTGGTAAAAGAAAATGAAATAATGCACATGAACTACTTAGCAGAGTGCCTGACGCATATTAGAGGATTAAAAAGGCACAGCCATTTTCATTGTCATTCATTAGTGATTACTCCATACAGATGGAAGCTAAGGCATAAGAAGTAAGTCTCTTAGACAAATGGCCAGTGTGGTTTGCAAGGCCTTTGGTAATAGAGGATAGAAATATTATTCCTTGAATCAGGCAGGATGTGGTGGGTCAGAAACCCATACAGGAAGTGAGCCAGAATATTTAAAATACTTCTTGTATTTCTCAGGCTTCTTTCACTCTTGCTCCCTGTTAGTACTTAGTTAAGCCTTTCCAAAGATCCGTCTTGTCTGGATGGAGACAAGGGCCCCAAGAAGATATTTGGGCCTAGCATGAGTGAAAGAAGAAGAAAGAGCAAGCCAGCCCCGTGGACCAACATCCTGGGAGATCTGTTTTCAAAGCCAGAGAACATGACATGGCCACTCGGGCAACACTTGGCCTGTGGCCCCTCTTTCATGGAGTATCCCTTCAGAGCTAAACTTTGGGGATTCTGATTCAAATTCATAAGGGAGGTTTTTCCACCAACACCTCTCCACTAACCCACTGAGCATATTTAACCATTTCATAGATACCAGGTTCCTTGCCTCATCATCTGATTGCCAAATTAATAAAGCAAGGAAAAGGGAGCATCAAGGACCTCATCTACATTCAGATGGAACAGGGCAACAGGTTATTAGTCTCCTGGAAGCCACTCAGTTCCCCTCCTCCCTCTCAGTTCCCTTAGGTTGGGCAACTGATCTTCAAAATGCAGCCCGGATCTCCAACCCCTACAGCCTCTAAGAGCTGGGGGTCTTCTCCGTGCTCATCAGCCAGTCTTTTCCTAACGCTGCCTCTCCAAAGGCCCCTTGGCCAGGGCAGTCTCTCAGTCACTGAAGCCAGCCCAGCCAGGCCCTCAGGCAATGCATTCATGCTCTGGCCTCAGTCTCCCTTTCCCCATTCCCCAGGTTTAATTTCATTTTCATCAGAAGTATAGAGAAGGACACTTTCAGCAGATCAAAGGGGCATGGCAACCATGAAAGAAATGCTATCATGGGGAGGAGGCAGAGACATGATATTCACGTAGAAAGACAAGCTGCTTTCAGGGATGCTTTGGGAGCTGGGAAACCATGTGGTCCAAAGCCGTCTTTGGGAGATGAAAAAATTTGCAAAAAGATTCACCACAATCTGGAATGTGGGACAATACTGTCCTAAGTTAGTTGGTTCTTCAGAAAAGAGCCAATTCTGGGACTCCATCAGCCCCATAAGCTCCTCTAGCCCATTACCCTACTCTACCCTCCTCACCACCCCCACTCCCCCACACACAGTGCAGCATGCTTCCCAGACTTAAGAGAAATACAAGGCATTCTTCAATTATCTATGTATTTCAGGACAATATGGCTTAGTTGAAAAGATAAGACTATTAAAATCATTGAAAAATATTAATTTACTTACTCAGAAGTGCAACCATCTGGAACACACTCATAAGCAAAGCGGAACTCTGAATCAGAATATGTGCCAAAAAATCCATGCCCTGAACAAAGGAGGATTCTGGACTGCTAGAAATTATCTATATCTTAATCTAAACAGTTGTTGCATGGATGTATTTACTTGGTAAAATTTCATGGAGCTATACACCCATGATTTATGCATTTGACACTGCTATGTCTCAATTTTTAAAAAAGCTTACAGAAAAGTTCCTGCCCTATAACTATGGGAATTTGATTCATAAGAAAACTCCTTATGTCCTCCCTCACATCTTATTTAACCTTATTTTAGATCAATTTTAAACAGAGTGGATTACATAATTTCCTAGCCCTCAAGAGTTATCATAAAATGGAAGTGACTAGATGTAGAGAGGGACCAGCGGGGTAGATTCTATTAGTCTCAGGTACAAGGAAAATGTGAGAAATCCTGACATAAGAAAAGGAGAACAAAGAGAGAAAAATTTTAAAACATAAAATCAAACCCAAGAAGACACAAAGAAGAGCTATATCAGGCTCCTTGGCATAGAAGCAAATGGTTCTATCAATCTCAAAAGCTCTGAGAGAGCATTAAAATTCATCCTCCATCCCACACCACATGACCTTGGCCAAGTCACTTGACCTGATCCTTAGCATCTTCATTTCTGCAACAGAGTTAATCATAATACCTATCTTGTCAGGTATTTTTGAGGATTAAAGGATAAGAGTTGGCATGCAATATGCATTCCCAGATTGTTTCTAGTATTAACTCTATATTATAATAATGGAATAGAAATTCAACTATTCAAAACACTGGTAGATTCTTTGGGAGACATCAAGAGTGAAACATGCCCCTTGACTTCAGGTGGCTTACAATGCAATAAATACAGCATATAAATACAAATAATTCAAATTCAAGTCAGAATATGATGAATATTTTGAGAAGTTTCTTTATAGCAGAAGAAAAAATGTATATAGTGCTTGTCAAATGCCAAACATCGTAGTATCTTACATATATAACACATTTAATCTTTATGCCAACACAATGAGATTTTATTGTTAACCCCATATTTAACAGATGAGGAAACTGAGGCACAGGGAAGCTAAATAACTTGCCCAAAACCATAAAGTCTCAGAACCCTCAAATCCAAGCAGTCTGGCTTAAGAGTTCATTCTATTAATCATTTATCTCATATGAACTAAGAAGTTATGTAACAAGCATTTTGTAATTTTTCTAATATAAACTAAATGTCCTGAGAAAAGGTCTGGAGTGTCCTCCTATAGATAAGCATCAGAAATCTAGGGCAACATTTTTTTTTTTTTACTTATTAATCAGCTTTATTGAAGTATTCTTTACAAACAGTAACATGTACCCATTTTAAGTATACAGTTCAATGAGCTTTGACAAATGTATACTCTCATGTAACTACCATCTCCAAGAAGATATTAGAAGAATTCCTTCTGCCCAAATATTTCTCTTATGTTCCTTTGAAGTCAGTCTCTCAGAACCATAGAAGTAAGAAACCCTTGATAAATTTTCTGTCTCTATACATCAGTTACAACTATTTAGAAAATTTATATAAATGGAATCAGTTTGTATCTTTTTTGTCTGGTTTACTTCACTTAGCACAATATTTTTAAGATTCATCCATGTCATTATGTGTATTAGTTGTTCATTCCTTTTTATTGAGGAGTAGAATTCCATTGTCTGAATACATTACAATTGTTTATCCATTCACCACTTGATGGATTTTTGAGCTGTTTCTGGTTTGAAGCTATTATAAATAAAGCTGCTATGAACATTTGTGTATAAATCTTTGTGTAGACATATGTTTTCATTTCTTTCAAGTAAATACCTAGCTGTGGAATTAGTGGGCCACATGTTAAGTGTATGTTTAACTTAATAAGAAATTGTCAATCTATTTTCCAAAGTGACTGTTTCATTTTCACTCCTACCAGCGATGTACGAGAGTTCAAGTTGCTCTGTAGCCTTGCAAACACTTTGGATTATTGGTTTGTAATTTTAGATAGTCTAGTGGGTGCGTAGTATGTATCTTATTGTGGTTTTCATGATGTTGAATATCTCTTTATGTACTTATTGGTTATTTGCATATTTTTTGAATGAAATTTTGTGATCATTTTCTTAACTGTGATGTTTACTTTCCTGTTATTGACAGGTAAGAATCCTGCCAGATACAAGCAAGTCCTTTATCACATATGTGTAACGTGAACACTTTCTCGCAGTCTATGGCTCATAGGGGAACAACAGTTCGATACTAACATTTTCAGCTTAGAAACTGCCCTTGAAAGAGGGATAGAATTTAGACAAATGGAAACTGGTAAGAATAAGCATAAAGACAGACAAACAAACATTTTCAGTACAAAGAAGCTTCAAAGTCAGGGTTAGATGGAGAGTAATGTGGAAAGGCAAGTCAGAGCCAGATCAAGAAGAGTGACATACTCAGGAAAGAGGAAACAGATACAAAGTTCTGTTTTAGGAAAAGTACTTTTAAAGCAATATATGAACCAGTTTTGAAAACCAGGCATTAAAGGTAGAGACACCAGTTAGGAGACAATTTCAATACTCCAGGTGAGAAAAAATTAAACTCTGAACCAGGGTAATGGCCATAATGTTGGAAAGAAAGCAAAGAAGCGATAATTTGTGGAACTCAGTTAACAAAATCTGAAACCCAGGTGGAAGTGTGGCATGAAGCTGCATGATTAGATGATGGGAGCCCTGAGGATCTAAATCTGTTATCTGGCCTGGTAACATCAAACCACAGCTCAGGAACGCAAGAGGTGTTTTGTTCCTCATGGAGAAATTGGCTTATGGATACGAAATCAGGACTGGTCTGCTCTCTGCAGGGAGAAGACTGCTGAAACTGGGAGAATAGAAGGGATCACTTTGATAAAGAATGAAAACAAAAGAATTTCAGTGACATTTAGGGGGTAGGACGAGGAAAAGGAATAGTTTAAGGAAACTGAGAAGAAAATGGTCCAAGAAGTAAGGAAAAAAACCAAAGAATTCAGTGTTGTGAAAACCTGGGAAAGAGAGTTGCAAAGAGTGGGATGTCGGTATTGTCAAATGCTCCAGAGACACCGAGGGGGAGAATTTGGAGCCATCGAGAAAAATGTGCATTATGTTCAACATACTCTATGTTCAACACACTCCATTTAAGAAGGAGAGGAAGTGTGCCATATTTTTTTTAACTTTCTTTTTATATGCTATGTATTTCTGTAACATTTTAAAGTTACAGTAGTAAGCTTGAGTTGACTTGTAAAATCATTTATGTGAAGAAAAACATGGAATTCCCTAGTGGTAAATGAACCAATGGAGTGGTTTTCAAACCTTTTTTTTTTTTTTTTTTCAAGTAGATAACCTTTTCTTCAAACAAAACCTTAATCAGAAACCCAATTTCTAAAACAAATAGAAGAGGAAATGATCTGTTTAAAGATAATGCTATGGGGGCAGAGGCTCCATTAGCTTGTGAGCCCACCATAATCAATATATGATAGATGGTTAGAAAGATGACAGATGACAAATATATATAGATTAGAGATGATAGATAGATAGATAGATTAATAGATAAATAGATAGACAGACAGACAGGCAGGGCTTTTAACCTCTTCATATCCCCAGGAGAATGCAATCTCCATGAGAGCAGGGGCATTACCTGTCTGCTTCACCACTGCATTATCAGAGCCTAAAATAATGCTAGCACTTAGAAAAATATAAATAAATGAATAAATGAATCTGAGCCTTTCAAAAGAAGTAGAATAGAGATGTAAGATAATTTATTACATTTAATTGTCTACTATACACTGAATTCTAGGTTATCTGCAATTTTGTGAGTTTAATATATATAACACAAACACTGTGAGTGATATTATTACCCATATTTTATACATAAGAAAACATCACCTTGAGGAGTATCCCCCAGTCACATAATTTGACAGACCTAGAAATCCAACCCAACTAAGTGCAAATAAACATGACCTTTCTTTCCTGCCCCACCATGTCATACCACTCTTCCCACTGAACTCACAGAGAATAATTTGGCCTCTGATGGTAGCTCTGGTGCAAACTCAAATAAGTTATTTAAATCCAGTTGAGGAGCTCTTTATACCAGATAACAATGGGCACAAATGAGAAAGAATAGAGAATAGTAGAGCAGTAGCAATAACTCGGTTCTCCTTGCTGATAGTGTTGGTGTTCAGGATGAGAAGACTGGTGGGGCTAACTCAACATAGAGTAAATTCTGTTTTAATAAGAGACTTTTATATATACCTCACCCCCACCCCTGAAAGGGCCAGTGGGGAAATGCTATGAATTCTGTAGGCCAACTCAACAGTCACACATTCACAGCATTGTGCCTGGTGGATCTGTAACCATTGTATCAATTATCTATTGCTGAGTGATAAAACCCCAGAACTTAGAAATTTAAAAGAACAGTCACGTGTTTATTTCTGTGGGTTAGTAAGTTGGACTGGGCTCCATCAGGCTTGGCTGATGTTGGTTAAACTTACACGTGCATCTACAGTGGCTGCTGTGTTCACAAGGGACTGGGTTGTCTAAGAAGCTTCAACTGGAATGGCTTCATTTCTGCTCCATATGGTCTCTCATGCTTCAGCAGGCTAGCTTGGATTTATTCACATGACAGCAGTTGCGGGCATCCCAAGAAGAAAGGAAGAATTGCGTTATTCAGGGTCCTCTAGGGAAACAGAACCAAAGGGAGATATCTGTAAATATGACATTTTATAAAAGTGTCTCTCCCAACTGTGGGGATGCACGAGTCCAAATTCCACAAGGCAGTCCACAAGCTGGCAAATCCAATGAAGGTCCTTGATGAACTCCCCAGAACAGGATGGCTGGCAGAAGAAGAAATGAAACTTCTCTCTTCTCCCTTAAAAGTCTTCAACTGATTGGATTAAATCCAACTGATTGGATTCTCTCGTTGCAGAAGTCACTTCCTTAGCTGATCATAGATGTAATCAGCCACAGATGCAGTCAATTGACTGATGATTTAATAAATCAGCCTTCTGGCTTTTTAACCAACCATGAAATGTCTTTTCAGTATCAGTTAGACCAGTGCTTACTTGACCAGACAACTCAGCACCATCACCGGCCAAGCTGACACATGAACCAACCATCGTAAGAATGTAGCAACTCTTTAAGATTGAGCTCAAAACCAGAACAATATCACTTCTGCAACATTCTATTGGCCAACGCAAGTCACAAAACCAGCCCAGATTTAAGGAATGGAGAATTGTGGCCATTTTTGCAACTTACCACAGCCATTCTCCTTTCCCACTCTTGAACCCCAAGGAAATCCATATAACAGGTAGTGTGCTGGTTTGAAGCTGTTATGGACCCCAAAAGAGCCATGATCTTTTAATCCAATCTTGTTGGGTGGGACCTTTTGATTAAGTATTTCCATGGAGATGTGACTCACCCAACTGGTGGTGAGATCTTTGATTAAATTATTTTCATTCCGGGTGGGTCTTAATTAGATCACTGGAGTCCTTTATGAGAGCTCACAGACAGAAGGAACTCAGAGTGCTGAGAGACATTTTGGAGAGAAGCTAAGAGCCAACACAGACCCAGATGCTTGGAGACACTGGGAGATGCAGACAAAGGATGTTTGGAGATGCTAAGCTAAGAGATGAAGCCAAGTTTTTCCCAGAGAACCTGAGAAGACTCCCAGATGCTTGGAGAGAAATGCCCCAGGAGAACCAAGCAGAGAGCTGAGGGAAGCTAAGAGAGACAGAAGCAAGAGACATTTTGGAGAAAGCCATTTTGAAACACAACCCAGGAGCAAAGGACCGGCAGATACCAGCCATGTGCCTTCCCAGCTGACAGAGGTGTTCCAGACACCATTGGCCTTCCTTCAGTGATGGTATCCTCTTGTTGCTGCCTTAGTTTGGACACTTTTATCACCTTAGAACTGTAAAATTGTAACCTAATAAATCCCCTTTATAAAAGCCAATCTGTTTCTGGTATTTTGCATAATGGCAGCATTAGCAAACTGGAACAATGGAGTTTTCACTATTAGGCTGACCCTAGAAAAACTGTGATTCAGTAAAATTAGTTATTCAGCCCCATCATCACACCAACCTTTTATTTGGTGTCTCTCACCTCTCTCCAACTCTCTTAGGCATCCCCCTGCCTTCCCCACCTTCTATATAAAAAGAGATTCTGATTAAATCATTCATCCTGGGGCAAATGGGTAGGTTAAAGGTGATGTCTCTTCTGGAGACAACTACATTATAATATATTTGCAAGTCTTAAGCTAAGTAATAGAGCATTAAGAAAGCCCATGAGAATTGCTTCTCCATGTGGAAGAAGGAAAGATTTTTGTTTGTTTTTCAGTTACCTTCTACATACCTAGCACATAGCCACACACACAGTGGCCAGTTATTTAATACTTATTCAATGGAGTGAAGGCTCTAATGTCTTTTCTGTATGAGTGATCATAGAAGAATATTAGTATGAACTAGGAATCAGAGGAGCTGGGTCTTAGGCCATTCTTAACTACTGTTTGACAGTTTGACCTTACACAAGCTATTTTTAGTTTATATAAATCTCAGTTGTTTTCCCATTTACAAAATGAGAGATTTGGTGAGAGAATCTTTAGGATTGCTTTTGGTTCTAATATCCTATGAATTCTAATAAAATCTTTAAAGGAAAAGAGAGATGAGCCATTCTTTTCTCTCTCAAGCCGATCAATCTATCAACATGTTTACTCAGCATGTGCAAGACCATGCAAAGCAGCACTTAATCTCGGGCTCTGCACCAAGTGAACATTACAGTGATGACTGGCTAGGAATGGGTCACAAACTGTCATGGATTTTCTAGATTCTTGTAAATGGCTCTGGGGAGATAGTAAAACTATTCGGTTTAGGAGGAATTGATAGATTTCTATTCACCGAATATTTTCTGCCTCTCAGAACAGTTCAGTAATTAGTCTCTAAAAAGCTGAAATTCCTTATCCATCCTGTACCCTCTCAGCCCTGCTCCTCCAAGCAACAACCATGTCTAGTATGCATTTCTCAGTGTATACATTGAAATGCAGTCTATTGTATACATTTGCTCTACGTACACAATACATCTGTCTGCCCGGGATATACACAGCCATCTTCCAACTTTAAACATCAGTTTGTATATACAATGTGGGTGGGTTGGGTTTGGAACCAGTCAGGACCAGGCCATGCACCTACATTTGTTTAATGGCCCTGTCTTAACAAACTGCCATTCCAGCAAATGTGAAAAAAATAAACAGGGACAGGACTCCTTTTTTTTTCAAACTCAACATCAAAAGTTATTGAGTGGTCTTGCTGTGCAATAGCCAGAGGTAGTGCTAAGAGAAGCTCTAAGCTCTAAGCTCTACTTACTGTGCGGAAAGTAGTTCATATGCTTTATCATCTCTTAGGACCTGTCAAGCTCAGTTAGTTGGGTGGACACAGATTGCCTCAAACTGCATTTGCTATGCATTTGTTTTCCTAACACACTGCACCTTTCCTGAAAAGTTAATCCTGAAAGATAAAATGTTTGGAGGTTGATTTGGGGCTTACTGAGTCACTCCTCTTTAAAACCCACTCTCCAAAGGAAAAACAGGGACTGAGTTCAAAAGTGGATCACCATTCACAGCAAGCTTAAGCTTGAGTTAACCTTATGCTAGACATTACTGCAAGTGAATAAGATTTTTCTAAGCAGAGAATTTATTCCAGTTCACAAATAAGGCTATTTCCCCAGTTATCTCCAAGCTCCAAAACTCAGCATCTCCAATCTATAGAATGACACAGAGTGCCTTCACAAAGATACCATGTGGCATGGAACTCCAGTCGGTTCTACTGAGGCCCTTGAGCATTGCTCCATCAAAGGTCACTGCTCTTAATATTATTACCATGCCAATAGAGAACATATACACAGCAAAGTTCAGGACAAAATCAAAAAGTGAACAAAGAACAGCAGCATTATGCTTCCAATCTTAGATTTAAAAAAAAAAAAAGAAGGTATCACCCTGGCCATGGAGGTTGGAGACTAATCCTTCAACAGCTCAAGTATATGATGAGGCATTATACAATTGAGTGTTTACATGGGTGGACAGTAACAGACCACACAGAAACTTTAAGAATTCCAAGAAGGTGAAGATCTTTTTTAGAAGGGGGAAAGAGAAGGTGTGGGAAGCAGAATTCCAAGATGGCACCCAAGATTCCCAACCCCTGGTGTGCATGCCCTCTCCTTGGGTGTGGGTGGGCCTGACCTAATCTGGTGAGCCCTTTTCAAAGAGGGTCTAGAGGTCAGAGACAGAAGAAGACAGAGTGCTTTGAAGCTGCAGCAGATGCACTCTTGCTAGCATTGGATCATCAAACTGCCATGTCATGGAGAGCGCCACATGGCAGAAAATAAAGGGCAGCCTCTAGGATCCGAGAGAGATGCTTGGCTGATGACCATCAAGAAAGCAGGGACCTCAGTCCTACAATTGCAAGGAACTGAATTCTTCCAACAGGCACATAAGCTTGGAAGAGGACCCTGAGCTCCTGCAAGGAACACAGCCTAGATGGTGGCTTGATTTCAGCTTGTGAGACCCTGGGCAAAGGGCCCGCCTCTGCAGTGCCTAGACTCCTGACATGCAGACACAGTGAGATAATGAACGCTGTTGCTTGAAGCCACTAAGTTTATGGTAATTTGTTCTGCAGCAATTGAAAACTGATACAGAGGGGTTCCTAGAGCAGAAATAACTTGGAGTAACTTGAGCAGGGCCCAGAAGAAGATGTTGATAATTTGAAGGAATTCAAAGGAGGTAGGAAGCAGTTATGCTGTGGAGAAAGGAAGAGGTAATATAAGAAAATTTCTCATTTTGATCCATGTAAATGTTTACCTGGTGAGGAGCTCATGATTTATTATGTCCATCACATATGATAAAACTGAGGTTCAAAGATGCTCATTGGTTATACAAGGACATACGGTTCACCAGGGGCAGAGTTAGTTTTCTGAAGTGAAAACCCAGTTGAAATATATGAGATCCTTTTTGTTCCTGTAACCTAGAGAATAAAATCCAAATTCCTCAACCAGCATATGAGGCCCTTCATTTTCTTCCCATAACATACTCTTACACTCCAGCCAAGCCAAACTATAGACATACGTTCAAACACACTCTCCCACACGTTCCTGCAACGAGGAGATGGTTCCCTCCATATGGATTTTCTTTCCCTGCTTTCTCGCTCCCCACACCCAGCCCCCTGTCTCAGGCTTGCTCACTTGTGGATCTTCCACCCTTCCTTTAAGACTCTTTTCAAAAACAATTTATCCTGCAAAGCCCTCCCTGGTCTTTCACCTGAGTTCCCACCTACCCCAGGTACACACAAATGCTGTACATAGCACATTGAATACACCTGTATTATCACTTCATATTAATAATAACAGCAATAATGGGAACAACTGTTCACATTTATTGGGTGTATATTTAAAGCCATGTACTATACCTTTTCCTCTGCACTGTCACATTGTATTTTTATCACATTTTTTTGTGTGTTTACAAGTATTTCCACTAAATGATGAACTTCTCAAAGGCAAGGATAACTTTTTCATCTCTATATTCCCCAGAGGTTTTCACAGCATAAGAGGCACTCCAAATACATTTAATAAATGAGATAAAAGAGTCAAAGGTAGGGCTAGAATTCAGGCCTATGGATCACGGACAGAATTATTTCATGGTCACACCATCATGATAAAATGAATGTGGCAGGGCTTTGTCAAACTACAAAATAACATGTGAACAGAAGGTAGAAGGTACCCACCAAGCTCTCCCTTGCTGTGCCCCTCGCTCATCTCCCAGATTCGTCTTCTCCCTTCTGGCTGTCTTGCTGACAAAATAATTTTATGATTTGGAAGCTTATAAGCAGTGCTCAAATTACCCCAATATAGGTAAGTACCTACCTCATCTAGCCCAGGAACACCAAACCACAAGGAAGAATGTGGGATCATGAACAGTGGGATGCATCATGAAGGCTGGTCCCAGGAGAAGCCAGCATCCAGTGAAGCAGGGCATAGCAGTCTGGACATATGTGTAGAAAATCTGGACTCCTTCAACCTTCCAGGCACCCCAGCCAGCGAGGTAAACTCTCCGGTTGGGCCGCCAAAGACCTGCATATTCTCACCCCGTCCTTAGAATTCTGTGCTGAACTCCAAGCATTGCTTTGGGAAACAAGACAGCAATGTGATTCTTAAATGAGCTGTAACAAACTCATTACCATCTAAGTTAGTAGAATTCTCCTTATTCCTAGTCCCCACTATTTAGAGATGGATAACAGAAACGTTTTGTGTGATACCATCCTAACCTTTATCTTTTGGCAAAAGTTGCATATTGAATGTGCCACCAGCCAACATTGTGTTGTTCTGTTGACTCTAGACCCGGGCAGAAATATCAGAGAATGGAATTTTCCCTCTCAATTTACTATAACAAGCTCTGTCAGGTCTTCTCACATCTCTTGTTTTTGTTTTTGAGTTTCCGAACACCAAGGTATACAATCCCTCCTGGCTTTGCCATTGCCTGTGACTTTTCCACAAACCACTCCCCCTCTCACTCCTCCTTGCCAGCTTCAACACACCCCACAAAACACAGACAGGTAGAAATTCTCTAAACGTGGGCTGCATGCACAAATGTTTGGTGGGATGAGAATGAAAGGAAAAAATAATCCAATTTGCATAGTCGGTACTGGACTTGCATAGTTGGTACCAGTACTGGAGCAAATAAAGGCCATTCAAAGGTATAAAAAAACCCTTGGGAATGGTTAGCAATTAAAAAAGTTTAATTTAATAGTTAGCATTAAAAAATAAATGGAGGAAAAAAAAATTCCATAGCTTCTTACTTGTTAAACAGAAGGAAATAGCCTACTCTTTTATATTATGTTTGAGAGTAATTCTTGCCTTCACCAGTTCGATTCAAGAAACCCTATTTAAAGCAGGCCCAGGTACCAGGAGGGACACAGGGATGAGAAAGAAATAGTCACTGCTCTCCAGAAACTAGCAACTAGTAGCAGACTGTGATAATAAATAAATAACTCTAAAATAATGCAGAACCAAAATAAATGTTACAATAGAGGTGGAAGCAAAGAGATGTGTGAATAAAGAAAATTAAGTTCATGGGGGCAGTTTTCTGAAGCTTCTCAACTTCCCTTTACTGCAACATGGAACAACCAAAAGCTATTTCAGCTCAGATTTCTGAATAATAAAAAAGCTTTCTTTTCTGCTATGGTACAATTGTTGCATTCCTAAGATATATCACATTATCAAAAATAGCACTACAAAAACAATTATTCCAAGAGAAAAACGAAAAGGGTTGGGGCTAGAGACTTTTAGATGTGCAATAACAAAGTCATTTTTCCTCCAGGAATTTCAGTAATGAAAATGTTTTTTTACTAGGGCTAAGGGTATTGTGTTATCTTAGGCAATATCTTGGTTCATCAAAACTGACAAAAACAAACCTAAACATCCCTGAGCAAATCTGAGCAATATATAAAACAATACCCAAATCAGTGAGTTTCAAGACCATCAAAATCAATTGCAACCCCATTTACAATGTAGGGCAGATCATGTTGCTGTTTTCTAAATATTCTGGTTTCAATCCCGGCAGTGCCGTCCCTCCCAGCCCCCCTTAAGAGGATGATACATAACTGCTGGTGGAATGCAGAAGGAGCCATGTGACTTGCTTTGGCCAATGAGATGCAGATGGAAGTGACAGGCATCCCTTCCAAGCAGGGGCTTTCAGAGCCAGCTTATGGTCCATTGTGTCTTCTTCCCTCTGCCACCACCACAAGAGTATTCCAGCCAGACACTGCTCCTCCAGTAAAAATGAGTCCTTGAGTAAGAACAGCCATGGAACTACACCCCAACAGCTCAAGTATGGACACATAGTGAGAGGGAGAAATAAACCTTTGTTGTTGCAAGCCAGTAAGATTTGGGGACCATTTGTTACCACAATATAAACCAGCATATCCCGACAGATACACAACTGCAAAAAAGTCAAGGAATACCAACTGAGAAGCCAGCAATTCAGAGAAAACAATTCAAATAACACACTTCCTATAAGTTGGATAATGTTTCCCAATTGTGACCTTACTGTTAACAAATGTGATCTGCATAATGCTACCATTTTTTGAAGACTCTGTACTATGCATCCTTCATACATGATCCCATTTGATCCTTTCAACAATGATAATGAGGTAGATATAAATCTCCATTTGACAGAGAAAAAAATTGAGACCCAAAAATGTTAAGTAATTTTCCAAATGTCATTCACCAACTAAATGCCTAAAGCAGGAATTTATCTAATTCTGTTTGGCTCCAAATCCCTCCTTCATATCACTTTTCCACAGGATCCAATAGGAATAAACTAACTGGCCACTCTGGATACAACTTTGACGTGCTAAAAACTGGGGTCATTGCTAATGTGATCTGGATTAAGTTACTTGGCCTCCTGAGGCTTAGTTTTCTCATCTGGAGAATGGAGATGATGACATCATCTCTAGCATTATTGGAGGATTAAATAGACATAAAATGGCCGGCACACTGACTGGCACATACCTAGAAGCACTCAATGAGGATAATTGTCCGTATAACCAGTTGCAATCCTGATGCAGCCTAGGAGGACTAGGACTGAAGAGAGAAATACTTGTCCTTCTGGTTTCGTTACTCCTGCCAGGCTCCATGTGAGACCAAGGCATGGCAGGAGCCTAAGTCGATAGAGATGCAGGGACAGGTCATAGGGCGGGGTGGGAGTCAACAGTTGAAGAGAAGGTCACAGAGCAGGTGCAGGACAGCAACACACATAACCTCTCCGTCAATCAGGCAAAGTGCAAATGGCCAGGGGCAGCCGTCAGCAGACCCCTTAACAGATGGACCCATGAAATGTAGGAACAGGTTGGGCACCAAGGGCCAGCAAAGGAGAACTTAGAGGAACAGGGCCTGGCCCAGGATGGAGGCAGAAAGAGATATCTGCAAACAAGAGTGAGTTAGTGACAGGCCATGGCCCCTGACTAGCAATGAGCTGATGGAAGCAGCTGATGGAACTAATGACAGGAGGTAATGATGATGAAAAGCACTTAAGCAATGGGCCTTCAAGTAGCTGTTGTTGTTGTTGAAAGGCCTCCGCCACAGAACAAAGCAATTAGTCAGTCACCCCAGACACCCAGCCCCTCCTCCGCCCACCTCCCTTTTCCCACCTTTCTAGACCTCAGACCATTCATCCCTTTGTCTCACCAGCCCAGGCTGCAGCAGCCCAGACCCGGCAAACAGAAACGCACCAGCTGGAGCCCAGTCTGTAACGGCTGCTTCCCAAACCCGCAGCTCTGAAGGCGGCCTGGGGTTAAAAAGAGGCGCCAGCCTGAGAGAGCCCTTTCTATCACCGTAGTTCTGCCATGAGTTTTACACGAAAAAGTTACCTGTACATTTATATATTTGAGTATGTGGCACTGATCTTTTCCCATAACATGAACAGTAGACCTAAAGATTTTTGCAGCTGGAAAGATGACTGTGAGCTGCAAATTAGGAAACGATTTTGGATTTGGTCATTTCTATGCTCAAAAAGAAAGAGTACCAGGCTGTGAGTCAAGGATTCCTGAGTTCTTGCTCTTGCTTCCATTCATCCTTTAAGAGGCACCTTTTATCAGTCCCAATTTTGGAATCCTTCTCTCTCCCATGCAGATCGTTCTCTCATTGCAATAAAATGCTGCGTAGTAATGGTTGCTTTTTCTTCTCTGCCTTTGTCTGCCTTCCTATCAAGACAATGAGTTCATAGAGAACCAAGACTATCCCTAACCCTCATTTTATCCTCAGTTTCCAGCACAGTGGCTGCTACAAGATACCTTGGTCCAAGTCTCTGAGACATCTAACTTCCAAATCTATGAAATGGGAATATATATCCAACTATTTATTCCAGTTTGGCATTTTGAGATGAAATATAAGAGCAAAGCTGGAGAGTGTTTGGAAATGCACAATGACAGATGAATTATAAATGATAGTTATTGTGCATCTCCACCTTCCTCATTCATTCACCCAGCATTTGGGGGGTGCCTTTTATATGCTAGGTACCATGCTGATACAGACGAAGCCCCTATTGCCACTCCCGGGCTGAACTCACTGTCTGACCCTCTCCAGCCCAGTACTTAGTCCCTGGCCATGTCCAAACCAATGAACACTCTCTTGACAGACTCTGACTCTCCCTCCTGATTATTACTCCAAAACCCCAAGTTTACTGCCATCCATGAAAAGGTCAACAATCATTTTTGAATGCCAGCTACGAGTAGGACATGGGACTAGGTATCATAGAAAGAAGGAATTAAATACACAGTAGAAGCATTCAGAGTAACCCCTCAAGAAGGTATAATATGAACAGAAAGAGAAAAGAAAAGAAATAAACACAAAAACGTGGTGCAGCATTCAGAGAAAGGAGAGGTTTCATAAGCTGGTACATCAAAAAGTCTTCATGAAAGAAATAGCATTTGTGTTTAGCCTTAAGGAATGGAAAGGCTTCATGAGCAGAAATTAGGTATGGAAAGCCATTCTCAGAAAAAAACAGAACTATGAAAAATGTTAGAGGGTCAATCCTCAACCCCAACATCTCCACTGTACAGATGAGGAAACTGAGGCAAAGAGAAATTCAGTAAATTGCCCAAGATCACCTGCCTAGTAACTGGTAGAGCTAAGGTACAGGCTCTACAGCCCCCACATTGACCAGGAAAGCAACACGGCCAAAATATGCTTCAAGCAAAAGACTAAGAAGCAAAGGAGAAAGAAGAGGTTGAGAAAATGAGAGAGAGAGAGCGAGAGAGAGAGAGAATGGTAACCAAAGAAAGACCTTAATGACTGAATGTGGACAGATGGAGCTAAAACAGAATTCCAATATTCCAAGCTTGGAGAATTTAGAAAATAATTTATAAATCTGTATTTTCCTAAGCATACCATCTCCATAATCAATGTTGCCACAGATTTTGAGAAAGTTCCTATGAAAACCCAAAATCCACCCAATGCAATTTTTTCCCCACCTTGTGGGAAGGATAAAATGTTTTTTCTCACTATAGGGCTCATGCATCAGGCAATATAATCAGCTTAGTATATAATTCAGCCCAGATAAATAAGCAAGTTTTGGGGATGCACAACTCATATCACCTCACTCAAAGGCATATCACACTGGCTTATGCCATCCTGACTGCATCCTGACAGGAGCTCTGGAGATGTGTAAATTTCCCTAAATTCTGTCTCCAGTCAGAAGAGACCAGCTTTGTTAAGGTTTAGCTATGTTCAAATCTAGGATGTGCCCAAACATGACAGGCATTGTTTTCCCTCCCTCAGCCCTCCGTATGTTAAAAGCATCTATTAAAATGTGTCTGGGATGGAAGGCACCCAACATACTGTCATTAATTTAAGGAAATAAAATTACACCATATGAAGGGTTATCATAAGGAAGATGGTGACCAGCTGTTCTCCATCTCCTCTGGGTTAGAATAAGAGAAAGTGGGAGGGAGTTCAATTTGAAATTGAAATGGGAGGGGGAGCTTGACAGAAGGAAGGAAGCATAGCCAATGAAGGCTACAAGATGGACAAATAGTGGCATTTTAGGAAATGGTGATACGAGATTATCTTGGAGAGAGAAAGTGGAGGGATTCAGTCAGCCCAGGACAAAATGAGGTTTTATTGCCTCTCTACTCTTGTGGGCCAAATGGCCTTCGATTTTCTCTTCTTTCACCTCCTTCCAGATGAAAGCTGTTTCTCTATTTTCTCTAAGGTTAGAAACAATTACGGCATTTTCATTTTAATACAGATCAAAGCCTTTGAGTAAATGAATGAAGTAGGAGGTAGATTATCAGGGTCCCTTCTAAGTAGTAGCTTATAGTATTGTGTAGCATCCAAGCCAGCCTTGCCTAGAGAATTCAAAATGTGCCTGCATTTTTGAAAATGGGCAGGATAGATGTGAAGCTTCTGTCTACTTAAGGATTTCTTAAGCCATCTTGGTCCAAGGCTAAATTGTGAGTAATCTGGTTTATTCATCAGCAGCCCCCAGATCCTGCATTCTCTCTGCTAATGCTCTATTCCTTTTACTTTTAGACATCCAGAGCCACAGTCCATATCAAAATGTATTAACAAATAATTTCTATCAGTCATTTATTTCTAGTGTGAATTTAAGTCACTTGCTACTCTCTTCCAATTGTATTTGTATATAAGCTGTGACTCTCACTGGGTAATAAGAAAGTTGGTTTTCTGGTCAAGAAATTTCAAATTACCAGAAAAACAGTAAGGAGATTTTATCTCTAGAAAAGAGTGGTCCAGATCCTGAAATTGCACAAATAAGGAGGCAGTTTGCTCTTTCTATTTCTAAGGCCTGTCCCATTATAATTGATCTTTCATTATAACTGAAACTACATTAAAAGTAAAAGGAAATCAGAACGTTCCTCAATGTTGCTAAAAAAAAAGAAGAAGAAGAAGAAGAATTGGCCTACCACACCAGAATATCAGACAAAGTCCTGGGAATTAAGCACTGCTGGTTATACAAATATGAGTAAGCCACAATCCTTTCAGTACAGAAAGGAAAAAAGAAACAGACACAAACATACTCACAGTCAATAGAGCAGGACCAAAGTACTGGGGGGTTTCAAAGGAGGGAGAGGGGAATTAGCGTTGGTTGAATCAGGAAAGGATACATGAAAAAGATGGGTATTTGAAATCAGCCTAAAAACTAGGCTGGAATTAAACAGAGTTCTGTTTAGGGGGAGTTAAGGGAAAAGTATTATAGGCAAGGAGAGTGGCAGGAACATACATAGGGAAGTGGGAAAGTTTGGGCCAGGACTGATGAGGATACCAGTTTACCTGTTACACAGGGAACGTTATGTGAGCAGAGAGAACTTAGGCTGGAAATGTGGGTTTGGGCCATGCCTTAGATTGCCCTGAGTTCCTGCTGTGATGATGAGGTAGATTGAATCATGCACCCATCCCACCCCAAAGATATGTTCAAGCCCTAACCCCCATTCCTGGGGGTGTGAACTCATTTAAATAGGACTTCGAAGATCCTATTTGGATGAGGCCAAATTGAATCAGGACGGACCTTAATCCAACATGGCTGAAGTTCTTATAACGAGAGGAAATTCAGGTGCAATGAGTAAGTAGAAACCAGAAGAGAAGCCAGAATTGGAAACCAGAGGAATCAGATATCACCATATGAAGGAAACAGAGATCAAGCCAGCGTCAGAAACTATGGACTCCAGGACAAAGCATGGCCTGGACTTCTAGACTCCAAAATAGTGAGACAATAAATTCCTGTTGTTTAAGCAACCAATTTGTGGTATTTGTCATAGCAGCCCTGGCAAACCAAGACAGATGAGGAGCTTATGTTTCATTCAGTAGACATGGGATGACTTGAAGTGTTTTGGGGAAGGAAACAAGTCAGGCACAACATACTCCAAAAGATCTGGGCTGGCTCTTTGCTCCTTTCATAGAGTTACCTAATTCTCTAACTTGTTATAAGAATTTTGTAGTTTCACCTTCACCCTGGAGTTTTGCCTTCCTGACTGGATAACACTTAGACCTGTGTGTGAAGTCCATGGTTACCCTGCTCCTCCTTCCTTTTCTTCTGAAAGTACACAAATTCCCCATTTGAGTCTAGAATAGAAGCAGTTCTAGTTGAAAAGAACAGAAGGAGTGATGCTTTTGAATAACAATCCTTGGCATTCAGATTGCCTTTTTTCGTTATTTGAAGAACATTCCAGTTAAAAATCTGGCATTGCCCCCATGTTGAGGACTGTTGGTAACCAATAAGAGAAGCAGCAGCACAGGGTAAAAGGGAGTGGGGGTAGATTAATTCCATAGATAGGCTTGAAACCTTGGAGTCCTGTTTTCCTGTCTCCTCAAAACAAGAGGCCAATCCCTATCCGTTTTCCCTGGCAATTCTAAAGTGAGCGTGAAGCCAGTCTGCAAATCAGCAGGAACCTTGAAAACAGCAAGGGTCAAAAAGACAATTTGGTCACCCTCCAAATCAAAGCAGCATTCATTTTGTTTTTAAGTGCTGTAAAGTTAGTTGACAATAATTCACTCCCCCGCTGACAATCTGTGTCAAAGTTTCAGCTTCACTGGAAATGGTTTTGATTTGAACTCTTTCAGAGAAAAGAAAAATGAAAGAAAGAAAACACACACACCCCCACATAACTCCAGCTCTTTTGATGGACAAGTTGACAGAGTCCTAACTAGCATTTCTCCAGATCCCTGCCATAATTACAGGCTGGAAAGGAGAATTGTGTTTCATGTGATTAGAGGCTGTTTGTGCTTCTGTCCATTAGGGAACCAAGAGGACGAAACATGTTCAAGAACTTGACGCCAAACATTTTTCACCAGGGAATTTTACTCCATTACTTGCAAAATAATCTCAAATATGGTTATTTCATCATTAAAATGTTCTTTTAAAAATTTACCACAGACTTGTTTAGAGCTGATTTTGATTGGTGGCACTTTGGAAATGATGTGCTTGATTTAACACCATCCTCTCCTGAAGCCATACAAACCATGCCCTTTTGCCCAGCAGTGCTCCACTTAATTGAGTGAGGCTCGCACTGTTCGCCCGCCTAGACATTGATGAAGATATACAGCATACAACTCTTCAGCAATTCCCTTTCTCTCTTGTATCAAGGGAATCCATCAGCCAGGAGGGGAAAAAAAAAAAAAAAAACCTGGAAAATGAGAAGAGGAGAGGGTGGTTGATCACCAGCAGACCTTTCAGAAGGGATTAGAATTAGAAAAGAGCCTCCTTTACTGAAAGACGTCTCTTTCTAACTTGATGTTGGGGGTATGGCTGATTCAGGAAATGGGAATCAGGAGAAAGAAAACTACTTAAGACACCCTTAAAATTCAAGGTGTCTGATCAACAACAAAAAGACAAAAAAATCCAATTAAAAAAATGGACAAACAACTTCAAACATTTCTCCAAAGATATACAAAAGGCCAATAAGCACATGAAAAAAAGGCTCACCATTATTAGTCATTAGGGAAATACAAAATCAAAATCACAGTGAGGTACCACCTACCCCACACTCACTAGAATGGCTATTATTAAAAAAAAAAAAAAAAAAAGTAAACAACAAGTGCTGATGAGGATGCACAGAAATAGGAACCTTAGGGCATTGTTGTTAGGATATGGTGCAGCCACTGTGAAAATGTTTGGTGGTTCCTCAAAAAGCTAAACATAAAACTACCATATGACCCAATAACTCCACTTCCATATAGATATCTAAAAGAGTTGAAAGTGGGGACTCAAAAAGATATTTGTACAACAATGTTCATAGCAACATTATTCATAGGTGGAGGCAACCCAATTGTCCATTGACAGATGAATAGGTAAACAAAATATGGTATATATGTACAATGGAATATTTTTCAGCCATAGAGAGGAATGACATTTTGATGCATGCTACAACATGGATGAATCTTGAAGACATCATTTGGAGTGAAATAAGCTGGATACAAAAGGGAAAATATTTTATGATTTCATTTACATGATATACCTAGAATATGCAAATTCATAGAGACAATAAATAGATTACAAGTTCCCAGGGGTGGTGAAGATTGGGGCAAGGGATGTGGGGGAATGAAGAGTTGATGCTTAGTGGGTTGCAGAATTCCCGTTTGGAGTAATGGTAGAGTTCTGGTAATGGATGGTGGTGAGGGTAGTGCAATATTGTAAATGTGATTAATCCCACTGAATGGTATGCTTGGGAATGGTTGAGATGGGAAAGTTTGTGTTGCGTATGTTTCCACAATTAAATGTAAAAAGAACAACTAAAGGGACAGTGACAATTAAATGCAATCCATGATTCTGGACCGGAATTAATAATAGAGGAGAAAAGGTCCAAAAGGATATTTTGGGACATATGATAAAACTGGAATATAGACCATAAGCTCTATATCAATGCTAAATTTCTTGAACTTGGTAACTTTACTTAAGGTGGTTACATAAGTGAATATCTTTGTTCCCAGGAAACGTACATGGAAGTATTAAGTGTTCAAGGAGCATGCTGTATACAATCTTCTCTCAAATGTTTGGAAAACAGATAAATGGTGATTAGATAGAAAGATAGATAGATAGATAGATAGATAGATAGATACATGCATACATACATACATACAGATGGATGGATGGATGGAATGATATGACAAACGTGGTAAAGAGTTAAAAGTTAATAAATTTTGGTGCCCAAGTCGGGGGTATATTGGAGTTTCTACATTTGGGTTTTGAATTATTTTTGCAACTGTCCTGTAAGTTTGAAATTATTGCAAAACAAAAATTCAGAAAATAAACTCAAGATGTCTGAGCCAAGAATTTTGTTAGAAAATTCATTCTTGATCAATACCAACCTTTTCCAATATTGTAACATCAATGACTGAAGCACTGTCAAAATTTCCGACATGCACTCCATTCTCCCCTTTACCAACTATCTACAGTTCTCAGCCTGTGAAATGAGGTGCAAAGCCCACTTCCCCACATAGGTCTCCCTAACTACTTTATCCTATTCTGGTCTCTCCTGTCTCCAAAATCTAATTTCACTTGTGGTTAGTATCACAGAGTCCAGCTTCTCATTAGTCCATGTCCATCTCGAGAGCCAATCCCAGAGTAGCAGAGACAATGTAAGACCAATATGGTGCCAGTTATCAGATGGCTCAGGAGAAGGTGGGATGGAGAGGTGGGGTACACACAATTTCCTATGCTGCTGCCTAGATACCCCTCCTTTAGATAAGAAAAAGAGGTGCATTTTTCACAGTGGAGAAGGAAGTTGAAATTACCACTCAGAGCAGGAAAGGAAAGGAAGGTGTTAAATGCAAAAGAGGCAGAGGAATGGAATGGGGCCCTTGAACCTGAGGAGGAATCTGCTTTCCCTTAAGTCCCATGAGACCAATACATCAAAGAGAGAAAAAGGAGATGGACTCTGTGTTTGTGTGTGTTTTGAAAAGATGCTATCATGAAAGGTGCTCTGAACCAAATTAATTTGGTCTTTTCTGTGGTTGGGAATGGGTGTGGACAATCTGTGCACATACAGAAAAGGCATTTGTGGAATTCATGTTCTCCCTAAATAAGGAAATTTGATTACCAGCACCAAGACGACCAGGACAGATCACACAAGATAGGCATAAAAAGGCCATTATTTTGTCGCTGTAGGAAAAATACGGATTTTCTGCCGTGGTATCTTTAAACACCTCCTCTCTTACACCATTTTCACAAATTTCACATTCACACATACATATACACACACACAAACTCAGTGAGATTTCTCTCCTTGACAACTTAGAGTCTCTCTGCTTCCCTCTCCCCACACCCCCCCTCCAAATTGTCCCCAGCCTGTAATGCCTATTCTCTTCTTCCAAATTATTTAAAACTTACCGGGCATTCAATGTTGTGCTGCAGTGTTGTCACTTCTATTAAACCTTCCCCGATGGCTCTGGCAAAACCAGTATTCTTTCCTCTCTGAACTTCTAACGAATTAAAATTTTGCTCTAACGTGTGTGTGTGTGTGTGTGTGTGCTGCATCCCATTGGAACTGTTTCTTAAGGTCTAGTAGTAGAGCTCCTTTAACATACAGCAGGTCTCAATAAAAGCTAGTTGACCAGTTAATTGATGGATCTATATACAATACAACCATAGTTACACCCTACTAAAGTCTACTACTGAACTCTGGGAAGTTTGGAGGAACTAAGGGATCTTATCTTGTGTTCCTTTGTCAAAGACAAAGGGTACTTAGGAAGGCCAAGCAGTGCTTCGGAAGCTCTCTTCCCTTTCCCTAATACCCATCCTTAACTCTTCCATTTCCTTTCCCAATACCTTTTCCAATACCACAGACATTTGCTCATATTCTCTATCTCAGGGAGAGAATAAATACTATTCCCTAGCAGTACCAAACCAAGAGCAAAGATTCTCCAAATATCTTACAGTCATAGAATCTCAAGCAGTCTCACTTGGATAAGCAACTCAATCCATGCAAAGGAAGAAAATCAACAAACCATCCTTTCCCACTTCCCAAGTCTCCCTCTCATCCATAAAAATAGGAAGTTTGGTTATTTTTGAAGTTTTAGCAAAAATTGCTTTGGCTCTTCTTTCCATATTGTTTTTGGATTCCTTCTGAGTAAACAGAATTGACCATCTAATTCGTGACACTGGAGATAAAGGAACTAGGCATGCTTCACTCAGAACTTTCTAAATTATTGAAAATGACTTCTGATCAAGTGAGTGCACTCAGTTCTACTCCTGCTTCAAAATGAGGGTTGGGGTCTTAGCTGGCCTCATATCAGTGGGTCTGGATGCTCTTGACTCTGTTTCCATTATCAAGGCTTAACACGTAAGAGAAAGTGACTTTGGGTAAGTCTGGCCATAGATATGAACCACACATTATCAAATCAGTATTGATAATAAAAGCTATGTTTTATTCCTGTTTTTGTCTCAATTCATTCAAAACTCAGAGGAGATTTAAAGACCAGGGGGCGATTACCACCCTAAAAACCCCATTAATGAATTCATTGAAAAATGTTGAGATAGGCACAAAGAGGGGCATTTGAAAACCAAAGTAACACATGGAGTGGCAATGCTTCTATGCACTGGGGGCCGGGCCTTCAGGCTTCCATGTTTTCATAAGTGTGGATATGTGGGATTTGACCTTTGTAGGATGGAGCAGCAGCTGCTTTTTGTTACAAATGCCAGGATGCTTTTTAAAAGTTAAAACCTGTTTCAACAGATACTGGCCTTCGCATGTCCAAACTGAATGGGTCTTAGAAAGAAGCATGGGCTACTCAGGTCTCTTCCAATATTCTATCACCTATAAATGGCCATATTCAGTGACCAAAGGGACACCCCATATTGTAAGGCTGAAGAGCTATCCTGCATGATATGGTATTTATTCTATAATTTTTCCTCCTCCTATTTTGAGTGGAATTAGTATAGTTTTATTATACTTTGTTTTATTTTCCAAATAGAGTTTTTATCTATTTTATATCGATTAAGTTTACCATTTTGATCTGTTGGAATGTAACCTGGGGAGAAATGGGAATCACCTAGAGACTGAAAATAAGCATTTTAAGTGGGCTTTATTCATCTACTCTGGATACAATAGCAGGTCATGACATGGTATTGCCTTGTAACAGGAAGACACTGAGTAAATGTATTCCTGTACATGTGACTATGCCACTAATAATAGCTACCATTTATTAAGTGCTCGCCTTGTAATCCATTCTAAATGCTTTACCTGTATTCTGTATTTATTACAACAACTTTATGAGATGGTTGCTATCATTATCCCCGTTTAATGAGCAAGGATACCAAGGCCTGGAAAGGTTTAAGTAACTTTCTTAAAGACACAAAACTAAAATGGAGAAACCAAGATTCAACCCTAGTTGGTCTGACTGCAGAGCCTACATCCTTATCACTAATCTTTAAAAAAAAAATTGTTTATTTAGCCAAGGAAATTTTTGGAGCAACATGTGTGAGAAGGCAAAGCAAGGAGAAGGATGTACTGGACAATTCTGCAGTGCCTTCATGATCATTCACCCACCTGGCCATAGCTAATCGAAACATGAGTGGACACAACACAAGAACCACGAATAAATAGGCTACCCAGCATCCTGTGACTAGGATGGCTGAACCTTAAAGACATGCAGGAGCAATCAAAGTCTCTCCAAGGATTTAAACTAAACTACATAGAAATACTGAGTATGGATGTTAGACTTGGAAGGTTATGGAATCGTAGGTGCCAAGGTAGCCATTTGGGACCACGTGGAAAATGAGTAAGCAGAAAAAACTGGTTGGTGGAAAGGAGAACAGAACAGAAATTCAGAGAAAACCCAAGAAAATTTTTCAATATCTGGGAGAAAGCCTATTCTTCAATTTTCTTGAGCTTTCTTAAGTACATCTCTCCTTTGTCTTTGCAATCTAAATAGTCCAATAATACACTAAAACAATTGGTTTTCTACCTTTGCTACTCAAGCACCAAAAACAATGTCCAGTATATAGTAGGTGCCCAATAAATGCTTTTCAAACAAAAAGATAAGAAAGAAGGGTGGTTGCAAAACATACAAACTCTTCTGACCCTATGCTGGGTAACCAGTTGATTTTCTCAGCCTATCTCTTGTTATGCAGTATATAGCAGAAATATTTTTCCAAATACTTGATTAGGCTCAAGGTCTTAGTCCACCCTTCTTCCCCAGTTTCTGGTTCTCATAGGTCCTATAAACCTTGAAAGAATTATAATAGTGTGTGCCTCCTTTATAGTCCAAAGAGACTCTGATAATGCCCACCATTCCACCCCAAGTAGTGTCGTCAGGTAAAATACAGGACACTCTGCTAAATTTGAATTTCAGATAAACAACAAAAAATTGTTAAGTATAAGTATGTCCCAAATTACATAGGTATACTAAAAAGTATTTGTTGCTTATCTGAAATTCAAATTTACTGAGGCATCCTATATTTGTTATTTGCTAAATCTGAGCATTACTAAGGGTCAATTTCCCTCAGATTACCTAGCCAGTTCAAGATGCCCAATTCCTGGAGTGATTGCTGGGTTCCTCTATCCCCACAGGTACACATGCACACACACACACACACACACACACACCCATACCCTACAAAAGAAAGCCCCAATATGTTTTGAGGCTTTAGAGAGAGGTGGAATTTAAACATTGAGCTCATCAAAATAAAACAAGTTGGAGATGACAATACTTTGACTTTTTTTTTTCCTTCACTTTTAGGGAGTTAGGGTCAAGTCTTAGTATCACCAAGATAACTTGCCCTTCTCCCAAGGAATACTCAAGGCAGCTTTCCTAGAATTTCCCTAAGGGGCTTAACACATGAAAGTGTTTCAGCAAATCTATCTTTCCCCGTTGCCTAATTCTGCAGATGATGGGCTACTGATGCCTTCTGGGCAGGGCAGCTATGCCATCATGGAACCCTCTAGTGGGAGGGTGCCTGTCTCTCCCAGCCAACCACAATTTCTTTGGAAGGAGCAACATAGAAAAGAGGTAGAGAATCGTAACCCTGAGGCTGTTGGCAGCAGCATTTGCCTCTTCAGCCATCGTCACTCCTACCTGACACATACAGATCATGTCTAGGGGTATTTGGTCATCATCCCCTTTCCCCCAATGATGTTTAGAGGATTCAAATGAGAGGCACTCTCTTTAAGTCACACCCATAAGCCCAGACGGCCTCTATCACAACAATCATAACTTAAATATTTTTCGTTTATTTAAAACGTTACCAAACAGCCCTCACTTGCCTCATCTAATCCTTAAAGTAACTTTGTGGCATGAATATCGCCACACCATTTTCAAATGAGGAGAATGAAACTGGCAGGAGCCCAGTCAAGGGTCTTGACCAAGGGAACTAGTAGAGCTGAGACTCAAACTTTGACTTTTCCCTTCCCAGCCCTGAGTTTCTCCCCATATCCCTGTCCCCCACTAGGGTAAGGTGACCCGCATGAGGGTTTGCTGACAAACGGGATGCTCTTTCTCTGTGTCAGGGTAGGGCAGGGACTGGACCCACATGTCCCTCAGGAAGGCAGAGATTTATATATTTCCAAACATGTAAGAAAAGCACAGCAGGTCAGGACAGCTGGGATTTGACCCAGATCTCAAACAGACTAATATGCCTCAGCCAAGGGCAAGAGGTGCTGCTTGTCAATTATGCTAGGCATATCGGACCATTGCAATAGGCACAAGCAGCTCCTAAACCATTGCACTGGATGCTAAATGAAGCAATTAAAGATGAAGGGGACATTTTAATTACCAGGCCTGGCTGGCTCCAAAGGGGCCCAAGTTTTGAATGAATGTGAAGACTCAATTATGCTGAACGTGAGCAAGTCACCTGACATCATGAGGCTGATTATTCAGAAGCCTCAGATGGAGGAAAAGGGATGCCTATGAATAAAACAAAGGAGAAAAGACAAACTGCATGACAGAAAATTTGTAAGACAGAAGGAAAATGCAATAGATGCATAACATCCCAAAGTGTGAGATGAACCTGCCTCTCCAGGGAGAACAGAATGTGAATCCACAGGCAAATTAGTCCCAGAAGCAATTTTAGAAATTTCCTCTTCTCTTCCCTCTAATGGATTTATGATTTTCAGTTTAAATATCTCATGAACTTTTCACCTTTCCATCTTCTCCAAGCCAAGATCTCTGCCTGCCCCCATCACTGGTGACCTGAGGATGGGTGCCATCACAATTCTGGAGTTAGCCTGTCCTGTCTGGGAACTTCTAAACTTGGTTCACACTGAGGCATCCCCCAAATAGAGAGACAGCAACTAGTATTGGGAGTGCCGTGTGTCAGTTTTCATTTTTGGAAAGATTTCCTTTATAATAGTAATTAAAACTCCCATCTATACAGTTTATAGTATGTTCTTTCTAATTCTTCTTTTCCTGAACTTTTAAAAAATGTAAATGGGAATCCAAAAAGAAAATTAAAGGACTTTTGAAACCGTGACAGTTATGGCTAAGAACGTCACAATTCCCCAACTTTAAGACTATCATTATTTGATGTGCCAGAAACTGCTACATGTGTATGAGTAGATCTGTTTTAAAGCAGATATAGAGAGTCGGCTAGGTTCAACCTCTGGTCAAATGATTTACTATCATCTACCAGCCTTGCCACATGTTGGATTCAGATAAGCTAATTTGTTAGCTCTAGAGCTGAAACCAGAACCTAAATATCTGGGCTCCTAGCCTTAGTGCTTCCCCTGGGCTACAATATATGATATCTTTGGGGTTTTGCCTGATTTCTAAAAATAAGTACATGGTCCATTTAACCTTATGTGGATTTGTCATAGTGTTTCATTTTCTCAACTCCTAGGTTGACATATTTTGGCTCCACATAAACTCTTTGCCCAAATCTAAAGATGTCAAGAAATACAGATGAGAGTTATTCATTGACTCATGTTCACATCTTATTTTCACAGGGCTAAGGCCAGCTAACTTCACTGGATGATGACATTCGGAGGAGTTGCGCCTTCTCTGCAGCATAGAGGAAGGGCCTCACCCGCCTTGGATAGAGCTTGCCTCACTCCCAGCAGGGCAAGAGCCTTTGCAGGCTGAAAGTCAGCAGCATCCTGAGAAATAAGTTGACAGTTGAATAGGAAAAGGGACAATAGTCCCTTAAGAAGAGAAGGCCAGCCCCTGAGAAACCGGCCTGCTCACTAATGAGTGGAACCATCCCTCTGTTGCAGGCTGAGAGGATTGAGTGCCTTTCAGCAAAAAAATGCATTGTCTTTCATCCCCAAAGCAAAGACCTGCTTGCAAAACTGTGCATCCCAGAATCATGATCTGACCAAAAAAGGGGGGGGGGGGGGCTTCTATAGAAGTTCATTCCTCTGCCTTCTTGATTTTAAATACCATCTAAATCATAAGCATCTATACGTATGGTATGTGATTATAGGAGTGGTGTTGGTACTTGGAATATTTGAAAAACTTCCCAAAGAAGAAAATGCCCCAACTCTTCTCATTTACCCATCACCATCCCCAACTCTCATGTCAACAGGAAGCAAATGTATGATGTTGTCACCACTGGTCTTCATAGCTCCTCTCCTATCCCTTTCTCTCCTTCCCCTTTTTTTTCATTCTATTAATATGTAAAAGCAGCCTTTCTGCACCCTTGAGACAGCTAAGAAAGCTTTGTTTTGGTTTTGCATCTGGGGAAACCAAGGCAGAAAGGGTAATCAAGCAAGGGGCTACAGACTGGTTAATTCAGACTCACATCCAACTCAAGTATTCCAATGTCACTTCTCCATGGAATGGAAAATTTTCTCTTTCTCTTTCTCTTTCCCCTGTAATTAAATCAAACCGTCACCACTTCAGTAAAAACAATATTTGTTTAGGGAGGAAAAAGGCAAAGTGCCATGTGGGACAGCCTTTCCTTTGAGCCACCCCGACAGAAACAGCGCTGGGCCCATGTGTGCCCACTGGCTCCCCTTTGTAGTTCATGCCACTCATCATTGCCTTTTGGGTGTCTAAATGGAGGACTGGAAAGAGAAAAAATGACATGAGCTTCTGTGCCGGTTTGAGTGTATTGTGTCCCCCAAATGCCATTATCTTTGTGGTCTTGTGTGGGGCAGGCGTTTTGGTGATGGTTGGATTTGCTTGGAACGTGCCCCACCCAGCTGTGGGCTATGATTCTGATGAGATTTTCTCATGGAGGCGTGGCCCTGCCCATTCAGGGTGGGCCCTTATCGGTGGAGCTATATAAATGAGTTGACTCGGGGGGAAGAAAGAGAGTGCAGCTGGGAGTGATGTTTTGAAGAGAAGCAAGCTTGCTAGAAAGGAACGTCCTGGGAGAAAGCCATTTTGAGGCCGGAGCTTTGGAGCAGATGCCAGCCGCCTTCCAAGCTAGCAGAGGTTTTCCGGACGCCATTGGCCATCCTCCGGTGAAGGTACCCGATTGCTGAGGTGTTACCTTGGACGCTTTGTGGCCTTAAGACTGTAACTGTGTAGTGAAATAAACCCCCGTTTTATAAAAGCCTGTCCATCTCTGGTGTTTTGCATTCTGCAGCATTAGCAAACTAAGACAGCTTCTAAACACACAGTGGTGTTTTTCTTCTTTTCTTTCCCTTTTCATTTAAAAGTCCAAAATGTAAAGTGCAGAGCTCAGTTAATCAGAGGGCTAATACTTTCCATGTCAAAGCTGCTTTAATCTGAGGAGATATTTCACAAACATCTCTTCTCCAGGCATCCCCTTTCCCATCCCATTAATAACTGATGCTGCCTCAAACTGAGTAAATTGGAGTAGGTTGTAGTGGTATGTGTAAATTGACTCATTCATCCTGCAGACAAACCTGAATACAGGTTTGTATTCAGACCTGCTGTCCCATGATCTTCAAATAAGATATGTTTTTTTTGAAATGTACTCTATGGGCCTACCCAGCCTTAAGAAAGCCCAATACATGAAGCACTTAGCAAACAGGCAAATCATGGGCAAAATTTCCCCGTTACAAAAAGTTTTGGAAAAAAGAGAACCGTTAAGGGAAACATGGACTGGGAGTTGGGAAACCTGGGTCCGACACTCCACTCCTGAGTGTATGAGTTCATTCATTCTATGCTAAAGGATCATGTACTATGTTCCAGGGGTTGAGGTTATAAGGTGAATAAATACACAGATCTCCCTCAAGCATTCCAGGCCTGACTTAGTCACCCATCTGCTTTGTCCTTGAGTTAGTTGCTCAAGCAATGTAGGTCTCAGATCTCCCTCTGAAGAAGAAAAATAATGGCTGGCTTCCCTCTAACTTGCAGAGCAGGAAAGTAGTAAACTTGTGCATTTAAGTGTTTCTTTACAGATCATTAACTACTATGGGGAATGGAGGGTCATAAGAATAATAGAATTTTTGAGCTAGAAGGAGCCAAAGAAATCAACTATTCCAACCTTTTCATATAGGAAGAGAGTCTTACTCTGTCTGTTGAAAATCTACCAGAAATGAAAACAAAATATCTTTGAAATAATAATGTAAGACAGAGAGCTAAGTTTGGTGATTTATATCAATTTTTGGTGGGGTGGGTAGTCTCAGGAATAGCAATCAGGAAACGGGTTCTAGTCCTGGATTTTCCACTAGCCAGCTAAGGCCATGGATGAATGATTTAATATCTCTTAAGTTCCAGTTCTGCCATCTGTAAAATGAGAATTACAGATGATAATAACATGGTGCAATGAGAAGGCAATGGGCTTCAGAGTCCTACAGATCTGGGCCTGAGTTCTGCTGCTTCCCCATTTGAGCTGTGTGACATGGGGCAAGTTACCAAAAAGTTACTCTCTGAGGCCTCAACTTTTGCTTCTGTAAGCTGGACATAACTCCACCTCCCTAAGAAGGATTAAATATGGTGAAGCATATAAAGTACTTTGAACATGGTGAGTACTGTTAATAAATGTTAATTTTCTCCCTCCCTAGATAACCTCTTCTAGCATTAAAATTCTATGTCTGAAATACGTCCTCACAATGTGATCTCATATAAGTATATTGGTTTTACCACCTTCTCACCTTAGGAGGTGGGGAGGAGAGAGACACTTTACTTCTAATAGAAGATGGAATTGAGATCCAGGGAGTGTGACAATGCATTCAAGGTCACAGCAGGTTTCTCTGCCTCTTGTCCGGGGGCATTTCTCAAAGCAGCCTTCCGTGGCTGCGAGAGGGAACCCCTCCCATTAGCCACCCCGCCATGAACTCAAATGGTTTAAAGAAGAGTAGGAAGGAGGGAAAGAATTCATAGTTATTAAGTGCCAACATTATAACCATTACCTCTTTGAATCTACTCAACAATTCCATAGGGTAGTAAGTACATCCATTTTATAGATGAGAAAATGGAGGAACAAAGAGGTAAAGGAATTTGTGCAAAGTTCCCAAGACTGGGGAGTGGTGGAGCCAGAATTCACTCAGGTAAAAAGCTCGTACTCTTACCTCATATCTCACATCCTTGGAGTCTTCAGCATGGCGGATACATGCAGGGTAAATCTTCACTGACAGTGGAGATCTTTGTGCCACAAAAAAGGGCTCAGTCTCTAAGGCCAAACAAAGAATCCACTCTTCTATTCCACGATCTCGTTCATGGTCTTTGATATGAAACCCTAAGGCTTGAAGTTTACTTACACCTTCCTCCTACACTCTTACCAAGAACCAAAGAGAAAGGCCAGAGGGATCTGGACCTTCTGGGGACAACGAGTCAATACCTCTGACCATCCCAAGGAAAACAGACCTGATGATTTCATAGGCTTCAAAGAAGGGACTTGGAAGGCCCAGGACTCAGAAACAAGTGGCATGCTTTAGGGCTAAAGTCGGCAGCTGATGATAAATGAAAAAAGGACTTTTCCAACAGAATGAATGTGAATGAGAAAAGAAGCCCCCTGGTTAGGGAAGTTATTCTAGCAAGTGGCTATATAAATGTCTCTATATTGTTATTTCCAATATTAGTTTGTTGTTACTCCAAGAAAGCTGATTTATTTGAAATGTTATTACTAGAAACACCCTAATCTTTTGGTAATAATTCATATACTGGAAGATTACAGTTTTGGAAGGCAGCCCAGTGCTGTCTGGAATCCTATTTATGGATTAAAGGATTTGAACAGCATTGCAAGCAAGATCTCTAAAGAGCAGGATAATGTAAACCCGGTTCCATATAAAATGCTTTACCCAGCTATAGTAACCCCATTAAAGTCAGATTGTTGGAGGACACTGGGCATGAGGACTTTCATTACACTAAACCAGGATATCATTGCTCCTGAAGAACAAGAATTTTTCCAGCCCAGTTGCCCCTTGTTTTGACAGAATATGCATTTCCCCTTTCTCCTGGGTATGCCAACCACACATGATAGGTCTCAGCTCTTTGAACGTCTGTACCCAGGTGCAGGAGGGTAAAAAGAAATGTTGCTACAGCAAAGGCCATAGCGAAGCTAATACAGTTTATCCACATAAGCACAATGACATGTACCAATCAAGCAATTTTTTTCCCCAGATATCTTTAGGTTAAGAGTGATCCCTCCTTACCCAAAATGCTCCTTTATAAGTAGTCCAGGCCTTGACACTGGGAGGAACCACAGAGACAAGTGAAGACTAAGTAAATATGGCAAGAAAAGAATAGAGTCACTGCTGACCACAGTGAGAATATCCTAGATGAGCTACCAAGAAAAAAGAGCCCCAGGATGTTCCACAACCTTTGAGGGCTCTCGGGGAGCCTGAGAGCTTACAGGCAGTAGAAAGACACTGGAAGCCCTGGTTCCACTACTTATTGGCTGTGTGGCCAAGGGTGGATCATTTAACCTTGAACCTTATTTTCCTTGTCTTTAAAAGGATAACAATATCTACTTGCAAGGTTTTTATGAGAATGTAATGAGGTCGTATATGGCAAATGACCAACACACAGTGAGTGGTCTGGGAACAGCAGCAACCATGACTGTTATCAAACAACCAGCACCACTAGAAAGATGGTCACCAGCCTCTAAATCAAAGACTCTTAATTCTGTACTTCCCTTTTCAATCTTGAACTCCCAAAAGGGGCCAAGCCAAAGGTGCCAGTAGAACTGGCTGAGACTCAAAAACAGAGAGAGTCGGAGGGAGGCGGGAGAGAGAAAAGGTAGACCAATGTCACATTCCCCTTCAGCAAAACCCCTGCCTGTTAACACAGAGTCATCGAGCACCTCATGAACATCATCTGCCACATAAATAATGGATAATAATTCTAATTATACCACCATCTAAAACCTGACTGAGGAAGTCTTTATATTTTTTTCTCCCACTTATTTCAATCACCTCAACCGAGTCCTATTTTATTTTATGACTTCCAGCCTCTGTTCAATGATTGAGACCTGGGTTCTGACTTAAGACACAGTACAGGAGGGAACATTTCTTCTCAGACCTAGTGCAGAAAAGGGAACCACCATCCCGGCACAGTCAGTTGAGGCAAAAGAACAGTAGAATTTTTCAAAAGGTAGACTTTGAACAATCTGATTCAGAAACTCTGGGGAGAAGGGGGGTCCTTTATTTAAAATGCAGATTTCTGGGTCCCAGTCCAAATCCACTAGTATGGAATATCTGAGAATGGACCCTGGAAATATGCACTTGTACAAGTTCTCCAGAGGAGCTTGATGCCCACCAAACTTTGAGAATAGCTCATCTAGGGAATCCTGGGAGGAGCCAGTGGATATCACTGTTCTTCTGGGCTTCCAGGGAGCGTGATGATAACAAATATTTGTATTGTGTTTTACACTTTACAAAATGCTTCCACAAACATTATTTCATACTAAAGAGTGTGCATATAAACAAAGAAAATATGTCCATACTGCAAATTATTTATATTGATAAACAATAGTGTATACCTCGTCAACCCAGCACGATCAGAGAAAGGCTGTTCTACATAAATAAATTTGCTAGGAAAACTGGGTTTTAACTCTTTAAATCCAAGCCTTTAAAATGATTAACCATTATCTGTATAATTTTTAATGAATGAAACAGCCCCCTGCCTAATAAGCCCAGGATCCCAAACATAATTTAACATTATATTGATGTAGGGTCACCATCAGCAGCATTGGCTTTTGGCACAAAGCTGTAAAATCAATAATCACAAGCTTGGTGTGGGGAGGGCACTTCCCCAAAGGAACTGAGAGTTGATCTACCCAGATGAAGAAGGGGAAAGGATGCTACACAGACAAGACAAGAAAAGTCTACCATGCCACACAATAGCCCAAGTCCCTTCCGATAAGAGAGTGCCCTGGGTGACTCAGGTGAGAGGGAGGCACTGTATCTCCCCACCCACAGGGGTTAGATCAGGGAGAGGCAACGCTGCAGAAGTGCCAGGGCTCATAATGCGTGAGCCAGCTCCCCCTACAAAGTTCCCACCAGGAGAATTTTAGTGAAGAAGAGAATTTTATTTCAGTGACTCTGTATCATTCAGGGAAATATAAGTTATGCTCATAGCTTCTAAATTATGCAAATGACCTGCAAAGCTCAGTGGCTTTAAATAGTGAAGCTTTATTCTCAATCCTAGTATGTGTCCAGTACAAGTTGACAGGGGAGCTCTGCTCACCATTGGCCTCACTCTGGGACCAAGCTAATGCAATACCCACCATCTGAAATGCTCTGTTCAATGTGGCAAAGGAAAAAGAGAGAGGGCTGAATCATGTCTCAGCTCTGGGATCTCTCTGTCTGGAAGTGACCCTTCCACTTCTATTTAGGCAGTCAAGTGCCACCCTATCATGTACCTAGGAGGTGTTTACTGGATGACACTAATGACTACCAAGGCTCTGAGGATTCCCAAGCCTCATAAGGAAAGGGAATTGAGAGGGTGAGAAATGGGGCCTTGCCAGACTCCACTTAGTGAACGTAGGTCTTTAGGTCCACTCCCACCCTTCCTTCCCCCATCGTCACCACCTTGCCCCACTCCACTCAAACCAAATAAAGGATTAAGCCTTCCTGTTCATTTTGGTGCTGGTGTGGCAGGACAAGGAGACAGAAAACATAAAAACAGGGGGATAACTGCTATGTCAGAAGCAAGCCCAAAACTGATGCCACCAGTCATTTGGTATGGGATTGGGATGGGGAGGATGGTAAGATGGGATGGGGAGGATGGTAAGACGTGATATTGAAAGAACAGTTTATAAAGGGCCTTTTATGCCTTGCAAAAGAATTTGGGTTTTGCACAAAAAGTCACATGTTGTATGATTCCATGTATATGAAATGTCGAGAAAAGGCAAATCTAGAGACAGAAAATAGATCAGTGGTTGCCAGGAGTTGGGGGAGGTGGGAGTAGGGAGTGACTGCTAATGGGCATGTGGTTTCCTTTTGGGGTAATGGAAATGATTTGGAACTAGACAGAGGTAATGGTTGCACAATATATTAAAGTGAATTACTAAATACCTCTGAATTGTACACTTTAAAATGTTTTAAATGGTGAATTTCATGTTTCATGAATTTTATCTCAAAAAAAAAAGAAAAAAAGAATTTGGATTCTATCCTGAAATTCATGAAATAGATTTTTAAGCAAGGAACTGAAAAGGTCAGATTCACATTTTCCATCACGGTAACTAAATTATGGAGAATGACCTGAAGAAATGTAAGACTGCAGGGAGGGGTGGTAGGGAGGATGGAGGAGAAAGGGTGGGGGTGTTAGATGGCTGTGTAGTAATCCAGGGAAAAAAGCATTGAAAGGCTGAAATAAGTCTGTGGGGGATGAGGCAGCGGGAGAAGTGAGCATCAGCAGATCTCAGCCCCAATTAGTTATTAGGGAAAGTAGATACCTAGGAAGGGAGAAAGGTGGGACCTAGAATTATTTGGATAAGAGTAGAGGCACCATCCCATTTATTTTTTTCCTAAAAAATTTTTTTTCTAAAAAAGATTTCTGAATAAGAAAATGAAATTAAGGAAACAATTCCACTTTACAACAGCATTAAAAGAAAAATTGCTTAGGAATAAATTTAACTAAGGAAGTGCAGGGACTTGTACAATAAAAACTACAAAACATTATTGAAAGAAATTGAAGACCTAAATAAATGGAAAGAAATCGGTGTGTTCCGGGATTAGAAGACAATATAGTTTAGTCAAGATGGCAATACTCTTCACAATGTTCTATACATCCAATGCAATCCCCATCAAAATCTCAGCTGCTTTTTTTGCAGAAATGGACAAGTTGATCCTAAAATTCATATGGAATTGCAATGAACCCCAAATAGTCAAAGCAATCTGGAAAAAAAAGAACAAAGTTGGAGGACTCACACTTCTGATTTTGCATCTTACTACAGAGCTACAGTAATCAATATAGTGTGATACTGGCACAAGGATAGACATATAGATCAATGAAATAGAATTGGGATTCCAGAAATAAACCCATACATTTATAGTCAATAGCACATGTTGGCAGGGATGTGGAGAAATTGGAATCCTCATGCATTGCTGTTGGGAATGTAAAATGGTGCAGTCACTAGGGAAGACATTTTGGCAGTTCCTCAAAAAGTTAAACATAGAGTTGTCATACGACCCACCATTCTATTCCTAGGCATATATCCAAGAGAAGAGAAAACATGTGTTCATGCAAAAACTTGTGTATGAATGTTCATAGCAGCATTATTCATAATAACAAAAAGGTGGAAATAGCCCAAATATTCATCAACTGATGAAAGAATAAACAAAATGTAGTTTACCCATACAATGGAATATTATTCAGTAATAAAAAGGGATGAAGTACTGATACATGCTGTATACAACATGGATGAATTTGAAAACATTTTGCTAAGTGAAAGCAGACAGATACAAAAGGCCTATGTATTGTATGATTCCTTTTCTATGAAATGTCCAGAATAGGCAAATCCATAGACATAGAAAATAAATTCTTGGTTATCAGGGGTTATGGAGAGAGGGAAATGGGGAGTGATGACTTCATGGGTATGGGGTTTCTTTTCAGAATGATGAAAATGTTCTGGAGTTACATGGTAGGGATGGCTTCATATCATTGTTAATATACTATAAATCACTGAATTGTACCCTTTAAAGTGGTTAAAATGGTGAATTTTATGTTATATGAATATTATCTCAATTTTAAAAATTGGTTTTAATTGTTTGCTGAAAACTATGACACTGAGAGGCCGAGTTGATTGGCTACTAGCTCAAGGACTCAGTGGAGAGTACAGGACTCTTGAGACTGGATCAATACTAGTTTCCAGCAACACCCAAGGCCTCATCAGAAGACACCCTATTTTCTCACCTCTGCTTCACCCTCCCTGTGTGGGTGTTACTTTGAAATCCTATATGAGCAGACAGGACTTCTCTCAGCTGTGCCATTTTCTCTTGTTTTGAAAGATGCTGGCAGGCATGGGGGCAAGCATGGCACTGTAAGGATTCCAAGGCATTCTCCACTCAGAGACAAGCCTCTCCACTGCTGTGGTAAACAGCTGAAAGTACACAGTGTCTTGTTCTGTGTGGATGTTGAAACATACCACTCTGCAAGGTCAACGTGTTGCATTTTTGCCTGTGGACTATGCTTGGCATGTTGCCAAGAAAGGGAGCCCCCACCCCCAGGATACAGGGCAGCAGGAAAGATTGCTCAAATGGGCACTGTGATATGGCCTCATGCACAGAACGATTTGAGTCACTTCTGGTGTGATTCGAAGTGCTTCCCTGAGAGTCCAAGTATCCCCCATCAGTTTTCCATGAGGCCTCAATTTCCACCATGGGAGTATCATTATTTGAATGATAATGCTGCTTTGCAACAGATGGCCATTAAACTATAATCCATTCCAGTGGGGAGTTATGAATCAGGCTTGAACAACCCATGAGCCTCTCAGGTTTTCACCTGGCAAAACTGTGTGTACAGATCAGAACTGAGAATCTAAGAGTTATTCAGGCACTGGGTGCTCAGGTGAGGAAAGATGGGATAGGGCAGGGGTTCCCTCTATGATGGAAAAGGAGCATTAGTAGAGAAGGTAGGTGGATAGGAACATAAGAAACTCCCATACCCCTCGCTTATCCACTTGTTCAAGGCCAGTTTCGACTCTGGGCTCAGTCCCTACTAAATTTTTGGTACTGGAGCTTTTCTAGAGAGATGCAAGACAAAGGTCTACTCTTAAGTACAATTGAACCTACATTCTAACAACATGGAATGTGAATCAATGCTTTATAACAAAGTTCTTTACATCTTTATTTTTCACAGGGACTGAATCAGCAATTACGCTAGACTTTCGGTAAGCATTAGTTTGCTGGCACTTAAATTTTATCTTCTCTGCCTGCACATCTACCTACTCCCAACAAGAAAAAATAAAAAGCTTTTCTATCTAGTCATTAATGATGTAATACAGTCACTTAAGAGAACTAGAGGAGTCATTCTTCAAAGAAGCATATTTTTTGTAAAATATATAACTGCCTCCAAGCGTATATGCCATTTAAAGTGTTTTGTACATTACATTTTCCAATACCCTTCTTAGGGGAATAAGCTCTCAATAGAATGTTGTATTTCTGACTGAACTTAAGGAAGTATGTTTGATTTGCAAAAATTAAAAAAAATGAAAAATAAAAGCTTGTCGGGGAAGGCAGCGAAACTTTGGGGTAACTTCTTAAGAACAATTTTGGGAGCTCCTTCTGCAGAGATCCTGCTGAAATAGATCGTCAATGTTGCAGTCCCATCTAAAGAGAGGGGGTGCTGGCCCAGATGACCCCAGAAGCTCTCTCCCAAAGATCAAACGCTGTAATTCTAAATCCTGTTCCTTTCCTTTCAGATACTCCAACAAAGCAAGAAAGCAGAACATTTTGTCCATTCTGTCCTCATATGCACTGAGAAATCTAATGAGATAAAAGCCCAGGTTTGCATAAGAAGTGAATCAGAGAAGTCAGTCTCCACAAATTCTGAACAGGAACCCAGAGCCAATCTTGATGAATAAAATGTGATATTCATAACAAACAAATCAAAAAGCAGATAAAGGATGAGAGCCCTCAGCATTGATGCTGGAAAACCTTTGGCAATAAATAAGTAATATCCTAATAAAAGATATTACAATGCATTGCCATTTGTAGGCAGAAATGTAATAGAGTCTGAGGAGGAAGATAGATGGCTCAAGTTGTTTCTCTGACAGAGGAAATAATAGCTATTGAATGCTATGTTTCGCATATCTTGTCTGGCGCACAGGGGGACTACAGTTCTCAGCCTCCCTTGCAAGGCGAGGCCATGTGACTGCAGTTCTGGCCAATGGAACGTGAGCAGAAGTGATGTGTTCTACCTTCAGGTCTGGCTCAATGGTCATTTTCTCATTCCACCAGCATCAGCTGCACTGGGAACACATCAGGAACCCAGAGGAAGATGAAGCCACAGATAGAAAGAGACATGAATCCTGGAATCCTTGAATCCTGGGCCCAAATTGTACTATGGTATAAGTGAGAAACACACTTTCACTGGGCTAAGTTACTGAATGTGGAGGTTCATCTGTTAGAGCAGATAGCATTATTTTCCATATCTAATAAAGAAGATGGGCCTGCAGTAGTGTGATGGATGTTAAGATGGTGAAAATCCAGAGAAATGGGAACAGACAGCAAATAATCTAGGAGTTATGGAAAGCCTCTCAGAAGAGTCACTATTATGATGAGACCTGATGGATGGGTCTCTTGGCCAGATGAAGCAGGGAGGGGGTAGATAGGGGGACCTCAGGTTTTCTGTTTGGTTCCATGATGAGAGTGGCACAGGAAAACCAGGAAGATGAGGATGAAGCTCAAATTCCCAAGTGGAAAGGTGCTAAAGCTATTCAAGTGAAGATTCGGATCTCAGCCTGACAGTAATGCTTCTATTGCAGATTTGGAAATTAAAAATCAAATTGTGGGAGGGTAGGAAGAATGTCTTGGCTCTCTGGAGAAGGAAAGAAATTGACTACAGCTGTGGTTTGTAAACTTGGAGCCGGCATGTGGGCTACTATGCTTGCTAAGAAATCCCAGGGGAGTCTTTTAGAGTAAAGATTGGCCCCAGAAGTCAGATCACATGAACAATAGCTATCTGGCCACGTGCAGAGATTGAAGATCAATGGGTGAAAGATCAATCTGAATAAATGATCTATTAATATATCCAACAGGTTTCCAGCAATTAATCTCCAGAAGGATGACAGCCCGCCAGTTAAAGTGAACTGCTGATGGTGATTGACATAATGGGATCGTCTGCAGCTGCCAGGCTGCTGAGTTAGTGATATTCACATTTATTTTCCTGCTTGGATTGAATGGTTTCTGGGGCAGCTCTGGAGTTTGGGGCTGAAAACATACTGCTCGGAAGGCCAAAATAATCTCTTCACTAAGAGTAGGTGTGGTGAGCAGATCCAGAACCGATGCCTGATCTATTAGAAGAAAATAGAGGTGCCTTTCTTGTCTCCCAAGTGATTAGACATTTGTAATGCAAAGCATGGTGGAGAGATTAGGGAATCAAGAATGTTACCACACATCTGATGACTGTCAACATGAACAGAAAAAAAGCTCATATCCATGAGAGATACGCACATGAGGGTGTTCTCTTACTCTTTGTTGTTCAGAAGAATACCATGAACCAACCACGTGCTTCCCAGATTCATGACTCTGCACTTTTGGTCCCCTAAACCTAGACTGTTCAATGTCTGCCTGGTGAATCCCTACTCATCCTTCAAAGCCTATTTCTTCACCTCGGAATCCCCTATAAAATATATTCCCTGAATAGTTTTTATTCTTCCCCCAAATTTATCACAAGTCCACCTACTTTTCTTCATCTCCACTCCCACCGTTTTATCCAAGTCACTATTATCACTCACCTGCACTACTGCAAGTGCCTCCTAGTTGGGCTTCCTGCTTACACACTTGCTTTCTTAGTCTCCATAAAACTGCCTGAATTTTTCAAATGTATCTCGATGCATGTTACTACCTTCCACTCAGAGTAAAACTGAATCTAATGCTTACCATGGCCTGATAGGTCCTACATAACCCAGCTCCTGCTACCCTCTCTTCAGCTTCATCTTTATCAAGCAACCCTAAGCTCCTGCTATAACAACATTTCTGATCTTAGAAGAGGTCAGATTTATCCACCTCACAGGGCCTTACATTTGCTGTCATCTCTCTCTAAAACCAGCTCCTCCAAAACCCACCATGACAGGCTGCTCATCACTTAGGTCTCAGCTCCTCAGATAGGCCAACGCCCCAAAAGTAGCCCCACGCCCATCACCAGTCACTATCATATTACCCTGTTCGTTACGTTCACGGCACTCATCACTATCTGAAATTGCATTGTTTATTTTTTAACTCACTTATTACATATCTCTCCCCCATTAGAAGGTAAGCTTTATAAAAATAGAGACTTTTTCCTTTGGGTGCACTTGTATTTCCTCCGCACGCAGGAGAGTGCCTGGCACGTAGCAAGTGCTAATGTATTTATTGAATGAAATAATGGCAAAGTCCATCTTCATTCCTCTGAATTTCCATAGTATTCTGTTCCCTCCTCTGAAAAGGTATGCACCACATTGTAGCGTTGTTAAAATCCCTCTCTCTCTCGTCCTTGATCAGGAGTTCCATAAAGGAAAGGCAGTATATCATGAGATGATGGGTGCTAGAGCAGAGAATGCAATATTATTCCAGTACTTCTTGAACTTCAATGGGTGCAAGAATCACTGAGAGGATTTTGTTAAAATGCATTCTGATTCATAGTCTGGGATGGGAACCAAGATTCTATCATCTTCATTTCTAACAGGCTTCCAAATGATGCCAATGATCTGGCCCTTGGAATACTTTTGGTGGAAAGGGTGTAATGGATGCTTTAAAACTGTAATATTTCTTCCCTTTGTTTCTGCTACAGAGTCCAGCATAGCATCTGGATGTAAAATATACATTAAATTAATGTATATTAAATGAATGAATAAATGAGCGAATGAGTCCAATGGCCTGAGAGTTACAGGTAGTGAAACTGAGTCATGAAGAGTTGAGTAACTTGCTTACCTAAGGCCTTACAACTATCCAAATCTGTTCTAGAGTTCATGTCTCTACTTCTCTCTATACTGAGTCACAAGTCCTCCTCCTTCCAGTTTTCTCCTCGGAGTGAGGTTCTAGATGTTCAAAAACATCAAGGAAGAGCTGCTGAGTTGAGCAAATGACAAATGTTGAACAAAGCTGAGGGAACACTGGCAGGGGGTGGTTGCTTGGTCACTACGCAATGCATTCATACCCCTGCGGGCTGCCTGGGTTTTGATGGTCTTCCCATACTGGAGGAGCATCATCCAAGAAACTCCTCCATGCCCAAGAGAGCAGATGGACATTTCTTCTTGGCAGACTCCGTCACATTTATAGGACACATAAGCCAACTGAGGTTTGCCTCTGAGACCTATGAGAGAAGTTGGACAGTTTTATTGGGCTTCAGCAGAAAATCCCCATGACTTGGGATTACAGGGTGGGAATGGAAGAATAGGTGAGGGGTAGAACCAAGGGAAGGTGGGCCACTGTTGCCTTGCTCCCGAGAAGCTTGGAAAACAGGACTGCACTGCAGGTTCAGCTTCTACTCCAAATTAGCACAGAAATGATTCCACCTGTGCAGATGGGCCCTTAATTCACAACCCATCTGACAGTGCTGGAGCCGGTTGGGGACTCCTTATAAAAAAGTACATGCACACTTATCCTAGGGGATCTGCTTCTGACTAATGGGCGGCTGAGCACAAAGAGTTCAGGAGACAGGTGTGCACAGTCATTCACATTCCTCCAGCAGCAGCACAGGAATTGGCCTTGGGGAGAGAATATGGAACACAGTGAAGAAGCATCTGTTGCCAAAAACCCAACCCCACTTGGAAACTTTCTCCAAACTCTCCTTTCATCATTTTTTTCACTCATGTTGGGCCTGGAAAATGGCGATTGCTACCTTGGCTCTTCCAATCAGTCATTTAGAGTGGCACCAGGAAGGCTTAATGGGGAATCTCAGGAACTGACCCTTTCTTGCATCTGAAGATTTGTGTCCCCTCTGCTTCCCTGATGATTCTGTGGGCACTTACAAAACTAGAATGATTCAAAGGATAGCCATAAAGAGAAGGTTTGACAGCTAGTTTGCATCTTTTGTGTGAACAGAAGAAAAAGAAATAATCAGGTGGTCCATGGTGCATTTTGGTTAGATGGACAGATGAAGTTCCTGACAGTGACTACAGCAAGACCTTGGAATGCAATCTCCCCTTCTGCAGAGCTGATTTACACCTTGAGACTCAAAATGTTATCTGGGAACAGCAGCAGCAGCAGCATCACCTGGAGAGTGTTTAAAGTGCAGAATCTCAGCTCCCCCTTCCCCCACAAGACCTCTGGAATCAGAATCTGCATTTTAACAGATTCTGTTAAAATCTGAAACCTGAGACACTAGATGCCCATTTGACTAGGATAGTAGCTATAATCTTGACCAAAGGCGTGGGGGATGGACCAAAGAATATTCAAGTTTCCTGGGATTTTCATCTTGAAATCCTTTGCCCCCTACCATGAATATAGGTTAGTAGTTGTGCAAGAGCAGAACCTACTTTTCTGCTTCATTCCAAGGACACAGAAAAATTTAAATTCTTGGGCAGGAAAAGCAGGCCAGAACTATAAGCTCAAAATTTCCCCATGCACCAAAAATAGAACCAAGCATGTTTCCTTTAAGAAAAAAGCAGGATCCCTTGGGTTTCCCCTTGTTTTCTCACAACCATCCCATTCAGCTCTATCTTCCCTTCACTTTCCCTCTTCCTCTTCCTCCCTCCCTTCCTCAACTCAGAAAAGTTGGTGGCAAGGAAACTAGCTCAGCAGGGCAATGGGTCTCTGTGCTTCTGAGGGGCTGGTTCAGCGGTTCAGACCCAGAAGGAGTCCCCCAGCCTCCGTCTCTCCAGATGGCTTTTAGATGCCAGTTCATGCATGCCATGCACCCCCACCCCCTACGCTGCTCAGGGCTGTGTGCGAGCACATTCTACCCTCCCTGTGAGTGTTCATCTTTCCTAGAGCTCTATTGGCTTTAACCCCTCTCTTACCTGGCTGCACACCACTCCTCTCCTCAGGGAACAAGAAATGGCAGATGGCAGATTCGTGCTTCAGACATCTTTGCAGGTGAGTGCATATGCCCCAAGTTGGAAAGAATCCCAGTGGCTACGCCTTCATGGACTGGAAATATATACCACTAAAGGCTGTGTAGTAGAGTGAGAGGAGCTATCAGACTGGCTGGAGTTCAAGTCCCAGCTTGGCCATTTAATATCCTTGTGCCCTTGAGCAATCGTTGGTTGTATTTCGTCTTTATATTTTTCATCTGGAGAATAAGGATAATAATATGAACTTCCCAGCATGATATCTGCACATAAACATCAGTTTTCCTTCCTTCCACAAAGCTTCTCCTGGTTGCCTGGGGCTGGATACCAATTTCCTGACTCTCCTTGGTTCTGGGTAAGCAGATTGCATGCCTCACCTTTACTCTTCCACGGCCATGGAAAGTCCTTTGTTCTAAAGAATGGTGGTTGGTGCGCCTGGGGGCTCCTAGAAATGGTCTGTCCTTTCTGTGCCAAATCTTCTGAAAATTTTAACTCTCCCAAGATGAAAGGATTTGCTATTGCCATTATTAGAAGCTTTGGGACAGTAAGAACTAGCAGAAGCCCAGGGAGGTTACTGAGGTGGCACTATCTCGTGTTCAGCATTTAGCTAATACCTGACTGATCCTCTGCTGCAAAGAAAATCTGAACAGATCAATTAGGATTTAATTAACACTCTATAATCAGTCCAAAATAATTATGTTGGACTTTTAATTAGGGATCAATTTTGAAAAAAATAAAAATCATAAGCATAGATATAGAACAGGCTCTTTCCCCCAGGGAGGCTTTGACTTGATTTTCTGGGGAGCTGTGAACCCAACATAAGAGTTTTATTAGCTCTTGTTAAAGCTTTGATATATGCACTTCAAAGAAGTGGTCATTCTTCTTTTCATTTGAAGTACAGAAATCTTCTCTGACTTCTGGGCTCTCTGGAGAGGCAATGCTTTTTATGGATCACAAACCTGAGAACCTGGAGCAAACAGAACTTTCTGATAACCCCAAGTGTACCCTAAAGCTATTTCTTTTCGTTTTCTTTGTCTGCTCCTACAGAGTGGGGTTGGGGGATAGGAGGACACTGGCAGTAAAGTCCACCTATGTCCTGGCTGGTCATGTCATTGCCAAACAGCAGACCCAGAGAACAGGACTGAATTATTAGAGTTGGATATCATGGATATCTACCTGCCCATTTGTGCTAGAATCTTCTCAGCAGCATCCTGATCCTCAGGTGATCACCTAACCTCTGCTTTTAAACCCTGCCAGTGACGAGGAGCTTGCTAACTCACAAGCCTGCCTTATCCACGTGTAGATAACTCTAACCCCTTAAAAGATCTTCTTAACATTGAGTTAGTATCCACCTCCCTGACACACCATTCATAGGTCCCTGTTATGTCCTCCGGAATAATCCAATTCATCTTCTCAGGAGACTCTTTCAAATGTTTAAAGTCAGCAGTTATTACCTCCAAAAATGTTCTCTTCCTAAATGTATTGCGGTTCTCTCAATCAATCTTCTGTTGACAATACGTCCAGCACTCTTCAGAGTATTCTGCTCCCAATCCTCTATTTGTTACTGTCCCTCCTAAGCATGGAGCCCAGCACTGGCTACAGTGATCTGGGGATTCTAACTTGTATAAAGGAGGACAGTTTGCTCTGCAGATGGGTCCCTCTCACTCTCACACACATATATCAAGGTTGTATAAGCTTTTTATCTACCATGTTGGCCTGGTAGTACCTATGGTCAACTAAAATCCACCCAGATGTTTCTTATATAAACTACACTCAGACCAATTCTCCCCATTTTCTATTTGTGGGATCAAGCTTTTTTTTATGTCTGAAACCAAGACTCTATGATATCCTTGCAAAATTTATCTTGTTAGTTTCAACCCATCTTTCCAGATATCAGGATCTCTTGAAACTTGCTTCTATCTTTTCTCATGTTAACTAACCCTCTCTGCTTTATGTCATCACAAATTCAACAAGCACATGGTCGATATCTTCATCCAAGTCATTGATAAAAATTTTGCAACATGACAAGGACTGGTAAGAGCCCTTTAAGTATACTACTAGAAATCTCCCTCCCCATAGATAAAATTCTACCAACTGACTTGCTTTGAATGGCATTGTCCAATCAGCTGCAGAGCCACACACAGGCTGTATTTTCCCAGGTCACTCCAAAAGATGTCAGGAAAAACTGCCATAGGCCTGACTACGGTGATCCTTTCTATGTTTACACAACCCACCATCAACCCAGCCTGCCAGGGTAGTGAAGATGTCATAAAAAGATCTGAGGTTATTGGCATGACTTGCTTTTAGGAAATCATGTAAGCTTCTAGGGATCGCCTCTTTCTTATGTGTTCACAAATCCTCTGCTTAATGATATGCTCTAGCTTTCTTCCAAGAGCCAACATCAAGATCGCTAGTTTATAGTTTTACAATTCACATTTCCCCCTTTGTGAAACTGAGGACAGTATTTGCCTATCAGTCCAGTTTCTTCTGATTTCAGAGATAGGAACGAGAATGTCCAAGAGTACATAGACATACTTGAAACACAGAGGCCAGAGAACTCAGGAATCTGCATTTTTAAACATATTTCTTAGCCAGAGAGAGAAGCAAAGCCCAAGCCTCTGAGAATTTTCCTGAGCACCTTCAGGATATACCATGTAAGCCTGACTTTATCTCCAACTAGCTGTGTGATCTTTGGCTAGGCAATTAGCTTGTCTGGTCTCATTTTCCTCACCTAAAAAAGAGTTCTAAGTTTTAGTGTCTTAAAAAGTTAGTGGCTAAGGGTAACTGGACAAGTGCCTGGATTTACATATAAATCTGATTTTCTTTTCCTTCTTTTTTGGAGGGTTTATACAGCTGTGAGATTTTCATTTGTCTTCTGGACACATACACACACATATCAGCCTCCACAATGATGAACTGTTTTTCTTTCTGATATGTGCATTTTATGAGAATAAAGTCCACTGTTTTAACATTATCTCTACATTATAATAAATCTGCTCTAGGAACAGCTCATTACAGCATCATCTGTCAAGAATGTATTACTAATGCCTTCTAAAGCATTCGTTGTAATATGTTACTAGAGAACAGCATTGGGACTAGATAACATTTATTAAATATTAGAAACACTGTCAAATAACTTCGCACACAAGTAAGATTTGAGGGGTCTGTGGGTATTACATACATGTATATTTTGGGGGAGACTAAGGAAACCCAGTATGAACAGAAATCTGTTGTGATATTCTGTCAAACCCAACATACTCTACTTATGTCCTTGAGATATTCCAGGGCACATCTATTTATCCAAACAGAACTGCAATAAGCAAAACAAAGGGAGGCCAGAAAGACACTTGAGAATGGAGACAGATCGAACCTTTCCTCACTTTCTGATCTAGAGAAAGTGAAAATAAGTCTACCACACCAAAAGTGCAATGTAATTGTCCAGTTCTTGGGATTTTTCACTCCACCTAATCCTAGGATGATAGTTAATCAACCTGTGGTTGATAGATCCTTCAGAGTTGTGCAGGGGTGTTTCAGGCCTTCACTCACCTCACAATGCTAACTTTCTGTGGCACATTTTTTGGGAGCCCCAAGAGACTGATTATTAAGTTCATTAAGCCTCAGACCTGACCTACACTGACAAGGTCACAGTTCTTATCTTCCAAAGTGCTCATACTTGGGATCTGGTTTCTGTTGACAGGCCCACTGACTTTTCCCTCTGGAACTTCTGACATGGCCCAACCAAAGTGCTGCTTAGTTTTGTAGGTAAAACAGAAGAACCTCACACATCCATACATCCGTAGTGCTATCTCACACATACACACTACTCTCCAGCAATGCCAAGGGGCTGCTTCCAAAGAGAAGATTAAGAAAGAGTCTCACCAAAGGGCTAGGAGGGACCTCTCCAGCCCATTACAAACACTGTGATTCCTACCTGCCTTTCCTATCCTACCTTCCCTTGCTATCCTAGATCTAAATGAAAAGTTCTAAACAGTGGTCCTCAATCCTCATAGCTAATGAGAACCACTAGTGGGGCATTTTCAACTTTTCCGTGCCTAAGACAAAATTTAGACCCACCCTCCTGGTGGGGTCTAATTCCTAAGTATTTTAATTTTGAAAAATCTCTGCTGCAAACCTATAGTAGATTTGATAGGGATCCTGAATCCTCAGCCATTGCCACCTTTGATAAATACTCTAAGGATAGTTGATGCTCCAAAAAGTACTTCATTATATTGAAAGTCAACACTCTTGGGCCCAAATTCTTTTCTTCTGTCATGAAACATGGTTACAAATAGCACTACTATGAAGATCAATGAGTTAGTGCACATAAAGGATGGAGAATGATGCTTGCTACATGGTGAGCATTCAAGAAATGCAAAAATTTTAAGTCAAATGTACTCTTTAGACATATAGATCAATGGAATCAAATTGAGAATTCGGAGATAGACCCCCAGATCTATGGCCGACCGATCTTTGATAAGGCCCCAAAGTCACTGAACTGGGTCATAAAGTTCTTTTCAACATATGGGGCTGGGAGAGTTGGATATCCATATCCAAAAGAATGAAAGAGGACCACTACCTCACACCCTACACAAAAATTAACTCAAAATGGACCAAAGATCTCAATATAAAAGAAAGCACAATAAAACTCCTAGAAGATAATGTAGGAAAACATCTTCAAGACCTTGTATTAGGTGGCCACTTCCTAGACTTTACACCCAAAGCACAAGCAACAAAAGAAAAAATAGATAAATGGGACCTCCTCAAGCTTAGAAGTTTCTGTACCTCAAAGGAATTTCTCAAAAAGGTAGAGGCAGCCAACTCAATGGGAAAAAATTTTTGGAAACCATGTATCTGACAAAAGACTGATATCTTGTGTATATAAAGAAATCCTACAACTCAATGACAATAGTACAGACGGGCCAATTATAAAATGGGCAAAAGATATGAAAAGACAGTTCTCTGAAGAGGAAATACAAATGGCCAAGAAACACATGAAAAAATGTTCAGCTTCACTAGCTATTAGAGAGATGCAAATTAAGACCACAATAAGGTAACATCTCACACCAATTAGAATGGCTGCCATTAAACAAACAGGAAACTACAAATGCTGGAGGGGATGTGGAGAAATTGGAACTCTTATTCATTGGGACTGTATAATGGTTCAGCCACTCTGGAAGTCAGTCTGGCAGTTCCTTAGAAAACTAGATATAGAGTTACCCTTCGATCCAGCGATTGCACTTCTCGGTATATACCCAGAAGATCGGAGAGCAGTGACACGAACAGATATCTGCACGCCAATGTTCATAGCAGCATTATTCACAATTGCCAAGAGATGGAAACAACCCAAATGTCCTTCAACAGATGAGTGGATAAATAAAATGTGGTATATACACACGATGGAATACTATACAGCAGCAAGAAGGAACGATGTGAAACATATGACAACATGGATGAACCTTGAAGACATAATGCTGGGCGAAATAAGCCAGGCACAAAAAGAGAAATATTATATGCTACCACTAATGTGAACTTTGAAAAATGTAAAACAGATGGTTTATAATGTAGAATGTAGGGGAACTAGCGATAGAGAGCAATTAAGGAAGGGGGAACAATAATCCAAGAAGAACAGATAAGCTATCATGGGTAAATTTAATGTTCTGGGAATGCCCAGGAATGACTATGGTCTGTTAATTTCTGATGGGTATAGTAGGACCAAGTTCACAGAAATGTTGCTATATTAGGTTACTTTCTTGGGGTAGAGTAAGAAAACGTTGGAAGTAAAGTAGTTATCTTAGGTTAGTTGTCTTTTCCTTACTCCCTTGTTATGGTCTCTTTGAAATGTTCTTTTATTGTATGTTTGGTTTTTTTTTATTTTTTTTTTTATTTTTTTTATTTTTCATACAGTTGATTTAGAAAAAAAAAAAGTTTAAAAAAAAAAACAAGGGAAAAAATATGCAGAGCCCCCTTGAGGAGCCTGTGGAGAATGCAGGGGTATTCGCCTACCCCACCTCCATGGTTGCTAACATGACCACAGACATAGGGGACTGGTGGTTTGATGGGTTGAGCCCTCTACCACAGGATTTACCCTTGGGAAGACGGTTGCTGCAAAGGAGAGGCTAGGCCTCCCTATGGTTGTGCCTAAGAGTCTCCTCCTGAATGCCTCTTTGTTGCTCAGATGTGGCCCTCTCTCTCTAGCTAAGCCAACTTGAAAGGTGAAATCACTGCCCTCCCCGCTACGTGGGATCAGACACCCAGGGGAGTGAATCTCCCTGGCAACGTGGAATATGACTCCCGGGGAGGAATGTAGACCCGGCATCATGGGACGGAGAACATCTTCTTGACCAAAAGGGGGATGTGAAAGGAAATGAAATAAGCTTCAGTGGCAGAGAGATTCCAAAAGGAGCCGAGAGGTCACTCTGGTGGGCACTCTTACGCACACTTCAGACAACCCTTTTTAGGTTCTAAAGAATTGGGGTAGCTGGTGGTGGATACCTGAAACTAGCAAACTACAACCCAGAACCCATGAATCTTGAAGACAATTGTATAAAAATGTGGCTTATGAGGGAGGACAGTGGGATTGGGGGGCATAGGGATCACACTCCCGTTTGTCTAGTTTGTGGATGGATGAGTGGAAAGGTGGGGGAAGGAAACAAACAAACAAACAGACAGACAAGGGCGCCCAGTGTTCTTTTTTACTTTAGTTGCTCCTTTTCACTTTAATTATTATTCTGGTTATTTTTGTGTGTGTGGTAATGAGGGTGTGGGGGATTGATTTTGGTAACTAATGTACAACTATGTAATGGTACTGTGAACAATCAAATGTATGATTTGTTTTGTATGACTGAGTGGTATGTGAATATATCTAAATAAAATGAATAATAAAAAAAAATGTACTCTTAATTTCTAAGATCTGGGGAGGCACATCTAGCTGTGTTTTCTGGTGGCCAGCTTGTCAATGCACTGCCTTGCATTTGCTGTTTTTCTTTCTTTGCCTTAGTTCCCTGGGATCGCCCTTTCTGCAGGCACAAATACATATGCTAACGCATTTGCCATACATTTTGCCTCAAGCTCTGTTTTCCAATGAAGTGGAGAAAGCCTCTAATATTACCAAGGCAATAACCAGATAAACTGACAAGAGCAAATTCCATGCTTTTGAATAGAAAACATAAATATCCATAGTTGGAATCTGAAGAGATATCAAAGATGATTAGGAGCAGTGGTTTGCCTTGGACTTGAGGGTTAAAGTAGGGACCGATCTAGGACACAGTCCTCAATCCCATCCTCCTTCCCTCGTATCTCCAATGAAAACCGTCTGAGCAGAAGAGCAGTTCAATATCCAGAAGGCCTGTTCCCTGATGACAGCCTTGGAGGCAACCGGTGAGCATGAGGCTGGTTTCAGGGAACCACCAGGGAATTTGGGCAGAAGCCTGCCCTGTGGACCAAGTCTTCACTGGAAGGAGGGGAGAGAAGCGCTGTAATTCAGGATCTTACTTGAAACCCCAGGTCATGGGATCCAAGGTCTGCCTAGCAGAGTGAGTCCATGGAAAAAATAGTCTTAATAGGTGAACCACTTGCTCCAAGGTCTTGTAAACTGGATTATTTCTACTCCCAACTCCATGCAGGGCAAAGGCTATTGATGAGGTCCTGCCTACTTTCCTGAAATTGGCTCAGGAACTGAAGTGGCTCACAATCAAACATGAGACCTTTCACTAGTTCAGCCTAGTGGGGAAAGGTTTAGCAGCAACAGGAGCAGAGACTCCTGGATAAAGTTTGTATCTTGAAATCACCTCACTCTACAGAAAATATTTGTGTGTCCAGACAGTTGCCAAAGCATCTGCATGGTAAAGCACTAAATAATGTGGGATTCTGAAGAGAAATAGAGGAAAGGGCCACGGTTCCCATGGTTTTATCTAATGTTAAAACCCACCGTCCTCTAGGTGGTAGCAGCAGAGTGCGGACCGGAGCGGAACACTAGTGGCAAGAGTGATCTCTCTTTCCTCCCACTCAGTCTGCCCCAGGCATTGTTCTCACCACGTCTTCCTGCCTGCCCTAGACCAGCCTTACCCTGGTTCTTGCCTAACAGGAAGTGTATCAGGAGCCCTGGTACCAATGCCAAGGACTGCCTCAGCAGCCAAAGCCCTTATTACTGGCAACACACAGCTTTGTCCCTGTTTTCCTTCCTGGTCCCATCTCTGAGCTTTGGCACATCCACTGGTTTCTGACATTATGGCTGAGATTTTAAATTCTCTCCTTTCTTGTATGTTTTGTATTTTAGTTCTTTTCCGTAGGACTAGATTGGCTCCCAGCTTATCCTGCTCTCTTTTGTCAGTATACTCTGACTTTGACTGACGCACCTGATCCTCAAATAATATTTCACAGCCTTCTCTTACCAGGTATTAGCAACTGAATCTGAATTCTGACTCTATGCTCCCCAAATCCCCCAGTCCTCTACACACAGACACACAGATACACACACACACACACACACACACACACACACACATTCCGGAATGATAAATTACCCGTTTTGTGCTAGGATTTTAAAAGAGACAAAACAGTCTACTTCTGTTCATGAGTCTCTGAACTAGATCTACGATCCCCATCATAGTATAGGGCCCAAATGAATCACAGAGACAGCCAAGCTGTACTCAGTGCTACTCAACACATATGTTCTTTGATGAGAGAAGACCTAAGCAATGCTCCATGACCCTGTTGGTGTCAAACTGATTTATCCTCAGCTCTCTCTACTCTGTTACCCAAACATCAAGAATCTGGAAACCTCATTTTGCCATTGACAATAGAGGAGAAGGGAAGTGATGCTGGGAAGTGGGTGAAATCAGAGAGATAAAGCAAATCAGAGCTGTCCCCCTGTCTCCATTTGTACAAGACCCCACCCCCTACTTGCATGGAAACCCAACCACTGTTGCAGGTAGATTCTCTCTGATGAGGCAAAAAGTTGTTTCTAGAGCCACTAAATTCACATTACTTAAGCAAGATTGAGCTGTTTAAAATTTCAATGTTGTCCGCCAAAAAAATAATAATAGGAAGTTGTATAGCATGGAATGTGCTGACAGCAGTAATGTTTTGGTCATAATTCATGTGTAGTAGATGAAGCTCTGGAAGCCAGCCCAGCAGGCTAATGCAGATTGGGGATGCTCTCCCACTGATAGCCAAACGATTGATTGGCATTTCTGTTCCATCATGAAATCAGCTTGCAAATGAATTGGAGATGGTTCCAAAAGAAGGGAAATTGAAGAGGAACAAGAGAGTGAAGAGCAGTGAGCAGAGATGGCAGTGATATTGGGGTAGAAAGACTGAAGGGAACATTTTCAAGCTTGGTTTCTATTCTAAACCAACTCCCAGCTTGATTTTTCTCTATGTGTATTTTTTTAAAAGGCAATCTTCTAATAAAGGAGGTGACATTTACCTAATCATTATCCTCCACTTGGGGACTAGATCCCCTTCCCATCGAATACAACCACCTCTTTTCAATTGTTCTGCCAATAGGATCCATACAGCCAATTAACTCTCCTCTTGGTATGTATAGAGTTAAGTGGTTATCTGCCCCCATCTTCACTGGTAGACCTGCCATCGATTCTTGATGTCAGTAAGTAAGCAACATGTCTCTCTGTGTCCCCAGGCTGGATTCACCCTGCCATTCAAATTGTTGTATGGCCTCCCCCCACACATGAGTTAGGAAAGGTGAATTCATTTCCAATTATGACCTGCAGGACACAGTCCCCAAACAAAGCAAGATGAAAATGAGTTTGTAAATTGTTCAAGCCAAGTTTTGAATTTAATGTGGATAACTGAAAGACTAAATTTTCAGGTAAGGTATTCCCAACATTTTGTGACCAAAGGGTAGAAACCAGAGTGAGAGAATTTATAGGCACTTTATATATGTTTTCTCACTTAATTTTCATGGTAGACATTAGCCATAGGTGACTCTGGAGCACTTGAAATGCAATGAGGCAAAATTGAAATGTACTATAAATGTGTACATATACACTGAATTTTGAAAAGTTATGTATGAAAAAAAGTGTAAAATATCTTATTGATAACTTTATATTGATTATATTTTGTAATGATAACATTTTGGGAATATTGTGTCAAAGAAAATATATGATTAAAAGTAACTTCATGTCTTTATTTTTTACTTTTTTTAATGTGATCTGGGTTCAAGTCCCCAGTTACTCTACGGGCCTTAACCTGCTGGTCTTCTCTTCCTCATCTGGGAGGCATTAGGCAGGGAGACTTAAAAAAAAACAGATCAACCTGGGTTTAAACGCCAGCTCTACCACTTAGAAGCTGTTTCTCCTTAGCTAAGTTATTTAATTGCTATAGTCCTTAGTTTTCTCATCTATAGGAGTTTATCAATAATTAACTTTCAAAATTATTGTGAAGATTTAAATGAAATAATGTATACAAAGCAGTTATTACAGTGTCTGGGGTACAGTAAGCATTCAATAAATTGGGATTGTTATACTATCTATCAAAAGAAGTGATTAAACCAGATAATGGCTAATGGCTCTTTACATCTTCTATTGAGTAATTGCATGCCTCTTACAAGGGAGATGGTCATTCAAAAACAAATTTGAAATCTAGAGGAATCTTTGCAACAATTGCTGGCTGCCCTGTTGATTTATTTCTCTGCATGGATCCAAAATATCCTCAAATAGGCTCAAAATAGCCTTAGACATTTTCAAGTAGGGGTAGGAGGACATCACAACTCAGGTCAAGATCCATCTGCCCTCTCCTCCATGTCTGGAACCTGCCACCTGCTATCGGGGATAATCCATGGTTAAGAATTTCCTACCAGCTGTTTCACCTACACAGAGAACACAGGGGGACCACATCACCCATGGTGCCCGGGGCCTGCAGATGAGAGTCCTGGGAATTGGTGGAAAAGAGCTCGACCCCTCTACAGCGACTTTGGGAGTTCTGATGCAACCCCCAAAAGCTTCACTGAAGTAAATCTGGATATGTAAATAAAGCGAAAACAGAGGGCATTTTCTTTTCTTCCCATTTTTCAACAGCTTCCCAGGGCTTAGAAACAAATCTAAAATCATAACACTGTCTTCAGTACCCAATATGATCTGGCCCATACCTGTGTCACCAGCTGTATTCTCATTTATCTCCTTCCTGCCTTCATTTGGCTCTAGGCAAGCGGGTCTTAATTCAGTCCCTCAAACATGCCAAGGTCTTTCCTTCCTCAGAGCCTTTACATGTCCTGTTTCCTCTTCCCCCAAACTTTGCTGACTATCTCCTACTCATCCTTCAATATCTTGGCTAAAGTCACTTCTGCAAAGAGATTTTCTTCATCTTTCACTACGTATCATTCTGATATTTCTTTCATGGCTCTGAAGATCCTGACCAAAATTTAATCTCTCTCATTCTCTCAGGACCATGACTCTCTAATTCTTTGCTGCATCTCCTGCAACTCATACATAATATGTATGCAACAACATTTATTAAAAGGATGCACAAATAGATGAATGGCTAGGCCTTGGCTGTCTCAAAGTAGAATTCATCATTTGTCTACCTATCACCCAGATTGCCTGACTCTTTCCCTTTTGTATTCCAGATCCTTGTGTCCAGAATTCCTTCTTGTTGCTGATTCTTCAGCAGGCCCTATGCACCAGTAGGTTGAAATGGATTAATTCATTCTATGGCCCGATGATGCCGCTGAGGAAAGAGCGGCATGGGGTTTATCAATGCACACATATCTGCCAAATAATGACTATAACTAATATTTTTCATCTTTAAAATGTGTCAGGCAGTGTGCTCTGAGTATTATGCATAGCATCTCCTCTATCCTCTACAACGGTCACATGAAATAGGACTTTAATTGTCCTCATTTTGCAGATGAGCATATTGAAACCTAGATTAAGCAACGTGTCTGGGCCATATTACAGGTAATCATCAAGAAGAGATTTGAAACAAAGTTGATCAGATGCCAACACCAATGCACCTAATCTCTGTAGTATATTGTCTTTCTTCATTCAGGCACCAACATTGCCATTTAACTGTTTTCTGATGTTACCTCCTCTCTGCCTCCTTCCAACCTGTCTAAGCCATTTACTTCAGGGACAGTAATGGAGATTTCCAAAAACAATTGCAGATTCAGGAAGAAGTTATTTTCTCCTCAAATACTCTAATACTATGGATTGAGAAGTCTTTTCTCTCTGGTTCTCACATTAGAATTTCTATAACTAGTCCCCCCTCTTTTTTTTACCAAGTTTCAGTTTATCAAGGTCATTGTGACTCTCAAACTTAATGGGGGTCAAGATGAAAGAAAACCAGCATTTATTTAGTCTTTTTTATGTGTGAGCCATTGTCCTACATGTTTCACATATGTCCTTTCAGCTGATTGCCTAACAACCCACTAAGAGGTTATTAGTATTCCTTTATTATACGTGATACAACAGAGCCTCAGAGAAGTTAAATAATTTGCCCGAGATCACACAGCTACTATGTGGTGGACAGAAAATCTTACACCAGTACTTTTCAGATTACAAAATCATGCTTTTTCATCTATTCATATTATATCCATAAGCCCAAGTCTTTCTAGTCTGTCTATCAAGCCTTCTCACATCCAGTTTCTCAGCCTTCCTTTTATTTTCCTTTCCCTATTCTAAGGTACATTCTCCCATCAGACATCTCCATCCAGCCACTGGGTTCTATTTCTGTCTCCCCACCCCTCACAAAAAATAATTTTGTTTTCCCCCTTTCCTTATCTGAGCAACTTAAGCTTATGTTTATATGTAAATGCAGATTAATATGTATGTTTACTATGTTTACATTTATAGAGCAAATACATTGCATATCTCTTTCCCACAGCCACATCTCACAGGATGTTAACCAAGGCAAGAGCCCTGAGCATGGGGCTATGGGGCCATTTCATTTAGGATCTGGTCTTGATCAAATGCAAATACGTCGTCACATATCATATCAGCAAAACATAGAACCCTAAGGGAATGGTACATGAGACACAACAGCTTTGATAAGATAAGTGGAAACTATGTGTAAGACTTGGTTTGTGCTAGGCTGTTAATGGATGGGTGAGCAACACAACTTCTGGATGTAGAGGTGGGCTGGCAACAGCGAAAGAGCTTTGGGAACCCTGAGAGACTGAAAGAGAGAAGGGAACAAAATGAGGTAGTGAGGATGCTGTTCAAAAAACAGAGTCCACTTGGAATTTTTATTCAATCTGGTTCTGAAAATGCCATTAAAATCCATTTATCCATCCTCCTTTAAGAAAATAAGAAAAGGATAATTGGAGAAAACTATGATTGGGATGGGATCCAATGGAAAGTTCATTGATCACAGGAGATCTGGATCCAGATTCAGACACTTACTGAATCTGATTAAGTTGCATACACAAAGGCTCTTTATGAAATAGTATGGTTAACCACATAAGCAGACATCATAGTTGCCTGGGTTTCTTACCCACCATTTAGGGCTGGCATCCACACTGGCTATATAAACACAAAAGAGGGGTCTGCTTATATTAGTGGTTGTTCCAGGGATGATCCACCTTAAGGGAATTTAATGCTAACCTTTAAGTTTTTTCTCCTATGAGTCACCATATCCTCACTTTTTGGGGTGAAACCTGTGGGCTCTAAGTTATAAACAAGATGACCTAATATACTTACTAAGTGCCATGATTTGAATTTAAATGCAAGTGCTATGTTTGAATGACAAGTGTGAGAGAGTTTTGGGGTCTATAATATGGGAGCACTGGTGGATGAGCATGTGTGGCTCTAAGTAAGAGCATGGCAATATCCAGTTTGCAGACCCCTCTAAAAGGTAAAAAGATGTAAATGACACACTCTGCTCTGAGCCCTTGCTGTTAATACTGCTGCAAGCCCCCCATAGCAACTGCTACTTGTGCTCACCCATGGAGATTTCTTAACCTGTCGGTGCAGCCACCCCCAGCTTCTGTGTGTTTGTAGGGTAACAACTCACAGCTCCCTTCTCTGCAGAATTGCCTTTGGTTAAGCAAAAGCCCCTTCACCACCCAGGCCACACTCTCCTACCACCTGAGGGGTACAAAAAGCCAGAGCCTGCCCTGAAGATGGCTCATGTATTGCGTTATAATTTGTGCTCCAAAGCTTCCTGGCAGGATTAGACTGAAGCTAGTGTCCAGAGGAGAACATATTCGTGCTTAGCCTTTCCCTCCTGCTCTATCCAGCTCCCCTATCTCCCCTACCCCAAGAGCACACTTCCAAAACATCATTCACAAGGATTCCCGTCTCAGGCTCCACTTCTAGGGAACACACCAAGGGAATTGCACTCCTTCTCCCTGATGGATAAAGCTGTTGTGGAGCTCTTGCCTGGGCAATACCCAATACCTCTCCAACCCCTTCTCAGCCCTCCGTGCAGCATCCGCTTGCATGTCCTGTGAGCCGAAGTGGTGTAATCCTTATTCTGCCCTGGGCAAGGACACCCACTGAGGACCCAGTTGGACACTTGCTTTCCTTTTATTCTATCAGGTCTGTGTTCTCTGTAGGGGCAATGAAAAGAGTTTACTCTTGATTTCATCTTTGGAATTAGGAAATGAGTCTTTAACCCAACCAAACCACGGCCTCATCCCTCACTCTCCAGACAATTATGCTCCTGGAGCCAAGGAGAGTCCACAGGGAAGAGCAAAGTCCCCAAGTCTGCATGTGACATGGTCAAGCCCAGTCTGAATCATTTGTACCAAGCACCCAAGTGTCCTGACATATCTTTTAACTATCTCCTCTCAGTGGCAGTGGGGACAAGGGTGGTAAATTGCTCCTTCCCGCTAATGGATCTCCTCCTGGCCATACTCCTGAGAACAATGTGGTAAAAGACAGCCTTGGGTTGAGTATTGGGCAAGGGGATCCTGGCCATCATGGGACATCTTTTTTGAGGTTTCAGGTGCTCGAAGTAACACCCTTTGTCCCACTCCCAACTTCTGAAGAAAGAAATTCAGAAAACAGACAGTGGAGATCAAAAGATCAGCTTCATCTTTGAGAAGCTGCATCACAAACAAGGCGGTTTACTTCCCCCAAAATGGTTTGCTAACACTTTATCCTTGAACTATACAATGTACACACCCAGTATGAGGTAGTGCTGGGCCACCCCAGGCCTTTTGTGAGTTTTCCTGTTCAGTGAAGAGCAAAAAAATGTGCCATTTCTACAGGCAGGCAGGTGTGAAAGAGAGTGAGTAAAGGGCTGAGCTCAGTTTCCTCACCCCAAATCACTAATGAAATAAATCACTGCTCCTCCCCTAGGAAAGAGAGAAGGAGGGATGGGAAAAGTGTTACTCTGTCAGTGGTTCTGAGTCTTTTCAGTCATTGCTGACCTTCCCCAGGGGGTCATTTGAAAACATGGGGGGTGGGGGTTGTCAGAATGATTGGGGGGTATTACCAACATTTAGTAGGCAGGAATGAGGGGCACTAACCCTCCTGCAATGTGAGGGATGGTGCATACAACAAGGAATTGCTCCCCCCAAAGTGCAAAATAGAGCCACCTTGAGAGACAGAAGTCCCCCATGTGGGCACACGAGGCAAGAAGCTTGGAAGCTCCCCCCACCTTCACTCACACACACACACACACACACACACACACACACACACACACACACACAATTGATCACCTATAGATTGGAAAGCACAAGACACTCGGCAGAATTAATCAGGGAGAGGCAGCACCAATTTCACACCTCCAAAAACCCAGGGGACACTGACCCCTACAGAGCAAAGCATTGTCCCCACACACTGCATCGAGCTCCTCCTAACTAGGGAATCAGATCAGATGTCAGGCAGCCGTGACCTCTCCAGAGAGGAGCACAATGCAGAAGGCTGCTTGATGAACTGAAAGCTGCAGTTAGCTACCTAGCAGTTCTCACCTCCTTTTTTCCCCTGACTTTTCTTTTCCTTTTTCTTGAGGACTGTGGCTCTTCTCTGTAAGGTTAATTACTTGCTCTTCGTTGTACCCAGGATTCTCTCTGTCAGCTCCCTCAGCTTAAGGACCAAAGGCGTCAGAGGGGGGATTTCTACTAATGGCAGATGTTAACTCCACCTGCCCCCCGCCCCTTCCCAACTTTCAAAACCAGACTAGTCTCCCCTTGGCATTGTCCTTCAGGGGGCTGGAGGTCATGTGCATGTATTCTCAGAACAGTCGCTCAGTCATCTAATTCCGCACACATTCCCACATCAGGGCATATTAACAGGGTTATAAATACGCCTGGTAGGAGTCTGAAGTTTAGAACTGATGAGTGTGATAGCAAACCACTCAAATAAACATGCTTATTATTGAAGCCCTGAGAGGAACGCAGTGACACGCTGAGAGAGCACACACACATCATTTTCACCTTCATTTCCTAATCTTATCTACTTTTATTTCATGCCACATGAAAAATGGACAGAGAACTACTTGCTGTTTTTGATGAGTTTTCTCTTTAAGTATTCTTCCCCCACCTGCTGCTTCAATGGCAGTGATACCAGAGGTTGTGGAAGGAGTCAGAGTTAGAGCCAGTCCATTCCCACCAGGCCAGGAGCCAAAGCCTGCCATCCAGGAGAAACGCAGGCACCATGTCCTCATGCGAGTAAGGAATGGGCTCTCACAGCATCAACCAGTGGGCCCAGGAGAGCTGGATATAGGTAGCTTTTCCCGATATCCTAGTGATTGAAAAACACATTGGCAAATGAAATTTTGTAGTTTAAAGGAATTAGGGAAACCAATTGGTTTCAAGATATTATTTGCATGACTAGTTGAGCTACCATCTCTCAGAGGGTCCTCTATGTCTGACCTTTGTGTTTTCATTTTGTTTTTGCAGTTCCAGAGCATATTTTTTATTAGAGAAGTTGTAGGTTCACAGAAAAATCATGCATCAAGTACAGAGTTCCTATATACCACCCTATTATTAAGACCTTACTTTAGTGCGGTACATTTGTAACAGTTCATGAAAGAACATTTTTATAATTGGACTATTGATTATAGTCCATGATTTACATTAATATTCACTGTTTGTGTTGTACAACCCTATGTTTTTTTTTTGTTGTTTTTTTTAATTCTAGTAACATATACACAACCAACAATTTCCCCTTTTCTTCAAATATATAATTCAGTGGTGTTATTTATATTCACAGTATTTTGCTACCATCACCACCATCTGTTACCAAAACTTTTCCATCAACCAAAATAGAAACTCTGTTGGCTCTTGTGCTTTGTAATCTAAGTGTTTCCTAGTATCTGTGCCTATATCAGGCATTCAGACTTATCCTAAAAATTCTGGCCAAACATCTTAGATCATTTACTACCCCAGACAAGATTTTGTAAGTGTCATTAAAAGGCCGAATAGTAAGCACAGTGATGTCTAACAGCTATTGCCCATTTAAAATGTGTCTGGCAGTAATCTAAGCTCTTTACAGAAACTGACTCATTTAATCCTCACAGGAGTATGTCCATTATACAGACGAGGAAATTGAGGCAATCGAGCAGTTGGTACTATGCTAATAAGTAGCAGAGCAAAGATTCAAAATCAAGCAGACTGGTTCTGGAGGCCTTGCATTTAACCACAGTGCTATGCTACCTCTTATGTTTATGTTTGTCTACTTTCTATTATAAACAAGGTTAGTATATCAATAAAATCAGTTGACTTCAATGCCCTTCTAGAGTAACTGGTCCAAGTAGCCCTATAACATGTATGTATAAATCCAAGGTGTAGCAAGGCCTATGAATAGTGGAGTGTGTGAAAGCCAAACATTTTTTTTTTTTTTTTGGAAAACACTTGGCTTAAAAAACAAAAAAAAAAGTGTCCTTAGGCTGAATCCTGCCAGCTGGCTGCCAGCATGGGAGCCCTGGTTCTAGTCCAAAATTTTACAGACAATAAAATTCCCCAGAGAGGGAAAGTAGTTTGCACAAGGTCACATGTAAATAGTACAGAAGCGGGACTAGAATTCAGGGCTCATGGTCCAGCACCTTTTTGCCTGCACCACACCAATAATATTCTCCACCCCTGCCTCCCCATCCCCTTTCCCTGCTAGATCCCATCTCTTCCATGCACAAGCAGCAAGGCTTTTATTCTATTTGCAAAGTAAATAGAGCACAGGTACAGATTATTCTCAAGCATCTAAGCTTTTATCCAATATAAATAGAATCAGGGTAACTTGTTCTCTCGCACTCTTCTCTCACAAATACACACAGGCACTGTGCCAGCACTAGCAAAATTAGCAGGAGGCAAATAGAACTCAGGCATCCTGGCCAAACAGGGGAACCCTGGATACATCCAATGCAAGCAGGGAGATTCATTTAAAATTTCCTCCTTCCTTTTCCTTTCCCACTGACCCTGCCATGTGGGAATACTGTATTCTTACACATGAGGTACATCATAGAGGAAAGAGCTTTGGGCGAGGTAGGAGCCAGGAGACTTGGGTTCCTTATAACTTTGCTGAGTTCAGTTCTTATCTTGAAGAGGTGTGAGGATTAAATGGGCTAATAGAAAATAAAGACCAGACATATGGTACAATATCAAAGCATGAGAATCAATATCTCTATTCCCTGTCTTCTGTGAGTTTCTAAACTAATCAGGAAAAACCGACATATACACACATACAAATACACACAATCACATATGTACTCATCTATTAAAAATAAAGCAACTGGTTGGGAAGTTACATATTTGTAACAATAGCGCAGCCATGACTCAAAATACTATTTTTTTTAGAGCTAACTTATCCCTGGGAATGATATTAGGTGCTCCAGTAAATTCAGTGTTTTAATTTCAATGGTGGCAAATCTTCATTTTCTGTGTGTGGATTTGATCTTTGGTAATAGCCAAAAGTCATTCTGAGTGCCAGAGAATAAAGTTTGGAAACAGGCCTGGGACATCAGTTTTGTTTATGGGGGTGGAGAAGCAGGGGGGTGTCATAAAATAGGCTGAAGATGCTGAGTCAGGAGATCTGGCCTGAGCTCCTGCTTGAACACTTACCGTCCTGGCAAATCCATAACCTCTCCCAGTCCCAGATCCCTCATCTGTAAAAGAGGAGCAGTAACAATTACTTCATAGGGTTTTCATAAAGATCAAAAGATAATACATGTGAAAGTGTTCTCTAGGCCACGAAGTCATGAATAAATGTCAATTTCAAAACATTTTTTTTTTTTTTGGTGAAAGATTTCAAGTAATTTGTAAATTAAAACTGAAGGCAGTTCCTATAATGGAACTAAACATCATTGGTCAATGGGAGCAGAAAGAACATCATTGTAGAGCTTCCCAAGGAGACCAGTTTAAACGGCCCTGCTAGTATAAATTCATTTCATTCATTCATTCATTCCTTCAACAATGCTCTTTGAGTACCTATAAATTCCAGGCTCTGTTAGACTCAAGGAATTCCGAGTCAAATGCAACATTTCCTCTAAAATTGAATGTGACAAGACATAGTTAATTTTTTTATCTCATTACTTTACAGTATGCCTGGTAAAAAAAAAAACAAATGACAACTAAGAAGCAACTTTAGATGCTTTTGAGGCCAGAATCTTCCCAAGCATATACAAAATGCCTTGAAGAATAAAAGACATTCTAATAATGCTTGCTGAAAGAGAGAATGAACAGGTGAAAGTATGAATTAGGACACAGAGATCATGGATAAAGGGCGTGAAGGGAAAGTTTCAGGAAGACAGTGGGGGTAGAACCAGCCCAGAGGTGTCCCGCACAGCTCTGAAGGACCCCCTGGCCAAAGCCACTCACTTACTTTTCTCCATCCATGCCCTAGGGCTGTAACCCAGAAGGGAGTGGGCAGAGATCATTTCCAAGAGCAGTTCTGTACCATATTGAAAACATTTTAAAAATTTCTCCTTTAGACCAAGTCTGATTTTAAATGAGATTTTTCTGCATCATGGACAATGACTTGCTACAGCCAAGAGGAAGAACATGCAGGAGCCCTGCATGACCTTAAGTCAGGTACTTTCCTTCTCTGAGCTGCAGTTTCCTCATCTACAAAATAAATGTCTTAAACCGAATGACCACTTAGGTCCATTTCAGCTTTAAGATTCTGGGACCCTCTGCCATATAGAATGTCATCACAGTGGTCTGAAGGAGTTAATTTATCTTGCAGAATATTTCAAACCTGGCATTAGAATATGTGAGGCACTGAATAGAGGATCACTACCCACCCCCTTCCCAAGAATACAAAGCCGCCCATCATTTGCCTTTAATCTGTTTTCTTAATTTTCTCCCTAAGAAAAGTCACAGCTCCAATCAGCCCTCTAATCAATGGCTGCACTTCTCCTGCACAAATGAGCTAGATTTATTAAAGGAGTCCTCTCTTCGATGGAAATGGGCTCCCTGCTGGGGCTGCAAATACAGGCTAAGATTGACTGCTCCCAGAATAGGTAACGATGTAAAGAAAATGAGAGCAAGCAAGAGGTGGGGAAGATGGCACCCAGGGCCTCTCTGTGACCACCCCACTACCATGAACTGAGCGGTCACCCACCGGTGGTAGCCTGGATGCTTACATCTCATTTAAGCAGGTCCTGGGCACAGTATCCAAGAATAACTCACCAATAAGCCTCCTGTGCCACTTCCCTATACGCTGTAGGATAAGAAAGGTCACTCAAAGACAGACTATAAAAGGAGAGACTCTTCCAACAACCTCAAAGTATCCAAAAGTTTACAGACTGTCAGAGCTGGAAAGAACCCTTGAAGATGATTTACAGCCACAAATCGAGGGGGTGCTCCATGAAAGGACTCCAATATCTCAGAATCATTGATGTCCAGAAGCACAGGAAATTAATATTCAAAACCATTAGAAGTTATTCACATTAGATAAGTTGGGTGCTAACATATTCATATTTGGGAGCTGAGAACTCTTTGTAGGGAGGAAGTCAACACTTTTGGTTACACATGGAACAAGGCAAGATCCTAAGGACCAACGAAGATGCCTCGGACAAGTCAATCATATAGCCTACCTGATCTATAGAATAGTGTCAAACTTTGCCTTCATTATGGGCAAATTTGCATTTCTGGTGGCTACTACTGTGTTTCCTGAGGGCTTAAAGGGAAATCAATTTCTTGTTTGTTTCCCGCTTTGAAATCTGAGAGGAGCAGACCCCGGTGCTGAATCTGAACACGGGCCCTTCCATGGTAGGCAGGTCTCCAGCCCCAGTTACGTGGTGCAGGATCAGTTAAATACAGGTGGGAAGAGGGTCCTGTCCTATAAAAATGGAAGCCATGCTTTCCAGTATCTTATTTTAAAATTTTCCCATTCTCAGTTATCATTTTCACCTGTTACCATCAAATCTTAGATTTGTTCAACATGCTAGCTTGGGAGAGAGATCAGTCTTGAAAAACAAACCAGTTACAAGATGGGAAGAAGGATTAACAAAGCAGAGATCCAGAGCAAGACAGATAAGATGACGCAGATCAGCCACGGCAGATTGATGGAGTATATAAGCATTCCTCAGAGAGCCACCCTCTCCAAAACACGGAGCGTGGATCCTGGTTGAAGGCCTGACTTTCTACAGCTAGGTGGGAAAGGGGTTGGTGTTGCTTTGGGTAATAAAAGGAAGGCTGGAGATCCTCAGGAGGCTAGAGAACCCAGGGTCACCTGGATTACATAGGGACAAAGATCCAGTGGGAACCACTAAGTGACTTCCCTGGGGTAACCTAGCTAGTTAGTGAAGGAGCTGGAAAAATTTGGATAAAGGTTTTGTAAATCTTAACCTTGCACTCTTTGTAACCCTAGACTAGATCACACCTCTTTCCACATTACAGGGTAAGCAAAGCTGCAAGTCACTAATGCTCATTACCTAGAGAGGAAAGAGAGGGTGGAGGAAGGAAGAAAGAGGTGAGAGAGAGAGGGAGGAGAGTAATTCCATGTTTAAGAGAAGTATGCTTTCTAGAAGTATTCTGGACACACCTTTTTCTTGACCTGGTTCCCTTTTTGAGACTTGCAGCCTGTTGGAGTTGGAAGGCATTTTTACAGATGAAGAAAATTGCCCAGTCAATGGAAATAAGTTGCCTCAAATTATAAGCAAGGTGCATCTGGAAGCACAGAACAAAAATAGAAATGACAAAATGTGAAGGGAGAATAAGGAAGGGGACTGGCCCCCACAATCAGGTAGCTGCAGACATCGTTGGGAGTGGAGTTTTAGATTAGTCCTTGATATGTCTTCTCCACAAGTCTGCCCTAACTATGCCAGCCCTCTTGCTCTTTCCTTCCTTAAGTCCCTAAAATCATTAGAATGAGAAAATATTGTATCTTATTACTCTCCATTCTGTTTTATTTTATGCCAACCTTACTTTGTACAAGTCCCCCATCTTACCCTGGAGAAACTAAATCCTTCAGTGCAGGAACTGGACTCCAGGGAGCAAACCACACTACCTGCTCCTGCTTTATAAAGCACCTAGAATACCCAACTCATGCTCAATAAATAGCTGCTAGTTGATTAATTTTTGAGAAAACTGCAAAATTTTCATGATATGAATTCTTAAAGAAGAAAAGTGTAGAGATGGGGAAATGTGAGTTGGTTTTCTAATCTGAAAAATGGATAGTGCAAGTTCAATGGCATCTTGCAGTTCCTCCTTATCTGAGACATGTCATTTTGTGAACAACATTTGGCTATTGGATTGATATACGACGATTTGCACAGTTCTTTCTTCCAACCTTGATGCTTTCTCCCTTTTCCTGCCATCCTGCTCTCCCTCATCCCACAAGCAACCTTACAAAAGGCTTGCCATGCATCAGGGCTCGGAATGTGACCGAGGCCTCAGCGCACCCCAGCAAGGACACAGGGAGAAATCTGCCTGGGGCCTGTGAAGGAAGGGTGGCTGTTTTCATTGCCTTTATAGTTGGTCCTCCTGAAACTCTGTTTGGATAGAGAATCTGAAAGTGAGGAATGGGGATACTGAGCTTGTAGTTGTGAGACCTGTTGGAGCTTTGCCTCCTGGGATGGGGAACAGTCAGAGGCTGAGCTAGAAGTGGGTGATAGACACAACTGGAAAATATTTTGCAGTTAGGTGAGAACGTGGATGAACGTGTCAGCTGCTCGCGCTCGCCAACATTTTCCACAAATCTACCAGCTAATTGCCCTCTTTGTGTCTGTGTATTATTAAAATTTTATTCATATCATAAAATGCCACCCCAAAGACCTAAGGTAACGATGGGGCTATTTATGGAACACTTGAATTTTAAGCTGCCTTCTCTCCTCATTTTGAAGCACTCTGGGATGGGGGAGGCGGGAGGGACCCACACAGACAGTCTTCTTCATAAATTTGGGATGTAGTGACAAGATTGGAGAGGAACAAGTTATGTTCCTGCCTAAAGTAACCATTACAAAACCTTTTGCTTGGCATTATGCAGCCACTTAACCTTTTCCACTTGAAAGGCAGGTTCCAAATGTATTTTTTGTCAAGCCAGGTCACAGCTCCATGGCCCTACCAGAGGCAACCACATCCCTCCTTTTACTCTGGCAAATCTAGGCAGAGCTAAAGATGGACTTCACCCTGCTCCCCATTCTCTGACCTTCACTCCTGAAAGCCACCTGCTTTCAAGGTGAACAAGTCTTGTCTTGGAACCAATTAAATATACATACCACAGTGACTGGAGTGTTCTTGAAAAGATGTGCAAGGGGAGTACTGAGAAAGAGGAAGCATTTCAGGATGAATTATTGATCAAGATTTCTCTCATACATGTACACACATGCCCTGATCCTGGCATTCCAGCCAGGGGGAAATTGCATCTTGTGCAGTCTTCACAGGGTTAAGAAAGATAATCTCTTTGCTCTAAACCATTTATTTGGTGGATGGGAAGTGTGTTTACATCTCCGTGTGTCTCCTTTTGTTTGGTTTTCCAAGAAAGCCTGAATCAGCAGATTCGGAAGAAAGCTAAAACATCTGACAGGCTTAGAGAAATGATGTGTGCCACGTGAAAAATTAATTGAAAAAAAAAACAACCACTTTTCACTTATATAGCAGTTTTTATCCCACTCTCCAAACAGGTTATGGATATTAATTAAGTGCCATGCATCACTTGTCACCTTGGTTTTATGAACCCAAGTGGGAAGACACATCATGTTTTATCACTCAGGTGGAGAAACCGAGGCAGTGTAGAAGCACCGATAAAATAGTCACTGAGAGAATTAAGGGAACTGTCACCTCTGTATGGGACATTCCAATCTCATTCATTTCATGAGAACTACCATGGAAATGCTAAAGCAGATACAGTTCGCACTAATCCTGGCACCCCCACCCCAGCACTTGCCATTTCCTTTTACCTGGCTGACTGAGCTATTTCCCTGTAGGTCAATTTGGTGCACATTCCCAGGGTGTTAGTTATCTGTGGTTGTATAACAAATTACTACAAACTCAGCACATTAAAACACACACTTAAAGCCTCAAAGTTTGTGTGGGACAGGAGTCCAAGCATGGCTCAACCGGGTCCTTGGCTTAGGGTCTCAAAAAGCTGCAGTCAAGGTTCTAATCTGAAGGCTTGACTGGGGAAGCATCTGCTTTCCTGTTGGTGTGATTTGGGCAGCATTCAGTTTCTTGCAGCAGTTTTGTGCTACCTGTGAACACCAGGAGGCAGGGATCCTGGAGACCACACTGGAGTCCATCTTCCAGGCCCTGAAATCTGGGAGCAGAAGTCCCCTCACACCCTTACACTTTGTGGTAGGTTTTAGAGAAGAAAGGTAAGGTGGTGGTCAGATTATTTCATATTATCCATCTTGTAGAAAACATGAGAATTCAGCAGAACACTGAACCCATACAAAATAGTTGTTTAACAAAGATCTCAGGGAAAGTCCGGGAGTTTAGCTCTTTATTTACTGAATGCCCATTTTTTGCCCTCCCCATCCTAAGAGCTGGAGATAAGACACAGGACACTTACAGGCTGGTGCAATGTTTCTCAAAGTGGTGTTTTCAGCTGGATCAGAGTCACCTGTGGAGTGTGTGATCAAAGGCAAGTTTCTGGGCTCTGTCTCAGCCCTACCAGGCAGAATCTCTGGGCACATGAGCCAGGAACCTGCATATTAACAAGAACCTGGGGGACTCTCATTCACACTGAGTTTGAGCAGCACTTCAGAAACTTTAACATTTATATGACTCACCTGGGTCTTGTTAAAATGCAGGTTCTGATTCAGTAGGTCTGAGGTGGGGCCTGAGATTATGCATTTCTAATAAGCTCCCAGCTGATTTCATTTCTGCCAGTCCTAGGAGCACGATTTGAATAGCAAGAGTGAAGGATAAGAAAGACTGAAAGGGCCGAATAGCAAAATTCTCCTCCTACCCAAAGTGACTTTGAATTATGGGATTTTAAGGAATTTAACAACCTTTTTTTAGGGGGAAATCTCTGAAAATGTCCTGGAGCCAGATGAGGATTGCCTTTTTTGTGCACGTGGCACATTGCAAATTTGGAAAGAATGTGATATTTAGTCCTGGGGGAGAAATGGATCAGCTGGGTCAGGAGAATGATGTCGCTCTAGGGGTCAAATTGTGAAGTTAGTGAGTACATGGCACACAAAGGAGATAGAAGAGGGTTCTGGGAAGGTTAGAGCTTGATTGGAGCTGACTAGAACAGACCTCCCTAAAGCAGGACCAAAGAGAGAAATGGAGAACAGAGCATGCGGTATAGTATCAACCAGGAAAAGGAAAAAAAAAAGACATAAGGGAGACAGGAGCTTTAACCGTACTGGGTCAGAATCAATTAGGAGCCTCTGATAAATTGCACAAAAGAGAATAGAGAACAAATAGAACTTGCTAGGAGAAGCTATAGGGTAGCAGCCAAGCTGGTGAAGGGGGTGGTCACCAATATAGTTTCCCACCAGAAGCTGACAGTGGTATATCTTGAAGGCAAAGGTTTGATTTTGAACTAGAGAGTGGGAGCACAGAAAATGCCTGGAGATCTAGAATGGCTAATGAATATTTTAAGCCTGAGTCAAACTAATTTAATTATGTGAGTGGTACCATTTTGGGAGGCAGAAGCAGTGTATTCTGGAGGAAAGCCCGTGGGACTGGAGTGGGGAGACCTGTCTTCCCATTCTGCTTCATTTACTCATTCTTTAAATATGTCTTGGGTGTCTACCAGATTCTAAATTCTGTGCTAAATTCTGAAGAACTTTAAAATAACCACTAAAATAACAGTTAAAAAAAAATGATATAACCATAGCATTGTTAAGAATAATAACATTCTGAGTTATTAATTTGTGTTAGGTACTATCTCAAGTAGTACACATGCTTTAAACCTCAGAACAAGTCTTTGAGGTATGTAGTATTTTTATACCCATTTTCATATGTGGAAGCTGAAGTGAATAAATAACAAGATAGACTGTCTCTGTTCTAATGGAGCTTACATTCTAATAGTTATGCACCCTGTCAACAGAATGAATTTTGGTGATTTTTCAGTCTATGTGCTTTCTATGGCTGTAACAACAATAACTACAAATTTTAAGAGCTTGCTCTGAGCCAAACATACTATCTCAGTTAATGCAACAACCCAGAGAGGAAATTACTATTATTGTTCCCATTTTACAGATGAAGAAACCAAGGCTCAGAGAAACTAAGTCATGTTCCCAAGACGACACAGCTGGGAACTGAACCAGGTAGTCTGACTCCAGACTAAGATATAATGTGTCTACAAATTAGGAGATTGGACTAAACTTTGAGATCACACCTTCCTGGAATATCCTGTGTTCTCTAAATCTCATGTGGTTTACTTTTGTACCCAAAATGGCAATGAGGGCTAACAGATTATAAGAGACAGGTTGAGGAAAAGGCCACAACATCCAAACAAGTTACGATAGGGAAAAAATCCATTTGACTCTCGCAGGCAATGGCAATGAAGAGCAAATTCAAGCTTTCCCATGATGGGACACGATAGGCTGTGCTCCCACGTGAACTCAGACCCAGCACTGTCCAAGGGGATCTTCCATTCAGCTTGAGACCTACAGGAGCAAGGAATAATCGACTCCTTATGAGAATTGGGATTTATTTCAGCACAGATCCAGAATGCAATCTTTTCCTGATCAAGTTGAACAGGAAAGGATTTAAATTGAGGTCGTGAACTGAAAGAACACATTAATCATGCTCATTGCTGGAGTCAGAAACAAATTCATTTTTCCTGTCAGGGGTGTTATCAAGCAGGAAATCAAGTCCACAGGTGAGGGAGGCAGTGAAGCGCCTGAGGGGAACGGCAGAGTTGCCTGGCAGACGCCAAGTAAGTGCGTCTCCAGACTATGTAGAACTTCATACCAAAAAGTCTCCAGAGGCCACATGTAACCTTTCCACTTGCATAATGGATGTCCCCAAATTTAACGGATGTTCAAAAATTTGAGAGCTTCAACTTGCCCCGAGTCAAAGTCATTAATTCATTCGTTCAACAAATATTTAGTGAATGCCTACTATGTGCCAAGACTAAGGGATTTAGCAATGAACCAAATACAAATTGACCCTGCTCATAAGTAATGTGGTCAGGGAAGATCTCTGCTATGAAGTGACATTTGATCCAAGATCTGAAGGATGAAAAAGAATCCATGTGATGAGCTAGACAAAGAGAGTGCCAGAAGGAGGGAGAGGCAAAAGCTTGGCCTGACAGGAAGCCACTGTGTCTCAGTGCATAATGGGAGGTGGGGTGGGATGAGATGAGGTCAAGTAGAAGCCAGAGCAGGGCCAGATCATGCAGGGTTTTGTGTGCCATGCTGTGCTGGTTTGGAGTTGTTATGTACCCCACAATAAGCCATGGTCTTTTAATTCATTTCTGTGGGTACAGACATATTGTGGGTGGGACCTTTTGATTAGGTCATTTCAACTGAGATGTGACCCAGCCCATTCAAGGTGGATCTTAATCCTTTACTGGAGTCCTTTGTGGGAGGATAAAAGGCAGAGACTTGTGGAGAGAGCTTAGAGAGAGAGAAACACCCCAGAAATGCTAAGAGAGAACACATAGACACTCAGAGAAAACCACTGGATTCAGAAGCTGAAAGCAATGAAACCCGGGGGCGAAGGACCAGCAGACACGGGCCATGTGCTTTGCTAGCTGACAGAGGAACCCCGGATACCAGCAGCCTTTCTTCAGAAAAGTTATCCTCTTGTTGATGCCTTAATTTTGACATTTTCACAGCCTTAGAATTATAACTTGTAGCTTAATAAAACCCCGTTGTTAAAAGCCAACCCATATCAGGTTTATCGCATTTTGGCAGCTTTAGCAAACCAAAACACACACCAAAGATGTAAAATGTACTCGAAGAGCAAGTAAAGAGTTTTAAGCAAAGGGGTGACTTGATTTGCTTTGTGAAAAAGTTCACACTGCTACCACGAGGAGAATGGATTGCCGGAGTTCCAAAAGCATGGCAGGGAGACAAATTAGAAGACAATTGCAGTCTCCCAAGTAGAGGTGATGATGACTTGGGTTAAGATCAGGCGGGGCAAATGGAAAAAAGTAGAAGGATTTAAGAACTATTCTGGAGGTAGAACTGACAGAGCTTGCTAATGTATTAGGTGTGGGAGGATAGGTAAAGAGGGCATATTTGTGCATTAATATCACAATTTTTCTGTATTTGAAATTCTTCTTTACGAATTCAGTTCAGCTTCATGCAATAGAGTTGCCCCCATGTGTGTGGCATAATTGGCTGATCTGAATTTCTCCTTCTCTGCTCTCATGTTGGTGAGCATGACCAACGGCAGACAACAGGAAGGGGGAGAGAGAGCCATGAGTCTAGGTGACTGACCTCTGGATCTGTCCCCTTCTGGCATACTCAGTGGTGGGATTGGCTTTGACAAGAGAGTCAGACCTGGAGGAAGCCAAAAATTCAAATTGTTGGTCACAGAACGTTGTTCAAGATGGCTTTGCCAGCAATTTTAGATTTAACTCATGCCATCCATGAGCAATGTGCAATGAGATCAGGATGAGCACTTGCAGTGTGTGTATGTGTGTGAGTGCTAGCGTATGTTTGTGTGTGTATGAGAATGGAGGCTGAGGTTACAGTTGGGAGAGACAACACAGAAAATAAAGGTAGACTTGCTATTGTCTTTCGATAGAAAGGAGCACTCCTTAACTGCCTTGGATTAACAGAAAGTAAAACAACTACATCTAGATGTCTGAACTTGTGTCTGATCTGCAGTACAAATGGAGGTTAAAACATGACCAAAATATCATTCCGTCTCCTATACTATGAGTGTCCCCTCCAAGCAGTTCCCCCAGTGACCCTGGCACGCCGAGGCCTGGGCTGCTGCTTCACAAAGGCCAGTCCCTGGGCAGAGGGAATCTGTGCAAGTGCTGCCCTCTGTGCCCTTCTCAAAGCCAATTACTGTAAAAGGGAAAGATGTAGGTCTTTTAAACCCTTTCTTTAAAATAAAGATAAGCCCAGAACTGAACCTGAGTGATTTGCCTTGGAAATCCAGAGAAAATGAAGTGAGAGCTTTGGTTGCAGGAAAAGCAGGATGGCTGGAGAGAGAATGGAAAGCTGCATTCTGTTTGGGATGTGACAGAAGGGAGAGAACCAGCAAGAAGGAGAGGTGCTCTTCTGGCCCAGTCAGAGAGGGTGCTCCCTGCCCAACATCCTTCCCTCCAAACCTTTAATACCTCCAAGTTACTTAATCCCTGGAGCCTTTGTAGCTCTGCAAGTAAAGAGTGAAGGAGGAAACATGTAATAAAACCTTATTTACCTGGAGTCAGGGGACTGACCAAATCCAAATGATCCCTTGAGATCTTTCCAAGCTGTGGGGTCAGTGATTCTATACAAGACACAGTACCGTGCAGTGGTAAAGAATGCAGAGTGGAGGTTTATTTTATACTTTGCTGTGTCCTGGCTGAGTATCCTTGGACAAGTCATTTATTTTCTCTGTATCTTACTTTCCAAATTTGCAAATGTAGATCATAATAGGGCTGTTGGTTATAACAATGGAATGAGTTAATACAGATAAAGTGCTTAGAATAGTATCTGGCACATGGTCATTGCTCCATGAATATTAGACGTGTTTTCTCTTAAAACCAGTCTTCCATACCAATCGCCCTATAATTTTGTCTCCAAAGAATTTGACTCAAGGATCCTTAGGCTACCAAGATGATCTAGCGTCATCCTCTGTATTCTCTTGCTTCCATGTAAACTTTTTCTAAACTATCCCAGAGAGATAGGAGTTTGCCATATAATATGATTTGGGAAGCACACCAGGTGCCTGGTTTCCATGGCTACCATCCCAGCTGGTGGGCTTGGACATGACCAAGAGGCCCCCTCTGACTAGGAAAACTTGTAGCTGTGTCAGCCACCTTAAAAGAGGCCAATCTCAAACACTGAAGAAACTGGGCAAAAGATCACAGTAATGGACTGTTTTCAAACATCAGAAAACTACCTATGAGCCAACTGAAGCTCTTATCCCCTGATCAATGTTTCAGGGACTTGTGCTGCAGCATAATCGCTTCCCAAACTTGTTTCACTTAGTAAGGCCAAAGATTCATTAATTAACCATTAGTCTCATTAAAAAGAAGAGACACGGTTTCACAAAGCACTGGGGACCCACAGTTCTCAGAGCCAGGAGCGGAGGCTGTCGGAGAGGCAGGAAGAGAACAGTGACTTTGTGACTTCGTGACCTGGCTTGAGGAGCTAAAGAGTACCCAGAAGTCCTCCCTGCCTTAGTGCAATTTTGAATGTTTCTCCAAAAAATGAATAATAAATGGCATGGTGGTGAGTCGATTATCTAACAATCTCTGGGCCTTTGGAAGCAACTGTCATCTTATTCATTCCAGAAAAAATAAACAGCATTGCGTATGCCTTTCCCCATTAAATAGAAAAGTGAGGCCCAGAGAAGTAGAACTTGTCCGAGTTTGCACAGCAGTAGAAAGATTTGGAATAGAACACCACTGTGTGACTCTGGCTACTTAAGCAGCCTCTTAACTGACATTTTAAGCAAGGAAAAGAAAATGCCTTGCCACAGAATTTTTTGTTTTGTCCAGAGAAGCCACAAGATTTTGGAAAAAATAAGGAAACCCTCATCTAACTGGTCTCCCTATGTCTGGTCTTTTTCCCCTAGAAGTCAATACGGTTGCCAGAGTGGTTTTTCTAAAACTCAAATCTGCTTATCTCGCTACACTGGTTAAACCCTTAAATGACTCCCCATTGACTGCAGGATAAAATCCAAAGGCCATGTAATAAGCCGTTCATCAGCTGGCTCCCGCCTCTCTCACCAGCTATATCCCTGCACTCCTCTCCCCACCGTAATGTACAAATCTACACTCCATTCATCATGTGCTTCTCACTGGCCCCCAGAGCCATACTCCCTCTCCTTTCTCCTGTTGTGGAGGCACTGAGCAAGCTGCTCCTGTACACGCTGCCCATCCACTCCTTTCAACTTTCTAACTCCTGCTCCTCCTTAGCTCGATGTCACCTCCTCAGAGAAGCTTTGCCTCACCTTCAAGCTGAATGAGGTTCTCTTATCAGTGTTCCTACAGGGCGCTGAGAGACCGCCCCTAGCCAGCAGGTTTCCCCACATTTTGAATTATCCATTTTCCTGCCAGCCTGGGAGCTCCCCTAGAGAAGGCTGGGAATACGCACACCTATGTCCCCAGCTCCCGCACATGGTAGCCTCCTAATAACTAGTTAACAGATACCTCTCTCTCACCTAAAGTAGGCACCATTTATTTTTAGTAATTTTGTAAGTAGGTATTTGCATGGCTTTTATTACAAACCTAGAAAAATACAGGGGAGGAGAACCAGTTGCTAATTACTCTGAAATGATTATCACTGCTTTATCAGAGAAAGAGTGGCATCAAAAGTACAAATTAACTGATAATCAAAAAGTCATTTCCAGCTGGTTTGGGGTATGTGACATGTGTGTGTATGGGAGAGGGACAGGGCACATGCACTTATGTGGGAGGTTTACTTTTATAATGTGACCTTTTTATAATGTGGTTTTTGCTGATATTGCATGTGTGCCTCTTCCTTGGGAGCGTACTCACTAACCATGAGAGTGAATGGGGGCTGGAAAATCGCCAGAAATTGGAAGGAATGAGTCTGGTATTGCAAATTGCCCATAAACATACAAGCCACCAAATGGATAACCCACAAGCCTGTAATGCAGGAATTTAGCAACAAACCATCAATGATTATAATCCCTTTAGGATGATAACTTCTTGTATGTATATTGTATGTCAGAATTTACAAAGCACTTTTAAAGTATTTATTTGTTTCTCACTACATTCTGAAAGATACGAAGAATACTTTATCTTGTTTTGTTTTGTCTTTAAATAATATAACAAGCAGCCATGAACGCACCACCAACACAAACATTAGAAATTTCACAATAACTTTTACCTCCCTGTGTTATGGTCCCTCCCCATCCCTTCTCATTCGCCACCCTCCCCTGCCCCGCACCCCCACAATACCACGCTACAGGAAACCACTTGCTTTTCTTCATGTGTATTTCTAAAAAGCATATTTTTTTATTTTTAGTTTTTTTTAACTTTATGAAATGGGAATTACACTGTATGAAATAGTTGAGCCTTACTTTTTTTAACCTGATATTCTATTGCTAAGATCTATCCGTGTTGTTGCATGTAGTTGTGGTTTATTCATTTTGTCTGCTAGATAGTATTCCATTACATGACCAACTCCACTGCAGTTTACTCAACCACTCTTTCAACAGTACTTGACTTGTTTACAATTTTGCTCTTGAATAGTGCTGTTATGAGCAGTCTTACACATGTGCAGGAGTATTTCTCAGGCATATGTCTGGGGTGAAATTACTAGCGATAGAAAAATGTGAATGTTTAACTTTGAAAAATAATGTCAAACTGTTTTCCAAAATGGTTGTACCAAATTGCATGCCTACCAGCAAAGGATGGGAATACCTATCACTCTGTATTCTCTCCAACAATAGGGAGAATGACTGACAGTGGTAAAACACAAATCTCAAATTAGCATCCTTTGAGGCAAATGAGCCTACTTGTTTTGCAGAGTATTTTGCTATGTTTTTTTTTTTAAATATACATTTGAAAGACTTTGGATAGAAGCCTTGGATGGATAGACCCTCTTTAGTTTACTCCAAGCCCACTACTCCCTATTGTATTAAAACACAGTCAATTCACAAATTTATATTACCGGCCTGTTCCTGTAGACACTTGAGTTTGAGAATGCTGTGACCCTTAGAGTATAAACTCCCTGTATTTAGACTTACGGAAGAGTGAGTCCAAGCCAAAGTGTTTTCTACAACAATGCAGGGGGTTCCCAGTTGAATGCCCTGCAGAACTTTATTAAGAAAATACCCCTAGAAATGGAAGCAGTGGATAGTCCATCCCCACATGAGTGAGTAATATAACCTAAAGGGTTAGTGGAACTCAAATTTAAGAGACAGAAACAAGTGGAACAGTACTTGAAATAAACAGCTGTTGAGGGCATACACTACCACAATTAATCCTCACACTAGTTCTTAGAGGTAAGTATTATTATCCCCATTTTAAAACCAAGGAAAGTGAAGCAAAGAAAAGGTAATTGGCTTCTCAAGCTAGTAAATGGGAGAGCTGGGCTTTGAATTTATAGCTGAACAACTGAATCCAAAACCCATGCACATTGCACCGAAACACACTGCCTCCTAAACAACATTTACTGAGTGTCTTCTCTCTGTTGGTCAGGTCACTGAGCAGTTTCATAAGAAGCACCTAATTTAACCCTCCAATAACCCTTCAAGGTGGATATAGCATTGACTGTCCTTATTTTGTAAATAAGGAAACTGAGGTCCATAGAAGGTAAGGAGGTTGGCCAAGGCCAACTGGGGAGGAAGTGAAGACACTAAGATATGAACCCACTTCTCACACTAAGACCAAATGCTCATTCTGCATTGACTGAGCATCCAACAGAAAGAGTACTTTTGGAAGCAGAAGACCTTGTAGAGTTCATACCAAAAAGCCCAAAGAGGAGTCATTGCAAACTGACTCAATTTATTCTTCCTGGGTAGAACCACAAGTCTCCTCACAACCAAGCACAGAGGTTGATGGTCCCAGGAGGGGCATTTTAGGAAAGGAGAGAAGGACTTTACCTCTACTGATCCAGAACCTGAATACTTTCACAGATGTATATGTTGGGGCTGCACTACGAGTATAATTATCGCCTTTGAGGCCTGTCAAAGCTGAGGACAGGCAACAGAGCTTAGAGATTCACTAACGCTTCTGGCAAGGGGAGCAATGTTACAAAGGCAGTCTTCCAGAAGAAAACATCCTTCCTAGAAGCAGCGCAAAGAGAGAGTGGGAACTCCCTTCACCAAGTTTTAATATGATGCCCTTCTCCATCTCAGAGTAGGTTTAGAAGTTTGCAAGAATGTACTGATCATCTCTGAGGATAAACTGAACTTTGAATTTTTCCAGATCCACATCTCCTTCCCCCTGTGCCAGGTCCTGCTGAGGGGTATATTGTAGCAACTAGGGGAACTCTCCAACTGCAGAGTAATCCCCCACAGAAGCCATCACTGGATTATCACCAACAACAACTCTGATTCAACATCTGTTGAGAAAGAATGTACCCAAAAGATTGAGATGTCATTAGCATGAGGTAGCTTCAAACTTTGTTAGATGCTACCTCTGCCCTGGAACCCCACTCTGGGGGAATGCTGGGGTGAGGACCACTTGCCTTCCTTCTTGTTCTGGCAGGCACAGAACTGGGCTCAGAAAATGCAATGATGAATTAAGTAGACCTTGCCCTCAAAGATCACACAATCTAGTAGGGAAGGCATAGATAGAAACAGACACAACTCAGAGGAACATGTGCAATGATAGAAGCATGCAGCCAGTACTGAAGAGGAGAGGAAAGCATGGTTAATACTCTCAGTGCTCTAGAAAACCATATAGAGGAGGAGACCTAAGAGAAGATATTTGAAGATGGAGTGAATGTTCAGTTCTATCCATTCGATCTTAAGCAACTTCCTGGAACTCCTTGTCTTAGCTCCTCTCTTGACCAAAGTGGCCAAGTAGTTATCTCCTGTGTGGCAGAGAATTAACACTTTCATTTGTAGAACCATTTTAGATGGTTTTAAGACTAAAGAGCAAATATATCAATTTGAAAGACATCCTAAAGAGTACATCCTTTATCCTACAGCACATGAAGACGAGTGGCCCTTACCCATGTGTTCTTCAACTATCTGGCATATTTTCATACCATGGGGAAAGAAAATTAAGTGACAACCTCTGGTAGCAGCATCCTGCCTCTTATTTTTCTCCCCATAATTCAGCCATAATAGCAAGATCTTCTCTTGTCTAAGAAGCCACAATTTCAAACTAGCATCTTTATCTTCTATGATTATCAGATCGCCAGATGTGACTGCCTCTGCCTTTCTCTCCAGAGAAACCATGAAATCTCTGGTTATTTTTATTGCACAGAAGTCAGGCAGAAAAGAGGAGGGAGTGTTGAAAGGCTTGGCATCACCTGCTCCCGAGCAAATTTAACATCCCCACTCCTCCTGCCCCCCCACCTCCCATCAAAGTGAAACAAAGCAAACCAGACCATCCTGATCTGTCCCTTTCCCCTGCGCTATATAAAGCTAGCTACAGATGGCATGCATGGATTGATGCTCCAAAACTCCCCAGTGCCCACTCCCTTCCATCAAGCTGGTTCCTAAATCTGTGGATGCGGCAGACTCAAAAAGAGGAAGCAGCGTGGTGGAGCGGCATGAGCTTTGGCACGCTGGTGTCCGGGCTGTGCCAGGGCCAGGATGTCTGAGTCTCACCCAGTCTGCTGAAGCACTGGGAGAGGCATCTGGTTGCCCCACTGCCCATGTGGTGGAAGCCTGGTGCTGAAAGCCAAGTTTCTCTCTTTAGTGAACCCTGGATAGTGTGTAAAGACGTTTATGATAAAGCAGGGAGAAAAGAAAATGGGAAAAGATAAGGAGAAAATTAGTGAGGGGCTTGGAGAAAACACAACCTTGAATACTTCCTTTTCTGTTCATTCATTTTTCTGCATACAGCTTCCAGAGAAGGGTCCTGGGGTAGGGCTGGGAAGGCAGGTGATAGAGGTTGTTTTTGGCCTCCCTTCCTTGGAAGACTTTTGTACTGTCCCCAGTACTCCTGCCCTTAGCCATCCTAGATTCCATTCCAGGCCCTTTAACAACCCTTTAATTCATTTATTGATATGTATTATGTTCCAAGCACTGGATTAAATTTTTATATTCATTTTCTCATTTAATCCCCAGGCAAAACTGAAAGGTTGGTATTATTTTCCCCCAGTTTACAGAAGAGAAAAAAACAGACATTAAAAATCCTGCCCAAGTTCACACAGCTATTAAATGATGGAACCAAGATTCAAACCCAGGTCTGTAAGGATTTCCAAGCCGTTATCCCTAAAGGATCTTGTCAGCCTTAGCTAGCTGTCATAACTGAGCCAAAAAGCGTTACCTGAAACTCTCTCTCAGAGATATTTACATTTTAATAGCTGGTCTCTTAAGGAGGCTTCAATGAGCAAAGAAATGAATTGCTTGTAATGTTATTTGGGGCACTGTAATAAGGTCACAGAGAAAATGCATGGGGTCGGGATCTTTCAAATAACAGTGTGTAGGCTATTGTCTTTCTCAACTCCATGTAATGAAGCCAGGCTTGACTGAGGGAAGGTTGAGCTGCTGCTTTGCATTCATTCCAATAGAAACTATGCTGGACTAGAGGGGTTTTAGTGGTTATAATCAACAGAGAATTTGTTTGGATGTAGAAAAGAATTGTCACTGGGAAAGCCTGTGGAAGTTTGGTGGATGACTGTAGTGCACATCTATATGAAGACACACAGACTCACACAAACACACGTGCAGACACACACAGCTCTCACCCCCAGCCTGGGAGAGGGACAGTCTTGCCTGGTCACAGAGAGATGAACAAGGTGATTTCCCAGGAAAACTCTTGGCTTCAACTTGGAACCTTTAACTTTGACTTGGAATAGCTCATTTTATTTCCCAAGATTTCCATGTAGTTGACATTTTCTGTCCTTAAAACATTAAACAAACAAAGCCAGAGACTTCCAACACATTGTTTTGCAAAGAAAAATGTTTTCCCAGACTTAGGTCAAGAATGAGTTGTAGAACTAACAACATTTGGGGATTCAATTGCCACCATCCTTCAGGCCTCCACATCCCTCTGGAGGGGTGCTGATACAACCCCAGTTGACTTTCTGTCCTCCTGAACCTACCCCCTAAAGGAAACCACTTTCTGACAAGCTACCAAACACAGTTCCTTGAGGCAAACAGCAGACCCAGATGCCTTAGTTTATCTTTGTCCCTCCGTTCCTGCCATAGAGAGCTCATCTCCAGTTGAGGAAGAGGTGAGTGGTACAGACTGGCTCCTCTCCTGGGAATGGCAGAGGCTGGGAAGGCCAGTCTCTTCTTAGGTGCTCCCTCTCTCCTCCCCGCCACCCACTCCCAACCCCAGAGGGCCCCTGAGGCGTCCCAACCTGAAAGGGAGAGGAGAAAAGGCACTAGCTGCTAGAGGACCATTCAGGTAACAGTCCATTAATTGGGATCTTGCCATTTGGAAATCAATAATGAAAGGAAATTTAAACAAAGCTTCAACACATTCATTCCGGAAACATGAATGAAGGTGAGCTAAAAAGGTTTGTGGTTGCCTTTCTACTCCCGCTAGCATTTTAGCACAGGCAGGAAGCCCTGACCATTCTGGTTCCATTCTATCAGCAAAGATAAAGGCTTTCTCACAAACTCTGGCTTTCACAGTTCGCTATTAGTGAGCCAAGGTGAAGTTTTTATCCTAGGGGCATTTGCACTTACTGAAAGGATGCTCCAACAGGGCAATGCCTAAACATCAGGGTAAAAGCCAAGCCCCTGTTATAATGTCACAATTTGCCTCCAGCCCCCATCTCCCTGACTTCATTGCTCGCTCCACTCCAGCCAAAATGACCTCTTTACTGCGCCTCCCATCTTGGGATCTTTGTCCTGGCTGTTTCTTTTGATTAGAATAATATTTTCTCAGAATTCTCCTTGGCTCACTCACTGCCTTATTCTGTCAAGTCTTTACTCAAATACCACTCTACAAAGAGGCCTTCCCTGACCATCCTATTTAAAATGCCAGCTGCCCCAACCACTCTTCACCTCTTTGTGTCCCCAAAACCCCTTAATCCTGGACTATTTTTTCTTTTCCCATAGTACCTATCATTTTATAACACACTACATAATTGACTTGCTTGATTGGGTTTATTGTTTATTTTCTTTAACTTAACACCTGTTGAATGTAAACTCCATGAAGGCAGAGCCTTTTGAGTGATTTTCCTCACTGAAGTATTCCAAATGCCCAGAGCATAACAGATGCTCAAGAAATGTTGGCTGCATGAATGCTGAATGAAAGGAATACACCTCCAATGGAGAGAATTTAAATACTTAGACATTGGATATGCATCCCTACGTGGGTCCTCAGCAGTTGGACCCACCCTTACCCGTGCAGTAGCTCTAAACATGACTCGTGCATTTCTCCCAGCCTTAATCCTTAGTCCCCTAGGCTGGTTTTCTTTTGCACATTTTACACTCTGCCTAGATTTCAAGTGAATCCTCCTAGCCTTTTAAGTCCTGATTTATTTCCCATTGTAGATTTAAGGGGCCCATAACCTCTGAATTTGCTTCTTTGCTTCACTGCAATTCAGACTCTCCTTCCTACTCTCTGGCTCTGGCCTCCTGGGGGCGGGAACCACCTGGTTTGACTAAGAGTCTGGGCTCCTTGGATCCAAGGCCACAGCCCCCCAGGCATCCCGCCTGCCTCGCAAAGGCTCTACCAGGGAGGTCTGGACCCTAGAAGGAAGCAGCGTTCCAGAACGCATCTTCACTCACTGTTATCAGCGGTACCTGAACACATTTAAATCAACAGCAACAAGCTCTCCGCTCCATCAGGAAACAAGTTTAATAAAGAGTATGTTGCCCAATTTTGCCTGCCTTTGTTCTGAATGTCAGAACTAGCCTTGAATTTGTACGTCACTATGACAAGAGCAACACATGTAAAAACCAGAAACCACGAGGATGACAAACTGTCCCTGAACTGCACACATGTTTTACGGAAAATTTCTCTTGGTCTAACTCTTCCTGACAGTAAAAATCAAATGATACTTTACTTTTCAACAGCTACTCAATCTCAAAGCTGGGCGGCCATTTTTTAAACTGTCAACAACCACACTGCCAACTTCATAACACGGAAACTCTGAGCCCTCTAGACTGCGACGGGGCTGGTGTGTGTGCTCTGTGTGTGTGTGTGTGTGTGTGTGTGTGTGTGTGTGTGTGTGTGGTGCTGACACCTTTACTGGACCATTAATGTCAGCATCTACTTTGATCCCAAACTCCTTCCACTTACACAACCCATTCCTTACTCTGCAGAACCTACCTGTTTTGAATGTCATAGTTTTATTCTTTGCCCTCCCTTCTCACAATATAAACATAATACCTAACACGGTCATATCACATTATACAATGTGCATTAACATCCACAGCTTAATTTTACCCTCATATTGACACAGTAGGGTAGGTATTATTGCCCACATTTTATGAAAGTAAAAACTAAACTTCAGCAGACATAACGGAGCAGTGCAAGGCTGCTCAGCTGGTTACATGGTGAGTACAGTTCAAACACAGGCCTTCTGATTTCACAGCCAGGGTACTTAGCCCACTCTTTTCTATGGATAAACTATTTTCATGCTGCGGACATGGTTTCCCTCATTTTCACTTCATATCAATACTGTCCCATTCATGAACATGTGATGCATTTATTTCATTTCAGACACTAAACATATATTCTCTGCACCATCTGCCCTTCCTCTTCATGCTCTTGATTCACACTTTGACTTCTGTACTTATTTTATTTCACAGTTACTCTCTCTTCTGCAAAGGGCTCCTCCAGGACAGGGACTGTACCCTTCTCAGCTCTATTACCCAAAATTTCAGCACAGTGCTTGTTATAGAGGTTTTCAAGAAAGCTACATAAGTGTTTGGATGTTGAATGAATGACAATCATACCCAAGAGAAGAAGGAGCAGCCTTTAAAGTCCAGATCCTCACCCCCACCCTCGGCCCACTTGCACCATTCTAGCCACACAGACCCCTGCAGAGCTCACCCAGGCATGGATAGACTGTGCAGTTACAACTTGTAAAAGTTGCTGCTCCAAGAGTCTTTGGAAAAACTCAACTAAGAGAAGAGAGAAGTTAATAGAGCTGATAGGGACAGAGGAGGGGAGAGAAGCTGTCAAAAGATGGACAGGGAGAAAGGAAGAATGCCAGGGGGAACATCAGTTACATCCTCCACCCTTACCTCAATGTGGCAGATCCTGAGATGTCTCTGTGCTAAGTCTCTGGGCTCTCAGACACCTGAGAATTTTCTTCTCCGCAAGCACAAGCTCACACTCTCGGAAAACTGCCCTAGCTCCCACTGGTTTTATCTCCACAAAGCCTCACTTGAAAACCGTCTTCCAGCAGGGGCCTCTCTCCTCCATCCACACACACCATCTCCTGGGACCAAGCTCAAATGTCTGTCACAGTGACTTGACCTGGATTTTTCCTCAGCCTTCTGCACAAATAAGTCAAATTCAACAAACACATTGAGGCCTTTTATGTGTCCAGCAACGTTCTGAGGATACAAATTTGAACATAGACAGCTCCTGTCCACATGGAGCTCTCAGTCAGGTGGATCAGAAAAACCCACATGGAAGTTAGGGAGGCTGTAACAAGTGCCGTAATAGAGATGCTGTGGGATTAAGGTTAGGGGAAGATTAATTCCACTTGAAGAGGAATGGGATACCTGACGGAGTAGGTATGAGCTAAGCTAAGCATGGAAAGATGGTATTGGGGCCACTATTGGGATGGCTATTGGGAGAACTTCATCTATGAGCCCTGTGTAGTTCCATGTAGCCCTCTCCGTAGAACTCCAGGAAAGAATTCAGATAGGACTAGTATGTGCTCCATGAGCAGCAAAAATCAATCAAGAAGCCAAAACACCAAGTATATGGGCTCAGGTTCCTCCCTGTTTCGGAGGTGAGGTGGATGCCAGTGCACTAAGGCTTGCCATGTAATGATGCTAACTCAATAGGTAATTGTGAGGACTCAAGAAATTAAATGATAGCCTATGTGCAGAATGCTTAGAATAGGACCTGGATTAAATCACCCTGTAGCATCTTTTTTCCCCCTTACCTGCACCGTTTTACCATCTTTAATATTTACTTGCAAATTTGATCCCCAGGGCCAGGCACTGCTACCAACCTTGGTCCTGAGCACAGAATACAAGGATTTCCATAAGAAATTGTGGAGGGGAGGTGGCATTCCATGGGAATAGGGGAACTTGGGATACTCCCCCACCGCTTAAACAGACAACATGTGAGTGAGGATAATAGGAGGCAGTGTTATAAAAAGATGGGATCATCGTGTACAAAGGCACAAATGTCAAGCCAAGAAATATGGATTGGATGGTGCCTGTAGCATGGGCAATTGAAGACTTCTGAGGAGTGAACTGATCTGATCAGATCTCTGCTGGCTTTCCCAGGAACTGTGTCCTCACCTCTGGAAGGAACCTACCTGCCAAAAGGGAAAGGAAGGCCTTTGCCACCTCTGAAGTCTGCACTCTATCAGTGTGCCTCGGCCTTGTCTTTGTGCAGATATTTCTCAGGGCGTTCAATGCCAAGACTAGACTAGGCATTGGACACTGACAGGTGAGCCACAGGTACACCCTGATATGGCCGTTTCTGCACTTGCACCCGAGGCCCAACAGGCCTGTCTATTGGGAACCTTCACCTACCTAACAGCATTCACATCCCTGGATGGCTCAGGCCCAGTGAAAATGGTATATCTCCTCCCAATCATAACACATATCTCCATCTTCCCTGAAAGCTCCCTCAGGATGATGTTTTCCGTCCTCAGTAACAAGCAGTTATCAATATGCTATTGACCAAACCATTGGGATTGGTTTCCACTAAGCCACCCAGGCGCCCCTATCCGGCCCACATGGTATTGTGTTCATCAGTTGGGGGCCCTGGGTAACCCATGTCTGCCAGTTAAGGGTATTCATGTGAAAGCAAGTAAGCCGTAAATGTTAGAGGCAAGAATGAATAGTGGTGTGGCCATCCTCTGTCTTTGAAGAGGAAGGAAGGACAGTTGCTATTACCTAGTTAATTACATTCAAATTCCCCTTTCGCCTGAAATCTCTGGGTTACTAGGCTCAGGGAGAGCTTGGGCAGAAACTGGAAGTCAGTATAAGTAAGGTTTTGTTCTTCTGGTTTCTGGCTGATCAGGGACTAGAGAGTGTTTCCAAGGCAAAATAAATCATCTGATAGCTGCAGAGAACATACTTGGTAAAATATAAAAACTGGACATATGGTTTGACAAGTAGGAGTGTACTTTGGGAGATTTAAGAAAAAAGCATTTAAAATTGGGGCTGTTCCTGAAAATTCTTTGGCATGTGGTCACCTTCACACAGGGCCCATACTGAAGAGGAATACAGCACATATAATCCAGGATAAGCCAATTAACACAAATCACTCATTGCAACTATTCCTAACCTATGGTCTCGGTGTAAGAAGAATTCAACTCTCCTCAGCTGAGACTCTTCTTGACTCTCAGCAGCTAAGCTAGTCACTCAGAGTTCTCAGCATCCTGAAGGTAAAAGAGCCTTCATCTCTGCATGTCAGGAAGTAACAAAACCCTGGCCACTGCATCCCTCAGAGGCAGACTCAAAGGCTAATTAAGTTAAAGGAAGAATTGTGCACTGTCCTCTCAGAGAACTTACCCTAAGGGACTTATCCATCTCTTTTTTGTATAATTTTTACCAGGAAAAAGTAACAGCTTTCTTTGCTCTCTAGGAACTGTTTCATCCTCATCTGCGATGCATAGTCTGCCTCTCTCACCCCAGTACACATATATACACCTCCATCACAATCAACCTCTCTCTCTCTCTCACACACACACACCACACACACACACACACACACACACACACACACACACACACAAAAGGGATGTAAGAGCAGGCTCCATTTGGTTCTAGCTCCTGGGAGGGATATAAAATGGAGCCAAATTTGCATAGTATGCCAGACAAGCCCTCAGGCCCCTGAAACTTCACACCTGTCTCCTGCCAGTACCCAAAGTGCCATCTGCTTCCCTGGGAAAGCCAGACACAAGGCCCCCTCTTTATGCCTTTGGTAGATGATGAGAAAACCTGGCACAGGGAGCCTTAATTGCTCAAAAATAACTCCATGGTACATAACATACAGTTACATGAAGATCTGAAGAAAAAGCCTTGGCAGTATTTTTACAAACATTCAGGATAATGGTTGGGGCATGCAAAAGGGAAACTATTTAAGCACTCACCCTAGTCCCAAATTATATCCATTGCCAAGAATTCCACAAGTGAGGAGTTCTATGTGTGGCAGAAAGTCCCATGAAAAAGGGATGTGGGGCATCCAGGCAGAGTCACATTTTTTCATCCACCCCACCCCAAATTTGAGATGTCCCCCTCCCCCCCAAGATTTTTCTACAACCTCACATAAATAATTTTACTCATTAATGCTATTTTAAAAATACAGTTCTATCTCCAAATAAAAGAGCAGAGCAGAGGAAAAATTCCCTCTCCCTGGCCTGTATAGCAATGACTGAGCAGAGGCCAGGAGCTTAAAACAGGGAGAGTTGAGTGAAGCAGGGTGGTTTTCAGGATGTCGGAAATATGGGACTGTCCCGACACAGGAGGATAGACTACAGCAGGACTTCTTAGCCTCAGCACTACTGATTTTTAGGGCCAGATAATTCTTTATTGTGGAGGGCTGTAAGATGAATGGCATCTCCCCCCACCACCCTTGTGACAATCAAACATGATTTCAGACATTGTCAATTGTCCCCTGGGGAACAAAACCACGCCTATTGAGAACCACCAGACTAGATGGTCTCTTGAGGGTGACTCAAAGCCCAAGGGATCTATGTTTATTGGGATACGTGGATGGCAGGGAGATAGCACAGAATTTATCACAGAGAATTATATTCACTTGTTTGTAGAGTCTATATCTCCCATTCGATTGTAGTTTCGTGAGTACAGGAGTTATTTCCATTTTGAGTGCTGCTGACTCTCCAGCCAGTGGCCTGGTGCCTGACACAAGTGTTAAAGAAGTGCATTAATGACTGAATGAATGACTGGATCTGAAATCCTGAGTCTCCTTTCTCAGTCCCTCCCTCTCTGTGCCAAGTGCTGTGGCTTTGTGTTGGCGGTGGGGGCAAAGTGGGGGGTGTCTTCAGAAAACTAATAAAATAAATGACCAAATAAATGGAACCTCTTGTCTAAAGAACACAGAGATAAGATAAATCATTTTGAGTCCTGGGAAAATTATCTCCACCATCCTGCCCCGGCTTCTCTGTTCAGCCAGAAAACACTTTAATTTATCTTGTGAAATTTTTCATCCGCTAGACGAACATTAAGTATTTCTTTCTTCTTCTTCTTCTTTTTTTTTTTTTTAATATTCCTCTTTTCACAAAGGTGGGTTGGCTCCCAACTCATTGGAATAAAAGCTCTATTGGCTTCAGTGCACTTAAGGCTTGCGGGGTTGGCCTCGATTCAGGGCCAGCAGAAGGATAAAGAAACCTGACACTCATTCTTCACGTAATTAGAGTTGGTAAAATAAACTGTGTGCATTTCATTAAGGGAATGGATCCATCAGACCCAGGACAGGGCTGGAATCCCATGCTAACAGCCCCAGCCTTTTGTCTCGAATTAACCCCCAGCTGTTAAAAAAGTTTCCGGTGGAATACCCCACCCCTCCGACCCCTTCATGTTTGTTAGTCTCTGAGTCCACCTAGTTTCTGAGCTCAAGCCCAGCAAACATGAGGGTTCTCTTACACATGACACATGTTCTCTGACTATCCCCAGAGTCTCTGCATAGGATGTTTCCCTACCTCAGTGATATGCTGTCATTTGCAAAAATGTATACCAAGAACACACTCTTGAACAAGATGGCATTGCTTTTCCATGCTTATCAGTAGCCAGGATGGGATGGCACTGAGATATTCACACTTTTGACCAGCCTTGTGATGGGTAGCAAAGTGGATTACTTCGTTGATTTGGAAATCAACAGAATAAGCTGTGATTATGAAATAAATTCTCTATGGAAAGTAAACAGGTCCTTCATAAGTTCAAATTATGGTCTTGGCTATATCAGCACAATCTTCTACAACACTGAGCTAACCAACCCAAACCCAGCTTTCAAAAAGCCAAGACAGTCTTTGAAATGTCATTCTACATTCTTGAATTACCTGATGCTTTAGTCATAAGCCAGTGTGCTCTCTCACTCTATCCTGACTTCACTTCAGCCAGCTTAAAATCAGTTTCAATTCCTTCTAATGGTCCTTCTGCCCATCCCTACATAGAAGATGCACCTATTATTATGCTCCTATTTTTGCACATTTGATCTACAAGATGGAAAGGGAGGCAGATGGGAAGATAAAGCAGGCTTAGATAAAGACATGTAAGAGGCAGAAGGAAGAACCAGAAAAATGGTACAATCCTACTAGGAAGTAAAGACAAGAATGCAAGAATAGCAGCTGGAAATAGACAAGATGAGGAAGAGGTTTTGGAAGTAGGAGTTGGTCTGTCCAGAAATGCCAGAGGGAAACCTGGTAAAGTTCCCCCTTATCATGAAAGGCTCTTACACGATGACACCAATTATTATGGAGATGAGGTCTGAAGGAAACAGCCGTGGCTACAATATCAGGTAATGAGGGGACTCCCTGAGGATGAGGGCTGTGAAACATGGCCTTCACCATTTCTGGAGATCTTCAAGATTAAAAGAGGCTGTCTTCTCAAACAATATTGAGTGAGACTGGATGAATACTTAGGAACATTTCTAACTCTACAAAACCATGAAAATCTAGAGACATACACCCAGAGCAGAATGTGGCGCCAGAGTGGTATTGGGATGGGGGTGCTGCTGGCAGGAGTCTGGCTCTCTCCAGCAGCTCAGCTCTTCAACCCAGCCTGGTTCCAGCTTAAACATGTTAGGAGTGACTCGTATGTTTCCCCATAGTCCCAGTGGATTTATTGTTCATCATCACGCTGAAAGGAGTGTGTGTGTGTGTGTATGCGTGTGCATGCATATGTGCTTCCTTGGCCACTTGCCTCGTGGATAGATTTCAAAAGACCTTTCCATGAGTATAGAAGCATCAGTGGTGACAAGGAGAAGGCAGAGATAGCTTTGGAGGGAGGGGCTGTCGAGGGGAGTCCGTTCAAGCCTGTGCCCTCTCTTCTCCGTGAGCTCAGCTTTTTGGCATCCATGACATCTCTCCCTTTAAGATCACTAGCAAGTTGGAGGGCAGTAACTCTTCCCTGCCGTTCTTTGCACACCCTCCTCCCTCCCTCCTCTCCCCTTTCTATTCCCTGCTCTCCTTCTCTCCCCTAGTTTCTTCAATTCAATGAGTTTATTGGCATGACGAATGCTGCCAAAGCCAATAACACTGAGTCTCAGTGTCTGGGGATGGATTTCACAGTGGGAAGGGGGTGACTGGGGCCTTGGACCACATTCCCACTGTGGGTTTCTGCCTCTGTCTGACGGGGTGGCAAGCTGCCAGGGGCCTTGTTCACTTCAGTTTCCAGTCTCAGTTGAACTCACCAGACTTGTCTCCAGACAGGGAGAAAGTTCTTATTATGGCAGAGGTCATGTCTGGAGCCTCAAGTCTAAGAGAGAAGGCGTTTCAAGCTTACACATTCAAAGAGCAGTTTACAAACAAACCCCACACTGTCTTGTGCAAACGGTGCTGTTAAAACTCCTGCCTCCTACTGACACTACAAATTCACAGACTGAGTCCAGGGTGACAGACACAGGCGACTTTCAGCCCAGGCCTTCACACAGGATTAGAAAGTGTCCTTGAGGGCTCTTCTAAACAAGTGAGTCTTAACTTTTTCTATTATCCTCCCCCTTCTCCAAGAACAATTTGAGAAATCTGAGATAGACAAGAGAAAATGGATATTGTTACAGCTACAGCCTCAAACATTCATCTCAAATGAGTTCTAGCCAATGAAGTGATCTTCCTAATGAATGGATGAATGGACCTTATCTAGTGCCACTTCTCTCTCTCTCTCTCTCTTCCCCTGTCTCTATCCCTCTATTGCTCTCTCTTCCACACAAATGCACGCACACACAAACACTTGTCAGCAGAGCAGATTTTCCCTCCAGGGTGTCTCAGCTGATGGAAATTTCTATTTGCAATGAAAATCAACTTTGGAAAACATCACAGCAAGGGATTTTTTTTTTTCTGGCCTCCCCAAGATTGATCCGGTCCATAGGATGCCCCAGATCATTGCATTCGGTAATTTCATTCTGCTTATGATCTATTTCTTATACGATCAATATGATAAATGTGACGGAGAGCAAAGTGGGTTACGGTCCGACGCTGGTGAAGTGAGGAGGAGACGGGAGCGCTGGGCTGCCGCACTGTGTGTCTTATGAAGCAGAAAAGCAATTCAGTCAAACTAAAGGCTACAGACAAGGCGGTATATTCTCCGTGATAAATGCAAATGATGTGACTGCATTTCCCCCAGAATGAATGGGGTAGAGTGGGGGGAGGGGGGGAAAGACCCACTGTCCGGGATCACAGCATTCTCTTAGGAACCCACTAGAAATTTATACATTTGTACCCAAGCAAGCACATTGGAGGGGTAGGGATGAGTGTGCTGGGAGAGAAGAACTAGAGCTTGCTTAAATAATCATTGCTAAAGACAAGTCCCCTCTTCCTCACTCAATCATGCCTTTGGGCACTGCCATTTTTTAAGCACAGTACAACAGAATTAGGCATCCAGTGAGCAGAGAACCACAGGGAAATATTGGACAGTGCACTGATCCATGAGCACCCCCATCATCTTCTCTGAGCGTCACAGTTCCCTCGGCTACAGGTCTTGTTAAGTAACAATCACTTCCACTGCCTGCATTGTTATTTTCATCTGGGGTCTTCTGTCTTCCCACATAAGTCAGCGTGTCTAGGTGTCCTTGGGCAAGCCATTGAGTTGTCTGTGTCAAAGTTGCATCCTCTGTAAAAGAGGATCAATTATATCTCTCCTGCTGCTGGACAATATTTTTATGCAGATGGAATGAAAAACTAGATAACTTTTAAAAGGATATAAAGCACCAGCAGTGTGAGGTATTGGCTGTGATAGGCAGTGTGAGGCATCTGAAAAGAGAGACAGAGGTCACAGCCCCAAGAAAGTTTAGAGATTGATGGGGAAGGCAGGCCAAATGCATGAAAAGGAAAAGCAAGACAAGTTAACATAAAAGAAAGAGTCCTGAACCAGGAGGTGCAAATTCTGAATTGTAGCCAGGACTCTACCATGCCCCTGATGCACGACTTCTGCCAGGTTCCTTCCCCACTCTGAGCCTCAGTTTCCCCAAAGGAAAATGAGACAGCTGGATAATCTCTAAGGCCTGCAGGCTCTGATTTTCCATGTTTCGATGACAAATTGAGCCCTAGTGTGGATGCAGATATTGAGGAGTGGTCTGAGCTCCAAAGGAAATGAGTTAGAGCTAGATTTTAGAACAGGAAAAAGGCATGTTTTGGCAAAAAGGAATGGCATGGACATTTGACTGTACTAAATCCCCAAAATAGGAGTGAGCAAGCCCCAAGGAAGCATGCTTAAATAGGTTCTGGTGGCTGGAACCTACAGAATAGTGAGGAGAGGGAAAGCCATATGGACCACACCCCCCTTTGTCCAGTGTATGGATGGATAAGTAGAAAAATGGGGGCAAAAAAAAAAAAAAAAAGGCATCCAGTGTTCTTTTTTACTCTAATTGTTCTTTTTCACTTTAATTTTTATTCTTATTATTTTTGTGTGTATGGTAATGAAAATGTTCAAAAATTAATTTTGGTGATGGACACACAACTACATAATGGTACTGTGAACAATTGAATGTACACTTTGTATGACTGCATGGTATATGAATATATCTTAATAAAAATGAATTTTAAAAACGTACCTAACATGCCAGTGTGTGTTTGGTTAAAATTCATGAATTCAGGTCTAAATAAAAAGTGCTGATGGTTAAAAAAAAAGAAAAAATGAATAGTGAGGAGAAAGGTAAAAAGTCATACAAGATAATTTTGACTTCTGAGCCCTCGTCTGGGATGAGGGAAGATGGGGGAAAAATAGTGGTCAATGATGTCAAGCTGGGTGGGCTCTTCACACCGGGGTTTGGAGGAGACTGGCTTGCTGCCCTCTCAACCTCGCATCTATATCAAAGAGACCATATCCTTTGGGGAACTTTTTCAGGAGGAGGGCACTGTCTCTACAACACTGCTATTCCTGGTGTCCTTTTAGGAAATTAAATTTGAAGGTGCTCAGCTTTGCCAAAGTGTGATCCCTCACAGCCACTTTTTCCCTTGTGCTGCAGAAAGACTGAGGCTGACCAGGGATGGCAATGGTGTGTGTGGGGCTGCCAGGGTGAGATGGAGTCCAGGAACTCTTAACACTGGTAATTCTCTGCCCTCCCACTACCTCCCTCTGCATAGAAATCTGGTATGTGTACTCCTGGTCTCTGGAAAGGGGCAAGAAGTCTTCTTTCATCTTCTCACTTAGATGGTAGAGGCTGTGATTATATCTTCTATGGAAGTGTTGGTCAAGTGGCCACTGCTCCAAGGACAGGGCTGGGAACCGTGATCCAGCTGATAATCAAGCAATTCATCGCCCATGTGAAAGTGGTCAGGACAAGTGACCTGGACATTTCCAATTTGCAAAAGGACCAAGGAAACAGTATTCTTAATATGTGCTGGATTTATCAAAGGCATATCTTAGATTTTATTCATTCGTTCATTCATTTGGTATACTTCCACACATTTGGAAAAGAAGTTCCAAGGCATTGAAGTTTTACAACCCTTATCAATAGCTGTGATGACTGAGGTCTGTGCAGGGTCAGATGGTAATTAGAAGACCCATGGCCAAGAAAACTCTCGGCCAGTGTGGGAGGTCTGTGATTTTTAAAAGAGATGAAGCCTGGGTGGGAGGACAGCCACGTTCAGCTGTTGAGCCATATGCAACTATTTGCAAATTAAGAGAAAACAATAAAAACTTAGTAAATGGAAACTACTTATTTTTGTCAAAGCTTTCTCATTTTATATCCACCCAAATTCCTCAGCAAGTGTGAAGTTCAGAAGGGACTGCAGAGTCCTGTCAAGGATCAAAGTGCAAGGCCTACCGTCTTTGACCTTCATGAAATGAGGTGTCTAGACAGAGTACATAAGCTTCCTTATCAGTGACAGAGGATTATAATCAAAACAAAAAAAAACTTTATGGGCTTGCAATCCAAAAAGGGAAAAATATTTTTCTTCCCTGCCGTCCCTCTTCTGAGTTCATTTTCTATTGACTTTTCTTAAGCTTCTTTGGGCTCAGGACCTTGAAGATATTTCTGACTCGCTCTTTGCCAGCAGCCCAGGCGACTCTTCTTTTGTTGGTAATGAGTTCGATCCCCATGAAAAGCCAGAGCCTGCTTCTGAGGCATTTGGGCATTTGCCTGATAATTCCCCCCCATGCTCCCAGGGAACCTAGACTCTGCTCCCTGCAGACTATTCTCAATGCTCCAGAGTCTGTCAAATACCAAAAATCAATAGTAATTTTCCAGCAGGAAGACTTCCAAAATCACCAAAGGCTTGAATTACCTTTCCATAATTGGAAAAGTCCACGAAATAGCAAAGAAATGATCTCTTTCTTTTTTTCCCTCTTGGCTTACCAATCAAAATGCCGTCTGCTCCTAATCCAAGGCATATCATGAGGCCTATTCCCAACTAGCTCAACTCCAGTAATTAGAAGCAGCCCTGTCTCGCCTTTGGTCTTGGTCTTGGGTATTTTCATCATTGGACTGTTTGAGCCAAGACATACATTTTGCCAAGGAAAACTTTCTTTTGAAACCTCCATCTTATCCAAACAGAGAGTTGGAATTGACTCTTGGCAGCTCCAAAGATAGTTCAGAGTTAGGAAAAACAATAATACATATATGTCAGCCAGCTTGTGAAGTCGCCCCCAATCTGAAAAAAAAAAGTAGCCTTGCGCATGAACCCATCTTTCCTTCCAGTAAACCAAGAAAGCCAATGCACCTGTTACAACTTCAGAGACCTACTATGTTGTCCTTTAAAGCCACTGTCTGGTCCCTCTGAATGTGACCGCCAACTCCCACTCAAAGAGGTTTGTGAGGCAAGGAACATGGGGGCCTTAGGATGAACGTAAAGGTCTATGGTGTAGAGAATTTTAGTTGCTTTCTTCCAGGAGAGGAGTTTCAGTCCTATCGCTTGGCTAGACCGTAATTTTTGGAAGATTTGGTCCAGCTTGGGGGAGCTGTAGTGTCAGTGAAAAGTCATTTCCAGGCACTGTCTATGGCCTTGGGGAGCAGAATAGGTCTTCATGAAGACAACCATATACATACCCAGAAACCGATGAAAATGCATTATCTGACCTGGAAAACAGAAGGCATTCTATCCTCAGACTGCCTTCTGCAGGGCAGGGGCTGGGTGGAGAGAATGAGGAGCCTTGCTGAGGAATACCAGACCCTCCAACTTTCCTGCCACTCCACGGAGCTCAAGATTTCCTGTGCTGCTTCATCCTGGGTTACTGACTTCTCTCCTAATTGCCTTCATAGCTCCTTGAGATGAAATATTGCCTGCCACATCACACTATTAGGACAGTTGCTTTATTACAGGAGAAAACTACTTAGAATAATAGAGTCTCATAATCAGACATGACTTTAAAGCCTATTTAGTCAGATCACCCGTCTCAAACTAGAATACCTGCATGACATAGCACACCACCAATGATAGGACATTCACTACCAATAGCACAACTAAGGTTGCAGGGTTGCACAGGGCCAGAGGACTGCAAGTGGCAGCCACATATACCAAGGCAGGTAATTCTACTTTGTCATTTTAGGGGATGAGTATTGTGGCTGAGATCATGGGGTTAAACTCCCTGGGTTCAAAACCTGGCTCCACCTACTCCTAGGTGACATTGGGCAAGTTACATAACCTCCCTTGCTTCAGTTCCTCATCTGTAAAACAGGGATAATGATAATACCAACCTCATTTGGTATTTGTTAGATTAAAATGCAGTAATATAAATAAGGCACCTAAAATATTGCTTGGAACATCTATCCCACCTACTCAACTAACTGAGATCCTCTCATTTATTTGACATTTTCTTATTAACTAATTTTGTATATGTGCAAAACAGAGATATTAGTATAATGAGCCCTAATATGTCAAAATAGTATAATGCAACTGATGAATGGATAAACAAAATGTGATATATCCATACAATGGAATGTTATTCTGCCATGAAAAGTAATGAAATAAATAACCCAATTTTTTTAAATGGGCAAGGTATTTGAATAGACATTTCTCTAAAGAAGATATACAAATGGTCAAAGAGCACATGAAAATATGTTCAACTTCATTAGCCATTAGGGAAATGCAAATCAAAACTACAATGAGATACCCCTTCACACTCATTGGGATGTCCATTATTTAAAAAAAAGGGGGAAAATATCAAGTATTGGTATAGGTGTGGAGAAATTGAAATTCTCATGCATTGCAGATGGGAATGTAAAATGGTCTAGCCACTGTGGAAACAGTTTGGCAGTTCTGCAAAAAGTTAAAATTACCATATGACCCAGAAATTCCACTGCTGGATATATATACCCAAAAGAATTGAAAGCAAGGACCCAAACAGATTCTTGTATACTAATGTTCATAGCAGCATTAATCATAACAGCAAAATGTGGAAACAACCCAAATGTCCAGCAACAGATGAAAGGATAATCAGAATGTGGTATATCCATACAATGGAATACTATCTGAACACAAAAGGGAATGAAGTTCCAATACTTGCTACACAACATGAATGAACCTTGAAAACACTGAGCTAAATGAGATAAGCCAGACACAAAATGACAAATATTATAGGATTCCACTTATAGGAAATATCTAGAATATGCAAATTTGTAGAGACAGAAACTAGATTTGAGGTTTCCAGGGGCTCGGGGAGGAGGAATAGGGACTTATTGTTTCATGGTACAGAGTTTCTTTTTTGAGGTGATGAAAAATTTTAGTAATGGAAAATGGCAATGGCAGCACATTTTGAATATAATTAATGTCAGGAAATTGTAAGCTTAAAAATGGTTAAAATGTCAAATGTTATGTTTTTATGTACATAACCACAATGAAAAATTTTTAAAACAAAAATAAAACAAGTAAAATAAACACATTTAAGCAAAGCAATGAAGAGCTGATACATATACAACGTGGAAGAACCTTGAGAAAATTATGCTAAGTGAAAGAAGCCAAATGCAAAAGACCTTATTTTGTCTAATTCTATTTATATGAAATGTCCAGAATAGGCAGATCTATAGCGACAGAAAGCAGATTAATGATTTCCAGGGGCTAGAGGGAGGGACGGAGATAGGATGGGGAGTGACTGCTAATGGGTACAAGGTTTCTTTTGGGTATAATGAAAATGTTCTAGAATTAGATAGTGATAATGGTTGTACAACTCTGAATATACTAAAAATCATTGAGTTATATACTCTTAAATGGTGAATTGTATGGTATTAAAAATATGTTATAATGAACCTCAGCTTCAACAGCTTCAACAATGATCAATACATAATCAGTCTTGCTTTATCAATACCTCACCCACTTCACTCCCATGCCTGATGATTTTGAAGCAAATCCCAGACATCCTATTTAATCTTTAAATATTTCAGTATATATCACTAAAAGAAAGGGACTTTAAAAACATAACTACCATAACATTACCACAGTCCCCCAAAATTTAAAAATAATTCTAATACTACAAAATATCATCAAGTGATTGATTATGCTGATGAATGCACAACTATGAACAACTGTACACTTTAGAGGACTGTATGTTATGTGAATATATCTCAATAAAATTGCATTAAAAAATGATCATAGGAAGATGCTAAAATGCAAATATATATATATATTTAAATATATATCATTAAGCACTGTCATACAGGTTCTTCTACATCTTTTTGTGTTGCTGGAAATGGGATGAAAAAAGGCTACATCTTGCAACCTGTTGATATGTCTCTTAAATCTCTTTTAACCTGCAAGTTCCCCCTCTAATTCTTCTTTTTCTCCTTACGATTTTTCAGTCACAAAATTAGGTCATTTGTTGTATAGAGTTTCCAGCAGTCTGGGTTTTGTTGATTGCACATCATTTAACATGTTCCTCTGCCCCACGTATTTCCTGTAAATTAGATCCGGAGGCATGTTTGACTCAGTTCAATAATTTGACAAAACTACTTCTTGGGTCATGGTACATATTTCTATCAGGAGGTTTATAATGTCTGGTTGTTTCTCTTTTTGTGGTGCTAGCAGTATCCATGGTCATTGCCTGGATTTATTAACTCAGTGTCAGGTTGCCAGATAAAATGCAGAATGCCCAACTACATGTGAGTTTCAAATAAACAATTAATAATGTTTTAGAGTAACTATATACCAAGCATACATATACTAAACAATTATTCATTGTTTATTTGAAATTAAAATTTAAACTGGACACCCTACATTTTTATTTGCTAAATCTGGCAACTCTAATTAGGGGGTTGCAAGGTAGTGATGCCCTAATTCTATTATTCCATCTTTATTTGTTAGCTATAATACTTTTATAAAGAGAAACTTCACCTCATCTATTTGATGGCCCTGAGATACATATCATATGTAAATGCTTGATGTTTTCCTTTTATTTGTCAATTTTCAAAATAGTGAGATAGCGCCCTTAATGATCAGCAGAGCTATCATTATGAATTCATGGACATAAAGATATTTGCTGTGAGATCTAATCCTTCCCAGTTATCATCGTTTCTGATGCTCAAGTTTTCCAATCACTGGTCACTAAGAATCTATTCGAGGAGGTTCCTGAGTTCTTATGACATGAAACAATAGTTTTTGATATTTATTTTGCTTTCGGAGCTGACAACATTTTCCATATTCATTTGTATATTCCCTGCCCTGATCTAGAATCAGATATTTCTCCAAGGAGGCTTAAGTCCTCTTAAGGGAAAATGGTGTTTAGAAACCATAATCTGGAGCTAGGGGTCCTCCTTGCTTCTGGATTCTTCATTACTCCTGGGCCTTTTCAGTGGATATAGTCAGGAAACATGTAGTTTTTCAAAGATAATATATACCATGAGTTCATAATGATACTTCCAATACAAATGCAGAACCACAGGTTTTTCTTCACTTCATTGATCTCACATCTGTATGTCCGTTTTCCCGTGATAAAAATCTCTGTTCTTAATGACATTCGTATAATTATACATTGCACATATACATAAAACAATATATACACACAACATAGAATGTCACAAACACTACAGTCTCCAAATAACCATAGCAGCACTACTGCCAACAATATGATTACTGATACTAGTTTAAGGTTTTATGTTTTGTTTTTGTCTTTAGGGTATATACCATTAGGACTATATACTCCAATTATGTTTTTAAGTTACTTGAAATATTTTGTTGGCATGGTTATGCCCCCAAAGAGAATATACATTTACGTTCTTTTTTTCTCTCATTTTACTTTCTAAATTTTCAGGGATTACTGTTTTGTGATTTGTTTTAAAATTATGTAAAAATTCTCACACATTTCCAAAGACAAATCTATACAGTGTGATATATTCAAAGGATCCTAGCTTTTATCCCAGTTCTCTCCACTCTTTTCCTCCTCTCCTTCTGAAGCTAAATGTGTTTTTATAGTTTACCCTCCTATTGGTTTATCCTTCCATATATTACTTTAATATAAGCAAAAACAGTGATACATTTGTATTCTCCTCATTCTTCAAGATTCCGCTCCCAATGTTACTCTTTTGAGACCTCGCTATCATGAATAGAGTACTCATCAGTCAATTGCAACCAGAGGTTTATCCTGACAATCCTGTATGGTTATACTAATTGTTTACAGCTAGACTCCATGGTGATTGTTCACTCCTCCATTCTAATTGGTTGGTGTCTGTGCTTTACTTGATTATAGTTAATTGTCTCCCTTGGTGGCAAATGTAGCCAGAATTTTCTAGAAAGCCAAAACCAGGGCAGCTCTTACAGATTTTAAAAAATATTTCCCATAGAGCCATAGCATAAACAATAATATGTTGAATTGAACGCACAAAATCAGTGCCTCTTAACCCTGAATAAACATCCAAATTACCTATGCAGCTTTTTCAGCCTCTTTAAAAGTTCAGATTGCCAAGTTCTACCCAAGACTCAGTGAATCAGAAGCTCCAAATGTTATCACCAAGAATCAGAATTAAATAATGAAGCATGATTCTATTATACAACCTGTTTGAGAAACATTTACCAGAAGCATATCCACTCCGCATAAATACGTAGATAGACATATTTTTTCCCCTGGTTTCCAGACCTTGGCTTTCTTTTGTGCTACAGCAATCATTTGGAGCCATTGTGAGAGAGATGTTATCAAAGGTGAGGCTCAGTCAAATTAATACTGCATTACAGCTTGCTCCATTGAAGAAGTCACACCTGGGATACAAGATGCTTCTACATTTTACCTGCTTTATGATATGTTTTTTCCCCTTTTCTCTCATCACTTTTATTAAAGTACCACAAGGAACTATTAGTTAGCCCAAATGACTCTCAAATCTGGAATTTGGTTAGAATTCTAGGCCTACATAAACCAAACTTATGGCTGTAGTATTTGGGCACTGACATAATACTTGACATAACACAAAATGTAAAGCTATAGGGAAAACTTACTGATGCTGTCTCCAAATTACGGAATATTCTGTTTTGGATCTCCGTAATGTCAAGAGGACAGGTACTTGCAGTGGGTGCTTCTCAAAAGATTCTTACCTCTGCTTTTCGGGATGGTGGAATTCTATGTCTGGCAAAGCCAAAAAGAAAACTTAGCAAGTCATTTCATTTTCATTTATTGTTATGCTTTTCTTCAGAGAAAAAGAAACTGGAGGGCAGGGTTTATTCTTTTGAAAGTGAATTCGCCACATCTAAAGGTTAATTACTTTTTGTAAGATCACACAGTTTGCCAACACCAAGTCACGTAACTGCCTTTGCGACCTTCCTCTCTTCCACCATTAGCACAATGGTGGCTTCCCTTTTACCAACCCTAGGATAACCCGTAAGGCAGAGAGGACACAGATCTTCTCATCCCCTCAAGGGCCCTTGGCCCATCCCCAGGCAGGACTTTAGAGCCCACAGTGTCCTTAGGGATCTAGTCCAATCCCTAAGGTGAGAAAGCTGGTGCTGAGTCAGACAGGCAGTTAAAGATAAAGCTAGGACTAGAATCCAAGTCCTGCCTCCCTGGTCTATCAAACTTTTCACCCTCCCACCCTCCCCACACACCCCCCCCATCAAGTGCGGTCTCCCCCATTCTTGTGCCATAGCTACTAATAGTCAGGGCATGGATTCACTGTGGTATGAACGAAGCCAAGTTAGAGTAGTTGACATCTGGTCTCAGCCAGATAGCCTAATATCACATTTCTGATCACAAGAATCAGAGCCCACTCCACTAGTCTAAGTTTTACTGACAGTGGCCATTCCCAGACCTGGTGTCCAGGAAACTACACCCAATATGACCAGAAAGGGGACAGGGGGATGGGCTAAGAAACGATTATCTGCTCTTCCTACAATACCTTTAAATGAGCTCTCTCATTTGATTTTTCTTAATCATCTAGCAGTAAAAAGCAGTGTGTGGGTGGGATGGCTGGGGGCAGGGGGCCCCCATAAGTAGCAGCCCAGTTGGCTTCCTCCAAGTCTGCCTTTTTACTTTTATCCTCAGGGGTCTATAGGCCAGAGTTAGTCTAATTGGTGTCCTGGTAGAAAGAGAGGGCAGCCAGACTCTATAGAAACAAGGCTTAGGTTTTCTTCCATTGTGTGAGTCCACATAATCCTCACTATTCCCTGTCTCCCCACCCGCAGTTTGACCAAAGGCAAAACCTGGAGGTGGTCTGCTTGGTGCATCTGGCTATTTTGGAAAGCTCCAGGGAGGGAGTCATCACAGTAACCGAATTCATCAATTAAATTCAAGAAACCATTTTTCCATCAGTGCCAGCACATACACACACACGCGCGCGCACGCATGTACTTTCCAGGGCTCACTCTGGCCTCCTTGGCTTCCACAGCATGAAGCAGGGAGGAAAAAAAAACTATTGAGGCCGCAAGATTGAGGTTATGGAGGGTAAAGGGAACCAAAGGGGGTGGGTAGGCATGCTGGTGAACTTGAATGTGAGCCAGGCAAGGGAGCCGAGGGCTTTGAAGGCAAAGAGCCCTATGGGGATGCTAATCGTGATTATTTTATTGTCCTGATTCTGAGTCTCTTTCTCTCACTCGAATGCACACAAAACTATGACATGGAATGGGAGCCTTCCAGCTGCTCACTGTGTTGCCATAAGAAAAGAGGCCAATGATGGAGAAAAGCTTCTTCCCAAGAAAACTTTCTGACGAATCATTACTTTCACTGGGTCAAGGTTAAAAGGAAAACTTAGGCTAGAATTTAAGAATTCTCCAGGCTAAGAATACTGTAAAGCTGTAACATGTTACCAGGGGTATTGGTAATATATTCCAGATCCCTTAAAAGTTATAAGGTGGTAGACGTGCTACCATCTGATATCTCCACGAAGATAAAAAACGACCACTCCTGAGTTAATATACGAGATAGACTCATAAAGGATAAGATTAGGTGACCTGGGGGTTTCTTCAAACTACAGAGGCTATAGTTCTGAATCTGTAGGGGTCTCTTTGTGGTGAGCTTACACAGAAATATCTTTCTAGACTGATTTCCACAAAACTGTATCATGAGAGAGAGGGAAGTATGGTTGTAAATGAAAAGTTGGGGAGGAGTGAAAACCATTCTAGACCCTTTAGAGAGAGTCTCACTGTCCCTCCGTTCCTTAAGAAAGGGTCAGATTTTGTTATACTACAAGATTGTCCCACACATGTGCTCTCAGCCACCTCCTCCCAAGGAGAAGCACTGCTAGTTTTGTGCTTGCTCTAAGGGACAGGCACCAGAGCTCCATCCCCAGGGTTGTCAAGTGGAATGCCTGACTCAGGAGCACCATTCAATCCCAAACAGATAATCCAATAAACATCGCAGACGGCACAGGCACATACTAATGCCATTAGAGGAAAAATCTCCCAGGGTAGTGGGCGGGAGGAGGCCAGGAGGGGGAGACAATGTATAGTGGGCTCAGTTCAAAGTCAGTGTGTGCTCCTAAACTCAGTTACTTGAGACAGATTATTCTAAGGCAGTTCCAGCCTGCCTAGGGGTGGACACCAGTGTCCTTTTCTAGGGAAACCAGGGGCCAAAAGTAAAAATGGCATATGCCCAAAGGACTAGGAATTATCTAGAGACTTGTAAGAGAGGCAGAATGTCTCGAGGAACAAGGCATGGGCCTAGGAAATGCTAGATGCTTTCATCCTGGCTCCATCGCTTATTAGCTCTATCACCTATTAGCTCTATCACCTCGGACATACATTTGATCTAAGCCTCAGGTTCCTCAGTTGAAAACAGGGACAACTACATGACTACTTTTCTGTGCTGTTGTGAAAACCAAAATGTATCAGGGCCCAAGTCTTCTAATTCTACAGAGGACAGTGAGGCTCCCTGACTTCCCCAGGACAATACCAGCAGTTAGTGACAGAGCCAGAACTGTTCCAAAATGACTGCTCTGTAAGTGGTAGTTTTCCTTGCGTCAGACACAGTGGTTTACTGGTCTCTCACCTTATTCTCATAACAACTCTATGATGTCGGGTTTCTCTTTCTGTCTTACAATTGAGGAGATTGAAGTTAGAGAGAAGTTAAGTAACTTTGCAGAGATCTCACAGGAATAAGTAGTAGAGCCAAGGAGCAATGCCCCTCTGAAATGTATGCTCTTAGCAAATCTACCTGATTATAATATACATGAAAATGTGTCAATAGTAACTTGCCATACATATGAAAAATATTACTGTATTATATAGCAAAAGTTGGAAAAGATTCTCAAAAGAGATTGGTCTTGAGATGCTCCTAAAGGTTGTACAAGCTCTGGATGCATGTGGGAAGTGAAGGAAGGGAAAGCCCTGGAAAGTATATTCCAGACTGCCAGAGTAGCTTTAGTAGAAGTTCAGGGAATAAAATAAGTTTAGCACTTTCAAGAGGGGAAGCGAGACTGTTAGAAACAAGACTGGGCACAGAGAGTAGAGCAAGATTATAAAAAAAAAATTTTTTAAACTTTTAAGAGTGCCCTAAAGCCCTCTGATATTATGGTTATAGGGTGTTATTTTTATTCAAGGGAAGAAAAAAGAAAAGAAATACATGCTGCTCACCCAAACATCAGGACATTCTGTTCCTCTGTGATTGTGCTTCATGAAAATGCTCTCCAGCAAAAAAGAAAAAGAATGATTAAGGGGAAAAAATGACTAGAGCCACATTCATTTCAACTCCACTGAAAGCACAGCAGGAGGAAGTAGCTGTGTTTGCCAAACTCCAGAAACAGACACAATTGATGAGGGGAGGGGGGGAGGGAGTGGCAGGGGGTGGGGAGAGAGGGCACAAGGCAGGGAGTAGGAGAGGAGGAGGAGGGGTCCAGTGTTGTCTTATTCTCCCAAGAAGATATTGTAAATAATGGAGAGGTATAGTGCGCCGAAGGGGAAATTACTCTGACAGAGCCCTTTTAGTGAGGAAAATGGAACTAAATACACATTCCATTATTCCTGATCTTTCATTCAACTCCCCATTTACATAGGGGCTCCCCGGAGCTGATGTTTCCCCTTTGCTGTCATAAGTAGTCATTGACTAGAGCCGATCATTTCAAAATAATGGCCTGCAATTCTTCCATTGTCATGATTAACACAGGGTAATAATTACTAGCCACACTGAACACTGCAGAGAAGAGGTACTGCTGCCAGGCTGCCCAGCATTTCCAAAGCCAGGAAAGTTCCTTGTCTTTCCACCAGGGGGGGATGATATCCCAAGAGACCACAGATGGATTTCTGCTCCCTTGCCCAAGAGGTCAGGAGCCGGGCTGCCACACCACAGGCAGTGGCCAGGGCTGGGATTTGCCTTGATCTCAGGACCTTGTGGAACCACAGAAAAATAGGAATTCCAGAAGAAAGAGTGGAGGCTTGAGCTAGAGGAGTGGGGAAAGAAGAAAGAAGGTAAATACACAACACCCAATCATGCCATGCTCTTGGCCTTTGAAACATCAGGAAATATTGTCAGCTGAATGGATCCAAGGGGCTGGAGCAACCCATGACTCAGAAAGATTCATAACACCAAAGCCCTGTACAGGAGAGTTTATCAAAGGCAGGCAAAGAGAGAAATCATCCAACTCGAGACAATTCAAAGGCAAAATCCTATTTCTCAGCTCTGTCCCTGGATTGCACTCTCTAGTCATTTTTTTTTTTTTTTTTAAGGCTCTGGGCCTTCTTAGCTATTAAAACAAGCCTTTTCCAATGCCCAAAGTCCTTCCTCCATTCTCCAAAGTGAAGAAAACATATCAGAGCTGGGAGGTCTGCTGAGCGGCAGAAAGCATTTCATCTACTATCCACTTTTTACAAATGGAAAAACCAGCAGAGCCAGGATTGGAACCCAGGTCTCCTGCCTCCCAGGCTGGGCTTTTCCAACCTCTATTTTTCAAAGGAAAGAACAGATCTTTGCAAGCAAGGTTGATGCTGAGTGAGTAGAAGCTGTTTAGAAAAAAAACATGTGCTATAACCCTAGAGATAAAGAGGGGGAAAGCGAGAAAAGGATAGGAAGGGAGAATGACTCTTTTTGATCCTTCTCTCCCATTTGATACACCACCCAGAATATCTAGCAAGGGAGTATTTCCCAAAAAGAATAATAATGAACTTAAAATTAAACTGACTATGAGGGAAATATAAGTGTGAACCGTCCTTTCTAGGAATTCAAAAACTGAGCATACAGAAAACAATGTTGAAGTGGCTTGTTCAGGTGGCTATGAATTATTCCACAGTGTTGGTGATGATGCAGTTCATTCCAGCCTGCCAAGAACTTGTGCCATTTCTGGATTTTTCTTTTCAGATTCTAGCAGTGTACACCCAGTTTTAAATTTGCAGCATTGAAGCAGTCGCTGTGATTTGCAGCTGGATGGTCAGGGAATTTGGTTTACGTAATCAGCGTGTTTATTTGTTTCTGCATAGGATGATGGACTTTACTCCCTGCCAGCCTCCTCTTAGGGGAAGGACCCGCCTACCTCACAGGGCCCAGAACCAGCCCCCACCTGTCCTTCCTGAGGCCTCCCAGACCCCTCCTGGGCTGCTGGGCTGCAGGGCTGCACCACCTCACAGCAGACCGGAGACAGGCCCCCAGGGCAGGGTCTAGCATTTCAAACAAGCCCCTTTTCATCATTCTCATCACACACGGGGCTCCTGGCCCCCGGAGGGCCTGGCACACTGCTAGGACTCCAGACATCAGGCCTGAAAGAGAATTTGGAGGATTGGGCAGAGAGCAGAAAAGCTTAATGTTCTGTTCCTGAAGATTTTGCAGTCAGAGGTGGGAAGACATTCTTCTGCTATCATTCTTGTCTTTCTTTCTCCCCTAATTAGGAGGAGATGTAAGTTCAATTCTGATGGGGTTTGTAGGGCACAGATGCAGTCAAGGAAAGGCAGGCATTGGTGTTTTGCTCACCCCACTGCCTATGAATTCCCACAAAGACCAACTGGCAAGCTCTCTCTAAAGGGTGGGGGTGACACACATGGCACCCAATGAAATAGAAGGCAGGCATGGTCACATATGTGGTATTGTGCGGGACAGAGGTGACAAAAGCCAGTGGAGATTTGCAGGCACCGGCAACTTTTTCCTCTGGGCCAACTATCATTGTTAAAAGCATGCCTCCTGTAAAATAAGGAAGAATCGGGCTCATTAGTATGATTGTTTCCAATAATCATGATAACAATTACAACATGTTCTCTTTGTAAGAGAAAAGGACACCCCTGACTCTCAGTAGGACAGAAGCTTGGAGATGCTTTGCCAGGCATGTGATGAACCTCTGCCGGGCCCCAGGGCCCTGGGGCATGGGTTGGTTGAGTGCCAAGAAGAAAGATGAGGCCCAGCCCTCCCACTTCCTGGGCTTTGAAGTATGGACTACCACACATTCATCACTGCCTCCTCCTCAGATGAGGGTAGAACCAGAGAAGGCCTGGGTCCAAATCCTGACTATACCACTATACCTCCTAGGTGACTTTGGGAGCAGGACTTGACTTTCTGAGCATCACTTTCTGCATCTGTAAAATGGGGTGATAATGATTGCCTTGAAGGACTGGAATTGTGAGGGGATTAAGAATCATATATGTACTCTGCCCAGCTCTATGATTGGCACAGGGTGGGCATGCATTACTCTTTAGCACTTATTTTTCTATTATGATAACTATAAGCAACTGAAGGGAAGGCATCTTTTGGTCTAAATGAAAAAGTCTGGACAAAATCATCTTGACGACTTCCTATCAGCTCTGAGAGTTTCTGGTCTCAAAGGAACATATTGTGTTAGCTTTGTCCAATCTTATTCACTCCAACCCAGAAGGCCCTGGGCCTGGCTGCCCGAGAGACACCAGATCCCCCAAAAGCCCTGGCAGCCCAGATCCAGCTGAAGCTATGAGAACAACTGTTATCTGAGCCAAGCCAGAGAAGTCAGTTGTTCAACACAGTTAGGGGCTTTCTTGTTGGTGAAGGAGGGCTGCTAGCAAAATTCCCAAAAAGCATATCTTCACAATATGTCTCAAGCATTGAGGATCAGCACCATTCCAATTCCTGTACAGCTGGGGAACCACCCCTGCTCTCCTCTGCTAGTCTGGGAGTGTTGGGTGTGTATGCAGACTGCCTAGCAATGACAGCCAACTCCAGCATGGGTGTGTTTTGTGATTCCAAAAGGGAAGATAACCCAGCAGAACCTCCCTTTGGTCTGTAGCATTCTCCAGGAGGGGGGTGAGGGTGTATGGGGAAGAAGTGACCCAGAGTTGATGGGGAGATGCTGCAGTCATTCCATAAGTAAAGGGGATTTCTGGTGGGCCCAGCGGTTTTGCCTGGAAAACTGAACAAAAGACTAAACCACAGTTGCAGCAGTCAGGAAGTAGGTTTCCCTCTGGAAGAAAATTCCAGAAGTTAAGACAACACCACCATGCATTTGTATAATGCTTCCCAGACTGCCATGCCCCTTCGCAGTCAGTATCTTGCTTGATTCTTGTGAGGCCGGGAATGTTATTTCCACTTTATAGATGAGGAAACTAAGTTGGCACAAGGCTTAGCCAGGGATTGCATGACCAAATGGGTAGTGTCTCCTTTTTTTGAATTCTAAGAAAAAATACGGGAGGAAGTCCCCTTCTGAGACCCTCAGAGCACAAGCATAAGAAAACTACAGAGCCTTGGCCTTCGATCAGCCTTCACTTTCCCTGCTGGATGTCCTGCAGTCCACACTCCCCTCCCTCTCTCCTGCAGCTTCCTGTCCCTGCAAATTTAGAAGACTTTCAAGCTGTTTCAGGGCCCTGTTTATGCAGCTTTGGGGCTGCAGTTGCCTAGGCCTCACAGAGAATATTCTCCTCCTAGAGTAACACACAGGAGGGAGGGAGGGAGGGAGGGAGGAGGGTTAGAGGAGGCGGGTGAGGTATACAGGGATCTAAGCTCTGCTGGTGGGAGGTTTAGTGAGAAATGAGTGAAATCCCACCTTATTTGATTTGGAGCCTTAGCAGGCTTGCTACTGTTTAAAGTACACAGGGAAGTGGGATTTGTGAGGGGATAGGAGGGGAGGAGAAAAGAGGGTGATGGCTTTATGAATGGCACGGAGACTCCCCAAGCAGGTGCCCTCTTCCATGTGCCCTGGGCCCCTGTCTCCATTGCCCAGGCTGAGGTTGGTGACTCTGGCAGCCCTGACAGCCTCTCTCTCCCATTCATGGGACTTGGCCCCCCAGCACCACTCTGGCCTGTCACACCAATCCTTTTGTTCCTAGCAATGTGGGGGGTAGAGGAGGCTGCTGCTTCTGCCACTGTGGCTGCCTGAGAGTATCTGCTGGGTGAAAGTGAGCACGGCACGGAGAGGCAAAGGACGCCCCCACAAGGGGAACACATCTTTGCCTTGCAATGTGTCAAGCTCAGGGTCAAGCCAAGTGAAAAGTGACATGCTTCTTAGATCAAAGATAGATGGAGTTGCTGGGGGCATCAGAGGCCTCAGCTTTCAGAGCCAAGCACAAGCCTGCCAACAGCTGATGTACCACCCAAAGATTTTTCATTTACCCTGGCAAGCAGGAGCCCACATGCTTCCCCACCCCAAGCCCAAGCACACAATCTCCAAAACCCAGCCCCCACCCCACTCAACACACAATAAATATATGCACGCGCACACTCACAGCCGAGCATTCCCATGCTAAGCACTGATGGCTTCCCATCCCCCGCCTCTGAAAGGAGCAGAGTTGATGCTAAAAGCCTGCCAATGTATGGCTGCCTTCCAGTACCAAAATACCTCCTGTGATCCGAGGGGCTACCATACATGCATCTATCTGTGGGTCTGGAGCTGCTGCTGTGATAGAAAGAGGACTTCCTCTGGGGGTTGGCCACTTGCCCATTTGGGCCTATACTCCCCAAAACATGGTTGCATACTTTCAAGGGCCCAAGGAGGCCTATTTCCCACCTGGGAAACACAGACAGGAGCTGCTCAGTCAGACTTGCCTTCCGTAGAAGAAATATTCATTTCTCCTGGGAAAAAAATGTAGCCCATTCTGGGATGCCCTGTTCTCTACCAATTCTCTTATCCTCTTTCCCGATTGGCCTACCTAGTGACAAGCAAAGAAGAGACCTGAGCCTGGGATAATGCAGCAGCTACAAAGAACTTTCCAAGGATGAATTTCCAGGAATGCTAAGACCAGTGAACAGGGGTAGGTTGGAGTGGAAGAGAACTCTGTTGAGCTTGATGCTATTCTCCAAAGACGAGGATTTGTCACAAGACAAGCACTTCCCCCTTCTTTCATCCATTCATTTACTAAGTACCTATTCCTTGTCCAGAACTCTGCTGGGCTATAGCTGGCTTTCCTGAGGGAAATGAGAACTGACCACAAGCCACTGGCAGAGACTGGGTGAGTCCCTGGAGGCTGCAGATTTGACACCAGCTTGCCAAGTTAAAGAAGAGGACCATGAAGGCCAGATAGACATCAGAAAACCCAAGTCCTTAGAAATACATAGATGGATCTGGAGGATGGAGACTGTTGAGTTATTGCATGACTCCTTTAGAAAATATATGCTGAAGAGATAATTATGTACCATATACAATTCAATTAAAGAAAGAAGTCTGGTAAATTTGGCCATAATAAAAATTACTGGACTGACTGACTGACTGAATGAATGAATACCCAGTGGTCAAAGGGATGGGGTTATTTGAGCACCTATAAGGAGTAGAGGCTCACATATATTGCCACTGCCTCAGAAGATGTTACATCTAGATAGAAACTATGAACCCAAGGTTTGTTTTTTTGTATTCCCAAATAATATTGTTCTAATTATGTGCTTAACTAAGATCCATATTTGTTCTAGTCTATTAGGGCTAAAAATAACAAATCTTTCCATTTTAATGATCCTACTAATTCTCTAAACTCTTTCACATATATCTGTTTTAATTCCCTCAGCTGTCTGAAGATGAAGGTAGGAATTCCCATTTTACAGATGGGCAAACTGAGACACAGAGAGATTAAGGGTACTTCATCCAGAGTTCCTCCCGGCGCACCTTCCCATTGTGAGGCTGAGCACAAGCACCCCCATAACCTCACAGGGATCAGCTCTCAGACCAGGTTCAGTGGCCAGGTGGAAGCTGGGTGACTTGTATCACCTTGCCTGCAGTGTGTCCTCCTGCCCATGTCCTCTCCTCTTTCTCTCTCTCTCTCTTCCTCTCCCTTTATTCAAGGAGAGGACGTGTGGAAGTGAAGGATGGGATGAATGGAGGAGTCTATTTCATTTTTTGCTTCCTTGTTCTTCATTCTAGGATCCATTTCTGAACCATGACCGGGGATTGGGGGATTCAGAAAAACTATTTAAATTGTATTATAATCTTACTAGGATGTGATTATATTGAAGCATGGGGAGTAGACGTGATCTCTTCCAGGGTCACACAGCAGTTGCTTAGAACCAGAGAGCCCTATTTTTCAGTTTTAAGGTTTATCAATTAGATATCCAACCCTAACAGACCGTCCCAGATGTAGGCAGCCAGACTGATATTCCACGCAATGAACAAATGGGGAAAATGTTCCAAAATCTGCTAGCATCTTCTTCAAGTCATCTTCCTTAATAAATTCTGTTTTAGATTCGGTCTACACAGAGATAAGAGGCCAGACTAGACTGTCTGGATGGGGAAACAAGAATCTACTTTTAAAGAGAAATAAATAATAATTTAGGATAACATATGGATAATTGCCTGGAGTGGTGCCAACAATAAATGTTTAAGAAGTTCAAAGAAAAGAACAGGAATGGCTCAGGGAAGACAGCTTAGACAGATTCTTTGGGGTTTCACAGGACAAACACAGGAATAACCAGTGAAAAGTTACACAGACACCAATTTCAGCTAATTACAATGAAGAACTTTTCGAGAATTAACTAATTTCTGAAGATGTCAGAGTAAAGCCTGGACGCTCTCAATCCTGTACTGAATGGACGATTGTACAAGAGGACTGCTGAGTCTAATTCCTTTCTTTTAGGTCCCCCGCTGCTCTGAGAATTTCAGGTGACTCTTTAGGGTTCAGGACAGATTTTTTTTTTTTTTTTTTTTTCCCTGTTTATAGTACCGAGGACTGTGGCCACCAGAGGGCAGTAGAGGGAGCTTATCGGAACACTTGGACCTATTGGGTAAACTCGCTTGTGCTCTAATCTTGAGCAGGGACTACGCAGACCCTGCGAACTCGCTGGGGTCTTATTTGCAGGCCCCTTTCAGAAAGCAGTGTCCACAGGCTGCGGGGATACTGCGACTCTATATGGCGCGGAGTCGGTGGTCGTAAGGACACCGAGGCATTGCCATCGGAATCAGAAAACCTTTCACCCTAGGTTATTAAAATAAGTTATCTTACCGCCACCTCTCTAATTCCCCTGTCAGGCTCCCTGGGTCTGGATTTAGAATGCTCCCCACTCCTCTCCACCGTCTCCATTCAGTTCAGGACTTGCCAGATGCCCAGGATCCCTAACTGAGCTGGAAGCTTGAGATTCAGCGCGAGGCGTATCTTTGCATTAAAATAATAATTACTAACAACTTCAAACCTCATTTGGCCGGTTATTGGGTCTTTGAAATTCACAAGAAGAGGAAATTAGCTCCCACAAATTCTGAGACCCGTGTCTTAAACGCTCTCAGACAACGCCGGTTTCTCCCCCACTCACCCCTCACTAAAATTAAAGATGAAGAGGGAGATGTGGAGGATGTGCGCGGTGACAGGTGATGCCAAGGGAGGGGGCGCCCCGGTCTCCACTGTCCTCACCCACTCTGAGCTCTCCCCACGGGGGCTAAACCAGCGCTCCCAAGATCTCGACCCGAATCCAAAGGCCCTGGCAAGATTTTCGTTGCCCCCTTGGCCACTTAAGGTGGCTGTGGGTCCGGGCAGAGCTGGGCGCAGGGCAGGCAGCGGGGCGGCCTCCAGATGCCAAATCTGATTCTCCTTTGTTGACAGCTCGCGGAGGTGGAAGTCCGGGAGGGCGGGGGAGGGGGCAGGGGGCCCGGCTGCGGCGGGCGGTGCCAGCGGCGGGCACGGCCCCAGCCCCCCGCCGGCGCGGCCGGCAGGGAGGGGGTTAACGCGCGCGGCCTCTATGATAATGAGCTGCATGGTAATATAGGGAGGCCGGCGCTGAGGGCTCCGCCGCCGCTGCCGCCGCCGCCGCCGCCGCCGCGGGAGCTGAAGCTGCCGGGCCAAGCGGCGTCCGCGCCAGACTGGAGCGGGAGGGCGGGCGAGCGCAGTTCCTGAGAATTTTTCCTCCGAGAGAGCTAGCGATTCGGAGAGAGACCCTGCGATCACGAGAGCAGCAGGGAACGCGAGCAAAAGAGCTAGCGAAGCAAACATCTCAATAGATCTCTAAAGCCAGGTTCCCGGAGGAAATGGGACTGTGAACGAACCCGGGAGCAAGAAGGGAAGGAAGCGCCGCGATTGCTGATGTCAGAGGAGCCCGGAAAGTCGCGGTGGAAAAATCTGAAGACAGCCGGTGTTCTGCTTCTGCCCAAGGAGAGACATCGCCAGCCACCCCCACACGCCCCCTCGGCGCCTCCGGGATCCCCCCGCGAGCCGGCGACAGCGCCCGGCGGGGCTGCTGAGGGGCGACGGAGGACTGAGGGGCGCGCGGACCGGAGACCGAGGGGCCACTTCAGGAATACAGATAAGTGGCTGGTGGCTTGACGTGGATTTTAATGAATTTGGACTCCATGTGGATTTTGTCGTCCCCGTGATTCCCAGCTGCGAGCTGGGAGAGGGGCGGCGCGCCGCCCTCGGCAGCTGGCGGCCCGGGAGGATCGACCACGGATGGAAGGACAGACCGACATCGCCGAGGCTGGGTAAGCAGCGGCTTCGGCTGGGCGCTGCGACTCGGCAGCGCCCTCCGCCCTTTCTCCAAACGCGCGCACGCCCCTCCGGCGGCTCCTCCCGCGCCCGCTTTTTTGGGGTTCTGGCCCCAGGCACCCCGGCTCGGCTGCGGCGGGCGGGTTTGGCCGGGGCCAGGCCACTTTCGCCGGCCGGAACCCAGCGAGCGCGCGAGTGCGAGCAGACTCGGAGCGGCTGCCTATTACCCAGGGCTTCCCGGCTGGCTGCGGACTTCCCAGCCACCGGCTGCGGGAGACGGCAGCGCTCCACTGCGCGCCTCCACCGTGCGCCCTCACCGCGCACCTGCCGGCAATCTGAGGCTTTGGGGAACATTGGGGCGGCGGGACTGTCTCGGAAGCTGGAGCCCAAAGAGGGCCTCGGTGGCAAGAGACCGCCCAGTGCCACTGTGGTCAGCTCTCGATTTGGGGGCTTTCACTTGGGTGCTGAAGTCCTTGGCGGCCGCTGGCTGTTTCTTTGGATCAGGCGACTTGGAATTCGAAGGGAAAACCGTCATTTGTGCTGAATCCACAAATCTCAGGGAGACATTCCAACTCACTAAATGGGAATAAGTGCTCCATGCCCCCACCCCCAGCCCCCATGCAGTGAAGGATGCTTCCCCCTCTCCGATTTGAGCAGCACTTGAGGGCTGGCGGCACAAATGGAAGCTTGCCTGGGGTCCGAGAGGCTCTTTAATCAACCATTTGGGGAGAATATTTTCCTACACGTGCTCCCTCTTGCCTCACCCACAAGTGATGTAGGAAGCTTAGATAATTCTAGCCCTTTTCTTCGTCCATCCCACAGGTAGTCCCGGTGAAGGTTAATCATGGTCAGGATGACCAAAGAGAGTATCTTCAGAAACTGCCATTCCAGGTCCCTGAAAAAAAAGTCCACCTGTTTTCCATGACCCTTGTTCTGGGAGGAGCTACCTACTCAAACTCAGCTAATCTCAGAAAGGATAGAGATGATGGGGGAGGAGAGTTGAGTAGACTTGGGATTCTGCATCCGTTAAGGGTCTGGAGATGAGAGCCCAGTGAGGTGAGCAGTAGAAATATTACCAGGTCTACTGTAGGAATCTAAAATCCTGGGGTAGCAGTGGCACTCAGTAGCGGGTGTGCAATTGGACAAAAGGCAGCAACCCGTTTAGGGGAGCGGGACTGCCAGCTGTAGCTTGAGGCGGTGGCTTGGGGGCCCATCAGCTTGGAAGAACCCACAGAAATTTTGAGAAAGATCCTTTCATCCCCTCCTTTCTATTCACAAGCAAGGTTTAGGAGTGTCTGGCTGGGTCGGACTTTTTGTAGCAGGAGTCAGGTTCAGCTCTCCCCCTCCCTACACAATAACAGATTCTTGTTTGCTTGGCTTCTTTCCCAGACCTTGAAACTTCACTCATCCTTCTGGGCCAGTTTTGGATTCCGGAACCTTCATCAGAGCGACTGAACCCCAGGAAGAGATAGCCCTGGCTGGAGGATTTCAGCTATTTCTAATTGAGTTAGTTCTCCCTGAGTTGCTCCCAGCCCTCTCCCCTCTGACCTCCAGGCACGAAGAAAGAAGAATTCATTAACTTCCCCCTCACCTCACACAGCACCATTTGAACTAATTACGTGTGATCTCTCCTCCCTGGCCCGGGGGGAGAGGGAGGGAGGGGGAAGAGTTAGGGTGGTGAGGAGAGAGGGTAGGGAATGGAGGAAACTGAGAGCAGATGCTGTCAAGGAATCATTGCGAGGTTGTTTCCTTTCCCCTTCTCCCACCTGGCATCCCAGCATTTCATCTTGACCCCTCCTGAACCCTGAATTTGCCGCTGTCAGCCAGCATTCCCTAAAGGAGACTTTCCCCTTGCTCAGGCAGCCGATCCTCTTCAGGGACCCACTGATAAAGGGAGGGCAATGCAGGCTGCCCTCTCAGCTCCCTCACTGTCCTCAGCAAATTGCATTAGGATGGGACAAATTGGCCTGCAAAGCAGTTAAATGGAAAAGACATTTGGAGTGATGTGTAGTGGAGATGCTGCTGAGGAGGACCAGTATCCAAAGTGCTCAGGTACCGGAAATTCTGGGCTCGGGGACCGTGAGGCTGGCGAGGAGATCCCACCTGGCTCTTCCCTTTGACAGGGCGAAAGAGTCTGTATCCCTCAGGGCCTGGAGCAGGGAAGGGGGTCTATTTGGCCCTTCAGACCAAGTCTAAATCAAGAGTGAATGGCGGGGTTGCATGTCTGCCACCCAAAACTGTCATTATCAAGGCCTTTTAGAGACGGCCTGAGTACCAACCCCTGTCTCTAGAGCTCTAGGGAACATTCACTGTCCAACACTGTTGACCATCAAAAAGCTGCAGGTGTGATGAATGTAAAAGTTCACCATCTGGTTTTCTAGAGTCTGTGCTTAAAATGAGGTTAAAAAGAAAACCTTCAAAGAACAGCTACTAGGCCCCTTTCCCATTTGCAAATACTTCTGATTATTCATCTAATCTTTATTTCATGGGCACGTTTACAACAAAACACACAAGCAGGAGGGAAACCAGTGACATAGTTAAATATACAAGACGGCAGCTGGCAGCAGCCTAAACTCAACAGTTCAGGTACTAGGAAATATTTATGGTGCTTGGGTTGTCACTGTTTGGGGGTTTTATAGTCTCTATCCTGGATCCTTTTCTACGATTGCCTTCCCAAGTTATGGGGTTTGGGGGGTGGGGGCACTTGCTATCTCCAGCAGACACTCCCACCCGGGCCCCAGCTGTTTCCCTGCGTTGCCACACAGCTGTCTCCGCAGACACAGACTGAGGCACAGTATACTTCTGTCCATCATGGCAAATGGAGAGGAAAGGAACACCAAGTCAAGCCCCCCACCCCACCCCCATTATGATCATAAAGAGACTGGAACATTGTGTTACAGTCTGTTAACTAGAAATAATTCAGGCTATCCGTAGGGAAAACTGGTAGAAACAGGCTTTGAGGTGCTGGCGTTTTATAGCTCATGTGTTTCCCCCCTACCCTCCATCAGTCTGCTATCAATTCATTATATGTGAATATTCCATTTCTCCCCTCCACATAGGCTCAGTTCAAACAATGATGAATGGAAGTGATTCCCCTATGGGAAACAGTTTTTTCACTTAGTTACAAAGATTTCATGCCTGATTAGAGTCAATGGGGGGTGGGTGTGCATCCACTTCTTTTTCGGTCATTTCTAAAGGTGAGCCCTGCAGAGAGAGAGAAAGGCAGGCCACCCCGGGGTCAAACAGCCAGTCCCAAAGTGGTGGGGAGGGATGGATAGTAAGAAGGGATTACCCCCTTTCTCCTCCTCAACTTAGCCCTCAGGCTTTCTTGGACTCCATTCCCTGGCATTTGGGCATATGGAATTTCTTTATCTCGCTACCAGCTATTTCATCTGGAATTCAAGGGCAGAAACAGAGGGGAGAAAGTTGTTTGCTGGGGAGCAGAGTTTCTCTCTACTGGGTAAAAGTGCAAGGGGAGAAGAGGAAGGGAGTGTGGAGAGCTGAAATGAAAGCTTAGGCCTTTGCAATGCCTTAAGTTCCCTGCTCCTGCAGTTGGTTAACTATTAACCCTCTGCCCTACCCTGGCCATATCTCCCGCTTGGGTGAAAGGATATCTCTTGGATACCCAGAGGGCCAGCAGGTGTTCCCTGTGGGCCCCCTCCCACCCCAGTAGTACACTAGCTCTGTACCCCCTTACCCCCTTTCCCCCTTCAGCCCCAGGCTCTGGCCCTTTCTCTCCTCTTCCCCTGCACCAGTGGCAGAACACACTCTTCCTGCCCCCTGCCAGCTGTCCCCTCACCAGGTAATGCCAGTTGTTTGCATGGCAGGATGTGTGTCAGAGAGGACAGGGAAGTAGGCAGGGTGGTGGGGGGAATTGCTTTAGGCGAGCAGGCTGGTTTTATGCAGGACTCCAAGGCAGGAGCTCCAAGTTCAGGTTTTAGATTGTTTTAAATCAGGCTAAGATTTGCTTGGTATGTGTGAAGGGGGTGGGGGGAGCTTTGGCCAAAGTTCCATTCTCCTCCAGGAAAGCTTGGTTTTCCCAGTGCTTATCTCTGTGGATCTGGCTCCTGGGTCCCTGTTTTGACTCTCCGATATTAGGCCATTTGATTCCGAGACCTTGCCAGAACATTTCCAGCTAGTCCTGGACACCAGAGAAAGCCAGCAGGTGGAAGGAAGAGGCAGACCAAGATGTAGGGGCAAACTCATTAAGTGGAAAGACCCAGGTCAGGATGTATAAACAGCCCCAGATAAAGGGAGAGAGGCAGGTAGACAGAAAGAGAACATAAAGATAGTGTGATTGTGGTGGGAAGAGCTGAGAGCAAACACAAAAGCAAGAAAAGAGTGGGAAAGAGAGCAGTCAAGGCAGAAAGGGGCCACTTCTTGTTCTCCCCTGGGGAGGAGAGTCTGGGCTGAATGGGGAAGCTGCAGTATCAGGTTATCTCCACTAGAGGGGGCTTTTGAAAACCAGGCTTGGCCCTAAACGGTGGCTTTTGTGTGTTTTTTTTTAGGAAAGGAAAAAAATAGATGGGATATATTAGAAACTCTCAGCTGTCACTACCCAGAGACCACAACTGGTAGGGTCCTATTGCCAGTGGGACCGCTGGGCCCCTGTCTGGTCTCAGGGGAGTGGAAAGGCGCCTGTAACATCAAGCAGAGGTGCACAGGGCTGGAGGGTGGGGTGGAGGGTGGGGGGCTTCAGCAGCTCAGGGAGAGGCCTTCCCTGACAGGATGTGGGGGGTTAAGGGGAGGGGCTGCATTCTCGAGTTAGCAGGCAGTCCAGTCTGCTGGCCTGCCGGCCGGCCGAGACACTCTTGCCTTTATCAGCAATAGAAGCTTTTGGCCCATCCCCAAGGCGCCTTCAAATGCCTTCCCTTCTTCCAGCTCCCTAAATGCGGATTTTTGAAACACTCTCAGGTAGTGGTACAACTGCTCCTAAGGAGACTTTTTTTAAAAAGCCTTTCAGGAACTGAACGTATGTCAACGCGGTGTCGTTGATTTAATCTTTGTCTTCATATTCTCTGTGGGAGCCCGTCTCTGAATTATAATTCCCCCTTTCATTTCAGCAGAGGACAATATTGAGAAAGAGCAGAGTCCAGAGGCTTTTCTCATCTGAGGAGATAATAACTGTCTAACAGGGGCATGGAAAAATATTGAAGTTTTGGGACAGGCAGAGGGCCAGAAAATAGCGTCTCTTCAGATCTGATTTGTTCCCCGATATTTAATCTTGGCTTCCCTTTGACTCAAATTTACCTGGGGTCAAGGGTAAGAGGAGGGGAGGGGAGAGAAAAGAAAGAAGAAAAACAAGATAAATGTATCATGTTATGAAAGTTTGATTCTGCTTTTCCTTGGCTAAAATTACTTTCAGGATGAGAAATAAAGGGCAATAGAATTGTCCCTAAAGAGTTCAGCTTGTCTTTCAGAAAGAAGATGGGGAGACATCCTGGGGCTGGTGAAGGAACCTCTTTCCTCTGTGCCCCCCAACACACACACATGTGCGCACACACACACACACAACCACATTCTCTCTGAGGTTTTGAGAGCCAGAGGTTCTGATGCTGCTCCCCAGTACTCTCTTGGTATTTATACTCCAGGCTCTCTGTTTGCATTTAAACAGCCTCCCTTCCTACTTCAGTTTCTTGTTTGGAGATGGAGGGTTAGAATGAGGAGTGAGAGAGAACAACTGAACATCCCCTCCAATTTAGCTTCATTTGTCTTTATATTTGAATTGTTACACAAATTCTTGCCCTTTGCACTGAACCAAGTAGGAAGACACTGAAAGCAGAGAGAGGAATCCATTTAAGTTTAATTAAATAAGGATAGAACACTTATGTACTGCCAGGAATGTAGTAGCTCTTAGTACAAAGATGAAAAAGTAATAGATCTTACCTTCGAGGAGTTTATGTTCTACTGTGGGGGGAGGAGCAAATTACAGAAGACAACTATCCCCAAATAACTTTATTATAAAGCAAAATGCAGTTAACAATGTACTGGGGGTTCAGAGGAAGTGAGGTCAGAAGCTGCTCAAAGCTTTTGCTCAGAGTCAGTGGAAGGGGTAGATGGTGAGGAGGCAGACTCAGAGGTGCTGAGAACTTCACAGTTTACCAGCAAGAATGACTATCTAACTCTCCCATCCCCAGCCTCTTGAAACTACCCCTAACCATGTTGTCCTCATTCTCCCCTGGGGATTCAAAACTGACAATGCTGGAGTTGTTTTCTATTAGTCAACATCCTAGAGCAAGGTTTCCAAGTTGCATACTCCAGAGAGATTTTCATGTTGTATTCTATGTAAATTGCATCCCTTTCCGGTGTCCTAGAGCTGGCAATGTGGCCTATCAGGAAATGTTATTACTCATCAGTATTCACATTTAAGTGACCAGAGTCCTGCTGTTACTCCCCAACTCTTATCTGAATGAACTCATTAAACGGATCAGACCTGAGAGAGAAAATTCAGATTTTACCCTTACACCTTGGCAGAGCAGGCGACCCCACTCCACGGACCATCTTTGCCATGGTTGCTACCCAGAGAAGGAACCACTGTCTTTTAAAATCTCTGGCCAGAAAGAAAGTAGAGGAGGTCTAATGGGAGGAGGTTGGAAGCAGGCAGATTTCAAATCACCTTAAAAACTTCCCAGTAATTCTCAGTGGGAGTAATACTCTCCCTGCCCCATGAAGGGCTCAAATCAAAGCCAGGGGGACCGTGTCAGAGATGCTGTAGGGAACCCAGGACCCGGCTGGACAGTCTCAGGAGTTCTAAACCAGGGGGCATATTTAGGCTCCAGGACCTTCGCCTGGGAATCCCTTGAAAATGTATGCAGAAATATACAGGTATGTATTTATCTATTTCTGAAGAGAAGGAGATTGTGACCTCCAAAAATGTAAAGGACCACTAGCCTCCAGTCTCTAGGTCCTTTTCCTGCCCTTCATTTCTGCCTTCTGCTCTGGTGGTGGGATGGGGGCTTCGGCTGAGGGACTGTAACCCCAGTGACTGGTAGAAGCCCCACTCTCCCAGTGAGCAAGAGAAATCCAGGGCCAGGCGCAGAATTTCGGGGGAACCCCAGGATTGTCACAGCTCTGAGCAGGGAGCCTGGAGGGAGCAGGAGACGAGGAAAATGGCTCCACCCTTTCAGGGGGAGAGGAGAGGAAGGGGTGTGTAAAGGCAGGAGGACCAGAGGGTAGATAGAAGTGGCAAGAGGGAATGTTGCCGCTTTGAAGTGGTTTCCTGCTTCATAAAAGCGAAAGGCCTCGGCTGGGCTGGGTAAATATTACGTTGCCCTCTGACCTCCCACCTCCCATGGCTGCTCCCCCTGCTTTCCTTTTTTTTTTCTCCTGAGGAACACAGATACCTCCAGGAGAAGAGCCTGTTTCTGCACTTTGTGGAGGACAGGGTTCTCAGTGGGAGCCCAGCCCAAAGCCAGACAGGAAGACGCAGGCTCCTTCTTTGGCCCCAGACAGAAGACACCTGCAGCGAGTCAGAAAATCTCCCCCAGGTTTCCCTCTTCTCCGAGATGGAGGACTGGACTGAGGATTTCTCAATCCCCTGTCAAGACTGACCCCTACCCTCACCCCAGCCACCTAGATCTTTCCCTAGCAAGTTCTTTCACTCTCTTCCGTGGCATTAAAACTCTCACACCACCAGGTTTTCCATAGCCAAACATACCCCTGGGGTTTATCTGGAAATTAAATTCAAATCTGACCCTCAGGGTGTGAAGCCCTCTGACTTCCTGGGCCTGAGGACACCCAGCGGTGAGAGACTTGGAGAAAATGATCTGAAGGGTGTGCGAAAGAAGCTGGAGCCCTCCCTCCTGCTGGGGCCCTACCCAGAGGGGTCAGAACAGATGGTCAGGAAGAGCCTGGTGTCCTAACCCACAGGAACAAAGGGCCTCCCATTCACACTCCTCGCTCCTCCCTCCTAAAAGATTTCTCACCTGCTGATCAGAGCTGGCTCTCCGTTTGCTCCTGGTCCCAGGAGGGAGAAAAGAGGGAGCCACAGGACGCTCTGGAGAAGGGGGCTTTCATAGCCCTGCCCTCAGCTCTGCTCCTGCCCCTCACCCAGCTCCTCAGTTTCTCCATTTGCACAAGGGGAACGAACCCTTCTCATGGTTCGCAGAGGGCCTTTGCTTCCCTTTGGTCCTGCAGTCAGGCAGAGGAAGATGGTGTTGGGGAATTGGAAAGATGACATTGCTGTAAATGTGGAATAGTATCCTAAATTTAGAGCAGGAATAAAGCCAAGCTAGGGATATTTTTCTCCTCATTCTCTCCCACTCCCTGAATTTCTTTGGAATTTTCTGAGAAAAGTAAGATTTTATTTAAAGAATATCTGTGTGATAAAATATAAATGACCAAAGGTTCAATAGAGACTGGAAACTGAGAGGAAAGATGATGGTGATCTTGGCAAAGGGGCCACATGCATTTAACCAGTGGGGTTGGAATTTGAATTCTGAATTTGCTACTCTCAGGCTTTTTTTTTTTCCTATGTCATTTTTTAAAATTCAGTTTTATTGAGATATATTCACATATCATAAAATCGTCTGTGGTGTACAATCAGCTGTTCACAGTACAATCATATAGTTGTGCATTCATAACCCCAGTCTATTTCTTGTACATTTTCCTTATACCAGAAAAAGTAAAAATAAGAATAAAAAATAAAAGGAAAAAGAACACCCAAATCATCCCCCCCACCCTATTTTTCGTTTAGTTTTTGTCCCCAGTTTTCTACTCATCCGTCCATACACTGGATAAAGGAAGTGCAATCCACAGGGTTTTCACAATCACACTGTCACCCCCTGTAAGCTACATTGTTATACAATCGTCTTCAAGAGTAAAGACTACTGGGTTGCAGTTTGATAGTTTCAGGTATTTACTTCTAGCTATTCCAATACATTAAAACCTAAAAAGGGTTATCTATATAGTGCATAAGAATGTCCACCAGAGTAATCTCTCAACTCCATTTGGAATGTCTCAGCCATTAAAACTTTATTTTGTTTCATTTTATATCCCCCTTTTGGTCAAGAAGATGTTCTTAGTCCCACTATGTCAGGTCCAGATTCATCCTTCGGAGTCACATCCTGCATTGCCAGGAGATTTATACCCCCGGGAGTCATGTACTACATAGTGGGGAGGGCAGTTAGTTCACCTGCCAAGTTGGCTTAGCTAGAGAGAGAGGGCCACATCTGAGCAACAAAGAGGCACTCAGGGGCAGACTCTTAGGCACAATTATAAGCAGGTGTAGCCTCTCCTTTGCACTAACAAGCTTCATAAGGGCAAGCCCCAAGATAGAGGGCTCAGCACATCAAACCTCCAGTCCTCAATGTTTGTGAGAACATCAGCAACAATCCACTCTCAGGCTTTTTTGCCTTCAGCTCTAAATAGGGTAGATATGAGCATTTCTTTCATGGAACTTCAAGCTGGCATTGTTCTGGGAGTCCCCCCCCCCCCCAATGGCAAGGGAAGGTGCTGCTCTCTGGGCCCCTGGCTGACTGCCTGCCTGCGATAGGGCTTGCATCTCCTACAGAGAGAGCTCCTAGGGGCGTGGCCATGGATGGGGCAGACATGGTGGGGCAAACACTAGCAGGAGGACCCTGGGGCTTAGAGACTGGATCCTTGGCCAGAGCTAATCGCTGGTCCAAAGATAACTGGCTGTCTGGGGAGAAGCATCAGCTGTCTTCTCCTAGACTGAGAGGCTTCCCACAGCCCTCCCCTGGAGTGCAAGGGGCCTTTGTCCTGTTGTTAGAACTGCAGAGCCTGGGAAGGTAGTTTTGAGAGGAAAGAGCCCTGTGCATTCAACAGTGCTGTCCAAGACCCTGCAGTGGGAAATGAGTGTGACAGGATGCCTTGATTTTCTTTTTAAAATTTTATTAAAAACCTTTTGAATTACAAAATAGGTGTACTATATAGAGTACTTGGGAAATGTTTCTGAGTATTTGATAACAGCTTTTACCCAGGCTGGCATAATATAGGTGAAACCCAAGGCCAAACTGGGTAAGTGGATTGCTGTGAGTCGCACAGCAAGTATCCATTCACTGCTGTCTGACTGATGGGAAGTTTGTTTGCCCCAGACTTGCCCATGACAACCTCTTGATCTGCCCACTTACCTACCTTCTCTTTCCAGTCTCTTGTTCCCCACACCCATGCCCAGTGACCTCCCCCACGTCTCTCTTCTTTCTTGGATTTGAGTAGACACACATCACATCGTGAAGCCATATGCCTCCAGAGGACCAACCTCTCCTCTTCTCTGCCAGTCTGCTGGCCCTTAGGACATACCCACTGCCTCTCCATGCTGCTGGGCAGTGTGGCATAGAAACCCCACCCCACCCCCCTTAAAAAGCTCCAACCAGCTTTCCTCCATCCACAGCCAGCCTTGCTATTTGCACAGTCAATGGCTTTGGCAAGACCAAGCAACCCTTCCCTCCCTGAGAAGCGCTGTGGGCACTGTTTGTGTTTCGGTCTCTGTAGACTCAGCATTCACAACATGAAGAGGGTAAGACAATGACCCGTGCAGCTGCCTGCAGACTCTGCTGGCTGGGAGGCCCAGAGAGCTCCCAGCTCTCACGAGGCTGAGAGAAAAAGCAAGAGGCAGGGGAGTCTCTGACAGCCAGGGCTTGAGCCCCACGCACCTGTGAGCTTTCCCAGGCAGACTAAGGGTCTCAGAGGGGCAACTGGGCTCCAGAGGGCCTGATTGGCCTCAGCTGCCTGCTCCCAGCTTCCTCGGTCAAGCTTTCAACCAGCTGTGTAGACCCTAGAGCCAAGAAGAAAAAGTAGGGCCCTGGCTCTGGGAAGATTTGTCCAGGTAGAGAAAAACAGGAAGCTTCACTAGGACCCTATCCAGCTAGAAGAAAGATACTTTACTTGCAATGAGACTGAAGTTGACACAACATAATTGATTTAAGTGCATGAGTATTTGTTGAATAGCCATTATGTGCCAGTTATTATGGGAGGGATGCAAGTCACTGTGAAGGCTCCTGCAGAGCTTACGACATGGCAAGAGAGGAAAGGTATGCACTCAGATAACTGTCACATAAGTTAAATATGAGTATCACAAGAGGAGAGACAGAGAGAGATTTACCAGAGCCACCGAACTTGAAAGAGACTATGAAGGGGATTCAAATTGAGGCTGGAAGATGACCAGGTCTCAGGAAGGGATTCGTACATTGAAGGGAAAGTTACAATAGGTAATGACTGACATCCACATCATCCAGCCTTGAGTCTTCCCCTTGGCTGCGCAGTAAGTTCAGTGGAGAAAAAGGCTCTGCTGAGCAGTGAAGTTGAATGTCAGGCCTCTAAAAATGACCGCAACTACTGGCGTTAGTTCCAAAGTAAGTAGAGCTCATTGTCACACCTGTACCCCCTGGCTGGCCTCTGAGAAGGGTGCCAGACACGGTAGGCTGGGATTAGCCTTGGTCTCCCCTGGAACCAGAATTCTTCTAATCGTGTTAAAATTAGCACTCTGTCTACAAGCAGGGGCAGACCTCTCTGAACCGAGGCTTGGTCAATTCTCTGCTTGCACAGCTCTAACTTCTAATCATTGTCATAAACAGGACGGAAGCAGCTGCTCACTCCAGTTTATTATCAGCTTGGTTGGAGACAGAGAAATTTAAATGACAGTAAGATGCTTAGCAAAGAAACGAAAGTCAGTGTTAAAAATAAAGAAAACAAGACAGCTTGTTACATCGAAATAGAAGGGTTATTAAACCACCCTGAATTAATCAGTGATCTGCCAGCACTGGAAATTGAAGAACAGGGCAGGGTAGAGAGCAGGGAGAAGATGGGTGTGGGGGAGAATTTAGGAGGCAGGTAGCAGCTGCCTGCACTCTCGGGCTGGCTGCAGGGACACTGGAAATATTTGGTCTTCAGAGGAGGAATTGGCAGCTAGTTTTCTGCACCAAACATAAGGGCAGATTGGGGGATAGGGTGGGACTTTGGCACTGGAGCCTATCTGTCCTACAAATTCCTCCTTCTGGACTCTTTCCATCTGCCACCACCTATGTAAGCCCCCAGGGCTATCCTGCAATTCTCACCTCCTCCCCAGCCCTCATTCCCACCAGCCAGGGCTGGGCAGGAGCCAAATGGCACTCATAGATGGCCAGGAGCTCCCAGCCCCAGGCCTTTTCCTCCCAGCTTTTTCAGGAGGTTCCTAAGAGCTCATCTGTGAGCCCTGCTACTTATCCCCTCTCCCATTCTGAAAGAGGTGTAACCATGTATGACCCCGTATGGCCAGATCATTGCCTACCTGGAGGCAGAGAATGGAGTTAGTGATCTCTCCACAAAGATAGCAGTTAGTGGCACCTACAACTCCAAGCAGCAGAGAGACAGGTCGGATGAAGGAATAAGTTCAAGTTTTAACTCCAGGAGCCCTGAGTCCACTTCCCTGTCACACTTCCACATCCAGTACCTTAGCCAAAATATTTAACCCCAAATAGCCAAAATATTTAACCCCAAATCTACTTAACCCTTATCACTTGTAAAATGGTGATGCTGTTGCTGCCCTCTACCTCCCAGGCTTGTGTGAGGGGTTCACCAATGGGACATTGCATGTGACATTCAGAGTACACCATGAAATGTCTGCACAAATGCTCGTTTGCATTACATTGGGGTCTGTTGGAGACTCAGAACAAAACATCAGAAGAAACTTTCAGGGGGATGGACTGTGTCTGAGAGAGGTTTCTGCAAGCAGAAGAGCAGATTGCTTGCACCTCTGCATGGACGTGGAAGGTGAGGGCATGTGCCCCTGCACATCTGTGTGCACATGTGCACCCATCCGGCTCTGCAACACGTGGAATCTTGAATCGATCACTCCAGGAGCATTTTCTTTGCTCTTTGACCTCCACATTCTTTCTCCTCACCCCTCCCTTCCTCTTCCCTCCTGGCTGTTTACCCTTTTCCAGGCTTCTCTCTCACACCCCATTCATCATCGGGGCCAGATTCTCACTCAGGGAGTTCTTTTCATCTCCTGCCCCAGGTCCTCCCTCCCTGGGCTGGCCTGACAGCCACCCCCACCCCCACCCCCGCTGCTTTCACTCAGCACATTCTTCTCCCTCTCTCAGCCTGGCTCTGATAATTGTGCCCTTCACTTTCCCTCCCAGTACGATTGAGAAATCCTAGACATCCCGAAGTGATAGGGCCTCAAAAGTCTGTCGCCCCTGCCTGCCCCGACTAAGGCGCTGATGCTACTTCTCCCGGTGTTCAAATGTCCTTCAGTAGAGTCTGTGTGTCTTGGCACAGACAAGGTCCTCAGGAATTCCAAGTCCCCCTGTTTCTGTGTGTACCTTTCACCCAGCTCCACAGCACTTCCCCTGCTCCGTGTGTGAGTGTGAACATGCCTGTTACTTAAGAGAGCTGCTTGACAGCTCAGGATCTTTTCTGCGAGAGCTGGGAGTCTTAGACAAAGGGAGAAAAATATAGAAACTGAGGGTGGGAAGGTACAGGATGGGGACACAGCCTACTTAAGAAGCTTCCTCATGAAAAGGAGTTATAGCTTTTTATTCAGGGGCTGGCTGTCGGTTCAGAAAAGCACCAGAAAGAAAGAGAGGCAGGGAAAGACATGGAAGGGAGAGGAACTTCATCCGATATGCCAGCCAGGCCCTGTGTCAGAAGAGTCCAAAGAACACAGAGCTCCCCCCTGCAGGGACTGTTCTCCCAGGATCGCCTCCTCAGGGCCGGCTTTTCTCATTCCTCCTTTCCCCCCTCCTTTCCTGCCATGGGGACCTTAACAAATCAGCAAGAACAGCACAGCTGGCCCTTAAATCATCCAAGGTCCACAAGAGGAGGTGAAAGGGGCAACAAGAATAGGGTGGGACCAGAGGACTGGTCAGAATGGCTATTTGAGATCTCAGGTCTGCAGAGGGGGAGAAGGTGGGGCCGCAGCACCTGGCTCCTTCCTGGAGGCCTGTCCCACTGCACAGTAATCACCCCTTATCACCCATACCAACCTGAAACAGAACTCTCTTACGTATAAGCATGCCCTTGACACCAAGGAGACAATGCCCTTGTCCTGTGTTTCTCCAAAAACAGAAACAAGAGTAACCACTGTTGATTCAGAGCTGTAGAGTTTACAAAACATTTCACATCCGTTATTTCATTGATTCTCACAACAATCCTGTGAGGTATCATTTTACAGCTGAGGAGACTGAGGCGCTAAGAGGTTAAATAACACATGAGTGGTAGCACGGGACCTGAGCACAGGTCTGACTCCAAAGCCCATGCATTGCCTTGCTTCTGTCCCTGCTGCCTTGCTCTACTTGCCACAGCGAGTTGCACCTCCTTAGAGAAGAGCCCTCTTCTGAATGAAACCTTCCTAGGGAAAACCCACCCCACACCACTCTACTCTGAATCACTTCATGTTGTCAATTTGCCATATATTATTATATGATTTGGGTCTTGTAGCTCTGTTAGTAAGACTTCCTGCACAAGTCCTGTCTGGATTGTGCATTCTTCAAAGTCAGAGCTGGAATCGTCCCATTCTTCTCCATCTTTCTCTCACTTTGTCTGCTCTTCACCAGTGGGTTCAAGATGCACACCAGCCAGGATCCTTCCCAAAAGTTTCAGTCCTTCTCTCCTACCTCCAAAAGAGCTCAGTCATGACAGATATCTGAGCCTAGCATGTCAGTTCAAACCATTTCCTAGGGCAAACTAGCCAGGCTAGTGCCAGCAGAGAAAAAGCAAACGGTCACCTCGGTCTCCCCTGTCACCTGTTTTCCTCCATTCAGACTGAGCCCATCACTGAGGGAAAGTCACCAGGCCTGCCCTGCAGGGGATACTGAGGAGCATGAGCTATTGTTCCTGCCCTCAAAGAGCCTTTAATTCCATGGGGAACAGGGATGTAGTCACATAAGAAGGAGAGCCATCTGTGATGCAGTGTGTGCTAAAATGCCTCCTAAGTGGGCAGGCAGCAGGTGGGCAGGGGTGGTCCTGGGGACTCCGTGAGGCTTTGAAGGGTGGCAGGGTTTGGACAGGCAAAGAAGAAAGTAGAGACGAGTGTTCCAGGAAAGGGGACTACAGAGGTGAAACTGGGCAGGGTGTTTTGGGGACTTGACAAACAGACCAGTTTCTTGGGAGCAGAGACACTCTGGGAAAGGTGGGCTGTGAGGCTGGAGAAAGGTGGAAAAGTCAACGTGAGCGACTTGAACTCAGGGTATCAACGATTCTGAGCTCATCCGGGCGACAGCAGGGAGCCCTGGAAGGTTTCCACACGTGAATATCACACTTTGGCCATGTTCCTGGCAGAGCTGGACCAGGGGGGTCTGAAAGCACAAGAAATGAAGCAGTAGAAGGCACTCCTTGGAGGGTAATCACAGCTGAATCTTAACTGCCTGTGACTTCCACCAGGGTCCATCTCAGCAGAAGGCCTGGTTGGTGACTATGTGACTATCTTACCTGCAACATTTTCAGGCAGGCAACACTGGGCTTCCTGATGTAGCGGCCCGCCCTTTTGAACTATGGGGAACCCTGACTTCTGGAAATGGATGGCGTTAAAAAATGCACCTTGATCTGGCACGGATGGCTGCTTTCCTCACACAAGGATGAAGCAGCAGGGGTCGGAGTGCTCCTTATCCCTAGAATGCTTCCGCTTCCCTGTGGGCTACTGAGGGCAGAAAGGAAGACGGGAGTGCAAGAGAAGGCAGGAAGGGCTCTCACCCAGACTCCTGGGGGCCATTAAAATTTTTCTTCAAGAGGAAAAAGATGTGGACAGTTTCAGGGTAAAATAAGTGAGGTTTTAAGGGTCAGTCCTCTGACTGACAGTTGTGATGAACTCCCGATGTTTTGCTTTTTTTTTCCCTCCTTTATTTTCCCTGCCTTCCCGTCCCACTATTGTGCGTTGGAGAAGTGTTATCATTCTTTGAAAACATTGTTTAATGGCAGCATAATATGCCATTATGCGGAGTAATTTACTTAACCATTTAGCAGAGTACTTTTTAAACCTCTGTCCTGCTCTCCTGCCCCCATTTCAACCTCAAAGAGTCCCCAGCACTTTCTTCTTCAATAGGGTGGGGCGAGAAGGCAGAAGATGTATTTCTAAGCTCCTTAGAAAGCTCATTTGGAAATGCTCTGAAAGGTAACACTAGCATCAAACCTCTTGCCACAAAACACCCCAGGACTAAATCTTGTAACTGATAACCACGATATATAGCCCATGCCACCTTCTACCCCTAGCCTGCTCTATTACCAAAATAAAGGAGCTCCTCAGGGAACAGGAAAATAGGGCACTGGAGCTACAAGTTTTGACCTTTATAATAAAATACTCGCCAAGTCTTCCTTGATGTTCTAGTGAGTTTTCCCAGACCAGTGATAAGAGGGTTTGACTGAAAAATGAACTCTAAAAATCTAGGCAATGCAGAATAGAGGGAAAAATGTCGACACCAGAAAGTTCTGCTTCCTGGCTGAATGATATTATTCAGGTTATTCCACCTTCCTGAACTTCAGTTTCATCTGTGAAATAGGGATAACAATACCCATCTTGCAAGAAAATCACAAAATTATCAATAACCTAGATAGAGTATCTAGCACAGGGTCAGCCGCCTAACAAATGCTTAGTAAATAAAATAGTTGCTACTCTTGTTTTTGTTATAGGAAGCAAATGGTAGTTGCTACTATGATGCCACTCAGCGCCCTAAGTTGAACTTTGACTCAACTTAGCAAAGCCATCTCTCCACTTTCTTTACCCTATCTTTGAAAGGAGACTGAGAATTCCTTAGCCAGACTTTTAATCCCCTAATACCTACCAGAACAGCGTCTCCGCTACCAAGATGATGTAAATGGGGTCCTGCTTAAAGTCAGGAGAGAGCTGGAGGAACCTTCCTCCTTGTCCCCCCCCCCCCCCCCGCTTTAATTCCAGGAAGGCAGTGCTCCGGGACCTGCTTCTGGTAGCCTCGGTTCCCTGCCTATTTGCAGAAACTCTTTCTGATCCAGGGATGAGGTGGCCAGCAAGGGGCTCTCCTCCCAGACTCTCCCCCAAGGGGGTTGAAGAGGGCAAAGCGTGGGGAAGCAGGGTGGTGGGGAAGGCAGCTGCTTGAAATTGATTGCTCTTGTAGTTTAGTTTATACCATGCAGCTCTCTCAGCTCTGCCCGGGTGGTGACCTTTAGATAATAAAGGGAATTCTGGGAGATTTCTGACAGGCCCATGACATATGGGGCAGGTCTGCAGGGTCAGGCATGTATCTCCCTGCTCCCGGCCCCACGGTAATGAATCTTGTTTTGACTTTGCAAAGCCAACCCAGCCAGTGTCCCAGAAAGGAGCAGAGCACACCCCCGCCCCCCTCCTCAGTCCCTCAGATGATTGTACGTCTTTGGAATCCTTCATAATTCAGGGAGACAACTCCAAACTTTTATAGCCCGTGAGAGGAGAGGACAAACACTGGATGTTTTGCTAAGGCCCTGAGAGAACTGGTGTAGTTTCCAGGGCTTGATCAGTAGGGAGACCTGAGGAAAAAAAAAACAAAGAGGAAACCAGAAAACCCTTCCTGGCATGGAAAGCAGTGGTCCCAGGACAAAGTTGGAGGAGGAGCTGGGATGGGAATGCAGGGGACCTCACCCAGGAATTCAGAAACTATCCCACAGGTTTCTTGAGGTCTGGCAAGTGACATTTTATTCTCTTGGCCAGGAGGGGAGGAAGAGGGATGGGGAGGCAAAGGGATCGGAAACACTCTGCAGGAAAAGGTGAGAAATCAGCAACTCCTGATTCTGATCGCACTGGGAATAAAAGCTGTGACCGGAAGAGCAATTGGGTTCTCTGGGCCACTGTTTTCTGCTGGGTGAAGAAGGAAGAATTGTTTGCTGCCTTCAGTTCTCACAAAAATTTTCAGAGAGCTACATGTCTATGTTTCTTGGCCCTTCTGCCGGCCCTGTCCCCAAGAACATGTGTGTTCATGTGCACGCACACACCCCTTTTCCCTAAAAGAACAACTCCTGGCCAAGGAATTAGAGTGTATTGCCCCAGGCATCCTGCCTTTCTCGCCAGGCCCCAGCCCCCCTCCGCTTGTGCCCCAAGGCTGGCCTCTACCTACCCCTGCACCTGAGAGGCAGAGTCCATCACCCTCACGCAGGCATGTGGGACTCCAAGAGCCTTGCTCCCTCTGTTTGCAGAGCCGAGAGCTGCACAGCTCTGGTCACGCAGTCCCTCAGTGCCTCACCACTTTGAATATGAATTCTTCCCTCATTACTGGTCAGGAGTGGGAAGACCCCCCAAATTTCCTTCTCTTAGTCCTCGGTTATTGGTGATTAGATCTGGTTTAACTCCCTGTGAAAGGAATCGAATCTATGAAGACTTATACGAAGGGGAACCACTTTCTCACAGTGAGATAGGGTGACTGGATAGAAATTGCATACCAAAGTCACCTTGGCACACACTGGAAGGGCCACAGTATCATTTCTTCACCCTCTTGGGGAAGGATGCCAAGGATGCAGGTAGGTGGAGACACGTGTTCCTCCTCTCACCCCTCATCTTCCTTCTCCTCTCTTGGGGGAGCTGTAGCCACTTTGCTTCATCTAACAGCACAGACAGAGTCTAGGGGGGAAAATGACATTCGATTAATGAAGCAAACACAGCTGGTATAGCAGTGACATCTAAATTGTTCCTTTGGTTCCATTATTTTCCATAGGAAATTCTTCCTCTCCCCTCACCCCCTCCCCTTTTTGCCTTTAAATCGCTTGCATAAAATACGCTAATAACAATCTCTGGTGTCTGTGCATGAGTGACAGCTGAAATAAGAAAAAGACTAATCGTACCTCCTGCAGCCCTGTCACATGGAGAGTAAATGAGGCTCTCTCCCCAACCCCTCCCTGGGTGCTACCCCCCTCTCCTCTCTCTCTCGGTCTCTTCTCAATGAGAATCATGGGCATTTGAATAATAATATTATAGACTCCATCAGGGTGACAGTGGGGAAAAAAATCAGCTCAAACCCATGATTATTCCTTCAATCTAATAATTATTTAAATACCAAATAACTCCTTTCACTTTAATTGAGGCCTTTCAGCTGTCGGCGTTACCCGGGGCCTTTGCATTCACCCTTTTGCTCACCTTGTGCCACCCAACATGCTCGGACTATCTCCGAGGTTGGTGTTAGCCAGAATTACATTCAGAATGTTTGCACGTACAGCTATGCAAGTGACATTAAATTAGACAGGTACTTTGGTACCATCCCACCCATGGGGGAAGAGCTGGTGTCCCAGAATGTCACATTTAGATATACTATCCACCAATACATAGAAATCTTAAACCAAAAGGAACCTTCTAATGTCATCTGGACCAATCCCCTGACTCTGGGTAAATTTATTCCTAGACAACTTTCAGGAAAATTCAATATCAGAAAATTCCATAATCTGCAGGGATCATCTCTAGTTAGACTGTCCCCTTTCATAACAACCTTCAGTCCCTTCTGCTGCAATTCTAACTATTTTGGAAGAAGAAGCTTCTGTGCTTAGACTAAATCTGATCTATATATGAAGTTGTTGACAATACAGAGGGATGTGCCGTGGGACCCGTAGTCCCCAAGCCACAAAGTAGGCTCCACTCCTGGATGTGACATCTGGGGCGTAGGTCAGAGGAGGTTACTCTGTCTGACGTGGAGGGGGACAGTTGAGAGTGTCTCTTTCACTGTCTCCACCCCTTACTCCCTCACCTCTTTGAGTCTACCCTGGGCACCCTCTGCACACCCTTATCCAGTACCAGGTTCACTTCTGCCACAGTCAGAAGGCCCCTACTTTTTCCCCAGGCAAGGCAGCCTCAAGGTAGGACATAACCAACTGTCACGGCCCTTCTGCCCATGAGAAAAGCAGTAGGTTTTTAGACAAGGCACTAGACTTTGAGTCACAGGTCAGCCTGTCCCTGACTCATTTGGAGTCCCCCTGTACAATTCATTTCCTTTCTAATGGGCCTTGGCTTCTTATCACTGGAGTAAACTTAAAATCTCCTTCAGCCTTAGCCCTGATTCCTGCATTCAAGGTGCTCCTAATTTGAATGGAGAGCTGGGGAAAGAGGCCAGACTTCCTTCTACCATGGTAGAGAAAGGAGGTTGGGGTAAATCTAAAGAGCAGCTGCTAACTGTGCTTCATAGCCTCTTAGTTTCATGCTTACCTTTTCTCCACCACCACCTGGCTCCTCAGGATCCTGGCTGTGTTTGCTACCTACGAGGTGCAGTAGTAATAGCAGGCACCGCTTATTGTTATTGTGAAAAAAATCATAGCAATGATTGTGCTGTTGATATAGTGCTGGTGGTGATGGTGCTGGTAGTGACAGTGGTGACGATAATGGTGGTGACAGTGATGATAGGAAGGGAGGTGGTGGTGATAGTGATGGGTTCAAGTGTGTGAGGTCTACTAACATGAACTTCGATTCAATTTGGCAAAATCAACTCCTGAATCTAACTCCTCATCCCGCAGCTCCTTTTGCAGTCAGGGAAGACCATTGAAAGAATAAAGGCATGTGCACCCAGAGCTTCTGAAAAAAGCAACAGAGCAGGTCGGCAGGGAGGAGGGAATCCCCTAGAGCTGAACTGGAAATACCTGATTATCGTGTCCTCCCTGCTTTGCCGCACATGCCTGCAGCAGCAGCATCTGATCAGGAAGGTATTAGGTGCCTCCACTGGCTGTCACCAATATCTGCCTCCTGAGTCCTCATCAGGGAGATGGTGTCATCGGCCCTCCACATAAAATATTTAGTGGCATTTGCTTCCCAAAGAGGCAAGCGCAGCCTCTCCTGGGCATCAGGGAGGCTCAGAGTAAGGTGTCCTGGGATGCTCTGCTGCTAGGACAGGGAAACCAGTAGGAGAATAGAGACTAGGCAAGCTTGGGCTCTTGAGAATGTATGCGATGAAATGACTTCAAGAACTAGATAGAGGAGATGTGACAGAAAGGGGGCATCATTGTTAAGAGAAAGTTCCTGAGCTTGACATTAGCAGAAAATTGGGGTTAGGAAGAAATTATAAGAAGTGGTGGGCAAATGCTCACTGGCTTCTACCAAGTTAAAGATGGAAAATTCATTTTAAGACAGATCATGGAATGGATGGGGCTGAGGAGCTGGAAATATCAACACATAAAGTGCTGTTAATAAAAGCTAATGTATCCTGAACACTTAAAATGGGCTAGGCACTATTGTAAGTGCTTGTACATATTAACTTGTTTCATCATAATAATCCTGTGAGGTAGCTACTAATACTAAACCCATTTTATAGATGGTAAAATAGCATCACAGAATGGCTAAGTAACATGACCAACTCTACAAGGCTACATGCCCTGTTTGAATACAAGCATCTAGACTCGGAGCACATGCATTTCACCATTACACTATGCTGCATTATTAGAGGCACAAAGGTTGGTGGCCTTCCCCCTTGTTCTGAACTTGATAAGAGGCTTGATCCTTGCCATCTGGGCTCTGCTTTGGAGCAAATACTTGGTAACATTAACCTTGGCATGGAAAGGCAGAGGCTCTCAACTTGCTGTTGGAAGTCAGCTGTCCAAATGAAACCACACTCCCAAGGGGGTGCAAGCCCCCCCCCCCCCAAATCTAACCTGCAGGAGATGATGCTTCCTCTTGACTCCCAATTGCTCCAGTGCCAACTGCTCCCAGGTGGGTGACTCCTGAGCTCCATGGAGTGGATTCATTTGACTGGTCACCAGAAGCAGTCTGTCCTAGACCAGATACTGATTTGCAGGGTGAGAGGAAAACAGCCCAGCTTGTAGTGGTCTGTTGCCAATTCCTGGCCAAACCAGTCTCACCAGGTAGACGGAAGGACCTCAGCTGCTAGTAAAATCACACTTTAAGAGCCGAAGGAACCAAGCCTTGAGGTATCATTGAATCTAAAGGAAGAAATCTTAAGATAAATAACTAAGTTCAGGGAGATGCTAGACCAATCTAAAGCCCCACAACTCATGAGTGACACTGGCAGAATTTGGACCCCACGTTCCTGAATCTCCTACCTTTATACCCTACCCCACGACCCCATACCTCCTGGCCATCAGACCACAGTGGAGAGGTTGTGTCAGGACTTGTGCAGCTTTATGACAGAGCAGAACATCTTGGATCTATTTCCTGGACAATCCCTTTTCCCCTGACACACACTTCCCAGACTGAGCCCCTTTGCTGGGTCAGGATGAGCTAGAGATACAAGGCCTGTCCATAGCTTTCATTCCCATGGAAAGGAAGAATACAAGCAAACAGTGGAGAGAGGAGTTCTGGCAGGATTCCTGAGGTGGGGTCTCCTGGGGAGGTGTCAGTGATAATAACAACAACTAACATAAATCAAGCCCTTACTGTGTGCCAGTGACCACGCTAACAGGTTTCTGTGCACTATCTCATGACACGAGACTTGGCTTGTCCAAGGTCCCAAATTTGTTCCCAAATTCTGTCTAACAACAAAAGCCACTCACCATTCAAGCTCTGTTTTGGGAGGTGAGATGGCTGATCTTAACCTCACACGACATCCGCATATGTTGTCTCTGCTGCCAGGAGCCCCTTCTTCCACACACGGGATAAACATACATGCACGTGTATGTGGTGGGGAAGTCAGGAGTATGCTGTCCACAAACTCAGTGCCAGAGCATCTCAGAGAGCACTTGGTGAAATGCAAAACCCCAAGCACAGCGTGTGACTATTATAATCGTCATCCTCACAGCTCCTCATGGGACACAGTCATCTCCCGCTTTGGCCAAACGAGCTTTCCTACCGGAGACAGAGGCATGGACACATGGCTTCTGGCAGTTCCCTGGCCAGCTAAGAATTTGGGAACTCGGTTATTTCCTTTCTGCAGCTCTGCTTGAGGAATGCATGTCCTGCTACCGGCCTCAGGACATAACTAAAAATAACCTCTGGTTTTCAAACTGAAAGCTCAGTGTGTTGGGAGGCTTTGCCGGTGTGCGGGCGGGGCCGGAAGTGCTGTGTCGGGGGAGCTGAGGTCAGCCCGGGCCTCACGCGGCCGCTGCCTTCCTCTTGCCAAGGAAGCCTGGGGCCTCGTGAGTCACCCCAGAACACCCTGGTGAGACTGTTGGAGGAGGGGAACCTAGGTGGGGCAGAGGATGGGGTGGGGGGGAGAGTTTCTAAAAATAGAAATAAAATAACGGAGGGGCCCCTCAAGGTGGTGTCTTTTCTGACCATAGTACAGTCCAGCCAGATTGCAGGTGGAGGGGGACAGGCCTCTACCACGCTGTCTTGGAGCATATTCTCCATCCTCTCTTGGGTGTTTCCACTCCTGCCACTTCGTGTGCCCAGAGTTCTGTCTGGACTTGTCTGAGGAGGATGCTGGACAATCTGTCCCACTGGAGAAAAGCTTTCTCTGCCACACGTCCCGCAACCTGCCGCTACTGCTGCTGTTACTGCTTTCCATGAAAGCCAGGAGCTGCGTTATTACAGTGACAGGACAGGATCCACTCTCCACCTTCCGCCTCCTGCCCAGGAGTCTCTAGAAGCCCTCCTCGGGAGCCCCACCTGCCCGCTCTGGGCAGCTTCCTCTCAATTCGGAAGTGTAAGGCAGGGCTGGAGACTCCCTTGGGCATGGAGACTGAGGCCCAAGTTGAGTGCATGCATCCTTCCACAGCCATGAGAACTGAGCGGTAGCTGGAAGGAAACTGGCCCTCTGTTCACCTCCTTTTGCTCCTCCTCACATTTCTTAAAACCCAGAACTTTTGCCTCAGGTGGCAGAAAATGGACACAGATGACCAGTCCCCCTTAGCAAGGAGGCAGGTTCCCCATATGCTCTGCTTGCAAAGCAGCAGATGTTGAAGCAGTGTCCCCCAGGATCCGGCAGCCTGACTCACTGGGGAGGCGGTGGCTGGGCATCCTTCTGTCCCAAGGAGCGATGGGGCCTCGTCAGCCAGTCTCCCTGGGGCTCTGCAGGCTCCTGATCAGCACTGTGGGAACCCCAGTCTTACTGGTCAGAGCATATTTCACTTTTCTAGAAAAGTTTTTACAGATAAAGATGAGGGATTCTTCTGTGCGGAAAAGAGGCTAAGGGAGAGTGAGAGGCACTTATATACAGGGTGACCAGCCCGTCTGTCTTCCCACAGAGGACAGGGAATGAGAAAGTAAAGAAACACAGCTGTGTGAAGGGATGGACATCTGAAAGGAGGAGTTTTATTGTGATACCCTATGCTGGGGGTAGTTGACTGAGAGAAGCTGGGGGAGTGCCTTCCTAACAAGCTTCTAGAAAAGTGGGAGAGATTTCCACTCCTCTGGGATAGCACAGATGTGATAGTTATGTGGGGAAGATTGGCTTTGGTCCCAACACTGAGATTGACTAACTGGATGAACTTAAACAGTCTTTTAACCTCTCTGAGAGATAAAAAAGATGTCTTTAGGAAGACAGAAATAGAGATGCTTTATAAAGTAAAGAAATATTTTACAGTGTAAAGCATGGAGCCCAAAATAGATAATAGGATTCCCTGAACATCCCTAAGAAGCAGAAAGTCTGTTAAAAATAGAAAAACAAATACAGAAGAGGAGGCTCACAGAAAGGACCAGGGTTGGGACCTTGAGTCAATGATCTTGTTCACTCCTCCCAGACTTTATTTTCCATCTGACCACTCTGCCTTGTGTTTTCCAGAACCATGTGAGGGCTAACCCAGGAAGGTGGGATACATGAGTGCTCAGAGGATCTGTCTCCTGGTCCTTGCCCCACGCAGAATGGAACAGAGGAGGCCCTGGCCGCGGGCCCCAGAGGTTGACAACTGGTCTGTGGTCCTGCTCTCCGTGGTCTGGGTGCTCCTGGTCCCACTGGCAGCTGGGATGCACCAGTTCAGCACCTTCCACTCTGAGAACCGTGACTGGACCTTCAACCACTTGACTGTTCACCGTGGAACGGGGGCTGTGTACGTGGGGGCCATCAACAGAGTGTATAAGCTGACCGGCAATCTCACCATTCAGGTGGCTCATAAGACAGGACCAGAAGAAGACAACAAGTCTTGTTACCCACCCCTCATCGTGCAGCCCTGCAGTGAGGTGCTCACGCTCACCAACAACGTCAACAAGCTGCTCATCATTGACTACTCCGAGAACCGCCTGCTGGCCTGCGGGAGCCTCTACCAGGGGGTCTGCAAGCTGCTGCGGCTGGATGACCTCTTCATCCTAGTGGAGCCATCCCACAAGAAGGAGCACTACTTATCCAGCGTCAACAAGACGGGCACCATGTACGGGGTAATCGTGCGCTCCAAGGGTGAGGATGGCAAGCTCTTCATCGGCACTGCCGTGGATGGGAAGCAGGATTACTTCCCAACCCTGTCCAGCCGGAAGCTGCCCCGCGACCCTGAATCCTCCGCCATGCTCGATTATGAGCTGCACAGTGATTTTGTCTCCTCCCTCATCAAGATCCCCTCGGACACCTTGGCTCTAGTTTCCCACTTTGACATCTTCTACATCTACGGCTTTGCCAGCGGGGTCTTCGTGTACTTCCTCACTGTCCAGCCCGAGACCCCGGAGGGCGTGGCTATCAACTCCGCTGGCGACCTCTTCTACACCTCACGCATTGTGCGTCTCTGCAAGGATGACCCCAAGTTCCACTCCTACGTGTCCCTGCCCTTTGGATGCACTCGGGCTGGGGTGGAATATCGCCTCCTGCAGGCTGCTTACCTCGCCAAGCCCGGGGACATGCTGGCCCAGGCCTTCAATATCAGCAGCCAGGATGACGTGCTCTTCGCCATCTTCTCCAAAGGGCAGAAGCAGTATCACCACCCACCTGATGACTCTGCCCTCTGTGCCTTCCCCATCCGTGCCATCAACTTGCAGATCAAAGAGCGCCTGCAGTCCTGCTACCAGGGCGAGGGCAACCTGGAACTCAACTGGCTGCTGGGGAAGGACGTCCAGTGCACCAAGGCGGTAAGGAGGCCCTCACCTGACCCTGCTCCTCATTCATGACTCGGGCACAAGCTTCCTGTCAGTGCCCCACTGCCAGACTGGCAGAGCCTGAAATGAGAGGGGTTCTCAGGTTCATGTTGTCAGGGGGACACCAATAACACAGGGTCTAACTTACATTAGACACTTGGGGCATGTTTGTTGATTGATTGACTCCTTAAGTCATTCAAAAAGATATCTGTCGAGCACCTACACTGTGCCAGGCATTATTCTAGGCTTCAGGCTTCAGTAGTGAGCCATAGAAATTTTCCTGCCCTCATGGAGCTTATATACTAGAGAGGTGAGAGAAATAAACACATAAATACATGCAGTAGGTCAGATAGTGATAATTGCTATGGGGAAAAATAAAGCAGGGAAAGTGAAGAGACAGTGCTGGAGGCAGTTGACCTACTGAAAAAGTGGCATTCAAGCAAAGGCTGAGATTTGCAAAGACATGAGCCATGCAGGTACCTGGGGAAAGCATCCCAGAGAGGAAGCTGCAAAGAATGCAGGGCAGTCTGGAATGTTTGGGAAACAGAAAAGCAGCCACTGCAGCCAGAGCAGAGTATGTGAGAGAAAGAGTGGTGGGAGATGCAGTCTGTCAGAAGTAACAGGGACCAGATCATGCATGTGCAGGACTTGTAGGGGTCATGTAGGTAGTTGGATATGTAGGTTAGGAGAAGAGGGAAGAGAGTTGAGCTTGACTGATAGGTTGAAAACGAGAAGAATCAGAAGACTGGGAAAAGGGAAGAGAAGACAGAAAGGGGACTTCAGGGTCCAGACCTGGTGATGGCAAAAGCAAGAATATTAGTGGGGTGCATTGTTCTGTTGGATGGACGGGACGCTGCCCCCAAAGTGGTCATCGTCTTCCACCCACTGGATCATCCATCCCACCAGCCAGCCATCATCCATATGTCCACACATCCGTCTGTCCCTCCCTCTCTCTCTCCATCCATCCACACATCCCTCCATCCATTTAACAAGCAGGTGTTGAAGATCTTCTGCATGCCCTACACTGTACTAGGCACCAGGGATGCAAACACAAAAAGACGTGGTCACCTAATGGTTCTCATATTCTACTGGGAGAGAGAGAGATGCAAAAATAGGTGATGACATAAAATAGTGGCCAAGAGTTTGGGCTTCTGAGACAAAAAGCAGTGTTCAAATTCCCCCTGTGCCACTTACTAGCTTCAGAAGTAATTTAACGTCTGTATGTCTCAGATGTCTCGTCTGTGGAATGGGAATGATAATGCTTGCCTCATGGGACGATCAGAAGAGATAATATATGGAGAGAGTAACACCGTGCCTGGCATGTTCACTTACAATTACCAGCAAACACTTATGTAGTTTGACAAGGGGTAAAATAGCTTTCTGTGCAAAGTGCTGTGAGCCCTGGATCTGCAGTCCAAGGAGCAAAGCCGAAACCGAGGGGCCTATGTGGCTGCCTTCTGAGTACCCTAAATTGACGCTGCCTGCTATTGGGACTTATGACCTCTTCTTGAAGTGAGGAAACAGACCATGCCTAGGTTATGCTGTTGTTCCAACCAGCATTTGCTCAGTAGGTTAGGGTGATGGTTAAAACAATCGGATTTGAAGTCCAACAGATTTGGATTAAAAATCAGTTCTACCACTTACTACCTTTGTGGCTGTAGGCAAGTTATGTACCTGGTCTGAGTTATAATTTCTTCATCTTTAAAACAGGGATAATAGTACCCTCTTTTCATGGTTATTAAGAGGATTGAATGGCAAATGTATATAACATGCTTAGCACAATACCTGGCACATAATAAGCATTCAAAAAATGGCAGCATAATTATTAATGTGAATAATAATATTAAAGAACCAGTTATTTGTTTAGTTATTTTACTTTTGTAAAATGAGGAGGTTGAGCTAGATAATCTCCAAAGTACTTTGTAATCTCCAAAGTACTTTGAAATTTTGTGTCCTATGATCCTAACCAATCAGGAAAAGTAGAGAGGAAGTGCAAGGGTTAACCCCAGAGGGGGCCTTGTTGGGAGGAAACTGCTGATTCCTGCCTGCTTCTGAGCCAGAGGGAAGAGGAAACTGACACCCTTCTCTGCTCCAATGCAGAGGACAAGCCCAGGCTAGTGACCAAAGGCAGCAAACACCAGGAGAGAGGTGACAGCAGGTGAACCAGGACCTCAGAGAGGACAGCCCCTCACTCCTTATTCTTTCAGCATCACACCCTTCCAGTTCATCCTTGGCATTGGGGGACGGGGGCAGGGAGTAGGGAACTGCAAAAGGAGGAGTCCATTTAAGAGCCTTACAATCCAAGGGATTCAAGATCTGGGGATCCAGACATCTTAGTGGCCCTAGAGGAGATTAAGGATAAATAAGAGAAGCTGCAGTCCCAGGGCTTGATTTCAACATGACCTCCAGACTAACATGGAACTTTCAGATCAAGACAGACAAAGATTTGTGCTCAGTGGACTAGCATTCACTAAAGGCAATGCTGGGAAATTTACGTGTTATCTCACTTCATCCTTCAATGACCCTAGAAAGCAAAGATTATTATTCCCATTCTACAAATGGAAAAACAAAGACTCACAAAGAATAAATAAATTGCTTAAATCCACACAACTGTAAATAATAGAGAAAGGATTTGAATTCTGTTCAGCCCATATAACTTTGGGGCCTAAGCTTTTTCTGTGAAGCCATGCTCTTCTAAGGAAAGCCTACCCCACGCTCTCACCATTTGAGCAAAAACAAAGGGGCATCAGGTGTTTGGGAATGTCTGACAATTTAAAGAAGATGGAAAGAAATGTCAGCCAGTCTCAGAGACTTGGGCTCAGAGCAAACTATTTCTCTTGTAGTTCTGAAGATTCTAGAATCAGGAGAGATGTAGAGAAATCCACAATCAACAGTGGGCTTTTTGTTTCTGTCATCATTTCTCAGAAGCTGGCTTGGGCTATGCCTGTGCCCAGACTATGCAGCCTTACCAGCACCTGGAGAAACTGGGAAAGCAGCTGAAGCCATGAAATCAAGGCCTTTCAGAGCTGAGAGGAAACATGATGATTACCTGGTCCAATCCTTCCTTTTATGGATGAGAACACTTGAGGCTCAGAGAGGGTGTGGAATACGTCAAGGTCACACAGCTGGATAGTGGTAGAGACATAAATCTAGGTCTCCCTAGATTATTGGGCTACTCTGTTGTCTACAATGTAGAGATGAAAAGAAGTAGAAAAGTTAAAATGAACTAACTGATTACTCTGACATGCCTTTCCAGGGAGCTTGATGTGCCCATCACTGGCTCCAGTGGTGTGCTGGTAAATATTCAGCAATTGGCTCTCTGTGGGAGGGAAGGTGAGGGAAGGCCTGCTTGCAGCAGTTTCCAATTTCCATCATGTTAATACTCCCACCATGGCCAGTTTCAGGTTTCCAGTGTGCTGTCACCAAGCAAAGAGTTGCACACACAATCATCTCTCATGAGCTGGCTCCATCTAGCACACCACTGCTTCATTCCCTTCCTAAGAAGTTATCCCCTTTGCCAGGTGGGGCCCCATATTATCCAGAGTTCAAGGGTTATCCTGAGCCTAAAAATTAGTTCACTTCCCTAAAGAATACACACACACACTGACACACACACACACACACAAGCACAACACCATTTCCACCAATAGCAGGAGCAGCTGCACCCTGCAAAACACCCAGGAATCATAAGAGAAGGGAAGTTCCTGGTTTTAAAAACAACCCAAAAACCCCACAAAAACCACGTTATGCTTATAAACCATTATTCCAAGGAAACGAGGCTGTAGGCAAGAGATGTGTCATCCTGCTCTTCCCTGGTGAGCATGAGAGGAGGAGGTTGAGGGCACAGGGAGCAGGCGTCTCCCTGATGCTTTCTATGCTTCCCACAATAGTCATTTCCTTCCTCCTTTGGGATGCCTTTGCACACCCCAAAGGGACAGCTGCCATGGGATCCGGGCTCTCTCAGGCCCAGAGCCTGCAGCTTTTGCCCATAGAATTCCATGTCACGCAATCTACTAGGACACCCATCCTGGCCCAGCCCATGCTACGCACGGTGCAGAGAACGTGACCCTTCGGCAGCCCCTATTCTCAGCAAACATCCAGAGTCTTTTTTTTTTTTTTTTTTTGAGACTGAATGAGATCTTCCTTAACTTCTCTTTTAACAGCTACCAAAGATAAAGGTACTGGTCCAAGATTACACTGCCAGTTAGCAATAGAACACAGATCTTCCTACTTTCTGTCTAGCGATTTTTTCACTTGCTCAAGATCTCCTTTTAAAGGTTTCTCAGTCTCTCCTGACAGATAGTCTTTATACTGATGCATCACCACTCCCTCTGAAAGGCTGATAATAGGAAGGACATTGCCTCTTTTACTTATATTTACCCAAACATTGTTGAAGACCTGTAATGCACAATAGTAGAAACAGTTATACAACTTGCAAAACTCTTTTACACGCACGATTTCATTTGCTCCTCAACCATTCTATCAGAAAGGTATTATTGCAGATGAAAAAACTAAGGCTTGTATAGATTAAGTAGCTTTTCCAAATTATAAGTGACTGCTCAATATTATTCTGGTGGTTTTTAATCTCCCCCCAGTACATGCAGTATATGATGTCAGGAGTAGTTGAATGGCTTAAAATTCCTTGTGCCCAAACAAGAAACCCTTTCCAGGCTGATAGAAATCCTGATATTGCTTCTGGGCTGAATGACCACTGAAGGGACTCCTGCCTAAAAAGTAGAAAGACCTTCACAGAAGACAAGGGCCACATAGACATTAAAAAAGAAAAAAAAAAAGAAAAAAAAAACAGAACAGAAAACAAGTTCAAGCAATTCACTTTACAAATTGCCCCTGGTTCTCTTGGCAGAAAAATGAATGGGTGACTCCAGGTGAATAGGAGGAATGTTCATTCCTTTATCTGGTCTTGCTGGCGCCAGTAGGGAATTTGTGGGTCAGTTGGTTGAATCTGTTTCCAGTACGTGTTAGGCCCCTGAACCTTATGTCTGTGCCTTTCCAAGGCCTGGGGCCCTAGGGCTGGAGTTGGGGGTAGTGTGGAGGGACTTGGCCGTGTCTCCGCTGCTGTTCACCCCAGTGCCTTCCCCTTCCCTCCAGCCCGTCCCCATCGATGATAACTTCTGCGGACTGGACATCAACCAGCCACTTGGAGGCTCAACTCCAGTGGAAGGCCTGACCCTGTACACCACCAGTCGGGACCGCATGACCTCCGTGGCCTCCTACGTCTACAACGGCTACAGTGTGGTTTTCGTGGGGACTAAGAGCGGCAAGCTGAAAAAGGTAAGATTCTGTGAGCTTGGACACCCCGATGCTGTCCAGCTCCTCAACTGAAAGTCCGTTCCAGAAGGTAGCTATTGGAGGAGATTTCACTACAAACAACTCTTAATTTTCCTGGGGAGCTAGGGAGGGGTGGGGTCAATTTTATGAATTATCTTCCGGCTGCTTCCCCCGGCCATCAGTCGATGGGTGTCTGGGGAATGTAAACATCTCTCAATATTACCCAAACTGTAAGAAATTAGGAAGGTGCATCTGCCTAGGAAGACGAAAAATCACTCTTCATTCCCAAATCAAGTTAAACTGATCTTTTGATTATCTACATTATGATTCACCCACATCACAAATCCCTCCCCAGGATCCGTCGAGTTGATTGTACTGGCCAGAAGTCTTTGTTGAGTCCATCAGAGTGGGTCAAAACAGAATATGGATCCCAATTCTAAGAAGTTGGGGCAAATGGTGGGTGCTTGTCTGATGGCATATGGTGCCTGGGTAACAGGCTGGTCTCCTGTCCTCCCGATTCCTGCAATCACAGATTCTTCCCCTCCCCAACCCCCACCAAATCTGGGCTGCAAGAAGGAAGTAGACATCTTATCCCATGCCCACCGTAGGCACCTCTCCCAGCTGGAAGGTACAGGCTGTCTGGGGCTGGCAGCACGGGAATCCTTTTGTGCAGCAGGCTAAAGCCAACAGCTTGTACCTGCTTGTCTAGTGCTGAGGGTGCAGACAGAGAGCACAATCTGCTTCATTATGTGGGATTGCAGCAGCCACATTCTTTCCGGTCCCAGCTAATCCCCTTTTCCCAAGCTTACCTCCCTGCCACCTTCCCCCAGTCCCACCACCTGTGGATCAAGGCACATGCAAGGCCTCACTGCGTCTCACCCTTTGAAGTTGACATAACCCCTGTAGCTCTTTCCTCCTAATACATTTAGAGCCTTGGGAGGGAAGTTGTTTGGGAATGTGGAAGGAGGGCAGAGGGTGGGAGTCTGAGGATAAGTTTCCGTGTTCTGCTTGTTCTGAGTTACTGCCAAAGGAGGTGAGAAAAAGTGGTCTGGGTTTATGTGAAGATGCTGAACCTTCCAGACCTCTTCTGGTTCCTATGATACCAAAGCCCTTTAACCCTTTCCTGGATCGATGGACAGGTTCCTACATGTTCCTCTCCTGTGCCCATCACCCTGCCTGGGACTGTGGACTCTGGCTTGGCTTTCAGGCACATGGAGAAGAGAATAAGTGTGGTCCCTGAGTTTGCTTTCCCAAATAGGGAAGGGAAGGAGTTACCTTGTGAGAGTCCATTAAGATTAAAACTGGCATAGTGCACTGGGGCAGGGCTCAGCTTGGACTCCTGAGGCTGACAGCTTCCCTGTTCAGTCAGGCTCACCATATACGTTGTGCAAATTGTGCCTGGCACAGCCAAGGGTGTGGGGTAAGGGACTGAAATCCAGCCTGAGCTCTCCTTGTCAAGCCATGTACCCTGGGGTACAGACAACTCCCCAGAGGGGCTCCCCTTACTAATTCTTCTGCCCATAAGGACTGCCTTTTTCTGAACTACACAAAGGCTTTCTAAGGGCCAGCAGCAGCCACAACTAGGACAGCACTCTGCCCCTTCCCTTATCCCTTTCACTCACCTTCTTTCACTGCCCCGGCTCATTTGTGTGACTCTCTGTTTGTCCCCTTTGTTCTTGTGAAAGTTCCATTAAAGGCAGGACCATGCTTTATTCATATTTATTCCCTTCCTCCACCGTAGTCCTTCCACCAAGTGTTCACAGGGGGGATAGGCCCTGTAACCATTCTGCAAAACAGAACCATTCTCTAAGGAACTTTAGAGATCATCCAGCCCAGTACCTTCATTACATTACAGGGAAACTGAGACCCAGAGAAGAAAAGTGACTTGTCCAAGCATAGAGATCTAAGACAATTTGCCTTTTTCCCTAACACCCAATCAGGAAGATTGTTACCTAAAGAAGCAGCTACAGAGCTGGTGATGGAGGCTGAGAACAGCCTTTGGGCCCAGGCTTGCTACATAGTTCAGCCAGCAGTTAGTGTCGCCACTGTCTTCTGTGTGAGAAGAGAGTGGCAGCACTAGATCTGAGTTAAAGAATTAGTGTTTGCTGAATGGGTGAATGAGGAATGAATAAAGAACAACCCAGTCAGACTCAACAGGACCCATGTGCTGAGCTTCCCAGATCTCTATGCATCTTGTGCAGCACACATGTAGAAGGGGCACTGCCCAAATCTGGGTTCGTTGCTCAGTGCAGCCAATAGAAGTTACACCAAACCAGGCTGAAAAGGAAAAGAGGGTTTATTTATACCAGTGGGAGGATGGGGGAGGGAAGCTTTCCCAAATCTGCCTCCCCGAATTGTTTCTTCTGTTGGTTTTTATGCCCATCAGAGACAAAAAGAGTTATCATTTTAGTTAACATGTAACAGAGCTCTGGAGAATTTCAGTAATGTAGTTATTTCCTGTTTTCTTCAGGAACTAAGTGACACCTGTGAAAGGTGTTCCCAGTACTAGAGAGATAGATAAAAAGGCTTTATTCATATCTGGGAGGTCTGAGGACCATAGATGAATGCTTATTCAAATCTGGGTGCAGACTTTACATTTACACACTGCTTCAAGACTTTACATTTACATATTACACCTTTGTGAGAATAAGAGCTTCCATTATAGCCTGTTTCCAGCTTTGAAGGTTACATTTTAAGGCTACTTTACAATTTCCTGCTTGCTTACAGTTTTAAGGTTATATTTAAAAAGTCACTGTTACACACACAGGGGGCTGCTTGGGGCATCTTTCCAAGCCACACACCCAAGGTGGCCAAGTTCTCCTGGCCCTGTCAGAACTGCACGTCACTGTGGAGGCAAGTAAGTGGGTTCAACAGCAAGGGTGGGGGCGTGGCTGCCCACAGCTTGTTCCAACCTGCAGGCTGGCTGCTACTCCTTACTCTTCACTTGGCCTCTCTTTGGCTGTTTCTGTGAGCTCATACCACCCCTTCTCTATGAAACTCACCCTTCCTTCCCACCTATACATCTCTGAGGCACCCGATACCACACCCAGACTCCCGCCAGCCCTCCATTTACCCAGTCGTCTGTTCTGACCCCTCTCCAGAGAAACAGCCCCTCAGGAATTTATGGAATGTCCCCAGGAAACCCTACCATGGTCCCAGCCCCATAGCCCTTTCAACACAGGAAGGAAAATAACGAAAAAAATAGCTAAGAGTTTGGAAAGGGAAGGGAAGCAGGGCGCGTCAGAACTACTCATTTCTTCCCTGCCTGGCCAGACGTCTGTCAGACTGTCCAGCCCTCATCCACTGCAGCCCATAGGAACAGGATGTCCCCAAGGGGGGAAGTTTAGAGGAAGCAGGGACTCACCAAAAGTGGTATGGCCACAGGGCGCTGCTGTGTGCTGAGGCCCATACTTCCTCACACACTGCTCTCTGCTAGGCACATGGAGAACACCATAGACCTGGATACAGACACTCGGAAGGAATGGGCAGAATACAGATAAGACTTCGGAAACCAAGATGTGTACTACTTACATGGCTTAAGGGTTAATGCAACAAAGGTGATAAAGAGACAGGCAGATTCACCCCTGAGGGGGGACAATTTGAGTGAAACCAGTTGCTATAGGGTGATCGATCTGGAAGGCTTTATGGAGGAGGAAGATTATCATGATCTGCTTAAAGACTAGATGAGACAGGGGAACTGATGAGTTGGGGGTGAGAGAGAAGGGCATTCTCAACCTCGGGTGCCACACTGGAGAAGGGGCAGAGCACTTACAAGGGGTCTGGAGTGCACTGAAGGGCCGTGCAGGACTTGGCGAGCCTTCTGAGTACCTAGAAGACCTTGTTTGGTAGCCACTCAAATGAAAAGATCTTGAGATTTTAGCTGACCACAAGCTCAACGTGAGCCAACGATGCGATTCAGCATTCGCAAAGTTAATCCTTGTTCCCCACATGAATGGAATAGTTTCCAGGTCTTGAGAGACAGTGGCTCCACTTTAGGTTGGAGATAATATGATAAGAGGGTCTTAAGCAAACTCAAGTAGGTTCAGCAAGATAAGCAAACACTGGTAGGACATGAGAATCATGGTATATGAAGAAAAAGAATTTTAAAGGATGTTAGCCCAAGGGGGGAAAAAAGAGTAAAGGAGGAGACAAAACAGGTTCCTTCAGATAATATAATATACTGAGCATTTATTCTGTGTCCAGTGCTATTCTAAGAGCTTTACATCTCATGACTCATTTAATCTTTATATAATTCTATGAGGTGGTTGCTATTATTATCTCCTTTTTAAAGATGAGGAAATAGAGGCCAAGAAAGGTAAAGAAATTTACCCAAGACCACAGAGCAGGTAAATGGCAGATTCAGGATTTGAGCCCAGGTCATCTGCTTTCACAACTGGGACGCTTAACCATTAAGCTGTGGGAGATGAATTGGATTTATCTGTGTGGCCCCAGAGGACAGAATAGAGCCACTGAGTAGAAGTTACAGTCAATCAGCTTTCACTTAAAATAAGGGAGAAGTTTCTTATAGCCAAACTGTCCAATATGGAATGAATTGACGTGAGAGGGAATGAGCTCCCAGTCAGCGGAAATATTCAGGTAGAGTCCGGGTCACCAGTCAGGCATGCTGTAGAGGGGACTCCTACCCCGAAGCAGATGATCCTTTCAATTATTCAGCCACTACTTCTCTGACTCCTTAGTTAGGAGTGTATGATAAAGGAGGGCAGGCTGTGACAGAGAAGAGGAGCAAAGAGAGAATTCCAAGGCACCCTGGATAAGGGCTTTGAAGTCAAAGGTAGGTTTGAGCTTGCCCTCGGCATGGCTGAAAGCCCCTCAGGATCAGGTAGGAGGTGCTTGGCATAGACGGGGCAAGGCATGGCCAAGATGACGGTGGCAGACAGGCTTGGGGCAAGACACAGGGTAGGGGAAAGCTGGTTAATCTGGCGCCTGGACACACTCTACTGTGATGACATCCCTCCTGGCAAAGACGAGGCTGTGGGAGTCCAGATAAGAGAGACTGGGGGGTGATGCCAAAGCAGGTTGAGGAAGAGTGGCAATAGGAACTGGAAACTCTTTTTAATATGACTTTCCAGGTTGAAGGGAGGAGTCAAGGAAGCAGGTCAAGCACAAGTAGCAGGGCAGAAGAGAGAACGGAACATTCTGAAAAGCAGAAGACACCAGGGAGATGGGAGGAAGGACTGTCGCATGGTTCAGAGAAAAGTCTCTCTGGTTCCTTCCCTCTATTTGCAGCTGCTAGAACTGCTGCCTCAGCCCTGGTTTCACAGCCTTCCAGGGTCTCCTCAGAGAGGCCGGGGTGAGGATGGGGAGGTGGGAGGAGGTGTTCTGCTCTCACCCTCTAGCCTCTTGGCCCAGGGGTCCCTCACTAGCAGCCAGGGGTGGTGGCTCTGTTCTGTACTCTAGCTGGAAAGCGTTTGCTGGCTGCTCGAGCACTGGTGGCATGTCCTTCCTGGCACCTCCTCAGACCCCTCACGGCACTCAGTGCTTGCTCCAAGAGCCTCTGACAAGGTAGCAGCTGCCAGTGTGTCCAGTTCTCTTAAGATTCACAGATCCTTGAGGACAGGGACCCTCTTTTTCATTTTTGTACTCCTCAACCACCAGTATCAACATATATCTTGTTAGGTACTCATTAAAATTATCTCAGATTTTCTGAGTATGTACCGTATGCTAGTCACCCATTTGCATTGACTGAAATGCAGACAGCAAGAGCAGCTCCTGTCAATGTGGCTTGCTTGCAGAAGAAGTTATGATGTGTTGGGTAGGTTGGGGAGAGGGAAGGCTTGTGGTGGCAGTGAGGAGGAGTCCAAGAAGCAGGAGAAATGCTGGCGGGTATGGGGAGTTTGATTTCTGGTGATGACATTTTGAAGATGGTGGGTGTTACTTTCAGAAATGTTGATTGGAGTGAAAGAAGGGGTTGGCTTTTACACCATTGCCTGGAGATCCTCAGAAAAGCAAGGAGAGCCGTCTGCTGATCTGCTGCTCCTGGACAGGATGCAGGCTTACCTGCAGCTGGTTGGGGTGGGGGTGGGGGCTAGGTAAGAAGGTCTAGGTAACCACTGCTCCTCCTGCCAGCCCTCTATTTTTAGGACACCTAGGACATTTTGGCAAGTCTGCAGAGACTTGGCCCTTTCTAAACTCTGGGGAAGCCCTGGCCTCTGTTGGCACTGTCTCCTTTCCCATTAGCTAACAGCAGCTGAAACGCCTGTGAAATTCTTAAGGAAACTTCCTTCTTCTTTTCCCTAAGGGACATACCAACTCAAGGTCTCCAGTCCCCAGCCCACAGGAAGCCCTGATGTCCCAAACCTATTCTTCTCTTTTTAATCTCACAAACGATTTACTAAGCAAAGCCAGGAAAACTTCAAGCCTCTTGTAGTAGCAGCTTGTGCACTGGAAAGAATCCATCAGATGACCAAAAGGGGGATGTGAAAGGAAATGAAATAAGCTTCAGTGGCAGAGAGATTCCAAAATGAGCCGAGAGATCACTCTGGTGGGCACTCTTACGCACACTTTAGACAACCTTTTTTAGGTTCTAAAGAATTGGGGTAGCTGGTGGTGGATACCTGAAACTATTAAACTACAACCCAGAACCCATGAATCTCGAAGACAGTTGTATAAAAATGTAGCTTATGAGGGGTGACAGTGGGATTGGGAATGCCATAAGGACCAAACTCCACTTTGTCTAGTTTATGGATCGATGTGTAGAAAAGTAGGGGAAGCAAACAAACAGACAAAGGTACCTAGTGTTCTTTTTTACTTCAATTGCTCTTTTTCACTCTAATTATTATTCTTGTTATTTTTGTGTGTGTGCTAATGAAGGTGTCAGGGATTGATTTAGATGATGAATGTACAACTATGTAATGGTACTGTAAACAATCGAAAGTACAATTTGTTTTGTATGACTGCGTGGTATGTGAATGTATCTCAATAAAATGATGATTAAAAAAAAAAAAAAAAAAAAAAAAAAAGAATCCATCAGAGCACTGAAGTATTAACTCACCCCAGTCCCTGGTTTATTGTTCACTTATGTGGTAACCCTGTCTATTGACAAGATACCTGTATGTGTCTTTTCCATCTTTCTCAAATACTTCAACTAAGTGTGATGATTGCCCCCTGCATCTCTACCCCATTTTACAGACATGGAACACTAAGCCACAGAGATATTCAGTATCTCACCTGAGGGTATAAGGCCGACTGTTGACAATATTGACATTGGCATTTACACTTCCTCTCAAAACGTACAGAAGTCCCTAACCTGTGGCTCCTTCATGGGGTGGAGTTGCCTTGGCCGACAGAAAGCCAAGTTGGATGAAAAGCTGAGAAATATGCCTTTCTCTCTGTGCCAAGCCTGTCAAACAATAGCCACTCATTCCTCTGAGTGGAAATGATTCACTCGTCTCTCAATGTGAACCCTGATTAAGTAAACAGCCAGGGCTCCATGTCCAATTCCAGGAGACCCAGTGGCTCTTCTGGGACTTGTGACCGCTGCCCCGGGCCCCGACTCCCCTAGGCAGCTGGGCAGCACTGGGGGGTGGGTTAGTAGGGAGCAGACGCCCCTCTGCCCCTCCCCAGAGCCTGCGTGGCCAAGGTGGGATGGTGGCTCAGGGAGCTCACCACCGCATCCCTAGTAATGAGTTTGGCTGCCTGCCCAGGCTCCCGCCGCCAAACCCACTGTTTGTTTTGTTGTTTTATAGGCCTCTTGGGTCCCGAGAACTGGTCTGAAAGCTGGGAAAGGCTGCATTGGTTGGCACAGGGAAGGAGACATATTTACAGAATCCCCCACCCCCCGGCCACCACCTCCCCCAGCTCAAGCATGACAGGTGTAGAGAGGGGGGTTGTTGGTTTCTATCCAGAACCCCAGCTGACCCCAGAGGAGAAAGCCCTGATCTCCCAGAGCCATTCTGAAAGGGGACAAACTAAAGGCTCATTTATTGTTTGCATCTTTTGTGCAGCTCCTTAAATACTTCAATCCTGGGCAGTCCCTGCATGAGGCATCAGGCTGTGTGTTTAGTAGGCTGCTTTGCAACCCAAGAGCAAGCCCCTGTTGCTCAGGTCTTTGTCTCAGGGCAGGTGAAGGGAACTGTATTTTGGGGACAAGGGGATGGAGGGTAATGATTCAAGCTCACAGAATCCAGATGACCCAAATAGGCCACATGAAATTTTCCAGAGAATACAGAGGCCTCATCTTTAGGAAAATGCAAACCATAGAAACGCACAGCCTTTTAGACCATTCCTCCTGCCTTGCCTGAGTACACTGGGCACAGCCGTATATCTCAGGGTTGGAAGAGACCTCCAAAGACCACCACGTCCAGTTCCCTGCCTTCAGGTGGGGACCTGTTTGCATAACGAAGATTCTATGAGCTGCTGGATTCTGGTCCTGACTCCAGCTCTCTGGCTGTGTGACCTTGGAGCTCCAGTTTCTTCATCTGTAAAATGGAGGCTATTATAATATATGCCTCATGACACCATAATGAGGATTAAATGAAATAATTCATTATCAAACTAATATTTATTGAATGCCTACTTTGTGCCAGGAGTTGGGTGTATGTTATTTAACAAGACTGTCGACACCTGCCCTAATAGAAATTGTATCTTAAAGTGGGAAGGCGGACAAAAACACAAGTGAGCATAATATGTAGTATGTTTATAAGGAAAGAAATGGAGAACAATGAAATAATTCATTTAAAGCACTAGAGAGCTGCTTGGGCATATATGCACTTAAATGTTAGCTGCTATTATCACTTAACTTGTGAGCATCAGTTTTTTTTCTTCTGTGGAGGGGGGGTAATAATAAAGACCTTGTATATTTGTTGTAAGGATTATATAAAATAACCTGTGAAAAGTGCTTGACACAGAAGTGCTTTCTATTATTATTATTACTAAAATCTTCGAGGCTTCCCCCAAATCCAGCATCTTCCCTGGCTCCCTGGGGCAATGAAGCTGTCAGATCAATCTCCTTTTCAGTGACATGTTTGCAAGGTCAGATGGAGGAAAAGAATCCTGCCCCCTGCCCCCAGCCCTGAGTCATGGGAAAAAATACTTCGAAGACTGGACCAGCTGAGCCGAACTAATCTAATCCTGCTGGACTTTGGCATCCAGTTGCATTAGTCACCAGAGAGAGCTTTCCGAGTTCCATATCACCAAACAATATGTACTGACCCCCTCCCCAGGGTGGGGCTGGGGGAAGTGTCGGTTCCGCTTCTGCAGCTTTGCAGAATTAACTAAAACAGGGCCATTCTCTGCTCTTTAGATTCTCCCCAGCCAACCATAATATCCCAGTGCTGGCTCAGATCAACTGTTCCCCTCAAGGGAACTTGGTTATCTCATCTGCAAAACTGGAACATTATGCCTCCCTTGCAAGATTGCTATACATATTAGACATGGAGGATGTAAAGTACCTAATACAGAGCCTCACCAATAGTAGGTACTGAGCAAATAGCAGTCATTACTGTTATTACTACTTTTACTGCTAGTGTGACTTCTATTCTCACCATGCTTTTCTTGCAAGGAGCACAAATCCCCTTTGTTTCTATTAGCACATTAATTCCATATCACTTTTGGATAATCAAAAATGATTGGAATACTTTTCTCTGTTGCATATGGTTATAGTGAAATTCAGAGAGTTTACAAACTTACCCAGGGTCACATGATAAATCAAAAGACAATATGGGAATTAGAACAGAACTGCAAATATTTCAGGGTGGAGATGGGTCCAGCATACACCTAGGTCCCTTGTGTAGTTCATGATGATTAAGCCAAAAGCTTGTACCTACTTGAGCTTCTCTGTACTTCTGTTATCATGTGTCCTTCATCCGGGGAAGCAGAAAACATACAGAGATGCAAAGTAAGGGAGTTGGACCTGAGGTTCTGCTCTTCTGAATCTCTCTGTGGATTCTATCACTCTTCTGGCTTCATCTTTCACAGAAATGTGTAGACTCCAGGATGGGGAAGGAGTTTAGTGCCACTGGGGTTGTCACAATCAGTCATCAGCTCCTTACACTGCATTCTGGTTTTCTACTTCAAAGGCTGGTGTCACCAGCTGAGTGTTCCAACTAAGCAAGAATGAGAAATAGCATCAGTGGGCTTTAGTAACTAATCAGGAGTTGTCACACTTTACTGTTCCATGTTGGGCTGTGGGGCAACAAAGGAAGGGAAAGAGACCATGAAGTTGGGATGCGAATGGGGTAGGGCAGGAGTCTTCCCCTAAACATGTGTCATAGATTTCTGGCTAAAGGGACCTCACTGGACTGTTCCACCCTTCTGACTTGGGCAGGTGAGGTGTTCTTGTCCCATTTTATGGATGAGGCAGTCCAAGGCCTAGAAAGGTTAAGTGATCTGCTCAAAATCATCCAGATTCTTAACAACAGAGGCAAGACTAGACCCAGGTTTTTAGATTCCAATTTTTGGGCCCTTATCTCCGTATCATTTAGAAAACTATTCTCTCAGTAAAGCCTCAGACTAACTTCCTTCTCTGCCTAGCATTTAGGCATTTCCTAAGCAGAACGTAAAACTGGGATGGAGATCATTGCCCCTAAAGTCGAGAGACCAGCTGGGTTCCCCCATCCCAGGCCCGACCACATACCCTTGCATCCCTGAGCCCTCGCTCAACAGGTCTGTGGTATCTTACTAGAGCCTGGTCAGCAGGGAGGCCAACTTCATCACAAAATGCTTGCCTTAGGGGCTAAGAAGTCATGACAAATCAGAAGAACACTGACTTGAGAATCTCAAATCTTCGATGCTAGTCCTGTCTCTAAGCATGCCAGGTTTTTTTTTTAACTATAAATTAAGCAGTATGTGCTAAGCCCTGAGCTAAGTATTTTTTAGATTTTTTTTTTCAGTTAAGCCTTACAAAACCCTTGTAAGCTAAGGATTAATATTATTTTACATATGAGCAAATAGGCTCAATAAAATTAAGTGACTTCCCAGTCACATTACTCTAAATGGAGAGCTGGGATTTGAACCCAGATCACTCTGGCTGCAGACCTATAATTTTAACCACTGGCTTTTAACACCCTATTGTACTTCTCAGAGATTCTGTTTGTCCATCTGTGAGCTACCACCTGCCCTACAGAGAGCTGTAAGAAGATGCACAAGAGAATGAGGGGGAGGGACAGCACTTTGCACTCTTTTCAAGCAAAGATGCCCTGGAAACCCGGGATGTGGCAGCTGTCACCTCGGCACACGCTGCCTTGTGTCCCTCCCCTCGGGCCTCCCCAACCCTCTCAGCCTGGGCCACAATGGACAGGGTGGCAGCCTTTTGTGCCACACACAGTTCCCAGCTGACTCCCCTTTCTCCAGGCATCATCGTTTGCCGTGAGCTTTTTGAAGGGGAGACAAAGGAGTGTTGCTGACAAGGCCAAGAGCTGCTGTGTAAAGCGTGGGGTCCAGGCCCATCACCCGTGAATCCCTTGGAGCCTCCAGGCTCTTCTTCAAAGAGGCTGTCTGGGATCTTTTGTGTGCCAGTCATACCCATTCAGAGCTGATCGGGCAAAGGTTGAGGGGGGAGGAGGAGAACACTGAGAAATGGAGTCATTTTGATCTGGCAAAATTGGAAGAGACATTAATGCAATAGTTAACAGCAGACCGTGCTGGGGGGAAGGGCCCAAATGCTTGTTCTGTGTTTATGGGGCTTATGCAATTCCATCAATATTGATGCCCGATGCCTTTGATTCTGACACTAATCATTGCTATGAATTAAATTTGCAGCCATATAATTAGGATTGCTATTAATAGAGCCCTAAGCTAAGCACCACGGTGCAGCATGTCTTTTTCTTGATAGAAAATGGCATCCTTGGAACTCTGCTAATGGAGTGCACCTGAGATTTGCCAGGAATGATGTGAAAAGTATACATTCTATATTTGTATCAGGCCTTTACCGAAATATCAGCAAGCAAAGGTGAGGCTGGAAGGAAGGTTCTCTCCTGCCCAGTGCTGTGGGCAGCAATTAGGTGTCTCTCCTGCTCTTTAAAGTCTTTGGGAAAGGATATTCCAGAGCCAACATCAATCACTTATGGTCAAGCCTCAGATATCTCATAGTCAGGAAGTTCTTCCTTAAGTCTAACCTACTATTGGTCAGCTTATGCCAGGAGGCTAGATGGTATTGTAATTTCTTTCTCAGACTTTAAGGCAGTTATGAATCAACTAAGGGAAGAGGGATGTTTCCTTATGCCCCGAGCTTAGTTGAAAGGGGCTGAGACAAACCCCTATTGATAGGCCCAGTTGGGCTTCATTTCTAGATGTTTGAGCAGGCAAGACACCCACTCACAACTGACTCAAAGGCCCCCACCCACAGTGCTCCTTGAGCCAGAGAGAACCTATTAACCTCACACATAAAAGAGCCCACTGCTATACCCAGTGGAAAATGATGAACTCTTTCTCTTTTGAGATGCTTTTCCAGACAAATATGAAGCATATTTAAACTGAGGAACCCAGTGTCCCAACCCCACCAGAGTTTTTTATTCTGATCATGCTCCAAGTTCAAATTTGGTGACTCTCAATGCCCCATTCACCCTCAGTTGAGCAATCACATATGTCATCATGCACATGGGTTGCCAGCCCTTTTCCAACAGTGGCACATGCAATGACCCCTCTTTATCACTTGGAACAATAAACTTGCAACAGTTGGCATAAGGAATGCATTAGTCCCTTCCCTTTTTGACCTTCAGACTGAAAATAATTTTTTCTCCCAACCATCATGTATTGATTTTTTTTTCTTCCACACTTTTTAGTCATTGCGAGAAGACAGTGGTCTTTGGAGTTGGGTGGACCTGAATTCAAGTCCTAATTCTACTATTTGCTAAATATGCGACCTTGGTTAAATTATCTCTCTGAAACTCAAAGTTCTCATGTTGAAAATGGGGATAGTAATATCTACTTCATAAAGATTATAGTAAGATTAAATAAGCATATTGATTGCTTAGCACAGATTTTCTATGACTAGTAAGATTCTCCCTATTTTCTTTCTCCTCTCACATAAACCCCGAACCAGAGCACAGAGAGATCGCTTTACCCCCTCAACCCCGTACTTCCTCTTGGTACCCAGGGCATTCAGGAGAATGCCACTTTATTCACCACCCATTCTGAGGGAAAGGAGACAGAAAATTAATTCCTCCAAAGCAAATGGTGAACTGGAATCTGAATTCCAAATGCCGTCAGTCTTTTTCTCACCACACACTAACAGACTGAACAGAGGCTTCTTGCCACACTCGAGAGACCATACTTTCTACTGTTTCTCTTTTTCCTTACCTAGTCCAGAGTCTCAGGCAGAGTCAACTTAGTCTTGAAGGTGATCTAATACAGAGAAGCAGAAGTCCATACCCCATCTAGATGAAAAGGAACTGACATTTGTGGAGGCTAGGCAAGTTTCTGTACTGAATCTGTTCTGGAGATCGGGCCCAGAGCTCTATCATAACTTGTAGGCACTGAGCACTTAAAGAGTACTGAGAAATGGACTAGAACCCAAAGCAGAGGCTACTTGTATACAGGATTTTTATGCACTTCTTTCATCAGTCCATTGGCCATTAACCCATTGTATGTAAGTGCATACATAAATGTTAATATGCGGATAGGTAGCAGTTGGCCAATGGCCAACACTAACCCGAGAACCCTAGAAAACAATTAATGTGTGTAGTTGAGTCTTCAAATATCTGATTTTCTCATTAATTATAAAACAAATAATTTTACTTTTCCTACCTGAAGTTGAGAGGGAATGGGTTTGCTTGTTGGGTTACCGTTAGTGTTATTTCAGTTCCCACTGAATCAGGGACATTAATCAGTCCTTGTAATGCTGGAAAGTAGCCTCATGTTGGACAAGTACGTAACTACTCATATAAACATTCAATCATACATTTAACATAATTATACTCAGCCCATTGTGTAATCTTGTCACTTGCAAGATCTTGAACTATATAACCAAAACCCTGAAACTGACTCACCTGATGAGGTAACTTGATGTACTGCAAATCCCCCTGCACCTCCAGTCTTACCTAAAGTCTAACTGCTCTCTCTCTTGAAACAGTAAAATGTTGGGTAGCCTGAGTCTAAGACAGATTGGTGGTAGCCCCAGAGGAATGTCCACAGTCAAAGAAATAGAGAAAAAATATGTCCAACCTCCCCCCACCATCAAATGAAGGAAATAAAAATTCTGTCTCCTTGGTGTCTCCCAATATTTATGTCTGAGCTCAGCAGACACCTCTGGGCTGCAGCCAGTCTGTGTATTAGCATTAGTCCATTACACTTTTTATAATGCATGTTACCCAGCCCCCCTCCCTATGCCACATTTTATGACTGTCCTTTTCATTTCTGGAAAGCGCTTCACAGAATGGCAGATGACTGCATTTCCCCACTCATCGGGGAGCTATTTGTAGGCAGCCTGTCCCAAGCCATAAACAACAGGAGATAAAACCACAGCCACTGGCAACAAATGCATCCAAGGCCAAGAAGGTGCAAAAAGTAATGGGGGTGGGGGTGGTGTAAGCTTGGCAGTGTCTATACAAGCCCAGTGGCCAGTGGGTCTGGAACAGATGCTGCCCACAGGAGAGTCAAAGGGCTGGTGCAAAAGCGAATGCCACCCTCCCATATCCCTATCCTGCACTGAAGCCAGTTATTCCTTGACTGTGATCAGAATCCATAAACTTTCCAATAAGGAGAGGAAGGTTCCCTTTGGCATCATTTTCTCCTGCCAGCTCATGATGCTACATTGATTACTATATACTTCTCACTTCCCATTGATGCTTCTAGATCTTGGAGTAACTTCGTGCAAGTTCTTCTGCCTTTTCCCACCCACTCTCTCTGTGAAATTCCTCTAAACTTTTCCTACTCCCCTCTCCAATACTCTTCGCCTCCCTCATGTTCAAGCCCAAGTCTTACCAATCAATCACCACTACGTCGGGCTCACTGAAACTTCAGTCTGGACTGTGGTGACCATGACCGTGTTATTTATTTATCCCAACTTTTGAGCTGCACCCACATGCAAGTCACTCATGACGCTGTAGGGGCCAGCACCCGGAGCCAGCTCTGCTCCATAAAAGGCACCCCTGGGAGAGGCAACCCAAATTCCGAATGAATAATTGGTCTATTTCTGATCTTTCCTACATACACAAATAGCAACTGAAAGCAAAGAAGGGGGTTGTGATGGAGAGAAAGACCAGCCAGCAAAACCCTGAATAATTAGTCAGTGCACTGAATAATTTTCTCTCTCATCAGCCCCATCTTGTAGCAGAAAGCATAGAGAGGGTGCAGATGATGTGTTCTTTTTCTTCTTATTTGGTTTTGGACTCCACATCAAATGAAAACATGTAGATGAAAGTGATGTGAATTTAAAATGTATGTACACATCAGACTGCTGGAGATAGTAGCTATTATACTGCATGTATGTTTTTTTGCAGTAAGCTGCTAAATTATTTATTGGGCACTGGGCTTTAATCTCATAAACCTGCCTTCAGGCCTCAGGCCCCGGCAGCCTGAGCACTGCATAAAACACATACGATGGGCGGGCTGACGGAGCGCTCCCGTGACTCGAGGCAGCGTTTGTTCATTTTCACTAGGCCTTTTCCCCCCATCAGCTCATTAACAGCAGGTAGACCCCATGAAGAACCTTGTCATTTTTCCACCACTGTGAACTTGGAAATTGGTTTTCAAATCTTAGCAAACAAGGACCTCAACCAAAGCATAAAATACCACAGGAGCTATCGCAAGAGGCTGTTCTCAGAGTCTCTTTCCTTGGTGGAGGAATGGTAGTTAGAAGACGGAATAAATGACTTCAGGACCATCGGCCATTGCTGGGACTGTCCAGAGCCATGTGCCCCAAACTATGAGCTTCCCCGAGGACTTACGGATGCATGACCGTGGACAAATCATTTTCTGTCTGGGGCCTCAGTTTGCTACTTTAAAGTACAAGGGATCATCATTATCTTCCTGGGTCTCAGGCCTGTGTGGCAATTCTGTCAGGAGGAATGTTCCAGCCATTCTCTGAATGCCAAGAGAATAATAACTCCCTAAACTTGCTTGGTGGTTTAAGACACCAAGAGCTTTCATGTATGTATCACCCACTTTGAGCTCATCTGGCAATCCTAACCATCCCGTATGTCATCATCTTTTGGATGAGGAACCTGATTTGCCCACTGTCATCCAGCAGTGACACCAGGATTGGAAACTGGATGGATGCCCGTCCTTTTTCTACTCTAATCATAACCTAGATAAGTGAGCTCATTAGCATTAGGCTAGTGTGGAAATTGAGGCACGAATCATCTCGGCCACCCTGAGCCCCAAGGACTGTGTGGGAGTAATGCTAACACCAAGGCCCCTGTCATAGAAAATTGAGCACAAGGAGTGTGCTTTCCAAACCCTGAATGAGCAAGAGAAGCAATGCCAGGTCTGTCTGGGTTCCATCGTTCACTGCGCTGTTGCAGCTGAAATTCCCCCTTGCAAAGTCAGGGAGGCTGAGGGACCCAATAGGAGGATATTGCAGTAATTACATGTAGAGGATTCTTAACCTGTGTTCTGGGATTTAGGGAGCCCATGATCCACACAGACAAAAAACTTTTGCCAGCATTTGCATGTTTATACATTTTTCATGTAGAGGGTTGATTGCTTTTATCAGATTCTCAAAATTATCTATGACCCCAAAATGTTAAGACCCATTATCTAAAGGTTTGTAAGCAGTATGCCTTTGAGCTCTAGGGTGACCACTCCCAAGCAGTCCTCCAATTCCACATTCCTTCAATCAAGGCATCTTGCTCTTATCCATTTTATATGTCAAGGTTATGAATATGATTTTTTGTTGTTTAAAAAAAGGTTTAAATGAAATGCAGGACCTGTCCAACTATCACATGGTGTGTACCTCTTGTACCACGCAATGTGCACACTCACAACCAGTCACACACACACACACAAGCTCCCACTTCCAAACCTGGTGTCAGTAGCAGCAGAACAGAGCAAGCCTGAAAGAACCTAGAGCAAAGCCAAGAGTTGAAGCAGAGGCTCAGGCAAAGAGAATGGATCAGGGCATAGAGAAAGAGTGGGCCATTGAAAGTTGTTCCTCCGGGAGACAGTGTGGGTCACCATCTTGGTTGCAAAGCCAGGTCAGAGAGCACAGGCGAGGATATTGCTGCTCCTTCTCACCTCAATACTTTTCATGTGTTGCTCTCTCAGACGAAGAACACTTCTCCCTTCCCCTTGCCAGCTACCACCTCCTCCTGATCAAGATGCTTAAGCACCATCCCCTCTAGGAGGTTCCCCAGTATGGGCTAGCTGCCCTTCCTGTGTGCCCCAGTGCAATGGCCATCAGAGCAGAGGGACATAATGGTTAAGAAGAGTCCCAGCCTTGGAGCCAAAGTGTCTGGGTTCAGCTTTCCTGGCTCTGACCCTTAATATCTGTGACCCTTTGTGCTGTTTCCTTATCTATAAACTGGAAATAATAGTTGCTGCCTCACAGGATTGTTGTTGGTGTTAAATGAGTTAATGCATGAAAAGCACACAGATCAGGGTCCAACATAGAATGAGTACTCAGTAAATATGACCTCTTGTTATCACAACAGCACTTGTCAAACAATAGTATAATTGCCCTTTTTCTTTTTTCTCGCACCCAGTATACCTTGATCAATTTTAGGAATGGGGCTCTATTTATCATCTCTGTGCCTGTAGCAGACATTCAATAAAAGTTTTAAAAGAAAGAAAAAGGAGGAGGAAAATAGGGAGAGGGAAGCAAGGAAAGAATCCTAGGGCAGGAACCATCACTGTGTCCCAATTTTAAGGACTCTTCTTGATGTGAGCCCAAGGAGGTTTGCAAGCATGTGCCATGCCTCTGAGTGAGGTGGGACTTCAGGGGTTCCTGCTGATGTCCATGGCTGGCCTCACAGAGTGTGTGTGATTCAAGCAATCACATCTCATGCACAGAAATTCAAGCCATCATTGCTGAAGCCAAATCCCTTTGGGGCTGTCCTTTCCCAGAGGGGAAAAATCCTTCAGCCTCATTTAGCGCACAGCCACACTCATCTGTCAATGCCCCATCTGCAAATCCCAGCAGATGCTAGGTTCACACCAAAAGATGGCTGGCAGCAGAGACACTGAGGGAGGTCTGGTGGGCACTCAAAGGTGCCCTCTCCAAACCCCTCTGTTATTCCATCAACCTTCTGGATTCCAGAATGTAGAAAACTGCAACTCCTCCTGCCACCAAGGGCCTAAAGGTGCAGAGCTATGCCCATTATTACTTAGCATGTTCATTTATATATTCATTCATTCACTCTTTCAAAAAAAAAAAAAAAGTGTTATTAGAAATGTCTACTATATGCTTTCCAATATATTACTTGTTTCTAAAATCAGTATTAATTATATTAAGCCATAGGGTGATTTTTGCTCCCCCCGGAGACATTTGGCAATGTCTGTAGACTTTTTTGATTGTCATATCTTGGATGGAAGATGTTACTGACATCTACTGGGTAGAGGCCAGGGATGCTACTAAAAATATTACAATGCACCACACAGCTCCACAACAAAGAATTATCTGTCTCATACTTAGAGACAGTATGAGCAGTTTCTGTTCAAGTAGGAAAGGCTCTATCCACCCCGTAAAGATATTTACAAAGACTAGCAAGTATGTAAATCTTTGGCAAGGTGACCTATGGGTAAAGTGGATCTGCCAGTCTTCTCCTGGGTATATTACCCATCTCCGCACTGGGGGTGTTAGAACTGGTGGCTGGGTGAGGTTGCTGGAATTTGGGTTGTTAAAGGCACACAAAATGCAACTCCGAGTAACTTTCTTGATGGTTTTGGCTAAATTCTTTCCTTCAAGTATTTTCTGTACTAAAGTAGTGAGAGCATCCCTTCCCAGATGGGTGGGTAGCTTGGTGGAGGCCTTGAATGACTTTCCACTGCACCTCACTGGGCAGGAAAATTCTTTCTTCTTTAACAAGCCGTCCATTTGTTTCATATGTGTACCCTATTTCTTTAGAGTGGTAAGGGGAAAAGAGGGATCAGGGACTAATGCTAGCACAGAGATAGGGTCTTGGGCAGCTGCTTTGGCAGCTCTGTTATCCCCTTTGGCTACTAGAGTCAGGTGTCTGGTGCCCCGGGCAGTGGATTACCGCAACCTCCTGGGGAAACAACACATCTTCTAGCAGGTTAAGAATTTCTTGTCTATGTTTGACGGGAGACTTATTAGTGAGCAGCCATCTTTCCCTCCAGATAGCCGAGTGAGCATGCCGCACAAGGAAAGCATGGAGTCGGTGTAGAGGTTAACTCTTTTCCCAGCTGCTAGCATTAACCTCCTAGTAAGGGCTATGAGTTCGGCCTTTTGGGCATAGGTCCCAGAGGTAGAGGCTTTGCTTCTATAACTTCCTGCAGGGAGACAATAGCATATCCTGCTTTTCTGACTCCCTCCTTCACAAAGCTGTCTGTAAACCATTCTAACTCTGGGTTATCTAAGGGCTGATATTATAGATCTGGCCTGCTAGAATAATTTTGAGCTGGTGTCTCTGAGCATGAGTGCTCACAGGGTGTTGTCTCTTGGTCTGGGTTTACTGACAGCAGAGTAGCCGGGTTCGGGGTAATACAGACTTGGATTTGAACTTCTGGTGTGTCTAAGAGCTGGACTTGATACTTCAGGAGCCTACTATTTGAAAGCCATTGATGTCCTTTTGCTTCTAGAAAGTCCCTGACTTGGTGGGGAGTAAAAGACTCTTAGAGTTTGTCTCCAGGTTAACTTGGTGGCTTGTTCTATAAGTAAGGCACTGGCCCCTACTGCTCTGAGACAAGGTGACTATCCCTGAGCTGTGGTATCTAACGGTTTTGAGTGGTACACCACAGGTCAGGGAACACTTCCAAGCTTTTGCACCAACACTCCTAATGCTACTCCTGTCTTTTCAGTCACATATAGAAAAAAGGGCTTATCTAAGTTTGGCAACCCTAGGACAGGCAGGCTGGGGAGAGCACTTTTGAGGGTGGTGAAGACAGAAGCCTGCTCTGTTCCCCACTCTAAGAGGGCATTATCCAGTCCCCCAACTGCTTCGTATAAAGGTTAGGCTGTCTCCCCAAATCGGGGAATCCAGATCTTTCAATACCCTGCCATCCTTAGGAAGGCTCTTAGTTGTTTCTTGGTCTCAGGAGGGCGGTATGGAGAGCATAGCTTGAATTCTTTCGGATGATAAGGAGCACTCCCCTGGGGTAAGAATAAACCCAAGATAAAGAACTTTATGCAAGGTAACTTGAACCTTTGAAGCTGAAACTCCATACCAGAGTTCAGCTAGGAAATTTAGAGTGGTAATAGTGTCCCTAAGGGAGACTTCCCTGGTAGGACTGCAAATTAGGAAATCATCCACATACTGAAGGAGAGAGCTAGACTCCAAATGTAAGAGGGCCAAATCTTGGGCTAGTGTATTCCCAAAGAGATGAGGACTGTTCCTAAACCCTTGGAGCAGGACTGTCCATGTGAGCTGGGTGGGGGTTTCATCCCCAGGCCCTTGCTATTCAAAGGCAAATGGAAACTGGGAATATGGGTGTAAAGGTGTGCAGAATAAAACATCCTTTAGATCCAGAACTAAGTACCACATTGTGGAGCCCGGGATTTTCTTGAAGAGTGTATAAGAGTTAGGAACTGTGGGGTGGAGGGAAACAAACTGGTTTATGGCCTTAAGATCCTGCACCAGCCAATAAGTCCCATTTGACTTTTTAACAGATAGGTTGGGAATATTACAAGAGGACTGTCAGAGAATAAAAAGGCCTGCTTTTAAAAACTTTTGGATAAGGGGTTGAATACTTTTAAGGTCCTCCTGCTTAAGGGGTACTGTCCCCTCCTTGGGAAAGGCAGTTCTCTCTTATGCCGAGTTACAACAGGAGGGACATGAATTGCTTTCCCCAACAGGTCTGTTTCCCAGACTCTGGGGTCCACTTGATTTGTTATTTCTGAGGGGAGAGAGTCTAGAGTGCTCTCAGTCCCAGTTAAAACCATACTTAAGGCTACAGTATTTTCAACAGGGCTCTCAAGTTCTTGCTTTGGCAGACAACCTATCAGTTAGATTTGAGCACCTAATGCTTTTAGTTAATCTCTTACTAGAAGTGAGGTGGGACACTTGGTATTATTGAAAACTGATGACTCAAAAGAACATTACCCATTTGGCAGGGTTGAGGTGGGGTGAAGGCTCGAGCCCAAGACTTTCCATTTACTCCCACAATAGGACAGGCTTTAAAGGAGAGAGGGCCAGAGTGAGAGGTTAAGACTGAATATGTGGCTCCCATATCAATTAAAAAATTAACAGTCTTACCTGCCACATCTAGGGTCACCCAGGGCTCATCAAGATCGATGTCCTTCAGTGAGATCCAGGGAGCCACCAGACCCAGGCCCCTTCAGCCCATCTTGAATGTGGTCAATAGGATCCTTGAAGGGGCCTCACTCCTCCTTGGGGTTCAGTGCACTCCCGGGCTCAGTGCCCAGCCTTCCCACATCACGGACAGGGTCCAAGGGCTCTCTCCCTTTTCGGAGTCCCATGTGTCTCTGGAGGCATTCTTGCTTCCACTGTCCCGATTCTCCACGTTGGTGACAGGTTCTGGGCGGCTCCTGCCCAGGGTGGCCCTGAGGCGACTGCTTACCAGTTATTGCAGAGCTATGAGCCTTGCTTAATTCCAGTCTCTCCAAGCCCTATCCTCCTCAGCAACCCTGTCTCGGTTGTTAAAGACAAAAAAGGCGGTGTTCATGAGTTCATTCATAGGCGCCTAGGGCCCCAGGGCCATCTTTTGTAGTTTTCTCCTTATGTCTTGTGCTATTGGCCTATAAAATAGGTTTTTAATATGATTTCTCCTTCTTCTGAATCAGCGTCTACATTGGTATACATTTTCATGGCCTCTACGAGCCTCCCTTGAAACAGAGCAGGATTTTCTTTGTCTTCCTAAGTTACCCTCTGTAGCGTATCGTAATTTACAGGCTCAACAACACACCTCCTCATAACTTCTGTCAAGCAAGTAATCATATGGTCCCCTGCCTCAAGATCCCAGTGTCATCTTTGATAATTCTAGTCAGGGTCTATGTCCAGGACAGCTGCAGTCCCTGCTCTGTACCGAGCTGGTTGTTACCCATGCAGTTTGTCTGCATGCCCCTGTCCTTCTCCCCATATTCTCCTTCTCCCCATATTCTCTGCTTCACCTCGGGAGTACAGCAAGTGGAGAGGATACCTTGAATGTCTCCCCAAGTAACTCATAGATTAAGACCAGACTTTTGAACTCTCCTAGGAATTTAGAGGGGTCCTCAAAGAACTTTCCTAATTGTTTCTTATCCTATGCCAGGTCAGACATAGAAAAATGAATGTGGACTCTTTTAGTTCCCATATCCCCATTAGCCACCTCCCAGAGAAGGTACATTCCACGTCCTTCTAGACGTCTCTCCTCTCCTTCTAAGGGGCAATAGGAAGCTCCACTGTGAGTGTGCCCTGCCAGGCTCGAATGAGGAGGGGGTGCAGTGGGTTTCTCCGCTAAAGGAAGAGAATCTATGGGAACCTCAGGCCCCGTAGGCCCAGGGTCTGGAACAGGTGGACCATCCCTGAATCTGCTTGGGGTTTTGGCTCCGGGGATCTGGCTAACAGCGGGTCATCTAATATATCTGCTTCCCTTCTCTCTTGGGGTAAGAAATTTTTTTCCTTTAGTTCTCCTTCAAAATAGCACACTTTAAAGGACCCCCTCAGGTTTCTATCCTGATATAGAGCCATAAAGAGTTGGAAATAGAGAATTTCAGACCACTTCCCTTTCCTTTTGCAAAAGCGGTCTAGCTGGAGAATGGCGTCAAAGCCCTGGGTGCCATTTTGAGGCCACTCTTCCCCACCTCCCAAATTATACTGTGGCCAGGCAACATTACCATAAAAGTTTTTTTCTCCTCATTTCAGTGGTCGGCAAGTCATTCCAATTTTCCAAGATACATCCTAGGAGGCTGTCAGCTGGGATGCTTGACACAGAAAGGAAAGAGGATAGAGGGGGTTACTCACTCACTGAGGCTTGGTGTCCCATAGTCCTACAGCTGAGTAGTACCCTCGAAACACCTTCTTGTCCCTGGGTGTCCCTGTGGGAGAAAACCTTAGACTTAGGAAATGAGCTGTCTGGTTTCACCCCTTGACTCCCAAGCTGGACTCAGAGGGCTGGTGAGCCAGACTTTTCACCCATGAGGCTCTGGGCTGGACTCTGAAGGCTATTGAGCTAGATTCTTTACCCTGGTAGCTCTGAGCCAACTTCCTGCTCTCCCTCCCAACCCCATCAGGGTGTTGGTCATAATTTGATCTATGTACCACCATAAACAGAGAACTTGGAGGAACAGGGGTTCTGCCTGGCTAGACCTAGAGCTTGTCTGGTCCTTGAGGAAGATAAGCTTTATGATATCAAAGCAACAGGGGCTCTTGAGAGAGTCATAAAGAGGCTATTTACAAAGGAGGAAGTAGATCAGAATACCCTGGAGGATCTCTTCCAGGGAGAGGGAAGGGAAGAGGAGGGGACACAGCCAGGGGAGAACATGCAGTATGGCCTGTAGGGATAGTCCCCTGGAGAGCCTTCTACTGATGCCCCACAGGAATTTTCCTAGATGAAAACTTTCATACAGACCCAACATTGGTCTTGCATGAAGGTGGAAGAACATCAAAGAAGATGTAGGAACAAATAGTGGGTTCCAGTGGTTGGAAACAATGGGGGGACAAAAGGAAGAAAAAATGTGTTTGTAACAAGGAAGAAAGGAGAGAGACACAAGAGGGAGACATAATGGAGTCATTTAGCCTGAACAGCAGGCAGGATATCCACAGCTGCCAAGGGGGTCCGGATGAGGTGGTAAATTGAAACCCAGTATCTAGGATAAGACTTACGCGGTATTGATCCCTTTGACTGAAGACTTACTGGGAGCGAGGCTCCTGGGGCATCAGAGCTCCAGAGAAAACGTAGACCCTTCTGGCTGGCTCGCCAGCAAACCTGTTACTGGCTCACTGGATGAGGCCAGGCTCCTTCCAGAGCAGAGTCTTACTCCAGGTTCGAGGTCCCACTGAGAAGAAACTCAGAGATGGGACAGACCAGTGGCAAGGTGACAGCAAAGCGTTATTTCAGATGTTACAGAGGACACCATCAGGCTAGAGACTCTGAGTAAAGAGACCACTCTTGACGGGCTACGCTCAGGCAGAGTTACCACTTTGGCAGTGTTACAGCTCAGGATACTACATGCCAAAGAATATCAGCATGGGAACTCAAGAGAGAATCGCTCCCAATGAGTTTCTTCTTGGCCTTTTATTAGCTAGAGGGGGAGGGCTTAGACACTGGGGTTTTAGGGTTGGCTGATTTTTATGCAAATAAGGGACTGCACTGTGATTGAATGGGGGACCAGCTAAGAGCAACTTGTGATTGGTTCAACTGAAGTCCATTTTGATTGGTGCTTGCATTCCAGGTTACCTTGATTGGCCCATCAAAGGGGGTTCAGGTTTGGGTCATTTGCAATCCTAGTCCAGTGCCCCCCTTTCTGCCTGCCCAAAGTTCCCTATTCTAGCCTGCCTCACTCTTCACCTCCTTCTTTCAGTCTGCCCCACACATACCCACATGCACACAGGTACACAATTGAACAAAATCCTCGATGCCCAATTTGCCTTCAGGTGTTTTGGGTTTTTTGAGTTTATTTAATTTGTGTGTGTGTGTGTGTGTGTGTGTGTGTGTGTGTGTGTGTATGTGGGATTTCAGCAAGAGGTTATACCCATCTTCCCTTCCCCTAAAAATGCTCTTCATCTTACAAACACAGTCAGCACTTTAGCTGGAGAGAGGGTAGAGACATTTCTCCAGCTTCTGACATGTCTTGATAAAAATCTGCCCTCTGCCAGCCTCCAGCTTCTCCTTGTGTGATTTAGTGGCTGCTGTAGGAGGTGCAGCATTTTATTTGTAGCCCCTGACTGACAGGCTGTTTGGACAGAGGCAGCCTTCTATAGAGAGAAGAATATGGACTTTGGAGTCAGATTGTCTTGAGTTCAGATCCTATCTTGGCCACCTACTAAGTAGATGATATTGGGAAAATTTTTTAACCTCATTGAGCTTTGGTTTCTTTATCTGTGAAATGAGAATGATTCATTCACATCTTTGCTCTGCCTCTGCAGTGAGTCAGCTAACTTAGACCACAGCTACCACCACCTCTCCTGGCGAGCTCACGTAAATAAGAGTCAGTGCAGTATGACCCTCCAAAGTCACCTCTCAGCTTGGGAGAGAGTCAAAGAATGTCAGGGAAGAGTTAAGCCGTGGTGCTGGTTACCCTTTTTAAAGTTATTTCCTGAGATCATTTAGGATCCTGAGGCTGGGGGAGATCCTCAAGATGGCTTGCCCTGATGGTAGTCCTCACCACTGTCCTTTGCTCCTTTCCTCATGCTTCTCATGATACAGAGTTTTTTTTTAGAATGGAGAGAGAAGGGAAGTTTATTCACTGCAAGCTCTTAGCCCTGTGTCTTCCTCCTTGAGCCATCCTTTGAGCCCAGCCCACCTAGATCAGGACACGTGCATCATTTGAAAGACTCTCAGAAGAGTAGCTTCCATCTCTCTGCCATCTTTTTTTTTTGGTCTCTTGAACCTCTAGGTCAGGAAGATCTACCTTTAAACATCACATGTGCATGGACTTTTGCATTTCTCATCTCCTTGAAGATGGGGTGAACAGAGGCCCAGTCAGTAAGCAGTGAAACCTAGACATAAATACCAATTTTCTGGCTCCAAGTTCACTAACCCATGATGCCTCAGGGCCTTTGTTGTGTCCTTCCCTATACCTAGCCTAAAAAAGTCATTCAAACAGTGTTCTTGGAACCTCTATTTTGTGTAGGTTATGGGCTCTGGGAGGTGCAAAGGACAATACAGCATGGGCCCTTTCCTTAAGTACCTACAGTCAGTTTGAAAACATTGGGATGTGTTTGCATCCTTCTCATTTCCCATAAAGACAGGATATGTGTGCACCCTTCCCTCAAAGGTTCTGGCTGTGTAGCACAGGCAGTGAGGTAATGTGGCAGCGGGAAAAAGCAGCCCAGAGTTCACACTCCAGTCTTGGCTCTACTACTTCACAGCCGTTGACTTTGGGGAAATCACTCAGTTCCCTTATCATTAAAATGAAGATGTTGGTGACTCTTGTTCCTCTTTCACAGGATTACTGGGCAAATTTGATGAGATAATATGAGTTAAGCATTTGGTAAGCCACACACTGCTGTACAAATGTGAGCGGTTAGCACTTTCATTCTCTCCCCCACACCACCCATCTTATTAGCAGCCTCCGACACTCAGTAGATATTTCTGTTGCTAAAAACTGTTGTGCCTTGACATGGTTCCTGTGATCAGGACAACTAGAGTTCCTTGTTTCAACTGCTGCCCCAAAGCCTATTCTCTCCTCTCCATCAATTGATGCTCTAGGTTAAATATGTGACACTAGGTTAAAATATCATCACCACCACCACCTATTTAAAAAAGAAAGAAAAAAAGAAAGAAAAAAAGACATGAAATGAGCAGAGCCCTAGAGAAAGAGCCTGACATCTGCAGGCTATATCCCATGAGTACATGTCCTAATAATGCCTTTAGGTAGAGAAAAAGTTGCTAGGAACTTTCACAAGATCTTGGTCATTGTCCCAACAGGAAGGGAACCAACAGTTCAGGGAGGCTGTTGTGGTGGTCTCTCCGAGGAAGATTTTTGGTTGAAAGTTTTTCAGATTGGCTTTCATGAGATCAGGTTAAGGGAACTAAGCCACAAACACAGAGCAGAAAAAAATTTTCAGATTCTCAATATTCAAGAGGTTTTCTTTGGAATTGCATTCATTTTTAAGGCTCTGTGGCTGCTGTTCCATTCCCTCCCCAAACCCAGCCACCTACTGGCTGTCTCACACACTCTAGATTGGAGATCAGTCTCAGTGGGCCTGGTAACAAAAACTGTCTTTCTCTTGCTGGACTGTAATACACTTCTGCCAGTCTGGGAGCCATTACCTTTCCAGATGTGTGATAATTGCAGTGCCAGTCACCTCTGGGTCTGCTGAAATCCCTCTCTAAGGGACTCCTGATCCTTTTATTTAATCCTCATGGCAGTCACTGCAAATAAAGATGACAAAAGTGAGAGATGCTGAGTAGAGAAGCTAAATATTTGACCAAAGTTACACAGTAAACTGTTGGTAATTCTAGTTCAAAATTCTTAAGTCTGCAAAAAAAAAAAAAATCCTGAAAAAATGTCTCTTGTCCCTCCCCCGTCTTCCAACAGGAAGGATTTTGTACAAAATAACATTGCAATTCCCACTGCAGCTCTCCGTTTCTTAGCTACCTCTCTGCAAATGCGGGCCCACCTACACCCCCACCACCATTTCTCCTTCACCGCCTCCTGCCTCCATGTCTACCTTTCTGAAAGACTCAACACTGTCATTAAACAGCTGCCAGCAACACCTGCTGGCGTTCTGTGTTGCAAGGATAACAACCCAACTTTAAAAAGAAAGAATAAGAAACAAGAAAGGCTATCGGAGGTGTAGTTGATTTTTTTTCCAAATTAAATTTTCTGCATTTCTCTGTTGATTCTCGTATTCCCTTGCATTTTCTAGTCTCTCCTTACGAGTCTCCTCTCCCACTCCCCTACTTCAAAAATGAAGAAAGGAAAACCTTTTCCAGGATTAAATATGGCACCAACATGTGGCTAGGATCCTAATACTTCAAATAAAAGTCACAGGGGCTGTCTCCACCCATCCAAATTTTAAAATGGAGGAAAAAAGATGGAAGAGCCAGCCTTCCCCTCCTCCCTTCCTGTGGCTCCTTCCAACGAATGCTGATGCCGGGTGATGAAGATAGGGTTCTCAGAACCTGTTCCTAATGAGCACTCCCTCGGAAAATCATTACCTGCATAGCTTTCCCAGCCCCAGGCTTGTAGCTTTGTATTTCTCCTGTTTATCCAGGGAGCCATCAGAGGAATGCTTGCCACATCTTTGCTTACTGTCTCAGTGGTTGTTGCACCTCGGTAGGACACCTACTCTACCTGCCCCAACATCCTGCCCACAAAGGAAAGCCCACTCTGAAACCACTAGTACCTCCATCCTTACCCAGTACCAGTACCCGACTGCCATTGGATCCCATGGCCCAGCTAATTCCTTCCTACTGCCAGCTGGAGCTAAATACAAAACCCATTTTTTTTTAAGGCAATAGGTCAAAAGCAATGGATTTTTTTTTCATCTAGACAGAGACCAATGAGGACTAAAGCAGCAGCTTCAGGAAACCAGCTTGTATTTTGTGGTTGCCAGGGAGTTGGGGGCTGGTAAGGGCTGGGGAGCTTAGGGTACTGGAAGCAAGGTTCCAGGGAGCTTCTCAAAGGTCAACCCAGAGCCGTATTTGTGGGAAAGATCAAACTGATGACTCCGCTGGTTTCCTTTGTGTCGTGGAAAAGTCTTCTAGGGAATTCTTGCCAAGTCTTTAGAAGAAAAGATATATATAGCTGATGATGTGTATATTTAGAGAGAGATATATGGATGTATTTATGCCAGTCATGCCAGTTAACTCTGCAGGGAGGAGGAGGTGCCTCTGGAAGAAGACGAGGGCACCGGGATCTCCCTGCAGCTCTTTTTGGCTCTTGGGAGAGAAAAATAAGAGCATCATCAAAGGTACCTGGATCCTTGGCCATAATCCCGAGGCCCCACCTTCTGGACTGAGGGAGTCTCCGTAATGGATGGCAAACCTCTGAGCCTGGAGTTTTCCTTTGGACTGTTTAGTTAGTTCCCTGGGGCCTAGGAGACACCTTGGAAGGAAATCTTTCTGGGGGTCTGTGATCCCTGCTTAACCTAATCTTCAGAGCAGAGTGTGAGAGGCAAAGGGTCCACATGGGAAAGTGCTGGGAGTGTTGAGGGGCAGGAGGAGAGGCCCGAGGACTTGATGCTTGAAAGAAGGAAAGGAATGGCCCTGGAGTCATTTGCTTTCCACCCGTGGGGAAAAAAGCTTAATTAGACTGTTGGCCTTGGAGAGGCCCAGACCCTGATTTTAGAGGCACTGGGAAACTTGACTGTTTAGCTGGGACCATCTGTTGGCTCCCTTGGAACCTAAAGGAACAGCTGAGGCTTACTGGGAAACTGAGCTAATACGGAAATCTCCCTGGAACTCTATGATATGTGTGTGTGTATGTGTGTGTGTGTGTGTGTCTGCACATGTGCACACTCCTCCTGTATCTCTCCACCAAAGACTTCCTGGGGCGGGTAAAGCAGCCCAGGCCCATGGGCGGGAGGCATGGCTGGGCGAGCCCTCTATCTGGCTTTCACATCTCTCATTCCATTTCCATCATGTCAACAGCTTTCAAAATTGACTAAAGCATAACCGCTTGCCTCATCCTCAGCCTGTGTTCCCCATCCCCAGCCCCGACTACGCCCACCCCAGCAGAGGCCCGGAGACATGATGAGTAAGTTGGGTTAGTGACACTACACCCACCTTATCTTGGGTTGGCCTTGGTGTACCTGCCTTGACTTTTTTTTTTTTTTTAAGTTGAGGGTGGGGATGGATGGTAAAATATTATTGCCAAACCTGTTTGGCTATAGCTGTCACCTGAATTCCTCCTATGCTACAGACAACCTCCCCTGCCACCACCCAAGGCAGTTTGACTAGCTTACTACCAGCAAAGAGACTCAAGGTCTAAAGAAAACATGCAGGTAGACAGAATGAACACAACAGATGTGACATCTCTCTTCTCCCCTCCCTCCACCCCATCTCATACCACCACCACCCCCCACGCCCACCCTTAGGGCCAATCCTCCCTCCATTCCTATCATGGGAACAGCTAGAAAAATCAAGAATGAAAGTCAATGATGGTGGAAATTTTTTACATCTGCACTATCCAGTACAGGAGCCACTAGCCAAATGTGGCTATCGAGAGGTTGAAATGTGGTCAGTGCACCTAAGGGACTGAGTCTTTAATTTTTCTTCATTTTAATTAATTTAAACTTACATGGCCACATGTGGCTGATGGCTACTTTATTGGAAAGCACAGTTCTGCAATTTGAATCAGAAACAACATAGAGGTCCCATTAAGCCCAAAAGAGAATCCAACATCTCAGTCCCCATTGAAAAAGGGACAGTTTTGTAAAATACCACAGTGCAATGTATTTTCTACCTGCCCCAGAGCAAGCCCAATTCTCAGCCTAAGCACCAGACAGGTCTCTTTCTGCGGTCTGTTCCCCAGAAGCCAAGAGAGAGAGTGAACAGGAGTTGGTCCCAGCCCTGCCCCCTGAGAACCACTGTGCCCTCCTCTGCACCTGGTCCTGGTCCCTGGTCCCCAGCCTGGGACTCTAGAAGGCAGGGGTGGTGGGGGCAGGCACCCTGCCGAGCAGCGCTGCGCTGCAGACATCTGGTTTCCCTCCCATCCCTGCCCCTTCATTCCTTTTCTGTCAGCAGCGGTTCTTGGCTGCTGATGGTCAGCAGAGTTGGAGGAGTCCTGCAGACCTCCTTTCCGGCCCCTTCCACTACTCATCCCCTGCTGTGGAAGGTTAAAGGGGAGAGAGGAAAAAAGAGACAGGAAGGCAGAGTAAGCGAGACGTGAAATGTTAGTGACATTCAAGAAAGTGACTTCATAGATCTCTCACTGCCCTCCCTCCTGATTCAGGACAAACCGTGTCTGGTTTATAAGCCTTCGATGAATTCTCCCCTGTCTGAAATGCCAAACCCTAGTGCCCCACCCCCTCCCATGCACACAATAACACATGTGCCTCCCTCGTACCGCGGCAGTTCCATCTGTGACCTTGATTCTTCTGCCCTCACCCCCAAAGAGCTTTTACTCCCCATCCCCACTGCAGACTGGAAAAATTCACCCATCCCTCCTGACTTCAACCTTCCCCAGTTCCTCAGGGTAAGTAGGAGGAAGAGAGGAAAAGCTCCTTTATCTGGGCCAAGAGGTTGGCAAACCCTGTTGGATTCCACATGTGGAGAAAGCCTGGCTGGGGAGAAAGCATTCCTTCTTCTAATCTCGGCCCCTTGGCCTCTGTGGGCTCTCTCAGCCCCTCAGTCAAAGATGTGACCTCCATGTGAAGCGGCCTTGACCCACCAGCCTGCCTAGCAGCCAGTTTCTCCTCAGAGACAGCGGGAACCGCCCGCCCCAGGGCTGGGGCTGCAACTCAGGAGAGTCCAACGCAAAGCCCCTCTACAGATCTGCCCAGCCTCAGGGCTGCTCTTCGAGCCCCTGTCCTTTCGCATAACTACAGAAGATGGCAGAATAGCCCTTTTGCCACTAACTAGCAGAGTGAAGGTGAATGTGCCTCAATTTCCCTATCTGTAAAATGAGGAGATTGTATTATAAGGCCCTTCTAGAGGTAAAATTCCACGAATATAATTTCCCCCAAACTCCACATGGGTGGGCAGAGAAAGGCATTATTAGCCATTATGGAATTGCAGTAAATCCTTCCAGCTCCAAAGAGTATTCTTTCAGCCACTCCTGCAAGTTTTTTGCTGGATCTGATTTCTCAGGGAAGTGAGATGAGCTAGTTGCTTGTCTGAACTGGTTTGAATCACGGCTTCTTGTGTTCTAAGCTCTGAAGCTGAGCTGAACTGAGCCAGATTGAACAGGCTGTGGTGGGGGAGAGAGGAGACATGCTAAAGTAAATTAGGGGTTTGTGTAGCAGCTAGAGCAAGAGGGAATTTAGGAAGAACTTCCTAAATCTGCCAAGATCTCAGGAGAACATAGCATTTTCTTTCCTAGCAAAATTTCAAAATTTATTTTTCAGGGCATGTTTTAAAAATACAAGTTCTATTTTGGATGGTTTGTATGGTGTGTGAGTATATATCAATAAAACTGCATTTAAAAGAAAGGAAGCAAATTATAAACACAAAATGCAGGATAAAGAGGTGGGGAGAGACACATAAATGAATGTAAATTATTGTTATGACTTCAAATCTTAGGTTGGGAGATGTGTTCACAGATGTCTGTATATATATATGTATATAATTTTGAAATGAATTAATAAATAAAAGAAAGCTGTGCTTTAAAAAAAATGAAAGGACATATCAGTGGTCAGGCCCTACTACACAAAGAGAAGTTAGTCAAAGGGATGCATCTTCTAAAAGTGCTCTGTTGCCCACCAGTCAGAAAAAAAAAAAAAATTCATGTTCTTTCCCTACCTAGCTGTACACCACCACTCCCCATCCTCAAACCCTTTCCTTCCTTCCCAGTGCTCTCACACCCACACTGGCCTGGGCTACAGATGATGGAAAGAGGTGAGTCCTGGGAGGAGGGAGTCTTGCCAGAGAGTAGGGGTGAAATTCCCCTCTCAGCCTCTCCCAGACTTCTGACCTTTGCACCTTTCTTGCTAGTGATCCCTAAATTACTAAGCTGTCTAACCCTCTCTGAGGAGGAGGGAAACGAGCAGGGCTGACGGGAGGTGGAACAGAGAAAGTATGAGGTGGAGGTCAGGGGTCCTTTCACAGTATGTTTTGGCAAAGGAGGCCTGTGGAGCAGCCAGTGGGATCCGACTTTCATCCTCTCTGTGTTTCCCTAATGCAAAAAGCAAAAGCTGTCACTTGGGCAGTGATTTGGGGCATGTGCTCTGGGGAACCAGGGACGCACCCCTCAGGTCTGGCAGCCTGGAGGAAGGAGTAGTTCACAGACACGGCCTTACCGTGTACCCACCACTGCCAGCGCTCTCAGCCTTTGGGAGGTGATGAAAATGCCTCACGTTCTGTCTGGCTGGCCAGGGTGAGGAAGCTGGGTGGGTGGGACGGTCCTCAGAGCCAGCCAGGATGGAGCTTCTGTGATGCTCCCTGTGGCCCTCAACATGTCATATTGCTCCGAATCTGTCTCCCAGGCCAGCAAATTAAGGAAGGAAAAGAAGGAAGAGGTCACAGACACTAGGCCTGGAGACCAGAGGTTTCTTGCTGAGCAAGTACTGGGGAGACCTAGATGACTGGGTGTCCAGGGTTCCCCAGGAGTGAACCTCATTGTTTCCTCTCAAACCTGAGCAGAAGGGAGACACCAAAAGCTTATGCTCTGACCAGGGCTCGTAGCAGTTGCTGTGCTTTCCCATGGCCACATTTCCCTGTTGCCCTTGGCCACAGCCCTCTCTACTTCCCCTTAGGCTAGGTGTCCTGCTCCCCTTGGCTGCTTTGGGGATTAGGGGCACAGTGGTAGCAAGTACTCATGAGCAGTAAGGATTCCCATACAATGAGCTGTTCTTAACTGGAACAAAGTCTCCAAACATTTGGGCGATGGTGTCCTGTGGCCTGTATCTTCATGCTTTCTTCACCACTTGCTAGCTGCGTGACTTTGGGCAAGATGCTTAACCACTGTGACTCTCGGTTTCTGCATCTGTAAAATGGGAATAATAATAGCCCCTACCACATGTGGATATGGATGTTGTGTGGATTAGATATAAAGATAGATGAAGCGTTGAAGTAGAAGTACTATGTGTTCAAGGATCATGATGTCTATAACTTTCAAATGTTCAGACAGGTAGATAGATAGAAAGGTAGGTAGAATGTTAAGGCAAATGTAGCAAAATGTTAGAATTGGTGAATCTGGGTATCTTGGGAATGGGGTATATTGGAGTTCTCTGTACGGGGTTTGTATTATTTTTACAACTGTCCTGAAAGTTTGAAAGTATTTCAAGTTATAGGAAGTGCTCAGTAAGGGTTTGCTCTTTTTTTTTTTTTTTTTTTTTTTTTTTTAATGTTGAGTGTCCCATCTCTCTTCTCTGTTGGTGGCTCTTTAACACATAAATGGGTACAGTCCATTGCCAAGCAGCGGAGTCTGGGACTGGGTGATGAGCCTTATTCCTGCCCTTTCCCTTTCCCTGCTTCTCAACCCCTACACCCAGCCCTCCAGGCAAGGAGGTGCCTGGCCGGCCTAGGGCCCAAGCCCCTCTCCTCTGATGCAGAGGCGTTTCCTCTGCTGACAGCTTGAAGACAGGCCATTTTTCTTCTCCTCCCATATAATGGCTTTTACTCCCCACCCCACCAATCCCCCTTTCCCAACCTTAATGACTTTAACATACACACAGTTCTTTAAAAAAAATTACAAGCCCCCAGTGAGCTGCTCCAAACCTCGCGTTGTGGAGAAGAAACAACCCAAGCACATGTTCACAAGTCACTGCTTGTGATGACAGGGGGCCTTGTGCTAATTTCCTCTGCGTGTTTGAAGCTGGATCATGGGAGGTGGGGCAGGCAGCAGCAAGAGGGAAGAGATGGCGGCCCCGTATTTTGTTGTTCTTTTTGATCCCTACAGAAATGCTGTAGCATTTAGGGAAATATTTCATCCCGGAAAATGATGAAGAATGAAAAAGATAACTTTTGGCAGGGGCTGGGCGGGTGGGGTGGGGGGAGTCTGGTGGAGGGGAGATGCTAGCAGATGACCTTTTCTCTCCTTGAGATTCTGACTCTCTCTGCTCTCTTTGCCCTGGGAAGAGGTGGGAGGAGACCATCTCTAAGGTGAGACTCTAGCTCAAGGGATTTATGGATTCGCTGGAGACTTCTATCCCAACATACACATAGACTCTGCCTCTAATTTGCTTTTGGCTTCTGTGAGATTGTGAAGGCCAGCAGAGCCTCTTAGCCCTCATCTCCCCCTCACACCCTCCCTGTGGGCAGCATGGGGGTGAGCCTCCTGCCCACCCACCTGCCTTCCCCAGAGCTGTCTCCTGAGCTCCAAGTGGGGGCGAAGGTGGGTGCTGCCTTCCTCTTGGCCATCTCCCCAGCCCCTCACCTGCCCAGGCACAAGGGCAGACCCCAGACCCAGGGGAAGAGTTGACTGGCTAGAGGGAGGCTCCTCTAGGAGGCAGGGAGGACAAAGGGCTGGGAGCCCTGACTGCACCTCCTGAGAGGGAAATGGAGCTGGCTGGGATCCAGGTTTTCCTCTAAATCAGAAGCAAATGCACCAAAGCTGCAACCTTACCCCTTGACCAACGACGGGAAAGTGCCTGTCTGACCCCACATTATTGGTGCTATTATCATCATTATTGGTAATATCACCATCATCAGCCTGTAATTTGCCATGGTCTCAATGCTGAGGCAGCTTAGGCATCCCCTGGGCTTTCATGTTAAGGGAAAATGAGTTGTGGCAGCCTCCCCACCCCTCCCCTCCTCCTATCCCCCACAGGGCCTCTCCTCCTGTCGCAGTTACCAGGCCGGGGCCCAGCATGCTGGTATCCCTGTAGGGACACTGGGTGGCAGGGCAAGGGGGAATCTCCTTTTGCTGTGGAGCAGCACATGCCCCTCTTCTTTAAACCAAGAAAAAGATTTCAATCCATGCCGGAAGCCAGTGGCTCTCAAACTTGGGCTTTCATCAGAATTATCTGGAGAATGTGCTAAAATACAGAATGCTGGACCCCACCCCCAGATGATGCTGTGATTGTTGGTCTGGGAGCACACTTTGCAAACCACTATCCTAAATCTACTACCCTAAATCATCCTAAATTGGGTGTATTGAAGGGGTGAGTCACTAGAACTCCCCTTCCCCCGTCCTCATGCATATAGGTATCTACATTGTGCCTCATTCAATACCCTTAAAATTGAGGTTCCCAGCAGGGTGGCTGAGGCCCCAGGTGCACTGTGAGGTAGAGCTGCTGGCTCTCACACACAGGTTCCCCTTGGAGAGAAAGTGAAGGCGGACAACACCCCCATCCCCACCCCCTGAAGATTTATTCCTTCATTTGACATTTCAGTCTCTCCTCAGCAGTAGGCTGGAGCCAGCGTGAGTCACTGTGTAAACCTTTGGCAGGGATCTTGGGCCCCAGCCAAGCTCTACTCCTCAGTCAGGCCCACCCTCACTCTTCCCCACCTGTTCTTCTAGCCAAGCTGCAGAGTCAGCAGAGGGTGGTGTACCCGCCGTGCACAAGCCCCCATTTCCATGAGGGAACAGGCACCTGGGTGTACATTGCATTTACCAATTCCCAAAACAAGCTTTCCATAATTACTTCAATGGCCATCCCCTCCTAAAGAGTTTGAGAATTCTCTTCCAAAATCGATTGTCTAGGAGCATGGCCCTTTTCTCTTTTATCCTCTTGGTATCTCTTCTCTTTACAAAAAAGAAGAGAGAGGATGGGAATTTACCTTTGTCGAGCTCCTACTGTGTGGCAGAGAGTGTGCTACATACATTGTATGTCATCTCCTACAATCAAGAGTGGTTTTTGCCTGATATTTGCAAATGTCCTCAAGTTAAGGTCCCAAACTAATTTGGCAAAGCAGGTTTGAAATCTTGGAGCACATACTCTACACAGATAATAAGAGATGGGGAAAGTATAGCCAGTTGTTGTAAAACTCAAGAATGCATCAGAATCACCGCAAACTTGTTAAAAAACATTGCTGGACCCCACGCCAGAGTTTCTGATTCAGTAGGTAACTGCATGTCCAACAAGTCCCCACATGGGATGGATGCTTCTGGTCTGGAGACCACACTTTAAGAATCACTGATCTACTTTTACAGGCCATTGATTAGGCTCTTGCTGACTGTTATTCCATAAGTCACTTCCTCATCAGAAATTTATTTCCACCCCTAGACCAGATTACACCCTTTCTGAGTACTTCTGAGGTCACTAAGGAAAAATGTGACCAGCTTGCTAATTCCATGTTGTTTCTTCATTCATTCAAAAGATAAATATCATTATGGTAAACACATGTTCTGCTTAATAAGTACCATTGTCCTAACAGCTTTCCCTATACCTACTCTTTTAATCCACATAATAATCCTATGAGGTATCTGTAATTATTATCCCTATTTGATAAATGAGGCAACTGAGGCAGAGATGGCAAGGTTACACAGCAGGTCAGAGGTGGAGCTGGCACTCAAACCATGCAAACTGGTGCCAGTATCCGTGTTTCTAAGCAGTCCTCTACTCATAGAGCAGCTGTAATCAGTTAGGTACTAGACTCAGTGGTTTAATGAGGAAGAGTACAAAGATGAGTAACTCACAGCCTTGCCTTATATTAACAATTGGAATGCCATAGGATGGTACCAAGACAGAAATGTGTACCAAGTGCTGAGGGCATAAAGCAGAGAGAACTGACTGACTCGGCCTGAGAGAGTGGGAGATGTCAAAAAGAGTGGGAATTTGAGCTGGCTTTAGTAATACAAGAAGGAATTGTGAGCTGGAGAAGTAGCTGACGGCCGCTCCCAGCAGCTTGTGCAAAGGCACTTTGCATGAAGGTGCACAGCACAGTAAGTCCAGGGAACTGGGAGTGGTTCAGTGCTGGAGGAGCCCAGGGCTCTAAGAGGAAGGGTGGTGGGCACAGAGGGGAAGCCACTACAAAGGCAGGCTGGAGCCAGGTTGCAAGCAATCTTGAACGGTCATTTAAGGCTTCGAGCAAATCAGCAACGTAATCAGATGTATAATTTTGAAAGTTAACTCCATGTTTTGCTCCTTAATTCAGCACAGGCTACATTCTAGACATACCAAGAGCTAACTTTCCCTTACTTCCTCCCTGATTTCCCTGAATATAATCACTCTCTTTCTCAGGTATTTTCTATCCAACTGGACAATAACCCTTTACTGTCTGTTTCCCACTTTGGGGCTTTTTCTGGTTGATCTTTCCCATTTTTCTAAAGGCTTTTCCAACCTGTGTCAACCTAATTCTGATCTTGTTACTCTTATTTTTTGGACCCTATTCTCCATGACCCCAAGATATCTGTAACCAGGGTTTTTTCCAGCCTCTAAGTCCATGCTTAGGTTAACCAAAGCTCCCTGCTCCAGCAGGTTAGGGTACCCTCCGGTATTTGCATAATTTGAGGAGTATAGGAGTCACAGCGTTCCACCACCCATACCCATGAGAAGTGATGTGTTCCAGAATTAATTGCAGGCTATTGAGACCCTCCTCTGCAGTGCTCACCCTCACTGCATTATAAAGGCTTTTCTAGGCCTACCTTATCCAGCTCTTTTTCATCTGGTTGGAAATGCTGAAGGTGCATCCTTGGACCTCCATGTCCTCACCTGTGAAATGGCAATAATTCAATATCCATTTATTCAACAGGGTGTTGTGACAGTAAATCAAACCTGGCTATGAAAACCTTTGTAAACTGTAACGCACCAGGCAAATAGGACGTAGAAGGAGGGTATATAAGGCTGGTTGCTTCAGACAGGAACAGAATTGAGCCATTCATCAATTCACTTGAAACAAAATCCCAAGGTACCATGTAATGGGAAGCCAACCCATGTCTAACCCTATAACCTTCCCAATGACTCCCTGGGCACCTATTAACTATTTGTGAAGTGTAGGGTCTTCCATCTCTGACTGTCAGATTTTCTTAGGCACTCTCTTAGGAAGATTGCCTTTCTTATACCGTTTCTCCAGCCTGACCTCTGGCCCCAGGGCTGCAGGTTGTGGCTCCCACCCCCCACTGGGACTGTGGATGACCTTTCCAGATGTCCAGCCCATTCCCCAGGAGAGCAATTCCCCAACTGGCCCCAGACCTCCTTCTCAGACTTTCCAGCATAGGGCAGAACCTAGAAGGAGAACACAGTCCTCACCAGACTGCTTCAAGTTTTAAGGGTGACGGGCATAGTTTGACCTTCTCCGCCCTAATAGGGTCTTACAGAGGCCATTTTACCTTTTCTTCTGCCTTCAGGCCAGGTAGTCTCTTCCCCTTCCACTTTGATGGCAGAGGATCCGATGGGCGAGAGAGGGAGGGTGGAGGCACCTCCCCTTGCAAAAAATGGCTCCACCTAAAACTGGGCAATATTCGATGCTTGGGTCCACAGTTTACTGTCAGATGCTCAGCTGGGGTGAGTGGGCCTGGGTCAAATCATGGCAAGACCCACACTTTGTTCTTCACCTATCACATCCCTGTCCTCCCCACCCTCCTTTAGCCCTCTTTCCCATCCTCCCTCAGTCTAGTCTACATCTTCAGGTTAGAGGTCTCCAGGTGTTCCAGCTCTTCTCCCAAAGATTTCTGCAGGATCAGCCAATCTGCTCACTGCTGGAAGTCAGTGAACATGCTGCTGTGTTCTGTTTTCTAAGGGGTACAGGAGCTCCCACAGAGATGCTAGTGTGCGAAGCTCTGACCGCAGCTGGCTCCCGCTCTGTACCAGCTCTCTCAAAGACAGCAATTAGCTGGGTCTGGCCAGAGAGTTCCCAGCACTAGGGAGCTGTCAGATCAAGAGGGTCAAATTCTCTTTCTCTTGCATCCCAGAGACATTTTGGGAAATCAGGAAACACCAGCTCATTTCCTGGAGGGGATTTCTTCTGTACCCAGCACTGTAGTTATTAGCATGTTGTCATTTTGCAGCCATGCACCAATGTAAAGTTGGAGAGGACATGATGAGGAGAGGAGGCATAAAAGCTGGTATGGAGCAGGGAGTGTATTGTGGAGTTTGAGTCACGGTAAAAATTTAAAGCAGAGGAGCTGGGCAGAGCCTTCAGCAGGAGAGCCTGGCAATCCCTGTGTTCCTGGCATAGTAACAAGCTTAACAGGAGGCGTGGAAACAACTCCTGCTTCCCACTCTGATGGTGTGGCCGGGCAGGTCAATGTAGGTGAGCAGCCTTCTTTACCTGCCCTGCTGCCCCTCCCAACCATCCTCTCCTCCTTTTGTCCTCTCCCTCCTTCCTCCCACCTCTGGCCTGTCTCCTCCTTATGCTCTCCACATCTGGCTGATGACCATCCAGGGAGTTTGATGCTATCTTCTTCCCTCCCTCGGCAGCTCATACCTCCTTCCACCCCACCCGCTGAGTCCCCTTATGACTCTACCTTCTGTGTTCCTCCCTGCCTCCCCCAGGGGTCTCAGCAAAAATAAAACAAGACTGGGGGCTCATCCAAGACTTATCCCTTTTCTCCCCAACCCTCAGCCCCACACACAACCAAAGGCTGCCAGGCCTTACGGAGTCCCCACTCCCTTCCTGCCCCCATTCGGAAGCCCCTCTCAGTGAAAGGAGCTGAGACCAGTCAGCTGGCAGGGAGGGCCCTCTATTATCAGGCAAGCACCAAACACATTTGCAGGAACCAGCCACATTATGGCTCAGAAACTCTGCCTCTGACCCAGATGCCCTCCTCAGTGGGGAAGAGACCCTCTATTCCACTAACTTGTTGTCCTTCCAAGGAGCTGCATCCATGGGCCCCTCCTTCTATGTCTGATACTTCGACCTGAGTAGGTGCATGTGTGTGCATATGTGTGCATTGTGTTGTGCATGTGTTTGTGTGTGCACATGGGCATGTGCACATGTACCCACATTACATCTTGGCATCCGGGCACTTATGCAGCATTACCAGCCGGGACAGAGGAAATGAAAGTTGAGCAGACTGCAGCAGCAGATGCTGCCAGAGTTATTCTTCCTGGCTCTGTGCTGCCCATCTCTCTGCAGGTCAGGCTGGTAATGAGAGGATTAATTTTAGTTCTCTTCGATCTCAGCCCCAATATGGCTGGCTAATGCTGGTTCAGCTGGTAACATTTTCATTGGCAAATCCTCCACCCACCCTTGAGACCGGCTCAGCATACATACTTAGCTCCAGAACTTGTTCTGCCTGGAACCAGAGGCTTGGCCTTAAATCTTGGACAGATGTGACAACTTGGTACCAAAGGACTGATCTTTTGCCAGAGTGCAGACAGATTAGAGTGGAAAGAGCACTGGACTGGACCTGTGTTTGAATCCCAACGTTGTCATATGCTAGCTGTGTGACCTTGAGAACTTTGCTTTGATTCTCTGAGCTTCAGTTTTGTCATTTCTTCATGAGCATAATAACAAGGGACTCGCAAGACTTGTTGTGAGGATTAAATAAGATAATACATTCACATGTCGTAAGCACTCAGTAAACACTGATTAAGTCTGAATCTAAGTGGTGCAAGGAGCCATGAGCTTGTTAGAGACCTTAAAGGGGCTTACTAATCCAACAACTTTAGTCTAGTGGTAGTGGTAGCAGTGGTACTAGAAAACACATCTGGTGTTTCCTGTGCCAGGGAATGTTCTAAGTGTTTTGAATGTATTAGTACATTTAATCTGGCATCAGCCACTCTGCAAATGAGGAAATTAAGCTCGTAGAGGCTAAGGAGCTTTCCCAAGGTTAGTGGTAAAGCCAAGGGTCACACTTAGGGAGTCCAGCCTCAGACTTCACTCTTAACCAATACCCTCCACTGCCTCTCAGATATGACATGAGGCAGCTCCACCCCAGAAAGGACAGGGACTTGCTCAGGGTCACCCAGCAGCTAATTCTCTCCTAAGCCTGGGCTCTTTCTAGGGCATTGGGCTGATTAGCCACTGCCTTTGGTAGGTGCTGAACAGACCCAGCTTCTGCAGCCAGCCTTCCCCAGAGTAACTCAGTTATCCCTTTCTCCTCCTGACCACAAAAAGCAGCTTTGTGCTGGCTTTTGTGGTGGCTTCCAGGTGAGGCCGGAACACTCCCAGCCCTCCCTTCTGAGAGGATAGACAGTGGACACTGTGTACTATGCAAGGACCCGATGAGACCAGCTCCCTCTGTCCTCCAGATCTCTCAGAAAGAGAACATGGTTTCCTTGGGACAGTTGCCATCAAAGAAACTCAGAATCTAGGCTTCCAAGGGGTATGATAAGTGTCAGGGCATGTGCTCAGCGCAGCCTGCCGGGAGCTGAGATGAGGCCCTTGTGAGTCAGGGTGTCTGCGGACATGGGCTGTGCCATGGGCAGAGCCAGCAGGCAGAGGCGGGGGAGAGCAGGGAAGAGGGAACAGCAATAAGTTGGTTCTTAGGAGTTGCTTTTAAGGCATTGTCAAAATGAAGACCCAGAAATAAAGGGAAGAACAGAACACACCATTTCACAAGGCAAAATCCAGGAGTCCCAGGCCTTTCCAATTGCACTTTCCCCATCCAAAAATGTTAACGGAGGCCCCCAACAGTGACCTTGGTATAAGCCTGCAAACATAATGTGCATTTCTCCTTCACAACCACTGCTCATGATGCCAATTGCTAATATTTCTTGAGCACCTACTATGTGCCAGGCTATGTGCTAAGTGCTTTACATGCATTTTCTTATTTAATCCTTTCACATAACCCTTTTAGGTAAGAACTATGAGTAGCATCATTTAATATTTAAAGAAATTAAAATTCAGAGAGCCGGTTAGGTAACAGGCAAGTTTCTTAAGCTCTCAGTGCCCCAGTTACCTCATCTCTAAAATGGGGAACTACCTCATGATTTTATTTTGAGGATTAAATGAAATGGTACATGTATAAACATTTAGAATAGTGTCTGGCCTTACTAAGCATTCCAAAAAAAGTTAGCTATTATTATTAATATTATCTATTCTTACCCATTTCCTCTGGCTAAAAGCTCCCCACCCCACCCCCAGCACATTCAAATCTCAAGCAATGACCTAAAATGCATGGCAGCCTCTCCCCCTCCTACCACCACCACCACTGTTCTTTGTTATAGACAATTTACCTTTCCCAAGTGTCTTAGTTTGTCAGGGCTACCGTAATAAACAGCACCAACTGGTTGGCTTAAACAACAGGAACTTATTGGCTCACAGCTTTGAAGGTTAGAACTCCAAAACCAAGGTATTGGAAGGATTATGCTTTCTCTGAATCTGTAGCATTCTGCAGCTGGCTTGCCAGCAGTCCTTAACTCCATCTATGCCTCCATTACGTGGCCGCCTCTCTCTCCCATCTGCCTCCTACTACCTCTCTGCCCAAATTTCCTCTGCTTATAAAGACTCCTTCATATTGGATTAAGGTCTACCCTGATTCAGAAACTCTTCAATGATCCTATCTGCAAATGGGTTCACACCCACAGGACTGGGGGTTGGGACTTGAACGTGTCCTTATGGGAGACCTGATTCATTCCATAGCACCAAGTTTAATCTGCACCCTTTGCTCCATCTCACAGTGATCGCAGCCTAACTGAGATGGCACCTCTTCTTACAGCACCCCTGGGAACAACGCCCTCCCCTCCCCTCCAGAACCTTCCCTCCTCAACCCTAAGTGATAGCTCTGAACTCCTGGCACCACCTTCTTCTGTATCAGGCATTTGCTCTCTGGCATTGTTCTTTGTTCTTTGTCTTGTCCTGGGTCTTATCCTTTTCATTAGTTTGTGGAATTCCTGAGAGCAAGGACTATACTGTATGTATCTTTATACTGCCAGGATATTTAACACTTTAGGAGGAACTTAGAAAAAAATCACTGGTTGGTGGATCAGCCAAATTATGGTTAATTGTTCATTAAAAACAGCACATATTATAGGGTAGAGGCGATTTTAGTTGGCATTTAAGCACTATTCCAAAGACCAAAATAATTTGGAGGTCATGGAATCATACCATAAAGCCTATTGGACTTTGACCACACCAGGCTCATTCCATTTTCCTGTGCTTGGTTGAACTACACCCTTTACGAGCATCCCCATAGATAGCTCTGGCCTCCTAGCCAGCCCTTACCCCCATCTGGCAGGCATCCAGCCCCACTGCACCTCCTGCTCCCATAGCCTTTGTGGGTGGCTTTTGCCTCTTCTCCTGGCTGTGGTTCAGATCCCACCCGCCCCTGCTTCCCTTCAACCTGTCCGTCACCAGTCTCTGGAGATGGTCGCCGAGGCCCAGCCTAGTCCTCCCGGCCTCCAGTCACAAATGACTGCTTCAAGGCAGGCTGGTCTTTGTTTAACGTTCCTTTCATTTGACTTTGGGCTAAAGAGAAAAGATAAATGACAAACGACAGTCTGTCTCTTTAAGGTAAAAAAAGAGGCATTAAAAAAAGACCTTTTTTTTTGTGGCTTTTAAGAGAAAAAAAATTCTCCAAGTTATTAGGGGAAAGAAAATCATTTGACTTAAGCAGCCTCTGGCAGTCTGGTGATGCTGAGAACAATATACCTGTCAGCATCTATCAGGTTTGGAAAACAAAGCCATCTGCATATGGGGAAATGAAGGAAGGCTGGGGAGTGAGAAGAGGTGGTGAATATCTAATGAGGGATGCACAGAGTACCCCACACTTAGCTGGAAAGTCCTTGGAGATCCTGGTTTCTATGGTTGGCAGCAGACCAGAAAAGCCCAGGCGTTTGGGAAGGGATTAGAAATTTGGAAATTTTTGAAAATTATTTTTGATAGTCAGTAAAGATTTTAGAGTTCATCCAGCCCAAGCCCTTCATTTTAGGGGACTTGGGCTTAAGGCATAAAAGGGAAGTGACTTGCCCAAAGCCACACTTGATTTGTGCCAAAATCAAGCCCAGAATACAGGGTGCTTGGCATGCTGGATTTTGTTCTGCCCTCTGCTGACCAAAGTCCCTTTCCTCACCTGTTGAACATGCTCCTCTCCCACCCAAGTCCTGGCCCTGATCTGTCCCTTCCCCTTGGGCATCTCCAGAATCTTCCCTGTGAGCCCCAATGTAACCTCCACTTCCCAGTCTTCTCTCTGCTCCAATCCCCTTGCCCACTTGCCCTCCAAGGCTGGGGTCACTCGGCATAGTTTTTAGAAGAGGGCCTCTGACTTTTTTCCAAATAGGGCCAGATACACCAAAATAAACTTTTGCATCAAGCACCGTCTGCCCTGGAACCAGTCTCTGCAACCTCAAGGCCCCTGTAGGAGACAGAGAGGGATTCCTGATGAGTTGAAGTTCTACCAACAGACAAGGCGGATGGTCGGACAAGGCGGATGTTGGTCACGTATAACCCATCTGAACTATCTCTGTATCTTGTCGTCACTCCATTAATCTGCACTCATTTATCAGTTTTTTAGTCTGTGTCATGTCTGGGTCTGCAGCATGTGGCCTGTCACTCCCATCTGCCCACAACTCCCAAAGGTCAACCTCAGAGCTGCTTCTTTCCCCTGCGCTCTCTCGGGGAGCTCTGTGCTGGGCGGGGTGAGTGCCGCCTGCAGGGAGGGGCCTGCCGTTACCCCAGCCCAGCTGTTCCCTGTCCAGTGCCTTGGTCTGGAAGCAGCCATGGCCTGAGTATGGACAATCAAACCTCTCCCTAGGGAGTTCACTTTTATAGGGCTGATCATCCGCTCAGTCTCATAAGAAACGGCTGAAGGGGCCGGGTAACTTTTGAAATGAATATGGGAGTGGAGTCTAGAGTCCACAATCCTGGGGGAGCTCAGCCTTCTGCCTCCCAGAGATCCTGTCTCTTGTGGCTCCTGAGAAGTCCTCTTCCCTGGCCTCATGTCCTCATTGAAATTGGTACTTACTGGGATGCCATAACCTGGCCACAGATGGCCAATTAAGAGCCGTGTTGGGGCCCCTTAGCCTCTCAGGAGCAGTACCTACGCTTCTTAAAAACCACACACTCTTTATCTTCCTTCTGTCTTTGCTTTCCTTTTTCATGAAATTATAGACTCTCTAAGCTTTTAAATTCTACTGAAGGTGGCAGAAAGAGCACTTGAGTTAGGTACCTGAATTTCTATTGCAGCTGTATCTGGCACTAGCTGTGTGTCTTGGGTAAGGCACTTAACCTCTCTGAGTCTATCTAGTCTGAAAAATGAGGGCAGTATATTCACTGATGGGAATTATGAGGGCTAAAAAAGACAACGTTGTTTCTTCAGTAAATGTTTCCTCAGCATCTACTATGTGTCAGCCACTATTCTAAGTGTTAGGGATATTATCAGTGACCTTTTGTAGATGAAAATGACTATGCTATAAACTGAAATCTGAGTGTAAGGTATCATCATTAGGTCCCTACAGTTCACCCCTTTCCCCTGGACAGAGTGCCTCCATGCCCCATCCAGATATGACTCTATATTAAGAAAGGAAAGGAGAGAAAGACGCGTTTAATGAACCACTATTATTTCTTCTTATAAGTTACACCTTATAATCCTCACCTGTGGCATGGGTTTCACTATCCCCACTTCCCATATAAGTAAACTAAAACTCGATAGCTTAGGTAACTTGCCCGAGGCTTCACAGTCACTAAGAAGCAAAATCAGGGTTTGAACCCAGGTCTTCTGGCTCAAAAGCTCTGCCCTTTCTGTTCCAACAAGCTGTGTGTATAAATGCAGAGTTCACTTTGTTGCCCATCTCAGTATTAGTACATCTGGGCCCCAAAGCCAGAGAATAGTTCTGTGATAGACTGGGGTGAATGGAGGCAGGGGCAGCATGCAGGTGCTTGTGTTTGTGTCTGCTGAGTCTGTGTATGTGTGCAGGGTTTCAATGACAGGGATCTCAGTAGGGAATTGGTATTTGGGCTGCTAAATAACCACAATTTGTATTAAGCAGAAACATAGTCATTATGCACCACGTGCAGGCTGCTGCGCTGACTCGTATTAGAGAAGAAGCAAGCTGATGGCACTTTGGCCTGTGGTCTTGTGAGAAGCTTCCACCAGGGGTCCTGAGATGTCCTTCTGGAGTGCAGAGTGTGGGGAGGTGGGGGTGGGGTGATAAGAAGAGAGGGGTGCCAGAGCAGATGCACTTAAGTTTCTAAAGATATGTTTGCCTCATCCCTGCCTACTTCTTTGAGCCTCTCATCAGTAAGGCCATTCCAGTTCTCATTAACACAAGCAAATAGGCGTCCCAGCACTGGGCAGGGGACACATGGGTTGATGTTTAATTATATAGTGTGCACTGAGTATATTATGGCCCTCCAGGGAATGGCAGCTGCAGGCAACGAGGTGCAATGGAGTACATTCAAAAACTACTTAGCTAATTAATGCATTAGTGACTCACTTTGCTGTAAGGAGGGGGTTATGGGAGAGGGCAGAGGTTTTCCTAGTGACCTCTTCTCCCTTGCTGGTCCCCTCATCCTTTGAACCCTTTTCTCCCAGAAGCTCTATGAAATTCTCAACAGTCAGGGCAGTCCCTGTTAGGAGTTCTGGTCAAAGATTTGGTGAGATAAGGCTGTTAAAACTCAGCATGGACATAAATGAAGCTTAGAAATAATATGTGGATTTCCTTTATCTAGTTGATGCCAATCCCCAGTCACCTAGAGACACGGGAGTCAGCAAACTGACATCTCAACATAGCCCCAAGCTCCTTTCTCTATTTTGGGAACTCCCTTTCCTGCAGTAGCCCCAGGTGTAAGCTCAGGTGCTGAGTTGCAGCAGCAAGTAGAAATCCATTGTGCTGGGAACTTAGTGGTTTGGGGGGGGCAGGGGAAGAGTGCTGTGAGGGAGCCAGGGAAGGTGTTTGGAACTGAGGCCAGAGATTAAGAATCCATCTATTTAGAAACTGAAAAAGAGAGCAACCCTTTCCCCTAGATTCCTTCCAATATATGACCCTCCCAGCCCCCACTCCACTCCACTCTCCCATCCTGTCTTTGCTTAATTATTATGTTAGTGTATAAGGCCCTCTTTTTACAGGCCTCATTATTATTATTGTACTACACTGTCCATTTGTTGATTCTCCTTGCCCCACTTCCTTCCCCATGGACTTTCTCATTCTTTTGAATTCCCAGAGTATTTTCCAAATTGCTCTATGTGCAATTATCATTAAGCCTCACAGTTGTCTGTATTGCTCCCTCCCAATTACAAGCTCTCAGGAACAAGGACCCGATCACAGTCAACTTTCTGTGCCTAGCACAGTGCTTGGCACAGTGGCCATTCAAGCAGATTTGAAGCAATGAAGTCCGCCCTTACCAGATCTTCAGGAAGTCTCTGCAAGTTAATGATCATGTCATCTTTGTCTTTTGAAATCTCTGCTCCCACCTCAGTGGGCTGAGCACATTGAGAGCTCAAGCAACGCTGACCAGTTGACTGCTTCACTTCCAGCCCAGCCCATCAGCTCCCAGGGTGACTTCCTAAGCCAGAGTCCTCACAGAGAGAAGGTTATGCAGCAAATCTGTGACTGGGAGGCAACTCAGGTGACCAATTGCTACAGTTTCTGTGGGTGTTCCAATCAATCAGGATTCCTGTTTTTTTTCTCTCTCTCAAAATCTCAATATTTTTGGTTGGTTTCTTTCTATACCATGTGTTAAATATAAAAACCTAATCTGCCCTGACCAATTTTCTTCTCGGGAATAGAGTGGCAAGGAGGAGGATTCCTTTCAGAGTCCCCTCTCCTTAGACCATTGGGGACGGGTCCTTCCCTGTCATGGGAAGTTACCCTTAGGTTATCCATACAGGAGACATAGCCCTCCACTGTAGCAGGAAGTTAGACCTTAGGGGGAACTTTCTGAACAGGAGGGAATATCGTAAGTACTAAATCTGTTGTGGAACACTGTTTCCAAGTGTGAAACCTCACCTGGAGTCTTGGGGCTCCTCTCAATTTGGGGACTGTGGGATTGTGAGCTAGAAAAGGGATGCCACGGTTGCAAGCTTCCCTCCCACTCCTGAGGGGATGGAGACAGCTAACCCCAGACCAGCCTAATGTCGGACAGCCCTGGTACCTCATAGGAGCAGCTGGGCCTGTGGGCTTTTAAGACAAATAGAATCGAAGGAGGGTTTGTGCTGGGCTGTTGAGGAGAGTCCTGTGGGTTTTTCCCTGGTGGGAGGATTAAGGGCAGCAGAAAAGTAGAGAGAATACAGGATGCAAGATAAGCACTGGATAGGAAATCTGAATTCCATTCTGCCACTTTCTGGATATGTGACCTTGGGCAAGTCTCGTAAACTCAGAGTCTTGTTTTCCCCATATAAAAGGCAGAGATAATAACTCTTACCTCGCAGGCATGCTGTGAGGCTGAAATGAGGCATTGTATGCGGGAACACTTCAGAAGCAATAAAAACATTCTATAAATGTAGGGTATTATTATTTCCTTCCATAAGAGATTTGGTTCCTTTTTCTGGGAAAGAGACTATGAGCCATAAAATGACTCGGAGCTCGGGCACCCGCACTCCATGCCTGCCTGCACGCCGATGATCCCGGAGCATCAGGCTGAGAAAGAGAGAGGGCCGCGTGACTGCCAAATAGTCCTCACCCAAAACGAGGCCGTCCAGGCCTCATAACATCGGCAAAAATAATCCCTTCATCTCCACGATCCTTTGCCAATCCTCGTAGCAAAATCGAATTGGAAGCGGAAGAGACCCCGAGGGCCCAGCGGCTTTGGTTCGGTTCCCGACCTCCCATCCCGAGAGGCCTGCCGTCACTGTGATCCCCGGGGCGCGGCCCCCACCTAAGCCTCTTTGAGCGCAGGGTATTTTTAACCTGCCACCTCCTTCCGCTTTGCCGATTTGCCCACAAGGGTCCTGGTGAGATAACAGAATCCATTAGTGCCGCTAGAGTCAGGCAGCGCCTGCTAAGTATGTCCCTCCGCTCGTTGCACCCGCACCCCCACCCCAGCGGAGCTGCCGCCGACTGACACCCGGAGATCCGGGGCTGAAGCAGCCAGGTCTGGGGACCGAGGGCAGGGAGCTCCAGCTCAGGCTGGAAAAGGAACGTGTCGCCCCCCCCCTTCTTAGGAGTTTCCAAGGATGATCCCTGCTCTTCCTTCTGGGGAGCCAAATTATCCCACTTCTAACTGTGAGTAGCAGATGCTCTCCTCTGCCCTTTTTCCTCAGAGTCCTGCAGGGATTTGGGAAGAAACCATTTCTGAGAAAATGTCTGGAACTGGCCTTCAAAGGATGACACCTCAAGAGGAAGCTGGGAGGGAGACCCACCTTTCTGTCTCACCTTTTGGAAGGGGGAACTGAGGAATTTCAGAGTTCTGAAAAGGATTTTGGGGAGAGGGGGCAGAACTCTTTGTCTCTCCCTCTTACCCCTCCTTAGGTAGCTGTTGGTAGTGACAGAGCAGAAGAGAGTTTCTGGGAGCAAAGAAGGGGCAGAGGTGGATCAGGCTGGGAGGAGTTCCCCCAGAAAGGAAGTAAAAGGTCCCTTCAGCCTGGAGCCTGCAGGGCTGAAGGTGTCCCCTAACCAAAGGCTTTTAACCGCACACACACACCAGCCCCCTCCTGCTGAGGCCAATTTCCATGCTAAACTGTTAATTATTGCCACCCGGCAACACTGTACGGAAGTGTCAGAACCCATCAGTGTGGGGAGAGTGGACAGGTGAACACAGGAACACATCTCCACCTCTCCCTCTCTGTGCTCAGCGGGAGGAGCAGACCCTGGGGAAATGGTGATGAGAAGCTGCGATGCAGGTCCTGGTGTCCAAGGGTGGGAGAAGGGCATCCGGCCCAGAGGCAGAGCTTATCAATTCATTTGGCAAATATTTATCAAGCACTGACATGCCAGGCACCATGCTAAGAACCCAGGGCCGAACAAAACAGTCACTTGGGGAAAACGACACCAGCAAGTAATTGCTTATTAAGTCTTGACCAGAGCCACTGAGAAGTGCAGAGTCACGGGAGCGGGAAGAGAACCTGTAACTGGGGACCAGACCTAGTGGGGAGGGGTCAGAAAAGGCTTTCCTGGGGAACTGATATTTAAGCTGAAATTGTAAATGCTCCATTGACCTCTCTGTTTCACCCCTAATGTGCACAGTTTAGAGCTTCCCACCCTGTGCTCCTTGAGGCCACCCCATCCAATTCCCCTCCAGCCATTCCAGGCACAGGCTGGAGTTCCCTTTGACTCCTCTGCTCCTCCCTCTGCCTCATTTCCCATGTCCAGTTAATTGCCAAACTCTCTCTGTCCCTCAGTCGCCTTGGCTAGGTCCCTCCCACCTGCCCCCTCGCTGTCCCAGTCCTAGCTAAAGCCTTTATTATGTCGTTCCTGAACTTGTGCTGGCTCCTGCTCCCCCTCCTCCAAGTTAGCTTCCACATTTTTTAAACCTTTTAATGACTCCCCAGAGCTTTTAGGACATAGTTCAAAATAATTATCAAAGTCCTGTCATCACCCCACCAGGGACGTTTCCTGTCCTATATCCCTTCCCCATGCCACCTCCGCCACACCCACACCCCTACCCCTGGGCTCTAGCTTTGCCAATCACCTCTCCTCAACATCCCTCTCAGTGCATTCCTGTGCCTCACCTCCGGCTGCTCTGCCTCCCCAGCCTCCTCTGTCTGGGGAAACGACCCTCTGTCCTTTCAGGTTTAACTCAGATCCCACCTCCTCAGTGAAGCCTTCCCAGATTTGCCCGTTCAGAATCAGGACTTCCCTCTATAATCTCATGTTCCTTATAATTTGGTTACAGCAAAGTCTGCCTTGCATGTGAGTTATTTATATTCCCTTCCCAGGGGCATTGTGCACGGTGCTGAGTGTCACAGACTCTGGAGTGGGACTATCTGGATTCAGAACCATTTACTAGCAGTGTAACTTTGGACAAGTCACTTAACCTCTCTGTGCCTTACTTTTCTCATCAGCAATAAGGGATAAGAGTAGAACCTACCATCATAGGGCTACTGTAGGCATTAAATGTTTTCATACAAGTAAAGCACAGGGACAGAACCTGCTGCTATTTTTATTATTTCATGTTATTATTATCTGCTTTCTTTGCCTGATTGTGCACTCCTGGAGTTCAGAAAGCAATGCAGAATTCATCTTTGTATTTCCCAAAGAGATTCTGCTTCTCCCCATAATCTCTCCTAATTCCTGCCAGAAAGAAACACAGAAGGCTAAAGCTAGGACCTCTGAGCTCATCTTGAGTAAACACTAATTTTACCTGTCAATAAAGTGAGGTCCAGATGGACTAAAGGACTTGCCCAAATCACACAGCTAGTTAGCAACAGCATTAGAAACCAAGCAGTCAGGAATTTAATACCTGGGTCTAACTCACATCTTTCCTGCTCCAACACAAATGCTATTGCTCTTTCCTCTTTGGAGAAGAACAGATGGTCAGTGTCATCTCCAGCCTTCCGTTGGCATGTCATTGAGCCACGTTTCCAAATCACCCCTCAGCCTTCTACCCTCCCTGCTAATGGATCTCAGTTGTCCAAAGCCCTTTGGCCTTTCCCAGTGAGGCAGGTTTTCCAATTCCAGTGAGGGGGCTGTGCATCTCCTCGCGTTCTTTAAATAGGGAGCTGCAGGCCAGATTTGGGCTTGGCCTTTAGCGGAGACTCCTGGCGGGCTGGAGAGGAGGGGAGAGAGGGGGCAGACACAGGCTGGCCCCTGGTCCCCCACTCCTCCCAGTACCCACACTGCCAGGCCCCCTGGCTGCCTGCAGACTCCTCCTTTCACTGTGGATTTGATACAATCTGGAAAACGCATTAAACATTACACAGAGTAGTTGACGCGTAATTAATAAAGTACAGATTCTGGCTGGAAGCCTCAACTTAAAATAGCATGACTGTGGCGAGAGGAAGGGCAGGGAGGGAAGCTAGGAAGATGGCATGTGGTGAGAACCAAGACTGTTATCTCTGAGAATAACAGGGCCACTTCTCTCTCTAAAGCACACTGGAATTAGGGAGGAGAAAGATAACCGTTTTATTTTTTTATCCATAGGTGTGAAACTGAGGCTCAGAGAGGCTAAATGTCTTGCCCAAGTACGCTCACCCATCCCAAGACAGAGCCAGGGAACCAAGCCCTGGTCCAGGGGCTTTTTACACTTGTCTGTGCCCTGAGATTGCTGTCTAAGCCCACTATTCGTGTGTCCCTGAGCCATTCTCATGAAGTTGCACATTCCAGGACTGTTTTTAATTTGAGAGAGGTTTTAACGGCATTTTGAGACAGCCTGTTCCCTCACGGATTCTCCAGAGAGGCTGGAGGGAGCTTCCTATCTTCTTTGAAGAAGCTGGGGCCAAAAAAAAAAAAGCCTTTTTTCTGCAAGCCTTTTCAGAGAGCCCTTTGCTGCAGTTAACCCATCTTCTGGTGTGAGGGGAGAGGTGAAGTAGGAGTTTGAGGAAGTAGAGAGAAAGGGTAGAAAAGGCTTCTGTGGTTAATTCAAATGCCTGGCCTCAGGGTCCTTCTCTATTGAAGTTGGAACCCTGCTGCTTTCTGCCAGCAGATTCCAAGCTGGTTTTCTGAAACAAAATGCAAATTTCAGCCCAGCTAATCAACCCTGACACCATAGCATCACCTCAAGCCTGCCAGTCATTAACAAATGACCTAAGGCAGAACTGAGAGACTAGGAATGCCTGCTCTGGGTGGAGGAGACCCAGATGGAAGGCTCCAGAAGCTTCCAAATCAAATCACCATAAAGTAGAACCTTGCTGCCAAAGGGGGAACTGAGGCACGTTTCACCAGAGAGGAACTCCTAATGTGACCTTTCACACCACTTGCAATGATTCCTTCCATTCTCAACAAGGCAGAACTGAACTTGATCTTGTTTAAACAGCGGTGAATGAGTGAGGACATGAATGAGTGAGGACGTGTGAACATCTATTATATTATGAGACCCAGCAGGCCTCCTCTGAGAATAATTAATCTGTTAATTACGTGATATAAGAAAAAGAGCACTGGCTTCTAGGGCATGATCTGCATTGCATTTGTTTCTATATTCCCCAAAGCATAAGCACTATGCTGGTTGCATAGATGGTCCTCAGAAATGTTTGGGGCAAGAGTCAAGAGAGCCAAACCCCATCTGTGCTCTCTACTTCCTAGAGCCTCGAAGTAGTCATCTGGAATGTGAGGGTAAAGAAAGCTTCCCTTCTTTTGGGTGGATTGAATGAGATACAGTTGCTGGGCTGGAAGACATGCAACCGTGAGAAGCTGTCATGCTAGCTGATAGCTGGTTGCCTTGTGCTGCTAGTAGTGTGTCCTTCTTTCTTCCCTCTCATTCCTGGGTCAGGGCCAGCTAGACAGATTCCAGCAAGCAGGGAGACACAAGGAGTTTCTTCCCCCTATCTCCAGGTTCCCCAGGCACACACCTTGTTTCAAAATATCCAGAACTTGAACCCAGAACTTTATACAGCTACCTCTTCCTAGGGGGAAATAGGGTCAGTGCTCCAGATCCAGAGGCCCAGTCATCAGCCAAATTCCCAGCTCTAATCTCTTCTGCCTCTGGCAGGTTTTGTGCTGATGAAGGAGAGAAGGAAAGGGAAGAAATGTGGTATCTTTGAGTAGCAGAGGGAGTGAGGGGGAAGGCTGGTGGGAGAGGCGGGTTGGATTTCACTGGCATTCCACAGCAGGCCTTTGCTGTGCTGCTGAATCAGAGCTGAGGGAGCTGCAGAGACCAGAGGAGTCTCAGAGTCGACTCTGGGCAAACCTGATAGCCCATCTGGAATCCTTCCATGGCCGGGCTCCCTCCCCCATGCCCTGAGCTCATTGGAGGAGCCACAGTGGGAGAGCAGAGTCAGGAGCCTCAGCCGGCAGGCTGGGCAAATCCCCCAGCTGCCAGCCCACAGGCCCCTGCTTCTCCCTCCCCTTTTCTGCAAGCACAGGTCCCCCCACACACCAGACCCTGGCTTTGGTTCCTGCTCTTTCTCCTCTGAGCTAATTTTAAGGCAGAAGGAAGGGAAAGGAACACCAGAGTCCTGGCCTACCAAGATTATTTAGGTAGCCTGAGAATGCCAGCCCCATCCCATGTCAGGAAGAAGTCCAGCTGGCCATCAAGTAGGGCTGGGCTTTCAGAATCCAGCCCTTGGACATCAGAGTCCTAAATCTCCTTGCGTTCTCAATCTCTCTTCACTCCAGTATCCTACCTCAGCAGTATCTAGGACCTGGAGAACATGTGATTGTGGAAGGATCTGGGGACAGCCAGTTGCCTGGAGCCTTGTAGTGCTTTTTCCTCAGCTCTACCAGGCTTTGCTTTGTGACCTTGAGGAAACAAGTTTGCTTTCTCAGGTATTTGGTTTCCTTTTCCATAAAAGGATACTTGCCCCACAGGCTGATCACGAGGCTCAGAGGAAGTAATAGAAGGGAAGGTTAGATGGTGGAAATAACAACAAAAAAATGTCCTTACCCAAGTACACCCTCAGCAGAGCGGATGATAATGCAGTGTCTGTTAGATCAATAAATGCCAGCCCTGCTGGGAGAACCTGACTCCCAGAATCCCTTGTCTCTGCCACCCTGAGGACACCTCCCCAAAGCCTGTGGGAGAAGGATTTCCCCATTTTCCTGGCAACTCTTCCACTCCCTGGGTCTTGGGGTCACAGCTGTCTTGTGGTCACCATCATATTTTATTAACCTTTGACTGTCACCCAGGCAGCATGTGGGGGTAGAAAACCTTGGGGCTGTCCCTCTCACACACATAGAGAAGCACATTCCCCTTCAGGAGCACTAAGGAATACCCTCTCTAGGGATACCATCTGGGATGCTGGATAGAACCCACACTAGGGATCCACCAAACAGAGAATCCTGAAATCCAAGAAAAGTTACCCATTTGGTAGAGAACCCAATAGGGTCAGCGGCGGCTCAGACCACCTGGAGGAATCAGGCCCCTTTGCCCACCACAAATCTCTTTTAACAACAAATTTGAGAACAGCCTGTTTTCCCAGTGCAGCTTCCTGCATAGTGTTTGCCTAATCGGTCTGTCCAAAATCCCTCTCCAAACACGGGGTTTCCTGCCCAGCACTGGCAATCAGAGAGCTAATTATCTGGGATTAGAGACAGAATGGGGTGGGGGGTGGGGGTTGTCCTTTTTAATTGCAAGAATAAATTAGCGCAACTGATGTCTGCAAGGCCACTGGGATTAAAACTAAAGTCCAAGTCTGGACACAGGTCAGCTTGGGAGGTGGGAGTGCCCCTGTGCTCTGGGCTGGTTTCTTCTGCTCTTGACCAACTCTGAGGTCTTGGGCAGACTGGGGTAGCAGGAGGGTTCCAAAGACTGTCTCTCTTGGGGATCTGGGAGAGTGTGTGTATGTTTGTGTGTGAGAGAGGGAGGGAAAAAGAGACAGACGGACCCAGAGAAAGATAAAGAAAGAGAGAGAAAATAGGCATGCAAAGAAATCGGGATTGACAGGAGAGAGACAAGAAAGGGAGGGAGAAAGAAAGAGAAGAGTGGGAGTTAAAAGGAGATTGTGTGTGAAAACCGAGACAGACCGACACATGTTTGGAGACCACCGTTTTTCTCCCTACAGTTCCTTCAAAGGGCTAGCATTTCTGTCATTTCTTCAAGGAAGGAAGAACAGAAAGGCAGCAGAAGCAGGTACCCAGGCCTCCCCCTCCCTCCCTCCTTTCCCTCTTCCCACTCTCCTTCCTCGAGTGTCCGGCACACTGACCTAGTTCTGCAACACGTGGCTCAGGGGGCAGATGCTTTTGGCCGGGTGGGGGGATGAGGATGGGGAGGGGAGCTTGGACTCCACTGGGCTCCTAGAGATCTTGAGTCTCCCCTGTGGCCTGAAGACGGCTTTCTGCCAAACAGCCCTGGCCTTTTCTCCTATAAGAAGAATCTCTTGGCTCAGAGAAGCATACATTCATTCATTTATCCATTCTTTCATTTTACAATTGGTTATGAAGCATTATTATAGGCCAGACCCATAGCCAATCTGCAGATTTTTTACTAGCCTAGCAAATCAACCACCAGCTGTATTTTGAATGGTGTTTTCCACCTCTTCCTTTTCACGTATACTTGAATCATGCAAGACCTTGTGTAGAGACCAGGACAAAAAGATTGACATCAATATCAGAGGCTTCTTTATATGGCAATTTCATATATCAACTCCTGACAAAATTCCAAGGCTATGACATCCATGCAGCAGTCAACATGCAATGAATGGCTCTCATGGAGGAACAAACAAGAAAAAGCAAGTAGATACCGCCGTTAAGGAAAGAGAAGGCAGCTGGTTAGACTTTCATAATCCAAGTTTGTGGCTTTCTGGAGCTCTAACTTGACTCAAGAATAGAGACAGCTTTTTTAACACCTCCTTTGTGCTCAGAACTCCACTAAAAGTTGAATAAAATGAACTATATAGACTCACCCTCAGCATCTAGGAATTTATAATTTATGTTGGCACTTATGTGAAGGCCCAGACAATACAATAAGACAGTAAGACGTTAACATCATACCATCTCCCTGACAGCTGGGAACCCAGGATTCCCTCGAGCTACAGAGCGGGGCAGGAAGAGAGGGGTGGACCCAGAAATGGCCAGTTCTTGGGCCAGGGGTCAGGCACACACCAGGCCAATCCTTCAATCCAGTCCTTCATGTATTTTAGGGAGGCATGTGACTTAGTAAAAAGTTTTGTAATCAAACTGACTCAGATTCAAATCCCTGTCTACCACTCTCTGGCTGGGTGACCTAGGGCAAGCTACCCAACCTTTCAGCAAAATGGGTTTTGTGTAAGGTGTCTGATGCCATGTCCGACACATAGTATATGCCCTATAGGTGCTAACCATGCTATTCTTCTAGGATTACTAAATAAGGCCAGGTTCCTAATGTGGGGAGAGAAGACAGGGCAAGGCAAGGAGAAGCAGGACCTCTCTGATCCTCTCCAGGGAGGCTGGAGCCCCATTCACTCTTCTGAGCCTCAAAGCCATCAGCTTCCTAATGGTGAGGTCCATGCAAAACCAATTCTGGAGATATTCCAACATAGGTTCTTTCTCGTTTGCCCCCAGAATTCTCTCTCCCTTTTATCTGTTTACATCAGAACCTGACCGAGAAATCTGTGACCCTCCTTTCTCTCAACCTGTTTTCCATCCTTGGGCTTTGCTGCCCTTGAAGGCCTCTATTTACCCCTCCTCACCCAGGCCCACTGCCACCCATCCCTTGGCCCCCAGGTGCAGCTGCATGGGGAGGTTCAGGTGCCAGGTGGAGTGAGGGGCTTTAACTCCTGCCTCTCCTTGAGGGATCCCTTGTCCAGATTGGTTGTCAGCCAACCCCAGGCAGCCTCTAGGTGACAGTAAAAGGGAATGAGGACAGGAATCCATGTGATATTTCCCCACCCACCCCAATACCATCTCCCTGACAGCTGGGGACCCAGGATTCCCTCGAGCTACAGAGCGGGGCAGGAAGAGAGGAGTGGACCCAGAAACGGCCAGTTTTTGGGCCAGGGGCCAGGCGCACACCAGGCCAATCCTTCAAACCCACCCTTTTTGTCCCATCCTCGCCCCCCTGCTTCTTTGCAGCTTCTCTGAACTTTCCAGCTCCCTGCCAAATTGTCAAAATCTATGAGAGGCAAAGTGCTATTCAGTTAATGATTCCAGTCCCTGGAGAGGTGGAGCGCTCTTTAACAAGAAAAAAATAGAGAGAGGAGTGGGGGCGTGGGAGGGGCTGAAGGGGGGTGCTTTGGTACTTCACACAAAAGCAAAACTGTAGCTCCTTCTAGCTCTTTTTAAGAAGCAGATTAGAAGTGGGAAGTTTTGCCCCAAGCTGCCTTCTCTCTGCAGGTAAAAGACTGGAGACTCCCCCTCGCTTTTCACCTTTTCACGAAGTAAAAAGCATATATCTGAATCAGAACACTGCCATGCTCTCTGCCCCGTGGCCTCGCCCTCTGTGTCCCCAGCGCAGGCTCTGTGCAGACCCGAGCCGCACCAGGACTTCTCACCCAGAAAGAGCCCCCTTCGAAAGCAGGCTCCTGCCACTCACTCTCCCCCTCCTCTTCCTCCCCCTTCCCCAGCTGCTGCCTTGGAAAGGCCAGAGTAGGGGTGACTCGCTCACCCCCTATGACACCCTGAAGAATTCCTCCCCGCCTGATTTTCCTCCTCAGCTCTTGTCCCACCCATAGTCCGTGGATTAAAAGTAAATCCATCAAAAATCCCTCTCCTTCCTACAGTCCATTCCAGCTTACCAGATGCTTTTACATTCCTTACCTAATTTGTTCCTGCAGCATCCTCCTCACATAGGCCAGGCTGTTTTTACCCATTTTGCAGATGAGGGAAGTGAGAACTAAGTCCCTTGGTTGAGGGCCTGTGGGGCATGTACCCCAGCGAGTTAAGGGTTCAGCCCTGACCAGTCAGTCAACACCTCTCAGGAGAAAGGACAGAAATGTGGGGTGCGGAAGATCTAAAAAGGGAACCCAAAAACCTATGAAGAGGCTGGCCAGAAAGGGACTTGTGTGGTCTTTAATTCCCACTGTCTCCAAATGCCATCCGGCTTTATGGGGGTGGGATGGGGGTGGTGGTAAGGTTATTTTGTGCGGCCTTGGTCCTGAGAATAGCTCCCTACAGTCTTGGTTGCTGTTCATCTGCTCAAGTCCTGACACAAAGAATTCCATCATCTGCAAAAATGCAGCCACTCCTTGGATGCAGTGATGTTGTGGCTGCTTACAAGGCGGGGGCACATAGCATCCTAGGTAGTGGAAGCCTTTCGGGGTGCAGGAGGATGTGCAGGAGCCAAAAGAGAAGAACTGGGGCTGCGCTTTGATGACTGGCAAGCCCACTGGATCTCTATTAACACTCAGAGGAAAGGCAGGACAAAGATGGTTCCTCTCGAGGCCAAGGCCTGCTTCCCTCCCTCATCCCCCCAGTGAGATGCTGGCACCTGCTGTACCCAGCCACCAGCAGAGTCTGTGTGCTGGCACTGTGCCCAGCAGCTGTGGGTCATCAGCACAAGGAGGGGTGGTGGGCCTCAAGGAGAAGCAGGTGTCCAAGCAAAGAGACCAAGGTGGCCGGGAAGGGCTTTAGAGCAGTGGTGCCAGGGTATGGAGCAAGGGGAAATGGCAGATCACGCAGATCAAGACAATCCTTACTCACCACCCCACCCCCTCGCCCTACCCCGCCTTGATTACAATGATCTGGTCCCAGAAGAATAGCAGTGAATTAATTAGTGGTCTGTTGTCATGAAGCGGCTCATTATTAAAGTCTCTCTCCTGGGAGGGGAGATGAAGAAAGGTGTGAAGGCGACCGCTATTCAATCAGAATCCTTTAAAAGAGGTAGAGCCTCACCCAGCTGTCTCTTCTGCCCTTGGGCTCTGGCAGGAAGTCAGACATACCAAAGCTGCTCCACACTTCAGGAGACGGAGGCTTTCTGGTCTCACCTCCTTTCCCTCCGCCTCTGACACTGTTGCTCTGACCCCAACTCCGACCCCATCTTCACAACCCTAATCTTTGTTTTTTATCTGCCTTTGAGCCTGCATGCTTAGTGGCCCTGGAGTTCTTGTCATAGCAGCACCTTGAGTGTTTATAGCACTTTCTTCCTAAGAGCTCTTACCAGTCCACTAGGGAGCCAGAAAGATCATTTCAACAGGAAAAAAAAAATACGTACAGTGAGTTTATGTGCCAGGTTATGGAAGATTTGGTGGTGGTGGTAGGTTTTGTGTATGGAACAAGATTCTCTCTTTCCCTACCCATTCTTTCCTTGAGGTGGGAAAATAAAAGCCTGGAAAAGTGAAGGCTACTGAGTTCCAATCCTGGGTCTGCTGCCTGTCAGTAACATGACCTCGGGGAGTTACCTCACCCCTCTAAGCCTCAGTTTCCTCATCTATAACATGAGGGTAATAGTCGTGCCTAATAGTCATGAGGATTAAATAGGAAATGTGTATAAAAGCTCGGTGCCTAACAATAATAGAGATTAAGTAAACGTGAGCTCTGAGTAATGTTCCATTCCTGTGGTGTCTCAGCAATGGGGATTTAGTCATTCTGTCAGCATTTGTTATGGAGAGCCTGCTATGTGCACAATAGCATCGAGTGCAGGATGGCACATGAAGCTGTACAAAACCTAGTGCCTGTTCTCGAGGAACTTATGGTTATAGGAAAGATAACTGCATGTGTTCACAAGTAGCTATGCCAAGGGACACATTGAGAGGTATGGGAGTTCAAAGGAGGGCTCAGTGCAGGCTTCATGGAGGAGGTGGCATTTGTGTTGGGCCTTGAAGGACGGTTAGGATCCAGGAGGCAGAATAAATTGTTAAGCAAAGGCATAAAGAGCAAACAGCCAGGGACATAATTGGAAAATGGTGAGAAGGCCTTGTTAGCTAGACCTCAAATAATAAGCTAAGGAGTGTAGAGTTTTCTAAATTATCAATGGAGGGCAATTAAAGGTGTGGTGTGTGTTTGCATGCATGCATGCAATGATTTATATTTTCATATTCCCAAAGTAGTGTATGCTCATCATAAAAAAATTAGGAGTCTGAGATAAGCAAGAGAAAGAAAATTACAAACACCTGAAATTTAAGGATTTTTACATACAGAAAAGTCAGGATCAAATAAGTGTTTCAAGATTAATCTGGCAGCATTTGGTAAAATAGATTAGAGCAGGAATATGCCAGATGCAGGGAGATTTCTGGGGTTATTGCAGTAGCCTGGATAAGAGGCAGTAAATGCTCAGAACTTACCCATTAGCAATGGAAAGAGAAAGATAGTGACATGGTTGTGATTTCCACTTCTCTCAGGTACCACACATTTTCTGCAGCATGATATACATGTAGGTTTTAAAATGAATTTTCCTTCTAAAATCTTGGGGCGTCTTCTGTAATCAGGCATGAGCCCAATGTCAGATCCATATGGCTGGAAGTGCCATCCGCAGTGTTAATGAAAGCAAAAGATTACTGTTCCAGATTACAAAGTGCAGGGCCATTTTAGGCCAGTGAAAACAATGAGTTATTAAAGAAGAGAATAGCCCTCCTAAGCAGGACCCTTTGCTCTTTTTCTATACTGCAGGTGGCCGTCTTTGTTACACCGGCAGGTGGCCGTCTTTGTTACACCGGAAGGGACCGCTATATGAGCTATTTTATTCCCCAGGGCTTACCTTCAGAGAACCCCAGCACTTTTTAGATGTAATTTTTAGTTCCTACTCAGGCTTGTCCTTCTGTTTGACTTAGAGGGAAACCGAGGCCCTGGAGGGCAACAAAATGAAAGAGCAAGAGGAGCTTTGGAATGAGACAGATCTAGCTTTGGGTTCTGTTTTGCAACTTACTATCTGTGATCCTGCTCCAGATATTTTTTTCCTCTAGATACTTTTTCACTAGATAGCATTTCTCAATCTATTTTTGATGTCGATACATTTTCTAGATAATACTTTTCGATCATTGAAATGGGGAGGCCTGTCTCATAACATTTTGAAGATTTCATGTTTTCAATCCCCAGCCTTTTGCAAACGAGTTGACATGAAATAGATGCTCATTAAGTAAACGAACTGAATTGATAAAGGGAGATAAGTGTCAAAAGCCCTATGGATAGCCCATCTCAGGAAGTGCTAGTTTCCCTTTCCCACCCTCTCCATAGGGGTGGGATGGGCATCTCCCAGGTGGTTAACCTGTCTGCCAACATACCTGATTCTAACCACATCCTGTTCCAGAGAACTCACTCCCAATTCAAAAAGCCTGAGAGGTCAGATATTATCCTGAAACAACCAGGGCATCCCCAGGAACTTAACCTGTGTGCAGTGCCTTGAAGGGAGATTCTGAGAGCCCCACTTCTCTAAAGCTCTGGGTAAACAGAGATGCGAATTTGGCAGAAGTTCCTCATCATTCTTTATTAATTCCTTCTACCATCCCGCTATGCTCTCCTCCTCCCTCCCAACTCTGTGCACTCCACGTGAATTATTGCTTTGCTGCTGCGTGATTTGATTTCATCTGAGGCTGCTTAATGCTTGGCTGTCCCTTGCTGTGTTTATCTTATTGTTTCCCAGAACAATCAAGTGCTTCCTCTGCCCGTGGCAGCTTCATCTTGTTCCTGGAGCTTCGGGGCTGGCCTGCGTCTAGCCGAGAGCTGGAGCAGCCTCTAAAGGTGGGGCTGGCCTGAGGCCTGAGGCCTGAGCCCTGTGCTGCCGAATTGCATAATATAGTTTACCTCTTATAAGCTCTTGTCCCTTCCCTGTCTTTGGAACTGCAAAGCCCTCCCCGACAGGGACAGAACCAAGAGATATGGCTTCTTTTGGCTTCCTAGGTTTGATGTCACGCTCCACTGAGTGGTAAAGGGAGAGGCCCTGGGCTGGGGAGGTGGACCACAGAATTTGTCTTAAACCATAGGAAGGTTGAAGCAGAGGCTGCTCCTTCAGTTCTGTGAGTGACGTGGAGCAGTAATTCATTTTGTCCATCCTCCCTGGCTGATAAGGAGCAAAAAGCACCATGACTTTGAAAAAGAAAACTGGCCATTAGAGTCCCAACCACCAGCAACCTACCACATACCTTACTCATAGTAAATGCTCAGTAAATATTCACTACATCTGCTCTCCTTATTAGCCAACCTATTATTGATTCTCAAATGGCCCCACAATGCCGAAGTCCAGAGAACAAGTGGTTGCTTTCAGGACCCCCTCCAGGACGAAGTCGTGCATGGTCAGGCCTTCTGAAATCCAGGATCCTCTAGTTACCTGCTCTCCTCTGCTAGCCTCACCCACCACCAGCTTGATATGTAGGGCAGATTCTTAGCATGCACAGAAATAGAAATAATTGTATATCAAAATACCAATCTCCAGTGTCAAAGTCGCAGTGATTGACCAAAAACTCACAGGGGACCGGCACGGGAGCCATCTGTGTTGTGTGTGGGCATGTATGGAAGGGTGGGGGGTGGTAGGAACCCTCAAAGCTTAGCAGACCTGAAGAACCTTGGCCCTGTCTCCCCTCTCTCTCTCCTTTCCCGGCTCAGTGCGACAAGCAGGCCAAGTTTTACAGGCTTCTGCGCCACCAGCCACCACCCCACCTCCCACCCCCAACACCAATTATCCAAGCATTTAGGGCCAGGCTCAGGCCCTCCTCCAGGGAGCCTCGGATAGCTGAGCTGTGACTCTACACTCTACACAGTGAGCGGACATCACCACAGCTCCCAGGGCAGGGCCAAGGAGAGGGCACCCTGGTGGTTGCCACTGCTGCTTCTGTGTGTGTACGAGGGTGTGTATATGTGTGAGAGAGAGTGTGCGTGCAGGATAGAAAGGGGAGGCATCGCAGAGACTGAATTTACCAAAGACTTCAATCTATAAATAATTCGGGTCATGAAGCTCTACAAAAATAAACTGCAGCTTGAATCCTCTCCCGCGCAGCACTAAACGCACAGCTGTGGAGACACTCAGCTCGCTCATTAACTCACTCCCGGGTTCAGCCTGAGCAGCACCAGGGCTTCTCCACCTTTCCCCTCGCTGAAGGTCTAAACATGCATACACACACGCACAAACACAAACACTCAGACACATTCATTTCCCAGGCAAGCCCACAGTTCTGAGGCAAGCAGAGATGGAACCAAGTATTAAAGGCCTCCTCCAAAGTGAATTTTAGGACTCAAGGTTGCAAGACCTCCTGAATTTGATGTTGAGCCCTCAATAACTCCATGTCAAAGTTCTCATCCTTTCTGAATGCTCAGGACTGAGAGATTAATTTTCCAAGAAATCTGAGCTCAGACACAACAACAGCACATTTGTCTTTACATTAGAGCCTTACATTTTTCAAAGTATTCACATTTTGACTCAGCCTTTTCAGCTTAGGCATCACCTCCTCCAGGAAGGCTTCCCCTAAGGGCTTCCTTCAGACCAGGTCAGGTGCTGCCACACACCCCCCCCATATTCATCTCCCCTAGATCCCCTTACCAGACCCCTTCTCATGGGGGATAACTGTCTTCTGAACCCAGGATCCTCTAGTCCCCTGCACTCCTCTGCACTCTTTACCATGGAAGACTGGTTTGATGGTCCATGTCCCCATTCCCGGGGCTTCCTGAGAGGATCCTGTATCATTTATTACAGTTCCCTAGATCTTGGTCCAGACCTAGCTCAAAGTAGTAATAAATGCATATTGGACTCTATTGAAATTCATGGCTAATAATTCATTATACCTGACGATATCCCTTTTGAACGAGGAAGGACAGGAGTTACTATCCTTATCTGGCAGCTACGGAAATTACTACACAAACACGTGATGCACCTCGCCTGACGTCACATAGCCAATTAACGAGAAAGTTGGGATTAGAACCCTGCCCTCCAGACATGAGCCAGTACTTTTCCCTGCATGGTGATGCCTCTCAAAGCAATCTGATTTTCGCTGAAAGGCCCAAGAAAAGGATCTGCAATTCTGTTGATCTCTAGCAGCTCTTGCAAAAATACACACATATCTATACTGAAAAATAATAATAATTATTATTATTATTATAATAAAGTGATATTAAAGTGCCAAATCTCAAGTAAGAGCTCATAATTTAGGGTTAACTAGAGAAGAAATTGAAGCACAAGAAAAAGGAGTTCAGAAAGGGCCTGTAGGTAAGTGAGTTAATTGGATATGCTGATTTGAATTGGATGTTCAAGTAAAGAGGCTGTCATTAATTTCTGTACAGACATAGCAGTGATTTAAAGGAAAGATACTAATAGGATTACTATTTCATTCTCCTTTCAAACATGCCCCTCCCTTCTGGAAAACCTGACAGTAAATCTCCCTTGGATTTCAGCTCACACCCTCCTGTCACAAAGCCAGCCCTGATCAATTGACTTTCAGTCCCCAAGCAAGGTACCCCCAAATTAGGATCTGAGTTTATGGTTGCCCCCAGAAAACACTTGGTTACCCTACTTTGACTTTGGGGTCTAAAAAGGGAAGAGTAGATAAGGAGAGAATTTGGACTTTCATACTGTTCATCAATGCTGTTCTCAGCTGTAAAGAATAGCAGCACTTGCCCATTCTCAGCCTCTCTTAAGAGGGTCACATAGTAGCTACAAATCTGGGCTCTGAAGCCAGCTGCCTCTGTGTGAGTCCCAGGTCCACTCCTCTTTAGCTGTATGTTCCCGGGAAAGTCACCTAACTCTCCTGTGTCTCAAATTTCTTATCTGTAAAATGGGAATAATAATAATATCCACCTCGGGGATTCTTGTAAGGATTAAATGAATTAGCTTTGGTTAAGTGCTTTCAACAGTGCCTAGTCCATTGTATAAGCTGTGTAAGTGGTAGCTGTTAATTAAATTCTTTAGGTGAGCAGGGCCCTTAAAAATTCATCAAGTCCATCCTGCTGCCTTCAGGCAGGGCCACATTTAAACTGTGGAGCAAAAGGGTTTATTCTGTGTTTAAAACCCTCCAGAGAAGTTTCAGCTTCCATCAAGTCTCCTCACAGCAGAAGTCCTTACTAGAGGTAGTCTAAATCTCCTTGTGCTATGGTTTAGGCACATTTTATCTTTTCCAGGTCTGGGTAAAGGACTCTCCTCTCCTGCAACAGACTGTTGTTCTTATCCTGATCTTGTGCAACAAAAATGGCCCCCATATCTTTTGCATATCTATTGAAGTCAAGCCCTCTCAGTAGAGGAAGATTCCAACTAGAAAAACACGTTCAAGTGACTTGCTTCCACCTCCTTCCTCTGCCAGAATCCTGGCTCTTACACTGCCTGGTTGGATGTTGGGACCTGTGCAGCCTGAATCTGATAATGCTGTTCTCTTGGATCGCATTCACAGCCTATTTCAGTTTATTGTGGTCCTTGTGGTTGTTGAAATCCAGCCCTGGGGATGCAAGCTTAAAAGCTGACATCACAGAATAGACTCAATTAATTAGGTTTTAACATCCCACGTTTGCTTTAGGACTGCCTGACAACCTTCTTACCACTTCCCATCCTTTGTCTGGCAAACATGGGGAAGGACAACTTTGAAACTCAAAACTTTCTATCCACAACAGAAAACTATGGAAAATCATATGCTTGAACAAGAGTAGGATTCTTCTCCTAAATTACTCATGGTTCTCTCCATCCCGCCACTGAACCACACCAGCTGGAGCTGGTTTGAGTCGAGTCCCTGCTCCAACTAGCTGTGTGCCTTGAATGAAAGAGTTTAGATGAGACGAGCTTGAAAGCCCTTGCAGCTCTAGAAGTTTACGAGCCTGTGATTCTCCTGTGATATGCATTAAGCAAAATGTTCCTTCCTGTTATCTAGAGAGGAAAACTGAGGCTCAGAGGGACTTGGTAACTCACCTGAAAGTAGGCAGAAATCAAGTCTAGGCAAGAAAAGAGTCAGAAAAGAATTCTGATTCCCAGACCTTCACTCTGCCCACTTTGATGTATTGCAAAGGGAATTGGGGAGGGGAAAGAGCTCTGCTGCCCCATTGGCATCCCCTGCCTTCCTGTCTGCCAGTCTCTACCCCTGCCTCATTCACCTTGAACCCCTGGTCTCTTGCCCCCCATTCTCCATCTTCTCTGTCCTGCTGTAATTATCTTGGAGGATTATGCGAGCTTGTGGCAGAAAGCACGATGTGAGGGGGTAAGCCCAGAGGCATGGATTTCTTGGCCAATGCTGTCCTTCTTTCCAGGGATTTAGACTGAATGAAATAGGATAGCTCAGTTCAGGTTCAATACGGAGAACATTTTCTGTTCTGGTTTTGCCTTTAGTTCTAACATTTGAGAGACATGTAAGGTTTGATTTTGGCTCGAACAGTTTTATTAAATAATAAAGGGTTGTAGAAGGGGGAAAATTACCTCTGATTACATCTCTGATTCAGTAAAAAGTTAATGATTGGGACTGGTCATAGCTGGGATGCAACAGAGAGTATTTGAGGATAAGTTCTCTTGGGTTCAGTTCCAGCTCAAACCTGGCCATGGGTACTGTCTAGCCCCAGAAACCACAGACCAGTAGTATTCCTCCTTCTGACTCTGCGTCCATGCCTTGCATGGGTTTTGGGCTAGTGCCCAGGCATATGAGGAAGGTGGCTGCTCCAGCTGGCAGAGGGTTAACCAGCTTCCCTAGTTAGGGAGATGCTGGGCCAGCCTGGGGAGGGGGTGGTTCCGGGTCCAAAAGATTGAGGAGACCTAAACCTCTCTTGAGAGGAGCAGCTGTCATGGGGAGAGTGGTGAGAGGTACTGGGTCAGTTCTCCTTCAGAGGCAGGTGTGGTTCAGACTCAGAGAAGAAGCAGAGTCCAAACTGCTCATTTCATGGAGGCAGAAAACTGAGGCCAAGCCAACCAGAAGTCATAACTATCACATCTTCCCTCTCGCTCCTGCAATATAGCTCAGGATCTTTTGTGACTAACAGCTGCCACATTTCTAGAAGGATCTCATGGAAATTTGGGGTCTGTCCATCAATCATGATTTGAATGTTAAGGGGAAAAATTTTAATCATGGGGCGTGTTCCCCTTTGTTCTTCCCTCTGCTTGAATCTCATAATCAGAATTGCTCCGGGGTGGAGGGTGGTAGCCTCAGCCCCACAAAATCACTGACCCCTTGTGTTTTCCTCTTCCTTATGAGGATGAAGTAAATGGTCTCTTACCTCACCCCACAAAGGAGGGGTTTTAGTGACAGTTGCCATGGCAACAGCTTTGTAAAGCAGAAAGCCAATAGCTAGGCAGAAAAAGGGCAAGAGTGGAGCTTAGGAGAAAAGAGGAGAGAGCAGTGCACAGAGGAGTTACCATAAGGGTGAGAATGGTAAACCATAAGGGGAGTTACTAGGGGTAATAATGGCTAAGACACAAGTTTATTTGGTTCCATCGAGGTCACCTCCTTAACTTCAAGCCCAGAGCCTCCCACATCACCCACTAAAGCTAATGAAGAGGAAAACAAGACCTCCATGATCCCAGGCCCAGGGCTAGGCACAAGGCTGCAAGCAGGAATCTGTCATTTCTGCCTCTGGAAACTCCAGGGCCAAAGTTCTTAGAGCTCGTGGTCTGCTTTCCACCCACTCCCCAGAGCAGTCCATGCCCTGTCTCAGGCCCCACAAGTATATAAATTCTCATGATGGTAGAGAAATATGAATGGAAGCTCTGGTCCCATCCCCCCTACTCTGCAATAAATAATGCTGTTGACCTTTACTGATCTGCCCATAGGAACTGGAAATGCATCTATTCACCTGTCCTTACATGATTACCTTAGCATCAGGTACCAAGCCTGGCCCTTGGGGTGAATAAGTCATGGCTTCTGCCCTTAGGAGCTCTCAGTCTGGTGGGGAAAAATGGGCAGAGGGAAGCAGATGGTTAGGAGTACAGAGAGAATCCAAAAGCACAGGAAAGGGAAGCTTTAATCTTAAAATCTTCTAGAGAAAATGTCTTCTGACCTCAGTTTTATTTAGTACTAAGAAGTCCAGGATGCTTTTATCTATTGGTTCACAGTTCATGTCCTCTAACAAGTATCTCTCAAGCATTCTCTTTTATCCATCATCAGCCATGTTCCCAGTCCTTGTTCTAGCCATCAGAGGGTTATAAAAGAGATAGAAAACACATCCCTGCCTTCAGAATGTTGACAGGACTTAAACACATGTGAAGCAATTAGAGAACAATCCAAGCAGGCAGTCAATAAATGTTAGCTAGTACATATACAATGAACAAATCAATGGATTATAATCCTAGGACAAAATGTCTGGTAGAAAAAAAGGACCTCTGGGTAGGGAACAATCAGCGTGCGCCTTGAGGTTGGGGAAGGCTCCATGGAGAAGGTGGGACTGGAGCTGAAGGGTGTTTAGATAGAGGACAAGACAAAGGACAGGGATAGGGAATGATGGTCAACAGTCAGCTGCAGTGTTGGGAATAAGAAACCTGAGGGCGGGCACTTTCAAATGAAAGAAGACTCCTTGCCACCCACTTTTTCATGGCCTTAGGGACCTCCCTTCTCTGAGTCTCAGTGTTCTATGTAGAGGTTAGACTAGGTTAGGACTTCTCAAACCCTCTGACCAACAGCATTACCATCATCTGAGAACTTGTTAAAAATGTAAATTTTCAGGCACTATCCCCATTGAATTTGAAATTCTGGGGGTGGGGCCCAGCCATATGGTTTACCAAGCCCGCCAGGTGATTCTGATGCACATTGGTTTGAGAACCACTGGACTAGATCAGTGCTTCTCAACCCTGGTTACCCATTAGATTCACCAGGGGAGATCAATTTTAAACCCAAGATGCCGAGGCCCCACCCACAGAGATTCTAATGATTGGAACTGGCTCCGGCATCAGTATTTTTTAAACTCCCCAGATGGTTCTAATGTGCAGTTAGGGCTCAGAAGCATTAGACTAGAGGATGTCCAAGTTCTCTCTGACTTCCTTTCCTGGGATGGACTCTGAGAGACTGAGCCGGGATTCCTTGTTCACCATATCTCATAGGGTAGATTTGCAGACATTCAGGGAATATGTTTTAGGACAGAGACCTCAGTTTTATTTAGCACTAAAGAATCTTTAGTCTCTCTGTCTGAGATCCTAAAGTCTTTCGTCTCTCGGTGAGCTGCTATTTGATGGTTTGTATGATTGCCCTACCATTTCCTCTCACCCACTTAAGGCAAGAACACTGTGCACAGATGTTGACTCTCCTACCCCAAAAAAATGAGTGCACAAGCACACACTTGTACATGTACACACAGAGTGCTCTAAATATATATACATGCAAACAAGAATAGTCAACATGGGAATACTCAAAGTCATATATAAGGGCAAATGTGCACACACAAATCAACCCACCATCAGAAATCCCAGACCCAGCACACTCCAGCAGCTTAGAAAAGGATTTCTCTGGGTGGAAACTGGGCTCTAAAATAAGCATCACCTCTAAGTTCCCTGCAGCCTAGCCTGGTTCAGGGTGGCGAGTGGGGAGAAGGTCTTTCTGAGAAATGAGTGACCTGCTTTAAAGTGAGGCAAGTAAGCCATAGGGCACTGCTGAGTACAGATGCTGAAGACACCTTTGTTTTTCATGCAGATCCGGGCAGACGGTCCCCCACATGGCGGGGTCCAGTATGAGATGGTCTCTGTACTCAAAGATGGGAGCCCCATCCTCCGGGACATGGCCTTCTCCATTGATCAGCGCTACCTGTACATCATGTCTGAGAGACAGGTAAGTTCCGTCTCTTCCCATACTCCAGGAAGAGCTGATAATCAGTGGCCTTTGCTCCGTCAGTAGCTGTTCCATCCAACAAGGGGGTCCATTGGGCTTGCTGCACAGGGCCCCAGGGAGAACGCAGAGTCCCTATAGGCTTTTGCAGGGAGCCACAGAAAAGCAACCAGAGGCCAGCTACTTCCCGGAGGCTTCTCTCTAGGCCATAGCCCCTTGTCTCAGTGCGTGATGAACAGCCCTGCAAGAACAGGCCAGCCTGCATGGAGCAGCTTGGTGTGATTAGGAGGTAGATTTACTGCTCCCAGGCCCACAGAGTCTGCTGCTCAAGGGAGCCAAAGAGGTGTAAATAATCCAGGCCTCCAGGCTGGGCCCAATCCTGGGAGAGACAGATCCAAGATAGTGCCCCAGAAGGAGATAAAAATCTGGGCCTGTGTATTATTAGACTGGTGCAGGTTAGAAGCTGGGCAGCTCTGGGAAGCTGAAACCATGCCTGCAGAGATGGGAAGGGAGCCCTGAGAATAGACTTCTGCCCTCTGCTCAGCAACAACTGAGCAAGATCCCTGCCCTCTTGGATGGAACAGTTATTGCCCCAAGTTGTCCAGATTGTATTTGCTCTGAATATGTGTGAGCAGAGAGAAGACAAATGCAGGGAGACATTGCTAACAAGGAAAAAGGAAGAGGGGAACTGGGGTTCACCAGATCATTGCAGATCCAGAAAGCAAAGCAAAGACCTTGGAAAAGACTGGTTCATTCTCTTCATTCAGTGAGTTAACAGTTGTTGAGGAGCAACAGTGTGCTTGGCATTATCCTGAACATGGTAAGATAAAGGCCAAAGAAGGAGAAGAAGGACTGTGAATCAGTCTCAGCAGCTGAGGACTCGGACTCAGGCCAGGGAAGGATGCTGGGGCTGGAGAACCAGCAGGCTTTCACACAGTGTCTCCCAGCTCATGTGTCATTCTCAAAATACTCTGCAGGATTCCAGGTGTTCTTGATCCACTTTGCCTTTCAGAGTTCTCTGCCTCCTTTTCATGTAGAATATAGGGAATCAGAATCAAGGGAAAAGGTATAAGCAGAAGGAGTAAAGAAGAGGCAAATGGGTACCTGACAGCATTAAGAGAAGCAGTGATGCAGTTCTAACTTGAAAATTGCCTGAGGAGAGATGACACAAATCATATGCTAATTGCATGCAAATTACATCCAGATACCTTGAACCCACCTGCCTTTTTTACCTCCTCTCATGTGGCCCCTGCAGTTGAGGCAGAAACAGGTCTAGATGGGAACATGCTAGTGCTAGAAGAGGCTTTGTCTCCTGTCCTAACTTAGAGTGCATAAGACTGTTTAGTTTGCAAAGGCCGCCATGGAAAGTACCACAAACAGGGTGGCTTAAAACAACAGAAATGGATTTTCTCACTGTTCTGGAGGCCAGAGGTTGGAAACAAAGTGTCGTCAGGGCTGGGCTTCCGTTGAAATCTGTAAGGAATTATCTGTTCCAAGCCTCTCCTAGCTTCTGGTGGTTGCCAGATTTGTGGTGTTCTCCCCTCTGTCTCTGTGTTCAAATTTCCTCTTCTTATATAGATACTAGTCATATTGGGTTAAGGGCCCACCTCACTTCAGGATGACTTCATTTTAACTTGCCTAATTCCATCTGTAATGACTCTATTTCCAAATAAGGTCCCATTCTGAGGTACTGGAGATTAGGACACTCACTTAACTTTTGGAGGGACACAATTCAATCAGTAACAACAGTCTTGGAAAGCAACACTGGCCTATCATTCCACTAAAAGTCAGTAGACCTAGAAGAGTCCATTACCAGGCACTTACTTACTAAGAACAAAGTCCTGAGAAAACATCAAAGTGATGGGCCTTGATTGCTGCCATTACATTTCTTACAGTGAGACAGGTACCCGATATCTGTAATGTCTGATTGGGTTATATAAATATTCCACCCTTTCTTTCTGTTCTTCTTTGTTTTTAAGACCAAAAAAAAAGTTGTTTTTTAAATAAAAATGGTAGATGCCCACCACATAAATTCATGTAATACATACAGAAAAGAGAAAACAAGTCACCCAGAATGTAACACCATGCTAACATTTGGTGAACATCATTCTTTCTGCAGGTATGTATACAGCTAGAAGGATGAATGGATAGATGGCAACCTAAATACAGGGAGACATGGATAGTCAGAGGGACTGAATAGACCCACATTGTACAAGATATTTTCAAGGGACAATATGTGCGGCTGAGGACCTGGTAGGTAGCTCTGGGAAAGGGCTAGTTATTGAGTTCTCTGAGCCCATTGAGACAGAAAAGCAAAGATGGCCAATAAGACCTTGGTGCAACTGAGAAGATGCCAAGGCACATAATCTCACTGTGGATGTTTTTCTCAAACAGGATGCTTTTTGAAATTGCATTCAAAATGTTGCCAAAGGAGAAAATCTGGGTCAGGGTAGAGGCTTATAAGTGGGCTTCGGGGAATGGGATGACCTCTTGAAACCATAACTTATCATGTCTTTGAGAGCATCAGCCCCCCCACCAAACCAAGTGTCCCCATAGCTTATTCATAAATATCCTCTCCTTTGCCCTCATGTTCTGCCTTAGCTGCCCAATTCTTGCAACCATCTGCATTCAACAGAAAGGTTATGTAGTAGCCAGTTATGATGAGCAGATATAAGAATTTGGGTTTGATGTGATGGGGCTGTCTCTAGTCCTGTGAGATATTTGTAGGGGTTGCTCCCTGTGCCAGGTGGAGCTGTAATCAAGGAACAAAGTCTAAGGGGGATTTGGGGAAGGGATCTGAGACCTGTAACCTGGAGAGCTGTAAATCCTGCAAAAATAGGTAGTCGGGTGATTTAACCAGGGGCTGAGTCCTGGAATGAGGGCCAACAACAGCCCAGAAGGGCCCATCTGTCTGAGGCTGAGCAGCTATGAGTACAGAGTATTCGCAGACAGCTCAGACCTCCTAAAGGAAGCAGTTGAATGTGTGGCAGGAGAATGATCAGTGAAAATGAGTCAGATGAACTGGGTTCTAGTCCAGCTTTTGCTGTAACTAGTAATATGACCTTCTCACAACTTAAATTTCCTCCTTTATAAAATTGAGGAGTGGCATCAGATAGTAGGATCATCTGTGATACCGAAAGCTATGGATTTGAATCCTGTCTTACCATTTTATAGCTCAGTGGCCTTGGACAAGTCACTTACCTCAGTGAGTCTCACACAGGATGAATGTGAGGCTCATCTGAGAGAAAAGATGAGGAATTGCTTTTTTACACTGTCTCATGCACCACAGAAATAATCACCATTATGATTCTATATTGTCCGTTCCAGCTCTCATGCTTTTTTGATTCCATTACTCAGGTTTTTTTCTGAGAGGCGCATTGGAAATGGCCTGTCTCCAAGACTGTGAATGTTGATCAGAAGGAAGATAAATGGCAGTGTGACTAGCCAGTAGGCTCAGGCTGAGCCAGAAGGCCTACATGGTCTAATACTGACTGTCTCCAGTTGGGTGAACTGGGCCAAGATCAGAAAAACACTTGTCTAAGGCCCTGAGACTGGGACTTTTCTGCATTTCTACGAGACAACACTAAAGGACGGTAGACCTTAGGCTTGAGGTTAGACCAAAAGATGCACTTTCTGAATGAGAGATTTATGAGACTGCATGTGTCCACATGAGATTCTTCCCTGAAGGATGAACACTGCAGAAGGGTAAGAATGCTGTTCTCATTATGGATAAGTGTGTTCCTGTTTTGAGGCAACAATTTAAGACCATGGAGGACTCTAAAGGTCCTAAGACCTTATACGGACGTCATGGAAGTGGGGCTTCCCGTCACTTCACTTTGTAACAAATTCTGGGAAGCCTACTTTTATCATTGCCCTCCACCCTGTCCTCAACCCTTGCCTGTCTGCTCCCCTGTCCCCTTCCCAAAACATGGCACCTAAATAATAGGTGAGGCCGTTGTCACACTGTGAGTAGAACCAAGGTCCTGGTTGCAAGTTCTGCCTAGAGCAATTTTCATCTCCCCACAGAACTAGAACAATCCAATACAGCACACACACATACTCTCTCTCTGTCTCTCTCTCTCTCTCTCTTTTTTTTTTTTTTTTTGCAGTTTATTAAATGTAATTAAGAAATAGGACTAGTAAGAAGTGTTAGGTTATTAGTGCCACTGCCTAACAAGTCGATGTTAATGTACTGTTAATAGATCTAAGACTGGCCAGTCCCAGGGGAAAATTTGGGAACTGATTCCCCCATCCTTTTAATTGCCCAGGTGCTTCCCTGATAGGATGCCTGTCTCTTCCTTAGAAAGTCCACCCCAGCTTCATCAAAAGCAAATTGGCAGATGTTTTACACATGAATACAAGTCACTCCCATAATCTCAGAGTCTAATGGAAGTCAGACAGCTAGTCCAGGGAAAAGCAGGCTATGAGCCAAGTGAAAAAAACAAGCAGCAAGATGAAAAGAAACTTGATAGCCCCAGTTTCCACCCAACTTGTCAGACTGGCCACTCCCAGAAAGGGAATACGACTCTGTAGTCAGGGTGGATGGGAAAAGAGCATAGGGATGGAAGCAATTATTCTATTTTATACTTTAATTAGTTTGAATTAGCAGAGGGAATAGAGGCATAAAATGATCCACCGAAGGGTGAAATGGAAAACGGGAGTCACAGTGGAGAATGGCTCCATGTAGGCTGGATAGGGCCTTGGGAACAGCACACAGGCTGAAGGCTGGGGTCAGAAGGGTGGGGTGGAGGTAAGTTGAAGGGGGACAGTGGGTGCAGGATGCTTCTCTCTGTTTCGAGGCCCGGAGAGACAATATGTTATAGTGGAGAAGAGCTGGAGTATGCAGGTCAGATGGACCTCCAGCCAATCCACTGCCACTTAACTAGGTGTGTGGCTTTGGGAAAGTTATTTAACTTCCTTAAAACTCAGTTTCTTTATCTGTGTCATGGGCCTAATAATGGTAACTGTTGTGAAGACTGAGAGAATATGCATAAATTACCTAGCACTGTGTCTGACACGTAATCAGTGCTTTTAATAAGTGGTAGCAGTTATGATCATTATCAATAGTAGTGCTTGTTAGAAGTTCTCTGGGACCCCACAGAGGGCTGGAAGCCTCTCCACTATTAAATTATGGCTGGGACAGAGTGCCCAGTCTCAGGCAACTGCCTCCAACCTGCCATTTTTGCTGCTCCCTCCTGAGGGAGTTCTCAAAAGCCTCTGGCCTGGCCCGTTGACAGCATCAGGCTGAGTCGTTCATAATCTGCTATTTATTTTTAAAATCCAGGAATGTGCCCAGCAGACTAAACAGTCCAGTTCTCCTCAATACACTCGGAGGCAGCCCCAGGCCCCTGTGTGAGGCCCAGGAGGCTAGTATAGTGGGCATCTGTAGCAAGAAGTTGGGAGGTGGGGAGGGGAACCTGATCCCTAGTATATACCCAAAATCTCTGGGCTCTTTCTAGCTGTCTATGCAGACGCCTAGCCAAAGAGGGACTATCCATGGGGCTTTTCATGTCCGGCCTCTCCAGGTAAGTAAACCAAGTATTTTGCAAGTTCAGGTTGCCATTCTCCAGGTAGTAGACACTCAGACCCCAGTTCTGAAGGGATTCAGAGAGATATGTGCTAGTCATTTATTGATACATAACAAACCACCCCGAAACTTCAGGGCATGTAACACCCATTTTATTATGCTCATGGACTGTGTGGGTCTGGAATTCAGACAAGACACCCTAAGATGGCTTGTCTCTACTCAAGGATATCTGGGGCCTCTACAGGGAGCACATGAATGGCTGGGAGTGACTAGAATAGCTCAGGGCTGGAATCCTCTGGAGCCTTCTTCTCTCATATGTCTGGAAGTTTGGGACCCACTGGGACTGCCAGCCAGACCCCTAGGCATGGCCTCTCTGTGTGCCTTGGGCTTTCTCACAGCCTGGTGATCTCAAGGTGGTCAGACTTCATACCTGGCAGCCCAGGGCTCCAAGAGTGAATATTCCCTGCAAATAAGGTAGAATCTTTATTGCCTTTTTTTTTTTATGACTTAGCCTTGGAAGTCACAGTTCTCTCTTCTGCCCCAGTTTACTGATTGAAGCAGTATCACAGCCTGCCCAGATTAAAATGGAGGGACATAGACCCCCACCTTTCAATGAAGGAGCATCAAAGAATTTATGGCTGTATGTTAAACCACCACAAGGACCCCATCAATTGGTCAGTTACTAAATACTTACTTATTGAGCACTTCCTGCTAGATGTCCAGCCCTCTGCTGGGTATAGTGAGAGGAATCAGCCTCCTGGACCCTCAAATTTAGAAGAGAACTTCAAAGTCACAAAGCCAACCCTGACTGAGGCAGAGATTTCCCTCAGTGCCATCTCCAATGAGTCCTGTTTGGGCGCTTCCTGTGTTGGGGAGCTCACTTGCTACTTAGGAGGCAGCTCATTTGTCCCACTGTGAGTCAGTCTCTACACAACCATTGTAGGGCAATGTCCCTGCAATTGACAAGTCACTCTGCATGTGGAATGGAAGCTACCAGACTTGGGAGGAAAGTGACATCTGGAGTAGGCCAGGGAGGCTTTGCAAAAGATAATGAGACTTGAGTAGGGCCTCAAGAGATGAAGAAGAGCTGGAAGGCTCTAGAGGCCCACCCCAGAGCATGGGTGCCAGGCCAGCAATCCCCAGGAACCACTCCATATGGATTTCCTTGTGGCTCTGTTGAAGAAAATAAAATGCAACACTATGCTTTGAGAGACGAGTCAGTAACTTTGAATGATGTGTGGAACACAGCTAGGGCAGAGGTCAGGCACTGGGGCCTACCTGTGGTTGACAAGCAGGTGTGGGAGAGACACGGAATCTGGGGGTCAGCCCTAAAATGCCTGGAAAAGCCTGGAATATTAGTCTGTGCCCTGCTGTCTCGGGCACCAGAGCATTTCCAACAGACAGAAATTGGCCTTCAAAAACAGCTAACATTTGTGGGGCACTTGTTATGGATCAGATGCTATTCTGGGTACTTTACACATATTATCTATCCTGTCTCCATTTTTTAGAGAAAACAGAAGCACAGAGTAGTTAAGTAGCTTACCCCAGGCCACACAGCTAGTAAGCAGCAGAGGAGGGGCTTGTAGCTAGGAGGTCTGGCTCCAGGGCCTGCACCGTCCACCACTCTGCTGCCAATCATCCCAGGTGATTCTGATACATGTGGGCTGTGGAACACACTTGCGAAGCAAGGCTCTGAGAAGGTAAATGTGCATGGTTCCCTGACTCCCCAGTTCATGGAACCAGAGAGCCTCAGGGCTGCTGAGGACTTTGGAGGTCACCCATTCTGACCCCAGGTGAGAAGTATGAGGCCCGGGGGATCCCCGCAGGCTGGCTGCCCCCTTCAGCATGGTACAACACCCAAGTCCAGAGCCATCAGAATTGGTTTGACTTCCCAAAGCACTCGGGGGAAGCACCAGTAGATTTAAAGATTGCCCTTCATTTACTAAAGGCTGTGTAAGTCCTGAGTGAGGTCCACAGCAAATGTCCGTGAGCCTTGAAAGTGCTTCTGGGAAGCCATTGAAGGACTCCTATCAGAAACAGGATTTACACTGCCTGGAAATCACCCAACGACATGCTGATTTTAAGTGGCTCTCCCGGGCAGCCTTCATGTGGTGATCAGGAGGCAATCCTCTCCACAATCCACTCAGTATGCAGGGCAGCGGGACCTCACCACCGTGGATTCCAGGAAACCAGCTTTTTAACCACCTTCGCCTTAAGTAATTTAAGAGAGATGGGGCAAGGAGTGCTTTGACCTGGAGCTGTTAAAAGGAGTAGTTTGAAACATTGTGATGCCACCCTTCCCTCCTGGAGGTCTCAACTGCAGGAGCCCCCTCACCTGCCTTCCCCTTCCCCACCCCCAATTTCCCGGCATTGGTTGAAGGCCCCGTGAAGGATGGAGGCAGGTTGGAAGGACAGCTCAGGCTCCCGTAGCATCCCACCCCAGCAGTGTTCAGCGCGGCTTCACCAGAAACCTAATTTTGGTTTCCTTGGATTGGGGGAAGCCCTGTCAACTAGCAGGCTGAATCTAGGGCCAAAAATAAGAACTACTTTCAAAAAGACTATTGTGCTGTTCCACGGTAGTAAGTCTTTTACCTGTGGCCAAAGCTAGTGAACTACCAAGTCTCTATGGCACCTAAAGACCTCGGGGAAAGGAAAGAAAAGATGTGGAGAACCACACTTCCAGATGTCCCCTGTTCATTTATTTTGACATTGCAGACTGTTATTTTGTTTCTGTACATTTGTTTAGTCCAGGCACTAGGGCTTCCCAGGGCGCGGGCAAAGCGTGCTGAGGTGTATTTTTACAGGGTGGATGAAGGTTCAGTGACGGGAGGCCTCTCCCCTCTGCCTGGGCTGGGGAGGCCTTGGCTGAGCCACGAAGGAGGGGGAGCGTGGGGAGGGAGGCGGGGAGGGGGCTGGAGTTGAGCCTGAGGGACCCTGGGAGGAATTACAGAGTTTGCAGATTAGGAAAGTGAGGATAAGCGAATTTCTCCAGCACTTTTGTTTTAAAATATGTCATTTTCAATCCAAGCTTCTGATGCACATGTGTTTCTGGTTAAGGAGGGGGGACCCCAGCCTGGCCCAGGAGCGGAGGGCTTGGTTTCCATGCCTTTCCCAAAGGAAGGGGAAATCCTGCCTCCTGGAGGGCAGAGGCATGGGGAACACTGACCATGCCAAATCTGGATTTTGATTTTCCCCCTTTCTTTCCCCCCTGTTCTAAATCTCAGGGAACAAAGAGCTGATTCCTGGCTATTAATATTCTTATTGGGACATTTTTTATAAATATTTTCATACAAGGGAAAGGAAATGCAATCCCACCCTATTAATCAGGCTCTTGGTTTATTATTTTTGAGAGAGAAAACTCCAGCCTCTTATTTTAAAATCCTTTGGATTGGAAATAAATGATTGAACACAATGCCCAGGCTGAAAGAACTGGTGCCAAAAAAAACTCATTTCCCTAAATGCGCAAGTGGCTGGAGACCCACTAATCCTCAGCAAGGGAGTTGCTTTCTCTTTCTAGGCAGGTATTGCCTAGACACTCTGACTGCCGAGAAGGAAGTTCCTGTGACTGAGAGGATGGGAAACCATAGTCTGTCAATAGTGGAAGGAACCACCACTCCCCTTTATTTTAAAGATGAGAAACCTGTTGCCCAGAAAGGGGAGTTGCTTGCCTGCGTTATCCTCTGTATTTTTATAAGGCGGACGAAGTCTCAGGAACAAACATCCCTTCTGCCTGGGCTAGAACCAGCAGAACCGGGGTTAATCCTGATTGACTTGGTCCAGCCCAGTGTTCTTTCCCCAACTTGACAACAGCATCACTCAGCACAGGCAAGAGAGAATACTAGCTGTGTTTTAAAACTTTTAATTAAAAAAAAAAAAAAAATTAAAACAAACTGGGCCCATGAGAGTCCCTGAAGATGTTCCCAAGGGTCAAATTAAAATAGGGAAAGATTTGCATATCGTTTGCATACACTGACTCATTCATTCAACAGACCATTAAGTGTCTACCATGTATAATGCATAGAGCTGTCCAAAAACAAGTCATTTGGTCATTTACATAAACAGATATAGATAGGCCTGTCTTTTAAATAATATTCAAGCTAAGATCTTATAAACAGAACTGCCCTGAAGTTGGGTACCTTCTTGATTTCTTTCTGCTGCTATCAACGCAACAAGACTGTTACATCTGCTTTTGTGTAGAGATTAATAAAATACAGCCCCTGCCTTCAGAGGGGTCACAGTCCGGGAGGGGAAGAATGACAATATAAGGTGAGCAACTCTGTAGGAGAGATGTATGTGTACTCAATGATTGAAATAACTTATACCAATCTGGGAGGGAGTGAACTTGACCTCTCCATACTTGGGATGACCTAGCCAGTCGACTCACCCTCTCCCTGACACAGGAATCCAAAGCTAGCTGAGCCTCAGAGGTTACCTAGTGAAGAGTAGCCCTTTGTTTTACAGATGAGGAAACAGAGGTCTGTGAGGGAAGTGACTCCTGAGAAGGGAGGGTGTACCAAACCAATCAGATTGGCTGTGACAGTTTACTGATTGCTGTAAAGAGGGTGGACTCGAGAGTTGGCCTGCCTTGGTTCAAATCCTGGCTCTGCCACTCACAGCTGTGTGACCTTGGACAAGTTGCTGCACCTCTCTGTGTTTCAGTTTCCTCATCAGTAAAATGGTATAATTATGGCATCTGCTTGAGGGTTAAATTTAGTGAATTAATGTATAAAAAGCATTCTGAAAACTGCCTGGCACATGTTACTTGCTTAACAAATGTTAGTAGTAGTAATTTTATTTTTATGGTTCTGCCCCATGCATGCGTAATCATCAGGCCAAGCCCTGCAAATCGTGCTCTGCATACAGCCGCACCTAACCACCCTACCTTATTTAAGATGAGTTGAAATCTAACTAATATTTATGTAGTGCTTTTCTTGTTTTAGTTTACAAACATGACCTCAGCTGAATCACCAATTCTGTGAGATAAGTATCATTGTCGTTGCCTTTTTCACAGATACGAAAACTGAAATTTGGTCTTGCCGAGTAATTTGCCTGGGGCCACAAAGCTGGCAAGCAGCAGGGCTGGGACTCCACGCCCACATTTCTGAAGCCAAATCCACACCTCAGCCTTCCTGAGAGGGTGCCCCTAGCTGCCATATGGGTGCAGAAGGCACCTCCCTTCCTGCTTTCCCTCCACCAGATCCAAATTAAGGGAAGGGCTTAGAAGCTGTTTTCAAAGCTCCAGGGGACCAGCCAGGGCTCCATAACTCCTCACTTGACACCCCCAAGGAGATTGGAGTAGTACACAGCTTTTGTTTAAAAAACCAATAAAGGAAAGTAAGTAATGCCGCAGGCCCTCTGTGAACAGACACAGGAAATGTCTCTGGTGGTCAGAGTGGAGGGAGAGAAAGCACCAAGCCCTGAGGAAACTACTGCTGTTTATCCTATGCAGAAGGCCAAGTGCCTCACAGTGTCTCCGGATCCTTACAGCCACCTGGAAAGGCAGTGTTATCTCTCCATTTTAGCAAGGCCATGCCTAAGACTCTCAGGAGGCAAAACTGAATTTAGGTGCAGGTCTGTGTGGTTGCAGAGCTTCTGTCCAGCCCTCCCAGCTCACTAAGGAGGCCCATTCAGGGGTTCCAGCAGGTGACATGACTCCCATACGCATTCTCCGACCCTCAGCCACATCTTGGCCTGTCTAGTGGAATGAAAACCTTTGCAAGGAAGGCAGGTCCAGAACATGTGGGATGTATTGCACTGAAGCTCCCAGGCAACCTCTCTGTTCATGTGAACAACAGTATCTGCTCACTCGCTCACCCTAACTAGAGGTTCTTATGCTCAAGAAAGCCTTCTGTGTTTGCCACCTTCCATGTTATCCAGCCGAATTCTGGGTGCCCTGTAGTGACACCCCAGAACTCTGCAGCCTGCTTTTCACCTCCTTCCCAGAGTTCTCCCTCATGCTGCCTGCACTGGGTTTCGGTAATTGAATGTGTTTTATTTAGACCGTAACATTTAGTGCCACTTTGGATTTCCAATTAGACTTCAATCAGATGCTGAAAGTCTGATTCGTTTCATTGTTTTGATCAACACAAAAGATAGCAACATCAGAGGAGCCATCGTGAAAAGTTATTTCCATCCACTGATGACTAGAACAGTTGCCATGATGTGAAAATACAGGCTTCCGAGGGGCCAAGAGAAGCCCCAGCCATCAAGGAAGGGGGAAAGGGGAGGATAGGATTATCAGTCTAGTCCCTGGAAAGAAGCACAATTTGAAGTCCTGGGGTGCACATCAGGACTCTGTGGCCTCCTCAGCGAGGGGGAAGTAGATGTAGGCACTGGGTGACTTGACAAGGCTCTATCACGTGTGGGCCAGGGTCCCGGGTGCTGTTGAGGGAGGGGAAAGGAGTTGACCTCCACTCCCGCTGGTTCCCCACACAAATGGTGTAGACTTAGACTGACCCTCTCAGGCCTTTTGTCAAGGAGATTTTTTGTGAACACAGCATTCCCGTGAGGTGGAAGCTGACCACTGGCCAGGTTCTCCTGGGAAAGGCCTCTGAACAGCTCAGCCAGAAGTGAGCAGCTGTGCTGGTTTACAGAAATATTTGGGGGCTTTTCCTCACTGCCTGTGAGTTCTAGCCAGCCGCTCACACATGCTACCCGGTTGCTCTCCAGGGCTGTTCCTAGGGATGAAATTTAGACTCAGACTTTGAGCTGCTAGAGAGTTTGTTGGGAGGTGGAGGGGGGAAGTGGAAGGACGACAACGGATGGTGGGAGAGTGGCTGGGGAACATTCTGCCTTTGGTTAATCATCAAAAAGCCGCTTACCAGTACATCTGAGTTAAGTACATCTGGAGCCTCAGTTTCCTCAAGGATAAAATGCATTTGCATACCTCTCATAGTCTTGACATTTGGTGCTTTCTTTGTAGCCCTGAATATATATTGAAGGGCTGCATGTGCACTTGCTTATGGGAACAGGTGTGTGTGAGAGAGATGAGTGAGATGAGATCGAATGTCCCTGTGTGTTCTGGAGGTACAGAGGGTATTTACACTGTGAGGCTTTTTATGCAGCGGGGCAGGGCTGTACCCAGTGGGGGAAGAGCGGATCGTGCTCCTTCTGCTCCCTGCTTGCTCTGTTTTTGGAGCCCTGCTTGGCTGCATCTTTCCATCTGGTCCTTTGATATTTCTGCCGCTGGCCCAGCTCAGGGACCCAGCATATCAGCCACAGTCTTCAGTTCATAGTCTTCATGCTGTGCAGCTAAATTGCCCGAGCCTTTGCCATTCTGCATCAGGTAACCCTCCTCACTCTCCCTCCCAATTATTCCCACTCCTCACCTCTGCAAACAGGTTGGGGGTTTGAAATTTCCACTAGGAGGAGGGAGGACTGACTATGCCATCAGCTGCTGGTGGCTTAGCAAACAGTCTGGGTTCAGTGTCTGTCCTTCAAGTGATGTTTAATGATAAGAGGGAGAGGGACTGAGAGGAGAGTCAGGCAGAAGAAAGATTGGAAAGGGAAAAATGGACAGAGATGGGAACAATGTCTTAATCAGCTGCCATCAAACAATTTTCAAAGACCTACTATGCTTATACATAGTATATGTTTATACAGTGTAGAGCTTATTTTCACAAAATGACAATTATGTGACAAAACCACACAAGGAAGCAGTGAAGGACAATACATTATGAGGAATTCTGGGAATACATGAGACAGTGTCATGCAACAGAATCTGTAGCCCAAGGAAAGCTTCTTGGAAGAGGTGATACTCTAGGTGAATCATGAAAGGGGAGGAGTTCATCAAGTGAATAAAAAGCAAAGGAGCATTTATCAAGTGAAGGAAAGCATGAAGGCATGAGAGAGTTCAGCGTGTTCAGGGAATCATCCACAAATTTTGGTATTGTTTGTATTGCAGAAGGCAAGGGTTAAGGAAGCATCACCCTTGCAGAATTCCCATTTCAAACAGGCGAGCAGCTTTCAGGTAGGTTCCAACCACCCCCTCTTTCCAAGATGAAAAGGAGCCTCTACTCAAAAAGAAGGGACTCCAGGCCCCCACAGCCTCCACTGCTGCCACATACAGCTTGAGAGGAAGCAAACGTGCACCCAGCTCTTAATGTGCTCCTTCCATGGCACCAGGCATGCCAGCAGGCGCCCTGGACAGGTCACTGATCTAAGCTGCACAGTCAAGAAAAAAGATGCCAGGGCTGGGCAGAGCTCCACTGGTGAAGCCTTTTGTGATCACGGCAATCCACTCCCCCTCAGGACAGCCATTTCTCTGACTGTACAGTGAGAAAAACCTCTGCCCATCCCAGTTTTATGGGAAGAGGAAAAAAATATACTGTGCCCATTTTATTCATTCATTCTGACATTTCAGCTTTTATCGGTGGCAGAGACCTTGCCTTCCTGGACTGCTTACATCTTCCCCAGAGATATCACAGTGTTTGGCTCTTAGTGGGTGCTTAATAAACATTATCAAAGGTTAGAAAGAGAGGAAGGTGGATGGGGGGAGGAAAGAAACAAAGAACATACAAAAAGGTGGCATTATAGAATAGTTGTAAAGAGCTTATCTTTAGAAGCAGTTAGACCTGTATTTAACTCTTGGCTCTGACAGTCTGGTTTATCCTCTCTAAGCCTCAATTTTTTGTTCAGTAAAGTGGGGATATCAATAACACCTGCCTTATAGGATTGTTGAGAAGATTAAATGACTAATCTCTGTAAAGTGCTTGGTTGGGACAGAGCAAGAGCCAAACCTATAGGTGGGCTCCGGCTAACCCTGTGCTTTCTCTCTGGCTCCCTCACAAGCTCCCTGTGTCACTGTAACTGACCACTCCCACCCCCCAACTAGTATGTTGCTCATTTGTCATCCTTAAATCATCTGCTGGTTGCGTCTATTATTTCTATGAGACAAGAATAAGGAAGGGAAACAGATAACTGCAGAGACTCATTTGCCAATTGTCAGCTGCTGCCGTCTGCAGAGCTCTCTGTCTGCTTCTACCAGGGTGCCTGGGAAAATCACTGTGACCTTTTATTTACTTGTTGATCTAGTCAGCTCCTGGCTCTGGGTCTGTCTGCCTCCCCCCAATTTCTCCTCCCTCCACACATACATACAAGAACCCACCTCCAACATGTTAATCCCTCCACGTCAGCCCAAAATTTACTCCTTCGCTTCCAGGCCTCATCACACTACAGGATGGACAAGTTGTGCTGGCTCCTCTGAGCATCAGAGTCTCAAAATCCTGTGGGCACAGCAGGAGGCAAGAAAACCAGAATCACTGATCCCCTTTGCTACTGGGCACTCCCACCAAGGGGGATTTCTGCTGACACCCTCCTCTTCCTGCCCCTTTTCACTGAGGAGCTAAACCAAGAGTTAGAGCTGGCAAGTGACCTGCCCCAGAGTAAATGAGTGGCATTGCCCAGAAGAGCATTTATTTCTTCTAGTCCCTCACTCAAAATTTTGCTCCCTTGAGCTGCACAATGTTTCTCCTCTTTTTCAACCATTTGCCCTCAACCTTGACCACTCCCTGCACCCAGCTCCTGGCCTGATTGGCCTCCGAGGCCAGTAGCTATTTCGCTTTGCCTTCTCCTTCCTCCCTTCCTCTCCTTCCATGGGTCTAACATTTGCCAGCTTCCCACAGCCCCTCTGAGCCAATCGGGCTGAGGAATACAGCCCCAGGAGGGGTGGGAGTTGGAGGTGGTGATAGTCATAGTGGTGACAAGGAGATAGAGAGAGCTAACAAGTGTGTGCTGACAGGTAGACATGCCTCAGAAGTCCCTGGGTGGCCAGAAATGAGCCAGGCAGATGCAAACTAATGGCACTCTGATTGGCTGCAGGAGTTAATTTTGTGTATATAGCATGTGTGATTATGTGTGTGTATGTGAGCATGTGCACATGCAGATATATGTGTATATTATACCCAAATCAGCTTCTGGAAAAAAAAAAAATCAAAAATGGAGTATGGCTTTCTCACTCCAGCTCCTTCAGGCCATCTCAGACTTCCTAAAGACTTCAGTGCCCTTCTCGGAATTGTCAGGCCTCAGAGATCCCTCAAATTTGGAGAAAGGAATTTTAAAAGCCTCTTGTGCAAGTCAGTGCCCTGCTCCAAGCTCTCTTCCTGGCCCTTGCTGTCAGCATCAATTTTCTGCAGAGAGTGATTTAACCTTCTTTTATTCATTAATTCCTTTTCCCCCTTAACTTCATTAGGTAAGATTTATAAAGGTGCTGAATTGGAAAGGTCACCTGTCCCTGGGCCCAGGACACAGTGTGCCTGCCTCTCTTCTCATGAGCTTCCTTCCAGGATTGCTCCAAAGGTAGGGAGAAGAGGGGAGTGGAAAGAGAAAGAGGAAAAGCAGAGCCTGCAACTCTCCAGGAAGACAGTGCAGGCAAGTGGAGGCCAGAGCCTCTGAACACAGTGCCGTGTTGCCTGCTTGCTTTGGGGGAGCAGAATGGCTCCAGTATGACACACTCACCTTCACCAAATTACCTAATCTCATTAAACCCTCGGTTTCCTCTTATGTACATTGTCAATAATGATAGCATCTACTTCATCAGGTGTGGCAAGGATTAAAATGAGATGATATATGTAAAGCGTTCAGCACACTGCCTGGCACATAATAAATGAAGGCTTTTGAAAGCAATCTTTAATTGTCCTGGATGAGCCCTGGCAGTTTTTAGATCACTAAGCACTAGAGACCTGGTTCACAGAGAGTCTGTTTTATTTCTCCAAGTAAATAAAGCCCACGTGTTTCATGATCCCATGTCTAGGACCACAGGAAAAGCCTAAACTCACAGAGGAACAAGAAGAAATCAGTCCTCCCACCGTGGTGTCAAGATTGCTTCCCAGGCCAAGCAGATTTCTGCAGGCACGTAGGCTACTCAAGCATCCTGCTCTCTGCTTTGGCCTGACCATACTCGCCATCCCACCCACCCCCCCCCCCAGGAATTATTCATAGTATGGACTTTCCCCTAAACCCTGATGCCTGCTGGGCCTCAGCTGCAAACCCTCTCAAGGAGCTGTCTCTCTAATTAACAGCTCCCTAGAAAGACAGGGAACTGAAGAGTCATACAGGTATTTTGAACTTGTAGCAAGGCGAGAGTATCTCCTTGCTGCCAGCTCCATGTTTCTTTGCTCCTTGTGTCCCCAGCAGAACACAAAACCATCCCTACTCACCCCAATCAGAATGAATTCGGTTCTTTTAGCTTCTGTAGCTTATATCGTAAAAACTACCCGTACGGGAAAATGTTCAGAGATAGATTGTAGTGATGAACGCATAACTATGTTATCATACTGTGGACAGTTGATTGTATACCATGGATGATTGTATGGTGTGTGAATCTATCTCAATAAAACTGAATTTAATTAAAAAAAAAAAAACTACCTATACGGTAAATATCTGACTCTTTGATGTATCCGTCCATTAGTCTCTGAGCATCTAGGGGGACAGGATCCAGTTCACAGGTACTCCACCCCCTTACAGTGCTGCTTGTACAGCCAGAACTCAATCAATGTTTGAGAAAATCATTTCACTAGGAAAGCAGACAGGCAAGCCTATTCTGTATGCCAAGCTGAGAATATCGGGTTTGAATATGATCATGGAGGATTACAAGAATTAATTTTATTTTATCTAATAGTCTTAGAGTTGGGGCCTCTTGAATTCAACATGCAAATTTATGCCCAGAATGTAAATTGGAGCATGCCCAGATTAATGAGAAAATTCTAGTCACTTCATTTTCTCCAGAATCCTCCTTCTGTCACTTGGAATCACCTATTTGCCAAGTATGCACAAAGGAGTAAATTCTGACAGGGGAAGGAACTCGAGGGCCCAGTCAATGTGACCGGTCCCTCCACACCAGACGGAATGACTTGGAGACCCTCCAAGGAGCATAGGGATGTCCAGGGAGTGGCCGCAGGGGGCCTACAACTGCCACTCTGGTCCCAGGTGGTCTTCACCTGTATGCAAATCACCTCAGATACGTTTTGTTAGTCAGTGCTTTCCTCGGGCTCTTAGATTTAATGAGATTCTTTGAGTATTGTTAACAAACAATGCCTGACCTTTTCAGTGTGGCAACATTGTATTGTCATTTTATTTAATGAAATACGGCACCCACAAAAGGCCATTTGGTAGAGTTATTATTACATTTTCAAATGAATTCGGTTCTGAGACTCTCACAGTCTATCTTGAGGTAACCAGAGACATTGGTGCAGCACGACCCAGGCAGGAAGCACCTGAGCTCCGTGATCGCCTCCCATCATCCGTCCGAGTTCTTCCCTGACTCTCCAGCTGCAGCGGCTGCCGCTGCCGTCAGGCCTAACCTCTAAGAACACTGTGGTTCATGGCATCATTTTGGCCTAGTCATGGAACAATTTCTTCTCCCCATAATTCAGGATATCATATTGGGATTTTATAGAAAAGAAAGAAGGTCTCACATGTATACGAAAGATATGTGCTCAGCCCTGCTTCATTTGGTTTGCCTGAAGCCTGTGTATCGGTCGGTGTTAAGTCTGGTTCTCTCCCGCACGAAGCTCAGTCTCCCTGCCTGTGGCACTAGACTAACATCTGGTGGCCATGGGGAAGTGAGGATTAGGCATCATTTTGCAAGTGAAGCTGCACACACTATTTAGTCTTTAAATATTTTGTCTCTGGGGTCAACTGGCCCGAATAGTTACCTTGTCACTCCTGAAACTCCCAGAGCAGCGACCCTATGGAATGCATCTCACTTTATATATGGAACAAGGGTGATTGATGCTTCCTGAGTCCAATGAATAGCTTAGTCCTCCTCAATCCAGATTATAAACTCCTTTGGCCCAGGGGTGCTGCTTTCCTGCAATCTAACATTCTTAACATACCAAATCACTTTCCACATAAACAGTGACAGACAACCGTTAGAAGAGCATCACCCTTGTACCTTGCAAAACTAGAGCTGGGAACTGTCACTGTTTAAGAGGTAAGAGTGAGAGATAGGGACAGGATACCAAGAGACCGTCATTTGTCTCCTAACATTAAATCCAAATCATAAAACTACAGGCAAGAGACTCCCAAGAGTTGGAGCCTATTTTTTTCCACTTTCTTTGTGATTCAAGTATGGGGAGGTGCAAAAAGCCTACACTTGAAAACACACCATCTCTCTGGGCTGTGGTTTTGCCAATGGAAAAAATGAAAGAATCCAACTGCCTGGGCTCAAATCCTGTGACTTGATGACTAACCTTGGTTCAGTGAGCTTTCTTGGGGTAAACAACTGAATATTTTCCATTATGGCTCTTGCCTACGAGTGGATATATTAAGCTTTTCTCCTTCCATTCTTGGCTTTGAATTAAGAAACTTAGGAAAGCTGTGCCATGGTTATATGGCTCCTCTGTGACCTCTCCATCCCCTGGCAACCCAAAGAGGCAGTGGGCACCACACCACGGATGACGGCAGTGCCTGGCTTCTGTCCCTCTTCTCATTTTCTCTCCCTTTCCATTTCTTCTCCCTAGCCTCCTACTCTTTCCTATTCCTCTTGTCTCCCCTTTCCTTCTTCCTTATCTTCCTGGTGATCTCAGCAGTTAAATGTGCATCTAATTTGCTTTTCTTGGACCTCAGGAAGCTGGAAGGGGAGGAAAGCAAGAGATAATAGAAAAATTAATAATAACCATAATAATTATTATTTTAGGTATACAGGACTTGTTATAATCCTCATAACATCTCTATTAGGGAGATAATTATGCACATGTTATGGATGAGCATATTGTAGATGAGGAAACTGAGACTCGAGCCAAGGAATATGTCCAGGAAAGCCAACCTAGTCAGGGGCAAAGAAACAGAACTCAAACCCAGATCTGTTTGGCCTCAGAACCCCGTTCTCTGAAGCCCGATAGGACATTATAGATGAAGCTGGGCTTGGTTATTTATTGATGAATTATAACAGAAGTAATTTGATGGGGTTTGAAACCAGTATCTAGGGCCTCATCTGTTGATCTGATATTTATAGCCATTTATGGGTGATATCTGGGTGGCTCTTTCATTCATTATGGTTTTCATTAAGACTCTAATCCTGTTTAGAAGTCGGTTTGTCATTTTTAACTTCTCTGTTTAATCTTGCGCAGCCCTAATCCTTCTTCACTACAAGCCAGAGGGAGACAGCTCCCGATGGCCCTTTTCTTTTCACACTTGTGTGTAGGCGGGGGGCAAGGAGGGTGATGTGTGTGGTAGGAATGTATGTGTGCTATGAGTGCGTGTGAATGAATGTGTGTATAGGATGTCAGTGCGAGCGTGTGGTGTATGTGTGAAGCTTGGGGGGTGGGCTCTGTTCTGGATGTAATCAGAGCACATGGTACAAATGTGTGTTTTGTGTTGAGTGTTTGTATAAGGGTATGAGTTTGTATTTGTGGAATGACAGGGTGTGTGTGTGTGTGACAGGGCTATCCTTCAGAGTGTTCTTTTTTTCAGAAGCACAAGAATTCTTGAGATGAGGCATAACCATTTGCTTCCAAAGCACAGAGGCAGTTCTCCCCTCACCTACCGCATTCCACTGTGTGTAAATCCCCTTGTGGTGAGAGAGCTGTGATGAATCCAGGAACTGGTAAGAAGCCTGCAGGCCATCTCCCCTGGGACAATCTTGGTGCTGGAGGGGACCCTTGAGTACAGCCTTCACTCATCCTGGACTTTGAGTCTCTGCTTAGCTGGAAATGTCACTCCCTCTTGGTGGTATTTGTTTATGTAGAAATTCTTTCTTTCAGCTCTTCTTCTTTGAAGGAGGTCTAGAGTTGTTTTACTTTTTTGGTTACTATTTTAAATGCCCATTGCCAAGGAATTAGTAAGGAAAGAAATCTAAATGGGGGCATCCTGGATCGTGTCCTTCACTGTTTCTCAGAGCACACTCCAAAGCTCATTCTCTCTGCTGTGGCTTATGATGTTTTCCTGCCAAGGACACGTTTCATCCTGCTCTTCCTCATATCCACCTCCTCCATGAAGCCTTCCCTATCCTTTAGTCCACAGTCAACTCCAACCTACTCTACACTCTTTGACTCGTCACAGGGCTTACAAAAGACACCAAAATATTTAGCAATTAAAAATCTTCTGTCTTTGGTGTCAGCTGGGCCAGAACTCTGGTAGACCCTCCAACCACATTTCAACTCCCTATTTCCCTGGAGACTTTGGGCATCATGGCCGCCAGATATGACTGTTCAGTGTGTGCACTGCACAAAGGCATCTAGCTGAGGAGTCATCAGGGCTGAAATCTAGTCCTGGTTCAGTTTACCAAGCTATGCAGCATTTCCAAGCCATGCACAGAAGTTGCTGTATTGGCTGGTAGTAGCCCAGAAAAGCAGCCTCTGAGTTTACCCCTATTGTCACCAGGCCTCCTGTAGCAGCTAGGAGAATGCTTAACAGGGGACACAAAGAACGCTGCCTTCCCTGCCCCAAACCTTAGCAGATGATGTCTGGTCCCCACAGCCCTCTTTCAGAAAGCCTTTCCTCCTTCTCTGATTAATCCCACCCAACTCCTATCACCACTTAACTCCACATGTTCTTGTCTAGCTCCAGATTAATTTTCACTTCTCAGTAGCTGCCCTTTAAATGTCCTAAATCTTTTTTCCCCCTTTCAGATCTTTGTTGTGTTCCTCCAACTAGTTAGCAAGCCCTAGAAGGGCAGAGAGTATGCTTCTATTTCCTTTGCTTCCAGCCAGCTCTGTGACATATCAGAGGACTTCTGCCCCCAGTTGGGTCTAAATCAGTGCTGTTGACACTCTGTGTCACCAGCTGAGGTGCAGAGAATCCGAGAGTTCTACGCCCAGGGCCGTGAGCCAGGGCAGTGACCCCTCACCACGAACACCAGCTTAGCCAGGGTCTCGGCGGGAAAAAACACACCCGCCCAGCCTCCCTCTAGCCTCCGACCCAGTTACCTGCAAAATGTCCCTGAGGATTAGAAAGTCCCAGAGGAACTCAGCCAGTCTCCATGTTCTCTCTCTCTGGCGACACAAAATGCCGGAAAGGAAAATTAAGAAGTGGCCCCACTCCTTCACCAGATTAACCTTTAGTTAATGTGAAGAACTGAGTAGATTAGATCCCGGATGTTCAGTGATTTAGCAGAGACAAGAGCCGAACCCATCCTTGGGGGTGCATTTGGTTTGGATGAGGGGAGGCCAGGGTAAGACAGAGAATCAGGGAAAGTGGCCGTTGGCTGGGTCTGTGACATTGTGGCAGAACCACATATAAGGCATGTCTGGCCTGCGGCAGTGGGAAAAGCGTCTCCTGCCATTTCTTCCTCAAGACCTCCAAGCCCAAGCCCCTTGCCAACCTCCCTCACTTCATCTCCACCTTTCAGCACGGTACCCCCGTACCCCTCAACACACTCTCACTCCAAAACAAAGCATTCAGGCAGTCACTAAATAGCAGTATTGATGCTCCGTCCCCCCATGCCCTGAAATGATAATGCATCACCCGTGGTACGTATCCAGACGGAGCCAGATTACGCTCAGGTGGTTAAAAGTCCAGGGAATCAAGAGTTGAGGGAATCAAGCCATTGTATTATTAATGATTCTCCGGCAATGTTCTGATTAAAACGGTAATTTTAATAAGGACAGCTCGATGCTAAGTATTCACTGAGCACCTAATTACATCAGTTATAACTCCAAAATTATTTAAAATTCCTTTTTTTCCACCAGACCCGGCATGCACCAAATAAAATAAGAGACTCAGACAACTCAAGTGATTATTTGCTCTAATTAATTTCTTAAGCACCTGTTAAAAAAAAGGAAAGAAAAAAATCTTTTGTCTGTCCTCCATGTGCCCACATTCCCCCACCCCTTTCTACCCCCAGAGGCTCCGTGACTTTGGTTACATTTGAGGCAGCAATTGAAGGAAGCAATGAACAGAAAGCAGGGGGGACAGCAAAGATTTGAACAGTCCCCACCACCATCCTCCCGGCAAGAGGAGGCTGCAAAGCTCCAATCCCCTTAGATTGCTCAGGCAGCACCAGGAGCTGGGGCTGCGGGAGCAAGAGCTTCCAGGGGGCTTCATGACCAAAAGCAAACTCTTCACAATAGCCTTGTCTTCGTTAGACCAGCTTCAAGTGCTATATTTAGTGACTGCACTTGCATCTTCTGCGAGACTGAGATACATGGGGTTAAGAGGCTTCCCTGGGTAGCAGCTCACAACTTCTTCTGACCCATGAGCCATTTCGGTTGAAAAGGAGAGCTACACTCCCTGGAAGGAACCCGGGATTTCAGGAAGAGTGGTCTGCTGAACCATGAGAGTTGACCCTCAAGATTCTCTTTTTCTTTTTTTTTAAACTCATTTCTTCAGTAAATTTTCAGTCAGTACCCAGAAGGAGTAGCAGTGATTCCCCCAGGTTAGTGCAAGACACATCATACCAAACATTGCAGTGGCCCTCATTTGATATGACCCTCACGACAACAGGCGAGTTAAGGATGGCTTCATTAATACGATCGTGCTCAACCAGTACACTGGGAGATACGAAAAAAAAAAGGCAACTTTATTTTATCTCTCACCAGCAAAATGTTTATAGTGGTGGAACTTTTTCCCTTGGTTCTGAAAGAAACCTAGGACTCGGGTAGGTCACAGAACGTTTCAGCTCACTTTTCGTTAATAAAAAGTGTGCCAGTCACTTCAAGTCCCCAACACGGTCACAATTCAGAATGACAATGCCCAAGTCCAGACTGAAATTAAAAACTCTGGACTTAAGTAAAGCTCAGCTCTTTTACCTCCCCAGCCTGGGTCGGCTACAAGCTCCCAACATGCAGCAATGAGGGGTGGGCGATGTCTTCCAGCCTTCTCACTTACCTTCCCCCCAGTAGAGCTGCTGACACTAACCCAGGAGGAGGGAAGGGGTTGGAGAGGTTCCTTCCTAATTGAATTGGAATTGTTGCTAAATAGCCTCCGTGTTCTCCTGCCTGGCTCTTCTAGGCCTGGGTCTTCTGTGGGTCTTTGGATGTTCCCTACTTGAGTTTCTCCCGCTGTATCTCCCATGGAGCAGGAGGCTCTTCCTCTTGACTGGCCACTCTCAACTCAGCTCCTGATTTTCCAGCATTTCCTGCCACATGGACACCTACAGTAGGGTCCCAACACTGTCTCCAAGGGGTCCTCTTGGACAGGATGCAAATTGCTTCCAGCTCAGCTCTCCATCCTGAGGTGTCCACATCTGCCACTAGGGAAGCCCTGGCACATCCTCAGCCTGCCACCGCCAGAGAGGGGCACAGTGACTTTCCAGTCACAGCAGCAACTTGCTTTTGCTCTCCCTCCTAAGGGCTCTCCAGCCTACCCCTGGACTTCTACCTGCTGGATTTTCCTGTCCGCTCTGTCTGCTAGAGTCCAGCACCTCCATCTCAAGCTTTCCAATCTGTCCTCTTGCATGGCGGCTAGCGTACAACGTTCTGATGATTTCCTCCAAAAAGCTAACAAAATCCCTTGTTTCATTCCTGCAACCCTTTTATTTCATTTAGGATCAAGGGCTTCAAGGGTGATGGGTAGAAGAATCATGAATCTGGATTTTGAGAACCGACTCTGAAAACTTGCATGGCGGTCTGTCATCTTACTTTGGAATGCAGCATTCATTGTATCTTTGAGCCTCGGTGGATGCTTTGGTTGTAACAACCCATGACATTTACAAACATGGAACTAAGGCTCACAGAGATTAAGTGACTTACTTAGCCCAGTTGTGTATGTAGTGAGGCTGAGACAAGGTCTTCTGACTAACAGTTGTGTCCTTTCCCTGACACCCTGTGCCTTACTATATTATAAACACTATGTCTCTTAAAAAAAAAAAAAGAAGTCTTCAAGCCACCTAATGGATACGGCAGAATGCCTGGGGGCCTCAGCCACACCTCGAGAAACTTCACAGATCAGATTTTCTTAAGGAGCTTAAAATAAAACCTGAAGCACTGGGCAAGTGTGATTAGCTTCTCAGCAGGTATTTATAGACTGAACACTTATTTTGTGTAAGAAACTGAACTAGGAGCATGCAAGGATATATTTTATGAAGAAATAAAAAGCACAGCCCTCTGAGTAACCTAAAATGATACATGCCTAAGATTTTCAAAAGATTGCATTAGAGTCTTGCCAAGTGGGCAGGCAATAAGATTCTAAGTTCAGAGAGAGATCGTTGGGGTTGGTTAAGGAAGCTTTGGCAGAAGAGGGAGAGCCCAGGGGTTTGAAGCATAGCAGGAGTGAGGAGGGCATTCTGATTAGCAGGACTGTGTGAACAAAAAGGCAAGGAGGCAGGGCCTGCAGAGCCTGACAAGAGACCAGCTGTCGGGAGAGAGCACGCTGATGGGGGATGTTTCACACTTGGGGAGGGGTCAACATTGATGGGGAGGGTCGAGAGTAAAAATGTTAGTGTGGGTGGGAGCAGAGTTTAAAAGGCTGAAATGTGGTTGTTTGGACTATAACTTCATCCAAGATGTGTTTCTTGTTGTTTTTGGACTTTTCTGTTGTGTGTTGTTTTGTTTTTCTAGCAGAGGTCACCCTTACAAAACACTGCCTCTTGGAAGCCTTCCTTTACACCTTAATCATAGCACTAATACTTTATTATAATTTAGGAGGTTTGTCCATCTTCCTGATAACACTATGGATTATTGTAGGATCAAGGCCATGCCTGTTCATTCTTTGAACTTAAAGTTCACATGGAATATATAATAGGTGCTTAATATATATTTATTAATAATTGCTTATAGCTCCCTTGTCCTGTACTTGCCCATTCCTGGAATCCTCCCTGCACTTTCTCATGAATGTGCTTTGCTCATGCTATACTCTCCTTTTAGAATGTCCTTCTTCCACTCCTGCCTACCAAAATATCACCAGGTTTTCAAGACCTGCCACAAATGTGTGACACCTTCCTGGCCCTGTCAGCCAGGGGTAATCACTGCCAGCTTGGAACATAGCACCTCTCATAGGCCATTTTTCACTTTCTAGCTTATCCACGAGAAAGAAAGCTTCTTGAAGGCAGTTTAAGACCATGAATAACTCACTTCTGTATCCTCACACAACAAAACGTGATGCTTGGTCTGCTGAATGAATGAATGATGATGGGATGGAGGAATTCATGCCTGAATGGACTAATGAATGAGAGAATGAAGGAATGAATGAATAAGTAAAGAAATTAGACATGCCAAGTATATTTCAACCAGGTACAGGTCTATTTAGTTATAAGGCAGGCATTCAGGAATGTAGAGTCAAGAGGCCAAGCCAGTCAGCCACCACTGACGAGGCCCCTGGTACAGAGCACTGTGGCCACGTGGTCATTACTGCCTCATTGCAATGGTCTGTATCCAATTAACCAGTCTATGCAGGTTCCCAAAGCACTGCACAGGACCCAGCAAGGCAGGACAACCTTCCTGCCTCTCACATCACCACCTCGCCAGCGTTGAACAAATAAATGATATGTCAATAAATGAGCTCTACACAAAAAAAGAAATTAAAACTTTTCAGTATAAGTGGAGCCTCAAACCTCTCCTCTCAAGCTTTCCCGATAGCTGGAGGACAGGGAACCAGAAGTCAAGGGAGTAGGGCCTGCAGAGACCAGGGCCTATTGAGCAGATTCCTAGCTCTTGGATAATAGCAAGCACCATGTAGTAAGTCTAGACTTGGGCTCTGTGTGTCAGGAGCTTTCTTGGAACCAGCACTGAACATACAGAGAATGCAGAATGAATGAGTGCAAATGGGAAGACAAATTGCCCACACTGCCTCTATCCCCTTGCCATCATCACCTTTCTCCCTCCTGGGATGGACCAGTCAGTGTTGCCCCTTTAGAGAGCTTTGTGGAGCCTGGCTAATCCCAGGTATCTGGTTCCCAGGTGTGAGGTCTGTTTTAATTATTTCTTAGGCCTCATTTCCCAAATCCTTCTCATCCCCATTTCCTACCTCACCTGCTTTCTTTAAATAAATCCACTGTTGTCATGGAGACAAAGCAGTATCAGCATCTCTGCTTCTTTGTAGATCTTTCCAAAAAACATAACTAAAAAGGGCACTACTTCTACCTCCCCAGCATTTCTGGCAGAGGAGCCCTGTCTGAGAAAGTATGGTGTGGCATTTGGAGTATCTGCTTTGCCCTTTTGGTGTCTCACCCTCTTTACACTTTTCTGCTTGCCCAAGTTTTACCTTCATCCTTCAGGGACTAGGTTTAATTTGACTTCTTCAGCCAAGGATCCTGGGGTTCAGCACACATCAGATTCTGGTAAGGATTATGTCATTAATAAGGACAATACCTTGTGTGGATGTACGGTTCTTCACAAAGAGGACAGATGTAATTCTCCCCATGTGGTAGATGAGCAATCCCGGCCCAAAGCGACTTGCTCAAGGTCACCAACACAGTGCAAAACTTAGGCAAGGATCCTGCTGCACCTTTCCTGTGCAAACACCACTGCCTTCCGTGGCATCTGTATATAGAGACTCAGCACAATAACTTCCATTACTGAGCACAGACTGTGTGCAGGGGTCTTTGTGTACAGATGTTACTTAAGCCTCAAAACAACCTTGTGAAGTGGATATCATTATTCTCAGGAGGAAACCGAGGCTGAAGTGCATCCAAAAGTTGACTTAAGGCCATAGAGCTGATAAGCATAGGAGCTGGACTTCAAACTGACAGCTGCTTCCTTCAAAGTCTTCTTAACCAGGACAAAATATGGCTGAAAATAAGTTTCTACCTGAAAATAAGATTCAGGAGGGACCACTGCCCAGCACTCATAGGAAGTGTGAATTCCTCTGTTCAGGGCCAGAATTTTTTTTTCCCCCTTTGCCCTCTCCCCTTGGACTCTTGCAGGACCCTCTACTGGGTTTTTATGAATAAGGAGAAAAAAAAATCTTTGAAAAGTTCAACAAACTTTGGGTTCCTCTCTCTGAGTGATAGATAGCTTTAATTATACCGAATTACTCAGCCACTCCACTCTTCTCCCCCAAGTCATTAAAAAGAGATTTTCTCTTTGAACTCCACTCCACCCTCAGGTCTCCAGATAGCCTGAAGTTCTTAGGAGACAGCCCCAGGGTCAGCTTCTGGCCAGAAGGTTACATGTTGCTTTAGTTGCAATCATAGGCCCCCAAACCTCCAGCTGATTTTCTGCTGCTTTGTACCTCTCGCTCTTTTTTTTACATGATATTGATCATGTTGATTTTCATAGCCCAGAGGATGGGCAGGGAGGTGGGTTGATATTTACTTTGTGAAGATTTAAGGGGATCTGGGCACATTACTATTGATTTTTAAAGAAATGGATCTAACACTAGGAACAAACAATAATGAGTTCTTCTCATTAATTACTGGGAAGTTGATTCATGCATAGAAAAAACCCCCGAACCAAAAATGTGATCTTAGAGGTGCTCTGCTTCCCGATAAGCCTGTGAGATAGGTAGGGCAGTTATTGTTGTCTCCGCTTCATTTATTTTTTCCAAAATGTTTTATTTATTTACTTATTTTTAATTTTTATTGCGGTAACAGATACACAACATAAAATTTCCCGTTTTAACCACTTTCAAGTATACAATTCACAAGTGTTAATTACATGCACAATGTTGTGCTACCTTCACCACCATCCATTACCAAAACTTTTCTGTCACCCCAAACAGAAATGCTGTACCATTAGATATTAACTCCTAATTCCCCCTCCCCCATCCCTGGTGCCCTATAATCTACTTTCTCTATGGAATTGCATATTTTAGGTATTTCATATAAGTGAAGTCACACAAAATTCACCTTTTTATGCCTTGCTTATTTCACTCAGCATGATGTCTTCCATATTGTGGCATGTATCAGAACTTCATTCCTTTTTATGGCTAAGTAATATTCTATTGTATGTATATACCACATTTTGTTTATCTGTTCATTTGTTGATGGACACTTGGGTTGTTTCCACCTTTTGGAAATTGTGAATAATGCCTCTGTGAACAGGGATGTACAGATATCTGTCCAAGTCTCTGCTTTCTATTCCTTTGGGTATATATCTAGAAGTGAAATTGGCAGATCACATGGTAATTCTATGTTTAACTTTCTCAGGAACCATAAAACTGTTTTCCACGGTGGTTACACCATTTTGCATTCCCATCAACAATGCATAAGGGTTCTTATCACTCCACATCTTTGCCAACACCGGTTATTTTCCATTTTTAATAGTAGCCATACTGGTGGGTGCAAAGTGGTATCTCATGGTTTTGATTTGCATTTCCCTGTTGGCTAATGATGCTGAGCATCTTTTCATGTGCTTATTGGCCATTTGTATATCTTTTGTGGAGAAATGTCTATTTAACTCCTTGGCACATCTTTAATTGGGTTGTTGTCTTTTTGTTGTTGAGTTGTAGGAGTTCTTTATATATTCTGGATATTAAACCCTCATCAGATATATGGTTTCCAAATATTTTCTCCCATTCTGTAGTTTGCCTTTTTACTTTCTTGGTACTACACTTTAATGCACAAAAGTTTGTAATTTTGTTGAGGTCCAATTTATCTATTTTTTCTTTTGTTGCTTGGGCTTTAGGTATAAAGTCTAAGAATCCATTGCCTAATACAAGGCCCTGAAGATATTCCACTGTGTTCTTTTCCAGTAGTTTTACAGTTTTAGTTTTTATATTTAGATCCATTTTGTGTTAATTTTTGTATGTGGTGAGAAGTAGGAGTCCACCTTGATTCTTTTGCATGTGGATATCCAGTTTCCCAGCACCATTTGTCAAAGATTATTACTGTCTCCATTTTAAAGATAAGGAAATAGAGGTTTGAAGAGGTTAAACCAACTAACCCAAGGCCACACAGCTAATAATAGCAAGACAGGACAAAAAGTCCCTACTATCTCCTCTACTTTGAGCTGTGCTTACAGAGGACTCGGTGACGTTCCATATGAGGCTCAAGATAAAAATGTGGAATCTGCCCACCTACCCACAGCCTCTTCCATTATTGTTCTGGTTCCAGTTCGGGTGTGTGTATGTGTGCGCGTGTTGGGGGCCAGCGGGAAGGGTGTGGTGGTGATCCAGCAGGAAGTTTCCCACCCCCACCAAACTTTCTACCTCTTCACCTTCTGGTCTCCCCTCTTTTTGTTGCCTGGCTCCTGATTCACCAGCTGGGTCACTGTTAGAAAACAGAGGAGACTAAAACAAGCCAAGAGACATGTTGTGGTCAGGGGCGTGAATGGTGTCCAATAAGCCTACTAGTCACTGATTTCTAGGAAGAAGAAAAGTGACTTTGACAGCCAGCCTTTGGGGCAGCCCCGGGAGAGTGGGCCTTCTCTCTTCACTCCTTGCCTCTGTCTCAACCCAGCTGCCTCAGTGTGGGAGTCGGAAAGACCTGGATTTGAATTCTGTTTCTACCATAGGCATGTGACCTAGGGTGGGGTATTTAACCTGAGATTTAGTTTTCTAATATATAAAGAGAAGCTGATAATATCTCCCCTGCAAAGTTGGTGTGAGGATTAAATGAGATAATATATATGAAGTACCTCACATATAGTAGGTGCTGGATAAATGGCAGCTATTATTATTGTCTCTGCTGCTTCATTTCATTCTATAAGCTCAGCCAACTATCCAGCTTGGAGCAAGGTGTTGTCACCAGGGGCTTCCCAGTCATCAGCAAGGAGTCCTCAGTCCCCATCACATCCCCCCAGATCCCTGGGGAGCAGAGCCAAAGAGGAGTCAGGATCTCATCCTTGCCTCCACATCCAGCAGGGGTGAGTTAGGTCAAAGTGCTACTTCAGGCATCCAGCAGATCTTTCCCTTGAAAAGACAGAAGAGAGAACCTGGACATTTTTCCATGTAGACTTGCTGAACCAAAGAAAATGTAGCAGAAGGCATGTCAGGATCTGAGAGGAGCCTGGCACTTGAACCGAGGGCCCACTTTGGCTTCCATGTCTGAAAGCAATCAGACCAGGTCTGGGGGTTAGGGTAGGTCTTCCCAGTCATCTGCCCACTTTCCTCTCCCTGTTAAGTCAATTGTGACCTTGGCCACCATCTGCAACCAGGTATAAGGGAAAGGATTGAGCCCTAGGCTTACAGGCCAAATATCCCTGCATCTCTTAATTCTGGCTGCACCTATTCACCACAAGGCTGACAAGATTTGGGGCAAGCCTGTGAAGAAGAGAAACTCTACCCATCCATCCATTGCATGAGTCAACAGCTAACAAGTACCAGCAAGGCACTAAGCTAAAGAGCCGAGGTCTACAGGGAAGCAGAAGCCTCATTTGCCTCAGGTAGCTTCAAGCAGCCTAGCCCTGCTGGGATTTTGTCTCGGATCAGGACGCAGCCTCTTTTTCCAGGAACTGACTTCTAAGACACCTCTTTCTTACCCACCCCTCAACAGGATCCCATATGGTCTTTCCCAAAGCCAGCCCTTTGGGGACCTGTTTCCTCATAGATCACACAGAAATCATAATGCATGACAGTACCTATCCCCTCTTCATGTGGTGAAAGCACTTTGAAAATGCTAAAACCCTTTCCTGGTTTTGTGGTGCTTTCACTGTTTCTCTCCGTGCACACATGAGCCCGGCTGCAGGTTTCCCTTCCATCTGCCCTCAGCTGTTCATGTGAATGGGTGTCAGGTCTTTTCTTGAAAACAAGTTTGGATTTTGGGAAAGAGGAGAATGTAGGAAGACCCTACAAAGTTGAAGGGGCTGCAGGGGGCTGGTAGAGAGGGGCTGCCCAAAAAAGTTTGGAGAACAGGAGGGGCCCAGGGAGCCAGTTACACTTCAGCTGTCATGTGCTTTGCCCTGGGCCCTGGGGAGCAGGAGCCTGTTGATCAGACCAACTGCATGCTCCAGCCAGCTGTCTGTGTCACCTCCTGCCCCCGCCACCTGACTCCCGGCCACTGGGAAGGCCTCTGTTTCTTTCCTGTGTCAGGAGGCAGGGGACATGTGTGGGGACATGTTTGGGGACAGGTGTACCCTCTGGCAGGGGAGAGCAGATGCCAGGGAAGCAAGGGATTAAATGCTCAGTCTCCAAGGGGCCCCACCAGCCTGGGGAACAGCTTTCCCTGATTCCTTCCCTCTCTGCATGTCTCTTTCTTACGTGGTTGCAAAGGAGTCCTGCGGGCCTCTTGAACACTGAGTGCCCTGCCAGAGCCCCTTGGGCTGAGCATCCTTTCTGTCCTCTGAGCCACAATTATTCCTCTGTTGTGGCTTACTGAGATTAAATGTTTCCTTGGTTATGTCTTCACACCATGGGCCAGGAGGGCAGAGAATGTAGCCTGAAGGCCTAACAGAAGTCTCAGCATATCACAAGTGTTCAATAAACAGGTAAGGACTGAATGGACTCAGGCGCCATTCCTTGTGGGAACCCTATGTGTTTTTCTTTCAACTCCAGCATTTCTCTGGTAGAAAATTCCAGGTTCTCAGAACCATGAGCTCCTTCCAGGTGTCCGCACAGGCTGGTGGAGGGGGAAAGTATTGATTTTCTGCTCCCCAGCTCACTCAGCAAAGGGCTCTGGTTCCGGCTTCTACCACTGGGCAGCTCTTCTACCTGAAAAGTGACTTGTTTGCACCTAATGAAAGTGACTGCCCAGGGCCTCTGTCCAGGATGACAGCAACTCCCAGGATCCCAGAGGACTTCCTGGCTCCACCCTAGGTGACCCAGATCCTAGAGGTCTGTGCTGTTCTTCAAGATCTTCAGGAATGCAACCAGTTCCAGCAGCCTCCCTCAGTAATCTATCACTGCAGCTAATGATACTCTGATAATGTCCCTGGCTGTGCTGGACCTCACACCCTGTGGGCTACCCAGTGTGCTGAAATGAGAGAGTGGCAGGGAAAAACAAAACAAAAATACCCCCTCCCCTGCACAGTCCTGCTGAGCCCTTCCCACATAAATCTCCCCTGTTGAATCAGGCCACGGAAGGCACCAGGGACACGGGGCCCTGGGGCCATAGGAGCCAAGAACTCAGTATGAGTCACCTTTAATTAAGAGTATATCTTAAGTAAATGACTTAATAGGACAGTTATATTCATTAGAGGCGTAATTATGAGACATACGATCAAGCAGAAAAGAATGCAGAGCATGAGGGTGGAAGCTAGTGCGAGGCAGCTCCACCATCCTGGTGAGAAGGCGGTGGCGGGGACAAGAGCAGGGTGGCCTGGTATTGTCCAGAGCTCATTGCCACACTGGGTTGCCAATCCTGCCACCCTCATGCCCCAGCGCTCAGGCTGGAGGGGGTGGGGGAAACCTCAGATGTAATTAAAATGATGAACAACACCAATTAAAGCGAGCCGGAGCGTCCCATTAAACTCTGAGTCAGCCCTGACAATGAGCCTTCCGAAGCTGTGGACACCTTCCAGAGAAAGCTCCCTTTCGGTCCTGAGCTTTCGGAGATAAATCCCACCCCCACTGCACCTCACTCCACCTCAGCAGTTGCTAGACCAAGTGCCCGACTGTCCCCTGGGGGTGCAGAGTCAAATGACCCCCTAACTTGGGAGATTTGAACTTGGACCTTTAAGAACTCTGAAGACTCAGGATTATTAAAACCAATTTCTCCCTAGGCATAAAGTATTCCCCAAAGTATTTGTGTCTCTGTCGCCCACCCCATCCCACCCCACCACACCCCAATCAGTCAATTCCTTCCATAGCCCCAAGGCAGAGTTCTATTGTGTTTCTCCTTGGCCCTAGGGCCTGACATTTAAAAACATCCCCCAGAGGAGCTGAGATAATCTATATTGGTGGTTCTCAAAGGTTGGCATGCATAAAAATCTCCTGAAGAGCTTGTTAAAACCCAATTTCCTGAACCCCATCCCCAGAGTTTATTTAGTGCCTCAGGCTAGGGATTTTCACTTCTCACACACTCACAGGTGATGCCAATATTGCTTGTTTGAGGACCACACACTGAAAACCATTGGTAGCCGCAGGGCCACCTCTATGTGGGGAATTCTCTTGGCCAAAGAGTGAGTGAGCCCAGAGACTTCCTGTATCCCAGCCCTGTGGTCTTCACAGGTTTTCCCAAGTTGACCCAAAGCTGCCCTTTGCAGGCGTGAGCCCACTGTGCCCCTGTCTTCCCTCAAAGTTTTCTGAAGAAGCTCTGCTTCCCTGCATTTGCTTATGTGATTCTTTCTACCTGGAAGGCTTTTTGATCCCCTCTTCATCTGTATAAATATTTTTGATCCTTCAAGGCCTAGGCGCAATACTATACCTCTCACGCAGCCTTCTTGGGCTCTCCCTCCAGAGCAGTGCCGTCCAACAGAAACATAACGTGAGCTGCAAATGCAAGCTACGTGTGCAATTTTTAATTTTCTAGCAGCCACATTTTAAAAAGTAAAAACAAATAGGTGAGATTCAATTTAATAATAGATTTTATTTAAACCAGTATAGGCAAGTTGTTTTTCTTTTCAACACATTCAACATAAAAATATTATTAATGTGATGTTTTACATTCTTCATAAGTTTTGAAAATTCAGCCTGTATTGTACACCTACAGCACATCTGAATCAGGACTAGTCACATTTTAAGTGCCCAGTAGCCACACAGGGCACTGTCAGGTTGGACAGATGTAGAAGTATTTTCTCTTTGCTCTGAATTCCCTCAGCCCTCTTCCCGTACTTACCTTAGAACAAATATCACTTTTTTTGTTTGTTTTTACTGCTAGTCTGTTTGCAACTTGAAGGTGATTGGCCGTGTTTTAATGCTTCCATTGTTTTTTTATTCCCTCGAAGTACCTGGCACTGGCTTGTAACTGGCCTGAATGTAAGACATGGTCAATGAACACTGTTTGATGAATGAATATAGAAACACATGAATATATGAAAGAGAGAAGGCCCATGGTAACATTGGAGGGTCTTCTCCCAATCACAGTGACATTTCTTTCCTCTGGTTTGTGTGTGGCTATGGGGAGAGAAGAATTCAATTTTATAAAGCCTTCTCCCCCTTTGTAAGTCTCCTGTTTCACTTTGCTCTTCAACTCAGGGTATTGAAAAAAAAAAAATCCCACCAGGAGGGCCCAGGAAACAGGAAAAATAGTTGTGCTATTGGTTTCATGTTTGGAGAAGAACAGGGTTCTCACTATCTCCGTGGCACTTGGCGTGAAAGTGGGCTTTGTTGCTGGAGACACTGCTCCCATTCAGGGCCCCCTTTCCCAGCTGCTGAGAGCCGGGCTGTGTTTTGACAGACGGGCCGAATGCAATGCAGACAGTTGTTTTAATTTCCAGCCAGATGCAGACATCACTCACAAGGAGCCCGAAACCCAAGAAAGGGAGGCCGGGCCCTGGACTACCGCTCTCAGGCCTCGGAGGGCGGGTGGGATGGGGGCTGGCGGATGCAGACAAGGCGACCAGGGTCACAGCTATGCTGAGGGGCTGAGGGTTGCCACATCCAGGAGAGACACCCTAGAAGAGTCCTCTGGCAGGCACCTGTCCGAGAGGTGCTTCTGGTGGGGATCGCAGGCATCGAGTCAGGTACCAAAGGTTGCACTTCAAAGCAATGGGAAATCAGTTGGCGGAGGCAATGACTGGATGTTATCTTTTAACTGTACAGGTTATACAGGACAAAATCATAAACAGTCTCAAGGAAGAGTTGGGTAAACCGTGGGAAATAGAATCCTAGGATGTTGGAATTGGAAGGGACAACACAGCCTGCCTCTGAGGGCAGAAATCCCTTCCAGTACCTCCCCGCCCACTGTCACGTTGTCTCTACTTAAGCATCCCACTGACAGCAGTTCCTTCGTGAAGTGGGATCTGTTGTGTTATTGGCAACCCTGACTTCCTTTTATTGGGCTTTCCTAAAACTTTTCACCCGTAAGTCCTATTGGAGTCACACTGCTGCCCTTCAAACACTAGAAAACAGCCTCTGCAGCTACCCCAAGACTCCTCTTCTTTGGGCTAAATAAACATCGCACGTCTGTTGGCTGTACCACAGATGGGCATCTGGGTCCCTTCCCATTCTGGTTACCCTTCTGGAAAAGATCTCTGGGTGAGCAACTCCCCTCTTAGAGCAGAGACCTGACTCAAATCTCCCAGGGTAGAGTGGCTTCTCTCCATCCTGATGCTATGTGTCCAAGTAACCCATGATCAAATGAGCCCCTTTAGCTATTTCATCACCCTATCAGGTCATATTAGACTTAGAGTCAACGCAAACCCTCAGGTCATTCCACATAAGCCATTTCAAACCAGTTATCCCCCAACATACATTTAAAGTATCATTTTTTTTTAAACCAAATTGCAAGGTTTTCATATATCCTTTCTGCATTTCGTATTTTTTGTTATCAAAGGAAAGTTAGGGATGTTTAAAACTGATCATGTCACTCACTTAAAGAAAATCCTTGTAATATGGAATGATAAGTGTTATGATGTGGTAAGAATCAGGAGGGTAACCCAACAGAAAAAAGGCACACTCCTTGGGCTGGAGCACGAGACCTTTCATGATCTGGCCCCTGCTTACATCCCACCAGCCTCATCTTTAGCCCTATCCCCACCCAGTGTACATGCTCCACTCGAGTTATACTGAATTTGCCCATGGTTGCCTTTGCTCGCGATAATCCCCCCTCTTGGAAGGCTCATCACAGCTCTATATTGGCCTACTCCTACCTTCAGGGCTTATCCTCACTCCCTTAGCTCCTTTCTCCCTACAGGTTGTGTGGGACGCCCCTCCTCTAGGCTCCCAAGGCCCCCAAGGCTCACACCAGTCCCATGCAGTAAACACTCGGCATGCTGTGGATCAATGGTCAGTTTGTAATCACCAACTCCCACTGGACTGTGTGCTCTGCTAGGGCAGGGCCTGTGTCCTATTTGCCATTGTTTCTCTCTTGCATAGCACCAGTGCCTCCACCTCGTTGGCATCTGGTAAACATCTGCTGAATGAGCAGTGTTAGGCACCATCCTGAGTCTCTCAGGAGGATGCTGTGAAGGGCATCTCCATCATAGCCTTTGTCCCCCTGCCACAGGCAGGATGCCGTGCTGTCAGACCACTGGTGACAGTCGCACTTGAGCTCACGCACCCAGTAGGTGGGAGACCTCTATGCCCCAACAAATAAGAATGCATTCCCAGCCGAGCAAATGATTTTGCAGCCCAGCAGTCTCCTGCCCTAGCCAGTGACAGATACCTTGGACTTAGCAAGTTGAAGACTCCAGTCCTTGACCCCCTTGCCTGACTTTTATTGTCACACATGCTGGGCAGACCGGGGTGAGTAATGTACAAACAAGCCCAGCTCACATCTCTGCAGAGCCCCACCAGGAAGTAAGGAGAAGTTTTCAGTGGCTGCACTCTCTGGGGAGCAGGGTCTTGATCTGCAAATTCTCACATTCCTCCACCAAGACAGAATCATACAGGCAACTTGTCTCTGTGGATGTTCCCATTTAGCCAGACTTCTCAAAGGATGGGAGATTTGCTAGAGAAACTGAAAGCAGGCATCAGAGAATGGGATAATTGGATCCAGGTGGTATATTTGGTTGGCTATAAAGAGACTGTGCCATAATATGAATATTATTTGATGGGGAAAGTTTCTCCTCTCCCTTTTTAAATGTTTTCTCTGCAGGCAGGATGTCTCAGCCCAAGCCCAGCTGAAAGCTCTTCAGAGATGAGTTTGTGCCACTCAATAGCCTTTCAACAGAGTTAACCATTTTCAGCACTTGTCCCTGGTGTGCCCAGCTCTAGGGAGGACTTTAGAGGCAGGCAGAAACAGATTGGAGGATCTGCGTCTACCCTGGCAAAGGCAAGAAGCCTTGGGCATGCCACCTCAGCAACACATCTGCTTAACCATACCTGCCTTCTGCTTAGCAAATAGATGACAACATTGAGGCTACTGATTTACTTCTCAGTGCCTCCCCTTTCGGGGAGGTGACAGTGCAAATGAGTGAGCCTGAACACACGTCCGTGAGCTCTCACAACCTGATCACACCAAACTCTCTCTCCTCTCTCTGCCAGGTCACCAGGGTCCCTGTGGAGTCATGCGAGCAGTACACAACTTGTGGGGAGTGCCTGAGCTCGGGGGACCCTCACTGTGGCTGGTGCACCCTGCACAACATGTAAGTTTGGGAATTTCTGAAAAAGGACCCAGACTGCAGAAGACCAGCTTCTTTACTGGGAATGTTGATGAGAAATGTGACAGCAGTTTGCAGGGAAAGAGGCATCTTCCACTTCTGAGCAGTAATTCTAACAGTAGTTGTATTATCGAGAGCAGGAAAAGGGAAAGAGGACATGGTGGGCCTGCTCTCCAGGTGCAGAGCCTTTGCCCCTCTCTTTTTGATTTTACTTCCAGATTCCACTTTCCCAGCTTCTCTGTTTTATCCTTGTCTCAGAATACGGAAGAGTAGTGTTGTTGGAAGAATTCACACGGGAAACTGTGGAATCTTTAGGTTTCCCAAGAACTTCCTCAGTCTAGCCTGAAATAGGTGTCCCCTGCCAAGACTGTGCCAGCAGAAGTGCCCTAGATTTGGGAAGTTTGTATCCAGTTAGCTGCTGTGTGACCTTGGATCCAGAAGTCCACTGACAACTCTGGACCTCTGTTTCTCCATTGCAAAATAGGGATAACACCTACCTGACAGGTGAATTGTGAGCGTTAAATGAAATAATAAATGCTTTGGAAATAAGGAAGTCCCGAAAAGGTTACGCAAATCCAAATAATCACTGTGGATTCTGTACCCTCGGGAGGACCCTTCTGGCCTCATTATTTCATGGTTTCAAGGAGTCTGCATCTCGCTCCAACTGGCCTCACGCCCCTATTCAGTTACATTGCCTGCCATTGAATACCAGCTCAATAGAAATGCAAAAATCACACATAAACTTCCTAATTTGAAGAGCCCCAGAGGTAGGGAAAAGGGTGAAAACCCGAAAGGCGGGAGCTGGCTAGGAATTCTGTTCCCCAATGGAGTTGGAAACTCCATGGCTCAGTGCCAGCCAGCAAAGCATCTCCATGAAATGTGCTGGGTTTGGGGTGGAGGCGGAGGCAGAGGGCCGGAGTTCAGGATCCCACACAATAGCTCTTGGCTTCCAGCCTCTGCAGCAGGTGTTTGGAGGGCTATGGAGGGAGGGAGAGAGACAGGCGCCTCACAGATGCAAAATCCGGACTGGATTTGAGCCCACAGATAGTGGGTTTCCTGCTGGGATTTGGAGGTAAGGGACTCCTCAAAAAGTTCTGCAAAAATGATCTCACCAAACCCTGGACTGTGAGTCTCCATTTAGGCCAGACAAGTAGTAAAGATGCTGATACTACCCACATTGCACCCCAGAAATAGCAAAGATGGTAAATTTGGGTTTCCTTCTGTGAAGTTGACCTAATGGCCGGCAGGCTCTCCCAAGGAGATTGCTTCCTCCAAAGACGACCCCCCCCCAGTTGCCCCAGCTACATGCATAGTGGCCTGGGGTCCCTGCACACTCATTCTGCAGCAGTCAAGTCCAGCTATACCACCCACTCCCTAATTCTCCCTCACGCTGCCCTCCCAGCTTCAGTATCTCTGGCTTTCTCACATGTAGAACACACCAAAATTAGAGATTTGGGATTCTCACTTATTCAACAGCAAGGACATCTGCCTTCCCCAACTTGTACTAGCACCTAGACAACTATCAAGAGTGCCCAAGTCTCCCAGCTGCCCCAGGCCACCCATCATCCTTCTGGTCTAGGTCTGCCGTGGTTGCTAAAATGATGGAGTCACGCGAGACAGTCTCAGATTCCCGCTGCCCTCCGAACTGCCTACCTATTGTCAGAGAGTCCTCCCTACCCACTAGGACACACCTTTCCTCCCCGCTAGTCTGCCTGCAAGAGCACAGGGGCAACAAGATTTTTCCTACTGAGTCCCAGAGGTTTGCCCTCTTCTTGTGATTCTCCTGCGACGCCCTCCCACCTGGCTCCACCAACCTGCCTGGGTAACGGGGGACTGAGGAGATGGGCTCAACTCCAGCTCCCAGGTCCACAGGCAGAGGGCTGAGGGAGATCGCTTAAAGAGCCTCTGGGTCCAGGGGGATCTGAAATTGTCCTGTCCCTTCTGTATGCCTTGCTCTGGCAAGTGTGTTATTGTCTCCGAGGCTATTTATCTCTGTTAGGGCTGTTGCCATAAATAGTATGATAAAAAAGAGCCATTTCAGTGAGTCAATGAGATAAAGGCTCCAGTCAAGAGCTCACTTTAGAGCTATCTTAAGGATTCACTTAAACCTCAATAATTCTTTTCTTTGACAGCATTCATATTTAGATCCATTATGTGCCTGGAAAGGAAGAGAGGGAGGGGCTTGGGGGAGTCGGGGTGGGAACCACTGCTTGAGGGTAGAATCTCCCAGTGTCCTGCTGGCTCCAGGCTGTTTGGTTTAGAGAAGCTCTGGCCTTGGAGCAAGCTCCATGCCATCGCCAGCAGCAAGCAGGAGCTCCTGCAAATGGGAGGCCCCACCTTCACCTGCCAAGATGGGCAAAGGAGCCCAGAGCCAGAGATGAAGATGTCTGGAGAAACGGCCATACAGTTTTCTGACGGAGACAGCCCTGACCACGACTCCTTTCTGTCTTTCTGTTGTCAGGCATTATTTCACACCACAAACATTTATTTTAAATATACCATGTGACAGGTAGAATATCTCAATGAATAAAACATGGCCCCTGCCTTCAAAAAGCCATTAATCCAGCCACAAGATCATGTGCACACTGTCCCATGCAGCAAAGATCCTCTCCTGTTTATTAAATCCTTCCGAGGGAAATAATATTAATCATACAATGATGATGTCGATCATACAGGCTAACATTAATAAAGCAACTACTAAGTGCCAGGTCATTTTCTAAGCACCAACTCATTTATCATTACACCAACTCTGTGGGGTAGGGTATTATCAGCATCATGCTCATTTTCAATTGAGGAAACTGAGGCACAGGGAGATTAAGACTTGCCCAAGGGGACACGACTAGCAGGTAATAGATCTTGGGTTAGAACCCAGGCCACTGGGCTCCAAAGTTCATATGCTTAGGCTCCCTTGCTAGGCTACCTCTCAGGTTCCCCAAACTTCCCTCACTCACTCTGAGCATCCCACACAGTGCTCAGGCAGTGGTTATTCTCTGTGTGTAAACTGCATCTCTGGTGTTGGGAGTAAGCCCAGTTCCTCTTAGACTGTCCTTAGCTGCAAGAGGGATTGATCACCTGGGAGATGCTAAAGCCCTCTGGGACACTGTGAAAGTTATGAGAGGACAAGTTCCCAGCCTCAGGACAGCAAACTCTTCGTACATTACCTCCAAGGAGCAATGGAGCCAAACAGATGGGTCTCAGAGGCCTGACCTCTTGTGAATCTGTGTTTGTGGCAGGTGTTCCCGCAGGGACAAGTGTCAGCGGGCCCGGGAGCCCAATCGATTTGCTGCCAGTATCAGCCAGTGCATGAGCCTCACGGTGCATCCCAGCAGCATCTCCGTATCTGAGCACAGCCAGCTGGTGAGTGACTAAGCAAGGAGGGCGGCGGTGGGTTGTTCAGAGCACACGTGTGTGGGTGTGTTCCTTTAACACTTGCATGGAGATCTGTAAATGGATCATATTTTAAATGCACCAAGGAAACTTTACCTTTATAGAAAACCTATAGTAACTCCTATTGTAAAGGGCATAGTCATTCTGAACTCCCTGCAGATTCATCACCAATTGATCTGTTTTGTAAATCTAGATTTTGCATTTAGTAACAAACATCTACAAAGTAACCCAATCCAATACCAAATGACACATTCTTTGGTACATGCTGTATTTGCAATCTTCCACTTGCTACACCCCCTCACAGAAACCTGCAGGTTGTCTGTGTATGTGTGTATGTGTGTGTGTGAGAGAGAGAGAGAAACAGAGACTCGGGCTTAATTTAAAGCCAGTGTGTGCTTTACAGAGCATTTTAAAGTGAAAAAAAAAAAAAACAAAAAAACAACCCTTAACCACATGTCAAGGTGCCATCCAAAATATTTCATTTACTCAAACCCTACACTTTTATTTCATTCTGAAGGTTTTATAAACATTCACTAATGTTAGTTAATGAACCTTCCAGGATTTTGGTTCATTCATCCCCACCAGGAGGTTTTGGCTCTTGATCCCATGGAAACCCAAACCGGGGGCAGAGATTCAGTGGCAAACATATGGAAAGACTACATGATAGCCACTGTAACTGGGAAACCCACTGCAAATAAATATCGCCAGGTGTCAGTAGCAAGACGAAGGAAAATCTACATCAGTGGTTCCCAACCTGGAGGCCTCAGAGTTGTTATCACCATGAACCCTGATGGGCACACCCTATGGCCAGATGGAATCAGTCACATTTCTTATCTATTGTTTTAAATACCACTTAGATTCTATACAAATTCACATTGAATTCACATACAAAGTCATTGAAAAGTGCACTGAATTCAGAGCAATACTTCCCACTGATAGTGTCTCAGTTGACAGATTCTTCTGAAAGCCTGTGATATTTCTAACATTAAAAGGAGGGTCTTCAAAATTGAAAAGGCTGCAAATAGCTGTCATTGGAATCCATAGATAACCGCAGACATCATCTGGGCCCTTGGTGTCCACTTAACCTTCCTTTCTCTCATCTTCCAAGCTTCTCATGGACCTACTGCCCCACTTTGGAGAGCTGCTAATGAGTAGAGAGTCCAGAAGGGGAAGAGATGGGGAAGAAACTCTAGTAAACCTACCAACCTGATAAGCAGCCTCTGAATGCTAGCCAGGGTGAGGAGCTGTCTCTCTTCCACCATCCTGGTGAATCCTGGTAAACCTCCAGATCAGAGCTCCTTATTCTCTCCTAAGCCAGTGCTAAGGCCTCATTTGTGAAGGACTCAGCTCATGGCTTGCTTTCAAGTTTGTGTGGCATCTTGCAACTAATTTTCACATGTGTTATGTCAAAATGAGCAGAATCTGAGACGGATTTTTGTATCATTCCTTTTAGTCTACCCCTCCCCCTTAGTCAGGCTTTCCAACACTGGCTGAGGCAAAAAAATTAAAATAGTAATAATATCAATAACGGTAATAGTAAAAGATCATTCACTCTGCAGGCACCTGTCTGTGCCTCCATCATTGTGGATGTTAAAGCTGGAAGACCACCTAGACTGACATCCTTCTTTTACAGATGAGGTTGGGGGGCGTGAGGGGTGGAATCACTAAGCCAGTGGGTCATGGCAGGGCCAGGACAGGAGCCCAGGTCCCCTGAGCCCCTAGGGCTCTTTCTGCCCCTGACCCTCTTTCCTCCTCCCACAGCTCAGCCTGGATGTGAGTGATGCTCCCAGTCTGTCTGCAGGAGTTACCTGTGCCTTTGGGAACCTGACGGAGGTGGAGGGGCAGGTGTCCAGGAGCCAGGTCATCTGTATCTCACCTGGGCCCAGGGACGTCCCTGTCATCCCTCTGGATCAAGGTGAGAAGTGTCTGCTGTGAGAGCCACACGCTGGGGGCTGCTGTACTGTTGTGGCCCAGAGTAAAGGCACAGGGGATGGAGGTCACAAATGCCAGGCCCAGAAGTTGCCTGACTGATCCTTCTTATGTCAGATACTATTATGGGCTTATATAGTTTGTAAGAGCTTGAAAGTGCATGTCATGCCCCAAAGCAGAACTCAGAAAGGAGAAAACCCTTGCTTCATTTGGGTTAAGGCTGCAAGTATGCAAAGGGTCTTGCCAGACTTTCCTATCCTTCTAGAAATGGGAGTGCATGCCAGTAGTTCTCAGTGGGTTCTCTCCGTACAACTGGGAGTTTGAGGGGCTCTGGCCCGATATTTCTGAGAGTCTTTTAGTAATTGAACACGCCTGACCAAGGCAAGAGGTCTGTGGGATCCAATTCATTATTTGTTCCCTAAGGGGGCTGAGGCGTGGGGGCCGAGGTGTGGGGGCCATGTCTGGCTCTGAAGGGTTGGTAGGTAATCAGCAGGGCCAAAGGGAGTCTCCTGGGAGAAGAGATAATTCTGGCAGATTCAACCTAGCATCTTGGCCCAAGAGAGCGCTGGAATGGTTTAATGATTGGCCCTCAGGCTGCCCACTGCACCCCCAATTTGTCAACCCCTCCTTTTCTTTTCCAGACTGGTTTGGGCTAGAGCTGCAGCTGAGATCCAAGGAGACAGGGAAGATATTTGTCAGCACCGAGTTTAAGTTCTACAACTGCAGTGCTCACCAACTGTAAGCACATATCAAGAAGAGTCTTGCTCTGAGTATGGGTGTGGGTGTGGGGTTTCCCCCTTGGCTCTAAGCCCCTTTAGAATAGGAATCATGTCCTATTCATTTGACAGTTTCCCCAGGGGGTCTGGCACATTGTTTGTAACAGAGTAAGTGCTCCATCAATGTGATTGGATTGAACTGAATAGCATTCCCTCTCCATGGCCTCTGATCCCGTCTCATTGCCCCCCACACTTATACACACAGTCACACTCACACCCTACCCCCAGCTCTCAAGCCATGGCAGTAAAAAGAGGCTTTGAGGAAAAATAAAGGTCATGGCCTAGGGACCATAAGAATAGTTCTCCAGTTTAGACCAATTGCTGGTAGCTTTGAAGGTAAAGGTTGATAGTGAGTGGAGTCTTGCTGGACATGTCATCATGACCGAACAAAGAGGCACCCAGAGATATGTGCACCAGCAGAGGAGCAGACAATGGGGAAACTAGGCACGCAGTGAAAGGACCTGGGCTGGAAAGGGGGAGAGGAGGCTTTAGCTCCACAGTGTTTCCAAACCCATCCTTCAATTTCTTAAAAAGCGGGGAGAAGCCAAACCAAACCACCAGCCTCCAGAGGGACTTGCATTCAGCCCAGCTGACTGCTCAGGCCATCTCCAACAGCTGAATGCTTACCACCTGGTGCCCACAAGCTGTGAGATCTTAGAGCTGTGCAGAAAGCTGGGAGCTTTTCTTAAGTAAGAAGCAGGGCCAGAAGTGGAAGAGGGAGAGACCCAGTGTGTAGTTTCTGCTGATCCTTCTGGGCAGAGAAACAGAGACTCCTTCCATAGAAGTCGGGAACTTAGGCACCATTGGGTTTAGAAAGAGGGAAACACAGGTCTCCACAATGGGGCCATATGAAGATCATGGGCACAATGGCCCTAAACATCCAGCAAGGGGAAATGCCAAGTAACATCTCCATGCCAGAAGGAGCAGTAACTGGGAATATTCTAAGGTCCCATCCTTCCTGTTGCTTGGAATGGGAACCACTTGAGGGTGATGTAGTAGGCAGAACTCCAGGCAGCAAGTCTGTAGGCCCAGGCTATGAGCAAAGGCAGTCTCTTTGCCTTTAGGCCCTAAAGTAATTGTTAGCCATTAAAATAAACAAATAAGCCCTTCCTTCTGGCCTCCCTTCTCTAATCTTGTTTTTTTGTTCGTGATTAGAAGACTCTGTTGGAGTTTTTGTTTGTTTGTTTTTAATTCAGTTTTATTGAGAAATTGCACATACCATACAATCATCCATGGTGTACAATCAACTGTTCATAGTACCATCATATAGTTGTACATTCATCACCCCAGTCTATTTTTGAACATTTTCCTTACACCAGAAAGAATAAAAATCAGAATAAAAAACAAAAATAAAAAAATAATTAAAAAAAAAAAACCCAGATCACACCCCCCCATCCCACCCTATTTTTCATTTAGGTTTTGTCCACATTTTTCTACTCATCCATCCATACACTGGATAAAGGAATGCGATCCACAGGGTTTTCACAATCACACTGTAACCCATTGTAAGCTACACTGTTATACAATCAAGCCTTATAGAGTCAAGGCTACTGGGTTGGAGTTTGGTAGTTTCGGGTTTTTACTTCTAGCTATTCCAATATGTTAAAACCTAAAAAGTGCTATCTATATAGTGCACAAGAATGTCCACCAGAGTGACCTCTCGACTTCATTTGAAATCTATCAGCCACTGAGGCTCCATTTCATTTCATTTTGCATCCCCCTTTTGGTCCAGAAGATGTTCTCAATCCCATGATGCCAGGTCCAGATTTATCCCCAGGAGTCATATCCTGCATTGCCAGGGAGATTTACACCCCTGGGAGTCAGGTCCCATGGTGGGGGAGGGGGGGCCGACAGTGAGTCCACCTGATTAGTTGGGTTAGCTAGAGAGAGAGGGCCACATCTGAGCAACAAAGAGGTACTCGGGGAGACTCTTAAGCACAATTATAAGCAGGGTTAGCCTCTCCTTGCAGCAACAAGCTTCATAGGGGCCAGCCCCAAGACAGAGGGCTCAACATATCAAGCCGTCAGTCCCCAATGTTTGTGGGAACATCACCTGCTGAAGTTTTAGGGTCTCTACAGTCATTGAGGAAGGAGACACATCTGAGCCCCAATGGGACAAATCAAAACAGAACAAATGGTAAAAATGACTCGGCAGGAACCAGGGCCAGGTCGAGAGTGGCTGAAGCTAAAAAAAAAAAAAAATTTGCCCACTCAGCACTGTGTTCCAACGCCAACTAACTCTGTGTTAGGGAATGCAAGCATTTTGAAGAGAGAACCACCCATCCTTCTTCTCTAACTTCAACATGGTGGCATTGGAATCCATTGTTAGTGAGAGCATCCTCATCTCTATGGCAATTCAATGTGATGTCACCACTTTCAATGATACATTGCTATGGCAACAGAGATGCTGTCACAGGCAGTGAGTTTTAGTAGGGAAAAAAAAAGCAGATCTCCTTAACAGCCAAGATTCCATTTTATTACAAAACACTTTCTATGTTACCCTGACTACTCCTATCGTTCATAAAGGCCCCAGAATCATGTTCAATCCCTGCCTTTTAACATGGGAAACTGAGGCCCACAGACGATAAGTGCTGCAACTGGGGTCACCAAATTAGTGGAAGAGCTAGTTGTAGAAAGCTTGGATCTCTTCATCCTTGGTCTATTTTCATTATTTACCTGCTAGAGCATATTTTGTTAGCAAGAGCCAGTCAGATCTGGGAGTACATGAAATAGCATTGCCCTACATGCAGAAACTAAAAAATGTTGGTCATATCTAGGAGGGGATAAAAATAATCAGCACGAGGTTAATACACTATGGCATTTTAGCCAATGACCCCAGGATCCAAGCCAATGAACTGTGGCTCCATCTGCCCAAATGTGATAAAAACACCACCAGGTGGCGCCAGATTGCAGACCTGGCCCCGGTCCCTTCCAGATTGGTCTAGTTGTGAAAGGTTAGACTAGGGGAGCTGGCAAGAAGGACCGAGCCCACCTGCACAGCCTGTCTCCATTGTAATGGTTTGACTGGAAGGAAAGAGGTGCACACCTTGCAAGAAAGCACACATATTACTCCTTGCCTGGGGTACTTCGAGAGTGGGACCACAGTTACCATTTAATACTTACTGCCTTCTGCCTCAAAGCCCAATAATATGGGTGATCCAAACCAATGGGTAACACTCGACTGTTATTTAAAAACTTGAAATAATAGGTAATTTAAGCACTTAAAAGCAATATTCACGTATAGCATTTCACTTTTTAAAGCCATTTCCTCTCTATTATCTTTATTGACACTGAACAGCCCTGTGGAGTAGACAGGAATGTTTTATAAACACTGTTTAATGGATGAAGAAACTTCAGTTCAGAGGGTAATGTGAGCTGCACAAGGTGACCCCAGTGGCAAAGGCAGAGACAGGATTGGAAACAGATCTTCCCAATTTCTATACCAGTGCTCTTTTAGCTACTCTGGCTGAGAAGCAGTGGTATGTTGGTAAATGTGTAACTACCAGCCCTTGGGGGGGGGGCGGGGAACAGTGTATAGCATTTGCCAATTTCTGTGGTGTAAATATTCCCCACCGTGGCTGATTTCAAGCTACCAACATGATGTCAACTGTCTTGCAAAATTCCTGAAAATAAAATAATCAGCTCTTGCAAGCTGGTATGGGCCAGCTCCAGCACATTACTGCTTTATATGTTATTTTATCCCCACTCTGGTCTCATTTTGTTTCCAACTTTATGCTCCCATGAACATCTTGGATGCAGAATGCACAATTCTCAGTGTCAGAGGGTGCCCCATCAATCTGCTCTACTGAGGGTGAAGCTAGCTAGGAATTAAACACAGGATAAGACGCTTCCATTGTGACACTTGTGTACCTGCCTGCCCTCACCTTCCCTCTCTGTTCCCTTCTCTTCGCCCCTTTTTGTCCCTGTCACCTTCCTTGTAGGTGCCTGTCGTGTGTCAACAGCGCCTTCCGCTGCCATTGGTGCAAGTACCGCAACCTCTGCACTCATGACCCCACCACCTGCTCCTTCCAGGAGGGCCGGATCAATATTTCAGAGGTAAGCAGGGCTCACATTGTCATGGCAGTGTTTCCAGTGAATCTAAAGTCTCCCTCCCTTTTCAGGTGGTCAGTCTAAGTGTTTGGCCATCTCCTTGCCCTGGCCCAACTTGGTCCTCTTGCCAGAGATTCTGCATGTTAGAAAGCCCTGTTATTATAAAACTTGAAAAAGTGGCAGCAAATGACCCCAGGGGCGGGGAAGTGTGCTGTATCTACTAGACTCCTAAGACTGTGCATTCAAAAGCTTGAGGGGAACTGTAGGTTGAGACTGAAAGCTTAGACGAAAGATCCAACCAAACAGACTCCGTGGTCTGGAAGACTGCAGTGAATGGCACTGATGTTTTGAGTCTTGCCCTTTGCTTGGCTGCAGACCTACTCTAGTTCAATAGAACATTCACTCTCAACCATTCTTTCATGCCAACCTCTCTTCCAACTCTAAAATTCAGTGATTCTTTGACTCTGATGTATGACTGGGTGGGTGGCCCTGTAGAAGAGAGAGGAGTTCAGCTAACAAAAAGAATCAGGCCTTGCTAAAAGTCCCGTTTTATTTTCGGTCAATACGCCATCCCTACAATGTAACCCTCCTTTGTGATCAATACGGTGAAATAGGAAAGTTATCTTTCCAATGAATATTCCACTTAATGATCATGCACGGTGTTGCTTTCCCACATATTCACAGAATGCCTCAGGCCAGTCAGTCACTCTTCCTGCCCTAGCATGGCCAGTTGGGTTTGAACAACTGTAGAGACCTGAAGTATATATACAGAAGCACATGTGCAAAAACACATGTATCTCTCTTGTTCCACCTTTTAGAAAAATCCACAAATGTAAATAAGCAGCATCATAGCACCTTTCTGTACACATCTCCCTCCTGCACTAGATTATAAGCACCCTGAAGCCATGAGCTACATCTTATTCATCAATAAATCTTCAAGCCTCATTCAATGAGTGTTGGTAGAATGCATGCAGGAAAGAAAGGATGAGTGAATAACCACTTTACCCCAGTGCCATTGAGAGGAGGGGTTCCTTGTGTCTACTTGTCTATGATTTTAAGAAATGGAGCCTCCTTTATCTCCTAATCTGGACAGTAGTGTCTGTAGCTTCATGAATAGACATAAGAAAGTAGCCCTTGAAAGGTTTCCCAAACCTTAAACTCTTCTTAGCTTCTGAAACAACATGCATTATACTCAGCCAAGAAAATGCCTATCCTAAAAGGGAGAAACATATCTCATTGGTGGTCCCCACCAGTGGCATATAAGACCCATCCACAGGTGTCTCCGCATGACTGAACCAGGTGCCTAGTGTTGGGGACGGGGGGTGGGGGGCCTTTCAGAGGATTTTCCTCCATCCAGTTGGCATGTGTGCTTTGATACAGCTGGCCCGAAAAGCACTACTCTTTTCTTAGTGAACACTGGAAATTAATTCCAGCCCTAGATTCTGTAAGGGTTCCAAACTGCTTTCAGGCCAGTCTTCTCAGACAGAGAAAAGGACCCAGGCGTGTGGGGTGGGGGGTGGGGGGTGGTTAACACAGCATGGGAGCCAGTAGAAGGCTGGCTAAGGGGAGGTATAACTGGTCCAAAAGAGCAGAAGACACAGGCGGTCCCGGGTCCGAGGCAAAGGCTGGGCGGTGAAAGATCAGGATAAACAGCCTCAGAAACTGACCTTCACGCTGGCGCCTTCTAAACTCCTAAGTTCCTTAATAAAATAGATCCAAGAGGACCCCAGAACACAGAGGGAGAGGGAGTGAAGTACTGATCTAGACAAGAAAGAGCAGCTGCTTCGATTTCTCTGCGGGGGTGGGGGAACCCCTCCTGGGACAAAGAGAAACCTGAAGCCAAACATGCAAACGACCTGCAGCTGGAGGGATGGCAGGACGAGTGTAATGCAAAGCAAGACAAATCAACTCATTGCCCGGGTGTGGAGGCCGGCAGGCTGAGCCCCAGAAGGCTAATTGGAAACACGCCCAGCCTCCCTCACGCCGTTTAGAAGTCACTGAAACATAGTTCCCTCTCAGCAACGGATGAGAGAGTCAAATATTCCAGAGAGCTGCACCGGCCAGAGAGAAGCCCTTGCCTCCCCACAGCTCAGGATCACCTTAGTGCTGAAGGAGCCCTTGGGGCAAACCCAGAGGCTTCCCTTCTTCTTTTATTCCACTTTCTCTCCTTAATGTCTGTCCCCTGGGGGTGGGGAGGCGCCATCCCCTCTGTGCCTGCTCGTCTGTTCTGCTCCCCTGAGCAGTAAGCGGTGGGCTGCTGCTCTCGCACCACTAATGGGCCCTGGCACCCGTCCCAGCCCCAGGGATTGGTCTCTGGAGGGCTGTGAGGGAGCCCAAACTCCATCCGGCTTCTGACTTCGCTCAGGGAAGGAAATATGCTGCAGGTTCCCAGGGAGGTTGCTAGGGCCACGTCCCCGGCTTCCTAAAAGACTACGTTAGCTCTCAGGCACAGCCTCTCACACGTCGCTTCCTGGCAAAATGCTCCCAGGCCCTGCCCTTTTCTGTCCAAACCACTGCTTTCCGGAAAACTTATGCCTGAAAATTTGGGGAATTACAAAGGGGCCTGCACCCAGCTTGGGTGAGGTCTCTCTGACTTTTATGGAGTCCTACCTGACTTTTTCAGGTTTTTTTGCAGGGGGAGGTGGAGGGGGTGAGGTCTGGAAATCCCTGAGCTGCCTCGTTGGAGTTCATAGAATATCTCTTTGACACTTCCAGTAAGAGCCCCCTTAAATCAAAATTTTGTATCTATCTAATTCCTAGAAACAATATATGACTGATTAGCACCACTGACCAATATAACTGCATGGATGTATTTTACATTTGTCATGCTTTCACACATAGGAAGAGTTCTCAGAGTGTGCTTCAACCAGCAGCAGAAGCACCACCTGGGAACTTGTTAGAAATTCAAATTCTTGGGCTCTGTCCCAAATAGAGCTCAAGATTGAGAACCACTGACATACGGCATCTCAACGGATTCTCACAACCGCCCTCCAATCTCATATAATTCATATTTGACATATGTAGTAACCAAGCTGCTAAAAATTTAAGGGTTTTGCCCAAGGCTACAGGCATCCAAAAAAGCTGAGTACAGTATGCTTTCTACAGGAAATTGCAGCCAGTCAGCTTGTTTGTCTCCATGGCCACAGCCACACTTGCAGGCCTGACTTCACCCTAGCCCTGTACTGTTGGTCATCAGATTCAGGGCACTTTGTGGATGGCCCAATACAAATCCATCCCCACAGATGAAGAAACTGCCCATTGAAGATGGGTCAGTAGTGCCATTTCCAGGTAAAAAGATAGCCCATAAGGTAAATCTGCCCACATTTTCAAGAGGGCTGATGGACACAATTCCTTTCTTAGGCTTGACAGTGAGGAACTGCTATGCTAGAATGAATGCAAAAGAAAAAGAAAAATATACATAGTTAACATTTATTGAGTGCTTGTTACACATGCAACATTTTACATATATTATCTCATTTCATCTTGGTGCCTACTCTGTGAAGTAGATTCTATTACAGATGAATAAACTAAGGCTTAGAGAAGTTACCAGATTTTCCTATGTCCATGAAATAAGTCAAAAATCAGAATTCAGAGTAAATTTTCCCAAACTGGGCTTGAAATAGTCGAAATCCTCTGATGGTGTATTCACATTCACACACACATAGGAATACGCAATCATAACATTAACAAGTGTTAATCCCTTTTATTGCCACTTACAACATGTTTCATGTCCCTCTTTCATTTCATGTAAGGTTGTCAGGTATTATTGGCACCGTTTTATAGTTGAGGAAACTAAATTTCAATTGAACCACCTCTCAAGCTCTTTTAAGGTAATGAGCCCGATTTTGCACTGCCCAGAGCACAACATGTCTCTGATGGACCCCAAGAGGCTCTGCCTCCCTGGGCCAGATCAGGCTGTGACGTGGTGTTAGCAAGCGGGTCTGCGCGAGAGCATGTGTGGCTTTCAGCTTTAAAAGCTCATCTCCCTCCATGGCTAAACCAGGCCTAGTGAGATGTAGATACATAAATATCTTCTTTATGCCCTGTCCCAGGGGAAAGATAGAACCAAATAAATCCGATTAGCTTCCCAGGATGCTGGCTGCGCTCTCTGTTTGAAGTCCAGTGGGTGAAGATAATGCCATTTCCACGTGGGAGAAGCCGTTTCAGAGGGCTGAAGGGTCCCCAGAACAGAAAGCTGGCAAAATGTAGCTGAACAGAGTGGGCAATTGAGGCCCCAAGACTCTTAGGGCTCCTAAGTCCAAATCCCCGCCCTCCCTTTCCAGCCTACCCCCACCCCAGGACAGTCCCAAATAGGCCATCTACTCATCTTAATTTAAACTAAGATTGCTGCTAAGGAGGTGATCCTGGCCTGAAGGCAGAGGGAGGAATAAGTTGACCTAACGGAGTCGTTCCTAATCAGAAAACTACAAGGATTAGCAACAGTAATGAGTATTTTAAGAATATTCACAGCAGTCGTAACATTCTGCAGAAAAAGCTTCTTAAGATCATTTGCTTTCTTTTTCCTAAAACAGGAGACAGGAACTGAATGTGTGCAAGCATGTGTGTGTGCCTGTGTGTGTAGTCACAGAAATAAAAAGGATGGCCCATTGTATCCTGATGAAACCCATCACCTGCTTCAAGCCTCAGAGGTCTTAGAAGCTCTAACGATGAGACAGTTTTGTGAGCTGGCAGTTCTCCTGCACCTGCCTGCAGTCCCCAACACCACCATTCCCCTCAAAACCCTCTCTGCTCCCTCATTAGCATGTTCACCAGAACCATCTAAAAGGATCTATATCTTCCCCTATTTCCCAGCCTGGGACACTGACCACTTCTTTCTTCTGCTCGCGAGAATAGAAAGATAAATCCTACTCTCTCTGGCCTGAAATAGCCGATAAACAAAGCATCAGACATCCTTTTCTACTGAGGAAAGTTTGGAGCCTGGTTAGGCATTTGGGAAGACCCTAATTATTGTTCTTAAATTTAGTTCCAAATGTCTGAAAAAGCAGACCATGGGAAGTTTTTCTAAAATTCTAGAATCCCTTTAAAAAAAATGAGTACCATAATGTCTACTCATGATTCCCGAAGCCTCCAAGCTCAACCAGACCTAGCAGATGAGGATGTTGGCTTGCTGTTTGTTGTTTATGGTAAAAGTTAAAAGGATCACACAATCTTGTTTAGTATCCCAAGACACATGACTTCCAAAAAGCACATCTTTAAGACCCTTCTACTGAAATTTGACTTTGTTTTCTGAACTCATTAGAGATGAAAAACAACTGGTCATCATTTATAATATATCAACTGGTTCAGAGTCTGGAAATCTGTTCTACCGCTGTCTCTGACTCACTCTTCTCTTCTTTTCTCTCTTCTCTCTCTCTTTTTTATTCTCTCTCTCTGTCTCCCTCTCTCTCTCTCATCCTTATACCCCAGCCTTATTTCTAATCTAAATTAAAATTCTACTTTATTAGACTCAATGGGGATTTTTCTAGCCACTAACAGGAAATGGTTACCTCCTTTTCCATGGGATGCCTGGGCCGTCCTAGAGTGGTGTTCATTTTTTTCTTGGCTATAAATATATGAAAGATTCTGTCAGGAGTGCCCACAGGGAATGGAAGTAAAAGTGTAGTAAAGAGCATTTGATGGGTTAGAAGTTTGAGTGCCTGGCTCCTAAAGGGGACCCATCAGTTCTGGAGTTGCCTCGTGGTGATATCTCTGGTGGAAACCCTGCCTGCCTCAGTATCTCCACTTGTACTTGGCCTACAGCAGAGGGATGGCATCAGTGGCCCCAGAGATCCATCCAGGACTTCCTAGATAGGTTTCTGGGAGGAATAATTCCTCTGGATATGCCAACTTAGTAATCATGTGATTTGAGAAACTGACCATTGCCATCCCCAGGTTCTGGGAATCAAATTCCTTCTCCAGAGGGTAGGGATTTACCCTCATCTCTAAAGAACCTAGAAAGTTGGAGCTAGAAAGAAGCTTAGAGATCGTTTGGTCTGTTGCTTCATTTTCCGTTTTCCATTCACCCTTCTACAATCAATGGCCCAGGGTCCCCTGCACATCAGACTGGGGATATAGAGGCAAATAAGGTAGAGCCCAGTCCTCAAGGGGCTCACTCACAGCCCAGGGAGGAAAACAAGTCAGCAAGAAATTGCAATTCTGGGAGCTAAATGCAATTGCAGGAGAATATCTGTGACTCACCCTCAGTCCAGAACAAGGAAAGGGACACCAAAGTCTTTCTGGAGAAGGAGATGCTGAGCTTAGAAGGCTGGTCAAGAGACAATCAGCTAAAGAGGGTCTGAGGCAGGGCAGGGGGCCAGGAGAAAGAGAGGTGTGTAGGAGGTTGGGGTAAGTGTTTCTGGCAGAGGGAAAAGCATGTTCCAAGGAATAGAAATGGATAAGGGAGATGGCTAACCGTAAGTTCAGTGTGGCTGGACCATGAAGTGCAAACAGGGTAAGAGAAAGGCAGGGGCTTAAACCTAAGGGCTTACACTTGAGGCCCAGATTACAGTGGCAACTGCTTAAGGCAAACTGGCTCCCCTCATTCCTTAAGACTGTTCCATTACTCAACACTGCCTTAACACTGTCTTAACAGGCGGTGCCCCTGGCATTAGGCTTTGATTATTGAGACTGTCCCACACTTGCAGGAAACGCAGCAACCCTGGACCCCAAGCGCTAAACACCAGTAGCGCCCTCTTGAGGCCATATTGCAACATCAACCCCCACACGTTCCCAAACACTGTCTCTGAAAACCAGGGGAAATGGGTGGAGAAGGGGAGCCTCTGTCAAGAATTCCCCTAGTTGATCCCGAGAGATAGGAAATGATTTGACGTGGAGGTGGTTTCCACATCCTCACTGCCAGGGGCCAGCGGGCTTGGTCTTTCTTGGGAGAGAGAGAAAGAGAGCAGAGTCAGTGGCAGAGACAGGAGTGGTGGGAGGCGGTAATTTGGCCTCTGGTAGGGGAGCAGCATCTAGGAAGAGAACTGAGTGAAATCAATCCCTTTCTCCCTTTCTTTCTCCCTCAAGGTCCTTCCAATAGCCCCTCCCTCCCAAGACTTTCTTTTTTTCATTTTATTTTCCAAAGCAACATAGCATTCATGCAGGGCCTGGTAATGAAATGAGATAAAAAGCCAGAGCAAGTGTTTAGAGTGTCACTGGGAGGGCTTGATCCACCTCCTGGAAAGCCCAGCTCAGTCGGAGCTGGGAAGCTGAAGCTGCTGATAACACAACGCCCCTGGCATTGGACAATGCAAGGGGCCGGATAGCTGGAGCTGGGTAACAAGATGAAACCAGGAGGTGGGGGTTCTGGGGTTGGGGACAGGGACACATTGAGGCCCTTTTATCCAGTGTCTCAGGATATAAAACCCACAGCCTGCCACACTGGTGCTTTAAAATTAATTCCTAAATTGTAATACTCACAGTGGAAACAGCAACTTGCGGGATGCGCAAGACAATTTCAAAGCCCTGGGAGCTAAGAGACAAATTTCGTTTTCCCAGCTGACTCCATGTGCCCCTTACATGACCTCCAGCCCTGCTCCTTGTTTTGGCTCAGGTGAGTAGGACAGTGCAAGCTGGGGACAGCTGGACCCTCTCTGCTTGCTTCCCCAGGACTGTCCCCAGCTGGTGCCCACGGAGGAGATCCTGATACCGGTCGGGGAGGTAAAGCCAATCACGCTGAAGGCTCGCAACCTGCCCCAGCCTCAGTCTGGCCAGCGTGGCTATGAGTGCGTCCTCAACATCCAGGGGGCCGTCCACCGAGTCCCTGCCCTGCGCTTCAACAGCTCCAGCGTCCAGTGCCAGAACAGTTCGGTAAGAGGGCAGGAGTGGGACCCTGCCTGGAGCGGGGCTTTCTCTCACAGTCCTGGCAATACCCAGGCCTCATCCATGCCCACCCCACCCCCAGAACCTTCTGGGTCCCCAGGCTGACCCCACATCCCCAGGAACGGAGGCATGAGCCAGCACCCCAGGCCCCTCAGCCAGGGCAGAATGGGTTAATGGTGTCAGAGAAACCAAGTGCTGCGAGATCCCTAAAGGTAGAAGGCAGGAGCTGCGTCCTGTCCTGAGGTTTAAAGAGCACCTCTTTGCCTCCAGGTTTCCAAAAAACTAGCCGAAGCAAGTCAGCTCCACCCCAAACCCTGTCCCCATTCAGGATACGAGGAAACTGGAGGATATTGGGAAAGAAACAAGCTACAAGTAGGATGCGACGAGGCGAGGTGGGAGGGTGGGGGAAGGAGGAAGCAGTGGATTTCAAGAGCAGCAAGGGTTAAACCAATCCTGAATGCCGGACAGAAAGCCATGAGGTGTTTAATTATAATACGAGCCCAGAGAAGATCTTTTTATCTGCCAATTCCCTGTCTCTGACTGCGGGGGGTCAGCTGGGAGATGGGGGTGACGTGACAAAGGTGTTGAGGGAAGCTAATTCGCCTGAGAGAGATAAAGAGAATCTGGGCCTCTTATCAGGGAGCTGTCAGATTCCCGGGTCACAGGCGCTTGATAGAATTTGTAATCGGTGGAAGGCCGCCAAGCTCGAGGGGAAGGCGGGACAAGAAAGAAACGGAACACAACAAAGGCAGGAAAGGCGGCAGGAAAGGCTGGGGGCGAGCGCGCCGACAGTGACGTGCCCTCCAGAGCCGAGTGGCCAGGACCGGGGCAGTCCGGTCGCCACGGAGGGGATTCCCTGGGGCCTCCTTCACGGAGGTGTGGCCCGGCAGCAGAGAGCGGTGCTTCCGAAGCGTGTGAAGGGCTGAAAAGTCCTCTGTGGAATCAGCATGAGAGAGGAAGTTGTCTCTTGGCCACAGCTTGAGTTCTGTCTTGGGAGGGCTGATCAGATCTGTGCCCAGAAAGCTGTGGGCACGTTTCTCCCCAGTGGACTGCTGACCGAAGGAAGGCTCATCGGCAGGCAGAGGGGACCCCCGCCGGGCCTGGCCAGCCAACCCCTCAGCAACTGTTTGTCAGGCATTTGCACCGCTCAAGGCTCTTGGGGCTCCCCGAGCAACCAAAGGTCTTTCTAGAGAGACCGCACAGGAAAAGATGCAAAGTGGTGCACGGGAAGTGCCGCATCATAGGTAGACAGTGGCAACCCCAGAGGACAGAGAAGCTGGGGAGGGTTGGCAGGAAAGTCAGAGAAGAGACCCAGGGAAGGTGGATCCAGGGTGGACTTAAGGATAAAGATGGGTTAAAGGGATGGCAGCTGTAGTGAGAGGCAGGCATTCTCTGTGAAATCTGAACTGAGTTAAGACACAGAAAGGGGCCTAAGCAATGTGTTTGGAGACAGATGGAGTCAAAGATTTCTGTAGAAGAGTAGTAGAAACAAAGGTTGAAGTAAGTTCGGATCAGATTACGAAAGATCTGGAATGCCAAGTGAAGGGGTTTGGGCTGCATCCTGCTGGTGTTAGGGTCTGGGAGTCAGGGGCAGGGCACCGTGGGGATCATTTGAGCAGCACACAGGGTTGCCCTGATTCTCCCCCAACTCGTTTCCCAGCCCAGAGGGAACCAGAGCCCCTGGTTTCTCTCCTGCTGTAGTCTGGTCCCCTGAGATGCCAGCAGCAGCCCTGAGCCCAGGACGGAGCCTCACGAACCATGTGCCTCTGCCCCTCTCCCCGCAGTACCAGTACGACGGGATAGACATCAGCAACCTGGCCGTGGACTTCGCCGTGGTGTGGAATGGCAATTTCATCATCGACAACCCTCAGGACCTGAAGGGTAAGGGGCTGCTTCCGGGTGGGGTGTTGGTCTTTTCTCAACCCTGGGAAAGACTGGGCTGCAGGGATCAGAGCCTTCCGGCCATCGTGCCACAAATAGTACACTCCCTCTGTCAGCCGAGCTCTTCAGAGGATCCTAAAGCAACATTTGGAGTCATCCAAGGAGTCCTGTTGGGAGCCCTTGTTTTATTACAACCAGAGCATCTGCCAGGCTGCTGTGGGCTCATCTGTGTCATTCTTTGGCTCCCAGAGGATTTGAAGTATCTGTGGAATGTGGCCCAGGAAAGTCCTGGTTTCCCTGGAAATAGAGATATTGTTTCTAGTCAGGCCCTTGTTCCCTGTCCTTGGGGTCACTGCACAAAGGAGGTTTCCAGGCTGCTCCTCTGGTCCTGAGGTGGATGGGAAGGACCAGCCTGCTGATTTGAGCTCACATCTGAAGGAAGGAAGCACAGAAAGGGGAACTGGGCTAAGAAGGAGGGGCTACTCCACGACTCCATGAAGGCCACCTTTATTCATTGCCCTATAAACACATGTCGACCATCCCCTATGTGCCAGGTGGGCAGGACTCTCAATGCAGCACATATCAAGATTCTACCCCTGCTCTCAAGAATGAAAAAATCAAATCTGATGAGCCCTTACTATGGGCTCAGCACTCACTAAGCAATTTGAGATTATTTTACTTAATCATCATGACAACTCCAAGAGGTATGTGTTGTTATTATTGTCATTGTATAGATGAGGAAACTGTGACCCATAGAGCCTAAGAAACACGCCAAGAGTCAGACAGTATGGGATGGAGCATGGATCTGAACCAAGCCAGCCTAATTTGCAGAGCCCACACGCTGCAACCACATTACCCTAAGAACCTGCTGCTCAGGCCTCTATGTGTTTGAACCCTCTTCCCCTGAGCCTGCACCCTGTCCCGTATTAACCAGATGGCTCCCCACACAGCTAGTAGCTGGGGTTGGTCACAGGCCTCTCCTTCAGCCTGACAGTAACCCCTTGGGAACAGAGAGAGGGGGACCAAGACCACAGCAGGATCTGCAAGTGCTTCAGCATCTATGGTGTCACAGCTTCCTGTCTCAGATGCCACCACTAAAATCAATGCTACTTAGGCTGGGAAAAAGAAATGGAGCCAGAGACTTGTTTTTCTATTTCTCCTTATACCCCGGCCAAATGTACTCACTGCTAAGAGATAGGAGACATTTCCCCTGCTGAGGATCTGGGCTTGGTTCCCAGAGGTTGCCTTTGCACCTGGAGCTTAGGAAAAAAAACAGCCACATCTAGCTGTCACATCAGAAACCTCACTTATGGCTCTCAACAACTTTTCAGAAGCTCCTTGAGTGTACGGGCAGTGTTGTCTTCATGTCTGTATCCCGTCCAGAGCCTGAGTGTTGCCGTGGGCCATGCACTGGATTGGGAAGAGAGGCAGTATAATTAGAGAGAGGGCTATATGGCCATTGTTTAAGCACTCAGTTTCTAGAATCCAGCAAACCAGGGTTCAAATCCTGGCTCTTACCCTTAGAGCCATGTGAACTGAGAGAAATTATTCTCTATACATCCCAGCTTCCTTATCTGCGAAATGGAGAAGAGGATGCCCACCTCACAGGGTCTTCAGGAGGCTCAGACAAGCCATTCAGTGCATATTAACAGATGTTCGATGTGTACTTGTCAATTAGAAGATTCCCTGTTTCCTGTCCTCTACCTAAAGAAGTTACAGGCTTATGGATGTTTAAATATAGTCCCGGCAGCTGGGACTGAGAAATGCTTGACAGAGCAGAAGAGAAGGATGAGGGTCCATGGAAGAATTAAAAAGCCTCATCCCCTGGGGCGTGTCCCTGACTCCAGCAGAGGTGCTCCGTCTAGTCCTGCAAGCTTACATCCACTTGACCACAAGAGTTGGAAAATGGCTTTCCAACTAATTTGCTTCTGGAGTCAGACTCCTTGAGATTCAGTTCAGAACACCAGCAGGCAAGGAACTAAGCTCCAGGCACATAAAACACAGTTTCACTGATTGTTCTGCGTAGGGCTTTTCAGTCTGTGAGAGAGCAAAGCAAAGGCAAAGGGTTTGCAGACTCCAAAAGTGGCCTGTTAAGTGGACAGTTTGTCTTCTCCAAGGACACACTCTCTAGCCAGGGGGACTATAGGCAGGACTGCATCAACCCTCTTCTTATCAGCTCTGCCTCCCCCACTGCCAGTCACCTGGACTTTTTTTTAGCCCAAGCCAACTCCCCTGTAACTGCCACACAATTTCTGGCATGACACGCAAGACCCCTCTCTCTTCTCAGGGTCTGTAATGTAGCAGCAGAGTGAGTTGGAATTTCAAGATTCCAGTTTAGGGCCCTAACCTCAGTAAGCTCTAAGAATCATTAAATCCTTCTTTGAGCTTCATTTGTACCTGAAATGGGAAAATTAACCCTCACCTCTTTAATAAGAGCTAATGTGAGACTAAGAGAGGCTCTGGAGGCAGAAGAATATAGTTTGAGATCAAAGAAAATAAAAACCATGGATAGAACATCAAATTCATTACAAGCATTGTGTTAAGCACTTAATATACAACCTCTCATTCAAGCTTGACCACAAATAATTTCCCTCTGCATAGATTATGTAAACAAAGTGAAAGAAGGTTGAATCATTTGTCACATTGCTAGGAGGTGGTAAAGCCACAATTAAAGCCCTGATCTGATTCAATCTAGAGCCAGAACTCTTAGATGTTATTTCCAATGGTGCCTTAAATGATTGCCAAGAAGTTCAATTTATTATTAATTCCCCATCAATAATTCTTGCATAGTAATCATGATCAGTTGTGTCCTCCATGGCTGGGGACAATTCCTACCGTGCCTGCAAGAAGAGGGTAAGTGGTGAGAAGCCATCCCCAGTCTCATCGGTGACTGCCCCTCTCTCTTTGCAGTCCATCTCTACAAGTGTGCCGCCCAGCGGGAGAGCTGCGGTCTCTGCTTAAAGGCTGACCGGAAGTTTGAGTGTGGCTGGTGCAGTGGCGAGCGCAGATGCACCCTCCAGCAGCACTGTACCAGCCCCTCCAGCCCCTGGCTTGACTGGTCCAGCCACAATGTCAAGTGCTCCAACCCTCAGATCACAGAGGTGAGTTCCCCAGGTTCCCGGAGCTGATGCCAGGACAATGGGAAAGGAGTGCAAGTTGAGACTCTGTGGAAGACTTCCTCACATAGAGTGTATTTACCGTGGGGTGCATGAAGCCTCTCACATGTGTTGTGAGGCCCTGTGTTCAGATGTAACTGACAAAACCTACGGAAGTGTGTCCTGGGTGCATGTGTCCATGCCACGGGGAGGCAGAGCCAGCCCGGCCTCCTGCCAAGCCAGCTGAGCCAGGTGGGGACAAGAAGTTGGCTCCATGGCACATGGGCATTGCAGAAAGCAGGTTTAGCTATCCTCGGCAGAAAGGTGATTTCAGGCGCTGCAATTAGCTCAGAGTTGCAAAGTTGGAAATGGAAGAAGAAAGTAAAGGCAGGTGCTACATCAGCTACCATGCCATTTCTCAGGGTTTACTCTATGTCCCAATTTGTTTGCGCATTTTAATGGCAAGAAATAGGTAATTAATTATCCTGAAAAAAAAAATGGTGTTTCCTGAATAGCAAATTGCCAAGGAAGATGAATAGATGATGAAGATGAAAATGCAGCTGCTTGGATTTTGAATGGCCTGGGAGAGGAATAGTTGTACTTCACTTTGGTTGCATTGTGTGCTCATCACTCTTCACTGTTCTCTATTCACCAACTGTCATCTGTACTTTGAAACTAATTGCATATTCCCCGTGGTGACTAGGAATAAAGGCCGAGGCAAGTACTACTGTGGTCTGCACACTTGAGAAAGCCGGGAGGAGCTGCTCCTCTTCTGCCCCTTCCCTGAGACATTCCTTGTTTTCCCTGCTGGCCATGGACAGCAGCTCTGGTTCTCACTTATATTATGCCGAGTATGGAGAAAATTCTGGAGCACATGATAATCATCCTGAAGCCTCAGATCAGTAAAAAAAAAAAAAAAAAAAAATCCTTAAGAGTGAATAGGTGTTGTCAACCTGCACCTGCTGGATGGACTATTTGAAGAGGGAGCTAGTATATATTCAATGGGTCATAACCTGTGTTTCACACTCTCATTTACTCCTAACAACGATCCCGAGAGGGAAGCATTCATGTCTCCATTTTATAGGTGAAGAAAATGAGGCTCAGAGAAATTAAGTAACTTGCCCAAGTTCACACAGCTAAGTAGCAGAGCCAGTATTTGAGCTCAGATTTATTTAAGTATAAAACTATTTTTAAATTCTTTATGATTTGCCCAAACAATGTAAAGAAGTGGTGCTTACTCTTCCTTCGTATCCCAACCTTTCCTGCCTGGGATGGACTAGATAAGTGCAAACCCATCCATATGGCAGCATTTCCCAGGGAAAACACAGTGCTGTGTGGAAGTCTCTGTTGCATCTAGGTCCGTATTCATCGGAGCAGGGAGGTCTGAGAGTGCAGGCTCTGCCCCTCCAAGATTGGGCAGCTTCAACCACACTTTGCTCTTTGATGTGGCCTGTGATGGTGCATACTGAATTCGTCCTCTGTCTTTATGTTGCTGGAAGAGAATGACTGCAGGGGCTTCTGATGACACTCCAGCCTCGGCCTTGAGACAGCCAGAGCCCTGTGCTGCTCAGGACTCCATGCCATATCTCTGATTCTAGTGATTTCCGGAAACTGCTGGTCTGAGAACTTGCAAGGTTCTGTAATTCTTTTTGCTGTGGCAGTTGAAAGTCTCCATGTCCCTAGGCACCTGTGGTGCGGTGGAGCTTAAATTAGTCAGGGACTCACCTCCATCAGCACCTCCCATCTCCGTCAACCTGCAGCTGCTGCACCAGCCCCGTCTGGACCCCAACTGGCGGGGGGGCCCCTCCCCAGCCCCAAGGCAGCCTTCTCCCTGGGAAACCTCTGCCTTGGCCGCTGCTCACTGACCGGGGACTGACGGGCGCTCTGTTCACAGAGGACACCCAAGCTACATGGAAGCTAATTAACCCCCTGAGGTAATTAAGGTGTAATTGATTTTCCCAGTGAACACATCAGCAGGAGGCTGAGGCCCCAGGCGCTCGGGTCTCTTGTTGATATTTTTCAAGGAGAGGCTGTTGAGAAAGAAAAAGAGCATCTTAGGGAAGTGACGAATCCGTGCTGTGTCCTGAGCCACCTGGGAGGACATCACTGAGGACAGGATATGTGAGAGGGGGTGTCAGGCCTGCAAACTTTTATTCACTGTTATCTGGAATGATTTCTTTCATTTTGCTTCTCCTATCCACCACCTATCCTCCTTTCCCTAAAAAGTCATTTTTCACTTTTTTAACTTTCATTTTTAAAATAATTTCAGATTTATAAAAAGGTACAAAAATAGTACAAAGACCTTTCATATACCCTTCACCCAGAGGCTCCAAAATTAACATCTTACATAAGCAGAGAACAATTATGAAAATCATGAAATTAACCTTAATGTAATAATGCCATCTAAAGTGCATGTCTTACTCACATTTTGCCAGTTGTCTCACTGATGTCCTTTTTCTGATTCAGGATCCAATCCAGGATGATGTGTTACATTTCCTGGCTGTGTCTACTTAGTCCTTGAATCCTCAGTCTTTCTTTCTCTTTTATGACCTTGATACCTTTGAAGAGTACTGGCTAGTTATTTTGTAGAATGTCCCTCAATTTGGATTTGTCTGATGTTTCCTCATTATTAAATTCAGGTTACATATTTTTGGCAAAAAGCACTTCAACAATGTTGGGTACATGTCGAAAGGACACAAGAGCAAACCTAGAGGCTCCCAATGGCCATATCTGGGGCAATTTGAGCAAGAAAATAAACAACAATAGTAATGGACTATAACCCCTATAGTAAATAAGAATCCACACATCCTGTTGAAGGGTTTTTTTCTCTCTCCCAGTGTTTATTAATTTATTTCTTCAAATAAATTTATTTATTCAGTTAAATAAATGGGGGAGAGGGAAAGCTTTCCCTCACAGTAGAATTCCAGCTAATAAATGTAGAAGGAATTATGGAAATAGAAAATCACCATTTGACAAAGTTCATAGTAATAATTATTTCGGTCATGAATGGTCAATGGTTGCTGAAGTGGGTGAATAAAAGTGTCATGAGAAATAGGATATTTACCTAGTCTCAAGGTATCTTCCCACAAGTTACTTATTGGTTACAACATGAAAAATAGTAACTACAGTGAAAAAACCTGATAAACACCACCTTAACCAAATGATCAAAATTCACATCTCCAGTAATGAGAAAAATCAACCTGATGTGCCTCCCAAAAGGATATGCTGAGAAGGGCACAGCCCCATTTCTATGACATTTTATGCAAAAGTGCATACTTTGTTAAAATTGCTTTTAAGAAGAATTCACTTTTTTACTTTTCCTTAACATTCTCAACTAATGCATTGATATTGGCATAGATATCTTTCTTAAACTTCTTGCTCATTGAAATTCTGAGGTGCACATACCTCCTTGCCTCTGGCCCTTATCTTCAAAATGTGAACCCCCGTGGTCTGAGCACACATGCAAATGGAAGCCATTTACTAAAAAGTTCCTTCTTGATGAATGAAAAGGGAGGGATTCTCTGAAGGCCTATGGTGGTTGCTGGGGGTGACAGCATTTCCTATCATGGAAATAACTGGGAGCTGAGAATGGGTGTCGACCTACCTGGGGGTAGGAAAATAAATGAGATGTCCTCAAAAGAGTTCTACTTCAGGAAAAGGAGTGGACCCGAGCTTAGTTAGCTGCACAGCAGTGTTCTTCTTTAACCTCTCCTTACCCCACTGTCTCCATGGCAACCAAACCCACCCCTGGAGACCCATCTTTTATGGCAGCTTCATGTAGGACAAGATGTACAGCCTATTGAATTTCCCAGTTTGCATAAACTTCAGGTTAGGACCCCCTCAGGACTCGCCGTCTGCTCCTTCTCAGCCAGCTCCTGGTGTGATAATGACGCCATCCCCTATGGGAGGGATCGCAGACTGTTCCCATTCCAGCTGTCATCCTGGGCATCTGCGCACGTGTCACCTGTTCAACCCCAGGAACAGGAGAAAGGCAGAGGACTGGAAAGCCCGTGAGATGCACAGCCCACCGCATTTCTGTTCTCCCGGCCTGTGCTTCAGGGCCTGCTGGGACCTCAAAGAGTAGGATGTTAAGAGCCACCCACTAGAAAGGAAGGCCCAGAGAAAACACTTCCCAAGGAGCAGTGAGTGGGCAGGACCCAGCAGAAAGGAAGAGGAAACTGGATATGCTCATGGGCAGAGAAACTTACGGAAGGTAAAGGAGCTTGGGACCTACGCAACAGGTTTCAGTCAAAGTGAGTATTCTGAGCAAAAGGAGGAGGTGCCACAATTACAGAAGAAATTAATTCACTTGTTAAAGGAATAGTTAATAAGTGTCTACTGCATGCCATGCAAAGTGCGAGGCCTGGAAATTGTCATTTGGATGAGTGAGTCCTGGATGGGGAAGCAGAGGGATGCAGCCTCTCTCAGGAAGACCCCTGGCTATCCTTGAACATTGGCCACCAGTGGCTGGAAATGGCTCACCCTGCAGGCCCCTCCGCTTCCTCCAAAGAGCCTGGGACTGAAATTAGTAATCTCCACCTTTTGGAGTTGTCTCCAATGTAGAAAGAGAACCCTAGCAAGGACCTAGGCTTCCACAGCTAAGCAGAACACTAACCCCAAGCCAGTGACGTGAATAGACTGTCACATTCTAATTCTGGGAGGCTTAATAATAGCAGTTTCTCTTTAACAAGACTTTACTATGCAACAGGACCTGTCCACTTTGCATACCTCCTTCTCTTTCTCCCAACAACCCTTCAAGATGGCTGTTGCTATCCTCATTTAAGAGTTGAGGAAGCATGACTTAGGAGGGTAAATAATTTGTCCAGAGTCACACATCTAGTTAGTGGTAGAGCAGAGGTCCTCTTGGAAGACACCAGGAGTCCCCAGACAAACTGAATGTTGGCTAACCTTTGAACTGAGCCTTAGAATAACATCCTCCTAACTGCCCTCCTAAGTATAAGTAGGTGCACACACATACCAATGAGTGAAAAAAGAAGAAAACATACAGCAACGAACCAATGGAATTTGGAGGACATTTGCATTTAGGGAATCACCTCTTGCCTACCATGGGTAGGAGTTACATTAATTCCAGGTGTCTCTTGAAGCCATCAGACTGGCAAAGCAGGTTTTTTTAAATGCAGGGGCTAACTCCCTCCCCACCCCCCAACTCCCCACCCCTAGTTTTGAGGTTTCTCAGGGAGTCACCAGGAACCTACTACCTACCAGCCTTTGGGTACCAAAAAATGTTCCTGTGTGTTCCTCAAGTCCTTGCCACATTGACCAGTAAGTCCCTACTGATGCCAAGGAGCGAGGACATTGATTTACTGCTGGGTAACTTCTCTACTTTAGGAATTTTTCAACTTCAGTAACTTCCCCAGCACCTCAGTAACCCATACTTAGGTATTATAAATTCTCTTCAACATTTCCTTGGATGCATTTAACTGGGAAAGAAAAGCAGTTGTAGAAAATCCTGTTCACTGCCCTCGAAAATTAAGCATAAATGATTTTTGATACTGTGATAGTTTGAGATGATCCATTGCTCCTGCTTCCTCCTGTCCTCCATTTGCCCAAATAATTTAAAGCAGATTTTTTTCCTGGATTCTCTCTGGTGCAAATGGGTCTGTTATGGGAGCTAGGACGTTGACAAGTATTTATCTGCAAGGCTGCACCAGATCTCTGCAGGGAAGGCCAAAAGCCACCTGCCCAGAGCGTGAATGACTCGCTGCAAAGTTCCCAACAAATAAATAAATAAGTCAGCCAGCTTTCCTGAGAAACAAGCCGGCACTCTGATCTCCCGTTCGTTTATTTGCAGGCCTCATTAATATAACATCACTGCAACAAACAGCTAACGGGGGATGGTGTCAGGATGAATAATGGAGTTACTCTGCTGAGATAACAATTAGGTTTTGAATGTACTATCAGCTAAGACAGAGCCAGCAAGGTTTCATGCCAGGCAGGGGAGCTGGCGCTGCCAATGCCCTGACTTCCTGCAGAGCTCGTCGGCTGGGCTCCAGCCTACCGTGAAGGCTATGTACACCCGTGTGCACACACGGGCTCACACACAAACACACCAAGTTGGAAAAGAATGTGACAATTTGCTTTCTTGGACCCAGAAGCCAGAAGACTTGGGAAGTCAGGATGGAATGGAGACTTGCAGGCAAGAAGTTGGCATCACTGCCCTCTAAAGTCAGGAAAAACACTAAGTAATGGGAAAGGAATAAGTGCCCTGGAGAGGATTGGCTGTGTGTCTGCCCTCCACTTGTCCTCACTGCTTGGTCCTGATTAGGGGGATGCTCGGGCAGGGCAGGACTCTCCTGAAATCCCAATTTCAGACACAGGAACTTCTAATACCAAGCATATTCATCATTGGTGGGGGATGACAACAGAGGCTGAAGCCGGCCTGGAGTGACTTCTCCTGGAACCTCTTCCTTGGCTGCTCTAGGAAGCACTGGTGTCAGTGTTTCCCGTGTCCGCTTCACAACCCTGTCCACAACATGGAGAGTCTACTGGAGACCACGGTGCGATCTACACAGGCCCCCAGGGAGGCAGCCAAAGCCTTGCTGGACAGTCTCCTCCACACAAGCCACTTTCCCTGCACAAGTCAAGCTGTCTGCTCCTGCCTGAGTCCCCACCAGGAACAATATTCAGAGATTCCACCTGCATAGAAGCTTATAAAAGCAAAGCCACTTTTCTCTGGACCTCACCTAGCCTGGCTTCTGCCCTGATCTCCTAATAATAAAATAGTAATGAGAAAAATAATAGCAAGCATTCACAGAATGCCTGTGCCTAGCATTGTACCCAGCACTTTACACATCACCTGGTGTAGACGTCACAACAACCTCCGTGAGGTAGGAGCTATTGTTATTACTAGCGGTTTATAGATGTGGGAACTGAGGCACTGCGAGATGTGATTACTTTCTTGAGTCACATTGCTAATAAGTTTTAGGACCAGGATTGAACCCTCAGCTGCTTGACTCTAGAGCCCACACGTTTGACTGGTACCCTACCCTTGCTTCCTTTCTGAGCTTACTTGGACAAATAGAATTCTAAATCTTCAGGGCTGAGGAGGGAAAGACGCTGGCACCAAGCTCTTCATCAAGCCTGATGTAGAGATGGGAAAAATGACAGTAGCCACCCCTCCCAGTACCCTTTGGAGAGATGGGACATGCACAGGAACGGATATAAAAGGTGCATGCCGAGGGGGAAGGGCAAACAGTCAGTGGGGCAGGGACAGAGAGGGAGAGATGGAAGGTAACAAATTTAGAGAGATGGAGATAGCTCCAGTAAAGACAGTGGCCAGCAAAGCCATCCTCAGAGCTCCTTGTACCACAGCAAGATATGATCTTAGCCAAGGGAACCCCAGAGCAGGATGGGGAATGGGGTCTCATGTTTCATGACCTAGGGGTCCCTCCCAGGGCGGTAGGATGTTCAGCTCCAGCCATGTTGCATGGAGGTTAAAAGCACAGGTTTTGGACTTGGATAGACCTGGATGGGTTCTGCCACTCACTGTGCAATCTCAAGCAAGTTATTTAATCTCTCTGGGACATTATTCCCTCATCTATAAAATGGAAATAATAATGAACCTCCCTCATAGCTTGTTCTGAGTCCTAAATGGGATGTGTAAAACCCTTGGCACAATGTCTGTCTCATCATAAGCCCTTAAAAATGAAGAAACAGAAGCCATTGTTATCAGAATCTTTGATAACCTGGAGTCTAGGCCCCACTTTTGTCTTCTCTCCTGTCATCTCTTTTAACCAGGAGATATATTACCAGAGAAAGAGAGGTGCCTATACGGCAGAACTGGGCTTTGTGAGGCTCCCCAACAAGCTCCTCTGGGGCCTTAAACCTCTCTCCTATAGGAGGCCCCACTCTGCCCCTCCCAGACCCTGCCTGCGTCTGAACCCAGGAATGGCCAGCCTGGCCCAGCCAGCTCAAGTGCTCCCCAGCCCACCAAGCCCCTGGGCCTTCCAGCACCTCTCACTCTGCTGCCCCCGCACAGCCCTTCGCATCTCCCCAGCTGTAATTAATCGGCTGCATCTGCTCTCGCCCTTGGGCGGCTTTGTGGCACAGTTCCCTCCAAACTGTTCAATTAGTGGCTGCAAGAATCAGGGCAAGTGCAGCATCGCGGCGGCTGTTTTCCAGGTCAGAGCACCCACAGAGGAAAACAAACATGACAGAGGCTGGCAGGAATACTAATTTGACCAGGGTGCTCCAGGGCTCCGCAGGGGTCAGTTGGACCTGAGTAGGTGGGGAATGTGGCTCCCCAAACCAGAGGTTCCAGCCAGCTTGAGGGGATCCCAGCAGAAGACAGGAATCTTCCAGTTCACCGCTACCAATGGCATCTTGGCTGTGACCTGTGCATCAGCCTCATCCCACTTCTGACTGGCCTTATCATCCTGGCTTAAGATGAGTAGCTAAAGAAGCACATAGCTGAGATTGCACTAGTCTCATTTACACATGGGCAGGGTCAGTGACTGCTTCTGTGGCAGGGTTTTAGGGCTGCTGGACCAAACCCTCAGCCCCAAAGTATTTCCTCTATTTTCCTCCTGAGTCCTGCAAATGATAGACAAACTTTTAATTCTATAATCAGTTAAAAAGTCAATAACGTTAAGGCAAGATAATAACATGAATTTGAGTCCAATTAAGATGCAAATGAAAATACAGTTTTCTATAGGAAAGAGAGAACAGCAGAGTAAAAATGAGGAAGGAATCCCAGGGAGGGAAAAAGAAAAGGATTGTGGAAAGAGAGGAAGAACTTACCCACTCCTGGGGACAGCCTGGTTGAGAGCACGTGTGAGCCGTGAATGGAAGCTATCTGGGCAGACACTCCTTACCGCACATCAGTCAGGCCTTTGCTTAAGCCGTTAGCCTAGTTTGGGTCCCTGCCCTTTCAAAGGATGCATGCAAATCAGAGGGTCCAAAGAAAAGCAGACAAAATGATCAAAGGGCTTAGAAAGCAAGATCCTCGGAGAAGAGGCTAACAGAATTGCAGAAGAGCAGGCCAGGGGAGGCTTAATTGCTGTCCTCAGTATCTGAAAGATGTTTGATGAGGAGGCAGCTGTTCAGTCCTCCATTCGATGAGGAATCAAATGAGAAGTTGGCCTAAATTAAAGAGAAGGAGATTGCAGGAAGATTTCAATATTAAAATACTACATCACTCCCAAGCAACCTAGGTACCTCCATTTTTCCAGTCATCGGTGAAGAAAGCAGATTGTTTTAGGATCTGGTTGAGGCCTGCATTTCCCAGTAACAGAGAATTGGGGATATTTATTGATAATTGCTCTGTTCTTAGCAGTGGGCTAAGTATTAGGTTGCTAAGCAAAAGTGAAATACTTCCTATCCCAAGATCATCATTGTCTCATTGAGGAGATAAACAGTTACAGTCTAATGTGGCATTTGTTGTCTTAGAGGTGTTCATGAAGGGCAGTGGGAGCACAGAAGGTGCTACTAAATCTGCTCAAGGTGGTCAGGGAAGGCCTCAGGGAGGAGGTATCTTTTGAGAAGCATCTTGCAGGATGGGTAGGTATTTGTTAGTGCACATGCTTGACCTGCAGAGGGAACCACATGCCAAATGCACATAGGTTTTCAATCCTATGTCCATGGAGCTCTCCTGGGAAACATGCATAATGTATAAGAAAAGGGCTGAGCCTAAGCTCTGGGAAGCCCAAGTATAAGGGTTGGCAGAGGAGGAGCACCCAGGGGAAGTCAGCACGGACTTAGGGAAGAGTCTCAGTAGCTCCCCCCTTCCCCCAATTAGCTTTAGAATATAGGGGAGAATAGCACCTGCCTCTGGGCTCTTCTCCCTAACATCTCCTTCTAGTTCTCACTTCTGAGGTCTTCTGGACCATAGTGTAATACGTGTTGGAAAACATGGGGTTGAAAATCTTTTCAGCTGATTTCACAGATTTGTGTTCCCCTTCTCCCTCTTTCCACACCCCCACTATATACTCACGCGCTCACACACACTCTCCCCAAACTGTCAAATCATTTGTTTGCGTGGGTGTCTCATTCAGATTTACGTTCCTGAAATAATTCATTGAGTTCATTGGGAAAGCTGAAACCACCCCAGAATAGCTAATTGCCAGGGGAGAAGAAATGGTAAGAAGGGTGGGAGAATTGAATGAAGACCATTTCGGACAGGGCCAGGGGCCTCCAAAGTTTGTTCTGGGTGAAAAGGTATTGTGGCTCAGAATATGCTCCTGTGCAGGGCCCAGAATCCCCCAATCCAGATTGGCCTTGCCCTTGGCAGCAGGGCCTCTCGCCTAAGCTCAGGCTGCAGGAAAGCTTCCAGGCATTCTCCAATCTGCCGATGATTGCATCACCCCAGCATCTAAGCTGTGAGTTCCCCAGTCCCTGTGTTCTCCTGCCAGATGTGTAGAGGAAGAGTCCTGTCCTCGCTAAGCTTCCTACCAACTCCAGCATCCCATACTTTCGTGATCTGGGAAGGTGCAGGTGCAGGGGGAGCACAGGGACAGAAATTATGAATTATCAAGGCCTACTCTCTAAACCACTATATTAGGTGATTTCCACATGTTATCTCAATCTTCACAGCAGGCCTGTGAGGCAAGCGTTGTTATCTGTTTTCAGATGAGGACACTGAGAGTCAAGGTCATAAGTGGCTGAGCTGGAATTCAAATTCTGGCGGAAAAGGTTATTCTCTTCCTGCTACAGATACTGTCTGAGCATCTGATGGCCTCTCTTCCCCACCCCCTAGCAGTCAGCAGCACAAGGGCCATCTGAAACTGGGAGCCAAATATGTGTGGATTCTGGCCAAGATCCCAACTATTATTTGGTTTGGGGGAATCTACATAATTATGCCCTGCCTTTTCACCCTCTCCTCCACTGGAAGTTAACTCTCCCCTCCATTACAGCCCCCTTCCAAGGCTCCACACCTGGAAGGTCTTCTCTGGAATTCTACAAGCAGTTACTAAGGACTCAGCAAACTTGTCTCTTTGGAGACCCAGGTGGGAAGGACAGAAAAGAACCAGGCTTTATGGAATGCAGCCCTGGGTGCCCCTGAAGTGAATGCTGCTTTGGAGAGAGGGCCTTGGGTGCTGGGTTTCCAGGGTGGGCTTGGGCCTTGCAGCTGCCCTTAGACGGTGTCCTAAGGGATCCTTAATCCTGAGGGATTAAGCTCCTCTTTGGAGAATAAATTTGTTTCCATGAAGCCTCTCCTCTGCAGCCCCTCCCCGATAGGTGGTCCTGGGGAGAAATAGGAAGGCAGGATGCCTGGGTTCCAACCCCAGGTCACCATGGAGATGCCAAGGCCCTTCCCTGCACTCTCTGAGTCATCTAGAGGGCCAGCCTCAGGGGCAGGGGGCATGTGCTCCTGGAAGCTTTCCTCTGTTCCTTTGTACTGAGCACAAACCTCTGCCCTGATCCTCCCTAATTCTTAAGCTGGGGGAGAGCAAACACTATGTCCAAAGGCACAGAGATTTTTAAAGTTCATTGTGTGTACAGGAGCCACTGGTCTCCAGGCAGAGCATGGAGCACAGAGCAGAGAATGGCAGATTTGTCTGAAGAAGAAGGCTGAGAACCAGAGGACCTCAAATGCCAAGCCAGGACTTCGGGACTTTGTCTTGATGGTGACCAGAGCCACTGGAGGTTTTTAGAACAAGAGATTAGTGACTTGATCAAGTATGTGTTCATGAAGATCATGCTGGCAGCTTTGAGGAAGTTAGATTTATACAGAGGGACACAGAAGCTGTTGCAGTGAGTGTGGATGAGATGGTGGAGGCTGGCCTTACCACCTACCCTGCATCTGGAACACAGAGGGGGGCACGGATTCAAAAGGCAAGGCACACGGAAACAAGAACTGATCGGGCCGAGTCACCTTATTTATTTTATGTGGTAGGTGAAGGAAAGGGAACAGCCAAAGATGCTTGTGAGATTCCTGGCTGGGTGCATAGTCATTCCATTAACCTTGAAAGAGAATCTGGGAGGATAATAATATTGGGAATGGGAGGAGGGAAAATTAAGAGTTCATTTTGAGACATGGTGAAATTTGAGGTGCCTGAGGGACATACATATGAAAGTAGAGATGTCCAGTGGCAATTGGATATATGGATATGGAGCTCAGGAGAGAAGTCTGAGCCAACGATATAGATTTGGAAGTCATCAGTAATGGCGGCCTTGGGAATCCTTTTGCAAATAAAATAATCACCACCATCTCTATGTTTTGGAAATCCAGACTTTTACACGTCAGTTTTGCTTAGCAGGGCGGCTGTAAGCTATGCCCCTTGTAAGCCCCAGGGCAGAGTGGTTGCTTAGTGCTTTGCCCCCTGCCCACCCTGGCACCTTCCCCAGGTGCTGGATGCATAGCACAGAGTAAGAAAAGAAGAACCTCATGGACTCAGCCTTCCCCAGGCACTGAGAACCTAGTTTCATGACCCATGAGGATGCTGATGCTCCTGGTTTGGATCCTAACAGCTATCAGCTGGGATAGAAGGGATCAGGCTGGAATCTCCCCACCCAAATGACCTGTCTCCTTGACTTGTATCCTCACACTGAGGTTATAACACTTGTTAATAATTCAAATATTTTTTTAAAAAAAAAGGTTTCCTCTAACCTCCTCTAAACAGTATTAGCTGACATGCTTCTGAGCAGCTCTGCACTAACAAGGGCTGCTGCAGCACCCCAGGGCCCTGGCCGCATCTGTGGCACCAGCCCTCACCTGTTGGAAGGGGAGCACTACGATGACTTACCAGCGGGAGGAAGGTTCCCCATGGAACCTGCCAGGGCCACTGAGTATCCACAACGCAGTCCCTGCAGGCTACCTGCAAGACGGAAATATTTTTAGGCTTTCCAGAAAGATTTAATTTCACAGTTTTTCTGAAAGGTTGTAATTAACTGCAGTGAGCAAAAGAATGTATTTTTAAAAATAAAAGGGTGGGGGGAGGAGAGGGAACTAATCATGACAGTCTTGTCGGTTCTTTCGGTAGGTGGGTACGTGCCATCCAGGTGGCAGAGGGAAGGGCTGGAGGGGCTGGTGAAGGCTTATTATAAGTGGATGAAAGGAGAACCAGGAGCTAAAAGCAGATGCTCTCCTAACGATGCTCTCCTGCAGGGGGGTGGGAGCACCCCCCGTTTCCCATGAGCAAAGGTCCATCCCCCAGAGCTCAGGAGTCCCAGGTACCTGTGCCAGGGGAGGGTGGAACAGCCAAGATCTATTACTGTTGGATATTTTTAGAGTCCCCAGGACAGAAAAAGGATAGAGGCTAAGGGGTCCTCATGCCAGCTCCTTCCTTTCCAGTTGTGCCCCATCCCCCCAACATACACACTCACTGCCGACACACAGAGATGCCCCTGAACCACCTCAACCATCTCTACCTTGATTCATTCCATGTGTCTTGTTTATTTTTACTCCTAAGGTGGAATATTTTATTCCCAGAAAAGGGAGTCAGAGCTACAGACAAGGTGCCTGGGGTGAAACGCGCCTGGACTGGCTGGGGGAAGGACACAGCCCCTTCTAAGACTTACAGAAAAGGTGGAAGGCCAGGAGGTTTGACTCTTGGGTCACCTTGCTGAGAGCTCAGGGGTCTGAGCAGCGCATCAGTCAGACCCCGATGGAAAGAGGCCTGTCCCGATCCTCACCCCCCACCGTCAACCCTCCTCTGCTGACTATCATCCAGGAATTGGTGGCTGAGTTTATGGCTGTCGTGGTGCCCACACACAGCGAGTGAAGCAGTGCCCCTTGCAAGGGAGAGGGAAGGTGGGAAGAGTCTCCAGACCCTTTGATGGCATTTTCACCTGTACCCCCCATCATCCCTGCCCTGGACACACTGCCTGTGCCGCCCAGGCAGCATCCCACTAGCCAGCATGTACAGGGCTCGGGGTGGGGAGGCTCTCCAGCAGTGCCCAAGGACACAGAGGCTGCAGCTCTGCCCAGAGGCCCCATCTGGGTGGTTCTGGTGGACTCTTGGCATTGAACAAGTCCCCTTCTCTCTCTGTCCTGCCTCACCTTTTTTATGGTGTACTGAAAAGAGCACTGGGACTTTTTTACAACCGTGTGTACAAGTTGTACAAAGCCTTAGATACATCCCGACTTCTCTGGGTCTCATTCTTCTTGCTGTAAAATATGGATCTTGAAATAAGATACTGAGAGGGAGCCCCCTTCTCACTCTGAAATTCTTATGAGTTCTTCTGCTGCCTAGGATTGCATTCGCTTCTAATTTCAGTAACTACTCCACATGACTATGGACCACAAAATTTGAATTTATTCACTGGGATCTGTTGGACCCCAAGGAATTGCATTTTTCCAAGAACCTGATCTATTCCCAACCAGCAACTTAATCTCTGGGAGAACAAGATTCTGTGGCTTCATTTCCTGTTGGGTCGAAGCAAAATGAGATGGTTAGCATTAGGTAACTGAATTAAGGAATGAATTTTTAATAAGTGATCCTTGCTTACAGAAAGCCGGCAAAGAGTCAGAAAATCCTAAGTTATTTCTTCTTGGTCCTAGTATGCCTCACAGGATTTTTTTTTGTGGAACAATGTCAAATACACTTTTTTTCTTTGATTGCTCCCACTGCAGACATATATGATGAGGGACCCCTCTGCCTTCCCACAGAATTTCCTCTGTACCCACCTTATCACTCTCTACCCTGCATCAGCATTATTCATGTGCCTCCTTTATCTCATCCTACTTGCCTATACATTCCTTGAGGGCACATTTCCTGTTGCATTCAATCATTGTACCTCCCACAGGGTGGTGCACACAGCAGTGGCAATAATAACAGCTCACATTTACAGAGCTCTTTCTGGTTTACAAAATGCTCCCGAACACGTCATCCATTCAGTGCTCACAAGCTCCCTGGGAGGCTGGTGGGGAGCACCCCCTCCCCAAATAACTAAGGAGAACTAAGGTTCAGAGGTGACTTGAGCACCACCAGACAATGCATCAATTAGAGATACATCTCAAACAATGACTATCCGCCTCCAAGTCTGGTACGGTTTCTGATCAATTTTTTTTAATAATTTGATAAATGAGTGAATTAATGAGCAAAAGAACCAAGGAAGTAGTGTTAAACAGAAGATAATGTTGGAATCCTAGAGAAGTTACAAATTTGAGTACACGCTCGGTCCATCCAGATTCCAGTGTCCATCCAAGTTCTCAGGCCTCCTGCAGGGGAGGGAAAAAGATGCTGCTGCTTCTGTGCTCACTGACGACCACGTTTGCTAATCCCACTTCCCTCCTGCAGATTCTGACAGTGTTGGGACCGCCTGAAGGAGGGACTCGAGTGACCATCCATGGCGTGAACCTGGGTCTGGACTTCTCGGAGATCGCCCACCACGTGCAGGTGGCTGGGGTGCCCTGCACACCCCTCCCAGGGGAGTACATCATCGCTGAGCAGTGAGTCCCCCCGGGCAGATCCTTTCCTTCCTAGGCAGGATGGTTTGCTTCCCAGGGGCACATGGGGAGGGGGGCCCTCCACGCTCTCCTTTCTTTGGGGCTTTCCCAGGATTCATCTTCGCCGCCTCTCTCCCTGGAACCTCCCTCCACTCCTGAAGCTTTCCCAGAGCCCTCTCCCACCCCACTTGCACCCTCAGAGGGTCTTACTCCATTTGATTCCTGGTTCCCTGCCTCCTCTGCCATCAGAGGCACTGACGCTGCCACCGTTTCAGTCTCCACCTGCCCACCGTGTGACTGAGCCAGTTTCCCAACAGGCGTAGCTTCTCCTCAGCCTCCCCCGGCCCCCTCACCCCCTCCCAACCCACAATGGAACACCTCCTGCACGGTGGGCTGCGGGCAACAATTTATTTGGCGCATGGGGCTCTGACAGCAGCTTAATCCGAGCAGGGCCTCCACCGGAGCAAATTCATTTATTTCACTAAGGGAAATGTCAACTGGAAATTAGAAAATAGGCATGTAGCGGTGGACAGGCAGACGGGGCTCCAGGAGTGACATACGTTCCAATTTGGGGTGTTCATTTGGCAGTGTGGCACCTGCTGTGGAGGAGGTGGGCAGGAAGTGGTCACAAAGCTGGAGGCGGGAGGGTGGAAGAAGGGATGCTTCCCTCAAGAGGAGAGAGGGAGGGGAGCAGCCAGATCATTCTGCATGATTTGTCATGTAAAGGCAGGTCAAGTCATGCCGGTCCACTGGAAATACAGCTTTGCAAGGGGCACTAAGAACATGTCCAAGAACTTGGCTTCGAGGAAAGGGCTTCCCTCCTTTAGCTCCACCCTCTGCAGCCACAGGTCCTGTCCTCTGACCTCCCCAGCGCCAGCTTTCAATAGCAACCATAAAAATGACATCCCTGTCTTTCACCAGCTCTTTTCAGTTAACGGAGCACTTCCTCATCCAGTATCTCATTTTTAATCGGTATTGACCCTGCAAGGTAGATATCATTATCACCATTCACACAGCAGGAGGGAGCCAAAGACTCAAAGATGTGAAATGACTTTCCCAAATTCACGGTGCGTAAGTGGCCAAGACAGAATTAGAACTTGAGTCTCCTGACTCCTAGTCCAGTGCTCTTTCCATTCTGTAACAGCAATGGCACAAGACTCCTAGGTAAAGAGTGGCCACACTGAAAATCCCATGTTTCATCAGTGTGTGGCTTCAAGGGTCAATGTCATGATTCCAGTGTGGCCCTGAGAAGGGTCAGAGACAAAAGGGATGAATTCCCAGACTTTGAGGGATGTAGTGATTCTTGCTGCCCACAGCCGCAGAGAAGAAAGAAGACATCAGACCTGGTCCTTCATTGGAACCTTATCCCTGCCAGGAATGTGTCTTGGAGGAAAGACTGCCTGGGTCTGTAGGAAAGAGATACAGGAGTGGGGGAAGAGAAATGAGGTTGAGTAGTCCTTCTGAGCCAGAAGAGAGGGTGGAAGCTGTTGGGGCAGGAGCCAGGCGGCCTGCAGAGGGCCTCACAGTCAGGTCTTTTCAGAGCTCACACTCTGCCGGGTGTAGCTGGCCTCTCCATCACACTGACCCCAAGTCTACTTTGGCCTCATGACCTGCCTTGGGCTTCTAGACACAGGCCAGTGACCAACTTGGCCGGGTGCCACAGGGCCCCAAAGGAGAGGGCTTGGGGTGGGGAGTGGGTGGGTAAGGATTTCAGCTGAGAACTGCAAATTACCAGGCTGCTGGACATTGAAATCTCATGAGATTTGGTATTAAAAAGCATTTATGTCCTGGCTCCCCTACTTAGCAGCCTTGAGACCTTAGCAAGCTGTTTGGTCTCCCTGGCCTTTATCAGCCAAATGGAAATCACGATTCCTACTCTACAGGGTTTGGAAGAGAATTCAGTAAGATGAGAAAATGAAGACTGTAAAGTGCTATGCAAATGTAAGGAATTATAGTTCTATTTATGAAATCAAATGCACCCCGCTCACCTGAGGCCACGGGGAAGAAACAGCGCTGAGTGAAACCGGAAGCAAAGACATGAAAGGAGGCTGGGGAAGTGAGCGGTCACCATGGGTCCCTGCCAAGGCTGGCAATTACCCTAGAAAACTGCCACCATGGTCTCATCAGGCCCGAGGCAGGCAGGAGGGAGCGAGTGCACCCCGGACCTCGGCTGGAGGCAGCCCTGGTTTCCAGCCGTGCCAGGCTCATTACCGCGCTTGAGGTTTCAGAGTTTGTTAACATCATTAAAGCCTCCATCCCGGGCAGTGAACAGCAGGCGCAATCGTTACAGATGTCTGTGAGAGATGAATTTGGCTGAATGGGCCCAGTGCTGAGTCCCGGGCGCGGGCAGGATTAGCAGGATGGTAACGACCCGCCATATGCTTGTGCCGTGCCATCTATCACTCAGCAGTTAGGTTAATGGTGGTTAAAGGGCCCTGCTTAGTCCTGCAATCAGCATCCCACAGGTCTATGGAGGGCCGGATGATTCGGTAGCAGGACGTTTCCCCGGCAATGGGATGTGGATTGGGGCTGCAGCTCAGCCCCTCCTGGGATGGGGTCTCCACGTGAGGTAGACTCAGCTCTGGTCCTCTGACCTGTACTCTCTCACCTACCACACCTGAGCACTCAGCCAGGGCTACCTGGATGTCATATATATGTGCTCCCCACCCCAGTCAATGCCAAGTCTATGGCAGGTGGTGTGGCCTGGAAGCAAGGGCTCTGGGCTGGGTGTCAGAGCACTGGAGGCCAAGTCTTAGCTCAGTCACTGACAAGCTGTATGAGTTTGGACAAGTCACTTTGTTCCCTGATCCTTGGGTCTCTCATCTGAAAAATGAGTATGAAGGAATAGATGATCTCCACAATCACTTTTATGGTCCTTAGGATGTCAGAAGCAGTAAACGATATGCCCTGTGGAATCTGCAGCTCCCACCATTAGAAAGCTTATCTGTGGCATTAAATGTCGCCAAAAGCCCCCTGTCAACCAGGTGGAGTTGAGCCTTCAAATGTCAGAGATGGACAGTTGTTTTGTCCAACTCCTCATTTTACAAGGAGAAAATTTAGGCATCTCCAGCTATTGTCTCCTTATAGGACGTAGGGACCCTAGAATTACAGTGACTCAGGAGGGGGCAGAGATTAGACATGTAACGCCTGAGGGAGAAGGCAGTGCACACAGCTGCTTTCGGTGCTTGTCCTCAACCAAAAAGGCAGTGGGAAGAGTGCTTAGCTCTCAGAGCCTTAGGAATCCATCCAGGTTGTCCAGCAACCTCAATTTTACCCCAGCATTGTTGCTCAGAGAAAGGCATTGCCGCCATGTCCACATTGTCCTCTCCCCGAAAGCCATCCAGAACATCCAGGTAAAGCCAGAGGCAGTAGAGTGAAATGGAGGAACCCATGAGCTTTGGAGTCAGACAGGCCTGGGTTTGAATCATGGCTCTGCTTCTTAGTGGGTCTGCGACCTTGGATAAGTCACTTAGCATCTCTGCACCTTAGTTTAAGTTTCTGTAAAATGGAGGCAACAAGACTTGCCTCATAGCAGAGCCTGAGGATTACATGATATCCTGCCTTGTAAAGTGCCTGCCACAATCAGAGCTCAGTATTTTACAGCTTTGTTTTATTAAGGTGCAGAGTCTGCTTTGGCCTAACCCTTATTCTTCCGTATAATCCTTTTTACTCTCTACCGCTGCACTCGCCTCTTTCTTTAGCTCTCTATTTCATTAAACTCAGAGGACAAATACCTACGACAAATCTATCCAAGTCCTTTCCATCCTTCCCTGCAGGCACTGGGTCCCAGGAATAAAAGGGAAGAGTTGGAAGTCATTAAAGTACCTCTGCAGTGCTTCTAAAGTCCTTCCCTAGGACTCTCGTCCAGCTCTTTGACCTGCCAAACCAGACCCTTTTCTACAGCCCACTCCCAACCACAGCCCCTCTCCCCACTCACCCGATGAGGTGCAGGGGTGAGGGGAGGCGCCTGCTGCAGTGCCGAGGCGCGGCCCCGTGGTGCAGCCGTGGGCCCTCACTCCAGCATAGCCCCTGCCCCCTGCCTCCTGCCCTTCCAGGCAGGGGTGTTCAGAGCCAATTGCACATGCTCGGCCTCAGACCCTCGGGCAGCCTCCGTCTCCCATCCATCGCTCTTCTCCCAGGTGCTTGATATATAAACCTTATCTTTTAGGACATGAATCCTAAGCAAGAAAAAGTTCCAGAAAAGACAGTGCTCCAAGGGGCCCCTGCCCGTTGTTATCTCCTTAAGTGCTTCTCCTTTCCCTAGACAGGCCCCAGGGCCAACTGTCACCTGTGAGCCTCACATGTGCCATATTTTCTTTCACTGTTCCTTCAAGTCCGCAATTATTTCTTCCTTCTTTTCAGCATGGAGTGTCCAAGGAGAGGAACAAGAGCTTAGAAAGCCCTGATTAGGAAGTGAGGGAAGGAGAGTTATCTGCTCCCTCCTCTTCCCTCTGCTTTTCCCTATTACCCTCCATAGAGAGTTGACTCTCGTTAGAGCTCCTGGAGAGGGTGGAGCAGGGGACGGTCTGCAGCTGTCAGGGACCCACACAGGAGCAGGAAACGGGACCAGAGAGCTGAGACTCAAAGCAGGTAGTAGCATGAAAATAACCACATGTAGTGCCTTAAATTAAGCTTCTCAAATGCTCCACTTAACAGGTCTAAGGAGATAGTTACATATAAAATACTAATTGAGCATCACTATCGTGTTTACTCTGGATCCGTACTTAATCTGTATTTATTCATATAGAAAGGGAAGGGAGACTCTGCTTCCATGTACAGTCAGTACTTTCTTGTTGAATCTAAGACACTAAATATAATAAGACAGTTATTACCTGTTAAGTAAATATTCACCAGGAGGGAGATTACCTATTTGGGGTTAACTCTTATGATGACGATGGAGATCCATGGCAGGCCATGCATGTGAACTTGTGGCATATTTGTTTGATGCAAGTTTTATTGCATGAAAAAGAAACCTCTGTTTAGTTACCTTCCTTCCTGGAGAAGCTGAGATGAGCTGCGCTCAATTAAACACAGCTCTTCTCCAACGTACCAGGATAATACTGGGGATTAGCGTATTGGGGGTCTGTTTCACTGACTCCCCACTAAGCAAGCCTACTGAGGGCACCAGACTGCTCTGAAGTCTTGAATGGGCCTTGGAAGGAGGAGAAAATCCTTCCCTCTGCTCTCAGGCTCCTTTCGGCTGAGCCTGATGGGGCTCTCTCCCACCTACCCCTTACACTACAATTTCGGGCAAGAACCTGATTTCTTCAGACACTCCCCTGTCTTCTGAGCCTTTCCAGAATGCTGCTGTGACTAAGGCGACAGTCTCTAAGTGTGCTTGTTGTAACAGATCTCGGGCGCCAGGGAAGTCATCACTGGGGGTATTGATCGCCCGCACACCTCTTCCTTCCAGCTCTCCTGTTACTGTGATACGTGACTTCCAAACCCAGAGCTGCGCCACTGCATCACCCACCAGCTCAGTGCACTTAGCCCTTGATTAAGTGGGAGTCCAGGGTCCACTGATGTCCTAACGAACTCAGCCACCTCCCATCACTTTGCCTACTGCCCCAGTACTGCTCCTCCCGTTTTGCTGGGAGCTCCCATTTTAGGCTTTCACTATTTCACCAATTTATCTATTCCTTTTTTTAAAAGAAAAAAACAAAAAACTTTGCAGGAAACAAACCACAACTAAATCAACTTGGCAAGTCAGTGCCAGCCCCTCTTTTGGGGAGAGTTGCAATGTTAGCTGGTTGCAGAGGAAAGAACACCAACCAAATTGTTGCCCCTAGATCTCTTTGTTGGATATTCAGTTTATTTCACAAATATTTGAATACCCAGCCCAGTGCTAGGTGCTATGCTAGGCAATGGGAGGTGCAGGCTTGCTCATAATATTAGGCATCATAACATATCAGAAGCACACAGGGCTTCAGAGATGATCTAATCTAACCCTCTCACTGAACAGAGGAGAGTCTGAAGCCCAGAGAGGGAAAGCACTTTACCCAAGGTCGCACAGCTAGATAGGCGACCAAGCTGAGTCGTGGCCCTGTACCATTTCAAGACTGTGATGAGTCACTCACTGGTGAGAGGGTGAGCAAGCCAGGCAGGGGTGCCTGCTCTTGCCAAGCTTCTCACTGGAAGGTTTGCTGTCTCCTCAGGATCGTCTGTGAGATGGGCCATGCCCTTGTGGGAACCACCTCAGGGCCCGTGCGCCTGTGTATTGGCGAGTGTAAGCCAGAGTTCATGACCAAGTCCCATCAACAGTACACCTTTGTGGTGAGTATCAGGGCTAGGGTTGGACTACAGGGGCTGAGCAAGGGCACACATCAGTTCCAGGCCTCTCCAAGGAAGGCTCTGCACTCTGCTCCTAGGTCAGTTCCCACAGATGGAGCAGGAGACCAGAAAGTGGAACATCTGTCCTCACTTCTTTGACTTGTTTGACTTCTGTGCAAGTCTGTCTTTCTGGTGTGGAATGGTCATGTGATTGACACAGCTGTGGAGGCCTTGGAGCCCCAGGGCCTACAGGTCAAATTTCTAGATAAGGCAAAATCAGGCCTTACTTGAAAGCAGATCCTAGCCTCAAGGCAGGGAGAGGCTGATCCTTTGTCCCACCAATGTGATGTTGTAGTCTAATTCCAGCCTAAGGACAACACATCACCTGAGGGACCTAACTAAATGGGTCTGTATTTATCCACATGCTCTGTTTTCTGCCAAGGATGTCATAGGTGGGAATTTAGAGGAGTTACTGAAAGCCTGCAGGATGTGTGTCTATACGCAGGACCTCAAGAGAGGGCTGTACGTGCGAGTGGTTCTGTGCATGGCACAGTTTCATACACATCCACACACACTCACACCTGAAAATATCCCTGCAGGCTCAGGCAACCGGTAGTAAAACCACAAAGGCTTTCTTTGAAACCGGTACTATATTCCAACTGAATCAATAAGATGCTTCCGGGGCCCTGAAGTCCACTGGGGCCAAATTCATACTGAATTAATAACTTCCTTCTGGGGGCCTGCGGTCCCTTTTCTGGCACTTACCTACATTGCCACATCGAATTCTTCATTGAAAAGCATTAACATCAGTGGATGGGGTCAAAACAGCCTTGCTAAGAGTTTTGAAAAATCATTAGTCCACAAAATTCTATTTTCCCTAAAGCATTTTAGTACTCAGTGTAGGTTTTCCAGCCTCTGTCTTCTGATCTTGGCACCTGTGCCTCTTTCTTGTACTCTTTCTCTCTGATTGCAGAGTGCCACTGCCTATCTGCAGCCCTCCTACCTCATCTCCTACCCATGCAGATAGGGTTGTGTACAAGAAGCAAGCCCAGGAGGACTAGCCAGGGAGAGAACTGTAGGATGTCAGAGGGGCTTTCAGGATCTTCTAGCCCACCCCCCTCCCTTGACAAAGGAGAAAACAGAAAGCCCAGGGTGATCCAGAAACTTGCCTCAGGGCACACAGCTAGTGAGTGGCTAATGCAGATGTTCCGGTTTGCTAAAGCTGCCATTATACAAAATACCAGAAATGGATTGGCTTTTATAAAGGGGGTTTACTTGGTTACAAATTTAGAGTTCTAAGGCCATAGAAGTGTCCAAACTAAGGCATCAACAAGAGGATACCTTCACTGAAGAACAACAGCCAATGGCATCCGAAACATCTGTCAGCTGGGAAGGCATGTGGCTGGTGGTTCTGCTATTCCTTTGCTCACAGGTTGCATTTCAAAATGGGCTTTCTCCAAAATGTCTCTTGGTCTCTCTTAGCTTCTTCAGCTCCTGTTCATCTAAGCATTGGGTTCCTCTCTTAGCTTCTCCAGAGCAAACTCTGGGCTAGCATCTCTTAGCTTAGCATCTCCAAACATCCTTCTATTTGCATCTCCAAGCATCTCTAAGTGTCGCAAGCATCTCCTGGGGAGTTTTTGTCCTGCTCTCTGTGTGAGCTCCCTTTAAAGGACTCCAGTAAATTAATCAAGACCTACCCTGAATGCACAGGGTCAAATCTCCATGGGAACATTCAATCTTGAAGTCACACCCTGATCCGAAACGTTAATAAGTCTGCGCCCACAAGATTGCATTAAAGAATATGGCTTTTGGGGGGACATAGTATTTTATCCAAACTGGCACAGAAGACTAGAATTCATGCCTGAGCAGTTAGTTGCTCAGTTAAACACACCTTCCACTGCATCACACTGCCCTCTAGGCAGAAGCCTAGAGGCATAAATCTTTCTGACTTAGGTCTGCCACCTGATGCATTGTAGGTCAAACCACATTTCCTTTAAGCTCAGGCTTCCTTTTTCAACTTCGTTAGCTTACCAGAATGTCTCGGCCAACGAAGCTCCATGCTCCTGATGAAGGTCAGGGAAGCTGTGGTTAGCTTGAGCGTTATTGACAGTTCTCTGCACCAGGCACCACGCTGTGTCCTTCACATGCAAAGGAGGTGGGGCCAGAAGGACAGGCGCACAGCCATTAACAGAGGACTTTATCCTCTTGGTGGCCCAACCCAGAGAGGGACACTTTATTCAGCCCTATCGATTTTATGCCAAAAAAATCAGTACTGGCTCTAGATAGAGAAGCATTTTCAAATTGTTCTCAATTTGTAAACTAATTGATAGATTAGTCAGTGTCACATCTGCCTTCCCATCACTGTTATGAGCATGATGCTCTCCAGGGAGTTAATTAATTCCAAGGCATGGCCTTCTGCCTTCTCTGGACATGCTGGGAGCTTCCTCTTAGGAAGGGTCTCAGCTCCAGGGTGAGCATGGAGAATGGAAAGGGCAGGAAAAGTACCTCTATGCTGAGCATGGAGACAGTCCCTCCTTCTGTCCTTAGGTTGAGCCTCAATCCCTCCCTTTAGGCAAAACCTAAGCTGTGAACGTTTCTCTGCTTCCTTCCAAAGAACCCTTCAGTGCTGTCCCTCAACCCCATCCGAGGGCCGGAGTCAGGGGGCACCATGGTGACCGTCATGGGCCATTACCTCGGGGCTGGGAGCAACGTGGCCGTGTACCTGGGCAACCAGACCTGCGAGTTCTACGGGTGAGATGGACTCGAAGTCCCCCAAGGAGAGCATCCGTCGGGGCATGGGCACCTGTGTGCCTGCCCCACCACCTCCATGTTTTTTGTCACATCCTGGGCCCTAACACCCTTCCAGTCACTGATGGAAATATATACCACTCACCAACTTATGTCCTGTGTGTCGGAGGGGCTGGTACTTCTAAAAATAATTAGATGGGAGGGCCATGGCGCACCAGATGACAAAGCCTCACTGGAGCTCTCCAGACACCACCAGGATCAAGCATTCATCGAGCTTCACCACGGGGAGTTGAGAAGCAGGGATTCTGCAGGTTCCCAGCCCTTAGTTAGCACCTAGACTCATCCTCAGGGCAACTCTCATGCATAAAAAATCACTAGCAAGCACCTACTGTTTCTCAGACACTGCTCAGCCCCAGAGGAAGTCAAGAATCCTGAGAGAATTCTGAAAGAATCCATGGATGAGGAGCCAGTCTTCCCAGGAGTATCTACCTGATAATCTCCTCCTTGGACCTAAACTCCAAAAGGGCAGGGATTTTGTACCCACCCTTATCCATAGTAGGTGCTCAATAAATATTTGTTGGCTGCCTGACCATTCTCAAAGCACTGGTAAAATGTTCACATTCTAGAAAATTCCAAAGAACAGCTGTCCCCGTCCTTTCCCACGGAGCCCTACGTTCTCTAACCCCTTCTCCAGTTCTCTCCCTCCCTAGTCCAACCAGAGCTGGGTCTCAGGTAAAAGGAAAGCACTGATAGACAGTGATAAGGATGTGTTCCAGAGCACAGGAGGGTAGAAGAACGCTCCCTGGGCCATGGCCTCAGGCCAGGAAAGCTTCTTTTCAAGCCAGAGGGCCCCCGATTACTCACGCCTTTCTTCCAACTCTCCTGCTGTCTCCCTGGCAGGCGGTCCATGAACGAGATCGTGTGTGTCTCACCCCCGTCGTCCAATGGACTGGGCCCGGTCCCCGTTTCCGTGAGTGTAGACCGAGCCCGGGTGGATAACAACCTGCAGTTCGAGTACATAGATGACCCCCGGGTCCAGCGCATTGAGCCCGAGTGGAGCATTGCCAGGTGAGGCGGCAGGAGGGAAGTGTACACACACTGCTCTGTGGCGCGAGCCTCCAGCCCAAGTGTGGCTCATGAGAGGGATCCTGACCAGGTAGCAGTGTGAGAGGGCTCTTACCTAACCCAGCTTCTGCTTGTTCCCAGCGGCCACACACCCCTGACCATCACAGGCTTCAACTTAGATGTCATTCAGGAGCCAAGGATCCGAGTCAAGTTCAATGGCAAAGAATCTGTCAATGTGAGTGAGTAACCACTGGTTCATCCCAGCCCCCAGTAGACACAACTACCTGTCTGTGTTTTGCAACGTGATGAGTTCCATGTCAGGCACTGCAAGGTCTAGAAACTAGAAAAGACAGCTGGCTCCAGAGTCTGAGCCTAGAACACCCGAGCTTTACAATGTTTTAAATAATTACAGTATAATCATTTCTTCTCGGAAGGTGATATCGTGAGTGTCTAAAAGTACGGGGCTTCTGAGCTTATGGTAAAGCATGAAAGGTCTCTGTTCAGTTTGAGATCTGATGAGAAGCAGTGTGGGAAGGTCAAAGACATCTTGGCTCCAGATTCAGCCATTTATGGATTTGAAGTAGGACTCTCCCATCTAGTAGCCGTACAACCCTGCTCAGGTCATTTAACTTTCTCAATACATGGTGCTAAACATGTGCCTCGCAGTTTCATAACCTATCCATGGCGGGCACCAGGTTGGCACTCTATAAACATTACTCACTGCGTGTAGATAAGTCCACCCCAGTTGCTGAGACAATCAAATTGAACATTTTACTTTACTCCTCTACGCAGGATCATGTAAACTTTTTCTCACTGTGAAATTTTGTGATTTTAAAGAAGTTCTTCTATATCATAAGAGCGAAATTCTGATACGTTGTCCTAAATTGTTCAGTTTGTTCTACTGGCTCTATCTCACTCCTTTCAGCCATTATTTTCAGAAATATGATGTTCATAATTACAGTCCAGAAGATGCTATTATGGCCATTATTTTTCATATGAATTACTATTATTACTGCTTTGACCTTCAGGGGATTAACTAAGCTGAGATGGAGATGGGGAAGATGGTATGCTGTCTATTCTCTTACTCCAACACATTTCAGTGTGCTCAAGGCTTCCTTAGGAAACACAAAATTGACAGAGTGCTAGAACATCAGATCTGGTTCCTCAATGAACAACTGAGGACACTAAGGCCAGAAAGGATAAATGACTTACCCCTAATCATAAAAGTGGCTGGTGGCAGAGCCAGGCTAGTCCCCAAGCATCCAGAACCTTTAGAACCAGGTCACATGAGATGCTGGCGACTTGACGTCACCCGCATACCTGAGACCCAGGGGCACCTGCACCCCACTGTCAGCACCCACCATGGCCTCAACTGTGAGCCCGTGTCCCTTATCCCAAGTCTAGAGCTTGATTAGTGGGTGAAGGAGCCTGTGCTCCTGCTTCCAGACTGAGGTTAAAAGCTCCTGGTGGCTCACTGGACACCTCCATTCTGTGCAACCCCAGGCCTAAGTGGAGGGGAGAAGGGAGAGATCTGGGAATAGAAGCCCATGGCGAGGAAGGATAAAAAACTCCAAACATAAATTATAGAAACGGGATTGTGTAGAGCATATGACTGACAAGGTTGATCTCCAGGGCTGCAGCATTTGCCCTGGGGAAGCCATCTGCAAAGAAGGCTGAGCTGGGAAGGCAGTCCCACAAGCATGTCCATCCGAGAAGGCTCAGATCCTGGGTGCTCACTCCCCTCACCGAGATGCATTTGCAGAACTGGGCAGAATCTGCCCTTCAGTTCCCCTATCCCCTTCCACCTTAATCTCAGTGTTTCAAGGAATTAAAAAGTGGCTCCTCCCAATCGAGAGTTGGGGACCCTCGGCTTCAATATTGACCAGCCTGGGGTCTGAAGGCTGGACTCTGGAGGAAAAGCAGGAGGTTGTGAAAGTTTTCCATCAAGCTCCAGAATGAGCACCTCATAAGCTCTGCCGTCCTCTCCAGGGAGTGGAGGGAAAGAAGCACATGCCCCCTGCAGCCCTGCTTCAGCCCCATTTGACCCTCAGCCCACCTGGGGCTACTCCCTTAACCCTGGGTTTCAGAGCAGCCCTGGTGGGTAGTGAGGAGGGCCAAACCAAAGGCCACAAAACTCAGAGGAATGTTTGGCAAACAAAGTGCCGATGCAGCACAGGGCAGGAAGCAAACAGAGTCTGCTTGTTTTGGAGTGATTTGCTTATTCACAGAAGAGCCCAGTCCAGAGAAACTGGAACAGAGCAGGGAGGGAGATGTTGGGGGCAGAGAAGTGAAGAGGAGCACCGAGGCTGGGTGTCTTCTCTGCAGAGCCCAGGGCTTGGGACTCCCCGGCTCACTCTACCCATTTGACTGTGGCTACCCATGCCTCAGTGTCCCTGGCCTGAACACAAAAGGGACCTTAGGTTCATAAGGGGCCCTGAGCTGTGAGATGATAAGGACTGGAGTGAGTGCTGACCCCTAATACAGCATGAGGTCTGCAGTGAGCCTTTTTGATTGAACTCTTAAACTCCCTTTGGAAAGAGAGGGTAAAATCTTGGAATTGGAGCCCTGACACAATCTCTAAGGCAGTCTCAGCTTTTTGGCAATCTCACCTGTTTTTGTTTTGTTCTGTTCTGAGCATGAAGACTTGTGTGTGTGTGTGTGTGTGTGTGTGTGTTGGCCACATGTGTAGGACAGCAAGGACAGCATGTACTTGAGCAGTCTGAGTTCTCACAGCTGCCCTTGGCTGTTGCTGGGATGCCATGGTTCTCAAAGCTGAAACCAAGTCATACCAAGTGGGAGCCCAGAGGAGAGGGGATCTGTGTTTCTTCCCAAGCTGGACATGGGTTCCATCGCAGTTTCTTCAATCCAGCCCCTGCCTTGGTCAGCCTCAGAACAAAACCAAAGAGGAGAGGATGACAACTCATGCTAAGCAGGGGCAGGCCTAGCTAGGATTTTAGTTGAGAAACCAGAGTCCAACAAGAAAGAATGGACAACGTGAACTCAGTGTCAATACCCAGGTTATATCCCTGTGCAAAGTTAGCAAGCATTGGTTAGAAGAGGAGGGAGAAGTCCTGGGTTAAACCTTTAAAGTGTTGCTGGATTTTATTTTATTAATTTATTCAGTATACCTTTACTGAATACCTCCTATGTGCTGGGCAATGTGCCCATCTCACACCACTTCCTGCTCCCCACTACACACAGACACAGACACACACGGACACACACGCTTACACACTCCCTATACTGCCTCCGGCCTATTTTTCCCTCAAACATTCCCTGTTCCCTCATCCCCAGGCCTTGGAACTACTATTCCCTCTGCCTGGAACTTGCTTCCATACCCCTCACTCTCTCTGTCTAGCTGTCATTCTTAAAATTAAATTTCATTCCATGTCTGTCAAGGGAAAACTTCCGTGAGGTCCCTTCCCCCACCCCTGCCAGGGCATTCACACACACCTAGACTCTCGCACCATGCATGGCCCCACCAGTGCACCTCTCACAGTTATGCATGCATGTCACAGTCCTTGTGCCCCACCTGTGCCCCGGGTTCTCTGCTGGAGCCACCTTGTGACTGTTTGTTTAGTTTCATGTCTCCCCTATAGATCGAGGCTAGGATGCCAGGACTGCAGGAGAGCCCCAACCCCAAGCATGGTGACTGTCAAAAAGGACATGCTCAAACGGTGTTGGTGAATGCCTGAACAGATGAATGGATGGGTGAGACTAGTGTGCAGGTGCACACACACACACACACAGACACAGATTCCCAGCCCTCACCTCAAGGGGCTCACTGCGTAATGAAGGAAACAAGCCACTCGATGATGACAGGCAGAAGCAAGCACAGGGTATGAGAGGAGACAGTGTGACGTCTGCCTCTGCTTGGCATTGACTGCTTGTGCTCTGGCCCTTGTAGGTGTGTAAAGTTGTGAACACAACCACCCTGACCTGCCTGGCGCCCTCTCTGACCACGGACTATCGGCCTGGCCTGGACACTGTGGAACGGCCGGACGAGTTTGGATTCGTCTTTAACAACGTCCAGTCCTTGTTGATTTACAACGACACCAAGTTCATCTACTATCCCAACCCAACCTTTGAGCTGCTCAGCCCCACTGGAGTCTTGGATCAAAAGCCAGGATCCCCCATCATTCTGAAGGTAGGGAAGGGCACCGTGGGGAGGGTCTGCCCCGGGCTGTTTGGGTGGAAAGCACCCTCCTCTCCCCCTGCCTTTCTTCCTGGTTCTCATTCCTACTGATGTGGACTCACAGAACTGTCAGAAGGACGTTGTTTATAGATATTGACCCATCGAGCTATATATCTTGCCCTTGGGATTCTCAGGAAATACTTTAGAATATTTCTGGTTGTTCTTGTGAGCTTTGGGAACCACAAGTTCTGCAGTGAGTTAGGAGTAACCATTTCCTTTTACTGACCACTTCTGTAGCCACAGTAACTGCTCACATATTTCAAGAGTCACAGTTCCTGGCACTCTCCGTCCCAGTGTTATGTTATTCAACCACTTTTATTTATATCCCATGTACCCTCCCCACGCTTTCCCTTGTTCAGTGTTTTGTCTCACTTCCCCTCTCTTTCCCGCCCTCTTCCTCCCTTCTTTTTCTCTCTCTCTTTAAATTGTGGCTGTTAGAAGTACCCTCCAAAAAACATGCTTATGGAGTTATTGGTTTTTGCATTGCTGTCCTTCCCCTGTCTCCTTAATCTTTTTTTAAATAGGCAATTAACTTCTGCATGCATGTGTCAACTATTCCTATTAAGATTACTGTTATCTACAGGGCAAAAACCTCTGCCCTCCTGCCTCTGGAGGTGCCAAACTCAACTACACGGTGCTGATTGGAGAGACCCCCTGCGCTGTCACTGTGTCCGAGACACAGCTCCTCTGTGAGCCTCCCAACCTCACAGGGCAGCACAAGGTCATGGTGAGTGAACCCCTTTCCTTTTGTTACTTCCTCCTCTCCTCACTGGGCACGTGTGATCTGTCATAAAGAAAGGCTCTGTCCTCCAGGGCAGACTATTCCTTTTCCCTGCCTCGTCACCTGACTCACAGCCTCTGTATCTTCTCTTCTCCATGCCCTTCATTAAAAGGAGTAGAAGTTGAGAACACAAGGCAAGGCCGGCAGATAATGAGCAGGAAGTTGTTTTGCATCCAAGGGCTCACTGTGTGATTGTGGTCTGTAATGTCTTTCCTGAAGCTGGAAGGATTTTCTGGCTGGCCAGGGGTCTACACCCACGTGCATCCGTGTGTGTCTGTGTGTGTACAATGCACAGGTCCACGTGGGCGGGATGGTGTTCTCTCCTGGCTCGGTGAGCGTGATCTCAGACAGCTTGCTGACCCTGCCAGCCATCATCAGCATTGCAGCGGGTGGCAGCCTCCTCCTCATCATCGTCATCATCGTCCTCATTGCCTACAAACGGAAGTCTCGAGAAAACGACCTCACTCTCAAGCGGCTCCAAATGCAGATGGACAACCTGGAGTCCCGCGTGGCCCTGGAGTGTAAGGAAGGTAAGTGGAGTCATTCTCTCTTTTCCTGGACACTTCTTTCTTCATCAGCCTCCCCACAAGCTACTCTCACCTTTATTTTCATCCCTCCCACCCCACATTACCACTCTCCACTTTGATGGCTGTTTTCCCAGAAACTTCTTTTTCCCTGAGGGCAGAGAAGTCCTATTAAGAATGCTCACCATGCAAGGAAGGACCCAGGTCTGAGCACATTCTACTGTTCTCACCTCTGTCCTGACTCAGCACATAATCTGGCCAACTTCCCGTCCCTCTCAGGGCCTCAGTCTCTCACAGTGAGAACCTCTGAGGCCCTGTTATTGCAGACTCTTCACCCCCCACATAAGAGTGTCCAGCTCCTGGTATGTGCACAGTCACTTTGTAGCAGGTGGATACAGCAATCTCAGAGATGGGAGAGCCCTTCACCTCTCTTTCCCACAGCACCACCTACCCCCGGGTTTGTTTTCCACTACTGCTGGAGGCTGAGCTGCTCTGAAGGCCACCACCAGCTGGCGTCCTTGGCTGTGGGTGTGTGTGGGAGCAGAGATTGTCTTTTCTCCCATCTCCCATGCAACCACGACCACCAGGTGATGGGTGTACCTGGCATCCTCTTGGGCTGAGGACCCAGAGGGTTCTCTGGGTAAACATCTCACATGGGAATCAAAATATTTCTCCTTTTGCTGCAAACATCAAGATCGTCAATAAGCCCTCTTTTGGATAAGGGAAGAGCTGAGCTGGGGTAAAGTGGGGCAAAGGCTCCTCCTGGCACTGGAGCTGGCGAGGAGGTTGAGAGGGCACCAGGAAGTTAGTGCTGCCACCAAGATGAAACCACTGCTGTCCTTTGCTGCGAAACTCCCCTGTGGGCCAAGGGTCTGATGGCCAGGATTTCCCACGGTTTTGCATGTTGGTTTATTCTCTTCTTGGAAAGGGGGAGCAAAGCTGCCTGTTCTAGTTTTGCTTTATCCCCTCAGCCTCTGTAGCTCACCTGTTCTGTACCTGCAGGATTTTTTTTTTTTTTATATATACAAATTTTATTTTTTTTCAGATTTTTAGAATTTTAAACATTTTAAAACAGTAAAATTTGCTCTTTTGTGCATTTGACAAAGGCAGAGTTGGATATATGTCACCACAATCAAGTTACAGAACAGCTCCATCACCCCAAAATATTCCCTTATGTTGCCCCTTCATAGTCAACCCCTTGATCAACCCTTATCCCCTGGAAAACACTGACCTACTTTCCATTCCTATAGTTTTGCCTTTGTCATATAAATAGCAATTTATATGCAAGAATATCATACAAATGAAATCATATATTACGTAACCTTTTGGGTCTGGCTTTTATCCCTTAGCAAAATGCATTTGAGATTCATCCATGTTGCTTCACCTATCAATAATTCATTTCTTTTTTTTTTATAGCTAGTTTTTTTTTAATTAAATTCAGTTTTATTGAGATTTATTCACATACCATGCAATCACCCATGGTGTACAATCACCTATCCACAGTACCATCATATAGTTGTACATTCATCACCCCAATCTATTTTTGAACATTTTCCTTACATGAGAAAGAATCAGAATAAGAATAAAAAACAGAAGTAAAAAAGAACACCCAAATCACCCCTCATTTAGTTATTGTTCCCATTTTCTACTCATCCATCCATACACTGGATAAAGGGAGTGTGATCCACAAGGTTTTCACAATCACACTGTCATCCCCTTGTAAGCTACATTGTTATACAATCGTCTTCAAGAGTCCAGACCACTGGGTTGCAGTTTGATAGTTTCAGGTATTTACTTCTACCTATTCCAATACACTAAAACCTAAAAAGGGTTGTCTATATAGTGCATAAGAATGCCCACCTCAGTGACCTCTCGACTCCATTTGCAATCTCTCAGCCACTGAAACTTTATTTTGTTTCATTTCACTTCCCTCTTTTGGTCAAGAAGATGTTCTCAATCCGACGATGCCAGGTCCAGATTCATCCCTGGGAGTCATATCCTACCTGCAGGATTTTTACTGAATGATTCCAGTCATGGTGTTTTTCCTTTTTCTTTGTTTTAACTACACTGGTAATACATAGAAAATTCAAAATTATAGATGAGGAAAAAGAAGAAAGTAATATAAAAACCACCCAAGAAAGGCAGCCTAGAGATATCTAGAGACACACCTTGTACCCCTAACTGCCTCTCCACCCCACGGCCCTCCCCTCTTCCTTCGCCAACCTCTTTGCCCACCTTTCACCCCCGCCTGAGCCTCCCTGTCTCCTCTGCACTCCCACAGCTTTTGCCGAGCTCCAGACAGACATCAACGAGCTGACCAGCGACTTGGACCGCTCGGGCATCCCCTATCTGGACTATCGGACCTACGCCATGCGAGTGCTGTTCCCCGGCATAGAGGACCACCCCGTCCTGCGGGAGCTGGAGGTGACGCCCGCCCGCCTCACCCAAATGCCAAGCAGGGATGCGGGGCCCAGGCTTCCTGGGAGATCCACCTGGTGCTCAGCGGCCCGGTGTCAGTTCAGGAGGGAGGGGGGCAAATCATTCACAGCAGCATCTCAGAAACAGGATATCTCTGATCAGGGCTGATTGGGAAAGATACAGCCAAGGGGGGCACCCAGGCTCCATGGGCTGATTCCAGTGTGAGGCTCAGTGTGTGTTGTTCTTTAATTAACAACTGAATTAATTAACTAAGATCCTGCCTCATTCTAAAATGGATTTGAGGTGGCTTAGAGAAAGACATATGTGGTGAGGTTTGCTTGTTCATTTCTTTTACTACAAATAAAAAATGAGGGCAGAGGAGAATAACAGGAGACTGGTGAACTGAGCCACCCTCCCAACCCAGCGGAGGTCAGAGCAGACTGTAGACCTCCGAGCTCAGCCCGATGCCTGGCCATTCCGACATCATCATGGATGGGGGACGGGATGGGGGTGGCTATAGGCATCGTGGAGAGGGCCCTATAGCTGGTATGCTCCCCAGTGAGGCCAGGCGCCTGTCCCCTGAGGGTGTTGACCCCCTCGTACCCCACTCCAGGTGCAGGGCAATGGGCAGCAGCACGTGGAGAAGGCCCTGAAGCTCTTTGCCCAGCTCATCAACAACAAGGTGTTCCTGCTGACCTTCATCCGCACCCTGGAGCTGCAGCGGAGCTTCTCCATGCGCGACCGGGGCAACGTGGCCTCGCTTATCATGACCGGCCTGCAGGGCCGCCTGGAGTACGCCACCGACGTCCTCAAGCAGCTGCTCTCTGACCTCATCGATAAGAACCTGGAGAACAAGAACCACCCCAAGCTGCTTCTCCGCAGGTCTGACCAGCAAGGGGGTGGACGGGGAAATGGGTCACTGCACAGGGACACAGGAAGGAGTCCAGCATCTGGGCTTCAATTAGGGCAGACCCCAAAAGCAGCAGGAGAGGGTTCCTCTTGCCCAGAAATGGCATCTGTGCAAAAAGGCCTGTGTCTCGGAGGCTCCTCCAGAGCAGAATCTGATCTTCCCTTGGCCCAGGGAGACTGTGCAGTATCTGAAGCCAGCTGATTGTGGTGGAGAAGCACAGGTCCTGGCTCAGATCTCAGCTTGGGGCCCAACTCTGCTATCTGCTGGCTCTGTGATCTTGGACCAGTCTCATGACCTCTCTGATATTTAGTTTTCTCATCCACAAAATGCGAATAATAACAGCCATCTTGCAGTCTCCTTCCCTGTGCCTCTAGAGCCATACTGTCCTATACGGACACCATTAGCCACATGTGGCTATTAAAGAAGGAAATCAGATTAAAAACTCCATCGCACTAGCCACATGTCCAGTGCTCAATAGCTGCTGTGGCTAGTGGCCGCTGTATAGGACAGCAAGATATAGAACATGTCTGCCATTGCAGAAAGTTCTATTGCACAGCGCTGGGCCAGGGACTTGGCACTGCCTGTCCCTTCTGCACACAGCTTCCTGGATCCGAATCATCAGCACCAACCACACACACTCACACACACACACACAACCTCCCCTGAGCACATTCTCTCTGAGCACATTCTCTCTGGAGGCTTTGGAGCTCCTCTAGGCAGCAGGGTTTGGGACAACCCACCTCCACTTCTCACCCCTCCCCTTTAACCTGCTGCTAGGAAGGGCCCACGTGGGGTGAAGAGGGAGGAAGGATGGCTTTGCTGTATGGAGTACTGAGCCCCCATCCTGCCAATCTGAGCATTAGAAACTCTCATTAAGAACTGTTGTATTTAAATTAGAGCTAATCTCAGGCACAATGCAGGGAGAGGGAGCTGGGAGGGGCCTGGGGAGAAAGCTACAATTTCTTCTGCCATTGTCATTCTCTCCCAGGCTGGATTGTGGAGCAGCCCTGGCAAATGCCTGGGATTTACTGCAACCAGAGGGTATAATTTGCACCACGTGCAGGGAGTTAAAATACCCCTCGGCATCCCCATCACCAAGGGTCTGTCACCCGCTGCTTTGTTCCTTCCCAAATTCCCAGATCCGCAGCCCCACAATGCGGATGGGGGATGGGAGGGAGGGGCGGCGCTGGCAGAAGCAGATCCCTTGTCAGCTAAACACTTGCACACTGCTCCTTACCTGAGCAGCTGGGATCCACGACTCCACAGGAGAGTGATAATAATAGCTAATACTTACATAGTGCTACAAGGCACCAGGTGCTATTCTTAGCACTTTACATAAATTAAATCATTTGGTTCTTACAACCCTGTGGGGAAGATATTATTGTTGCCCCTGTTTAGAGACAGGGGAACAGACTCCAGAGAGATTAAATGACTTGCCCAACATCACACAGCCAGTAAGTGGCAGAGCCGAGATTTGAACCGAGGCAGTCTGATTCTGAGTAGCCCAAGGGGGCAGGATAGAAGGCCCCCATCTCCCTAATTCTATCTGGGGAGCAAGTACAAGGTACCTTTCAGAAATGGAAAGCCTAGTACTCAGGCATGCAAGGAATCCCGGAGGGCAGGGAAACCTCTTCTTATCACCCTGAGGCCAGAAGGTAGTAAGGAGAATTGGTCCTTTATAGCTATAGCACCGCCCCCTGGGGGTGGGGGTAGTCAGGGCCATTATCTCCAGACCCTCAGACATAGCCAAAGCAGTTCATGGTACCAGAGACCACCAGGAGCAAAAGGCCCCGGCCCCACATCACACCTCCCCTTACTGGTAGAGCTGGGCTAGGACCCAGCTGTCCTGCCTCCCAGGCCCATGTTTTTTCATGACCTGTTGTTCCTTGGGCTATGGCTCACATAAGCCCAGGCCCCACCACCGAGATCCCTCCATAAAGAACTGCCCTCCTCCCTTCCCCAGGACAGAGTCCGTGGCTGAGAAGATGCTAACCAATTGGTTTGCCTTCCTACTGCACAAGTTCCTGAAGGTGAGAATGGGAGTGAGGTGGGAGCCCTAAGATGAAAGCAAGATGGGGGGTGGCTCCTCTGAGCCTGGCCATCAGGGCTGCCTGGGGACCCCAACCCTCAGAAACAAGATCCCACCTCTCCTGGGGGCTCAAAGCAGAGCGGGCCTAGGCAGGCTCTCTCCGCACTGCCCTGGGCTCCACGAGGCGGTCAAGCCAGGAGGGGGAGGGCCGGCAAGCCTGGGCAGCCCCGTGCCCTCCATCACCCTCTCCCGCCTGCGCCTGCAGGAGTGTGCCGGGGAGCCGCTGTTCATGCTGTACTGCGCCATCAAGCAGCAGATGGAGAAGGGCCCCATCGACGCCATCACGGGTGAGGCCCGCTACTCCCTCAGCGAGGACAAGCTCATCCGGCAGCAGATTGAGTACAAGACCCTGGTGAGGAGCCCAGAAGCTCCGGGGACGCCCTTGCGTCTCCGAGCTCCACCACCTGACCACAGAGGCAGTCTGAGGGGATAAATAAAGAGACTGGGGGACCACTCTGGGCGCAAGTTCAAAGCCCTAAGGTTGCACAGCAGATTTGGGGGTGTCAGAACAGGAAAACCCCTCCCCATCACATGGGGTGGGCTCAAAGAGCTGTCTATACTTCAGTTTACCCTAGGTAATATTACGGGAAAGCCCTTGAAACACCGGGAGCCATCTTTAAACCCCTAGGGTACCTCATTCCAGCGTTATGGGCCTCTGCTAAGCCAAGCCATCTGGGAGCCAGGGACCATAGTTCTGTTTCCTGAGAAAGAAGGGGTGGACACAATGACTCAGTTCTCACATAGTGGATGGCGATGAGAGAAACTGGGGCAAAGACCAGCGCGGCACCCTTATTTCTCCTTCAAGGAAAGTGAACCTTATTAAGTCATGATTCTGACACTTTGATCCCTCTCCCTCAAATTGCTCCTTCCACTCTCATCCCACTCACCCACTATCACCCACTTTTAGATCCTGAACTGTGTCAACCCCGACAATGAGAACAGTCCTGAGATCCCCGTGAAGGTGTTAAACTGTGACACCGTCACCCAAGTCAAGGAGAAGATCCTGGACGCCGTGTATAAGAACGTGCCCTATTCCCAGCGGCCGAGGGCTGTTGACATGGACTTGGGTAGGAGAGCTGGCCTTGGAGCACGGGGACGGGTGGGGAAGGGCTTCCAGGAGTGTGTTCCGGCCGCGCTGTAGGATGGGCAGACAGAAGCCCTGCCCTGTGCGCAGCCCCGCCTGGTCATGGGAATGCCTCTTCCCCGGGGCCCTGCCTGCTCGAGAGGTGGTTGTCTCTGGTGAGGCTCGTGCTTCTGCCTCAGTTTCCCTGACCCTGGGGAGCCCTAGATGTCTCTAAGCTCCATCAGGGGCATCAGTATGAGGGAGCCAGGGTTGCCAGGGCTCTAGAGGAGGTACTGCCAGGTGGTCCTGGCTCATAGCCCTCTCCCTCTCACACTGCTGCCTGCACTCCACCCCACCCCCACCCAGAGTGGCGCCAAGGCCGGATTGCCAGGGTTGTGCTGCAAGACGAGGACATCACCACCAAGATTGAGGGCGACTGGAAGCGGCTCAACACGCTGATGCATTACCAGGTGAGCAGTGGGGGGCTTTGCTCCCTTCCCTCTGGGGCTTCCTCTAGGCAGTCCTGAAAAGTCAGAAAAGTATCTTCTTAACTCCCCTACTCCTCTTCCTCCCTGAGCCTTGAGCAGTGATTCTCAGCCAGGGCTGCCCGTTAGAATTACCTCGGGTAATTTATAAAACACATTGGTGCCCAGGCCCTAACCCCAGAGATTCTGATTTAACCAGTCTGGGGCATGGCCTAGGCATTTCCATCCTGTATGTCTCTAAGTCTTCAGAAAAGTGGCACATCTCAGTTAGAAGGTGTCTGCTGCTTTCTCTCTAGGGCACTTAAAAATGCAGCTTACACTCTGGACTGGCAATGTAGTGGGGACCTGAACAGCCTTGCCTTACGTCTGCTGCTTACTAGCTGGTGTCCCTAGGAAAATGACTTAAGCTCTCTTTCTTCCCATCTATACGATGGGGTTTAAATGATCCCTGTCTGATAAAGCTGTGGGGAATCGAATAGCAGGTAAGGTGCTGGGCGCACGGGCAGACATGGTGCATGCACAGCCACAGCCTCCCAGCAGAAGGAAGAAGAGATCCAGGCGGCATCCGGCCCCGCCTCGCTTCCTTCCCACAGTAACCATTCACTGCCAGGGGGCTCTGTGAGATTAAGAAGAGGCAGGCAGGTTGGGATCCAGTAAAAAATACTAAAATGGAAACTGGAAATGAGAGACACTAAGGGAAATTAAACCAACCAGAAGAAGTGCCTCAGGCTGCAAGACCCAACAGGATTGCCTGATTAGTGATATTCTCCTATGCCCACCTCACAAAGGGAGGCATGCAGAGAGGCGGGAAGCTGGGCTCTCGCCCGCCAAGCCACCCACCACCAGGATGCTAAGGGGCCCTGAAGGCCACAGGGAGCTGGCCGGGAGCCTCCCGGGGCACTGGGGATACCCTGAAACCCTCCTCTCTGGGCTCCATCCCCCTCTGGCCCACATCCCCATGCTGACATGCCGCCTGGACCCCTGCCCCAGATGGAGGGAGTGTGGTGTGACAGGAATGGAAAAATATTTGGGAGCAGGATTTAAACCCCTGCCTCAACAGAATAACAACCCCAACTTGTCAAGTGTTTGGAAAGTTTAGAAACAACAAGTGAGGTGCTCAGGATACATGCTTCCAAATGAGGTCATTATCATTATCCCCATTAATTTCCTCCTCCTTCCGACACGTTTCACATGGTGCTTAGGGTGGTGGATCATTTGTGTTGAATCAATTGGAGCTGAATATGGAAATACAAAGGAAAAGAGCATTATGCCCCTAAACTGTAAGTTTCTAAAGGTCAGGAGAGGGGCCTTTCTTCTCTGTCTCTGATACCCCTCATGTTTGCTACTGGGCCATCTGTCCTGTGGCTGAAAGAATGGAATATTCTGTTCTTATGGCGCTCATCATACAAAGCACACTCAATTCTCTGATGTCATTTATCATTCATGTATTCATTCACTCTTCAAATATTTACTGAGCTTTACTGAGTGTGAGGCACTTCCCACACACTAGCCCTGAGTGATGAGGACACAGGGCTTATCCGTCCCTTTGGGAGACAGTGGTGATGATGATGATGATGATGATAGCAACACTGATAGCCGATACTTACCAGGTGGTCACTGGGCACCAGCACCACTCTCAGCTTTACAGTTCCTAATGGCCTCTGTCCCCACAGCCACCCCATGAGGTGTACATGGTTAGTATGCCCATTGACAAATGAGAAAACTGAGGCACAGGGAGGATGAGCAACTTCCCCACAGTCATGTAGTCAAGTGGCAGAGCCACGTGCTCACCCAGCCAGGCTTCGTGACCACCAGCCTGCAACGCCTGTTGGTTAAGAGAGAAAAACCAAGGACAAGAGGCTTAGAGATGAGACCTGGAACAGAGTGGAACCGTGACCGTCTGAGTCATCATAAAGGGTGACGTAACCTGTTCTTCCTGGGAGGGAAAGCTCTCGCCCCTACTAGGTTTTCAAGGTGCATTTCTGGGCTGTCAGGTGCAGGGAGGATTCCTTGAAAGGCAGAGATGGGGGGTTCGTTCCCATCTCCATCCCAGACCCAAAGTTGCCCTCTTGCTACCCTCCTAAGAGTCAAAGGTCCTTGAGCCCCTCCAGGAGAAAATCTGTATAATCTTAATTAACAAAGAGATGTTAAAAAACTTCCCAGGCTCCTGCAGATTTATAGGGAGGGTAAAATTAAACACCACCACTAAAAGTGCTATCAGGGAATCTCGTTAGCACTAATGTTCATTTATAGTTTGACTTCCCAACATTTAATTCTTTTTTGGTGGGAGAGAGGGCCTGACAATTTAAGACCCAGAAAGATGGTTTTATGACTGGTGCAGCTATAAATCAAACTTATAAAGTTCATAAAAATGGTTAAAATAAAAAATGGTTTAATAGGAATGTTTTATGGCCCATAACATCATTATAGCTTTTTATTCCCTCTGCGTTAGGGGTTTAATTGGATCGCCACAATTCTGGGGATTCTCCATTTTTATTGGATGGAGGGTAATCTTAAATCAAAATGGTCCCAAATGTCTTCAATATGGCTCCTCATTTATCAGCCCTCTCCCCACAGCGTCATCTTCACAGAGGATCATGCTAGATACCATCTTTCTCTGACTCCCCTAGAGCAACTGCCCTTTTAGTGACACTATGCCTAGTGGCCCAGACATTATGGAACCCAAGCCACAGAGAAATCAGGGCAAAAACAAACAAAACAAACAAAAAAACACAGGCTTCTAACCAGTGTGACTTGAAATAAAATCCCAAATTTGGGTATGATAAGGAAAGCATGTGCTCTGGAGCCTGACAGACCTGGCTACAAATCTTGGCTCTGCCATGTATTAACTGTGTGATCTTGAAGAGGTTACTTAGCCCCTCTGTGCTTCAGCATCTTCATCTGTAAAATGGGAACAATCGCACCTAACTCACAAGGTTGATGTCATGTAACTCGCAAGTGTCTAGCCCAGCACTGATGGATAGAAATATGTATGGTTTTGAATTTTCTACCAGCCAGATTTAAAAAAGTAGAAATAAACATATGAAATTCATTTTAATAATATATTTTATTTAACCTAATATACCTAAAATCAGTATCTTTTTAACTTGTAACCAATATAAAATGCATTGAGATCATTTGTATTCTTTTTTCCATACTAAGTCATTGAAATCTGTTGTGTATTGGACACTTAGCGCATGTCCCAGTCCAGACACAGAGCATCTCAATTTGGATTAAACACATTTCAAAGAGCCCAATACCCATAGCTACTGTATAGGTCAGTGTAGCCCCAGCCCAGTAAAAGCTCAAAAAATAGTAATAACTCCTCGCTGTCTACCCAGCTCCTGAACCCCTTGCTTTCTATTCCATAACCTTCTAGAAGTACTTGACTATTCATATTCCCAAGACCCCTATACTCACCCACACTGCACTTTTTGTACCCTCCTCAGGTGTCAGACAGGTCGGTGGTGGCTCTGGTACCCAAACAGACTTCTTCCTACAACATCCCTGCCTCTGCCAGCATCTCCCGGACGTCCATCAGCAGATACGGTGAGGACAGCAGTCTGGGCAGCTTGGAGCGGAGTCTTCTGTGACCTGCCAGGGACCACTCACCATCCCTTCTAAGAGCAGGAAGCCCTTGCCACTACTTGGCCTCGATGCAAAGGAGTGTGCTCATTTGCTTCCCTTCCTCCCTAGCCCGGTCATTCCCAGTACAACTCATGCTCTCAGAGCTGTGGACAGCAGGTGGCACCATGTGCCCTTCCTGTGATATCCCTGGCCTGATGAAGGAGTTTAAGTAGCCCAGAACCAGCAGGCACCTGAAAATAGGGATCATACATCCAGTTTGTTGGGCCACCCACATCTGACATCTATTGCCTTGGCTCAGTTATTAATAGTCCCCCCTTTTACTCAACAGTGTTCCAGTTTGGGTGGTAAATTATCTGGTCACCCTAATCTTCCACCCCTGAGGAGTGCTCCAGCCCCTGTGCCCTCTGGGCAGGGACTTTACGGTGCTTCACTCCCTCTTGTTTCATTTTCTCTGGCCTCCCCTATGCACTAAGGTCTGGGGCTGCCCCCATAAAGGACACCCAAAGGACTGAGCTGAGCAGCTCCAAATAGGGCTTAGGAAATTCTATATCCTCAGCCCCAAGAAAGAAGGGACCTTTTAATTACCCAGAAGGATCATTAGAACTTACAGCTCCTTAGTATCCAGATTTTTAAAACCCCTATAAAAATATCCAGCTGACGTTTTAACTGTTGATTATTCATTGCTGGAAGTATGGTGGAGGAGAGCTCCCAAATTCCCAAGACTGCAACTCAAGGAATTTCTTTTTTTTTTTTTTTTTTTTTTTTAATCATCATTTTATTGGGATATATTCACATACCACGCAGTCATACAAAACAAATTGTACTTTCGATTGTTTACAGTACCATTACATAGTTGTACATTCATCACCTAAATCAATCCCTGACACCTTCATTAGCACACACACAAAAATAACAAGAATAATAATTAGAGTGAAAAAGAGCAATTGAAGTAAAAAAGAACACTAGGTACCTTTGTCTGTTTTTTTGCTTCCCCTACTTTTCTACACATCCATCCATAAACTAGACAAAGTGGAGTTTGGTCCTTATGGCATTCCCAATCCCACTGTCACCCCTCATAAGCTACATTTTTATACAACTGTCTTCGAGATTCATGGGTTCTGGGTTGTAGTTTAATAGTTTCAGGTATCCACCACCAGCTACCCCAATTCTTTAGAACCTAAAAAAGGTTGTCTAAAGTGTGCGTAAGAGTGCCCACCAGAGTGATCTCTCGGCTCGTTTTGGAATCTCTCTGCCACTGAAGCTTATTTCATTTCCTTTCACATCCCCCTTTTGGTCAAGAAGATGTTCTCCATCCCACGATGCCAGGTCTACATTCCTCCCCGGGAGTCATATTCCACGTTGCCAGGGAGATTCACTTCCCTGGGTGTCTGATCCCACGTAGGGGGGAGGGCAGTGATTTCACCTTTCAAGTTGGCTTAGCCAGAGAGAGAGGGCCACATCTGGCAACTCAAGGAATTTCTAAATCCTGTTTTATAAGAGGCTTCAGGCTCCTCTGTCCCCATGCCAACCAAGGATCCCTAAAAGAACCCACCCAATAGGAGGTCCTAAGGGTCCCCTTCCAGTTGGAACTAGTTTATTCTGAGGGAGTGCAGCAGGCAGGCCAGGATTCAGAAAGGCTTCTACCAGCAAGGACCGTGAATTCAGTGCTCACAGGCTCCCACTGCCTTCTCTCCTCAGACTCCTCCTTCAGGTACACAGGCAGCCCCGACAGCCTGCGGTCCCGGGCCCCCATGATCACCCCAGACCTGGAGAGTGGGGTCAAGGTGTGGCATCTGGTGAAGAACCATGACCATGGGGACCAGAAGGAGGGGGACCGGGGCAGCAAGATGGTGTCCGAGATCTACCTGACACGGCTGCTGGCCACCAAGGTAACTCCTGCTATGCCCAGGCCAGGGAGGGCTCCTCCAAGGGGCACTTCCTGCCCCTCCACAACACAGGAAGAGCATCCTGGTGCCTGCCCTGCAAGGGGATCCATTCAGATAAGCTGTAGTCCAGGTTCCTGGGCAGGGTTTCCAGAGGATCAGCCCACAGTTGCTCTCTACCCTTCCACAAAAATAGCGCTGCTATCGTTGTTCTCTACCCCCTCCACAAGACAATCATTGCTTTTCAGAGTTGCTGCTCTCTCACCTCTGGGCCCCCTTCCTACTTGGGGAGATATTGGGGGTCCGTGCTATGTTTACCTGACTGATATCCAGCCTCCACCTTCCCTGTCTCTTCTCCCACGTTTCTGGCCGCAGTAAGAGGGAAAGGACAAAGGCTGGGTCCTGCTGGTAATCCGAGGGAAAGTTCTGAACTGCCCCCCTTCCCCATCCCATCTCATCATCTTCCGTAATGTTGATGGAAGTGAGGCAGTGGCAGTGGTAGAAGCTGTGATCTAAAGCTGTCTTCTAGCTTGTCTAGCAGAAAACAAAATATGCCTGTAAGTACAGCAATCATATGGCCCATATTTTCCAAGCCAGTCTAGATTTCAAATAGTCTCCCTCCACTGCTCCCAGAAAAATGCTGCTAAAATTTGAATAAAGTAGCCTGCCAGTTACAGCTCTCAGACTTGCTTCCAGAAGTAGCACAGAGATACTTTATCAGTAAGTTTGTTTTGCATCGCCTCAGTATAGGATGCTCACCACCAATGAGAAACCAACAAAGACACCGGAAAAGTTTTGATATTTTACCAACCTTCAGAGGAGTGCCTTGAGCCTGTACACTGGGCCCAGAGACCCTCCCAGGTCCTGCAGTTCAGGGCTGGGCCTGGGTGTTCTTGAATCTAAACACTTCACCTGCACCTCACACTCCATACTCCATTTACACTAGGTCGCTAATATGTTACTGCCCTTCACACCTTCCTTCCAGACCCTGCCTAGTTCTACCATGTTCCAGCCAGGAGGCCCAGTCCTCCAGTTTGTTCTTCAGACACCCTCTCCAGATGGGCCCACCACTCTCTCCTCTCCACTTACCATGGGTAACCTGGGCCCACAGCATTCACAGTCCCCTGTCTTGTCCTAAGCCCACCCTGCCTGGCTTGGACATGAGCGTAAGTCTGGCATGTGGCTACAAATTGGAGGAGAGATTCTGCCCAGGAATCCACAGCCCATTCAGTCCCTCCTGACTCCCCGAAACCCCCACAGCACCCTTCTCCATCCCCACCTCGCAGTCTGCACAGCCTCACGTCGCAGACAGATTTCCCAGGCGATATTGGTCCAAGGCGCCATCTGGTACGCCCATCTGCTGCCTGCCAGCCCCCACGCTCCACTACCCTCTGGCTCATGTTCTCCCCCTGCCCTGGCCTCCCCCAGGGTACCCTGCAGAAGTTCGTGGACGACCTGTTTGAGACCTTGTTCAGCACTGTGCATCGGGGCAGCGCTCTGCCCCTGGCCATCAAGTATATGTTTGACTTCCTGGATGAGCAGGCAGACAGGCACAGCATCCATGACACAGATGTGCGGCACACCTGGAAGAGCAACTGGTAAGCCCCAGGGATGCCCAGCGGAAGGTGCAGCCTAGGAAGGCCACCAGCTGTGGAGGGTGGGGCCCAGCCGGGACTGCGAGCTGGGAGGAACCGTCCGTGGCTGGGAATTCCGAAGCTCCTAGAACCAACAGCACACATACGCTCTGCAGAGCCAAACTGGTCCCCGAGGCTGCCTCTGCCAAGCAGGGCCTGCCTGGCTCGATGCCCCACATTTGAGCTCTTGCCACTTTAGGTTGTGACCCTTCACCAGGAAGTGCCTTCTCGCCTGACTCCTAGACCTCTAGTTCTCAGGAAAAGGGAGTTGTGGGAACTTCCACAGAGCAATCAGAGCAGAGCTTCAAAGCCAGGCATTCAGAGTGGGGCAGAATCTAAGGCAATTCCTGAGATGTAGAAGCCCTGAATTAAACTTAGATCCCTCGTCGAGTTGGCCAGCTCTGGGGAAATGCTGGGAGAGAGCTTGCACCTGCTACAGACTTGCACCCACTGACAGGAGTATTTCACTGGAAACTTATCCTTAAGGCCATACTATTGACACTTGGCCATTGCCTTCTGGAAGCTGCAGGCAGGATGTCCTACAGGCATAGCTCTCTTCCCTAAAGTAACCTCCACAGCCCACAGTGGGAGAGGAGGAATGAGACTTTCCCTCTTGGGCCTTGAACCCGGACCACAGACCAAGCTCAGGACTCGCTTTAGGTCAGACTGGGCCCAGCCAAAGCCGGAGCCAAAAATCTTCCTTGGGGAAAGAGTGTGGAGAGGGGAGCGAGGAGGTCTGGGCCTTTGGGTTGGGCAGGCAGCCACACCACTGTCTGGAGTCAGCTGTTTCCTCAGAAAATAGAGCCAACACAGATGGACCCAGGCTGTTATTTGGGAAACAAAAGTCTTAGCAACCAGCAAAACACATTGGGAAAACCAAACCCCGCCCCCACATAGCCCTTCCTTCTCCGGGGTGCCTGGCAGCCGAGTCCCCCTGACCTTGCTGCTTTGATCACAGCAGAGTGAAATGTAGACTCAGGTGGTCAGGGGTGAGGAGCCCGCCAGGCCCCCCACCAGGACAGGCCTTTCATCTGCATTCCCAGAAGCAGGGCCACCACTGTTTCCTTTAGCCTCGGAGACTCCACAGCCCAGTGCTGGGAGTGGGCAATTTCAGGCAAGTGGAGAGAAGGTTCTGGGTTGCCCCCATCTCTGCGGCTTCAGCGTGCTGGCCAGACCCAAGTAACAGAAAAGCATTCCCCTGGAGTCGTGGTCGGGGAGAGTTCCCTTACCCAGACCTCAACTAGCAAATGTCCAAGGAAAGGTTGTAAGATGCCCCCCTACCCCACCCCTCCAAAGCTGCCAGAGGAAGGAAGGGCAGAAGAGATGAGCTGACCAGTTGGGTCAGCATCTTGGCAGAGGCAGCTCCTGCCAGGTCACAGGAAAGTGGCAATGCTGGTGCAGCTGATGGGCAGAGGATAAGCAGATCGTGGAAGGGCTTGGGGTGGGTAGGACTGATCTTTCCCAATACCTGGGTCTACGGAGACATTTGGGGAAGTTTGGGGTCCGTGAGAGTCAAGAGCAGATAAAGAAGGGGGGGGTGGAAGACAGGCTGAGGAGCTGTAACATCATCTGAGGCTGGACTTTGGGCTGTCTAAAGAGCAAGGACAAGCCGGGGAATGGAGCTCAGTCCACAAAAGAGTCAAGGCTGTGAAGGCAGCTGGAAGAGAAGGCAAAGCAGGAAAAGGAAGCAAAAACAGCAGCTGTTCTGGTTTTGAAGGAGAGTAAATGGGCTGATCCTCCTTATGGCCCAAGGAGCAGAGCAAATGCACTCTGCTCCCACTAGAAACTTCCGAGTTGCAGAAGGAAGTCTGCCGACCATGGATCAGTTCCTCTCGGGGTGGGAAAGCTCTGCACTACAGTGAGTCATTCCCAGGATGCCAACAATGGCCTCCTCTTCTCCCTCTGCCCCTGCTCTCCCTGCCCCTGCCCAGATACAAGAACGCCCTGGGGAGAGCTGTGAAAGAGCGTCCCCCAGGGGAGCCCATTCCTCAGCCGGCCCGGCCAGGCCAGCCCTGGGAATTTGCTAGAGCAGCCGGCCTGGGCGGGGAGCACAGGTGGTGCCCTTTGTGCCCACTCCAGGCAGTGCCTGGGGGCTGCCGGCTGCAGCTTCCAGACAATGGCCACGGGCACTGTGAAGGGGCTCTGGGAGGGCCTGGGGGCTTTGTTTGAAGCTCTGAGAAAATCGTGCTGTCCCTTGGGCTTGGGCTTCCCTGGGGGCATGGAGGCCTTTAGAAAAGAATGGCAGGAGGGAACCAAATCCACCCACCCTCCCCCTCAGTTGTTAGAGAACAGCCCCAGTGCCCCACTGGGGTTCAATGGCTCTAGTCCATTCCTCCCAGGGTCAGTAACAGCTTGGCTAAATTAGCAACCTTTGCCGGACCAGTTTTCCATGATTTTCTTCCCTTGCCCTTCTGATGGGGAACTTTCCATTTGGTGGGGGGAGGGGAGGAGGAACATCAGTGGACAACATCAGGGCATGGCCGAGGTGCATTCTCGAGGTCTGCTCTGCCTCTCCTACAGTCTCCCTCTGCGGTTCTGGGTGAACGTGATCAAGAACCCCCAGTTTGTCTTTGACATCCACAAGGGCAGCATCACGGACGCCTGCCTCTCCGTGGTGGCCCAGACCTTCATGGACTCCTGCTCCACGTCAGAGCACCGGCTGGGCAAGGACTCCCCTTCCAACAAGCTGCTCTATGCCAAGGACATCCCCAGCTACAAGAGCTGGGTGGAGAGGTCAGTAGTACCCTTGGGACAGGCCGGTGCTCCATCTGCCTGCTCCGTTCCCCAGCCTGTGGGTTTTGCTGACCAAGGACCCCAAACAGTGACTTTGTGCCCTTGGAAATCAGGTAGTTATCATTATCATTACCATTTATTGAGCACATTGTAAGCATCTAGCACTGTGACAAGAATCTCATGTATATCATCTCATTAAAATGTCCAACAGAGTTGTATGGTAGGTGTTATTATCATCCCCATTTTACTAAGGAGGAAACTGAGGCACAGAGAGGCTAAGTAACTTTTCCCAAGTTCACGCAGCTAGCAGGTGGCAAAGCAGGAGTTTGAATACAGGATCCTGGCTAGAGTCAGTGCTTTTAACCACTCTGCTGGGCACTGCAGCCAGAACCTCTCAGCTAGATGGAATCTCCTAAAGAAACTATAGCCTCAGGGTGCACCAATTTTCAGGCCTCAACCTCAGCTTCAGGCAAGAGACCACAGGAAGCCACATCAGAAAAGCAACAGGGAGGGAGGAACAGTTGGGGACATCCGGTGTTCTGAGGGGGCCTGGGCCCGTGTGGGTGTAGGCAGGTGTTTGCTGAGCAACGCATCGAGCAGCCTCTCCTGTCTGCTACAGATACTATGCAGACATCACCAAGCTCCCCGCCATCAGTGACCAGGACATGAATGCCTACCTCGCTGAGCAGTCCCGCCTGCATGCCATGGAGTTCAACATGCTGAGCGCCCTCAACGAGATCTACTCCTACGTCAGCAAGTACAGCGAAGAGGTATGACGGGGCCCTAGAAGGGCAGACACCAACCCACAGAGAGTTAGGCGCTTAAACAGGAAGCCTGACTCAGTCCTGAAATAATAACTACACAGGGTAATTTAGAAAACACATTCATGGAGTCAAAAACCAATGAGCTCAAAAGCATTATCATGCCTTCATAAGGAGGCCTAACCTCCCCTGATCCATTGAATGCTTCCTTCTACATATCATTGTCTGGCACACATTGTCTATGAATGCAATAAATAGCACATTTAATAATCTAATTGTTTTTCAGTTCCAAGTGTTGTATGATTAATTTCATTCTTTCTTGAACAATGATGTAAACTATTCTTTGCACTTGGGCAGATCCTGTCAGTTACATGTCAGAGACACACGAATAAGGTTAAATAGGACAGCTTCAGAGACTTGGTAAGCCGTGCATCATCACTACACCTGACCACAACCATTGTTGTAGTAGCTAACACCAACATGGCTCTTCCCACATGCTGGATATCATTTTAGATACTTTATAGGTACACATATAAACACGCACCCCTACCTGCATACATATACATATACATATACATATACATATATGTATATTGCAATTGTTTAAATTTTCTAAGTTATGTTCATTAGGGCAGAATGGAGAGGTGGATAGAAAGATTCCAGAGAGTGGTGGTTTCTATCCTGAGCCCTGAAGCCTTTGTGTTTGCTCCTCAGCTCATCGGGGCCCTAGAGCAGGATGAGCAGGCCCGGCGGCAGCGGCTGGCCTACAAGGTGGAGCAGCTCATCAGCGCCATGTCCACTGAGAGCTGAGAGGAGGAGCCTCGCGTTCCTGGGAAGAGGGTCCCATCAAAGCTGTCACCCTGGGAATCTCAGAAGGAAGGACAGGTGGAGGGGACTGGGCCCCAGAGCTTGCTGTCCCCTGAGACCCCATCGCGGGGAGAGGGGAGGACCTCTCTCCCCTCAACAGCCAAGTTTCACCCTGGCCAGTTCCTGCAGGGAAGAACCGTGAGCATCATCCATCCAGTGAGAAGAAGAGAAAGACACGGGCAAAAAGAAGGTGGTTCTTCAAGCTGAGAGGCGCAAGCTGGAGACAGCGCTGTCTCTGTGACTGCTGCTTTGCATGAAAACTCATTTGATGTATATTGGGGAAATAATGAAAACTTTATTTAATTTTTTTTAAGAAAAAGGAAAAAAAAAAAACAGAAATAAAACAAAACAAAAAGCCGCCCTGTTCATCCCGTCCAACTTTTGTTTAATTCTGATTTCTTTTCCCCTTCTTTCTTTTCCCCACTCCTCCTTCCTGATATAACTCCTGTTTCCAAATGCCAGAAAAAGCCTACAAAAAAAGATGATAAGAAAAATTTGAGGGAAATTGACTGTTCCTTTCCCTTGAAATTTAAAAAAAGAAAAAAAAAGGAGGAAGAGGAGGAGAAGAAGAAGAATGAATGAGCACAAGTTCACACCAAACACTTCGCAAAAATACAGGCCAGTAAAACCTGGAATTATCCCAGCAGCCAAGAGCCTGGGACCTGCCGAACGTTGCACGAATTGCAAAGCCATTGAGTGGCTCGCCCTGGCTGACTGGAAACTGAGCTTTACGTACCACACTCCTTTATATTTTTATCTCTTGAGAGGTGATAGGTATCTGTGTAGTACCAATGTTTTTTGCTACTGTTTTTGCTTTGTTTTGTTTTATTTAATCTCAAACCTCAACAATCGAGGACCTGATCTTTGGTACTTTCCTTTTGGTGTCCCTAAAATTGCGGTCGGAAGTTGGGGAGAGGTGGGCCTCTCCCGGACCAGCCGCCAGGCCTCCCCGAGGACGTGGAGCAGCCCTGCCTCACCCCGGGCCCCTCCCCGCATAGGCGGGCACTGCGGGGAGAGGGCTTGGAGGTGCAGTGCGGGGCCCAGGCCTCCGTAAGGCACCATGTGAGAGCAGATCTGGGGACAAGAGTGTTTGGCAGTGGATTCCTCTCCAGTCATCTGGTGGTCCCTTGCAGTTAAGGAGAAAACAAAAGTCAGCCACTGTTTACAGCAAGCAATACTTGAAGAGAATAGGTTAAAGAAGCTGCAGTATTTATTACACTCTCTTTTCTTCATTCTCTCCAGCTTGGAGAGGGGAGACGAACCTTTGCTCTTTCATGGAAGCTCCTGACCTCCTGGGCAGACAGCACTTGCCTCGAGGGGAACCCGTGAAAATGACTGTAGTCGCATCCTCACGTTACTGTTGTCTTCAGCCTCTCCTGCCTCTCATGAACTTGAAGGATAAGCGGGTGGCTTCTCACTGGGCTCCTTCCCTTATCTCGCTCTTCTGCCAACACCTAAAACCATGGATGGCCAACTCTCCTGAGTGTAGTTTCCAGGCAGACCAAAGCTCCACATCCCTGTCCAGAGACTCCCTAGCAGCCAGTGGGAGGCATCCAGAGGAAATGCGGCTCTGCTGGTGGAGGGGCCCTGAGTGAAGGGGAGGCAGCATGAGAAAGGCAAAGAGGAATGGGTGAGGGGGACAGGGAGGAACACCCCACTTCCCACCTTCCGCTTTTCAAGGGACTGGGACTCTCAGTCTGCAATGCTGGGAAACCGAGAGAAACTGGACCAGGGGCATTTCCTCTGTAATTAACTCTGGGCCCCAGCTTCTCTGTGCCCTGCTTTACCTCCGGGGAATTCCAGTGTCCGAAGGCTCTGCTGGCCACATTTTGATTCCCAGGAAAGGGCTGGGGGAGGGGAGCACTGCAGGCTGGCTTCCATCCCTGGCGTGTGGCTTTGGATGGCTGTGCTAACCACACAGCAGACGTCGCCTGGTCTCCTCAGCTCCAGTCTCTTGCCTGAATGCAGCTGACAAATGGGAAGAGAAAAGCATTCAGCAAAATACTCAGGAAGCTTGCTGTTTTCATTATAATTCCCAACCAGCCATGCCAAGGCCACTCTGTTCTGATAATCCACTTCTCTTAAAGTTTCTCTGGGCCCTGTTAATAGCCTGAAAGAAATACTAATGACTGGCCCTCCATACTAAGCCAAAGTGTCTGCTCCTTATCAGCTCAGAGCCCTTGATTTATGGAGATGCAAGAAGAGGAAATATGAGCATGAGGAGTTTAAGCAAGAAGCTTTGTGCTACCCTCAGAAAATCCCAGCCCACTCTCATTCTACTTCTGAGCTCTGTTTGAATGAAGGTTTTCTGATCACATCCCTGTTCAGGCTAGCATCAAGAGTTTTGCTCCACTGAGAAGTAAAAGGAAGGTAAATATGTCAACGGAATCTTAACCAACCCTTACTTCTATGCATCGACCTAATTTTCTCCCAGGAGCTACTTTTAATGACTTTCACCACCACTGGAAATACTTCCTGGAAGGTCATTGTAGAGTGTGGAGAATGACAGAGGGATGGACAATTGGAGAGTTGGGGGGGGGGGCAGAGCTGGTCATAAATGCCTTGGCCACATTTCTCAAAATTCTATGAGAAAGTTGGGGGCTTGGGCTAGCAAAGTAAGTGATACAGGAGCATTGAAGGGAATTGAGAAAAAGGAAATCTCTGTAGGAGTCAAGCCAAGCCATCAGGGTGAAAGGTTGTAGAGCCTTGCCCCCTTCTAGCTTCCCACCCATCCTTCCTCCACCAATTCTTGCTTGGCTTTGAGTCACCAAGAACCAAAGGATTCCACATCCCATGGAATAGGGAAGAGAGGGAGTTGGTTGAACTCTCTCCTCACTATTATCCACTTTGAGGTTATGTTGACCTTGCATAAGCAAGGAGTATTAGCCACAGTGCCTCCCACATGAAGCCATCCACCTCTATCTGTCTTGGAGGAGACAGGGAGGGGAGTCTCTCCAAAGTCTATCCAGCTTTGCTTCGTTTCATTGATCTGCATAAGAGACAATTCTCTGGAAAAGGAAAAGTATCCTAGAAGGGCACTTGGCAAGACAGAGAACGCTCTGCTAAGACAACTAACTTGGCCAATGGACAAGATGGTGAGCAAGTCCCTGCAGCTGGACCTTACAGCTGCCTCACGCCCTCTGCTTGGGGTCAGGTGCTTCTGTGTTTGCTTCCTACCTCTCCACATGGCCTACCACCCAGCACCACTTCTGAGCCACCACTGGCAGAGAGCGCCCCCTCCTTAACAGAGTTCCATCACTAAAAGCATGGACTGGCTGGTAAACCCACTCGGGAGAGGAACCGTTACTTGCTTTCATTCATCCAGGAAACCTTGAGCAGCAACCATTTGAAGGCACTGCTCTAGGTGCTAGCAAACAGCGAGGAACAAGACAGACAAGGCTGTTCCTCCAGCAAATTCACATTCCTCAGGCTGCTGGTTCCTGCCACCAACTTAGCAGGCACAGTGCTCTTCCCCTTTGTGTAAAGGGCCTGAGTTTTGCAGAAAAGGGGGTTGGGAGGAGGAAGAAGGCTGAACAGCCCAGCTGCTTTGCCTTATTCTCGGGAGGCTCCCCCAGTCCTGAGAGCTGCTCTCGTTTCCATCACCACAGTCTCTTCTGGCAGCATTTCCCCTGCTGCTTGAGCTCCTGACCTTCCCTCAATTCCACCAAATGAGGGCAAGAAATAGCAGTCGAGTCCCCTGGCCCTGCTGAGCATGAAGCGGAAGCAATGGATGGGTGTGCTAGACTAAAAATGGTCTGGGCAGAAAAAAGTTGAAAATGTCTGAAAACCTCGGGCTGATAGATATCCAGGTGCATTCCAGCAACACACCTGCCCCCACTGACCTGCAGCTGGTAAATACTGACTGGCAGCTGCTCTGGGAGAGGCTGGCTTTTTGTTTTTTTTTCTTCCTAACCACACTGAGGCTCTTGGGGCCTGGCCACTGAGAGGAGAGGAGAACTGAGACCCAGAGGCTTCTGTGGGTGATAACATGCAACGTGGCTTAGTAGACGCAGGGCTATGAGAGCGAATTCCATCTGGGAGCCAGGGAGAGGACATTCAGGGCCTTCCGATGCCATGTCTCAGGACCATGCTTTGAAAAAGTGGTGGCATTTCCTTCATTACTCCAAAGTCTCTCTTCACTGCCTCTTTCCTTTCTCCTAGTTTCCCCCAAAGAGTGAATTTTTAGCATCCAGGGCTCAATGATGCCCATGGATGAAGTTAAAGTTCCACTCTTAATTATTTCCAAACTAGTACTAGGGGAGGTCTTGAGAGACAATCAAGACCAGTGCTTGTCAGACAGAGCCTTAACCCAGTAAGCAAACTGGAGATTCCTTAGCATTCTGTGGTCACCTGCGTGTGTCTCATTCTCCTCACCATAAGGAAGCTCTTCCTGCAGGTGGAGCTGTATCCCTTCCCCTGCAGCGCAGTCTGTTTCCTTCTGTTCTATCCTCAAAGAAGACCTTTATGAAGCCTTTTCTGGATTTCAATCTAGGTCTTGACTTTTGCTTTATTTGCTCTCCATGTTGGCATTCAGAGTAGACAGTATAATGGGATATAGTCCCTACCAAAAAGAACAGATGTTCTTGAGTACGTGGGAGCAGAAGGGACAAGCTCTTTACACCAGTTAAGTCCGGGACCCGAGTCCAACTGCCTCTCCCCCCAACTTCTCCTTCCCAAGCCCACTCTTTTTGACACACTGGAATCTGTATTATATATATTTTTAAGAAAATACAATGATGGTTGTCTGGTTTTGTTGTTTTTACAGGTGTTGTGGAACAAAAACTGTAAGAAAATTAAGTATTTAAAATGGTCCAATAAAATAGGGGATTTTTGTTATTCTAATATATTATTGTGTACCTATTGTAAATATGAAACACTCCTATTTTGCAAGCCAAGGATGCAATTTGTACTGTTGTTATATATAAATAAAGTTTACTGGATAAAAAAAAAATCTCCAAATAAACCTAGTTATTTCAGCAGCATGCATGCATAATAACATTTCACAGCATATTTAAGAAGCAGGGTACTCAAGGAAAAGTAAGCTAAGTTTTGAGAGACTTCTAGAATTATCTCTGGAGTCAGAGCTTATTAGTGTCTGGTCAACATAATCAAAACACACACACACATGCACACATAGACACTGCCCTGGCTTGTACCAATTGGAGAACACTGCCTCCTAGCCACGAGACCCCAGAATACAGCTTTCCTCCAGTTGGATGCTGACAGTGCAGACCTTGAGTCAAGGCCCTTACTGACAGCTCTTCCTGAACAGTACATTCATTTATTTGTATTTTTTAAAAAAACTCATTATTTAAGCATCTACCATGGGTTGGCATTGTGGCAAGCCCTGGGGGATAAAATAATAAATGAAACAGACATGATCCTTGCCCTCCTGAGCCTTTTAGTGTAGTAAAAATCATTAGGATTCTGAAAAAAGGAATATCTCAGCCATGTGTTTGGAGGGGTTTCATTGTTGGTGTTTTTGTTTTCAGTTGAGGGATTAGGGGTAAATCAAAGGAAAGAATCTAGATAGTGTGTGCTTTTAAATCTGAAACAGAGGAGAGAGGAAAGAGTGGACTCTGGCCTGGGGGATAAGTGTAGTTGGGCTGAGTTGGGGTCCAGAGGCAGGAGAAACTTAACAAGTCTGCAGTGAGGCTTAGAGGTAAGGAATTGGGTCCCTCTAACCTGCAGACACCCGTCGCCCCCTTCCCTCTTCTGTACTTCCTTTTTTTTTTTTTTTCTATTTTTCTTCCTGGTGTTCCAAAGTGTTTGAGTGACATTTCCACTCTCTAAGAGGAATAAATGAGACTAACTCAAGAATCTATCCATTGACATCCCAACTGAGCGGGCAAGGAAACCATTGTTGATCTTTTTCATGATAATGGGGTTAGAAGAGTTTTCTGGGTCCACAGCTCTGTGCCCAGCACCAAGAGTAGCGCCTCCTGAAAGACGTGAGGTACAGCCCTAGTCCTCAGGGGGCTTCCGCTCTGATGGTGGAGTTAGCCCCTGCCCTCAGGGGGCCTCCAGTCTGGTAGGGGAGGCATAGACCCTGCTGTTAAGGGGACTTACACATGAGAATCAGGTCTAGGACCCAAAATAAAAGCCTGTAAACAAGTGCATGTTAATAAATATAGTGTATTTAGGAGTTGTAGAACGACCTGAGATCCAAAGAGAGAATTCCTATGAAGATTTTTCGGTCCCTATTAGCAGCCTCTGAGTTTACAGGGTCTGTGTGCTGCCTTGCCCATCCCCACCCACCTCACTCCCATGTCCCATTCCCCGAGAGAGTGGAGAGATGAAAATGCTGATCCTGGGGGTAAGAAAAATGCAAACACAACACCCTGAGGAGCCAGGAGAAGAGAGTGGTGGGTGCCAAGGCCTGCATGTAATTAGTGCATTGTTTGCAATAACACAGAGCGTTTGTGAGACCATGGGCTGTTTTAATAACATTAAACCACCCCCCACTTCACTTTTAAATGCAAACCGGAAGCACTGGAGACTGTTTGTTCCACCTCAATAAAAAAGGCGTAATCACTTCTCAGCAAAAGCAGTAATGTGGCTCCTGTGAGCTCCCGCGTGTCAATACCATGTGAGCCCGGGCAGTTAGGGGGGCTCGGCCTCTGTCACTGCCTGACCCAGCCCTGGCTTCGGAAGCAGAATCAGCTGGGACCAGGGGGGCACCGACCAAGAACACCATTTCTCCGCGTGGGGTCCTTTCCCCGAGCTTCCCCTGATCTTCCCATGCTCTTCCTCTCTCCCCTCAGCACCTTAGACTTGGGGCACCCGTGTGATTAAATATCTGCAAGAACGACCATCCTCCGGGTAGGACATGCAGAGGAGGGAAGCTACCAGACGCCTCTCTGTCCTGATCACCGTCAATTCCCAGGACAGAAGACAGTGCCTGTCCAAAAACTTGTGCTCTAAATGAATGGTGGATTGAATAAACGAAAGCTGTGAACTACCTACCATATTCCAGACACTGGAACATCATCTCTTTTAGCCTCATAGTCAGAGGATCAGAGAAGTTAAGGGATTTGCTTGAGGTCACACAGTTACTAAGTCTGTCAGACTCCAGAACACCCTGTCCACTGCACTACCCTGCCTTTCCATTGTGCTAGAGCCATTTAACGCTTGGACGTCCTCCCAGAAATAGATCCGTCCTCTTGTAACACACAGATGCTATGAGAGTGCCCTTCAGCATTCATTAATTCAATGCAATTAATATCTATTTCTCAGCTACTGTGAGCATGACACTGTTCTAGGCACTGAGCCATTTAAAGGAAAAAAAATTATTAATTTTAAAGTTGCAGCTTTCCTAAAGTTTACAATCTAATGCCAATATATAATTATTATTTTGAGAAAGACTCACCCCTTTTCCTAGTGGAAATTACATCATTTTTACAATAAGTGTGAAATAATTTTGCCAAACTGCAATGATAGGGTTCTCAGAAAACTGGGCTCCTGAATTTGGGAGTGGGGGAGATCTTGTATGACGGAGAACTTGAGAGAATTTAGGGAGGTGAGTGCAGCTGGTTATCTGTGCTTGATCACATGGACACCACGAACTTTCAAACATCTCTGCTCAGTGAGCTGAAGCCAGAAGAGGTTCCCACCTGTTTTGTGTTGGCTGCCAGGAGCCAAACTTGTGGTCTGCCAATAACATACGTACAGGACTTTCTGCTGTGTTTTATTATATGAAACTCATTCCTGGCTTTACTTTATGTCCCTGCCCTCATTTTCCTTTATTACCCTACCTCCTACTTCTTTCTCATTGCTATGTTTCATATATCCCGGCTAAGAGGGCAGGCCTTGGAGTCAAATTGCCTGGCGTTGAATTTCATTTCCAGGCTGTGTGGTCTGGGGCAAGTTACATAACCTCTCTGTCCAGCAATTTTCAAATCTGTCAAATGGAGAGAACTATATGCATCAAATAGGGTTAGAGAAGACAATGTCTGTAATAGACTCAATAACTATTACAGTAGGTATATGAGAGAAAGAGAATTAGCGATAATATCCTTCTTTTTAGGCAGTCAAGCAGGAAGAAACAAGTGTCTCCATCTGGCTGTGGGAAGCACTGAATTAATCACATAAGTTTCAGAAATGAAAGTCCGTGCCTGAGGAAACTGGCATGAATGCTGACCTAGGAAAATGGGGGATCAATGCCGTCAAAACTGGAATCCAAGTTCAAAAATGCAGCCTTAGATTTAGGGAATGTAAGAGAGCAAGAGCCAAGTGTGCAGCCAAAACAGGGATTGTGAAACCGAAAAAGGTAAAGTTGGGGTAGCATAGTGGCACCATCTAAGCGGGCTGGAGCAATTCCAGAGCTGAGTGAAGTATGCAGCAGCTTTTTACAGTTTCAGCCCTGCCTAGGGGGTATTCTGGGTTTCTTTAAGGAGCCACCCAGGGTAAACACCTTCCTTTCCCCCAGCCTCCAACCTTAGCTCTTTCCTCTAAGGGCTCCCCATTAGACCCTGGGAACAGGAAATGCTCATTAGAGCATGGAGGACAGAAAGTTTCTTAAGTGTTCCTGAGAAATGTAAAAAAAATCACACCTGAGACTTGAGGTACTTGTTTTTCCACCTACAGAGGATCACCAAGAGTTCTGCTGAATTAGGAGACTGAGACTAAGGCAGCGGGGTAGAGGTGCACTGGGGGTGGAAGAGGTGGAGAGGGCTGTGAGCTCTGCCCCAGGATGAAAGAACCAAAGAATGAACTGGTGGGAGAGACCCTCGGGCACCCCCTGAGGAAGAAAGAGAGAACTGGAATATGAGATTGGCAGACCCAATCCATTTGTGTTTAACTGAAGAATAGGTTTGCCCTCTACACGTGGTTTCGAGATGTATTTAGCCTTTACCTGCACCCAGGATTTTTACACTGTAAACTCTCTTTCCTTTTGGTAAATAGTTGAGAGGATCTTAAAAATGAAAAGGACTTGTGCTGACTCAGGAACCAGGCTACTAATTCAGAGCTGATCTGTGGACAGGACAGTTGGTAAGAACGTAAGAAGAGAGATGAGCAAACCAACTCCCTATCCTAAAACAAAGAGAGAAAGGAAAAAGAAAAAGGGCACACGGAGCCAATCTGGGACAGTAAGTGGACCCCCAGGATCTAACTTGGCACATCTCCCATTCTTTTTATCGCCTTCCACCTGTGTCCACCCAGGCCACGGAGAAACCTCCAGGAGCTCCACTTCAGTGCGTCAAGGAGCCCTGGGCAGGAGGGACTCAGAACACGACCCAAGACTCTAGATGTCAGGGAGGCATGCCACCAGCACTCCCCACTCTGTCCCCACTCCACAAAAAAGATCTGTTCATGTCTTAACCCTCAATATCTGGGAATGTGACATTTTTTGGAAATAGGGTCATTGCAGATGGAATTGTTAAGTTAAAACGAGGTCATATTGGGCCCTTAATCCATATGGCTGTCGTCCTTATGAGAAGAAGAGAGAAGACAGTCATGTGACAATCGAGACAGAAGTGCTGCAAACTAAGGAGCACCAAGATTGCCAGCAAACCATCAGAAGCTAGAAGATGCAAAAAAGGATTCTCCCCGACAGGTTTGCAGGTCAGGGCGGCCCTGCTCAAACTTTGATTTTGGACTTCTAGTCTCCAGGACTGTGAAACAATAATTTTTTGTTGTTTTAAGCTACCCAGTTTGTGGTACTGTAACTTCAGTTCTAGGAAACTAAGACAGGTACCATTACCATTTTGCTCTTCCTTTTGTGTGTCTTCGCACTGAATTAAAATTGTATTTTGTCAGAAAAGTGAAAAAGACCCTGGGGGATATTTGACACCATGCATAGCTCAGAGACCCCTGGTCCAAAAGAGCGCCTTTGAGGAACCTTCCCCTGATGTTATAACTTTAGTCTTCAGAAAATTCTCAACTTAGAAAGTGGTGGTGTGATTCCCTCTTCCCTCCAAACACCATCCCACTGTCCCCAGGCTGCCCTCCGCTCCTTTCAGAGGCCTCTTCTTCTGGACCCTTGCGAGGACAGGAAAGGGCCTGGACTCCACAAGGGCAGGCAGACGTGCTTCCCTCCTCCGGATCCTTGAGCTGGTCCCATCCCTTTCTGGATCTCATCCATCCCTACACCAGGAACATCTGGGCAATGACTGGGTAATCCCAGAACTCTCTTCCACCTCTGACACTCACTGATGTTATTGTCCTATGATAAGGGTTAAATGTATAAAACATGCTCCCTATGCCCCACACCAGTCCCTACTATGTAGCAAAACAGTTCCCCAGAGAAGTCTCCATGCGAATCTGAGATTTTCTTGCGTGGGCTCTCTGTCCAGACCAGATGACCAGCATTCAAAGGCCCGCCCTGCCCCTGTGCCATTGTCTTTGCTCACTTTGAGCCTCCTATGAATTGAAGCAAAAATATACCATAGCGGTGAGATGATTCTGACAATCCAAGCACTTCACAGTCACTACCAACACAGAACAGGAATGCTGTCACTCCTTTGGCCTGATCAAGAGCAATATGGAGGATGTGTCCACTCATACAGATGGAAAAGACAAGACTTGAGGCAGGGGTCCTGTAAGAAAACAGGAAACCCTTGCGGTCAGGCAGTACCCCTCTATAAAAGGCAGTCAAATAAACCCTGCTGGACCTCCAGAAGGAGAGGCGAAGTTCCAGGAGGCACGTGTCAACTGCTTAGAAGGAAACACACTCCAAAGACTAAGATTCAGGAGAGAAGGTTCAAAGCTGGGCTGGACATGAATAATAATGTAGGGCTTCACCGGGCCTTTCTTAAGGGAGTGCCAAGATTATCTTCTGTGATTTAGGAGGTTGCTGGAGGTGAGGTCCACAAAAACGATGGCTGACTTTGTGATCTTGGGCAAGTCATATGGCCTCCAGGACTCATTTCCTAATGTCCCTCCACCTCCATAGTTTCATGATTTCTCTGATAATCAGAATGTGATGAATAAAACTTGAGAACCAGGGAAAGAAAGCATCTTACAAAGAAACATAAATACTAGTAAAAGCCTAGTAAAAGCCAAGATCAGCACTCAGGCACCTAGATTCCTAGCCCAGGATTGTACATGCCTCAAAAGTAAGTCTTAAGGATAATAATTTATGTTTGTTTCCCATGTCCTCCAAAGAGAAATTCCCCCACAAAGCAACTTTGCCTCATCCTCCCATGACTAGATCCTTTGGTATCAGTCTGCTCACACCTCACCCTTTCTAGGCCTCATTTGAAAGATGTTTTTTCTTTCAAGTTATGCACCATCAAAATTATGGAAAAGAAGAGACAGCTGTACTACGTGCCCAGTGATTATGTGAGTGGAAATGTGACCATGTGCACATTGTCTTTTGACCAAGATTAGAAGCAAATTTAGATTGTATTCTTTGATCAGTAGATATTCACTGAGTATTTATTTTAAAATTCTGACTGTTTTAGCCATTTCAGTCAACTGTTTTGGAAAGAAATACAGCTAGTTCCATAGAGTGCTCTTGAAAGCAATGGGCTTCCCTCTGTCTCCTCCCACCATGGCCCCTGTTTCCACACACCTGCTCAGCCTGGGAAGTCACCAGGTTAAAAAACCAGCTTGCCTGCCTGGCCCCAGCCAGGTGGAGGGAACCTTTGAGGAACCCTCCCCGATGAGGTCCAGGGAGTGGAGAAGACCCTGGGAGTCCCGGCTTGCAGGTAGAGCTTTGGCCCTGGTGCAGACCCTAAGGTAACCCCACCTAGCCTGGTGGAGAAGGGACCTCTGAGCCCTGGCTTAGATGACCAGCTTCAAACACCTCGATCTTGCATCATCATATTCAATTTCAGGAAGGGCTTGAGTTGGAGACCCTTCAAAGCTAAGGAGCCTAAAACATTTTCTCTAGGGGAAAAATTCCTGTCAGGAGGGCCTTTTGGGCATGGGCTGGAGTTCTGGCTGAGTCAACCATGGCACAGGAAAAATGATGGGTTTTGAACTTAGATACACTGGAGTGAGAAATAGGCGCCACCTATTAGCTGGGTGATATTAGGTTAATTTCTCACTGCCTCTTAGCCAGTCTTCTAGTGTGCAAAATGTGGTTAGTATTAGCTCAGTTGGTTATGGTGGAAATTAAAACTACTGCACACAATGCTCTTATCACAGGCCTGGCACATAGCAGGCACTTGATAAGTGAAGAGGTTTTTAGTATATCGTTATTGTCCTGCACCACCTCCCTGAAAACTTCTGGCCCCTCATTCTCCTGCACTCTCTCCCATGGCCAGCATCTGGCTGTACTGAACTGAGAGAAGGGCAGGGCAGAGAGAGATCAGGTCTCCATCTCCATCAGTCTAGGTGTTTTCTGAACTAAAAACTGAAACCTGACATCAGACTGCTCCGTCTGAGTCCCTTGAGGCACGAAAAAGCTTTCGACCAGAGGCTCTGACCAAGCGGCAGATTCTTTCTTCAGGGCATGAACCCTTGTTTGGGAGAAAGCAAAGACAGTGACTCCAAGAGGCATCTGGAGGGGCTGGCACTGCCAACTAGTCCTCGGAAAGACCAGCCAATAATCAAAATAGTGTGGCATTAGCATAAAAATCGACAGACGGATCAATGGGATTAAACAGATAGCCTAGAGACAGATCCTAATATATAGAGAGAGACTTAACAAATGATAAAAAGAAGCATCATAAATCACTGAAGAAGGTATGAGTTATACAAAAACTGGGATTTGAGAAAATTGGCTATTTGAGAAGGAATCAATTTTGATCCTCATCTAAAACTCCATTTAGACCGAAGAGTTAAAACATGCAAAAACAAAGGAATAGAAAAGAAACCATAACATACCAATTTCCCGAATGGTAAAATGGACTAGTATAAAGATGCAAATGCTTTGCAAATTAAGGTATATGTTTAAGCCAATCCCTTATAAAACCTCAAATGAAATTTTGTTCTTTCTGGAGCTAGACAGCCTGATTCTAAAATTAATCTGGAAAATACATGAGCAGGGCTAGCCAACTTTTTTCCTTGAAAATAGAGTAATTGTGGGAGATTTATTCTACCATATTTTAAAATGCTACATTTCTCTATACAAATATGTCATTTTTAAAATGTATGAAATTATAAAGATACAATAATTAAAACAGTGTGATCAACTGATCAGACTAAAACAGCTCAGAATAGTCAACTGTATATTAAAAGATATTTAGCATACGATAAAGGTGTCATCTCAGACCAGTGAGGGGGAAAAAGCATTCTTTAATAAATGTTACTGGGATAAACAGTTAACTGTTTATCTACTTACATCCTCACCACACATCATAGAACTTACATCCTCACCACACATCATAGAACAAAATAAATTTCAGATAAATTAAGGAGTTAAATATGAAAAAAAAGAAGAAGAAAGAAAGAAACCATAAAGTACTTACAATAAAATATAAATTACTGTTTCTATCTCAGTTTGGAGATAGACTTTCTAAGCATAAAAGCAATTGAAGAAATCACAGAGAAAAAACAGATATATTGGGCTGCATAAAAATTCAAACCACCACTGTAAAGAACAACATAGAACATAAAAATAAACAGCAAAATCAACCTGAGAAAAATGTCTACAACAAAATGATCAAAAAGTTAATGTTCTCAAAATATAAAATAGCATTTATACATATTAGAAAACACTAAACCCAATAGGAAAATGTGCAAAGAACAAGAAAAGGCTATTTGCAGCAGAAATACAAATGATGAATTAAACATACAAAGAAATATTGAACCTCACTAGCAATCAATATATGTGAAGAAAATGCAATAATGAAACACAATTTTTGGCCTATCAAATTAGCAAATATTTGTAAAAATCAATACACAACATTGATGAAGAAATGGTACAATGATATCCCCACACACACCACAAGCATGATAGAACTTTGTATGACATTTCTAGAATGCAATAGAGCAATGTCTCAAGTGTCTTTAAAATGTTCTTTCTCCTTGTTGCAATAATTCCACTTCAATTTTGAGGAGGTAAAAATAAGGACAAACACATATGTTCATCTCTTTTATTTATAACAGTAAATAGAAACACATGAAATATCTACCAATAGGGGAAAGTTTAATAAATTATAGACTATCCACAAGATAGAATATTATATTCCCACTTAAAATTATGCTCATATTGTGAATGTGATTAATGCCACTGAATTGTATGCTTGGGAGAGGTTGAGATGGGAAAGTTGATGTTGTATATAAGTGTGGTCACTATATAAAATAAGTGACCACAATTTTAAAAAGAGAGACTTAAGAGACAATGACATTTAAATGCAATACCTAATCCTGGACTGGATCTAATAATGGAGGAGAAAATCCCAAAAGGACATTATTGGGGCAATTGAAAATACTGGAATATACATTCTACGATTTATATCAATGTTAAATTTTTTTGAACTTCATAATTGTACCTAATGTGGTCACACGGGCGAATGTTCTTATTCTTAGGAAAATACACATGGAAGTATTGCATGATAAAGGAGCATGATACATACAATCTATTCTTAAATGTTTAGAAAATCAGATAGATGAGGTAGGTAGATAGGGATAGATGATAGATTAGATAAATGGTAGAAAAATAGAATGATAAAACAAATGTGGCAAAATGTTAAAAGTTGGAAAAGTTGGGAATCTTGGTAGAGAACATATTGGAGTTCTCTGTATTATTTCTGTATAATTTTTGCAAGCTTCCTGTAAGTTTGAAATTATTTAAAAATGAAAAGTTAAAAAAAATTATACCCACAAAGAATTTCTAATGGTTTAGAAAACCGTTCACAGTATGTTACAGCATGATCTAAACAGGGTAGTGGGATCATGGGTGAATTTCATTTTATTTCTTCCACTGTTCTTTTTTTTCCCCCAAAATTTCAACAATTGTAATGACTATTATAACTTATTTTTAAGAAAAATACTTGTACTCCTGAACTCCTCATCTTCCACAATTACTCTCATAGTATAGCAAAACGTGCCCCCAACCCCTCATCTCAGCGGACCCTCCTCTCCCAGGTCCTAAACTAAATCATGCTCATTAGTGACTTCTCCTGTGAGGTTGCCCACTTAGGAGGCTGGGTGATGCTCAGAGTGTGCTCTGCCGCAGGCCACACCACCCACACAGAGCCAGCACCCAGGGGAAGGCACAGGGATGCCAGGATGTTGGCCTTGGTGGACATGGGTTCCTCTCTTGGCCTTACCAAACTCAACTGCTGGCTGATGAGCTTGGGCAAGTCTCTCCATCTGAGCTGCCTAAACGTGAATGTACCTTCCAGGAAGCCAGGTTCCATCTCGTCCACCATCGTCCCTCCAAAGCCAAATTTAGAGGAGGGCTTCAACAAATAGTGAATGAATGAATGAATGAATGAATGAATGCCTTTGTCCTTGAACTGGGTGAGGTAACCCCATGTCACAGAGCGGCTGTGAGTACCAAATGCAAATATGTAAAGTCAGTCCCTTCCTAGATGCTCAGCAAATGCAGTTGACCGTGGAGACGCCCTTAGGTTCCCACCGCCCTTAGTTGAGACAGCTTTGCCAAAGGTTTAAATGGTTTAGCCTTGTCTCTTTGAGTTTTCTCAGATGGTATGAAAATACATGGCTTTTTCTTTTTTTTTCTTTTTTTCTTTTTCCTTTTCCTTTTGGTTTCCTCTGAATCGATTCTGCCACCGGTGAAGGGCAGTAAATTAATAACTAGATTCCCCCACGACAACAAACCCAACAACTAATTGGCTCGATATCTCCCTGTTGCTGTATCACTTTGGGATTTTGTGGGTGAGATATAAATAAGCCCGTTCTATTAATAAGCCATTTGGCCAAGGGAAGAAAATGCACTTCTGGGATCCCGAGAGGCCTGGGAAAGCCGCTCAGTGGCCCATGGAGCACAAGACTTGATTACAGAAATGAAGTATTCTGCTTCTGTAGCCTCCTCCCTGCAAGCCTGCACTCCCGTCAGATTCCTCTCGGTCCTGGAGGGGAGGAGGAAGTGAAGCTTTGTTAAGTTTAAAAATTATAATTTAGATAAATCTGTGCATTCATTGGCCTGAGCGTGTCTCTGGAAAATAACAGTTAGCTGGGTAGAACCTGCCGCATTTCAGGGGCTTTATTGTCTCTTTATAATTAAGTCCTGCACAGAAATCCAATTACAAATGTTCTCAATCGCCCCCCAGCTAAGTGCCAACCAAAGAGGGGAGGAAGGCTCCCAGACTTAAATAACTCTGGATAAAAATTAATGTCGTGGCCGCCTTGGCTAATTAAAAGTGCCGCCGCTATTAGCGGGCTTTTATATTAATAAATGAGACTATTATTATCGTATCTGACAACCAGGGCCTTATCAAGTCTGCTCTGTCAGCCCGACTCTTGAAAGCACAAGTTCATTGCCCTAGGTACGACCTTCTGGGGAAGCTGGGCCAAATCAGATCAGGTATGGCCTTGCAGCCATGCTCACAGTTTGGGCAATTTTACCCCAAGGGCAAGAAAGAGTCTTGAATAGTTTTCAGCAGGGAGTGACATCAACAGAACTGCATTTTGTGCCTCTCACTCTGGCAGGAGTGTGGAGGATAAACTGACCACAGGCCACCCTGGAAGCAAAGAGGCCAATTAGGAGTAATGCAGTAGAGAAGAGCTGGTGGCAATGGATGGTGAGAAGTGATCCCATTCAAGAGACATGCAAGAGATGGAACCACATGATAGAATTCAGTGACCAACCATGACAAGTATGTGTGCAGGAGAATTAAGAGCCACCTTATGACTCTGGCTTGAACCAAGTGGAGGGATTCCAGAAGTTGAGAAAGAGAAGATGAGGAGCAGTTTTGGAGCAAAAGATATTAAGTTCAGTTTTGGACATGAAGAGCTTTCAGTCCCTTTGAATGCTCCAAGGCAGTTGTCTAGTGACCTGCTAGATACATGGATCTGGAGTCCCAAGAGAGAGGTCTGAACTGGAGATAATGCTTTGGGGATTATCATGTCATAGATGATGACTAAAGTATGATCATAGGTAAAATCATCCAGGGAGAGTGGGTGGAGAGGCCAGATGCAGCCTCAGTGGGCCTTACGAATCTTTGTTCATTATTTCAGCAAACATTTACCATATACATCCTATATGCAATGCACTGAGTATCCATTCATCATCCCACAAATATTAATTGAATACCTACTATGTGCTAGGCATTGTTCTAGGGACTGGTGGTATTATTTGGTGAGTTGGGAATTTTTATTGATATGTTACAGAAACCAACTCAACCTAGTTTAAGCAAATAAAATCACAAGGGCACCTCACAGAACCTCAGAAAGGAAGAAGAATTAGGGAGTGGGACACTGTCAGGGACTGACAGCAACTTCACTCTTGGCTCTCTATAGACCTGCTCTCTCAGTTAGGATTGGCTTTGGCTGTGAATAACAGAAACTCAAAATTGCACTGGCTTAAACAAAACAGAGGTTTATTTCTCTCTCATGTGTGCAGCACAGGTATGGCAGCTCCACTAAGTTCCCAGGGATCTGGGTTCCAACCAGACTTCTCTCTGCCAACCCCAGAAAGAGGATCCATCTCATGATCTGGCTTGGCAAACACTGAAGCACCTTTTAACTCCAGGATAGACGAAGGAATTTAAAAAAAAGATGAGGGTAAGGGAGCATGTCAGCTGTTCCTTAAGGATATTTTCAGGAAACTGCCATACTCTACCTCTAGTTACTTACTTCCCATAAGATAGAACTTAGTCGCATGGCCATACTCAGCAGCTGCAAGAGAGACTGGAAAACATGGTCTTCATTATGCATGGGCATGTGACCAGCTGAAAACTCTATTGCTATGGAGAAAGGGAGAACAAGTCTTGAAGCAGGGGTCCACTTCCACCCCACTCTTCCTCTGCTCCTCAGACGGACAGAAGAAAGCCACCCCGAAACTCACAAGCTTGTAGTTCCTAGATTCAACAAACTGGCCCATCCCAAACCAAATCTGATTGGCCCAACTTGATTCAGGTGTTCACTGTTAGTCCAATCCACTGTCTCCAAGAAGATACCTACTAGCAATACAGCTGCCAAAGAAGCCCCCCAGAGCGTAAGAACGCTGAAGGGACTCCCTGTCAGTTGCAACTACTGAAAGTCAGGCAGATACCCCAAAAGTTGTCTACAACTCCTATGCTAGGAGACAGAGGTAATATTAGACTAAAGGATAAAAACGCTTGGTGGCAAGATGAGGAATGTCACATCCAACTTCCAGCCTAGGTCAGACCCCTAACCCAAACAGAAACTTGGAATTTCATTTGGGTCATCATTATTGCTTGGGAAGCCAGCGAACCTAAGTCAAATTCCTCTTCTATGCCCAAACTGCATCAGCCTCTGCTTGACTCCAAGACCTGAACTATCATCTGGGACCAGGATGCCTGAGAGAAAGTAGCCAAATGTTCTCTCAGCTTGGAGAATATTTACCCTGAGTCACCAGATCCCCATAATGGAACCCAGACCCTATAATTTTAATGTCTGAATTCCAAAACTAATGATAATAATGAATAAAATGCTGACTAGACTGAAATAATGAAGGCTTTCAAGTGAAGCAGGGGTGGGGAAGAAGAAGTAGGAAAGAAAAATATCTGAAAACAACGTTGTGTTTTTATAAGGTAATGGGCCAACTGTTTGCCATCCATCAGCCAACAAATGCAGGAAAGTCCTGATTGATAGGAACACTAAGAGAATGGGGTGAAGGGCTAGAGTGCAATGCATTTTCTCATGATAAGAAGGTTGTTCCAGCTTTCACGGAAAATCTTGCCAGAGTTTCTGGTTAAGTTTTTCTGCTCTGTCAAGTCTGGTTCATTTTCTGATCCTGCTTTTAGGTCACACCTGGGGCAGGTAAGAGGGTAAGAGGCAAGCCTGGTCAAGGAGGAAGTCAGGTGGCAGTTTCTTATATGAGATCATGAAATATGAAGTTGGAAGGCAGATCCCCAGAATTGTGTCTGGAGAGGTACCAAGGTCAAAGCGACCTGATAGAGCAAAGACCTGACCATCAATCCAAGCAACTAGAAGAGCTGAAGATACAGAGGCAAAATAAGGGAGTGGGAGAGATGGGGAATGGGGTCAAGCAGCTAGAGAGAGTAAGTAGTGACAGGGGTGAATGGGAGAGAATCTAAAGGAATTCTAGAAATCTAGAATTGCTGATATCTGGATTTATTAGTTCTCTATTGCTGTGTAATAAATCACCCCAAAACTCAGTGGCCTAAAACAATAAATATTTATTGTCTCTCAGTTTCTGTGGATCAAGAATCTGGGCACATCTTAGTAGGACAACCCTGGCTCAAGGTCTCTCTTGAGACTCAAGTCAAGATGAAGGTACAGGCTGTGGTCTCCTCTGAAGGCTCGATGGGGGTGAGGTGGGGTCTGAGGGAGGATCTGCTCCTAAGTTCACTCACATGGCTGCTGATAGGCCTCAATTCCTCACCATGTGGGCTTCTCCATAGACTGCCTGAGGGTTCTTACCACCTGGGAGCTGTTGATCAGAGAGAAAGAAGCAGAAAGCAAGAGAGGGAGTGAGAGAGAGCGAGCACTCACAACAGAAGCCACAGTCATTTCATATCCTAATTTCAGAAATGACATGCCATCACTGCTGTCATCATCTACTCAGTAGGAGTGGATCAATAAGTCCAGCCCCCATGGAACAGGAAGGGATCACACAAGGGAGTAAATACCAGGAGCTGTAGGGCCATCTTATGTGCTGCCTACCACGTAAGGGTTGCTTTCTTAAGTCCCAGATGTGAAACTGCATGTGTGGACAAGCCAGTTTCATTTAAAGGGACATTACAGACTGGATCCCAGTGTGTGGTTTAAATGCCCTGTCAGATGGATGAGAATCTTGCAGAATTTCTGGCTCATTCATTACCCACATCAATGATTGTTTTCTGTAGCAGTAGATGTCGAGGTAGAAGGTGTAGACAGGGTAACTGTGTACTGACTCCCAGACAATCTCCTGAAGTTGACTTTTTGACCAAATCACTGATGTTACCCTGACATTTGCCCCCCACCCCACCACACCCTGCTGATTCCTCCTTCTCAAAAATCCCTCTACAATTGTTTGCTGTGCTGCACAATCAGTCTTTTATATAAAAGGCTCTAAATGCTAACTGTCTGTCCTTTCTTATAATGGTACCTTGATTAATAAGTCTTTGAGGCAAAGAGCCAATATCCAGAGTTAGTCACACTAGGAAAACAAAGTTTGTTTCTTGCAGGTGAGGATTTTCTGCTCTTTAAAAAAAAAATTTCAAGCATCTGTCAATCAGCTGAGAACATGGGGTATATTGTGTGCTCAGAGGGACACAGTAGTCTCACTATGGGCCTGCCCAGCCTGCCATGCAGTATTGTCTGCCTCGGTCCTTTCAGGATGCCTTGGAGAGAGGGATGGGGAGGATTAGGCCTTGTGGCAGGGCCCATTAAGAATGCGTGCTATAAATGCATCTACCTCGGTGGTTAAGAACAACCAGGGACCCAGCCAAGCCTATGGAGAGGAAATAGGGAAAATAAGAAAAGGAAAAGAAAAGCAGAAGTAGAACATGAAGAAGGGAGGAGGTATGAACAAGAAAGCAGCAAGATGGAAGTGCCCACAGTGGAAATAGTAGGAAGCTGCCTTGCCCAACCCAGGGCCCAGCAAGGAGATCTCCCTCATGAGTAAATTCATTTAACAAATATTTATTGAGTTCCCACTATGGTCTTGGCCCAGGAGACACAATGATGAACAAAATAGAAAGTGCTGCTGTCTTCTCAGAGTTCAGTATGGCCTTCAGTGGAAACGGAGCCAGTGTGTTGAGGGTCTTTAGGAAATTGTATTGGCCAAAAAAAAGTGAGGCCAGTTTCACCCCTACCCAGCAGAGAAGAGTCTGTTATCTTTCTGGTTTGGAGTCTTCTTAGTTTGCCAGGTTGCTATGATGAATACCACACAATGGGTTGGCTTAAACAACAGGAATTTACTGTCTCACAGTTTTGGAAGCTAGATGTCCAAAATCAAGGTCTCAAAAGGTCATCTTTCTCCCAGAGTCGGCAGTGTTCTGGGGCTGGCCTGCCATAATCCTTGGGGTTCCTTGGCTTGCATCTCTGCCTCCGTCACATGCCCCCCTCCTGTGGCTTTCTGGCTCTTCTATTCTGGCTTCTGGTTTCTCCTACTTGGTTGTCTGAATTGCCTCTTTTTATAAGGCCCCGAGTCATGGGATTAAACCCCACCCTGATTCAGTTTGGCCACACTTTAACAGGATCTTTGAAAATCCTATTCACAAATGAGTCCACACACCTGACCCACCTTGACATATTCAAGGTACTGATTACAAACGGGTTCACACCCACAGGAATACGGATTGAAACTTAAACATACCTTTTGTGGGGTACATGATTCGGTCCCCAACAGAGCCCATCTACAAGTGACTCAGCCTGAGGGGAAATGCCCCTCCATACTCTCCCTCACTCCAAACCTGAGCCCCAGCTTTGGGCCACAGCCCAAGAGCCTGGTCTTTGACTCCTGCCCTAGCTCTCACTCCAATTCTTTCTTGGTCTCTTAGGATTTGGCTATTTTCATCCTTCCCCTTGCCTCTTCCTCTGTCCATTCCACTTCTTTGGAAATGGAAAGGGTGAGAGAAAAAGCCAAGGGCTTTGGAAGAGCAGTATCCTCTAGTTTTGCTGACAGGACAAGGAAAGAAATCTGTCCAACAGACATCTACATGGGAGAGGCCCAGGGCGCTGTGGCCTAAGATGGGCAGAGACCCAGCACCCTACCCCCCCACATACTCATCTCTTCGTGGCACTGTGCTTTCTTGTGGTACTAAGCTAAGAGGTACCCTCTGGTTACACTATAAGTGAGACAGTCTCAACTAAGGAAGGAAATGGTAGCTGTTGAGTCATTAGCTCCAAGGCCTTGTGTCTGCTCCGATTATCCTGCTTGGAGAGTTCAGCAGTAGCTCAACCCCACTTTGACTTTCTAGTCAGAGTCTTGGAGTACACAACCCTCAGTCACTTTTTCCCAGTTCTCACCTACTTTTTTTTTTTTTAATATTCATTTTATTGAGATATATTCACATACCACGCAGTCATACAAAACAAATCATACATTCGATTGTTCACAGTACCATTACATAGTTGTACATTCATCACCAAAATCAATCCCTGACACCTTCATTACCACACACACAAAAATAACAAGAATAATAATTAAAGTGAAAAAGAGCAATTAAAGTAATAAAGAACACTGGGTGCCTTTGTCTGTCTGTTTGTTTGTTTGTTTCCTTCCCCCGTTTTTCTACTCATCCATCCATAAACTAGACAAAGGGGAGTGTGGTCCTTATGGCTTTCCCAATCCCGCTGTCACCCCTCATAAGCTACATTTTTATACAATTGTCTTCAAGATTCATGGGTTCTGGGTTGTAGTTTGATAGTTTCAGGTATCCACCACCAGCTACCCCAATTCTTTAGAACCTAAAAAGGGTTGTCTAAAGTGTGCATAAGAGTGCCTACCAGAGTGACCTCTCGGCTCCTTTTGGAATCTCTCTGCTACTGAAGCTTATTTCATTTCCTTTCATTTCCCTCTTTTGGTCAAGAAGATGTTCTCCATCCCATGATGCCAGGTCTACATTCCTCCCCGGGAGTCATATTCCACATTGCCAGGGAGATTCACTCCCCTGGGTGTCGGATCCCATGTAGGGGGGAGGGCAGTGATTTCACCTTTCAAGTTGGCTTAGCTAGAGAGAGAGGGCCACATCTGAGCAACAAAGAGGCATTCAGGAAGAGACACTTAGGCACAATTATAAGCACGCCTAGCCTCTCCTTTGCAGCAATAGCCTGCCCAAGGGCAAGTCCTGTGGTAGAGGGCTCAGCCCATCAAACCACCAGTCCTCTATGTCTATCTCACCTACTTTTATGAGTAAGAGTTTCATTCTGATATCTGCCTGATATCCCTCCTGCTATTTCCTTCTATGATTAGTAACAAAGAACTGGATCCAGTAAAATGTTGCTGATTCTGGACACTGCATCACATTGACGTCCAATCCCTGAAGGTGCTGTTTATGCTTGTAAACTGACATGGGGGTATCTACAGGGCTTGAGAAGAACAGAAGGAAAGTCAGGGTAAGGGTGGGAAAGGCTTTTCCTGAGGCTCTGGAGTCCCCACAAGAGCTGTAGGATACATACCAATGCTTACATTTCTACAGCCTGTAGCTCCAGCATGACACAGCTTGCCTTCAGTGCTAAGGTGGCAAGCAAAGGGAATGCACTTCCAGATGAACTGATGGGTCCCACCATGGGAAGCTGGCCCCAGCCCTGTCCCTGTTGATGGCTGACACAGAGCCTCTCTCAGTAGGCCCCATGCCCCTCATTTCTCTGATTCTCGCCTACCCTTCTCCTGCTTGTAGCTTTAGCATGCATTTTGAGCCATCTTTTTTATTTTCTGGTTGGCTTGGCAAATTGCAGATTCTCTCTCCCCAGAGCTCTGGGCCTATGCACAACTTTCATTTGCATGTGACTGCAATGCTCCCTTCTCTGTCTGCCCTGCTCAGCAAGCACCAAACCCCAACCTCTCCATCAAATGAGCCTCCATGCACTCAGCAGCTGAACCATCCCTTCTCCTCTGGCCTCCTAATCCCAGTGCTCCCTCCCTAACCCCCACCCCCAGCCTCAGCAATCAGGCAGGTCCACAAGCCTAAAGGGGCAGGACAGGGGGCAGGAAAAGAGAGACTGAGGAATCAAAGCTCCAGCCCCCTCCACATCACCGCTGCAATCACGGCCCCCAAATTGACAAAAGCCCTTGTTAGAGCCAGTGGCTCCGGTGCCAGCCCAGCCTCTTGGAGCAATGACAGACATGTGCTACATTTGCCCAGTTCTGCAGCTGGGCTAATTACTGTGGTTCCTGAGCTTAGGGTCCAGCTCCAAACCAAACAAATTAGGATAAAAAACACAGGCTTCTTCATTCCCCTCATTCCGAGCCAGAAACTGTTGAAGGACCCCTATAATTGATAACAATGCAATAAAAACCCACCACCTGCCCTTAATCCTAAGGACTCGGCAGCCAGCCAACAGCTCAGCCCATTCCCCCGTGGCCACAGCAACATGGAGTTTAGCAATGCTACATCTCTAAGTGCCAGCATCACCCCAGGAACCACCGGGGACCCAACCTTTCACATCGCAGGACATGGTCCAGCTTGGAAGAAGTGCTTGCAGCTGGATAGGGCAGACCAGGAGGTGGGAGGTCTTGGAGCCAGAACTGCCTGGAGCTGGCCCTGGCGCCAGTGCTGAGAGTTGGCCAGCCAGGGGACGTAGGGGTCTGTAGAGGGAGTGGCAGCAGTTGGTGGCCCAGGCCCTCAGGATGCACCCAGTAGGGAGGTCATGAGTGGATGACAGAGGGGCTGGGAATCACCTCCCAGCAGATCACATTGGGAAATTCAGGGAAGCAGGAGAAGGGGATCAGCAAAGTGTGGCCATCAGAAACAGGCCCCTGATGCAGCTCTCAGATGCAAGAGCAGAAATTAAAACCAGGATCCAGTGATCGCTCCTAAGGGAGACCCAGGTATCTGGAAGAAGACAAAAGCATACTTCAGGCAAGGCTCCATCGGCACCAGGGGAACAGAACCCAGGTCAGATGCTGGGCTAGAGCCACTTGAGACTCCCCTGATTTGGGTCCCGCTTAGGTTCGGAAATTGAGGGGGTGAAAGAGGCCTGGTCAGAGAGAGAGAACCAGCTCTTGACACTCATGTGCATGGTTCTAAGCCCCACCTCCAGATCAGGCCTGAATTGAGGGCTGCAGGCACTGAGACAGAGCTCTAGGGTGGGAGTGGCAGACACCCAAATGCCCAGACTAGACAACAGGCACTGAGCAACAGTCCAAGACCACATGACCTCGGGAAGCGAGGACGAGTCAAGTCTGGGGCAAAGGAAACAGTGAACACTTTGGAAATAGGTCCAAAGTAAGGGCACAGCCACGGCCACAGCCAGATGAACAGTTTCCAGGGAAGTGCCTAGAAGAGCTCATCTAATGCAGTCACTCTAGGACCAGCACATCAGCATCACCTGGGGACTAGTCAGAAATGCAGCTTCTCAGGCCCCACCTCAAACCTCCTGAATCAAAAACTCTGGGGCTGGGTCCAAGCAACCTGTGTTTTCATCAGTTCTCCAGGCGATTCTGATGCTCAAGCTTCAAAACCTCAAAGCAAGGGTTCCAGGAAAAGTCTTCTCTTATTCAAAACAATTGTTCTCAAACTCTACCTTGCATCAGGACCACAGATTCCTGGGACCCACCCCTCAGAGCCCCTGACTCAAGAGGTCAGAGGCGGGGCCTGAGAATTTGCATTTCTGTCTCCTTCCTAGGTGGTGTGGATATTGCTGGTCCAAGGATCACACTATAAGAACCACTGATTTCAGTATCTGGGGACAAGTCCTCGGGCTGAAAGGGAACTAGTCTCAGGTTTAATCTGTGGGCCCAAGGGGCGAAAGGAAGCATGAGGGGGAGCAATTTTTTTTTTTATTAAATTCAGTTTTATTGAAATACATTCACACACCATACAATCATCCATGGTATACAATCCACTGTCCACAGTATGATAACATAGTTATACGTTCATCACCACAATCTATCTCTGAACATTTTCCTTACGTCAGAAAGAACCAGAACAAGAATAAAAAATAGAAGTGAAAAAAGAACACCCAAATCATCCCCCCATCCCACCCCATTTGTCCTTTAGTTTTTATCCCCATTTTTCTACTCATCCATACACTAGATAAAGGGGGTGTGATCCACAAGGTCTTCACAATCACACTGTCACCCCTTGTAATCTACATTATTATATAATTATCTTCAGGATTCCAGACTGCTGGGTTGGAGTTTGGTAGTTTCAGGTATTTACTTCTAGCTATTCCAATACATTAAAACCTAAGAGGTGTTATCTATATAGTGCATAAGAATGTCCACCAGAGTGACCTCTCGACTCCATTTGGAATCTCTCAGCCACTGAAACTATTTTGTCTTATTTTGCATCCCCCTTTTGGTCAAGAAGATACCCTCAGTCCCATGATGCCGGGTCCACATTCATCCCCGGGAGTCATATTCTGCATTTCCAGGGAGATTTACACCCCTGGGAGTCAGGTCCCACGTAGTGAGGAGGACAGCAAGTTCACCTGTCGAGATGGCTCAGTTAGAGAGAGAGAGGGCCACATCTGAGCAACAAAGAGGTACTCAGGGGGAGACTCTGAGGCACCATTACATTCAAGTTTAGACTCTCCTTTGTGGTAATGAGCTTCATAAGGGCAAGTCCCATGCTCGAGGGCTCAGCACATCAAACCGCCAGTCCCAATGTTTGTGACAACATCAACACCAGTCCAGGTGAGGATGTCCAACACATCTGCACCTTCCCCCAGATCCTCGGGGCTGGGGAGGGGGGGGCTGTAAATATATTTTTTATTATCTGCCCAAATTACTCTAGGATGTGTCACTATTTCACTCCAGCCTATACTAACCTACCGTATCTCACTTCCTATTCAAAGTTCCATGCAATTGTGGTGTTTGAACAAATTGACTGTAGAGTTGTACCATTTAGAAAATTTAGATCCTGTACCAAATAGATATCTATTCCCTTGGTCTCATATGGAAGTTGAAGTTTTAAAACACAATCAGTTTCAACCTTTACCCTTTGGCCTGGCTTGCCCTGGTCTTAACCAGACCTGCTTCATTCATATCACTAATTGAAGTCTGGGTTCTAGTCCAGCTTTTTTTTTTTTTTTGACAGTGGCTGTATGCACTAATACTGACATTCATATCTGCCGAGCGAGGGGGAGCAATTTTAATTAGGCAGACCCAGGGACCAAACAACCTGATTAAATACTGAGATTTAAAAAAAGGAGGGAGAGGTCTCCATGTATACCCCATAGCTGGCAGCACAGATGAACCCCTCTGTGGTTCCTTGCTCTTGCAGACCATCCCCACCTTCTGATGGATGCTGCTTCTTTACCTTCATGTCCAAACAATCCTGACCAGGCCTTTTCCCATCCCTCCTTCTCTCTCCGTTTCCTGCCCTGACCCCACCCAGCCCCAATGCATGCCCTCATCCCTGGCTCAAGGTTACTGTCCATCCTTCCAGCAGCTCTCTCTCCCTCTGGCCTCCATCTCCTTTCACTTCTGGCCCCTGCCTGAGCCCAGATTAATCACCCTAAACAACAGTCAAGGAAGGCAGGAGTCCCTTGGGCTGATGAGGACCACCCCGGCCAGCGAGTCCCTGCGGAGGCAGCAGCCACAGATCAGGGAGGCTGAGAGAAGATTTATCGGCCACTGAACTAGGGCAGAGGGGTGGGGCGAGGTGGCAGAGCAGAACCAAAGTGATGCTTTATGTTGCTTCATCTCAGGAAAATAATTGTTCCACTGGAACCTCATTACACTGTCATTTTTCTACTCCCATGTCATTTACCAGGAAATAGAAACTCACTTTCTTCTTCATAATAAGCTGCAATTTCAATAACTCAAAAGGCCTTTTCTGAGGCTCAGTCATTCTCCTACCCCCACCCCGTCCTCTGGTAATGTGAGTTAAGACAGGTAACTCCTCCAGACTCCTAGGCTAGGGAAAGACATAACTGGATCTTGAAGACAGCTGTCCCTTTCTCTTGATGCTTGGCGTGCCTGCCACTAGGGTGACCAGCTGCCCCATCTGCCAGGGTTGAAGGGATTCCCAGGCTCTGGGCTCTCATTGCAAAAACCAGGCCCATCTTGACAAAAAGGGACAGACGGTCACCATTTCTGTTACCAGTTGGGAACAAGGGAGCAGCCCATCATTCGTGCACTTAACAAATATGTGTTAAGTCCCTACAACGTGCCAGATAGTTTTCCAGGTACTGGGAATGAAGCAGTGTACAAAGCAGACAAAAACTTTGCCTTCAGGGCACTTACATTCTACTGGATGGAGACAAATAACAGATGTAACAAACAAATGCATTATACCATGTGGTAGAAAGTGATTAGTGCTGTGATGAAAATGAAACAGAGACGGAGGATTGGCAGTGAGGAGCAGGGGTTTGTACTTTAAACAGGGTGGTCAGGGTAGGGCTCACTAAGAAGGTGGCATTTGAGCAGAAGACTGAAGGACAAGAGGGAGCAAGGAGTGAGGTTATCCGGGGGAAGAGCATTCCAGATAGAAGGTCCAGGAAAAGGGCCTGCCTGGCCTCTTCGGGACACTCAGTGGAGGCCAGTGGGGCTGGAGCAGAGCAAGTGGAGGGAAGAGAAGTGGGAAATGTGATCACAGAGGCCAAATTGTGAGGACTTCATAGACCATCATATGAACTTTGGGTTTTACCTGAAACAAGGTAGAAAATTATGAGAGGGGGAGCCACAATTCTACTTAGGTTTCAACAGGATTGTTCTGGCTGCTGTTTTCAGAATAGACTGTGCAGGGAGAGAATAGAAGCAGAGACCAGTTAGAAGGCAACTTCAAGGATCCATGTAAGCGAAAACCTTGTGGTTCACACTCCCTTTATCCAGTGTATGGACAGATGAGTAGAAAAATGGGGACAAAAAGTACATGAATAATGGGGGGAAAGAGGGGTATGAGATGTTTTGGGTGTTCTTTTATATTTTTTTTGTTTTTATTTTTTGGAGTAATGAAAATGTTCAAAAATTGATTATGGTGACAACTGCACAACTATATGAAGATACTGTGAACAAGTGATTGTACACTTTGGATGACTGTACAGTATGTGACTATGTCTCAATAAAATTGCACTAAAAAGGAATCCATGTAAGCAATGGCAGTGCCTTGGACTAAGCTGGTAGCAGTGGAAGGGGTGGAAAGAAGCTGGATTCTGGATGTATTTTGAAGGTAGAGCTGACAGGTTTTCCTGATGGGGACTGGCTGTGAGGTGTGAGAGAAAAAGAAGAATCAGCATGATTCCAGTATTTGAATCCACAGGGGCCGCCACTAGATGCTTACAATAAAGTTTAAAGAACATTCACCTGATCTTCTGTCATTTCTAAGACCCATTTTTTCCCCAAAGGACAGGTGCTTGAGGTACTGCTGGAAGGACTTAGGTTAGAGTCTAAGAAGCACTTCCACATCAGATCGTTAAGACTCTGGAATAGGCCCTTTAAATATAGAGATTTGCATTCAGCTCTGCACCTGGGACTATGTAACCAGGTCAGCTCTCTAGCCGGTATAGCCTAGTGGTTAAGAGGTTGAACATGCACGTAAAAACTCCCTGAGGCTCATTTTTCTCACCCAGTGATTATTGTGGGAATTAAATAAGATCATGTTCACAAAACACTTAGCATAGGACCTAAACCCTGGAAAGCGTTCCATATGCTGAGTATACTCTGAAAGAGTGTGGTGAAATTCTAACAATGACCAGCAGAGGGCAACCTCTGCAAAACACAGTGGAACTGCTCTGCTAGGAAGACTAGCTCATCTGCCTTGGATCCACTAAACCGGTGAAAAATCAAAACCAAACTAGCTTCACACAAATAACAGAATGAGATTCATGGTTTTCCTCTCTCCACTTTCACCCCACCTCTATTTACCAAATTTCAAATTCCTTCTGGATTTTCCCCTTCATTCCAGAGACCTACTGCTGTGTAAATGTATTTTCTATTTTGGGGTCGTGCTTGCTCAAACAGCTCCAAAGCCCTTGCATTAGAGGAGAATAGTGTAGCAATCCTCGCCATCAGTCGGTCCCTAACTCCTCCCCAGAGACCTGCAGGATACCCCGAAACCAGGAGGCTGTTCCAGGACCCTGGGCCAGGGGAGGGTGGAGACTAGAAAAGATAAGGTTTGTCCAATTTATTCTGGTCCCTGGAAATACTGCTCCTTATCGCCTCTTCCATTGCTTCATCACATTGCCAAAATTACCTCGATAATATATTTTTTAATTTAAGAATTCATTTTCACTTCAAGAAAGAGGAACACTGCAGCCAGATAAGAAACTCCATCTGTCTTCAAGAAAAAGGGACGTGGATTTGGGTGTCATGAATCCTGTAATGTCTTAAATTAAGGTGCCACTTCTGAATGCTTTCTTCGTATTTATGGAATAATTATTCTACTGAGGTGCCTTTAATATTGTTAAAATAATGATTGTGCATGTTTAATACATCAATTTAAGTTATCTCCCATGCTATAGAATGCAGGATAATTTCATAAATAATTATAAAGCATTTACAAATGGCGCCTTAATGCAAAGCATTCTTGCTAATCCTTTATCTTTCACAAACACAGAAATAACAATTAGATTCCTGGAATGAAAAAGGGAGGTTATGTTCTAGAATGTGTCCTCACTGAATGCAAATAAGGAGGGGAAGGGGAAGCCCTAGGCAGAACCAGTGCCTGCCTTTTCCCCCATATTAACAGACAGAAGAAATCTGTTTTTGGCGTCCTCATACCAGGCACTGGGGTCCTTTCTCTGCTGGAAATGGGGAGAGGGAGAGGATTGCCTCAGGGTGGGAACATTATTTGAGCCCCTTTCAATGAAGGGTAATTCTGCCTCCTATTTCTTTTGGGAACAGGAGAAGCTACAATTCAGAGGCCTAACCGCAGAGACTAAAAATAAGAGGCGATTTTCCCCGTCTCCTATCCCACCCCCCACACATACACAAGCAGAAAAATGGACAGAGTAACTCTAGATTCCTGGCAGTTTGACCCAGGTCTTCGACCTTTCCAGAGGATGGATCACTAGGGACCATATAAGATTCAGATCTTTCTGTTTTCACACTTCAGTCTGCTTGTCTGTAACACAGTTGAGGGAGGCTGGAGTTCCCCTCAAGGAGCTTGAACTCTAGATGGGGAATATGAATGTTCACATTTGAAACTACTCGAAAATACAGGACAACACAGAACTAAGTTTATTAGTTAAATTAAAATTGGCATGATATGAAGTTAATCCAGGAAGGCATTTTGGAAGAGGTGAGATCAAGTTGGGTCTTAGGTGAACGCAATCAAATAATGAAAGACATGCTGAAGATGCCGAAAGGGACAGTGCACAGACATTTAATAGATGCATGGTAAGTATCTTCTCTGCACCTAAAGCAAAAGGTGATTCCAGTCAGGAATTGGTCCAGGCTTGGTCAATCGTAGGAAAGACTTTGGGATAATGTCCTTTGAATCCCACCAAGTCAGTCTGTCCCTCAAAGGCTGGGCAACGGCAGAGGTGACTAGGAAACAGAGAAAGGAGGTCTAAACCAGCCCTTGGGGCCTTCTGTAGAAGATCCAAACCTCAGCTCTGCTGAAGCAAACAGCTTCCTAATTCAGACAAGTTTAAAGCTGAGATAGTGGAAGAAAAAACTGGGAGAGGCAAAACCTCAAGGGTCCCAAGGCTGGGACATCAGCTTCCTGCCACAGTGTCTTGCTGCTCCTCACATAGCAGCAGAGCTAAAGTGTATCCCAGCCGTTGTCTCATTCTCAACTCTGGGGAAGAGGTGGGGCAGAGGCGGTCGATTAAAAACAGACCGGCAAGTTCAGCTGTCTCAGGCTGCAGTCCTAAAGAGGAGGCTCCCGACAGTTCCTGAGTGAGCCGGGAAGCACGCTCCCATTACAGCTCAGAAGTAAGGCCCTCAAAGAAGCTGGAGGGCATCTTCCTGCCTCCCGTCAGTTCCACAGCCAAGCAGGGAGGGCCACAGGACAAGGCAGACTGAATTCTTACAACTGACTTAGTTCCTGAGCCCTCCCTTGCTGAAAAGATGGCCAAGAATTCTTTACTAGGGATCGAGATGGTGAGTGCAGCTTTATCCTCCCATACCTGCTCCCCAAGCACTTCTGCCACCACCATGACCTCATCCAGACTGGCCCTGTCCAGGTTCTCAGCAAAGAATTCTAGTCCCAGCTCTGGCAAAAAGTTGTCAGGTGACTGGCCATAGGCAAAAGGGTTAACCTTTTGTCCTATAGTTACAGCAAAATCTTCCAATAATAAACTCCTCCAAACAGGATATTTGTACAGCTCCGAAGCATTTCCTCCTGTATATATATATATATATATATGTATATATAAATGACTTTGGCAGCTCTAACATATCTCCACAAATTCTTTGTTTGTGACAAATAGTTTGCCAGGCGGCTGTGACAAATACCACAGAATGAGTTGGCTTAAACAATAAGAATTTATTGGCTCAGATTTTCAGGAACCCGAAGGCTTGCCTCTGGTGTTGGCTTGCCACAATCCTTGGGTTCCTTGGCTTGTATCTCTGCCTCACATCACAAGGAGATGTCCTTCCTTTCCTTTCTCTTCCGAGTTCCTGCTGACTTCCTGCTTCTGGCTCCTCCCATGGCTCTCGCTGACTATGTCTGCATTTCTTCTGTTTATAAAGGACTCCAGCAGTCTGGATTAAGGCTCACGTTCATTCATTGCGGCCATGCCTTAACTCAAATAACATCTTTAAGAGGTCCTATTTACAATGGGTTCCCACCCATGGGAAAGTGGATTAAGATTAAGAACATGTCTAAAATTGGGGTGCGTAATTCAATCTACCACAGTACTATTCCCTCCAGAAGGTGCAGCTTAATTTCCATCCCTTTGAGAGTGGGCGAGACTTAGTGACTTGTTTCTAACAAATAGAGGGTGGAAAAGGAAAGTGGTAACTTTTCAGTAGAGAATGCTGGCAGACACCACCTTAATCATCACTGATGTGCAGCTGCTCCAGAGCAGGAACCTTTTCCAGGGAGTGTGGGGACAGGAATGCTAGAGTATTCTAGAAAATTAGGCTGAACCTGTATATTTCATGTCATGTTAACATCATGTGCCCCCGATATGATGAAATGAGAAGGGCACTCTGCCTCTGTGGTGTTCTTCCCAAAACCCATAGCCACAGCCAAATCATGAGTAAACATCAGACAATCCCAAATTGAGGGACATTCTACAAAATATCTGACCAGTACTCCTCAAAACTGTCAGGTTCATGAAAAACCAGGAAAGACTGAGAAAACAGCATAGTTTAGAGGAGACCAAGGGGACATGATGACTGAATACAATAGAGTATTCTGGATTAGACCGCCCAGGAGAAGGACATTAGTGGGAAAACTGGTAAAATTTGAATAGTCTCTAGTTTAGTTAATAGGACTGTACCAATGTCAATTCCATAGTTTGGATAAATGTGTGACAGTTATGTAAGATGTTAACATTAGGGGAAGTTGGAAGAAGGAACTCTACTAGGTTTGCAACTTTTCTGTAAAAATAAACTTATTTCAGAACAGAGATTTTTTTTAAAAAAAGGACTCGTCTTTATACCCTGCTCCTAAAAAAACTTCCCCATCCTAATATTTCCATTTATGTTGCTTTATTTCACAAAATCAATACCTCAGAGTTACTTACCTTTCTCCAAAATGGCAGACTCGCTGTTGCCTGAGGAACTTTGCTCACACGGCTGGGAGGACGACGGCCACCCTCCCTTCCGGCCATCCCATCCACTAAGCAGGCTTCAAAGGCCACCCCCAGGCTCACCTTCTCTGCCATTCTCCCACCATGCCCACTCCCTGCCTTGGATCTTAGAACATTTGTGACCTACATCACGCATTTGGATCTTTCTAACCAGAGAGTACTTTTGCAGGATTAACTTGGAAATGTCCCCACACTCCCTCCCTCCTGCTTTCCCCACCGACTCCTCCAAGGCTGCTCACCCTCCAGCCCTCCGCTATAACAGGACAACAGCGCCTCCTGGTGCCTGGTGCAGGGAGCTGTCTGACTGGGCATCTCTGCATTCTCAAGAGCCCCTTGAGAGATTGCATCCGCTGCAAGCTCCATCCTGCCTTCCTTCTCTTATCATTGCTCATGACTCACTTCATTTCACCCCAGGCAATCTCATTCCCACACTCACCCTTTTCTCCCCTCTCCCTCTCCCTCTTGTCCAAGCACCCCAGGATTCCTTTACTCCCTCTTTTTGTTACACTTGTGAATAAACTAATACCCTTAATTGAGACCAAGAAGAGTTGGCCTAATTATAAAGCAATCAGGAAGGTGGGGGTGGGGTGGGGTGGGGGAATGAACAACCATGAGTTGGGGCAGAAATTAGACATAATAAAGAACTAGTATCATGGACTTCTAAAACCCTTGAAAATACTCAGAAATTTGGTTTGGATTTTCCGTAAGCCTCTCTATTTGCTTGTCCTTTTCTAAACATTTTTCCTCAAACTCCAATATTCAAAATGAAAAATTTAACCTATTTTTATTCAATACTATCATATTTCTCTTTTAATTACTAGCCTTGCAAGAGTATTGTTTTCTACTATTTTTTCATGGCAAATGTGCAGTATTTAATCTATACTATGGGTTAAACAGGTTTTTGGCAGCCAGCCCGGGAACTTTGCCAGCACTGATATTCTTGTTGTTATGGGAAAAAGCTTCAGACAACTAACTCAAATGGATTTTGGAACTCAAACCATTTATAAGTCAGGAGCTGCCTACCCGGTCTTGTATGATTATTTGGTTGGTTCAGGGATGTAGGTGTTTCTGGTTTCCCAAAGGAACTCATTCAATATACAACAACTGTGCATTAAGGGCCTATTACAGGAGGCCCTCTGCTAGGCCCAGGGGGTGCTGCTGCCCACAGGACCCAGTGTAGTTCTCTGCCCTCACAGTCTAGTGGAGGAGACGGGCTGGGAGGCAGGCAAGTCCAAGACCAGGTCCTAAGGGCTGCAAGGGGGTAGAAGCTCAGTGAGCCTCAAAGCTCAAAGGCAGGGGTTTGTAACAAGATCTGGAGACAGGAGGGGAGTAATGTATAAGCTGAGACCTGAAGTAGGCCTTAGTCAGGTGTACTGTAGCAGAGAGAACCAGCACACCCTTCCACACCCCTGGGCAGCCTGCTCGCGGCAGGCTCACGGCACACTACACTTACCCTCAGTCTCCAACAGGAACATGCTCCGCACTTCCTCAAGACCCTAGAAGGGGCCGCAAGCCTTCCTGTCTGCTCTGATTCTATCCTCCAGTCCAGCCTTGATCTGTTGGTTATTTGCTCAAGTCCAACAACCCGGATAGGATAGCTCATGAATAAGCATCTCCTCCTCCCTGCTCTTTCCAGAGGGGCTCAGGGTTTCTGCCAAAACGCTCCCTGGCATCCACTGTGATTCTCCCTCGTGACCTATGTGAACCCCAGCCCAAGCAGGCCCCATGCCCACCAGCCTGCCTGGGGGCTCCCTGCCCATCTCCTAGCCCTGCGGACCCCTCCCCACTGCACACCTCCCAGAGGGGGTGCGCGCAAACATCTGGCACTGCCGCCTGAGCTGTCCATCAGCCTTCACACCGCTGTCACCAGGAGACTCAGTGGAACGAAAACAAAAGACGTGACAAATTTGTCCTTTTCTCTTTCATAATTAACCAAAATATCTCAGCATGTAGCAAAGTAAGGCTCCTAATTAACAGACAGGCGAGAGGCGATTAAGAAAAAAAGCAGCAGCCCCTTCTCAACACCCCCTCCCACACAAGCTCCCCCTCCCTACCTTGCAGCCCCCTCCCAGCCCCCCAGCCCCTACCCCAGTAATTATATTTGCAGGAGAGAATGATATTATTCTGCTCAGACACGACAGACAGAAAGAGCCCAGTCCCCAGTGAGGCAATTAATATTTCACACCTGCCAAAGCAAAGTGGCAATAGCGAGAGGAGGGAACATGGCACTGGGAAGGCGACTGGCATTGTCACAAGGCCAGGTTTGCAAAAGCCAAGTAGGGACAGTCCTTCTGTTGGGCTGCAGGAATGGGCAGGTTAAGCTGGCACAGAAAGCAACTCTTTAGGGTGTGTGCGGAGTGGGGGTAGGAGAAATCGGACAGAACAAAGAATCTGCAGTTGTATATACTTCTTATTTGCTCTCCCACTTTGGTCCCTAACTCCCAGCTCACTTATGCACTCCACTCGCATTCCCAACCCTAGTGAGTGGGTAACGTGCAGAAAGGGATTGGTGTGGGGAGGGGGTAGTGGCACGCAAACACAGAATATGGAATTGGGCACAAAACCTTCATCTATGCTCCCCCTTATCCCTACTGATTCTTACGCTGCCAGCAGGGGCAATGTTTTTATGCCGGCCCTGCTAACTGCTCAACAGACAGCAGCTCACATTCTCTCTGGTGCCCCCTAGTGGGCATGTGCCTGTGCATGCACACTCGCACACACACTTGCATGCATTCACTCACACAATGATTTTCAGCTCAATCAGAAAAGAGTTCCAGACTGTTTACCAGCTTCAAGTCCCTGCCCCTGCCCCTAGAGAATTGTGAGTCATGGAGATAGAATTGCTACAGATTTTTAAAAAATATAAAAAAGGAACTAACAATACAAAGCAATAACTGGCAAATGATTCCTGTGTGATGCTAGGAACTTCCAGGCATGCATTAAATTAAGCACTTATTAGTTGTCGGGCATGCTCACAAACCACTTCAGATACCTTGGCTCATTCAGTGCCTATAAAAATTCTAAAAGGCAGATAATGCCATCAGATTTTAATATAAGAAGTCTGAGACTCCTGGACATTAAGCATCTTATCCAAGTTAAAATGCTAACAAAACTGAGATTTAAATGCAGGTCTGTGTGATGGAAAGCTCGGGTTGTTAACTACCATGCCAAGGGACTAGAGAAGCAAGAAGGAACATCATGTGCTTGGTGAACAGGGCAAGCCACCTGGAGGAGGTGAGATTTGAACGGGTACTTGAAGGCTGAGGATTTGAATGGTACGAATTAGTGTGGAGGGGGTGGTGAAATACTAACCCAAAATGCACAGAAAAATTGGGGCCTCCTTGGACAAGGGGGACTCTGAAGACCATTTCAATCCAGAGGAAATAATTTTATCACAGATGATTCTAGAAGGGATACCTGAATTAGGTGGGAATTTGTATTAAATACCATGCAGGGCTCTTCTGGGGTGAAGATTCTAAGATTCCAAAGACAAGACCCATTTTGAAGATAGAAGTATTTGGAATGTACCCAGAGTGGGCAGAAAAGAGGCAATTAAAACTGGAAAGGAAGACTAGGATTGAACGCCGTGAACTGAAGGCCAAGCTGAAGAGTTTGAATTGTGTCCACAGGTAAAGTGGGGAGCCCCTGAAAGCCCTCAACAGGGAGTGGAATGAGGATCCTGCAGCTTTAAGAGACAGCTCCCAGAGAGATGGGGGTGGGGACGGTCAGGAACAGAGAAAGAACTAGCAAAGCGAAGGAAGGGCGAAATGGGGGAGAGAGGCCTTCCACAGGAAGAAACAACTGCTCTTGAGGAATAAACTGAAAGGGGGAGCAAAAGGTGACATCAAGGTTTTATTTATAGAAAAACAAGAGTGTGGCAGCCCCAGGGGCACTAACAACTTAAAGCAGATGTGCACAGCCCATGTGGGCAGGACAGCGAGTGGTGGAGGGGGCATTTCATCCTGGCCTGCAAGTCAGCCCCACCAGAAATCATAATGGTTGCTCTTAGGTTGGTAAGCGCTGTCAATTCAGATTCCATTACCTATCTTATCGCTTTCATTTCCCTTCAAGTCCATTGCCACCACCCTAGCCCAAGCCACAACCCTTCCACTTTCCTGTGGCTTCACCAGGTGGTGCATAAGTACATTATCATCCCCAATTTGCCAACTGGGAAGTTAGGTGTAAAGTAGAATTACTCATTAAAAAGACTGCATAATTAATTCCAATGGATCCTATACCAGACCCTGAGTCCCCTAACTCAAAATCAGAAAATTCTGGGGTACATGGACCTATGAGAATGTTTGCCATCATTCCTTTCCCCAAAGAGCTTTCTGTCAAATTAGTATGGTCAAAAACGCACAGAAAGCATGATAGACTTCAGGATACAAAAGCATGCAATACTACCTTTGGGCCAGCAGGTGTCTCTCTGCAGCCCATGGCACCAACCAAGAAGAGAACAAAAAAAAAAAGGAAAGAAAAAAGCACATGGGCAGTGCATATATGACTCTAGTATGAAATGAGCTGATGCCAAGGCAGGTTGGAGAGTGGAAAGAGCAGGGGCTTTAGTGTCCCACCAATGTGGCCAGGATCCAAATGTGGCCCCTTCTCACCGTGAGATCACAGGATGAATTATCGGCACACTACTAAATAAGCCTCAATATCTTTAATGGCTGTATTCCTTCATTTATTATTCATTTCTTCCATTCATTTATTCATTAAATAAAAATCAAATATTGAACAGTTACTGTAAGCCAGACATTGTGTGAGCCATTGGTGATTGAGTGCTGAACACAACGTTCAAGGTCTGCCCTTACGGAGCTTATACTCTTTGGAGGGAGGGAGCGGGAGACCAGAAAGAAGCCATGCAGGCAGGAGATGACAATGGCCTGGACAATGGTGGTGACAGTGGAAAGAGAATGGATTCAAGTTGTGGGTTGGAGGCAGCATCAACAGAGCTTGCTGATAGATTAAAGGTTAGAGCCAGGGGAGAGAGAGGCATAAAGAGTGACTCCTGTGTTAAGCATTAGAGACAATATACGCAAGACACTGGGCATAGGAACAAGCACCCAGTGATGCTCAAATATGGTAACTTTACTTATTATGAACACCGAGCAAACTAGGAATGAATCAGAGGATGGTTTCTATGAGAAGGACCAAGGACAGGACTAGTGGAGAAAGATTTGTGGAGGAAGTGAATGTCAGGCCAAGTTATAAAGCAGAAAGAAGTAGATTGGCACTGAGGTAGAGGAAGAGGGTGTCAGGAATTTCTGTAAGAGGCAGGAGAATGGGCTAAACAAAGGTTTGGGGATGGGAATTGTGAGTCATCAGACCTAAGAATCAATTAGGGTAACATATGAGGATTACGCTTAAGAAACAAATAATGTGCACGTAGAATGTTAAATTAAAATAGAACCAGATCCAAATCCACAAAATGAATTCCTGATTCCTCTTCCTCTCTGTGTGCCTAGACTGGAAAATTACTTCCTCCACTGGGAGAGTCTTCCCTCCTATCCTTCTAAAGAAAGAACGACTATGAACCAGAAGGCTCCAAGTGGCCTTGGACTGGAGATCCTGAACCAGGCAGGCAGCTCCAGATCCCAGGGCCAGCCGAGCATGCCCACAGCCAATTGCCTCCTTGGGGTGTTTTTTTAAAAGATGGCCAACCCAGTGGTGCTGCTGATGTCTTCCTTCTTAGCAAGTGCTACCCCACACAATCTCTGCTTCACATTCGGTCCCCACTCTCTTCTGCGGCTGTGTCCTCTAACTTCGGAAAGCTTTTTAAGCTTCAGATGGGGGTGGCCCAAGCCCTGCCATACACACCACCGCCGACTCAGACAGTCCCATTCCCACTGATCATTTCCCTCCTCTCCTGCAGGCTGCGGTCTGAGAGAGTGTGAGCAGCACAGGCCCAGCCCCTGTGAAAGGAATGGGGAAGAAGCTGGAAGCAGCCCTTCCAACAGGAGAGGCCGTGCCTTCCCAGGCCTCAGGACCATCTATTTCCGATTCTCTAACTCAGACCTTCTCAAAACGTGGTCGGTGGGCCCCTGGGGTTCCCTAAGACACTTTTAAGGGTTTCACAAGGTCATAATAATTTTATGGTAATATTAAGACATTATTTGTCTTTTTCACTGTGTGGCACCTGCAAAGAAGGTGCAAAGGCAATGTTGGGTGAAACTGCTGACACCCTCCTGAGCCAAGGCAATGGCACCCAACTGTCCTACTAGTCATTGCACTTTTTCCCCAGCACATGCTCGTAGTTTTTTTTTTTTTTAAGCCACTTTACTTATGAATGTCCTCTATGAAGCAGTTGAGTTGAAATCATTAATTTTGTTAAATCTCAACCCTTGAGTACACATCTGTTTAATTTTCCATGTGACTAAATGAGAAGTACACATTAAGCCCTTCTGCTATATACTAAAAGCCGAGGCTCATCTCGAGGAAAGTGCATTTGTGTGATAGTTTGAGTTGTGAACTGAACTAGTCACTCCTTTCAGGGAACACCATTTTTACTTAAAAGAACAGCTGACAAGCTGTGGTTATTCACACTTGCATTACAGGCAGAAATGTCTTTGAAAGTGAACCAAGTAAGCCTGTCACTTCAACGAAGACAATTAACAGTATGTGTGGCCAGCAAAAACAATGTGAGCTTTCATGTGAAAATTAGAATTTGGAAAACTTACATCCACCACCATAAACCTGACAGTTTCCCAACACTGAAAATCTTTTCTGATGAGGTCAGTAGTAGCAGTAACAGGTGCAATTTTTATTTTATCTTATATAATGAAATGTGTCAACATTTGGAGGAGCTACATAACTCAGTGAAATAATATTTTCCAAATGTCCAATGCATGATGTTACAAGATCATGCATGGATAAAGGAACCATTTGAAGTGCAAAAACCACCAAATAGATTTTCATATAAGAGTATAAAATGTTCATTGATATGGTTTCAATTTCCACATGGCGAATAACCTTTAAGAAACTACAGTTATCTAGTTTTAGTGTAATATCAAAGAAAAATATCCACAATTACATGAAAACGCTATTAACACTTCTACCCTTTCTAAGTACAAATCTGGGTGAGGCTGAGTTGTCTTCACATGCTTCATCCAAAGCAACATATCACAACAGATTGAATGCAGAAGCAGATATGGGAATCCAGCTGTCTTCCATTAAGTCCGACATTAAAAAGATTTGCAAGAATGTGAAATAATGCCATTCTTCCATTGATTTTTTTGTTTTGTAAAATATTATTTTTCACTAAAATGTTTTTATATTAACATGTAATAGGTTAATTATTATTATTTTAAAAATAAATTGGGGAGGATGGTTCCATCATGGCGTCAATGCAGTTGTATAGGTCCAAGCTGAAGTCCATCAGGTTTGATAGTATCCTGCTGGATTCAACTTTTCTCTCTAGAAACGACTACAGAAAGAATTGTTGGCTTTACAAAATGACTCACCTCCTGGGATGACTTTAAATGAAAAGAGTGTTCAAAATTCAATTACACAGTGGATCGTAGATATGGAAGGTGCACCAGGTACCTTATACGAAGGGGAAAAATTTTAGCTTCTATTTAAGTTTAGTAGTCAATATCCTTTTGACTCTCCTCAGGTCTTGTTTACTGGTGAAAATATTCCTGTTCATCCTCATGTTTATAGCAATGGTCATATCTGTTTATCCATTCTAACAGAAGACTGGTCCCCAGGGCTCTCAGTCCAATCAGTTTGTCTTAGCATTATTAGCATGCTTTCCAGCTGCAAAGAAAAGAGACAACCACCAGATAATTCTTTTTATGTTCCAACATGTAACAAGAATTCAAAGAAAATAAAACAGTGGTATCACGATGATACTTGTTAATGCCATTGTTATCATCATCCTAGATTAGATAGTCCTACTGAGAAAATGAGCACTTTGATCATTCAGTCTTTGAACTTTAACCTTTGACTGGAAGTGACCTATAGGCAATGAAGACTACTTCCTTTTACTGCATTTTTACTCGTGTGCATTCTGGGCGCATGTTGATCGCTGGTTCAGTCCAGGCAACTGACATGCTTTTATTAGTCATACAGTATTAATGCAGGTGTCAGGAAGTGTCAAATATAATTCCGTTATTTTTATTTTTATTTTTTTAAGCTTTTGGAAAAGTTCCAGGTCCTCATGTATTGTGCAATAACAATGACTTCCTTGGCGGTTTTGGGACGTTCATTGCCGGCAATGGACGTAACAGGAAAAGTTTTCATTAACTCCTGCCACCAAATGATTAATGCATGATATGGCTTATGAAATGAACTTATCGGGTATAATGGGATTATTAATAAAGTGAGGGATCCAGCATTACTTTGAAAGTCACCCTAGCTGTTTGTATTTGGATTCTGTGCACTGTGATCCTAAGGTTAACAGCATGACTTAACATGCATCTTTAAAGGACTGTAATGAAAGATCATTGCATATTTATTGAACTGTTTATATCTGCTATCAAACTGTTTTGACATGGAAGGTTTTCAAGTAACATTGGCAGAGAGGTACAATATATTATCCCTATGGTGAAAATAAACTCATTTGCTGTATATAGTTCCTCAATCTCCGAAGTAAAGGTATGAGTAATATAGGGTATGAACGGTTTAATCAAGGCTTTTTTGGGGGAGTAAGAAAAATGGCAATGGTGACTGAATTGCTGCAGTCCGTAATTTGGGCTTGTTATTTATACATTGAAGATTTTTCCAAGTAGATTACATGCTGTTACTTCCTGCTAGCCATCAGCACGAGCCCTACTGCCTAAACGCTATTTCACTTATTTATGTTTGAAAAATCCATAAACATTTTTTTTGCAATCTTGTTTTCTTTTATTGTTCCAAGTCAAGTTTGAATGTTACAATACTTTTAACTGAAAAACTTTTATCAAGTTTTTTTCTTGTTAATTTTGTTTACTTGTATCATCTTGTCCTTCAAACCTGTACCTTAAAATAAGAAACACATTTTTGACAGAGTCTTAATGTTTTAACAAAAGAGTGTGGACATTTTTATTTTAAAATTTAGGCAGAAGTACACTATAAATTCATATGTTTGCTTATTTGTCTCACACAACCGTATAGTTTTTCTGGGTGGGATTTGTTTTGCTTAGTTTTCTTGTTTAAAAGTCTTTGCTTATAACTAGATAAAATTCTTCTATAGAAAAAATAATTGTTGGTAGGACCAATTCTCAGTACCATGTAAATGTTAACTGCAGCTAGGTTCTCTTTTTAAAAAGCAATTAATGTATTTTGTAAATTACCCTTTCACATATGCAAAATCTGTTTCTACTACAATGTTATTTTTACTAATGCCTTATTGTTGTACTCTTTTTGAAATATCCAGCAGTGAATATATAAATCAATTTGGGCTTAGAAATAAAAGCCAGTTGGCTGAAAGGTTTGAGATATGTACCCCAGGGAAATCATCCAATCTATAATTGGCAAAAACTATTAAAAGTTTATTTAAAAATAAATAAATAAATAAATTCATAAATATTTTCATATTTCTATTTTAATTTCTAATATAGGAAATATCGATAGATACAACCCACATAAACAAAAGCTCTTTGGAGTCTCAATAATTTTTTTGAGTGTAGAGAACTCCTGAGTCCAAAAGGTTTTAGCATGTCTGCTCTGGCTCACCGTTCCCTGCCACCACTATCTCTTCTCCTTGGGCCTGGGGCGCTAGTGTTCTTCCTACATCCAAGCCCGGAGTTCAAGTTTCTAAGCCACAACACCAGCCCCAGACTTCCCTGGCACCCTACAGGGATTCCACTTCAGGGTGGCCTGTGAGGGCTCCAGCCTATATGTGCCCACTTGTCCTCACAACCTACCCCCACCCCACCTCCCACATACACATACAAAGAACAACTGTCCCAATAAACAGCAAAGACCCAATTCTTCTTGGTATACTTTTAATCCTGAGCAAGTCAATTTCTGGGGTCTTAGTTTCCTCAACAATAATGCACAGGTGTTAATAGTTAAAACCATCCCTACAGGACTATTGGGAGAATCAAGTGAGAAGATGGGTATGTACTAGGTATTCTGCAGTTTGTCCCTGCAGAGCCACTCTTCACACTTCCACACTCTGGTCTGTGCCCTGGAGTTTTCTAGTTGGGTTTGGCCAATGGGAGGTGCTGGTGGGAGACCCCAGAGGGCAGGAGGAGAAAGAGATTGGAGGGTTTATCACCTTCCCACGATGTACACACATATACATACCCAGAAGTTTGTGCCTCTAGAGGAGGCAGAGCTCCTGATGGGAGCCCTCTCACACAGGGTAGCTCCTCCTCCCTTTGTACCTTCAGGTGCCCTACCACCCCCTGATGGCTTCCTTTAACAGCCCATACCTTTCTAAATAGTTCCTCCCTTAAATTCTCCTCAATTACCTTATCTGGGTGTCAATTATTTCCTGCAGGGAGCTTGACTGATAAAGAGTTTCAAATCCTGTGTGGTAGATTGAATTGCGTACCCCAAGTTGGATATGTTCTTGGTCTTGGTTCACGTTCTGGTGCGTGTGGACCCATTGTAAACAAGAGCTCCTCAAGATGTTGCTTCAGTTAAGGTGTAGCCCAGTTCAGTCAGGTTGGGCTTTAACCCAGCTCACTGGACCTGGAGTCTTTTAAAGGCAGAGTACAAGTCAGATGAAGAGAGGAGCAAGGAGAGGCCTCCATGTGATTGCCATGTGGCAGAAAAGGCAAAGACCAAGGACCCCTGGAAGCCAGCCCGGGAATGCTACAGTCTTCAGGAAAAAAAAGCATCGTCTTGCTGATGTCTGAGTTAGGCTTTCTCTTTGCCTCAAAAGTGTGAGCTAATAAATTCCCATTGTTTGAACCAACCCATTGTACCATATTTGTTCTAGCAGCTGGGAAACTAAAACACCCTGGAATCTTTGAAGTGTCTGCACCAAACAAAAGGAATTTTCTTTCTGACCTAAAGACTCCCATGACCCCTAGACATCCCCATCTCCTGGCCTGCCTTCCTTGGATTTTATTCCACTTCAAGGCAGTTAACTCTCAGCAGCATTTATAGTCAAGGCAAAAGAGCTTCCCAGATAAGTTCAAAGAATGGTTCCTGCCCCGAAAGAGAATAAATAAATATCCTGTGCTTTCCCATCTTTATGCCTTAGCTCATGATAGTCCTTCCCCTCACCCCCTACCCCCGCCCATGCTTTTCTCTTTTCATCATTCAAAACCCTCGGATGTCACCTTCTTCAGAAAACTTTCCACATCCCCCAACCATAAATAATGGCCTTTTCCCTCAAACACCTCTTTTAAAGCACTTATCTTTTTTTAACTTGCATTATTCAGTTTGATTGAACATACATTTCAGGTGCTTATTGTATGCTAACCCCCAGGCTAGACTGAGCAGTGGAAGGAAAAACATTACACAGTAACCACCCTAGGGGTGCTCACTCTCTAGCTGGGGAGACAGAAACATAAATACTCAAGATGCAAACGGAAAAGAGGTCATAAAAGAGGTTTGCACAAAATGCTACAGGTTTTGGTTAAGGAAAACACTATGGCAACATCTAGATAAATGTGGGGAGATCAAGAATATTAGAAGGCTGGCAGCACCCTCTCCAAGGCGTAAGTGAAGCCTCAGTCTAAGAGAAGCCCAGCACACAGCCTATCCAACATGAAACACAGCACAAGACCATCATGGAGGGTGCCTGCTATATAAATAGCCTGAAGCAGTGCTCTGGATTCCCTTTACATCCACTGATGGCCTGCGAGGATGGTACAGAACCTCCCTATACCATGGTAAAGGTACTCAGAGGGGCCTGGTGGCTCAGTGGCCCAGAAGAGGCTTGAGGTCTGATGAAGGGACTTCTCATTGCAGAACCCTAATGGCAAGTGACAGGATGATGCAAAAAAAAAAAAAAAGCCAGACAGGACCACCAGGGGTCGCCAAGCCAGGCAGCAGCCCAGAAAGCCATTTTACAAGAGAGAGGGCAATTTGAAATGATGCTGTGTGAATACAAGACATCCTTCTCTCCCCACCGTGCATGAGGTCTTTTAAACCCCCTACTACTCAGATACCACAATGGAGGGGCAGGGAAAGGGAGAAGACATCTCAAAGACTGAGCATTTACCCCCCAAAAAATGCATCACAGGATTCATTTCCTGACAAGCTAGCAAAACTGGTATAAGTTGTTGGCTTTCTTCCCAAAAATTAACCTTGGAGAAAGTACAGCAGAGAAAATAATACATGGATCTGAGGATCTATACATAAAACTGTGTGAAATCCCTGGGGAGAGAAAAAGCTCCTGAAAACTGAGAACAGGTGTGTGTGTGGAGGGGATGAGTGGACAGGTAAATTAGGATAGAGAGGGAAGAAGCTCTAGTGCTTGAAAAGGTTGGAGAAGGGTCTAAAACCTTGGACACCCCACCCCCTTTCCTACACACACACTCACAATTACCTTGAGACGACCATTCTCTGCCTCCAGACTTCCAAGAGTATTAATAGATAAGTCTTAAAACCCTGCTGGGTAAGAGCTAATGAGACCAGAGGTGGGCTTCCAGCTGCCCTTGGGCATTCACTGATCTATCCATTGCCCCTCCCAATTCTTCAGGGCTGGTGGGTCTCCTGAAGAGATGGCCACATCCAAAGACTGCTTCTTCCAACTGAAAATGCCAGAGTTGGTGCACAGAGAGGAGGGAGCATATATGACGGTCCCTAAATTGGAAAAGTAGGGGAAAGAGGATGGGTGACTGGGACAAATCAAGAGGTTTTCTGTGGAATCAGGGATTCTCTTCCTTAGGGTTCATCTCCTCCCCTTTTCTTTGAGTTCACCAGAAAGTAACAAACCAGGACTTGATACCTACCACTACACATTACCAGAATGAGTTACCCATAGTCCCAAGAAAGCATAAGGTTATAGGCCAAAATAATTTGACCTTGAGGAATAAAACCACTCTAAAAAAAAGACAACAAACTGAATATCTATAATAACTGAAATAAATAGAAGAGAGAAATAACTGGATGAATACTTACAAAGACAGAATTAGTAAACCAGAAGAGTATTGAGGAATATCCCAAAAGGCAACAGGAGAAGATAAACGGATTAAACAAACAAACAAAAAATTTTAAAGCTAAGACACATTGAAGGTAAATTGGTGTACTAAAATTCAAATAATGAAATTCCAAGGCAACAAAAAAAAAATGAATGGGAAGAAATATTTGAAGAAATAAGGAAACAAGATTAGAGATTTCGTATTGAATGAATTTATAGATAGCCCAATAGAATGGATAAAGAAAACCCCACACCTACATGTTAGTGAAAATAAGAAACATCAAAAATACAGAAAAAATAATTCCAAATGTTTCCAGAAAGATAAAACAGTCATCTAAAAAGGTAAAGTCACATATTTCATTAGATTTCTTAACAGCACATTAATGCAGGAAGGCACAGAGAAATATGTTCAAAGTATTAAACCAAAGAACATTGAATTTTGAATTTTATATCCATGCAAGAGTGTCATTAAGATATTTTCAGGCATAAAAGTCCTCAGAGGTTTGCCACACAAAACCCCATTTTGAAAACACTCTTAGAAAAGTACTCAGATAAAAAGAGAGATCGATCCAAGAAACTGCTACGTGAGAAATGGGATGGAATAATGATTAAACTAATTAATAAAGCTTATTGATGTCTAAAAAAGCAAGGATCAAGTAAAAGACAAGAAAAAGCAAATCTGTAACACCCTAGAACTAAAATTTTAGACATAATTAAGTAAATAAATATCAGTAAGGATCTTAAACTAAAGGCAACCACCATAAGAATAAAAATGGAAACTATAACCTTTAAATAAGCATAAGAGAATTTGATCTACTTAATGGAAACTATGAAAGGAGAAAAAATAAAAGGAATGTAGAACAAATGGCAAATGTGAAATAAGATGATAGAAATTAAAACACAGAGGCTCTCTCTATAATTAAAAGAATATGATGCTCCTGCACTAGTAGGCAGACCATCAAAACAAAGAACAAGGTACAGAAAGAGACCCAAGTGCATAAGGAAATTTAGCACGTGATAAAGGTGCCATCTCAGATCACTGGGGAAAAGATGAACTTTTTAATAAATGATGAGGAGAAAACAGGATAACCAGTTGAAAGGATAAAATTGGAAACATATCTAGGAATAAACTGCAAATAGATCAGAAAGGTATGACATAAAAGAGAAACCACACAAACACTAAAGGAAAACAGGGTGAATTTACAATCTGGGAGTGGGAAAAAACCTTCTCATTGTGACTCAAAATCCAAATAAAATAAAATAAAATATTAATGAATTCAGATCCTTAAAAAAAGCTATGCATGGCTAAAATCACCATAAATAAAGTGAAAAGACACATTATAAACTGTGAAAGTGTTTACAACCATTTCACAGATAAAGGGCTAATATCCCTAGTCTTCTAAACAATTTTTAAAAATCAAGGGGAAAAAGTCTCAGTAGACAGCGAACAAAAAAGCAAAAAGACATACCAATGGTCCTTAAAATTATGGAATGATAACCAGAATAAGGAAAATGTCAATTAAAATTACACTGAAACTATTTTACAACTATGAGATTGACAAAATTTCAAAAGCTTAACAAAGCATTTTCTAGTCAAGGATATGAAGAAATAGGCACTCAACTACCATGATGGTGCAACTGTAAAATGGACCAACTCCAGAAAAGGAAATTTGGCAATATCAAATGAAACTATGTATGCATTTAACCTTTGACACAATAATCCCTCTTCTATTAATTTGTTTTGAAGATCCACCCCAAAAATAGGAAAAAAATTATCCACAAGTTTATACACTGTAGTATTATTTATAAAAATAAAATATTGGGAATGTCTTAAGTTTATATACATGGAATATAAATATATATAGAATAAGTCTTGGTATAGCCATACAATGGATTACATAGAGAAATTTCTCTGTGACTGATATGAAGTGATTTTCAGGATATTTTTAAGTAAAAAATTAGGTAATGAGTTATTTTTTTTGTAAGAAAGAGAGTAAAATATAAATATATGCCAATTTTTGTAAGAAGAAACAGGAAAGATAAGCCAAAATCCAATGAAATTGGTTACCTACAAGGAGTTAAAGTGCTAGAAAGGGCTAGGGGGAAGTGTTAAGGAAGGGAAAGAAACTTCTCTAAGCACACATTTTGTATAGTTTTTATTTTCAACATTTGTAAATATTTTATTCAAAATAAAATTGTCATCAAACATGGAGAAAAGACCTTAAAATTGAATATAAATAAAACCAGTGACCCTATCTGTATATCAAATTGATAAGATTTAGTTGCCTTAAACTGAAAGAAAAAGGTAATTCAAGTAACTTTTGAACATAGTACTTGGAATGTACAGTCTCCGAGGGTGTTTTAGTTTCCCATTGCTGCTAAAACAAATATAATACCATTGGTTGGCTTATCAACAGGAATTTATTGGCTCATGGTTTCAGAGGCTAGAAGGCTTGCTTCCTCCCAGGGTTGGTACCTGCTGGCTGAAGAGCAATATTTGGGTTCCTTGGCTCTCCCATTACATGACAATGTCTTCTCCTTTCTCTTCCAGATTCTGTTGACTTCCAGCTTCTGGCTGCTCCCTGTGGCCTTCTCTTTCTGTGACTTTCTCTATAAGGCCTCCAGTCATAGGATTAAGGCCCATTCTGATCAGGCTGGGCCACATCATAGCTGAAGTAACATCATCAAAAGGTCCTATTCACAATGGGTTCATACCCACAGAAATGGATTAAGATTAAGAACAAGATTTTCTAGGGTACATAACTCCAAGCCACAACACTCTGTTATTGGACAAGTATATGTTTATAATTGTATAACTTTCTAATGAGTTGTCCCTTTTACCAGTATGGAATGTCTCTATCCCTGGTGATACTCTTTGTCTTGAAGCCTATTTTACCTGATTTTAAAATAGCCATTCTAATCTTTCTATGATTACTGTTTACCTGGTACATGTTTTTTCCATATATTTACTTTCAAACTTTGTATCTAAACTTACTTGAAGGCAGTATATAGTAGGGTCTTGCTTTTAAATATATTCTGTCAATCTCTGCCTTTTAATTGAAGAATATATTTTTTAAAAATCCTACAACTCAAGATAAAAATACAAACCACCCAATTTAAAAATGGACAAAAGACTTGAATAGACATTTCTCTAAAGAAGATATGCAAATGGTCAATAAGCACATGAAAAGATGTTCAACATTATTAACCACCAGAGAAATGCAGATCAAGACAAGATACCATTTCACACTCACTAAAGTGGCTACTATTTAAAAACAAACAAACAAAGAAAAATAACAGGTGTTGGAGACCATGTGGAAAAATAGGGAACACTTTCATTGTTGGTAGGAATGTAAAATTGTGCAGCCAGTGTGGAAAACAGTTTGGTGGTACCTCAGAAAGTTAAGTATAGAATTACCATGCAATCCAGCAAACCCACTTTTAGGTATGTATCCAAAACAATTAAAAACAAAGACTTAAAACCAATACTTGCATGCCAATTTTATAGAAGCATATTCACAATTGCCAAAAGCAACCCGAGTGTTTATCAACAGATACATGGATAAACAAAATGTGGTACACACACACACACACACACACAATGGAATATCATTCAGTCATAAAAATTAATAGAATTATGATACATGAGATAATATAGGTCAACATTGTATTTGACTGAATTATGTCCCCTAAAAAGACATGTTCAGGTCCCAATGCCTGGTCTTGTGGTGTGAATCTATTTGTAAAAAGGACCTTCAACGATGTTATCAGTTGAGATGTGCCCAAACTGAGGGTGGGCCTTATTTTACTATGGCTGAAGTCCTTATAAGCAAAGAAAATTGGACACAGAAAAGGGACCGCAAGGAGCAGCCAGAAGCTGGAAGTCAGCAGAACCCTGAAGAGCGAGCAGAAGATCCCACCATGGGCATTGCCAGATGAAGGAAAAGCCACATGTTTTGGTTTGCTAAAGCTGATGAAGTGCAATATACCAGAAATGGACTGGCTGTTTATAATGTGGAATTATTACCTTACAAGTTACAATTATAAGGCCATGAAAATGTCCAAATTAAGGCATCAACAGGACGATACCTTCACTGAAGATTAGTTACCGGTGAGTCCTCTGTCCGATAGCAAGGCACGTGGCGACGTCTGCTGGTCATTCTCTCCCGGGTTTTGTTGCTTCAGCTTCTGGCTTCTCTGTCTGTGGATTTTTCTCTAAACTTCTCTGGATGTTTCTCTGGGAGCTTCTCTGAATTCCATCTCTTAGCTACTCTGGACCTTTCCTGTCTTTTATCCTCTCAAAAGGACTCCAGTAAAAGTATTAAGACTACCCTGAGGCAGGCTTCAACTGAAATAGCCTAATCAAAAGGTCCCATTTATAACAGGTGTACACCCACGAGAATGGATTAAAGGAACATGGCCTTTTCTGGGTTACATAATAGCTTCCAACTACCACACCAAGGAACCCCAAAGATTGCTGGCCAGCCAGAAGAGACAACCCTGGGATGAGGCAAGCCTTCAAGACTTTGAAACCATGCACCAATAAATTCCTATTGTTAAGCCAACACGTTTTACAGTTTTTGATGCTGAGAGTGGGTGCTGTTATTACAAATACATAAAAATGTGGAAATGGCTTTAAAATTGGATAATGGATAGAGTCTGGAAGAACTGTAAGTTACTTGATAGAAAAGTCCTAGACTTTTTTTTCAATTCAGTTTTATTGAGATATAGTCACATACCCTACAATCATCCACAGTGTACAATCAATTGTTCACAGTACCAGCATACATTTATGTGTTCATCACCAGAATCAACTTTTGAACATTTTCATTACTCCAAAAAGTAAAATAAAATAAAAATAAGAATAAAAACACAAGTAAAGAAAAACACCCAAAAACAGCCTATCCCCCCTATTATTCATTTAATTTTTGTTCCCATTTTCCTACTCATCTATCTGTACACTGGATAAGGGAACTGTGAGTCACAGGGATTTCACAATCACAAAGTCACACCTTGTAAGCTACACAGTTAAACAATCATCTCCAAGAATTAAGGTTACTGGGATGCCGTTCAACAATCTAAGTTATTTCCTTCTACCTATTCCAATACGCCAAAAACTAGAAAGGGATATCTATATAACACATAAGAATAACCTCCAGAATGACCTTTTGACTCCATTGGAAATCTCTCAGTTATTGAAACTTTATTTTATTTCATTTCTTCTCCCCCTTTTGGTCAAGAAAACTTTCTCAATCCCACAATGCTGGGTCCAGGATCATCCCCAGGAATCATGTCCCATGTTGCCAGGGAGATTTGTACTCATGGGAGTCAAGTCCCACATAGCAGGGAGGGCAGTGAGTTTACCTGCTAAGTGGGCTTAGAGAGAGAGGGCCACATCTGAGCAACAAAAGAGGCTCTCTGTGGGAGACTCTTAGGCACAGTTATAAGTAGGCTTAGCCTCTCCTTTGCAGTAACAAGCTTAATAAGGGCAAGCCCAAAGATCAAGGGTTTGGCCTTCTGAATTGCTAGTCTCCAGTGCTTATAAGAATATTAGTAATTCCCCAGGTGGGCAAGTTTAATATTTCTGCATTTTTCCTCAGCCTCTGAGGAGGACTTTGCAAATACATTTTTATTCTCTGTCCAAATTATTCTGGGATGTATCAGGGTTCCACATTAACCTGTAAAACCAACCAGATCTCATTCCCTATTCAAAGTTCATGTAATTATGGTGTCTGAATAAACTGACTGTACAAGTTAAATTATTTAGTGTGCTACAGAAAATATAAATTTTGCACCAAATAAACATCTCTTCCATTGGGTTTCACACCGAAGTTGAAGTTTTAAAACACAGTCAGTATCATCCTCTACCCTTTATTCTGATTTGCCTTAGTCCTTACCAGATCCACTTCTTTCATATCTCTAATTGAAGTCTGACTCTTTTTCAGCTTTTGTAAAAGTTGCTGTAAATACTGACATTTGTAGCTGCCAAACTCTAGCTGTGAGTCTCTGGTGTCACACAGATACTCGAAGTTCCAAGGAGAAGTCCTAGATTGCTTTGAAGAACTTTGGTACAACTATTCACCTTAATAATACCTCTGATGAGGCTTTAGAAGGAAATGATGAATGTGCTATTGGGAATTGGAAGGAAGGAAATCCTTGTTGTACAGTGGCAGAGAACTTGGTAAAATTATGTTCTGATGTTGGATAGACGGCAGAACTTGTAAGTGATGAACTTGGATATTTAGCTGAGGAGATTTTCAAGCTAAGTATGGAAGGTGCATCCTGGTTTCTCCTGGCTGCTATGAAGAGATAGGGATAAGCTAAATACTGAACTCTTAAGCATAAAAGAACCAGCAGTTGATCATTTTGAAAATTCTCAGCCTATCCAGATAGCATGCTCTAGGACTAGGGCCAGAAGTGGGTCTATCAAAACCTCCTTGAGCTTTTGGGAAATTATTCCCCAAAGAACAGAGTTCTATTGGAGCATTTAACTGAACAGCCCTGTGCTAACAAAGGTGTGACTGAATGTGGATCCAGACAGCCATTCCAGTGGCGGTCAGGACTGGAAATGCAGTTATCCAGGAAGGATTTATGAAAGGTTTTATTGTCTGATGGTTTGGACCCCCTGGAACTGCATGGAAGGCCAACAAGTTTTTTGTGAAATTTATATGCACAGAAGCAATACCTGAAAGTGACAGTGAAGGGACAGTTGAAAGGAAAATGACTTCAAAGGCAGAATGATAGAAGCCAAGGAATGGGGGGTCTGGGAGATCTACTTGGGTCAAGAGAGTGGGCCCACCCATGTGAGTGGAAAGGGCAGGTTCTCCCTTTCACTTGGATGGGGCAAGCCATCTGCCCTGGTGCTTGAAAGGTATGGGCCTTATACTCTGTGTTCAGGGAGAGTGCCACCACCCCAATGCCCGGAGAGTGTGGGGTCTGTGCCAGAGATTGCAGAAAGCCTGGCCACCATTTTCATGCTAGGAAAGGGCAGAGCTGATACCCCAGTGTTTGCGGAGAGCATGGCCCCTGGGCAAGTGCTCAGAAGGGGTGGGGCTGCCACTCCACCAGGCCTGGGGAACAAAGAATCAGGCTATAGATAACTCTCAGACCTTGTAATCTAATGGAATTTGTCCTGCTGAGTTTCAGACTTGTTTGCAACCCATGACTCCCTATTTTCCTTCTGATTTCTCCTTCTGGAATGGAATGTTTATCCTATGCTTGTCCCATTACATGTGGGAGGCAGATGGCTCGTTTTCTAGGTTTCACAGGTCTATCAGAGAGGAATTTTGTCCTAGGACGGAGCACACCCACAACTGATTTTAATGAGTCTTTGGACTTAGTATTGTTCTAAAATTGTTTAATGCTTTGGGTATATCGCAATGAAATGAATATATTTTGCATATGGGAAGAATATGTCTTTTGGAGGTCCAAAGGGTGGACAGTGATGTGCTGAAGAATCAAGTCCCCTACAAAAGCATGTTCAGGACCCAACTCCTGGTCCTGTGGGTGTGGATCCATTTTTAAAAAGGTCCTTTTAATATATTATTAGTAAAGGTGTGCCCAAATTGAATGAGGGTGGGCCTTAATTCAATATGGCTGAAGTCCTCATAAGCAAAGAAAACTTCTTACAGGAGATAAGCCATGGAGAGCAACCAGAAACTGGAATTCAATGGAACCTGAAAGAGAAAGGAGAAGATGTGCTATGTGCATTGCCATGTGATGGAAAAGCCAAGCAACAACAACGATTGCCGGCAAGCTAGAAGATATTCACCCCAGGAAGAAGCAAGCCTCCTATCCTCTGAAACCATGAGCCAATGAATTCCTATTGTTAAGCCAATCCATTGTATGGTATTTGTTTCAGCAGCCAGAAAACTAATGCAAACTTTGAAGACATCATGTCGAGTGAAATAAGCCAGACACAAAAGGACAAATATGATATGATCTCACTGATACAAAATAATTAGGAAAAGCAAATTCATAGCCAGAAACTAGAATACAGTTTACCAGGGTCCAGGATGGGGATAGAGAATGAGCAGTTAAGGCTTAATTGGTGCAGAGTTTATTTGAGATGATGCAAAAGTTTTGGTAATGGATGGTGTTGATGGTAGCACAACATTGTGAATGTAATTAACACCCCTGACTTACATATTTGAGTGTGGTTACATTGGGAAATTTTAGTTTGCATATATGTTACTAGAATAAAAATAAAATATGTTACTAGAATAAAGACCAAAGAACTGTACATCAGAAACACTGGACCCCAATGTAAACTATCAACTATATTTAATAGTATAATTATAATATTGTTTCATCAATTTTTACAAAGTTTCCACACTAATACAAAGAGTTATTAATAGGCACAATTGCGTGTGTGAGGGGGTTATATGAGTGCCCTGTATTTTCTGCATGATTTAACTCTGAACCTACAACTTTCTAATAAAATATATATATATATATATATATATATATATACAAGTGGAGTAACTAAAGCTCAGAGCGCTTGCCTGTGGTCATTTAGGTAGTACCTGATAGTATGTGTCATGGTCAAAATGCCCATGGTGGTAACTGGCTGATAATCTAATCTAACGTTTATTGGCCTCCTTCCCTTCCCTGTCTCACTTACTCAACTCTCTCCTAGTGTTTTTTGGGATCACCTCACAAATAAACTATTTACACAAGAATCTTTGCTCTGGGTCTACTGGAGGGGCCCAAAACAAGACACTTAGGCAACACGATTCAGATGGTTAAGGGTGTTCATTCATAAGCATGTGAGCTCCCAGGTCCTTTGCTGGCACTAGGAGCAAACAGGTAGATAAGTTAGGAAAGAAGTGTACGATAGTCTTTCTTTAGAGGCGAGCAAATAGGTATGAATCCCATTTCTGACACTACTCTTGTGACTTTCAATTACCTTATCAATAAAATGGGGGCATAATTCTTAAATAAGGTTGTCATGAAGATAAGGAAAACATTATTAATATCAATAATTCTAATGATAATAGGGTAGTCTCAGATGCCAAGGAACTCAATTCAGGGGAGGGGAGGGAAGATGGAGACAAATATGTAGTAAAATGAAAACTCAGGAAGATGCTCTGTTATATTGAACTGTATCCCCTACAAAAGACATGTTCTTAGTCTTAATCCATGTTCCTGTGGGTGTCAGCCCATTGTAAGTAGGACCCCGTGAAGATTATTATCAGTTAAGGTGTGGACTAATTTGTGCATAGGATCTTATAAGATCCTATTTAGGTGTGGCCTGACTGCATCACAGTAGGCCTTAAACCGTGTTACTGACTCCAGTAATCTATGTTACATTATGAGCAGAGGAAATTTGGACACAGTCAGTTAGAGAAGGCCACAGGAAGCAGCCAAAAATTAGCAGAAACTAGAAGAGCAGTGTGTGGATTGTATTGTGTACACCAGACTGGACATGTTTTTGTCTTGGTCCTCATTCTGTTGGTGAAGATGTTACTTCAGTTAACGAGTGGCCCCACTGAATCAGATTGGGCTTTGACTAGATTACTGGAGTCCTTCAGAAGCAGAGTGAAAGTCAGACAGAGAAGCCACAGGGCGCAGCCGGAAGCTGGAAGTCAACGGGACCCAAAAAGGAAAGGAGAAGATGCCACTATGTGCATTGTCAGGTCACGAACAAGCCAAGAAACCCCAAAGATTGCCAGCCAACCAGAAGATACCGGTCATGGGAGGAAGCAAACTTTCTAGTCTCTGAAACCATGAGATAGTAAATTCCTGTTTTAAGCCAACCCATTGTATAGTATTTGTCTTAGCAGCTATGGGAAACTAAAACAAGCAGACACCAAGAGAGAGAAATAGCCCTCGGATGGGAGGCAGAGATGCAAGCCAAGGACTCCCAAGGACAACTGCAAGTCAGCACAGAACACTACAGACTTTGGGGAAAAAGCATGGTCTTGCAGACACCTTGATTTTAGACTTCTAGGCTCCAAAACCATGAGACAATAAATTCCTGTTGTTAAGCCAACAAGTGTGTAGTATTTGTCATAGCAGTCCTGGCAAGCTAAGACAGAAGCTAATAGAAGCATAGGGAAGATACAGTAAGAACTCAAAAAAGGAGTAGTTAATTCTACCAATGAGGTAAAGGGGAGGAGATGGCAGGAATGAACTTCACAGAGTATGGGAAGAGGCTTCTAGGTACAAGGGACAGTGTGAGCAAAACCACAAGATGTGACACATACAGGACCCAGCTCTTGGGACTTCCAGGCTTTTCTCACTGTGTTAGTTTTTTTTACCAGCTAGTTTTGTTTTCCAAAGTTCTTAATAACATCCTCAGGATGGGCACATTTTCTCACTCCCGCCTTGGTTTTTTCTCTCTCCCTGTACCTCCTGACAATGTCTGACACACGGCACTACAAGTAAAAACCTGCCCTTTGACAGCATGTGGGAGGCTGATCCTCCTTTGCGGCTCTGTGAAGACACAGTGGCAGAACTGAGAAGCTCAGTTTTCCCTATTAAAAGTAACCAGTTAATTAGTTGAAGCAGTTGGAGACTCTCAAAACCTGAATAAGTAAAAATTATCGTTTATCACCTAAACCTATACTTATTAAAACTAGCCCTCCAAACCTTAGACGTTCATCCAACATTAATTACTACATTTAAGGGGCTAAAATTAAGTGCTTTGTTGGTTTCTCTAAATAATTTACATATCATTATTTTACAATTCATGTTGCAATGATTTTTATTAAAATTAGTAAATGGAAATGGAATACTATTACCTCCGAGCTTGCTTGACCCTAGGGTCAGAGTCACTAATTTTTTCTCTTTTAAGATGATAATTGTCCAATTTAAAAATATATATGTAGAACTTAATCATCTACTTAAAAAAGTAAAGTCTGAAACCAAAATGACTTAATATTTACAATTTCACTGGAATCGTATCAAACCAACAATCAACGCTTTATGGTATGGAAGGCAAGTGGTCCCAGTGCAAAGATCAGAGCCTTTCTTGGGAGCACTGCTGCATGGAGTCCAGTCCATGGTGCTCCCTCCTCTTTGGGGAAGCCTAACTGCAGCAAATCTGTAGTCTGAGGGATGGGTTTGAAGTGTTCTGTAAAGCACAGTGCACCTGGGAGAGGTTTCTGCTCTTCACTCAGACTTGGGATGCTCAGTGCATGGCCACAGAAAGTTGGGGGGATGTGTCAGGAATGTGCCTGCTTGTCCAAAGGCCAGAAAAACTCTCAAATGCCTGCAACATTCTGGGGGAAGGAGGGCAGTTGAGGCTGAGGGAATATTCTCAGACCTCAAGAGATGCCCATCCATCCAAAGCCAGGAATTAAGGGCTCTTGTCATAGACGTCTCCCTCTTTTATTCCAACACCCATCTTTCCTTTCTCCTGGCCTCTCAGTGTTTTCTGGATGTCTCCCCTGCCTGTCTCCCATCCCATCCCTATTTTTGTTTCCTCCCTCCTCCCTCTCTCCTTCAGGATCCTAAGGTATCCTTCTGGGTAGATGGGAGTCTACTTCTCCCTGGGCCCTCTCTCCCGATCTAGATCAATCCACCCCACCTGCCTGCTCCCCATTCCCACCTCAAGCCAACCCAGGCCCAGTAGCAGAGGGGCCCAACCTAAATTCTTCATATGGGAGGAGGTGTTCCATGTCGAGTCTGTCTCTGCGTTGGGAGGGTGGCAGTCCATTCCGGAGGAGAGTAGCCTCAGAAACTCTTTCCCCACCCCCAGCCAGATGCAAGAGTGGATATGGACAGTGTGGCATTTCCTGACAGCCCTGACAGTCCTCAAGGAGACAATTAATGCCTCGCAGCTGCCTCCAACAGGGAAGGTACCTCAAGAGAAGGAAAGGGGGAGGGAAGGGTATAAATCTGCAAAAAGTTTTAAAGCAGCAATAGAGCGCAGGGAAGGAATTGAATCAAAATCTTACTGAGAAAAATTCCTCCTGGAATCCCTTAAAGGGCCAGTCAGTGGACACACTAAGGCAAACTTATGGATTCGCCCCAAAGCCAGACTAAGATACTTCTCTCCAGGTGTCAGGGCTGCTGGAAGGAAGAGGGAAGTGGATGGCAGAACTTTGGCCCTGGCCTGGAGTCCTGAAAGATTGGACCTGCCAAGCCTCACAGACAGGGATGGGGGCTGTCTGAGGTCTCAGCAGTGCAGTTTCCAGGGCCAGAGAGAGGTGGGAAGCCCCAGGGAAAGTGGATTCTGATAAAAAGGTAGACAGACAGACAGAGAAATGGACAGCCCACTTTCCTTCCCAGACACCCGCACGTCTGCCTGTGCAGACAGATGGGCCTTTCCTCCGGGCTCTATAGACTGATGTGTCTTTCTTATCAATTATGGAGACAAGAAGTGTAATTTTCTCCCCGTGTTTTTACTGTTCAGGATTAATCTGCCCATAAATGGATAATCTGTCAGTTTTCTGAGACACTGAAGTGGGGAGGGGGAGGGGCAGGAAACAGGGAAGAGATTTACCAGCAGGTAACGCCATCTGCTTTATTAGTTTGTTTTATAAACCTGACATTCAATTTGTTCTAAAGGACTTGGTGACAGATTATTCTGTAAATTCCCAAATAATTACGATAACCAGGGGAAGGGAAAGGAAGGGAGAGAGTGATGGGTTCGGAGGGGTGGGACTCACCAGCACATTAGTGGGTAGTGGCTCCAGGGGTGACATCCATCCACCTGAAGAGGTGGTAGAGAAAGCCCAGGCCTTGGAGCAAGGGATTGGCAAGACAGACCCTGGACAGCTCATCAGAGCTGGATCTCATACATTGTCCTCCCGTTTGCAAACCTTCACATTCCTTGCTCTCCCCAAAAAGATGGTGAATTCAAGTGAGCAGAAACTGTGTTATCATGTTTTTAGATTTAAATATGTATATTATATTCTTCCACCTTTCACCTTGGTCTGGATCCCACTTCTCTCCCTTCCAGCTGTGTGAGCTTGAGTAAGTTACTTAAACTCCTCAAGGCTCTGTCTCTTCAGCTATAAACTCAGGACAATAATAGTACTTACCTCATATGGTTGTTTTGAGGACCAAATTAGTTCCTATATGTAAAGCACTTAAAAAGGTGCCAAACACATATTATGTGCTATATAAATTATTTGCTATATTATTATTAGTAGTATTTTTATTCCAAAGCACTGAGCCCAATGTAGATGATATAAGCTCTCAGTAAAAACCTGATGCTTGAGTCAGAAAAATCATAATGCGAGGATCTGAGAATCTCAGAGCTGATATAAGCCCCTTAGCAATCACCAGGACCACCCCTTCCCTTCAGCCTCTGCTTGGATGCTGCCAGCGACAGGGAGCTCCCTACTGCACCAGTGGCTTCCTCCACCACTGGACTGTTCCAACCATGACTCAGATATTCCTCACATAAAGACAAAACCTGCTTTCCCTAGTGGAACCCTCCCAAAGGGTTAAAGCTGTTGGCCCTTCTGGGTTTGCAAAGGAAGGCAGGGGAGAGACCCTCTGGTAAAGTATAGCCTTGAGTATGAGCTGTGAAAGCTCGTTTTTCAGCAGAATGCTATTCAATTACCCCATGCACATTTATCTTTTAAATTTCTGAAAGCTGCCTTCTCTGACTTCTGCAATCTTATTTGCTGCTTCTGTTGGGGTGGGGATGAGTGGGGGAGAGAAGGCCATACGATGTGTGTCCTCGAGGCCCACCTACTTGATGCTGTCCTTGTGTCCTCGGGAATCATCCTCTGAGGTACAACATACGGTCATAGGTTCCCACAGGGAAAGAGAATCTTTATTGCCTGATCCTTTTGGCCATCTCGTGTCTTTCTGTTTCCAAGAACAGTAATCTGTTACCATGTTTCCAAGTGTAATAATCTGTTTTGAACCTTCAAACGTCTTGCTCTCCCTAACAGGATGGTGAATTCAAGTAACCAAAGATTATGTTACCATATTCTTAGACTTAAATATGTATATTATATTGTCCCACCCTCCACCTGAGTCTGAATTCCACGTCTCTCCTCACTGACTCCATCGGTCACTATAAGTAGGCCCAGGGTATGGATTCACTCACTCTGCGTCTTCCCACAAAGACAACTGCTGTGCTGCGGACTACAACTAACATCTCAACAGGATGCCTTATGCCAAAAAGTGCATTCTTGACCATCACCCCCCATATTAGCCATTGTGCGAACACTGCATACAGCAAGACTATTGACCATCTTCCAGATGAAGAAATGGCTGCACAATGAGGTTAATTTGCTTCATAAAGCATGTACGGGTTTGGACTGTGTGTGAGACACTGCTGTTGTCTTGCCTATCCAGAACCCACGTCCCAGCTCCTTCTGGCAAAGTAACTCCTCTTCTGTGCGGAATGCATTTCAAGTGGTTCGGGTGGAACTGACCTTGCCCTTCTTCAGGGATATGTATAAGATCTTGGCCTGTCCAATCAGAATAACATATGCCCTTGACAATAGTAATTGGATCAGAGATGATTACCTGACTCAAACTAAGCCAACCAGGCCTTCCAAAGGACTTTCCTGCCAGAGTATATTGGGAAGAAGCTTTACTTCTCCCAGGGTTGCTAATCTGACATGATGTGAGCCTTCAGCTATACTGGTCATCGTTCTCACCATGAGGAGGGCACCAGCCCATGACATGGCGAGGCAGCGCCTTGATTACATTGTTGAGGTCCTGAACCCAGTGAGGCCTGAAGTCAGACTTACCCTCTGGACTTCTCATATGAGTCAAAATATTCCGTTTTTGCTTGATAGTATGAGTTGTGCTTCTGACACAGAAAATAGCATTAATATAGGTTGTAATTAATTCCATCCCCATCCTCAAACTTCATCTCACAAATTTAAGGAGTTTTTCAAGAAAAATTTGGTAAAATCATTCATCCGGTAAACATGTATTGAAAAATATTTATTGAAGTACTGAGACTGGTCCTGGAGGAACAGAAATAAACAAGATAAAAATGCATAAAATCCCTGCCCTCAAAGAGAAAGTCAGGTGTGCAAATATTAGTACCCTAGGCAATGGACTCTGACTGATGTATGTACAAGAAACAGTTGGTCACTGAGAAGGGGGAGATTATTTTGGCCTAGGGGATCAGAAAAGAGATGACACTTGAGTTGAGTCTTGAAGAAAAAGGAAGAGTTTTTTTTTTTTTTTTTTTTAATTCAGTTTTATTGAAATATATTCACAAACCATACAGTCATCCATGGTATACAATCAACTGTTCACAGTATGATCATATAGTTATGCGTTCATCACCACAATCTATTTCTGAACATTTTCCTTACATCAGAAAGAATCAGAATAAGAATAAAAAATAAAAGTGAAAAGAGAATACCCAAAACATCCCCCCATCCCACCCTATTTGTCATTTAGTTTTTACTCCCATTTTTCTACTGATTTTTTTTCAATTTTTTAACTTTGTTTATCAAAAAATTAAAAACAAACAGGCAAACAACAACCAAAAAAACCCCACAACATTTCAAACAAAGCAATGGATTAAGGAAAACAAATAACCTAAAATAACTACTTTGCTAAAAGGAAGAGTTTTAACAGTATATACAAGGGCACAGGGAGATTAAAACAGAAAGGCAAGTTCAAGCTCCTCTAAGGGCTTCAATATGGCTTAAGAATAGGGTATACGTGTGTGTATGTGTGTGTGGGTGTGTGTGGGTGGGTGTTGAGGGGTGATACCAAGAGATCAGGTTGGACAGATGGACAAGGGCCAGATTCTTGGAGCTCTGTGAGTGAACTCCTTCTCAAAGATTAGGGAAATCTCCAAAGAATTTTAGACAGGGAGTGACATGATCGTATAGTGGGAGTGTTTTGAGTGTAAACTCATACAAACTAAGAATGAAAACAAATCAGAGCTGATCCCCACATTTAGTGAGTCAGTGGCTTTATCCTCACTTACATACTTTACACAGCCAAGGTGGGAAGGCTTTCATCAGGAAGGTGGGTGGGTGAGGGGGTCTCCTGATTCTAGACAGAGGTTGGGTTGCAAAGCTTTGTGAGACTCTTCTATTAAATCCCCCTTCCCTACTTTATCCCCGTGTGAGCTGACAGGTGTGTTTCTCCTTACTGGTTTTGTGAAGTTCCTCCTACCCCCTTCCTAATGACCTCTGTCTCCCTCAAACATCATAAACAACCTGAGGGTAGGGAGAACAACCAATCCTAAGTCTCATCTGTTTCCACATGATCCAAAGTTTTCAAGACTCTGATATGGAGCCTGTGGATTGAGGGTATCTGAGCGTTTGTGTGTGGGGGGGGGTATGTTCTTTGGGGTGATGAAGAGGGAGGACTGCCACAAAGTAGAAATGCTGCATGTTTGAGGGAGAAGGATGAGAGAGGGAGAGGAGAGAAATTGGAGACAGAGATAGTGGAGAGAGAAAGGGAGAGGGAGAAATAGGGAGAGAAGAAAATAAAGATCTGAGCAAACAGGGGTCCTTGAGTCTGTTGGTGCTATTTATAGAGACCCCACCTACCTGAGGGAATTTACAACTATGGCAGTTGAAGTACAGACAAGGGTGACATAAATGTGGCGTTTACTTCCTTGACCATGAGTCTTGCCCTCCCCCAAGGCACAGTCTCACTGCTGCTGCCCCATTTGCACACTAACACCAAGGCCAGCCCCCAGATCAGCACCTTCCAGAACAGCACAGGCTTTGGTAGCTTAAAAGTAGATGAAGACAAAAAAACTCAAAGGTGTCCTCCTAAGAGGACAAGGCAAGGATATTTTTTTCTATTCAATATAATATTGAGGTTCTAGCCAGGGAAACAAGGCAAGAAAAAAGAAACGAAGAAGCAGTATTGTGGATATTCACAGATGTCATGCTTGTCTACCAAGAAAATCATAAAGAATCTACAAAAATACTACTAAAATTAACGTGAATTTAGCAATGTTACAATGACACAAAATCAATATACAAAAATCAATTGCATTTCTACAAATATTGGAAAATGAATTTTAAAAACAGTACCATTTGCAATAGTATCAAAACATAAAATACTTAGGAATACATTTAACAAAAAATGTGTAAGTCTTCTACACTGAATGTTACAAAACAATACTGAGAGATAATAAGGGTCATCTAAATAAATGATGTGATATACCACGCTCATGCATTGGAAGATTCAATATTAAGATGTCCATTCTCCCCAAATGGATCTATAACTTCAATGCAATCCCAATCAAAATCCCAACAAGCATTTTTGTGGAAATTGACAAGCTGATTCTAAATTTTTATGGAAGTACAAATGACCTACGGTAAACCAAAATAATAATGAAAAAAAAGAACAAAGTCAGATGCAGGGCTTGGATTAGGGACAGATTAGTGAGGCATACACCTCAGGTGCAAAAACTCAGTAATCAAGATAAATAGTATTTTAATGAAATACTTTAAAAATCAAAATTCATGCAAAACAATCTATAAATATCAAAATTTTAGATAAAGATTGGATAGAGCTTACATCACTTGATTTCAAGATTTACTAAAAAGCTATTGTAGTTAAGACAGTGTGATATAAGCATTCAGAAAGGCATAAACAAAATGGAATAGAATTGAGAGTCTACATATAGACCCATACTTATATTATCAATTCATTTTTCACATGGGTGCAAAATAATTCAATGATAAAACAATTGTCTTTTTGACAGATGGCGCTGAAACAATTGAATATCCATGTGAGGAAAATAAATAAACACAACCCAACCCCTACCTTAAATTATAGACAAAAATGAATAAAATGGATCATAGAACTAAACAAAAGCTAAAACTATAAAAAAAATAAGCGAAAATCTTAGTGACTGTGGTGTTTTGGAGCTGTTATGTACCCCCCAAAAACATGTTCTTAAACTGAATCCATCCCTGTGGGTGTGAATGCATTGTTAGTAGGAACTTTTGATGAGGTTACTTCAGTTAAGATGTGGCCCAGGATGAATCTTAATCCTATTACTGGAGTCCTTTATAAACATAATAAAATTCAGACAGAGGAAGAGAAAGCCACAGAGAGAGTAGCCAGAAACTGAACATCCGCAGAACCCAGAAAAGAAAAGAGAGGCCAGGAGAGCCCACCATGTGCACTGCCATGTGACGGAGAAGCCCAGGGCCAAGGATCACCAGCAGCCAGCCTCAGAATGCCAGTCTTTGGGAAGAAAGCATCACCTTGATGATGCCATGATTTGGGCTTTCTCTTAGCCCCAAAACGATGAACTAATAAATACCTATTGTTTAACCCAACCCATTTCATGGTATTTGCTTGAGCAGCCTAGGAAACTAAAACAGTGACTTTGGAGTAGGCAAATATTTCTTAAAACACAAAAAGCATAAACCATAAAAGAAAAAAAATGACAATTAGACTTCATCAAAAGTTAAAACATTTGATCTTCAAAATACACCATTCAAAAAATGAAAAGGCAATTCACAGACTGGGAGAAAATATTCAAAATTTATATATCTGACACAAGACTCATAGGTAGAATATATAAAGAACTCTTACAGCTCAGTAAGAAAAAAAACAAACAACCCAATTTAAAAATTGGCAAAAGACTTAGACAATTCACAAAAGAAGGTATAAAATGCCCAATAAGCACATGAAAAGATGTTCAACATCATTGGTCATCAGGGAAATACAAATTAAAACAACAATGAAATATCACTTCACGCCCTCTTGATCAGCAAAACATATTGAAAATAGATGATAAGAAGTATTGGTGAGGATGTGGAGCACCTGGAACTCTCATACACTGCTGGGGGTGGGGTGTAAAATAGTACAAACACTTTGGAAAAGAGTTTGGCAGTTTTTTAAAATGTTTAACAATACAATCCATCCATTCAACTCCTAGGTATTTAGCCAGGAAAACGAAAACTCATGTCAATGCAAAGACTTGACACAAGTGTTCATAGAGCCTTTATTTGCAATGGGCAAAAACTTTAAACAACACAAATGCCCATCAACAGGAGAATGGATAAACAGATTGTGACACATCCATACAATGGGAATATCACTCAGCAACAAAAAAAGAATGAACTATTGGCATACACAATAGCACACATGAATCCCCAAAACATCCTGCTGAGCAAAAGAAGGCAGATACACAAAAAAGTACATACCATATAGTTCCATGTATATGAAGTTTTAGAACAGGCAAAATTAATCCATATTGATAGAAATCAGATCAGCCTTTGCTTGGGATGGAGATGGGGATTGACTGTAAAGGGGCACAAGGGAAGCTCACTGCAGGGATGGAAAGGTTCATTTCTTAATTGGCTTGGTGCTTATATGACTAGGTGCATTGTCAGATCTCATCAAACCATAACTTCAAACGTGTGCATTTTAGGGTATGTAAAATAATACTCAACAAAGTTGATACAGAAACAAGTAGTCAAGGAGGAGGGTGATGAAAGCCCATGTCGACCCTGTCCTGCCCTTAACTTCCTCAAATGGCACATGGATGGTCTAACAAACTGCGGCTGAAGTCTTTAGATCAGAGGATGAGCTTTGAGCATCACAGCCCAGGAGTCCACAAAGTGGGCAACAGAGGGTCCAGGTATCATGTGGGACACGGACTTTAATGGAACCCTCAGGAAGAGAAGTTTCCTAGCTATAGCTGCAAGTGTGAGCCTACTACCAAATCCCACGTTCACTGCCCCACTCACTTGGGCAAGTTTTTAACTTCTCCAAGGCTAGGTTTCCACATCTATCAATGGGAACAACTAATAAGACTGTTGTGAAGACTGAATTAATTAATCAACAGTTAAGCCTTCAGAGGAGAGCTCAGCATGGAAGAAATGCACAGCAAATGTTGACTGTTACAATGGCAGGCGTGAGGGTTGCCTAAGATCCCTGGGGAGTGAACTCAAGGGGAAAGAGGGGGCTGGAAGGGAGCGGAGATGCAGGGCAAGCCCACCCTACCTGAGTGCCTTTTGCTGCCTGTGTCAGCATTCCATCCAGCCTGGGTGTGCGAACACACACATTCTATGAGGCTGGGTCTCCACCTGTTTTAGTTTACTATGCTGCCAAAAGCAGATAACATAACATGGGTTGGCTTTTAACAACAGGAATTTATTAGCTTATAGGCTTATAGTTTTGAGGCATGAAAATATCCAAGCCAATGCATCATGAAGACGATGCTTTCTTCCTCAAGACTGTTTGCCATCGATCCTGGCTCCTCTGTACATGGCAAGGCACATGGTGGCATCTGCTGGTCTCTCCCTTCTCTTCTGGGTTTCCTTGCTTCCATGGCTTTCTCTCTGTTTTTCTCAATTTTATTCTCCTCTAAAGGACCCTAGTAAGAGGGTTAAGACCCATCCTGATTACAGTGGGACACAACTTAACTGAAGTAGCCTCATCAAAAGATTCTACTTACAATGGGTTCACAAACACAGGAATGGATTAATGTTAAGAACATACTTTTCTAGGGTACATACAGCTTCAAACCACCACACCACCCAACACTTAGGTGTGTCTGTGAGGAAGTTCAGTTGTATCCATGTCCAGGTGTGCCATCATACAGGTGTGTGCAGTGCCCAGGTGTGTGTGCATGAGTGTGTGTGTGTGCACCCACATGCTCTGTGTGGACATGTTTCAGGTCTGTGTGTGAGGCTTTGGTTTGTATCAAACATGGGAATTTCTTACTTTATTAATGGTTTGGCTTCTCCCCACTCTGTTCTCCACTAAAAATCCTCACCTGCCTACAGGCCCCTGCACTCACACATAAAAGGAAGGGTTTTCAATGACATACCACTAGTAAAAAATGAGTTATTTCCTGACACATTTCTTCCTCTAATGACTCTCTTACCAGCCCCCCAACTTGTCCAGAAAGGAAAGACAAAAAGGCCCAGGACTCAGATCTGACTCAGTAGACACACACACACACACACACACACACACACATACAGGCACACCCATACACCACAGGCATACGGGTGCACGTGCCTTTCCAGCAGTCCTGTCCCTCAGGGTGTGGTTCTCACAGCAACTCAAAGACCTTGGATGTTTTCTTGCCTGAGATAAACATCTCAGAGCTCCCCAGAGCACCACATACCACCAGAGTTTCCCAGTCTAGAACTGTATATATATTTAAAGAAGCAAAAACTAGGATCTTAAAAGATTCTTTTAAAATAAAAGTTTCAATAATAATTCAGCTAAAAAAATTATTCTAAAGCTGCTGGTTTCTCCACCAGCAAGTGGGAGCAGATAGGGAGAGAGGATAAGTAATGTCATCTGTCTGCCTGTCCTCCTCCTATTTGCCCCTACCGAGTTTGAGGACAGGCCCCAGGCGAGCTATGGAAATTACTTTAGGCCTAGAATTAAGTGGTCCAGGAGCTAGAAGAAATAAGTCTTCTTTGCCTCTTTTCAGAGAAACACAGTTTAGCAAAGTTGACAGGAAATTTGAGACCATATTTCAACTTCCTCATTTTATGGCTGGGGAGACTGAGGCCCAGGAAGTACTTGAATGTTTACTAAGTTCACAATCGAGCATCTCCTGCCTCGAGGTCCAATATTCTTTTCTCTCAGCACCTTCTGCCTAACCACCCCATCTTTCTGGGCTTTGGCAGGAATGGAAGGAAGAGTCCCTCATCTCCAGGGAAGGCTGTCAGAAGAGAGCCACAGGAAAACATCTTGTTAGGTGCAGAAAACACCTCTCCAGCTGAGGATTTCTCGGCAGCCCAGACTCCCCACCCAAGAAGTTCCATGGCCTTCAAACCTGCCCCAGCCCCTTCTGCTGGTCTGTTTAATCCAGAGACTCTGGGATTGCTCATGTGCTTTGATCCTGCAGGCTTGTTTTGTTCTATTATTCACAGCAGGGCAGATGCTGGGTAGTCTCTCCTTATTATAGGCCATGACTGCCTCCCCAAGGCCACTGGATAATGTCCATCAAGAAGTCAGTAGTCTCTGAAATTGAGGTGCCATTTGGGGAAGGGATTTGCATACTATTTCAGAATCAGAGTTTCTTTTGCAAGCCTCCTTTGTGAGAGTGATTGGGAGAAGAAAACAATGAGCATAAAAATTATAGATGTACATGTCAGCACGTTAAGAAGGCATGCTTTGTTTGCCCAGTTGGGATGGGAACTTTCAAAGGCAGGTCCTGCTCTTATATGTGTGTGTCCCCCATAGCACCCAGTACCTAGTGAGGTATCCACAAATACTTATTTAGCAAGTGAATGCATGAGTGAACAGCTCCTCCCAAACCTCAACTCCCCCGAAGATGGAGGACAAGGCACACAGAGCTCCACAGCACTTCTAATGACATAGCACTACGGCATAAATTTGCTTATTTGTTTATTCACAATCTCTCCACATCCACACCAGAGGATATAAGCTTTATGCCAACAGGAACTTTATTTTGTTCACAGAGGTATCCTCAGCACCTAACACAGGCTTGGCACACACATAGTAAGCCCTCAATGAATGTGTACAATTAATGACTAAACTGGTTTCACAAGAACTGGCATCTAATTCCATCTTAGTCACTAGATTGCTTGGGCCAGTCACTGCCCCTCTCTGGGCTTTGTGTAAGAACATCTCCAACAGAGAGCCATTGTCCACTTCAGACATTTCTAGAAAACAAAGGACATGTCATCAGACTGAATCTATGCCATGAGCTTTCCACTCCCATATTCTGTCCAAAACATCTTCCTCCACAGGTGATTCCTACAATGAAAACAACCTCTGTCACAAAGTGCTTTGATAACTTATGTAGGTGTCACAGGGTTATATAGTAAAACCCAGGTATCTGCGGCCAGAGGGAATGTTTGGAGGCTAAAGAAAGGAAATATCCTTGAATGGAACCCGTTTCTTCTACAACAGCTCATACTCTCATTCCTGAAGTTGCTCCCCTCCTGCCAAAAATCCAGATGACAAAAGCCTCTCCCCTGGCACTGCTGGGATTGATCCAAGGGAGCAAGCAAAAGAGGGGAAACCCTACAGCAGTCATTCTCCAGAAGACACCCCTAGAAATGCAGGTGGAATGAGGGAATAATCAAGTGAACTTGAGCCCGGTCAGAGAAGGCCAGTGACGATTCTTCACAATGAATCTTTAAATCCCTGACAAGAATAAACACATTCCAAAGGACTGCTGGAGACAAGAACAGGGTGGGACCCAAGAAAATCAGACTCAGGAAACTAGGGAAGACTCAGCCACACCCAGCAAGTGAGGATGAATTTAAAGAGAATTGCATGACATTCCTTAAGTGGAATAGGGTATATAATCCTTAGCGTGGGTTCACACTTCTCAGTTAAATCTTCACTGCTGAGGCTACCCTTCAGATGCTGTCAACCCCACCTTTACAGAAAGCTCCCCTCTCTGGAACTGTTACTCTTCTACATAGATTATGCCTTTGCCGGGTGGGCAAAAGTTGGTATCCCGCGTTTGCAGACCCTGGCGTGGAATGTGAGCGCAAGGCTGGCTGATTCCTGTCTTGACGTCCCTGCCGCCTCTTCCCTCTGTGCAGCAACTAGGGTTTTTGCCTGCAGCGCTTTGCTCAAGGTCAGGCAGCAGTCAAGGCCAGGAGGGTGCGGTGGTTCCCAACACTGCTGTCACCTGACATTTACTTTCCAGGCTGTTGACTCCCAAACAATACAGTACATGCCGATTTGCATGGTACCTTCCGTCTCCTTTTCCAGTAATCCACTCTCACCAAACAAACACGCAGGAGTCCCCTGGCTCGGCGCGGGCCTGGAAAAACACCGAGCTTGGCCGGGCTCCCGGGGTTGGGTTTGTCGGTCCCCTCCCGGTCAGCGCAGACCTCGGCTAGAAGGAAGCGGCCGCGCCATAGCGCCAACACTCCACCAGAGGGCAGCCGCGGGCTGCAGAACGCCTGTCCGCTCCTCCCTCCCCGGGGCAGCTCCGCCCCGCGCCTGCGCAGACACGAGGCTACGCTGGCTCAGCTCTTGACCCGCGCTTCCGGCTGCGGGAGCTGCCGGGTGGCTTGACCTGGCGTCGCCGGCTGTGAGCGATGGCTCTGCCCTCCCAGGAGGCAACAATGGACGGATTTCGCCCGTCCGGGCCCGGCAGTCTTCCTCTGAGGCCACCAAGACTTGATAAGAGGCTAAGCGGCGGCTGCGGGTGGATACTGAAGGGCTGCTCTGCTCCTAGTGCTTCGGGGCCGCGCTCTCTTGGTCTTAAATTCCCGTCAAGAGTCAGTTCCTCGGCCGCCGCCGGCGATCGTTGCGGAGCTCTCGGGTGGAAAAAAACTCTCTTTTGGCCCATCATGAGCAAGGTTGCCTCCATCTTAATTTCAGAAATCAGCACTGACCAGGAGAGCCCGAGGAGTGGGAAAAGGGAACAATTTGCTGCTGAGAAGGGCTTGGCCCGAAAGGGACCCTGTGCTGCCTGCTCTTACAGGGTAAAGAGTTTACAGAGTCAGAGCAAGAAAAGGCTTCAGGGATCAGCCAGGCATAGATGAGAAAGCACTGGCCAAGGTCACCGAGTTTGCCAGTGAAGAGCAAATCAGACCACATCGGTCCCGGGCCTAGGACCCTGCACTGGCTTCCCTAGCTCTTAGAAGAAAGTCGCCATTTAAAGTGGCTTCAGGGCCCTCCAGCATAATCTGCCCCCTGCTTACTCTAACACACCGCATGTCTACTCCAGCCCATCATCCTCAGTCTCCAGCCCTTGCACATTGGGTTCCATGATCCCACCCACAACGGCTTTCCCCGGCCAACTCCTGCTTGTCATTTAGCTCTTGGCTTACACAGCATTTCCTCTAGACAACTTTCCAGACCTTCCTTGTGCTCCACTCATAGAACCCTAGCCAATGCAATTTTCCAGAATGACCCCTACAGAACCTCACCTGCTTGTTCACTTCTCTGATTTCCCCCATGTCCACCTCAGATGATGAAAGATGCACACTAGGACTTGGTAAATATTAGGTCCCCAGCCTCTAAACCTGATAGGGGATCTATAAATAGGTGATAAAGGAATGAAGGGGTCAGAACTAGTCCATCTAGACCCCAACTCCTGGGTCTGTTTGTATACTTTCACCATGTTGCCCACTGGCTTTTTCATTCTTGTAACTGAAATAAGTAGACTTACGGCCTGGAAGAGCTATGCTGTGGGGCAGAGGTTTCAGAAACCACGTCTCAGAATGAAAGCTGCCCTTTTCCAGTTCTTGGGAGAATATTGTATCCCTTGCTTCTGCAGCCTGGAGAATAATTTCCAACATGGTGTTCTCCCCACTGCTGTAGTCCAGAGGGTAATGTCTAACTTGTTAAAGTAGTCTTGTTATTCCACTCAGAGAAATAACTTCAAAACAGAGGTTTCAAGCCATGTTCCCAGGATTTGGCAGAGGTGCTGAGGGGTTGCACAAGCCTTCTTCAACGAGCATGGCCCCATTTTGATATTTTATTTCATTGTTTCTTTTGGAAAAGAAAAACGTTTGAGGATTCTATTAGTGCTTTTTAAATGTTTTGAAGCCCACAGCTCCAAATGATTGTAGAGTACAGCAGTTGTTAACAATTGTTAATAGCTAATCGCTTCAAAGGGCCGTATTGCAACCAGCATTCCAAGTGACACCATATTACACTTTCCACAACCTACTGAGCCTTTCTCCCTCCGTTTTATGTGGGGTCTGAGCCTCCTGTTACCCATTGTTTCTTCTTCCCTGATTGCAGGGAGTCTGATGCTTAATGGATTTAGTAAGGAACTGAAGGTATTTTTCAGAATCTGTTGCATTTATAGAAAAAGTTACTATGTTACCTCTTAAGAAAAGGGAGAGCTGAACATTTTCTATTTCTATCTTTTTAAATTTTTTTTTTTTTCTCAAGACCCTAGGTTTGGTTTGGTTTGGTTTTTTTCCTGAAGTTGCCCCCTCCCCAAAGATGTCTAGGTCCTAATCCCCAGAATGTATGAATATGGTACCTTACATGGCAAAAGGAACTTTGCAGACATGATTTTAAAAAGGTTCTTGAGATAGGGAGGTTATCCTGGATTATCCATATGGGCCCGATGGAATAACCAAGGGTCCTTGTAAGAGGGAAGCAGGAGGGTCAGAATCCAAGAAGATGTATGGATGGAAGCAAAGGTCAGAGTGATGCAGTGTGAAAGTGAACTGCCCACTGTTGGCTCTGAAGATGGAGGAAAGGGCCACAAGCCAAGGAATGCAGGAGCATCTAGAAGTTGGAAAAGGCAGTGAACAGATTCTCCGCTAGAGCTCCAGAAGGAATGCCATCTTGCTGACACCTTGATTTTAGCCCAATGAGACACATTTTGAATTCTGGACCTCCAGAAATGTAAGATAATAATAAATCTATATTGTTTTAAGCCAGTAAGTTTGTGATAATTTGTTACAGCAGCAATAGAAAATTATACCTATATATACCTCCCACATGGGGAAATAAATCCTGCTAGACCCACATGAATGGAAAGAAGGGGATCAACTGGAGAAGGGAGACAAGTGGGGGGATACTGCCAGTACGATCAGCAAATATTAGAGGCTAGTTTTGTCCCAAAAAAGGTATAGGTCAGCACTTACGGGGATATATTTGCATAGCACTTAGGTGCACTGTATCTTATTTTTAACTATTTGTATAGCTATTTTTATTTTCCCTGCTAGCTTGAAAGATTCCAAGATGGCACTCATTTTTATAGCCCTATGGTCTCCAGCACCTTGTGTGAATAATACCATTTTACATTTGTGAGGCACTTCACACTTCACAAAGCCTAGTGTGGCAATTGTCCATTCTGAACCTCACCACAATTCCCATGGGGTCAGGCAGGACCCTGACTGCCCTGGGGAAGTGTTGCTACAGACCTTTCCTCTAGCATACCTCCACTGATACTCACTTGTTCTGCTGACAAAAAAAAAAAAAAAGAAAAAAAGATAAAAGATAAATCTCATGCCAAGATGGGAAAGGTCAAAATTGAAAGTGAAACGTCAGAGAAAAGAAATCAACTTTTCTGCCGTTTAATGATATTGTGGTTCCCAAAGATTCAGACATGGAGGAGAATATGTGCTCTAAATCTGAGCTCCAGCTCCAGCTTCACACCACCCCAGATCAGGCAACAAGATACTTTAATGTCTATAATGAAAGATCTGCCTTCCAATGACAATGAGGAAGAATCAGATGTGGCAGAGGATAAAGACAATGACTCTGAAATAGGGAGACCTGCAAATAGAGGGGCAGCCGAAGTCACAGAGTTAGCTTAAGTGATGGCAGTCATAGTGAAAGCAATTCTGCTTCTTCACCCCCACATCATGAACCTCTGCCACCCTTATTAAAACCCAACAACAACCAGATAGTGAACCTGATGGAAGAAACTGGATATTTTCATATCACAAACACGACATTTGATTTTGACCTTTGCTTGCTGGACAAAACCACAGTCCGTAAACTACAAAGTTACCTGGAAACATCTGGAACATCCTGAGGTTACAACTGGATGCATCAAACTATTGGTTTTTTGTTGTTGTGACTATTTTTGTGTTTATATGAAAACAGAATGATACAACCAAAAGGGAAAAAAATAAAAATCAAACAACCTTCCAGGAAAAAAAAAAAAAGGAAAGGTCATGCTTCAGGACCTAGCCTTAGGATGCCTTGGAAGAGAGTGCTATCCATCACCGCTTTACATTTTAAAATTCTTCTATCACATCAATGTTCTCACAGAGACAGCACAGTCTCTGGAGTTAGAGAAAGGCTCAAGTCATAGGTCTCTCACTAATTAGTGATGAAACCTTGCATGTCTCTTTCCCTGGATGAGATTCCCCCTCTCCATCTGCAGAATGTGGATAAATAGCACCCAACTCCCAAAATCGCTGGGAAGATAAAAATCATATATGTAAAGTGCATGGAAAATAATAAGCCCTCAGATGGGAGCTATAATTATTTATAACCAAGAAAACAGGGGAGGCAGCTGCTTAAAATGGTGGAATCAAGACTTCAACCTCAACCCAAGTCGTCAGTTCCACATCCGAAGGCTCTTTAACTCTCCAGAAAAGTAACTCATCCCTCCCGTGGCCAGGCGCAGGCCCTCAAAGCCACGCTTCCCCACCGGGCTCACAGAGTCAGCAGCAGGGTCTGCTTCTGCGCCCGAACCCCCACATGAATCCACTGGAAGAATACCGCCGCACAGCTGCATACATCTGGAACCCGACCCCCTGGAACCTGAGGGGTGCGCCCGATAGAAACCTCAGATAGAAATCTCTACTGGGCGAGGTCAGGCCTGCAGGCCTGTGGTCTCCTCCCTTCTTCCTTGCTCCTATCTCCCATCACAGCTCAGAGGGCGTCTGGTGCTACTGCACCCAGAAGGGGACAATGAGGCAATGACAGGCTCAAGAGGGCCCGCGTTAACTGCGGGGATCTGAGCTGGCCCACACCCCGGACCAGCAGTCCCGGTGTTAAAGCTCCCCGCGCGCGTGCACTAGGGTTGCCAGCGCTTCCAGCCAAAGCGGTGCGGGGGCGGCAGGGAGCAATGGGGATATCACGGCACCTCTGGCGCGACTGGGCGCAGACACATCTGCAAACCCTTAAAAAAAGCCCTCGCTTTTCCAAGCGTGGCAGATAGGCGTACGGACGCAAGAGAGGGAAAGTGGTGCCAGCCGGAGGCCGGGAGCGGCCCGCGCGGCCGACGGTGGAGGCGGGAGCGGGAAGACGCCGCGGGTCCGCCGAGAGGCGTCGGGAGAGGGTCCTGGCGCTGCGGCTCCCGGCCCGCCCTGGCGCGCGGCCCGCAGGGTTCACACGGGGCCAAGGAAACCAAAACGCGACGGCTCGCGCCAGAGGCTGGAGCCAAGGGCGGACGCTGAGTTCTGAATGTTTGGAGGAGCAGGCGCAGCCCCCAGGGCTCCGCAAGGACGCGCTGGAGCGGCGGGTGGGGCCCTCCCTTGGCGAATCTGCTAAGCGGCCTTCGCGGCGTCCTCGAAGTGAGCCGAAAACTCCGCGCCCCAGGGCGCTGCCGATGCGGCGCCGGCCCCGGAGGGCTGGAAACACAAGCTTCCTCCCCCCTGCTCACTACCTCTAGGTTACACAGCCCCTCACACAAGCGATTGGGATTCCTCAATTGAAGGGAAGAAAATGCAGTCCTATTCTTGACAGGCACACGCGCATGCCCCCAGGACAGGCAATCGTCAGTGGGATGTGGACAGGGAGGAGAGGGCGGACAGGGAGGAGGAGGCACAGAATTTATGGAAAGTTGCCGGTTTTGAAAGGAATGCACAGGAATCCCAGAAACTCACTCCTTGTTGTGCTTAATAGGGCTGAAAAATCGTAAAGAGCTTTGCATTTTACAACGTACTTTAAACCATCCATACAGCAACCCAGTGAATCGTGCTAGGCTGGTACCTACCTATTCATTTCACACGTGAGAAAACAAAGAGGGTGGAAAAGGCCTGCGGTTCTGGGCCTCGCTTTCCTAGATAGGGTCTGCCATCCCAAAAGAGAAGTCCCTCTTTTCTCTCTCTTGGCAAGAGGCCAAGTTGCTCACTTTCAACGTTCCAGTGGAAAGATGGCTTCTACTTTCCTAAAAATTATGTCATCCAGCTGCTGCTCTGTGTAGAGGTGGCTGTAGCAAGTCACTAGGAAGCAAGTTTTCCTTATTGCAGGAATAAATCACTTGGTGGCCTTCTTAGACGCTTTCCTTCCAGTTAAATAATTCTCAAAGTGTGGTCCCCAGACTAGCAGCTAGAGTGTCACCCGGGAATTTTTAGAAATACAAATTATCGGCCCCCACCCCAGACCACTGCATCAGAACTGTGGGGCAGAAGGATCTGTGTTTTAAAAAACACTCCAGGTGATTCTGTGATGTCCACTGAAGTTTTGAGACTGGCTGCTAGAAAATCTTCTATAGAGACCAGTGGCAGGCCTTACATCCCAAACAACTTACTGCCACAGCAAGAAGTGAATTAGGAAGCCCCAGTGGTTAGCAGCACTGTGCCACATCCATTCCTAAGAGTCTCAGCTAATCACTTGTATGTGTGCATGTGTGCACATGTGAGTGTACACAGACCTCTGGGGTCCCATAAAATCTTGGAAAGTAATGGAGCCTTTTAGAGCGCCACAAAATACTGCATTTACTTTCCCACTGAATTACTTTCTAAGAATACCTGTTGGAAACTAGTTCCTCAGCTTGCTAAAGATCTGGGTGTTAGCTGACTCTTTACTTGAAAGAAACAGATAAAACCAGGTCCCCTTATGATTTGGCATTCTACTGGCAGGTACATGAGGTGCTAAGTGGAGCAGATTTGCCTGCTTTTTGCTTCTCCCCAGCTAACAGGATGCTGACTGTGTAGAGTATAGAGCTTCCCTGTGCTCCAGGAGAGGCTGCCTCCCACCCTGGCCCCAGTGATTGATTTAAGAATGGGTCTGGGTACAATTCTGGCCAAAAAGACAGGAGGGAAGCTTGCTAGGAAGTTGATGGAAATTGTTCCTCCTTTAAAAGAGGCATAAGGAAGGTATGTTCCCTTTTTCATCTCTGGATGCCATTGCCTAGCACTTGCCCCAGGTGGTCTTCCCAGGACCATGAAAAAAACTAGGCTAGAAGGACAAACCTATGTACTGGGGTGGCAGGGAAGAAAGTTGGAAAACACTGGGGATCTTCGTGATATTGTTGAGCTAGTCAGTTAATCAAAGATAAATTATTTTTCTTATTTTAACTGCTCTTAGTTGGGTTTTCTGTTACTTGCAGCCCCAAACCTCCTAACTGATACAATTAATGAGACTAGAATCTTGAATACAGTGCAGAATAGAAACAGGAGGCCAACCGGCCTCAGAGGGAGAATCAGGACAGTCAGGATCTCTGGCAGCTCCAAGCATTGGGTTGTCTTGTCTCCTGCATCTGTCTCATGAGTTCTCAGATCTCAGCCTCAGTGTACCACTGCAAATGTGGCTCAGGTACTCCCTTGCTGGGTCTGCTGCTTCTCTTTCCACCAATCGGCAGACTTGTTCTATAATTTCCAGTTGAAATGTCCAAGAATGAGAATCCAGTTGGCCTAGTTAACTGCCACTGCTTCCAAATGGGAAGAGCTTTTCATGACAGACCATCTCATAGGTCCCTGGTCTGTCTGTGGATTGGCTGTGCCTGACTCACGTTCCCACGCTTTGCCAGAACATGGCCAGCCCCATTTCGCCTGAGGCCTCGGCAGAGGCATGGCCTGGGAAGTTTCCCTTAGAAGGAAACAATGCTCTTGGCAGGTACCAAGGCCAACTTGCCAGCACAGCCTTCCGGGGGAACAATGAAATGGCAGTGCTGAGCCGACCAGGGTCAGAGCAAAATAATCCACTCCAACCACAGTCCTTCTTTGCTGTCGCTCATTACGCACCCAAGAATAAGGGTTGACTGGCTGAAATGTTTGCCTGGGTGCCTAGACCTGCCCCCCAAACACACGGTCATACTGCTCAGAGAATATCCCAGCCCCTGGAGCTCCCACCCATGCATCCACACAGGAAGAACGCATACTGCTACCTTCCAAAAATGTGCACACCCCACATGAGTTTTCCATATGGTACATTATGGGAAATGCTTTAAGAGTTGTTTTGTTGTTTTAATCATTGTGAAACCCTTTGCAGGCAGCCTATGGTTGTGATGTGGAAGCAGCGGCCGCAGTGATGGAATTGGAAACCAAGTGATAGCAACGACTGCAGCAGAATGTTTCCTAAATCAAAGTTTTTAAAAAAGCATATGGGATACAAACAACTAGGAGTGGAAGTGTGAGAGAGCAACACTTCTTTCACTGTTTATGTCATTCTGAAAGTATATGTGTTGTTCTTTCCCCAGGAACAAGTAATCACAGAAGTGGAAAAGGTGCAAACTGTAGTGTTTCTGTCACCTAGTTCTGTACCCTCGGGTAAACTGTTTGAACTTCCTGAACCTCAGTTTCTTAAATGGTGAAATGTGCCTAATAATTCTTCCCCCTAGGATTACCATAATCTGTACATATAGTAAAGCACTTCATAAAATGTTGGGCACTTAACTATTACAATATTTTAAAGCTGTAATTCTGAAAGACCCCCTTCCTTGGGCAGGTGGGCTCTCTGATTATTTATGGAGAACAGTGTGGCATCTGTCACCTAGCTCAACCAATGAGCTTGGAATTCATTGTGGTCATCAGATCAGAAACAAGAGATGGCTGGCCGGTGCCAAATGAGCAACACCAGTTGGGAAGAGGATGCTTTTATTAATGTTAATTGAACCAAGAAATTGACAGGAAGAGAAAGTAGCGACCAGAGCTGAGCCCAGCTGTAGTTTATCATTGTTTGCCACATGGGAAGAGGAATAGGACTCAGGCCTGATAGAGCCAAGCACCCTCAGGGAAGACGTTCAAGTTCCCCACAGGACAGAGGCCACTGATTCCGTTTAGTGAATGATGTTCAGACAAGTTACCCAGGACACCAAGAGATGGATCAGGAATGAGAATGGATTTTCAGGATTCTGGAACCAGAAGTCCCTTTTGGGGAGTGAGGAAAGAGAATTCCTGGGGCTAGAGTCAGGAATCACTCTATTAGACATCTGTGAGCACCCAAAAGTCCAATATATCTGTCTGAGGCCACCCCCAGACTGGAAATCAGCAATTAGTGTTGAAGAGGTTTCGGGAAATCCCTATAGGTCTCACAGACAGCAATGTTACTTTAAAAGGTGGGAAGAGCTGGGCCTGTGTGCCTGGAAATCCATATCTGTTGTTGGCTGGATTCTAAGATTTTCTGCCCCCTGGTAAAAATTCCCTGCATAATCCCCAGGACAGTAAACACGATGGGACAGTCACTCCCAATTAGATTATGCTGTGGGGCATAGTTGACCTTAAATTGGGAAGGCATGAGCCCTTTAAAAGCAGAGAGTTTTCTCTGGCTGGTTGCAAAAGAGTAAGTCAGGGATTTGAAGCATGAGAAGGATTCAATGTGCCATTGCTGGCTTGAAGACGGAAGGGACCACTGGTCAAGAAATTTGGGTGGCCTCTAGAAGCTGCGAGCAGCCTCCTTCTGAGAGCCAGCAAGGAAACAGGGATCTCAGTCCTCCAACCACAGAAACTGAATTCTGCCAACAGCAAGATGAGACTGGAAATGGATTATTCTTCAGAGCCTACAGAGAAAAGCCTGGCTGGGCCAACACCTTGATTCCAGCCTTATGAGATCCTGAGCAGAAAACCCAGCCATGCCATCCATACCAAGCCTGCAGAACTATGAGCGAATAAGTGGGTAGGGTTTTTTTTGTGGGGTTTTTCTAATAATACAATTTTTATTGTGTAATTTAGCATATACACATAACAGTGATAACTGTCAAAGTACAATTTAACAAGTAGTTATGGGTTACAGTTCCACAATTTCAGTTCTTTTCTTCTAACTATTCTAATACCCTAGCATCTAAAAAGCATATATTTATATAAAGATTCAGTATTTGTAATCTTTTGTTAAATCCTATCTTGTCTGTTGCTACCGCTTCCTCTCTTTTAATCACTTTCTCGATCTTCAGGGGTGTCTAGGCAGTGACCACCCTAACTTGTTCATATTGAAGGAGGTGTCGACATTATGGGGAAGGAGTATGCATCTGGTCTATGTTCTTGAAGAGGCTGTTGCTTCTGGGTTTTAGGACTTCTCTGGCATAGGAACACTCTGGTGGATTTAAGTTTCTGAGAGAGAAACTTAATGAGTGAAACTTCCATAGAATCTCAGATAGGGGCCTAGGTATTTCAGGACTACTGTTGGTTAGGGGTTGGCATCCTGTGGCCATTTGAGATATCTAGCTGGGGCTTGCATAAGAGTAACCTCCAGGACAGCCTCTCAACTCTGTTTGAAATCTAAGTGGGTGTTGTTTTAAGGCACTAACTTTGTGGTAAGTTGTTATGTATCAGTTGAAAATTAATACAGCTCAATCACAGTGTGGTTCAAACTTAGGTCTAGAAATGTATACATCTTCATCTGATTTATATTTTGATTCTCCCTATGTTTATTTTCTTTTTGTTTTCCATCACCTTCTTTGTAAATTTCTTTTTGAAAATTTCCAATCTGGTTATGAGGGACCAGAAAGAATTTGACCATACCTAAGCCCTGACGACATATCAGAAAACCTAGTTCTGTATTCTGCATCTGCCACTTACTTTGTGTGTTTGGGAAAATGACTTAACCTCCTTACATCCTAGTATCCTCACCTCTATAACAGGGAGTATAATGCCTACTTAAAAGCATTTGTCAGACTCCAGTCAGATAATGCATTTGAATGTGCTTTATAAAATATAAAGCTATATAAAAATATGAGTTGCTATTTTTATAAGGCCAGAACAACCAGCAAGATGCCTGGGGCAGCCAGGTGAGTCAGCAGCAATGAAAGTCTCAGATAGAAAATTTAGAAACCTGATAAAGATGAGAAAAGTAGTGATGAGAGCCCCTTGGAAAAGGCAATAGGTAATTGCTACCAGGGCTTTTTCTCCTCTTTGGTACACTTTCCTTACTGGAAGCAAAAAGAGCAGGCAGAGAAACATGCTAGGTAAATTCTCAGCATCACTGAGAACAAGGTTATAAAATCCTAAGTGGGAAAAAAAAAAAAGAGTAAAATGACCCCCAAAATGGCCAACTAGATTGCTCTGGGAGCTAAAGGGAAAAAGAAGCCCCATGACAATACCTTATATAATGAGGACATTAAACAGAACAAATGGGTGAAATCAATGGCCTATAAAGAAGAACTGAAGCAGAAATCTTGGAGATGTTATCATTGGCTAAAAATGGAACGTGTTGTGCTTAAACAATGGTGCGTGAAGTGCCTTAGCAGGAAAGCGCTGGCTGGAAGGAAAGGCCTGCCAGCAGTGTGCAGCAGCATGTGGCAATTCAATCTCTAACAGAGAAAATCGGACAACAGATGAGTGATAAACACACCCGAGAAGGGATAAGAAGACAGATGTGAAAATTAGATGAGTTCTCCCAACTACCAACAGCACCCAATCAACAGAATGTTTACTAAGGATAGGATTATGGCAAAAGGGAAAGACTTTGGAGATGATTCAGAAAGCTGGCACCAATGCTATATTTACCTTACCATAACAACAAAGTGTTTTGTTTCTTGCCTGTTCTATTGTTCATTGACAATGAAGACTCATTAAAAAAATTTGAACCCTGGTAATATGAAAAAAAAAACCACAAAAAGGTAAAATGCAGATAAGTTTAAAGAAATTATTAAAAGCTCTCACAAGCACACAAAGTATTGTACTCAATATAGAGATGGACATAACTAAGAACCAATTCCAGGAAGTAAGACCAGATTACCCCATGACACAGAGAAGATCCATGTTTAGAATTAAGAGTTGACTGGAGAATAGGCACACACTCAAGACCAAAGCTCAGCGCCACCATTTATCATTTGTGAGATGGTAGGCATGTTCTTAAATCTCTCTGAGTCTCAGTCTCTTGATCCGTAAAACTGAGATAATGAACACTGTAGAGGGTTTTGGAGAGGATTAAGCAGAATAAGGAATAAAAAATGACTGACACATAGTTGATACTCAAGAAATGGTTTCTAACTGTTAAATTACAAATATCTCCCCAGCTATAAAGTAAGGGAGCTAACTAAATACTCCCCAGGATCCTCCCCACCTTTAAAATCCTGTGGCTCTATCTTTTACACACTTTCCCTTTGAGATGATAGCACCCAAATTAGGGAAATGAAAGCTACCTGCATTTTCATATTCCCTACAGTCATGAGTATGGGCTTGGGGTCAGGTTGTCTGGGCTCAGTTCTCCCTCTGTTACTTACCACATGTGCCATCTGCGGCAAAGTACTCAAATTGCATGAGATTCAGTTTCCTCATTTGTAAAATGGGGATAATAACGCCTCCTTCACAGGGTTGTAGGAAAGAACCCACGAAGTGCTTATATTGTGCCTGGTACCAAGAAAGCACTCTGAAATACAGGTGGTTATTATTCCTCAACAAGCACTCAATAAGCGTGATAGCAGAAGGCTGAAAGCATCAGAGTGTGGAGTGTCAAAGAAAGGTCTGACCAAAGATTTTTTGCTGCCTTTGATTTTGATCTTCTGAGATGTTCCCCACTGTGGCTTTCAGCTCTAGACCATCAGAAAACAACTAAGTACCCCTGGAGGCGCTACTTCAAGTCCAATCCTTTCTTCCCACTTTAGCCAGAAAGATCTTTCTAAAGAATTAATCCTCAATAGCTGGTTCCTCACTGCTCTTAGAGTTTCTCCTAAAACCTTCAGAACCAGTATGGCCCTGCCTACACCTTGATTTCAGACTCCTAGCTGCCAGAACGGTAAGACAGTAAATTCTTGTTGCCTTAAGCCACCAAGTTTGTGGTTCTTTGTCACAGCAACCTTAGTAAACTAAGACATACTTCAACCACGCTGACCTGTTTACACTTCTGCCTGGAGGGCTGCTTGCCTCGCCACTTCACCTGGCCCTCTTCTCCCCCTCCTTCTGGTCTCTACCTCAACATCACTTCTTCCAGGCAGGTTTCTCTGTCTATCAAGGCTGAGTTAGTTGCTTCCCCCATATGCTCGCATAATGCCCTTTACTTCATCCCGATGGTTGCATATTCCCTCTGGTGTTACTGCCTGTTATTTTCTCTCCAATAAGAATGCTCTTAACCAGTTCATCTCCAGTACCTAGCCCAGCACCTGCGGTGCCTGGCTCCCAGAAGTACATGCTAGTTGGGTCCCTCTACCATCCAAAGTTACCTAATTCTTAACTTTCCCACTTCTGCTAATGGAAGCCCATTGTCTTAGCTACTGAAACTTAAAATATCTGTCATCTTTGAGTCCTTCCATAGCCCCCCCGAACCCCTACAGTCCCTTAGTCCCAGAAATTTGACCTCCATCTACGTTTATTTTCCTATTCCTACTGTTACCATTAAAAAGTGCTTTGTGTAAGAACAAAGCTCTATTAAGAATACATTTTCCTCTACATTGTGAAATCATCAAGGACTCCAGGGCAATGACACGTCATTTAATATGTAATACAGACCTGAGGCTAGCCTCTGTTTCTTTAGGTCCTCTAGGAAAATACCGCTTTTAAAATAGTTACATTCTCATGGCAGATGCAATACCAATTTTAAGTGGCATTGGGCAGGGTAATGTCACAGTGCTGCTCTTTTTTTTTTAAATCTTTATTTACAATACCAGGAAAGCTAGGTGCAGTCCCTCTGCCATAGGAAACAGGAAAGCCAGCCTCCTCCTCTGAACTGGTGGCATTGTTTTATTGTCTTTGGGTAGGAGGGGTCTTAAAGAGCAATTGCATTTGTGGTTTAGCTATTGCCAGAAGGAACATTAATTAATATTAATTATGCCACAATTAAATCATAGATGTAAGTAAGCATACATCAAAATTTTAGAAAGGGCAATTTTATACAATCTTCTCCAACTAGTTAAATTGAACCATTCTGCTATATATTTAAGTCACTTTTTTTACACTTACTTGTGGCAACCAATAGATGCCTTCAGAAAAAAGTACAGTGCAATGGTGACATTCTCTTTGAGAAGGTGTAGACAGATGGTCACATCCAGCCTAATGAATTGTCAGGCCGAAGTTGTGTTTTGCCAAGTAGTACGGACTAGAATTTTTCAACCTTCCCAAGTACGAGTACTGCTCCCTGGGAAGTCAGAAACTTGGGCTGGGATTTTGATTTCTCTGAGCCTCAGTTCCCTCATCTGAAGAATGAAGACAATAGTATCTCCCTCTTAGAGTTAGACAATAATATCTCCTTCTTAGAGTTATGTAGAAAAGTATGTTAGTTTCCTAGGGTTGCCATAACAAATTACACAAATAGCTTAAGGCAACAGAGAGTTATTTCCTTATAGTTCTGGAGGCTAAACGTCTGAAATCCGTGTTGGCAGAGCCATGCTCCCTTGGCAGGCTCCAGGGGAGGATCCCTTCCTGCCTCTTGCTAGCTTCTGGTGGTTGCCGGCCATCCTTGGCGTTCCTTGGCTTACAGCTCCATCGCTCTGCTCCATCTTCACACGGCTCTCTTCCCTGTATGTGTGTCCTCTGTGTGTCTGAGTTTAAGTATCCCTCTCCTTATGAGGACACCAGTCACTGGATTTAGGGCCCACTCTAATCCAGTATGACCTCATCTTTACTCGATTACATCCGCAAAGGCTCTGTTTCCAAATAAGGGCACAGCCACAGGTACATATATTTTGGGAGGACACAATTCAACCTACAACAAACAGTGTCCAGCACTTAACTACTCCTAGTTCTCCCTCCTTCCCGCCCGTGGTGGCGCATGCCTCTCTTAAAGTCCCCCTGTTTGGGCAGGAATGCAAGACTTCTCAATATTTCAATGCAGAATGACATGTTTGTTTCCTTCTCTACTGTCTTCTACCTAAGACTTACAGCTCACATCTTAATTAAGAGATCTGAAAAAAAATCTGTATTCTTTAGAGGATTTGGCCATTATTTGTAAGTAGTTAGCACCCATCCAGTGGTTGTCTGGGCATCTGGCATTTGAGAGAGTCAAAGCACGTACATTTTCCATCAGAGATTCTCCAAGTTCTAATCATGCATTTTAGACCTTGATAGAAGCACCAAATCCTGCCCTTTCTGCCTTGTAAAGATGTTTTAACAAGCAGCAGGTTAGTATGTAAGGGAATCTGCTCTTATTTAAGAACAACCAGCAAGATGGCAACCAACTATCTGAATGCCTCCTCTGTGCCTCAAAAAAAACAGGGTTAGATATTTTCCATGTCATCACTCGATTCCCTTCATTTAAAGGCTCATACAATCAATTTGTTCTTGAGTTGTCTGCAGCTGAATTTTACCCTTCTTATTCTCAGGAAATGAAAATTATGCAATCCATGCTCAGCCTTTTGCTTTAGCTGTCAGCAAGCTCACAGCCAGTGTATTGCCCAAATGTGCCAATGTGCAGAACTTTATCCTTAATTATCTTGTACTATGTTTTCATTTTAAGTCTTTTCTGAAGTAGGAGGCAGTATTATTCTCAAACCTTAAATGAAGAAAATTAAATAGCCCATCAATTTAACAATGGCAACAACAACAAAAGTGCTGGGTCAGTATTATAAGTAAATGTGAGTAAATCACTGTATAGATATTTAAGATTTCTGTTCAGAAAGGACTAAATGAACATGATAAGCAAAACAAGGATGAGAGATGTTTTATATAGACATGCTGTGAGGGATTGTGCCAGTTTGAATGTATTGTGTCCCCCAAAACGCCATAATCTTTTGTGGGCAGGCCTGTTAGTGTTGATTGGATTGCAATTCTTTGAATATTTCCACAGAGATGCAACCTGCCCAACTGTTGCATCCATGGAGGTGTGGCCCTGCCCATTCGAAATGGGCCTTGATTTAGTTTACTGGAGCACTATATAAGCTCAGTCACAAGGAGGAAGCTTGCTACAGACAAGAGGGACACTTTGAAAAACGCACAAGAGCTGAGAGAGGAGCTTCAGCCTACAGAGACATTTTGGAGACGGTCTTTGAAAGCACACTTCTGTTCTGGAGAAGCTAAGAGAGGACAAATGCCCCAAGAGCAACTAAGAGTGACCTTTTTGAGGAGCTGAAGCTTAGGGAGGAACATCCTGGGACAAAGCCATTTTGAAACCAGTCCGGAGCAGACGTCAGCCACGTGCCTTCCCAGCTAACAGAGGTTTTCCAGATGCCATTGGCCATCCCCCAGTGAAGATACCCGATTGTTGATGTGTTACCTTGGACACTTTATGGCCTTAGGACTGTAACTGTGTAACCAAATAAACCCCCTTTTATAAAAGCTAATCCTTCTCTGTTGTTTTGCATTCCAGCAGCATTAGCAAACCAGAACAGGAATTGAATCATGTCTCCCACAAAAGGCATGTTCAAGTCCTAACTCCTGGTCCTGTGGATGGGAACCATTTGTAAATAGGACCTTTGAAGATGTTATTATTAGTTAAAGTGCAAACTCATTTGTGAATAGGATCTTTGAAGATCCTACAAAGGCCAAATTGAACCAGGGTGGACCTTAATCCATATGATTGGAATGCCACCAGAATACTACACACTCCAGGAGAAAGCACAGCCTGTCAAGACTTTGATTTTGGACTTCTAGCCTCCAAAACCATGAGACAGTAAATTTCAGTTGTTCAAGCCAACCAGGGTGTGGTATTTGCCACAGCAGCTCTGGCAAACTAAGACAGCCACATATCGCGAATATATATGATAACAACAAAGATATCAAATTCTAGAATCAGAATGCCAATCTTTGAATCCTAGTCTTATCCTTTACCAGTTGTTTGTCCTTGGGAAAGTTATTTATCTTCTCACTCCCTCATACCATCATCTCTAACTTGCAAATAAAAACAGTCCCAACTAGTGTGGCTTTGAGGTTTAAAGAGATATTAAGGATCTGGTAGGCTCTCAATAAGTACTAGCTTTTACTCTTACACTGAAAACTCCCTTTCACATTTATTATGACAATGTTCCCAACAACATACACTGACAATTAAAGTCCAATACTCAAAAGTTGGACAGTAGGCTTTCATGTTTTAAGAAAGGATGGTGTGTCTTCTCAAAATGCTAAAGATTAGCGGGAAATCCTTAGTTATGCTTCCTACGGTTGCTGCCTCACTCAAATTCCAGTAATCTAGAACATACGAAAACCTTTAGTAGGCACAATGGGTCGGGATAGCAGGGGCTCAAGCCTCAGTGACCCATGGGACTAGGAAAGTAAAGCCATGGCACCAGCCCTGACTCCTTGACCCTTTGCAGGGCATTGCGGGATACAGGAGGATCAGGGTAGGAGGAAAGAGACCTCTTTTCTTGCTTTCAAAACAATAGCTGAATGGAGTCTTGGTCTGTTCATCTTTGGTAATGCCCTCCACAGACAGCACAAGGTACAGTGATACCTATATAAATCATTGTTGGTAAGTAAATGGAAATACTTATTTTAATGGTAATAAAATTGAATTATTTTTCTAGTTTATAAAAATAAGTAGGACAAATTTTTAAACTTAAAGTGAAGGCATACTACTGATGCAGAATTGAGTGGAGGTACAGAAGCTAGTTCTACGGTGGTAGTGGAAAAGGAGAGATTTGAAGAAGGTAAAATCACGCGTCATAGTGAATGGCACTTATGATTTTCTGAAGTGGAGCAAAATAATAAAGCTGATTACTGTATTAGAAAATTTTCAAGTGTACAATGTTAAGACATTTTACACAAATACATAGAAAATTTGGTAAGAAATTTCCTCTCAACAATAAAAAAAGAATTAATGAAAATAGCTGCCTGAAATCAGAATTTAAAATCTAAGAAACTTTTTTTCTAAAGATTTTTAACAGCATCTGACTTTGCAAACTTTGGCCAAATTTTGCTCATAAAATGCAAGACCTTTATAACAATATCAAAGATCAATTGATTCAAAATCTGAAAAACTCCTAGTGCTTTTTTTTAAAGCTTTAGGTAAGTCATGAGCTATAAAGACTGCCTAATTAATACATTTGGCATGTTTTGTCATCAAGAGCTTCTTAATTTACAATAAAAAATTGTCCATTCATGAGCTAAAATATCAAACTCATGGCAAGAGTATTTTGCAATATTTTGTATCTGTCAAAGAAGAATTTTAGCTACATATTTTTTTAAAATTAGTTTTTATCACAATAGATGTGTTCCAATTATACTAAGTAAAAAATCCATATTTATTGAAAATTTTTTAGAAGGGACTGATACTTCCCTTATTTGTTTTGCTGTGTGATACATTTTTTAAATATTTGTGCTTTGTTTTCTGAAGCAGACTCCATGAAATGTGCATGGATATAGTTAAAATTGTTCAGCCTATACATGCAAACACAGTGAATCATTACAAATTTATGAAACTGTTGAAAAAATAGAAGACAGTAAATTTAGTGGTCAGTAAGACTTCCTAGCCAATGCTCTATGATTGAGTCATGGAAGAGTTTTACAAAGATTTACTATACTATTAACTCCAGTTCAAGATTGTCTTGAAAGAAAAGGAATATTTGCCAAAGGTTCAATAATCAAAATGGCAGAGTGATATATATTTTCTCACTGCATATGAACTGAGCTAAACTTGAAGTTCCAAGGAAAGGAAAACCTCATCTGTGACCTAGTCAGACACATAGGAGGCTTTAATTTGAAGCTGAAACTTTTAATAATAGAATCAATCATAATGATGTTAATTGTTTCCTAATATGAGTCAATATGCAGAAGATTTAATTATAATCAATAGCATTATGTAAACTGACTGCAAAACCATAAGAAAAATGTGAACACTTTGATGCTGATAAATACAGATTTGCTTTCCAAGGATCAATACTCCTTGAGTTCAACGTTAATACTGAATTGACACAAGAGTTAATAAATTTACTTAAGTCAGACAGATGTAGTTTTGAAACTGATAGCTTTTGCTTTGAAGTCAAAGCAATTTTTTTTGTAAACGTGGCTGCAAATATTAAAGGAAATTTTCAGTTATTGGAAAACCTTTAAGTATGTTTCGAACACAGGTACATGAATATACTTTTTCAACAGTAAATTTTACAAAATCATGCATATCATAAGATACAGCATCCAAATTTCAATGTGTTTATAAGTGTAAAATATAGTTGGTAGAAAGAAAAGAATCTAATATATCTCATTACTATTTTTATACTGATACCATGTTGAAAGATAATGTTTGGGATATATTGTGTTACATACAGTATTAAATTTTATTTTACCTGTTTCTTTTTACTCTTTAAAATGTGGCTACTAGAAAATTTTAAATTACTTATGTGGCTCACATGTATATTTCTATCAGGCAGTGCTGGTCCAGGGGATTCTATGCAAACGGCCTTTTCAATAAATACTGCACTTGGGTGTTTCAACGGCAAGTTGGGGAAGAAGTCAGCCAGGGTGAGTGACAGGTTCCCTGAATGCTGAGAAAGTTCTCTACTTGATTGGGAATATAAGTGGTTGTCAGTGCTTGCCAAAGTCTTCCTGCTCTTTCTAACCATGAAAGAAGAAGAAAGGGGAAGGTCACTTCTGGAAGCTTAAAGCCAGATTTCCTCTGGAAGTCTAGCCAGCCAGTTAAAATGTTCAGTCTGTTCAGAAAACTAAGAAGTAAAATGTAATGCCCTTTTTCTAGTAAGTGTAAGTAACTAGTTGCAGCCTTTTGAACCCAGAACTATCAGGATTCCTGAGCAGCGAAAGGGAGACATTAATTCTGGAATTCTTTGAAGGACTAGGACTTTTTTACAACGGAAACTTAATCTAAGAAAGTGAAAAATTGACTTTACAAAATAAGAAAAGTAAGGTGAGGGGAAGAAGTGATCAGGGCTAAAATACGGAGTTTAATGGGAGGATATTTAATTTTCCTCTGTGCATTTTTATTCCTTTATATTTTGCTCTAAAATATATAAGAATTATACACAATGATGAGTAGTTAGTGAGGACCTAATAATTCATGCTCTTATTTTAATAACCACATTTTGGGCAGCTATCATCATAAGTGACTAGATTGTTTGCTACTTTGCCTTGCTGGTTATGGTTGGGAAAAGATTCAGTTTGTTTGTTTGGGGTGCTATGGACGAATAACCAAGGATCTGACCATTTACCCAGTGGCAGATACATGGACTACAGGCATGGGAACAAACACTTTCTGGAGGGGCTGACAAACTCAATCTGGTGTGCTTGGTCTCTGCCACGAGCAGCCGTGTACCTTTGTGACTGGCCGCGCTTGGCATCACATAGTCAGCCAGCGGCACCAGTTGGATTGAACTGTAAAATAAGGGCATGTCTACAGAAGACAGAATAGAAACCTTAAGGAATTAAATAAATATAATTGTTCATTATTTTTTTGTATTTTTGTATTTTGTGTGTATTATTTTGCTAATTAAAAGGACTTTCCAATCTAGACATTTTAGAAATGGCAGTGGGTCCAAGGACACAATACAGACTTCTCTCATTAGCTGAATTCTCACTCTACAGATATTCACTGTAATGACTTGCTACCAGTTACACCCCAGATGCATTACCCTAACTGAGGACCTGCAGGCTGGGGCCAATGGCAACTTATAACCTGGGCAGGAGGGTGCAGGGTGAAATGCAGTCACACCTCAGCTTTTTTGCCATAAGAGGGCTACTCTTGCTTGCATTGTTCATTGCATCACTTAAATCTGTGCATTATCACTGTCATCTTCCCCACATTCAGTGAAAATACCTTCTAAGAAAGTGAGAAAACCTGTGAAAAATGTAAGTGAACCTAAAAGACCTAGAAAAGCCCAATCGCTGGAAAGAAAGTTGAGAGTGAAAAAGCATTCTGCGAGATGAGACTGAATAAAAAACATCACCAGTGAGGAAAGGGAATGTATTGTTACTGAGCAGTATGATTGCACACAGCATTTGTCTACACTATGCAAAGGGTTCATTAAATGTAATTTGTGTTTTTAGTCCTTTGTACCTCTTAGGAATCCTTTATGGATTGTTATATAGATTTATAAGAGCGTTTTAGTGATATTTGGGGAAAACGGTTAAGGTTTTAAAGAATGCTTTTTTATTTTTCTCACTTAAAATAATGAACTGTAGGCTTAGGCTATCTGAAATTTCTATGTCTAAAACATTTTCAGAAATAAATTGGTTTGGGCAACACAGGATCCCTGTCACAGAGTGTAAACAGAATTAGATGGTGTTATGAACAAATCAGTTTTAGCATTCCCGTAACTAGAAAGGCCCTTTGAACTACAAAGAATATTTTTGCTATTATTTAGAGATATTTGGCAAGTAAATGTCTCTAGACAACGTTTCATAAGAGAACTTCAAAGTAGTCCTCTGGTATTGGAATCCTCTGATAAAGTTGGAACCCTAAAACAAAATGAAAAAAAAATACACATTTGAAATTTTTGAGCTACTTCATATACTGTTCTCTTCTGCTCACCCTTGGCAAAAAAAAAAGAAACTGAGTTTGGAAGCCATAGACCGTCAATGGACCACTGAAGTGGTTCCTACATGGCCTCTCTATCTCTAGTCATCCTTGCCTCTGTGGTCAATGCAAAGCACTCAGAATTCCCTGGTGAAGCACTATTTGATCATAACAGTTTCTAGTTCAGGAAACATTAACCTCCCATTTTATTTTGTGTCAAGTTATAATGTCTTCTTTCAATGATCGAGGTCCTTTAGCCAAGTTACCATGTCTCCTTTGTATGCTACTTTATGGTGCTTTCAAACCTCCCAAGTGGAAGACCCTCTTGTGCATAGTTAGAGGCACAGCTCAAAGTTGCTTTATTCTGTTCAGTTCACCAGTCCTCTTGGGTGCATGTACAACAGGGACATATCCCAATATATCTCCAAGTACATTTCCAAGCACAGGACAGGGGTCAGATAATGCTTGTTGAATGAATGTGTATGACCTTATCTGCTTGCGTAACCATTGCCAGTCTTGAGAGACTGAGAATATGAAGGAGAGTTCCATTTTCAGTAGACTAGATAACCTGACATGTCCTGCTATAAAACAAAATAAAATATATATGGCATTCTTTTAAATGCAAAGTTGAGCTCACAAGAAAGTAAGGGAAATCCATAGAGGAACAGGAAATCGGCATGGTAAACCTGTACTTAATGCATGGATTTCCAGAGGAGTTTTTTTCAAATAACTAGGTAGAGGCTTCGGGTTAAAGGGCAGTAAGTAGGAGAAGAAATAAGATTCACTTACTGATGGGGATCAGAAAAAATTCCACCCTAGTTCTGGATACATATGGAAGACTGACTGCATCATTGACTGTTACCCCTTTCTAAAACCCCACTAAAATTAGAGTAAAGAGAATTTTTAATGTACAAGCTGCAAAGACAACAAGTGCAAGAGAGAACCAATAATGATAAAAGATTGAAAGATTGAAAGCATATAGAAGAGTAGTAAATGACTTGGAAAAGCTGTAGAAAATTGAATCCTAACTCTACTGTGGGGAAGGCTGAAAAAATAACAGAATTTTCATTGCAAAATTCCCCCAAAGGCTCAGAAATTGGTGGAATGAGGAGCCAATGTGAAGTGGGGGCAAAGTTGAGGTTAAAAACAAAAGATTGTTGAATTTCAACTTTCAAAGCAGTTGGATCCCCAAATTTCCACCCCATCTCATCTATTTGGCATACCATGGGTAACTCTCCCTTCCCAGACATAGCAAGATAGCTAGAGATTTAGTCCCTGAAGGATATAAAACAGTGCCTTTGGGCTGAAAGACATCAGCCCCTGTTTAGGGCAAGAACATCATTCTGAAAATAGGGGGACTAATGAATGCTGAGATCCCCAGCCCACTTCTCCCACAAGTCCCCAGTATACAGGCATGAGGACTAACCACTTCAGTCAGGAGAATGGAGATCTAAAGCTACAGATGACACAGGTTGAACAGGTTCCCCAAAGAAACACCCAGCCAAAACACCCCACAGTGGAGGCCACAGTTGACAAGCCAAACCCTTGCTCTCAGAGCTTCCAATCAGCTTTTTAGAGTCCCAGTACTAAATATGAGCAGACACTAAAGGGTCATCAAGTATCAAAGGAAAGCCTCTATCTTGAAAGGCATTGACCAAAACAGACAAGCAAATAAACAAATGGGGAGAAAATGGAGGAAATGGAGTATGCAAGAAGAAGAAAATTTAAAAAAACAAACAAAAAACCAGAAAAGAACTACTATCAGTATCCTCAGAGAGATAAGACATTGTGCTCATAATATAAAAATAGAATGCAAAAAAGAGAGGAAAACAAAGCAAAAAAAAAAAAAAAAAAAAGGAAATAACTTATTCAGAAAACAAATGAAAAAACATTCTGGAAATAAAAAATGTTCTAGAAGAAATTAAAAACATAATAAAAGAGTTGAAACTACTCAGAATAGAGCAAAAATATAAGATGGAAAATATTATTGAAAAGGTAAGAAAGCCAAAGGACTAGAACCAAAGTTGAGATGGTCCAACATCCAAACAACAAAATAATTCAAGGTATTTTCCCAAATTGGGTAGAAAATAAAGGAATATAACCCACACAATGCATGTCATGTCTTCTCAGAACACTAAAGGGCAAAGAAAAATTTCTTACAACTTTCTAGAGAAAAGGATCAGTAATTTGAATAACATTGGACTTCTTAAGAGCAGGACCTAAAAGATGATGGGGAAATGCCTTCAAAATTCTAAAGGGAATAAACTTATAATCAAGAATTCTATTCCTCTCTAAACTAAGTGTGAAAATAAAATAAAGGAAATTTCAAGAATACAAGATATTAAAAGCTTTTGCCTCTCATACATTATTTCTCAAAAAGCTAGTGGAGGATGTGCTTGTCACAAATGAAGGAGTAAGCTAAGGAAGAGGTAGGTGAAGTTACAGGAAAGAAGGACACCAACAAAGGAGAGAAACAAACAAACAAAAATCCCTGGGATAACAGGAAAGGGGGAGCCCAGGACAATCGCATTGCATCGGGCATAGAGGCAACTAGTCTAGACTAGAGCAGATCCTGAGGCTTTAAGAACTGTTTCATTAAGTAGACGAAATTGATAGATTACACCTGAAGGTCTTCAGAGGAGCATTCAACAACAGTAGAGTTTGGAGTTGAATCTGAAAAATATGCAGGAAACTAAGCAAATAACTCAAGGCCTTGGTTATTTCCAGAGAAGATAAAATAGTTCAAAGGAAAAATTTTAACAGAAGGTACTTGGTTCAGCTGTAAATAGGATTTGTATAATCATAAAATAGTAAATACAGAATATAGATTGCATAGACCAATATTAGAACATAACTACCAAAATGAACTATGTTTTATCTTTCCTATATTAACCCTCTGGGAACAAGAATGAATGTTTTGATGGAGGAAGTGGAGTGAGTTCTGCAGGTCTTTCTACTGAGTTTTGAAAACTGAGAGGGATCTTGAGGACCCCCAAACACCACACTTTCCTGTTGATGTCAGAAGAGAGGGTGGACTTAAGGTCTAAACCTGAATACTGTATCCTTCCACATGGGACGGTCTTATTACTGCTTTGACCAATAGAATATAGCAGAAATAACACTATTCCAGTTCCAGGCATATCCCATAACTCGACTGGTGGCTTCTGCTTTCTACTTCTTTACAGCCAGTCTCCAGGAAAGAATTGTGACTATTTTGAGACCATCATGCTGTGAGGAGCCCAAACTATGTAGAAAGGTCTAGGAGGGAAAGAACACCACGTGAAAAGAGACCAAGAAGCACAGAAGTGCAAAGCCTGTGAGTGAAGAAGCCATCTTGGAAGTGGATGCTCCAGTCCTAGCTCTCCCAGCTGACTCGATGTGGACCAGAGATGAACCTCCCAGCCAGGTGCTTCCCGAATTTCAGATCCATGAAATTGTGAGCAAAGTAAAATGCTTGTTTTAAGTCACTAAGTTTTGGGTGGTTTGTTTCACAACATTCTATAACCTGAACACTTCCCTTTTAAGGAGTCTTCCCAGACATCTCACACAACACTTGGATTTATATTTTCTTGACCCCTAACTTAGTCACATGGCCACAACAAGCTGCAATGAAGTGTCTGAGAACTGGGATCTTTTCACTGGGCTTCAATGTTCCCCACTAAAAAGTGGGGTTCTATTACTAAGGAGGAAGGGGAGAATAAATGATAGACAATCGCAGTCTCTGACAAAAGTTGTCTGTGTAAAACAGTGATTTTCAAGATGTGGCCCCTGGATGGGCTATATGAGCATCACCTGGGAACTTGTTAGAGATACATATTCTCTGAATCCATCGCAGACCTACTGCATCAGAAATTCTGGGGATGGGGCCTAGCAATGTGCGATGGCTGTGATTACCAGGTAATTCTGATACACACAAAAGTTTGAGAACCACTGGTCTACACTTAGGCAAAATGATTCTTCCTGGTTAAATGTCACAAGTATTTCCTTTAAAATCAGCAACAAAGCAAGTATGCCAAGTGTCACCGCATCTATTGAACATTGTACTTCCTGTTCTTGTCAGTACAGCAAGTAAAGAAGGTTTATTTTGAAGGTATGGTAATTAAGATAGTGATGTATTGGCATAAGGAAGACATATAGATAAATGAAATAGACTAGCAAGCCTAGAAATAGACTCATACATATATGGAAAATTGATCTAAAATTGAAATAGCATTATAGATTGATAAAGAAAAGGTAGATGATTAATTAATTAGTGCTGGGAAAATTAGCCTCAAATAAAACAATAATACTGGATCCCAACATCACTACAATACCAATATAAATTCTGGTGGTATTAATGATTAAATTTGAAAAACAAAACAAATTTTTTGGACAAAATAATAGGAAGATATCTTTAAAGACTATAATGTAGGAAAGAATTTCTCAGACAAGATAAAAATGGCACAAATCATAAAGGAAAAGATCGATAAATTCAACTATATTGCAATGTAAAACCTCTGACAACAAAAGAAATCCTTAATTTAAAAAAAGACAAGTCACAGAGAAGACAGTTACAACATACAACTGATAAATAAATACATATATCCTGAAAATATCAAGATCTCTTTATGTAATCAGTAGTTCGGTATGTGTGATGTGTTTTACAATTTAAAAGTAAAAGATTAAAATTAAAATATATAGACATAAAATAAGACACAGCTAAAGAGAGAATTAGTATAATTAGTAAACAGTAAGATAGAACTAAAGAAATTATCTAAAATGCAGCTCACATGATCAAAGAGATAGAAAATATGAAATAGAAATTAAGAGATATATAGAATAGACTGATGTTCTGATAAATACCTAATCACTGCTCCAGAAAGAGAGGACAGCATATGGGGCCGAGGAAATGTTTGAAGAGATAATGGCTAACAATTTTCCAGAACTGATAAGTTGGAGCAATCACATGGGTGAACAGTATGTCAGTAGCTTCTATGGTTGGGCATGTTCATTTCCCAATAGTCTAGCAATCCAACCCTTAGGTATGTACAATAAATAATTTCTTGCTCATGTGTACAAGGTAACATGTACAAAAATGTTCATTGTAGCAGTGTTGTGTTTGTAATTGGAAAATACTTGAATATTCCCATGTACATCAATAGGAGAGAGGATAAATAAATAAATTATATATTCATATAATGGGCTATCATGTATCACTGAAAAACAATTAGGTCAACTGTTCTGGTTTGCTATGCTGCTATTTTGCAAAATACCAGAAATGGATTGGCTTTTATTAAGGTGGTTTATTTGGTTACAAAGCTACAGTCTTTCGGCCATGAAAGTGTCCAAGCTAAGTCATCAACAACAGGGTACCTTCACAGAAGAATGGCCAATGGTGTCTGGAACACCTCTGTTGTCTGGGAAGGCACGGGGCTGGCATCTTCTTCCTCTGCTCCCAGGTTGTGTTTCAAAATGGCTTTCTCCCAGGACATTTCTCTCTAGGTGTCTGAGGGTATTCTCTTAGTTTCTTCCAGGCAAACTCTGGAGTAGCAAAAGTCTACCTTTAATGGCCGTCTTCAAAATTTCTATCTTGGCTGCAGCTCCTCTAAAGTCCTTCTGTGTCTGAGCTTTTACAGGGCTCCAGTAATTAAATCAAGACCCAAGCTGAATGGGTGAGGCCACACCTCCACGAAAACAATCCCATCAACAGGTCACACCCTAGTCAAAGGTGTTATTAGACACATCTCCATGGAAACAATCAAAAGGTTCCAACCCAATCAACTCTAATACGTCTGCCCCCACAAGACTGCATGAAAGAACATGGTGTTTCAGGGGACACAATACATCCAACCAGCACACCAACTACCTGAAAAATAAACTATCTTCCATCTTCATACCTTGACAAACATAATTTCACAGACACTTGAAAGGCAATGTTTGAATTTGGAATTCTCACACATTTGGAATTCAGTGCCACAATGTGGCCAAGCAGAAAGAGCCAGCCCCTGGCCATAGCCCACCCCCCTTTTCTTCCTACTCATACTGTGGGGACCTTGGATGCAAGCATGTGACATACTGCCCACATGCATAAGCTCTAACCCTTCTCTCTGCAAACATCCACCCTTGGCTATCCTTCCAGGGCCTTGGCGGTACATACCCCAATGCTACAGTTCACCCTTGGAATAATGGTCTGGGGTCAAGACCCATGCAGGCTCTGGAAGTGAGTGAAGAACCATTTGGGCAGGCAATTCCAGGGACCTTGGTCCAAAAATATGGTCTAGAAGAGAGGGTACATCCCCTTTGGTCCTTTGGACTCATGGTTTGGGCAGCAGGAGGGACAGAGTGTGGACACTCTAAATTGTAAGGTCCAAGCAGGAGAAGCCGTTAAGAAGTCTATGGAGGTTACTGCTGGATGTGGGGGAACCACTTCTTCAATCCTCAGAAACTACGCATTTTAGTTTCCTGGCTGCTAAAACAAATACCATACAATGGGTTGACTTAGCAACAGGAATTTATTGGCTCATGGTCTTGAGGCTAGGACAAGTCCAAAATTGAGGTGTCAGCAAGGGGATGTTTTCTCCCTAAAGACTGTGGCATTCTGAGGCTGGTTGCTGGTGATTCTTGGTCCTTGGCTTTTTGGTCACATGACAATGCACATGGCAGTATCTTCTCCTTTCTCTTCTGGGTTCCACTGACTTCTAGCTTCTTGCTGCTCCCCCTGGCATCCTCTCTGTGCCCAATTTCCTTTGTTTATAAGGATTAAGACCCACCTTCATTCAGTTTGGGCACAACTTAATCATAACATCTTTAAAGGTCCTATTTACAAATGGGTTTACAGTCATAGGACCAGGGGTTGGGACCTGAACATGCCTTTTAGGGCAACATGATTCATTCCCCAGCACATATGAAATAAAAAATTTTGCTATGTTTGAATTATTTATTGCTGAATTGCAAATCAGTCCAGAATTTATTGACATAAGACAACCACCATTTTGTTATAGTCACAAAGTCTGTGGCTCAGGAATTTGGACCAGGCATAGCAGGAATGGCTTGTGTCTGTTCTACCATGTCTGGGGCCTGAGATGGGAAAACTGAGATGGGCTGGGGGAGACTTGTATAACCAGTGGAATCATCTGGAGGCTGCTTCATTTCTATGCCTAGGGCCTGAGCAGGGATGAATGAAAGATTGGGCTCAGCAGAGCCTGTTTACCACAGCTCCTAGACAAGGCAATTCCATGTGGCATGTGGCCTCTGGGTTCCAAGACAAAGCATCCCAAGAAGGAAGGTATTAAGAGAGCAAGTGTGGAGAAGCACCTAAATATAAGAGCTAAAACTATAAAACTCTTAGAAGATAATATAGGAGCAAATCTTCATGGCCTGGGATTCTGCAGTAGATTCTGAGACATGACACCAAAAGCATGAGCAACAAAAGAAACAATAAATAAATTTGATTTCATCAAAATTAAAAATTTTTGTGCATAAAGGAAATTACAGTATCATGAAAGTGAAAAGACAATCCACAGAATGGGAGAAAATAGTTTCAAACCATTTATCAAACAAGGGTTTAAAATCCAGAATATATAAAGAGCACCTTCAACAAAAAGACAAAGAAACTGTGCTGGTTTGAATGTATTGTGTCCCCCCAAACACCATTATCTTTGATGTAATCTTGTGTGGGCAGACCTATCAGTGTTAATTAGATTGTAATTCTTTGCGCCCCACCCAACTGTGGGTGATGACTCTGATTGGGTAATTTCCACGGAGGTATTGGCCCACCCATTCAGGGTGGGTCTGAATTAGATTACTGGAGCACTACATAAGATCAGACAGAAGGAAGAGAGCTTGCTATAGCCAACAGGGACACTTTGAAGAACGCCCAGGAGCTGAGAGAGAAGCTTCAGCTTTCAGAGACATTTTAGAGACGGCCTTTGAAAGCAGACTTTTGCTTTGGAGAAGCTAAGAGAGGACAAACGCCCCAAGAGCAGCTAAGAGTGACATTTTTGAGGCGCTGAAGCCTAGAGGGGAACATCCTGGGAGAAAGCCATTTTGAAACCAGAACTTGGAGCAGACACCAGCCACGTGCCGTCCCAGCTAACAGAGGTTTTCTGGACACCATTGGCCATCCTCCAGTAAAGTTACCCAATTGTTGATGCGTTACCTTGGACACTTTATGGCCTTAAGACTGTAACTTTGTAACGGAATAAACCCCCTTTTATAAAAGCCAATCCATCTCTGGTGTTTTGCATTCCAGCAGCATTAGCAAACTAGAACAGAACCCAATTTAAAAATTGGCAAAAGACTTGAATAGACATTTTTCCAAAAAAGATATACAAATGGTCAATAAACACATGAAAAGATATACAACACCATTAGCCAATAGGGAGATGCCAATTAAAACCACAAGATACCACTTCACACCCACAAGGATGTCTGGTTTTTTGTTTTGTTTTGTTTTGTTTTTTATGGAAAATAACAAGCATTAGAAAGGATGTGGAGAAATTGGAGCTTTAGTGCATTGTTCGTGGGAATGTAAAATGGTACAGCCACTGCAGAAAGAAATACGGTGGTTCCTCAGAAAGTTAAAGATAGAATTGCCATTTGACCCAGCAATCCCACTTCTAGCTATATACTCAAAGAGAATGACGTCAAACAGGGTCACAAACAGATACCTGTATACCAACACTACAGTAGCATTATTCTCAATAGCTCAAAGATGGAAACAACCCAGGTGTCCATCAACCAATGAATGGACAAACAAAATGTGGTACATAAACACAACAGAATATTATTCAGCCAAAATAAAAAATGGAGCTATGAGACGTGCTGCAACAGGGAAGAACCTTGAAAACATATTCAGTGAAACAAGCAAGACACATAGAAACAAAAATTATATCACTTATAAGAGATGACCAGAAATTGCAAATTCACAAAGAGAGAAAGCAGATAAGAGGTTACTGGAGAAGGGAGGAGTGAGGAGGGGGAAGGAGAAGTGACTGTTTGTATAACTAAAAATAAATAAGTAAAACAATATAAAGTAAATGGAAAAAGGGAGTGGGGGGGAGAGCTCCGGAGCTCGTGCATCCTGAGAGAAACAGGAGGCAGCTGCAAGGCCTTTGCTGGTGCAGCCTCACAGGTCATGCAGCATTACTCGGTGGGAGCAGCACAAGCTAGCTCATATTTAAGGGGAAGGTACATAAAGCCTGCTTCCCAGTGGTGGGGATGTCAAAGAATTTGGAGCCACATTTTAAAACCACCAAAGCTTACAAAAATGCCCAGATCTTAATCATGTTGATATCTGTAGCCTTGTTTCTCTCTTTCCCATTTTTATTGAGTTAGTCCAACTCGCCCATCAGGAGTGTGGGGTGGTAAAATTGCCATTTAATTATATGGTGTTAGAAACAAATTCTGAATCTTCCATTCTTCTCTTCTGGTATTTATCCAATGTCATTGACTGAGAAAAGGCCTGACCTCAAGAGATTAACAGATAGTGTTACCTTGACTTAAGAAAAGTTTCTTTCAAATTTTGATAATATATGATATATGGAGAGATATTTAAGTGGAGATAAATGCACATTTTAATTATTCATTTGAATAGTAATAGGTTACATTCATTAAGCACTTATCATTTGCATTGCACATGTATTTGAAATTTCTTCATTCTCACGTTGTGTGATGGTTTGGAGCTATATGTAGTCCAGAAAGACATGTTCTTAAACCTTACGCATTCCTGTGGGTGTGAACCCATTGTAAGTAGGGCCTTTAGATGAGGCTACTTTAGTTAAGGTGTGTATGGCCCAACCCAATCAGGATGGGTCTTAATCCTATTGCTGGAGTCCTTTATAAGCAAATGAAATTCAAACAGGGAAAGAGAAAGCCACAGAGGGAGCAGCCAACCAATCCAGAGGAGAAAGGAGAGGTCAAAAGACACCACCATGTGCCTTGCCATGTGACAAGCTAAGGACCAAGATTCGCCAGCAGCCAGTCCCAGAATGCCACAGTCTTCAGGCAGAAAGGATCGTCTTGATGACCCCGGATTTGGACTTTTTCCCAGCCTCAAACCATGAGTGAATAAATTCTCATTGTTTAATCCAACCCATTTTCTTGAGCAGCCTCGGAAACTAAAACACCTTGCTAATCAAAATATAGTCTTCAGACCAGCAGCATCGGCATTACCCAGGAGCTTGTAAAAATGCAGAATCTCAGGCTCCAACCCAGACCTACCGAATGAGAAGCTGCATTTTAACAAGCCCTGAGGTGATTCCTGTGCACATAAAAGTTTTAGAAGTACTGCTTTATGAAGCAGGTGCTAATGCCATCTACCTTAAGATACTGGCTGAAGAGCACATAATTTTTGAATTAGCAGAGTCAAATCTAGGACTAGCTGACCCTAAAACCTATGCTCATAACAAATACTCCACAGTGCCTCTCAGGATATTTCAACATATGAGCAAGTGTTTTACTATCTGGACAACTGTCATCTGTTTAAAGGGAAATTCTTCAATAATCCTGAAAAAGAGGTGCTGGAACAGGTCTCCCCACCAAAGCAGAATTGCTGCATCGCTTTCCAAATTGTTTAGCCCTCTCTCTCCCCTTCTATATTGTGAATTCCTTAAGAGGAGCAACTATTGTCCTGTCTTTTCATATCTCCAGAAATTGACGGAGAAACTGGATACAACATAGTATCTGCTCCTTCCATGTTCATAAATGAATATACAATAGAACCACTTGCTCAAGTAAGTTGTACAGACTATGGGCAGTTAACGGAAAGCTGAGATCATTTTGCAACTAGAAGAGGGTACAGGGTTTTGCTACAGGCTCATGGTTTCAGCAGCAGTAAATGAATGAGCCTGCTGCTCTTGGCCAGTCTGTGCAGCTTATCTCTCCAGCCAGCCGCCAGCCCCTTTCCCAGAGCCCTCCCCACAACCAAGTAAAAGGACTTCCTGAGAAAGGTTTTTTTTCTTTCCAAGCTCTGGAGCAAAACTCCTCTGTGGCTATAATTAACCTCCACTTGATTTATGAAGAAGGGACAGGACCCGTGAAACGCAGGGAAGTATAATTATAATCCCTGGTTTTCTATGGTGCCTCAATTTCTGGATCTCTTTTTCATCTATGACATCTCATCTCTTCTTACTGAGAATCTAGAGAAAGGGGAACATAGACATCCAGCAATGTTTGCTGATTAGAACAACCATCCATCCTGGTTTCCCCAGGACACTCCCCATTTATGCTTGCTTTCCTGGCATGGTTATTAGCAAAGTCCCTTTCACTGTCAAAAGCTCCCCTGTTTGGGAGAAGGCTTATGGAAAAGGTCCTTAGATTGTAGGCTCTTACAGCAGTCACATATATTCCTGAGTTGTAATGGTTATCTCTAAATTTTGAGATGCTGATCCATTTGTGAATAACCTGGTTGGTCCCTGGAACTTTGAGTATCTGTGTGACACCTGAGACTCAGAGCTAGAGCTATGAATGTCAGCATTACACCATACAACAATTGTTTTTAAAAAAAAGCTGAAAAAGGGATTAGACTTCAATTAGAGATATGAATAAAATGGACTTGGTTAGGACTAAGGTAAATCAGACTAAAGGGTAAAGGATGAGATTGACAGGGTTTTAAAACTTCAACCTCTGCATGAGACCAAAGGAAGAGATATTTATTAGGTGCAAGATCTATATTTTCTGTAGCGCTCTATATAACTTAACTTGTATGGTTAGTTTATTCGAACACCATAGTTACATGGAACTTTGAATAGGGAGTGGAATCTGGTTGGTTTGTACAGGTTAGTGTGAAAAACTGATACATCCCAGAGTAATTTGGGCAGAGAATAAAAATGTATTTGCAAAGGCCCTTTGAGGGACTGGGGAAAATGTGGAAATAAACTTCCCCACCTGGGGAATTACTAATACTCTCACAAGCACTGGGGACTACCAGTTTAGTAGGTCAAGCCCCCAATCTTGGGGCTTGCCCTTAGGAAGCTGGTTACTGCAAAGGAGAGGCTAAGCCTACTCATAATTGTGCCTAAGAGTCTCCCCCAGAGAGCCTCTTTTGTTGCTCAGATGTGGCCTTTCTCTCTAAGCCAACTCGGCAGATAAACTCACTGCCTTCTCCCCAACGTGGGACATGACTCCCAGGGATATAAATCTCTCTGGCAACATGGGACATGACTCCCAGGGATGTGCCTGGATCTGGCATCATGGGATTGAGAAAGCCTTCTTGACCAAAAGGGGGAAGAGAAATGAAACAAAATAAAGTTTCAGTGGCTGAGAGATTTCTGAGAGATGACAGGTCACTCTGGAGGTTATTCTTATGCATTATATAGTTTTTAGTGTATTGGAAGAGCTAGAAGGAAATATCTGAAACTGTTGAACTGCAACCCAGTAACTATGTATAACTATGTAGCTTACACGGTGTGACCACTTGATTCTGAAAATATTGTGGTTCCCACTCCCTTTTTCCAGTGTATGGACAGATGAGTAGAAAAATGGAGACAAAAATTAAATGAATAATGGAGGAGAAGAGGGGATGGGATGTTTTGTGTGTTCTTTTTACTTTAATTTTTATTCTTATTTTTATTTTGAGGGGAGTAATGAAAGTGTTCAAAAATTGATTATAGTGATGAATACACAACTATATGATGGTACTAGGAACAACTGAGTGTACACTTTGGATGACTGTATGGTATATGAATATATCTCAATAAAACTGAATTAAAAAAAAAAAAAAGAGCAGCCCTGTTTGTATGATAAAGTATCTGGTCACCCTAGTCACTGGGGCCCAGTAATGCTCCTGAAATTACCTCAGGAACCACAGCAGGGCAAATTCTTCATGCACAGATTGGCTCCCTGGACTGGTGAAATATCAGTTGTTGAGTTAATTCTCAAAGTGTGGTCCTCTGGCCAACTGCTGTGGAGCTGGGGAAATGCAGTTACCCAGGGTCCCCTTGGTCCTGCTCATTCAGAACCAGGAGTTTTTTCCTTCGGAGCCTTACTCTGGCAGTCCCTCCTCTGGCCTTAGCTTACCTTGAAGCCCCCTGATAACCTTTTCTTCCCAGAAGCATACATCCTCCCAACCCTTGGCACCGGGGATCGTCAGTTTTCAGTTTCAGGGCCTCCAGCTTCCCACCCTTCCCGGCACACCACAGCACTATTATTAGGTGGTAGCGTCAGATACTAGAACTGAAACCCCTCACGGCCCTTTGATCCCCAGAGCGGAGGAGAAGATCGCCGGAAGGGACAGCACAGCCTGAGCTCTGACAGTCCAGTTCTCTTTCCTCTGGGCCCTGGAGGACTGGAGGCCAGCAGGAAAGAGCTGAGCTATTCTTAGCCAAGGTGTGGGAGCCTGGCAGGAGCTGCAGGCACTGCCCCAAGGGTCAGAGACAGGAACTGGCCACCCACTCTGGCTGCTTCCCCTCTCTCCCTTGGCTGCCCCTCACCCGAGGAAATGACCACTGCTCTCCCCCCAGCCTGCAGCAGCTTGTGGCTCAGATGTGGAGCTCTGCCTCCCTCTTAAACATTAGGCTGTGGGAAGAGTTAGAGCTAGCAGGGGCCTTAGCACCCATCTCAGTTTCATCACGGAACCGTATCATTCTGCAGATGCTGGGACCAAGCCCCAGAGAGGAGAATGATTTGCCCAGGTCCACATGGACATTCAAGATCTGACCCAGAACTCTAATCAGTGCTTGGTGGGGTCACAGGTTGTAGGAGCTGTAAAGGTTGATCTAAGTTTCCCAAATGCCAGTCAAAATACAGGGGCTATCTGTGACAACATTTTCACAGGTCCTCAGTAAAATGTAGAAAAATAGAGTAAGATCACCAACTGTGTTTTCATGGGAAGGACTTTTTCTGAGTTCATGCTCTTCTTACTCTGAGGTTGTAAAATGACTTGAAATGACTATAATAGGATATGATGATCCTTTGTCAACATTCTTTTGCTAACGTGTCAAGTTTAAAAATATGGGAACCAGTAGAGTGGAGAATACACAAAAGAAAATGAATGAACACAATTCATTCATTCATTCAATAAATATTCAGAGTGTCTGTTATTGGCCTGCACTACACCAGGGCACAAAATACACGTGGTGGCTGCCCCCATGGAGCTTAAAGTCAGATGGGGAAGGCAATAAACAAGCAAATGTGTGAATGTAAAATACAAGCACCATGAATTGCGGTCTTAACTATTACGTTCGGGGGGGGGGGGGGCGGCCGGTTGCTGAACCCTCAGCTCTCGGCGTTGCTCTGAGGGTACCGGCGGCGGGGGCTCTTTCCCGGAGGCGAAGGCGAGGCGGGAGACTTGGCCAGGTCCCCGGCGGGGGGGCGTGCAAGGTATGGAGGGCGGCGAGAAAGGAACAGGAGGGACACGGTTCTTTTTGGGTCATAGAAGAAAACCAAGAGAGCTTTATTAGGGGAGAGCACAAGCTTATATTGGGCGATTAGAGGGCGGGGTAACTGTAGAGGTCAAAGGCTTGGATTGGTTCGGAGAGGGCGCGGAGGTTGATAGACAAGGGGTGAGAGTTGTTCTGGTAACTGCGCATGCGCACTGACGGTGGGGGAGTTGCTCTGGCAACGGGGAGTGTCAGGGGCAAGATAAGGGGGTGGGGAAAAGGCGGTTCCCTCCGGCAAGCCTCTCCTAACAGTGGTATTTTGGGTGAGGAGATGGGGCCTGCCTCCGGCCTCACTTTCCCAGGCCCGGGGGGCTGTGAAGGGCGCTGTTCACCCGTACCCACTACCCTCCCCAGGGGTGGCCGATCCCCTGGCCCAGGCCCGCCAAGTCGAAGCACGTAATCAGTGTCCCGCAATGAATGAGTTTTTAAAAGGCAGTACTCTGAGAGAATATTGAAGGGACCGTTGGGGAAACTTAACTTTCAATTGGGTGGTCAGAGAAGACGAGATGTGTAGGGGGCAGTTCACCCAATTGGGCAGGAAAGAGGAGCAGTTTAGGCAAAGGAATGGCTTGGGTAATGACATGAGATTGGGATAGAGTTTGGCAAGTTTTAGGAACGGGAAGCAGCCAGTACGGCTGAAGAGACCCGGCAAGGGGGTGAGTCTAGGAGATGAGGTTGAAGAGGAGGGTGGAGCCCAGCTCCATCAGAGTCTTCTAGGAGTTTGGATTTTATTTTAAGAGATTTTGGATTTTATGTTAAGAGCTACAGGGAGTCATGGAAGAGTTTTAAACAGGGAATTGAAATGACCCAGCTTTAATTCTAAGTACATTTCTGTGGTGTGTAGTATGAGTAGGAGAATCTGAAGAATGGTCATAGGGAGATCAGATTAGGGGCCACTGATATTCTGGGTGAGAAGTTCAGTGGCAATCATGAGTTCAAGTCCCCTCTAGAGAAGATTATATTCTGTGTGTCAAGGAAACACACACACAATGAGTCAGGTCATCTGGCAAATGGGGTAAAGTCATGCTTGGACACAGATTTCTGGAGAGGAGAGCTGAGCACACTCCAAGACCTTCCCACTCCCTCTCCAATTCTAATCTTCTGGCTTTATATTGGCAACCACGGGGTCTTCAGATGGTTGCTGTGCTTTTTCTCCTAGATCAACACAGCCGCAGAGAAACCTGCCAAGCCCTGTCCCTACTGTCCCAGCCGATCCTCCCAATGCTGTCCAGTTTGGATATGGCCAACTCCAGAGAAAACACACATGTGGGAAGCAACTGTCTGGCCACTCTTGCGAACCCATCTCTGTCTAATCAGGTTGAAGCTGGAGTGTAGAGGAGGCGTGGGGGGACTAAAGAAAAATACGAAGTCTGCCCAAGATGGGATCTGGGTGGATTGTCAGGGGCACCACCCCAAATCTTTGGAGACAGGCTTCCAGCATAGCCATTGGGATTTCAACTGGCCTCTGTGTCTTTCTCTGATCCCTCGGTGTCTTTCTCTGATGTGTCCCACAGCTGTGCACCAGCTGCTACCCTCCATAGAGGAAGCTACAGTTTGGAGGTTAAGAAGTGAGGAGAAAGAGAGAGGATTCTTCTTTGGCTTGGGAGGGCTTATTGTGGAATAAGGAGTCTAGACTTCCCATGAAGTGAGGAAATGGCCTGGCATTCATCTGTACAGTGGGGCCCTGAAAACTATATGCAGGGAGGGGAAAAAATCAAAGAAACCTCAGTGTTTTATAGTTTCCAAACTCCTTCCCTACTAAATGTTTCTCAGACTTTAGCTTGCAAACTTCATCTTTCCTACTTACTGCTTCCTACCTACCCCTGCTCCCTCCTTGCCTCCAACACTTGCACCCTGAGTTCTCAAAACTTGGGTTGTCACAAGAGGAATAGCATCTAGTGGAGCTGACATCTAATCCTCCCCAAAGGAAGATAACTGCATTCCCATCCAACAGATGATGTTATCAGCCTCCCTCCCCGAGCTCAGAGGCTTGGTGCAGCCCAAACATATGGATCTTTTTACAGTCTTATGCAATTTGGCAACCCCATTTCACACCCTCCAAGCCCTGCTGCTCCAAAGCTGCTCTGCTGGGAGTGCAACTGGGAGAGAGAGCGAGTATAGCCATTCAGGCTCTTTTATTCTTGTTCTTTCCTTGTCATTTCTCCTGGCAATTCCCCACTCAACCTGGAAAACAAAAAATGTTCCTCTGCTGACCCAATTTTTGACTGGAAACAGGAAGAAGTAAAAAAAAGAAAGAATTAGAGAAAGAACACAGAACTACACTGTTAACATTCCGGTCAGTTTTCCAAGACAACGACTGGAAACCCTTCAACTAACGACACACCCGTCTTTTTCCTCCTCCTCCACTTCTCCACCTCCAGCCACTTCAAGGAGAGCCATTTACACCCCCAGTGTCTATGTGAATAGTGCTCCTGGATCTGTGCAGTGCAAAATCTGTGCACTATATGCTGCAGCCCTGCCTCCTCCATCAATCAATCTTGAGCGTCTGCTAGGTGAATTTGGCTTTGCTATTTGCACCAAAAAAGGAAGGATAAGGCAAAAGATGACCCTGAAACTTTGCAGGCTCACATTTGCCCCTTTTCTTCCCCAGCCAGACACCCAGGAGGCTGGCATGCCTTGGAGGAAAGGGAACTTTCCTGATGCTCCTGGAAGAAAGAATGACCTCTCTGCAGCAGTCAGAACTGCCAAAAAAAAAAAAAATGTTCTGGCATCTAGAGGTCTTCTCTCCCAGCATGAACCCTCTGGTGATCCCCAAACGAGGAGTCTGCAAAACTTGCACACTAAAGGGTGGGGCCATCTTGGACGAAGATGCTAAACTAGGAGGAGTCCATAAAATTCACAGGAATTGGGCTGTCCCTTAGCTATTCTACCAACTCAGGCCATAAGCCCAACTTAGATGATGAGAAAAGAGAGAAGCAAAGAATGCTTTGCCTTTACTTCCAGAGCCAGGCCTTGTTTTATAAAAACCACCTTGTTTTATTTTTGTTGGTTTCACCATAGCAGTGGCCTCTATGCAAAGCTCAGGAATCAATAGTTTGTAACAGATGTTTCCTTTTCAGCCACACTTTCCTACCCCTAGTTAAAAATAGCCACCCTTTTTTGCTTTGGCTTCCACAAAATGTATGTCATTAAAGCTCTCCATTTGGTTTTACAGAGGCAAAGGCTGATAGGTGCCTGGATTTTACAGCCTATTGGGCCATGAACCAGAAGTAATATTGGGTGCAAGAAGATCCAGCCTCTTGAGGTAGATTCCTAGACTCTCCAGTAAGGAAAATCTCTTCCCTACACCTACCACTAAATAGCATGAGAAAGAATTTTCACATGAAGGGGTTTGCCAAGTAGCTTTACTTTTCGTTCCCAGAATAAAACCTGCATCTCAGAGTTCTCCTGAGTCAACTGCACCCCATTCCCAGAGTGGCCTGAGCTCCCTTTGATACTGTGGCTTTAACGGAAGCACAACTGCTTTGGGGTAGTGCTCCTACACAATCAGGAAGATTTATTGAAAGCCTAGAAAAGACCCAAGGGAAATGAGCAAAGACAATACCAAAAGTACAGACACGCTCACATTTACAAACAATAGCTTTCCGACCCTTTCTCTGGGCTGCTTCCCCTGGCTCAAAGGATCTTTACTAAATCGCCCTTCTCACAGACCCGTTAACCCTTTGCCAAGCTATCTTTAACCACCGCATGACTGCTCCCATAGTCAACTCAGGACTTGACACATCCAAAGAAAAGAATTATAACAATTAATAATCACCACACCCTTTTCCTTTTCAAAATGAAAAACGTTACTTATTAATTGCATTGGTTAAAATAATACATGCTTACTGTAAAAATCAAATTTATGTGCTGCAAATTCATAGAGTCAGAAATTAGAATATGAGTTACTGGGGGCCGGGATAGGGGTAGAGAATGGGGAGTTAATGCTTAAATAGTACAGAATTTCTATGTGAGTTGATGAAAATGTTTTGGTAATGATTGGTGGGCATGGTAGCACAACATTGTGAACATAATTAGCAGCACTGAATTATATTTTTGAATGTGGTTCAAATATATAATATAGGTTCTGGTAACCTATATATATGCAGGTTACTAGCATAAAAAACAACATAGAACTGTATAACCCAGTGAAACCCAATGTCAATGATGGACTAGAGTTTATAGTACAATTATAAAAATGCTCTTTTATGAATTTTAACAAATGTACCACTCTAATGCAAGGTGTTCATAATGGGGTGGTATATGGGAACTAGATATTTTCTGCACAATTTTTTTTTTCTGTAAACCTACAATTTCTCTAATTAAAAAAAGAAAGGAAGAAAAACTTAAAAAAATTATATGCTGCATACAGAAGTGATGAAGAAAATGAAAATTACCCCAAACTCCATCACCCAGAGATAATTATTGTATATGTGTGTGACACACATATTACCTCACACACAGACAAAATAGCACCATCTCAGGCACTTTTTTTTCCATTTGCATGTCATATAACCAGCTCTTAATAGCTGCAGAAATGCACAGAAAAGATAAGCTGTAGGTTATATGTAAGTCTAGCTGAAATCCCACATCTTTGCCATTCACCAGCTTGTCCCTTACAAGATATGACTGGGATGGCAGCCCCGGGCCTAAACTTGAGGGATTTGAGGGATTTGAGGCACTTCACTTTATGCCTCTTTTTGTGAACATTATTGTTCCTGCCTTTAATGACATCCCAAGGGGCCTATGGAAGATGCAACACATTGCCTTGGGTGCCTGCACTGGTTGAGATGCCTCAGCTCACTCCCTGCTAAAGAACAGTCCCATCCACTCAAATGCAAGAGAAGGATGCTATAACAGGTACAATCTCCAATCCACTTGAATTTATAAAGATATATAAATATATATGTATACACTCAGATGAATATATATACTGAAATGTATATATACACTCATATGTATATATACACATAAATAATTTGAAAACATTTGTAGTTTAAATATTATTTTTAAAAACTAAGACACACAACTTATGCACAAATAAGTAATAACACGGATGAAAAGGGGGACATGCTCTAGATAAGGTAGAGATGAACAAAATAATATGAATTTAATCAACAATAATTTGAAAACTTTGATGAAATATACAGTGTTCTACTAAAATAACTTATTTGCTCAAAAAGAAATTTTTAAAAGTCTGGAAAAATCTTATAACAATTACCGAAATGGAATAAATATTTTAAAACATTCCCACACTAAATACCTGATTCAAATGATTTTACAGCCAAGTTCTAACAAATGTTCAAGGAACTGATTATTCCAATCTTAATTTTAAAAAGCTCTTCCTGGAAATGGAAAAAAGGAAATACTCTCTGACTTGTCTTATGAGGACTTCATGACTCCAACACCAAACCCAGACAATGACAAGGGAAAAATTACAGACTCATTTCATTTATGAATATAGAACAAAATCATAAATAAAAGACTGTATTAGAAAATTAAATTCTATAGTGTATTAAAAAGACAATAAACTGTACAAAGTTGGGCTTAACCCAGGTATGCAAAGTTGGTTTAATGTTAGAAAATCTATAAATATAATTTACCACGCTATCATAAAAAAAGAGAAAAGCCATATATCATTACAATAGAGATAATGCATTTAAAAATAAGCATAAATTCATTATTTTAAAAACTCATTAAATTAGGAATAGAAGGGAATTTCCTTGGCATGTTAAAAAAAAAGTATAAAACAATTAAGCAAAAAGGGAAATATTAGAATCTTACTCCTTAAAATCTGGAATGGGCCAAGGATGTGTAGGATTACCACACCTTCTATCCCTGTATTGGACGTCCTTGCCAAAACAATAACTTAAGAAAAATAAGTCAGAGACAGAAGAATTAAAAGGAAAAATAAAATCATCACTATTTGTCATTGATATGATCATTTACATAGATACCCCAAAAGAATACACAAATTCTTAGAAATAATGGGAAATTTTTCAAGGTAGCTCAATAAAAGGTTAATATAAAACAATGAATTGTATTTTCATATACCAACAACAAAAATAATTAAGAAGAAGATACAATTTACAATAGTATCAGAGGACATCAATTACCTAGGAATAATCTAACAAAAGATGAATTAAAACCACTAAAAGGAAAAAAATATCAATTTTAAAAAAAGATCCAAACAATGCGAGAAATACACCAAGTCCATTGAATGAAAGACTCAGTCCTTCCCAAATCTACAGAGCAAATGGAATCAAAATCCAAAAGGCTATTCTGGGGAGCAATCTGATAAGCAGATTCTAGTACACATGGAATAATAAAGAGCCAAAAATAGCCAGAGCACTTCTGAATAAAATTAGGGAGGGGAGACTTGCCCTACTAATAGCAGGACTTATTTGAAGCTACAGTTAATAAGACATTGGTAAAGGCACTGGAATACATATACTGATCAATGGATAAAAGTCCAGAAACAGATCCACATAGACCTTAACTGCTGGTATACAATAGAAACAGCATGTCAGATCGGTGGGAAAGGAGAGTCTGCTTACTAAACAGAGCTGGAAAAATGGCTATCTGTATGATAAAAATATAAAACTGGGTTTGCGCCAGTTCCCTGGGCCTCTCAGCCCCAACCCCATCCTTCTTTACCCTTCCCCATAATGCTGGGTATGTTTTGTGTTTGCTTTATTATATGAGGATATTCAATTCCACTACAGAGGACAAGAAAAGCAAATGGGATGAATGAAACTCATCAGATGTATCAGATGATGAGTAGGCAGGTAGCTTCTGAGACATAGGCAGACTTCAGAAGATGTGTTAAATATAGATAATAAGCTAGGAACCTACAAGACATGTAAAAATGAATAAATGGAATATATTATAAAAGGGATGAAATATCTAACAGTGTTAAAGACAGAAAGGGCTCTAAAGATCTAATCATAAGTCACAGGTATGGATCCTGCCACCCTGGGGTTGACAGCCATGTCGTCCATAACTCAGTACCAATGCTCCATGCATGCTCTGCCCCAGAGGTGCTGATAAAAGCCATGGCTGCCCAGGAGAACACAATATGCCCCTGTATGCCTAATAGAGCAGGTTTGGTTTCAAGTGGCTTCCATCTGCTGAGCCCCTTATTCAGCCTCGATTCTGGTCCTCAGAAGTTCACAATCAGCCCAGAAGGCTGACTGACAAAGAGAAAGAAAGAGAGAGAGAGATGGAGAGAATGAGAAAGAAGAAATACATATGAACACTGCATAACACAAGCCTCCACTTACACCTAACCCAAGCTTGTTAACCTGTGTTATCTCTTTCCCCTTGCTCCTGGCCATATGTTTAAGTTGATTCAATAGCCCTTGTCATTTGATGGTCTTATTTTGGTGTGCGAGCCTTTCTGTTCCATGACCTCTGCAATTGGAGGCTACCACTGCATAAAGGTAATTTTCCAGGCTCCTTTGTTAGCTGGTTTCCAGTTAGGTTCTGCCAAGAGGAGGCATTAGAAGGAGATTGAAAGGTGGGGGAAGGAAGGAGAGACTCATTTCTGGTCTCCCGTTCATACTTCCTCCCTCCAGCATCTGAACATCTCCACCACCAGAGTTCCCTCCCCGCCAAACCGGGATCCAAGCCTTGAGAGCTTTTATAGACCCACAAAAATGAGTTTGCAACATGGGAAAAAAATCTTGGTTCCAAAATATGGAAATTGAAAAATCAAAATTAAAAAATGTTTTATTGTGTCTACAAGAGGTAAACTTACGTCAACTTGTAAACTGCAGTTCAACTCTATAATAGTTTTCTATAAATGTAATGAAGTTTGAATTACAAGAACAAAATGATATTCTTCTAAAATATATTCTTACTTTAAAAGTCAGAATTACAAACATCATTTACTTTATTCTTTTACAGCAAAGAAGTCATGTTTAACTTGGGATGAGAGTTTTTCTAATTTGTTTGATATTACATGTGCTTGTTTGGTAGCAGGATGGGGTGGAGGGCACATTCAGTGGTAAGGTTGTTAAAGGGCCTGGCAGAGTCTCTCATTTTGTCTAGCTCTGTGGCACCCTCCACTCCATGTGACATAGCTGACATCCTCTTCTCGCAACAGCACGTTTGATAGAGTACAGGAGCAGAGACCCCGAGGAGCAATCCAGAAAGATTATAGCTTTGAAGACTCGAGATCCCATCTGTGCCTGGCCTGTGAGGATGTATATGACTGGGGTCCCAGGGTGGGCATGTGCCCAGTGGTCTGGGAGAACCTGTGTTTTGGGGGTGGTTGGGGCAAGGGTGCGTGTGCTTGGAGTGACAAGTCTCAGTGATCCTGGAAGATATGATAAGTGGCTAGCTCTAACTTCATCATCCCAGCACCATCCATAGCCTCGCAGGCCAGAGAAGAAATCGCTGTGGCTCTCAGAGAAGGGGTGTGTGGCCTTCCATTCTCCTCTACCCTATTTTCCTGTCAACTTTGCCCTCACTCTTTCGGACCTCACATGTCTTCTTTCTCTACCAGGGCTTCATAAACTTTAATGTGCACAGGAATCATAGAGTGCTTATTCAAAGTGCAGATGGCTGCACCTTACCTTGATTCTGCTTTTGTGTAGACCATGCTTTGAGAAACTTTGCTCCATAGAATCATTCTCCATCTCCTCTGTCCCCAAAGCTAATTCAGGTACTATAGATGAGTTCTTTCCTCCATTTCCCAGGGTTCAGCCAGGGGAGAAAAGTGGCATTTGAAATAACCAGAAGAAATTTCTGGGAATGAAGGAAGATCCAAGTGAGCCAAACAGGTTTCATATCTAGCAGGGATTACAACTCCACACTTTGTTCACATTCGGTGCCTGAAGCAGACCCAGCTCCTGGAGCCCAGGGAGTTGAGAGGCATTGGGGCAAGGTGGTGAGGAGCTAACTCCGTTTTCTTGTTAATTGGGAGCGTCAAGGACCAATGCCTGACTAAAAAATGCATTTTTACAGCCTGTTCTCTGCCCCTAGCAGCAGGTCCTTGAGATCACAAAGTGGTCAGATCGGAACCATCATTTGCACTCCGAAAAGGATTCATACCATAACATTGTGTTCAATCAAATTTGCATTTTAAGACTTTGATTTTTTAAAGTGCTGAAGGGCTTTGTTCCCAATTTAAAGGAAAGTTAGGCAACAAGATCAGAACAGGGTGTTTTTGTTTTTAAACTTGGACACCCTTCTGCTGTGCAATCCAAATTTATAGTAAGTCAAAATGGGCCTTAAGATAAACCTCCTTTCATAATGTTAGGGGGTCTGCAGAGAAATAAATCAAAGGATCATACCTCATTTCTCCCCCTTTGAGCCACATGTACAGATATCATATAAGAGATTGGTTTGGGCAACTTGTAGCCCTGTGATTCCACTCAGGACCTCAGAGAGTATACTCCCAACCTGTGCCTTAGCTTATCCCCTCCCTGGTGTCACCATCTGCCCAGCCTGGTCCCTCTCTCCTCAGTCCTTACCTCCCCAATCTGTGACAGTGCTGACAGCCTCAGCTCAGAGTTCCCGTTGCTCCACTTCACCGATACCCAGAACAACTGGTGAGGAATAGAGAGCTCCCAGATCTGTCAAGTAGTGGAGAGTGGAGTCACAGAAAGTCCTTTTTTCCTGGTGGGAGAGCAAGGTGAGCCCCTCGAGACTTAGATGCAGGCCTGGAGAGGGATGACTGAGAGACAGCATCCCCAGTGCCAGGGGAGTTCTTTGTCATATTTTTAATGATGATGGTGACTGTTATGACCAAACTGAGAGAAAATATGATGATCACAGAAAAAAAAAATTTAAAACTCCTAAAACATAGAGACAGATCCTGCAGAAGGAGGAAAAAAGTGAGAAATCTAGAATGATGGCTTGGATGAGTAAAATGAATAATTACAGTCATTTATGTGTCCTGCTCGCTCTTATATGCTTCATTAACATGCAGCACAGTATCTGGTATGACTATCATTAAGTGTGTCAGATTGGTCCTGTTTGAGGAGATTAGCAAAATGCATATGCTTATAAATTTAGGTCGTCATGATTCCTTCTGCAAGACTGCTATAGGCTGAAAACTTAAAAAAGAAAGAAAACTTTAAAAAGAAAGAAAGCAAAAGAGGAAAAAGTCAGAGGATGGCCACTGGCAAAGGGGTTAAAAGTTAAGTGGAAGTCTAGCCCCAGCAACTTGAAGAAGTAAGATCTGGCCTCTACTTAAAGCTGAACAAGGCAGCTGGGGCCCCACAAACCTCCACCGATTTTCAGGGGGCCTCGTCTGCGGCAATCCTAGTCTCCCTCCAAAGTCCTCTGCCTTTGGGACTAACCGGGGAAGCTTACGTTAGTGGCAGCCAAGGAGAGGGGCCGGCCTTGCCAAGGCGAAAGAGGGAGGGGAGGGGAAAAAGCGAGAATCTCCCACCCCCCTCCCGGGCGGAGGGGGCGGGAGGAGCGCGTCCCGGCTCCGCTGAGCAGTGTCTTGGACTCTGTGCATCTGCGAGGCGAGCCGCGCGGGAAGGATGCTGGTCCGCCAAGGCGCGCGCACGGGGTCCGCGATGCCGCGGGGCTGGACCGCGCTCTGTTTGCTGAGTTTGCTGCGTGAGTATCGACCGCGCGCCGTGGCCAGCCAGACTTTCGTCGCAGGGAGGGTGGAAGCTTTCCCGGAGGCGGGGCGCCCGGAGCACTGTCACACCCAGGGCAAGGGACCCCTGCCCCAACCCACGCGCTGCCGTCTACGGCCGCTCCAGGGTTTGCGGGGGGAGGCGGGTCGAGCCGAACCCATCCGGAACCAGCGCCTCACCTGGGAATTGGTGGGAGTGGGAAGGAAGGGCCACCACGCCGTGGGTGCGAATTACCCAAGGTGTAAACTGAGCAGCGCGCCCTGAACTTCCCAGGGTCGGACAGTACGATTCGCTCGAGTTGTCTCTAAAATAAGTGCTTTGCAGAAGCGTGTATCTCTTTGCGCTGCCAAAGGTACAGAGCTCAAAACCGGAGTCAGCACCAGGAGAGGGAGTGAGGAGAGAAGCCGGAAAGTTTTGCGGCTGATGGTTGATTTGGATAGCCACAACCGGGAGCGGGTTGCGGGAACCTGGTGCAGTACCCATAGTCCGCCAGGACAGGGGGTGTCGGAGTTGAATAGTAAGGAGTGGGAGCAAGGCAATCTGCGGCGAGGTCTCTGGCGTAATGAGTGGATGCCGGGTCCAGCAAGAAGGCTGAGTTAGGTGAACAGGGGAGTCTGAAATGACAGACAGTATTCAAACAGTAAAAGCAATAACAACAACAAAAACCCTTGCATTTACCATTGGAAAGCTGTTACAACTCCTCGGACATTCCCACCGCTCCCCACTGGAGCTCCCCACTGGTGGTGGTAGACAGAATACGTTCTGGGTCCCACCGCCTTCTCTTTTCCACACTTCCCACCCCCCACCACAACTCAACTCCAACTTGCTAAATTTGGAGGTTTTCTTCCCCTGTCTCCTTCCAAATTCTAAGCTAGTAGACAGATAACACGCCTCCACTCACCCAAATGCACCCTTAGCTCTCAGTTTTGCTTTGGTCAAAAATAATAGGTGCACATAAATTTCTTTTACTGCTTTCATTTGGAGATAACATTCTCCATCTCATCTCTTCACACTTAGAAGGTTTCAGACATTGTAAGTGTTCTCAGTTTTGCTCAAGATTTTGGTTCCAGTCCTCTAGAGCTCCCAATTCCCTACTTTCACTACTTCTGAAGGCTACCCTAAACCTGGACCCAGCCCACTGGCCTCTTTGTACTCAATTCCCTCTGCTGGGCTCCCTTTGGACCCAGCCTGAAGGAGAGTGCTGGCCCAGGCTGGAAGAATCTCAGTGAGGCTCCAAGGTGGACATGTTTGGCAGCCTCAGTCCAGGTCTTTTGGGACAGAAAAAAGGCTGTTGCTGGGGTGTTGAAGCCCCAGAATGGGGAACTCCACTGAATGCTAGGCTGCACCCTTATAACAGGGGTGAGTTGGCTGGCAGGTGGCATTGCGGTGGGATGCCCTGCTCTCCTTTGGCTACACAGCTGGTGATGATCCGGTCTCAGACAGTGTGAGGCCCACCCTTTTCTTACTTTCTCAGCTGGGCAGTGCCAATCTCTTCTTGGCCTGTAGCGGTAGGGTTGCCTAGGGGAGCAATTCAGTCTCTTGAGCAGATACGCTGAGAATTTCAGTGGCCCAGCCTTGCCGTGGGGAGGGGACTTGGGTTCCCATTCCTGACCTTGCCAGACTACTTGGGCTGCCTTGTAGCTGTGTATCTCCCTTCCCCCATCCTGACCTTTCTAGGGCTTTCTAATACTAGGAGTCATTTTCTGTCCTGGGATGTATGTGGGTTAAATGAAATGAGTGACTACACCTTGAAATGCTAACAAAGGGACATTACAGAAAGTCTGTGCTCTTATTACTGTGACATACAGGGCATTCTGGGAGGTTCTCTGAGGTTCTTGCCTCACTAACCCCCACGAAGAGCATTATTCTGGAAGGTCCCTGTGAGGATTTGGCATGGAGAAGGTCACAGCAGCCAACCAAAAGTGGGCTCTTTGTTGGGGATGGAGTGGATCTCAGACCAGAGTTAGATCTGAAGTGAGGGCTAAGGGTCCACCAGCCTGTAGCTGCCTCACTGCCAGCTGGGGCGGGAAGCCTTTCAGGTAATGGGGGAACCCTGTTTGTCAAGCACAGGCTGTCTCTGTCCTCCAAGCCTTCCACTGCCCGTCCTTCCCTTCTCCCTAACAACAACCCCCAGTTCCGCCCCTCCACATTCCTCTCCTTCCTTTGGGTCCTTCAGGCCTGCTGACCCCACACCCATATCCTGTCTGGGGCTACAAGTGAGAGGGGAAAAAAGAAAAGGGAAACGAATTTTATCAGCTATTTTCCAGAGAGGAGAGGACTCCACCCTTTGACTCTCTGCCACATGGCGACCGAGAAGGAGCAGTCTTTGGGACCTCTGACTAATTCAGTGGTCCCCAGTGCTCCCCCCTTGTAGGGCCAACCCAGCTGGCACAAGCTCTGCAAAGGCATTTGTCCAGCAGCATTCCTGTTTGGCTGATAAAATGCACAGGACGCCCAGGGCCTCTGTTCCTTATCCCTCTGGCTCCACCTCCTGGGCCCCCTCATTCACTTGTCCTCATTGCCTTCCTTCTCTGAGTCTTTGTCTCCAAAAGCTCAGGGCAAGAGGTGCCAAACTGTAGCAGATAAATGGAGGAGTCCTGCAAAAATAAATAGAAAGGAGGGACAAATTCCTCTTCTTAAGGTCTCATTGCCTGATTTCCTTTAGGCCCTGAGCTGGAAGGCCTGGGCTCACTTCAGGGCTGGATTGTTACCCAGCTCCACCCTCAGGGCACGTGGGCCTCCCTCCTCATTGACTCTGGTGGATCTAACTAAATGGCCGGAGTGTGCAGAATTAAGAATATGAAGGCATAGAAAAACAACCACAAAAACCCACCCTTCAAAAAAAAAAAAAAAAAAAAAAAATCTCCAAGTCGCCAGGACAGAATTTCCATATTTTTCTGGACCTTGACTTCTATAATGAGGACATTCTCTTCCCTCCTCAGCTAAGAAGTGAAAACATGTTATCTACAAACATTAGTCTCAAGGGCCCCCACTTTGTGCTAAAGAGAAAGATGCATACATCTTGGGAGGATGGAGATACAAATAATAATACAAATAAATAAGGATGCATACAAAGGTGCACTTCCTAGAACCTACACTCTGGATCCCACCAGGGAATGAATCACTTCCCTTCAGTTGCAAAGGAAGAGGCCTTTTGACTTAATTGGGAAGTCTGCTCCTTCCTGATTGGGAAAAATTAAAAAAAAAAAAAAAAGAAAGAAAAACTGCTACCTTCTAGGGAGTGGCATTTCTAGGTAGACAGTTCCACTGTTTAAGAAAATGCCTTAATGGGTTATTGGTTGAGAAAGCCTAGACCCCTGGGCAAACCCTGGTTGTGCCAGGACAGAAGAGAGGGCTGAATTGCTGAGCATGGTAAAAGTAAGGTGGGAATTTTTATTTGGGTGGGCCCAAGAGACAAGGTTGAAGAACTCCAAATCCAAAAAGAGAATAGAGAGGGGAGGAGAGATGGATGGAGGGTGGAAAAGACCTAGACAGAAAGAATTTCCTTATGGGATGACATGGATTTTTTGCACAGCAATGTCTAATATATCAAAGTTTTTACCATTGTCTCTTCTGGGCTGTGCTGTTAATCTCTCTCCATGACCTCAAACCTTCAGTAGAACTCAGCTATGCCTACTAGCCTTGTGTCAGTGGGGCTCTGGGGGGAATAAAGGTCTATGCACTTGGCTGCCTTACGGTGACGTAGGACAGGAAGAGAACTGCTGCTGCCAGAGGACAGGGAGGCACAGAGCTGTGATCCGGAAGCCAGTGTCTTTAGGAAAATGGCGGAAGAGGTGCCTGGGAGAAGTGTAGTCCCCTGGAGAATCCTCAGGATATTGGGGTTCCACAGGAAGTGGGAGGGGGTCCAAGACATGCTATTTTCAACCACAAAGGGTAGTCTCAATAAACTGGGAACATTCAAACCACAGATGCTTGGTTTCCCCCCCACCCCAGCTTTGCCTCTGATATTTAGGAAGGCCTGAGTCCAGTCCTTTGTTCTGGTCCCAAGATGGCCCAAGCTCAAGATAGAACGCCTGGTTGGAACGGACCTCAGAGACGGATGCTTCCTGAATGTTTCCAGGAAATATGGGTGGCTTACAATCTCTCAAAGTAGTCTGTTCCATTTTTAAAAAATAACTTCATTATTTTAAGTTATTTCCTCATATTGCTATGAAATTAGCCTTCCTATATGTAACTTCTAATCATTAATTTTATTTCTAGTCTTTGGACTATCACAGAATTCATCTGATCCTTCTTCAGGACAATCTAAGAACTTTCTGGTCTGCCTCACTAGATTATAAACTTCTTGAGGACAGGGATTTATTTAAATTATAATAGCACTAACACCTAATGAAGGGAAAGAATCTTCTCTTATTTTGTACTCCCCACAGTGCTGTGCAGGCTTCTTTGTACATCATTGGTGCTTAAGAAAAATAAGAATGAATAACTGAAATGAATCTTAAAAAAAGTTATTTATTCTCCCTCCTCAATTTCCTCTTTTCCAGATTAGGTGTCAGCCAGCTTTTTCTGTAGAGGGCCAAATAGTAAATATTTTAGGCTTGGTGGGCTATATATGGTCTCTGATGCATATTTTACTTTGTTTTATTCAATAGTACTTTAAAAAATGTAAAATCCATTCTTAACTTTCTGGCCATACAAGAAAAAACAGGCCATAGGCTAGATCTGGTCCATCACTAGTTTGCCAACCCCTGCTCTAGGTGAAATACCACTAGGCCCTCGACCATATGACAGTTTCTAGAACTCTCCTAATTCTGGTTATCCTCCAATGCATGCTCCTTAAGTCAATAAACCCCTCTTAAAATACAGCATCAGAACAGACTGCTATACCTAGAGGGGGGTGAGGTGAACATGCCCGATGCAGTCGACATTCAATCCAAGGGCTTATTTTGAACTCATGGTATGGTGCTGAGCACCGTGAGCAAGAAATGAGTATATGAGATGTTTCTGACACCCAAGAAATTTATAATCTAGCTGAGGTGATAAGACCCGTACTCAGGAAACAGCATATATGATTTGTGCCAGATGAGTGATGGAGATAAATGCCTTAAGCTATCCAAAAAGCAGAAGGAAAGGGGCCTGTAAAAAAGATAACCACTGTTTCTTTAGCATTTACCAGACAAGCTAACTGCTTTACATTCCTTACCTCCCTTATCCATCAAAACAACTAGAGGTAGGGGCTATTTTTAACCCCCATTTATGGGTGAGGTTTAGACAGTTTAAGTAACTTCCCAAAGCTAAAACATGGTAGAGAAGCATTTGAACATAACCCATCTGATTGCAAACCTCAGTGCTTTGTTTCTAGGCTGTACTGCCTCCCCCAAAATACAGACTGGGCTCCCAGCAGTTAAATTCGCAGCAGAGGCCAGCATGTTCCCTCATCCTAGTATTGTAACTCAATAGGCTCAAATATTCAGAAACTCCTCCGGGAACTCCTCTTGAGCCAGATGCTAGAATTGGATGGGCAGAATGGGACCAACTGGCCAGGAGCTGAGATCAGGCAACAGCACTAGCAAAAAACTAAAACTAAAGGGGTTTGGGTCATGAGAAAGAAGACAAAATACAGGAGAATTCAGTCCAGGAATTTAGTTATTCAGGTAGGTGAGCTTTCTAGATCACAAGGATTTGTAAACCCTTTTTAAAGACCAAGAGTCTTCAATAACCAATTACAGGTAGATATCTTTTAAACATATATTATATATGCCTCTACCTCTTTAGCATACGAAATAATGAAATTTAACCCTCATGACTCAGATGAATCATGAAAATAATTTGGCTACCGTGCAGCCCCTCAATGTCATCCTTAAGTTTCTTAAGGTGCACAAAACTATTTATTCTGACCATAAATGATTCCAGACTAGTGTGAGTTTTGATCCTTATGTCTGCTTTTCATTTATTTCTGTTTCTTAGTTTTCAGCTATTTGCTTCTCACAGTCTTCTCCTCTTCCTAATTTGCAGCTTTAGCTAGGATATCAGATAATCAAGCTGGCTAGAATTGTGTGTGACACAAGAGTAACGGTCTCTGAATATGTACCTTTAAGTTAAATGCGTGATTTTTACCACATGAATTTTGTGACTCTTTTTGCCTTCTTAGAATCCTCATTTTGCTAACTTCCTGATACCTTGTCCCCTCCCCATCCTCCAAATTCTAGACAAGTGAGTTGAGATCAAAGAGAGTACCTAGGGAAACCAAGTTAATGGAGATGGAATAATAAGTAAACACAGAAGATAGCCTCTAATTCATTTTAACTTGTACAATACTCTGTAGGGTTGGAAGTAAGGGTTGTTCCTCCTGTCTAGGATGCAATGGAAAGGAGATTTCATCGATTGTCTCTCAGCATCTGACAGCTCTCACTGGCTTGTAGGTTGCTCTTATCCCCCTAGAAAGTTGAGAATCAGAAGTCCAGATGAAGAAAGATCAGCATTTGATGGTGATCAAGCCATGGATGTGTGTGGGAAGATAGGATAAAAAGACACCTGTCATCAGTCTTGGCTCTTATAAATGTTGTATTCCTCCAAGACCCATTTTCTACATGGTCCCCATAAAGGGACTCCCAGAGCTGTGAAACCAGGAGACTCACTCACTGATAGTCCCCATGCTGAGGCGCCTTGGTCAGGATTGGCTCCCAGGACCGGGGTGTCCCATGCCCTGCACCAGCTCATACCCACTGCTGGCCTTGCCTTTCTTCCCTTCCTCTTTGTCCTGAATCTCCGGGGTCTCAGAGGCTTCCTTGCCCACCTTAGGCTCAGGAACATGAATCTGAGGTTGAGATCTCATTCTCATTTGAAGATTTTTCCTGTTGCCTGTCCTTCAGTGCTTGGCCTAGTGGTGCGTGGAAGGAGGCTGCTGCAGCTGGGAGCCTGACCCTAGTGTGTTGGTGGCTGGCCTGGGTCCAGAGTTTGCTTCACTCTTCTAGAACTGCCACCTCTGTCCTCAGAACTAGCAGTAGGTTTCTCTTCACATCTGGAAATGTTCAAGAGTGTTTGTCTGGGTGAAGAAGGCCCCTTCTGGGAGAGGGCACAAAACATGACATCACCCCAGCCAGGTCCCACTTCCTTTGGAGAGAGAAAAGGGCTGGGCTGCACTAGACAGGACTCCCAGGAACTGATGTGCTGGAGTAGGGGACAGTGAGCAGGTATTGGGGTGTAGAGGTGTCTTGGAATGGTCCCAGAAGAGAATGATCCTTCAATTCAGTCTCCAAATGTTACCAGCACCCACCCCTTACAATGAATTAGAGTCAGATGAGTGAGAGGGTCCTGTTTAAGGAAGGAAGAAGCCTGGACCTGCTTCCCATCTATTTTATTTCAATAACCTGCTTCCTACCTGAGGCAGATGGGACCCCATCCTTATCTTTTTGTCTCCAGAAGTGTGGAAGAAACATCCAGATCCTTAGCAGTTTAGGCTAAGTTACATGACCCTAAAAATCAATGCTAAAAATCAATGGCCCCACCGCTTCTTGCTGCACGTGAACTCTGGACTTCCTTCTTGGCTAATACCTCTGTGATTCAGGTTCTTCATCTCTAAAATGGAGATAGTAATACCACTTCTTCCTCCTGCCTACCCAACACATATTAGTAATACATGGTTGCTGTGCTCATCATTAATATCAGTCTACCTGCAGCAGGTGGGGGGGAGAAGCAAATGTGGGAGAGAGAACTTTGTCATTTTTTGGGGGAAAGATTCTTGGCCTCTGGTCAATTTGCCTTGAAACCACAATGTCTAGCTTCCCTCTTGATGATGAAGGAATTAAGAGGTATCATTTTACATTATTATTTATCTAGAAATCTCTGAAAATATAGACCTATAGTTCAATCAGGAAAATTTAGAGACAAGCTTGAGCATGGTCTAGAACCTCAGGGGCCTTTCTTTGAGGATGACACTGCTGAGTGGGAGCTCTGGATTCCAGGTCCATTCCTAACATTTGCAATGCCCAAGGCAAGAGTACAAATGGAGGCCAACATACTATATATCTAAATACTTCATAGTTATAAATCAGGTCAATTAACTGATAAATAAAACCATCTTCTATCCTCTTACCTTGACAAACATACCTTCATGGACACTTGGAAGGCCACATTTGAACTTGGAATTCTCACACATTTGGAATTCAGTGCCCCAGTGTGGCTGAATGGAAAGAGCTGGCCCCTGGCCACAGCCCACCCCTTTTCTCCTCCTACTCATACTCTGGGGACCTTGCATGCAAGCATGGGACATACCACCCACATGCATAAGCTCTAACCCTTCTCTCTGCAAACATCCATCCCTAGCTATCTTTGGGCCTTGGTGCTGCAGTTCACCTTTAGAATAATGGACTGGGGGAAAGGCCCATGCAGGCCCTGGAAGTGACTAAAGAACCATTTGGGCAGGCAATTCCAGGGCTCCTGGTCCCCAACGTATGGTCTAGAAGAGAGGTCTGTCCCCTTTTGTCCTCTGGACTCAAGGTTTGGGCAGGAGGAGGGACAGAGTTTAGGCACTCTAAAGTATAAGGTCCAAGCAGGAGAAGCCTCTGAGAAGTCTAAGGAGGTTACTTCTGGGTTGGAGGAACCACTTCTTCAGTCCTCAGAAAGTATGTGTTTTGTTTCCTGGCTGCTAAACAATTACTGTACAATGAATTGACTTAACAACAGAAATTTATTGGCTCATGGTTTTGAGGCAAAGAGAAGTCCAAAATTGAGGTGTCAACAAGGGGATGTTTTCTCCCTGAAGACTATGGCATTCTGGGGCTGGCTGCTGGTGATCCATGGGTTTCCTTTGCTTTTCCATGACATGGCAAAAGTGTTCCATGCTTCTCATGGATTCTTGTCCCATTTTCAATTTCCTTTGCTTATAAGGACTTCAGCCATATTGGATTAAGACCCAGCCTCATTTATATTAGACACACCTAAATTAATCACATCTTCAAAAGTTCTATTTACAAGTGGGTTCACACCCCAAGACCAGGGTTTGGGACCAGGATATGCCTGTTGTGGAGGACATGACTCAGTCTCCAACAGTATGGAAGGGAAGGGCAAAGGCCCTCCTGAAGCTCCTCAGAGAATATCTAGATACAAGAACATTATACTGTAGTAACTTGAGAATATGGGGCAATGCTCCTAATATGCTAAGTAAAATATAAAATTACACGTAAATATGTATTGCAAGCAGGAAATGTTCCAGATAGATTCTACCTGAAGTCAAGGAAATGAATCAACTGATTCATGAACCTTCAAGATGGTTTAGGTTCTGATTTTTCCTCCTTGTTTCCGTATAGCCTCTGGGTTCACAAATATGGACATCTCAACTGCTACAAAGCCACCTACCACAAGAATAACTTCAGCTACTCCTCCAAATGCATTTGACCAGACAACCATATCACGAAGTAGTACAATTACCAGCCCCAACCCTGTTTCTCAGGACAGCAATGGGACCACAAAAGCCTTCACCTCAGGTAAAGAGAAAGAGTGTTTGTTTCCGACCCCCTGGGGATGCCACTGGTGCTTGGGTAAGGCATTCAGGATGTTTGCAGACCACCTCCCTCCCATACCCACAGATGGAATCATACAAGCCACTTGTTTTAATGGTTTGGGCATCATGCTTGGTGTATGGTACCTTTGAATAAGTTCCAGATAACTATTCCTGTAGTTACAGCTTTCTCAGGGCAACCTTGAAGTCCAAAGGAAGAAAAATGAAGCCACGGCTGCTGATCCTGATCAGGAGTGTCCCTGTACCCCTTGCCTCACTGCCCAGTTCAGCTTAGAGATAAAATGAGTCAGATGAAGACTCCGTAGAGATCTCTGATCTCTTTTAGAGAAGGAAGGTAGATACCTATTTCAACTGTAGGTCTTCGGCTTCTTGAGGGTGGACCAGCATCTAGTTAAGTTTCAGAATCTTGAGGGCACCTCTGATACATTCTAGATTTTAGCCATGGCTTCAACAGCAGGCTTGAAATGTGTTTGGTCAGGGTTAGGATATGAAGGAGCTGGGTAACTCCCCAAATTCTCTTTCTGGGTTGAAGTCCAAACCTGTGTCATTTTCTGTAAGATTTCAATTCAAGAATGTGATCTGAGATGTATGTGCATGTGCACATTCACATTTGTGTTTCGGTCTATTCCAGAGCCTACAATCAAGCTCACGTCTACCTCTAAAATCACCCTGACCCCTGAAACCATGAGCTCTTCTGTCCAGTCACAGACCTCTCTAGCCATCACAGTGGCCACCTCTTCAACCAACTTTCCAACTTCAGAGAAAACCCTGGAGCCCAGCATGTTACCTGGAAATGTGTCAGATCTTCCACCCAACAGCACCAACCCTATGACAACCATCACAAAATCCTATACATCGTCTCCTCCTATCCCAAGCACCATTAAGGTGGGTGAATTGGGCCAAATGGCAGATTGCTCCTCCCAACCTCTCTTCCTCCCAGCTAAGGGGATTTTAGTCACAGAGTCCAGCATGGAAAATACATGGTTGAAATATTGTTGGAAGGGATGGAAAGGGGAAGAAGAGGATGGAGTTGGGCAGCAAGGCTGGTCCATGGTATGGTCATTGCATTTCTAGGAAATTGAGAATAAAGGGAATTTCTCTTGGTCTGGGCTTTGACAAGGACACCATTTCCACTTTAGGAATATTTGGAGACCTCCCCCCTCTTATTGGGGCTGTTTCACTCAAGATGTTTAGGACAATGAACATTCCCTGTATGTGGGAGAGTTTAGCGGTTGCTCCAGGCATGAGGGGGCAGTGGGGAGGTCATTGGCATTGGTAGGAACTGGGCAGACCAAGGACAGTGAGCTCATTCTGTGCTCCTCAGCCTTGGGGCCTGTGGCTCTCAACGCCTTTCAGCATGGAAAGTAAAAAACATAATAAAATAAAATATCGAGGGGGTGGAGACTAAAGGCAGGCATGGCAGGGAGACGGGTGTGGAGGGTGGGGGTGACACTGCCTGGTTTCTGTTTTAAAACCCTCCAAAAAAGCAATCTGGAGAAACTTGGTGGCCAGGAAGAAAATGGGTGTCACCAGGATCTGCCAGACGACCCATTATCTGTTTGCCCACCTGGCCTGACCACAGCTGTGTGACTGGACAGCAAACAATCCAAATGGGAAAAGATCCTCCCATACCCCATTTCTGCACCCTCCAAGCCGATGTGAAATAATTTCGAACTTTCAGGCCAGTTGCAAAAATAATACAAAACCAATGCAGAGACTATAATACAAGATTTCAAATAGATATTTGCCTGCAGGCCCAGGCTAGTAACAAAAGTTTTGCCTATCTGATTGGGAGAAGGAGAAAGAGAGTGCAATTACTAAAAATCTCTGATCCTCTAACAAATTTTAAATCTCCTCTTTGCTAAACCTCTTAAGAGAGGACCTCACAGAAAGCAAACTGGAAAAGAGGTGGGAAAGAATGAAAGTGAGGGGCAAGGGATGCTGGCTTATTTCCTTTTTTTTTTTTTTTTTTTTTTTTTTTTTTGTAAAAAAAGGGAGAAATCAAATGCTTGAAAATCAAAGAAGTGAGGTTGACCCATGGCATTTGCTTGGAGCAAAATGAGACCTCCAGCTGTGTAAGTCATTCTCTGCTTTCTCCCCTCAAATCCCCTCTGAACATCCTTTACCAGCTTGGACTGGGCTGGACTGTGGTGGGGGCAGTTCGGCCAGTACGGGCTACTCTTTATACCCAGGCTTTGCCTTTCGGGATTAGGGAGGCCCCATCTGGTGGGCAAAGAAGGCAAAGACAATTTTATATAAATTCTGTTGTTACTTTTTTCCTCCTGTATAGTTTCAGATTTCAGTTTGCTTTTATGTTAAGAAAATCTTTCTAACCATCCAGATATAAACTAGTCACCTAAAATGTCAACTAGTTTATTGTTGTCATTTACATAAAACCCTTTAATCCATGGGGAGTTGATTTTGTAGTAATGCTCTATTCTCTTCGACATCGTCATTTTCTCTAACATTATTTATTAAATAAGCCCCGCTTTTGTCACTTAGAATGCTTCTTTTGACTTGTAAGTTTTTTTATGTCCCAGGGCATAGTCTTCAAAGATATTTTATTCATTCAATTTGTCTATGCTTTTGCCTATTTTAAAGTTTTAACAATTGTTGTACCTTTACATTATAATACTTTTAATATCCAGCCAGGGAGATCTTCCCTTATTACTCTGTAAACAAGTTAGTTTCATTTATTTTTTTTTAGAAAAACTTGAAAAACATCTTGTCAAGATCCAAAAAATACCATTAAAATTATAATTGGAACTGCTCTAAAATCCCTCCATTCTTTCTTGCTGTTCTCTTGTAACTCTTAGCATCTTGGTTTTTCAGGTTGTTTTTCTCCCCTATAGATTTTATGGATTTCTTAAGACTCTTTATAACATAGATTTTCCAATATATATTCAAATTGATTATTGTTGGTATATTAGAAAGTTAACTGAGTGTTGAATATTTATCTTGAGTTCAGGCATTTTCTTGAACTTGCATATGAATTCCAGGAGCTTTTCAGTTTATTCAGTTTGGTTTTTAAAGTAAGCAATCATGTCATCTACTACAATATGTTGTTTTTCTCCTCCTTTTTAGTGGTTATACCTTTTATTTCAGTTTGACATCTTATTGCATCAGTAAGAACTTACAGCACTGTGTTAAATTTTAATGATGTTAGCAGGCCACCTTGCTTTGTTTCAATAAATTAAATTTCCTTAAAATAACAAGGCTCAGGATGGAGGATGGAGTGAAGGGAAGAGTGGTATTTATAGAGGAAAACATTTTCATACAAGTGAGGAATCTTCATTTAAGAGCACCATATATGTGACATGTGGCATGCATTGATTGGAAAGAGCCTGGGTAAAGACTGCATTCTGTAAGGGGCATATATTACATTATTTGTACATTCTGAGTACCATGATCTTACCTGAAATTATCATCTGGGGCTCCCTGACCTACAAATATTTTTAAATTACCTAAAGGAATTGTTTAACTTAGAACTGTTTAACCTTTTATTGTGAAATAATTCAAACTTTCAGGACAGTTGCAAAAATAATACAAAACCAATACAGAGAATATATATATACCCAATACATATCCAATAAACCCCCTACCTAGGCATGCAGCTTTACCAACTTTTAACATTTTGTCACATTTGTTATATCATTCTCTCTCTCTCTCTCTCTCTCTCTCTCTCAAATATATATGTATATATGATCTCCCTATTTTTCCATCTATTTCCTAAACATTTGAGAGTAGGCTGCATGCATTATATTCTTTAAATACTTAATATTTCCTAAGAATAAGGATCTTCACTTATATAATCACCTTGAGTAGTTATCAAGTGCAAGAAATTTAACATTGCTATAAAGTATAAAGTCCACATTCCAATTTTTCCAGTTGCCCCAATAATGTCCTTTGGGCATTTTTTCCTCCATGATTAGATCCAGTCCAGGAACATGTATCACATTTAATTGCCATTGTCTGTTTAGTCTGTCTCTCTTTTTTTAAATTGAGATAACACATATACAACATAAACTTTCCCACTCAACCACTCCCAAGCATACAATTCAGTGGCATTAATCACATTCACTATGTTGTACTACCTTCACCATCATCCATTACCAAAATTTTTCCATCACCGAAAACAGAAACCGTGCACCCATTATGCATTAACTACCTATTCCCCCTCCTCTTGCCCCTGGTAACCTGCAATCTACTTCCTGTCTTTATGGATGTGCATATTCTAGCTATTTCATTATAGCATATATTGGAACTTCTTTCCTTTTTATGGCTGAATAATATTCCATTGTATGTATATTCATTTTGTTTATTAATCTGTTGATGGACATTTGAGTTGCCTTCACCTTTTGGCTATTTTGAATAATGCTACGGTGCACATTGGTGTACAAATATATGTTAGAGTCCCTGATTTCAATTCTTTTGGGCATATACCTAGAAGTGCGATTACCAGGTCATGTGGTATTTCTAGTTTTGACTTTTTAAGAGCAGCCGAACTGTTTTCCACAGTGGCTGCAACAATTACATTTCCACCAGCAACATTCTGGGGTTCCTATTTCTCTGCATTTTTGTCAGCAATGACAAAAATAATGGCCATGCTAGTGGATATGAGGTGGTTTAACTTGTGACTTAAAAACACTAGAATTGGTAAAGAAGTGAGTTTACATAGTAGAATAACTAAATGCCATTTGAAAAATTAACAGGAATATTTATATAATGTACCAGTAATATGCAGTGTGTTTTTGATGCTACTTTCTAACTCTACATTAAAAACATCGCCAAGCAGCTCAGGTAAATGTCCATCTTTTTCTTTTTTAATCCTCTTGGTGTGCATTTATTTTCTTGAGTGACACAGGTCTGTGCCAGAATGTTAGGATTTAGAGCTACATGCAGAGCACTCTAAGTGTCTGCTATTTTTTAGAGTTCATTATATAAGACAAGTGCCAGAAACTTGCTGTCACACTTACCGTGCTGTGGTCTCTCTCTTTGTGGTCAGTGCTGCCTAATCTGCTTCATGCCACAGCTGAGAGGGTCTCGGCACATGACTCTGAGATTGGGGAGAGTCTGCAAGGAGGGATACGAAAAGAGAGCAGTTTTTCCAATTCGGTACCCTCTAGAAGGCTTCAGCATTGCCCATAAGGAATCGGCTCTATCATGCTGCCTGGGTGGTGCCGTTGCTGCCCCCTGGTCCTTCCGTCACTGTCGATTGCCCCTTCCTTCCTGGGGGCTCCTCTTCCCCAGGCTCCATACGGAAATACCTCCCACTACTCTGCAGAGTGGTTTCTCCTCAGTCTGCCATCAGTTCCAGATATTTTAGCCATGACTCCCCATTGTGTCCCAGATTTCTTTTCCTTGGGTTCTAGTTCCTGCTTGTCTGATAATCAGTCTGTTCCAAAGGCTCTCAGAGATGCAGTGCCTCCTAATGTTCCTTAGGTGGCATTTGTAGTTTTGGTGTCGGGGGCCTTACGGCACTGTTTCTTACTGTGGGAAACTCAGCCCCTACCCACAGACTAATGAGGAGTGTGAAGGATTTGGATTCCCATAATGACACATCTTTGGGCACTTATGTGATGTTGACAAGCTCCTGCATCCAGTATATGCCCAACTGTCCAGACATTGAACTATCAATTATCCAGACACCTATTCTCAATTATCCGGGTACTCATTCTGCACTGATTAATAGGAAGTACCCAGTAAGTTAGCTCTTGCTATGTGAGTATTTAGGCCTGTCTTCTGTACATGCATTTTGTAGACGTTTATAACCCAATTGCTCTCTGTTGCTTCCAACCCGGAACCTCCAGGCAAAATTCACCTATACGGGTGGGTAGGGGAGGGAAGGCAATCTTCCACTCTTCTCAAGCACCTGTTACCACATCTCAGCACCCTCATTAGCAGAACACATCATCCATCCCAGGTCTGACGCTCATTCTCTTTGCTGAAATGTCAGGTTGATTTTCTTTTTGTGGTTATGGTTTCCTACACGGTTTCCAAAAAAAGTGAGATTACTTTTTTATTCACCCTTTGTCCAGGGGAATCCACTGATTTGGGTTTTTTTTTAGAACCACCTTTCTTTAAAGTTACATTTGTTTATATGCAGAGGTTGTATTTACTCAGCTAGTTCACATAATCCTGATTCTTTCACATTGACTTCATCTGAAGCAGGCTGCCTCCGGCCTCCAGATCATATCCCCCAGCCCACTCCTTCCTCACCCTTTGCCCAAACTCTAAAGGTCAGTTTCCAGGCAGAAAAAAAATTAAGCTGCAGATGGAGGACTAATGAAGACAGTGTGTCCACTGGAAAGACCTTGAAATCTGGAAACAGAAAGCCTGACTTCTTGCCATCAGTCAGCTGCTCATTTGTACCAGGTCACTTCACGAGTCCCATCCCTCCATGAAAATAGGGGTTTTGCCTGCATTGTCATCCTCACACCAAAGATTAAATTATCTTTTTTTTAAATAAAAAAAGGCGGGGGGAGTATGGGGGATGGAGAAAGAGATGTTTGGTCCTAAAATCTCAGCATTGGGAAATATCTTAGAGGTCATTTACAAAAATTCCTGTCCACATCCCTCCCCCACAACTCAATGCTTAAGAGTTCTTTGAAAGGAAGCATAAAAATTTGCTCCAGAAAGTCTGGATGGTTTTATTATTGTTGTTATTAGTTTTGCAAAGTAACGGGTGCAGGCAGATGCAGTTAGGGGCTTGCAGAGCTGGTTCTCATGAACGTTCCAGCGAGGCTTGTGGCTTCCTCCTGCCCACTCCCCGTGATGTCTGCCCACAGCCTCTCTTGGGGGGGGATGTTTATTCCCAGCATCCGGAGAGGCATTGTGCTTTGTTCAGGATCCACCTGCTCCTCTCTGAGCCCAAACACAATCCACTGGTGCTGTTGGGTTCCAGAGTGGGAGGCTGGCTGCTGTTATTCCCTTGAATTTAGTCCAAGAAACTCAGCAAGGGGTGGAGGGACCCCTCGTCGAGGCCAAACCAGTTGGGATTGTTAAATTTAACAACAACTCACTGAGTTCTTTTGTTTGTTTGGTGCCATGCTTGGTGCAGTCTGGATTCAAAATTATATAACATATAGATGCCCCTCACTTAGGATTTTTGTAGTCTAGTCAGAGAGGAAAAACAATAAGGCAGAATATGATTAAAGATAAAAGGTGCCCTCTAGATGATAGGATATATAAGGTATTGCTGTTATTAATAGTAACAGTTATAGTAGCCACACATCCAGTGCCCATTGGGTCACAAACACTCTATCAGACACTTTCATACAGTGCCTTGTTGGTCGCCACAAGCCAGTTTACAGGTGAGGAAACTGATGCTCAGACTAGTTACACACGTTACAAAGACGTTAGTAAATGGCAAAGCAAGGATTGATGCTCAGTCTGGCCAAGGATAGAACCAGCTTCACCAAGGAGGTGAATTTGAGTTGAATCTGGAAGGGTGGGGAATAGAAGGAATAAAGCAGTGCTCTTCATTCTTCTTGCAACCAAGATGGACAAACGCTGCATGTTTGCCCGTGCCTGAGCTTCCATGGTGGTTCCTCTGCTCCAAATGCCCCTCCCCACTAGCTTCACATTCCACCCAGTCTTCAAGGCTTCTTTTGAGATGTTTCTGCTAATCCCAACCACATGAGTCCTCAATCTCCTTTGTGTGTTCATGGTACTTTAGTCATACTTTTCTTAAGGTACTTACCGTGTACGTAGCTGTGTGACCTCTTAATCTCTTAGTACCCCAGTTTCTTCACCTATAAAATGAGGAGTACGATAGTACCCATCTCAAGAGGTTGTGTGAATCCTGAATGAATCAATATGTGAAAGCACTGAAAACAGTGTCTGATACGCTGAAAGCATCTTTATTTTTCTTGGATCACGTACAAACCAAGAGCTTTGGCCCTGTGGAATCCATAGCTCCCCCCCACATGCATGACACACACACACGGAGCTTTCCCCATGGAGTCTTATACTTGTGGCTTGAAAAAGTTTGTCCAAACAGCTGAGCATTGTTGAAGTGCAGCTTCTTAGGACTCGCAGAGCTGAGGAGGGCACCATTTTGTTTTGTTAGTTTAGAATCTGCAGGAGCCCTGTCATTTCACCTCTCTAAGGGAGCAGGCATTATTTTCAACCAGCGACACTTCAGAAGCAGAGTCCTCTGGATAACGTTTTCCCTCCTCCTCATGCAGAAGGCTTAGTGCTAGGGAGGGTGTAGTCCTCAGGAGGGGAAGTGACACAAAGCTTTCCCAAGGGAATTGGGTCCAGCGAGGAAGGAGACTGCCTGTCTTACCCAGTGTTGTGTCCAGACAGCCTACTACAAGTGCTATTTTAAAGAGCCAGATTTTTTCCAGAAGAAGAGCCTCTATCTGAGGACTTACCTACAGAACTGATCCTTTTCCTAAGGGGTGAAGCAGCAGTGTCCTGAGCTCTAGGACTCACTTCTTGGTGACTTGGTCTTTTGGGGTTTTCCTGAGGCTACTGCTGGAGGTTAACTGGCTCTGCTCTTCTGGTCTAAGTCAAGCTCAGTTATTTCCCCCGCGCTCACTCAGACTCCAGCTGAGAGAAGAAAGTGAGGGCCTAAGGCCAATCTGTTTTTTTTTTAAGGCAGTTTCATTGAGATATATTCATATTCCATATAATCCATGCAAAGTGTACAATCAATGGGTTTGAGTATAATCACAGAGTTGCACATTCATCACCACAATCAATTTTAAAACATCTTCGTTACTCCAAAAAGAAAACCCCATACCCCTAGCAGTCACCTCTGAATCCCTCTATCCTTCCTCAGCCCTACATAACCACTAATCTAATTCTGTCTCTATAGATTTATTTATGTTTATATTTTATATAAATGGGATCATACAATATGTAGTACTTTGTGTGGTTTCTTACACTTAGCATAATGTTGTGTTTTTAAAAAATTATTATTTTTTAATAAGAGAGTTTTTAGGTTTATAGAAAAGTCATATAAAAAGTACAGCATTCCTATATACCCCCTATTGTTTACATTTTGCATTAGTATGGTACCTTTGTTACCACTGATGAAAGAATACTAAAATAATTACTGTAAGGGAGAGGCTAGGCCTGCCTATAGTTGTGCCTGAGAGTCTCCTCCTGAGTGCCTCTTTGTTGCTCAGATGTGGCCCTCTCTCTCTAGCTAAGCCAACTTGGCAGGTGAAATCACTGCCCTCCCCCCTACGTGGGATCAGACACCCAGGGGACTGAATCTCCCTGGCAAAATGGAATATGACTCCGGGGTAGGAATCCAGACCCAGGATCGTGGGATGGAGAACATCTTCTTGACCAAAAGGAGGATGTGAAAGGAAATGAAATAAGCTTCAGTGGCAGAGAGATTCCAAAAGAAGCCGAGAGGTCACTCTGGTGGGCACTCTTACGCACAATATAGACAGCCCTTTTTACGTTCTAATGAATTGGAATGGCTAGCAGTGAATACTTGAAACTATCAAACTACAACCCAGAGCCCTTGAATCTTGAAGACAATTGTATAAAAATGTAGCTTATGAGGGGTGACAGTGTGATTGGGAAAGCCATGTGGATCACACTCCCCTTTGTCCAGTGTAGGGATGGATGAGTAGAAAAATGGGACAAAAAAAAAAAGGTACCCAGTGTTATTTTCAACTTTAATTGTTCTTTTTCACTTTAATCTTTATTCTTATTATTTTTGTGTGTGTGGTAATGAAAATGTTCAGAAATTAATTTTGGTGATGAACACACAACTATATAATAGTACTGTGAACAACTGAATGTATGCTTTGTTTAACTGCATAGTATGTGAATATATCTCAATAAAATTGAATTAAAAAAATATTACCATTAACTATAGTCCATAGTATACATTAGGTGTATTTTTTCCCATATGCCACTCTATTCTTAACACCTTGTAATAGTGTTGCACATTTGTTAAAATTCATGAAATAACTTTTTTACATTTATACTATTAACTCCAGTCCATCATTCACAACAGGGTTCATTGTGTGTTGTTATACTGTCCCATGTTTTATCTTCTAACTTTCCTTCTAGTAATATACAGGACCCAAAACTTCCCTCTAAGGCTGATCCTGACCTTGCCTTGTACAGGAGCAAAGGACTCTGAGTTTTCCTGCCTTAGGTTACAGCAGGTGGAAAATACCCAGCCTCTTTCAGAGCTGGTAGGATTCTCTGCCCTTACCATAAGGCTCAGTCCTGCCCCGCAGACAGGAAGCTTTCTCCTCCACACAGGCTCAGCTCCGATGGCTGTCACACACCCAGTAGTTTTCCTCTTAAAGGAAAATTGTCAGAACTGTTGAGGCATTTCCTTCTCCACCATCTGCCATCCGGACAGAGGAGAGAGTCTTAGTTTCGGTTCTTTTCCTGTGCATGGGAGGCCTCTCTGACTGGAGGCTGCTTGAGTACATTCTGAGAGGGGTACGGACAGGGTGTTGGAAGGGCTTGGCCAATGCTCCTTTCCTGGGACCCAACTGTTTAAGACCTATCGGGGTTTATCTTCTGAGTCTGAGTTCCTGGGTCCTACCAACCGCTTATCAACCTGGAGAAAGATTTATAAATGCCATGTAAAGCTGGGTTCCATGCTTTTAATAGAAAAGAGGGTGGAAGACTAGACAGAAATACCATTTCAGTTTGAGCAATCATCTTCGAGACCCCGTAGTAAAGTAAGAGGGAAGGGACCGAGGACCTCGTTGAGCATGTAAAGTCAAAGAGTTTGTTGTCAGCCCCTCACCTCTCCTGGCCTTTTCTCCAACATTTAGGGCCACTATAACATTGAAGCAAAGGATTTTCTCTGAGTTTTTATTGCACTATGAATATTTTCTGTTATTGGTAATCTATTTTGAATTTTATTTTGACTAGAATAAGTGTACATGGGTGATCCTTAAATAAGATATTTCCTAAGTTAATTCTCCAGTGTCATAGAGTGCCACCTAAGACAGCTCTGGTGATATGATGAATAGATATGTGTTTTGGTATTGGGAACTTTTTGAGTTTCTTTCTTACTGTGTTTCTGCACATTTATAGTTTGCAGTATTTTTTGGTTACAATTTTAGAAAGAAGGATTCTTCTTGTAGGGGGTGGGGAGCTAATAGTGTGACTTCCATTAGAATTACTGCCTCAGACTCTGGTTGCAGTTCCGGTACACTGGCAATTTCATCTCCTGCTCGCCATGTTTCTCTGTCTTCCCAGGAGGACTTTAAGAAGGACAAAGGAGAGGACCTGATCCAAGTACTGTGTGAAAAGGAGCAGACTGAAGCTGAGGCTGGGGCCGGGGTGTGCTCCTTGCTTCTGGCCCAGTCTGAGGTTAGGCCGCACTGCCTGCTGCTGGTCTTGGCCAACAGAACAGGTGAGGGGCACATCTAGGGAGGGGGTAGGGGTGAGGTTAGAGGGTCCTAGGTGGAGAGCAGTCATCTCAGCACCAGAGAACACAGATGCTGGGGAGAAGGACTTGGCTGACTTTGGGAAAGGCCCTCCTGAGATAGATGGACCACCTTGGCCATCAGAGCTCCTTCTAGAAGAGTATGGGAGGGTAGAACAGGATGTTCTAGATTCAGCAACCCCTGTTTCTAATTCTAGAATTCTCCAGCTGGCTCCAACTTATGAAAAAGCACCAGTCTGACCTGGCAATGGTAAGTTTTCTGAGATAATGGCCTCAGAGGGAAAACTGGAGCAGGGGGTTAAAATGGGGTGAAGGAAGAAGTAATCATTTTCTTCAGACTTGCCCTTCCTACTTCTCCATCCTCCCCCCATGGTCTTCACATTTCTATGCTTAAATCAGTCATTTTAAGTTGCATCTGAATTAAGAGGTATCAGCCTTAGATCCTCAGTTTCAAAAATCCTTGAAGTCAATGTCCTCTTTTGTTTATTTATTGCTGGGTCGCACTCAGGGGTCTAGGATGGGCTGGGCTGCTCGTCTAGAACCCACTTTCCATGTGTGACAGGCTATCTTTTCTGTGTCCTCTCTTCAAGCTGGGGATCCACAGCTTCTCTGAGCAAGATGTTGTGAGCCACCAGAGCTATTCCCGCAAAACCCTGATTGCACTGGTGACCTCAGGGCTCCTGCTGGCTGTCTTGGGCACTACCTGCTATTGCCTCATGAACCGGCGCAGCTGGAGCCCCACAGGAGAAAGGCTGGTCAGTTCTGGGGTCCAGGGCAAAGAAAACGGGGAAGATAGTGGTCTTCTGGGGAAGTCCATGCATGTCATAGAGGGGAGAAGATGCCCTAGAAGAGGCACTGCTGTGCACTCACACAGGGATATGCCTGTACTCACACACCAAACCCATGGAAAATGCAAAATGATGTACAGCCCATTGGGGAGGGGGCACTACCTGGGGCCAGCCCACCTGCTCACTATGGTCACAGAGGGTTCCTGTCATCTATTTATTATTTTTCATGGGATGGTTCAGCTGGGGGCAAGCAAAACAGGCTGCTAAATCACTGACACTTACTGGTAGACATACAAAAGGCTATGGGCACCACCTTATTCACAAGAAAGGGACCAGTGGAAGGGAAACCTGCTCATGAAGTTTTCTGGATAAAGGAGGACAGGGTCAGGATTTGACTCTGGGGAGGTTATTCCACCCTGGGTATGGCCCATTTTCTTTGGGGGGCTGGCCGCTGAGCTGTGGTGGCACCGCGTGGTGCCTCTCCTCTGTCCTTTCTCTCTAGGAGCTGGAGCCTTGACCGTTCTTCTGGAAGAAAGGATCTGCACATACAGCTGCCACCTCCCTCCCTCCCTCCTGCTCCCTTACCCCACTTCCAATTTGCCCCCACCCCACCTCCCCCCAAAGTCACATACCTGCTTACTCGATAATGCTCCTTTATTTATACACCATCTAGGACGAAGACCCTTATTGCACGGAGAGCGGTGGAGGCCAGGGCTATAGCTCAGGCCCTGCATCCTCCCCCGAGGCCCAGGGAAAGGCCTGTGTGAACCGAGGGGCTCAGGAGAACGGGACTGGCCAGGCCACATCCAGAAACTGCCACTCAGCAAGACAACACATGGTGGCTGATACTGAATTGTGACTCGGCTTTGTGGGGCCAGGCTGGGCAATGTCTGGGGAAGTGGCCTCTCCCTGTACTTTACCAGGAGCTGCCTCTGTGCAGGAGGTATCTCCTCTGTGTTCTACCCTTTCTCCCCACACACGCCCACCATTGGAGGCCTTCCCTGGGGCCCTGCACTGCACCAGGCCCAAGGTTTCTCTCCACCTTGGGGAGAGGGAGGTAAAACCCTGCCCTTTACAGATTCAGCTCCCAGAACCAAGTCTGTGATGTGGGGAAAGCCAAGTTCCAGAGAACTTGCAGGGAGGGTGGCTGTCCTTGCAGTGTTGGCACACGGGCCCCTTGCCCCTCACTCCTTGTCTTCCCTGCCTCATTATAGGAACCCCCAGGGGACTGCACGGGCTTTTCTTGGGCTATAGTTTCCTCCTAGGAGGATTTGCCTTTTATTGTTTTCTTCTTATATTTTCTTTCCCTACTTTAGGGAAACCAAAGTTACCTTCTCTGCTTGCTCCCTTGTAATGATATAGCCAGAAAACCTTGTTGTCTTAAGCCACTTCCCTTATCCCTCCTCTGAGACACTGTAGATTCTGTCACCAGCTCCCTCCTGTTCTCCAAGTGCCACCCAGTCCCACGTGCTCCCTCCTCTCTGGGTACAGACGCCTGCGGTTTTCTGGCTGGAGCCTAGAACTGAGCTCCAAGCTTTAGAATGATGTCCCGTGTCTGTGAGTTTGTGGGACAGTGTGGAGGCTCATGTACACAGGTGAGAGCAAACAGCTTCTCTCCCGGGCTCTCTGGGGCCACCCAGAGTCTCTTCTTCGGGCTTTTTTTTCACTCTGGGTTGCATGGACAGGACCACGGAACCAGATCTCTGAACAGAGTCTCTTGACCTGTGCTTTTCTGAGGAATCCTCTTTCTCTGAGGCCAGGTCAGGCCTTATCCTCTGATCTCAACTGCCTGGCTTTCTCCTCCCTCCCTCAGACTCCTGGGTTGAGCTGTGGCCTCGGTCCCCCAGCAGATTTTGTGTCTGTCTCTGCCTTCCTCACCCCAGCCTCCTTCCCTGCTCTTGCACCCCATGTGGTCAGGGCCTCAGGACATCTCCAAAGGACCCTCCCCACACAAGCCACCTTCTCTGAGGGGTAAACCATGTCCTGATTTTTGTCTTGTTTTTAAGAAGAGTAAGCATGGATCCCTGGGGTCAATGACGGTTAGAAATACAACTTTCCAGAGATGGGAGGATTGGGTTGATTTTTTTTCCCTGAATAAAAAGTGTGTGTAAATACTGTGAGTAAAGTGATACTGAAATACATCTGTCCTGTGGCTCCATCCCAGCTGATATGTCTGTTCCAGAACACCCTCCCCATCAGAACCGGGTCTGCTGTGCCCAGCGAGTGGTGTGAGGGGCTGGCCAGGGAGGCTGTCGGGTCATCTTGGGAGCACAGGTCCTCTCCAGGGTGCTGTGCTTCAGCTGTGTCCAGCAGCCACCCTCCTCAGCAGGGGCCGGCAGGGGAGGCCCACAGCGAAGCTGGATGTTCCTAGATGCAGAAAGGCAGGCAGGCCAGAATGCAGCAGGGACCTTCAGAATGGAGGGTTTTGTGCCAGGGGCTTGTTAGCTGTTGGCTGTGCCCTTGGGTACACCTCTCTGAGAAGAGGGATATGCAAAACAGAGAAGGAGCAACCCCCTGTGCATTATGAGACCACCCTCCGCCTCTAGCTCAGAGCAGAAATAGTGACGGGAGGGCGACGTGGGCCACTGTTGCTGTAGAGACCTGGTTCCAAGAGGGACTGGTTTCCACCCTCAGCCTTAAGACAGCAGCTGAACAGCAAAAATAAGCACTCTCTCCCCTTCCCAGACGCACACCATAGGAAGTGGGGGAGGGAGTGCTGCCGGACACTGCTGAGTAGCTTCAGGAAACTCCCGAATGTGTAAGAATGTGTAAACAGTGGCAACAGTGGCCGAGGCAGTTGGGGCCAAACAAAGGTTGATTCTTCCATTCTTATCTGGCTGAAGCCAGGCCTTCCCCTTCAGCACCCCCACGCCCCTCTTTCTTTTCTCCAACTTCTCTAACTTGACTCTCCTCCCCACACTCAGTGGAGGCAGGCAAAGGGCTGAGGTCTCAAGCCTTCCCTAGAAGGCGATGGCTGATTTTGGGGGGTTGGAGGAAGGGAAAATGGTTATCCCAGAGAGTCAGGTTGGCTCCATCTAGTCACATCTTGCAGTGAGAATGACCTGATGGGGATCTAGCCCAGTTGGTGGAGAAGGCATGGGATACAGAGTATAGGAGAAAAGACAACTGGGTCTTCCAAATGCTGTCAGCCTCAGGCCTAACAACCCATAACAATATTCTAACCTGATTCTGTCCGTGTGTGTGGCAGAGGGGTGGGGGGCGGGAGGGGTCTTCCTGGATGGCCTGACAACTGGCCCTGAAGGACTCACTGGCTTGCTAGAAAATCAAACTGTTCCTACCTCTGACCTCAGTGTCCTGGTGCAGCAATGGCTCCACCTACTGGCCTGTTGGGCTCTTACCGCTCAGTCTCAGTTGAATTCCCTCCACGTTGGATTTCTCTCCCCTGCTGCCCCACCCTGAAAACAGTCGAGTCCAACCTATCTCATACGGAAGCTCATATAACTACAAAAAGTCACCGCTGGGCTTTTACCACCACCCCCGTGGTACAGCTGAAGACAAATTAAGGCCCAGAGAGAGTAGATGGCTTGCCCAAATCACCTGGAATTCAGGTATCCCTGAATCCGAAGCTTTCCCCTTCATCATATCACCCAATTTTCTGATGCTGGGGCCATGAATCGGTGAGGGCAGTGTCCAGACAGGTTTGGCCCTGGAGTATTTCATCATTGTGTGCAGTTTCCAGGCATGACCAGTCAAGCAGGTCCTGGTGCCTCGGACCAAGGTGAGACCGAAGAACCCAGGAGGCTGGGAGACCCAGCTCCCCCTGCTGTGCCCACCGTCAGCCAGGAGAATTAACTCCACCGGATATTTATCTAAGTGAATAATTAGGAGAGTCCTGAAAATCTGGACAAGTAGGTCATTCCCCATCCCATCACCCCTGGTAGTTCAATCCTATTCTTCTTCACATGAACGGAGTAACAACTGAGCAATTTCTGCAACAGGATGCTGCTTCTGTTCTTAAAGCCCCATCCAAGGCATTTACAGCTGCCATTCAGTGATTCAATAGCATTATTGAACACCTACTATGTGCCAGCCACCATTCTGGAGGGTGGCGATGGAGTAGTGAACAAATCCTTACAGAGTTTTCAGTCCTAATAGAGAAGAATGACAGCATACAAACAAGTAGATGAATGTAAGTAAATATGCATATACATATATAATATACATACATGTATATGCTTTCAGGTAGTAAGAGCTATGAAAAAATACAATATGGTAAGAGAGTAATGTTTGGTATTTTAGATGAAGTGGTTACTTTTCAGGAGGGAACAGTTTTGAGCACTGTAATGAGGGAGCAGGCTATTTGCTAATCTGGAGAGATTGCCCCCATTTTTCCAGTAGAGAAAATGTAAAGCACAAGTGCAAAAGGTTATATAAGAAGAAGGCAAGAAGACCATTGTGGCTGCATCCCAGTGAGTGAGGGAATGCGTTTTCCAGTGTGGCAGAGAAGTAGGATGTGTGAAGGGAAGCTGAGGGCCAAAGGATCAGTGTGTCCCAGTTCATGTAGGGTATTTAATGCTTGACCATGGAGTTTAAATTTATTCAGTAGAAAAGAGGGGGCCATTGAAGAGTTTCTATTTATTCACTTATTCAACAAATATTTTTTGAGTGCTTATGATAAGCCAGCCACTAGAGCAGGCACTTGGAATAAGACATGGGCCCTTTTATCAAGTCTTTACATTGGGAGAGGGTGGGAGGGACAACAGAAAGATTAGCATCGATTATAAGTGGGATGGTGTGGAAAGCTTTGAGTGGGAGGGGCACCTCCCCCAGTCATGGAAGGCCACGGAAGGTTTCCCAGAAGAGATGACACTTAGGCTGACCCTGAGGGACAAGCAGGAGTTTAAAAGAAGGGATAGAGATGGGCGTTCCAGGAGAGGAAGGAGCCTTGGCCCAGGAGTAAGAGGGAGAGTGGTTGTTCCAGAAATGTAAGTGGCTCTTTTAAGGCCTGTCCTGGGTTGAATAGTGGTCTCTGAAAGATTTGTGTCTACCTGGAACTTCAGAATATGCTGTTGTTTGGAAACAGGGTCTTTGCAGATGTGATTAGTTAAGTTAGGATGGGTCCTACTAGATTGGGGTGAGTCCTAAATCCAGTGTCCTTGTGGGAAGGCCATCTAGAGACACAGAGACACAAGGAAGAAGGCCAGGTGATGACGGAGACAGAGAACAGAGTGATGCAGCTACCAGCCAAGGCATGCCAAGGATTACTGGCAACCATCAGAAGCCAGGAGAAAGTCATGGAACAGATTATCCTTCAGAGCCTCCAGAAGGAACCAACCCTGATGACTGCTTGATTTCAGACTTTTGGCCTCCAGAACTATGAGACAATAAACTTCTGCTGTTTTAAGGCACCCAGTTTGTAGTAATTTGTTTTGGCCACCCTAGGGAGCTACCACAAGGCCCAAACAAAGAAACGATCCATCTTTGTATCTTCTAATTCTTTGTTGAAACGTTCTATTTGTTCATTTGTTTCAAGCATGTTATAGGTGTTGGTTGGAGCATTTTTATGACCACTGTTTTAAAATCCTTGCCAATAATTACAACATCTTTTTCATCTCAGTGTTTGCATCTATTAATTGTCTTTTCTCATGCAGGTTAAGATTTTCCTATTCTTGGTATTACGATAATTTTTAACAGTATCCTAGACATTTGGGGTGTTATGTACCCTGTCACTGTCAGATGGGGGTGAAAGTCCAGGTTCCCCATTCACCTGTTGACACGACGGCAGTGGGGGTAGGGGGGTGTTGTGCTTCATTGCTGCTGGGCCGGGGTAGAAGTTCAGGTTCCCCACCAGGTCTCCATTGACTCCACCCTGGTGCTGTGGGGTTCCTTGGGTCCTGAGGTCCCTATCCATCTGCCTTCTTCTCTCTACCTTTCAGAATCTTCTTACATTTGTTTTTATAGAATGTCCAGGTTTTTTTAGATGTAGTTAGTATGAGGAATAGGGAGAAATTTGTCTATTCTACCTGGACTGGATCAGGAAGTTCTAGCAAAGAAGATGAGGTAGAGAGGAAATCACAAGGCATAAGGCTGGAGAGTTAGTCAGGCCCTAGCCCAGCGGTTCTCAAGGCCCTCTACATTCTTAAAGATTAGAGCGGACTCAAAGAGCCTTTGTTTTTGAGGGTTACCTCTATCAATAATTACCAAATCAAAGAGACAGAAAGGAGATTACAGGTTACCAGGGTGTTTTCGTTTCCTCGTTGCTAAAGCAAATAGCATGCAATAGACGGACTTGAACAATGGGGATTTATTGGCTCATGGTTTTGAGCCAATAAATGGGGATTTATTGGCTCACGGTTTTGAGGTGTCATCAAGGTGTCATGAAGGCGATGCTCTCTTCCTGAAGACTGGTGTGCTGGGGCTGGCTGCCAGTGATCGTTGGTCCTCGGCTCCTCTGTCAAAGCACGTGGCAGCCTCTCCTGGCCTGTCCCTTATCTTGCAGGTTTCCTTGACTTTCAGCTTCTGGCTGCTCTCTCTCTCTCTCTCTCTCTGGCTGTTTTTTCTCTCTATGTGACCTTCCCTATAAGGCCTTCCATAACAGGATTAAGACCCATCCTGAGCCACACTTTATCTGAAGAAACCTAACCAAAATGTCCTATTTACAAGGGTTCACAGCCACAGGAATGGATTAAGTTTAAGAACATGTTTTCCTGGGATACATAGCTCCAAGCCACAACAAAAGGGCAGGGTTGCAGGGAGGAAAAATGGGCAGTCAATAATTAATGGGTACAGAGTCTCTGTTTGGGGTGATGGAAAAGTTTTGGCAATGGAGGGTGGCAATGATAGTACAAACTGTGACTGTAATTAATACCACTGAATTGTACATTTGAAGGTGATTAAATGGGAAATTTTATATTGTATTTATGCTAACACTTAAACATGAAAAATCCTATAGACCCATGCAACACATAGAGTGAACCCTAATGTAAGCCATGGCCTTTAGTTAACAATGTACTTCTAATAATATTGGTCCATCAATTGTAACAAATATAACACACTAACATAAAATCTTAATAATAGGGAAAACTGCATGTGTGTTTTTGGCAGGGAAGTATATGGGAACTCTACTTTCTGCATAATTTATCTGTAAACCTACAACTTCTCTAAAAATAAAGTCTATTAAAAATTAAAACTGAGAAAAAATTTAATTATTTATTAATTCATTTAACAGCAACTGATTATCCCATTGTATGGTAACATAGTAACACATTTTTTTTAATGAAAAATAATTATATTTTCCAAAACAAAAACAATTAGTGAGAAAAGTGGCACTGTTTTACATTTTGGCAAATCTGGCTATATTGAAGACTGCTGATTCTCACATCTGCTTCTGCGTTCAATCTGTTGTGGTATTACATGTCATGTAATCTCTGGAAAACTCCAGGGTACACTTGTGAGAGACAAAGTGAAAAAGGCAAATGGCATCTTAATATTATTATGGAAATAGTTTTGACCTACAGACCTTTGGAAGGGTCTCAGGGCCCCCCAGGGAACCCTGAATCACACTTGGGAGAACAACTGCTCTAGACCTGCACTGTCTCTTTTGGCAGCTGCTAACCACATATGGCCACTGAGCACTTGAAATGTGGCTAGTGTGAATGAATGAATTTTTAGTAACTCAACTTTAAAAACTGAAACTGTATGAAATGTTTTTCTGTTAAGCACAACCTTATTGTTTTGGTAGGACTTCACTTCACTTTAACATCTGAATTTAGTGTCTGAATCAAGGTGTGCTGTAAGGGTTAAATACACAGGAGATTCTGGGGACTTAGAAAAAAAATGAACAAGCTAGCTCATTAATAATTGTTTATATTGAGTTCCCGTTGCTATGAAAATATTTTGGATATATTGGGTTAAATAAAGTATATTAAAAAATTAATTTCACCTGTTTGTTTTTCCTTTGTAAAATGTAAAATTTTTAAATTATACATACAGCTCACACTCTACCTTCTGAAGTCTCTACGTGCCATGTGAAGTCCATGCTTTACTTTGAAGGAAACGTGGAGCCATTGAACAGTTTTAAGCAGGGAAGTGACATAATCAGATTTGCATTTCAGAAAGCTCACTTTGGCTGCAGCATGGAGCATGGGTTGAAGGAGGGAGAAGATGGAGGACACCACTGAAGGTAAGAGGCATTTGCAGCCTGAAGAAAAGTTACTTGATGGGAGACATGTTAAGAAGATGAAATCAACAGGACTTGGTGCTTAGGTCTAATATTGTGATTATATAGGAAAATGTCCTTATCCTTGGGTGAAGCATGCTGCAGTATTTAGGGAAGATGCATCATAATGTCTTCAACTTACTTTTGAATGGTCCAGCATATTCACATAGACCATTGATATATATAAGAATATATACATAGTCTTCATATTAATACCAAACTATTTGCCTTTTCACTCTCATTCTTTCACAGGTGTACGGTGTGTGTGTGTGTGTGTGTGTACACACACACAATATATATGGAGAGAGAAAAAGGAAGCAAATATAACACAAAATGCTAGCAATTGTGAATCTAGGTGAAAGTAATCTAGTAAATGGGGATCATTTTACTCTTCTTTCAACATTTCTGTAGGTTTGAAAATTTTCAAAACAAAAAGATGGGGAAAAATGAAGGGAAAAAAGACTTACTAGATTTTGGTAATCACTTACTGGGTAAGAGAGAAAGTGGGAGAGGTGATCTAGAATGATTTTGGGGTTTCTTGCCTGGCAACAGCACAGATGATGTCCCACCTGAGATGGAAAAGAGGGGAAGAAACAGGATTGGGGCTGGAGATGATGAATTCAGTATTGAATACGGACTTTGAGGTGTCTTTGGTATCAAAAAGTCAGTGTATGAGTCTGGAGCCTCAGAGAGAATGGTGCTAGAGATGCAGACTTGGATGTCTTGAGAATTTAGAAGGTATTTGAAGGTATCAGAGGAAAAACAATGTCAAGGACATCTCTGGAGAAAGAGTGGAGAGGATGTGTGAGGATGGAACCCTGGGGAACACTGACATTTAAGGGTCAGCAAAGAAGGATGCTGTGGTAGACAGCCTCCAAGACAGCCCCCATACTGCTCTTGTATTCACAGCCTTGTGTAGTACCTTCTCACATTGTGCCCTGAATAGTTTGTGGGACAACAGAATAGGACAGATGGTATGCCACTACTGAGATGAGGTCATAAAAGACATTGTGGCTTTCATCTTGGTTGTATGGTCTCTCTCTCTCTCTTTCTAGAGCTCTCCTTCCGTGGGAAGCCAGATGCCATGTCATGGGCTGCTCTATGAGAGGTCCATGTGGTAAAGAACTCAAGCCTCCTGTCAAAAGCCACCTGAGGGAGCTTGGATCTTCAAACAGGAAGACGGCAGCTTGTGAGAGATCCTGTGCCAGGGCAACCCAGCTAAGTCACTCCACCCAGTTAAGCCTCTTCCTGACTCCTGACCCTCAGAAACCATTTGAGATAATAAAAGATGTTGTCTTAAGGTGCTAAATTTTGGAGTAATTTGATATGCAGCAACAGATAACTAATACTGAGTCCTTGATGAAGATTGAGAAGGGATAGTCAAGGAGGTATGAGAACTGTGAGACTGGGGTATGAGAAACCAGAAAAGAGAGTGTTTCACAGAGGAAGGCTTGGTACAGAGCATCAAATGCTATCAAATCGTAGAAGAATGGAACTTTCAACAAAGGGGTGAGTGAATGGTATCCATGGTGAAAGCAATCTCAGAAGAGTATGGGGAGGGCAGAAACCAGATTCTAGTGAAAAACAAGTAATACTGAAAGCTATACTTTTTCCGTTTTCACGCTTAACTTATTGGGAAAAAAAAAAAAAAAACAACCCAAAAACCTAGATTTAGATAACATAATCTCCATTTAAGGGATGAGAAAGTTCAGATCATACTGCTGCTAAGTGGCCAAATCACACCCACATCTACCCCAACCCCATCCCCGCCAACGAGGTTTATAAAAGAATTCCTTCTAGCTACATTCAGTGCTCTGTCTGGGAAAAGTTCTGATAGAACTTTTTCTCAACCTCATTCCATTCCCAGTGATGTCCTTGCATCCCTTGTAATGTTGGTGCCCCCAGGAGGGCAACCAGCTGGGAGGTTTCTTCAGCTGGTTTTGCTTTACTCACCCCTCCTGCCCTGGGTAAGTCCTTGGGAAAAGAAGTGACAAATTAAATTTAGTGAAGAGGCATTCCTTCATTCATCCCAGAGCTATTTATTGCGCTCTTTGGGGCCTCAGCCCCCTGGCCAGCCCTCTTTCACATCAAGGGGCTACCAACATGACATGGCAGTTAGACACACGAAGTCAGTGAGGCCCAGGCGAAAGAAAAGCTGCCTTATCTTCGTAGAGAGGGGGCTCCGAAACAAGGTCAAACAAAGCACAGCAGAATTCAGCAACTGCAGCGTCAACAAATGAAGCAATCAGAGGAATCATTCAGAGATGATTAACAGCGGCAGCTCCCCTTGGGTCTCACATCCGAAGCATTAGATATGTATCTATTCCCAGCTCTAACTCTGCCTTAATGTCTTTGGTCTTCGGTCAATTAATTCACCTTCATATGACCTACACCACCTCCCCCAAAGAAAGATTTCCTGAGAAAGTTTTGTCTTGTGAGTAGGCCCCTCCTCAGACATGTTTGAGCTGCATTAACTGGCCACCTGGTGTCGTGGTCAATCTCTGTGGCTTTGGAGTCAGCTCTGACATTCACCTGGGTCTCTGAGTGGGTTACTTTATCTTCTTAATCCTCAGTTTCCTCATCTGGGAAAATGGGGGTAATAATTTGCATTACTACAAGTAGAGCAGGAAGAAAAAAATGTTAGGTAAAAATATGACTGCCAAATTTCTTCATTCTAGGGTGAGGTTCATCTCAGAGGTGGCCAGTTGAGTTATTGAGGAAAATGCTTTGGTAGACAGTTTTGGTTAAGGAAAGCAGCTGAAACACTCATGCTCGTCCATCCCATCAGCCCTAGCTCCTCCATTCATCCCAGGTAGATAATAGCCCGGAATGGAGATGTTTGCTCAAAAGAGCTCAATTTCATTGTGTAATAAAGTAACAGGAATTTGAGATTTTCAGGGAGAGTCAGGGAACAGTAGAGAGATGGCGGAGAAAGATCTCGCAGGAGACGACATCAGAACAAAATGGCCGCAGGCAGCGCCTTGGTGGGGGGTGGGGGTGGGGTAGAACAGTTAGGAAGGAGGGTGCTGGGGTGGGAGAGCTGAGGGTCTTTAATGTGGCGATTTCCAACTAGTGCCTGCTCTGAGCGCTGTTATAACTATCCTCTGTCGCCCCTGATCTTCAGTGAAAGTCTCCTACACAAAATGGCCCCGCATCCTGGGGGCTTTAGAGAAAGAAGAAGGAAGGGGCTCAGCCCACTGAGTCTGAGTCATGGGATAAGAGGACAGCAGGCAGGCGAAAGCGCCAAGGGAAGGAGTTTATAAGGAAAAGTGACCAGGAAAATGTGAGCTCATCACCTAGGAATCCTTGGAAATCATTGGGAGAACACAGAATTCCCACAGAATTTGGTATGGGGATTTGAGCTATTAAAGAAATAAATGATCCAAGAAGGCTGGTAAAACTCAGGTTACGGAAGGATTAAATGAGAGAATCTACGTAAAGCAATTAGCTCGGAGCCCAGCCTATGATAAGCTCTCAACTAAAGGTGACACTTGTTATTATGATTTAGTGTTCAATTTCCTCTTTTCTCACCCTTTTGAACTTTAAGGGCTCACAATCTACTTGAAAATTATGATATAGTCATTCATTTATTCTACAAACATTTATCAAATTCTTTCTGTGTGCCAGGTAAATGAAACAATTTCAGGCAGTAGTAATTATCATAGTAAAGGTTATTGAGTGCTCAGTATGTGCTGGGCACGGTGCTAAGGGCTTTACACGGCTTACTTAATTTAATCCTCTAGCAATCATATTTTCACTTTAAAAAAGAGGAGACTGAGGAACAGTGAGGTTCAGTGACTTGCCCCCGATTCCATAGCTAGCATGTGAGGAAGCCAAGATTTGAGCCAAGGCAATCCATACTACACTGCCCTGTTTGTTTCTTGAATGCAACTGACTGCATGTGAGTTATAGGGTACAGACAGGGGAGTAGGGGGGATCATCAGGGAAGGCTCACAGGGGAGGTAAACCTAGAAGAATGAGTAGGATTTTCTGACTTTCTTTTTCCATCCACCTCCCATTCCTGCTCTGAGCTCTCACCACAGGATCCCATGTCTTATATTGTCCCAGGCTGCTCATCAGTTGGTTTGAGATCTTCCCTTCTGCCTGTGCCCACGGTTAGCAAGGAGAAGGAGGAGAAGGAAGAGAAGGAAAAGGCCTGACTGAACCAGGACATAGGTAATTAGAAGCTGACTGTTTTGCTATAACGCAGCACAATAGCAATAAATAAATCAATCACTTGGGGGGTGGGGAGTGACTTTTCTATAATCAGCTATTAAAGGCTTGTACCACTAATTAGTCTATTAATTAGAACTGTTCTCATCCTTTCACGTGTTATCAGCCTGCCAAGGCAGAGAAAACCTAGCCCCGAGGGCAGGAGATAAGAGAAATAAGAAAGACTGAAGTAGCAGATTTAAACAGCTGGGCATGTGTATGTGTTTAAAAGCACAGCTCTCAGTGCCTGGGGCAAATCCACCTGCTAGTAGGAAAGGAACGTTTATCAAAAACGAAAGAGATGTTGTCTTTGTTGAGCAGAAAGGGAAAAAATGATTTAATCTTTAAAGAGAAAAACCACCATAACCACACACGGGGATCAGTGAAGGGCAATGCCACTGGGTGTTCCCTGGGGTAGTGGGCACAGTGAGAAACAAACATATTTAGTGCAAAGGCAGCATTTCTAGAAGCTCCGGGAGCACTGGGACTCCATGTAGATGCTGAAGTGTATACATCTTAGCAAACTAACACATACTGAGCTCCTACTACGTGCTGGGCACCACCCACATTCTTCTTGTCTGTAACGCCTTGTTTGATGATTTCATAGGCATTCTCAGAATGCTCTCAAGTTATCTCCGGGAGTTTCCCAAAAGGAGCCACATCTGGTCCTCACAACTGTGGTCACCAAAAAGGTGGCTGCTCTGCTCTCCCCGTCTGGTTCTGGCTCTCGGTGGTCCATGCCCTAGCCCACTAAGGGCTTGCAGCAGCCTTTCATCACTGTGCCTGACCTTGTGTTACAAACTCAAAGGGCTCTGCTTGTGCCCAGAAACTCACAAGTCATTCTAGAACAGTTCAAACAGTTCCAGGCTCTGAGCCCCAAGGCTCCCTCCGTGTCCCTGGGGGAGGGACAGAACAGAGAGTACTGTGGTCATCATACTCCTTTTCTCTCTCTTTCAGCCACTCTGCTCCCCTCTGTCTTCCTCTAGTTACTAAACAGACATTCCCATGACTTGAATGAAAGATGACAGACACAGGATGGGGGTGTTGGGGGCAGCCCACCAAAATTGTTGTTGTGCTATTTTGTATAATCCTCACACCAACCATATGATGGCTATTATCAGTCCTATTTTGCAGAATGGGGAAATTGTGGCTCAGAGAGGTTAGTCATTTGACCAGGGTTACACAGGCAGTGACAAAGCACTTAGCAAGAGCTGAATAAATCTTTGCTGATGGAAAGAATTAGAAATATGGAGGAAAAAGAAAGTGTCCAGCTCTGGGAAACTCAGACCATACAGGAGTTCAACCACATGGAAAAAGGGAGCTGTCAATCGAGGTAAGCCCTCTAAAGTGGGAGAAGGAACAGAGATAGAGAGCTTAGGGTCAGTCCCAAGATCAATTGCTCCCCCTCCACTCCTTCTGCCTTGAAACCTGTTCCTACACCCCCTCTCCCCAAAAATAATTCAGAAGTGTTAAGTGGTGACATCTGAGAGCTGCAGATGTCAACATGTATGTGTCCCCAGCATGGCTTCCTGCTGTGGAGATGGAAGTGAGGGGTCAGTGATGTAGTGGAAAGAGCCTGGGTTTGGAACCCAGCATACAGTCTCCATTCCATGGCACCTAGCTAGGTGACCTTAGTCAAATTGCTTCACATCTTTCACCTTCAGTTTCCTCATATGCAAAATGGGATAATGTCAGCTGCCAACCTCAAAATGTTATTGTGAGGATCAAAAGAAGTAACACAATACTGCTAGCTAACACGTACATAGAGAGAGAACTTCAAAATTTACGAAATGCTTTCAGAGCAGTGTTGAGTATTATTTTCCCTATTTTTCAGTTGATGGAATCAAAGACTCAGAAAGATTAAAAGACACTTGACAACAGTGGGTGGTGCTATTATTAAAAAGGCAGCAGGCCTGGCCCCACCCCATCTGACTTTTAGATGGCGCAGCCTCAGGGCATTTACCCCAGAGTCTCTCATCAATTCCATGTTCAAAGCATTCATTCATTCAGCAAACATTTGCTGAGTGCCTACCTAGCTCCAGGTATTATACTAGGCATTGAGGATTCTATTGCAGAGCTACTAGCATGGCAGGGAAAGCAGAGAACAATAGTAAGTAGAGAACAAAACCGTGCAATGAATGTTAGGGCAGAGGAAGGACAGGTGACACAGGAGGAAACAGGAAAAGCTGAAGAATGAGTAGGACGTAGCCTGATAAAGATGGGGAGGAGTGTTCTCACCTAATGGTGGAAAAGAGCATGGTGTTTAGTGTGAGTGAAGAATAAAGGGTTAAATGGGGCAGTGGCAACAGAGGAAGCCAGAGAGTTAGTTGAGGGCCAGATCTCAGAGGCCTAGTGAGCCAGGTTAAGGATTTGGACCTCATCCTTGGTACAATGTGGAGCTGCCTTAGGGTTTTAAGCAGGGAAGTGACTGATATTTTTAGAAGATCCTTATGGCTGATATGTGGAGAATGAATCGCAGCCTGGAAAAACTGGAGGCAAGCAGGCCAGTCAGGTGGAGACAAATGCAGAAATCCAGGCAAGAAATAATGGTGGTCCAAGCTGGGGGTGGGGCTATGGGGATGGAGAGAAGGGCAATGTTTGAGATAGATTTAGGAAGTAGAATCAGGATGTGATGATTAGGTATGGGTGTGGGGGAAGAGAAGTGAGAAGGAGGAGTCAAGGATGACATCCAGGTTTCCAGCACCTGCATCTGGTGGGACACTGATGGTAGGAATACTGCTATTTGGCTGGTACATCCTGCATGAGCTTCTAAACCAACTTTGTCCAGGGACCCCTAAGTTATGGCTGCCTTGTCCAGAGGAGGAGGAATGGATGAGAAGGTTGTGCCCATTTGAGGATCCTATTTTCCAGGCCCCCAGGTGTGCATGTGGTGGATCTATGCTCTTGGAGCGTCAGCGGAAGGGGAGGGGTACCGGGTTCCTCTGGAACAAAGGCATTCATGTCCCGGGACCTCCTGTGGGCCTCCTGTTCCCCTTAAATTATTTAAGAACTATTTCTCCAGGGCATTTCAGATAAGGCACCTTAGTAGTTGCCGATGGGGAAATTGATCTTAAAAGGTTTACAATCTAGAAGAATGAGAAGACAACCAGGAAAATAACTTTGGGCCAAGGTATATGGTGTTAATAGCCATAAAAGGCAGAAGAACATGCTCCCACTATATTAAGGTCAGAGATGGGATTACTCAAAGGGGAAAAGAAGGAGGAAGAGGCATTCCAACTGGCCTGAGAGGAGAGGTGGGATTTCCATAGGCATAAATGTGGGATTGGGTTATGGAAAGAGATTCCTGAAGCAGGAAATAGCATGAGCAAAGATGGCAGTGGGTTCAGCTAATAACAAGCTCTCTGGGAGTCTCCCGCTGTCCTAGAGTATCTGCAGAGAATGAATTCTTAAGCTAATGGTCCATGGAGAGCCTTTAAGAAGCCTGAGAATTCCCTGTAATACTATGCAAAATTGTATTTATGTGTGCACACGCATCTTTCTGGAGAGTCAGCAGCTTCCCCCCCATTCTCAAAAGAGTCTAGATCCGAGAAAAGGTTTTAAAAAAACAGTACTCCAAACCTCTAGAATTAGAATTTACAGGTGGGCTGAGGCATCTGACTTTTTAACACGCCGGGGAGGTGACACTGCGCACACATATCTAGACTACGGAAGTAGACAGGCCCAAGGAGGCCTTTGCATGCCGAGCTCAATTGTATCCTACCCTTTGCCCACTCCTAATCCTCCAACCCCATTTTACAAAGTGGTCACCACCCTCTTCTGAGAGAAATATGGGAAAGCAAGGTCAGAGGAATGGGGAAAAAGCGTTGAATCACGCGGAGTGTGGAATCTCCTTTAGAGATAGGGTGGGTAGGAGTTGTTCTGCCCCAAGGCTGGGACGGACAGATAGTCTCTTATGTCCCCCGCCACGTAACAAACCTAGGGTCAAATTCTGGGAATTTCCAAATCAGTCCGCCGGGCTGCGGCAGATTTTCCCGGACGCCAGTGTGCGGTGCCGGACGCGACCGCTGGGTGGCGCAGCGCCGGGCGCAGAGCGTGGGAAGCGCGGGCGCGCGGGCGGGCAGAGCTCACACGCCCGGGAAGCGGCCGCGGCTAAGCCGGCGTCTGCAGCGGCTGCGCATCTCGCTGCTCCCGCGGGGTGCTTGGGGGGCGGTGAAGCCGGTTGTGCAGTCCCGAGGGAGGCGGACGCTGGAGGTAAGAGCAGGGCACTGGCCAGGGAGGGAGTGGGCACCGCGAGCTGGGCCTGGAGGCATTTTCCCAGCGCCGCAGGGCAGGGGTTGGCCCCCTCTGGGGGCGATGCCGGGGCCGTGGGCCGCTCTCGGGTCGGCGCCCCACCCCCGCTGCAGCGAGGTCTCCGGGTGCCGCTGCCCTCGCCGCGTGGGTGGCAGGCCGATGGCGGCCGGGAGCAAACCCAGGCGGCACCCCGACTGTGGGGCCGGGGCAAGGGGGGGTGGGGGAGGAGGCGGATGAGCAGCCCCCTTTCCCCACAAATGAGCCCCTGCCCCCTCCCCATCTTCCATTACTCGGCTCCGCAGTGGGCGTGGTGCCCCTTTGCTGCAGAGGGGGCGCCCGGAGTTGAGGAAGGCGGTGGGGGAGGGAGAGCAGAGAGACAGGTGGTTGAGGGGGCCAGGGATGGTGCGCGGTGGCTCGTGATTTTACTGCGTATTCCTCCTCCTTCCCCCCTTCTTCAGGGGGCGCGGAGGTATGCGGGAGGGCGAGGCGGGAAGGCCGGAGGCATAGCTCGGAAGGGAGCAGGTGCTGCCGGGGATGCCACTGGACTTCTGTCTGGTCAGTCTTCTCAGTCCCGCTTCCCCCGATTCCCCCCCAAATTAATCAAGTGGCTATGATGATGGTGGAGGAGTTTGGTGAGGCTCTGTACCAGAACTGCCGCAGAACTGCCCCAGGCACTCCGCCTGGCTCCCTCGTGCTTATCCCGGAGCCGCCTTCTCCGAGCATTTTGCGGAGGGGCGGGGTGCCCGCCATTGAAGACGCTCGGGCAACTGCGGCAGCTCGGGAGATAGGGACCGCGGGGGGTGGGGGTGGGGCTCCAGGCCTAAGGCCTCACTTCCTAGGTGGTGGGTTGGCCAGGATATGGTGGGAGGTAGGTGCTGTAGGGAAGCAGAGTAGTGTCCTCAGGACCCCTGCCCTCCAGCTCTGATTGCAGCCGTATACCAAAATTTGGGATTTGGCATTTGCCAAATGTGTTAAATTTTTTTTTTCTTTCCCTTTCGGTTTGTTTTTGTTTTTTAGAGGAATGGCAAATGACGGAGCAGAGGGACGGCTGGCCCAGCCAATCCTGGAGCCGCTGTAGCACTTGTTGTTCCCCAAACACATGCACCCAAACACGAGTGGGAGCACGGAGAGGAGAGGGCTGCAGGCCCACACCCCTCCCCCACCATGGCCCCCTTGCTGTTGTCCTTGGAAGGGGAGCCCTGCCTCAGGCCCGGTGGGCAGAGGCTGCTGCCCCTCCCTGCTGCCCAGCGTGGGAAGAAGAATGCAGAGCCAGGCAAGTCTCTCTCCCTGTCCTCTGGGGTGGAAGGAGCAGGTATAGACAGGGCTGGGGCAGCCAGGGCCTGGCACTGCTTTGGCATTGGTGGTGAGGGCTGTACCTCCGGCCTGTTGGGTTTGATTCCACCTCTGGCCTGTCCCTGGCACTCCAGAACTACGTCTGTGTGCTTATTGGTGCCACCATGTTATATAACGCTTATATAATCTCCCAGGGCGAGTGCTGTGTCTCCGTTCTCAGGTCACGCAGACACTGTGTCCGTGTGGGAGGCAGGATTTGTGGAAGCTTGTGGGTGGACCTACTCCCCACCACCCCTAACCTGACTCCTCCTGATCCTTGGCATAGGAGGGGACCTGGGAGAACAGGCGCCCACTCCACACCAGCTGGAAAAAGAAGGGTTGGTAGTGCTGACTTCCCTGCCCTCTGGCCCCTTTTCATGTCCCCTCACCTAATGGACTTTTTGGTAGTGAGGATACCTTTCTTAGGCTCTAGGACCAGCTGTTTTTCTTGGGGCCTCCTGGCATGGCAGGTGGGAATGGTGAGATGACTCCCAGCATGTTGCAGTAGAAAACTATGAAATGGGATGGATAAAGAGAGGGAGAAATTAGCTCTGCCTTCGAGGGTTTGAGCAAAAGTGATGAGAAGGATGGTGGTGACATGGTAAGAAATTTGGACCAGGCGTAGGGGCTAGGGGATGGTCAGGGAAGGGTGTACAGTGAAGTGGATCAGGCAGCAAAGATAAACATGGTGTTCTTTTACTGTACTCTCCACTGGGCTGTCCCTGGTTACCAGGGCAACAGAAGCAGTGATGAAAATCATGCCTTTCGTTTAGTGGAAAAATCTGGCTCCTCCTACCGCCTCTTCCTTCTCGAATCGCCTGAGACCCCTTGGGAGGGTGATGCCTCCAGAGATCAGGGACCCTAGCGTGTCCCCATCATGTCCCCCCCTCCCAAGCTTTTTAGTCTTCTCCACCCTTCCTGTACCCCCTATCTACCTCCAGAGCTTGGCAGTTGGCAGTTGTGTAGGAGTTGGAGTAGATGGAGGGGGAAGGGCATGGACGTCATCGTAGGGCAGGGTGAACACAGCGTGGGCAGAGATGTGGATGCAGGAATGACTGGCACACAGGGAGACTCGGGCATTGATCAGCTTAGCAGAGCTGAGAGCTTATTTCTGGGAAGGTAGGAGCTGGGGATGAGAAGGGTGAATGAGGTAATGGACGGCCTGCAGAAGCCTTGCAGTTTTGTGCCCGAGGCAGTCGAAAACAGGAAGGCCCTGAGGTTTCTTGTGTAGTCGTGTTTCATGATGAGAGCTAGGATTGATTCATTTAGCATTTATTATAGGCCTACTATGTTAGGTGAGGTTCTGAGAGCTGGGAACGCCAAGGTAAGTAGGACTGATCCTTGACCTTGAACTTGTGGTGTATGTGAGGAGGATGAGTATATGGGGGAAAATTAGTCTGGCATGGTTACAAGCTTGGTATCCAGGGCCCCGGGCAGGAGACTGGCAATATTCCAGACTGGAGGTGAAGAATTAGGGTGGAGCCTATGGAAATTGTAGAACAGGTCGATAGTTCAGAGAGCCACTATGGCTTGGGGACAGGACATGGGGAAGAGAAGATGCTGAGATTTTGCGCCTTAGTGATTGACAGAAATAGAAAAACCAGGGTTCAAAATTGTTTGGGGTAGTCATGTTTGGTTTGCTTCTAGTCAAGATGCTGGCAGCACATCTGAGCAGGGAAATAAAGTACGCAATGGAAGTCAGTTTGGAAAGATATTTGAAGGAAATTGTATTAGGAAGTCTTTAGAGTGCAAGGTTAAAGAGAAGGTGTGAGAAAGAGACGATTCCAGGCCTGGGGTATTTGCCTTGAATTGGATTCAACTGTATGATTTGGACTTGTTTATTATCCTAGGGCCTGACCAGAATTCCTGGACCAGTTTCTGCCAGTACACACCCATATCTTCTACCAAACCACATCCCTTTTTAAAGTTCAGGTTTCTGTTTGTTTCCTTCTCCCTAGTAACAAAGTCCAGGTATAGCTGAAAAGACAGATATACATATACCCTGTTCTCCCCAAACTCTCTCCTTGACCTTTGTGGTACCATTCACTTAAAACTTACCTGTAGGCCCCAGGATGTGCTGTAGAGGTGGGCACAATCCTTGCCCTCCACCTATAACACTGTTTGTTCTGCTTCCTTTCCACTTTTCCCTCTAGAGGAGGAAGGACACTGGACAGAGTCAAGAGATTTGAACAGCTACATGATCTGGGACGAGTCACTTCCTTTTCCAGGCCTTAGTTTCTATAGTCTAAGGGGATCTAGTTTCTTCCAGGTTTGAAACCTTCAGATTTGACGTCTAAAGCCTTTTCCACCTTTGCCTTGGTTTCTGATGCAGGCCAGGCTGTTTGAACACAGCAGTCCAGATTTATCTGGTGCCTTGTGGGAGGCGGAGGGAGTGGCAGGGATGGAGGCCTGGTCACTAGAGGAGGCTCCTATCTCCAGAGCAGGTGGGAGCCCTCCATATAGTCAGCCCCCTCAGGGGGAGGCTGACCCCTGTTCCTCTTGGGAACATGGAAATGCTATAAGAGAAGGTTTTCCTTTCCCTGTTGATCAGGGGTTGCAAACTATGGCCTGTGAGCCAGATGCCTGTTTTTGTAAGTAAAGTTTTATTGGAGCAGACATGCTCACTTGTTTACATATTGCCCATGGCTGCTTTCATGCTGCAATGGCTGGGCTGAATAGTTGCAACAGAGACCGTAAGGCCCACAAACCTAAAATATTTGCCCTTAAGGAAAAGTTTTCCAACCCCTGTCTCAGATCACCAGAAAAATGTTTGCATCTCATTGGAGATGCTCACTATGGCTGTTTCAGATTTCCATGGTTTTTGACAAGTCTGCATTGGGCCCCCCCCTTGTAATCCTTTGAAAGGATGATCTGGCAGTTGGGATAATCAAGTATTTTTGGGGAATCAACCCAAAGTTTGTGGTCCTTTACCTGAGAAGCCTTTTACATGTTGAGCCCTTTCCTTAGAGCCTGGAGATTGTTCCTCCTCTCTCCCCCACATCCCTTTGAGCCAGGAGACTTGCCTTAGCAGGACTGGGTTGTTGTGGTCTTGGTTTGACAAGCTCCCTTCCTTCTCCTTCTGATTTCCCAGGCCGTGCAGAAGAGTTTGGACTGAACCATACCCAGTATCTGGTAAGGAGAAGGGGAGGCTCTTTGGTTCTGCCACATCCTGAGACTCTTTCCCCTGATGGCTTTGCTTTCTTGTTTCTGGCCTCACTGTCCCCTTTAGAGCCAGGGCCCTGGAGATGCACCTGCAGAGAGAACATGGTTTGCCTGCTCAAACCTGTCACTCATCCACTTTGTCAGTGCAAGAGTTGGTGGGGTGGGGTGTCTGTTGGGGTTTTGGGACCAGAGTTGATACTAGGTATTCTTGCAGCCAACCTTTATTGAGTGCCCTTGTGTCCTGGTTTCCACCTTTTCGACCCCGTCCTCAAACTGGAGTTTTGGTGAAGCCCTTGGCCAGGAACAGGGCTAATTTAAAGTTTTGCTGCTACAGTACAGCAGCAGCACAGCAGTTGGGTTGGTTATGCGCGGGGCTGAGATAGGAAGTGAGACATGTCTGTGGTGAGAGGAAATCACGTGCTTGGAGCAGTGGGGGCATCAGGAGGGTTACTGAGGTTTTTTCCCATTGCAGCTGGAAGGGAGGAGGCTGGCAGTGAGAGGAGGGAACAGACGACCCAGAATAGCAAACAAGACAGAAGCTAAGCACACCCAGAGCCGCTTTTAGCTGGTAATGGTAAGCCTGGCTCTAGGAGTCTTACTTCACACCTCCCCCTATACACATTTTCACGAGAGGACAGGTCCCTGACTATTCTCTTTGTCGTCCTCAAAAGCCCTCTCTAAATACCTTTTCATTGGCAGGGCTTAGGGCCGCCCCATACTAAATGGGCTTGGCTTATTAAACTAATGCTGAGACCTGCACTGACTTGGAGAAACATTCATTTTGTTTACTAGATATGTATTAAGGATCTGTTATGTGTCTGGCACTGTGTAAGGTTCTGAGAATACAGACATAAATGAAAAAATCATAATCTGGTCTGGAAAATATGGGTAGTTGAACCAATTCTAGTACCATCTGCACTAGACCATAAGCTTCAAGAGGGCATATTTGGGTCTGTCTTGTTCATTGCTGGAATCCCAGTGCGAGATACAGTGCTTGGCACAGAACGGACATGCGAATATTTAATTTTGGCTGACCCATCATTTGGTCTGTCCCGGAAATGTGCAGGAGGGATCTGGTAGGTCTGTGGAGGGAGAAAGGAGCTCATGGCAGCCAGTGTGACAGAGTGAAGAAAAGGTGGATGTGCCTGGACATCCTGGTACCGTGGCTGCTAAGGAGAAAGGGAGAGACAAGAGTGAGCGCCATGTAGGAATGAGAGCATCCATTGGCGTTAGGACCATCAGAAAGGAGGAGCATGACCTGATGTAAAGAGGTGGGTTAGAGGCAGCCACCCTCTCAGGGAAGAAAGAACCAGCCAGTGGAAAGGAAGGGGCAATGTGGAGGGAAAGTAGAAACCAGTGGAAGAGGAAACAGGGAGGCACTCCAGGCCCAGGGTGAAAGCAGAGTTGAAGCAGGTGAATCCCACATAAAGATAATGACAGTGCTGAAGAAAAGATGGACTTTGAGCTCTGTTTTTGTAGGTCTCCTCAGAAATGACTGTAACCAGGTACGACCAGAAATGCCACTGAGTTATTTTCCTAAGGTGGAACAGATGCAGGGAAATGAACTATGGTTTCGGATTACGGTTACTTTTCTTCTTTTTAAAATTTTTACTATGGAAATTTTCAAGTGTATTTGAAGATAGAGTATAATAAACCTCCATGTCCCCATCACCCATTTCAACACACCAACGACATGTGGCCGGTCTCATTTCATTGATACCCTCACCCATTGTTTCTCTGTCCCCTTCTTTGGATTATTTTAAAGTGAATCCTGGACACCATATCATTTCATCCATAAACACTTCATTTATATATCCTTAAAAAATAGTAATTTTAAAAAACATAACCCCAATAGTATTCTCTCACCTCGAAAAAAAGTCATTCCTAAATATCATCAGTCATCCAGTTAATGTTTAAATTTCCATCATTGTCTCTAAATTGTTTTTAAGAGTTGGTTTGTTTGAATCAGGCTCCACATAAGGGCCACATGTTTCATTTAGTTAATGATAAATCTCAAAATCTCTTTTAATAAAGAATGTGGTCATTCTTAAAGGAATTTATATTTTGCAATTGTGCCTTTTGGATTTACTCAGCTACCCCCCACCCTCCATCAGCTGCCATCAACAGCTTCCATGAGTTTTGTTGAACTGTTTTGTGATTTTGAGCATTCTTAGTCCATCTTGCCTTCATGATTCAGTGCAACTGGTCATTTATTCAAATATGTCTTGAGAGCCTGCTCTAAGCCAGGTATTGTACCAGCCACTGGGGGTACCCCTGTGAAAAGACGGTAGGGGGCTGCCCTTAAAGAGCTTACGGGCAAGCCAGCGAGAGCTGTTTATGGTGTGCTTGTGTGTTTTCCCCGTGTATTCATTCCAACTGAGTGGTGTGACCTTGGCCATTACTTCTGTGCTGATAGATCTGCCATGTTCTAGGGCTTGGTATTCTCATGTTCTCATACTGTCATTTTATGTGGATGATAAAAGGTGTCCCTACAACTGCTCAAGAAGCCAGGTGAGACTGCTGCAGTAGGTCCCCATCTCTTAACCCTGAGACCTGGATTCTAGCAATGATGCCGCCATTGGTTTTGCATGTGTCCATTTAACACTCTTGGGCTTGAGTCTTTATAGCTGTGAAAGTCAAAGTGGAGAGCTTACTTAACTGCTAAATTTTTGAGAAGCCAAATCTCTAAAAGGTGGTCTGAACTTAACGTTAAAAGGCTCAACACACACCAGATGGTGCCACCACTATGTTGTTTTGAGCAGCTTTGTGTTTCTATGGCTTTGTGAACTTCATGTTGGTTTGGGGCTTTAGACTATTCTAATTCAGCTGTCTGCCAGCCTTCCAGAGGACAGGCCCACTTCCTTATTTGCTGTTTTTCGCTGAGCGATACAGCATGGGGTTGCCATGCTGCCTCAGAATCTGATCGTACAATTCAGGCATGTTTTGTTAATACAACTCTTAACTGATTTGCATTTTTCCAGACTTATGTTTGGTCCCTGTGACAGTCTGACTTTGAGAATGGTCCCTGATTCTTGTGATAGTTTTTGCAATTACGGTTCAAATGCAGCTGTATTGCAGTTCCTAGATTATAATTTCTGAGCCTTTTTTTAAAGTTCAGAAATAAAAATATATTCTCAGATTAAAAGACTAGTATGCTCTCATGTTTCCCAGATCCTTTATTGTATATTTAAGACAGTAATGTAGACTATATTAAATATACTGTGATATGTGTCTCCTGTCACTGGAGGCTCCATAGTTAGAATTTGAAGTTTGTTCTTCCAATTTAGTGGTCTTTCCTTATTTTGATCACATGTAAACAAATGTAGAACTCCCCTAACGTGTGTGTGTGTGTTGATGAATTATATCCAGTGTTGCAGTATTAATACATTATATACATCATCAAGCACAAAATTTTAAAAATTCAAAATGGCTGAGATACACTGTATTTGCTACCTTCCCTCCTTCATGAACTATTTATGGTCCTGTCTGCAGGCAGCCCCTCTTCTGTGCACTAGATTTCGGCCCTTCTCACATATTCGGGACATTGCTCCAGTAATTCTTCCCCATCTTCCTCGCATCACCAGTTTTTCCCTCTCTACTGAATTGTTTCCATCAGTATGCTGCTATTTTCTCATCTTAAAACAGCCTTCTGTGACCCCACGTCTTCCAGCAACTGCCCCATTTCTCTGCTCCTCAGAAGGATTTTCTTTACTTCCTATCTTCTGTTCCTCCCTTGAATCACTCCAGCCAGGCTTCATTCCCACCGCTGTGGATAAATCTATTCTTTGCGAGATCAACAGTGACCTCCGTGTTACTAAATCCTAGTGGTCACTTCCTAGTCTCCCTTGAATTAGTCCGGTAGCAGTGTTTGGCGCAGCTGATCATATCCTTTTCCTTGAAGCTTTTTCTTCACTTGGCTTTCAGGACATATAGTTCTGGTTTTCTGCCCATCTCATTGGCTCTTCCTTCTCAGCTTCTTTTCTCCTTAACCTCTAAACATTAGAAGGCCCTGGGGCAACTCTTGTCTGTTTTCCTCTTTCTCTTTTTGATCCTCTCTTAGGGCTTTGGTTTTAAATACCATCTATGTAAATGATGTCTGAGATTTGCTTCAAAGTAATGCTGGGGGATGGGGGGGGCAGTGAGGTAAATAAGATAGACCTTGAGTTGATAATTGTTGAAGCTGGGAGGTGGGTACCTGGGAATTACTTATACTGTTCTCTCTGGTTTTATATATATATTTGGAATTTTCCATAATGGAAAGTTAAAAAAAAATAGTCTGTATGCTGGTGACCTCTCATTATTTGTCTCCAGCCCAGCCTCTCCTGAATTGCAGACCTGGACATCCATCTGCCTACTTCACATTTCAACAGGGATGTTAATAGGCATTTCACACTTAATTAACATGCCCCAAACTGACTTTCTGATTTTCTCACTTAAACACATTCTCCCTCTAGTCTTTCCATCTTGGTGATGGAGCTGCTGTCCTTCGCTCATCCAGACCTGTGCTCATCTAAAGATCTCTTCCAAAAGATTTCACTTCCTCTTACAGCCTTCATCTAATCCATCAGCAAATCTTCTTGATATTACCTTCAAAATATATCCAGACTCTGACCAATAAGACCTACTTGTACCGCCGCCACCCTGGGCCAAGCCACCATCATCTCTCTCCTGCTTCTCCTTTGCCCCTTACTCTGTACTCATCAGCCAGAGTGATCCTGGGAAACATGAGTCACATCACGGTGACTCCTCTCCTCACCCAATAAAAGCCACAGTCAGGTCCTTAGAGTGGTTCATAAGACCCTGTGGTTTATACTGGCCTGTAGAACTATTGCGTGTGCTGCACAGAAGACAGCCACATAGGTAATTTTAAATTTTCCAGTAGCCACATTAAAAAAGGAAAATAAAACAGGTGAAATTAATTTTAATATATATTATTTAACTCAGTATGTCAAAAATATTTTCATTTCTGAAATACGTTGTTTCCTTTGATACTGAATCACACACATATCTGAATTCAGACTAGCCACATTTCACGTGCTCAATAGCCACGTGTGGCTAGTGGCTACTGTACTGGGCAGCACAGATCCCTGTGGTCTGGCCCCGCTTTACTTCTGTGTCCTTATCTCCTACTACTCTTCCCTTTCACTTTATTCCAGCCACACTGGCCTCTTTCCTATTCCTCAAATAAACTAGGCATTTCCTGTTTCAGGGCCTTTGCACCTCCTGTTTCCTCCATTTGGTGTGCTTTTCCCCAGATAGCCCTATGGCTGGCTCTCCCTTCTTTCATGTCTGCTCAGCTGTTACCTTCTCTAGCATTCCCTGCATCCCTTCCCTGCAATGTGTTTTTTCCATAGCACCATCACCTTTTAACATACTGTGTATATTTCTATTACTAAGACTACAGTGTCTCTCCCTGCTGGCATGTGAGCTCCATGGGAGTAGGGATTTTTGTCAGTTTTGTTCCCTGCTCCCTTTCCAGAGCATGGAACAGTGCCTGACACGTGTAAGAGAAGTGTAGATGTTTGTTGAAGAATTAAATGGAATAAATTCTTAAGAATAATTATTTTTTAGTAAGAACAATGCAGTAGGATGTACTTTATTGTTTCAGAATTTCTTGGTGCCCTGTAGCAGTTGGAAAGTGTGGTTCCAATCAGAGCATTCTGGAAGAGACTTCACAGAGATGCATGGATCCTCTTGGCAGAAGTGCACCCTCGATTGTGTTTACTAAATCATGATACTTGTTTTTCAGTTATGTCCACCAATTTCTGCACAGGCGTTTGTTGAAACTCAACTAGTACATTTTTCTCTTTCCTGCTACCAATCAGTTCTTGAAAACTCATTGGAAGATCTCGTATGTTTCTATATCTTTAATAAATGGGCTCAGGACCCCTGAGGAATAAGGTCTTATCAGTCTTTTTTATGGCTGTATCCTCAGAGCCTAGAACAGTACCTGGTACATACCAGGTGCTGCATAAATATTTATTTGTTAATAAGCAGGTATTGACATATGAACGGGACTCCACCCAGAAGTGCACATGCAAAGGCACAGAGAGCAAGAGGAAATGACTTGTTTGGGGAAGGTGATCAGTGTGCTCTGAGCCAGTGTATGTGGCCAGGGATGGGGTGGAGTGGCAGGGTATGGGAAAGTTAGGGACAGTCTCCAGAGGCCTTGACTTGCTTTCTAAGGAATTTGGTTTCAGTGGTTCTTTGTACCAGTTCTCATTCCCTCATCAGGGATCACATGAAAACTATAGTCCCTTTCTCCCAGGGGGATCACAGACAGCACATGATTTTGCATATACCATCAGAGGATTCACAGATGCCAAGTTCTAAAACCCCGCTCTTGGCTATAGGAACCATCAACTGCTTGATGAACTCTTAAATGGGAATAGGACACTTTTTCTCTCCAGAGTCTTTGGAAATGGACTCTCTTCTCCACTCTAAAGGAGGCAGTGTTGGGGGTGGAAGGGGAGAGCTCCTGAGTCCCCTGCAACCCTGAGAGAAGCCTGGAGACTCTCAGGAGCAACTGTTGCTTGATGCATGTCCCAGGGAAAGGACTTGGCAACTCTTGTTCAGATGCTTCCTCACTTCTGCTGGAGTTCCCCACTCAGGTGCTCAGTGGGATTTTGCTTTGCAGGGAGATTAGTTTGTGAGGGAGTTTTTAAAGTTCTTTCAAGGAGAAAAACTCCTCCCTGTTTTCCCTAGAGTGGTATTAGGATTGCAAATCCTGTCTCCTTATCTTAGTAGTTTGAGAACAGCATTAAAAAAAAAGAAGAAAGAGAAAGATTATAATAGAAAATAGTAGGTGGCATAGTATGTGGTAAGGATGAGTACTAGTTCATAAAACTTTGTTTCCGTTATATATATGTGTCTATAGATATAGGTATGTACAAGTGCACATATGTGTGTATACTCAGTCACCATGTAAAATTTATTTCCTACTGTGGGTCAGGGTTCAGAAAGTTTGAGAAACAATGTCCTGGAAGGATATCTTTGCTCTTAGAGTAGACAGTGGGTTCCAGCCACTTCCTCCAGAGACAGTGTCTGTGGAGACAGATGTGGTGAGAGGGTTGTTTTTTTTTTGTTTTTTTTTTTTTTTAAATGAGCAGCCAGAGTCAGGATCTTCCAGCATGACCGTAGGTCTGTCTGTGGCTGCTCACCCACTCCCTGCCCCTACTTCCCTGCTGTCCTGTGTTTCCTGCTGCAAAGGAGCTGGGGAGAGAGGCCAGGAAAACCTCAACTAAAGCATAAGAGCTTGTGTCCCTTTGGTGTAGGCTGCCTTCCCCTTCCTTGTCATCCATGTGAGAATTCCCTAGAATACAGCTTAGTGAGTCCCTGGCTTCTTTTTCTCTTGGTTCTTGGCTTTGTTAACTATTTCCTTGCTTGGTTGTGTTTTTCTTTAAGCAGCACATCTCCTTTTTCACCACATACCAAGGTCAGGATGGGGAGAAGAAGGTCATCTCTACTCGTGATTTTGCCCTGTTGTTCTCTTTTTCTCCGGTTCATTGGGTAAGGAGGTTAGAGTTCACATCATATTGGGGCAATTCCTGGTGGATTGGAATGAGCTGGCGCCTCCCCAGTGATTCCACTTAGATCTGTGATTGTACTGGCTCCATCTTGCCCCCAAGGAGAGGAGCCTTTCTTGGATCAGAGTTGCTTTTCCCTCCATCAACTGGGCAGACTGGCCTGCAGAGCGCTGACCCACTTGTCTTACCTCAAATAGAAGTTTAAATTAGGACCTGTAATCTGTAAGAAGCTTACAGCCTATTGGGTGGCCAGCTGCTCTGGACTCCTCTGTGGGCACAGCTGGCCTTTGTATGGCTGTTGTAGGTTTAGGGACCTGGGGGTCGGTCATTTTGTAGCAGGAATAACCAGAGGTGTGGACTCAACTCATTGAGATCTGGGAATAGCAAGGATCCTGGGGAAGCAGAATTGTTTGCTCAGCATCCCTTGTGCTATGGACACTTGAAACAGATGGGCCCCGGGTTGGGTGGAGGGGGTCTCTTGAGATGGGATGGGGTGGTGGTATGTCCTGGTAATGATGGGGTGGGGAACCTAAAATTCCCCAGGCCTTCAGTGCTGGCTCTGCTTCCCCTGGGCACCGAAACTGGTTCCTTGCTGATGTACAGTTAGCTCCACTGGCTCAACATGTATTTTCATTCCACAAATATTTATTAATCAAGACCTGTGTACCCTGCATGGGACTGAGTGCCATAAGACATACACAAGTTTGAAAATTGAACCTCCCCCCAACTTGCTCACGGTCTGTTTGAGGAGACAAGACTAGTACATATCAACGTATTCATTCATCCCTTAAGCAGATACTTATTTGGCTGGTAGCCATTCAGGGTAGTAAATTATAAAGTTCTGAAGTAATGCCAGTAAGAGTCGGAGACCTGAGAAGGGAGAGAGCACTGGGTTGGTCAAAGCTGGGCCCTGTAGGGTGAAAGAATTTAGAGAGATGGGGAGAGGAGAAGACATGGAAGGAAGGAGGAACTGCATGAACAAAGATTGGAGAAGGGGGAAGAGGCAGACCTCTGGTGCCTCTCCTCTCCCTTCCCTCCTCCTCCTCTCCCTTCTCGAAATAGTCCAGTTTCAGTCCTGGAGACGTCCAGACTTTGCATAATGTAGCTCCAGCTCTCGGGTCACTCTCTTTTCTCCTCCTCCTCCTTATCATAACAGCAACAATAATAGTGACCCTGACCTTTATTGAGCACTTACCATATACCACTGTTCTATGTACTTTACCTGGATTGTGTCATGAAGTCCTGAGAAGAACCTTCAGAGACAGGTGTTACATGGTATTAAGTGCATTTTAGAGTTGGTGAAACTGAGGCACAGAGAGGTTAAATAACATGCCCACGATCACATAGCAAGGAAGTGGTTGGGGTCAGGAGTCCACCCCAACAGTCTGTAGACAGAAGTCCATGAAAGTAGAAGGCCACGCTCTTAACCCAGTTGTTCCCAGAGTCGTCTGGACATTATGATCACCTGGGGATCTCTTAAAAGTTCCAAAGCCCAGGCCATACACCCCAGACCAATTAAATCACAGTCTCTGAGAGCTGGGACATGACATTGTTCATTTTTTTTTGAAGCTTCCCAGGTGATTCCAGTGGGCAGACAGGGTTGGGAACCACTATCTTAACCTCTCTGTTTTAGTGCCTCTGAATATTTGATTGGATGCACTTGTATCTGTAAGGCCACCCAAAGCATTGCAGAGGGGCCTTCCTGCAGGCAGATCCTCAGGGTGCCTCTCCAGACCTCCCACCATCCTATATGGTGTCACTCTAGCCTCCTGTCTGACGGAGCAGGACTCGTCCTGCTCCACAGCATTTCCCAAGTGTGAAACTGGTGTGGGCTGGGGTGCGTAGAGGTGGGGGTGTTCCCCCTGGAACCAGTGCCCCCTTTTCATCCTGAGGGCTGCCTCTGAGGGACAGAGGCTGCTGTCAGAGCCCTGGGGACATCTGACTGTGGTTTCTCATGTCTTCTGCTCCCCTGGGCCCCTGATTTGAGCAGGGAAGGGAGAGGGTCACACGAGGGCAGATCTCTTCTCCACAAGTCCTGCTCCTCTCTGTCCCCAGATGAACTTGAAATGGACACGAAGAGCAGAGTCGTTTGGGTGGCTGGGAACAGCACTAAATTTAGCAAAACTATAGCTGGTGGGGGGGCTGAACTGTAGTGAGCCAAACCCAGCCCCAAATGGACTAGATTTATGGTCAGCAACGCAATCAGCGTCACCTCTCCTTGGGCAAGTCTGTGGTTACACAGGATCTTTTGGTTTTGAAAGCCCGGGAGCTTGTCAGCTTGTCCCAGAAGACCCGAGTGTCTCTGACCGCCTTCCTGGCTGTACCCCTCCCAGACTTGTGCCCTACCCCTTCTGTGATGTCACCCCTCTGAAAGTGGTCTTCTTCCTTCCCTCTTTGGAATTCTCACTTGAGTCCTTTCCCCTTGGCCTACAAATTCTTTCATGCCTCTTGGCCCCTGTTGCCAGCCTTGACTCCCAAGGCCCTGGAGGGCAAGACTTGAGCTTTGGTAGACTTTTCTCTTAGAACATCTGGCATCCTTAGGCCACCTTTTGGTCAAAGTTAATGAGTAGAGGGAAGAGAAGAGCCAGGATGGATAGTTGTACAAGAGTTTGAGGGACTGAGATGCACTTTTTCTCCTCCCAGAAACTTGGCCAAGCAGATGGTATTTGCATCCCCAGGACCTGAAATGAATATGATGGATATGGAGCGGCTGTGGGGGTGCTGTGAAAGTTGGGGATTTATTTCTGGTTGGCTCAGTCAGATGTGGAAGGTATCAGGGAAGAGATGGGTTTTTTGGAATCAGAGTGAAGGGTGTGCTGGTGAGAACTTTTTCCCCTTCCAGGGTTAAATTTTCTCAACTCCTTCCATATTAGATAGATGACACTATTTGTCCAGGGCTGGAATCTTGTCTTTGTGATGTGATTTGTTAGTATAAGGCTGTGGTTCTCAACCAGGGCAATTTTGCTTCCCACCACCCCTAGGAAACACTTGCCAATATCTGGAGACATTTTTTGGTCTCCTACGACTGGGAGAGGGAGGGATGCTTCTGGCATTTATCTGGTAGAGGTCAGGGATGCTGCAAAATATTCTACAATGTGCAAGACAGCCCCCCACAACAAAGAATTTTCTCACCCCAAGTGTCATTAGTGCTGAAGTTGAGAAACCCTGGTATAGGAGGACAGTTTTGTGGAAATGGCCCTGAGAGATCATTTCATCCAGCTCCCTGTTTCTGTCGAAATTATTTGAAACCAGGAGCTGTCTAGCTATTGCCTTCTCCCTTGTTCCCCTGCTCCCTCTTTTCTTGGCATTTATAGTGAAACTGGTTAGCAAAATAATTTTGTGTCTTATAATATTTGTATTCAGGACATTGTTTCCAGGAAGTTGCTTAAACCTCATATGGAACAGTTTTCCATAGATCCCTTCTCTCAGCTCACGGGTGTTCTAGATTGGCTATATGGTTGGCTTTGTGTAGCTGTGACCCAGGAAACCTAAATAAGCTACAATCTTGACATATTTAGGTGCTGATATGTTTGAGATGAACTTTAAGGGCAAAAGAAGCCATTCTAGGCCAACATCATGTGGGAATGATAGGAGTCTAGCCTGGAGCTGTTTTTCTTCTCCCTGCCACTGAGCTGTTTGCTCTGCTCTGCAGAACTGGGTTCTACTTGCTCAAGTTTTCTTAAACGCAGAAAACACAACCTATTCATTGCCCTGGAGAACATGATGTTGATTCCCATATGAAAGATGCTAGATACCTCAGCAGCTGGTACATGTCTCATCTGCCAGCGTCATTCTCCTGCAGTGGGCAAGGCAGCTTTAAGGCCAGAACAGGGAAATGAGAAGTCTCCCCAAGTAACAACCTTAGGTTGCTCTAGATCGTGAAGGGATGTTAACTGTGTGTGAATTCTAGAATACGATGGCTTTTTTAATGTTGGGAAAAGTTTCAGGATCCTTTCCACTGACTGCACTGCCTGGACTCCTTATTTGTGATGTCAGAGAATGCAGGGGTGAGCAGAATTTCATGAGGTGGGGAAAGAAGAGGTGGGTAGTGGTGGGAGTGGTCAGGGAGGAGAATGGCTTTTGAAGCCCAGGTAAGGCAGGCAACCTGGAAGATACACAGATACTCTCCCTGGGTACATTTGACATCCTCTCCCCCACTTCTCATTGATCTTCCCCTGTCCCCCCACACACTCAATTTCTGTGTATCTGGGGGTCTTAATCATATTTTTGGATGAGCCCATGCCACAGTTAGGAAGGTGATTTTATGTGGGGAGTAAATAACATTTTACAACTGACTTTACGGTTGCTTGGTTTTTTTATTTTTTATTTTTTTATTTTGAGTTTCCTATGTCCCCTACGTTGGTGGAAATCGCTGGAGAATGGATTATAAAGCAGATCTTTGGTGTTGTTGGAGTTTAGGTTTACTCCTTCCCTTATTCTCATGTAAAGGATTGAGGGGATGATTGTGGGCTCAGAGAACCAGATTCTAGATTACTGCTATCTTAGCTGGCAGTTAGGGTCGTCAAAACCAAGTCTCCAAATTCCTTGTCAGTGCTGGTAAATATTTGAGTGGGTTGAACAGATCAGTGAGTGTAAATTTAGAAAGTCGCAGCCAACAGTGGAAGAACCTCCGGGTGAGCCCAGTTTGCTCATCCCTGCCACCACTCAGAGCACGCCCAAGGTTACATCCTCTTATTCCATGATCAGCTGATGTCACTTCCTTATGTACCCAAGGGTGCCCACACCCAGCCACTGTTTCCTGTGCTGGGTCGGGAACTGCAGATCACTTCTCATAACCTCTTGGTACCTGACAGCCATCCACCAACATTCTGGATTCGTTTGCCTCCTTTCCTGAGCCTCCTTGCAACTCAACTACCGTGTTGCTTCTAGATCCAGAGTTTGTCTTTGAGTCCCTGACTTCTGCTTGAGCGTCCTGGCTTCTCAGCCCAGGGTTACTTCAGCTCCCTTGTAGCCACTGGAAATTTAAGTCCTGGATTATTGATTTGGAACTGGGTGTCCCCTCGGTCTTCTTGGTCCCTACCATCTTTCACATTAGAATCTTACTTGTTTTTCATAAAAATTATTCCACATTTCAGCCTGCGTTTGTAAAACCTGAGTGCATTTTCAGACTCAGTCTTACGGAATATAAAACTTGACAAATTAATTTGGAGTTTTGAAAACATGTATGTTTCTTTTATATGGTATTGTTTTTTGTAGAAAAACACCTCTGCAGTTTATTGAAAAGCAGTAGGAGAGGGCTCAGAATGTATATGTGCCTTTCAGATTTTGTGAGCAGAGATTGTAGGAACTTAAATCTGTTTTGACAACAACCCAATTTGGATAAAAGTCCATTTTCTCCTACTTTCTTTTTAATCTTTCTCATCAGCTTTTTAAAAAATTTCTAAGTTAATTTTTGTATTCAAGTGTAACATACAAAAGAAAAGTTCATCACAAAGTGAACACACCCTGTAAATAATGAACACAATCCAAATTTAGAAAAGAAACAGAACATTACAGACCCCCTGAGAAAACGCCTTGCACTTTTTTCCAGTGACTAACCACCTTTCCAAGGTGACCGCTATTTTGACTCCTAAAATCACAGATTAATTTTTCCTGTTTTTCAACTTTACCTAAATGGAATCACACAGTTATGTTCTCTTTTGTGTCTGGCTTCTCTCAGTATTTTGTTTGTGAAATTCATCCATGTTGTAGTTTTCCATTCTCATGGCTGTGTAGTATTCCTCTGAGCAATAGACCAGAATTTATCCATTCTGCTGTTGTTAGATGTTTGGGTTCTTTGCAGATTTCATCTATTACAGACAGGGCTGCTACAAATATATATAGTATATTTAAATTTCTTTTGGGTGTATACATACTAGGAGTGGAATTGCTGGATCATAGTTTTAGTAGATAGTGCTGGAGTGGTTGTACCAATTATACTTCTGCCAGCAAAGTGTGAAAGTTCTAGTTGTGCCTTGCCAATATTTGGTATTAGCTTTTGTTTTACATTACATTTACTCTGGTGGGTGTGTAGTGGTACTGTACTTTGGTCTGAATTTGCATTTTCACAATATTGGCCATTTGGTTTTCTTCTTTGTGAAGTGCCTGCTCAGGTCTTTTGCTCATTTTTCTTTTAGGTTGTCTGTCTTTTTCTTACCGGTGTGTAGGACTTCTTTATATATCACAATTATTTTCTCCCTTCAGTAGCTTTTGGTATCCATATCTTTAGTGATATCTCTAAGGTTACCCACATGAATGCATTAGGATTATATGTGGTACTTTGCCCTAGGATCTTTTATTCTTTGCTAACTATATTGAAGTTGGGGCAACATTCCATCAATACTCATCAAAGGCACTATTGGGATATTGGTTCTGCAAAGTGGGGCAGGGATTCTTGGGGTTCTTGCCATGTTTAGGTGCTGATACCTTTGGGATCACATAAGAATAAAAATTGTTCATATCCAAGTGCTTACTATGTGATATATACTGTTCTGAGTATTTCACATGGGCTAGCTCATTTATTCCTCAGGCAAGCTCACCAGTTGAATATCATTATTACCCCCATTTTCAGATGAGGAAATGGAGGTTCAGAGAAGTTCTGTAATTGCCCAAGGTCACACAACTGAGAGCTCTGGCTACAGAGCCCATGGTCTTAACCATTGTACTGCATAGAAAGTGGCATTTCCCAAAACTGCTATTTTATTACAGTGCCTGAATTGTGCTTGGCACATAGTAGGTGCTCAAAAAATACTGGTGGAGGGAAAGAATTTGACCATGATGAATTGAATAAAGGCTTTGCTCAATAGGGAAGTTTGTCCTGGCAGTGGAATATGTTGGTATGGAAAGTGATTGTGTTCCATCCTCGTGAATCTCTTGCCCGGAGCAATGCCTGTCACAGAGTAGGCATCGTAGCAACTATTTGTGGACTGAATGAATCAATCACCAGCAGATTTTAAACCTTGCCCAGCTGATGGGGTGAACTCAGAGGACACTGCAGGGACCAAGGCCTGGGCAGATACATCAGTAGAAACCATGATGATGACCCAGAGAGAATTCAGAGTCAGGCTCACAGCATTCCGTTTGTATAGCCACACGTCAGCCTAGTTGATGGTAGCAGAGCAGGGTCCAATGTCAGCAGGTGAGGCTGTCCCGATTACAGGCAGTCGGGTCAGAAGAGGTCCCAGTGGCAGTGGAGGGCTGGCAGGATTCAAGGTCAGGTAATCCAGAGTCACAAGGTGGCATGCAGTAAAAGTTCAGGCGGGCTGGAGAAAGAGCCAAGCAGTGCTTGGAGGGAGCCGTCGCCCGGGCTGCGTTCCCTTCCTGAATGAGGCCTTTCATTTCAGGCTGCTCAGAGTGCATGGGAGGAATATGCCAGACCTCAGGCTGGGCTAGTTGGGGTGAACTGGTGACTTACCCTGTGCTGGAGCCAGAAGGAGCCTTCGGGAACATCTTGTCAAACTCATTTAAGATGAGGAAATTAAAACTTAAATGAGAGGTTGCTCAGCAGGTGAAACAAAGCATTAGAATCGGGGACTGCAGAATTGTTCTCATTTTCACAAGTTTTCTATTAAAAATTTAGAAGTGATTGGAATTGTGGTACTGAAAGGGGAAAAGGCTTAGAGAGGAAGGATGGTGAGAACTTGGATATGGGGGGGGCCAGGAATCAAGTGACTACGTTACTGGCTTGGAGAGTGTCGGCACGAGTGATAGGAACTTAGAAAGGGAAGCTGCTTGGCTGATGATGCAGTCCCGACTCCAGAATGTAACTTCCATGAGGACATAGTGTTTTTAGTTTTTATTGCAGGATGACATACAGAAAAGTACACAGAGGGCAAGGACTTTTTAGCTGGCTTGCTTACCAATAATGAACAGATTCTGGCCTTAGAAACTACTAATTGTTAGTTATTATTAACTACTAATAATAGTTAATTGGTTAATAATTATACAAATAATTGTGGAATGAATTTGAATGTGAGGCGACAGTAGGGATATCTAAGTGGACTGTCCAACAAGAATTCCAGGACCACTCATGACTAAAGGTGTGGGAATTGCCTCTTTTGGCAGTGGGGGATGAAGCCAGTGGGCTGAAGGTACTCCCAGGGAACAGGGATTAAGCAAGAGGAGCAGGGACCTGGGATTGGTTAGCATAGGTGGAAACAGAGATGTGAAGATTGCAGGGTGGGTGTTCTCAGGATAGAAAAAAAAAGAGAGGGGTTTTGAGAAGGGGATGATGAGTAGCATCCAATTCAAGAAGGCTGAGGTCTGAGGAAGGGAAACTAGGATTGGCAAAGAGTGGTGAAGCCAAAACTTGAACTCAGCTATGTCTGACATCATTGTTGACATCACTGGTGGCGGTACAAGCTAGAACCTGCAATCACGGGCAACACATCTGATACAGCAGAGCTATTAAATGCTGAGCCGCGAGGCATCAGGACTAGCAGCAGGTGAAATGGCAGCAAAGAAAAGATCCCTGTAGCACAGATCATTCTTCCGCGTCATGGAAGTCATGAACTTCAGTGTGGCCTTGAAATAGGGTTAGGATCTGCTCTATAAGAGGGATGAGAATGGCATCTCAAATAGAGTGCTTGTTTGCTGGAGAGGATGGGAATGTGTGGAGACAATAAGGAGACCAAATAGATAAGGCAGAGGATATATGGGGGAAAGGAGGAAACACCAACCAGCACTTCTATTATTATTTCCTCCCTTTTAAAGATTGTCTAGAGATGGTCATCAGGAAGCTTGAGTAAACTACATCTAGTCACCCAGTAACATAACTCAACAGGCATATTTATAATTACGAGACACCAAGGAATCCCAGAACAACCCTTTGTCCTGTAAGTATGGTAGAATATACGAACCTGGACACTGGTGGTTGTAAAGACCTGGTTGCGTGTGACAGACACACCTAGCTCAAATGTAAGTGTGGCTATTTGGGAGTCAAGTGCTGGAGAATCAGAGCCTGCAATCTGTTTAGCCAGTGTTCATTGAACTCCAGCTGAGAGCCACACCTTGTGCTAGATGCTGGGATATAAGGATAGAATGGTTGAGATCTTCTGTGAAGTCAGATTTGACCCTGGGCTATTTCTGGACATTCCTGAATCTTAAAAATCCAGATTCCCTTTTTTCAGAATCTGGGGAGATACTGGGCTGAAGACTGAGAAAGTGGATACCATGTCTGCCTCCATCTCACTCTCTGCTGCTTCCTGCAGAGCTGGAATTGCAGAGCTGTTGCTGCTCTGCCCAGGGGCCAAACAAGCCTATACTCTCAGACATATCCTCTCCTGAAAAAGCAGTTTAGTAAATTCTTTTGTACACCCACAAGGTTCGCCTCACATCTCAAGGAAATATTCAGAAATGACTTTTAAAGATTATAGGCAGCTCACTCCCCCAAATCTGGGATGCCTGGAAGCTATTTATCTCAAGGAAAATGCCTAGAGCATTCCCAGAGGATGCTGATGAAGGATACAACTGTGCACAACAGGGATATTCCAGAGAGAGGACCAATCAGATGCCAGCCACCCATATAAGAGCCAAGGCAAGGTGGGAAAGGCTGGAGACCTTAGCAGTTTCTGAGTATCAGAGCTTTCCTAGCAGAACTGGGAAGCATGGGACTTCACCCTACCTGCCTTAAGCTTTGAGGTGCTGAAAGGGAAGCCAGGAGACTGAAGGAGGCTTTGGATCTTTGCAGGCTGGTACCTGTATCTCTGGCACCACCAGTTCCCCCAGCCCCACAGCAGGTTCCCTTAGTATGCAGCCTCGTCTTGCACGGAACCTAAGAGGCAGGATTCAGGAAGCCTTATGGCATATAATCAAATAATAATTATAGCTAAATTTATTGAGCTTTTGCTGTGTTCTAGGTGCTCTCTAAGTGTTCTCTATGTGTTAACTCATTTAAACCTCGAAGTAACTCTGTGAGATAATTGTTGTATTTGACAGATGAGGAAACTGATTCTCAGAGATCAGGCAGAGGCAGAGGTGGAATTTGAACCAGCCTGACTCCAGAGCCTGTGCTCTTAAGTCTTAAGGGAATAAGGGAAGCTGGCCTGGGTAGGATGTTTAGAAGCCACGGGAGGCCAGAGCAGAGAGGTCAGCTGCTGACCAATCAGATTCCTAGATCCAGTTTCCCCCTGTTGGAGCCAGCTGCCCCCACTTCTGCAGGAAGGGCACTGCTGCCTGTACTTCCAAGTTTGCCAGGAGGATTAGCTCCTTCCTTGAGTCAAAACAAGCCAAACAGGTAAAAACCAACAAACAACTCATGACTTCCAGCAGAAAAAGCCCTGCAGCCTCTTCAGCAGGAGGGGCGATCTCTGCTGGGGAGGTCCGAATGCCCAGGTTATGTCCAAGTTGTGGGCGTATATTGCTGAGAGGGACCCCGAGAACCTCCTGTTTTACTGGTCAGAACACGGAGACCTGGCCCCTGGCAGCACTTGGACATTGCAGCAGGCTGACTTCTCTACCCCACCCCCACTCCCTATTCACCATGTAAAATTTAATAGTGTCCTGGACAATTCATGGGGAGCCCGGAGACCTGGGGTCTGTCCCCACTTCTGCCACGAGCCAGCTGTGGGACCTTGGGCAATCCCAGTTTCCTATCTGTAGGATAGCGAGATTGAATTTGAGCAGTGGTTTTCCAAAAAAAAAAAAAATATATATATATATATATATATATAATTATATATATATATATATATATATATAATTATATATATATATTTTATTGCAGTGGGACATTTCCTTCAAACAAAATGTTACCTAGAGGCACAGAATATGAAACAGTTAAAAGAAGAGGTATAAATTAAAAAAAAAAAAGGAATAAAACCTTAGGTCAGTCAAATTCCTCTGCAAATTGGCCCCTGCTTCTGCACGGTTCTGCTTCCATGCCGCTCCAGTTGCCTTTGCTCCTTCCATTCATATTGAAGGCTTTGGATTCTGCAGAGGCCCCCTCAGGTCTACCTCCTTCATGGAGCCTCTTGGTCCCCAGTGATTCCTACCCCCACAGGTTCCTATAGCTTTTATTAACTATTTCAATCACTGGGCTCCCACATACTACCTAGAGTTGGGCTTTAAAAAAATTTATGTCTGTTAGATATTTGCATACACATATGACATTCACATTTATCATATACAGATGTCACATTTACATGTCAATTTACATATATATGTATTTATATATTCTATGTGTGCATGTGTATGTACATATAATCCATCGTGCTTCCAAAGTGGTAGTTGAGGCCATTTGAAGAAGGGCCGTGTCTTTGTGCTCCCCACTACCTGGTACATAATAGGCCCTAGTAAAGGTTTTTGATGGTGGGGCTCATCTTCTATGCTCTCCTGAGTATCTTGTCTATGCCAGTTACTTAGTAAAGGCTAGTATTAAATGAGTGCATGATATGGTGTGTTTTGTAGCTGGTAAGCCTTGGATTTGCATCTTGGTTCTGCCACATGCTAGCAGTGTAACCTTGGGATATACACTTAATTTTCTTATTTCTAAAATGGGGATGACAGTGTGTGCATTCAACAAGTATTTACTGAGTACCTACTGTACTCCAGGCACTATTCTAGGCCCTGGGGATTCAGCACTTTACAAAACAGAGAGAGCTCACTTTCCAGCCAGTTTTCAGGAGGAGCCCGCAGTGTTGCTAGAAGAAGAGGACGAGAAAAGAGACCTGTCTGCTTGGTCCCTTCTGCTTGGTTCCTTCCTGGAACCTCATCCTGTGTGAGGCTGCAGCAGGATGGAGGGTGTCCTAGTGGCCTGTTTGGAGCACAGTGATTCCCTGGGTGAGATTTGAACTCCATGGTGAGAAGAAAAAGAGTAGGAAAGGCTACCCAGGTTGGACTAAAGGGGGCATTGAGCCCCACCCCCCTCCAAGCCCTTTGACCCTGAGGCTGTACATGCATACAACGCCCCCCACCCCAACACACACACAACTCAGTCCCACTGGGCAGGAGGGAGATGCGCCGGACTGAGGGTCCCAACCCCAATGCCCCCTGCCTCTGTGATGCAGAGTGGTGCCAGCTTTCTCTAGCTTCTGTGCTTCCGTGGTGAAGGGTTGCCTGGCACAGTTGCAGAGGCAGTCTGGCTGGATGGGCACAGGGATTCATTCTCTGGGCCATGCAGAAGCTCAGAGACTCACAGAATGGAAGGAAGAGGCCATTGGAGACATCACAGAGTCCCTCTTCCCAGCAGGTGCCAGAGGAAGGACACTGGAGCCTCCACTGAGCTCCAAAGACATCTTAGATTACGTTTCCCCAGCAAGTGGCCTGGGGACAATGAAGGTGGTGAATGGATTTGCTCATAGTTTGAGTTTCCCATCTCATGCTAAGACAGTGGGCTAGTCTGCGTACACATATCCTCTCTCTCCTTTCTTCTTTCTTTCTTCCTGTGGCTTATATTTTACCTCTAAGCATCTGTTTTCAGTCTGGGAAGTCCACAATTCTAGGACGTTCTGTTTGGGGAGAAGAGAGAGGGTACAGTGTCTAAGGTCTCCTGGGTCTGGCTCTCTTTGTGGCTTTGATCTCTTCTGACCACCCTGCGGAGCCTCAGAGCTCACACCAGTGTCTCTCCCAGGGAAGTCCAGAGAAGTTTGAACCCTACTTAGGGTAAATTGCACTTCACCTTTGCTGTGCTTCAGTTTCCTCAACTATAAAATGGAGCAGATAATTGTACCAACCATGCAGGATTACTGAGAGGATCAACTGAGCATATAAAGTGCTTTTAAAATAGCATCTAGCTCATAGTAAGTGCTGTGTGCCTGTAATTCCTGGGTAACACGTGTGTATTCTTTGTGGGCTGGTTTGGCTCTATGACCATGAACTCACTGTGGGCAGGTTGTGTGTCCTAGGTAGTTGCATAGCTTCAGTGCCTAGCCCAGTGCCTGGTACACGACAGACATTCAGTAAGTATGTGCTAAAAGAACAAGCGACCTCAGGATTCAGTCCGAGATGAGGGGGGAAGACTCACCCTATGCGAGGCATACTGGAGGGGAGGCATGTGGAATTGACCCAGCTGGGCAAGATCAGAGGGTACGGTGGTGGGAGAATAGTGAAAATCGCCATTGGAGGGCCTTGAATGCTAAGTGAATGCCTAAGGGGCACTGGAGAACCATGGAAGATTTTAGAGCAGGGGAGGGATGTGTTGAGTCAGACTTAGGAAGAAACTGGTAGAGGTCTCTAGAATGGCTTGGCGAAGAGAGAGGTTAGGAGGCTGCTGGGGACACACTGCTAGGAGCGGCGAACTGTGTGGGCAGGCAGTGTCACATCTGCTCCCCTCCCTTCTCAGCTCCATGGGAACCAGGCCAGCACATTGTGACTGTCTCCCCCTGTCCAGCCCAGGCTGTTCCCAGCCCTGGTACTTGTCTGTTTGTGTCCCACTCACTCTGACACACCTTTCGTAGGTTTCCAGGTTACTGCAGCCCTGTGCGGTGTGAGTCCTTGTGCTGCCGCTCCTAGGCCACTAAATTTCCCCCGCACTCTCCAGCCTCTGTGTGTGTTTTTATTATTTTAATCTTAAAGTGAGAAACAACAAGGCTGCTGGAAGTAGGCCATGCGCTTTTATTTGCTCTTCTCACCAAGGACAAGCATGTTCCCAAGCCCTGGGAGCAGAGACCTGGAGCCTCGGGGGAGGGTGGTGTGAGGCAGGATGTGGAGAAGGCGGACACACCCGCCCCGGGAAGGCGGCTCTGCCCGGCTGCCCGCGGCCATCTTGCTGGTGGCCGGCAGCCGCCACGCAGCCTTCGTCCCTCTTCGTTGGTCCCGGGACATGTTCCTCGAGGGTAGATGCTGCATCTTCACAGTCGCTGTGTCCCAGCCCTCTTGGCAGAAGTCAGCTCCTGGCCTTTGGGCATCTGTTCAGCAGTCAGACCCTGCCGGTGGCACTGGGCTTACTCTTGTCTTGTTGTGGGAATCTTCAGAGGTGCTGTGGCTGGCGTAAGGAAGTTGCTCTTAGTCAACCTGGACTACAGAATTTTGTATCTGGTCTCCACTATAGCGGGCACATAGACAGCTAAAGAGATGTCACCGTTCCTGCCTGAGCAGTGGAGTGTAGTAAAAATAACTGCCATTTATTGAGTGTTTACTCTACACAGGGCAGTGTGCTAAGTACTTTGCATATATTATCTCAGTTAATCCTCTCAATAATCATGTGTCGCAGTTGGTATTAGCACTGTTTTGTGGATGAAGAAACTGAGACAAGATGAGGTTAATCAACTTGCTTCAGGTCACACAGCCAGGGAGTGCGAATTCTGAGCCGCTCTCAGCCCTGATGTTCTGCTGTCTCTCACATGGAACCCAGGGCACAGGATTCAGCATTTGGAAGTTGGGGTTTCAGGGGTTGCTCTGCTGCTTGCTGGCTGAGTCTCTTGGCCGAGTCGCCTAGCTTTTCTCAATTGCTTATCTGTAAAATGGAAATAATTATATGTACTTCACAAGGTTTCCTTGGGGATTAAATAAGACAATTTGTCATAAAACACTTTGTAAACTAGAAGTTATATATATATATGTGTATATATGTATATAAAACATCCCATTTAAATGAGTCAATAGTAAAAACATTTAAAAATACTTATTTACCAGAAAAAAAGTATGTGCTTGGCTTTTTCTTTTTTTAAAGACACATGGTTAGTACCACCTTTATACAGGAGAGGAGTTTGGAGGTAGTAGTAAAGGATCTGGACTTTGGGTCTGAGGCTTTGAGTCTGGTTACTGGCAGTGTATCCTTGGATATGTTAGTGAGCCCTCTCTGCTCCTTAGTTCCTGACTTGTAAAGTGGAGTTAATAGTAGGACAGACTTCATACCGGTGTAGTAAGGTCTGAATGCAGAAGTGCCCTGCACCAGGCCTGACAAGTGCTAAGTGCTTAAGGAAGGCTGAGGCTACTGTTCATGAGAAGGATGCGGCTGTTGTTGGGCAGATGAAAGGCAAGGGGGATGTTAGTTTGGGGGTTTGGCCTTATTCAAAGACTCTCAGAAGGGGGACAAGGGGAGCAGATATGTCTGGTGGGACTGTGGGCTGTGGATGTAGGGAGCTCAACCCTGTTCAAGGCTCTCAGCCAAATGGAAATTCTACTTCTGCTGTTCCTCATCTCCCAAAGCTGGGGGTCAGGACTGTGGGGCCCAACAAGGATTTAGAGGGGAGGCAGCCTCTGCCCGAATCCCCCTGTGGGCCTCAGGGAGACGGCCATGTCCTAGAGGTCAGCTGGTCAAATTCCAGCCTGGGCTTGAGCAGGTTACAGATCACAAAGGGGAGGGACTCATTCAAGAGGGAAGCTTGGCTTCATCTTCTTGGCTGAGGTGCAAAGTTTACTCAGAAAGAGTTCCTGCCATTTTTTAACTTGTTACTTGGTCTTGTGTGTGAGAGAGTAAAAGAAGACAGGGGAGCCAAGAGGTGGGGGTGGGGGTGGGAAGGAGGTTAAACGTTTGGATAGCTTGCTGGGCCACATTTATCTATTTTTTGCACAAAGGTGATATGCAATAACTGGGTATAGCCTAGAGGTAGAAGGTAATCAATTAGTAATATCTGAGCCTTTTCTGAGTCCAAAAATGAGGTGTACAGACTGAAATCTAGGATATTTAGAAGCAGGCCCCAAAGCATTTGTGCTGTGTTTCAATTCTTGTGTTCCTTTGTCCTTTCAACTGGCACAAGATTCCTGGAAATGGATGTACCATACATACGTGGTAGCACAAAGGGGTGGAAGACGCATTCCAGGTCCATGCGAAGCTTCCTTGTGGTTAGGCTGTTTTATAACTGTTCCCAAATCATGTTAGCTCTGGAAGCTATTTTAGGAACTCCTTCGGTTATGAACCATATCTTACATTTAATTTTGATTTGTTTCCTCTGTTGTCCTGGATTGAGTAGCAGCACCAACAAACATTGTGTGTCTGACGTTGTTCTAGGTGTTGCCAGTAATTAGAAAAATCAGGAGATTCTTGGTAAGCTAACCTAGTACTAGAACAGCTCCTGAAGGACCTCAGGCCTTCTCTTGTACAGTCACCATGTTTTGTGTCTCAGAAGGACCCCGTTTCATGAGTGCGGCTTGGAGTACATCAATTATTTGTGAAATCCCCTGGGGCTAGACACCAAGGTGGAGGGGGTTTGCCCCCTTCTTTTCCTTGGTTGGTGTATGTTCTTAGTAACAGTAAGGATTCCAGCCTTACCCTAGGAGGCAAGCACCTGGAGGCAAGGAAAGGCTCTATCTTTCCACATACCTCCTGAGGGCTACAGCTGGTACTTCTTTGCTCCTTTCTTCTGCTACAGTTATGACAAGGACTGTGACTGCATTCTGCTCTTTAGCTGAACTGTGTAGTTTGTAGCCACAAGGAGCTATTAGTCTCTGGTCTTTGATTCTCTGGGAGAGGATAGATTTGACAGGGGCCTTCCTGCCAGTGAAATGGGGAACAGCTCATTTTTGTCTTCTCCATTATCAGCCTCATATGGGGTCGTAGAAAAAGGAAACCACATAAAAGATCCCCCAAGTTAAGAGTTGGGGTTGCACTATTTTTAGGCCGGAGTGAACTGCCCTGAACGTCTTCCAGCCAGAAGGTGAGGAGGAGATTGCTGGTGTTTGTGACAGCACAGGTTGGATGTCCCTTCATATTTGCTTGGGGACCCTATTCAGAAGCTATAGTTAGAAGAGTAAATTTGTGTTTGGCAAGTCTGAATCAAAGAGAGGAGAACCTAGTGGAAACCTCGAAGGATCAGAGTGGGCAGGGAAGGAACTGGGATCAAGTGAGTCCTGTTTCTGGTGTGTTTGTTGGGGACTGGAGGTGGTCATGTTGACAGGGAGGCCCATTCTAGCCTCATAAGCTAATCAACAAGTATTGATTGAGTACTCCCTAGGGATTTTTTTGTTATACTTTGGGAAGAGTGAAAGAGTAATCTAAAGCTTGTCTGGCCCTGTTTTCTTTTGTTTTTTTTTAACTTTCCATTTTGAAATAATTTCAAATTTACATGGTAGTTAAAAAAATAATGCAAACTCCATACAGAGAATTCCAACATACTGTTGCCCCCAAATACCCAGATCCACCAGTTTTGACATTTTGCCACCTTTGCCTTATCATTCTTTCTCTCATCCATCTGTTTGTCTATCTCCATCTATTTTCTGAACATTTGAGAGCAGGTTGCACTGATAATGCTCCTTGAACACGTAATGTTTCCATGTACATTTCCTATGAACAAGGGTATTCATGTATGTAATCACCTTAAATGCAGTTATCAAGTTCAAGAAATGTATTGGTGTTGTAAAGCTTACATTCTGTATTCCAGTTTTTTTTCTTAGGTCCAGTAATGTTCCTTTGAGCCCTTTCTCCTCCATTCGTAGATCCATCCGCTATCATAGAGTGCATTTAATTTTCATTATCTCTTTAGTTTCCCTCCTTCCCTGCTTCCCTCCTTTCTTCCTTTCCTCCTTTCCTTCCTTCCTTCCTTCCTTCCTTCATTGTGGAAACATATATACAAAATAAAACTTTCCATCCCAACTCCTCCATGGCGTACAATTCATGGCTTTAATCACATTCACAATGTTGTAGTACCCTCACCATCCATTACTGTCACTCTTCCTTCACCTCAAACAGAAACCCTACACTCATTTTGCATTAACTCCCCACTGCCTGGCCCTGTTATTTGAAAAGCTTAAACTCTTAATTGGAGGCACCAGATGAGCACCTGTGACATGAGATGTGACAGCATATTATTATCAGGTTCCAAACTCTAGATCAGGGTTTTAAGTGTTGCTGCACTTGGAGAAGGGAAGGATTGTTGATGGCAGTGTGTGGCTGCAGGATTGCCATCTCTGTTACCTGGGAAAGAAAGGAGATTAAGGGTAGACATGCTGCTTATTGTAGGAGAGAGATCATGGGTCTCAGATTATGGTCCAGTGACATCAGTGTAAAAGCCCCTTCGATCTACTTGAATTTGGCCAGGTGGAAAGGATCCATCCAGTCAGCACTCAAAAAAGGGGCAGGTGAGTCTCAGGATCAAGAAGAACAGGGTATGATTCCATCTAAGAGAAACTGAGCAGATTAATGGAGATAATACATGTGAAATCATCTGGCCTAGTGTTTTGCATATAGCAGTAATTCAATGTTATATTCCTACCATCCAAACTGAGACATCTGAAGAAGACACCACAGTAAGGTTTTAAACGGGGTATGTATGGGTTGGGGTGGAATTGGAGAAGTAGGAGCAGCCGCAGGAGTGGACTAAGAGGAAGATTCTGCTGGAGGTGATATTCCTGCTGTACTTCAGACTGATCAAGTCATGCTTTGGAGTGTTGTTCCAGTTCTTGATCCTAAATAGGAAGGAGAATGTTGAGCTAGAATGTATGGGGGAGGGCTGCAGTCATATGAAGAGTGATTAAAAACGAGAATATTTACCCTGGAGAGGGGAGGATTTTGTAGGATTGGTTTGCTGGGTGTGGTGGTGTATATTTAAAGGTCTGTCAAGTGAAGGAGGAATTGGACTTCCTCTGTGGCACCCAGAGGGCAGCATGGGGGCCAGTGGGTAACAGTGACAGGGAGGCAGAGGTCCGTGCAGAGTAATGAATAACTTCCCAGCCATTTGAGATGTGAAGGAAGTGAAGAAGTGAAGACGGGTGGCCCTGAGGGGTAGTGAGCTCCTTTAGTGGGTCCTGCAGTGTTTATACGTAAGCTTGTGTCCACCACTGAGGGATGCTAATAACAATAACTACCACTTACTGAATACTTGCTGTGTACCAGGGATTATTACCAAGTGGTTCACCTGTATAGCCACATTTAATCTTTATGACAGTGCCGTGAAGAGTTGGCTTATTAGCCCTGCTTTATAGATGAGAAAAATTAGGCCAAGAGGTGAAGTAACCCACCAACGCCCAGCACTGTGGACTGAACTCAGGGCTGACTCTTCCAGTACTGGATGGAAGGTGCAGCCCAGATGCTCTCCAGGATGCCTTATGACACCGGGATTCTTAAAGCTCCACCTGCTGGGTCATCTCAGGCCATTCGGATGGAGTTGGGAGGCTCTGACTTAGGTGAGGCCATAATGTGATTACTGCTCTCGGGGTGACTTGGCTTTGGATCGTTTTGACTGATTACGAGGTCATTGGGAAGGGGCTCTGGAGGCAGGGATGTTCCATTGGTGGATAGGAAAAGTGGACTGGGGTGTCTCATGTACTCCCCTCCTGTACTCTCCAATCCCCTGGTGGCTCAAGGCTCTGGGAACCACTGACCATGTATGTGCTGCTTTTCCCTGGCAACCCCTACACGTGCCCCTGCTGTGTTCTCTCCTTGGCCCTGCCTCTCTGGAAGGGCAGAAATAGATATCTAGGGACCTCAGCCTGGAGGGGTGGCAGGGCTCATGCCACCTTATTTGGGTTGCCAGGGTGGGATTAAGGACCCAGCTATCCTCTTAGTGTCCTGCTTACCTGGTTGACCAAACTGATGACAAGGAGAGTCCCTGCTGGCCAAGGATAGAGGCCTGTGAAGAGTGCCTAGCACCATGCCTGACCCACAGGAGGCCTAGACACATGTTTTTTGGAATAAAAAAATGAGCCAGTCCCTTCTGTAGGCCACTCGTGCCTGCTCCCTCTGCCCACCCTGGCCTTTGAAGACTCTGAAGGTTTTTAAAAGGGGAGAGGACGTTGGAGAAGAGTGGGGTATACCTCCCACACCAAATCTGGCTTATATGGCTTTGGGGGAAAGTTATAAGTATCATCTTTTGTTTTTTAAAGGCCAAGTCATTGTTGCTGCTTGCTTTTGGGGAAAGAGCTTTGGTTTCAGAGGGCTGTGCCAGATCCCAACCTGGGAATAACGGCTGCCAGCTGGCCCCAGAGGGCTTCAGAGAGCTGAACCCTCCAGAAGAGTGTTGTCACATGACTACCTCTCTCCCCCAGAGATTCTGGTCCACAATCCCTCTTCACTCTGGAGCTATCTGCAGACAGCGTGAATTCATATCATTAAAGAAGATTTTATAGAACCTTGCTTATAATAAGGTTCATAATAGGAAAACGGTATGAAAATGTATTCCAGGTATTGCAAAAGAATATGATGTTAAATAAGGTGTTTTAGATTGCCTTCAGCCCCTCTTCCAGCCCTAAGGTGAGGGTCTTGGCCCTGGAGGTCCCATCCCTGCTCCAGCTTACAGTGTGGCTGGCCCTTTACTGAAAGCTTGGACTTGTGTCCTGGCGGTGCTGAGTGGCCTGGTCTCTTTCTTCCTCTCTCATGTTAGGCTGCGGGTACAGGCATGCCTCTGTGTGGGGGATAAGGCAGCACGGAAATAAAAGCTCAAGTCAGAGTTGTTTGGGGAACCCCCTGTCCTACTTGTGTCTCTGATTCCTGTGGTCTAGATCTGACTCAGCTAAGCAAAGCCATAGTTTGTTCCGGAGCAGAAACTCCATTTTTTAGTCACAGGGTGCTAAGCTCGTGTGGTCACGCAGAGGTCAGTACAACCCCATGAGTCATCAGTTGCTCAGGTTCTCAGTACCCTAGAGACATCTCCTGCCCAGAGCTTCTCTCCTTGGTGAGAAGGAACACCAAGAGCAGCAGCCACCTCAGAGCACAGCAGCCTGTGCCTGGAGGGCATCTGGCCAAGACAGTGCTCCCTGCCCCCCACCCCTGGCCTGGCCTGTGGCACAGCCTGCAGGTTCCAAGGTTCTGCTGGGCAGGGATAGGGTCGTGCTCTCTCCTCAGTCCACTCACGTGGCCCAGCCACACTCCATCTCGCTGGAAATTATTTCCATCCATTGACAGGGCCAGCATTTCAAGAACTGCCAGCCAAGAGGTGTGTTGGGTTACTCCCTGAGTCCCAAGAAGACTTTGCTCCCCCTGCTTTGTTGGGCAGCCCTGGAAGCCCCCGGTCTAGGAGTTTGGCTGAGCGGCTGGTGGAGTGGCCATGTTCACTCAGGCCATCATCAGAAAGCAGGTTCTGGTCCCATTGCCAGGCTGGGTTTTGCTTGAAGCTGAGCTGTGAGCCATCTGGGGTGGGAGCTTAGACTTAATGATCAGCAGCCTAGGACGAGATAGACATTTTGGCCTCTTTCACTGTCCCAGGAGGTGATGGGAGCCAGCCTGGGAAGGACACAGTGGAGCCTGGATTTTTGGCCTGGGAGACATACTAACTAAGTCTGCCTAGGGGAAACTGTCCCCACCTTCACGGTCCTGACTGTATCCCCAAAACGCTTGCCCCCTGGCTGTACTACTGTTGGGCATAGTCCACGCGGGAGTCAGTGTTGGTGTTGGTACTCACTGCCATTCGTGCCGCAAACTCAGGACGTTTCTCTCCTTTGTTCGTCTTCCTTTATCCTGCGGGAGTCCTGCGTTCTCAGGGCAGGTATCTGCCAGGCCACTCACTGTCCTTTGCCTGGCTCCGGCTCCGGCTCCCTGTCTGTGTCTCCGCCTGCATCTCACCTCTGCCTGGGCCTGCCTGCCCTCCAGCACAGGCTGTCCCCAGCCCTCGTCTCTCGGATTTTCACTTGGCACCTGGTGCTGCATTGTGTCCTTGAAATGTTTGTTGTCACCACTGGGCCTTGTTTCCCTTCACCTCAGTGACTTGGGTGTGTCGTGCTCGTGTGGTTTGGATGTTTTATGGGAAAATCTCCTCAGTGGCTCTGGGGTAGTTTCTCTTGGAGACTGACTAGATGTGAAGACTGACCACAGCATGGCAGCTATTGTCGCTCTGAGCTCTTATCTTCATGTTCCTTCAGGGACCTTTTCCCCACGGATGCCATCAGACGTCTGATTTATAAGGACCATTTCTGATACCCCTCAACTCGGCATGTTTTTGGAATATTTATGATTATATGTATGTGTAGATTCTGTGTTTTTGTTTCTTCTTCAAGTGCTCTGAGATTAGAAGTGCGTCTGTTCCTTACCGTGTATTGAACTGTTCCAGTAACTTGACTTTCAGTCTGCTTCTTCAGCCTTCGTACTCTAAGCCCCCCTGTCTTTGGCCATACCGCCTTAAACACACTTGATCTTGTCTCCTTAGTCTTCTTAAGATAAAGCGAGGCATGGTGGTGCCTGACTAGTGCTTGGATGAAAGACCTGAGGATACGAGGTATCCTTGTTATCTCCAGGTGTTGGCAGTAGGCCTTTTCTTCTAGTGCAGAGCCAGCATCATCATCATCATAGTGAGAGCCGCTTTAATTGAACTTTGTGTTGAGCATCATACTGAAGGCTTTCTGAATCTTATAATATTCTCACAAAAATTCCACAAAGTGTGGATGAAGCTGAAACTAGAATCTTAGGAAGTTTAAGTGACTCGTTCAAGTGTATATAAATCATAAAGAGGCTACACCAGAGTTCAGATTCAAATCTGCATCATTTTAGAGTCTTGAGTTTTTAACCACCGTATGTACTATCTTTGTTTAGTGGTATGTACTCAGTAAATATTTGTTGAATAGTAAGATTGCTCTAAGAGTCTGGCTGGTCTCTATGGTGTCACTAATACTGACGGTGATAGCAGCCAATATATTTTGATCACTTACAGTGCTAGGCTCTGAACTAAGTAGTGTACGTAAATTAACTCATTTTTACAGCTCGATGAGGATGGTTATCTCCATTTTGGGCAAATTAGGAAACTGAGACTCAGAGAGTCTGAGTAACTTGTCCAAGTTCACACAACTAAATCATAATAAGATTTGGATGAAGGTTATCTTTGAAACAGTAGGCGTCTGTACTCTTGATCACTATATTGTAGTCTCCAAAAAATGAGACTCATTTTTATTTCTGTCCCTTTCTTTGTGCTCTCTCTTTCCTTAACTTGTGATGCTTTTCTTTGTCTATTTCTGCACATCCTGTTCTTTCTGAGAAGCCCAGGCTGAGCTCCTCCTCTCAGACACTGCTAGTTCACACTGAGCTCAATTTGCCGTAATGCTTTTTCCTCTTTTATGTACCACACTATTGGCTCTTCCATTTATATTTTCATAAACTTTATTTGTAGGCAGATCCTCATGTTAAAAGCATCTGATTTAAGATTAGTACTCTGTACTCACAACAATAGACCTGTTTGTCTCTCTTATTTCTGACCAGAGGAGTGGAACAAGGAGCCCAGAAACAGACCCGTACATTTCTGGACACCTAATTTATGACAAAGATGGCCCTGCTGAACAGTGGGGAATAGATGGTTGTTTTAATAAACTGTGCTGGATCAACTGTATATCCACATGGAAAGATGTGACTCTCAACCACTGTCTCATGTCAATACACAAAAATAGGTTCTGTAAAGATCATTAATCCAAATGTTAAAATTAAAACCAGATAGAACTTCATCTAGAAGGTGACAGGAGAATATCTTCATAACCTTGGGACAGCCAAACATTTTCTAAACAGGACACAGAAAGTACTGGGTGAAAAGGAAAAGATCAGTGAGCTGGACTACATTAAAATTAGGAACTTCTGATCATGAAAAGAGAATATATAAGGGAAGAGGGCAAGTTGAGTAGAGAAAGTCCATGAAGTACCTGTAACTGGCAGATGGATTTGTATGCAGAATATATAAAGAACTCCAACAAACCCAGGAGAAAAAGGACCCCTCCCTGCCAAACGGGCAAAAAAAATGTCCCAGATGTAAAAATTGTGAGCTGTATATAGTTTCCTTCTCCCAGTTTCAAATTTTAACTGATTTGTCCTGGATCATTGGCACAACCTGGTGGCTGGCCTTGGGAACTGTCTAATCTGGTGACTCTTGTAGTTTTCTTTTATATGTGGACTGTGTGCCCTTCCTGTCCTATGTCTTCTTCCCTCAGGTGTTTTCTTCTGCCACAGGTGCCTGCTTTCTCATGAACACATGTGTAGCCTTCTTTTCTTTGGGTTTTTAAACTTTAGGTCACTGGCTTAAGACTTTCTCTCTGGCTCTGCGTCTCCTCCCCCCCCCTCCACCGCCCCTTTCCTTTTTCATTTTCCTTTTGTCGCCTCCTTGTTTAACCTGAAAATTTATCATTGTAAAAGCTATCCTAAAGTATCTCCAATTCTTTGGGGAGCATGCTTATCCTGTATGGCTGCAGAGGCAGAATGAAGCCCTGAAGGCTGGAAGTTACCTAGAGAGATAGGGTGACTCAGTTACTTTCCACTTGTCTTATTCTCCATAGGTGACATGCGAGGCAACAAATCAAGTAGAGGCTAGACTGTGACTTGGTCATAGTGTTTATAGAGGGGCCAATCCTTGGGTGAGCGGCTGGATTATGATAATCCCTTCCAATCCCATCACCAAAGCCCCACACAGGCCCTTTGAGGATGTCCAGGGCAGCAGCTCTCGTTGGAAGAGGGAACTAGTGTAATGGACTGACTCTTCCTGTCCTTCCAGTGGGTCAGGGTGGGGCACAAATCTTTAATTTTAATGGTATTGTGTATTTTTAATTTTGATACTCCCCCCTCCCCCTTTGCCACCTGCAGCTCTCAACATGGGGCTGATTGACAGCTGTTGTCCTGAAGGTGTAAATTTCCCTTGTGGCCATTCCTATGTGCCATTCTTTCTCTCAAACAACACCTGCGGTAAAGCTTTTCTCTTCAGCTATAGTCTTTTTTATTTGTTTATTTTATTTTATTCCTTATTCTGGCAGCACTTGCTCCCATTTTTTTCATTGGATATCTATTGTATTTTGAACCTAGCAGGACAGCGAAAACAAACTGGAAGCTCTGCAGGTTTGTTCTGATTTTTTAAAAATGTTGACGATGTTTAAAAATCAAGAGTTTAACATAATAAATCTAGATTTCTGGCTTCTGAAGAACTGGATGATCTGGGCTCTTTGGGTCTTCCTTCGTTCCCATACGGCCCCAAGCAGGCAGAGCTGGCAAGGGGCTGCTTCCCGACGGAGTGGCATGTTTCTTCCACTTGGCACATCCCCTTCCCAGGCTACCCCACTTCTTTATTACCTGCCTGGCCCCTGAAGTCATTTAAATTTGTGATGTCATAAAGTGGATAAAATAGGCTTTTTGGTGGGCTAGCCTAGGAACCCAACCAGTGTGTTTAATATTATTCCAGTGGGGAAGTATTCTCCAACTTTGAATGAATTATCAGTCTTTGCAAATTTGGGAATGCTTATAGGGCACCCAACTAGGATCTGTGTGCCTTGAGTTGCTGGCTGGTGTCTTACACTTCTGTGCTGTCCATTGGCTTAGCACTTAGTAGATGCTTAATAAATGAGATACCTCATGGGTCACTAAGGGCCAGTTACCTGCCTCCCTCCCAGATAGTAAACTGAAACACCATCTCATTGTGGATCAGGCCTTGTCAGTTCCACCTGAGCCTGGATTGCTGCCTGGCTGATCTAGAACACCCACTCTAGTTTGTGGGTCCTATAGAGTTTGGGATCAGTCCTCCCCACAGCTCCCCTGTCTTGAGAGAAACTTTCATGATTAAAGATCTCATCACTGTGGAGTAGGCCGTAATGAGGAAATGAGAGGCCTGCCCTAAGCTTGCTTTCCTGGTTGATGACCGCTGGACTCAAGTTTGTGGCAATTACAGACTGCTTGCATTCCAAACCCTGGATGAGGGTTGGGTAAAAGTTCAGTTCATTCCCTTTAGAGAAAAAACAATTCTTTGTCGTTGGCATTTCAGAGTTGTGACCCAGATCAGTCAGAGGCCATTGAGAGCTCGCGATGTCTGGAGAGTTTGTTTAGTTCCTGAGGCCTGTGGCTCCAGAGGCTAAAGAGAGCCAGTGACCTCCTGGGCTTGAGCTAAAGCCCAGCATTTTCAAGTTTGCCCTGCTTTGGCCTCCCCAGGCCTCAGAAGGTGGATGGAAGGAGCCAGCACCTGCTTTTCACTCCGAAGTTATCTTTACCCCCTGAAATGAAACACTGCACACAGCACCCTGTAAAACTGCTTCCTCATAGGCTCCAGCATGCTTGCTAAGTAAACATCCTCCCATGTTTTTGGAACTGAATTCATTTCTGCTTCCTGGTCATCCCATTCGGGTTTTTCTGTTCTCAGTTGCATGCAAAATCAGGTTAATAGAAGGAAGACCTAGAATTGGGCTGAGGCACCTAAAATGACTATTTTAGTCTTAGTAAAATTGCGAGAAGAGGAACGGGGTGGGGTGGGTGGGGGTTGGGGTCTTGGGAAGAAAAAGTATGCAGATTTAGATGAAAAGTGAAACGAAACAAAGCCTAACAAAACATGGTGTCATCAGCCTAGTTTGCCAATCAGAGTTGATCTGTGCCGGAGCCCTGAGACAGAGCCTTTCCCCAGCACGTTCTTAAGCATGGCTTTGCTGCGATTGTATGACACCGTCAGCCTCTCTCCGTAAATTCCATGGCCGTGTGGGTCCCTCTTCTGACTCTACCTTGCTCTCTCTCCATCTCTCATGATTTACTTGTCTCTTTTCTCTCACTACCACCCACCCGTGACACCTCCATCTCCATGGCACTGAGCAGCCACGTCATTCACCAAGTTCACAGGGTGATCGGCCAACTCCGGGCCGAGATCTACTTCCCTCCATTTCTCCCTCCTGAGGCAGGAGGCTCCCTGGCAGAGCTCAAAGCCCTTTGTTTATTTGATCCTGGGCTCTTGGATAAATCAGGAATGTCCTGACATGAACTTAGGCATGTTTTTCTTCCATGGAGAAGGAAACGACGGCAAGTGGGATTTAAGTAGGCAGAGGACCATTCTGGGGGACTTGCTGTTGTGCCATCAAGGCCACATTCCTTTGGTCATCAGACCAGTAGGTAACTTCTTTATTGGCATGCTTGACCCTGGAGCCCAGAAGGTGTGAATTTGAAGCATTTTCCCCCCTGCTGGGAGCCTGGCACGGACGCTCTGAACTTCTTTTGAAACCATGTGGTGCTATGGTTGTCTTCCAAGTGGTCCTTCTTTCTGCCGGGTGAAACCTTGGCCCAGAGTAGTTGCTTGAAGAAGGCTGCTGGGGACGCAGGATACAAGATCAGGTGGCTGCCTGGCCTCTTTTTCTCAAGTCATCTCCCTGGAAGTTACAAGGTTCTTGATGTGATATACCTTATGAGGAAACTGCCCTGGGACCTGAACATATCTGTCACTTCTAGCCAGGCCTCACATGATACAACTGGTTGTCAGAAAGGTTTGTGGGTCTGTGTTCTTTTGCTGTAGTGACGTGAGAACCCTAGCCTCCCTGGGTCGGTCTGGGTGTAACAGGGACCAATAAATTCATTTCTGAGCCGTTCTCAGAAACATTTCCAGTTCTGGGGGAAGGAAAATGTTGAGAGCGATGTGCTCTGCCGCAGCAGAGACCTGTCAGTGTCCAAAAGCAACCCCAATCAGTCTCCAGAGCATTGCTCGCCCCCGCACCCCCCTCCCAGGTGTGCAGATGTCCGTGTATTACTGTCTCAGGGGCACAGGCGAGGGGGGTTGGAGGATGCTCATCTTACTTGGCTGCCCACCCTGGGGAGAAGAACCCAGTCATTGGTTGCTTCAGGTCCAGGCTTGGCTGTTTCTCTGTTTTGCTGCTTTTCATGTTGTCAGAAGGATCTTCTTGGGAACAAATGACTCAGCAACCTGAATCTCTGGGACTGAGTGGCCTGCGTGCCTTTTGAGAAGTGATTGAAGTGTACACCTAGGACCTAAATTTCTGAGCCCTGGAAGAATGGAGATCCTGACTGGTTTTGTTCTGGATTCCTCGGGCTGCTGTTCAGTTTGGTTTCTGAAATTCCTGCCCTGATAGAGGGATCTCACTCATGGGGTAAGCAGGCAATGTTTTAATTACAGTTTTTGTACTTAGGAAATTCCAGGGAGAAAAAGGCTCTGGTTTGTGGCCAAAAAAGCAAAAAACAATATTTAAAAAATCAGCCACGGTTGTTAAAAACTGGATTTGTCTGTGGCAGAGATGAGATGGTGGTCTCAGGGTGAGGACCATTTCTTTTCTGAATGGCTGGGAGAAGCTCAGATGGCTCAAGAAAAGGTGATGCAACCTTTAGCATGGGATGGCCGTGCCTGGGCTTTGGAGGCTGTCACTCAGAGAGTTAAGCTAGTCTTGTGGCTGCATGGTCCTCAGGGAAAGAGCGAGCCTGTAGGGACCAGGGCCACTAAGCCCCAGAGTGGTGAGGTGTGGGGTAAAAAAACGGGCCGGCTGAAAAGTGTGACCAAAGAAGTAAGACTGTAGGCCCAACTTTTTTTTGCCTTGTTTGACCAGCCTTGGCACTGCCCTCCGGCTCTCCAGGGGAAAAGCTGCAGTTCTGCTCTTGCAACACAAGGAGCAGACTGGAGAATTTAGATCTGCGTCACAGAGCTCAGAGAGAGAGAGAGAGAGAGAGAGAGAGAGCTAGCGAGCTCCGTCGATAGGTCTGCTAGCAACAGCCGTGCTGCAGCAGAGAGAGAGAAATCAAGAAACAAGTCATAGCAACACCGGGCACCAGGTTCTGCCAGCTCACTTGCCAAGCTTTCAGAAATCTGTCGGGGGCCAGAGGCCTTTGGGTAGCCCAGGTTAAGGAGATGACACGCAAGGTGGCACGGGTGGTTCCCGCGGGGAGGATGTGGGGTGGTGGTGGGGGCAGGGGTGGGAGCAAGAGGTTGCGGGGCGACGGTGGAAGGTTTAATGGGACCGAATTCTGGAACATTCGGGACTGCGGCATCTTACGGCTGGACAGAGATTTGGGTCTGCGCAGGCAACAGTGGGTAGTCCGATGGGCTTCAGGACTTGATGGCGTAACCCCCTTCTTCCCCCACGTACGTATTTGCTGGGATTAGGGGCGATGTCTCTGCGTATGTGGGTGCTCTGTCTTTCTCACCTTCTTTCTCGCTTTTTTGCTATTTTTTTCTCCGAAGGAGGATTTTTTTCCACTTTAATTTCTTTTCTCTTAGTGTCAGCTGCTCAAGCCTGACCAGGGTAGAGGAGAGAGGAATGAACTGTCCCGGGCTTCCCACCTGACCTCCCAGCCTTTACCCCATTTCCCTCCGTGGACAAAAAGACAGACAGACAGGTTTTCCAGGTTGTTTGGATGACAAAGTCTATCTATCCACGCAGTTCTTATGGTAAAGGTAGGGAGTAAGGAGGAGAAGTGCCGAGAGGAAGGCAAAAGGGACAGTTTTCCAGGGTTGCTTTATGTAAAGGTTGACCCTCAGACCCAGGCTCTGGTGGGGAGCCAGAAGATAGGATGGGGTGTGGGCTGCGAGAAGTGGGGTGAAGGCGGTGGGTTTGTCACTGCGTAGTTGGGGAAAGTGGTAACTGGTGACGCAGTCACTGTTGCATCTTGTTAGGAGCTCTGGAAGGACAGGTAGTGAGACTCCCGGCGCTTGAGGGGCCAGCTGAGAGGGGTTAAGGATGAGTTGAGAAGGGAAGCTAGCATTTGGAGATTAAATGTCATCCTTTTGGCGTTGGAAAGTTGTTTACCTTGCGCTCTCTGTGTCTCCATGTTGGCACCCTTCCAGTTCACATGTGATGGCCTTCCCTGTACTGCTGCATCATTAACTAAGTGACTGAGCTGGCCTTCTATTGGCCAGGGGAGGGCTCTCACTCCAGACACTTCCTCCGATTGGTGGGTGGGCCAGTGGCAGGTGAAAACCTTTTTTTGATTGGCTAAGGGCAGGGTATCAAATCTGAATTTGCATTTCACTTGGTTAAAGGGGAGGGGGGAGAAGCCCAGCAGCTTTCTAAAATCTCTTTAGGGGTGTGCGTATGCTTGTGTCTGTGCCTGCTTTTGACTGACCAGTAGAAGCCTCTTCCCATGCCTTTTCCTATTTCAGGCACTGTAAGGAAGAAGAGCCAACGGCTCTGCAAACTTTTTTGGGGGTAAGGAGGGGGTGGTTTGGGGTTGATGGGTATGCAGGGGCCTGACCAAATTGGAAGAAAATATTTTTATCCTTTAGTTTGGTGTCAGAAAAGGGAATTTTCCAATCAGCCACACCTCAGTGTTGCGGCAAAATAATTCTTGGCTCCCCTGGAAACGCACAGGCAAGGTAGGGGAGAGCTGCTGCCGCTGCTATTGCACCCTGGGCTTCCTGCTGACTCTGGGCTACTCCCCCGGGACCACAGATTTGCATTGACGTCTGGGCTGTCCAGAGGCCCCCAGGAGCCAGTCGTGAGCTGAGCCCAGTATGGGAAGGACCTGCCTTCTGGAAGCTGCTGCTACCTGGTGCTTGGAAAGGTGAGGATGGGGATCAACCCCAAGAAATTGATCAGAAACTACATCTTTGGGAGGATTTCCAAAAAAGTCAATGGGTGACAAGAGGTTTGGAGGTCCCAGGTTAGAAAGGCTTGTCTGTCTGGGGAAGGAGGAGCGTGAGAGTAAAACTAGGGCAGCCGGCTGTTTGCCTCTGGTTGGGGGAGGGAGGCCTGGAAAAATTGGGGTCCCTGGCTCCCCGGCCTGTCCTTGTTGCAGGTCTCACGTTGGTGGGGAGGGGGTTTCTGGAGCCCTGCACCATGCCCGGTGGCCCCCGCCCATGACTGCGCATCTGGAAGCGCAGTGCGCCCCGGGTCTCTGGCCTAGGACGAGCACCGCCTTCTGGTTACATAACGGAGGGCTCCGCGTGTGCCTTCTCGGCCCTTCCTTGCAACCTTACCTCCTCACTCCCCGGGGCCACAGAGCTGGGGAGGGTCTCGCTGGGGAGCAGTGAAAGATTCTACTCCCTTGGAGGGTAGCTCTCGTTCAGTTAGTGACAGGAGCTAGGTTTGAGGCCAGACGGGACATGCTGTCCCTCTCGGGTGTGGAGTGCAGGCTGTCCTTCCCAACGCCCTGTGTCACAGTGGCTCCCTGGGGGGTCTCCCTGGAGGACGGGATAGTGCCCTTCTTTCCCTCCTGTCTTCTCATCTTTGAGAGGAAGTTTCTGAAGGAAAAGACATAACGTGATCCTTGTGAGAGTAAGGAAAGGTGTGGGGGCCTGGTTGGGAGGTGGTTGACACTCCACTCATCTGGTCTGTGGCTTCCCTCTCCCTGGGTGGGATTAGAATCTTTTCAGACTCCTTTCAACAGCTGCCATTTTGGAAGCATTTCTTTTGGTCTCCGACATGGTGGCGTTGGTTTTTCTGGTCCTGCTGTGCCAGTTCCGCAGAGGGGGCGGGGGGCGGGGGCTGTGACGGAGGAGGGGAAGGGGGGGCAAAAGCGCAGCAGAGGCGGGCACAGTGGTGGCTGCCGCAGTGAGAGGAGGCCCCGGGGCGGGACCGCCCGGTCCCACCCTCAGGCACAGCCCTGGGCAGGGTTCAGGTAGAAGGCTCCCCTGTAGGGGTTCCACTACCTGGGGCCCCGGCTTTGCCAGAGCATGAGCTTTGCAATCCGAAGGCCCGGGTGTCACGCTCCCTCATCAGCCTGGGGCTTAAGGCAGTTCAGGGAAGAGCTGAGTGTGTTGGGGGAGAGTGGAGGCACAGCCATGGCAGCTCACCTCGGACGTGTCGGACCTGTGGTGTGTGTTCTCCAAATGGGCTCTGGGACGGGCAGTCTCCCCACAGGGATGGGGTGTGGGGTCCATGGCAGTTCTGAGGATCTGCTCTGATGGCCCTTCCTCTTTACCATTTTCCTCCTCATTTTTTCCTCCGTCCCCACTGCCAGTTCCAGCTGTAGTCCTCTAGTGAGGCTCCCTGCTGCCTGTCCCTCTTCTCTCCAGTCCCTTCTGCGTGCTGCGGCCATCTTGTCTTTCTTGCTTGGAAATTTAAAATGGTCTCTCATCGTTTTCAGAATAAAAATCCCCTTCCTTCAGGATGACGTTCAGAGCTGTCTGTGTCTGACCCTCGCTTTCCTGTAGTCTTCGCTCCCTCAGTTTCGTCAGATGGATCTTGTATTCCAACAAAACTGGGTGACTTTTTCTGGCTTTTCCTCTGTTTCTCCTAATGCTGTTTGTTTTTCACGCCTCCTCTCCACCTCAACCCCACCTGTGGCAGCCCGCCTCCCTCCAGGAGCCTTTCCTGATCAGCCTAGCAAGAAGCGGTCCTCTTCATCACCCCTGTCCCCTTCAGCCAAACGCCCCTACATCTTGTTCCCCTTTTAGGGAGTTCTGTCATGCTATGGTTCCTGGTAAGTTTTATGTCATCTATGAGATTGTGAGCTCCAAGAGGCTTGGGGAAGAAGAAAGAAAGCAGATACCTATTTGGTGCCTTCTGGTTGCCAGGTACCACGTTAGACTCTCTGATGGTGGCTGTTTCATTTATTCCTCCCCACAGCCCGGCGAGGAGGGTCCCACTTGTGGCTGGTAGGTGGCCTAATCAGGAGTAGAGTCCTGGTCTCTCAAGGCCCTTGTGTTGTTTTCCTCCCCCTCTGAAGCCTCGGTGTCTGCAAAATGCCTATTATGAAGTGGCTCCCCAAAATGTGTCTGAGGGATTTTGTAAGTCCCTAATGCCATCTGGGATTCTAGTGGCTCATCTTATGTCCATGGCCTGGGTCATTACCTGTTCCATGCCATCCGAACACCTCATTAACTCTTCTTCTTTTGCGGCCAGGCTCAGCCAAGATGATGGCTTTTTGTAGCTGAAATTGGTGGATTAAAAAGCTCCGTTATCCTAGTTGCCTTCCTCCTAGAAGAGGAGATAGATTTGGGGTGCATTGTAGCATCTTTGGAGCAGTAAAAGGTCCAGAACACAGAAATCAGTGGAGACAGCAGAGTAGAGGGCAGTGAGCATAGCCATTGGAGTTGGACAGACCTAGGTTTGCATCTTGGCCCTGCCTCTTCTTAGCTGGCTGATCTAACTTCTCTCAGTCCTGGTATCCTCAGTCAGTGAGATGGAGCTGCTACAACCTACTACCCAGAAATGCCTAATTTACTGCCAGGCAAATAAGTTCTCAAGAGATTCTGATGCATTGCTCTTACCCCTGCCCAGTTGTTTATCAAGGACAAAAAAGGAATATGGCAAGTGGCTGGAGAAGGAATGGGGAGAGGGGAGCTTGTGTGCCTTCAGGTGTCATAAGCATGGGCAGGGGAGGAGGTAACAAGGGCCCAAGCTGGTGAGGTAGTGCCTCTCCCCCACCTGGAGTAAATACCTCTTTAACGTCTGCAGCAGGAAAATGCAGAAGAAACGTTGTTTGAGGATAGTGGTGGTGGCAGAGTGAGGGTTAACCAGTGAGCCTTGCTGGGAGTATTTTGATGCCAGGTTAGTTTCCCTTCTTTCTGAATCCCAGCCTTGGCCGACTGGGTCCTGATGACATGGAGTCCCATGGGAGGAGAGCTGGGCACCCTGAAGCCCCTCATCTCCAATTCTGGGGCTGTAGAGCAGAAAGTGACGACAGCCAGTGAGTCGTCAGTTGACGGCAGTGGGGACCCTGGTGATGGCTGCTTTCTTGTTTTTTTCCTCTTTGGAAGATGACTCAGTGTATCGTGAGCCGGGAGATGGAGCTCTCAGCTGAGTGGCCGGGATGTTCTGTCAACACGAAAGCAGCAAAAACAGCTCGCTAGGGCTCTGAGCTGATCATTTGACTGGGGTCATTTTCAGGGAGGACTGGGCAGCACAGGAGGCCACTGCCGGGCGTCGGGGTGGGGGCAACACCAGGTAACTCATCAGGGCTCTGTGGGCCCTTGAATTTTAGATTCTTTAAAAAAAAAATACAGCTGTGTGTGTTACTAAAAGGTTTGGCAACCGGGGTCATTTCTAGTGCTCATCTCACTGGCCCAAATGAGAATCCCTTTGGGATTTCCCCCTGTGGTGCTGTTGGTGACAGGCTTGGTGGTCATTGTCTTGGCTGGAGGCCAAGTCCCTTCTCAGGGTGCAGGTGGTACAGCCAGTCCTTGTGAACGTGGCCCCCTGGACCCCAGGAACGAGTGTGCATCACGGGGAAGTGCTGTCTTAGCAATCCTCGGCTGCCTTCTCCGATGGTGGAGCCATGTCCCCGGCCTTAACTGTAGGCAGCTAAAGGTCAGCCCTTGGGCAGTTGGCTTCAGCCTCCCCTTTCCTTATTTGTTTTAGGTCAAAGCTTATCTCCCCTTCGTCTTCCTCACTGCCTTCTTAGGCAAAGTAGTGGGCCTTGAGTTCTTTACCTTTTGTTTCTTGCTTTTTGCGTCATCATGGCAGCTCAGCGTTCTAGGCTTTTCTTGAATCTGCCGCATTGCGCTACAGGCGCGTGATCCCCCCAAGCCCCGCCCTGCCCCGCCATACCTCCTTGGGAGCAAGAGAGAAGATGGGCCTCTACTGCCACTGAATCTTGGCCAAACCATTACCCCGGCACCTGGCTTCCCTTCCTCTCCTGTAGCTCCCTCAGGCAGTATCTGGAGGCTGGGGATTAAACAACTCGTGTGTGGGGATCGAGGGGCCAGCCTGGCCCGGGAGCTCCCCCTCTGCTTTCCCGAAGTGCCATTTTCCAGTCTCATGCTTTCCCGTAGATGATGCTAACACTGACATTTGTCACTGGGCACCTCCTCCTCTCCCCAAGGACCTCTGAGGGTGACTCATTTGGGATTTCTGGGAGGAGTGGCTCCTGGGCCTTCAGAGCCAGAGGGAGCAGAGAGACCTAACCGAGGTCACAGCAGAGAGCAACGCTGAGCAAGGGCCGGGAGCCAGCCGCCCCACCCAGAGCACAAAGGCAGCCATGGCCCCTCCTCATGTCTCCATGAGCCTGAGCGGAGAGCAACTTGACCTAAAAAAATTGCGTGTATGTGGGTGTTGGATCGTTTTGTGCCTCATAGTTCTCTGATCAGAGCTGTGTCTATCACAAGAGCCTCAATTCTGTACTTCGGAGAGCTGCGTTGGCTCAGGTTTGTTTTCTGGAAGACGTGACAGACAGGCCCTCCTGCATTAGACCCCGTGCCCCCTGGAGCTGGCCTTTCTCCCCAGCCCTGGGTCCCCCTCAGTTTGCCCAGTATTGTCTTGCTTCTGTCATTGGGTGAGGAGCAGCCTCTTAGGAGGGCCCTGATGGGGGTCTTCAGATAAATCGCTTGGCCCTGTGAGCCGAGCCCACCTGTCTCCTTGTCTCTTCCTCCCCACAGGGAACTTGGGAGAGTTTAGCTCCACGAGTAGGTGGCAGCCTCTTTGAGACTCAGACCCAGCTGAGGATGGGGCCGTATGCCGAAGACAGTCGTCATCCTGGCGGAGAGAATAGGCCGTTTGCGTTTATTTGGAACCAAAAAAAAGAAGAAGAAGAAGGTGCCTGGCAGCCCTGGTGCTTTGCGGTAAGTATTTGTGTGCATTCTTTTACATTCTTCTCTTTCTTCAGACATCTGAAGTGGATGGATGTCTATTGAACCCAGTCAGCTGCTGTGCCATCTCCATTCTTATGCACACCCCCGCCCTTCTTCCCCCGGAAGAGAGGACTAGATTGATTTCCTAGTGCTACTGGGGAGCTGCAGAGAGGCTAGAATTCAGTGTTCAGCCCACACACATCCCCCTCGCATTCAGGAGAAGTCGATTTCCCCTTAAAATGGAGCCAGCAGCCCTTGTCCCTGGGCGCAGAGCATTAATGGCCCGAATGGAAGGGCTGTTTGCCCTCACTGCCCCCATCCTGGAGGGGAGGCTCTCAGTTGGCTGGCTGTGGGAGGATAGTCCTTGCCAGCACCTAGCATGGTTCTCTGCCAAGTTCTAGCTCCAAATCTCTGGGCTGGTAGGAACCTAGACTATATATAGCATTGTGCTAAGCAATTCTTATCGGACGTGTCTGCCCTCCCCTGCAGGAGAGGAGCACTTGTATCAGACAACCGGAACCCAGTGTGAGGCATTTCCAAGGGGCCTTTTATTCTGGGAAGGTGTGTGTGTGTGTGTGTGTGGTTCAGAACTACCAAGCTTTTTTCCCTTTCCCCTATTTCAGATGCTGATGGAAAGGTCATGCTGGTCAAGGGCTCTCACGTGGGATGAGGGCCAGGAGGGGCTGGTAGTTCTCCGATGGATATTGGGCTTGGAGGAGGAGAGGTGAGGGACACAGGATGTGTGACTGAAGGCACAATTTTGCCCCACAATAAAGGCCAGCCTCCAGTTTCTCTTCTGAGTCTCCTGTTTGCCTTGCTGTACCTAAGGTTGCCTTTTGCCCTCTCTTCCTATGTTGACCCCTTGCTTTCCCTGTTGTCTGTCATCTCTTCTAGTGCTTCTCTCCAGGACCTATGAGGAGAAGCTCAACCTTGGGCATCCAGAGCTAGGTCTTTTCTCCACCTTCACTCCCATTTGGGGTTTCTGGAAATCTGGCTTTGGGCAGGCAGAGAGGAGTCAGCTCTCAGGAGGAAATAGTGTGGTGAATGAGAGTGAATGAGGGCATGGTCGCTGGGTGGTGTTTACAGGGTGGGGTGGGTTGGATATCTTCCTCTTCCCTCACCTAGGTGCAGTTGAGCCACCAATTTGCGTGGTTCTGTGACCACAAGTGCTGATTGATGTGACGTGATCCCAGCCTTGTCAGAGAATCACCACTGGGCTGCTTATTGGAAACCAGATGCAGCGAGGAAAATAGGATTTAACTCCTTCCCTGCCTCCCAGGTAAGTCAAGTGTGGTCTGGCTCCCCGCTGGCCTTTCCCCACTCCCACTGCCATCTCATGAAGACCATTTTCCTTGGTTAGCAGGGAATCCTCAGACTTCTCCATTCAGAATCTCACAAACAATTGCTCTCTTCTTTCCATTCTCCTATTCCTGACTTTTCTGTGAATGGGGTTAGTAACCAAGAAAGGGGAGGGGGAAGGGTGGCCAGCTGAAGTGATCAGCCTGCTAGGATGTGTGGGAGATATCTGGGGCGCATTGCTGGGTTTGGCCATCAGCAGAGTGCTTGGGCTCCCGGGGTGACTGAATGGAAACTCTCCTTGGCCCCTGACATCTGTAGCCTGAGTTCCTCTGGCCTTAACCCTTCAGTGGCCCTGGGAGCCTGCCTGGAGCCTGGGCACCTCCTTCCCTGGGTGGTCTTGGTGGACCTTCCTTCTTACCCTAGACACCTTTAGCCTTGCTGACAGCCAGTCTAGAGGCTGTGGTCTGGAGTTCAGACCACAGAGTGGGCAGTAGATTTCAGGGCTCTTTCTTGGCTTGGGGGGTTTCTTTTGAGTGAATCACTGTTTTCTTCTAGGCCCTCACCTCCCATTTACAAAGAAAACTCCTGGCAATGGTAAGCCATCATAGAGGCAGCTAAGGTCGAAATGTTTTTTCGCTGCCCCACTTGATGCTGGCCACAGTAATAGCAACAGAGATTAAAAATGACGATGGCCTGCAGAACTGGGGAGATTGGTCGCATTAGAGAAACAATCCAGAAAGCAGACTCTAGGCGCTTGCCACGTCACCGGGAAATCTCTCTCCTATCAGTAGATTACCGCAATGTTCTTGGCCAGGAGGGTCAGTTGGAATTAGCCGTCAGCGGATTTGTCTGGGGCCTAAAGCTAAAAGGAAGGGTGCTGAGTAGGACATTCTGGGCACCTGTGGGATCCCACCACCAGCACATGCTGGTCACCACTGTCTGCTCATATTTAGTGGATGTGAGTGCTTCTGCCCCCCCTCCCCCAACTCCCACCACTACCTGGGGAAAACCGGTACATCCTGCCTCCCAGGATTCCTTCTTCTTTCTCCTCTTCCCAGCTGAGATGAGCTTTTGAGTTGGGTGTCAGCAGCTCTGAGATCCTTGCCGAATGAGGAATCTGGGGCTGTTTGAAAGAGCCCGATGTCTCTTCCTTCAAGGAAGGTGACAAGTCTCAGCTGTGGCTAGGGATGGCTGGTGGTGGTGGGGGGTGGGTTGTACCCGGAAAACAGATAAAGATGAGAGATTCACTTTGGTGCATCTGGGGAGATGAAGAGGAGTGAGCCAAGTCTCTCAAGATGTGCTGTCTAGAGTCTCTCCAGGGGGGCTGTAGAGCTGGAGCCACACAGAGCTACTGACATCCTTAGGGGCCTCGGCCCCCAGGTATGTGGCAGGTCCCAGGCTCTGGACAGCTGCCTCTCCCACTGACACGGCCTTGCCCTTGGCCAGATCATTGACCAGATTTGTAAGCAAAGGGGAAGTTGGTTTTGCTCCTTGTGACACAGTTGTCTCTGGCATCTGGTATTTCCAGAATTGGAGTTGGTGCTTCCCTGGTGATTTTCCTGTTTTTGTCCTCCATCTCATGCTCCTGCCCTCTCTGCCCACCAGCCTGGCCTCTACTGACATGGGCATTATATGTTGCAAGTCAGCCTAGTAGAATAGTTGGCATTGCCCGAGAGGAGGGGCCAGGCGGATCAGGTGCTTTTTTCTTGACCTTTTAATCCCTGAGGTCTGGGAGCCAGGAAGCAGTGTTGGGCCTTTCCATCCGGGATCCAGCAAAGGTTAACAGAGCTGGGGGGTGGGGGTAGAACAGGGCCACTGTGGTTTGGCTAGGAGGTAGGGGGAGGGGCCCTGCCAGGGGCCCTGATTGGTGTGTCCTATTGAGTCCTGGTTTGGTCAGGGCTGTGAATTGTTTAATGCATATTTTGGCTCTGTCCCCTGGCATAAGTACCCCCGAGGCTGCCGCCGCAGCTCTGGAGAGGAACAGTCCTGCGTGCTTGTCACTCTTTTGGGGCACGTTCCATCCCTCTGAGATCCATAAGCCCTTTTGTGCTAGCTGGCTGGCTGTGGGAGGCCCCCATATTGCTTTGCTTTGCTGGGAATTGGAGGAAAGCGTAGATTGGATTTGTTTCTTGCTGGCTCCCTCCACAGGAGCAGTTCGTGGGCTGATAAAGTCAGAGAACCCCTTCCAGGAGCCTGGTGAATACAGTGTCAGGCCTGGGTGGGGTTGGAGTGGGGAGCCAGGATGGAGAGAGCCACCTAGGATTTTCGTGTGTCATCAGACCATGGAAGCAGAGCCAGGAGGATGTGGGTGCTATGCCCAGTGCTCATCCAGGACCGCCCGCTGTGGCCCAGGGTGGCTGTGAGTGTGTCCCCTGTGAGGGAGCCATGTCTGAATGCCTGGAACTGAAGGCGGCGTGGGGGCTAGGTCAGGGTCTGCAGCAAAGCAGGAAGGTATGAGATGGGCCTCTGAATTCTTAGTCACAGCATGTAGTCCAGGGAGAGGGAAACTAACCTTTATTAAGGACCGTGATGTCAGGTGCTCTTGCTGTTTCCCCGCTTTGGGTTTCGCCCCACGGGGTTTCATCCTCAGAACCCTATGAAGTGGGTGTTATCTCCCTTTTATGGTTAAAGAAACTGATTATTAAGTGACTTAACCAAGGCCGCTGCTCTTGGGGAGTGGGGATGTTGAGATTTGAATTGGGTATGTGATTCCAAAGCCTGTGCTTTTTCTGCTGTCTCCATGCCTGCTTAGGCTGAACTCAGACATTCTGGGGAACTAAACCCCCTAGGGGATAGGCAACCGGGAGAAGTGACGTGAACAAGAGTGAAGGAAGGACCCAATACCCAGGGGAGATTTTCAGTGAGCGGGAAAGGCTAGGCCACATTCCTTTTTGGGGTGGCAGGGCAGACAGATACCCTTTGGTATCTGTAGAGAAGCAGGGCTGAGCAAGGCAAATGTATTCCTTCTACAAATATGTATCAAGCCCCTACTATATGCCAGGAACAGTAGTAGCTGCTGGGGATGCAGAACTCAACACAACAAAAATTTCTTTTCTCGTGGGACATATGTCTTAGTTTGGGAGAAGTCACTAAAATAAAATAATTTAAAAGTATATAAAGTAGACACTTATGGAGAATGTGTGGAAATGAAGCACGGAAACACCCATGCATAAGAAGGAGGTCCAGATGATGGTCGAGGCTAAGACGATAGGGTGGGGGAGATCGAAGAGACTGAAGACGGTAAACCACCTGGGGAGTGGTAGAGATACGATCCTCCTCTTTCTTCTTAATAGAGAGGAAAATCCATGGCCCCCGTAGCTTACTGGGACCTGCCCAAAGTCACCTAGAGATCAAGGTGGGAGGAGACATCAAGCTATTGGTCACTAGCAGTTCTTTCCATTAGTCATGGCTGCCCTTGGCCTCTGTATTCCCCACCTTACAAGGTGCCAGCTGGCTTCTCTGCCTCATCCTGGTCACGGTGCTCCTCTCTTGTCCATGCTGCCCAGGGGAGCATTTGGGTTAAGTGTTTGCCGAGTCACTGATAAAATATGTCCCTGCAGGAGGCAGGGCTCTGAGCTCAGCCTCTCCTGCCAGAACGGGTGGTTCAAGAGCTGATTATCGTGATAGGAAGGGCCAAGCCCAGGGTAAGAGAGGAAAAGTCATGTTGTGCCCAAGGCTTGGGCATGCTTTGTGCTTTGAGAGGTTGAGGTAGGTTGGTTGTATTGGAGGTGGGCAGGGGAGGGGGATGTTTTCACTGGTGCAGCCACAGAGCTCAGGGCTTGTTTACTTGATAGAAGAGGTGGCCGGGCCCACGGTGAGTCAGGCCACGTAATGCTGCCCTCCTCACCCCGTCTTTGATGCATGGTCCACCCAGACCCCGGAGACTGTCATCTGCTGTCAGAGTGTCTGATGCTGCCCTGGGCCAAGGTAGGGTGGCAGCAGGATAAGGTGGGTGGGTTCTGGGGGCTCAGGGAGAGGTGGGCAAGGGAAAGTGGGTTTTAGGTGGCTTGGGGTACTGGAGTTGCCAGATCTGGATTGCAGTTCTGGCTCCATTGGTAAACACTCACCTGCTTCCTCGAGGAGCTTTCCTCTTTGGACCTCAGTTTCATACCTCTCCAGCGAGAAGGTTGAACCAGAATCTTTCCTGAGGTTCCTGCCAACTCTGACATTGGGTTTCTCTGGCCATTCGTGGGGCTGTTTATTAGAAGTGCAGGACAAGGAAAACTCGACCCAGGTTATAAGAACAGAGGGATCTTGGCGACCCATTTGAGAGCAACTGGGATCCTTTTTTCCTGAAGAGATGCGGTCTGCCTGAATAGGGTCAGTGGGTAGAGACCATTTTTGAGGGCACCCTAGATGGGGGATAAAGGAGCTGGAGGTTGCGTGGAGGTGGTGGGGCCACCTGGTCCGTGGGGATCCAGACACCAGAGGGCGTGAACTTAGTGCCCCCCAAGGGGCCTGTCTGGACTTGGCCATGGGGGAAGCTGCTGGGGGCACTTGCCATGCAGCAGAGGGTGGCTTGATATATTGTTCTCTAGGATCTGCCCTTTGTTACTCTAAACTATGGAGAGAAAATGGGGCCATGGAGTTGGGGAGGGCAGGTCTGTACATCTGTTCCAGGGTTTGTGCTCCTTTGTCAGGATGTTTTTCTTTATACTTAGCTTCCTTTTCTCATGCAGTTGTTCAAGCCCTTCTAGTTAAAAAGAAAGAAAAAAAAAAAAAAAGAAAAAAATACCTTAGAGCCAGCATTTCCATTTTGGTTTTTTAGTCTTTAGTCACTCTTAATAAAATAGCAAAATTAAAACACACTTTTGGGAAAGCCTGGGGTCCCAAGGCAGTTGTGCTACAGCCAGGCAAGGCCAGGTTGGGGGCTCCTCCATCATGGTAGCCTCGGTTCCAAATAACCACCCCTTCTCCAAGGCCATGTGGCTAGGAGCCCCTGGGCCAAGGGGCTACATCATGTCTTGATAGAGCACAGCTTTTTAAAAGTGGCTGCATTTCTCCAAGCACTATTTGCGTGTGGCTTTGCCAGACTTTTATCTGAGATTTGTAATAACCTGTGAGCCCCCAACCACCCCACAGCTCTTCCCCGATACGGTATAGTGAACAGTGATTGGGGCTAGGATGCAGGCAAGAGAGGCATTGATTAGTAACAATCTTACCACACTTTACTGTGTGATGTTTTACAGTTCTTTTCACATTTGCTAGCTCATTTGCTTCTCATACCACCCTGAGAGGGTAGGTGGTATTGTCCCATAGTGGTTGAAGCTGAACCGGAAAGAGTCTTGCCAAGATCTGACTGCTGGTGCCTATTTTGGGTCTCTCACCCAGGCACCCTGACTCCAGTTGTCATTTCCTTGGGCTCTGGTGGCACCTGCCACTGACCTGTGGGACACGAGTAGGGAGAGTGGGGTCTTGGACGGTTCACTTGATCCCTGTGTGCTTGGATCCCTCCTCCATACATTGAAGGAGGTCAGCAACCTCAGGATGTCCTGGTTCTTGTGTTCTGTGGTTCTTTAGACTTCTTGGGGTGCCTGTCAGACTGGCTTGTACTTTTTGGCTGGGAAGCCAGCCACACAGCATGTGTTCCTGGAGAGGTTTCCTACACATGGAAGCTTCTGGACTATGGCATGAGGTGTGGTGAAAAAGTAATCCCTTGAAAATGCGATGCTTCAAACCATTCCGACACATCTGTGCGGCACTTGCTGCCTGTGCTTTTAGGAGTGTTTCTTCACTTAGAGGCGAGGCCTTGTGGTGCACTCATTGAGACTTTCCAACAGATTTGTAAGGGATGCCCTGAGCTTTGCCCGGTGTGCATGTCGTGCGTGCATTACCTGTTTGCTGGCTAATGTACAGTACCTGCTGGAAGGATTGGCTTGTGTACAATGTAAGGTAAGATACTGGAAACATTGGCATCAGCTCTGAATGTTTGCTTCACGATTGGCTTGAAAAAGTCTGCCTTTCCCATGGAGAGGAAGGTGGGTAAAAGAGTTCTTGGGTGTAAGTTTTATCTGAATACTGATGTAAGGGGCACTGAGGGAGAGCATTGGGCGGGCCTTCTTGGCCGTGTAGCCCTGTGCATGACCTCCATGTGAATAGACCCAGAACTTTTAGAAAGAGAAAAGAAAAGAACTGTTTACCTTTATTTAAAACAGATTTAGCCACGGTGCTTTTGGCTTTGTTTGAAGGCATTCCTTAAAGAAGGATTGGTACTGGACAAGGGGCCAGCCTATGGGGGAGCAGAAAAGAAAATGGATTGAATTTGCAGGAGGGCGGTTTAGGCTGGACGTCAGTGAGAACTGTAGCATTGGTTTTGCTGAAGGTTGCCAAGGAAAGATGAAGCCTGTGTATCTGAGAAGGGGGGCCCTGAATGTCCTAGAAAGGGCCCTTCCAGTCCTGGGCCTGTAGGACTTGAGGTTTGGGTGCCAGGATCTGGGGTGAGCTCTGTGTCTCTACTCTCCGTCTGTCCTTTCTGCCTTTGAGGAAGGCCTGAGCCAGGGGGGCCACAGGGGCATCGTATCTGGAGCTGTAATCTCGTTTACCCTGGCAGAGAGAACTTTTTGGAAGTGACCCTATAGAAACTGAGTTGTTGGCAAATAAAAAGGAGGAGAAAGGTATGTTGCCTCTTATCCCTTCCAGGAGAGGGCCCAGAGCTTGTCAGATCCTGTATTTGTGCTGCCTCCCATTCCCCCAGGACAGTTCCCCTGGCCCCAGGTTGCTTTGCTGGACATTGGAGACTGAAGTGAGTGTGTGTGTGGGCGCTGAGGTGGGAGGTTGTGGAAGCGGCAGGGCCAGGCCTGGTTTGCTGGGAACAAGGCAGGAGAGCGGAGAGGAATAAATATCTCAGGGTAGGCCCACAGCTCTGGGAGCTGCGGGTATTACCTGCTCTGCCAAAGGCACACATGTGTGTTCAGACAGGCGTGCTATTTAGAGGCAAGCCGAAGTCAGGAATAAATCAGTTACTGGCTAAATGTGAATTCCATCAAATATGGAAAATTATATATCCTTTTGTGTTCTTACTACCTATAGAGTCAGCATCGAAAAGCCTGATAGGCTGGGGGCTTTAGGTGGGCCCTGTCTCTAAGCTCATGCTTATTTTAAATTTACTTTTTGCCTCCTGTCTGTGGGATTGCCCACTCTCCTCCTCCCTTAGGCACATGTGAATATCTGTCCTTGCATTTTTGTTATTTATTTCCTGGGGCCACAGTTCTTCCTGTGTCTCCGACATCATTGAATCTATTACTTTTATTTGAAATGTAAACAAGCCATAAGCTCACTCCAGACATGAACATCTCTGAAGCGGAGGCCCTAGCGGCTGCCCACAGAAGCCCCCTTCCCCAGGGTCCTGTGAGTCAGCCAGACCCCTAGGAGATGAGTTCACGGGCGTCCTTGCTGGGTTCCACTTGGCCCCATGTCATGTCTTCTCTTTGGGGTGGGAGTACTCAGGTATGCATCCCCCATACCCTCTTAGCTGTTACTTCCTTTCAGCTTGAACCCTGAATTGTGGCCTTGAGAGTCTGAGGCCACGTGTCACCCTACTAGGTGAGGAGGGGGTGGGGCAGAGAAAGAAAGGGACAGACGGAGAAGAAGGAAACATAGACTCCTGGCTACTGGCCTCTCTCCAAGGCAGGTGAACTCTGTGTTCGAAAAGGAACTCACTTAATCTTCTGGCCCTAATGGAAGTTACTTGTATTTTTCTCTCCCACTCTCTTTTCCCTGCTCTCTCCCTCACCCCCCCTCCCCCAGCCTCCAAAGAATTTAATCTGCTGGACAACAAACAATACTGTTATAAAACTTTGAAAACAAGAGGGCGAGGCCTCCCTGACAAGGAGAAGGGCATGCCGGGTAACAGCCCCAGGGAGCGCGCCAGGCCCGGGATGGAGCCAGGCAAGAGCCCAGTTGGCTGGGTACCTGGCGCCTGCCGCTGCCCAGCCTACCGGGAGTGTCGTCCCCAGTCCAGAGGGGAAGGAACCGAAACAAAAGGGGAAGCAGAGACACGCTCGAAAAAGGGAAGTCGTGTGTGTTCCCCTCTCTCTGATCTGATGAGAATGCACTAGACTGTGAAACTTCCTCCTCCCCCTCCTCCTCCCTCCTCTTCCCTCCCTCCCTCCCTCCTCCTCCCCCTCCTCCCCCTCCTCCCTCCTCCTCCTGCTACTCACTGTTCCTGGTCTCAAGACTGGCAAGCAGAGGTCCTGATAACAGGCTGGAATAGCGATGCAGGCTGTGCAGCCACCAACTAGGCCAGCTAAAGAGGAAGCGGGGAGAGAAGCATGCTCAGAGTGGGCTTTGGACTCTGGACCTACCCTCTGGCCCAACCTCCCTCCTCCCCAGCCAGGGAAGTGGAACATCGTCACGGGGTGTGCCCCAGCCCATGTGCTCCGCCAGGTGTGTGCCCAGGTACTGGGTAGGCTGCCCCTCGGAGGTCAGTGGATGCGCCCCAGGTTTTCCAGTGCGGGCTGGGGGCTGTGCTCTGGGGGGGACATCTGACTTGTCGAGATGCCCCCTTCTTTGCAGGGCGGAGTGGAGGCTGTGCTGCAGAGGCTGGGGCATACCTCTGGAGGGGCTCCTGGGAACAGGAACATGCTTCTCCCAGCAAGCAGGGATGCAGTCCTGTGGAGTGTGGCAAGAGGGCCTAGACCGCCTGGTAGGATACCGTATCTGCTAGTTATTTCCTGGCAGCTGAAGGAAGGGGTGGCCCAACTCGGCCGGAGATGGGGTGGGGAAGCTGGGCTCGGCACCTTCTCTCCTGCCATCCCAGAGTTAGATTTCCCCTGGGACTGAAGCTTCCCTTCTGAGTCCATCTTCACTGAGTCAAGTAGATGGTTTGGGGGTGGTGAGGGAGCAGCATTGGTGGTTTTCTCTAGGATCTGTGTTGGTTTGGACCCATAACTTTGCAGAGGACAGTGTGTCTGTGTAATAAACCATATGCGTGCTCGCATTTCCTTTTGTGGCCCTAGCTTCCTGGAGAGGAGATTGGGGCCCTGCCCATCTTCCTCTGCCAGGGCTGGGCCACTCTACCAGGAGCACCTGGAGGTACCCATGCTCCAGTCTTCACATCAGCCCTCCTTCTCTTAGCTCCCACTGTCTCTTGCTGCCCCCACACCCCATCTCATCCAGGGGGCAAGATGGCCACGGTGCATCCTCCCATCCAGCCAGTGATCCTGACCCAGGGCTTCTGTGCCCTGTACAGGAAGGTTTTGAGACCCAGGATTATGCTGGTAGTGTAGAGGAAGAGACAGAGAATATAACTTTTAAGAAAGCAGCTGCTAAGCCACGTAGACCTGAGAGAAAGCAGAAGAGCTGATGCTGGGCCCCTATGAGCTTGGAGGCAGTTACTCCTTGCCATGTTCCCTGAACGGGCATTGGAGGGACTAATAGGGCCAGGGCATATTATTCCCACTTTGGGATTTAGGGCTGGCCCAGTCACCGAGGCCTTCTGGGAAGTGCAGTGGTCCCTGGATACCGAGCCCTCCGTTTCAGGGACAAAACTGCCAGAAAGGGAGAGGCAGATGGAGGTTTTTGAGGGGCTTTGGGCTAGCACCATGTCCCTTCCCCAACCCCCCCCCCCCCCCACGCCCCTTCATTGTATCACCCTTTCCTCTGATTCATTAACCACTCAAGACAAAATGTTCAGGATCTGGGCCTGGGCTAGAGCTGGGAGTAACAGGAAACTGGCCTGGGCCTTTCAGTTCATACATACAATGGTCTCGAGGGCAGGACCTTCCCCGTCTTTCCCAGGGCCTTCCCCAGGACCCCCGCTCATCAAGCTCTCCCTCACTGCCAGGAGCCCTAAAACCAGCGTTGTCAGTGACAAGAAGATGGATGATCGGGGCTCAGCTTCCGGCACCCCACCCCCACTCTGGCTCGAACTTGCGTCAGTCATGTAAGTAGCTGTGACTCAGCACCCAGCACTGCTGGGTCAGGAGGGAGAAGCCGCTGCCTTGGCAGGAACTTTCTCTGCTGGATTTAAATACATTGTGGTAGTACAGAACCCAGCAAGCAGGATTAGGTTCCTGGGGGGCACATGTCTGTCTGTTCAGTGGGTTTGCTTGTGGATTTCATCAGCAAGCTTCCTCTCCTTCCCATTTTCCTTCTGTGCTCTTTTCTGGGTGTCAACCACGTGCATCTTTGCAGTCTCTGGAACGTAATTTAACCGACAGTGCTTGGGAATCGTATTTAACCCTCAGATGTGTTTTGTTTGGTCTGCACAGGATTGTTTATGGATCTGGTTTTGCATGCCTTTAGGCCAAATGCAGCCCCTCCAGGTCACAGAGTTTCTGCTGCATGCAGTGGCTTCTTTTAAGTTTCCTGCCCAAGCCCTCTAAGCAATTGAATATGCTTTGGCCAGCCTTCCCCAGCCTACTGTCTTTACAGATGAAGACACTAAGGCCCAGACAGGGGGATTGTCAGGCCCGAATCTGAGCGTTTGGGCTTGCAGGAATTACAGCCACGGTGTTCTGATTCACTGTATGGTGACCTCTCCTTACCCTCGGGTCCCGCCCAGGCTCAGGAGTGTCCTGGGCATGAAAGGCCAGAAAAGCCTCCAAATAGAATGGACTGAGTGGACTGGGGCTCCTAGGCCCTCCTTCCCTGCATGTGGCACTCCGCAGAGCTGCCATAACCACTCCTCTGGGTAAGTGGTTTTCCTCCCCTGGTATCCCTGCCAAGCCCTTCTCCATCGGCCAGTTTCCTTGGTGCCACTGGGCCAAGATGGGAGAATCCCATCACCCTTAATCCATGGCCAAATCCTCAGCAGTCTGGGGCTTTCATGAGCTGCCTTCTTAGGGATCTAGGTGGATCCCAGGCTTGGAGCTAGTAGAGCAAGCCCCCTCTAGACCCATCATAAACCACCCTGTTATGTCCAATCAGGGAAAAAATTCCAGCTTGTTTCAGGTTAGAGTCACTGCTCAGCTGACAGAGAGAGAGAACCCTGGTGGTTCTGTTGGGAAGACTGAGACCTGAACAGACCCTTTTTCCCAGTGGGATTGAAAAGATGAAAGATTTGGGGACAAGATGACTCCTTCCCCCTTTCTTCTTTTAGGGTGTATAAAGTGATGCATTGTTAATGATTTCTTATCTCTGCTTCCTGAGAATTAACAGTATTTTAAAATTCATGAGTCGGGGAGCCCAGACTGATTTGTATCTGTTGGTTTCCTCTGTGACAGTTGCTTCCCTGCTATGTAGAGCCACCCTGCCCAACTTTGGGATGGTGCTTAGTGGTGCTTAGAGATGTTAATTCAGTCATCACACTAATAGCCAAAAGAGGAACAGAACTTGAGTCAAGCAGAAGCCAAGCCTAGACCCAGCAGAGGCATTCCTGGGGCAGGGATTCTTGAGCTGAGACCTGAAGGATGATTAGGAGTTACCTGGGGGGGGGGCTGGAAGGGGCCTGTGGAGGGGTTGGGGATGGGAGGTATGGGATTGTTGAGAGTATTCCAGCAGGAGGGGACAAACGTGCAGGGTCTTGTGGGCAGAAGCATGATTTCTAAAAGGACATTTGAGTGACACACCACACTGGGAAGGGGTTTTGTGGCTGTTGGCAATCAAAAGTTGCAAAGGAAGAGTTTGGCTGAAGTAAAAAGCAGAAAAGTGGAGAATTACTAAATGCAGATCTCATCTAACCCCCTCATTTAAAATGATTTGGACCCCAAGGTAACAGTTGCCATTTAATATTCACTCCTGACCTTGCAGCCCTCACAGTTACCTGGTCAGCAAGTCCAGCTGCTGACTGCAGGCAGATTTGGCTCTCAGCTCTCCCCTCTGTGACTGAGACCTTGGAGAGTCCCCGGGCAGCAGAGCCTGGTGGTACTGTGTCAGAACCCATCTGAAATCCATTCCAGGCAGGGCAGGGCAGGTTCACCTTCAGCGTCTTCCCCACGGCCACAGCCATCCTGTGGCCAACAAGGCGCCAAAGATGCAGGGAAGCAAAGCAGTCTACCCCAAACCATTCAGCCCCTTGCAGAAACAAAGCCGTGTTCCCTTCTCTACCCAAGTGTAACGTATGGGCAGCATTATCCATTTCCATGCAGAAGCACTGCCTAGGAATTTCCCCCCTCAGTCTTGCTGACAGTTAAGTTCAAGAACAAAATGAGATGATAGTCAAGCTGTGGAGCAGGCAGCAGTGGGCAGAAGGGAAGGAGCCCAGACTTCTGGAATCAGCCCTGGGATCTACACCATTGATAGTCATGTGACTGTGCCATGTGACAAGCTATTCAACCTCATGAAGGATCCATTTCTTCTGCATAAATGGAAGAAATACCTGCTTAAACAGCAGAACTCTTGGTGTTCAAATTTTATTTCCTTCCCTTTCCTATAGCAACAGATAGTGTTAATTTCCAGAAGCCACCAAAAATATATATATATATATATAAAGTAGGTCTAGATCTAAGGCCTAAAGAATTGGCAGGGAACCTAGATACAGATTCTACTGTGTCTGTTCTTTCTCTTGGTTATGGTATCAGAGGAAATACATATTTTCTTAGCGTCAAACAACCAAAAATGATGGTGCCAATAGGAAAGGAAAAATCTAATTTGAAATATAGTTTGCAAATCTTATTTTCAGCCACATTTTGAAAATAAAACTCAATTCTTGTGTCAGAGGATTGTCTACTTAATGCATTTTTATCTGTTAGATTTTAGAGGCATACAGAGGGTCAAATAAGACCAGATTGCCAGTCAGTGGGGTTGTGTTGTAATGTTCTGACAAGCAGGAGATGGGAAGGGGGGCCCATGTTCTTTCTGGAATGGGACACATGGAAGACTTGCCCTGGTCTGGATGAAACACACCCTTCTGCAGTGGTAGAGCCTTAGAGGCAGATAGGGTGGGTGCTTCCTGAAGTGTCATGAGGTATCTGAAAACATTTGCATACTGTGAAATACTGTACAAATGCAGGGTGGTACTGGTGTAAATATTGATGTGTTTTAATGATGCTTTGGCTATTTTATTTCATCATACATATATAGTAATTTGTAGTAACTGTTTTTGAAATTAAACAACCTGGAATTGATGAGTTTTGTATCGCTGTCATCTGTTTGACGCATCAGCCATGACTTTCATGTTGCTTTGAGCATCACTGTGTAAATCTCCTTTATACCCTCCTAACGGATCATTTTATTATGTCCTGTCACAAGTAGAACTGCAAGAAGGCATTTCTTCTCGGGGCAGAGGCTGGGTCTCCACTGGCCTCTCCTTTCTTCGGTGAGATCCTCTTCTTCTGGAAGCTGGTTTCACATGGTGGCTTAGATTTTTCCATCTTTGTATCTAGCACCATTTGAAATCAGTGTTTTAGGAGTAAGAATTGCAGCACAGCAGAGGGCGGACTACAAAGGAGCCGCGGCTCACGGGACTGGCTCCCCTCCTCTTGCCACCTGAGCTGATTCGAGAAGTCCAGGGGAGAACTTAAAATCAGAATAACCTCCTGAGGATGTTGGGTTTTTGGCAGGATGACAGTGGGGAGGGGTTGTGTTTAAAAGCAGGAGCAGAGGTTCTGATGCTCTGATCACTGGCATGTTGGGGAGGGGTGGGGCATGGGGATTGTACTAATCAATTGGGTAATGGCCATTGGGTATTTGATTGTAATGGAGGAGGGGGCTGTATCCCTGGAGGACATTTCACCCACATCAAACTGTCCACCTACTTCCGGAGGGTGCCCCACAGCATTCAGCTGCTGAAGACAGACTCACCACCCGCATGGCCGAGGTGCAGCCCCAGGAGCGCTCCGGACCCATCTCTTACACAGGCTGACCGATTTCTCCTGGTGTTCAGAGTCTGTTTTTGTCTAGCACCATTTGAAATCGGTTATGATGTAGGGGGAAAAGCAGCAGCAGCCTGGAAGCCTCAAGCCAAGTCTCGTCGGCCGTAGCCTATGGTTTCCTCACAGATGGGTGGGCACAGAGCAGTGATGGAAAAGCACACTTTTTCCTCCTAACTTCTTTAACTGCATTTATGATACTTTATTGCAGAGGTGAGAGATGATTGAATGGGTTTTTAAAAACAAATCATTGTAATTTATCTGATTTCCTCACTTGCCTTTTGCTCAAATGTAGGGCTGTAAATTCTATGAATTGATTGTTGTTGAATTCTGTTAAGAAATACCTGTCTATTCCTGACCTTAATAAACATCTTCCTGTATTCAAATTATCATGCCTGTGTTTTTCCTCTATTTCCCAATCGTAATTCTGTGATAAGTGGGCCCCGTAAAATTAATTTGCTATGCAGATCCTACCTACTTCATAAAGAATTTGAAGTAGGTTATGATAGAAGACAGATTTTAGAAATGAAGCCCATTAAGACAAGAATGAAATTCTGTGAGCCAAGAACTAAAATGAAAGAATAGGGAGGAGAAAAAATGTAGAAGAAAATCTAGGCCAAGGGATGCTGCTTATTGAATGGGAAAACTGACTTTGGTTCCAAATGGGTTGTAGACCTGGCACCCTGCCTGCAAGTCAGTGTTCCTGTGAGAAACTTTTGCTTAACTGAACTTATTGTCATGTGGGCTTTGCAAAGGGAGCAGCACTGACGATTTCTGTTGCTTTATAAAAATACAGGCGTTCTAATTTTGGCTGCTTTTATCAATGCTTGAAGACTGGGTGAGTTGGTTCTGTAAAGGTATTTATTCATCGCTTAGCCATATTTTGACTTGAGAGGGGATCAAGCTTGGGGAATCTTGGGGAATGAGGGCTGTGGCCCCTAAGTTGGACATTTGCACAGGAGGGGCATGGCAATCTTTGAACTACCCAAAGTACAATTATTTCAAGCCAGTGGTTCTCACAGGTGTTTTGCAAGTCAACCACCTGGAACACTCTTCTGAGTCCACAAACAGATGGCAGCTCTGCTCAGTGGGGTGGAGATGCGGGCTGGGGCGAGCGAAACATTTGTTGGGAAAACTCCGCAGTGAATCTGATGCGTGCCCTCACTGTAGCTGCATGCTATTCTAGGCCTATGGATTGAAGAATCCGTATTCTAGTCCCAGGATGTGGTGGGGAGGGGGGCTAATTAAGAACCTAAACTGTATTGCTGTATTCACTTTCCCATCGAGGTAGGCTACAGTAGTATCTACAGGTATGACACCTTTGGGTCTTTATATTACTTAACTACAAATTAAATACTTTTTGATTCAGCTACCATGTCCCAGGCGCCAGCTTAGGTGTTGCAAATATAAAGACATGGATGCTGCCTTTGGAAGGTGAGGTGCAATGATTCTAGTGATTAGATGAGGAAGTGTTAGAAGCTAGAGTATGGCATCAGAGCACAAAAACAATGATTTCAGACATCTATTCCATAAAAAGTTTATGAAGCACCCACTGAATGCTTAAATTTTGAAGAGCACCTCAGTATTAAATCAAGAAAAGCAAAATGCATGCCCCAGGAACTGAGATGACCTCTCAACTAGGATTATTTTGCTTTAGCCCACTGGATGCTGAGAGCCGTCTGCCGAAAATTGCTTTTCCAAGGTGGTTTTTCCTAATTGGTCAGCACAATGTTTATTCAGGAGACCACATCTTGAATCTGGTTTAGGGGGCCATGTCATCAACCTAGATAGATAGTGCTTTGTCAGGCATGGATCCAGCTTACCTAAGTTTTAACAGATTTTTTAGTTGTACATTTAAAAGTGCAGTGGTAATTGATGTGTAGTTTTATTTAGACTGAAGGCACCCTTGAGCCACATGTAGGTTGTACTGGCAAATAATTCCCATCTGTGGAAGTAAATGCTGATGAGTCTTTAGCAAATATAAGACATATCAGATCTTTAACCACTTAGGTGAAACAGAAATGATTAAGTCTAATAGCTGGTAATTCTTATGTAAGATGTGGACTCATGCTTGCAGTTCGAGAAGCTGCTGTATTGTTTTATACTCTAGTAGAGTATCTGTTCTTTTGGGGAGTATAAAAGTTTTTCTTAAACACAAGAAAATTTGTTGTGGATTTATTCTAATATCTAGTGATCCACCTTGGTTCCATATTAGAGTCACCCAATCCTTTAAAATGGTGATTTTTGGGTCCCACCCCTACAGATTCTAATTTAACTGGTCTAGGAATGGGGCATAGACTTTTTAAAAAAAAAAAACATTTCCTCAGGTTCTAATGTGCAACTGGAGTTGAGATCCACTGGTACTGTGGTCTTGCTGGTCTGAGTAGTAACAAATTACCACAAACCAGGTGGCTTAAAACAACACATATTGATTCTCTTACAGTTCTGGAAGCTGGAAGTCTGAAACTAGTTTCATTGGGCCACCCTCCCTCCCGAGGCCTGCAGGGAGAATCACTTTCCTTTTCTTTTCCAGCTTCTAGATCTGCACTGCTTGGCTCGTGACCCATTCCTCTCTCTTCTTCTAAACCAGCAGCAGAGCATCTTGCTTCCACATCGCTGTCTGCTGTAGGATCTTCTCTGCCTCCAATTTATAAGGAGACAGTTGTGATTTTTAGGGTACTACCTTGGTAACCTGGATCATCTTCCCATCTCAAGATCCTTAATCTCATCTGCAAAATCCCTTTGCCATATAAGGTAATAGTCACAGGTTCCAGGGATTGGGGCTTGGATATCCTGTGGGGGCTGTTACACAGCCTACCACAATTACATCACCTGAGAACTCACTGGAAAATTTGAGCATGGTTCAATGGGATCCCACCAGAGGAGTTCCAATAATTGCCCCCCCCCCAACCCAAATACAAATTTAAGGCATTATTTTTCCTAGGAAACTTTTCAGGTAGAGGTGGATAATCAGGTGATGGGTAATTTTACTGAACCCATAAATAAGTGCTCATCTAAGTATCACTAAGAATTTGTCTCCAGAATTCTTGACCCCACAAGCCCTAAACACAGGATGCCAAACCTTTTGCTTGATTTGTTTCCACTGGTTCAGCACAGGGCTTGTCACTGTGACAATACTTCAATTTTAAAAAAATACACAAGAGCTAAATTTTGTAAACCTAAGTGGCTTATCTTACCTACATCATCAGTTTTACTACGCCTATTCAGGTTTTCTTGGGCTATCGGCAGGAATGGGGCAGAAGGGGGGGGGCGGCTCTTTCCTTGTTATCCATACTTGTGGCAATTTGTTCATCTTCGGTGTGTAAATGAAGGAAAAGGGAAAATGGTTTCTTGAATGCAGAAAGTATTTTTGCCTATGAGTGCTGAAGCCCTCAGTTTTCCCAGCTGACCCAAATTCCCCAATATTAAGCAATAAGGAACAGAATTTAACCTTTTTTAAAAATATCTGTTTCACAGAAGTAAAGCATAAAAGAGCTAGTTAATACCAGATCCAAAATGAAGTTTAAAATGGCTTCTGGGAACTCAGGAACGACTGAGACTTCTGATTAAAAATGGTTTGAACAGAGACGAGTCAAATTCCCTCACACTCCACAAGAGGGCAGCAGTGCTACTATTTACAAAGGCTACCACTTCATCTTGTGAGCATCACCTTTTCTGCATGAGCCCAGAATTTGGATGAGCCCAGAAACTGATGAAGGCAAAATTGCTTAGAAAAAAAATACTCACGTACAGTCACTCAGCTTTGCATAGTTTCTGTAAGTTAGTAGGCAAAGTTAAATCCTGTTCTTGAGTATAGGCAAATTTTAAAAATATACAAAAAAGTTCATTCTTGGTTAAGATGTTAGCTGAATTTTCTTTACCCATGCAAAATCATATTCTTGCCTCTCCTAGTTCTCTTGAGCCTTCTTGCAGATGACTTTTGTTGTTAGACACCTTAAAAGCTCTCCTTGTATATCTTATGCTGATGTAAAAAACACACTATAGTCTAAGTCAAGTCAAATGAAGTTTGCTAAAATGCCTTCTTTATTCATTATCAATGTAATTTTCATCCAGTGTCTGCAGTAAACAAACAGGAAGACTGCTTCTCTATTTTTAAACAACAGTGTTTGTTCAGACAGCCAGGGACCAATGCCTTAATTTAAGTATGGGAAATTTCGATGATTTCTTCAGTAGGCCGAATTAATAAAACCACTGTTTTCTTTGGTAAATAAATATGTTTTTACCTTCTATCTATGTACATAAATGGACCGTGAGCCCCGGGAATCACAAATCCAGAGGTTCTCAACCTTAGCTGCACATTAGAATCACTTGGGAAGCTTTAAAAAAACCAGCCATGCCCTGACCATATCATAGGAAAATTACTTAGCAATCTCCTGGGGTGGGACCTGGGCAATAGTAAAGCTCCCTAGGAATTCCAGCGTGCAGCCATGTTGAGAACCTCTGAGGCCCGACTTGAGGGATTGTACAACCCAATTAAAAGTGAAAAGAGCAAATTTTTTTTTTTTTATAGCATAAACAAAACATTATATTAGTTACATAAATTGAATTTTATACTTTCATTGCTGGGGCTTGCTTTTTTTATGTACTTAGCCCTAACCATGCATTAAAAGGATGTGAGAGATACATCTTCTATTAGACACATGTATACAGATGTCTTAAATGTGGCTAATTCAAGGGCAGTTAATAATGAAAGCCTATGAGAGATGGGCAGAAATTAGGAAAAGCTTCACGGAACAGGAAGTAGTTAAGCTGGGCCTTGGGAGATGCATAGGATCTGGACAGGACAGTAAAAGTGTTTCAGCCAACAGTGAAGTAGGAATACAGCAGAAAGCACAGGGCTAAATGGTCTGGCCTGCCTGAGACTAACTTACCAGAAGAAGTGTAACAAAGATAAAACTTGGGAAGAAAAGTTGGGATTTAATTGTAGGAGGTCCTGAAGTATGCAAAGAAATCTGGACTTAATTATCGATTATGTGGTGTCACTGAACATCTCTGAGCAGGAGAGACATGGGAGTAGAGAGGCCGGGAGATACTGAAGTGTAACAGTTAAGAATTAATAAATGATTATGATTACTGAATCATTATATAGATATTTTTAACTTTTAGTTTATTGTAGAATAGCCACAAGTAATACCTGGAATTACTGAACTAGTCCCAGCCCTTGTTTATACTTGCTATTGGAATGGTAACCACTCCACCTTCCCTTGTTTGAATCCATAAAAACCCTAAACTCCTTAGATTCGGGGAGACAGATTTTTAGGCTCATAGGCCATCTGATCTCCAGTTTAGACTCAGTTCCTTACCTTGTGTAATTCTCTTTAAGAAAACTACCACAGGTACAGTGTTCACTTCATACCTCCTAGCAACAAACTCTTTTTCTCTTTGAAATCCCAGTCTCAGGAATTGGTCATTTGAGCACATTGGGCAGAGAACCCCCCGCTTTTGTTCAGTAACGTAAGAGCCTGAGGTGTGGTGAAGGACAGCAATAACAATTATGGGAGTGGGATAGTCAGACTGTCTAATGCCCCAATTAGACAGTCTGATATGAGATGGAACACACTGGAAGTAAGAATAAGCACATCATGACAACTGAAGCATCTCTCAGTGTACAATTTTATTTTTTACCAAATTTGATGAACCAGTTTTCAAAAAGTGATCAATAAAGACCCCTATATCGGGGACTTCTAGCTTCACTGTATATATATATTTGTAGCTTTCTTTTTTTAAACTTTGAATTGTAGTAACATATATACAACCCAAAATTTCCCAGGTGCTTTTCCGTGGCATTTAATAAACTTTCCCCACATTTTTGACAACTTATTTTACAAAGATAATATATATTCACACATATATATCAATCTCAAATATAAATATACTAAATTGAAAAAACTCAAGTTTGAAGCAGAAATTTCTATAAAAGTCAATTTATTAAGCATATATATCATTGCTTGAATAATACTACAATTAAGTTTAAAAAAAAAAATAGTACAGCCATCCCTTGCTTCTTGAAAAGTATGTGAAAATGGGTGTAGTAAAATTTCCATTCGGCATGTACTTAATTCAGAACTACTGTTTATTTCTGCTCAGATTTTATCTTCCTAAAGTATCTCACCAGAGATTACAAAGGGAAGGAAAACTTACAGTGAGCTATAAACATATCTTTATAGAGTGAAACAATATTTATTCTGACCTACTCTTGTTTACCTAATAATATCCTTGTTAAGGTAATGTTCCTTTGACCCAATTTGTGCTTCTAAATATAAAAGTTTGAGACAAAACCCTTACATATATAATTTGAATTAGAAAGGCTGAGTCTTTCTCTTTGCCCACTAACTTATTTCAGTGAGAATCTGCCTGGCTAGTAAAGACTCAGCAGGGGCAGAGGTCCACTGGTGAAGTACTGTCTGAGCTATGCTTACTTTTTTTGTTGCTTAATACAACAAACAACAAATAGGCAAATTAAGTTGCCTTCTCTGAAATACATGCCTTAATTATGACTCTGCCTTTCAGGTTACGTGGAGAGACGTACACAGAGAAAGGTAAGAGGGTTCTCCTAGCGAGGACAACTTACATGGACTAAGTTCCTGATACAATTTGAGGTCATCTGATAAATTTATACCCTACAAAACTGCCTATTTTTAGACGACATGATTAAAGTATGACATCTCTAATCAAGCAGGGAAAGAAAACCACCTATGGCTCAGCTTAGACTCAGTTCTTACCTTGTGGAATTCTCTTTAAGAAAACTACCACAGGTACAATGTTCACTTCACACCGTGAACTGGCATTCCGGGCATGGCTGCCAGAGCCCCCTAACTTTTGACAGAAGTATGCAACCCATTCTGAATTCTTACTGATTTCTTAAGACAGGTTTACTGAACCTGTTTGACACCCAAACAAAAGGTGAAAAACAAATATGATACATAAATTTATTTTTGTATCACCACAGAAGTTATAAAAAAGAATTTTACCTGATAAAGAGAATTTTCCAATAATATCCTTAGTTAAGGAAGTCAAACTTGTCCAAATTGTCAATTTTTAGTATTCTTGTTTTTAATGTTTAAGAGGTGCAGTAGTATATACACATTTGTAAGGATTTTTATAATAATATATAAAGTACATCATAGAGTTCTTAAAAGAATGAATCTTAAGGGTTGGCATTAATCTTTAAGCAAACAAGATTTCAAAGTCACTTTCTTGCCCTATATATACAGTGTTATTTAAGGGAAAATAGGCAGGATGTTTATTCCCAAATGCATATACATTTCAAGGAAGCATCAAAGGATGGTAACTGTATTCAAGCCTCATGAAAAGGTGAGCATGAAAACGTCACAGCTGCACTCAAGAGAGTGAAAAAAAACTACAGAATCATTCTTGTAGGTCTTTACATTTAAACCAAAGCAAAAGATAAATTGATGTACTGGTCTGTAGAAACCATTCAGCTCTTCTCATCTGCTGGCGTGGTTGTATTCTGGCAAGTGGTGTACTCAGCTTTAATCTCTCTTTTCCTATGAGGCAAGGTACAAAGATAGCAAAGACAAACATAATTAAGTACAGAAATTAAATTTCAGAAGCCATTTAGAAAATGGGCAATTAAAAAAAATGGGTTTATAGTATTAGGAGTACCCAGACTAGAAAATAAATGATTATTTTAAAATAATTTCAAATATTCAAACTCGTCTCACTCTAAAAACCCTTTTATCCCTGTATCATGTTTTTGTTTCCCTTCAAAACAATAAACAGAACAGTAGCATATGACATATTTAGTAAACAATTCTTCATTTTGATTTAGGGTCAATGGGAAAGACTGGAGAAAAACAAGTATCTTCTTAAGATCACAATTTTAAATCTGTGGCTCTGAGACAAAACTTAAAAAGAGGTAGAGATTCTAAGAGGATTCAAGTTCACTGATGTCTCATTTATCCCTCACTGTTTAGGAAATCATGTATTCTGGGTAAGAGATTCTTCTAAGTAATAAAGTTTATATCCCACTTTTATTGTTAACAACAGACAGCTTTCTAAAGTCTATTATTCTAGTCCAGCACTGTCCAACAGGAATAAAATACAAGCCACACATGTAATTTTAAATTTTCTAGAAGCCACATTAAAAAAGTAATGGGACAGGAAACATTACTTTTAATTATAACTTAAAAATATGTATATAATTCTAATTTTATATTTTAATACCATATAGCCAAAATATTATCATTTTGACATGTATTTTACATTTTTTCATCTTAAGTCTTGGAAATCTGGTGTGTGTTTTACACTTACAGCGCATCTCCAGTAGCACTAGGTACTTTTGCAGTTCTCAGTAGCCACACAGGGTTATTGGCTATCGCATTGGACAGGGCAGTTCTAGTCCCTGCCTTAGTAAACTAACCATAATAAACAGACTCAAGTCACATCTGGACCAGTATTTACCAGTATGTTCGCCACAGCAAACACTTCAGGGATGCCTCCCCAATGTAAGAGCTAACCGTTTTAATTTTGGATACTTGAATATTTCTCTTTGTTGGGGAGGCCACTGTCACAATAATACACTTGAATTATACCAGTTTTCTAAAGATTAATGTGGTGAGTGAATTAATAGCTTGGCCTGTCACTGAATCCCCGAAGACAAGTGTATTTTTCTAGGCTAATACTTTTTTTCCTGTACTAGTAAAATCCTTTTTCTTTAAATAGAATTTTACACAGAAATCCAATATATAAAAAAGATAAGCATTAACATAAATTTAAAGAAATATTTGATAAAACAATGAAGCTATTTTGAAGATGACAGAAATTTGAAAATGAATTACTAGTTCGTTATATTACATTAACTTTAGCATTTCTTCAATTAACTTCCAATGTTAAGACCCCTTGAAGCTAGACAGTTTGAAAAGTACTTTTCTAGTTGGCTGTGGCCATCAAGATATCTTGAGGCACTAAGGAGATCCATAGGATGGACGGACCCAGGCTATTCAAGTTAGTATGTTTTGCCTCCCCCTTTGCCCCTGTGATCAGAGACACCACTTTGCTTCTACCAGGAAACTGCTCTTCCCATTGGCCTTTGTAGACCCTGCTCCAAACTCTTGATTATAACCTAGGGCAGGACCTTTTCCCAGCTATGCAGACACATATTCTAGTACAAATAGAGGAACACTTCTAATTCATTCCAATTCAAAGACAAAGGTGGCTAAGGGTCTAGTGACTTAAATGCAATGCAATTTATAATTTTTCAAAATCCAAGGATTTTTTCTTGAATATTCTAAAAATATGCTGGTCAAGAAAAACAGATAAATGCCTTTACAGAGTTATTTAAAAGTTTGAATTGAATAAATGTACAAAATTAAGTAAAATATATTTTAATTCTGTAAAAGGGCATTTCTCCCCTGAAACTAAAATTAACTGATTCTGTGATTATTTCTCACAGGGCTCAAAAATTCCCTTATTATTAGATTCACAGTGGCTCTAGACGGTGGAGGAAGCTAGATAGTCTGATAAAAGGACAAGGGAGCCATGACTCTATTTAAGCCTATGTCAAAGCAAAAGTCTGTCTATACATGTTATTTTAAACTTCAAAGAATGGTTTAAGGAGACAATAATTTAAATAAAGGGAACAGGAATCAAACTTTCCTCTTTGATGTGTACTGCCAACATCTTAGCACAGGTTACTGACATCTCAATATCAACCGAATTTTTTTCAAAAGAAAGGATATCAAATGGAAAGAAACAACAGAAACAGATACCTTTTAATGATAAAAACAAACCTTTCTTTCATCTACTTTCTTCTCCGAGATAAATAAATTTTACTTCTCTGTGGTTCTCATCAGTTAAGTATGTGCTGAACAGAGGAAGGGAAAAGGGCTGAATAAAATAGTGACTTCAAATCAAGGAGGGAGTATAGCATCATAAATGGGATAAAATCAATTCTAGAGGAGAATGGAAGTAAAACTGAGAACTTAGGTTCTTAAATTAAGAATAGTGAAACAGAAATTCTGCATAAGAAGCTACTTTAACTTTGAAATCTTACAGCTTACCCAGCAGATGAACAGATTTTAAATTTCTGTTCAGTCTGCTTCCTTTGAAGCCATTTTGCAAGAAGCGAGTTAACAGATTGTTTTAAAGAATAACAAATTACATGAGGAGACATGATCCTGTCTCTAGCATCCTGGATTTTGACGGGATACCGAGTATAAAGTACATCCATGCAATATTGTCTTAGAACTAAATTTTATGACAACTCATACATTTTAAGATGCACATCAACTTCTGCATTGAGTGGTTTCTTCCCACAGAAAATTTAATTTCAACCTGAGGGAAGAACCTTGTAAAATTTACTATATGTATTTCTGGGTTAGATCTAAAAGTCATAAATGTGCTCTCTAAACTAATTACAGAATCTTGTTATGTATTATTTTGGCTAGACAATTTCTGAAGAGTTTGCTGAATGCTCAAGAATTTGAGAGTCAAGTAGAAAAATGTTCAAGTTGATTTGATCCTTAAGTTTTTTTGCTCTATGTCATTATACTCAACCATATGAACTGACCACTATATAGAGGAAATCCAAAACACTTTTGTTACATTTATTTAAGCACAGACAGCTTTAACATTATAAAGTCATTGGATCAGTCACTATTACTATAACATTTTAAAAATAGGTTTAAGGCATACCAAATGAATATCCGTAATGGAAAAAAACAACTATTTTGGCAGCGGTAATAAAAGATGCCAACTATGCAAATAATTCTAATTAACTTAGAATTATCACTGGGTAAGTGAGTAATTCATCTCACTTATCCAGGGATGAATTAATTGGAATAAGGAAAATCATGCATTTACGAAAAAAGAAAATCACTACAAATAATTGAAAACATTTATGTAAACCAAAGGCATCTGCTGGGTGGAACCACACAGTGATGACATGCAATACAGGACTCAAGCAGTAGCCAAGGACAGGGCAAGGGCTGTGGATTCCAAGACCAGAAGGTAGGGGAGAAGGATTAGTTAAGCAAGGAAATGGGAAAGGAAAAGGAAGGGAGCATGTAGATGGACCTGTTTCAGACCAATCTGGATGCTATTCTTTTCTGAGCTGAAAGCAGATTACTTTTTTTAACCTTTTGGTCAGTTTTTCGTCAAGTCATTAAGGATGCTAAATGACCTTAAAAAATGACCGCTTATACTATATTTGTGCTTTGGGATGAAGGCTATAGAAAGGTAATTGTGTTCCCAAAGCATCACAAATACAAGTTTACATGAAATCCATTTGTACCAAGCTTTAACAGCAATTTGGGATTATTTGTAGCATTCCCCCTAGAAATACACAAGTAACTCCATACATTTTACAGTTTTACATAAGGAGTTTCTATGTCAACATTAGCCAATTCGGGGGAAGAGATTATAGAACTCAGCAGTGCAAGAAATGTAATTGAAATCTTCACTTTTTCTTTTTTAACCGCAAAGAAAGCCAAGTATTATCACACACACACCCCTTTTTTAAACACACACACAAATGAAGAGACTTAAAACAATCCAATTTTCCTGAACATGAGAAAAACTTGCCAATAAACTTGATGGTTTTTCTTCAGATTTCAAAAATATGGGTACATCAATAATAGTCTAAGTTACTCAAAGTGTGGTCCACAGCAAAATAGCATCTTCACTTGGGAACTTACTAGAATGCAAGATCTCAGGCACCACCCCAGAATGAATCAGAATCTGCATTTTAACAAGATCCCTAGGTAGTTAATGTGCATATGAAACTCTGAGGAGCACTGCTCTAGACCATAAAGAAGAAAGGCATACTACTCCCACATTAGAGTAACTTCAGCCATTAAAATAATATAGGACCTGAAGAGTTAGATAGGACTTCAATGTCTTGAAGCCAAACAATTCACAAGGAGAAATTTAAATTCAATTCACCCATTACATGTTATGCTGAATTCTAATTGAATATGTTCCTGTCATGGAAAGGGCAATATATCCTAAAAGATTCCAATACAGTTTGTATTTTAGCTCAAAGGTAAGTATGACTTACCCTCCCACCCCATTTTTTATAAACTTCTCTTTTCCAAGTTGTGTTACTGTATACAGGATTAATTAGGTTGCACTGGTTAAAGATATCTCTTCCCAAAATATTAAAAAAAAGTTAACACTGCAATTTTGTTTTGTTTACAAAGAATATGAGGACCCTATGCTGTAAAATGTATGCTTTTTAAAAATCACAAAAAAAATTATTTTTGGAAGCTCAGATTACTATTGCTGTCTAACCCTTAACTGGGGGTAAAATGCTAAGATAGTTGTTCAGCTTTAAAAGACCCAGTAACTGGTAGCTTGAGAGAGTTCGATTAACACTTACTTGGGAATTTTTAAAAATTCTGATGCAGTGATATTTTAAACAAAGGAAACATAAGGATCTGAGCACCATATCTAATTGTGTTTTGCTTTCATTAGACATTATTTCTACACAAACCTTTGGGGCTTGGAAATCAAATTTGCATATCATGTGTTCCATAAATATAAGATATAAGATTAAAAAATAAGGCTTTGTGGGTATTTTAAAAAGATAACCACATAATATGAAAAAAGTTTGAGCTCTTTGTGAGTGAAGAATGTACTTTTATTACATAGCCCAAAACCTGATGATTAATATAAAAGGAAAATGTGTTATAAAACCACAAACATCAAAAGTCGTAAAATTAATAGGTTTGATCTATTTCCTAAGCCCCAGAAGGAAAAAATAAATAAATAAAAAAGCATATGATCTTTCAAAAATTCCAAAGCACTTAATCTTGGGTTATGCTCTATCATTTATTCTAAGTCGCTCATTAAATCGTAAATTCGTTCATTAACATTTAAATTTGGTGTTTAGAAACCCTATTTTCCTTAGAAGATACTTATTTGTACTATGCATATTTGCTCTTCTAAAGCCCCCCATTTTTCATTTTTATAGATCAAAAGCCTTGTAAATCTTACCCCTCTCAGCAACTTTAAGTTTAACCCCATCAGTTTTACTCCAACCTAGTAAATTAAGAGAACATAAGAGGGAAATCAAATAGTGTTGCTTTTAATCCCCCAGCTTAACATGTATAAATAATAACTGTAAATGAGAAGAAATCAAATTGGGTATTTGAATGATATACCTACATAGCTCCTTACATCTAGCTTAGTTATATAGCCAAATGGAAACTTTCTTCATAAAAATTCCAGTGAATGCAAGTGTCGAAAGTCTCCACAGTGAAATACTTTAAACTCAATCTTGGCCCTTAGTCCAACTTAGGAAATAGGGTATGCATAGGGTAGAAAAGGCTCCATAGTGGTCTGTGATTTGAAGAACTTAAACCTCACATGCCACAGATATTTTTCATACACTTATAATAGCTGAAGCACTCCAAGATCATTCTTGTTGCCATGATGTTAAAAGTGGTTGAAAATATATTTGGCAAAGAAATGGAATTCTGAGGGCACACTAATGCAGGCACATTTAAAGAGACTGCATGCAACACAGAGCCAAACATAAGCTGAGCAAAAGCCTGTCAAGGGTGAGAAGGACCAATAAGTCAGAAGAAACATGCTTCAGCTTACCCTCTCTTCTGTCTTCGAAGAAATATGTACACTACGGTGACAATTATCGTAACTCCAACAACTACAAGAAACCAGGAAACAAAAGACTTGTGACTCTGAAAATTAGTTCCCAAGATTCAAAATCTAGCAGAGGAAATGTTGATTACAATTGTAAGAAAGGAATAAGTTTCGTTTTCACATAGAGACAGCATGGAATAAGGGAAATGGAGGCAAAACCAGTTTAAACAAGCCCCAGACAAAGAGAAGAGAGAATCTGCCTGATGTAAAGAGACATGAGGTAGTATCAGAGGCGGGAACTCACAGCAAAAAAATAAAAATTTGGGGGGGCATTGGCTAATCAGTTCAAAATCTCAATAATGAGCTAGTTGGCTCTCTGGGATTGGCTGTACAAATTAAAATCTCAAAAGATGAATTAGTTAGTGTTCTCGGATAGGCTGTAACCTCTGTAGTACCCAGTCAATGGGGAAACAGGGGAGGGACTTGCGAATTAGGAGTAGGAGATTTAAACATCGCCATTCTCTTCCTCTGGCGCGCCAGCCTTCCGCGTGTTTGGCTGGACGCCCCATCTTACAAGATCGTAAATAAATTCTTTTCTCCTCCAGAACCGAGAGAGCGTTTATTCCCTTACAGGTACCACTTTATTTCCGACAACAATTCAGTAGTCAGTAAATGTTTGTTTATTTAAGCACATATACATTTATTTATATTCCATCTGGACCCTTTACTACCTAAATCCAATTCCCTAGACTCATATAAACATTGCAAAATGAGTCAGAGAAGAATCATTGCTCAATTTAGAAAATCACAAGAATATTTGGGAAGTAACTTCATATTACTAAGCACCTTGAAAATACGCACTACTTAGGGTATGTTCTTTAGTGGATCTGTAGAGTATCAAAAGAATATGAAATCACAAACACAAGGTAGTAGTATATCATAAAAAGCCAGGTTTTTTTTTTTCAGATTGGTTTACTTAATCTCAAGCTATAAAAAGTATAGAAATTAAAAACTATGAAAACAAATAATGCACTTTTTCACAGTAATATATGGGGATTTTGATTTAAGTTGTAGCAAGGTTTGGGATACTTACTTGTAGTTATAACGATCACAGCAATGAGGTCCGCACCTGAGAAAAAATAAAAGATATTGAGCATGTATGCATCTCTAGATGGCAGGTGCATTTTTATGTCAATCAGGTCATCTAAAAGTTACAACAAAAAAGAATTTATCGACCTAATTTTAACATGACTACTAATGCAGCCAATTCTTTTTAATGACAGAACCCTTCTAACCCGTTTCCAGGTTCAGGGTCCAAAAATGGATTGGAGGGAGGTGGGGCAAGATGGCGGAGTGGTGAGGAGCAGAATTTCGTTTCTCCCCTAGAGCAGCTGGCAATTACCCAGGAGCTGTGTGAAGCAGTATTTTTGGGGTCTCCAGTAACCAGTCACACATTGGACACAAGTTTGGAATTGGAGGAAAAGCTGAGATTGCAGCGAACATTGTAAGTTTCCCGGACCAGGGGTCTGGCGCCCCTCCCCACCCAGACTTCACAGACTGTCTTGCTGCCAGCTCCCTGAAAGGGGGGAAAAAAAACCCCAAAAAAACAGCAATCTGCTGAGGGCAAGAAGGGAGGCTCAAACCAGCCTCAACTGCAGAATTAATTAACAAATTAATTAACTAACTTTGGGAGCTGGGGTGCTAAAGAAGGGCTGGGCTCCAAGAAGTGGGGGCACGTAAAAGCGGGCACCCATTCCCAGACTCCAAAAAAGCCATTTTTTTTTTCCCTTACATTTTGTCCCTTCTGGCTTCTCACTGATCCCTTATCTTTTTGCATTTCAATAGCCCCCGGCAGGGATGGAACTGAAGCGGTTGGAGAGTAATTATCAGACAATAGCCCAAAGCATATCTTTAAATGCTCTATTCTGACACTGACAAAACTTCCAGGCTGGGGAAAAACGTTTAAAAAGAGACTTTTTTTTTTTTTTCCTTTTTTTCTTTTTCTTGATTTCTACTTTTTTTTTTTTTTTTTTAATATAAAAGTAATATATGTAGTTATTTTCTATCAGAAACCCCAGGTTGAGGGACTAGGCTGGGCTTGGGGGAGACAGAGTACCCACAGTGTCTTTGAATTCCGTATTCACTACTGAAGGCCTCCACCCCCGTCTTTAATTGGCAACTCAGGCTGACCAAGGAATCTACCTGGAGAGGACCCAAAGAAGAGAGAGGAGAAGGGCATAGTGCCCCTGAGAGACAACTGGAGTTCTGAGGATTGGGAGAGTGGAGGGAGGCCCAGCTCAACTGGCAGTCCTCCTTCTGGGAACTCAGACCCCAGGGGCTGGAATTCAGATTCCAGCTTCAGTCAGCCACGCCCCTGACAGAATCAGAGTCACCAGGAGAACTAAAGGCTCCATACCTCCTTACACTGGTGGGGGAGCTGCGGGCTGGCCAGCGCCACCTGCTGGACAGGAGAGGAAAAGCACCAATTCTAAAGGCCTCATAGGAGGGTCTCATTCTTAGGAAAACTCCATACCCTCCCAATGAGACCTGGGCCTCACTAGACTGGAAAAATATGAGTAGGGTCGACCATATCTGAGGAGACCCACTCACAAAAAGGTTACATAGAGGCAGAGCAAGAAACAGAAAAAACAAGAGGGGAAAAATTCCGATCAACTAAATAGAACCTAAGTTAGAGGTCTAGAATAAGTTGAACTGAATAATAGAGGCCAGAAAACAAAGCTAACCAACAAGAAAACCACTAAGTAAAAGACAGAAAACAAGCTCCAAATAAACTAATCAAGAGAATCAGATGCCTAGACAACTTAAGATAACAAGCCATACCAGGAAACACGAAAACATGGAGCAGCCAAAGGAACAAACTAATAGCTCAGCTGAGACACAGGAGTGGAGGCAACTAATGCTAAATAAATTTGATGAAATGAAGGAAGATATAGCAAAAGAGCTGAAGGATATAAAGAAGACACTGGCTGACCATAAAGAAGAATTCATAAACTTAAAAAAACAAATGGCAGAACTCATGGGAATGAAGGCCACAATGGAGGAGATGAAAAACACAATGGAGGGACACAACAGTAGATTTGAACAGGCAGAAGAAAGGATCAGTGAACTGGAAGACGGGTCATTCGAATTCATACACACAAAAGAACAGATGGTGAAAAAAATGGAAAAATATGAGCAGGGTCTTAGGGAGCTGAGCGACAACATGAAACACACAAATATACGTGTTACGGGTATCCCAGAAGGAGAAGAGAGGGGAAAGGGGGCAGAAAGAGTAATAGAAGACATATTCACTGAAAATTTCCCAAGTCTTATAAAAGACAGAAAATTAGAGATTCAAGAAGTACAACGTACCCCAAATAGAACAGATCCCAATAGACCTACTCCAAGACACTTACTGGTCAGATTGTCCAATGTCAAAGACAAAGAGAGGATTCTGAAAGCAGCAAGAGAAAAGCAATCCATCACATACAAGGGAAAGTCAATAAGACTATGTACAGATTTCTCTGCAGAAACCATGGAGGCAAGAAGACAGTGGCATGATATATCTAAGATACTGAAAGAGAAAAACTGCCAACCAAGAATTCTATATCCAGCAAAACTTTCCTTCAAAAATGAGGGACAGATTAAAACATTTTCAGACAAACAGACACTGAGAGAGTTTGTGAATAAGAGACCAGCACTACAAGAAATACTAAAGGGAGTGCGACGGGCTGATAGGAAAAGACAGGAGAGAGAGAGTTGGAGAAGAGTGCAGAAATGAAGATTATCAGGAAAGGTAAAAGGAGAGGAAAAAATAAGATATGACATATAAATTCCAAAAAACAAAATGGTAGTAGAAAGTACTGCCCTTACAGTAATAACACTAAATGTAAATGGATTAAACTCCCCAATAAAAAGACACAGACTGGCAGAATGGATTAAAAAACAGGACCCATCTATATGCTGTCTACAAGAAACTCACTTTAGACACAAGGACAAACATAGACTGAAAGTGAAAGGTTGGAAAAAGATATTTCATGCAAGCAACAACCAGAAAAAAGTGGGAGTAGCTATATTAATATCAGACAAGTTAGACTTCAAAAGCAAAACAATTAAAAGAGACAAAGAAGGACACTATATATTAATAAAAGGGTCAATTCATCAGGAAAACATAACAGTCATAAATATTTATGCACCAAACCAGAATGCCCCAAAATTCATGGGGCAAACACTGCGATCACTGAAAGGAGAAATAGATACCTCTACAATAATAGTTGGAGACTTCAATACACCACTCTCATCAATGGATAGAACATCTAGACAGAGGATCACTAAAGAAACAGAGATGTTGAATTGTATGATAAATGAACTAGACTTGACAGACATTGATAGAACACTACATCCAACAACAGCAGGATACACTTTTTTCTCAAGTGCTCATGGAACATTCTCTAGGATAGACCACATGTTGGGTCACAAAGCAAGTCTCAACAAATTTAAAAATATTGATATTATACAAAACACTTTCTCAGACCACAATGGAATGAAGTTGGAAATAAATAAAAGGCAGAAGGTCAGAAAATTCACAAACATATGGAGGCTAAACAACACCCTCTTAGAAAACCAGTGGGTAAAGGAAGAAATTACAAGAGAAATTAGTAAATACCTCGAGGCAAATGACAATGAAAACACAACTTATCAAAACTTATGGGATGCAGCAAAGGCGGTGCTGAGAGGGAAATTTATTGCCCTAAATGCCTATATTAAAAGAGAAGAGAGAGCAAAAATTGAAGAGTTAACTGCTCACCTGGAGGAATTAGAGAAAGAACAGCAAACTAACCCCAAAGCAAGCAGAAGGGAAGAAATAACACAGATTAGAGCAGAAATAAATGCAATTGAGAACAGGAAAACAATAGAGAGAATCAACGAAACCAGAAGTTGGTTCTTTGAGAAAATCAATAAAATCGATGGACCACTGGCTAGGCTAACAAAAAAAAAGAGAGAGCAGATGCAAATAAATGCAATCAGAAATGGGAAAGGGAATATAACTACCGACCCTGCAGAAATTAAGGAGATAATGCGAAGATACTATGAGCAACTATATGCTAATAAACTAGACAACTTAGATGAAATGGACAACTTCCTAGAAAAGCATAAACAACCAACATTAACTCAAGAAGAAATAGATGACCTCAACAAACCAATCACAAGTAAAGAGATAGAATCAGTCATCAAAAAGCTCCCAAAAAAAGAAAAGCCCAGGACCAGATGGTTTCACATGTGAATTCTACCAAGCATTCAAGAACGAATTAGTACCAGTCCTGCTCAATCTCTTCAAAAAAACTGAAGAAGAGGGAAAGCTACCTAACTCTTTCTATGAAGCCATCATCACCCTAATACCAAAACCAGGCAAAGATACTACAAAAAAAGAAAATTACAGACCAATTTCTTTAATGAATATAGATGCAAAAATCCTCAACAAAATACTCGCAAATCGAATCCAGCAGCACATTAAAAGAGTTATACACCACAATCAGGTGGGATTTATTCCAGGAATGCAAGGCTGGTTCAACACAAGAAAATCAATTAATGTAATACACCACATCAATAAATCAAAGCAGAAGAACCACATGATCATCTCGATTGATGCAGAAAAGGCATTTGACAAAATTCAACATCCTTTCCTGATGAAAACACTTCAAAGGATAGGAATAGAAGGGAACTTTTTCAATATGATAAAGACAATATATGAAAAACCCACAGCTAACATCACACTCAATGGGGAGAGACTGAAAGCTTTTCCTCTAAGATCAGGAACAAGACAGGGATGCCCACTATCACCATTGTTATTCAACATTGTGCTGGAAGTTCTAGCTAGAGCAATTAGGCAAGAAAAAGAAATAAAAGGCATCCAGATTGGAGAGGAAGAAGTAAAACTTTCACTATTTGCAGATGACATGATTCTATATGTAGGAAGTCCAGAAAAATCTACAGCAAAGCTACTAGAACTAGTCAATGAATACAGCAAAGTAGCAGGCTACAAGATCAACACGCAAAAATCTGTAGTGTTCCTATACACAAGTATACACTTGTTGCACAAGAGGAGGAAATCAAGAAAAAAATCCCGTTTACAATAGCAACCAAAAGAATCAAGTATTTAGGAATAAACTTAAGCAAGGACACAAAAGACCTTTACATAGAAAACTATAAGAAACTGCAAAAAGAAATTGAACAAGACCTGAAAAAATGGAAGAACATACCATGTTCATGGATTGGAAGACTAAATATAGTTAAGATGGCAATTTTACCTAAACTGATTTACAGATTCAATGCAATACCAATTCAAATCCCAACAACTTAGTTTACAGAAATAGAAAAACCAATAACTAAATTTATTTGGAAGGGGAAGATGCCCCGAATAGCCAAAAATGTCTTGAGAAAGAGGAGTGAAGTGGGAGGTCTCACACTACCTGACTTTGAAGCATATTACAAAGCTACAGTGCTCAAAACAGCATGGTACTGGCATAAGGACAGATATACTGATCAATGGAATCGAATTGAGTGTTCAGAAGTAGACCCTCACATCTATGGACAACTGATCTTTGATAAGGCAGTGAAGCCGAAGCAACCAGGAAAGAGCAGCCTGTTCAACAAATGGTGTTTGGAGAACTGGATATCCATTTCCAAAAGAATGAAAGAGGATGTCCATCTCACACCTTATACCAAAATTAACTCAAAGTGGATCAGAGACCTAAACATTAGCACCAAGACCATAAAACTCTTAGAAGAAAATGTAGGGCAATATCTTAAAGATCTTGTGAAAGGAGGTGGTTTCTTAGACCTCACACCCAAGGCACGAGCAACCAAAGAACAAATAGACAAATGGGATCTCCTCAAAATTAAACACTTTTGTACATCAAAGGACTTTGTCAGAAAAGTCAAAAGGCAACCTACACAATGGGAGATGATATTTGGAAACCACATATCAGATAAGGGTTTAATATCCCGAATATATAAAGGAATCCTGCATCTCAATAACAGAAAGACAAACAATCCAATTAAAAAATGGGCAAAGACATGAACAGACATTTTTCTGAAGAGGAAATACAAATGGCTCAAAAGCATATGAAAAAATGCTCAACTTCACTGTCTATTAAGGAAATGCAAATCAAAACCACAATGAGATATCATCTCACACCTACCAGAATGGCCATTATCCAAAAAACAGAAAATGACAAGTGCTAGAGAGGATGTGGAGAAAGAGGCACACTTATTCATTGTTGGTGGGAATGTAGAATGGTGCAACCACTCTGGAAGACAGTATGGAGGTTCCTCAGGAAGCTAAATATAGATTTGCCATATGACCCAGCTATTCCATTGCTGGGTATATACTCAGAGGAACTGAAACTTAAGACACAGACATTTGTAAACCAATGTTTACTGCAGCATTATTCACAATTGCCAAGAGATGGAAACAGCCCAAATGTCCATCAAAGGACGAGTGGATAAACAAACTGTGGTATATACACATGATGGAATATTATGCAGCTGTAAGACAGAACAAAGACATGGATCATGTAATAATGTGGATGAACCTTGAGGACATTATGCTGAGTGAAGTTAGCCAGAAACAAAAGGACAGATTCTGTATGGTCTCACTAATATAAACAGACATTAATGAACAAACTTTGGGAGTTAAAAGCTGACAACACAGGCGACCAGGAGATAGAAAGAGGGCAGAGATCTGCCATATGATGCTGAAGGACTACAGAATGTTTAGGATTGATTGCATAGATCCAGATATAGATAGCATAATACTGTGTGATGGTAGCACAGTATTGTAAGTACACTGAACAAAGATTTCTGTGAATAAAGCTGAAAGAGGTGGGATAGGAGAATGTATGACACCAGAGGTAAAGATAGATGATAAAGACTGGGACTGTATAACGTGGCAAAAACTGGAGTGGCCAATGACTGTTACTAAATATACAAATATGAAAATGTTTTTGCATGTGGGAAAGCAAATGAATGTCAACCATGTAGAAATTTGAAAAAGGGATGGTATTTAGGAAAAAACATAATCAAAGCAAACTGGAGTCTATGGTCAACAGTAGCATTGTAATATACCTCCATTAAATGTAACAAAGGCAATACGCCAATGCTAAATGTATATGAGAGGGGGATATAGGGGAGGAATATGGGATTCTTGGTAGTGGTGTTATTTGCTGTCCTTAGTAGTATATTGTATTGTATAACATGTTATTTTTCTTTTTATCATTTTTTCTTATTGCTAAAAAAAAAAAAAATTTTTTTTCTTGTAGTAATCAGTATGTTCAAATGCTGATTGTGGTGATAAATGTACAACTTTATGATGATACCATGAACAACTGATTGTACACTGTGGATAAATGTATGGTATGTGACTATAACTCTATAATATTGTAGGAAAATATATGTATAGGAGTAAAAGTGTTGGAGAAAACATGGTGAGAGGGATGATGCCTCACTAATATGGACTAACTACAATGTGTAAACTCAGAATTGAATCTTAGAACATAGCCTAACGTGGACACAATAATTGTAATAGTCCCTAGATTGTAAGCTCTTACAGCAGTTAACTCTATCCCTGAATTGTAAGGCCTATCTCTAAACTTTAAGATGCTGATCCCCTAGCGTATGTTGTCACAAACATTGGGACTGGTAGTTTGATGTGCTGAGCCCTCAAGCATGGGACTTGCCCTTATGAAGCTCATTACCACAAAGGAAAGTCTAAAGTTGTATGTAATGGTGCCTAAGAGTCTCCCCCTGAGTACCTCTTTGTTGCTCAGATGTGGCCCTCTCTCTCTCTAACTGAGCCATCTCGACAGGTGAACTCGCTGCCCTCCCCCCTACGTGGGACCCAACTCCCAGGGTTGTAAATCTCCCTGGCAACGCAGAGTATGACTCCCGAGGATGAATGTGGACCCAGCATCGTGGGACTGAGAGTATCTTCTTGACCAAAAGGGGGATGCAAAATAAGACGAAATGGTTTCAGTGGCTGAGAGATTCCAAATGGAGTCGAGAGGTCACTCTGGTGGACATTTTTATGCACTATATAGATAACACCTCTTAGGCTTTAATGTATTGGAATAGCTAGAAGCAAATACCTGAAACTACCAAACTCCAACCCAGCAGTCTGGACTCCTGAAGACAATTATATAATAATGTAGATTACAAGGGGTGACAGTGTGATTGTGAAGACCTTGTGGATCACACCCCCTTTAGCTAGTGTATGGATGAGTGGAGGAATGGGAATAAAAACTAAAGGACAAATGGGGTGGGATGGGGGGATGATTTGGGTGTTTTTTTTCACTTTTATTTTTATTCTTGTTCTGGTTCTTTCTGATGCAAGGCAAATGTTCAGAGATAGACTGTGGTGATGAACGCATAACTATGTTATCATACTGTGGACAGTGGATTGTATATCATGGATGATTGTATGGTGTGTGAATGTATTTCAATAAAACTGAATTTAATTTAAAAAAAAAAAAAAGGATTGGATACAAAACCTCACTTTTCATTGTTCTGTGCTATATCTACCACACCAGGTAGGTAAAAGTCATTAGAACAATAAGAAATCATCAGATTAAAGGAAAATAAATTTTAAAAATCTATTAACCTCATCCTAGCTGGTTTAGTTCAGAGTTCAGTCTATTATTTCTTAGGATTTGGTAAGAATTTTCTATTTTCTTCCCCAAAAGTGGATTTTGTAGAATAAGTTATAAATAAACTTCTATTCATCTATCATACAGATACTATTTGCAGAGTCTTCAAAAAGAATACACTATCTTATCATCAACCTCCTTCCCACCCCACCTCCCCCAACCAAGTTAAGACATAGTTCTGGTTACCAAGGAGAGTCCCTCTAAAATTTTAAGTGAAACAACAGGGCACATCTATAAAAATTATGCAGAGAAACTTAAACATGCATTTTTGATTGTCCAGAGAATGTTAAATAATTCTATAAAATCGTAATTCTTAAATGTTTCTGACAATAGAACCTCTTCTAAACTGCTGTTACTTTTACTAAACTGCTACAGGGCAAAGCATAAAGTATCGTGTTGAACTCTGTTCTTATTTTATAAACAAGCATCAAGTGTTTAACATTCTAAGATGGCACTGAATTTACTGGCACACTGACAGTCTGACCACAAGTGTTCAGAGCTAAAGTACATATTAAAAAATTAGCCTAAGGTACATTTATAAAAAGATTAACCATTACTAAACTAGTCCAATAATTAAAAAGTAACAGACTTTTGTATATATCATGAACTTTCACTGTCACCACCCCACCTCCTCATTTTCTTTAACATATAGTATGCAAATTGTGTAAGCCTACATAACAGTGCCCATTGGAGGTTAAAAACTAACTCAACTTATAGTACTTCAAGGCTCATGTGTACAAGATATGAATAGAGAATTTATCTACAAATTATGATCGCAAAATAACAACTATCACGTAGAAAGCAAACGGTGTTTTATGAATTCTAAGCTATAATAACCAGAACATTTAAGAAAGCTACCTCACCCTTGTAGGAATCCTATATTGGGGCACTGGTTACATGCTGCTACACACATACTAACACATCTGTCATAGTATCCGCACTACTTAAAATAACTATATAAATGTCAATTATCAATAATTTGGGACATCATCTCTAACTGCAGATGGCTGGAATATGATATTTTCACGTAGAACTCTAAGGTTTCATCCTGCAGAGTTACTAGTAACCAAAGAATACTAAACCTAGAGGTTTTGAAGATGGTGGTTCTACAGAAGGAGGCACAAATCCTAGAAAAAAAAGGAGAAAAACGGATTAAGTGGAAAAAAAAATAAAGTTTGAAAACCTCTAAATTCATAGGCTTTTTTGATAGTGCCCTTACATCAATCCCCTTATAGTTTATTAATTATATTAATGTTTGTCATCAAAAGTAGCATCATACAATTTTATAAATTTATATTCAACATCATCTTTCTTTTTCCAGCCCACTGACATTTCCTGTGACAATATTCTGTGGTATAGGAAGCAAATTTATCCATATAATAGCCTACGAATTCAATGTGACTCTAAAATGTAAAGATAAAGGAAGGCTTGATAAACGATTTAAAGTTGATCTGGAAAATAGCATGAGTGGACCGGAAATTTCAGAAAAGGAAGTGTTCTGCCTGATATTAAAACATTATAGTACTACAGTAATTAAAACTGTCCGGCATTGGCTCAGGAACAGACAGAGTTCAAAGGAACAGAAAGGAGGCTAGAACACTTACGAATTTAATATATTACTAAAAAGTGGCATTTCAAATCATTGGGGGAGAAAACAACTCACTCAACAAATGGTACAGCTGAGCTTTGAATGTGGTTGTGTGGGATAGGGAGGAACCACCCGTTTCCACATCCCATAATGAATTTCAGATGCACCAAAGATTTAAATGCAAAGAATGAAGTCAGAACAATGGGTAAAATCTCTATATAACTTTAACATGGCGAAGACCTACAGCCTTTATAAGATACGAAACTCACAGGTATTTGAGAAAAGATCAGTACATCCAACTTCCTAATGTAAAACTTCTGCACATATAAATGACCACTGGTAGGTAGCTAGTTAATAAAATATGACATATATTCATGTTGTTATTAAAAAAGGATGGGAACAAATCTAAATATGCACACAATTAAGATCTAAAGTGGAAAAAGTGCAAACTGCAGATAAATATGTACAGATTGATCCCGTATTTGTTTAAAAAAAAGGAAAGAAAAATTTCCAAACTATGTGTTTAACTACATACCTAAGGATGCTGATGCACATGAAACAGATAAAAAGAAAGCCTAAACTATTAACAGTGAATAGCTTGGGTAACGGACTAGAAGGAGAAATGTATGTAATGTTCAAAATTTTGTAAGAATTCATAACTACTTATGTATTTAAAAGTTATAGAAAGAAACCTATACACAGTAGTATAAATAACTTAAAAATGGCTAGCAAAAATGAAGCAAAAAAGAAACTGGAATAAATGTTCACTTCGTAATCAAAGGGCTTTAATTTATAATGAACTCTCACAAATCAACAAGATTTTAGTAACCTAATAGAAAAATGGGCAAAGGACATAAATAACAGCTTATAGAAAATAGAATATCTGCAAAGAAATGTAGGGGAATTTTGTTCAGCCTTGTTGATAATTAAAGAAACGCAAATCAAAACAAGACATCATTTTCACCCATCACCTTATAAAGACCTTGACAATACATAAGTAAGATCAAGAATACTAAACCTGGAGGAGTTGAAACTGGAGGTTTGTGACTCGGAGGAACAGAACCTAGGACAATAAAAGGATCAACTTGATTCTGTCAGTCACCAGCCTTAACAGTATGAACTCATAGCTTTAATTTTGATTTTTAAAAAAGGCTCATTATTTATCAAAATTTAAAATGCGCATACTCTCCAAACTTAAAAATTCTACTTCTGGTTATTTAACCTAAATATATATTTGTACAAGTAAGCAAAGTTGTATGCATAAGAATGTTCACTACAGTTTTGTATTTTATAATGGAAATCCTGGAAATCAATAAATCATGAAAGTAATGTTTCAAGATAAACGTAATTTTTTTTTTTAAACATTGAAGTGGGGCCATACTTCATAATCTGCATCTTATTCTTTTCCACTTGATAGTTCTTGGACATTTTTTCATATTATGGTATTTAGATACACCTTAATACAATTATATGTGTCTATTGATATTTTTTATATATTCTTTCCCTAATGTGATGGTAAGAAATGACTGACACGCTCTACGACGAATTTTGATTTTTGCTATTTTAAAAAAGGTTCCCGTAGTTTCTCTTCTTTATAAACTCTTTCTCACCATGAATCCTCTTCTAAAATCCTCTTCTTTCAAACAATGAACTACATCAGTGTTTCATAAATCTTTAATGAAATACTTATGGGAACTCATTTAAACAGCTTATCAATAAATTTAGTATACCACAGTGTATAATCCCACTAGGTGCAAGTGAGTAAAGATGGATGGGGTCTATTAGTGCAAATTTCACATGCAATCTTAGTTTTATTCACCTATCCCTCTACCAAAAAATAGCTCTTTCTCCCCAAATCCCACAGCACTTAACCACGGTATTTAAGTAGGCTACCAGGTAAAATTTTAGTACAAGATTTATCAAAAGGTATTCTAATTACCATGTTAATATGCATAATTCCTCTCCATTTTTAATGACTAATGTAAATATTGGGGAGATGGGAAACGTATCAACAAATCAGAATCCAGTAACTGACATCTGTTTGACTTTACCACCTTTATCAAACCAATGGGAAACTTAAGCCCATAGGAATGACATTATTTGAGTAACCAGAGCCAAGCTAGGACCCTGAACAGGGACTGCCTCATCTAATGCTCTACATAATATCCTAAAACCCAGGTGAAGAGAGAGACACAGCACTGAAATCAAGAAGATAATTCCTTCCACCGTTATTTGAAGTCTTCAGCAGAGCAGCTGATCAGTAGTCCCTGCAAGAAATCTTCCATTTCATTTCATTAAGAAAGGACTTGTTCTGCCTTTTCAGCTGCTGTGAAATTGGGTTTCTGTTACCAAATAAAATTGCTCAGTAAAGAGAAAAAGAACAACTGTATGAGGCAGGAGGGGTGGGAGAGGGGAGTGCAGACAAACAGGTATGTTCTGGCAATTACAGAACATTCCGGTTTAACGTACATATCAGTTAAAAGGAAAGAAACTGGGTGCACTCTAGGGAATGAAAAGTTCTGAACCAGGAAGATACTCAGTGAAGGTATCAACAGACTGCTTTTTTTAAAAAAAAGTAACTAAAATAGCAAAGCTGATGACCCTGAAAATATACACATTGAAAACAGAAGCCAGATTCTAACTTGCCTCTTCACTAATATTAATTCAAGCAGTGATGTAAATTGTAAAAGCTATTAAGATCTTCCTGTGTGCCAGCCATGGTGCTATGTACCTTACATGCATCCCATTTAAACCTTACTGTCCCTGAGCGAGGAAGGTACTAAATCATTTTACCTGTGAGGAAACACATTTAAAGTTTACGTAAGTTGCCAGAGGTCGCACATCTGTTCTTATCTGCAGATTATGGCAAATAATTTTAGAATCAATATGTGTAACACTAAAATGGCTGTAACAAATTTTCCTTCTCTGCTCATTATCAAAAAAGATAAATGAGTGCAAGATAAATGATTCCTAGTGCAAATCACGAGGAATTTGATTTTTTTTTTTTTTTTTAAATATAAGTAGGATGTTACAAAACCTGGACGACTTGGAATTGGAGTTTTAGTACTGGAAGGAGTCGACAGAGGAGGAGTCGACACTGGAAAACAAAAGAATAACACAGGATCAAATACTTGGGAGTTACTACTGGCACTTTCACCAGAAATTTAAAGGATTTCTGAAAACTGTTAGTAGGATGTTACAAAACCTGAGAGACTTGGAATTGGAGTTTTAGTACTGGAAGGAGTCGACAAAGGAGGAGTCAACACTGGAAAACAAAAGAATAACTTAGATAGGATCAAATATTTGGGAGTTACTACTGGCATTTTTACTGGAAATTTAGAGGATTTTTGAAAAAGATAAGCAGGAAGCTACTAAACCAGAATTATTCAAAAGTGCAGGTTTTGTACTAGGAGGCATCAACAATAGAAAACAAAACAATGGCAAACAAAACAAAACAACAGAAAACAAAACAATGGCAAACAAAACAAATCAAACATTTGGGAGTTATACTCATTTCAAATATATGAAGTATGGCATTAATTCTTGACTTATTTAGATAAAAATTCCCATATTTCAATTTAGTCTGAAAACATGTTATCTACTTTTTATACATAAAGATATTGAACAGAAATTTATATACCTATGTGATGTACATAACATGCTGAAACCCCTATGAAAACATACAAGATCCAACAGCAGAATTCCATATAAATTTTATGTCACACATCTGACATGGAAATGAATACCAGACAGAGTTAAATACTAAAACTGCTTCTTTTCAGTTATTCTGTATCGATGATATTTAATGTCAAAGAAAAGTCTACAAAAAGGAGGAGGAGGAAGAAAGCCATCTTTGTACCTGGAACACACGTTGGAAGTGGGGGTTGCCAAGTAGCATTCGCTCCACAGGTGACTGTGCTGCTGCCTTGAAGGACAAAGTTCTTGTCACATTCAAATGTAACCCTCGCTTTGTAGTGATATGTTGTTCCAAATCCTGATGTCTGTTTTCCATTACTGACTATTGGATAGCTACATCTCACCACTAAAAAATAGAGAAACCCCCAAATTAATGGAAAGTTGCTTTAATGTAGGAAAAAGTAGTGTAAAGTAGAAATTTCCAGTGGGAACAAAGAGAAGGAATGGAAGGCAAGATGTAAGAAAAAAAAATCATGAGTTTAAAATATAAAATATAAAGCACTTAAAGTCCAGTAAATGGATTTAGAAAAATAAAATAACACCCCCATCCAAAAGAACAAATTGTCATTATATTTTGTTGGCTTTCCTAATTTTTTCCCCCTCATCACTGACGGGTTTTGAGAAAGGGCTCAGTACAAGATACAAATGCAAAGTAAGTTCATAAGAAACTTTTAATAGTGTTTAGCTCTAGGGACTTTCTTAAGGTCATGCAGCCATAGATACAACAGTATCCCACTGTTTTAGAAAGGTAGAATTGCTTTTCTGAGAAGGTAACACTCAAGCTCAAATTTAAAAGTTGAGAAGCTAGCCATGGAAAGACATACAAAAATCAAGTTCTCGGCTAGAAACAACAAGCACAGCTGGGATGTTCAAGGATCAGAAAGGCCAATGGAGTTGGGGCAATGTTCTCCAAACCTTTTTATTGCAACCCCAAGTTAGACCCATTTTAGGTTGCAAATTAGTACACATGTATATAAGCCTGACATAAGTTTCAGTTAAATACTTAAGACTTCACATTAAGTGTGCCAGTATTTCCCATTTACTCTATTTCTTAAAAAAGTAAAAATCTGGTCATGACCACTAGATTGATTTCACAATCCATTAATGGGTTTGGGGTGAATCTGGAAAACAACCAACCAACCAAAAACACTGGAGTAGGGTATAGTGAGTGCAAGAGAACATGTTATGGCATCAAATCTAAGCAATACATAAGGGCCAGATAAAATACAGCCTTTTGAGCCATAAGAATGATGCTCTTCCTTCTTTCCTGTGAATCTGAATATCCATCTGTTAGCTTTCTTCATCCTGAAACTTTTAGCAATTTTTATAGTGCAGATCTGCTAGTGACAAATTCTCTCAGCTTTCATGTATCTGAAAATGTTATTTCACCGTGAGTTTTGAATGATTTTTCTTTGATACAGAATTTTAGGGTTAGGAGTTTAGTTTTTCTTTCCATACCTTAACAGACATTATTCCATTGTCATCTAGCTGCCACAGTTTCTTTTGAGAAGTGTCAGTTTTACTTGCCTGCACTAACCATGCCCCGCCCCACCCCTACCTCCCCCTCCCAAATGTAATATGATTTTTTTTTCTCCAATTGGCTTCTTCTATTCTGGTCTTTTGTTTTGAAGTGATATTTTTAGTTTTGTGGGTTTGTTTGTTTTTTAGCTTTTATAATTTATTTATCCTGCTTGGGGTTCACTGATTTTCCTGATCTGTGGGTTGTTGTTTGGGGTCTACTTTGGATAATTTTTGTCAATATTTATTCAAATAATTTTCTACCCTATTCTCTCTCTCCTCTCTTTCTGAAACTCCAATTACATGTATGTTCAACTGCTTGATACTCTCTCATGGAGCTGTAATGTTCTCTCTCTTTTTTTTAAAGTTAGCTTACTGGATGTAACTTACATAGTAAAATTCACCCTTTTAAGTGTATAGCTGTATGAGTATTGACAAATGCAAAAAATCATGTTACTACCACTACAATAAATAAATAGAATAAATAATAAATAAATAGGCTCACTAGCCTCCAAAATTCCCTCATATACTTGTGATCAACCTTCCCTTCCTCATCTCCACCCCCAGCAACTATTGATCTGTTTTCTATCCCTATAGTGTTGCCTTTTCTAGAATGTCACATAAATGGAACCATAGCCTTCTGAGCATGGCTTATTTCACTGAGGTTATAATGCATTTGATTTTCATTCATGTTGTTGCATCAATCAGTAATTCATACATTTTTATTGCTGAGTATTATTCCGTAACACTTTGAATTCTCACCAGTAATGTATGGGATTCCAAACTGCTCTGTACCTTTGCTAGTACTTGGTATTTTTGTTTGTTGGCTTTTTTTTTTTTTTTTTTTTTTTTAATTTTGGCCATTCTGATAGGTATTTATTGGTATCTCATTATGGTTTTAATTGCACTTCTGTAATTGCTAATGATGGTGAGCATCATTTTATGTACTTGTTTGCCATGTATATACCCTTGTTGGTGAAATGTCTCTTCGAATCTTTTGCCCACTTTTTAATTGCATTTTTATTGAGTTTTGAGAGTTTATATATTCTAGATACAATTCCATTATCACAGAAGTGCTTTGCAAATATTTTCTCCCAGTCTATAAGCTCATCTTTTCATTCTCTTAACAGTATCTTTTGTGGAGCAGAAGTTTTCAATTTGTTGATTATTTTCTTTAATGGATCACACTCTTGGGGTCATATTTAAGAAATATTTTGCTAGGTCACAAATATTTTCTTATATATTTTTTTTAAAGTCTTATGGTTTTAGTTTTTACATTTAAGTGAATGATCCATTTCATTAAATTTAGTATGGGTCAAGGTTCATGCATATGCAATTGTGCCAGTATCGTTTGTTGAAAAGATTACTCCTGAAATGCCCGGGCACTGTTGAAAAATCAACTGAATGTATATATGTGGGTCTATTTCTGGACTTTACGGCAGTCCACTGAGTCTGAATGTCTCTCCTTTCACCAGTACCACACTGTCTTGATTATATACTTTATAGTAAACTTCACAGTAAATCTTGAAATCAGGTACTGTGAAACTTCCAACTTTTTTCAAAATTGTTTCTGGCCATTCTATTTTTTGCCCTTTCCATATAAATTTTAGAAACACTTTGTCAATTTCTATAACAAATTCTGTGGGAATTTTGACTGGGATTGAGCTGAATTTATAGATCAATTTGAGGAAAACTGAACATCTTTGTAAAACTGAGTCTTCCAATTCATGAACAGTATACTCCTCTATTTACTAAGGTCATTTTTTATTTCTTTTAGTAATTTTTAGCCTTCATATCTTATGTGTGTTGTTTGTATATAAGTAGTTCATATGTTCTGGTGCAACTATAAATAGTACTCTTAAAAATTTCAATTTCTCATGGTTCATTGGTAGTAAACATACAATTGATTTCTGTATCATGATCTCATACCTTACAACCTTGCTAAAGATTTTAGAATCTTCCTATCTAATGTGTCTGTCTTTTATTTCTTTCTCTTACCTTACTGCATTGGCTAGGACCTCCAGAATAATGTTGAGTAAGAGTGGCGAGAATTGAAATACTTGCCTTGTACATGATCTTTTACCACAAAGTATAATGTTAGATGTGAGATTTTTGTAGGTGCCTTTTATCAGGTTGAGGTATGTGGTTCTCTTTTATTCCCAGTTATATTTATATATATGTTATATTTCATAAGGAAATAACTGAAACTGGAATTGTAACCTATAATATTCTTAGAAATTTGCTAACTACTTGTTAAATTGCACTTGGAAAGTTATCACTGTACTATCTTTCAAAGTATGATTTAACTAGTAGATATACAGGAAATTTCCAAAGTTATTATGAGTTAGAGTACCATAGTTTCAGTCATTTCCTTACAGTGAAATCTAACATATATACAAAAAGGTATAGCTTTCAAATTGCAATTTAACAAGTAGTTATACAACAAATTTCAAGAATGCTATGGGTTATAGTTCCACTATTTCAATTTTTTCCTTCTAACTGTTCTAATGCCCTAGGAACTAAGGAAAAAAAAAATTATATAAAGATTCAGTATTCATAACCCTTTGTTAAATTCCATCTTGTCTGTTGCTATCCCTTCCTCTAGTTTACTCACTTTCCTGAACTTCAGAGATGTCTAGGCAGTGATCACCCTAACCTGTTCATGCTGAAAAGGGGTGTCAACTTTTGGAGAAAAGGGGACATATCTAATTGATGTTCCTGAAGAGGCTATTGCCTCTGGGTTTTGGAACTTAGCAGGCATAGGGGCACTCTGAAGGATTTAAGTTTCTGACGAATAAACTTAGTGAGTGAAATATAGAGTATGGTATTCCTATTAATTATAGTCCCTAGTACACAATGTGTAGATTTTTCCCATGTACCCTTCTGTTGTCAACTCTCTGTGCCAGTGTCATACCTTAGAAGTATATCATGCAAGCACCTATCTATGTTTGTGGTGCTGATCTGTGGGAAACATGCCTTTAAACAATCCCTTTCATTCTTATTCACCTTCAATACATCTCTGATACTTATAATCCCATTAACAAATAATCGTCACCCCTATCTATTACACACCTTTGAATTCACCATCATTAACATATCTGGACATATTAGATTACTCCCCCTCACTAGCTACTGTCTATCACTAGATCCCTAATATTCTTACATTATAAGACTGATTTTACATTGTTCAAATGATTCATTGAAGTGGTAACATATAATATCTCTCCTTTAGCGTCTGAGTTATTTCACTCAGAATTATATCTTCGAGTTTCATCATGTTGCTGTATGTTTTAAGACCTTGTTGCTTCTTACTACTGCACAGTATTCCCTCATACACACACACACACACACCACATTTTATTTTTCCACTCTACTGTCACAGAACACTTGGGTTGTTTCCATCTCTTGGCAAATGCTGCTGTGAATATTGGTGTACAAATCTCTGTTCATGTCACTGCTTTCAAGTACTCTGGGTATATACTGAGAAGTGGAATTGCCGAATCATAGGGTAATTCAGTATCTAGTTTTCCAACAAACTGTCCAAGTGCCTTCCAGAGTGGCTGTATCACTCATTATACAATCCTACCAGCAATGAATAAGAGTTCCAATTTCTCCACATCCTCTCCAGCATTTGTACTTTCTTGTTTGTTAGATGGCAGCCTTTCTTACTGATGTGAAATGATATCTTAGGGTGGTCTTGATTGGCATCTCCCTAATAGCTAATGAAGATAAATATTTTTTCATGTGACTTTTAGCCAATTGTATTTCGTTTTCAGAGAAATGTCTTTTCATATCTGTTCTAATTTGCTAATGCTGCCGGAGATGGATTGGCCTTTATAAAAGGGGGTTTCCTTGGTTACACAGTTACAGTCTTAAGGCCATAAAGTGTCCAAGGTAACACATCAGCAATCGGGTACCTTCACTGAAGGATGGCCAATGGTGTCCAGAAAACCTCTGTTAGCTGGGAAGGCATGTGGCTGGTGTCTGCTCCAAAGTTCTGGTTTCAAAATGGCTTTCTCCCAGGATGTTCCTCTCTAGGCTGCAGTTCCTCAAAAACGTCACTCTTAGTTGCACTTGGGATATTTGTCCTCTCTTAGCTTCTCTGGAGCAAGAGTCTGCTTTCAACGACTGTCTTCAAACTGTCTCTCATCTGCAGCTCCTGTGCTTTCTTCAAAGTGTCCCTCTTGGCTGTAGCTCCTCTTCAAAACGTCACTTACAGCTGCACTGAGTTTTCTCTGCCTGTCAGCTCATTTATATGGCTCCACTGATCAAGGCCCACCCTGAATGGGTGGGGCCATGCCTCCATGGAAATACCTCATCAGAGATATCACCTACAGTTGGGTGGGGCACATTTCCATGCCAATCTAATCAGCACCAAAACATGTGCCCCACAAGACTGCATCAAAGAATATGGCTTTTTCTGGGGGACATAATACATTCAAACCAGCACAATATCTTTTGCCCATTTTAAAATTGGGCTGTTTGTACTACTGTTGTTGAGCTGTAGAATTTCTTTATATACGCAAGATAATAGTCTTTTCTCAGATACATGGTTTCCAAATATTTTCGCCCATTGAGTTGGCTGCCTCTTCACCTTTTTGACAAATTCCCTTGAGGTACAGAAGCTTTTGATTTTGAGGAGTTCCCATTTATCTGTTTTTACTTTTGTTGCTTGTGCTTTGGGTATAAGGTCTAAGAAGCGACCTCCTAATACTAGGTCTTGAAGATGTTTCCCCACATTTTATGGTACTGTCTCTTATATTGAGGTCTTTGATCCACTTTGGGTTAATTTTTCTACAGGATGTGAGGTAGCTATCCTCTTTCCTTCTTTTTCTTATGGCTAACCAGTTCTCCCAGCCCCATTTGTTAAAGAGACTGTTCTGTCCCAGTTCAGTTGATTTGGGAGTCTTATCAAAAATCAGTTGACCATGTATCAGGGGGTCTACTTCCGAACTCTCAATTCGATTCCATTGATTAATATGTCTATCTTTTTGCCAATACCATGCTCTTTTGACCACTGTAGCTTTATAGTAGGCTTCAAAGTCTGGAAGTGAGAGTCCTCCCACTTCGTTTTTCTTTTTTAGGGTGTTTTTTGGCAATTTGAGGCCTCTTTCCCTTCCAAATAAATTTGATATCTAGCTTTTCCAAGTCTGCAAAGTAGGTTGTTGGAATTTAGATTGGGATTGCATTGAATCTGTAGATCAGTTTGGGTAGAACTGACATCTTAACAATATTTAGCATGAAATATTTTTCTACCTATTTAGGTCCTTTTTTATTTCTTTCAGTAAAACTTTGTCATTTTCTGTGTAGAGGTCTTTTACGTCCTTGATTACGTTTCTTCCTGAGTGCTTGATTTTTTTAGTTGCTATAGTGAATGGAATTTTTTTTTTATTGCCTCTTCAGTTAGGTCATTACTAATCTATAGGAACATTACTGACTTACGTGCATTAATCTTATATCCCACCACTCTGCTGGATTTATTAGCTCAAGTAGCTCTGTGGTCGAATTATCAGGATTTTTCAAATTTAAGATCATATCATCTGCAAATAATGACAGTTTTTCTTCTTCCTTTCCAATTTGGATACCTTTTATATCTTTAACTTGGCAAAATGTTCTCGCTAGAACTTCTAGCACAATTGAATAACAGAGGTGACAGCGGGCATCCTTGTCTTGTTCCCAATCTTACGGGGAAGGCTTTCAGCCTCTCACCATTGAGTACTATGCTGGTTGTGGGTTTTTTCATATATGCTCTTTATCATATTGAGGAAGTCTCCTTCAGTTCCTACCTTTTGAATTATTATCAAAAAGGGATGTTGAATTTTGTCAAATGCTTTTTCAGCATCTATCTAGATGATCATTTGATTTTTCCCTTTTGATTTGTTAATGTGTTGAATTACATTAATTGATTTTCTTCTGTTGAACCACCCTTGCATTCCCGGAATGAACCCCATTTGGTCATGGTGTATAATTCTTTTAATGTGCCTTTGAATTTGATTTACAAGTATTTTGTTGAGAATTTTTGCATCTATATTCATTAAGGGAGCTTGGCCTATATTTTTCGTTTTTTGTAGTGTCTTTTTCTGGTTTAGGCATCAGAATATTAGCCTCATAAAATGAGTTAGGTAGTGTTCCTTTTTCTTCAGTTTTTTAAAGAGTTTGAGCAGGAATGGTGTCATTTCTTTTTGGAAAGTTTGGTAAAATTCCCATGTAAAACCATCTGGCCCTGGGCCTCTTTGCTTATGATTGGTTTGTTGAGGTCTTCTATTTCTTCTTGGGTCGGTCTAGGTTGTTCATGTGTTTCCAGGAAATTGTCCATTTCCTCTAAATTGTCTAGAGTGTTGGCGTAACAGTTGTTCATAGTATCCTCTTATGATCTTTTTTTTTATTTCTTTGGGATCTGTAGTAATTATTCCCTTCTCATTTCTGATTCTGTTTATTTAGGTCTTCTCTGTTTTACTTTGTCAGTCTAGCTAAGGGGCGATCAATCCTGTAGATCTCAAAGAACCAACTTTTGGTTTTATTTATTCTATTAAATAGGTTTTTGTTCTCCAGCTCATTTATTTCTGCTTTAATCTTTGTTATTTCTTTTTGTCTACTTGCTTTAGGGTTAGTTTCCTGATCATTCTCTAGCCTCTTCAGTTATTCAGCTAGGTCTTTAGTTTTAGCTCTTTCTTGCTCTTTGACATATGTATTTAGAGCTATAAATTTCCTACACAGCACAGCTTTCACTACGTCCCACAGGTTTTGATATGTTGTGTTCTCATTTTCATTTGTCTCTAGATATTCAGCAATTTTTTCTTTGACCCACTGGTTGTTTAGGAGTGTGTTGCTTAACCTCCATATATTTCTGGAAGATCTGGTTCTTTGGTGGTTGTTGATTTCTAGTTTCATTTCCCTGTGATAAGAGAATGTGCTTTGAATAATTCCAATCATTTTAAATTTATTAAGACTTGTTCTGTGCCCCAACATATGATCTGTCTTGGAAAATGTTCCATGGGCACTAGAGAAGAATGTGTATCCTGGTACTTTGGGATGTAATGATCTATATATGTAAATTAAGTCTAATTCATTATCCTATTGTTTAGGGTCTCAATTTCCTTATTGGTCCTCTGTCTAGTTGTTCTATCTACAGAGTGAGTGGTGTATTGAAGTCTCCCAGTATTATTGTAGATGTGTCTGTTGCTCCCTTCAGTTTAGCCAATGTTTGTCTCATGTTTTTTGGAGCCCCTTGATTGGGTATATAAACATTTATGATTATTATTCCTTCTTGGTGAATTATCCCTTTTACTAATAAATAATGTCCTTCTTTATTTCTTATGACATCTTTCCATTTAAAGTCTATTTATATTAGTATAGCTACCCCAGCTTTCTTTTGATTGCAGTTTGCATGGAACATTTTTTTCCATCGTTTCACTTTCAGTCTGTGTCACAGGGTCTAAAATGAGTCTCTTGTAAACAGCAGATTACTGGGTTATATTTTTTAATCCATTCTACAAGTTTGAATCTTTTCATTGGAGAAGCCCACCCATATCACCTACTCCGCTGTCTTCCCCTGCATCTTTACACTGATTAAGTTTTTTGTTTTGATGGGTTTTTTTTAATTCATATTTATTGAAATATATTCACATATGATGCAGTCGTACAAAACAAAGCGTACATTCAGTTGTTTACAGTACCATTATATAGCTGTGCATTCATCACCAAAATTAATTTTTGAACATTTTCATTACCACACATACAAAAATAATAAGAATAAAAATTAAAGTGAAAAAGAAAAATTAAAGTAAAAAAGAACACCGGGTGTCTTTTTTTCTTCTCCCATTTTTCTACTCATCCATCCATAAACGAGACAAAGGGGAGTGTGGTCCATATGGCTTTCCCAATCACATTGTCAGCACTCATAAGCTACATTTTTATACAATTGTCTTCAAGATTCATGGGTTCTGGGTTGTAGTTTGATAGTTTCAGGTATTTACTGCTAGCTATTCCAATTCATTAGAACCTCAAAAGGGATGTCTATATTGTGTGTAAAAGTGCCCACCAGAATGACCTCTCGGCTCCTTTTGGAATCTCTCTGCTCCTGAAGCTTATTTCATTTCCTTTCACATCCCCCTTTTGGTCAAGAAGATGTTCTCAATTCCACAATGCCGGGTCCAGATTCATCCCCGGGAGTTATATCCTGCATTGCCAAGGAGACTGACACCCCTGGGAGTCAGATCCCACGTAGGGGGGAGGGCAGTGATTTCACCTGCCGAGCTGGCTTAGCTAGAGAGAGAGGGCCACATCTGAGCAACAAAGAGGCATTCGGGAGGAGGCTCTTAGGCACAGTTATAGGCAGGCCTAGCCTCTCCTTTGCAGCAACAGTCTTCCCAAGGGCAAATCCTGTGGTAGAGGGATCAGCCCATCAAACCATCAGTCCCCTATGTCTGAGCACATCAGCAACCATCGAGGTGGGGGAGCCCAACACCCCTGCATTCTCCATCAGCTCCTCAAGGGGGCTCTGCATATTTTTTTCATTGTTTTTTTTTTTTTAATTAACTTATTTTTAAAAATCAACTATATCCAAAAAAAAAATTTTAAAAACATACAATAAAAAAAAAAAAAACATTTCAAACAAACCATAACAAGGGAGTCTAACATGTTCCTACTCTACCCCAAGAAAATAACCTAATATAGCAACATTTCTGTGAACTTGTTCCTACCATACCCATCAGAAATTAACAAACCATAGTCATTCCTGGGCATTCTCAGAATGTTAAATTTACCCACAGTAGCTTATCTGTTCTTACTGGGTTATTGTTTCCCCTTCATTCATTGTTCTCTATTGCTAGTTCCCCTACATTCTACATTATAAACCATTATTTTAGGAGTGTGTTGTTTAACCTCCAGGTGTTTGTGAATTTTCCAAGTCTCTGACGGTTATTGACTTCTAATTATATTCCACTGTGGTCAGAGAATGTGCTTTGAATAATTTCAATTTTTTAAAATTTACTGAGGCTTGTTTTATGTCCCAGCATATGGTCTATTCTGGAGAAAGTTCTGTGATCACTAGAGAAGAATGCGTATGCTAGGATTTGGGATGTCATGTTCTATGCATGTCCGTTAAATCAAATTCATTTATCTGATTGTTAGGGTTTTCAATTCCTTATTGGCCTTCTGTCTGGTTGATCTATCTATAGGAGAGAGTGATGTGTTGAAGTCTCCCATAATTATTGTGGAAATATCCATTGCTTCCTTTAGTTTTGTCAGTGTTTGTATCATGTATTTTGTGGCACCATGATTGGGTGCATAAACATTTATGACTGTTATTTCTTCTTGTTGAATTGCCCCTTTATTATTAGTATGTAGTGGCCTTCTTTGTCTCTCATAACATCCTTGCATTTAAAGTCTATTTTATCTGAGATTAATATTGCTACTCCTGCTTTCTTTTGGCTGTAGCTTGCATGAAATATTTTTTCCATCCTTTCACTTTCAATTTCTTTGTGCCCCTATGTCTAAGATGAGTCTCTTGTATGCAACATATTGATAGTTCATATTTTTTGATCCATTTAGCCAATCTATATCTTTTAATTGGGGAGTTTAATCCATTTACATTCAACGTTATTACTGTGAAGGCATTTCTTAACTCAGCCATCCTATCCTTTGGTTTATCTTTGTCAGATATATTTTTTCCCTCTCTCTCTTGTTGTCCTTTAATGAACCAATATTGAATCTCTTTAGTACTGAAACTTTCTCCATATCTCTCTCCCCTTTCTTTGTTTCTCTGTCGGTAGGGCTCCCTTTAGTATCTGAAGTAGGGCAGGTCTTTTATTAGCAAAATCTCTCAGCACTTGTTTGTCCGTGAAAAATTAAGCTCTCCCTCAAATCTGAAGGAGAGCTTTGCTGGATAAAGTATTTGTGGTTGGAAATTTTTCTGTCTCAGAATTTTAAGTATGTCATGCCACTGCCTTCTCGCCTCCATGGTGGCCGCTGAGTAGTCACTACTTAGTCTCATGTCATTTCCTTTGTGGTGAATTGCTTTTCTCTTGCTGCTTTCAGAACTTGCTCCTTCTCCTCAGTATTTGACAGTCTGATCAGAATATGCCTCAAGAGTGGGTTTATTTGGATTTATTCTATTTGGAGTTCTCTGGGCATTTACGCTTTATGTATTTATATTGTGTAGAAGGTTTGGGAAGTTTTCCCCAACAATTTCTTTGATTACTTTTTCTAGACCTTTACCCTTTTCTTCCCCTTCTGGAACACCAGTGAGTCTTATATTGGAACGTTTTATTTTATTTATCATATTCCTGAGGTCCATTTCGATTTTTTTCCCCATTCTTTTATTCGTTCATTTTCCATTCTGTGGCCCTCAAGGTCGCTGATTCGTTGTTCAGCTTCCTCTAGTCTTGTACTATGAGTATCCAGAATCTTTTTAATTTCGTCAACAGTTTATTTCTGTAAGATCATCTGTTTTTTTATTTACTCTTGCAATTTCTTCTTTATGTTCTTTTAGGGTCTTCTTCATGTCCTTTATATCCTGTGCCATGCTCTTCTTCATGTCCTTTATATCCCGTGCCATACTCTCATTGTTTGTCTTTAGTTCTTTGATTAATTGCTCCAAGTACTGTGTCTCCTCCAAACTTTTGATTTGGGTGATGGGGTTTGGGTTATCCATATCATCTAGTTCTCTCATATGCTTTAAAATTTTCTGTGGTTTCTGGCCTCTTGGCATTTGCTTTACTTGATAGGGTTGTTTCAGAATATGTAGGATGATTCAAAGACTAATCTCTAATTTGTCAAATCTACAGCTTGGTGGAGTGCACTTTCTCTAACTAACCAGCAGATGGCATACACAAGTCACCTATTCCCCTCAAGTCAGTTCTCTCCAACTTTCTCTTTGTGGTGTGTGGGGTCTGATTCTTCTGGGCTCCAACTGGTGCACCAAGTTTGGATGTGTTGTTGGTGCTGTCTGCCCTGAATGTGGGGCACGTGTTTGAGCAGTTAGGGAGGGAGGGCAGCTTTAATAATCAAACCTCCCAGTTGTTCCTGGAGACTTCAGGCTGTTCCAAGAGTCTAAACCTTCATTTCAGTCTCACCACAGATTGTCTCTGCCACTCTCTGCCGTTGACCCACAAGTCCCTGGTATTGGCATATGGTCCCTGGGATTTCCGAGTGCATCCCTCATCCAAGCCGTGCCCTTCTAAGGTCTCTGCTGAGGGAAGGTTGTGCTACGTAACAAGTGCGCATCGTCCCTCAAGGGAAGTTCTGGGCCACTGGGCTGTGTAGGGGTGTTCCCAGCCTGCTGTAAGGATGGCTGTATGGGGCGTGTTAATTTCCCCCTTTCCGCACAGCTCCGCCTTCCCAGCTCTGGGACAATTAGCTGTGGGTGTGCGAAAGGCTACTGTCCACACCCAATATTGTGGCATGTGCACATGTTGCTGGAAACACTTCCCGTCGCACTGAGTTTTTTGGCGCAGCTCTGGGCTGTGGCTCTGGTGCCAGGCAGGAGCATTCCCAGCAAGCCGGGAAGATGGCTGCAAGGGGCGTGGGTTTTTTTCCCATTTAGGCTCACCTCTGCCTTCCTCACTCTGAGACGATTAGCAGCGGGTGTGCGTAAGGCTATCTTCCATGCCAGATATTGAGGCGATCACACAGCCCGTTCCTGCCACATTTCACTGTGCGGTTCTCGCTGCCGTACCTGCAACTGCTTTTGGGTTTTTTAAAAAATAACTAGTCCACCTCCAAATGCCAACCCACGGTTTCCCCACACCGCAGCTTGGCTGCCAGACATTCAGCAGGCTCACTCACTCGTTTCAGAATGCAAACTTCCAGTTTCACCAAGTGCACGGTCCCTGTGGATTTAGCAAAACTTGTCCAGCTGTTGCACTGCTGGAACTGGTGTTCTGGGTCACTTTCTGGCTTTTATCTAGTATTTTTCACAGAGGTGTTTTTTTGCCTTGTCTCTCCTAGCCGCCATCTTAGGTTCTCTGATTACACTGATTAACTTTTGAATGTTGAACCAACTTTGCATTCATGAGGAAAATCCCACTCTGTATATATCACTGGATTTCATTTGCTAATATATTGTTGAGGATTTGGGTACTAAGTTCATGAAAGATATTGCCTGTAATTTTCTAAGCAATGAGTTAAGCTGTATCCCACAAATTTTGCTCTTTTTATTTGTTATGTTTTCATTCAACTCAAAATTTTTTCAAATTTCCCTCCTGAATTCCTTTTTGATCCTTTCATAATATACAATATCTTTGCTATTGACTCTACTTTCATTCTACTGTGATCAGAGAACATTCTCTGAATGATTTCAGTTCTTTGAAATTTTGCTGAAAATTGTTTTATGGCCTAGAATATGGTCTATCTTAAAGAATGTCCCATGTTGAAAAGAATGTATTTCAGTGGTTCTCTTCTTTCAAGGGTCAAATCCCCTTCAGCGTCCCAATGCTTGTGGTCACTCTCCAGTGCCTTAAACAATTGTCCTTTTATACATTTTGCCCAGAATTTATCATTGCTATAGGTAAGAAAGTTAGTCTGATTCAAGCTATTCCATTCGTTACCTGAAGCCAAAACTCTTAGAATTCTTGTGATACAAGATAAAACTTTTGCATTTTTAAGCCAATGTGTGTTGTGACTTTTGTTTCTACTTCAAGCAAAAAAATCCTAACTCATACAAAAACACAGTTCATAACGTATAAACTCAAATGACAGGAACATGTTGTGGGGGTATCTCTTCAACTGGAACTATTTTCTAATTTGCTTGATACACGTTAAATTAAATTAGAAACTAATTTTACTGGAGGAGGATGTACATAATAAGACTGTTTTGTTTACTTACAGGTAAAATTATTTACAAAATATTTTCATAGTATTTACAAGTGAAGACAGAAATAAATTTAAAGGCTATTACCTTTACACTGAGGAGGATCACTGCTCCATTCTCCATTGTTAGAACAAACAAGTTGGCTATTTCCAATCAGTGAAAGTTTATCTGCTCCACTTACAATCTTACAACTGTAAATTACGACTTCACCATATTGATATATATCCTTTCCATTTGAGTATTGTCCATTTTCTATAGTCGCAGGTGGTAAACACAAAATCACTTAAAAGGGGAAAAAAAGAGGATATTATTTTTATATATTTGTCTATATTTATATATCAGAAATAGGACATGAAAGGTCAAAAGGGAAAGTAAAAGATTACGACAGTATTAAAGTTCTATGAACTGCCTTCAATAAACTCACCAATATGATTTCTACAAGCTAGTTGTGACTCTAATAACCATTTAGAAGAGGGTTCTTTGAGAAAATAAATGTATTATTCCAAAGTCATCCATTAATTTTGACATGAACTTTCAGAACAAAACTCATTTTCTTAAGGTATGAAATGCCTATATTTACTGAAAGGCCATACTAAGTTTTGTTCCAGTCAACATAAGAGATACTGACAATTTAATGAAAACTTATGCAAGTGATTAAAAATAAAACTGAGTGTCAGCTGAGAAATGCTTTATAATTTACAAATATATCCAGTCTCTAAATTGATGGTTCACAATAATACTAAGAAATTATGGTATTTTTTACCCTCATTATCATGGGCGTATGTGAAATTTTCCAGAGGCTACTAATTGTGTGATAGCACAAAAACTGAATGCAGAAGGAAATAGAAGAATCATTCCTCTAAACCAGATATTAAATAGATTAGCAAAAATGTAAAACAACAATACTATTCTAATTTTTTTGCTTTGGGAAATTCTTATTTTTCATAAAAAAATATGTCATGTAAAGCACATAAAGAAAAGGCCTTTGTGGTCCTGGTTAATTTAAAAGTGTAAAGGAGCCCCAAGCCCAGAAAGTCTGAGAAATTTTAAAAGTAGAATTTACTTACCTTCACATAGTGGAGGGTCATCACTCCAAGCAACTGTACTTCCAGAAATATCACAATACAGAATTTTGGTACCAATTAAGCGAAAACTAAATGAGAAAAGAAATGATTACTGATTTCTTTATTCATTAACAAGATACACATAATGATGCAGGAAAATTTTCATGGTTGTTTTTCTATACTATGGTAGTTTTAGGGAGAGATTTCTTAAATGACCTATAATGAAAGTGCTTAACTATATTTAAACAAATAAAGAATATCTCCATCTGAACACACACAAGACAAAATCTGTCAGGCTGGCCTATTTGCTGTCTCCTGAAATCACATTACACCTTCATTTCTGTGCCTCTTCTCATGCCATTCTGCTCAATAAGGGCAAGGGCTAAGCAGGGAGATCAGGTTCTAGAGCTGAACTGCCTGGATTTAAGTCCCAGCTCTGTAACTTCCCAGTTATTTGAACTTGGGCAAAGTCACTAAGTGTTTCTCTTCCTCACTCTCTCCATCTATAAACAGGGGATAACAGTGCACACTTCACAGGGTGTTTTTTTAAAATTGTATTTATTTATTTTTTTCATGTAATTTTATTGAGTTATATTCACATATCATACAATCCATTCAAAGTATACAATCAATGGTTCACTGTATCACCACGTATTTTTGTATTCATCACTGATCATTTTTAGAACATTCGCATTACTCCAGGAAAAGAAATAAAAAGAAAAAAGAAGACCTCAAACATCCCATACCCCTTACCCCTCCCTCTGCTTGACCCCTAGTATTGCACTCTACCCAATTTTAAGACTTTCAGTAGAGGTAGGTTAACTAAGACAGTGTAGTATTGTCCCAGATAGATATATAGATCAGTGGAACAGAACAAAACATCCAAAAGTAGATCCATACAAACATGGATGACTATTTTACTTATTTTTTTTTTTGCTATATAGTTATACAATCGTTATCAAAAATCAGGGCTACTGGAATACAGTTCAACAACTTCAAGTATTTCCTTCTGGTTATTCTAAAACACTAGACACTAAAAAGAAATATCTATATAATGAGTCGGTAGTCACCAGTCATTTGTTAAATCCTAAATTTCTCATTTCCACCTCCTCCCTCTTGTTTGATCTTTCTCTCAATCTTCAGGTTTATCCAGGAAGTGACCATTTTAACATTTTCGTGCTGGCAAGGGGTGTTGCCCTCATGGGGCAGAGACATGAAACTGGCTGATGTTCTTGGAGAGACTGCTACGTCTGGGTTTTAGGGCTTATATGGCATAGGATCCATCTGGAGGCCTTAAGTTTCTGAAGAAATAAACTTACTAAGAAAAACTTTTAAAGACACTTAGAGCCCAGTGCACTTTTTCCAGTTTTCAGGAATACTGTTGGTTGGGGCTTGGCATACTGTGGTAGTTTGCAGTATCTGGATAAAGCTTGCATAAGAGCAACCTCCAGAATGACCTCATGACTCTATTTTAAATCTCTTAGCCACTGAAACTCTACTTTTTTCCATTTCTTTTTCCCCTTTTGATTAAGAAGGCATTCTCAGTCTCATGATGCCAGATCCAGGCTCACTCTGGGAGTCACGTCCCACGTTACCAGGGAGACTTATACCCCTGGTAGTCATGTCCCATGTAGGGGGGAGTGTCAAGAATTTATTTGCAGAGTTGGCTTAAAGAAAGAGGCCACACCTGAGCAGCAAAAGAAGTTTTCTGGGGGTGACTCTTACATGCAGGCCTAGCTTCACCATTGCAGAAATAAGTGTCATATGGGCAAGCCTCAAGATCAAGGGCTTGGCTTTTTAAATTGTGAGTCCCCAGTGCCTGAGAGAATATCAGGAATTCCCCATTCGGGAAGTTTAGTAGCGCCACATTTTTCACCAGTCCGTCAAGGAGACTTTGCAAATACTTTTTAATTTTCTGCCCAAAATACTCTGGAATGTATCCAGGTAATACTTTAATCTGTACCGAATAATAAGATCTCATTCCCTATTCTAGGTTCCATGAATTTAGGTTGTTTTAAATGAACTGACCAGACGGGTTATATTAGATAATGTACAACAGAAAATTTAAATTTTGGACAAAATAAATGTCTCGTCCTTTGGTCTCACAAAGAAGTTGAAGTTTTAAAGTACAGGCAATATCATCCTTTACCTCACAGGGTTGTTTTAAGGATTAAACACATTAGCATCTGGTGTACAGTGTGTGCTATGTAAGTATTAGCTCTTACTAGTATTCTTTATATCAGAACATCTTTATAGGCATAGCTCAAGAATACCCCTACAACTGTGAAACCTTCCCTCATGACTTAAATTCACAGTAATCTCTCCTCCTTCTGGACTCTCATAATTATCATGAATATGTCTATTCATTTGCTACTTCTCATTCACTATTATACCTTGATAGCTCTATGTATATGTTGTGTTTCTCAATAAGCCTACAACTTCCTTGAGAAGGTTCTATGTGTTAAACTTTTGTCATCCCTCAAAGTGCCTAGCAGGATCTCTCTATATGACAACTGAATAAATGTCTCAATATTTTAACTTGATGACATTAAAAAATAGTCCTTCACACTACTTGCATATAGTCACAGCTGGCTTTTCCAACAAGGATCACTCCTTTTTTAAATATATACATTATAGTGGATTCCATTTACTCTCTACACATTTTTCATAAATGTCCAGTGTCCCCAATATATAATCTTAAAACTTTATAGAACAAGGGCTAGTATTACGTGCTCAGTGCATCGTTCGAGGTACTTCACTCTCAAAGACAAGTTTTCCAAGAGAGGGATCCTGATTAATATGATGGTCAAGGTTAGCCAGGATAATTTAGTCTGGTAACATCTTACAGAGTTACCTGGATATAAGAATATGTTTGGTTGGCAATTCCACCTCCCACTTCTGTGAGCCCGACTTCAACTCTGAGAGTTGGCATTTTTTAAATAGGGTGTACTTGATTAAGTCACCAGACAAAGTGTCTCTGGATAAAGTCACCAGAGACAACTGCATTCCTAATGCACACAATAGGCTTATTATCACATATAACAAGTATATAATTTTGCTTCCCTTCAATTCAAATTTCTTTCTATTTATTACACCTCTTCCCAGATTCCATAAACAGCTGAGGAGTAGTTTGGCTCCAAGTACAACTTTTCACATAGAAAGCAAAATGAAATAAAATTTATGTGGGTGCAGAGAAGCAAAATAAAGGGGAGTTAGAAACATTTACCTTATTTCTTCTAAGGAGCAACTTACTTACCCCTCATCACAAACATATTCAACCTGTGAACCAAACTCGAGTGTTCCATTTAGCATGTTTACCCTGCCATTGAGAGGTTCTGCTGGAGGTCTACATGATTTTTCTAAAAGAAATAATTTTGAAATTTGGGTTTTTTAAAAACAAAACACATTTTACTAAAAACCAAAATTCTGTATCACTCTTTTGAATTAATGAGAATGTTAAAAAATTTAACTATTATAAGGTCAAACTGAAGATTCACATTTACTCAAGGCAACCAATTACTAAGAAAAAGATTCCCTGCAGAGTTCTCAAATCCTGAAAACATAGTTGCTATCTAACACCTAGTTTTGCATGAGAAAATCGACATTGCAATAGTGGATGATGCACCCTAAAATGTGCAAAAATTTCTAAAGTGAGCAAAAAAAATAAAAACGTTTTGTTTACTTACTCCTACAAGCCTCTTGAAGAGGTGTCCATGTGTTATCATCCTGACAAACAGTAAAGAGGGGTGAACCAGTATTATGACTGTATCCTAGGTGGCAGGTATAAACTATTTTAGCCCCAGGAGCATAACTGTCTGCAGATACATTCACCATCATCATAGTTGTAAATCTTGGTGGAGCACCACAGGAATCTAGAGATAAGAAAACAAGAATGCAAAAATGAAGTTCTGGTATCACTTTAACCAGCCAGGGACTGTTGTGTGGCAGCAGGTAGATCTGACTGCTTAATAAATAGAAAGGTCCTTGGCAAGATGTTAAAGAACTGTTCAGTGCTTTTACCCGAGTGGTGGTAGTTGTGGAGTAATGTGTCTTGATTGCTTCAAACAGCATCCTACTTACTTTAGATTTGTTTAGGATAAACTGAACTTTCATACAACAGTAAATAAGAGAGGCAGCATCAATGTTTCTGATCTTAAAAAATATACATAAGCATGCATTCTTACCCACTTCCAAAACTCATTTCAAAACTCATTGCTAGAGAATTGTGGGAAGATGGTGGAGCAGGAAGCTCCAGGAATGAGTCCCTCCACCAAAACAACTACTGACCAGGCAGGAACTGTCTGAATCAACTACTGTGAAAATCTGGAGTCTAATGGAACAATGTGCAGCATCACATGGAGAAGCGGGAAGAAGAGGCTGGTAAAACGAGGTAAATTCCGGCAAGTTTCACCCTCCCTGCAGTGGCTACCATTTCCCTTCTCCTAGCCTAGTGGCAGGGAGTAGTGGGGACTGGGTATCCTTGCAGCTTGCTCCTGCCAGGGTGAGTTTTAAATACCTAGTCCTCCAAACTCCAGGGGTGTGTGATCTGCTCACAGATCTCTACCTTTGATCAGCCACTTCAGATTGCTGGGGGCCAGCAATGAGGGAGGCCACTGCTCCAACCCCCCACCCCAGGCAAAGGCAGCAGAGGAATCTTAAAGATAGTAAACTTCATCAAAACTAAGAAAAGCAGTTAGAGGGCTGCATTAACCAGGCAAGTGCTAAATTAAGAAAGCACAGCTTTAAAAGCTACAGAAGAAGTTCCTGGTGCCCTTGGTGGCCTCTTCCCCACCCCCTCAATGCAAGATGGAGTGGTTGGCGCACCCACTGTGGGTCCCTGGTACTGTTCCAGCGGAAGCAGAGTGGCCCCTGTGAGTTGCATGTATGTCAGTGCCAGTCTATCAGGTAGATGTATGAGACTGAGCTGGGGAATTTTGTCTTAGGCTTGCCTTCCCAGAGTTTGTCCTGAAAGCAGAGAAGCAGCTTGCAGACAGCTGGGACAGTGTGAGAAACAATTAAGTTGAAGCAGCCTAGGGCAAAGGACTACTTGCTCTAAGTCACTCAAGAGAGCACCCAGGAGGGGAAGGAGTTCGATGTCAAAGGGAGAAGAAGGGATACTCACTTGGACTCCTGTAAACTGTAACCAAGCACAAGTCAAGGAAAAGAAGGAGGCTTTAGGGCTCTGACTCCACTTAGGCTCAGATAAAACAGAGAAGACACTGCACTTCCCATTTTGTCTCAGGTTGATTTTCTTAATGGGAGAGCTAAACTCCCAAGGAAGCCACCAGCTAAAGTACAGCCAATTTACACAGACAGTGAAAGGTGCTTTTTGCCATGGTTTGTTTGTTTTGATTAACTCTTGGAAGAAAATCTCTGTCCTGTCACTAGCTGGACAAAAACTTAAGAAGCAGACAGGAAAGGGACTAAATCTCAAAGTGAATACTTTAAAATATTAAAATGTACAGTATGCAAAAAAAGATTATGAGACGAAGAAATAAGAAATGATGGCCCATCCAAAGGAAAAAAGACAAAAATCCAGAAACCATCAATGAATAGGAGCAGACTTTGGAATTACCCAACAAAGACTTAAAACACACACACACACACACACACACACACATTATTAATATGCTCAAGGAAATTTTTAAAAAAAGAGAAAGAACTAAAGGATATGAAGAAAACAATGAATGAATGATAATGGGAATCTCTCCAGAGAAATACTGGAATAGAAGCACACCAAAATTGAAAAGAAAACTTTCCTAGACAGTTTCAAGATCAGATTGGAGGTAGCTGAAGAAAGAATCAGTGATCTTGAAGACAGGATAACAGAATTGATTCAGGCTGAGGAACAGAAAGAAAAAAGAATAAAAAAGAACAAGCAAAGCCTAAGAGACCTGTGGGACACCATCAAGAATAAGAATATACATATTATGGGAGTCTCAAAAGGAGAAGAATGAAACAGAAGGCATATTCAGAGAAATAATGGCAGAAAACTTCCCAAATTTAATGAAAGCAACAAATGTACATGTTCAAGAAGCCTTAACTGGATAAACTCAAAGAGAACCGGGCCCAGACACATAGTAATCAAATAGTTCAACAGGACAAGGGCAGAGTTCTGAAAGCTTCAAGAGAAAAGCAACTAGTTATGTACAAGGAAATCCCAATAAGATTACGTGCTGATTTCTCATAAGAAACCATGGAGGCAAGAAGGCAGTATTACAAAATATTTAAAATGCTAGAAAAAAAATTACCCATCAACAATTTTATATCCAAGATTTTCTTTCAAAATGGAGGGAGATTTATACATTCTCAGATAAAAGCTGAGGGAGTTCATTACCGATAGACATGCCCTACAAGTAATACTAAAGGGAGCTCTTCAGACTGAAAGGAAAGGACACTAGATGGTAGATCAAAGCAGCCTAAAGAAAGAAAAAAACTCCACTAAAGGTACCATATGGGTAATTGTAAATACCAGTTCTATTGCATTGTATTTTTTGTTATGTAACTCTACCTCTTACTTCTGACAGATGAAAAATGCAAATGCACAAAAATAAATGAAAAATTAATGGTTTTGGACATACAATGTTTACAGATATGATTTCTTACAAGTACAAAAGAAAGGTGGGGGTTGTAGGGGTATAGGAACAGTGTATGTGTATGCTATTAAAGATAAGTTGGCATCAAACCAATATGATTGTTTCTTATGTAACCACAAAGAAAATATGCGAAAAATATGTTCAGAAAGAAATGAGAAGGGACTCAAAGTGGTACAATACAAATATCTCTCTCTCTCTCTCTCTCTCTCTATATATATATATATATATATATATATATATATATATATATATATGGAAATAAGCATTGATGAAAGAATTGAAGGTCAAAAAAATCCAAGAAGAACAGATATGCTATTTAATGTTTTAACGTTCTGGGGATGCCCAGGAATGACTATGGTCTGTTAATTTCTGATGGATATAGTAGGAGCAAGTTCACAGAAATGTTGCTATATTATGTACCTTTCTTGGGGTAAAGTAGGAACAGGTTGGAAGTAAAGCAGTTATCTTAGGTTAGTTGTCTTTTTCTTATTCCCTTGTTATGGTCTCTTTGAAATGTTCTTTTATTGTATGTTTGTTTTTTGTGTTTTTTTTTTTAATTTTTTTTTCATACACTTGATTTAAAAAAGAAAAAAAAAGTTAAAAAAAAAAACAAACAAGGAAAAAAATATGTATTGCCCCCTTGAGGAGCCTGTGGAGAATGCAGGGGTATTGGCCTACCCCACCTCGATGGTTGTTAACATGACAACAGACATAGGGGACTGGTGGTTTGATGGGCTGAGCCCTCTACCATAGGTTTTACCCTTGGGAAGATGGTTGCTGTAAAGGAGAGGCTAGGCCTCCCTATAACTGTGTCTAAGAGCCTCTTCCCGAATGCCTCTTTGTTGCTCAGATGTGGCCCTCTCTCTCTAGCTAAGCCAACTTGAAAGGTGAAATCACTGCCCTCCCCACTACGTGGGATCAGACACCCAGGGGAGTGAATCTCCCTGGCAACGTGGAATATGACTCCCAGGGAGGAATGTAGACCCGGCATCGTGGGGCGGAGAACATCTTCTGGACCAAAAGAGGGATGTGAAAGGAAATGAAATAAGCTTCAGTAGCAGAGAGATTCCAAAAGGAACTGAGAGGTCACTCTGGTGGGCACTCTTACGCACAATTTAGACAACCCTTTTTAGGTTCTAAAGAATTGGGGTAGCTGGTGGTGGATACCTGAAACTATCAAACTACAACCCAGAACCCGTGACTCTCGAAGACAATTGTATAAAAATGTAGCTTATGAGGGGTGACAATGGGATTGGGAAAACCATAAGGACCACACTCCACTTTGTCTAGTTTATGGATGGATGAGTAGAAAAATAGGGGAAGGAAACAAACAAACAGACAAAGGTACCCAGTGTTCTTTTTTACTTCAGTTGCTCTTTTTCACTTTAATTATTATTCTTATTATTTTTTGTGTGTGTGCTAATGAAGGTGTCAGGGATTGATTTAGGTGATGAATGTACAACTATGTAATGGTACTGTGAACAATCGAATGTACGATTTGTTTTGTATGACTGTGTGGTATGTGAATATATCTCAATAAAATGAAGATAAAAAAACACAAACAGTTACAAAAGAAAAAAAAAATATATGAGTTGACTCTTTTATGTGATTTTAGGGAGGTTTAAGGTCACTGCTTGTACCTTAATCAAGATAGCAGGGACAAAAGACAAGACAAAGTAAGGCAGGACAGAAGAAAGTATGCAAAAAAAAATTTTTTTTCTAGAAATAATACCCATGGATACTCAAAATACGCACCATTCTGGTGATTGGATAAGTTTCCTAAAGTAATCTCCCTGTTTATAGAGATTGTTTGAAATGCACATATTGAGTATCTAATTCACCCATTCAACAAATACATATTAAGCATCTAATGGGTATCAGACAAATCTCCAAGAAGATGTACAAATCCCTGCCCTCAGAAAACTTACAGTCTGGGGCAGATAGGCAAAGACTAAACGAAATCATTTCAGAACATGATAAGTACCATAGAAGAAATAAACAGTGAATGGGGAGAAAAAAAAAAGAAAGAAATGAGAAGGGACTTAAAGTGGTACAATACAAATATATCTATATCTATATCTATATAGATATAGATATATATGGAAATAAGCATTGATGAAAGAATTGAAGGTCAAAAAAAACTATAGGACTGACAGACAAAACAGCAAAAATGGCAGTTACTTTAAATGTAAATGGATTAAAGTCTCCAGTCAAAAGGCAGAGATTTAGTATCTTTTTAGGACCCAACTACATGCTGTTTACTAAACTCACTTTAAATTCAAAGACATAAGTAGGTCGAGACTGAAAGGATATAAAAATATCTACACCATGCAAGCTGTAACCAAAAGTGAGCTGAGATACCTACTAATATCAGATAAAGTATGCTTTAAGTAAAAACTGTTAAAAGGAACAAAGAAGGTCATTATATATTAATAAGGGCTGTAATTCAACAAGACATACGATTATAAATATATATGCACACAGGAGAAAGAGAGTTGGAGGAGACTACAGAACTGAAGACTGTCAGTCAGAGTAAAGAAAAGGGTCCAAAGAGAGACAAAAACAAGATATGACATACAAAAGCCAAAGGATAAAATGGTGGAAGAAAGTATTGCCTTTACAATAATAATGTTAGTGGCTTAAATGCCTCAATCTAAAGACACAGGTTGGCAGAATGAATAAAAATATATGATCAATCTACATCCTGTCTGCAAGAGACTCACCTTAAACCAAGGAATACAAATAGGTTGAAAGTGAAAGGCTGGAAAAAGATATTCCACACAAACAGTAACCAAAAAGGAGCTAAGGTAGCTATACTAATATCAGACAAAATAGACCTGAAATGCAAAAATGTTTTAAGATATGAAGGACATTATGTATTAATAAAAGGCAATCCACCAAGAAAAATAACAATCATATATATTCATGCACCTAAACAAGATGCCCTGAAATACATAAGGCAAACACTGGCCAAACTGAAGGGAGTAATAGACGTCACAACAATAATAGTTGGAACTTCAATACCCGACTCTCATCAATAGTTACAATATCCTGACAAAGGATCAATAGGCAAAGACAGAACTTGAGTATGATAAATTAACTAGACCTAATAGACATATACAGAACATTTCACCCCCAAACAGCAGGATATACATTGTTCTCAAGTGCTCATGGATCATTCTCTAGGATAGAACACACGTTGAGTCATAAAATAGGTCTCATAATGGAATGAAGCTGGAAATTGATAACAGGCAGAAAACTGGAAAATTCACAAATATATGGAGGTTAAACAACACACTCTTAAACACTCAGTGGGTCAAAGAAGGAACTGCAAGAGAAATAAGTAAATATCTCGAGACAAATGAAAATGAGAACAAACACCACATATCAAAACTTATGGGATGCAGTGAAGGCAGTGCACCTGGATGAACCTTGAGGACATTACGTTGAGCGAAATAAGCCAGACATAAAAGAACAAATATTGTATGGTCTCACTAATATGAACTAATTATAATGATCAAACTCTGGGAGTTAAAATCTAGAGTACTGGTCACCAGGAGATAGAAAGAGGGTAGAGAAAGGGCAGATGATGCTTCAGGTGTACAGAATTTTCAGTAACTTTGATTGTGAATGTTTGGAAATGGATGGAGGTGATGGTAGCACAATACTATAAATGTAATTAACAGTGTTGAATGTCAGTGTGGTTGGAAGTCTAGGATTGTGTTTGTCACTAGAAGGAAAGAGGATAAAACATGGGACTGTATAACACCGCGAAACCTGTTATGGATGATGACTGTGGTTAATTGAACAAATATAACAAAGTTCTTACATGAACTAGAACAAATGTACATTGCGATTACAAGATGTTAATAATAGGGTGGTATATGGAAAAAAAATACAATTAATGCAAACTAAGGACTTTAGTTAACAGTAACATTGTAATACTCTTTTCATCAATTGTGACAAAGGTAACATACCAAAGCTAAGCATCAATAATAGGAGGATATAAGTGGTACAGCATTTTTTTTTTCCAGAGCAATGGGAATGTTCTCAAATTGATTGTGATGGTGAATGCATAACTCTGTAATTATACCAATAGTTACTGATTGTACACTTTGCATGGATTGAATAGTGTGTGAATAAAACTGTTAAAAAATAATATATATAAGAATGCCCTTTCATGAAGTACAACAAATGTATGCCACTATTACAAGGTATTAGTAATAGGGTGGTACATGGGGAAAAAAAAACACCTATTCCAAACTAGGGACTATAGTTAACAGTAATATTAGAATATTCTTCCATTAACTATAAGAAAGAGTGTGGACCCAGGGCCCAGTCCCCCCACCTCTACAGTGAAGGTAAGTTATTGCACATAGCTGCCTACCTGACCGGGACAGACGTTAAAGATCACCAGACCTCCCCAGGGGAGGGGAGGAGAGGTGAAGAATGTACAAATTGTATCCTAAGCAAAGCACTAAAACTCCCTTCCCCTGATCAACCTTGATAACAAATCTCCGCAACCCTGAGTTACAAGACCCTGCCAAAACTCTGTTCTCACACCCTATGGAATGTCTTTGTACTACCGTTATAAACCACCCCCTGGCATACACACCTCCGCCCTGCCCTCTGCGGAACACTAACTTCCGTTTTTCCCAGCTGGCTGCCGCCGTGAAACCATCTCCTGTTCATAAATTCTAATTACACTCATGTCTAACTCCATGCCTGGCATGTTCTTCAGGCTTGGGGCTGAGCTGGGTTGGAACAGAAAGGTACCAGACCAATGCTAAGTGTCAATAAGAGGGAGGTAAGGGCTATGGGTTTTTCTTTATCGAGCAATGAAAATGTTTCTAAAATGGATTATAGTGATGAAAACAAAACTGCAATTATACTGAGAGCCAATGATTGTGCATGTTAGATTGACCGCATGGTGAATGAATAAAAGTGCTTTAAAAAAAAAAGAAAGAAAAAGAAAAAGAAGGTATGAAATGCTGAAAATACCACTTTGCAGTGACTGAATTCTAAGATGCCCACCCAAAGTGCCAATTCTGAGTCACCTCTGTTGAGGTTCAAAATCATATAAATGAAACAAATAAAAGTAGAATTTAACCACATTTCCTTAGAAGATGGTTTCTTGTATTCAGGGAAATTCATAGTGATGCCGGTGTTTAAAAGATAGACAATATATGGAAATTCAAATCAAATTCTGAAATGCAATGCTACTTTACCTCCCCAAACAGAGAGATTAGATAATGTTGAAGGTGGGTAATGGTCTAAATTAAATTTATTATTAATAAACTGTTTCTTCTTTTTACAGCATTATCATTTTGTACTTTCTGAAAAGGAACTCAAGTTTCTAGTCCTGTCTTTTAAAAAGGCTTCCATTTTAACAATGAAGTTGTTGAATTGCTGTTTGAATCTACACATTTTAGATTAAATATTATAAATAGGATACTTTGTGAATTGTAGTTATAATTTGTTATATAAGAGAATAACTACATAAATACTTTGGAATAGGCAAAATTTTTTAAGCAAGGTATTGAACTGTTTATGATATATATATTAATAAAGTAATTCAAGCATAAGAAAAGAAGAAAGATCTCAAATAAGAGACATAGCCTTGAAACTGGAGAATCTATAAAAAGAACAAACTAAACCCAAGCAAGCAGAAGGAAGGAAGTGACAAAGATTAGAGTGGATTTGGAAACCATGTATCTGACAAGAGACTGATATCTTGCATATATAAAGAAATCCTACAACTCAATGACAATAGTACAGTCGGCCCAATTATAAAATGGGCAAAAGATATGAAAAGACAGTTCTCTGAAGAGGAAATACAAATGGCCAAGAAACACATGAAAAAATGTTCAGCTTCACTAGCTATTAGAGAGATGCAAATTAAAACCACAATGAGATACCATCTAACACCGGTTAGAATGGCTGCCATTAAACAAACAGGAAACTACAAATGCTGGAGGGGATGTGGAGAAACTGGAACTCTTATTCATTGTTGGTGGGACTGTATAATGGTTCAGCCACTCTGGAAGTCAGTCTGGCAGTTCCTTAGAAAACTAGATATAGAGTTACCATTTGATCCAGCGATTGCACTTCTCGGTATATACCCGGAAGGTCGGAAAGCTGTGACACGAACAGATATCTGCACGCCAATGTTCATAGCAGCATTATTCACAATTGCCAAGAGATGGAAACAACCCAAATGTCCTTCAACAGATGAGTGGATAAATAAAATGTGGTATATACACACGATGGAATACTACGCGGCAGTAAGAAGGAACGATCTCGTGAAACATATGACAACATGGATGAACCTTGAAGACATAATGCTGAGCGAAATAAGCCAGGCACAAAAAGAGAAATATTATATGCTACCACTAATGTGAACTTTGAAAAATGTAAAACAAATGGCTTATAATGTAGAATGTAGGGGAACTAGCAATAGAGAGCAATTAAGGAAGGGGGAACAATAACCCAAAAAGAACAGATAAGCTATTTAACGTTCTGGGGATGCCCAAGAATGACTATGGTCTGTTAATTTCTGATGGATATAGTAGGAACAAGTTCACAGAAATGTTGCTATATTAGGTAACTTTCTTGGGGTAAAGTAGGAACATGTTGGAAGTTAAGCAGTTATCTTAGGTTAGTTGTCTTTTTCTTACTCCCTTGTTATGGTCTCTTTGAAATGTTCTTTTATTGTATGTCTGTTTTCTTTTTAACTTTTTTTTCATACAGTTGATTTAAAAAAGAAGGGAAAGTTAAAAAAAAAAAAGAAAAACAAGGGAAAAAAAAAGATGTAGTGCCCCCTTGAGGAGCCTGTGGAGAATGCAGGGGTATTCGCCTACCCCACCTCCATGGTTGCTAACATGACCACAGACATAGGGGACTGGTGGTTTGATGGGCTGAGCCCTCTACCATAAGTTTTACCCTTGGGAAGACGGTTGCTGCAAAGGAGAGGCTAGGCCTCCCTATGGTTGTGCCTAAGAGCCTCCTCCCGAATGCCTCTTTGTTGCTCAGATGTGGCCCTCTCTCTCTGGCTAAGCCAACTTGAAAGGTGAAATCACTGCCCTCCCCACTACGTGGGATCAGACACCCAGGGAAGTGAATCTCCCTGGCAACATGGAATATGACTCCCGGGGAGGAATGTAGACCTGGCATCGTGGGACGGAGAACATCTTCTTGACCAAAAGGGGGATGTGAAAGGAAATGAAATAAGCTTCAGTGGCACAGAGATTCCAAAAGGAGCCGAGAGGTCACTCTGGTGGGCACTCTTACGCACAATTTAGACAACTCTTTTTAGGTTCCAAAGAATTGGGATAGCTGGTGGTGGATACCTGAAACTATCACACTACAACCCAGAACCCATGAATCTCGAAGACAGTTGTATAAAAATGTAGCTTATGAGGGGTGACAATGGGATTGGGAAAGCCATAAGGACCACACTCCACTGTGTCTAGTTTATGGATGGATGAGTAGAAAAATAGGGGAAGGAAACAAACAGACAAAGGTACCCAGTGTTCTTTTTTACTTCAATTGCTCTTTTTCATTCTAATTATTATTCTTGTTATTTTTGTGTGTGTGCTAATGAAGGTGTCAGGGATTTATTTAGGTGATGAATGTACAACTATGTAATGGTAATGTAAACAATCGAAAGTACGATTTGTTTTGTATGACTGTGTGGTATGTGAATATATCTCAATAAAATGAAGATAAAAAAATAAAAAAAAAATAAAAAAAATAAAAAAAATAAAAAAAATAAAAAGCATATACAAATATGTAAAAAAAAAAAAAAAGATTAGAGTGGAGAAATAGAATTAAAAAACAACAGAGAGAATCAACAAAACCAAAAGTTCATTCTTTGAAAAGATCAATAAAATAGAAGTTTTTCAAGGTGAGCTGACAAAGAAAAAAAGAGAAAGGACATAAATAATTAAAATCAAAAATGAAAAGTGGGGCATTACTACCAACCCCAGAGAAATAAAAAGGAATATAAGAGGACACTATGGGCAAATGTACATCAATATATTAGATAACCTAAATGAAAAAGACAAATCGCTAAAAACACACAAACTACTTACATTGATCAAGAAGAAACTGAAGATCTCAACAAACCATTTCCTAGTAAAGAGACTGAGTGAGTAATCAAAAATCTCCCAACAAAGAAAAGCCCAGGACCAGATGGCTTCACATGGAAAATTTTTTCAATTCAGTTTTATTGAGATATTTTCCCATACCCTACAATCATCCACAGCGTACAATCAGTTGTTCACAGTACCATCACATAGTTGTGCATTCATCACCAAAATCAATGTCTGATCATTTTAATTACTTCATTTAAAAAAGAATAAAAATACAAGTAAAGAACACCCAAAACATTCCATCCCCCATCCCCCCTATCATTCATTTAATTTTTGTTTCCATTTTTTCTACCCATCTGTCCATACACCAGATAAAGGGGATGTAAACAACAAAGTTTTCACAATCACAGTCACACCTTGTAAGCTACACAGTTATACAATCATCTTCAAAAATCAAGGCTAATGGGTTGCAATTCAACAATTTCAGGTATTTCCTTCTAGCTATGCCAATGCACTAAAAACTAAAAAGGGATATCTATATAATGCATAAGAATAACCTCCAGAATGACCTCACAACTCCACCTGAAATCTCTCAGCCACTGAAACTCTATTTTGTCAAGAAGACTTTCTCAATCCCACGCTGCTGAATCCAGGCTCATCCCCAGGAGTTATGTCCCATGTTGCGGGGGAGATCCACACCCCTGGGAGTCATTCACATGGAAATTTTACGAAGCATTCAAGAAAAATTAATACCAACCCTACTCAAACCCTTCAAAAAACAACTGGAGAGAAACATTCCGTAACTAATTCTATGAGGCCAACATCACCCTCATAGCAAAACCAGATAAAGATATTAACAGAAAAGGAAATATATACCAGTATCCCTTATGAATATAGATTGACAATCCTCAACAAATTATTAAGAAACAGAATCCAACAGCATATCAAATGAACTGTGCAAATCATCAAGTGGGACTTATCCTACATATGTAAGGGAGGTTCAACATAAGAAAATCAGTTAATGTAAGACACCACACTAACAGAAAAAAGTCAAAACAAAACACAATCATCTCTATTAATGAAAAGGTATTTGACGAAACCCAGCACCCCTTCTTGATCAAACACACACATCACACACACCACACACACACCACATACACACCCACCTAGGAATAGAAGGAAACTTCCCCAACATGATAAAGGGCCTAAATGAAAAACCACAGATAGCATCATTCTCAATGTGGAAAGACTAAAAGCTTTCCCTGTAAGCTCAAGAAAAAAACAAGGATGCAACATTGTATTGGAAGTTCTAGCCAGAGCAATTAGGCAAGAACAAGACATAAACAGAATCCAAATTGGAAAGGGACAAGTAAAACTTTCCCTATTTGCAGACGATATGCTCCTTATACACAGAAAAACTTGAAAAATCCACAACAAAGCTACTGGAACTAATAAATTCAGCAAAGTGGCAGGGCATATGATCAACATGCAAAAATCAGCAGTGTTTCTATATACTAGAAATAAACAATCTGAAAAAGAAATCAAGAAAAAAAATTCCATTTACAATTGTAACTGAAAGAATCAAATAGCTAGAAATAAATCTAACCAAGGATATAAAGGAGTTGTACACAGAAAACTACAAAGCATTGCTAAAAGAAATCAAAGGAGGACTAAATAAATGAAAGGACATTCTGTGTTCATGGATTGGAAGACTAAGTATCATTAAGATATCAATTCTGCAAAAGCATTTATAGATTCAATGTAATCCCAATCAAAAGTCCAACTTTGCAGAAGTGGAAAATTCAATCATCAAATTCATATGGAAGAGAAAGGGACCCAAAATACCCAAAACTATCTTGAAAAAGAACAAAGCTAGAAGACTCACACTTCCTGTTCTCAAAACACAGGTCATCAGCTGATAGAGGGAGGGTAGAGATTGGGCATTTGGTGCTGAAGGAGTATAGAATGTTCAACAGGATTGATTATATAGATCCAGAAATGAATTGCATAATACTGTGTGATGGTAGTACAGTACTGTAAGTATACTGAACAAAGATGTCTGTGAGTAAAGCTGAAAGAGGAGTGCTAGGGGCAAGTATGATACAAGAAGGAAAGATAGACGAAAAAGACAGGGACTGTATAACTTAGTGAAACCCAGAGTGGTCATGGATGGTGACTAAATGTACAAATATAAAAATGTTGTGTTCTAGTTTGCTAATGCTGCCGGAATGCAAAACACCAGAGATGGACTGACTTTTATAAAAGGGGGTTTATTTGGTTACAAAGTTACAGTCTGAAGGCCAAAAGTGTCCACGGTAACACATCAGCAATCGGGTACCTTCACTGAAGGATGGCCAGTGATGTCCGGAAAACCTGTTAGCTGGGAAGGCACATGGCTGGTGTCTGCTCCAAAGTTCTGGTTTCAAAATGGCTTTCTCCCAGGATGTTCCTCTCTATGCTGCAGTTCCTCAAAAAATGTCACTCTTAATTGCACTTGGGATATTTGTCCTCTCTCAGCTTCTCCGGAGCAACAGTCTGCTTTCAATGGCCATCTTCGAACTGTCTCTCAGCTGCAGCTACTCTCAGCTCCTGTGCATTCTTCAAAGTGTCCCTCTTGGCTGCAGCAGCTTGCTCCTTCTCTCTCAGCTTACATACTGCTCCAGTAATCAAAGCCCACACTGAATGGGTGGGGCCACACCTCCATGGAAATTATCTCATCAGAGTTATCACCTACAGTTGGGTGGGGCACATCTCCATGGAAGCACTCAAAGAATTCCAATCTAATCAGCACTAAAATGTCTGCCCCACAAGATTGCATCAAAGAATATGGCTTTTTCTGGGGGACATAATACATTCAAACTGGCACATGTTGTTACATGTGGGAGAACAAATGAATATCAACCTTGCAAGGTGCTGAAAAAGGGAGGGTATTCGGGAAAAAATATAATCAATGCAAACTGGAGACTATGGCTAACAGTAACACTGTAATATGCTTCCATTAAATATAACAAAGGCAATATGCCAAAGCTAAATGTCTATGAGAGGGAGATATAAGGAGGGGACTAGGATTCTTGGTAGTGGTGGTGTTGTCTGACCTTATTATTGTGTTGTATTGTATTGTATTTTTTTTTTCTTTTATCTTTTTTATTACTCTTTTTTTTAAAATTTTTTTTGAAGTAATGAATATGTTCAAGTGCTGATTGTGGTGATGAATGCACAATTATATGATGATACTGTGAACAAATGATTGTACACTGTGGATGACTGTATGGTATGTGAATACATCTCTCTAAAATTGCAGGGAAAAATATGAACAGAGGGATGCAAGTGCTGGAGAAAACATGGAGAGAGGGATGTACCTGTTTACTGTTGGTGGGGAAGTAGAATGGAGTAGCCTATCTGAAGGACGGTGTGGGATTCCACAAGAAGCTAGTATGTGGGTGCCATATGGTCCTGCAGCCTCATCTTGGGGTATATATTTGGAAGACCTGAGAGCAGGGACACAAAAGGACATTGGTACTCTGGTGGGTATGGCGGCAGTATTCACGATTTGCAATACTCCATCCTAAGTGGACATCAACTGATGAACAGAATGGTGAACTGTGGTGTATGCATACAATAGAATTTTGAGCAGCTGCAAGAAAGAATGAAGCTGTGAGACACGGAACTTAGTGAATAGATCTTGAGAACAGCATTTTGAGTGAAGTACACCAGAAACGAAAAGACAAACATTATAATGCCTCACTAATATGAACTATAATATGTGAACTAGGAGAATTGAATCTTAGAGCACAGGTTATCAGGGGAATGCTTATTGTAATAGTCCCTAGATTGTAAGCTCTTACAGCAGTCACATCTATTCCTAAATTGTAATGGTTATCTCTAAATTCTGAGATGCTGAGCTCTTTGTGAATTACTTGGTTTGTCTCTGGAACTTTGGGAATCTGTGTGACACATGAAACTAAGAGCTAGAGCTTGGCAGCTATGAATGTCAGTATTACCTCATACAGCAATGTTAAAAAGCTGAAAAAGAGTTCAGACTTAAATTAGAGATAAGATGGAAGCAGATCTGGTTAGGATAAAGGCAAATCGACCAAACGGTAAAGGATGTGTTTTAAAACTTCAACTGTGTGAGACCAAGGGAGGAGATGTTTATTTGGTGCAGGATCTATATTTTCTGTAGCATGCTAAATAATTTAATTTGTATGGTCAATTTATTCAAACACCATAATTACATGGAACTTTGAAAAGGAAGTGAGATCCGATAAGTTTGTACAAGTTAGTGTGAAATTCCAATACATCCCAAAGCAATTTGGGCAGAGAATGAGGATGTATTTTCAGGGACCCCTGAGGAACTGGGGAAGAATGCAGAAATTAGGACTTCCCCACCTAGGTTGTTACTGGTTTCTTGCAAATGTTGAGGACCGACAGTTTGGTAGGATGAGCCCTTGATCTTGGGGTATGCTCTTGTTAAGCTTGTTGCTGCAAAGGAGAGGCTAAGTCTACTTACAATTGTGCCTAAGAGTCTCCCCCAGAGAACCTCTTTGTTGCTCAGATGTGTCCCTCCCTCCAAGCCCAGGCGGCTGATGAACTCACTGCCCTACCAACATGGGATATGACTCCTGGGGATGAACCTGGACACAGCATTTTGGGGGATTGAGAAAATCTTCTTGACCAAAAGTGGGAAGTGAAATGAAACAAAGTTTCAGTGGCTGAGAGATTTCAAATGGCATCAAGAAGGCATTCTGGAGGTTCTTATGCATTATATAGAGATCTCTTTCTAGTTTTTAGTGTATTGGAATCACTAGAAGGAAATACCTAAAACTGTTGAAATGCCACCCAGTAGCCTTGATTCTTGAAGAAGACTGCCTAACTATGTAGCTTACAGGGTGTGACTGTGTGATTGTGAAAATCTCTTGGCTCACACTTGCTTTGTCCAATGTATGTACAGATAAGTTGAAAATGGGGACAAAAACTAAATGAAAAATAGGGTGGGATGGGGGGGATGGAATGTTTTGGGTGTTCTTTTTTACTTTTATTTTTATTATTTTTATTTATTTTTTTATTTTTTTGGAGAAAAGTGTTCAAAAGTTGATTCTGGTGATCAATGCGCATATGATGGTATTGTGAATAGTTGACTGTACATTGTGGATGACTAGGATATGTGAATACATCTCAATAAAACTGCATTAAAAAATAATAAATAAAATAAAATAAAATAAAAACAGCATACTGCTGGCACAAGGACAGACATACAGTCCAATGGGATAGAACTGAAGAGTTCAGGAATCAACCCTCATGTTTATGGCCAACTGATTTTTTATAAGTGTGCCAAGTCCACTCAATTGCAAAGGAATAGCCTCTTTGATAAATGGTGCTGGGAAAACTTGTGGTCCACAAGCAATGAATGAAGGTGGACCCCTACACATCACACCATACACAAAAATCAACTCAAAATATTTCAAAGACCTAAATATAAGAACCAGAACTATAAAACTTCTAGAAGAAAACAGAGGAAAGCATCATCAGGACCTTGTGTTAGAAAATGGTTTCTTAGAATTTACACCCAAAGCACAAGCAACAAAAGAAAAAAATAGATAAATGAGACCCCATCAAAATTTAAAACTTTTGTACTTTCAAGAACTTTATCATAAAAGTAAAAAGACAACCTACTCAATGGGAGAAAATATCAGGAAACCACATATTCAATAAAGGGTTAATATCCAAAATATATAAAGAAATCCTACAACTCAACAATTAAAAGTCAAAGAACCCAATTTAAAAATGGGCAAAAGACTGGAATGGACATTTTTCCAAAGAAAATATACAACTGACCAAAAAGCACATGAAAAGATGTTCAACATCATTAGCTATTAGGGAAATGCAAATCCAAACCACAATGAAATACCACTTCACATCTACTAGAATGGCTACTATTAAAAAAACAGAAAATTTACAATTGTTGGAGAGGATGTGGAGAAATAGGAACACTCATTCATTGTTGGTGGGAATATAAAATGGTGCAGCTGCTGTGGAAGAGTCTGCTGGTTCCTTGTAAAGTTAACTACAGAATTACCATATGACCCTGTAATCCCACTTCTTAGGTATATACTGAAAAGAACTGAAAGCAGGACTCAGATATTTGCCCGCCCATGTTCATAACAGCATTATTCATAATTGCCAAAAGATGGAAGCAACCCAAGTGTCCATCAACTGATGAATGGATAAAATGTGGCATATACATACAATGGAATATTATTCAGCAATAAATAGGAATGAAGTTCTCATGCATGTGACAACATGGATGAACCTTGAAGACATCAGGGTGAGTAAATTAAGCCAGACACAAAAGAACAAATACTGTATGATCTCATTGATATGAAATAATTAGAATAAGGAAATTCTTCGAGTTAGAACCTAGAATATACCAGGGGCTGAGGTGGAGGTAGGAAATGGGGACTTAATGCTTAAATTGTGCAGAGTTTCTATTTGGGTTGATGGAAAAGTTTTGGTAATAGATGGCGGTGATGGCAGCACAACATTGTGAACATAATTAACAGCACTGAATTATATATTTGAATGAAGCTTAAAAGAGAAATTGTAGCCTATATACATATGTTACTAGAATAAAAATTAGAAACAGAATCATAGGACCATACATCAGAAACAGTAAACCCTAATGTAAAGGATGGACTATAGTTAATAGTACAATGATAAAAATGTTCTTTCATGAATTGTAACAAATGTACAACAGCAATGCAAGATGTTAATAAAAAATAATAAAAAAGCATTGCTGTTAAACAGTCACAAAACAAAAACTCACTGCTCCTCTAAGAGGTCCTCTGTAGTACATAGCACTCTATTCAGATTACTCTTCCATAGTTTGAAACACCAACTTAAAACAACTTGATACTTGAGGCTCAGTCTCCTCTCAAAGGCAAGTTCCTACAGGTCAAGAACCATAGCTTCTTTTTCTACTATGCTCTGTACTCAGTCACTGCTCAAGAAATGCTGTGGTAAGAAATGATTATTAAACAAACATTACGGATTTCATAGATCAAAACAAATACGAACTAAAATATTTTAAAATATAAGATGTCATATGTTTCACATGAGTGAACTGGGTATTTTTAAGTGAAGAGACATCCTTTAAATATAAAAATTTACTACTTTGGATAGTGTTATATGAAAAGATTTTTGCTTTCTTCAACTTTATTTTAAACTTAATTTCATCTTCCCTTGGTGGCCACTGCATCAGCATTTCTTCAGAAGCTCCTGAGGTAGCTATTGTGCTATTTATCCAACATATTCCTACAGTAATGCTACTACACTGATACGCTTTTATGTGATGGTTAGGTTCATGTGTCAACTTGGCCAGGTGATGGTGTCCATGTGTCTGGTCAAGCAAGCCCTGGCCTAACCATTACTGCAAGGGTATTTGTGGCTAGTTAATGAATCAGGAGGCTAATTTATTAAATCATCAACCAATTGGCTGCAGCTGTGACTGATTACATCAACAAAGGGTATATCATCCACAATGAGAGAATTCAATAGCTGGAGTTAATCCAATCACTCAAAGTTGCCAGTCGGTTTCCTGAGGAGTTCATCAAATATGTTCATTGAAGTTGCCAGTTCGTTGCCTGAGGAGTCCATCGAACATCTTCATTGAAGTTGCCAGTTTGCTGCCTGCCCTATGGAATTTGGACTCGTGCATACCCACAGTTGCATGAGACACTTTTATAAAATCTTATATTTATAGATATCTGTTGTTGATTCTGTTTCCCAAGAGAAGCCTAACTGTTCTGGCTTGCTAATGCTGCCGGAATGCAAAATACCAGAAATGGATTGGCTTTTATAAAGGGGGTTAATTTGATTACAAAGTTACAGTCTTAAGACCATAAAGTGTCCAAGGTAAGGCATAAGCAATAGGTACCTTCACTCAAGAAAGGCCACTGGCATCCGGAAAAGCTCTGTTAGCTGGGAAGGCATGTGGCTGGCGTCTGCTTGCTCCCAGGTTGTGTTCTCCAAAATGGCGCTCTCCAAAGTGTTGCTCTTGGGGCGTTTTGTCCTCTCTTAGCTGCAGCTGCTCTCCAAAATGTCACTCTCAGTTGCTCTAGCCATGAGCTCCTTCTGTCTGAGCTTTTATGGGCCTCCAGTGAATTAATCAAAGGCCCATGCTGAATGGGCGGGGCCACACCTCCACGGAAATTATCTAATCAGAGTGATCACCTACAGTTGGGTGGGGTGCATCTCCTTGGAAACAACCTAATCCAAAGTTTCCAACTTAATCAACACTAATATATCTGACCCCACAAGACTGCATTTAAGAATACAGCTTTTTCTGGGGGACATAATATATACACAAACTGGTACACTAACTAAAACATTTTAGAATTTACTTGTTTTTTTAAATAATTTTTCCCCTCTAAGTGGTATCATTTCTACTTCAGCAATTTCTTTTCTTTTTAATTATTTGTGGGCTTGAACACCTAACAAATCCATTAGAACAATGATGTAAAATGAGGTAATGAAGACTTTAAGCCCATGCCAAGGGGGCTTGGAAGAAGACACAGGCTGCTCCTGTGAGCTAAGGACCTAAGGAGATAGACCCATTTTGATGCCTGAAAAGCCTTTTATTTCTTACTCTTTGGATCTTGGTTAGGCTTCTGATTGAGAGACTGGTAAAGAGGACTGTGTGCAAGTCAAATGTTACCCTAATTGCATGTAGTACTCTGAGTTCTAAAGTCTCTCTCTATATGCTATCCAACATTTTATTTACATCATGGCCTGAAATCCACCTATTGGCAACATTTCCACTATGCTGACCTTGATACCTGAATTTTTTCAGTCAACTGCCCCCAAACAGGACAAAAACACAAAGCAAACAAAAAGCCCTAGTGATTAAAAGCACTGTTGAAAAAGGAGATTAATATAGAGTTGACTTTTATTACTAAACTTAAATTTACTGAGCATCCTGGGGCAGACATTCTCATTTTACAATAGGAAAAAAGCTACGGCTAGAAATGCTCTAAAATTTGTTCCAGATACAAATGCATAACACCATTCTAGAATTTCCTGGAACCACCAAGATAGAAATCCAGTAAGAGCATGCCAATGATAAAATCATAAACATAGCCTTTGTTTTATGCATCCAATTTCCTTAATTATCTTGAATGCAGGTAGAGAAGAGAGAGCTCATAACATGATTTTCACATGTGGTACTCTGTAGAAAGAAATGTCAATAGATGGTTCCATCCATTCCATTCAACTAATTTAAGTATTCTTTCCCCCAACATGCATCATGAAAGATATACTTTCAACAACGTACAGAGTTTAAAATTTGGAGTTTGGCAACCAACTGATTACAAGTTTTATTCTATAATAATTTAGTCCAATATTATACTTTTCTAATAATCATATTTCTTCCCTCGATTAGACCACTAAGGTTTTTTTTTTTCCCAATGGGGACTTTCACACAACAGTCTCAACTCCAAGAAATACTACCTAGACTCCTTTCTTCTAGTAATGTAATTCACAATAATATTAAGCTGCAATACTGTACTTTAACAATAGATGCCATTATATAATATGATAGGCTACATTTAGGAAATTCTTTGACATTCCAGGTGAGTTTCAGTAAAGCCAGTTAGTTCTCTCCTAGTAGATCAACAGAACTGTTCACCTTCTCTATACTTACACTTGGGCTGCAGAGTGTTGCTTGTAAAAATTAAAATAACTCTGGCATGCATACACATCCCCATTTCTGCCCAGATTGGTACCACCAGAAATTCACAAAAATCCATGGTGTCTAACCACAACTGGAACTGCAGTGAACCTGGCCATCCTGATCCTTCTCCCACTGTCCACATAAGCTATTTTTAAACCTTCGATGCTTCTTCAAAACAAAGACTCTGTCGTCTACACCTGACAATTTTATTTCCCACTTTCCACTCATTCCTAGGCCCACAAAATCATTTATGTTACTTTTAAAATCATTAAATGGCCTCCTTTTATGAAATTCAGCCCAACAGTCTCTTTCCTTGGTAATTTTAGTTGCCTTCTCTTTGGCTTCCAGGACACCACACTACCCTGGTTTGCACCTTGTCCTCTGGCTACTCCCCCTTCTCTGCCTGATGGGATAACATGATGTTCTTAATGGGTCTGTTCTAGGACCTCTTGCTATTTCACTCTGCAGATCCCCTGGATGAGTATATTTACTCTTAAGACTTTATTACCGCTGATGAGCAGCTGCCTCCTAAATCCCTCTCCATCCTAGAGCTCCAGCTGGTGTGCCAAATCTATATCATCAACTACTTCCCTGCACAGCTCCACTGAGAATGTGTCTCAGGTATCACAAATAGCATAATGAAGCCTGTGTGTGGTCACTTTTGATTCTTCGCACTAACACATGCTCATCAAGCAGCAATTTATATTGCTTCCACCCCCAAAGGCCTGTTAAATTGCTCTACTCTATCCTTTACTTTCATTCTAATTTGAGCCACTATCTTTTCTTGTCTGGATTGCTACAAGAGCATCAGAACAGCTCTCCTTATCTATCTTGCCACCTTCCACCCATTTCATTTTTCACATTGCTACCAGAGTGATATTCCTATGGTATGGTAACCCTCTATCTCTGTGATACTATAACCTCGTATTTCTGTCCTGGGGAAAGCTCTTCCAAGACAGATACCTTTTAATGGCTCCCTCTTCTCTTGAGGGTAAGATCTAAGGCTCCTTAACATGGCTAACAGGATTGTAAAGCCCTTCACTATGCAGACCCTGCTTACTCCACACACTATTCTCAAGCCATACCCCATTACTTGTACTGCACACGAGAGTCATGACCTTCAGCACTGTCGGCCTCTGTGCATCATTGTACGTCAGCCTTGACCAAGAATCCTGCCACTCCTCCCACCAGCTCATCCTTCAGTTTCAACTCAGATGCCACTTCCTCATTGAAGCTTCCTGACATCTCACTCAAAAATCTCAGTTAAGTGCCATGACGCCTGAATTTGTGCCTTTCATACCAGTGTTCGTACTGTCACTATTTATTTTTTATATCCCCTATGAGACTGTCACCTTCTTGAGGACCATGGCTCTTTCATCCCTGCACTTCCAGCACCTTGTCTAGAACTGAATAAGAACCATTACCACTTCCATACTCTTAGGTCCAAACTCAAAGTCTTCACTGTTCAGCCAACTTGCCTCAGATATTTTGCAAATCACGATTCTGTGCCCCATTCTAAGCCTTCAAATATTCTTAATGGTTTAGTTATAGACATTTCCCTTTTTATCAATGTTACTACTTCTTTCAAGTCAAAATATTTATACTTTAATAGTTTAAGAAACCCATTCTCAATTAATGCTATTATTGAAAATAGTGTTTTAACATTATCAAATGTGAACTCCAAACACTGGGAGTTGTCTTGTTTCCTCAAGGATGGTAATGATATATTTCAAAACTTTTTCTTACAATAACAGTGATGATAATTACAGAAATTGCTAGCATGAAGTGCTACCTGTGCCATGCCTTCTTCTAAGTGCTTCTGAACTCATTTTCATAATCATCCTATGAGGTAGGTACTACTTCTTCCCTTCTGCCTTTAAGATGAGCAAACTGAGATTGAGTAAGGTGGGGTCACTTGGCCAGGAATAATACATTTCCTAGTAGATGGCAGACCCATGAGTCAGACCAGGCAACCTGGCTCCCAGGCCTCATATGAATGTAAACCACTAGGCAACACTGCTTCCTATTACCATCTCATAGCTGTAACCCTGCATCTGATGGCAACACATTCCACCTGCACTTTAGTCCTCCAGAAACCATCTTCTCCTGATCCGGGGGAAATTAGAGCAACACAGCTGCAACCATGCATACTGACAGCAACACACTCCACCTGCACTTTAGTCCTCCAGAAACCATCTTCTACTGAGCCCAGGGAAATTAAAGCAACTCTATTTTAGATTCACATTGTGACAAGTCAAATGAAAACACTCAAACTGCCCTACGAGGACAGGTAAGAACATTGTGGTCTGAATCTGATGATGGCAATTATTCATTCCAGACTGTGCTGTTTGCTTTTCACAATTCTTCACTCTGTGAAGAATTTGCCTTGCTCTTTGTTGCTTCTTTGCCTACTGCGGCCATACCTAGAAGCTTGGCAGTCCCCAAGGGCTGCCAGCTGTGTCCCACCTCCCTCTACTCTGCACGCCCTTCCTCCCTAGTGAGCTGCACCTCACACATAATCAACTCTCATCCACCTAGACCTGATTCACACATCACCTCCTGTACAGGTCCTCTTCTGCTTCCCCCTGGGGAGCAGTGAACAGTCCCCTTTCCTTAAGACTCTCCTCTGTCCTGTGTGCATCTCTCAGGTAACTACTGCATGTTTGTGTTTAATACTTAGCATAGCTGACTCCACAGTCTGGATTCTAAGCTTCTGAGTCTCATTTTTCCATGTGGCCACACCACCTAATAGTAGCTATTCAAAAAAACACTTGGTACTCAAAGTACCACTACTTTCAAACACAAAACAATGGTAAAGAGTATACTGTAATGAATCTAATATTGAAAATAATCTTCTTAAACCTTTACGCACTGGAGAGAGGCAATTTGGCCATGTAATTTCTACTATGCCGATCTCCCAGGATTCAGGTAACCTAGCAATTCACCAGACAAGGACTGCTATCTCTTGGCATTGTAATATGCAGAGTAAGGAAACTAAGAAACAACTACGTAAGCACTTATTGATCTTCAAATGTGCTTCTTTAAATTGGAAATAAAGAAAAGACCTGAAAAAGGCAGACAAGACCACAAACAGCCAAAGCTTAAGCAGTCCTCCTTCTGGAAGGGTGAAATTGGTCCTGGAATTTCATAAATGTTTCCTTCTGAGATCTCATACTGTTTGGCAACTACCTTTGAGATGGCAGGTCTCACGTGCACAGCACTGCCTGCTTACAAATCTCTCCCTTCATTAGAGTGCAAGCTGCTCCAAAAACGAAACGTTTTCTTTTATCCCTCTGTATTCCCTGTAGGCACCTGCTCCCCATGCCTAACATAGTTACTGGCACATAAACATAATGTGCTCTTACTTCACTTTCTCTAGGTGGCATACCTATATCTTGATCCTACCTTTCAAACCTTAAACTTAACCTTTCTTATTCTCCTCTTCATTTTTAGTTTTGTTCCCTTCCATGTTGAACCCTATTCCAGTTCCCACTGTGGGGGTTTGAAGCTACATGTACCCCAGAAAAACATGTTCTTAAATGTAATGCATTCCTGTGGGTGTAAACCCTTTGTAAGTAGGTCCTTTGATGAGGTTTTCAGTTAAGCTGCGTCTCACCTCAGTCAGGATGAGTCTGAATCCTATCACTAGAGTCCTTTATAAGAGAATGAAATTCAGATGAGAGAGAGAAAGAGAGAGAAAGCCACAGGAAGCAAGAAGCTGAAACAGAACTCAGGAGAGAAGACACTAAAAGATGCCATGTGCCTTGCCATGTGACAGAGGAACCAAGGATCACCCGCAGCCAGCCCTACAATGCCAGTCTTTGAGGGAGAAAGCATCACCTTGATGATTCCTTGATTTAGACATTTTCCTATCCTCAAAACCATGAGCGAATTAATTCTCATTGTTTAACCCAACAATCTCATGGTATTTGCTTAAGCAGCCTAGGAAACTAAAACACCCACTATTTATTTCAAATAGCACATTCTTTCAAATTCTAGTTTGAAGTCTATTCCAAACATTATTCTTTTCTTAAAATTCCATTTGTTTTCTTCTCCCCACCACCACTTCCCCCACCCCAGCCCCAGCAAAATGAACTTTTTAATGATCGGTAAGAAGTGAGACTGGAATACTGTCAGCCCTGGAGAGTCTACATAAAATAAATCAGGAGAAGATAGGGAGAGGGGATTAATTTTTTCCTGGGTTCTAATGCTCTGCCAAATATTATATGTAATTTGCTGGTACTTATGAGGGATTTTAGGTAGCAGGTGTGTGTCTCTGAGAGATAAGGAGGTCAGAGAAGGCCCCTCTGGGAAGATATCATCCCAACTGAGGATGCAGAATAAGAAGGAGCCTGCTATGCAGAGAGGCAGAGAAAACAGCAAGTACAGATGCACTAAAGCACCAGAATTTGGCCTGTTGGGTGAGCAAAGAGTATTCCCTGCCTCCGGGCAGGTTCCTTTGTTAAATGCTGTCAGAGAATCATGCTTGTTTCATCCAGAGTACTTCTCTTGATTTATAACATATGGGTTAGTATTATATTTTGGTTAATATGTGTCACCCCTAATGAATTTTAGCAAATATTTGTTAACTGTCTACTGGGTGCCTAGCACTGGAGATAATGTACAAAACAAGTCCCTGCTTATATTCATGTCTGTCTGTGTGTGTGTATGTGTGTGTACAGACAAATAATGAAATAAGGTACAGGCAAATAAAAATGGTTTCTGTTATTGCTCACCAGAGTATCTCAGTGTCAGCACAGGACCTAGTACATAAAAGGCAAGCATCTGCTGAACAGTATTAAGCAATGCAGCATACAAACTGTATATGTATATGTAATATGATTCTAAAAAATATAACGGGCATAGAAACACATGTGCATATAAAGACTACAAGGAACCACACCAAAGTAGTTGAGCTGTAGGGGAAAACCAGATTAACATTATTTATTGTTTCTTTTATAGGATATTAATTTCTCACGCGATTTGGCTACCAATGTTTTCTAGGTTGCTTCTGATCTGCCCTAAAATATGACCCAACATAATGAAAGAAGGAAAACAATACCAAAAAGCCATTAGGCAACAGATTTGAATACTGTCTATACTGATTAGGAATGGGATGATGACCCCAGGCAAAACACACACACACACACACACACACAAACACAAAAAACTAACAAGACAAACAAACAAAAATACCCAGCAACTGGTAGACGACTCCTTTGCGGAAGACCACAAGGTCTCACAGGGCAAAAAGAAGCCTTATCACTGAAGGCACAAAAAGCGCGGCACGCCCTTCGGAGCACTCTGAACTCAGGATCCAGAATCTTCTCCGGCGCAAAGCACAACAAGCACGAGGTGCCCTCCCAATCCCCAGTGCCTGCCCCACCCACACAGTGCACTCGGCACCGCTGGGCAGGATCCCCTCCCCTCCGGAGCAGCACTCCCCAGGCAACACAGAGCTCCGGCTCCCCCGGCCCAGCCTAGCTGGCCACGGCATATGCATCGCAGCTCTTACCCGGAGTAACGCTAGGACACTAGCGAACACTCCACTCCCCACGGCCCCGCCCCGCCCAGGGAACAGAAGGAAAACCGTCACTACACGCACAATACCGATACTAACAACCCACCCACCTAGGCATCCCAGACATGCTATCCATCCCGACGTGGCTCAATCGCGGAAACACCAGACCTGCGTCTGCTGCAAACACAGCATGGCCCCGGATAAACAGCGACTGTGCCCCCTGCCCCTGCACAGCACACACCGGGAAAGCTCAGCTAAACACCACTGCAGACTCGGTACCGCCTCAGTAAAAACACCCACCGCACCCACCGCCACGGTATTGCTCAGTCCGGACCACCAAGCAAGCTTTCACCTAAATGCACTGCACGGTGCCCCAAGAATCCTGGCTCAACCTGACCCCGGGTGAGTCCTGACCACCCAGGACGACCCCCGGCCAACCTGGCATGTGCGCTTCCTATCCCGCCCACCAAGCAAAGCTCCCCTCGCCCTGGGCTCCGTTCTGCCTGCTCCTTAGCCCGCTCCTGCCTCGCCGTCGGCGCGAACGCCCTCTCTAGGGTCTTACCGCAGTCTGCAGATAGCAGGAGGAGCACCAGGGCCAACAAAAGGGGTCCAAAGGAGTACCAGGAAGGAAGAGAACTCTCGCGGCGGCGGCGAAACGCCCTCTGCGGCAAGAAAGACGCCATCATTTTTTGGAAATCAGCCCGGAAACCTGAGCCTGAGTAGCAGAGCCCGTCTGAGACTGGTTATCAGACGCAACAATCACCAGATACACAGTCAAGTGCGAGACCCCATGAACGAACGTTGCCTGCACCGGGCCCGGGGCGGAAGTGACTGGTGATACCGGAGCCTGGCGGGGCTAATGGGTGGGCCGGGGGCGGGGCCTCGGTGTCTGGGGCTGCAGGCCGGCCCGCTGACCTAACGGCCTCGAGCTGACGGGGCGTGGCCGTGCCGGTAATCCAGCCCACCCGGATTGGCCGGGTGCGTCTGCTTCTCTCTATTGGGGCCTGAAGATTGCCTTGCTACTCCCACAGCAGACCAACCCAGAAGCGTCACAGTGGCTTCCGGGAATAGCTTTTCACCGTCATAATTGTAAGTGGAGACGGTTACAGCCCTGCCCAGGAAGGGTGGAAAGGAAACTTGAGCTGGCAGGGTTATCATTGTCCCATTTGCAGGAACACTGTATTGAAGTACAAAGCTCAAAGGCCTGAAAATAGAAATCCAGGCAGCGGGTCACTCCAGTTTGTCCGCATTACTCTTACTCATTATTTGGCATTAATCGGACATTATTTAGGGACGGACATTATTTAGGGACATACTTGAGTTTTCCTTGCTTGAGTGTCTGCTAGTGAATCTTCTCACGGTCTGCTGATTTTCAAAAGTACAAGGTTTGACCACTGCACTCCCCCCTCCTCCCATGAGAGGACCCATGGGAAGCTCAATTATTAAGCACATCATGCTGCAACATTGAGGAGCTTGCCTTTGAGCTTCTAAAAGTTTTATTGAAAACGAAATACACAGGCATAAAAAAAAATGTAAGGAGCAGGGTATATGAAGAGCCAAATTCCTGGAAGCAATGAATGCCTTAGTAATTGGGATGGGTAGGAATTGGTTAGATGGAGTGGATAAGGAGGGAGAGCATTTCTGGTGCAACAATCTCTAAGAAGGCTAGGAAGTCAAGAATGAGCAAAATGAATTTGTGGAGCTGTGAAAAGAACCTGTGTGGTGACTGGTTAAAAAAAAAACAAACAACAAAAAAAAGACAAAAAGAAAAAAAAAAGTAGCCTGACTGGTATTAAGAAAGCAAACAGCTGACATTTTCTTCTTCTCCAACTGGCAAATAAAAACCTCAACTAATGTGATTGAACATGTTGGGGGAAATCAGCACTCGCTGACTTTTAGTGGAAATACAAATTTGTAGAGGTCAATTTAGCAGTATGTTAGAAGTCTTTAAATGGACATAATTTAAACCACCAGTTCAACTTTGAGTTTATCCCAAGGAAATCCTGAGAACTGTGAGCAAATATAGTTCCGAAAAACATATAAACCCTAATAAGTATCTAGCAAAAATGTTAAAGGTTTTATGGTAGGTACCTTTATATGATAGAATTCTATGCAGCAAGTATTGTAAGTGATTATCAATGTGAGAAACTGATATAGCCCCAAGTGGAAAAAGCAGACTCCAAATCAGTAATATACATTATAGCATTCCTTTTATTAAAACCAAAGCACCATATTGATGCACATAAAAAGAGAGTAGTTAATAGGATTACAGATATTTCACTTTCTTTTTGCTTTTAAGTTTTCTATATTGGCCCTATGTTACCTTTGGAAAAAGGTAAAGAAATTGTTAAAAAAAAAAAAAAAAAAAAGGAATCCAACCTATGTATCAAGTGCTATTTTGTTCATGAAGTGATGGGATTGGAATTTCTATTACACAGGTTTAAGGTGTGAGTGGATAGTGAAGAAATGGAGGCTCTCTGAAAAAACCTCAAATGGATCTCGTGGAGTTACAACAGTATATACATATTTACTACAATTCTAGATCTGAGATAGAATGAAGACTTTCCAGGTTCACCAAACCATGGAATTTCCTCTTCCTGCCAGACCAGCAATTTTTTTGAATTTTTGACAGAGCATAAAAGACTCGAAGTTTGGAGGTGCTGTGCAAAATAAACACCTTAATATCTTGGATTTAAAAATCCAGACATTCCACAATGGCAACTAATTAAAGGAGGTATAATTAAAGTAAGGAGACTAAATAGGAAACTCAGGAGGAATTATCATTTCAGTTGAGGCTTATAGTTGTGAGAGTGATACAACAATGCCCGGTGGCTCAATGTTGGCACTGTTTGTGAAATCAATCTATTTGCTGTTCTCTGCAACAATAGAAATTAAAATTTCCCTATCCCCAGGCTTTGAAGGATTTTTTTTTCTGAATGTGAAAATTTAAAAGATAGGAATAAAAATAAGACTAATTTCAGGAGCTAGATTAGATTCAAGGTGGTATTTCTTTCAGTCAGTGAAATTTCTACCCCTGGGGTTCATCAAGCCTTTCTTTTCTTTAAAAAAAAAAAAAAAAAAAAAAAAAAAAAAAAAAAAAAAACACCATTAATATAATTGAAGACCTTCACACTGATTTCTTTAACTTATTTTGAGTTGACCCAACTGAGGTTCCAACTGAAAGGTTCTGAGCCTTGTTTCCTATTTTTCTGGACAAGTTCAGTAAGGTACACATAGCATTTTCTTGCCATATCTCCTGTGCTCAGAGAGTTCTAGGCTCATAGTAGACACTCATTATATACCTGTTAAATATTAAATGAAATAAATGAGTCTAACCATCAAATGCATTTACTAAGTCTCTGCCAATTTTCCCACAGCATGAATTTACCAATACAGGGAAAGTTCTGGGAGATTTGATTTTAATCATTTTAAACAACTAGGAAACAAATTTTGATTATCTCTGAAAGGAATGAGCTACAATTGTCTGCACAGAAAAATTTCCAAAATCAAGCTAACTTGTGAAGTGGGACCTACTGCCTATACCTTAATCTCCAGATCATTTCAGTAACTGAGGCCAAAGGGGAAGTTTTGACAGTGAACTCCCTGTGGCCCTGATGTAACAAGACTCAAAATGAGGCAAAAGTGAAGTAGGAGAGGAAGGACTAGTGGTTCCTCCAACTGCCCCTTAAGGGTCTTGTCAAACTGCCAAAGAGAAGAGGAGGAGAGGATGGAGGATATGCCTGTGTGTGGATCAAGTTTCCAGCTGTGTGGTAGACTTCCTTTAAGGCTTTCTGAATGCTGGTGGAGTGGAGGTTGGTATATGGGAATATCATTAAGCAAAGAGGAACTTCTTTCAAATAAATGTAAATGATTCTTTGCCTTGTAAGCCATTGTGTTTACATTATGCTTTTCAGAGGTGAGTGTAGCTGAGTGAATGAGGTTCAGAGTGCTCTCAGGCAAGGCTTTCCACTGTCATGGTGAATCACTTTAGGTATCGTGAAAACCTGAAAGGGAAGCTCAACAGTGAATAGTTAAGCTATCTTTTTGATTTGGCTCTGGGAGCTATGCTAACATCTTGTACCCACTAAGCAACTGCCAGCCAATTGACCTTCATCTTCACCTGTGCCTGATTCTTGTCCTTTTCCCAGCAAAAGAATTACTGTGGTATGCCACTCCCTGCACAGAGATTCTGAATCCTCTCAGGTATAGAGAGAAGGGCATTTCTCAGAAGGAATGCAAATTCATTTTGTTTCCCCTTGGCTTGTGAAGGCTTTCAAAAGTTAATATTATTACCACATTCCAAATATAGATTTGCAAAGACAGACTTGTATTCTTTTCACATTATAATGGTGGAGGCAGAAAATTTCACTTTCATTGAATCATCATGGACTTCAACTTCTCTCACACTGAAGTGTACAAAAAGGCAAACAAAACAAACAAAATTAGGATGTTAACAAGACAAACAGGGACTCAACTGGTCCAGCTCCTGATTCTCTGATGAGAAATTCAAGGCCAGAGGTTAACAGAATTGCTCAATAATACAACTTAAGTGAGGCAATAAAGCATTTTATCCATAGTTAGCATATATAATATTTTGCATGGTAACTGATATAATAGGGTAATAAAATCTCATGATTTTTCTTAAAATCAAAAAGTCAGAGCCATCAGATATTTGTCAGTCATATTGTTCACGGACCTACTAGATTCTGGAAGGAAAACCACACAATTTTTTCTTGTGATGGGGAATTTTAATTCCAAGACAGGCCAATCCCCAAGCATTTAATTTTCTAGTCTTCCTTTAAAAGTTACTTCTTCAAAAACCAAGAAATAATGGAGATTTATTGAAGATCTAGCTTAGCCCAAATGGCACCATTGAGTATATTTTCATATATTCGTGGGTTGTCTTTGTTTTGTTTTGTTTTTTTGTGACCTGGCTATATGATGTTTGCCCCCTTTCTTTTGGATTTCAGTTTTTAAACATTTAAGAACTCTCTGACAAAGGGGTAATTACCCTTTACCTGGGGATAAATCGCATTTTTTTTCTCCTACTTTGTCAGTTGACTTTGCTTATACTCTTTCTTTGCTATCTTTCATGATTTTAAATTGAAATTCAAGTTGATGGATTCAGCTCATTCTTTTTATAGGTGTGAAAGTAAACATGGCAGAGTACACTTTCAAAGCAGCTATCAAAAACATAGACTTACACAGAAGTTAGCAGTAGTCATGTACAAATCTATTATTAAATATCCAGAAAGAGTCTGAGACCATTAGGATGGCCCATAACATGGTCCTTAACAAATTTTCAGTCTGTAAAAGAGCTGGACCATTAAAGACTTCAGGGCCACTTACTTATTAACCTGATAAACTCTTAAAAGTTGTGGTTTTCTAGCTGATTTAGTGTGTTTTGAATCTATACAAAAGTAAGCTAGTTTCCTTTCTTAAAAATTATTTTTTATTTCAATTTGTAATGTTTTTAATCAGAACCTGATACAAAGTACTAGTACTTTTGAAACAGAACTTAAAAGATATCCAGAGCTTCATTTTTTCCAGTAATTTTTCTTGAGTAATCTTGACCCTTCTCCCCAATAATTGTTTAATGCCTTTGTAGTAAAGAGGAATGACTCTCTTTTCCCAGAGCAACTAAAAACTAATACAGCATATATTTCAACCGAATCTGTTAGAAAGCAGTGGGCCCTGCTCTATAAAAAAGGAAACTTTAAGAAAGACATATGTGTGTGTATAAATAAACACATAAATGAAAAAAGATTAGCACCAAATGAATGAAAATATTAACAGTAGTTATCACTGTGGTATAACTATATAACTCATTTGTTTTCATATCTTCCTTCACTTTCCAAACTCTCCTTAGGGAGCCCATTCCATAATATAAGCATTTTAAAATATGAAAGAAAAATAACCAACTTCCAAACCAGAAATCCTAGATGACACCTTCTTCCTTTGGTAAATGAAACTATTTTCTATATCCCAAGGCCAGTCCTTTCCAATGACTTTCAGTGCAAGGAAAGAGGATGAGGAAAACATGACAGTAGTGCAAATTAAGTAGAGGAGACTTCAGTAGGCACTCTGAAAGCTTCTTCAGGATCTTCCTGTGCACAAGTTTGCATCTGTGAAGTAACTTCAAAGGTTTTATGACTCGCAGCTCTTATTCTGTGGAAATGACATGGCTCCTCTCCAACCATCAATAAATACGAGATGTGAAGGAAAGACAGGGAAGTAACCAGATATTTTTGTTTAGATGACAGCATGGTCAACAATGGAGCTATCCAGAATTTACACACTGATAATCATGATGCTAATATTACACATGAATTATAAGTTCATAAGAAGAGTTTATTGCCCTCTGTTGTGGTTGCTATGCAGAGCACAAGAAAGTATGTGTAAATTCAGACACTGAGGAGATAAGGAGGAGATTGATGATTAACATGATCTTTATTCACTGCTTCTTTTGCCAGAGAAAAAGTATCAGATTTTAGCAACTAAATAAAAATAGCCTCATTCCAGAAAACATACAGGTTTCTCTTTAACATACTAAACATTTCTTTGAGTCTCTTCTTCTGAAACATGGTGGGGGCAGGTGCCAGAAATCAGGAACTAATCACCTAGGAGGAGCAGAAGGTGGGTGCACTTTCAGAAGGAGCATGTTGTCCTTCCCTAAACACAGTCAAGATTGCGTGGGGGTGGTGTATAGCCCAAGACATCCAAACACTTCCTTGGCCATGCTGGTGCCTCCTCTTTCTTCATGCCAAGGATCCTGTCCTTCCACCAATAAACGGACCCTCTGCTGAGGCCCACCAGCTCAGCTGAACCCAATTATGACTACCACTTGGATTCCTCATCATTGCTCTCTTTCTATCTCACAAGACTTCCCAAGGTCATCTGTTGCCTGTATCATCTCTGAACATTCTCATGTCCTTCAACACGCGGCTATGCCTTTGGAGTCCGCCTCTTCACCTGTATCACCCACTCTGCTCCTGTATCTAGCCTGGGTGCCTGGGTCTTAAGCTTGATACACACTTTCACTCCTTGTCTACTAAATGTTGCCACAAATGATTAACAGTTTTCAAGTGGAACACCAGTTAAAATTCCAATCTTAAAAAGAAAATTTTGAGACATGATTCATTAAGGACTGCTTAACTTGCCATTAAAAATGCAGTCAACAAGCAATGTACACAATTTGAGGTCTACTTTGATGTAAAGTAAGTGTTTCTAAAATGTTGAGGATAAATTAAATTTTGATAAATTCATTCTCTCAATTTTTTACTGGGCAATATTTCTCTCAATATTTACTGAGCCCTTCTCATTTGCTGAACTCTATGCTCACAGTTTTTGGAAAAGTCAAAAAAGTGGTCTCATTTACAAGAAGTTTATAATTTAGTGTGGAAAAGAAAGTGCACATGAGCATTCTAAATGACTAACGAATGTTTGAAGAATGAATGATTGAGCAAGTGAATAGTTGCAATAGAACTAACTAGGCAAAAAAAAAAAAAAAGAAGTGACGTGAAATGTTACAAGGCTATATGATTGAAATAAAGTAAATAAAATAATGGTATAGAATATTATGGGGTGTGTTTATATAGAGTTTTTAATGACGAGTGAAATGGCTGTCATTTGGTAAAAGTAGGAGGATCTCAAGATAAAACCCTGAAAATATAAAATAATATTCAAAGTAACTTAAGAGTACTAACCATTGGGTAGAGGTTTTTACAGGTAATTTTTATATCTTCTTATTTTCTTTAATATCTATATCTTCAATAATGAGCACAGGTATTATTCTTATAAGAAAAGAGATCTTTTAAAATGGTATAGACAGTGCTGTGACTTCCAAAAGAGACATCACTTTGGGCCGGAGTTGCTCAGGATAGCTTCTTGGGTGAGTGAATGCTGAGATGGGGTAGTGGAATTTAGATAAGAAGAAAGGTGGAAAAAGTGTTTTAGGCAGGTTAACTGACAGGAATGAGGTTAAATCAAGTGTTCTTTAAGTATACTTGTGGAATATTTTAAAAAGGAACTCTTATAAAGAGAACAATCCTCACCGTCACCTATTATTTTGTCTGTTCTTTGGTGCAGCACAGCTGGCCTAGAATCAGTGTTACACAATTTTTCCATCATAGCATCCCAGTTGTAAAGGAAAATGAATGCATCATCCCAAGGGTCTTGGAGGCGCAAGTGAAAGCATCCCAGAAAGCATAGCATTCACTGTCTTATTTTATCTTAAAATCTCCTGCATTATTTGCCTTCTACTCCCTTACACACTTGTATTAATATAGAAATAATGCTATTTTCCCTTCAAACTACTGGGACAACATTAAGAAAAATATTCTTCTAAGAAACCATGCCATTTTCATGTTGTGGGTTTCATCTCCCTTTGGTACATTAATCATGCATCTCCAGGCTTATACAAATGTGCATTTGAGAAATATCAGATGAGATGATCATTAAAGCTTCCAAAAATGAAATAATCCTGAATTTTCAAAATGCAATGCATAGATCATTTGCTTCCATACAGAGTAATGAAAAAGCAAGTTATAAGACCAAAACAAAGTATTAGGAACCCAGATAATAAATGGAGGGCATTGCAACTTCTTTTCTATTGTGGGTGAAAATAGATAATAACCTATATTTTTCTGTCTAGAGAAATTTGAGTTGCCATTATTTATATCATGGTTAACTAACTATAAAATGCCTCTCTTACTCCACACCTTTTTCTGGGGTCCTTTCCACTGTCCTCTGTGGAACTGAGGATTTCTAATGTGTGTATAGATAGGAAATGCTAGATTTAGATCAATGCACATTTATATGAGAAAGAGGTAGGACATACAGAAAGAAAATTTCCTAACAAGTGTGGTGCTTTTGCTTCTCTTTTCTACCTGAGAGGTATACTTCTTTCCAGGACATATGGCACTATTGCTTTTGAAAATTTCCTGATGGGCCTTATGGATAGAAACTTTTAGGACTCCTGGGCATAGCCAGGGTAAGCAAAGGCCAGATAAATTGCTCTGTATGATAAAGAAAGATGGGATCTGAGATTGCAAGAAGCCCAACAGTCAAAATGAAGTACTATGAGAATACAGTAAAAATTTGAACAAAAAGGGAGAATATCTAATGAGCCTGGGGAAGGGTGGTAAACCAGGACTTAAAGGAGGACTAGCCAGTGAGAAATTCCTCATGGTATCAGTTAGGTTAGAAGTTGGTTAACTCTTCCTGTAAAGGGCCAGATAGTAAATATTTTTGGCTTTGTGGGCCATACAGCCTCTGGGTCTCACAGCAACTGCTTATTCCTGCCATTGCAGCACAAAGCACCACACCCAGTTTGTAAATGAATGCGTGTAGCTGTGTTCCAATAAAACTTTATTTATGAAAACAGGTGGCCCACTGGTCATAGTCACAGTTTGAGAACCCCAGGTACAGATGGTTACCTTTTAGTTCAGTGATTTCTAATATTCAGTTCTATGTTGGATGCTGCTTTGGGTTGTGATATAATCTCCCTTTTCACCCCAACTCTTTAAGAAACATTTACGATACAACAACTTGTGGTAAGGCTACTGTGGGTAGGTGGCATGAAGGGTGGGTATTATCACAGGCAGAAGTAGAGGCGGACGGAAAGAAGACAGCAGTCATCTGATGCCAGGTGGAGTGCAGAGGGAGAGAATCCAGTGAAAGTCGGAAATCAGGGGACGAGGTCAATCATAAGTCTCCATAGGATCCTTAAGAAAAACTCAGGGACACTTGTTCTCCCTCTGCACATTTACGGGAAGTGGGAGGACTTGAAGGCACATCCAGGTGGCAGATGCTTGAGTTCCACAAGAAAAAGAAAGCTTCCTTCGTCTCAAAGGTCCATGCATAAGTACACAGAAATATAGGAATGCTTTCAAAAACCAGAGCCCATGCACAACACTGACAGAGCCATCACTCCCAAATCACGAAATATAGTAAGTCAAGAAAAAAATAAGGAGTTTTTAGCTCCTGAAGTATTTTTAAATTCCTTTGGTATCAATGATCCAATGTACCTTGTATAACATCATATTCAAATCCTGGTTCCATTTTTGTATTTGAGTTGCTGAAAACATTTTGAACTCAATATGTAATTTAGATACCTGCTATTTTCCTGATTTGTTTTGCATACTTTGAGGGTGAACACAGCTGTCTTCTTGAGGATTTAAATGGATAATCACTTCTTTAGGGTTTTCATTTGTATTAACGCTGATTGGCAAAAGAGAAAATATCTTTAATCATACACGTTTCAGTTGTGAACAAAAGTAGTCAATAACTTTCATTTTTGTAATTTAGGGTATAATTTGCTACAAGTTCCTGAGTTCTTTGCAAGATATCTAAAATGAACAACATACCAAAATCCCATCTTTCAATACTAAGTAAAAACTTAGACTAGGAAATAATACTAAAATCATTCCATATATTGCATCAGAAAACTCTAAATTGTTCATAGACAAGTGTCTGTTCCTTAAAAACAACAATTTCACTATTTCTAGAATAATTTTGATGAGTAAATTCTATCTACCATGGAATTATGACACGTGGCACAATATAAATAGCTTTGCACTGCAGTCTCACATAAGGCTTTTTCCCCCTAGATTGAAGGTATATGTTCTGTTTTATGTACAAGTAAGATCCACAATAAAGGTATAAAAAGAACTGAAAGTGAAAGGAGTATTTGATCACCTTTTAATATTGATAATAATAATCATGTGTAAATAAAAATAGTTAACATTTTATGACAGTCACCTAAACCAGTACACTGTGTTAAGTGAGGTAGGAACTATTATTATACCCATTTTATAGGCAAGGAAAATGAGACTCAGGATAACTGTGGCTCGGAGTCTCATAGCTATTAAGAGACTGGACACAGGTCTTATTGACTGTAAAGCCCATGCTCTTAACTGATACTGTACACTGCCTCTTTTGGAGTTATTTAATAAACTCTTCTTTTCATATAAATGAAATGATAAATAATACAATACCAATACTTTAGATTTTAAGTATGCTTTAGTATTAAGTATTACAGCTTTAATATTACAGCTTTAAGACTGGACGCACAAAGAGTTGACTCATTTCACCACTTACCATTACTTCTCATCACTCACTTCTGTTTTTTTTTTTTTAATACTCCCCAGTTTATTCTGAAAACAACTTTTACTGATATATATCCAAATGAATTTGAAATTACAGTTATTTCAAGGTACCCAGAAATTACCTATATTCTCCTATAAATGAAACACTGATAAAATAATACAATGTATTATTTAAGGGCTTCAGTATAATAGAATTCATTTTTTCCAGCCTTTTAAACTATTTTTTCCCATCTAAGCCTATATGTAATATTTGACATTTGGGTTATATGTGCATATAAAACATACATTTGTCAAAGTGAGCATAAGATGAAACAGCATACAGTGTCTTTGCTGGATATAATTAAATTTTCAGAGGCAAATTGGTTCAAATGGGAGCAGAAAGCTGACTTCCTCATCAAATAAACTAGATAAACAAAAAATAAGAATAACAGCTAAAGATTTATTCCATAATTTATTCTCTTTCCTATCCTTCTAACATAGGATAGAAGTGTGCACTCTGGGTATGTGACTCATTTATTCTTTATCCTCTCAGGGAAGTTAGAATGATGGCAGCACTAGAAGCCAAGAGGAAGACTGTGAGTCATGGGACAAAGCTGTCATAGGTTGAGGAGGCGCAAATTTAAGATCCATGGATGAGGAAGAATAGAGGGCTGTATAGCTAGGTGGTGTGAGCTTTGAAGGAATGGTGATTAGGTGGTTAGAGGAGTAATGTCCTGGAAGTGGTCTTGGGGGTAATGAAAATGCTGACCCCACCTCCCAATTTGGAAGTACACAGGGTGGGAGACAATAGATAACAGAACTTCAGTGAGTATATATTGAATGGATGGGTTTCCGGTTTGTTAATGGTGGTTAATGTGATCATAGAAAAATGAAGGGAGCCTTTGAAAAGGATAGCTCTAATAGTTTTGTCATGTCAAGTATCATACCAATGATTACTTTAAAGCTTTGTCTGGCTATAAGACAAGAAGGTTGTTTCATATATGATTGAGAACTGATTAGAGCCAGAAACAAGAGGTAAGGTGTCGGGAATTGAATCATAACCTCCACAAGGAGCATGTTCACATCCTAACCTCTGGTACTGTGTTGTGAGCCCATTTGTAAATAGGACCTTTGGAGATGTTATGATTGGTTAAGTGGTGCCCGAACTGAATGGCCTTAAACCAATACGGCTGAAGTCCTTATAAGCAAAGGAAATTGGACACAGAAGGAGAAAGCCATGGGGAGGAACTGGAAGCTGGAAGTCAGTGGAACCAGGAAGAGAAAGGAGAGGACATCACCATGTGATGGGAAAGCCAAGGAACCCAAGGATTACTGGCCGGTCAGAATGCTACCAACCCTAAGAGAGAGCAAGCATTCTAGTCTCTGAAGCCGTGAGCCAAAAAATTCCTGTTGTAAGCCAACCCATTGTGTTATTTGCCGTAGCAGGTGGGAAATGGGCTCTAAATGGAGAAGTCTAAACAGCATTATTCCTCAGTAATCAAAGTATGACTTGAAGTTTAACTTTTGTCACAAATTACTGACATAGTAAATATGCAGTGAAATATCAAAATGTACAGATAACAGCATTTTTTCCCTAGTGAAATGTCAAGCCTGTGAGATTTAATCACAGGAAACACTTGCGAGTTTGTGTGGGTGGATAGGAATTTTTTCACTAAATCTCAAAATGGACAGATGGCTTTATATTAATATAATTTTCTTATTGTCTAATAACGCAGAAAAAAGTCAAAGGAAACATTGCATACTGTTTTCTCAAGAGATACTGGCTCAATATGCTGAAGTAGCTAAGACAAATCTAATAAAATATGGAAATCAAGAAAAAGAATATTGAAAGGGGAACAAGAACTATTATTTCAGCTTTATACTATATGCAGTTCTGGATACTGAATTTTGGTGATACAGAATCAGATTCAGAAATGGGCAACTAAAATTATCAAATGAGTAGGCATAAAGGGTTCAAGATTTTGAACCAGACATCTGAGTTAAAGCCCTAACTCCTAACAACTTCACACTGGGGTGATTTTAAGCAACTCTGCACCTCTCAGCAATTTCCTTGAGCAAACTCTCCATACCTTGGAGTCTTCTTTTCTTTGGGATCACAATATTATTGGGTTGACCTATCTCACAGGGTTGCTCTGAGAACCAAAGAATAAATGGTAAAGCATTTTTGTAAACAACCTGTTGCCCAGACGTTTACTGTCACTATACTTATTATTAATCTTAACTGCTATACAAGTGGAGATCCAAAGTCATTAAATAAAAAGTATTTTGAGTGCCTATAGGTGGTCCCTACTCAAAAAGAGCCCATAGCCTGGGGAGGGGACTGTCAAGGAGGATGGTAGAAACCAAGAAGTCAAGAGAAAATCAAGTGTGGCTAGGGCAAGAGAGGGGAACACGGTGATTAGATGGCCTGAATCTGAGAAAGCTGAGGACTTAAAGGTCATGTCAAATCATCGACAATGACATCAGTCCACAACAGATTTGCTCACCAAGTTCAGTGTTCATATGTTAGAACAATGAGCATCCTTGAAATCTGGGGTAAGTTTAGGATAAGTTAAAAATGTATTATTTAACTCAGTAGGGAGCTGTAGCAGAATTCCCTGAGAAGAATGGCAGCTACATCCATCAAAATCCTTCCGTCTCTGACTGCAACACAACCCCTGGAAGATATCACTAATTGATCCCTCTGGATTCAGCCTTAGCATCCTTCCAACACAGCACTACAGACCCTGACAACCAACAGATCAACTGAACTTTAGTTTCCCTACATTTACTGTCTGGCCCATTTACTGGCATTTGTAGCTGGCATTTCCCCTGCTGACATCACTTACTGAGCACCAGGTCCCACCCTCCTCTCTAAACAGGGCATGCAGAACTAATCTTCTTTACTGAAAAAGCATAAGCAGTCTGAAGATTTACTAAGAAATAAAATTATACAAAAATAGAACACACACACAGAAGGATTTCACCTTTTTAAAGTCTCAAGACACTCCTCAACGATGCCCACCTTACCCATCTTATTAAATATTGCATCCCCACTCCCCCACATTCCCAATCCTTCTTACCCTGCTTTATTCATTTCATAGCCTTTATCCTCCTTTATTATATTAATTAATCAATTCACTAACAACTTAAAATTTTCTGTTTATTGTCTCTCTCTTGCCACTAGAATGCCAGCTCCATGAGGGGAGGGGTTTTTGTCTGTCATCTTCACCATTGGATGCATAACAAGCCTTAGAACAGTCCCTGGCACAAAGAGGTGCTCAAAAAATATTTACTAAATGAATGGATGTACTAAATACCACTTAAAGGAGATACCATAAAAGAAAAAAATTATGTTTTTCTGAATTGTTTACTGTCTCAGAGGTAGACTTCAGCCTGTACCCTTCTTTGCCTGGTGGGATCTTGGGTCTCCCACAGAGCATGCCACCTCATTCTATAGTAATGCTATCTCTACCGGAATGTTTTGAGGCTCTAGATAAACTGCTGTTCTGGCTGGAGGACCACAGATGTCCTCTCCGCTCTGACATTTTTTGTATCTCATGTGGCTTCCTTCTTCTTTATCACGAGGAAGTTTATGCTCTTCTCTTCATGTGAGAAAAGCCTGAGCTCCTGATAAAGGATGATCAATCCTTCCTACATAGCCACACCTACTTAGCTTATTTGAAGCATGACTGAATGATTAATCAGCGCGATTGCATCCAAGAGAAGGGACTTCTTCACTTTGATTATTTAAGTTTAATATCCCCCCAATTTTAGTTTTGCATTATTTCTAAGATGAAAAATATGGCATTTTTGTTATAATAAAATACTCATTATCCCAAGAGTTGAAATAGGCTAAAAATAAAATTTAAAAAATATTTTATTGTGGGTTATTTGAATGTTTGGGAGCTTATCTCCCTCACCTTTGAGACCATAATTATTCTTCAATGCCATGTTCCTGGTTGCCACTAGTCAAAGAGAGAATGCCACAGGCATTACATTTCCACAGAATGTGTCAAAAACAGGAGGTATGTTTTAAAAGGTGGGAAACAGGAAGAAATACTATATGACTTGAGGTTATTTCAATTAGACAGGAAGACCCAAATAACCATTTCTAAGGACACAATTTTTGTTAAATGGTTATTGAGTGTTGTTTATGCCTGAGGATGACTAATAGGAGGAAATTAGCTTAAGTTATGTGGGCAAAAGAAATCAATAGTCAGACTTGGGAATTTAACCCTCCAGTTGACTAACAAGGAATGGGCCATAGAAGATAAGGAATGAAGTAGAAGATAAGGAATGAAGTAGTTGGAAGGGAGAATGAAAGAGGTCGTCTTGCATATCTCTTAGGAGGAAGAGATAACCATTTGCACTGGGTGGTTTTAACCAGAGACTGGTACAGAAATAGAAAATTAGAAGTCCTGACTTCTTTAATTCAGCCTTAGTTAAAATAAAAAAAAATTTAATCCACAAATTATAGTGGTTCTTAATGAGAAACTTCAAGGAGAAAAATTTATTGATATAAGAACTTTTGCTAAGGTAAAGTACCAGGCTAATTACTTTTTTCTTTTTGTATTGAAGAAGGATAAAGAATATCTACATGTCAAGCCATAAAATATAGAGAACATTAATTAGGAAGGATAAAGATTTAACTTATGTATAAGTATCTACTAATTCTCTGTTTTATCATGAAATTGAGTTCCTTACTATGCTGTTTGCAAACAGTTCTATTGTGATATTCAATTTTTTAAAAAGTTCGTTGTCATCCCCTGTGAAATATCAAAACTTTAATTACTGTAAAACTTATTGTAGAAAACTGCATTTCTTTAGAATATTTGCTTTAGAAAAACAATGTTATAAACTCAGTTTTGCAGAATGTTAGACTTTGCTCATCAGCCTTATAACATTTATCTCACTGACTCTGACCTCAGTGATCTTGTTATAATTAAACCAACCAGAGCAAAAGTTGAGTGTATTCTCTTCCCAGTCAAAATTTAGTGTGACCTTAATCTTTGCAAGTTTAAAAAGTAAATTGTATTTATAAAAGATTTATTTTTTAATACCCAAAGCAAATTCTCAACTCTTCAACCCTGGCAGCCTGTGCTCTGTGCCAGTGGGTCACACAGTCTCACTTTTAGTGACATGATAGGGGCTGGGGATGGAGGCCATTGCGGGAACATCTCAGCAAAACTAGGCTATCAACTCCTACCTCAGTGCCTATTAAACATTTCCTTCCTCCTCCTTTGTCTTTGTGTAAAACTCTTCCTTTTAAAAATTCTAAGCTTTTATTTTTTGATTTTAAACTTTTTTTTATTAGAGAGTTTTACAAAAAAACCATGCATAAAATGCAGTGTTCCCTTATACCACCATATCGTTAATACCTTGCATTAGTGTGGCACATTTGTTACACTTCATAAAAGAACATTTTTAGAACTGTACTATTAACTGTAGTTCAAGGTTTCAATTAGGGTTCACTATGTTTTTAACAAAAATTTTATTCTAGTAACATATATACCACCTAAAATTTCCTCTTTTAAACACATTCAAATATATAATTCCATGCTGTTAATCACTTTCACAATGTTTGGTGGTGACAGTAGTACAGCATTGTGAATGTAAGCCTTTTTTTTAAAAAAAAAAAGTGTGTTTACTCTTATACATATTTCCTTTACTGTTTATCCCTCTGTATTCATAATGTGCATCAAGAGCCCTCTATAAAAATTACTGCATCTTTTAATGCAATAATGGATTTAAGGTTTTTTTTTTTTTTTTTACTTTCCTTTTGCTTGTAAGAGGAGACAAGTAGAGACATAAACATTTTTGAAGAGAATAATGGCTGAACTTACCCTTTTTTATACTTTAGAATTATCCAACCAATGATGGATAAAATAATGAAGAACACACCAGAGAAAATGCCTAGGCAGTAAAACAAGGAAATTCAATGCAAGGAAAATATAACCTAGAGCTTTTAAGTACTCTTAAGGTCTAGTCCCTCTAGAGGTTGCCAATGAGTTTTTTTAATGCAACTATAAATTCTGCTTTAAAAAAATAACCTCCCACAGGTTTATCTTTCAGATTTTCCCCCACTCCTGGTTTAATCTAGAGCAGTAGTTTTACTGTCACAGAATTATGGTTAACGGGTGAGCACAGCAGTTTTGCAAACTTTAGTCCAACAGCATCCTTTCAATAAGACGGTGAGAACTGGACTGAGGCTCCTGGGCTCCAGCTCTCTATGGTCCTCCTCTCGTGTAATGTGTAAGGGACAGGCTATTCTGTGTAACACATTCTATTAATCCCCTTTGAAGCAGACTCTATCACAAAGCCACTCCCATTACATAGGCAGATCATAGAAAAGGGCTTGGAAAACTGGTCTTTGTGGCTTTCCATTTGTGCAAATGGGCAGAACTGCCATCAGAAGTATTTTCCCAGGTTATAAACCTAAGAACAAGGTGCATTCTCCAGTCAGATGTAAATAATCAGTTTTTAACCTTGAGGAATGATCATTCATTCATAATGGTTCAGAGATAAAGAAACTTCCTTGAGGAATAGTCACTCTATATACATACAAGGATACCAGCTTCACCACACCCTGGCCTCCATTTATCCTTATTTTTTCTAATTGAATTTACAGTGTAAGATGTTTTGATCTCTCATTTTTACATTTTGTTTACTGTAAGTGAATACTTACTGTTAAAGATGCTATAGTTCCTCAGCAATCCCTTAATAAACTTACCAACTAGGAGAGCAACACGTGAGGCTAAAAGGAAGACAAAATTCACAGAAAATTAGTCTGGCACATGACATGGTCAACAGAAGCTCTCGGCCAGAAGCAATTCACCTTGACTTTTTTTTAAAGCACAGTTTAATTTTTGTCTTATATAACAAGCCATTGGTTTCACATAAACAATCTCATTTTATCTTGTGCAATCAACGAATCCCGATTTTTCTTAATATTTTTGCCATAAAAATACTATGATCACAGCAGAAAATTTATAAAATGGAACAGAAGAAAAATACTACACATAATCCCAAAACCCTAAAATATTTTGGTATATTCCCTTCTGGTGCATTTTCTCATGCGTCTAAGTTTTTACATATTATATAAAAATATAGAAATGAAATTACACAGGGACAAAACAATATAAGGTACTCTAGTGGATGTATCACAGTTATTTAATGATTTATATCATACGTTTAAGTTGTTTCCACTTTTCATTGTCATGAAACCCTTGAAAAAATGCAAAAAATACTTTTCATATTTTACATTATTTCATTAGATAGGATCCTAGGAGGTCTAATTGGCTTGAACATTTGTATTATTCTCTACATATATTGCATAATTGTTTTTCACAAATGTTTTAGCCAATTTACAATGGTATCTTCAACATACAAGGATATTGGATATCATCACATCCTTGCTTTTTATTGGGTATTCACATAAAAAATTTTTTAATTGCTTTTAATTTAATGGGTAAATAAAAGTACCTTGTTCTTTTTTTTTTTTTTTTTTTTTAATTTATTCGGTTCTATCTAGGTTAAACAGTTTTGATATATTTATGTGCCAGGGTCAAAAAGCAGGAACTCCTTTTCTCCCAATCCTGCATTCTAAAATAGTTGATGCTTTTCCTGTGTTTCTGTCAAGGGCTGTGTTGTGCTGAACAAGGTAATGGACAGAAGTGAAGAAATTCCATACACCTTTGAAAAGGCATGGAAACTTTTGTGAGCTAAGAAGATCCAGAAAGTGAGGGGAGCAGTAGAAGACAGATAAGCCAAACTGGACTGGAGTTTATGAGATAAAGTCTGGGTGAAGAGATCAAAGCAGTTCTGGGAAAGCAGTTATTCTAACGAACCAGACCTTGGAGGAGATCAATGGGTAAAGTGGATTTTCTTCTTTAAAAAATCTGAGAGATTCCAATAAAGTCTTCTCTTAGTCTTCATATCTTTCCTGGAGTTGAATTTATTTTTCTTGCATGCAAAACATGCTTGTCAGTTTTGAGGCAGCACTATTAAACTTGTGTTTCATGTATTAATTGTTATGTCATGTTCTGGCTCAAGGGGAGCTCAAGATCTCCCTCCCTTGACTCAAAAGAAGAAGATCAGAGTCAAGTCTCTGACATAATTGGGCCATTGCAATGGGGGGATGTGGTGGATCTAAGAATCCCAAGTAATTCTCCATTCTGTTATGCTACCACTATTGGATTGCTCCTCTCTCTCAATCCTCCCTATGGTCCTTTATTCCAAGCTTGGACCACTTCCCAATCTACTGTTCCCAGCTTCCTTTTTAGGAAGTTCTAGGGCTGGTATTTTGAGCAATTTGATAATTCTGTTTAATTTGATAATTCTGTTAAAACCGATGTGCCAGTTTGGGACTATTATGTACCCCAGGAAAGAATATGTTCTTTTGTTCCTCTCTGGTGGGTGTGTACCTATTGTAGGTGGGATCTTTTGATTGCATTGTTCCCATTGTGGGTAGGACCTTTTGATTAGATTATTTCCAAGAAGGTGTGACCCAACCCATTCAAGGTGGGTCTTAATTAGTTTACTGGTGTCCTCTATGAGAGGATAAAAGGCAGAGACATTCTGAAAAGAGCTCAGAGAGATGCTTAGAGAGAAAACACCCAGAGCCGACACAGACCCAGATGTTTGGAGATGCTAAGCTAAGAGATGAAGCCCAGAGTTTGCCCTGGAGAAGCTAAGTGAGAACCCATATATGCTTGAGGAGAAAGCCACTGAGAATCAGAAGCCAAAGGCAACCCAACCTGGAAGCAAAGGACCAGCAGACACAAGCCACGTGCCTTCCCAGCTGACAGAAGTATTCCTGATACCATTGGCCTTTCTTCAGTGAAGGTATCTTGTTGATGACTTAGTTTGGACACTTTTATGGCCTTAGAACTATAAATTTGTGATCTAATAAACCCTCATTGTAAATGCCAATCCATATCTGGTGTTTTGCATTCTGGCAGCCTTGCCAAACCAGAACAATAAATATTCTACTTTTTTTTTCACTCCAGGCTTTTCTATGGTTTGACTTTCATAACTTTTAACTAATTATTAAAACTGATTATTTATTGCAAGCTACACAGAAAGGTTTTAAGTGTGTTTTTTTTTCCAGTGTTAACTATATTATTTGATCATTGATCAAATAGTTTAACATTATATGTACCCCAGAAAAGCATGTTCTTAAAGTTAATTCATTCCTGTGGTGTGAACCCATTGTAAATAGGATCTTTTGATGAGGCTACTCCAGTTAAGGCGTGACTCACCTCATTCAGGATGGGTCTTAATTCTCTTACTGGAGTCCTTTATATAATGGGATGAATACACAGAGAAAAAAGAAAGCCACAGAAGCAAGAAGCTGAAAGAAACAAAACCTGGAAGAGAAGGGAGAGACCAGCAGATGCTGCCATGTGCCTTGCCATGTGGCAGAAGAGCCAAGGATAGCCAGCAGCCAGTCTTTGGGAAGAAAGCACCTGATGATCCCTAATTTGGACATTTTCTCAGCCTCAAAACTGGAAGCTTGTGAGCTAATAAATTTCCATTGTTAAAGCCAATGCATTTCATAGTATCTGCACTGAGCAGCTTAGCAAACTAAAACAATCATCTTTCCCTTTCCTATGGATTAATGATATCTCGGTTATATTTTATCTGTATGATCCTTGTATTGTTATTTATAACAACATTTATTTTATTAGTATCTATTTTGTTCCACTTATTTATATGTCTGTCTTGTGCTGGTGCAAATTGATAAATATAGTGTGACTTTATGTTTTGTTTTACTATCTGGTAGGATTGATTCTCCAATTATCTGGATTTTCCATCACTTAAAGCCAGATCTTCAGTATACTCTTAAGGCATTCCATCAGTTAACCAATAATCTTTATGCCAAAGAAGTGAATATAATTTGATATTAATGAGTGCCAAGTTTATAATTCAGAAATGTTATTTGTTAATCAGATTAGCTAACATATTTAAGGAATTAACTGTAAAGATGAAACTTGAACAATCTTGGTATATAACTGCATATTATAAATGAGTCCTAAAAGTTGAAGGTCAAAAGTCTGGCACTAACGTAGATTAAGAAAGATTATTCATGATTATTTTGCTCACCCATCACTTGATGTATACAAACTCACTCCTTAGCATTTTGTAGCCAGCAGAGTGCTCTCCTTCTCAGAGCTCAAGGCACATGCTTTCTAAATCTGCTGTATCCCACTGTATCAGCCTAAAATCCTGCAGTGTACAGCAGTGAGGAAGACCAGATAGCTGCTCTATGCAGCTTGGAAGGCAGGTGGTCCCTGACTCAAGCTGAAACATTCCTTGCAGGCCTACTCTATCACCAATTTGCTCTTGGCTTTTAAGCCCCACAAGCCCTAAACAAATCATTTCTGCCTGATGCATGTAACAATAGAGTATAACAAGAAAGGTGCAGAGGGAATCCTGAGGGGAGATGGATGGAGCGAGCAGTATGAGGAAGCCAGGCTTGTCTTACTCTCACTGCCACTGTTTTTTCCCAGGAGAGCTAAGGGCTCATAGTGTTCTCCTTAGCCCCTAGCATGCAACCACAAACACCACAGTGTACTTGATGCCTGTGTGGATCAATGAATGACCCGTCAACATGAGTGGGTAGGCCCTACATTCCTTGCTCTTGTACTTACATGATTTACAGATGGCCAGAGGAGGGTCCCATCTGTCATCCTCCTGGCACTGGCTCTGGGAACTGCCTTCCAGAGTATACCCATCTTCACACTCCAAAGTAACATTTTCTCCATAGTGGTATACTTTTAAAGTCTCCACCTCTTTCCGGATTCCGTTCATAAACTCTGGGAGGCTACATTTTACCTCTGAAATTAGAAAAACCAGGAGACAATTGATGTTTTATTGTTAACTGTTAGTTGAAAAAGCCATAATAGAAAAGATCTCAAATCTACTTGGCCCTCAACAAAGATTGGCTCTCAATCAAGAATTATTGACCTCCCCCAAAAACTTATGATTTAAAAATCTCTGACTTTCATTCCTTGTGTAAAATAAGGGAATATGGAATGTGCTGCACATCTACTTTTAAATTATTAATAACTCTGCACTAGAAAAGTTGTAGAAAATTTAGAGTTAACCATGTTGTAGCCGTGGATCCACTTGGGCTTAACCATAAGGAAACAGAATATCATGTTAACATGCCCTAGATCTACAACACATACCAGTTATTTCCCCTCTTGTTTAAATACATGTTTCTGGCGCATTTCTATATGTGGAACAAATAAGTTAGTAAATCATGTTTCTGAAATTAAAATGACATTTTTTCTATTTAATTTACTTTATCCTTTTAACTCTTCCCTTATTTTGTTTTCTTTTTCTGCCCAGCCATCATCAACGTCTCCTTTTCAGTTGCAATAGTCTCAAAATTAGTCTACATTTTTTTTTTCTTTTATAAGAACCAACAAAGTAAAGTGGTATTTCTCAAAGTGTGGTATGTGGACTTCCAACATCACTATCCTCTGGTGGTTTGTCAAAAAGAGACTTCTGGATCCCACCTCAAAACACCAGAATCAGAATCCATGGTAATGGAACTTACGAATCTGCCTTTTTAATGAGGTTCCTGTGTGATTTTGAAAATTCTAAAGACGGGGAACCACTGCTATAAAATGTGTTTGAACAGGACAGTTATTAAGACAAAATGAATTTTACATAAATGAAAAGAAAGCAGTTGTCCAAAGAATAGAATATTACCCTTTTATTTTCAGGATATGAACTTTCACAGTCTTAATTCATACCATTAATTTTTTCAATATTCTCTGAATCTTCATACTTTATGCAACTAAAGTAGAGGGATGAACTTTCAGGAATCTGCAGAGTCATAGGAACTCTGTATTTTGTACATTCCATTCTTGCAAATAAATAGAAGAAAGTCAGTGACCCTCTCTGGGGTAGGCCTCATTTTCTTTTTTTTTTTTTTTTTTTTTTTTTTTTTTTTTTTTAATCATCATTTTATTGAGATACATTCACATACCACGTAGTCATACAAAACAAATTGTACTTTCGATTGTTTACAGTACCATTACATAGTTGTACATTCATCACCTAAATCAATCCCTGACACCTTCATTAGCACACACACAAAAATAACAAGAATAATAATTAGAGTGAAAAAGAGCAATTGAAGTAAAAAAGAACACTAGGTACCTTTGTCTGTTTGTTTGCTTCCCCTACTTTTCTACACATCGATCCATAAACTAGACAAAGTGGAGTTTGGTCCTTATGGCATTCCCAATCCCACTGTCACCCCTCATAAGCTACATTTTTATACAACTGTCTTCGAGATTCATGGGTTCTGGGTTGTAGTTTAATAGTTTCAGGTATCCACCACCAGCTACCCCAATTCTTTAGAACCTAAAAAAGGTTGTCTAAAGTGTGCGTAAGAGTGCCCACCAGAGTGATCTCTCGGCTCGTTTTGGAATCTCTCTGCCACTGAAGCTTATTTCATTTCCTTTCACATCCCCCTTTTGGTCAAGAAGAGTTAGGCCTCATTTTCTATATCTCTACGATGGGAGGGCTGGGAGGACTAGAGGATTCCTGAGGCTCTCAGTCCAGGGGAGTCCCCATGGTCCTGTGAGCAGGGCAGCCCTGGGACAACTGCTCCTGAACACGAATCAAGGGCATGTCTGACGGCCCTCCTACCTCATCCCTGCCCTTAGCCTGGGATTTCTAAAAGAAAAGACTGGAAAACAAGCAAAAAGAAAAATCATTTACCTTATAGTTTTGTAAAGTCAAAAGAACCACATTTAGAAGGAGGCAGTACAGAGTGCAGTGGCTAAAAGCAGAGGCTCAGGTCCAAGCTCACACCTGGGCCACGTGACCTGGACCTGTAACCTCAGCTTCCTGCTCTGTAAGATCGCAATAATAATAATTCCACCTCCTAGGATTCTTTTGAGGACTAACACAAATAATTTTTGTAAAGGCTTCAGTACCATGCTCATTAGTCATAGCATATTATTTCCTGTTCTGTAGCTTTTTAGAACATTGCCAACAAATCGTGTGTCATTTTTGCACACATAGACAAGAATAAAGGAAATATTTCCTGGAAACTCCTACCCTGGAACAAATTAAATAAACTCCCACTTTTGGTCATGAGGACTACAATGAGACTCCAAACTCAGGAATTCCAAGAATTAATTGCTGTCTGGCTATTTTGCTCATGACATCACCTCACTTTAGGCTTCTCTTTTCCTGACAAAGTTTGCTTCTAGTCCCTTATTTACCTTTTAAGTCTATTTGTGAGGACTACCTGTGGCCCTCTATGGGCCTTTAGAGCTAAAAGATTCTATTAGTTAAAATCCAATAAAGTATTCTAAGTTGCTGTTTGATGTCTGCTGCATTACTGGAAATTCTATAGGTTCTTCCTATTACCCAGTAAGAGTTAAGATCCTTGAGCAGACTTCTCTCCTACTTCCTCTTCTGCTTTTCTACCCCCCATTCAGAATTGTTTCCCTATCCTCTCAGAAACAGATCCCTCAGCCATAGTAGTCTCAATTTTCCAAAACATTACCCCTGCAAGAAAAATGTCAAAAAAACGAGGCACCTTTGCAATAATGATCAAGTTGGCTCCAGATTCCCTGGTCTGTACAGAAAATGAAGGCCTTCCCCACCAACAGGTAGCCGGGGTCACAGATGTAGTTGACTGTCATCCCAGGTAGATACGGAGATGCACGTCCAAGGTGGTGCCCATTGGGGATCTTGGGAGGGTGTGGGCAGGCTGAGAACAAGTTCCCACACAAATGCGTGAAAGTATATTCAATGAAACATAGAAGCATGAACAAACCAGCACATCCAGTAATATCTCTGACTCTTAGAGACACACAAAGACCTAGGGCAAGCAGGTCCCAAGCCACTAACTGCTAACGGATCAGAGGAAAGGCTGATTCCTTAAACCTGGATCTCAGTTCATACTAATGATCCTCTGCATTCAGTACCTAGAAAACTGTATCACATGGGGTACCACAGGGCTCTCTGAGCTACCAATTCAACACTGTTCTTTCCTCGATGGAGGATGGAGCTCGGGTGGACAACCAGCCACAAATGAACCTATAACTGTCTGGTACTGTTATTTAAAAGCATAACTTTAAATTCCACTTCTCTTCAGTCATCCTGAGTTCCCTTTGCTAAGGTTAAGGTGAAAGGTTGATAAAGTGCACAGTCACCTGAGAATATTGTAGACAAAATATTCTCTACAAAATCTGAACCTCACTGATTCTCATCACTCTCCACCCCTTCTGTCGTCACCACCCCACCCTCCTCCCCCAGTAGGAAGAATCATCTGAAAACTCCCAAGTGTGACATTCGTTGGCACATCTAATACCTGTCTGTCATTCACTGGGCAGGCAGTTCTCTGACATTCATAACAAGCCATGTTTACAAGCAAAATGACTATCATTATAGAAACATGGAGGTTCTTGCCTAGATATTCTGACTCGGGTGGAATATGGGGAAATAAGCACTGACCAGTAGGAACAGATCGTTCACAGCGAGGGGCAGGGCCGCTCCATACCCCGTTCCCTTGACTGTCGCTTGTGCAGCGGATGGTGCTCTCCCCAATGAGGCTGAAGGTCATCCCTCGGTCTGGGTGGGGGTCACATGAATAAGATATTTCTTTTCCATAGGGAATGTCTCCCAGAGGATTTCCTGTGTGTTTCCCATTAAGGATAGCTGGGGGACTTGGACAAAAGATTTCTAGAAAGGAAACAAGAGCTTTAAGTTCCATCAAAGTTTTAAGCAAGGTGATGATATGGTAATGGTGCCCTGTGATGTACTGTGAACTGAATTTTTTTTCTGTTAGAAAGACCATAACTAAGGTGGATAGAATTTAGAAATGTAAGGCTCTTGCTGAGAAGGAAGTAACTGAGGTGAGCCCTAAATTTATAGTTTAATACACTCAACTCTTCTGGACCCTCAAACAGCTAAGTTTTTAACCACTCTGGAAGGTAATTAATTGGTTTATTCAACAATTGGTTTAACAGCTTACTTTATGTCAGGTATCCTAAGAATCCTAGATTGACAATGAGGTCAGGACAGACAGGGTTCTTTCAGCTCTCAAAGACCATAAGTTCCATGGAAATCATGGTGAAGTTTATTAAACATGTACTATTATCTCCAAAAGATGTAAATGTTTTGATGACTCAAGGCACTTATCATCAGAACTAATATCAGATATCCAATAGTGCCATCAGAATACATTTGTAACTATAAGGCTCTTTATAATCAGGTTAAATGACTCCAGACACTTTTTTTTTTTCTTCTGGCTTTCCTTTCTTCCAATCTCTCAGCTGTCTGTTTTTTTTTTTTTTTTTCCTTGTATCTTTTTGGAGCAATTTCTTCCCTAAAATTAATTTGATGCTTCTAATCTGATATGTATTTAGGAACAGATACCTAAGCTTTTGCGAGAGCTTTTGTATATTAAACAATGATTGACCTCTCATGTCTGGATTTTATCTATCTGTTTGAGTTTATTCCAAGTTTATTTATATGTTTATTTTCAGCTTCATGTGTCTATGGAAGATTGAGCTGTTAGACAGCTGAGTTTCATAACACACATTGAATGTTCTTATAAAGTTACACCGCAGTGCTCAACATTAGATATACAGATTGATTAACAGCAAAATATTTTAACAAAATCCAAATTAAAATGAACTTTTTTCCCCAATCATCAGGAGAAAGGGATTAATAAAAAGTCTTGCCTTGTTCTAGTAAGCAAAGTGGGATAAATAAGTAGTGTTCTGGTATATAAAACACTGACTTTTTATCTATCAACTTCTGAATGTTGGTGTGCTTGATTTAAGTAAGTGGTCTGAAAATTCAGGGTGCCTCATTGTTTCAAATATTGATTCACCACCACTGCCACTGCCAGTCCCCCACTCCCTAGCAACATACTAATTTGTCATATTACTCCATTTTATTTTCCCAATAGCACTTATCAATATTTGTCATTTTTATATTCTCATTTTTTGTTTACTTATTTATTCTCCTGTTCATTGCTTCTCTGCCTGACTAGGAAATAGACTCCATGAGAGCACGGTTCCATCTTTCCTACTCCTTACACTTTCCCCAGGGCCTAGCACAGGGGAAGCCCTCCCTCAGTAAAATGCTATGAACTAGATAACAGTCTGAAAAACTAGTTTAGATATGTGAGAGGATAAAAGGACAGAAAATTTAGAGAATTACTCCTTGGTGGTACAACACACTAGAAAAAATATAAGGAGAGACATCCAGGTTGTCTATTATTCCTTCTACTCACGTTCACAGACAGGAGCACTGCTATTCCAAAGGCTTTTCTTTCCAACCAGGACACAGTGACTAGCAGAAGTGCCTTTTAATCGGAACCTTAAGAAAAAAAGAAGTAGCGAATCAGTGAGCGATTCTCATCTTTCCTTCATCTCTTCACTGATAGACGTTCAGCTTCCTCACTTTAGCCTAAATACCATTCAATACTTCTGCTCAGGTCCAGCTAAAAGTCTCAGATCATTTGAGAATTCAGGAACTGGTAGAAACTCAGAGGCTTAAATTATTCTAAAGGATCACAGTGTCCTGGGACTGGCAAAGCAATCACAAGTAGAATGCTTCATCATCTACAGAGGATGCAGAACACAGAGCCCTTCTCCCTGGGAATTAGACCCAACCCCTTCGGAGGTCACCTTTCACATCTCACTTATTCTCATAAAAAGAAGAACAGGTCTCGGCCTGGGGGAGCAAAGCAGAGCACATCTGGAAAAGGGAACAGGCATTGTTGTTCTAGCTGCTACGTTTTTAATGGGCCAAAAGGAGTCCCACAGAAGCACAGTGGACCAAATGTTCTAGAAAGGAAACAATGGTACGGGGGAGCTGCTTTGCAGAAAGTCACCCTGAAATGTCCAGTTTACTGTGGAACCTATTGTCCTGAAAACTGCTGATCATTATTGGGTGGCAGACTTTGTGTAAATGTCGGATTCCTTAGCACATATTAAGAGCAACTGCTTCCCTGCACAATCTTTTTTTTTTTTAATATTCATTTTATTGAGATATATTCACATACCACACAGTCATACAAAACAAATAGTACATTCGATTGTTCACAGTACCATTACATAGTTGTACATTCATCCTCAAAATCAATCCCTGACACCTTCATTACCACACACACAAAAATAACAAGAATAATAATTAAAGTGAAAAAGAGCAATTAAAATAAATAAGAACACTGGGTGCCTTTGTCTGTTTGTTTCCTTCCCCTATTTTTCTACTCATCCATCCATAAACTAGACAAAGGGGAGTGTGGTCCTTATGGATTTCCCAATTCCATTGTCACCCCTCAAAAGCTACATTTTTATACAGTTGTCTTCAAGATTTATGGGTTCTGGGTTGTAGTTTGATAGCTTCAGGTATCTACCACCAGCTACCCAAATTCATTAGAACCTAAAAAGGGTTGTTTATATTGTGTGTAAGAGTGTCCACCAGAGTGACCTCTCGGGTCCTTTTGGAATCTCTCTGCCACTGAAGTTTATTTCATTTCCATTCACATCCCCCTTTTGGTCAAGAAGATGTTCTCCACCCCATGATGCCAGGTCTACATTCCTCCCCGGGAGTCATATTACACGTTGCCAGGGAGATTCACTCCCCTGGGTGTCTGATCCCACGTAGCGGGGAGGGCAGTGATTTCACCTGCCAAGTTGGTTTAGCTAGAGAGAGCACTGCTCAATCTTGTTACCTCTGCCTGACTGATAGCACTTGCCACCAAGACTACTAGATTCACATAAACAACTAAATAACACCACCTAAAACAAGAACACTGGCCATTATGATGCCAACACCAAAGCCCATTGCTGATGTGAAGGTATACAACTGGACTGATACTACTTAGCCTTACACTATTACGTATCCCACTATTCATTGGCTTTAAGTTTCCTGAAAAAACTCTTGCATAACACCGCATTACAAACCATTTTTGTATTATATGTCAAATGTTTTCCTAACAAACCTTCCATAAAATTAAGTTTCCCTACCTCCAAATAACTGTTTGCCCATTCACTTCAGGTTATAACCACAGATTTAAGATCAGTGGTTGTATTTATGTTTGTACTTGACACTATGTGTTACATATACCATTTTCTCTTTACCTACTGATAGTGGTGCCACTGAGTCCTTGTCCTTATTTCAAAAATACCCTTCCAGAAGTTGATATCCCTGGGGCTTCTTTTCTACTAGACCAGCTCTCTTTGGGGATTAGCCCCAAACCCCAAGAGTATCTCCATCAAGCACTCAGTCCCTGTCCTCTACTCCAGGTCACACTCACCCTTCATTGCAGATGAAGGACACTTTTGCCCCAAGCTGGAGATTCGGGGGAGAGAGCACCTGGCCATTAGGGAGTAGCTGCAGGAAGTCATCACATGATTTTACTAGGAGAGAGAGAGAGGAAAAAAAAAAACAAAAACAAGACAAAACAAGGAATAAGACTGCTATGGGAGGGACAAAGAGATTCATCTGCAAACAGATAAGCATGTAAGCACCTTCACATCTGGGGACTGCAGGGCTCCAGTCGCCCTGGGGCGTACAGTGCAGAGAAGCAGCTCCTCTGATGTCGTAGCCGGGCTCACAGCTGTAGATCACTTCCTGCCCAGGGGAGAAGTTGTCCTTGTCGCCTGGGGTATGCTTACCGTGCAGGATTTCTGGAGGGGGCTGACACACTGTGGAAAGGACAGATCCAAATTACTTGTTACTTATGGGAAAATATCTTTCGGTAAACGCCTGTCAGGGAGTTAGAGCATCTTTATTATACAGTGCAGATATTAGAAAATATCCGGTAGTTCAGTATCCTTGTTTCACTGATGAGGAAACTGAGGACATAGAGGCAAAGTGGTTTATTCAAGATCCTTGAACTACTAAATAGCAGAGCTGATTAGAACTTAGGTGTCTTCAACACCGTGTCTGTGTTTTTTTACTAAAATATGTTTCTAAGGCTACAAGGCAGAAAGAAGGTTTCTTTTGCTTTCAAATACCAGCCATCCAGTACGGGACTGTAAGTACTGCTGGCTTGTCCCTTCCTTACACTTCCTATAAAGGAAGACTTTCAGGCATCATCTTTTGCACAACAACAAGGGTCACCTTTGCCCAAGTCTCATCTAACAGAACCCCCAACCTAGCTTCCTGCACAGTCTCTCATGCATCGCCTTCATCAGTTCTCTGGGTTGCTCTTTCAGTCCCTGTGAGGTTGAACCTCGAGCCTCCTCCCTGTCCCTAAGTACCAGCCTGGGTTCTTTCCACTCCACTGCTGGACCTGCCATTTCAGCATTAGACAAGAGAATCCATGGAGAACACAATCCCCTAATGAAAGCTACAGACTGTTTATGAGAGACTATGTTGCTTAGAGCATATTTTGACTCAAATTTTGGCTGCCTCCATATACAGCCCAACTGGTGTGTGCTTAGGGCATCAGAATGCATTGGGGAGAAAAATGAAAAAAATTTTTTTTGTTTGGATTTGAGCAAGTAATTTCCCTTTTCTAGGCCTCAGATGTTGCAGTAATAAGATGGGGAGGGGGGAATTGGAACAGAATTATGGCAATCTAAGCCCTTTTTTAATCTGATGCTACAATTTCAGTTTCCGTGGCCCATTTGCCTGCTGACCCCCTCTAGTGGTAGATACATTATCATCATTATCATACATTACTATTCATCATACTATTATTATTGCTACTACTATTACTATTACTATTACTACTACTATTACTATTACTATAGTAATGTATTACTATTCATTATCACTGGACTCTGGAGTCAGAAAGGCTCTGAATTCCAGGACTTGTCCTGTTAGTCTGTTAGTCATTAGTTCTGTGACCTTTGTTTAACATCAATAAGACTCAGTTCTGTCAATTAAGATGAGATTATGAATATTTCCTGCCTCATGTATTTGTTATAAATAGTAAATTAAACATGCATATAAAATGTGTTTATCACAGATGAGGTGCATAGTAGACCATTTCTTTTTGACAATTACTATTGTCAGAGATAATAATAATAACAGATAATAGAACTAGCAGATAACAGATCATAGAGCTGGCATCATGCTTAGTGTATTTAGGCCAATTTCATAATCCTTCTACATATCCACACCTAAACACACATATTTCTTCCTTAATTCTGACAACTTCCATCATTCATCACTCCCTAGCCCCAACAAAGTCTCAAGCAATCAAACTCACCCCTGGAGCAGCTTGGTAACTCAGGCACCCATGTGTTGTTGGCCTGGCACTGCACGCTGCTGGGCCCCTTCAAGACAAAGCCAGGCTGGCATCTAAACTTCACAATCTCTTTTAAGAAAAAAGGACTACTATTTCCTGACACCCTGATTCCATTTTCAACTTCGGGAGTTGTGCATTTATTAAGAGAAACACACTGAGGAGGAAGACTGCTCCACACGCCAAGTTGGTTGTCTTTGCTGGTACAATAGATCGACTGCGCTCCTTCGAGGTCAAACAGCTTTTCTCCTTTTGGCCCATTGTGGCACCGATAAGTTACCACCGTTCCATATTGAAAATGCTTCCCATTGCTGCTGTAGAAGTCTCCATTGGATATGGCTGGGGGAGGCTCACAAGATATACCTAAGAAAATAGAGTGTGTAATAAACAACAGCTTAATTCTTTTTTACTATGAATTTAAATAACAAATACAAAGAATCAAATGCCTTCCAAAACTGTAACTGATTGAAATTTGTTATTTTCTTCTAATTGTTAATAATCACTTTGTTTTTTTACATAGTTGACATTTATTTAGGTGTGTGTAATATGGGTTCTACCCATAATATTTATTTCATGTAAAAATATTCATGCATTAATATGTGTTACATATTTGTGATTTTAAGTGGATAATCTATGTTATTTTATTATAACTTATTAAGTTATTTACCTACTCCTGGCCTATTTTTTCTACTGATTATTAAATGACATCTTTGCAGGTTACGTACATTACTTCTGGCACTACTCATCAAGAGAAAGAGAGAAAACAAAAATAGGAAAGGTAAGGCTAGAGAAATGAAATAATCACAGATTCAAGGGTAATAAAATAAATGAATACTGTGTTCTATCATAGGATAAGAATTTAGAAAATTTTAATATGTGACTACAGTTACATACCACATACACACACACAACCAATATTTAGTCCATTATATGTTTATTGACCTAAAAGCACAGTAGAAGTGAAAGCAGATTTCCCAGAAGACAACTCCCTAAAAAAAGTGCCAGGACTAGACAACTTTTAATAGGAAGTTGATAATTGCTTGGTAATTCAAGTTTATTCAGGGAGTATTTCTTGGACAGCAAAAGAGGCACCTTGCATAGTTTCACATTTATTTCTTTGAATCTTTAAAAATCAATGTTATTTTCTTTTTATGAATATTATACAAATCATTGTAGAAAATTTATAAAATATGGACAAGAAAAATAAAGAAAATGATAATGGTCCAGTGGTAAGTATTTCTAACCATTTAATGTATGTCCTTTCAAATATCTATGTGTGCACACATATGTATGTTTTAGATATGGTTCTTACAATATCATATTTGATAGTTGAATAACACACACAAACACATACACACACACACACACACATACTATCTATTTCCACTTGGCTGTGGTGTCCCATACTCTAATTTCTCATGATATGCTTTTCTTTGTTATTTTAAACTTTTTATTTTGTAATACTTTCAAATTTACAGGACAGTTACAAAAATAATGCAAATCCCAAACAGAGAACTCCAACATACCCCTATAAGATACCCAGATTCACCAATTCCAACACTTTGCCACATTTGCTGTACCATTTCATCCATCTGTCCATCAGTCTATCAGTACATCTATCTGTTTAACCACCCATGTTCTGAACACTTCAGTATAGGTTATATATATTGTGTTCTTGAACACTCATAGTGCCATGTAAATTTCCTAATAACAAGAATATTCACTTGTGTATCCACCTTAAGTGCGGGTATCAAGTTTAAGAACTTTACCACTGATATAAAGCTTACAGTCTGTATTACAATTTTTTCCATATGTACCAATAATGTCCCTTTTAGCCTCAGGCTCTGTTCACATTTCTTCATTCTTTGCTCTTTCTGCTCTTCAGACTGGATAATTTCACTTGTCTTATCTTCAAGTACACTGGTTTTTTCTGCTACCAGCTCCAATCTGCTGTTGATTCCCTCTTGGGAATTTTTAATTTCTGTTACTGTGATCTTCAGCTCTGTTTGGTTTTATCCATGATTTCCATGTCTTTATTGAACTTCTCTTTGTGCTCATCTATTGTTTTCCAGATTTCTTTTAGTTCTTTATCCATGTTTTCCCTTAGCTCTTTGAGCATATTTAAGGCCATTTTGCAAAGTCTTCATCTGGTATGCCTGAAGTCTGGTCCTCTTTGTTCATGGTTTCTAATGTTTAATATTCTCCTTTGCCTGGGCCATTACTTCCTGTTTCTTTGTATGTCTTGTAATCTTTTGTTGAAACCTGGACAATTTGATATTTTAATGTGTTATCAGTGGAATTTTGACTCTGAGGTGTCTGTTCATTAAGCTAGTGTTTCGGAGCTTTCCTGGAATGCCAGGAAATAACCAAAAAGAGAAAGAAATAAAGAAAACATCTTTCCCAGTCCTTGAGGCTTGATCACTGGGAATAGTTCTCCTTCAGGGCTTTTTCATAGAATGAGTTTATAGAAGAGTTCAAGGCCAAAGCTTAGGGGCTTCCCTGATCCTTTCTGCACAGGGGTCTTATCTTAGGGGTGCATACGTGGCCCTGGAAATTCCCCCATTTACATGGATAGGAATGTCCCTTCTTCCCTAGGGAACAGTTTCCTTACAGTTCAGGCACTGTACTGTATATCCTACAGTGAGCAATCCCTCGGCCCAGGTAGCATGACTTGACTGCTTTCGATGTCCTGTAGGAAAGCTCTGAGAGTCACCTTCTACATGCAGGGCAAGATCTGGGACCTTGAGTCCCTCAGGCCACCACCAGACAGATTGGGCCAGACATACATGCTCCCAGTATGTGCACAAGGGTTACTCTGCTCCCTCCAGTACCAGGACCAGGAACCCACACTGGAAGCATGGGCCAGCTCTGTGCCGAGCTAGTGAGGGGTTGGGGAGGAGCTAGCTCGGGTGCCACAAGATCCTACTGCTTTTAAGTAACCACCTTTTCCTTGATTTTGCATTTGCCCTGTGACTTCACTCCTTTAATTGTTTTCTGGAGTTTTGTGAAAGATGTTTTTCTGCCTGTACTTACTGGCTGTTCAAAGCTTTGGTGGGGGGTGGAGACTTAAAGCATTTCACTCTGTCATTTTGATCAGGGTGGGCCTTCCTCATGGGATGCTGTTGATCCTTTCTTAAGGTACTTATTATAGTCATTTTTAATGAGCCTTATTTCTCACATTAGCTTATCTTCAAACCATGCTGAATATTTAGGTTGTTTAACATTTTCAACTATCATAAATAATGTTCAATTGAGTATCTTTGGAGTAAAATCCTGGAAATCCTGGAAAAATTCCATCAGTGTCTTCTTGGGATAAGTTCATAGAAGTGGAATTACTGGGTCAAAGGGTATTTACATGAAGGCTTTTGTATATATTGCCAGTGGCCTTCCAGTATTTGCACCCATTTTTACTCCTACCAACTCTGTGCGTGATGCTGATTTCTTTACACCTTCAATTCTTTGCCAATTTGCAATCAGTCATTCTTCTACGTCCCTCAAAATTTTGGAGGTTCACTATTAAATATCACATAGAAAAGTTGGAAGGTCAACTAATCAAGAACAAATACTACTAAGAATATGAGCCTAAAAGAATTGTGAAGGAAGATCAGAGTTTAGAATGACAAGAGGCATGGGGAAATTGCTAAGGATTATAAAAATTGTCCTTTTTGCTGTTCAGAGTAAGAATAAAAAGGAAGGAAGTGGCCCATTTCTTAGGATCATAATGTATTATTCACAGTTGGCAGTCAGGTCTAATTTTCTCTATCATCTTTAAAATTTACCCACTAAGGGGAATGATTTTTTTATAATGGAAAGAATCAACTATCAAAGTAGGAAAGTAGGGCTATTTTAACAGAGTTCAAGCCCATGGTTTCAGGTATCGACTCCTAAGATAAAGAAAAATCAGGAGAATCATGCAGCACATGGCTCTTATTGTACAAATATCTGAGGACTACTCTATTCAACAAGGATTAGATTTATCCGTTGTAACTCCAGGCACAAATCAGGATCAAATGGAGGGTTTTATGGGGGAAAATATTTCAACTCACTCTCACAAATGGGTACTTCCTTATCCCAAATGACATTATTTCCTGAGATGAGACAAGTAGCAGATCGAGAACCAATGAGTCGATACCTAGAAGCCAAAAATGAAAAATGATTATGCACTTAACACGCATTTCTCATTTAAATCATCACTTAGAAAATAATAGCAGGTAGACATTACAAATTACAGGACAGATTAAAGTATGAAAGAACTAAGTAGGAAGAAACCCCATCTCCATCTGCAAATTAGTCCTTTAGTTCCAACGACAAGCTTTAATTCTTAACTCTTTAATCAGACTTCTCTCCATATTCTTTCCTGGTTCATCACAACTGAATGCATTTCCCTTATCCAACACTGGACATTTTTGTATTTGTCTTTAGGGAAACTTTTGCCTATGTGTACTTCCATCTAGGAAATGAGCTCCTTGATTATCAGGAAAGATGTCTTTTTGAAATATGTAACACCCTGTAGCATCTAGCATAGAATTTTCAATTATTGGGTGCTCAGTAAATAAATAAACAAATAAATAAAATAAACCAAAAACTGTTGAATGAAGGACCAAAGGAATGATGTCTTCACCTTAAAGATTCAGTAAATGAGAGGCAGAGGAAACCCAATCTGGCTTGCAATGGCTAATCATCCCTACATTTTAAATGTATAAGGAAGGAGTTCTTACCCACTGTTTCATAAACCATTCAGAGAAGGCCACAAAATTTGGAACATTTCATTATAATTTATTTTTTATTTATTAAGTAGCTATACTTTACTGCAAGAAATGTCTCAATGAATGCTAAGTGAATCATGTGTTGCAATGTCAAGTAGGGCTAAAGGTGATCCAAGTAGAGGTTAAGGTGTATAATGCAATGTCAGTAATGTTGAGGTGTTTAACAGAAGAGTTGAGAACTTTGCCTCTTGATTATGTAAGACACGGGATCAGACAGTAACAATTTGTGCCAAAGACTACTAGTGGTCCCTAGCATCTAGTCTTCTCTTCCTTAGTAATAGAACCCCTTGTTTTAACTGGGTCATTGGCCACCTTCAATAAAGGCTTCATTTCTCAGTTTCTCTTATAGTTGGTTATAGTTATTTGATTAAGTCCTGGCCCAAGGGACAAAAGTGGAGTGTCTTGTGCAATTTCTGGAAAGTGTCTTTTAAAGGATGGACATTGTTTTTGCTTCTTCCATTCTTCCTCTTTTTTGAGGAGGACAGGGAAGTAGAACCCAGGCTTCTGCTAATCACAGAGTCATCATATGAGACCTGGACTACCTACATCCATGGTTTTTAACCTGTGAGAGATGTAAACTACTATCCTATTTCAGGTCCTGTTACTTCATTTTTTGTCTCTTACAGCTGAATCTTATACGAATTGATATACCAGCTCTTCCCACAACAGCGACACAAACCTAGAGGGATCTGTGTGAGCACGATTCAACAGCTGAACCACTTCTATGTTGAGGTTGTGATTGAATCTTACTTATTGTTAATGTGTTTAGTGTTGGCTGTGTTTTACAGTATTTTCAAGTGTGCCAATAAAAGTTTAATCTTCAAAATTGCTGCAAACATACAAGTTGAGAACTACTGGAGTAAGGAAAGAAGATGATAATCTCTCCACTACAATGTGGTTCTTTTTGCCTGTCTCCTGTCATAAACTTAAAAGTTGCCTTAAGAGCACAGGATCAGGGATATCCTGTAATTTTGACCTTATAGTGGCTGCTTTTAAAGTGCTCACTATCACCATCTAAGCTAGTGCATTGGAGTAAAAATGTGAAGCAAGTTCCAGCCTACATGAGGTTGCAAAGGAATGAACATTTTTGAAGATGCTATGAGACACCGAAATGATGCAATCATGATTGCATGTAATTTTTCATATTGTGACCTGACCCGATTTCACATTGTGTGAAGTTCATTTATTGAAGTCTACTCCTTAGTTCTACTGGGAATTATAAATTGGGGCATGCATGAAGCTCAACCATGGTCCAAAAGAACCCATGAATTCCCTCTCCTGATAAACAACTTACACATCATGGAGAAGGGTGCCTAGACATTGGAGAGCCCATTAGGCAAGGGCCAAGGATGGAGAATGGAGTGCTGGGATATTGTAACATTCCTATCTTTTTGTTTTTTTCATGCCCCTTGAACTCTTTAAGAGTGCAATCTATGGAGACATGAAATAGTCTTCAAATTGTTACAGGTGGCTCTCAGATTTGATTCTGTGGAAGACCTGGGTTTTTTTTTAAAGATGTCAGATGGGTTCAGTTATCTTTAGAAAGGGCAGCTGGTTAAATTGGACCCAAGCGCCGATTCCACAACTTTGAAAGAATCTGGAAAGTATCCATTACTGCCACTATCCACACCATGATGTCTCAGGGTTATTAGGGCTTATATCCCCATATTTCTCTCTGTTTCTATGCTCTTATGCCCATACTGAGCAGGTCAGAGTTCTACCAACAATACTCAGCGGCACACCCAAAACCTTTTGGAGGTTTCGGTAAAAAATTCATTCACATCCAAGTATTTTATGTGTTTAGTAACTTTACTAAAGATTTGGAAGGGATCACATTTTAAAGAGTGTCTCATAGACATCTTATTGGCTCTTCTTTCCCTGAACCTCCTTTTCTGGAATCATATATATGGAAAATTAATAATAAATATCCCTCTCTTCAACAGAATTGTCCTACCCATAGTAAGCCCCTTGGGGTTCCTACTTTTTCTCCAAGTAGTTTCCCAAACAAATGCAATTCCTTTCTGAGAGGATGAGTAAGTTTTTACCTTCTTTTAATGTGATGAAAGTTCACTAACTTCAAAGAAGGCTTGAGGATCCAGATCTTAAGGCCTACATAAAGAGGAAAGCTTTGTAGATTTGGGGCAGAGGCTATGCACAGTTTTTAGACTTTTGGAATATATTATCAGATTACCTTTAACAAATCTTTGATCATCAGTGCCCCTTTCACTGAGCCTACATTACTACGAGATTTTTGTCAATTTGCAAAATTAATAGGTAAAAATGGCATTCCCTTTTTATTTTAATTTGTATTTCTCTTATTACTAAGTGAAGCCACACTTTTTCATGTGTTTCTTAGAGTAATTCCATTTTTATTTTGTAAGTTATATGTTCATAATCCTTTATCATTTTTCTGCTTGGGTGTCTACCTTTTTATAACTGGTGTATAAGGGTTCATTTTGTATTTTTCTTCTGTTTGTTGTTTGCCTTTAAATTGTTTTCGCATTTAGAGAAGTTTTCAATTTTTTTGTTTTAAAATTTACCAATCTCGCTCATAATAGAATTTTTCCTTAGTATATATCTATAAAGGTCTCAAATCAAAACCACATTTGTGTATCTATTCATCTAGTTCTTTTATGGTTTTATTCCTAACATTTAATTTTAAATCTATATGGACTTTGTTTTGAGGCAGGGGTCTAATTTATCTTTTTGTATACTTGCATACTAATGAATAATTGTAGTTTTCCATGCCTTGAAGTGCCATTTTTGTCACTGCTAAATTCTCAGAAAAACTTGTATCTTTTTCTTGGGCCCAATATTTTGCTCTGTGTCTATTTGGATTTGTGTCTCTAGTTTGCATGATATCAATTATTTTCTTTTTAGAATGCATTTTAACATAACTTCTGTTTTAAAATATGTTGTGTGTTTCAGTTTGCTATACGCTATCATTATGCAAAATACCAGAAATGAATTGGCCTTTATTAAGGTTATTTATTAGGTTACAAAGTTACAGTCCTAAGGCCATAAAAGTGTCCAAACTAAAGCATCAACAAGAAGATATGATCGTTTGCTCCTGGGTTCTGGTTTCAAAATGGTTTTCTCCAAAATGTCTCTGGACTTGTCTCTCTCCAACCATCTCTGAGTGTCAGCAAGCATCTTGGTCTGTGTTGGCTCTTGGCTTTTCCCTTAAAATACTCCAGTGAACTAATCAAGACCCACTTGAATGGGCAGGGTCCACACCTCCATGGAAATAATTTAAACAGAGTTCTTACCCACAGTTGAGTGGGTCACATATCCAGGGAAACCCTCAATCAAATGTTTCCACCCAACAAGATTGGGTTAAAAGATTATGGCTCTTCTGGGGTCCATAACAGTTACAAACTGGCACATTCTGTTTATAAAAACATCCCTCCTGTTATTATTTCAGGAAATTTTATTGGTGAGTCTCATGACAGTAACAGTCATCTTGCCAAATTAAAAAAGAATCCCATTGGAACTCTGATTGGAATTACATTAAATTTACATATTAATCGAGATAATTAACATCACCACAAAAATGAAATCTTCTTTCAAATAAAATGTTATATTATGTACTTCTTAAGCAATTTTTATTACTTCCAAAATGTTTTTAAATCTTCTCCTTCTAAGTACCATGTATTTCTCGTTAGATTTGTTCTAGATGATTATTTTGCTACTATTATTAACATTTCCTTCTATCATATTCCAGCCGGTTGTTATTTTTATAAAGTAAGGAATTAATCTGAGTATTTATTTTTTACTGGATAGCTTATAAATATTTCCAATTAGTTCTGACAGTTTCTCAGAAAAATTTTAGGTGAACAACCTTCTGCTTGTAATAATAAATTCTTCAAATATATGTAATTTTGCATGCAAGTGAGTGTGTGTCATTTTATTGGTTTGAGTTTCCACAACAATTTTGAATAATAGGAAGGATGCCAAGTATTCTTTTCTTTCTCCTAACTTTAATTATATGCCTCAAGCATATTTCTAGATTTTAACCGTTAATTATAATATTTTTGGTTGATAGAATATATTTATCTGGCTTTAATGAAAGATATGATATAAAATAAATTAATGGATTTCCTAAATCTGAACTATTTTTGGAATAACCCTAGTTGTTCATTTTGCATTTAAAAAAATTGTTTTCACTTAATATTTGATTTAGAATAGTGAGCCAAAGCTGTAGGTTCTTTTTACTTGCAATCTTTGGCAAATTTTAGTACAGACATAATTTTCTTCCTATGCTCTGTAACAGTTGTTCCAGTTTGCTAATGCTGCCATTATGCAAAATACCAGAAATGGATTGGCTTTTATAAAGGAGGGTTATTTGGTTACAAATTTACAGTCTGAAGGCCATGAAAATATCCAAATTAAGGCATCAACACAAGTATACCTTCACCTAAGGAAGGCCAGTGGCATCTGGAAAACCTCTGTTAGCTGGGAAGGCATGAGGCTGGTGTCTGCTGATCCTGGGTTGTGTTCCAGGTCCTCTCTCAGCTCTTGTGCATTCTTTGAAATGTTCCTCTTGGGGCATTTTGTCCTCTCTTAGCTTCTCCAGAGTAAACTATCAGCAAAAGTCTGCTTTGAACAGCAGTCTCCAAAATGTCTCTTTAAGCTGCTCTCCAAAATGTCCCTCTCAGCTGCTCTGAGGTCCTTCTGTTTGTGAGCTCTTTTATAGGACTCCAGTGATTAAATCAAGACCCACCCTGCATGGGTGGGGTCCATATCTCCATGGAAATAATTTACTCAAATGTTTCACCCACAGTTGATTGAGTCACATCTCCATGGAAACAATCAAAGGATTCCAACCTAATCAACACTAATACACCTGCCTCCACAAGACTGCATTAAAGAACATGGCATTTTGGGGGGCATAACACATCCAAACTGGCATACAGTTTAAATAATATTCAGATTATCTATTTCTGGAAGTATAAAAGAAGTTACAAAACTGGGCCAATTCTTTTTTTGGAAATCATTTCTATGTGAGTGTTTAAATATGTCCACAAATTCTTTGCTACATCTCCCTTCAAGTAATAGAGCCTAATTCCCCTTCCTTTGAGTGTAGGCTGGACTTAGTGACTTAATTCTAATGAACAGCATAAAGTGGAAGTGTTGGTGTGCATAAAAGGCACTCTGATGTTTCTCTCTCTCTTTCAGATTGCATATTTTGGCAGAAGCCAGCTGTCATGTCCTGAGCAGTGCATTGGAGAGGCCCATGTGGTGAGGAACTGAAATCTCCTGCCAAAGGCAGGTGAGTGAGCCTTCCTGGAAGGGAATCCACCAGGCCCAGTCAAAACTTCAGATGACAGCAGCTCTGGCCAACATTAAGGACTGTCATCTCACAAGGGATCCTGGGTCAGAAACACCCAGCCAAGCACTCAGGGTTTCCGGACTCTTGGAAATTGGGTCAGATAATAACTTTGTTGTTTTAAACAACGAAGTTTTGGGGTAAATTGTTACATAGCAATAGATACCCAATACATTCTTTGACTTGTCCAACTTATTCTTTTATAATGGGTTTATTAAGGGTTTTACTCTTTTTTTAGGTATATCCTGGTAAATAATATTTTCCCTATGGAAAAACACATTTTAAGAATATTTTCAATTTATTAGGCTGGAGTTATATAATAATATTTTTATAAAGTATAGAACCTCTTTAATATCTATGTTTATATTCCCTTTCTCATTCATGTGCATTTCTAGATTTGTCTGTGAAACTACAACTGAGCAAGTTTTGTTTTAATTGGTTACTTTAAAGAACCTGCTCTTAGGTTTATTTCTCATTTTTGTTGTTTCCTTTTTCCTTATTCATTAATTTCCTTTCTTTTTTTAATCCCTTATGCATGTATTTTTAAACATTTAAAAATTCTCAAGTAAAATGTTTTGTTCATTTGTTTAAATTTTCTTGTCAAATAAACTGAAACTTTCTCTAAGGACAGTTTTGGCAGCAGCACATTTGCATTAGCTTTCATGGTGAAAAAGCTTACTAATGCAGGTTTTAGCATTACAAAGATCTTTGAGTCAGACTGGCGTGTTTAAATTCAAACCTCAGCCTCTCTCTGGGCAAAAGAGTTAATTGCCTGTCTCAGTTTTCCCTTCTGTAAAACGGGAGTGTGCTGATTTGAAACTGTTACGGACCCTACAAAAGCCAAGATAATGGCCTAGGTAGAATAGAGTGGGACTGATGACCAAAGGCAGTTTTTTTTGCGGGGGAGGGGGCCAGGAAGATTTAATCTATATCTTTTTCCCCCTAATTTTGCTGTGGCAGCTGAAAAGTAGTACACAATCTTTAACTGGTCCCTCCAAGTTGAGGCAGTGGCTTCTAGCATGGTTACCTGTCCCAGGCAAAAGTCAAGACAAGAAATCTGTCAATGTCCTCACTCTGTGTCCACTTTAATGGTTATACTTCCCAGAGATACTGTTATGTTTAAGATTTGCCTTCAATCCCCTGTCTCAGAGTCCTCCAACTCATCTATAGTACTTTCTGTTCTCAGCTATAGGTGTTTGTATGAAAACTAGCATTTTTTTCCTTTTATTTATTTGGTAGGCTAGTCCTTTTCATTGGCTGAAGGCCTCCCCAGTCTTCATGGGTGCTACATTTGATAAGAGCATGGTACCCTCCCCTAGTTTATAACACAGAAACAGACTTTTCCTTCTTTTTCACATTCCTTTGGTCACGTGTCTGTGATCAAGCCACCATATCTATCCAGAAGTCCTACTGATGACTTTTTAAAGCACAGGTGGTGATAGTCTAATTCACCTATTTAAGTCAGGGTCAAGGTTGGTATTGGTGTCCTGAAACTCATATTCAAGAGATAGTGCTCCCAACTCACCCATCATTACAAGTATAACTAACTGTTGATCCAAACTGGGTATCTGTGTTTATATGCACCATGCCATTGAAGGGCTCTGGGGGATTTCCGCATTGCTTTCCTAGGGGAAAGAAGCAGAATTTAAAGTTAGGTGTAGAGTTCAATTTATCTTTGCTTATGAAGTTCAAATGCATACTGAGCCCATATAGTTCTGATTGTTCTACAGAATTGCTCACTTTGAGGACTGTGCACAGCCTCAGAATCAGGAACTACAAAGCACTGATTTTAAAAAGACCACCGTGTATCCCTTAATAAATGTCATTTATGGTTACAGAGTTGTGCTCTGATCCCAGCAGTTTAAATCAAAGGCCTCAAAATTTGGGTGTCTCCCTTATTTTTAGCCAAGAATAGTCACAGCTATCCATTTTGTTTGTATGTGCCCTTGATTCATTTCTTTCATGGTTGCAGCCATCAAGGTGCCCTCCAGTGAATGGAGACTTTCCCTCCAACTCCTTTTAAAGAGTCATTCCCTTGATATTTAGTCAAGGTACAGAAAGACCAAGCAATAAGAAGGGATGACCTCCAAGAACACTGTCCATCTAAATACCTTTGGCAAACATAGATGTCCTGATTCTAAAATTTCAACAAATTAAATCAGATCCTACAGATGTTGGACTGATACAGAAGAGCTCCTACTTCAGAGGTACTCACGTTTACACATGTTTTCAGCACTTGACCAGTCCAAGTTTTCCTGGCAGATGATAGAGAACAACCTCCTGACGTAACCAGGGCGGCATTCAAACTCCAAAGCTGTCCCAACTGGAAACTCAGACTCATCTATCAGGGTTGCAGGCTTGGCAAATGGAAACTGCTTGGGGGGTTTACAGTGACCTGGAGGCCGAGATCACAGGAATATTAACGTTGGCAGAGAGACTTCCACCCCCTCCTCTTTCTCTCAAATTAAACTGACAGACCACAGAAACAGAGACTTTTAATAATGGAAAAAGGATTTTCTTCTCCTGCAAGTTTCCTTCAGATGGTGTTTTCCAACATCATCTACTCGTAAGGAAATTTTCACTACATGGAAGACCATTCAGCTTTTTGGTCTTTCTTTTTTTATTTGACCAAAGTGAGAGCTTTGGTTCATAGCTTCATGTTTCAGGCCACCTATCAGGGTGACTCTATCTAGAATTAATCACTCATATCCTCATTATTGGTCTTAATGCACCCATGAGTATCAAGACACAGTTATGTATTTTACCGTCTCTCTGTCTACTCTTCCCTATCCATTCTCAGTGGTGTCCCCATAAGCTGCCTGTCACTAGAGCAGTCAGCACTCTTCCCCTTCCGATGCTAAGCCTTACCTTTAAGGGCAAGGATAAAACAGACTAAGCCATCAAATAGCCTCCTGTAAGCTACACCCTATTTATGAAAGCGTAAGCTTGCAGCATATTTTCAGATTCTGAACTCAAATACCTTGTCTTTGGAGGAGAATACCTCCATCTGGCCCTTCAGTAGGCCTGGGATGTGACCTAGGCATCTGCATGTAAAGAAATCTCACCAGATTCTGATATGTGCCACCCAGTTAAATGCCTTTCATCATGTGTAGGCTTTTCGGATTGTGTTGTTCTTCCCTCTCAGGGCTCTCCTGTGATTGATGTGGTATCCCAAATCTGGTGCTGCCTCTCCCAACTAGTCCAGCTTCTATGCTTTGTAAGGCTTATAGTTGGGTCTAATGGACTGGGAAACCCTCTCCAATCCTTAGGAAGAAATGGCTTCTTCCATTTTCCTTGCTTCTTCTCACCCCCATAGTAGAAGCTTTTAAGGGCAAAGACAAACAGTCTTAAGGTATAAAAGACAAATGTTACTTAGCCCATTCAGGAGAAGACTAGCTAAAGCCTCAGCTAAACAATATCTGTTTTGCCAGGTTTGTCCTTCGCACGCCCATGGATCCCTCAAAAATTTGTGGAGAGTGTATATCACTCATACTGGTATTGGTCAATCTTCATAAGCAGTTGTTTTCTTGTCATGTGCACTGAATACATTATTCTTCCTGATTTACATAATTTGCACCTTACAGCCCTCCTTTTCCCTCCCTCTACTCTTCCTACCCTGCCCTCTCCTCCCCACTCCACCAGCAAGAAGTGTTATTAGCATCTCACCAATTCAAAAACAGCGCGGCACTGCTGGAGCTCATCTGTTCTAGCTATGTCATACACTTTCGCCAATTTCACTTTTGACAAAGTTAAACTTACAAGCAAACACCACACTCCTATTATAGAAATATGAAGGCTCTGATCTGGATATTCTGAACCATTTAAGATATGCAGAAGTGGGTACTGACCAGCAGGAACAGATCGTTCACAGCGAGGGGCAGGGCCGCTCCATACCCCGTTCCCTTGACTGTCGCTTGTGCAGCGGATGGTGCTCTCCCCAATGAGGCTGAAGGTCATCCCTCGGTCTGGGTGGGGGTCACATGAGTAAGATATTTCTTTTCCATAGGGAATGTCTCCCAGAGGATTTCCTGTGTGTTTCCCATTAAGGATAGCTGGGGGACTTGGACAAAAGATTTCTAGAAAGAAGACAAGAGCTCTAAGTTTCATTAAAATTCCAATCCGAGGTGATTCTACAATAATGAGGTGCTATGACTATGTTGCCAACTAAACAAAACCTTTTTACTTTGGGAAAGTATGAACTGAAAATTTAACATATTAGGCCTCTGCTGAGATGGAGCTAAATGAAACAACACCCAAATCAATGTCTACTACAAAAGTCCAAAAGAAACTCAAGAATTCTAGATTCTTCATATAGTTAAAGTTTCTGCATAATTGAGACATTATTTCTTTAAAATAAATTAAAAATCTCTTTAACCATATTACGTGGAAAACCATCCATTCATTCAACAAACTTATTTTTGAGCACTTATATGATGTCAGGTACTATTTTAGGCACAGGATAGAAATGATCGTTGACATCAAGGATCTTAGTCCTAGGGAAATGTTTCTAAAATATATTTATACATTTACTATAAGTCTACCAGTGATATGATCTTTTTTTGATGACTTAGGGCTGTTATTCTCAAAAAAAAAAAAAAAAAAGAATGATTACAGTAATGGTGTCACAATGAAATAAAACATACGCCATACTCCTGGACATGCGTCAAAAGTTTCAAGCATGCTAAGTTTTCTAAGATACTCATTGCTTTTTACTTTTTCTTTCTCGGAAGAAACACTCATTTATTCCTTTGATTTTATATTTTTGAAACACCTCCTTACCCATTCTAATTCTATTTGGATTTGCTAAAAAGATACTGCAGAGTCAAAGAATTATGCGTAAACTAATGAAAGCCTTGCATAACTTAACCAGTGTTTACAGTCTACTAAATGATTTTAGGTATATCTTTGGTTTATGAGAGTACATTTTTCTTCTTTCATGCTTCCTAGCTGTTTTCCAGGAAGGTTAAAGTTGTTGCACAGCACTTTGAAATATGCAAGCTGTATTTATCAAGTTTCATTACAGAAATCAGTACAAGATGTCCAAATAATTTTAAAACAAAGTATTCATTTGAACAAATTTATATTATAAATATGTATTTTTCCATAGTTGTGATCTGAAGATGAAGCAACATCCTCTTTATTTTAGCAAATAAAGAAACAGACAGACTGGAGGTATTGGTAGTGTTCATGTATGTAATATACTATTTTTCTGCCATCTTAAAAGAAAAACAAAAACTTCCTTTATCCCACTTTCCTTTTCAGCTATAGCCCCACTTCTCTATTCCCTTTATATTGAAACTCCTCACAAATGTTGTCTATGATCTGTCACAATTCCTTCCCTTTCATTTTCCCTTGAACTCATTCCAATCAGGATTTTGCTCCTACCCCTCAACCAAAACTGCTTTTGTCAAGGTCATTTATTACCTCCATGTCGCTAAATTCAATGATAAATTTTCTGTCCTCATCTTATTTGACCTTTCTGTAGAATTTCACACAGTTTATCAGCCCCCTCTCTTTAAAAGACTCTTCAGGTGGCTTCCAGGACACCTCATCCTCCTGGCTTTTCTCTTCCCCCATTGACTGCTTCTTAGTGTCTTTGCTGATTCCTTCTATTCTTTACAACTTCTCAATGTTGGATTGTCCAGGCTCAGTACATAGAGCTGGCCTCTATTCATACTCACTTGCTAGGTGGTCTCATTTAGTCTCATGCTTTCAAATATAAAGTACACTGACGACTTCTAAACATCTGTGTTTAGCCTAGCCCTACTAAATATCTCCAATTGAATGGCTAATAGGAATGCCAACTTATGTCTCAAACTGAACTTTCGATTTTTCCCCCATTCACAAACCCAATCTTCACTCATTCTTCTCCATTTCAGTAAGAGGAAACTCCATCTTTATAGTTGCCCTGGCCAAGAACCTTGAAGTCATCCATGACTCGTTTTTTTTTGGTCTCATACAGTATATCTAAACCATCTGCAAATCCTTTCATCTCTATCTTCAAAATATCTTGAGAATTTGTTTACTTCTAATCATCTCCCAGACTGCAATCCTGGCAAACTTCTCTGATTAGATAGTTGCAATAGCCTCCCAACTTGTACCCTTAGCTGTGCCTCCAGATTTGCTCAGCTGCACCTGCCTTTCGGGCCCTCAGTTACTCTCTTAACACCACTGGCTGTCTCAGCCTGCCCAGGTGTGAGAGATGGGCCTCTGCACTGCCTCCATTGTGCCCACTGCAGTGGAAGTCATGGCAACTCCAGCATCCAAGCCTGACCTCACGGGATCCATGGAGGCTCTGGCTCCATCCGCCACTTCTGGAGTTAGATGAAGTGCCATGAGGAGGAAATGGGTTCTGGCTTTCCCAGGGTCTGCCCAGGGGGGCCAGGTAACACAACCTGGGTGGGGCAGACAGGAGACAGGAGACGGGAAGGATCCAGCAGATGAATTGCTTGATCGTTCTCTTCCTAATGAAGGTCTTGGCTCCATAGGGCCTCTTCAGAGATGTCCTATGTCACCAAACAACCAGCTGTGTTTTCTTGTGAAGCTTATAGCCATATCTCAGTAGCACAACATCTTTCATCAATTTGTTTTCCTTTCCTCCCTGCCTCTCTTTTTATTCTCCTTCAGCCTTGCTGCCTGGGTTGCACCTGCCAATAAAGCATTATACTGTAAGCTGTGCCTCTGGCACTGTTTTCCGGTGAATCTGGAATTAAGATATACTCCTTTGCAACCCAGTTCCCCCTAGAGTAGCCAGAGTGATGCCATTTACAATGTTAGATCATGTTACTTTTCTACTCATAACACTCTGATGACTTTACATGTTGCTCAGAATGAAACCTAAGTTCTGACAAGATACGGGGTTGCTCCTCTTTTGTCATCTCCTACAACTCCTGTAATTGCTCACTCTGCACTAGCCATATTGGTTTCCCAGAAAATATCAGGAACAGTCATTTCATAGAAAATGCCAGGAACATTTCTGCCTTGGGGCCTTGTACTTTCTGCTCCATCTGCATGGAAAGTTCTTCCTCAATCTATTCATGTTGGTAGTCAATTTCCATCCATGCTCAAATGTTCAAAGACTTCCTTGATCAGCTTATTTAAACTGGAAACTTTATTCTTTCCCTGGCATTCCTTAACCCCCCCCCCCCCATTAACAGTTTTATTACATTACCCTGGGATTTTTTGTACATAAAACTTACTATTATTTGAAATTGTCTATTTATGCATTTACTTGCTTACTCGTTTTTGTTTCTTTGCTTGGTCTTTTCCCCTGCACCAGAATATAAATCACATGGGAACAGGGACCTAGTCTGTCTTGTTTACAGAAGAGCAATTCCAGGGCCCAGGACATGTGGCAGGTGCTCAGAAAATAAGTCAAAAGAATGAGTACGTGAATGAGTGAATGCTTAAGGAAAGGATAGAAAAGTTAAATTGTGGCAGTTACTTTTTGGCATGAAAAAAAAGAAAAAATTGGCATGACATTATGTCATTAATTTCTTCACCTTTGAAGTTTCTCTCCTTGCTTATAGTATTTAATATGCTTGAATATATTTACAGGATAGAACCTGTGCCAGTTTGGATGTATTATATCCCCCAAAACGCCATTATCATTGATGCAATTTTGTGGGGGCAGACTTATTAGTGTTTATTAGGTTGGAACCTGTTGATTGTTTCTGTAGGGATGTGACTCAATCAACTGTGGACAAGACTTTGGATAATGTCCATGGAGGTGTTACCCCACCCATTCAGGGTGGGTCTGAATTAAATCACTGGAACCATATAAATGAGCTGACAAACACAAGGAACTCAGAGCAACTGAGAGTGACATTTTGAAGAGGAGCTGCAGCTAAGAGAGGACAAAACTCTCCAAGAGCAACATTTTGGAGAATGCCATTTTGAAACGCAACCTGGGAGCAAACAGATGCCAGCCACGTGCCTTTCCAGCTAACACAGCTTTTCTGGACGCCATTGGCCATCCTCTAGTGAAGGTAACCAACTGTTGATGCCTTACCTTGGACACTTTATGTAACTGTGTAATGAAATAAACCCTCTTTATAAAAGCCAATCCATTTCTGGTGTTTTGCTTAACAGCAGCATCAGCAAACCGGAACAGAGCCCAAACCCCCTGATGCTCAGGATTATTTCCCACCCAAACATTCTTTGTAATTTTCCCAACAAAGAACTATTTCTATCAAAAAAAAAAAAGAGAGAGAGAGAGAGATAAACAAAGGTATAGACATTAGATAGTTTTGTGGGGCAAAACACATTCAGAAAAAGAAAAAAACGGGAAAAATTCAGACCTTAACAGGTATTTCTTCTACTCACGTTCACACACTGGAACACTGCTATTCCAAAGGCTTTCTGTTCCCACAGAGACACAGTGACTCACAGAACTGCCCTTTAAATGGAACCTAAACAACAGAAACAGTGAACAGGTGAGTACACAATTTCTCTCTTCCCTTCATTCACAGGCTTCCTGCCTTTCTGCTAAAAAAACTTAATTCCTAAATTAAAGTCCAGGTCAAAAGCTCACTTCATTTGGGTTCTGAGCTTCTAGATGCTCAGAAACAAAAGCATTTTGGAAAAAATGCAGTTTTCAGTGAGGGGCAAAGCAATAATGATTGGCAAAGCTCACTAATCAGACAGGCAACATTCTGCTGGCCTAAAGGGACAGAAACTTAGACTGGTGTGTCCTCGGCCTGGTCCCGGCCCTGCAGGAGTCGTCTTTCCCTGACTGCTCTCTGAGAGCCCCTTTTCATCAGTAGCAGCCACTTTGCCCTTTAAAGCAAAATGCAGCATTTCCCTCTCTCAGACAGTGGATCGGAGGAAAACAGCTTCTGGTTTAGGTTGGCAAAATGGAAAGCATTAGGAAAGAAAACTGAGGCTGTTCTTGTCACCACATTTTTTTTTTTTTTTTTTCAGTTTTATTGAAATACATTCACACATCATACAATCATCCATGATATGCAATCCACTGTCCACAGTATGATAACATAGTTATGCGTTCATCACCACGATCTATCTCTGAACATTTTCCTTACATCAGAAAGAACCAGAACAAGAATAAAAAATAAAAGTGAAAAAAAAACACCCAAATCATCCCTCCATCCCACCCCATTTGTCCTTTAGTTTTTATCCCCATTCCTCCACTCATCCATACACTAGATAAAGGGGGTGTGATCCACAAGGTCTTCAAAATCACACTGTCACCCCTTGTAATCTACATTATTATATAATTGTCTTCAGGAGTCCAGGCTGCTGGGTTGGAGTTTGGTAGTGTCAGGTATTTACTTCTAGCTATTCCAATACATTAAAGCCTAAGAGGTGTTATCTATATAGTGCATAAGAATGTCCACCAGAGTGACCTCTCGACTCCATTTGGAATCTCTCAGCCACTGAAACCATTTTGTCTCATTTTGCATCCCCCTTTTGGTCAAGAAGATACTCTCAGTCCCACGATGCCGGGTCTACATTCATCCCCGGGAGTCATACTCTGCGTTGCCAGGGAGATTTACACCCCTGGGAGTTGGGTCCCACGTAGGGGGGAGGGCAGCGAGTTCACCTGTCGAGATGGCTCAGTTAGAGAGAGAGAGGGCCACATCTGAGCAACAAAGAGGTACTCAGGGGGAGACTCTTAGGCACCATTACATACAACTTTAGACTCTCCTTTGTGGTAATGAGCTTCATAAGGGCAAGGTCCCATGCTCAAGGGCTCAGCACATCAAACCACCAGTCTCAGTGTTTGTTGTCACCACATTTGAAGTGTTCCTGAATGAGACTTATGGGGCCATGCTGGATTACTGATGCGTAAAGCCAAATTAGCTAGGAAAAAGAAAAACGGGTGAGAAGAGAGGGTTCTTTGGAGGAAATCATTCTAAAACATCCAATTTATTGTAGGATCAATGGCCTCCTGAATTGCCTCTGGTGCTTATTGGGTGGTTATTTGATGCCTGACAAGAAGTCCTTGGAATCTATCCAGGGCAACTGCTTGGTTGTCCATGCTTTTTACTTGCCACATGGAGCTGGAACATAACACCGAGACCATTTAGATTCACATAAAGAGTTAATGATGTTATCTGAAACATCACCATCAGTTGTCATGCTCCCACCATCACAGCCCAATTCTAATAAGAAAATACATAATTGGATTAAAAATTACTAATAATCTTTTATCCCTATTCCAAATTTCACTACTGGTCGATTTAAAAGTTTGCAGAAACAATCTTTTTGTGTTACTTATTTTATAAAAACTTTCTCTGATATATTAAACTTTTAAAAACAATCCTTCTAGAATATTTATTTCTTCATGCTTCCAAACTACTATTTATCCATTCTCTTAATGTTCTCCCTATATGTTCAAGACCTATAGATATATTTCTGCTCTTCAGTATATTTAAAACTTTTCCCCTTTATTTTATTTATAAAAAATTAAAAAAAAATTAATCTCTTTTCCCTTTTCAACACGTGGATTGGTCCATCTAGTTTTTACCATACTTCCCAATCATTGCTTCAGATATTAGACTCTGTTAGTGCTTCTTTTCCACTGTGTCAGCCCTCCTTTTTGGATAAATCCCCAGTGCCCAGGATGTCATCAACCAGCACTCAGTCCCTGTCCTCTATTCCAGGTCACACTCACCCCTCATTGCAGATGAAGGACACTTTTGCCCCAAGCTGGAGATGAGGGGGAGAGAGCACCCGGCCATTAGGGAGTTGCTGCAGGAAGTCATCACATGATTTCACTAGGAGAGAAAAAACAACAACAGGAATAAGACTGCCATGGGAGGGACAAAGAGATTCATCTGCAAACAGATAAGCATGTAAGCACCTTCACATCTGGGGGCTGCAGGGCTCCAGTCGCCCTGGGGCGTACAGTGCAGAGAAGCAGCTCCTCTGATGTCGTAGCCGGGCTCACAGCTGTAGATCACTTCCTGCCCAGGGGAGAAGTTGTCCTTGTCGCCTGGGGTATGCTTACCGTGCAGGATTTCTGGAGGGGGCTGACACACTATGGAAAGGACAGATCAGTTAGAATCTAGTTCTTTCCAGCACAGGAATAAAACACATTCATTAGTCTACAAGGCATGAGGTTCTTATCCTGGTGCTGGCTATCCAGTGTAGACTTATTAGAATAGGTAAACTTCTCCATCCTCATATTTCCTAGAAAGGCAATCTCAGTTTACAGCCTTGTCTTTGGATGCAAAGATTGCCGGGATCCAACCCTTATCTAACAAATTTCCCCTCACGTGTCTTATTGCCCTCCTGTGACCAAAGTACCATCATATATCCACCTTTATCTGTTTTTCTTCCCAGCTGCTCTCTCAGTGGTTGTACAAGCCTGACAGCAGTTGGTGGAAGAACTATAACCTCCATCTCTGTCCTTATGTATTGACCATAACTCTTCCCAGTCATCTGCCTAGCCAGCTATTGCAGCATAAAAAGACAGGATCAGCCACTGAGAACAAAATCCCCTAAAAAAACCAGTCCTTATAATGAGAGGGCATATTGCTTAAAGAGTATTGTCTCAAAGTCTGACTGCCTCCAGACACAGCTCTTTGGATGTATGCTCAGGATATCAGAACTCATTTGAGCTTCAAGCCAATCTTTACCTAATGAAAGATCTGTTTGCCATTGAGCAAGTTACCTTGTTTGCCACTGAGCAAATTACCTTCACTTCAGATTCCTAATTATTAAATGTAAGAGGTGGACAAGAAAAGACAAACTCAAAGGTCTTTGTCACTATTCTGAAGTTATATATCTGTTCTCATGGCACATAATCCAATCATTCCCTAGACTTGTAGATGCCCATCGAAATATGCCAAGACCAGAGGGTTTAGGCTCTAATCCCGGGTCTGCCACTTAGTAGCATCTGACTTGGACAATTTACATAATCTCTTAAAGACCAAGCTAACTTCTCTGTCTAATGGAGATAAGAATAGCACTATTGCAAGGGGTTGCTGACAAGAGTGAGATAATGCATGTAAACTGCCTATCACATGGCTGACCATAGAGAAAGTACATGTCAATCTTTGATATAATTGAGAGATATTGGAGCTGAGAATTGTTCATCATGAAACGCCCAACGAAAGCAAATACATGTACTTCCAGCACATGCTCACACATCCCTTCTTAATGTCATGCTTCTTCCCAAGGAAATCTACTCTCCCACACTGCCCACCACACCAAAGTAAATGCTAATCTCCTGATTCAACAACTCCTCTCTCCAGGCCCCATCAAAGCCTCAGGCACACTCACCCCTGGAGCAGCTGGGCAGCTCTGGCTCCCATCTGTTTTGGGCCTGGCATCGCAAACTGCTGGGTCCTTTCATGACAAAGCCAGGCTGACATCTCAGCCTCACCGTTTCATGTAAGGAAAACAAGCTTTTCTTCTCAGACACCATCATTCCATTTTCAATGTTTGGAGGTGTGCATTTATTAGGTATAATACACTGAGGGGGAGGGCCGCTCCAGACGCCAACGTAATCATCTGTGCTGGTACAATATATGGACGGCTGGCCCACGAGCTCAAACTGCTCTTTCCGTCTGTGTCCCCGATTGCACCGATAGGTCACTGCCATCCCGTAGTGAAAATATTCTCTGTTGGTGCTGAAGAAGTCTCCATTGGTGATGGCTGGGGGTGGCTTACAAGGAATAACTGGTAAAGGGAGGGCATGTGAAATGAGACTTAATGTCTTAAAGTTACACTTAACTATGACTTTTGGCAATCAGTTTAAAAAAATAACCAAACTTCCAAAAAGCAAATATACACAACTTTTCTGCTCTCTGCTAATCTTTGCTAATGTACAGTCATCACAGCTGCAGATTAAGGAATCACTAATGCTGCTCTTCTCAGTTAACATTATTTCAATAAATCTTTCCTTATATTATTGCAGTCCACATGTTTCTCACTTTAAATGATATTTTAACTGTTATTTCACCAACGTTATTTCAGTTCACTCCTTATAGAAGGCATTTGGCTTTGATCTATTGGTTATAAATATTGCATAGCATATAGTATAGCATTTTTATCAAATAGTAAAAAAAAAACTCACAATGCTCTAATACAATTAATAAGAAAGAAGAGCACAAATATATAATATTACACAAGATAACACAATAATCACGAAGTCAGAAATAAAAAAGTAACTGAATTGTGCATCCTACTCTATCCTAATAGTTTCGAAAATGGGGATATTAAAGGCAAAGATATGTTTTACTAATGTTGACTCAAGAAAATGTAGAAAATTTGAATAACCCAGGAATGTAGAAGGAATGGAAAAATGTATTATAAATGCCAGTACTAAAAAGATATGAGGCCAAGATAGTTTTGCAAACAAATTTAACTTAATTTTCAAGTAACAGATAATTCCTAGGCATTTTTAATATTTCCAGAGCAGGTATAACTAAAAGTAGGCATCCATTTATTTCTTTAAACCTTTAAGAAAATATTTAGAAATGTGCATATTTATTGGAAATTTATAAAATATGGACAAATAAAATCAACTTTAAATCCATTATCTAGAAAGAACTGTTAATTATTTAAGGTACAATCTTTTATACACGTCTACCACTTATATATTTTTCTAAAATATCTTTGTTGATTGAATAATATTCTGGAGTGTTTCCATTTGGAAGAGTTACTACTCCTCTCTAATGCATTATTGAATTTAAACCTTTAATATTATTTATTTATTTTTTTTTTTACCAGAACTCATACCTGTCCCTTTCATTAGATTATTTCCAAAGCAGTTTGGACCTGTCAGCATTTTAAGGGATATGGCCATTTCTCCAAATATCAGAAGGATACTATTTCCAAGGGATGAGATTTATTCTTTGTAATTCAGGGGTCATCCTTCGGATCAACAGATGTGATAAATCTGGAAAGAGATTTCAACTCACTTTCACAAACTGGTGCCTCGTCGTTCCAAATGACAGTGCTGCCTGAGATGACACAATCGGCGGATGAAGAACCAATGAGTCGATATCTAAAGGCAACAAATGAAAAATAATTATGCTGTACACATTCTCTCAACTTCTTTATAGCATGCATAGGTGGCAATTCTGACAGTTTGCTGTCTGAACAAGGACTAGCCTAAACACTACCTATTTTTACCTCTTTTTTTTTCTTATTATTCTTTCCTATTCTCTTACTATTGAAATAGACATTTTCTTTCTAATTCCTCATGGCACACTCTGATTCTCAATTTCTGGGCTTCATTGTGGACTACACCAGACACCAAAATAAAGCAATATATTTGTATACTTGTTTGACAATTTTCTTCTTAAATTCTTTTTTCCCTATTATTTTTGCTATCTGTGGTGACTTGGAACTATGTACCCCAGAAAAACATATTCTTCATCTTAATCCATGGCTGTGGGTGGTAACCAATAGTAAATAGGACATTTTGATGAGGTTTCTTCAGTTTAGGTGTGGCCCAACTGAATCAGGATGGGTCTTAATCCTATTACTGGTGTCCTTTATAAGCAGAATGAAATTCAGACACAGAAGAAAAGCCACTGGAAGAATTCAGAAATCAGTGGAACCCAGAGAAGCCAGGAGAGACTGCCTTGGCCATTGCCATGTGACAGCAAAGCCAAGGACCAAGGATAACCATCCGCCAGCACCAGAACACCACAGTCTTGAGGGAGAAAGCATTGACTTGATGAAGCCTTGATTTGGACATGAACCAAAAAAATTCCCATGGTTTAAGCCCACTCATTGCATGGTATTTGTTTTAGCAGCCAGGAAGGTAAAATGCCATCTTTTTTCTTTTTCTTTCATTTATTTGCATTTTCCTGATATACATATATATTTGTGACTGCCGTATCATTTTTAGGATTGTGTCTTATAAATACCACAAGATTTGATGTTTTCAATCCTATTTAGAAGATTTTCTCTTTCAACAGGGAGTTTAAAACTCACGCTTACTGAAATAAAAGGTATGTTTGATCTTGCTTTTGTCATCCTCATTCTTTAGATTACCTCTTTCATTTATTTCATAATGTCCAGTGATGAAAATTCAGCAATGAATAAAACTGAGACTGCCCCAAATATGCTGAGGCTTATTTATGGCAATAGAGAGAGAGAAATTCCTTGCTATTCCTTTTTCTTCCCTCTCTTTTGGTTTAGCTCTTTTAGTTGTTCTTGTGATTTGGCAGATACATGGCCTATATTTGTTCCTTCAGGAATTTCATTTCATATATGTTCAATGCACACACACACACACACACACACACATAAATCTTTTTTTTCCAAATTTAGTGTTAAAATATTTATACTCTACCAATCTCCTATGTAATATAAATCTAGCCTATTTTATTTACTATACCCCACTTCCTAGTTTTATAGATATATTCTATGACTTTAGAGATTCCTATTAAATTTTGATTACATTGGCAAATTTCATTTTTAAGAATTAGTTCTTCCATTTTTTTAGTTTCATAACTTTATTTTTTAAAAATAAATGGCCATGATTTTTTTAACCATTTTCCTACTTCATTAGTATTTCTTTTGTACTTTTTTAAAAATTCAGTTTTGTTGAGATATATCCACATACCCTACAATCATCCACAGTGTACAAACAAGTGCTCAAGTACCATCATATAGTTGTGCATTCATCACTGCAATCAATTTTCGAACACTTTCCTCCCCCCCCAAAAAATAAAAATAAGAACAAAAGTAAAAAATAACACCTAAAACTTTCCATTCCCACAATCCCACCCTATTTTTCATTTAATATTTGTTCCCATTTTTCTACTCATCTGTCCATACACTGGATAAAAGGAGTGTGAGTCATAAGGCTTTCAGAATCATGCAGTCACACTGTATAAGCTATATAATTATACAACCATCTTCAAGAATGAAGGCTACTGGGTTGCAGTTTGACAGTTTCAGTATTTCCTTCTAGCTATTCCAAAACATTAAAAATTAAAGTGGGATATCTATATTGTGCATAAGAATACCCTCCAGAGTGACCTTTCGACTCCATTTGAAACCACTCAGCCACTGAAACTTTATCTTGTTTTATTTTGCTTCCCCTTTTTGGTCAAGAAGATTTTCCCAAATGATGCCAGGTCCAGACTCATCCCCGGGAGTCCAGATGCATCCCCACATTGCCAGGTGGTTTACACCCTTGGAGTCAGGTCCCACGTATGGGTGAGGGCAGTGAGTTCACCTCTCAACTGGGTTTAGGGAGACGGAGGCCATATCTGAGGAACAAAGAGGTTCTCTGGGGGAGACTCTTAAGCACCATTATAAGTAGGCTTAGCCTCTCCTTTGCAGTAACAAGCTTCATAAGGCCAGCCCCAAGATTGAGGGCTTGGACTACTAAATTGGTAGTCCTAAATGTTTTTGAGAATATCAGTATTCCCTCAGGTGGGAAAGTCCAACATTTCTGCATTTTCCCCAGTTCCTCAGGGAGGCCTGAAAATACATTTTTATTCTCTGCCCAAATTACTTTGGGATGTGTCAGGATTTCACACTAAGCTGTACAAACCTACCAGATCTCACTTCCTATTCAAAGTTCCATGTAATTATGGTGTTTGAATAAACTGACAAGTTAAATTATTTAGTGTGCTACAGAAAATACAGATCCTGCACCAAATAAACATCTCTTCCTTTGGTCTCACACAGAAGTTGAAGTTTTAAAACAATTTGTCCTTACCTTTTAGCCTTGATTTGCCTGAGTTCTAAACAGATTCACTTCATTCATATCTCTAATTGAAGTCTGAACTCTTTTGCAGCTTTTTAAACATTTGCTGTATGAAGTAATACTGACCTTCAAAGCTGCCAAGCTCTAGCTCTGTGTTTCAGGTGTCACACAGATACCCAAAGTACCAGAGACAAACCAAGTAATACACAAAGAGCTCAGCATCTCAGAATTTAGAGATAACTGTTACAGTTTAGGAATAGATGTGACTGCTATAAGAGCTTACAATCTAGGGACCTTTACAATAAGCGTTCCCCTGATAACCTGTGCTCCGAGATTCAATTCTCAGGGTTTACACATTATAGTTAGTCCATATTAGTGAGGCATTACCATGTTTGTCTTTTTGTTTCTGGCATACTTCACTCCAAATGCTGTCCTCAATGTCCATTCACCTAGTTGCATGTCTCACAACTTCATTCCTTCTTGCAGCTGCTCAATATTCTATGTATGCATACACCACAGTTCACCATTCTGTTCATCAGTTGACGTACCCTTACGCCAACTCTGTCCATTGCAAATGGTGAATACTGCTGCCCAAAATACCAGTGAACAAATGTCCATTCTTGTCCCTGCTCTCAGTTCTTCCAAGTACGTACCCCTTAAGGAGGTTGCAGGACCTTATGTCACCCACATACTTAGCTTTTGTGGAACCACCACACTTTCTTCCAGATAGGCTACACCATTCTACTTCCTCACCAACAGTGTATATCCCACTCTCCATGTTTGTATCCTTCTGTTTATCCACCCCCCTGCAGTTTTATAGAGATATATTCACATACCATACCATCATCCATAGTTTACAATCAGTTGTTCACAGTATCATCATATAGTCATGCTTTCATCACCACAATCAGCACTTGAACATATTCATTACTTCAAAAACTTTTTTAAAAGAAGAATAATAAAAAAGATAAAAGAAAAAATAAAAATACAATACAATACAACACAATAATAAGGTCAGACAACACCACCACTACCAAGAATCCTAGTCCCCTCCCTCATGTCTCCCTCTCATAGACATTTAGCTTTGATATATTGCCTTCGTTGCATTTAATGGAAGCATATTACAATGTTACTGTTAACCATAGACTCCAGTTTGCATTGATTATATTTTTTCCCAAATACTCTCCCTTTTTCAACATCTTGTGAGGTTGACATTCATTTGTTCTTCCACATGTAAAAACATTTTTATATATGTACATTTAGTCACCATCATCGTTCACTCTAGGTTTCACCATGTTATACAGTCCCAGTCTTTACTGCCTAGCATTCTCTTTCAACTTTACTTACAGACGTCTTTGTTCAGTGTACTTACAATATTGTGCTATCATCACACAGTACTGTGCTATCCACTTCTGGATCCATACAATCAATCCTGTTGAACATTCCATACTTCTTCAGCATCAAGTGCCTGATCTCTACCCTATTCCTATCTCCTGATTACTTGCGTTCCCAGCTATAACTCTCAAAATTTGCCCATTAATGTTAGTTCATATTAGTGAAACCATAAAGTATTTGTCCTTTTGTTTCTGGCTAACTTCACTCAACATAACGTCCTCAAGGTTCATCCATGTTGTTATATGTTCTGTAACTTTGTTCTGTCTTACAGCTGTGTTATATTCCATCGTAGGTATATACCACAGTTTTTTCATCCACTCGTTCATTGATGGACATTTGAGCTATTTCTCTCTCTTGGTAATTGTGAATAATATTGCTATAAACATTGGTTTACAAATGTCCATTTGTGTCTTGGCTTTCAGTCCTCTGAGTATATACCTAGTAACGGAATTGCTGGATGATATGGCAATTCTATACTTACCTTCCTGAGGAACCACCACACTGCCTTCCAGAGTGGCTGCCCCATTCTACATTCCTACCAACAGTGTATAATTGTGCCTCTTTCTTTACATCTTCTCTGGCACTTATAAATTTCTCTTTTTTTAATAATGGCCATTCTAGTAGGTGTAAGATGATATCTTATTGTGGTTTTGATTTGCATTTTCTGAATCATCAGAGAAGTTGAGCATCTTTTAATGTTTTTCAGCCATTTGTATTTCCTCTTCAGAAATGTGTCTGTCCATGTCATGTACCCATTTTTAAATTGGGTTGTTTGTCTTTCTATTGTTGAGTTGCAGTATCTCTATATATTCTGGATATTAAATCCTAATCTGATATGTGGTTTCAAGTATTGTCTCCCATTGCGTAGGCTGCCCTTTTACTTTTCTGACAAAGTCCTTTGATGTACAAAAGTATTTAATTTTGAGGAGATCCCATTTATCTTTTTCTTCTTTCATTGTTTGCACTTCCTATCACAAGATACTTAAGATATTTCCCTACATTGTCTTCTAAAAGACTTATGGTTTTAGCACTAATATTTAGGTCTTTGATCCATTTTGAGTCAATTTTTGTATAAGGTGTGAGGTAGGAGTCCTCTTTCATTCTTGTGGTTATGGATATCCAGTTCTCCAAACACCATTTATTGAAGAGGCTGCTCTGTCCCAGTTGAATTGGCTTGACTGCCTTATCAAAGATCAATTGTCCACAGATGCGAGGGTCTATTTCTGAATGCTCTATTCAATTCCATTGTTTGGTATATCTATCTCTTTGGCAGTAACATGCTGTTTTGACAACCGTAGCTTTGTAGTATGCTTTGAAGTCAGGTAGTGTGAGACCTACCACTTCATTCTTCTTTTTTAAGATACTATTGGCTATTCGGGGCACCATGCCCTTCCAAATAAATTTGGTTATTAGTTTTTCTATTTTGGCAAAGTAAGTTGTTGTGATTTTAATTGGTGTTGCATTGAATCTATAAATTACTTTAGGTAGAACTGATATCTTAACTATATTTAATCTTCGAATCCATGAACATGGTATATGTTCTTCCATTTGTCTTAGGTCCTCTTGATTACTTTTAGTAGTGTCTTGTGGTTTTCTGTGTATAGGTCTTTTGTTTGCTATTGCAAATGGAATTTTTTTCTTGATTTCCCCCTCCTGTTTCTCATTACTTGTATAATTACTTTTTGAACCTTGCTTCCCATCTGGTCAATGCTTCACTTTTCTTGGATGCAGTGCCCTGGTTTCCAGCAATGGCACAGATTTTTCCTTAATCTTATCATACCTGTGTTTATTTCAACTGGGAACTAAACACCTATATTCAAGCCTTTTAAGAGCAGGTAGTAACAGCCAAGTTCTCCTTTCCAAGTTATGGATAGAAGGTAGAAATGCTGTTTTGGAACTCATGAACCAAGAGATGTTGCTGTGAACTTACCCTTTATTACAAGAATAAGTAATTGTAGACCCAAATAGGACATCTGTGTTTATGTTCACCATGCCATTGACGGGTTCTGGAGGAGTGCCACACGATTTACCTATGCGAGAGAAACAGAAGTTTTGAGCCAGGTAGAGTAATCTGAACTTTGTTAGTTCATGAGGTCCTGGCCTGACTATAGCTCCTGAAGAACATGTGCAGTTCTGATGGTTTCAAGATTTTTCCACCTTGAAGAATCTCACCAGATGGCTTCAGGGTCAGTCACCTGCTAAGCACCACTTTAAAAAGACTACCCATCCAATCTATCTCATCCCCACCTTGTCCCTCTGATCAAAATGTAATGGTTGAGAGAGGATTGTGGGAAGATGGTGGAGTAGGGAGCTCCAGGACTCAGTCCTTCCACCAAAGCAACTATTAAAAAGGTAAGAACTGTCTGAAGAAACTATTTTGAAACTCTGAAGGCCAGAAGAACACCGTACAGTATCCAGGAAAGAATAGGAGGAAGAGTAATTGCTCTTTCCATGCCGCAGCTACTGGTAACCACCCCCACTTTCTCCTCAGGCTACCCTGGTGTCCAGCCCCAGGTGAGTTCACTGACAACAGAAAGGAACATAAAAATCCCCTTCTCCAAGACCAGGATTGGACAAGGCCAATCAAGTATCATGCAATTTGATTAGTGAATTTGAATCACTGAGGGACTGTCTCTGAGAGCAGCTATTGTTTCAACCTATCCTTGAAAAAGTCTGCAGTGGCTATTGATTCAATCCAGTCCAGACAAAGGCAGCCCTTCCCTGAAATGTGCAGTGGTGATGGAGACTTAAAGATGCTGCCATTTCCTCAGGGCTTTGGGGAACAGTTAGCTGAAGGGCTACATTTGTTGGGTAGGTGAAAAATGCTCATTTTTGGGAGCCATCAGAGAAGCTCTTGGCACCCTACCTGATCACCTTCCCAGGACATTTTGGAATCAGTCTGTTTCTCCTCTAAGTCCCTGGCCTTACTATTGCTAGGAAAGACTGTCTTGGGAAAGTCCATTTTGCTCTGCAGCTCATCCCAGAACTTGCCATCCAGGCAAAAGCAGCTTGAGACATTACAAGGAGCATTAGAAATTACAGAGGCAGATAGGCTGGGACAAAGGCCTGCCAGCTTCAAACAGAGGGAGTTCTGTCTCCTGGGAAACAGAGGGGAAATCCAAACTCCTGTAAATAGGGGAACTCTGAAACAACTCCAAAGCAAAAGCCCAGGACAAGACAGAGCACCAGAAAGACAGTGAAAACCCTGCACACAACATTCACCTTGGATAGTCTTTGCTGAAAGGAAGGCAAAAAATCAAGAAAATCTCTCTGTTATCACCAGATGATTACAAAATCAAGAAACAGACATCTCAGGGAAATAAAAATCTCAGAATTAACATTTTAAAATATTAACACATACAGTGTGCAACAAAAGATTGCCAGACAAACTAGAAAACATGAAATGATAGCCTGTTCTAGTTTGCTGATGCTGCTGGGATGCAAAACACCAGAAATGGATTGGCTTTTATAAAGGGGGTATATTTGGTTACATAGTTACAGTCTTAAGGCCATAAAGTGTCCAAGGTAATGCATCAACAATCGGCCACCTTCACTAGAAGATGGCCAATGTGTCCGGAAAACTGGTGTCTGCTCCCAAGTTCTGATTTCAAAATGAACTTCACCCAGGCCATTCCTCTCTAGTCAGAATCTCCTCTTCAAAAGGTCACTCTCAGTTGCTCTTGGGGTATTTGTCCTCTCAGCTTCCCCAGAGCAAGAGTCTGCTTTCAAAGGCCATCTCCAAAATGTCTCTGTAAACTGCAGTTCCTCTCTCAGCTCCTGTGCATTCTTCAAAGTGTCTTTCTTGGCTGTGGCAAGCTTACTCCTTCTGTCTGAGCTTATATAGTGCTCTAGTAAACTAATCAAGGCCCACGCAGAATGGGTGGAGCCACACCTCCATGGAAACTATCCAATCAGAATCATCACCCGCAGTTGGGTGGGCCTCATCTCCAAGGAAACACTCAAAGAATTACAATCTAATCAACACTAATATGTCTTCCCACACAAGATTACATCAAAGATAATGGCGTTTTGGGGGACATAAAGCATTCAAACCAGAACACAGCCCATGCAAAGGATGGGGATAAAAACCCAGAAAACTCCAACAAAGATGAGAATGTGGACATACCAAAGTCTTTAATAAATGATCTTAAAAATGCTCAAATATGGTGGTGTTGTCTGACCTATTTATTGTATTTTATCTCAATTTTATTTTTTTTCTTTTGTTTATTTGGTTGTCTTTTTTTTTTTTTGCATTTTTTTTCTCTTTGTTTTCTCCTCTCCCTCTTTCTTTGTGGAAGAAATGGAAATGTCCTCATATAGATAGTGCTGGTCAATGCATATGTAAGATTCGACTGGGAACTTTTGATTGTTCACTTAGGAGGGAATGTAGGTGAGTGAATAAAACTGTTTAAAAATAAACAGAGGGATACAAGTGCTGGAGAAAACTTGGAGAAATGGATTTACCTAATCACCATTGGTGGGGAAGCAGAATGGTGCAGTCCATGTGGAGGGAAGTTTGGTGGTTCCACCAAAGCTAAGAATAGGGTTGCTACATGGTCCAGAAACCCCATTAGTGGGTATATACTTGGAAGAACTGAAAAGAGGAACACAAATGGACATTTTCACAGTGGGCTTTGTGGTGGCAGTATTCACAATTCACTAATATGGAAGTGGATGGAAGTGGCCTAAGGGTACATTGTCTGATGTACAGAATGGTGAAGTGTGGTATATACATACAATGGAATATTGAGCTGCTACAAGAAGGAATGAGGTATACAACTAGGTGAATGGACAATGAGGACAGTATGTTGAATGAAATAAACCAAAAATGAGAAGACAAACACTACAATTCCTCACTAACATGGACTAATTATAATGTATGAACTCTGATAATTGAGTCTGAGAGCATAGGTTTTCAGGGGAAGGCATATTGTAAAGCTTCCTAGATTGTGAACTCTACAGCAGTTACATCTATTCCTGAGTTGCAGTGGCTATTTGTAAATTCTGAGATGCTGGACTCTTTGTGTACAACTTAGTTTGTCCCTGGAAATTTGGGTAATTATGGGACACCTGAGACTCAGAGCCAGAGTCCGGAAGCTATGAATGTCAGCATTACCCCATACAACAAATGTAAAAGAGTTGGAAAAAGATTTCAGGGTTCAAGTAGCAATATGAACAAAATGGACTTGGTTTGGATCAAGGTAAATCAAACTAAAGGGTAAAGGACAATAGTGATGGTGTTTTAAAACCTCAACCTCTGTGTGAGACCAAAGGAAGAAATGTTTATTAGGTGTAAAATATATATATTTTTTATAACACACTATACAATTTAACTTGTATGGTCAGTTTATTAAAACACCATAATTACATGGAACTTTGAATAGGAAGTGAAACCTGCTTGGTTTGTACAGGTTACTGTGAAGGCCTGATACATCCCAGAGTATTCGGGCAAAGAATAAAAAGGTATTTGCAGAGCCCCTTTGAGGGACTGGGAGAAATGTGGAAATATTAAACTTGCCACCTGGGGAATTACTGATTTTTTCACAAGCATTGGGGCTACCAATTTAGAAAGCAGAGCCCTTGATCTTGGGGCTTGCCTTTATGAAGTTTGTTACTGCAAAAGAGAGGCTAAGCCTGCTTAAAATTGTGCCTAAGAGTCACCCCCAGAACTCCTCTTTTGTGGCTCAAATGTGGCCTCCATATAAGCCCACTCATCAGGTAAACTCACTGCCCTCCCCTCCGGACCTCCACAACGGAACATGACTCCCAGGGGTGGAAACCTCCCTGGCAATGTGGGACATGATTCACAGGGATCAAGTGGCCCTGGCATTTTGAGATTGAGAAAGCCTTATTGGACCAATAGGGGGAAGAAAAATGAAACAAAATAGTTTCAATGGCTGACAGATTTCAAATGGAATGGATAGGTCATTCTGAATATTATTCTTATGTTATATATATATCCAGTTTTAGTTTTTAGTGTATTGGTATAGCTAGAACGAAAAACCTAAACTGATGAACTGCAACCCAGTAGCCTTGATTCTTGAAGATGATTGTATAACTATATAGCTTACACTGTGTGACTGTGTGATTGTGAAAACTTTGTGGCTCCCATTCCCTTTATCTAGTGTATGGAAGATGAGAAGAAAATTGACAATAAAAAGTACATGAATTGTAGGCAGGGATGGGGGCATGGGATATTTTGTGTGCTCTTTTTTCTTTAATTTTATTCTTTTTTTCTGTGGTAATGAAAATGTTCAAAAATTGATTTTGGTGATGAATGCACAATACAATGGTACTGTGAACAATTGATTGCATGCTATGGATGATTGGTTTGTGAATATATCTCAATAATACTGAATTTTAAAAATGCTCAAGGGATATTATCAGAGAAGATGGTGGCATAGAGAGGAGAGGAAGCTAGTTAGTCCCCGGAACAACAAATAAACAACCAGGAGCAACTAGTAAATAATTTGGAATAACTACTGGGGGACAGATGTGACTGTCCACACATCATACAACAACCTGGATTGGGAGTAATGCCTGAGATCACAGCATAAAATCTGTAAGTAAAACTGTGTACCCAAGCTGAGAGCCCCTCCCCACATGGCAGCCCAAACTGCAAAGCCTTGCTGTGATTGAGAGCAGCACTCTCTGAACAAGTGACTATACCTCAGCCCATCTCCAACTGAGGTTTTAACTAACAAATGTTGGCTGCTCTATACAAGCTATGAATCCCCAACAAGCAGATAGAAGCTTTTGGTGATGACTGACCTTGGAGAGCTGGAGGACCTCTCTGGGATGGAGGGGGTGCCCAGAGGACCAGGTGGTATCTCTGGCTGATGGGTGGAATGGAGGGTGGCCATTGACTGGCTCTGAAGGGGGCTTTCTGTCCCTTTTTCAGTTCAGTGGAGAAAGCCTCAGCCATTTTCTGTTCCCAGTGCTCTGACCCAGACAAGGGTGGAGATAGCAGAGTCAGAGAGACTATTCAAATGTAAATGGTATCTCCCCAGGGGGTGTATCTTCCCTAAGAGGGAAGAGGTGGTGCCAAGCTCTACTACCCACCTTCCATTCAGAACCAGACCCTAGAAGCTGGGGGAAAACTGCCACAGGCCACACCTCCTTGCACCAGTCTAGAGTGACGGGCTGACAGGCACCACCTGCTGGGCAGAAAGCACAGTGGCTTGAGGCCTCACAGGGTGTATCAGTCTTCTAAGACACACCCTCAGGGAAACCTATTTTGCTTCCCTCTGAGACTTAAGCCTGTTTTGGTCTGGGAAAACCTGATTGGGGTAACCAATGAAACAAGATGCCTAGACAATAGAAAACTACAACCTACACTAAGAAAAATGAAGTTATGGTCCAGTGAAAGGAACAAACTTACACTTCACCTGAGATACAGGAATTGAAACAACTAATACTAAATCAATTCCAAAAGTTTAGGGAAGATATGGCAAAAGAGATGAAGCATATAATGAAAACACTGGGTGTACATACGGGAGAAATCAAAAGTTCGAAAAAGCAACTGGCAGAATTTATGGATATGAAAGGCACAACACAAGAGATGAAAGACACAATGGTGACATACAACAGCAGATCTCAAGAGGCAGAAGAAAACACTCAGGAATTGGAGAACAAGAAACCTGAAAGCTTACACACATAAGAACAGATAGGGAAAAGAATGGAAAAATATGAGCACCATCTCAGGGAATTGAATGACAATATTAAGTGTATGAATATATGTGCCATGGGTGTCCCAGAAGGAGAAGAGAAGGGAAAATGGGCAGAAGCAATAATAGAGGAAATAGTTAATGAAAATTTCCCATCTCTTATGAAAGACATAAAATTACAGATCCAAGAAGCGCAGCATACTCCAAACAGAAGAGATCTGAATAGGCCTACGCCAAGACACTTAATAATCAGATTATCAAACATCAAAGACAAAGAGAGAATCCTGAAAGCAGCAAGACAACAGCGATCCATCACATACAAAGGAAGCTTGATAAGATTATGTGCAGATTTCTCAGTAGAAACCATGGAGGCAAGAAGGAAGTAGTATGATACATTTAAGATATTCAAGAGAAAAACTGCCAACCAAGAATCCTATATTCAGCAAAACTGTCCATCAAATATGAGGGAGAGGTCTCAAATACTATCTGACAAACAATGAGAGAGTTTGCGAACAAGATATCTGTGCTACAGGAAATACTAAAGGGAGCAGTAGAGACAGGAAAAGACGGGAGTGATAGGTTTGGAACACAAATTTGGGTGATGGTAGCAGAGCAATGTAAGTACACTGAAGAAAGATGACTGTGAGTATGGTTGAAAGAGGAAGTTTAGGAGCATAAGAGACACCAGAAGGAAAGAAGAAAGATAAAGACAGGGACTGTATAACTCAGTGAAACCTAGAGTGCTCAATAACTGTGATAAAATGTACAAATATGTTTTTACATGAAGGAGAACAAATAATGTCAACCTTGCAAGGTGTTAAAAATAGGGTGGGATTGGGGAAAAAATACAATCAATGCAAACTAGAGAATAGTTAACAGAAACATTGTATTATGCTTCCTTTCATGTAACAAAGCCAATATACCAAATACAAGGGAGGGGTATGGGGGCTTTTGGCATTGGGGATGTTGTCTGACTCTATTATTGTACTTTAGGTTAACTCTATCTTTCCTTTTCTTGCTTTTTAGTTGTCATGTTTTTTTTTCTTTTCCTTTTTCTTTTGTATCTCTACTTCTTTGACTCTTCCTTCTTCTTTGTGGAAGAAATGGAGATGTCCTTATATAGATAGTGGTGATGATGGTGAATACATAGATGTATGACTATACAGGGAACCATTGCTTGTTTACTTAGGACAGAAAGTATGGTGAGTGAACAAAACCATCTTTAAAAAAATGGATTGATGAAGAAAACTCAAGGGCACTACATGGAGTGAAATAAGTCAGACACATAGGGACAAATATTGCATGGTTTCTCTGATATGAACTAATTATAATATGTAAACTCATAGACATGAAATATTAGTTACTAGGATAGAGAAAGAGGGTAAAGAATGGAGAGCAGTTGGTTATTAGGAGCAGAATGTTCAACTAGGTGGAACTTAAGTTTTTGGAATTGGACAGAGCAGACAGTAGCATGTTATTGTGAGAATAACTAACAGTGCTGAATGGTGTGTGAATGTGGCGGAAAGGAGAAGCTTAGATTCATGTATGTCACCAGAAGGAAAGTCGGACGTTAAAAGATGGGAATGTATAAAACAGTGAATCTTGTGGTGGACAATCTCTCTGATTAACTGTACAAATATTAGAGATCTCTTTCATGAACTAGAACAAATGTATGACACTATAACTAGAAGTTAATAATAGAGAGGTACATAGGGAAAAATATTCCTATTACAAACTATACCCTACAGTTAGTAGTATTTTAACATTCTTTCATCAAGAGTAACAAATGTAGTATACCAATACTATGAGTCAATAAAGGAGGGGGGGTTGTTAGGGGTATGGGAGGTTTTGAGTTTTCTTTTTTTTTCTTTATTTCTTTTCTGCAGCAATGAAAATGTTCTAAAAATTGAAAAAAAATTGTGGTGATGGATGCAGAACTGTATGATGGTACCACGGGCCACTGATTGTGCACTATGTATAATTGTATGGTATGTGAACAATCTCAATAAAATTAAAAAAACCTAATGGGTTAAACAGGAAATCACAAGCAAAATTAGGAAATATCTTGAGGTGAATGAAAATGAAAATACAACATTCCAAAACTTATGGGATGCAGCAAAGTCAGTGCTGAGAGGGAAATTTATATCTCTAAGTGCATATATTAAAAAAGAAGAAAGACTTCAAATCAGAAATCTAACCTCTAAAATGAAAGAACACAAGAAAGAAGAGCAAACTAAACCCAAAGTGAGCAGAAGGAAGGAAATAATAAGGATTACAGTGTAGATAAATGAAATAGAGAACAAAAATGAAAGATGGTTCTTTGAAAAGATCAATAAAGTTGACAAACCTTTTGCTAGACTGATAAAGAAAAAAAGAAAGAGGAATAAATAACTAATTAGAGATGGAAAGGGGGACATTACTACTGACCCCACCAAAATAAAAAGTAATACAAGAGGATAATATGCCTTTCAAATTAGTTAACTTAGTTAAAATAGACAAATTCCTAGAAGCACAAAATTACCTACATTCAAGAAGAAATAAAAGTTCTTAAGAAACCAATTACTAGCAAAGAGATTGAATCAGCCACCAAAAGCCTCCCCAAAGAGAAAAGCCCAGGGCCAGATGCTTTCACAAGGGAATTCTACCAAACATTTCAAGAAGGCTTAACTCCAATTCTGCTCAAACTCTTCCAAAAACTTGAGGAGGTGGGAACACTCCCTAATTAATTGTACAAGGCCAATATCACCCTCATACCAAAGCTAGATAAAGATATCACAAGAAAGGAAAACTACAGACCAACACATTTTATAAATATAGATGAAAAAAAACCTCAACAAAATACCAGGAAATAGAATCCAACAGTATGTTAAAAGATTCATACACCATGATCAAGTGGGATTTATCCCAGGCATGCAAAGTTGTTACAACATAAGGAAATCGATCAATGTAACATACCACATTAACAGAATGAAGGGGGGAAAAATATGATCCTATCAATTGATGCAGAAAAGGCATTTAACAAAATCCAGCACCACTTATTGATAAAAAAACACTTAGAACACTAGGAATAGAAGGAAATTCCTCAACATAATAAAGGGCATATATGAAAAAGCCCACTTACTTAACGGTGAAGATTGAAAGCTTTCCCTCTGTTATAAGGATCAAGGCAAGGATGCACACTTTTACCACTGTTATTCAACATTGTACTGGAGGTTCTTTCCAGAGCAATTAGGCAGGAAAAAGCAATAAAGGCATCCAAATGGGGAAGGAAGAAGTAAAACTTTCCCTATTTGTAGATGGTAGGATCCTACATAGAGAAATTCCTGAAAAAAATCTACAACAAAATTCCTAAAGCTAAATAAATGAATTCGGCAAAATGGCTCTGTCCTAGTTTGCTAATGCTGCAGAATGCAAAACACCAGAGATGGATAGACTTTTATAAAATGGGGGTTTATTTCACTACACAGTTCTAGTCTTAAGGCCACAAAACGTCCAAGGTAACACCTCAGCAATCGGGTACCTTCACCGGAGGATGGCCAATGGCGTCCGGAAAACCTCTGCCAGCTAGGAAGGCAGCTGGCATCTGCTCCAAAGCTCCGGCCTCAAAAAGGCTTTCTCCCAGGACGTTCCTTTCCAGCAAGCTTGCTTCTCTTCAAAACATCACTCCCAGCTGCACTCAGTTTTCTCTCTTTGAGTCAGCTCATTTATATAGCTCCACTGATCAAGGCCCACCCTGAATGGGCGGGGCCATGCCTCCATGGGAACATCTCATCAAAATCATCACTCACAGCTGGGTGGGGCACACTCCAAGCAAATCTAACCAACACCAAAACTTCTGCCCCACACAAGACCACAAAGTTAATGGCATTTGGGGGACACAATACACTCAAACCGGCACAGGCTCGGTACAATCAACTTGCAAAAATCAATAGTGTTTTTATACACAAGAAATGAACAATCAGAAGAAGAAATCAAGAAAAAAATTCAATTTACAATACCAACCAAAATAATCAAATACCTAGAGATAAATCTAACTAAGGGTGTAAAGGTTTTGTACATAGAAAACTGCAAAACACTGCTAAAAGAAAATCAAAGACGACTTAAATCAATGGAAGAACATTCCACGTTCATGGACTGGAAGACTAAAGATCATTCAGATGTCCGTTGTACCCAAAGCAATTTATAAATTCAAGGCAATGCCAATCAAAACTCCAACAACCTGCCAGAAATGAAAAAGCCAATCATCAAATTAATATGGAAGGGTGAGGGGCCATGAATAGTTAAAGCCATCTTGAAAAGGAAGAATGAAGTTGGAGAACTCACACACTGATACTAAACTTACTAAAAAGCCACAGTAATCAAAACAGCATGGTACTGGCACGAGAACAGACAGACCAATGGCATCAAAGTGAGAGCTCAGAAGTCAACCCTCACATTTATGACCAATTGATTTTTTTTTTCATTTTTATTGAGATTGTTCAGATACCATACAATTATCCAAAGATCCAAAGTGTACAATCACTTGCCCCTGGGTGCATCCATCACACTTCATTTTTGTTCAATTTTTAGAAACTTTTCATTACTCCAGACAAGAAATAAAGTGAAAGATGAAAAAAGAAAAAAAGAAAAGGAAACTCTAATCCTCCCCTATCCCTAACCAACCCCCCTCAATTGTTGACTCGTAGTATTGATATAGTACATTTGTTACTGTTTATGAAAAAATGTTGAAATACTACTAACTGTAGTATATAGTTTGTAATAGGTATATAGTTCTTCCCTATATGCCCCTCTATTATTAACTTCTAATTGTATTGTCATACATTTGTTCTGGTTCATGGAAGTGATTTCTAGTATTTGTACAGTTGATCATGGACATTGCCCACCATAGGATTCAGTTTTATACATTCCCATCTTTTGACCTCCAACTTTCCTTCTGGTGACATATATGACTCTGAGCTTCCCCTTTCCACCTCACTCACACACCATTCGGTGCTGTTAGTTATTCTCACATCTTGCTACCAACACCCCTGTTCATTTCCAAACATTTAAGTTCATCTTAGTTGAACATTCTGCTCATACTAAGCAACCACTCCCCATTCTTAAGCCTCGTCCTATATCTTGGTACCTTATATTTCATGTGTATGAGTTTACATATTGTAATTAATTCCTATCAGTGAGACCCTGCAATAATTGTCCTTATGTGTCTGGCTTATTTCACTCAGTATATTGCCCTCGAGGTTTTGTCATCAAACCATTTTTTTTTAAATATGGTTTTGTTCACTTACCATACCTTCCATCCCAAGTAAATAATCGATGGTTCTCTGCATGGTCATACATTTATGTGTTCACCACCTTCACCACTATCTATATAAGGGCATCTACATTTCTTTCACAAGGCAGGAGGGAGAGTCAAAGAAGGTAGAGAGGCAAAAGAAAGAGGAAAAAAAAATGACAGCTAGGAAGCAGCAAAAGGAAAAATAACCTTAAATCAAAGTAGAATAAAGAATCAGACAATACCACCAATGTCAAGTGTCTAACATGCCTCCCCTATCCCCCCCTTTATCTGCATTTACCTTGGTATATCACCTTTGTTACATTAAAGGAAGCATGATAGAATGATTCTATTAGTTACAGTCTCTAGTTTATGCTGATTGCATCCCTCCCCCAATGCCTCCCCATTTTTAACACCTTGCAAGGTTGACATTTGCTTGTTCTCCCTCGTAAAAGTACATATTTGTACATTTTATCACAATTGTTGAATACTCCAGATTTCACCAAGTTACACAGTCCCAGTCTTTATCCTTCCTCCTTTCTTGTGGTGTCTCACATGCTCCCCACCTTCCTCTCTCAACCGTATTCATAGTTACCTTTGTTCAGTGTACTTACATTGTTGTGCTACCATCTCCCAAAATTGTGTTCCAAACCATGCACTCCTGTCTTCTATCACCCTGTAGTGCTCCCTTTAGTATTTCCTGTAGGGCAGGTGTCTTGTTCACAAAGTCTCTCATTGTCTGCTTGTCAGAAAATATTTTGAGCTCTCCCTCATATTTGAAGGACAGCTTTGCTGGATATAGGATTCTTGGTTGGCGGTTTTTCTCTTTCAGTATCTTAAATATATCACACCACTTCCTTCTTGCTGCCATGGTTTCTGCTGACAGATCCACACATAGCCTTATTAAGCTTCCTTTGTATATAATGGATTGCTTTTCTCTTGCTGCTTTCAGGATTCTCTCTTTGTCTTTGACATTTGATAATCTGATTATTAAGTGTCTTGGCGTAGGCCTATTCAGATCTCTTCTGTTTGGAGTACGCTGCGCTTCTTGGATGTGTAATTTTATGTCTTTCATAAGAGATGGGAAATTTTCATTAATTATTTCCTCTATTATAGCTTCTGCCCCCTTCCCTTCTCTTCTCCTTCTGGGACACCAATGATACGTACATTATTGTACTTTGTTTCATCCTTGAGTTCCCGGAGATGTTGCTCATATTTTTTCATTCTTTTCTCCATCTGCTCCTTTGCGTGTAGGCTTTCAGGTGTTTTGTTCTCCAGTTCCTGAGTGTTTTCTTCTGCCTCTTGAGATCTGCTGTTATATGTTTCCACTGTGTCTTTCATCTCTTGTGTTGTGCCTTTCATTTCCATAGATTCTACTAGTTGTTTTTTTGAACTTTTGATTTCTGCCTTATATATGCCCAGTGTTTCCTTTACAGCCTCTATCTCTTTTGTAATATCTTCTCTAAACTTTTTTATTTGATTTAACATTAGTTGTTTAAATTCCTGTATCTCAGTTGAAGTGTATGTTTGTTCCTTTGACTGGGCCATAACTTTGTTTTTCTTAGTATAGGTTGTAATTTTCTGTTGTCTAGGCATGGTTTCCTTGGTTATCCAAATCAGGTTTTCCCAGACCAGAACAGTCTCAGATCCCAGAGGGAAGAAATATTCAGTATCTGGTTTCCCTGCAGGTGTGTCTTAGAAAATTGTTCCACCCTTTGATGCCTCAGGTCACTGTGCTTTTCTGCCCAGTAGGTGATGCCTGTTAGCCTATAATTCTTGACTGGTGTGAGGAGGTATGGCCGTGTTCCCCCAGGCTCTGGGGTCTGGTTCTGAATGGAAAGGGCCCCATCCCTTTCCTCCTAGAGAAGACAGACACCCCAGGTGGAGGTCATTAGCATTTCAATGGTCTCACTCTGCTTGTGGTGTCTCCACCCCTCCCCCAGTCACAGCCTTGGAAACTGAATATGACTGGGGCTTTCTCCACTGAGCCAAAAAAGAAACAGATAGTCCCCTTCAGACCCAGTCCAAGGCGACCCTCCGGCTCTCCAAGGTCAGTCGTCACCCAAAGCCTCTGTCTGTAGTGAGCAGTTCACACTCGCTACTTAAAACCCCAGTTGGAGCTCAGCTGAGCTATATTCGCTTGCTGGGAGAGAGCTTCTCTCTGGCACCACGAGGCTTTGCAGCTTGGGCTATGGGGGAGGGGGTCTCACGACTTGGATCCGCAGGTTTTACTTACAGATTTTATGCTGTGTTCTCGGACATTCCTCCCAGTTCAGGTTGGTGTATGATGAGTGGATGGTCTCATTTGTCCCCCCGCAGTTATTCTGGATTATTTACTAGTTGTTTCTGGTTTTTTGTAGTTGTTCCAGGGGGACTACTAGCTTCCACTCCTCTCTATGCCGCCATCTTGCCCCGCCTCCATCCCAATTGATTTTTTTTTAATTAAATTCAGTTTTATTGAAATACATTCACACAGCATACAGTCATCCATGGTATACAATCCACTGTCCACAGTATGATAACATCCAACTGATTTTTGACACAGGGGCAAAGACCACTCAATTGGGAAAAAGTCATCTCTTCAACAAATTGTCCTGGGGAAACTGGGTCTCCATTTGCAAAAGAAAGAAGGAGGACCCCTATCGCACACCACATACAAAAATCAACTCAAAATGGATCAAAGACCGAAATATAAGAGCTAGAACTACCCAATCTTAGAAGTAAATATACAGAAGCATCTTCAGGACCTTGTGTTAGGCAATGGTTTCTTAGACTTTACACTCAAAGCATAAACATCAAAAGAAAATATTGGTAAATGGAATCTCATCAAACTTAAAAAATCTGCATTTCAAAAGACTTTATCATGAAAGTAAAACAACAATCTACACAATGGGAGAAAATATTTGGAAACTACATGTCTAACAAAGGTTCAATATCAACAATATAAAAAGAAAACCTTCAACTTAACAACGAAAATACAAAAAAATCAACTTAAAAATGGACAAAAGACTTGAATAGATATTTCCCCAAAGAAGATATACGGATGACCATGAAGCATATGAAAAGATGCTCAGCATCATCAGCCATCAAGGAAATGCAAATCAAAACCATAATGAGATACTATTTCATACCCATTAGAATGTCTGCATTAAAAAAATTGGAAAATAAGTGTGGGAGAGGATGTGGAGAAATAGGAACACTCATTCATTGCCGGTGGCAATATAAAATGGTGCAGCCACTTTGGAAAACGTTTGGCTATTCCTTAGGATGCTAAGTATGGAACTACCATATGACCCAGCAATGCATCTACTCAGTATATGCCTAAAAGAATTGAAAGCAGGAACTCGAACAGATATTTGCTCACTGATGTTCAGAGTGGCACTATTCACACTTGCCAAAAGCAACCCAAGTTTCCATCAACTGATGAATGAAAATAAAATGTGGTATATACATACAATGGTATATTATTCAGCTTTAAAAAGGAATGAAGTCCTGATACATGTGACAACATGGATGACATTTGAAAACATCACGTTGGGTGAAATAAGCCAGGTGCAAAAGGACAAATATTGTATGATCTCACTGATTTGAAACCAATAGAATAAGCCAACATAGTCAGAATCTAGAATATAGGTGTACCGGTTTGTATATATTATGTCCCCAGAAAAAGCCATGTTCTTTCATACAGTCTTGTGGGGGCAGACATATTAGTGTTAAGTTGGAACCTTTTGGATTAGGTTGTTTCCATGGAGATGTGACCCATCCAACTGTAGGTGATAACTCTGATTAGATAATTTCCATGGAGGCATGGCTCTGCCCATTCAGCGTGGGCCTTGATTTAGTTTACTAGAGCACTATATGGGAGCGCAGACAGAAGGAACTTGCTGCTGCAACTTACAGAGACATTTTGAAGATGGCCGTTGAAAGCTAGTACGCTTTGGAGGCACTAGCCCAGAGTTGCCCCAAGAATTTAATACAGAGACATTTTGTAGAACACCATTTTGAAATGCAACCTGGGAGCAAGCAGACACAAGCAGCATGACTTCCCAGCTAACACAGGTTTTCTGGACTCCAGTGGCCTATTGCTGATGCCTTACCTTGGACACTTTATGGCCCTAAGACTGCAACTGTGTAACAAAGTAAACCCCCTTTATAAAAGCCAATCCATCTCTGGTGTTCGGCAAATGGCAGCATCAGCAAACAGGAACAATGGGGGACACAGTGAGGTTAGGGAATGCTAAATTAAGGCTTAAAATGTACAGGGTTCCTTTTGGAATGATGGCAATGTGTTGGTAACAGATGGTGTGACGCTAGCACAACATTGTGAATGCAGTTGATAACACTGAAATATATTTCTAAATGTGACTAAAAGGGGAAATGCTAGATTGTATATATGGTAAAGGAATAATAATGTTTTTAAAAACCCGTGGAACTAAACTACACAGTGTACCCGATGTTAAACCATATACTTTAGTTAATAGTACACCTATAAAAATGTGCTATCATCAGTTGTAACAAATGTTCCACACCAGTGCCAAGTGTTGGTGGTGGGGTGGTGATTAAGAAACCTATTTTTATGCACGATTATTCTGTAAACCCAAAATGTCTTTAATAAAGAGGTAAAGGTTATTTATGGCCTTGTGTCTTACAGTGTATTTCAAAGTTCTCAAAACCAGGGTTTTTCTTCCCACATAGTTATTCACACAGAGTCAGTGTCTTTTCACAGTTTTTATCTTTTTCCTAAATCATTCATTATATACTTGTTGTTGGAGGGAGAGAACTCTAGGGAATAGAGATTTTCCCACAAATATTTCTTGAAACAGTTACTCTCATGGAATGAACACTTCAAACAATAATCACGGATGTCCTACAGTACCTACTCTTATACCCAGCTCCTCACACTTTTGGCAAACATAGGTTTCTTATCTCCAAAATGTGAAAAAGTTAAATAAGATCCTACGGATGCTTTCACAGACACAGGAATGCTCTGACACAGGATTACTCACGTATACAGGTGGTGTCGGCACTTGACCAGACCAAATTATCTAGACATCTGATAGAGAACGACCTTCTGTTGTACCCAGGGAGGCATTCATACTTTAAAGATGTCCCAGTGGGAAACTTAGTTGCATTGGTTTGCATTTTCAGCTTAGCAAATTGAATATGGTCTGGGGCGTCACAGTGACCTAGAGGCCAAGAAATCAGGAATATTAATGTTAATAAAAAGATACCCAATGCCCTTCCCTTGTCTCTTTCTCTTGTTAGATTTGATGCCAGTACAAAATAAATTTTTACTTATGGAAAAATAATTTCTTTCCTTAGAAGCCACCTTGGGGGTGGGGGATTTACATTAGCATATGAGCATCTGAAAATTTACTATCTGGCAGATTCTCTTCTCTCTCATAGTTCCTCAGTGACCATTGTGTTACACTAGGACTATCCTCTCTTCTACAGTTTACTTTCTATTTCCTGTCTTGTTTCCCTGAGGGTGGGTGACTTAGGAGGGTGATGTCTCAGGAAACCTTCTCCAGACCTTATAATGTACAGTCTGTTTGTTCTGTACTTTTTCTCTTGAGTTCCCTTTGCTTTGCCTTTTCTTTCCACCAAACTGGGAAGACTTTGGGCTAAAATTAATGTGAAGCAAAGGGGTAAGTAATCCTTATTTTAATTTAGAAGTTAGCCCACATGCTAAAGGGAATCTTGGTGGTTTGTCTACAAGAAAGCCCCATTTTCAAGGAGAATACACAGAGATTCTCTAGCTAAATGTATAATTAATGTCAAATTAGCCTAGCTTTGTTTTTGCTTCCCTCTAAAACCTGTGGAGATGGAAAGATTTATGCTAGCTGAGTGCCATAGGTATTTATTTTTAATTCCGATGTTTTGTGAATATTTTTCTTATTATTATCATTAACCACCTTCCCACCACTGATTGTCTGCTTCTCCATCAGCAAAGGTCATCAGAATCTCTTATGTTGACAGACCTTAAAACCATTTTTCACTTGTTTGGTATTTAATTATGTTGAGTGCACAAATGAATGCCACACTGGAATTACAGAAATATGGAGGGTCAGGTCCTGATGGTCTGAACCCACCTGGGATGTGGTGAAGTGTGTGCTCACCTGGAAGTCCACAGCGAGGGGCAGGGCTGCTCCACGTCCCGTTCCCTTGACTGTCGCTTGTGCAGCGGATGGTGCTCTCCCCAACGAGGTTGAAGGCCATCCCTCGGTCTGGGTGGGGGTCACATGAGTAAGTGACTTCTCTTCCAAAGGGAAAGACTTCCAGAGTTGTTCCTGTATGTTTTCCATTATGTATAGCTGGAGGACTTGGACAAAAGATTTCTGGAAAGAAGGTGAGCTCTCAGTTTCATTAAAGGAGATTTTACCAGTGGAATTTCTTACAATAGAGTTCTGTGAGTAGTGCTACTAAAAAACACTAAGGAGTGGACAGTTTAATGCATCAGGGCTTTGATGAAATGGACTAAATGAAGTGTTCTCAATCGAAGGATACTGCGACAGTATAAAATAAATTTGCATATCCTGAATTTCCAAGTAGTTAAATTTTTTGACTCACAAAGAATTTACAGTTTTAATTAAGTACTGAAATTCTGAAGAAAAAATAACCATTTTGTTGGGAACTTGATTAATTTATTCAATTTATATTAGCTGAGCATTTATTTGATGTCAGCCACTCATCAGAGCCCTGGGAATATAGCTGTGAACAGCACACATAAGGTCTTTGTTCTCCAAGAAGCTTACATTCTAGGGAAATCATTCTAAAATGTATTGCATGTGTACTAGTCACCTAAAATAGATCAACCGTTTCCCTGGTAACACTGATATTGATCATCAGTATCAATTTTAACATACTGTGTCATAATGAAATGAAACATGCATAGGCCAACCTAAAAACTCTAAACGGATTCAGGTAGCTTTGCTTTTTAAAAATTTCCGGATCTGTTTTATTTTCTCTTCACTTTCTGCCATGCTTCAAGTTGTTACTTCTTTCTGATAACAGCTGTGGTTTTAGAATAGTCCCCTCCTCACTTCCAGTTGGCATCTCTGATGAAGCTTGGGATTTGGAAGAAGCTACCTCAACTAGTAAGAGCTGTGTAAAAGAAGAGAATGCTTGGGAAATCCAAGCAATCACATTTCTAGTGCATAATATCTTGGAAGCAATTAACAGTGTTCCTTCAAGAAATATCATGTTAATTGGGTAGCAGAGTTCGCTAAGTTATGTTCTTACCAAGTTTTAATATAAAAAGCATCATAAGATATCCGACTAGATTTTAGCAACATTTTAAAAAAAATTTGATTGTTTTAGAAAACATGTTTTCCAATATTTAGGTTCACAGATGAAGCAAAGTCCTATCTACTCTTGGGGAAAATAGAATTGGGTAGAGTAGGAGGAATTAGTAGTGACTCTATACATATTAGATGGATTTATAAACTCAGCTTATTAATTTCTGATTCTTTCAGTATCATTTGTTTAGCTGCATGTTTTGAGAGGTTATGGAACCTTAAACTGTCTATTGTGTCTAAGACTGCTCCCCCCTTTATCTTCATTCCTGAATTTACCTGATTTATTATCTCAATAGCATTTGATTTATTGGTTTCTTATTCATCTCCCACTTGATTATAAGAAAACATAAGGACAGGATATTAGTCCAACTCATTCATGCTGTATCTCTATTGCCTAAAAGAACATCAGGCATGTAGTACGTGCTCAATAAATAATTGTTGATTGAATGAATGAATGTTTAATATTTAGCAAATAAATAGGAAAATTATAGAGTGGTTATACATTAAGCACACAACAAAAATTAAAAAGAAAAAAGAAAGGAAGTAAAAAAGGAAGGAAGGGACAAAGGAAGGAAGGAGGGAAGAAGAAAAGAATGAAGGAAGAAAAACCTGTCAAGGCTTTATATTATTTAACCTCTCCAACCCAGAAGCAAACTATCACAGGACATAGAACAAATAACAGAAATTGATCTGATCATTCCCAAAACACATGATACACACATTGATCCATAACAAAATACTATTACAATGAGCATTTCTAGATCAATAATTTAGATTAGACAACAGAAGAAAGAGAAAAGGAGGGGCCATGTGTCAAAATACTGAACAGATTCAGGGGAGAGATTGAACTGCAATGCTATTTCTTTTACTCACGTTCACACACAGGGACACTGCTGTTCCAAAGGATTTCCATTCCAACCAAGACACAGTGACTAACAGAACTGCCTTTTAATCGGAAACTAAAGAAAAAAATGTTAGGTGAGTTGCTTCAACCAAAATGTCATTAATTCATAATCAGAGGCCCAGTTAAAAATCTCAGATTTTGAGGAACTGAGACTAGCAGGTGGCAATAGTGCTTGAGGTCACATCACTCTGAAAAAAATCACAGCCTCCGAGGAGGGGCACTGTAGACTGGCAAAGTGCTGTAACTGGACACATAGTGGTCCCAGCTTGAGCTGAGGAAGGCAGTATTGGCAGAGCTACCATCTCCTTGACCTGAGCCCCAGACCAAGAGAAGTGAATCTCTCACTGATAATTTACTCATTCTCTTATTGGAAACCCAGTCTTCCAATGCAACATGCTCCTGAGTCTGACACTGGAGCAAGAAAGATTGCTCCCAGTTTGGACTGAAAAAGCAGAGAATATCTGGTAAGAGAACAGAGATTGTTCTTTTTGCCTCTTTATTTGTGATGCCTCTAAAGGAGCATGTAGAGCTACTAAAGATCAAAGTCGAATATTTTAGGAGAAAAGAAGGGAGAGAAGACTTTTTGGATGAAACCATCCAGAATTCTCAGTGTATATGGGTCGCTGATGGCCTCGCACTTCTTGTTGGTCCTTACTGGGTGCTGGTATTCGATAAAAAAAATGCTTACTCTTACACTTTCACTGTAATTACCCACTTTGCTGTTGATTGTTTAAAAAGTCTCCTGAAACAATTCTTGAATGATCCTAGCAACTTGTTATAAACTTTTTGTTACATATCAAAGTTTTTCAGACACTTTTCAAATACTCTTAAATCTTTCTACTGGCAAAATATCATTTATTCTTTCACTTAATGTGTCACCTATATATTCAAGACAAGTAGTTGTATTTGACTTTGAACTTACCATTTAATACATCCTAGTCTTTCCTCCCTATCTCATGTTTTGGTTCCACATGTTCTTTTTTCTTATTTCCCATGTACACTTCCAAAAGTTAATCTCCTTCATTTTTGTTTACCACACCAAACCCCCTTTTGGATTAGCTCTTGATCCCAGTTTCAATGTGAAATGGACCAGGCATGTTCACACGCACCCTTCATCACAAACAAAGGACACTTTTGCCCCAAGCTGGAGATTAGAAGGAGAGAGCACACGGCCGTTAGGGAAGTGATCCGGGAAGTAGTCACATGATTTCACTGGAGGAAAAAACAAAACAAAACAACAGACTTAACGCTGGGTTCTGGAGAATAAAGATACAAGCTAAAAATCTCAAACTACATGAAAGTTCTAAGTACCTTCACATCTGGGGGCTGCTGGGCTCCAGTCACCCTGGGGCGTACAGTGCAGAGAAGCAGCTCCTCTGATGTCGTAGCCGGGCTCACAGCTGTAGATCACTTCCTGCCCAGGGGAGAAGTTGCCCTTGTCGCCTGGGGTATGCTTACCGTGCAGGATTTCTGGAGGGGGCTGACATACTGCAGAAAGAAGGCCAAAGTACTGTCAGTTGTGGGAAAATACCTTTTCCTAAGTGCTAAATTGGCCAGGAGAATCTCATTATGGGGTCTGTATGCAAGGAAAATATCTAATAGTCTATCCCCTTCTATTTATTGATGAGAAAACTGGACAGAGAGGAAAGGGAACATCTTGCTAAAAGTCACACAGCTGGTACATCGCAGAAACGTGATTGGAACTGGGGTATCCTCAACACTAGGTCACTGATTTTCATCTAAAACACATTCCTAAGAGTCCCTGGCAGATCACTCCCTCTAGAATGTTTCCTGTTCATCCAGTACACAATTGTTAGGAGTGATAGATTTTTATGCCATTGTACTTAACTTTCTAGAAAGGCATCACCAATGTACAGTTCTGCCTTTTAGGCAATAAGAAGTGCCTGTACCCAAGTCTCAGCTGACAGATTCTCCAACCACCTATGACACTCCAGTGCAACAAGCAGAATTCATACATCGATTCTCAGCTCTTTTCAATTCCTCTCTCAGTGACCACCTGGCGTGTGTTGGTGGAGAGCTATGAGTCACCTCTTTACATTCTACATAGCAAGGTACTCTTTAGTCATTCATTTCATTCCAATGAGAAGATGGGCCACAGTCTTCTAAAAAACTGACAATCATCATATAACAAGAGTGTGTACTGCATATTGTTACTTGTCTTTGGCTGTCTCCTTTGAAAGTTGGTTTTAGGGAATCAAAACTCATTTGAGTCTCAACTAATTTATATAAAATTGAAATAAAGTGAAAAATCATTTGTGTTTGGCTTTTAGCAACTCAGTATCTCTCTCTGGACTTCAGTTTTCTCCATTATAAAATGGGGGATTTGGACAAGAATAAGTGACCCCCTTAAGGACTCTGTAAATACTCTTGTGTTATTATATCCATTTTCAGGGCTCATCACCACTTTCTCCTGACTAATACGTGCACTGTGATGGGATAAGTGTGTTGCTGATTCAATTTCTGCTGGCACCTGGCCTCACCCTTCTGTAATCTCCAATGGCTCATAGGGCTGGAAGGCTACAAACTACAGTTCTTTGTCTTCCTTGCTAGCTGGGTTCTGGTTAGGTTCTGCCAATTGGAGGCAAATGTGCCCAATCAAAAGTCAAGGAGGTGATAGGAGTGGTTCTATTTTAGAGGCACCTCAGGCAGTGTTTTTGGGTCTTGTGTGGCAGCAGCAACTTCAGTTCTGCAATGCCAGTGACATTGGCTCCAACAACATCAGCTGCGCGATGGCAATGGTGATGGCTGCTGCAGCATTAGGAGCAGTTGAGGAGGTGCATGTCAAGGGCAGGGGGTGACCATTTCAGCAGCGACTACAGGCCCCTGTGTGCTATCCCAGCAGTCACAGCCCACTCTGGTCTCCAGGAACCTTGCCTTCTTCCTTTGGCTCCTCCTGCCCTTCCAACTTTCCAACCTATCACCTGCATTGAGTCCATCACCCCTAGAAATATCTAGAGTGTGTTTTGATTTCTTGACTGAACACTGATACACGAGCCATGGCTCTGGAGGCCAAGAGACCTGGGGTTCTGTCTTCAGTCTTCAACTTAGTATCTGTTAAATCTTGAACAAGTTATCTAACCTCTCTAAACTCAGGTTCCTCTGTAAAAATGGACAAGAATAGTAACTGTCTCTTATGTTGGTTTTAAGGATGAAATGTTTACAAAGCCTTCCTCATAGTGCCTGACAAGGAGAATCACTCACTGTGTATTATGTATTAGCTCATGGATAATTGATAGATGATGGAGGCAGTACATGTTCAGCTAGTGCTATGTCCCCTTTTCTTGAGGTCCAGATTTAGCTTTGCTTCGCAATGCAAACACACACACACGCACACACACGCACACACACAAACACGCATGCACACCTTCGTTGAATACTTCTTCCCAAGGAAATCTACTCACCCACACTGCCCACCACACATCCTTCCCCCAAAGCAAATGCTAATCTCCTGACCCACCAGCAACTCCTCGTCTCCAGGCCCCGTCAAAGCCTCAGGCACACTCACCCCTGGAGCAGCTGGGCAGCTCTGGCTCCCATCTGTTTTGGGCCTGGCATCGCACACTGCTGGGTCCTTTCATGACAAAGCCAGGCTGACACCTCAACCTTACTGCTTCATGTAAGGAATACAAGCTTTTCTTCTCAGACACCATCATTCCATTTTCAATATTTGGAGGTGTGCATTTATTAGGTATAATACACTGAGGGGGAGGGCCGCTCCAGACGCCAACGTAATCGTCTGTGCTCGTGCAATATATGGACGGCTGGCCCACGAGCTCAAACTGCTCTTTCCGTCCGTCTCCCCGATTGCAGCGATAGGTCACAACCATCCCGTAGTGAAAATATTCTCTGTTGGTGCTGAGGAAGTCTCCATTGGTGATTGCTGGTGGTGGCTTACAAGGAATAACTGGGAAAAGGGAGGGAATGTTATATAACACTGTATTTAAATAACTAGTGAAAATAATCCAGTGAGTCACTAAACAGCAGGTATTTTTATATCCATTACTTACTTTACTTTTCTTTACAAATGGAGTTGGTATTTTTTTTCCAATTCAGTTTTATTGAGATATATTCACATACCCTACAATAATCCATAGCATACAATCAATTGTTCACAGTGCCATTCTTGAAAATGAGTGTATAACCCTGTAGCTTACATGGTATGACTGTGTGATTGTGAAAACTTGTGGCTCACACTCCCTTTATCCAGTGTATGGATGGATGAGTAGGAAAATGGGAACAAAAACTAAATGAAAAATAGGGTAGGATGGAGGGGATGGGATGCTTTGGGTGTTCTTTTTTACTTTTAGTTTTTATTCTTATTTTTATTCTCTTTGGAGTAATGAAAACATTCAAGTTGATTGGGGTGATGAATGCACAACTATATGATGATACTATGAATAACTGATTTGACACCATAGATGATTATATGGCATGTGAATACATCTCAATAAAACTGAAATAAATAATAATTTTAAAAAAAGAATCAAGGCTACTACCGTGTTGCTGTTCAACAGTTTCGGGTATTTCCTTCTAGCTATTCCAATACACTAAAAACTAAAAATGGATAGCTATATAGTGCATAAGAATACCCTCCAGAATGACCTCTTGACTCCATTTGAAATCTCTCAGTGTATGAAACTTTACTTTGTTTCATTTTGCTTCCCCTTTTGGTCAAGAAGGCTTTCTCAATCCCACAATGCCAGGCCCAAGCTCATCCCTGCAAGTCATGTCCCATATTCCCAGGGAGATTTACACCCCTGGGAGTCATGTCCCACATAGGGGGGAGGGCAGTGAGTTTACCTGCTGAGTGGGCTTAGAGAGAGAGAGGCCACATCTGAGCAACAAAAGAGGATATTGGCTGGAGACTCTTAGACACAATTATACATAGGCTTAGCCTGTCCTTTGCAGTTACAAGCTTCATAAGGATAAGCCCTGAGACTGAGGGCTCAGCCTTCTAAATTGGTAGTCCCCAATGCTTGTGAGAATATCAGTAATTCCCCAGATGGGGAAGTTAAATATTTCTGCATTTTCCCCCAGTCCCTCAGGGGGGCTTTGCAAATACATTCTTATTTTCTGCCCAAATTACTTTGGGATGTATTGGGGTTTCACATTAACCTATACAAACGTACCAGATCTCACTTCCTATTCAAATTTCCATGTAATTAAGGTGTTTGAATAAACTAACAGTACAAGTTAAATTATTTAGTGTGCTACAGAAAATATAGATCCTTCACCAAATAAACATCTCTTCCCTTGGTCTCACACAGAAGTTGAAGTCTTAAAACACATTATATATAAAAATATATATAAAAATACAAGTAAACATCTTTATATATCATAGAGTGTTTCTTTTTGATTTTTTTTTTTTTTGTGGCTAAATAACTTTTCAATGTATAGATGCACTTCTAATTCTGCATGGTTATTTTATGTTTCTTAGGGAATTCTTTAGAGTCTCAACATGCCTCTTTCCTTCTAGTAGATTGTATTTCCAAAATGCAGTCTGAGACATGTATACATTTAGGTTACTTGAAAGATTTTACTATCGTAAAGAATGCTGCAACAAAAACTTTACAGCGAATGCCTTGCAAAAATATGCATTTATTTTCCAAGTCTAAATTCAAAGATTTGGGTCAAAATATATGCCCATTTTTGAGGTTCATAGTACACAGTGCCTTTCAAGAGGCTTTTTGTTCACTTTCACTTTCACCAGTTGTAAATCATTCTTCCACAGCTTCACTAGTCTTGGAGGGTGTCACTTTTAAAAATCTTCATTACGTTACCAAGCAGAATGATTATTATACTGGGGATGGTAGAACCAACATATCTTCAGGTAAATTGAAGTAAGAATGTGATTGAAAAGCTTTTATGAATTTAAGTGCTGAGGTTAAGCAAACACATATCTTGAGATAATGAAGACATTAAGGAAAGAGTTGCTAGGAATATTATGGATGTTTTTGAGAACATTACACCTATCTTCAGCTATCAGAAGGAAAAAATACACAAAAGGAATTCAATCAAGAAGTCTGTAATTCTGGGGGATATTTTGGGTCTGTCGAAAAGGTAATAGGAAGGAATATTTCAACTTACTCTCACAAATAGGTGCCTCATTATCCCAGGTGACAGTATTGCCTGAGAAGATGCATGAAATAGAGGAGGGACCAAGGAGTCGGTATCTAGAGGCAAAGAATAATGAACCATTAAATTCTAAATAAACAATTAATCTCCCCCACTTAATTAGTTACTTCCAAGAGATAACAATCTTGGAAAATTCAAAATGACAATTTCCACTTGGCAAAGTACTATCATGTTTCCAAACTTCATATCTTTCTTTGGACTTTTTGAGTTTCTTCATGCCTTCTTAACTGAATAAGATCTTAAGACACATTTTTATATCACTCAAGGGAAATTATAGTTATTTCATTCTAATCTCATTTCTTTAAGATTGTACAAGTTTCTTGAGTGCAGGGAAGACGTCATGCATACTCATATGTATGTGTATGTGTATATTTCCTTTATACTATTTTAATATCTTGCAAGTTTTGCTCTATGAATAAATGGATGGTGGGCACTTTTACCAATAAAATTCATCAAAGTGAAACCAAAGGCAATACAACCCGACAAAAACCAACTGAGCATTATTTCATACCTAAAATGTCAAAGGCATCTATATTCATAAGTCGTATTGATCAGAAATTTTCTTTTCTTGTTATATCTTTATCTGGCTTTGGTATTCAGGTGAAAATTAAAGACCTCAACAAAATACTAGCAAACTGAATCCAGTAGTAGATTAAAAGAATTATATACCATGATCAAGTGGAAATTATCCCAGGAATGCAAGGGGGGTTCAATATAAGAAAATCAATTAATGTAATACACTGCATTAATAGAATGAAGGGAAAAAACCTACATGATCATCTCAATTGATGTAGAAAAGGCACTTGACAAAATCCAGTACTCCTTCTGATAAAAAAAAAAAAACACTCAGAAAATTAGGAATAGAAGAAAATTTCCTCAACATGACGAAGGGCACATATAAAAACTCACAGCTAATGTTATACTCAATGGTAAAAGACTGAAGGCTTTTAAGATCAGGGACAAGATAAGAATGCTTTGTACTGGAAGCTCAAGCCAGAGCAATTAGGCAAGAAAAAAAGGACATCTAAATTGGTAAAGAAGAAGTAAAACTTTCCTGTTTTGCAGATGATACAATCCTATATAAAGAAAATCCTGAACAATCCACAACAAAGCTACTAAAGCTAATAAATGAATATGGCAAAATGGTGGCATGCAAGATCAACATGCAAAGATCATTGGTGTTTCTGTGTACCAGTAATGAACAATCTGAAAAGGAAATCAAGAAAAAATTCCATTTACAATATTAACTGAAAGAATCAAATATCTAGGAACAAATCTAACCAAGTATCTAAAGGAGTTATATACAGAAAACTACAAAGCATTACTGAAGGGCATTTCATATGCATGGATTGGAAAGCTAAATATTGCTAAGATATCAATTCTACCCATAGTGATTTACAGATTCAATGCAATCTCAATCAAAATTCCAACAGCCTTCTTTCAGAAAAGGAAAAGCCAATAATCAAATTTATATGGAAGGGTGGGGCAAGATGGCAGACTGGTGAGCTGTATGTTTTAGTTACTCCTCCAGGAAAGTAGGTAGAAAGCCAGGAACTGCACGGACTGGACACCACAGAGCAATCTGACTTTGGGCATACTTCATACAACACTCATGAAAACGTGGAACTGCTGAGATCAGCGAAATCTGTAAGTTTTTGCGGCCAGGGGACCCGCGCCCCTCCCTGCCAGGCTCAGTCCCGGGGGAGGAGGGGCTGTCAGCTCCGGGAAGGAGAAGGGAGAACTGCAGTGGCTGCCCTTATCGGAAACTCATTCTACTGATTCAAACTCCAACCATAGATAGACTGAGACCAGACACCAGAGAATCTGAGAGCAGCCAGCCCAGCAGAGAGGAGACAGGCATAGAAAAAAAAACAACACGAAAAACTCCAAAATAAAAGCGGAGGATTTTTGGAGTTCTGGTGAACATAGAAAGGGGAAGGGCCCTGAGGTGCATATGCAAATCCCGAAGAAAAGCTGATCTCTCTGCCCTGTGGACCTTTCCTTAATGGCCCTGGTTGCTTTGCCTCTTAGCATTTCAATAACCCATTAGATCTCTGAGGAGGGCCCGTTTTTTTTTTGTTGTTTTTTTTTTTTAATCCTTTTTTCTTTTTCTAAAACAATTACTCTAAGAAGCCCAATACAGAAAGCTTCAAAGACTTGCTATTTGGGCAGGTCAAGTCAAGAGCAGAACTAGGAGAGCTCTGAGACAAAACGCAATAATCCAGTGGCTGAGAAAATTCACTAAACACCACAACTTCCCAAGAAAAGGGGGGTGTCTGCCCACAGCCATCATCCTGGTGGACAGGAAACACTCCTGCCCATCGCCAGCCCCATAGCCCAGAACTGCCCCAGACAACCCAGTGTGACGGAAGTGCTTCAAATAACAGGCACACACCACAAAACTGGGCATGGACATTAACCTTCCCTGCAACCTCAGCTGATTGTCCCAGAGTTGGGAAGGTAGAGCAGTGTGAATTAACAAAGCCCCATTCAGCCATCATTTCAGCAGACTGGGAGCCTCCCTACACAGCCCAGCAGCCCAGAACTGCCCTGGGGGGACGGCACTCACCTCTGACATAGCACAGTCATCCCTCAACAGAAGACCTGGGGTGCACGGCCTGGAAGAGGGGCCCACTTGCAAGTCTCAGGAGCCATACGCCAATACCAAGGACTTGTGGGTCAGTGGCAGAGACAAACTGTGGCAGGACTGAACTGAAGGATTAGACTATTGCAGCAGCTTTAAAACTCTAGGATCACCAGGGAGATTTGATTGTTAGAGCCACACCCCCCTCCCTGACTGCCCAGAAACACGCCCCATATACAGGGCAGGCAACACCAACTACACACGCAAGCTTGGTACACCAATTGGACCCCACAAGACTCACTCCCCCACTCACCAAAAAGGCTAAGCAGGGGAGAACTGGCTTGTGGAGAACAGGTGGCTCGTGGACGCCACCTGCTGGTTAATTAGAGAAAGTGTACTCCACGAAGCTGTAGATCTGATAAATTAGAGATAAGGACTTCAATTGGTCTACAAATCCTAAAAGAACCCTATCAAGTTCAGCAAATGCCACGAGGCCAAAAACAACAGAAAATTATAAAGCATATGAAAAAACCAGACGATATGGATAACCCAAGCCCAAGCACCCAAATCAAAAGACCAGAAGAGACACAGCACCTAGAGCAGCTACTCAAAGAACTAAAGATGAACAATGAGACCATAGTACGGGAGATAAAGGAAATCAAGAAGACCCTAGAAGAGCATAAAGAAGACATTGCAAGACTAAATAAAAAAATGGATGATCTTATGGAAATTAAAGAAACTGTTGACCAAATTAAAAAGATTCTGGACACTCATAGTACAAGACTAGAGGAAGTTGAACAACAAATCAGTGACCTGGAAGATGACAGAATGGAAAATGAAAGCATAAAAGAAAGAATGGGGAAAAAAATTGAAAAAATCGAAATGGACCTCAGGGATATGATAGATAATATGAAACGTCCAAATATAAGACTCATTGGTGTCCCAGAAGGGGAAGAAAAGGGTAAAGGTCTAGGAAGAGTATTCAAAGAAATTGTTGGGGAAAACTTCCCAAATCTTCTAAACAACATAAATAGACAAATCATAAATGCTCAGCGAACTCCAAATAGAATAAATCCAAATAAACCCACTCCGAGACATATACTGATCACACTATCAAACACAGAAGAGAAGGAGCAAGTTCTGAAAGCAGCAAGAGAAAAGCAATTCACCACATACAAAGGAAACAGCATAAGACTAAGTAGTGACTACTCAGCAGCCACCATGGAGGCAAGAAGGCAGTGGCACGATATATTTAAAATTCTGAGTGAGAAAAATTTCCAGCCAAGAATACTTTATCCAGCAAAGCTCTCCTTCAAATTTGAGGGAGAGCTTAAATTTTTCACAGACAAACAAATGCTGAGAGAATTTGCTAACAAGAGACCTGCCCTACTGGAGATACTAAAGGGAGCCCTACAGACAGAGAAACAAAGAAAGGACAGAGAGACTTGGAGAAAGGTTCAGTACTAAAGAGATTCGGTATGGGTACAATAAAGGATATTAATAGACAGAGGGGAAAAATATGACAAACATAAACCAAAGGATAAGATGGCTGATTCAAGAAATGCCTTCATGGTTATAACATTGAATGTAAATGGATTAAACTCCCCAATTAAAAGATATAGATTCGCAGAATGGATCAAAAAAAATGAACCATCAATATGTTGCATACAAGAGACTCATCTTAGATACAGGGACACAAAGAAACTGAAAGTGAAAGGATGGAAAAAAATATTTCATGCAAGCCACAGCCAAAAGAAAGCAGGTGTAGCAATATTAATCTCAGATAAAATAGACTTCAAATGCAGGGATGTTTTGAGAGACAAAGAAGGCCACTACGTACTAATAAAAGGGACAATTCAGCAAGAAGAAATAACAATCGTAAATGTCTATGCACCCAACCAAGGTGCCACAAAATATATGAGAGAAACACTGGCAAAACTAAAGGAAGCAATTGATGTTTCCACAATAATTGTGGGAGACTTCAACACATCACTCTCTCCTATAGATAGATCAACCAGACAGAAGACCAATAAGGAAATTGAAAACCTAAACAATCTGATAAATGAATTAGATTTAACAGACATATACAGGACATTACATCCCAAATCACCAGGATACACATACTTTTCTAGTGCTCATGGAACTTTCTCCAGAATAGATCATATGCTGGGACATAAAACAAGCCTCAATAAATTTAAAAAGTTTGAAATTATTCAAAGCACATTCTCTGACCACAATGGAATACAATTAGAAGTCAATAACCATCAGAGACTTAGAAAATTCACAAATACCTGGAGGTTAAACAACACACTCCTAAACAATCAGTGGGTTAAAGAAGAAATAGCAAGAGAAATTGCTAAATATATAGAGACGAATGAAAATGAGAACACAACATACCAAAACCTATGGGATGCAGCAAAAGCAGTGCTAAGGGGGAAATTTATAGCACTAAACGCATATATTAAAAAGGAAGAAAGAGCCAAAATCAAAGAACTAATGGATCAACTGAAGAAGCTAGAAAATGAACAGCAAACCAACCCTAAACCAAGTAGAAGAAAAGAAATAACAAGGATTAAAGCAGAAATAAATGACATAGAGAACAAAAAAAACAATAGAGAGGATAAATATCACCAAAAGTTGGTTCTTTGAGAAGATCAACAAGATTGACAAGCCCCTAGCTAGACTGACAAAATCAAAAAGAGAGAAGACCCATATAAACAAAATAATGAATGAAAAAGGTGACATAACTGCAGATCCTGAAGAAATTAAAAAAATTATAAGAGGATACTATGAACAACTGTATGGCAACAAACTGGATAATGTAGAGGAAATGGACAATTTCCTGGAAACATATGAACAACCTAGAATGACCAGAGAAGAAATAGAAGACCTCAACCAACCCATCACATGCAAAGAGATCCAATCAGTCATCAAAAATCTTCCCACAAATAAATGCCCAGGGCCAGATGGCTTCACAGGGGAATTCTACCAAACTTTCCAGAAAGAACTGACACCAATCTTACTCAAACTCTTTCAAAACATTGAAGAAAATGGAACACTACCTAACTCATTTTATGAAGCTAACATCAATCCAGTACCAAAACCAGGCAAAGATGCTACAAAAAAGGAAAACTACCGGCCAATCTCCCTAATGAATATAGATGCAAAAATCCTCAACAAAATACTTGCAAATCGAATCCAAAGACACATTAAAAAAATCATACACCATGACCAAGTGGGGTTTATTCCAGGCATGCAAGGATGGTTCAACATAAGAAAATCAATCAATGTATTACAACACATTAACAAGTCAAAAGGGAAAAATCAATTGATCATCTCAATAGATGCTGAAAAAGCATTTGACAAAATCCAACAACCCTTTTTGATAAAAACACTTCAAAAGGTAGGAATTGAAGGAAACTTCCTCAACATGATAAAGAGCATATATGAAAAACCCACAGCCAGCATAGTACTCAATGGTGAGAGACTGAAAGCCTTCCCTCTAAGATCAGGAACAAGACAAGGATGCCCGCTATCACCACTGTTATTCAACATTGTGCTGGAAGTGCTAGCCAGGGCAATCCGGCAAGACAAAGAAATAAAAGGCATCCAAATTGGAAAAGAAGAAGTAAAACTGTCATTGTTTGCAGATGATATGATCTTATATCTAGAAAACCCTGAGAAATCGACGATACAGCTACTAGAGCTAATAAACAAATTTAGCAAAGTAGCGGGCTACAAGGTTAATGCACATAAGTCAGTAATGTTTCTATATGCTAGAAATGAACAAACTGAAGAGACACTCAAGAAAAAGATACCATTTTCAATAGCAACTAAAAAAATCAAGTACCTAGGAATAAACTTAACCAAAGATGTAAAAGACGTATACAAAGAAAACTACATAACTCTACTAAAAGAAATAGAAGGGGACCTTAAAAGATGGAAAAATATTCCATGTTCATGGATAGGAAGACTAAATGTCATTAAGATGTCAATTCTACCCAAACTCATCTACAGATTCAATGCAATCCCAATCAAAATTCCAACAACCTACTTTGCAGACTTGGAAAAGCTAGTTATCAAATTTATTTGGAAAGGGAAGATGCCTCGAATTGCTAAAGACACTCTAAAAAAGAAAAACGAAGTGGGAGGACTTACACTCCCTGAATTTGAAGCTTATTATAAAGCCACAGTTGCCAAAACAGCATGGTACTGGCACAAAGATAGACATATAGATCAATGGAATCGAATTGAGAATTCAGAGATACACCCTCAGATCTATGGCCGACTGATCTTTGATAAGGCCCCCAAAGTCACTGAACTGAGTCATAATGGTCTTTTCAACAAATGGGGCTGGGAGAGTTGGATATCCATATCCAAAAGAATGAAAGAGGACCCCTACCTCACCCCCTACACAAAAATTAACTCAAAATGGACCAAAGATCTCAATATAAAAGAAAGTACCATAAAACTCCTAGAAGATAATGTAGGAAAACATCTTCAAGACCTTGTATTAGGCGGCCACTTCCTAGACTTTACACCCAAAGCACAAGCAACAAAAGAGAAAATAGATAAATGGGAACTCCTCAAGCTTAGAAGTTTCTGCACCTCAAAGGAATTTCTCAAAAAGGTAAAGAGGCAGCCAACTCAATGGGAAAAAATTTTTGGAAACAATGTATCTGACAAAAGACTGATATCTTGCATATATAAAGAAATCCTACAACTCAATGACAATAGTACAGTCGGCCCAATTATAAAATGGGCAAAAGATATGAAAAGACAGTTCTCTGAAGAGGAAATACAAATGGCCAAGAAACACATGAAAAAATGTTCAGCTTCACTAGCTATTAGAGAGATGCAAATTAAAACCACAATGAGATACCATCTAACACCGGTTAGAATGGCTGCCATTAAACAAACAGGAAACTACAAATGCTGGAGGGGATGTGGAGAAATTGGGACTCTTATTCACTGTTGGTGGGACTGTATAATGGTTCAGCCACTCTGGAAGTCAGTCTGGCAGTTCCTTAGAAAACTAGATATAGAGTTACCATTCGATCCAGCGATTGCACTTCTCGGTATATACCCAGAAGATCGGAAAGCAGTGACACGAATAGATATCTGCACGCCAATGTTCATAGCAGCATTATTCACAATTGCCAAAAGATGGAAACAACCCAAATGTCCTTCAACAGATGAGTGGATAAATAAAATGTGGTATATACACATGATGGAATACTACACGGCAGTAAGAAGGAACGATCTGGTGAAACATATGACAACATGGATGAACCTTGAAGACATAATGCTAAGCGAAATAAGCCAGGCACAAAAAGAGAAATATTATATGCTACCACTAATGTGAACTTTGAAAAATGTAAAACAAATGGCTTATAATGTAGAATGTAGGGGAACTAGCAATAGAGAGCAATTAAGGAAGGGGGAACAATAATCCAAGAAGAACAGATAAGCTATTTAACGTTCTGGGGATGCCCAGGAATGACTATGGTCTGTTAATTTCTGATGGATATAGTAGGAGCAAGTTCACAGAAATGTTGCTATATTAGGTAACTTTCTTGGGGTAAAGTAGGAACATGTTGGAAGTTAAGCAGTTATCTTAGGTTAGTTGTCTTTTTCTTACTCCCTTGTTATGGTCTCTTTAAAATGTTCTTTTATTGTATGTTTGTTTTCTTTTTAACTTTTTTTTCATACAGTTGATTTAAAAAAGAAGGGAAAGTTAAAAAAAAAAAACAAAAACAAGGAAAAAAAAAAGATGCAGTGCCCCCTTGAGGAGCCTGTGGAGATTGCAGGGGTATTCGCCTACCCCACCTCCATGGTTGCTAACATGACCACAGACATAGGGGACTGGTGGTTTGATGGGTTGAGCCCTCTACCACAGGTTTTACCCTTGGGAAGACGGTTGCTGCAAAGGAGAGGCTAGGCCTCCCTATGGTTGTGCCTAAGAGCCTCCTCCCGAATGCCTCTTTGTTGCTCAGATGTGGCCCTGTCTCTCTAGCTAAGCCAACTTGAAAGGTGAAATCACTGCCCTCCCCCCTACGTGGGATCAGACACCCAGGGGAGTGAATCTCCCTGGCAACGTGGAATATGACTCCTGGGGAGGAATGTAGACCTGGCATCGTGGGACGGAGAACATCTTCTTGACCAAAAGGGGGATGTGAAAGGAAATGAAATAAGCTTCAGTGGCAGAGAGAATCCAAAAGGAGCCGAGAGGTCACTCTGGTGGGCACTCTTACGCACACTTTAGACAACCCTTTTTAGGTTCTAAAGAATTGGGGTAGCTGGTGGTGGATACCTGAAACTATCAAACTACAACCCAGAACCCATGAATCTCGAAGACAGTTGTATAAAAATGTAGCTTATGAGGGGTGACAAGGGGATTGGGAAAGCCATAAGGACCACACTCCACTTTGTCTAGTTTATGGATGGATGAGTAGAAAAATAGGGGAAGGAAACAAACAGACAAAGGTACCCAGTGTTCTTTTTTACTTCAATTGCTCTTTTTCACTCTAATTATTATTCTTGTTATTCTTGTGTGTGTGCTAATGAAGGTGTCAGGGATTGATTTGGGTGATGAATGTACAACTATGTAATGGTACTGTGAACAATCGAAAGTACGATTTGTTTTGTATGACTGCGTGGTATATGAATATATATCAATAAAATGAAGATTAACAAAAAAAAAAAAAAAAAAAGACATAATGCTGAGCAAAATAAGCCAGGCACAGAAAGAGAGATATTGTATGTTACCACTAATGTGAATTCTGTGAAAAATGTACAATGTTTTATACTGTAGAATGTAGGGGACCTAGAGATACCAATTAGTGGAGGGGGAATGATAATCTAATAAGAACAGATAAACTATGGAGGGTAATCTCAATGTTATGGGAATGCTCAGGAATGATTATGGTTTGTAAACTTTCGTGGATATAGTAAGATCATGTTGGAAGCAATAGAGTTATTTTAGGTTTTTTTTTCTCTTATTCCTTTGTTTTCTTAGGGGTTGTTAATTTTCTTGGGGTATGGTAGGAACATGTTGGAAGCAATGTAGTTATTTTAGATTATTTGTTTTTCTTACTCCTCTGTTTGGACATGGTTTATTAATTTTCTTGGGGTATGGTAGGAACATATTGGAAGCAAAGTAATTATTTTAGGTTATTTGTTTTCCTTAATCCATTGCTTTGTTTGAAATGTTGTGGGGTGTTTTTGGTTGTTGTTTGCCTGTTTGTTTTTAATTTTTTGATAAACAAAGTTAAAAAATTGAAAAAAAATCAGTAGAAAAATGGGAGTAAAAACTAAATGACAAATAGGATGGGATGGGGGGATGGTTTGGGTATTCTCTTTTCACTTTTATTTTTTATTCTTATTCTGATTCTTTCTGATGTAAGGAAAATGTTCAGAAATAGATTGTGGTGATGAACGCATAACTATATGATCGTACTGTGAACAGTTGATTGTATACCATGGATGACTGTATGGTTTGTGAATATATTTCAATAAAACTGAATTAAAAAAAAATTTATATGGAAGGATTAAGAGGCCCTGAATACCCCAAAACCATATTGAAAAGGAACAAATTTGGAAGACTCACATTTCCTGATTTAAAATCTACAGTAATCAAAACAACCAACACAAAGACAGACATATAGACCAATGGAATCTGTTGAGAGCTCAGAAATAAACTCTCACATTTATGGGCAACTGATTTTTGACAAGGGTACCAAGTCCACTCAATGGGGAAAGAATATTCTCTTCAACAAATAGTGCTGAGAAAACTGGATACCCATATGCAAAAGAATGAAGGTGGACCCTTACCTCATACCATACACAAAAATCAACTCAAAATGAATCTAAGACCTAAAAACCAGAACTGCAAATTTCCTAGAAGAAAATGTGGGAAAATGTCTTCAAGACCTTGTGTTAGGCCATGGTTTCTTAGACTTTACACTCAAAGCATGAGCAAAAAAAGAAAAAAATAGAAAAATCAGACTTCTTCAAAATTAAAAATGTTTGTGTATCGAAGAATACTATCAAGAAAGTGAAAAGAATACAAAATGGGAGAATATTTTTGGAAACCAAATATCTGATAAGGGCTTAATATTAATAATATACAAAGAACTCCTACAATTCAACAGCAAAAAGACAAACAACTTAATTAAAAATGGGTAAAGGACTTGAGTAGACATTTCTCCAAAGAAGATACACAAATGAACAATAATATTGAAAAGATGCTCAATATTATTAGCCACTAGGGAAATATAAATCAAACAAACAATAAGACACCACTTCACACCCCTTAGAATGACTACCATTAATAAATGAGAAATAAGTGTTGGCAAGGATATGGAGAAATAGGAACTCTCATACATTGTTGTTGGGAAAATAAAATGATGCAATTACTGTGGAAAAGATTTTGGGTGTTTCTCAGAAACTTAACTATAGAATTACCATATGACCAGGCAATCCCACTTCTAGATATATACCCAAAGAAATTGAAAGCAGGGACTTAGATAATTGCACACTGATGTTCGTATGTGCATTATTCATAATTGCCAAAAGACGGAAGCAACCAAAGTGTCCCTCAACAGATGAGTTCATAAACAAAATGTGGTATATACATACAATGGGATATTATTCAGCTATAAAAGGAATTAAGTTCTGATACATGTGACAATATGAAACTTGAAGGCATCATGTTGAGCGAAATTAGCAGAGAATATTTTTGGAAACCAAATAGGATAAATATTGTATGCTCTCCCTGAATAATTAGAATATGGAAATTCATAGAGTCAGAATCAGAATACAGGTCACCTGAGGCAGGGTTGGGGAGTGGGGAATGGGAGTTAGTGCTTATGGGTGAAGAGTTTCCATTTGGGGTGAAGGAAACATTTTGGTAATGGATGGTGGTGATGATAGCACAACATTGTGAATGGAATTAAAACCACTAAATTGTACACTTGAAAGTAACTAAAATGGGAAATATTACTTTGTATGTATACAGAATAAAAATCTAAAAAACCCACAGAACTGTACAACATAAAGAGCAAACCCTAATGTAAATGATGGATAATAATCAAATGTAACTAAGGTACCACACTAATGTAAAATATTAATCATATGGAAAACTGTATGTGTGAAGGGCATGGATTTGGAAACTCTAAATTTTCTGCATGAACCAAAAAATTTTTTTAATACTAAGGGCAAAATAATGTTGAAGGCAGTAATTCTCGATTAGTATGCCGTAACATTTGGAAGAATTCATGACATTTATTTTCACTTCGAGTGAAACTCTCTACCATGATTGAATGCTGGGCTGATTTAGGCATGAGAATGATGTAAAGTAGGGCCAAACTTGATACCTCTACAAATTAAGAGGAATAAAATAATGTCAAATAGCAGTTATATGTTTACTGGTACTGCTGAGAACTTTGTCTTATGAAAATATAAGAAAATATGGCAGCAAAATAGTGCCAAATAAAGATCTAATGAATGGTGAGATAACAGTGCATGTTTTTGAAGAAACTTAAAGCACTATTTTGTTGTAGTATTTATTTTGTTGTAATTATTAATACTTTTGTATTGCTTTCAGTTTTTAAATGCTTTCCAGTACACTACCTAAAATTAAATTATTCTAAATTGTGCTGCAAATGTGCTCACAAACAGAGAACGAATGGAGTAAAGAAAGTCTGCAGCCCTTCCACTGTATGTGCCTTTCCTTCAGCCTGTTTGCATTAGGAGCAAAGGATCATGGAGACCTCTCTTGGTTTGGACCACATAGATATTTCTTAGATTGTTCTTGTTGATTACCTAATTGTGGAGGTTAGAGAAAAATTGTGAAACAAGTTCCAACTTAAGCTGTCAATTTTTCTCCCATACTATTATTTTGTGTTTGGTAATGAATACATCATGACTCAAAAGGTAACTTTAGTATTCACCAATCAGAAGGAAGTTGTAATTTATTAAACTTTTCTTCCAAAGTAGATTCAAGTAATTGAGCAATAATGATTAGGCCTCTTCCAGGATATTTAGGAGGAAATAAGGAAGAGACATAAGACCCATGCTACTAATTTAACCACCTTGGGGGAGAGGAATCAGGAATTATTGAATTCATTCCAATATGTTACAGCCTTTGCATCCCACCCTGTCTTTCTGAGTCTCCCAGATAAGACAGAGTTGTGGAATCATACAGGCAAGCCGTGGTGCAGGAATAGCCATGACCATTTCATTATAAGAAACCTCTGGGTAAACATGTCTAGATATTTGAGAATCTTCTACCCAGGGCCCAGTGTGGGACAGTGGATGCCTGGGATATTAGTGCCATTTCCACATCCCCCACCCCCTCTTTTTGATATACACCTTGAACCACATGGATGTGTTAGAAAAGAAAAATTTTAAAAAGAGAAGTGTGAATTATTTAGGTTAGTCCTTAGAAGTCTTTTGTAGGAAGTACCTCCTATTGGCAACTTAATAATAACTATTTTAATTAAAGCTTTAATTTTGAGATAACTAAATAAATTAATATACAGCAGTAGGAAATAACATAGAGAGCTCCCTTGTGCTCTTTATTTCCCCCAAAGATAATATCTTGCATAACTATAGAACAATATCAAAACCAGGATAGCAACATTGACACAATACATTGATTTTGCTCAGAGTTTCTGTTCCATTTGTAAAATCACAGGTGTGTATTTCTGAATATGTGTATTTAGTCTTACGCAATTTTTTCACATGTGTAATTCATGTATCTACCACCACAGCACAAACCAGAGAAGGTCCATGACCACAAGGACCCCTCCTGTTGTCCTTTTATAACCACACTGACTTCCCTCCTAGACCCCTCTCCCCGTCCTTATTCCTTGGCAACCACTAATCGGTTCTCGATTCCTACAATTTTATTTCAAGGATGCTATATAAACGGAATAGTTCTTTATGTGACCATTCAGGATTGGCATAATTCTCTAGAGAGTCATCCAAGTTATTGTGTATATCAGTAGTTCATTCACTTCTATTGCTGAGTAGTGCTCCGTGGTGGGGATGTACCACAGTATGTTTAATGATTCACCTGTTTAAAAGACATCTGGGTTGTTTCCAGGTTTTGACTATTATGAATACAGCTACTATGAACATTTGTGTACAAGTTTTTGTATCGTAATCACAAGTGTTCATTTTCCTGGGAAATTGTTGTGGTGTAAGACAATTGCATGTTTAATTAAGAAACTGCCAAACTGTTTTCCAGAGTAGACGAACCATCTTACCTTCCCACCAGCAATGTATGAGTGATCTAGTTTCTGTGCAACCTTGCCAGCACTGGATTTTGTCACTATTGTTTATTTTAGTCATTCTGATGTGTGTGTAGTATTTTCCCATTGTTGTTTTAATTTGCATTTCCCTTTCCCTAATGGCTAATTGTTGAATATCTTTTCATGTAATTATTTGCTATCTGTATATCCTCTTCAGTGAAATATCTCTTCATGTCTTTTGCCCAAAATATAATTGGATTATAATTGAGTTTTGAGAGTTCTTTAAATTTTTAGAGTAGTCCTTTTTTCAGACATATTCTAGATACCAATCCTTTGTCTAATATGCAGTTTGCAAGTATTTCCCAATCTGTAATGTGCCTTTTCATTCTCTTAATAGGGTCTTTTGCAGAACAAAAACTTTTAGTTTATCAATTACAGTTTATCAGGTTTTCCTTTTATGGGTCATGCTTTTGGTGTCAAGTCTAAGAACTCTTTGCCTAGCCCTACATCCTGAAGATTTTCCCCTCTGTTTGTTCTAAAAGTTTTATAGGATTCTGTTTTATATTTAAGGCCAAGATCCATTTTGAGTTAATTTTTATATGAAGTGGGAGGTTTACATTTGTGTTCAATTTTTTGCCTAAGGATATCCAATTATTCCAGCACTATTTGATGTTTTCCTCCATTGAATTGCATCTCTTCAAAAGTCAGTTGCAAAAAAATAAAAATATAAAAAGGCAGTTGCATAAAGCAATGTGGGTCTATTTATGGCTTCTCTTGTCTACCCCATTGCTCTATCCCTCTATCACTACCACACCATCTTCATTATTGTAGCTATGTATTAGTCTTAAAATCAGGTAGAGTGATTGGTCCCATTTTATTCTTTTTCAAGATTTTTCTAATTATTCTAAGGTTTGCACCTTTCACATAAACTTTTGATTAGTCTTCTCTGTCTACAAATACCTTACTAGAATTTTAGTAGGAATTTCATAAAAGCTATAGATCAATTTGGAAGAGAACTGACATCTTCACTAGATTGATTATTTTAATCCATGGGTACAGTACATCTCTCCATTTATTTAGGATTTTAAGTTCTTTCATCAGCATTTTATACTTAGCATACAGATCCTGAACATATTTTGTTATACCTATACTTAAATATTTAATTTTCTTTAGAGTGATTGTAAAAGCTATTGCATTTAAAATTTTGGTTTCCACATGTTTGTTGCTAGGATATAGAAGTGTGACTGTTTTTGTGTGTTGGTCTTGAGTCTTGTGATCTTGCTGAGCTTACTTTGAGTTATAGGAGATTTTCTGTAGACTCCTTGATATTTTTTACTTAAACAAGCATATTATCTGCAAGTGGGGACAGTTTTATTTTTTCATTTCCTATGCTGAATAAGAGTGGTGAGAGTGATATCCCTGCCTTGCTCCCCATCCTAGGAGGGAAACCTTGAATTTTACTGTTAAGTATATTCTTGATTATAGATTTTTTAAAATAGATGTTCTCTATCAGTTTTGAGGTAGTTTTCCTCTATTCCTAACTTATTTTGAGTTTTTATCATGAAGGTGTGTTAGATTTTGTCATGCATTTTTTGAGTCAATTGATATGATTTTTCTTCTGTAGCCTTTTTATATGGTGGATTACATTGATTGCTCTGCAAATGTTTAACAAGGCTTGCATACCTTGAATAAATTCCACATGGTCACAGCATATAATTCATTTTACATAATCTTCGATTCGATTTGCTAATATTTTATTGAGGATTTTTGTGTGTAAATTCATGATATATCTTTGTATATAGTTTTCTTTTTTTGGTACTTTCTTTGACAAGTTTTGTAACAAGGTAACAGTGACTTCATAAAATTAATTGGCCATGTTCCCACTTGTATTTTCTGGAAAAGATTGTGTAAAATGGTGCTAATTCTTCTCCAAATGTTTAGTAAAATACTCTAGTGAAGCCGTCTAGGCTTTGGGATTTCTTTTTCAGGAGCTTTTAAATTACAAATTCAATTTTAAAAATATGGCTATAGAATTATTTCATTGTTATAGAATGATTTAGGTAATCTATTTCATCTTGGTTGAGTGTTGGTCCACATTTAGTTTCACTATGTCTTCTTGGTGGATTGGTACTTTCATCATTACATAATATGTTTCATTGTCCCTGGTAATTTTTGCTCTGAAGTCTACTTTACCTGATAGTCCTATCACCCTCGTTTTTTGTGTTAATGCTAGAATTAACATCTTTTTTCCATCCTTTTAGTTTTGGTGGACCTACTTAGGGTGTTGTGTTTGAAGTGAGTTTCTTGTAGACAGCATATAGTTAACTCATTTTTTAAAAAAAATCTATTCTGCCAATCTCTGTTTTTTCAATTGGTGTATTTAGACCACAGCATATAAAGTAATTATTCATATTGGAGGGCTTAAGTCTGCCATTGTTTTATTTGTTTTCTGTTGGTTTCCTTTGTCTCTTATTCTTCTGTTTCTCTTTTCTTGCTTTCTTTTGGATTACTTGAACCTATTTTTTTTAGGATTTCATCTTGTTTTATTTAAACAGTTTAAGCTTTGTATAATTTTCCTAGGGGTTGCTCTAGATGTTACAATATATGTACATAGTTTATCACAGCCTATTGATATCAAGGCCTTACCATTTTGAGTGAGGAATTGAAATCTTACTTCCATTTAGTCCCCTTTACCCTCTGCACTGTTTAAACAAAATTGTCTCAGATATTTCCTCAAAATACACTTAGCATACAACTGATGTTAAAATTTCTGCTACAACCATCAAATATGACTTAAGAAATTCATGAGGAGAAAGACAATCTAAATCATTACCCTGTTCTATTTATTTCTTATGTGAAGTTCCAAGCCTTCCTCTGTTATCATTTCCTTTCTGTTTAGAGAGTATTTTTTAACAGTTTTTTTTAAGGATAAGTATACTAGCAACAAATTCTATTAGTTTTATTTCGTGAGAGAATGTCTTTGCTTCCCCTTCATTTATGAAAGACTGAGTAGATTCTACTGACATATCTTCAAGTTCACTGATTCTATCTTTTGTCATCTCTACTCTACTATTGAGGCAATCCAGAGAGTTTTTTTATTTTGTATATTCTAATTTTCCATTCCATAATTTCCATTTGTTTCTTACACTTGTCCAGCTGTGCTTGAGATTAGGCAATTATGTTTAATTATGGGATTTTTAAATTAGATCATTTCACCCTCACCTAAAGTCAGGTTCGCCAGCCATCACTCTTAGCAATAAAGATATATTTTGAGCTTTACCCATCTGACTCCTCAGTTAGTCCAGAAATCACGTGGTGAAGAAATACATTGTTTATAGGAATCTCTTAAATCACAAGAAATATATTATGAATGATCTCAATGTTTTATTGGCAGAATAATTCCATCACACAGATGGACCATAATTTACTTAACTAATTTTCTATTGTTGAACAGTAGGATGCCTTCCAATTTATTACGCTTCTGTGTTTAGAACTAAAGGGCTCCATAAAAGAAATGATTGATAAATTTGATGCTTGGGAAAAAGTCTACTGCTAAAATGTGCTCTAGAATATTGGTATCAATTTACATTGCTACCAGGAGATTATACCAATCTCATGTCCCTGAACTTCATTAATAACAGCTGTAAGTAGAGAGTTGTTCCATTTTGTTTACTGCTATATACCCAGCTCCTAGAATAGTACCTATTGATAGTATTTGTAGGCACTGAATAAATAGTTTTGGATCGATTGTTCAAATAGCATAACATTGTTATTTTCATTTACATTAATTTTTTTACTAGCATGACTAGATTTTTCCAAATGTACAGATAATTTGCACTTTTTTCTTTTGTAAATTGGCATTTCATTTCTTTTGATAATTTTTCTGTTCAGGTGTTCATAATTTTGGTAAGGGTTTTTTTTTTTGTATTTTTTTTCTGCTTTTTATTTGTGTGTAAATCGCTTTTAGTGGTTGCATATGATTTGACTTTTTAGTCTATTGACCTTTCCGTGGATTCTGCCTTGCTTGAAATGGACCCATTAATTTAGAATTATCCCAAATCAAATAAATATTAAATTTTTTCATTTAGTTGTATTTATTCAGATTTCACTTATAAATTTTTGATCTATATGGAATTTGTTTTGGTGTATAAAGTGAGTTAAAGATCTAACCCAATTTTTAATTGAAAAATTAGTTAGCTTATAGCTTGAAATCCCACCTGTCTCATATAAGAGTCTTTCATAAATTTCGATTTATTTCTGGGCTTCTTATTCTGTTCTTTTGAACCACAACACTGTATTTAGAAATGTAGCATTATAAGCTATTTTAAATTATTTTAGTTTTGTTATGTGTTTTAATAAGTAGCACTACTAGCCTCCTTCAGTATTATTTTTTGAATTAAAGATGTTGAGGATTTGAACAATGTAATTAATAATTATATATTATTAATATATATTAATAAATCTAATCTAAATTTAATCTTTAATTAGATTGCTTTTCAACTTTGTACTCTAACATCAGAGAATGTACTTTTCTTTTTAATTGTATGGATTATTTAAGAAAATTAGTAGATATAGTAGTTCAGATTGAAAACCTCAAAAAATTTGATTTAGTCTCTGATTAAAATGAGAATGATTAAAATGAGAATGATCTCATTTTTAAAAACCTATTTCCAAAAGGGAAAGATGAAAATATCCCCAATCTTGCTCATTTTCTGTCTCCATACGTGTGTAAGCACACACGTATACACACACACACACTTATATGAAAAGAGTGTAACATCTTCTTCCCTCTCTTCTGATACATGGATCAACTTTTCTACTTTTCTTTGTTACGTTGGAAGTTATATGTTTAAAAATTTTATCCATTAAAAATACATATGAACATGTTTTCTCCAGTTTTCATGTCAAGAATGAAACACTGACTATAAATCTAGGTCTTGAAAAAAAATTCCTTAACTTCTAGTTTTCTTGTTACACTGTGTGATTTAAGATTATACTTATATTTTAATAATTCCTCTTTAAAGAAATTAATTAAATTACATATCCACATTAAAAATAATGAATTTTATAAATGTGTTTTGCAAGTTTTATCCCTCACTGATAAGTTTTTATACCATGTCATCCTAACTTTTGATTTTTTTTTTTTTTTTCATTTTGGGTAGACTGGAGTTATCCTTTTTCCAGGAAATATACCTACTTGAACTAATTGGTTATTCCTACCTTGTCTCTCTGTTGCTCTTGCATATAAGCAATAACTTGGATTAGTATAGAATATTTTAGGGCACAATCAAACACTGTGAATTAGTGTTGAATGCTAGGGAAAAATGTTTCTACTTCATTCATGATATTTCCTTCCCTCCTGTGTTCAGTTCAAACCAAACATCTTGGAGTCATCCTGACTCCTTTTTTTTTTTCTTTTTTTCCAGACTCAACATGTGGTCCTTCCACAAATCCTGTTATTTCTACCTTCAAAATACATCTTGAATGCAGTCCCTTCTCACCACCCTCACATTAGCCTGGGGTGTCTCAATCTTAGCCCTACTGACATTTTGGACTGGATAATTTTATGTTGTGGAGAGGACATCCTGTGCATTGTAGGATGTTTAGCAGCATCTCTGGCCTCTACCACTAGAAGCCAGTAGCATCTTCCAGTTGTGACAAGCAAAAATGTCTCCAGAGACTGCCAGCTGTCCCCTAGGGGCAATATCACCCCAGGGTGAGAACTACTGCTCTAGTCTCAGTCAGGGCCGGCCCTCGCCTCGACAAGACAACAGCCTTTTGCCTTGTTTAATTTACCGGTTAACAACAGATCTTTCATGTGACAGTAAAGTGATTCTTTAAAAATGTAAATCAGATCACATCACTCCCTTGCTTAAAATAGAATAAAATTTGAAGTCTTTACTGTGGTCTGCATAGCCCGCTATGCTTGGGCACTGGCTACCCTTGAGACCACTTTTCCTATCACTCTTCTCCTCACTCACTCTGCTATGGACACACTGGCCTCCTAACTGAACCTTCTTAACTCCAAGAACATTCCTCCAACAAAACTTGACCCTTGCTGCTCTTTCTCCAGATAGGCACATGCCTCAGTCCCTCACATTGTACAGGTTTCCAAATTTTACTCCCTGGAGTTATCTTCTCTAATTACTCTCGTATAATAACACCTCCATTGCTCTATATAAATATGTATTACACAAATGCATAAATATATGCATAAATGTATAGACTAATATGGTTTCATAGATCTGGTGCACTTTTGAATATATTTGCAAATTCAAATTTGTTAACGTTTTCTTAGGTCCTCATATTTGGAAGGAGGTAAATGTAGTGATTAAATTTAGTTTTTAAAATGTACAAGTTCATATTTCTAGGGTAACCTCCAAATGAATAGAAATAGAGATTATAATTTCCAAACGAGTAGAGGAAATGTGTAATAAGAATATAAAATTTAATCACCACTAAAAAGTATATAAAGTGTGAAAAACACAAATAAAAACAGTACAAATAGAAAATACAAAATAAGATGGTATGATTTATTTTAAAATAATAGTAATTACATTAAAAGTAAATAGATCAACAACTCTAGTTATAATGCAAACATTGTCAGACTGGATTAAAAAATCCAACTATAAGATGTATATAAGAAACTCTCTTCAAACATAATGATACAGCAAGGTAAAAAGTAAAAATATGGAAAAAGTTACAGTATGCAAAAAATAATCAAAAGAAAGCAATGTGGTTATATCAAATATATAATACAGACTTTAAGTCTCTATCAAATAGCTTTTAAGTTAAAAAGCATTACTAGAGATAAAGAACAACCCTAACTAATGATAAAAGGTTTAATAATCTAGAAAGATATGCAAGTATCAAATATGTACGTACCTAATTATATAGCCTCAAACACATAGAACAAAAATGGACAAAAATGCAAGGAGAAATTGACAAAGTCGTCACTATAAGAGTTGCTACCCCAAGCCTGTTTCAGTTTGAGTGTGATTCCACCCAACAACTGTGAATACATAATAATTTCAAGCACCCATGGCACTTTTGGAAAACTGGCCATAAAGGAAATTTCAAATAATTGGTATAGAGAACACCTTCTCAGACCACAAGATAATTGGCTTAAAATTCAATAGTAAGAAGAAAATTAGACAAACTTCATTTATTTAAAAATTTAAAATATTTTAAATAAAATAATCACCAAGAAATTGAAAAAAAATTTAGAACAGAATAATAATGAAAATATGGTGGATCAAGATTTGTGGGATGAATTTAAGAGAAATGTAGAGACTAATTTATAGCCTTCAATGCTTTTATCAAAAAAGAAGAAAAGCTAAAAGTTAATGAGCAGGAGGAGGGGCAAGATGGCAGCATAGAGAGGAGTGGAAGCTAAGTAGTCCCCCTGGAACAACTACAAAAAACCAGAAACAACTAGTAAATAATCCAGAATAACTGCGGGGGTACAAACGAGACCATCCACTCATCATACACCAACCTGAATTGGGAGGAATGCCTGAGAACACAGCATAAAATCTGTAAGTAAAACCTGCGGATCCAAGTCGTGAGACCCCCTCCCCCATAGCCCAAGCTGCAAAGCCTCATGGTGCCAGAGAGAAGCTCTCTCCCAGCAAGCGAATATAGCTCAGCTGAGCTCCAACTGGGGTTTTAAGTAGCAAGTGTGAACTGCTCACTATAGGTACGCATCCCCAAAAAACAGACAGAGGCTATGGGTGACGACTGACCTGGGAGAGCCGGAGGGTCGCCTTGGACTGGGTCTGTAGGGGACTATCTGTTTCTTTTTTGGCTCAGTGGAGAAAGCCCCAGTCATTTTCAGTTTCCAGGGCTGTGAAGCAGAGAAGGGTGGAGACAGCACAAGCAGAGAGAGAGACCATTGAAATGCTAATGACCTCCACCTGGGGGCTCTGTCTTCTCTAGGAGGAAAGGGGTGGGGCCCTTTCCATTCAGAACCAGACCCCAGAGCCTGGGGGAACACGGCCATACCTCCTCACACCAGTCAAGAATTATAGGCTAACAGGCATCACCTGCTGGGCAGAAAAGCACAGTGACCTGAGGCATCAAAGGGTGGAGCAATTTTCTACGACACACCCACAGGGAAACCAGATACTGAATATTTCTTCCCTCTGGGACCTGAGCCTGTTCTGGTCTGGGAAAACCTGATTTGGATAACCAAGGAAACCATGCCTAGACAACAGAAAATTACAAGCTACACTAAGAAAAACAAAGTTATGGCCCAGTCAAAGGAACAAACGTACACTTCAACTGAGATACAGGAATTTAAACAACTAATGCTAAATCAATTCAAAAAGGTTAGAGAAGATATTGCAAAAGAGATAGAGGCTGTAAAGAAGCACTGGACATGTATACGGCAGAAATCAAAAGTTCAAAAAAACAACTAGTAGAATCTATGGAAATGAAAGGCACAACACAAGAGATGAAAGACACAATGGAAACATACAACAGCAGATCTCAAGAGGCAGAAGAAAACACTCAGGAACTGGAGAACAAAACACCTGAAAGCCTACACGCAAAGGAGCAGATGGAGAAAAGAATGAAAAAATATGAGCAACGTCTCCGGGAAATCAAGGATGAAACAAAGTACAATAATGTACATATCATTGGTGTCCCAGAAGGAGAAGAGAAGGGAAAGGGGGCAGAAGCAATAATAGAGGAAATAATTAATGAAAATTTCCCATCTCTTATGGAAGACATAAAATTACACATCCAAGAAGCGCAGCGTACTCCAAACAGAAGAGATATGAATAGACCTACGCCAAGACACTTAATAATCAGATTATCAAATGTCAAAGACAGAGAGAGAATCCTGAAAGCAGCAAGAGAAAAGCAATCCATTACATACAAAGGAAGCTTAATAAGACTATGTGCGGATCTCTCAGCAGAAACCATGGAGGCAAGAAGGAAGTGGTGTGATATATTTAAGATACTGAAAGAGAAAAACCACCAACCAAGAATCCTGTATCCAGCAAAGCTGTCCTTCAAATATGAGGGAGAGCTCAAAATATTTTCTGACAAACAGACAATGAGAGACTTTGTGAACAAGACACCTGTCCTACAGGAAATACTAAAGGGAGCACTACAGGGTGATAGAAGACAGGAGTGTGTGGTTCGGAACACAATTTTGGGAGATGGTAGCACAACAATGTAAGTACACTGAACAAAGGTAACTATGAATACGGTTGAAAGAGGAAGGTGGGGAGCATGTGAGACACCACAAGAAAGGAGGAAAGATAAAGACTGGGACTGCGTAACTTGGTGAAATCTAGAGTATTCAACAATTGTGATAAAATGTACAAATATGTTCTTTTACGAGGGAGAACAAGCAAATGTCAACCTTGCAAGGTGTTAAAAATGGGGAGGCATTGGGGGAGGGATGCAATCAGCATAAACTAGAGACTGTAACTAATAGAATCATTGTATTATGCTTCCTTTAATGTAACAAAGGTGATATACCAAGGTGAATGCAGATAAGAGGGGGGGATAGGGGAGGCGTGTTAGACACTTGACATTGGTGGTATTGTCTGATTCTTTATTCTACTTTGATTTAAGGTTATTTTTCCTTTTGCTGCTTCCTAGCTGTCTTTTTTTTTCCTCTTTCTTTTGCCTCTCTACCTTCTTTGACTCTCCCTCCTGCCTTGTGGAAGAAATGTAGATGCCCTTATATAGATAGTGGTGAAGGTGGTGAACACATAAATGTATGACCATGCAGAAAACCATCGATTATTTACTTGGGATGGAATGTATGGTGAGTGAACAAAACCATATTAAAAAACAATGGTTTGATGACAAAACCTCGAGGGCAATATACTGAGTGAAATAAGCCAGACACATTAGGACAATTATTGCAGGGTCTCACTGATAGGAACTAATTATAATATGTAAACTCATAGACATGAAATATAACGTACCAAGATATAGGACGAGGCTTAAGAATGGGGAGTGGTTGCTTAGTATGAGCAGAATGTTCAATTAGGATGAACTTAAATGTTTGGTAATGAACAGGGGTGTTGGTAGCAAGATGTGAGAATAACTAACAGCGCCGAATGGTGTGTAAATGAGGTGGAAAGGGGAAGCTCAGAGTCATATATGTCACCAGAAGGAAAGTTGGAGGTCAAAAGATGGGAATGTATAAAACTGAATCCTATGGTGGGCAATGTCCATGATCAACTGTACAAATACTAGAAATCACTTCCATGAACCAGAACAAATGTATGACAATACAATTAGAAGTTAATAATAGAGGGGCATATAGGGAAGAACTATATACCTATTACAAACTATATACTACAGTTAGTAGTATTTCAACATTTTTTCATAAACAGTAACAAATGTACTATATCAATACTACGAGTCAACAATTGAGGGGGGTTGGTTAGGGATAGGGGAGGATTAGAGTTTCCTTTTCTTTTTTTCTTTTTTCATCTTTCACTTTATTTCTTGTCTGGAGTAATGGAAAGTTTCTAAAAATTGAACAAAAATTAAGTGTGATGGATGCACAGCTGTATGAGGGTACCCAGGGGCAAGTGATTGTACACTTTGGATCTTTGGATAATTGTATGGTATCTGAACAATCTCAATAAAAATGAAAAAAAAAAAAGTTAATGAGCAAAGAAATTAGAAAATGAACATGAGACTAGAGTGCAGCAAAAGCAGATGGAAGAAAATAGTTAAAAGCAGAAATGAATGCAGCAGAAAGTAAACATATGATACAGAAGATTAAAAAAAGCCAAGGGGTTCTTAAAAATGACTTCTACAGTCGACTGACAAAATGGATTAAGAAAAAAGGCAAGACAAAAGAGTATAATAGTAAAATGAAAAAAGGGCCTTAACCATAGAATTAGAAAGATAATTTTATGCTACTTTGAAGACTTAAATGAAAAAAAAATTTAGAAAAATATAAAAATTTGTTTATGAAGAAAGAGAAAACCTTAATCATTTTATAATCATCAAATATGTCAGCTATTAAAACTTTTCTCCAAAAGAAAATATTGATCCAGGTGGTTTTACAAGTGGACTCTAGCAAAACGTTATAGGAAAAAATGATTCCAGTCTTATACAAAAAGTTCTAGAAAACAGAATAAAATAAACACACTTTCTTCATATTAAAAGGATAAATAATCCAATTCTAAAGCCAGACAGGGACAGAATGAGAAGGGGAAATTGTTAGGCCTGTAGTTCTCACAAACATAAAAGAAAAATTCAGAAGCAAAATATGATCAACTAAATCTAGAAATATATGGAAAATATTTATTGTAATTACAGACCAAATTGCTCATATCATAAATCAAATGTTTTATCTGGTCACGTAATTTACCACATTAACAGATTAAAGGAGATAATACATTCATTATCTTCTATAAGGAAGCCAAAAATATAGTTTAAAAAAGTTCAGAACTCATTCATGATAAAAGTTTCATTGGGTTTCTTTCATTGGGTTCTATTCCTGATTTGCTAGATCCATAGAGAAACTCTAAAGCAATCATCAAATTTAATGTTATGCCACTGAAAGCTTTTCCTTTTGGGATTGAGAATGAGACAAACCTGCCCTCTATCAGCATAACATGATAGTGGAGATCACAGCCAGTACAGTAAGGCAAGAAAAACAAAGAAAAGGAACAAGGCATCATGCAAGAAGACCTAAATAGATTATGCATGGTTTGGAAGACACAGTATTATAATGTTATAAATTCTCTGCAAATTGATGTAGAATTTTATTGTAATGCTGATCAAAATTTGTATGGGAATACAATGGGCAATTGATTGTCAGTTATCAACATGGCAGATTTTAAGTAGCATATAAAAAATGGAATGCAGTAGAATGAAAATAAGAGTGTTTTGTGTAGTAAGGGTAGGTATTTTGCAACGTGTTTAACATGTTTTCATTGAGATATAATTCACATACTGTAAAATTCATCCTTTTAAAGTGTACAATTCAAAGAGTTTTAGTATATTCACAAGGTATTTGCAACCATCATCATTATCTAATTCCTGAACGTTTTCATCACCCCCAAAAGGAACCCTATATCCATTAGCAGTCACTTCCCAGTGTCTCCTGTCCCAACCCCTATCACATTTCATATGAATGGAATCCCACAATACCTTTCGTGTCTGTCTTCTTTCATTTAGCATGATGTTTTCAAAGGTCATTCATGTTGTAGCATGTATCAGTACTTCATTTCTTTTTTATGGTTGGATAATATTCTATTATATGAATATACCATATTATGATTATCCATTCATCAATTGATAGACATTTAGATTGTTTCCACTTTTTTGCTATTATGACTAATGCTGTTATAAAATTTGTGTACATGTTTTTGTAATGGACATATGTTTTCAGTTTTCTTGAGTATATACCTAGGGTGAAATTTCTTGGTCATATGGTAACTCCATGGTTGACTTTTTGAGGAACTGTCAACATGTTTTCCACAGTGACTGCACTGCTTTACATTCTCATCAGCAATGTATGAGGGCTCCAATTTCTTCCAATCCTCATGAACACTTTTTATTGTCTGTTTTTTAGGTTATAGCTATTCTAGTAGGTGTAAAGTGGTATCTCATTGTGGTTTTGATTTACATTTCCCTAATATGATGTTGAGCGTCTTTTCATGTGCTTATTAGCCATTTGTATATTTCTTTTGGAGAAATGTCTATTCAAATCCTTTGCCCATTTTAACTGGGTTATTTGTCTTTTTATTGTTGAATTGTAAGAGTTTTTATGTTTTCTGAATACTAGACCCTATCAGATCTATGAGTTGCAAATATTTTCTCCTGTTCTGTGGGATGTCTTTTCACTTTCTTGATAGCCTCCTTTAAAGTGCAAAAGCTTTTAATTTTGACAAAGTCCAATTTACCTATTTTTCCTTTGGTTGCCTGTGCTTTTGGTACTATATCTAGGCAGCCATTGCATAATCCAAGTTTTCTTCTAAGAGTTTTAAAGTGCCAGCACCTCTGGTCTTTCTTGGCACCCTTGTCAAGTATCAATTTGTAATAAGTGTATAGGTATACTTCTGGATTCTCAATTCTATTCCATTAACCTATATTCAATCCTTATGTCAATACCACATAGTCCTGATTACTGTAGCCTTGTAGTAAGTTGTGAAATTGGGGAATTATTTTGCAAGATTTTTTGGCTATTCTGGGTCTCTTATACTTTCATATTAATTTTAGGATCAGTCAATTTCTGCAAAAGGATATTGGGATTTTGGGATTTTGGTAGAGATTATATTGAATCTGTAGATCAAATTGGGGAGTATTGCCATCTTGACAATATTATGTCTTCTAATACATGAACACAGAATGTGTTTCCATTTATTTAGGTCTTCTTTAATTTTATTTCAGTGATGTTTTATAGTTTTCAATGCATAGTCTTGAACTTCTTTGATTAAATTAATTACTAAGTATTTTATTTTTGATGCTATCATAAGTGGAATTTTTTCTAAATTTGTTTTTGGATTGTTCACTGTTAGAGTATAAAATGCAATTCAGTTTTATATATTGATTTTGTATCCTACAACCTTGCTGAGCTTTTATTAGCTCTAATAGTTTTATTATGTGTGTGTGTTCCTTAAGATTTTCAATATAAAAGATCATGTCTTCTGCAAGTAGAGACTGTTGTATTTCTTCCTTCCAATCTGGATGCCTTTTATTTCCCTTACTTGTCTAATTGCCCTTGCTGAAACCTCCAGTATAATGTTGATTAGCAGTAGATAAAGCATTTGTGCCAATTTTACATTATATAAGTGTGTGTGTGATGTGTATGTTTGGGTGTATGTGTATAGGTTTGTATGTGCTTAGAAATGTATTTCTTAGCTGTGGGTCATGGTAAAATAGAGTTTGAAAACCATTGCCCTAGAGAAATATTTGCACATGTGCACTAGGGAACATGTATAAGTATGTTTATATTAGGAATGCTTATAGTAGCAAACACAAAACAGTGCAAAAAAAAAAAAAAAAACAAAACTAGAAACAATGGAAATATCTAATAAACAACATAAGAACAAATGAATAAATTGTAGTATATTCATGTAAGGGAATGCCATTCAGAAGTTGAAAATGAATTAACCACAACCACATGGATGAATGTCATAAAAAATTAAAATGAAAACAGAAGTTGCAGAAAGTAAATATAAAATCATGCCATTTATATACAATTCAAAAACATGTAAAGCTAAAACTATATGGATTAAGCTTATGTGTGGGAAGAAATGGTAAAGAAATGCAAGGGCATGAAAAATACAAAATTCAGGATGGTAGTTGCTTATGAAGGAAGCAGGGGAATGGAAATTGGGAGGGATTCACAGGATGCCTCAAAGGAACTAGAAATGCTTGTAAAGGTGGTGGTCTTACATTGAAGTTCCTTTTATTGCTATTTTTGTTATTTCAATGTTGTATCATTTTCTGTGTACTGTAAGTAAGCAACAATTAATAAAAAAAAAAGTAAAAATAAAGATATAAAGTTCTTATATAAGCACTTCTTTCCTAGATTGGTTGTCTCCCCCAAAGATAAGCCAAGAGTAAGCCCCATAGCAAGATTCCTGTGCTTTCACTTTGCCCGTCACACTCAGGAGAGGTGCCATGACAATCAAGATGTGCTTGTTCACCACATTCGCTCCATGACCCCAAACAACTCCGTGGTTCTCAATTCTCTCCCATCCACCATCCATCTCCAGCTCTCATTGCTTTGAGGTAAGGACACTTGCATGGGTCAACTTGTGTTTTGTTTCATTTGCTCCTTTGGAGAGCTGTTCCTTCCCATCTGGTGAACTCCTCACTTGGTTTTAGGTACATTAATATGGCATGACCCCATCCCCTAGTTTTCAGCATGGATAAAGGTTTTTCCTATTTTTAAAAATATTTGTTTAGTCTTTCAAGGGGAGTTAAATGACTGAATTCAAGCCACCATCTCTATTTAGAAATCTTATTGCTATTTTTTAATGAATAGGTAGTCTAGCTCTCCTATTGGTATGGCGACTCTAAAATTGACATTTCAAACAATGCAACTTCCAACTCACCCTTCATTACAAGTGTAATTAACAGTTGATCCAAATCGGACATCTGTGTTTACATACATCACGCCATTGATGGGTTCTGAAGGAGTTCCACATGATTTACCTATGGGAAAGAAGCAGAATATTGAGACTGTACATAGAATACTCTGAATTTCTGTTGATGTGTAAAATATCAACCTAATGGCTGTTTACTGAAGAGCGTCTCTAGTTCTGATGGTTCCACAGAATGTGCCACCTTGAGGAAGCTCGCTAGACTGCTGCAGGGTTAGCCACCTATTAAGTATCACATTCAAAAATACATCCCCTCCAAATCTGTCCTGTCCTCACTTTATGCTTCCTGGTAAAAGGAAAAATTTATTTATGACCAAAGTACTATCCTCTGTAATTCAATAAGTGTTATTCAAAGGTCTCTAAACCTTGGATTTTCTCCCTACCACATTATAAAGATATACTTTCTTTCCTGTTCTGAGTCATTCATTACTCAACTTCGGCCATTAAAACAGGAGATTTTAGTGATTGGGGATTCACAATCCTGCTTTGTGATGGCCATTGCTCATGAAATGAACTTGTAATCAAGATGCCAGGAACTCAAAGCAGTAAGAAGACAGGATCTGCAAGAAGAACTCTCACATGTACTATATACCTTGGACAAATTTTTAAGTCTTTTATGTCTTAGTTCCAAAATTTCAACAAATTGAATCAGATCCTACAGATGCTTGACACAGAGAAGCTCCTACTTCAGAGTTACTCACGTTTACACTTGTTTTCGGCACTTGACCAGTCTAGGTTTTCCTGGCAGGTGATAGAGAACGACATCCTGAAGTACCCAGGGCGGCATTCATACCTCAGAGCTGTCCCGATGGGAAACTCAGACTCGTCAATCACATTTGTAGGCCTGGCAAATGGAAACTGTGCTGGGGCCTTGCATTGACCTGGAAGCCAAAACCACAGCACCACCAAAGTTAAGTGCTACCCCACTTCCTCTTTCTCTCCAAAATACTTCAGAGATGTAATAACTTCACAGATGTGACTAAAAAAGACAAAGAACACTTTAATAATGGCAAAAGGACTATAGCTATCTTAGAGTTTTATCAGCATCCGCTTATAAAAATTTCCTTGCTGTTTTGAAGGCAATTAAGCTATATCTGGTCTTTTACTGAAGGGAAAACTCCACTTCGTAGCTTCAAATCAAATTTTAGTCAATGGGAAAGTGCCTGTGCTCAGGCTTCATCCATCCCATCCTCATTTATTGTTCTCTGTACTCGTGTGCTTCACCATCCATCTTCACACTCATCCACCCAGACCTGACAGGCTTGTGAGAAGACTTTACAAGCCTCCTCTGTGGCCCTTGACAGCAGTGGCCCTAGTTGTAAGTGTGTTGCCAAGTCCATCATTTCAACACAAGGACAAAACAGAGACCCGACATCTTGAGCTACACTTCCCTTGATGAAAGCACATATTTTCTGATGCATATATTGAATTAAATACTAGGCTCAATCACTTCCCCTCAAGGCCTAGTAGGTTTAAGTGAAAGGAATACAGATACCAGTTAGAGTCAAATAATATGTAATTAAGAAAAAAATATTTGCCTAAATAATATGATTTTGTTTTAGTTTGGAAATATTTTCTCTTTTGGTTTTTCTGCCTACATTTGCCACTAATCAATTCAAATTATGGAAGGTAGATTGAGGCCAGAGGTGATCAATTTATTGGTCTTCAAGGAACCAAATTTCGGCTTTGGTGATTCTGCTTATGTCTTTATTTTTATGTTCTTGCTACTTTCTTTGAGTTTATTATCCTGTTATTTATTTTAAGCTTCTTGAAATGATTACTTAGGTATTTTATTTTTCAGCTTTGCATATTTTCTAAAATAAGGGTGTAAGACTATTAATTTTATTCTAAGCATAGATTAGCTACATCCCACAAGTCTTGATATATGTCATATTTTCTTTTTTCAGTTCAAAACTTTTTATAATTGCCATCATGATTTCTCAACTGTCCCACAGTTATTTTAAAGTGTTTCGCATGAGTTACAAACATTTGTGGATTTTTTTAGTTGTATATTTATTATCGATTTCTATATTAATTTCAACATGTTTATGAATATATTCTGTATAATCTTAACCTTTGAAATTGGTTGAGGCTTATTTTATGACCCAGCATATGGTCAGCTGTGGTAACTGGATTCTGTGTATTTGTAAAAACTGTATGTTCTGCAGTAGTTGAGTGCAGTGTTCTGTCTGGGTCAGAGAGGGCTGGTTTGTTAATTATATTTGTTCAAATCATCTAGATACTTATTGATTTGGGGGGGGGTGTCTGTTTATCTTGCCAGATACTAGAAGTTTGTGTTAAAACATTCCATTTCATTATACATTTGTCAATTTCTTCTTCAAATTCTGTAAATGTTTCACTTGTATATTTTGAGGCTATGTTATGAGGCTCATGTAAATTTAAATTGCTTTATTTTGTGGTAGATTGATGTTTTTATCAATATAAAACATATCTCTTTATATCTAGTAGTTAATCTTGCCTCAAATTCTACTTTGTCTACTTTGTTTTAGGGTAAATAAAGAACAAATAGTAAGATGGTAGATTTAACCCCTAATATGCTAATAATTATATTAAATGTAAACACACAATGCTAATTTTAATGTAAAGATTGTCATAGTGCAATATTTGCCAAACCAGCTTCCTTTTTGTTAGATTTTTGCATGATATTTTTTCCAGTATTTTATATTCATCCACTCTGTTTCTGAATATATATATATATATATATATCCTGTCTCTTTTCCATGCACCATATAGTTTTATTTTTAATTTAGTATGATAGAAGTCCCCAAACTTACTCAACTCACAGAGCCCTTAGAGTCTTTCTTTTTTTCCTTCCTCCCTCCCTCCCTCCCTCTCTCCCTTCCTTCCTTCCTTTGTTTCTGGTTTCTCTCACTTAGCATAATATTTATTTTTAATTATTATTGCTATTTTTAAATTAGAGATGTTAGAGGTTGTGCTGGTTTGAATCTATTATGTACCCCAGAAAAATCATGTTCTTTTAATCCAGTCTTGTGGGGGCAAGCCTATTGTGGGTGGGATCTTTTGATTAGACTGTTTCCATGGAGATGTGACCCCACCCATTCAAGGTTGGTCTTACTTAGTTTACTGGAGTCCTTAAGAGAGCTGAGGCAGAGAGACGCTGAGCTCATAACCATCACAGACCCAGACGCTTGGAGATGTGGACAAAAAGATGTTTGGATATGCTAAGCTAAGAGATGAAGCCCAGAGTTTGCCCTGGAGAAGCTAAGAGAGGACCCACAGGCACTTAGAGAGAAATGCCCTGGGAGAAATAAGCAAGGATGCACAGGAGCTGAGAGAGAGAAGCTGAGACAGAAGCCCAGAGACATTTTGGAGAAAGCAACAGAAATGAGAAGCTAACCCCAGGAGAGGTCCAGCAGACTCTGGCCATGTGCCTTCTCATGTGACAGAAGAACCCCAGGTGGCATTGGCCTTTCTTCAGAGAAGGTAGCATCTTATTAATGACTTAATTGGAACATTTTCATGGCCTTAGAACTGTAAATTTGTGAACTAATAAACCCCATTGTAAAAGCCAATCCATTTCTGGTTTTTTGCATTTCAGCAGTTTCAGCACTGAAACATAGGTTTACAGAAAAGTCATGCAAAAAATAGTGTTCCAAGATATCCCCCTACTGTTGACATTTTGCATTAGTGTGGTACCTTTGTTACAATTGATGAAAGAGTATTGAAATACTGCTATTAACTGTAGACCATATTTTAGCAGTAGGTGTATTTTTTTCTCAAGCCACTCTGTTATTAACACCCTGTAACAATATTGTACTTCTGTTATAATTCATGAAAGAACATTCCTATACTTGAGATATTAATCACAGTACAGCATCCACAACAGGGTTCATTGTTCATTGTGTTATACAGTTCCATGTTTTCTCTTCTAACTTTCATTCTAGTAACATAAACAACCCCAAACTTTTCCTTGCAACCACATTCATGTACATAGATCAGCACTGTTATTTACACTCACAATAATGTGCTACTATCATCACCATCTGTTATAGTTTGCTAAAGCTGCTGGAATGCAATATACCAGAAATGGGTTTACTTTTACAATAGGACTTTATTAACTTTCTCAGTCCATGAAAATGTAGAAATTAAGGCATCAAGATGATGATACCTTCTCTGAAGAAAGAATGCTGGCATCTGGGGTTCCTGTGTCAGATAGCAATGCATATGGCCAGCATCTGCTGGTCCTTCACTCCCAGGTTTCATTGCTTTCAGCTCCCGGTTCCTGTGGCCTCCTCTGTGAGCTTCTGTGGGTCCTTGTTAGCATTTTCAGGGCTTTTCTCTCTCAGCTGTCTCTGGGTGCTTCTGAGTTCTATGGTTTTTTCCTGTCTTTTATCCTCTCACAAAAGACTCCAGTAAAGGATTAAGACCCACCCACCTTGAATGAATTCTCAATTGAAATAACCTAACCAAAAGGTCCCTCCCACAACAGATCTGTACCCACAGGAATGGATTAAAAGAACATGGTCTTTTTTGGTGTACATAACAGCTTCAAACCAGCAAACCATCCATTTCCAAACCTTTACAATCAATGTAAATAGAATTTTGTACAAATTAAGCATCAGCTCTCCATTCTCTACCCTAATCTATCCCCTGGTAACTGATATTTTAGATTATATCTCTGAGTTAGCTTATAATTAGTTCATATCAGTGAGCTCATATGACATTTGTCCTTTTGTGCCTAGCTTATTTCACTCAGTGTAATGTCCTCAAGATTAATCCACATTGTTGCATGCAATAAGACTTCATTCCTTTTTACAGCTGAATAATAGTCCATTGTATGTTCCGGTTTCAATAGCTGACAGAATGCAAAATACCAGAAATGGATTGGCTTTTATAAGGCTACAAATTTAATGTTCTAAGACCATAAAAGTGTCCAAACTAAGGCATCAACAAGAGGATACCTTCACTGAAGAAAGGCCAATGACCTTTGTCAGCTGGGAAGGCATGTGGCTGGTGTCTGTTTGTCCTTTGTTCCCAGGTTGTGTTGCTTTCAGCTTCTGATTCCAGTGGCTTTCTCTTTAAGTGTCTGTGGATTATCACTTAGCTTCTCTGGGTAAACTCTGGGCTTTATCTCTTACCTTAGCATCATCAAACATCTTCCTGCCTGCATCTCCAAAATGTCTTTGGGTGTTTTCTCTCTAAGCATCTATTTACCCCCTCATAGAGGACACCAGTAAACTAATTAAGACCCACTTTGAGTAGGTGGGGTCACACCTCCATGGAACATCCTAGTCAAAAGATCCCGCCCACAATAAGTCTGTCCTTACAGGATTGAATTAAAAGAACATGGCTTTTCTGGGGGATATAGTAGATCCAAACCAGCACCTGTGTATATATCACATTTTGTTTTTCCATTCATCAATTGATGGACACTGGATTGCTTCCATTTTTGGCAATTGTAAACAATGCAACTATGAACATCAATGTGCAAATATCTGAGTCCTTGCTTTCAATTCTTTTGGTTGTATACCTAGAGGCGGAATTGCTGGGTCATGTGGTAATTCAATACTTAGCTTCTTGGAGAACTGCCAAATTGTCTACCACAGAAGCTGCACCATTTTGCAATCCCACTAGCAATTAATGAGTATTCCTATTTCTCCACATCCTTTCCAACACATGTAATTTTTTGTTTTTTTTTTTAAGTCATAGTCATTCTGGTGGGTGTGAAATGATATACCATTGTGGTTTTGATTTGTATTTCCCTAACAGCTAATGATGTTGATCATCTTTTCATATCCTTTTTAGACATTCATATATCCTCTTCAGAGAAATGTCTATTCAAGTCTTTTGCCTATTTTTTTAATTGGGTTTTTTTTTTTCTGTGTTGAGATGTAGGATTTCTTCATCTATTCTGGATATTAAACTTTTATTGGATATGTGGTTTCCAAATATTTTCTCCCATTGAGTAGATTGCTTTTTTTACTTTCATGATAACATCCTTGGATGTACAAAAGTTTTCAATTTTGATGGGTTCCTATTTATCCATTTTTTCTTCTGTTGCTTGTGCTTTGTCTGTAAAGTCTAAGAAACCATTCCCTAAAACAAGGTCCTGAAGATGCTTGCCTATATTTTCTTCTAGGAGTTTTATAGTCCTGGCTCATATATTAAGGTCTTTGATCCATTTTGAGTTAATTTTTGTATACAGTATCAGACAGGAGTCCTCTTTCATTCTTTTACATATAGGTATTCAGTTCTCTCAGCACCATTTGTTGAAGATGCTATTCTTTCCCAGTTGTGTGCATGACAAATTCAATAGGCCATAGATCTTAGCATCTATTTCTGAACTCTCAATTCTATACCATTGGTCAATATGTTTCTCTTTGAATTAGTACCATGCTGTTTTGACCACTGTAGCTTTGAAATATGCTTTAAAGTTAGGAAGCGTGAGTCCTCCAACTTTGTTCTTTTTCTAGATGTTTTTGGATATTCAGGGCTCCTTACCCTTCCATATAAATTTGATAATTGGGTTTTCCATTTCTGCAAAGTAGGCTGGAATTCTGATTGGGATTGCATTGAATCTGTAAACTACTTTGGGTAGAATTGACATCTTAATGATATTTAGTCTTCCAATTCATGAATATGCAATGTCCTTCCATTTATCTAGGTCTTTGATTTCTCCTAGCAGTGTTTCATAGTGTTCTGTGTACAAGTTCTTTACATCTTTGTTTAAATTTATTCCTAGATTTTTGAGTCTTTTAGTTGCTATTGTGTTCTGGTTTGCTAATGCTGCCTTTTCACAAAACACCAGAAATGGATTGGCTTTTATAAAGGGGGTTTATTTGGTTACATAGTTACAGTCTTAAGGCCAGAAAGTATCCAAGATAAGGCATCAACAATCAGATAGCTTCACTGGAGGGTGGCCAGTGGCATCTGGAAAACCTCTGTTGGCTGGGAAGTCACGTGGCTGGCATCTGCTCCAGAGTTCTGGTTTCAAAATGGCTTTCTCCCAGGATGTTCCTCTCTAGGCAGCAGCTCCTCTTCAAAATGTAGCTGTAGCAAGCTCACTCCTGTCTGAGCTTATATGCTGCTCTAGTAAACTAATCAAAGCCCATGCTGAATGGGCAGGGCCACATCTCCATGGAAATTATTTAATCAGAGTTATCACCTACAGTTGGGTGGGTTACATCTCTGTGGAATCACTCAAAGAATTACAATCTAATCAACACTAATACATCTGTCCACACAAGACTGCATCAAAGATAATGGCATTTGGGGAAACATAATACATTTAAACTGGCACATATTGTAAATGAAAAATTTTTAAATTTCCTCCTCATATTGCTCAATACTAGTGTATAGAAACACTACTGATTTTTGCATGTTGATCTTGTACCCCACCACTTTGCTGTATTCACTTATGAGTTTTAGTAGCTCCATTGTTGATTTTGGGGGACTTTGCATATACAGGATCATGTCTTCTGCAAATAGTGAAAGTTTTACTACTTTCCTTCAAATTTGGATGTCTTTTATTTCTTTTTCTTGCCTAATTGCTCTGGCTAAAATTTCCAGTACAATGTTGAACAACAGTTGTGAAATTGGGCATCCTTGCCTTGTTCCAGATCTTGGAGGGAAAGCTTTCAGTATTTCGCTATCGTGTGTGATGTTAGCAGTGGGTTTTTCATCTATACCTTTTATCATGTTTATGAAGTTTCCTTCTATTCCTTATGTTTGAAGTGTTTTCATTAAGAAAGGATGATGGGGGAAAACCTAAGATGGTGGCTAGATGAGACAGGACAAAAAAACACCTCCATGAAAAATACTAGATAAAAACCAGAAAGTGACCCAGAACACTAGTTCCAGTGATGCACCAGCCAGACAAGGTCTGCTAAATCCACAGGGACTGCACATTTGGTGAAACTGGGAGTCTGCATTCTGAAATGAGTGAGTGAGCCAGCTGAAAGTCCAGTGGCCACACTGTGGTGTGGGGAAACAGTGGGCTGGCATTTGGAGATGGACTAGTTCCTTAAAAAAAAAAAGCCCGGGAGCAGCTGTGTATACAACAGGGAGAGCCACGCAGTGAAGCACTGTGGGAGTGGGCTGGGCCAATGCCTCAGTGTCTGGCGTGGAGGATACCCCTTCCCACACCCACTGCTGATTGTCTCGGGACTAGGGGAGCAGAGGGGAGAAAAAAAACGCACCCCTTGCAGCCATCTCCCCAGCGGGCTGGTGACACTACTGCCCGCTGCCAGACCCACAGCTCAGAGCCGTGCCAAGAAACCCAGTGTGACAGGGAGTCTTTCCTGCAGCACCGTGCACACTCCACAACACTGGCCGTGGACAGTGGCCTTCAGTGCACCCATGGATGATTGTCCCAGAGCAGGGAGGGCGGAGCTGTGCAAAAAGGGGGAAGTTAACATGTCCCATTCAACCATCTTTGAAGCGGGCTGGTAGTGCCCCTGCATGGTCCAGCGACTCAGGGCTTCCCTGGTGGGCTGGCGCACACTTGTGATGTGGCGCGGCCCTCCCTCAGCAGAGGTTCTGGAAGAGCACAGCTGGGAAGGGGGACCCACTCGGAAATCCTAGGGGCCCTATGCCAATACCAAGGTCTTGTGGGTCAGTGGCAGAGACAATCTGTGGCAAGACTGAAATGAAGGCTTAGGCTCTTGCAACAGCATTAAATCTCTGGGAACATCTGGGAGGTTTGATTATTAAAGCTGCCCTGCCTCCCTAACCACCCAGACATACCTCATATTCGGGGCAGACAGCATCAACAACGCACCCAAATTTAGTGCACCAATTGAACCCCACAAGAATCAGATCCCCACACATCACAAAGACAAAGTTGGGGAGAACTGACTTGATGGGAATAGGTGACTCACGGACGCCATCTGCTGCTTAGTCAGAGAAAGTGTACACCACCAAGCTGTAGTTCTGACAAATTAGAGATCAAGTAAAGCAAATGCCAAGAGGCCAAAAACAACAGAAAATCTTAATGCATATGATAAAACCAGATGATATGGAGAACTCAAACCCAAACACCCAAATCAAAAGATCAGAAGACACACAGTACTTGGTGCAATTAATCAAAGAACTAAATATAGACAATGAGAGCATGGCACAGGATATAAAGGACATAAAGAAGACCCTAGAAGAGCATAAAGAAGAAATTACAAGGGTAAATAAAAAAATAGATGATCTTATGGAAATAAAAGAAACTGTAGACCAAATTAAAAAGATTCTGGATACTCCTAATACAAGATTAGAGGAAGCTGAACAACAACTCAGCCTCCTTGAGGACCACAGAATGAAAAAATGAAAGAATAAAAGAAAGAATGGGGAAAAAATTGAAAAAATCAAAACGGATCTCAGGGATATGATAGATGAAATAAAACATCCAAATTTAAGACACATTGGTGTCCCAGAAGGGGAAGAGAAAGGCAAAGGTCTGGAAAGAGTATTCAAAGAAGTTGTTGGGGAAAACTTCCCAAACCTTCTACACAATATAAATACACAAAGCATAAATGCCCAGCATACTCCAAATAGAATAAATACAAATAAACCCACTCCAAGACATATTCTGATCAGACTGTCAAACACTAAAGAGTAGGAGCAAGTTCTGAAAGCAGCAAGAGAAAAGCAATTCACCACATACAAAGGAAACAACATAAGACTAAGTAGTGACTACTCAGCAGCCACCATGGAGATGAGAAGGCAGTGGCATGACACATTAAAAATTCTGAGAGAGAAAAATCTCTAACCAAGAATACTTTATCCAGCAAAACTCTCCTTCAAATTTGAGGGAGAGCTTAAATTTTTCAGACAAACAAATGCTGAGAGATTTTGCTAATAAAAGACCTGCCCTACTTCAGATACTAAAGGGAGCACTACCAACAGAGAAACAAAGAAAGGAGAAAGAGATATAGAGAATTTCAACAGACATATATAGAACATTACATCCCAGGTCACTGGGAGACAAAATCTTCTCTAGTGATCACAAGATCTTTCTCCAGAATGGACCATATGCTGGGACATAAAACAAGCCTCAATAAATTAAAAAAAAATGAATTTGTTTAAAGCACACTCTCCAACCACAATGGAATTCAAATAGAAGTCAATAGCCATCAGAGACTTGGAGAATTCACAAACACCTGGATGGTAAAAATGAGGGGGAGATGAAAACATTCCTGGATAATCAAAAGCTGAGGGACTTCATCACCAGTAGATCAGTCCTATAAAAAATGCTAAAGAGAGTTGAGCAGGCTGAAAGGAAGGGACACTAAACAATTGACTGAAACTACATGAAGAAATAAAGATTTCCAGTAAAGATCACATGGTAAATACAAATACCAATACTACTGTATTTTTGAATTGTAACTCTACTATTTACTTCCTATAGGATCTAAAATACATAAACTGTAATGATAAATCAGCGGTTTTGGACTCAATGTAAAATATGTAATTTTTGACAAGAACTACATAAAGGTGGGGGAATGATGGAGTATAGGAACATAGTTTAATGTGTCCTATTGAAGTCAAGTTGATATCAAAGAAAAACAAGATTGTTATAGATTTAAGAGGTTAAATTTAAGCCCCATGGTAAACACAAAGAAAACATCAGAGAATATAACCATAGAGATGAATAGTAGAGTAGGGGTTCCGAAAAGTGGGGGAAGGGGCAATGGGGAGTTAAGAAATGAGTGTAGGGTTTCTGTTTGGGGTGAAGGGAAATTTTTAGTAATGGATGGTGGGAAGGTGATAGCATTGCAACATTCTAAATGTGATTAATCCCACTAATGGAATGCTAGGGAGGGGGTGGAATGGGAAGAGTTAGGCTGTATATATGTTCCACAATTGAAAAAAAAAAAGACAGTCTAAATAGATGACAATTAAATGCCAAGGATGATCCTGGATGGGATCTGAGGATGGAGGAGAAGAGGCTCAAAGGGAAACAGATGGGACATAAGAAAAAAAAAGGAAATATAGAATGTAAGCTTTGTATGAATGTTGAATTTCTTGAACTTCTTAGCTGTGCCTAATGGGATTGCATAAAAGAATTTTCTTGTTCATGGGAAAGGTATATGTGAATTATATTGTTTGTTCAAAGATGTGTGCAGCTTGCTTTCATATGTTCAGAGGACAGAGCAATAGATGATGGATGATAGATAGGGAGGGAGGGAAGGAGGGAGAGAGGGAGGGAAAGAAAGAAATGGTGGTGTGACAGGATTTTAAAGTTGGTGGATCGGGATAGTGGGGGAGGGGGGGTCGGGTTATGCTGGAGTTCTATGTATGGGGTCTGTATTGTTTTTGTAACTGTTCCTGTAAGTCTGAATTTATTTCAAATTAAAATTTAAAAAAAAGAAAAAGAAAAAAAGAAAGGATGAAGGATTTTGTCAAATGTCTTTTCTATGTCATCTGAGATGATCATGTGTTTTTCCCCCTTCATTTTGTTGATCTGATGTATTACATTAATTGATTTCCTTATGTTGAACCACCCTTGCACACCTGGGATAAAACCCACTTGTTCATGGTTTATAATTCTCTCGACTTGCTATTGGATATGGTTGGCAAGTATTTTGTTAAGGATTTTGCTTCTATACTCATAAGAGAAATTAGTCCGTAATTTTCTTTTCTTTAAGTTTCTTTATCTGACTTTGGTATTAGGGTGATGTTGGCCTCATAGGTAGGTAGTATTCCCTACTCTTCAATTTTTGGGAAGAGTTTGAACAGGATTAGTATTAATTCTTGGAATGATTGGTAGAATTAATCTGTGAAGCCATTGGGATTTTCTTTGGGGGGTTTTGATGAGGTCATTCAATCTCTTTGCTTGTAAATTGTCTGTTGGGTCTTCTATTTCTTGTAGAGCCAGTGTTGGCTGTTCACATGTTTCTAGGAATTTGTCCATTTCATGTAGGTTATTTATTTTGTTGGCATATAGTTGTTTATAGAATCCTCTTGTGATCCTTTTTATTTTTGTGGGGTCAGTAGTAATGTACCCCCTCTCATTTCTGCTTCTATTTGCTTCTTCTTTTCCTCTTTGTCAGTCTAGCTAAGGTTTTGACCATTTTATTTATCTTTTCAAATAATCAATTTTGGGTTTTGTTAATTTTTCTATTGCTTTTTTAATTCTCAATTTCATTTCTTTCTGCTCTAATCTTTGTTATTTCTTTCCTTCTGCATGCTTTGGAGTTAACTTGCTGTTCTTTTTCTGGTTCCTCCAGGTGTGCAGTTAGCTCCTTGATTTTAGCTCTTTCTGCTTTTGTAATGTAAGCATTTAGGGCTATAAATTTTCTGCTCAGCTCAGCACTTTCTTTGCCACATCACGTAAGTTTTGATTTGTTGTGTTCTTGTTTTATTCATGACAAGGTATTTACTGATTTCCTTTGCAATTCCTTCTTGGACACATTGATGGCTTAAGAGAGTTTTATTTAACTTCAATATATTTGTGGGTTTTCAGTTCCCTGCCATTATTGATTTCCACCTTCATTCCATTATGGTCAGAGAAAATGGTTTGTATGATATCAATCTTTCTAAATTTATTGAGATTTGTTTTGTGACCCAACATGTGTCTAATCTGGAGAATGATCCATATGCACTTGAAAAGAATGTATATCCTGCTGTTTTGGGGTACAATGTTATCCATATGTCTCTTAGGTCTAGTTCACTTAACCTATATTCAGAAAAGTCCATTTTGCCTTCAGATGGTCCAGCCGACTGAAACTGGATTGCTCATAACTGTTCTTACCAGACTTTCTGTGGCTGTCTCTCTCCCTTTTTTGTTTCTTTCTCCAAGATCCCATTTGTATGCAGCGTGCCTCAGCAGCTTGTCTTCTACCCTGGGTCTCCACAGACTTATTCCCTGTGCCTGGATATGCATGGAGCCCTAACTAATGGCTGTGATTCAGTCTACAGTCTCTGTCCATGGTGCAGGGCCATGCTGCTTCTGTGTGGCTCCCAAGCCCCATGGGACTGAGTACAGGGGAGGAGAAATGGGAATTGACCAGTGGTCCAGAAGGATTTCTCCTACCTCAGATTTTTCTGTTCCCATTGAAAATTTTTTTAAAAATATTATAAATGTCCCACAGTGCCCCTGAGAGTCCACTGAGAACTCAGTATTTGGTTTGGGAAATGTGGCAATATGACAACCTTTGTCTTTACATTGGAGTTGTCGGTTTACATTTATAATTATTGTTATATTTGGGATTAAACTTAAATCTTACTAGCTGTCTTTTTATTCCTCCCACCTTTTCTATGTTCTTTATTCTTTTCTACTTGAGCTTCTTTTTTATTATCAATTATATTTATTGTTTCATTCTGCTATTTTCTTTTATTAGACTATTAGTTATATATTATTTTACTCTTTCTTTTAAGGTAACTGGTATCCTTAACATTTTTAACATTTATGCAAAAAGGTGATAACTTTCAAAGTATGATTTATCAAGTAGTTATATAGGAAATTTCCAAGAATATTATGGGTTACAGTACCAGAGTTTCAGTTATTTCCTTACTGTAAAATATAACATATATACAAAAAGGTGATAACTTTCAAATTACAATTTAACAAGTAGCTATATAGCAAATTTTAAAGATGGTATGGGTTACATTTCCACGATTTCAGTTCTTTCCTTCTAGCTATTCTAATACCCTAGCAACTAAAAAATAAAGAAAATTATATAGAAATTCAGTATATAGAATCTAATATAGAATTCAACACAGGATTATGAATATCCTTACCGTATTAACATATAATTAACATATCATAATTTCTTCCATGATGCAAGAATCATGGAACATGCTATTTCCATTTATTTTCCTCCTGTCTTTTATCATGATCAGTATTTAAACTCTACATATATTTTAATGCCCCACTAGTCATAGTTAATGTATACACCGTACCCTGTTTTTTGGGCTGTGGGGCTTTGCTATAAAGATGGACCCTAATGGTAATGGATTCTCTCACCACATTCAGGAAGATTTTAAAAATGTTTGTAGAAAGGTGTGGTATGGGGATACTCCCCTCCCCAACAAAGACATCCATGTCCTGATCCCTGGAACCTGTGAGTGTTACCTTATATGGTGTGCTGGTTTGAATCTACTATGTCTCCCAAAAAAGCCATGTTCTTTAATGCAATCTTGTGAGGGCAGACTTACTGGTTTTTTGATTAGGGTGGAATCCTTTGATTGAATTTTGCCGTGGAGATGTGACCCACCCAACTGTGGGTGAGATCTTTTGATTAGGTTATTTCCAACAAGGTGTGACCCCACCCATCAAGTGATTAGTTCACTGGAGTCCTTTAAGAGGGCCCACAGAGAGAAGGAGCTCAGAGATTCTGAGAGAGACATTTTAGAGAGAAGCTAAGATATGTAATCCAGAGTTTGCCCCTGGGAGAAGCTAAGAGCCAACATAAACCCAGACTTTTGCTTATAAGAGTATATTTTTTGCTCAAGAATGCAGAGATAGTTTGGAATGAGTCCATTTTGTTGGTAAAGCCGTGGGAGACCTCTATGATGAGTGACCTCAGGGCTCTCCTGAATGAAGTCTCTGAGAGTCCTCCTGGACCTCTGCACCTGGAGATGGAAGAGCTCTATCCTCGAGCCCACAGGAGCACTGGCAAATGGGAGAGTGCTTGGAGAAAATGAGCCCAACTAGTCCTCAGGCCTGGATGTTTGCTTAAGTTGCTTTTTTAAAATGGTATTTCTATTTATTATAGTCCCTAGTATGCAATAGATAGGTTTTCCCCCCTTGGTTGCCTTTTTTTTAAAAAAAAAAAAAAGTGGTTAATTTGGAGTGTTTCTGCTGATAATGCCTTTAATCAGAAGTAGGGGTCCTATTCTGTGCTTCCTACTTAAGCAGAAGATGATGGTCTGAGGAAGCTCAAACTTTTTGTTTTTCTCCAATATTAGACAGCCTTCTCCCTGTCAAGATAAAAAAGATTTCTATCACTCCTCTCTAAGGTTCATTACATCCTTTTGTAATCCTTCCATCCTTCTGCCTCATTCTCTGACCTGCTTTCTATTACTACAAATTGATTTGACTTTCTAGAATTTCATGTAAATGAAATTATTCAGTCTGTATCTTTTTTGGGGTTCTGACTTTCACACAGCATAATTATTTTGAGATTCATACAGGTTGTTGCATATAGAAAAATTGTTTCTTTTACTTTTTTCTTACCAATACTCAATTGTATGTGTATACCTTGATTTGTTTATCCATTTAACAGTTGAAGGACATATGGATTGTTTTCAATTGTTGGTTCTTACAAATAAAACTGCCATGAAAATTCACATACACATCTTTCTGTGGACATACGGTTTCATTTTTCTTGGGTAAATACCTAGGAGTGAAATGGCTGGGTCATACAATAGGTGTATGTTTAACTTTTTGATAAACTGCCCATCTGTTTTCCAAAGTGATTGTGTCATTTTACCTGTCCATGAACAGTGTATGAGAATTCCAGTTGCTTTAATTTATTGTCAACACTTGGTATGATAACTGTTTTCAATTTTAGCCATCCTAGTGGGTGTAGTGTTATGTTGTAATTTTTGTCTTGAATGCATAGCCCAACTTTCAGATACTCATGATTCAAATCTTCTGTTCAAGGCAGGTGATTTATTCTGTGCTCTAAGTGCAATCTACTCATTATTATTTCCCTTTGTTTAAACATACCTTGTCAACCAGGAGGACAGTCTGCTACCCATTCTGCATATTTTATACTTTGATGAAGGAAACTGCAAATGTTTTGCTTAAACATCTCTGTAAATTTTTTTAAAAGAGCATGGACTGTCAAAAAATATTTTTAATGAATTATGTATATACATTAATATGTTATCTACATTTTATATATATAGACTAGAAATTTAAAGAAATGTGATACCAATGAAATAAGCATTTTACATGCCTTGCTAATCATGATGACTTAGTACCATCATTAACTAACAACTCAAGGGACAAAATACAGTCAAAGTGAGTTCCTCTGTTAACAATAGTGGATGTAAAGCTATATTTCAACTAGTCTGCTTGATACTTTGTAGGTTTTTTGGTTTTGTCAACTTTTGGTTAGTTGTGATTGCAGTGACAATGTTTCTTTCTCTTATGTCTCTGATAAAGGGCTTGCTTAAGTGTGTGTGTGTGTGTGTGTGTGTGTGTGTGTGTGTGTGTGTGTGTTGGGGGTAAGGGTGTCAGCTGTACCATTTTTTAGTTTGCTTGAATTGGCATTATTAGAATTCCTTCACTCAGTATTTTTATACAGGGAATTTTTGACATTACCTGTTGAATCTTGAAAGTTATTATATATATGTAATATAAACCTTACATTCTACTTATCTGAGCATCTATAAACAGGAATACATCACAATGCACAGAAAGCAAACTGGTACTTCCCTTTTTCTACCTTGCAACCTTCACAGAGCTTCTCAAGGATTACTTAGTAACCAAGTCCTGACATGAGGCCCAGGTGAGGGCGCCAGACTCCACATAATAGTAAACGCTGTATTAATACTGCTTAGTGTACTACATTATATATATATCTATCTCCTGGTCAATCATCTGGAACAGTGCTTTTTAGATTCATTCTTTAAGTGCTGCTAAAGCCATGCTCCTTCTCATCCTTTCTTGAACATTGGAACTGAGATTTCCCCTGTTTCAGTCATCCTTTGGGCCCAGTCCTACAACTTCCCACATGGGTTTTTCCAGGTTATAATACACTGTCACTTGCATGATCTCACCTGATTTTCACAATAACCCTCTCAGGTGTCAAGATGATAATTATCTTTATTTCATACATGTGTATACTGAAGGTGGGGATGGTAATTGATTTGCTGTGTCCAATTAGTAAGTGACAGAGGCTGGAAACAGCACCCTGATCTAATTAAGGTGACTTCATAAAACCATGCCACCCTACTTCTATGTACATACATCTTAAAGACATGGCTCTCTCTCATCCTACTTTAAACTCCAATGAGCCATGCAAACTGTACGCATTCCCTCCACATTTTCTTTAATTACTTCGGCAAGTAAAATTTTGATAAGTTTTGTTTAGGCTGTTTCACATTTGGCTGTTATTGTGATAACCTCAATAAATACTTATTGCAATTAGAGTTTGTGATTGCCCTATAACAGTGACTCAAAAACAATAAGAAGGGGACCAGTTACTCACAAGAAGCACAAAAATTTCTAAGCATTGACAACAGATGTCTTAAACTTACTTGCATGTTCCTCTTCTGAAAATAAGATTTAAAGTTTTATTGCATCTCTCTCTACTTGGCAGGTTACTTTCTGATGTCTAAGGAGGCAAAATGTTAATAACAACCATGGAAACTGTTTTCCTCTTTTCTTGCTCCCTTAGAAGAGAAGGTACAATCAAATAATGAATGCAAACTTTCTAATGACAGAGAAGAGGTAACAGGGTTGTTAGGGAAAGATTGGGCAAGAATAACCAAGATTGTCACTTTAACTGACTATGCTTCCAATGAGTCCAAACAACCAAGAAGACTTTGGGGGAGGCCGAAAATAAGAAAAGAAGAATTCTAATTGAAGATGTTTACCTAAACGTCTTTGAAGTTAAGAGGAACGGAAGGAGGATGTGGTCTCAAAATTTCCATAGTAGTTATAATAGGCTTTATTTTGAAGTAAACACATTTCTAAAAAGCAAGGATATGTAAACATCTCTACAGTCCCTGGTACCTGCAACTGAGGATTCTGGAGCTTCACAGGCTTTCGTAACCTCAAATGCCTGGCGTGGGATCTGTCTTAAACTAGATGCTCAAAACATGCATGCTGATGCTGATGGGGTTGGTTTGGAGTATGGGGGCAGTATAGGACCAGACAGAGAAGTTTTCAGATAATAATTTGGGGTCTGGCCCTAAACACCAAGGACTGCTAGTCCAAACATCCTTGTGAGCACAGTGTAGTGGCAGCAGTTGGGGAACAGAAATTGACAAAATGACAGGCACTGTTAGACACTTGACTCCCTTCTGCCATTTAAGTGGCAACTCCATGAAATATAGATTTCAGTACAGGTGTAGTCAGTTTCCTCACAGTTAAGTTTTTAGCATTAGAATCGAGGTTTGTCGAATTTCCAAACCTCCTTTCTTTTGCTATGATCTGCGCTACATGCTGCTACAGTCGATCCAGGTGGTTAATATACAAAGGCAAAGAATTTCGTGCAGCACTGGCTTAGCATCTGCGCCCTCCTCGGCGCTGGGCACAACTTAACGCCCGCAAGACTGGGGAACTCAACTCTTACCCAGTCTTCCCGCGACGTTTAGGCAACTTAAAGCAATACTTAGCACCTGAGCGCTCAGCACACCGCAGCTGCGCGCTGCCCTGCTGCGCCCTGGCCGCCTCCCCAAGCCAGCTGCATTCTTACCCCATGCCGCCGGCAGCGCGAGCAGCCCCAGAACTACGAGGAGCGGTCCTCCGGAGCAGAAGGACAGAGAGGGTGCTGGCAGCCGGAGGGACTCTGGGCTCCTCGGAGAAGAGGCCCCCATCCTCGACCAGAGCATCTGGAAAGCAGAATGAAACCGCGAAGTCGGTGCAGCCGGGAGAAGAGACAACAATCACCCTGCTGAGGAGGGGAGTGAAGTTCCGGGACAAAAAGCTTTTGACCACAGCTTCCTCTTAATGGGCAAGTTCTTGTTTACTCCTTATTTACGTTGTTGCTTGTTCTCAGAGATTACCCTACGGACCCAAGTACAGGGGTAGAGACCTGGCTGTGCTCGAGCTTCTTGATGCATTCCGTGTGTATGGATAGGCTGCTCCAGATGAAGGCGTGGGTTATCGCAGCCGCACTTCCCTCCCGTCCTGCCTGACCTTTCCCATTACCAAGAATCCGTGTGGGTAGGTCAGCTAATAAAATGCCTGCTCTCGTGTTGAAGCCACAATTGCTGGCAAGGTGTACAGTATGCAGGGAATGTGAAGAAGCACGGTCTGTCGAACTGAGACATCCCAAGCCTTATTAAAAATCGTGGGATTTCCTGACTACCAACCCTATCCCACCTATCCCAAGTGGTGCTATCAAAAATAAGAAAAGGAGTGAGTAAGGGCTTTTTGAAAAGAAAGTCTTGAATGGAATTCCTGCTTTGCCACTGTTTGTTCTTCTAAGCGTCATCTATTAAAGGGGTGGGGGTGGGGGAGGGTTGGATAGGTTAATTAGTTGTGAGGCTCAAATGCAAGAAGGCATGTAAATAAAAATCTCAGTGCATTGCCCAGCCCAAAGGAAGAACCTTTTTAGAAGGCATGAATCACTCATTCTTTTTATTCAGTCAGAGTATTTATGTAGACTGCTATGTGAAGCCTGGGTACACGGTGGTAAAAACAACAACAACAAACAAACAAACAGATGTAGCCTCTGCCCTTGTGACCTGGTGGGGGAGGTGGGCAATAAGCAAGTAAACACAAATAAATATATACTTACAAATTGTGGTAAATTCATTGGAGGAAAGGAACTGGGTGCTGGGATTCCCTCCGATAATCTAGTTTTAATCACTTTAACAAGCTGAGCAGATCCATTTTAGGTAAGGTGATCAAGGAAAGCTTATTTGAAAGAGGTGACATTTAATGACCAGAAGGACCTGGCCATCTATGAGCTGGGGGAGAATATTCTAGGTGGAGGGACCAGCAAGCACAGTGGCTGTGAAGTTAGAAAGAGCTTGCTCTGTTCTAGGAACTGACATAAAGTGAATGTATCTGGAGCACACTGATGTAATTATTAACATAATTATTTGTTAATGTAATTATGCTAATGATTACAGTCATAATAATTATTATAGTCAATATCAAATAAAAGAAGACCAAGGAGGAATGTAAGGAAGATACAGAATTTAGAAATAAGGAAGCCCCTATGCAGAATAACCATTTGAGTAGTGTCAGGAGAATGGAGAATCTCGATGAAGCCAAAAGAAATGATAGTGAGGCTGAGAGTGTACACCACTCTTCCCAGAAAGTTTGCAGGGATGTAATTCCTGTCAGTCAGCCTCAGTTTTCTCTTTGAGGGAGGAAAGTAGTTCATTCTCTAAGAATGAGGAGTGGGGATCTTGAGGGTGGTAGAACGCTTGAGAAAGGGAAATGTTTACAGCAGGCTTTGAGGGAAGAGAAAGGTTTGGGGAAGGGAGCTCACTAAGGATGAGTAAAAGAATTGCTTAGCAGCACTGGGAAGCACAGAAGCTGGATATAATGCATTTTAGAACCAATTACAAATAGAACCAATTAACAGAATCAAGCTCTTTCTGAAGAAGTGCTGTGAGCGTGAGCATGAGAATAGGGGAAAGCAGGTGTGATGGTTTGAAGCTGTATGTGCCCCAGAAAAGATCACATTCTTTTAATCCATTACTGTGGATATAGACCTATTGTGGGTGCGACCTTTTGATTAGGTTATTTCAGTTGAGGAGTACCCCAGGGTGGGTCTTAATCCTCTAACTGGAGTCGTTTATGAGAAGATAAAAGCCACAAAGAAGCTAAGAGAGGAAATACAGAGAAGCCCACAGAAAAAAGCCCCAGAGAAGCAGAGAGAGGAAGCCACTGAAGCCTTAAACTGGAAACAAGGAAACCCGGGAGAGAGAGACCAGCAGATGCCAGACATGTGCATTGCCATATGACATAAGAGTTCATGTATTGCCTGATGATGCCTTGATTTGGACATTTTCACAGCCTAAGAACTGTAAGTTTGTAAATTAATAAATTCCCATTTTAAAAGCCAACCCATTTTCAGTTTATTGCATTTCATCATCTTTAGCAAACTAAAACAGCAGGTTTCTGTTGATCCTGGGTTTGGGACAGATGTGTAGTCTCATTAGAAAGTCAAGTTTGAAGTGGAATGTTCAAATGACCAAAATGGTTATTTCTAGGCTCATCTGTGTAGTTACCAAGGTGTCAATTGACGACTATACATTAAGAGCTACTGATTTGTAATTTTCAACTCCTAGGGGGGTGTAAATTGTGTTCCATTTCAAAAACATTTTTTCTCCGTTTTCCTTAAGGCTTATATTTATTTTGCCTCCATTCCAGACACTTAAAAAATACATATCTCAATCTTATGTTTTCTGATATTAGGTGACAAATCCAAATATTTGTTGAGGGGTCTACTTATATTGCCATTCAATGGAGAAGTCAGAAATTGTATCATAATGTGGAGATGGTGGTCACTGTGCAACTAGGCTTTTGACCCATAGGTTTCCTGGCACCATATGAACTTGGGATTCTTGTATAAATGAATGTAGGGGAGGAAGAAGAACCAAATAATGATTGAGATTGAATTTCCGCTCAGACATGTAAGTGGTGGCACACAGAAGATCATATATTAAGAAACTGTAGTGCCTTGAATGCAAGTGTGGTGGACTAAAATTTGTAGCATTATATACTCCTCAAAGATTTTGTGACACCTGCTGTCAAGATTTCTCCTTTTAGAAACAATCTTGTCCTTTTGGTCCCACACCCTAATTTTTTCCCTGACTTTCTGATTTCTTTTTTCTTTTTGGATTCATCTTTTCACTCCATTAAATGTAGATATTCCTCTTGGCTCACTCTTTGCCCTCTGCTGCTCTTCACACTCAGTAGACGTTACTTGGGTTTTCTCATTCAAACCGCTCTGGCTCTCTGATTACATCTCCAAGTCAGTTGGTTTTCTCAGACTCATAACAATATACCACTCTGTCTACCGGTCATTTCCACCTGACTGATTCACAAGCTTCTTGAAACTTCTTGAATCCCCAAACTGGACTAATCTTCACCGTCTCCCTCTACTCCAGCTCCTGTTTTTACATCTCAGCAAGCTGCACTGTCGCCATTGATTTACTTGAGTCAGAATCAGGCGAGTCAGTGATCTACCACATCCAGTACCATGGATTCTACCTGGTTCGTCCAGACCATCTGCCCTACGGACTGCTCCACTGCTGCCTTGGTCTGGTCCTTTCTCAGCTGCCAACACTGCAGTTATTTCCTAACTGATTCCTTGCCTTCACTTTGGCTCCTTTTGGATTCATGCTATACACATTACTAGAGTGATCATTCCAAAACACACTTTATTACTTTGCTCCTTAAAAATTTTCAGTGGTGCCTCAAAGCATTCAAGATAGTGTTTCAGTATCTTAGCCTAGCGTGTAAGACCTTTCCACTCTGGCCACATATGACTTTTCAAGATTCATCGCATGTGACTCTCCTCCCTCCCACACTCTTATTCTGCATTCCAGTGACATTGAAGTTGGTATTATTCTCCCCCATACTCTCCCCCCAACCCCCACACACATCCAGTCTTGGGCCAAGTTAGATTCTCTTCTTGGAGTTCTGATAAGACTTTCTGTTTATCACACTGAATTTCCACATTGTTTAATCAGTGCCTGGTTGTGTCTGTCTCCTGCCCAACCCCTCAACACCCTATAACTCCCCTGAGGACAGGTGGTAGTGCCAGACACTCGAAGGTATGCTTCCTAAAGCAAGCAAATTCTATAAAATGCCAGTTCCAATTTAGTATGGATGCAATAGGAAAGTGAGGTGGAAGGAGCCTAGGGACGTAGCAGTTCACAAAGGGCCTATTATCCCAAAGGCAATGAGAAGCCATTGAAGGATGTTTTAAAAAAGGAGTGACTTAATCAGATTGGCATTTGAATATATTCTGTATGGAAACTGCATTAGAAAAGGACAATAGTGGATGGGGAGACCAATTAGGAGACTTCTGCCATCCTCCATGTGAGAGGCTTGATGGTAGCCTTGACTGGGTAGTGGCAGTGGGAATAAAGTGGACAATTAAAGATGTTGGAGGTGCAATGAACAAAATTTGCTCATGGATTGGATTTTGGTTGCCTCTTTTCTTAAAGTTGATGGTGAGAAAAAGAAAGTAATCAACAGTCAGCCCCAGGATTTGAAATGAATAGTGGTGCTATTAATTGGACTAAGAAATACGGGGTAGGAATGAGTTTGGGGTATGGGATCAAGAATTTAAGGATGAGAGAAAGGGGGAGGTGTTGGTGTTGTAGGCTGAATAACGTCCCCCCCCCCAAAGATGTACACGTCTTAATTCCCAGAACCTGTGAATGTTACCTTATAAGGCAAAAAGGGACCCCACAGATGTGTTTAGTTAAGGATCTTCAGCTGGAGAGAGTATCCTGGTTTATCCGGGTGGGCCCAATGTAGTCACAGAAGTGCTTGTGAGAGGGGGGCTGATTACAGAGGGAAAGAGATTGGAGTGAAATGGCCAAGAGCTATGGAGTGTCAGCTGCCTCTAGAAGCTGGAAGAAGTAAGGAGAGGATTCTTCCTTGGAGTTTCCAGAAGGAACCAGCCTGGCTGGCACCTTGATTTTAACCCTGTAAGACTCATTTGGGACTTGGGACCTCCAGAATTGTCAGAAGATAAATTTGTGTTGTGGCAAGCCACTAAATTTATATTAATTTGTTACTACAGCAATCGGAAACTAATATGGGGTGAAGGGGATGGGAGGAGGATTCTCCATTGAAGGAAAACATTAAAGGGTTTTTTTTGTTTGTTTGTTTACTTAAACTGAGAAAGACTGGGGCGTTTCCTCAGGGGACAGCTGGAATTTGGTGAAGGCTAAGAAGTATGGGAATGTTCTAGGAAGAGGCTGGGAATATAGGTACTTCACTGATGATGAGGCTGGCCTTTCAGGAAGGTACAAGAAGAGGGCTTTTGAAAAAGGAATCACAGGAATTGATGGGCCTGTCTGGGGAGAACATGTGGAATAAAAAATGTAAAAATAAGAATAGAAATATGAATCACATTCATGCAGGAGTTCATAACCTATTTTTCTATGTTATAGACTCCTTCACCTATCTGCTCAAGCCTATGGACCCCTTCTCAGAATTGTGTTTTATCCATGTAATAAAGAACATAGGATTACAAAGGAAACCAATTATATTGTAATATAGTTCTAGCCATGGACTCTTGGCCTCAAAGACAAGAACCCCAGATTTATGGATTGGTAAAAACAAAAGTCATTTGTTTCTAAAGCTAGGGTTGGACATATATGTGGAGAGTGGAGTAATTTCAAATATCAAGTGCTGTAGAGAGGGAAATAGGACATATATAGGGAGATTGGAGTAATTTCAAATATCAAGTGCTGTAGAGAGGGAAACAGGATGAGCATTGAAGAGATATTGTAGCAGATATTTCAGTAAATGTTTTAGCTCTTTTCTCCTCCATGCATAATTGTGATTCATGGCAGAGTAAAGACACTCAAGGTGAAAAACTATTCTCTCCTCAGTGAAGCTTCACTATTGGAGACATGCATACACATCATCCAGCAAACCCATATTACTCAGAATTTATAGCCTTGGCTAACATGAACATTCTAGAATACTGCCTTACTTCATCTGTCCCTCTGAAGTCTCACTAACTGAGAAAGGGTAGTGTTCCAAAGGCCAGGTATGTTTTTTAGTTTTCATCAGTTTCCATTAGGCTATCTTCCAAGACAGTATTGCAAGAAAATTTACTTTTATCATATCACTTATTACACTTCTTTTTTTTTTATATATCTGAGGTTGTTCTTTCAAGGATCTGATATTATCCTTTCAGGTTATTTTCAACGGAGCAGTGGAAGAAGCTAGAATGTAGTGGGCTGAGGAAAAGAAAATAGGAGATGATTCTCAGCCTTCCATCACATGCTCTCAGAATATCTGTCTCAATGCTACTCCTTTTTGCAATTATCTCTGGTCATCCTGGTTTCTCTCTCATCCTTTGAAAGTTTTAGCTCCTCACCCATGGCCAGTTTCTCCACTATTATTCCTGTCACAGTCTTTGGTGATTTCAGTATCCATATAGATGGTATTTTAAATATTTGGCCTTTCAGCTCCTTGGCCTCTTCTCTGACCATGACTTTGTCCTCCACTCTACTCTCCTAGACCTTGTCATCACTGCAACTTCTCCATAGGAGGAGTTGCAACAACTCCTATCCTTTATGTTCTTCCCTAGTACCGTGACTCCAATATCTTTGTATCTATCAGTACCTACAACCCATTGATCCTACCTTACTTTTTCATCTCCTTCTTTTCATGTCCTCACTTTCATGCTCACCCAGATTAAATTCCATGGTCCATCATTATACTCACTGCCTTCCACAGATCTTCAGCTCAGTTGTCTATTGCTCACTTTATTATGTTTGCTATACAAAACAATAATCCTGGTTAGATTCAATTCTCCATTACTATGTCCCTATCTATGCAGCTGAATGTGGCTGGAGGAAAACATAGCCTTCAATTAGTCTTCCTTTAATGATCACGCATTTCAAGTGGACCATTATCATGCCCTATATTTCTCTTATATTTGCCTAGTCTATTTACTCTCCCATTCATCTAAATGACTATTTCATATTTTCAGCCTGACATTGAACTTCTGGCACCTCCACCACTATTCTCAATCCTGTTTATAATTAGTTGAGAAAATAGAAGCAATCAAAGAGAAGTTCCTCCAATTTTCATTATCACTCCATCCAAATATCTGTATCTGGCCAAAGTACAGTTAGTATGGTAATACTGTTCACACTCTATTATCTAAAGTTAACCTCTCCATTTGTAACCTAGATCCAGTCTGCTTTCGCTTGTTCAGGACCATCACTCCAGGAATTCTCTCTCTCCAGCATCATCATTTTCCTCCTCTCTAATAGATTTTACCATTAGAATGCAGACAAGTCATTTCTCCAAATATAGTAGACACATTCTTTGTTCAGTGTTTTTTTCCCACTTAACATTCCTTTTCCTTGAAATGCTCTTTGCCCACATCAAAGAACTCATTTGACCTTCTTAATGAAGGCTTCCTTGACTACTATTTAAAATTGAACATCTATTCAGAACTTCTTTTCCTCTATCCCTGCTTTATAAAATTTTTTAATTTGTATTTGTCATTTTATTGCCATCTGACAATCTGCTTATTGTCTCTCTCCCATCTAGAACAAAAGCTGCATGAGGGCATATCTGTGTATGGCTGTCAGTTTATCACTGCTGTATCGCATGACCTAGAACAATGTTTGATGCACAGAAGGTTTTCCATAATTATTTGTTGAGTGAATGACTGAAGTGGTGGGACAGTTAAGGTCAACCATGCTTTCATAAAATTTGGTAGTAAAGAGGATGGAGACAGTTTTAAAGGGAAACATGGATGTTTTCAGGGAGGATTTGTTCTTTTTAGATGGAGGGTATGGCAAACGTCTGTCACTTTAACTGGGCTCCTTCCCCTGAGAATTGGTTCCAGTTTTTCCTTTGGGGAATCCTCTGTTTTCCATTCTGTGCATGTGGTTCAGGTAGGTTTGTCAACCTTGACACTTTTGACATTTGGATGGGATGATGCTTTGTTTTGGGTGGGGAATGAGGGCTGTCCTGTGCACTGAAGGATATTTAGGAGAATTCCTGGCCTATACCCACTAGATACCAGGCATTTCTGACTGTCTTCTTGGGGGCAAAATTGTCCCAGTTGAGAACCACTGAAGTAGACCAATCCTACCCCCAGTTCCAAGGCTTGGAGGTAACTCAGACATTGCCATCTGCTCATTCCAATGTCCTGGCCCTAGTGCTTGGTTCCAACTGGAGCATGTGTCCCTATATGGACAAAGCAGAACAAATGAAGGGAATTTTGAAGGAGTTACTAGACAAGAGAAGCCCTTTGTGCTAGAATGCTAAGTTGAGTGGATGTATTTAGCATTGCCAGCAGATATTTTGCCACTTTGTAGAGAATGCCTGCCAGAGAATGAAGGCAGCAAGGGAAAAACAGGAGATAGATTCCTGAGGACATGATTTGAACATCTGAATCCCATTTTGCCTCGGCCAACTATACCCTTGGACTTTTCTGTCATGTCATACAATAAAACCCCTTTTCAATCTAAGCCAGTGTGTGATGGATTTAAGTTACTTGCAGCTGAACAGATCCTGGTCCAGACGGTTTGTAGAAGGACAGAAAGAGCCAGTGAAGGGAGAAGGTATAACTGATGGAGCAATGTCCTGGAAGAGGCAGAAAGGAATGAAAAGAGAACTGCAAGCCCATAGAAAGTGGTAGGGAGACATGAAATAAGGATGAATGAATATAGATAAGCTTGCAGGTAGAGGGAAAAGAAGTTGAGGAAATTGCCTCTTGAGATTTTCATCATTTGCTAAGAAGGAGGGATGATGGTAGAATAGAGACCTTGAAAGTTAGTTAGCAGTATGTAGGGGAATGAAAAGGGCACTGAATGTGAATGAATAAAAGATTGAACAACATAAATAGCCTAGAGAAGGTGGGGAGAATAAACACATGGTAGCTAGTCAACAATATTTTCTCAATAGGTAAAATATTGGAATTGAGAGAAAGGACATCTGGATTTAGGGTATTGGGAGAAGAAGAGTGGGCTGGGGGAAGGTGTTGGCTGAACAAATATAAGAGAAAGTCTTGAGGGTGAAGGAATTGAGTTTGTAGGTTGAGAATTTGGCTAAAATGACAGTGTGGAAACTAGAATGAATAACTGTTAAGTAAGTAATAAATCCTAAACCCTAAGACTATGTAAGTTATTCAAGAGTTCATTGACTTCAGAAAAAACATATAAGGCAAATGCTTTTTTAAGGATAGAATTTATTTGATTGGTTAATATATACATTATTAAATGAAATTTTACAAGCAACTAAAACTGACAAAACTGGCAAGAAAACATCCAAAACCTGACCTGTATACCAAAAGTTCTGACTCATAAATTTCAAAATAAATTTGTACAGGTAACTTGTGCAAATTGCAATTACTGAGTGATCATGGAAACACAAAGTATATATTGTGAGAAAAACTCAAACCATGAGGGGATCAAAGGGGAATGTTCAATCATGTCACAGAAGGAAGCTACTATTTAAAATAAAGGCAGACTTCCCAAGCAAAGCAGTAGGCACAAGAATCACCATTTTACTAGAGTAACAATTCCTCTAGTATATGGTAACAGTAAGTTTGCTGTAAAAATAACAAAAAAGGGGGGCCGGCTAGGTATGAGGAAAGAGGTAAGAAGGACAGCACTGTTAACGCCTTCCTTAAAAGTAGGTGTCACTTTCAGAGCCGCATGTTGTTTGTAGCCACAGCCCGGCTCCAGGCACATTACAAATGAGGCTTCAGAATGTCCTTGAAGAGCAAGTGGCAGTGAAACTCGGCTCCCATCTTTACGATCAAGCAAAATTTCTTTGTTCTGCTTGAGAATAAGGGACAAGTAAATACTTATAGGAAGTTATAGCTTATGAAATCATTTGAGTGATTTGAGGCCAGATAAATAGGCTTGTTGATTTGAGAGTGGCTTCTTTCCAATGATGTACAGTTGGATTCCAAGCAACAAGAAGCACTGAAAGAGAGAATTGCTGTTGAGGAGGCAGCATGAATAGCAGCTGGACAGCACACACTTTAATACAAGGGTTAACATTCTTTTTTCTCTCTCTTCATAATGATAAGTAATATAAATATAATTCTATAATACATCATATATAAATAAAATTCACTCTCTAAAGAAATTATATTTCATATATAGATATAATTCATTCTTAGAAATTATAACTCCTGCACCCAATCATATCACTGATTAACATACCATTAAGACCTTCAGGCAACATGACCTGGAGCAAATAGTAACTGTCATATTGGCAGATATGAATTAAAATAAATGAGGGAGAAATGGAGGCAGGGCTCTCATTCTTAGTCATTCATGTCTTCATTCAACAAATGCTTAAGCAATAGCTTTACCTTGGGCAACCCCTGGTTTGGATTTAGAGATCACTGGCATGGTCTCCCCCATCCTTCCTTTTCCCTCTTTCTGTGACTCACCAACAGCAAGTAACCTTTCCGTCCTCATGCCATGGCAGTTTTTCTGTACTTTGTTTATGGTAGTTATTCTGATATGTATGACTTTATTTTTCTTATTAAAATAAGTTCCAAGAGGACAGCAGTGGTAGGTCACATCTATCAAAATGTTTTGTTTGTGTCTCAGCATCTCTGAGCTCCTCGCCTCAACACTCACCTTTGGCCTAGTTAACAAGCAGCCCCGGGACATAAACTCGCCCAGGGCCCACCCCACATCTGCAGCTACCACCCACGACCCCTCACCCCAAACCCACAGCTGTTAATAAATGATAAACAAACTATCCCCACTGCCCCCAGACCCCTCAGTCCCTTCACTTTTTTGTGCGTGTTTGCTTTAAACTAACCAATCCTTGACTCCAGCAAGAGCTCTACTAACCTCCACCCCTAGACCCCAGTAAAGGCACCAGCCCTCGAGTCCCTCTCACGCTGCCTATGTGCTGCCCACCTGCCAGATGAGCTACCTGAGCCGATGGCACTTCCTGTCGACCCCACACGGCACCCCTCTCTCTCTGGGATCTGTGAGTACCAAGTATTTTTTCTCATGCATCATGGCCTCAGTTTCCCGTTGTGTCACACCTGACGTCAACCTGGACCCAAATTTAAAATCTAACTTAACTAATTTGAAGCAAGTGATGCAGTGAGCAGGCTGTGTTGGTCACAACCATGGGGAATGAAGCATACTGCCTTTTGGCTTCTCTTGCCTCTAACTGCTCTGTTAGATAGCTAATATTATCTGGGAAGGGTCCATGGCTTGCTGAAATACATCCACGTTGCTTTGTGCTGCCGCCAGACACCTCTGCTGGGTGTTGCCGCAGCCTTGCTCCCCCAATTGGTGGTCCTGCTGATAGGTGTCCTCCCCAGGGCAAATGGCCAGCCCTACTATGGCCAGAGTTCTCTCCTGTACGGGAGAAAACTGGCATTGGGTGACAATGACACAGAGCAACATTGGCTACATAACAGAGGTCTTGTTGCAGTTCCCACGGCAGGAGCCCCCAGCAAGGCAGGAGGCGGGCACCCCCCAACCCAAGCTGGGACTCCTGAGTGAGGCGACTAGGGCTACATGCACATGGACCCACAGGGAAAGTGCTAGACCTCCCGGCACCACCACTGCAGCCAGAAGATTACTGTGGGAGATCCAACTACTGTATCTGTGGACCCAGCTTCTAGCTGGAGCGTTATCCCCTCCACAGGAAGCACAATGGCACCCCACAAGCAATGGTGCTATAAGGGTCTATGATCCTTATGTTGTCTCTGTCTCCACTGCTATTGCTCTTTATCCCCTGATCCCATGGGATTGAGAGGAACTAACCCCTGGTGTGAGGTGGCTAAGGAACAACCAGGCAAAAAAGAAGGGGCTTGAGCCTATTGTGCCAGCACCCATTGAAACACCAGAGGAAGTTTCTAAGTTGCTCAGTTGCTTAAGAAATGTAAGACTCCCAAGCAATGTGCATGGTCCCCACTCACTGCTGCTGCTTATCAACACGCCAAAGCCCTGGTGTGGTGCTCCCGTGCTCTGGGGCCATGCCTAATGATCCCGCCACCATCATGGAAGTGAAACAAACCCCAACACCCACGAGGTTGTTTGGGACACCCCAGGGAGAGAGATGGTTGCCTATGGGTCCAGTCTGCAAGAACCACAAACCTTCCCCGTCACCATGTGTGAGGTCAAGCAGGGCCCCCAAAGGGAGACCAAATTGGAAACTAAAACTCAAAATTTTACTTGATTGGCAATTTGAACCATACTAAAAATTTTGTTCAAGGGGGAAGGAGAAAGGGCAGATTGGTTGTGGAGAATCTTCAATGTGGAGTTCTAGTTGCTACTCTCATCCCAATAAATGAGGCAGCCGGCTAGTATCACTAAAGACTCTAAGCCTCTCCCCTACTAACTTAAATATTTATAGCTAAAAAAAAAAAAAAAAAAGACACAGGGCAGATGACCACTGGCAAACAAAGAGACCCGAATACTTAACAAGACTAAGATAATGCAATGGGCATAGCATTTCTTTGAACATTCAGATAAGAGACCAGGAGCTCATCTCCAGCTCTGAGGATGCCCCCTTTGATACTGAGTCATGGAAAATATTTTTACAGGGTGCCCTCTCCCCCCATATTACTGGGCAGCCTTGCTCAACCTTATAGGCCTTGAGTGAGGGCTACCCGTGAGGGTATGGATGGGGTGGAGCTACTGGCAGGACATGAGGGGGGCTCACATCAGAGTCACAGATCCTGGCTTATCAGGCTGGGGTGGCCACCCTACAGGGGCCCCCACCTCCTCCAGCATAGCAAAGACCCTGTTCCCAGGGCCCCTGGGAGTTGTGACTATTGGAACAATTTGTATTAAACAGCTAACAGAAGTGGTGGCACCTTGTACTCTTACTTTCTCCACTAAAGGTAAAGGTATTGAAGCTTTAGCATGTGGCTTGGAATAAAATCACATCTTTGGCTCCTTTGGTGGGCCATGCCAAAAGGGGCTCCGATGGAACTGCCTCTGCTAATCAAAGTGATAATTACTGCAGTATCACCTGAAACAAGGTAGTGCGGGGCTTTGGCCTATAATCCAAGATCACCTACAAGAGGAAATCACTATACTTACCATCTCCCCATACAACAGCCTTACTTGGCCAGTTCTTAAAGCCTTCACCAATGAAGGGCAGTGAACCATCAATTATGCCAAACTTAATGCACAAGTTCTGCCCATCAAAGCTCCTATTCCTGACATAATCTAATTAATAAAAGATATACACAGGGGCATGGGCAATTGTGACTGACTTGGCTGACATATTTTACTCAGTGTAAATACCAAACGAAACAAAACAACAACAACAAAAAACCCAACTGTTGTTGCTACCAAGACCTTAATACAATGGTCTTAAAAAAAAAAAACAAAAAACAAAAAGAAGACTTAATACTGGCACTATATAGCTGACATCTGATCAAGGGGCAACTCTAAAGAGGGCCATCTTCAACCCTTGGCTTCCTACAGCCTATTTTCAACACAGCAGTTCAGGTGATCATGCCACTTTTCTGCTTAAAACCCTCCAATGGTTCCCATCTCAGAATAACTGCCAAGTTCATAACAGTGATCCACCATGGCCTATAGAATCTTCCCCTCACCCCCCGTTATTTCTCTGATCTCATCTCCTACCAATTTCTCCTTGGTCAGTCCACTTGCGGCCACACTGGCCTCCTTGCTGTACCTCCAACACACCAGGCACACGCCACCTTAGTGTCTTTTCACTTACTCCTCTCCTTTCCTGGAATGTCCTTGCTCCATGTGGAAACATGGCTAGCTCTAGACTCTGCTCAAATGCCATTTTCTTAGTGAGCACTTGCCTTGCCATCACCCTGCTCTCCCTACCCCCTGCCTGCTTTATTTCTCTTCATAGTACTTATAATCTTCTTTATTTTATTATTTAGCTTGCTATCTATTTAAACATTTGTTGAATAGATGAATGGTTAAAAAAAAAAACCAGGTATCTAAGTTGGCAATATGAAGTGGGTAAGTTAACAACTGCTATGCCTGATTACTAAAGACATGTGCAACAGTCAGAACCATGTATATTTAGTTCTTTGCTTATTGATAAACATAAACTGAAGGAGATTTTGACATGTAAGTTAATAAGAATATTTTAATTTCATTAGATACCGGTTTGTCTTCTGGTTAGCTTGCTGGGTCGTATAGATCAAGAGAATATACTTCTCGTGTTTCTGGATGAAAAGTTCCTTTTTTAGGGCCTGCGTTTGTATAATAATTGCTAAATGAAGAAGGAAACAAAAAGGAAATCTTTACCCATTGACCATGAATACTATGAAGATGTAACAGTTGTTGGCCTACCATGAGTCCCAACACATGGATTATCTCACTTTATCCTCTTAAATGTCCTATGAAGTAAATGTTATACCCCCCATTGTTTTAGAAAGGCACATACAAGTAAATAACTTGCCCAGCTTATATGTGTCAAGTCAAAAGTTGACACTTGGCAGCTTTAATCCAGATTCAGCGCTTTTAATGACTAAACGCTTTGACCCTCAAATACAAAAAAAAAAAAAAAAAAATGGAAAAGAAACTTTTATTCTAGGATTTGACCATAAATTTAACCTTTTAGACAATCTTTCAATCCTACTTAAGAGGAATATTTTCTATTTGAGGATGTTTTCACTTTTATTCTTGGGAAGCATTTATTTACTGTGCTTCTAAAACTACTGACACAATGGTGAAAGATAATAAAATGTGATTATACCATCACATAGAGCTATGAAATAAAGTATTATATCTTACTGGGGAAGGAAGATTGCAGCTAATGTCACTTATAGCATGTCATTCACTACCATATTTAAGAGATCAATTTATAGAAAGATACATTAATGTATATTAAGAATATTATAAAATGTAAATTTGAGATCAAGCTGAGACTTAACTTTATTAAAATATATTAAATGGCTAGAAAATAATAGCAACTCTTTGGATGGCTTTTAAAAGTATTTGATTTTGTAACCATACGATCATTTTAAAATGATTTATTACTCAACTTAATTACAAAAAGTATTTAAGGTAACTCAAATATCTATAAAAATTATAGAAAAATAGGTTAGAAAATGGAAATAAGTGAATGATACGTAGGAATTTAGTTTAACGTATTTGTTCTTATCAATTGAGGTGCTTAAATATAGTCTATGATATAATTAAGTTAATATATTTAATAATTATACTGGAACATTATTAATTATTTGAGCTTATAAGCATTCCCAAAGTTTGCAAATTTTCCTACACATGCAATGGCAATACTCTGATAACAAACTTAGTAGCATGAAGGAAAAAGAGAGAGAAAGACCACATTTCCTATTTATTTAAGTTTCTAATTACTCTTGGCTAAAATTATCTTCTAACTTCCTCTGAGAAAGGACCATGAATATGATATCCAACTTTTTTTTTTTTTGAGACCCTTTTCTCATGACTTCTGTGAATCTACTCTCCTCTAGATTCCATCCTACTTCTGACTGTTCGTACCCTTCCTGCGTTTTCAACTTTATGCTCCCTCTGAGGTCTTTTCTCATCCCTGTTTTTGCCAAAATGTTCTTTTTGGTCCATGGAGTCAATTGTGATTTAAGTGTCACCTACCTGAGTGCAGGCTCCTCTCCTAAGTCTACATCACGGGTGCCTCAAAGGAACAAGCCAGAACTGAACTCATCATCCTTCCCCACAAAACTGCCCCCTCTTCCTTTAGTGAACCACTGGGTCCACTCACATTCAGCAAGTTATTAGACTTTAAAATCCTCTCTTCTTAATATGGAAGATACTTCTTATATTTGTTCCATCCTCTTGGTCCCTTCCACTACTTTTGTTGAGGCCCCACTCTTGCCCTATCTTCTGAAAATGCAAATCTGAACACATTATTTCCTTGCTTAAAGTCCTATAGGATAAAGGCCAAACTTCTTGTCATGGCAATGATGGCCTCTGATGATCTACCACCTTTCTAGATTTCCCCAAATATGTTAAATGGAGCATCAGTACCCTGGGATGTAAAAGCTTTAAGTGAGAAAAAGAGCTCTGTAGTCCAATTCGTTTGGGAAACTCTGGTTTTCAAAAAAAAAAAAAAAAAAAAAAAAAAATCAAACAAGCTTCTTTACTGTAAAACATTAAATATCCTAATGATTATTGTGAATCACAACAAGAAAAATCTGGTATGTAGTGTTTCCCAATCTTATTTGCCATAGAATTCCCTTTCCCCTGAAGCCACTCACAAAACCAGGGTTGTGTGGCATACATTCTATTAAACACTATAAAGCACATTTCCCATTGTAAACCGTGGCTCAACCTGCCGCACTTAGACCCTCTTTGGCCTAAAACGAACAGCTCAGGTTCATAGATGCTGTCATTACTTAGTTTCAATGTATAGCCAGAAGAAATGATATAACAATAATTTTTAGAAAATATAAGTTTCCTACTTAGAAGACTTGATAACTCACTGAAAAACTACTCAAATTAGTAATTGCATGAACATAAGCTTTCCTGGATATCTTCTGAAATTAATTACAAGACATCACCAAAAAATAATCCTATTTAAAAGAGCAAGAAAAAGAAGATACTTAGAAATTTATGTGGCCTATATGAAGTGAACCATTTAAATGAGAGATGCAAAACAACAACTTGAATCAGTCAAGCATATTTCAGGAAGGGAATATTGAATGGTTTGAACAGGTCAGTTCTTCCCAATTACATCTAAGGTACTTCCCATCAAAATTCAAACATTTTTGGGTGGGAAGAATGAATGATTCTATAGTTTATCTGTAAAAATGAACAAAAGAAAACTTCAAAATAGTCTAAAAAGGGAAAAAACTGAACTCAAAACTATTATGAAGATATAATTGTAAATAGAATATTCCTGGCCCATAGAGACAGGACATCAGTGGAACATAATCTGTTCCAAATCTATGTTAGATATCTCTGACATCAATCCCATTTTAAGGAGGAATTGAATGGGGAAAATTTATTTGGTAAAGGAAATTTTATATATCAATGGTAAAGGCATTGTTTACTTAAAATAGGTTTTGGAAAAATTGTATAGGAAAAAAAATGCAAAGTGAGTTTATATCACACACCATAGCACAAAATAAATTCCAGATGGATTCAGATGTTAAAAAAATAAATTAAAAAATAAATGTAGGAATATATCGTATTTCTGGATAAGAAAACATTACGTAACAAAACACTGAAATCTAGTAATTATTTAAGTAATCATCAAAACAACATCTGAGTGAGAGAAAAGATTACTTGAACAAATGGAAAGGCCTACTAGGTTTGTGAGAGAGAAAACAGTGTAGTGAAGAAGTCATTTTCTCACAAATTAAAGATATAAATGCAGTCACGACATGTTTGCTTTTAGGAAATGACAAATGATTCTAAAAGTCATTGGTAAGAGCAAAAAGAGGAGACCAGAGGGGAAAAATTGTAAGATATTATGGTGAGGGGATTCTTGCCCTACCAGATACTATGGTAGAATTAAGCAATACTAACTGAACACGGAGATTTGTGATGGAAGATCAATGGAGCAGAAAAAGGGGTCCAGGACACAACATATCAAATATATTAATTATTTGATGCGTGATCAAGTTAGAAAAAACTGGAAAGGCACTTGGCAATATTTATCAGGCATCTTAAATACTCATATACTTTGCCGTAATTTAGCAATCTATCCTAAGAGATAGGAAGTGGCCAGAGATTGGGCAATTGATGTGTAAGGAGTACAGAGTGTTCCATAAGGTTGATTGTAAAGGTTCAGAGATGGATAGCACAATAATGTGTCATAGGAGCACAATACTGTAAGTGTACTTAACAAAGCTGAGTGTGAGTATGGTTGAAAGAGGAAAGCTAGAGTTGTGTATGTCACCAGAAGGAAAGCTAGAGGTAAAAACTGGGACTGTATAACTTAGCAAAACCCAGAATGGATAATGATGGTGGTTAATTGTATAAATATAGGAGAGTTCTCACATGAACTAGAACAAATGTACACCACTATTACAATGTGTTAATAATAGGGTGTTATATGGGAAAAATACAATGAGTGTAAACTACATTCTATAGTTATCAGTAACATTGTAACACTGTTTCATTAATTGTAACAAAGGCACTATACTAAAGCTAAATATCCACAATAGGGGGATATGAGGGGTATGGGATTTTTTTCTTCGGAAGAAATGAGAATGTTCTCGCATTGACTATAGTGGTGAATGCATAACTATGTGATTATACCAAGAGCCACTGATTGTACACTTAGGATGGATTGTATAGTATGTGAATAAAACTGTTTATGATTTTTAAAAAAAGAATCTATCCTAAGAAAATAACTAGAGGTTGGAAAAGGTTTATTCAAAGGTGTTCCATATAGCTTTATCTATTATCAAAATAAACATGGAAGCAACCTAAAAATTCCTCAACACAGACATGTATATATTTTGAATAAGATGTTATTAAATAACAAAAAAGACAACATGCTTAAAGTCATGAGAAATACATGCATTAGGCTAAATAAAAACCTTAAGATAGGAAATTATAATACAAATATTCAGTTTAAAAAGAGGAAAAGAAAGAATAAAGAGAAAAGATCAGATGGAGATATACCAAAATATTTGTAGTATGACAACAAGGATTTAATTCTTTTTTCCTTTTCCTTTCAGGATATATATCTTTTTCCAATTGTCATCATTGCAATATTCATTTCCTATAACATGTGCTTCTGTGTTTAGTTTCAGGCAAGAAGCCAAAAAACTTTTGTGCATTTTGGCCAAGGATACATTCGAACTTACCGTTCTTTGGATTTTAATAGCATCCATAAAGTGACAATAACCAAGAGGATAAGAAATACTGAACCTGCAGATATACCTAGAAAAGAAAAAGTGAATATCACATGCCAGAAAAGCATGCCCTATATTGTTTTGGTGGGGAAAATGTTACAGGACATTTACACTTAAATCATTTCTCAGCCATAAATACTGAATTTCTGAATGATCATATTTGGGCTTAGGGTTTGCCTGATTTGATCTTGTCTATATATAATCTAAAGCATCAAGTATATGACCACGGGGTTCCAATCAAGTTTCTGTTGAGCTTTTCTGTTCCTTTCAGTAACATTCTTGTCACTGAGGTGGAATTAGGAGCACAGGACACCAGCATCCGATGGTTCTAGAAAATATACATTTGACTCTCAATTGTGAAATATATTCTGCTACAGCATTGAATAAACCAATGTCTTATGATCATACCGAATACAAAGAGTTAATGGAAACTAACCTTTCAATTAAACAATTGGGAATAGCTGCATGTTTTAATCATTTACCCAACTTTACCCAAAAAGTGACATTTTAAAAGTATAAAGTGCACATAAAAAATACCCTGAAAATGACAAAAATTATAATTTTTAATGAATTAAAGTGAAAAAAAAATAGTACCTGAGTAGGATATAGGGATCTAATTATATATTTTATAAAATACCATGAGAGGTTTTCTCAAGTATTTAAGAAGACTTACCAGCAAGAAGAAGAGTAACTGGGCCTAAGGAGAATACAAAATCATGAAAGCATCAGTCTAGTAGCATAACTCAATACAGCCCAAAGTTAGCACTCAGCTCCCTTTTGAATCTATTTATAAAAACTTACTGGAACCCTGGGTTGTACCCACTTATATAATAATACACTATACTGTTTTTTTATGTCACTTTAATTAGATGTTTTAGGGTAGTCATGTATGGAAAAACCCAACATATTTCTAGCTTTATTATCAGTGAGTTCTCAGGTTAGAATGCAAATATTAACTATTATAACAGGCTAGTTAACATATTTTTGGAGCCCCCTGCCAAATCAGTAAGGACTTATAAATCAAGATTCAGCAATAAGGGAAGTCTCAGCAGCAACTCCTGTAAAAATGTAAGGTTTTAGTTTTGCATTTGTGCCCCTCTTAAGTTAGTGCTCCTGTCTATTTTCTTTTCTTTTACTTATTTCCCCTGTCCTCAGAAAGTTTCGCTTTTTCTAGACTAGACGACTGACTTAAAATTTTTTATTTTATTGGTCCACTGGTCACACGCCTATCTCAATTTAAAACCCAGGAGTCCCCAGCCTCAAGAGGAACCCCATCATTCTCTTCTTTTCAGTGGGACAGGTAAAGGCTGCAGCTTCCCACTCGAAGCCCTTGCACTCACGGGATTTGCAGACAGCCAGGGGAGGGCTCCATCGTTGATCCTCCTGGCACTGGCTCTGGGGACTTCCTTCCAGAGTATACCCATCTTCACACTCCAAGGTGACAGTAGCTCCATACTGATACATTTTCCCAGGCTCCAGCCCCTTCTGGATTCCATTCATAGACTCGGGGGAGCTACAGTTTACCTCTGAAATTAAAGAAGACTGATTGAAGCTGTGTCACATTTTGACTTTTTATCAAGGAAGAGAACCTGCCCTTAATGGAAAGATTTATGAGATCAACGCATTTCATTCACAATAAGTAAGACCTCACTGAAATACCATAAGACAAGCTCCTAGACACACAGTCTTTTGTTGTCAGCCATCTAGCTCAATCATTCCTAGATAACTTAAGCCAGATTATTTTCCTGCTTTGTGTTTCCGTTTCAATGCTAACAGTGTGGGATAATTTTAATACTTTCTTAGAGAAATGGTGAGGATTGGATGGGTAAATATTATGTATTCTAAACTACTGTTTCATCTGCTTTTACTCTTACTCTCTAAGTCTTCATACATACTTATGCTTCCTCTTAGTTTGAATCCTGACTCTAGCTCTTCCCAGCTATGTGACTCTGGGTAAGTTACAAAACTTTCCAGGCCTCCGGGACCTCAACTGCAAAATATGGATAATAATGGCACCAATCTCATATGGCTCTTATGAAGATTAAATGAGATAATGCATGTCAAGTGCTGTGCACAGTAGGTGGCCTACAGTAAAATGCTCAATAAATGTTAGCTTACTACTCATATTTCATTTGTATTGTTTATGATATCGAAAACAACACTGAAACTTTTATAAAATATTTACCCATAATCCCACCACCACTCAGAGGAAATACAATCCAAAGATCTTTGTGCTTTTATTAGTATTTTGTCAAATGCACACTGACCCTAACTATAGCCCCAGTGTAAATACAATTAGTTGTCACATTTACATAAGCACTTCAACTTTTTATATTTAAATGACTACATAAGCGATCACTCACCAGAAAAAATATAGCCTAAGCCATTTTCCTATTTTGGGGGTGTTCTGATGCCTTCCAATTAATATATTTCTTTGGCTATTTTAAGTTAATAGCACCTGACTGGATATCTGGATATATTTATTTGGGACTAAATTTGACTTAGAAATAGGAAAAGAAAATAGACAAAGCACCTTTACAATAAGGAGCAGATGGGCTCCAGGTTCCCTCATGGGTGCAAAGGAGACGGGCCTCTCCCTCCAGCAGGTAGCCTTGGTTACAGCTGTACAGGATCGACATTCCAGGGGAAAATCGAGCAATGTGTTCACCACTGTGATGCCCATTGGGGATCTTATGTGGAAGCTGACACCCTAAGACAGCTTAGACACCAATAAGAAAAGATCTTTAATTCAGCACAGAGGAACGCATAGCAAACACTATCTCTAGTTGTGAGGGATACACAAAGAAGGCACACAACAAGCCAACTAATTAGTATCTTGAAACAGCCCATCATTCCACCCAGACCCAGTAGAACTGGACAGGGATCTGCATTTCCTACCTCTCTCATATATGATCAAAAGAAAATTGCCAAAAGTGCGACAATGAAACATCAGTAGATGCAGCCCACAGTTTTACTCTATCAACCAGCAGTATTCTTTTCTTTTTCCTTTAAACAGCAGTCAGGTGTAGTCTAAGGATCACACATTCAAATGCCTACAGGAGGCAGGAAGTGAAGCAGCCAGGAAAGGCAAATCCTTCTAAAAGTGGCAGCCATCACTCGGCTCAAGTGGCTGATGCCTGTCATATGGGCTCCCCATTCATTTTGGGGCTGTGGAGGTGGGTTTCAATTAAAATAAGATTACTGTGCTGGACAAACAATTCTGTGAGCTTAATTCAGATGCTGGGTCACGAAATGGTGGCCTCAGCTGTTGAGAGTCAGGAATAGGAATAAAGCTACCAAACAATAACTGAAAGTTACAAGAAAAACAATTCAATAGGTTTGTTGAAGGGCAGCTTCATTCTCCAGAACACCCAAAGTTCTTCTGGATGATATTATAGACTTAAATATAAAATGATCAAGCAACATTACCACCAAAAATTTGCAAAAAGAAAGGTATGTTGATTTTTCTTCTAAATCCATAAAAAAAAAAACTTTGGGGATTCTGTTGATTTGAAAGTTAACCGTTATCTTTCCATAACTTCAACAAGCTTAGAAAGGAAACGTAAAAAAACAGAATGAGGTAAGTAAAAAGATGAATAAAAAGCAGTTATTTTGTGTTACAACCTACTTGCCTCGGCTTCTAATGCTTTGTCTTTAGGCATAAAGGCAAGTGGATATTCATAATGGCAAGTGGATATTTTTCTTTCTTCTGTACAACCTCCCGGACTTTATCCCCTAAGTTACCTTACCCCTTCTGATACAAGTTGGTACACCTGGAACCCATGTATTATTGGTATGACATCTTATCAAGTGACTGCCATTCATGATGAAGCCGGAATTGCAAGCGACATGTATGATGGCATTGTGGGGGTATGAAGAATGAGTTTCATTCAGCTTGAATCCATGTTTGACTTCTGGGTTAGGGCAGTGAGTCACAGGAGGAGGTTGGAAGCACTCTGGGGGATGTCCACTCCAAGATCCATGTCCTTTGGCATCACTTATGCACCGTATATTTTTCTCTCCCATAAGATCAAATCCTTGGTCACATTCATAAGAAACTTCATTTCCATATAGAAAGTGTCTGGCCATCACGTGTGTGTGACTTCCATTGGGAATCTTTGGTGGAGGTGGGCACTGAATAACTGCAGAAGAGATTTAGGGGATTCTGCTTCAGCTGTACATCAGGGTGGATGATATTCATTCATATAGAAAGGAAACTAGCAATTGCAGATATTATACATAATCAGAAGATTATTTGAAATTTGGAAACTGGATTATGCTTTTTTTAAAAGAGCCCTATTAAATTATCTAATTTTATGAGTATTGCAATAGTAATCCCTCCAAAATTCAGAAAATATGGTAAAGTATTAAGAAAGAAATATAGCTGTGTTCCCATGGCCTAGAAGTACAGGCTATATATTTTTCTGTCTTTAGCAAATTATCAGAGACATGGCAAATTCTTCGTTCTTACTTGACAACTCTGTTTCCCAATGCCAGTAGTGACAAAACACTGAAAGATGATTCTCATCCTACTTATACTGAGGGAGAATGCATAGACTGTTGAGGTAGTTGTACACAAGCCCTTCAGTGGCCTGCCTTCACCTAACCCCCTACTACCACCATCAAGTTATTTTCTCACTTACCCTTACAAAGTGGAATCTTCCGGAACCAAACCCCCTTGTCAGCATCTCGACACTCCTCATAAGCATGTCCAGTCAACTGGTACCTACAGGTAGATTATAATATATTTCCTCTTCCCAGTAGCACATCCCTACAACCTAGGCTCCTCAAACCACAGTTACAGAGGTGCTTCTAAAAAAGAACTTTGACAGAGGGCAGTTAAAACTCTTGGTCTTCCAAGAAATAGTAAGAAAACCACTTTAGACTTCGAGTCCACAGCAAAGCCATTTCCATGTAAAAAAAAGACCAAAAACTCAATGGTACTAGGTAGGCCTTTGGAACTTCATATGCTCCATGAGTGAGATCATGAAGAATCTCTAAAGGGAGTCACCAAGACAAACCGAGCGTGGAGTTAATGCAAAAAACAAGGTAAACCTTTTCTCAGAATGAATCATCTCATACTCACCCATCTTTACAGGACGTATTAAATGGTACCGCAGTGTCAAGTGGAAGCTCTTTATGTTGTTCTCTCACAGGTTTACATGATGCTTCTAGAGGAGTAAAATTAGAATTACTTACAGATACCACACATCAAAGAGAAAGACAACTCTGGAACTGAAAGTACCTTCACACCAAGGGGCAGAAGGTCTCCAAATTCCTGAAGGCATACACTGAACGGATTTGTTTCCCACAAGCAAGTAGCCAGGGTCGCAGGTGTAGACAACAGTCATTCCAGAGACAAAGAGCACCCTACTCCCACCTGTGTGTTGACCATGGTGGATCACAGAAGGTGGCTGGCAATCTGAAGAGAAAACTCCCCACATAAATATCAACAAAAACAAGTTTATCCTAAAGAACATTACATATACAACAATTGACAACAGACAATCTGAAACTTTCAAGCCAAAGACCACACAGCTCTAATTTATCACTGAATGCTTTCTACTCTTTTGAAGGAACCAAGCACCATTAAAAAGGTCCTCTCATTATCCACCCTGAAAATATCCGAGACCAAGGGAACATTTACACAAAGAACATACACAACCCACAGAGAACATTCTATTACAGAGGGGAAGGAATGGGAAAGCAAGCTGTGCCCCTTGCCTTTTTCTGTAACTCTAGTTTTGGGTGGGAGGAATTAAATAAATAAAATAAATAAATAAATAAATAAATAATCTCTTTCTTGACCCTGGAGTTCTCACCTTTTTCACAAACTGGTACTTCAGGTTCCCAAGTGTTATTGGCTTTGCAACGAATTTGACTGCTGCCCTTCAAAGTAAATCCATTATTACACTTGAATGTCACAGTGTCATTGTAGAAGTATGGGGCTTCCTTGCCAGATATCTTGTATCCATTTATGATGTGGGCATGTGAGCACTGAACAGCAGGGAGGGAAAGTTCACAGAGAGGAGCAGGGCCACTCCAGACGCCCCGCTCTTGATCATTGCTTAGACAACGGATGGTGCTCTCCCCAATGAGGTTGAATCTCACTCCTCTCTCTGGCCCGGGGTTACATGTATAAGTGACTGTGGTTCCATATGTAACATCCTCTGAGGAACTCCCAGTGTGTTTCCCATTGAAGATACTAGGAGGAGGTGGGCAGGTGATTTCTGGAGAGATTAAAAGACATTGTAGAACTCTGCTACTGCACTGGACACCAAAGGATAGAAACAAAGCTGTTTCCTGGAGGACATGGGTGAGTTGTGATGACATGAGTTATCTCAAAGGTCATTATGTTTGTAAAATTTAATTTAATTGATTTCACAGGAAGGTTTTTTTTTTTTTTTTTTTTTTGCAATGGCAATCTTTGTTAAAGGAATGTGTTGATCAATATCATATTGTAAGGTGGTAAGGATAAGCAGTAAATTACTAATTGAAATAAGAATGCTTTTTTATAACCAGTATAGAATAAAAGGCATGTAGGTGGGATAGAAGTATGATGTTTTGAGTTCCATCTTTGTGCTGAAGTGATATAATTGTTGATATGATCATCCAAGAATATTTACTGTTAATTGAGCACCTACTTTGTGACTGGCATTTTTCTCATGTATAAAGTAGAGATAGTACCATTTAATTCTAATAATTCTGAAGTCTGTCATCTTATACCAATTTTATAGATGAGGGACTTGAATTTCAGAGAAGTTAAGTAAATCTTCCAAAGTCATACAACTATTAAAAAATAGAAACAGAATCTGAATTCAGATCCAACACCAATGTCCCTATTCTCTCTGCTAAAAGCACAGCATACTCAAAATTAATGATGGTGACTCATATACTTACAGCCATCATTATTCTTATAAGCCTAAATCACAAAAGACAATCAGTAACTAAGTAAATTTAACTGACTGCTATGCCTTGAAGTAGAAAGAGGTTGACAACAGAAAGACATAGCAAAACTGTACAACTATAACTGTTGACAAAGTTAACAAAACAGAATCTAATATTCTTACTCCTATAACATGGTAAAACAGAAATATGCCAGGAAATGCATAGCTCTCACATTATTTCATGTCCTCTCTCTTTTTGCAACTCACCTTTACAAAGACGTATCTCCATAACCCAAGGAACTGTGTCTTGACACAGCTGATAAACACTCCCATCTAACTGGTACCTAGAGACAAAGAATCATGTAATTTTGACATCTGGTGACTACTAAGCTAAGCAAGAGCTGTTGGCTCAGAAGGAGACTCACCACCTTCAGGACAAGAAGCGATAGGAACAAAAATGCAGTCAGCACCAGTGCCATCTGTCTACTGCACAGACTGAGTTTCCATGCATGGAAAAATAGCATTATCAACAATTCCATGAACATATGACAGGGAAGGGTCTTTGAGATAAATAAAGCTTGCAGCGTGCACTGAGAAGCCAGATGTGGTTCAGGCTGAGACGGCCCTCACTCACCCTTCATCACAAGAAGAGATAACATCTGGTCTAACAAATTGATCCAGGGGTTTTTTAAAGAGTTGCTCTCCTATAGGTTTACACTCTGCGACTAAGAAAAGAGATCAGGATGAGAAATCAGCTCAAGGCAATCTCAAAAACCAACAAAACATCTACATTTGAAGCCTGGCACCTTTGCACTGGGGGACTGTGGGCTCCCACACCCCTTCAGAGGTACAGTGTACAGATTCTTCTCCCACCAACACATAGCCAGGATCACAGCTGTATTTTATGGATGTTCCAGGGTCAAAGCGAATGAGGTGTCTATCTTCGTATTGGCCATTGTGGATTTTAGGAGGGGCCTGGCATGCTAAAGGCAAGGAAAGAAAAAAACTTAGGTTTATTAACAACAACAAAAAGAGAACTGAGCCAAAGAAATTGACATTAGTACTACAATTCCACTCTTTTGCATGGTGCAGAAGTCACCTCATAGCCCAGTTTGGTAATTTTAGATCAGTGTTTCTCTATATCTTTTTCTTTTCTGCACTTAGGCTGCTGCAGATTTTGTTAAATTTACACTCAGTGCTGTAACTGCATGCCTTTCTCTTCCCTTCTTAAGGAATCCTCTTGAATGCTTTTTATGGGAGATCTTTTATAGCCCCGGAGTGGGACTTTGCTGACTTCTTTTTAAGAATCACTATTAACGCAAACAAGCACTTTTCCCCTCTAAAGAACACAGGCAACTTAGGAGTCCCTCGTGTTTTTTTCCCAAAGATATTCCCACAAAATGAAACAATGGTAGGGGGTAGGGGGGACTTAAGAAAGTTCTCTATATAATTTATATTCATTATATTTAGTGTAAACGAAGGTAGTAGAAACTAGAAAAGACCCTGCTTAAGTCTATATTTCCCTCCTCTAACTTTTCAAAAGGATGAATCAGTAGCAACTTTTGTGAACACTGGAGCACCCACCCTTTTCACAGACTGGTGCTGATGGATCCCACGTGCCTCGGATAGTGCATCGGATTTGCCTGCTGCCCTTTAAGGTGAAACCAAACTGGCAAGCAAATACCACAGTGTCGTTGTAAGAGTATTGATCCTTCTGCACAGATAATTTATATCCATTTCGGATTCGGGGCTGTGGGCACTGAACCATAGAAGTAGAGAGTTCACAGCGTGGTGCAGAACCATTCCAGCTTCCAGTCTTCTGATGATTGCTTATGCAACGGAGGGTGCTCTCCCCAATAAGGATGAAGTTCACTCCTTCTTCTGGGCCAGGGTCACAAGTGTAAGTGACAGTGCTTCCATATGCCATGTTCCTTAAAGAAAAGCCTGTATGGCGTCCATTGCTGATAGGAGGAGGTGGTGAGCAAAGAATTTCTAGAAAAATTACAGAAAGAAATGAGAAGATGGTGGGTGTACCGCAAACAAAGAATGCATCGGGTCTTGTCTGGTACCACTCATATCCTAGGTTCAAGGACAGTGACATATGAATCACTGTTGAATGAATCAAGGCAGATAAAACAATATCATTTAAAAGGTAGCGCTTTTAAACTTCATTATTGAGTATATCTTCTTTGCCGAACCTTAGCTTTCTTTTACAGATAATCTCCGTTACATAACTGGTTTTATACTTAGCAAGTCTACATAGCTTCCAGGGAAGGCAAAGACCAGGAACCCTGTTTTAATTGAGTTAGCAGAGAATACAAAGTTAACGAAGGATGCTTCACTAAAGACCATATCCCTTACAGATCTCTAGACGAGATCCTGGCTCTACAAAGGTCAGTATAGTACTGACTAAACCAAAAGCTTTTAATCAAGCGGAGACTGTCGTGTCCTGCTGAACCTCTGACCAAAGAACTAACTGTAAACCACAGTTGCCTTTACTGACCATCACATACTGGCGTCCTGGTCCAAACAGCGCGCTGGCCAGCAATTACACACTGACTAGACGGCTGGCCTCGTAACCGAAACCTGGAGACAGAGGATTGCAGTTACCAGCTAGAACTGTTAGGATGAAGCCTCTCTTCTAAAAATCCAAGACGAGGTCAATGTGTTCATTTGTGTGCACCTACTCTTTTCATCAGTTTTCTTTCTCACAATCTCACCCAGACTCTCCAGACAGTCCTTGAGGAGGCTTCTACAGGTTTCACAGTTCACGCCATGCACACATAGTCAAATGAATCCATTTCCATAGGCCCACCTGACACTCACCCTTCGTTACAGGAGAAGTTGACAGTTACGCCAACCCGAAGACTTGAAGGCCTCTCTACCTGCCCATTGGAAAATCGTCCTGGAGGTTCACATCGTGCCTCTAAGGAAGCAACCCAAAGATGAACAAAGTGGGGCAAATAACAGAACAGCCCAGATTCTTAAGGAGGATTGTAAATTTAGGGTACCTTTGCATGTGGGAGAGACAGCACTCCAGGCTCCTGAAGACAAACAGCTAATGGTTTTTGCTCCAAAAAGCAAATAACCAGGTTCACAGCTGTAAGTCACAGATGATCCTGGAGCAATAGGGCCTACATCCTCCCCTGTGTGATATCCATTGGAGATCATGGGAAGCGGTGGACACTCCAAGGGGAAATCTTTATGCACACAGAAAAAATGTCATCAGGTTTAATATTCATCATAACCTAGATTCTAACTTAAGAGCCACATCCAAATAGTAACAAATGCTCTATGATAACCAGTGGCCATTATTTTCAACTCAGTGTTTTGACAATCACCCAGTTGTGGTTTATTTGTATCCATTTCATACTGTGAACAGTGTACTATTTTTCATTTTTAATTATACTTTATGAATTACATTTACCTTATTAAATACCAAAAAAAAAAAGAGTTCACTTTTGCCCACACTCTAACCATAGTCTTAAGCCTACTCTCTGTTCCAGAATTGCCATGTTATCATCTGGGGTGTTTTCTTGACAGCCATTTATAGTTTAGTGGGGTCTTACATGTGATACACATACATAAGCACATACTGTGTCTGAGTGTATATACCCAAGATACATTATTCTATACCTTGCTTTCTTTTCTTAATAAGCTATGAGATCTTTCCATAGCAATACATACAACTCTACATAAATCTTTAGAAAGGCTTAATTTTTTTCCATAGTATGATTACTCCATTTTGTGAATATCTTAAAAAGACCTTCCCTACATCTAAGATTTATATATATATATTTACTCATGCATATATACACATATACACATTATATGATATATAATAATTTAAGTTTTTCAGCTCTTTAATCCATCATCAATATTATTGTTTATTAAGAAAAGAGATACCTAATTTTGATGGTTAATTTTTGTAAAAATTGTCAATCCCTCTAATTGTATAATTGAAATTCAGATTTGGATTTCAGCAGCATCATAAACCAAATAAAGTGAAAAAGAAGTGAAAAATTTACAGTAGTCCCGATTCCCCAAGTCATTTGATTTGAAATGTTATTGCTTGGAGGTAACTTGGGAAAATAGTGGATTGCCTTAGAAAGTGGCTAGAGAGGCTATAGAGAGCAGGGGCATATCATTTGAGCCAGACCATATTAAAAACAGCTATTTACAGATGAATTTTACATCCGCTGAGTGAATTTTTTTGCTATTAGAGCCCACATAATTCTCATTCTCACAGTAACCCAGATAATCGGTCTAAAACCACTGAACTCCTGCAGCCTCAACAACCTATGGCCCCCATCCTGTGAGACTCCTTATTCCATGCAATTATTAGATATGTTCAATTACATTTTTTCAGTATACTTTAAATGTCTTTGCTCATTTGATGTTTGTAGAATAAATGTTTATACTCCTCCAAGACAAAGAAAAATCAGGAAACCTTCACTTTTGCCCCTTCCCTGGCTTCCTTTCCCCACCTTCCTCGTTCATACATCTACACACTTCTTCTTCAGAACAATACAAAACTCGATCTGCAAAGAAATTCAAGAACCCAACCTCTCAACTCAGTTCCATTCCTGTACTCACCACTCTCACAGATCGGCAGTGGTGTCGGTCCCCACGTTGTATTTGCTTGGCACCAAACTGTTTTGTTTCCTTTCATGGTGAAGTTGGTATAACAGGTAAATGTCACAGAATCACCATGTCTATATGGTGGTTTAGATTCTTTATTTCTGTATCCCCCTGGTACCATGGGCTCAGAGCAAGTAGAATCTTTATTGTGATATTCACATATGGGAGCAGCTTTATCCCAGATTCCATTCACATTGTCTTTAGTTATACAAAAAATAACTCTGTCTCCAATGAGGCGGTGGGTTTTCAAACATGTATACTTTACCACAGTGCCAATAGTTATGGTCCCAGCAGAACTGCTTGTCCGACCGTGTGTGATACGAGGAGGAGGACCACAAGAAATCCCTGGAAAATAGAAAAGGGACCATGTGGACATCTGAGTAAAAAAATATTAGTGGAAACCACCACAAAAACAACAAAAACATTCAAATTTAGATAAGAGACCCAAACAGAGGTCATGTTAATTCTTCAGAGACAGGCTTAGACATTTTTATAATTTGTTTCTTACTCATGTTCCCTGCTTATCCCCAAGCTCCTAGATTCTTACCTCTCACTTGATCTCCAGCAAACAAATTCAAGACAGGACCCTAAGCACAATCTTGACCCAACAATGACAACGAAACGATGTATGGAGCAGTTCCAAGTGGAATCAATTTTAATAATGAAACAATAGGTAAATTTAGCACATAAAATAATGTTAAGGGCATGTTAATTACCTGCTGATTGCATGTGGGGGAGGCACCATGGACTAATGAAATTTTAGCCCAGTAACCCTGATTTCATATCCCCACTGTCATTCAATGGCTGTGTGATCTTAGGCAAGTCTTACCCTCTCTAAGCCTCCGTTTCTTAGTCTATAAAACCATTCAAGCTACCTCAAAAGGTGTGGTGAGAACCCAGGGAGATGAAAATACACGAAAGGAGCTAGAGCAAGACCTGGAAAGTGGTAATTATTCAATGCCTATTTCCAATGCACATCTAGGGCTACAGACAGTGTGGCCATATTCAATCCTGCTACTAAAGATACTGCAGCCTCACTACAGCTAGTTTTTTCCCCCTTGAGTTTGGACCCCTTTGAAAATGCCACTGGAATAATGACCTCACACACTTCATGTATTTGTCCTAATAGGCATGAGGGATACTCATTGTTTATAGCTACTTTGGTATATCCACATGCTTCCTGAGTGAGTCTCAGAATAAAGAGAAAATTACCAACCTCCACATCTTCCTGTTAATTTCCACTTGACTCCAAGAGGAGCCATTCAGTAGAGGGATTGGCATAAGACACAGCCAAACCATATAGCACATTAGTGCTATACTCAGTTTTAGCAGGGGTAACTTTTAAAAGCCTTCATCTTTATACATATGGAATACTTCATAAAATATTTAGCCGAATGAATAAATTTAGCTAGCACTTTGTGATTTAAGTTAATTTTATTTTTGAATAACTAATATTCAGGTGGTTCTAAATTCAAAGAATACAGAGAGTATACTGGCAGGAAACTTCCTGACAAATGCCCATCTGTGTTTCCTTTCCTGTTCTACACAAATGGTTCAGCTAGCTCTTTTGGTCTGCATTCTAGAATGCACAGAAGAGTGGCATGCATATGGCCAAAGCACACACATGAACATGACATTATAGTAGATGAATGCATGGGAGCACATCAAAAATCAAGGGACAAGATCCACAACTTGATTATTTCTGTTTTCTACTCACATTCACAGACAGGAAACTTATTATTCCAGAGTACTGTCATTCCTTCTAGGACACATTGACTAGAAGATTTGCCATTTAACCGGAACCTTAAAAAATAAGGTGTAACAAATAGTCACCAGAATAAACCAATTCCTAGTTTCATGGAATGAATCACTTCTCTCAAAGATAAGCATTAATGATCTCTATTTGTAAAGCATTTCTGGCTTAAGGAAAAAGTCCAAGATTGTTTGTGATTCAGCCCAGCTAGGGTGTGATTTCAGACCAGATGAAAACACAAGGGAAAAAAAAAAATCCTAACAATTATATTCTCTTTTTTTCAATTATCCCTCTCCAAATGTCAAGATTCTCTTGACCATCTAGAAGGAGGAAAAAACCCCACAGTTCCCAGTAAAGAAAACCTCAAAGACCTTATTCCCCAACTCACCCCAAATGCTCCTCTTACTGAACCCACATCATCTATTTATTCTCCATAACAGGAGCCTTAACTCTTTAACAAAAGCTTTGCTTTTTCAAATGATGAAAGGGCAATTCTCAGCCTTGGCTGACAAAGCAAATACAAACTTGGAGAAAACCGACAGGATTTGACTAATGACAGAATTCTTAACAACAAAATGGAGAGAAAGAAAAACAGAGCAAATATTTAACTTTCTTTAGAAATCACACATTGCAATAATGTTCAGCTGTGGGTCCTAAGTCTCCGCTCAGGCCCCTTTACCTCACACTCACCCCTCATCACAAATAAAGGAAACCTTTGCCCCAAGCTGGAGATTAGGAGGAGGTACGATGCGGCCATTGAGAAGTTGGTTTGGAATGGCATCACATGATTTCACTAGGAAAAAAGGAGAGAAGGCTAGCATAGGAAGAGGAGTCAGGAAACAGCTGAGTTTCCTTAAGAAGGAGTAGAGCTTTAGGCACCTTCACATTTGGGAGCTGGGTGGCTCCAGGTTTCCGAGGATACACATTGCACGGGATTAGTTCCAGTGAGAGTGTAGCCAGGGTCACAGCTGTAGGACACTTCCTGTCCAATTGGAAAGAATTCCTTATCCCTGTCATTATAATCACTGTGATTCATACGTTGAGGTGGTAGACACCCTGAGAAAAGAACAGGATCAGAAGACCTTTTATTCCTGAAATAAGAACTTTCTTCTCTAAAACTTAAGTAAGCTGGGGGTTGGTAAGGGTGAGAGGAAGGTGGAAAAGTCAGCTCTCCTAAGACTAAGTTTCCTTTGGGTGAGATAGAGTGGGGCTATACACAACTATCTGTTTCCCTACTTTGATCTATCCCAAGAAACATACCCACTCATCATGTTCCATCTCACTTAAAGACATTCTCTCACCAGTAATGTAACCAAGGGAACCAAACTTTGTCATATATTTTCACCAGCAAAATCTCACTCTCTATTCTTGCTCTCAAAACAAGGTTGATGGTGTTTCTGTGCTTTGTAGAAGGGGCTCCCAATATTGCCAGATTCTCAGTAAGTCAGATGTTTCTCAGTAAGAGTAGGGGGGATGGAGAGAATAAGAGGGGGCAGAGATCCAACCTACATACTAGCCTTCTTCCATAAAGGCTACATTTTTAAATATGAGAATGTATAATGTCTACATAGTTTGAATCAAATTCTGACCTCAGCCAATTTTTCAAAATTGCATTGCCAGTGGGATTGAGAGTTCATTTTATCCTCACTTAAACAAAATCTTATTTCTATTGTCATAATTTTATGAAAAAATATCTGATCATTGACTTTGTACCATTTTTTCTAATTTATCCTATATGAATACAGATAGTAGAGTATATATTAGATCTAGCACTGAATCAAGAATGTAATAAATTTCCCACTTCTTCAACATTTAGATAATACTTGCAGTTTACTTTCAAATTCTCCAACCAGCAAATCCAACAACCTATATCATCTTCCTCCTCATGATCCCATAGGTGCCACATGTCTATCCTTCCAAAGACCTTATTCCATTTCTATGTCTCCAAAGTTTCAGCCCAACTCACCCATGAAGCACCTTGGCAGTGGAGGATTCCATGTGCTGTTTGATTGGCACCATGTTTGGCTGCTGCCTTTCATGATAAAACCAGGTTTACACTTAAACATCACAGTGTCATTTAAAGAAAAGGAACGTCTAAATCCAGATTCCATAACTCCATTTTCAACTTCTGGAAACGGGCATTTGACTTCAGTAATACACTGAGGGGGAGAGCTGCTCCAGATGCCAACTTGATTGTCTCTGCTGGTGCAAAATATTGACTTCTCACCCACAAGGTCAAACAGCTTTTCCCCATTCTTTCCAACATGGCACTTATAAATCACCACCATTCCATAGTGATAGCTCTCTCTACTGCTGCTGTAAAAGTCCCCATTGGAGATGGATGGGGGTGGCTTACAAGGAATAGCTTTTGGGGTGGGTGAGAAAAGAAAGAAAAGATAGAATTTACATTTCATACTTTCCGGGAATCTTGTCTTCACTCCTGCAAACCAAATCTCAATTCAGCCTACAAAGTACCTATATTACTGAAATTCTGAATTCTAATCTCAAATACAGACCTAAATTGGAAGTGGCAAAGTTGGAAGACACATGGAACTGGCCTGATGAAAACTCAAAGAGCTATGAGCTGGTCACCAGTTCCCACTTTCAGAAACAGGAAGGCGCCTAGAGTGGCTTACTTTTTGTGAGGAACATAGTTGGCAGTGTGTAATCTCATGGTTTACTTTAGATTTAAGCATATAGTCAATATAAAATAACATCGTCAAGGAGAGTAATCAAAGGAAAGTGGGGGTGGGATGGGAGGGGGAGGTGGGGGAAGGCATGCAAGAAGGTGCAAAATCATAGCTCTGTGCCCAGAATTACCGAAACCAAGTATAACCCTCCTGAGTACTCATTTTGATGTATAGACTCCAAACTTTCCTCTAGAAGGGGACAAGAGGATTTGCATAAGGTTCAAGAAAGAGATCATTTTACTCACATTCACAAAAAGGTATGTCCTTATCCCAGATTACCATATTATCTGAGAGAACACATGTAGCAGATGAGTCACCAATAAGTCGATATCTAAAGACAGAGAGTTGAATGATCATCCCCCAGCTAGGTTACCATTTTAGAAAAGCCCAGTTCTCTCACCACAGAAAGAATGGCATAGAATAGAATATCATTAATGATGGGTAGCCATGACATGTTAATGTCTCATATAAACAAATCAACAAACTAAAGCCAAATGAAATTCCTCCTGGTTGGTAGCAATGGAGCTTTGAAATTGGGAGAAGAGTAGTCAAACTTTTTTCTGGGATCCTGTCCAATGTGTAATCCTGAAGAGTCACCTCTGCAGCAGATCAGGGAGCTCATTCTCTTTTTCCTTATTTGTTTTTAAGGGTAGGTGGCAATTACTCAGGTCTCTTTTGGAAGACTGCTGGGTTGTAGTTGGAACTATTGTTCTAATACCCAGGTACCCTGGAGATGTCTCTAGCCAACTCACCCTTCATCACAAGAAAATGTAATTGTTGACCCAAACTTGATTCCCTTGGTTATAACCACAGAACCATGGAGTGGTTCTCTAGGATTCTCACATGATTTACCTACAAGGGAAAATAAACAAAACAAAACAGGATTGGGGCTGGGATTCAGGAGGTTTTTTGTTGTGTTTTATATTAAACCCCAACCTGACTGTACTTGCTGACTAGCCTACTTACATATATTCAAAGAAATTTATAACATTTACAAAATCGCTACCTTCCAAAGCATCAGTTAATTCCAAAACACTATTTGTTTAAAGCACACAGTCTGTACGTCTGAGCACAGATGCAAACTTTATTTGTGGTCAACCATAGCTTATAATTTCATTTCTATTTCCCATTTTTATGTTCTGTCAGTTGATGGCATCATCTACCATGTCTCCTGGGCTAAAAGACCTCACAGTCATCATTTCCTTTTTGGAACCTCCTTCTCTCACCTCTGCCCCCCTTCCCCTACATTCAGTTGGCCACCACATTTTAGTAACCAGACTCCAGAAATCTTTCCCCAGACCAATCATTTTGCCACTGCTGCAATCTCTCTTTGGACCACCGAGTAACATAACTCGCCTGTTTAACTCTGGTTTCCCTTTGGTCCAGTACTTCTACTACAATGCTGCAGTATTTCTGAAGCACAAATATGATCATGCCACTCCCCACCTTTAAAAACATACAATGGCTTTCCATGGTTTATGGGAAAAACTGTAAAAGCTTGATACAATTAAGCTCCAACCCACTGAATCAACTGATAGTCCTCATCACACGCCCAATACTCCAACCACAACTGAGTTTCTCCATTGCCCAAAGACATCATGCTCTTTCCTACCTCTCCCACTTTGGCATATGCTTTGCCCCTGGCTGGGATGCCCGGAATAACCACAATACTGATCCAGTGTTTGTCTGTTTAGTTCTGTGTATAAATGGAATGTTGTGGAGATGAACCCTCCCTGTGCCCACCGCTCCCCTTACCCCTGGTCTGGCCACTCAGGTGGAAGCAGGACTAGTGAGGAACCCTCAGTTAAAAACAGACAATTCCCTACTTCTCCTAAATAACATTTTACTATTTAACCTCTGTGATCTCACAGCACTTTGTCTCTAGAAATAAATTACATCACAGTAAAGTTTTGTTTACGAGTGAGTCTTTACAACTAGATTAGGAATTCCTCAAAAGCAGAGACTATAAGATTAATTACGTCTCTCCCCAGACCTATAATCTAGCCTATTATTCTGTACTAGTAATTACTCAAAAATATTTCTTGGACTGAGTGGCGGAAGAGTGAGGCAAAACTAATATTCCTTATAACTAACTTCTAACCTCTCTCTAATACAGTGTAAGGACCATAGAACAAAGTTATGGAGATTACAGGATAAACAGTGTTGGCCAACCTGTGACAGTTCAGCCCCTACTTCCAATGCTTTTAGTAGTACCAGGAAATGTGGAAAACCCAGGAGCTCCCTCACTTGAGACAAATCTCTAATTTACTGGGTTTTTGTTTTTGTTTTTTTACCTTGAAAATAACTAGTTTTCCCATACAGAAAGACTGATAGACCAAATGATGCCTCTATTACAGAATTACTCACGTTTACAGAATTCCTGAGCATCTGACCACTGGGAGGTGTCTAGGCACTTGATAGTAAATGACTTTTTCATATACCCAGGACGACATTCATAGTCCCATGATGTCCCAACAGGAAACTCAGACTTATCAGACTCAATTTTAGGCTTAGCAAAATCATACCTTGGCAGGAAGTTACACTGACCTAGAGACAAAGACCATAGGAATATCAAAATCTAAAACTTCTGTCCTCCTTCTGTTTTTTCACTGATTATCCCGACAACTTTATCTTTAGAATATAAGTATAAAATGGGGCAACACTTTCTGGAACAAAGAACATATTGTAGTCTATGGATGGCTGTTTAGAGAAGTAACCACAGAGGTTCAAATCCTTTTAAGGATTGACTTCAGAGGAAGGGCTGGAGGGAATCATTCTTCACAAAATTCCAGAAAGATCCCGAAGTTGTCCCATCTTCTTAGAACCTTAACAATAAAAACCAGAGTGGTTTTCTGGGATACTATAGAAAACTAAAGTACACTAGAGGCCTTGTAAACTCTGTACATGTGATCCTCTAAAATTGCTTTAATGAATTAATATAATTATCTTTGCATTAAGCCTTTAGGGTCCTAGAGAGAAGAAAATATGTTTATTCAATATTTCATTCTTTCAACCTAGAAAAGTGATATATTCCTTAAGAGAAGTTAGTAAATACTTTCTGGTGGGTACTAGATAAAAGGAACTAGGCATTTCAGGACAGTTCCCTGTGACTTAAAATAAAAATGATATCAATAATGAAATAAATCTTATCCTAGCAAATGGCTAATGAACTGTCATACCCATATACTTGAGGATGTATCTGGAAAAGTCATTTTCTGGGTAAGAGAGAGCTCAAGTTTGCACTCCCCAAATGTAGGTGCAAGGTACAAGAAGTTAACTGTTCTTCCTGGACAAAAGCCTGGGCAAAAAGTGCCTAGCTGTGAAGTCGTCATAGAATATCAGTATATTTGAATACCAAACTTATAAATCTCAATCGTTCTCAAACAATTCAGAGAGAGGTACAGGCAATGGTCAAAGAATAACATGGACTAACTACCACAAGAGTGTACACAGCTTTCCCAAAGTTGCAGCCAGACTCAGCCCTTCCTTAACTCCACACTTCTACTAGAGAAGATGCATAGACTACATCCAAGGATGGCCATCACTGTTGGGATACAGATCTCACTGTAGTTCCCCTTCTTTTCTTCCCCCAACTCCTTTGGTTTCCTCCATTAGCACCTGCAAATGCTACCAAACGTCTGCTCTGTGAAAGACTGCAAGACTCTATATGGAAAAACAGGGATTGGCCTCAATCAAGACCAACTTCATGATCCCGTTACTGCTTGTATCAGTTTGCCCTAATCAAGTGATTTATTCTGCAATCATACACCGTGAATAAGGACCACAGCAAGTTATCCTCACAAGCTGAATAACGAACTTAAATTCATAAGATCTAATCAGTAGCAATGAAGGAGTTCAGGATGGAACCAAGCTCTGGAAGCAGCAGAAATAGAATGGTACTTCATAAGATGACCTTGCAAAATGAAAGGACACAAAAATCACATTTTCTGAGAAATCATGGGAAATGCTCATCCCCATGATGATACCAATACTGTTTCAGGAATGAAACTGCCCATATCCCAGGTCACAAGGCAGAATTTCCAGAGGTCGTGTATTCTTCCATCTCAGAAAGGAAGGTTAGTCCATGAATCTTTAGGTAATACGAATTTTCTTGAGGATCATTAACCCTGTCCATACCTTTCTAATATCAGGAGTTAAAATCAGAGTAGACAATGACTGGATCTAAACAGAAGACGTCCTGAAGAAGATGGTGACAATACTCTCATACACACATCCCTCAAACCAGGTTAAAAAGCTAACAAGGTGAAGCCTTTTCTAGAGAACAGAGATACATTTAACTATTCGAGTCAAAGCAACTTTACCTGGAATGGCTTAGAAGAAATCCATTTGTGATGAATGAAGAACAAAAATATAGGATAATAAAAACAAAACCCAAAACAGAGGACAGAAAGCAGTTAAGAGGACAAATTATCATTGGTAATGAGAAATATTATAAACAAATTCTTTAATCCTTTGTTTCCTGGCCATTTTATAAATCAGTTTTGAATGAAGGTTATGCATATTAACCAAGATGCCATCATAAGCACAGGAAGTGCATCAGTCAACTCCACTCTCATGGCATTTACATTTCAACAGAGGAGACAGACCTTAAATAAATAGCATTAAATAAACAGATGGTGGTATAAAGGAAATAAACAGTGATGTGTCAAAACACAACGTACTAAAGTTAAAAAAAAAAAAAAAAAAAAAGAAAAAAAAACACAACGTACTGTGTAAGGAAAATGTTCAAAAATAGACTGGGGTGATGAATGCACAACTATACGATGGTACTGTGAACAGCTGATTGTACACCATGGATGATTGTATGGTATGTGAATATATCTCAATAAAACTGAATTTAAAAAAAAAAAGATAACCCCACAAACCATCCTGGAAACTTAGGCTGAAATCAACACAAATGCAATAAACCAATAAGAAGTTAACCCCATAATAAAATTAAATTGGGTTTTAATGAGAAACAAACAAACAAACAAACAAAAACATAACTCACTGGGAGAGGGAGGGGACAGGGTATTATGCAACTTCAATTACGATGGCTAAGGAAGTTTTATGAAGAAGTGACATTTGAGTTGTGACTGAGGATTAGAAGGAACCAGCCAGGCAAAGCACTGGGTAAAAGCATTTTAGGCAGAGGACTAATAGCAGGGGTGGATTTGGCATGCTTCAGGAATAGACAGATGGCAAGTGAGGCTGGAATTTAGTGAGCAAAGCCAAGTGGTATGAGAGAAAGTTAGAAAGCTCAGTTGGTGGGATCATACAGGGCTTCTTCCACCAGAGTAAGATATAATCCTCAGTGGGAGTCACTGGAGAAGTTCAGCAGGAGAGTCACATGGCCTGCTTTACATTTAAAAAGAATATTCTAGCAACTGAGTGGAGAATGGATGAGGTTGCTACTTGTAGAAGCAAGGAGTACAGTCTAGAGGCTATCATAGTAGTTCAGGCACAAAATGAGGCTGGGTGCATAGAGAGGCAGTGAGAATTTGGAATATATTGCAGAAGTAGAATAGGCAGAACTTTCTATTAGATGTGGGGCCAAGGAAATAGGAGGATTCAATATTTACTTCTAGGCTTTTGACTTGAGCTCTCCAAGTGATGGTGATACCATTTACTGAGATGGAAAAGTATGTATGTTTGTGCATGTGGAGTCAGACTTTGTACCTTTAATACATTTACCAGGCACCAGATGGAGATGCCAAGTAAGGAGTTAGATGTACAAATCTGCAGCTCAGGAGAGAGGTCAGGGCTATAGACAGTAAGTTTGAGTTATCTACATGTAAATGGCATTCAGTAATGAGAACTCCTAGGAAGGTCTAGAGAATGACAGAAGTGGCCCACAGCTGAGCCCCAGGACCCTCTCATATTTAGAGACAGTGAAAAAGAGACTAAAAGTAACCACAGAGGTACAGAAAAATCAGGTAGGTGTATACCATTTTGGAAGTTCATGTGGCAACTGTTTCAAGAAGGGGGAAGTAGTCAGCTTGTTGCTGAAAGACTGAGAAAAGTAAGGATGGAAAAGTGACCATTGGACTTGTCAGCATGGAAGTCAGTGGTGGCCATGCCAAGAAAAGCTTCAGGCAAATGGTGGGGACAGAAGGCTGTCTGGAGTGGGTTAAGAGATAAAGAAACGTGAGGAAGAAGTCAATGGAGGGTTTTGCTGAGAAGGATGAGAAGAGGGGCAGAAAAATGGAGCTGCACTGGGTCATGAGAAGGTCCCTCCCCCCAAAAAGGATGTCCTGGGTCATATTTAAATGCTGGCAAAGAGTATCCAACAGAGAGGGACAACTGATGACAAATGACACAGGACAAGTAAAGTCCTTGCAAAGGCAAGAGGTCATGTTATATGATCATGAAAACAGAAAGAGGAGTTGGCTTTGGTCGGGAGAAAGGATACTTCCTCCATTGTTACAGGAGGAAAAAGAATATTCTTTCAACACATATTTGTTGAGTTAGTAGTTACATGCCAGTGCTAGGGATTCAGCAGCAACAAGACAGATAAAGACCTTGCTGTCAATGGAACTTGTATTCCAATGAGGGAGCAAACAAGCAGGTAAATAAATAAAAAAGTTTTAGATGGTGATAGGTGCTCAGTTGAAAACAGAATGCTGCTGGGTAATAGAGCTACAAGCCTGGGATACAGGAGTACTTCAGATACGAGTCAGAGAAGAGTGACAGTGGAGCTGAGAACCTAGGGTCCAGAAGGAGCCAGGCAAGGAACCATCATGAGGAAACCCTAGCACAAAGGCTAAACAAATCTGCCAGTGTTCAAGACAGAGAAAGAAGGCCAACGTGGCTACAGCAGAGGGAGTGAGGGGGGAAGCACAGAGAATTCAGAGGGCAGTGGCCTTGTAGTCAACTGTAAAGGACCTGGTTGTTATTCTAATGTGATGGGAAGTCCTTGGCAAGTTTCAAACAAGGAAGAGACAGGATCTGATCCTGACGGAGGTAGGTTTATATATCAGGTGAATGGAAAATGAGGGAATTCCTGTTTGATCGTTTTGTTTTCTCAGTGTAAATTAGGTGAGGTTGTCAGTCCAGACAGAGTGAAATTAAGAATGTGAGAGAATTGAACTGGTTTGTGCAAAAAGACAAATGGGGGGTGGGGGTGGGGTATTCTAAAAAGGAAATTTGCTTCCCCACACGACTTTGCCCATAGCAGTGAGCTCAACACACACTTGCTTCAGAGTCTACCAGAGTGCTTGTTAAAACTTCAGCTTCCTGGGCCACACCCCAAGTCTATTAATCTCGGGGGGTGGGGGGGAGACCCAGGAATATGCATTTTAAATAAAACCCTTAAGAGTTTCTTAAGCACTATCAAGTGCAGGAACTGGCCAGAGCCAAGAGGTAGGTCTGAGGAGAGTGCACTGGAGGAATAAAAGTCATGAGGGGAAGTGGGCAAGGCATGAGCAAGGGACAATAGAAGATGGGCAGTGCCTACATGACAGGAAGCAATGCCAAAGCAGGAGGGGCATGTTTAGGTGAGAGCAAATTAAAAAGTGCTTCAAAGGATGAAGAGAGTAGATTTTATCCTACAGGCAGTAGGGAACTCTTACAGATTTTTGAGCAAGGGAGTAGAATAATAGTTTTTTTGTTGTTGTTGTTAATTTGGGCTTTTGCAATTGGAAAGGATAAAGAGGCAGGTATCAGAGTGATCTGTAAGAGAAGAGATTGTTACACAGGACAATACAATGCTTAGGTTTAGCATATTAGTTTTAAAATGATAAATAGACAAATAAAATAAGCAAATTACCTATAACAGATGAAACGTACACCTGGTCTTCCATGTGTCTAGCGTTAAATCACCCAGACAATGGTCCTGCCGTGGTAACATACTTACAGGGAATGATGAATTGGCAGGACTGATGAAGAATGTAATTTTCAATGGATAATTTCCTCTTTGAAATTTGGAATTGGGAATGGAATGCTACTGAACAGTCAGGTGTGGTGAGTAGCCACATGGAGGTGTTAGAGAAAGTTGTGACTGTGCGTTTGTTCAAAGGGAGTAAATATGTAGAAAAAGAAAACAGAGATGGTCAGGGATTGGAGAAATGTTCAGTTAAATGTCAGGAGAAAGTTAACTGTCAGGAAAGCAGACAAAGTAGGTTGCAAATAGAACCAAATATATGCGATATCCCAGATAACTTAAGCACTGGTTCCATAAGAAGAGGCCCACACAAATAGCCTTATTACAGATATATTACTAATATCTAATTTCATCTGATATTTGGGGCAATTCAGTGAGGTGGTAGGATAGCTTGTCACTAGCTTCATTTTATAGATGAAGAAATTGAAGATGAGGGAGCTAAATGACTTGCCTAAAGTCACCCAGTTATTGAGGTTTGCATATGGTAAACTAGAAATTCACTTTACCCTGGAGATAATTAGAAAATTAGACCCATTTTACAGCTTACCCTGGAGATAACTAGAAAATTAGATCCATTATAAAATCAAGAAACTCTAATCATAACAAAATATGATATTTTAAAATTAATCCCATCTGAAAAAAATTATAATAAATGTTGAATGAGACCTTCTGGAAGCTCATGTCATTAGAGAAGATAAATAATATGGAAGAGGATTGTATTTGTTATTCATGTCTCAGCTCTTCCAAATAATTCCAGATATTTAACGTTTAAGATCTCTACCAACATCACATCAAAGTTCAAAAAATATGAGAACCATGTCTGGAGACAGACATCATTCTTTTTATTTAGGGAAGGGGGCGGGAAGTTCTGCTGCTTTTACTGGGCGGAGGTCGGTGTATACAGAAACACACCCGCGAGACAGAGCGTGCTGCTGGAGTGTCTGCACAGTCTGGGAAGTTGTGGTTACACGACAACATGGGCGCTCGCAGACCTCCGAGGTCCAGAGCTGTGAACACCCTTTTGCATCCCCGGGAGCGGGAAGTCCAGAGAGGACAGAGCGAGCAAGCAACGAACCACACCGTGCATCATACAAGGACTCGCTCTGGTGCAGCCTTCAGTTCTGGTGGTCCCAGCTCCTGGGAAGAGCGAGTGGGGGAAATTCGGGACCAGATCTCGGGGAATCTACCAAAGCTAGCCAGAGGCAGGCAAGCTTCGGCACAGCACCCACCTTCTCGCCTTTGACTGCCTTCCCTGCCCCAGTCGCATCCCTACCTCCGTGCTCCCCCTCCCAGCTCACCGAAGACCCCTGGTGCGAGGAGAGCTGAGAAAACCCAGAGCAAGCCCGCGGCGCCCATGCCACTGCGGGAGCTCCAGCGGCGCGATGCGTTCCGAGACCCGCGAGCCTCCGGCAGCTCCGGAAGGGCAGAGCAGGGGCGAGAGACAGCTGCAAGCAACAGGATTTGGGCTGTTAAATAGCTTCTGGCACCACGTGCAAGGTTTGCGCGCACACCTGCGGGCTGCCAGGGGTGGACCCCGACGCCGAGCGATGGAAGAGGCGGGGCGTGGCAAGTGGCCGGCCGTAGGTGGTGGGCGGGCCGAGCAACTCTGACCCGGCCTTTAGCTCAGATTCTCCCTAGTGCCGTGGCTTTCCAACTTTTGTGGCCTTGCAACCCAAGTTAACCCATTTCTCTCTCTCTCGAGAACTAAAACGAAAGTTTCATAAAATAGTACTTACCCTTACACAATCTGCAGGCTTTCTATTCTATTCTTTTTTTTTTTTTTTTTTTTTTTTTTTAATTCGGGTTTGGATCCACTAAACTGATTTCGAACCTATTAATAAGTGCAATCCCAGTTTGGAAAAAAGCAGTGTACTTAGAGAAGAAACTTGTGAACAACAGTCTCCTTGTTATTATGTCTTTAGTATTTTGAAGTAATTTCTACAGCAAATTGCAGAATAGTACAAAGAATTCCTATATATCCATCACCCCACTTGTTAACATTTCATATATTTTCTTTACTATACACATGCATATAGATATATGATTATATAATAATAATTATGTAATTATTTTAATTGTTATTTTGGAACCATTTGAGATAAATTACAGGCATGACACCCCCTTACCTAAATACTTCAGGGTGCATTTCCTAAAAACAAGGACATCCTCTTACATAACTGTAGGACAATGATCAAAACCAGGAAATTAACCTTGATAGATACTGTTATCTAAGGTACAGACGATATTCAAAATTTGCCAATTGCGTCAATAATGTTCATCATAGCAAAAGGAAAATAAACTTTTTTTCTCTGGTCCAGGCTTATTCCAGGATCACACATTGCATTTAATTGTCATGTTTTTTCTCCCCCTTTCAACTGGAAAAAGTCCTCAGTCTTTTTTGTTCTTCATGATCTTGATATTTTTGAAGAGTATACCACAGTTAATTTTGTATAATGTCCCTTAAATTAATTATCTATTGCAGCATAACAAATTACTCTAATGCAAGAATAAATATTTATCTCACACAGTTTCCATGGGTCAGTAATTCGAGAGCAACTTCCCTGGGTGGTTCTGGCTTGGGGTCTGTCATGAATTTGCAGGGAGGAGACGAGCCAGATCTGCAGTCATTTGAAAATTTCACTGGGACAGTTCCCTCACATGGCTGTTGGCTGGAGGCCTTAGATCCCTGCCATGTGGGTTTTGCCCTAGGGCGGCTTGAGTGTCTCCATGACATGGAAGCTGGGTTCCCCCAAATCAAGAGAGAAAGGTAGAAGCTACCATGCTTTTTATGAACTCACCTCAGAAGTCACACTGTGTTATTTCCACAAAATCTTACTGGATACACAGATCAGCCCTTCTCAATGTAGGAGGGCACTGCGCATGGGTGGAAATACAACTAGGAGGGCTGGGGACCACCCGGGGCCCTCCTGGAGGCTGGCTACCATATCCCTCAACATGGGTTTGTCTGATGTTTCCTCATAGTTAGATTCAGGTTATGCATTTTGGGCAGTAACGCTATGGAAGGGCTGTTGTGTTCTTTTCAGAGCATTATAGCAGAAGGCACATGAGTTTGTGTCCACTGGCGGCATTAACTTTGATCACTGTGTAAAGGTGGTGCGCACCAGGTTTGTCTATTGTAACTGTTTTCTACCTTTGTAACTAATAAGTATCTTTTAGGGAGAAATTTTGAAACTATGTAAATATCTCATTTTTTCATCAAATTTTACCCACTAATTTTAGCATCCATTGATGATTCTTCTCTGAATCAATTGTTACTATAATGGCTGCCAAATGATATTTTTCTAATTCAATAATTTCTTCTAGATTCATTAGTTGACCCTCTACTGCTGAAGAGCTTTCCCTTCTCCCCCATTTGTTTACTCGTTTATTTATTTATATCAATATGAACTTTATATAGTCAGTGGGTCATAATCCATTACTATCATTATTTATTTTGATGTTAAAATTGTCTCTGATTTGACCAATGGCAGCCCTCAAAGTAACTTGTGCATCATTTAACCTATTCTCGTTATTCGTTAAGTATTTCTTTACTTTCTGCAGTAACAGGATACCCCAGGCTCAGTCCCGTACTTTTCCAGCCCCAGTCCTGAAACTTGCCATTTCTCCAAGGAATGTTGGTTCCTTTCTGTGGAGAACAATACTTAGAAACTAAGCACTGGATGCTAAGTTTGTTCATTGCTATTGGGCTATCTTTGCTTCTATACCCTCTCAGCAGACAGAGAAGGAAATAGATGTATGAATGTCTATTCCTGTACCTATTTAAATCTATTTCTCTATGAATTGATATCTAAATTATGATTTCATATCAGCACTTCCAATTCCAATCCAATACCAAAATATTCATTCTATCCTTCCCTCTTTTCATATTTGTAACTTCCTTCCCACAACAATGAGACCTCCACTTCCCATTATCCATACTATATTTATCTATTTGTTCCATCCTGGAATATACAGAAAGTTGTTTTAAAATTGCTAACCCATACAATGAGGAAAAGAAAACCTACTAACTTTTATAGTTTTTTTTTTTTGTCTTTAGCCTGAGAGTATAAAAACATCATTGCTGCATTCAGAAGCTACTTAGGTTATTTCCCTTCAGTGTGGTTATATTATTCATTTGAAACATAGTTAGATTCATTTTTCTCTTTTTATTTCATTTTAGTCCCCCCTCCATCCTTGTTTTTTTTTTTTGTTTTTTTTTTTTTGGCATAGGTGAAACCTTAGCATAGTTCCAACCATCAGAACTGTATAAGACATGATGAGAGTTTCCCTTCTCCCCATCACTTCTACTCCCACTCCCTTCCTTTCTATTCCATTTGTACCCACCCTTATGTCAGTATCTGTGGTAGTTTGGAGCTGTTATGTACCCCAGAAAAGGCCATGTTCTTTTAATCCATTCCTGTGGGGGCAGACCTACTGTAGGTGGGAACTTTTGATTAGGTCATTTCAATTGAGATGTGACCCACCTCATTCAAGGTGGGTCTTAATCCTTTTACTGGAGTCCTTTATAAGAGGATAAAACACATAGAAAAGCTAAGAGATGAAATTCAGAGAAGCACCCAGGGACACTCACAGAAAAAGCCCCTAGTGAAGCTGAGAGATAAGGACACACCAGAGAAGCTAAGAGAGACAGAAGCTAAAAGAAACACACAAACAGAAGCTGGAAGCAAGGAAACCCAGGAGAGAAGGACCAGCAAACACCAGCCATGTGCCTTCCCATGTGACAGAGGTGTTCCAGATGCCACAGGCTGTCTTCAGAGATCAGGTATCATCCTGTTGATGCCTTGAGTTGGGACATTTTCATGGCCTAAGAACTGTAAATTGTAAGTGAATAAATCCCCATTGTATAAGCCAACCCATTTCTGGTATACTGCATTCCAGCAGCTTTACTAAACCAAGACAGTAACCAATTTCAGTAGTTTCTGGTTTATCTGTCTTCTTTCTTTTTGACCAAGTGAGCAGACACGTCTTCTTATTTCTGTTTCTTTATTACATAAAAGAAGGCATGCTATAGATCCTCTTTTGCACTTTGATTATTCATTTAACAAATATGCAGGAATTTACTCCATGTAAGTTCAGATATTCCTCATTCTTTTTTACAGTTGCATAGTACTTCAGTGTGTGGATTGCCATAATTTATTCAACCATTTTCCTAGGTATGGACATCTAAGCTGTTTTTAATATTTTGCAATTCCAAGCAATGCTGTAAAGAATAACCTTATGCATATGTATTTTCCTCTTGTTGAAGATGTTTCTTCAGTGCAAATTCCTAGAGGAGGGATTGCTGGATTAAACAGTAAACACATATGTAGTTTTGTTAGTGCCAAATTACCTCAATAATAGTTGCACCAATTTACATTTCTACCAGTAATGTATGAGAGAACATTTCCCCAGATGAATCAAATGTGTTGTCATAGCGTTTAATTTTAGCCAATATGAGAGATGAGAAATTGTACATCAGTATAATTTTAATTTGCATTTCTCTTATTATGAGTAAGCTTGAACATATCTTCATAGGTTTAAGAGTCATTTTTATTTTTATTTTTATTTTTTTGTGAATTCTATCACTTTTTTTGTCTTGTTCCCCTCAATTTAAAAAAATTCTTCATATATATATAATATATATATTACTTGTTATATATATATATATTAGGATCATTAGTCCTTTATCTGTGATATACTTTGCAGATATTTTCTCCCAGGTTTGCAGTTTTCTTTTGACTTTGTTTATGGTGTTTTTGCCTTGTAAGTTTTTTGTTGTTGTTGTTGTTTTTTAATTTTTGTATTGACGAGTTTATCAGTCTTTCCTTTTATTGTCTGTAGGTTATGAGCCTTTACCTAAACCCAGGGAATAGAGTCTTTCATCCATGCTTGCTTCTTGCACTTCTGTGGTTTCATTTATTTCATTTATTTTACAGTTAAATCCCTGATCCATTTGGTATTGATTCTTGTACTCTTTCTTGGATTTTTAAACTATATTCTTTTGCAAATAAAAGCCTCCCACCAACACCAGAAACCAAGTCCTTGGCAGGTATGTGTGCTTAGTGTCCAGTATCTTACAGTGAACCTGTTTAAACCTTTGTCAGAAAAACAAAATCACTCATTTCTGCTCCAAACTTTCCAGTAATTTCCTGTCTCATACAAAGGAAAAGCTAAAGTCTTAATTCAAACCTACATGGTCTCTGGTTCCTTTAACCTCTCTGGATTCATCTTCTGCTACTTGCCTACTCTTTTTCCCCCATGGCCTCTGTCGCTCCAGGATACACTCCCGTGGTCTGGCTGGTCTTTTCCTTCAGAGCATCTCACTTGCTCTGCCTGGAATGCTCTGCCCTGGACATCCAAATAGCCAGTCCCTCATTTCTTCCAGTCCTCACTCAAAGGACACCTTCCCTGTGAGGTCTTTCCCGAACATCCTTTCTTACATTTTTATCTACCTTTCATTTATATTACTTTTCCTGATATGTTATTTTTCTCTTTAGCACTTAACCCTCCTGAACATATTATCTGTTTTACAGTTGTCTTGGTTTTGTTTGTCTCTGTCTAGAATGTAAACCCCATAAAAGCAGGATTTCTGTCTGTCTGTTTTTCCTTGACCACACCCTTAGTTCCAAGAATATTGCCTGGTACTTAATAGACACATGATAGAAATTTGTTGAATGAATAAAAACATGAATTTCATGAGGAAATGGAGATTCTGCTCAGGGTGATCACCCTGGCCTACAATTAATACATTAGGTATGCATTGGAATGATGTTGTCATTATTTTATAATAAACAAAATCCAGAATACATATGGGTTTTGCCAAGGGACTGATTAAAAGTATCTAAATAAAGCTGAAACTGGAGCAGTGAGTTAAAGGCAGGTTGCCCTGAGAGCAAATGTTAATTTTACTTCAGTGGAGAGACTAAACTTTGTGTGTAGGTACTTGCACAAATTAGAGATCTGACCTAAAGTAATTGAATTAAGCTGGGTAACCTGCAAGGGGGCTATTGCGGTCTTCTGGCTTCCAAAACCCTCTTTAGAGGAAGTGCTCTCGGAGGCTGTCATCTTTTTCACAGGGTAAGATAAATCAAATATGAGCTCACAGTCAAAGGATTTAATAAAATTTAACAGCCATAAATTAAAAAAAATAAACCCTTACTAAATGTAATTAGAAAGGAACTCCTTTAACCTGATAAAGGTATTTGCAAAAAACCTACAGCAATTATCATTCTTTATAGTGAAATACTAGAAGCACTATATTTTAAATTAGGCTTGTTTTAAATCCAAAGAAGGCAGGAGGCTTACTAAAAATGCATGCCTAGCAATAAATACAGCAAAATATGTGAAGAATTTTTTTATGGAGGAAATTGGGAAGTATTATTTATAGAAATTGAATTAGACCTAAATATATGAATAAATAAAACATTCATGGAGAGGAATAATAAATAAAGGAAATATATTGGCTCTGTACAAGCTGATCTATAGATTTAATGAAATTTTGGTAAAAATTTCAACGTTTTTAAATGAACTTGGCAATGCCATTCTCAGTACATAAGGAAAAGCAAAAAGACAAGAATAGCAAAAGAGATAGTTGGTGATACTTGTTCTATTAGGTATCAAGACTTGAAAAATTCTTAATAGTACAGTGTACTACTGGTGGATGGATACACAAATAGATTAACAAGAAAAAAAGAGAAAGACCTGATAGATAGAAAGTAGATGTATGATATGTGTAGTAGTGCAGATCAATGATGAAAGATTGGGCTGTTCAATAAAATACTGTTGTGACACTTAGTTATACAGAAGGAAATAATGAAATTGGATCCTGAATCCACTTACTAGATCACTTCCTAATGGATAAAAGCTTAAATGTGAAAGGCAAGACATTAAAACTTTTATAAGAAAATAAATGAGAATATTTCTATAATCTTGGGGTAAGGATATACTTCTTATAATAGACATCAAATGGAAAAGACTGATGAAATCAATTGTATTTTAAAACTATCAAAAGATACTATTAAAAGTGTAAAACTACATAAACTACATAGGACATTTGCAACACATATAATTAAGAAAAAGATTATCATGCAGAATATATAAAGAACTCCTATATATCAATTAGAAAAAAAATCCTAATAGAAAAATGGACAAAAGAATGGAGTTCTATTTTTAGTAATATTATGTCACAGCTTAACTGGACCAACCATTCCATTTAAAATAATTCTCAGTGCTGTTATATGTGTGTGTATGTGTGTGTAGAAATATATATGCTTATGTTTATAAAATCAAAATATATAAATGGAATTATCATGGAAAAATAAAAGAGAAAGTGGTAGTTTGGGGGTATGGGAGAATTTGAGCCTTTATTCTAGCGTTGAAGCTTCAATGGGCTGAACCCTCAGAATAAGAGTGAATCAGAGGTACTCTCACCCTTCCATCCTTCATTCCCAGGAGTAGGATGAGGAGACAGGAAGGGAAACCTACCAGCTAGCCAACCAACCAAACAATTGACCAACCAAGCAACCAAGCAACCACCAACCACCAACCAATTGACCAACCAACTAGCAAGGCAGCCAGACAACTGATCAACTGAAAAAAATCTATCCTTGAGTGGTTGAAATCACAAGCCAGCCCATTAGCAGATTTGTTGCCAAAATTCACATTACTTCAGTTTAAAAACATACTTGTGAATTTATTTTAAACTAAATTAAAGGAGATCCAAATTTGTAATTCAACGGATTAAAAACAAACAAAAAACACTAAAGTATGCAACAACATAAATTGTTGAGAAGGAAATCGAGCACAGATGTTCTGAGCCCTTGTATTGTCAGTGATTCAGAGAAAGTTATCCGTTAACTTCAGGGATGATTAATTTTGCATTTGGTGAGCTTTGGGTTAACTACTAAGAATATTAAAAAAAAGTGTATAAATTTTCAAATTCTCACATAGTTAAAAGAGGAGAATGAATGATAAAAATCTCAATCAAATCAAATAAATCAAGAATCAAATCAAATCAAAATAAATAAAGAAAAGAGAGAAAAGAAACATGAATCAGGGAGGACAATAGAAACACAAGTAACATTGAGATACAATCCCGAATGTTAGTAATTATATTAACTATAAACAGGAAAAATTTCTCAGTTAAAATAGTGTAAATTAGTTTTTTAAAGATCCAAATGTATGTTGCTATAAGATATCAATTAAAAAATCTAAGGATGCACAGGGTACTCACATGCAAAAGAATGAAATAGAACCCTTTCCTCATGCAATATACAAAAATTAACTCAAAATGGATCAAAGACTTAAATGTAAGAACTAAAACTCTAAAACTCTTAAAAAGAAACATGACCTTAGATTTGGCAAAGGATTCTTAGATATGACACCTAAAATACAAGCAACAAAAGAAAAAAATAGCTAAATTGGACTTCATCAGAAGTAACAACTTTCTTGCTTCAAAGGACACCATCAAGAAAGTGAAAAGATGACCTACAGAATGGGAGAAAATATTGGCAAATCATGTCTGATAGGAAATTGTGTCTAGAATACATAAAGGATACGTACAACTCAATTAAAAAAAGACACCCAGCTTAAAAATGGGCAAAGGATCTGAATAGACATTTCTTCAAAGAAGATATAAAAATGGCTAATTCCACTCCTAGCTATCTACCCAAGAGAAATGAAAACATATGTCCACACAAAAACTTGCTCATGAATGTTTATAGCAGCAACCCAACTCAAATGTCCATCGATGGCTGAATGGATAATAAAATGTGATATACCCATCCAATGGATTATTATTTGGCTATACAAAGGAATGTAGTACTGGTACCTGCTATCACTTGGATGGATCTTGAAAATATTATACAAAGTGAAAGAAGCCAGTCACAAAAGTTCACGTATTATATAATTCCATTCATAGGAAAGTCCAGAATAGTGAATCCTATAGAAACAGAAAGTAGATTAGATGTTGCTTAGGGCTGAGGGCCATGGAGTGATGGGAAAGTGAGGAGGGGGGTGATAGCTAAAAGGTATGGGATTTCTTTTTGAGGTTATGAAGTTGTTCTAAAATTGACTGTGGCAATAGTTACACATAGTGAATATACTGAAAACCATTGAATTTGTATACTTTAAATGGGTGAATTGTATGGTATGTAAATTATACCTCAACAAAGCTGTTTAAAAATAACCTGAAGATACAGAAAATTTGAAAGTAAATAATGAAACAATACATACTATGCAAATACTAGTTAAAGAAACATGTGCAGTTATAGCAATCACTGACAATAGAATTTAAGGCAGAAACATTATTGGAGATAAAGAGAGCCCCTTAATCATAAAGAAACAATTCAGTGAGGTGATATTATGATTTTAAATTTTTATGCTTATAATAACATAACCTCAAAGTATGTAAGGCAAATTTGATACAATTGCAAGAATAAAAGGACAAATTCCAAGTTATGTGAGATTTTAATTTATCTGTCAACAATTGATAGAATAAGTAGACAGAAAATAAGCAAATACATTGAAGATTTGTACAACATGATTAATGTGTGAAATAATGGTCTTTGGAACACAGTACCTGTCAAATGCAGAACACACCTTTTCTTTAAGTACCCAGAGCTAATTAACAAAAATTGATCACAGTCTAGATCATAAAGCAATTCTCAAAAAGCTTCAGAGATTGAATTCATGTGGAGCGTGTTCTCTGCTCTCAATGCCATTAAACTAGAAATCAGTAACTTAAAAATAACCCCCCCCAAAAAAAATCTGTAGGTTTGAAAATTAAGATAGACATGCCTAATTACACATGGGTCAGAGAAAAAAATCCTAATGGAAATTGATGTATATTACTATGTATTTCCAGCTGAACCATATCGGGAATGTCATATATTAAAATTTGTAGGATGCAGTTAAAGGACATTCTAGAAGGAAATTCAAAATCTTATATGGATATGTTGAAAAGAAGGGTCTGAAAAACAGCCATCTTAGGAAGTTAGAGAAAGAAACCAAGGAAAGTGGGAGGAAGGAGAAACCAAAAATGAGAGTAAAAATCAAGTAGTAACAAACAAGAACCAAGTTTTTTTTTTTTTTAAGTCTAATTTGACAAATGTTCTGTGAGAGTAATTACAGATAGAGACAAGGATAAAAACTAAAGATGAGTATTATGAATGTAAAAGGGGTCATAGCTGCAGATGGATCAAGAGCTGCTAAGTTTGTTGTTGAATAAACCAATCCAGAATTGCCTAGCCAAATGCTTCCCCATCTGTGATTCACCCAAAGGTATTGTCTATGACTACGATCAATTTTGGAACTTTCAAACTTCTAGTGAGTTATAAGGAGATTGACCAGGTGTCCCTAAACTATTTCTTCCTAGTCTCACTTTCTTGCCGCGAAATCATATTCATGCTCAGGTTACCCTTATATCATAGTTGTGGATGTAACCCTTACTCTAGCACAGGGCAGTTGTCATTACACAAATGGGACCAAGTTCATCTGCAAGTTGCGGTTTTCAATGTTGATGTGGTCTTGTTAGGAATTGCCTAAGAATGTGGCATGAGCATGACAGAACTCACAGAAAACTACAAGACAAGAAAATCATTCTCTATGAGACTTAATTTTTCTCAACTTAAATATTGTTTACAATATGTTATGTTGTCCTTGTCATGACTCTAACAGAGTTTAAAAACTGCTGCAATGTTTTATAATCCAATTAGCTTACATTACTTTCCTTGGCATGTGGGCCCCTTGGATATGATGCAAAGTCACATATAAAAAATTAAAAATTGATTCCTAGAGGTTTCCTGGAAAAAAAAATCTGATCAGTTAATCTAGAAGCAGAAGAGGAACTGCTCCCCATGGGGGGTTTCCACACCAGCTTGGGAGTGTGGAATGTTGGACTCTCAATAGTGAAAGAAGTTCATTCAGGAGTCTCATAAGGAAGAATGTCCTTTCCCCTCTGGAAAGCAGAAGCAATGTAGTAACGGAATCAGTGGAATCAGTGAAATCAGTGCAGGTTCTGGCTGTGGCAATTCCTCCCCCTACCCAACCCCATCCCAACTTCTTGATTATTTTAGTGAGTGGCCAGTTAAAACCAGCACCCTTACAGTAAATTACTTCAGAATATTTCTATTGTGTAATGTCAATCAACGATCTGTCCACAAAAATGGTCAAACACCTATTTGCAGTTCAGAATCCTGAAACCAGGTGGTGGTGGTGATGGTGGTGCAGGCAGTGGTAATGGTGCTGGTGGTCAGGAGGATGGGGGACGGGAACGTCTACAGGGCTTTCCAGGCCAACTCTTTGCAGGCATTTCATCACCTTTTCTGTTTCGTTTCACGGACGTCAAGGCAGAAAGAGATTTTGCTGCTATTTGAAATTGCCTTCCTATAAAACTCATGGATTTGTGTATCATATTTTACCCCATTTAATCTACTTCAGAGCCTCTGTGTAGAGGGTACAGAGACTTGATCACCCACAGTTTTCAGGGATGGGTACAGAGCACCTGAATGTCATCCTGATGCCATAGGGAACAAAGACCAAGTGCTGTCACTTGTGGCACCCTCTCCCTGCCTCCTGGGGTGGCTGGGATTAAGAAGAGTAGTGAGTAGTGGAAGAGGGTGTCCTTTCGCACTCCTTCCAGACTTCTCCACCCTTTCTTAATAGCTGCTGTGTTTCGGTTTCTTGGGGTTTATCCAAATTCCCGTTTAGAAAAATCCTTTGGCTTCAAGAAGACAATGCCTGTAATTCTACTTTTCCCTGACATCTGGAGAAGTCCTTTAGCTCATCTTCCTTGCCTAGAGTTCACTTTTTTTTGGTGTGTGAATTTTTCATTTATTCAAATTTTGAAGACCACTTACAGGAATACATAGAGCCAAAATGGCTTTTTAAAAAAGAACAAGAACAAGAAAAATATATTAGAAAAGAAAGTCAAGGCCAGGTGGAAGACGGAATGCAGAAATGCAGTCTGTTGTTGGCAGGTAGCTGTCTCATCTAGGAGAGAGAGCTGCAGAAGGCTTGGGGCCTCAGGAAAGTGTTTACTGTCAGACCATCGGAGGCCCATGTTCCTTGTTATCCTCCCTTAGATTTTAGTGCGATACTTCCGGCCTATTTGAGCTATGCTAAGAGCGGTGTTGTAGTGGCCGTAGAGGCTCAGACTCTGCAGTTATCACAGAGGCTTCAGTGGAGACTGTTCTCCGGGGCTGCAAAGTGGGCTGTGAGTATCTCTGAGACTGTGAAGGTGCTGGGGTGGGCACCAACATGTCTGTGACGATTGACATGGTAGTCACAGATATTACCTCAGAGATCACTGTCGTCTCAGACGCTGGGTGGCTCTCAGAGTCTGTGGTGGAGAGTGAGGTGGTCCCAGAGCCTGTGAGGGAGCCCACTGTGGACACAGGTTCTGCAGTGTTCTTTGAGGCTATGGTGTTCTTTTGAGCTGTGATGGTCTCAGAGCCCGTGGTGGTTTCAGAGGCTGTAGTGGAGGCTGTGGTGGGCACAGAAGCTGTTGCAATCTCTGCAGACATTGTGGCAGCTGTGGAAGATGCAGACTGCAGTTGTCACAGAGGGTTCAGTGGAGAATGTTGGGTTCTCTTGGGCTGTGGTGCAGGTGTGGTAATCTCTGAGCATGTGGTGGAGGCTGGGGTAGGCACTCATGTGCCCGTGGTGGTGGTTGTGGTAGTCAAAGAAATTATAGTGGACAACATGGAGGTCTCAGACCCTGTGTAGATAGCTGTGGTGGGGCCTCGAGTTCACTTTTAAAAGAGCATTAATGAACTACTTTACTGATGTCAATAAATTATATTCCAACACCCAAAACATAATTTCATTAAAAAGAAATCACTTTCCCTGGTTTACCCAGCAATTAAGTATTCTAAAAAAAAAAAAGCATTTACACTGAAGATTTGAGGATTGAGGAAAGACAGTTGATATGCCAAGTTATATAGATTATTAGCATTTAATTTAAATATATATGTAAGTTTACAAAGAAGAAGAAAAAAGTGAGAGTTTAAAAAGGCATTTCTAAGGTCCAAGAGCAACTGGTATGCTTTTAGGAAACAAAATGTTTTTTGTAAGTTGGAGTTCAATTTGTGTATTAAGAGGAATTAGAAATAATTATTCTTAACACTGGAAACAGAGAAAGAGCAATCAAATGAAGCAATTTTGAATGTCATCAAAATCTATAAGCTATAAAATTAGTAATTAATAGGACAAATAGTATAATTAACCCACTGAAAATTTAATTTATTTGTGACAGGAATAACAATATACATAAAATGTTGATAAATTTAAAGCAATTTTAACACATCTCTAAAACCTTCAAATCAATATGCTCACTTGAGTTCATAGGGTTTGAAGGTTAAAATAAAAGCAGTTTCCCTAAGTTCAAAAGCAATAAAAACTATGACAACAATAAACACAATAAAACCTTTATTTTATAAGCATTTTCAAAGGTCCCTTTTTAAATGTCTTAGATCATCAAGGTAATACAAAACAATTTGAGGTCATGCTATTTTCATATATATCTGGTAGAAGAAGTAGCTCATATTTTTGCAAATATAGCAAATAAATGAAAAGGACAAAAGTACAATTTCAGCTTGTAATCACAGGACAATAGGAAGTCAATATACTGAAGCACACACAACTATAATCTCACTTTGATTCCAATTAGTATGGAACAAAGATAAATAAAATCAGTGGTGACAGCATATAGGAAATTTAGACAAACTATCATTCCCAATACTCTAAATCTCCCAGAAAGTCTATAGACATTCTTGCTACTTAACATATAATTTCATGTGGTAACTAGTAGCCACTTCAAGCTCCATTGTCAATATTTAACCAATAAAAGAAAGTAAAATCTTCCTTCCTTCACAAGTTTCAGAAAACAGTTTATTTCATGCAGGAGTTATATAATGCTTGACAATATTAATGAACCATTGTATCTAAACGTTTTCACTACAGCTATTAGTAACCATTTATCTTATGACACCTTGGATGTTTACAGCCACCATAAATTACAGGTAATTTATATTGTTAATCATACATTTAACAATTTTACTTCTCGACAGCACTTTGTATAAAAAGTAGAATGAGTAATAAACTATGGAGTTTCTGTAAGATATTGTAGTTGGAGTTTTCTCTGAGGAGCCTTTGCTTTATAAATCACACTACCTCTTTGATTGGTGGTTTTGTAAGCTTAGCAGCAATTCATGAAGATTTGTTGATGTACTTTGTATCATTGTACAATAATCTCTAGAACAGGGACCCCTCTAGCCTCATGTAGGGGAATCAGGCTGGACTTCGGTCTCTACTGTAGCTTTGGGGGACAGCAAAACCTACATTATCCCATAAAAAGGCTCTGCTTTAATAAGTTTTATTTAGTTTATTGCTCCTCTCTACTGCATTAATTCTGATTTTTTTTTTAATTGCATTACTCCTTTCTCCTTTAAGGTTAGTTATTTCAACTGCTGAAAATTCATTCAATTGTCAAAAAAGTTTTGCTATGTTTCTCCCACTTGTCTTCACTTAAATCTATTGGGAAAAATTGGTTTCCCAGTTTCAACATGTAGCCTTGCATCACCCAGTTTCTTCTTAGCATATCTTTTTCATGGCTAATCTGCTTACTTTTAGTCCTTTCTTTCTCTGGTCTTGAGATTCTCTGGATCTGTATTTATGGCTTTATGATTATTTCTGTCAGCACTAACATATTACAGAAGGGAAAGTCCTGTGGAGTTCTGAGTTATTATCAAGGAGCTTAACATTGTTGTAATATTGATGAAATGAATGGATATCAATGATGGCTGTGGGATTCACCACTCCAAGGGTTGGGGTCAGTGGTCATATTTGGTGTAATTCAGTTTCTCCTATGCTCATCTTTGGCTTATCAGTGGTTGAAGGATCTGTAACTCCTCACAGATTATGAGAGAACATTTTCATCCTACTATCATATGCTGCTCCATTCTGTTGCAGTTTAAGAGCCAGTTTCCCATGGGTTCTGACACTGGAATACAATTTTTTTTCTTTAGGGGAAATCATAGGCAAGACCAGTTCTGATAACTTTATATGTTGATGTCTATTTGCTTATTTTCTCATTTATTCATTCTAAAAATACTGATCGAAGACCTAGTGTGCCAAGCATATTCTAAGTGCTGGGAATGTAAAAATGAGTAGAACAGACAAAAAATCTCATTCTACTGCAATCAAGTAATCCCAAAGGCTTATTGCAGGCCTCAAATCTCCGTGAATAACAGAATTTTTCTGTACATGTTCCAGCTCCCAAAAGATTTCAATATCATTGAACCTTATCTTATTTCCAGGAAGTACTTTATGTTGGGGTTGATGATAGTGCAAATCCCCTCTATTTGTCAGATCCATGATGAGGCAGAATTTATCTGGTAGATGAATGTGGGATTCATAAAAACAACAAAGGTCAACAAAAGTCTTCATTTGTTCATGAGAAGGAGGAATGCTTTTTCTCAAATATTTTTAATTTTTTTCATTTCAATCCTCTTCTTTCATAAAGCATTTAATTGCTTATTTTTTCCATTTCTGCTTTTCTCTAACAATATAATTTATCATATACTCCTTCAATCATTCTACATCATTTTTTTTTTAAATTTTATTTTGAAATAAATTCAAAATTACAGGAATAGTTGCAAAAACAATACAAACCCCATACACAGCATACCCTGACCCCCTCCCCCAACACCCCGATCCATCAACTTTAACATCCTGTCACACAGCCATTTCTTTCTTTCCCTCCCTCCCTCCTTCCCTCCCTATCATCCGTCATCTATTGCTCTGTCTTCTGAACATATGAGAGCTAGCTGCACACATCCTTGAACAAACACTATAATTCACATATACAATTCCCATGAACAAGAACATTCTTTTTTGCAATCCCATTAAGCGCAGTTAAGAAGTTCAAGAAATTCAACACTGATACAGAGCTTACATTCTATATTTCCTTTTTTTTTTGCTTATGTCCCAACTGTGTCCCTTTGAGCCTCCTGTCCTCCATCCTCAGATCCCATCCAGGATCATCCTTGGCATTCAATTGTCATCTATTCAGACTTTTTTTTTTTCAACTGTGGAAACATATATACAGCCTAAATCTTCCCATTCCACCCCCTCCCTAGCATTCCATTAGTGGGATTAATCACATTTAGAATGTTGCAATGCTATCACCTTCCCACCATCCATTACTAGAAATTTCCCTTCACCTCAAACGGCAACCCTACACTCATTTCTTAACTCCCCATTGCCCCTTCCCCCACTTCTCATAACCCATACTCTACTTTCCATCTCTGGTCATATTCTCTGATAATTTCTTTGTGTTTACTGTGGGGCTTAAATTTAACCTCTTAAATCCATAACAATATTGGTTTTCTTTGATACCAACTTAACTTCAATAGGACCCGTAAACTATGTTCCTATACTCCTCCATTCCCCTGCCTTTATATAGTTCTTGTCAAAAATTACATATTTTACATTGAGCCCAAAACCACTGCTTTGTCATTAGAGTTTATGTATTTTATATCCTGTAGAAAGTAAATAGTGGAGTTAAAAATCAAAAATTATTGACTTCTATTTGTATTCCATTGTGGTCAGAGAATGTGCTTTGAATATATTCAATTGTTTGTTGTTTTCTTAATTTATTGAGGCTTGTTTTATGTCCCAGCATATGGTCTATTCTGGAGAAAGTTCCGTGATCACTAGAGAAAAATGTGTGTCCTGGTGATTTGGGATGTAAGGTTCTATATATGTCTGTTAAAATTCTCTATAACTCTCTCTCCTTTCTTTGTTTCTCTGTTGGTAGGGCTCCCTTTAGTATCTGAAGCAGGGCAGATCTTTTATTGGCAAAATCTCTCAGCATTTGTTTGTCTGTGAAAAATTTAAGCCCTCCCTCAAATCTGAAGGAGAGTTTTGCTGGATAAAGTATTCTTGGTTGGAAATTTTTCTCTCTCAGAATTTTAAATATGTCATGCCACTGCCTTCTCACCTCCAAGGTGGCCCCCGAGCAGTCACTACTTAGTTTTATGTTGTTTCCTTTGTATGTGGTGAATTGCTTTTCTCTTGCTGCTTTCAGAATTTGCTCCTTCTCTTCAGTATTTGACAGTCTGATCAGAATATGTCTTGGAGTGGGTTTATTTGGATTTATTCTATTTGGAGTTCGCTGGGCATTTATGCTTTGTGTACTTATATTGTGTAGAAGGTTTGGGAAGTTTTCCCCCAAAATTTCTTTGAATACTCTTTCTAGACCTTTACCCTTCTCTTCCCCTTCTGGGACACCAATGAGTCTTAAATTTGGATGTTTTATTTTATCTATCATATCCCTAAGATACATTTTGATTTTTTCAATTTTTTTCTCCATTCTTTCTTTTGTTCTTTCATTTTCTGTTCTGTGGTCCTCTAGGATGCTGAGTTGTTGTTCAGCTTCCTCTAATCTTGTATTATGAGTATCCAGAGTCTTTTTAATTTGGCCCACAGTTTCCTTTATTTCCATAAGATCTTCTATTTATTTACTCTTGCAATTTCTTCTTTATGCTCTTCTAGGGTCTTCTTTATGTCCTTTATATCCTGTACCATGTTCTTCTTCATGTCCTTTATATCCTGTGCCATGCTCTCATTCTTTGACTGTAGTCCTTTGATTAATTGTGCCAAGTACTGTGTCTCCTCCGATCATTTGATTTGGGTGCTCGGGATTGGGCTCTCCATATTGTTTGGTTTTATCAAATGCTTTAAGATTTTCTGTTGTTTTTGGCCTCTTGGCATTTGCTTTGCTTGATAGCTGTGATCTTCCAGGACCACTGCTGAGGGAAGGCTGTGCTACGTCATAAGTGCGCACCTTCCCTCAAGGGAAGCCCCGGGCCACCGGGCCGTGCAGTGGCACTCCCAGCCTGATGCAAAAATGGCTGAATGGGGCATCTCAACCCCCACTTTTCACACAGCTCCGCCTTCCCAGCTCTGGGACAACTAGCTGTGGGTGCACCCAAGGCCACTGTCCATGGCTGATATTGTGACGTGTGCGCGGTGCTGTGGGATACACTCCCCGTCAGACTGGGTTTCCTGGCACGACTCTGGGCTGTGGGTACGGCCCCTGGCAGGAGTATCACCAGCACGCTGGGAAGCTGGTTGCTAGGAGCACAGTTTCTTTCTCCTTTTGGCTCTCCCCTCTGTCCCTCTGTCCCCGGGACAATCAGCAGTGGGTGTGGGGAGGGCTGTCCTCCACGCCAGACACCAAGGCATTGGCTACAGCCTGCTACTGCCGTGCTTCACTGCACAGTTCTCACTGTCATAACTGCAGCTGTGCCTGTTTTTTTTTTTTCTTTTTAAAAGAACTAGTCCATCTCCAAACGCTAACCCGCAGTTTCCCCACACTGCAGCACGGCCGCGGGACTTTCAGCTGGCTTACTCACTCGTTTCAGAATGCAGACTCCCGGTTTCACCAAGAGCACGGTCCCTGTGGTTTTAGCAGAACTTGTCCAGCTGGTGCATCGCTGGAAGTGGTATTCTGGGTCACTTTCTGGTTTTTATCTAGTATTTTTCACGGAGGTGTTTTTTTGCCCTGTCTCACCTAGCTGCCATCTTAGGTTCTCTCCCCTCTATGTTGTTTTTAATAATTTATTATCAAATGGGTATTTAATTCATCCTGCATTTCCAGTGATAGATAAATTTTCGAAATATTTTCTCTTGAAGATATCATAAATTTCTTCTTGACAGGAGAAAACTGCATAGCCAATAAATGTATGAAAATATGCTCAACTTTGCTAGCAATCAAGAAGATACAAATTAAAACCATAATGAAATATTATTTCACACACATCAGATTTGCAAAAATTTAAAAATCTGAAAATACCAACTATTGGTGAGGATGTGATACAAAGGAAACTTTCATACCCTGCTCATAAGAAACTAAATTAGAGCTACTTTTGAGAATAATTTGGCCATATCTACAAAGCACATATGCACTGACCTAACAATTTCACTTCCAGGGATATACACAGGAGAAACTCTAGCATGGATGCTGCTTTTACACAAATTTATATATTTTGTACATCAGTGGAAAAGGTTGAATTAAAGGTACGTGTATCAATATGGATAAATCTCAAAAGCAGACCCTTGAGCAAAATTGGAAAATTGCAGGATACATGGAGGGTGAAGCCATTTATATAAAAATCACAAGTGTGCAAAACAGTGCTGTGTATTGTATATGGTCACATTCAATTTTAGTAAACATAAAATGTACATGCAAATGATGAATGCCACATTGGGATAGTGTTATCTCTAAGAGGAAGTAAATGGGATTGAAGAAGGTTGTACACGTGGCTTAAATTCATATCTGTAATTTAAAAAAAAATCTGAAGCAAATGTATAAAATGTTAAGGTTTGACAAAATTTGGTGTTAGGTTCATACTTATTCATCATCTAACTATTTTTCCTCTATGTTTAAAATATTTTATAATAAAAAGAGAAAATATGTGTCAACAGAACAGAGGAGGTTTGCAACAGAAGGTGGAGAACCTGGAGTCAGAGACAAGACAGTTGGCAGCATGGCTCCCGTCTAGTCCAGTGAGGCAACAACAAACCTGCGGGGGTACAAATGTCTCCTCACCACAGAGCTTTCTCATCAACTCACTCCAGAGCCCAGATCAGTGGCTCTGTTTTGGGAAGTTGACATTTATCCCACACAAAACTCATATTCTAGATCCTTTTAATTTTTGCAGCTCTACCAAACTGATTCTTCTCTAGGCCCCGTGTTGAGTCCTGGGACATAGCCTTACAAAGGATCATTAACTTCTACTTACCCTCTGGGTCTCAATCTAGTCCTTACTTCTTCCTAGAAGTGTTTCTGACTCCTTAAGCCCAGGCCATATGCCCCTCCATGGGATCCCATAGGACTCTGGACTGCCCCATATCCCAGGGTTTTTCATTTTGGAATTACCTGTTTACTTGTGTGTATTCATTTTTAGACTTTAAAATCTGTGAAGGAAAGCTAGTCTATTGACCAGCATATCCCCAGTAACTTGGTAATACCTGGTACCAGAATAAGGGCACAACGGATATTTGTGGAAAAAGTAATTTTTTTCTATACTAATGAGAAAGGATTTGGAATTTTGAAGGTAATGATGAGATATCTAAGTTGATTTATTTATACAATTGACAGCCAAGAATGCGAACCAGGGATCTGAGGGAGAAGACAGAATGTAAAATATAGACTTGGAATTTGCAGCCCAGAGAAGCTATGTAAAGTGACAAATAACAATGACTTCTTTGGGTAAATGCACATCAAGAGAGAAGAACAGAAGCCCAAGGACTGTGCTTTGGAGGATATCCTTTGCCCAGTGTGAAAAGGGCTGTGGTAGATGATGCTATAACCACACGTGTCCCTTGGCACTTCACCTCCACACTCCTAGAGATGTTTACTGTAGACATTGGGACTCTGCCTGCAGGCTTTCTTGTCACCACAGGGACAGACTGGTGCAGGGCAAGTTGGAAATGCTTGAGAATCACCTTCTTGGAAGCAGGCCCCAACTAATGATAGGCAGGGAGTTAGTGGGAAAACTTCCCTGCCCCTCTGTTGGGATCAATTTGACGTGTGTTTTCCACTGTCCCTGAGTTCCTCAGTGGGATTGAATGTCAGTTACCCTTCTTTGTTTCACTCCTCTATGTCCTTACTAGTATTTCCTGGAATCACCTCCCAGATAGACTACTTGCCCTCAAATCTGCCCCTGGGGGGACCCAAATCAGGATAGAGGCCAATGAGCAAAGTATGTAAGGGTAATTTAAAAACTGAGTATCAAGGTAAGTCTGTGACCTACAGAAGCATTTGTAAAGGAGAATGCCCTTAATCATGTCCAAACTGCATTGGGCTCCATGGTGGGATCAGGACAACCCAAAACAACTGTTTGAGGGCTAACAGGGAAAGAATCCTGCGAAGACAAGGAGGAAGGTCTTTTGTTGGCAAAATTGACAATGAACGCAGAATTTTTTTACTTGTGGTTCTGAAACCATCTGTTTTGGGAAGTTGCCATTTATCCCAAACAAAACCCACATTCTAGATCTTTTCAATTTTTGCAGCTCTACCAGACTGATTTGGGATTTGGAGTTCAACTGTATTGTCCCAGTCAAATTCTTTCTGGTCCATTTTCTAATTCTACACTTAAAAAGTATAAAATTCCATAGTACATTCATTTTGATAAGGTCATTACACATTAAAGGTCATTACACATTAAACAGTGTATGTTTTCTTTCTGATTCCAACAGCATTTAGAACAGGGAATGATTAAAAGCACTAATCTAGTCTTGGGGGAGTAGAGGAAGATTCCCAGTGGATTCACGAGAATTCTAAGTTGAAACCCAGAAGAAAAGTAGGAATTGGCCGAAAGAGGGGTGGTGATAGGTGGTGGGAAAAGGAGTTGGAAAAATATTTTAGGGAAGGGAACAGCTTGTTCAAGGACAGCAAATCTCCATCTTTCCTAACAATTTTATGATAGAGTAAAACAAAATTTTACTCATTAAGCTCCTTCTACTAAGCCTCCAAATTTACATCATATATGGTATTTTAGTTTCGTAGGCTGCTCAAGCAAATACCATGAAATGGGTCAACTTAAACAATGGGAATTTATTAGCTTATGGTTTTGAGGCTAAAAGAAAGTCCAAATTAAGGCGTCATCAATGCGGTGCTTTCTTCCTGAATGGCAAGGCACATGGCGGCATCCCCTGGTCACTCCCTTCTCTTCTGGGTTCAGCTTCTTGCCTCCTGGGGCTTTCTCTCTGTGTGAATTTCATTCTCTTATAAAGGACTCTAGTAATAGAATTGAGGCCCATCCTGATCCAGGTGAACCACACTTTAACTGAAGTAGCCTCATCAAAAGATCCCACTTAAAATGGGTCCACACCCACAAAAATGGATTAGATTTAAGAACGTTTTTCTGGGGTACATACAGCTTCATACCACCATATAGCGGCTCTCACTTTGGGCCAATAATTCAACTGAACTATTTAAAAGAAATCTTTACTTTTGCACTTTATGAAAAAAATTAAGCACATAAACCACTCTTCTTGAAATATTTTGTGGCCTTCTTAATCTTTATCCAAATGCAAAAATAATTTTCTTATAGTTATTCTATTAGTTTCTTATTGCTACTGTAACAAATTACCACAAACTCAGACTTAACACAAATTTATTCTCTCTCAGTTCTGCAGGTCAGAAGTTCAAAATCATTTTCACCGGCTCAAGTCTGAAGTTGTCAGCAGGGCTGGTTCCTTTTGGAGGCTCTTAGAGAGAATTTGTTTCTTTGCCTTTTTCAGTTTCCAGTGGCTCCTTCCCTCATCTTCAAAGCCCATCACTCCAATTTGTTTCCGACACCACATGGCCTTCTCCTCGGACTCTGACTCCTCCTGTGTCCCTCTTATAAGATCCTTTGTAATCACATAGGGCCCATAGGATAATCCAGGAGAATCTCCCCAGCTCGAGATCCTTAACTTAATCATATACATAAAGTCTCTTTTGCTATAAAAGGTAATATATTCAGGTTCCAGGGATAAGAATTTAGAATTCTTTGGGGGACCATTATACAATCTATCATAGGAAAAACAATCCTTTATGTTTTATGTTACTTTATTTCTTAAAATTACTTTCATATCAGTTATTTCTTTTAATCCTCACACCTCTGTGAAATATAGGATCATTTTTCGCTTATCCTAAATCTTTAACTTTTTCTCATGTGACTTTTTCCAGTAGTCACATAAAATTCTATCAAATTTATATTCCAAAATGTACTTAACCATTTATCTAATTTAACTATGGTGCTGAACTTCTGTCAAACAAGGCTGAATGACAGCTAGTTAAATTTTAGGTTTACAGCATTTTTATGAAAGACTTATTTAATGACAACTCGTTGTTTTCCAATTTGATATGTTGACCAAAATCCTAATTTCCTTATGTGTGCCATAATAGTGCCTCCTAGACACCACTTTATTTGAATACTCTCCTAAATTTATCCCAGTTTTAACTTTAAAATTCCTCTATGACATTAAATTATTTTAGTATCAAAAGTGTGATGCCACTATAGGGACAGAAGGAAATCCAATACTTTTCATATAGGTTCCGTTCTCACCCCACTTTTGCCCAAATATTCCACAATGTCTTCTATGCTTCTAAACATTTTTCTTTGCAGGATCATCCTCTTTGTACAGTCAGTTGCTGGCTCTTTTCCTATTTCTTTTATTCTATTTATGACATAAACAGCATATCAGTAACTCTAATCCAGAGATCCCAGATTAAATTTTCATCCCACTTAATTAAGCATCCACTCCCTTTCTTTTATTCTTGATTTGCCTCAATCATTGGATTCCCCCACCAGTGACTCCTAAGTGCATGCCTTCTACACGCAGAACAAATCACCACCCAGTTCTTATTGTCAACATGGAGTATATTTACTGTTAATTACATCTCCACTGCCTACTTTCATTTATATGGGGCTACTTTTTTTCAGCGTGGTGTCTTAGGTACATTCGCTTGAACATTCTTCTACAGCCTGGAGGTTCAGATTCTAGACCCAGTTCTATCAGTATCGAATGGAACGACTTGGGACAAGTTACATTCCTTCTCCAGACCTTTCCTTCCTCAGTACTATACAAGATTGATGTATTGAAAACAGGCCTGCAATCTCATCTATAGGATTTCTGTCTTTATCCAAGGCTTTTCAGTTCAGCTATCCTTGCTCTGAGGAAACAAATTACTCTCTGAAGTCCTGGGGCCACCTGTTTCAATACACACAGTAGAACCAGATTCCAGAAGTGGACAACAGATAATGCATAAACAATTCCTGAATGTTTCATTAATGCTGACTAAACAGTGTTTGTACTTCGTGAACCTTTAATCATAAGCAATTTTCTAATATGTTTTTTAAATGAGTGGCAATCAGACAGTATAGTTGGATATCTGGACAAAAGATCCTTTGCTCCCTTTGGAAAATCCCTGTATCTGGCCAAGAAAGACCGGTGCTTTCTGCAGGATGATAAGGGAGTATTTATGATATTTAACTCCGGGACTTCCATGACATCTCACAAAAGTCAGTGTTCTTAGTTAATCAAATGTAGTAAATATTTGCTTATTAAATTAATCCTTCCAAATTCTCTTTCAGGTCATATTTTTTGTATCTTTATATAAATTAACTATGTTAATGACAAATTAATAAACATAAATTAAATCTTAACCTCATTGACTATTTCATTAGATGATTTGGCCAATAACATCATCTTTGGAATAATAGGGTTTAGAATTGGAAGAGACTTTTAGAAATTATAGAAATTACATGGGTTAGTGATTTCCAAACATGGCTGGTCATCACAATCTCCTGGGAGTGTGTTAAAGATACAGATTCCTATGGCTTAACCCAGTCCAAGTAACTCGGATGCCCCATGGGAAGGATCTTGGAATTCATGTTTTAAATGATCTCTACAGGTGATGATTTTTATGTAGTCAGCTTGGCACCAATACTTGAAAAACTTTTGGGGGCCCCTGAACATTTCAGTCCTCTGCCTTATGTAAGACTCTCTGCTTTAGTATCTTCCCAAAGAGCTCTACCAGCTCCCTGTTGACTTGAAATTTGTTAAGGCATTCTCTTGTTACTTGTGGCACAAAGACAAAATTTACCTACCTGCTCTTTTCACCCATTGGCCTTATTGTGTCCTACCATTGAGAACTGTGCAGCATGAATCTGAAACTACTTTACATATTGGGCACCAGCCATGATGTCCTTCTCTTCTATAGGCCAAGTAATTTACTTCTTTAATTCATTATACTATGGATTCAAGTTCTTGTACCATTTTCTTTACTCATTGCTGGATACAATTTTTTCATGCTCTTTCCAAAGCATGTACCCTCAACATTGTGCAGTGTAATCAGCAAAAAAGGAAGATGAGATTATCACCTCATTTTTCCTGAATAATATACTTGTATTAATCTTGTCCAAAATAACATAAGTGATTTATCCTGTTCCATCACATTATTAACTCATACTGAGTCAATTAAATCCTGAAATATTTTTAACTCATGCTACTTTTAAGCTTCATTAGCTCCCACACTGAACTTATACATTTGAACATCTGAAACTTTTTGAAAGTTAATGAATTAGTACCAGTATTAATAATAAATGCTGGTTATAAAATTAGTGACAATGCTTAGCAAATTATAGTTAATTAATAAAGTACCAGTATTTATAGTTGAACTTGTGACATTTCTCCATGTTAGATTTGACCTCATGTTTCCCTAGGTCTGTTACTACCTTGGGTCATCATTCTTTCAACCAGCTCTGGCTATTCATTCCTACTTCACATCAATCACAAATTTACTATCAATGTCTTTAATGATTCTTCCAAATCACTGAGATGGCCAAAGTTAGGACTCTATTTGGGGTAAATGACCAATTTCTAGGAATAATCATTTTAATGAGTTTAACTTCAGCGCAAACTCATAGATCATAGAGGTGATTAACAGTAGTGTTTTGCAGTTGTTGGACTATGTCTCTAATCATATGGACTTTAAAAGGGTTTAATTTCCTCTACCTGGAATTGGTGAGTCTTTTCATTATCTTACTCTAGATACTCTCTGGCTGATCAGACTTACATAATTAAATTCACTTCCTTCCCCCATGTGTTTTGTTTTTTTTTATTTCTTAAACTCTCATAGGAGTTCCCATAGGAAATAGGAAACAAGGTACATTGCACTTGCTTTTCGATTCTTCTTTTTCTGGTCCTTCATGGGTTTAAGAGTGTTTGTGAAAAAAGCAACTTTGAAAGTTAGTTTTTAGTTTCTGATTATTTTTGGTTTAATAATAAGCCAATATTAGGAAAAATCAGGTATAAGTCTAATAAGTCTACATAAATGGTCTTTAACCCAAAACCAAAAGTGTTTTGCTCTGTGGCACTTGAAGATATAACTAGTATTAAGTTAGTTTTAGAACTTCAATAGAAATTTGAAGATGCCATGTCTAATCAAAAGTTCTTTTTACCTGATTTTATAAAGTACTTTCAATTTTTTCTCTTCTTCTGATTCCTATTGCCATTTATGTAGTTTCCATCATCATCATCTCTAACCCTAGACTTCTACAATTGCTTCCCAAGATATCTCTTTTTTAGTCTCCAAAACTCAGATATGGAGGAGACTATAAATGAGAAAACTTTGAAATCAGTATTACAAATAATTATGCCATTTTACAGTAAAGTTTATCATACAATTTGAGTAATGTTAAAATACAATTATTGTAATCTAAATGTTACTCTTGTAATAGAGAAATCTTGGATTAGGCCCCTTTATTTAAGACAACCAAAAGACAAATTAATGGAATTGTCTTAATATTCTAAAATTATTCAAAATCCATAAGTTAAGTACATGAAATGTAAGTTTTGCCTCCACTTGTTTATACTGTGTCTCCCTATCTTCCAGCACTCAACCTGGTTTCTTTGAAATTTCTAGTTCCAGAAGTTTATATTCAGGAGTTAGAAGTCAGAGACAGTGGTTGCCATCCTTGGCTAGTCGTCAGAATCATCTGGGAAGCTTTTTAAAATATACAGTTTCCCACGGCCCACCTGAGAACTATTGAATCAGGTTATCTAAATTTGTAAATTTACAAAGCTCTCAGGTGATTTTGATGATCAGCCAAGGTTGAGAACCACAGCTTTAGGAAGTCTGGTAAATGGGTAAGAGAAATTTGAATGCCATTGAGAGGAAGTATGCAAACCTAAATATACATTTTTACAGTTGCTACCAGGTGATGACATGTAAATTAAGTCTATGAGAATGGATTCAGAGACTGAACATGCAAACCTATTCCTATTGGACTTATTTTTTAAAATAGTATAAGCCTCAAGGTCAGGTTTAAAAATTATAATTATCATTATATCAGAGAACTCCAAACTTGAATAACTCCCACTTTCTTCTTTCTCTCTTTCAGAGGACTGCCATAGAAAGTCATACTATAGGTTGTATTTGTGGTACTGTAAATTCAGGGTAATAAATTTTAAGTGGGCTCTCAAACTTACTTCACAATTTTTTTCTTTACACTCTTCACCTCTCTAACCACATTTCCCCTTTTCTGATTTCCTACCTCATTCTTAGTAGATGAACTTGCCTCCTCCTTCTCTGAGATCTTTGAAGCCATCAGAGATATGGTATCCCAATATCCTGCTACAAATCCTATGAGTCTCCATCTGCATCCATCTTTTCCTTCTTCTCCTTTCTCTTCTACTTAAGGACAATACTTTCACCTGTTTCTTGTGTGTCTTTTTTTTTCTCTCCTGATTTCTCAGACTCTTACATTACTAAATAATTCCTCTTTCTCCAGTATGTTCAACTGCTTCCTAACACTGAGTCATTCCCAGTGACATTTAAACATGTTAAAAATGTTTTAAAAGCTTTTTTTTAATCCTTTATACTCAGACCCCCTGTGGTGGTTTGGAGCTTTATGTGCTCCAGAAAAATGTGTTCTTAAACTTAATCCATTCCTGTGGGTGTGAACCCATTGTAAGTAGGACCTTTTGATGAGGTTATTTCAGTTAAGGTGTGTCCTACCTCAATCAGGATGGGTCTGAATCCTACTACTGGAGTCCTTTATTAGCAGAATGAAATTAAGACGGAGAGAGAGAGCACCACAGGAAGCAAGAAGCTGAACCTCAATTGAACCCAGAAGAGAAGGAAGTGACCAGGAGACACTGCCATGTGCCTTGCCATGTGACAAGCTAATGACCAAGGACCACACCTTGATTTGGACTTTCTTTTAGCCTCAAAACTGTGAGCTAAGAAATTCTCATTGATTAAGCCATCCCTTTGCATAGTATTTGCTTGAGCAACCAAGGAAATTAAAACACCTCTGTCCCCACCCCACACCACCCCCAAGCTGACAAACGTTCTCCTTACTTTCAGAGGCAAACTTCTTAACCTCCTGAAAGAGTTAAAAATGTTCTATCCTTTTTAACACCTTTTACTATGTCTCAACCCACTTTAATCTGGCCTCTTCCTCTTTCACTAAGGTTAAAAATCAGCTTCATGTTGCCAAACCCAATGAACATTTTTCAGATCTCAGGAGAATGTAACATGGTTAAACACTCGGTCCTTCTTGAAACACTTTGTTCTGCTGGCTTCCATGGTACTATTATCTACTGATTTTTAGCTAGCTCTCTGGGACTCTTCCTTTATATGTATATTTAAAACTCATCCTCCTCTACCTGGGCATTAAATGTCAGAGTTCCTCAAGGCTCAAACCTGGGCTGTCTTCATGTTTTATTTTATCTCCATAGGCAAACCCATCTTCTACCAACTATATATAGATGACTTAAAAATTTCTAAATCCAGGTCACAATTCTCTTCTGAGCCTAAGACGCTTATATGTCTTATTTGGCATCTCTAGGTAGACATTTCAAGCTCAATATGTCAAATTCTGAATCCATGGTCTTCCCTCTAAAGTCTGTTTGCCCTCTTCAGTGTTTCCAATTTCAATGAACAGTACCATCATGCATTCAGCTGCACACTTCAGAAATCTCAGATTCATCCATGAGAGCTCTCTTTTTTCACACTCAGTATTTATCCATTTTTAAAATCCATCTATTTTTAAAATTCTAAATATTTCATCAATCCATTAATTCTTTGTCCATATCTTCTGTCACCAGATTCCTAACTACCATCATCTCTCAACTGAAATAATGCATGAGTATTTTGTTTCCTTCAACTCTTGTGCTTTCCCCATTCTAATCCATCCTTTATATCACACCAAGAGTTGTTTCTTCAAAATGCCACTTTCATTTTGTTCTTCTCCGCTAGAATGTTAAGTCTCTAACTCTTGTTGAAATGATGAAAACAAGAATGTTGCCATTTCCACCCCTTTAACCAATCCCTCAAGATTTAAAATCTGCAAAAGCTTTCCTTTGTTTTTAAAGTAAAGACCAAAATCCTTAACTTGATCAACAAGAAGCTGCTTTGTCTGCCCCCTGTAAACCTTTCTAGCTAACCTGTGTCCCTATCCTTTCTTTCTCTCTGTTCCTTAGTCAGGCCACAGAGGTTTTTGGAATGGAGGAGTGATCAAGGTTCTACAGACTAGATAAAGGCAGAGAAGAACAGAAAAGTTATATTACTGGCCCTGCCAGGTGAAAGCAAATTGCTTCTAGTTTTTTTAACTAACAGGTAATAAGAAAAATAATTGCTAGATCAACAGCTGCATGGCAAGTAAGAGGGGTTGTATTGATTTGCTTCAATTGAAGTAATTATTTCATTAAGTTAATAATAATCCAATATCTTTTTCATGACCATTTCTTCTCTGCACAGGTTAAGGAAGTGAGTTAAATGGAGATGCTATAAGAATCATAAGCTCCAAATTCTTAGGGTCTTTGATGGTAGCACTAATCTCTGTAATTACTCCAGGAAAGTGGTATTGTTTATGGTTTACACTTTGGGTAAGTAGAGTCAGTTCAAGAGGCTTCCATTTGGCCTTTCCTATCATAACAGCCCTCAATTCACAGACTAGGGAAACAATATTTGGCTTCTGCCAGTTGTTGAATGTGTATATTCTAACTATGTATTCCAAAATTGGGGAAACAGCTATGAAATGTGTTCAGAGAGCACATGGGACCACTCTGATATGGACCTGAGCCCAAACTCTACTGATCATTCATCTATATCAATAGGAGAGACAACCTTGATCAACCAATGGAAAGGAAATCTGTAAGTCAAATGATTCTGATTATTGCTTTGACACTGTTGCTAATTGCAATAACCCCACCCACCAAATCTCTGTTAAATAAGTGCTACCACTTGGCCCTTACCACTTCAGGATTCAATCACCTCCATTGAATTTCAGGCAGCCTTTGCAATGGCAGAATTTCCCACTGTCATTTCTGGCCTGCAGGAAAATAAAACCTATTACAGAGGACTTCAGGGGTGCTGATCTCCTTTCACTAATGTATTTCTCAAATTCTTGGAAAGGTAGTATTCTCTGAACTCTCCCATGGGACATAATTGGGTGACAGGTAAATAGGTTGTACAGAATCCACTTTGGAATTCCAATATCCCTTAGTGTTTGAATAATAAGAAAAAACATATTTACCATGTAGTTACCATTTCAAGTGCTCTTCATTCCTTTGTATAAATCCATATTTCCATCTAATATCACTTTCTTTCTGCCTAAAGAACTCCTTGTGGAATCTTGAGGTTTTCCAGGCTAGCTTGTGAGAATTGGTACTATTCCTGGATTTTGTGTACACCATGCACTATCACTGCTAATTCTTATGGGTGGCTTTTTCCCAAGCCATTGTTATTTTTCTCACATGCATGCATTGATTAGTACTCAGCTGAATACTCAGGGGGCCTTCAGCAAAGTTCCATAGTTCTCTTTTTGTGCAGTTCTCTCTTCTCCATGTCTCTGTTCTGGGAACACTACCTGCTTTGCTCCCTTGTTCTCCTCAGATTTTTAGCATAGTCTCTTCAACTATGAGAATCTGTTGGACTCTACTTGAGTTCTCCCTCTCCATGCTGTAGCCTGAAATTCTTTCAAGACATTAAGGTAGGGCAATTATAGGGCTCATCTCATTTGCTTCCCATATCACAGGGATCATTGTCCTTTGTTGTCTGATGTCCAATTCTCCACACCATTGTTTTGTGTTTTGTGCGTGTTTTTGGTTGTTAAAGATGTGAGAGAAAATCCAGTCCCCGTTCCTCCATCTTTTCTGGGAGCAGAAATTTCCCTAGGATTTGGATACCTTCTTCTACAATATACCAAGGAAGTTTTGGCATCTCAATTTTATTCAGTGTAGGTTTCACTCAACCAGTGGAACAAACTGTTAATGCCTCTCCAAGCTGCCTAAGTTAATACATTGAATCCAGAATCTCTAGTTAGTGCATCCGTGTTAAATACAGCAGACATATGACATTTCTTCCACCTGATTGAACGCTGTCAGGATGCACTCCCATTCATATTTCCCAGGTTTCTGAGGACATCAATTGAAGAAAATCTTGACATTCTTTTCATATATATAATATATCCTCCCAGATTACACATGCACTCAGACCTGGGAACTTACATAATTTGAGAATGTATATAGGTCTAGAAGCAATGAAAGCTTGTAGAAGTGGTCTTGATGAGGATCAGCATTCCCCTATTAGATTAATTTTTAGAGAAGTTCATTAAGTTTCTTAGAGAAAGTGAGATTAATTTATTCAGACAAGGGAGGAAAAGCCACTTCAACTGGCAAAGGAGCATTAGCATAATTTGGATTGATTTTAGGGTTTAGGCCCCCATGAAAATGTGGGAGGAGCTGAGGAAGTGAAGGTCTAGAAGAGGAGGGTAATCAGAGGATCAGAGAAGCAGTCACTGATTAGTTCTCCTGAAGCACTGATACAGAAGGACAGGTCGGAACTTGTAGGGAAATCAAAGATGCCAAGTACAAGTGCTCCTGAGGTAGTACTGCCAAGGAGGAGTCTTGGAGAAGTCGATGGAAGCTGTTGCATCTATGGGTTTGCAGTCAGGTACCTGGTGGTTGCCTGAGGTGATGTTGGTCAGCAGGGCCAGCAGTTGGGTGGACAAGGCATCTCTGCACTGTCCATCACCTTTAGTGCCTGTGATGATTGACCATGATGACTTCCAAGAGAAAAGACTCTGCTTTATTTCTGCCTTTCACATCTGTGCAAGATTTTCTTTTGACCAACTCTAATCTGGAACCATATTGAGAAGGAGATCATTGGAAACATAATCCCAGGCTTCAACCAAGTTGACATAAAACAATCCAGCACAATCACTAAGTGCTAATATATAGAAAGGTATTTTTTTAAACTGTTCTAAAATAATGCTGTTGTCAGACTTTACTTATGTTTATGTGTGTGTGTTGTGTGCAGTGTTACTACATAAAAAACCATATCACAATAAAATTCCAAGAAAATGCATATATATATATTTAGAAATCTAGTGTCTTAATCTAAATGTAGACATGTCTCCCCATAAATTATTATACACAATTATGGAGAATAATTGTTAGTGGTTTCCTACAAATACCAGAGTGTTTAGGCAGCTATCAAATAAGAAAGTTCAATGACTAGAAGGAGGCTATGCATAATGACTACAACATTTCCAAGTTTACTCATGTCTGGGATAGATACAATATAGATCCAGAATCTCTAGTCCATAAAATGAAATATTTCATTAAATCTGAAGAGGTTGGTGTGAAAATGAGAATGCCCATCCTCCACAATTGCACAGGGCACAATTTTGCATCTGTTCATAGAGCTCCTAAGCATGGAGTGACACAGCTTTGTCCAGTGTATGCTAAGTAGCTGGAATTTGAAGCAAAGTTACCTGAGTATTTTGTGTGTGTGGATTGTTACTACCAGGCTCCAGCAGGAAAGCCATTTAAAAATGTGCACTTGAAAATGATCACAGTGACTCTTGCCTGGGGTTGAAAAGCTAAATTCCAGAGAATTTTAGAACCACAAAGTTAATGCCTTGAGTTATAATATTTTAGTTTGGACTAGGTTGGTGAGAAGGTATCAAAAATACTCAACAACTTCCTACAGCACAGCTTCTGATAACAACTACAAGAGATATCAGAAACTTCTATCACCAACTGCAAAAGACTGCTGAATCACTCAATCCAAATCAATTCTAAGTACCTGGAGTTAGTCAGACCCCATAGGTTAAGGGCAATCCTCTACAAGATTGTCCTTCAGGTACCAATCACAAGTTCAGGGTCTCAGGCAACCCTCACTTCTGACCAGTTGGCTACAAATTTGAGGGTTCCCACCTCCCCACTTGGGTTTGATAATTTACTAGAATAATACTTGACTCACTGAAAGTGCTATACTTATGATTATAGCTTTATTCTGTTAAAAGGATGTAAATAAGAAGCCAAAAGAAGAGATGCATAGGGTGAGGGTCTCAAATGCAAGCTTCCCAGTTGCTTCTGTGTCATTCCCTGGGGACTTAGAAGGCATCATCCTCCAGGCAAGGGATGTATTTTCTCAATCATGGAAACTCACCAGAGCTTCAAGTGTCCTGAGTTTATACATGGTTTCATTTCATAGGAATGACTGATGGAATCAATACCCCCGTAGTTGAATTCAATCTTCAACCCCCTTCATATCCCAGAGGTCAGGGAGGTGGGGCCGATGTGAGGTGGCTTAAAGCTCCAACCCCCTAATCACACGGTTGGTCCTTCTGGTGAAGCCAGCCCCCCCACCCCCCAAGACTCTGAGTGTAGTTTGTCCTCCTGTCATTCATTAGCATATGAACTATCAGGTATGGTTCTTGGCCCACCATGAAGAACAAGAGACATCCTATTACAGGAAATTCTAGAGATTTAGAGGTTGCTTCCCCAGGAATGAAGGACAAAGACCAGTCAAGTTTTTCATTATATCACAGTTTTTGGTCTTGGTTGTGTGATTAGAAGTTCTTTAATCACTAAGAGGGTTTTTGTCTTTTGGGGTTCCTGAAAACAGAACCACAAGTTCCAGCTAGAATCCATGACTCAAGAACATCTTGGGAGCTTTGCTACTGATTGCAAATCTTAATAAGGAGAGTGTATTGGAAAGCTATTGATATTACAATAATGCTATGTAACTTACCCATCCTAAAATTCAGTGTCTTATCAATAAATATTTTTCCCACGTGCATGTTTCTGCTGGTTAACTGCATTTTAGCTGACCTTTGATGGGCTCAGTTGGTGATTCTGCTTTAGCAAGAGTCAGCAGGGTTCGGCTCAAGGCTATCAGTTGGATTCAAGTCTGCCCCACATGTTTTTATACAAGGTTCAAACTGAAGGTCCATGGCTACTCAGGGCTGATACAAACACAGGGTTCTCAGCTCGATGAACATAGTAGCCAATCTATGACATCAGGATTCAACGAGAGAAAGAGTTTACTGCTAAGCACAAAGCAGGAGATCAGATGGCCTCTTGGTCTAAAAATCTGTCTCCCTGGGTCTAAGGAGTTTAAGGATTTTATGGACTCAAGGGGAGATGGCGTTGTTACCATTACACTAATGAGTTTAAGCAGCTAAAATTTACAAATGTAAAGGAGTGGAGCTATGCTAGAACTAAGCTAACCATTACAAGAACAGGTTAGTTCTGAACCGAGTCAAGTTCCTTCATTAACATTAGGGGGTTGCTTTTGTGATTATAAGACTGTAAGAGGTACAAGGCAGGGCCAGTCCTGAGGTTTTTATAATTTGCAATTCAGTAGGTTTCAGTTATTTCAGGTATTTCCTTTTGGCTATTATACAATATACTGGCAAGTAAGAAAAAGGCATCTATATAATGATTCAGTCATTATAATTATTTGTTAAATCTTAATTTCTTGGTTACAGGGTCTGCTCTTTTCATGGCAGGTTTTCAAAGTGCAAGGGGGCAGGCCCGACTACAGAAGCACATTTAAGGTTTCTGCTTAGATGAAATGTGCTAAAGTTCCATGGTCAAAGCAAGTCAATTGGCCAAGTCCAACATCAATGGTGGAAAGAGAACTATACTCACCTACAGTGGGAAGGGAATATTTGCTAAATTATTCTGGATCCAATAATTCCACTTCTAGAATTGATCCTAGAGAAATAATCAGAAGTGTGTTCTAGAATTAATAATGCCTGCATTTATAGTAGTATAAGAACAAAGAAAATATCTAGATACTCCAAAATATTTAGGGGTATTTAAGAAATAGGATATATTTCTTAATATATTATACAAGAAATATTATTGTATATATACATTTACAATATATACACTGTAAATATATACAAGAAATGTTATTGTAACTGCTACAAAAAATAATATGGAAAATACTTTTGAAATATTGAGAAGTGAAAAAAGCAGCATGAAGCAAGAAGAAAAGAACTGTCAATTACGTAACCAAATTTCCCAGTGGCTGCTTCAGCATTTTAGAAGAATAACAAAATTCTTCTTGGGAAAAAACTGTTCTTTTGTTTAGGAAAGTTCAATGAAGGGCTCTCTGACCCTGAAAGAGAAGGCCACAGTCCAGCAGATAGGGAGAGATTTAGAAAAAGTCAGGGGCCAAATTGCTCAGCATAACGAAGTGACAAAGAGTTTTCGGTTTTGCATTGGCGTACTAAAAGAGAGAACGTTGGAGTGCTTGATCAGGAAAGAGAGAAGAAACAAAAAAGAGGCTCAACGTGTAGCAGCAGGCTAGGGACTAAGGAAAGTTTACTTCTGTAGTGAAAAAGAACATCTTTTAATTTAATGAGAGCACTAGATCTTAATTTTTAACTTTACATTGTACATATTTATATTAACTTTATATTGCATATATTTATATTATAGGTATTTTTAATTAGAAGAAAAAAGCATGATAAATACTCAAAATCTGGTAGCATTTGAATTCAAAATAATCATCACTTTACCCAGCAGTTAAAGACTTTAGGCCCAATTGTTTAATTGTTTGGGTTTATACCTGGAGTCACTGCAGGTTAGTGAACTTGAGCAGCAGTGATGCCTAGTAGTTGTTTTTAAGGTTTCCTGTTTTTTGCAATAATATCCCTCTGCTACTGCTAAATCTTCATAAAATACTTTTTTAAAAACTTCACATTTTTCAGCAATGTGTTTTTGGTGTTTTGGAGGGTGTAGGAGTGGGAGCCAGCTGATAAGAGGAAATGATAAGAGCTGATGCTTGATGCTCCGGAGTAGTCAGATGGGTTTCCATGATTAGAGCAGTGCTGTCCAAGAGAGCTTTCTGCAGGGATGGAATGTTCTAAACTGCACTATCTGATAAAATAGTCATCTGTGCCTATTGAGTGTTTAAAATGTGGCTAGTGTGACTAGGGACTGAATTTTCCATTTTATTGAAATTTAATTAACTTGAATTTAAACAGCTACATGTAGCAGGAGACTATCCTACAGGACAGCAGGGAGTCTAGACAAAGTCAGGAACTGTGGGTGAAAATTAAATAATCGGAAGAATGTAAGCATATTCTTTGTCATCCAGAAAACTCAGAACTAGAAAAGAGGGAACTGGACTTCTGTAAATACTACGGAATAGAAGCTTAAAATATTTTATTTAAAGATTTGGAAACACATTGTGAAATACATTTCTGTGCTTAGAGAAAGGATCTGAAGGCCACATATCAAAATATTAACTCTGATATGATTCTAAATAGTTTCTATTTTTTTATATACAGTCTGCATGTCTCAGATTTTCTCCAGAAGTTTGTAGTGTTTTATTTTGTTTTTGTTTTAAATCTGATTGTTTATTTGTCTGGATATTCTGAAGTATAAATGACCCACAGCCTCCAAATTTCCCTGTTTCCTTCCCACATTCAATTGATCAGGTAACTTATAGTGACTCGGTGCCTAATCACTTCTGGGAAGATATGAAGTGAGCAAGAAAGCAGAAGTTGTCTGTAAGATTTCCGGTTCTTTGTTTAAGGGTATGAAGGGTTTGCAACAATTTTTAGAGAAATTTGGGGTTTGGAAGAAACGGAAGGGGTAGAAGATGAAACTTTCCCCAAAAGTTTGAGAGAGAAGTTTGTGCATTTCACAGTACAGGAGACTACGACGGACTTTTTTCCAGCACTGGGGTCTCGCACAATGTCGGAGGGAAATGGCTGCATGCAACACCGAGGAGCCAAAATATAAGCCCTGGGTTTTCTTTCCTTACAAGAACGTCCTATGTCTCTGAGAGCTGTAAACCCTAAAAGTGTCAGACAGCAGCAACAAACTTTTCAGTGATAACCTGTGTGAACCAAAGGGTCCAACTCCCAACACCCTCGGACTTCAGTATAGCCCTGGGGAGGTGTGGAAGTCATAAGAAGGAATAACGTGGAATTTTTTACCAGCTGGACAGGAAAGATTTTAATATTTAAATTAAGTTGTCATACACATTTTTTTAAAAAAAGAGGTTCAATGTAAAGAAAGAGGCTAATACAAACCCCCTCTTTGACAAGGAACATAAGAAGGAAAAAAATGAATTCCTTTAAGAAGGAATCCAATTGAATAAAAGGATATTATGAAGCAGTTGCTTAGGCCTTGTTCTTATCTAAATGCAAGAAGTCGACTTTTCTGCTCAGTATTTGCAGTACTTTATGAGACACAAAGCTCATCAGCTGAATGGCTTGAGTTTAAGTTTGCAGTTTTCCATTCAAGTTGTCCTTTTTATTCTCTTTTCTTTTTCATAGTTTCAACCTCTTGATTTGGAAGGCCAGACCTCCAATATGTACAGAGTCTGCCTTTATCTATTTTTAAAATATATAAATTCTAACCCCAATTTCCTACTTTCCTACTTTATTCTATTACTTTGAGGTCAGTGAAAGATATTTTAGATTGTCTGCAGTCTTAAATACGGTTAGCATGGGAGCTAGTGAGAGTTCATATATTTTACCTGTTGATTACTTAAGATGTTAAAACAAAAGTTGCAATGAGCACATGTATTTTTTCCCTTTCCCTCTCTTTTTCTCACTGTAATAATATAAAAACTCAGTTTAATTCTGATCTCTGGAAAAGCAGGTTTGTCTGTCAATTTTCAAGATTACTTTGGTGTGTAAAAGGCTTATATTAAGAAAAGTGGGAGGCGGGGCAAGATGGCGGACTGGTGAGCTGTATGTTTTAGTTACTCCTCCAGGAAAGTAGGTAAAAAGCCAGGAACTGCGTGGACTGGACACCACAGAGCAATCTGTCTTTGGGCATACTTCATACAACACTCATGAAAACGTGGAACTGCTGAGATCAGCGAAATCTGTAAGTTTTTGCGGCCAGGGGACCCGCGCCCCTCCCTGCCAGGCTCAGTCCCGGGGGAGGAGGGGCTGTCAGCTCCAGGAAGGAGAAGGGAGAATTGCAGTGGCTGCTCTTACCGGAAACTCATTCTACTGATTCAAACTCCAACCATAGATAGACTGAGGCCAGACACCAGAGACTCTGAGAGCAGCCAGCCCAGCAGAGAGGAGACAGGCATAGAAAAAAAACAACACGAAAAACTCCAAAATAAAAGCAGAGGATTTTTGGAGTTCTGGTGAACACAGAAAGGGGAAGGGCGGAGATCAGGCCTTGAGGCGCATATGCAAATCCCGAAGCAAGGCTGATCTCTCTGCCCTGGGCACTTTTCCTTAATGGCCCTGGTTGCTTTGTCTATTAGCATTTCAATAACCCATTAGATCTCTGAGGAGGGCCGTTTTTTTTTTTTTTTTTTTTAAATCCTTTTTGCTTTTTCTAAAACAATTACTCTAAGAAGCTCAATACAGAAAGCTTCAAAGAATTGAAATTTGGGCACGTCAAGTCAAGAGCAGAACTAAGAGAGCTCTGAGACAAAAGGCAATAATCCAGTGGCTGAGAAAATTCACTAAACAACACAACTTCCCAAGAAAAGGGGGGTGTCCGCTCACAGCCACCATCCTGGTGGACAGGAAACACTCCTGCCCATCGCCAGCCCCATAGCCCAGAGCTACCCCAGACAACCCAGTGTGACGGAAGTGCTTCAAATAACAGGCACACACCACAAAACTGGGCGTGGACATTAGCCTTCCCTGCAACCTCAGCTGAATGTCCCAGAGCTGGGAAGGGGGAGCAGTGTGAATTAACAGAGCCCCATTCAGCCATCATTTGAGCAGACTGGGAGCCTCCCAACACAGCCCAGCAGCCCAGAACTGCCCTGGGGGGACGGCACTCACCTGCGACATAGCACAGTCATCCCTCAACAGAGGACCTGGGGTGCACAGCCTGGAAGAGGGGCCCACTTGCAAGTCTCAGGAGCCATACGCCAATACCAAAGACTTGTGGGTCAGTGGCAGAGACAAACTGTGGCAGGACTGAACTGAAGGATTAGACTATTGCAGTAGCTTTAAAACTCTAGGATCATCAGGGAGATTTGATTGTTAGGGCCACCCCCCCTCCCCGACTGCCCAGAAACACGCCCCACATACAGGGCAGGCAACACCAACTACACACGCAAGCTTGGGACACCAATTGGGCCCCACAAGACTCACTCCCCCACTCACCAAAAAGGCTAAGCAGGGGAGATCTGGCTTGTGGAGAACAGGTGGCTCGTGGACGCCACCTGCTGGTTAGTTAGAGAAAGTGTACTCCACGAAGCTGTAGATCTGATAAATTAGAGATAAGGACTTCAACTGGTCTACAAACCCTAAAAGAACCCTATCAAGGTCAGCAAATGCCACGAGGCCAAAAACAACAGAAAATTATAAAGCATATGAAAAAAACCAGACGATATGGATAACCCAAGCCCAAGCACCCAAATCAAAAGACCAGAAGAGACACACCTAGAGCAGCTACTCAAAGAACTAAAGATGAACAATGAGACCCTAGTACGGGATATGAAGGAAATCAAGAAGACCCTAGAAGAGCATAAAGAAGACATTGCAAGACTAAATAAAAAAATGGATGATCTTATGGAAATTAAAGAAACTGTTGACCAAATTAAAAAGATTCTGGACACTCATAGTACAAGACTAGAGGAAGTTGAACAACGAATCAGTGACCTGGAAGATGACAGAATGGAAAATGAAAACATAAAAGAAAGAATGGGGAAAAAAAATTGAAAAACTCGAAATGGACCTCAGGGATATGATAGATAATATGAAACGTCCGAATATAAGACTCATTGGTGTCCCAGAAGGGGAAGAAAAGGGTAAAGGTCTAGGAAGAGTATTCAAAGAAATTGTTGGGGAAAACTTCCCAAATCTTCTAAACAACATAAATACACAAATCATAAATGCTCAGCGAACTCCAAATAGAATAAATCCAAAAAAACCCACTCCGAGACATATACTGATCACACTGTCAAACATAGAAGAGAAGGAGCAAGTTCTGAAAGCAGCAAGAGAAAAGCAATTCACCACATACAAAGGAAACAGCATAAGACTAAGTAGTGACTACTCAGCAGCCACCATGGAGGCGAGAAGGCAGTGGCACGATATATTTAAAATTCTGAGTGAGAGGAATTTCCAGCCAAGAATACTTTATCCAGCAAAGCTCTCCTTCAAATTTGAGGGAGAGCTTAAATTTTTCACAGACAAAGAAATGCTGAGAGAATTTGCTAACAAGAGACCTGCCCTACTGGAGATACTAAAGGGAGCCCTACAGACAGAGAAACAAAGACAGGACAGAGAGACTTGGAGAAAGGTTCAGTACTAAAGAGATTCGGTATGGGTACAATAAAGGATATTAATAGAGAGAGGGAAAAATATGGCAAACATAATCCAAAGGATAAGATGGCCGATTCAAGAAATGCCTTCACGGTTTTAACGTTGAATGTAAATGGATTAAACTCCCCAATTAAAAGACATAGATTCACAGAATGGATCAAAAAAAATGAACCATCAATATGTTGCATACAAGAGACTCATCTTAGACACAGGGACACAAAGAAACTGAAAGTGAAAGGATGGAAAAAAATATTTCATGCAAGCTACAGCCAAAAGAAAGCAGGTGTAGCAATATTAATCTCAGATAAAATAGACTTCAAATGCAGGGATGTTTTGAGAGACAAAGAAGGCCACTACATACTAATAAAAGGGGCAATTCAGCAAGAAGAAATAACAATCGTAAATGTCTATGCACCCAATCAAGGTGCCACAAAATACATGAGAGAAACACTGGCAAAACTAAAGGAAGCAATTGATGTTTCCACAATAATTATGGGAGACTTCAACACATCACTCTCTCCTATAGATAGATCAACCAGACAGAAGACCAATAAGGAAATTGAAAACCTAAACAATCTGATAAATGAATTAGATTTAACAGACATCTACAGGACATTACATCCCAAATCACCAGGATACACATACTTTTCTAGTGCTCACGGAACTTTCTCCAGAATAGATCATATGCTGGGACATAAAACAAGCCTCAATAAATTTAAAAAGATTGAAATTATTCAAAGCACATTCTCTGACCACAATGGAATACAATTAGAAGTCAATAACCATCAGAGACTTAGAAAATTCACAAATACCTGGAGGTTAAACAACACACTCCTAAACAATCAGTGGGTTAAAGAAGAAATAGCAAGAGAAATTGCTAAATATATAGAGACGAATGAAAATGAGAACACAACATACCAAAACCTATGGGATGCAGCAAAAGCAGTGCTAAGGGGGAAATTTATAGCACTAAACGCATATATTAAAAAGGAAGAAAGAGCCAAAATCAAAGAACTAATGGATCAACTGAAGAAGCTAGAAAATGAACAGCAAACCAATCCTAAACCAAGTAGAAGAAAAGAAATAACAAGGATTAAAGCAGAAATAAATGACATAGAGAACAAAAAAACAATAGAAAGGATAAATATCACCAAAAGTTGGTTCTTTGAGAAGATCAACAAGATTGACAAGCCCCTAGCTAGACTGACAAAATCAAAAAGAGAGAAGACCCATATAAACAAAATAATGAATGAAAAAGGTGACATAACTGCAGATCCTGAAGAAATTAAAAAAATTATAAGAGGATATTATGAACAACTGTATGGCAACAAACTGGATAATGTAGAAGAAATGGACAATTTCCTGGAAACATATGAACAACCTAGACTGACCAGAGAAGAAATAGAAGACCTCAACCAACCCATCACAAGCAAAGAGATCCAATCAGTCATCAAAAATCTTCCCACAAATAAATGCCCAGGGCCAGATGGCTTCACAGGGGAATTCTACCAAACTTTCCAGAAAGAACTGACACCAATCTTACTCAAACTCTTTCAAAACATTGAAAAAAAATGGAACACTACCTAATTCATTTTATGAAGCTAACATCAATCTAATACCAAAACCAGGCAAAGATGCTACAAAAAAGGAAAACTACCGGCCAATCTCCCTAATGAATATAGATGCAAAAATCCTCAACAAAATACTTGCAAATCGAATCCAAAGACACATTAAAAAAATCATACACCATGACCAAGTGGGGTTCATTCCAGGCATGCAAGGATGGTTCAACATAAGAAAAACAATCAATGTATTACAACACATTAAAAACTCGAAAGGGAAAAATCAATTGATCATCTCAATAGATGCTGAAAAAGCATGTGACAAAATCCAACATCCCTTTTTGATAAAAACACTTCAAAAGGTAGGAATTGAAGGAAACTTCCTCAACATGATAAAGAGCATATATGAAAAACCCACAGCCAGCATAGTACTCAATGGTGAGAGACTGAAAGCCTTCCCTCTAAGATCAGGAACAAGACAAGGATGCCCGCTGTCACCACTGTTATTCAACATTGTGCTGGAAGTGCTAGCCAGGGCAATCCGGCAAGACAAAGAAATAAAAGGCATCCAAATTGGAAAAGAAGAAGTAAAACTGTCATTGTTTGCAGATGATATGATCTTATATCTAGAAAACCCTGAGAAATCAACGATACACCTACTAGAGCTAATAAACAAATTTAGCAAAGTAGCGGGATACAAGATTAATGCACATAAGTCAGTAATGTTTCTATATGCTAGAAATGAACAAACTGAAGAGACACTCAAGAAAAAGATACCATTTTCAATAGCAACTAAAAAAATCAAGTACCTAGGAATAAACTTAACCAAAGATGTAAAAGACCTATACAAAGAAAACTACATAACTCTACTAAAAGAAATAGAAGGGGACCTTAAAAGATGGAAAAATATTCCATGTTCATGGATAGGAAGGCTAAATGTCATTAAGATGTCAATTCTACCCAAACTCATCTACAGATTCAATGCAATCCCAATCAAAATTCCAACAACCTACTTTGCAGACTTGGAAAAGCTAGTTATCAAATTTATTTGGAAAGAGAAGATGCCTCGAATTGCTAAAGACACTTTAAAAAAGAAAAACGAAGTGGGAGGACTTACACTCCCTGACTTTGAAGCTTATTATAAAGCCACAGTTGCCAAAACAGCATGGTACTGGCACAAAGATAGACATATAGATCAATGGAATCGAATTGAGAATTCAGAGATAGACCCTCAGATCTATGGCCGACTGATCTTTGATAAGGCCCCCAAAGTCACCGAACTGAGCCATAATGGTCTTTTCAACAAATGGGGCTGGGAGAGTTGGATATCCATATCCAAAAGAATGAAAGAGGACCCCTACCTCACCCCCTACACAAAAATTAACTCAAAATGGACCAAAGATCTCAATATAAAAGAAAGTACCATTAAACTCCTAGAAGATAATGTAGGAAAACATCTTCAAGACCTTGTATTAGGAGGCCACTTCCTAGACTTTACACCCAAAGCACAAGCAACAAAAGAGAAAATAGATAAATGGGAACTCCTCAAGCTTAGAAGTTTCTGCACCTCAAAGGAATTTCTCAAAAAGGTAAAGAGGCAGCCAACTCAATGGGAAAAAATTTTTGGAAACCATGTATCTGACAAAAGACTGATATCTTGCATATACAAAGAAATCCTACAACTCAATGACAATAGTACAGACAGCCCAATTATAAAATGGGCAAAAGATATGAAAAGACAGTTCTCTGAAGAGGAAATACAAATGGCCAAGAAACACATGAAAAAATGTTCAGCTTCACTAGCTATTAGAGAGATGCAAATTAAGACCACAATGAGATACCATCTAACACCGGTTAGAATGGCTGCCATTAAACAAACAGGAAACTACAAATGCTGGAGGGGATGTGGAGAAATTGGAACTCTTATTCATTGTTGGTGGGACTGTATAATGGTTCAGCCACTCTGGAAGTCAGTCTGGCAGTTCCTTAGAAAACTAGAGATAGAGCTACCATTCGATCCAGCGATTGCACTTCTCGGGATATACCCGGAAGATCGGAAAGCAGTGACACGAACAGATATCTGCACGCCAATGTTCATAGCAGCATTATTCACAATTGCCAAGAGATGGAAACAACCCAAATGTCCATCAACAGATGAGTGGATAAATAAAATGTGGTATATACACACGATGGAATACTACGCGGCAGTAAGAAGGAACGATCTGGTGAAACATATGACAACATGGATGAACCTTGAAGACATAATGCTGAGCGAAATAAGCCAGGCACAAAAAGAGAAATATTATATGCTACCACTAATGTGAACTTTGAAAAATGTAAAACAAATGGTTTATAATGTAGAATGTAGGGGATCTAGCAGTAGAGAGCAATTAAGGAAGGGGGAACAATAATCCAAGAAGAACAGATAAGCTATTTAACGTTCTGGGGATGCCCAGAAATGACTATGGTCTGTTAATTTCTGATGGATGTAGTAGGAACAAGTTCACTGAAATGTTGCTATAGTATGTAACTTTCTTGGGGTAAAGTAGGAACATGTTGGAAGTTAAGCAGTTATCTTAGGTTAGTTGTCTTTTTCTTACTCCCTTGCTATGGTCTCTTTGAAATGTTCTTTTATTGTATGTTTGTTTTCTTTTTAACTTTTTTTTTCATACAGTTGATTTGAAAAAAGAAGGGAAAGTTAAAAAAAAAAAAAAAAGAAAAAAGACAAACAAGGAAAAAAAAAAAAAAAAAACAAAAAACGATGTAGTGCCCCCTTGAGGAGCCTGTGGAGAATGCAGGGGTATTCGCCTACCCCACCTCCATGGTTGCTAACATGACCACAGACATAGGGGACTGGTGGTTTGATGGGTTGAGCCCTCTACCATAAGTTTTACCCTTGGGAAGACGGTTGCTGCAAAGGAGAGGCTAGGCCTCCCTGTATTTGTGCCTAAGAGTCTCCTCCTGAATGCCTCTTTGTTGCTCAGATGTGGCCCTCTCTCTCTGGCTAAGCCAACTTGAAAGGTGAAATCACTGCCCTCCCCCCTACGTGGGATCAGACACCCAGGGAAGTGAATCTCCCTGGCAACGTGGAATATGACTCCCGGGGAGGAATGTAGACCCGGCATCGTGGGATGGAGAACATCTTCTTGACCAAAAGGGGGATGTGAAAGGAAATGAAATAAGCTTCAGTGGCAGAGAGATTCCAAAACGAGCCGAGAGATCACTCTGGTGGGCACTCTTACGCACACTTTAGACAACCTTTTTTAGGTTCTAAAGAATTGGGGTAGCTGGTGGTGGATACCTGAAACTATTAAACTACAACCCAGAACCCATGAATCTCGAAGACAGTTGTATAAAAATGTAGCTTATGAGGGGTGACAGTGGGATTGGGAATGCCATAAGGACCAAACTCCACTTTGTCTAGTTTATGGATCGATGTGTAGAAAAGTAGGGGAAGCAAACAAACAGACAAAGGTACCTAGTGTTCTTTTTTACTTCAATTGCTCTTTTTCACTCTAATTATTATTCTTGTTATTTTTGTGTGTGTGCTAATGAAGGTGTCAGGGATTGATTTAGGTGATGAATGTACAACTATGTAATGGTACTGTAAACAATCGAAAGTACAATTTGTTTTGTATGACTGCGTGGTATGTGAATATATCTCAATAAAATGATGATTAAAAAAAAAAAAAAAAAAAAAAAAAAAAGAAAAGTGCTCATAAGGGTTTCTAATTATAAACACAAACTGACAATCTGTCTTTTGTATTTATTTCTCATGCCCTGACTTTATGGATGGAGATTCGCTTTTTTAAAAAATTCAGTTTTATTGAGATATATTCACATACCATGCAATCATCCACAGTGTATAATCAACTGTTCACATCCTATAGTTGTGCATTCATCACTGCAATCAATTTTTGAACATTTTCCTTAATCCAAAAAAAATAAAAATAACAGTAAAAAAGAACACCCAGAGCATTCCATCCCCCCATCCCACACTATTTTTCATTTAGTTTTTGTTCCCGTTTTTCTACTCATCTGCGCATACACTGCATAAAGGGAGTGGGAGCCACAAGGTTTTCACAATCATAAAGTTACACCATGTAAGCTACATAGTTGTACAATCGCCTTCAAGAATCAAGGCTACTGGGTTGCAGTTGGACAGTTTCAGGTATTTCCTTCTAGCTATTCCAATACACTAAAAACTAAAAAGGAATATCTATATAGCGCATAAGAATACTCTTCAGAGTGACCTCTCAACTCCATTTGCAATCTCTCAGCCACTGACACTTTATTTTTTTCATTTCTCTTCCCCCTTTTGGTCAAGAAGATTTCCTCAGTCCCACAATGCTGGATCCCAGGTTCATCCCTGGGAGTCATGTCCCATGTTTTTAGGGAGATTTACACCCCTGGAAGTCATGTCCACATCGGGGGGAGGATAGTGAGTTCATCTGCCATGTGGGATTAGAGAGAGAGAGGCCATATCTAAGCAACAAAAGAGGTTCTCTGGGGGAGAGTCTTTGGCGCAGCTATAAGGAGGCTTAGCCTCTTCTTTGCAGTAACAAGCTTCTTAAGGGCAAGCCCCAAGATCGAGGGCTCGGCTTACTAAATTGTTAGTCCCTAATGGTTACAGAATATCAGCAATAACCCAGGTGGGGAAGTCCAACATTTCTGCATTTTTTCCCCAGTTCTTCGGGGGACCCTGCAAATACATTTTTATTCTCTGCCCAAATTGCTTTGGGATGTATCAGAATTTCACACTAACCTGTACAAACCTTCCAGTATCACTTCCTATTCAGAGTTCCATGTAATTATGGTGTTTGAATAAACTGACTATGCAAGTTAAATTATGTAGTGTGTGGAGATTCACTTTTGCAGCATTTAAATAAGTACATTCTATATACCAACTATGGGACTTTCAGATCCCTCAAAGATTTTGATAAATTTGCCTCAATGTGTTTCACCCATTTGCCCATCTGGGCAGATCGAAGGTGCATTCCATAATTATAGAAAATTCATAATCTCATTTCTTCATGTCTTCATCTGCATTCACTCCTGTATCTACAAGATATAAGTTAGCCCACTGCTTTGACCTGGTCTAAAATTCTGCCCCTTTCCAGCTTTTCCAATAAATTGATTCACACTTTTATGCCACTTGCTGGAAAAAAAATACAACTCACTTTTATGTATTGCTCACCTATATGCTTTATGCTCTGCCCTCCGGAGCTCTGTGAAACAATTATCTAACAGTGCCTTTTAGAAAACACTTAGATGCCAGTTAAGAAAATCCCTAGTTTAGCATATTCCAAACTAGCCATCCCATTGAAATCTCATGTGAAAATTAAAATTTTTAACATTTCAAACTTTCTGGACCCTCCCTTAGAAATTCTGAATCGTTGAGTCTGGGTTGAAATCAGGTAATAAAATATTTACAGACTCCTGGTGTGTGTCCAATATATTCATCATGCCTTGCAACCATTGCCCTAGACTACAAATGAGTAAAGTCTTCCAATGTTTTAAAAATAAAAAGTGTTATATATCCTAGTTTTAATTCATCCAGTACATACAAATTTATGAAACTCCCTATTTTTGACCCAGTACGTTCTTGAAAATATATTTGAAAGTCGAATGGGCAGAATTTGATGAAAGTTTTTATAATCTAAGGGATTTTCCCTTCAACCTCTCTTCATAATTTAGACTATATAGTACTGTACCAAAAATACTGATATTCCAATGAAATAGAATAGGAAGTTCAGAATAGACACAACTAAATATAAATATGTTGTATCTCAAATCACTGGAGCAAATATAGTCTTTTTAATGAATAGTGTTTGCATTGGAACAACCAGATAGCCATTTGGAAAATACGGAATTAAATTTATTCTTCCCACCACACACAAGAATAAACACCAAATTGTTCAATTATCTGAATGTGAAAACTAAAACCATGCAAGTTCTAGAAGAAAACATGGCTGAATTCCTCTATTATCTGGCATAAAGACTTTCCATCTATGACTTTCTATTTCTTTTTTTTTTCCTGTTTTGAATTTTTGTTTTTAATTTTTATTTTGAAATATATTCAAACTTACAGGAACAGTTGCAAAAATAATACAAACCCCATACACAGAACTCCAGCATACCCCAACCCCCCCCACCGATACCCCGATCTACCAACTTTAATATTTTGTCACTTTACCATTTCTTTCTTTCCCTCCCTCCCTCCCTGTCTATCATCCATCATCTATTGCTCTGTCTTCTGAACATATGACAGCAAGTTGCACACATCCTTGAGCAAATAATATAATTCACATATACATTTCCTATGAACAAGAATATTCATTTATGTAATCACATTAAATGTAGTTAAGAAGTTCAAGAAATTTAACATTGATATAAAGCTTACATTCTATATTTCATTTTTTTCCTTATGTCCCAATTATGTCCTTTTGAGCCTTTTCTCCTCTATTCTTAGATCTCATCCATGGTCATCTATGGCATTTAATTGTCATTATCTATTTAGACTGTCTTTTTTTTTTCAATTGTGGAAGCATATATACAGCATAAATCTTCCCATTCCAACCCCTCCCAAGCATTTCATTTAGAGGGATTAATCACATTCACAGTGTTGCAATGCTATCACCTTCCTACCATCCATTACTAGAAATTTCCCTTTACCCCAAACAGGATCCCTACACTAATTTCTCATTAACTCCCCATTGCCCCTTCCCCCACTTCTCGTAACCCATACTCCGCTTTTCTTCTCTATGATCATATTCTCTGATACTGTCTTTGTGTTTACTGTGGGGCTTAAATTTAACATAAGTCTATAACAATCTTGTTTTCTTTGATACCAACTTAACTTCAATAGGACACAAAAACTATGTTCCTATACTCCTCCGTTCCCCCACCTTTATGTAGTTCTTGTCAAAAATTACCTATTTTACATTGAGTCCCAAACCACTAATTTATCATTACACTTTATGTATTTTAGATCCTGTAGGAAGTAAATAGTGGAGTTACAAATCAAAAATACAGTAGTATTGATATTTATATTTACCGTGTGATCTTTATTTTTTCATGTGGTTTCAGTCAATTGTTTAATGTCCCTTCCTTTCAGCCTGCATGATTCCCATTAGCATTTCTTATAGGACTGATCTACTGGTGATGAAGTCCCTCAGCTTTTGATTATCCAGGAATGTTTTCATCTCCCCCTCATTTTTTTTTTTTTTTTTACATTTATCACATCTTTATTGAGTTATCACATAATAAAATTTACACATGAAAAATATACAGTTTGATGTACTCAAGTAAACATCATGCAGTCATTACCATGAGTGAATTTGAGAACACTTTCAACCTTCTAAACATTTTATCTTTGCTCTTTTACTGTCAGTCCCTGCTGTCTCCTTTGGCAACTCCAAGCTAATTTTTAATTCCAGGGTATTTTTTTTAATTAAATTCAGTTTTATTGCAGTATAGTCACATACCATACAATCATCCATGATGTACAATCAACTGTTCATCATATAGTTGTGCATTCATCACCCCAATCTATTTTTGAATATTTTTCTTACACCAGAAAGAATAAGAATAAAAAACAAAAGTAAAAAACAACACCCAAATCATCCCCCCATTCCACTCTACTTTTCATTTAGTTTTTGTCCCCATTTCATCCATCCATACACTGGATAAAAGGAGTGCAATCAACAAGGTTTTCACAATCACACTGTCACCCCTTGTAAGCTGCATTGTTATACAATTGTCTTCAAGAGTCAAGGCTACTGGGTTGGAGTTTGATAGTTTCAGGTATTTACTTCTAGCTATTCCAACACATTAAAACCTAAAAAGGGTTATCTATATAGTGTGTAAGAATGTCCACCAGAGTGACCTCTCTACTCCATTTGAAATCTCTCAGCCAGTGAAACTTTATTTCATTTCGCATCCCCCTTTTGGTCAAGAAGATGTTCTCAATCCCTGTGACATTTTTATATGTGTGAATAGTTCTAAAGCAAAGACAGTTTAAAACTGTAACTTCAATTTATAAACAGACCATACTAAATACTAGTCACACAATGTATCAATAGGTTTCATATTTCTTCCTTACAACTAACCATAACTTCACAGAACTAATAATCTCTTCATATTTGCTGCAGTTAGGAAATAAATTCCTCCTGATTTCTTATTTATAAGGATGATAATTGCTTAAGGATGATATTGACTGATGTAAAGATAAGGTGGTTTTCAAAATAAAAAGGCTTGCCATTTTGAAAAAAATGATTATAAAAAAAAGATTGTTTTCCTTTTTTGATCCATAATGTCATTAGTAGCATCAATCTGTTTTCTATGTTATTATTATGATGGTAATTTCTTGTATTTCATTATGGCTTAAAGAAAAAAGATCTGGGCATTCTCCCTCAGTACCTTTTCTGATCTATATCTTCAGGCGATCCATCTCTATGTGGTGGAACTTGTCTTGGTCTGGGTATCTGGACAACTGGGCTCTTGTATATGCTGTATACTAATTGTGAACTTGGGCAATTTATCTTTTCTGGGTCTTAGTTTCCTCATCTCTAAAATGAAGGGATGTATTAGTTCCAGACTATAATCCCAAGGGTCCATTTTATTTTTTTTTTATTTTTTTTTTTTTTAATCATCATTTTATTGAGATATATTCACATACCACGCAGTCATACAAAACAAATTGTACTTTCGATTGTTTACAGTACCATTACATAGTTGTACATTCATCACCTAAATCAATCCCTGACACCTTCATTAGCACACACACAAAAATAACAAGAATAATAATTAGAGTGAAAAAGAGCAATTGAAGTAAAAAAGAACACTAGGTACCTTTGTCTGTTTGTTTGCTTCCCCTACTTTTCTACACATCGATCCATAAACTAGACAAAGTGGAGTTTGGTCCTTATGGCATTCCCAATCCCACTGTCACCCCTCATAAGCTACATTTTTATACAACTGTCTTTGAGATTCATGGGTTCTGGGTTGTAGTTTAATAGTTTCAGGTATCCACCACCAGCTACCCCAATTCTTTAGAACCTAAAAAAGGTTGTCTAAAGTGTGCGTAAGAGTGCCCACCAGAGTGATCTCTCGGCTCGTTTTGGAATCTCTCTGCCACTGAAGCTTATTTCATTTCCTTTCACATCCCCCTTTTGGTCAAGAAGATGTTCTCCATCCCACGATGCCGGGTCTACATTCCTCCCCGGGAGTCATATTCCACGTTGCCAGGGAGATTCACTTCCCTGGGTGTCTGATCCCACGTAGGGGGGAGGGCAGTGATTTCACCTTTCAAGTTGGCTTAGCCAGAGAGAGAGGGCCACATCTGAGCAACAAAGAGGCATTCAGGAGGAGACTCTTAGGCACAAATACAGGGAGGCCTAGCCTCTCCTTTGCAGCAACCGTCTTCCCAAGGGTGAAACTTATGGTAGAGGGCTCGACCCATCAAACCACCAGTCCCCTATGTCTGTGGTCATGTTAGCAACCATGGAGGTGGGGTAGGCGAATACCCCTGCATCCTCCACAGGCTCCTCAAGGGGGCACTACATCGTTTTTTTTTTTTGTTTTTTTTTTTTTTCCTTGTTTGTCTTTTTTCTTTTTTTTTTTTAACTTTCCCTTCTTTTTCAAATCAACTGTATGAAAAAAAAAGTTAAAAAGAAAACAAACATACAATAAAAGAACATTTCAAAGAGACCATAGCAAGGGAGTAAGAAAAAGACAACTAACCTAAGATAACTGCTTAACTTCCAACATGTTCCTACTTTACCCCAAGAAAGTTACATACTATAGCAACATTTCAGTGAACTTGTTCCTACTACATCCATCAGAAATTAACAGACCATAGTCATTTCTGGGCATCCCCAGAACGTTAAATAGCTTATCTGTTCTTCTTGGATTATTGTTCCCCCTTCCTTAATTGCTCTCTACTGCTAGATCCCCTACATTCTACATTATAAACCATTTGTTTTACATTTTTCAAAGTTCACATTAGTGGTAGCATATAATATTTCTCTTTTGTGCCTGGCTTATTTCGCTCAGCATTATGTCTTCAAGGTTCATCCATGTTGTCATATGTTTCACCAGATCGTTCCTTCTTACTGCCGCGTAGTATTCCATCGTGTGTATATACCACATTTTATTTATCCACTCATCTGTTGATGGACATTTGGGTTGTTTCCATCTCTTGGCAATTGTGAATAATGCTGCTATGAACATTGGCGTGCAGATATCTGTTCGTGTCACTGCTTTCCGATCTTCCGGGTATATCCCGAGAAGTGCAATCGCTGGATCGAATGGTAGCTCTATCTCTAGTTTTCTAAGGAACTGCCAGACTGACTTCCAGAGTGGCTGAACCATTATACAGTCCCACCAACAATGAATAAGAGTTCCAATTTCTCCACATCCCCTCCAGCATTTGTAGTTTCCTGTTTGTTTAATGGCAGCCATTCTAACCGGTGTTAGATGGTATCTCATTGTGGTCTTAATTTGCATCTCTCTAATAGCTAGTGAAGCTGAACATTTTTTCATGTGTTTCTTGGCCATTTGTATTTCCTCTTCAGAGAACTGTCTTTTCATATCTTTTGCCCATTTTATAATTGGGCTGTCTGTACTATTGTCATTGAGTTGTAGGATTTCTTTGTATATGCAAGATATCAGTCTTTTGTCAGATACATGGTTTCCAAAAATTTTTTCCCATTGAGTTGGCTGCCTCTTTACCTTTTTGAGAAATTCCTTTGAGGTGCAGAAACTTCTAAGCTTGAGGAGTTCCCATTTATCTATTTTCTCTTTTGTTGCTTGTGCTTTGGGTGTAAAGTCTAGGAAGTGGCCTCCTAATACAAGGTCTTGAAGATGTTTTCCTACATTATCTTCTAGGAGTTTTATGGTACTTTCTTTTATATTGAGATCTTTGGTCCATTTTGAGTTAATTTTTGTGTAGGGGGTGAGGTAGGGGTCCTCTTTCATTCTTTTGGATATGGATATCCAACTCTCCCAGCCCCATTTGTTGAAAAGACCATTATGGCTCAGTTCGGTGACTTTGGGGGCCTTATCAAAGATCAGTCGGCCATAGATCTGAGGGTCTATCTCTGAATTCTCAATTCGATTCCATTGATCTATATGTCTATCTTTGTGCCAGTACCATGCTGTTTTGGCAACTGTGGCTTTATAATAAGCTTCAAAGTCAGGGAGTGTAAGTCCTCCCACTTCGTTTTTCTTTTTTAAAGTGTCTTTAGCAATTCGAGGCATCTTCCCTTTCCAAATAAATTTGATAACTAGCTTTTCCAAGTCTGCAAAGTAGGTTGTTGGAATTTTGATTGGGATTGCATTGAATCTGTAGATGAGTTTGGGTAGAATTGACATCTTAATGACATTTAGCCTTCCTATCCATGAACATGGAATATTTTTCCATCTTTTAAGGTCCCCTTCTATTTCTTTTAGTAGAGTTATGTAGTTTTCTTTGTATAGGTCTTTTACATCTTTGGTTAAGTTTATTCCTAGGTACTTGATTTTTTTAGTTGCTATTGAAAATGGTATCTTTTTCTTGAGTGTCTCTTCAGTTTGTTCATTTCTAGCATATAGAAACATTACTGACTTATGTGCATTAATCTTGTATCCCGCTACTTTGCTAAATTTGTTTATTAGCTCTAGTAGGTGTATCGTCGATTTCTCAGGGTTTTCTAGATATAAGATCATATCATCTGCAAACAATGACAGTTTTACTTCTTCTTTTCCAATTTGGATGCCTTTTATTTCTTTGTCTTGCCGGATTGCCCTGGCTAGCACTTCCAGCACAATGTTGAATAACAGTGGTGACAGCGGGCATCCTTGTCTTGTTCCTGATCTTAGAGGGAAGGCTTTCAGTCTCTCACCATTGAGTACTATGCTGGCTGTGGGTTTTTCATATATGCTCTTTATCATGTTGAGGAAGTTTCCTTCAATTCCTACCTTTTGAAGTGTTTTTATCAAAAAGGGATGTTGGATTTTGTCAAATGCTTTTTCAGCATCTATTGAGATGATCAATTGATTTTTCCCTTTCGAGTTTTTAATGTGTTGTAATACATTGATTGTTTTTCTTATGTTGAACCATCCTTGCATGCCTGGAATGAACCCCACTTGGTCATGGTGTATGATTTTTTTAATGTGTCTTTGGATTCGATTTGCAAGTATTTTGTTGAGGATTTTTGCATCTATATTCATTAGGGAGATTGGCCGGTAGTTTTCCTTTTTTGTAGCATCTTTGCCTGGTTTTGGTATTAGATTGATGTTAGCTTCATAAAATGAATTAGGTAGTGTTCCATTTTTTTCAATGTTTTGAAAGAGTTTGAGTAAGATTGGTGTCAGTTCTTTCTGGAAAGTTTGGTAGAATTCCCCTGTGAAGCCATCTGGCCCTGGGCATTTATTTGTGGGAAGATTTTTGATGACTGATTGGATCTCTTTGCTTGTGATGGGTTGGTTGAGGTCTTCTATTTCTTCTCTGGTCAGTCTAGGTTGTTCATATGTTTCCAGGAAATTGTCCATTTCTTCTACATTATCCAGTTTGTTGCCATACAGTTGTTCATAATATCCTCTTATAATTTTTTTAATTTCTTCAGGATCTGCAGTTATGTCACCTTTTTCATTCATTATTTTGTTTATATGGGTCTTCTCTCTTTTTGATTTTGTCAGTCTAGCTAGGGGCTTGTCAATCTTGTTGATCTTCTCAAAGAACCAACTTTTGGTGATATTTATCCTTTCTATTGTTTTTTTGTTCTCTATGTCATTTATTTCTGCTTTAATCCTTGTTATTTCTTTTCTTCTACTTGGTTTAGGATTGGTTTGCTGTTCATTTTCTAGCTTCTTCAGTTGATCCATTAGTTCTTTGATTTTGGCTCTTTCTTCCTTTTTAATATATGCGTTTAGTGCTATAAATTTCCCCCTTAGCACTGCTTTTGCTGCATCCCATAGGTTTTGGTATGTTGTGTTCTCATTTTCATTCGTTTCTATATATTTAGCAATTTCTCTTGCTATTTCTTCTTTAACCCACTGATTGTTTAGGAGTGTGTTGTTTAACCTCCAGGTATTTGTGAATTTTCTAAGTCTCTGATGGTTATTGACTTCTAATTGTATTCCATTGTGGTCAGAGAATGTGCTTTGAATAATTTCAATCTTTTTAAATTTATTGAGGCTTGTTTTATGTCCCAGCATATGATCTATTCTGGAGAAAGTTCCGTGAGCACTAGAAAAGTATGTGTATCCTGTTGATTTGGGATGTAATGTCCTGTAGATGTCTGTTAAATCTAATTCATTTATCAGATTGTTTAGGTTTTCAATTTCCTTATTGGTCTTCTGTCTGGTTGATCTATCTATAGGAGAGAGTGATGTGTTGAAGTCTCCCACAATTATTGTGGAAACATCAATTGCTTCCTTTAGTTTTGCCAGTGTTTCTCTCATGTATTTTGTGGCACCTTGATTGGGTGCATAGACATTTACGATTGTTATTTCTTCTTGCTGAATTGCCCCTTATATTAGTATGTAGTGGCCTTCTTTGTCTCTCAAAACATCCCTGCATTTGAAGTCTATTTTATCTGAGATTAATATTGCTACACCTGCTTTCTTTTGGCTGTAGCTTGCATGAAATATTTTTTTCCATCCTTTCACTTTCAGTTTCTTTGTGTCCCTGTGTCTAAGATGAGTCTCTTGTATGCAACATATTGATGGTTCATTTTTTTTGATCCATTCTGCGAATCTATATCTTTTAATTGGGGAGTTTAATCCATTTACATTCAACGTTAAAACCGTGAAGGCATTTCTTGAATCGGCCATCTTATCCTTTGGATTATGTTTGCCATATTTTTCCCTCTCTCTATTAATATCCTTTATTGTACCCATACCGAATCTCTTTAGTACTGAACCTTTCTCCAAGTCTCTCTGTCCTGTCTTTGTTTGTCTGTCTGTAGGGCTCCCTTTAGTATCTCCAGTAGGGCAGGTCTCTTGTTAGCAAATTCTCTCAGCATTTCTTTGTCTGTGAAAAATTTAAGCTCTCCCTCAAATTTGAAGGAGAGCTTTGCTGGATAAAGTATTCTTGGCTGGAAATTCCTCTCACTCAGAATTTTAAATATATCGTGCCACTGCCTTCTCGCCTCCATGGTGGCTGCTGAGTAGTCACTACTTAGTCTTATGCTGTTTCCTTTGTATGTGGTGAATTGCTTTTCTCTTGCTGCTTTCAGAACTTGCTCCTTCTCTTCTATGTTTGACAGTGTGATCAGTATATGTCTCGGAGTGGGTTTTTTTGGATTTATTCTATTTGGAGTTCGCTGAGCATTTATGATTTGTGTATTTATGTTGTTTAGAAGATTTGGGAAGTTTTCCCCAACAATTTCTTTGAATACTCTTCCTAGACCTTTACCCTTTTCTTCCCCTTCTGGGACATCAATGAGTCTTATATTCGGACGTTTCATATTATCTATCATATCCCTGAGGTCCATTTCGAGTTTTTCAATTTTTTTCCCCATTCTTTCTTTTATGTTTTCATTTTCCATTCTGTCATCTTCCAGGTCACTGATTCGTTGTTCAACTTCCTCTAGTCTTGTACTATGAGTGTCCAGAATCTTTTTAATTTGGTCAACAGTTTCTTTAATTTCCATAAGATCATCCATTTTTTTATTTAGTCTTGCAATGTCTTCTTTATGCTCTTCTAGGGTCTTCTTGATTTCCTTCATATCCCGTACTAGGGTCTCATTGTTCATCTTTAGTTCTTTGAGTAGCTGCTCTAGGTGTGTCTCTTCTGGTCTTTTGATTTGGGTGCTTGGGCTTGGGTTATCCATATCGTCTGGTTTTTTCATATGCTTTATAATTTTCTGTTGTTTTTGGCCTCGTGGCATTTGCTGACCTTGATAGGGTTCTTTTAGGGTTTGTAGACCAGTTGAAGTCCTTATCTCTAATTTATCAGATCTACAGCTTCGTGGAGTACACTTTCTCTAACTAACCAGCAGGTGGCGTCCACGAGCCACCTGTTCTCCACAAGCCAGATCTCCCCTGCTTAGCCTTTTTGGTGAGTGGGGGAGTGAGTCTTGTGGGGCCCAATTGGTGTCCCAAGCTTGCGTGTGTAGTTGGTGTTGCCTGCCCTGTATGTGGGGCGTGTTTCTGGGCAGTCGGGGAGGGGGGGTGGCCCTAACAATCAAATCTCCCTGATGATCCTAGAGTTTTAAAGCTACTGCAATAGTCTAATCCTTCAGTTCAGTCCTGCCACAGTTTGTCTCTGCCACTGACCCACAAGTCTTTGGTATTGGCGTATGGCTCCTGAGACTTGCAAGTGGGCCCCTCTTCCAGGCTGTGCACCCCAGGTCCTCTGTTGAGGGATGACTGTGCTATGTCGCAGGTGAGTGCCGTCCCCCCAGGGCAGTTCTGGGCTGCTGGGCTGTGTTGGGAGGCTCCCAGTCTGCTCAAATGATGGCTGAATGGGGCTCTGTTAATTCACACTGCTCCCCCTTCCCAGCTCTGGGACATTCAGCTGAGGTTGCAGGGAAGGCTAATGTCCACGCCCAGTTTTGTGGTGTGTGCCTGTTATTTGAAGCACTTCCGTCACACTGGGTTGTCTGGGGCAGCTCTGGGCTATGGGGCTGGCGATGGGCAGGAGTGTTTCCTGTCCACCAGGATGGTGGCTGTGAGCGGACACCCCCCTTTTCTTGGGAAGTTGTGTTGTTTAGTGAATTTTCTCAGCCACTGGATTATTGCCTTTTGGCTCAGAGCTCTCTTAGTTCTGCTCTTGACTTGACGTGCCCAAATTTCAATTCTTTGAAGCTTTCTGTATTGAGCTTCTTAGAGTAATTGTTTTAGAAAAAGCAAAAAGGATTTAAAAAAAAAAAAAAAAACGGCCCTCCTCAGAGATCTAATGGGTTATTGAAATGCTAATAGACAAAGCAACCAGGGCCATTAAGGAAAAGTGCCCAGGGCAGAGAGATCAGCCTTGCTTCGGGATTTGCATATGCGCCTCAAGGCCTGATCTCCGCCCTTCCCCTTTCTGTGTTCACCAGAACTCCAAAAATCCTCTGCTTTTATTTTGGAGTTTTTCGTGTTGTTTTTTTTCTATGCCTGTCTCCTCTCTGCTGGGCTGGCTGCTCTCAGAGTCTCTGGTGTCTGGCCTCAGTCTATCTATGGTTGGAGTTTGAATCAGTAGAATGAGTTTCCGGTAAGAGCAGCCACTGCAATTCTCCCTTCTCCTTCCTGGAGCTGACAGCCCCTCCTCCCCCGGGACTGAGCCTGGCAGGGAGGGGCGCGGGTCCCCTGGCCGCAAAAACTTACAGATTTCGCTGATCTCAGCAGTTCCACGTTTTCATGAGTGTTGTATGAAGTATGCCCAAAGACAGATTGCTCTGTGGTGTCCAGTCCACGCAGTTCCTGGCTTTTTACCTACTTTCCTGGAGGAGTAACTAAAACATACAGCTCACCAGTCTGCCATCTTGCCCCGCCTCCTCATTTTTAACCTACAGGTGTTTGTGAATTCTCTAAGGCTCTGATGGTCACTGACCTCCACTTATATTCCACTGTGGTCAGAGAATGTGCTTTGAATAATTTCAATTTTTTTAAGTTTATTTAGGCTTGTTTTATGTCCCAGCCTATGGTCCATTCTGGAGAAAGTTCCGTAATCACCAGAGAAGAACGTGCACCCTGGTGAACTGGGATGTAATGTTCTATATATGTCTGTTAAATTTCTCTATATCTCTCTCTCCTTTCTTCGTTTCTCTATTGGTAGGGCTCCCTTTAGTATCTGAAGTAGGGCAGGTCTTTTATTAGCAAAATCTCTCAGCATTTGCTTGTCTGTGAAAAATTTAAGCTCTCCCTCAAATTTGAAGGAGAGTTTTGCCAGATAAAGTATTCTTGGTTGGAAATTTTTCTCTCTGAGAATTTTAAATATGTCATGCCACTGCCTTCTCACCTCCATGGTGGCTGCTGAGTAGTCACTACTTAGTCTTATGTTGTTTCCTTTGTATGTGGTGAATTGCTTTTCTCTTGCTGCTTTCAGAACTTGCTCCTTCTCTTCAGTATTTGAGAGTCTGATCAGAATATGTCTTGGATTGGGTTTATTTGGATTTATTCTATTTGGAGTTCGCTGGGCATTTATGCTTTGTGTATTTATATTGTGAAGAAGGTTGGGGAAGTTTTCCCCAACAATTTCTTTGAATATTCTTTCTAGACCTTTACCCTTCTCTTCCCCTTCTGGGACACCAATGAGTCTTATATTTGGACGTTTCATTTTATCTATCATATCCCTGAGATCCATTTTGATTTTTTGGATTTTTTTCCCCATTCTTTCTTTTGTTTTTTCATTTTCAATTCTGTGGTTCTCAAGGACATTGAGTCATTGTTCGGCTTCCTCTAGTCTTATACTATGAGTATCTAGAATCATTTTAATTTAGTCAACAGTTTATTTTATTTCCATAAGATCATCTGTTTTTTTATTTACTCTTACAATTTCTCCTTTATGTTCTTGCAGGGTCTTCTTCATGTCCTTTATATCCTGTGCCATGTTCTTCTTCATGTCCTTTATCTCCTATGCCATGATCTCCTTGTTTGTCTTTAGCTCTTTGATTAATTGCTCCAAGTACTGTCTCCTCTGATATTTTGATTTGGGTGTTTGGGTTTGGGTTATCCATATCGTATGGTTTTTTCATATGCTTTAAAATTTTCTGTTGTTTTTGGGCTCTTGACATTTGCTTTACTTGATAGGGTTCTTTTAGGATATGTAGGATTATTCAAACTGCAATCTCTAATTTGTCAGGTCTACAGCTTGGTGGCATACACTTTCTCTAACCAGCAGATGGCATCCGCAAGTCACCTATTCCCCTCAAGTTGGTTCTCCCCTACTTTGTCTTTGTGGTGTGTGGGGTTCTGGTTCTTGTGGGGTCCAATTGGTGCACCCAATTTGGGTGTGTTGTTGGTTCTGTCCACCCTGAATGTGGGGTGTGTATCTGGGTGGTTAGGGAGGGAGGGCAACTTTAATAATCAAACCTCCTGGGTGTTCCTGGAGATTTAAGGCTTTTGCAAGAGTCTAAACCTTCATTTCAGTCTTGCCACAAATTGTCTCTGCCACTGACCCACAAGTCCTTGGTATTGGCATAGGGTCCTTGGGATTTCTGAGTGCATCTCTCTTCCCAGCCATGCCCTTCTAGGGCCTCTGCTGAGGGAAAGCTGTGCTACATCACAAGTGCACACCATCCCTCAAGGGAAGCCCTGGGCTGCTGGGCCATGCATGGGCATTCCCAGCCTGCTGTAAAGATGGCTGAATGGGGCATGTTAATTTCCCCCTTTTCACACAGCTCCACCTTCCCAGCTCTGGGACAATTAGCTGTGGGTATACGAAGGGCTATTGCCCATGCCTGATATTGTAGCATGTGCACAGTGTTGTGGGAAACACTTCCCGTCACAGTGGGTCCCTTGGCCTGGCTCTGGGCTGTGACTCAGGCACCGGGCAGGAGCGATCCCAGCCTGCCGGAAAGATGTCTGCAAGGGGTATAGTTTTTTCCCCTTTTTGTCTCTCCTCTGCCCTCCTCATTCAGGAACAATTAGCAGCGGGTGTGCAAAAGGCTATCTTCCACACCAGATATTGAGGCTTTCCTGCCGCCCTTCACTGTGCAGTTCTCACTGCCGTATCTGAAGCCATTTTTGGGTTTTTTTTTTAAAAAAAGAACTAATCCATCTCCAAATGCCAACCCATGGTTTCCCCACACCGCAGTGTAGCTGCTGGGCATTCAGCTGGCTCACTCACTCGTTTCAGAATGCAGACTCCCAGTGTCACCAAGTGGATTTAGCAGACCTTGTCCAGCTGGTGCATCACTGGAACTGGTGTTCTGGGTCACTTTCTGGCTTTTATCTAGTGTTTTTCATGGAGGTGTTTTTTTCCCCTGTCTCACCTAGCCACCATCTTAGGTTCTCTATGACTTTCTATTTCTAACTATCAAGATGCAATAGAAGAAAGGTTGATAAATTTGACTATGTAAAAATTTAAAACAAAACTTTTGCATGACAAAAGCACTGTAAGAAAAGTTAGAGACTAGTGACAAAATGGGACAAATTATTTGAAACATATATCACAGATAATGGGTTAATGTCACTAATTTATAAGGAACTCTTAAAAATTGAGGAAAAAACTAAAATTCTATAGAAAATTGGGCAAAATCCATGAACAATTAAGAAACATTTTTATATAAATGAAGAGAACTGAAACTTTAACAATATCAAAACTTCTAACCCATGAATAACTTCCCATTTACTTATATCTTATTTATTTTCTCTCATAAATCTTTTACAGTTTTCAGCATACATCTTGTACACATTTTGTTAGATTTATTCCTGTTTTTCATGCCACTGAAATTGATAATTTAAAAATTTTAATTACTAATTGTTCATTGCTAAACTGTAGAAATACAATTGTTTTTTGTAAATTGAACTTGAATCCTGAGACTTGCTAGATTCATAGCTTTTTTGTAGATTCTGTGAGATTTTCTTGTACATAATCATGCCAACTGTGAATAGTTTTACTCCTTCCTTTCCAATCTATATGCCTTTTAATTCTTTTTCTTGCCGTATTGCACTAACTAGGACTTTCAGTAAAATGTTAAAAAGAAATTGTGAGAGTGGAATCCTTGGAATCCTTACCTTGTTCCTGATCTTAGAGTGACATGTTGTAATAATTCCACTATAAAATATGATGTTAGTGCTACAGTTTTTCCCTACATGCTCTTTATCAGGATTTCCCTTCCATTCCAGATTTGCTGACAGTTTTCTTTTAAATCAGGAATGGGTATGGAATTTTATTAAATTCTTTTTCTAAATCTATTGAAATGATCATGTATCACTTTGTCATTATGTTATAAGGTGAATTACATTGTTTAATTTTCAAACATTAAACTGGGATGGCTTGAGTTATGTACACCAAATTTAGATATGTTCTTGGTCTTAATTGGCATTCCCGTGGGTGTGAACCCATTGTAAAAAGAATCTCTTGAAGATGTTATTTTTAGTTAATGTGTGGCCCAAATGAATGAGATTTGGTCTTAATCCATATTACTGTAGTCCTTTATAAGCAGAAGAAATTCATTAATAGAAGGAGAAAGCCACAAGGAGGAGCCAGAAACTGGAAATCAATAGAACGTGGAAAGACATCACAATGTGCATTGCCATTTTACAGAAAAGCCAAGGACCCAGAAAACATCAGCAACCAGCTTCAGAATTACACAGACTTCAGGAAGAAAGTTTTACCTTGATGATGCCTTGATTTTGGGTGTCTACCAGCCTCAAAAATGAATAAATTCCTGTGAAACAATAAATTCCTATTGTTTAAGCCAATCCATTGAATGGCTTAAATTCTGAACTCAATTTCTTTAGGAAATATACTGCTATCTGTGCTTTCTATTTCTTATGGTGTCAGTTTTATTAACTTTATCTTTTATAGATTTTGTCTAATTATAAATTTATTGGCATGAAGTTTTTCATAATATGCCCTAATTATTTTTTAATGTCTTTAGGATTTCTCAAAACATCTCTTCTTTCATTCCTGGTATTGGAAATTTGTGTTTCCTTTCTCTTTTTTCTTGATAAATTATATAAATATTTATCAATTTATTGATCTTTCCAAAGAATCAGCTTTTGTTATCATTCATTTTCTCTACCTTACTGATTTTGGTTCTTACATTTATTATTTCCTTATACTATTTACTTTGGATTTAATTTGTTCTATTTCTAGCTTCTTAAGTAAGAAGTGTATATTACTGCTTTTAAAAACTTATTTCTTTGCTAGTATAAGCATTTAGAACTATAAATTTCCCTGTAAACATGGATTTAGCTGTGTCCCACAAATTTCAATATGTTGTTAATTCATTTTCATTCAATTAAAAATATTATCTAATTTTGCTTGTGATTCTTCTTCATCCCATGGTTTATTTAAACATCATTTGAAAATTTAATGCCTAGTTTAATTCTAGTACACTTAAAGATCATATAGCCTATATGATTTGAATCCTTACATTTATTGAGACTTGATATATGATCTGTCTTGGTGAACATTTCCTGTGCATATGAAAAGAATGTGTATTACGTTTGGGCTACAGTGCTCCATAAACTTAAATTTTCAAATTGGTTGATAATTCTTTTCAAGTTTTCAATATCTTTACTGGTTTTCTGTCTGTTCTATCAATTGCTTAGTGAAAAGTTTTGAAATTTCTTGACTATAATTGTTCATACCTACTTATCCTTTCATTTCTGAAAATTTTTGCATCAAGTGCTTGAAATCCAGTTATTAGATGCATTCATATTCAAGATTGTTATGTCTCCTTTATGAATGGAACCTTTGTCATTATACAATGCCTCTCCTCAAACATGGTAGCAGTCCTCATTCTGAAGTCCACTTTGTCTAATGTCAACGTAGGCGCTCTAGCTTTCATAGGATATGTATTGTCACACATCTTCACTCTTAATCTTTCTGTGTGTTATTTTAATGTGGGTTTCTCATAGACAGCATATACTTGAATTTTGCTTTTTATCCAATCTCATGATGTACCTTTTAAATGGAGTTTTTAGATTATTTGTGGTTATTTATTTTATGTAATCATTGACGTACTTGGTTTAAATCAACTTTCCTCCTATTTATTTTCTCTCTGTCCTCTCTTCCTTTGTTTCTTTTTTCTTCTTCTCTTGACTTCTTTTGAAGTCTTGTCCTTGCCTTATAAATTCTATTCTTCTCTTTGAACGTTGTAAGCATACTTAAGTTAAAGACATTTTCAAATGTTGCTATTATCTGTATTTCCTTGAATGTAATTTCTCTAGTCCATCGCATCAGTTCTCTCCCTACCCTAGTGCTTTGTCCCCTCTTGTGGATTATAAATTTTTACTGTGAGCTGTCCTTCACTGGTGGTGTTTCTGCAGGAGTGCATACACTACCTCGTAGAGGTTTCCCTGCAGGGCAGGAGCATATTTGACTCTGCCAAGGCCCCAAAGGTTTCGGTTTTTATAAGAATTTATCATTTGGGGTTTTCCACACAAAAGGCTAATGCAAATTCTTATCTCATCTAACCTGAGCAAGGTTCAGAGATGCCTTTCCTATTTCTTTCTTTTTTTCTTCTCCGGAATAGTTGACTTGTATTATTTTGTTGCCTCACTGACTTAGTGGGCATAGTATTCTTGTTTCCATTTCATTAACTAGCTTTCAGATTTATGGGAGGGCCCATTTCTAGGTGCCAGTGTTGCTTGCAATTTTGTTCTGAAATTCAAAACACTAGCGTGTGTTAAAACTTTAAGGGTTTATCTCATTCTGATTCCTCTATGGGTCACTGGGTTTAGCTCTTGCTCACTACTCAATTTTGAATATTCTTTTCATTTCTCTTACCTTGGGATTTCCCATTCTTAAGTTCTAGCTTAGTTATGCATTTAGAAAGTTAATTCTGCTAATTATTTGGTGTGGGGTGAGGAAGCTTCCAAAATTAGCCCAGTCTGTCATATTGATGTGTGTATAGTGTTAAGAAGTGCATCACACTGTCTGTGAAGTTGTATGTTTTCCTAATTCATAGACAGTCTTTAATTTCTTAAGAAAATATTATTTATCTCATGTGTTGTTCCAAAAAGAATTGGAGGCAGCTAGTATGTGAATATATTGTCTACTCATTGAATCAAAAGGAACCTAGTGGCATGGAGCATGGCATTATTATGTGCACACTCCAGGACTCCTAATGGAAACCAGCCTAAGATAGTGTTGAATAAGTATTTATTGAAAAGAATATAAGGAGCTTTTATACATGTAATTATGAACTTATATTTATTTAATTCAATTTCTTTAAAATGAAATTTAGGACAAAATTCACCTTTTTTATATGACTCAAGATAATTGCCAAATATTTAAGGACATAAGTTATCCCTCAACTAATAGTTACTTTTTATTTTTTCTGTTAGTCTGATCAGATAATATAGCATTAAAAAAACTCTTAGTGAGAAATAATACCTTCTCAAAGAAGCAATGCTTTAATTAGCTAGAGTGGAAAGTGACAAAATAGAACCAATCCTTTTAAATTTATCTGTTATCATGAAGTAACTCAGACATACAAAGATGTATAGAGAATGATATGAGTAACAGCAAGCAACCAGCATAAGAAACAAAACTTTCCAAATGATAGTGGGAGTCAGGGAGGAATGAGTGGCGGTGCTCCCAGAAGGCTGTTACTGGATCACCATGGGGCAGCATGGGGACTTTGGGTCCATAGCAGAGTGGGATGCAGAGGCGGGGAACTCCTATGATGAGGCAGTAGCCGATATGCATTCTGAAACCTCTTCACCCTTGTTGCTTGTAGTTCCACAAGGGGTGGGTGTCTCATAAAGGGCTTATGTCCTGTGGGAACTGAAAAGCCCTTTGGCCAACCTCCTAGCTGGAGAGTTGAGAATTAGTTGGAGGCCTTCCATGCCTCTTCTCTTTAAGAAAATCCCTAGACACCCATAGCTGGAAATTTATAAAATTGGATTGTCCCAGACTTCCCTGAAGCAGATGGGACTTCTTGTTGCCTTCTGAAAAGGAATGAATCATTTGGAAAAGTTAGGACTTTGGATAGTCCATTGGAGGATTTTTTGTAAGGAGGGGGCACAAAGTGCATGGCACTAATTGAGAAACTTGAGGAGCACAGCAGGGGAATGACTGATTTGGGTCCTTTATTCTGCTGTCAGACTTAAAGGGAACCTCTCTCCAGAAGGATACAGGGTCCCTGGAGAGCAAGTAGTGAGCGGTGAGAGCAGGTTTTAGGAGTCATAGCAGGTTTTAGGAGTGCAAGAGTTTTAGAAGTCCTCAGCACCGAGCAGGACTTCCTTGATGGGAAGGAACTTTGTTGCCCAATTTAAGACAATGGGCAATGTTCCATCCCACAGACAATTCAGAGAGAGGGTCCCAAAGAGCATGTCAAAGAAAAACTCAACCTGTATATTAAAAAAACTTAAAATGCCCAAATATCTGTAATTTCCTTGAAACTTTGATCTAGATTAGAGTTTATTAAATAAAAGAGCGAGAAAAACCAGCAGTGATCATGATGATTCTGCAGAACCAGATAGATATCCCTGAAGTTGAGTTTCTGTCCTTTTGACTCTTGTAAAACAAAAGATTAACTACAAACAAATTGTTAGACCTAAAGGAAAGAAGGACCTTTTTTGGAAGAACTTGGAACAACTTGGAACAAAGGTTGCTTCTGTTAATTTTACAGGAGACTCTCCTACAGTGACTGTTCTTAGAATTGACTCATTCCAGTGCCAGCAATAGCTGAAGCAGAGGTAAGGAATCCATTTCTAGTTCCTGATTACATCATACAATTTTTACAATTGTGCAATTTTGAGATTCTTTAGTTCAACCCATTCCATTCACAGGAGAGGGCATTAAAGTCCTGTGAGGTAGGTGATGCCCAGGTATAAGTCAGACACTTCTGGGCTGGAGAATATGCCAAGTTGGCCTATCTGTGGAATACTCTAAAGCATATAATTAAAATATTAACCTCAGGTAAGGAAATCTCTTGTCCAGACGTAAGGGGCAGAAAGAGTTGTGCACCAGTGTTCTAGTTTGCTAATGCTGCCAGAATGCAAAACACCAGATATAGATTGGCTTTTATAAAAGGGGGGTTTATTTGCTTACACAGTTACAGTCTTAAGGCCATAAAGTGTCCAAGGTAACACATCAGCAATCGGGTACCTTCACTGGAGGATGGCCAATGGTGTCCGGAAAACCTCTGTTAGCTGGGAAGGCACGTGGCTGGTGTCTGCTCCAAAGTTCTGGGTTCAAAATGGCTTTCTCCCAGGACGTTCCTCTCTAGGCTGCAGTTCCTCAAAAATGTCACCCTTAGTTGCATCTGGGATATTTGTCCTCTCTCAGCTTCTCTGGAGCAAGAGTTGCTTTCAATGGCCGTCTTCAAACTGTCTCTCATCTGCAGCTCCTGTGCTTTTTTCAAAGTGTCCCTCTTGGCTGTAGCTCCTCTTCAAAATGTCACTCACAGCTGCACTGAGTTCCTTCTGTCTGAGCTTATATACTGCTCCAGTAATCAAGGTCCACCCTGAATGGGTGGGGTCACGCTTCCATGGAAAGTATCTCATCAGAGTTATCACCTACAGTTGGGTGGGTCACATCTCCATGGGCTCAAAGGATTCCAATCTAATCAGCAATAAAACATTGCCCCCACAAGATTGCATCAAAGTACATGGCTTTTTCTGGGGGACACAATACCTTCAAACTGGCACATTCCACCCCCCTGGACCCCAGAAAAACATATTCTTTCCAAATGCAAAATACATTCATCCCATCACAATATAACAAAAACTTAAATCATTTCAGTAACAAAAGTTAAGTACAAGATCCCATCAAAATCAATTATAGGCGTGGTGGGTCCTAAGGCATAATTCTCCTTTAGCTTTGGATCTGTGAACTTAGAACAAGTTATATGCTTCCAATATACAAAGGAGGGACATTCATAGGATTAACATTCCCATTGCCACAAAGAGAAACTGAAAGGAAAACAGGATTAACAGGACCAAAACAGTTCCTAAAACCCACAGGACAAACTCCATTAGATTTCAAAGTTTGAGAGTCTTTTACAGAATGGTGTTGCATCCTTGGGGCTTGAGAGAGCAGGAGTCTAACCCTTCCTAAGGGCCTTTGCAGCAGTCTTTTCCTCTCCAAATGCTGGGGTGAGTTCTCCAACATATCCACATGTTGGGGAGACCACCTTCTCGGCGCCACCATCCTCAAACATTGGGGCAGCACCCAGATTCCCTTCCATCTCCGGGGCACACTCTCAACCCCTTCAGAGCAGTGAGGTGGCAGCCAGGCTCTCCCCAATTCCCTGGGAATGTGCTCCTCCCTCTTTGGGACCTGGGGTGGCAAAACTCTTCTGGAGCATCAAGGTGGAATGCCCACCCTCAACCTCTGGGGCAAACTCACTCTTTCCATGTGTGTGGGCCACTCTGCTCTCCCAGCCCACGGCCTCTTGACTCCAGACCTCAACCTCCATGGCTCTGTCTTTGAAGAAATTTTTCCTTCAATTTGTTTCTTGTCTGTCTCCTCCAGTCCAGACTGGTAACGGCTCTGTCTATAAAGATCTCCCAAAAATTCTGTTGGTGTCGCATGAAGCACACAAGGGTCAAAGCCATCAGACAATAGGATTTTCCAGAAATCCTTTCTGCTTAACTCCTTTTCCAATCTTGACTTGTACTGAAATGGCAGCTGGGTTCCATGTTTGGTTACATCCTCAAGTTGAGCTGTAGCTTCTGGGATCCCACCCCCTGTAGGCCCATAATTTTCCAAACCATCAGCTTCTGGTTTCCTTGAACCCAAGAGTTCAGTTCTAAGTTTATCTCTCTCCACTCGCATTTTACTATAAGTTGCAAGGAGAAGCCAGGGTACATCCTCCACACGTAGTCTGGAGATCTCCTCAGCTAAGTATTCCCGGTTGTCACTTTCATATTCTTCTTTCCATTCGTCACCAGGACTCAATTTTGCCAAATTCTCTGCCACTTTAAAACAAGGATTGCCTTTCTTCCAGTTTGCAACAATAAATTCATCATTTCTGTTCAAGGCCTCATCAGAAGTATCTTTAGAGTCCATATTTCCACAAACAGTCCCTTCAAAGCAGTTTAGGCCTTTACTATCAAGCACCTCACAATTCTTCCAGGATCTTCCCCTTACCCATTTAAAAAGCCATTTCAACATGTTTGGTGTTTGCAAACTCAGCAGCAAAAGCACCCAACTTCTGGTAACAAAATCTGTTCTAGTTTGTTAATGCTGCCAGAATGCAAAACACCAGAGATGGATTGGCTTTTATAAAAGGGGGTATATTTGGTTACACAGTTACAGTCTTAAGGCCATAAAGTATCCAAGGTAATACATCAGCAATCAGGTACCTTCACTGGAGGATGGCCAATGGTGTCCGGGAAACCTCTGTTAGCTGGGAAGGCACGTGGCTGGTGTTTGCTCCAAAGTTCTGGGTTCAAAATGGCTTTCTCCCAGGATGTTCCTCTCTAGGCTGCAGTTCCTCAAAAATGTCACTCTTAGTTGCATCTGGGATATTTGTCCTCTCTCAGCTTCTCTGGAGCAAGAGTCTGCTTTCAACGGTTGTCTTCAAACTGTCTCTCATCTGCAGCTCCTGTGCTTTTTTCAGTGTCCCTCTTGGCTGTAGCTCCTCTTCAAAATGTCACTCACAGCTGCACTGAGTTCCTTCTGTCTGAGCTTATATACTGCTCCAGTAATCAAGACCCACCCTGAATGGGTGGGGTCACACTTCTATGGAAAGTATCTCATCAGAGTTATCACTTACAATTAGGTGGGTCACATCTCCATGGAAATACTCAAAGGATTCCAATCTAATCAGCACTAAAACATCTGTCCCACAAGATTGCATCAAAGTACATGGCTTTTTCTGGGGGACATAATATCTTCAAACTGGCACAACCAGCCTGTACTTATTTATGGCCTGTGATAGGAAGGGAGGAAAGTCTAGATTTACAAATTCAATTTTAGGATTTCTATACATCCTAAAACAAAAATCTTCATCTGGTTGGATTATTGGACCAAAGGTAATTCTGGTCCCCTTCTGTTTTCAGTAGTGACTGAGAAAGAAAACAGCGAGTTTGAGATCAGATCCTTGAGATTTGCATGTCAATATTTTTTAAAGGTGTGCCTGGGGTTGGGGAGGGGGCAGAAATTAAGAGAATTTGAGGATCATAGAGTATATGCTCAGAATCTGCTTTTCTGCAAATACATAAAGCACATACTTAAGGTACCCCTGAACTTAGACTCAGAGGCTACTTGTCCAAATGTTTGGAAACCTTGATAGGAAGAGAAAAGATGTGACTTGGCTTTTATCTCTTTCCTCTATTTCTGTTGTCTCACAGTTTTATACAAGTTGGGATCCCTTTGATGGGAATAGAGTTTAATGGGAAAGAGAAATGTGGTGGAGAAGTAACTACCTTAAGGGAAAGAAACTGATTTACTCTTCTTTATAGCAAGCTGCCAGTCTCAACATACACACCTCTTACACATGGTGCCTTACATATCCAATCAACAAATACAGATATTTAACTTGTTTCCTTTTTTTCCCCATTCTAAACAAATATTTGTTGAATGATAAAGAATATTTTCCTAGTCATTCTCCTAATTTATGGCAGAAAGCTTAACTTAGAAATGATTCAGCCAATAGTTCTTTTTTAAATTCAATTGTATTGAGATATATTCACATACCATACAATCATCTGTGGTGTACAATTAACTGTTCACAGTACCATCTATAGTTGTGCATTTATCACCTTAATCTATTTTTGAACATTTTCCTTACACCAGAAAGAATCAGGATAAGAATAAAAAATAAAAGTAAAAAAGAACACCTAGGGCATCTCCCCCATCCCATCCTATTTTTCATTTAGTTTTTGTCCCCATTTTTCTACTCATCCATCCATACACTGGATAAAGGGAGTGTGATCCACAAGGTTTTCACAATCACACTGTCACCCCTTGTAAGCTACATTGTTACACAGTCATCTTCAAGAGTCAAGGTTACTGGGTTGGAGTTTGATAGTTTCAGGTATTTTACTTCTAGCTATTCCAATATACTAAAATCTAAAAAGGGATATCTATGTAGTGCATAAGAATGCCCACCAGAGTGACCTCTCAACTCCATTTGCAATCTCTCAGCCACTGAAACTTTGTTTCATTTCGCTTCCCCTTTTTGGTCAAAAAGATGTTCTCAATCCCATGACACTGGGTCCAGATACATCCCCAGGAGTCATATCCTGCATTGCCAGGGAGATTTTCACCCCTGGGAGTCAGGTCCCACATAGTGGGGAGGGCAGTGAGCTCACCCACCGAGTTTTCAGCCATTAGTATTTTAAGAAGGTGGCTGTAGAAAAAGAATGTAAAGGTAGAAACATGTACATTTGAATGGATTGTATGTTTTTAAGACCTCACAAATTTCTGGATATTTTAAAATTTTGATGGTCAGCTAAATTCAGCCTGATATATACACTCTATGAAATATTCCTTTATCTTATCAGCCCATAAGCTTCTCACATTCGGGGACCTCATTGCTCTCTTTATTATGTGATTTTACAACTTACATTCCTATTGGGCTTAAGAATTTATAAAAATATTAGATCACTTAATTATCACAATTGGAAATGGGGACACGTCTTACGAAAAACACTGAACTTGAAATCAGGAAATGTAGGATAAATTCCCAGGTCTGTCATTTACTTACATATTGATGTTGGAGAATTTATAAAATCTCTTTGAACCACACTTTTCTCATCATAGACAGAGACAATAAATAACTTCCCTACCCGCCTCACAGGGTTGTGGGAAGGATTAAGTGAGACACTGTATGAATGCAGGAAGCACTACAGGCTCATCACGTATTTCATTGACATTATTACGGATAAAGAAATGAAGACTGAGAAAGACTCAGTTGGTAAATGAAGGAGAGTCATTAGCGTGCAAATTTTATACCTGGGACCCCTTCATATTTAAGAAGGTTTGAGGGTTACAGGTAAGTATGGTTTAATCTCTCAAGTTCAGGTGGGGGCAGAGCTGATAAGGTGTCCATATAGCTAACTGACTCCATCACATAAGTCAGAGCCACCAGCATTTTAGATATATATTTTTAAATTAAAATTTCAGTTCCTATAGAATAAGACCTCTTGTTAATATTTCTACAACTTGATATTACTAATTTGGGTGGAGGAAATTTAAATTTAAATTACAGTTATCACTTAGCAGAAAATATCTTTTCCTCCCTATATAACAATGATTAGATAAATAGTGGTGACCCGGATGACACGTACAACAACCACCACAGCGATTGCTATTTATTCAACACTTTGGATGTTTCACAGTGTTGCACTTGCTTTACCTATTGTGCATAGAATATATTTCTACCACTAGATGGAGGCATAGTAATAACTGATCAAAGCCCACTTTGGGCCGTTTAAAAGGAGAAAAAAAGCACCTCACTCTGCCCTCCAATAATTCTAAATAGAAAGGGATGTCTACATTAGAAAATGCAGTATGAAAGTTATCTTTATTTAATATAATATACTGTTTAAAATTTTAATATTTTGGAAATACAAAATATTGACAAGTATGAAATTTCCAAGTGTAACCAAGAAGTTAGGACTTTAAAAATGATTATGATTACTGAATCATTATATAGATATTTCTTTTTGCTTTCTAGTATATTAGAGTAACCAGAGGGAAATACCTGAAATTACTGAACTGTAAGCCAGCTTTGATAATGATTGTATAACTATATGGCCTTTATTTGTGATTGTGAAAACCTTGTCTGGCCCCCACTTGTACCCCCTTATCCTGTTTTTTTCAACTTCAGGGTCTTATGATTACAAAAGACGGCCCCTAATGTTTGTTAAGGAAGACCTTGAGTCAGTCCAGAACTAACCCCCCCCATCCTAAGCTATCTTGCAAGATGAAGCTGGATCCAACCAAAATTGGCCTGCCTGACATGCACAGTAGCTTAAACTTTAACCTATACCTTATTATAATACTAAAAATTACATCCATCTTCATATTAAGGCTGCCATTTTCTTGCATACATTCTGTGATAAGCATGTAATCAATCTGCACATGCTCAGTAATTAGATCATCTCTAACCTCATTATCCTAAAACCTGACCATCTTTTGATACCATAAAATTATCAGAGTTACTGCAGTTTGGGGAGACAGATTTTTAGGCTGATAGGCCATCTGATCGTCTGCTTCTCACTTAGCAATAAACTCTTCTCTTTGAAACTCTGTGTCTCAGGAATTGGTCATTTGAGTGCATAGGGCAGAGAACCCACGACTTTTGATTGACACCACAGGTACTTTCTACATGCCATATTCATACCTCAAATCTCTGGGATTGAACAGAGAGGACAGTAAAATGACACAGTTCACTTAAAATGAAAAATAAAAACAGCATTTGGAAAGTTCTTAGAATAGTGTCAGGAACTTAGTTTTCTCTTTATTTAGAGAATGGTAAAAGGCCCAAAAAATAACAGAAAACTTCTATATAGCACTACTTTCTGTCTTGGAATTCAGAGCTTGTTTTACAGAATATGCCTAGGTGAATATATTTTTCATCAATTCTGCCTGAAATTCTGTGACTCTTTTCATTCCATAGATTCAAGACTATCTTCAAACTAAGGAAAATTTCCTTCATTTTATCTATAATTACTGCCTAAAATGGAAATGTCTTATATATATGTTACATACTTACGTATCTGTACATTTGTATCACATATCTTTGTACAGGATAGATATAAAATGAGAGTTTTAGGTTAAACACATTATATATATTTAAATGTTAGTATATATTGCCAGATTACTTTCCAGCTGTTGACATTCATACTTCTATCACTAATATATAAGTTCATTTCACCAAAATACTTTCAACATTTAATGCTTAAAATTTTGCCAATCTGATTAATAAGAATTAATTTCTATTTTTATTTGCATGTCTCTGTATAGTGAGGTTGATTTTCTTTCCATGTATTTATTATCTACAGGAATTTTTTCCTCTAAAATTGCCTATTCATGTGGTTTGCCCAATTTCCTGTTGGATCTTTTATCTTTTTATGTTCAATTTGTAGAATTCATTTAATATTAAGTATTGACCTGTTATCTATTATATCAGTGATATTTTCTTCCTGGCTGACATTTACAGGGTCATAAATGTCCTACATACATTTTGCCATACAAATTTTAAAATAATAAAATATTTTCTTTTGTATTTTCTGAGTTTCTGTTATTATTCAAGTTGACTCAATTATTATTCTCAATTTTTTATCATATATTTATACACACAATAGATAATACAATAATATATGTATTTAAATTTCAAATCTTTAATCCACCCAAGTTTTACTGATTTAACTGGTATGATGCATTAATTTTTTTTTTCTTCCAGAAGAATATATGTTTATGTGGGCCCATTTTGATGTCAAGTTCATCCTGTAATAAATTTCCATATAGTACTAGGTCTATTTCTCGACTGTATTTCACTTTGTTAGTTTATCTATTATGAAATATATATCAAAACCCTTTATGAGCAATTAAATTTTAAGGACTGAAAAACCTTGTTTTAAATAATTAAAGGTATAAAACTATGGCTAGAGTGAAAATTAATGACAGAATTATCAAACTCACTGTAACTCGTGCACTCTGATGGTGAAGACAAAGAATTTCACTTATTCCTCTTTCTGAGTGCATCAGAAATTACAGATCTAGATAATCCTGCAGTTTTCCTGAAACCTAAACATAACACAGTGCTTTTTAAGTATTTTTCCACAATGAATATTTCTTTTTTTTTTTTTTTTTTTTTGATTTGATTTTTTCCTGCAGTAAATAGTTCTTCTTTCTTGGGGGCAGCATGACATATTGTCCCGTCATAAATTACCCAGTAGCCAAAAGCCTTTTTATCTAGGTGGGACTTTCAGTAGGGGAATGCCTGTGTTGGCTGCTTACCTGTATGCTAGCCTGGTTAAAATGTATTTTTTCCCAGCTACAAAGACTTTCAGAACCACTATTATGTAAAAGAAAGGAAATGGAGGAATTTATTTGGAAAAAGTCTCTTAAGAGGAGTCAGTGAATATATTTACAAATGTTTTGAAATGACTGTATCTGGGGCAGATTAAAGTGTATATATAGAAAGAAAGCCTCTTTTCCTCTCTGGCAAAATATGTATGTCAAATCTCATTAAGATGGAGTATTCATTTCCTGTATGAATTGAGAAACCATCAGGTTTAAGGAGAATCTGGTGAGGAACAGCTACAAAGCAGGTGTGAGGAAATCAGATTTTGATTGGGATTAAATTGAGCAAGAAAGTCCCAGGGGTCATCGGATAGACAGGATATGCATTGTCTAAAGCTAACAGTTCTCAATGTCTCTTCACTGTTCCCCAAATCACTTAAACATGTAACATTTATAGAGAGGATCTAAAGATGTGCCCCAAGGATGCAAAACTGCAGGGGTTGGCAGTCTGCTTTACACCTTACCTAGAAAATGCTGCAGCTGAAGATAGTAAGTGATTACGTGCAGAATATGTGTTAAATAGAGAGGGCTTCCTTTGGTGACAAGAGGAGAGAGGACTTGGTTTCTGAGGGTAACTGATACAGTGTAACTTACGAGGGACTCCACCACTGAACTTGGGGGCCAAGCTGCCCAGTGCCAGGATGGCAGAACTCCCACAGGTGTGAATATGAAGATTCAGCCCTTGGGTGAGGTGTCTGGAAGGCCCATTTCCACAAGGATGCTGCATGACTGACTGATAGACAATGATTACGTGGAATAAATTTAAGTATTCAGAGGACAATTTTCCTATGTATCTTTACCCTGAAACATAAGAAGAAAAAATGCTTTTTGTGTCAATTTTTTGGGTGTGAAAATATTTTCTTGTTAAAAAAGTCCTGAGCACATGGAGGCAACAGGAGGCAAAGGACTTTTTAATTTAAAGGGATTTCTGAATATCAACTCATATAAGATATTATCACATGGTTTGTGGGTTTCTAGAAAAGGAAGAATACAATTGGACTTCTGATAGAAGCAATCTTGTTAATGTCACAATTTGGGGCTTTACATATTATTAAAGGAAAAACTTTTCATGCAATTTAGGATCTCTTGAGCAATTCATGAATTTCCCATTCAGAAAGTAGAAGGGAAGTCTGCCCAGAGCATGGAAAGGGGAAACTCATCTGGCGCAAACGCAGAAGCAAGGAAGGAAATGTTTTGATGGGCTCACAATATGATTCTAATTTACTTGGAGGGGAGGGTCTTACAAAGCGGAAACAGATATACGTTGATTGGTGTGGTAACGCTTGTCCATTCTGCTAAGCTCTCTCTACTGGACTGAAACTATTTATCACCAGGTGTTGCTTATCTGCAGTTCTGTAGGTGCCTGCCATTTTCATAGAAAGCCTCTGCAGGTCTGTTGTTTCTGTCTTCTGGCAAAGAGGTCCCTCCTGGCAACACCCAGTGCAGGTGGCCATTTTATTCTATTTGACAGTATGTGAAGTCTAGAAATTACAAATGAAAATCCCCAGATAACTTTGGTAAACAGGTTACCAACTCTGATGTAAAAATAGACAAGCTACAGCTTAATGACTTTTTCTACGCTTCTCCCTTTTTCCTCTTATTGGAGAACAATTGAACTAAATCCTGGGCTTACTGGGGCTTGAAGGGGTGTATCAGCAAGTAGGGCTTGTAGAAAATAAAAATGGAACTTAAATTTTGTATCAAATTTTAATGTCTGCTTTATTATGTCTAATCTAATTATTGTTGTTTGTTTGTTCTGCAGGAGGAATAGGCCAACGAGGCAAAGATTCAACTTCTACAGAAAGTAATTGTAAAATTTCTGTTTGACAGGGAAATTTATATATGGGGCTTGCCAGGTAAGTGAAATAAGTGTTTATAATTTTAAAACAATGTTTTGTCATTTCCATAAAGGAATTTTAATTACAATTATAATTAATTACCATTGTCTTATGAAAAATTAGTCTAAATTATTGTTTTAAATTAGTTTATGGTTTTCTAATGCTTGTTTTCATGGCAGGAAGACCCAGAATCATTGTTATTTTCTTCAAGAGAAAAAGTCTTGAAAAAGTAATTATTCTTGCTTTTTTTCCCCCTCTTTTCTTTTGGGAAAATTAAAATCTTCATCTGACGTCACAGTCTTTGGGGCTTCTGAAGAGAGGGTAAAAGTGTGAGCTGGGGCAAACAGGAACATTTATGGAAGCACAGCTTTTTAAAGGCATGGGTTTTGGAGTCAGACTGCTTACGAGTGAATCTTAGTCCTACCACCTATTTATTATCTGTAACTTAGCAAAATCCCTTAACCAATCTAAGTGTTAGCTTCCTTTTCTGGAAAATGAGCTGGATAATATTATTGTAAAAGATCATCACATTTCGTTTGTCAATTCTTTATGCACTTTTCCTCTTTCCTATTTAGGTTTTAAATTTCTTGGGCCTGCTTTTTCTTCTCTTCCTGCTAATGTAATTTTAGAGCTTAGTCTTGACCATACAGCTATGGAAATGCAGATACTCCTCTGCATCATAAAGTTAGCTCTGATAAAATTGTGAATTGAGACCACAAATGCGTCCTCTGACTCCTCTATCTGCTGTGAAGATTTGGGTTAAATGTATAATCCTGTTCTCTTTTCTGCTTAATAAATGAATCATTTAAGACACCAGGATTTCAAAATTCATCCTTTGCTTTGTAACGTATCTCCTGGAAGTATGGGCTTCTGTCTTAACAATTTTGGCCCTAGTTATAATACTTAAATTCACGTATCTGTTTTCTCAAAGATATAAATACTTGTGAATCTTATTTTTATTTTTGTTAAGGAGAGGAAGAGCTTTGAAATTTTCTTCTCGCCTGATATTCATAAAGATAAAATAAAACCCATAGCTTTGTTGGATTCTTCATTCAAACACAGAATTAAAGAGTCTTTGACTCTTTTAAATGAACAATTGTTTGGGGATTGAATGATTAAAGTGAGATGAGGAGTGTCAACCGACAAAGAAAGGTGAGATTAACCTGTCTCTAACCTGCTCAACCCAACTTTGTTAGCCGTTTTTGCTTGAGAGAATCTGGGGAGCCATCGGAATAAAGAGAACGTCCTACGTGGCTATTACTGGTTGTTATCGAGGATGGACCCACAGAATTAGACGGTGGTTTTTGTTGTTTTCAGGACCAGAGTCTGCAAGCCTTCGAACTTAAGGAGGAATGATCAAATTCTGTCGTCCTAAACTCCATGTTTCTGGTTTGACAGTTCACCGGTTGGAACGCTAGTCTGCTTAAAAAAACAGGCAAATGGTTTCCTTCCTGGTGAGAACTGAGGACCAGCAGGGGAAGGTTTTGTTTCCGCAGTGCGAGCGGACCAGCAGCCGCGCTCCGGAGCTCTCCGGGCAAAACCTCTGACCACGCCAGTTTCTCCTCCTTAGCAGGGAGCTGCCACCCGCTGGTGGATAAATACAGGAGGCGACGTTTTGGTTCACCGAAATTCGAAACTCGCTCAGGCGAGCCACAAGAACACGTTTTCTCTTCGGAAACTGACTTTTGTGTGAAGGAGGCGGGGCAACCTGCCCTGATTGTGGTATCCCTTTTCTTTTCCTTCAACGAAAAGGATGGCTGCAACTTCTACTTTGCCCAAGCATTTGATGAAATTCTACACCTACAGATGATCCATTTTTCCTCCCTGAATGAAAGACACGAATTAATTCCCCCTTTCCTTCTTGTCTACGATGACAGTATGTCAACACAAAACAATGGAGGGATGAGGACAAATGTTGTTTTCTCTCATTTCTCATTATTTTTAATCCAGATTGTCTCAATATATATTTTATTTATAACAAATTTGCTCTGTAAATTCCCTTGACTCATGTAGGCAATAACGCAAGTTTGGCTTTAATTATAGTTAGAAAATTCTTTTTCTTGCATAGTTGACAGTTCCTTGGCTGAAGTGCTTTATCTGCCCGGCTGAAGTACTGACTTGATACATTGTACGTGGTTGGACAAATAACTAAGGGGAAAAGAAGGGAAAAATGAAAATTAAAAATCAACCTGACTGATTTCTAGGGTAAGGTTATTTTTGTGCCAGGTATTTTTTTTTTAATTAAAAAAAAAAGAAAAGAAGAGAAAAGAAAAAAAAATTTTTGTGAAAACAAAGTAAAAAATGAAAAAGCAAGTTAAAAATTGCCCATGATCCCCCAAGGTGGAATTAGGGAAAAAAATCCTCTAGGTAACAAAGAAGGCAGAAAGGGTAACCAACAACATTGTATAGACCACATGTGGACAAACCTCCTGAAACCTTAAACCTATGAATTCCAAGTTGGCATATTTTGCTGAGTTTCCATGCAAGTAAAGTATAGCCTAACCTAAGCCTTTATTGAGGTACATATAACTCCTGATATTTGAGTAGATTCATATATTCATTTCCTGAGTCAATAACAAGCCAGGCTCTTCTAGGCTCTGAAAGTATGGCAATAAATAAAAAGCTCCTAGTGAAGTTTGCATTCTAGTAGAGTTATATAGAAAACAAGCAAGTAAACAACAAACAAATATACAATATGTCAGTTAGTTGAATAAAACAGGATGGGGGCAGGAAGTATCTAGCCCATTTGAGTGTCAATTGAGTAACAAAAATAACATGAAAGCAGTTGTGCCTACTTTGCAAAAAGTAGGCTGGAGTGTTTCAGAGTGAGGGAGAAAAAGTGAGTGACAGACAACTGTGTGGTAGTTTATCTTAGTCATTAAAATGTATATGAGAAAGCATAATGTATAGAATATTCTGTGAGCCAGGAGGACTTCTGCTAGCCCACTGATCCAGTTTGCTAATGCTGCAGTTATGCAAAATACCAGAAATGGATTGCCTTTTATAAAGGGAGTTTATTTGGTTACAAAGTTATACTCCTAAGGCCATAAAAGTGTCCAAACAAAGGCATCAACAATAGTTACCTTCATTGAAGAACACCAGTAGGGTCTGGAAAACCTCTGTCAGCTGGGAAAGCACAGGCAAGTGACTGGCATCTGCTACAGGGTTCTGGTTTCAAAATGGCTTTCTCCCAGGACATTTCTCTCTAGGAGCATGGGGGTGTTCTCTTAGTTTCTCCCAGGCAAACTCCAGACTAGCAAGTTTATCTTCAATGGCCATCTCCAAAATGTCTCTCAGCTGCAGCAACAATGTCCTTCTGTGTGAGCTCTTATAGGGCTCCAGTTAACTAATCAAGACCCACACTGAATGGGTGGGGCCATACCTTCATGGAAATAATCTAATCAAAGCTATTACCCACAGTTGGGTGGGTCACACCTCCATGGGAACAACCTAGTCCAAAGATTCCAACCTAATCAACACTAATACATCTGCCCCCACAAGACTGCATTAAAGAACATGGCATTTTGGGGGACATGATACATCCAAAGTGGCACACCCACAGTCACATTAAGTGAGAAGATTTAACAAAGAATACTTTCCTTGCCTCTCCCCTCCCCATAATAAATCCCCAATAAACAGTGTACCCCTAAGAGCATATCTTTTTAAAGAATGTTAATAACTAGAAAGAAAACTTAATGTAACCTATGAAACAATCCTTCATTATCCCTCCCCTCACCCAATGGAAGAAGAGAACATAAAAAAATTACATTGGAGATTATACTCTAGAAAACTAAATACAAAGCAGAGTCAACATTCTTTCAGCAACTATTTAGTTTGCGTTTACTATGTGCTAGGGAACATGATAGATTTTAGGAATATAGCAATGAACAAAACAAAGACCTTATATTCAATTGCGATATAACAGACAATTAACAAACAAAGAAATAGATATACAATAAATGCTGCAGCTCCAGAACTGACCATAGATTTCTGTAAGATGGAAGTCATTAGTGATTTTTGACAAGAGCCATTCTGATGGGGTGATGGGAAAAAAAACCTAGGTAGATTGGATCCAAAAGTGAATGGGAGGTGAGAAATGAGAGATAATGAAAATAGACAACTTCTTTGGGAAGTTTTATTGTGAAGAGAGCAGCAGGTTGTAACTGGAGTAGACTGTAGAAACAAGAACTTGATCCTGGAGGAGAGGGGAAATGATGGCAGGAGCAAATTCCTGGAGTAAGCAAGAGAGGGTGGAGTTGGTTGCAGAAGTAGAGGGGTTGCATTGGAAAAGTGCATAGAGCACCTGCTAGGAACATGAGGCTATGGTTTTATAGGCGCATATGTAGATCATATCTTATCAAATTGTGCATTTTAAATAAGTGAAGTTTATTGCATATCAAGCATACCTCAATAAAACCTTAAAATGAAAAGAAAACAAGTAGTAGAACTAAGAAATAAATTCAAGAGATGAGTCTTTGAACTTCAAAGAGAGGAAAAAAGGATTTAAACCACTAGCTGATGCAACAAGGAAAAAAAAAAGTCAAAACACAAATGGGGAGAGTTAGAAAAGAAAATACAGAAATAACTAAAAACTATTATTTAACTACATTTTTCTTTTGGAGCTTTTGACTTCTTTCTTCTCCCTGAAATATTATTTTCCCAGATCTTACCTTATCTGCGTGGCTGGTTCCTTCTCATCTGTCAGGTTCCAGATCAGATATCACTTCTTCAAATTATCCTTTCTGGACCACTCTAAAGTTAAGTCCTCTTCCCATTTATTCTCTCTCCTATTATATTACTATATTATCTTTATAGCACTTACTCTATCCATGTCTTCCCTCACTAAAATTGAAGTCCCATGATAGCATAAACCCTATCTGTTTTATTCACCAGTATATCCTCAATATTGGAACAGTGCCTAGAAATTTGTTATGCCCTCAAAAGATTTTAGATGAATAAATGAATGAGCTACAAATATGGAGGAAATTTTAATAATTTTAAGAGAACAACCACTCTATTTATATATATTTGAAAAGAGGGATGAAAGACTGATTTTCTGAAAAACATAAATAACAAAACAAAACTCATTTCAGAAGTGAGATAATGTATAACAGAATAATTATCACTGAATAAGATTTAGAAGTTAGCAAAGAGTTATCACTCTCCCTGTTCTTGGAAAAGAAGAATCCATAATGTAAATATGACAATTCTCTTTAAATAAAATATATTTAATTTCAATCTGATAATATTGCATGAATCAAACTATTTAAAAAAAATCTCTGTCATTATTTTAAGTGAAAAAAATCCATAAATAAATAATATCTACAGAATAACTTGTATAGAACATAAAGTCACAGCTAAGATAATACCTATGATCTGGAATTTGTTAATTATGAGAAATATTTTGAGATCAGCATCTATAAATTTAAATATTTGATATCACCAAATCAATATCACATGAACTTAGGGAAGAAAATTTCTGAACGAACCAACTGGGCCTCCTTTCTCCTTGGTGCAAGAATAAGATTCCTGTATAATAAAATGATGGCTGGTGAAAAGACAAAATTTGAATTTGTCTCACTCTTACAATTATTTTAACATTGGCATCATTTATCCAATATACTTATTAGTTTTCTATTTTTTACTGGAATTTAAATCTTAGAACTTCATTCATTATTTGAGCATTCCTGAGGTATGTAGCAATTCCAGGTGTCATCCACTGGCTTTTGAATATGAAAAGTTCTTATATCTGAATTATTTCTAGTTTCTTAAATCAACTCATTTGCAAGATTGATCCAAATACATACTGGATGCACCTAAAAGGAGAAAAAAGAAAAGTAAATTAAAATATGATCATTGGCCTAACAGCAAATTAAGTCAATATATGAATGTGACAAAGATGAGTCTCTTGAGAGGCTATTAAGAAATTAAAAGTATTAATAAGAAAATCTAATTATACACTTAAATTCCTGAAAGAAAAATGAATGGCTCATCTCCTCTCCATAACACGGACAAAAAGGATGTCCTTCCTATATATACATCTAATATATCCATCAATTGCACAAGGTAAAGGAGGTAAAGGAGGAAGTACATCAACTAGAAGAAACTAAAAATTTGTCATAATCACCCCATGCTTTCATAATACATTTAGCTTTATGGCAATCAACCGTTCAATCTTAAATTCTTCCCCATGTGATCCTGGTGATCCTACTGAACATCATTTGTCAGTTGCTTGCTTTTATTTTTCCCCTGAAAATTCATATCAGCTAATTAACTCAAAATTATGCCTTTTGCATAATGAATGTCCATGGTTTTAGGAACATTAGCCCATCTTATCTCTCATATGTGTTGTAAATACAGCTTCTCCCATTGTCTCATGTAAGTTGTCTTTACCGTATAAGTTTTTAATCTTTTGTTTAACCCTGCAGTTCTTAAATTTTATCACGTATCGGAGTCACCCAAAGAGCTTATTAAACCACAAATCTAGGCCAGAAACCCAGAATTTCTGATTTGGCAGGCCTAGGATGGATCTAGAAATTTTGCGTTTTTGCCAAGTTCCCAAGACATGCTGCTGCTGCTAGTCGGGGGCCATCCTTTCAGAATCACTGGCTTAAACGTTCTTTTATGGCTCCCGGGTTTCTGGTCAATTTTTTAAAGGTCTCCACCACTTTAATGTGATTCAAATGTTGTGTTTATTATTTTTTTTCACATTTACATCTCAAGTCCATCTAAAACTTATAATAATGGGGTGAGGAAAAGATTAAGTAATTTTCCAGGAAAAAAAAGGCAGGTCCTCCGCTTACAGCTATGTAGTTTGTGTGCTCCAGGGGGCGCCATCCATATGGCTGATATTGCCATCATTGTAAAAACCACTCTTCCATACGTAATACAGCATGTAATACCATCATCATACACTAATTCCTTCATAGAACCAGATCTGTTTCTAAACTATTTGTCTTTGCCTGTTTATTCTATCATTAAATTCTTTCCTCATAGTCTTAATTTTCAAAACTCACTGGCATCTTGCATATGTATGAATTATAAAAGGAAACAAACATGTATTAGTCCACTTTGGGGAGAAAAATATTAAATTGGACACATGGGTTTTCTCTTTAAAGTCTCTTCATAAGTGGATTTGATTTGCAAAGAATTTCAAGTCCCTAATCAAGCCGCAATTACTGCGTTCTGTAATTTCTGTGCACTAAGATTTAAGAAGGTTGTTTTAATTTTTTATGAAATACATATTAGGATTCATTACATTTATTTTATTTCTTGGATTTCGAATATGATTTTAGACATAAAGTCATAAAGCAATCATTATTACCAATATTAATGATTGCAAATTTTATCAATTGGTGTATCATTAGTGATATTGCTAGTTTCTTTTCTTAAGGGCTATTTTTTCCACAGCTATCAAATATGTAATGCAACTCTTGGTGATTAAGACAAACAATTTAATTTTCTCCATTCTTGATTTATAAAGAGACTGTAAATCAAAATGATTCTGCTATTTTCCTGAAACCCACACCAACACAGCATTTTTTATTTTAAATAATTCTTCCCCAATAAATGGCTTCCTGGCTTGTTTGCAACAGACCTGGTTGTACAGAATTTCACCACTAACTCCCTAAAAATAGATAAGATAGTTTTCTTCATTTGGGGTTATCAGTATGGGTACTGCCTATTTTGGGCAATTTAACTAGACTCTGGAAAAAAGCTGATTACCATTTTTTTTCCCTGAAAGAGTCCATCCCAGCCTTTTGTAAGGTAAAGGAAAATGCATGCATGAGTATCAAAAAAAATTCTCCACAGTGGTCAATGGACATGATCATATACATTGAAGTGAATCTGTCCAGGAGTCAGATTAAACAATAGAATGATTGAGCTATCCTGTCTGAGAGAGATACTGTTCTAGTTTGCTAATGCTGCAGAATGCAAAACACCAGAGATGGATAGGCTTTTATAAAACGGGGGTTTATTTGGCTATACAGTTACAGTCTTAAGGCCACAAAGCGTCCAAGGCAACACATCAGCAACCGGGCACCTTCACCGGAGGATGGCCAATGGCCTCCGGAAAACCTCTGTTAGCTAGGAAGGCAGCTGGCATCTGCTCCAAAGCTCCGGCCTCAAAACAGCTTTCTCCCAGGATGTTCCTTTCTAGCAAGCTTGCTTCTCTTCAAAACATCACTCCCAGTTGCACTCTCTTAGTTTCCTCTCTCTGAGTCAGCTCATTTATATAGCTCCACTGATCAAGGCCCACCCTGAATGGGTGGGGCCACGCCTCCATGGGAACATCTCATCGAAACGATCATTACCCACAGCTGAGTGGGGCACAGTCCAAGCAAATCTAACCAGCACCAAAAATGTCTGCCCACACAAGACCACAAAGATAATGGCATTTGGGGGACACAATACACTCAAACCGGCACAGATACCAAACACTGCACCAGCACAGCCTCATGGGCAGTTTAAAATGCTGAAATATTTCAGTGCCAGTTGGTAAAGACTATGCTAGTATGTAATAGTACCTGCTTATGTACTTGTTGTGGTTATTAAATTGTTTAGTTTTGATTTTATGTTTCATGAAGTGAAATTCTTATGTAATTAGCAACAGTGCAGTATTTTTTATAGTTACTTAAGAATGCATATTAATATTGAAAATAAACATTCAAAAATTCTGGATGCATCTCTTAAGTTCTTTTTAAAATACCATTAACATAAATCTTATGAATCTGTGAGAAAATAGGAAGAGATGATATTATTAATGAATCACAGCCTGGAACTTCATCTGATACTACACAAATGTCAGAAAAGTCTTAACCATCTTTTCATACTGAAAAAAAAAATCAGCAAAAATGTTAATGTTGGACGCCAATGGCACTCGATAGTGGGGTCTTTAAAAGTTGAAAGTCTAAACACTCATGTGTTTCTTCAAAAGAGTATTAAATGTTCTATTAAACTCATGCCCAAGCAAACATATGTGTCATGGGTGTCCCAGAAGGAGAAGAGAAGGGAAAAGGAGCAGAAAGAATATTTAAGGAACTAATGGCTGAAAATTTCTGAACTCTTACGAAAGACATAATCATACATGTCCAAGCAGTGCAATGTACTCTAAACAGAAAAAGTCCTAATAGACCTACTTCTAGAAACATATCAATCAGAATGTCAAATGCCGAAGTTAAAGAGAAAATCTGAAAGCAGCAAGAGAAAAGTGATTAATCACATACAAGGGAACTGCAATAAGATTAAGTCCCAATTTCTCAGCAGAAACCATGGAGGCAAGAAAGCAGGGTATGATATGTTTAAGATATATGAAAGAGAAGAACTGTTAGCCAAGAATTCTCTATCTGGTAGAACTGTCCTTCAAAAATGAGGGAGAGTTTAAAATATTCACAGATAAACTGAAACTGAAAGAGTTCATCAAGAAGAGACCTAACCTACAAGAAATACTAAAGCGAGTTCTGCAGGCTGAAAGGAAAAAACAAGAGAGAGAGGCTTGGAGGAGAGTATAGAAATGAAGACTATCAGTGAGGGTAGCTAAGAGGGTACAAAAAGACGCAAAAATACCATAGGACATCAAAAAAAACAAAGGATAAAATGCCTTTACAGTAATAACATTGAATGTTAATGGATCAAATTCCCCAATCAAAAGACAGATTGGCAGAATGGATAAAAAAGTATAATCCATCTATATGCCGTCTACATGAGACTCACCTTAGACAGAAGGACACAAGTAAGTTGTAAGTGAAAATTTGGAAAAAGATATTCCATGCAAATTATAACCAAAAAAAGAACTGGGGTGGCTATAATAATATCAGACAAAATAGACTTTAGATGTTATAAAAGATAAAGAAAGACAACATATATTAATAAAGGGTGCAATCCACCAGGAAGAAATAACAATAATAAATATTTATGTACCTAACCAGGGTGTCCCAAAATACATGAGGCAAAACTGAAGGGAGAAATACACACTTCTACAATAATCACACTTCAATACCCCACCGCTACAGTTTCCTAATGCTGCCAGAATGCGAAACACCAGAAATGGATTGGCTTTTATAAAAGGGGGTTTATTTGGTTACACAGTTACGGTCTTAAGACCATAAAGTGTCCAAGGTGAAGCATCAGCAATCGGGTGTCTTCACTGGAGGATGGCCATTGGAGTCGGGAAAACCTCTGTTAGCTTGGAAGGCACGTGGCTGGTGTCCGCTTGCTCCTAGGTTACGTTTCAAAATGGTGTTCTCCAAAATGTTGCTCTTGCGTGTTTTGTCCTCTCTTAGCTGCAGCTCCTCTTCAAAGTGTCACTCTTGGTTGCTCTCAGGTCCTTCTGTCTGTGAATTCCTTTATACAACTCCAATGATCCAATTAACGCCCACCCTGAATGGGTGGGGTAACACCTCCATGGAAATTATCCAATCAAACATTTCCCTCACAGCTGATTGAGTCACATCTCCATGGAAACATTCAAAGGATTCCAATCTAATCAACACTAATATGTCTGCCCCACAATATTGCATCAAAGAACATGGTGTTTTGGGGGACATAATACATCCAAACTGGCACACCCACTCTCATCAATAGATAGAACATCTAGATAGAGGATCAATAAGGAAACAGAGAACTTGAATAATATGATAAATGAACTAGACTAACAGACATATACAGAATATTGGACCTCCAAACAGCAGGCTATACATTCTTCTCAAGTGCTCATGGATCATTATCCAGGATAGAACACATGTTGGGACCAAAACAAGTCTCAACAAATTTTAAAAGATTGAAATTATATAAAGCATTTTCTCTGATCATAATGGAATGAAGCTGGAAGTCAATTATAACAGGCAGAGAATTGGAAATTTTACAAATAAATGGATGCTAAAGAATACACTCTTAAACAATCAGTGGGTCAAAAAAGAAATTGTGACAGGAATCAGTAAACAACTCAAGATGAATGAAAATATTTTGAGATAAATGAAAATAACAAAGCTTATGGGATGCAATGAAGGCAGTGCTGAGAGGGAAATTTGTTGCCCTAAATGCCTACATTAAAAAAAGAAGAAAGAGCTAAAATCAAAGACCTAAATACACACCTGGAGGAACTGGAAAAAGAACAGCAAACTAATCACAAAGCAAGCAGAAAGAAAGAAATAACAAAGATTAGGGTAGAAACAAATGAAATTGAGAATAAAAAATTAGAATTATCAAAACCAAAAGTTGATTCCTTGAGATCAATAAAATTGGCAAACCCTCAGTGAGACTGACAGAGAAAAAGAGAAGATGCAACTAAATAAAATCAGAAATGAGAGGGTGCATGCTACTACTGACCCCATAGAAACAAAAAGGATCATAAGAAGATATTATGAACAACTGTATGCCAACAAATTAGCCAACTTGGATGAAATGGACAAATTCCTAGAAATGCATGAACAACCTACTGACTCTGGAAGAAACAGAAGACTTCAACAGACCAATTTCAAGTAAAGAGACTATCAGTCATCAAATACTTCTCAACAAAGAAAAGCCCAGCACCAAATGGCTTCACAGGTGAATTCTACCAATCATTCCAAGAAGTATTAACACCAATCCTGTTCAAATTCTTCCACAAAACTGAAGAGGAGAGAAAACTATCCAAACTCATTCTATGAAGCCAACATCACACTAATTTCAAAGTCAGATAAAGATATTACAAGAAAAGAAAATTACAGACCAATTTCTCTTATGAATATAGATGTAAAACTCCTCAACAAAATACTTGCAAATCAAATCCAATAGCACATTAAAAAATTATACACCATAATCAAGTGGGTTTTATCCCTGGTATGCACATGTGTTTTAACACAAGAAAATCAGTGAATGTAATACACCACAAATCAAAAGGGGAAAAAACACAAACATCTCGATTGATGCAGAAAAGGCATTTGACAAAATCCAGCATCCTTTCTAGATAAAAACACTTTGAAAGATAGAAATAGAAGGAAATTTCCTCAACATGCAAAAGCTCATATATGAGAAACCCACAGCTAATATTGTACTCAGTAGTGAAAGATTTAAAACTTTCTCTCAAAGATCTGGAATAAGACAAGGATGCCCACTGTCAGCACTGTTATTCAATATTGTGCTAGAAGTTCTAGCTAGAGCAGTTAGGCAAGAAAAAGAAATAAAAGGCATCCAAATTGGAAAGGAAGAAGTAAAACTTTCACTGTTTGCAGATGACATGATCCTATATATAGAAAGTCCCGAAAAATCTACAACAAATCTACCAGAGCTAATAAATGAGTTCAATAAAGTGGCAGAACACAAGATCAAAACACACAAAACTCAGTAATATTTCCATATATTATTGATGAGTAATCTGAGGAGGAAATCAAGAAAAAATTCCATTCATAATAGCAACTAAAAGAATCAAATATCTAGGATTAACTTTAACCGAGGATGTAAAGGACTTGTACACAGAAAACTACAAAACATTGCTTAAGGAAATCAAAGAAGACCTAAATAAATGGTAGGATATTAATTACATTTTCATGGATTAGAAGGTTAAATATTGCTAAGATGGCAGTTCTACCCAAATTGATTTTGGGAGATTAATACCCAATCAGAGTTCCAACAGCCTACTGTGCAGAACTAGAAAAGCTAATTGTTAAATTTATTTGGAAGGCTAAGGGGTCCCAAATAGCCGAAAACATCTCGAAAAAGAAGAATGAAATTGGAGGATTCATACTTCCTGTCTTTAAAGCATATTATAAAGCTGTAACAGTCAAAACAGTATGGTACTGGCATAAAGATAAATATATTGACTAATGGAATCAAATTGAGAGTTCAGAAATAGACCCTCACATCTATGGCCAACTGATATTTGACAAGGCTGCCAAGTCCACTCAATTGGGAAACCATATTCTCTTTAAAATATTGTGCTGGGAGAACTGGATATCCATATCCAAAAGAATGAAAGAGGATCCCTACCTCACTCCTTATATAAAAAATTAGCTCAAAGTAGATCAAAGACCTAAATATAAAAGCCTGGACATAAAAGTCCTAGAAGAAAAGAAGAAAATGTAGGGAAGCATCTGCAAGATCTTGGGGTAAGCAATAGTTTCTTAGAGTTTACACGCAAAGCTCAAACAACAAAAGAAAGAATACATAAGTGGGATCTCCCTGAAATTAAAAATTTTGTGCTTCAAAGAACTTTGTCAAGAAAGTAAAAAGGCAGTCTACTCAATGGGAAAAAAATATTTGGAAACCACATATCCGATAAAAGTTTAATATTCAGAATAAATAAAGAAATCCTGCCCAACAATAGAGAGACAAACAACCCAAATTAAAAATGTGCAGAAGACTTGAACTGACATTTTTCCAAAGAGGAAATAAAAATGGCTAAAAAGCACATGAAAAGATGCTCAGCATCACTAGCTATTGGGAAATGCAAATCAAAACCACAATAACATATCACAATGATATGTCCACTATTAAAAAATAGAAAATTACAAGTATTGGAGAGGATGTGGAGAAATAGGAACACTCATTCACTGCTGGTGGGTTTGTGAAATGGTGCAGCCACTATGGAAGACAGTTTGGCAGTTCCTCAGGAAGCTAACTATAGAAGTGCCATATGATCTAGCAATTCTGCTACTAGGTGTATTTTCAGAAGAACTGAAAGCAGGGATGTGAACAGACATTTGCACACACAAGTTCACAGCAGTATTATTCAAAATTGCCAAAAGACAGACACAATCCAAGGGTCCATGAACTGTTGAATGGATAAACAAAACATGGTGTGTGTATACACACACACACATATACACAATGGAATATTATTCAACTGTAAGAAGGAATGAAGTCCTGATGCATGCAACCACATGGATGAACCTTCAGGACATCATGTTGCATGAAATGAGCCAGACATGAAAAGACAAATACTCTATGATCTCACTTATATGGATTAATTATAATAAGCAAACTCACAAAGTTAGAATCTAGAATACAGGTTACCAGGAGATAGAATGGGGGTAGAGAATGGGGAGCTGATGCTTGATATGGGCAGAACTTCTAATCAGGTTGATCATAAATGTTTGGAAATGGGTAGTGGTGATGGTAGCATATTATTGTGAGGGTAATTGACAGTGCTGAATTATGTATGTGATTGTGGTTGAAAGGGGAAGTTTTGGGTCATTATGTTACTAGAAGGAAAGCTAAAGGATAAAAGATAGGACCGAATAACAACATGTGTTGTGGACGATGACTGTGGTTAATAGTACAAATATAAGAGTGTTCTTCCATGAACTAGAACAAATGAACTAGAACATCACTATTACAAGGTGTTAACAATAGGGTGGAATATGGAAAAACATACACCTATGCAAACTATGGGCTATAGTTAACAGTAATATTTTAATATTTTTTTAATCAATTTTAACAAAGCTGCTACACTAATGCTAAGTGGCAACAATAGGGGGTATATGGGAATGTTGTATTTTTTATATAACTTTTATGTACACCTACAACTTCTCTAATTAACATAAATATAACAAGAAAAAGCATTATGCTAAGTGAAAGAAAACAGACACAAAGTACTACATACTGTATGATTTCATTTATATAAAATCTAACTATACATAAACCTATAGAGACAGAAATTCCACCCTAAAATATTTGAAATAAAATTTTTGAGAAAGTATTTTATCAGCCTGTTGATGAAATTAATGAAAAAATTTGGAATGAACCATCAGAATGTTAACAATATGATTAAACAGTTAAAAATAACATTTTCATAATGAAATAATATAGCTTCAAAAAAAGTATAATATTGATATTGGCTTATCATTGTTATCTAGGTTTATGGACCACTTGTCTCGGAACATATTCTACTAAAATGAGAAAATAACTTTTCTTAAAACTTATAAAGCAAGGTATTATAGTTTCAAACAATTAGCTATTAGCTTTTACCATTTATTAAACCACTCTTTCCATACCATAATATATGATACCTTCATCATATAGTAAGATCCCTCATAGAACTGGATCTAAATTCTATTTGGCATTAATATATTTTATTGACTTACTTCAACTATAAAGTTCTTTATAAGATAACTTTAGCTGAACTAGAATTAACATAACAGCAAAATTAGCATAAAGCTTTATATTTATTTCTTGACAAAATGATTTCAATTAGAAACATTTATTGGAAAACTTCACTGAATTCTGTACAGACAATGCCAGTGTAACCCTAGGAAGAATGTCTAGAAATTCCACCAAAATTTTAGAAAATTTTCCAAAGGTTTTGACTTGGCACTAAGAGTTTACATGTTTAAGTATCTCTGAACAATCCAAGTTTCAAATCAAGAAAACAACTTCAAATCATTTCTCAATAAATTTATATTCATTTCCATATATCAAATGAATATTGGATAAAAATGAGAAAATAAAGTGGTGGAAATCTAAATAATGAAAACAGAATGATTATTTGGATGTTGGAGAGCAGGCTGTAGAGCTACAGATGCAAAAGCAGTTTAGAAGTCATTTAAGCTTTGTAGATCATTTTAATACAAATTTGCAGTGGGAGTTAAACATCTGGAAACAGAATTCTTAGGTGATTTAGATTTAATAAATCCACAGAGAGCAATACCAAACATTTCTTTTCCTTTATAAGAAAATGCAGTTATTAAAGTGAAAGTTTAATTCAATAAAAATACACATATAAAACAAAATAAAGAAAATTATAAGGGAAGTGACAATTATTAAAGAAAGAAGTAAATATAGTATACTCTTTGAAACAGAACTAAATAAATCATCAATTCTAAGAAAAAACTATGATGTCAAATTAATTTTATGAAAATTTGATGACAAAAGTTAAAAACAGAATTAGATTTTAAATTCTTCCAAATTATTGAATCCTAAAATGCGGCCAAATAAAACTCATAGATTGAAAGTGAGCAATATTTAATGAAAGTAAGCCAGCTAACTAACTATGACATTTCACTAAAGGATCTGCTAACTTAGCAGAGAGAGAGAGAGTGATTCTATAAAAATTGCACACAGCACTATAAGGGCTAGAAAATTTTTCAGTGTAATGACTCTTCAGTAGACTGTAAGTTGAACACCATGAATGAAGCTTATAGATGTCGTAAGTTTGGTGTGCACATCAGTATAGACAATCTTGAGAGCTAATGTAAAAATTCCAGGAATGTCCTAAGAAAAGAACAGCCCCAAAGGGTGGTAAAGTGGTGAAGAGTAATGATTCTTTCCCTTTCTTTTCTCCTTTCTCTTTTCTCCTCTTGGGAGTGCACTCAAGGTTGTAGGGTTGTGTCCCCCAGATATGCTTTTACTCCCTAGTCTGCATTATTGTATGAACTAGTCTTGTTGGCTTTTTTTTTTTTTTTTCCCAAATCTATCCATTTTTGCAGGGGCAGATGGATAGTGCAGGGGGCAAAGAAATATTATTTAAAAACTTCTGTTTGGAAGATACATACGTATTTAGAACTTGGTCAGGTAAATGGTTTAAAATGTGTGTGGGGTGGTGAAAAAGATTGTAAGTTCTGTCATTTCTAAGGTAGTACGTAATTCTTAGATCAACAAAATGAGAAAAATCTGTAACAAACTAAAAAAAAAGATATTCAATTGGATTGTGATTGTCACTAATTTATTTCAGTCATAATTTATAAGATGACATCACTAGACTAGAATAAAATAAGGAAAAGGCTACCCATGCCAAGATTAGCTGAAAAATATTGTTTTCTTTTTTGAACAAATTTGAATTCTTGGTTACAACCACAACTTCTGTTCTTCTGAGTAGAGATGAAACGGAGGGTAGAAATTGGGGCTACTCCTTAAATGTAGCAGGGCATGCTGGTAAACGGAGCTGCCACTGTATCCCACTCCTATCACGTATATGTGGGACAGCAGGTAAGTTGCTTAACTTCTCTGTGCTTCAGTTTTATCTGAAAAAACAGAGGTAATAGTGGTCACATAGAAGAGTACTGTACATCTCATGTCCAAAATTCTTTTTTGCTCTTTTACTCTTTTCCTTATCCATTATGAAAATTCTAAACTTCTCAGTCCTTCTCTTGTCTCTTGGTTCTAACTAACGGTATTCTAGCCCTTAGTCTTGAAAAGATGCTAGTGAAACAAATCCTTTAAATACAAAGAAACAAGGAGAAGCCAGTTCTGATAAACTGGTGGATTAAGAACAAACAAAATGTGAAAAGGTATAATCCTGTTGTTTTTATTCGGCAAGTGGGCCCTTAAAAACATCCAGGCTTCAAAGATTATTGTTCTCTCTTTTGAAATTTTACTTATAACTTCAGAAAGTCTACAGTTGTGATTAGTTGCTTACTTGAGAGTTTGTTGACCTGAAAATAATATTTAAATTGACACATTTGTTTTCCTAAAGTTAAAAATAACTAGAGAGGAAAAATGGCATTCCTTCCTGGGGGTGGGGGGGGGGGAGTGCAGGGCACGATGGCAGAGTGGTGAGGTGTAGGTTTTAGTTACTCCTCCAGGGCAGAAGGTAGAAAGCCAGGAACTGTGTGGACTGGACACCACAGAGCAATTTGACTTTGGGCATACTTCATACAACACTCATGAACATGTGGAACAGCTGAGATCAGTGAAATCTGTAGGTTCTCATGGCCAGGGGACCCTTGTCTCTCCCTGCCAGGCTCAGTCCCTTGGGAGGAGGGGCCGTCGGTGCTGGGAACCAGGAGGGAGAGCTGCAGTTGTGGCTCTTATTGAAAACTCAGACTGCTGATCCAAACTCCAAACATAGATTGACTTGAGACCAGACACCTGAGAATCTAGGAGCAGTCAGCCCAGCAGAGAGGAGATGGGACTAGCAAAAACAGCAAAAAAAAAAAAAGCCCAAAAATAAAAACAGAGACTTTTTGGAGTTCTGATGAACATAGAGTGGAGAATGGCAGGGCTCAAACAGAGTCAGGCTCATATGCAAATCCAGAGGGCAAGTTTCCTTGTCTGAAGAGCCGGTTTCTCTGCTTTCTGGATTGTTCCTTAATGTCCCTAATCCCCTTGTCTCTTAGCTTTTCAATAGCCCACTAGATCTGCAAGGAGGGTCCTTCTTTTTTTTTTTTTTTTTTTTTTGGTAATCTTTTTCTCTTTTTCTAAAACAACTACTCTAAGAAGCCCAATACAGAGAGCCTCAAAGGCTTGCAATTTGGGTCCAGGCAAGAGCAGAGCTAAGAGAGCTCTGAGACACAAAGCAATAAGTCCAGTGGCTGAGAAAATTCACTAAATACCACAACTTCCCAAGAAAAGGGGGGTGTCCCCTTAAAGCCATCCTCCCAGTGGGCTGAGAACACTCCTGCCTGGCACCAGCACCACAGCCCAGAGCTGCCCCCAAACAACCCAGTGTGATGGGAAGTGTTTCCAACAACACACACACACACAACAATATCAGGCATGGGCAATAGCCTTTCCTTCACCCTCAGCTAATTGTCCCAGAGCTGGGAAGGTGGAGCTGTGTGAAAAGGAGGAAATTAACATGCCCCATTCAGCCATCCTTTCAGCAGACTGGGAACTCCCCTACACAGCCCTGCAGCCCAGAACCTCCCTTAGGGGATGGTGCTCACCTGTGATGTAGCACAGTCATCCCTCAGCGGAGGACCTAGGAGTGCGCAGCTTGAAAGAGGGACCCACTCACAAGTCCCAGAGACTATACGCCAATACCAAGGACTTGTGGGTCAGCCACAGAGACAAACTGTGACAAGACTGAACTGAAGGATTAGAGTCTTGCAACTGCTTTAAATCTCCAGGAACACCTGGGAGATTTGATTATTAAAGCTGCCCCCCTCCCTAACCGCTCAGACACATGCTCCATATGCAGGGCGGGCAACACCAACTACACATGCAAGCTTGGTGCACCAATTGGATCCCAGAAAACTCACACCCCTACTCACCACAAAGACAAAGTGGGGAAGAACTGGCTTGAGGGGAATAGGTGGCTCATGGATGCTACCTGCTGGTTAAAGTGTACTCCATGAAGCTGTAGATCTGACAAATTAGAGATAAGGGTTTGAATCAGTCTACATATCCTAAAAGAGCCCTATCAACTTAAGTGAATGCCAAGAGTTCAGAAACAACAGAAAATATTAAAGCATATGAAAAAAAACAGACTATATGGATAACCCAAGCCCAAACACCCAAATCAAAAGATCAGAGGAGACAGTACTTGGAGCAATTAATCAAAGAACTAAGATGAACAATGACAGCATGGCACAGGATATAAAGGACATGAAAAATAGCATGGCACAGGATATAAAGGACATGGAGAAGACCCTAGAAGAGCATAAAGAAGAAATTACAAGAGTAAATAAAAAAATAGATGATCTTATGGAAATTAAAGAAACTGTTGACCAAATTAAAAAGATTTTGGATACTCATGGTACAAGACTAGAGTAAGCTGAACAACGAATCAGTGACCTAGAGGACCACAGAATGGAAAATGAAAGAACAAAAGAAAGAAAGAGGAAAAAAGTCAAAAAATCAAAATGGACCTCAGGGATATGATAGATAATATAAAACTTCCAAATATAGGACTCATTGGTGTTCAAGAAGGGGAAGAGATGGGTAAAGGTCTAGGAAGAATATTCAAAGAAATTGTTGGGGAAAACTTTCCAAATCTTCTAAACACCATAAACACACAAATCATAAATGCCCAGTGAACTCCAAATAGAATAAATCCAAATAAACCCACTCTGAGACATATTCTGATCAGACTGTCAAATATTGAAGAGAAGGAGCAAGTTCTGAAAGCAACAATTGAAAAGCAATTCACCACATGCAAAGGAAACAGCATAAGACTAAGTAATGACTACTCAGCAGCCACCACGGTGGCGAGAAGGCAGTGGCATGACATATTTAAAATTCTGAGAGAAAAATTGCCAACCAAGAGTTCTTTATCCAGCAAAGCTCTCCTTCAAATTTGAGAAAGAGCTTAAATTTTTCACAGACAAACAAATGCTGAGAGAATTTGCTAACAAGAGACCTGCCCTTCTTGAGATACTAGAGGTGGCCCTACCAACAGAGAAACAAAGCAAGGAGAGAGAGAAATGGAGAAAGGTTCAGTACTAAAGAGATTCAGTATGGGTATGTTAAAGAACATTAAGAGAGAGAGAGGGAAAAAATATACCTGACAAACAAAAACCAAAGGATAGGATGGCTGATTCAAGAAATGCCTTCATGGTAATAACATTGAATGTAAATGGATTAAACTCCACAATCAAAAGATATAGATTGGCAGAATGGATGAAAAAAAAAATTGAACCATCAATATGTTGCATACAAGACACTCATCTTAGACACAGGGACACAAAGAAATTGAAAGTGAAAGGATGGAAAAAAATGTTTCATGCAAGCTACAGCCAAAAGAAAGCAGGAGTAGCAATATTAATCTCAGATAAAATAGACTTTAAATGCAAGGGTGTTATGAGAGACAAAGAAGTCCACTTTATACTAATAAAAGGGGCAATTCAACAAGAAGAAATAATAATCATAAATGTTTATGAACCCAATCAAGGTGCCACAAAATACATGAGACAAACACTGGAAAAACTAAAGGAAGCAATTGATGTTTCCACAATAATTGTGGGAGACTTCAATACATCACTCTCTCCTACACATAGATCAACCAGACAGAGGACCAATAAGGAAATTGAAAACCTAAACAATCTGATAAATGAATTGGATTTAAAAAATAACTTGAGAGGTCTTTGTTTTGAGAGAGAAGGAACTTAGCAATTACAGCACAATTACAGCATAATTATATTATTATGCATAAATGTATATTAGAACACAATAGAATAGACTTCCTTGGATTCCTTATTAAAACACAGATTTTAAAATTCTTTGTTTCATTTAAATCAACAACTAACAATTGATACAGAGAATAAAGCATATTGGGAGCAAGGGCTGAGGGCAGTGGTTCCTGGATGAGCCTGTAAATGAACGTGCCTTCCTCTGTCTTTTTACCTCATCCTTCTCAGAACCACTTACAGGGGGTGTCTGCTGAGAGAATCCACTGTGTCTCTGGAAAGCAGAACTACTGTGGGCTTATATTGGTGTAGCCTCTGCTTATGTTGCTTGTAAGAAGCCAAGGAGAAGGTGGATTCAGCCTGTGATTTTTAATGAAGAGGGGAGGACTCACAGCAGCAGGGTTAGAAAGAGTTTAATTTCTGCCCTTCTAGGTTTGAGAGCTGATCAGGTTAGAACTTACCTATTAGAAGCCAAGACATGTCTTCCTTTTGTGAGGACTATAGGCCTGCTAGAAGTTGGAGAGGACTTCAGTCTCAGTGATGTTCTGGGCAGCAGCAACTCCATGCAAACCATCCACAAGACCGCCACCCACAGGATTGTGGATGGCAAAGTGGTATCTGAGACCAATGACACCAAAGTTCTGAGGCACTGAGGCAACAGAAGCAGGGTGCCCTTTGGGGAATGGGTGACCAATAAAACTTCTCCATCTTAAAAAAAAAAAAAAAAGACTAACTGTGTAACCAAATAAACCCCCCCTTTGTAAAAGCCAATCCATTTCTGATGTTTTGCATCCTGGTAGCAATAGCAAACTGGAGCACATGGTATAAACTATATAGTTATATAGTTATATGATCATCTTCAAGAATCAAGGATACTGGATTGCAGTTCAACAGTTCCAGGTATTTCCTTCTAGCTATTCTAATAAACTAAAAACTAAAAAGGGAGTCTTCCAGAATGACTCTTGACTCCATTTGAAATCTCTCAGCCACTGAAACTTTATTTTATTTCATTTCTCTTCCCCCTTTTGGTCAAGGCTTTCTCAATCCTACAGTGCCAGATCCAGGCTCATCCCCAGGAGTCCTGTCCCACATTGCCAGGGAGATTTACACCTCTAGGAGTCACATCCCACATAGGAAGAAGGCAGCAAGTCCACCTGCTCAGTTGGCTTAGAGAGGCCACATCTGAGCAACAAAAGAGGTTCTCTGGGGGTGACCCTTAGGCACAATTATAAGTAGGCTTAGCCTCTCCTTTGCAGTAATAAGCTTCATAAGGGTAAGCCCCAAGAACAAGAGCTCACCACTAAACTGGTAGCCCCAATGCTTGTGAGAATATCAGTAATTCCCCAGGTAGGGAAGTTTAATATTTCCACATTTTGCCCCAGTCCTTCAAGCGGGCTTTGCAAATACTTTTTATTCTCTGCCCAACTACTCTGGGATGTATTCAGGCTTCATGCTAAGCTGTTTGAGCCAACAGATTTCACTCCCTAGTCAAGGTTCCACATAATCATGGTGTTTGAGTAAACTGACCATATAAGTTAAATTATATAGTGTGCTACAGAAAATATAGATTTTGCACCAAATAAACATCTCTTCCTTTGGTCCCATACAGAAGCCAAAGTTTTAAAACACAGTCAATTGCATCTTCTACCCTTTAATCTGATCTATCCCTGTCTCAACCAAGTCCATTTCATTCATATGTTCAATTGAAATCTGATCTTTTTGCATCTTTAACAGTTGCTGCAGGGGGAAGTGCTGACATTCATAGCTGCTAAACTCTGGCTCTGAGTCCCAGGCACCACACAGACACCCATAGCTCCAGAGACAGACCAGGTCATGCACAAACAGCTCAGCATCTCAGAATTTAGAAGAACAGTTACAGCTCATGAATTGATGTGACTGCTGTAAGAGCTTACAGTCTAGGAACCTTTACAATAAGCCTTCTCTTGATAACCCATGCTCCCAGATTCAATTTTCAGAGTTCGCACATTATTGTTAGTCCATATTAGTGAGGCATGTTAATGTTTTTCTTTGCATTTCCAGCTTATTTCACTCAACATACTGTCCGCAAGGTCCATTCACATAGTTGCATACCTCATAAATTCATTCTTTCTTGCCACTGCTCAATATTCCATTGTATGTATACACCACAGTTCACCATTCAGTTTATCAGTCAATGTACCCTTAGGCCCTTAGGTACCCTTAGGCCACTTCCATCCACTTCAAATCACAAGTACTGCCACCACAAACACTAGCGTGCAAATGTCCACTTGTATCCCACTCTCAGTTCCTCCAAGTATACACCCAATAACGTGGTTGCAGGACCATATGGCAACCCCTTACTTAGCTTCCTGTGCCCTTCAGATGGGCTGCACCATTCTACTACCCCACCAACAGTGAATAGATACATCCCCCTCTCCAGATTTTCTCCAGTACTTGTTTCCCTCTGTTTATATTTTAAACAGTTTTATTCAAACACCATACAACTCATCCTAAGTAAACAATGATTCCCAGTATAATCACATAGTTATACATTCACCACAACAAGCTATGTGAGGACATTTCAATTTCTTCCACAAAGAAGGAGGAAGAGAAGAAAAAAATGAAGAAGAAAAAAAAATAAAAGAAGAAAAAACTGAAACAAAATAAAATACAATGAAAAGGTCATACAACAACACCAAGAATCCCACACCACTCCCTTATATCACCCTCTTATAGACATTTAGCTTTGATATTTTGCCTTTGTTACAATTAATGGAAGCATATTGTAATGTTACTGTTAACTATAGACTCTAGTTTGCATTGCTTATATTTTTCCCCTATACCATCTGTGCCGGTTTGAATGTATCATGTCCTCCAAAATGCTATTATCTTTGATGTAATCTTGCGTGGGCAGACATTTTATTGTTGATTGGGCTGGAGACTTTTGATTGGATGTTTCCATGGAGATGTGATCACTCAACTGTGGGTGAGATCTTTCATTGAATAATTTCCATGGAGGTGTGGCCCCGCCCATTCAGCATGGGCCTTGATTAGTTTACTGGAGCATTATATAAGCTCAGACAGAAGAAGCAAGCTTGCTACAGCCAAGAGGGACACTTTGAAGAATGCACAGAAGCTGAGAGAGTAGCTTCAGATGAGAGACAGTTTGAAGATGGCTGTTGAAAGCAGACTTTTGCTCCAGAGAAGCCAAGAGAGGAAAAATGCCCCAAGAGCAACTAAGAGTGACATTTTTGAGGAACTGCAGCCTAGAGAGGAACGTCCTGGGAGAAAGCCATTTTGAAACCAGAACTCTGGAGCAGATGCTAGCCACGTGCCTTCCCAGCTAAGAGAGGTTTTCTGGACACCACTGGCCATTGTCCAATGAAGTTACCCAATTGTTGATGACTTACCTTGGACACTTTATGGCTTTAAGACTGTAACTTGGTAACCAAATAAATCCCCTTTATAAAAGCTGATCCTTCTCTGGTGTTTTGCATTTTGGCAGCATTAGCAAACTAGAACACTGTCCAATCTTGCAATGTTGACATTTATTTGTTCTCCTTCAAGTAAAAACAATCTTATATTAGTACATTTAATCACCATCATTGACCACTCTAGGTTTCACTAAGTTACACAGTCCCAGCCCTTATCTTCTATCTTTCTTTCTGGTATCACACATGCCCCTAGCCTTCCTCTTTCAACCATACTCACACTAATCTTTGTTCAGTGTAATTACCATCACACAGTACTGTGCTATCATTTCTGGATCTATACAGTCAATCCTTTTGAACATTCTGTACTCCTTCAGCAACATATGCCATTCTCTACCCTCTTTCTATCTCCTGATAACCTGTGTTCTTAACTTGAATTCTCAAGATTTTCTCATTAATATTAGTTCATATTAGTGAGACCATACAGTATTTGTCCTTTTGTTTCTGGCTAATTTCACTCAGTGTAATGTCTACTATCTACCATTTTAAAAAATGTCATATCTTGTTTTATTTTTATTTTCTCTCTCTCTCTTTTCACCCTTACTGATAGTCTTCATTTCTACCCTCTTCTTTAAACCTCCCTCTCCTGTCTTTTCCTATCTGCCTGTAGTGCTCCCTTCAGTATTTCTTGTAGAGCAGGTAGCTTGTTCACAAGCTCTCTCAGTGTCTGTTTGTCTGAAAATATTTTAAAGTCTCCCTCATTTTGAAAGACAGTTTTGCCAGATATAGAATTCTTGGTTCACAGTCTTTTCTTCCAGTATCTTAAATATATCCTACCACTGCCTTCTCACCTCCATGGTTTCCACTGAGAAATCCACATATAGTCTTATTGAGCTTCCTTTATATGTGATGGATTGCTTTGCTCTTGCTGCTTTCAGAATTCTCTCTTTGCCTTTGACATTTGATAATCTGATTATTATTTGTCTTGGAGTAGGTCTATTCAGATCTATTCTGTTTGGGATATGCTGAACTTCTTGGATCTGCAATTTTATGTCTTTCATAAGAGGTAAGAAATTCTCAGTGATTATTTCCTCCATTATTGTTTTTGCCCCCTTTCCCTTCTCTTCTCTTTCTGGGACACCCATGACGTGTATATTCATGTGATTCATGTTGTCATTCAGTTCCCTGAGCTGCTGCTCATATTTTTCCATTCTTTTCCCTATCTGTTCTTTTGTGTGTAGGAGTTCAGATGTCCTGTCCTCTAGTTCATGAATCCTTTCTTCCACCTCTTCTAATCTGCTGTTGTATGTCTCATTTCTGTTTTTAATCTCTTCTATTTTGCCTTTCATTCCCATAAGTTCTGCCATTTGCTTTTTTAAGCTTACAGTGTCTTCTTTATATTTTTCCTCTCTTTTGCTACATTTCCCTTCAAATCACTGATTTGATTTAGAAGATTTGTTTGAACATCTTTAATTAGTTGTTTCCAACTCCTGTGTCTCTTTTGAAGTGTAAGTTTGTTCCTTTGGCTGGGCCATATCTTTGTTTTTCTTAGTATGACTCATAATTTTTTGTTGTCTAGGCATCTGGTTTCCTTGATTCCCCAGTCAGATTTTCCCAGACCAGACAGGCCCAGGTCTCAGGAGGAGGGTGTAATCAGTATCAGATTTCCCTGAGGATGAAACCCAGAAGATTGTCAGATTTTCCTGTGAGGTCTCTAGACTCTGCTTTTCATTTCTTGCCCAGCAGGTGGTGCTCATCAGCCCACAGCTTCCCACTGGTTTTAAGAGGTACCATGCCTTTAATTCTCAGCACACCCTCTCCCTACCAGGGTGAGTCAGAAGCCAAGCTTAAACTGTTTCTGTAATTTTTCCCAGGCCCTGAGGTCTGAATTCTCTGAGGGAGGGACACCACTTGAGCTGGGCTCAGCCCCCCTTTTCTTAGGGAAGATATGCCCTTTAGAGAATTACTTCCTTCACTTGACTTCTTCCTTTGTCTCTCTAACTATCTTGCCTCCACCTTGCCTGGGTCAGTACTGACCATTGCAAATGCCTCAGGCTTTCTCTAATGAGCTACTTAGAATGAGAGGGGGGAAAAAAAAAAGAAAGAAGAAAGAAATCCCCCTTTCAGAGCAAGTCCCCAGCACCCCAGTTTCACCAGTCAACTGGAGATGGTACCCAGTTCTATGTGCCCGTTTTCTTGGGACACAGCCATTTTCCAAGATTCTGAGCTCAGCTTTCTCCAAAAGCCTACATATGTATGTATGTATGTATGTATGTATGTATGTATGTATTTATTTATTTATTTTTCCATCAGCCCTGCCTCCTATCTGCCAGGAGAGACCCCAGAGTTCCTTTCCAACTTGCTCCAGGTTTATCTGCTCATAGCTTGTATTCAGTAGTCCAAATTTGTTAATTAAATCCATAGTTGGAGCTTGGTTGGGCCACTTTCCCTTACTCCCAGCAGAGACCACTTCTTTTTCTCACAAGGATGTGTTCCAGCTCAGACTGCTGTGCCAGTGTAGGGGCAGCAGCTGCTCCACAGTTTGGGGGTTTTTACTTAAAGTTCTACACTGTGGTCTTGGTCCTTTCACCCATTCCAGACTGGTTGTGAAGACTTTTGAAATAAATATTTTAAACCAAGAATTATGAGGCTGTAAGTGGTAAAAACACATGATAATTAAATTTACAATTCAAGTTCATTCATGCCCTTAATCAAGGTAAACCCTTTGATGAATTAAAATTTTTGTGAATGTAAAGTATAAAAAAAAGCTATGTCTTCTCTGTGATGTTACCGTGGTCTAAAATAAATGCAACATGGCATTTTAGTCCTGGTCATCTTCATCAGTATGCAACCTGAGTAGTTTAAAGGGCCCTTAACTTGGTTTCATGCTCTGCAATCACTCTCTTGAAATTCTTAACAATTTTTGTGCAAGGGACTTCACATTTTCATTTTGTATTGGGCCCCGCAAATTATGTAACTGGTCTTGATTTTAGTATATGCAAGTCTTTTTTAAATTAAAAATATGCTAAATTAAATAAACATCAAATCTTTCATGGGTTCTTATTACCTACAATAATGTTTGAATTTATATAAATGTTAACATAAGTGCTAAACTAAACTGATTAATAATTTTCATGATCAGTGTCTTTCTAAATTGCTTCTTGTAAATCTTAGACAATACTATGAAATAAGTAGTCCTAACAAATTACTCCAATTAGAATATCTGGTTACAATGTCATATATCAATGGTTGGTTGGAAATCAGAGTTAGTTCAAAAATTCCATCAGTTTATGTAGTGAATCAACTGTATGATTACTGGCTTTATTTTAAAATTCTACTTATTTTGGAGCTAACAAAATTCAGTGTAATTTCTTGGGGTCACGAATAACAACTTTACTTGCTCCTGTTCATACATTAGTAAAGCTTCTTAAAAAGCTGATTCTGATAATTTTCCTGAAATAATGCAATGGATTATTTCAAATCATCAATAATGCAATTGAATTATTTCTTTCACACATACAAACCTTATTTTTTGTCCAGTTCAACAACAACTTCATTGGGAACTTATTTGGAATTGCATTGATTTTTTAATATGAGAAGACTTTGTATTTGTTGATTGTTTTTCATTGGGGGAATTATTTATCTTCATTTTGTCAGAGCTTGTTTTATAATTTTTAACAAAGTGTGAATATTTTACTCACATGGTCTCTGAATTTTTCTGGGTAGCTTCATACTTAAATATTTTATAATAATCATAACTCCTATCTATGGATCATTTTTGCATTCCCATATCTAACTTGCTATAGTCAATATTTACCTAATATCAAGTCCATTATAAATCATCTTATTTAGTCCAATATATTTTAGTGGAGTCTAATTTTATAAATCATCTTATTTAGTCCAATATATTTTAGTGGAGTCTAATTGGATTGTTTATGAAATTTGCAAACTTTAAAATTAAGATTTGTGAATCTATAAATCTGAACAGTTAATTTCTACTATTTATTCTCATTCATGCATTAGACAAAACCACTTACAGTATTGAATAATAGAAGCGATGGAAAGTTCATTTTCTTCCTGAGTTGAGTGATGTTTCCGGTGGTTTTGGTATTTCAATAGTTTCCTTCCATTCCTATTTTACTTCAAATATTTACTATCAATGACAATTTAAGTTAGTCAAATATTATTAAACCATATTTTTGCCAGTAGGAGCAATGAATAGCCTTGTATATAAGTCCTTAGGTACTTTGATTTTCCTTAATAAATATCATTTCCCAGGAGTGCAATTGTTGGGTCAAACGTTGCATGCTTTCAAATCATAAAAAGAGTAGATGAAATCTTTGAAAGAGGTGGAAATATTTCACATTTCTTTTAGCAATTTTCTATTTTCCTCACATCCCTGCAAAAATAGATGCCATAACTCTTCTTATTTTTGCTAGTCTCATACATATGAAGTGTTCTTATTTTAATTTTCTTTATGCTGACTACTATTGAATTTAAGCATCTTTTCATATATTCTTCATCAATTTGATTTGCGTTTTTAAAAACTGCCTATATGTATGCCCTTCTGTTTTTGTATTGGGTTGTATGTTGTCACTTGTTAATTTGTAAGAGCTTTTTGTATATTACAGACATTCATCGTTTTTGTCATTTCTGTAACAAATAATTTACTCCCTATTGATAGTTTTTCTATTCACTTTGTTAAAGTCACATTGTTAAAGTTTTTCTGTATTACATTTTTTAATTCCTAGGATTCCAATTTCTCTTTTAAAGTTTTATACTGCCCTTAGATTGAGGTTTTAGATTTTAGTCAATATTCTTTGTTTTTATATTATCTTGGCTAATGTATTATGCTTTCTAGTTTTTTGTGTAGTTATTTGTTTCAATTTTAATTTCATTAATTTTACCTTTTTTTCTTTATTAATCCCCTCCTCCTACTGACTTTTAGTTTCGTTTGTTGTTCTTTGTCTAATTTCTACATATGAGTTCTGAGACTTTTTAATTGTAATTTTTTTCTTAAGAATGAAGTCAATTAAAACCTGCAAGTCCCATTAAAACAACTTTCTCTGTGTTCCTTATGACTTAGATGCAAATTATTCTCCTTTTCACTCTTTTCCAAATGGTTTAAAAATTTTCAATTTCATCTTCGATATAAGGATAATCTAGGCCTGTGTTTTTTAATTTCCAAGTGGTTAACATTTTGGTGATCAACTTCTTTCTTCATATCATTTCACATTTATTAATGCAGACTAAAATCTAAACATACTTTGTGGCCAATAAATGTTTCTTGGGCATATTTTTTAAAAAACCCTGTATCTTTGATTGAAAAACACAATATTGGGATGCATCTCTTCAGGACTGTCATCGAAGAGTAGCGGTGATACAGTTGTGTGAAAACCTTCAGCCAACACATTCTGGTAAAATCAAGAAAGCATCTGCATCGGTATCTTAGAGTTAGATGAAAACTGGCATCTTCTCCCTTTGATCTAATATAAGGTTCTTTATGTTCTTGGTGCCTTTCTGTCTACTAAACCTGATTCTGGTGGAAATGTACTGAAAGCCACAGTCATTATTGTATTTTATCAGCAATTTCATATTGTTGCTAATAGTCTTGCTTTATGTATTTAGCTAGTTGATGTGTAGTTTGATAAATACATATTGCAAACATTATAATTTCTTCATAAATTTTGCCTTTTATAAATGGTTTTAGCCTTAAAATTTACCATGACATTAATATTTCCACTTTTTCCTGCTTTTTTTTTTTTTTTTGGCATTTGCCTGTTACCTACCCCCCCCCATTTTACTTTCTACCTTTCCTAATTAATTTAACTTGTCTCCTGTAAACAGCTTTTACTTAAGTTTTGCTTTCTACCCTGAACCACTAGTCTTTGTACTTTAATGGAAGAATATAATCAACTTACATTTTGTGTAATGCCTGTATCTTATTTTCTGTATTGTCTACTTTATATCACTGTTCACTTTTTTAACTTTATCTTATTTGTGTTGGTCTATTCAAGTTCATTCCATTTGTTTTTGTTTTTTCAAAATTAGTTGTGTGTTTCCTGTTTCCATCCCATTAATTGTTAACATTATGACTAATCTCAAGATTATATATATAATTATATTGTATATAACATATTCTATAGTAATATATGTATTACATATAATTGTTTGAAAAGTAGTCTTTCCCCATACAGCTGTATTACCCCAACTTCCTTCCCTACACAAATTAGAAGAGATCTCTAGAACACTTCCTTCCCTCCTTCTTCCTTCTTTTCTCCTCTGCCCCTCCCTGCTGATGAGACTTTTTGGAATTCTTTTACTTCCTTCTTCTGCAGACCTCCCCAATCATTAAATTTTCATGAGTAATTTTTCATCCATTATTTAGAACTTACACTATACATTCCAAGAGAGTCTGTATTTATTGAGAGTCAGAGAATATTCAGCCCACTATTTATCCTCTTCTTGACCTTTTGGGAATCTAAAGATCTTAGCAAAGCCACATGGAGCAAATATCAGTCTTCCTGGTTGGAGTTCATTAGATCACTGAGCATCATGCTTTTCCTTGGGTCTAGTGGTTTCTGTTCCTTATCTCAAGGAACCAGATTTCTTCTTAAAAATCTTGTTCAAGCCAAGGGGATAAAGGCTTGTAATATGTCTTCTGGGTAGGACCTCAAACAATCCCAAGGTCGGTATATAATTAATTGTTTGGAGCTTAAGTGGCCATTGGCTCAGATGAGGCAACTACGTTGGAGTTGGGAAAGAAGAGGGAGAAATCCCATTGAAGGTCCCCATGTCCCCAAATTTTCAAATGTTTTATTTTGAGCAATTTCATATTGTTGAAACATCATCATCATCATAATCCTGTAATAATCCATGTTGGGTCATGATAGAGCATTCTTCTAATATGGTGAAGACTTATGCTAATTTCATCTATATTTATAATATTTTTTATCTATATTAATAATTTTATATCTAATTTAATATTGTTTTACATTTATATTCATAGGTAAAAATACAATTATTAGATTTTTGGTGGGGTGCTTTCCAACTTTTTGCATAATTTGGAATACTTTGAATAACAGAGTGATTACCTTGTAAGAAATCACTTTTTAAATCATCAGATCCAGAAACGAGCACCTTTTGAAATTGTAGGTCTTTACCAATCTTTCCAAATACTGGGTTTGGTATTTTTGAGGTATTCTATTCTCTTGAATCAACTTTAGTCATTTACATTTTACTAAAAGTTTTCTCTGTAATTTCAAATTTGCATTACCATAGAGTTAATTTATTAAACTGATGTATATTGAATGATAATATGTGCCAGGCACTATTCTAAGCAATGAAAATACAATAAAAAACAGTTCCATAAGCCCATAGAACTTATATTTTGTGGGAGTGAGGACAGAATGAAAACAATCATAGTCATTGTGTCTATTATACAGGCTTTTTTAAACATCTTGTATGGTTATATGACCATATGCTTTCCATGATTGTTTAATTATGCAAAATATATTGTATAGTTTTGATGACATACTAAGTTTTCTCTAATTATTTGACAGTATGAGAAGTCTACATTTATCATACTCACATTTGGATAACAGAAAATAATGTCTCTTTGGTCGTATTAATAATATCTATAAAATCCTTTTTGGATTCCTTAATGTTCATAATCTGGACTCCAGGGAAAGGGTCATGGTGGTAAAATTATTACAAAGGTTTAAGGAATGCAAATGTTGATGAAACACTTTCTACAACAGAATCAGTAATTCCAAAAATAGGCACTTTTTTTTTTTTCAAATACATGAACCTGTTGTTTAATAAAGTTTGAATTCATTTAAAAGAGAAAAAAATATCATTTGCCAACCAGGCAAAGTGGTGTCAACACCTCAAAAGCCTTGCTTCCCTATACCAAATTCCCATGAAGTAACAACAACAAAAAAAGAAATACTCTAAAAATTCTTTAATGACAGATAAGTGAAAATAAAGAGTGAGTGCAAATTGTTGCTCATACATAGTGGCAAGTCTGTGATGACTTCCTCTCAAGTTCTTCAAAATGAGGAAACAAACTGGTATCAGATCTAAGATAGAAATATTTCCTCATGTAATGGATGGGTATAAATGTTGAAAATCTCTGTAAATAACTGGGTATGCTTTTGTTGTGACAAATATTGAATCTAAGTAAAAAATTTTTTGAGTAGAAATGGAATCAATTGTATTTTATACTTTTTGGAGAAAAACTGTGTATGAAGAAGGAGGGAGATCTGCCTGGGCTGATTAGAAGAAAATCAAAGAATCTGATGCTGGAAATATTCACCAAGCACTGTGGAGTTAAAGAGCCCCATGAGGCAGAGATTGCTCCTCCACACTCTGTGGAAGGGTACTGCCAGCGCAAATTTAATATCTAACTCCACTTTCTTCTTATGAAAATTAAGAGTGGAGTTGTGTTGCAGGAAAACTTAATTTGAAAATAGGACCACATATTCCAGCATTATTTTCAAATTCCCAAGATAAGGAAGAAATCCAGGCAAATGAATTGGGTTAGTCTCCAATAATCAAATTTCAAAACAAATTGCCCCTTTGCAACACTAAACATAGTAAAATAATAGCTTAATGCTAATAGAGCTTTCAAAAATTATATATGATTCTAAAATTCAAGACATGCATGAAAGCAACATTCTACAGTCTGCTCCTTGTTCCCACTTCCTTTTGAGTAGGATTCCTTATTTTTACATCTGACCAGCGCCACCTCTACAGAGACCATACTTTCCAGTCTGCCATGGAGCTGGTATGACCCTGAAACTAAGTTGTGGCCAGTTGGATGTAAGGAGAAATGGGACGTGTGATGTCCAGGAGGGGATATGAGCTCTTTCTGCCCTTCCTTAATTTCTGCTCTCTTCATGCAGACAGATGTTTGGATTTTCAGCAGTCACACTGGATCATAAGTAGAAATTATGTTTGGAAATGACAGAGAAACAAGATAAAATGAAACAGTGTCTCTAATGATTTTGGTGCTATCACACTGGCCTTGGAGCATTTCCCTCTGGAGTTGGTTTATGTAAGAAGTACATAAACTTTCATCTTAGTTAAGCCACTGTTATTTTTGTTTTCTCTCACATGCAGCTGACGCTAATTCTGAGACTGCAACAACAATTCTTTCCTAGCTATAAGACGATTAAGCATGAACAAATTGCACTATAATAAATTGTACTGTTCAATGCAAAATCTCATGACTTCCTTCTATCATTCTGATTTTATCCCTCTCCTCCTGTTTCTTCATATTTTCCACAGTGTGTGGCTACCTGGGTACCAGTATATTGATTTGGAAATAGGGTCTCAGTGGTTATAGTTAACCTGTAAGTTAGGAAGAGGCTAAACTGCACAAAAGGGCATATATTGTATGTTTCCACTTAAATGAAATATCTAGGATAAGTGGGTTCAAAGAGACAGAAAGATTAGAGGAAACCAGGGGCAGGGGGAGGGGAATGGGGAATTGTTGCTTACTGGGTAGAGTTTCTGTTCGGGTAACAAAAAGGTTTTGGTAATAGATGATGGTGATGGCAGTACAGCATTGTAAATGTAATTGATGTCACAGAACTGTACACTTAAAAACGGTTAAAATGGCAAATTTAATGTACATATGTTAATATCATAAAAATAGTAAACTAAACAAATGAGGTTATATTGGGTGAGAATTGCCAAGAAAAATTCTTGGAGAAAGAATGAATCCAGAAAAGAAAGGGGGGAAATATCAGCACAACAAAACTAAACCTAACCGCTGGTATCCATATAAGTGACGCAGAGACACATGGAGAACGCCACGTGACGACGGAGGCAGAGATTGGAGTGATGCAGGGACAAGACAAGGAACGCCAAAGGGTGCTGACCCCCACCGGCAGCCAGGGGAGAGGCGTGGGGCGGATTCTCCCCCAGAGCCCCCAGAAGGAACCAACTCTGCCGACACCTTGATTTTGGACTTCCATCTTCCAGAATATGAGAGAACGAATGTCTGCTGTTTTAAGCCACCCAGTTTGTGGTATTGTATTACAGCAGCCCTAGGAAATGAATAGAGTAGCTCATCAAAAACATGTCCATTAAAGGAAGAAATGAATAAGGGTGTCTTCAACATAAGAAGCACAGAGAGACACACACCTCAGTTACAAATAGGCATGTAAATCACACACTTGGAATAAAAAAACTAAAACTAACTTGTGCATTGGAATTAATATTTTATTAAGAGGAGAGTTAACTTTCAAATATGAATTAATTTTTATATCTCCTTTCCTCTCATAAGTAAATCTTGAGAAAAAAATGAAACTGAAGAAATATTAAAACATTGGCTCTTACTCTTTCATTCACAATGTGAAACCCCTGGAATCCATAAATTATCATGACCACAGGAAATCAGACTCTTGCTTATCAGAAAAAATCCAAAATTGCAAGCAAATGCCATGATACCTATATATAGACAAGGAGGCACCGAATCAAAACTCAAGATATCCATTCGAAACAATAGGCAGTTTGCAGAAAACCTCTGGGGAAAAGAGTAGAAATCATTTTGCAAAAGTAAGAAAAGGAATAAAAATAAAACTAGAAACAACTTTTAAAAGCTGCTGCCTTTCTATCCTTATATTTTATTTTAAGAAAAAAAAATAGAAGACAGAAAAGTATAAAAGTATAAAACAATGAATACAACAAATACCCATATACCTATCTCTTAAATTATGTAAATTAATACTTTGTTAAATGTGTTTCAAGTCTTCTACTTTTAAGTAAAAGGAATAAAACATTACAGGGAAAACTGAAGCACTCACCATCTTCTACTCACTTCTATTTCCTTCCACTCTTCCTTCCTCACTATTCTAAGTCTTTATCCTTTCACTTTAGTTTAAAAGATGTTTATGTACATGAAAGGGTTCATGTGCTACATCTATGTTTTCCTTTGGCTTCATGTTTTAAATTTACATAAATTGTATCATTCTGCTATTCATTCTGCTATATATATATATATATATATATATATATATATATATATATATATATTTTTTTTTTCCCCCTCTTGGCATTTCATTTTTCATAGGTATATATGATGAAAAGTATACATTGTGGCTAAGGATTCCATTTTTCAATAATGGTGGACTAAGTCATTTGGACTAATCATGCTGTAAAAAGCAGCTAAGATAACTAGATAAAACATAGATAGATACATAGATAGATAGATAGATAGACAAAGATAGATCTTAAAACTGTTGATGAGCTGACATTTTAATAGAGTGGGGATTGCCAAGAAAAATTCTTGGAGAAAGAATGAATCCAGAAAAGAAAGGGGGGAAATATCAGCATAACAAAACTAAATTAGCCCTAGGATCATTTACTGCTACCAGGAAACTTGTGTTTAGCTTTGGAACTTCATGGAACAACAGAGACAGAAGTGAATGCCCAGGGCCCTTTCAAGTTGGAAAGTTTTATCAGAGGTTGTTCCGGCATTGTGCTGGGAATGCAAAGGGCTCCAGCCACAAGATTAGAGAGAACCATAAATACAGCTCCATCTTCAAACCCAACCCCAGAGGACTACGGGTAGGGTTGCCTTCTCATTGATTGGAGCAGAAAAAAATATAAAGGAATAGAAATATAAAAACACAGCCCAGAGATTTTGTGTCCACTGCCCAATCAATGTGAGAATTCACAGTGCAAGTTCTCATGACCTGGGTGGGTCAGGAAACCTCAGGCTCGAAATTTGGTTTAAGGTGGTGTCCAAATGATACTGCCAAATTAGTCTGGAAGCTGGAAAAGTAAATACTCCCTAGAGGAAAGTACCTTCATCCTATGCCTTGGGGAATCCCAACGAGTAATTTTTATAAAGTGCAATGAGCAGCACAGTCTAAAGCAACCAGGCACACAAGGAAATAAGCCTCCATGAATGAGAACCTACAAACAACAGCTAAAGAGATGGCAGAAACTGACCATTACAGACTTCAGATATTGGAATCTTCAGATACCGTTTAAAAAATACAGCTTAATTGTTTAAAAAAAGAAAGATAAGTTTAAAAATATTTTCAAGTAACAAGAAAATGTTAAAAAGTTATCACATTTTCAAATGTAAAAATGAACCAGTTAGGACTTGGGCAAGATGACGGCATAGAGAGGAGTGGAAGCTAAGTAGTCCCCCTGGAACAACTACAAAAAACCAGAAACAACTAGTAAATAATCCAGAATAACTGCGGGGGGACAAACGAGACCATCCATTCATCATACACCAGCCTGAATTGGGAGGAATGCCCGAGAACACAGCATAAAATCTGTAAGTAAAACCTGCGGAACCAAGTCGTGAGACCCCCTCCCCCATAGCCCGAGCTGCAAAGCCTCGTGGTGCCAGAGAGAAGCTCTCTCCCAGCAAGCTAATATAGCTCAGCTGAGCTCCAACTGGGGTTTTAAGTAGCGAGTGTGAACTGCTCACTACAGGTACGCAGCCCCAAAAAACAGACAGAGGCTTTGGGTGACGACTGACCTGGGAGAGCCGGAGGGTTGCCTTGGACTGGGTCTGAAGGGGACTATCTGTTTCTTTTTTGGCTCAGTGGAGAAAGCCCCAGCCATTTTCAGTTTCCAGGGCTGTGACTCTGGGAAGGGTGGAGACACCACAAGCAGAGAGCAAGACCATTGAAATGCTAATGACCTCCACCTGAGGGGTCTGTCTTCTCTAGGAGGAAAGGGGTGGGGCCCTTTCTATTCAGAACCAGACCCCAGAGCCTGGGGGAACACGGCCACACCTCCTCACACCAGTCAAGAATTATAGGCTAACAGGCGTCACCTGCTGGGCAGAAAAGCACAGTGACCCGAGACATCAAAGGGTGGAGCAATTTTCTAAGACACACCCACAGGGAAACCAGATACTGAATATTTCTTCCCTCTGGGACCTGAGCCTGTTCTGGTCTGGGAAAACCTGATTTGGATAACCAAGGAAACCATGCCTAGACAACAGAAAATTACAACCTACACTAAGAAAAACAAAGTTATGGCCCAGTCAAAGAAAAAAACGTACACTTCAACTGAGATACAGGAATTTAAACAACTAATGCTAAATCAATTCAAAAAGTTTAGAGAAGATATTGCAAAAGAGATAGAGGCTGTAAAGGAAGCACTGGACATGTATACGGCAGAAATCAAAAGTTCAAAAAACCTACTAGTAGAATCTATGGAAATGAAAGGCACAACACAAGAGATGAAAGACACAATGGAAACATACAACAGCAGATCTCAAGAGGCAGAAGAAAACACTCAGGAACTGAAGAACAAAATACCTGAAAGCCTACACACAAAGGAGCAGATGGAGAAAAGAATGAAAAAATATGAGTAACGTGTCCGGGAAATCAAGGATGAAACAAAGTACAATAATGTACGTATCATTGGTGTCCCAGAAGGAGAAGAGAAGAGAAAGGGGGCAGAAGCAATAATAGAGGAAATAATTAATGAAAATTTCCCATCTCTTATGAAAGACATAAAATTACAGATCCAAGAAGCACAGCGTACTCCAAACAGAAGAGATATGAATAGGCCTACGCCAAGACACTTAATAATCAGATTATCAAATGTCAAAGACAAAGAGAGAATCCTGAAAGCAGCAAGAGAAAAGCAATCCATTACATACAAAGGAAGCTTAATAAGACTTTGTGCGGATCTCTCAGCAGAAACCATGGAGGCAAGAAGGAAGTGGTGTGATATATTTAAGATACTGAAAGAGAAAAACCACCAACCAAGAATCATGTATCTAGCAAAGCTGTCCTTCAAATATGAGGGAGAGCTCAAAATATTTTCTGACAAACAGACAATGAGAGACTTTGTGAACAAGACACCTGCCCTACAGGAAATACTAAAGGGAGCACTACAGGGTGATAGAAGACAGGAGTGTGTGGTTTGGAACACAATTTTGGGAGATGGTAGCACAACAATGTAAGTACACTGAACAAAGGTAACTATGAATACGGTTGAGAGAGGAAGGTGGGGAGCATGTGAGACACCACAAGAAAGGAGGAAAGATAATGACTGGGACTGTGTAACTTGGTGAAATCTAGAGTATTCAACAATTGCGATAAAATGTACAAATATGTTCTTTTATGAGGGAGAACAAGCAATGTCAGCCTTGCAAGGTGTTAAAAATGGGGAGGCATTGGGGGAGGGATGCAATCAGCATAAACTAGAGACTGTAACTAATAGAATCATTGTATTATGCTTCCTTTAATGTAACAAAGGTGATAAACCAAGGTGAATGCAGATAAGAGGGGGGGATAGGGGAGGCATGTTAGACACTTGACATTGGTGGTATTGTCTGATTCTTTATTCTACTTTGATTTAAGGTTATTTTTCCTTTTGCTGCTTCCTAGCTGTCATTTTTTTGTTTCCTCTTTCTTTTGCCTCTCTACCTTCTTTGACTCTCCCTCCTGCCTTGTGGAAGAAATGTAGATGCTCTTGCTTAGTATGAGCAGAATGTTCAATTAGGATGAATTTAAATGTTTGGAAATGAACAGGGGTGTTGGTAGCAAGATGTGAGAATAACTAACAGTGCTGAATGGTGTGTGAATGAGGTGGAAAGGGGAAGCTCAGTGTCATATATGTCACCAGAAGGAAAGTTGGAGGTCAAAAGATGGAAATGTATAAAACTGAATCCTATGGTGGGCAATGTCCATGATCAACTGTACAAATACTAGAAATCACTTCATGAACCAGAACAAATGTATGACAATACAATTAGAAGTTAATAATAGAGGGGCATATAGGGAAGAACTATATACCTATTACAAACTATATACTACAGTTAGTAGTATTTCAACATTTTTTTCATAAACAGTAACAAACGTATTATATCAATACTAGGAGTCAACAATTGAGGGGGATTGGTTAGGGATAGGGGAGGTTTAGAGTTTCCTTTTTTTCTTTTTTCATCTTTCACTTTATTTCTTGTCTGGAGTAATGAAAAGTTTCTAAAAATTGAACAAAAGTTAAGTGTGATGGATGCACAGCTGTATGAGGGTACCCAGGGGCAAGTGATTGTACACTTTGGATCTTTGGATAATTGTATGGTATCTGAACAATCTCAATAAAAATGGAAAAAAAAAATGAACCAGTTAGATGTTTTGGAAAAGGCAAATAAAATAACAATTTCAGTCAATGGATGTGGTCAGAGAAGACTGGACAAAGCAGAAGAGGGATTTAGTGAATGAACTATTGGGGAGAGACATACCTCTGGACTGGGATGACCATCAGTCATCCATCCCTCCCCTTCTCCAGACGGCTTGGCACTGGAAGAATGGCAAGAGTGCTGACTGGTATTACTAGCATTCAAATTCCCTAGCTGATCTCTGTGGTCTGATCCTGGACCAGAAGATCTTTATTACACAATGTTATCCCTAACGCTGTCTTACAGTAGTCTTCAAATATGTAATGTGAGGCTAGAGTGAGAGGCCTTGTGTTAAAATGTCCTTTGCAGCACCTCTAGCTCTGTTGGTCCAAGCATGTCTTTTTATAAATTATCAGTAAGGGCTTAGGAATCCTGGATGCTCTGCTTTCCTTCTGACTCCAGTAAGTATCATTTTTGCTAACACTGTGTGCCACTGATGTTGTAGATCTGTCCCAGGAAGGTTCTTCCTTGTTCATTTTCCTCCATCCCCCCTTCAGGAGTAAATGTCGGGGGTTATGTTTTCCTTGGGCCATACAGCTTTTGCAGCCCACCTACTGTCTATCAAATTTTGGGCACTGTTTTAGTTTCTCAGCTACTAAACAAATACCACACATTGGGATGGCTTAACAAGAGGAATGTATTGGCTCATGGTTTCAGAGGCTAGAAGGCTTGCTTCCACACAGGGTCGGTACCTTCTGGCTGGCTAGCAATCTTTGGGGTTCCTTGGCTTTTCCATCACTTGGCAATGCACGTGGCAGCAGCATCTTCTCCTTTCTCTTCTGGGTCCCATTGACTTCCAGCTTCTGGCCACTCCCCATGGCTTCTTCCCTCAGGTCCAATTTCCTTTGCTTAAGGACTTCAGCCATATTGGATTAAGGCCTACCCTCATTCAGTTTGGGCTTCCCCTTAACTAATCACATCTTCAAAGTCCTGTTTACAAATGGGTTCATACCCATAGGACCAGAGGTTGGGACCTGAACATGCCTTTTGTTGGGAACATGATTCAATCCATTACAGATGCCCAAAGACTCTGATAGTCAAAGGCTAGACTTTTTAAGTGTAGTCTTTGACTACACTATCCCTCAAATCTATGTAAGCTTCTGATCTGTCTGCATCCAATGAATAATTAACTAAATGGAATTCTCAAGCCTGAGTTATTCCTTTGCTTCTCGTACCCATGTCATTCTTTCAACCCAAAGGGCATTATCATGAGGTCATCAGAAATAACAGGTAAGAAATCCACACCATTAATCTTATTTTTGCTTGCCTGCTGTGTGTTAACAGATGTTTGTTTCTCACAATCTTTCTCAGTTTTCAGTTTTAACCTTTCTTTTTGGAATCCAGAAACAATCAACTTTTCCAACCCTGCAGTGTCCCATTTCTCTCTCTCACTCTTTCTCATTTCTGCTTACAATGCAATAGTTTTTTTTAACCTCATTCATCCTTTTCTTCACATTTATGTCTCTAATTAATCACTATTTAATCATTCTGAGTAGTAAGAGGAATTGAAATATAGTTTTCTTTTTTTTCCATATACAAAATATTACTGGGATTATCTATCAAGATGATTCTGCAAATACATACCTCAACATGCCCTCTTTCATCCAAAAATATAAAAATTAAAGATAAAACATAACAAATGAGATACAGAAAAACAAAACCAGGTAGAGTGGGATGAATGGTGGCCACAAAAAGATATGTCCACACCTTAATCCCCGGAACCCCTGTATATGACCTTATTTCGAAAAGGGTATTTGCAGATTTAATTAAATTAAGCACCTGAAGATGAGATCACCCTGGATTATCCATGTGGGTCCTAAATCCAATGACAAGTGTGCTTGTAAGAGACACACAACGAGAAGAGGAAAAGGCCATGCAAAACAGAGGCAGAAACTGGAGTTAAGCAGCAACAAACCCAGAAATGCTGATGGCCTCCAGAAGCTGGGAGAAGCAAGGAGGGGTTATTGCCTGGAGCCTTCCAGAGGGAGCATGGCCTGGCCAACACCTCGATTTCAGATTTCTGGCCTCCAGAACTGTGAGACAATAAATTTCTGTTGGTTTAAGCCACCAAATTTGCAGTAATTTGTTACGGCAGCCTGACAATAACCACAAAGTCTAATCCAAACACAGTATCAAGCTCAAAACCCAGGTTCCTCTTGATCCAGAGATTGAGGACCTCAAACAACAAGTCATGTGCCTCCTACATACTGACACAACAACCACATTCAACTCCTTTTTTTTAAAACTGTAAATGTTTTTTATTTTTTATTATTTTTTTTTCTTTTTTCTTTTTACTTAAAATTTGTTCCTGAGGGAAGTGACAGGCTTATTTAGAGCTACAGTTTTATCTGATCACCCTTTGTTACGGTGTTTTTTTTTTTTTAATTGAGATTCTTCAGACACCATACAACTATCCAAAGATCCAAAGTGTACACTCAACTGCCCACGGCACCACCACACAGCCACGCATCCATCAACACAATTAATTTTTTTTTCAATTTTTAGAACATTTTTGCTGCTCCAGAAAAAAAGTAAAGACAAGAGAAAAGGAAACTCAGATCATCCCATACCCCTAACCTCGTCCTCCTCCATTATTGATTCATAGTTTTGGTATAGTACATTTGTTACTGTTGATGAAAGAATGTTAACATACTACTAACTGTAGTATATAGTTTGCAATAGGTATATATTTTTTCCCTATATGCCTCTCTATTATTAACTTCTAGTTATAGTGACATACATTTGTTCTAGTTCATGAGAGATATTTCTAATATTTGTATAGTTAATCACAGACATTGTCCACCACAAAATTCACTTTTTATACATTCCCATCTTTTAAACTCCAACTTTCCTTCTGGTGACATGCATGACTCTGAGCTTACCCTTTCTACCACCTTCACACACCTTTCAACACTGTTAGTTATTTTCATAACATGCTACCATCACCCCTGTCCATTTCTAAACATTTAAGTTCACCCTAGTTGAATATTCTGCTCATAATAAGCAACTGTTTCCCATTCTTTAGCCCCATTTCTATATCCTGGTAACCTATATTTCATGTCTATGAGTTTACATATTATAATTAGTTCATATCAGTGAGACTCTGCAATATTTGCCTTAATGTGTCTGTCTTATTTCACTCCATATAGTGCCCTCAAGGTTTCTTCATCAACCCATTTCTTTTAAGATGGTTTTGTTCACACATCATACATTCCATCCTAAGTAAACAATCATTGGTTCCCCGTATAGTCACATATTTATGTATTGAGCACCATTGGCACTCTCTATATAAGGACATCTCCATTTCTTCCACATAGATGGAGGAAGAGTCAAAGAAGGCAGAGAGGCAAAAGAAAAAGAAAAGAGAAAGAGAGAAAAACAAACAAACAAACAATAAGAAAAAAAAAAACTTGATAGCTAGAAAGCAATGAAAGGAAAGGTAGCATCAACCTAAAATAGAATAGAGTCAGACAACATCACCAATGCCAGGACTCCCATATCCTTCCCCTATTCCCCACCCCCCATATGCATTTAGCTTTGGTACACTGTCCTTGCTACATCAAAGGGAGCATAACACAATGTTTCTGTTAATCCTAGCCTCTAGTTTGCATTGATTGTATTTCCCCCTCAATCCCACCCTATTTTTAACACCTTGCAATGTTGACATTCATTTGTTCCACCCCATGTAAAAACATATTTGTACCTTTTATTACAATCGTTGAGCACCCCAGGTTTCCCTGAGTTATACAGTCCCAGTCTTTATCGTTCATCTTTTGTTCTGGTGTCCCACACTGTCCCAGCCTTCCTCATTCAACCATATTCACAGTCTTCTTTGTTCAGTGTACTTACATTGCTGTGCTACTGTCTCCCAAAATTGTTTTCCAAACCTCTCACTCCTGTCATTTCCTTTCTGTCTGGAATGCTTTAGTGTTTCCTGTAGAGCAGGTATCTTGTTCACAACCTCTGTCATTGTCTGTTTGTCAGAGAATATTTTAAGCTCTCCCTCATATCTGAAGGATAGTTTTGCCAGATATAGGATTCTTGGTTGGTGGTTTTTCTCTTTCAGTATTTTAAATATATCATCCTACTTCCTTCTTGCCTCCATGGTTTCTATTGAGAAATCCACACATAGTCTTATCAAGCTTCCTTTGTATGTGACAGATCGCTTTTCTTTTGCTGCTTTCAGGATTCTCTCTTTATCTTTGATGTTTGATAATGTGATTATTAAGTGTCTTGGTGTAGGTCTATTCAGATCTATTCTGTTTGTGGTACGCTGTGCTTTTTGGATCCGTCATTTTATGTCTTTCATAAAAGACGGGAAATTTTCATTGATTATTTCCTCTATTATTGCTTCTGCCCCTTTTCCCTTCTCTTCTCCTTCTGGGACACCAATGACACATAAATTCTTGCTTTTCATCTTGTCTTTATGTTTCTGGAGATGCTGCTCATATTTTTCCATTCTTTTCTCTATCCATTCCTCTGTGTGTAGGCTTTCAGGTGCCTTGTTCTCCAATTCCTGAGTGTTTTCTTCTGCCTCTTGAGATCTGCTATTGTATGTTTCCAGTGTGTCTTTCATCTCTTGTGTTGTGCCTTTCATTTCCATAGATTCTGCCAGTTGGTTTTTTGAACTTTCAATTTCTACCTTTAGTATGTCTTGTGTTTTCATTATACAGTTCAGCTCTTTCACCATATCTTCCCTAAATTTTTTGAATTGACTTATTATTAGTTGTTTCAATTCCTGTATCACAGTTGAAGTATAAGTTTGTTCCTTTTACTGGGTCATAACTTCATTTTTCTTAGTGTAGATTATAGTTTTCTGTTGTCTAGGCATGGTTTCCTTGGTTATCCAAATCAGGTTTTCCCAGACCAGAACAGGCTCAGGTCCCAGAGGGAAGAAATATTCAGTATCTGGTTTCCCTGCGGGTGTGTCTTAGAAAATTGCTCCACCCTGTGATGCCTCAGGTCTCTGTGCTTTTCTGCCCAGCAGGTGGCGCGTGTCAGCCTGTAATTCTTGACTGGTATAAGGAGGTGTGGCTGTTTTTCCCTAGTTCTGAATGGAAGGTAGATAGTAGAGCTGGGCCCCACTCCTTTCCTCCTAGAGAAGATAGACCCCCCAGGGGGAGGTCATTAGCATTTCAATGGTCTCTCTGTGCCTGTGCTATACCCTTGTCTGGGTCACAGCACTGGGAACTGAAAATGGCTGAGGCTTTCAACACTGAGCTGAAAAAGAAACAGAAAGCCCCCTTCAGAGCTAGTCTGAGGCAACCCTCTGGCTCTCCAAAGTCAGTCATCACCCAAAGCCTCTGTCTGCTTGTTGGGGATTCGTACCTCATAGTGAGCAGTTCACACTCGCTAATTAAAACCCCAGTTGGAGCTCAGCTGAGCTATATTCGCTTGCTGGGAGAGAGCTTCTCTCTGGCACCACGAGGCTTTGCAGCTTGGGCTATGGGGGAGGGGGTCTCCGACTTGGATCTGTAGTTTTTACTTACAGATTTTATGCTGTGATCTTGGGCATTCCTCCCAGTTCAGGTTGGTGTATGATGAGTGGATGGTCACATTTGTCCCCCCACAGTTATTCTGGATTATTTACTAGTTGTTTCTGGTTTTTTTTTAGTTGTCCCAGGGGGACTGCTTAGCTTCCAATCCTCTCTACGCTGCCTTCTTAGATCCTCTCCCATCTCCTTTTAAAAGGGAAAAGATTGGAAGACATTCTTTCATTACTGGTCTATCACCATTTTATTATTCAGCCAGGAAAATTTGCTAAGTTCCTTGTTCCTTGATTAGCCCCGAATTTTGCTCCCTGGAAAGTTCCCTGTTCATTATTCCTCTTCCCTCCTGAAATCCTTCCTTTTCCATCAATCTTTCTTATTCTTATCTGAAGAAGGCACTGGAGAACATAATTTTACTTGCAACCAAGCTACTGTTGTAGCCTACTTCCTCTTCATGATTAGTTGGGGGCCCAGAGGTTTTCATTCATCTTTAAGAGTATTCTTTTTTTTGATCCAAGCATGGGACACTTTGCCAATTCAGTTCTCTAAACTATTATCTACGTACTGGATTATAGTCAGGTCCACGTACCAAAAACCACATCCACAATTCTTTTTGTGACATTATCTCTCCTTCTATTCTTAATTGCTGCTATTTTGGGTGAACCAGTCTTCTGTGGGTCTGTCCCCTTAGACTCCTTTCAGAGTTGAAAGGATCTACTTAACACCACTTTTATCCTCTCAGAAGCCTTAACAAAGAGTGATGACAACCTTGGCTCTAGGGCTATGTCTTAGAAGGACTTTTTATTCCAAACATTTCTCAATTTTATCTTCTGTTTGGCAAAGAGAACCAGTTTCATTTTCCAGCCTTGAACGTTTTGGACATTCTGGGCTTTCTGTATTCCTTTTCAAGTCCATGTGCAAACTGGCCAGCTATATTCTGAATTTATCTCCCATAACCTCTTATCAGTTGCCATTCAGACAAACCTCCTTGCTCAGTGCCACTAGTTCATAAGTACACTTTCTGCCTTCCAAGTTATCTCAGGTGTTAGTTGCATCTAATGTTTCACCATGGCATGATCTGGACTGCCATTTTTCCTGCCTCCTATAACAGACACATGCTTTACGATTTTTCATAGCAGAAATCCACTTCTAAGTATAAATTCGTGTCTTTGCATCAACTTCTGCAGTAATAATGCTAACAACATCAAAATCTAAGTGGCTTACAAAAAACATTTTCCTCACTTTTACGTGCAGATCAGCAGGAATTTGGTGGTCTAGGATTGGCTCCAGGCTTTAGGTCTGGTTCAGGTTTTTTCTCCTTATCTTTATTCTTAGTCTAGCAGATACCTGGGACAAACTTTTCTCATGATATTATAAAAGGATCAGAAGAGACCAAGCGTCACTGAGTAGAACATCCAATACTTCTGCTTGTGTTATGCTTGCTAACATCCCATTGGCCAAAGTAAGTCACAGAGCTTAGCTCAACATCAGTTGGTGGGGAAAGTATATCCTGCCTACTGTAGTGAGAGGTAGTGAAAAGTTGTATGGCAAAGGGTGTGCAGCTACAATTCTCTGAAATGGGACGAGTGAAGAATTGGGTGTATTAATAAATCTACAAAAGAAAGAGACAAAAACAAAAACCCACTTTAAAAATCTTGCAAATTACCACTTCAAAACAAGTGAAGAAGTGTAACATTATGAGAGGCAGTCAACAAAATCAACATTGGGAAGGAATTCAGTCTATGTGAAATTACTGTTTATAGAAAAATGTGATAAAGACATCCAAATAAGTATATTTAGGAAATAAATGATTAATAATCATTAAAAACTATATAAGGAATTTTAAAACAAAAATAGTCATGTATGAAGCACAAACTGTTAGATATAAAAAAATTCTAAATCTTGGAAATGAACAATATATTCATTTCAAATTATAATCTCAATTATTAGTTTTACCTCTCTGGTGTCCACTGTTTGCAACATAATTTGATTGGAAAACAGTATTTCATGACATAGGAAGAAATTATTAAAATAAAAAGATTTAAGACTTGCAGATCATTGGATTAGTCATACTTTAGTGCAGGACACGGAAATATCTGCAGGCTTTTTTAAAAGAAAGAGCTGGGAAGGCTAGAAGCCTTCTTTGGACTGCTGATTTCCAGGTCACTCCAGGGAAGTCGTCGTCTGGAGGTCAGAAGAAGCTGCTGCTACTTCCGCCAATATCTTCACAACAGATTTTTATTCCCATGAAGTTGATGACTAGACAAAGGAAAGTGGAAAAGGGACACCACAAAACTTTTACCTCGGAAAATGGCCTATGCCTTAATTCTGACCTCCAAATATTATATGACTTTTTACTTGGTAGATCAAATTTTTTCTAGGCTCTTAGCTTCAATGGAGCCTGAGGAATATAGTTTTAGTTTTCTGACTTCTTTTTAAAAAGGTATTGTGGTGGCTTAAAGTAACGTACTCTGGAAAAACATGTTCTTTATCTTTTCCTGTGGGTATGAACCCATTGTAAGTAAGGCCTTTTGATGAGATTAGTTTGGTTAAGGTGTATCCCACTTCAATCAGGATGGGTCTTAATTCTATTACTGGAGTCCTCCATAAACAGAGAGAAATTCAAACACATAAAGCCAAAGGAAGAAGCAAAAAGTCAACATAACCCAGAGAAGCCAGGAGAGGCTGCCATGTATGTTGCCATGTGCATTGCCATGTGACAGAAAAGCCAAAGACCAAGGATCTCTGGCAGCCAGCCCCAGAAGGCCTTGGTCTTCTGGCTGAAAGCATCACCTTGTTTACTTCTTGTGCCAGTTTGGATGTATTATGTCCCCCAAAATGCCATGTTCTTTGATGCAATCTTGTGGGGGCTAATGTATTACTGTTGATTAGATTGGAATTCTTTGATGGAGTGTTTCCATGGAGATGTGACTCAATCAACTGTGAGTGAAATGTCTGATTGGATAATATCCATGGAAGTGTTACCCCACCGATTCAGGGTGGGTGTCAAATCACTGGAGCCATATAAAACAGCTGACAAACAGAAGCAGCTCAGTGCTACAGCTGAGAGACACATTTTGAAGAGGGCTGTTGGAAGCTTACACTGACATTTTGGAGAACGCCATTTTGAAACGTGACCTGGGAGCAAGCAGACATCAGCCATGTGCCTTCTGAGCTAACAGAGGTTTTCTGGATGCCAATAGCCTTTCTGCAGTGAAGGTACCCAACTGTTGATGTCTTACTTTGGACACTTTATGGCCTTAAGACTGTCACTTTGTAACCAAATAAATCCCCTTTATAAAAGCCAATCCATTTCTAGTGCTTTGCAAAAGGGCATCACTAGCAAACCAGAACACTTCTCCTGGTTTCAAAACCATAAGCCAATAAATTCATGTTGTTTAAGCCAACCCATTGCATGGTATTTGTTTTAGCACCAGGAAATTAAAACAGCTATGAAAAGAAAGTAAAGAGAAACATGTTAGGACCATTTTCTGATAAAAGCCCCAGTGGGATTATAGATTGATTTGTGGAGAATTGATATTTTAACAATACTGAGTCTTCCAGTACATGAACATGATATAGTGTACCATTTATTTAGGTACTAAATTTCTCTAAGAAAAGTCATATATTTCACGGTAGAGTTCTTCCACATTTTGTAAAATTTATCTCTAGATATTTCATGTTTTTAGATGCTATTGCAAATAGAATTTTTTTTTAAGTTTCATTTTTAAATATCCATTGCTGGTATATAAATTTATAATTACTTTTTGAATGTTACTATTTGTACTGAGTTGAATAGTGTTCTTCCAAAATTCATATATACCTGGAACCTCAGAATGTGACCTTGTTTGGAAATAGGGTTTTTGCAGATGTAATCAAGTTAAGTTGAGGCCCTACTGGATTAAGGTGTGTTCTAAGTCCAGTGACTGGTGTCCCTATAAGAAGTCCATGTGAATACACAGAGATACAGACACACACAGGAAAGATGGCCATGTGAGGATGGAGGCAGAAATTGCAGAGATGTAGCTAAAGCCAAGGAAATCCAGGGATTGCCAGCAACAACCAGAAACCAGGAAGAAGCAAGGAAGGAATCTTCCCAAGAGCCTTCAGAGGGAGCATGGCCCTACTTACACCTTGATTTTAGACTCTTGGCTTCTAGAACTGTGGTGGAATAAATTTCTGTTATTTTAAGCCACCAGGTTTGTGATGCTTTGTTACAGTAGCCTAAAGGAACTAATATAACATTGTGTTCTGTGATCTTGCTAAATTCACTTATTAGTTCTAGTAGATTCCTTAAGGTTTTCTATAATCATGATCATGTCATCTGCAAATAAGGACAATTTTACTTCTACCTTTCAAATTCATTTTTGCTTTCTTTCTTTTTTTTTTTTTCTTGCCTTATTGCACTAGCTAAAACCTCCAGGTTGAATAGAAGTGGTAGCATGGGTATTTATGCCTTGTTCCTTATCTTAGGTAGAAAGTATTGAGCCTTTCACTGTGGATATGATGGGTTTGTCTAAGATGCCCATAATCAGATAAGGAATTTCCTTCCTATTCTTAATTGCTGAGCTGCTTTTATCATGAATCAGTATTGAATGGTTTTTCTGCATCTATTGAAATAAGTTTTTCTACTTTATTCTGTTAATATGGCAAAATACACTTACTGAATTTTGGGTGTTAAGCCAACTTCTCATTCTTGGAGTAAACCACATGTGATCACAATGTATCATCCTCTTTTATATATATTGTTGAATTTCCATTGCTAAAATTTTGTCAAGGATATTTCTGTCTTTGTTCATGAAGGATATTGGTCTGTAGCTCTCTTTTCTTGTGATGTCTTTGTCAGATTTTGGTATGTGGGTAATACTGACCTCATAAAATGAGTCTGGAAGTATTCCCTCTTTCTCTATGTCCTGAAAGAGTTTGTGTAGTGTAGATTATTATTCTTTAATGTTGAAATTTACTAGTGGGAGGGTTTTTAATTACAAATTCAATTTCTTGAATTAATACAAGGTTATTCAAGTTTTGTATTTTTTTTTGGGTGAGGTTTGGTAATTTGTGTCTTTCAAAGAATTTGTTCATTTCATCCAATTTGTCAAGTTTATTGGCATAAAGTTGCTCATCATAGTCTCTTATCTTTCTTTTAATGGCTGTAGGCTCTGTAGTGAGTGATGTCTTCTATTGCATTACAGATGCTGACAATTTCTTTCTCTTCTTTATTGGTCTAAATGGAGATTTATCACTTTTTATTTTTCTTAAATCCTGGCTTTTGGTTTTATTGATTTTATCTATTGCTTTTGTGTTCTCTATTTCAATGATTTTTCCCTTATCTTTATTATTTCCAACCTAATACTTGATATTCATGACCTTACCACTTTTTAAAATTACAGGTCAGTTATTTTGTAGAATGTCTCTCAAACTAGGTTTTTCTGATGCTTCCTTATAATTTGATTCAGGGTATGCATTTTTGGAAAGAATAATATCTCAATGTATCATATCAGGAGGAATTTTTTTTTTGTCCCATTATTTATGTTAATTTTGACCACTTGGTTAAAATAGTGTTTTCTAGGTTTCCCTACTATGAAGTTACTATTTGTAATTAATAAGTATCTTGGGGAGGGAAAATTGGAGAGTATGAAATTATCATGCTCCAGGCTCTTCTTGTATTTTCTGCCCTAGCATGTAATCAGCCATTTTCTCCAAGGAATGCTTGTTTATTTTATTAGAGAAAGGAATTTAGAAATCTGGATCTGGGATTTCATTGCTTCTAGGCTTTCTGAGCAAAACTTATACACACCTATGTACAAGCACACACACACACACACACAAACACAACACAACTGTATCTATTTCTATACCTATGTATCTGTATTTATGTTAAAAAATCAAGAATGAGTTCATACTGTAACTCAAATTACAATTCAACACCACAGGGTTCATGTTAGTGTTCCCTATTTCCTTATTTTAACTCCCTTCTACAATAGTGAGAAGCCTGGCTCTCATTATTCACAATATATTTACTTACCTCTAGAATCCACATAAAATAGGATTGGAATTTCTAACCCATGGTACTATGAAAACAAAATGAATTCTACTAAATAGAATCCAATATTTGTTTATATTCTTTTTGTCTTTAGCCATTAGGTTATATACTCAAAATACTGTGTTCCAATGTTACTTAAGCTAGTTCTAATTCAATGCTTCCCCTTTAATATGGTTATCTTATTCATCTGAAATACAGTTAGACCCATTCATTGTGTTTGTATTCCATTATTGTTTTGTTTTCTATCCCTTCCTCATTTTTTGCTGATTATGTTTACTTGGGTTTTCAATGTGAGACAATAATTCTAAAATGCAGTACCACACAACATACCCCATTTCCATTTTCCCCATCATTTCTACCCCATTCTCACCCACACTGTGTGTGTAACCAATCTCATTGCTTCTAGTTTCTTTGTGCATATCCTTCCTGTGTTCCTTTTTGCACAAATGAGATGATGTATGTATTTTTAAAAGTTCCTCTTCCTTCTTATTTGGAAGGTAGCATGCTGTAGTCTTTTGCACTTTGCTTTTCTTCACTTAACAGGATATTCTGGATATCACTCTATTACGGTTCATAGAGACATTCTATTCTTCATTCTTTTTTACAGCTTCATAAAACTCCATTACTTGGATGTAACATAACTCTTTCAATCAACCTCCTATGTAATGGGCTTTTAGATTATTTCCAATCTTTTGCAATTATAAACAATTCTCTAATGAATAATCTTGTGCAGGTATAGTTTCATATTGCTGGAGGTATATCTTCGAGGTTCATTCCTAGAAGTAAGATTGGTGGGTCAAAGGGTATATGCATATGGAGTTTTGTTAGAAACAAAAATCTCCTTCTGAAAGGGTTGTACTACTTTGTATTCTTACTAACAATGTATGAGAGCACCTGTTCCCCCACTGCCATACCAACAGAATATGTTGTCATACTACACAAAAACCACAGCCTCAGCATAACCAGAAGAGACACCTCAAACTTCAAATTGTCTGTAAGAAAACAGACAACACAGAGCAGTCCCACAATCTCTTACACTCCCCCCATAGGCCTTTGTGGTGAGCAAAGGCAGTCTGAGGGAAAACTGTAAGGAAAAGAGAAAATGGAGCTAGCAAAAATCCTCAAATTGCTCCAAAACCATTGCCAGAAAGTAAGTCTACTCTAAATATGAAAATATTGAAAAAGTGTCTTGATTTATCAGAGCACTGACAACAAGCACTGACTACAGGGCAAGGGATTAAATATATATGTGATCTGAGTTGAAAGTCTTCGAAAGGCTTGGCTTCTGGAGAGGAAGACAGACAAAAAGGAAGGGAGAGGACATACAACTCTGCACCCGCCACTACCATCACCCATTATAGGTCAGCCTCCTGAGGTCAGAGCAGCCTGGAGGACAGGAGAGAGTAGTTCCGGGTGAGCAAACAGAAAATATCCAGCAAAGGAGGAGAATGATGAATAGGAAGAAAGTAGAGGGTCAGTGGGCACATGGGAGTAACAATTAGAAAGCTGAAAAGACAGAAGTTTATATTTAGTGAGAAAGGTGCCTGAATTAGTGATTTAGGAAGGGAGAGGCACTTTGAGGTAACAGGCTCCATGGAAATGAGTGGCTTAGGTAGATTCGTGGGAATCTTCTTTCCTGGTACTGTTTCTACCTCCCTCCCCACAGTGTGGTCCTTGATGAGTATCTGGGATTTCAAAGAAAAGCAAGGAAGAGAGTTGTCTTGAAGCAGTTCTACTTCCATCCGGTTATGACATCCCCACTGTGGCAAGGAGGACCGATTCTGGCAACCTACTTGGAATTGAAACAGCAGCAACTGTAGGAAAAAGAAATTAACATCTCAGTAAATGATCCTGCCAGAGTAAAAGAACAGCTACCCTTTTTGAAGAGTGTGTGGGAGAACTGATATGGAAATAGTCACAACGGGAACAAGGAAAACACCACCATCACCTCCCAACAAAAACAAAAACATCCATCATGGAGCAGGCTGCAGGTTTTAATTTGGGCAGAGGAGGAAGGAGCACTCAAAGCAGGTGGGTGGAGAATGAGGCATTTGCGCATTGGACATTAACCAAAGAAAACAGGGTTAGTGTGTGATAAGACAAAGACTACTAATTTTCAAGCGTTCACAGAAATTTGATAGTGATAGTCAGTGGGATAATATTGTCAAACTCAAATTTCCTGTGGTGAGCAAGTATAATTTCCTACAACAAATAAGCATCAGTCTCAAAGAGTAAAGGCAACACAACCTTTGTAATCCAACTAAACTCTCATAGGAGAGCTTATTGTGAATAAAAACAAAGAAAAACCACTACTTAATCTCATGACAACAGAATTCAAAGGAATTATAAATCCTAAAAGGTCCCATTATACCCAACATGTCTGCTGTTTATATTATTTTCCTCAAGGTAACTGTCAGATATTTTGTTCAGCTTTTACCCTTATTAGCTTTACCTTATTAAGATATAAAGGCTAGCTCAGTGTACTGTATCATCAAAGTTCAATATTTCCCAATATCTAAAACTCTTGCTATTTTAAACCTGCCGACATTGATTTCACCTTTAATTTAATCAAGGTGGAATAAAAAATTCGGGATTTATAGTTTTTACTTCTACACTGAACACATGACCTTCAAGCCCTCTCCCCAAGTCATAACTACTTTGAGCGTCATGCACTATTTGCAGCTCCCAGTCCTGCCATGGTAATCTCATGTATTTGTCCTTTCTCAGCTGGCATTCTGTCTTGAATGCCTCCCTCCCCACCACTCACCCACTTCACAATCACAGTTTAAAAACCCACTGTATTGTGTGCAGGTACAAGTTGACATTCTTTTTCTAAGCCACTGTATAGCTTTGGCCTTCCTGTGGTAGACTACAAGCACTTAAGGGCAGATATTATTGATTAATTAGTCATCCTGGTAAGCCTAGCACCTACCACAATGTACCTTGCCCTTAGTAGGCTCTCGGTATTTTTCTGACTAACTTAATCAGGGTTATCCTTGCTAAAGGCTGTCACAGAGTAGGCAGAGCAGGCCCTCATATTTAACAAATTAATGAATTGATGGGTGGATATGAGTCTCTTCCCAGAACTTTTAGAAGAATTAATAATTTAAGAAAATATCAGGAAACTATGTTAGTCTTGTTAGTTGCAATAATGATTGTGCTAATGTCCTAATTTTTAGAAATGCATAGTGAAGTATTTACAGTGAAATCCCATGATGCATATGGAATTTACTTTAAAATACTTCAACAACAAAAAATAGATGACACAATATAGCAAACTAATTATTGTTAAATTTAGTTGGTGTATATTTTACTCTGGTCTAATACTTAATATGACAAGAATATATTAGGAACCTAGAAATTAATGTGATTGTCTTTAGGTAAATCAACAATAAACAAACAATATCAACACTCATTAGTATGAGAGGATATGACATGGTTAAGAAAGTGTAATATAGTATAATTTGAAAGTAACTGAAAATGCCTCACAATAAGTTAGCCAAAGGGCAGCATTCTAAACTACTTACAGGAAACAGGGTGGAGATCTCTTATTTAGGAATGAATTATTGCCATTTAAGAAAGTAAATTTTAAATACTACATGAGACAAAAAACATATGATCAGTTATTTATTTCTATTTAGGGAAAATAAATTTTTCTTTATATATATTCTTGAATATATGAACTTTTCTTGTTATATATGTAAAACCAATGTGTTCATTCACATAAATAAATACAAATAAATTAATTTTAATATTTCAAAAGAACAAGATTTACAATTTGGCTATGAACATCTCACTTCAGAAATACAGAATCTTTTCTTATGTTAATATTATAGTATCTCTGGATATTTTTAAACACATTTAGTCAAAGAAGACTCCTTTCACAGGACTCTTTTACAAAAAAAAAAAAAAGGAGAAAAAAGAAAAAAAATTGTCCTAAAGACAAAATTCTCTAAACCATCTTAGAACCAATGGGCTAAATCCTGGTTCATTATCCGTATTTGTGAAACAAAGGAAGAATTATTTTTTCATTCTATATTCTTCCCTTGCCACCTACTAACCCAAGAAACTGAACACTCTGGATCATTAGTATGTTTTCCCTTTAAAATATTTTGCTAACCCATTCAGACTCATTTTAATGGGATAAGGAAAAATTTTGAAATGGCGTTACAGTCAAGGATCATTTTACAATGCAGTTCAGCTCTCTGTGACAATTTTCCTTAGAAGAGACTGGTTTCAGGTTTTCATTTGTTTTCAATATTTAATTAATGCTTTTGTTTGTTTTCAATATCTAATTAATATTTTTAATTTTTATTACCTGTATACGTAAAAATATCATTACACAATGAGTGAAAAGAATCACATTTCATTTTTTCCTGCTCACATTCTACAGCATGAATGAATGAATCTCTATACATCCCTATGCATTCAGGAAAGCAATCACTCTCAGTCCTGTGAGTTGTTCTATTTTCAAGAGGCTTAGGTGTGTTGAGGTTGTGATTCCAGGATGGACTCCTTCCTCCCTGCTTTGTTGACTTTACTATGCATATTAAAGACATCCATAACCAGGAAAGCGAAGAGCACTACTGGAAGTATTGTGTCCATTTCTCCAAAAGTTCTAAGAAACTAGAAAGATTCTGTTTATTTGTGTACACTTTCTTCTTAATTCTTCTTCATTTAAGACAGCTAGCCAATGGTTACTAGCATCATAAGCAAAACAGTCAGTGTTATACATGTGTGTCCTGAAAGTTAAAAAAAAAAAAGTTAAAATCAAAATGAATTTATTTACTGGTGATAAGCATTATTATTTTATTTTATTTTTGGTTACTATGTGATAAGTCATCAAAAAGGAATGAGTAAGTTAGTTTAGAGTGTAAAACACATGCAAAATTAGTAAATTATGGCATATGGACAACTTTGGCAGATGGAGAGTTTAGTAGCTATAGCAACACCAGTTAAAATATGACAGTTTTTAGATTCTTCAGATTAACAGTGGCCAAGCTAGATTCAATTAAGAAGCTTTCTGATTAAAAGCCAGTGAAAACGTCTGACTAAAACGTCTGGAATAGAGGAACATTTCATCAAGAGAGAACACTTAGAAAGTTTCACAGATATTTTTTGTGTAACAATTTTGTAGAACAACATAAAATAGGTATTGTTGAAGAACTAGAAGCTTAACTTAAAGATGCCCTACAACACACGTTAAAATTTCCTAAACACTGGAACATCTAAACATCATCAAGCAAAAAGAGAAACAAATACAACATAGGCCAATCATCATCTCCTGATGCAAAAAGTCATAATGAAGTCATTCCTAAGGATCAGTCCTAGTGCACCATCCTTTCTACTCCTCCCAATATTTCTGGCATTTTTAGCATCTAATCATCACAATAAACAGAGTGCAAAAAACAGGATGAAATGAAGAGTCTATCACTGAAGAGTCCAAAAACTGAAGCTGTGTCATGCTAATGAGAGATTAAATGCGTTAGAAACAAAGAAAGAAAAACAATAGTCATGAATAAACCCTAAGCCAACACTAAGACATTCTGCAAGCTACAGAAATGTAATTTTATGAAACCATATACCTCTTCTAATTTATCAGAAAGTCTTAATTCTGAGTCATCACCAGTCACAGTTAAATGATGAAACATATCTTTGTTGTTCTCATGTGTATTATAAGAACTGAATAGTAGAAAAGGAAAAAACTAATTGTATTATATCATTTTAATTTCAAGTGAAAAGTAAAATTAAACATTTGCTTACAATGCTCAGCCCTTTTATAAAGTAAAATTATATAAATCCAGCATTTCTAAAAGAAGCAAGCAAATTGATAGACACACAAAGGCTCACCAGGTGAAGCTACATTATCACCTTCCACTCGGTAACTATTTCCCTGACCTGATAAAGATCAAATTTAAAAATCAAAGCAATATGAAATCAGGAGAATTCTCAGGCATATATCAAGATAGCTTTCGCCCTCTACAGCTTATACTTCCAAAATAAGGCAAATGGAATGTGTTTTATGTGCATATGAAAAAGGCAAATTACTTCTTGTGGGTTTGCATGAATTTTCCTCTGATTCCCAGTTGAGGAATTAGGTTTATTGCAAAATCCCAATACAATTCAAAATAAATACTCCCTCCTTCTGCCTCCCAGTATTTCCTGTCCTATTAATAATTAATCAATTTTTTTGACCAAAGAACCTAATCAAAGCCGCACTCGGTAAAGTCACGACATCCTGCTTGTCTCCTCCTCACCCACTAAGCCCCAAAGCCCTTTAGAAGGGACAATGGGAATGAATCCAAGAAAATACATAACATCCATGGATTATTTTTTGTCCCAACTTAACTTACTTTTTATCACTTAGAACTCTGTTAATTTTTCCTGAGTTCTAAATCACATTCTTAAAAAGTTTCTGAAAAATCCATGAATAGAGTTATATCTCATAACATTTCTTTTGATACCCATCCTACACATTTTGTTGGCATTAAACAAATATCTGAAAAAGCTATTTTTTAAAAACTAGGATCTAATGGTAAAATCTTTTTACTAAAATACTGAACTATAAAATGTTTTAAAGAACATTCACATACTTTAGCTTATAACAGGCTTAAATAATAATGCTAATTTAAGGAGAAAGAAAAGAATTACAGAGGGTGTAAAGAGGTACCATCACCCAAAGAATTAAAACAAGCAATTTGGTAACAGCATTACAATATAGTTGTTCTTTGTTAATTAGTGAAAAAAATATGGGTAGGCATTAGAGTAGTTTAGAAATGAATCTACATGAACGCCACAATTAGCCTTCTGAACAGTGAACTCTACAAAACAGAAGTTTCAATTTAAATAATGCTCTGTTTGTCTACAGAATACATCAGAGCCAACCATGACATTTATACTTAACATAGATGGTTTCAAGGCAGCTCAGCTGTTTCCAATAATATCGAAATTTTTCTGTGTATTGTTGCTTGAAAGGCTGAGTATTTACTATGCGCCAAGCAATGTTCTAATCCCTTTACAGGCGACAATTCATTCGCTCCTGACTGCATTCTCGTGTGGCAGGTATTACTATTCCCCTATTTCACGAATGAGAAAACTAAGACTGAGGGATTAGGTTGCAAATCGCAATCACAGAGCTAATACATGGAAGACCCCGTATTTGAATCCAGGAAGTCAGGCTCCAGAGCCCGCCTTCTTAACCACTGGGCTGCCTTTTGCTACATATGGCACCTGTTAATAAATAAAACTCAGGAAAAGAACTAATCTAATCACAGGCAATTTATCACTATATTAGAGGCAGACTTTTCATAGATTTCTTTGCAATATATGCTATTTCTGAATAATACACAGACACTAATGTAAATTGTGCTGAGTTGAAAAAAAGGTGAGTTGATTATTCGGTTACAAAAAGTGAGACTTTGGCTTTTAAATCACGTTCCTTTGAAATGTGTTTAGTGACTTAAAATACAATGAGAAATAAATAAATAATAAGACCCTATTCATCCAGGGTACTAATTAAAGACAAAAGGAATGAAGAGACAGTGTGTCAAAAAATGCAATAAAGCTAAGAGTTATCTGCCAATACAGTATCATGTTTTACTGGAAAGAAGTTAAGAATAAATTTTTAAAAATCATAATTTCTGCTCACCCTGATCTTCCATAGTCCCAGAAAATTTTGACTAGAATTGGGCTACCAATTATTAAAGTGCCAGCAACAATTCCTTGAGGGGGGAAAAATTTGGTAACACAGTTAATAAAAAACACCGGCAATTACATATACAGTGAAGTTTCAAAATGACAAAAATAGTGGTTATGAAGGTAGTTAAAGAAAATATAGGAAACATGATTTACATTTTGTGTCTTGCTCATGTCATAAGTTTCACAACACACACAAGATGTTATTTGTCATTCTTTCAAAGAAAAATGAAATAAAATATTGAAATAAAGTATCACAATGCTCAAAGAAAATATATTTGACATGTTTGAGATCATACTAAAATGTTCTCACCATGCTCAATTTTAAATTTTGAATATGGGTCATTTAAATATGATGACTGAATTATGGAATTTTAAAGCTAGAAGGTATCCTGGTATTCATCTAGACCAACATTCTAATCTTATAAATGAGTAAACTGAGTCTGTGAAACATGAACGTTACACATGTGGTCAACAGGAAAGCTATTACTTCATAGAAAGGAGAGCAGATTCGCAGGCATTTCTCCATCACAGGAAAGATACTTGTACTATCATCATCTGAACACAGAGGGTAAAACATATTTACTTTGCCTACAGAATGTGCTTTTCAGTGTTAAGTCTACTGTAGTTGCAGTTTCACTTGTGAAAACTAGTATTTACTTTTAAGAGCAAAGGCAGTATTTTGAATTGAACAGTAAATGATTTGTCAAAAAAATTAGTCAATAGCAGATAATTTCTATAGCTTGCTTTTCACACATGATCTTCCTTCTCAAAACCACCCATTTACCCTTTCCCCTCACCATTGTCAGTCTCCCTCTTCCTCCCTGTATGCCCTCCTACGCCTTTAATTGGTACTACAAAATAAATTATACGTACACTAGCAAAGCAACCAAAGCTAATGTGACCAGTAAGTGCCTTCAGTTTCAAGTCAGCAAACTATAGTTGTCACACAACTGCACTGTCATATGAACATATGATTAAAAAAAAAAATTCTGCATCTGGTGGGGATTCCAGAATGAGTTTTAAAATAAAATAAAAACAATATTTGGTTTCAGAAACGTCTGCAGACTCAGTTCCCGGGGCAAGCCTCTTACAGCTCCTGTTGTGTACTGGCTCATTCCAGATGTGTCGATAAACTCAGTCTTATTACCAGATGTGTCGATAAACTCAGTCTTATTCCCCAGAGTAGACTCTTTAAATGTCTCTTTGTACCCTAACAAGAGCTATTTCCATTCCAGGTAAATTTTTACATCATTTTACTCAACCAATTTATTTAACAGATCCCCTAGCACTGAATCATTAGCTTAGAGAGACTTTGTATCCATAAAATAAACCATGGCTCCTCATAAATTTTGGGTTTTTCTTTCCTTCACTACTTCCTATTAATCCCACCATTTTCAAACATTATAAAAACATCTCACTTCCACTTTAAATTCAAAACTGATCTAGACTATCTAGATCACAGAAGTAAACAGCTATTCCTAGAAAATGATCAGCACATGCATGTAATTCTAGAAAAAGTTTATGGTGGCTGATGGTTTAACAGGAAACAGAAAAAACACAAAAATATGAGAAAAAGAATTCTACCTAAATGTTTAAGTAAATTCATAAGAAATTATTAGCTCCCAAATTAGAAACAAAACTTTCAGTATAAAGGCAATTGCTTATGATCTCAGAAATCTACAGAAAACTAACCAAGGGTGAATCAATGTCAATTTAAGATTTATACAATTTGGGATAAATTATGAAATTATGAAAGAAGTTATGGATATTATTCCAGTGTTTCTAATCATTAACTGAAGAGCTCTTGCATAGGAAAATTACATAATTTTTAAAAATGGTTTTCCCCCAAAAAAGGGAATATTTTAGTAATGTTCCCCATTGGGTAGAATTACATTCACATAGTGTTTAACCAAACATTGCAAAGCATTTTGCCACTTATTGTCCCATTTGCTCACCTCCAACAACTAGTAGGGTTCTTGGCAAATAGTAAGAAGTGTTTAGTAAATATTAATTCAATTGCACTGAATGATACCCTTTTTGCGGATGAGAAAACTAAGACCAAAAAAAGATAAGTCAAACAGTTTACCACCAGAGAAAAACTTATTTCTAACCCCCGATTTGTGCCATGATTTTAATTGTCTGTAGTATTCCCAATAAAAATTCTCAAGGTTGTTCAAACAAAATTTATATTATATGGATATTATATTTATATATAAAGTGTCATCTCCATTCCCTGAAGAAGCCAAGTCACCTATAAGACCTGGTGCTAATAAATGAAATGATGCTTGTTTCCTTTTCTGAAGAAATGTGAGCTCACCTAGTCACTTCAAAAGGTCTCACTTGGATAGGTATAAAGTGGAAATATAGTCTATGTGCTATGAAAAACTCAGAAAGTAATGAATAGGTTTTGTTCATGCTTATAATCATTTAATGTAAAAATAAAGGGGTGGAGGAGGTTCTGTGAACAAGTGAGGTCACATTGGAAAGAGAGTTGAAGGGAAAAGAATGTGCTTGAGTAAACCTTAAAATTTCAGAATTTATAAATGAAGATTTAACACTGCTTACTCAGAACAATAATTACAGGACCGTTTAAGTGTCTTACCATTACCATTGGATTTTCGGTGCCCCTGTTACTTTAAATTTTTCAAATAGGGGAAATCTACATGCTTCTCTTTCCAAACTCAACAGATCGCTGAAAAATCACATGATTATATTATCTGACCTCTTAAATCTGAATAATGTACAGATAATTGAAGTCACATGGGGGTGATGTTACCTACAAATGGTGAAAAAAATCTTACTTTTTTATGTATAATGCACAGCTATACATACAGTATATACACAGATTTACAGTTTATTTGTGGTCTTAAAATTTTGTGGGAGCATGATTAGGAAAAAAATGTCCAAGAAGACCCCTTGTCAGGAGAGGGCAATAATGAAAAAAGAATTGGAAAAAAAAACAAAACTTGATACTGAGCCAGCAGAAAAATATATTTAAAATTCACATACAGGAGACGGAAGAAGATGGCAGCATAGAAAGGAGTGAAAGCTAGTTTGTCCCCCTGCAACAAGTAATAAACAACCAGGAAGTACTAAATAATCTGGAATAACTGTGGAGGGACAAACATGACTGTCCACTCATTATACACCAACCTGAATTGGGAGGAATGCCCGAGATCGCAGCATAAAATCTGTAAGTAAAAACTGCGGATCCAAGCTGGAAGCCCCCTCCACCCACAGCCCTAACTGCAAAGCCTCGCAGTGCTAGAGAGCAGCACTCTCCCAGCAAGCGAATATAGCTCAGCTGAGCTCCAAATGGGGTTTTAATTAACAAACATGGACGGCTCAATACAAGATATGAATCCCCAAAAAGCAGACAGAGGCTTTTGGTGACGACTGACCTTAGAGAGCCAGAGGGTGGCTGTGGATTGGCCCTGAAGGGGGTTTTTTGTCCCTTTTTTGGCTCAGTGGAGAAAGCCTCAGCCATTTTCAGTTCCCAGTGCTCTGACCCAGACAAGGGTAGAGAAAGCACAGGCAGAGAGACTATTCAAGTGCTAATGACTTCTCCCTGGAGGGGTGGGGGTACCTTCCCTAAGAGGAAAGAGGTGGGGCCCAGCTCTACTACCTGCCTTCCATTCAGAACCAGACCCCAGAGTCTGGGGGAAAACAGCCACGGGCCACACCTCCTTACACTAGTCTGGAGCTACAGGCTGACAGGTGCCACCTGCTGGGCAGAAAAGCACAGGGACTTGAGGCCTCACAGGGTGTACCAATCTTCTAAGACACCCTCAGGGAAACCAGATACTATTCCTTCCTTCTAAGACCTGAGCCCATTCTGGTCTAGGAAAACTTGATTGGGGTAACCAAGGAAACCAGATGCCTAGACAACAGAAAACTACAACCTACACTAGGAAAAACAAAATTATGCCCAGCAAAGGGAACAAACTTACACTTCAACAGAGATAAAGGAATTTAAACAACTAATACTAAATCAATTCAAAAATTTTAGGGAGGATATTGGCAAAAGAGATGAAGCGTATAATGAAAACACTGGGCATGCATAAGGTAGAAATCGAAAGTTCAAAAAAAAAACAACTGGGAGAATCTATGGAAATGAAAGGCACAACATAAGAGATGAAAGACACAATGGAAACATACAATAGCAGATCTCAAGAGGCAGAAGAAAACACTCATGAACTGGAGAACAAGGCACCTGAAAGCCTACATACAAAAGAACAGATAGAGAAAAGAATGGAAAAATATGAACAACATCTCTGGGAACTTAAGGACAAAACAAAATGCAGAAATGTATGTGTCATTGGTGTCCCAGAAGGAGAAGAGAAGGGAAAAGGGGCAGAAGCAATAATAGAGGAAATAATCAATGAAAATTTCCCATCTTTTATGAAAGACATAAAATTACAGATCCAAGAAGCGCAGTGTACTCCAAAAGGAGGAGATCTGAATAGGCCTATGCCAAGACACCTAATAATCAGATTATCGATCGTCAGAGACAAAGAGAGAATCCTGAAAGCAGCAAGAGAAAAGCGATCCGTCACATATAAAGGAAGTTTGATAAGACTATGTGCGGAATTCTCAACAGAAACCATGGAGGCAAGTAGGAAGTGGGGTGATATATTTAAGATAAGAGAAAAACACCAACCAAGAATCCTATATCCCGCAAAGCTGTCCTTCAAATATGAGGGAGAGCTTAAAATATTCTCTGACAAACAAGACAATGATAGAGTTTGCGAACAAGACAACTGCTCTACAGGAAATACTAAAGGAAGCACTGTAGACAGAGAGGAAAAGACAGGAGTGAGAGGTTTGGAACAGTTTTGGGAGATAGTAGCACAGCAATGTAAGTACACTGAACAAAGATGACTGTAAGCATGGTTGAAAGTGGAAGGTTAGGACCATGTGGGACACCAGAACGAAAGATGAAAGACAAAGACTGGGACTGGTATAACTCAGTGAAACCTAGGGTGCTCAACGATTGTAATAAAAGGTACAAATATGTTTTTACATGAGGTAGAACAAATGAATGTCAACATTGCAAGATGTTAAAAATAGGGTGGGATTGAGGGGGATATACAATCAATGCGAGCTAGAGACTATAATTAACAGAAATATTGTTTTATGCTTTCTTTAAGATAACAAAGGCAATATACCAAAGCTAAATGCATATTGGGGGTGGGGCATAGGGGAAGGATATGGGACTCCTGGCATTGGTGATGTTGTCTGACTCTTTATTCTACTTTAGTTTAATGCTATTTTTCCTTTTGTTGCTTTCTAGCTGTCATTTCTTTCTCTCTCTCTCTTTTTTCTTTTTCTTTTGTCCCTCTACCTTCTTTGACTCTTCCTCCTTCTTTGTGGAAGAAATGGAGATGTCCTTATATAGATAGTGATGATGGTGCTGAATACATAAATATGTTACTATACAGGGAACCATCAATTGTTTACTTAGGACAGAATGTATGGCGTGTGAACAAAACTGTCTTAAAAAAATGGGTTGATGAAGAAAACTTGAGGGCACTTTATAGAATGAAATAAGACAGACACATAAGGACAAATATTGCAGGGTCTCACTGATATGAACTAATTATAATATGTAAACTCATAGACGTGAAATATAAGTTACCAGGATATAGAACTAGGCTAAAGAATGGGGAGCTGTTGCTTATTACAAGCAGAATGTTCAACTAGGGTGAACTTAAACATTTCAAAATGGACAGAGGTGATGGTAGCACATTGTGAGAATAACTAACAGTGCTGAATGGTCTGTGAAGGTGATGGAAAAGGTAAGCTCAGAGTCATGTATGTCACCAGAAGGAAAGTTGGAAGTTAAAAGATGGGAATGTATAGAACAGTGTATCTTGTGATGGACAATGTCAATGACTAACTGTACAAATATTAGAAATCTCTCTCATGAACTAGAACAAATGTATGACACTATAACTAGAAGTTAATAATAGAGGGACATATAGGAAAAAATATATACCTATTGCAAACTATATACTACAGTTAGTAGTATTTTAACATTCTTTCATCAACAGTAACAAATGTACTATACCAAAACTATGACTCAATAATGGAGGGGGGTGGTTAGGGTATGGGAGGATTTGAGTTTCCCTTTTTTGTCTTTATTTCTTTTCTGGAGTAATGAAAATGTTCTAAAAATTGAAAACAAATTAATTGTGGTGATGGATGCATAGCTGTACGATGGTATCATGGGCAACTGATTGTACACTTTGGATCTTTGGATAATTGTATGGTATGTGAACAATCTCAATAAAAAAATTGATGATAAAAAATTCACATACAAGTTTCATTTACAAGGCAAATTAGGAAGTTCTGTGAAGATTAGTCAGTTTCTTACTTAGCAGATTTAAATAAGAAAAGATCCAAATACTTTCAAAGTTCTAATATCATCTGTATCATTCACTTACATTGCAATATTATCAATAGATTTCCTTGCAGTAGAGTTCACCTATCTTTTAAAGTGACAAAAGTGACCCAATTCACAGAATAAATTTAATAAATAAAGATAATTTTTATATTTTACAAGTATAGTATCAAAAAAATTGTTGCCATATGTCTGAATGAAGAGGAAAGGAGCTCCTCTTTATTTTTTATCACAAGCTGGAATTACAACTAACTTGAAAGGAAGGTTTAGGGTAAGTCACAGAGTGTATACTTTAAGAATTTCAGAGAAAATAATAAGCGCTCCAAACTGTTACTAGAATGCCACTGAGCAGATGAGGAGAAGTGCATTCAACTCATCACTTTTGTGACCATTAAATCATGAAATCATGAGATTTTCATTTACAATGCATTTATTTCTGTTTAAAATATAGATGAACAAGGTGAATTCCAACTAATGGAATCTTTCAAGATAAATATTTTAGTTTAGAAGAGGTTCATTAAAAATATTTTTAAACCATAAATAATAATAATAACAATAATAAAAGACCTACTTTCAGTTTTATTGTCCGTTGAATAATTCCTGCATGCATAGGATTAGGGACTTTAGTTTTTAAGTACATAATTTTGAAATAAACACTTTTTATTTAGAAAATCTTATTCATTTTCCATTGGACTGTACATTTAACTGATAAATTATTTGCCAGTATACCAATTTAGCCGTAAATGCTCCTTAAAAAACATTTCTCTTACCATCTTCTTTAAGAGTTTACTAATCTTCTTGTTAATGGATAACCATCAATATTATATGTAAGGATAAAAAGAAAGAAGACATAAAAAAGGACTGGACCAAATGCTAGCAGAAATTGCACCATGTATATGTTTTTGTCCTCATGTCTAGAGCAACAGAATTTATTTTTAAAGATAGCTTTGCTTCAAAGCACTGAAAGGAAGGGAAAATCAAAGGATGTAACTGAAGGCAGCACTCTGTCTTATTTGGGAAAGGACAGAGTTCCAGAAATGGTAAAGGAATATTTATGATTAATTATAAAATACTTGAGGATAGAAATTGTATTGATTAACTGTTTCCTTTGTGTGGTTGTCCAGTACCTAGATTGATGCACTGAGACAATGGGCGTGCAATAATAGTTGATTGATTGGCCAAATGATTTGAAGTTGTCCTAAAATTACCTTGGAACAACAGCATGGTTGGGAATTCTTACGAACATATCGAATACCTAAAGGCTTCCACAAAACGTGTTGACAAAATGCATTTAACCAGTTTCTCTTTGGTATCCATAAACATCGCATTTTAATAGTACTTCTAAGACAGTTAAAAGACAGTATTCTCTTCCAGGAATATGGATTATACATCCCACAGTGATGGCACTTTCTTTTAACTGCCTGAGAGTGAGACTTACCATATATAAGGGTGGTAGCATCTAAAGAAGAAGAAGAAAAAAGAATTACAAAAATAAAACATTTAACAGGACATTGATTCACTAGCAATTTAATAAGAATATTAATAAACTATACTTGCAAGTTCAAAATTACCTCAAATTTCCACAATTAAAAAAATAACTATAAGCAAATTTATGAAAACAATACCTTATTAATTTAATCAAGTAGCATACATACAATGCCTGTATCTGTTCAACAGAATCAATGCTATAGATGTAAAACATGGTAAAGAATTATTGGATACCAAAACAAACTCCATCTAAATTTGGTTATATGACTTGATGGCAAGAAACAAGTTTGAAAAGCTTACACAGTAAATAATGACTGATCCAATAGTACTATCGAGAAGCTAATAGAAACCTAAGTCCCTTTCAGCAGATCCTATCAAAACTTAAATTACCTTATCACCTTATTAGTTATACCTTTCAATGACTGTGTGTGTTTACTTTCAAATAAACACATTTATAATAATAAGTTGCACACTACATTGAGGTGAACAAATTTTCTCTAAATACCATTTCGAACAGACAATATCACACAGAAGAAAAGCACAGGCTTTGGAGACAACAAATATATGTTTAAACACCAATTTCCTTCTCATTTATTCTGTGCTGTATATTAATTTTACAAGTTAATCTCTCAACCTCTAATCCTCATCTATATAGTCAGGCTACAAACACTTATCTTGCAAAGTTGTCGTAAAGGCCAGAGTTGACAAATATACTGTGCATGAGTCATGCCACTGTAGGGCATGCTCAAAAAGCAGGAGCTATTGTTTTTTTCCAATAACAGCTAAAAATAGTATATTGTGCCCTGAAAGAATAAATTAATTCTAATAGAGAAATCTGCCCCCAAATATTGCTTGTATTTTTATCAAAACAATTGACCCATTAGGTTTAGTTTAAATTTGTAAAAATATCTTGAAATTTTTACAGAAAGATCTCAGCAAAGTTAGCTTTACAGAAAATTTATTTATAAATGAAATTTAATCCTCTTTGCCTTATCCTATTAAAAAGCAGGTGTATTCAATCTAAAAATTTTAGGCTCAGAGATGTCATAAAAGTTTAAGAAGTCAATTAAGAAATGGATGCGTAACTATACAAAAGTTAAGATTAATGAACTAAATAATCTTGTGTTTAGTTCCTATAATTGTATTGACATAAATATACCACAAAACCAATGATGAACGGAAAAGTCAAGTTAGATAATGTAATATATAATATACTGTTTATATAATTATCAAAAAATATACAAAACAGTTTTAAGTTCTATTTATGGATACATAAATGTTGTATAATAATAAAAACATGGAGAAGAATTCACACCAATTTCAGGGCAGTGATTGACTGCCTTGAAGGAGAGATATGGAAGTGGAAAAATGTACAACAGAAACTATAACAATAATATCTATAATGTTTAAATTCTTAAAAATATCAGGGTAATGGCAATACATACTTCAAGATAACAATACGAATCATATAAAATTATTATGAAAATATGGCCATCATGTGTAAAAATACATTTTTAAAAAATAACTATTCGATGTCTACTGAGAATGACCAAAAGCAGACAAGAATTGGAGTTCCCTTTTGGAAGAGGGGGAACTAAATGGGGTGAGATTTGTGTGCATTGTGTGTATTTGGCTTTTTCCCAAGGAGTAAAGGCATAGATAAAGGAAATATCAGTGATAAAATCTGTAGTGTTTTATACTCTTAAAAATTATCCAGATAATTGCAAACAGAATTCAACATGACAGGAATGAAATGTGGACCAATGATGAATGGAAAAAGTCAAGTTAAAAAACAATAATGAGGCTCTGGAGAGCAATCTAAAGCAGGCAGAAACTGATCAAAGCCAAGAAAGGGAGGAACTGTGGGGAGTAGGTTTGCATTTTTTCAGCTGAGGGTACTCCCTAGGCCATGTGGTGTGGGAAACAGAAAGCCACGCACTTACTGGCATAAGTCATAAGATGGATTTCAGGCCTTGACAGAACTTCTGGAAACTTCTGGGGCAAATCTGAGGTGCTGGTAATGTTCTATTTCTTGGCATTTGTGGTGTTTACACAAATATTTGTTTTAGATAACTTCTTGAGCTGTATGTTTAGGTTTTATGTAGTTGTCTGTATGTGTATTGATTTCAATTAAAAAATTAAAACAATTAAAAAATTGACTATCTCCTGACTCAGTCCTGTTGATGTTGTCCAGGGAAGAAAAAAAGAAAAAAATTTAAATGGTCCCTATTAGAGAACAAGAAAAACTATAAAAATGGTTATCCATTAGGCAAGTTGTGAGATAAGACATTAAGAGGGGCTTCATTCATATATTCGACAGGTTTTTCTGAACCATCTACAATACCTTTACAACACTTTCATAAAAACTGTCATTTAAAGAACCTTGTAATAATATGAACTAATTAAAGGGTCTCTGTATTTCTTAGTACTTAGAAGACACTGTCAACATGTCTTACCAAATTAGCACCTCTAGGGAATCTGGAGAGACCCTTTAGCATATTTGAGGGATCAGTCTCAGTCAATAAACCAGACACCCATGAATAAGCCTTTATTATGGTACATATTTGGTCTTGAGAATTCAATGACTCCCTAAAGCTACCATAGAAAACAGAATTTTTCACCAAACTTAATTTAGTATTGTTTTTATGGGGTCATAACCTTTCTCTGTATTATTTTCCTGTAAAATGTTTTTATTTTAAAGATTTGCCCTAGCACAATTCGAGTCTATGGTGGAAGAAAGTCACAAGAATTAGCATGAAAAAAACCTGGTTACAATAAATAAGAGAATATTTAGTTGAGGTTTGCTATCTTGGTCAAGTTCAAACTTCCACTATAGCACATTTGATCCGTACTCCTTTTATGGGGGCTACCAACTTTACATACATTAATTTTATTTCTTCAACTGACCTGAAGGAAGCGTTCCTCTTCCTTTAGATATGCTTGTTGCAGGCAAACGTGTGGTTGCCCTGGGAACAGCTAGACCCCGAGTTGCTGTTATATGTGATGAAGTAATTCTTTGAGTAGTTTGGGGACCCTTAGTCACGGGGACATGTACAGTGGTGGGTTTTTGTGTTGCTGGAAGACCATGAGTAGATGAAGCATTTGCTATGCTAAATCTTTGGGCTGTTGGTGTGGCCTGTGTAGCAGAAGCATTTGCTCTGACAGGATTCAGGGCTGCTGACAGGGTCTTTGTAGATAAGGCCTTTGATACTGGGGGCTTTTGAGCTGTTGCTGGGGCCTTGGTGGCATTTGCTGTGCTGGATTTCTGAGTTGTTGGTGGGGCCTCTGTAGCTGGAGCATTTGTTGTGGTGAGTTTCTGAGGAGTTGGGCCCTCTGTGCCTAAAGCATTTACAGTGGTGGGTTTCTGAGGAGTAGGCGGGGCCTCTGTAACCGGAGCTTTTACAGTGGTGGGTTTCTGAGGAGTAGGCGGGGCCTCCGTAACCGGAGCCTTTACAGTGGTGGGTTTCTGAGGAGTAGGCGGGGCCTCCGTAACCGGAGCCTTTACAGTGGTGGGTTTCTGAGGAGTAGGCGGGGCCTCCGTAACCGGAGCCTTTACAGTGGTGGGTTTCTGAGGAGTAGGCAGGGCCTCCGTAACCGGAGCCTTTACAGTGGTGGGTTTCTGAGGAGTAGGCGGGACCTTTGTACCTGGAACATTTACTGTGGTGGGTTTCTGAGGAGTTGGGGCTTCTGTAGCTGGAGCATTAACTGTGGTGGGTTTCTGAGGAGTAGGTGTGGCCTCTGTAACCGGAGCTTTTACTGTGGTGGGTTTCTGAACTGCTGGTGGGACCTTGATAGTTGGAGGACTTTCTGTGGGGAAAAAACATTAAAAATTAAATATTACTGTCCAAGTTAAGATTTCTAAATCTATTGTTTGCTCCACTGCTTTTCTCTTTCTATTCCTACAAACACCTAAATGTGACTTTTAGGAAACCAAGTCTTACTATGTTTTTCAGAAGTAACTGAAATGATACTTTTTGTTTTTGCTATAAATTATACCTACACTATTAGGAAACTATTTTATTTTATATTTCACAAGGAACTGAAACATTATCTTTGCATTCCCATAAATTATATTACAGTGACCAAATGGCAGAGGCGGGGCAAGATGGCGGAGTGGTGAGGAGCAGAATTTCATCTCTCCCCTAGAGCAGCTGGCAATTACCCAAGAACTATATGAAACAGTGTTTTCGGGGTCTCCAGTAACCAGTCACACATTGGACACAAGTTTGGAATTGGAGGAAAAGCTGAGATCGCAGCGAATATTGTAAGTTCCCTGGACCAGGGGTCTGGCGCCCCTCCCCACCCAGACCTCACAGACTGTCTTGCTGCCGGCTCCCTGAAAGGGGGAAAAAAAAAACACAAAAAACAGCAATCTGCTGAGGGCAAGAAGGGAGGCTCAAACCAGCCTCAACTGCAGAATTAATTAACAAATTAATTAACTAACTTTGGGAGCTGGGGTGCCAAAGAAGGGCTGGGCTCTGAGAAGTGGGGGCACGTAAAAGCAGGCACCCATTCCCAGACTCCAAAAAAGCCATTTTTTTTTTCCCTTACATTTTGTCCCTTCTGGCTTCTCACTGATCCCTTATCTTTTTGCATTTCAATAGCCCCCGGCAGGGGTGGAACTGAAGCCGTTGGAGAGTAATTATCAGACAATAGCCCAAAGCATATCTTTAAATGCTCTATTCTGACACTGACAAAACTTCCAGGCTGGGGAAAAACGTTTAAAAGAGACTCTTTTTCTTTTTTTCCCCTTTTTTCTTTTTCTTGATTTCTTTTCTATTATTATTATTATTTTTTTTAATCTAAAAGTAATATATGTGGTTATTTTCTATCGGAAAGCCCAGGTTGAGGGACTAGGCTGGGCTTGAGGAGAGACAGAGTACCCACAGTGTCTCTGAATTCCGTATTCACTACTGAAGGCCTCCACCCCCGTCTTTAATTGGCAACTCAGGCTGACCAAGGAATCTACCTGGAGAGGCCCCAAAGAGGAGAGAGGAGAAGGGAATAGTGCCCCTGAGAGACAACTGGAATTCTGAGGATTGGGAGAGTGGAGGGAGGCCCAGCTCAACTGGCAGTCCTCCTGGGAATTCAGACCCCAGGGGCTGGAATTCAGATTCCAGCTTCAGTCAGCCACGCCCCTGACAGGATCAGAGTCACCAGGAGAACTAAAGTCTCCACACCTCCTTACACTGGGTGGGGAGCTGTGGGCTGGCCAGCGCCACCTGCTGGACAGGAGAGGAAAAGCACCAATTCTAAAGGCCTCATAGGAGGCTCTCATTCTCAGGAAAACTCCATACCCTCCCAATGAGACCTGGGCCTCACTAGACTGGGAAAATCTGACTAGGGTCGACCATATCTGAGGAGACCCACTCACAAAAAGGTTACATAGAGGCAGAGCAAGAAACAGAAAAAACAAGAGGGGAAAAATTCTGATCAACTAAATAGAACCTAAGTTAGAGGTCTAGAATAAGTTGAACTGAATAACAGAGGCCAGAAAACAAAGCCAACCAACAAGAAAACCACTAGGTAAAAGACAGAAAACAAGCTCCAAAATAAACTAATCAAGAGAATCAGATGCCTAGACAACTTAAGATAACAAGCCATACCAGGAAACACGAAAATATGGACCAACCAAAGGAACAAACTAATAGCTCAGCTGAGACACAGGAGTGGAGGCAACTAATGCTAAATAAATTTGATGAAATGAAGGAAGATATAGCAAAAGAGCTGAAGGATATAAAGAAGACACTGGCTGACCATAAAGAAGAATTCATAAACTTAAAAAAACAAATGGCAGAACTCATGGGAATGAAGGCCACAATGGAGGAGATGAAAAACACAATGGAGGGACACAACAGTAGATTTGAAAAGGCAGAAGAAAGGATCAGTGAACTGGAAGACAGGTCATTTGAATTCATATACACAAAAGAACAGATGGTGAAAAAAATGGAAAAATATGAGCAGGGTCTTAGGGAGCTGAGTGACAACATGAAATGCACAAATATACGTGTTATGGGTATCCCAGAAGGAGAAGAGAGGGGAAAAGGGGCAGAAAGAGTAATAGAAGACATATTCACTGAAAATTTCCCAACTCTTATAAAAGACAGAAAATTAGAGATTCAAGAAGTACAACGTACCCCAAATAGAACAGATCCCAATAGACCTACTCCAAGACACTTACTGGTCAGATTGTCCAATGTCAAAGACAAAGAGAGGATTCTGAAAGCAGCAAGAGAAAAGCAATCCATCACATACAAGGGAAAGTCAATAAGACTATGTACAGATTTCTCTGCAGAAACCATGGAGGCAAGAAGACAGTGGCATGATATATTTAAGATACTGAAAGAGAAAAACTGCCAACCAAGAATTCTATATCCAGCAAAACTTTCCTTCAAAAATGAGGGAGAGATTAAACCATTTTCAGACAAACAGACACTGAGAGAGTTTGTGAATAAGAGACCAGCACTACAAGAAATACTAAAGGGAGTGCTACAGGCTGATAGGAAAAGACAGGAGAGAGAGAGTTGGAGAACAGTGCAGAAATGAAGATTATCAGGAAAGGTAAAAGGAGAGGAAAAAATAAGATATGACATATAAATTCCAAAAAACAAAATGGTAGTAGAAAGTACTGCCCTTACAGTAATAACACTAAATGTAAATGGATTAAACTCCCCAATAAAAAGACACAGACTGGCAGAATGGATTAAAAAACAGGACCCATCTATATGCTGTCTACAAGAAACTCACTTTAGACACAAGGACAAACATAGACTGAAAGTGAAAGGTTGGAAAAAGATATTTCATGCAAGCAACAACCAGAAAAAAGCGGGAGTAGCTATATTAATATCAGACAAGTTAGACTTCAAAAGCAAAACAATTAAAAGAGACAAAGAAGGACACTATATATTAATAAAAGGGTCAATTCATCAAGAAAACATAACAGTCATAAATATTTATGCCCCAAACCAGAATGCCCCAAAATTCATGAGGCAAACACTGCGATCACTGAAAGGAGAAATAGATACCTCTACAATAATAGTTGGAGACTTCAATACACCACTCTCGTCAATGGATAGAACATCTAGACAGAGGATCACTAAAGAAACAGAGATGTTGAATTGTATGATAAATGAACTAGACTTGACAGACATTGATAGAACACTACAACCAACAACAGCATGATACACTTTTTCCTCAAGTGCTCATGGAACATTCTCTAGGATAGACCACATGTTGGGTCACAAAGCAAGTCTCAACAAATTTAAAAATATTGATATTATACAAAACACCTTCTCAGACCACAATGGAATGAAGTTGGAAATAAATAAAAGGCAGAAGGTCAGAAAATTCACAAACATATGGAGGCTAAACAACACCCTCTTAGAAAACCAGTGGGTAAAGGAAGAAATTACAAGAGAAATTAGTAAATACCTCGAGGCAAATGACAATGAAAACACAACTTATCAAAACTTATGGGATGCAGCAAAGGCGGTGCTGAGAGGGAAATTTATTGCCCTAAATGCCTATATTAAAAGAGAAGAGAGAGCAAAATTGAAGAGTTAACTGCTCACCTGGAGGAATTAGAGAAAGAACAGCAAACTAACCCCAAAGCAAGCAGAAGGGAAGAAATAACAAAGATTAGAGCAGAAATAAATGCAATTGAGAACAGGAAAACAATAGAGAGAATCAACAAAACCAGAAGTTGGTTCTTTGAGAAAATCAATAAAATCGATGGACCACTGGCTAGGCTAACAAAAAAAAAAAGAGAGAGCAGATGCAAATAAATGCAATCAGAAATGGGAAAGGAAATATAACTACCGACCCTGCAGAAATTAAGGAGATAATGAGAAGATACTATGAGCAACTATATGCTAATAAACTAGACAACTTAGATGAAATGGACAACTTCCTAGAAAAGCATAAACAACCAACATTAACTCAAGAAGAAATAGATGACCTCAACAAACCAATCACAAGTAAAGAGATTGAGTCAGTCATCAAAAAGCTCCCAAAAAGGAAAAGCCCAGGACCAGATGGTTTCACATGTGAATTCTACCAAGCATTCAAGAACGAATTAGTACCAATCCTGCTCAATCTCTTCAAAAAAATTGAAGAAGAGGGAAAGCTACCTAACTCTTTCTATGAAGCCATCATCACCCTAATACCAAAACCAGGCAAAGATACTACAAAAAAAGAAAATTATATTACAGTGACCAAAGCAGATTTACACCAAAGTAGTACTGAAGTGCTTAAGCTGTTTTCTGTGAGCCAAAAGGGAACCAAAGTTGGAAGTAGCAGTGATCTCATACTGTGACACATCCTGAGCCTCTCCCTTTTATTTTCCCTCTCAAATTGTCTCCCTTTGCTCACACCAAGACCAAAGAACAACAGGATGCAACCACTGAAGCAATTCAGCTAATCATAATATAGTAACCTTTTCTAATGTTTTCAGGACGTGTTAGTGTATGTGGGAGTTTGTTTTGTTTCACTTCTTTTTTTAAAGCCATAAAATCAATCTGAGTAAAATAACTCCCTTTTCTCCTTTTATGGGGGCTACCAACTTTACATACATTAATTTTATTTCTTCTTTGCATTTTAGATCAGATAACAAATAATGTGAAATTTTAGTTAAGATGCTCTGAGAATCATTAATCTAACAACACTGCAAAGTTGTAGGTTGTCAGCGCCTGTGTGAGTGTGGGTTACCTACACAAACTCCTTTTGAAGGCAGTTTTGACTAGGGGTAAACCTGTTTCCACTTCTTCAGCCTGGAGCTATTCTCAGGCTGTATGGCTAAGCCCTGAAGAAAAGCTTGGGCACAGGTCAGTCTGCAAAGACTGGGAAAGGTGTTTTCTTTCTTCTTCTTCTTCTTCTTTTTTTGTTAGTTCCTGGCATTCATGGAAACCTCACTAGCTGTATAGACGCTTGAAGAACAGATGCCTCAGAGTCCAAATTCCAGCGATAACACTTTAAAATACCAAAATGCCCAGGTTTCCACAAAAGATTACAAAACAAACAAATAAATAGGAAATGATGGCCAAGGCAAAGGAGAACTCAGGCAAAGAAGCACAGAAGACTGAAGCATTAGAAACCATCAATGAAGAGGATCAGACCTGGAATATTTAAGACAAATACTTTTTTTAAATGGTCCTAAATATGGTCAAAGGGCTAAAAGAAAACGTGGACCAAGAACTAAAGGAAATCAGGAAAATGACAGGTGAACACAAAGAAATTACCAATATAGAGATGGAAATTATGAAAAGGAAGCAAACAGAGCAGAGGACCACAGTAACAGAAATTACTGTTCAACAGTAGATTGCAACTGGCAGAAGAAAGAATCCAGTGAAAATGAAGATAACTGAAATCAACCAGTCTAAGGAGCAAAAAGAGTAAAATGAAGAAAAGTGAACAGAATCTGAGGAACCTGTGGGACACAATCAAGCATACCAATATACACATTGTGGGAGTCCCAGAGGGAGAAGAAAGAAAGGGGCAGAAAGAATATTCAAAGAAATAATAGCTGAAAACTTCCCAAATTTAACAAAAGATATGAAACACATATCCAAGATGCCCAAAGAAACTCCAAACAGGATAAACCTCAATAGACCCACACTGTGCCATGGTATAATCAAACTGTCAAAAGCCAAAGATAAAGAGAGAAATCTGAAAGCTGCAGAAGAGAAGCAACAGATCTCATACAAGGGAGCCTCTATAAGAGTAAGTGCCAATTTCTCACAGGAAACCATGAAGGCCAGAAGGCAGTGGGGAAACATATTTAAAGCACTGAAAGCAAGATATTGCCAACCAAGAGTTTCATGTCCAGCAAAACTGTCTTTCAAAAATGAGGGAAAATTAAGACATTCCCAGATAAGCAAAAGCTGAGGGACTTTGTCACCACTACTCCAGCCGTACAAGAAATGATAAATGGGTTTCTGTGGGTTGAAAGGAAAGGACACCAGACAGTTGACTGAAATCACATGAAGAAATAAAACTCTCTTTAAAGAAAATGACACTAGCAAATTTAAATACCAGTACAATTGTGTTTTTGATTTGTAACTTTACTTTTTGCTTCCTACAGGATCTAAAAGGAAAATGCAAGAAATGTAATGTTAAATCAATGGTTTAGGACTTATAATATATAAATATGTAATTTGTGACAAGAACTGCATAAAGGTGGGGAGACAGATGGGTATAAGTACATAGTTTATGTATGCTATTAAAGTTAAATTGATATCAAAGCAAATGAGACTGTTAAAGATTTAGGATGTTAAATTTAAGCCCTGTGGTAACCACAGAGAAAATATCAGAGACTATGCAAACTCATAGAGAAAGAAAGTAGAGTACAGGTTACCAGGGATGGGGGTCAGGGGTGATAGAGAGTTAATGCAAAATGAGTGTGGGGTTTCTGTTTGGGGTGAAGGGAAAATTACAGTAGTGAATGGTGATGAAGGTACTGCAACACTGTGAATGTAATTAATCTCACTAAATGTTATGATTTGGGAGAGACTGGGATGGGAAGATTTATGTTGTATTTATGTTTCCACAATTAAAAAAAAGGCAAGAGAAACTAAAGTGACAAGGACAATTAAATGCAATGCATGATACTGGATGGGATCTAAGAATGGAGGAAAAAAGGCTCAAAAGGATATTACTGGCACATAAGAAAAAATTTGAAATCTGGAGTATAAGCTTTATATCAATGTTAAGTTTCTTGAGCTTGACAATTGCACTTAAGGTGATTACATAAGTAAATACCCTTTTTTGTAGGAAATGTACATGGAAGTATTAGGTGTTCAAGGAGTGTGATATATGCAACTTGCTCTCAAATGTTCAGAAGATAGAAAGATGATAGATAGATAAGATATATAGATACATAGATAGATAGATAGATAGGTGTAGGTAGGTCAGTAGGTAGGTAGGTAGATAGACAGCCAGACGGACAGAAAGATCAATCGATAGAAAGAATGACACAGCAAAGGTGGCAAAATGTTAAAATTGGTAAATCTGGGTATCTGGGGGGCAGGGTATGCTGGAATTCTTCTTTATGGGGTTTGTATTATTTTTGCAACTGTTAATTATTTCAAAATAAAATTGTTTTTAATTTTGAAAATTTTGATGGCTATTATTCTGGTGAATGACATTTTTTATATGGACTTTTCATCTAAGGCCCTCATATATAAAAATTCTTCGTTTTACCAAGTTAGCTCTCATTTTTTATCCAAAGGATCAAAAATACTACCACAGAGTTTGAATTTCCTGGAAGTTGGTGTTTTTTCTAGTTATCTTTTTGTTACTGATATCTAGCTTAATTCCACTGTGGCCAGAAAGCATACTCTGAATAATTTTTATCTTCTGAAATGCACTGATGTTTATAGTCCAATGTATGGCCAATTTTTGTAAATGTACCATATGCACTTGAAAAAATGTTGCCATCTGTTTTTGTGGGGTTCATTGCTCTTATATGTCAATTTGTTCAAGTAGAATTGTTGTTCAGATCTTCTATATCCTTACTGATTTGGAGCTGCTTGTTCTGTCAGTTACAGAGATAGGTATCCTGAATTCTCCACAATATTTCAGATTATGGTATCTTCCACAATTGACCCCTTTATCAACAGCTTTCTTTTGGTTAGTGTTTGCATGGTATATTTTTTCATCTTTTACTTTCAACTATTCTGTGTTCTTATAATCAAAGCGTGTTTCTTGTAAACAGCAAATGTTTAAGTTTTATTTTTTTAAATCTAGTCTGCAAATCTTAGTCAAATTATACTTAATGTAATTACTGATGTAGTTGGGTTGATATCTACCACTTACTATTTGTTTTCTATATGATCCATCTATTTTATGTTTCTTTTTGTTTTTCCTCTTCTGTTGCCCTCCTTTGGATCAAATATTCATGATTATTCCTTTACTAGTTTGCTAATTGTACATTTGTTTTCTATTATTTTAGTGGTAATCCTAGTGATTACAATTTGTATTAGATTCTAAATTAATGATGCAAATGATCACTTTTACCACTCTTTCAGTACTACCAGAACCTTGGAACTTAAATTCAATTTCCCCTTTCTGCCTTTTGCTTTATTACTATCATGTATTTGTATTCTACATATAATGCAAATCACACAAGACATTGCATTTATTGTTGTATAAATTCAATATCCATTTACCCTTGCAGAGTTCTTCATTTTCTCCTGCATTTTAGTGATTCAACTGGAATTATTTCCATTCTGCCTGAAGAATTTCCATTGGTTTTTCATTCATTGCATGTCTGGTCTGCTGGTTACCAATTCCCTCAGTTTTTGTTTGTCTGAAAACATCTTTATTTTGCATTCAGTTTTGAAGGATATATTCACTAGGCATAGAATTCTAGGGGAGCAGTTATTTTCTTACAGCATTTTAAAGGTTTCTTTCTACTGTCCTCTGGCTTTTGTCATTTTTGTTGAGAAGTTGGCAATCAGTTTTATTGTTGCTCTTTTGACAAGTGCTTTTATCATTGCTCGGAGTTTCCAAAGTTTTGCTATAAGGAACCTTAAAGTGGTATTGTTTTTATTCTGCTTAGAGTCTACAGTCTTCTTGAATCTGCTGGCAGGTATATTTCGTCAGTCATTGTCTCTGAATATTTCTAACAGATGTTAGAACAGTTCAACATGTCTCAAATGTCTGTTACATTTTAATCTATTTTTTACATTCTTTGTTCTCTTTGTGCTTCAGTTTGGGCATTTTTAAGTAACCTGCTTTCCAGTTCTTAATACTATTTCCTGCTGTGTCCAAATCACTGTTAAACCTATCTGCTGTGTTCTTAATTTCATACTTTATATTTTCCAGTTGTAGAATGTCCATTTTACTCCATTTTTGAGATTCTAATTCTAATTCTAATTCTCGTTGAAGCTCTCTACCTAGCATTTCCTCTATTGTCTTAAACATATTAACTACTTATTTTAAAGCCCTTTTCTTCTAACTCAATTTTTTTGGATCTTCTTTTTAAAGTTTTTTCTCCTCTTCATTTGGCCATATTTTCTTGCTCTTTACATGTCTAATATTTTTTAATTGTATGCCAGACATATATAAAATATCCAGATGATATGATCTTCCAAATAGAGGACTCGCCTTTCTGATAGGCAGCTTGGTTTGAGGTGTTCAAGTCCTCAACTTATCAGGGATTGAGTTGGGTTACAGTTTCAGTAAGATTCTGTTCTTGCCTCCTGGGCTTTTGGTTGAGAGCCTGGCAGATTTTCTCAGTGCTAAAGGTTTGCAGTAGATACATGTCTGTCCTTGAGAGGTCCCCCAGTGCAACTATCTAGCCTCCTTCCCCACACAGCTTCCATGAGTAAATGTCTTCACGGGAGGCCAGCTTGAGACAGGCCTGTTCCTCTGATGGGTTTTTGTTTCCCAAATACCCTAAGGCTCTGACTGATTTCATTCTGTACTTAGCTCTAGGTGTAGCTCTTTGCATTTGAGAACCCCAATTTTCCAGGCTATCACCCTAGCTCTCCACAACCATTAAAAGCTTTTCTGGTTTCTCTCTATCCTGGCAGTACCCTTTGTCTAGGTCACGATGGGTCCTCAGCCCATACCCAGAATAGCAAATGCTGCCTGGAAAAACTCCAGCTGGATCACCTCAGAATAGTAGCCTTTACCCCCCAGGAATTTCAGTTCATCCAGTCCTTGTTGTTTCCACAGCTCTATCTTATGCCTTTAAAAACACAGTTTTTATAATCTACCAGGGTTTTATTTGTAAAGAGAGCATGGGCCAGCCATGGCCTACTTGGGCACTACCATAATGCCTTAAGCTCTAAATAACTGGTGATTTAATAAAACAGGAAAAAATAAATATGAATGGATCAAATGGCTAAAAACAAACAAACAAACAAAAAACATTAAACCACTCCTAATTAAATGGATTCAAACAACAAAATGAAATTTTCACCATTTATGTTGGTAAACCTCCATATGATAATATCCATTATGAAGGATACACAGAAAAACAGCATAATGTTTCAATGCTGATGGAAGAGTAAAGGGATATGGTCTCCTTGGAAACAATGTTAGTAACATCTATCAAAAATTTAAATCTATATACCTTTGATATAGCAGTTGCACTGCTAGGAATTTATTGTACAAAATGTACTTGAACACATGTGTAATGACATGTACAATACTATTATAACATCATTTGTAATAACTAAAGAAAAACTAGAATGAAAAACCTAAATCCCCATCAACATGAGACTAGTTAAATAAATGATATATCTGTATAAATGATACTATTTTTGTTTATTTTCAAGAAGGAAACACAGGAATTTGTAAACAAAAATTACTTCTGGGTGCAGGACTAGGGAGAAAGAGGAGATATTTTACTTCTCATTTTATACTCCTCTGCATTGTGAATACCACTTTACAACTTTTATGTATTATGTTTTTAAAAATATTTTCAATGAGCAATTCACACTAATAGAATTACAAGCATAATTTTAAAAGTGGAATTTGCTTGCATCATATTGACATTCACCACTATTTAAGCAACTATTCATACTGTGTAATGTTGTAATCCAGCTTCACTGATCTTCTAAATATTTCTTAAAAATAAATTTAAAAAGCAGTTCTAACAATTCTGAAAGTATAGCCTGGATATAAAAAGGCACTGAAGAAAGAAGTCTAGAAGGATGAAGAGAGAATGGTCAATACTAGAAATTCCGGAGGCAGAAAGTGTGTGTGTGCAATTCAGTTAAGTCAACAGCTAGGCAAGCGTTTCTCAACTTGTCACAACTGGTATGGCCACTATCCAGACCCCTAAGTTTAACCTAAGATTTCCTAGTCCCAACCCCCCAAATTTAATAAAATAAATCACTTTATATACTCTGTATAAACAAGGATATCTATATTAACCCTACTGAGAGTAACATAGCACGAAGCAGCTAATTTAAACTAGTTCATAAAAAACATTAGACATATGTGTGTCATATTTTCTTAAACACATATCTTTATATACTAGCACATGTACTTCACAGGAGCATTTCTTCCTTTTTAGGAGTATAGTCTCCTCTGAGAATAAAATGGAAAATAATGCCCCCAGAAAACTGCAACAATTTACATTCATTCTCAGAAAGTTCACAGAATCTCTGCAGCCTTTATTTAGACTTAAGGATAAGAATCCCTGATTCTCAAGAAACATAAAACAAAAATATAAATATGCAAACTGATTACCTTCGCATACCGGTGGCTGGCCACTCCATTCTCCTTGGTTATCGTTTACAACACACTGTATAGAGTTCTTTCCCATCAGGATGAAGCCTTCAGTACATGTGTATGTTACAGATTGTCCATCTACATAATTGGGCTGCTGCTCTTGAATTTTCCCATTGTCAATCTGTGGTGGGTCTAGGCAAAAAATTTCTTAAAAAAAAATCCCGACGTCTTTTAAATAAATTAAACTGACAAGATATTTTAAAAAATAAGACTAAAACATTTTAAGGATTTTATTTTTTAAAAATTAAAATCTATCATTTTTCTAAATTCAGCATTGCCATCAAGGGATGCTTATAATTGCCTATTAAATAAAGGGAAGTATATTTAGAGCTTCAGATGCAAAAAGTTGTGGAACATGAATGCTAACCTTGAGACAAACTTATAGAAATAATAAAATTTAGAACATATATGCAAAAGAAAAATTACAATAAGTACATGTTTCATATCACATTGGCACAATAGAAAGTAAATGCTGTAGGAGTTAAGAGACAAAAGCAGGAGCCGTCAGAAAACACTTTAGGGAGATGATGGAACCTGAGTTTAAACCTAAGGAGTTCCCTTCTAAGACAGAGCACAGAAGAGGGCCTCACACTTATCCCGGCAGGAATGATGCCAAAGGAAAGCAATTGGGAATTCAAGTGGTATCCTTGGGAAATAAGAATAGATCATTTTGCATAGAGCAGAAATCTTAAATGTCAGGATTATATTTTCTCTACTAAGGTCAACTTTCTAAGCATATGTTGACTCACAGAGCCATTTATTCAAAGGAAAACAAAAACAAGCAGAATTGCCCTGGTTATCTTGTAAATAGAGGACTCTTCTTGGCAGCTACCTTGATGAAAAAAAAATTTCAGTGGTTCCACAGTTGTTAGAACCATGAAGTGTTTTGTTTTGTTTTACGCAGGAAAGCAACATGAGTACATAGGTACAACAAATTACAAATTATATTATACTGAGTTCACTTAAGCACCCAGAGAATAGGAGCAAATTTATAAATTATTCTTGGGTCATTGAGCAAAGCAAGGAGCAAGAACAAGCTAACCTTGTTTACACTAAGCCAGGGTGTACAGAAACTACTCATATCACCAGTAGTTCTCTTCTGATGTTTTCTGTGCATCTAATTCATACGAGGCATTGTTCTACAAGCAGATGTGCACAACCGAATAAGATATAGTTCTTAATGTCTTAAAATCTAGTGGGGCAAAAACTTCAAAGAGATAATTTCAATACAGAATGATGAGGGTTTCCATAAAAGTAAGTAGTGATGTGGAAAGAAAGAGGAAGGACAGTTCCCATCCTGGGGCTCAGACGAAGCATCTTGAAGTCTTATACCAGAGTCTTAATGGAGACAACACAGCCAAGCAAAGTAGGGAGCTGAAGGAGCTTCCAGTCAGAGGCAGCAGCATAAATAAGGATGTGGGGGCATGAAGGAGGGCATGAGGTACGTGGAGAACTACGAGCAGTTTGTAAGGGTAGAGCATAAAGTACGAGGGCAACACATGACCATGGAGAAGAAGGTAGACCATGACTGGCCTTGCTCCCTCTACTAAGAGTTTGGACTTGGAAAATGATGGGGAGACACTAATACACTTTAAGAAGGAAAGATACAAGTTATATCTGTGTTTCAGGTAGGTCACTCTGGGTAGAATACAATGAAACATTAATCAAGTGCAAAGAATGGAGGTAGGAGGCCATTGCACCGAGAATCACCCTTGAACTCAGGCAACTGGGGCTCCTACTATTGGCCCCAAACTTTAAAAGGCCCTCCTCTGGCTTTACTTTTCCCCACCAGGTAGGGTATCTACTTGATGTCCTGATTTCTGTGAAATTCATGACAGCAGTTGCTTGTGAAAATATTGTGACACATTGCCTGTGGCAGAAAAGGATGTGGTCTGGCTCCTGCCTCCTGCCCATCTTTCCAATTACATTAGTACATTTACAACATCCCTTACTGGAAGGCAGTAAAGGAAAGGCGGTGGTGGGTAATCATGATGAACATTTAAAAATAACATTAATGAAACAGTAACCCATAGCATCCTCTGACACTTGTTCTATAGCTACTTGTTGAATTGTAATTTGAAAGCTGTCACATTTTTGTATATATGTTTTATTTCACAATAAGGAAATAAGTGAAACTGTGAAACTGTAACCTATAATATTCTTTGAAATTTGCTCTCTAACTACTTGTTAAATTGCACTTGGATAGTTATCACTTTCCAAGTATATATGTATATATGTTATATTCTACAAATAAAAAATGATCAAAAAATAATATTAATGAGAAAAAGGAGAAGCAGCAGGTATAGAATGGTAGTTGGGTAGGCTACAAGTGAGCTCCTTGATGGCAACGGCCTCATTTTATTTGTCTTCATATCAGTTGACCCACAGCCTTACTTCCAGAGAATGTCAGTCAACAAATGCTGGTTAATTTACACTAAATATATTCTAGTTTCCTTCTCCTAAAAAGGACAAAAACTAGAATTTAGCAATGACTTTGATAATAGTGTTTTCAGAAGTTGCTTGCAAAAGTGTAAGTGAGGTATAGAAAGAGAGAAGGAGGGTAGAAATAAAGCACACATTTTAAAATTGCAGAGATTTTACTCCTTTCCATTTTCTGGAGACATGTGTCTCAGACATACACTTGGTTTGACATATCTGTTTATGATATTATTTGTGTTCTCTCCCCTTGAGAAGTTAGGATTGTCAAGTGAAGAAACCCTATTTCTTCTTTTTACATAAACTAATTTCTCTAATAATAAAAAACATTTTATGATCATTATAATCCTAAAAGGAGGTGTGCAGGCAACATTGAATCTCAGCAGAACAGATGGGTTTGAAGTCAAGAGATCTGGATTAAATGCCTTCTCTTGCACTTGTTTTTGAATTTGGGATTAAGTCATATGTACTCTGATCATAGTATTTTCATTTAGGAAGTTACGAAAAAAAATCTGTATCTATCTTACTTGACTGTTGGAAGGAATGGTTAGATAACATATGACCTAGTACAATAAAAATGTAAGTTTGTTTTTAATCCTCATTCTATTGTTAAGGATATTGAGGCTCAGAAAGGCTTGGTGACTAAATTGCACAGCTAATACAGGAAGGAGCTTTACTGAAAAAGGGCTTTAAAATTAGCTAAGACCCTCACATGTTGAGAGGTAGGGGACAACAGCTATACACTGTAGACAATTCTAAATGAACAGAAAGTAATTTTCCATTTATTATTCAGCCCCACAACCTGAAAGCTTAGATTTTTACAAAGTCTTACGTTTGCATTCTGGCAACGGGTCACTCCACCCAACATTTTGCTCCACAAGAGAACAGTAACTAGAAGTTGTACCAACTAACTTGTACCTAAAGCAATGGGGGGCGGGGGGGGGGAGAGAAAAAAAAAATTAAGATCCATTCACACATGTTGGAATTCTCTCAAATTCTTCAGACTATCATCTTCAAATATTTACTACACCAATAAAAAGAGACAGTACAATAGTTGATAAAAGCTCACATGGCAGTTTAAAGGAAAAGAAAAAATTTAAATCCAAAAGATCAAAAAGTATAAGACATAACATATTTTTTAATTTGCCTGGGACACGTTAGATAATGTAAAATTGTTCTAAAACATTTTTAAACAATATAGATGCTTGAATTTTTTTTATTTCTGAGATTAAAAACATTAATAGAGCCTTCACAGAATAATAAAGAATATAACCCAAACATCTATGTTTAGAACAAGAGACAAATAATACTTATATTTTCATTTTATAAAAAACAGGGACACACACAAACACACAAACAGTAAATTAACCCCATTCAATTTGCAGATATTAAGTGAGAAAAAGAATGTAAAAATTTCAGCAGTGTCTGAGACACTGATGGTCACTAAGTCAGCTCCTTTTCCCTATTTAGAGAACTCATCAGAAACCTTAGGTGAGGGTGATATTTTCTCACTAGGAATAAAAATTTTTAACTCATGACATTTTATTACAGTTTACATGTAGAAAAACTCACATGCTAACTCATTATTGAGATAAACTAAAGGATTGGCTGCATGCTCATACTTTAAGGACTGTAATTTCTTCTAGTATAATAAACATCTCAAGTTTTTCCATTTTCTAATTACTTGAAATTTGAAATTTCATATTGAATTACATATCACTGAAATCTAAGATTACAGAATTCGGTGATATAAGAAATCTTCCTTTCTTGTCCTAATTTACTAAATTTAATTGTCATGAGCTAATTTATGATAAGGATTTTTGAAGAGAGGGGTGGCTTTAGTTGTTACCAGCTTGTAAACACTAGCCATGAAGCTAAAACATCCATCTTAAATCCTAATGTTTTTCCCTTTGTCAAATATAGAACATTTAGTATGGCAAAACTTACCCTTTGTCACATGAGAAGAAGATAGGTGAGCCAAATAATATGTCAGTTGTTATACTGACATGACCATTTTTTATTTTTCCAGGATTAGGACATGATTTTTCTAGAAGAGAAAACAAATATATTAGTTTTTTTCATGATGTTATCAGGCACATACATGCATATTCATAATCTGAACCACTGATATTTCTAATCCTTGGACTTCTTTGATTCTACTTTCATTTTTGAATACATTTTTAAAAAGCAACATTTTATTCTTATTTTAGGTAACCTCAAACTAATTAAATGTGAAATCCATGAATGAATCAACATGACTATAATGCAACATTTAGTTTTCCCAATTTAAATTAAAACACTCTAATGGCTCTTATAAGAAACATTCTAAATAATGATATATGCACATAGAATTCCAGCATGAAAGAGGGAAGAAGAAATATTATTTCCCCAAACACCACATGATTGGGAATACTCTTTAAAATTATACTTACTTTTACAAAATTCAGCAGGTTTGGACCATGTTAAATTTGGAAGGCAAGTTATTCTTCCTGATAGAGAATCGTCCCTTTTGAAACCAGGCCGGCAGTCATATTCTACAGTGTAACCCACCGGGAAATAATTCTGTTTGCTATAAGGCTCTTTGAGGGATGCAAAAAATAGCCTGGTTGGAACATCACAGCTACCTAAAAGTTTTAACGAAACAAGAACAAGATTATTAAATAATTATCTGGTCCTTAAATCAACCCTCTTTCTGTACTTCCTTGTACATAGTTGGTTTTTTACTATATTACTCCACTATAGTTATTTACAACAATATATCAAGAAGCCTGTGAAGTTGATTATATATTTAGAGAGAGAGAGAGAGAAAGAGAGAGGTAATGATGTAACTATCCCCACTGTTCAGATGTTCAGATAATACAATTTATCTAGTTGCCTAGCATAGTTCTGGTAGTCAGGAAATGTTAGTTCTCTTACCCTGCCCTAAGGAACTATATAGCACCATACGGTGAAGGGATAGATAAGAACCAATATTTTCAGACCCCAAGGCTAATAATGTCCCAGACAACAACAATAGTAATAATAATAGTTAATAGTTATTGAAAACTTCCAAATGTTTTACACGCATAAACTCATTTAATCTCCAAAGCAACTCTTTGACAACAAGGACCAGATACCCCAGCAGAGTACCTAAAAACATTTACAAACTGTAAAAAGCTGGACAAGTGTGAATTTAGTGAAAGGGGCATTGGATTTATAGTCAAACGACCAAAGTTTGCACCCCACGTAGGAGCTACTGATCTTGGGGATGTTGTTTAACTTCTGGGAGGCTGTTTCCACAATGGTAAAATGGGGTCAAGAGTTCCCGCTTACCTCATGGGATTGTTTGGGGGAATTAAACGAATACATGTGGAAGAATCATAAACTCATACTCTCCACATGTGCAAAAGCTTATACACTTCATCTCACTGCCTTCAGACATGGACAGACAGAAATAAAAAGTCAAAGAGTATTTCACACCTGATCTTAAGAAGTATTTATGGCAGTTTTTATATTTACTGTATCTTCTATTGATTTCAAGTTGTTCAAAGGAAGGAATCAATTCTTATCATTATCTTTACTTCTGTGTCTCAAAGCTAATACAGGGCTATGAATATAATAGTAGGTTTTGGGTAAATATAGAGAGCCTTTTAAAACACCACCACGGAGTTGTATTTAGTAAATCCTACTTTGCAAAATGAAACTTAAGAAAACAGATCACCTGTGTTATGCATCTCAAGGTAATTGCCAAATATATTCGTATATAATTTACTCCCTAAACAATACCTATTGTTTATTTTCTCTATTAGTCTGTTCAGGAGGTACAGGAGAAAAGGTCTTAATGAAGAAGCAGGACCTACTCAGGGAAGTAATGCCTTCAATTAGCTGGAGTGTGAAGTGCCAACATGATGTACCCTGGGATTTAATAATGCTAGAAAACTATCAATTACCAGTCACTCTGAAGAGGTATAAAAATAAACTTAACAAGACACATTCCATCCCCATAATATTTCTAAAAATAAATAAATAAATAACTTACGGTTACAAAATTCTGTAATCTCGGACCATTTATGGTTCTCAAGGCAGACCACTTTATCCGGCTTGCCAGGAACTTTCACAAAGCCTTTGTTGCATTTGTATGTTACTGTGTTGCCTGTAGGAAAACTTGTAAGACCTCCCAAAGCTGGCTGGGCATTAGGTATATCTGGAGGAAGGCTGCAGTCACCTAGGGATGAAGAAGCAGAATTGAATAAAAACTGCTTTTCAATTCATAGAAACCTTTCCGAGGATGAATAAGCAAAGCTGCAAAGGCTTTTGATGCACATATAACACGTCCATCCAGGGCTGAACAGACATACCAAGAACCTACTAGCATTCATGTCTTGTCAACTAATTCAAGACTAAAATAAGTCGAGAGTAAATAACGCCCCCTTCATTATTTTTTTGTTTTTGAGTGGTTTAGAATTTATCTACTGTCCACACAGTAAGACAGACGCCCCCTTAGAGTTAAACCTCCAGAAGACGTGCAAGGTTGTAGCGCCGTGTGCCGCACACGACTGGGCTCTATGGTAGCGGCGGGAGTGGTCAACTGTTTGGCCTCCCACCCTTAAAAAGGAGACCATGTTGGGGGTTGAGAATTCACTCTGTTGGAGCCCTCCCTTTCGGCTTTCCCATAGTTGGCGGCCGGGCAAACTCAGTCCATGCTTCCCCAACTCTTCACGCTCACCCCAAAGCCATGCCAGCTGGGGTCCAACACAACAAGATCCCCCAATGCTGGTTAGCAGCGGCGATCCCCTCCTTGTCCCCAGGGATCTTGTCAGTAGGGGCCCTGGTCTTAAACGTGGAGGATTACGGGTACAATTACCGATGCCCACAATCCACACCTGCCCGAGGTCCAAGCTGTTCGGTTGTCACGGAGACGGACCCAGCCCCTCCCACACAGCCTAAGGGTTTAATCAGTCCGGCTGGGCCCCCGGGCTCCTACTCACCCCGCGCCGCGGGCGGGCACAGCAGCAGCAGCGGCAGCCCCCCGAGGAGCCCCAGCACTGCAGGGGCGCTCCGCCAGGCGGGACCCATGGCGCGCGGGGACAGGGACCCGGCGCCGGGGCTCCGCCGCATCACCCGCTAGATGAAACCGGCTGGAGAGAAGAGTTGTAAGTAGTAGCAGCGCCTACGAGTTTTGCAAGTCGAGTTAAATTAGCGCCTCGAGCGGTGCCACAGCTCTGAGTCACCAGAAGGGTGGGGCGAGGAGACTGGGGTGCGGAGACTTTGCGCGGACCAGGTGCTGGGCGGGGCGAGGGCGGGGGCGGGGGGGGCTAGACTTGACTAGAGGAGGCCCAGGCGGGAAGAGGGGCCCTCCAGCGCGGGCCGCCGGTGCTCTTTTTTTTTTTTTTCCCCCGCTGCTAGGGTGGGGCCTGCGATGAGCTGCCGTCTGGAAACGTAAATATCTGCTTTACGGTGAACAAACAAACAAACGAAAACCGGGGGAATAGGGGAAAGGGGAGTGGTTCTAGTGGCACAGGCTTCCCTCCCCTGGAATCTGAACTAGTTCAAGCTAACCTTAAACGCGCGCGTTTAAGTGCTGCAACGCAGACTGGTAGGTGCGGTGAAGTTCAGAGGTAGCCTGTCAAAAAAAAAAAAAAAGAAAAAGAAAGAAAAGAAAAAAGAGCGGAGAAATAGTGGTCTAAGTGCCAAGAGGAGAATGGGAAAAAACGACGCAGTCTGTTGTCTCCTAGGACACTCCACAGTCTGAAATCAGTACGTGTGAAATGACTCAAGTAAACAGGGAGTGCACTTTTCATACCATGCTTGGGTGGGAATCATTTTCTTCTCCCGAGTTTTCCTTATTTCACGGGACGCGTAATGAATTCCACTCTGGGGCTATTCTAGGGTGACTGCAGGAGAAATTCCCCACCACCAGTGTCTGTGGGATGTGGGGGGAAGAGGGAGTGGGGGAGATGACAAAAGCAGGTGCCAGAAAGCTAAATGGTGGAGAAGGTTTGTTACAAATCCTGAGGAACATGCCCGGGGTTTTAAAACCTGGCTGTGGGTTAGAGTCACAGAGGGAGATTTTAGAAATGTAGATGCCCAAGCTGTACCCCAGAATCTCTGGGAGCGGGACCAGGCATCAGAATTATTTAAGGCTGGCCAGGTAGTTCCACAGTGCAACTGGGTTTGATTGGGGGATCTCCATGTGTTGGGTCAGAGTAAGCACCACTCAGGCCAGCACTATCCCTGTCAAAAATACTAAAGGGCATTGCTTATCTTCATGGAGAGTGACCCCAAGAACATGTTTCCCTTAATAATTTATCTGGGTCTGGATAGCAGAGTCCTGCCTAGATTTCCTTTTCCCTTGGGTACCTTATCCTGGTCAAGTGAAACCCCTGATGTGAAATTATGCCTGGCTGGGTGTCCCAGCTAGGGGATTTTGCTACATCTGATCATGATTTCTTTCCTGAATGCTTTCTGATAGCTTGTTGTTGGTTAGTAAGAATTTTATGAGGAGGAAAAGAATAAAAACAGTTTCAACAACACTGTTTTCTCTAACTGAACCACAACCTTGGATTACCCAATACTGGATCCAATCCTGTAGGGATTCCAGGAAAGGGAATCCTAAAGGCTTTCATTGAAACCTAACAGTATTTAAAAATTCTGGAGTTAAAAGTCCAAAGGGAGTTTTAAAATCATCTAGTGTGACCTTCATATCTGATATTAAAATATCTTACTTTTACCTTCATATTTGATGAAGGACCCCAGCAGTGTTCTTAGAGTGGTACCAGGTCTTCATTTATTCCCCCTAAGAACCTCCCATGATCTTAACCACCATTCGCTTCTCCCAGGCCTTTGTAAACAAGTGGTCTTCATTCCTGCTTCGGCATAGAAGTGATATGATAAGCAAAAGGTGAAAGTGGAGGCCAGTTACAGAGCTGTCAGAAGTCTTAAATTTGAGGCCTGTTAGAGCTCTGTAAATGATTTTAAGTCAATGCAAAAGCTTTATATCCAGAGAAAACAATGAGCTTTGCAAAGTTTCAAAATAATTATCTCTGTCACCCGGCTTAGCTACACCAAATGGTCTAAGCATTCACCAGCCAAATTACTTAGTTCTTAGTAATAATTTTTAAGGGAACTTTTTATGAGAAATAACTGGGTGGATATTAAGTAATATTTATGACCACCCAAATAATTTCAACATTCTGAAGGGAAAGGAAAAATAAAGAAATCCTCTATGCATTTGCTCAATTTAGAAAAGTGATCTATGATGAAATCTAAGCATTACTAAGAAGAACTAAATAAGCAAATTTCTAATTTGCTCAAGATTACTTTAAATAATAGCCACAATTTGTTGTGTTCCAATAACTTCATATGAATTACATAATTTAACCAGTACAACCTCATGAAGTGGTGATAATCCACATTTCACAGATATGTAAACAGGTTCAGAGACTATGTAGTTTACCAGAATTTGTGTAACTGATGTGACCAGGCCAGAATCTAAACCTAGTTTGTCTAATTCCAAACCCGTACTTCTCCTACTCTACCACCCTACATTTAAAAAAAATTAGAATCAGTCAGCAAATATTTCTTCTGTGTGGAGGACACTGAACTAGGTATTTAGGGAGGTGGTTTGAGAACCCAGCTGCTTCTAGTGTGAGGATGTCTAGAGTCTTGATACTTGAAATACCAAACATTAGCCATATGTTCTCTGCCAAGTCACCCCACCCCTTAGGGTCTCATTTCTTCACTAATTTTAAAAGGGTTAGGAACTAAAATAGTTTCTATAAAGCTTTCCTGTTTCATAACAAGTTTATGTAATTGGGGGATGGGGACAGGAAGAAAACGAGAAATAGGTCTCTGATTTGGGCAGAGGAAAGGAACCTACTCTCTCACCCTTGTCCAACGAACCATACAATGACTAAATCAAAGGCTGTTTAATTACTTAGGGAGCATTTAATACTCAGAAGCATACTAGGAAGTGGCAATACTTGCATTCAAGAGTCCATGTCTAGTAGGGAGAACTTATGAGACAAATGCTATTAGAATACCACAACCCAAGTAGTGTAGGAGTTCAGAAAAAGAGAAAGGAATATGGCATTTGGGTGGGGAAGGCTCTTGGCCGAGTGATTCAGCTAAATATGACAAATGAGTATCCATGGTATAAGGAAAACATATATCATAAAAGAGAAGAAAGGTATGAGCAAAGGTTTGGGGTTAGAAAAAGGCCAGTCTAGTCCAAGAATAGCTAGTTGTTTAGTTTAGAGAAGGTGTGGGGGACTGAATTGGAGCGACAGAAAAAGAGGCTGAGTCAGAGAAATAGTCTGTGAAGAGATTTGAGAGAGCCTTAAACAAAACGTCTCTGCATTTTAGACTATTTGGAAGCATTGGAGGACTGCTGAAGATTTTAAGCAGGAAAGCAGAGATGAATACCAAAGTTGTATGTAAAGTACTGGGAAGGGAGCAACTTTGTAAGCAAAGACCCGATTTAGCTAGCTATACAATAGTCCAGATGTTTACAACTGGAGAACAAAATGTCTTCAATATTTTTTTAAATTAATACATCTGTATTAAGGAAATAGTTCTGTTACCCTAAAAAAAAAAAAAAAAAAAAAAAAACTAACACAATTATAGCCATTTGACTTTCTATTCCTGCTCTGACCAGAGAAGTTTCAAAGGAAGAACCCATAGCATTGATTAGATAAGGAATAAGGGGAGAAAAAAAGTGCTAAAGATGACTCAGAAGTTTTAGAGGCTGTGAGACTAGTGGCCCTATCTAAAAGAATTATATATTCCGAAGTCAGAAGCTAGTTAGGGAAGAGGGCTTCGAGCTTGTTGAGTTTAAAACGCCTCAGCAGGGAGTTTGAGATGCACAGCATGAGGTTGAAACACTGGGAAGGTGGAAACCAGAGCAAGGATGGGGAGATGGCTGGAGTAGGGTAACCAAGGGAGAGAGTGTAAACAGAAACTCAAGTAGGCCCAAGGAGGAAACCTGGGGGGAACTTTACACTAGAAAGAACAGGGGAAGGAGAGGGGGGTGGGGATAGGAGAGGACAGTGCAATTTCCTGAACAAGAAGGGATGACAAAACTGAGTCAAATATTATCACCCTCATTGTAGGTGAAGCCTCTGAGGCTTAAGGAAGTTAAGTAACTTGCCCCAAATCATATGACTTGCAAGGAATAAACTGTGGTTTGGGCTCTTAATCCCTCTTACACTGGTCAGGCATCACCTCCTCCAGGAAATCTCCCTGCTGTCAGCATTGTACCCAGAACCTTGCTTGATGCTACCCAAGTACTCTAGGTGTCAGCTCTTCAAGTCTAAGGAACCAGTCTATTTTGTATTTGCATTTGTAACTCTGCCTAGAATTATTCCCATGTTATCCTAAAAAGTCAAGGAAAAACAACAACTTTATATTGGAACATTTTGTGTCATGCAGCTGCAAATGTGGGCAGTTCTGCTTTGCAGTATAAAGGAAATGTATTTTTTAAAAATAAAGCAAACAAATAGTGGAACCATGTTTCTTATAAGAGAATTTTATTCTCCAGGAATTCACTAATTAAGATATTAGTTTATTGTAGTGGACATAATCTTTTTTTTCACTAGGTACACACTGAGCAGTATCTAGTAAAAGCGGCCTAATGCCATGTGAAATTTGCACTTGAGCAGATGGCATTCTGTTCTGCATCTGGTTTCCCTATGTTGGAGAGAAAAAGTCCAGCAGTCAAATGGAAGTACAATGTTTGACCACTATGAGCAAGTGTTTCTTTGCCAAGTCTGGATTTTTTGAGAAAGCAATTTTTGTTGAGGAAGTGGAGGCAGAGGCAGTAGATTTCAGAAAACATATGTGTGTGAGAGAGTGTGTTATGTATGTATGTAAGAGTATGTAGTGTGTGTGTATGAGTGGGTGGTGGGTGTGTGTGTGAGTGTGAGTGAGCCTGCATTTGTGTGCGTTTGATATGAGACACAACATAGCACAGGGACTGAAAGGGCAGGTTTGGGAGTCAGATGGACTCAGGCTCAAATGCTGACCCCATTGCTGTCTTGTCTTCTGTGAGCTCCAGAACGCAACTGCTCTGTGCCACTGATTCCTCATTAATAAAACAGGTATGATAATATTACCTAGTTCTTAAGGCTTTTGTGAAGAATAAATGAGATAATGTGTTTTACTTTCCTAGGCTGCTCAAGAAAATACCATGCAATGGGAATTTAGTAGCTTAGAGTTTAAGGCTAAAAGAAAGTCCAAATTAAGTCGTCACCGAGGCAATGCTTTCTCCCCAAAGTCTGTGGCATGCTGGGGCTGGCTGCCAGCAATCCTTGGTACTTAGTTTGTCACATGGCAAGGCACATGGTGGCATCTCCTGGTCTTTCACTTTTCTTCCAGGTTCAGTTGATTTCAGCTTCTGGCTACTGCCTCTGTGGCTTTCTCTAGCTCATGTCTGAATTCACTCTGCTTATAAAGGACACCAGTAATAGGATTAAGACCATCCTGATTGGGCTGAACCACCCACACCTTAACTGAACTAACCTTATCAAAAAGTCCTACTCACAATGGGTTCACACCCACAGGGATGGATTAAATTTAAGAGCATGTTTGTCTAGGGTACCTACAGCTCCAACCATATAATGTAATGTAAAGTATTTGATATGTTGTTTAGCCCACAACAAACACTCAATAAATATTAGCAATGACTAATGGCAATGACTGACACAAATGAACATTTCATATACCAAGACTTGCCCACTTTTTATATAATGTGTAAAAGGAACATGTCATGACATGGGATCTGAAAAATCTATAACAGAAATATACATTTTTCAAAGAAGATGCTATGAATGTTGAGATCATCCAGTTATTCTCATTTTTTCTCCACCCAATAGATTTTTTTGTCCTTTGATAAAGATTAGGTCATTTACAAAGATTCGGATATTTAAATATTGGCCTCTTTCCCTACTTCTACTGTAGTCCCATCTGTAATTTGTTTGCTTTGATTTATGATCTTGTAAATTAAGAAGCAGGTTTACAATCTGAGCCTATTAGAATCGCATTATAGTGAGGAGAGAAGGCAGAGGAAATCTACACTTAGGAGCACCTGCTATGTGCTACTACTCTCAGCTTGAGACATGACCTTTCTTAATCATCACAGTGATGTCACGTGTAAATATTATTACATCCATTTTCACAAAATGAAACAGAAGGTCCAAAAGGGAAAATTGTTGGACCAAAGCATATGGGTGGCAAAGCCAAGCTTCCAGGTCTGGGTAGCTATAAAATTATTCTCCTTCTACTACACATGTAACCTTACATTTGCCAGGGCATAACTAAAGCTAAAATGTTTCCTTCATGAAATCACTGCCCTCCACCCTACATGGGATCTGACACTCGGGAGTGAATCTCCCTGGCAACGTGGAATATGACTCCCGGAGAGGAATGTAGACCCAGCATTGTGGGATAGAGTACATCTTCTTGACCAAAAGGGGGATGTGAAAGGAAATGAAATAAGCTTCAGTGGCAGAGAGATTCCAAAAGGAGCTGAGAGGTCACTCTGGTGGACACTCTTAAGCATGATATAGACAACCCTTTTTACGTTCTAATGAATTGGAATAGCTAGCAGTAAATACCTGAAACTATCAAACTACAACCCAGAACTCATGAATCTTGAAGATGATTGTATAAAAATGTAGCTTATGAGGGGTGACAGTGTGTCAGTGTGCTTGGGAAAGCCATATGGACCACACTCCCCTTTGTCCAATGTACGGATGGATGAGTAGAAAAATGGGGGCCAAAAAAAAAAAAAACAAAAAACCAAGTGTTCTTTTTTACTTTAATTGTTCTTTTTCACTTTACTTTTTATTCTTATTATTTTTGTGTGTGTGGTAATGAAGATGTTCAAAAATTAATTTTGGTGATGAATGCACAACTATATAATGGTACGGTGAACAATTGAATGTATGCTTTGTATGACTGCATGGTATGTGAATATATCTCAATAAAATTGAATTTAAACAAAACAAAACAAAAACAAAAACAAAAACAAAAATGTTTCCTTCATAATTCTCAGAAGTATTCATTAGTTGATAAATATTTTCCTACCACTTTTCTTTCAATTGTCAACTGAAAACCATTTACCTAAATTATGAGCATTTTCCCAGGGTAAATTGTACTCTCATAAAGTCAAATGATCTGCTATAAAGAAAGTAATTTATTTCAAACAGTAATTGCAGTTACTATTGAAAGCCCCGCTCTTTCTTGAAGGCCCCCATCTAATACCATCTTCTCTAAGACTTTGTGATGTCTGTTCTGTGGTAGGTTGAATTATGCACCCAGAAAAAAACAAAAATAAAACGTGTTTGTAATCTTAATCCACACTCCTATGGGTGTGAATCCATTGTAAATAGGACCTTTTGAAGATGCTATTTCTAGTTAAGGTGTGACCAATTGAATCAGGATGAGTCTTAATCCTATTACTGGAGATTTACAGAGAGAAAGCCATGGGGAGGAGCTAGAAGAAGGAAGCAAGTGGGAACCCAGAAAAGAAAGGAAAGATAATCACCAAGTGACTGGAAAGCCAAGGAATGCAAGAATTACTGGCCAGCCTGAATGCTACCAACTTTGGGAGAGAGCAAGCCTTCTAGCCTCTGAAACTGTGAGACAATAAATTCCTATTTAAGCCAACCCAGTGTGTGATATTTGTCATAGCATCTAGGAGAATAAGACATCTTCTGTCTCCTTCCTACGTGTCAATCCTTGTGTTTCCAAAGCGCTTTGCATCTTTTGACAGGCACTTGGTCCATTCTGCCATGTATGAGTTAATCAAAGCACAAGTGTAAATCTCAGGGAGATTTGAACTTCTTGAGGGAAAGTATAATTCCTAATTTATCTTTGTATCTTTCACTCCCTAGTGCAATGCCATGCACTCAGCAGCACTGAATAAACACCTGTTAAATTGTATTTACCAGCCTATCTTCTTTATAAACATGGGATTCAGTGACTTATTCGATAGATACTACAGAGAGGTTAAGTAAGATGAGGACTGAGAACATTGTTTCAGCCTTCGATCATTGCTCTTTTCTTAATTCATAGTTTGAGAAAGCCTTCCCTGATCCCGATATCAGGTTAAAACTTAAATAGGTAGAAAAGAGAAAAAAAGACGTTCCAGAATAAAGGAAATATAGAGGCTATCAAATTTGTCTGGGAAGTATATGGAAGTGAGTTTATTTTCCTATTCATCACCTTTCTCTTTGTTCTAAACCTGCTTTACCTCAAAGAATAGTACCATTACCCCCCAGACCTCCGTGCCTCCCCATCTATCACTTCCATTACTTGAAGACATTTTACCAAAAAAGACACAGGACAATGGCCAAAATAAGCACAGGAAAAAAAATGCTCAACATCATTATTCACCAGGGTAATGAAAATGAAAAGCATATGATACTATTACGCACCCACTAGACTTACTAAAATTTTTAAAAATGGACAAAATTCAGATATTGGCAAGGATCTGGAAAAAAAATGGAACTCTCATACATTGCTGGTGAGAGGATAGAATGGTACAATCACTTTAGAAAGCACTTTTCTCATAGACAGATACTTACGATATGACCGAACAATTACACTTCTAAGTATTGACCCAATCGAAATAAAAACATGTCCATGACAAGACTTGTACATGAATATTTATAGCAACTTTATTCATAATAGCCACAAACTGGAAACAATCCAAATGTCTGTAGACAATTGAATGGATAAACAAATTGCAGTACTTCCATACAATGGAATAGTACTCAGCACTAAAAAGGAACAAACTAGTGATGCACTCATCAGCATGGACAAATCTCAAAAACATGCTGAGCAAAGGGAATGAGACACAAAAAAGTAATACTATATAATACATTTATATAAGTTCTAGAACATACAAAACTAATTTATGGTGATAGAAATCAAATTAGTGACTGACTAGAGTGGAGAATGCAAGAGGATGGGGAAATTGACTGCAAAAGGGCAAAAGAGAACTTTTTGGGGCAACAAAAATGTTCAAGATATTTTTTAGGGTATGGTTTGAAGTGTGGTTTCACAGTGTATACACATGTCAGAACTCATCAAACCAAACACTTCAAATGTTTCCGCTTTATGTAATTATGTCTCAATAAAGTTGATTAAACATAATAAAATGGAATTTAAAGTTTTCAGTTGTGGGCTTTGGCAATAGAATCAAAGTAAGTCATTATGTCAAAGATAGCACAGGCAAATATACCTTTACTCTTCCCCCCACCCCCAGTTTGCTAGATTAGTTTTAAGTAGTCTTATCCTTTTATATAAAATAATCCTGAGTTTATAAGGAGCAACATTAGTGTTCTTTGCAGACTTCCAAAACACTGAGTTGTTATGCATATGAGAAAATCAGTAAAACAACAAAAACTATTATAAGCATGTTGCTTCAAACATTTAATTTAGATAGTAACCTAAGTTGTTTTCGATATTCCGAGAGAACAGTGTCAAATGAGAGAGCTCACCAATTACCAAAATATCCATGAGAACTTTTAACATATAATTTCCCACCAAATGTGAACAAAAGAGATTCCATCGCCCGTGCAGTTTTGTCCCCTGCCTGCTCTCACTGCTTCATCTGAAGAACTAGTGAGACTAGATAGACTGACTCTCCTCCAAACCACCTCTCCCTGGCTCAGTCAGTCTACCCTAAATCTTGCTCCAGGATAGCGTGGAGAATGGAAATGATGACAGCAACAATTTACATGTGTGTAGGACATTGTCACTGGGGTGTTTTTCACTGATACCTCATTTAATCCTCAGATCTACTCTGTGAGGTAGGTGTTATGAACATCCCCTTTTTATAGCTATGTGAATTGCAAGGGTTACTTAAGTCCAAAATTGTACATCTGGTAATGATCTGGGTGAAACAGACCCCAATCAGCTACCTACAAATTTTGTGCCTAATTCGCTAGCCCACCCTCATCTCACAATAAACTACAAAATAAAAAGCAGACCACTGCAGGCCCCATGCTTTAAAGGGTGCTGGGTATTTAGTCTGCTCATTCCAAGCACCAGAATTTTCACTAAAAGTATCATTCGAGATTAACTGGCTCAGCTCTCTCTTTAATAATGTGTGCTAATCCCATTAACTCACACTTCAGAATGTACCATATCCATTCACCAGTTAATTTAAATATAAATATATGTAAATTCAAATACATAAATATAGATACAACTACAGCATGATTCTGAGGTTAGTTATCTAACTCTAGTTGAAACTCCTTAGATGTTTTCTACACTATTATTGCTTCCTATGTATCTTTATCAGTTGTTCTTCAGGGGCAGTAGTGGTGGTTAAAAACTGTCATTTTGTGGCATCATTAAGGTCTTGCAGTTTAACTGTTTCATCCCCACTTAAAATAGAAGTTATGATTAAACTGTTTACCTTTTTAATTCTCCTTTTTTTTTTTCTTAGAAATTTTTATTTAGCCTAAGCAGGTATTCCACAATGCAGAAAACATATTTTAAGCAAAAAAGATGTTATACTTATGAGTGAAAATTTAGAATGCGCTTATATATCCAACTATAGTGAATGTTTAAATATCTTTTAGTCCATACACACATATTACTGAATGTTATATGATTATTAAATGATATGTATACAAAGAGATTTGTAATGGAGAATGAAATGTTTTATTAAAATGTTAATTCAAGTAATATATAAATTCCATGTTCTATATATAATATGACAATTTTAACTGAGTATTAAAATGGAAACAAAGTTATAGCTAGAAAAGATTGAAAAAAATAAGCCAAAATGTTAACTAAGGACATATCTGGGAGGTACCCCTAATGATTTTTTTTTCTTTTTTCTACTTCTATTTATTTCCCATATGAAGTCTGTATTACTATTATATCTAGAACACTTTACTTTCACTTAAAAGAAATCCTATCAGCTGATTCATAATCATAATAGCAAAGTATTTGATTATTCTGGGCTGCAACTTGTTTGAACCTAGAAACTTGAACTTATTTTAAATAAGCAGATTCTCAAACTTCTTGCAATTTAATTCTATCTTAATTATATATCTGTTTGCTTTGTAGTTTGACAACCTTTCTCCTTGGTAGAAAAGATACAACAAAATTATAATTATTTGGGTTTGATTAGTCAATATTCTCTGTTACGTTTACTACATTTTCTCCACGTGGTGGTTTCTTCTCCTAATTATTCTTTCACTGGATGTCTGTTTCTCTTCTGTAATAGTGTCTTCAAAGCAGAGTTACAAACTCAAACTCCACCAGGCACAGTAGATGTTATGCCACTAGAATGCAGGTTCCATGTGGGTGGGGAATTTTGTCTGTTTGCTTACGGTTCTATTCCCAGGATCTAGAAGAATTCCTGGCTCAGAGCTGGAGTTAAAATGTACCTGTTACATGAATGAAAATTAAATACATGAGAGTAGCCTAGATGAAATGCCAGGAGGGCACACTCCCCATCTGGGCAGGGCAGGGCAGGTTGCTCTCAGATCCAGTGAATGCAGGCCTAGTGTTAGCAAGTATTCCTATTTCTCAAGAAAAGCTGAAAATCCACATTTTCATGTGAATTCCTCCTATTATTAAATATTAGTAGCTGATTGGTTTTTAAACACTGTGTGATCAAATAACACATACTTGCAGGCTGAATTAAACCCATATGACAAGTTTGTAAGACTCTATTTTACAATCTGAGATTATCAGACAACTTCCTCTACATAATGGTTTCTCCCTTTTTTTTTCCTCATCCACATAATTATTTACATACTGCTGTTAAAAAAAAAAAGATGCTCTTTCTTTCTGAGTAACTAATATTCTTTTACAGCTCCTTTTTTATTTTAAAAGTATTTACCTTGTCTCAATTTTAAACCACTGACTCTTAAACATGACTGTTCATTGGAATAAAAGAACAAAGTTTTTAAAAATACTGATGCCTGGGTACCACCTGCAGAAATTCTGATTTAATTGGTCTGGATGCAGCCAGGGCACAGTGATGTTTTCAAAGTTCCCAAATACACAACTAAATTTCAGAATCACTGCCTTAACCTATTTGATCAGGGAAATAGTATTACCTAGTAAAGAGTAGTTTCTCAATAATTATTTGCAAAGATAGACGGTGATGAAACATTCTTGTTGGGCTTGGCTGATATATTATCCCACTTGATGGCTTTCTGAAGTTCCTTAGCTCTGTTGGAAAATAGAATTGCCTTGGATCAACCAAGTCCAGCTTTAGAGCCTGTGAAATATTTAGAAGGATAAGATATGTATTCATCTTTAAAGCAGGTTAAGTTTTCCAGCTGGAATGTGGAAATAAGAATTGTTTGAGCTGAGATAAAAGTGTTTTTCCTCCACTACTTCACCATTTACTGGTCTCCTTCTTTTAATAATCCTAGGAGCATACTGTCATCAGTAAAGTTTCCTCATAGTGTCTTACCTAACAGTTAGACATTTTACCTACCAACCATTAATTACCAATTATGGAGCCTCAAGTTTAATGTTACTCAGGCTCTCTAAGCCTCAATTTCTCTTTCTTCAAAACAGATAATATATAATGATATCTACCTTTTGGTATTATGGAGAGCAAGAAATGGGATGATAAATTATTAACGTTGTTGCTTAGGTCTTTGTACGTAGTAGTGCCATCTTTATTATTCTCAGTCTTCTTTTCTATACATTTCTTCTAGAAGCCAGGGTGGGATGGGAAAATACAGGTATGCATAATACTCCACCTTCAAAATATGGTTAAAATATAAGATGAATTTCAACAAGACAACCCGCATGCTAAGGAAAGAACAGGAAAATGTATTAAGTTTTATCGATAGCTTCTTATCAAGTAAAGGGCCACGTCTGACCCAATGTGATTAGAATGTTTGAAGTCTTTTGGATTTTGACATCATCTAAGGTAGGAAAAATGGTCCCAAAGATGTTTATGCCTTATTCCCTGGAAGGCATGTTATTGTAAATATGAATATATGACTATGTTACGTGATGTGGTAAAGGGACTTTGCAGATGGAATTAAGGTTACAGACCTTAAAGTAGGGAGATTATCCTGAGTTATCCCTCTGGGCCCAAGTTAATCACAGATGTCCTCATCAGCCAAGAACTCCCTCCTGCTAGAGTCAGATGAAGCAGAAAGAGAAATCACAGAGATTTGAATGAGAGAGGGACTCAACCTGCTGTTGCTGGAGGATGCCACATGGAAGACATGAAAAGGAATGTAGGCAGCTTCAAAGACCAGTCCCTGGCTGACTGCCAGCAAGGAAATGGAGGACCTCAGTCCTACAACCGAAAGGAACCAAATTTGGCCAACAATCTGAATGAGCTTGGACCAGACCCAACAGTCAGGAACACAGTTCTGCCAACACTTGAATGTCAGCCTTATTAAACCCTAAGCAGATGCGCCAGCCAAGCCCATCTGGACTTCTGACCTATAGAAACTGTGAGTTAATAATTTTATGTTGTTTTTAAGGTGTTAAATTTGTGGTAATTTGTTGCAGCAGCAATAGAAAACCAACATACCATCCAAAGATGTTTCCATTTCAATGTGAATGAGCAAATTAGTAATTTAGTCATTACTAACATTAGTAAATTGGTCGTAAATTCTTTTAGGATGTATTAAGGTGTAGTCTCCAAAAGTCTATATGTAAGTATATTATCACTTGATACAACTAATATATCAAGCTGCTAACTATTACATAATACTACTTTATCAGAGAAGGGATTAGACACAGGGCAACTATATTCTAAGAGCATGAAAAAATCAGAAGCAAAAGGAGATTGATGGGGAAGGCAGACTCCCATTGCAAGTAGAGGAATCTAATAAAAGTGCTGTTCTCCCAATGTCCAAACCTTGATGCTTATCTGGGGGGAATTACTTCTGGTTACTTGTTCTCTATATCTAGCTACTCATTAAGTCCTGTTGGTTCTTCCTATTCAGAATCCATCCATTTCTTTCCACTCTCACTAACCCCAGTCTAGTTCTAGATGTTGGTAACTTTCATCCAGACTGTCCCAAAAAGCCCTTAACTGTTCTTTTCACCTCTTCTTTTCCTGTGAATTAATCGTGTGTACTATGTCCAGATTAAGCTCTCATACACTCAACAGTTACTTCCCCTGTCCATGGAGTAAACTCCAAGTTTCTTAGGTTGCTTTCAATGTCCTTTATAATTGGATTCCAGAACTTTCCTGCCTTGCACTCATTGTTCTCATTTGTGGATCAGCAAAATTTGCAATGGCCTGGCCAAATAACCTTCCTCCTTGACATCTGCATCTTGACTCACTCAGAAGGCATGCCCTCCCCACCCAGCTTAGTCCATGTAAATGCCTCCTTGGCCTTCAGCCAGAAGAGCTCACAGTAATAAATTTACTTTCCCTAAAGCATTTTTGCATTAGTTTATGACATCGCTATTAGCATTAGGAGGGATATATCTCCTAATCTTACAATGTTGTTTAGTTCTGTTTGTTCACCTCCTTGACTAGCTTATAAAGCAGTTTAACACTGTGGATAACAGCATAGGGTCTCAAACCTTCTGCTTGTGTTTAAATCCTGGCTCCATCTCTTAGGAGCTCCGTGACCTGGACAAGTTACTTAATTTTATGAGGTCTGTTTTCTCACCTATAAAATGGAGATAATAACAGGGTCTATCTCATAGAAGTACCTGAGATAATATAAGTAAAGTACTTGGAACAATTCCTGGTATATATTTAATGCCAATTAAATATTAACTGTCAAAGCCATTAGTATACGCTATTTTAGAGGAAGAATTGTTTCCTGTTTCTTTATATCTTCCACAGCATATAGTAGAGAATGTTTTACTAGGGAATAATCAAAGATTTATGTATTTGTTCATTGTTTTGTCAATGAGATTGCATTTGTATCACAGACTGGAAAATCCTAGGGACTTTATTAACCCTCGGCACTGTGTCAACACCATATTATATGTGTGTATGTGTGCGTGTGCATAAGTTAAAAAACAAGATAGAACTTTAAGAACATGGAATAGCAGTTTCCTGACCCAGTATTTCCAAAAAGGGAACAGTTTTTTTTTTTCCCCAACATTTTTTATCAGTATACTCTGGTATATATCTCCATATCTCTATTCTTTATGTCTTGCTATCTCTTTGTCAACTTAGATTTTTTCTGTTGGCCTTCTATTATATAATATTAGAATTTAACCTTCTTATACCTCCATCTCCCACACATACTTCCCATCGCTTTCCCTCATCCTCTCAATATAGTTATATTGCAGTTTGCAGTTAAATTAATATTCTGTTTATATTATTATTAGCACTATGCAAATATCATTAGTAAATCAACATGATATATTATTATTAAATTTCTTTTTTGTGATAATTTTTTTTGTGTTTCTTTCCATTAATAATTGCCCCACTGTCTTGTTTTCTCAGTTTTTCTATATACCTTTCACTAACTTTCCACTGATCCGTGGTTCCTTAAAATGTGGTCAAAGATATTCAGGTAAACTATGAGTTCCTTTTCTTCTCCCCCTCCCCGTCCTCATCCCCTCCCGCCCTCCCCCTAATTCCTCCCCCTTCCTCTCCTAGTACAAACCTCTTGTAGTCCTCTATTATCTTCTTCCAGTGAAGACTTCTGTCCTCTTGGGACTTTCTTTTACCATCATTCCAAGAATTCCCTTTGCCTCTTTCGTTGAATTCCCTGTTTCTTGGACCCTTGTCTTCCTTGCATTTCTTCTCATTTTGATGGCATACATCCTCCAATAGCTTCTTGAAAAGTGTGCATGAATGATGATTTTCCTTTTTAGATTTTTTTTTAAGTTTGAAAAGTCTTTATTTTACCTATAAACTTGGTTAAAAGTTTGTCTGAGTTTTTAAATCTAAGTTGAAATCATTTTACTTGGAATTTTGAAGGCATTTCCCTACTGTCATCTATTTTCAGAATTACTAAATTCCAGAATTCAGATGTCATTCTGATTCTAAATTCTTTATGTTTGACCCACTTTTATTGTCTAGAAGGTTATAGTTTCTTCTCTTTCACCTTGGAATGTTGAAATTTTGTTAGAATGTGCCTTGTGTTCATCTTTTTTATTATTATTATTATTCATTGTACTGGACAATTAAATTTAGAAATTCATGTCCTACAGTTTGGGGAAGTAGTCTCCTATTATTCTTTTGATATGTTTTTTTTTCTGCATTGTTTTTCTGGGATTACTATTAGTCCTCTAATGTTTGTATCTTTTCTATTTTTTGTCCCCTTGTCTTTTAGTTATATTACCTTTTTAGTACTAAATTCTCCCAACTTTATCCCTTTCAGTCCTATTGAACTTTTATTATTACTATGATATTTTTCAATTACATGACTTCTTATTCTCTGAATGATTTTTTTTTAAATAGCATCCTTTTCTCATTTCATAGGTATAGTACCTTCTTTTCTGATGATATTAATAATACAGGGTTGTGTTTTGGTGGAGGGAGGTGGTATGTTTTCTTCTTCCATTTGTATTGTCTGTATGTCTGCCAACTTCCTTTATGTCCCAGTTTGTTTGTTGATTTTGGCCTCTGGTTTTCATGTTGGAGGCTTTCCTCAAGTGTCTTAAGATCCATGACTTTTCTTTAATATTTAGGAATGAGGTTCCTAAAAGTTGGTTTCAAGTTCTGTTTGTGTATGGTCAAGTTCTGTGTTTGGGAACTTGACATTGTAGGAAATAATGCCAAATGTTATCATCTGAAAGTATTTTCTCATAGATCTATTTGTTTTTCTGAAAAGAAATCCTTCAAAGTCTTTCCTGAGGTGCAAAAGAGAATTTTAATTGTGCTATCAACATTCTGAGATCTTAGTGGGTGTGCTGGTTTGAAACTGTTATGGACCCCAGAAGAGCCATGATCTTTTAATCCAATCTTGTTGGGTGGAACCTGGGAGCAAACAACCAGCAGATGCCAGCCACATAACTTCCCAGCTGACAGAGGTGTTCCGGACGCCATCTGCTTTCCTTCAGTGAAGGTATCCTCTTGTTGTTGCCTTAGTTTGGACACATTTATGGCCTTAGAACTGTAAATTTGTAACCTAATAAACCCCTTTATAAAAGCCAATCCATTTCTGGTATTTTGCATAATGGCAGCTTTAGCAAACCGGAACAGATTTTGGTACCAGAGAAGTGGGGTGCTGTTTAGTTTGCAAATACCAAACATGTTGGAACTGCTTTTTAAATGGATAAGGGGAAGATTCTGGAAGCATTGTGAGGAGCTTGATAGAAAAGGCCTAGATTGCTTTGAAGAGACTGTTGGTAGAAATATAGATTCTAAAGATACTTCTGATGAGGCCTTAAACAGTAATGCTGATTGTGTCATTGCCAACTGGAAGAAAGGTGATCCTTGTTTTAAAGTGGCAGAGAATTGGGCAAAATTGAGTCCTGGTGTTGGATGGAAGGCAGAATTTGAAAGCGATGAGCTGGGATACTTAGCTGAAGAGATCTCCAAACTAAAGATGAAAAATGCATTTTGCTTCTCCTTGCAGCATATAGTAAAATGCTAGAGGAAAGAGAGAAACTGAGAACTGAACTCTTGGGTACTAAGAAACCAGAAATTGATGGCCTTGAAAATTCTGGGCTTTCAGAAAGTAAGATCCCAGAGGATAGTACCACATGTGAAGATTTAATGAAACCTGGAAATAGCCAACCATTTCATTACAAGCCAGGATTAGAAATGGAGTTATCCAGGAAGGATTTGTGGAAAGTCCTATTGTCTAATGGTTTTGACCCCTATATGCTGCATGCCAAGCCAACAAATTTTTTGCAAGATCTGTATGAACAGAACCACCATCAGTCTGGACTAAAAGGGACAGAAAAGGGACAAATGGAAGGAAAAATTTCTTCAAAGGCAGAAACATGGAAGCCAAGGTCTTAAGCCAAGAACTCTCAGGCCAGGAGAGCAGACCCACTCATGCATGTGAAGAGGGTGAGTTTTCCCCAGAGGCATAGGATGGGCCTTCCACCTCCATGTTCAGAAGAGTGCCACTGCCCCAGGCCTCAGAGAGGGTGGAGCACATCCCTGGGCATCAGGGAGAGCCTGGCCACCAACCCACTGTTTGGAGACTGGAGAGCCTTTGCCCTGGAAAGGCAGAGTCCTGGTGGCACCCTGATGTTTGAGGAGGGTGGGGCTGAGAAGAAGGTGGTCTCCCCAATACTTGGATATGTTGGAGCACTCACCCCAGCATTTGGAGAAAGCAAGGCTGCTGAATAAGCCTTTGGAAAGGGTGAGACTGCTGCTCTCCCAAGCCCCAAGGATAAAACATCATTCTATAAATGACTCTCAGACTTTGAAATCTAATTAAGTTTGCCCTGCAGGTTTTGGTAATGGTTTTGATCCCATGAACACTGTTTTCCTTTCAGTTTCTCCCTATGGGATGGGCATGTTTATCCTATGACTGTCCGTTTTTTGTATGTGGGCTGCAGAAAACTTGTTCTTCTGAGTTTCACAAGTCCATGGCCAGAGGGGAATTTTGCCTTAGGACAAACCATACCTGTAACTGATTTTGATAAGATTTTGTAATTATCTATATTGTGATGGAATGAATGTATTTTTACATTTGGAAATAACATGTCTTTCTAGGGCCCAGGGGGTGAAATGTGCCAGTTTAAAACTGTAATGGACTCCAATTTTGTTGGGTGGAACCTTTTGATTAGATTGTTTCCATGGAGATGTAACACACCCAATTGTGGGTGGAAACTCTGATTATATTATTTCCATGGAGGTGTGAACCTACTTATTCAGGGTGAGTCTTGATCAGTTTACTGGAGTCCTTTAAGAGAACTCATGGAGAGAGGGAGCTTCAGAGAAGCTGAGAGAGACATTTTGGAGAGAAGCTAAGATCCATAATCCAGAGTTTGCTCCCGGGAGAAATTAAAAGCTGACACAGACCCAGATGCTTGGAGATGCTTGGAGATGGAGACAGAATGATGTTTGGAGATGCTAAGCTAAGAGATGAAGCTCAGGGTTTGCCCTGGAGAAGCTAAGAGAGGACTCCCAGATGCTTAGAGAGAAACATCCCAGGAGAACCAAGCAGAAGAGCTGAGAGAAGCTAAGAGAGACAGAAGCCCAGAAACATTTTGGAGAAAGCCATTTTGAAACCAGAACCCAGGAGCAAAGGACCAGCAGACACCAGCCACATGCCTTCCCAGCTGACAGAGGTGTTCTGGACACCATCATCCTTCCTTCAGTGAAAGTTTCCTCTTGCTGATGCCTTAGTTTGGACACATTTATGGCCTTAGAATTGTAAATTTGTAACCTAATAAATCCCCTTTGTAAAAGCCAACCCATTTCTGGTGTTTTGCATAATGGCAGCTTTAGCAAACTGGAACAGTGGGGTAAGAGGGCAAGGAGTCCCACGGTAAAATATATGCCTTTCCTTATGCCCTCTTCCTTCACTTTTCTGTATCCTAGAGTCGGGAACTCCTCTTGTTCAATTTTTCTACTTAGTACTTCCTGCCTCCTGCCCTGCTTTGGGAAGGATAGTCACCTGGATTCTCTGGATATAGAGCATTGGGGTCTATATACTTTATAAAGACTTTTGAGCTGTCCTCCAAATTTCAGTCCAACCCCTCATCCTATCTTCAGAGGTTCTTGATTCTGCCAACTTCTCAGCCTTTCTGAGCTTCAGCAACACAAACCGACTAGTTTCTCCCCCCGCAGACAGCTAGGTTTAGGTTTCTACTCTCTGCTGTATCTGTACCTGTTCAATCATCTGTTAGCATCTCCTTGCCATTGTCATTTTCTTGTATTTTTAATATGTTTAAAAAAATTCCTCTACTGTTATTTTAGTGGCAATTTGGGAAAGAGTGAAAATGAACATGAATATTCAGTCCACCATTTTTAATCCAAAATCATTAAATATAACACTTTTATGGCATGACCACTTCACTTGATGCTCTTTATTATCACCTTAGGAGCAGAGACTCTTTTATCAGCCAATATTTATTTAGCATTTGGTCAGGAACGTCAAAAGAATTGGGGATATGTTAATGAAAAACAGAGAACAGAAGCATAGGTTGAAAAATCTGCTTTGTTCCTAGGACAAAAATATCCAGAAAGTAAGGCGAACTATGAATCAGCTCCTTACTTTTAAATGTTTTGAAGAGTGGCTCCTCTTTTCAAAAATCCTACCTAAAATGTAATAAAGTTCATTAAGATTTGGCCTCTGAAAAGCCAATAAACTTGTGTGTTATAAGAGAAAATCTTCAGATTCTGCTCACGTTTCTTGATCATTCAAGATCCAGGGTCTGCAGTGTTCTTTTGTACTTCAATTGTTCTTTTTCACTTTAATTTTTATTCTTATTTTTGTGTGTGTGGTAATGAAAATGTCAAAAATTAATTTTGGTGATGAATGCACAACTATATAATGGTACTATTAAAAAAAAAAAAAAAAGATCCAGGGTCTGATGGAGCTAGCAGTGCTCCAGGCAGTAGACAGAACTAACTTTTATTCATTAATTTACCTACTGTCTATCGTGCTGCTACTCTGTGTCAGGAACTAGAATTGTGAGCCAAATCTTTGATAGCAGTGCTTCCTGAAGGTGAAGCAGTGGGACATTTTCCTTCTCTAAGGCAGCAAGTCCAGAAGGGCTGCCAAAGATCACAGGTGCTCAATCTCTGCACAGAGCACAAATGTTTTCATTTCTGGTTGTAGTACTGTTTGACAAAGAAAGTTTTTGCTGTTTCAAGTATGTGACTGGAGTATAAATTTCCAAAGACGGTTCCCAAAAATAAGAATTTTTCTTTGATGATATCAGCATGCACATAACAGACATATCAGTTACTTTGAGAAATGTCAGTAGTTTTAATCTAGTAGCTGAAATTATGTAACTACCTATTCCTCATGGAATGACTGCAAAATTTTAAAAAGAAATGTAAGCAGTCCTAGTGTGGGTGGTACAATTTGAAGTCAATTTAAGCTTTATCTTTATTTCTTGAATTCAAACCAAAAACCTACTGACCATTTCCACAGCACATGATTTCCTCAAAGTCCTACCAAGTATAGGCAGCCTCTTTAGCTTGGCAATGTTTGTGTTGAGGAAAATCCAAACATTGCTAGTGTTCCAGTGTTTCCAGTTGAAGCCACCTCCTGCTGTGAAGGATCCACAGTGTCCAGTGAATTTTCAAGAAGGGCAGATACAAGGGGTAGGTCTGCAAGCTGGATCCAGGACATGGTGTGCATTGTTTGCCCAGGATCCCTCCTCTCCATTGTACATTGAATCCCAACCCATACTCTAGGGCATTCTTCCAGTAATTATATTCTCTCTCACCAGCACAATCAGTTTTTTCTCTTTACTGGATCTTTCTAGCAAACATACAAACATACTGTTATTTCTCTGATCTTCAAAACACAAAATCCTCTCTTGACCCACTTCTTCCTCCCCTTAAAACTCTTCAAAGGATATATATACACTTATTGGGTCTAATTTTTCTCTTCCTGTTCACTCTTGAATCTATTTCAATCAGCTTTTGCCCCCATCATTCCACCAAAACTAATGCTCCTCTTGTTGATATATGGTGTTTCTTGGGACCCATTGTTTTGGTTTGCTAAAGCTGCCAAAATGCAATATACCAGAAATGGGTTGGCTTTTACAATGGGGATTTATTAACTTACAATTTACAGTTCTTAGGTCATGAAAATGTCCAGATTAAGGCATCAACAAGATGATTCCTGGACTCTGAAGAAAGGCTGCCAATGTCTGGGACACCTCTGTCATGTGGGAAGGCACATGGCCAGTGTCTGCTTGTCCTTCACTCCTGGGCTCTATTGCTTTCAACTTCTGCCTTCAGTAGCTCTCTCAGTTACTCCAGGGGCTTTTTCTCTCTAAATGCTCTCCAAACTTCTCTGGGTATTTCTCTCTGAGCTCTCTGGGCTTTTTTTTTTTGGTCCTTTATCCTCGTAAAGGACTCCAGTAAGAGGATTAAGATTCACCTTGAATGGGCTGGTCACATCTCAACTGAAATAGCCTAACAAAAAGTCCCATCCACAATAGATCTGCTCCTACTGGAATGGATTAAAAGAACATGGCCTTTTCTGGGGTACATAACAGCTCCAAAACAGCACCCCCATCAACTGACCTGGTAGCCATATTATGTCACAATTGACCACTTCCTTCTTCCTGAAGCACTTCCTTCTCTTGAAAAACACCACATTCTCCTGGTTTTTCTCCTTTTTCACTGGCTCTGTCTTCTCAGTTGGCCTCCTCATCTCCTCAAATTCTAAATAGAGTGTTCTAGTGCTTCATCCTTTGACCTGTTCTCGTCTCTATCTACACTTCCCTTGATAACATCCAGTCTTATGGCATTCCGAAATTGTGCAATCTGGACTACTGCCTGAATTCCAAATATACAAACCCAATCATTAATTGGTAGCTCCACTTGGAGATCTCCCAGGCATTTTAAACCTGATAGGTAAAAAATTGAACTCCTATTCTACCTTCCTCCCTCTCCCACACCCCCATCACAGTTTTTCCAGTCTTGCTTAAGAATAACTCCATCCTTCCAGGTCAGGCCAAAAATTCTGGAGCTCATCTCTTTCTCTCACACCCCACATAGAATCCATCAGCAGTCCTGTTGTCCCTACATTCAAAACACATCCCAAATCTGACCATTTCCCCATATCCACCATGACCAGCCTTGTCCAAGCAGCCATTTTTTCTAGCCTGGGTTGCTGCAGTAGCCTTCTCACCATTCTCCTCATTCCTGCCCTTACACTATAGAAGTATATTTACAACGTAACAAGCAGTCACTCCATCTAAAAACAAACTGAGGGCTTCCAGTCTTACCCAGGATAAATGCTAAAACCCTTAGAGCAGCCAACAAGATCCAGTAGGATTCTGTCCTTCTCTCTTCTCTGACCTCATCTCCTCAGACTCTCCCTCGAGGTCTCACTGCTTTGGCTGCACTGGTCTCTCTGAACTCACTGGGCAAAGTGCCACCTCCAGGACTTTGACTTTGCTGTTGACTTTTTATGTGAGTATAAAAAGAGATATCTGTTCATAAAGCCTTTAATCAAATGTTTCCTTCTTGGTAAGGCCTTTCTTTGCCATCATATTTAATATTGCAATCCACTCCAACATTCCCATTTCTTCAATGCTCTCCTCTCCATCTAACATACCATTTCATTTTACTCATTCATTTTGTTTATTGTATGTGTCCCCATACTTTGATGCCTCATCCAGGAAAAGAACTTTTGTCTCTCTTATTCACTGCCAGCCTCCAGGTTCCTACAAAAGTTCCAGATACATACCAAGCATTCAACAAATATTTGCTGAGTAAATGAATACTGTACATGAATAGGGTTTTTTTAAATCTGAAAAATTCTGAGAAAACCCCTTGTTTATAGTTCCTTTTGACATGTTGGAAGATTTGACTCCTCTGGGGCTGTGCCCTCCCAGGCTGGCAGTCACTTGGAGATGTGCCCTTTACATGATGCCTGCTCTCTCACACTCTATTGTCCTTCATCCACTGATAATTGTACATTGTCTGTCTGCGGTAGCATCCATTTCTGTCCTAAAAATGTTGATAGCAAAACAATACTTTCTAAAGTTTTTCTTCCACAAAGGTAATTTTCAAAATAGCAGGAAGGAAATTAAAGGGAAAGAATAATTTTCTTCGTGTCTGCTTCATGGATGCTCTGAGCCTCTCAGGCTGAGCCTCTGTGCTCTGGGCCTTCTCTCTGTAATCATCTACTTTGGTGGCCTCTGTGAACATTAGGTACTGATTTCTAAACTGTAATTTCAGTCTGAACTTTCTCCTGAGCTCCTGCCCCATATAACCAGCTACTTATCAGAAACTATAAAAGGGAGCATTCACAGGTATCTCACATCCATCCTGTAAAAGTGACATTTTCACGAACAGATATCTGCACACCAATGTTCAGAGCAGCATTATTCACAACTGCTAAGAGATGAAAACAACCCAAATGTCCTTCAACAGATGAGTGGATAAATAAAATGTGGTATATACACACAATGGAATACTACACAGCAGTAAAAAGGAACGATGTCGTGAAACATGACAACTTGGATGAACCTTGAAGACAATGCTGAGCAAAATAAGCCAGGCACAAAAAGAGAAATATTATTTGCTACCACTAATGTGAACATTGCTGGGGCAGAATGCAGGGGTGTTGGGCTTCCCCACCTCAATTGTTGCTGATGTGCTCACTGGGGACTGGTGTTTTGATGGGCTGAGCCCTCAATCACGGGACTTGCCCTTGGGAAGACTGTTACTGCAAAGGAGAAGCTAGGCCTGCCCGTAATTGTGCCTAAGAGCCTCCTTCCGAATGCCTCTTTGTTGTTGGAATGTGGGCCTCTCTCTCTAGCTAGGCTAACTTGGCAGGTGAAATCACTGCCCTCCCCCCTACATGGGATCTGACACCCAGGGGTGTGAATCCCCCTGGCAATGTGGAATATGACTCCCGGAGAGGAATCTAGAACTGGCATCATGGGACGGAGAACATCTTCTTGACCAAAAGGGGGACGTGAAATGAAATGAAATAAGTTTCAGTGGCTGAGAGATTCCAAAAGGATCTGAATGGCCACTCTGGTGGGCACTCTTACGCACAATATAGATAACCCTTTTTAGGTACTAATGACTTGGAATAGCTAGCAGTAAACACCTGAAACTATCAAATTGCAATCCATGACCTTTGAATCTTAAAGACAATTGTATAACAATGTAGCTTATGAGGGGTGACAATGTGATTGTGAAAGCCATGTGGATCACACTCCTCTTTGTCCAGTCTGTGGATGGATGAGTAGAATAATGGGGGCAAAAAAGGCACCCAGTATTCTTTTTTACTTTAATTGTTCTTTTTCACTTTAATTTTTATTCTTATTACTTTTGTGTGTGTGGTAATGAAAAGGTTCAAAAATTGATTTTGGTGATGGATGCACAACTGTATGATGGTACTGTGAACAATTGATTGTACACTTTGTATGACTGCATGGTATGTGAATATATCTCAATAAAATTGAATTATATATATTTAAAAAATGACATTTTCAACTCCCTCCCTAACTTCAGCTCTAACCTCTCTTTATGCAAAATTCCATCTCCTCCAATGTTTCCAATCATAATTAATGGCAGCACAGGTTGCCAAGTAATTTTGGACCAGGATCTTGGAGTCATTCTAGAATTCTTCCCCTTTGCTCTCATCCCCAATCTGTGTTTTGTTCACCAACTCCTGGGAACTGTACCTTCCAAACAGCTCCTATTTTTTCTTTTTTGCCCTTTTTCCATAACCAGATTTTTTTTTCTTGGACTTTTGTAATAATCTCTTAGGTGGACTTCTTGCCTTGAGTTCCCTCTACCCTCACCCTACTCCATTCCTAGTCCATATTGCCAGTGTTACTTTCTATAAGGATTGATTTTAAATCCTTCATAGCCTTGATTTTCTATAGGTGAGATATCCAAACCTTTAGTATGGCATCCAAGGTCCTCCAGCATTTGATCCCTGTACACCTTTCCATTTGCATCACTTGCTTCTTCCCTCCACACACCCGGTGCTAAAGCCTTGCTGAATTAGCTGCTCTTTCCTCTCTGTGCTGTGCTCTTTTTCACTTCAACTGCTTTGCCCTTTACCTAAGATGCCTTTCCCATACATATCTGCCTAAATTCTTTTACTGCACGATGCAGGTTAACTATAGTTTGCTTCATGAAGTCTTCCCTGACTACCCCACACAGAGATTCATAGTGCCTTGTACAAAATTCTATCACAGCACTAACAAAAATCTGTAACTATTTGTTTATGCCTCTAGACAACGGCCTCTCAAGGACAAAGATTAGGAATTAATCACCTTTATAACTCTAGCAACAAATGCAGTGTGTGACATATATGATGCACTCAATAAACATATCAAATGAAGAGAAAAATGAGTGAAGCTGCCAAGGGCAAAGATTTGATTCAACTCTTTCCGAGAAATCTCTGTTATGGAGGTATACATGTGACAGCCAACATCTCATGGGCTTATGATAATAAGGTAAAAAAATATTAGATCACTAGCTATAAAAGGTGATTAAATGTCACTCAGTATTTCCTAGGAGTTGTGAATCACAAAGATCTGGGCATTGTATTTTATGTTCTGTCATAATATTAACTATACTGAAGAGCTGTGCAAACAAGTAAGTCATTCTGCAAGCACAGAGCATAACAAAGGAAAACCTAAAACTAGGACAAACTCAAGGGGCAGGAAACATGATAGGAAGACAATATGCCAGCAAGAGAACAAACCACACCCCCTTTTACAAGATGATAACAAATTCATTTTTCTATTTAAAATTTTCAAAAAGAAAAAGTTAAAAATACCAATCTAGCCTCACCAATTCTGTGGTTTCCATTAGTGAGTAAAAACTCTTTCTCTATGTTTGTTCTACACTGTCAATTTCAGATCCTTTTTTCCCACCCTTTTGTAAAAACAAATTTCCCTGCTCCTATGGAAACAGTTCCATTTAGCAATACTATTGTTTGCCTTCTGCATGTTGTCAGCAACTGACCTCTCTTTCTCACTGCCCTTGATTCATTGAAGACTTTGGCACTCTCACAGTCTTCCTTTCCACCCAATATCCACCCATTTTCCAGGATGACATCACATCCTTGTTTGACACCCTAGGCAGTTATTTCCTTGGCATATTCATTCTCACTGATCTCCATTACTTCAGCCATCCATTCTCATAGACACACCCTTGAATTTGTCATGTGGGGTAATCCAGCTCTGAAAATATTTATTCAGGTAGCAGACTCCCTGAGCACAGCCTCTAATGAATTACTCTCACTCTACCATGCTTTGTCCTCATTGAGAATTCTTATACATAGATTCCTCTAATTTCTATCTCAGAGCTCCTGTATTCCTTCCTCTCCTGATTGAAATTCTGTGACCCCTCACTTCTCTCTCTTTTTTTCCAATGCCCTTAACTTCCTTGCCTTATTGTTCTTCCATTGTACTTTCCTGGCAAAATGCTAAAGCTGGATGATCCCCACTATTGCCCATTTCTAAATATTCAGATGATCTGCTGGAGAAAATAAAACAACCAAATGGACACTGAACCACCCGAACTTGACTTTTAACACTGCCGTGTTAATCAGCCCTCCATCCCACCTATTTCACACATTTTCTACTTCTCTCAAATCTCCTCCACCCCAACACACCTTTCCATTGAAGATTGCCCCTCCTAATTTATATAAGCGTCAACTCACAAACACAAACTTCAAGGTCCACTTCATTACTGTTTTAGGAGAAGAAAGATTTTGTATCTTGTGCCCCTGGCAGCTGCATCACTGCCTTGCCTGCTTCTCCTTACCATTCCCAGCTCCACCAGCTGTCCTGGCTGCTGGCCGCTCCTAGAACACCTGGGCTCTGCCTCTCCAAAGTCATGTGCAGGTTTCAACAGAGGGGTAACTGGGGGGAAACCACACTTAAACAACTTTTCCGTCCATTTATTCCTCACAACACTAAAATACAATGCTATTATGATATATCAGGTTTTTCTGAAAGGTTAGTGGTAAATAAGAGAAATCTCATTGTATGAGGGAAAATTAAAGAATAAGCAAAAACAACCACCACAACAAAAACCCTCAACTAAATATAACTGTTGCCATAATCCAAGAAAAAACAGGAGAAAGGTCAAGATACTCACAAGAGGTGCCCTGATGGACAGACCCTTTGATAGCTTTGGTCTCCTGTCCTCCAGGGTTGCAGATTGGCCCTGCTGTTAGAGGGCTCCTGCTTCTCTGAACCCTGGCCTTGTGGAGATCCACCCTTATTGAGGCAACTCCACCCCCTAACTTCAGGGTTTGGTCTGGCCGGGGGATCCAGTCCCCAGCCCCAGGCAAAATGTGTGGAAATGACCAGCAGGAGCTTTGTTAACTCCAGGAGGAAGAGGGCCGGGTTGGTCTTGCTCACTCTTGTAATCCACGACCTAGTGCAGATCTTGAGAGATGGCAAGATTTCGATAAATATTTGAGGCAACAGAGGAGAGAAGAGAGAAAGAAGAAGATGCAAACAGAGACAGTCTTGATGTTGGCTTTGCCCGTGTTGTGTCTTGAGTATGTTTTGTTTTCTCTTCTGCCCTTGACTTCATTTCCTTTTCCTCAGCCTTTCATCTAGTACCTTTGGAGTTCAGCTGGGCCTTCTACCCTTTCGTTTATTCTTGGTCCTATGTTCTTGGTCTACCTATGACTAGTAGAGTAAGTATGGATCATGTATGCTGTGCACCTGTCATCCCTACAGAGTGCTGTTTTCCTGACATTTATCCATAAACCTTTATTTAATGACAAACTCATACATATTTTAACAAAAATGAATCATTGTTGTCATCCTTCATAATTTATGTGGGTTATCTCCTCCCTAATATTATATTCAAATACATCCCCCTTCAAGAATCCTAAAATTTTGAGATATAGCAATTCTTATCCATATCATCCTAATAGGTAAGTTGAGGCACAGAGGCTGGCAGGCAAGGAAGGGAAGGAGTCGGTAACAATATTACAAATAACAATAGAACCCAAAGCTTTTGTCTCTTGACTGCTGCTCTGACTCTAAGACCAGAAACTCCCACTGTGACCTGCTAGGACCTGTGTGAAATAAACAAACAACTTTTTTAGCACTGGGGAACTAGCTGAGCAAAGCTCTGTAAGAGATCTCAGCAGAGTTGCAGAAAATCCTACTCTTTGAAGAGAGGTTTCCCTTCAGACTGTGGGCTTCTCAACATCTCTGTTTTCTGATTATTTTGCTCTCTCAGACCACAGTTTGTCTGAAGTTTCAGGGAACTGTCAGCTCTTTGTCTTAAAGATTACTTTGGGCATCAACTCCACATACAGCCCTGTGTGGTTTGTATATGTTATAATAGACAATACCATTTTACATCGTTACTGTCATAACTGAAATCAAGGCATTTGTTGGGTTAGCAAGGCAAATTTTATACTAGATTTTATAGTTCTTCAGTTGGTATAAATGTGAACCAGTGTTTCAAAGCCAGTTCTACAGCTCTCTCTATATATCAAGATATTACCTAGATCCTGGTATAAATAGTAGCTGTACTCTTTAGTGTCCTTTGATTAAAAGTATATAAGGATATACTCGGCTGGTAAACTCACTGCCCTCCCACCCTACATGGGACCTGACTCCCAGGGGAATAAATCCCCCTGGCAACATGGGACATGACTCCCAGGATGAGCCTGGACCCATCATCATGGGATTGAGAAAGACTTCTTGATCAAAAGGGGGAAGAGAAATGACACAAAATAAAGTTTCAGTGGCTGAGAGAACGCAAATGGAGTCAAGAGTTCATTCTGGATGTTATTCTTATGCATTATATAGATATCCCTTTTTAGTTTTTAGTGTACTAGAATAGCTAGAATGAAATACCTGAAACTGTTGAACTGCAATCCAGTATCCTTGATTGTTGAAGACGATCTTATAACTATATAACCTATATGGTATGACTGTGTGATTGTGAAAACCTTGTGGCTCACACTCCCTTCATCCAGTGTATGGACAGATTAGTAAAAAAAAGAGGGACAAAAAGTAAATGAGTAATGGGGAGGGAGAAGTATGAGATATTTTAGGTGTTCTTTTTTACTTTTCTTTTTCTTTTTATTATTCTTATTTTTTGGAGCAACGAGAATGTTGAAAAAATTGATTGTGGTGATGAATGCTGTGAACGATTGTACACTTTGGATGATTGTATGGTATGTGAATATATCTCAATAAAATTGCATTAAAAAATATATAAATATAAGGGTAAAAGCTACCATGAATTTAGAAATACGTAAAAATTCCTTTTAGTTTATTGATTACAATCACTTCTATTTACTTTTATAAATATCATTTTAATTATATGTTTTGAGAAATTATTAATTTGTTCTACAGAAAATGGTTTCACCAAGCACGAAGATATTTCAAGGCATCTTGAAATATCTTCATCTTCTGATCTGGGATTCACTTTCTGTTCCTGCCAGGCTGTCTAAGCTTGCCCTCTTCTCTTCCTCTACTGTCAGGCCTCTTTCACCTCTGAGAGCTTGCCAGACTCCTTCATCCCAACTACCAAATTGCATTCTTCCTTGTTTCTTTCCGTTGCTCATCAGGGCTTTTATCCTCCAAGTAAAATGCTCATGCCCATTCTTCAGTATGTTCTTTTAAATTCAAATTTAATAAACTTTGCTGAGCATCTATTATTGTGTCCAGTACTGTGCTGGGCACGTCTATGTTTAATTACATTTTATCTTCACAATATGTCTTCACAATAACACTTTGAGGATGTTATTATTATTATTACCATTTTACATAGGAGGAAACTGATGATTTGGTCAGGTCTCAAAATTTTTCATTGAAAGAACCTAGATTCCAAACCCATCTTCAAGGCATCTTTCCATCATACTTTATTTGTTATGACATGTCCTATTGTTCACAACATCTATGTGCATTACACATTATGTAGCATCCCTTCTGTACCAATTTCTCTTTTAGTGCTGGGTGGGGGCAGTAAGAACAAGTTCCACACATCAAGCTGCTTATAATCCAATACATATATTAAAGCAGTGGATATTTTAAATGATAACTTAGCATATCCAGAAGTAATTTCCATACATTTTTTATCCTTATTACAAATGTAATTCATGTGACATTTTAAAAAGCAAGTCAAGTATATTTCCCCCTTACTGACATAATAGGTATTTACTACATACATTCTTGTGCATAAATGCATTTAATAAAGCACCCAGAATCAAATATGGAGATGCTATTTTTGTTTCAAATTCAGTGCCTGCTAAAATCTTGCCAGGAATGGGTTGGCCTCAGTGGAGGTCCTTGTAACCAGGCAAACATGACATTGCTATGGCATTGTCTCTTGGAACCGAGTAAGTCCCCAAGGTCTTCAGGGAGCTGAGGCCACTTTGGACTTCAGATTATACTGGAGTCTAAAGAAGTGAACCATAAAGGACACCAGAGGCCTAGCATATATTCTTGTAAACTGTGATGAACCCATGAATATAAATGTGTAGTTTCCACTGTTAGTGTTCTAAAAGTATAATTTGTTTTGTCTTTTGACAGAAGAGTGGAACTCCAATTTTAAGTATTTATTTTGGAGAGCAAATTTGACTTATTTGAATAGAATAAACAATATAAAGAAGTGAAGGAAAAACCAAAAGAGCAGTGTTTCTTCTGGCCTGGCAAAAAGCTTGAGTGCAGGAAAGCCTGAAGGAGAACTGAATAAACCCCAGAAAGCATGTAGGAATTGGGTACGATTACATGATGAAAGTGCTTTGATGTCTGAAGATGGAAATTGATTTTCAAGCACAAGCACACTTGACTACATGTTGCCAAAATCATTGTATTGAGATTTTAAGCCTATCTGAATAGGATTCCAGGAGAAAAGGAAGGACATTTCTGCACAGCTGGAATTTTCATTTTCCTTTAAGGCAAGATTCTCCTGCTTCCCAAGCACTTCTGTCCTGGGCTGAGAATCCACAAATGTGAGTTCTGGTATCAAATCTCACATTAACTAGTAAATTTACTTTAGGAAAGGCAAAGAATAATAGAATTGCTGATTTGAAAGAAACTTCAGAATCGACTTAATCCCATCATTCATTTTGCGGCAGCTGAAATGGAGCTGGGCTCCTCTGTGCTTCCCAGTCCCGGAAAGGAATTGATCGCTACCCCTGTCTTCATCGCAGAATTGTAGTGGGATAATATTGAGTAGGTCTGACAGTGCTTCTCTCCTGTGACCGCTGTCTCTCCTAGTTCCTGTCATTCTACCTTTCTTTATCACCTAGACTTGTTTCTGTCCCTGCACTGGTCTGTCTTTTGGTCTCACCATGATTTTGAAGGCAAGGACCTACATGAAGTAGGAAATAAAAAGCCTGAAGCCTAATATTTGTTGAGCATACACTAACAACTGAAATTCAGTAAGTGGTTACTATGCTCCAGCCACTGGGTTACTGTGTACAACAATCCTTGGGAGTGGGTGGAATCGATCCTTTGTTTCTGTGTAAGGAAACTGAAGTTAAGTGGCTGCCAAGGACTGAAAATAAAGTAGTGGTGTAGAGACCAGAGTCGAGTTTCTCTGGCTCTGAAACTCTGATTTTTTTCCACTCAAATGTGTTTTGATTAAGTTAGAGGTGACTTTGAAATGTTGTGCATAATTATGACAACCATTGCATTTCCTCCAGGGACAGAGAGATGGGTGCAGGGGAAATAAGGAGGAACAAAGACAGAAAGATTTTTTTATATTTATTGCCACCATCTGGGAGAGAACTAGAAAATTCTCATCCATTTCATGCCTCCGAGAATACCAGGCAGGAAATTCCATTCAAGGTAGTCTTATACCCCTTTCCTCAGCCTGGTTACTGGCCCATAATATGTTCTCTAGCTCCTCTGTTTTTATTTAAGTGTGGCATGAATTTTTAAAATGTTAGAGCCCTTAAATTTAATCTCTGTCCAGGTGCCTTCCATTTTATCCTCTTCAGATACTCTTACCCCTTCTCTCTGGCGGGGCAGTGCAGTGGACTCAGGCAACTGGCTCTCATGGCTTGATTCCATAGTGAATGGAAAGCTTTGCCCTCAGGGGACATTTGAACCCTGCTCTCTGCAGCTTCTATGCTTGCATGAGGCACTGGCCACCAAGGTTACCTGGCATTAAAAACAGTTGTAGTTTTAAATGGCAAATCCTCCAGGAAAAGACTGTGTGTATACCTTTCTCAGATTTTTTTTACCATCTTTAACTCCTTTTTAGCTGCTGCTTCTTAAATTACCTTTGTTATAAATGGCAAGTTCCACTTGAAGAAAAACTCTAAAGAACAAATATTCTTAGCAGGTGAAATATGAGCCCCCTACACATTTAATTCATTGAATACTGACTGATTGCCTACTATGTGCAAAGCTTTGTGCAGTGAGCTTTGCACTTGATTGGAATTCAGATCCGCAAGAACTGCCATGGGGACAGTGTCACCTATACAACTACTTCTGAACTTTCCCAAACTTCTTTTCTCCCATTTTCTTTTTTCTTTTTCTTCTTCCCTACTCCCTGCACAAATATTGAGCACTTTTTAAATTCGCTGGGTAGAAAGCAAAGTTCTGTCACAGGGAGGTTTGAAGATGCAAGACTTATGCTGGAGCATAAGGTTTCAAAAATATTCCTGGCCTAATCCCACTGTAGCCTTCCTAAAGAGGCTAATATTTATTCTTTCACAACATGCTTTTTAAAAAAATCAAAGCATATAAAAATTGAGATTCATTTTTCATTGGAACTTGTCAGTTTGGAACTCACCACTGACCAGTTCTCATTTATCAAGCTTCAAAATATATATTTGGTATTTAAGTCTATTGATCAAAATCAAAGTACTTGATTCAGTACATGGTAAGCCTTTCCTCCCTACCTACTCTCTGCCCAAAAAAAAAACAAGACACAAAACAGGTAATCTTGGAGTGTTTGGCTTCCTGGTAGTGTGACTATTGTCCTGTGTCCCTGTTAGAATTAGCTCTGAAAAGAAGCAATTAGTGTCAAAATCACATATTACATATTGATATGGATATCTTATTATTTGTACTAAGTAGATTTGAAAAAATAAAGGATAAAAGAGAGGGAAAAATCACTTCTAATTGCACCATCAAAAGTGATAGCTCTTAATATCTCGGTATATTCCCTCCCAACTTTTTTTCTCTTGTAGTTTTTACTTAATACTATGTAGTGAACATTCTCACATGAGTAAGAACTCTTCTATAATAGTTATAAAATAATTTATTTATTCCTTGTCAATAATTTATTAATCATTCTCCTGTTGTTGGATTCATAGGTCGTTTCTAATTTTTTTCTACCACTATAAGGCAGAGATGAACCTCCTGTATATATATTTTCCTAGTACTTAAATTATTATACAGAGCTGAAATCTCAGATATGAAGCTAATAGATCAAAGACTTTTGATACAAATGTTCATATTGCTTTCTAAAATAATTGTGCTACCTGCAATCCTAAGAGAGAAAAAAAATCTATTTTACCCCAAAATTTATATTCTTTTGTGATATTTGTGTTACTGATCTATGAGTAACTCTGCAAGGTGGCATCTCGGAGTTCCAGTGACTCTCTGATAATAGAAAGGCCTGTGTCAAGGTTTCAAGGTTAAGAATTTACCTCTATCCCATTTCATATTCTCAAAACTTAAATTTCCAGAATACGAAAACATTTTCAAATGAACTAGCAAACATTTCCTGAGTAACTATTATGTGCAAAGAACTGTGTCAGGTGCTGTGGAAGATACAGTCCTTGCCCTCAAAGCATTTACTTCTCCAGGTGGTTTTTGCTTTAGGCCTTGTCCTTTTTGCATTAAGAGGAATAAAATGTTAGAGATAGGGCTTTGGGATCTTAAGATCCCTTTACAGAAGGTGATTTCCAGTGGAAATAGGACTTTATTGAGAAATTTGGGAATTCCTTAGAGCGTTGTATATAATGGGATGAGAACATCCTGTGATTATATTCATTGTAATATCAATGCCTTCCATAGTGTTCCAAGCAGAATGGATAAACAAATCAAGGCTCTGTTTTGCAAATATTATTGATGCCTATTTATTTTAAGATCCCCCCTTTCTCTGTATTTAATAGGGATGAAATGGATTCTTCAGATGGAATCAAATGAAAGGAAAGGCTGAGATCTTGCCTACGAGGATCCCAGCTGTGTCTAGGTACATTCGACAAAAATATGAAAAAAGTTCTGGCTCTATCTTGGTGCCATTCACTTGTCACCCTTTCTCCTCCTAGTAATGTAGAGCTGCATTACCCAATATAATGACCACTAGCCACAAGTAGCTGTTTAAATTTAAATTAATTAAAATTAAATAAAATTTAAATTTTAATTCATCAGCTGTATTAACCATATTTCAACCGCTCAATAGTCCACATGGCTACCATACTGGACAGTGCAGCTATAGAACATTCCTGCATCATTGGAAGTTCTTTCGGACAAGGCTAGTCTATAGTGTTAGGTAGCTTCGTAGGTTCATGTAAATTGGTTGTATAGTTGGCAAGAATTTATAGATTTTCTAATTAAAGATGCATGACCCAATTTGCTAGGGATGGGGGATGAGAAGTGGTTCCCTTGTTGTTTTTTTTTTACTGCCTTCATTCCTTCTCTGTCACAATATGCATTTAAGTTTCCTCCATGTTTTTTCATGGCTTGATAGCTCATTTCTTTTTTTTTTTTTAATTTTATTTTGAAATAAATTCACACTTATAGGAACAGTTACAAAAACAATACAAAACCCATACACAGAACTCCAGCATACCCCAACCCCCTCCCCTGATACCCCATACATTAACTTTAACATTCTGTCACACCACCAGTTCTTTCTTTCCCTCCCTATCTATCATCCATCATCTATTGCTCTGTCTTCTGAACGTATGAGAGCAAGCTGCACACATCCTTGAACAAACAATATAATTCACATATACAATTCTCATGAACAAGAACAGTCTTTTATGCAATCCCGTTAAGTGCAGCCAAGAAGTTCAAGAAACTCAATATTGAAACAAAGCTTACATTCTGTATTTCCTTTTTTTTTTTTTCTTATGTCCCAACTGTGTCCCTTTGAGCCTCCTCCCCTCCATCCTCAGATCCCATCCAGGATCATCCTTGACATTTAATTGTCATTGCCTATTTAGACTGTCTTTTCCTTTTTCTTTTTTTTCAATTGTGGAACCATATATATAGCCTAAATCTTCCCATTCCAACCCCTCCCTAGCATTCCATTAGTGGGATTAATCACATTTAGAATGTTGCAATGCTATCACCTTCCCACCCTCTATTACTAGAAAGTTCCCTTCACCCCAAATAGAAACACTACACTCATTTCTTAACTCCCCATTGCCCCTTCCCCCACTTCTCAGAACCCATACTCTACTTTTCATCTCTATGGTCATATTCTCTGATAATTTCTTTCTGTTTACAGTGGGACTTAAATTTAACCTCTTAAGTCTATAATAATTGTTTTTCTTTGATACCAACTTAACTTCAATAGGACACATAAACTATATTCCTATACTCCTCCATTCCCCCACCTTTATGTAGTTCTTGTCAAAAATTACGTATTTTACATTGAGTCCAAAACCACTGATTTGTCATTAGAGTTTATTTATTTTATATCCTGTAGGAAGTAAATAGTGGAGTTACAAATCAAATATTATTGACTTCTATTTGTATTCCATTGTGGTCAGAAATGTGCTTTGAATATATTCAATTGCTTTTTTTTTTTTAATTTATTGGGGCTTGTTTTATGTCCCAGCATATGGTCTATTCTGGAGAAAGATCTGTGATCACTAGAGAAGAATGCGTGTCCTGGTGATTTGGGATGTAATGTTCTATACATGACTGTTAATTTTTTCTATATCTATCTATCCTTTCTTTGTTTCTTTGTTGGTAGGGCTCCCTTTAGTATCTGAAGTAGCGCAAGTCTTTTATTAGCAAAATCTCTCAGCATTTGTTTGTCAATGAAAAATTTAAGCTCTCCCTCAAATTTGAAAGAGACTTTTGCTGGATGAAGTATTCTTGGTTGGAAATTTTTCTCTCTCAGAATTTTAAATATGTCATGCCATTGCCTTCTCACCTCCATGGTGGCTGCTGAGTAGTCAGTACTTAGTCTTATGTTGTTTCCTTTGCATGTGGTGAATTGCTTTTCTCTTGCTGCTTTCAGAACTTGCTCCTTCTCATCAGTATTTGACAGTCTGATCAAAATATGTCTTGGAGTGGGTTTATTTGGATTTATTCTATTTGGAGTTCGCTGGGCATTTATGCTTTGTGTATTTATATTGTGTAGAAGGTTTGGGGAGTTTTCCCCAACAATTTCTTTGAATATTCTTTCTAGACCTTTATCCTTCTCTTCCCCTTCTGGGACACCAATGTGTCTTAAATTTGGACGTTTTATTTTATCTATCATATCCCTGAGATCCATTTTGATTTTTTTGATTTTTTTCCACATTCTTTCTTTTGTTCTTTCATTTTCCATTCTGTGGTCATTGAGGACGCTGAGTCGTTGTTCAACTTCCTCTAATCTTGTATTCTGAGTATCCAGAGTCTTTTAATTTGGCCAACAGTTTCTTTTATTTCCATAAGATCTTCTATTTTTTTATTTACTCTTGCAATTTCTTCTTTATGCTCTTCTAGGGTCTTCTTCATGTCCTTTATATCCTGTGCCATGCTCTTCTTCATGTCCTTTATGTCCTGTGCCCTGCTCTCATTGTTTGATTTTAAGTCTTTGATTAATTGTGCCAAGTACTATGTCTCTTCTGATTTTTTGATTTGGGTGTTTGGGTTTGGGTTCTCCATATCATCTGGTTTTATCATATGCTTTAAGATTTTCTGTTGTTTTTGGCCTCTTGGCATTTGCTTTACTTGATAGGGTTCTTTCTGGATATAAAAAATACCATTCTCTAATTTTTCAGATCTACAGCTTGGTGGCATATACTTTCTCTAACTAGCCAGCAGATGGCATCCGCAAGTCAGTTCTCCCCAACTTTGTCTTTGTGGTGTGTGGGGATCTGATTCTTGAGAGGTTCAATTGGTGCACTATGTTTGGGTGTGTTGTTGGTGCTGTCCACCCTGAATGTGGGGTGCGTGTCTGGGTGGTTAGGGAGGCAGGGCAGCTTTATTAATCAAACCTCCCAGGTGTTCCCAGAGATTTAAGGCTGTTGCAAGAGTCTAAGCCTGCATTTCAGTCTTGCCACAGATTGTCTCTGCCGCTGACCCACAAGTCCTTGGTATTGGCGTAGGGTCCCTGGAATTTCCAAGTGGGTCCCCCTTCCCAGCCATGCTTTTTCCAGGATCTCTGCTGAGGGAAGTTGTCACAAATGCACCCCGGCCTCCAGGGAAGCCCTGGGACGCTGGGCTGTGCAGGGGCATTCCCCGTCTGCTTTAAAGATGGTTGAATGGGGCAAGTTAATTTCCCCCTTTTCTCACAACTCTGCCTTCCCTGCTCTGGGACAATTAGCTGTGGGTGCACTAAAGGCCACTGTCCACAACCAATATTGTGGCATATGCACGATGCTGTGGGAAACTCTTGGCACAGCTCTGGGCTATGGCTCCGTCCCCAGGCAGGAGTGTCTCCAGCCCACCAGGGAGATGGCTGCAAGGAATGTGGTTTCTTTCTCCTTTTGGCTTCCCTCTGTCCCCTGGCCCTGAGACAATCAGCAGCGGGTGTGAGAAGAGCTATCCTCCACGCCAGACACCGAGGCATTGGCTACAGCCCACTCCTGCCATGCTTTACTGCGCAGTTCTCACTGCCATATCTGTAGCCGCTCCTGGGTTTTCTTTTGTTGTTTTTTTTACAAAGAACTAGTCTGTTTCCAAATGCCAACCCGCAGTTTCCCACACCGCAGCACGGCCACCAGACTTTCAGCCGGCTTACTCACTCATTCCAGAATGCAGACTCCTGGTTTCACCAAATGCACGGTCCCTGTGGATTTAGCAGAACTTGTCCGGCTGGTGCATCACTGAAACTGGTGTTCTGGGTCACTTTCTGGCTTGTATCTAGTATTTTTTCACAGAGGCATTTTTTTTGCCCTGTCTCACCTAGCCGCCATCTTAGGTTCCTGGTTTCCTTGTTTTTTAAGGTAAAGTTAGCAACCATTTTTGAACATCATCTGTATACAGATCAACTTCTCTAAATTGTAATCTAGAATAAAGACAAAGGAAAGAGAAACCTGAACATTAAGATGTCTAAATCTGTGAAGACCTTTGTTTGTAGTTAGAATGACCAAATGCCCCGATTTACCCAAGAGGCCCAGTTTGCACCTATTTTCCTGGCATAATTATTACGAGATCTCACTTTCACTCTCAAGTGTCCCAGTTTGGATTATAAATTATATGGTCACTGTTCTAGTTTGCCAATGCTGCTGGAATGCAAAGCACCAGAAATGGATTGGCTTTTATAAAAGGGGGTTTATTTGGTTACACAGTTATAGTCTTAAGGCCATAAAGTGTCCAAGGTAAGTCATCAACAATTGGGTACCTTCACTGGAGGATAGCCAATGGTGTCTGGAAAACCTTTGCTAACTGGGAAGGCACGTGGCTGGCATCTGCTCCAAAGTTCTGGTTTCAAAATGGCTTTCTCCCAGCACGTTCCTCTCTAGGCTGCAATTCCTCAAAAATGTCACTCTTAGTTGCTCTTGGGGTGTTTGTCCTCTCTTAGCTTCTCTGGAGCATGAGTCTGCTTTCAACAACTGTCTTCAAACTGTTTCTGTAAGCTGAAGCTCCTCTCTCAGTTCTAATGCATTCTTCAAAGTGTCCCTCTTGGCTGTAGCTCCTCTTCAAAATGTCACTCTCAGCTGCACTGAGTTCCTTCTGCTTGTCAGCTCATTTATATGGTTCCACTGATCAAGGCCCACCCTGAATGGGTAGGGCCATGCTTCCATGGAAATTATCTCATCAGAGTTATCACCTACAGTTGGGTGGGGCGCATTTCCATGCAAACAACCTAATCCAAATGTTCCAACTTAATCCCCACTGATGTCTGCCCCACAAGATTGCATCAAAGAATATGGCTTTTTCTGGGGGACATAATACATTCAAACCAGCACATTCCACCCCCTGGACCCCAGAAAAACATATTCTTTCCAAATACAGAATACATTCATCTCATCACAATATCACAAAAACTTAAATCATTTCAGTAATAATAGTTAAATACAAGAGCCCATCAAAACCAACTATAGGCGTAGTCAGTCCTAAGGCATAATTTTCCTTTAGCTGTGGATCTGTGAACTTAGAAAAGGTTATGTGCTTCCAATATACAAAGGAGGGACAGTCATAGGATAAACATTCCCATTGCCATAAGGAGAAACTGAAAGGAAAACAGGGTTAAAAGGACCAAAACAGTTCCTAAAACCCACAGGACAAACTCCATTAGATTTCAAAGTCTGAGAGTCATTAACAGAATGATGTTGCATCCTTGGGGCTTGAGAGAACAAGAGTCTAACCCTTCCTAAGACCCTTTGCAGCAGCCCTTTCCTCTCCAAATGCTGGTGTGAGTGTTCCAACATATCCACACATTGGGGAGACCAGCTTCTTGGCTCCACCCTCCTCAAACATCGGGGCAGCACCCGGATTCCCTTCTATCTCCAGGGCACATGCTCAACCCCTTCAGAACAGTGTGGTGGCAGCCAGGCTCTCCCCAATTCCCTGGGAATGTGTTCCACCCTCTTTGGGACCTGGAGTGGCAAAACTCTTCTGGAGCATCAAGGTGAAATGCCCACTCTCGACCTCCAGGGCAAACTCACCCTTTCCATGCGTGTGGGCCGCTCTGCTCTCCCAGCCTGAGACTTCTTGACTCCAGACCTCAACCTCCATGGCTCTGTCTTTGAAGAAATTTTTCCTTCAGTTTGTTCCTTGTCTGTCTACTCCAGTCCAGACCGGCAGCAGCTCTGTCTATAAAGATCGCACAAAAATTCTGTTGGCTTTGCATGAAGCACACAGGGGTCAAAGCTGTCAGACAATAGGGCTTTCCACAAATGCTTTCTGCTTAACTCCTTCTCCAGTCTTGGCTTGTACTGAAATGGTGGCTGGGTTCCGTGTTTGGTTACATCCTCACGTTGGGCTGTAGCTTCTGGGGTTTCACTCCCTGGAAGCCCAGAGTTTTTCAGGCCATCAGTTTCTGGTTTCTTTGAAATCAAGAGTTCATTTCTCAGCTTCTCTCTGTCCTCTCGCATTTTACTATAAGCTGCAAGGAGAAGCCAGGGTACATCCTCCACAAGTAGTCTGGAGATCTCCTCAGCTAAGTATTCCAGGTTGTCACTTTCAAATTCTTCCTTCCATCTGACACCAGGACTCAATTTTGCCAAATTCTCTGCCACTTTAAAACAAGGATCGCCTTTCTTTCAGTTTGCAACAACAAATTCATCATTTCTGTTCAAGGCCTCATCAGAAGTATCTTTAGAGTCCATATTTCCACAAAGAGTCTCTTCAAAGCAGTTTAGGCCTTTTCTATCAAGCTCCTCACAATTCTTCCAGAATCTTCCCCTTATCCATTTAAAAAGCCATTCCAACATGTTTGGTATTTGCAAATTCAGCAGCAAAAGCACTCTACTTCTGGCACCAAAATCTGTTCTAGTTTGCCAATGCTGCTGGAATGCAAAGCACTAGAAATGGATTGGCTTTTATAAAAGGGAGTTTATTTGGTTACACAGTTACAGTCTTAAGGCCATAAATTGTCCAAGGTAATGAATGCATCAGCAATTGGGTACCTTCACTAGAGAATGGCCAATGGTATCTGGAAAACCTCTGTTAGCTGGGTAGGCACGTGGCTGGCATCTGCTCCAAAGTTCTGGTTTCAAAATGGCTTTCTCCCAGCACGTTCCTCTCTAGGCTGCAATTCCTCAAAAATGTCACTCTTAGTTGCTCTTGGGGTGTTTGTCCTCTCTTAGCTTCTCTGGAGCATGAGTCTGCTTTCAACAACTGTCTTCAAACTGTTTCTGTAAGCTGAAGCTCCTCTTTCAGTTCTAATGCATTCTTCAAAGTGTCTCTCTTGGCTGTAGCTCCTCTTCAAAATGTCACTCTCAGCTGCACTGAGTTCCTTCTGCTTGTCAGCTCATTTATATGGTTCCACTGATCAAGGCCCACCCTGAATGGGTAGGGCCATGCTTCCATGGAAATTATCTCATCAGAGTTATCACCTACAGTTGGGTGGGGCGCATTTCCATGCAAACAACCTAATCCAAATGTTCCAACTTAATCCCCACTGATGTCTGCCCCACAAGATTGCATCAAAGAATATGGTTTTTTCTGGGGGACCTAATACATTCAAATCAGCACAATAACTCTTCTTCCTTTCTGGTGGAAATTTTGTATACAGACAAAACAAAATTTTCTAAATGCTGTTTTCTTGAGAGCAGCTCTGCCCAAGTCACATGAGGTGTGTTTGAGAACCACATTACTTGTGGCAAAGTTCCATGCATCATTGTTGGGTTTCTGTTTCTCTCTTGAGGATAACCAAACCGAGAAAACACTGTTTGACGAGATCATAAAAAAATATGAATGAATTAAGGAAAAGTAAACTACATCCAATACTTGTACTTATTTTCTACAGTAACAGATTTCCATGAGTGAGATGAGGAAAAAGAAGCTTGACTTTGACAGAAATGAAGAAATAGAAGAAAATATTTAGTGGAATGAGAAGTAATTTGGGAGACAGAATACATGAATTCCTTGCTATTTTAGTCATATATATGAGGTTGGATTTCCGCCTTTCTGTGTCTTGTCCCTGTAGATTTGAGTTTTCTAGAGGGTAAAGTATGATATAAATTTAAAGCATTTGTCACTTTGAGCCATTTGCACTTCTGAACTTCTTTTAGGTCCTTAATCCTACCTGGCTCTCTCTCACTTCCTGACCTTTTCACAAGTACCTGTGAAAAGGTACTTATGCTACGTACACAGCATAAGTAAGTAGGTCTCACAGAAGTCCTCTCTAATCCCTCGAATCAGGTCAGGTGATCCCATGATACTCTATACCTACCTATCAAAGCACTGAGCTTTGATTTCCTGTTTACTCATCCAGTTTCTCTGTTACTCGTCCAAATTCCCCTCAAGACTTGAAGCTCTATGAGAATGAAAGTCATGTCTACTTTATCTATTTTATATCCCCAGCCCTAGAACAGAATCCACAGTTGATGCTCAATAATATTTGTGGAATGAATGAATGAATGAGCAAGTGTGTATGCAAGTTTTTGAATCTAAGGATGCCAAGCCAGGTAAGATATGATTTCTGAAAGAGCACACAGTTAACACCAAACTAGAAATGACTATAATACAAAGCAAAATGAAGTTTCATAAAAGAGGCAAAACTGTAGGAACTCATAGGGAAATGGCAGCACATCAGAGATAAGAAAAAACATCTTGAAAAAGAAAGGATTTGAGATAGGGCTTAAAGGATGGCTAGAACTGCAGCAGGGCAGAGATAATATGCAGTTAACATTCGAGTTATTGTAAACCTATTATGTATAGAGAGACAATGTTTTAGTCACTGAGACAGTAAGAAGACATTTAAATAAGACACGGTTCCTTCCTTAAGAAGGGGTAGAAATCTAATGGGAAATACATAGCCATTCTAAAAGCTATGGTACAAGGCAAAATATATTCCATGTTAAAATTAGTGGGTTAAACAGAGTGCTTTGGGAGCTCCAAGGAGGGAGGGGAGGGCAGGGCAGAGAGAGAGAGAGATCAATTCTGACTAGAGGTGTCTTTTCTACTAGGGTGGAGAACTGTAAAGAAAAGCCCTGCAGCTGTGGATTTTAATGAACTTCTTGGAACTTGCCTTTGTTTCTCTCGTTGCTTGGCAACACTCATTCTGGCTCATGAGATGGTCACCACTGGGAGCAATTTTTCAAAGGCTAATCTTTTAGATCCCCCATTTACACAGAGCATGTTTTTAAGACTTTTCCTCCAGGTGATTCCCTATTTGGGCAGTGACCTTGGCTGTGTTAAGAGCATTTCCCTCAAATTTTACCTTATCTTTATGTTTGCTGGGCACTCATGGGGTAATGGGTACTCTTCTAACTTGAGTTAACTCCCAGGGACATTTTGAGCTGGTTTCTTCCAAAGGGAGCTGTGCTGTATAAACGAGGTATCTATATTTCCCCTTTCCCTCTTGGACTCTCCCTTTGGGAATTATCCGCTGCACTGCTCTGCATTGTCCCCATGGTGTATGTGCCAAATGGCGGAGTCTACCCCAGCTGGCCATCTCAGCCCTCGGGACCCTCCAAGGTTGCTCAGCAGCAGCCTGAGTGGAAGATTAAAGGGGAAGAGAAGCAGTTTTATGTCTCCAAAACACTTGAAGCTGATACATGGGTTTAAGCTCTTATCATGGTCTCAAATGCACAATGTGTGTGAGTATTCAGGGTGATTGGATCATCAATTTCAAGTTCAACTAACGACACCACAAATTTGAGGATCCCCTAAACCATCAGCACAATCACATTTAATTCATGACCTCTGATGCAGACCACCAAAAGATATAAGGCCAATATTATTAACTAGCAGCTTCTAAAAAAATCCTTGCATATATCTAAGCCTCTCCATAAGCTTTTGTGCGGTTTATGGAATTCTGTGGTTTATAGAATTCCCGCCCCCCTCCCAAATATTCTTAGAAACCTGGGAAAAGTGTTGGCAGTGAACTTGTTCTGGAGGGGTGGGGTGTTCTTCTAGGGAGAATGTTAAATTGCCTGTTGATCTAGGATACAGAATGATATAATATGATGATGATATCATCTCTAAATGGCCACATCAACCTAGCCCTTAATCAAGGGGGGTAATGCAATTTACACAAACGCCAGGTGAAGACCATTTTTCGCTGTTGTCAGCACCAAATGACTTTACAGTCTCTCCTCATTCTGCCATAAAGTGTCTGCTTTCCAGATGAATTTTGTTGCAAAATCTGGAAGCATCATTAGTTTCGAGCAGGGAGAAAGCAATAGAGGAAAACGTTATTTTAACTTTTTAGTTTAAGTAAAGCTGATGTGAAGTTAAAGTACTTTGGATTACTACAAAACATTTCAGAGCAGAGAGAACATTTTCCTACTGTCTCTGGTCTACTCGAGTGTGGTCAGCACACCCAAAGACAATTATGCTGAGCAAGTCCTTTCTAATATGCAAACCAGATGAAAATACGAGGGAAAAACTCCCAATGTAAAAAAAATTCTGTGACTCTCATGGCTAGTTTATGAAGTTCTCTTTAAAACAGAAACATCTAAATTCAAAAGAGGATGAGTAAGGAGAAATAAGCACTATATAGGAGAGAATTGAAAGAGAGAGACACATATATTATTATGTATGTGTCTGCATAAATATGTTATAAAGCTGTATTTCAGAGTACACAGTCTTTGCTTCCAAAAAAAAGGGAAGCTGAGAATCTGGTTACTATTGACTCTGAGCCACATGGAAATTACTGACCAAGGGCCACATCCTTTTATTTCACTGACTCAGTTAACGTTTTCTCATAACTGTAATTTTCTTACTGTCTGTCTGAGAAATCCCTAACCACAAATATTTAAAGTGGGAAGCCACAGGATAGGAAGGGCAGATTCTGGGCAGAAACAGCCATGCCCCTTTAAACCAATCATCTCATGGTGGTTCAGTCAACACTAAACCCAGTGAGTTCCTGATGAGTTCATGGCACACGCATGCCTCTAGGCCCTGCGAACAGACCTACAGGAAAGACTTATTAGTTGCTGGGGAAGGTGGGAGGGAGGCACAAGAGCTACCTGTTGCTTAAAGAAACATGCTTAGAGAGTCTACTTAGCTGAATGCATGTTACACCCATGTGAATAATGCACATCTGTAGTTGGTTTCTTTATTAGCGCCAGAAAGAAAGCTGCATGGGAAAATAAAAGACACGTGAACAGCAAAGAACTAATGTCACTGAGACCATCACCTGCCATGCAGCAAGCACTGTTCTAAGGGTAAAGACATAACTCTCAGGCATTCCTTATGTCAGACAAGTCATCGTTCTGGTTTTTCAAATTTCTTGTATTCTACATATCCTTTTAGAAATCCCATTCCCTGTGCCCATCATATTTTGGAATTTTACACAGTTGAAATGTTCCTTTTCTGCATAATTGTTTCCAACATCTGGCAGACTCACTTCTGCCTACAGCTTCTCATGGGAACAGGTTCCTGTGAAGAATGGAGATAAGTGTCTGATCTCGATTTCCAGCTATGGACAGAGACACTGCTGAGTGACTTAAAATACCCTTGGCTGAGCTCAAGGTATAGCTGTATGAAGCTGAGATGGGAGAGCTCCAGCTAGGTACAATTCCATTCCCAGAGCCACAAAGATAGATTTTTTTGCTTGGTTCTGATTCGGCCTCAGAAGTGGGAAAAACTGTTTTTCTTCTGTGATGTGAGTATCAGCAGAGCTCAGTAAATGTGAAATAATCATATCAGTTACAGGTAATCTTCCACCAATCCTGTTTACCTGCGGGAATGCTGTGTTGTTGTTCCATTCTTAGTTGGGCTAAAGGAGTCTTAAAAAATTACAGTATACAGAATTCTCAGACACACTCAAGAGAAAGAGCTATTACACATAGTTCAAGGCCCAGATTCCACCCACTCCACAAAGCCTTCCAGCTAAAGTTGTGTCTCTGGACACTAAATTCCTATATGTGGATGGCACTGGCATTTAATCAAAGCAGCTCAGAACTTCCATCTAATTATTTCTATTATTGATGTCTTGTCTCCCCAAATAGACTTTGGGTTCCTAGAGAGTAGAGGTCTTGTTTAATTTTTCCATTTAAGTCCTAGTAACACCTGCTTTAGTAAGTCCAGAGTAAGTACTCATTAAATACTTATTTAATTGATGAAAAATTTTTCTCCCCTTTCTCCTTTTCCACAGTCTCATCAGACTAAATTGATTACCTCAACATTCTACACACTAGAGCCCAACTGGAGAACTGTTTTCATAGCTCTGGCTATTAATCTCCCCAATACTGCAGTAAAATCAAACGGGCACCACTGGGAAGAGCAAGCAGTTACATTCTTAACATGAGACACCCAATTTGCACATCACCAGTCTCATTCTCTGACCTGACAACAGCCTTTGGAGAAAGGAAGGGGTCAGAACTCGTTTTCCATCTACAGTGATGTTGAAAGCAAAGATAAACTAGATATGATGAAGTTACGTAAGTTATGATTAATGTTGGGTTAAAAGCATGTTGAATGAAGATCTTCTTATTTCATTTCGTTTACAATCCCAAAGGCTATTCCCATTTGCAAATCAAAAGGAAGGCTGGTCAAAAAACAACCGTGGCCCATTCTAGGCAGTCTGGAAGTAAACGCAGTTTGTCCTAAGTGGGCCTCACATCTTCATTCTTCCATATCCTGCTCTCAATGTCATTGCCATTGCCAACATAAATTGGCCAATCCTCTAATATTATTCCTGACTTAGAAAAACATCTGTTAAAAACAAACAGGCTTGGTAACTTTTCTCCTCTGAGGAAAAATTCTTTTAAGATGTAGGAAAAGGGTGATGATTAACAACAACAAATATGTTGTTAATGACAGAAATTCAAGCACTAGCCCAGTCCAGATGAACATAAATCTGAGTTTTTAGGTGAGTCTATGACTGTAATAAATGATTTGTGCAGAAATAAGAGGTCAAATATTAGCCCACAAATCACTAGGGTTGTTTTGTTGTAAAAGGAAGAAGCTACCACACCCAGCTGTTGGTGAGCCAGTATCCTGGAATGAAAACAGCTCAAGGTTAGCAATCAATCTTTCCTGAGACTGTGACAATGCTTTCACTTTAGAGGTTTGGGTTTGTCTAGAAAGAGAAACCTAAATCCCTTAGTGAAAGAAATGAAGCAAAGGGGCTTGATGACTTTTCCACTCATTCTCTTTATATAAAACGACTACTACCGATTTCATCTTTCTCTTTCCTCTGTTCCATGAGATTAGTTTGCCCAGACGTACACAGTACCCTGAATTTATGTCATAAGGTTTGATGAGCCTTTGCAAGAACGAGACAAGAGGAACTGGGCTTGAAATGGAGATGCTCAGGTTATCGAAACAGAGGATTTGATATTTGGGTCATTATCAAGAGCATTGTATGTTTGTCATTCTAAGTTCAGACGTTCTAACTGCATGATAAATGTCAGGAAGCTAATGAGGAGGAAAAGGAAACGGTTTAATTATGGCGAGGGCTTTCTACTCTCTAAAACATGGTGGTTGAGTTTGAATAAAAGACTTCACTTCTTGTGTCTCATCTCTGTCTCCTGAGAGAAGCAGGATATGGTCTTCTGACTTACTGACCCCACCAAATTCATCAGTGTGAATCCAGAGAAAAACAACATGTTTTCTATTCATCGGAAAAGGCAACAGCTCTAGACAACATTTACCACTTAGTTGTTGAATATCTCATCAATTTCAGGAGTGTTTATTTGGAATGAACTTTCTCTACGTGAATAAAACTGTCAACTTGGAATCTCCCTGTCATGCACCTCAGGCTCCCTGAAACAATAGAATCTGGTTGAGCTTGTTCTTTCCTACCTATACTGTGAAATTTTGTTCCCAGTGTGCTACACAAACAATTTCCTTCATCCATGCCATCTACTCCTACTACCTAAAATAAGTAAATAAAGAAATAATAAAACCAAACAAACCAAAGGCATCACCCCTGCTTCCACTTCCAAATAATCCAAGTAGCCTCACCTCTACTCTCCAACGTCAGACTTTGCTAGTAAGCCACGCCCACTCCTGGCCTTGCAGAACAGGCTCTCTTTTATTCCCTGTTATCTCTTTACACCTAGGAGCCTTAAGAGAAATCAGCTATCTTGACGTTACTTAATGTCAGGCTGCCTTTTCATGTGAAGTCCCCACCTTCCACTCCCACTTTATGATAGTAGAGAAATTTCTATTTTGTTGTGCCTTTCAGCCCATCAACTATGAGTCACCCCTAGTGGGTCCAGGCTACACTGCTTCTGAGGAAAGATACAGAATCATGAAAATCTGACTCATTTGATGTATGGCAGAGGTGGCTAGCTGTCCACCAAAGATCTATAATCCCCTTCCATTGAATACAGTTTCCGTGTGCAGCAGCTGCTCAGACAGGGAATACATTTTCCTGCTTCCTCTACATCTACTTGGAGCCATAGGACCAGGTCTTACAAGGTGTTGTGGTTTGCTAATGCTGTCGCTTTGCAAAACACCAGAAATGGATTGGCTTTTATAAAGGGGGTTTATCTGGTTACAAAGTTACAGTCTTAAGGCCATTAAGTGTCCAAGGTAAAGCATCAACAATAGGGTACCCTCACTGGAGAAATGCCATTGGCTTCTGGAAAACTGGGAAGGCACGTGGCTGGCATCTGCTTACCCAGGTTGTGTTTCAAAACGGCATTCTCCAAAATGTCCGTGTCAGCTTTCAATGGCCATCTTCAAAATGTGTCTGTCAGCTGCAGCAAGCTCTGAGCTCCTTCTGTCTGAGCTTTTATAGGGCTCCGGCAAACTAATCAAGACCCATGCTGAATGGGTGGGGCCACACCTCCATCGAAATAATCTAATCAAAGGTATTACCCACAGTTAGGTGGGTCACATCTCCATGGAAACAGCCTAATCCAAAGATTCCAACCTAATCAACATTAATACGTTGGCCCCCACAAAACTGCATTAAAGAACATGGTGTTTTGGGGGACATAATACATCCAAACCAGCACACAAGGGAATGTGAACACAGGGTGAGGTATGCTATCTCCAGAATGAGGTGATTGAGAAATGGGTCTAGCTTCTTCACCCTCTATCTCTTTCCCATTCTGACAGCTTGATACAGATAAGTATGGTGGCTTTGGAAGCCACATGTTGAAAATGAATCCTCAAGAGCAGGAGCCTGAGTCCCTGAACCACTGCCTGGAGGAGAGCTGATCGGGGGCAACTCTGGACTTTACACCAAAAGCAAGAAGTAAACATCTATTGTATTAAGCCACTGGAATTGAAGGGCTCATTTTTAGTTCTAGGCCCTGGGCCCTCACCCCACACCTGCCCTTAGGAATTCTGCAACTCCATGATGAGCCACTGCCCCCCCGCCCCTCCTTAGGAATTCTGCAAGTTTGCAATAATGTTTAAAATTTTAAACTTTCCTGCTCCCAAGTTCCCGCTCTCAAGCCAGCCAATGGAAACCTGCCAGCTACCCCTTTCCCCAAAGTAGCTACTGAGAAACTGCCAACCTAGACCTGTCAGCTCCCCATCCCTGAACAAAGAACTTCCCGCCAACCATCCTATGTAAGTTTTACTGTTCCCTTGGCTCGGGGCTGTCACCATCTTATGCTTCAGCTGCCTATGCACATGGAGTTTTCATCTCTTCTCTTCCTGATCGGAAAACCTAACACTCATTTGTTACAGCAGCTAACATGCCTCAACTTACGTCATTAACATCCATTTTCCATCAGAGTTTTGTTGTTGCTTAAAAATCATCTTGTATCAGGAGTTGTAGTAGCATCTGATTTGTATATTTTGGAGGGAACTCTGGGACATCAAGACAGACTATTTAGTCCCCTGGGGTAAATGCCAAAAAGGGACTGATGGAAACTGGGAGTAAAGCCCCTGGATGTCTGGAATCAAAATCTACCCAAAAAGATAAAGTTTGCTCTAGACATTGCTCATAGGCAATGAGGAAAGCTCAAGTTGTATCTTAGGGTAGGATATCATGACTATCCCTTGGATCCATTCTCTAGGAGAATTTGGTTGTATACAGAAGGGGCTAGATGTGACACTTCATGGGTAAATATTCTTCCGCTTGGAGTGGAGAGAATTGCAGATCTCAGTGGAAGGGTTGTTGTTAAGTTACTTTATAGAACAGGAACCTCTAGCAGGAGGAGAACTCTGGGAGCTGTGACCATAGCAGCATTGTAGCAGAATCAACCAAGTCCACAGTGGCAGCCCAGGAGGGAAATCAGAGCCAGCACTGGTGGGTAATGATCACTGTCTAAACCAGGAGAGAAGGGCCAAGGAAAACAGCAACAACAGGGCAAGTTAGAACCCCGTGGGTATATTGTCTCCTCCCACCTGACTGTAATCATACAGTCCCTTATAAAAGAAAGTTGGAACCACTGGAATAGGGGGAGGAGGAAGGAGCAGGAGGAAAACAACTTTTATGGAGAAAGAGTCCAGGCAACAAAAACAAAAATATTGGGCAAATTTTTTTTCAGGATTGTAATACACGTCCCCTGTTTTTTCTTTATCTTTTTTCCCCAATATCTCATCTATTTTTTTTTTGAGGCAAAGATTATGCATTTTTCTTAAATCATCTGTTTATTCCCTAAGGTACGTTCCACAGCAGCTGTTTCATTGCATCTAGCTGTACTTAAGCCATAGTTCCACCCCTCTCACTCAACCCTCTCTTGGATAATCTCACCTTTTACTTGATAGAGGTGGAATGCATTCAATGTAACCTCACCCATATTTTTTCCTCAGATCATTTCTGTCTATAACCACAACCAAGTATGTTACCCCTAGCTAATGTGAAGATATCTTCCCTTCTCTTTTGCTTCCTCTTGGACCTTGTCCCTCCATTATAACCCGTCACTAACTGCTTCTTCTAGACTTTAAAACATTCCTTAATCTGAAATCAATTTTGCTCGACTCTAGTGCTAACTCATCTATCACCATATTTTTCTTTTTTCTTTAAACATAAAACCCTGTAGGTGTTACTTTTATGTTCCTTCATACACCCAGAATTGCATTGTCAATTTACTCCCAAACTGGGTGTGGTGGTTTGAAGCTTTTTTTTACCCCAGAAAAAGCCATGTTTTTTTAATCCATTCCTGTGGGTGCAGACCTACCATGGGTAGGACCTTTTGATTAGGTTATTTCATCTGAGGAGTTGCCCAAAGGTGGGTCTTAATCCTTTACTGAAATCCTTTAGAAGAGATGAAACTCAGAGAAACCCCCAGAGAACCTGAGACAAGGACACACCCACAGAAGCAAAGAGAGGAGGCCACTGGAACCGGAAGCTGAAAGCAACAAAACCCGGGAGCGAAGGACCAGCAAATGCCGGCCATGTGCCTTCCCATGTGACAGAGGAGCCCCACATGCTGGCAGCCTGTCTTCAGAGAAGATATCATCCTGTTGATGCCTTAATTTGGACATTTTCATGGCCTTAGAATTGCAAATTTGTAAGCTAATAAATCCCCAGTGTAAAAGCCAATCTGTTTCTGGTATATTGCATTCCAGCAACTTTATCGAACTGAAATATTGGAGGTCCATTCTCCTGATAATGATGCCATTTTCAGGCAGGCTTGAAATCACAGTTCTTTTTATTCTTTTCAGTCTCCCTTTCCCATCCCCTTCTCATAATTCACAAAGTAGAATCATTAATCCCATAAATTGGTTACTAAATTTCTGTTTATTTATGTCTAATTCTAGTTATTAGTCTCGTCATTTCTTTCCTAAACTGTAGGAATAGCTTTATACATTGTTTCCTTGCTTCCTGTCTCACCTCAAGCAATCTATCCTCTAGACAAAAGCTCAATCTTTCTAAGTCACACATGTGATCATATTATTTCCCTAATTAAATTGTTCAGTGATTCCCTGTATCCAATAGGGTAAATTCCAAACTTAAAAGTCCTTTATTTTATTTTCTGACGTGCCCTACTCCCTCCAAACTCCACATACTTATTTCTAGCCTGTCAAACTACTTCTAGATCTATATACCTAACATATACCCTTTCTTGCTTTGTCCCTTTGTGCTTGCTGTGCTCTCTCCATGGAATGCTGGCCTCTGCGCACAATTTTCCAGGGTATTGACAAACCCCTACATATTTGTGGACATATCCAGGGAGCCTATTATTAGTTTTGTAGATGTGTTATGTGTTTCCTACTATGTGTGCTACCACAACAAATATCCAGTATACCTGTGGTAAAGCCAGAGCACATTCTGGATGAATGTGGGTTCTCAACCTTTCTACTGCACTCTGTATTAAATCTGACCAAGGTGTTGGCTAGACCCTTCTTAGAACCATGAGGTCTCTGAGCATCCAGGGCCAGAGTGACATAATTTGACACTGATTTAAGATATTATTTAAATTGTGGTTCAACATTTACTTAGTAAAATGGGGGTAAGATGACATAGCAATAAAAATGCATGCTAAAATTAAGTTATAATACAGGATTCATGATCATTTTCATGATCATCAACCTTATCATCATCATCATAGCTAACACTGTTGTTTACAGTGTACCACACACTGTGGTAAGTTTGGTTAAGTAGAATAAAATGGCTGCCTGCATTGGGCATTGCTGGGAGGGATCCCTTTCTGAGAATGAATTTTCCAGAACACAGACACATTTGACCATCAGGGGCTTTCTGAGAAAATGGAATGCACCCTACAGGGTTACGGATAAACAACATCTAGTGACAAACCAGTTTCAGTCCAGTTGTCAAAATGGACAAGCGTACCACAGTAATCAATATACATCTGCTCCCTACTTTGTAGGACCCTCCTATGTAAGATGGAAACTTACCATCAGCCAACCAGAACAGTTCGGCACTGGCTTCTGCATTTGCCCTATATCAGCTCCCCTTTTCCACCCCCTTGGCAGAGCTCCCTTCTTCTACTTGCTGAATGGGATGCTGCCTGATTCATGGATCACTCAACAAAGCTGTGAGATCCTAAATTTAATGTCGTTGCAAAGTTTTTCCTTTAACAGTATGTTTTATCGATTATCTCATTTAACCTTCACAGTATTTAATTCCACTCTCACCATCTTATTTAAAGTTATACTCTTACCCTCTCCTGCTATTCCCAATCACCCTTAGCCTACTATACTTTCTCTTCTTTCTCATAGCAACTTTCACTTTCTGGTGTACTATGCTATGTACCGATTTTTTGTTTACTTTTCATTCCCTTTCTTTTCCCTCCAGAATATAAGTTCTACAGGACAGCAAGTTTGTCTGTTTTTCTTTTTCACTCCATTATAAAAACATATAGGTGATCAATAAATATTTGTTTCTTGAATAGACACACACTATGGGGTAGATAATATTTTTTTAAATCCTCATTTTATGAATAAGGAAATTGAAGCACAAAAGGTTAAGCAAGAAGGTGGAAAATCCAGAATTTGAACTGATAATCAAATCCAGAGTCTGCATCCTTAATACTATACTGCATGTAACATAATTTATGTAGAATTATCTTTCATTTAAAAATGATCATGAGTCATGCTCACAAAGTACCATGATCACTTTTATGAATTAGTCAACAAATAATGTTTGAAAATATTTCGGAGACATTTTATTTCTGGCTTTCATGTTCCGTGATGTTTTTCCCCAAGGTTCCATGATTCATGTTCTCTCTTTAGGTTTTATTTCTTTATTATTATTGTTTGTATTCAAACCAGGAAACTTCTCTGGAGTAATATTCAGGGTGTTTAAATTTAGATAATAAATCAACCCATTTGCTCCTAGTAACAGTGTTGCGTCATCTTTCATATGGTTTTAGAATTCTAACTGCCAATTAAAGGGATTGTCAGCCAGTTGGCCCTTTCTGATGGTCAATGTCACTGCTTATAGTAGTGCACATTCACATCTCACCAAAAATAATTCAACAGAGACATGATACAGTCAGCAAGGGGCAGTAAATTAATTTCTTCTTGATGATGCCATCTATTTGAGCATCCTGAGACTAATGTGCATTTTTTCACATTAGCTGGCATCACGTAGCCAATTTATTCTAATGACATCTTAGCGTTTCTTTTGAATTTTGTTTTTAAGACAGCTTTCCATCTAGCTCACCCCTTAATCTGGCCCAGCAGTGCCAGGACTAGGGTGAAGCAAGTGAGGCACTCACCTTGGGAACAAAAAAACCTCAATAATCAAGATAAACAATATTTTAATGCAATGTTTCAAAACACCAAAACAAATGTGAAAAATCCATGATAAACAAAATAATGTCAATATTTTAAGTAAAGGCAGGATCTGACCCTGCATTTGCACAGCTCACCTCCCTTACATCATCCTAATCCATGTAAGACCCTGTCTTTATTCAAAATTTTGATATTTTGCTCATTATAAATTTTTGCATTAATTTTGATATTTGAAATTATTCCATTAAAGTAACACTTATATTGATTACTGTTTGGTGCCCTCTTAAATTACATGCCCACGGTGAATGCCTCACTTGCCGTACCCTAACAGCAGCTGTGCCTCAGGGTGCTGCAAGAACAGAAGTAGTCAAATCCACTATTTTGGACTTTCAGGATTGTATTTTGCATATGTGCAAAGAGGCAAGTAAATGAATTTTATTAATTGGTTTCTTCCCTTCAGGTTTTCAGTGACTAAATGAACATGCTTTGTATTATTCTTTGGCTTTTTAGAGAATGCCCTAAAGATCTTCCAGAAAGGTATATCAGATATTTATAAAAAGCCAAGTTTTTGGTAGTGTACAATGGTCTGATGAAGGATGAAAATAGTACTTTATATAAAATGGGTGTGTTCTAGGTGAGAGGAGGAAAACGATGTAGGAAAAAATGCTGTGCTAGCAAACTGATACACTGTTATATTTGCCTGAATTGTGGGTAACAGGGAAGGAATTATTCCAGGGTCGAGTTGAAGCATTTTGTTTACTTTGTTCAGTGTACAAAGATGTGCAGAGCATTGAAGTGTGCTTTTAAAAAGACTCTTGGGTTCAATTTTGAGCTAAGGGTGAAATCATGCATGTGGTAAGATGACCCTTGGAAGCAGAATGAATTATGCCTGGAAAGACTGAAGTTTAGGGTTAAGGTGGAAGTGTGTCATTTAGGAAAGGAGATCTCTGAAAGTGCACCAAATATAAATTTTTGGCCTAATGCCAAATGGTCAAGTATTAAAACAAAATATTTTATCAAAGCAGAAGCTAAAGCTTCAGTATCATGGGATGCATTTGTAGGTTGCAGGAAAAAAAAAAAAAAAGAAAATTTATCCAACATAGTTTGACAATTATTTCAATTATATTATGAACATTTAATGGCCACATTTTAAAAGATTGATATTCCCAGAATAAAACAAGAATTTATCAGCACTGCCCACTGCTTGATTGCTCCCGTGGTTGCTATGCTGCCTACTTGTGACACCATGGACATTGTTAGTTTCACGTGTGGGCAGAGGAAGAACAAGATATTTGGGGGCTACCTCATTTTTCGTCAATAATTTCTGCTTTGATTCATACTTCTTATAATAATTTATTATATCTGGATTGATGATGATTTATCATGATTGTTGTGTGTGATTTGGAAAATTTTCTTCTTTGTGAAAGTTTGAGGTGGCAGAGTTGGCATTGTGCTTTTCATTCTGCTTTGGTAAGCCCCTAATAGAACTTGCTCTTCAAAGCATCATGTTCTAAGTAAAATAAAATAGCTCAATAGAGCTACTAAAGGTCATTTTTTTAAATACTATTAAGGCCAGACTATCAGACAATTCCATAAAAATTGTGACTTTGAGATAATCTAATCTATCATTCTGCACTGTATAATTATTTAATTTTATTAGATGTTTGTTGGCTTAAAAAAAACAGAGCAGCGTGGGGGGCTGCCCTTCCCCCACCCAGCTGTGAGTGGGCCACAGGGCACCATGCCCAGACCCCGCCTGGCACTGAGCTGCAGGTGGAGGTTATTCCCTCCAGTGCTGCCTTTACCCAAAAGCTGCAGAAAATGAACAAATCCCAGGGATGGGGTTTCGTTCATGGTTGTGACTCTGGACTTCACCCAGGAGGACTGGGAGCAACTGGACATGTCTCTGATGGTCCTGCACACGGATGTGACGCTGTAGAATTACAGCCACTTACTCTCAGTGGTGGGGGAGGCTGATGACCAGATGGAGAAGGACAAGGAAACCCGGCTGAGCAGGCGAGGAAACTGATAAGCCTCAAGAACCAAACCCCAGCTGAGGAAAGAGGTAATCTCTCTCTGGAAAACTATTTAATCAGAGCACAGACTTTGTTTCTTTAAGACATATACCCTATAAATATGACTTATGTAAAAAAACTTTGAAATGTAATTCAGACTTACTTAATAGTAATAGCTATTCAGGAAAGAAAGCTGAAGAATGTAATGGATTTGAGAAAGCACTCCTCTCTATCTGATGCAAGAGAAAACCCATGCTGGAATGGAATACTCTGAATATAATAAAAATGGAAAAGCCCTTGGCCATAAGGAAGCCATATTTAAACATCAGAAAATTAGAAATTTGGGTCCACCTTTAATTCGTAATTACTGTGGCAAGCCCTTCAGCTTTAAGTCACCCCTCATTAGTCTTAAGAGAATACATGGAGAAAAACCCCGTGAATGTAATGTATGTAAGAAAACCTTCTCCCATAAGGCAAGCCTCACTAAACATAAAAGAATTCATACTGGGGAGAAACCGTTTGAATGTCCTGAATGTGGAAAACCTTTCACCCCCCCAGCCAAACCTCATTGTCCACCAGCGAGCACACATGGAGGGAAAGCCCTATAAATGCAGTGAATGTGGCAAGGCATTTGCCCAAAAGTTTAAACTCACTACACGTCAGAGAATTCATAGAGAAGAGTGGCCCTCTGAGTGTAATGAATGTGTAAAAACCTTCTTGAAGAATTCAAACCTCATGATACACCAGAAAATTCACATGGGGGAGAAATGCTGCAAGTGCAGTGAATGTGAAAAATCCTTTATCTGGAACTCACTACTCATTGTACATATGAGAAACCCTGTGAAGGTACTGAACAAGGCAAAACTTTCAGCCAGAGGTCAACCCCTAGATTACACTTGGGAATTCACACAGGAGAGAAACCGTGTGGGTGCCCTGAATGTGGGAAGGTCATCATTAAGAAGTCCCGCCTCAGCATCCATCAGAGAGTTCATTTAGGGGATAAACCCTGAGACTGCAACAAGGTGGTATTTTCACTTGTGTTGCCCTGTTTCTTTTAATATTTTAGGGACCGTCTTGCAAAAATGTTAGAATGATTATGTAGCTCACAGCTGTTAGTTACATTTCAGACGCGTTAGAGAAATATTACTTTATTTAATTTCGAGAAACTGTCAAGAGATGTCTTTTTTCTTTAAAATTGCTTTTTAAAATTTCCATGTGCATAGTCCACTTTAGAAATGAAGTTGTTTAAAGAGGTATTTCTACTTTCTTGAGTTTCAGTATCATCAACCTAAAACATTTCCTTTGGAACCTAATTTGCTATAAGTTATACCTTTCCTTTAAAAGTTCACAAAGCATTAACAGTAATATTTTAATACTCTTTCATCAGCAGTAACAAATGTACCACACCAATACTATCGGTCAATAAGGGGGTGGGGGGGGGATAAGGGGTATGGGAGGATTTGGATTTTCTTTTTTATCTTTATTTCTTTTCTGGAGTAATGAAAATGTTCTAAAATTGATCATGGGGATGTATGCACAACCATGTGATGACACTGTAAGCCAGTGATTGTATACTTTGGATGGTTTGTATAGTTTGTGAATATATCTCAATAAAATTGCCTTTTAAAAAAGTTCACAAGGCAAATACTTCTTAAGTTAGATTTTTCAGCAGTCTCTCCATATATTGGTTGATGATTAACATAAAAACATTTATCTTCTTTTGGATAAGCAGATACACCATTTTAGGCTTGCCAGTTTCCTAACTTCGGCCTTTCCCTATCATTCATAAATCATGCATTAGAGTTGTAAACAGCAGCCATAACTGTTCTGTTAGCTTTTATTAGTTATTTTTAAAGATCATTGATGTGCTGTGACTACATACAAGTGTGAATGACTTTCTGAACAAATTTGTCAGAATATCTGAAGTCCAATAAGTCTTTGTCTTTCTAAGTTGTCATCTTACCTACTAATGGCAAGGAAGTGGGGGTAAAAGTTAATTTCATACACTGCTCTTGGAAATTCAAATTATGCCAGCTTCCTTGGAAAACACTGTGACTCTGTCTTTTAATGTTAAGAATATACATGCTCTTCAACCCAGGATCTCACTCATGGGAATCTATCCCTAAGAAAAAAATAAAGTGTCAGTCAGTACCTAAGATTAAAAAAAGAAAAAAAATATAGTTTTCTTCCTAAAATCATATAATATACTCTCTGTTAATATTTGTCCTGTTAATCTTCTTCCCTATGTATTTAAATAATGAAAGGTTTTTTTTGTACGTGTAATCAATAGATTTAATAATCATCATTAATCATAATAATATACAAGTATATTTGTAATTTTACATGCATAGTATATTTATCCTCCAACCGACTGATAAAAATCATAACATAAAGCACATAAGGAGACTTTTTACCCTGAGTTATGTCTAGAATATATACCTATGTTTAAAAGAGAATGTTCAGTAGAGACTATAAATCTGATTACATTCATTTTCTATGTTACTTTGTACTATTACTAGATGTTATTAGATGTCACATTCAGGGATGTCAGAAATTGCATTGTAGTACCATATGACCTGGCAATCCCGCTGGTAGGTATATACCCAAAAGAATGGAAAGCAGGGACTCAAACAGATATTTGTACACTGATGTTCACAGCGGCATTATTCACAATTCCCAAAAGATGGAAGCAACCCAAGTGTCCATCAGCCGATGAATGGATAAATAAAATGTGGTATATACACACAATGGAATATTATTCAGCCATAAAAAAAGAAGGAAGTCCGGATTCATGTGACGACATGGATGAGCCTGAAGGACATCATTTTGAGTGAAATAAGACTGACAGAAAAGGACAAATATTGTATGAGCTCTCTGATTTGAAACAATTAGATTAAGCAAACTCATGGAGTCAGAATCTAGAATAAAGGTTACCAGGGGATGGGGTAGGGATAGGGAATGGGAAGTTAAAGCTTAAAATGTGCGGAGTTCCTATCTGGAATGATGAAAATGTTTTGGTAATGATGGTGATGGTAGCACAATGTTGTAAATGTAATCAACAGCACTGAAATATTTACCTGAATATGATTAAAGGGGGAAATGTTAGATTGTATATATGGTAACAGAATAAAAATTAAAAAAAGAAATCCATGGAACTACCCTACACAAACAGTAAACCCTAAGTTAAACTACGGACTTTAGGAAAAAAAGAAAGAAATTGCATCGTGGGAGGCATCCATCTATTTCTCCTTCCACATGACAAAGACAAAGCTGAATAGCAAATTGTTGTCAAACATGGAGGCCACCAAGAGTGCCTCTGGTATCTTTATTACTAAATGGTGGATAAGGGGAGTTGCTCTGTTATGAAATCTAGTGTGATGCATTTCCTAGGATGCATGGGCGTGCGTTCCTGGCCCGGATGCATCTGTCATTGGTGGTGAATTGAAGGGTGTCAGTTGTGGGCCACATCAACAGAGGCCCATTGGGCCACACTCAACACCTTGGAAGTTCACCCTGATGGCTTGGATTATTCCTAGACAAATTCTATGTAGATCCCACAGATTACCAAGTTTCTCTTAACTTTGATAGAAATAAAAAATAATAGCATTATCCAAGACCCCTAGGTTAGATATGTTCCCAAATAGTGTTCAGAGCCATTCTGTGATCTTTGGAAACAGGATGTTAGGTTTCATGTAAAAGACGACTTATTCTTCCACCTTTTGTGTTTCAGGCAAGACACTAGGAATACTACTTCTTCCAGTAATCCCAAGAACCCATATCATTCATAAAATATAGAAGTTATACAATAAAGCCTTATAATTATTTGTATTACTCTCTCACAAAAATTTTGCATTTTGGAATAAGGGCAGCCCTGGGGAGTAGCAGAAAAAAGGAGCAGTTGGGAGGGCTGTGAAAAGTAGGGCCTATGAAAGAGAGAAGACATCTCCAGCAGAGCCTCTGCTAATGAGTCCTCAAGGGCTACCCTGCCACCTCCTGGAGGAGCAGGGCTTGACCCTTTCTTGGTGTCATATTTTCCAGGGGCAGTGAGTAGACTGTGGCCATAAATTGTGGCATGAAAAGGGTAACAAATTTATAGCAAAATATATGAACCCTCCCCTTTGGGGGACCAAGAACACTGAGCAGTCAGGCCAGTGATGGAATTTCAGGTCCCAGTAGGCAGGAACTAAGGCAGGGAGTTGTGATCTCCAGAGGGCCAGGGATCTCATTATTGGTTACAACACAGGGATTAGGATGGCAATAAATAGCATTATGGCCAGGGGACTCCAGAATACCTGAAATCAGCCCTGCCAAATATTCCTCATCTTCCCTGCTGTCACTCAATCCCCATCTCTGCTCCCTTGGCCTAGCTTTCCAAGTGGAAGTCACGAGGTCAGGAAATGACTCAGGCAAGGGCTGGCTTCTCAGCAACTTGAGCTCCACATCTTCAGCAAAATTCTTTTCTTCCCTTAGTACCCACTTCTAAGGCCATCCTAGACTTTCTCATTATCCAGAACTCCTCCTACTGAAGAATAAAAAAACTCAGAAACACCACTCTCTGACTGTGGTAGGTTGAATTATGTACCAGAAAAAAAAAAAAGAAAAAAAAAAAAACATAATCTATTCCTATGGTTTGGACCCATTGTAAACAGGACCTTATGAAGATGCTATTTTTTAGTTAAGATGTGGCCAGCTGAATCAGGCTGGGCTTTAATCCAGATTACCGGCGGTATTTTTAAGATGAATGAAATTCAGACATATGGAGAGAAAAACCAGGGGAGAAGCTGGACATCAGTGGAACCTGGAGGAGAAAGGAGAGGACATTGCCATGTGACTGAAAAGTCAAGGAAACCCAAGGATTGCCAGCAGCCAGCTCAGAACACCACAGTCTTTGGGGAGAAAACATTGTCTTGCTGATGCCTCAATTTTGGACTTCACCTACCTTCAAAACCAAAAACCAAGAAATCCCCATTGTTTAAGCCACCTTATTTCATGGTATTTGTTTTTAGCTGCCAGGAAACTAAGACACTGACCACGACCTCCTATCTTTTCTAGTTTGTTCATTCATAATAGTCCCTTGCCACTGCATACTTTTCTTCAGCATCATCCATGAACCCCTCTTCTTTTCACCTCCTTACTTCTCTCTTCAACTGATATTCAGTGGTTCCTTATTTTGGCCACTTTATCAATATCCTAAACTGCCTTGCTCCTTTATCCATTTGTCATATCCATGAACCAGATCCCAAACCACCTCAGGCATGACAGCATGGGAAGCTCTGTGGACCCACTCTCCAGCAAAAGTGGTGAAAATTATATAAGGGCAACCATTTAAAGTCTCAGTAAATGGTGCTGGGGCATACAGCAAATAAATAAACATTTATTCAAGAAAACCTATGAGAGCTTGGTAAGAATGATGAAAGTCTGTGATGTTTGAATGAGAACATTCTCCCTCTCTACCTTCTTCCCCGCTCAGTTTGATGGAAACTCTGCATCAGACTAGTGCCAAGAGCACAGGCTCCCTCCCCCCCAGCTCCCAATCAGAGTGCAGCGATACATTTTCACAAAAGGCAAGACATCGTCATTTCTCATCCTGCCCCCAACTAGTCATTTATAAATGTGTTCAAAAAAGTAAAGGAAGTCACGATTAAAGTAGTAAAGGAAAATGTCACACCAAAGTGAGAATACAAAGTGAGAACACAGTAAAGAGATACATTACTGTGTTTTTCATCCCCCAAAGTTGTTTGGTTCCTTTTTTTTTTATTAAATTCAGTTTTATTGAAATACACCCACACACCATACAATCATCCATGGTATACAATCCACTGTCCACAGTATGATAACATAGTTATGCGTTCATCACCACAATCTATCTCTGAACATTTTCCTTACATCAGAAAGAATCAGAACAAGAATAAAAAATAACAGTGAAAAAAGAACACCCAAATCATCCCCCCATCCCACCCCATTTGTCCTTTAGTTTTTATCCCCATTTTTCTACTCATCCACACACTAGATAAAGGGGGTGTGATCCACAAGGTCCTCACAATCACACTGTCACCCCTTGTAATCTACATTATTATATAATTGTCTTCAGGAGTCCAGACTGCTGGGTTGGAGTTTAGTAGTTTCAGGTATTTACTTCTAGCTATTCCAATACATTAAAACCTAAGAGGTGTTTTCTATATAGTGCATAAGAATGTCCACCAGAGTGACCTCTCGACTCCATTTGAAATCTCTCAGCCACTGAAACTATTTCGTCTCATTTTGCATCCCCCTTTTGGTCAAGAAGATACTCTCAGTCCCACGATGCTGGGTCCACATTCATCCCTGGGAGTCATATTCTGCATTGCCAGGGAGATTTACACCCCTGGGCGTCGGGTCCCACGTAGTGGGGAGGACAGCGAGTTCACCTGTCGAGATGGCTCAGTTAGATAGAGAGAGGGCCACATCTGAGCAACAAAGAGGTACTCAGGGGGAGACTGTTAGGCACTATTACATGCAAGTTTAGACTCTCCTTTGTGGTAATGAGCTTCATAAGGGCAAGTCCCATGCTCGAGGGCTCAGCACATCAAACCGCCAGTCCCAGTGTTTGTGAGAACATCAACACCAGTCCAGGTGAGGATATCCAACACATCTGCACCTTCCCCCAGATCCTTGGGGCTGGGGAGGGGGAGGCTGTAAATATATTTTTTATTATCTGCCCAAATTACTCTGGGATGTGTCACTATTTCACTCCAGCCTATACTAACCTACCATATCTCACTTCCTATTCAAAGTTCCATGCAATTGCGGTGTTTGAACAAATCGACTGTAGAGTTGTACCGTTTAGAAAATTTAGATCCTGTATGTTTGGTTCCTTTATAAAATTTCTATTTTCTCCTTTTGTTCGTGCATGACCTTCTTGATTTCCTTTGCTTTTATTGCCATATTTTCCTTTGGATCCTTTAACTTATTTAGGAGAATTGACTTAACATATTTGATTAGTTTTTCTCAAGTCTGTGCTTCCTCTGTTGTTGTTTTTTTTCCTTTGAATGGGCAATCTCTTCCTGTTTCTTTGTATGTATTGTGAACTTTTGTTGAAGTCTGGGCATTTGATTCTTTTGATGTGCTCACTCTGGAAGTCATACTTCCCTCTTACCTGGAGTTTTAGTGTAGATTAGCTCTGCGTTGAGGCTCTTTTTCAGTGCTCAGCCCAGTTTATATGGTATCCTAAAACAGCCTGTGGTGAATAGTCGGGTCCCTCTTGGTCTCTCTGAGCCTGTGTCTTGCCCTGGGTATGTGTAGTAGCTTTTAAGAATTCCCCAGTATGTGTGACTGTTTTACCTTCAAGAAAGGAGTTTTCTCCCCAGCTTCTCCTCTGAGGGCCATGGGCTGTGCTCTTTGTCTGAATTATTGTTTTTCCTCCCTGGCAGCTGCACTCTGCACTCTGATCTACCATTTCACTCCAGTTTTTGGCATTGGATCTGCTCCATGGCTCCATGGCTCAGCTTCCCCTTTCTGTGCTGCTTTTCTGTCCCAGTAACTTCTGGGTTAGGGGACTGTAAGAAAGGAATAAGTTTCGTTTTCACATAGAGACAGCATGGAATAAGGGAAATGGAGGCAAAACCAGTTTAAACAAGCCCCAGACAAAGAGAAGAGAGAATCTGCCTGATGTAAAGAGACATGAGGTAGTATCAGAGGCGGGAACTCACAGCAAAAAAATAAAAATTTGGGGGGGCATTGGCTAATCAGTTCAAAATCTCAATAATGAGCTAGTTGGCTCTCTGGGATTGGCTGTACAAATTAAAATCTCAAAAGATGAATTAGTTAGTGTTCTCGGATAGGCTGTAACCTCTGTAGTACCCAGTCAATGGGGAAACAGGGGAGGGACTTGCAAATTAGGAGTAGGAGATTTAAACATCGCCATTCTCTTCCTCTGGCGCGCCAGCCTTCCGCATGTTTGGCTGGACGCCCCATCTTGCAAGATCGTAAATAAATTCTTTTCTCCTCCAGAACCGAGAGAGCGTTTATTGCCTTACAGGTACCACTTTATTTCCAACAGGGACCTAGACCCATGCTCTTAATCAGTCTTCCAAAGAATCAGTTGGGGAAAGTACAGAGACACCCAATATTTTTGTTTGGGTGCACTAGGAATCAGATCCCAGGAACCCACCCTTGAATGTTTGTGGGCCATCAAACTGCCACAATGGGTGGCACAAACTGATGTGTAGATCTGAGTATGGGGGAGGAACCCCAACTACTAGTAATGTCCTGTAGCTCACCTACCATTTTTAGTTGTTTTGTTCCTGATTTTGCATTTGTTGAGTTGTTATCTACTCTCACTCATCTTCCAGAGTTTTGAGAAACTTGATTCTGTCCATTTTTCTCTGTTTCCAAGAAGGGATGTTCACTGGCCCATCTTATTCCAGCATTTTGCTGGCATTACCCCAAACAGAAATTCTGGAATTGAAGAGTGTAATACTGAAATGAAATTTTCACTAGAGGGAGTCAACAGTATGTTTGAACTATCAAAATAAAGAATTAGTGACCACAAATGTCAATCAATAGAAAGTATGCAAGCCAAAGAACACAGTGGAAAAAGGATGAAGAAAATGAACAAAGTCTCAGAGAAATGTAAGTCACTAGTAGAGACATCAACATATATGTAATAGGAGTACCAAACTGAGAAGAGAGGGAAAAAGGAGAAGAAAAAATATTCAAAGAAATAATGACTGAAAACTTCCCCCAATTTTTGTAAAACAATACTCTTTATATTCATAGCTCAATGGATTCCAAGTAGGATAAACACAAAGAGGTCCACAAAGAGACACATCGTGGAAAAATGCTGAAAGCCAAATGCAAAGAGAAAATCTTGAAAACATTGAGAGGAAAATACTCACCCTCTAGGGTACTCCAATAAGATTAGCTGCTGACTTCTTAGCAGAAACATGGAAGCCCAGAAGGCAATGGGAATACATATCCAAAGTGCTTAAAGAAAATACTGTCAAACAAGAACACTATATACAGCAAAAATGAAGGTGAAATAAAGTGAATAGGGGGAGGCGGGGCAAGATGGCAGACTGGTGAGCTGTATGTTTTAGTTACTCCTCCAGGAAAGTAGGTAGAAAGCCAGGAACTGCGTGGACTGGACACCACAGAGCAATCTGACTTTGGGCATACTTCATACAACACTCATGAAAATGTGGAACTGCTGAGATCAGCGAAATCTGTAAGTTTTTGCGGCCAGGGGACCCGCGCCCCTCCCTGCCAGGCTCAGTCCCGGGGGAGGAGGGGCTGTCAGCTCCGGGAAGGAGAAGGGAGAACTGCAGTGGAAGCCCTTATCGGAAACTCATTCTACTGATTCAAACTCCAACCATAGATAGACTGAGACCAGACACCAGAGAATCTGAGAGCAGCCAGCCCAGCAGAGAGGAGACAGGCATAGAAAAAAAACAACACGAAAAACTCCAAAATAAAAGCGGAGGATTTTTGGAGTTCTGGTGAACATAGAAAGGGGAAGGGCCCTGAGGCGCATATGCAAATCCCGAAGAAAAGCTGATCTCTCTGCCCTGTAGACCTTTCCTTAATGGCCCTGGTTGCTTTGTCTCTTAGCATTTCAATAACCCATTAGATCTCTGAGGAGGGCCCGCTTTTTTTTTTGTTTTTTTTTTTTTGTTTTTTTTTTTTTAATCCTTTTTTCTTTTTCTAAAACAATTACTCTAAGAAGCCCAATACAGAAAGCTTCAAAGACTTGCTATTTGGGCAGGTCAAGTCAAGAGCAGAACTAGGAGAGCTCTGAGACAAAACGCAATAATCCAGTGGCTGAGAAAATTCACTAAACACCACAACTTCCCAAGAAAAGGGGGGTGTCCGCTCACAGCCATCATCCTGGTGGACAGGAAACACTCCTGCCCATCGCCAGCCCCATAGCCCAGAACTGCCCCAGACAACCCAGTGTGATGGAAGTGCTTCAAATAACAGGCACACACCACAAAACTGGGCGTGGACATTAGCCTTCCCTGCAACCTCAGCTGATTGTCCCAGAGTGGGAAGGTAGAGCAGTGTGAATTAACAAAGCCCCATTCAGCCATCATTTCAGCAGACTGGGAGCCTCCCTACACAGCCCAGCAGCCCAGAACTGCCCTGGGGGGACGGCATTCACCTGTGACATAGCACAGCCATCCCTCAACAGAGGACCTGGGGTGCACGGCCTGGAAGAGGGGCCCACTTGCAAGTCTCAAGAGCCATATGCCAATACCAAGGACTTGTGGGTCAGTGGCAGAGACAAACTGTGGCAGGACTGAACTGAAGGATTAGACTATTGCAGCAGCTTTAAAACTCTAGGATCACCAGGGAGATTTGATTGTTAGAGCCACCCCCCCTCCCTGACTGCCCAGAAACATGCCCCATACACAGGGCAGGCAACACCAACTACACACGCAAGCTTGGTACACCAATTGGACCCCACAAGACTCACTCCCCCACTCACCAAAAAGGCTAAGCAGGGGAGAACTGGCTTGTGGAGAACAGGTGGTTCGTGGACGCCACCTGCTGGTTAGTTAGAGAAAGTGTACTCCATGAAGCTGTAGATCTGATAAATTAGAGATAAGGACTTCAATTGGTCTACAAATCCTAAAAGAACCCTATCAAGTTCAGCAAATGCCACGAGGCCAAAAACAACAGAAAATTATAAAGCATATGAAAAAACCAGACGATATGGATAACCCAAGCCCAAGCACCCAAATCAAAAGACCAGAAGAGACACAGCACCTAGAGCAGCTACTCAAAGAACTAAAGATGAACAATGAGACCATAGTACGGGATATGAAGGAAATCAAGAAGACTCTAGAAGAGCATAAAGAAGACATTGCAAGACTAAATAAAAAAAATGGATGATCTTATGGAAATTAAAGAAACTGTTGACCAAATTAAAAAGATTCTGGACACTCATAGTACAAGACTAGAGGAAGTTGAACAACGAATCAGTGACCTGGAAGATGACAAAATGGAAAATGAAAGCATAAAAGAAAGAATGGGGAAAAAAATTGAAAAATTCGAAACGGACCTCAGGGATATGATAGATAATATGAAACGTCCAAATATAAGACTCATTGGTGTCCCAGAAGGGGAAGAAAAGGGTAAAGGTCTAGGAAGAGTATTCAAAGAAATTGTTGGGGAAAACTTCCCAAATCTTCTAAACAACATAAATAGACAAATCATAAATGCTCAGCGAACTCCAAATAGAATAAATCCAAATAAACCCACTCCGAGACATATACTGATCACACTATCAAACACAGAAGAGAAGGAGCAAGTTCTGAAAGCAGCAAGAGAAAAGCAATTCACCACATACAAAGGAAACAGCATAAGACTAAGTAGTGACTACTCAGCAGCCACCATGGAGGCGAGAAGGCAGTGGCACGATATATTTAAAATTCTGAGTGAGAAAAATTTCCAGCCAAGAATACTTTATCCAGCAAAGCTCTCCTTCAAATTCGAGGGAGAGCTTAAATTTTTCACAGACAAACAAATGCTGAGAGAATTTGCTAACAAGAGACCTGCCCTACTGGAGATACTCAAGGGAGCCCTACAGACAGAGAAACAAAGAAAGGACAGAGAGACTTGGAGAAAGGTTCAGTACTAAAGAGATTCGGTATGGGTACAATAAAGGATATTAATAGACAGAGGGGAAAAATATGACAAACATAAACCAAAGGATAAGATGGCTGATTCAAGAAATGCCTTCACGGTTATAACGTTGAATGTAAATGGATTAAACTCCCCAATTAAAAGATATAGATTCGCAGAATGGATCAAAAAAAAATGAACCATCAATATGTTGCATACAAGAGACTCATCTTAGACACAGGGACACAAAGAAACTGAAAGTGAAAGGATGGAAAAAAATATTTCATGCAAGCTACAGCCAAAAGAAAGCAGGTGTAGCAATATTAATCTCAGATAAAATAGACTTCAAATGCAGGGATGTTTTGAGAGACAAAGAAGGCCACTACATACTAATAAAAGGGGCAATTCAGCAAGAAGAAATAACAATCGTAAATGTCTATGCACCCAACCAAGGTGCCACAAAATACATGAGAGAAACACTGGCAAAACTAAAGGAAGCAATTGATGTTTCCACAATAATTGTGGGAGACTTCAACACATCACTCTCTCCTATAGATAGATCAACCAGACAGAAGACCAATAAGGAAATTGAAAACCTAAACAATCTGATAAATGAATTAGATTTAACAGACATATACAGGACATTACATCCCAAATCACCAGGATACACATACTTTTCTAGTGCTCATGGAACTTTCTCCAGAATAGATCATATGCTGGGACATAAAACAAGCCTCAATAAATTTAAAAAGATTGAAATTATTCAAAGCACATTCTCTGACCACAATGGAATACAATTAGAAGTCAATAACCATCAGAGACTTAGAAAATTCACAAATACCTGGAGGTTAAACAACACACTCCTAAACAATCAGTGGGTTAAAGAAGAAATAGCAAGAGAAATTGCTAAATATATAGAGACGAATGAAAATGAGAACACAACATACCAAAACCTATGGGATGCAGCAAAAGCAGTGCTAAGGGGGAAATTTATAGCACTAAACGCATATATTAAAAAGGAAGAAAGAGCCAAAATCAAAGAACTAATGGATCAACTGAAGAAGCTAGAAAATGAACAGCAAACCAATCCTAAACCAAGTACAAGAAAAGAAATAACAAGGATTAAAGCAGAAATAAATGACATAGAGAACAAAAAAACAATAGAGAGGATAAATATCACCAAAAGTTGGTTCTTTGAGAAGATCAACAAGATTGACAAGCCCCTAGCTAGACTGACAAAATCAAAAAGAGAGAAGACCCATATAAACAAAATAATGAATGAAAAAGGTGACATAACTGCAGATCCTGAAGAAATTAAAAAAATTATAAGAGGATACTATGAACAACTGTATGGCAACAAACTGGATAATGTAGAGGAAATGGACAATTTCCTGGAAACATATGAACAACCTAGACTGACCAGAGAAGAAATAGAAGACCTCAACCAACCCATCACAAGCAAAGAGATCCAATCAGTCATCAAAAATCTTCCCACAAATAAATGCCCAGGGCCAGATGGCTTCACAGGGGAATTCTACCAAACTTTCCAGAAAGAACTGACACCAATCTTACTCAAACTCTTTCAAAACATTGAAGAAAATGGAACACTACCTAACTCATTTTATGAAGCTAACATCAATCTAATACCAAAACCATGCAAAGATGTTACAAAAAAGGAAAACTACCGGCCAATCTCCCTAATGAATATAGATGCAAAAATCCTCAACAAAATATTTGCAAATCGAATCCAAAGACACATTAAAAAAATCATACACCATGACCAAGTGGGGTTTATTCCAGGCATGCAAGGATGGTTCAACATAAGAAAATCAATCAATGTATTACAACACATTAACAAGTCAAAAGGGAAAAATCAATTGATCATCTCAATAGATGCTGAAAAAGCATTTGACAAAATCCAACATCCGTTTTTGATAAAAACACTTCAAAAGGTAAGAATTGAAGGAAACTTCCTCAACATGATAAAGAGCATATATGAAAAACCCACAGCCAGCATAGTACTCAATGGTGAGAGACTGAAAGCCTTCCCTCTAAGATCAGGAACAAGACAAGGATGCCCGCTATCACCACTGTTATTCAACATTGTGCTGGAAGTGCTAGCCAGGGCAATCCGGCAAGACAAAGAAATAAAAGGCATCCAAATTGGAAAAGAAGAAGTAAAACTGTCATTGTTTGCAGATGATATGATCTTATATCTAGAAAACCCTGAGAAATCGACAATACAGCTACTAGAGCTAATAAACAAATTTAGCAAAGTAGCGGGATACAAGGTTAATGCACATAAGTCAGTAATGTTTCTGTATGCTAGAAATGAACAAACTGAAGAGACACTCAAGAAAAAGATACCATTTTCAATAGCAACTAAAAAAATCAAGTACCTAGGAATAAACTTAACCAAAGATGTAAAAGACCTATACAAAGAAAACTACATAACTCTACTAAAAGAAATAGAAGGGGACCTTAAAAGATGGAAAAATATTCCATGTTCATGGATAGGAAGACTAAATGTCATTAAGATGTCAATTCTACCCAAACTCATCTACAGATTCAATGCAATCCCAATCAAAATTCCAACAACCTACTTTGCAGACTTGGAAAAGCTAGTTATCAAATTTATTTGGAAAGGGAAGATGCCTCGAATTGCTAAAGACACTCTAAAAAAGAAAAACGAGGTGGGAAGACTTACACTCCCTGACTTTGAAGCTTATTATAAAGCCACAGTTGCCAAAACAGCATGGTACTGGCACAAAGATAGACATATAGATCAATGGAATAGAATTGAGAATTCGGAGATAGACCCTCAGATCTATGGCCGACTGATCTTTGATAAGGCCCCCAAAGTCACTGAACTGAGTCATAATGGTCTTTTCAACAAATGGGGCTGGGAGAGTTGGATATCCATATCCAAAAGAATGAAAGAGGACCCCTACCTCACCCCCTACACAAAAATTAACTCAAAATGGTCCAAAGATCTCAATATAAAAGAAAGTACCATAAAACTCCTAGAAGATAATGTAGGAAAACATCTTCAAGACCTTGTATTAGGCGGCCACTTCCTAGACTTTACACCCAAAGCACAAGCAAGAAAAGAAAAAATAGATAAATGGGAACTCCTCAAGCTTAGAAGTTTCTGCACCTCAAAGGAATTTCTCAAAAAGGTAAAGAGGCAGCTAACTCAATGGGAAAAAATTTTTGGAAACCATGTATCTGACAAAAGACTGATATCTTGCATATACAAAGAAATCCTACAACTCAATGACAATAGTACAGTCGGCCCAATTATAAAATGGGCAAAAGATATGAAAAGACAGTTCTCTGAAGAGGAAATACAAATGGCCAAGAAACACATGAAAAAATGTTCAGCTTCACTAGCTATTAGAGAGATGCAAATTAAAACCACAATGAGATACCATCTAACACCGGTTAGAATGGCTGCCATTAAACAAACAGGAAACTACAAATGCTGGAGGGGATGTGGAGAAATTGGAACTCTTATTCACTGTTGGTGGGACTGTATAATGGTTCAGCCACTCTGGAAGTCAGTCTGGCAATACCTTAGAAAACTAGATATAGAGTTACCATTCGACCCAGCAATTGCACTTCTCGGTATATACCCGGAAGATCGGAAAGCAGTGACACGAACAGATATCTGCACGCCAATGTTCATAGCAGCATTATTCACAATTGCCAAAAGATGGAAACAACCCAAATGTCCTTCAACAGATGAGTGGATAAATAAAATGTGGTATATACACACGATGGAATACTATGCGGCAGTAAGAAGGAACAATCTGGTGAAACATATGATAACATGGATGAACCTTGAAGACATAATGCTAAGCGAAATAAGCCAGGCACAAAAAGAGAAATATTATATGCTACCACTAATGTGAACTTTGAAAAATATAAAACAAATGGCTTATAATGTAGAATGTAGGGGAACTAGCAATAGAGAGCAATTAAGGAAGGGGGAACAATAATCCAAGAAGAACAGATAAGCTATTTAACGTTCTGGGGATGCCCAGGAATGACTATGGTCTGTTAATTTCTGATGGACATAGTAGGAGCAAGTTCACAGAAATGTTGCTATATTAGGTAACTTTCTTGAGGTAAAGTAGGAACATGTTGGAAGTTAAGCAGTTATCTTAGGTTAGTTGTCTTTTTCTTACTCCCTTGTTATGGTCTCTTTAAAATGCTCTTTTATTGTATGTTTGTTTTCTTTTTAACTTTTTTTCCATACAGTTGATTTAAAAAAGAAGGGAAAGTTAAAAAAAAAAAAAAACAGAACAAGGAAAAAAAAAAAGATGCAGTGCCCCCTTGAAGAGCCTGTGGAGAATGCAGGGGTATTGGCCTACCCCACCTCCATGGTTGCTAACATGACCACAGACATAGGGGACTGGTGGTTTGATGGGTTGAGCCCTCTACCACAGGTTTTACCCTTGGGAAGACGGTTGCTGCAAAGGAGAGGCTAGGCCTCCCTATGGTTGTGCCTAAGAGCCTCCTCCCGAATGACTCTTTGTTGCTCAGATGTGGCCCTCTCTCTCTGGCTAAGCCAACTTGAAAGGTGAAATCACTGCCCTCCCCCCTACGTGGGATCAGACACCCAGGGGAGTGAATCTCCCTGGCAACGTGGAATATGACTCCCGGGGAGGAATGCAGACCTGGCATCGTGGGACGGAGAACATCTTCTTGACCAAAAGGGGGATGTGAAAGGAAATGAAATAAGCTTCAGTGGCAGAGAGAATCCAAAAGGAGCCGAGAGGTCACTCTGGTGGGCACTCTTACGCACACTTTAGACAACCCTTTTTAGGTTCTAAAGAATTGGGGTAGCTGGTGGTGGATACCTGAAACTATCAGACTACAACCCAGAACCCATGAATCTCGAAGACAGTTGTATAAAAATGTAGCTTATGAGGGGTGACAAGGGGATTGGGAAAGCCATAAGGACCACACTCCACTTTGTCTAGTTTATGGATGGATGAGTAGAAAAATAGGGGAAGGAAACAAACAGACAAAGGTACCCAGTGTTCTTTTTTACATCAATTGCTCTTTTTCACTCTAATTATTATTCTTGTTATTCTTGTGTGTGTGCTAATGAAGGTGTCAGGGATTGATTTGGGTGATGAATGTACAACTATGTAATGGTACTGTGAACAATCGAAAGTACGATTTGTTTTGTATGACTGCGTGGTATATGAATATATCTCAGTAAAATGAAGATTAAAAAAAAAAAAAAAAAAAAAAAAAAAAAGACATAATGCTGAGCAAAATAAGCCAGGCACAGAAAGAGACATATTGTATGTTACCACTAATGTGAATTCTGTGAAAAATGTACAATGTTTTATACTGTAGAATGTAGGGGACCTAGAGATACCAATTAGTGGAGGGGGAATGATAATCTAATAAGAACAGATAAACTATGGAGGGTAATCTCAATGTTATGGGAATGCTCAGGAATGATTATGGTTTGTAAACTTTCTTGGATATAGTAAGATCATGTTGGAAGCAATAGAGTTATTTTAGGTTTTTTTTTCTCTTATTCCTTTGTTTTCTTAGGGGTTGTTAATTTTCTTGGGGTATGGTAGGAACATGTTGGAAGCAATGTAGTTATTTTAGATTATTTGTTTTTCTTATTCCTCTGTTTGGACATGGTTTATTAATTTTCTTGGGGTATGGTAGGAACATATTGGAAGCAAAGTAATTATTTTAGGTTATTTGTTTTCCTTAATCCATTGCTTTGTTTGAAATGTTGTGGGGTTTTTTTGGTTGTTGTTTGCCTGTTTGTTTTTAATTTTTTGATAAACAAAGTTAAAAAATTGAAAAAAAAATCAGTAGAAAAATGGGAGTAAAAACTAAATGACAAATAGGGTGGGATGGGGGGATGGTTTGGGTATTCTCTTTTCACTTTTATTTTTTATTCTTATTCTGATTCTTTCTGATGTAAGGAAAATGTTCAGAAATAGATTGTGGTAATGAACGCATAACTATATGATCATACTGTGAACAGTTGATTGTATACCATGGATGACTGTATGGTTTGTGAATATATTTCAATAAAACTGAATTAAAAAAAAAAAAAAAAAGAAATAAAGTGAATAAAATATCCCCCAAAATGAAGAGAATTTGCTGCTAGAAAACCTACTTTCCAAGTGATAACAAAAGGAAGTTCTTCAGGCTGAAAGCAGTTGCCCCTAGATTGAATTTGAATCCATAAGAAACAACAATAAGCACCAATAAATGTAGTATGTAAATAAGTAAATAAATAGTATAATTGTACATTTCTTCTCTTTCTTTCTCTTAAGTGATTTATAAAACAATTATGTAAAATAATACATGTACAATGTATTGTTGGGGCTATAACATTTGGAAAAGTAATATATTTGCCAATAATAACACAAAGGAGGAGGATGAGAGCAAAGTTTTATAAGGATAAGGAAATGATGCCAGATAGTAACCTGAATCCACAAGAAAAAAAAAATGAAGAGAACCAGAAATGATAAATAATGTTAATAGAGCAACAGCTGTAAATATATACTTGCTCTCCTTTCTTCTCTCACCTTATTTAAAAGACATAAAGTTGTATAAAGCAATAATTATAACAATGTTTTGTGTTTTTTTAACATTAATAAATGCAATATATATAGCAATAATATTACAAAATGGGGGAAGGAAATAGAGCTACAAAGGAGTAATATTTCTATATTTCACTGGAATTAAGTTAGTATAAATCTGAGGCTGATTCTATTAAGTTGAGATGTTATGGCAAACCTTAGAGCAACCACTATAAGAAAATATATATATTTATTTGTGTGTGTGTATATATATATATATGAAAATCATTAAAGAAATTAAAAATTCTACATTAGAAAATATTCACAATGCAAAAAAAGCAGTAAATGAGGAATAGAATAACAAAAAAAGACATGAGACATATAGAAAACAAAAAATAAAATGGCAGACATGACTCCAGCTGGATCAAAAGTAATATTAAATGTGAATGGATTAAACAATCCAATCATGAGGTAGAGATTGCCAGACTGGATAAAAAGACAAGCTCCAACTAAATACTGTCTACAGGAAACAATTTAGAGTCAAATATAAAAATAGATTGAAGGTAAAAAAAAATGGGAAATATATATAATGCAAACAACCACAGGAAGTAGGAATGCCTATACTAATATCAGACAAAATAGACTTTGAAACAAAAATAAAAAGAGATAAAGAGAGACATTTTATGATGATAGAAAGAGCAATCCATCAGGAAACATAACAATTACAAACACATGCACTTAATAGAGATTCAAAATACACTAAGCAAAAATTGACAGAAATGAAGGGAAAATATGTAATAAATAAATATAATTATAAATATATATAATAAAATATATAATATAATAATAGTTGGAGTGCTCAATACTCTACTTTCAATAATGGGTAGAACAACTAGGCAGAGAATCAACAACAACAACAACAAAAAATAGAACATTTGAGCAATACAATAAGCCAACTAGACCTAACAGACAACTATAGAACACTCCACCCAACAACAACAGAATATGCTTTCTTATCAAATGCACATAGAGCATTCTCCACAATGGACCATATGCTAGGCCATAAAGCATACCTCAATAAATTTAAAAGAAAAGAACCAACGTATATTTTCTGACCACAATGGAACAAAATTAGAAATCAATAACAAAAAGAAATTGGGAAACTCACAAATATGTGGAAATTAAATAGCACACTTTTAAACAACCAGTAGATCAAAGAAGAAATCAAAGGGAAATTATAAAATACTTTAGTATGAATGAGAATAAACATATGAGATACACCTAAATCAGTGTTAGAGGGAAATTTATAGCTATAAATGCCAATATTACAAAAGCATAAAGATCTCAAATCAATAGTTTTATCTTCCACCTTAAAACACTGGAAAGACAAGAGCAAACTAAACCCAAAGCAAGGAGAAGAAAGGAAATAATAAAGATTAAAACAGTAATAAATGAAATAGAGAATAGAAAAACAATAGAAAGAATCAATAAAACTAAAAATTGATTCTTTGAAGACATCAGTAAAATCAATAATCCTTTAGCTAGACTGACCAATCAAGAGACAGGACTCAAATTACTAAAATCAGAAATGATGGTGTGGGCATTATTACAGACCTAACAGAAGTAAAAATATTAATAAAGGAATACCATGACCAATTGCTTGACAACGAATTAGATAACCTAGATGAAAGGGACAAATTCCTAGAAATGAACAAACTACCAAGACTGACTCAAGAAGAAATAGAGAAGTTGAACAGACCTATTAGAAGTAAAGAGATTAAATTAGTAATCAAATACCTTCCAATGAAGAAAAGCCTAGGCCCAGATGGCTTTATCACTAAATCCTACTGAACATTTAAAGAATTGGTAGCAATTCTTTACAAAGTCTTTCAAAAATAGAAGAGAAGAGAATACTTTTTTAACTTATTCTATGAGGTAAGTATTAACCTTGATACCAAAACCAGGCAATGACATCACAAGAAAAGAAAACCACAGATCAATATCTCTTATGAATATGAATACAAAAATCCTCAACAAAGTACTAGCGCACTGAATCCAGAAACAGACGAAAAGAATTATACACATGCAAGAATGGTTTAATATCTGAAAATCATCAATATCCATATCAATCAAATAAAATCATAAGCCACATTATCATCTCAATAGATGCAAAAAAGCATTTGACAACATCCAGCACCCTTTCATGATAAAAAAAAAAAAAACACCCACAAACCAGGAACAGAAGGAAACTCCCTCAATACTGTAAAGGGCATCTATGTAAGATCTACAGCCTAGCTGACATTTAATGGTAAGAGTCTGTATGGTTTCCCCTTAACTTCAGGAACAAGATCTGGATATTCACTTTCACCTCTTCTGTTCAGTATTGTACCAGAGGTTCTAACCAGGGCAACTGAGCAAGAAAAGAAAAAAAGCCATCCAGAGCAAAGGAAGAAGTAAAGCTATCTCTATTCATGGATGACATGATCTTATATATAGAAAATCCTAAGAAATCCACTAAAGCTGTTAGAACAAATAAATGAATTCAGCAAGATTGCCAGATTTAAGATCAGTATAGGAAACCAACTGTATTTCTATATTTTTTCAATGAAGAATCCAAAAAAATGAAATTGAGAAAACAATTCCATTTATAATAGCATGAAAAATAATAAAATATTTAGGAATAAATTTAACAAAAATGCAAACAATCTGAAAACTGCAAAACTTGCTCTCAGAAGAAATTAAAGAAGATTTAAATAAATATAAAAATCTCAGAAAATCCAAAGAATGGGAGAGAATATTTGAAAATCACATATCTTATAAGATATTTGCATCTAGCATATATAAAGGCCTCTTACAAATCTATGACAAAAGACAAATAACCCAATAAGAATGGGCAAAAATCTGAATAAACATTTCTCCAAGGAAGATATAGAAAATGGCCAATAAGTACATGAAAAGATGCTTGACATCATTAGTCATCAGGGAAATGCAAATCAAAACCACAATCTGATACCACTTCACACCGCTAGATTGGGTGAATTTTTTTTTCTTTAAAGGAAAATAAGTGTTGGCTAGGACATGGAGAAATTAGAATCCTCATACATTGCTGGTTGGAATATAAAATGTTGCAGCCACTTTGGAAAATGGTGTGGCATTTCCTTAATAAATTAAACATTGAGTTACCATATATGTCCTAGCAATCCCACTCCCAGGTATATACATAAAAGAATTGAAAAAACACTTATACACACATGTTCATAGCAGCACTATTCACAAAAGCCAAAAGGTGGAAACAACCCAAATGTCCATCAACTGATGAATGGACGAATGTGGCATATCCATAAGATGGAATATTACTTGGCCAGTAAAAGGAATAAACTACTTATACATGCCACAAATGGATGAACCTGAAAACATTATGCTTAGTGAAAGAAGCCAGTCACAAAAGATCACATATTGTATTACTGCACTTAAATGAATTTTCCATTATATGCAAATTTAAGGGGACAGAAAGATTACTGACTGATAAGTACTGAGGGAATTGGGGGTATAGAGAGGTAATAGTTATGTTTGCATATATCTGTGAATATACTAAAATCCATTAAATTGTACACTTTAAATAGATGAATTGTATGATATGTCAATTATATTTCAATAAAACTGTTTAAAGAAAAAAAGGAAAGAAAAAAAACAAACAAACCAGGGGCTCATGTAACAATTCCAACATGCTGCTTTTTTCATTTAATACATTTTAGATATCTTTCCATGTCAATACATCTAAATACACCTCATTCTTGTAATGGCTGCATTTACTTTTAATGGCTTATTTTTTTTTTTATTAGAGCAGTTGTAGGTTTACAGGAAAATCATGCAGGAAATGCCAAGTTCCCATAAACTGAGCCCCCCCACCCCCTCACACACAACTGCTGTTTTCCGTTATTAACATTTTGCATTAATGTGGTATCTTTGTTACAACTGATGAAATAAAATTATTATAATTATACTATTAACTATAGTCCATAGTTCACATTAGGGCCCACTCTTTGTACAGTACTATGTTTTTAATAAAATTTTTATTCTGGTAATATATATACAACCTAAAATTTCCCATGTTATCTACTTTCAATTATACAGCTTTCATTGACAATTGTTCATTGCTCTACCCTCAAATAGAGCCTGGCACATGGCTGGCAATGTGAATAGTTGGTGGAGCGAATGAATCAATTCCACCGTTTGTATGCATATCCTATTTTAAAACAGTTCTCTATTGATAAACATTTGGTTTGTTTTCAGTTTATTGCTATTACAAGTGTAACTTGGAGCCTCTCCTCCAAGGAAAGGAGAGAGATAAACTTGGCCTGAACTGTTCTAGGCAAGGCCATGCCCTCCTGTTTGTATCCTCTGGTCCTTACATACTCCTGACTCCCTCTTTCTGTGATCCCATATCTATATTTGCTAAAATAGGCTCTGCTCCCTGTGCTGATCAGCTGAGAAACTGCCCTTGATTGGTATTCACAAGAATTCCAAAAGGAATGAGCATATATGATATTATATGTTTGGCTGACAATTTCTGTATTTGCAGTATAGTAGTCATCAGTGCTAACAGCATTAGTGCCGTTCATGTAAAATTCTGATTCTCCTCCTCCCAGGCCCAGAGTTGGAAATGTGAAGTCTTAAAATGCTTGGTGTGTGACTTAATTTCCTTCCCTCTCCAGGGGAGGCTCCTTCCACATTGTTCCCCAGACAGAGCCCACCCCACACCCCTGCAACCTCAAGACGGGTATGTAGTGTTAGCAAGAATTAAACCTTTGTCTTTTGAAGCCCCTGAGATTTGGAGATTGTTTGCTGTGACAGTGAATCTCCTCCATCTCAACTGATACTCTTATTGATACTCATTTTGTGCTGTGCAGCTTCTGAAGGCATCCTTTGGTCTCCTTAGCTCACCCCTCATACCGCAGGGCAGGGTAGGGCACTCTGGCCCCTTCTGGAGGCCCATGCTCCAGATACATGACCCTCATAGGTGCAGTTCATGGCCCCTTTGACTTTTACTCGTAAAAATTTTCCCCATCCATTGCTACTTTCCTCCAAAAAATTTATTCATTACCCCAACAAATCTAGTACACAATTCTGTCAGAGAAATTGGAAAAAGACAAAATAGATAGTTATTTGAGAGACACATCTTTATCTCCCTCAGTGCCCCCACCCTGGACCACACTTCTCTTACAGCATTGTAGGTAATGTCTCTGAAACTCCCCTTGGTTTCCTGTTTTCTTGTTTGGCCTGATTTGTTAGAACCATGAGGAAAATCCCCACTCTTACTTCTGGAGCACCCTCCATACCCCATAAGGAAGTCAGAGGGTCTGTAGCACCATTAGGACAGTTTGCCTTCTCTCACACATCCTCTCCTCCCTTACTCAAGTCCTGAGTCAGGATTTCCCCAAGTTTCTGACTCCTACCTCCTGGAAAGAGGCAATGGTTACCCTACTTCAGCCTCTTCTTCCAGGTTCTCTGTTGTTTTGCTTGAATACAGTCTACCACAAAGGCCATCCGTCACCACCACAATACATTTTGTTGAGTGAAAGCCTAGATCAGTCCTTTATAAGCTGAATGTCCCACACATATACAGAGCCCTACAAGATACCCAAGGGTGATAACCTGGGTGCCACTGAAATCTTATCTGTGCCTTCACTTAACAAACTAAAAGCAAATTAGAAGGGTGTTTCAGGTAGCTTTTGCTGAAAACAGCTATTTATTTAGGCAAGGATTCTATTGGGTACTTTTTCTGGTATGGCCCAGGCTAGCTGATCTTGGTTAGTGGCTCAGCTGATCATGTGCCTATGGTCAGTGGATGGGTTGGCTGAGACTGGCTAGTCCTGATGGCCTCACTCACATGTCTGGGGATTGGCTGGCTAACAGCTGGGATGAAGAAGGGCAACATTTCTCTCATCACCCAGCAGGATAGACTGGGAGAATGTATGTGGTAGACACATAGCTCCAAAGAACAGTAATAGGGCAAGCCCTAATACACAAAGTGCTTTGGAAGTCTCTGCTTGCATCACATTTGCTATTGTTCCGTTGGCCAAAGCAAATCACAAGGCAGCCCAAACTCAAAAGATAGAGAAAGACTCTTTCTCTCATGGCAAGAACTAATAAATGTGTGGACACAGGGAGAGGAGGAATCTGTAGCCATTTTTTTCTCACCATCTGCCAAAAGCAGTACTTTCAGACAACGGTGGCAAATCTACTGATCCCACTCCCACCAGAACCCTTCAGAGGCCTGAGTCACTCCTGTTATCTCCAGCTCCCCAAAGCTGCACTCTTGTCTACAGTGATAAACAGCTTCTGTATGGTTTGGGATAAATTCTGTCATGTTTGTACACAATTATATAAATCCTTTCCAAGTCAGGAACTCAATATTTTAAATCCTGGTAACTCACCATTACTATGCCTTTTCAAGTACTGGAGGAATTAGAGCTTTGAGTTCTTTTAATCCCCATTACTTCGTCACCTCAAGTACTGGCATTCCTTTAATATTTTCCATCCTACTCATAGCTAATATCCTCCTCTCTTCTACCTGGCATTGCATTCTCTCCACACTTCTCCTTTACTATTTCCAGGTTCTAAGATATACTTAAAAAGGTCTAATATACCCCAAGATTATGAAAAAAGTAACACATATTTTATTTTAATGTTTGTTAACATTTTCATTTTAGATAATCTGGAGTTCCATTATATAATATGGTAGCCACTAGTCACATTTGGCTAGGGAGTACTTGAATGTGGCTAGTCCAAATTGAGATGTGCTGTAAGTATAAAATAAGTACACACTGGATTTTGAAGACTTGGAATAACAAAAAGATTGTTAAACATCACACTTAATTTTATATTGATTACCTGTTGAAATGAGAATATTCTGCAAATATTGGGTTAAATAAAATATATTATTAAAATTAATTTCACTTATTTTTACTTTTCTTACTTTAACTACTAGAAAATTACACAATGTGGTTCTCATTTTTGTCACTTAGAATTTGCACTTAGCAATATATGGAAAAAGATATACCGAAAGAAAAGTGAAGTGGTTATATTAATATCAAAGTAGATTTGTGAACAAGTAAAATTATCAGAAATAAAGAAGGCCATTACATAATGATAAAGGGGCCAATTCATTAAGAAGACATAAAAATTCTATATATTTTTGTCCCCAGAAATAGAATGTTAAAATGCATGAATCAACAACTGAGAACTGCAAGGAGATGTAGACAAATCCACAATTAACAATTGGAGATTTCGATAACCCTCTCTCAATAATTGATTGGACAAGTAGGCAGAAAATCAGCAAAGATAGAGAAGAATAGAACAATATAAACAACTTGACCTAAATGACATTTGTAGGAAACTCAGCCTAACAACAGCAGAATGCACTATATTTTCAAGGGTACATGAAACATTTACCAAGATAGACCACATTCTGGACCATAAAAAGCACCAATACATTTTAAAGGATTCAAGTCATACGATGCATAGGGAATTAAATTAGACATCTGTAACAGAAGGGTATCTGGAAAAATCCACCAATATTTGGAAATTAAATAACACTAAATAAACCATGGATCAAAGGAGAAATAAAAAATGAAATCAGAAAGTATTTTGAATTAATCTGAAAGTGCAACATATTGAAATTTGTGGACTGCAACTATATGCTAGTTCTCAGAGAGAAATTTATAGCCCCAAATGCTTATTTTAGACAAGAAGAAAGGTCTCAAGTCAGTGACCTTCATTTCCACCTTAAGAAATTAGAAACAGAACAGTCAATTAAGCCCAAAGTAAGCAGAAGAGAGGAAACAAAGATCAGAGCGGAAATCAATGCAATAGAGAAGAGAAAAATAATAGAGACAATCAATGAAATCAAAAGCTGGCACTGTGGGATCAATAAAATTGATAAACCCATAGCTAGACTGATCAGGAAAAAAAGAGAGAAGGCAAGAATTATCAATATCAGGAATGAGAAAAGGGACATCACTACAGATTCTACAGATAATAAAAGGTCAAAATGGCAAAAATAGTAAGTTAAATAATACTGTATATTTATGAGAATGTGGATAGGAAAGAACTCTCCCGCACAGTGAAGTATATTGATATGGCAACTCCATTCCTGAGCATATGTCCAAGAGAAAACCTCCAGCAAGTTTGAAAAGAGTCATGTGCAAAGATATTTATCACAGGGTTTGTGTGTGTGTGTGGTAAATGTGAGTTGAAAGTAACTTAGGTGTCCAACTCAAAGGGAATGGATAAGTAAAATGTGGGGGATACATATTATGGACTATTATGTAATACTCAGGAGCAACGAATTTGATGAATATATACATAACCCAAACATGCCTGTTATAAGAAGATGCATACATATTGAAAGACATCTATCACACACATTAAAGTGGGTTCCTGGGGGTGGAAAGAGGGAAATGGTGAATGGAAGTCAAAGTATAAGGTGAGAAAAGGGAGAGGAATGTTTATATTGACCAAGGATAACAATCTCTTAGGAACAAAGCACCTATGATTTACTAAACTCTGCACTTGAGTTCTAAAAATGAACAATAGATAATTGCATGAACACTATTAGGTATTCCATTGTTCTAGGCAACTATCGGGATATAATAAATTGTAAAAGAAACTTACCTAACTTTAGGAAGTGGACATGTGCAGGGCACTCATATTATAGGCATAGGTATCCAAATGAAGATTGGGACAATCTGATTTTTAATAGGTAATTATTTACTTCAGCCAGCTGGCTAAATTAAGAAAGGTAAAAACTTAAGCTGAGTGATAATCGTATAAATTATCAGTAGTTCCACATTCCCAGGAGCACTACACATATTAGCAAGGTTGCAAAAGTTGTTTATTGCAATGAATGATGATGCTCAAGTGGAGTTAATACACTAGGTTTTCTCTATAGAGTGTACAGAAAAGCAAATCTTTTCTCTATCTTCTTGGGAAAAGAGGTGCAGTGTATTTAAATGGTTTTCTTCTCCTTGTCTCTCTCTTGCTCCAGATTTTCAATCTCCACAGATACTTTATTTAACTCCAGGGCCAATTTTGTATCCTGAGAATTTGGGAGACACCGTAAGAGGTTTCTGCCAGACAGGATTATTCCATGATATTCAGGGACTTCCTGAAAGAGAAAATCAAAAAGGTGATTTCTGAAAGCTTCCCTCTCCCTGTGAAAGGTTGTGCTTCTTTCAGGAAGCCTCATGACTGGGAAATGAGTGATGACCCCAAGACTGATGGATGGGCAGGGAACTCCTGAAAAGTACTTTAGATCTTAGCAAAATATTTCTCTGAAAATTGAATCTGTATCTGTTCTTAGGTGACAATCAGTACCAGCAGAAGCAGAGAGGAGGCAAAGCTGCAAGAGAACCCCAGAAAAATTCTGAATGAACAACTGGCAAGTCAGTCCTACTGGCCAACCAGAAACGGAACAAAATTGCATACATATTGGAGAAATTATTGCGGGCTAAGGCCAGGACATCTAATAGATGATACTCTCCTGTCCATGCACCCAGACTGACCTGCTATAACAAATAGTGCAATAAACTTTGCCACTGCTGCAGACTCATCACAATGCTTCAAGGTGGAAAGAACCTGTAAGCACCTCACAAAATAACCCCAACAATTGATACAAAAATTTGGAGGAAGGACATATTGTTACTTTTCTTCTTTCACGAACCAGCTCATTTTCCTGTAATTAATTTTAAGGCATCACGTGACATAAAATTCATTGAATGAGTGTTATTTACCCTCTCACACGTGGGTACATCTGGGCTCCAAGATTTCTTCTCTGAGCAAAAGATTTTCTGGGAGCCAACCAAAGTGTAGCCAGGGTTGCACTGGACAGTGACAGTTTCAGAGTTGACATACTGGTCCTTCTCCACAGATAGCCGTCCATTTGGTATTTTGGGTTTTAGGCACAGAGCTGTAATCAAAATATTTTCTAAGAATCTTGAGTATCTCAGAGAAAGCACATTTTGACACTAATGAGTGGTAAAAGAGATAAGAAATTCAGTTGTATCTGACGGTTTTTCCCGTATTACTGATCCCACTCGTACCCACCACCTCCACCAACACCATCAACACTGTCACTGGCTAGTATACTTGGAGCCCTTACTAGATAGCAGCCTATGTGCTAAGCACATTACATGCATTACCTCATGTAAGTCTTCAACAGCCCTTTAAGAGAGGTATTATGGTTATCCCCATTGAAGAGATGAGGCAGCTCAGGCACAAAAAGGCTAAACGCCTTGCCCCAAGTTATACCACTTTTAAGTGGCAGAGCTGGCTGTGAACCTAGGGGTATCTAATTCCAGATTCTGAGCTATTTGCCTCTGAAGTACAGGACTTCTCTCCTTGCCTCAGTTTTCTCCTGTATAAAAGAAAACAGCAAAGATAACTTAGCTTTTGGAATTGTTATAAGTAAAAGGCTATAAATAACCCACAGGACATTTTACTTATTCTGCCATGGCAGCAGTTTGACCAACAGTGAGATCAGCTTCAGTCAACTCTCTCCTGAGAGGCTCTGGCCTGCATAAGAACCTGAGGGTGCTAGTTCTGGGATATTTGGAATTAAAACCCGACCAGCCCCACTCAGGCTCAAGCATGTGCCCATGGCACCTCTGCCCACCGAAGGTGTTTGCTGTCTGAGTCAGTCCTGAAACCATCCTACTGTGGTTCTACCTGCTCAGCAATATTCTGCCCAGAAGCTTGAATTACCTTTACATTGAGGAGCCAGCGATGACTATTTTGAAAACATGCTGGAGATTTTAGCCTCTCCAACCAGCTCATATCCTTCATCACATTCATACTTCACCTCAGTATGGAATGATATTAATCTACTAACAACTTTAGAGTGTCCATGTATAATTCTGGGAGGCAGACTGCAACCTTGAATGGTGGGAGAGAGAGAGGGACTTTTTTCTGACTCATTAGAGAAAACAGCACAGAACTAAGGGGATTTCTTGGAAAACTTTTACCCTTCCCAATTAATTCCACTACCTACAAGATAACTTGCATAATCCACAAAGTGAGGCTGCCCTCCGCATTACCTTGTGATTGAGTATGTGTATGCGTATTTGGGGGAGGAGGAATTGACTCCTCACCTTGTATAAGGCTATTTTTCTTCAATAATTTTATATATTTAACAAGTGTGTGTGTGTGTGTATGTGTGTGTAGTGCTTACTCTAGTGTGTTAGGCAGTATTTAAAATATTTGCAATATTCTGTAATAATTTTACAAACATTAAATTTTACAAATATGTTAACTTCACAAATATTAACCCATTTAACCCCCCAAATGGCCCTGTGAGGTAGGTATTATTATTATCTCCATTTTACAAATGGGGAAATGAAGCACAGGTTAGATAGCTTGCTCAAGATCACATAGCTAGGGAGGAGCAGAGTCAGGATTTGAACTTGTGTAGTCTTGCTCTGCACAGTCCATAATATTGACAGCATGCTGCTTTAGCTAAAATGTGTGCTGCTTTGGGACAGTGCAGGAGTTTGGGATAAAGTTTACTGACAGCAATGGAGGACAGTTTTTGTTGGTTTGTTTTAAATGGATTACTCAAGAAACATTTGTGGTAAATACAGAGACATTGCTTCATGAAAACTCATAAGGCCTTTGTGCAAATCCAGAAACCCCAAGGATCTTCATACTCTCCACCCAAGAATCCCCTTATTGTGTTTTTTTAATCTTTTATAGAGAGAAATCTTAGGAAAAAATAAAAAATTATGACCTGACTGATGAAATAAGAATTAGCCTATATGAAAAGATATTATATCAGGTTTCACAAATTCTTGAGAATTTAATTTAAAAAATGTAATACAATGATAAATGCAAATAATTTAAAAGAGATTTTTAGGAAACATTTCTTATTATGGCTGAATTTTTTTTATGATTTTGTATTTTCTATAAATAGCAACCCATGGATATTTAGAAAAACTTTTCCTGGCTTTTCCCTCTGAAAACTCACTGTCAGAGAACATTCTCTCAAAGTGTGTTACGTTTGCTTATGTACTCCCTTCTCCTTAACATTCCCTTGAGCCTCCTCACCACTCATCTAATTCAAGTCGTCCCCTTTCCCTGTGAAAACCCCTGACTGTCTCCAGCACACAACAATCTTCATTTTCTTCAAACTCCCAAAACACTTCTTAGTAAAAACAAGAGTATCTAACTACGTGCCAACCACTGCATTAAGCACTTCATTTACAATATCCCTTTTAATTCTCAGAACAACTTTATTATGTGTTATCACCCCATTTATGGATGAGGAAACAGACTAAGAGAAAAATAAATAATAAATAAAAGCAGACTAAATAAATCATGCAAGGTCATTGCAATGATTGGAGGCACCAGAAGTCCAGTTCAGGTCTGTTTGCCTTCAAAATCTGCGCTCTGTGCTACCTTCTATTCTGTGTCCCATTCATTTGAAAGTTGTATTATGGCATGCATGTATACAGATCTATGTCAGTGGAGAGAGAGATAGATGGACAAATCTTTATTCCAGATTGCATTCTGAGAGCAGGGGGCACATTCCATACCGCTCCATATCAAAAGCATTTAGCATGTGCCTCTGAAAAGAGTAGTTCCAAAATACAAATTTGTGGTGAAGGCAATAGACTTGCAGTGTAGAGTGCAAATATGGCCTTTTCTGAGTTTCATGTTAAATAAATTTTTATTAGCCCAACGAACATTGATTGATATATACTATATTTAGAGTGTTGTACTAAATTCTGTGGAAGCACATTTGCATCTTGTTGGGATGTGAAGGAAGAAAACATGAACAGTTAAGTCACAACACCAGGCAGAATATGGGAAATGTCAACGGAGAACAGGAAATATGTACTCTAAGAGAAGAAAGGAAAACCATGGGTTAGATACGTCAGGAAATGCCTCCTAGAGGCAGAGATTGGAACTCACAGTAGCAACATTGGAGAGCATTTTGTATTTGGGAAGAATTCTATGAGCAGGTTGGAGGGGTGTGCACAGATGTATCCATCAGTCGTTAGTAGATTTATTTGGCTAGAGGATCATATTGGGAAGAAGTGAGAGATAAGACTATTAAGATAAATTGGGATCAGAGTATTGCAATACTGAAAACCAAGCAAAGAGTTAGAGACATAATTTCTTAAATGTTTAAGAGACTGATAAAGAAGGGATTTAACCAAAAATGAAGGAGTAATTGATGAGACGTATTAACCAATTTAGTTTAGCTTTCCTTAGTTCACAAGGAAGAAGAAATTCAAAGATAAACATGGAGGATTGGTAGAATATATACACCCACACACCCCCAACACACACACAATGAGGGAAAAAAAATGTCATTTTTCTAAATAATGCCAAAATCATCAGGTCCAATTCCTAGCCAAGCATTCAAAAAATAATTTCTGCAATCCTACATTGATTCTTCTGTCTAACTTTAAGCTTCTCTCAATTATCTCATCTTTTTGCAGTGGGAAGACCTTTCAAAAGAAAGGTGCCCCCATATCCTCCTTAGAAAGAAAACTGTCCCATTATCACCATGATATTAAGGCATTCAATAAGTCTAGAAAAGTATGGTTGAACTCAAATTTCTTTAGAGCCATAGAAAGCAATCACCACCTCTTCCCTAGATACTCACAATCTTGTATTATAATGCCATAAGAACTGATATAGGAGTATCTGAATGAAGGTTAGAAATTGAGGTTAGAAATTAATTCAGACAAGGAGTCATTTAAGAAAAAGGAAGGGACCTACAAGGGAAAAGAAACTTAAGAAAAATATCAATCAATTGCAATCTGTGGACCTTATCCAAATGCTAATTTGAACAAATAAACTGTTACAAAAACATTTAGGAGATAATCAAGTTAACTTGACTGTTTGCTATCTGATATTATAGAATTATTATTCAGTGTTAGATATGATTATGGTATTGTGGTTATGTTTTAAGAAGAAGTGCTTGTCTTTTAGAGATACATGCTGAAATATGTAGAAATGAAATGATTTGTCTAAGATTTCCTTCAAAATAACTTAAAGTGTGGGAGGTGCTTGTGGGTATGGCTAAAACAAGATTGGCTATGAGTTAATAATTGCCAAAGCTGGGTGATACATACATGGAGTTTTGCATATGTTTTAAATTAGCCGAAGGGGGAAGCAAAGAAAGCATGTTGCCTACTTTAAAAAAAGTCACCCTTAATGCATAGATATAAATTTATATAAACCATAATAAAATGCTCTAGTCACCATACTTACCCATATCTGCAGATGAAACCAGCCATGCTGTGAAATCCTGCAGGTAAACTCAAGCTTTCTCAGTGATAGCATATGAAAACTACTTACCAAACTGCAAAAATAAAACCTTATATTTATATAATGTTTTGTGGTTTACAGAGATCTTTTATAGCATACCTCATGAATTTTGACTTTAGTTAATTTCCTGAAAATTTGTGATTACAATTAAAATTTTACTTCCTTTTGCTTTATAGGTGGTAAAAACATCACAACCAGTTAGTACACAAAAATAATGTTGAGGATAATGAAAAACACATAAAGGAATTTTAAGCGTTTGTGAATATTATGTATAACAAAATGAAGTTACTTGCAATTTATTCTTACCTGATTGCTAGAGCAGATCCACAGGAATTTTTACAAATGAACAGTTTGTTTCTCTAGGAATAGTAACAGTCTGTATCTAAGAATATTAAAACTGAAAATATTTTGTATTTCACCCTTTCCACTAATAAAATATTTTGTTATACCTCCCACAAATTGGTATAAATTCCTGCAATTTGACCACACTTTAAAAATTCCTATTGTGGAATAAATACATTTGCAATGGATTGGTCAAACCACCTTCTCTTTCTTAATTGTGCACTTTGCACAGGCTTTCCTGGGTCCATGGGCACCAGCAATAACTTACTCACCATGTAGCTCCGATGGGCATAGGAGCAATACCAGAACCCCGAGGAGGCAGAGAGCTGGGTTGTTGCTCCCTGGCATGGGCTTCATGGCACGAGTTCACCCAGTGCCAACAGAAGCTCCAAAGTCTCAGATTCCACCTGGAACTCTCTGGAGGAAAGAGCGTTAGCTGTTAGCAGCAGCTGCTAGACTGGAGCTCAGCTGTACAGTAGTCAGCAGCAGCTAAACCCTGGGTGAAAGCCAGGTCAGGACTGAGTTAGGAGACGAAGGGCAATAGGGGAAGAGGGAAGAATTAGGTTCCCAGAATCAACGGAGTCAAGCAACACTGGAAAGCTCAGTTTTTGCCTCAAGTTTCTGGCGCTAGGAGGAAGGTGTGTGGGACTTTGAGAGTATTTGGAAATGTAACACTAATCTTTTCTTTTCACAGTAAGAGTGGGACTTAAAAGAAATTGCTATCTAGAAATGTAAATAATTCATTTCTGAGTAAGAAGACAAACGAGATGGAAAAACAGGGATCTTGGTTCAGAAGGCACAGTCCTGTTAAGCTGAGGATTAGGTCCAGTGGCATTTGCAAATTACCATCTAAGGGAAAGCCCTTACTGAGGAGCACTACCAGCTCAAGAAAAGTTGGATTTTAGACATGAGTTTGGACTGCCAACAGGAGAATGGGTTTAAAACAAAACAAAACAAAACAAGTGGTTAAGAAAGTCAAATTCCTTCTAGAAATTCTAAAGCCTGTTAGAGAAAGAGAAGTCTGAAAAGACTCAAGAATACAGCCCTGACTAAAATTACTCACATAATATTTGAGTGGGACACTCCTTTTTGTTATTCTTTGTTTGCCTAAGGAACCTAATGAATCGTACTTAAGTGCCATTCTAGTCAGTTAAAAGGGGGAACAGTGGCACCTGAAGCACTTAAAAAGCATGCACTAGACACTTAAGTGATTGGGAAATGTGAACTATATATGAAGAGAGAGGAAGTTCCATAGATCTTAAGATTTGGATGGTGCTCTGTCAGCCTAAAGGCACAGCCAGCCCAGAGTTATGTCTCCAACAAAAGCAGAAAAACATAAATTGCTGACATGCACAATTATCTTTCATGGGAAGTGATACTTGAAGATATAAAGATGTTTCCTAAAAGAGGATGATGAGTTTGGGGAGATGCCTGAAAATGACCTTTCTACCCAGTTCAGCTGTGCAAAGACCATTTTAAGAGTTCAAAAGCGTAAGTGCTTAGCTGTCACTTACCAGAAATACCTGGGTAGATTATGGTGTAATATAGTTTACTGTTTGGTTAAATTTCAAACATCCTGGAGAGAAAGGAGAGCAAATAAACCCATCATGCAGTTGCTTAACTTTAGAAAGAGAATTCAAGACAATAACTGAATGTTAGCCAGAAAAAACAAGCATTCACAGGCATACCTCAGATATTGTGGGTTCAGTTCTAGTCCACTGAAATAAAGTGAGTCACACAATTTTTTTGGTTTCCCAGTGCATGTAAAAGTTATGTTTGCACTTTACCAGAGTCTATTAAGTGTGCAATAGCATTATGTCTGAAAAATCAATACACATATCTTAATTTAATAATACTTTATTGCTAAAAAAATGCTAATCATCATCTGTGACTTCAGTGAGTTGTAATCTTTTTGCAGGTAGAGGGTCTCGCCTCGATGTTGCTGGCTGCCTCAACGTTGACTAGGGTAGGGGTTGCTGAAGGTGCAGTGGCTATGGCAATTGCTTAAAACAAGACAGTGAAGTTTGCTGCATTGATTTACCCTTCCTTTCACAAAACATTTCTCTGTAATATGAGATGCTGTTTGATAGCATTTTATCTACAGTATAACTTCTTTCAAAATTGGAATCAATCCCCTCAAACCCTACTATTGCTTTACTGACTAAGTTTATGTAATATTCTAAATCCTTTGTTGTCATTTCAACAATGCTCGCAGCATCTTCACCAGGAGTAGATTCTGTCTCAAAAAACACTTTCTTTGCTCATCCATAAGCAGTAACTCCTCATCCATTAAAGTTTTATTATAAGATGGCAGCAATTCAGTCACATCTTCAGGCTCCACTTCTAATTCTAGTTATCTTACTATTTCCACTACGTATGCAGTTGCTTCCTCCACTGAAGTCTTGAACTCCTCAATGTCTTCCATGAAGGTTGGAATCAATATCTTCCAAACTCCTGTTAATCATGATATTTTGATCTCCTCCCAAGAATCACCAATATTTTGAATGACATGTAGAATGGTGAATACTTTCCAGAAGGTTTTCAGTGTACTTTGCCCAGATCCATCAGAGAAATCACTACCTATGGAAGCTATAGCCTTACAAAATGTATTTCTTAATAAGACTTGAAAGTTGAAATGACTCCTTGATCCATGGGCTGCAGAATGGATGTTGTGTTAGCAGGCATGAAAACAACATTCATCTAGTTGTACATCTCAATCAGAGCTCTTGGGTGACCAGGTACATTGTCAATGAACAGTAATATTTTGAAAGGAATCTTTTTTTTCTAAGCAGTAGGTCTCAACAGTGGCCTTAAAATATTTAGTAAACCATGTTGTAAACAGATGTGCTGCCATTTAGGCTTTGTTGTTCCTCTATAGAACACAGGCAGAATAGTTTTAGTCTAATTCTTAAGGGCTCTAGGATTTTCAGAGCGTTCAATGAGCATTGGCTCCAACTTAAAATCACCAACTGCATTAGCCCCTGACAAGAGAATAAGCCTATCCTTTGAGGCTTTGAAACCAGGCATTGACTTTTCTCTAGCTAGGAAAGTCCTAGATGGCATCTTCTTCCACTATAAGACTTATTTGTCTAAATTGAAAATCTGTTGTTTAGTGTAGCCACTTTCATCAACGATCTTAGCTAGATCTTCTGGATAACTTGCTGTAACTTCTATATCACCACCTGCTGCTTCACCTTGCATTTTTATGTCATGGAGATGACATCTTCCCTTAAACCTCATAGACCAACCTCAGCTAGCTTCAAACCTTTCTTCTGCAGCTGCCTCACCTCTCTCAGCCTTTGTAGAGCTGAAGAAAGTTAGGGCCTTGCTCTGGATTAGTCTTTGGCTTAAGAGATTGCTGTGGTTGGTTTGATCTTCTATGCAGACCACTAAAACTTTCTCCATATCAGTAATAAGTCTGCTTTGCTTTCTTATCATTCATATGTTCACTGGCGTAGCACTTTTAATTTCCTTTAAGAACTTTTCCTTTGCTTTTACAGCTTGGCTAACTGGTGCAAGAGGCCTTTCAGCCTGTCTCAGCTTTTGACATGCCTTTTGATTTGAAGTGAGAGAGTTGAGACTCTTCCTTTCACTTGAACACTTAGAGGCCATTGTAGAGTTATTAATTAGCCTAATTTCAATATTGTTTGCCTCAGATAATAGGGAGGCCCAAGGAGAAGGGAGAGAGAGGAGGGAATGGCCTGTTGGTTGAACAGTCAGAACACACACAGCATTTATTGATTAAGTTTGCCATCATATGTGGGCTCAGCCCATGGTGCTCCCAAACAGTTACAGTAGAAATGTCAAAGATCACTGATCACAGATCACCAAAACAGATATAATAATAATGACAAAGTTTGACATATTGTGAGAATTACCAAAATGTGACACAGAGACATGAGATGAGCACATGATATTGGAAAACTGGCACTGGTAGACTTGCTTGATACAGGGTTGCCAACAAATCTTCAGTTTGTAACAAAAATGCAGTATCTGTGATGCACAATAAAGTGGAGCACAGTAAACAGAGGTATACCTGACATTGTTTCTACCTATTCAGTAGTGCTATGTTCTAAGCACTCTTTAAGAATGAGTCCATTTAATCTCACAACAACCTTAGGTGCCTTAGTTTGCCAGTCTGCCATGACAAACACCACAACATGGATTGGCTCAAGTGACTAGACTTTTCAGAGCTAGAAGGCTTGCTTCCTCCTGGTGTTGGCAACGTTCTGGTTGGCCAGAAATCCTTGAGTTCCTAGGCTTCCTCATCACGTGGTGATGTCCTCACTTTTCTCTTCTGGTTTCTGGCTAATCCCCATAGCTCTCTCTGACTTTGTCTGAATTTTTTCTGCTACCAGGGGCTCCAGTAATCGGGACTAAGCCCCAGCCTCATTCAGTTGGGCCACATCTTAACTAAAAATAACATCTTTGACTATCTTTGGGTGACTGAGGCTACTGAGTAGGTGGGCACTAGAGATAGGTGGGTAGGTGGGCTGAGTCATGCCACCTCCAGTCCTGCAGCCTTGCCTCTCCGCCCTTCCCTTTCCACGCTGAGCCCCAGACTCCGGAGGAACAAACCCGGGAGAAGTTCAGCTGCCAGCTGAGATCTACCTCATGGACCCTATGAAGGCACACGTGGTTCTCAAATATAGGCATTCTGATGGGAGTCTGTGTGTTAAAGTAACAGATGATTTGGTTTGTGTGGTGTATAGACCAGACCAAGCTCAAGATGTGAGAAGATTGAGGAATCCCACAGTCACAAATACAATTTATGGTAGCCAAGGAATCCTGTAGTTTTGCCACAGAAACTGACGGAATGGTTTGAAATGAAGACTGTTTCTCATGTTCTTAGGAAGTAAATATCTTTTGAATTTGAGGAAGTGTTGGAACAGAAAATATTTTATGTAACTAAGTGGGCTATTCAAAAGCAAGAGATCATTTTTTGTACTTTTTTTTTTAATGTTTACTTTAGAGAGCTAGGAATGGCAATGCTTTCAGTTAGTAAGCCTCTATTTATTTTTCGAAATTGAGCAAGAAAGGCATCTATCTTGGAAATTTTTTTGCAGGTTATTTGATGCTAGGCAAAACATATAATTATTTCTTTGGTAAATTTGTATCAGTAATTTGAAGACGATATTAAGAGAAACCAATCGCCTGTCAATTAAGTTCATCTGTCTTTAAAAGAAAATTAAATGTAGTCATTTTACTGGATCAATAATTCTTTTGGAGCACAAAAATTTGTAATGTTGGATGACCAGTATATATATAATATAGTTACTGGAATTAACCATGTATAGTAGTACACCTAATTAAGGATAGTAAAGTAGTCTCAATTATATCTAAAGGTAATTATGAGTAACAAGTATTCCTTTACCTTAAACTTTCCAGATTTAAAACATTTTTGAATGTAAGAGATTGATAGTATCCTTAGCTCACTGAGCTATAACTTATTTGAATCCAGTTTTCAGTGATTGAAGATAATTGCTATTACTTTGAACATATGAACTGAATGATGGTCAGTAAAGACTGAGCACACCATATTACAGAAAAATTTACTACATATATCCTATCTATAACTTCTCAGAAGAGCTAAGGATTATTTGAACTGTTAGGTCTTCGCATATCTCAGTGACACCCCTTCCCATTTTCTCTTTACTTAACTAAGGTGTTAAGCATGACTGTCACAATGTTGTTTTCCAGTAAACAAGAAATATGATATTAATTGATATTTATCTTGTATTCATAACCTGAGTTTTACCATCTAAATGTAATTTTCACATATGGATTCCTCAAGAGTAAAATGAAGGTACTATACATTAAAATATTTTTTTGTTAGAAATTTGTCGTGTTGAGCAACATTTTAGCATGGAAATTTCCATTGGCCTTTATGAATTTTGGAATGTTTCAAAGAGGTCAGCAAATAAAATATCAGATGAATAAAAAATAACATCTTCAAGAGATTCTATTTACACTGTGTTCACACCCACAGAAATGCAAATTAAGATTAAGAACATGTCTAAATTGGGGTACATAATTCAATTGACTCTACAGTATTTTTTTTATCCCCTTCTCAAAAAAGGCTAAGTAATACTTGCTAAAAATTTTACAATAAATGACTCAGCCAGGAGCTGAATCATATTTTCCTGGTCCCACAAAATATACACTTTTCACTACTACCTACATATTTTTAAGTAATATAAATAACTGGTCACAGAAAAATAAGTAACAAGTAGAGAGGTAAGGAAATGGGGTTAAGATTCAGAAAGCAGAAACACTTTCACCCTTCTTAAGTTACAAAGAAAGGATAAAATCAAGAGCTAGTGAATGAATGAATAAATGAATGATGAGAGAGCATTGTGTTAGTTATTTAAGAAGAGCTTGGGTTTAGAAAACTTAGCATTGCCCTTAAGATGCTCACAATCTAGAGAAATGTGGAATTTGATGAGTGCTAGAATTATGCCACAAAGCGGTATTGGAGCACAAAGAAGGGGAAAGAGTGACCTGGTGGCTTGAAAAAAAGGGTGCATAGGACATCATGAAGTAAGTAGAATTTAGATATATCTGAAGTATTGTTTTAAGGAAAAAGTTGGAAATTTAGATATTCCAAGTGGTAAGCATGATGTGAGCAAGAACTTAGAGGTAGAAGAGAATAAGGTTAACTCGGGAAACAGTGGGTAGTTTATTTAGCTCGAGTTTAGGGTACCTGAATTGGAGCAGTAGGAGAAAATCCTGGAGAGTTCTATTGGGAGCAGATTTAAAGAGTTCTTTGAATGTTGGATTTATTGGTTCCACTCATAAGCATTGGTTAAAGGCTGAAGAATTTTAGGCATCATACGATTAGAATGTCTGGCATCCAGTGTCCACAGAAGCTAGGAAACTAATTAGCAGGGTGCATGCAATTTTTAATTAAAATTTTTATTGAGGTAAGTATAGATTCACATGCAATTATATGAAATAAGACAGAGAGATTCTCTGAACACTTTACCTGGTTGGCAAATAGCATCCTGCAAAACTTACAACCAGGACATTGACATTAATACAACCCACTGATTTTATTCAAATTTTCTGTTTTATTGTACTCATTTGTGTGTTTGTGTGTATTCAATTCTATAACATTTTATCACCTATGTAGGCTTGTGTATCCAACACCATAGTCAGGTACAGAAAAGTTCCATCCTCACAAGTTCCCCTCATATTGGCCTTTATAACCACACCATCCTCCCTCTGGCACATCCTCCCATCCTATCCCTGGCAACTACTAATCTCTTCTCCGTTTCTAGAATTTTGCCGTCTCAAAAATGCCTTATAATTGGACTGATACAGCATGTAAGCTATTGGGGTTGGATTTTTTCACACAGCATAATTCTCTAAGATTCATCCAAGTTGCTGCAGGTGAGAAGAACTTATATAGGAAAACATGACATTTTATCTAAAGTAACACAATAAAGTGATTCTACCAAGGTACAAATGAAATAAGAGATGAATTCATCAGTTGAGAGTGAAGTGGAAGGAAAGGTGTTAAAAGTTTGAGGCGAATGAATCTACTATGATAATTGTGGAATTACTGCTTGACAATCATGGTTTAAATTTAAAGGAAAACTAATCAACACTGTGTTCTTCTCCAAGCGCACTATGCATCTTAAGTGCAACAGTTTTGGAAGTCCTATTGAGCAAATATGCTCATGAAAGATTAAAAAATGAGATCAACTATAGAGATCAACAATGGAATCTAAACTAGGTAAAAACGAAGTGGGGATAATGGGACTTAAAATAGTCAAAGGACCGGAGATCCATTTGGGTCAAAGAATTGTTGGAATTGGAGTACCTTAAAAACCCATTTTGTAGAAATAATCCCATCATTCTAACACAAACATGTTTTTCATTCTCCCAGCAGTATTTCAAAGGGAGAAGCAATTGAATTACATGACGGATTAGAAATAGAGTTCAAGGAAAAGGGAAGAATTGGAGAAAACTATGGTTTGTAGACTTGGAGAGAATGGTACTGTACTACTCAAGAAAAATGTATCTCAAGTGCAAAAGACCCTAGTGGCCTCTTAGCCTGACCCCAAGAGATGCCTGAGTAACCAACCCTTGTCCCAGACCAGTAATATATTTGGGGTGGGCTATGTTAGCAGGGGGAGGCTGAGTCATTATACCTGTAGTCATTTTGCATATTGGTGAGGTACACCTGGCCCGGATGAGTGGGCTCAGCGTATATATGTAGAAAGCTAGTCAGTGTATAAAGCTGCTCCAAACTTATAAGGAAATGCTTAGAAAGGAACACTTGAAATGCCAGAAGGTCCAATGAGCTCTTGTTCAGAGGAAATCATCTCAACATTGCATCCTCTGTGAAAATTTTGAAGTCTGAAACTCTGACCTCTACCTAACTGGAAAATATAACCGATCTCTCTGCCCTGTATCTGAACCTTCATGGCTTCCTTCAGTATCTTTTAGATAAGCAAATGATTTGATTTACTCAAGCATCTGAGTAAATCTGAGTATCAGTCTGAGCCTCCTTTTCACAATTGTCAATACTGTCAGTAATGTAGTTAGGTAGGTTGGTGATAACAGTGGGATTGATGCATAGACCCCACACTCTTTATATCTAAGTGTCTTTGAGGAAAAAGTTGCACAATTAAAGGGAAAGGTATGATAAAGCCCAGGTGATCTTCCCATGCATAGTTTAAGATTGCTGAAGCATGGAATTGTATAATAGAAGGTAGAGCTTACCAATGGGACATGAAAACTACACCCTTAATTACCAAAGATCTCGTCCAGTGGATTAATATAGAGAACAACAAAACAATGCATTTGAATACTCTGGCAATTGTTTACTGAACTGGTGAAAATCAGCGAGCCAACAGAGGGAGCCAAAACAGCATAGAAGAAACTTCTGATACTGGGTCTTATTGCACAGTGTCTCACTGGTGGCAGAGTAACCTTGGGGAATATCAGGTGTAGTAAAAGGGTAAAAAGGTGACAGCCAAAATAAACATTGAAAAGATGACTTCTGCTCTGAGTACAATGGCAATTTCTACTATATTGGAACACCTTAGTGGTAAATAAATGGGAAAATCTGCTGCTAACCACAGATCACTAGGATATTTAAGATTCACCCTATCTCCAATTTTTATGTGGTTTTATTGAAGTAAAATATACATGCAAACAAAGTGCAGTATCTTAACTGTAGAGCTAGTGGAGTTCTCACAAACTGGGCACAACCATGTGCCACCAACCAGATGAAGAAACAGAACATTGCCAGCACCTCCAAAGCTCTCCTGGTATTAGAACTGATATTCTAAATTCTAACACCATAGATTACTATTGTCTGTTATCAAACTTTACCATAAATGAAATAAACCAGTATGTTCGATTTTGTCTCTGGTATCTCATTAACTTTATGTGTTGAAATTCATCCACATAGCTATTCATTCAATTGTTGTGTTATATTCCACCATGCCACAACTAACTTATTCATTCTACTGCACATGAGCATTTTGGTAGTTTCCCGTTTAGGGCTATTGCAAAAAAAAAAAAAAAAGGTTGATATAAAAATACTAATACATGTCCATTGTTAAACAGATGTATGCATTTCTGAGGAGCTGAGAACTATGAGTGGAATTGTTGGGTCATAGAGTAGGCCTATGGTCATCTTTAGTAGTTATGCCAAAGAATTTTCCAAGGCAACTGGACAAATTTATAGTTCCACCATCAGTTTTGGAGAGTCCTGGCTGCAATGCATTCTTGCTGATACTCAGTATTTTATCATTTTAGCCATTCTTCTGGGTAGGTGGTGGGATTGCATTGTAGTTTTCATTTCCTTGATGACTAATACAGTTGATCATCTTTTCATTTATTTCCAGGCCAGTTAGATATCCTTTTTTGTGAGCCTCTTCAGGTAGTTTGTCCATTCTTTTGGGGGGCTGATTATCTTCTTCTTATAGATTTGTAAGAGTTCTTTATATATTCTATATATATAAGAGTCCTTAGTTGGACATATGTATTGAAAATATCATTTCCCAGTCTGTGGCTTGCCTTTTCACTCCCTTAATGATGTTTCTTTTTTGAAATATATTTTATATACCGTATCATAAAATTCACCTTTTAAAGTGTATAACTCAATAGTTTTTAGCATATTCACAAAGATGTGTAATCATCACCACTATCTAATTCCAGAACATTGTCATCACTCGAAAAGGAAACCCCGAGCCCATTAGCCATCACTCCTCATTTTCCACCCCAACCCCTGGTAACTATTAATCTATTTTCTGTCTCTAAAAACTTGGACATTTCACATAAATAAAATCATACAACATGTAACCTTCTGTATCTAGTTTCTTTCACTTAGCATATTATTTTCAAGTTCATGTATTTTGAAGTATCAGACTTCATTCCTTTTAATGGCCAAATAATATTCCCTGGTATCTATATATCAATTTTGTTTATCCCTTAATCAATTGATGGACATTTGAGTTGTTTCCACTTTGGGGCTATTATGAATAATGATAATATGAACATTCATGTACAAATTTCTGTAAGAACATATGTTTTCAATTCTCTTTGGTATATACCAAGGAGTAGAACTTGTAGATCATAAGGTAACTCTATGTTTAACTTTTTGAGCAGCTACCAAACTGTTTTCTATAGTGGCTGCAGCATTTCACATGCCTTCCAGCAGTGTATCAGGGTTCCAGTTTCTCCACATCCTCACCAACACTTGCTATTTTCTGTGTTTTTTGATAATAGCCATCCTAGTGGGTGTGATCTCATCGTGATTTTGATTTGCATTTCTCTAAGGCTTAATGATATAGAGCATCTTTTGTATAGACCATTTGTATATCTCCTTTGAAGAACCTTAATGGTATCGTTAGATACCATTAGATCTTTAGATAAACAGAAATTCTTATTTTAACATAGAAAAAAATCTATATGTTTTTCCTTTAAGGATAATGCTCTATTGTTGTTATATGCAAGAAATATTTGCCTACAAAAAGCTGATAAAGATATCCTCTTGTGGATTATTCTAACAGCTAGAAGCTTTATTGATTTACCTTTCACATGTACTATCTTGTATTTGGAGTGATAGGTGAAAGGTAGGGATCAAGGAACATTTGTTTCCATGTAGCTCTCCAGTTGACCCTGGAAACATATATTTTTAAAAATATTCTTTCCCACCACCCTGAGGTGTCAAATTTGCCATAGTGAAGGTACAGGTATTTATTTCTCTACTTTCCATTCAGTTGCATAGTCAGCTTTCTTCTGCTTGTACCAATGCCACACTGTCTTAATTAATATTGCTTTATATTCTGTCTTGAAATCTGGTAGCATTAGTCCTCCAGTTTTGTTCTGTTTCAGGATTGCCTTGGATATTCATTTTAATTTCCTGAATGCTTAAGCAAATACCAGGAAATGGGTTGGCTTAAACAAAGGGCATTTATTCACTCACAATTTAAAACTGGGAAAAAGTCCAAATCAAGGAGTCATCAAGCCAATGCTTTCTTCCTGAAAACTATAACATTCTGGGGCTGGCTGCCAGTGATCCTTGGTCTTTAGTTTGTCACATGGAAGGCACATGGCAGCATTTCCTGGTCTCTCCCTTCTCTTCTGGGTTCCATTGACTTCAGCTTCTGGCTGCTTCCTCTGTGGCCTTCTCTCTCACCTTCTGAATTTCATTCATGTATAGAGGACTCTAGTAATAGGATTAAGACCCATCCTGATTGAGGAGGAAGACACCTTGATTGAAGTAACCTCATTAAAAGGTTCTACTTGCAATGAGTTCACATCCACAGAAAAGGATTAAATTTAAGATCATGTTTTTCTGGGGTACATATAGCTTCAAACCCCTACAGTATTCTTGGCCCTTTTCATGGCCCTCGACTCTCCCATTAAACCTAGAAAAGGAAAAGATCACTCATTTTCAGTTTGAGGTACCATAAGAAGCAATTAAATGCATCAGAAAGTTTTAAAAACTGATCTTTTGCATTAAATCTTAGCTCATGGAACTTGAAACATCCCTTCATGAAATGATTATCAAGTATTTACTATTGCCAAAGTCGACAAATGAAATGGCCTGTATACTATGAGGCAGAAGCTAGTTCTACCCTCCAAAGTGGTAGCTATAGATTTTCAATAGAATCAAAGCACTATAAATGAATGCAATACAAAAATAATCAGATGTAGATAGAGGTTGGCAGATGGAAAAGGAAATGAAGTTGAATGAAAACACAGAAGCACCAATTTCTTCATCTTACATAGTGGAAACTCAAGAGAAAGATCAACAGGGAAGAACTTACAGAAATCTTCTCAGTAGGCTTTGAAAAGCCCCCAAAGAAAAGGTCTATAGATGCATTCACAAATTAAAATAAAGCAAACATATGAATAATTAAATCTTCTTGCTGCCCAGTCATGCTATAAAATGTTCAACATTAGAGAAGCCTTACTCATGCATACAGAAATATCAATCAGTATTTTAGAGTCCTATTCTTTAATATGAATGCAGAGCAGGGAAGGTCCAAAGAAAAATCTACCCCATAATCAACAACAGACACTGCATCCATGAAGAAAATATATAGAACAAGAACAAGCTACTGGAAATTAAAATATATGATAGAATAAATTTTAAGCTTCAATAAAGTCTTGGAGTACAAGGTCAAGAAAATCTCCCCAAAAGTTGTACTCAAAGAAGAGGATTTGGGAAGTAGGAGAGAAAAGAAAGGTTAAATCCAATATTTTGCTAAAAGGAACACAAAAAAGAAAAACAAAACATAGCAAACAAAATAAAAGAAAAAAATTCAAAAGCATTTCCTTGATCTGAAGGATCTGAGTTTCCAGACCAAAACAGCCCAGTAAGTACCCAGGTCAATGCACACAAAACATCCTAAAGCAAGGTCACAGGATAAAGAGAAGATTCCAAAAGCTCCCAGAGAGAGAAAGATGGGGGGAAAAAATCAACAACTTGTATCAAGGATCATTGAAAGGCACACTGCAAGGGAGAAATGATTTAAAACTTCTGAAAAAAACTTAGGTTTCAAGCAATCTATCAGTCGAATGTGGGTAGAAAAATAAGATATTTTAAGACATGTAAGGACTCGGAATTTTACCTCCCATGCATCCTTTCTTAGGTAACTTCTGAAGGATCTGTTCCAGCAAAAATGAGGAAATAAACCAAGACAGGAAGACTTGGCTTCAAAGTAAAAAAGAGAGCAAAGGGAAGTCCCAAAATTTGGAAGTTGAAGAGTTCATTTTAGAACTAGTGAATAGAGGATCTGGGGGAAGAAATCTCCAGAAGAGGGGGCTGGGGAGGTGGATGAGCAGATGAGATGTGTGGAATTGAAACAGCATTTGATGTATCTAGGCATTGGAAAATTTTATTGATAAGCTATGACAGATCTATTGGAGTGTGTAGCAGGAATCAACAGGAACATAGACAAAAGCAAACAAACAAACAAAACAAAACAAAACAAAACAAAAACAAGATAATTAATTCCATAAAAATTGAAAAGTTGTTCTTGTAAGGAAATGTGTCCAAGATCATTGTTTGGCTTAACTTGGTTTAGCAATGATCAAGATTTGTGTAGTCATAAAAATGTAAACATTGACTATTAATTTAACCAAGGAGTGGAATATAACTGCATTGGTGAGAAAGGTGTTCCTGTAAGGGACCTAAACTCTCTTCTGTCTAAATAGTGAGTCAACAAATAGTGCTTAAAAATAATAAATAAACATGAGTTGAATGAGAATATTATTTGGAAATATGGAGCTAGATTCCATACGAAAGAGCTAAAGGAATTAAAAGTAGTTATTTCTGAGGAATAAAATTAAGGGGTAGAATTGGGTGAGTTGGTATATTAGAACTTTTTATCGCAAGGCTTTTGGACCATTTGACTTTTTAAGTATGTGCTTGTATTACTTTAATAAAACAGCAAATTATTTTTTAAAGTTGCATGAGTAATAGAGGTTTAAGTATATTATTTAAAGCCATAAAGATAAGCAATCATTAAAGAATAAATAATTAAATGAGATTGACAGATGGAGAGAGAGGGAAGTGAAATAATTTTGTAGCAGGGAAAGAAAATATACCCTTTGAAGTTAAAAAATGGAAAATGACAAGTATTAGAGAGGATCTGGAGAAATGGGAACATTGGCTCATTGTTGGTGGGAATATAGAAGGGAGTAGCTACTGTAGAAAATACTTTGGTGATTCCTCAGAAAGTTAAAAATAGAAATATCATATGACCCAGCAATTTCACTTCTAGGTATACACCCTATATTTTTATTTTATTTAATTTTATTTTATTTAATTGATAGCAGGGACTCAAACAGATATTTGCACCCTGGCGTTCACAGTGGCATAATTCACAATTGCCAAAAGGTGGAAGAAACCCAAGTGCCCATCAACCGATGAACGGATAAACAAAATGTGGTATATACATGCAAAGGAATATTATTCAGCCATTAAAAAGAATGAAGTCCTGATACATGTTACAATATGAATGAACCTTGAAGACATCATGTTGCGTGAAATAAGCCAGACACAAAAGAAAAAACATTGTAAGAGATCACTGATATGAAATAATTAGTTTAAGCAAATTTGTAGTCAGAAACTAGAATACAGTCACCAGGGGCTGAAGTGGGGATTGGGAATGGGGAGTATTTAATGCTTAATTGGTACAGGGTTTCAGTTTGTAGTGATAGAAAAGTTTTGGTAATGGACAGTGGTGATGGTGGCACAACATCATGAATGTAGTTAATAGCACTGAATTATATATTTGAATGTGGTTAAAAAGGTACATTTTAGGTTGTATATATGTTTCTAAAGTAAAAAATTAAAATAAACATATGTCTGTATAACATAGACAGTTGAACCCTAATGTAAACGATGGACTATAGCTAATAGTATAATTGTAATAATATTGTTTTATCAATTGTAATGAAATTACCACACTAATGCAAAATGTTAATAATAGGGAAAACTGTGCATGTGATGGGGGTTATAAGGGAACTCTGCAATTTCTTCATGAATTTCCTGTAAACCTACAACGTCCCTAATTTAAAAAAAATCACATAATATATTATGTGCATTTTCTTCAGGGTATTTAAGCTAATCAGCAAAAAAAAAAAAAAATCAAAACGGTAGGACTGAGGCAGAAAGAAGGAAGAATTCTACTTTTGTTTGTTATAAACTTCTCTGTAAGGTTTTAATTCTTATTTTCATATGCATATATTACTTTCATATTTATAATTATGTTAATTTAAAATTAACAAGTAAAAAGATTCTGACATAATTCATATCAGTATGAAAATGTCTCTACACTGCCCCCCCAGAGACCGCTGGGGAGGAAATATGGAAAGACTGATATTTCAGAGACTCTCCTGATTCCTATTTACAGCTTAGTGAACAGATCTGGAATGGATGACCCATTGTTTATTTGAGTACATTCACAAATTTTTGGATATAAAAGCCCAGAGACTAGGGAGAGCAAGAGAGGTAAAATGCTTTCCCTAATAAAGTGAAGGAACATGGGTTTCTAGGGCAGTGGGAACAAGAATGGATGAAGCAGAAACAAGGAGATATATGAGGAGAGAAAGTGTCAGACAAGAAAAGCCTCAAGGATAGCAGTTTCATGCAGGGGAAGTCAACTATGAAGATACTCCCAGTGGCAGGGGGAGGTAATAGCCTTCGAAAATCAGTCATGTAACTTTGATGTGTCAAATTTCAGTCTTGTATAGCCAGCCACCTATCCTCTGTTAACTCTACAAGTTGCTATGCAGCTTTCTCATGTGACTGATATTTTGAAGGAAGCAGAGAAAGAGTCCACGTTCTGCATTATAGGTCAGGATGCAGTGGCTACCTCGGGACCAGCCAGAGTAGGTGAGCATGATTGAGAATGAGAGATCAGAGGAGGCAAAAAATCGGAAGTGATGACTGTCAGAAATATAAGGCTTCCAAGAAGCACATGTGGGATGAGCATTGAAGAGCTCGGCCCAGAACCCCTCGAATCCCTTTCACCACTTCTGTGCACCCTTCTGCAGGCTTCTGTGTGCCTTTGCTTCTGAGGATGGCCCTCTGGCTTTTTTGCCCACACACAGAGTGAGCTGAACATCCTCAGGGCTCATGTTCTCCCAGGGTGGCCCCTCACCAATGACCGATGCAACAGAATGAAAGCACAATCCCTTTGCCTCGAAGCCTAACATATCATCCAGCACTCGCCTTTGGGATAGGGCTAAGCCTGGCTCCTTCCCTTCTCTGTTGTGCTTGCCCTACTCCCTTTCTCCTGGGAGCCCGTCCTTAACAAATTACTTGCATGTGAATCCTCTTCTCAGGGTCTACTTCTGGGAGTCTGATCTAAAAGAGACAGGAAAGCCATTTTTATTTAAATATTAAAGGAAAAAGGCATTAGAGTGGATTGGAAGATTTGGGTATGCCCAAGAGGCTGATACTTGGGTTACACATAGCTAAGACTTTCAAAGAGTTTATAGCTTGTTATTACTGAATGGGAAGGATGTCAAACAAAATAAAAAACATCTTAAATATGAAGTGGAAGGGGAGAAGTAACTCCAGAGAAATACTAATTATCAGGTAGGGAGAAGAGAGAGAAGACGTGGAGGAGGCTGTGGTGTTTCACCTGAGCACCGAAGGATGAGTAGGAAGTGAAGATGTGGGGAAAAGATGCCTCTGACAAAGGTGACAACATGGGCACAAGTACTTATTTTCAAGGACCACATATACCCTGCAAAGCAGTAAAAGAGAAAAGAAAGTTAATCAGAGCAACATTAGGAAATTATTTGTATAATGCCCTAGCTTTTCATTACACAGGAATCAAAGTGAAAACAAGGATAACCTGATTTTGACAGGTGATTAGTTAGTTTTAGTTAGTTCACCGAATCCAGGAAAGCAGAAGCTGAAGCTTAGCTATAAAGTTAGAAATCATCAAAAGTTCCACATTACCAGTGGCTCTAAGAATAGTAACAAATTCTCCCAACACACATATTATTTTCCAGTGAATGGTAGTATTTAGGGAACAGTAGAGTTGCTAAAGACAGATGTGGACTTAATCTCTGTTTTGGGGATGTGAAACGGGATAAATAGATATACTGATTTCTACCTGGTGTTCCTCTTCAAGTCTTACTCTTTTTCCAGTCGTTTAATCTCCAGTGACAGCTTATCCAAGTCCAGGGCCATTTTCACTTCCTGTGGGTTTGGGCGACACTGCCGAGGTTTGCCGGCTAACACCTGCTCACAACCTCCAGCAACTTCCTATAGGAGATTAAACGATGTCTTTTGAGAGATTTCTCTCCAAACGGTGAAGGTATAAGATTTTTTCAGGATGTGTCACTGATGATGGCAAGATTGGAGTATCAGGACCATCCTCAGAACTGACTGATGAAATTCAAAAGGTACTTCTCATTCCATCAAGGTGTTTGCCTGAGGTTCCAGCCCAGCGCTGCTCACGGACAGCAGTGTGTACTTGCTGAGGTAGAGAAGGAAAAGTGTTGCAGAGATATTCAGGGGGCCTTCTCAGGTACAGTAGGAGGAACAGTTTTGATGACCCCTCCAAAATAGAGCAAAAGCATAGCATTTACTGCAGAAAACATTGATCTGGAGGCCAGGTCCCATGGATCTATGGGACCCCCCCATCTAAAGGACTTGGTCCTTCTTGCTATAAAATGAGAGAAGTAGATCTTGTCTCAACCAGCTCACTACAGCGCTTGGAGGTTAAAAGTGCTAATTCCTGTAAAGTGATTGAAATGACTGGCAAAAGTCAGATCTCATCGATGTTTGAGTGCTTTGAGGAGGCAACCATTTGTAGGGTGTGATAGGGCACTCTGAAATGTGTTGCCACGCATCCACTTACACTTGGGCACCTCTGGGTAACAGGTTCTGTTCTCTGAGAAAATAATACTTTGGAAGCCGACCACTCCACAGTCAGAGTTACATTGGATGATGCCATTTTCATACTCAACATCCTGATCTTTATCCACAGACAAACTTCCACTGGTGATCTCTAGTTTCAGATACAGGGCTATAATGGAGACACATTTTTGATCATCCTGTGATTCTTAGAATAAGATCTTATAACAATATAGATCATTGAGAGGTGAGAAACACTGATCATAAATTATACTTGGATGCTGGTACTGGATCTCAAGGGTGTAGCCCAGCATTATGTCACTGAGCAATAAGAGAAAAGCTGTGGAAAAACACATTTGGATAGTTAACTCCAAGACTAAGTTTCCCTTAATAACTATCTAGGATATTTCATTCAGATAATTTCCAAAATTTAGTCTCCTTAAATGGGACAAGTGAAACTACCAACCAGGATTTAACTTTTCTACTAACTGGGAGTATCGGTTCCTGGAGGATACAAAGATATTTGTCCCAAGAAGAAACTAAGCTCTGGAAAATGCCCTAAAGTGATCTTTACTACCCACAGAAGTAATAGTCAAAATGCTTAGCTCTCAAAAATAAATAGGAAGAACTACCAAATATAACAGGGTGAACTTCTTTGTAATATTGGTGAAAGCACAATTAAACTTCAACTTCCTTGAAAGAAAGGAAAACAAATGCACCCACCAAGTGGTGGCTTCCTTTGGAAAGAGGAACCACAATAAAGAGAAGCAATTTAAATGATCAACCAGAAGCTTTATTAACCAGCTTTTAAATTTTAAGCATGCACTGTGTACCAAAACTTTATGTAAATTATTTTAATTAATTCTCAAAAAACCCTATGCTATAGCTCTTATCTTCTTCGTTTCATAGATGAAGAAACAGATTCAGGTAAATTAAAGAAACTGCCCAAAACATCTCAGGTAATTAGTAGCTAAGCCAAATTCTGAACCCAAGACTGAGTTAAACTTAAATATATCATTATCAGAAATTTAATAATTTGCTAAAAATGATGACTATTCCTAGATCATAGGAATACTAGGAAACCCATATTCCTTTCTGAACCCTAGCTTTCCTCATTACAAAATGGCAGGTCAATCCCTTATCTCCCATCATATATTTTTTCATCTGAGAGTCTCTGGTTCACCAACTTCCTTCTCCCCAGGCTCTCTCATTAAACCCAGAAAAGGAAAGAATCATATACTTATAGTTTGTTTCCCTGTAGTCAGAGAACAATATTTGGCAGGAGAGATTTTGTAATTGATTATCTCATGGGCAGTATTAAACATTACCACCAAGTTAACATCTCGTAACATCTTTGCTCAAGTTATAATTATTCAGCACATACTATGGGCAAAGATCTGTGTGGAATATAAAGATGAAATAGTCATACTGGAAGGGAAAACATTTCACTTAAAATAAGGGGAAGAATGCAGCTGCTTCTGATAAGGATTGGCACAATCATTTCAAAAAAGAAGAAAATGCTCTCAATGTTGTAAATATAAAAAGAAATGCTGTGGTGGAGATAGGCTGAAGGGTGGAAGGGGAAACAGAGTTCAATGAGACTATAGAAGCAGTAATCTCTTTATATGCATGGTAAGAATTCAAGTTTATAAATAAATTCAAGCTTATAAATAAATAGGCAGGAGACAGGAGGATTCTTCTCTGGAGAAACTGGAAAGCAACAGAAAAAGCACCAATAAACATTGATATTTTGGGACACGTTTGTGTTTGTTAAGGCACAGGCTATGCTCCTGTAATGTAACAGACACACCAAAACACAGAGGATCAATGCAGGCAGAAATGTTTTCCCTTCTCTATGTACCAGTCCAGAAGCAGAAGTATATTCAGGACGGTCAGCGGTCATGCCCAATAAGGTCACTGAGGGACTAGGCCCCTTCCTCCTTGTTGCTGCAACATCCCTGGTGCTGTTCTCATCAGCCTGCAGAAGCTGGTACCAGCATTCCTCAGCATTTCAGTCAATAGCACAGGAAAGAGGAAGTGGAGAGCAAGTGGCTTCCATTTTAAGAAAGCAACCAGGAGGTTGCTTCAAGGAAGGATCTAGATGAGCAGCCTGCTGATATTTAAAAGGATGAGGGTAGTCCTATTACTTAAATAAGAGAGAATGGATTCTGGGAAACAATGATCAGTCTCTACTACAATTCCCCAAAAGAAAAAATAGCACATTGCTCAACCTCCCCATGTACAGACCCTAAGTCAGACGATGAGGGCTTCTGCCTTAGAAATGAACACATAACCTAGACTCATCATCAACAGAAATTTGCAGAGAACAAAATAGAGCTTCCAAAGAAACTATTATTAATATCCTTTGAAATACATGACCAAGCATTGTCATGTTTAAAAAAGTCATGACTAAGTGGTTGAAGACTTCTGTGAGTAGGTCACGCAGCAGGAGGAGGGCGAGGCCGGCAGGCATGCTCTTCCTTCCACCGGCAAAAAGCAGCAGGTGTCTCCCGTAAATTCCTCTGATTAGGATTTTCTAGGCCTCCTAGGCGCACCTAGGAGCTCTCTTCCACATTCTTAGATCATATTTTCAGTGAATAATGTGGAAAAGATGAAGGCTGTAATGCATGGTGCATTTAAACAATGAGGGCTGAAGATACATTCCTATTGAGAAAATGGCTGCGACAACAGTGCTGCTCAGGCTACTTCCTCGTGCCCTGAAGCAAAAAGGAGGGCCCAGTATTTGTTATAAGGAATTTTTTACTAACTAGTGAATTTTAGGTAGTTTTAGCAAATATTTGATTTCTGAAAATTCAGGTAGCAAGAGATACCGGTATAGGCCCAAAGTCCAATGGGAGATGGAAAAATAAAGATGCGCTCTAAGAAAGTGACGAGAACTGTATTTAGGGGCAACTAAGTGCAAAATGATGGAGGGGTCTTGATAAAGGGAAAGGAGAGGTTTGAGTAGGGAGACAGTGATGGCCTGGAACAGCATGTCAGAAGAGAAGACGATACAGAAAAACAATTGGAGAAGAGGCCACTCTGCCCCGTCCATATCTGCCTACTCTGAGGGTCCCACAGACGACGCCATAGGCGTGGAGGCTCCCAGCAGCTCTCTGACTGGCGGTGGTCCTTGTGCTCTGGAGCATCCTGCCACAGTGCAGGTCAGATGTGCCTGGGTGTTAATATACCTGGAAAATGCCTCCAAAAATAGAACGGAGCTATTGGTAGATAAATACCTCAGGTCCTCATCCTCAGGAGGACCGCTTGGCACTGTGGTCTATACTCTGTCTCAGAGGGTGGCCCTTGTGATTAAGTCCCTGTTGCCAACACAAATAACCCACTCAATAATGTACCCTTTTCTGGCTTTCCTCCCTTCCCTAACTTACTACCCACTCACTTACAATGCTTTCTGGAAACACTGCCCAAGGAAACTAGCTGAACACAAAAGCTTTTCTTAAAGTAAACCCAGAATAAATGTCCATCAAAGAAACTGCTAGTAGCAGAAGTAGGGAAGTGGCTTATAACATCATGATTAGAAATCTTCCATATTAAGTGATTTTTTACCTAAAAGCCCCTCTGTTATAGCTAAAGCTTCAGTGAAATTCTGGCACACACCATTCCCTTCTCAGAATATGTTTGGGGAAATTAAACAAAAGAGGCCATATTCCTCATATGGTTCTGTATACAAGGGAGAGATGATACATGCAGAAGAGCTGAGATATGAATGACAAAGAAGTTTTGGAAGAAGTAGTGATCAGAAGGATTAAAGTTTCCAAAGAGTAACCAGAGTTATAAAGGTGGTTGATACTGGGATCCTCCTCATGTGTGGGATAGTGGCTCAAGTCATGTTATTTTAAATGCTAAGGGAAAAAGTGACCAAATCAGAGGGAAGAGTTAGGAATACTCGGATAGCTGACATGTGGGTTCCAATTCATCAGTGGGGGTGAGGAGGTCAGACACAAGCGTAATTACCCTTCGTGCAAGGCAAAAGCTGAGCTATGGCATCGAGGAGGTAGAGACAATGAGCATGGAGCCCAGAGGAGGGGGAGACTCCATTCAAACGGGTGGAATGGATAGGCTTTTGGAGAGTGTTGACATTTAACCTGAGTCCTGAAGGACTTGAGTGATTTGGACACGTGGAGCCATGAAGAAAAGGCATTCTAGGAGATGATGGTGCATGGATTTCTGAGGCTTGCAGAGTAATGTGAAAGTATTAACTCCATATAGTGGATTTAGTTCAGACCCTCATTTCATGGAGACCTAAATAAGCAAGAAAACAAAATATTTTTGATATAGGAATTTTTTAATTAAAAAAAATGAACTGCACTTTGCATACAGAAAAGCGAAAACTTGAGCCCCAAGAGGACAGATGATCAATGATTCCACAATGTCAAAAGCGCTAATATTAGCAAATTCTCCTACCCAGATAATTGTTATTATTGATCATGGTGGCAAAGAGACAGTAAAGTTGCTTAACTGATGTTTTCTATATTGAGGGAACTTTTTCTTTCTCTTTTGGGAAAAATTACAGTGATGACTCCAGGGTGGTTTTCTTTGCACGGTCTCTCTGTTGTTCCAGTAGTTCAGTCTCCAGAGACAGCTTATATAACTCCAGGGCCAATTTCACTTCTTCAGGCTTTGGCAGACACTGCATGAGGTGTTTACCCGCCAGCACCTTCTCACAGCCTTCAGGGACTTCCTAAAAGAGATAGAAGTGGTGGGTGTGGTTAGGAGGCTTATCCCCAAATCATGGCACGGTGACAATCTAGCAAGTGCATCGCTGACAACGGCAGGGCTGCAGGAGCAGGAACAACCCCAGAACTGGTGGGTGAGCAGGGAAAACCAGAAAATACTGCGGGTCCTACCACAGTCTTCCCAAGAGGGTCTTGATCTGATCTGAGACAGCTTCCCAGAATGCCTACACTGGGGACAGCAGCAACTTCTGCTGACCATCCGGAAATAGAGGGAAAGTATATCTGGTAGTCCAGTCTTTATCTTATGGTCAGAACTTTCCCCAAGGAGCTCAGTTTTTCCTGTTCTAAAGTGAGAGCCGGGAAACTTACTACTCCTAACTCATCAGAGTGCTTCTGGGTAGAAAGAGAGAATTCCTGGAAGTGACCTTCAAGAACTCAGATAAATCCTGATAAGTGAGATCACACTGGCAGTGGCTAGACAGTGCTTCGGGGGAGGCCACTATTTCTCACGTGTGATACGACAGGAACTTGTTTGAATTCTGCCACTTACCCACTCACACTTGGGCACTTTTGGATGCCAACTTCTGTTCTCTGAGCAACTGATCCTTTGGAAACCAACCAGACCATAACCAGAGTTGCACTGGACAGTGACAGTTTCAGGTTCAATATAATAACTCTTATTCACAGACAGCTTTCCATTGGTAATATCTGGTCTCAGACACAGAGCTATAACGGAAACACCAATTTAAGCACTGTATAATTCTAAGAAAAAAGTCATGATAATCTATGGCAATGAGAATGAACTATATCTGGGTGCTGATAATTGTTCTCTCTTTGGTCATTTTGAGAATAACAGTGATATTAACATTGAGGTTAGACTTTGGACTAAGCATTTATGTTATTATCTCATTAAGTCTCTCAACATTGCTACAAAGTGAGTAATGTTATTATTCCAATTTTTCTAGGAGAAAATTGAGACACAAACAGGTTAAGAAATGTGCCCAAGGTCATAAACTTTTAAATAACTTTATAGGATATTTTAAAAAAAAAAAACTGTGACATCAAAATCTCAGCTATCAAAACAATCATCCCTCATACTCTTGATCTCTGCAAAATACTAGGTAGGAAATTTTCATTCTTCTTGCCTTATTATCCTCCCCTGTTCAATGGCGACAATAGCAGCAAATAATTCCTGGAGTTGTTATTAGCAAAGTGCTACTAAAGCTGTAGTCATGTAAAAATCAGCTAGTTTTGACTCACTCTGTTTTCATAACAGGCTGACAAACCAGGAGTCCCCCGAATCATGGGCAGGAAGTGCCCTGCGTGAGGGTCTGAGGAAACCCCCTCACTTCATCGTGTTTGGAATTAGCCAAGAGAACCTGCATTCACGCTAATGCAAGTTTCCATAAAAATTTTGCTGCAGGCTCACAGGTACTCTCAGATAAAATGCACTGCCTCTAGAATATACCTGGAAATATACACAAGAAATTGGGAATAGGAGCTGCCTTCAAGGGGCTGAATCTTATGACTAGGAGAAAGAAGGGGGGCAGTTTATATTGCTATATGTCCTTTGCTCTTTTTGCATTGTGTACCTGGTGCATATATGTTATTTTAATTTTTATAGTGGTAACACACATACAACATAAAATTTCCCATTTTAACCACTTTAATTGTACAATTAATGGTATTAATTGCATTCACGTGGTTGTTCTACCATCACCACCATCCATTAGCAAAACTTTTTAACACCCCAAACAGAAACTCTGTAACTATTAAATAACTCCCGCCATTCCTCTTTCTTCCAGCCCCTGGTAACCTGTCATCCACTTTCTAGGAGTTTGCATATGCTAGGTATGTCATATGATTAGAATCATACAATAGCTGTCCTTTTGTTCATGTGCATATAACAATTACTTTAAATGAATTAACAGAACAAATGTTCACATGCTGACTCTGGCAAAGAAGAAACTTTGCTGGCAGTCCTTTTGTGATAGTCCTACCCTTGGCCATGGGCTGAAAAGGGAGCTGGACTTACCTTTACACTGAGGAGCTGGAGGTGACCAGAATGAATCATCACAGGAGATTTTTGCCTCTCCAACCAGAGTGTATCCTGTATCACACTCATATGTGTACTGAATGTTCAAAAATGAACCACTTTTTTTGGCGCGTCCGTGGTCAATTTTAGGAGGTAAACGGCAACCTTGATGGTGAGAGATACAAGTGAGAGAGGATGAGCTTGTAGAAAATATAAAATAACACAGCCTAGAATTTGCATGATTTGTTGGCTGCTTCATTTGGTCCTTTCATCTCTCTGTCACAGGATTACTTGGCTACACCCAAGCGCTTGTGCTGCTCTCCTATAATCCTCAGGCTGAGGACCCTGTAGAAAGGCTTGAATTGAATTAAAAATCTCTTGGTTGAGGGAGTTCTTCTATCTTCTTGATAAGTTCAATAAACTTTTATGCTATTTAGGGATCATTTGGGCATGAAGGCAGGATTCAGTTACTAAGTCACATTTACTAGGGGACACTCAATGAATTTCATGCTAAATGCAGAGATTGCATCTGTAAGAAATATAAAAACATTAAATAAATCCACAATCTCTTAGTCACTGCACCCCAATCAAAACTGTCCATTCATCTCTGCCAAGAATATACTTCAGGCAATTAAAAAATATTGTGGAAATGAATTCATAGGAGAATAAAAATATTTGCTTGCATGTTAAAATAATAAACATGACATTGGATGGAACAGCTCTCTGAAACAGGACATCTCAGTGTCTACAAACACTGCATGAGAGCATTGGACTATTACAAAAGAAAATGCTGATGGGCTAGAGTAGTTACTACACTAGGATGACTCCTGGAAGCATGGGATTTTTGTGCGTATGCATTTTTTTGCATATATATATAAATGAGATTGAAATTCCAGAATTGCCATGGCAGATGTCGAAGAAGGATTAAATGATTCTGGGCATTGAGAATCCTGGAGTGGACATATTACGTTAAGGCCAGAAAACTTTACATCACCAATGATTATGTGACATGGGAAGGCCTGGAGGATAAAACATTTACCAAGGCCATAGGAATTCCCTGACAAGACTTGCACCAGCATCACAGGCTAGAGCTGATGATAAGAAAGGCCCTTAAAGAACTAGGTTTGCTGATATCAAAAGCAGCCAGGGGCTGTGCACCTGCTTCAGAAGGGAGGTGAATATAATCATCACAATGAGTTGAAAGGTCAGAGAGGCTGCACAAATAGTAAGCCAGGTCCTGCAGGTGTCCAGTCATGGTGGCACAGTGCCTCTCCTTAGCTTTCATATGGCTATATGAGCATCCACCATAAACCAATAAAAGAACAGGAAAGCCAGAGCTCGATTCCCAGATGAGAATTTTTGTAATGTGTGTCCAGACTTAGAATGGATGACAGCGACACTATAGTCCAATCAGGAGTGGCCTTGAAAGACGTAGTGAGAGAAAATCCTCCTGGTAGACAGAGCTGGAAGTGGTACACCAGGTCATTCCATTTGTTGGGAGAAAAAGTAGTCCAAGGATAAAATAAATTAGGATTTGTGGCTTGGAATGAATGGTTTTTCTGGTAAGTGTCTTGTACTTAGAAAGAATGGAAGATTGGGCATAAGAAAATACAGGGTAGAAGCAGGCGGATAGACATATGCGAATGGGGAGGAAGTGTGTAGATTTTTATTTCACATCATAATCCTCACCAGAGCATTCCAAATAGAAGAGGCATTAAACAACCAAGTCGGAAAAAATGCCTCAACCCCATGAAGTCAGCCATCCTCTGTCACTGGCCCCACCAGTGGGGCACCAAGGAAAAGGAGTCAAGTAGCCACAATGACATGGATGGAGGATAAGCGTGAACCCAAAGGCATGGGCTCTCACTTACCAAGGCTGAATAGCTATTGTTGCCACTGAATGTCCAGCCTGCCAACAACAATTCCGAGTCCCTGACAGGATACCATCCCTCGAGGCACCAAGAAAACACTCGTTAGTAAGTTGACGGTATTGGACCCTTTTCACTCTGGAAAGGCCAGAATTTATTCTAACAGAAATAGCTAAAAATACATATTGCAGATACAGATTTGCCTTTCCTGCCATAGGTCCTCAGTCAGCACAGTTATCTGAAGGCTTATAGAGAATTTGATCAACTGGCATGAGATCCCAGCTATCACTGTGTCTGACTAGAGGACCCACTCTCAGCAAAGTGTGGTATTGGGATCATAGCCATATAAACCACTACTCATATCACATACTGCATCACATGGAACCTGCCAGCCTGATAGAACATTGGCATGGCCTCTTAAAGGCATGAAGTGCCAAGTGAAAGGCAATGCGTTACAGTGATGGGGCACGATCTTCCCAAATGTAGTATTCACTTTGAATCAAGACTGACCTTTATATGGTACTCGATCCCCAATAAAATAAATGCATGGGTCCAGGAACCAAGGGGTGGAAACATGAGTGCCCCCATTCCATCACTCTAAGTGACCCACTTGGGGAATTTAAGCTTCTCATCCCTGAAACTCTGAGATCTGCAGGTTTAGAAGTCCTGATTCACAAACTGGGAACTTTCCCACCAGATGAGATAAGGGATTCGCATTGCTTTATAAGCTGCAATGGATGCCTGGCCACTTTGGGGCACATTTGGGTTCCTTCTTGCCCAGAAGGCAAGAAGAAGAATCACTACCCTAGCAAGGGTAATTGATCCTAACCATCAGTTGAAAGGGCTGCTGAAGTACAACAGCAGAAGGGAGGAATGTGTTTCCTGGAGCACCTCTTGGTGGAGGAGAGGCAGGCATTTCACACTGATGTTATAATCTTAGCAAAGGCTTACAGGAAGCAGATGGTTGCTATTTGAGAGAAAAGAAGGAGGCAAGTTCAGAAAAGCAGATTCCAACATATTAAGGTAGGTCTTGAACTGCAGGTTAATTCATATGAGCCAGAGGTAAAGGAAGAGGAAAAATAAACACAAAGAAACATAAAGCAATAATTGACAAGGCTAGCTGATCTATTAGATATAGCCTGTCTTCAACGATCCAGAAAAGAAGCGGAAACCTGGAATGTAAATAGAATGGGAACAGTTGGAGAAAAAAAGAGAGAATATTGGACTGGGTTCAAGGCTTTTTAAATTTATCCACTCCAATTTCTTGCTAAAAGCAGAATCATGCAGAGGATACACATTCTTTTACTGAATGTCAAATCTTCTCTTAATAAGATTCATCATTTTTATATGAAGAAACTTCCGAAATAACATAATTCCATAAACTCTTATTTCGAACACATTTTGGTGTTCTGGGATACTACGTGCCATCTTTTCTGCATCTAGCAGTAGAATGCTCCCCATGTTACATATGAAATACAGTCGCCATGGGTATACACACAGCGATTATTGACATTTGCTCTTGTAGATGCAATGATTTCATTATGCTCCAGGGGTGGTTCAGGGCAACATATTGCTAAAAAATAGAAAATGATGCCAATGTTCAGGAAAATCACCATGAGGAGCCTCCATGGCTAACAATCTCATTTCTACCTTTAGAATATTTCACCACTGAGGAGAAATTGGGGAAATAAAAATGGGCACCAGGGCGATGTGAATCTGCTCCAAACTCCGTTGCTGATTTGTTAAGGTTCTCCAACCCAGGTATTTCACTCCAACTAAGTATTTTCATTAGGCACCTTCAAAATGAAAAGCTGGGTTAAGCGTCTATGAAAATGCAAATTTTCAAAAATTTTCAAGAGCAACGACAGCTTCTCATCCTTCTCCTTATGGCCCCTCAGGCTTATACCATTATGAAGCACTCTAGTAATGTGCACTTACCCACTTGCAAGGGGGGAGAAAGCAAGTTCTCAAAGATTTATAATCAGCAGGAGCTAATGCACAGAAAGAAATTTAAATTATTGCTTGTGGGTGTGATTTTTCTTTTCTGATGCAAACTTTAAGAGATAGAGCTATTCAAATTCTTCCATTTTAATGCAGTAAGTGCTTATATAATAAATATACTTTATTAAACAAAGCAATAAGACCATAGTAGGCAAAATAAATATAGTTAAAAAGTCTGTTTTTAAACATCCATATGCCTTCACTTATATTCAAGAAATTAGTTTGTTAGTTACATATCATTGTTTATTATTATTATCATTATAAAGAACCCTCAAGACTTGTACTATCAATACTTTATTATTTAAGTGGTGGTAATTAAATGTTGTTAAATATATTTTTAATTCAGTCCTTAAGCCTTTTGTTCTATTTCCCCAAAACAAGTGTGAATAACTGAAAAATTTAAGTTTGTTAATTCCCAATATGAAATAAATGATCTTTCCATAGGTTGATCTCAACCACCATTTCCATTATTTTTGCATTTCACACATTTTTCACATTCTAGTCTGTGGAATAAAGTTCCCTGTATTCTGGGCCTGCATGTCTTAACTTCTAAAAGGGCAAGATTCTAAGAGATGTGTAAAAGGATGCATTTTCTGACCCTCCTGTCAATTCCACTGAGGCCCATAAAACAGCATCCACCTGCCTCGCACACCTCCACAGTGCAGCTCCTTCCATGGAACGGAGACCAGCTCTGTCCGCCCACGGTGCCTGGCTCAAGAGGCCTGAGACACGAGTCACCTTGCAGCTGGTTGAGTTCATGACTGTTTCACAGACGTACTCTTACCAACACCTGAAGTCCAGACGGGGGAGGCAAGGGCTGTGAAGGGAGTCTGACTCTAACAATGGTTAAGCTATGGATAAGTCTAAAGCTCTTGAATGGAATTTGCTAAGCCATACATCAAACACATCATTAGAAAATTACATTTAGGCATTAACACACAAAAAAAGTATGTAATTTGATCCCTGAAAGGCTGTTTAACAGACCTTGAGGCACATTCTTGCAATACAGTTAGGAAGATATGACATAATCACATGAATAGCAAAACCACAATATCAGTCAGTTTATGAGAGTGTCCAAAGTTGAGGGAAGCCAGCAAGAAGGCTAGAGGAAAGGAGAGAGAGAATCAAGGGAAAGAGCATTAAGATAACACTTCCTAGAGAAGACTGTAAGTATATTTTGAGATTGAATAATACTTGCTTAGATGAATGAGATGTAGGCAGGCATTTCATGTTGCAATGATGGTTTGAGAGGTAATGGAACGTTGTTGCTGAAGGGAGAAGAAAGAAGCAAGCTCCGAAAGGCAGAGTGAGACAAATTGAGCAGATTTTATACTTCAGGTTAAGGCATATGGACAAAAGGTATGGTGGGAATTTGAGGAAATGGAATAGGAGAGAAACCTGGAGGAGTCATTGACAAGTCTCTGAGACCTGTTGGCTTCACTCTACCTTCACTGCCTCAGAAAGACGAAGAGACCCCGAAGGTCAGGTGATGGTTTGCAGGGAAGACAGTGGGAGTGTTGGGGTGGGTAGGGCTTTGGAATAATAACGAATTTAGCCATTTCGATTTCCAAGAGAGCAGAAATGCCTAGGGTGTATGAATTATTTTAACTAATCCTAAATATCCATCATTTTGATGTAAAAACACTTCCAAAGTAAAACTTTCACGCCTTGCTTTGAAAAGCAGCTCTGAAATCACCCTGTGATAGTAAGCAAGTTCTTAAAGTCTGCACAGCATGGGATCATTCTGAAGTCCTAGAAATTAATCTTGACACATTCTCTCAGTGCTCTTGCCAGGATCATAAGATGGCATTTTAAGACTCTGCATGCTGTCTGCTTGGCATGTAATCCCTGTATCATCAGAATTAGGAAAATACCTGATATCACATGAATATGCAACATAGTTTCCATAAAAATAAACCCACTTTGTTGGTGAAACCTCTTCTTCTCTGTTGAGTGATATTGTCACTCTAGGAAAAATGATCTATTTAAATATTCTGATAGACAGCAGAGGAGATATGTATAGAAATAGTTTTTAAAAATTGTTCAGAAAGAATTGTTTAGAAATCATTTCTCTTAAAGTAGAAATTGTATTGACAGCTAAATAATAAATATTACTTTTTATTTTTATATTTCCATTTCTATGCTAAAATAAGGATTTATTACTCACATCTGCATTTATAACCATCACTATCATACTGGGTTCCACTGGTTCTCCTAGACCCTTTCAGTGCTCATTGGTTAGGGAAAATTGCCTAACAATTCCTTACATTTATATAATGTTTTTAGCTTGTGTTGTGCTTTACAAGTTTGCCCTACCAAATTTACTCATTATTTATAGTAACAAAAATTTTTGTTTTCTGGAGGGCAAAATTTTTCCTAACTGATCATTAATACAACAGAAAAAATAATTAACCCAATAGGAGAATTAATTTTTAAGACTTTAGGAGTACCCATTTACTTTATTAATTATATTTATTAATTATTATTTATTAATATAAATGCTAAACTTATTTTTTGCCAGACCAGCTCCTCTACGATTTGAAATATTTTGCATTCCAAGTAATAATAGCCTATATCTGAAAGAACTAAAACAATTTAAATAGTTTGTTAATAGTATTGTTCTTCTCCAAATTTGTGCTGAATTGTTGCCATTTGATTATTCTTTAATCATAATCAGGAATTCTTCCCCATACCTTACTTTTAGTGATAGCCCCTTCCCCAAGCACTCACCATACAGGCCAGGCAGGCTTAGCAATAGGGCCAAGGCCCGGAGGAGGGTCCATGCTGGGAACATGCTCTGCAACTTGAGAGGCAGGGTGCAGAGTCTCAGACGTGCAGCTCCGGGGCTCAGCGTTCTCAGACACCCTGAGTCAGGCTGCAGTGGAGGCTCTATGTAACTAGCAAGTAGATGCCTGAAGCAAGGAACTAAGCTTTGGCAAGGCTACAGCTCTGAGTCACTAAAAGGGAAGGGGCCGAGTCAAGGAGTAAACCAGGTCTACTGACAGGCGCCATACAATGAAGCTCCAAGTATTGGGAAGAATGATATGGGCTTGATATGAGAGCTCTCTGGGATTCTCAGAGTGTTTATAATCATAACCCTAAGACTTTCTCACTGTTCTGAAGTCAACCATGTTCACTTATTCTCTGCATGGATACATCATTTCTCTATGAGTAATCAAGAAAAATTAGGAAAACAGTAGAGTCTGTGTGGCAGGTTCTTTAGGGTTCGTAGTGAGATACTGGAGCATGTTTTACACCAGCTCCCAGACATGTTAGGTATTCAGTCACTAGTATAAATTACCAGTGGGAGGCAAGGACAAAAAAAGATCTCCAAAATTAAATTCTCTTCCTAAACACTCCAGGGCCTAATTGGAATAGGAAAAGACACAAGTCTGTAATTGTGGAAAGGCTCAAAAACACAGACTAAACAACAATTACTCCTACAATATTTATGTGGGAAACTTCTGGTTTTCTTGATGTATCTCTGACAACAAATGAATTAACCTTGGGACCACACTAGTTGGAGAGTAAAAGGAAATTTCTTAGAGTGGTGTTTACAACACAGTAAAGCATGCATGGAAAATTAAATGATAGAGAATGAGGCATCATACATGGAGAAAGAAGTCTGACAATTTTAAGAATTTCTGAAGGATGCTGGGTCAGAGTAAAGGACCTTCCAGCCTCGCTTGTATCTCTGAAAAATAACACCAAAAGACAAGCAGTAGAAAGGCATGTTTAATTAACCCCAAGACTTGGTTTCCATTAACGACTATCTGGATCTTTCACCCAGATTATTTCTTTTGGTTTTGGCAAAGGGGACACATAAAGTTCCCAACCTGCATTTCATGTTTTGCCCCTTGGATCAGCTGTGGATATTTGTTGCTTGAAAATATATAGATATTCATCCGTTCAGAACAGGGATCACTGGAAAATGTCTGAAAGTGACCTTAACCACTCTTTAGCTGAGCTGAAGGGAGTATGCTAGGCATTCAACAACCAAAGTGCTTAGCTCTCAAAAATAAAGAGGAACATTTAGCAGAAAGGCATCCTCTATAATACTGATGACAGCATAATTAAATTTCAACACTCCTAGACAGAAAGGGAAGTAAAGAAACCTACCATGTAGTTGTTTGGTTTTATAAAGAAGAATTAAAATAAAATCTGAGTACGTCAGATAAAAGTGGTAATTTAAATAATTAAATGGAAGATTAGTTTAAAAACAGCTTCTGTGTTTTAATCATGTTTTAAACTTGTATGTAAATTCTTGCCTTTCATTTTTTTTAAGTTTGCTGGTGAAGAAACAGATTCAGAGAGACTAAATATACTTCCCAAGGCCTTTCATCTCATCAATAGCCAACTCAAATTCTGAATCCATGTCAGATTCAAATCCCAAGCTCTTTCCACTATGCCATACTAATTTTCATTTAATGGATTCAGACTACAAAGTTTTCTTGTACAGAACCCTGAGCCTATCACTTAGGAAATTGTACCTGGAATTTTTCTGTTTCTTCTGTTGTGGAAAAGACTCCAGACAGCCCACTCCATCAGGAGGCTGAATCCCATATGACCACCCAAGAATTAGCCCCATAACTTAACCAGAAATTCTGTAACACAGGCTTCAATCTCCACATCATACACATATGGAGGGTTTGGGACTAAAATGGTCTCTGGGATACTTTTCATTTCAGAAATTCTAAGTTTATATTGTGATGTCAAAAAAAGTGAAGAAAAACTTAGATATTTATGGTCTTAAATATTGGAAAGGAAGGGCAGGAACAGGGTTAAGATCTTGAGGAATGAAACTCTGTTCCCATAGCCCAACTCACCATGGAAGGATCATATTAACACCTATAGAATGAACTAAGTACACAAATGAATAGGAACCTGAGATTTGCTATAGGTTGAGCTCCCCCAGAAACATTCCTTGAGGATTTGAGTGCAAGTAGTTTATGTGGGAGATGATTCTAGGAATTACCATTAAAGGAGAGGGGACAAGAAAAGGGAAAGGGAAGAAAAAGAATGCAAATTGCATTAGTGAGCAGATTACCTCGGTGGACAACTGAAGCTAAATGCCATTGAGAGCCTCTGGGAGAGAATGTAGAACTTGCCTCAGAGACACCCATTGTGGGACAAGAAAGCTGGCATTTTTATCCTTCAGAGCCCATTTTACCATATCCATTCATGATCAAACCTCTTAGCAAACTAGGAATAGAGGGAAACTTCCTCCAACATGGTTAAAGAGCATCTACCAAAACCTATACTTAATGGTGAAAGACTGAAACCCTTCCCTTAAAGATCGGGAACAAGGTAAGGCTGTCCACTCTCACCATTACTATTTAACTTAGTTCCAGAAGTTCTAGCTAACACAGTAAGAAAAAAAGAAAAAGAAAAAAAGGAAAGCAACAAAAGCCATATAGATTGGAAACAAGAAATGAAACTCCCTATTTGCAGATGAAATGACTGTCTCCATAGAAAGTCGCAAGATAGCTACCAAAAACAAAACAAAAAATCTCCTAGAACTAAATAGTGAGTTCAGCAAGAAAGCAGGATACAAGATCAACACACAAAATCCACTGCATTTCTATATATTAAGGACAGGCATTTGGAAACTGAAATTAACACCACTACCATTTACTATTACTCCACAGAAAATGAAATACTTAGATATAAATCTAACAAAACATATACAGGATCTGTATGCAAAATTACAAAATGCTGTTGAAAGAAATCAAAGGAAGCCTAATAAATGGAGAGGCATATTGTGTTCATGGAAGACTCAGCATTGTAAAAATGTCAATTCTTTCCAAATAGTTTTAAGAAGAAACAGCAAGTTTTCTTGTAGACATAGACAGGTTATTCAAAAATTTATCTGGAAAGGCACAGGACCTAGAACAGCTAAAATAATTTTGAAAAAGAAGAGAATTGGAGGAATCACTTTACCAGATATTAAGATTTACTCTATAGCAATTGTAATTTAGACAGTGTGGCACTGGTGAAGAAATAGACACTTAAGTTGATGTAGATACATAGAGAACCCCAAAAGAGACCCTCTCAGATATGCCAAATGATTTTTCACAAAGGTCCAAAAGCAATTGAATGGAGAAAGGATGGCCTTCAACAAATGGTTCTGGAGTAATTGGGTATCCATAGGCTATAGGAAAAAGAAAAAAAACTAAAATCCCATCATATACAAGAATGAACTCAAAATAGATCACACGATATTGACTGTGTTTTAAGACTTCAACTTCTGCATGAGACCAAGGGAAGAGACATTTATTTGGTGCAGGATCTATATTTTCTGTAGCACAGTAATAATTTAACCTGTATGGTCAATTTATTCAAACACCGTAATTACATGGAACCTTGAGTATGAAGTTAGATCTGGTAGATTTGTGCAGGTTAGTGTGAAATCCTGATACATCCCAAACTAATTTGGGCAGAGAATAAAAATGTATTTGCAGGTCCCCACTGAGGAACTGGGGAAAACTGTGAAATGTTGGACTTCCCCACCTGCATTGTTACTGATATTCTCACAAACACTGAGGACAAACAATTTAGTAGGCTAAGCCTTCGATCTTGGGGTTGCCCTTATGAAGCTTGTTACTGCAAAGAAGAGGCTAAGCCTACCTATAATTGTGCCTAAGACTCTCCCCCAGAGAACCTCTTTGTTGCTCAGATGTGGCCTCTCTCTAAGCCCACTTGTCAGGTGAACTCACTGCACCCCACCCCTACCCCTACATGGGACATGACTCCCAGGGATGAGCCTGGACCCAGCATCATGGGATTGAGAAAATCTTCTTGACCAAAAGTGGGAAATAAAATGAAACAAAATAAAGTTTCAGTGGCTGAGATTTCAAATGGAGTCAAGAGGTTCTGGAGGTTATTCTTATGTGCTATATGGATATCCCTTTTTAGTTTTTAGTGTATTGGAATAGCTAGAAGGAAATACCTGAAAGTGTCGAACTGCAACCCTGTAGCTTTAATTCTTGAAGACGATTGCATAGCTATGTAGCTTACATGGTGTGAGTGTGTGATTGTGGCTCACACTCCCTTTACCCAGTATATGGACAGATAAGTAGAAAAATGGGGACAAAAATTAAATGAAAAATAGGGTGAGGTGGGGGGATGGAATGCTTTGGGTGTTCTTTTTTACTTTTAATTTTACTCTTTTTTTTATTTTTGGAGTAAGAAAAATGTTCAAAAAGTGATTGTGGTGATGAACGCACAACTATATGATGGTACTGTGAACAGTTGATTTTATACTTCAGATGATTGTATGGTATGTGAATATATCTCAATAAAATTGCATTTAAAAAACTGAATTTAAAAAATAGATCACAAATTTAAATCTAAATCTAAAATGTAAAGCTACAGAAGAAGGGGACCAGCCTTCAAGCTACAATGATGCAGGATGGCAGCCACCATGGGAATAAAAGTTGCTCACAATTTCTGACTGTTGGAAGAACACAAAGAAGACCAAAAAGGAGTAGAAGCTGGCACAGTTAGCTGGGGTCTAGAAGATGATGAAGACATGACACTTACAAGATAGACAGGGGTGGTAATTTTAGACCTCCAAGAATAGTTTATGAAAACAGAATATACAACATTAAAATGGAATGTGACCTAAATACCCAGAAGCATACCCCTTTGAAAGATTGGTAACAGAAATCAATATGAATGGAGTTAGTAGTTCTAATGGAGTGGTGGGCCCAAGAGCCATATCAGTGCTAGCAAAATGGCAGCATTAAAATAGCATTAGAGTTGTTCTTCAAGAGCTTCAGCTTCTAGCATTAGAAAATGAAGGGAAGTAAAAACAAATATTTCACTGAAGAGGATATAAAAATGGCAAATAAGCACATGAAAAGATGAGCAGTATCATTAACTATTAGGGAAACACAAATTAAAACTACAATGAGATATGATGGCACCCCTATGAGATTGGCTAATGTAAAAAATAGTGACGCTACCAAATGCTGGCCTGGATGCCAAGACATTGGATCACTCGTATTGCTGGGGGCAAGTTAAAATGGTACAGACATGCTGGAAAACAGTTTGTCATTTTCTTAAAAAATTGCATGTGCAACTATCATATGACCCACTAATTGCACTCATGGGCATTTATCCCAGAGAACTGGAGACTTATGTTCACACAAAATCTGTGCACAAATGTTTATAGCAACTTTATTCATAATAGTACCCAAATGAAACAACTTAAGTGTCCTTCAACATGTGAATGGTTAAACAACATGAGGTAAATCCATGCCATAGAATATTACTCTGCAATAAAAGGGGATTGCACATATTTATCTGCACAACAACTTGGAGATGTCAAGGGAATTATGCTAAGTGATAAATGTCAATCTCAAAAGGTTACATACTGTATGATTCCATTTATATAACATTCTTCAAATGACAGAATTAGACATGGAGAGGGGAAGGCGGGAGTTGAAAGGATAGTACAAGAGATCCTGGTGATGAAAGTGTTCTGTATCTTGACTGTAGTGGTGGTTACACAACTCTACAAATATGGTAAAATTGCATAGAACTAAACACACACACTCACACACACACACACACACAAATGAGTGCATGTAAATTGGTGAAATCTGAACAAGGTCAATGGATTGTATCAATGTCAATTTCCTGATTGCAATACTATAGTAATCATTGCCTTTGAGGGAAACTGGAAAAAGATGGTATACCTAATCTCCTTGTATTATTTCTTACAACTGCATATGTATCTACAATTACCTGAAAATAAAAAGTTAAAAGAAACTGTAGGAATTTTTATTTTAATCTTTCAAATGGGCAAAATTTCAAAAGTTTGAAAAAATACTCACTTTAGAGGTGGTGGAAAAACAAAAATTTTTATATTATAAAATTTTACAAAGTCCATGAAGGACAATTTGGTGATATTTATCAAAATTTCAAATGTATCTTCTCTCTGACCCAGCAATTCCACATCTGGGGATTTGTTCTACAGATATAATGACTCATGTACCAAAGGACATAGATAGAAGATTATGCATCAAGATAATTGTGTATAACAGCATAAAATCAGAAACAGAGAGAACCTAAGGTGGCGGCTAGGTGAGACAGGGCAAAAGTACACCTCCGTGAAAAATACTAGATAAAAACCAGAAAGCGACCCAGAACACCAGTTCTGGCCAGCTGGGGATACTCCTGCCCAGGACCGGACCCACAGCGCAGAGCCATGCCCAGAAACCCAGTGTGACGAGGAGTGTATCCCATGGCACCACACACATGCCCCAATATCGGCCGTGGACAGTGGCCTTGGGTGCACACACAGCTAGCTGTCCCAGAGCTGGGAAGGTGGAGCTGTGTGAAAGTGGGGGGGGGGGGTGTTGAGATGCCCCATTCAGCCATCTTTGCATCAGGCTGGGAGCGCCCCTGCACAGCCCGGCGGCCCAGGGCTTCCCTTAAGGGATGGCATGCACTTGTGATGTAGCACAGCCTTCCCTCAGCAGAGGTTCTGGAAGATCACAGCTGAGAAGGGGGGCCTGCTCGGAAATCCCAGGGACCCTATGTCAATGCTGGGGACTTGTGGGTCAGCAGCAGAGACAATCTATGGCAAAACTGAAATGAAGGCTTAGACTCTTGGAATAGCCTTGAATCTCCAGAACACATGGGAGGTTTGATTATTAAAGCTTCCCTGCCTCCCTAACCACCCAGACACATGCCCCACATTCAGGGCAGACAGCACCAACAACACACCCAAACTGAGTGCACCAACTAAACCCCACAAGAATCATTTCCCACAAAGACAAAGTTGAGGAGTACTGACTTGAGGGGAATAGGTGACTCGCAGATGCCATCTGCTGGTTAGTTAGAGAAAGCATACATCACCAAGTTGTAGATCTGAAAAATTAGATTGGTATTTTTTATAACTTGAAAGAGCCCTATCAAGCAAAGCAAATGCCAAGAGGCCAAAAACAACAGAAAATCTAAAAGCATTTGCTAAAACCAGACGATATGGAGAAGCCAATCCCAAACACCCAAATCAAAAGATCAGATGAGACACAGTACTTGGTGCAATTAATCAAAGAACTACAACCAAAGAACGAGAGCATGGCATAGGATATAAAGGACATGAAGAAGAACATGGCACAGGATATAAAGGACATAAAGAAGACCCTAGAAGAGCATAAAGAAGAAATTGCAAGAGAAAATAAAAAAATAGAAGATCTTATGAAAATAAAAGAAACTGTTGCCCAAATTAAAAAGACTCTGGATATTCATAATACAAGATTAGAGGAAGTTGAACAACAACTCAGTGTCCTAGAGGACCACAGAACAGAAAATGAAAGAACAAAAGAAAGAATGGAGAAAAAAAATAAAAAAATCGAAATGGATCTCAGGGATATGATAGATAAAATAAAACATCCAAATTTAAGACTCATTGGTGTCCCAGAAGGGGAAGAGAAGGGTAAAGGTCTAGAAAGAGTATTCAAAGAAATTGTTGGGGAAAACTTCCCAAACCTTCTGCACAATGTAAATACACAAAGCATAAATGCCCAGTGAACTCCAAATAGAATAAATCCAAATAAACCTACTCCAAGACATATTCTGATCAGACTGTCAAATACTGAAGAGAAGGAGCAAGTTCTGAAAGCAGCAAGAGAAAAGCAATTCACCACATACAAAGGAAACAACATAAGACTAAGTAGTGACTACTCAGCAGCCACCATGGAGGTGAGAAGGCAGATGCATGGCATATTTAAAATTCTGAGAGAGAAAATTTCCAACCAAGAATACTTTATCTGGCAAAACTCTCCTTCAAATTTGAGGGAGAGCTTAAATTTTTCACAGACAAACAAATGCTGAGAGATTTTGACAATAAAAGACCTGCCCTACTTCAGATACTAAAGGGAGCCCTATCGACAGAGAAACAAAGAAAAGAGTGAGAGATATAGAGAATTTTAACAGACATATATAGAACCTTACATCCCAAATCACCAGGGCACACATTTTTCTCTTCTGATCACGGATCTTTCTCCAGAATAGACCATATGCTGGGACATAAAACAAGCCTCAATAAATATAAAAAAAAAAAAAAAAAAAAAAAAGCAATTGAATATATTCAAAGCACATTCTTTTGACCACAATGGAATACAAATAGAAGTCAATAATTTTTTTATTTGTAACTCCACTATTTACTTCCTACAAGATATTAAATACATAAACTCTAATGACATATCAGTGGTTTTGGACTCAATGTAAAATATGTAATTTTTGACAAGAACTATATAAAGGTGGGGGAATGGAGGAGTATAGGAACATAGTTAACATGTCCTTTTGAAGTTAAGTTGGTATCAAAGAAAAACAAGATAGTTATGGATTTAAGAGGTTAAATTTAAGCCCCACAGTAAACACAAAGAAATTATCGGAGAATATGACCATAGAGATGAAAAGTAGAGTATGGGTTATGAGAAGTGGGGGAAGGGGCGATGGGGAGTTAAGAAATGAGTGTAGGATTGCTGTTTGAGGTGAAGGGAAATTTCTAGTAATGGAGGGTGGGAAGGTGATAGCATTACAATATTCTAAATGTGATTAATCCCACTAATGGAATGCTAGGGAGGGTGTGGAATGGGAAGATTTAGGCTGTATATATGTTTCCACAATTGAAAAAAAAAAAAAAGGACGGTCCAAATAGATGACAATTGAATGCCAAGGATGATCCTGGATGGGATCTGAGGATGAAGGAGAGGAGGCTCAAAGGGACACAGCTGGGACATAAGAGAAAAAAAAAAAAAGAAATATAGAATGTAAGCTTTGTATCAAGGTTGAATTTCTTGAACTTCTTAGCTGTGCTTAATAGGATTGCATAAAAGAATGTTCTTATTCATGGGAAATGTATATGTGAATTATAGTGTTTGTTCAAGGATGTGTGCAGCTTGCTTTCATATTTTCAGAAGACAGAGCAATAGATGATGGATGATAGGGAGGGAGGAAAGGAGGGAAAGAAAGAAATGGCAATGTGACAGCATGTTAAAGTTGGTGGATTAGGGTATTGGGGAGGGGGTCAGTGTGTGCTGGAGCTCTGTGTATGGGGTTTGTATTGTTTTTGCAACTGTTCCTATAACTTTGAATTTATTTCAAAATAAAATTAAAAAAAAATCAGAAACACACATGTCCATCAATAGATATCAAAATAAACTATGATAAGCTGCGATACATAACTTGGAAAACTATGCAGCTGTAAACACACACACTCACACAGAATGAGGAAGCACTAGATCCATTGATATCAAAAATCCCCACTACATACTGTTAAGTGAATAAAAGAAAAGTAAGGTTCAAAACATCACATATAGTCAGCTATTACCTTCTGTAATAAAGGTGTCAAATAATAACAAAAACATTTGTACTGACTTGTGTTTACATAAGTAAACAATAAAGGATAAATTCAAACCTAGACAAAGTTGTTTCTTGTCACAAGGCAGGGAGGAATGGGGTCAATGTGATGGAGTGGAAATGATAATTCTCGATGTGTACTTTTTCACATCATTTTTATTTTTGAAATATGTAAATTAATTAACTACTTTAAAAAATTAAGATAAAAGCATTATTTCTGGATTACCTTCCACTCACCCCTCTGAACAGCTGAGTTCTATTGCTAAACCAAAGAGAAAATCTGTCATAACTTCCATTTCCCATTTTTAAATCTCCTGGGTTTCTTTATCGTTTTTCTGGAAGGAAACTTAAAATGATCATTTTAAGTATGGGTCAGAGAGAGGACATAATTAAGTGGTTCCAGTCATTTACAAGATATGGCATTATAAAAATGTCTGGTTGATTAACTTTAACTCCTGATTCCAGATAAACCCAGAGACTCTGTTTCAACATTTATTTCTGTTCCTGACTCTTTGAATCATTGTTTTGATAAAAAATAAATGTTAACATTTATCCCACTTTTGTGACACAGTTTAAGAAAAGGAAACCCTGTACCTAGACTCAATGTTTGCTCAGTTAAATAATAAAGGATGTGGTATATTAACCAGGTGTCCACATAAAATACATGCTCCCCAAAATGTATGCCTTTGGTCACAAGGGAATCAGAAGATAAAGGGAAACAGATTCTATATTCTTACTATTAGAAAAAATATCTGAGTGTAATCCCACCTGACTTCTTCCCAAAAAACTACTAGTACTGGTGTTGTTACTTTTGAAAGTTACTTTTATCGAAGATTTTCATTTGTATAAAGGAATTCATTAAATTCCTAAGAGAACTTTCCAAAAAGGACAAAGTACCATTGAGAAAAATTAATGTTGATACTTACGGGTACAGAAGACACTACAGTGCCATGAGCTTCCAGCATTACAAGTCCCCAACTTGAACTGACCTACTACTGTAGCCAGGGCAGCCAGTGTATTTCAGAGCAGTTCCAGTTTTGAAGTCTGTTTCATACAACTCATTTATTGGAGCAGCAAAAGGTAAATTGAGGTGGGGTGGGAGGTGGTGGTGCACATTTACCTGAATACCAAAATGACAAGGAGCACCAGAAATTATAGCTTGAGACACAGCATCTCAATATTTCAGTAGTAAGATTTTTAAAGCAGGAGCATACTTTTCTTTTTTGTCACCACTCCTATTGTCCTGCACTGTTCAACCACCATAGTGAGCAACGCATGTTTCTTAATTAATGATAATGATGACAGTAATGCAAAAAGGCAGAAATTTTTCATTTGTCCTTACCTGCATATGTGGTAATTTATCATAAAATGGATAATCCAAGCTGAATCTCAACAGTCTATGAGATTGCCCACATCTGCCTACTCAGAATACAGGCATCTGAGCCAGGCCCTATAGCTCTACCTTCTTGCTTTGGCAGAAAGATAATTTATGAATCATAACAATACACAGGATTAGTAGCCAACTCAGGAGATAAGGATGAGAAGGAGACATGTACACTTTAGTACACTTTGTATTTTTGAATAATATGAATACATTGCCTATTTGAAAATAAAGGAAAAGTTTAAAAAAAAAGAATCACAAGGTGGAGAATGCATTAACCCTTGAAAAATAAAATCTTAACTCTACTTCCCTAGAAAGAATTAAATAAGGAAGCAAATTGCCTTTCAGGAGCCCAAATAGAATTATACCTGTCACCTCTACAAACTGAATAATCACACAGGCAGTGAAAACTCTTCATGGTCAGCTGGCAGATAAAAAGTATTTATTCCACATCATGACTGACTCTGAGTGAAACTGGAGAGTTCCTTGAGAGGAAATCCTAGAAGGGAACATCAAGACAGTCTATAAAACAGCCTTTTTTGTGGGATTATAGCAAGTTTTCCTATATTCCAGGGAATGTAGGTCAAATATTCCACAGGATGTTAAAGATGAATACCTGTTAGACATCTCTTAAAAGGAGCTATGTTTATGAACTCATTTCTGTGGTGCCAGTCTGAGCTTGTTCCCGCCTTACTCACCACGAACAGCAGCCAACAGAGCAGCGAACAAGGTCCTTGGGAACAGAGTTGGATCACGGACTCCCCACAGCCTAGAGAAAGGCCAAGGCTGCCAATTTCCATTTTCTACAGTGGGTCCCAGTTGGAACTCTTGGAGAATGCATGACTTGATGTTTCTTTGACATTTTTCTGCTGAAAGAACTCAACACAACAAACAGTAATTGAATTCCTACTTGTCATAAGTCACTAGGATAAATCACATGGGAACCATGTCTTCAAGAAAATTTTTGTCTGGAGTGGAAGAAAAGACATTAGCACAAACAGTTACATCAAAAGACAGTTTATGTTATCTGCTTTAGGATCATGATCAGGTGACCAGTTCTTTCCATATGGAGAGATGGAATGGGCTTATAGAGGAGACAGCATCTGAGACAGGTATGGTTATAAAATTTGGAATTATGGATATTGGGTATATTATGTGTGCTGGTTTGGATGTATTGTGTCCCATCCCCACCCCCATACCAGTCTTGTTGGGGCAGATATTGGTGTTGGCTAGGTTGGAATCTTTTGATTGTTTCCATGGAGATGTGACTAGTAACACCTTTGATTAGGGTGTGACCTGTTGATGGGATTGTTTCCATGGAGGTGTGGCCCCACCCATTCAGCTTGGGTCTTGATTTAATTACTGGAGCCCTATAAAAGCTCAGAAACAGAAGGACTTCAGAGGAGCTGCAGCTGAGAGACATTCTGAAGATGGCCATTGAAAGCTGATTTTGGAGCACGCCATTTTGAAGTGCAACCTGGGAGCAAACTTTGAGAGTTAAAAGCTGGTAACACAGGCTACCAGGACATAGAAAGAGGGTAGAGATCAGGCATTTGATGCTGAAAGACTACAGATATTCAGCCAGATTGATTGTATAGATCCAGAAATAGATAGCATAATACTGTGTGATGGTAGCACAATATTTTAAGTACACTGAACAAAGATGTCTATTGAGTAAAGCTGAAAGAGGTGGGATAGGGGAATGTATGACACCAGAGGTAAAGATAGATGATGAAGACTGGGACTGTATAACTTGGCAAAAACTGGAGTGGCCAATGACTGTTACTAAATGTACAAATATAAAAATGTTCCCACATGTGGGAGAACAAATGAATGTCAACCATGCAGAGTGTTGAAAAAGGGATGGTATTTGGGAAAAAACATAATCAAAGCAGACTGGAGTCTATGGTCAGTGGTAACATTGTGGTATGCTTCCATTAAATGTAACAAAGGCAATATACCAAAGTTAAATGTGTATGAGAGGGGCATATAAGGGAGGGATATGGGATTCTTGGTGGTGGTGATGTTTTCTGTCCATACTATTATATTGTATTGTATGACATTTTATTTTTCTTTTTATTATCTTTTTTATTATTTGCCAAAAAAATACTTTTTCATAGTAATCAATATGTTCAAGTGCTGACTGTGATAATGAAGCAGATCTGGTAAAGACTAGGGCAAATTGGGCCAAAGGTTCAAGGTTGAAACTGACTGTGTGTTAAAACTTCAACTTCCATGTGAGACCAAGGGAAGAGATGTTTATTTGGTGCAGGATCTCTATTTTCTAAACAATGTAAGTTCTACACTCAATTTGTTCAAACACCACAATTACATGGAACTCTGAAGCTTGTTGCTGCAAAGGAGAGGCTAAACCTGCACCTAAGAGTCTCCCCCTGAGTGCCTCTTTGTTGCTCAGATGTGGCCCTCTCTCTCTCTAGCTAAGCCACCTTGGCAGGTGATCTCAGTGCCCCCCTCCCCCCAAGGTGGGATCTGACACCCAGGGGTGTAAATCTCCCTGGCAATGCAGGATATGATTCTTGGGGATGAATCTGGACCTGGCAGCATGGGATTGATAACATCTTCTTGACCAAAAGGGGGATGTGAAAAGAAATGAAATAAAACTTCAGTGGCTGAGAGATTTTAAATGGAATCAAGAGGTCACTCTGGTGGACATTCTTACACACTATACAGATAACATTTTTTAGGTTTTAATGTATTGGAATAGTTAGAAGTAAAGACCTGAAACTATGAAACTCCAACCAAGTAGCCTTGACTCTTGAAAATGATTGTATAACAGCATAGTTTACAAGGGATGACAGTAGGATTCTGAAAACTTTGTGGATCACACTCTCTTTATCTAGTGTATGGATGGATGAGCAGAAAAATGAGGACAAAAGCTAAATGAAAAATAGGGTGGGATGGGGGTGTGATTTGGGTGTTCTTTTTTACTTTTATTTTTTATTCTTTTTCTTATTCTTTCTGGTGTAAGGAAAATGTTCAAAAATAGATTGGGGTGACGAATGCATTAACTATAGGATGGCACTGTGAACAGTTGATTGCACACCATGAGTGACTGTATGGTATGTGAATATATCTCAATAAAACTGAATTTAATTTAAAAATAGTAAAGTAAAAAATTTTTTCAGACAAAAAAACAAAAAACATGGCAATGAAAAGGTATTTATTTCTGGAAAACAGCAAGTGGTACTTTAATTTATTTGGAAGGTAAGGAATGTGAGATAAGATGGTACTGAAGATAGAGAGGCAGATTAAAACTGGGTTTGATTGGATTTTCAGTGCCAAGATTAGGAGTTTGGACCTAGGAAGTAGAGAGCCTTTGATTTTGTTTTTCTTGGAGTGGCATGATTATTGTGCTTTCAGATCACTAAGGCAGATGTGTACATGACTGAAGGAGGCAGAGAGAGGAGGCTGGGAGGTTGGTTAAGAAGAGTATAGCAATTGCCCAGGTGAACTGCACAGATGATCTAAACAAAGAACTAGCAGGAGGACTAGAGAAACAGCAACAAATGTAAGAAAAGGATGAGACAGAAGCACTACATGTATAATGTGAAGTAACAGGAACTCTAATATACTACAGATAGGAGAGTACATTGTTTCAACCAATTCTGAGAAACAGTGTGACATTATCTACTAAAGGTCAATATGTGGGTGCCATATGACATAGGAATTCCATTCTTAAATGTATTCCCATCAGAAACACATACATGTGTATCAAGAAACATGTATGAAAATGTTCATAACAGCATTATTCATAATAACTAAAAATCTGAAATAAATCAAATGTCCACCAACAATAGACTAGACGAATTGTGATACATTCATGGAATGGGATTTAATCAGAAATCGCAGTGCACAAACTACAGCTATATTCTACAACAAGAATAAATCTCACAGACATAACATTGAGTGAAAGAATCTAGGCACAAAGAGTATTACTATACGATCCCCATCACATAAAATTTTAAAATAGGTAAAACTAATCTAGGGTGCTAAAACTGAGAAAGTTTTGCCTTTTGGGAGGAGAGTAACTGGGAGAGGGCCTGAGGGGTGCTTATGGGTTCTGGTAATGTTCACTTATTTCTTGATTGGGCTTGTGGTTACATGGATGAGTCTGCATGTGATAATTCATCAACATTTTGGTTTTGTGTACTCTTTTATATTTGTGTTATAATTTAATAACATTTATTAAAACAAAACAAAAAATTGCTACTTCTAGATTTTCTCTGGGAAACACACAGACTTTGGTAACAGGGAGAAATTCTGTGGAGATAAAGTCCGTAACTATTTGCACTTTTGGAATGTTTTCCCAGGTATTTCCATGAAGGTCTATTTTTCCGTGTATTTCCATGTCTATTAATTGTTTAAACTAAATAAACAGATAAACATGTTTAGTGTTCCTCTGGTTGGGAAGAACTATGGTCTCAGTTTTTTCCTGATTGTTCTACATACTTGGCAATGAGCTATAAGTGCAACTGAAATTATGTGTACATTGAAGAGGTGGAGATGTACAGCATGAAGAATTACAGGAGATGTTTAGCCTTTCCAACCAGAACATACTTTCACTGCATTTACACTTTCCTTCAGAAGTGAATGATAAAATGAACTCACTTCTTTATGTTATCCATGGGCAATGCTAGGAGATGTACTGTAGCCTTGAATGGTGAATGAGGAAAGTGAGAGGGAAAGTGAACTCATTCTGTTGCCCTCAGAATAAATTAGCAAACCACCAATGCTTGTGCTATTCATAGCCGTTGGCTCCATTCAGAAAAAAGACCTGGATTAAATTAAAGCCATTCAGTGTAACGGTTTCTTCCAATGTGTAAGATCTGCTCAGGGACTTTTTTGATGTGAATGAGTTCAACCACATAAAGCCAATTTGAACTATAATGATACTCAGCAGCCATGAAGCTGCTTCATGATTTGAGGGTGTGGTCTCATTGGTTATAACATATGCTCTGAACAAGTGACCAACAGAAGGTGCTATTTTTTCAACAACCAAAAGACTTGGGTCCAGGAGCCAATGAGTGGAAGTGAAAGACATACCTAATGACCCACATGTAAAGCTTAAGTTTTCTGTCTTTGCAAATCTGAGCTCTGCTGGTACCATACATGAAAATGTTTCCTTAGAAGAAAAACAGTAGTTCTAATGACTTGCAATCTGGAATACCATCTGATTACCAAAATGGAGACAATTTTGAGACTAAAGGAGGTATTTAACAAATTATGCTTATACAGTAAGCATAAGTTAGAATTTTCTCAGGCAAACTGCTCATCACAATTGGACCATTCTGGAATCCTCTTGCCACAGGGAAAGAGGCCAAAAGGAAATTACTGCCTTTCCTGGAATGATTGATCGTGAATATCAGAAGGAAATAGAGTTGCTGCTATACATTGGTGGAAAAGAGGGAGTTGGAATCCTCTGGGTGCCTATTAACAATGCCATATCCAGTGAAAAAATTAATTGGTTGAATTACAACAGTCTCATTCAGGTAGAGTCACCAAAGCTCGGATCCCTCAAATATGAAGTTTTCAGTTCCTCCAAAGTAAATAACTCCAAACACCTGAGGTAATTTTTGAGGGCATAGGGCATAAGAAATGTGTAAAGAGGGAAGTCATAAATACTACTATGACCTTAGGACCAGTTGAGGAATTAAGGACTATAGCATTGAGCCATATTGAACTACATGCTGAATCAGAACATATTTGTAACTCATACATATCTATAAACATATCTCTAAACTTTTAGTTTTCAAATACTCTTGCAAGTTTTGGATTCAGAGGTGACACTTGCTTAAAACCAAGAACATAAATATATCAATTACATTCTGAAACCAAATTTGTTACTGGGAATTAAAGCATGACACCTATTACCATTAAATATGTGTTTCCTCAACTATTAACCACAGCAAAGATGCCATGACTCTTGGAAGCATCCTCTTGCTGTGGTCAGCCCCTCTCAGGATTTTGCAATTGAAACCGGGTGTAGGTATGCATTTGCTCATGAGAGTTCTGTTATTTTCTTCTTTGGAACAAAACCGCAAAAGTAGGAATTCTCAGTAAGCTCCATCACGTTCTCATTTTCTCATTTCCTTCGCTATCTGCTCGTCTGGCACTTCCTCCTCCATAGCTCTAAATCTAGACAGTCCTTGCGGACTTGCTTTTTCCTTCTGATCTATGGTTTTTAAATCAGTCCTTTGGGAGCACAGTGTCCAAAAGAGTCATAGACTTTTTGGATATAGAAGCTTTCCTTTAACTCTTACACCAAAAGTGGAATTAATGAAAGGGGAAAAAATGTTTAATTTGAATATTATGTTTTAAATCACCCACACGTCAAACACTATAATTAAGAAGGGTAATAAAAAGCTACTAGAAACAGTTAAAATATATATAATAATTGAGTTAATTTTTAAACAAAGTCTTCTTTACAAATCAATACGGAAATAGAAATGGCAAATAAAAATATGAGCAAAGAACATGATAGGTAAGTGAAAAGAGAAGAAATACAAATGCTCAATAAGGGTTTCATAGGACAGTTTCCCTGGGAAATAGCCTCAGAGATGGAGGTTCATTTGCAGGTGTTTTATTAAGGATACCTCTCAGAAATGATATGTCAAGGAAAGCAGAATGGGGCTGTGAGCAGAGTTGAACCATAAATCATTGCATCAGAGGCCTCAGCGGATCCACAGAGCTAAGGCTGGGGTAGCCCTTCAGACATGTGTGAGACTGAGATAGGAGCTGGGCCCTCCAACCACTTCATCACCCATCACCCACTATAGTCTGCCGCAGAGAGATAGTGCACCTTCAGGTGGGGCTGGTCCCAAAAATTACCCTATGCTCATTATAAATGCAGATGCCCAGGTCCCATCCTCTGATCAGCCCTAGTAAGGCTCAAGGAGGATCAAGTTATTTTTAGGAATGCCGCAGGTGATTCTCATGCGTTGGAAATTGGAGACCACTAGTGCAACATATACTAATCATTCATTTCTTTACAACCTCCAGGGTCTACCTTGGTTTCAAAATAGAACTTTAGTTGTTATGTGCCTGCATATCAGCAGATTAACTCCTTGCAAAAGCATTGATCTTAATAGATCAACTCAGTTCTTATAAATGGCTGATATATTTGGCTGTTTGAATAATAGCTCTGCAATTGGTGATGATTCATTATGTTACCCATTGTTTCTTATAAAATAATCCATGAGACAAATCCTTCTTCAACTTTAATAAGAACAAAAAAAAGTCTCTTTTCAGAACTTACGTATTTATTTTTGTTAACCAATGGGGAATATATAATCACTTTATTTCCCATTTTTCCTTGACTGAAAATAAACTCAATCAAAATTACTATATGGGCCTAAATTTTATTAAATTTGCTCCTACTCTCTGGTGCTTCCTTTTCCATAGGTCTAACCAAGCAATCCTTGAGTGGTTTTGACTTTCCATTTTTATTTTAGCCATTTTAAGTTATGCATGCTGTGCCAGTTATCAATGTATTGCCTCTCAGCTCCATGTTCACCTTTTATTGCATGCTTTGCTATAATGGACAAAATTTCTTTAATCCTTTGTCCTTTACAGTGAGCATGATGTTAAGCTTTCTCAATAGAAGGTGCTAGAGGGATATTGCAGGAAGAAGGGACCCTCCTGCCGTTTTCTACTGCTCCAGGTGGGTTAGCAGTGTGACTGTGAGGATACCCAGTGTGGCTCTGCCTCAGCCATGCGTGCAGAAAGCATAGTCCCTTGTCAACCTTGCAGTGCTGGCCTGACCATCACCTTCCTGTGGTCCTTCTGACAGGGTATCAAGCTCTTGGCCTCTTCCTCCACTGGTGACCCCATACCCTGTGCACACCTGCATCACTAGCCACCAGCTACAGCTTGCCTGTATCCCACCTATGTCCTGGAGGCTTGCCACTGGGGTCCCCTGTTCCTCTGCTCCTGGCCACTCTCTGCATGTTATCTCCCAGACACTATGCCCTCCAGCACAGGCTCATGAACACAGTCGATAGCTGTAGTGCGCCTCTCTATTGCCTGCATTCTAGGGGACTGTTTTCTGCTTGCCCAGTGACCACAAACCAGCTATGGTCCAGGAAACAGCTGAACTTCTCTGTCATCTAGTAGGCTACAACTATACCTTTGCCGATGAGTTCTAAACCTCAATCTTAAGAAGAGGCCCCCACTTTGAAGTTTGTCCTTCCTTGAGTGCTTTCCATCATCCCTGGGTTCCATATAGAGTTTTCTTATTTCTTGTAGTTACTCTTTTATCAGAGTTACATAATTCTTTATATTAATCTTCCTCTATTCATTGTGTGATTCCTATCTCATTATTGGACTCAGACTGAGGCATGTATCTTTTAGCATAATTAAGAATAGATATAGGAAGGCGGGGCAAGATGGCAGCATAGGGAGGTGTAGAATTTAGTTAGTCCTCTGGAACAACTAGCATATAGCCAAGAACAACTAGTAAATAGTCTGAAACAATGTTGGGGACATCTGTGACTGGACAAACATCATACACCAGTCTGGAATGGGTGGAATGACTGAGATTGCAGTATAAGAACTGCAAGCAAAGCTCCCCAAACTCTGAAGCTGGCACCCATCCCCCACTAGCATGGCAGGCTGAGCTGAAACACTTCCCTGTGGGAAAAAGAAGCAGTCTACTAGGAGGAAGGGAAGGTAGCTCAACCAAGCTCCAATTGTGATTTTAATTAACAAATTTGGATTACTGAATACAAGTTATGAGCTCAGATAAACCTGGAGCAAGCAGGAAAGGAAAATGGAGGTTTCTCCTGTCAGAGAGGAGGCAGGGCTGATGGGAAAAAAAAATGATAATAAATAAATAAAATCAGAGATTTTTGGAGTCACCTGAACTCAGAATACTGAAAGGGGGCTGTGTTCCAAGAAAAGGGGCATATAGAACACGGCACCAACTTTGGATCTTGACTGGTAACTGGGGGGCTGGAGACTGGTTCTGAAAAGGGGATTTCTTTATATTTTCCTTTTTTTTTTCTCTCATTCTAAGTAGCTCATTAGAGAAAGCCTCAGACATTTTCAATTGTCAGTGACCCAGGCAAGGGAGGAGTTAAGATAGAGAGCCAAAGGAAGAAGTCAAAGGTAGTAGATAAATCCCTAAAAGGCTTATCTTCCCTAAGAAAAGGGGGAGGCAGGGCCCAGTTCAAGTGGCTGCCCACGCTTAGAGAACTCAGACTCCAGGGTCCAGGGGAAAAAAAAAAAGAAAAGTAGCTTAACCTTGGCTTCTGATACTCTCAGCCCCTGGCAGGGACAGGGTCTGTGGAGATTAAAGACAACACACCTCTTTACACCAGTAGGGAACTGTGGGCTGACAAGCACCACCTGCTGGCAGGATAGGAAAAGCACAACATTTAGAGTCCTCATAGGAAAGTCTGACAACTTTCTGGGTCTCATCCTGTATTAGTTAGGGTTCTCTAGGAAAACAGAATCAACAAGAGATATCTGTAAATACAAGATTTTATAAAAGTGTCTCACACAACTGTAGGGATGCATGAGTCCAAATTTCATAGGGCAGACAGCAAACTGGCAACTCCAGTGAAGGTGTTCGATGAACTTCTCAGGAAATGCTTCACTGGCTAGCTGAAGAAAGAAGTGAAAGTCCTCTCTCTCTTCCTTAAAAGTCTTAAACTGATTGGATTAAATCCAGCTTATTGAATTCTTTCATTGCAGAAGACATGCCTTTTGTTGATGTAATCAGTCACAGCTGCAGTTAATTGACTGATGATTTAATAAACCAGCCTTCTCATTTATAACGAGTCACAAATGTCCTTGCAGTAATGGTTAGGACAGTGCTTGCTTGACCAGACACCTGAACACCATCACTTGGCCAAGTTGATACCTAAACCTAACCATCACACATCTCAGGAAAACCTGATACTGATTATACCCTCTTCCTGAGACCTGGGCCCATCTGGTCTGGAAGAATCTGATTGGGGTCATCAAGGAAAACAGATGCTAGACAACAAAAAATTATGAATCACACTAGAAAAAATGAAGATATGGCCCAGTCAAAGGAACAAACATATACTTCAAATGAGATACAGGAGCTGAAACAACTTATTAAAGATCTCCAAACAAATATGTTAAATCAATTCAAAAATCAAATCAATGAGTTGAGGGAAGATGAAGCAAAAGAGATGAAGAATATAAAGAAGATATTGGGCAAACATAAGGAAGAACTTGAAAGTTTGAGAAAAACAATTGGCAGAACTTATGGGAATGAAATACACATAGAAGAGATAAAAAACACGATGCAGACATACAACAGTAGATTTGAAGAGAGAGAGAAGAAATGATTCAGGAACTAGAGGACAGAACATCTGAAATCCTACTCAGAAAAGAAGAGATAGGGGAAAAAAATGGAAAAATATGAACAGGGCCTCAGGGAATTGAATGACATCATGAAGCACACAAATATATGTGTCATAAGTGTCCCTGAAAGAGAAGAGAAGGGAAAAGGGACAGAAAGAATAACAGAGGAAATAGTCAATGAAAATTTCCCATCTCTTATGAAAGACATAAAATTGCAGATCCAAAAAGTGCAGCATGCCCGAAACAGAATAGATCCAAATAGACCTACTCCAAGACACATAATAATCAGATTATCAAATGTCAAAGACAAAGAGAGAATTCTGAAAGCAGCAAGAAAAAAGCAATCCATCATATACATAAGACTATGTGTGGATTTCTCAGAAGAAATCATGGAGGCAAGAAGGCAATGGCATGATATATTCAAAATACTGAAAGAGAAGACAAAATGGTAGGTGGTAGACATTATATTGAGTGAAATTAGACAGAAACAAAAGGACAAATACTCTATGAACTCACTAATATGAACTAACATTGATGAGCGAAATTTGAGAGTTGAAGTTGAGAACACAGGTTGTCAGGAGATAGCAAGAAGTTAGAAAATGGGCATATGATGCTGAAGGAATACATAAGATTCAACAGAATTAATTGTACAGATCCAGAAATGGATAATATGATACTGTGTGATGGTAGCACAATATTGTAAGTACTCTGAACAAAGTGAGTTGTGAGTATGGTTGAAAGTGGAAGTCTAGGGGCATGTATGACACCAGAAGGATAGAAGATAAAGAATGGGATTGTATAACTTAGCAAAACCTAGAGTGGTCAGTGATGGTGATTAAATTTACAAATATAATAATGTTTTTAAAAGAGGGAGAACAAATAAATGTCAACATTACAAGGTGTTCTAGTTTGTCAGTGCTGCCAGATTGCAAAACACCAGAAATGGATTGGCTTTTATCAAGGGGTTTTATTTGGTTACATAGTTCCAGTCTTAAGGCCATAAAGTGTCCAAGGTAAGTCATCAACAATTGGGTACCTTCACTGGAGGATGGCCAATGGTGTCTGGAAAACCACTGTTAGCTGGGAAGGCACGTGGCTGGTGTCTGCTCCAAAGTTCTGGTTTCAAAATGACTTTCTCCCAGGATGTTCCTCTCCAGGCTTCAGTTCCTCAAAAATGTTACTCTCAGGAGGCGGGGCAAGATGGCAGACTGGTGAGCTGTAAGTTTTAGTTACTCCTCCAGGAAAGTAGGTAAAAAGCCAGGAACTGCGTGGACTGGACACCACAGAGCAATCTGTCTTTGGGCATACTTCATACAACACTCATGAAAACGTGGAACTGCTGAGATCAGCGAAATCTGTAAGTTTTTGCGGCCAGGGGACCCGCGCCCCTCCCTGCCAGGCTCAGTCCCGGGGGAGGAGGGGCTGTCAGCTCCGGGAAGGAGAAGGGAGAACTGCAGTGGCTGCTCTTATCGGAAACTCATTCTACTCATTCAAACTCCAACCATAGATAGACTGAGACCAGACACCAGAGACTCTGAGAGCAGCCAGCCCAGCAGAGAGGAGACAGGCATAGAAAAAAAACAACACGAAAAACTCCAAAATAAAAGCAGAGGATTTTTGGAGTTCTGGTGAACACAGAAAGGGGAAGGGCGGAGCTCAGGCCTTGAGGCGCATATGCAAATCCCGAAGCAAAGCTGATCTCTCTGCCCTGTGGACCTTTCCTTAATGGCCCTAGTTGCTTTGTCTATTAGCATTTCAATAACCCATTAGATCTCTGAGGAGGGCCGTTTTATTTTATTTTATTTTTTTTTTGTTAAATCCTTTTTTCTTTTTCTAAAACAATTACTCTAAGAAGCCCAATACACAAAGCTTCAAAGAATTGCAATTTGGGCACGTCAAGTCAAGAGCAGAACTAAGAGAGCTCTGAGACAAAAGGCAATAATCCAGTGGCTGAGAAAATTCACTAAACAACACAACTTCCCAAGAAAAGGGGGGTGTCCGCTCACAGCCACCATCCTGGTGGACAGGAAACACTCCTGCCCATCGCCAGCCCCATAGCCCAGAGCTGCCCCAGACAACCCAGTGTGACGGAAGTGCTTCAAATAACAGGCACACACCACAAAACTGGGCGTGGACATTAGCCTTCCCTGCAACCTCAGCTGAATGTCCCAGAGCTGGGAAGGTGGAGCAGTGTGAATTAACAAAGCCCCATTCAGCCATCATTTGAGCAGACTGGGAGCCTCCCTACACAGCCCAGCAGCCCAGAACTGCCCTGGGGGGACGGCACTCACCTGTGACATAGCACAGTCATCCCTCAACAGAGGACCCGGGGTGCACAGCCTGGAAGAGGGGCCCACTTGCAAGTCTCAGGAGCCATACGCCAATACCAAAGACTTGTGGGTCAGTGGCAGAGACAAACTGTGGCAGGACTGAACTGAAGGATTAGACTATTGCAGCAGCTTTAAAACTCTAGGATCATCAGGGAGATTTGATTGTTAGGGCCACCCCCCCCCCGACTGCCCAGAAACACGCCCCACATACAGGGCAGGCAACACCAACTACACACGCAAGCTTGGTACACCAATTGGGCCCCACAAGACTCACTCCCCCACTCACCAAAAAGGCTAAGCAGGGGAGAACTGGCTTGTGGAGAACAGGTGGCTCGTGGACGCCACCTGCTGGTTAGTTAGAGAAAGTGTACTCCACGAAGCTATAGATCTGATAAATTAGAGATAAGGACTTCAATAGGTCTACAAACCCTAAAAGAACCCTATCAAGTTCAGCAAATGCCACGAGGCCAAAAACAACAGAAAATTATAAAGCATATGAAAAAAACAGATGATATGGATAACCCAAGCCCAAGCACCCAAATCAAAAGACCAGAAGAGACACAGCACCTAGAGCAGCTACTCAAAGAACTAAAGATGAACAATGAGACCATAGTACGGGATATGAAGGAAATCAAGAAGACCCTAGAAGAGCATAAAGAAGACATTGCAAGACTAAATAAAAAAATGGATGATCTTTTGGAAATTAAAGAAACTGTTGACCAAATTAAAAAGATTCTGGACACTCATAGTACAAGACTAGAGGAAGTTGAACAACGAATCAGTGACCTGGAAGATGACAGAATGGAAAATGAAAGCATAAAAGAAAGAATGGGGAAAAAAATTGAAAAACTCGAAATGTACCTCAGGGATATGATAGATAATATGAAACGTCCAAATATAAGACTCATTGGTGTCCCAGAAGGGGAAGAAAAGGGTAAAGGTCTAGGAAGAGTATTCAAAGAAATTGTTGGGGAAAACTTCCCAAATCTTCTAAACAACATAAATACACAAATCATAAATGCTCAGCGAACTCCAAATAGAATAAATCCAAAAAAAACCCACTCCGAGACATATACTGATCACACTGTCAAACATAGAAGAGAAGGAGCAAGTTCTGAAAGCAGCAAGAGAAAAGCAATTCACCACATACAAAGGAAACAGCATAAGACTAAGTAGTGACTACTCAGCAGCCACCATGGAGGCGAGAAGGCAGTGGCACGATATATTTAAAATTCTGAGTGAGAGGAATTTCCAGCCAAGAATACTTTATCCAGCAAAGCTCTCCTTCAAATTTGAGGGAGAGCTTAAACTTTTCACAGACAAAGAAATGCTGAGAGAATTTGCTAACAAGAGACCTGCCCTACTGGAGATACTAAAGGGAGCCCTACAGACAGAGAAACAAAGACAGGACAGAGAGACTTGGAGAAAGGTTCAGTACTAAAGAGATTCGGTATGGGTACAATAAAGGATATTAATAGAAAGAGGGAAAAATATGGCAAACATAAACCAAAGGATAAGATGGCCGATTCAAGAAATGCCTTCACGGTTTTAACGTTGAATGTAAATGGATTAAACTCCCCAATTAAAAGATATAGATTCGCAGAATGGATAAAAAAAAAATGAACCATCAATATGTTGCATACAACAGACCCATCTTAGACACAGGGACACAAAGAAACTGAAAGTGAAAGGATGGAAAAAAATATTTCATGCAAGCTACAGCCAAAAGAAAGCAGGTGTAGCAATATTAATCTCAGATAAAATAGACTTCAAATGCAGGGATGTTTTGAGAGACAAAGAAGGCCACTACATACTAATAAAAGGGGCAATTCAGCAAGAAGAAATAACAATCGTAAATGTCTATGCACCCAACCAAGGTGCCACAAAATACATGAGAGAAACACTGGCAAAACTAAAGGAAGCAACTGATGTTTCCACAATAATTGTGGGAGACTTCAACACATCACTCTCTCCTATAGATAGATCAACCAGACAGAAAACCAATAAGGAAATTGAAAACCTAAACAATCTGATAAATGAATTAGATTTAACAGACATCTACAGGACATTACATCCCAAATCACCAGGATACACATACTTTTCTAGTGCTCACGGAACTTTCTCCAGAATAGATCATATGCTGGGACATAAAACAAGCCTCAATAAATTTAAAAAGATTGAAATTATTCAAAGCACATTCTCTGACCACAATGGAATACAATTAGAAGTCAATAACCATCAGAGACTTAGAAAATTCACAAATACCTGGAGGTTAAACAACACACTCCTAAACAATCAGTGGGTTAAAGAAGAAATAGCAAGAGAAATTGCTAAATATATAGAGACGAATGAAAATGAGAACACAACATACCAAAACCTATGGGATGCAGCAAAAGCAGTGCTAAGGGGGAAATTTATAGCACTAAACGCATATATTAAAAAGGAAGAAAGAGCCAAAATCAAAGAACTAATGGATCAACTGAAGAAGCTAGAAAATGAACAGCAAACCAATCCTAAACCAAGTACAAGAAAAGAAATAACAAGGATTAAAGCAGAAATAAATGACATAGAGAACAAAAAAAACAATAGAGAGGATAAATATCACCAAAAGTTGGTTCTTTGAGAAGATCAACAAGATTGACAAGCCCCTAGCTAGACTGACAAAATCAAAAAGAGAGAAGACCCATATAAACAAAATAATGAATGAAAAAGGTGACATAACTGCAGATCCTGAAGAAATTAAAAAAAATTATAAGAGGATATTATGAACAACTGTATGGCAACAAACTGGATAATGCAGAAGAAATGGACAATTTCCTGGAAACATATGAACAACCTAGACTGACCAGAGAAGAAATAGAAGACCTCAACCAACCCATCACAAGCAAAGAGATCCAATCAGTCATCAAAAATCTTCCCACAAATAAATGCCCAGGGCCAGATGGCTTCACAGGGGAATTCTACCAAACTTTCCAGAAAGAACTGACACCAATCTTACTCAAACTCTTTCAAAACATTGAAAAAAATGGAACACTACCTAACTCATTTTATGAAGCTAACATCAATCTAATACCAAAACCAGGCAAAGATGCTACAAAAAAGGAAAACTACCGGCCAATCTCCCTAATGAATATAGATGCAAAAATCCTCAACAAAATACTTGCAAATCGAATCCAAAGACACATTAAAAAAATCATACACCATGACCAAGTGGGGTTCATTCCAGGCATGCAAGGATGGTTCAACATAAGAAAAACAATCAATGTATTACAACACATTAAAAACTCGAAAGGGAAAAATCAATTGATCATCTCAATAGATGCTGAAAAAGCATTTGACAAAATCCAACATCCCTTTTTGATAAAAACACTTCAAAAGGTAGGAATTGAAGGAAACTTCCTCAACATGATAAAGAGCATATATGAAAAACCCACAGCCAGCATAGTACTCAATGGTGAGAGACTGAAAGCCTTCCCTCTAAGATCAGGAACAAGACAAGGATGCCCGCTGTCACCACTGTTATTCAACATTGTGCTGGAAGTGCTAGCCAGGGCAATCCGGCAAGACAAAGAAATAAAAGGCATCCAAATTGGAAAAGAAGAAGTAAAACTGTCATTGTTTGCAGATGATATGATCTTATATCTAGAAAACCCTGAGAAATCAACGACACACCTACTAGAGCTAATAAACAAATTTAGCAAAGTAGCGGGATACAAGATTAATGCACATAAGTCAGTAATGTTTCTATATGCTAGAAATGAACAAACTGAAGAGACACTCAAGAAAAAGATACCATTTTCAATAGCAACTAAAAAAATCAAGTACCTAGGAATCAACTTAACCAAAGATGTAAAAGACCTATACAAAGAAAACTACATAACTCTACTAAAAGAAATAGAAGGGGACCTTAAAAGATGGAAAAATATTCCATGTTCATGGATAGGAAGGCTAAATGTCATTAAGATGTCAATTCTACCCAAACTCATCTACAGATTCAATGCAATCCCAATCAAAATTCCAACAACCTACTTTGCAGACTTGGAAAAGCTAGTGATCAAATTTATTTGGAAAGGGAAGATGCCTCGAATTGCTAAAGACACTCTAAAAAAGAAAAACGAAGTGGGAGGACTTACACTCCCTGACTTTGAAGCTTATTATAAAGCCACAGTTGCCAAAACAGCATGGTACTGGCACAAAGATAGACATATAGATCAATGGAATCGAATTGAGAATTCAGAGATAGACCCTCAGATGTATGGCCGACTGATCTTTGATAAGGCCCCCAAAGTCACCGAACTGAGCCATAATGGTCTTTTCAACAAATGGGGCTGGGAGAGTTGGATATCCATATCCAAAAGAATGAAAGAGGACCCCTACCTCACACCCTACACAAAAATTAACTCAAAATGGACCAAAGATCTCAATATAAAAGAAAGTACCATAAAACTCCTAGAAGATAATGTAGGAAAACATCTTCAAGACCTTGTATTAGGAGGCCACTTCCTAGAATTTACACCCAAAGCACAAGCAACAAAAGAGAAAATAGATAAATGGGAACTCCTCAAGCTTAGAAGTTTCTGCACCTCAAAGGAATTTCTCAAAAAGGTAAAGAGGCAGCCAACTCAATGGGAAAAAATTTTTGGAAACCATGTATCTGACAAAAGACTGATATCTTGCATATACAAAGAAATCCTACAACTCAATGACAATAGTACAGACAGCCCAATTATAAAATGGGCAAAAGATATGAAAAGACAGTTCTCTGAAGAGGAAATACAAATGGCCAAGAAACACATGAAAAAATGTTCAGCTTCACTAGCTATTAGAGAGATGCAAATTAAGACACCATCTAACACCGGTTAGAATGGCTGCCATTAAACAAACAGGAAACTACAAATGCTGGAGGGGATGTGGAGAAATTGGAACTCTTATTCATTGTTGGTGGGACTGTATAATGGTTCAGCCACTCTGGAAGTCAGTCTGGCGGTTCCTTAGAAAACTAGATATAGAGCTACCATTCGATCCAGCGATTGCACTTCTCGGTATATACCCGGAAGATCGGAAAGCAGTGACACGAACAGATCTCTGCACGCCAATGTTCATAGCAGCATTATTCACAATTGCCAAGAGATGGAAACAACCCAAATGTCCTTCAACAGATGAGTGGATAAATAAAATGTGGTATATACACACGATGGAATACTACGCGGCAGTAAGAAGGAACGATCTGGTGAAACATATGACAACATGGATGAACCTTGAAGACATAATGCTGAGCGAAATAAGCCAGGCACAAAAAGAGAAATATTATATGCTACCACTAATGTGAACTTTGAAAAATGTAAAACAAATGGTTTATAATGTAGAATGTCGGGGAACTAGCAGTAGAGAGCAATTAAGGAAGGGGGAACAATAATCCAAGAAGAACAGATAAGCTATTTAACGTTCTGGGGATGCCCAGAAATGACTATGGTCTGTTAATTTCTGATGGATGTAGTAGGAACAAGTTCACTGAAATGTTGCTATATTATGTAACTTTCTTGGGGTAAAGTAGGAACATGTTGGAAGTTAAGCAGTTATCTTAGGTTAGTTGTCTTTTTCTTACTCCCTTGTTATGGTCTCTTTGAAATGTTCTTTTATTGTATGTTTGTTTTCTTTTTAACTTTTTTTTTCATACAGTTGATTTAAAAAAGAAGGGAAAGTTAAAAAAAAAAAAAGAAAAAAGACAAACAAGGAAAAAAAAAAAAAAGATGTAGTGCCCCCTTGAGGAGCCTGTGGAGAATGCAGGGGTATTCGCCTACCCCACCTCCATGGTTGCTAACATGACCACAGACATAGGGGACTGGTGGTTTGATGGGTTGAGCCCTCTACCATAAGTTTTACCCTTGGGAAGACGGTTGCTGCAAAGGAGAGGCTAGGCCTCCCTGTATTTGTGCCTAAGAGTCTCCTCCTGAATGCCTCTTTGTTGCTCAGATGTGGCCCTCTCTCTCTGGCTAAGCCAACTTGAAAGGTGAAATCACTGCCCTCCCCCCTACGTGGGATCAGACACCCAGGGAATTGAATCTCCCTGGCAACGTGGAATATGACTCCCGGGGAGGAATGTAGACCCGGCATCGTGGGATGGAGAACATCTTCTTGACCAAAAGGGGGATGTGAAAGGAAATGAAATAAGCTTCAGTGGCAGAGAGATTCCAAAACGAACTGAGAGGTCACTCTGGTGGGCACTCTTACGCACACTTTAGACAACCTTTTTTAGGTTCTAAAGAATTGGGGTAGCTGGTGGTAGATACCTGAAACTATCAAACTACAACCCAGAACCCATGAATCTCGAAGACAGTTGTATAAAAATGTAGCTTATGAGGGGTGACAATGGGATTGGGAATGCCATAAGGACCAAACTCCACTTTGTCTAGTTTATGGATGGATGTGTAGAAAAGTAGGGGAAGGAAACAAACAGACAAAGGTACCCAGTGTTCTTTTTTACTTCAATTGCTCTTTTTCACTCTAATTATTATTCTTGTTATTTTTGTGTGTGTGCTAATGAAGGTGTCAGGGATTGATTTAGGTGATGAATGTACAACTATGTAATGGTACTGTAAACAATCGAAAGTACAATTTGTTTTGTATGACAAAAAAAAAATATGCATTGGTTAAATATGATATAGGGCTATTAAAACCACATTGTAGAAGAATTTTTAATGTCAGAAAAGTGTTCAAGATATGTACTTACTTTTCTAAGTAAGAAAAGCAGACTTCAAAACCATGTGCATCTTTAATTATTATTATTGTTATTTTTGTGTGTGTGGTAATGAAGGTGTCAGGGATTGATTTTGGTGATGAATGTACAACTATGTAATGATACTGTGAACAATCAAATGTACAATTTGTTTTGTATGACTGCGTGGTATGCGAATATTATCTCAATAAAATGAATATTTAAAAAAAAAAAAAAAAAGAAAGTAAAAAAAAAAAAAAAAAATGTTACTCTCAGTTGCTCTTGGGGTGCTTGTCTTCTCTTAGCTTCTCCGGAGTAAGAGTCTGCTTTCAACGGTCGTCTTCAAACTGTCTCTCATCTGCAGCTACTCTCTCAGCTTCTGTGCATTCTTCAGTGTCCTTCTTGGTTGTAGCCAGCCTGCTCCTTCTGCCTGATCTTATATACTTCTCCAGTAATCAAGGACCACACTGAGTGGGTGGGACCCTGCCTCCATGGAAATGATCTCATCAGAGTTATCACCTACAGTTGATGGGTCACATCTCCATGGAAACACTCAAAGGATTCCAATCTAATCAACACTGATACATCTGCCCACACAAGATTACATCAAAGATAATGGCATTTTGGGGGACATAATACATTCAAAACAGCACACAAGGTGTTCAAAATTTGATGGTATAGGAGAAAAATACAATCAATGCCAACTAGAGTCTAAAGTTAATGGTAACATTGTAAGATGCTTCCACTAATTTTAAAAAAAAAGGAAAGGCAATACACCAAAGCTAAATGTCTATAAGACGCAGATGTAAGGGAGTGATATGGGATTCTTTGTGGTGTTGTTGTCTGACCTTTTCATGGTATTTTGTTTTATTTTTATTTGTCTTCTATCTTTTATTTTTCATTCTTCATTTTTTCCTCCTTTTCCTCTTTCTTTGCAGAAGAAATGGAAATGTCTTCATATAGATTGTGGTGGTGAATGCATAATTATGTAATTGTACTGGGAATCATTGATTGTTTACTTAGAACAGATTATATGGTGTGTGAATGAAATTATTTTAAAAAGTGCTGGAGAAAATGTGGAGAGAGAGATGTACTTACTCCCTGTTGGTAGGGAAATAGAATGGGGCAGCCCATCTGGAGGGCAGTGTGGTGGTTCCACAGGAAGCTAACTGTGTGTTTGCTATATGGTCCTGCAATTCCATTATTGGGTATATTCTTGGAAGAACTGAGAGCAGGGACATAAACGGACATTGCACACTGGTGTTTATGGTGCAGTATCCATGATTCGCAATGAATGGAGGTGACCTAAGGGCACATTGACCAATAAACAGAATGGTGAACTGTGGTGTAAACATACAATGGAATACTGAGCAGTGGCAAGAAGAAATGAAGTTATGAGGTATGCACCTAGGTGAATGGACCTTGTGGACAGTATGTTGAGTGAAATAAGTCAGAATCAAAAAGAACAAACATCATAATACCTCACTAATATTGACTAATTATAATGTGCAAACTCTGAGAATTGAATCTGAGAGCATAGGTTATCAGGGGAAGGCTTATGGTAAAGGTTCCTAAATTGTAAACTCCTATAGCAGTCACATCTATTCATGAATTGTAACAGTTATTTCTAAATTCTGAGATGATGAGCTGTTTGTGTGTAACATAGTCAGTCCCTGGAACTTCAGGTATCTGTGACACCTGAGACTCAGAGTTAGAGTTCAGCAATAATGAATGTCAGCATTACCCATACAGCAAAGGTTAAAGAAGCTGAAAAAGAGATCAGACTTTAATTAGTGATATGAACAAAATGGACTTGCTTAGGACTAAGGTAAACGAGACTAAAGGGAAAAGGATGATATTGACTGTGTTTTTAAAACGTCAACTCCTGTGTGAGACAAAGGAAGAGATGTTTATTTGGTGTAAAATCTATATTTTTCTGTAGCATGCTATATAATTTAACTTCTGTGGTCAGTTTATTCAAACATCATAATTACATGGAAACTTGAATAAGGGGTGAGATCTGGTTTGTTTGTATAGGTTAGCATGAAACCCTGATATGTCCCAAAGTAATGGACAGAGAATAAAAAGTATTTGCAAAGCCCTCTTGAGGGACTGGAGGGGGGAGAATTGGAAATATTAAATTTCCCCACCTGGGGAATTCCTGATATTCTTGCAAGCATTGGGGACTACCATTGTAGCAGGCCAATCCCTTGATCTTGGGGCTTGCCCTTATGAAGCTTGTTACTGCAAGGAGAGGCTAAGCCTACTTATAATTGTGCCTAAGAGTCACCCCCAGAGAACCTCTTTTGTTGCTCATATGTGGCCTCTCTCTCTAAGCCAACCCTGCAGGTAAACTCACTGTCCTCCCCACTACATGGGACATGACTCCTAGAGGTATAAATGTCCCTGGCAATGTGGTACATGACTCCCTGGGATGACCCTGGACCCAGCATTGTGAGATTGAGAAAGCCTTCTTGACCAAAAGGGGGAAGAAAAATAAAACAAAATATATTTTCAAGGGTTGAGAGATTTCAAATGGAGTTGAGAGGTCATTCTGGAGGTTACTCCTATGCATTATATAGTTATCCCTTTTTAGTTTTTAGTGTATTAGAACAGTTAGAAGGAAACACCTGAAACTGTTGAACTGCAACTCAGTAACCTTGATTCTTGAAGACAATCGTGTAGTAACTATATAGCTTATACACTGCGACCATGTGATTGTCAAAACCTTGTGGCTCATACTCCCTTTATCCAGTGTATGGACAGATGAGTAGAAAAAAGGGGGACAAAAAGTAAATGAATAATGAGGGGGAAGGAGTATGAGATATTTTGGGTGTTCTTTTTTATTTTTATTTTTACTTTTATTCTTATATTTATTTTTATTTCTTGGAGTAATGGAAATGTTAAAAAAATTGATCATGGTGATGAATGCACAACTATATGATGATACTGTGAATAACTGTACACTTTGGATGATTTTATGGTATATGAATATATCTCAATAAAATTGCATTTTAGAAAAGAGAATAGATATAATCTAAAACTTGTAATACTTCAACTACTACTTGATGTTAAGGTACATAATATATAAAGTTTCTAAGAATTTTTTTGTTAGGAATAAAATTTTAGAAGTTAATAAATCCATTAAAAGTATATAAATATTTTGAATAAATAACAATTCATCATGTCTTTAAATCTGCAACTAGGCTTAGTATAATATCAGAAAGTCAATTAAAATTGGTGGAAACACAGGACTAGGAACAGCAATTCCCAGATTCTGAGGAATTTTAGAAAATACCATGTTTCTTTTTTAGCCTTCCTAACTTCAAGATGGCAGTGCAGTCAATATAGTCTTCCTTTAGTTAGAATTTTTCATGAAGTTTCCAGTTTACCAATTTGCTTCCCATGGTTATTAAAGCTGAAATAGAAATAAGCCACTCCATTTTAATTTGTTTTCTTGTGGCCAGACAATGATCTTTGACTACCAACATTTTGCAGTTGACCTCTGTTAGGCCAAAGCAAACTTTAACACCAAATTAACATTTAATACACACTTTTCACTCATGATGACCTTATTCAGCACCTACTGTGGTTAAACTTCTGAGGGAAATACAAAGATGAACTTGTCATAGTGGAAGGGAAAACATTGTGCCTAAAACGAGAAGATAAATGAAACTGTTCTACCTTCTAAGGATGGGAGCCATCATTTCAGAAAACAGTGCTGCCAAAATAAGTGATGTGGTGATGGAAATAGGCTGAGGAGTAGAAGGAGACTCAGGGTACGGTGAGGATACCAAAGCAGTTATCTCCTCATCTATATGGTAGAAATCCAAGTTACAAATAAGCAGGCAGGAGACTGGAGGATCCTTCTTGGGAAAACTTGACAGCACTACAGAAAACAACAATGAACATTGATAGTTGGAGGAGACAGGACACCTGTGATGATTAATTTCTTGTGCCAACTTGGCTAGGTTATAGTGTCCAATTATTTGGTCATGGAAGCCCTGGCCTGATTGTTGCTGAGAGGGTCTTTCACAAATGGATATCAATATTATTAGTCAGATGACTTCATCTATGGCTGATAACATCCACAATTAACAAACAAGATTGCATTTGGCAATGAAAGGTGTTTCCTCATTCAATCAGTTTGAGAACTTAAAGAGAGAACTGAGAATTTTAGCAGTCAGAAAGACTTTCTATTACTAGTTCAGCCAGACAGCTTCTCCTAGGGAATTGAACTTCACCTTTATCAAGTTCCCAACTTGCAGCCTGCCCTATAAAACTCTGCCTTTCCAACCCACATAGTCGTGGGAGTCATTTCCTTTAATAAATCTCTTAATATCCTGTTGGTTCTGTTACTCTGATGAACACTGACTAATCTAACACCCAAAACCACAGTGGCTCACACCAAGTAGATGTTTATTACTCTTCCATGGTATAGTGCAGAGGCATAAGGGCATCACTCAGGATGGTTGGCAAGTGTGCCCAATACGGTCAACCAGACACCAGGTCACCCCTCCCTTGTTGTGCCAACATCCTCTGGGGTGCTCTTCTCATCAGCATGGCAGAAGGTGGCTCAACGCACACTGTCAGCATACCAGCCCACAGCGAGGGCAAAGAGGATGTGGAGAGCAAGTGCCTTCCTTTTGAAGAAAGTGACCTGGAAGTTGCAAACATTAGGAGATTGCTCAAAGGGAGAGCCTAGCTGAGCAGGTATGGGCCCTGCTGATATTTACAAGGATGGAGGTGGTTCTATTATTTGAAATACAAAGGAGATAATGGAAACAATCAGTAGTCTCTGCTATGTCCCTATATAAAGAAAAATGCCTCCTTCCCCTCATGCTGTAAGTAAGCCTACTGTCAACAAAATTGGTTTATGTGCACAGAACTTAAAATGAGCTTATTTGGACCTCACTTTTAAAAAAAGCAAATGACTAATGACCAACAACAGAAGTTTGCAGGGAGCAGAAGAAACTTTTCTACTACAAACGGCTCCATGGAGACAAGAATATATCTAGGGAGCAAGAACAGAATATTATTTAGCAAAACAAAGTAGGACAGTTAGAAAACAAGAAAAAGTCTTCTGAAAAATTTAACTAAAGGGTTGGAGTACAAAGTCAAGGACATCTCCCAAAAAGTGAGGGACGGGTTGGGAACAGGAACGAAGATTTGGGAAGCAAGACATAAAGTGTAAGTAAAGTAGATAATCACAAGGAGGTCAAATATCAGACTAATTACATTTCAATAAAGAGAAACAGAAAAACAGTGAAGAAACATTATTGAGGAAATTACACAAGAAAAGTTGTCAGAACAAAAGAACATGAGTTTCCAGACTGTAAACGCCTTTCAAGCACAAGGAAAGAAAAGAAAAAGTATAGCAAAGTTTATCAAAATGATTTTTTGGAACACCATAGGTAAAGAGTCAATCCTAAAAGCTCCTGAGTGGGGGAGAAAAAATCGGGTTAGAAATCAGGATGTCTTCTGACTTAATACCATACTGCAAGTAGTATGACAACGAAGAAATTCCTTTAAAACATGAGAGAAAATATTTCTAATCCATCCTTCTACACCTAGCCAAACTATCAGTCAAGTGTAAAGATGAAGACAGTTTCAAACAGTCAAGAACTAAAAATTTTATTTATCAGGCAGCTCCTAAAGGATGTCCTCCATAAAAGAAAACATCATGAAAGAGGAAAGCACGGATCTGAGAATTAGAGAAAACACAAAGGCAAGTCTGCAGACTTGAGCTCATCCATTGCATGTTGAAGTGTGTAACTGACACTGTCAACAACCTGGCAATATCACTAAGGGTGTAGGACCCCCAGCACACTCTGGCCAACTTCCAAAGGACAGTATCTGCATCTCTTTGCAGAGGCTTTTTCCACAGCCACTTAAGGCTATTTGCCCTTAGACGGACAGAAGTACCAAATAAGTAATACCTCCCAGAAGCAGACTCAATTAACAACTGATGGAAGTTATTGTTTACTCCAACTCCCTCACCTTGAGTAGGATTACTCTGAAGTATGAGTTAAATATCTTTCCCCAGTTTCTGGCTCCATCATCCTAACTGGCTTGATAGCATCCCGTTTTTGGTTACTGTTCCTTCCCTGTCTTTCTGCCATACTCCTCTCCTGGTGTTTCTGCACCTGCCAAATAAACTACTTGCAGTTGAATTCTTGTTTCAGGGTCTGCTTCAGGGGGAACCAAATTTGGACCAAGTGGGAGAATGGAGGACTCTGGGAGAGAGGTCCAAGGGAAAGAAGGGAATTGATAAAGCATCTGATGCCTTTGAACATTAGAAAAAATTAATAGACCTAAAAGCTGTTGGAACATTTAGGAAGAATTGGAAACAGGAATATAGAAGACTAACATGCAATCAAATAAACAACATCACTATAAAAGGCATTATAAATACTGGACTAAAACAAAAGAAAGCTGTAAAGAAAGGACCCATGCTCATGAACACTAACTGGTCTAGTGCAGAGTCATAACAAGTAAAATTTACTATTCATTTAACCAAAATGTGCAATAACTACATTGAAAGATAAAGGGAAGAAAACAGGTGGAATACTAGAAGAGGGTTAAATCTTTATCTCTGACCAATAGATACGCTCAAATGAATAATTCATGAAAAAAGTAGAAAAAGCATTTTACTTAATCATATGGAGGTAAATACCAGAAAAAAAATGCTGCAAGAGATGACAGTGGTTGTCTCTAGGAATAGAGACAGAGAATTGCATGGGTCCACGTTATATACTAATTTGTTAAACATGCATATATTTTAAGTTAATTTTGAAAATAAAGTTGATAGGTCAAGTAATTGATGTATTTGAATGTGCTTTACAATTTAGACTCTTATGTACAAAAAGTAACATTTTAAATGTGACAGAGAATGTTTGTAGAGGGGGGAAAATGTAATGGAGGTGAGCTATTTATGACCACTTTTATTTTCTTAATTTGTTTACATGTGCATGTATGCATTTTATGATAATTTTAAAAGGCATTTAAATTAAGAGAATAATTAAAAGAATGGGGAAATAATTCAAATCACTGTGACGAGTTTCTACACTGTATCTTTATACTCAGAGCAAATGGTGGGGAAGGAAACATTAAAGACGGAAATTTAAAAGCCTTGACTATTTCTGCTGTACAGCTACAGGCTGAGGCTTCAGGTGGATAATTCATTTATCCACCTGAATGGATAAGCACATTATTAATCATATTAATAACATGAAATACAAAGCATATTAATAACACGAAAATATAAGCATCACTAATTACCCAATTCTAATCCATTGTTAAAATGGTGTGGAGAATGACTTTTCAGATAGTGCCAATTTTAATTTCACTTACGGAAATGGGAAAAATAATCCTTATTTCCCAGGCCATCCAAATATACAAACCAATTTCTCTAGTATCACTAAAATATTCTTAAACACTGCTTTAAAACAGCCACTAAGGATTTTGTTGGGAATTGAATCACAAATTCCCAACAAAAGACCTGTTCAAGTCCTAACTCCTGGTCCTGTGGGTGTGAACCCATTTGCAAATAGGACCTTTGAAGATGTTATTATTACTTAGGGTGCACCCAAACTGAATGAGGGTGGGCCTTAATCCAGTATGGCTGAAGTCCTTGTAAGCAAGGGAAATTGGACATAGGACAAATCCGCAAGAAGCCAGAAGTCAACGGAACTGGAAGAGAAAGGAGAACATATCGCATGTGATGGAAAAGCCAAGGAATCCAAGGATTCCTGGCCAGCCAGAACACTATCAAAAAGAGGAAGCAAGCCTTTTAGCTCCCGAAAATGTGAGTCAATAAATTCCCATTCTGTTTGTCTTAGCAGCCTAAAAACTAAGACAATTTTATACATATGAAATGCATTTAAAATATCAACTATCAAATAATCTAATACATACTCAATGGACTCATTTGAAATTGCATGCAATATGCAATGATACTGTACAGTGCAAAATATAAACTAGGTTTTTATTCTATTCTGGGAAAAAACATATAACAAACAATGAAATACTGTGCTAGATATATGAAATCAGTTCAACTAGCACAAAACAAAATAAAATAAGCAAGCAAAGTCATGTTTTCAAAATTATTTAATAGATGAAGACTTTTCTGAGTGAGATTGGATGCAAAATTATTTAATAGATGAAGACTTTTCTGAGTGAGATTTGGATGCAAGAGGAGGGTGATGGGAGCTGTATTAACTTGCTGGCGGGAAAAGGAGAGCAACAATTAGAGTGAGTGAGTGAAACAGTAAGTGTCAGTTATTTATCCATACAGAATTCCAAGGAACTGATAAACGACTTCTCCCTGGAGCTCTCCAGATAGTGGAGACATACAGAGAGAACCATTTTAGGAAGTCAAAGAAATAAATGCAAAATGGACATCTATTTGGGTTTCCTTTGCTTTCAATTATACAGACCTTGCTAACATGAGACTGTATGTGCAATTCAATTTTTTGAGTGTGATATGTCCACCCATATTTTCCCATACAATGTAAAATTTATTTTAAATAGTTGGTATAAAATATTCAGGATCCTCTCTTTCTTGTCCTCCGGCTAATAATAAGCAACAGCTTGAATGAGTTCCTCTCTAGTAAGTTCTTTGGAAAAGTCTCTTTTAGGCTTCTTGGGCTCACCTACATTCTTAGATCATGTTTTTAGCAATATAACAGCTCATGCTACATCCTCACATCCTGAGAATGGGGGACTCAGATATCTCTTACAATGAATTTTTTTGCTTATTAGTGAAATTTAGTTATTAGCAGGCAGTATTAGTGCATAATAGATTTCTGAAAATTCTGATAAAAAGAGATACAAGTTGGCCTGGAGTCCAGTGGGAGATGGAAAAATAAACAACTCACTATAAGAAAAAAAAGGAATTGAGTTAGGGTCCACTAACAATAAAATGATGGAGGGGCATGATAAAGTGAAAGGGAGTCTTGAGTAGGAAGAGAGTGATAGACTAGAACAACATGTCAACAGAGAAGACAGTACAGAAAATGCAATTGCAGAAGAGACTGTGACAGCATTGGCCTACCCTGGAGGTTACTGCACATGGCCCCATAGGCATAGTTGGCTCCCAGCATCTTTCTCATTGTGGTCCTTATGCTCAGAAACATGCTCAGGCTGCCCAGAGTGTGGACCACATGTGCCTAGAAGTTAATGTTCCTCTCCAATGCTGCCAACAAATGAGAGAAGGGAATTAGTAGATAAATATCGCAGGCCCATATCCTCAGGAAGACATCTCAGGGCTGTGTTCAGCTTTCTCTCTTAGAGGGTGACCTGTTACCAACTGCAATAACCCAGTCAATATTGTACCTTTCTTGGCTTTCCTGCATTCCCTGACTTAATAACCCACTAGCTCAGTGCTTTTTGGGATCACAACAAAAGGAATTCAGTTGGCCACAATGCGTGTCTCAAGTCTGCTTTTGAGAAGCCCAAATTAAACATCAAAGGAAATTGCTAGTAGCAGAAGAAGGCCAATGGCTTATAAGAACATGGATAGATAAATTCCATGTTAAATGTTTTTTCTAACGTTCAACCCCTCGGTTATATCTTAAATTTCAGTGAAGGCCTGTTACAAATGACTGCCTCCTTAGAGAATCTTTGGGGGAATTAAACAAAAGGACCATATTTCTTATATAGTTCTATATACACAGGAGAGATGATACACACATAGGAGCTAAGATGTGAGCGAGGAAGAGATTTTGGAGGTAGTATGATTGGAGGAAGGGATGACTGGAAGGTTTAAAGCTTCTGACGAGTACCGAGAGCTATAAAGGTGATTGATACTGTGCTCCTCATCATATGTGGGATAGTTTCTCAAGCCATTTTATTTTAATATTAAGGAAAAGGATCAACAAATTGGAGGGAAGTCTTGGGAATACGTTCCAGGTAGCCGACATGTCAGTTTCAATTCATAAGGAGGTCAGACTCAAGTATAAATATCCTTTGTGTAAGGCAAAAGCTAGCCGCGGCATCAAGGAAGTAGAAGCAATGAGCATGGAGTCCAGAGGAGGGGGATCTCCATTCAAATGGGTAGAATGGATAGGCTTTTGGAGGGTGTTGACATTTAACCTCAGTCCTGAAGGGCTTGAGTGATCTGGACATGTGAGAAGATGATTGTATGAATATAAGTATGTATTTCCAAGGCCTTGGAGTAATATGAAAGTATTAAATATCATGGTAGTGGATATGATTTGGAACCTCATCTCATGGAGTCCTAAATGAGCACAAAGAAATAGTTTTTGATATAGGTATTTTTAATTGAAAAAAATAACTGAACTTTACATCCAGAAAAGCAAAAACATAAGCCCCAAGAGGACACATGATCAATAATTCCATAATTTCAAAAGCACTAAACATTAGCAAATTCTCCTAACCAGACATTTATTGTGAATCATGGGGGCAAAATGGCAGTAAGGTTGCTGGTCTGAACTTCCCTGGATTCAGTTGCAGGTGACAAAGCAGTTTTCTCTTCTTTTGGGAAAGACGGCTCCACAGGGCAATTTTTTGCCTTGTCTCTCTTTAATTCCAGTAGTTCAGTCTCCAGAGACAGCTTATATAACTCCAGGGCCAATTTCACTTCTTCAGGCTTTGGCAGACACTGCATGAGGTGTTTACCCGCCAGCACCTTCTCACAGCCTTCAGGGACTTCCTAAAAGAGATGGAAGTGGTGGGTGTGGTTAGGAGGCTTATCCCCAAATCATGGCACTGTGACAATCTAGCAAGTGCATCGCTGACAACGGCAAGACTGCAGGAGCAGGAACAACCCCAGAACTGGTGGGTGAGCAGGGAAAACCAGAAAATACTGTGGGTCCTACCACAGTCTTCCCAAGAGGGTCTTGATCTGATCTGAGACAGCTTCCCAGAACGCCTACGCCGGGGACAGCAGCAATTTCTGCTGACCATCCAGAAATAGAGGGAAAGTATATCTGATAGTCCAGTCTGTATCTTATGGTCAGAACTGTCCCCAAGGGGCTCAATTTTTCCTATTCTAAAGTGAGAGCAGGGAAACTTGCCACTCCTAAGTCACCAGAGTGCTTCTGGGTAGAAAGAGAGAATTCCTGGAAGTGACCTTCAAGAACTCAGATAAATCCTGATAAGTGAGATCACACTGGCAGTGGCTGGACAGTGCTTTGGGGGAGGCCACTATTTGTCACGTGTGATAGGACAGAAACTTCTTTGAATTCTGCCACTTACCCACTCACACTTGGGCACTTTGGGATGCCAGCTTCTGTTCTCTGAGCAAGTGATATTTTGGAAACCAACCAGACCATAACCAGAGTTGCACTGGACAGTGACAGTTTCAGGTTCAATATAATGAATCTTTTCCACAGACAGCTTTCCATTGGTAATATCTGGACTCAGACACAGAGCTATAATGGAAACACCAATTTAAGCAATGTATAATTCTAAGAAGAAAGTCATGATAGTCTATGGCAATGAGAATGAACTATATTTGGGTGCTGATAATTGTTCTCTCTTTGGTCATTTTGAGAATAACAGTGATATTAACATTGAGGTTAGACTTTGGACTAAGCATTTATGTTATTATCTCATGAAGTCTCTCAACATTGCTACAAAGTGAGTAATGTTATTATTCCAATTTTTCTAGGAGAAAATTGAGATATAAACAGGTTAAGAAATGTGCCCAAGGTCATAAACTTTTAAATAACTTTATAGGATATTTTAAAAAAAAAAAACTGTGACATCAAAATCTCAGCTATCAAAACAATCATCCCTCATGCTCTGGATCTCTGCAAAATACTAGGTAGGAAATTTTCATTCTTCTTGCCTTATTATCCTCCCCTGTTCAATAGTGACAATAGCAGCAAATAATTCCTGGACTTGTTGTTAGCAAAGTGCTACTAAAGCTGTAGTCATGTAAAAATCAGCTAGTTTTGACTCACTCTGTCTTCACAACAGGCTGACAAACCAGGAGTCCCCCGAATCATGGGCAGGAAGTGCCCTGCGTGAGGGTCTGAGGAAACCCTCTCGCTTCATCGTGTTTGGAATTAGCCAAGAGAACCTGCATTCACGCTAATGCAAGTTTCCATGAAAATTTTGCTGTAGGCTCACAGGTACTCTCAGATAAAATGCACTACCTCTAGAATATATCTGGAAATATACACAAGAAATTAGGAATAGGAGCTGCCTTCAAGGGGCTGAATCTTATGATTAGGAGAAAGAAGGGGGGCAGTTTATATTTCTGTATGTCCTTTGCTCTTTTTGCATTGTGTACCTGGTGCATATATGTTATTTTAATTTTTATAGTGGTAACACACATACAACATGAAATTTCCCATTTTAACCACTTTAATTGTACAATTAAGGGTATTAATTGCATTCACATGGTTGTACTACCATCACCATCATCCATTAGCAAAACTTTTTAACACCCCAAACAGAAACTCTGTAACTACTAAGAAATAACTCCCGCCATTCCTCTTTCTTCCAGCCCCTGGTAACCTGTCATCCACTTTCTAGGAGTTTGCATATGCTAGGTATGTCATATGATTAGAATCATACAATAGCTGTCCTTTTGTTCATGTGCATATAACAATTACTTTAAATGAATTAACAGAACAAATGTTCACATGCTGACTCTGGCAAAGAAGAAACTTTGCTGGCAGTCCTTTTGTGATAGTCCTACCCTTGGCCATGGGCTGAAAAGGGAGCTGGACTTACCTTTACACTGAGGAGCTGGAGGTGACCAGCCTGAATCATCGCAGGAGATTTTTGCCTCTCCAACCAGAGTGTATCCTATATCACACTCATACGTGTACTGAATGTTCCAAAATGAACCACTTTTTTTGGAGTGTCCGTGGTCAATTTTAGGAGGTAAATGGCAACCTTGATGGTGAGAGATACAAGTGAGAGAGGATGAGCTTGTAGAAAATATAAAATAACACAGCCTAGAATTTGCGTGATTTGTTGGCTGCTTCATTTGGTCCTTTCATCTCTCTGTCACAGGATTACTTGGCTAAACCCAAGCGCTTGTGCTGCTCTCCTATAATCCTCAGGCTGAGGACCCTGTAGAAAGGCTTGAATTGAATTAAAAATCTCTTGGTTGAGGGAGTTCTTCTATCTTCTTGATAAGTTCAATAAACTTTTATGCTATTTAGGGATCATTTGTGCATGAAGGCGGGATTCAGTTACTAAGTCACATTTACTAGGGGACACTCAATGAATTTCATGCTAAATGCAGAGATTGCATCTGTAAGAAATATAAAAACATTAAATAAATCCACAATCTCTTAGTCACAGCACCCCAATCAAAACTGTCCATTCATCTCTGCCAAGAATATACTTCAGGCAATTAAAAAATATTGTGGAAATGAATTCATAGGAGAATAAAAATATTTGCTTGCATGTTAAAATAATAAACATGACATTGGATGGAACAGCTCTCTGAAACAGGACATCTCAGTGTCTACAAACACTGCATGAGAGCATTGGACTATTACAAAAGAAAATGCTGATGGGCTAGAGTAGTTACTACACTAGGATGACTCCTGGAAGCATGGGATTTTTGTGCGTATGCATTTTTTTGCATATGTATATAAATGAGATTGAAATTCCAGAATTGCCATGGCAGATGTCAAAGAAGGATTAAATGACTCCGGGCATTGAAAATCCTGGAGTGGACATATTACGTTAAGGCCAGAAAACTTTACATCACCAATGATTATGTGACATAGGAAGGCCTGGAGGATTAAACATTTACCAAGGCCATAGGAATTCCCTGACAAGACTTGCACCAGCATCACAGGCTAGAGATGATGATAAGAAAGGCCCATAAAGAACTAAGTTTGCTGATATCAAAAGCAGCCAGGGGCTGTGCATCTGCCCCAGAAGGGAGATGAATATAATCATCACAATGAGTTGAAAGGTCAGAGAGGCTGCACAAATAGTAAGCCAGGTCCTGCAGGTGTCCAGTCATGGTGGCACAGTGCCTCTCCTTAGCTTTCATATGGCTATATGAGCATCCACCATAAACCAATAAAAGAACAGGAGAGCCAGAGCTCAATTCCCAGATGAGAATTTTTGTAATGTGTGTCCAGACTTAGAATGGATGACAGCGACACTATAGTCCAATCAGGAGTGGCCTTGAAAGACGTAGTGAGAGAAAATCCTCCTGGTAGGCAGAGCTGGAGGTGGTACACTAGGTCATTCCATTTGTTGGGAGAAAAAGTAGTCCAAGGATAAAATAAATTAGGATTTGTGGCTTGGAATGAATGGCTTTTCTGGTAAGTGTCTTGTACATAGAAAGAATGGAAGATTGGGCATAAGAAAATACAGGGTAGAAGCAGGCGGATAGACATACGCGAATGGGGAGGAAGTGTGTAGATTTTTATTTCACATCTTAATCCTCACCAGAGCATTCCAAATAGAAGAGACATTAAACAACCAAGTCGGAAAAAATGTCTCAGGCTGATGAAGTCAGCCATTCTCTGTCATTGGCCCCACCAGTGGGGCACCGAGGAAAAGGAGTCAAGTGGCCACAATGACATGGATGGAGGATAAGCGTGAACCCAAAGGCATGGGCTCTCACTTACCAAGTCTGAATAGCTATTGTTGCCACTGAATGTCCAGCCTGCCAACAACAATTCCGAGTCCCTGACAGGATACCATCCCTCGAGGCACCAAGAAAACACTCGTTAGCAAGTTGACGGTATTGGACCCTTTTCACTCTGGAAATGCCAGAATTTATTCTAATAGAAATAGCTAAAAATACATATTGCAGATACAGATTTGCCTTTCCTGCCATAGGTCCTCAGTCAGCACAGTTATCTGAAGGCTTATAGAGAATTTGATCAACTGGCATGAGATCCCAGCTATCACTGTGTCTGACTAGAGGACCCACTCACAGCAAAGTGTGGTATTGGGATCATAGCCATATAATCCACTACTCATATCACATACTGCATCACATGGAACCTGCCAGCCTGATAGAACATTGGCATGGCCTCTTAAAGGCATGAAGTGCCAAGTGAAAGGCAATGCGTTACAGTGATGGGGCACTATCTTCCCAAATGTAGTATTCGCTTTGAATCAAGACTGACCTTTATATGGTACTCGATCCCCAATAAAATAAATGCATGGGTCCAGGAACCAAGGGGTGGAAACATGAGTGCCCCCATTACCATCACTCTAAGTGACCGACTTGGGGAATTTAAGCTTCTCATCCCTGAAATTCTGAGATCTGCAAGTTTAGAAGTCCTGGTTCACAAAGGGGGAACTTTCCCACCAGGTGAGATAAGGGATTCGCATTGCTTTATAAGCTGCAATGGATGCCTGGCCACTTTGGGGCACCTTTGGGCTCCTTCTTGCTCAGAAGGAAAGAAGAGGAATCACTATCCTGGCAAGAGTAATTGATCCTAACCATCACTTGAAAGGGCTGCTGAAATACAACAGCAGAAGGGAGGAATGTGTTTACTGGAGGGCCTCTTGGTGGAGGAGAGGTAGGCATTTCACACTGTTATAATCTTAGCAAAGGCTTACAGGAAGCAGATGGTTGCTATTTGAGAGAAAAGAAGGAGGCAAGTTCAGAAAAGCAGATTCCAACATATTAAGGTAGGCCTTGAACTGCAGGTTAATTCATATGAGCCATAGGTAAAGGAAGAGGAAAAATAAACACAAAGAAACATAAAGCAATAATTGACAGGACTAGCTGATCTATTAGATATAGTCTATCTTCAATGATCCAGAAAAGAAGAGGAAACCTGGAATGTAAAAAGAATGGAAACAGTTGGGGAAAAAAAAGAGAGAATATTGGACTGGGTTCAAGGCTTTTTAAATTTATCCACTCCAATTTCTGGCTTAAAAGCAGAATCATGCAGAGGATACAAATTCTTTTACTTAATGTCAAACCTTCTCTTAATAAGCTTCATCATTTTCATATGAAGGAATTTCCAAAATAACATAACTCCATAAACTCTTACCTGGAACACATTTTGGTGTTCTGGGAGACCACATGCCATCTTCTGTGCATGTAGCAGTAGAATGTTCCCCATAACACACAAATGAAATACGGTCGCCATATGTGTAGACACAGCTATTATTGACATTTGCTCTTGTAGATGCAATGATTTCATTAGGCTCCAGGGGTGGTTCAGAGCAACATATTGCTAAAAATAGAAAACAATGCCAATGTTAAGGAAAATCACCATGAGGAGCCTCCATGGCTAACAATCTCATTTCTACCTTTAGAATATTTCACCACTGTGGAGAAATTGGGGAAATAAAAATGAGCACCAGGGCAATGCAAATCTGCTCCAAACTCTGTCGCTGATTTGCTAAGGTTCTCCAATCCGGGTATTTCACTCCAACTAAGTATTTTCATTAGGCACCTTCAAAATGAAAAGCTGGATTAAACCTCTATGAAAATGCAAATTTTCAAAAATTTTCAAGAGCAATGACAGCTTCTCATCCATCTCCTTATGGCCCCTCAGGCTTATACCATTATGAAGCACTCTAGTAATGTACACTTACCCACTTGCAAGGGGGGAGAAAGCAAGTTCTCAAAGATTTATAATCAGCAGGCAGCTAATGCACAGAAAGAAATTTAAATTATTGCTTATGGGTGTGATTTTTCTTTTCTGATGCAAAATTTAAGAGACAGAGCTATTCAGATTCTTCCATTTTAATGCAATAAGTGCCTATATAATAAACATCCTTTATTAAACAAATCAATAAGACCATAGTAGGCAAAATAAATATAGTTAAGAAGTCTGTTTTTAAACATCCATATGCCTTCACTTATATTCAAGAAATTAGTTAGTTATATATCATTGTTTATTATTATTATTATTAAAAAGAACCCTCAAAGGCTTGTATTTATCAACACTTTATTATTTAAGTGGTGGTAATTAAATGTTGTTAAATATATTTTTAATTCAGTCCTTTTGTTATTAAAGCCTTTATTTCTATTTCCCCAAAACAAGTGTGAAAAACTGAAAAATTAAACTTTGTTAATTGCCAATATGAAATAAATGATCGTTCCACACATTTTTCACATTCCAGTCTGTGGAATAAAGTTCCCTGTATTCTGGGCCTGCATGTCTTCACTTCTAAAAGGGCAAGATTCTAAGAGATGTGTAAAAGGATGCATTTTCTGACCCTCCTGTCAATTCCACTGAGGCCCATAAAACAGCATCCACCTGCCTCGCACACCTCCACAGTGCAGCTCCTTCCGTGGAACGGAGACCAGCTCTGTCCGCCCACGGTGCCTGACTCAAGAGGCCTGAGACACGAGTCACCTTGCAGCTGGCTGAGTTCATGACTGTTTCACAGATGTACTCTACCGACACCCAAAGTCCAGACGGGGGAGGCAAGGGCTGTGAAGGGAGTCTGACTCTAACAATGGTTAAGCTGTATTGTCCATTCCATCCTTACCAGAAGTGAAGCTGATATTTAATCTGCAAAACATTTGACTTCCCCAGGATGGGGAAATATTGGACTTTTTCAGCCCTTTGAGCCCCAAGAACTTTATGGTTCTTTCTGGCAATAACAGTTCCCTATTCTGTTGAATTATAATTAAATTTATCTACATTTATCTTGAGGGATAAAATTCTATTCTTTAAGATACTGACTCCACATACTGGATATTTAATAAGCGAAGACAGATTTAAAAAACAGACACTCACCCTCACACCCTTTGAATGGGGACCATGTGAAATCTTTCTGACACGTCAGAGTGGTGGGCTTATTTGTAGTGGATCTATAACCAGCCTTGCAGCGGTACTGCAACACAGTCCCAACATCATACACGTCCTCTTCTGATAGCATGTGGTAGCCACGTGTAACCCAGAAAGCATGTGGGATGTCTGGTAAGCCAGGACAACCATCTGCTCATAACAGAAGAACAAGGGAAAAGACATTGTTACCAGGACTGCCACAGCGATCCTCGAGCTTCTGCGGAAGTGTGTGGGAAAGAGGGACCGCACCATTCCCAGCTGCCTCATCTGGGTCCTCCTTAGTTAGCAGGAGTTGGGTGGAGGAACAGACCCTGTGACCAGCTGCTGCTACCCATGCAGCCCAGGCCTTTTGTAGCACAGAGCTCTGGAAAATGCCGTCTCATGATGTATCCTGGCTGCCAAATCCACCAGAAACAGCTCTCCCATCCCCAGGGATCTGGGTGAGATGGGACTGGTCATGTGCAATCCCCCTGAAACAGTTCTTCCACCAGGCAGTGCTGTTGGGGGCTGGATGTGGTCACCAGTCCTAAAGCCACGGCCTCCTACTCTCCCCAAGTCTCTACAGATTTTGATGAATAATTGTGTCCCAATTTCCTCTAAGCCCTTTGATCAATCTCCAAAGACTATGAATAATTTTTTTTTGTTTTTTTGCTAATTTTCACCAGTTTTATTGATGCCTCTTCAAGGAGAGAGCTTTATCTGATCATCTCACGCTGCTATTCCAGAAGTCCAGGGTAAGGTCCTTTATGTTTCATGAGGGCAAAAGTAAAAGCACAAGGCAGTAGTGGCTTCCACCTCGTACCAGCTAAATGACCCTGGGCAAGCAACTTAACCTCTCTGAATACTTTCCTGATCTGTAAAATAATAATATTATCCACAATTTTTGGGAACTCACTCTTATAATATACCTAGATCATCATTACTATTATCACTATGTTTAATGACTCATGTGAGTTTATAATTTCAGAGATTTGGGATCATAATAGCCAGTCTGCACAGTCATTTTTGTACAAGTTAGAAAAAGGCATTTCTTCCTCAAGACACTTCATGTTTTATCTTTGAAGACCATTATTGTTATATAATTATTTTGTGAGAACCAGATAGTTTTCTATCTGTTGCTAGAAAATTGTTGTAATAAATGTACTAATCTACTATGTCTACTATGTGAATGTTGCCCCTTGGGGTTGGTATGTGTGTCACCTGCACAGTACAGCCTTTTGTACTGTTATATGACCTTGCACCATATACTGAGACCATTCTTCCTTCCAAAGAGAAAAAATCTGGAAAAAAATAAACAGAAAATCATTGATCTAACTTTAAATTTACACTGTGACTCAAAGTGGACCTAAGCATCTGCGTGTGCCCACGCCAACATTTCAAGGTACCTCTCAATACCAAACAGGGAAATTCTTTCATGGCCCATACTCACTGAGTTCACAAGTGGGAGGAGAAGGATGCCAATTTTTATCCACTTCACAGTAGATTAAACTGCTGCCGCTGAGGATATAACCTTTCTTGCAGGTAAACACAACAGAGTCTTTGTAATTATAGGTAGATCTAAATCCGGAGACTATACTTCCATCTGAAACTGTTGGCTGAGGACAGATAATTTCTAAAGAATCATAAGAAAAGAAAAGGGGGTCATAAAAGAGAAATAGCCATAAGGATATGACTACTACTGCTAATCCAGTTCCCAGTATAACACAAAGGCCTGACACAAGTGCAGGTCAAGCAGATACCAGGGAAACATTTTAAAGTGATTAGCTAGATAGTGAGATAGAGATGGGGATGGAGATAGATATAAAGATATGGAAATATAGATATATACAGATATATAGACACAATTTCAGTTCTTAAAAGCCTCAGTACAATGAGACGCTTTATGACAGATGATTGGGCATAACTCCTTGTACTGCCTCACCAGAAAAAAACAGCCAAATAAAACCCACAAGAGGCCCACAACTTAAAGTCCCTGCATCTTTCCATTGTTTGGTCTAGTTTCCTGGATGGCTTTGGTTGTGGGGTCAGCAGCCAGGGGTAATGATATGGTGGTTGGGATGAAGAGACCCTCAGGGCATCAGAAGTCTGACCCTTATTAGCAAAGAGCAAACCCCCACCCATCTAATCAGCCACAAAGCCTGTCAATTCTGCCACTTCTATGCCTCTACAATCCCTTGACTTCTCTCTAAGCCCACTGCCTTGGCTAAGGTTGAAGTGATCTTCAGTTCTTAGTTCGACTGTTGTAGCAGGTGCCTATTGGTCTCCTGGGCTTGAGTTATTGTCTCACTTCAAATTCTTGCCATCCTGCAGCCAGAGTATCTTTATTAAAAGAAAAAAAAAAAAAAAAGGCAGCACATTTCTTCCTTGCTTAAAGCCCTGCAAAGTCTCCCTTCGACCTTTGTGCTGAACTCCTGAGAGTGACACATGAGGCCCTTCTTAACATGATCCCTGTTAATTTTGCCAGTCTCAGCTCCTGATATTTCCATCTCTTGTGGTGTAGACTCCAGGATTTTTTTTAATTCAGTTTTATTGAGATATATTCACATACCATACAATCATCCATGGTGTACAAACAGCTACTGTTCACAGTACCATCATATAGTTGTGCATTCATCACCCCAATCTATTTTTGAACATTTTCCTTACACCAGAAAGAATCAGAATAAGAACAAAAAATAAAAATAAAAAAGAACACCCAAATCATCCCCCCCATTGCACTCTGTTTTTCATTTCGTTTTTGCCCCCATTTTTCTACTCATCCATCCATATACTGGATAAAGGAAATGCAATCCACAAGGTTTTCACAATCACACTGTCACCCCTTGTAATCTACATTGCTATACAATCGCTTTCAAGAGTCAAGGCTACTGGGTTGGTAGTTTCAGGTTTACTTCTAGCTGTTCGAATACATTAAAACCTAAAAAGTGTTATCTATATGGTGCAAAAGAATGTCCACCAGAGTGACCTCTCGACTCCATTTGACATCTCTCAGCCACTGAAACTTTATTTTGTTTCATTTTGCGTCCACTTTTTGGTCACGAAGATGTTCTCAATCCCATGCTACTGGATCTAGATTCATCCCCGGGAGTCATATCCTGCGTTGCCAGGGAGATTTACACCCCTGGGAGTCAGGTCCCATATAGAGGGGAGGGCAGTGAGATCACCTGCCAAGGTGGCTTAGTTAGAGAGAGAGGGCCACATCTGAGCAGCAAAGAGGCACTCAGGGGGAGACTCTTTGGCACAATTATAAGCAGGTTTAGCCTCTCCTTTGCAGTAACGAGCTTCATAGGGGCCAGCCCCACAACAGAGGCTCAGTATGTCAAGCCATCAGTCCCCAGTGTTTGTGAGAACATCAGCAACAAACCAGGTGAGGAAGTCCAACACTTCCGCATCTTCCCCCAGCTCCTCAGGGGCACCCCGAATATATAGTTTTATTCTCCACCCAAATTACTTTGGGATGTGTTGCTATTTTACTCTAACCTATGCAGACCTACCATATCTCACTTCCTATTCAAAGTTCCATGTAATTGTGGTGTTTGAACAAACTGACTGTAGAAGTTATACTGTTTAGAAAATATAGATCCTACACTAAATAAAACATTTCTTCCCTTGGTCTCACATGGAAAATGAAGTTTTGTCACACAATCAGTTTCAACCTTTACTGTTTGGCCTGATTTGCCCTAGTCTTAACCAGATCTGCTTCATTCATATCTCTCATTGAAGTCTGGGCTCTTTTTCGCCTTTTTTTTTTTAACAGTGCTGTATGCATTAATACTGACATTCATATCTGCCGAGCTCTAGCTCTGAGTTTCAGGTGTCACACAGATACCCAATGTTCCAGAGACCAATCAGGTTATACACCAAGGGATCAACACATCAAAGTTTGGAGATAGCCATTATAATTCAGGAATAGATTTGACTGCTATAAGAGCTTCTAGGGACCAAGGGATCATTACAATAATCATTTCCATGTTAGGCTGTGCTCTAAGATTCAATTCTGAGTTTACACATTGTAGTTAGTCTATATTGGTGAGGCATTATAGTGTTTGCCTTTGTTTCTGGTGTACTTCACTCAAAATGCTGTCTACAGGATCTGTTCATCTCCTTGCATGTCTCACAACTTCACTCCTTCTCTAGTTGCTCAATATTCCATTGCATGCATACACCACAGTTCACCATTCTGTTCCTCAGTCAGCATACCCTTAGGCCACCTCCACCCACTGCAAATCATGAATACTGCCTCCATAAATACCAGTGTGCAAATGTCCATTCGTGTCTCTGCTCTCAGATCTTCCAGTTACATACCCCATAATGAGGTTGCAGGGCCTTATGGCCCCCACATACTTAGCTTCTTGTGGGACCACCACAGTGACCTCCAGAAAGGCTATACCATTCTGCCTCCTCATCAACAGTAAATAGGTATATCCCTCTCTCCATGATTTTTCTAGCACTTTTACCCAATTTATATTTTTTCCTACAATTTTATAGAGATACATTCACGTAACATACAATTATCCATAGTGTACAATCAGTTGTTCACAGTATCATCATATAGTTGTACATTTATCACCACAGTCAGCACTTGAACATATTGATACTATGAAGAAGGGTGTGTTTTTTTTTTTAGTGAATAATAAAAAAGATACTAATAAAAAGAAAAATAAAGTGTCATACAATATATTAGTAAGGACAGAAAACAATACTACCAAGAATCCCACATCCCTCCCTTATATGTCCCTCTCATACACATTTAACTTTGGTATATTGCCTTTGTTACATTTAATGGAAGCATATTACAATGTTACTGTTGACCATAGACTCCAGTTTGCTTTGACTATGTTTTTTCCCAAATACCATCCCTTTTACAACACTTTGCATGGTTGACACTCATTTGTTCTCCCACATGTGAGAACATTTTTATATTTCTACATTTAGAAACAGTCATTGGCTGTTCCAGGTTTTGCTAAGTTACACCATCCCAGTCTTCATCATCTATCTTTACCTCTGGTGTCATACATTCCCCTATCCCACCTCTTTCAGCTTTACTCACAGAAATCTTTGTTCAGTGTGCTTACAATACTGTGCTACCATCACACAGTATTATGCTATCTATTCCTGGATCTATACAATCAATCCTGCTGAACATTCTGTAGTCCTCCAGCATCAAACGCCTGATCTCTACCCTCTTTCTATCTCCTGGTAGCCTGTGTTATCAGCTTTTAACCCTCAAATTTTGCTCACTAATGTTAGTTCATATTAGTGAGACCATACAGTATTTGTCCTTTTGTTTCTGGCTAACTGCACTCAACATAATGTCCTCAAGGTTCATCCACGTTATTTTACGTTCCATGTCTTTGTTCTGTCTTATCGCTGCATAATATTCCATCATGTGTATATACCACAGTTTGTTTGACTTCAGGAATTTTGAACTGTTTGCAGTATCATGCTACTCTTTCACCCCCTAGTTTGGTTGTGTCTTATGATGAATCAGTACAGTAAGTGACATTGAGTAGGCAGTTAGTAGTCCCGGAAGGTGCCTTAGATGAGCAAACTCACAATAACATAATACAGCTTCTGGTCCCCTTACTGCTTGTTTTGTACTATTGCCCCTCTGGTGTTTAGTAAATGTGGTTGACATTACAAGTGCTAAGCAATATTTCCAGTTCTGCTCCCTAGACAGACAAAACATTACATTCCCCAGTCCTCTTTAAGTAGGTAAGCCATGTTACTTATGTTACTAGTTCTGGCCAAAAGGCTGCATTAAAAAATGAAATGTGGCCACTTCCAGGCCAAAGCTCTTGGTAGCCAAAGCATAACTTGCGGACTCGGGCAAGATGGCGGCATAGAGAGGAGTGGAAGCGAAGTAGTCCCCCTGGAACAACTACAAAAAACCAGAAACAACTAGTAAATAATCCAGAATAATTGCGGGGGGACAAACAAGACCATCCATTCATCATACACCAACCTGAATTGGGAGGAATGCCCAAGAACACAGCATAAAATCTGTAAGTAAAACCTGCGGAACCAGGTCGGGAGACTCCCTCCCCCATAGCCCGAGCTGCGGAGCCTCATGGTGCCAGAGAGAAGCTCTCTCCCAGCAAGCGAATACGGCTCAGCTGAGCTCCAACTGGGGTTTTAAGTAGCGAGTGTGAACTGCTCACTACAGGTACGCAGCCCCAAAAAACAGACAGAGGCTTTGGGTGACGACTGACCTGGGAGAGCCGGAGGGTTGCCTTGACTGGGTCTGAAGGGGACTATCTGTTTCTTTTTCGGCTCAGTGGAGAAAGCCCCAGTCATTTTCAGTTTCCAGGGCTGTGACTCTGGGAAGGGTGGAGACACCACAAGCAGAGAGCAAGACCATTGAAATGCTAATGACCTCCACCTGGGGGGTCTGTCTTCTCTAGGAGGAAAGGGGTAGGGCCCTTTCCATTCAGAACCAGACCCCAGAGCCTGGGGGAACACTGCCATACCTCTTCACACCTGTCAAGAATTATAGGCTAACAGGCATCACCTGCTGGGCAGAAAAGCACAGTGACCCGAGGCATCAAAGGGTGGAGCAATTTTCTAAGACACACCCGCAGGGAAACCAGATACTGAATATTTCTTCCCTCTGTGCGGTCGCAGTTGACTCGTCTGGGGGGGGGAGGTGGCGGCCGGTTACCAAATCCTAGGCTCTCAGGATTGCTTGGAGGGTACCGGCGGCGGGGGCTCTTTCCCGGAGGCGAGGGCGAGGCGGGGGACTGGGCCCGGTCCCCGGCGTAGGCGTGCAAAGTATGGAGGGCGGCGAGAAAGGAACAGGCGGGACACGGTTCTTTTAGGGTGAAGAAGCCAAGAGAGTTTATTAGGGGAGAGTACAAGCTTATATTGGGCGTTTAGAGGGCGGGGTAGCTGTAGAGGTTAAAGGCTTGGATTGGTTCTGAGAGGGCAAGGAGGTTGATTGAAAAGGGGCGAGAGTTGCTCCGGTAACGGTGTCTGGCAACAATGTATGCGCACTGGTGGTGATGGGAGTTGCACTGGCAACGGGGAGTGTCCGGGCAAGATAAGGGGGTGGGGAAAAGGCGGTTCCCTCCGGCAAGCCTCCCCTAACAGTGGTATTTTGGGTGAGGAAATGGGGCCTGCCTCCGGCCTCACTTTCCCAGGCCCGGGGGGCTGCGGAGGGCGCTGTCGCCCGTGCCCACCACCCTCCCCAGGGGCTGATCAGGTCCCCCAGCCCAGGCCCGCCAAGTTGAAGCACGTAATCAGTGTCCCGCACCTCTGGGACCTGAGCCTGTTCTGGTCTGGGAAAACCTGATTTGGATAACCAAGGAAACCATGCCTAGACAACGGAAAATTACAACCTACACTAAGAAAAACAAAGTTATGGCCCAGTGAAAGGAACAAACGTACACTTCAACTGAGATACAGGAATTTAAACAACTAATGCTAAATCAATTCAAAAAGTTTAGAGAAGATATCGCAAAAGAGATAGAGGCTGTAAAGGAAGCACTGGACATGTATATGGCAGAAATCAAAAGTTCAAAAAACCTACTAGTAGAATCTATGGAAATGAAAGGCACAACACAAGAGATGAAAGACACAATGGAAACATACAACAGCAGATCTCAAGAGGCAGAAGAAAACACCCAGGAACTGGAGAACAAAACACCTGAAAGCCTGCATGCAAAGGAGCAGATGGAGAAAAGAATGAAAAAATATGAGCAACGTCTCCGGGAACTCAAGGATGAAACAAAGTACAATAATGTACGTATCATTGGTGTCCCAGAAGAAGAAGAGAAGGGAAAGGGGGCAGAAGCAATAATAGAGGAAATAATCAATGAAAATTTCCCATCTCTTATGAAAGACATAAAATTACAGATCCAAGAAGCACAGCGTACTCCAAACAGAAGAGATATGAATAGGCCTACGCCAAGACACTTAATAATCAGATTATCAAATGTCAAAGACAAAGAGAGAATCCTGAAAGAAGCAAGAGAAAAGCAATCCATTACATACAAAGGAAGCTTAATAAGACTATGTGCGGATCTCTCAGCAGAAACCATGGAGGCAAGAAGGAAGTGGTGTGATATATTTAAGATACTGAAAGAGAAAAACCACCAACCAAGAATCCTGTATCCAGCAAAGCTGTCCTTCAAATATGAGGGAGAGCTCAAAATATTTTCTGACAAACAGACAATGAGAGACTTTGTGAACAAGACGCCTGTCCTACAGGAAATACTAAAGGGAGCACTACAGGGTGATAGAAGACAGGAGTGCGTGGTTTGGAACACAATTTTGGGAGATGGTAGCAATGTAAGTACACTGAACAAAGGTAACTATGAATACAGTTGGGAGAGAAAGATGGGGAGCATGTGAGACACCACAAGAAAGGAGGAAAGATAACGACTGGGACTGTGTAACTTGGTGAAATCTAGAGTATTCAACAATTGTGATAAAATGTACAAATATGTTCTTTTATGAGGGAGAACAAGCAAATGTCAACCTTGCAAGGTGTTAAAAATGGGGAGGCATTGGGGGAGGGATGCAATCAGCATAAACTAGAGACTGTAACTAATAGAATCATTGTATTATGCTTCCTTTAATGTAACAAAGGTGATATACCAAGGTGAATGCAGATAAGAGGGGGGGATAGGGAAGGCATGTTAGACACTTGACATTGATGGTATTGTCTGATTCTTTATTCTACTTTGATTTAAGGTTATTTTTCCTTTTGCTGCTTCCTAGCTGTCATTTTTTGTTTGTTTGTTTCCTCTTCCTTTTGCCTCTCTACCTTCTTTGACTCTCCCTCCTGCCTTGTGGAAGAAATGTACATGCTCTTGCTTAGTATGAGCAGAATATTCAATTAGGATGAACTTAAATGTTTGGAAATGAACAGGGGTGTTGGTAGCAAGATGTGAGAATAACTAACAGTGCCGAATGGTGTGTGAATGAGGTGGAAAGGGGAAGCTCAGAGTCATATATGTCACCAGAAGGAAAGTTGGAGGTCAAAAGATGGAAATGTATAAAACTGAATCCTATGGTGGGCAATGTCCATGATCAACTGTACAAATACTAGAAATCACTTCATGAACCAGAACAAATGTATGACAATACAATTAGAAGTTAATAATAGAGGGGCATATAGGGAAGCACTATATACCTATTACAAACTATATACTACAGTTAGTAGTATTTCAACATTTTTTCATAAACAGTAACAAACGTACTATATCAATACCAGGAGTCAACAATTGAGGGGGTGTGGTTAGGGATAGGGGAGGATTAGAGTTTCCTTTTCTTTTTTTCTTTTTTCATCTTTCACTTTATTTCTTGTCTGGAGTAATGAAAAGTTTCTAAAAATTGAACAAAAATTAAGTGTGGTGATGGATGCACAGCTGTATGAGGGTACCCAGGGGCAAGTGATTGTACACTTTGGATCTTTGGATAATTGTATGGTATCTGAACAATCTCAATAAAAATGAAAAAACAAAAACAAAAACAAAAACAAAAACAACAACAACAAAAAAGCATAACTTGCCTTTCTCTCTTCCTTTACAGAGGAGATTGTGAAAGCACATGTTGAAATGGAGGTGCCACAAGATCAAAGCAACCTGGGTTGCTGAGCTGATTGCTGAGCTATAACATAGATTATAGCTGCCCTGGTGAATCTCCTGGAAATGCACCAGATTTAGCATGAGTGAGAAATAAACTTTTACTTTGCAAAACTAATGAGCTATTGGTGCTGTTTGTTACTACATACTGATACAGCATGCATTGAGGATCCTTGACCAAATAAATGACTGCATCATTGTAGTAATTGCTTTGTTTTTGAATTGTTCTGGTTCTTCAATAAATTCACCTTCCTTTTTCTTTTAAACAAAAGAGAACAAACAATTCAGAGCAGAATTCATTGGCATGACTTACTTTCACAGGTAGGAGGGCTTGGGCTCCAGACACCTTCTGTTTTATTCTCCACTGTGCAAGAAATGGAGGCCTTGCCTAAGAGTGAGAATTGGGGGTCACAGGTGTAAGTGACAGAAGAGCCATAATTGTAAACATCTTCATCTCCACCACTGTGCTTCCCATTTTTGATGTTCGGAGGGGGCAGGCACTTCACAACTGAGATAAGCAAAGAGGAAGAAATAGTCATTGAAGGCACTGTTACAAATCTACAATTCATGATTCAAATTCTACAGGAGGGCATCCAAAGCAGCAAAGATATACAGGAGTTTCATTACCTAACATGGTTTAGGTTTATATCAAATCAGAAAAGTCTTCACTTACTTATACATTCTGGGGCAGGGTCACTCCAGCCAACTCCATTACCTTGGATGTCACAGTAACTAGTAGTTGAGCCAATTAAGATATATCTAAATAAAACAGGATCAAATATTTTAATGGAATACTTCCTACCATAAATTATATTGGACAAATGGGTCTGCAGCAATAGAATTGTTACTCAACATTAAAACTGAAGAAATAATGTTATCTTAATAGCAATTCCCACTGAACACTATATCCAGTTAAATTGCATCACTGTAAAGAGATGAGCATGTTTGTTCATTTGTTGTTTTTATTTAATAACTCAAAATTGAGCATCTACTAGGTGTCAGACCTGGAGTTCATCCAGGGTTCAAGCAGTCCAAGATAGGATCCACTTGGGTGTGTCTGCAGTTTTCTTTAGATGGGATTACCAGCCAGATTACTGACCCTGGTTTGAAGCCTTCTTCTGACTTCCAGACACTTGGCTTACTTCCATAAATCATTAACTCCCTGGTCACCATCTCATTTTTCCAGCTCCTCCCAAGTCCTAGCCTTCCTTTAGTAAGTACTTGGCCAAGTTTGTCTTACCACCTTTATGTGTTATGGTAACAGGAAAAAAAACCATGGCTAGTAAGATATCAAATTGTAGCATCATCAAGGAATCAAAGCTACAATGTGAAAGAACACCAAGTGTTACCTTGGGCAATCTACGAGCTTCTGGAATTTATTGAATAATCAAAATAAAATATAGGTAGAATTAAGCATTTCTTTACTTTGGAATTTCTTTAAAATATCATTTCTCTAACCTTTCCAAGAAACCTAATGAAAAAGTATTGCTTCTGGTGATTGCAATGGGAACATGATAGCACCCTGGCTGTGACCCTCCCCCCTTTCCCTCCTGGGAGCCATTCAATACAGCAACGCGAACGGCTACAGCATCAACAACGATTCTCCTCAATATGAGATCTTCTCAGTTTTAGGAGTCAGAGAAAAAATAGGAGACAGAAAAAAGAAAAAAAAACAAAACAAAAAAAACAAACATGTAATCCAAATTGTGGGAAAGGGCTGCCCCAAAGAACAAAGACCTGCAGAACTGGGCGGGAACCACACGCGAAGATGGTGTGACAGAAACAAAGACGGTGTGATGGGGAATGGGAAGAGAGAAACGAGAAGGGGCGAACCTCAGAAACCACTGGCTGAAGAGAGCACCCACCCTAAGTGGAGAGTTCAGTGAGCAGGGGTGGGAAAGTGTAGGGAACAGTAGGCAAAGTGCCCAGGAAACTTTATTGACAAACCTCAAAAAATGTCTATGTATGTATATGTAACATATATACATACTTTCTAAATGTTAACAGGAGAGTCATGGAGTTTCTAAACTGGAAAGCTTACCTGCCCTACACTGTTCCACCCCACGAATCTCTCATTAATGATCAGTACTGGATAATATAATTTATTCAGATACAAGTAACAAAAACATAAGAAGCAAAATTACCACAGAAGATGTTATATGGAAAAAATGATTTTTAAAAAGCAGCAAAACTTGTCTATAAATGAATAAAATTCAACAGCTAGAAATTGTAATCCAAATTCCAGCATAATATTTTAAAACTTTGTGGCACAATAAGAGAAAAGCCCAAAAATAAATATTTAAGAATTCAGGGAAGAGGAGGCCAGACAACCAAGTAGGTGAAACAGGAACTGGCAGAAGTCAGAAATTAAGCAGGAGAAAATGGCAAAAACATTTGAGAAAAAATGGACTCAAGAGGTCATTCTGGAGGTTATTCTTATGCATTATCTAGATATCCCTTTGTAGTTTTTAGTGTATTGGAAAGCTAGATGGAAATACCTGAAACTGTTGAATTGCAACACAGTGGCTTTGATTCTTGAAGACGATTGTATAACTATATAGCTTATACAACGTGACCATGTGATTGTGAAAACCTTGTGGCTCCCACTCCCTTTGTACACTGTATAGACAGATAAATAGAAAAATGGGGGCAAAAATTAAATGAATAGTAGAGAGGATTGGGGGGATGGGGTGTTTTGGGTGTTCTGCCTTTCTTGTATTTTTATTCTTATTTCCATTTTTTTGGAGTAATGAAAATGTATAACAATTGATTTGTGATGAATGCACAACTATATGTTCACAATTGAACTGTGAATAATCGATTGTACACTGTGGATGATTGTATGGTATGTGAATATACCTCAACAAAACTGAATAAAAAAGAAAAAAAATGTTTAAGAAAAAACGAGGATAAGAGAAAATACTAAAGCCTAAAAAATACTGTACTTAAAGACACAAAAATGTACAAAAATGAAGAAAACAGGCAAATGAAACCAAAGAAAAAGATAAAGATTAGAGAAAAAATAATAGATATAAAAGATAAGCAAAGGAAAGCTGACATATGCTTAATTGAAGAACCTGAGGAATGACCAAACTGGCTGAACAAAATGGCTAATTTAAAATGTATTTCAAGAAAATCTACTGAAATTAAATAATTCTTTAATCTATATATCAAAATTGCACATGATGTAGCACCAACAAATTGAGCCAGAATGGTCCATACCAAAACAACTAAAAGTAAAATTATTAGATTTAAAAGTTAAAGAATAATTTCTTTGGGCAGCAGGACAAAAAGACCAAGTCATGTACAAGAGACAGAAATTCAGGCTGGCGTCAGAGTCCTCCACAGCAACATTCACTAGCCAAAAACAGTGTAGAATACCTGCGAGATAGTCAAGAAAAGTATGAGCCATGGACTTTGTATCCAGCCAAGTTATCTTCTAAGTATCAAGGCTTCAGACATATTATGTGAACCTTCTTAAGGAATAATTTTCACTAGGGGCCTTTTTGGGGGAAACCACTAGTGAACAAACCACACCCAACTGAGAGATGATGAGACACTGTAGCAAAAAACTGGTGCTGAGCATTGAATGCATTTCATGCAGGTCTAAGACGAAAACAAAGGTGTGTTAAAAGTAACTGAAATATAGGTACTATATGCTGTGATACTGCTAAAATGACATGACATGAAATAGGAAATGGAAGTTAGAGTAGAAAATAAAATAAATCATTTTATAGCCTTATCTGTAAGAGTAGGAAGTGAAAGCAACTGTAGACATAAGTGTATAATTAACATTAATGTTAAGCACTACGTAAACATTAAAATAATACAAGTGACGTAAATTTACTAATAGAGAAGACAGAAGGAAGATTAGGAGAGAGGAGAGAATACAAAGTAAATTTATTATTACTCACAGCAAGGGACAAATTTTAACTGTGTAAAGATAAGGGGAATTAATGATATTTTGTGAATTGTAAATGTATAAGCAAAATCACTAGAACCAAAGTCTGAAACTTACTAAATATTTTAAAAAAAAGTTAAGTAGCAAATGCATGTGTGTATCAGAAAATATAAAATAATCTGACAAAACCAAGTCTGTAGAGATCACTCATATCAGTAAATATAATGGGCTTCAGTCTCCCACTGAAAGAAAAGCATTTTTTCATTGGAACAAAGTTCAACTCTACATTGTAAACCAGAGACAAACCTAAAAATAAAGGAAGGGTAAAGTTGTATAAGGTTATATAAAGCAAACAAAAAGACAAGCAGGGACAATGATTTTAATGTCCCATAAATTGGACTTCAGAACCAAGATTACTAAATTCCACAAAGATGGGCATTTTATAATGTTAAAGGTTTTGATGTGCAGTGAAAAGCTTTATATCTCTATGTCTTAAATAATGTAGCAGCAATTTCAAACAAAACAAAAATACAAGGGACATAATAAAAATAGTCAAAATGCAATAAGTATTTATTCTTCATTAATGTATTTCATTTCAAATGGTTAAGAAATAGTTAATTTACTTTAATTCTTGTCTTTAAGCTTAAGACATATAAAGAGAAGCATAATTAAAGATTCAGAAAAGCTAATTGATAAATTAGATCTGATATGCATATATCAAACTCTGTACAATGATGATAAAAAGAATATACCTTCATTTCAAGAGTTTGTGGAATGTTCATGAAAACTGACTATATATTAGGAAGCATCCTAAAACCTCAATAAATTCTAAAAAGTAGAAATAATACAAACAGCGTTCTCTATTGTTTTAAAAGTCTTCCTTCCCAGTGGAAGAAATGACTCCACCATGGCACACAGCAATTGTTCCATTAGACTAGTGTTGCCAGATTTAGCAAATAAAAATACAAGATGCACAGTTAAATCTGAATTTTGTGTAAACAACAAACTCTTTTTTAGTATAAGTGTCTCCCAAATATTGTGTGGGACATGCTTACACTGAAATTATTTGTTGTTTATCTGAAATTCAAATTGAATTGGGTGTCCTGTATTTTATCTGGCTACTTTACATTAAACTGGAAGTTGAGACTGCTACTCCTGGGCTTTGGGCCTTCAAGGAGAGTGTATGAACAGGCGAAGAAGGGGGTTACTCTCATGGCTGGGGTGATCAATCCTGATTGCCAAGGGGAAATCAAGTTGCTACTACAAATGGAGTAAAGATAAGTATGTCTGGAATGCAGGAGATTCCCTGGGGCACCTCTCTGTACCCTCATGCCCTAGAATTAAAGCCCATAAAAAAACTACAACAAATCAGTACAGGCTGGTCTGTTAGTAACCCAGATCCTTCAGGAATTAAAGTGTAGATGACTCCATCAGGCAAGGAACCATAATCAGATGAAGGACAAAAGGAATATGGAATGAGTAATAGAAGCAGGTAGTATAATTACCTGCCACAACCACATGATCGGTTGCAGAAACAAAAATCATAATAGTTATGGATACTTCTTTCTTCTTTTTATATGAATATATTTTGCATAATTTTTTTTCTCTTTACCTCTCTCATTCCCCTACCATCTAACATAAGATTTGTTATTAGCAGTTAACCTTATATCTTGGTATTCAACTTACAGGATATCAAAAAAGGAGATATGACTCAGCTCAAAGGGGTTCCTCTTTTGGGGAGAGAGCATATTTTTGTTTGTATGAGGGATAGTTACATTATGTGAGGTAGAAGCACCATTTTTTTTTTTTCCTACCTGAAATACCTGTTCATTTTTTTGGTGTGTTTCTGTGGCCTCCCTCCTGGAAGGGGAGGCAAGATTTGGTCTTGTTCAAGCCACTGAACGAAGGAAGGAAAGAAAGAACACTGGACTAAAATCGGAGATCTGAACCCTGCTCAGACTTTCTGCCTGACCTTGGCCAAGGCCCTTGTGTCCCTTGCCCCTCAGTTTTCTCATCTTACATGAGGTTGGTGGCCCCGTTGGTAGCAGTGGTACATCTCTAAGGTTGTGTCCAGAACAGCTTCTCCAACTCCTTCATAGGTTTAGGGACATACCCAGCGTCTGGAGAGAAGCAACCTGGTCAAATCTTGAAAGGAGTGGAGGAGGAGTTGACAATTGGGTTCAGAACCACAGGGAAAGTGGCTCTGGCCTGGGCATCAAGAAGCACAATTTGGCTATTGTCTTTATTATGAAATTACACTAAATATGGTTATATCAAGTGCACATGGATATCAAATTTGACAAGAGGTGTTCTGTGGTAGATTTGCATAATGTCAATGATATAAGCTGGAATGACATTTCTCAGCATTCTCTTCCACACATAATGACCCACAAAAGCAGGTGGAAATGAATTAATAGCCATATTCTTTACATGCTTAGCGGGTCAGAGCAGGGCACAAAATGCAATTGCAGCTCACACACATTTTTGCTTCTCTGTTCTGTCACATTCCTGGCACAGCGGGGCAACCAGGCCCACAGCAAATCCAGCTCTTGGTTGATCTGCTCCTTCACGTAGTCTAACTTATAGTCCAGGTGCATTAGCAATGTGATAAAGGGCAACAACTTCTCCTACAGGACAACCCCATCTTAGAGCTTGAAGGCTCAAAGGCAGTGAAAAAATAATGTGATTTCTAGTCTATGTTTTTGTGTTCCACTCATCCTTGCTGGTTCCAGTTTGTCCTTGCACTCCCACTTTGGGATCATCTTCCTTTCTTGACTGCCTGCCCTACCAACTTCAGGCCACAGCACCAGTCACAGAGGAAACATTTTCCCATACTGTTTAACCAGCTCCCACAACTGTTTCAAGCTGGATCACTGCAATAAATTCTTTATTATATATATCTGAGTGGTTCTGTTTCTCTGGGTGAATCCTGACTGATACAATTAGCTAGCACAAACAGACAAGAAAAAGAAATTAGAAATATAAAAATTGGAAAGTAGGAGGTAAAACAATCACTATTTGCATGTGACATGATTGCCAACCTGGTGTTCCCAAGAGCATTCACCTGAGAGACTATTATAAATAATAAAAGAATTCAGGAAGTTAACAGAGATAAATTAATACGCAGAAATCAATAGTATATATGTATGTACACACAGAGAGATAGATACATTTTATACAAATATAGAGAGAGAGTTTGGGTAGATAAAGATGATGGATGGATGGATAGATAGGTAGGTAGGTAGAAAGGTAGACAGATGATGGATAGATAGATAAATGATAGCTAGATAGATGATTAGATAGATGGTAGATTGATAGATAGATAGATAGATAGATAGATAGATCGATCATCCAGTTAGAATATATAATGGAAGAAAAGACCCATTTAAAATGCAAAAATAAAATACCTAGGTTTAAATACTTCAAGAAACATTAAATCTAAGTGAGGAAAACTTTGAAAGATTCCTGAAAGAAATGAGAAAAAGACTAAAATGAGTGGAAAAAAATATAAAACATTCTTGTCTAGGGAGACTCAACATTACAAAATATTTATGCTCTTATAATTAAGTAAAAAATGAACCAACACCGATTTTAAAATCTAGCTTACTTTAAAGTTCACATGGTAAAATAAATAACCATAGTCAGAAGAAAGAAGAGTAATAAATAGGATTATCCATATTGGCTTTGTAACATATTGTAAAGCCTCAGTAACTAAATGACTGCAAAACTCATGCATGAATATATAGACAAAACAATCGCATTGAACAGAAAGTTCAGAAATAGACCCAGAGACATACTGGAATATAATATAGTACTAAAGAGAGCCCTTAAGTCAGTGGATTGAAGATAGCCTTTTTAATAAATGATATTGGGATAATAGGAAAGCCACCTGGAAAAATAAAAGTTAGGATCTGTACTTCAAATTGTATACTATATCAACCCAAATGGATCAAAGCTTTAAACATTAAAAATATGAAACCATAAAAGTAGTAGAAGAAATAGAGGCAATTAATTAAAAACTTTTAATTGGGGAAGGCCTTTCTAATTAAGATATAAAATCCAGAAGCTATTTTAAAAAAGAGATTGATAAATTTGATGACAGAAAAATTTCTCTTTGAGAAGGAAAAAAAAAAATACCAATAGTCAAGTTGAAAGAAAAATAATAGATTGAGGGAAAAGGGTTGCAACTCATATAAAAAATAAGCCTAAACCCTAATATGAATAGGTTCATGTGTGTATTTGTATATGTATGTTTGTGTATGTGTATGCTATGTGTGTATGCATGTGTGTACAAATCCTAGAAATCAAGAAGAAAAACTCCAGGTTGATAGAGAAAAAATAGGCAAAAGACAATGTCCATAACTATGTGATTATACCAAGAGCCAGTGATTGTACATGTAGGATGGATTGTATGATGTATGAATAAAACTGTTAAAAAATAAAAATAAAATTGTATACTATATCAACCCAAATGAATCAAACCTTTAAACATTAAAAATATGAAACCATAAAAGTAGAGAAGACAACGTCCAGGCAGTTCACAAATAAAGAAATACAAATGTTGAACATATAAAATATGCTCAACCTTACTCATAATAAGAAAAATGTAGATTAAAACTATTACCTCTGAAACTGACAAAAAATCAAAAGTTTGACAAGTTTTCAAAAGGTTAGACAACATATTTGGTGGAAGAGTTTATGGAGACACAGACATTTGCATACTCTGCAAAACTATGTAACCCCTAGGGAGAACAAGTTGGCAATATTTTTCAAAATTTCAAATGCATATACTCTTTGACCCAGTAATCCCAATTCTGGGAATTCACACTACAGATATCACTGCATACGTTCAAAACAACATAAATATAAGATAAGGCATCAGAGTATTGCCCCGAAGAGCAAAAGATTGGAAATACCGAAGGATCTGTCAAAGGGATTGTTTAGCCATGACACATCTGCACTATAAAATTCTATGCAGTTGTAAAAGGAAATTAATAAGGAAAGATTTCCAGTTTATATTTATATGTTAAATAATAAATCCAGAAGCAAAGATATGTTTGTCATTAGAGAGGAGGGGAAATAAGAATATATGCTAATTTTTGGCATGCACTTGTATAAGGAAACACTGGAAAGATACATAAGAAACCAACAAAAATAGAACCAGGGATGGATGGCAATGGGAGAGAAGCATGAATTCTCAATGTACACCTATTTACATCATTTTTATTTTGAAATATATGAGCACATCAGCTATTTTAAAAAATAATTCAAAAGAAAAGCAGTGCTTCTGGATTGTGTTACACTTACCCTTCTAAACAGCTGTATTCTATTTTTGAACCAAAAGCGTAACCTGTGTTAATTTCCACTTGCCCATTAGGTAAGTCTCCTGGGTTGCTGCATCGTTTCTCTGAGAGAAAAAGTAAAATGATAATCAACAAATCCAAGCACTCATAGATACGGCATTAGAAAAGAAGTCTTACTGATCAGCTTTCAACCCGTTTCCAGAAAGACCCAGAGGTTCAGATTCAAACTTACATCTGACCCTGATTCACTAGATTTTTATTTTGGAGGAAAAGTGAATGCAAAATTTGACCTCTTTTTTATCTGGTACATATTACCAATCGAGAAAAATGTGCCCAGATCTGGCAGCTCAGTTACATCACTGAGCAGAGGCTAGAGTCCAGGACTTCATACGCTGACCAGAGAGCTTGCAACGTTCTCTTTTTCACAGCACACACTGATAACACAAGCCACTCAAAATTGCATGTTTTTGGTCACAAAAGGAATAAAAGAGAGGGTATAGATTGTATACTTTTCCTATTGGTAAAACATCTCAGAATGCATTCCCAACGGATGGCGAGTCATAGCATCTTCTTCCAAACACAGCAAATATTTTGGATGAGGTTACTGTGGAAGCTGCATCACTACCTTCTAGCCACAAAACATAAATTTTTGTAAAGTGAATCTGGTTTTCAATATATTAAAATTGAATTTGCAGTTCAATCTCTTGAAAGAGAGTTTTGATGGATTACTTTGTAATGAATAGACTTACTTTTAATGCAATTAACTCCAAATTTTTCTGTTTTGGTTTGTTTTTGTTTTGTTTTTCAAAGCTTGATACACATGTACATTGAAAGCAGCAACTGGCAGACTGGATGGTTTCTTTGCATTCAGGAAGCCACTCAGTCTCTGAGACAACATTTCAAAGGACAAAGCACAAATGAGAAAAATAAATGTTGATACTTACTAGAACAGAATTCACCATAGTTCCATTTGCCTTCATTGTTACAAGTAAGAGTTGGATTTAAACGGTTCCTGCCATAGCCAAGGCGGCAGTTGTATCTCAGAATAGTTCCAGTTCTGAAGTGTGTCTCATTGCGCACATTTATTGGAAAAGCAAATGATAAGTTGGGTGGAGGGTCACAATCGCCTGGACACCAAAATGACAAGGAGCACCAAAAGTTATAGCTCGAGACCCAGCATTTCCATGCTCCAACAGGAGGATTTTTGGAGAAGGGAGCATGCATTCCTCCTCTGTCATAACTCTTCTACTCCTCACTGTTCACTGAACCCAGGGAGTGATCAGTAATATAAATTTGCTATTAAATGATAATGAAAATAATGAGGATAAATGACAATAATAAAAAATTGTCCCCCTTCATAGTCCCTGCATCTGCTGACCCTGAGCCAGAAAATCCTACAATATGCCTCCACAGAAGCATATCATTTCATTAATGGCATTATATAATATTCATTGGTTGCCTCAAGGAAGGCAAACTGGGTGGCAGGAGACAGACAAGAATGACATTTTTAATTTAGACTTTTTGCAACTTTTGGATTTTGAATGATATAGACAAGGAAGCATCAAGCCTTTGAAATGTGAAAATCTTAATCCTACTTCACAAGCATGATTTAAATACTGGGCTAATTTAGGTTTTAGGGACTTCGGTAGTAGAGCCTTGCCTCTTCACTCTAGATAAATCCACAAGCAGTGAAAGTTGCTCAAGGTCAGGCTGGTAGATTATTAATATAGATTCGTTTGAAATCATGGTTGAGAGTCAGATTGTTTCGGAAGTTCATGAAGCAGAAATTCTAGGAGGGTATGTCCAGAAAACTGGCTTTTTTTAAATGTGGAAGCAAATCCCACCTGAATTTCAGATGATCAAACAAATCCTTTGATGCTGAAGCTGGATCTCTGCTAAAAACTTAGTCATCTCTTTGTTAGCCTTAAAAGTGAATATGTAGACAATCTCATTTGTATGATGCCAATCTCAGTCTGTTCCCCCTTACTCACCATAAACAGCAACCAACAGAGAAGCCACCAAGGTCATTTGGAACAGAGTTGGATCACGGACTTTCCACAGCCTAGAGAAGGGCCAGGCTGCCATTTGCCCCTTTGTATGAAGGTTCCCATTTGGGGAGTGCATGTCCTGATGCTTCTTCAACAATTTTCTGCTGAGAGAACTTAATTTAATAATAGTCATTGAATTCTTACTTGTCATAAAGCACTAGGATAAATACTATGGGGTCCATGTCTCAAGGAGATTACAGGCTAGAGTGGAAGAAAAGACATGAGCACAAATGTTGGAGCACAAGACAGTGAGTGTTGGCTGCTGCAGAAGCACTCTGCTCAGAAGAGAGATTAATTCCAAGTGAAAGATGGGAATGGGCTTTACAAAGGAGACTGCATCTGAGTTAGCTAGTGCTGTAAAAGTTAGAGAATAGATGCAGGGCACACTGGGGGAGCAGCAGATAATACTTCAATACTTCACTGGTAAGTAAAGTGTCTGAGATGGGGAGATGCTGATTAAGGAGGGGATACCTTACAGCTATGTCTGAATGGGATTTAAGGGCCAAGCTTAGAAAAGTATAGACTTTACTCTGTTTTTTGCTTTTGTTTTCATTCTTAGCTTGTATGTTTGTTTTAAGCTTAGGAGTAACACAATTACTGTACTTTACGAAGATCACTGTGCCTGGTATGTTCAGGAGAGATTGAAGGAGACAGAGAGGAGACAGGGAGGTTGATTAGAAAGAATGTGGCCGTTGGTTAGGTGAGCCACATTCAGGATCTGAACAAGGAATGGCAGAGGGATTAGAGAAAAGGGAACAAATGTAAGGGGGGAGGGGGCGGTGGCAAGAAAATGATGAGATAGAGGAATCACATCACTTTGCATAGGATGTGGGTTTCCTCATGCTGACTGAAAACAAAGTTTACATAATAAACAAAGACAATGAATCATCAAGTAATTTGTAGTTTTGAAAAGAAATTATTTAATTCTAAATAATTAAATTAAAAGAAAAAAGGTATCAGAAATGCAAATTATTTTTTAATCAGATGATTTGAAGACTATATAAAGCAAAATCACTAAGGACATTTTTATCCTTCACCATGACTCCTCACCCCCACTGTAGAAAACAATATATTCCAAGGTTATATTAGAAATGGAACTTGTCCTCAAAGGAATGTATGATGTTAACTTCCCTATGGAATATGGAATTTCATCTTTTATTCTGATACTTCTGTTAGATCCATATGGTCCTAAACCATCCATCTGTCCATAAGTCATACTAAGTCTATTTCCATTTAGGAAAAGGTAGCCTTCTCAATTATTTCCCCCAAAGCTATTTCTGTCCCACATTATAGAAGGAAGAGTTTATAGTGGCCCTTGCCACTATCTGGAGGGGCCTAACTTATTCATTGAGTAAAGGCTCAAACGAGCTTCTTATCTTTCTAAAACTCAGTTCTGATGAAGCCACTCTTCCACACCCTGCTGTCAGGGACACCCCCACCCCACCCACATCCTATCCCCTGAGCTCTTGTACACGGCCTCTAGGACAACACTGCCAAAAAATAAATTCTCCTAATGAATAACCTACCAAATGTATTAGTTTACTAAACGTGTGCTTACAGAATTTGCACTAGAGGAATCGAGGTACTTAAAAAGGTTGGGAGGAGCCAGGATCAGTGTTCCGAGCCCTCAAAGTCCCCCTTTCTCCTCCGTTTCCTCCTCTCTCTTTTCCTGATGTTTCCTGTTGTGCACTTCCCCACCTTCCCTCCTCTTTCTGTCCTAGTATCCTGATGAAGCTGGGGTTAAGGCAAGTGGCACATAATGAAAACTAGCCCATTACATCTTCAGTGAAATTTACAAATGTGATAAATTTCTCCCATGCAATAAAAACTATTATGACTATACAAAGAGAGGCATATGTTTCCTTAATTTTTGATGTCAGTAAATCTGGTATGTTTAGGGAGTTTGTCATTCTGTCAAACTGCAGAAAGAAATTTAAGAATATCCGTATGTTGGCAAAAGAGAATTTAACTATAAAAACACTAACAGGATAATAGTATAAAGTGAAAAGACCCTTATGAACTGTTGCAATTGTTGTTACATTCAGAAGAAAATATTTATGAATATATTCATAAAATACAGCCATAAGAAGATTAAATCTTTGGCTTTAGGAAATTGGCCAAAAATACTTAAAACGTTGCTAAAAAGAACATATATTCTTTAGCTATATTCAAAGAATATATTAATAATCACTGAAAATACTCACAATGAATATTTTTAAAACAACGTTAGATAAATTGGTAATTGGATGAATTCCTCCAATCGTTTGGGAATTGGCATTCACTCAACTGGCTTTTGGTGAATCTTTTCATTACTGTGGTCTGTGCACTTAGTACTTTAGCCACCCTGACAACAGGGCTACAAACCTTCTCTGAAAGCTACAAACTTACCACGCTGATATTTCCAAGAAGGGGCTTAGCAGGGTTCCTCCTTCCCCCTGTCATCATCTGCCCCTTCTCCCTTTCCTCATTAATTCCTACTCAGTCTGCCAGTCCCATCTCCAACATCCCCTCCCATCCCCCAGGCCAGCCTCCATTTTCTGACTACAGTTTAGTGTTCATATGTGATACATGCAGTGTTTCCTACCAGGACTGACCTCACCCCTGCCCCCCTCTTCAGGTACACCCCTCCCTGCCTTGGATGCATGCTGAGCTTTGGCTGCTATAACCTTGAACACTGCGCACATCTTGTTTTGAGAAAAGAGCATGTACCAAAATGCTTCTACACTACTTGCCCACAAGCCCTGAGCACTCAGCCCCCTCTACCCTCAGCTGCCTATAACCTGTAGGGTGGTCACCATGGGTGCAGACATACTTGAGTAAACTTCTTGCCAGCCTTGATGTCCGTTGTGAGGAGGCTGCAGCTCTCCACCAGTATGATCCCCTAAGAAATGCTTTTGGACTGATTACCCTGGCACTTACTGCCTCATTCTCACGAGCCCTGCTTTGTGGCAGTTTGTTTGGAGCTGTCTTGGCTGCTCTAAACTGCCCCTATTTCTTCCCCTATACATCTTCCTTTGAGGCAAGTCTTGCTGTTGGTCCAGAGGGACTCAACAATTTGTAACTCCAATTCTGACTTGGTTTGTAACCAACATCTGAAGTCTGTTTTCACCACTAGACCATAATTATGCTCCCTGAAGTCAGAGCAGGATTTTTATTCATCTCTGCCCCACATAGTACCAAGCACACATCTCACACAGTAAAGGGCTCAGTAAATGTTTGTTGAATTTAAATTCAAAACCACCTAATGATAAAATATATTTTAAAAGAAAAATAATGCTCTTTCATGCCCATATATACCCTTACATTGTTTGCTTTGTCAAGATTAGATTTGAACTGATTTTAAAGCAAGGCACACCTATATTTTAGTGAGACCTGATCCCTGAGATATTATTCTAAGCTCTTCCCCATCTTTAACCTGAGGTTATCATATTCATTAACCAGTCAATAGAAGACAGCAAAAGAGGGAAAGAAAAAATGAAAACTAGTTGTTCTCCCTCCACAGGTAATAGCATTAGATAAGAGGCTGCCATACAAATCGACCCTACATAGTGATGAGAAATTTCTATCATTCCCTTTACCTCTAGCTCACAATGAGGCTGCAGCTGTGCACGAAGGAGGACTGTATGTGTCCAGGACCCTGGGCCTGGGCTGCGGAGTCAGAACATGCAGGTTTGAATCCTGGTTCCACCACCAGGGAGCTGTGTGCCTGTGGGCAAGCTACTCAACTCCTCTAAGTTTCAATTTCCTCCTTTATACAATAAGAATAATAATTGTGCATGACTCGCAGAATTGCTTGGCTTGGTACACAGATGGCACACAGTAAACATTCAAAGATGTTAGGGAACAGAGGGGTAGAACTGGAATTGGAATGTGCCTCTGCCAGGACCAGAACTCCTAGAAGTCAAAACATCGTCGTCATTTAACATTAGAATAATGGAGTGCTGCATCACCAGAGGACTTGAATTAAGCCCAGTACAGAGGAATGTCCACTGGACTTGGGATGGTTGGTTCTGATCTCCACTGGGGCCCTTGAGATACAGTGCAGACCCCAAGCAGAGAGAAGCTGGTGCCCCCAGGACTTGGCCTGGGCTTTCTTTTCACTCACCCTGTCTTCCTAGGAGGAACTCACCCACTTCCATGCCTTTAACCATCACACATCAATCACCCATGGACCTCTAGGCCCAATTATCTTCTGTAGTTGCAAAAACTTAACACTCCATAAATTCGATGGTTAATAAAAATCTTGCACTCTATTCCTTCTCACATGTGAGTTTTAAACCATTCGAGACAGTCTTTTCTTCCCCCCTCTTGTTGCTAACTAATGGAATTAAAACTGTGGGACTTCCTGAAAGTGAATGAAAGGAACTTCAGCAAAATAAGAAGGAGGAAATGTCTTCCCCTGCTGCTGCAGAAAAGCAGGCAACTTATGAACCATGAAACTGACCCTGCGAATGTTATTTCTAACAAGGAAGTTGTTCCTGAACTTTAGAGATTATTGCTCTGCCACTTGAAAGTAACCTTTAACTGTGAAAAAGTCTGCGATTCTGACTAGTTATCTTATTGAATTATTTTTTGCCTGAAATAATATTTAAATTGACATCTCATTTTTCCAAGGGTTATAAGTATTTGTGGTACTATTTCTATGAAAATCCAAAAATAGATAGACACTTTCCTCTTTAGCTGCAACCCTGAAAGTAAACTTAAACTTTTGACCCTGTTGGATTTCTTATTGAAGCAAAATATCTTAATTTATTTGTTACCATTTCCATTATTGATATCAGTATTTTCTAGTGCTGCTTTTGTATCTCCTAGGCTCCTTGAACCCACCGTATCTCAAACTAAGCTAAGTTCCTTCCAACACGACTTGATCTCTATGCTTTCTGTCTTAGCTAATGGTATCAGTCTCCACCCCATCTTCCAGGAGCCTGATCGCCCTCACCAACTCTCTCTTCCTCTCTTTCCACATTCAGAGCCACCGAATCCTGCCAAGTTTTCCACAGCAGCTCTCTTCTACACCTCACTTCCACATTCCCAGTGTGGGTTCTCATAATCCCTCTAATATCCCACGCTACACTACTGCAAAAACCTCCAAATATTTGTAAGCCAACATCCACTCTCTATCCCTGCAAAGCAATTCATGTACCCTGTTACTCTGCTTAAAAACTCCCATGGGTCCCCAATTCTCATAGGTATCCCAACCCTCCCCCTGCATTTTCTCACTGAAAACACTGTACTTCAACAGTGCAAAGGTACTTTTCCCAAAATGCATCCTGGATTTTATTTTTTTAAGACCTGCAAGAATTTGCATTTAATGTCTTCTGTGCATAAATGCTCTCCCATCCAACCATCCCTTGATTAACTACCCAGATCAAATGGCAACTCCTGGGTGAAAAATTGCTTGGCTCCAAGAAATGCCAGTCTTCTATGCTCCCCCAATAGTTTACCAATGCACTCATAACACTACACTGTATTATAATTACCTATTTACTTTTGCCTCTTAAAATGGACTGTGGCCTCTTGTTAATAAGGAAGATGTTTTATGCAACTTTCTATCTCTATTGTGCAAGTATTGTACAGGTATTGTACATGGCATATAATAGTTGTTCAAAAAATGTGAAATGAATGAACCTTGATTTAGTTTTATCTTCAGAGTTAAGATAACTACACCTGCCTCACTGAGGACCACATGAAATAATGTGTGTGAAGTACCTTGCAAATTTTGAAGAGAGATAATGTGGTGATTTGTCAATTTCTCTCACTAGCTCTCAGAATACATGGACCAGCTCTAGCATTTGCAGTCCATCATAAATTCTCTTGTGGTGGCTCAGCAGAATCTGCCTAGAACTTGGCAAAATGCTGAGTATGGGGTTGGAGACTTAGGACTTGGAACTGAAGACACCTGAATTTGAGTCTCAGCAATTCTGTGATCTTGAAGAAGGTATGCCAGCTCCTTGGATCTCAGTTTCCTTATCCCTAAAATGTCATTAAACTAGATTGCCTTTCTATTTCCTATGAACTCTGTTATTCTATAACTGTCCACTGAAAAGCTGAGATTACTCTATCAAGTTCCCTCATAATTCAATGACATCATCACCTTTTAAATTCCTATAGAAATGAACCAGTTCAAAACACAGCAGGTCTCTCGTGGAAAACACAATCAGCGCTTGCCAATGCAGTACAATTTGAGAGACCCTGAAAAATACTCAGCCCTAAAATTTTTCCTTTCATTAGAGTTTACTTTCTACTTAGGTTAGTGTATTTATTTTGTCTAAACTCCCCTTTTAAAAGTCAGCTACCTCAGGTCTAAACTCCCCTTTTAAAAGTCAGCTACCTCAGAAGGGATCGTATTTTTCTCCAATATCAAGAGAAATATCTCCTTCCTTAGAGTCACGTTCTCATTCATATCACTTGCAGACTCCAGAGGAACTTGCTTTCATTCTTTCCTCCTTCCCACCTAGAATCTCTTTGTAGCTCTATAAACTCCTTTTGTTGTGTACTCACGTTACATACAAATGTATCTCTAAGATTAATACTAACCTTCTTTGATGCTTCTACCTCTTCTGGATACTCTACTTTTCATTCTCATTTCACTACCATATCTAGGGACAAAACAGGAGTCAGCAAAGGAGAGGAGTGGCTGAAGAATTGAAATGAGGACCAGAATAGTACTCGTGTACTGCCCAAGAAAGGGAAAAGAGAATTTCAAGAAGTAAGGGTGATCAATATTGCCAAATTCAGAAAGTGAGGGAGAGAAAAGAAGTGAAGACAAGTAAGGCTTCTAGGCTTCAGAGACTGGATAAAAGTTATGCAATGTCCTCCTTATTAGCAAATCTAAAGGGCTTTACTGTCAAGGTTAGAGGAAATGTGGAAAGGTTAATACAGTCTCCAAAGTAAAATGCAATAATTTTGCAGAATATAGGCTCTGGAGACCAGTTCTGCTATGTCCCTGCTCCTCAGTGCACCCCTTTGATAAGTCTGGCTCACCTCCTGCCTCAAGAGGCAGAGGACTGATATACTTAGACAATCATCTTTCAGATCTATTCTGCTGCAGTTTATTTTTATTAGTAGGCATTATTATCCCCCATTTATAACAAAAATAAAGGCCAGAGAGTTTAAAAGTACTTTTCCAGTCACAAAACCCACTACATAAATGCAATATGCCTGAAAGATTTTTGAGTCCAGTTTTTTACTCTGTCTTATCCTATGAGTCCTGCACTCTTGAAAGGGAGAAACCACCAGCCTTTCCCCCAAGTACCCCAAATGCATAGTAATCCACTGACCTGCAGGCAGCTGAGGAAGAAGTAGAAGACTCTAGAAAGATGCCTTGGGTAGTTTCTCAAGGAAGAAAACAGTCTTGATTTCTAATAGTCCTAGTCCCTCCCCAGAGCAGAGTTTAACCCTTAAATTGGCTGGCAGTTGGTCCACCAAAAAGTCGGTGAATTCTAGCTATGTGGCTGGCCAGTCAGAGACGCTGGATAGGCAGAGACACTCCATTGGCCCAGTGAATGATTAACCGCAGAAATAAAGCAGCAATGTTTACCTAATCTCCTCCTTCCTCATCACTACTGTTCATTCTTGGTAACATGTTGCAATAGTTATTTTCTCCCCTGCCAACCATTTCCCCTAAGTGGAGATATAATTTGAATTTACTGCCAGGATTCTTTTTTTCTTTTCATAAACACAAGAGAGTTACATAAGAAGCAATCCAGTTAGTGGAAAACTTGAATACTGCAATGTTCACCTGAGCTCCACAAAAGGGATCTGCTTTCCATGAGCAAGATCCAGCAGGCTTTCCTGGGGCTCAGGTTCTGGTGATCTTGCTCCTTGCTGGTCTCCATCTCACCCCCGTGAACGTACAAAAAGTGGGGGATTTAGCAAACATTTGTTGAGTTCCTGCTAGGTGCTGGGTTGCCTGGAACACAGACAGGGCTCAATAAATGTTAACTACTACCACTACCACTGCTACTACACACCAGGCACCAAATGACCTCCAGAAGTTGGTCTTTTGTGGAGTACTGCTCAGAAGAATTCAATGAAGGGCCAGCCATGTTTGTTATCACACAGATCTTGGAAAGATCCCAAGCCCTGATAGTTTCCAGTTAAGCTGTTATTTCTTATAATTAAGGTTGCTTAGGAGAGCTATTACAATCTCCTGATTAGTTCACTTCTTCTATAATAAACACTACAAATCCCGTAAAGTTTTCAGAAAGGAAGGAGTTGAATTACAGAAGGTTGAATCATCAAGGAAATTTTGACAGATGAAGTAGGACTTGGGCTGGAGTTTGAAAGAAAAGCAGAAATTATTAGATGAACGTGAGAAGGATATTTGAGGTAAGGAGACTGTGAGCCAGGTCATGAAGTTGATAAACTGATTTGACTAGAGAAGGTGTAGGAGACAATTCTAGGTTGTGCAAAGTCTTAAGAGCTAAGTAGGAGGAAATATCACCTTTAAAGCTGGGCCTTCAAAAATACTATTTTCCAATCTGTTGAAGTTCTTTGCTTTAGTTTCTCTGGTGACTGTTCCAAGATTTTCATTCCGGGTCCCCAAATTGTCCTACTCACTCTAAGCAGATGACCTTGCCTTCTACCTTACTAAAAATCATTCTACATTAGCTTCTATTCACTTCAAATTATCTCTCATTGTCCATTCCTGACTCCGAGAAGATGTTTTTCTTCTTTTCTTATCTAGTTTTTCAGTGTCTCCCCTCTGCAATGTTCCCTCAATCTTGCCAAAATCTTGAGCCCCACTTTTTCCCTTTAGGGAGATGCCATACTTCTCATAAGAGTAGCCTATGCTCCCTGCCTACTCGCTCTTATTAATCACTGCCCCCTTGTTGACTTCTAATCTGTTTCCTATCCACCCTTCTACCTACACACCTCTCTGAGGCATGACCTTATCTCCAAATCCAAAATTTCTTTAACTCATTTCCTATGGTTTCTCTGCAGCCTTTGACACTATCAATTACTTTCTTTCTGAAACTCTCTTTTTCTTTGGCTTCCATTACTCTAAACTTTCCTGATTCCCCTGTCTTACTAATTGTTCTTTCTCAGTTGTTGTCATCTCCTCTTCTTCTATCTCATTCCTAAATATACATACTTCCCATGGCCCTCTTTTTTATTTTTCATTTTTCTCTTCTAAACTGCAGTTACCTTACCTACTCTCTTGACTCTAGTAATTCTCTATAAGAGGATTATCCCGTAACCACAGCTTTTGCTCTGATTACTCTCTTACACTCAAGATTTAATTTCTTTGTCACACATTGAACATCTCACAAGTATCTGCCAGTTGGCATATTCAAAAGGAATTTCTCATTTCCTGCCCAGAAGTTTCACCTTCTGATCCCAATACTAATCCAGATTCCCAGGAAAATAATTTCAGATTCACCTTTGAATCCCTCCTCTCCCTCACCCTCTAATGTTCAATCAGTTGGCAAGTTGTTTTGATTTTAGTTTTGCAATTCTTCTCATGTCTGCTGCTTCTTTTCCATGTCCCCTGTTATCACAAGAGTACAGTTCATCATTCTCTTTTGTGTGGACTATGGCAGTAGCCCTTTCATTGGTTTCTCTGTCTCAATTCTTCCCTACTTCAGCCTATACTATATACTACGTGAGAGAAATCTTCCTCTATGTTTTTTCCTTATTATTTCCTTGTTAGAGAGGCTTCCATATCTGCTCACGGCCTACAAAATGAAGTTAAAATTCTTTACCATGCCATTCAAAACCCTCCATAAACTGACTTTAATTTGTCTTTTCAATCTTTCCTCCTACCACTCCCCATACTTCCTCCAGACTATGTGCTATTCCCTAAACATGCCTCTGTGCAGATCTTTTTAATTTATTATTAAAAATTCATTTAAAAACATTGAAGAACTTTAAAAGAATAAACAACTATAATTTCACCATTCAAAGACAACTGTTTTCATTGTGGCTACATTGCTCAGTTGTTTTCCACGAGAAGAAAGGTTTTACATAAATGCAATTATAAGTACTTGGTATTCTGTGATCCATTTTCACTTAAGGTTATATATTTAAGACTTTTTTCCTTCTTCATAGTTATCACTGTGCCAGGCTGAATTATATCTTATATATTATAATCTATTTTAAATTTTCCTGATTGGATACTTCAAATGCTCACAAGATCATACTAGTTTATATAATACAGCCAATAATATAATGAGTAGCCTCAAATTAAAATCATTTTGCTCCAGTTAGATTAATCCTGAGAATAGATTTACTTGGTTAAAAAGCTTATGATTGTCATACTCCATTTCTTAAACATCTCCTTCTCCTACAAAGTTCTCCTCCCTAACCTTTGTCTATGATCCTCCTCTCATGTGAACTCCCCTGCACACTGTTCTCTGGTTATTTCATTCTAACCATCCTGAAATAATGTTATATGCAGACATGTCTTGTGACTATTCTCTTGAAAGCACAGTCCATTTCTTATTCTCCTTTGTAACTTCACCTAGAGATCTTCTGTTCAAGCTATTTATGTACTTTGGTTATATTCTATCCAGAATTCTGTGTGTTTCATATGAGGGTCAGGGTGAGAGATGGGGGAAGTTTTCCATGTCAGCTCAGTATGCCTTCTTGATAGAAATCTTTAGAATTCTTCACTTATAGAAGGAGGAGAAAAAACATATTCACAATGTGTTGTGCCATCTCACGTCTACCATTTCAGGGCTGGGTTTCAGCTAGAAGGTAATAAGCAACATTATCACTGACGATTTGGAAATTTGATTTCAAAAACAGGATGTGGGGGAGACCCAGGAGAGAGTTTGGGTCCTAATTCTACTTTTGTCTTCATCAGTCATTTTAAGGATATAACTGATATGATCCTACTTTCTCAGAATGAGAGGTAAATTTTTGCCTCAGAAGTTCTGCCTAATTTTTTGCCTCATAATTTGTGCCTCATATTAATACGAGACACAGTCTTAGCTGAATCCAAGCTTCCTCATTCTCTTTACAAACAGGAAATAAACCCTCCTCTACCATTAGTGCGTGGCAGATTCTGGTCTTAACCAGACAGCCATATTTAATCTTTCCACATTCTGAATGCAACCACACCCGTGAGCATGCGCACACACACAGTGCGTCATTCAACTGCAGCTGTTTCTGTGACGCTACATTTCAGCACAATGAGAGATAAATCTGAAACCAATTTCAGAACCAAGAGGAAAGTTCATTCACAGGTTATTTCTGTCACCAGACCTGCTCAACTAAAATGTTGGGCAACATTTTTGCCTTCAATCCAGCTTTCTTCATCTCCAGAGAATATTTTAACACCTCCATTGTTAGTACACTTTCCTTTAATCTTGGCATAATGTTCCCTGTGGCTTTGCAAAGGTTTTTACTCTCCTGAAAGAAAAAATTTTAAAAGTTATGAATTAAGAACCGAAAACCAGCTATATACTCTGAAGCCAGGGAGTAGCAATTCGGTCCCTGAATGGGGGCCCAGAACCAGGGCAGATTAAATAGGGATTTGAATCTTCAACATGATGAATCATTTAAATTTTCAGTCTTAAATGTACTTATTAACATTACCTCAGCAATAAATATAAACCAAAAATCTCAATGGAAAATGACCTGTTCAGTGTCCTGTGGGGTGTAGAAGAATTTCAGACTTTTCACAAGAGTTCTTCCAGGTCTCAGGCATTGAGTGTATGTACTGCTCTCTGTAGAGCACATAAGGAAAAACCCAGATGCTACAATAGGAGCTTGCAAGGCAATCATGATGATGGTGAGTGGGCAAGTCCATCTATAAAAACGTGAGTTAATGTAATAGTCTATGAGCCCCATTCTGTAGTCAGATCAAGGCCAACTTATTCCAAAACGTTATTCCAAATTGAACTGATATTTACTGAGCATGAGCCAGGAATGATACCAGGCCCTGGAGCTACAGCTGGGAATAAGACACAAACCCACGACTTACAAGTGCCTCCTCAAGCTCAGTTTATGGAGCTGGTTTGGGAACTTCCCTGATCTCCTCACAAACCGAAAGCGCACTGCTCCATTCCCCATCAATGCACTGCTGTGCTGGGTGTTCACTGAGTGATATCTGAATGGAAATTAGAATGGCCACAACACTTAACCTTCCTGCCTGATGAACTGGGCAACTGAGGCTGGTTTTGTTTAATTGAACTTTACACTGTGATAGAAACCACCCACCCGTCTCTGAGCCTTAATATGTGTGTTAAGTTATCTCAGTATTACAAAACCATTATAAAGTAAAAAATCACTTGGGGGTGGGGAGTAGGGGACGGTATACAAGTGATGAGTCAACCTCTAAAACACAGAGAAGACAAAAATTTTGAATCTGTGGGTTAAAGTTTTTTGAGTGGGAAGGGTAAGAGAAGAAGCATGTGTCATCTATGCTCTAAAAAGGAACTGAAAGTTAGATACATCCCTCAAATCTTAGTGTACAGGCTAAAAGAAAGCTATAGCTTTTAATCAGAAAAACATGAGCATATACTGCAAAGTCAATTCGAGGTAGATAATGAAATTGACATGCCAGTAAAGCCACATGCCTCTGAGTTAGCAAGGGAAGGAAAATCCTAGGTTATCCATAAGCTGGATGACCTGGCATCTAAATTAAGGCTAGATTTTAATTATGATGCTTTAAAAATCCGTACTCTAAATCTTTGTTTCTGCACTGCCATGTGTTCTGTTTTTGCTGAGATTTTTGTACTGTGGTTCTTTAGAAAAATACACATTTTTAAATACTTTATCTTGTCTAAATTAAGAGAAAAAAGTGATATTTTAATTTGTATAAATAGAGGAATACGTATGTGTCCTAGGGAATGGAGAGAGTTAGCAGTGGGCTAAAGCATCTGAAACTCAAAATGAGCTCAGAATTCTGAAATAGTCAGAAATCAGGGAACTAGGTTGAGAAGGACTGCGTTATTTCACAAAAACAATGCTACTAGCCAATGGGAAAGATCTCATATTTGAATGTCTACATGCACTTACCCCTGTTCACAGTAATAAGTAATACAGATCCTGAGTTTAAAACTTTTCCTGCAAAATAGTCTTGAGCTGGGTTCCCAGGAGGACCACCATCACCTGAGAAATAAGAGTACAGAAAGTGACTAAATTGTGAAGGCCAGTTAAATGTAATCAACAGCTCCCCCTATGTCCAGCTGTGGACACATGGAACCTGGGGACGTGTTCTCCATTCATTTCCTTCTGGTCACAATCATATTTGTCCACGTGAAAGATGACTTCCTCACTCATCCCCTGAATTTTTAGGGATTTGGGAGTACTTTCTGACAAGCAGGAGCTCAAGTAAAGGTATTGCTAATTGTTAACATGCCAGAAAAGAGAAAAAAAAAAGACATTGGTGGAAGTGGAAAAAGTAACTCTGAGGCAAGAGATCAACAGGCTGAGGTCAGGAAGGAAGTTGACATCCCCTGTGAGATAGAGTTGTGAAATATGAAACCTCCCAAAGAAAGGGAGAACAGAGCTGCAAGGCAAAAGGATGGTCTGTAGAAATGTGGAAAAGAAAGTTGGTTGAGTGCCAGGAGCTGTGAGTTTTGATTCTAGCTCTTCCACTAACTGTGGCATTAAAGAAGCCATTTCATCCCTCTGGGCTTCCTTCCTAAACTATAAAACGAGCAAATTAAATTGTGTAGTCTCTAAGATCCCTTTTGGCTCTTAGACTATAGGAGCCTAACATGTTGAACAAGATTAAAGGTTAAATTGAGAACAGTTATGATTTATTGAAACATAAAGCTCTACAAAATAAGTAGCTGAGTAAACACAGCAAATCATAAAACAGCTTGTATAAGATAACACTATTTTTGTAAAGCGCATGCACACTCAAACATATATGCACAGAAAAAAAAAAAAAAAGCCTGGAAAGTTCTGCATCCAAGTACTCATAACTAATCCTTCGCTGGTAAATTTGTGGGTAATTAAATGTTTTCTTATTCTATTTTCTGTATTTTTCTGCAGAAGATGTATTACTTGAGAATTCATCTGTAATTTTTAAAAGATCAAAGAATTAGTTCAAAAGATAAAAAGGGGAAAGGAAGAATAATTTTTATGAGTTGATTAATTTTGAACTGAAGGAGTGGATTAGGATCTCGGGTCTATATGGAAAAGAATCTGCTCTTTTCAGGGATCCAGGAAGCTCCCCTAGATTTGGATGATGAAAAGACAGGAATCCTATGTTTGGGCGCTAGAATAGGAACTGCTGGATTAAAGAAGAGTGAAACAGAAAAGGCCCAGAAAAAATGAACAAGCTAGTGTTGTAAACATATGCTTGCAATTTAACTGTATGGATTATGTATGCATGTGTTAAGTAACTCCACATTGCCTCATATGAGCATATACAGTTTATTTTAACAGTATATTAATTTTAGTACTTACAATTTGTCATTTTAATACTGTTTTGCTTCTAGTAGCTTTATGGTATATTTTACTATCTGATGAGGCAAGTGTTTCCTCACCTTTGATTATCATTTTCCATAAATAAATTGTAATGTTCAGATACGTATCCTTCCAACTGATATTTAAAATTAATTTGTTGTTTCACATTTTTTAAAAATCTAAGATTCTGACAGGGATTTCATTGACATTTTTGGATTAGTAAGTATGCCAAGCCAGGATCATGATATGTCTTTTTTTACTTAAGTTTTGTTTTATGTCTTTCAGTAAAGTTTCATATAAATCTTTTGAAGGGGATTATTGTTACATTTCAATAATAAACTAATAATTATTAATAGAGAGTAAAAGTATTGCTTTCCAATATTTATTTTGTAGCCAATTATGTATTAAAGTTTTAGTAGAATTTCTTGGATCTTCTAAGTATATTCTGCAAATGAAGATATGCTATGACCCAGCAATCAATCCTTTGGAAACTATCCTGTAGAAAGAGTATAGATATTATATAGAAATAGTATATGATGGCAATCATTTCAGCATTGATTGTAACAGCAAAAAATATGGAAAGAAAATAAACGACCATCAGTATGAGAGATGTAGAACAAACTATGGCATATCCGTATTCATTCATTAAAAAGCAGGAGATAGAGCTATATGTACTCCTCTGGAAAAGATACTCATGTATGTTGTTATAAGAAAAAAAGCAATTTAAAAAATACGTATAGCAAGTTCCTATCTTTGCAGGTATGTATGTGTGTAGATGTATGTGTTGTGTGTATACATGCATGCTAATTTAAAAGGTCTACATAAACAAAATAAAAAGTCATGAAAAAAAAATCAAACCGATTACTTCTGAAAGGTGTGAATTACAGTGAAACAAAGGAATTTTCACCTCTTATTTTATATAATTTTGTGATGGGTGAGTTATTGGTCCTTTTTTTCTGTTCTTGTACATTTGTCAAATGAAATTTTCAACTCGATACCTTGAAATTTAAACAAAACAAAACAAACAAACATGGTCTGATGTTCCAAACTGCCCTGCATTGGATTTAGTGGGACAGGCATACTAACTGAGAAAAGAAAGAGGTACTGTTTGGATGCTGTTCATTGCATTGGACTTTAACACTGGAATTGAGGTTTGGCTCTGTGAACTTTATTTGTTTCTTGACTACCTGCTAGATCTTAAATCCTTCCCAGATACAAAAGAGGAGAAACATCTCGGATACGGTGAATGCCTAGGATCTCATTGATACTAATCGGTATCTTTGGGATTCACAGTTGTTTCTCTGTACCACTTTGCAGATGGGAAAGGGAGGTGCCCAGATGTGGTCCTCTAGGCACTGAGTCCAACTGCCTCCCATGAGCATTGATTGCACTTAAATGTGATTTTGTCACTCACATTCACAGGCCCCAAGGAACTGAACTCACTGTCAGAACAGGGTCAGGACAGGCCCACTAAAGAAGAAAACAGGTAGTGATCTGAAAGTGCTAGGTTAAAGCCTCCCAAAGCAAAGGCCAGACTTCCTCGAGATTGAATAAGAAAACAGGAAAATAGAGCTGAAACTGCATTTTTAAAATAGGGAGCAAACCATATCAATGCAGTATGAGAAAAGACTAGGTTGGCATAAGTATGGCAGAAAAGTCTTAGCCACGCACAAGAATGGCATGAATTGGCAATTGAATTTATTAAAAGTAATTAAGCATATAACTGGAAATTACCAATAGCATGCTCACTATTCTACTATGTTAAAAAGTGCTCAAAATTCTTGAGTCCTATGTTCTGTTTTATTTTATTCTGTTTTTCCATGTGCCGGAAATACAGGTGAGAAGGCTGAGGGATATGAATTTGGTCATATGAAAAAAGGATAAAAATATTGTGCCTCAATCTAGGAAAGAGAAGGAATAAAGGAGAACTAATCCAGTCATTCTTAAAAACAGTAATAATAAAGAGGATACTGATAGTTATTCTCCATCTCTACAGCTTATACCACAAACGTGTTTTGTGACCTTGAGCAAGTCACTTGGGTCTCATTTATCACATTTGTAAATTGAGAATATAAACGTTCACAGCTCAAAAGTTATATGATGGGTGAAATCAGATGATATGATATATTTACTTCAAAATAAGAAATGATGGTATGGATGAAACATGATTAGTCATGTGCTGATAATTGTTGAAACTGAGTGATTAATACATAAGTTAATTTTACTCTTCTATTTTTGTATAGGTTTGAAGTTTTCCACAATATAAAAACATTTAAAGCTATACGAAATTAAACAATATTGAATTAAGTTTAAATTACAGCCAAAGAAAATAGTTGAAATTTGTAGATAAATTATTTCCTTCCCATAAGGGTTGTTGATTCTAATTTAATTCAACTAAATTAATACTGATCGACAGCTGATCATGCACCTCCTAAGAGAAGTTCTACCACCAGAGTGAGTGCTTTAAATATGGAATTCCAGAAATTGAGAATGAAGTTTTCATATAAAGTTTTAACATGGCCTACTGAAGGTAGGACATGAAAGAATATAGTGGCATGACAAATGGATAAAGCAGTGGGAAGATCAAACTTACAGTGCTGCTTAGAAGTATTGCAAAAAAGAGTTTCCTTTCCTACCAAATGGTAGTCCTCAACTCAAAAGTAAGCCCCCACAATCTGTTCTTCTACCACTTTGCTATTGTTCACTGGGGGAAGTTCTGGGCAGCTCTCTCTTTGAAGGAGTAAAAAAACAGATTCACTTGGCATATCAGTGCTGAGAGGAAGCACTTGTTTGTTAGATTCCCCCATCCAAGTGTCTTTTTTTTATTATTATTTGCCGGATAATTGATTCTGATTCCTTCTTTTACTCTTCCATTTCCATGTATATACACATACCTCCCTTTCCAAGGATTTCCAAAGTTTTATATCCAAAAGGATTATAGGAATCTCGCTCAAATTCAGCCACAAGTTATCCTTTCCAAAACAAATGATCCCCTTCCCAAATAGCAGTAATAGAGTTTATAACAGGTAAGACCTCTCAGGATTTTGAAATCGGTACTTTTTTTTGCTCCCAGAACTCAAGGAGAAAGCATAGACCATCATTAAATATTTATGAAGCCCCTATCGAGTACAGAGCATTAGGCCAAGTAATCTGAGATTTTTCAATAAATATGATTAAATAATTTTATTAAAAACCTTAGCCAAAATGCCTCATAATCCACAAATTGCTATCAAACGCCTTGCAAGCTGAGCTTAAAAACCGTATACATACTATCTGAGGCAGAAATCAGCCAAACAACCACAAAACAGCACGGAAATTAAAAAAAACATCAGGTCATCAATGACTTCACCCAGACTGGAATTAACCCAGCATAGATACCTCCTTTGAATCAAAATAGATCTGACACCACTTCAAGCCAAACCAACCACCTTCCTCCTAGAGTAGGGGTTGTATTGATTTCCCTTCCCTAGAGAGTGGAAAAAAAAAAAAACCTCCCAAAAAAGCCATCAGTAGGAAATAAGAACAGCAATAAGGAAGTTGGTACAGGGGGAATTGGCAAAAATACAAAGGATTGGTAAAAGAGCCACAAGTTTTAAAACTCAGTTTCAGAAATTGCTCAGTTTGGGGAAATGCATATCCAGTTGATAAGCCCCTTTAAACTACAGGCTTATCCTTCCACAACAGAGCAGAACCAAATGATCTTGCCATGACATTGACTTCTGTCAATGTTTGCCAGTGTTTACAGTCCACCTTCTGCAACTCTCTCCAGTAATGGGGATGGAGGAAGGGGTGCCAGCCAGTCCCTGGTGCTTTCCCAGATGAAACTGAAATCTGAGCGCTATCTTCTCCCCCTTTATCAAATACCAGATAACCTAGGTTGTAAACAGCACTGAAAATCAAAAGCTCAAGGAAGTAACTAACTTTAACCTATTAAACTAAATTAAACTGTCCCTCCAGATCTATGGCTTCCCAGCAAGGAGCTGATCCTGTTTGATTACAAACTTGAAAAGAACTCCAAAGTCCTGCAGTGACACATTGTCGTCATTTGCCAGACCCGGGCCAGGCTTGCAAATCTGTGGCTCTTTGTGGGGCAGAATTTGGCTTGAGTCGGGATTCAAAGCTTTGGGATCAAGAATTAAAGCATGTAAAATTGCCTTGGGGTATCATAGCATCTTGTTCGTGACTATTATAGCAATTAGTTGATTCATTATTTGATTGTAAAATTGGGGTGACAATTCCTACAAAATTCTAGGTTTCAGGAGATTGAATTCCAGCATGATAGCGTGAATTGCTCTGCTAACCTGGTGAAAATTATTAAAAGAAAAAAAAAATTCAAAGCCTCCAGAAATAGTCCTAAGGGTAAACACTGTAAGAAAGGAATAAGTTTCGTTTTCACATAGAGACAGCATGGAATAAGGGAAATGGAGGCAAAACCAGTTTAAACAAGCCCCAGACAAAGAGAAGAGAGAATCTGCCTGATGTAAAGAGACATGAGGTAGTATCAGAGGCGGGAACTCACAGCAAAAAATTAAAAATTTGGGGGGGGATTGGCTAATCAGTTCAAAATCTTAATAATGAGCTAGTTGGCTCTCTGGGATTGGCTGTACAAATTAAAATCTCAAAAGATGAATTAGTTAGTGTTCTCGGATAGGCTGTAACCTCTGTAGTACCCAGTCAATGGGGAAACAGGGGAGGGACTTGCGAATTAGGAGTAGGAGATTTAAACATCGCCATTCTCTTCCTCGGGCGCGCCAGCCTTCCTTCCATGTGTTTGGCTGGACGCCCTATCTTGCAAGATAGTAAATAAATTCTTTTCTCCTCCAGAACCGAGAGAGCGTTTATTCCCTTACAGGTACCACTTTATTTCCGACAAACACCAAATGAAGAAATACCTATTCAAGAAAATCTACAAAAATTTGGTAAGAAAGGTGAGAGTCTGTAATAGATGAACCAAGACTACTCCCTCCCCAGTTCAGTGAGGTGGAGACTCCGCTCCAGACTCTAGACCCCTGCAGCAAAGTATACAGGGCTCCCTCTCCCTTCAGCTTCCAGTCAGAGGACTTTCTTCCCAGGAGTTTCTCATCCTGCTCCCAGCTATCTGTTGCTGAGACTAAGTCCCACTCAAGTGTGGTAGGGGCTCCCTTCTTCCATCCAACCCACATTCATGGAATGGAGGATCTACCTTGAGTGTGGCACACTGAGAATACCGGGACTCTAATAGCCTTGCCCTGGCTCCTAAGGTGGTGGTTCTATGCACGGCTGTCAAGACAACCTCAGGCTGCTGCCCCTCCCCCTCCTCTGAGTGCTCAGCTCCTAGAGCAGGGGTATCACTCAGAGAGAAGCTTGCCAATGTCCCTCTCCCCAGCTCCAGAGCCCTGGCTCAGAGAATAAAAATATTCTTCTAGCATATTTTCTTCTCCTTTTTCTCTCTCCTCTCCTTCTGGTACACCCTTTATTTTGGTGGTATCCTTAATTGCATCCCACATTTCTCTGAGACCCTCTTCATTTTTTTTCATTCTGTTTTCTATCTGTTCTTTGGCTTGCATATTGTCTATAGATCTATGTCCAAGATCATTAATTCTTACTTCTGACAGTTTAAATCTACTATTGAGACCTCCAAGTGAATTTTTAATTTCAGTTATACTTTTCAACTCCAGAATTTCCATTTTGTTCTTTAATTTCTATCTCCTTTTTTTTTTTTAAATGTCATCATATCTTATTTTACTTCTTTGATCATGTTAAAAATGTTCTAAAATTCACTGTGGTGATGGTCACACATATCTGTAGATATGGTAAAAACCACTGAATTTTACACTTTAACAGGTGAATTGTGTGGTATGTGAGTTAAATCTCAGTAAGGCTGTCAAAAAAAATCATAGGCTTCAATAAAATAGTAAACGTAAATTATCCAGGCACATGGTAAGATCTCAAATATTATTCTCATTCTCTCTCATTATCATTGACTTGTAATGACTTATTTTTTCTCCCACACTAGACTAGTAATAACTCTAGAAAAAGATTGTGACTCATTTGTGTTTGAATTACCTTTTTTTGCATCCCATGATGCAAAGCAGAGTTGTCTGCTACATTAATTAAAGCAATGAAAAGAACACAATCAAAATCCTACCACTGTCCTCAAAATCCATGATTAATTTGTCATTTATTGTTTACTATCTGTATTTTTTTTCATATTTTTGCTTAACTAATATTTGAGCTCCTAGAGTGCAAGCACCTTCCAAAGTATAACTTTCAAAGTGTTAAAAACATGACACTCATGATACATTAAAGGGAATACATGTTAAAGATTTAATTCAACTCATCAATTAATGAGGGAACCATTAAGATGTGAAGACTGATTCACAGGAGAATTCAAGGTGCAGACATTTATATAGTCAGTCAGTGACATTCTGAAATGACTTTTCCAATAGATGCAAAACTGGTTAATATTCTACAGAGCAAACTATAGCATTCGGAATTAGTTTTTCTACTGATAGAATTAATTGCATCTCTATTGACAGAGTTACAAAATTCATTTGCTTTGCTATGACCAGGAATCATCTGCATTGTTCTTAATTTGTTTTTGCTGTTTTCCACAAATCAATCTCTTGCTCCTAGTGCTGTAAAATAGCCTAGCTAATGGAAAATCCATCAAAGTTGCACACCCCTATGGAACTGATAATTCCAGAAAGTCTGCTAGCCATGCCCAATAATTTACTGAAAAATTACTCCAGTAATCTCCTTTTGACTAGTTCCAAGTTTTGAATAATTTTTGTTAACACATCACCTGTTCCACTTCTTCAGGAATACATGTTCGTCACAGCACTTTATAGAGAGGTATGTACATAATGTTTGTACAATAAATAATAGATGAATAGAAATTTAGTGATACATATATGTATGTATGTAAGTATGTATAAAGAAAATGTAGTTTAGTCCTATAAAAAATCCAGTTTCGTCCTACTGAAACGGAGCATGGGGAAACAGCACTCTGCAGCTGAGGCGCTTTGTGTAGAGGGGCCGCAGCAGCCCGGGAGCGAGGCGTCTTGGTACCCACACGACCACCTGCTGCTCTCCTGCCACGCTCTGGAGGCGTATCCAGGGGAACTGCCTGGCAGCCAGACAGAAAGATGGGAGTTAGGTCAGCGAAGAGGCCACTGCAACGTTTAAGGAATAAAAGGCGAAAGTGGACTCGCGTCGTCGCGCTGGCATGGAGTCCTCCTCGTATTCCTCCGCGGTAGGTTTGGGCTTCGTGGACCCGCAGTTGCAGCATTTCATCGAGGTGGAGACGCAGAAGCAGCGCTTTTAGAGCTGGCAAACCAGATGACTGAACTTTGTTGGGAGAAGTGCATAGACAAGCCTGGGCCAAAGCTGGACAATCGATGAGGCCTGTTTTGTGGACTGCACTGAGCGTTTCATTGATACAAGCCAATTCATCTTGAATCGACTGGAACAGATACGGAAATCCAAGCCAGTCTTCTCAGAACGCCTTTCTGACTGATCTCAGCATTACTCTTTGGAAAAGGAAGTATTTCAAGAAATGAAGAGCTGGTGATGGGAGGGTTAAAGAAAAGGCTACAGGGAGGTTGGCTCCTGTCTTTTAACACTCTTGGGAAATCCTGTCATCTGAGCATGAACAGAGACCAATTATTTTTGTGTGGGGTTTGAAGATCATAAATGTATTTGATTGTGTTTTTTAAGGTAAATCTTGTGAAAATAATTGACAGATTTATGGAAAACTCTATTAGATGCATATTACTGTATGTGGGACTGTGCTTTTCTCAAAGTCCCATTAACTGCTTCCTGTAATTTGACAGTGGGATTACATAGGTAATGTCTGCCATTTGTGTGGATTCATTTCAGATTCTCAGGAGATTGGCATACATCTTTGTGTGCATCACAAAGGGCAGCAGTGGGGGAGAGTAATTCGGTACTGTAACTAATGGCCTCCTTATCTAGTGTTTGCCTATCAGTGCTGGAAAAAAAAAATCTATGGAGTGTTCAAACTGTATACTTCAGCTTTCTAGATTATCTCCTCTCTTATACTATGATTTACTTAAAAACCTATGTAAAGAATGGTCTCTGGAAGCAGTTCAGGCAGCCTGTGAGTCTAGAGGCCTTTAGTTAATAAGGAATGTAGCCAGTAAACATAATTCTCATTACTAGACTGCCACTGGAAGAAGTTAACTTACTCTCTATTTCAGGGTACAAAAAATTCAAAGATGTGCTTAAATTAGTTGTGAAGATTTAGGCCAGTCAAACTAACAGTGGTTTCAGGTAGAGGTGCATACCTAATGTTAATCACTATAGATTCCATTTACTGCTTTCTTTTCATCCCTGAAATAAAAGCTTCCATAAGAGTCAAAAAAAAAAAAAAAAAAAAGAAAGAAAGAAAGAAAGAAAGAAAAGAAAAAGAAATAAACACTGAGCCTATGTGTGCTTCTATATACATAGAAGGATATACATCAAACACTTAAATAGTGGTATTTCTGGGAAGTATCAGGATGCCTTTGAACTATACATTTTTTTATGTACAATGAAAATGTGTGTGTTTGTAATTTTGTTTTTATGAAACTGTAGTGTACATAGCTGAAGAGTCAAATAGTTATATGAAGCTTATGATGAAAAACTGCAGTCCCTTGTGCTAATCCCTTCCTACTCCAGAACCCTCCTTCTCAAAGGTCTACATTTTTTAAGTTTTTAACCTGTTTCTGTGCTAGTATGTCCCTCCATATTTCTAAATAACAAGCTTATACTGATTCTTGATTTTTCTATTTTAGGTATCTTTTGACTTTCTACTTATGAAGATGAAGCTTTGGCTCTCAAACTACTCCATGCATATTTTTCCTCACTCTTCAACCTTTCAACAGAATTATATAAAAAATTATGCTTTGATCAGTATTCAGGGGCGATTATGATCCTGAAACTATTATTCTTAGCTGAGTCATGTCATATACTGGAATTACATTTCCTTTCTTGTATAGTTTGTTTTTTCCTTTGAATAATAAATTTCCTAGTTTTTTTTTTTCTTTAGTTTTCTTGCATCCATCATTAATCCATCACAAACTCTCCACTAGAAGTTTCACTCTCCTCTTTGGACTGTTATCAGTCTTTTCCATGGAGAGCTTACTTCCTATAACCTGTGTCCTCTGACTCCCACTTGGAATTACTCTCCAAGTCTGCAGCACAGCTTTTTTCTTGGGGTCTCCCTTCACCATCATCTAGGAGATTCTCTTCCTCTCTATGTTGTGTCTGTTGGTTCCTGAAGCCTTTGATTCTTTCTGGTTTATACCTGGTTTTGGTGAAGCACATTCTTCAGTGGATTTCTGAAAAAAAAAATGGGTACATGGGAGATAATTTTTTGAGATATTGTATGTCCAATATTGAGTTTAAAAAAAATGAAAGAAAAGAAAAAGAAAAAACAACCCTCCTAAATAAAATGGGAATGGGGAAAGCCCAAATATACCAACGTTCCTATCTTCAAAGGAATTATACAGAGTAAAACTAATCTTAAATCCTTGAAGAACATGCTCTTTATAATCCAGCAGGTTCCCAATGTTCTCTAATTTAGAACACAAGGAGAAAAGTTAAGCATATGGGTCCCTCTCAGGAGTGTAAGGCAATGTGGGACATGACTCCCAGGGATGAGGCTGGCCCTGGCATCATGGGGTTGAGAATGCCTTCTTGACCAAAAGGGGGAAAAGAAATGAAACAAAGTTTCAGTGGCTGAGAGATATTGTATTAGTTAGGGTTCTCTAGGGAAACAGAATCAATGAGAGTTATCTATGAATATAAGATAAAAGTGACTCATGCAGAGAACCAAAGGTGGCAGCTAGGTGAGACAGGGCAAAAAAACACCTCCATGAAAAATACTAGGTAAAAGCCAGAAAGTGACCCAGAACACCAGTTCCAGCGATGCACCAGCTGGACAAGTTCTGCCAAACCACAGGGACCGTGCATTTGGTGAAACTGGGAGTCTGCATTCTGAAACGAGTGAGTGAGCCAGCTGAAAGTTCACTGGCCATGCTGCGGTGTGGGGAAATGGTGGGTTGGTGTTTGGAGATGGACTAGTTCTTTTTAAAAAAAAAAAAAACAAAAAAGCCAGGGAGCAGCTGTGGATACAGTGACAAGAACCATGCAGTGAAGCACAGCAGGAGTGGGCCTTGCGAACACCTCAGTATCTGGCGTGTAAGATAGCCCTTCCTGCACCCACTGCTAATTGTCTTGGAGCCAAGAAGGCAGAGGGGAGCCAAAAGGAGAAGGAAACCATGCCCCTTGCAGCCATCTTCCTGGTAGGCTGGGGACTCTCCTGCCCAGGGCCAGAGCCACAACCCAGAGCCGCGCCAAGGGTCCCACTGTGACAGAGAGTGCTTCCCGCAACACACGACATGCCATAATATTGGCTGTGGACAGTGGCCTTTAGTGCACCCACAGCTAATTGTCCCAGAGCTGGGAAGGTGGAGCTGTGTGAAATGGGGGAAATTAACATGCCCCAGTCAGCCATCTTTACAGTAGGCTAGGAATGCCCCTGCATGGCCCGGTGGCCCAGGGCTTCCCTGGAGGGCTGGTACGCACTTGTGACATGGCACAGCCTTCCTTCAGCAGAGTCCTGGAAGAGCATGGCTGGGAAGGGGGACCCGCTTGGAAATCTCAGGGACCCTACGCCCATACTAAGGACTTGTGGGTCAGTGGCAGAGACAATCAGTGGTGAGACTGAAATGCAGGTTTAGACTCTTACAGCAGCCTTAAATCTCTGGGAACACCTGGGAGGTTTGATTATTAAAGCTGCCCTGCCTCCCTAACCACTCAGGCAGATATGCCCTACATTCAGGGTGGACATCACCAACAACACACCCAAACTTGGTGCACCAATTGAACCCCACAAGGATCAGACCCCCACACACCACAAAGACAAAGTTGGGGAGAACTGACTTGAGAGGAATAGGTGACTCGCGGACGTCATCTGCTGGTTAGTTAGAGAAAGTGTACACCACCAAGCTGTAGATCTGACAAATCAGAGATTGGTGTTTTTCATATCCTGAACGAACCCTATCAAGTAAAGCAAATGCCAAGAGGCCAAAAACAACAGAAAATTTTAAAGCATATGATAAAACCAGACGATATGGAGAACCCAAACCCAAACACCCAAATCAAAAGATCAGAGGAGACACAGTACTTGGAGCAATTAATCAAAGAACTAAAGATAAACAATGAGACCATGGCACAGGATATAAAGGACATGAAGAAGACCCTGGAAGAGCATAAAGAAGAACTTGCAAGAGTAAATAAAAAATAGATGATCTTACAGAAATAAAAGAAACTGTTGGCCAAATTAAAAATATTCTGGATACTCATAGTACAAGACTAGAGGAAGCTGAACAAAAACTCTGCATCCTTGAGGACCACAGAATGGAAAATGAAAGAACAAAACAAAGAATGGGGAAAAAATTGAAAAAATTGAAATGGATCTCAGGGATATGATAGATAAAATAAAACATCCAAATTTAAGACTCATTGGTGTCCCAGAAGGGGAAGAGAAGGCTAAAAGTCTAGAAAGAGTATTCAAAGAAATTGTTAGGGAAAACTTCCCAAACCTTCTACACAATATAAATACACAAAGCATAAATGCCCAGCAAACTCCAAATAGAATAAATCCAAATAAACCCACTCCAAGACATATTCTGATCAGTGTGTCAAATACTGAAGAGAAGGAGCAAGTTCTGAAAGCAGCAAGAGAAAACCAATTCACCACATACAAAGGAAACAACACAAGACTAAGTAGTGACTATTCAGCAGCCACCGTGGAGGCAAGAAGGCAGTGGCATGACATATTTAAAATTCTGAGAGAGAAAAATTGCCAACCAAGGATGCTTTATCCAGCAAAACTCTCCTTCAAATTTGAGGAAGAGCTTAAATTTTTCACAGACAAACAAATGCTGAGAGATTTTGCTAATAAAAGACTTGCCCTACTTCAGATACTAAAGAGAGACCTACCGACAGAGAAACAAAGGAGAGAAAGGGAGATAGAGAAATTTAACAGACAAATACAGAACATTACATCCCAAATCACCAGGACACGCATTCTTCCCTAGTGTTCATGGATCTTTCTCCAGAATAGATCATAGGCTGGGACATAAAACAAGCCTCAATAAATTTAAAAAAATTGAATTTATTCAAAGCACATTCTCTGACCACAATGGAATATAAATAGAAGTCAATAACCATCAGAGACTTAGAAAATTCACAAATACTGGGAGGTTAAAAATGAGGGGGAGATGAAAACATTCCCGGATAATCAAAAGCTGAGGGACTTCATCACCAGTAGATCAGTCCTATAAGAAATGCTAAAGAGAATTGTGCAGGCTGAAAGGAAGGGACACTGAACAATTGACTGAAACCACATGAAGAAATAAAGATTTCCAGTAAAGGTCACATGGTAAATATAAATACCAATACTACTGTATTTTTGATTTGTAACTCCACTATTTACTTCCTACAGGATCTAAAATACATAAACTGTAATGATAAATCAGTGGTTTTGGACTCAATGTAAAATATGCAATTTTTGACAAGAACTACATAAAGATGGGGGAATGGAAGAGCATAGGAACATAGTTTATGTGTCCTATTGAAGTTAAGTTGGTATCAAAGAAAAACTAGATTGTTATAGATTTAAGATGTTAAATTTAAGTCCCACAGTAAACACAAAGAAAGTATCAGAGAATATGACCATAGAAAATGAAAAGTAGAGTATGGGTTATGAAAAGTGGAGGAAGGGGCAATAGGGATTTAAGAAATGAGTGTAGGGTTTCTGTTTGGGGTGAAGGGAAATTTCTAGTAATGGATGGTGGGAAGGTGATAGCATTACAACATTCTGAATGTGATTAATCCCACTAATGGAATGCTAGGAAGGGGTTAGAATGGGAAGATTTAGCCTGTATATATGTTTCCACATTTGAAAAAAGAAAGACAGTCTAAATAGATAATGACAATTAAATGCCAAGGATGATCCTGGATGGGATCTGAGGATGGAAGAGAGGAGGCTCAAAGGGACACAGTTAGGACATAAGAAAAAAAAGGAAATATAGAATGTAAGCTTTGTATCAGTGTTTAATTTCTTGAACTTCTTAGCTGTGCTTAATGTGATTGCATAAAAGAATGTTCTTGTTCATGGAAAATGTATGTGTGAATTATATTGTTTGCTCAAGGATGTGTGCAACTTGCTCTCATATGTTCAGAAGACAGAGAAATAGATTATGGATGATAGGAAGGGAGGGAGGGAAAGAAAGAAATGGTAGTGTGACAGGATGTTAAAGCTGGTGGATTGGGGTATTGGGGGAGGGGGGGTCGGGGTATGCTAGAGTTCTGTGTATGGGGTTTGTGTTGTTTTTGCAACTGTTCCTAAAAGTTTGAATTTATTTCAAAATAAAATTTTTTAAAAAAAGTGACTCATGCAACTGTGGGTATGCACGAGTCCAAATTCTGTAGGGCAGTCAGCAAACTGTCAACTCCAAGGAAGATGTCTGATGAACTCCTCAGGAAACGAGCCAGCAACGTCAATGAACTCCTCAGGAAAAGCTTCGCTGGGCAGCCGAAGAAGTGAAGGGCCTCTATCTGTCCTGCTTATAAGTCTTCAACTGATAAATTGGATTAAATCTAGCCAATTGCATTCTCTCATTGTGGAAGACACGCCCTTTGGTGAGTCATCAGTCACAGCTGCAGCCAATTGACTGATAATTTAATAAGCCAGCCTGTTGGTTTATTAACCAGCCACAAACACCTTGCAGCAATTGTTAGGCCAGTGCTTGCTTGACCAGACAGCTGAGTACTATCACCTGGCCAAGTTGACACATGAACCTAACCATCACAGATATCAAATAGAGTCAAGAAGTCATTCTGGAGATTATTTTTATGCATTATATAGATATCCCTTTTGGTTTCTAGTGTATTTGAGTAGCTAGAGGAAAATACCTGAAACAGATGAACTGTAATCCAGTAGACTGGAATCTTGATGATTATATGGCTATATAGCATTTATGTGTGATCATGTGACTGTGACAACCTTGTTACTGACACTCCCTTTATCTTGTGTGTGGGCAGATAATTAATAACATAAAGACAAAAAATAAATAAATAATGAGGGGTAGGGAAGATAAGGGGTATGGGATGTTTTGGGTGTTCTTTTTCATTTTTATTTTTAAAAACTAAAACCTAAAACTCAGAGGCAACAGCCTCTTTAAGAACATCTACCAGATGCAGCCCCCTTTCCCATAATGTCAACACCCCTTTTTAATATGAACAAGTTAGGGTGGTCATTGCCTAGACACCTCTGAAGATTGAGAAAGTGATTAAATGAGAGGAAGGGGTAGCAACAGACAAGATAGGATTTAACAAAGAATTACAAATATTGAATCCTATGTAAATATATATAGATATGTATATACATTTTTTTAAATGCTAGGGTATTAGAATAGCTAGAAGGAAATAACTGAAATGGTAGAACTGTAACCCATAACATTCTCTGAAATTACCTGTATAACTACTTGTTAAATCGTCCTTTGAAAGTTATCACCTTTCTGTATATATGTCATACATCACAATAAGGAAATAACTGAAATTGTAGATATGTAACCCATAACATTCTCTGAAATTTGCTCTCTAACTACTTGTTAAATCATACTTTGAAAATTATCACTGTTCTGTATATATGTTAAATATCACAAAAAATGTATATAAAAAAAGCTGGGTAAGGGGATAAAAAATGACAAAAAATATTGGGGGGTATGGGATATTTGGGGTGTTCTTGTTTACTTTTTATTTTTATTTTTTTTCTTGGAGTAATGAAAATATTCTAAAATTGATTATGTTGATGAATGCACAACTATATGATGATACTGTGAGCCACTGATTATATACTTTGGGTGGATTATTTGGTGCATGACTATATCTCAATAAAATTGCATTAAAAAAACAGAACATGTATTACACGAAATAATCACAAAAAAATTCTTTATCTCAATGGATTACTTCAGTTTCAGAATTGTTAGGACACCAGAAAGGTACTAGGTTGCTTTTACAATAGTCTTACTATTTCTCCATGAAATGTATGAATATTCACACTAAGTGAGATATATGGAGAAAGACAATAATTATCCTCACAAATTCAGGCCAGGTTTTGCTGTCAAATGAGTTAGAAAATTTTGTCAGTGTCTTGAACGTAAGGACAATTTGAACTATTCCAGGTTGTTTCCTGGAGAACTAGGGTAATAGGTGGGGTGAAGAAATAAATTGTTCTCAGACTGGTATGACTGTTTTACTGGAATATACAGACAGTAATTAGCAGAAGAAATCAGGATGTGAGAGGGGAGGGGTAGAAATACAAAATTCAGCAATATCTGGGCTGGGGGAAGAATTGTGGGAAGTTACACAAAGGGCAACTGTGAGATTTTAAGAGAATTAAGGGAAGATGATTTTAAGAAGTTCTATGGTGTGTTGTGAATGGATTCCCTTCAGTCTTTTGCAAGAGAATTCAGAAAAGATTTAAATTTCTTTTCCAAATTTTTTAACATTGAGTTGATGTTTCTTGAATGTCCCACCAAGAAAAATTTGGGCCAGAAGAGTAGCCTTTATGTAGCTTACATGAGAATAAAGCTAATATAAAAATTTTAAAGGGCAAACTGCTCATAAAACAGTGCATAATAAATGCTAATTATGAGCCAAGACAGATAGACACTATGGCAAGATCAGAGTTGATGAACGAAAAATACTTGCCCCTTAAATCATGGCAGCATCAGTTACAAATCCTACTACTAGAAATATTTAGTGCCACTATATTTCTTCAAACTTGCTACAAAGTCCCAATTACCTACAGAGGCAGGTTGCTGATCGATCCTGAATATCCACATCATCCTTTTTCTTTGATGATTCAATCCCAATTATAGCTGGCAAATGACCACACAGAATTGATAAATCAAAACCACAAACATTTTCTGGTCTCTCTAGAAGTTGTATGTGGCCATTGATTAAGATTTGGTCAACGTGAGGTAAGCGTGTCATGTACAACATTTAGGAAGAAATCCTTGAAGGAAGTTGGTGTTCTTTCCTGGCTTTCCTCTTTCCTGCTGGCTGGAATACAGGCATGATTCTTGTACCCTGAGTAGCTACTTTGTACTACGAGGTAGAAATCAACATGTTTTGAGGATGATGAGTTAATGTGACAGAACGGACCTATGCCCCTGATGACTGTGGAGCCCCCATATGATTCCTAGCCAGCTTACCTCCAAACTTCCTTGTAGGTGAGAGTAAATTCTGTCTTCTATAAGCCACTGTTACTTTGGGTTTGCTGACACCTTCAGCTGAACCCAGCTGTAATCTGAAACACCAATAAATGTAAGAAAATCAACGTCAAACAGTTTGAATGAAATGACACAGTGGTTTAAATTCAGAAAAGAATGTTTAATAGACAGTTAATCATGCCCTGGTACTCTTCCCCATCCATCCATAAATTCTAAAAAGGCAGTGGATGAAAGAAGAGAGAACTGTTACAGGACCAAGGCAGTGGATTCTTTGCCTGAAGTACCCAAATGACCAATTCGTGAGACACCAGGGTTTCAAAGAGAGAGAGCTTTATTGCTAGGCGTGAAGCAGGAGGGGAGATGGTCTATCAGCCCAAAATCTGTCTCCCCAAATTACAGTAATTCTGACAGTTTCATAGTATCAAAACCTTTTAGGATAATGAGCATAATGGCCCCAGATGATGTAATTAGAGGTGATCTAATTATTGAGCATGTACAGATTGCTTACATGCTTAGAGAATGTATGTAAGAAAATGGTGGCCTTAATATGATGATGTGCATGATTTTTAGTATTATAATGAGGTACAGGTCACTTATAGTTTAAAGTCTAAGCTACTGAGCATGTCAGACGGGCCCATTTTGGTTAGTTCCAGCTTCAATTATCAAGATAACTTTGGACTTGAGGTTAGTTCTGGGCTGACTCAAGACCCTTCATTAATAAACATTAGGAGCTGTCTTTAGTGATCATAAGACTTTAAAGTTGTATAAATGGGTACAAGTGAAGGTTAGTCACAAGGTTTTTACAACCTCAAGGGCACAAGATGAAGGCTATACAATCATTATCAGCGATCAAGGCAGCTGGGTTACAGTTCAGAGATTTCAGATATTTCCCTCTGTCCACTCTAATATACCAGAAAGTAAAAAGGAGTATCTATATAAGATTTGGTAATCAAATCAGCCCTTAAATTCTAACTTCTCAGTTACAGAAAAAAGGAAATAAAAACTGACTGTAAACAATGAGGCAAACTGGTCACTAATGAAGAAGACATAATTGGATTAAAAAGCTATTCTCTGAAAGGTGGTTGAATGCTTGATGAAGGGTATTCAACTTTTTGAGGCTAGGCCCTAGTAGATCTGGAATGCTACTTCCCAAGTGTGTCTATGCCTCTGAAATTATTTCTTTTAATTGCAAGGAGAAACTCACCTATAAAATCTCACTGTTTTTCACAGGTTAGGTGTTGCATATGACCAAAAAGGGTATTCAAATGCCTTTGAGAACTCAGAAGGGAGTAGTTGTTCTGCTGATAAAATGGTTGAAGTAATGCAGCTGACATTGACTTAAGAAAAAAAGAAAAAAGATTTAATGTGTCTTTAAGTTTTTAAGAAAAGGAAGGTATTTACTCTACATGGCTATAGTAATACTATCTCATTGAAATCCATTCAAATTTTTAAACATTTCACAGCATCTAGTAAAAACAAGTGAGCATTTTTAATATCACGTACATTCTCTTCTGCCTAAAGAAGTTAATGTCAAATGTATATCACATTAGTTTTTTCTATTACATGTCAAAGGAGGAGAATAGAGAAGGGGGTAATGGAGACTATTATCTAGCTCCTGGGTTCCTACCATCCCTGGGGTCCAGGGATGGGTTTCAGGAGGTCATGATCCCCTTAAAACTGTATGCAAAATTTACATGTAGGTAACTTTTTTTGGTAGTGGGGGGGTGGGAGGAGAAGGTCCTTGGCTTTTGCCAAATTCTCAAAAGAGTTCAAGATAATGAATGTAGTCTGGATGATGCAGTACACTTGTGGAGACCTCAAAGCATGGTGAGGGTCTATTGTTAGGCTACCACAGGAAGCGCCAGTGGGGTTGTCACATGCAAGGGCCAGCTAGTGGACCTGAAGACTGACCCTCCTTACAGCAGGTCCCAAGTGAAGACCTCAGAGGTTTAAGATAGGATATATAATTAAGGCTAGAGAAGAAAAGCAAACAATGACCATTACCTAACACTGGAGCGTTCTCTCAATAGTCGTTTTCTAATCCTGATAGTTCTGTTAGGTGGCCAGAGGCATTTAAAAATAGTATAGTGTGTGTTTGTTGGGTCCTCATGGTTACAAATCTTAGCATTTACTTTGTTCTGAGGTACTGGATTTGAAAATAACTGTGGCGGTGTTGAGGTATGTCACTTAGAATACTTAATAAGGGTCTTATATCTGTAAAGCCGGTGAGAATAATCCCAGACACGCCCAGCACTCTATAAATGATGCCTTGAGGGCTAAATAACACTGGCAAAAGTGCTCTGAGATCTTTTGAAGGAAATTATATCCTTGACTCTCTCGATATTATCACTCTAGAAATATTGCTAAAGCTCAGTACATTTTTCAGCACTTATACCATTATCTCTCATTTATTTCAAAGTCAGAAAATTCACAAATCATCTTCACCCTATCAGAGCCTTTGAATTTATAGAATTTGGAAATGCTCTATTGCACCATTTACATTTCCTTTTATCCCAATTGGTATGGACCCTAAGGAGAATGCTCCAAGTTTCTTTGTCATACACATTTACACACCTATTATCTAATAATGGCTTTGGTCAAGGTCATTCATGAAGTAGAAGGTAACCACCGTAGGGGGTGAGGAGTTACAGACCTGCTGTTAACCTTCTCCTTTCCAATAATAAACTCTAGAAAGAGGGCAAGGACTCTGTTTTATTCATTGCCTGGCAACCAACAGGTGGCCTTAAATACTTGTTAAATTAATAAAACTCTAGAATGTGGTCAATGCAAGGAAGTAATGCTCCCAGTGATACCATTTTGAAATGCTAATGGAACTTGATAAGGGCAGGATTCACCAGTTAAACCAAAGAATAACTAATTGGAAACACACATTCTAATAATTTGAGCATCATTTTAAAGAAGCTAGTTTCAAACAGGTTTTGGACAATGTTTTAATATTTTGTGTATGCATAATGTACCAAATGTTCTTTTCTTTTGCATGTGATTTAAAAAGTTAATTACAATTTAATTAAAAATAACTTTTATTGTATTTTCTTATTACAAAAGGAATACATATTATTTTCATTTTCGAGCATGACTTTATTATATCCAGGAGATAAACTTTAATCCAGAGAAATGCATTTCTTAGTTTATTCTTAAAGTAAAAATCAATGAGGAAAAAACATATTCAAAAGAAATCTTTTGTAGAAGACAGGTATCTATATTCTAGAAATTTAACTTAAGGTAATACTATTGTAATTAAACATAGAAACTCAAACTATCTAAATTCTACTCCAAAACTGACAACACAAATTACATTACATTGTAATTAAATACATGCAAACACTAATATGGGAACCTTAAAAAAAATGCCTTTCACAGATGGAATAAATAGCTAGACAAAAATATTTTCTGATAATCAAAAGACAGTGTATTTACATGCAGAAAGAAACCCACATCACAAGAAAAAACAAAATCATTACAGTACAGCATGGTACAAGCAGCTAGATGAAAATCACCTGCCACAGAACAAAGTAAGGCGCCTTTTGAAGGCTGCTTTGTGCGTACAAAATAAGCTCATAGTTACCAGTTGCCGAACTGCCTGCAGCCCAGCACATCACATCTCAGATACAGGGCTTACAGAGCCCTATATGATCCACAGCGTAAGAGAACCATTTGGGGAAAGCTGTATTCCATTACTTTTCTTGCTACTCATTCTTTTGCCTGATAAATGGGCATCTAAGTGAGAGAGAAAACAATGATATTTTTTTAAAAACAAAAACTTATTATTCTTAAAAAAAAATTTTGCTTATAAGATATAATATCCTTTGGGGCTTGCACACCCTCCTTCAGGAGTAGTGACATATTAAAATCACATTTACAAAGACGTATTTGAACATCTGACAATCACTGATGTGAGATTAGTTATCTGGCTTCCCTATAAAGGAAATCAAATGTAATGCATTGAGGGCCTGGCTCTCCCCTATTACCCAAAAATTTTACACAAGAGGCCAGCTGACCACAACAGTGACAACTAACTGAGAGGCAGGCATTGCTCTTGAAGTCACAGCCACTGCTTTCTTAGAGACCACATCACAGTGACACACCCTGAAGCCAAAAGAAATCTCTGGTAGAGTTGATTCCCAAGGAACCTTCTTTACTTCTTCATGTGATATAAATGGCACCCTACTTTTCTCTCCAGCCCCCATGCCTAACCACGCAGAACTATGTTAGCCCTCTTGTGCACAACATCAGGTGGAAAATACAGTAGCTACAAATGAGAACTTAGAAAATGGGTACCCATTTGGGGGAGCCTTCTAGTCATATCTTGCCCTCTAGGGGCCTAGAGAAAGAAAAACTTTTCTAAATGAAAAGGCTGCTACTGCTACTGCTCTTCCATTGCATAGAGGAGAAGTTTTAGGGACTGAAACTCTCAGTTATCCACCTTTCACCTGGTGAATCTGTCTCTGGTTTCCAATATGGCAAAAGGTGACTGCTCCTGTAAGTGTTTTTGATTCTAGCCTGTTTGTCTAGAATGAATGCAGAGTAGAGACCAGCTCTTACCCCACAGAAAAGGCTTTCTGGAGTTTGGCCCTCTGACTTGGAAACCAATAAATGAGGTACATTTGTACTTTGCCAGCTGGGATGCAGACTGGTAGTATGGTAAACGTAAAAACCGACTAGATAGACCAACTTGAGCAAAACCCAGCAAAAAGATAATAAAAACTAACTGGTTCAGGCTACTAAAGGTTTTGAGGCACAGGGAGGTAAAGTTTTCTGGTGTCACTGATATTCCCATTAGGCATTTGGGGAAGAAATGTGGTAACTTTTTTCAGGCCCCAAATATCCAATCCCCCACTTAACTTCCCATTCTAGCCCCTGTGGTGCTGATGTCCCAACTTTTCAGTAGGTCCCAGTCCCCCGGAGAGGTCTGGCCTCAGCCTCCACATCATCAGCAATGCGGTGGGAAGGGCACTGAGGCGGAGTGCCTCTGCCTGGCCAGCCCAGCCTCTGCCTAGGAGCCAGAGAGGAAGAGAAACAAAGCCATCACACTACCGCCAAACGATGAATACAGAAAAGCAGAGCAGAATCCCTCCCCCCACCCTGCCACCACTCCCCCAGGGCCCCCACATCCCCATGTCCACACATATGCATGGACACACTTGTGTGCTTGTGCACACACATTTGCTCTGGTGAGTCAAACAAATTCTAATGAAAAACTCATGGGCTTCTTTTCCTGAAAAGCCAACCTGTTTGACCATACCGGACCAAGTACTCCTTTCAGATCCAGACCCCAAGCTACATACCCAGCATGAGGCAGAAACTGTAGGGATTCCTTTGGTAAGACAAGAGTGTGTATAGACTATATCAGCCAAAAGTGACACTGCAGTCAAGTACTACTTGGCTTCTGAGGTGGGTTCTCTATCGTTACAGTTATCCCAGTCCTTTCTGAAAGCAGGCATCATAGCTGAAATCAACTTCTTACCATAAGCTGGGATTTAATGCTTTACCTCATGAGAAATTCTTCTCCCTAAAACAGTGTTTCTCAAATATTAAATATACATAAGATTCACCTGGTGATTGTGTTAAAATAAGATTGTTTCAGAAGGTCTGGGATAGGGCCTGAGATTCTGAATTTTTAACAAGCTCCTGGTCTTGTGATCTTAGGGTAACAAGGAATAAGGAATGAGAATGATGCAACTATTCCACCTGTAATTCCTGTTCAAAAGAAGCAAAATGCCATTTTAGACATTTGGTTATAATCTCTTAAGAAATGAGCAGATAATTTTGTTAGAAGGAACAACGCACTAAATTCTAAGAGGTCTCCAGAGTTTTCCTGTACAATAGATAATTTGAGTTCCATGTTGCTACTGGGAGTTGTAGCACACTGTGGTCAAATGCAGTTTTTTGATACACAAAAACCCCTACAGAAGTTCACATGCCTTCCATCACGTCCTTCCCATCTTTTCCAGAAGGTGGTGGAAGAGAGCCATGCCTACAACAAGGACCTCAATCACACTGGGAAACATGCTTTGGCAGGATCCACCAACCACTGTGCTGCATGAGGCAGTTTTGGAGTAGGGGAGTAGGTGGGAAAAAATACAACCCAAAACAGAAAACAAAAAACCCAGAAGCCTTCTGATAGGTTCAAATTACTTAACAATTTTATTTACCCATTCCATACACACACACACAAAAAAAAAAAACACATTTCAAATACAGTTACAGACACTTTATGTGGATCTGAGTGGCATATTGTGTGAATGTTACCACATTAAATTAGAATGCTGTTAAAGACTCAACTTAGGTCCCTTCTTTCAACAGAGCTGTGCCTAGGAAATCTGCAGAACTCTCTTCCTTGGCTTCCCAACCCAGCTCATTCTCATTCAATCAAGTAGAGCTCAGCCCCACTCCCACTCCCCTCCCAACAGCACAGCTTGTGATCAGTCCTTTGCTTTTGCCACAGCAAAACCATCACTATATCAGAATAACTTGATCTTGTTACTTTGACACAATAAAAAAAAGTACACAAGGAATTCAGAAACAAAAATATTGAAGAGGTAAATATTTGTCACAGATCTCCGGTGAAAGGTATACTTTTGTTGCCTCTTAAAATCAATTTTTAATGCAAAATTGCCTTTGCATTTTTATTTATTAGATTAGGGATAAAAGCCAAATGCATGGCAGACTAAAAACAGCAGAATTATTTAATGGAACATAACATTCTATAACAGGGAAAGTTGAGGACATGGCAAGTTTGAAAACAGATAGTGAATGTGAAGTCCTGCCATGAAGCAGGGGATTGTATGAGAGGATTTCAAGAACAGGGAACAATTCCAGGTTTTGAACAGGCATTGCCTTAGCTGAGTTTACAAACTACCATATAAGCGATGTACAACTTTCTCCTTTTACAAAATGATGAGAATTTGGCCATTACTCTGAAAGAAATGCCTATTTAAAAATCTTAGTGTACATTATTTCCTCCTTTAAAAAAAACGTGGTGTGTTTAGTTTCTGTCTTTGTAGGACACATGCTACAGACAGAATTACAATAATGTGCACATATTACCAATCGGTACAACTGGAAAACAGGCAGACTGTCAGCACACAGATGCTACTAGAACCTGTAATCAATCAGCATATGGACCCTAGCAGAGTCAGTCAGCATGCAGGCACCACTAGAGACAGTCTTCTAGACATGATGAGTCTAAATTAAATTCCTAGACATATTTCTGATGTCTGTGTCACCTCTAAGGGAAGTCAGAGATCTACCCTGCCAATGTTGCAACCTGGCTCAGTTGTTATGTATTTTAAAAATAATATTTAAAAATAAAAACAAGTCAAAATGCATACTGGAAGAGTTGGGTAAAATTTATCAAATTTCCTGACAACACACAACTTGGCTTCTGAGCATGGTAAAGACCATGGAATGTGGATTAAGACATCATAACTCAGATATAGTTCTCTCAATTATTGGACACTTTTCCCCTTGTCCCTTGGCTACAAGGAGCATCGATGTGTTTCTCTGGAACTTAGATCTCCTGTTCACAGGAAAACCACAAGACAGATTTATTTCCAAACACCTATATCATATGATTCTTAAAAATGCCAGTGCTTTTACAGATCACATGTGGGTACAAAGAGGGATACCCAGAACCTCCAATGAAAAACTCAATCGTTCTGACTAGGGATACAACTATATTGAATCTCTAACTCTAACTTCTTGCCAAAAACAGATAAAAAAAAAAAAACAGAAACAGAAAAAAAAATACAATACTACAGTGCAGAACCCTCACAAAATGCATGTTCTTAAAAGACTTTCTTACACTGCTTTCTAACTTATCGTAAAAACAAAACAAAACCAAAGACAGTACAGTAAAATTAGAGATAAATTACAATTTGGGGTTTAGGAGATAGGAACAGAAGTGCATTCTCTAAATCTGCTTTAGATTTCTCTTTCAAGTCTGTCACAAAATTCCTCATTCAGCTTTGAAGCAAGGAAAAAAGGAAAATAATATACCCTTTCTCCATTTTATACCAGTGAATTAAATGCCAGAGTCTTCACCTATTTTTCTCAAAACAAAACTTACAGCTTCAGCAAAGGGTGTTCTGGAGTCCATCCTTTCTTTGTATGGGAAGTGATGTAGACACAATCATAGTAATATGTATATATTACCAATTGGTTCAAGAAGAAAAGGCAAGGAGGACAGTAAAGAAAAGATGGGAGATAAGACTTTTCTGGAATTTCTGGTAAGGGCTCTATTCCATGCTATATCCTCCTGGCTTCTTCCTGCTGAATCTTCTCTAGAGGGATCTCACTCTAAAAACTGAACGGTATTGAAATTCTTGTCAAGTTCCAATTTGTCAAGTCCTCTCCGAGGATAAGACTACTTAAGGCTCCTCTTTGGGGGGACTAGCACTGGGGAAGTGTGGAGAGTGAAGAAATAATCAGCATGCTGAAACAGAATCGACATTCCAGTGGCCTGTCTCTAAAACTGGAGTTTATAGCAGGGCAGCACAATGCTATTTCATACGAGAATTCCTCTCTCGCTGAGAAGATACAGCTCACATCCAAAATCCTTGGAGCAAAGTGCTCCCTCTTCTCTTCAATTAGCTCTTTGAATAATCCTCACCTCATATCAAGAGACAGGACTGAATGCCTATTTGTGACAAAGATGCCACCAGCCAAGCAAAGCTACATGAAGTGACCTTAAATGAAAGTGCCATCTATACCTCCTATACCACTTCTCATTCTCACATGGTCAGGGGCCATTCCCATCTCTCGCTCCTTTAGTCGCACAGCCAAAGGACAAGAGAAAAGTCAGGAGAATAAATCTGTTCTCCAACCCAGAGTCAACACTTACAGCCTCAGTGTGTTACCCTTTTGCAAATATTCATTTGTTATAGATTATAAGCCCTGCCTCTAAAATAACCTCCTTCAAGGCAAGGGTGTTTTCTTCTACTTCTTTGTATCATTTCCCCCACCACAACTCCCACCCCAGCCCAAAACCCTACAAAAAAGATACTAACTACGCATTGTGTAATGGCTAAGCAATAATATCCAGTTTCTTTAAGTCTTGGATACAATTTGGAGAAGAATCTACTCAATCTGACTTTGCAAATGGTCTGTGGTATTCTACTAAGGATGTAAGAATAAAGAACACAAGGTCAGGGATTGTTTGCCTGAACTGACAACCTTTATCATCCTACGGTTTTTACCCCAATAACCCTCTCCAGGGTGCTTAAATTCCCAGCTATTATCCAAGGGCATTTATTTAATTTAATGATTTGTTCCATAACACACTGCAACATGAAGGATTAAAGATGGACCTAGAACCTAGAATGACTCTCTAAAATACAGGAACCTGCCTTCTAAGGAGTTATTTCATTCAATACCATGATTTGCTCAGTCTAGCTCCAGAGAACTGTCCTTTCAGAACCAGGAGGAAGTCAGAATTCCTAGAGACAGCTCTGTCCAAGTACCTATGATCAATATTTTCAACACAACTTCATAAAATGATGTTCTTAACCTGGAGTATGATTCATAATCATCGGAGAAGTTATTTAAAGGCATACATCTCCAGATCCGACTCCCAACGAGTCTGAGTCAGTAAGCCTAAGTGGACCCAGGCATGTGTAGGTTTCAAAAATGCTATAGAGGATTCTAATAAACGCTCTTAGATGAGAACCACAACAAAACGTGTTCTGTTACCAAAACAAAGAAAGAAAACACCCTAGCAAATAGCTAACTTGTTCTCACTGGTTACCCCTAAAAGACTAGCCAGCTCATAACTGTATAGTGGGGAATCACCCCTCTCATAAAATCTCATAAGAACTCTAGACTTGCTCTCCAGAAAAATGTACATTTTGCATTCAAAATGGGGGTGGGGAGGGTAGGCTGAGTAATTATAAGACCACCCAGGGGTTAAGAATTCCTGCTATTAACATTTCCTATTTAATCCCACAGAGAAAGTAAAATAACATAGTGAATAGATAAGGGCCAAAAGAGAGGGAAATAAATATAAACAGTCAAGAGCCAGACCCCGCAGGGTCCAAAGGAGGAAATCTTGGACTGCTGTGGGGTATTTCTCCCAATAAGAGAGATCAAATTCATCACCGGGTTTTTCCATATTTGGGGAAAAAATTGTGCCTGCAAATTTATTTTATATTTTGACTTAAGAAGGAGAGTATGCTGAAAATTACTAGAAAATAATAAGCAGCTTTAGTGAACTCTTCTTTGCCTTTTGCCTGGAGCAACTGAAATGTCCGTGGTGACTCCTGAATCTAGCTCTGTCCTTCTAAACAGCACAGAGGTCACTGGCTTTGGCAGGAAATGGCTGTGGTTGGCAAAGAGTCTGGAAGCCACTGGAGAAGAAATCTAACTGCCTGACAAGAACCTTGCAAGAGCTAGAGACCAGCTTACCCTCCTAAACCACGTTCCACTGCAGCCAAAAGGCTCTTCAGGTTTTAAGAAAACAACTCAAGACATTTTCCACATACTCAGAGACAACTTCTCCCGGGACAAGGAAGACTTAGGATTGTTTCTCATGAAGGAGGTAAGAACTCTCAGGCTATGTCTACTTCCATGCCCCCAGAGCATTTTCTGAATGTTCTGTAGCCTGGGCCAGCTCTTGTAGGACCTAGCTTGAGAAGAAAGGAGAGAGAAAGGGAAGACTCTCCCTGAGTCCAGACCCATTTAGGCCCACTGCAGGGAGCAATAACGGAGCCTAGTCTTCTTTCTCGCCAACCTCCCCTTCCTTCCCAGACAGACACCACAATGCCATGCATTTCACTGGACAATCTAAAGGGAAGATGAAAGAGGGAGAAGAAAGTAGGCAAGTAAGGACTGGTAAGTAAGATAAAACATACATTACTGACAAGTAAGGTAAAACACACATTAAAAAGACAAAGGCAAAGGAACAATGGGCTGGTATGTGCCCCCTCTGCCCCACCTCCATTTTCACCCACACAAGGACATTAGTGATTCAACACCAGGGAACAGAAAGAAGAATCAAGGGTAAGTGTATGGGGCATGCTTAGCCTCAGCCCAGCTGTACCAATCACCCCAGGGGAGTGTGTCCCTTCTCATCCTCCAAACCACCCCCCATCTGCAGACCTGTCCTAAAAGACCCACTTGCCCCCAGGTGGGAAGATGTTTCAAAGGGAGAATAGCTAAAGCTGGTCTGGAAACATGGCGGCCTCATGTTCTGTGTTAAGATTAATGGCGGGGTGGGGTGGGGTGGGGTGGGGGCAGGTAGATTGGAAGTTAAATGATTCTTTGGTGATTAGTGACAAGGGCAGGAGGCCAGGGTTGGAAGGAAACACACAGTTACACCACCGGAATGCTGACTTGGGTCTTCGGCTGGTCAGCCCCTTCTTGCATATCCAGGGCACGGAGAGGGCTGAGGGGCTTGAGGGGCCGGCTCCCAACACTGTAATTTCTTGGACGCCTTATTGTATCCGAACTGGACAGAGGCGTAAAGCTGTTCCTTCTCATCCTTACAGGGGTTTGGTTCTTGGGGAAGTTGTTCTGATTAGAAATGGAGGGATACCACACAAATGAAAGCCAAGCCAAAAGCTTACTCATAAAGTGTAAATAATGTTTATAATGACAACTGCTTCCCTCACTCATGCTCCTCTGCAGATAGGGTTTCTCATAAGATATGGGACATGGCCTGGTCTCCTAGCCCCAGGAAGCTAAAAGGGTTGCAGAGGGAGAAGTTCATTGAGCATGATACTCCAAAGCAGGAAACAGGCCCAGAAAAAGGAAGGGGGTTATTTATGATCACAGAGAAGGGCTTAAATTTAAGTCATACAGATTACCAGGGCAGACCTAGGAATAAATGTAAACCTCTTGACTCTACTTTACAGGCTCCACTGGACCCTGCTTTCTAATGGGAGAGTTTCCAGGGTGGGGGTGGGGGTGGGGGGATGGGAACTGCATTTCACTTCAGTCAAATACTTTCCGTATTTCATTGGAATTGCAGGAGCCAACTTTCAAAGTTAAGACTCATGAAAGAGGTGCTAACTAAAAAACTAATAATTCCAATAGCTCTTCCTTTTGAAAGTAAGAAGACTACATAGGACATTAGTTGTGGATTTGTTTTCCTTCTGTACATAAAAGAACCCCCAGTCTCTTGATGACAAAGGTTCAAAAACTCAAGGTGCAGGGCAGCTGGCGTGTCCATCCGTGGTAAATACTTACGGTTGGCTTGTCACGATGAGTGTTCACAGCCTCCACATTGAGTTTAATTGTTTCTACTTTGCAACCTGAGAAAATAGAGGGAGGATAAGAGGGCTTTAGGAAAAAAGCCCAAGGAAAAATTCCTCAATTTTAGTATGGGAAAGCATACCATAAAACATATGGGGTGATGAAGTTGAACTTCTAGACAAACCAGAGAAAATTGAAATATCCTGACCTTCCTTAATTCCCACTTCCTGCCCAACTTCTAAGCTCATAGTTACCATAGGCCACAGGAGTAAGTTTGAAGATGGTATGGAGAGGGCACCTCAAGTATGGTAGCTCATCTGAAAGCAGAAGGACAAGGGGAGGGAAGTCTTTTAGTATTATGGAGTAAGGTCAAGTTAGTGGGAGAGACAATCTAAGGAGCTTATAATGAGTTTTCTTTACCCTGACCACCATATAGAATTGAACAACACCTCCCTCAACCACCAAACAATTAACAGAGCCACAAAGAAGCCACCCAAGCTACTGAGTGGCAAGGAAAGTAAATAAGTGAATTTTAGATCCTTCAAGCAATGAAAATAGGAATAAGGGCTATAGCCAGGGCTCCATGGGACTGAAAACTGTGGCCCACCTGGGTACAATAGAGATCAACTGCAGCCTTCCCAGCAGCTCAGATATGTCAAGAAGGGAAGGGAAGTAACAGGGAAGGCAGCAGCCCCTCCCCACTTCTCCACCCAGAAAAAAACACCCTGTTCTGAATCCAAAAGATGGAGGCACTTCTAAGATTTCACTCTTTTAGTGGCCAAAGTAACAAGCTGGGAATGTTCAACCACTTTCCTGATCCTGCCAGGAGTTCAACTCAATGCTAGTCCTATAGCGAAGCAGGACCAAGGAGCTCCAGCAGCAGCCACCCTCCATTGGGGCTTTTGTATCAGCAGAGCAAATTTGGCAAGTGCTTGACTCAGTGGCTACCGGGAGTCCTACACTGCTGCCTGAGAATGTACTCCAATTTGATTAGAAGAGGGGAAAGTCTGGTTGCCAAGGATCCTGGTGCTACCCCAAATCCAGCCCTCCCCCCATGGATGTGGACCCCTAGCCCCTTCCCTCAGTGGCACCTGCGCTCTTATCCAAGAAGTAGGCCAGAAGGCAGCGCATGACAGCCTGGTGGGAGATGACGAGGACATTGCCCTGGCGTTCCAGCTCCATGATGACAGGCTCCAGCCGCTGTACCAGGTCCTGGTATGACTGTGGGGGCAAGTGGGGAAGGCTGGTAGAAGACAAGGCTCCAGCCGGCAGCTGGGTTGGTGACTGTATCCCAGAGTTAACAGTCACTTCCCTTCCTCCCTAGCTGGCTTTCCTCCCGGAGGCTCAGGGACTTTGTGTCACCTGCTAAGTGCCTCCAACCCTGGCATCTCTTGAGAATACTCAGAACTTTCAACAGCAAGATTCAGATCAAGAAAACTACAAGTCAAGAAGAGGAGGTCTGTTTTTATTCTCCCACAGATTAATAGGCAGTGTGTAAGGCATCAAGAGGCTCCCAGGAGTTTCCCTGGACCTCTGCTATTTACTTTGGCCTTGCATATCCTTACAGTATGACACTACTTACACCAGAAAACAGCATAAAACAACAAAGATGGTAGGGAAATGATATTTACTCAGTGACTATACCTGCTTGGAGGGGTGGGTGGGATTGAGGGAGTGGAATGAAAAGAAGTGAAGATCATGTTGATTCTACAACATACTCAACACAGAGAAAATCTTCATTGAAACTTGACACTCCCTTTCCCTGGAGATCTTAACAAACTAATGAAGCATTTGACTGCCTAAGCCAAATTAAACACAGTAGGAGCCAAAGACAGAAGGATAAACTAAATGGCCCCAGACCACCCCTTTCTAGTCCCCCCAGATCTCATTCAATTCTTCCCCCAAATTAAAGCTAACTTGCAAGTAAAGGGCTGGGCAGCCATATACAGGGAGTCTCACCTCCCCACCAGGATACCGATACAGATATTTCTCTTGATCTCGAAGGGCAAACTCTTCTGGGTACTGCTTCTCAATCTCTGCGTAAGTCATCTCCTCGCACACACCCTGCAAGGAGCCACACTGGCTTGAAGAGGTAGACTGACCAACAGCCCCATCCCAAATAATGAAGATGACCTTGAAAAATACTAGTTCTTAGTATGTGACAGGCATGATGCTGAGTCTTTTTTCATATTGCAGTAGACTGGCCAGGGTGTGGGGCTTGTGGGGTGAAGGCCACTGCAGAGGGTGGGCAGCTTCTCTAGCTGAAGCTACCACTTTCTCCAACAACTGTGGGGAAACTTAAAGATCACAAAAAGTCAACAGCATGAAAAGAAAAGAAGGGGAAACTGGAGGGACTGGAGACTTCTTGCAGTAGGGAAATTAAAGGGGGTTCAGAGGAAGGAAGGAAAAAGGAAATGCCTTCTTTGGTACTCAAGGTCAGAGAAAGTCAAGAAAAATTTTGGAAAGGACTTTCCCAGAATAGCTGTCCAAATGATCTGAGCAGAAATTAAAGAAGTGAGTAGAGAGCTACTTCTGTTTCCCAGGAAGACAATCTACAAAGGAACAAAATGAGTCCTTGGCAGCCCCACTCTACCCAGGAGCTGAAGTGGCTAGCTGGCACAGGTGCTAGAGGCAAGCAGGAAGCCCTAACTGGGAGTACAATTATCCCCACTTCCTTCTCCCATCCCTGAACTGGCTATAGATTCAGCTTCCTCAAAATTTCAACTTTGTGGTTCTAGTTTTCTAGATAAAACTCCCAAACTGTGATTTTCATGAATTTCTGCCTGAACAGGAGACTCATCGGCTTTTTAGCCCTCAAAACTTCCTACTCACAGCATCAATCTCATTCAGAATCTTCCACTGTTCATAAGTCACCCCCAGGGATTCGGCAGTCTGGATAGTCCTCTTCAACTGGCTCGTCCACACTTTGAGGTCCACTATCTCTTGTTCCTCCAGAAACTTCCTTAGAGCTTGAGCAAACTGGGGTTTGAAAATAAAAATTAAAGAAGAAAGAAAACACACCTACGTACATACACACATGACTGTTAACTCTGCCTATAAAGGACAATGCGTGTGGCCATGGTCAAAAGGTAAAGTGCTACATAGTTATTATAAACCAAAGAGGAAATGATTCAACTGGAGCACCCTGTAATGGGCTAAGGATACAAGTAGTGCCCAATAAATATGTGATGGCTGAATGATCACAGCAGAAATGGTTCCAAATTATCCGGACTTCAGTAGAGTTAAAATCAGTAAGCAAGAAAGCATTTTTTTAAAAAACAGTTGCTTGAATATCTGAAACCAGTCTAAGCCCACATGGGATTGAAGAAACCAGGAAGGTGATAAGAGATGACCTCCACCATGCCAGGAACCCCAGCCCACTGACCAGCTACTCACCTGCTTTCCCCGCACTGAGAGTCCAGAGTCACCTCCAATCTTCCCCAAGATATTGAACTCGCTCTCTCCGTGCCGACAAAGGTAAATGGTGCGGGGCTGGACATGGATATTCATGAGGTAGTAGACTATCTTGCTCTGGATATAGTCTTGGACTCTGTTCACTAAAAATCGCTGACCCACATTTATCACTTTGATGAAAGAAAGATCCCTGGAACAGAGGAAGAAAACCAAATCCCTTAGATATGAAAATCTGAGGATAACAGTAGGAAAGGAAGGATTTCTATAATTACTTGCAGGCTTATAACAGCTTTTCCTCTCTCCTCTGTCACATCCCTGCTCACATTTATGGAATCAAATTATAAGAAATGAATTACCCTTCAGAACTAAGATCAAGTAAAAATTCCTAAACTTCTATCAGTCAGTACCATTTCCTGAATGCCTCCACTGTGACATGCAATTTAGATAAATATGATAAACAGAACTCAGGCTTCCAGGTAGGGACTAGATAAGATGACCTGAAGATTTTGATAGCCCCAAAATTTGGTGGGAAACACAATACCCATCTCAGGCGGTCAAGACCAGGCCAAAATATGGCACCACCAGTGATGCAGTAAGGGTAGGAGGCATGTGGTGGTTTAAGCTATATGTACCCAAGAAAAAGAATGTTCTTAAATCAATTCCTGTAGGAATAAACCCATTGTAAATAGGATCCTTCGATGAGGCTACTTCAGTTAGAGTGCAACCCAGCTCATTCAAGATGGGACTTAATCCTACTGCTGAAGTCCTTTACAAATGGAATGAATAAAGAGAGAAAGCCACAGAAGCTAGAAGCTGAAATCAACAAAACCCGAAAGAGAAGGGAGAGACCAGCAGACGCCACCAGGTGCCTTGCCATGTGGCAGAGGAGCCAAGGATTGCCAACAGCCAGTCTTCAGGAAGAAAGTGTTGCTTTGATGACGCCTTGATTTGGACATTTTCCTGGACTCAAACCATCAGCTAATGAATTCCTATTGCTTAAGCCCAACACATTTCATGGTATCTGTTTTAAGCAGCCTAAGAAACTAAAACAAGGTGGCAAAGCCATTCCATGCTCTCCCTGCATCTACTTCATCAAGCTTTTTCAAAGGCATCATTTAATTTTTCTCACTATAAAAGCAGTAAGTGCTTATTAACAAAAAATTCAGAAAAAAAAGGTAGACTGATACAAATAAAAACTACCCGTAACCCTACCATGGAGATAATATCTATATCTATCTATCTATCTATTTATCTATCTATCTATATGTATGTGTATATATATTCTTCTAGAATTTTTTTTTTTTAATGTAGGGCTTTGGGATAACTGAAGAATATACCATTATGCCATATCTAGGGCAATGGTTTTCAACCTCTGTTTTAAGGGAACATTCCCAAATAGTAGAATTCTGGGCAACCCACCTAAAGGAACTAAAAGACTCAAAACATAAAGCAAACCCCTGCAGCAGTCTTAACAGTGTGTCATGCACATTTGTCTTGTCATCCGCTTGTCCTTCAGGGCTGTATCTTTATTTGAAAAAAGCTGTTGACGGCCCCAACTATGCTTTCACAAGACCATGTTCTCACAGGTTTCCATGTGCACACCATCTTTCTTCGGCATGCACTTGACATTTTGCCATGGCTCTTATGCCTCACACATAACTAGTTAACCTGTATTCTATACCACCTTGCTGATAGACACTGCCATAGTGATGCTGGCTAGTATTTATTAGATTTCTCTGAGCCAGGCATGTTCCTTGACAGGTAGTGTATATTATATATGATATAGTATAAAACATTATAATTACATGTTATATGTAATAGCTCATATGTGTTATAATACATAATATATTACACATATATTAATACTTGTGTGTGTTATACAATAAACTTTAAATATTGGTCAAAACCTGGTGACACATCTCTGCAGAGTGTCCTGCAACACCTTAGTTTGGAACTACTTATCTAAAGCAGTGGTTCTCAACATTGGGGGTTAGGGGTAATTTTGTCCCCAGAGGACATTTGGCAATGTCTGGAGACATTTTTGGTTATCCCAAATGGAAGCTAATACTGGCATCTGGTGGGCAGAGGAGGGATGCTGCTAAACATCCTACAGTGCACAGGACAGCCCCCCACAACAACGAATTATCCAGCCCCAGATGTCAATAGTGCTGAGGTTGAGAAATCCTGCTGTAAAAGATAGAGGAAGAACTGATGATTAAAAAAACATTTCAGTGTTCAAGTATAATAAGCAACCCACATAAAAGCCACACAATCCCTATCTTTTTTCTCTTGAATGATGTAAACATTATAGGGCTGGACTGTCAGAAGGAAGTTTGGGGACAGAGGAAGAAATACGCTTTTCCCAGAGGAGACCCCTGCCCCCTCCAATCCTTCAAACCATGGTCTCAAACCTTACTTGTCATAATTGTCTGGGTCGAGGGGCTGATAGGTGACTTTGTAGCATTCGATTCTCTTCAGGAAGTCCTCCATCACATTCTCCCTATTCCTTTCAGGGTAGTCGGGGCTCGACACCTTTACCTCCTGAAATCATGGGAAGAGCAAGGGCCTAGTCAAGGTTGCCCTCAACAGCCCTCCCACAAATAGCCACTGCTAAAAAAAGAAAAATAAGAAGTCCACAAAGGTGGCCTTTCACTAGTGTTGGCCTTTCATTGAGCACTCCCTCTCTCGCCGCATGACCCTGGCAACCAAGAATGGAAAGGCAACTGGGAAGTCATGTGCCTGCTCCTGGCTGAAGGACAGAGGCAGTCACACAGCTGAAGCTGCTCTGGGACCTCAATTTCTTTGTGCATCTTCCCGAGAAAACAGAATGAGATACAGTTTTTCCCCCATTCCCATTCTAAATGGGGTACTTGAGCTGATACATTCCTGACTTGGACCACATGCCTCTTCCTTAGATGATCCCAAGTTCCTAAGTTGCTGGGAAAGCATCACCATGATACAATGCCCAGGGGTCTACACAGCACAGCAAAGCACATCAAACTGGGACTGTCTTATCCCATGACCCCGCAGGGCACAAGGAACTCAATGCAGAGAGTGCTGAGCAGATGACCTTCCTATAAGGCAGTCCTTAGAGATAAGGAAGATACTGATGTAGCCTAAGCCTCACTACCCAACTGCTGCCATATCACCCAGCCATGACTCCTACAATCCCAAATCCTGACATCTGCTCAACAGCTAATTCTTTACTTTATTCCTCAAAGACTCATTTTCCTCTCCCAAGGGAAAAGTGTGAAAGAACAAAATGGTGCTCTGGCAGATAGAAAAGATCACTTTGTGATGTTAGACATGTCTATCTCTTTCTTTCTTTACCCAGTTGACCCCACCACCAGCAGCACACACACACGCACACCCACACACACACACACACACAGCACAAACGATGAACAGGAGGTGATATACAGGCGGGGGCTAGGAGGTATCACCCACCAGGATGTTGGCAGCAATGACATCAGGATCATCACAGACAGATTCCACAAAGAATACCTGGCCAGGGAAGAGAGGGCAGTGACAAGTCAAATATGGCCAGGCTGCTAATTAAGAGCACATGCTCATACCTACCCCACCCCAGCCACCACATCTCCCAGGATTTTCTTCATGAAAGTGACTTTCAAGACCTACTCATTTCAAAATAGTTCTTACCACATCCCCAGGGCCTCAAACATACAGGCTAAGGGTCTGAGAAAGGACCTGAAAGAAAACACTCAAGATTGGGGGTATGCCCCAAAAGAAGAAAATCAGATAATCTGATCCCATCCTCACCCACCAGAGTCAAACAGATCCATCCCCTCTCCCATTCTTAACTCTCTACCTCTACTCATCGCTTTTCCCTCAACATGGGCGTCAGAGCCTACCTTAAAGGAATTATCCTTGGCAAAGTTCAAAATCATGTCCCTCCTCTCCCGGGTGGTGTTGGTGGCATCAAACACCTGGGAACATAGCATTCAAGGTAAATGAGTGGGGACAGAGATACGGAATCCCACCACAGCAAACCCAAGGTGGGTCTGAGCAGCCAGGCTGCTGAAAGTATGGGGACCAAGAAGGGGAAGAGGTAGGTAAGACTCACTGCAATCTGCCCACTCTCCTCAGTGAGATACGCCTTAACATCTTCCAGCGCCACCAGAGCACACTGTCTGCCATGAGAGCAAAGAGGAGTGGGGCAACACAAAGCTTGATTGTAATCAGAGACATGAACAGGTGGATTACTATAGGAGTCACATTCCTTCCCACTTAGTTTTTCCCACTGGTCATAATTTTTCCCAGACTGGACCTTCTAACTTCCCCACTAGAGGTTTTTACACCTTCCTATATGCCTCATCCTAACCCACTGCCCTGATGCACATGTCTTATCTCTCTTTAGGCTTAGCCTACAAGCATAAAACCATCTCCCTGAGCCCCATTCTTCTACCTGCCCACACCCCAAGTGACCAGCCCATCAGATAGCTTCCACTTAAAATCCCCACAAGATGTTTACTGAAACAAACAAACAAAAAACCAAAACTCTGCCACATCCAGTCTCACAATAGCGGAGAAAAAGTTGACCCAGAGGTCAGGCCTAAAGAAGATGACTCACTTGCGGATCTTCATGGCTTCCTCATTGTCATGCCGGAAGAAGTCATAGGACTTATAGGACTTGACTGCTTCACGCCGATACACTCCAAGATTGAACACTGCAGGAGACACCCAAACCCTTCAGCAGCAAAACAATACAACAGCCCCACAAGAGAGGATTTCTTGGCCTAATATCAGGGCGGCCAAGGGATTGAAATAAAAGCACCATGGTATGTTGGGAACAATATCAGACTGAGAGTCAAAGAATTGGGTTCCAGCCTCAATTTACTAGACCTTGGACTAGTCTTAAGCTATCTGACTTTCAATTTCCTTAGCCACTATGTCTATTTCACAGGGTTACTGCTAGGATCAGACAAAATGACACATAAATGCAAGTGCTTTGAAAATGTGAAACCCTATTCTCCTCCTATCAGAGGCATGCATAAATACTGGGCCAATCTGCCCAGGCCAGGAAGAAACAAGTCTGGGAAGAGGGAATAAATCCAACAAATCAGGAAGTAATCACTATTTCTGCCAGGAGAAACATGCAACCTTGGCGCCAGAGAGAACAAGTCTCCCTGAGGCCTATGAGGCCCAGAAACCAATCATTTCCCTTCCTAATGAGTGACTTGCACCTACCTTTGGTGGGTACCCCAATCCAGTTAAGGTAGCGTGTGAGTTTCTTGGACACATAGGTCTTGCCCCTGGCTGGCAAGCCAATCATAACGATGAGAGTCGGGGAGTTGGTCATGTACGAGGCCCATGCTAGAGGGAAATGAAACAGAACAGAACTAAATGATCAAGGGGTCTATGAAGGTTCATGCTCTGGGCTAGAAACTTCACAGTCATTATCTGGTTTAAACCTTATAAATCTGTAAGGAAAGGATCCAGGAAGACTGGGAAGGCAAACTGAGGAGGTGTCTGGTGGACCTTCTTGAAATAGAGTCAAAGGGACCTGCAGACTTCCAGAAAGTCTCTTTCCCACATGTCTAAGGTCTTCACAGAGGTCCCCAAGGTGGAAAGGGGGGGAAAAAGTGGTAATGATTAGAAAGAAACAAGGCACTTTCCTTAACACAAAAATGCCTAGCAACACAAGAATGAAATACCTATGAAGGAAGGATTTGTGCCTAGAGAGTCTACCAGTGCAGAACTGAGCTGACTCCTACAATAAGTCCAGCAGAGTTTCTATCCTGAGGATCCCATCCTTCCTTTCATAGCCACAGGCAAGAATTAGTTTGCCTCAAGCTGCTCTGGCCCTTGCACTCAGGCCACAAGTCCCTCCTTCAGTCAGAAGTCCTAAACCATAGTGACATTCAGACTGTGGCAAAGCCTACTTGCTGTAGGTTCTGAATAGACCTTAAGAAGCTTCATGGTAGAGTTGGTCATCATGGCCAGCCTGTCTCAGTGGTCCATATAAAGGTAAGATAATGCAATTTAGAAGCAGGAACAGTCATTACTCTGCCCTTCCTCACTAAACATATTTCAGGAATGCTCGGTGAGATGTACCTCACTGGACAGGTGAGCACACTAGATGCTCGGAGGTCAAGTGACTTGCCTAATGACACATAATGGGTCAAGGTTAGAGCTAGAACTCAGATCCAGATCTTGTGGCTTCCTCAGCAGCTTTTTTCCATAAAAATAGACTATAACTCCTTGTTTGCTTGTTCACAGGGCTGGTTCTTTCCTACCCATCCCGTCATAGGGTGGTGGTAGGAGAGGAATCCACACTGCTGCCAGCCACTTTTCTTGGGCCAAAACCCAAACTGAGATAATCTGGGAGGGCTCAGACTCTGCCTGGCAACTATGAACAAAGATCCTGCACAGGGATGGGAAAACGAAAGAAAGGCTTTTGCCTTCCGCTTCTCTGCACTACTGTTAGAGGTTGCCCTGCAAGTTACTGCTTTCCTCTGCCCTGGGACAAGGTGACCCTGTAAGACTAAGAGAGGCGATTCAGTAAGTTGGAGCATTGGCATGGAAAATTCATCTTTCATCTTTTGGGGAAGAAATGACAAAAAATCTCAATGGAGAAGTGGGCAGAAGGACCTGGTAGAGAATAAACATTGGGGGGAAGTTTCCTAAGGGTATTTAGTAAGAAGTACTTGGCAGCCAAAGAGAGTGGCCTTGGTGGTAAGGGAGGGGTGGATGCCCTAACTAGGGGTCAGAGGACTCGGCTTTTAGTCCTTTACCCACTATGCACATGAGAAATCCCTGGACCCAGGCAGGAGTACCTTTCAAGGTATGTATTCAGGGTGATTTTCATCCCTACCCAAATAGGGAACCCAAAGGCATAGCAAATACCATCTTGCAGCCTTAACTGGCATTAATCCCTGATCTCTGACCCTTCAGGGGCAGATATAACTGCATGGGATTAGCTGCCTCATTTGAGGTACTAAAATCCCCTGGGTCTTCACTTTTTCCAGCTCAGTGCCATGCTCCTCTCAATCTCCCATGTTGTGGCTCATTTACTTGTACCGCATCCAGACCTGCTTTGTCCACATCTTCCAACCAATTAGGTATTTCCTCCAAAGGACCTGTTACCCTCTCTAAAGCTTAAAATGAGCTGATCTTGGGAGGGAACCAGCTGTTCCATGTTTACCAAGCTGGACAGAGAGGGCTAAGAAGAAAAAAACAGCCACTAAGGGCCACCAAGGACTCCTCACAGTGCCCTCCAGCAAGCAGTTTACCTCCCACCTCTACCCTTAGCACACCCCTGCACACGCAACCAGCACTTCTCTTTTTCTGGAGTACAAAACAAAACCACACTTCCTATCTCCAATTGCCACATGGGCAAGACTAGGAACAGTCTGTCTTGCCTCTTAAAACAAAAAACAAAACCACCCCCACCACCTTAATTTATATAGTAAATACTTCACACTGATTAATTTCAGAAACAATGTAACACCTTCCTTGACACACAATGGAGAACTGTTTTCATTACCAAAGTCTTCTTCCATTATTTTTTCTAAATAGGAACTACATTTTGAAATATGCTGCCCATTAAAGTGCATTTCATTAGTAATTATCTTATTTTTATTCATTAGAAACCATAAAACTGCCAATTTTCTCCTGCGGCTTGATTGGCAGGCATGAAATTACCAAGTTCATGACTATAACCTAACACTATGAAAGCTGATGTTTCAGTTAAGCAGTACAGCTATAGTTGATAATGCCCAATTTTCATCAAGCATTTTGAAATATTAAAAACAGCTTATAATAAAGAACTTGTTTTGGAGGGCAAATTAGTAATACTGAGCAACATTCCCAATATGTTTATCCTTTGTCCTATTATTTCTGTAGGAAAAATCACCAGAACAAAAGTGCAAAGGTGTATGTGCAAGGATGCTCACTGTAGCATTGTTAGTGATGGTGGAAAATTGGAAGCAACTTAAACATCCATCAGTGGGAGGCTAGTAATAGCCATACAATGCAATACTATGCCAAATAACGTAAATCTGGATTTACCAAAATAGAAAAGATATCCACAATATAGTAAACTAGAAAAAAAGAAAAGAAAAAAGGAAATGGCACAGAACAGATATATACAGTACCAAGCTATTTTCATTAATAGAACACACCAGAATAAGATGTGTGAAAGAATAGAACAGAGATAGGAGAAATTGTGAGAGATTTTTTACTTTTCACTTGATTTCTTTCTGTATTGTTTCAATTTTTTTCATGAACATGTACCACTTTTGTAATTACAGAAAGGTACACATAGGAACTTGTCTGGTCCAGATTTACTCAAAATAGCAAAAAATAAAAGAAAGAGAGAAATTTCAACAGGAAAAAGCAAATAAGCAAATCATGTCGATAACCCCCTCCCACGCTACCCACTCCTGCATTTTCATAGAACCCTGAAACCAATCATCTGGGAACCTTAAAGGCGCCTCAGTCACTGGCTTCCCCCTACCCTCCCTCCCTGGAACAGCTGAAGTCCCCAGTAATGCTCTTTTGGCAGTTTTCAGCTCCCTGAAGTCATTTTTTTCAGCCTTGAAGTCCTGACACCCAGTCACTTCCCAGAGTTGAAGTTAGCCAACACAAGGCTAATTAGCAGCAAGGGAATACTGGCTGAGCTATTAATAAAGCAAATGCTGATGTGAACACTATGGAGCCTAGGGATCTGGCTCCAAGATAAAGGTAAATAATGAAAAAAAGAACATAAACTAATGCATATTCTTATAACTGCATTTTCTCCCTTGACTATGGCTACAACAGTGTCACAGTCCAAGCCATGAGGCGAGAAGAGAGTAGGTTAAATGAATGATGGACAACCAGATGCCTCCTGCCAGGGAGAAAAAGCTGGTTGAAGTAGAGGGTGGAGCTTGGAAAAAAGAAATCAGAGCCCAGAGCAGGGATTAGAGCTTCAGGGACAGGAACTAGACCAGGTATTACTGCTTACCTAAAAGACGGCAACTAATCAAATCCCTAAGGAAGAAAAACTTCAGGGAAGAGTTAGGAAGGAGTGGTAGGAGAGAGTCCTGGTGTGGAGAAAAAGCAGAGCTAGAAGAACTGACACTGGACATCCTTCAGGTCAGAGAACCTCCCACCCCCCATTCCCACAATTATCACAATTACTGATGCCACCCCCGTCCCCCCCAGCTGTCTGCTCCTTTGGAATCAGGCCTCCCAGTAACACTGGTGCACCCCCTTTAAGAGATGCATCCCATAACCCAAAATCTGGGTTACAATATTATCAAACAAGAAAAAAACATTCTTTATTGAAAAAATAATTGTTCATGGGGCTCTTTTAAATAGGGAACTTCCACCACAGCATTTAGAGTATAATTCAATTTATATACAATGTGTCTGGAATAAATACAACATGCAGATAAAGATACCTGTGAAAAATAACATATGGCAGTTAAATAACATGTTAGCTACGTACCCAACCTCTTCTAAGTGCTTTACTATATTTACTCATTTAATGCTTGCAGGTACTATTTGTATCTCCATTTGATAAAGGAGCAAACTGAGGCCTGGAGAGGATAAGCAACTTGTTCAAAGGCACACAGCTAAGAAGTTATGCCAGGATTCAAACCCAGGCAGTCTGACTCCAGAGGCTGCATTCAAACATCATGCTATAACAGTTATCTCCCATGGTATATTTTGTCCTCAGTACCTGGCTTCCTGCCTTGGCAGAGAAAGGAGCGCCTAATCATAGAGGTATACCAACACCAGTATCACATCCAAACCAGCTGTCTCTGCTGCAGTCCAAACTCCAGCAAGCCTCAGTGGTGCTAGGTGAAGGGAGATTATCATCATTAATTATGAGACTGACAAGGCTGTGATATCAAAATCGAGGCTCCAGGGAAGACTCTGAACATGAGACGATTCCCAGTCTCGTGCCGGTTGGCTGTTTCCACTTGCTGATATATATATATGAAATATTTATATATCTATAAAATCACTAAAGCAAGAAGAACTGACTCACAAGATTCCAAAGAGAGGGGCAATCTGGAAGCAGGGGCAAGAGTTAGCATTTCTTGTGGTTCCCCAAAGCAACATTCGGGGACCAGCTGCGAAGAACCTTTTGGATTGGGCTATGCAGCTTACTAGGATGATTAAAACTGCAGATGTATGGAGCCTAGGAAATGATGCTCCATCTCTCTGCAAAGAGTGCTGTCTAAAAGACCAGCATGAAAATGGTCACCTGAAACCTGTCCACAGAGAAGCGAACCCGGAAGGAAAATAGTTTGCAAAGAACAGAGCAAAACTTGTGAAAAAGCAAGGTCCCAAGATACCAGGGGAAGTCAAATGTCAGGGCTGATTCCCCTGAGGCCCTTAGGAGTGAGGCCAGCCAGGAAACACTGGCTCCTAACTGCAATTCTGCAGTGAGCAGCACATGTCCAAAATTTAGCTAAACAGATAAAGGGAAAGATAACATAGCACATGCCCTTGCCTGCACCCTGCTCCTCTGCCTTCCTCACTGTGTGTACAATAATGCTTGCCCTAACTTGCAAGGTCAAATGAGTATGCAGGTACTCCACCCCCACCCCCGGGAGATGGAAAGTTAAAGAAAGTAGCAAGAAATTGCTGGGCTACACCAACAGACTAGACCCAAGGACAGACACTTCACTGGGTCTACTTGTTTCAAACATGAAATTCCCCCCTGGAGATTTTGTTTTACATTTTCTTATCAAAAAATTATTTCTCACTCCCACCAAGCAGCAGAGTCTAAGATTATAACTATCTTCCCAAGATAAAATCCCAGGAAAGAGTAGACCCCCCTCTCTTTCCCAGAACTCACAACATTTCTTCTCTGAAGTTCGAAGATTTGGGGTTTTGATTTCATGACTATTGTTGTTCTGTTCTGAGGAAGAAGACATAGCAGCTCTTCAGGAGATGTCTGGAGGGGACAAAAGGAATGTAAGGGAGGGAAGGAAGAAGACAGCTATCTAAAAACTCAACAAAGAGAAACAGTGAGGTAAAAGTGAAAAAACCCTGAGCCAAGAGTCAAGGCCAGTCCTCTTTCTCCACGTAATAACTGAGTCCTTGGATAAGTCATGAACTTCCCAAGCTCTCTGTTTCCTTACCTGTAAGGAGAGTTGCGCTACAACCTGGCGCAGGATTTTATATTCACTTAAACTATTTCCTTCAAGCCTTCCCTCATTCAATCCAATAATAAGGCAGTTTTTGCTATCATTATTACTTCTGCTCATTTTAAAGACTGAAAAGCCGAGGCTGATCGACATTAAGTGGCTTGTCGAAGTTCCTTTCGGACCTCAGATTCTAAAGTAAGTACCTAAATAATCGGAACGAGTAGTGGAAGGGGGAGGGGAATAGTTCAAGCTCATTTATCAAGAACTAGCCCAATAAGTAGTCTTCATTCCAGCATTCCAACATTCTCTTCCAATAGTAGGAATAGCAGCCCAGGAAAAAAATGAGAGAAGTGAGGAAATCTCAAACTTGGTCCCTGCAGGAAAAACTGTAACCGGACCGTAAGATAGCTCTAGTCCATCACCATTTCTCTTCTGGTATTCTCATTCTCAAACCCGGCTCCGCAGCCTCTCGCCATCTATCCCTTGGGACACGCTTCATAGAAGGAACAGTGGGACGCAGAGAAGTGGTAAATGACTTCCCCAAGGTCACCTGCAGAATATTAAGTACTGACTTGAATGCCCCGGTGCATGCGAGCCTCGAACTCACTCACTAAACCCAGACATCAAGGGTTTCGTGCGGACAGAAGGTCCTGTTGCTTGAAGGACTTTGCGCTGTTCCTCCACTGACGATACAAATCCTTCAGCCCAAACAACAGCTGCAGTTGCCAGACCAGGAACGTCCCCACTCCCGGCAATGCCTCGGGTCCTGGGAGTTCCCGGAACAGCAAGGCATCATCGCCCCGCACCTCGCCCTGTGCACAGAAGCGGCCCGCAGCCGCCCAGGCCCCTTCCAGACGCTGCGCAGCTGCCGCTCACCAATAATCCCTCCAAAGATTCCTCCCGGTAGCGGCCCCGGCGCTTCCCCAGTAACGCAGCGGACCGGAGCGGACGGCTGTGGCCGGGGCCGGGCACAGAAATCCCTGACAAACCACTTTCCTCTGCCTGCCTCCACCCACCGCGCTGGTCCTCACCTGGAGAGAATCATTGACCAATCGTGCGCCTGGCAGGCTCTAGGGGGCGGGGCTCAAATTGGAATCGATGACGCTACTCCTGAAGGTGGATGGAACCGTGAAGGGGAACGATCACAAGTTCCCAGATTTCATTGCACTGTGGTTGCCTCGTTGCCTGGCAACTCTTAGCTCTGGGGGCGGAGTTGATAAAAAGCATTAATCAAAGTCTCGCGAGATAGAACTAATCTGTTACCGCCGAGATAGGCTGCAGGCTTTAGGTGACAGAAGAACGCTGTGAAGGTTTAACGCTTTCATTCCTGGATCCCTGCTGTACCTCGTTAGACCCATAAATTGTAACTTAAGCTTTAGAATGTGCTTTACTAGAGCAAGCCACCACAGCACTTGAGCTGATTACACCTTAGAGTGCTTTCCGACATACCAAGAATATCAACTACTCCGATCACTGAATCAGAAGCTTCCCTAGACCTATCCACATACTCCAAAGAACTTCTATCTCTAGCCGCTGCACCCCGCCACACACACACACACACACACACACACACACACACACACACACACACACACACACAGTATCTGGCGGTCATCTCACTTACGGTCAACTTGAACGACCAAGGAAGAAAAGTAGTTCAACAGAAACTTAGGTCTTGACAAGTGTGAAGATGCAAACGATTCACATAACTTGCTGAGAGAAGTGAAGGCTTTTACACAGAAGATTAGTTTGCAAATTCCAACCGAACTACAGATTTCATAGTTGCCCCAGGCCCATTTGATAATTGATTCTATTAATAAACCCACTCCAGGGAAAACGGGACTTGCTGATCTGAATCCAGGATAAAAAAATTAAATTAAATTAAATTAAATTAAATAAATACAATAAAATAAAATAAATAAAATAATAAAATAAAATAACGAGTATGGAGTTCTTGGAAAAGAGAGATAAACTCAGGATTGTCTTTATTCCTTCTTAACCTGAGAATTAAATTCATCCTTCAAACAGCTCAAACAGTATCTCCTCTTTGAAGCTTGTTATAACTCCCTGTATGTTACAGTTGCCTTCTTTGTGCTTATACAACTCTGACTATCCATTCAGTTAAGTATTTATTGGGTGCTTTTTATTTGCTAGGCACAGTCCTAGGTCCTAGAGATACAGAACTGGAAAATGGCCGTATAATCTAAAATGATTTTATCAGTTTTCTGAAATTCAGTGTTTATGTGCCTCTTTCACTCCATCCCGTTCCCCCCGATTACCACCAGTACTTGTTATACTAAAGACCAGAATGGAGTCTTCAGGTTGATATGCCCAGGGCTTAAACTGAAGCCTGGATGACACATGTTTGTTCCTATCCTCTTCCTCCCTCCTCCTTCTACTGCAACCACCTGAATGTAGTAATTACCCTAGGCCCAGATGTTGACTTCATACTGTGCTTTCTGAAGTGGCAAATCAACGTTTTCAAATCACTGTCCCACTGAAGCGGACAGGTCAGTCCTCCAGCACCCTTAACCTCAATGAGTCAATGTTTGTTGCAGCGACTCGAGTCCAGTCACGAGCATCTGGTCGTTCTTGACATTCCTTTGCGCTCTAAATTATGATTCTGTTCCTCGCGAGTTTGGAAGCCCTGATTTAATCATTTCCGACCTCACGCAGAGCACGATTACATTCCGACCTACTTGATTCAGAAACTCCTTCCCCGCCCTCTTCCCTTGAACATATATGCTGCCGACGCGGACATATGCTCACTAGCTCTACAGGCAACACCACCAGTGGTACTTTAACAATACGGACAAATCCTCAGCCTTTGTCTTATGAGGGCTGGAGCGCCGAAATTAAGCGACCCTTGAAGAAAGCTTGAGCATTTTAAAGAGCTAAGGCAAAAACGTACTAAAAATCGCGAGAACTGTAACCACCGGCAACTTCTCGCGATGTTTGGCCCGGCGAAAGGTGGCCATTTTGGGGTCCCCCCCGTGGCCTGTTGCCCCGGCGGCATCTCTCAACCTGCTGCCGGGACCAAAGGTGGTCCCGCGGGTTCCTGGCCCGTGGGCAGCCGGACCGACAAGATGTGGCGGCTCCGCTGCAAGGCCAAGGACGGCACCCATGTTTTGCAGGGGCTGTCCAATCGGACTCGGGTGCGAGAACTCCAGGGCCAAATTGCCGCAATCACCGGGATCGCTCCCGGCGGTCAGCGAATCCTCGTCGGATTCCCGCCGGAGTGCCTAGACCTCAGCAACGGGGATACCATTCTGGAGGACTTGCCCATCCAATCAGGTAAGGGGATCGGGGCTGTGCCAAGGAAAGTCTTGGGAGGTTGGAGAGGGGCGTGAGGGAGGAGAGAGAACCAGTCACGGCAAGTTGGCTCTGGGTCAGCTGGGGGCTTTGAGAGCAAGGGTGAGGATAGGTTAAGGTACAAATAACTCAGGTGGAGGGGAAGGCAAGTGTCAAGCATCTCCTATTCTTTCGAAATGGTTGAAAAGACAAGAAGGGCCCAACCCGTATGAGAAGCCCAAAGCCTTGAAGTCCTTTTTCTCTATTCTCCTTTCTAGTCTATCTTTAAAATGTCTCAAATCATTTTGGTTTCGCTCTGCATCTACAAAAGTGTAAAAAAAAAAGTAGGACCTATTTTTTACTGTCCCGACTACACGATCGTTCTTTTTCCCTCTGTTACTGAATCAGCAGGCTGAAGGGTAAAAGATACTTTTCTTTTTTGCTTTCCTGGCTTGTTTGTGCAATCCTCTTCACATAAACTCATTTTCACAGTTAGGCACACTGATTTTAGAGTTAGCATTTTAGACATCCATTAAAGACCCTTTCATGTTGAACCAACAACAGTTATTCCTATCTAGTATTCAAACTTGAACAACGACTTTGGTAATTAAAAGCTTTTCTCTCATATCAAGGACTCTGTCTCCATTAAACAGGATAGGTATGTTTAAATTTCAGGACAACCCCCTAGTGGCCTAATCTATGGTGAACACTTGTTGGAAGTTTGTGCTTTTAAAATGTGGTTAAAGAAACTTTGTTTTTGAAATGTTTTTTTAAAGTAAATAAATATAAAGGTGTATAACCCAAACCCCCTCACTAAATTGGGAAGCTGCGTGAAGCATTTTGCCCTTTGTTTTCATTTTTATGAGGATTCAGTGTTACTAGTAACTTATTTGCAAAGCTCTGTTCTCCTTAGTATCCCCACTTCATGCTTTCACTCTTTCTGTTTGTAATTTACAGGCTGGGCTAGTGAACACCCATTTCATCTATATTTTCTCTGCAGTTCTGGGTTTGTTTTATTTTTAACAGGCGACATGCTGATCGTTGAAGAAGACCAAACCAGGCTCAAAACTTCACCTGCATTTGCAAAACATGGTGCTCCTGGTTCCTTCAGGGAAACTTTGCCTGTGCTTGCCAGAATGGTGGTCCCAGCAGACAATTCTTGCCTCTTCACCAGTGTGTACTATGTTGTTGAAGGGGGAGTCTTGAATCCAGCTTGTGCCCCTGAGATGAGACGACTCATTGCACAAATTGTAGCAAGTGATCCAGACTTCTATAGTGAGGCAATACTGGGAAAAACAAATCAAGAGTACTGTGAATGGATCAAAAGGGATGATACTTGGGGAGGAGCTATTGAGATATCAATTTTGTCTAAGTTTTATCAATGTGAAATATGTGTAGTGGATACACAGACAGTAAGAATTGATCGTTTTGGGGAAGATGCCGGATATACCAAAAGGGTCTTGCTTATTTATGATGGCATCCACTATGATCCACTTCAGCGTGACTTCCCTGACCCAGACACCCCTCCTCTGACCATTTTCTCCTCTAATGATGATATTGTTCTTGTACAAGCTCTGGAATTAGCAGATGAAGCTAGAAGAAAAAGACAGTTTACTGATGTAAACCGCTTTACCCTGAGATGTATGGTGTGCCAGAAGGGATTGACTGGACAAGCAGAAGCAAGGGACCATGCCAAGGAAACAGGCCATACCAACTTTGGAGAAGTGTAATCTATGCATGATGAGGGTTGGAGCCTACTTACTACCTCACAAATCCAGAAGGCTCTGGGTTTTCCAATAAGCTAATCGTAATCCTAAAGAACAAAAGGACACAATGTTTGAACCACCCCTTTAACTTAAAACCACTAAGACACTGAAATTGTGAAGATTAAAATTAGTGTGCAGGTTTACAGATGTGTGTCTACAGTAGTGATACATGCCCTCTTTCTGCTGGAGTGACAGAATAGGTGGTGCTTTCCACCTGCTGACACTAACCTGAAGATTGAGTTTTAGTATTATAAACTAGCACCCAGAAGCATTAACTTGTAGAAGATGATGGTGTCACATTTTGGGTAATGTGGAAGGCCTCAGGTGAGGCTACAGGAAATATGTCGCAGAGTCTTCAGTAACTGAGTTCTTTTAATAACTCAGTGAGTTAATAGTTTCTAAATTATGAATTGATTCCTCAAATGAAGATACTCAATTGCCAAAACTGATTTTATATTACAATTTGATAGAACTTATACATGTGTACTTACTTAACTGATTAAAAGTACAAATCAAGCAATTTTTACAGGGATGGGTCTATTCCTTGAGAATGTTATCTAAAAGCACGAACTGATAGTACCCTGTTTAAGATTTCTAGTGTATAAAAGTAGAATGTATGAGGGGAAAGGTGCCTGAAGTAGCTGACTGAAGTTTTAAAAGACAGTTGACTTCATGTTTTAATGCGATTCATTTATTGGTCTTTGTCACATTGGATAAAATTTTTAAATTAAGCAGGATAGTTTCTTTTAATTGAAGTTCCTTGAAATTTGAGTGCTCAATTTTTGCTTTTTATGTAAAGATTTATCTGGAGGGATTTATTTTCCTCAGCTTTTTGTTAAGAGCACATCCTTCAACTTGTAGGAAAAAATTCTTTAAAGTGATAATGCTGTAATTTGGTTTGGTTTGTGCAAGGTCTTTTGCTTAAACAGTGTTTTCATGCTAGCCTTACCCTTACACTAACGCTTTTTTGAATAATTTCACATTTCTGCAAGTTAGCACTTCGCTTATCAGCAATCTTTTACTTTGCCTTTTGAAGAGTTTTAAAGTAATTGGGATGATAGTATTGAATGAATTTGTTTCACTTCCAAAATTGAGTTTTTAAATCCTTGCCTTATTCAACTCAGAATTTTGTTTCTTTGTGTAGTCATTTGCTTGGTGGGCTAATCTGCAAGAGACACCCTCTAAAATTTAGCTTTGCTATGAGATCTTCCAGCTAAAGTTTTCTACCTCTCTTCTTGATTCTTCTAAAGATCAGGGATGCTAAATTTAAAATTGTTATGTATTATCTCACATAATGTGAAGAGGCTTAATGTTGTGAAGTTTTGTTATCTTGATCTCATTTTTGCTTAAGTATCTCACTGAGAAAACTAATGGTATATTTAAAAGCACTTACATCTCTTTCAGCATCTCTCCTGGCAAATGTTTAAAGTTGAGATTTCAGTGCTTTCTCTTGGTGAAGGTGGCCAGGTAAAATTAAGAAACATGTAAGCAATTTTAAAAGTACCTTTAAAGAACATTCACAGAGTATGTTTGAAATCATTGGATGACATTTCTTGAGTACCTTTTGTGTATATAGGTGCTTTAGGCATTCATTATAAGTTACAAGGTCAATACAGTTTAGAAGTGTTTAATTGCCTGTCATACTGAGCCTTAAGACAGCACATGTAAGCTTACAATACTTAATGTTTGGCAATCATAATATGTACAAATGAATGTGGTTGAAAATCTCTCATTCCTCTCATCTGGCCCAGATAGCTTTTTCTATGTCTTTTATTTTCCCTAAAAAATATTACATTTAAAACTGTAAATTAAGTATATATCATTGAGTAGCATCCTTCAAATTGAGCTTTATGCATCATTATTCATAAAACTTACCTTCCTTTCCCAGTACTTCAGGAGCCAGTCTTAACATTTGCTTTACCAAAATTTTACATCTAGAAGTTAATTCATGCAACAAATATTTGTTTTTATGTTCCAGGCATGAATTGGTGTGTTTCACAACATAAATTTCTGTCACTTTAAGATTGAGACTATATTTTATCTGTAGTGGATTAATTTAATAAAGGAAAGAAATATTACTGATAAGTTTACAAAATTAAACCCCTCCATTTTAAGTGTTTTTGTTTACATATTTAAGCTTATACTTTTATAGGACATGTCAAATATTTATTCAGGGGATCTTTTTTTTCTATTTTACCTGTCATTTAGATTGTCCATTCACAAATTTAAGACTGATACTCAAATTGCTCTAAATAATGACTTTTTAATTAGTCATCTCCTGAAATTCAGCACTAGTACTTTCAAAGTAGCGTTCTGATGAAAATTCAATATGAGGCACTATTTGTAGACCATTTGATTTAATTATTGAGAATTTTAAAAACCTAAATTACTCATTCTAAACTCAAGCTTGTAAGCCTCACAGAATTTAAAGATTTTTTACTGTGCTTATTATTAAACTGTTTTGAAGTTAGTTATTAGTATAAGTAAATTCTAATCTTGAGAACTGTGAAAATCTTAAATATTTAGCACTTGCAGTGGGATTAAAGGAAACTCTTAAGTCTGCACTTGAGCAGAATGAGTCCCTTCTTCCTATTCATTCATTTTTTGACTGCCATACAAGAATATTCTTTTAATTAAAATGAGGACCATTTACATAGTGACCGAATGAATGAAGACCATGTTTTCCAACCCTCCCCCTTTCCCTTGCTCTTGGATTTAAAGATTAGGTATGCTCCTAGATAGGGTGATTTTAGAAGTTAAACTTAATATTACTGGGGATATTGTGAGGTGATAATCATGAAGACATCATTAGTATGTTACATCTTCTGTTGATGGTTAGTGGTTGATTTCTTAATTGTTTCCTATTAATAAGAAATGGGCATAGTCAAGTGGAGGCCTTGAAAGCATGGCTGCTGGTCAACTTGGCCCCGTTGGCAAGAACTAATGTAGTCATGCCACTTGATTTCTTCAGTGAACTCCCAGCAAAATAGTAATCAGGAATAAGTAACATTACATTATGTCTCCATGCATGTCCCTGAGTACTCATGCCTAGCTTGCTTATTCCTTGTATCCTTTTTATAGGGATTAAAATGTAGGTTGTCCTAGCTAAACGTAGTTTACTGTGTCTTTGAAAAATTTAGTATGGGGAGTATGCAAGATTAAGCAATAGAGTGTTTTTCTTTACAATTCAGGTGGCCTTTCTAAACTTGCATATAAGAATCATGTTCTGTCATGTGTTGAGACACATTTGTTATTATTTTCAGCACTTTAAAAAAATATATGAAATGAAAGTTTACATATCAGCCCTCTCCAGGGATCTTATGCTACAACATGGATGAAACTTGAAGACATCATGTTCAGTGAAATAAGCCAGATGCAAAAGGACAAATATTGTATTGTTTCTCTTATATGCAATAATAAGCAAATTCAGAGACAGAAAGCAGAATAGTGGTTTCCAGAATTGGCAGGAAGAGGGAATGGGGAGCTATTGCTAAATGAGTCAGAGTTTTGGTTTGGGATGATAAAAATAGTCTGGACATAGATAGTGGTGAAAGTATTGCCAATGCACTTAATGTCCAAGAGTTCATTTTTATGTTATGTATATTTTACCACAATTACAGATAAATAATTTTTTATAATGCTATTTGGAATAAATATGAAGTCTACCTGTGGAGACCAAATGTATATGAAAATTTTGTTAAAATTTCAAAAAAAAAAATTCTTGAGCTGCTCTCAGTCCACTCTTCTTAATCACTATTGCCATCAGTGTCTAGTGTATTCAGTGACACGCTTTCTGGTATTTTGATAACAGTAGAACTCACTTTCAGTAATTTAGGCACATGCTCTGTGCCCAAACATTCAAAATATTATTTATAACTTTGTACAGTGCAGTATTAAAATTTGTTTTCCTAGAACAAAGACTACTATAACAATTTATAAAATATTAGATTCTTACAACTCTCCATTTGTTTCTAAGCAAACTTAGATTGAGGGAGCTGATTTTTTTAGTCAGGCCTTGAAAGTATTGTACAGGTGACATCATTTTAAGTCTAAAGTGAAACACTTGATTTGAATAAGCTAGTTATTAATTAAAGATGTTTTCTTATAAAGTTCTATTTCAGCACATCTCATTCAACTTAGAATATGAGTTTTATTCTTCTTTCCCCCAAATTAGCTGACATTTTGTTTACAGTGCTTTGAACATTTGATTTAGAGAAAATTATAACACTGGTATTCAACATTTTGAGTGCTGATTTAGGTCTTGATTCATATGGATTTATAGGAGGTTGTTATTTTAGGGGTGAAGGAAAGGAGGAGCAGGAGGGCAAAGTACTACTGAAAAATTAAGAAGATATTCTCAAGTGGATACGTTCCTTACCATGAATTATGCTTTTTCGAAAATGTTTCAAGCAATGCCTTTGTGTCACCTCAAACCTCTGCCCCATTTCTTGGCATAGACTGTAGCAGGGCCATAAGTGAAACAGCTTGTCATTAAAGCATGAAACCATGAATGCAAGTATTTTGCTATGATGCCTTTTTATACTTAGGGTTTTAAAACTGCAAACTTAAACCTAGGAGTTTAGGGACAGTGAAGATAGGATTTGTTTAGTTTGTAGGATTAGTAGAAAAAAATTAAAAAGTTTAGAATTTCTACTAAGATTACATGAGCCTGATGTTAAAACTGGTATAGCATATGAAGTTAGTTATAGCCCATAAGTTACTTAAAGGACCAGGGGACCCAATTCTTGTCAATTTTCTAGTTCACCTTGGTGCCATTCAGGACTCAAGCTGTTTACAGGAAATAAATACTTAGCAAAGGGTATTTTTTTTCCCTTAAAAAAATGTTGAATTCAGCTTAAAATGCAGAAAATATATAAAACTTGTCAAAGAGATGATACGGTCCTATAGTTCCTGTATTATGCAGTAGAAGTGGAGTTTCCTAAAGCAAGAAAACCTAAGATAAAGGCTCAAAATTTAGAGCTTTAGAACATGAATTGAAAATGTAATAGGGAAGGGCAAAACAGAACAAAGTTCTGCTTTTCTTGGTATAAGAAAATATTTTTTCTTGATGGACAGTGTTTTCTTGTTTTAAAAATGATCTTTTGTCTATTTGCCGTCATTTTTTTCTAAGTTAATACACTTCTGCTGCCTGCAAGATGTCCAGTTTCATTTTGTACAACTCATGTGATTTTGCCATTGTCATTAAGATACGCTGATTCTATTTATGAGGTGTATGATTTTAAATAATTGCTGTGTGGAATGACTTGTTTTGAAGGAATAAATGAAGTGAAAACATTGTTTGAGCATATTTTGGGGTGAGGGCAGAGGGCTAGTGAGCAAGAAGTCTACTTAAGTTACATATTTATCATGAAAAGCTAATAGACCACAGCTTTGGCTTTAACACCAGACAACATTTGAAATTTCCCTTCACTGACTAAATTTGCTGACGTGCATTCAACTCCTGAACATTGTACATCTATTGCTGACAAATCGTAAACATGGGAAGGCTGGATGTTCCCTTTAGTTTATAATAGTCTGAGTTCTGTGTGAAGTTAACTCTAAAAACTGCAACAACCCTTTGGAAGAATTTATTTCATCTTTAACAATGTCAACATTTGAAACATTTATTTGAAATAACATTGGGTTTATTAGAATTAACCAGAGTTCAGCTTTCTCATGGAAAGCTTAAACATTGTGGAAATAGAACCATAATAACATGAGCTAATCAGTTTGTGCACTATGCAAAATGTCTCTCTGGAGGCCAGGATAAATCCAACATCATAAGTTAAACCAAACATATTAAAAGATCTGTAAGGAGCCTTAATCTCTCCAGGTGATTCTAATGCACATTAAAGTTTGAGAACCACTACTTTAAAGTTGCTTAAATGAATCATTATCAACATGGAGAGGATTTAGATGGTTTTTATCAGTGCTGTCTTTGGCCTCATGCAGTTCACTTTAAACAGATAATGTAAACCTAGAGAAGACTGATAGTACAATGAATGACAATTTTAAAAACCAACAAGCTGAGAAATACAGAATTTAAGATTTAATATGCATAAGTGTGGAGTCTGGCTATTAGTTCTAAAACAATCCACTGTGATTCCAGCACGGGGAAGACTTGGCTTTATAGTTCATTTAACAAAAAGCAAGAGTACTTGTAATTCTGAGTCCAGCAGAATGACAATTTGGGCTGCAGAAATAGCTGCATATAAATAGTTAAAAGATCTAGAAAAAGTAATAGTGTTAATGTACTCTGATTTAGTCACATTGCATTGGGGGTTTCATGCAGTTTTTACACATAAAAATTTAAATCTGACAAATGTCACTACATTCCAGTTCTATGAAGGAACAGGAGATATTTCACTGGAGAACAGAGAGAGATCTCAGGTTGACGTAATGGCTAACCATATTTTTGGAAGTGTGTAAAAGATGAATTACCTTTGTTCTCTGAGGAAAGAACTCAGATCAATAAGTGGGTAAATATTGGAAAGTAAAATTTACCTTAAAAACCTAACAAATGGTAAGAAATGCCTCTGCCATCTTGAAAACTTTGTTTCAAAAGCTTGTTACAAAATGGCTAAGAATTACCAAAGAACCTCCACCCCCATCCCTACCACCCCCCCCAAAAAAACATTTAGTTAATTTTTTTCTCCCATTTGCCATTCCATCCATGTTTGGAAAGGGAGTGGCTTGTATTCTTCAGTTATATGGTGGAGGCTGCAAAGCAGGACTTCCCTGTTTGGCAGAAGTGTATACTTAATGGGTAAAGATCTTTGCTCATCTGTCTATAAGCCTAAAATGAAAGATTAAAGAATGGTAAGGCAGGCATCTCAAATATTTTTCTATTTTGAAAGTCTGTTCTTTCTCAGATCATCTTTGTCTCTATGTATCTATCTGATGAAATCAAGTGCCAGGGTATCAAATGTATTTTCCTAAGCTCACTAAAACTTAAATGATTTCCTCGCATATGAGCTTAAAATAAAACAAGAATTCATGAGGAACTAGCTCTCAGAACATGACGAGCCCTGTCTCTGCTTTAATAGCTACCTTTCTAATTTTTTCTCTGCCTTTCCAACCTTCTAAGATTCTTTCTGTACAGAAAGAATTTTCTGATCGTCTCCCACAGCATTTCACTGTATTCAATTGGAGAGCTTTGTTAGTGAATCTTAAGATACTACAGCACGTATCACAGTGACTTGGCCATGTTCTAAAACCCCAAAGATGGCCCTCAAATAATTCCAGCAGGCTGAAAGCTATTATTTTGGAATTGCAGCTTACTCAGGATTCCAGTTCTAAATTAGTGCTCAAGTTAAGTACAAAATACAGTCAAAATTATTCCTGATCATCTCTTAACTGGCTCATAAAGTATAGTGTATACTTGATGTATATGGTTTATATATATAATACACACACATAGTATATAAACATACCATCCCTTCGTAAGTCCAACCCATCTCTCCCCCAGTGATGAAAAGTTCACCCTTACTCCTGGGGTGCAGCTCTTTCAGGTACCAATCTAAAGCAAGAGTGGGTCACTAGGGCCTAGCCATTGGTGGGGTCAGGACTCCCCTCTGTTGCCCTAGTTCTGTGAAGTTGTCAGAGCGCTGCTCAGCCTCTCAGCTTCTCACCATCCCTTCTGGAACAGACGTATCTCCAGAGGAAAAGTGTCTCCAAATGTTGAGCTTACTACATGAGTCTTCTATCCTCATCCTGATTCAGACCTGGTAATTCTTCAAATTCTTCACTCTTGTAGGCTCTCCAGTTGTTTAGTAGGAGGGTTTGTCTGAAATACCTAGTCCAACATTACTATAAATGGAAGCCCTCTGCAAAAGCTTTCTCATAATCAAGAAAACAACTACCATAACATTTGTTAAAAAAAAAAAAAAAAGATAAAATTTTGGAAATGGAATGTCAGGTAAGAGGTAAATGATTTAATAAATTAATGTTTGTGTCAACAATGGGGGAAATGTGAGGTTAGTAAGAAATTTGTCAGTGTTTACTTAGAACTGTCCAAAAAGAAAAGGCACTTTATCACTATGAATATTTCTAGCAGTTCATTTCAATCTTGTAGGGATGTTTGTATTGGATTAAATAAAAATTTGTACTTTTACCATGGAGTAGGAATAATTTTTTCCAGTCCATTTTGTGGGATATGTCACAAAATTATCCATCCTAATTATGAACAGAATTTTACAGCTGTTAGAATGCCAAACTTCTTCTCAACTATGACTTGATTTGGCATTTGGGTCAATAAATCTTTCTCTTTTGAGTTATATTGTATTGAATTACTTCTCCAAGAGCTTGAATATTATGGAGTAAATTTATCAAATCAAGTTTTTGAACCTACATAATTAGGGACTTGGAATTATGTTGATCTTCTGCCAAAGTGACCCTTCCCGTTAGATCCATCATTTAATGACCAGCCTTGATTTTCTTACTCAGACTGTAATGATGAGGACTGAGAAAGACTTAGCTAGGAGAAGCCAAAGTCCTAATTAATCTCAGATGAACTATTTAAGTAATAATTTTTCTCAGATAAACTATTAAAGTAATAATTTTTCTCATGTAAATTGTTCACAGATTCCTCTCATTTAACAAACCTTTATTGAACTACTTTTTGCAAAATATGATGTCAAATGCCTCATGGATTACAAAGATATTGATTCATTCAGTAAGCATTTTTGAACAATAATGTGCTGTGAATTGCCCTAGGTGTTGGGGGAGAAAGCTATAAAGGAATAAAAATTTAAAAAAGAAACAACAGGTGCTTCAAAGAGAATAATGGGGGGAGGAGTGTGAGGGGAAGAACCTATTTAAAATTGGTAAATATGGGAAAACCTTTTTGAAAGTGACATTTAAGTTGAAACATAAACATGAATAAGAATTAATCCATTGAAGAGTAAGAAAGAAGAGCCTTCCAAGTAGAGGGCAAAGCATTTACAAATACAATGTTGCAGGAAGAAATGAAGTAATTTCCAGGCAAGTCTGGCCAGAGTATGGTAAACAGGGTAAGACGGACATGAAATAAAGAATCCAGATTGAAGCATCTATAAGCTGTATTAAGTACCAATTCATATGTACCTTACTTTACTTGTTTGTTTAATTTATATTTGTGTATCCAACTAGTTGAGAAATTCCACAAGGGCAGAGACCAATTCTATCTTCTTTTATCTTTGTTTTCCCAGCATCCAATCAAGTGCTTACCGAAAACATAATAGACATACAATATATATTTGAATGAATGAACATATGAAAAAAGCAAAGTCAGTGTATGAAGGAATATGTTTATCCTAAGGTCATTGGGAGGACATTAAAGCATTTTAAGGAAGGTACCTGATTTATGTTTCTTAAAGTTTACTTTAAATGCTCTGTGGAAAACAGATTGAGGGGGGCAACAATGGAAGTGGGGGATCAGTTAGGAAGAGGCTATTGCTGTAGCCTATGTAAGTGATGCTGGTGATAATTATAATAGCATTTGTTGAGTGCTTACAATGTACTGAGCATTTTTCATGTATTATTTAATCTTCACAGTAACTTTATGGGAGAGGAACTATTATTGTCATCTCTATTTTATAAATGCAATTATTGAGGTATAGAGTGGCCATGTAATTTTCCCAAGGACTAGTGGTTAAAAGCTTAGACTAGGTAAATGTAAAGGGAAGAGGATTGATTCAGGATATTTTGGAGATAGGGTTTGTAGGACTTGGTGATGTGGGGAGTAATAGAGAGGGAAGAGTCTAGGATGTCTCTCAGGTTTATTGCTCAAGCAGCTGGTGGATGGAAGTGACATTTACTTGGAAGGAACAGAGAAAGGAGTTTAGACATGGTGTTAAATTTGAGATATCTGTGAATCATCTAAAAGAAGATGTCGTGTTGGCAATTATATTGACAGACCTGAAGTTCACTATACTTGTCTAAGATATAGATATAAGTGTTTAACTATATATAGTTAAAAGCTGTGTGGATGGATGAGATCAACTAGAGAGATTGTGTAAAGGGAAGAATATTCAGCACAAAACCCATTAGAAACTTCAGTATTTAGGAGTCAGGTTAAGGAGTAAGAGCCAGAAGAGTCAACTGAGAGAGTTCAGAAGAGATCAGTGATGCAGGAGTATTGAAACCCAAGTGAAGATTTTTTTTTTTTTAAGAAACAAAGTAACCAATTACTTTGGAGTTATGGAAAGATCAAGTTACAGGAGAAGTTCCATTGAATTTGGCAATCACTATATCATTGATGACCTTAACAAGAGCTGTTTTCAGGAGACTAGTGGGGGAAAAAAAAAAGCCAGATGGAAGTGGACTGAATATTAAATAGGGATGTCTGGTTAAAGATAGACCAAGTGTATTTATTAGCCTACATGCTCCCAAAACTGCACTAAAATGATACCAAAAGGATTTTAAAAGGCATAAACCTTTGAGGAAAAAGAGAACGTGGGGTAAATAACAGCAACAAAATTTTGGAAGATAAGCAGATAGATAGCTGGTAACTGACTCAGCAGATTCAAAAAAGCTGAATCTGAGCTAGCAAGCCTATTTATTCCATGATGCCTCACCCCAAAAAGTTCAAGAATTGATGGTGCTAGTACCTCTGGAAATGGGGTAAAAATCAGGAAGATTGGTAGGAAGTCTGATTAAAAAGCAGTTTGACCCTTTATATCTCCTCTCCTACTCTGAGCAACTAAGAGCTTATCACATCTCCTCTCTGAAGAGGGCTATAAAACAGAGGGTCTCTGTAATAAAACCAAAGTGAAAATGAACATTTATATACTGGCTGCCAGAATTAGGCCCTTCTGGCAGGAATCCAACTAGGCCAACAAAAAAGACTGAAGATACTGACGTTAAAGATTTTCCAACCAGATCACTCTACAGTGAAGTCCCAGTCGACCAGTCCCACCCATGCCCACAGAATTTTCAGTCACCTTTTTGTTGCCACATTCTTAAATTTCAGTGAACAGCTGAGAATCATCAGGTTGATGTCTTCAACATTTGAAGAAATCCTTTAATAAGAAAGACAAAGACCAAAACAAACAAAAAAAGTTGCTTAGAGAAAACAGACAGTGGGAGAAGAGTAACACTATATATATTTTAATATCCTTAAAGCAGTAAGAGAAGATTTTGCATCAATGAAAGCAGAACAGAATGCAATAAAAATATTTCAGAGAACAAACTATAATTTTTGGAATAAAAAATGCAAGAACAGAAAGAAAAATGCATCAGAAGGGTTGTAGGTATATTTGAAAAAATCTCTCAATAGCAAAGCAAAGAGAAAGAGATGGAGGTCCATGAAGTCAAACATCCAAATAATAGGAAGTTCCAAAAAGAAAGAACACAGAAAATGGAGGGTAGGTGTTCCGGTTTGCTAATGCTGCCATTTTGCGAAACACCAGAAATGGATTGGCTTTTATAAAGGGTGTTTATTTGGTTACAAAGTTACAATTTTAAGGCCATAAAGTGTCCAAGGTAAGACATCAACAACAGGGTACCTTCACTGAAGGATGGCTGATGGCGTCCGGAAACCTCTGTTAGGTGGGAAGGCATGTGGCTGGCATCTGCTTGCTCCCAAGTTGCGTTTCGAAATAGCGTTCTCCAAAATGTCAGTGTCAGCTTCCAATGGCTGACTTCAAAATGTGTGTCTCAGCTGCAGCTTCTCTGAAGTCCTTCTGTTTCTGAGCTTTTATAAGGCTCCAGGAGTTAAATCAAGACCCAAGCTGAATGGGCAGGGCCACACCTGCATGGAAACAGTCCCATCAACAGGTCACACTCTATTCAAAGGTGTTACTAGTCACATCTCCATGGAAACAATCAAAAAGGTTCTAACCTAATCAACACTAATATAACTGACCCCACAAGATTGCATCAAAGAACATGATGTTTTGGGGAACATACTACATCCAAACCAGCACAGAAGGAAATCATCAAATAAATAATTCAAGAAAATAGCACAAAACCGAAGATCATGAGTTCCCAGTTTGAAAGAATTCACAGAGTACCCAATGCTGTACATAGATCCACACCAAAAAACATCATTATAAAAATTTCAGGATACTGATGATAAAAAGAAGATATTGAAAGTTAGAATCAGAAAAGTTTTTTTTGTTTTTCTACAGCAACACTGGAAACTAGAAGATATTAATCTAAAATTCTACACTCAGCTAATATCAAATATGAAGATAGAATGGAAATATTTTCAGACACACAAGATCTCATGTACTCTTTCTGAGGAAATTACTGGAGAATGTGTTCTGCCAAAATGAGAAAACTAACCCAAGAAAGAGAAAGTATGGGATCCAGGGAATCTGGCAAAGGGGTTTTTGAAGACTGATGATGATGAAGACTGATATCAAAATGACAGCCATGCAACAGGCTAGAGAGCAACATGTCCAAATGGAAGCAGATCAGAACACTGTGGAAAAGATCTCTTCAGGATGAAATTGATGAAATACCTAATACATTTGAATGTGTTGAAAGGCGATTTACACAATAGGTAGGGGGGCCAAAAAGATAGAAAAGAAAGAATGACTGTAGTATATTTCATGGTATACTATTGTCAGTAACATTTATGTAATCATAAAGGGAAACACTGAAAAATTAATCTTACTAGAATTACAATTTAACTGTATTGGGAGGATAGGGGAAAGGAAGTATGTGGGTGAGAGTGTGGGTGTAGATGTGATAGGGACAGACAGTTGTTACTACATAAAAGAGAGAAAAATCCTCATCTTGCATAGTAGAAAGTCAGGAGAAAATGTCTGAAACTGGAAAATACAGGCACAGCAATATAAAAGTGTTACATAGAAATGCATACCAAAAGAATCTGGAAAGCAGGAAATGATGTATTTGTGTGTATCAGATATAGCTGATTTATAACAAGTCTTGTTTTTGCTGTTTATGCGTAAGCAAAACTTTGATGAATATCCTAATAAAAATTTTTAAAAGATTGAATGGAATGTAAGGAAATGGATTCACCATATGTAGACAACTTAAGAAATGTCTCCGTGACGGGGAGCCAGGGAACATGAAGAGAAACAGAGGGGACGTGGATTCAAGGAAAGGTTTTTCAAAGATTTTAATTACCAGCAACTCATACATGCTGAGTGCCTTTCTGAGTGCTTTACATGTATTAGCAGTATCACCAATTCAATTTTATAGATAGGGTAACTGAGGCTTCAAAAGGTTACATAACCAAGGCCTTGCAGCCAGAAAGTGGAGAAGCAGGGAATCAAATCATGCAGTTTGACTCCAGAGAGAGTACACCATAGTTTGGTATATCTGAATTCTAATTAAAAAAAAAGGGTTATTTTAGTAGAAAGGTCAAAATGATCATGTAACATAGAGTGGAATATTATTCAGCTGCAAGAAGGAATGAAGTTCTGAGACATGCGTTAATATGGATGAACCTCAGAGACATCATGTTGAGTGAGATAAGCCAGACATAAAAGGATAACTACTGTATAATCAGTTTCACTGCTATGAAATATCTAGACATAGCTAATTCACAAAGACAATAAGTATAGATTAATAGGGGATAGAGGAAGGGGGAGTGGTGTAACTGTTGCTTGGAGGATATAGAGTTTCTGTAAATTTTGGAAATTTAAAAGTAAAGTTAATAATTAAAAAACGGTCATGTAGGAAAGAGAATGTTGAAGGGGCACATATGGATAGGACTTTAGAGAAAGAATATTTTCTTTGTTGTAACAAATGGTAAGGAGAAGATCGGTGCAAAGAAAGGTAGGCTGGTAAATTTGATGATGGGAAGATGGAGTTCCTTCCACTTGGCTGCTTCGTTTTCTCACTGAATTCTCTGGCAAAGACTATCTGAAAATGAAGGGAGGAAAAAAGGGGTAGAAAGCTTGCGGAGAGAGAAGAAAGAGAGGTCTGTAAAAAAGGAACGCCAGCTTTCTAGAGAAATCTGGTAATTGCCTGGCAAAGTGGAGTGCTCATTTGAGGTTGTTATTCATGAATTTATAGTGGTCCAATCTGCCCATTGTAAATTCTGCCCAACGTGGAGATGACACTGGTTTGAAGGAACCCAATGACATCAAGTCAAGAACAGAAAATGTGGATAAGTGGAAAAGAAAGTTACAGTTGATGTGTTGAGAACTTGGACACTAGCAGGTAGGAGAGAAGCAGTACCATGTAATCAAGCAGCCTTGCTGATAGCTGTTGCCATGTTATAAGTGTGCCTTGCGTGGTTCCATCTGCTAACAGAACAGCAGATGAGTCATTCTAGCAAATAAAATAAATATTATTAAATTTATATACCTAATATACTTATGCAAGTTGTGTGAGGGTTGTAAAAAGAAATAAGTTTTGGAAGCAAAATAAATCTTTAAATTTGGCAATTTAGCTCAGTGTAGAGATGTTAACCTTGTTAGGAGATTCAAATGTTATGCTATTTGAATGCTCTCCAATACTCTTCATTGTTATCTTCCAGTATTTGAGTGTTCACTAGAAGCTACAATTCTTTGTAAATTGGTATTTGTTATTTATTAAACAATTTTTAGATATTCATAATAATGAGTAAAATTACAAAGAATGTTGGAAGTATTTTAAGAAAGAGAAAGAAACCAGTCAACTCATAGCCAGATATATTTTAAACCATTGCAATGCAAAGCATCATCAACTAGTAGCCTTCATAGGCAGCTCAGTCTCAAACATATTCATGTCATGAAAAGGTCAAAAATGTCTGAAAATAATCCTGATGAGCCAACATCTATTACTTCTGTGAATTATGTCAAAGGACAAGATTTGGAAAAACATGGTAAGTGAACTTTCTATCTACTGACCCGCCTCAAAAACTGAATTTTTTAGGGCAAATTTCTTTAGCAAAGGACTACAGTTGCCAAAAAGCCCATCATCAGTTTTGGCATTGATATATAACCATTATAGTAGAAGAACTGTACATTGAAAAATTTGGTGCCCCTTACGACTCCAAAATTTATGGGAAAGACAGAGAACAGTTACATCCAAGTGGGCTAAACCTAGAAATTTGTACATTGTCTGAAAAGACTGCAGTGAGGCACTACCTAATATCCTATTCCAAAAGAAGATGGTGCCTGAACTGAAACTTGGAGGAAGTGTAAGACTAAGTCAGGAGGACAAGGAACAGAAGGGGTCCAAGCAAAGGGATGTGCAAAGGTCCAGAAACAGAAAAAAAAATGGATTTGGCTGCAGAACATAGATGAAAATGTGATGGGAGAACCATGTAGGACCAGTGCAGGAAAGTCTTTTTATTTTCACTCTAAATGCTCTGAAGGTCCATCAAAGTAGCTTACAGAGAAGAATGACAATTGGGATATGCATCTATAAAATGGAAGCTGTGTAATGAGTAATTTCTGTAGTCTCTTCCATCTCCAATAGTCAATGATACAGCACATAGTGAAGTTCTGAACCAGGGTATTTAGGATGAAGAAATGGAAGCAGATATATGAGCTATCTCACAGGAGATCTGGGAGGATTGCTATGAGAATTAAGGCTGAGTGAGAGAAGGTCTAGTGGTGCAATTAGCTAGGCTAAGGATGGAGAAGAGGCGACAGATTTAAAGGGCATGATCAAGATGAACATGTTGGGATTTGATGTCCTTTACAAAAAGCTCTCTAATGCTAATAGATGATCTCACCCTTCAAACTTTCCTTAGCACTGGGAGGAAAAGGACTGCTAAATCCTCCAAATTTCCATGGTAGGTGGGGCAGGGTGGTGGCTAGGGCAGGAATGCTCCCAAAACAGAAAAAAATAAAGAGAAAACTACTTAATGACTAAATAATTTCAGAACTCCTTCATCCAAATCCACTTAATTATACTCTATAGCTCACAACTAATTATTATAGGCTTAACAGTAATATCACTTTGGTGAGAAGTTGGTGATTTATTTGATGTTCTAATCTGGCCTATCAATTCCCTGGTTTATAGCCAAATTATAATTGCCCTAAGTCTTAATCCCTAGCTGGGTTCTCTTCAAAGCAAGCTCTTGGTTCCCTAGTCCATACTTGAAGAATAAAATCTTTCCTCCTCCCGATATTTTAGAGGACACACTCAGAGCCTTAACATCTAGTATCAAGCCCAATATCATGATGCTCATGGCACTCAGTGTTTGCTAGGGCTGGTGATAATATATGTTCAAACTAACTGAACTTCTCCTTTGGAAAGGAGAGGGTGAAGAAAGACTCTGGTAACTGTAATGTGAGTGAATAAGTGCCTGGAATGGTTATAACAAAGGTCCACAACTATCTTATGGAGAGTCCAACTTCAGAAGAAACCCAGAGAGGACGGGCTGACCAATAACCATCCTAAGACATATATTATGGTTTCAAAGTGGTGTGTGTGTGTGCGTGTGTGCGTGTGTGTGTATATACATGTGAGCACGCACGTGTTTGGGTAGGGGAAGTGAGGCGCCACAGTGGAGAGACTGTACTAAGAGAGGAAACAGTAAACTAGTCTCTGCACCACCCAGCATGGAAGGATGGAGAAGGAGTGAGGAAGTAGGTGAGTCAGATAAGCCTGGACCATAATTAGATTGCACAGAGTTGGTCATCAAACAGGAATTCACACACAATGAGCAAAGACACGCACTGCCCCTCAAATGATAACCTACATCAACCATGAGGCTTCATTCTTTTAGGTATTCGGATTAGAGAAGTCCTCTCTTTTCTCTAGGCCAGGCCTCCTTCTCAATTCCCTTCGAACCTTAGAGATTTGGTGTTTGTCCAGATGCAAAGCAAAAACAAGAAAGATCTTAGGGAAAATGAAGACATGGAGATTAAGAAACACCAAATTCAGGATAGTGATTTATTACGGCTGAAGTGTATGTGTCCTCTAGGGGTGAGGGTGGGGCCTTGTAGGGAACCTCACCTGTAATGTTAATGTTTTATTTCTTAAGCTGGTGTTAGTTACAGTAGTGTTTGTTAAGCTGGTATATCTTAAATATTTCATAATTTTCAAAAGCAGAGGTCTGAAAGGAAAAAGAAGAACAGACCGATTTTGTTTAGCTCTCTTAGCTCTCTGCTTGTATCTGGAAAAGATAGTAACCCCCACCCCAGATTATTCTAATTTTCTTTAAAACTGAAAAACTGTGTCTGTTCACAAATAAGACCATGCCTACTATCACTTTTAAGGTGAATGCTCTTAAGTCAATTCATTTTTTTTTAGCAAGTGTTCAAATCACACAACCAGAAGTTGAATCAAATGTATTGTCTCCATCCATTGACGTAACTAGTTGCACTGATGTTTGGAGATGATTTGGAGATGCCTTTCCTGTTTTGTTAGTATTAGGACATTACACATGTTTGAGTGACACATCAGGAAGAAAAGTCATTGCCCTGAAATGCTCAGTCAGCTCTACTATTCATATGCTACTGATAAGGGACTGGGTTGTCCCAGGCTTCCTCAAACCTCCATTCTCCTCACTCTCCTCTCTCTTGGCCCAGGATCAGTGCACTTCTTACTTCCTACTCAACTATGATCACAGAAAAGATGGAAGTCATGTGTCATCTTGTTATAAAACATGTGTGTGGCTACAAGTAAGAAGTGAGATGGAGAAGGATGACTCTGTTACAATTAGACCTGTGAAGTATCTGTGTATTCCATGTTTCCCACTTGGAATCTTCTCCAAAATAGAGGCAGATTGGCATTGTGCTGAAGCATGGCAAGCTTGGTGCCAGATTGTCTGAATGAAATTGCTGCGCTGTCACTTTCTAGCCATGTGATCTTAGCCAAGTAATTTAACATCTCTGTCCTCCATTTCCTCACCTATAAAATTTAGAAATTAATAGTGTCTACTTTTTAAAGTTGATATAAGCAGTAAATGAAATGATGCATGAAAATGCTTAACACAATACCTAGCATATAGTATTCAGGCTAGAGCTTAATAAACGTCTATAATTGTTATGTGCATCAATTTTAATTTTTCTTCCTGTCATTTTTATGCTAGTAAGTGAAGTTCCTTCAAAGTTGATAGGTATCAAGGATAGGATGCATCCAGGAAAAAACAGGTTCCAGGCAAAAATCATACCTGGTACGAATGGCCGATATCTGGAGCAGTGGAGGGTGGTGGGGTTTTGTTCCTCAAAGCATGCGCTCTTCTATCCCAAGCAGACTGAGATTCTCTTTACTCCCTTTAGGTGTTTTCACTACAGGTGCCAAAAATCTGCCATGTAAGGAGACAAGAGTTGCTAAACAGGTTGGTAGCTTATTTTGTTTTTATGTAAAATTCTTTACCACCTTCCATAAACATTTGAAAGAGAGCAGAGACCCAAATGACAGAGTGTATGTTCCCTCATATAGGACTGCTCAGTCACTTTCTCATCAGGACAGGGACCTCTTGGTGGAAACAAATGGCTTCATTTTCCCCAGAAATAAATGAAGCCAAAAAGGTCACTGGCCAGAGGTGGGGAAAGGTGTCTCAGCTAAAGGCATCCCCAACCTTAAGACACCCTCCTCAGTGGTCTTGAGTTGAGTTGCTAAAATTATGAGCTTCTAGGCTTGGGGATGAAAGTGATTCTGGAGGACTAGGAAAGCTAGTAGCAAAAACTAGCCACAAAGGAATTTAACTTGGGAATTCAGAGGAATTCTTAGCTCCAGGTAGAAGCCGGTGGTTCTAGAAGAGAAATCAAGTTTCAAAGAGAACCATAGAAAAGTATGCTGCCCCGTGGGCTTTCTATGCTTCTTCAGATCAAGATTTAAAAATAATAAGTACTATCTTTTGCTTCCTTTCTTACAGTCTCGTGTCAACAGCACCTCCTCCTTCCTTCCAGCTCTCTTTTTTTTTTTTTTTTTTTTTGGTAAGGCTTTCTGTTGACTCTAAGGGGGGGCAAGAGCTGATTGGTTAGGTGAGAGCAGTACCGCCCTGCCCATTTCCTTCCCACGCCCTCCAGGGAGAAACAGCTGGAATGAGAAGTAGGGAGGGGAGGCTGGGATTGGCTGAGAGTCAGTGGCAGGCTGGGGTGGGGCAGCACATATGAAGCATTTACCTGTCTAGGTAAGTCAGGAGAAGGTCAAAAGAAGAAAACAGGAGGCTGGGGAAGCAGTCTCTCTCTCTCATCTTTGCCCTCTGAAATAAAAGGGCTATTCCTTTTCTCTCTTCAGCCCCCTACCCAGCGAAGGTGAGTTAATCACTAACCAGCTGTTACTTATTCTGTAGTAAGAGGAGGGGTTCCGGATAAAGTCAGAGCTACTGGGTTGCAGGGGTCCCTCTACTCTATATCCCAGCCAGGGGGACTTTCCTGTCTGTTCCTCACTTCTCTTAGTCCAGCCTGTGGTCAGGGTAGATTGGTAGCTTCTTGAGATTGGAGTATTTTTTTCCGGAGACTAGGTTGGGATGCACCTTCTGTCTCATTTGGCTTTTTAGGTTGGATACACATATTGTGCAGACAAGGAAAAAAGAATAAAAGTTTGTTTTGGAAATTTCCATCTCTGAGAAGTTAAAATTGGTTTGTGACTTTGGAAGAGAATAGTTACAATGGAGGCAATCAAAGTAGGGGGTTGCCTCTTTGGTCCTGCATTGCATTTATACCAGGAAATTCTTTCATGCCTTTATCAACTAGATGTCTATTTTTATTTAAATTACGGATGCAGCATGTGTGTGTTGGGTTATGGTAGTGTGATAATGAAGTGCTCTGTGGACAGATGTGTAAGGTATGAGCCATGTTAGGTTGTTTGTAAGGGGATGTGATGTTTGGGCACATTGGGGAAAAACTCCAGTTCAGGCCACCAGCTCATCTTTGGAAATCCCATGGATAATCTAGTTGCAAAGTCAAGTTTATTTGGATTGAACTCAGTTAATTTTCTAACTTTGCCTATTAATACATATGGAGACCAGCAAACAGAAAGCTACTTGGCTGTGCTGAGGCCTCACCCACATTAATATTTCATGACAGCATGTCAGTCTGGCTGGAGTTCTAAGTGGGGCCAGGTTAAAGTATTGTGGCAGAGTACACAGAAAGGAGAACCAGACCAGTTTAGGTTTTACTTTGTCTTCCTTCAGCTGTCCCAGTTGGCACATGGTGGCCAGTTTACCTCCCAAGGAAGCTAGATGTAAAAGTTGGGTCAGTAGAAAGCTCTCTGTTACCCACCTTGGGGGTTAACACTCTGGTCCCTAGCTTTGACTATTTTCCTCCTGCTGCAGGGAAGAGGGAAGCAGGAGGACAAGTTCCAAGTGAATATATCACATTTCCACTCCTGGCGACTGGAGCTTTAGGCTTTAGCTTACTCTACACCACAGAACCAGCCTACCACACTCACTGACCGAGCACTGAATTTGTCATAGATTGTGAACTTGTCAGCAGTCAAGATAATCTGCAGCATCTAACAAAGTCCTCTGTGCAAAGAGTACTTCTACCTACTCTTTCCCTTAAGCCCACTGGTGAAAGAGATTATTTGGTTGCCTAAACACATGCAGAAACTTGCCCATATGTGCATGAAGAGGGATATGCACACAGTGCAACTTTTAGTCTTCCTGGTGTTTTTCATAGGATGTTTCCAACCTGAGGCACATTTCTGGGCAGTCAGAAAAAAAAAGCAGAGATACCTGGTGTGAGAAAAGTAGGAAACCTCTTTGTCTTTGACCAATAGACTGAGCTCTTGGAAGATACAGGGGTGGGCTTGTGGGAGGAGGGTGCTAAGGGGGGCTTGGGTCTATTTAGAAGGTATGGAGAAGCCAAACTGGAATGGGATTGGAGCCTTTCCCCATCCCACCCCCTCCAGATGCCAAAACCTCACATGCTGAGTATTTATTTACTCTCCTCCAAGCCTTGGCTAGTTTCAGTAGAGTAGTTAATGTTTAATGTGTCTTCGGATGGGCGGCCCTAACTATATAGGCTGTGATATTTTTTAACCCATTCCCTTCACCCCATAAGCCCCTTAAAGAGGGCAAGGGTTAAAAGATACCAAATTCTCACCTTGAGTGTTTTGCTTGTTTCTCAGGCTTCTTATCAGGCAGAAATACCTCAGGTTTCGATGGCTGCCCAGAATTAGCCTTCAAGTTTCAAGGTTGTAAAGTTAGTCGAAGGAAATGAAGCATTAAGGTGAAGCCAAGTTGTAATGGAGGGTAGAAGGTGGGGTAAAAACCTTTTTACAGTCAAAACCCTTTGGGTCAGAAAAGTAGGTGTGAAGATGAGGTGCAAGTTCCTTAGGGCTCATCCAGCTTTGGTTTCAGGTTCAAATTAACCTCTGCAGTGATTACGACAGCATGATCTTCAGTGGCACTTGGTGTCATTTCTAGACTCTTTGGAAATATCCATCTGTTTGGGGGGCATTAAGCGGGCCTAAAGCTGAACCAGATAGTTTACAGAGTTTAAGGTATGAAGTAAAAGGAGAAGGATGTCCCTAGGGTTTAGTATTTATTCAGGGGTAGCCAATGACCCTTCTTTGGTAGGGGCTACTCTTGCATCTGGAAAATCCCTGGGATGCCCTCTGAGGGGCCTGGAATCCATTAGCTCTCTTATGTATGTAGATGTAGGTTAGGAAGTGGTAGTGAGAAGAGACCTAGGTTTCTCACCTGTAAAATGAAGAAAATGTCATTTCCTATTTATGTTATGAGTTCATTCTTAAGATGTAATGAGGATATCTGAAAGCACTTTGTAAACTGTAAGGTGGTGCTATTTCTGTTGTTTTTAATCTCTTCTAGTTGCTTCTGGCAATCCTAGAGGGGTTTCCTAAAGTGATAGAGTGATAGGCTTCTCTGGGAGGAAAGAGAGGCTAGCAAACCACTATAAAGTACCAAGAACAAGGGTAGTAATTTTCTTTGAAAGGAAGAGGCAGCATCTGTTCACCCATTCACAGCAAATATTATATTAATTAAAAAAGTCACTCTAAATATTCACTGCCCCAATTTTACAGGTTAGAAAACTAGGGCTGAAAACATGACCCTTGGATCTATGCTTGCTTCTCGAAGACAAGGCTTTTGTGTTATTCAGTTTTGTACCTCCAGTGACTGTTAGATGCTCATAAATATTAGTTTAACTGAAAACATTGCTCAAATCCCACTGAGCCATATATTCTCTGGGAAATAAAATATTTAAGAAAAAGCAGGAAATGGTAATTTAGAAGTCAAGAAGAAGCCTTCCAACAGCTCAACCCAGTAGACATTAGAACAGATGACAAGTTCATTCATCCAGCATTTTCTGAGTGTCTTCTGTATGCCCAGGCCTATGAGACATGGATTCCCATGGCTATAATGGCCTTAACCCTAGAGAATGTTAGAAATGGGTTAGTACTCTCTGAGCCTGGATAGTCGTTAATGGAGTAGATAGCTGAGATGACAGAATTTCATCCACGTGACCTCTCCTGTTCCTGTTTCTTTGGGTTTCTGGGTATTGGGGAACTAACCTCATGAAAGAACCCTAACAGCTGTCTCACCTAATGTTGATTTATCACTGGGCTTCTTTGATTTCTCTGCACCCTCTGATTTCCTCCTTATCGCCTAATAGGCTCTAGACCCTCATGAACCGCATGTGTCTGGCTCGTTAGGGATCTTCCCTCTTCCTCTCCTGTGTCCTGCCCCTCCCCATCTGCCCCACTTGAAGGACTCCTCCCAAACAGGAAAGGAGCTCCATGAGTCTTTATTCTTGGCAGCTCTGTATGATCGGCAGGCTGACTCACCCAACCCAGCCCAAACCTGACTTTGGTACTGGAAGCAATTGTTGGCAGAGGCCAAGAGGATACCTGCCCTGGCATCCAAACCCCAAGCCCCAAGATCTCAAAGAGAACACATTTTCTAGGACATTTTACCTACTTTTGGGAAGATTAGAGAGATGGTAAAACATAACATGGCATTGGGGAGAAAACATGGATTCAGAGTCAGGCAAACTATGTTCTGATTCTAGCTCTCCCCCAACTCGTTTTGACATTGGTAATGCCTCTTAATCTTAATTCTTTTCGAGTTTCACTTTAACATAAGAAAGTCACCCCTGGCCTGCCCAACTCTGGTGGAATGTTTCCACAAACAGGCATATGAAAATGCTTGGGACTTTCAGAAGGAAGAAGGCACTGCCTTCTTCTGCTACTACTATTGTCACAGTGAACTTGAAACTTTTTCCCTCGGAGCTGGAGTTGGGAGGAGATCACAAGGGGCATTTCTTTTGCTCATTTGACACAGGCTAGCGACCCTCTTTGCAACAACAGAGGAGGAGATGATGCACAAGAGGGAAATTGGGTTTGCTCAACCACTGCAGGTGCTATTCACATGTTTCCCAGGCTAGGGAGATGATGGTGATGGTGGTGGTGATGGTGGTGGTTGTGATGATGTAGATGATGTTGACCATAATAGCAGCTAACAATTACTGGGCCATGCACTGTGCAAAGTAATTTACATGGAGTATTTCACTGTATCCTCAAGACAACCCTATGATGCAGACACTATAAAGGGCCCTATTCCTTCTCTTTAGCCTATAGTCTCTGGTTTAGCCATAACCCCTCTTTTCTATGCTCTTGTTTCCTTTGCTTCGATTTAGTTTGATCCTAGATAGATGCTGTCTTTTTATTGTTACAAGAACAGATGTAGTTATTTATTAGGTATATGAGTATTTAATACAAACTGAACTGTCCTAAGTGTTCTCTCTTTTAATCCTTTCAATAGCCCTATTTAATGAAGAAAAAGAGACTCAAGGAGGAATTTGCCTAAAGTCACGTAACTGTAAATGGCTGAATTCGAATTTGAACACAGATCCAACTACCTCCAAAACCCAAACAATTAACTCCAATAATATTTCTTGTTTACGATAATGAAAATGTAGGTTCAGCTCCCTGGTTCAGAGAAGCAAGTGATTAAGAGAAGTAATGGAATCTCCTTTCTCACTAGACTGCTTCCTCACCACCTGAGTCTTCCCTTCGCATGTGTTTAAGCCAGCTTATGTGTCCTTCCATGCAGGCCGCGGGTTCAGGTAATGGCTGTCCATGGCCCCCCTTCTAGCTCTCTGCTTGCTTGGTGTCCCTGCCGCCATGCTGCTCCAGAGCCTGGGCAGAGCCTTGCGGGAGCCTCGGCTCACTCATGGCTTTGTTCTTCTCTTTTCAGGCCCAGCCTGGGACATTCTTGGCTTCCCTTCGCTTCCCCTCTGGGAGCCCCTTTCGCCGCTCCTGCACCTTGCTTCGGGCGATGCCCGAGAGGGAGCTGTGGCCAGCCGGGCCTGGCTCAGAACCCGTGACCCGCCTCGGCAGCTGTGACAGCATGATGAGCACCACCTCCACCCACTCTGGATCTGTACGTACTCTGTCCTGCCAGCTTGCCTGCGCTCTGTGCCCCTGTCCTGCCCTGCCCTGCTCTACCACCCATCCTTGCTCACTGTACCTTCTTTTTCATCTTCCTTGTCAGAGAGTGGATCAACATCAATTGGTGCTTTCTTCCTCTGAGTCACTCCTGGTTCTACAGAGAAAAAGGAGGGACCACCTTGGAGGGCTACGGGATTTTTTTTTTTTTTTTACCAATTTCCATTAGGTTGCGCGGTGAGATGCAGCAGGTATTGAGTCAAGGCAAGGGGACGGGCCAGTGACCTGAAGTCATGGTGGAAAATGGAATATAGATCCTTGTAACACACAGATGCCTGCAGTTTCCTGCAATGAGCAGATTCAAAGATCAGAGAATGGAGTAATTAAGAGCCTGGGTTCTGGAGCCAAAAGTCTCTGGGTTCTCTACTTATAAGCTATATGACCGTGGGCAAATTGCTTAATTTCTCTAAGTTTCAGTCTCCTTGGTTTTAAAATGGGGATAATATCAATATCCAATTCATGGGATTCTTGGGGGAGTAAATGAGATGCATAAAAAGCACTTAGCACCTGCCTCATTATGCAGAAAATAAATAGCCTATGAGCTGACATTGAAAGTCTTCCAAAGTCCCTATGTTTAACTCTTTGTAAGTGACATGCAATGAATTCTAATTTTCCTGTGCAAGAATTTGAATCTCAGATGTTCTGCAACAAAACATTATTTTGTTGTTCATACTTGTCACATACATAATAATCCTTGAGAATTTATACTTTATTGCTTTATATTCTATAGCAATATTTGAAATTTTAAGGATTATAAAGGTCTCTACTGAATGTCAAGGGTGTGTAATATAGTCAGTGAGTTTTGATCTGTAAACCTGGAGTAGAAAAAGCCAGCACAAAAAGAAAATACCAAGAGCAGACCATCTGTCTATAATTTCTTCTTGACCCTGGGTGCTGGGGCCACAGAGACATCTTCCTGTTTCTACTAGGCTGAAACCACATCTGAATAATGACATATGGTTAGGACACAGAGTGTGACAGGGGTTAAAGGTTTTTAAAGTGAATCATCCACTAGGGAGAAATTCAGAGTTGGCTTATCTGTGGTAAGGCTCTTTTGGGGGGAAGAGGGCAGTTCAAAGACCTTCACTCAGGGAACCCCTGAATGGAGCCGGCTTCAGGGATTCCTTGGGCCTCAGTCAGTCAATGAGCACGTGTCTCCCCAAGGCTATTCCAGCAGCTCCCCTCCCCACTCCCAGGTTATTTTTAGGGCTGTCTCAAAATCTTCCCTGGCCATCTGAGTGTGTCCAAAGAAGATACAGGTCCAAAGTGTCCCGAATATTAGGAAGAAGGGTGGAGATGGCAGGAGGGGACTCAGGCCAAATTTCTTACATTTGCCCTCTTGGGTTTCCTTTCCTCCTTCTCCTTTGGAGAGTAGTTATTCCGTGGATCCTCCTGGCCTGGTGGAGCATGGGCAGTAACCATCTGTAATGGCTATGGCCTTTTGTCCCAAATATCCCTGTATGCGTTCTCACAATGAAATGATCTATTTGGGTATTATATATATATATATATATATATATATATATGCATTTTTTAACACTAGGTTGCTTTCCCCTCCTGCTCCATATCCATCTCGTTTCCCCATACTCCCCCATAAGTTAATATTTGCTTAAAAAATGCATGCTTATTTGAATTTTAGCCAGAGCCAAATGCCATCAAGAAAGTAAATATACAAGGAGAAAAATCCTGTATGGGATGCATTTCAAAGTCAAGTGTAAATTATTTAGTAAATTTATCTGTGACTAATCATACTGCTGCTCCCACTGGTCTGGCAGTCAGTAGCTGGCTGCATTGCCTGTTTGTCTTCCTATTGTCCTTGACACGCCAGATCAAGTATGCACAGGTACCAAGAAAAGTTAAAATTTTTAATTTTCATGTCTAAGGTCGAATTATTATGGTGCCCATATATTTCGGAGCTAAACAGAGATACACCAAGTAAAAGACTTTACAAAGGTCACAGAGAAATTGGGATCAGAACCTGGAGTGCTTCCAATCTTTACCCCTAACCATTACACCCAAAAGAAAGGTTATTTGCTATCTGCCTGCCCAGCTACCATAGCTGGGTGCTAGTGGGACAGCCCTGCCTAGTGTTTACAGTTTCAGGAACCAACTCCAGCAGGTTTGCAGAGTAGCACTGTGGGGAGGTTTCCAGCTCTTCAGCATTCCTTCTCTTCAGCAGGGTGGTTTGCAGGCCCCACTGGTTTCTGTGAGAAGCCACTGGCTCCCTCTCACAGCTCCCTCTCCTTCTTTTTCTTCCTCTCCCCATTGATTGCAGAGTGACAGCAGCTATGACTTCCTGTCTGCTGAAGAGAAGGAGTGTCTTCTCTTCCTAGAGGAGACCATTGGCTCACTGGACACTGAGGCTGACAGTGGACTGTCCACTGATGAGTCAGAGCCGGCCACAACCCCCCGAGGTCCACAAGCACCGCCCATAACCCAGCCTGCTCCCCAGGGTAAGAGAGACTGTCTGGGCTGGCACCTCTGGCCAAATCCAGAAAATCAGTACACCACATTCTGCCTCACCTGCCCTCTGCTCCAAGGGTCACAGGTGGAACAACCACAGTCTTTACCATTATCCTGGCTAAAATACAGCCTTGTCCTTGGAAGGATGGAGGAAGTGCTGACACGTAGCTTCCTGTGTCTTTCTATGAAGTATCAGAGGCTGGGGTGGGAAAGGGGTTTGACCAACTCCCATCCCCTCAGGGAGAGATTCTAAGGACCTAGGACTGCAGAGGTGGGAAAGGGAGGCGGGAAAGGGTGTGTGGTTGGCTCTGGAGAGACTGAGTCAGTCTGGAGAGCTAATCTGGGAGACCCAGGGGAGGAGGAGACTGCAGGAGATAAGAAGAGGGAAGGGCTCCCTTAAGTGCACCGGGTAGCGCCTTGAGGCCCTGTGAGAAAGATTATGGGGAGCCAGTGGAGTTCAGGCTCAGTAGAGGGGAACCTTCTAGATTATTTATTCATTTAGCAAATATTTGTTGACAATGTGCCAGACCCTCCTTGGGGATAGAGCAGTAAATGGGGACATGGGGCTTCACTGCCCCTTGAGGCCATGTCTCTGCCCCAGCAAGCCCGAAGTGCCTGCCCAGCTTACTGGGAGGAAGAGCCCATGTTACTCTCTGGAGCAGGGACAGCTGTGGCCTTTCAGAATCATCGAGGTGCTTAAAGAGAGTGAAGGTGGAAGAATCAAGAACAAATCACCTGTTCATATATTTCCACTGGACTCAGTTACCTGGGAGCCTTGAGGTAGCTGGAGGGAACTTCCCCATCTATCCACAACCCTGGTGCATCTGTAGCACATTGGGGAGAGACTGAGTCAAGAATGTGGAGTAGTCTGCAGCTGCTCTCTCCCCAACCATCGTGAAAAATCAATCCTTGAGTGAAGGGAATCTGTTATTTTCAGTCTATTGGTCTAAATGATAGCTAGAAAAGACTGCTACCCCTTTAAGAGCAAAGAAAAAAGAATCATCCATTGCTAGTTGGAGATCAGAGTTCAGGGAGTATTTGCTTTCCCTTATCAACCGGGCTCTCACCTCTGTCCACTATTATTTGCCTGTTCTCCCTGACCCTCACAGGACATCCAAAGGAGACCATCATTCAGCAAGGACCAGAGCCAAGGAGAGTGACTCCATCCAGCTCATCCTATCCCACAGAGCCCCAAGGCCTGAGCCTCAGGTCTGGCTCCCACAGCCTCCCCAGAAATATCCAGATTGGCAGAAACCAGAACCTCAGGAAAAGCACCACCCAGACTAACAGCCACGTTCCTGGAGAATCTGAAGGGCTTGTACCAGAGCCTGAGAAAAAAAGGGTCAGCCGGAGCAGTGAGCCCAGCCAGGCACCAGCCGGCCCCCAGGAAGCTGCGCCTGACTTGGACGTGGTGCTCATCCCTCCACCAGAGGCTTTCCGGGACACCCAGCCGGAGCGCCCTGGGGAAGGCAGCCGGCCTGTGGGGCCAAGGGAGCAAGGTCGCACACCCCAGCTGCACGCGTCGCTCAGTCCCCAGAAGAGACAAACCTTTTCAGAAGCCATGTCCCGAAAAGCCAGTGAGAAAGCCTCGGAGGAGGTCCCAGGACAGCCACGGCCTCCTGCCTTGTCTCCTCAGATCCCTAGAGCTGAAGGTGCTCCCCGCCCATCGGGGGAGGATCCAAATTCCCAACCAGCTCCCCTCACAGCTCCTAAGCCCCGGAAGCTGCCACCCAATATTGTTCTGAAGAGCAGCCGAAGCAGTTTCCACAGTGATCCCCAGAATTGGCTGTCCCGCCACTCGGAGACCACCCCCGGAGACTCTGGCCCAGTCTCTTCCTCACTACAGGAGCAGCGGAAAGCCCGCAGAGAAGCCCTGGAGAAGCTGGGGCTACCCCAGGACCAAGATGAGCCAAGTCTCCACTTAAGCAAGCCCAGCAGCTCTATCAGACTCAAGGAGACTCCTGCTCAGGCCCCATCCTCGGCTCTAGCACCCGCCCTGGCTCAGCCTGCAGTTCCACCTCAGGTCTCAGCAGCTGTCCCTGCTCCAGCTCCAGCTCCAGCTCTGGGACCTTCTCCAGGGAAGGCTCTGTTTCCAGCTCTAGTTCAGGGATCCTCTCCAGGGAAGGTTTCGATTCCCGCCCAGGAACCCCTTCCAGGGAAGGCTGCAGCTACCAAATCCATGCCAATTCCTATCCCTAAGGCCCCGAAGGTAAATAGTCCCCAGACTCAACCAAAGCCAGACTCAGGGCTGGCTCTCCAGAAGAGCGACATCTCTGGCCTGAGACAGATGAGCTTCAAGTCCAACACTCTGGAACGCTCAGGCGTGGGGCTGAGCAGCTACCTCTCAGCTGAGAAAGACCCCAGCCCCAAAACCAGCACCTCTCTGGGAAAGGACTCCTTCTTGGACAAGATCTCTCCCAGTGTTCTGCGTAATTCCAGGCCCCGCCCTGCCTCCTTGGGCACAGGGAAGGATTTTGCAGGTATCCAGGTGGGCAAGCTGGCTGACCTGGAGCAGGAGCAGAGCTCCAAGCGCCTCTCTTACCCAGGACAGAGTCGTGACAAGCTGCCTCGGCCCGCCTGCGTCAGCGTCAAGATATCCCCAAAAGGCGCCCCTGATGAGCACAGAAGGGAGGCTCTGAAGAAGCTGGGACTGCTGAAGGAGTAGACACCAACCACCAGCACCCCTGGCACTACCCTCTGTGCACTACACGAGAAGGGCTCAGGGCTCCACTCAGGAGCCTTTCCCACCTCACAACCTAGGGGCTGGGCAGGGCTAGGCTTCTCTCAGATGTTCTTTTCTCTCTGGGTTGTTGGGGAGAGATTTGAGTCCAAGCATATTTTGTTTATGTTCAGAGAGGTTGTGCTAATGAGTACCCACATGAATTCATCCTGAAGATGATTTCCACAAGTGTGTGTATGTGTGTGTGTGTGTGTATTATAGGCTGTATATATCACTGAAGCTATTTATATAACACAAGGAGTCATTGCTCCAAATTCTGCTCTTGTTGGAGATTCTCTTACATCAGGTAGAGTTCAGTCTGGCCAGAACTGAGTGGGGAGGGGTGGCTAATTGAGGAGGAGAATCAAACGAGACTGAATGTGCCCATGACTTGGAAGAAGCAGCGTTAAGGTTGCTTGAAGCGAGGGTCTCTCAGTTCAGGCCTTCTGGACAGGGGCATGTGACCAAGAGGAATTGGTTTGCCACCTCTTCATCCACTGCCCTCTCACTGTGTCTAGTCCCAAGGATTTAACTAAACTCCCCACCACCCCTGTGGTTGAATGATTGCAGAACAGCTCTTGTTGGTCTGAGAAGGCAGGATAATTGACCACATATGCACACTTCCAGTTCCACTCGGGAGACTTCTGGGCTTAATACAGCCAATGATAAAATGTGCTGCAGTCCCTGACTAATTTTCCTGTTCTTCCTGCTCCCCGGCCCCCCATCGCACTGACTCCAGTGGCGACTCCAGGCTGGGACAACACTGAGATGGGAGCCCCAGCCCAGAGACTATAAATACTAAAGAACTGGTTTGAGCCTTCTCCACTAGGTGGTTTTAAAAACATCCCCAGCCCCTACAAGGGAAAATCAACACAATATATTCTCTGCTAGTTATTCATAGAATACCAGAGCTGAGAGGGACCTTAGATAAGCTCCTATTCAACCCTGTCGGGGAAGAGAAGTGACTCATCCACAGTCACTCTGTCATTTAGGGCAGAACTGGGGCTAGAACCTGGGGCTCCCAGCTCCCACTCTTGGCTGCATCTGCTGCCTCCCCTTAACCAGTGTTTTGTAACATCCACAATGCACCCCAAGGATCAAGGGTCGTCATCAAAAACCCAATCTGAAGACCCTTCAAGATCCTAAAATATCTTCTGAAATATCAGAGATTAAATATTGTTCAGGATAACATGTAGTGTTGTGTTTTTAATTCAGTCTTTGAAAAGGAGCAACATCATGACTCATTATTAACCAGAATACCCCTCCTCCAAATTCCGCGACCAAGTTCTGCAACTTGAGAAAATGCCCAGAGGTGGGTAATATGGGTAGGTGGTGTGGACTTGTGAACACAAGCTTGAGGATCAGGCATGGCTAGACATGACCTCTGCCTCCCCTTAGGAAATAAGTCTTATTCATGGTTGTGACTTGGTTTGAGTCCAGGATCCCCAGATGTGAGGGGCAGATAAAGGGAATGAAAGTTGGAAGGTGCCCTTTGGTTCTGCTAAGCATTTGTGTGCCATATCATTAGGGACCCAGTACCGTCAAACTCATTTCTGAAAGCCATGAGAAGGTTAAGGTAAGGACAACCCATGCCCCCACCCTGCTATGGTATGTAGGGTGTGGGTGTGACAGTTTCTGTGTACGCTGTCTCACACACACTCACACCCAAAAGCCTGATGCCTTATACCTGCCCCTTGGGTGAGGACTTCTGTCACAACTGGTGGAGACTTCCACAACTGGTCAAGCTATATGTTAAACTCCAAGAGAGAAGGACCTTCTGGAAAGTTGATGCGACGTGCTGTTTTCAGTTGAGCTATTTCGTGTGTATATTTAAAGACACAATCTGAGGAATAAACACTTTATTCTTTTTCCTTTTTCATTAATTTCCCTGATTAATGGAGAAACCTGGGACTAACTCTAAAGTAAGACTTGGCAGGACTCTGAGCCCTGGCATCCACGCAAGACCTGTGAAGGGCAGGAGTAACTCTCACTTACCCCCACCACCTGGCAAAGGTAGCTTCTCTCCCAGCCTAAATAGCCTGTCCCTTCCCACTCTGCATCTTCATCCCTGTGAAGTGCCCATTTCCCCAATTCTTCTAAACTGAAACTCTCTTTCCTTGTTATTAAAAAATATCCTGCTTCCCCATGTCCTCATCTTCAGATAATGAGCATCTTCTGCTCTGAGGATGGTCTCTGGGATCCAAAAATAGAACAGTAGAACCAATCCTGGTCATCCTTGTTTTAAAGAGGAGCAAGGGGTCCCAGTGAGGACGCCCACCTTCCTGAAGGTGATACTAGACTCACCCTAGGAAATTTTTTCTATCTTCTTGAAGCCACCTAGCACTGACCTTCATTCAGCTTGCTCTGATTGAATGGGAAGTAGAAGGGGGGCCAGGTTGCTGTTATCCCATCTTGAAAGATTTGGGGTGGTAGTTTGTGAAGGCCATTCAATTCATTTTAAAAACCAAAGAGACAACTCTATTTCCACTTGGCCTTGGATCTCTGTTATACCTGCCTTAGTTTTGCTGCCCCTGGGCACAGGCCATCTGCCAATTGCAGGAGCTGGCCTCTCCCCAGCCTGGCACAAGTGGGGTCTGTGTCCTCAGACGTGTTGACAGCTGCTGCTCTGAATCACCACGCATGTGCTCCCTGGAGTTCTGCACTCAGACTCCACGGGGCAGGCCCATGTGCTCTCCTTCACAGAGGCCAGACTGCTTCTCTCCATAGTTGGGGAGTGTGGTCTGACAGAGGTCACCCTATAACCTGGGGGTGGGTAGGTGGGCAAAAGTTATTGTTATGTTCCATGGAAAGAAAGCAGCTGAAGGACTGGAGAACAGGCCCTATTTGGTGTTGTGGGTTAGAGCTAGAAGTAAAGACTTAAAAAAGTCTATAGTATGTGGAAGTGTGTGAGAGGAAGCACTCCACTCTTTGGAGGTGTCCATGATTGTGTGTATACGCAGAGAAGGATCAAACAGTCAGGATATGAAGCTGTAGGAGGTGGAGACTATGGGGATGGACAGAAATCATGTCCCTCTCAATCAAAATCCAAGGGAGCATGCAAAGAGAATGCTCCAAGCCCTTTCCCTCACAAATGTGAGTGCTTCTGGAGACATATTGATCTGGCTCCAAATTCAACTTCTGTCACTTTATCCACCAGGGAATCCTAGGGTGTCACTTTAACTTTCTGAACCTCAGTTTTTTCATCTGTAAAATGAGGATAATAATACCATCCTTTTAAGATGTGGGGAATGAAAAGGTGTTATAAAATACGTAAAGCTCACTGATTGACACTGTGTTGGTACTCAGTAAATGATAGTACTGTTATCTTCCAGGTCTTAATCCTTCCCTCTCAAAGGGGCAGAATATAGAGAGGGATGCAAACCAAGAGCTCATCCAATTCAGCTCTGAGAGGAAATGGGAGAGATTCTTGCTGCAAATAAAAGTCCAAAGTAACAAATATGCTTTGGCACACCTTCTAGATGACTCAACTTCACCCATGTCACGTTTCCTGGAATCTGAAAAGAAAGGTGTCAGCATGAATATCATTTTTGTGTCTTGGTGAAGGCTGAACCAGCTATTTCTAGCTTCTGTATCCCCAAACCCAGCTTCATCAATTTCTTGCTGCCCATGACCACATAGTTTACTTCTTTTTGCTCCTTTTAACTTTTTTTTTTTTTTGCTCTGTGTTATAGGAAACTACATGCTGTATTACAGTATATTTATTTTTTAAAATAATGAACTTAGATTATGATAGGAAGGAACCCTGGCTAAAATCAGGAAGAGATGGAGGCTAGGAAAGTTTTCAACAGTCCTGGGACATTTTTAAAAAATGAAGTAGGAATCTCTCTGGAATGAATCAGGCATTTGTTATCATGAGGCAAGAATGTATGTTGGATGATCTCTCCACGTCTCTTCTGGTACAAAGGCCTTATAAATTGCAGAACTCATCACCATCATCATCATCATCATCATCAAGGACTCTTAGCATGCAAGTGAGATAAAAGCAGGTGACATTCTAATTCGAGGCCATCATTTCCTCTTGCTCGTGACCTGGCTACATCATTGTCCTTATTCACCACTTGCTGTGCATGCAGAGTTCATAATAGTACTGAAGCAGGATGGTACCTGGAAAAGGTCTGGGCCAGGTGAGATTTAGGGATTTGGACTGGACAGTCTTGTAGATCCATGCCAGATCTAAAATATGCTTCAGTAAGTGCAAGCAATCTAATTAGGAAGATCAGCACCCTGCCAAAAATAACCAAACTGTATTCTAAGGTTAACTATAACTCATAAATCCTAAGAGCCAGAAGGAAATGTTTAGATGATCTAATCCAGCCTCCCACCTAAAGAGGAATTTGTCTGTAAGTGGATATAGATACAGTCCAAAAGATGGAGGGAAGGGGGGGCAGGACAAGAGAGGACAGAGATTGAGAACACATAAAGGCCAAAAACACAGGCTCAGAAGTCAAGCAGCCAGGATCCCTATGCCTCAGTTTCCTTCTCAGTTTACTTTTTGTTTCCTTTAACTTCCTTTTTCATGTGGTTCAGGGAACTATATGCCATCCTAGAGTTACTAAACTTAGCTTATAGTAGAAGGGAACCCTGTAGAGTAGGGACAATAATAATACTTATCTCTTACAGCTATTACGAGAATAGAACCAAATGAGATACATATAAAACATATAAAACTCTTAGCACATTGCTCAATAAATGGTATCCATTAGTATCATAAACATAGGTAATTCAGGTGCCAACTGGGCTCCCCTTGAGAATTGGACTAATGTTAGCCTGTACCTACATTCCTCAGTCTGAGACAGTCAAAAGTCCTTCTCCAATTTCTGCAACTTCCTGCAGCCAACCTCCTCACAATTCTGTGTTCCACATCTGCGTGTGCCTCCCACCCCACACATCCTCTGTCCCTGCTCTCTACCCCACATACCTGCCTTCCCCACTTCACCCTCAGCAAGCCCCCTCACTATCAGTCCAGGCTCAAAACCCAGTCCTTTGACTGATTCCCATTAGAAGTTAAGTTCCTTTAAGCACTTCGTTGCTTTCTGAATATTTTACTGAAGATCAGTGAAGGAAGGGGATGACGAGAGGGAGCTAGCTCGGTGAACACAGCCTGCCACCATCTCCCTTGCCACACTCATTTCCCCTCCCAACTTGTAGCACAACCAGGAAACCCTTCTGTTTCTGCCCACACTCAGGGGCCCTCATGATCCTAGTGTTTGCCTCAAGAGACTTTTCAAAAAATTCCTCACACATGAATAACATTCTCTCCTTGAAATGAGCTCTGGCAAATACAGTGTTTGCTACTTCCTCACATTCACCACTGAAAATGGGGAGGAGGATACAAAACAAGATTACTTGTGGCATCTGCACCTCCTCCCAGACCTGTGACCCCACTGCACTCTTCAGAAGGGGTTAGGCAGGGCTCCGCCGGGGCCCCCTTTGAATTGCTTCTCTACTCCGACTGATTGACTGGTTGCTTGGACGTGGGGAGAGGTTTCCTCGTGACCTCTCAGAGAGACTCCCCCATCCCCTGCGTCAGCAAAGGCCTCTGGTAGGTCTTGCTGGGTTGTGGAGTTGTCATTCAGTTGCAGTTAGTTTGAATATGGCATCATTCAGATTTTAGCGTGTCTTGAAAACAGGCATAATTCCCAGTCATCTACCATCCCTCCCCCACAGGAACCATCCTGTGCCTCTGACCCATCCCACTGGGAAGGAGCATCACCCGGTTCTCTTCAGGTTCCCAGCCTCCTGCAAGCGGTTGGCATGACTATCAAGATTTTGTTTTTGTTTTTCCTCATGGGGCTGGAAGAGCTCCCCATATTTGCTGTGTTTCTCATTCTCTTCTTGAGAAATTTCTCTTCAGAACTCTCCTCTGTGTTCTATGTCTCAATTACCCACTACCTCTCCACTTAAATGCCTCAAAGGCACCTCAAACTCAACATGTCCTCTGCAAATCTGTTATCTCTGACTGGCGCTAGCATCCACCCAATCACTAAAGCCAGAGACCAAAATATCACCCATGACATCACCCTCTCCCTCACCCTCAATAATCAGTTCATCAAATCATGTCAATGCTACCTCCAGACAGCTTTAAAACCTGCCCTCTGTTCTTTCCAGCTGCTGCCACAGCCGGACAATTTCCCCATCACCTCGCTCCTGCGCTACAGCAGTGGCTCTCTAATTGTTCTCTCTGTCTCCACTCCAGCCTTCCTCCAGCTACCAGAATGGTCTTTTATGTAATACACAGTACTGTACTACAGTACTATACACCAGAAAATCCACACATCTCTGCACAATTGTGCAAAATGAAATACAGGGAGGATAAACAGAAAACTAAGGTGGGTGATTAATTACCTACACTGGGTAGGTGGGAAAGCAATGAAAAGAAAGGGGAAATGAGAACAGGACAGAGGCATGGGGAGAATGACACTTAACTGAGCACCTTTTGGTCTTGTTTAGATTTTAAAACCATAGTATTATTTCACTTACCCAGAAAACAAATAAATAAAAAAGCAAAGAAAGAAATAGCAACCAGGGTGGGTGTGGTGATGGTGGTATGGTCCAAATGGAATGCAAATATTAACAAATTAATCTAATTTTATTAAAAATGAATAACACAACCACACTGAAGGCAGATGGGGGAAGAAAATAGCTAATCTAAGTAATTTTGGACTAACTGTACTTTGACTGTATGTTGGAAGGCGAGTCAGTAAATGTTTTTGGTTAAATGTTTATGGGTTACTAATTATGAAACTACTTTATGTGTATTAAAGGATTGAGCAAATAAGTAACTGTATTATGGATAAAGAGAGCCAAATTTCTTACTGTCAGAGAAGGGAGTTATAAAAAAGAAAATTGGGAAGATTAGAATGAACCCTGCGATCCTGGATTAGAGTTGGAGGTATCAGTCTAAACCCCTGATTTTTAATATATATGCAGATAGATGAATGAATATTGAAAAATATATAGATACGTGGGCAGGTACTGACATCTATTGCCTGCTTCTGTACACTGAGAGGGCCTAGAAGCGATGACACCCCAGTAGCAACAAACACATCTGGCACCCAGATCTTGGTTTCTAAATAACATTTTAGGAATTAGGTATTAGGAAAGGAATTAGGGCTCCTTGGAGAATTCCAGCACTAGGGCAGGGAAAGGACAAGATGGCCTTGAAACAACTGTGGTATCAGAAAGTAAGTATTCAAAATATGATGGGGTCATGTTGAAAAGACAGGATGTATGTCTTATACTGCCCCAAGGTAAAGGAGTTCTCAGTGGCCAAATATGGAAGAAATTGAGCAACAAAATTAATAATAGTCATGGGTTCTAACTCAAAGGATAAAATAAACATCCATGATTCCACATGTACATAAATAAATAATTGAATAAATAATTAAATGGGGGAGAAGGGGCAGCTCTTCCTTACAGTAAAATGTCATTTAATAAATGTAGTAAGAATGATGGTAATAGAAAAACCACAATCTGGCAAGCACCACAATAATAATCATTGCAGGCAAGAACTTAAAATCACTGGAAGAGAGGATGATGAGAAATAGGATATTTGCATAGTCTCAAAGCCACAAATGACTATTTTCATTACAAAGGGAAAAATGGTAACTTTGTAATGCAGAAAACTGGCAGACACAACTTTAACCAAGGGATCCAAGTTAACATCACCAATTGTGTCATATCTCCCCATCATGTACCTCCTATTACAGCACACTGGGAAGGGACATCGCTTCCACGATGTTCTTCCAGGAATGCACAAACTGAACTGACTTAACATGAGGAAACATCAGAAACACACATTAAGAGACGTTCTGGAAAATAATTGGCCAGTGCTCTTCAAAAGCTCCATGGTCTTGAAAGATAAAAAAAAAAAAGAGAGAGAGAAAGAGAGAGAGAGAGAGAGAGAGAGAGAGAGAGAGAGAGAGAGAGAGAGAGAGAGAGAGAGAGAGAGAAACGTGGTCACATATTGGAGGAGTTGAAAGAAACATGACAAATAAATACAAGGTGGGATTCTAGGTTGGATCTTGCACCAGAAAAAAAGGACAATGTGATTTGGTTTTGATAAGTGTACTGTGTAAAATGTTCACATTAGAGAAGCTGGGTGAAGGGTATGTAGGAACTCTTAATTTTTGAAACCTTTTGTAAGTTATTGCAAAATAGAAAGTTAAAAAAGAAAAGATTTTTTTTTTTTTCAAAATACAAAGCCGAAGTAGTCATGACTTTGGCTTCTCGCTGTTCTTACGATGCAGACCAAGATCTTTAACATGGACTCCAAGCCCTCTAAGCTCCAGCATAAAGTCTCTGTCTACCCCCCAGCTTCCACCCCCTCCCTCTCTGAGCTGCAGTCACTCTTCCAGTTCACGGAGCATTTGCTTGTCCCTGTTTCATTAATGTCTGCTCCCCGACATGACTAAACTGCAGAAGTTCAGAGACCAGTTTGGTTTTAGGTCACCATTGTATGCCTCACACATTGCCCAGTGCAGAGTTAGCCATGAATATTTATTGAATGAATGATTGAATAGGATACAATGTGCTATAAAAGTGCATCATTGCTACAGCTTAGACAAAAGGTAGGACAATTCTGATCCACCAAGTCTCAGATGTGCTTCTTTTTTTTCTTTTTTTTCTTCTTAATATGCCCTGTTTGTACTGGGCCTTGCCAGGTACCTGGGGGCTGTTAACCAGGTGTCCCCATGATCCTCTGGCTATTAGGCATTCTACATTGCAAGCAAAGGCTCAAACACTGTCTCCACCCAGCAGCTGGAATTGTACTCAGGATCCTCCAGTCAGAGATGGGGCACCTGCTCATCCCAGCTCCCCAGGACCATGTTCATGTGTCTTGAGAGGCAGCAGAGCACAGGTTACGAGTCCTGGGGTTGGTCTTGAAAAGTGTAATGATAGGTAACATTTACTGATAGTTAAAATATACTAGACACAGGGCTAGACATTTCACACATATTGTCCTGTCTAACCCTTACAGCAACCACAGGGTAGTATTATTGCCATTTTATAGAAGAGGAAGCTGAGGCCTAAAGAGGTAACAGTGGCATGGCTATCAAACGGTGCAGTCAGGCTCTAACTCTGGCTGTCATATGAACTCTCTCAAATTGTCCCTTCTCTGTCATCCTCTCAATGAGGTGACAATTTTCCAACCTCTATTGATGTTCTCATGGGAAAGGCTTTTTAAGAGACCACTTCAGTGTCCTCTCTGCTCTAACTGCATCTCTTATCAAGAGATGATTGTGCATTTTGAACAGTGTATGAGTGCATCATCCCCACCACTGAGGTTATCCAGTAAGTGACTGCATGCTAGGAATTTGGGGACAGGAAGAGTGGGAGGTTTTTCCTTCTCCCAGAAGGACAGAACTTTCTGGGTGGGCTCCTGAATTGCATGAGTGGCAGGCAGCCTGCCCCATCTTTGGGTCCAGTCCCTTTCCTGGGCCTTGGCTCAAAGAAAAGATTGCCATCTGCTCATGGTTTGGGGCTGGTCTTGGAAGAACAGGTCTTCTATCTCCTTGGTTTCCTGCTCACTTGCACTGGGGATATTTTCCATGAGACCCCAAAGGGCTGCCCTCCATCCCTGCAGCCCTTAGCCTTGCCCCTGGTAGCATGGCTTTAACATAAGCAGGAGGTGTCCTCACTCCTCAGGAGCTCGAGCTTTCCAATCCTCCTCTTTTATCCTCTCTCATCCCCCTCAAGTCCTGGGAGAAGGGAAGCAGGGAAAGACCACAGAGCATGGAGTTTTAAGACTAGGTTCTCTCCCAGGTGGCAGCTGTGTGCCCACGAGCAAGTCACTTGGCATTGCTAATGCCTTTCCTGCTTCACAGAGTTGTTTTGGGACTTAAATGAGACAGATGTTAACGGAAATACCAGGAGATCTTTTCAATGTTGTGCAGATGCTAGCAACTTTTCTTATTCTTCCAGCCTAGGGACAGACACCCAGAGCAGCCCAGCATGGAATTGCTGGTGTGGCAGCTGCAGTCTGCACAGTGAGAGGAGGCAGGTGGAGCTCTTTGGCATTGGCTACCCAGCAGCATTTGAACTGCAGCTTTTCTCCAAGAACCAGACATCCCAGGTGTGATCCCACCACAGGTTGGATACCTCCTCTCTCCACCTCTACTTAGAAGAACATTTAGTTAACCCCTTGTAATGGGCCAGGAATTCTTGCATATAGTATTTCATTTAATCCTTTTAACAACCCCACAAATTTATATACAACCTCCTGTCAATTAGGGAACCAAGGCCCAGAGAGTTTACTTAACTTGTCCAAGTTCTTCAGTTAGTAATTAGTAGAACCATGGATGTGAGCCTGGGTCTGTCCGTCACCAAGGCCAGTGCCGTTTCTGCCTTTACAAAACTGCAACTTACCAATAATTTCATCTGAACTTCCAACAGCCCTGTGATCTAGAGAAAGACAGAAACATTATCCTTATTTCACATATGAGGAAAATGAGTTTCAGAGAGCTCTTGGGGCTATGCTAAAAAAAAAACTCAGGATAGAATCCAGGCCCAGGTTTAGTGTGCTGACTCATTCATTCATTCATTTCACAATTTCCTGAGTTTCAGCCCTCTACGCAATATTGGAGAAATAAAGACGGATAAAAAGTACAGATCCTTGAGGAGCTCATAGTCTAATGAGTGGAAGAGATAATACAATGTGATTATAATAAAGATAAAAAGGATATAGAATCATACAAGATGGAACTGCCTAAGAAAGGGAGGAGATGGAGAGAAGAGGGGATTCCAGACAGAGGAAACAACATGTGCAAATAAAACATGAAAGAGCCTGGTATATTTGGAGAACCGTCTGTGATTTACAGTGCCAAAGAGATGAGGCTGGAGAAGCAGGCAGGCTTGTGTGCCCTGCAAAGAAGTCTGAACTTTCTTCTGTAGGCAGTGAAGAGTCAATGGAGAATTTAAAACAGGGAAATAGCAAGATCAAATTTGCATATTATAAAGGTCTCTCTGGCCAAGGCTGTGGAGAATGGGACACATAGAAGTGAAACTGGAGCAAGAAACCAGTTAAGACACTCAATCAGTAAAGAATGCTTTGGGCTGAAAGTTACAGAATCACTGTGACTAAAATTAAAAAGGAGGCTTATTTTTCTCCCCTAATGGGAAATCTGGAGGTAGGTGGCTACTGGCATTGGTCAGACTGAAGGCACTGTGATTCTCTTTGCCTTCCTTCAGTGATTGCAGGTCATGTTGTCAGCATCCAAAGGAGGAAGAAAGAGAAGAAAGTTATCTAGCTATGTCTGTCTTTTTCTCTGGAAAGCAAAGTCTTTCCCACAAACTCTTTAGGCAACTTCCTTCTAGACCTCATGGGTTAGAACTGTGCCAGGAGCCTCCTCCAGCTGTAAGGAAGGCTTCCCCGTGATTTCTAGCAGAGGCCAGCCTGAGCAAGGGGGGTGGTGTGAGTATTCTGTTAGCTAACCCACCAAGTGTTGCCCGGAAGTTGGGAGCTGACTTTCTCCACCTTCTCTTCTAACTTTCCTTCCTTTCTCTGATTAAAAGTCTCCTCCACACAATTATCCTTGGGAGAGGTGTGGTTAGGGATTAGTATTTAACAAATATTTAAAGAACAGAATGTGTCGTTCTTTGAGTTGGACAAAAGGGATCTCCCAGTCTAGTGGGGAGGGAAGGCATACATTTGCCCTCAGGAAGCATTCTAATGTGGGAGGTGGGGCGGACAGGTGAAAAGTGCTACAGAGAGATGAGGGCAAATGAACATAATACAGATGGGGTATATAACTGCTGAGGGAGTGTGGAATAAAGAGTGTTGATGGGGCTGATCAAAGGAAGCTGTTGAAAGGAATGCGTGCTCAACTCCATTTTTGAAGGATGAAGTGCATAACCTTAGAAGCAAAGGGGAAAGCATTCTTTAACAGGCTTGAGTTTAGAAGAGGGGAAGGAAAAAGGTGTAGAAATCCTTCTTCCTGAAGAAAGGTGACTGTACCCAGTTGTCCAGCTGAAACCCTGCCATCCCTGGAAGCCCTGGGCGTAAGGGTCACATCAGCCTGTCCTAGGGTTTTCTCTTGCCTAGAGCTGGCCCCTCACTTCTGTCAGCACATTGCATTTGTAGACCAGAAAGGAAGTTTCCCCCGGAAGGGTCCAGGCTGGGAGGTAACAATGGGCCATTGTTTGGCTCAAGAGACAAAAGGTCCTTTGATACCACCCTGCTCTTGGCAGATTCTTCCTCTCTGCAAATAAGCTTGGATTCTATTCAGGGAAAGCAGGTACAGGAAGCAGTGGTTAGTAAGGAACCCCTTGTCCTTTCAGACATGTGTGGCTGTAGAATGAGGAGGTGGACTTTGGACGATGGGCTGATTATCAAACTTCTGTTAATCCCCTCTGATAAGGCCTTCTTCACACCCAGGGGTTATGTATTGGACTCTTACAGAAATGGGGCTGGGCCTAGATAACCCTTAGGGGAGAGAAGAAGGACTTGTTTTGCCCCTGGGGATCCCAAAGCATGTACAGACATACCCCATTTTACTGCACTTCACTTTATCGCATTGCACAGATATTGTGTTTTTTACAAAATAAAAGTTTGTGGCAAGTATACGGCACCATTTTCCCCACAACATGTTCTCACTTCATGTGTCTGTGTCATATTTTGATAATTCTCACAATGTATCAAATTTTCTTATTATATCTGGTAATGTGATCTGTGGGCATTGATCTTTGATGTTACTGCTGTAATCGTTTGGGGGCACCACCAACCATGCCCATATAAGACAGAGAACTTAGTCAATAAATGTCGTGTGTGTTCTGACTGCTCCACTGACTGGCCGTTTCTCCTCTCTCTCCCACTCCTCTGGCCTCCCTATTTCCTGAGATATAACAATATTGAAATTAGGCCAATTAATAACCCTACAATGGCCTCTAAGTGTTCTAGTGAAAGGAAGAGTCGCAAGCTTCACGCTTTAAATCAAAAGCTGGAAATGATTAAGTTTAGTGAGGAATGCATGTTGAAAGCTGACATAAACCAAAAGCTAGGCCTCCTGTGCCAGTCAGCCAGGTTGTGAGAGCAAAGGAAAATTTCTTGGAGGAAATTAAAAGTGCTACTCCAGTGAACACATGAATGATAAGAAGGTAAAACAGCCTTTTGGCTGATATGGAGAAAGATTTAGTGATTTGGATAGAAGATCAAACCAGCCACAACATTCCCTTAAGCCAAAGCCTAATCCAGAGAAAGGCCCTGACTCTCTTCAATTATCTGAAGGCTGAGAGAGGTTAGGAAGCTACAGAAGAAAAGTGTGAAGCTAGCAGAGGTTGGTTCATGAGGTTTAAGGAAAGAAGCCATCTCCATAACATGGAAGTACAAGGTGAAGCAGCAAGAGCTAATGTAGAAGCTATGACAAGTTATCCAGAAGATCTAGCTAAGATCATTGATGAAGGTGACTACACTAAACAACAGTTTTTCAATGTAGATGAAACAGCCTTATATTAGAAGAAGATGCCATCCAGGACCTTACTAGCTAGAGAGGAAAAGTCAATGCTTGGCTTCAGAGCCTCAAAGGACAGACTGACTCTCTTGTTAGGGGCTAGTGCAGTTGGTGATTTTAAGTTGAAACCAATGCACATTCAGCATTCTGAAAATCCTAGGGCCCTTAAGAATTAGGCTAAATCTGCTCTGTTTGTGCTCTGTAAATGGAACACAAAGCCTGGGTTACAGCACATGCGTTTACAACATGGTTTACTGAATATTATAAGTCCAATGCTGAGACCTACTGCTCAGAAAAAAAGATTGCTTTCAAAATATTACTGCCTACTGACAATGCAACTGGTTACCCAAGAGCTCTGATGGAGATGCACAACTAGTCGAGCGTTGTTTTCATGCCTGCTAACACAGCATCCATTTTACAGCTCATACATGGATCAAGGGGCCATTTTGACTTTCAAATCTTATTATTTAAGAAATATATTTCATAAGGCTATATCTGCTATCGATAGTGATTCCTCTGAGGATCTAGGCAAAGTAAATTGAAAACCTTCTGGAAAGGATTCACCATTCTAGATGCCATTAAGAACATTCATGATTCATGGGAGGAGTTCAAAATGTCAATATTAACAGATGTTTGAAAGAAGTTGATTTGAAACCCCATGGATGATCTTGAGGAGTTTAAGGCCTCAGTGGAGGAAGTAACTTCAGATATGGTAGAAATAGCAAGAGAACTAGAATTAGAAGTGGAACCTGAAGATATGACTAGATTGCTGCAATCTTATGATAAAACTTTAACAGATAAGGAGTTGCTTCTTATACATGAGCAAAGAAAGTGAAAGAAAAGAAAGTCATTTCTTGAGATGGAAACTACTCCTGGTGAAGATGCTGTAAGCATTGTTGAAATGACAACAAAGGATTTAGAATATTACATAAACTTAATTAATAAAGCAGCAGCAGGGTTTGAGAGGATTGACTCAATTTTGAAAGAAGTTCTAATACGGATAAAATGCTATAAGACAGTGTATGCATATGCTATTGAAAGAATGGATAAATAAAATGTGGTATATACACACAATGGGATATTATTCAGCCATAATAATAATGTCCTGATACATGTGACAACATGAAGACATCTTGTTGAGTGTAATAAGCCATATACAAAAGGACAAATATTGTATGATCTCACTGATATGAAATAATTAAACAAAATCATAGGGTCAGAACCTAGAATACAGGTTACCAGCAGACAGGGTGGGTGTAGGGAATAGGGAGTTAAGGCTTAAAATGTGCAGAGTTTCTCTTCAGGTCAATGGAAACATTTTGGTAAAGGAGAGTGGTGATAGTAGCATAACATTGTGAACATAATTAATGGCACTGAATTATATATTTGAATGTGGTTAAAAGGGAAATTTTAGGTTGTATATCTGTCACTAGAATTAAACATTTTTTAAAAAATCCATGAACTGCACAGCACAAACTATGCCCCTAAATTAAACCATGGACAATAGTTAATACTACAATTATTAAAATATTCTTTCATCAGTGGTAACAATTGTACCACACTAAGGCAATGTGTTAATAGTAGTGTGGTATATGGGTACCCTATATTTTATGCATGGTTGTTCTGTAAACCCACAACTTCTCTAAAAAAGAAAATGAAAAGAATAAAACAGAATGATTCTTAGACGAGGGAGGAACTGTGCTTGCAGACTAGCAGCCATTATCTGGGCAAATTGGGCTTTATCGAGTGGGGTAGAAAGGAGCAGTTAGGGGCTAAAGTGCAGAACAGGTCAGGGAGCAACAGCTGCTGGGGACAAGGACATCAGAGGGCCAGAGTGGAAAATTCTCAGTTTTTTGGTTTCTCTCACACCATTAAAAGTGAATATGTGATGTTGGAAGCAATGTAGTTATTTTAGATTATTTGTTTTTCTTACTCCTCTGTTTGGACATGGTTTATTAATTTTCTTGGGGTATGGTAGGAACATATTGGAAGCAAAGTAGTTATTTTAGGTTATTTGTTTTCCTTAATCCATTGCTTTGTTTGAAATGTTGTGGGGTTTTTTTGGTTGTTGTTTGCCTGTTTGTTTTTAATTTTTTGATAAACAAAGTTAAAAAATTGAAAAAAAATCAGTAGAAAAATGGGAGTAAAAACTAAATGACAAATAGGGTGGGATGGGGGGATGGTTTGGGTATTCTCTTTTCACTTTTATTTTTTATTCTTATTCTGATTCTTTCTGATGTAAGGAAAATGTTCAGAAATAGATTGTGGTGATGAACGCATAACTATATGATCATACTGTGAACAGTTGATTGTATACCATGGATGACTGTATGGTTTGTAAATATATTTCAATAAAACTGAATTAAAAAAAAAAAAAAAGTCCATAGGCATCTCAGCTGAAAAAAAAAAAAAAAAAGTGAATATGTGAACAAATAAATGTGCTCCTCTCTCTGCCCCTTTGGTACCAGCTCCCCAACTTTGCTCCAGTGCTGCCCCGTGCCCAGCCTCCCTGCGGAACTGGAGGAATCAGGACTCAGCTGGGTCTGGCACTGTGGGCATTGGAGGAAGGGCAGTAAGACCTGGGCTCTGGGGGAGAGGAGAAGAAGATAGAAGAACCAGCTGAACTAGGAGGAGGGATTCTTGTCATTTTCTTCCCTGGCTGAGGAGGGAAGGAGTCGGAGAGCAAGTGGGGTACGCTGTGGAGGGGATAAAGAGAGGCCCCAGAAGTTTGGTTGCTCTCCTCCTCATGAGTGAAAAGTGGGGGCCACTTTGTCTCCTCCATGCTTTCGGCAGGATTTGAAGTCCTGCTGCTTGGCCCCCTGTCCTATAGGGATGAGTGTAAGTGGCAGGACATGGTAAGTTGCTTGCAGGAAGATGGAATTTGAAGGGGAAAGAGAAGGAATCAGGGGAGTGGGCAGACTGAGCTGGGTGCTGTGCATACACATGCCGATCCCAGATGAGAGAGGATATAGGAGAACCTCGTGCTGTCTGGATGAGGAATGACCTCCTAAAAGCTCGAGGGTCCTTGCTGGTCACTCAGCATTGTGTCATGACTGGTTCTAGCCCTCTGGGCTGGGGCCAGCCATTGGCCAAAGCAACCCGAGACTTGAAGGTGCAAAACCCAGGCAATGTCGGGAAAAAAAAACCCAGGTGAGGAAAGGTCAGCACCCCAACCCCTTGCCTGACCACTGTCCTGGTCTGCGAGCTGGGCCTCAGTATCCCACGCCTGGCCCCTGCCCCATCCTCCCCTCCAGGGGCCCCAGGCGGGGGTAGACTATTTCCATTTCCTCCTTGGTTTAGTTGAGACAAGCCTGGAATGATTCCCAAGGGATTTTATAGAATAAGAAAGGCAAAGCCTCTAAATGAGAAAATGTGGGAGCCGTGAAATAGAAGAGTCTTCAGAACCCAGATTCCGTATTCAAGTCCAGCCACATATCAACTTGGCTGGCAGGAGACCTAGTTGTCACATCTGTGGCTTTGTCACAGATGACTGGGGGATGGGGTTCTGTTCATCTCTGTATCCCCAGCTCCTAGCATGTGCCTGGCCTCTTACAGGAGCTCAATAAACGTGTTTTGAATCAATAAATGAATGAATTCATAGCACATAAGAGTAAGGAGTTGCTTTACTCACCGACCAGAGTCCAGTGCCGGGTTACCCCTGGATGAACCTAGTTTTCTCCCACCTCCCTCAACCCCCGTCCTCAGGAAGCAGAGAAGATCCCAAACAAATTGTTCATAACAGAATGGGGCTAAAGTGAAGGAAAAGATCCAAGGGTATTTGGAATGCTCCCCTAAAGTAGGTTTCCTTTTTGGTGAAGTGAAGAACTCTCCTCTCGGGGCCCAAGGGCATTGTTTAGCCTCCTTTTGGGCTGTTCTTTCCATGGGTGCTTCTACTCTCCCAGCCTTTCCACTGGTCCTCGTTGATTCAGCCCCTCTGCCTCCTGTTCCTGTGTTTCTCTGTGTTATGGGTCTGATCTTGTAATTAGGACCTTCCCCAGACTGGCCTCTCTGGTCCTATTCTGCAGAGGGGCCCCCATCCCCTTCACTGTGTTCAGGGCTAAAAAGATGTGCACAGGAAAAAGGCAACAAGCCAGAAGGTGGGAGCACCCCCAGCAAGCATTTCTGTAGGGAAATGTGCCCCCTGTAGCAGATCTCTCATCTGCTTTGCATAGAGTTAGCTTTTTTTTTAAAAAAAAAAAAGCATCATCGTTGTGCTGAGAACTCAAAGTATACGAAGTATCTTTAGTTCTATCTAGAATATGGTCTATCACACCTGATTCTCTCTTCAGCCCGTAATTCAGATCCCAAAGAAGTATTTGGTCTTTAAGAACCTCTGTTTCTAGGTAATCCACTGCCTTCTACAACTGGCTTTAATTTTGAGTGTCTCTGTAAATAAAGAGATTTTTCATTTCTTGGCTGCCTGGTATCATTTCAAGGTAGATGTTTTGGTTGATTATTATCTCTTATTCCATTTTGATCAGTATTCTACAATTTCCTTAAGCCACTGGGGTGGATTTGGTATATGTAGACATTTTACAATTGCTTTGTTTTTTAAGAATGGCAAAAGGTCTCAAGTAAGAAGTCTCCCCCCCAGCCCCACCCCAGTGCTCCACCTCCCCTGGCCTAAACAGCTACCATGGCCAAGATTCCCAGCATGGAGTTGTCCCTGGCAGGTTGTTATCTTTCAGATGAAAGCACTGAAGCTTGCACAAGTTCTGAGGAAGTCAGTATAAATGACATCATCCTGATTGCTCTCAATACGTATCTAAGAACAATTGGCAAGAAATTCCTCCCCAGTGACATCAATGGTAGAAAGATAGGAAAGCTTGAAGGTCCACGTGTTCTGCAGATTCAAAAGTTTTGCAATGCTGCTGCACCAAAGGATGACAAAGAATCTCAGACTGCATCAAGAATGCAGTTTGCAGATGACTGATGGTCATATAAGTTGCACAACAGTAGAATTTATTTGTATGTCTAAAATATACCTGAACACACCACTTGAAATGTAAATTAAGCTCTCAGGCATTGTTGACATAAAAAATGAATTCCTACTCTTAAATGACTCTAGCAACACGGTTCTTGGCAGCAAAGTAGAGCACCTTATTGAGAAAAAGGAATTGCAGAGAAGTTTGTCAAAATACAATAGAAGCAATATTGAAACCAAAGGTGGACTACCTCCTTTGGGCCTTTTGAAGTGTGTATCTCGTGTCCAATAGATTAGCAGAGAACTTGATCAAAGAAAGACATTGCAAGTTAGTTTGCCTTCAAATCTATAAATGATGAATTTGAGAAGCAAAGGACTGCTGCTATTGCAGGAGTTGCAAAGAGTAAAGAAACCAAGCCATTTGGAGGAGATGGTGGTAGCGTTAGAAGCAATCTCAATGTGGGTGTTGACGGTAAGTGAAATAGGGAAGTAGAAGGAAAAGCCAACTAAATCTGAGAGAACTGTTTGATGAGAAAGTTCTGAAGCACGTAAGAGCAATGGGCTTTGGTAAGGAAGCTCCAGGCAAACTCTTGTGGATAATGGCAACAACTTGGAAGCAGCCTTGAATGGGCTTCTTAATAGCAGTAAACAGAAACCTGTTGTGGTTCTGCCTCTGAGAGGTAAAGGAAAAGGTCAGGGGTGGGTATGATCTGAAGATGAAGAGGACCTCGGAAATGCAAATCCACAAGTACCAAGCATGTAATTTGTATTTTGCCATTTAAAACGGGAACTTCGAATGTGGAAGAACCTAAATCTCAGTCATAGCAGAATCATCAAGGAAAACATAGATTGTAGAATGCTGATCAAAATGGAGTAAAAGATAATAATCAACCAAAACATCTACCTTGAAATGATACCAGGCAGCCAAGAAATGAAAAACCTCTTTATTTACAGAGACAATCAAAATTAAAGCCAGTTGTAGAAGGCAGTGGATTACCTAGAAACAGAGGTTCTTAAAGACCAAGTACTTCTTCAGGATCTGAATTATGGGCTGAAGAGAGAATCAGGTGTGATAGACCATATTCTAGATAGAACTGAAGATACTTCGTACACTTTCAGCCCAGTGACGACACATTTTTAAAAAAGAGCTAACTCTGTGCAAAGCAGACCAGGAAAAAGTCCATCTACTTGTAGAGGCAAAGAAAATTTTCCTCTTCTAGAATCCATAGATAATAATAATCAAAAATGTAGGAAGACATAAATAACCTGATTGCAGTATACTGGGAGGAACACTATATAATTCCCTGTAATAAATTTCAGATGACCTTCAGCATTGGTGTATGAAAGCATAGATCAGAGTAGGAATAAGTCCAAAATCAGAAAACTGGATAGGAAAGACATTATCAGTAGGAGGAAACTCTAGGGAAACTCTATGACATAATTATTTGTAGAATAATTACTCAGTGGATAAATGTGTGAAATTCTTTAGTTACAGAGCAATGTGTGGAATATATGTGAGGTTTCACATTTTATAAAATAATCTCTGTGTATGTATAGAATGAAAAAAAGTATTTGGTGGCTTTGCATTTATTCCTCAATGTTTAGTTTCCCATACTTAGGAAATGTCAACACTAAAATCAAATCAAAAAGTGTTCAGGTGGAGTTCACATCAGGAGTATCAGACTGGGAGAAACATCTAAAAAGAATGCTTTACAACTCGATTCAACCATGAATTCAGAGTTCTGCCTAGCAAATATTCATGAGAAACAAACTAAAACATAGGATTTTGAAACAAATTAAAACATAGGATTTTGAAGTCACCTGGGAGTACTGAATGCAGAATTTTGTAATGAGTTGTAGACAAGGAAATCAATTTTTTTCTCAATGCTCTTGCAAATACTTATGAAGTAAAAGCTGTACCTGAAAATTCTATAGTTGTTCAGCTTCTATTTTTTCACAGAAATCTAAGCATAAATATGATGACTGTTAAACCAGAGAACTTTGAATGTTAACAGAAGAAAGTACAGACCAAGATTATGTTTCATGAATGTTATATAATCTTAACAGGCATGAATACAGCAATAATGAACAGAATATAAATAAATAGATAATTTTGGGTTCAAAAAAAAAAAAAAAAAATGTAGGAAGAGAGAAACCCAAACAGCAAATCCGGATCATTTTTTATGACAGGAAATCGCAAACAATAAGTAATGAAGCTTTCAGTGGTAAAAAAAAAAAAAAAAAAAAAAAAATTGGAAAACCACTTTAATCTAAACAATGATTACCAGAATCCTGTTAGAACAGTTTCACTGATGTTCCAAATGAAGAGACAGAAATAGCAATGAAGGGGAATAGAGTAGAAACTATTAAGTCAGCAGGACCCATCACAGCCAACCCTATGAGGATAAAATACTTAATGACAGTGGGCCCGAAAGAAGATCTGGGTCAATTAAACCAGAAGAAGTATTTGTGTCATCCATTCCTACAGAATATGCAAAAATGTAGAAACCTGGAGATGAATGTTTTGCACTGTGTTGGGAAGACAAGTTTTACTCAGCAGACATTGAAGCTCTCCATTCTTTGGGTGTGACCAAAGTACATTGATTATGGAAACTATGAAGAAGTGCTACTAAGCAACATCAGGCCAATTCAAACAGGGGCATGGGAGAAAGACGGTTCCTATGTTCAACTCTCACAGTCTGCAGAGGAGGTGATGACCAGCCAAGATGATCAGCTCCACCAACCCAGCAGTTTAACAACCTCCCTGGGCTCAGCGCTGACACGAAAGGAGCCATTGACTGAAACAGCCTGGTCAAAACCTGTAGCTAGACCTTCCACTTTCCCTTCAGAATAAGATGCAGCCATGGTGGATATTACTATTTGGAGAAAGAAAAAGCAGATTTTGTAAAGAAAGAAAGAAAAAAGGGTGTGACCCATACAAAGAATGGGAAAAAATACTGAGTTAAATAAAGCAAATAACTTTTACAAATGAAAGGAGGAATTTTTTCTTCTGCCATCAATAAAACCAATGAACCCTTAAACAAAAAGAAAGAAAAGAAAAGAAATGGCACAGTTAAGCAATATATTGGTACTTCTATTTTTCTTTAGAGGCTTTGGCATGAATAAATGAAAAATACCTATCCCCATGAATGCTTTTTCTACACAAAGGAAATTCACAAGCCATTGTGTCGGCCAAAGCATCTGCTCTCTTCTCCACAACATATAAAATGAACTGCATCTTCATCTTAAAGTAATTTGAACAGAGAATAAAAATATATATGCAGGCTCCCCCTGAGGAGCTGGGGGAAAATGCAGAGGTGTTGGACTTACTCACCTGCATTGTTGCTGATGTTCTCACAAACATTGAGGACTGGTGGTTTGGTGTGCCGAGCCCTCTATCTTGGGGCTTGCCTTATGAAGCTAATTACTGCAAAGGAGAAGCTAAACCTGCTTATAATTGTGCCTAAGAGTCTCCCCCTGGGAACTTTGTTGCTCAGATGTGGCCCCCTCTCTAGCTAAGCCACCTTGACGGGTGATCTCACTGCCCTCCCCGCTACGTGGGACCTGACTCCCAGGGGTGTAAATCTCCCTGGCAACGCAGGATATGACTCCCAGGGGTGAATCTGGATGTGGCATCATGGGATTGGGAACATCTTCTTGACCAAAAGGGGGATGTGAAATGAAACAAAATAAAGTTTCACTAGCTGAGAGACTTCAGATGGAGTCAAGGGGTCACTCTTGTGGAAATTCTATGCACTATATAGAAAACACTTTTTAGGTTTTAATGTACTGGAATAGCTAGAAGTAAATACCTGAGACTATCAAACTCCAACCCTGTAGCCTTGACTCTTGAAGACAATTGTCTAACAATGTAGCTTACAAGAGGTGATAGTGTGATTGTGAAAACCCTGTGGGTCACACTCCCTTTATCCAGTGTATGGATGGATGAGTAGAAAAATGGGGACAAAAACTAAATGAAAAATAGGGTGGGGGGGGGTGATTTGGGTGTTCTTTTTTATTTTTATTTTTTTATTCTTATTCTTATTCTTTCTGGTGTAAGGAAAATATTCAGAATAGATTGGGGTGATGAATGCACAACTATATGATGGTACTATGAACAGTTGATTGGAGACCATGGACGATTGTATGGTATGTGAATATATCTCAGTAAAACTGAATTTAATATATAAAAAAATGAACTATCTTAAAGTTAACCAATAATAAGTAATGAACTATTTTTTTTTCTTTTTCTTCTTTCTACAAACTGAAATTGATGAACTATACCTGTAATGTATAACACAAATGTGCCATAGATGGTGAATTCAATGGAGAAGGTATTGAATTCCTCATTCCTGAAAAAAATGAGAGTCATTTTAATACATCTTGACATCTGACTATAAGCAATTCACTTTTTACCAAAGGCATAATGGATTTATCTGACTACCTGTTTTGAAACAAAGTGAGGATGAAATGTAAAAGGAAGGGTGTTAGGGGTATTGGGACAAGAATTGCTTGCCATGATAACTTAAATAGAGTGGGTTCTCAGCAGGTGAATTTACTGCCCTTCCCCCTAAGTGGTATGTGATTCCCAGGGGTGTAAATCCCCCTGGCAACACTGGAAATGACTCCTAGGGATGAGCCTGGACCCAGCATCATGGGATTGAGAATATCTTCTTGACCGAAAGGGGGAAGAGAGATGAAATAAAATAAGGTTCCAGTGGCTGAGAGATTTCAAATGGAGCTGAGGGGTCACTCTGGAGGGTATTCTTATGCACTGTATAGATATTACTTTTTAGTCTTCAGTGTGTTGGAATGGCTAGAGGGAAATACCTGAAGCTGTCAAACTGCAACCCAGTGACCTTGATTCTTGAAGACGACTGTATAACTATGTAGCTTGCACAGTGTGACCGTGTGATTGTGAAAACTTTGTGGCTCGCACTCCCTTTCTCCAGTGTATGGACAGATGAGTGGAAAAATGGGGACAAAAATTAGATGTAGAATAGAGTAGGACAAAGGGGATAGAAAGTTTTGGGTGTTCTTTTTTGCTTTTATTTTTATTTTGGAGTGAGGAAAAGGTTCAAAAATTGATTCTGGTGATGAATGCACAACTGTATGATGGTGCTGTGAATAATCGATTGTACACTGTGGATAACTGCAGGTGTGTGAATATATCTCAAAACTGTATTAAAAAAAACAAAAAAAGAGAGTGGGTTCTTAAATGTGCAATGAATTGATTGGAACTGATTAAAGTAGAAGAGAGAAACAGTTGATGACACACACCTAGTGCAGGGCACCAGCTCAATGAGAGCACCCATCAAATCACAGATTAGGAAAAAACACATTGCCTGCCCTCTGCCCCTCCTCCAGACCCAGGGCCTGCCTTCCCCATCATCAGCCTGGTTTCTCGTCCACCAGCCCAATGCTTCTCCATTCACAAAACATGTCCACAGCCAGTCACAGTCTTATTTGGATCTGAAGATACAAAAGTTGAGAAAGTAGGGATTTTTAATTTTGTTTTACAAATGAGGAAGCTGAGGCTCAAAAAAAGTTGTAACTGATGCAGGATCCTACAGTGGTTCTTCCAGGACCAGAACCCGGTGATCTTGATTCCCAGCCCAGGCCATTTTCCCAGCTCTGACTGCATCTCCCGAGACTTTGCTTTGGGTTCCACTTTCTGTGTGGCTCCACACTAGATGCTCCTTCCAGAACTGGCCCTTCACTGCTCCTGACCTCATTGCTAGGCTTGTTTGAGTGGATCCCACCTCAGCACACCTGCTATGATGCTTTTAGAGCTGGGCCCCAAAGCTAGGCCCATTCATTTTAGCTCAGAAAGTCTCTTTCACCAAAGCTGCCACCCTATGACCTCCTTGCCACCCCAATAACCACCTAACTGGACTCCCTGCCAGATGCACCCTGCAATATAGTGGAGACGTTGCTGGACTTGGAGGCAAAGACCCAAGTTTTAGTTCTGGTTGCTATCTGGCCAAGTAATCCTGGGCTAGTTACTTGACTCTTTAAACTCTGGCTTTTTGATCTGCAAAACAAGGATACTAATGTAGAGTACTCAGTGTTGCTGAGAGGATTAAATGAGATATCTTTTATAAAGGCCTACAAGGTGCTCAACAAATGTTACTTCCCCCCACCCCATTTTTACCCTTCTTCCCTTCCTCCCTCCTCCCCTGCCTCCCTTTCTTCTTTCCTCTTTCCTACAGTTTATCCCACCAATACTCCAAGACAGACCTTCCCTTAACTCCATTCACATCAGGCCACTCCCTGGATCACAGCTCTTGAATGACTCCCCATTGCCAGGTCCAGTTGCCTCTCCCTGGGTGTCATGCAGGATTCCCAGATATGAGCACACCTTTCCTCTCCTGTCTTCATCTCCTGCTACTCGGGAACATGGAGGTCTTGTTGTGGTGTTCCCGTTCATGCTGATTTGTTCCTCTCTGCCCTTGCTTCTGTTGTCTCACCCTCCTGGAATGCCCTGGCCCACTGTGCCATCCCTGGAGGCTTATCTTACTACCCAATGGTCTCTTCTTCTCTGGTTTCCAATTTCACTTATTGTCCGTATCACTTTGCTTGGCACAAAATCACAGAGGCCACCTAGGTCTTCAGGTGGCTTCATGTGCATCTGTGTCTTGTCTTATCAACTGTGCACTGTGTTCCTTGAGGGCAGACCCGGTCTTTTTCCTCTTTGTATTCCCTACTGGGCCTAACAGCACGGAGGGGAACATGAATGAGCTCTGGGCTCCTGTCTCCAGGACTGAGTCCAAATCTCAGACCTAGAAATTACTAGCTATGTGGTTTGGGGAATCTTGTTTTTCTTGGCTGTGAATTGAATAATTTAACATCTTCATCAGAATGTTGTTTTTCATGTAATGGTCACTGAATAATTATTTATTGAGCACCTACTATGTGCCAGGACTGTGCTTTCCCACACATATTAGCTCATCTAATCCTCGTAACTGCAATGGAGTAACCTCAGCTCTGGAACCCCAAACCCTAGTGCAAAGTTCACAAAGATTAAATAAATTAATGAAGGATGTGTAAGAAGGTCTGTCATGCTTGACGGAAAGTACTGAAGATATCGCAGTGAATAGAACAAATAGTTTCCCTGTTCTCATGAAACCTTCAGTCCAGCAAAGGATGAGATCAACATTAAATCAATAACTACAATCGTTTTTAATTACACTTAGGGTAAGTGCAATAAACTAAAAGTATGGAGTAGTATGAGAGCATGTAATGGGGACTTAACATGGGGTAGACGTCTCTAAAGAAGAGACTCTGAGCTAAGATCTGAAGGATCTGAAGAATACAAATTGAAGTAGAGCAGGGAAAGAAAGGGCTTGGAGGTGGGGGCAATGGGTATTCCTGGCAGTGGAAATAGCAGGTCCAGAGGTCTTGAGGCAGGAAAGCACAGGGCCCTTTCCAGGAACTCGAGCTTAGCTGGGTGAGCAGCAGGGAGAGTGTGGCAAGGTGGGGCTGAAGGGGAGTCGCTCCAGAGCCTTGCTGAGGAATTTGGACTTAAAGCTGAATGGGAGGCCACTGAGGGTTTTAAGCTGGGGGTGTGGGAGGTGGGGGGTAAAAATGACATGATCAGATTTGTGTGTTTGGAAGCTCACTCTGCCTGCTGCATAAAGAATGGCTGAAAGGACCAGGGTGGATTCAGGAAAACAGAACTGAGTTAAGGAAACACATCTAGATCACTCCCAATAAAGACCCCCAAATGTCTGTTGGCCTGAAAGCTGACTTCCGAAGGGCAGAATCAACCTCTAGTCCTAGCACCACTTGGCCCAACCCATTGCCTCTTGTGTTGCCCACTCCCTTTTTTCTCAATGGTTTTGGGTGGAGATGGGAAAACAGAATTGCAGTCACCACCCCATTCTGTAGTGTAGTCTAAGCCACAAACTGGTTTGAACCTGTCAGTTCAGAGCTGGCTCCAAGGCAAAGACCCACCTGGCCTGGCTCAGACTGGCCTGTACACATTCTTGGGCCCACACTCACCCTTGGCAAGGCCATCCTCCACCCCTGCCTGCCCAGACAGCAAGCAGTGGCCTGGCCTCCACTTCTGTAACCAGGGCCCAGGGCATTTCTCCATTCTCCTGTTTGGGGCTTGGTGTTTTCTGGAGACAGGACTAATAGGTAGGTTCTGGGTTGGAGGTGTGGAAATAAGAACCAGTTTCCAGTTCCTATAGCCACGCATAAGACCCAGTTGTTTAAACTTTGGGCACATCGACAGCTCAAACACCCCAGGCTCAGGTGGAGCCCTCCAACACTCACTGTTCAATGTGCTTCTCTTCAGATGTGGATGTTGGAGTGAGCTGGCTGGGGTCAGGAGACTTGGGTTTTCAACCACTGCTCTATCACCAACCTAGGCAAGTCACTGAACTTCTCTGGGTTTTAGTTCCCTTGACTGTGAAATGGGGGGAAGATCACATCTGCTGGGAGAAAGAAGACCAGTGTGAAGGTGCTTAGAAAGGTTAAAATATGAGACCAATTGGAAAATGCATTAATATCAATATCAATAATAATCTTCCAATTCTTCTTCCTCCTCTTCCTCCTCCTCCCCTTTTTCCTGTCCTCTTCTTCCTTCTTCCTTTGACCATAGGGACTCATCTACGCTGCTAGAGCACTCAGAATCCTTTAACTAGACCTCAGAAAATCTATCAAGCAGGATTGATGTTTCCCACTCCCAATTTGCCCTCCTGCCCCTAACCCCAACATGGTCAAGCCTGGGTCAGAGGCCCAGCCCCTCTCACAGTTACGCTGCACTAGGTTTGAGGAGCTTCCGACATTGCACTGCTTATCATGAGGCTCCATCTAACTAAAGCTGAAGTTACTTCCTAGGGAAGGGGGTGGAGATAGTTAATCAGCTCGGAAATGGCAGCTGCGCCTGCCCCTGGGAGGATTGAAACCACTGCCTAAAATTAAGAAGATTCCTGGAAGGATTTGATGCCCAGAGACCAGACAAAAGAAGGCCAACCAGAGGACAAAATAGTAAAGTAGCTACATGTACCTTCCAAGTTCCAACCTCTCTATTCCCCAAGGACTCCCCTCTCTCCCACGGTTTTCATAAGGAACCTCCATGTCTGACCCCTCTCAGGTCTCTGGCACTGAAAGAAAGGTCATGCTCTTAAGCCAAATAAATGAATCTCAAAGAAAACACTCCCTATGTTAAAGTCTAATCAGCCAAAGACCACAAACATGGAGTACAACAAAATCATATTTACTGACTCAGTGCAGCAAAGGAGAGGTTATTCTATGAAAAGGTAGAAAGACACACAACAAGAATGATGGAGATGTTTTGGTAATGGATGGTGATGATGGTAGCACAACATTATAAATGTGATCAACAGGACTGAGATATATATCTGAATGTGACTGAAAAGGGAAATGTTGGAATGAAGTTGTTTTTTTTTAAATCTATGGAACTAACTATACTACACAAACATGGACTTTAGTTAATAGTGCAATTTTTAAAATGTGCCATTATCAATTGTAGCAAATGTTCCACAGCATTGCAAGGTGTTGGTGGTGGGCTGGTGTATGGGAATGCTGTATTTTTTTTATGCATGATTGTTCTGTAAACACAAAACTTCCCTAGTTAAGAAAAAAAAAATCAGGAAAAAAAAAAAAAACAGGGAGGAAGTAAGCCTCTTCTGTAAGGTTTAAATACCCACTAAAAGATTCTAGGGAGTGTGTCAGAGAAGTGGGGTTCGGTTCTGGATTGGTTGCTGTTTCTAGGTCAGGAATAGGATATGTGGAAAGTAACTAGGAATTGGGTGCTGTCATGAGGTGAGGGCAGTTTAGCAGTTGGAGACCCCAAATTATGGATGGAGCAAGGTGGGTCTGGGAACAACACTAGTGAGAAAGTAGTAGTCACTCAAATGGGAGGGTTAGGTCCTTACAACATTTTACAGCTGCTGTGTGACTTTGAGAAAAACAATTTTTTCTGTTGACATTGCAGCTGGCTTTATCTGTGTCTGTCTTCCCAGCCTGATTAATGTTGTGGCTACTTTTAAATTTTTCCATCGAGCTGCTTTTCATCCTTTCAATTCTGGGCAGTATTTTACACTTTCTTCTACCATGAATGATTATAAGATGTTAGGGTTGGAATCCTGGGGCCAAATGGCCTGTATTTTCATCCTGGTTCCACCAGTTATTTACCAGCTCTGTCTCTCAGTTTCCTCATCTGCAAACTAGGAAAAAGTAAGAGCACTTGCCTCATAGGATTGTGGTGAAGGTTAACAACACATTATTAACAAATCATATATGCAAAGTTCTTAGATGAGTGCCCAGCCCTTAGTAAGTGTTCAATAAACATTAGTTCTTTTCCTTCTTATATATATTTTTTAAATTTTTATTTTAAAGGTAATTAACTTTTGGTTAAAGATGGCAGGTTTTCTACACGCATTTTCTCCTCTCCTTCCAAAGACCCTTTGAAATAATATTAATGGAATAAACAGGTATATAAACTCTGAGCACTGGAGAGACAAGGAAAGACGTTATTGGCGATGGGAGAAACAAAAGGTGGAAGAAATAAAGCAATTGGAGGAGGGATGATTGCTGGGGCAGAGAACAGGAGACTGAAGCTTTGAGGAGTGTGTACAGAGGGCTGCGGGGAGGACAGAAGAGGGCGCCGCTCTGCTCTGCAGAACCCAGTGGGTTTGGTTCCTTGAAATGCCAGGTGGAATGAAGCTGAACTCTTATCCTTGAGCTGCTGAATCCAACCCAAAGCTCAAAATACACAGCAGCACTGCACCACCACCCCAAGGCCAATAAAACAAAAACAGGGACAAACAAAAATCCCCAAACAAAAACAACCAAGGGGATTTTCACTTGAAAAACAGAACGGTCCCAGAAAAGAAAAAAAAAATGCCCAAAATGGTATTTAGACATTTTCCCCAGTGCAACCATTGGCTTCTACCCTACCCACCTGCGAGACGCATACTTGTACACAGTACTCCCAATCTGAGGTTTTAAAATAGGAATAGATATCTTAGAAAGACCTTCACCATACAATACAAAGTATTGTAAACAAACAAAAATAGTAACTGATAGTTTAGAGAAAAGAAGGGAGTTTTAAAAGTGTTCAAATTAATAACCTCAAAGAGATTTATTATATTCATTAAAAAAAAACAGGACACAAACCAAACATCCTATGTAAGTGCAGACTAAGGGATTTAATTTTTAGAAAGTAGGAAATACATGTACATATTTATATGTACATATATTTACATATGTACATAGGTACATAATTTATATGTACATGTAAATGAGTATGCACATATCTAGATGGATGGATCGATAGATATAGATATGAACTCATTATAAAGATATATATTGATACATAGTTCGAATTCATCTTAAAGAATAATTTGTGCTGTCAAATCAATCCATGAACACCCATATACCGACCAGTAAGGTTAAAAGACTATTACCAGATCCTTTGACCTTTTGCCTCCCTTGTGTACCCCTCCCTCATCACATCTCCCTCTCCCTGTCCCCCTTCTACGAAGTTAACCATGATCCCAAATTTTGGATTAATCATTTCCTTGCTTTTCAGTATGCATCCATCCCTAAGCAATTGTTTAGTTTTCTCTATTTTTGATATTTATACAACTGAAACAATGCTTTATGTATTCTGTGTCATGCTTCTTGCACTGGACATTATGTTTATTTTAAATAACAGTTTTACTGACATTTAATTCACATACAGTAAATTTCACCCTTTTAAAGTGTACAATTCAGTGGTTTTAGTATATTCATAGAGTTGTGCAACCATAACCACTATTTAATTCCCAAACATTTTTATCACCCCAAAAAGAAACCCTCTACCCATTAGCAGTCCCTCCTCATTCTCCCCTCCCCCCAGGCCCTGGCAACCACTAATTGACTTTCTCTATGGATTTGCCAGTTCTGGACGTTTCATATAATTGAGATCATATTCTATGTGGTCTTTGTGTCTGGCATCTTTCACTACGCATAATGTTTTCAAGCCAGTTCTTGTTGTAACTTGTAGCTTGTTCATCATTCTTATTTTATGGCTGAATAATATTCCATTGGGTGTATATATCACATTTTGTTTACCTATTGATCAATTGATGGACATTTGGGTTGTTTGGCTATTATGAATAGTGCTGCTATGAACATTCACATACAAGTTTTTCTGTGGACATATGTTTTCAATTCTCTTCAGTATATACCTACGAGAGGAACTGCTGGGCTATATTTAAGGATCTGGCAGACTGTTTTCCAAAGCGGCTGCAGCATTTTACATTCCCAACATCAATGGATTAGAGCAAACATTATATTTTGAGTCATCATTCCTGTTGATGCCTGTTAAGATAGCTCATCCATTTTAGGTACATACCACAGTTGACAGACATTTGGGTCATTGCCATGCTTTTGTTATTTTCCACAATGCTTCCACGAACATTCTCCTAGAGGTCGTCTGGTGCACATGTGTAAGCACTTCTCCAGAGTCTGTGCCCAGAAGCGAATTCCAGGGTCATAAGGTATGCAAATATTCAACTTTCTTAGATACTGCTGAAGTGTTTCTCAAAGTCTTATTCTCATAATAACTTCTTTCCAGTGTCTAAGAATTCCTGTTTCTCTGCAACCTCTCCAACCCTTGACATTATTAGATTTTTAAAAATCTTGGCTAATCTGATGAGTAGGCAATGTTCTCCCAGTGCGGTTTTTAAATTGGCATTTTCCTGATTACTCATCTCACTAGGCATCATTTCATATATTTCTGGGCAGCAAGTTTGTATCTTTTGCCGATATATGACTTGGTTTATTTTACATTTTCCTGTTGATTTTTGGTCGTTTTTCCTATATTCTAGATACAAATCCTTTGTCAATTATATGTGTTACAAATATATCCTCCCAGTTTGCAGCTTTTCTTCCCCTTCTCCTTATAAACTTTAATAAACACTATCAAAGTATGCAATGAATTCAAATGTATTCAATGTATTAATATATCCAAATACATCCATCTTTTCCTTTAGTTTGTGATTTGTGTCTTGTTTAAAAAAAAAAAAAATAATTCTTTGCCCTGAAGTCATGAAGTCCTCCTTTATTTTCTTCTAAATGTTTAAAATTTTGTCTTTTACATTTAACTTCTTATTCCATTTGGAATTTATTTTTGTGTATGGTGTAAATTAGGGATCTGACTTTTCTTTTTTCCACACTAGTAATCAGCAATGCCACCCCTTTCATATATCAAGTTTCCATCCACATGTAGGACAGTTTCTGGGTTCTCTAATTGTTCCATAGAACTGTTTGTCTACTCTCTTCTAATAGGACACTGTCTTAATTGCTCTGGTTTTAGTTAGAATATCAGGGAGAGTATGCCCACCCCACCACCAATCTGGTTCTTTTTCAGGAAGGTTTCAGATATTTTGGACCCCTCTTACAAATAGACTTTAGAGTAAGCTTGTCATGCTCTGTGGAAAACCATATTAAGCTTTGGATTGGAATTTTTTAATTCTATAGGTCAAAATAGAGAAAAAGGATATATTCACAAAATTTATTTTCTTATTCCACAAATGTATTATGTTTTTCTATTTATGTGGGTCTCTTCTAATATCTTTCAAAAAGTTTTATTATTTTCTGCATAAAGAACTTGCACCTCTTTTGTCAGAGTTATTCCTAGATTTCTGGTTTTTTTTTTTTTTCTTTTGTGCTTCTTTTATAACTGGAAACTTTTTAAAATTATATTTTTCCATTTAATACTAAGTGTAGAAAAAATAAAACTGACTTGTATATCGCTTTTGTATTGGCAACTTTGCTAAACTGTCTTATTAATTCTAGTGGTAAATCTGTTGATGATTTGGAATTTTCTATATGGGCATTCATATCATTGGCAAATAATGAGAGGATTTTTTCATCCTTTTCAATTCTTATACCATTTCCCTGCTTTTTCTTGTTTTAGATAAAATCCGTTTGTACTGCCATCCTTATTTTTTCCTGACTTTAAAAGTAATACTTTTAAGTTTTACCAGTGATTTCTGATGTTAGAGCTGTAGATTTTTTTTGTAGATTTCCTTAATCAAGTAAAGGAAATTAACTTCTATCTCTAGTTTACTGAGAGGCTGACTTTTATTTTTTTAATAATAAATGAATATTGACTGTCATCTAATGCTTTTTCTAGACCTATTAAGATGATTATCTCTTTTAATTTTTTAAATTACATTAAGATATTTTCCAACATAGCATCCTGGAGTAAATCCAACTTATGATATATTATCTTTTTAAAAGCATGGCTGATAAAATTGAATTAGTATTCAAAATTTAAAAAAAACAAAATAAAAAATAAAAACATGGCTGGATTATGTTTGGAATGCAATGTTTTATTTAGGCTTTTTTCCCTCATCTATATTCATGAGGGAGACTGACCTGTAATTTTTCTTTCTTATATTGTCTTGTATGGTTTGGGGATCATAATTCCATTAATCTCATAAAATGAATTTGGGAGTATTCCCTCCCCCACTAGTCTCTGTAAGAGTTTGAGTAAGTTTGAATTATCTTTTGGATATAAGGTAGAACTCACCAGTATAATTGTTTGGGCCCATTGTTTTCCTAATGATTCAATTTCTTTAATAGTTACAAAATCATTCTCGTTTTCTAGTTTTCTGTCTCATCTAGAGGCAACTGTTACCAGTATATTTTTCTAGGAATTTGTCCATTTCACCCAAGAATAAAAGGGTATTGACATAGAGTTATTTACAGCATTCCCTGTTGTCTTTAATCTTTAGTTAACCCCCCTCTTCCTTCCTAATATTGCTTGTGTGTGCCTTTGCTTGAATGATCTTTCCAGAGCTTTGTTAATTATTTTGACTTTTTGGCTCCCTCTATTTTATATTTCTTCTCTATTTCATAAGTGTTCCTCTTATATTTTCACTCTTTTCCTTTTCCTGGGTTTCGTCTGTGGTTCTTTTACTAACATCTTAGTGTTCAAAGTTTCTTCTCTTCAGATACAAGCAATTTAAGGTTCTGGTTTTCCCTCAAATTACTACTTTAGCCTTGAAATGTATTTTTTTATTGTTCAGATTTAAATATTTTCTAATTTATATGATTTCTTTTTTAACCCTTTAGATATTTAGAAGAGTATTTAAAAATTTCCAAATGTATGGTTTTGTTTTGTTTTTTTTAAAAAGGGTATGTTTTTTTTTATTAAATTCTGTCATGATTGTTTTGTGATTAGATAATAAGATGTTTGATATTAATTCTTTGAAATTTGTTGACAGTTGCTTTATGGCCCAGACTGTGGTCGATTCTTGAACAATTTTTGCTTGTTGTAAAAAGAATATGCTGTATTTAATTGCTAAGTGCAGTGTTTAGTATATGTTCTTTAGATTGACATTGTAAAGACTCGGGCTATTAAGCTATCAAAATTTTTGATTAGTAAATTATTAACAATGTGAAAAATTAATAATTTCGCAGCAAACGGTGGAAGTCACCCAAAGTATAGAAGTACATGGGATACAGGAAACTGGGTCTCACTCAGGAAGGCAGTGATGCTCTAGGATGACAGCTGTGCAGCAAGTCTCTTAATGAAACAGCCCCAACTGCAGCAGGACACCGGAGGGCTCCAGGAGGAAGGTGTTCTGAAAAAGTGACGATCCAAGAGATCTAACACCATCCTTAAGAATCTGGGAAACTTTGATCCAGGACAAATCCTCTCCATTATATTCCAAAGCCAGGGTCCATTGGAATTGGAGACTTTGAGTTTATTAAGCCAGCTGAGCACACTGGCTAATACGCCCAAGGCCAAGGCTGGTTAGGTTTGCCTTGGGTGGGGCAGGTTGAGATTGCACAGACTGAGGGGAAGCTAATAGCCACTTGGTCTGTAACTGGAGCAGAGATCACAGAGGCAAGGGCTGGTTTCTCTAACCTCTACAAGGGTCATCTCTCAAGTCTCTTAAGAAAACCCATCCAGTGGGGTGATGGAAGAAAATGTTGCAACTTCTATTCATCTCATTTTTGTATTTCTTTAGTGTGTGCATACATTCTAATGTGCATAATTAATTAGTAAAGTAGGAAATGTAGGAAACATATATGTCTGTATGTGTGTATACACACATACAGACATATATACAGAGAGTGGGTATATACTTGGCTATTTTTGGCTGATGAAGTACATAATTATGAATACTTGAAGATCCCGGCTAAACAGGAGCTATGTAGGGTAGAGGCACTTAGATTCCCTCCTGTAGTCGTTTAGAATAATAATGATAGCAAAGACAGAGGTTGTGTGCGTTGTGCTTTTAACTGATTATTTCAGTTAATCCTTACAACAACCTTTCAAGATGGATGCTATTTTTCTTATTGTACAGGTGAGAAAACTGAGGCTTAGGGAGGTTAAACAGCCTGCTTAGAGTCACCTAATGAGTGGAATATCCAGAGTTAAAATCCAAGTATCAATCTCCAGATCTCATGCTCTTTTCCACTAACTTTAGCAGCTTCCCTTAGCAGAATGTTCCCTTTTCAAATTTCAAAGTTGTATTGCATCACTTACTTGTGAATGAGATTAAACTGAATGTTTGGAGCAGGAAGACGGAATCGAACTTCGTATCAGTATGCTTTTAAATTCGAGTAAATGATAAAAATGCAAGAAAATGACTCTCTAGTCTTCTTTCAAAATGCCCTAAATATATTACTAATCCTTCTCAAAGACTCACAAAACAAAGGTTAGTATGGCAGAGATTAAATAAATGATTGGAGGCCTCAGTGGGTTGAATTGCAGCTCCCCAAAATATTTCTATATCCTAATCCTGGACTCCGTGAATGTGACCTTATTTGGAAAAAGGTTCTTTGCAGATGTAATTAAGTTAAGGATCTTGAGATAAGATTATACTAGAGCACCTGAGTGGACCCTAAATCCAATGACAAATGCCCTTATTAGAGTCAGAAGAGAGAGGACACATTCACACTGAGAAGACGGTCACGTGAAGGCTGAGCCAGAGATTAGAGGTAAGCAGCCACAAGGAATGCACGGAGCCGCCAGAAGCTGCGAGAGGCTGGGAAGGAAGTTCCCCTAGGGCCGTGTTGACTTGGGACTTCCAGCCTCCAGAACTGTGAGAGCATACATTTTTCTTGCTTTAAGCCACAAGTTCATGGTCATTTGTTATGGCAGCTCTAGGAAATTAATACAGAGGTGAATTATTTCATTCCCCAAACATGGAACAACTTAGAACTACACGATGTGGCAGCTAAGAACCATTTCTGCAAGATCCGATAACCTGGGACCACGCTTCCTCTAACAGATCAGGAAAAGTCACACTCCTGGAGCCAAGGAGCAAACATGTGCAGCTCACACTTAACTCTGGCCAAGAGAGTGAGCAAGAATTCTTGATCACTATTCACAGCATAGCAGGATAATAATGAAACCGTACTTACTGACAAAAATCTCAAGTTCTGTTTAAACATGGTGATTAGATTCAATAGTTTATTACTAGTTTGTCCCAAAATCCCATTGAAATGCTTAGATAAAGGGAAACTTGAATTATCTTGGAGTGGCATTAATGTGGTAACTTTGTTACAATGGATGAAATGATATTATTATAATTACATTAATTATAGTCCATTGCTTACATTAGAGTTCACTCTTTGTGTTGTGTAGTTTATGGGTTTTTCTTTTTAATTTTTATTCCATAACATATATACAACATAAAATATCCTGTTTTAACCACTTACAAGTATTCAATTCAGTGGGGTTAATTACATTCACAATCCTGCTTTTTTCTCTCTCCTTGTGATTACATTGGATCCACCCGGATAACCCAGGCTAATCTCCCCATCTCAAGATCCTTAACTCAATCATATCAGCCAAATCCCTTTTGCCATGTTAGGTAACATATTCACAGGTTCAGGGTATTAGGATGTGGACCCCTTTGGGGAGCCATCACCTTGCCTATTACAAAGATCCTCCTGAGTAGGATTTTGAATGGCCAAGGACAGTTCTCCTCCTTGAATGGGCCACCACTGTCCACTGCAAACTCAACTTCTTTGCCTGGATAGAATGTGAGTACAGGGGAACCTCAGGGTAACAGCAGCTCTCCTTGGCTTGCTCCACACCCCACCTCTGTCCACTGGATCCCCAGGCAGGAATCAAACACTGCTCTATCTGCCAAGAAGACACACTCTCCAAGCAGTCAACTGAAGCCCATCTCCTTAGTCTTGAGGGAAGGGGCAAGTACCCCCACCCTCTTCTTTGGGGTAAAAGGTTCAGTCTCAGCAGAGCTCTCTGCAAAGAAATCCACCTCACAACCTCCCATTCTCCACTCCCAACCTTCTCATCCTCAGTATGACTGGCTGTCTCACTGGTTCTCAGTCTTCTACATGGAAATTTCTTCAGGTCTGCCTCTCATCTCACTCTGGGATCATTTATCTACTGCATTTAACTCAGTCTCTAATTTAATATGTTGTTATAAAACAAAAAATAGAACTGGGCAGGGGACACAAAAAGATGATTCACAGAAGAATAAATATAAATGATTAATAGTAATTTAAAATTGATTTTCAATGAGATCAAATAAATTCAAATTAAAAGAAGATGCCATTTTCACCAATGAGACTGGCAAGCTTTCAGAATCTACTAATAGGCCTTTTATACACTGCTGAGGGGAATGTAAATTTTTGGATGGCAATTTCTCAATATGTAGCAGTCCTTAAAATGTGAATTTAAGAAAGTCATTAGAAGGTGTACAAAGATTAATAATCTAGATATTCACTGAATCATTATTTATATAAACAAAGTTATTGGTTATTAAACAATGAAGGATTGATTAACCTACAATTTCTGTATATGATGTAATACTTTGTAACTATCTGAAGAGGTATTATAGAAGATTATATGACATCAATAAATAAGTCATGATATACTGATAAATGAAAAAATATGAATTAAAAACAGTATTTACAGATTGGTCTAATTTTGTGGGAAAATACATATGATAGATAAACAATCAAATGTTAAAAATGAGTATCCTTATGTGGTGGAATTATGGGTAAATTTTAATTTTCTTCTTTGGCTTTTCTGCATTCATTAATAAAAAACTGTGAAACTCTATTTTTACCTTTATAATAAAATTTATTTCCTAAAAATGTAAGTGATTCTAGACACAGCTGTCTCTTGAGAATTTGCTTTGATATAAGCAGAGCCTGTCGGGAAAGGTACTGGGGAGCTCTCTCACGGTTAAAGGGGAGCAGGAACATGGAACATTGCCCAGCAAGGACAGGATGAGAGGAAATTCCACATGATGACTAGCAAGGGTGGGGTGCGTGGCTGGGTGGGGCTGGGTCTGAAGCCAGTGCTCTATTAATAGACGGCCTGCCTGCCCCTCACTGGGCCCCAGTCAGCAAGTACTGGTCCTGAGCCCACTAAGAAAGAGAAATGGGATATTCTGTTGGAGCTCAAAGGGCTGGTTAGGGAGGAAGAAATTATATAAAACAATTACAAAGGTATGCATTAACAAATTCAAAATAATGTAGTATTGGCTGGATTATGTAAGTGATAGAGGTGGTGCAGAGTAAATAATCTGAGTTCTGAGAATTTGCTGAGAAAAGATAGGGTGAAATATATGGATGAATAGATTGATTCACCCACACAACCAAAAAACTCCTTAAGGACTGCCTCCTGCCTATTATGCATATTAGGTTCCCCTTCAGTGTCTGTAGCAGGGAGGGGGGAAGGAAGGAAGAAGGGACATTTCAGGAGGGTGGTGCAGCTAAGCCAGTGGTCCTCAATGTGTGGTACCTGGACCAGCAGTGTCAGCAAACCCTGGGAGCTTGTTAGAAAGGCAAATCCTCGGGCCCCACCGCAGACCCAGTGAGTCAGCGACTCTGGGGGTGGGGTCCAGCCTCTGTGTTTTAACAACTCGCCAGATGATTCTGACGGAGCTAACATTTGAAAACCACCAGGCATAGGAGTAAAGGCATGGACAGGTTGTGAGAAAATAATCTATGATCTCTGTACATGAAACAATACTTTGTAACCATCTGAAGTGATGTTGTAGAAGATTAAATGACATCAGTAAATAAGTCCTGATGTATTGTGACTGTGGAGACTGGCTTTACTGGAGTGCAGAGGCCATATCAGAGATGGATGGGAGGCAAGGTGAGAAACTTCCTAGATGGGATAAAGGGGGAGGAAGGATCTGTAAAATAAATTTCAAAAATTTTCACAAACAACATGGCTGTATTTTTATACAACTAAAACAAGGGAATGGGCAGAGGACACTAAAAAGCAATTCATAGAAGAATACATATAAATAATTAATAGTTACTTAAAATTCATTCTCCAAGTGATCAAATAAATTCAAATTAAAAGAAGATGCCATTTTCTCTGATAAGAAAGTCTTTCTTCAGTTTGATAATACCCTGTGAGAATATGAAGAAAATGTGTTAATGAAAATAAAATCATGCACACTCTCTCCTCACCAACATCTCAATTATCTTAATATTTCCCGTTTCCTTATATTGTTTGTTCCCATGTATAGACAATGTTTATACAGTTATATTGAGGTCATATGTGCAATTTTGTTTTCTTTTGTGTTTCTTTTAACACTTTGTAGGGGGATAACATTTTAAGAATTTATTAGCAAAATAAAACTTTCATTTTGGTGTGGGGTTGTGGATTTTAAATCTGAGTTATTTGCAGACTTGAAGGATCCATTGTTTCTGGAAGGTTGTTACAGCAGAACCAAATCAGGAAATATTCAAATATTGGGTTCTGAATTTCAAAAGTTGAAGTCCAGGTCAAAGATAAAAGCATTTGGAAGTGAATGGATGGTCAGAACCAGTTTCTCACCTCACAGATTTGAAAAGATGGTGCACTCAGGGAAGCGATCCAGAGACTTGGAAAGAAGGAGATGCGCATGCCTTGTGCCCACTCCCCCAGGACCCCGTGGATGAGGGAAACCTGGGGATCTGAGATAGGACGGGACCTGTACCACCTTCCTGAGAAGAGCAGAGCATGGGAAGTGGCAAGTGTCTCAGACACCCTTCCACTTAGCACCACGTGGGACGAGAAATTTCCATATGGCCCAGCTAGGAAGGGAGGACCTGAAACAGCCTCTCAGAACTCCCTGCAGCCACAGAGTCATTTGGCGATACAGACCAGATGTGGCTAAGACAGAGGCTGGCCTAGAAAACTTCCACATTAGGGAATAGAGGAGACAAACCAGGTCCCACATGGATCAGTGACCAAGGAAGAGACAAGTTGATGGATATCCTAGTGGATGCCAGCAAGAGCAAGTGATGACAAAGTGCCAGGCACAGCCCCAGAGCAAATCAAGCAATTGGGAACAGGGGGTAGCAATAGGGCTTTGAATGCCTGAGATTACCCAGAATCGGCATAACGGGGGCATGGCACTTGGAGTAACAGGGGCTTTAAAAAGAAAGTCAGTCTTACTACAGAAATTTAAAGAAACCTGCATTTTTGGCACAACTGAGAATGTAGCCTAAGATTCACACTTGTTACAATCATATAAGATTTTTTTTAAGGTCTTATGAAACATTTATTATTTTCATGGAACGTATTATAACAAATATACCCCCATCAAAGGACTGTATTATATTATATTTAATCATTTTCCTATTGTTGGAAATTAATTTTTTCCATTTTTTTATAAATTGAAGGAATTTCTTATTATTGTTTTTTTAAACTATTTTATTGTGAAATATAACATGTATAGAGAGAAGTGGTAACTTTCAAAGTTCAGTTTAACAAGTAGTTATAGAGCAAATTTCGAAGTATAGTATGGGTTACAGCTCCACAGTTCCACAGTTGCAGTTGTTTCCTTCTAGCTGTTCTAATACACTGGAAACCAAGTATATCTATAAAATTATTCAGTATTCATAATCTTTTGTTCAATCTTATCTTGTCTGTTGCTACTTCTCCCTCTCATTTGATCACTGCTTTAATCTCCAGGGATACCTAGGCAATGACCACTCTAACTTGTTCATATTGAAAAGGGGTGTCAACATTATAGGGAAGAGGGATGCAGCTGGTTGATGTCCTTAAGAAGACTGGTATACCAGTTTGAATGTATTATGTCCCCCCAAACGCCAGTATCTTTGATGCAGTCTTGTGTGGGCAGATGCATTAGTGTTGATTAGATTGTAAGTCTTTGATTGAGTGTTTCCGTGGAGATATGACCCACCCAACTATAGGTGATAACTCTGATTAGATAATTTCCATGGAGGTGTGGCCCTGCCCATTCAGTGTGGGCCTTGATTAGTTTACTGGAGCTCTGTATAAGCTCAGACAGAAGGAGTGAGCTTGCTACAGCCAAGAGAGACACTTTGAAGAGCACACAGAAGCTGAGAGAGGAGCTGCAGCTTACAGAGACGTTTTGTAGACAGCTTTTGAAAGCAGACTTTTGCTCCAGAGAAGCTAAGAGAGTACAAATGTCCCAAGAGCAACTAAGAGTGACATTTTTGAGGCGCTGTGGCCTAGAGAGGAACATCCTGGGAGAAAGCCATTTTGAAAACAGAACTCTGGAGCAGACACCAGCCACGTGCCTTCCCAGCTAATAGAGGTTTTCCGGATGCCATTGGCCATCCTCCAGTGAAGGTACCCAATTGTTGATGCCTTATCTTTGACACTTTATGGCCTTAAGATTGTAACTCTGTAACCATATAAAACCCCTTTATAAAAGCCAATCCATTTCTGGTGTTGTGCAAAAAGGCAACATTAGCAAACCGGAACAACTGGGGCCTCTGGGTTTCGGGAGTTATATGGCATAGGAACAATCTGGAGGTTTTAAGTTTCTGAGTGAGTGAAACTTTTTAGAGTCTCAGATAGAGACCTAGCTATTCTTTAGGGTTTTGGGGAACATTGTTGATTAGGGCTTGGCATACTGTGGCAAATTGCAACATCTAGCCGAAGCTTGCCAAAGAGTAACCCCCAGAGCAGCTTCTTGATTCCATCTGAAATCTCTTAGCCACTGAAACCTTATTTTGTTACATTTCTTTTTCTGCTTTTGGTCAAGAAAGCATTCTCAATCCCATGATGCCAGGGCCAGGCTCATCCCTGAGAGTCATGTCCCATGTCACCAGGGAGACTCACACCCCCGGGAGTCATGCCTCACATACAGGGGAGGGTAATGAATTTATTTGCAGAGTTGGGTTTAGAGAGAGAGAAGCCACATCTGAGCAACAAAAGACATTCTCTGGAAGTGACTCACACATAATTATGTGTAGGCTTAGCCTTACCTTTACAGAAGTAAGTTTCCTAAGAGCAAGCCTCAAGATTGAGAGCTTCACTTATTAAGTAGGGGTCCCCCATTTTCACATAGCATATATTTTCTCCAAAATAAAAAATCAGTGACTCACATGATCTTCACTTAGTTGTACACTTGTCATCACACTCAATTTTAGACAATTATCATAACCCAAAACACTGCATAACTCTTATCTGCCCCCCCCTGAATTACTTACCACTAGTATTGGTGTGGTACTAGTAAAGTATTCCTATTAAATACAGTCCGTAGCATGCAAGAGGTAGTTTTTCCCATATACCACTCTGTTGTTAACTCTTTGTACAAGTGTCATACCTCTGAAGTAGATCATGCGGTAACTTATTTATATTTGTAGTGCTAATCTGTGAGATACATGACTTTAAACACCCCCTTTCAATCATGTTTGCCTTTAGTACAGCACTGTTACTTATAATCCCATTAATGAACTATCATCACCACTGTCTATTCCTATACCTTTAAGTTTAACCTCATTAACAAGTCTGTGCATATTAGCTAACTGCTCGCCCTTCTCTCGCTTCTATCTCTAGATCCCCTATATTCTACATTTTAAGATTTTACATTATCTAGGGGGTTCATATTAGTAGAATCATATAATACCTCTCCTTTTGTGTCTGACTTCTTTCACTCAGCATTATGTCCTCAAGTTTCATCCATGTTGTCATATGTTTCAGGACCTCATCCCTTCTTACTGCTGCATAATATTCCATTATATGTATATGCCACATTTTGTTTAAACACCAGTCTGTTAAAGGGCACTTGGATTGTTTCCATCTTTTGGCAATAGTGAATAATGCCACCATGAACAGCGGTGTGCAAATGTCTTTTGTGTCACTGCTGTCAGTTCTTCTGGGTATATACCAAGTAGTGGAATTGCCAGGTCCTAGGACAACTTGATATTTAGTTTTCTAAGGAACCGCCAAACCGTCTTCCACAGCAGCTGTAACAGTATACATTCCCACCAGCAGTGGATAAGTGCTCCAATTTCTCCACATCCTCTCCAGCATTTGTAGCTTCCTGTTAGTTTAATGGCAGCCATTCTTATTGGTGTGAGATGATATCCCATTGTGGTTTTGATTTGCATTTCCCTAATCACTGAAAAAATAACATTTTTCCATGTGTTTTTTAGCCATTTATATTTCCTCTTCAGAAAAAGGTCTATTCATATCCTTTGCCCATTTTATAATTGGGTTGTTTGTACTTTTGTCGTTGAGTTGTAGGATTTCTTTATATATACGGGATATCAGTCCCTTACCAGATACATGTTTCCAAATGTTTTCTCCCATTGAGTTGGCTGCCTCTTCACCTTTTCTTCCATTTTTAATGTAATAAAAATATGACAACAAATATGTTCATAGTTATTCTAAAATATGTGTTTACCACCTACAATATGCCAAACTGTGAATTAGGCACCAGAAATTCAGAGGTGAAAAAAAATTGCTATCTCCCATTGTCTGGTGGGAGAGTCAGAGTGTAGTGATCATCTCAATGCAATATGAATAGTATTATAAAATGTGTATGTAACTTGTGTCTTCTTTGAAATTATTTCCTTAGGATACCAAGTAATGAGATTCCTGGTTTATACTGACAAATTTCTTTCTAAAAGGTAGCATTTATACTGCTTTAAAATATACGTAATATCCCTTAATTTGTATATGTGCTGGAAATCTTTTGTTTTCCTTTTTATTTGATTTATATTGTTTCTTTCTCGGGAGGAACAGATTTTTATAAATGTATTTGAACTTATCTTTTCCTGTTTAAAATTTCTTCTATGTTTTTAAAGCTTGGAAAATTACCTCGTTAAAGATATGCTAAATACCCGTTTTTATTTTCTGCTATTTTTAAAAAAATGATTTGATTTTTATTTAGTTGTTCAATTAATTAGTCTATATTTAATTTATTTTATCAATTAATTAGAGCAATTTATTTTGAGTTGCTAGCTAAGACCATTCCTCCTTTCCTTATTATTTGGTGACATTTATCAAATATAACCCTCCCCCCCTTTTTTGATATATTATACTTGGTAGCTCCTAGACCCTGATGGGCCCATGGCTCCTGCACTATTGAATCAATTACATCCATATCTTCATAGGGAGGGAAGAACCCTCAAGAATAGGGAAGCTACTGTTTGGTTTTGAATTTCAAAGCTGAGTCAGATCCAGTGAGATTATAGTACAAAAGCAAGGGCTTTGGATTTGCAAAACCCAGACCATGTTGATGAAGCTAAAAAAAAAAAAAAATTAAAAGGATTTGGGAATTCAAACTGTTGGAGTTTAGAGACTAATCACAGACCAGATCATGGATCAGAGAGGAACATGGAATATGATGTTAGTGAAACTCCCACCTCATAGGAAGGGAAAAGTTCCTTCTAATGCTGGGAGTAGATGCCAGGTGAGAGATGGAAGAGAAGGGGAAAGGATCATCTGAAACGTTCCGACTCCCTTCCTTAGACCAGGATGGAACATTGACAAAAGGTGTCTGGGGGTGGGGATGGGGGTTGGTAAAACAACCAACCTGATAGATTTGGGAGCATCTGCACAAACTGGGCAGAGCTTGGAGAAACTACAAGCCTTGCAGAGAAACCCTTCCCTGAGTGGGATGCCATGTCCAATGCAGTCCAAGAAAGGGTAGGAGCAATGACTGAAGCAGGTGCTGAGGGCAGCTTTAGATGATCCACATGCCACAGCATGTTGGGGAGAAAGCAATGAAGCGTTTTCTGCCTTCCCCCCACCCCACTGCCAAGAAAGTGTGGAATGGCTGAGAGACCAGAAGAGATACCTAGGTTCCAAACAAGGAAACTCAGAGCGTGGCACGCTTATCACTAGAGGCAATGGCAAGAACCCAGGTATGGGTGGCACATGCCAGTGTAATGCCCACAGACCAGATCAGGCCAGCTGCACCTCTGTGACCAGGCAGGACAAGGGGCACCTCCTCAGAAGCCAGGGGGGACCCTGGATATCCACACAATACCACTGCACCCTGGCACCATCCTGAGAAGGAGAAGGAGAGACTCATGAGAGCTGTTAGGGAGTTTGAGCTTTGACTTGACGACTTTACTTGAAAGAGATGAGGAAAAAGAGCTTTAGTTAACATTAATCAGCAGGTTGAAATATCCTGTCCCAGGTCATTTCATCTTTGCTATCAACAGGAAATAGCCTCCAGACTAAGATTATACAGTTATAAGACATAAATTTATTTTTCCACATCTGAGTAGTATGTAAATTTTGAAACCACCGAGCACACCATAGATGCATACAAACATACATATAATTGAGGCCCTTCTGGGCTTTTTATTCCTTTGTTGATTTAAAATGTATCATTAAAGTCAAAATTTTAAATGTGTTTGGGGCCTGTTATGCCCATAAGCAGTATACAAAGAAATCTTTTGTTTTGTTTTCCTTTTCTTTACTAGGCACAGTGGGGATTTTAGACTTTGTGGCAGAGGAACTCAAACACTTAATACGCTGTCAACTTAATGTGAGGCGTAAGATGGCCACTGTCGCTAAGGAAGTTTTATGCTGGGAATAAACGTAGGAGAGTGGGACAGTTTGGAAACAATTTGGAAAACTCTTCTGGAAAATCCCTCACACTCCATAGGGATGACCGTATGTCTCAGTTTGCCTGAGACAGACCCAATTTAAGCCTGCTGTCCCAGCACAATTATTAACAGTGCCGCCTTCCACTGTCCTGATTCGAGTAATAAATTAAATTGTCACTCTAGCCATGAAGTCTTCCTGGCACAAGGTGGCAGCACTTGTCCACAGTTGAAAAGGTAATGCAGCTAGTGCAGTATCAGTGTATCCAGTATCAGTGGCAGAGAAAACGGTCCCTGCGTTAACTCAGGTCAGGGCGCAAAGCATAGCACCAGGCCACCAAAATGAGGGTACCTGAGAACCCAGGGATGTGTAATGAGGTAGGCCTGTACAAACATTCCTCCATCCGTGAGAGAAACTGTCCTCAGGGTACAGACTCTCTCAGTTCATGAAGTTGGGCTTTGTTTACGCATTTCCTGTGTGATCCTCAGGGAAGGGTCTCCTCCACCAGTAGCTTCTTCACGGACAAGGACTCTGATCCATGCCCGGAATGGAATGTGCTGACTGCCTGCATATGTTCAAATGGCCTGTGGGAGTGTTTGTTTTCCAGATGATACTTCAACTGTCAGCTCTTCTCCCTCCCCGCCCCCACAGCTTGCTGACCCATGCTCCGTGTATTAATCTATTGCTGTGTAACAATACTACCATAGACTTGGTGACTTAAAACAATACACATTTATTATCTCACGATTTCTTTGGGGCAGACATCTGACCATTGCTTAACTGGGTCCTCTGCAAAGCTGCAATCGGGATGTCAATCAGGGCTGGATTCTCATGTGAAATCTTGACCGGGTAAGGTTCTGTTTGCAAGTGCATGCAGTGGTTGTCAGGATTCAGGTTCCTGCAGGTTGCTGGACTGAGGGCCCTAGTTTCTTGCTGATGGTAGGTGAAAGGCTGCCCTCCATTTCTTGCCATGTGGCCTTCTCCAAAGAGCAGCTCAGAACATGGGCTCTGTGGTCGATCCCATTATATGGCAGGGACAGTACTCTCCTGATCATACATGTGCTCCCCTACCTTTTCCCATCCTCCTTTGCAGTTAGGTTGGGATCCTGTGATTCGATCAGGCCTATTAACAGAGTGGAAGTTCAGTGTGACACTTATGGGCTGAAAAAACTAAAGCCAGTGTCCCCTGCCATCCCTCTCTTCCCTGACTCAGTAAATATGGAGACCAAGTGTTACAATGGTCGTGCCATAGATGGAGGGGGCCTGGTCCCTGAGAGGTGGGCTGGAGGGGAGCCCCTGCCAACCCACACAGACTCCGTTTGAGTGAGAAATAACAGCCTGCTGTGTTAAGTCACTGAGATATTAAGGTTTGCCTATTGCATCAGCCTCATCTGACTAACCACCTTTGTTTGTTGTTTGCGTTTGCTAATGCTGCCATTTTGCAAAACACCAGAAATGGATTGGCTTTCATAAAGGGGGTTTGTTTGGTTACAAAGTTACAGTCTTAAGGCCATAAAGTGTCCATGGTAAGGCATCAACAACAGAGTACCTTCACTTAAGGATAGCCAGTGGTGACCGAAGACCTCTGTTAGCTGGGAAGGCACATGGCTGGCATCTGCTTGCTCCCAGATTGCGTTTCAAAATGGCGTTCTCCAAAATGTCAGTGTCAGCTCCCAAACGCCGTCTTCAAAATGTGTCTCTCAGCTGCAGCTAGCAGTGAGCTTTTATAAGCCTCCAGTGAACTAATCAAGGCCCATCCTGAATGGGCAGGGCTACACCTTCAAGAAAACATTCAATCAGAGGTCACACCCTAACAAAAGGTGTCACTCACAGTTGGGTGGGTCACATCTTCATGGAAACAACCTAATTCCAATATCCCACGAGATTGGATTAAAAGATCGTGGCTTTTTGGGGGGGACATAATATATCCAAACTGCCACATTTGTGTTTCTTTATCAACTCCCAGGCAAAATGTTGCAAAGAGAAGCTCAACTGAGTACATTCAGATCATACACAACCAGCAGTGGAATGAAGAGGATGGCCCGGACCACTCTGAGAGTAACATGACTGTTGGTTCCGTTCTCTTATAAGCTGTGTGACCTTGGGCAAGACACCTCTGCTCTGTGCCTCAGTTTTCGTATCTGTAAAATAGGGTAGTATAGTACCTTCTCATAAGGTTGTTGTGAAGAGTAAATGAATACAGACATGTAGACCAGTGGAACAGTTCCTGGCTCAGTATCCATCTTATTGACCAGGGTTAGGGAAGCACTCTGGGGCAGGTAGTGGGGCTCACTTCCACCCTTCTCCCCAGCCCCATCAGCACACGTCTCTCAGCGTTAGTTCTCAACTGGGGAAAAGAGCCATGTCACTCATCCTCAGAACAAGTCCTAATTTAAATGCTTTCTTCATTTCTCTTTCCTGCATGACCTCCCTCTCTTTCAAGCTGTCACCCACCCTAAGGCTGCTTCTTTTCCTTAACACTAGAGGGTGCTTTAAGACTGACCCCATCCAAAGCTCCAGTTGAAATTCTCACTGAGTCCAGTCAGCAACTGGCAGGAGCTGGGCAAGTGACCAACTGGAGCACATCACTCTGAACAAGGAGATGGGCTTCTCCTCACCAACTAACCATCAGGTTGCACACTTTCCTATTCCAGCTCTTTCCCGGACCCCTTTCTTAGAGCCCTATTCATTTCCTTCCTACCAGTTATCCCAATGTGTAATTATTTATTTGTTTCTATGCTGATTATTTTGATATCCCTCTGCCTACCAGACTATAGGTTCCATGAGGGGTGGGTCATATCTGTTTTGTTTACAAGACTATTTCCAGCACCCAGCAGAGTGTTTGGTGCATAGCAGTTTTTTGATAAATACTGGAGGACTCATTAAAGTAATCCCCCTGTTTCTTTTCATCTTCTACCCCCACCCCCACTCCCTGACACACTGGAACATCAACCTGACCTCATGCTCCCAATCCTCCCATCCCAACCTCAATACCTTTGGTTATTGACACAAATTCCTAACAAATACTTCCACTCCAATACATTTTACTCATTGCCACTACCCTGCTCAAAAAAACCCATCACCCACAGGGTTCAATTCTCAACTGTTTTCAAATTGGGAGGGATGGGGGCTAAATCTCCCCAAGGCCCCCATATTCTTAACTATATAGGGAAGATAATACTGACTTACCAGTTGCATTGCATAAATTAAATCATGGCAGGCCTGGGGTCTAGCAGAAAAGATATTTAGTAAAGGGTAGCTCTTTGTATCAGTAACGGTTTAGTTTGAAGGAATGGAGATTGTTCAGAGGTGCAAACAGAAGACTCTAGGGGATGTTTCAAAGACTACATAGGGGACAGAGAATAGATATAATTTTATGTTTCTCCTTCCAAAAGATACAAGTAGTATCAGCAGGTAGGAATTAAAAGGAATGATTTTTGTTTCAACTAGAATTTCCTAAAAACTAGAAATATTCGAAAATGGTAATGGCTTTGAGCGAGTTCCCTATCACTGGAGGTAATCAAACTGAGGTCAAATGCCCACTTTTTAAAGAAGTCACTGAAGAACACTGTGCGTCAAGTAGAGGTTGGAATTGGGTCACTTCTAAGGTCCCTTCCGCCTTATAAGAATTGAAGATTCTGTGAGAACCCTTCCCCGACTTCTCTGGCCCATTGAATTCTCTCACTTTTTTGAGGCCTTATTTATTTCGTTAAGTGCTGTATTGATGTTTGAGTTTTCATGTTCCTTCCATAATTAGGTAGTGAATTTGTTTTTAGAACAGTAGCCTTGTTTATGTCTTACTCCCCACTTCCTGCTGCATCTAGCATAGTACTGGATAGCCAGGGGGCGCTCAGTAAAGATTTGTTACAAGGAAAGAGAGGAGGGGAAGATCCAGCCAGGTCTTCAGAAAGAAAAGCTCCCATGAAGAAGCAGGGTTGCTTCCTCGTTGCTCCGTCAAAGTGAACCTCGGCTTCAAAAATTGAACAGTTAGGCAAGGAGGTGACCCCAAGGACATTGGGATCCTATGACTCAGCTTTTGAAATGCCGAGTGAGAGCTCATTGTTTCCTTAGACATCTTTATGTAGAGGTCAGAAAAATAAAAAAAAATGCATGAAGGATTAAGGGCAGTAATACTTGAAATCATTTGCCTTCTCAGATTAGGGTAATTTTGTCACTTTAGTGCTTTAAAGGTGATAGTGTGAACAAACAGCCTTTATTTAGAAATTCAGAAAGAAATTCCACATGCCTGTGAGCCAGTCCCATTACAGCAAATCTGGAGATTAAATACATCTGCTTGTTTCAGTATCTGGTGGGGAAATGGCCCTTGGGAGTCCCCTTGTTATTGGCCCCTGTGGGGTTTCAGACAAGTTGGGCAAACAATATCACAATCTTTCTGTAAAAGGAAAGTTGACACTGTTCTTTATATTTCATAGACATATAAAGAATGGAGATATTTGTGGTGGGGGAGGGGGACCAGAAACTTGGGATGGGGACACCTGGGCGGACATCCCCCTCAATTTTGAACACCGGGAGTATTCTAAACCCTCTTAGTCTGCAGAATTGGCCTCTTCCTATTAAAAGGTAGCAGCACTTCCTTCCTGTACTTGCTTGAGGACAAAACTGGGGCTTCTCCCCACCCACCTCTCTCCTGGTAATTAGGCCTATAACTAGGGTTAGATCACAGCATAACCCAGCCAGGGATCATAGGCCTGATAATAGAAGAAAGAGACTAGAACCCCAAACAAGCTACAAGTCCTAGCCAGCATGGACCAGCAAAAGCCAAAGGAACTCCTGTGGGATGGGATTCTGAAGGTGCTGGATCAAGGGAGCTGGAATATAAGGTAGGATACAGGTGTCTTTACTGATTTGGGGGCATTCTTCTGACATACAGGATTTAAAACCCTCAAATGTGACCCCAAGGATCCCAGGAGATGATGTAACCTCACTATTAAAATGACTTCTAGAAGCATGGAAAAAGTGATGGCCGAAGGTAGGTGAAGTTGAAATGCCAGCACTGTCCTGGCAGACAGTGGAGGAAGAAATAAAAGGGTCAGTGAAGTGAGCATGCTAGATGATTCTGTTCCCTGATTCTGGAAGACCCAGTACAACATTCACAAATGCCAAAAGAAATGAGCTAGTGAGAACACCAGCATCACTGAAAGATCAGTCAGGCCACTCCTCTGTAAGCCAGGGCTGACGGCAGGAGAGGTAGGTAGAGAACCCGGCTCACTGGCATCTCCCGCCCCCACTTGGGGCCAGGTATTGGCAATTAACTGCAGAAGCCAGGTGTATGCAATTATGATGGTGATCAATAGGAATGGCGTGAAAGCCAAGGGTGCCTGACCCACAAAGAGTTATGAAGATGGTGAACAGAACACAGGGCCCTGGAAACCAAATGGATATTCAACCAACAGGGGTGTTTCTCAGCTTGTACCGTTAGAAGTCAATGATGGATGACAAGAAGTCTGTTAAAAAGTTACTATTCCTTGCCCAGTTTCTGGGCTTGTGTCAATTTTCAGACTCAGAATCCACTGACTGAAGAGGAAGCTGGGCCCCGGGAATAAAAAAACAGTGCAATGCCACAATAAATATACAGAGTAATGACTCTGCAAGTCCGTCCCAAAGGGTCTCACAGCCATTTATTCAGGTAATGCTACCCTGGTGCAAAATGACACCCAAATATTCTGAGGACTGCTGGACAAAGGGTCCTAGCTGACATGACAACCAGAGAAACAAAGCATCATCACTGTTAGAGTGGTGGCTGGGTAATAAATAAAGTCCTGGACAAGATCCAGCCTTCCAGTGTGTCCACTGGGTCCACAGGTATACCCAGGGTAATTTCTATAGTCCCTGAATGTATAATCGGGATTGAAATCATTGTAGTTAAACCATTGGATCCTTAGCCTGCGGGATAAGAGCTATCATATTGGGGAAGTCCGTGAGGAAAACCCTGAAACTGCCCCACCTCCAGCAAAAATGGTAAATACAAAACAAATCTCCTGGTGAGGGGAATTGTTGATATCAGTGGCACCTTTAAGGACTAAAGGACATGAGAGTGGTAGTTTCCATCTTATTGCCATTTAATTCCATAGTCTGGCCATGCAGAAACCAGGTGCACCCTGGATGATGACAGTAAACAGCTGCAAATAACCACAAAGCAGTGCCAATTCCAGCTACTCTACTCATTTATCTACTAGAGCAGGTTGACACGGTCTCAGGTACATGGTATGCAGTCTTGATTTGGTGAATGCGTTCTTTGCTATCCCCATCAGAGAAGAGGATTAGAAACCACTTGATTTGGCTAACTCAGCCTGGACTATCTGGACATCCTGGCACATTATTGATGGTATTATGCTGATCAGGCTACACGAACAAGAAGTAGTTAGCAGGTTGAAGGCCTTTGTAAGACTCATGTGTCCCAGAGGATGGGAGGTAAACCTTCAGAAGATTCGGGGGTCTGTTGCATCACTACTATTTTTAGGAATCCAGCAATCATGGACCTCCCAGGACATCCTATCCTAAGTAAAAGGCAAACAATTACATCTTGCGCCTCCCACTATAATGAAGGTAGCACAATATCTGAAAAGTCTCTTTGGGTTTTGGAGGCAGTATATTCTACACCTGTGGAAACACTACTGCAGCCCACCAAGTGACATGCAAGGCTGTCAGCTTGTAGTGGGTCCCAGAGCAGGAGGGGGCCCTGTGGCAGATCTAGGCTGAGATGTAAGCAGCCTTGCCACTTGGCATTAGAGGTATTAGTGTTAGGAAAAATGCTTTGTGGCGCTTATGGCAAACCCCAATAGGAGAATCAAAACCTAGGTACACAGTCCTCTCTGGTTCTTTTACAAGTTCATGCCGTCTGTAGTGGAGAATCACATGCCTTTTGAAAAATAACTCCCCTGGTGTGATAATAGCAGAGAAAGAACACCCAACCATAGGACACCAAATGGGTATGTATCTGGAACAGCCCATCATGATTATCAGACCTACCAAGTCACAGGATCAGGCAGGCCCAGCAGCAATCATCAGAAGTTGGAAGTGGTACATCTGGGGCTAAGCACAAGTAGGACCTAAGGGCAAAAGCAAGTTGCATATAGCTCAGACCCAGATCAACTACTACTATTGCACCAGTGCCCCTCCATCAAGCCCATAAGGGGCCATTTAGGATCATACTTTATGACCAAACAACAGAGGAGGGAAATACCCCAGCTTGGTTTGGAGATGAGTCGGTTTTGTATGTGGGTTCAAGTTGGAAGTGGACTAAAGCTGTACTACAGCCTCTTTACAGTGAGGCCTTGAAAGACAGTGGCAAGAGAAAGTCCTCCCAATGGGCAGAACCTTGGGCAGTGCATTTGGTCATCCATTTTGTGTCAAAGGATAAATGGCCTGTGGTTATAATATATAGAGAGAGCTGGATGGAGAAAGGGTAAAAGATTGAGGACAAGATCGGGGCAGAGACAAGTGGATAGACATATGAGATTAGGCATGAAGTGCGAAAATTTTTGTGTGTATGTTAATGCCCACCAGAGCATCCTACATGGAGAAGACACTAAACTGCCTACAAGACAGAATGACTTAGTCAGTTGACATCAGCCAACTTCAGTCACTGACCATTCCAGTGCTGACACAAGGGACACACGATCCAAGGCTAAATTAGCTAAAGAATGTCCAATCTGCCGGCAAAAGAAATCAACACTGTGTCCCCCACAAAGGACCATTCATCAAAGAGATCTACCATCACTTGGTGACAAGTTGATTATTTTGAGCCCTTTCTATCTTAGAAGGGCCAGAGATTGTTTTTACAGAATAATGTCTATTTCAAATAGCATCTTAATTAAATAATTCCCAACCAGTAAGCAATATATATTCATTTCAATCCCCAGACTCAAGTTACACCAAAAAGATTATTCTAAGAGCAATTGATCATGTTTTCTGATAGCTATCTATATCAACAATTTGATAAGACCTACCGCCAAGGTCTTTCACACTTCTTTACTCCTATTACATGATCTCCTGGAATTCTTTACTCAATAATTTCACCAGCAATCTATACATGAATTTAAATCATCTCAGAACTCTCCTGATTGCCTTTGGAATACCTTCTGTATTTGGGGGTTGAATGTTGCAAGATCACAAGCTTTGTTATCAACTGAACAATGGTTGAAGTTGTAAAAGCCTGTTAAATGCTACTATTAAATAATTAGTTGTGCTCTACAATTACTTTCAACTGTTATCATTTGGAGGAGGTTCAAGTTTCATAGTTCACCTTTTACTATGAGTTTCCAAGTAAGTAATCAAGGACTTGTAGTTATCCAGGTGTTCTTAAACGATGTTGTCTTTGGTACTCAGTAATCTGACCCATATGAGGGGGAGACAGTACCTTTCCAGCAGAAAACAAGGTGGAAAAATCCTAAATATGTGGGTACATTGAGCAAAAAATTTTGCAATAATGTATAAGGAGGAATGTAAGCCTTGACTACCAAGGAATGGAACAGAATTGAGTGAGCCACATACATATCAGGTACATAAAATATCTCTGTACATTGCCTGTAATTATTCATGAGAAAACACATTTTGGAGAGGGAGGAGATCAATGCAGATTGCTTCATTGCATAAATGGCTTTCCTTACATTGATTAGCTTTCTGTTTTCTGATTTTTACCCTTGTGTGTATGTTTAGCAAATTAAGTCCTTTGCTAAAACTGGGATGGGGGAATGGGGGGTGGGGAGAAGATAAAGCTCTGAAATTTGGTAAAAGTGTTGTTTAGCTGATTGTGGAGTCTGGGGCCAGAAGATCAGAAATCACAAACCCATGTAAAGAAACCTGCTGTGGCTTTGTGTTGGGCAAGAGAATTCAGTTACACCCCTAAGAGAAGTAGCCATTAGGAAACTTTCTCCCCAAAAGCTTCAGAGAGGGAGCTTCCGTGGCTATGTGTCAGTGTTCCAAAAACTGGCCCAGTGCATTACAACTAATTGCATTTTACTATAATTTATGTCTTTCACAATCAAAAAGTCTTTAAAATGTTTGGAAGTAGATAAAATAGAAATAGAAAAAAAATGCCCTTAAGGATGCAAAATGACTGTATCATTTATAATATGCTGAAAATTTGAAAAATATTTACCTAGATATAAAATTAATGCAAAAGTGTCCTTAGACAAATAAATTTATTTTTTAATCTTTGTAATGCCAAAAAGGCATCACAAAAGAAAGAAAGAGAGCGAGAGAGAAAGGAAGGAAGGAAAGAAGGGAAGGAGGGAGGGAGGCACAGCTGAACAGATAAAAACCCTCAAATAAGGATTTCTTTGAGGGTTTGATCAGTATGATGCCTACTCCCTGTTGCTGTAAGCTAAACCAATAATATTAGCAGTTTTCTGAGAATTTACTGCATGCTAGGCACTTTGCGTTACATGGATTATTTCATAAAATCCACATAGTAACTTTATGAAGTAGGTACTATTCTTTCCTATTTTATAGATTAGGACAATGGGATTTAAAGAAGACCCATGTCACCTACCCAGTAAAAAGTATAGCTAGGATATTAACTTGGGGTGCCTGTCTCCAGAGTCTATGTGATCAACTATGACACTATAATTCCCCTAAGGAGCTAGGAAGGGAGAATCTAGCTGAGAATCACCTCTCTACCACCGGCATGTGGATCATTCAATTCTGGGGATGAGCCTCTGAAGGCAGGGCTACCGGGCACAGGTCTTCAGGTTGTGCACTTCTCAAGGGTACCACGTCTAAGGGGATGTCATTCACGTTGTTGATACATTCTAACTTATACTGGAGGCCATGGGTGGCTGCAAAGATCTGGAGCCACTATTATCCTGGGAGAGTAGCACAGAACAGTGCACACTTAAATTCACTGGCATACACAGTTATGAAACTGGTCTGTCCCAACTGCACTCCAGGCATCCCATGGAGTCATTTCTCTTCCTCTCTATTGCTTTCAATGACTCAATTCTGACCCTCAACTTGACTTCAAAGAGGTGGCACATGGAGAATACATATTGCCAACTCTGGTTATATTCAAATTGTGCAACAATATATGAACTCCATTTTTTTTTTAAGGAAGAAGTATTTCTTCTAATTGGCCCAAAATGCCATATAGTCTTTCAGAGGTCTTTATGAGGGTCCCTAACCATAGTCTGTAGCACCTCATCCCCCTGAATGCCTTAGTTGTTGAGTGCTTGGACTGGGCCAGCCATTTTAATGTCAGTTTAAAACCAACATAGGAAAGAAGATCACATCTTTCACAAGAAAAATCCTACCCACAAAATATTATCCAAAGGAAAATACTGGAATTTCTAAGTGTGTCATCCATCTGGATAAGCCGCACTCTTCAGTGTTCTCTTTCCACATGGATCATCTCATTTACTGTCTTGTGCTTTGTCCAAGGCATGAATTAATAAGCACCAGGTCATGCAGCTGAAGTGGAGTCAGTGACCCAAACTGCCCAAAATGCCAGATGGTGGGGGAATTCCTCTTGTGAATTTCAAAGTTTCCCTTCTCTCCTGCCCAGGTCGTTGCATCACTTTTCTGGGAGATGCCTGAATAGGCCAGCTCAGCTAGCCTGAAAAGTCTCAGACCCTGGAATGGAGGGGAAATGAGTGGTAGGAGAGCAGAGACCAGTGTGTTTTCCTTGATGTGGCTGTCACCATCCCTGGAAAAGTTCTGCTAGAATAAACGACTGTAAGAACAACAAGGGACCTGGACCACTTCCCTCTGATAAGCAATAAATACCAGAAAGAAGTGACTTGGTGGAAGTTGCAGGGAGGTGAGTGGCAGATCTACTTCTTACACTCAGATCTTCTAGTCTTAAGTCCAGCTGCTTTACAACACACCATACTGGTTTCTCAATCTCCAGATTTAAAGAAGAGTAATTAGAAGACATCCAAACACCAGCATCGCAAAGAGATAAAAAGAAAAGTCCAAGTGGATCTTACTTCTGGAGTGAGATGGATGGAGAAGCCCCAACTAAGCCCAGAGAACAGAAGGTGAGATGAGGCTTTCTCCTCAGAGGTTGATTTCTTGTGTCTGAATGTGGGTGGTGAGTCGTAGCAGCAGTTTTCAAAGGTGCCCCCCATGCCCTTCCCAGAGGTGGCTGGGCTCATTCCCAGGAGGCCAGGTGAGGATTCTAGAATCCAGGCCACAGCTCCTCCTGCCCATCTCCTTACTCTTCTACTGACCGCCATCCTCCGTCCCACCAGAGTGCATGTTTCCTTAGAGACCCTGGGTAACTTAGAACCAACAAACATTAGAAAGAGAAGGGAACTTGGAGATCATACTGTGAAAACTCCCCTTTTATAGTGGAGAGGAAAGGTGCATTGCTAAAGGTCATTCATCAGTCACTGGCAAAGGGGAGCCCTCCAAGTTCCGTTCTGATGTCTTCCCCCAGCAACACACTGGTCCCTTTCCTTCTTGTCTGCTGCCCAGGGGTGGGGGTGGGGTGGGAAGGAAATGGGGCACAGAGGGGCCGCAGGGATTTGGAGAGTCCTACATCAGCCAGCTGCACTTCCCAGAAGGACCAGAGGGGCAAGAGTGTCCCCAAATGTGTCCCTCATTCCAGTGACAGACACCTGTGACCCCAGGAGACCAAGTTAGGACTCCCTGTCTCCTGGAGAAAGGTTTTCTGAAGGTCATTGGCAGGGAGGGTGACTTGAAGACATTCTGTTGAATGTTATCCTTCCAATCTCCAATCAAGTCTGATAACTTCTGGAGACTATCTCACACTCTGTGCTTCCTCATTGCCCTGTGGAGGTGCCTTTGCTCCTGAAGCCAAGATTGCAGTACTGTTGGACTTCACAGGAACAGGGCAGTGTGGTGCAGATACTTTGGCGCCAACGTGTCTTGTGTCAGCACTTAATGCTTTAGAAAAATTAGCCCAGGTGTTATCCTGGACTTGGCAAATATCAATACAAAACGGATCGGGGCAGTGACACCTGGGAGATTCTCCACGTGAGGACAGGGAGTCAGAGGCTCTGTGAAGCAGGGAAGGCTCTGCAGGTGGGTGGTAGAGTCCAACATAGAGGATTAGCTAAGAGGAAGGCACAGAGGTGGTAAAAGGAGCCGACACTTTACAAAATCTGACCACTCTTAGGGCTCTAACTGGATAGAACAGTCAAAGACCTTAGTGGAGATGGATGCACAGAGCCAAGCTGAGGTGGACAACTTGCAACTGCAGGACTGACCCTTGGACTCTTCGGTTTTCTCTCATGATCTCCTCTCCCTTCCCTTCTCCTTTTGTTCACCTCCCACCCTTCCTTTCCCTTCTGCCTCTCCTACTTTCTCTGCCTTCTTCTTTGTTTGTTTTTTATCTATTCCCTTTTCTCCTCTTTTTAGCTCCCTCCCCCACAGCCTGTCCCAGACTAGCCAGTGGCCCTGGGTGGCTTCCTCTAGTTGGGGACTGAGATGGGCTCCTGCCCTTGGGCCAAGCCACTGATGGTCAGTGCCTGTTTTTAACACTAGTAAAGTATGTATTAGAGTAGGAAGGAGATGGCTACATTTAATTTGCCTTTTTAAATTTTTTTAATCTATTGGCCCCAGGAACTGCAGGTAGTACCTAGATTCAGAGAAGATTTTTAATCCATCGAAGAGTACCCATGGATGATACAAAAGGGCTATAATGCACAATCTCTGTATTTTTAATCAGCAAGCAATAAAAGCACCATTGAGTAATGATCAGCATGGCATCCATTAAAAGAGTGGTGGGTTCTTGTCCACAGTAGCCGTGCATTGTGCACCCCCAGTGTGCCAGAGATGAACAAGACAAAGCCCTGCCCTCAACATGCTCCCAGGCCAGCAAGAGAAACCAAAGCAGGGGGACAGTGAGCGTAAACTGAGGACAGGGAGTGCATTCTGGAAGAGGTAAAAGAGAAACAGAATAGGACCTGGGCCAGATTGTAGTACAACTACTTGGCTTGCGTGTTCATTTCTAATGCCCTCTTACTGCCTGAGGGACAGTTGCAGAGGAGCAGGAAGTTTCCCTCCAAGGAATCAATTCCCCTTCTGCAAAGAGGGGGGGGTGAGGAGAGGGGGAGGGAACTGCTCTACATGAGGCATGCTCTTGGGAGCTCTTAATGGTTTTCTCATTTGAATAGTACAACAACCCTGTACAGATTCTCTCATCTCCCATCATACAGATAAGGAACCTAACTTCCAAGGCTGAGTAAGTTTTCCAGGTCCTACAATTTCAACTCAGGTTTGAACTTCAAGGTACCAGATCTTTCCACTCTACAATGCTGTCCCTGCAGACTCAGTGCTCCACGCTGGCAAGAGGGAGCTGGGGCTGGAACCCTGCAGAGGGAATTGCACCTCTTCTGAATACAGAGGCCTCAATGGTGATCAAGGCCAGCTTTGCAGGTTCAGGAGTGTGAGGATGGAGTCGCCCTTCCCTCAGGAAGGACAGCTCTTGTCTGGCTCTTAGATATACCCAGTCCTGCCCTCCCCACCCCAGGCTATACAGATGAGTAAACTGAGGTTCCAGAAGCAAAAAAGTGCTCGCCCTGGGTCCCATTTGCTTCCTCTTAGGGCTCTTCTCATCTGCTGTGTGTTTTGCAGGTCACCAACCAGAGGGCAGGCTGGGCACCCCTCCTCCTCACACTGTGCCTGCTGCAAGGTGAGTCCCAAACACAGTCCAGAGTCAGAGCTTTCAAAAGCGTGCCAACCCAGACCCAATGCCAGGCTGCAGAGACTCCTGACCAGCTCCTCAGTGGCATTTGGCATCCCCTCATCAGTTTGGGCATATCCACAGCATTCTCCCCGGGGATCCAAGACCATGCAGCAGTCAAATTTGGACCCCGAGGGAATGAGGGAGGTGAGAGCTCACGTGAACCAGCATGTGCCTGCCTTGTTGCTTTCTAGCATCTTCACTGTTTTGATATCTCCCATTTCTCTGTTCCCTTCCATGTAAGGAGATGACTGAGAGTTGGCTGCATTTTCTAGATAAGGTTCCAGTGCATGCAAAAGACAAAAGTGGCAGCACTTCATTAGTATTCATTCTACCAACATTTCAGTGCCAAGCCCTCTGACCAGCATTAGGAACATAACGATGCAGACCCTGCCCTACTCTTCTTTTTTTTAATGCAATTTTGAGATATGTTCACATACCAGATAATTATCCAAAGTGTGCAATCATTGGTTCACAGTATCATCATATAGATGTACATTCATCACCATGATAAATTTTTGAACGTTTTCATCATTCCAAAAAGGAAATTAAAAAAAAAATAAAAAAGGAACACCCACAACATCCCATATCCCTTATCCCCCACTATTATTTATTTAATATTTGTCTTTTTTTCTTATTCATCTGTCCATACACTGGATAAAGGGAGTATCAGTTGCAAGGTTTTCACAATTACATAGTCACACCTTAAGAGGTATATAGTTATACAATCATCTTCAAGAATCAAGGCTACTGGATTACTGTTTTACAGTTTCAGGTGTTTAGTATAGCTATTCCAATACTAAAAGCTATTCCTAAAAACTACAAAGGTATATCTATATAAAACGTAAGAATAATCTCCAGAATGACTTTCGACTCCATTTGAGATCTCTCAACCACTGAAACTTTATTTTGTTTCATTTGTCTTCCCCCCTTTTGGTCCAAGAAGGCTTTCTCAATCCCACAATGCCAGGGCCAGGCTCATCCCCAGGAGTCATGTCCCAGATTGTCAGGGGGATTCACACCCCCAGGAGTCAAGTCCCACATAGGGGAGACGCCTACCCTGCTCTTAAAGAGTTCACACTCTACAAAGGAATGAGATGTGTAAACAAAAATTACGTGTATTGATAAATATATATAATATAGCAGTATGTATTTATACTTATTGAACAAAGAAGTACGTGATTCAGTTATTTATTCAATACACACTTATTGAGGGCCTACTATCTGCCGGGGGCTGAGGGCAGAGAGATGAAAGACAGAATCCTGGCCTGAAACATCCTTGCACCCTGGTGCAGTGAGGCTGACCAGGTATGGATGAGGCTCGGCTCACAAATGCCCTGTCTCTATGCTGTGGTGGCAGGATTTTATTCTGATGGTGATGGGGAGCCACTGAAGAATATAGGGAGCAAGTAAATGCTTTAATAAATCATTATTGAATTAATTAAATGAATGGAAATGCTATGGTAATTCCAAAAAAGGATTGGCTCTATCAAGTTTATAAACAAGTTTTATAATAACTCAATGGTAACAGTATTTGAGAAAGTACTCTGTTCTGGTCTGCTAATGATACCGTTAAGCAAAATTCCAGAAATGGATTGGCTTTTATAAAGGGGGTTTATTTGGTTACAAAGTTACAGTCTGAAGGCCATAAAGTGTCCAAGGTAAAGCATCAACAAAGGGTACCTTCACTGGAGAAAGGCCATTGGCATCAGGAAAACCTCTGTTACCTGGGAAAGCACGTGGCTGGCATCTGCTTGCTCCCAGGTTGCATTTCAAAATGGTGTTCTCCAAAATGTTGCTTGTGGGGCATTTTGCCCTCTCTTAGCTGAGCTCCTCTTCAATATGTCACTCTCAGTTGCTCTGAGGTCCTTCTGTCTGTGAATTCCTTTATACAACTCCAGTGATCCAATTAACACCCACCCTGAATGGGCGGGATAACACCTCCATGGAAATTATCCAATCAAACGTTTCCCTCACAGTTGACTGAGTCACATCTCCATGGAAACACTCAATCAAAGAATTCCAATCTAATCAATACTAATGTCTGTCCCCACAAGATTGTATAAAAGATAATGGCATTTGGGGGGACATAATACATCCAAACTGGCACATACTCTCTGTGTGATATCATCACAATCTCCTTTATCTGGACCTCCCACTGCCCCCTTTAAAACTTATTTCCAAATGGAAACTCAGGCAGGCCTCCAATTTTTCTGCTAACTTACAGGTAATAGGTACTCCTACAGGTACCTACAGGTACACCTAACAGTTACTTTAAGTCTCAAACATTCTAAACTCAAGACTTTCAAGTGTCCAGTTAAATATTTTAGTGAACACTTCAATCTTCACTCAAAGATATACCCTCCCTCAACCACTAGGACCTGCAGTCCAGGAAGGGGGAGGGTATGGGTACCTTCTTCTCTTTCCCTCCTCCTTTATGGCCTCTAATTTTCCTACAATTAAACCTTAGGACAAGTGCAAAGGCAGGACCAGCTTCATGGGCATGTGACGTGAGCCTTGGTTTGATGCTCTGCCATCGCTGTCAGAAATTCTTAGCTTTTGAACAAAGGACCCTAAAGGACCCTACATTTTCATCTTGTACTGGACCTCCCCCACCCCACCCCCAGTTGTGCATCAGGCCCTGGCAACAAGATATTAAACTGAACATTTTTTCTTTCTTGGGTTTAAAGACCCCAAAGACAGAGAACAAATTCACAGGTGCCAGGCACCCACTCCTAAAGAAAGATGCTGAGCCACCTGTGCAGGACCATGGAAGGAGATTGTGAAGCTGGGTGTTCCCGCAATAGCCCAAAGAGTAGCTGTCCAGGCACACGGAAAAGGGTGAATAATCATCAGAGGGGAGAAGAGGCTCCCTGTGAGAGCTGTTTTGGAAAGAAGTTATCATCCCCTTGTGCTCCCATCCACCTGCCAGAGGAGAAGGGAGGGGTCAAGCCAAGTAACAGAAGGAACTCCTAGAAAACTACTCAGTAAGCTTGCCATGCGCCAGGTTCCTTCTGACAGCAGACAATTGTGTGCTTCCTGCAACCAAATGTGGGGCCTACAGAGAGGAGCTGGCTGGGGGCCTCCATCAGGGCGACTGCCCAGAGGGATCATGACCACAGAAAGAAGGAAGGGCCCCCAGAAGCCTAGGCCTGTGAGTGGCACTGGAGTCCTAAAAGACCAGCAGGGGGCCCTGCAGCCAGAGGCCTCCAAATGGAGATCTGGAAGGAACCCAGAAATGCCTCAAGAAAAAGAGGCCATGAGAAGGAATGAAGTTCTAATACATGCTACAAAGTGGATATATCTCGAAAACACCATGCTAAGTGAAACAAGCCAGGCACAAAAGGCCATATATTGTATGATTCCATTTATGTGAAATTTCCAGAATAGGTAAATCCATAAGCGGGGAGAGAGGAAGGGGAAGTAACTGCTTAATGAGTATGAGGCTTTATTTTGTAGTGATGGGAATGTTTTGGAACCAGACAGAAGTGATGGTTGTACAACTTTGTGAATGCACTAAATGCCACTGAATATTAAAAGCTGCTAGGAAGACGCAGCTTTGGACACCACTAGCAGATCACAACTGGCATATTTAGCTCTTCTCTTCCCCCCAGCCCATGGCCAGTGCTGAAGGGGCCCAAAATATAGCTTTGAGTAGAGGAAGGGGGAGGGCAAAGAGAGAGATCCCAACTTGTCCCCTTCCTCCACACAGACCTCCAAGCCTGAAGCAGGTCCTAGCTGGGAGAGAGGAAAAGGCTTCAATCAGATAAGAGATTGAGTGGTGATGTGTCATTGGATTGGACCGGATATATCATTTTTAACTAGACTGAACTTTTTATGAAGATATCATCAAGGAATGGGCAGAGAGTAAAAGTGTATTTGTGGGGCCCCCTGAGGAACTGGGGAGAAATGCAGAAATGCCGACTTCCCCACCTGGGTTACTGCTGATTTTCCCACAAACGCTGAGGACTGCCAATTTAGTGGGCCCAGCCCTTGATCTGGGGGCTTTCCCTTGTGAGACTAGTTGCTGCAAGGGAGAGGCTCAGCCCACTTATAATTGTGCCTAGGAGTCCCCCTCAGAGAGCCTCTTTGTTGCTCAGATGTGGCCTCTCTAAGCCCGCTTGGCAGGTAAACTCACTACCCTCCCCCCTACGTGGGACATGACACCCAGGGGTGTGAATCCCCCTGGCAACAAAGGAAATGACTCCTGGAGATGAGCCTGGACCCAGCACTGTGGGACTGAGAGGATCTTCTTGACCAGAAGAGGGAGGAGAGATGGAGCAAAATAAGGTTCCAGTGGCTGAGAGATTTCCAATGGAGTCGAGAGGTCACTCTGGAGGGTATTCTAATGCAGTATATAGATATCACCTTTTAAGTTTTAGTGTGTTGGAATGGCTAGAGGGAAATACCTGAAGCTGTGAAACTGCAACCCAGTGACCTTGATTCTTGAAGACAACTGTATAACTATGTAGATTGCACAGTGTGACTGTGTGATGTGAAAACCTTGTGGTTTGCACTCCCTTTATCCAGTGTATGGACAGATGAGTGGAAAAATGGGGACAAAAATTAGATGAAGAAATAGGGTGGGATGGAGAGGATGGAAAGATTTAGGTGTTCTTTTTTACTTTTTTTTTTTTTAGAGTAAGGAAAAGTTTCAAAAATTGATTCTGGTGATGAATGATGAATGATGGTGCTGTGAATAACTGATTGTATACTGTGGATGATTGTAGGGGTGTGAGAATATATCTCAATAAAACTGCATTTAAAAGAAGTAAATGAACAATGGGGGGAGGAGGGGAAGGGGATGTTTTGGATATTCTTTTTTATTTTAATTTTAATTTTATTTTTTGGAGTAATGAAAATGTTCAAAGATTGTGGTGATGAATGCACAACTATATGACAATATTGTGAACAACTGTACACTTTGAATGATTGTATGTTATGTGAATATATCGCAATAAAACTGCATTTAAAAAAAAAGACATCATCAAGGAGCAGAGAAGTCCACAGAGCAAGCATGAAGAGGCATCCTATTGAATTTAACTCATCAATAAACAGGTCATATACTCTAGTTCAGCTATGGATCATATTTATGCCTACTGCCAAAGCAGACATATTCATAATGCTTCTCATTGGCACGTTTACACTTGGTTTTGCTGTATCTACAGAAAAGTGGTCAGTATGAAAAATTTTGCAACTACTGGTCCGGGGATATACCCATCCAGCAGACCAGCATGCTCGTGTGTCATGCACATACACCGTTCCAGAGGAAAAGCACACTAACCTTTTTTTTTTTTTTAATTAAATTCAGATTTATTGAGATATATTCACATACCATACAATCATCTATGGTATACAATCAACTGTTCACAGTACCACCATATAGTTATGCATTCATCACCCCAATCTATTTTTGAACATTTTCCTTACACCAGAAAGAATAAGAATAAGAATAAAAAAATAAAAAAAGAACACCCAAATCATCCCCCCCATCCCACCCTATTTTTCATTTAGTTTTTGTTTCCATTTTTCTACTCATCCATCCACACACTGGATAAAGGGAGTGTGATCCACAAGGTTTTCACAATCACACAGCCACCCTTGTAAGCTACACTGTTATACAATCGTCTTCGGGAGTCAAGGCTACTGGGTTGCAGTTTGATAGTTTCAGGTATTTATTTCTAGCTATTCCAGTACATTAAAACCTAAAAAGGGTTAACTATATAGTGCGTAAGAATGTCCACCAGAGTGACCTCTCGACTCCATCTGAAATCTCTCAGCCACTGAAGCTTTATTTTGCATCCCCCCTTTGGTCAAGAAGATGTTCTCAATCCCACACTGCCGGGTCCAGATTCATCCCTGGGAGTCATATCCTGCATTGCCAGGGAGATTTACACCCCTGGGAGACACTGACCCGTTCTTGCTATTTAGCATCTCTTGTCTACATTCCATGCAAACCATGACTCTTCTATCAGATGTTCACCCAGCCCTCTTATAGGTGCTTATGTGGCAGCTTTTTAAGCATCTGGCATTGGAGCACAGTTAGTGACCCCAGGCTCAGGACAGACATAGATTCACCACCTTGTATGAGAGCACCTGGCATGTGAGTATTAGCTGAATAATGAAGAAGGAGAAGGAGAAGGAGACGATGACATTTTCATCTCCCAGATGGAGACATAGACTCAGTTCCATTCCATATCTTGGGGTGACTCCTGCCCCAGTGACTAAGCTCTGCCATTTCTATATTGATTCTCCTTAGCTTCACCTTCACAGTGACATTTTCTGACCTGTCCCCTGATTCTGGTGGAGTTTGGAGCTTGTGACTCCCCAAGCAGTGACTATACTCAGCACTTGTCCTCCTTGACTTTTTTCTCTGCCTGCAGCTGCAAATGCTTTGAAGGGCCCAAGGCTGGTATCCGGGCAGGTTGGGGGAGAAGTCACCATCAGGTGTCATTACCACCCCACGCCCATCAACAGGCACCAGAGGAAGTACTGGTGCCGCCTGGGCCCCCCAACGTGGATCTGCCACACCATTGTGTCCTCCGACCCCTACACCGACCTTCACTACCATGGCCGCGTGGCTCTCACGGACTTCCCACGGGACGGCGTGTTTGCAGTGAGGCTGTCTCGGCTGTTCCCAGAGGATGTGGGGTACTACCGCTGTGGCATTGGGAACAGAAACGACATGCTGTTCTTCAGTATGACTCTGACCATCTCTGCAGGTATGAGTTGATGGCTGGTGGGGCAAGTGTGGTGAAAAGCATGCTAGGAAGGAGAAGGGGTAAGGGGTGGCTCAGAGACTCAAGAGGATTTTAAACCCTGGGGGAGGAATGATAAGGAGTTGGGGTGAGGCAAGGACTTTAAGTTGGCTTTAACTTCAGAAAGAATGTCAGACAAATATAAGGAAGTCTTTCCAGCTGAATGTGCATACACTATCCTATCCAGTTCTCTCTGAATGTTGTAGATAGTTCCAAGAAGATAGTGGATTGGATCAGGTAGTCCCTTATTGTCCCAGTGTCTCAGCATTCAGGTAGAGAGGGGAGCACTGCAGAAGAGGTAAGACAGGCAGGATATCTGCAAGGACTGAAGAATTGGATTCTCACTCAGACAGAACCTGCTGAGCCCCTTAGCGGGCATCAGACAGCTACTGGGCCCATCCCCCCTATGCCAAGTTCCAGAGAGTTGATCCAAATCAGGCACCCAGAGTATGAGAGAAGGAAACCCAAGCTGTGAAAAGCCACTCTACAAAAGAGTAGGAAGTAGCCAGGCACTCCTACCTGAGAGGCGATTTGTTTTTTTAGCTGCTGCCATCTAACCATCTGCTGAACTTGGCTACTCTACTGGAATTGGAAAGAGCCATGGGTCTCTGGGGAAAGGAAGCAGCAATAGGTCCTGGACAGCTGGGTCAAGAGTATATGGGCATAGGAGAAAGAGACAGGAATATAAAATGCCATTATTGAGGAGAACCCAAGATGGCGGCTAGGTGAGACAGGGCAAAATAACATCTCCATGAAAAATACTAGATAAAAACCAGAAGGTGACCCAGAATACCGGTTTCAGTGATGCACCAGCTGGACAAGGTCTGCTAGAACCACAGGGGCCGTACACTTGGTGAAAATTGGAGTCTGCATTCTGAAACGAGTGAGTAAGCCAGCTGAAAGACCTGCAGCCATGCTGCAGTGTGGGGAAGCCAGGGGTTGGCATTTGGAGACGGACTGGTTCTTTAAAAAAAAAAGGGGGAAAACCCAGGAGCAGCTGCATTTGTGACGGTGAAAACCACGCAGTGGAAGCACGGCAGAAGCAGTCTGAGCCAGCCTCTCGGTGTCCGGCGTGGAGGATAGCCCACTGCAGATTCCCTCAAGGCCAGGGGAGTGGAGAGGAGAGCCAGAAGGAGAAAGAAACTCCACTGCTTGCAGTCGCTCCACAGCAGGCTAGAGACACTCCTGCCCGGGGCCATGCCCACAGCCCAGAGCCATGCCAGTTGTCCCTGAGCTGGGAAGGAGGAACTGTGTGAGGAGAGGGGAGGGGTGGAGACACCCTGTTCAGCCATCTTTGCATCAGGCTGAGAGCGCCCTTGCACGGCCCAGCAGCCCGGGGCTTCCCTTGAGGGATGGCACGCACTTGTGACGTAGCAGAGCCTTCCCTTAACAGAGGTCCTGGAAGATCAGAGCTGAGAAGGGGGGCCTGCTCAAAAAACCCAGGGACGCTACATCAATGCCAGTGGTTTGTGGGTCAGCGTCAGAGAGGATCGGGGGCAGAACTGAAATGAAGCCTTAGACTCTTGCAACAGCCTTGAATCTTCAGGAACCTGGGAGGTTTGAATATTAAAGCTGCCCTGCCTCCCTAGCCACCGGGACACACGCCCCACATTCAGGGTGGATGGCTCCAGCAACACATCCAAATTGAGTTCACCAACTGAACCCCACAAGAGTCATTTCTCCACACACCACAAGAACAAAGTTGAGAACTGACTTGAGGGATATAGGTGACTTGCAGATGCCATCAGCTGGTTAGTTAGAGAAAGTGTACGCCACCAACTTGTATTTCTGAAAAATTAGATTGGTATTTTTTTTTTACAAATTGAAAGAACCTTATCAAGCAAAGCAAATGCCAAGAGGCCAAAAACAACAGAAAATCTTAATGCATATGATAAAACCAGATGATATGGAGAACGCAATCCTAAAGACCCAAATCAAAATATCAGAAGAGACACAGTACTTGGCACAATTAATCAAAGAACTTCAATCGAGGAACGAAAACATGGCAAAGGATATAAAGGACATGAAGAAGACCATGGAACAGGATAAAAGGGACATAAAGAAGACCCTAGAATAGCATGAAGAAGACATTGCAAGAGTAAATAAAAAAATAGAAGATCTTATGAAAATAAAAGAAACTGTTGGCCAAATTAAAAAGACTCTGGATACTAATAATACAAGATTAGAGGAAGCTGAACAACATCTCAGTGTCCTAGAAGTTCACAGAACAGAAAATGAAAGAACAAAAGAAAGAATGGAGAAAAAAATCGAAAAAATCGAAATGGATCTCAGGGATACGATGGATAAAATAAAACTTCCAAACTTAAGACTCATTGGTGTCCCAGAAGGGGAAGAGAAGGGTAAAGGTCTAGAAAGAGTATTCAAAGAAATTGTTGGGGAAAACTTCCCAAACCTTCTACACAATATAAATACACAAAGTATTAATGCCCAGTGAACTCCAAATAGAATAAATCCAAATAAACCCACTCTGAGACATATTCTGATCAGACTCTCAAATACTGAAGAGAAGGAGCAAGTTCTGAAAGCAGCAAGAGAAAAGCAATTCACCACATACAAAGGAAACAACATAAGACTAGGTTGTGACTACTCAGCAGCCACCATGGAGGCAAGAAGGCAGTGGCATGACATATTTAAAATACTGAGAGAGAAAAATTTCCAACCAAGAATACTTTATCCAGCAAAACTCTCCTTCAAATTTGAGGGGGAGATTAAATTTTTCACAGACAAACAAATGCTGAGAGATTTTGCTAATAAAAGACCTGCCCTACTTCAGATACTACAGGGAGCCCTACCAACAGAGAAACAAAGAAAGGAGAAAGAGATATAGAGAATTTTAACAGAAATCTATAGTACCTTACATCCCAAATCACCAGGACACTCATTTTTCTCTAGTGATCACGGATCTTTCTCCAGAATGGACTAATATGCTGGGACATAAAACAAGCCTCAATAAATTAAAAAAAAAAAAATTGGATATACTCAAAGCACATTCTCTGACCACAAAGGAATACAAATAGAAGTCAATAATTTGTGAATTGTAACTCCACTATTTACTTCCTACATGATATAAAATACACAAACTCTAATGAAAAATCAGTGGTTTTGAACTCAATGTAAAGTATGTAAGTTTTGACAAGAACTATATAAAGGTGGGGGAATGGAGGAGTATAGGAGCATAGTTTATGTGTCCCATTGAAGTTAAGTAGGTATCAAAGAAAAACAAGATTGTTATGGATTTAAGAGTTTAATTTTAACCCCCACAGTAAACACAAAGAAATTATCAGAGAATATGACCATAGAGATGAAAAGTAGAGTATGGGTTAAGAGAAATGTGGGAAGGGGCAATGGGGAGTTAAGAAATGAGTGTAGGGTTGCTGTTTGAGGTGAATGGAAATTTCTAGTAATGAATGGTGGGAAAGAGATAGCATTACAACATTCTAAATGTGATTAATCCCACTAATGGAAGGCTAGGGAGGGGGTAGAATAGGAAGATTTAGGCTGTATATATGTTTCCACAATTGAGGAAAAAAAAAAAAAAGGACGGTCTAAATAGATGACAATTGAATGTCAAGGATGACCCTGGATGGAATCTGAGGATGGAGGACAGGAGGCTCAAAGGGACACAGTTGAGACATAGGGGGGGAAAAAAAAGGAAATATAGAATGTATGCTTTGTATCAATGTTGAATCTCTAGTATTTCTTAGCTGCATTTAATGGGATTGCATAAAAGAATGTTCTTGTTCATGGGAATTGTATATGTGAGTTATAGTGTTTGTTCAAGGATGGGTGCAGCTTGTTCTCATATGTTCAGAAGACAGAGCAATAGATGATGGATGATAGATAGGGAGGGAGGAAGGGAGGGAGGGAAAGAAATACCAGTGTGACAGCATGTTAAAGTTGGTGGATTGGGGTATCAGGGGAGAGGGGTCAGGGTATGCTGGAGTTCTGTGTATGGGGTTTGTATTGTTTTTGCAACTGTTCCTATAACTTTGAATTTATTCCAAAATAAAATATAAAAAAAATAAAATAAATTAAAATGCCATTATTCACAACACATAGAGAATGCATCTAGTTTCCCCAATTTTTTTTTATCCAGCTATTGGCCAATGACTGCATCTCTAAGTGAGGTTGCATTCTGTTTAACAAACATTTTAAACCTTTACTAAATCCAGTAGGTGGCCTGGATAGCCTTCCCATGTGATCTTGCTCCATTGTTCACACAGGTCCTTCCAGCATCATCCCTACAGCCACTCTGGCTACTGAAGAGCTTGCCACGAGGTCCTTTGGAACATCTCCGATGGCCAACAGATGGATCCCAGGAGCCACCCAGACTATAGAAGGACAGGGGACAGGTTGGGACAGAGTTGCTCTGACTTCAGAAACTAGCAAAATGACAGATCCAACTAAGGGAGGACAAACCTCAGGAACAATGGGGGCAATATTTCTAGGGACAGGCAGCTGGGTGAAGGGTTCCATTAGAGCAACTGTTCCCATCCCGGAGACTCAACAGGCTTTGAAAAGCAGAGGTATGTCCAATGCAACAGAAGGTGTGTGGGTGTGGGGCAACAAAAACTCAGTGGCAAATAGGGCTAGGGAAAGCAAGGGAGGGAGGAAGATAGCAACCACCAAAGCTGACAGGCAAAGAGAAGAAACAAAGAGGGTCAGAATAGACCTAGTTGGAGCCTGGACAGTTATAGGAACCATCAAGCCATCAACCCTGGTCTCAGAGAAATGGGCCTGGGAAAACTTCCAAGAGGCAACACCAGTTTCTAGGCAACGAGCTTTGGGCTCCATTGAAACAACCCCAGCTCCAGGCATGTGGACCTTGGAAACCACCAGCACAGAGACAGCGTCTGCAGAGGGAAGCACTGAAGGACATCCAGCAGTTGCTGCAGGAGACAGTGGTCCCCAAGCAACACCAAGCCAGGCCCTGGCAGCAGGGCCCCAGAGGCCCCCTGGCAGGGGCTCCTCCTTGGAGAGGTAAGCACCCAGGCCCCTCCCCTCATCCCCTGGCATGTCACTCAATGAGCTCACTCTGTGCCCCTATCCTCTGCTCACTTCTCACTCTTCGTACCCACAAGACAGTAAAGGATAGAGGGTATGCAAATCAAACACCTTCCCTCTTTCAATGGTCCTTGCTGTGAGAATGCTACCTGAGTATTTCCATGCGGTTTTCAAGCAAAATCTAAATGAGAGACTGACAATATTTAGGCTGGAAACTTCAGAACTTATTTTTAAAAGATGAGGAGTGGAGCCTCCAGAAAGGGCAAGTGACTTGCTGAAGCCACAAGGAAAATTGTGGCAGAGGTTCCACACCTGAATTTCCTGGCTGTCACTTGGTCCTGTTTCCTGCCATGGTCTATAGTGGGCTCCAAACACAGGTGGGTGGAGTCGGGAAAAGGATCCAGTACTTGGCAACCTGGAGACAGTCCCAGCTCTGCTACCCATCAGCCACAGGAGTGAGGACAGCTAGAGTCGATTCTCATTATTTGCAGTAGTTCTGCTTTATCAAGTCTCCTGGAACACTGAATTTGTGAAGACTGAACCATTGCTCCCTTTCCCCAGAGACCCATGGCCCTTTCCAATTCCAGTAGAGTAGCCAAGTTCAGCAGATGGTTAGATGGCAGCAGCTAATAAAACAAATCTCCTCTCAGGTAGGAGTGCCTGGCCACTTCCTACTCTTTTGTAGAATGGCTTTTCACAGCTTGGGAAAAGTACAGGGTTAGGTTCCTAAGAGCCTCTGGTAACAACATTTTCATCAACTGATCAATACATAGCCTTGTTTTATGTGTTTCTGCTTAAAGACACCTTATTTAATATTTATTGTTGATTCATTAACGTTGAACTCACACCTGAGTGAAGTTTATCTGACATGTACCTTCTCCATTAGGCACATCACAGCTCTCTTGCACTTAGGAACACCAGACAGCTCTTCAGCTCTATGCTGAAAATCATACTCAAAATCAATTAAACAGCAAAATCACCAACAAAAGGCACAAAGAATGCAAAAAATGCAATACCAAATAAACTGCAAAAAAGATACCTGTTTACATTATGAGAGCTGAAACAAGAAGGCAAAGCGTCACCTTGTTCGACCTCAGCCAGGAATGTTCACATTGGACAACTCAAATTTTTGGCCATTCTACTCACATCCATGAATGATCATGAAAGCACAAGTATTGATTTTAGGGTTATGAATAAATTTTTGCAAGGATGCCAATTCACAAATATGGAATTCATGAATAATGAGGATCGACTGGAACTTGTCTTGCCCTGTAAAATGAGGCGCTCAGGCCAAATGGTCTTTCATCTCCCATGCAGCTTCAACCTCCCCTGTCCTGTGCTCTTCCCACCCCTGCCCACTCCAGTTCATCTCCAGAAGAGAAAAGTCTGGCTGGGATCCTGACTCCAGTGTCTGCAGTGCTGGTGCTGTTTGTGCTTGTGGCCCTTTTTCTATTGCAGAAGAAGCTCTGGAGAAGGAGGACCTGTGAGTTGGGTTTAAGTTGCCCCAAGACTGGGGGAGGGGAGGGAGTTGTGGGTAGAGTCAGAGTCTATGCCAAGCCTTTTGGATATAGAAAAGCTAAATTCTCGGCTGAGCCATTTCACCTCTCATGGCCCTGCCTTTATCCATAAAATGGGGGAAATCATCTCTTTCCTTATTCTCAATGGCATCCCAGAGCTTAAGGAGAAGCTCTTCGAGGTTGGTAGGACATTTCCTAACACCAGAGGCATATAGACCACACAAGTAACCCCAGCAGCACCCAGCTGGGGTGCAGAGCTCAGAACACGGGCCCGTCTCTGCATCGGCACATGTCTGCTTAGCCCACTGGAATCAGCCTACAGCAAGGTGTGCACATCTAAATATTCCTCAGATCAGAGCTCCGTGGTGTTTAGACCTGGTGAGGAAAGGGTGAGATTTTCTGAGAGCAAAATGGAGGAGGCCAAGGCTCTCAGACCCAGGGCCCCGAAGGCCTGGCTCGGTCCCTGTGTGAACTGAGGGCTCCGCTGTGATCTGGTGTGTTGGGAAGTTCTGGAAGGCGCGCGGTGGGTGGGGGTGGTTCCCAGGAAATCAGATGCATCACTCTCCGTGCCTAGTACCCTCACAGGGCACTCTGTGTCTGTGCAGCTCAGAAGGCAGAAAGGACACCAAGAGTCATCCTGATCCAGATGACACGTTTCCTGGGGCTGAGCCTCCAACCAGACAAGATGCCCCACGTGGAAAGGCAGATGCTCCTGGATGACTCCCCTCCTACCCATGCCAGCCTGACTGTCCTGGCGAGGGACCCAGGACCCTGAAGAGTGGAAGGATAAGCTTCTTAGTCACCACGAAAGGCAGAACCAGGACGGGCCAGCACCCTCTTCTTAGCATCTCTCCTCCACCTGTATGAAGGGAAGCTAATGGAGCTGGTGCTCTATCTGAGGAAGGGAAGGCTGGCTGGGGTGGGAGGGGGTGAGGAGCATATTGAATAATTATCCTTGGGCCTAAGAAAGTCAGGCAGAAGTCACAGTCATAGGTGACAGTATGACTCAAAGAAGGCTTCAAGAAAGAATTCACTACACTGAAAAAGGTCATGCAGGGAAAGCGTAGAATTTCCATTCCTAGAGATTTGAAAATAGGAGGCTGCAGACCAGTGTAGAGAACTACAAAGCCTCAACTATTATTCCCAGCCCTCACTGGGCTCTGCTTTTCAGTACTCAGCCTCCTCTACACATTTTAATTATATCCCTCTTGCATATCACAGCTTGTTTCATGTATATGAGTCTTTGCCTCCTCTAGTAGACTCTAAGCTCCTTAAAGGCAGCAATTATGTTTTATCCAACTCACTGTGTTCCAGAAAAATTTCCAATTTAATAGGACCCCAATAAATGTTTGTGATTGATTGTCTGGCTCCGGGGGGCATAGGCTCAATGACCCCTGGGGACACTGCCCACGCAGTTGCTCTGAATCCTCTGGGCATCTGCCCCTTCATTTGGGGGTCCCCTACCATGACTCCTTAGGCAGGTGGTATCTCTATAGTGGCCAAAAGGAAGAACATCCCATCCTCAGGTCACCCCTCTTCTCTTGACCCCATACTTATTAGGCTTTTTGGTGCTGGCAATTAAAGGCCATTGTTGCCCAAGATGTGGGGGAGTCAGGTCCCACTAGTCTAGACCTTTTGACCCAGTCTAGATTTTCTGGGATTTTCCTAAATTCATGGAGTAGTAGGGTATTTTTCAGTAGATTCTCACCTTCTTCATAAAGCTCTTCTTGTTCAAGGCAGTTGAACTACTGCCTGTAGTTCCTTGACAGCAAGTACTGTTGATGAAGCTGGACAATGTTGGGGAAGGGAGGGCAGCAAAAGAGAGAGTGGCCAAGAGGGATTTTATGTGGATTCTGTTTTATGACCTCATGCCCTTTGGAGGACTTTCCCTTCATCTTTTCAAGAATCACATCTACTCTTTCATTTTGTCAGATCTGTTGGCAAGATGTCTGGATTCGTGTTTGGACAGAGCAATCTTTGAGCAGAGGAGCAGAAGGGAAAGACAGTTCCCAACATGGAGTCGAGAATTGTCAGGCAGATGCCCCCAGAAGGCTCAGCCCCACTAACTAAGCTATCAGGAGCACCTCCTCATAACTGGTGCTGAACCCAAATGCAGTACCAGAAGAATCAAGGAGATAAAGTCTCTGTGCTTTGTGAGGGTGACGTGCTGTCTTGGATCTCTTTACAAATGAGAAGTAGGGAAGTTACATATATCTGACCAAATAGAATTGTAACATTTCAGAACTAATAGGTCCTTAGCGATTAACTAGTCTAAAACCCTTAGTCTAGAGGTGCAGTAACTGAGGTCCAGCTGAGGTGAAGCAACTTGTTTCAAGTCCCTTAACCCAGTTAGTAATGGGAGCCTTTCCTTTGCCCCATGCTAACCAGTGTATTAACACATAGCTCATTGTCCAAAATGAATGATTCCATGGTCAGTCATCATTCCAGACAATTTTTATGCCCCTATCTCAATGACTTGCCCAAAAGCCTAGAAGAGACATAAGACCAACATCATTATCCCATTCAACCAAAGAGAAAACGGGTCCTGGGGGTAGGTCAGTCAGTCAAGGCCACTCAGGTAATTAGAGGTAAGGATGAGCTGAGAACCCAGGCTGTGTATGTTTGTTCCACCTAGCCAGGCTTTACCAGGGCTTCCGCAGAATGCTACATTTTCAGGATGTTATGAAGTGTTCTGAGGAAAAGAAGGTTTGGTATCTCAGAGAAGTTTAGAAAATACTGGGTTAAACAAAAAACAGGCTTCTTCTCTGCAGGATTTCTCAGAGGCTTTAACATCCGAAGTTGCATTGTGACCAGCCGGATGGTGGGGATAGTTCACCTGTTTCCCAAGCACATAGGACTATTAGGTTTTGGTGAAACAATCTCACAGGACTGGAGTTCCTCAAGTCACTCTTTGTTTGGAAAGCTTGATGCACTAAACCAGGTGTCAGCAAACTTCTTCTGTAAAGGGCCAGATAATAAATATTTTAGATTTTGTAGGCCACACGGTTTTTATTGTAACTAATCTGCCTTTATGGCCCAAAAGCGAACAGAGACAATAAGTAAATGAAAGACTGTGGCTGGATTCCAACCAAACTTTATTACAGAAATGGGCGGTAGATTGGATTTGACCCTGGAACCATAATTTGCCAATCCCCACACTAAACCATAAAACCATTCAACACTCTCCTGCCCCCACTCTCCTCTGAAGGCTCAGATCCCACTCTTCTACAAAAGCTTCCCTAATCTCCCCAGCTCTCAGGGGCCGCTTTTTCCTCTGAACCCCTCTAATACTTGCTGCCTGGGAGTTAGCAGTTAGAATATCCTGTGTGGCTACCTCGTTTTTGGGGAGAGAGGGAAGAAAGGAGAAGACCACCTCAGCAAGGGAATTGGCCCAGTGGCTGGAGTCAGGGGCAGCTTCCAGGAGTCAGGGTGTTTGGAGAAATCCGGGGTCCACCAGCAGGAGGAGCCAGGACAGTTTCAAAGAGCCAGAGCAGAGCCAAGACCAGAGTCTCAGGGCCAACAGTTCGGAGCAGGGCAGATAAGATCTAATTACACCTCTGCCAGGAAGGAAGTGGGGCAGCGTGGAATGTTTGCAACTCTACTTTACAGGCTAACTGATGCGTGGAGTTGGGCAGGAGGCAGTTGGCTTAAGGGAACAGAGGCAACACAGACAAAGTAGGCAAATTCTACCACTTGGTATTGTCAGTGATTATCTTTTCATCTTATTTCTCCAGCTAGCATGATGCTCGCACCACTGGGATGAGGGGCAGGGAAATATCCATCACTAGACTGGACTCAGGAAGCATCCATGGGGATTTCTAACCCAGGATCCGGGGAGTCACTGGCTTTCAAGTGATCATGCAGATTGTCAGGAAAGAGCACAACCTTCCAGTTCTCAGTTGCATGCCCCCTCTACTTATTAGTGCTGCTACGATTGTTAAGTGTTGCTTAACAATACTAGAGGCACCATCCTAGGTGTTTTCACACTTAGTATCACATTTGATACAGCATTTCTATAAGGTAGGTATTAATTAGTAACTCCCATTTTACAGATGAAGAAAACAAAGTCCAGAAAAAACAACTGGTTATACTACTAGAGAAAGGGCAAGCTGGGAATTGAATGCAAAGTGGCTACCTCCAGAGCCTCCATCTTTGATCACTATGCCACACTGCCTTCCTCCTTGTTTGAATTTATAAGCTGGTTATTTCATCAGCCCCTTTGTTCTCCTTGTTCTCCTCTCTTAGGCCTGTGCATGGAAGTTTTCATAACCCTTCCCACTAAATTGTTCTTTTCAGTTACCCAACTGGCTTATTCTTGTCCTGACCAAGTGAAGTGTAAGACTTTCAAAGAGTTGGACCTGAGAGCTAAAAATTCAGGTACCAGCCCTGAGGTCCTTGCTGGCTTTGTACAAACAGATTTCAGCTCTTAATTATCTGTCAGGATGTTCGTCCATCTTAGCTTACAAAGGACAAATGCTTAACCCTTAGGCAACTTCTTACTGCTCTCCATTAGCATTTCCTCTCTTCCCATTGCAAACAAAGGTGGCAGCCTGAGAAGTATAGAATCAGTTTAATAACAGTCTCAGTTAGATATAAGGAGGAAGCTTCCTCCACTGGAAAACCTGATGAATTTCATCCAAGTAGAAATGGTTTGTTTCATGCTATCCCAGTGTCGAGAGCTTGACAAATATTGTATAGGGAGTGGAGATTCTGCACACAAGGAGAGGATCTTCTGTGGGTGGTCCAGCAGGCCAAATCCAGTGCTGCCAAGGTCTCCATTTTACATTAAGTGATCTGGCTTGGCTTACAGGCACTGGCCATCTCAGCCCAGGCTGCTCCCTTCACTGTCGGCAGGAAGATGAGCTCTACCCCCACTGCCCGCTCTCCAAGGGGTCAGCTGCAATCCAGGTGAGCAGCAGAGAGGCGGCAGCCACAGAAAAGGAGCCCATGCCCCACCTCTGAAGGTGTGTGGAAATCATCGTGAGCACCAAGGCACTGAGCCAGTAGGCCACTGTTTGCTTCCTGGGCTCGTTCGTTACAGACGCACGTTCACTGATTAGCATCTGACCAGTGTTCTACTTGTTCCAACCTCTGGTCATGTCCTCACTCATCACTGATTTGCCGCTCCTATCTCAAGCTACCCTCTGTGTGTTGCGGGTCAATCAAAGGCCACTTCTTTCCCTGATGTTGCAAAGTCCTGGCTCTCCAAACCTAAGTAGAAGTGGAAGAAGAAAGCCAGGACTACCCCTAGCAAAGGCATCTTCCAAGTTGCCCTCTGTCTGAAGATGTCGCATCTTACTTCAAAGGAGGGAGTAGGCAAAGGGCATCAGTCTTCCTTAGGGCCTGGGATGAGAAGAGCAGACTGGTTACAATACACAATACACAATGCAAGTGGTTTAAACTCTTTATTTTCCAGCTCTCTCTTCCCCAATCCCCACTCGTGTAGGGCAGACAAGTAAAAATTACAGTATACATCACCAGAAAGATGCCAACCTCTGTTCTACAGATGTGAATGTCGAGGTGCAGATAGGTGTAGGCTGCAGGGAATCACGAGGGGTGTTTTTCCAACAGCCACCTGCCAGGCAAACCTTGGGCTGAGGGCCAGACCCAGACCAGGAACAAGGAAAGAACAAGACTTTAGGGGGACCCCAATGCTTTATGAGAGGGGCTGGGCCCTGTCACCTGACACTCCACCTGTTGACTTTGGATGTCTACTCCAAAAAATCTTCCTCCTTCCTTTCCTGGAGTTGGCCAGGGTGTGGAGGTAGATGAGAGTAGGAAGGTTGTTCGGTAAACTTAGAAAAGATTTGTTCATTTGTCCCTGCCTCTCAAAACCTGATACTAAGGGCTCTTTGGGGCCTGAAGACTAAGTCCAAAGGCAAATAGAGAGAACTTTTGAACCAAGAGAGATTTTGGATTTTCAGGCTCTTTCAGGTTCAGCTTCACCATTCCCTGCTCCCTACAACAGCCTCCTTAGGGCAAGACACAGTCAGTCTCAGGGATCTCACACCACAGTCTCCGCCTTCTCTCCTGCACCAGCCAAAAAATGATAGGGGGTACAGACACCACCTTCTCTCTCAGAAGTGCTGGAAGAAACGTTCCCACTTTGGTTAGTAGTTAACTGAGCTAGTAAGCAGGTAAGGGGATTGGGCATCCAGGAAGGAAGGCAGGTGGTCAGGGAAAAGGAGGTAACTCAGTGAGTTCATAGAAGGAGAAAGAAAAAGCCTGAGGCTCAGATACTTACATTTGGCCAGGAATCCCCACTCTCCAACACTATGAAATGACTGGAACCACTAACTGGCAATGGTCTTCTCCTCCTCGTTCAAACCTCCCCCCACCACACATACCACCCAGCTTGCAGTCACTTGACTTTTCCCCCAGTAAGGTTGCTCTTGGCATTGACGCAGTGCTGCCAAAGGGTGCCACGACCCAAGCTCCTTAGGAAGGACTCTGGGGAGCCCCTATAGATTCACCCAATAGCCTGGCAAATCTGGAGTCTTTATGATTAACCCTCTTTCCAACCCCTTTCACCTGCTTCCTAACAGGGAGACTAACCTAGGAAAAAGCTTAGGCCTCTCTATACAAGTCCAGGCTCAGAAATTCCAAAAAGCTTGCCAGAGCACGCCAACTGGAATGTTTCATCCCAACCCTCTTAGTGGGATTCCAAGCAGGAACCACAGTAGGGACCACATTGCCAACCCACCAGCACTCAGCTAGGCACCAAGGCAGCAGTCCCCATCCCCCACCCCACCCCAGCCCAAACGGCAGAGCCAGAACAGTAGAGGAAAAGTGAATGCTGTGCTCCTGCCAGTGGATGACAACTAAGATCAGGAAATATGGTACCATCATCTGTTAATGGTGCTGGTGGAGTACTTGAGGCACGGATGATCCCAAATAGCCAATAGCCTTAAAAAGTGGAGAGGGGGCTTACTGGTTAACAATGACAGATTGGCAATTCTATTTTCCAGTGATTGATACTAAAAATGACTGTATATTCTAGTCTCAATGGAGTCTCGGGGGAATGCTGGATTACAGGGCTGACTGGCCCTGGGGTTAAACATTGACTCCAGATTAAACACTGACCTAGCCAAGGACCTGCACATGGTAGCAGAGAGCTGGCAGTAAACAGCACTGAGAGGCTTTTTCATCTAGCTACTTTTACTTTGTCTGTTTGGCAAAAGCCACACTTAAAAGAACCATCCATACTGAGTGCTGCCTGATGGCAGTGGTGACCTGGGGAAGGGCTGTAGGGCTCAGGCCTCCCCTTCTCTGTTGGTCGCTGGGTCAATCCGGGGCCTCGGAGCACCAAACTAATGATGCAGTGCTGAAGTGTTGGGTCTGTGCGGGCCTGTGGGCTTGGTCCTCTCCAGTTTTCTCTGGATCAAATGAGAGCAAATGGGGGTAGCTTTTTTGCCTGTGGAAACACAATTTAAAATACTCATCCTAAGAATGAACTCTGGGAAGTGGAAGAAGATGCCCAGTGCTGGGAAACCTTGGTTCTAGATCCTCCTGTGCCACCCAGGAAAAGGCTTAGGCCTCTATTCATAAGTCCTTTGCTAACTTGGGCCCTATGCTAACTTGGGCAAACCATTTCACTCCTCTGTCTTTGGTTCCTCATCAATCAGCAGAGAATCACTCTTCTTTCAGAAAACCTGCACTGTCCTGTTCATTTGATACTGAATTAGAAACACCTATTAGATGCCAGCCACTTGACATGTGATATTTAATCTTTATAACATTCCTGTGGAGTAAGTATAATTAGCATCATCTCATAAAAGAAGAAACTCAGGCCTAGAGACAAATAACTTGTCCAGGGACCCCACCACCACCACCACCACCATTAGCAGGTGGCCGGGCTTGGATGAGAGCCCAGGGCAGTCTGGGCTCAGAGCCTGTGCTCTTGGAACAAGGCTGCACTGACTCTCCATGCTTGCTACCTCCAGCCTGTGTTGTGGATATTGACTCCACAATTAGATGAAGAGCCCTGAGAGGACAGGGATGTATACTCTGGCATGTCTCTGGAATCTCCCTGGACCTCTAACTGATCATGTTCATAGTAGACGCTTGTGGAGAGCTAAAAAAATGCCCCCACCCCAAAGTTATCTCCACATCCTGATCTCCGGAATCTGTCAATGTTACATTATTTAGAAAAAGGATCTTTGAAGATATGGCTAAGGATATTGAGAAGAGGAGCTCTTCCTTGATTACCCAGATGGACACTACATGCCATCACAAATGTCTTCAAAAGAGAAATTCAGAGGGTGATTTGAGACACACACAGAGAAGAAGGAAATGTGACCACACAGGCAGGGGCTGGAGTGATGTGGCCACAAGGCAAGGACTCCAAAGAATGCTCTTACCAACCAGAACTAGACGAGGCAAGGAGTGGCTTCTCCCCACCCCCACCCCACCCCCAGCGCCCCTGCGAAGAGCGTGGCCCTGCCGACACCTTGATTTCAGACTTTTGGCCTCCAGAACTGTGAAAGAATAAATTTTGTTTGTTTTAAGCCTCCAAGGTTGTGGTAATTTGTTACAGCAGCCTCAGCAAACTAATACAGTGTTCCATCAAAACACAGATTCTTAGAACTGGAACATCTTTGGAAACCAGTTGGCCCAGCACACTCTCAGATGAAAACAAAAAAAAAATTGCAGCCCTAAGGCAAGAAGTGATTTGGCAAAGGTCACTCTGCAAGTAAGAGTGAAGGAGAGGCAGAAGGAGAAGCAGGTTACAGTTTTTCTGTCCCCCAGACCAGTGTTTTTCCCACTTCCCCACACTGACTCACGCCAAGTCTCAAAGATATGAAAGTCAAATGAAAAGCTTGTTCTCATTTTTATATTCTCTCTTTTTTATTATTTACAGGGGAAGCTGTTGAGTTGTGAAGTGATGCAAGTTTTAGAACGTAGAATCACTGCTGTTATCATCATTATTGGGTTAGGCAGTTGCACCGTCTTGGCCAACACTGCTTCTCCCAGGGCTGGGAGGCCAGGACTATGTTTTAGGGTCACTGGGCTCCAGATGGGGAAATCACAGAGAGGGGAAGCTGGGTAACTCCAATCGCACCAGCAGTGCATGACTGAGCCTAAAATAGGATGTGGGGTTTTGAGTGCCTAACTCTTCTCTGGGTTCTACTCCTCAATTTCCCTTTTCCCTAAGCTGTGTCAGTCCTACATGGGTGGGATAGGTGGGCTCTGTGTATCTGTGTAGGTGTATATGCACATGTTGTGTACATGTGTGTGTGTCTGACACAGTCTGCTAAGATCATTTGGGAGACTAGCAGGAACATGCACCAGGGCATGATCTAAGAAACCACCACCTTCATGGAATGGCTGAATGGGGAAGGGCATCTGGAGCCCCCAAGGCAGGCTGAGAAGCGATGGCTTAATGGATGTGCTCCCCTCCCTCCCCTCTGGCATGTGCTCCTCAAGTTTTTTCACTAGTATCCTGTGGGTCTACCTTGATCCCTACTCCAACCCAGAAAACGAGACACAAGTCACCCATTGCTTTGGGGGAGGTGGGTCACTGAGAAATAAGAAAACAAAACCTACAAATATCTTGATTATTGCATTCAAAAGGAGAGAGGTGTAAGACAAAAACAAAGACAATTGAAAGAAGGTGCAATCTAGAAGAACTAGTTTTGTCCATCGCTGCCCCACACCACTTGCATCTCTTCTTACCTCCTCTCACTAGCTATAGACCCTAGACTGGAGAGGAGGAAAAGAGCTAAAGGGGAAGAAAGAGAGCTTGACTATTGATCTGTGTACCCACCACCCCACCACCGCCACCACCTTGGGGCTGAGTCGTCAGGTTGTGGGTGATGCAGTGGGTTAGGGGCATTGACAGTGATGGAGACATCTAGATGGGCTTGGAGATGCCAGAGGAGAGGGGGCCTGCAGAGAACTCTGGAGCTCGGCAACCTTGCCAATGTCCATTGCACCTTCAATTTTATAGGAACAATGGAGCACAGAAGGCTGCAAGGGGTGTTTGAGGAGAATGAAATGCAGACCAGTCAAAGTTTCTCTCTGTGCACAAAAGGGGCAAGAAAGTGTGGCTGTGTCCCGGAAGCTCTCCCTGAAGGAGCCCAGCAACACGGACAAGGAGAACACAGAGTGTCCTCTGTGGCCCCGGTGACAGGAGACCTGGGGAGACCACAGACCTGTCAGGATAAGCAGAGACAAAGGCCCACTCGCCAGACAGGACAAGTCACATCACAGTAGATGGGGCTCCACAAAGAATATGAGGCCAAAAAAATGCCGAGACAAAGTCAGGCTAAAAGAATGGGCCTCTACTTCTCACCACAACAGTAATATCGGCAAGAGCCACCCTCTCACTCGTGCCCTCTTTAACCAGGCTTAACAAAACCCCCAGAAGAGAGAAGTGAGACAAAAAGGAAAGGAATTTCAGAATGAGACTGAGTTTTAGATCTGGAGCAAAGTGACCAAGAAATCATTGAATTGGACTGAGTTTGCCTGGAAATGACCAGGTAACTTTTTATCTTGCATCAGACAGATTATGGGCTTAAGGTCTGAAATTAAGATCCATAACAGAAAATACAATTTTGCTTCTTGCCTTCCAAATCTGTGATTGTGGATTAATACCCTGCAGCAAGTGAATGGTTCATTAGCATAAGACACGGGGCTCTGACGGCCGGCTGTGTGCTTCCTCAGAGCTCTATTTCTCCTTTCTTCCTTCCCCTCCTGGGGTTTGGCCTGTAGGACTCTTTAGGGAGAGCCTGGTTCAGCCCTGCACAGGTAGGATGGGGCCGGGATTCTGTGTGTGTGTGTTTGGGGAGTGGGCTTCTTTTGTGTGACACAGGACTGCTGAGATCAATTTGGGAGCTCCCAGGAGTCCTAACCAGCTCATGTTCTGGAATCCACCATGGACGGGTGGAGGTAGGGAAAGAGGAAAGAGGTGACTACCCTCCCTGCTGTGGAGCGGTTCAATGCCCCAACAAGACCCCTAGGTGAGCCGTTTTCAGGGGATCCCTGGAGCAGCCAGGGCCCTTCATTCCTTCCGGGAGGAAGAGAGAAGAGCCAAGCTCCCCCCAGAATTCCTGAAAGCTCGAGATGCCAGTTTCTGGAAGCTCTTGGGTTGGTGTGGGGGCTCCATGGAAGGTGTGTAAAGGGCGGACTTGGTCCAGGCTAAGGATCCTAGAAGTCGGGGGGGTTCCCAAGGGTCTGGGGAACATGAAGCCAAGGACTAAGAGAGCCACTACTGCCTTCTGTACCCCATCACATGAGCAGCAATGGCACACCTTGCTCTGGGCCAGGTGTTTTAGATCTAGTGTATAACCTGTGGGTTTGCTATTATCACCCCTATTTTCCAGTTGAAAAGAAACATGAAGGTGACTTGCCTAAGGCCTTGTGGCTAGAAAGAGGTAGAACAGGATCTTCGCTCTTGGCACTCTGCCTCACATCCAGCAGCTGCCATGATGGAGGATATGCAAGAAACAGTTTTCCCAGAGTCAAGGGGAAGCAAATGGAGCCAGCCAGGAAAGCCGAAAGCAAAGGAAAGCAGGGGATTGGTGGGGGTCACGTGCCCCTAGCTGGCCACTGTGCCTGCAGGACAGTGTCCCTTTAAGAGCTCAAAACAGGTGTGGGTCCAGAACGACACACAGTTTCAGTTTTGGCAGCAGCATCCAGTGCCCTGCTGGCAACTTCCGGAGAGAAGGAGGCCACCGACTGGCCAGCAAGCTGTGACCCCAAAACCCTGGTAATAGGAGAGAAGGAAGTGGCTAAAAGTAAGTGTGTCTTCTCTGGGATCTCTGGATAGGATGCCATCTGAGAAGGGCTCGGGGTGGTGGCTCGGGTGATACCTGGCTTTCACAACTCCTAGACTCACAGAGATGGGTGAAGAGGACAGGAGGGTAGCCTGGGGGGCTGTAATGGGCAGCAGGCTGTAGAGGTGCATATGAAAGGGGGCTGAGTGAGGATGCACGTGGAAGCCCCCACCCCTTCTCTGCAAAATGCCAGCAGATGAGAAGAAATGTCTGTGGTCGCTTCAAGGCTGGTGCCTGAATTCCCGACTAACACCTCCACTGTATATTAACTGTGTGACCTTAGGCAAGTCACCTAATCTCTTTCTCAGCCTCACTTTCTTAATCTATAAAATGGCTATATAAATAGCCATATCTCTCAGGGTTGGTGTGAGGTTCAAATGAGGAAATATTGCTATGTAGCCTCTAGAGTAAAATAGCAATTGTTTGCTAGCTTTCAATTTAGTTCAATTAATCAAAGATTTATTGCACACCAGACAGACCTAGATTTAGATGACACCTATAAAGTGACCAGCCCATAGTAGGTACACTTCTAAGCCTTGAAGTTTTCCACTGCAAACTTGCTAGAGAGGGCACATTCAGTCCCTTTTTTTTTCTGGGCTTCTAAGAGGCTCTGAGATCCTTTCCTGTTTCAACCCATTGTACCATGCTGCCCTGTTGCACGTGGGGAACATGAGGTCCTCACAGGATAACCGAGTAAGGTGGGGCAGAGCCAATTTCCAAGGCATAGCAGCATTCCCAGAGCCTGGAGCCCTCCTGGCGCTGCAGGCAGGGTGCTTCAGACACGGGCTTTGCCTCTGCACCCTCTCCCCTTGCCCACCCTGACAGTACCCCCATGCCAGCTGGGGGGCCTGCTGGCACACGAGTAGTGGCTGTGCAATCTCCATTCACCCCAAATCCCCCAGTTCCCTTTGCAGAACTGCCACTGTGCCTGGGACTCCCCGAGCTACTTACTCTGTTTTGCACTGTGACCTTTGCCTTCACTTTCTCCCTTCCACTAGGGGAAATTACAGGTTTCTTAACATCTGGAGAGGGGATGTGCCAATTTCAGGGGTTAGTGTAGGAGACAGCTAGCTATCTGGTGGCTGGGAGTAGAGGGTCTGCCAGGACTCAGATCTGGAACTCTCCATCCATCTTTCTCCCTGACTCTGGATGTGGTGAAGTTCCAGAGAGAACACTGAACCAGGAGTCAGGAGACCAACTAGCTCTGTGGTCATTGCCTGTCTCCTGCACCTCTGGACTTCGGTGGTTTTATTTTAGTGAGATACCATCGGGCTTCCATTGTGTAAATCCTCTTACGAAGGACTTTCACAGCATCATCTCATTCCCACCTGAAACAAACCTGGAAGGTAGATAAGGCACTGATCATGATCCCATTTTACAGTTAAGGAAACTAAGACTCTTGTGAGCTCATGTGAGTGGTATAAGGTCACCTGGCAAGTGTGTAGGAGGACATTTTGGCACCATCATTTTGATATGGTCATGGGGGCTTAAAAAAAAAAAGACCTAACTTTAAAAAAAAAAAATTATTCTTACCCTTGCATTGTGCTCATCTACGTCTCATCCTTCCTCTGGGTGGGCTGGGGCTGGAGTCTCAGCATCACTGGCATTGACACAGTGTAATGGAGTACAAAGAAGCTTTGAGATTACTTCACCCGGTTATGGGAAACAAATGTAACATTCTGCACATTAATAGCAGCTGATATTATTTTCCAGGAAGAAATTTCTCTGTTGGCACCTGCCTTTGGGTCTAGGTGCCACTTTACAGGACTTGCCCTTCCTATGAAAAGCATAGTGAAGAAAGACAAGTTAACCCTCTCCTCTAAGATTAGATTTTCTGTTCCTACCTTTCCTGACTGCTTCTTCTCAAAGTCAAGGCCCTCTGCAGTATAGCAGAGTGACTAAGTCTGGATTCTTGATCCAGTACTTGCATTTCAATTCTCAGTCACTTACTAGCTGTGCAACCTTGAGCAAATTTCTTACCTCTCTGTGCCTCAATTTTCTCATCTGTGAAATGGGTTTGCCCATTTTATCCTACTTCCGGGGGTTGCTGTGACAATTGAATGAGTTACCAGTAAAATACCTGGAAAGAGCACATTATATTTTAACAATACGTATTATTCCCCACTTCTATTCCAAAGCATTTGTCTCCTCTCTCAGTCCGTGCTGGTCCAATTAGAAAGCTCACCCCTTGTCTTCAAAGAATACCCAGCAAACAGACTTCTGTTTTCCTGTCACTCTGTGACAGGGGAAAGAGAGGGCTGTGGTGATTGTAGAGAGCAGAGAGGAAAGGAACTAAGGTTTTATAAACCCGACACCATACTAAGGACTTTACCTATGTTGTTTCATTTAATCCTTCTAGTGACTCTCTAATAGGTATGGTTATCTCCAGTTTACAGATGAAGAACTTGAGGCTCAAAGCATTTCAACAGCCTGCCCCCAATCACACAGCCACCAAGGGACAGAGCTGATAGCCAAGCTGAGAAATCCACATTCTGTGCTCCTCTTCAAGTGCATAGCAACCTTGCATGAAGGTCAAGTGTGCAGCCCACCACCCCACCCCACCCCGCCCCCATGGTTGAGTAATTGTACCTCTATGGTTAAAGAGAACTTTATGTTTTAGGGGCTTCATATTAAGTGCTTTATACTTTCTATTAAGTACTAGCAAATACATTATCCCATTATCTCTCCCTCCATATTCCCACAACTTGCACTAGCCCTTCAAGCTAGAAGAGGCCGGGACTATTATCTCCATTTTACAGATGAGAGGATTGAGCCAATATATTTTGTCCAAGTAGTTGGGCTCTCCCAGGAGCCCTTGGCAGAGCAGAATGCTGGACTCCTGGGTTCTCCTCGATCCTCCAGGTTCTGCTTCATGCAATTGCCCCTTGGGTGCCCAGAACCAGGAAGGCGTTTAGCAAAGTGAGAGAAATCAGCCCTGTCTTTGTCCCCTCTCAGAGAAAGGACAAGGATGTAACCATTTCCAATCCAATCAGCCTTTGCTGAGCACACAGTCATGCAAGCCCCTCTGGGGAGGAGAGATTAATCATAGTTGGCCCCGGCTTTCCAGGAACTCGCCATGCAGTGGAATGGATGAGATAAATACCTACACATGTAGGCAGAATGGGCTGGATTCAGTAACAGAGGTTCTAAGTCGTTGTTAAAAGGCCTTCTAGAAATCCACAAGGCCTATTCTGAGATCTTCGTAATACTGTCAGTTCAAATGCTTGATTTCTGCTTATGTCTTGCCATAATAGCAGGTCCCTTTTGACAGAGTCTTGGATCTTTCTAGCTCAGACATTCTCAGGACCCTTTGACTATTCCTTTCCATCTCCTTGCCCTCTGCATTCTGATCCCCTTCCCCTAACACTGCCTTTACCTGGAGTCTTTCCCAGACTCCTAGTACTTATATAAACTCCTACATAAACTTGCTAAATCATAGCTCCTGTCTATCATTCACAAGTCTGAAGCCCTTCCAAGTCACTCAGACTGCTCTCCCTCCCTCAGTGATTTTGTGATTTCTGGGATCCCCCACCCTGGGGAGATGAGAGGGACACCCCCAAATGGACTCAGGCAGCGCCTCTCCTGAAAGTAGGGGAAAGGACTGTTCAGGCCAAGGGAAGTCCCCTTCCCCAGCCATGCCAGCCATCCCCACTCCTCTGGACTCCAGAGCGTCCTGCTCCTCCAAGTTCATACTCCCAGGAATAGTCAGCAGCTGCCAACTTGGCAAATGCATGCTCTGTCCATCTTCTCTGAGCCCTAGCTATTGGGAGACCCCTGACCAATTCTCTGCTGTGTTTCCAAGCAAATGAAGAGGCAAGAGTTGGCTATGGCTCACCAGAAGCCAGGCCAGGACATGGGCCCAGGATACCCTAATATCAAGAGAACCTGAAATTAGAAACCACAGATTTGGACTTGAAGAACAGACACTTTAACTGAAGGGGAGCTAGTTAGATTAATTTTATAAAGAGACAAACTATTCTCCAACACAAGCCTAAACCCCTGCCTCCATCCACAATCGTGCACACATATGGTATGAATATATCAGGGGCGCTAACTTGGCAAGAGAACAATCTTGAATAGCCTAGCCTCACCAGTGGAAAAATAACTCCCAGTTTACAGGCCAGAAAAGGTGTCTTTGTGCATGATGGTTATTAGCATCCATATATCCCAATGGAAGAAGCCCCTCTGCTCATTCAAGGACTGAAAAAGGTGGAGCACTCTCAAATTCCTATTTCATTGTGGGTCTTGGGCCAAAAATCTCTTCAACCTGTAGATTTCCTATCTGCAACAAGAAGATAATAAAACCTGCCTTTGGGTTCCCTTGATCACGTGTGAAATCATAAAAGAAAAGAACCTAGTAAAGCATCTGGCATTTAGTAGGTGCCCAGTAAATGTTATTCTCCTTCCTTCCTTCCTTCTTTCAGCAAATCTAGCTCCAGCCACCCTGGGACTGGGATTGCCCAGAGCCAAAAGTCTGGTTTTGAGAGGAAGGGGTCTTTAATGATTCTTGAAGCCCAGAGTCCTTTCAGTTGCTAGCAGGGAAGTAGTGTTCAGTTTTTAGCTTCTGGCAAAGAAGCTTCCCTGATACAGAAATTGTGAGAGCCCTCTCCCTCCAGTCATTGCCCATGGGACTGGACTCCACACTTCCTTGCTGAGGTCACCCTCTGCCAGATTGGCCTTTCTAGCTGGGCATCCCTGATAGTCTACCCCGTGGCCTGTGGCCAGGCAGAGGGTAATGGGTAGCAGGCTCCAGTGGACATGCATAGCCACCCTAGCATTGAACAAGTGGAGAGGAAGCCTGTGCTGGAAGTCGGGACTCCACCTTGAAAAACCTGGCATTTGATTTGCTGTAACCCAGTCAAGTCACCTTGCCAATCCAGAGCTACATCCCCCAACTCATCCATGGGAAGACCCACAACTGTCTCACAGTAATATCAGGGAGCTTGCTTATCTAAAGATGACGATGGGGCTGAGAATGAAGGAAAGCTACTGCTGGATTGGGCTCTTAAAAGCATGTGGCATTTTGTCCTCCCACGTGTGACTGCCCCCAGAGCTAGCACAAATGGAAATGGCAAATTCCCTGGTACCCTGCAGCCAGCCCTCTGCCCCCCCCACCCCCACCCCCCAACAACTGCCCCAGAATAGACACCTGGGAGCCTGTCCCATGGTGGCCTGCGGTGCCTACCCAGATGCCCCCCTCTCCCCAACTCCCAGCATCCCTTGAGCACATCCACACTGGGGTCAACTCTAGTGTTTGGCTAGGGCCTCACTCCAAGAGTTAATCTTTGGCCTGGACTGAAATGTGTGGACCAATTAACTGGACTCAAGAGTTGAGACACCCATATTCACACCCACTTCCCCTACGCCTCCCCCTTTACTTTTCCAAAGAACAGGAGAAACAGAATACCTTTATCTCTACAAGGAAATGAAAGGTTTCCTTGCTGGGAAATCCCCAACTGAAAAGAAATAACCAAGATAAACAACTCTATTGCTTTTGGCTCGGTCTGGTAAAGGGTGTCTCTAAGAGCAGCAGGCAGGGGCCAAGGTAGTGAGGGGAGGGCTAGGAGATAATGCCCTGGGCTGTGGTGAGTCCCTCCCCTCTCCCTTGGGAGCTTCCTTATCTTTATGGGTGCTTATTACTTGTTATCATGTTTTCTCATTTTAACACTCTATTTTGTCAGTCTGTTATCAAGTTTAAAGCCCAGCAAAATCCATGGGAAAGCACCGACTCCTCTCTTCCCCGTCCCTCCTCCTCTTTTCTCCTCTAGGCTGCAGTCAGGCCAGGCACTGGCACCCTCGTCCTTCCCAGCCCTGGGCTGAGTCCTCCACACAGCGGCAAGGTGCAGCGTGCTGCTCCCTCTGAGTGGGGCCTTATCTTGTGTTCTCATCTTTGTCTGTTCTGGCTTTACCAGGCTGAATAATAAAGGCCAACACCTGTGTTTTTCACCCTGACCCCATTACCTAGTCACTGGGAAACCTTGGACAGGTCACTCAACATCTCGAGATCTCTGTTTTCTTATCCATAAAATGGTTGTAATTTAATCCAAGTACTCCATTCAAATGGAAGCTATAAGGCTCAGATAAGATAGTGTAAATGGCAGTGCTTTCATCAGCAAAGGGGGCTCTACAAATAACGGGAAAAAGCGTAAGATATAAGCATGTTATCATATTTGAGTTGCAATGCAATAGGCTGCAAGGGGTCAAGAGCATGGTCTTTGAATTCAGACATGGCTGGGTTCAAATCCTGCCTCCCCACCCTCCCTCATACACACTTAATCCCCGAGTCACCTTGAAAAAAGTGCTTAGGCTTTAAACTTTCATTTCCTCAGGTATAAAATGAGGATAAGAACACCCACCTCATAGGGTCGATATAAAGTTTAAATGTGATAAAGCATGGGAACTATTTAGCACAGTGCCTGGGGCATGGTAAGAGAACAGTTGATGCTGGCTATCACCATTATGATTACATTTACAACCCTAATAATTATTAGCCCTCCTTTATGCGCCTTAGTTTGCTCAACTAAAAATACCATAAAATATGCTAGACCCTCCACCTCCCAGGGACACATGGAGGGCACCTGTAATGGAAAGATGGGGCCACGTGTTCACAATAACCCGTCAGCCAGCTAGCAAGTGAGCAGTTCCAAAGGCCTTAGGTGTGCTCAGGACCAGCCCTCTTGAGTAAGGATACAGAAGAAACAGTGCCTCTATCTCTATACCAAAGGATCTTGCAGCTTAGTTGAGAAGACAAAATCTGCTTTAACTGTTGAGGAACAGTAAGCACTGTGATATGGGTCTTTGAGGTGTAATGGGTAAGGTGGAGCCATCCATTGATTCAACAGGTTGTTTGTCAGTGGCTGGAGACAAAAAGCCAAACAGGTATTATAGAAACTCTAAGGTCAGCTGGTCTTGGAAGACAGAAGGGCTTCATCTCCTTGTCGTTATTGTCTTACAGCATCTCACACAAGAAGTTGGCCTGGGCAGCACAGCCCCACTCAGGAGCTCCGGCCATGACCCTCTTCTTCCTCACCTGCCTGTTGGCTGTCTTCTCAGGTGGGTCTGCCAGGTGCCAACTCCCCATGGTTCCACCCCCTTCACCGTACCCTCTTCCAGGATCCAGCTCCCTGGGGACCTTGAAATCAGGCCCATCCCCAGGGATGTCCCTCTCAAAACATGCATTCCCTTGAGGAGGAGTCACATAGAGACAATGCAGAAACATCACTACAAAAGGATTGGTGAGAATCGGGGATCGGGGACAGAAATGACAATTCCAAACTCCAAGGCCAGGGATTTGGTGAAGGGTCTTCACTGGGAAAAAAGACCTTGATCTCTGGATCAAACATTTCTAAGACTTGTTATGGGATTTTGAGAAAATCACTTATCCTCCCAGTCTCTCAATATTTTTATCTGGAAAAAATCTACAAAGGGTTTTTATAAATAAAAGGAAATAATAGCAAATGTGAAAGCAAAGCTCCCTACAAAGGTGGCATTATTATTATTATTTATAAACAAGGAATATCATTAAATAAGTTTGCCATCCCATTGTCTTTGAATGATCATTAATCAATTATAATCAGAACCTAATGATCAATCAATCATTTTACCCAATCCCAGCAAATGTCTAGGTAAAGATTTACGTGGTAAATATTCCACAGAAGGCCCATGTGCTAAATGGAAAATTTCATCTCCTCAGTGTGGATGGTCTGGATCCCTTCAGCAGACTTTACTCCCCAAGGGCCTCAGAAAGCTTCTGTCTTATCTCTTCCACAGTGGTTTCCATGAAGAGTCCCATATTCGGTCCCAAGGAGGTGAGTAGTGTGGAAGGCAGCTCGGTGTCCATCAAGTGCTATTACCCAGCCACCTCTGTCAACCGGCATTCCAGGAAGTACTGGTGCCAGCAGGGAGCCAGGGGCCGCTGCATGACCCTCATCTCCTCGGAGGGCTACGTTTCCAAGGAATATGAGGGCAGAGCCAACCTCACCAACTTCCCGGAGACCAACATGTTTGTGGTGGACATTGCCCATCTCACCCAGAATGACACTGGGCACTACAAGTGTGGTCTGGGCATAAGTAGCCGAGGCTTGTCCTTTGATGTAAGCCTGGAGGTCGGCCAGGGTAAGGACCGAAGCTCCTTGAGCTTCTGTGGAAACGTGATGCAGTGGGGAGGGCTTGAGGAAGAATTTCCTTAGAGGGAAGGGTTTGTGGTCCTGGGAGGAGGTGAGGAAGGCTGAGGGTCCTCCACCCTCTGGATACAAGGACTTTTCATAATAAGAGATGGGAATGAGACAGATGGGGTCCACATGGGGATAGTGGCTGGACCTTTCTAGTTCTTCAGGGCCAGTAACGTTTTAGGGCTTTACTTAGGCCCGAGCTTAGAAGGGCACCAAGAGGACAACTTCTCTCTTGCATTTGTTGCAGATGGGACAAAAGGTCTGTAAGCCACAGGGATCCTTTAATCCCTGCCATTAAGGTACCTTTAGATCAAGGCTTTGTGTCACTGGAAGGTTCCTTTCAAATGCACATTTGTCACCTGGGCTCCATTAGCCCATCAACACTATTAGCATAAATGAGATTATCATTTCTCTCCCAAAGAACAAGGCCCTGAAGGTACAGGTCATTCTTTAAGGCTTGTTTGATTTGGGGAAGAAACAATTCTGAAAGTCTTTCTGACTAGGTTTCAACAACGAGTACAAGGGCATCTTAAAAGAGAAGAGACCTTAAGGGAGGAAATTTGGGAGAGATGAGGAGCTCCCAAAGATATGTGTCACTCCTTTGTGATGTGCCTACTGTCTGCTTGTGAGCCAAATAAAGAACTCATTCAGATGGTGATGGATATCCATAGAATTTCAGAATCTTAAGAGCAGAGGAGAGCTTAAAGTTCACCCTATGCAGCCTCTGATTAAATTAAGTGGTTGAAGCTCACTTCACCAGCAGCCCGTTCCATGTTTGGACTGTTCTAATTTTTAGAAACTTCTATTGCCATGTGCTGAAATCCTCCACCCTGTTACTTACATTCATTGCCTTCATTTCAGAGTGCATTAATTTAGGCACCTGCGCTGTGTAGGCATTGCGCTAGGCTCTGCAAGGGAGCCAAGCATAAATATCTACCCTCAAAGAGCTTCCAGTTTCTGGGGAAGACAGAGAGGAACATAATTAACTATTCACAAGTTTGGATGTAGTAAGTGATTCAGATGTAAGTGCCAAGAGAGCACAGAAGAGGTAGAGATTAGTGCCAGCTTGGGGAAGGCTTCAGGGAGGAAGGGGCAGTAAAGCTGGGCCTTGGAAGATATATGTTGGTAGGGTCCCTCTGGGGGGGGGGGTGTTCCAGGTGATAAGCACTCCCAGACTCCCAATGGGAACAAAGAGCAGTCCGGTGCTGCAAGAAAGAGGAACCACAACTCACCCCCCATCCAATCCCATCCTGCAGGTCCTGAGCTCCCAGAGGGCACACAGGTCTACACAGCAGACCTGGGCAAAAGTGTGATCATCAAATGTCCTTTCAAATTTGAGAATATTCAGAAGAAGAAGTCATTTTGCAAGAAGTCAGGCCAGAGCTGCCCCGTACTCATCGACTCCAATGGGAATACTGACCCCAGCTATAAAGAAAGAGCAAAATTAACTATCCAGGGTACGAGCTCATTGGAGTTCCAAGTCTCCATCAAACAACTCCAGCTCAGAGATGCTGGCATATACATCTGCAAGATCGGAGACCGCGAGCCCAGCGATGAGCAGAGGGTTGTTGACCTCCAAGTGCTGAAGCCCGAGCCTGAGCTGCTTTACGGAGATCTGAGAAGCTCGATAAACTTTGACTGTGACCTGGGCACCGAGGTGGCAGATGTGCCCAAATTCCTGTGCCGGATGACCAAGGGGGAAGCCTGTGATGTAGTCATCAATACCCTGGGGAATAAGACTACAGCCGTTGAGGGCAGGATCCTGCTCACCCCCAAGGACAAGAAAGGCTTCTTTAGTGTGGCGATCACGGGCCTGAAGAAGGAGGACGCAGGGCTCTACCTGTGCGGAGCCCACCCCTCAGGTGGGCCAGCAGAAGGCTGGCCCGTCCAGGCTTGGCAACTCTTCGTCAATGAGGGTGAGAGCCTGGGGTGGGGCAGGGAAAGGGCAAGGCAATCCAGCAAGCAAGAGCCTAGCTTGGTTCCCTTTTCTAGGGCATGAATTGTAAATCTGTTCATCATTATTCATGTCTCGGTCAACAAAACCCATTCACCGATCAGCCCTGAAAGGGATGCTGTGTGGACAGCAGCTCGTACGGGAACGTCTTAGTTTCCTAGGGCTGCCGGAACACAGTCCCACAAACTGGAGGGCTCAAAACAAAAGAAATGTGCTCTCTCATTGTTCTAGAGGTTACAGTCCAAAATCAAGGTGTCGGCAGGGCCATGCTGCATCTGAAGTCTGGAGGGGAGACTCTTTCCTTGCTTCTGCTAGTCTCTGATGTTTGCCAGCTCTCCTTGGCATTCCTTGGCTTTTACAGACAGCACTGCAGTGACTCCTCCAATTTCATGTGGCTGTCTCCCCCACATCTGTCTGGGTCTGGGTCCGAATTTTCTCTTCTTATAAGGACTCCAGTAATACTGGATCAAAGCCCACCCTGATCTAGTTGGCCTCGCCTTAACTAATCACATCTTCAAAGACCCTTTTTCCAAATAAGGTCACATACAAGAGACTGGGACTTAGGACTTGAGTATGCCTTTTGAGGGAACACAATTTAACCCATAACAAGGAGAGCTAGAAAATGTGGCTTCTGCCTGTGTTAGCTCTTAATTATTCTCCTCTGTTATCAAAGGACTTTTGACTGCTGTCCTCACTGAACAGAAATGTAGAGAGTGAAGGTCCTGATTGAGGCAGGACTTGTACATTGCCTGGGTTTCAGAGAGGCACAGTGTGCGACCCCCACGAGGACCTAACATGGAACCCTAGTGCCATGACAGGGCATGCAGTGTCCCCTCCCACTGGCCCCTGGGCAGGGTGGCAGCCCATCCCTCATACTCAGATGAGAGAAGGTTTGGGCTTAGCTTTCCTGTGAAGGCAAGGCCATAGCCTCTCAATTTCTGCTCCAGCCTCTCTTAGGGTTATTAGGGCATGATCTGGCCTACCCAGCTCTACTTTGGAGAACCATCAGTGTGATGAAATAATTCAACCCTGCTCCTTCTCACCCTGAAATGCTCTACATTGAATTGCCCTCATGAGAAGTAGCAAACCAGCACTTGTCCTTCAAAGTATATGTCCTTGTGAGTTCCTTAAGGGGCTCATACGCCCCATGCATCATTTCTCTGCATCTGGGGTAACTTTGCATCTGGGGTCCCCCAGGGTTCTCTCTGGACCTTGGTTTTAGCTGCTTGGAGGAGCATCTTTGAAATGCTCCTCAGGATTCTAAATAATTAAACCTCTCTATGCTGCATAGTTTATATTCTAAATCATTCCATTCTAAATATATTTTCTTCACTTGGAGAAAATCCATATGACCATTTTTATGTGATGAACAGACAAAAGCATCTGTAGAGGAAGATTAGGTCAGAAGCCAAAGGAGAAGGGCTGATATCCTCTCCTTAAACTCCTTCCGTTCTCTGCTCAGAATAAGGTGGGAAAAGGGAACAAGATGACAAAGCTTGTGGTTAAGTTCACAGGAGTTTGGTCCCAGTGGTCCTCGCTACAGACTCTGTCATTAGGTGAGTCTTTTCCGTCTCCTGAAGAGGATGAGGTAATGAGTCTAAGTGTCACTCCCCGCCCTGGCCGAGACCACGGGGAGCGAAAAGTTAGCCAGGCTGGGCAAGACTGTTCCTGTGTTGCCGTCCTCCCGTCCCACATCTCTCTGTCTGTGCTTCTAGAGACCAGGATTCCTCATAGTCCTTCTGTGGTGAAAGGTGTGGCAGGGGGCTCTGTGGCTGTGCTCTGCCCCTACAACCCTAAAGAAAGAGACCACCCGAAGTACTGGTGTCGCTGGAATAACACTCAAAATGGCCAGTGCCCGCTGTTGGTGGAAAGCGAGGGGCTGGTTAACGAAGAGTACGAGGGCAGGCTCGCACTGTACGAGGAGCCGGGCAACGGCACCTACACCGTCGTACTCAACAGGCTCACCTCCGAGGACGCTGGCTTCTACTGGTGCCTGACCAATGGCGATGTTCGCTGGAGGTCCACCGTGGAGCTCAGGATTGTGGAAGGTAAGAGCTGAACTGGGACAGGAGGGAAGGGGGTTGCCCTGGGAACCTCTCCATTCAGCAGCAACAGCAGCCCCAGTCACTCTTCCCCCGTCCCACCTAACTCCACGCTGGATGGGAGAGTCCTCAGGAGTGTGCATCATTTTTGTATCTGTAGCAAGTGCTAGCACACACCCCACATCCTTCAAACTACTGTACCACATGGAGCACCTCCTATGATGAAGAACATTCCTTCTTTTACAGCATATCCAGCATCAGCTAAAGTAGAGTACTGAGTACAGCAATTTGTGTCAAGCCTGAAAGAGAAGGGAAGAGAAAGAAATCATACTGAAGTCATGCAAGGTTCTAGGTTCTATGATAGAATCTGGGTTGATTCGTGGTGGCCATCAATAATAATTATTACGCAGATGCACAATTACATTTCCTATGTATTCAGTATAGTGCATTTATTTGCAATGCTTCCCATAGAGGAAACGGGTTGTGGACAAAGGTCCCCACCACAGTCACGTCCCTGTAGTATCAACTGCAGTGCAAACTTCCTTGCCTATTTTTTGCTCCCTCCCTGCTCCAGGAGAGCCAAACCTAAAGGTACAGGAGAATGTCACTGCTCAGCTGGGAGGGACTCTCAAGCTCCCCTGTCACTTCCCATGCAAGTTCCACTCTCATGAGAAATACTGGTGCAAGTGGAGCAACAGGGGCTGCCAGGCTCTGCCCAGCCAAGATGAAGGCCCCAGCCAGGCCTTCGTGAACTGCGACGAGAAGAGCCGGATCATCTTCTTGACCCTGAACCCAGTCACCAAGGCCGATGCGGGGTGGTACTGGTGTGGGGTGAAGCAGGGCCACCGCTACGGAGACACTGTGGCCATCTATGTGGCCGTGGAGGAGGCAGCAGAAGGTGAGTCTCTGTGGGCAGGGCCTGCACCCCTGAGGACCCCTCAGGATCCTCTAAGGCCCCTGCCTAACAGCTTCTCAATCAGGGGTGGCCCCTCGGTTACACCGTAAGGATGGGGGGGCAGATTTAACCTCCAAAGACTTATTTTTTCCTCCAAAATGGCATCCAAAATAACCATACAAACTAAGTAAAAATAGTGGGTTTGCCATTTAACCTCAGCTTCAAGTTAAGTCCCATAGTTTTCCCTTCAGAGCAGATTGCAGTCCCTAAGCTCTTCTATAGATAGAAATTCCAGGGTCCACTGTCATATACAATATACCTGTGCCTCCTCCCACTGCCAGAGCCTGTTCTCAAAAGAGGGACAGATACCTTCCTTTACAGATCTGATGAAAGAAAATCAAGCCAACCTATTCTGTCAATGTTTGTATTTTAAGCCTCTTTTTTAGATGTCACATGAAATGTTTTATCTCCGATTAGGGTGTTTTTAATCCTCTTAGAAATCCTAGTTTGTCTGGGTCCAGTGGATCTGCCCGGCTCACTGTGGGATTATTGCCAAACTACCACCAGGGGACAGTACTATCATACCCAGTCCTGAAGTCAAGAATGGGTCAGTTCTTAGGCCCAGCTGGATCTATGGTGGAGCCTTGCAGATTGAAATGAATTTGGTATTAATGGAGCAGAGATCAGCTCTGCAAGCTAAAGGAGGCCATCACTCTATTTCTAATGCCATCCTGGGTCCTACCTGAACAGCGTTGAGCTGTAATACAACCTTGAGATTCCTAATGGAGCCTCATTCCTCAGTTTCCCTAATCACAGGGAAAACAAAACATGAAGAGCCATAACCCACCCGCCCTACCCTCCCCTGCTTCAGGGTCCCACAACATCAACCAAGGAAGTGCTTCTCCCACTGAGGAGGTGGTGGAGCCAAATGTCAGGGTGGTTGAGAACAGAGCCAAACTGGATCCCAGCCTTGTCGTTGAGGACAGAGAGGATACTGGAGACCAAGCTGGTGGGAGCAGAGCTGTCGCTGATGCTGGCAGGTGAGGAAGGATTCAGGGCTCACCACGGGGTACATCCCAGAGGCCGAGGACTGCAGCTGGGCTGCCAGGTCCAAGGAAGAGGGCCTGTCTGCCTCTTGAACCTTGGGGGCAGGCCCACCCCTACTGCTGCTTCTTGTGCTTTGGAGGGTCCCGTGGTGCCCTCTGACCTTCTCCCCATGGCTGGGTGGGGTTCATAATTCAGTTCAACCTCCCAGGTCTGGGATGGAGAGCAGCTACCATCCTTGTCTTTGCCATGTCTATGAAACCCTCTTAGAAGAATGGAGCTAGGAAGCTGCATCAGGAGGAGGGAGCAGATCACCCTGGGAGAAAAACTGGCCTGAACCAACCTGCCAGTACATCCTGGGGCCCCCAGGTTTCCCTTTTAGTGATTTACTAACTTAATCCTCTTTCCAGTTCTGAAGGGCAAGGCGGCAGCTCCACGGTGCTGGTCTCCACCCTGGTGCCCCTGGCCCTGGTGCTGGCGCTGGGGACCTTGGCTCTGTGGGTGGCCAGGGCCCGGCACAGGAGGAACGTCGGTGAGTCCCCAGGATGCTCCCTGCCCCCACCTCCAACCCCGAGCCCTTAGTTCTGGCTCAGCCACCCAAAGAGGAGGCTGCCATTGTCCTATCTCAGAAAGGTTTCTGGGAAAGGATGGTGGGGGGAGATAAACCCACACACACCCAAAACTTAAATTGTGTGCTGTGCAAATATTGTCTCTTGAAGGACATCTCTGATTGCTCAGGGTCTAAGTTCAGAGGCAGGGCAGCCTAGCAAAAGGAGATCAGGATGTCAGGACACTGGGCTTTCATCCTAGTTGATGACTATCAGCTGTGTGACTTCGGCACATCGCCATTTCATGCCTCAATTTCCTCATGATTCAAAACAGGGATAATAATTCAGCCCTCAAAGGGCTGACGTGAGGATGAAACGATGCCTCTTGAAAGGTCACAGAGTCACAAGCAGAGGTCAGGAATTGAATCTCAATTATCCATGAAAAGGGAGTGGGGAGGAGACGGATAACCCAACAATCATTTCCATTCTGCTTTGGCTAGCAGTCATAGATGAGCAACCAGAGACCCCTGCTCCCACCTCAGCTGTACGGTGGAGCTACCGCAGGGCCCCCACAGTGGAAAGGCATGTCACTAATAGCTGGTTGTTCTCATACCCACCTACCCACCCCCCACTTCTATGCCAAACCCTCTTCTCCTCCGACAGACCGGATTTCAATTAGAAGCTACAGGACAGACATTAGCATGTCGGACTTTGAGAACTCCAGGGATTTTGGTGCCAATGACAACATGGGAGCCTCTTCAGTCTCTCAAGAGACATCCCTTGGAGGAAAGAATGGTACGTCTCCTCACTGAAGGGAACGTTCAACCCCTGGAAGAGCAAGAACTGGACCCGACTCTGTGACTGGGTTGAGAGTAGGATGTACTGAGACCTAACTCACCCCCCTTCTTTTCACTCAGAGTTCGTTGACACTGCCGAGAGCATCACTGAGAATGAGGAACCCAAGAAGGCAAAAAGGGTAAGGGGAGAAGGGAGAAGGAGGCTCCCTGTGTAACGAGGAGATGCAGCATGAGGGACTACAGTTAGACATCAAGAAAAACTACCTCAAAGTGGGGACCAATTCCAGAAGAGGGAAGATGTTATGGTGTAAATGTTATTGAGGAGAACTTTTCCAGGGAGAGGTGTATCTTACTGAGAAGGGATTGTTGCTGGGTGTTGATGTGGATGAGGCTGAGGAAGGAGGTAAATGGCATTTACAGGCTGCAAACTTGCAGGAAGGAGGAGAGTGGGAGGCATGGAATGCATGAGATTCAACCATGGGAGGTGAGGTGGGGAGCTCAAATGTCAAATGTTGGTGAGTAAGTGGTTGCTCCTCCTGGGCTTTGGGACCCACAGACAATAGGTGACCTGCCTTGCTTGAGGTTTTGCTCAGAACCAGATTTTTGCCTGGGTCTGAAAGACATTTGCTTGTGGTGGGCAGTATGATCATCACAAGAAGCCACCACCCACCCCAACCAAGGGCCATAGTGCTTAATGTCCCACCAGAGACAACCCTGCCTTTGGGCTACACAACAGCCTCCCCTCCTACCTCAAAAGGATAATTCCTTGTGCCTTGAATCCTGAGCGTTGTGATCATACCCACTTTCCCTCCCAGCAGAAGAGCCCCCAGCATTAGGAACAATTCGGGGAATGAGTTAGTCCTGGAGACAGCCTGCACGCCTGCCCTCGTGGTGCTGAAAGGCTACCACCCAGGGCTGGTGGAGAAGGAAACACGTCAACTGCTGAGACCGCCACCAGCCTTGGCCACCTTGGCCCTCAAGACTGCGTGGGCAGGGCTTCCGGGGACAGGCCCAGGCTGCAGAGCTGGTTCCACTCCATGTGTCAGAAGGAGGTAGTGAGACAAAGGGACATATTTTTAGAGACTTCAACTTTCCGTTTCTCAAAATAAGTCCCTCTGGGTGAGCCTGGGGGCCAGGATAAGAACAGTGGGTCAACGCAAGCTTGTGCTGCTTGGGCCTTAGATAATGAATTTAGGGTACTTAGCACATCCCCTCTCCACAGATCCCCACCCACTGAGCCCATGCCCAAAATACTGATTTCCTCTCCTGTTGCTCCCTCAGTCATCCAAGGAAGAAGCCGACATGGCCTACACTGCCTTCCTGCTCCAGTCCAGCAACATGGCAGCCAACGCCCAGGCTGGCAGTGGTGAAGCCTAGGAGCATGCTGCTGCTCCTCCCGCTGCCCTTCACGATCACCTTCACAGTCACGTTGATCCGCAGGGCCCCCAGCTTCCGGGCCTCCCACTGCCTGCACTCACAGCCCGCCTAGGCTTTTCCTATCTGGTCCCCTCCCAGTGGCATCGAAGCCTGGTCTAATTGTTCCTGTGGGGGTACCCACCTGCAACTTATTCGTAATGTGGGAAACTAAGGCATGGAAGGGGAATTACAATCTTAGAGGGGCCTCTCAGAAAGAAGAGAGACAAGGGTGGGTGGAGAGCCAATTTCAGAAAGGAGAGCTGTGTAGGGCCTCTGTGCTCCCTTATTATGGGATGTCAATGGGATTTGCCCCTCTGCTCCCCCCTGTCTTCCTTCCTCTCTTTTTCTTTCCTTCATTGAAAATACATATTTGAATACTTGTTAGAGTCCAGGGGCTCTGCTCGACACCAGGACAGGTATGCTGCAAACCCAGCCAATAGCCTTCCTGTATATATCATTGGACCCTTGGGAGCCACGGCTTCTCTTGGTGCATTTGAATCCCTAAGACCTTAAATCCTTACTAGGTCTCCTCATCTCAGTCCTTTTTGAGAGAAACAGGGACTCAAGGATCAAGTGACACAGATACACATACAAATAATCATAAACATTCACTCTTGCAACTTCATAAGTGAGAAAATTGCGCTCCTGAGAGGGGAAGAGGTTTTTCCAAGAGCACTAAGTGTGATAAACCAGTGTCAAATCTAGATTTGGCATCTCCTGTCCTCTTGACCAGAGCTCTTTCTGCAAGGGCCACTGCTCCCCTCATGGAGGAGAATAGGATAAGAATAGGAGGAGGAGGAGAAAGATGTAAAAGGAGCCACATCTCTCACAGAACCCACCTTGGGAAGATGACACTTTACTTTTCTGTCACTCTTACAGACCTAGGAAGATGAAAGAACAAATGCTCAAAATCCCTTATATTTGAAGAGTTCCTAAGAAGGGAAGGCAAGAAGGTGTTGATGGTGCTGGGAGGGGCTACTTTCAAAGAGCTAACTAAGGTTTAAGGTCTTTTTTTCCTCTGAACTCTGTACTTCAACCAGCATCTACAAGCTGGCACTTGCTAACAAATCAAAAATATTACTTAATTCATTAACAATTAAAGACTGTGATTAAGATTAACAACTGTGAGGAGCTAAGATTGCATTTTCTCCCCATACCTTCTGTTTCCTGGACAACCAATTTGCTTTGGTCCTATTCTTAGACACCAAGGACATGTGTCAAAACCAAAGGCTTCCCCATTTCCAGTGCTGGACTGAGGTCAACTATGAGAGTACCCAAAAGTGGGATCAAGATTATCTTCAACAGAAGAATAGTTTTGTGTCTACTCCAGTGGTCAAGAGCCTAAAGCACAATATTGCAGAACATAGTTAAGAATATTTTACATTTGCATAAACTGAAAGCAGGTGTTTTAGTTTCCTAGGCTGCTCAAAGCAATACTATGAAAATAAGTTAGCTTAAACAATGGGAATTTCTTTGTTCACAGTTAAGGCTGGGAAAATGTCCAAATCAAGACATCATCGAGGCAATGCTTTCTTCCTAAAGAGCAGCTGCTGGAGAGTCTTGGCTCCTCTGCCACATGGCAAGGCACATGGTGGTGTCTGCTGGTCTCTTCTCTTCTGGGTTCCATTGCTTTCGGCGTCTTGCTTCCATGCCTTTCTCTGTGTCTGCATTTCAGTCTCTTATAAAGGACCCCAGTAATAGGATTAAGAGCCATCCTGAATGAGGTGGGCCACACCTTAACTGAAGTAGCTTCATCAAAAGTTCCTACTTACAATGGGTTTACACCCACAGGAACAGATTAATTTTAAGAACATGTTTTTCTGGGGTACATACGGCTTCAAACCACCACAGCAGATAAAACCAGTGTTACTCTTGAGCATAAAAAAGTCTTGGTAAAATCTCCATGGATTACTTAACCTCAAATCTCATACTTTCCAGGGTACCCTCCAAGATCAAGAGGCCATTAATTAAAACTGAAGTAACCAAATGAGTTAACTTCTTTTCTAGGATTATCAACTAGGAGCAAGTTAAATAATAACTTAGATTTTAGAATAGTCGATCCAAAGTCTCTTTAGGGGACAGTGATTAGATAAAGGACCCCTTGTCTACGAAGGCTGTTTCTAGGTTCTGGCACTAAACCATGTCATATCTTAAAAGGAATGCTCAAACTATCTGTTGGCTGCTATACCCTCACCCCACCCTTAGACGCCTCCACAGGGCCCCCATGTGTGGAGAGTTCTCTCTGGGAAAGAGTACCCTCCAGTCTTCTATCCTGCCTACTGAGGGGCAAAGCTGTTGCTTCTACCCAGGCCTTGAACATAATGCTTCGGATGCTACGTGCTTCCCCAGCCTGCCCTCGCCCAGGACACAGCCTTCAATTCTCCTTGGGTCTCCACTCAGCTCCTCTGAAACTCGGGCTCCTCCCCACCCAGGAGAGGTGGTTCTCGGGAATGTTTATTTCTCTCTTCTCTATGTTGGGCATTCATATTTTTAGCTTTTCCTGGAATAAGAGCAAATCATTTTGAAACCAAAACTGCAAATATGCCAGAACATAGCATTGTTTTCTCCCTGGAATTTGCTCTCTGACCCACCAAAGCACCATGCCTGCAGCACAAGGATTGAGACACAGGTTGCAATACCAACAACCAGCAAGCCAATCCTTAGCTTGTGCAGCTTATGCCAGTCCCTAGAATCAAAGGCCAGGAAGTGTCACTGAAGCCACAGATAATCTTCTATTATTCCTAACTGATGTTGTCAGTAGGTGACAGCAAGTATAATAATGTACTGCCCCAAACCCCCTGCTCCTGAGGGACAGAGAAACGCTTTTCTCTAGAAGCTAGTCTACAGCCTTAATGGGATATCCAATAAGCTAAAAACTCACCAGTCTGGGGGAGTAAAAATCAAGTGTTGGGCTCACAGTGAATTAGCAATGATCAATGTCCAGTACTATCCAGGGAACTACTTGGTATATTTCTGATGACAATTGAATCTTCTCCAAAGTTTTGGAATTATTTTGAGAGATTTTTTTTTTTTAATGAATTATGTAATGACGTGACTATGCATTACTAAGGCCCAATAGGGCCAGGATCTGGTTGTGGCAGTTTATTGTTTATTTTGGTTTGTAAAGCTAGGGAAAAAAACAAACAAACAAAAAAAAAAAACAATTCTCTCATTTCTCCCAGACTTTTCCAAGACTCTTGTCATCCAATTATTACCTTAGGAAATTATTTCCTGAAATAGATAGGGCTTGAACTCCCCTTGATCCATATTCCACTTTTCTCAGTCTGCTTATCTTGCCAAAAAAACAAAAAAACAAAAAAAGTCCTGGAAAGGTAGTGCTGTCAGCTCTCTTTCTATTCAGAACAGAACATCTCTCCTATGAACAGTAGACAGCAGAGAAGGGAGCTGACTATGACATGGTTTGTGAGGCTGGTCCCCAAGGCAGAGAAACATGTCTAGGACCCCCCAGCTTCCCAGAGATAATTAACTCTACTAGGGAGCATGTACAATAAAAATCATAAGAGATCCTCCCCAAAAGACTAAATGTCTAAGTAGACAGTGGGCACACCGAGACAGAAGATGTGAGACAAAGACCAGTGGCACCCAGCTTGCCGAGGGTCTGAGCAGAATGGAGAGGAGGGTGCCCAGCCATGAGAGCCAAGGAATTCTAGTTCTCCTAAGGCTGATCAAGAAAGAGTGGCCAATCCACGCTCACTAGAATCAGAATTCTTTGTCCTGAAATCTGAATAGATAGAGAGATAGTGAAACCACTCAAGTGTATTCTTGCACATAGAAGCCAATTCAGTGACACCAGGATTTTGAGAAAAGAGTTTATTAGCAAATGCTAGCCAAGTGGAGACAGTAGGGAAGTCCTCAGCTCTGTCTCCTGGATCTGTAGAGTTAAGGGAGCTTTATTAGATTAGACAAAGGGAGGTGGAGATAAAGATATTAGGGATATTGGCACATAGTGATTGGCTAGTAAACATTTAAATTAAGGACTGCAAGCTGGCTATTGCCATTGGCTGTTTAAAAATTCAATTAGGCATTGCAAGGTGGCTATAACTGCTAACTGTTTCTCTGTTTTGATGAGTGGGCTCGTGACATTGCTGGCACGTGTAACGGCCAGACCTCCCGCTTCCTTTTTGGGCATGATGTTTCTTTCCTGTTGTTCCTGCTCACTTTGATCCTGCTCAGAGGGTATTTTTATATTCTGGGCTGACTTTAAGTTCAGGCTGCTCCTTTGGCACATGCTTCATTAGTTTTAGCCAGTTCTGCAGGGAAAGAAGAAAACAGAAACTTGTCCTGGAATTAGGCAATCCCCTCATCAATTCTAAAAGGGGAAGTGAAAGCTTTAAGTTAGTAAGGGAGGGGCTAATCTAGCGAGTTAGTATGTGGTGGTTTCAATAATATCCTGAAATCCTAGTTTGTTTGCTTGTTTGTTTCCTGACAGGTCACATTAAAATTCATCCCAAATTCTCACATATTTAGTATTCTACTCTTAGAACACCAACAGGAATGTGGCTATATTCCAGAAAAGAAATCTTAGTCAAAAAATTCTACCATTTCTTTTAGAAGAAAATAACGAGCAGGCTTATTTTCAGGCTTAACACTTCCAAAGCCCTGCTCCTGGGGATTGGCACATTCTGGGATAGGCAAGACTGTGGACCAAGTTCTTGGAAGAGGGGACCACCGTGAGTCCAGCAGGCGAGAGGATTCTCCTGGAGCACCATGGAGAGAGCAGTGCTGGGTCATGGGGAGGCTGGCCTCAGGATCACACCCCTCAGTCTGGAAAAGACAGGAGATGCATTTCTGAATCAGGCCCCCTGGATGGTAGAAGTAGCAGGGTGCAGTAGCCAAGAAGGACCCATTGCAACAACCTCCACCCCAACGATGATGACTCCTCTCCACTGCACTCTAACTACATTCCAGTCAGCATGTGTGCCGGTTTGAATGCATTATGTCCCCCAAAACTCCATTATCTTTGATGTAATCTTGTGTGGACAGACGTTAACAGTGTTGATTAGATTGTAATTCCGTGAGTGTTTCTGTGGAGATGGGCCCCACCCAACTGTAGGTGATAACTCTGATGAGATAATTTCCATGGAGGCATGGCCCCACCCATTCAGGGTGGGCCTTGATCAGTGGAACCATGTAAATGGGCTGACAAACAGAAGGAACTCAGTGCAGTGCAGCTGTGAGTAACATTTTGAAAAGGAGCTATAGCCAAGAGGGACACTTTGAAGAAAGCACAGGAGCTGCAGATGAGAGACAGTTTGAAGATGGCCGTTGAAAGACTCTTGCCCCAGAGAAGCTGAGAGAGGACAAATATCCCAAGTGCAACTAAGAGTGACATTTTTGAGGAACTGCAGCCTAGAGAGGAACGTCCTGGGAGAAAACCATTTTGAAACCAGAACTTTGGAGCAGACGCCAGCCTTCCCAGCTAACAGAGGTTTTCCGGACACCATTGGCCATCCTCCAGTGAAGGTACCTGATTGCTGATGTGTTACCTTGGACACTTTATGACCTTAAGACTGTAACTGTGTAACCAAATAAACCCTCTTTTATAAAAGCCAATCCATCTCTGGTGTTTTGCATTCTGGCAGCATTAGCAAACTAGAACGGCGTGCTAAGCCCCTTGTGACATTTACCATACACAGTCCTCACAACCTTGTGAGAAGTACTCTCTTCATGCCCATCTGTAGGGATAAAACCTAAATTTTAAGTAGATAAAACCTAAGTTAAAAGGTTACTATGTAAACTTACTAACCCCCTCCTACGTGGGACCTGAGTCCCAGGGGTGTAATTCTCCCTGGAAACGTGGGTCTTGACGCCCTGGGATGCGCCTGGCCCTGGCATCATGGGATTGAGGATGACTTCTTGACCAAAAGGGGAATAGAAATGAAACAAAATAAAGGTTCAGTGGCTAAGAGATGTCAAATAGAGTTGAAAGGTCATTCTGGAGTTTATTCTTACGCATTAAATAGATATTCCTTTTTAGTTTCTAGAGTATTGGAATAGCAAGAAGGAAATACCTGAATCTGTTGAACTGTAATCCAGCAGACTTGATTCTTGAGGATGATTGTATAACTATATAGCTTTTATCATGTGACTGTGTAATTGTGAAAACATCGTCACTGACACTCCCTTTACCCAGTGTATAGGCAAATGAGGAATAAAATACAGACAAATATATGTATAAATAATAGGGGGGGAGATTAAGAGGCATGGAATGTTTTGGGGGTTTTTAAAATTTTCTTTTTTTCTTTATTTCAGAGTAATGAAGATGTTCCAAAATTGATTGCAGTGATGAATGCACAACTAGATGATGATACTGTGAGCCATTGATTGTACACTTTGGATGGATTATATGGTGTGTGAATATATCTCAATAAAATTGCATTAAAAAAAGTTATTTTGGACATTAAATGAATTTATCTAAAGGACTTAGAGCAGTTCTTGGTATATCTGGTATTATTTACTGGCTATGAATTTTTTTCCCTTGAGTCTATCCCTGCTTCAGCATACCTGGAAGCTGGAGCTCCCTGCAGAGCCCTGCACAGGACTGGGGATGGTTTGCACAGAATCCTCTGATGAGAGAAATGGACAGAGGCCATAGGAGTGGTCTTTATGGCCAGTTCCTGGTCCCTGAATGCTGGATGAAATCACAGAAGCACAGCCTCAGCTTTACCTGGAAGGGTTTGCCATGAAGAACTGGGGTCCCTGGAATGGAGGTGAAACAGGCTGCCCCTTGCCTTGAGCTCTGATTTTCTGGGAGGGCTAAAGGTGGTGCACAGGGATTATAATTGAATCACGGAGACCATCTGTCTAACACTGGCCCAGAAAGCAAAGCACTCAGGGACACCCTCTAAGGGCTGGCATCCAGCCCTACGTTGGGTAGGTCCAAGGGCTCAGGCCCAGCTACTTCTTCCCCTTAGGAATTATAGTACAATGAACTTGGCTGGTCTTTGTCCCTGGTTCCTGGGAGATATCCTCTAAAGCCTGGAATTTCCCACAGATGGTAGGAGTGTTTTTTGCTATTCATGGTGGGCCTGGGACTACTGCTGATGGTTTTTATGCTAATGAGGTGACTCAGGGTTGAGGCTTTGAGCTACTGGTCAAATCAGCCAGACATCCCACATTTCCATCTCATGAAGGGGCCAGGGGCTGAAGATTGGGTTTAAACTAATAGGCACTGATTCCATCAATCATGCTTACTTAATGAAACGCTAATAAAAACTCTTGGGAACTGAAGCTCAAGTAAGCTTCCATGACGGACAATACACGTCAATGTGCCAGGAGAGTGGTGCATTTGGACACCACATGGAGAGAACAGGGAAGCTTGCATTTAAAACCTCATCCCATGTGTGTCTTCTTTTGGCTACTTCTTATTTGCCTGTGATCGTAAGTATAGCACTTTCCTGAACTCTGTGGGTCATTATAGCAAATTACCAAATCTGAGGGGGTGATAGCCCCAGAATTTGTAGTCAGCTGGTCAGAAGTGAAGGTGGCCTGAGCCCCTGAATTTGCCACTGGTACCTGAGGGGGGATCTTGCAGAAGATCACCCTTAACTGCGGAGCCTGACCCAACAATGGGTAGTTTGAGTCAGCACTGAAATGTGTTGAGCGTACACAGGAGTGCAGAGCGCCAGAGCCTGAACATGTTTGCCTACAGCAGCCCACCCAGCCATAAGCAGCACTACTGCCCATGCCCTGTGGATGCTTCAGTGCTCAGATTTCTTTATCCCTCCATCTGGGAGTGCCTGGTCCTGAGTCTTAGTTCCCAAGATGAGGGAGCACCAGAGACACATAGAGTCCCGTCTAATCTGGCACCAGGCCTGAAGAGGCAAATGCCCATAGTGGTCAGGACTCAGACCCTGGATCCAGATTCTATGGGTTTGAATCCTGGCTCTGCCGCTCTTCTAATTGTGCCATCTTGGGCAAGTTACATCACCTCTCTGTGTCTCAATGTCCTCATCTGTAACACAGGGAGAGTAATGCAACCTAAGTTAAAATGCCATTCTGGAGGTTAAATGGATTTTCCTAAATAACACAGTTCTCTGTATATCTGGTATTATTCCTTCCACCTGCCTGTCACTGGCTCTGAGACTTTTCCATCAGGTTTACCCTTCTGGTCAGGCATTGCCCTCAGAGCAAATGCCCCTGAGAAGGACATGGCACAATGGAGTCCCAGCCCCTTAGTGTGCCTTGCCTCTTAAACAGTCTCCTGGGACTAGGGCAATCCAGCAGCCCTGAAAGTCAGAAGGGGGATGTAAAACCCAGAGGGAAAAAGAAGACAGAAGGGAATAAGGACTATAAACAACTCCTACTTCACAATTTAGGAAGGGGTTGTGCTTCCTTTGGACCCAACCCTGGAGACCATGAGGCAACTATTGAAGGTAGGGACTGGACAGGGTCTAAGAGTTTCTTTTTATTGGTTTGGTGGTGGTGGTGGTGGTGGTGGTTGTTTGGGTATATTAGAGCAATCTTTCTTTTTTTTATTTTTTTATTTTTTAGAGCAGTAGTAAGTTTACAGAAAGCCATGCAAAAGCACAGAGTTCCCATATACCCCTCTACACATACTCATACATCACTTTTCACTATTATTAACATTTTACATTAATATGGTATATTTGTTATAATTGATGGACCAATATTATTGTGTTTACATTATTAACTACAGTCCACAATTTATTAGGTTCACTTTTTGTACAGCTCTATGAGCTTTTTAAAAAATTTTTATTGTGGTAACATATACAACAGAAAATAACCCTTTTTACCACGTTCAAATATAAAATTAGGTGGTGCTAAGTACATTCCCAAAACTGTGCTACCATCAACACCATCCATTATCAAAGCTTTTCTATCACCCCAGACAGAAACTGTATCAAGTAAATATTAACTGTCCATTCTTACCCCCACCCTTGCCCCTGGTAATGTGTGTTCTAATTTCTGAATATAAACTTACATATTCTAATTATTTCACATAAGTGAGATCATACAATATTTGGACTTCAGTGTCTGGCTTAATTCACTTAACATGATGACTTCAAGGTTCATCCATGTTGTAGCCTATATTGGAATGTCATTCCTTTTTATAACTGAATAATATTTCATTGCATATATATGTCACATTTTGTTTGTCCATTCATCCCTTGATGGACACTTGTGTTGATTCAACCTTTTGGCTCCTGTGAATAAAGCTGCTATGAACATTGGTGTACAAATATCTGTTTAAGTCCTTGCTTTCAACTCTTTGGGGTATATACCTGGAAGTAGAGTTGTATGGGAATTCTTTACTTAACTTTGTGAGGAACTGCCGAACTGTTTTCCACATAGCTGCACCATTTTGCAATCCCACCGACAATGTATGAGGATTCCTATTTCTCCACATCCTCTCCAACACTTATTATTTTCCTTTTTTTTTTTAAATAGTAGCCATTCTAGTGGGTGTGAGGTGGTATCTCTTCGAGGTTTTGATTTCCATTTCCCTAGTAGCTAATGATGTTGAGCATTTTTTCATGTGCTTAATGGCCATTTGTATACCTTCTTTGGAGAAATACCTATTCAAGTCCAACGCCAATTTTTATTTGGGTCTTGTATTTTTGTTGTTGAGTTGTAAGAGTTGTTTATTCTGGATATTAAAACCTTACCAGATGTATGGTTTCCAGATATTTCCTCCCATTCTGTAGGTTGTCATTAGCTTTCTTGGTAATGTCCTTTGATGCACAAAAGATTTTAATTTTGATGAAGTCCCATTTATCTACTTTTTTTCTTTTGTTGCTCATGCTTTTGGTGTAAAGTCTAAGAATACATTGCCTAATAAAAGATCCTGAAGATGTTCCCTTATGTTTTCCTTCTAGGAGTTTTATAGTTTTCATTCTTATATTTAGATTTTTGATCATTGTGAGCTCATTTCTGTATATGGCATGAAGTAGAGGTCCTTCTTCATTCTTTTGCACATGAGTAACCAGTTTTCCTAGCACCACTTGTTGAAGAGACTATTCATTCTCAATAAGTGGACTTGATACCCTTGCCAAAAATCAATTGGCCATAAATGTGAGAGTTTATTTCTAAACTCTCAATTTGATTCCATTGTTCTATATGTCTTTGTGCCTGCACCAGGCTGTTTTGATTATTGTAGTTTTGTAATAAGTTTTAAAATTAAAATAAGGAGTACGAATCCTCCAACTTTGTTCTTCTTTTACAAAATTGATTTGGGTATTCAGGGCCCTTTACCCTTTCATATGAATTTGATGAGTAGCTTTTCCATTTCTGCAAAGAAAGCCATTGGAATTTTGATTAGGCTTGTTTTGAATCTGTAAATAACTTTGGATAGAATTGACATCTTAGCTATATTTAGTCTTACAATCCATGAACATAGAATGTTTCTCCATTTATTTAGGTCTTCTTTAATTTTTCAGCAATATTTTGTAGTTTTCTGTGCATAAGTCCTTTATATCCTCAGTTAAAATTATTCTTAGAGATTTTATTCTTTTAGTTGTCATTGTAAATGAAATTATTTCTGTATTTCCTTCAGATTGGTCACTACTGTTGTACAGAAACACCACCGATTTTTGCATGTTAATCTTGTACCCCACAACTTTGCCAAATTTGTTGATTAGCTCTACTAGCTTTGTTGTAGATTTTGGGGGGATTTTCTATATATAGTATCATGTCATCTGCAAATAGGGAGAGTTTTATTTCTTCCTTTAGAGTTTGGATGCCTTTCATTTCTCTTTCTTGTCTAGTTGCTGTGGCTAGAACTTCCAGTGCAGTATTGAATAACAGTGATGACAGTGGGCATCCTTGTCTTGTTCTCGATCTTAGAATGAAAATATACAGTCTTCACCATTAAGTTTGTTAGCTGTGGGTTTTTCATATATGCCCTTTAGCATGTCAAGGAAGTTTCCTTCTATTCCTGGTTTTCTGGGTGTTTTTATCAAGAAATGGTGTTGGATTTTGTCAGACACCTTTTCTACATCAATTGAAATGATCATGTAGGGTTGTTTTCCGTCATTCTATCAATGTGGTTTGTTTCAGTTTGCTAAAGCTGCTGGAATGCAATATACCAGAAATGGGTTGGCTTTTACATTGGGAATTCATTAGTTTACAAATTTACAGTTCTAAGGCCATAAATATGTCCTAATTAAGGCATCAACAGGACAATACCTTCTCTGAAGAAAGGCCAATGGCATCTGGGATTCCTCTGTCACATGGGAAGGTACATGGCTGGTGTCTGCTCATCCTTCTTTCCCGGGTTTTGTTGCTTTCAGGTTCTGGCTCTTTCAATTGCTCTCTCAGCTCCTCTGGGGGCTTTCCTCTAAGCCTATGAGTGTTTCTCTCTTTGAGCTCTCTAGCTTTTTTTTCTGTCCTTTATCTTCTCATAAAAGACTCCAGTAAAGGATTAAGACCTACCTTGAATTGGATGGGTCACATCTCAATTGAAACAACCTAATCAAAATGTCCCACCCACAATAGGTCTGCACCCACAGGAATGGATTAAAAGAACATGGACTTTTCTGGGGCACATAACTGCTTCAAAGCAGCACGTGGTGTATTCAAAGTTGATTTTCTTACATTGAATCAATCTTGCATTCCTATGATAAACCCCACTAGATCATAGTGTATAATCCTTTTAGTATGCTATTAGATTTGGTATGCTAGCATTTGATAAAATTCACGAGTGAAGTCATTTGGGTCCTGGACTTTTCTTTCTTAGGAGGTTTTGATTACTGATTCAATTTCTTTCTTGCTGTTGGAATATGGAGGCCTTCTATTTCTTCCTGATTCAGTTTAGGTAATTTGTGTGTTTCTAGAAACTTGTCCATTTCATCTAAATTTTCTAATTTGTTGGCCTACAATTATTTATAGTATTGTCCTAAAACCCTTTTTATTTCTGTGGGGTTGATTGTAATATCCCCCCTTTCATTTCTGATTTGAATATTTGCATGTTTTCTCTTTTTCTCTTTGTCTGTTGTCTTCATGTCCTGGCTGCTATGACTAATACATCACAGTGGGTTAGCTTAAACAATAGAAACTTATTGTTGCATGGTTTCAGAGGCTAGAAGGTTTGCTTCTTTCCAGGATCAGCAGTGTTATGGGTGGCTGGAAGTTGTTGAGTTCTGTGGCTTTCCAACCATATGGTAATATCCTCTCCTTTCTCTTCTGGGTTTCATTGACTTCTTGTTTCTGTCTCCTCCATCTGGCTTTCTCTTTTTATAAGGCCTCTAGTAATAGGATTGAGGCCCATCCTTATTCAGTTGCCCACATCGTTACTAAAAATAACACCTTCAAAAGTTCCTATTTTCAATGGGTTCACAATCACAGGAATAGGATTAAGATTAAGAATATGTTTTTTCTGGCATACATAATTTAATATACCACATCAGTTTAGTTAAAGGTTTGTCAATTTTATTGATATTTTCAAAGAACCAGCTTTTGGTTTAATTGATTCTATTATTTTTTTTATTCTCTATTTCATATATCACCACTCTAATCTTTATTTCCTTCCTTTTGCTCATTTTGGATTTAGTTTGTTCTTCTGGGTGTGGGGTTCTCCCAGGTGTGAGGTTAAGTCACTGATTTGAGGTCTTCCTTCTCTTTTAATATAAGCATTTAAAGCTATAAAATTGTTTCTTAGCATACCCAATACCCATAGTTTTTGTATGTTGTATTTTCATTTTCATTTACCTAAGAGATATTTCCTAATTTTCCTTGTGATTTCTTCTTTGACCCATTTGTTATTTAACAGTGTGTTGTTTAATTTTCACATATTTGTGAATTTTCCAATTCTCACTCTATTATTGATTTCTAGTTTCATTCCTTTGTGGTCCATGGAGATGCTTTGTATTATTTCTATATTTTTTAAGTTATTGAGACTTGTTTGAGAGCTAAGATATGGTCTATCCTGGAGAATGATCCATGTGCACTAGAGAAGAATGTGTATTCTGCCACTGTTGGGTGAAATGATCTATACGTGTCTGTTAGATCTATTTAGTTTAGAGTATCATTCAAGTCTTCTATTTCCTTATTGCTTTTCTGTCAAATTGTTCTATCATTACTGAAGGTGGTGTATGGATATCTCCTACTATCAATGTAGAACCATCTATTTCTCACGTCAAATCTGTCAATAATTATTTCACATATTTTGGGGTTCTGATTTCAGGTGCATGTATATTTATAAATGTTACATCTTGTTGAATTCATCCTTTTATCAATATATTGTGTCCTTTTTTTGACTCTTGTAACAGGTTGTGACTTGAAGTCTATTTTGTCTGATATTAGTATAGCCACCCTAGCTTCTTTTTCTTGTTGAGAGGTTTTTGGTTACCATTTGCATGGAATATTTGATCCCATCCTTTCATTTTTAACCTACTTGTGTCTTGGAATTTAAGGCAAGTCTCTTGTAAGCAATATATAGTTGGTTCATGCTTTTTTAGCTATTCTACCAATCTCTGTCTTTGGACTGGAAAGTTTAATCCATTTACATTTTAAGGAACTACTGATAATGCAGGACATTTTTTTTCTGCCATTGTGCTATTTGGCTTTTGTAAATCTTGTACATTATTTTCCTCTTAATTCTTCCGTTACTGCCTACTTTTGTATTTCCTGATCTTTTGTAGTGAACCCTTGTGAGTCCTTTCTCATTTCCTTCTGTATATTTTCATGTGTTTTATTTGTGGTTATCATGGGGCCTGAATTTAATGTCCTATACCTATAACAATCTCATTTGATTTGATTGCAACTTAACTTCTATAGCATACACAAACTATGTTACTATACCCCATCCTCCCCTTACCTTCATGTTGTTCTTGTCACAAATTACATCTTCATACACTGAGTGCCCAAAACCATAGATTTATCATTATTTTTTATATCTTTGTGTACTGGCTCCTATAAGAAGCAAAAAGTGGAGTTACACACAAAAACACAATAGCACTGGTGTTTAAAATTACCCATATGATTATCGCCAATTACTTGAGATCTTTATTTCTTTATGCTACTTTGATCTATTCTCTATTGTACTTTCCTTTCAATCCAAAAAACTCCCTTTAGCATTGCTTATAGGGTAGGTCTAGTGGTGACAAACTTCCTCAGCTTTTGTTTGTTTGTTTATTTATTTAGGAATGTCTTATCACCCTCATATTTGAAAGACAATTTTGTGAATTTTATAATTTTATAATTTCCTGGTTGGCAGTTGTGTTCTTTTAGCACTTTAAATATGTTGTTCCCTCCTGCCTTTTTGCCTCCATAGTTTCTGATGAGAAATTGGCACTTAATCTTATTTAGTCTCCCTTCTGCATGCAGCTTTCAGTAGTCTGTCTATGTGTTTGGCATTCTAAAGTTTGATTATAATGTGTCTGGATGTGGATCTCTTCAAGTTTACCCTGTTTGAGGTTCATTGGGCTCCTTAGATGTTTATATCATGTCTTTCTATAAATTTGAGGAGTTTTCAGCCATGATTTCTTCAAATATTCCTTGTGCCTTGTCTCTCTTTCTTCTCTTCTTGAGATTTCCATAATGTGTAAATTGCTATGTTTGATGGTGTCCCACAGGTCTCTTAGGTTCTCTTCACTCTTCTTCATTCTTTTTTCTTTCTGCTTCTCAGACTAAATATTTTCACTTTTCTTATTTTTCAGTTCACTAATTCTTTCTCCTGCCAACTCCATTTTGATGTTGAACCCCTCTAGGGAAATTTTCATTTCAGTTATTATGGTCTTCTGATCCCTATCTCTTTATTGACATTCTCATTTTGTTACATTTTTTTCTGATACTCTTTAGTTCTTTGTGCATGCCTTTAGCTCCTTGAGCATATTTAAGACCATTTGTAAGTCTTTGTCTAGTGTGTACAAAGTCTTGTCTTCTTTGTTGATGATTTCTGATGGTTTATCTTGTTCCTTTGAATGAGTCATCATTTCCTGTATCTTTGTATGCTTTGTATACTGAGTTACCTGTTACATAAGTTTGTATTCACTTAGTGTTATGACAGAGATTTCCTTGAATGCCAGGTGAGAGTGAGGTCAGGGACTTGGAGTCAAGGAGAAGCCTGTTTAAAGTCTAGTCAAGCTAAAGGGAAGTCAAGGAAGTCTTTAGCTGACACAGACCCAGACACTTGGAGACTCTAGGAGATGCAGACAGAAGAACATTTGGAGATGTTGAGCTAAGAGATGAAGCCCAGTGTTTGCCCCAGAGATGCTAAGAGAGGACCCCCCAGACACTTAGAAAGAAATGTCCTAGGAGAATGTGCCGGTTTGAATGTATTGTGTCCCCCAAATGCCATTATCTTTGTGGTCTTGTGGGACAGACATTTTGGTGCTGGTTAGATTTGCTTGGAATGTGCCCCACCCAGCTGTGGGTGGTGACTTTGGTGGGATACTCCCATGGAGGTGTGACCCCACCCATTCAGGGTGGGCCTTGATTAGTGGAGCCATATAAAACATGCTGACTCAAAGAGACTGAACGGAGTGCAGCTGTGAGTGATGTTTTGGATTGGAGCAAGCTTGCTGGAGAAGAACGTCATGGGAGAAAGCCATTTTGAAACCAGAACTTTGGAGCAGACGCCAGCCACGTGCCTTCCCAGTTAACAGAGGTTTTCCGGACGCCATTGGCCATCTTCCGGTGAAGGTACCCGATTGCTGATGTGTTACCTTGGACGTTTTGTGGCCTTAAGACTGTAACTGTGTAGCAAAATAAACCCCAGTTTTATAAAAGCCTATCCATCTCTGGTGTTTTGCATTCTGCAGCATTAGCAAACTAGGACAGAGAACAAGCAAGTATGCACAGAGGCTGAGACAGAAGCTAAGAGAGACAGAAGCCTAGAGACATTTTGGAGAAAGCCATTTTGAAACCAGAACCTGGGAGCAAAGGACCAGCAGATGCCAGCCATGGGCCTTCCCAGCTGACAGAGATGTTCCAGATGCCATCAGCCTTTCTTCAGTGAAAGTATTCTCTTGTTGACGCCTTAGTCTGGACACCTTTATAGCCTTAGAACTGTAAATTTGTAACTTAATAAATTCCCTTTATAAAAGCCAATCCATTTCTAGTATTTTGCATAACAGCAGCTCTAGCAAAGCAGAACATAGGGTCTAAGAAATAGTTTCTTGAAGACTCTGCTTGATGTTGTTTCTATAAAATAAGTTGAACCATCTGTTAAGAGGTGGTGGTGAAAGTCTGGCATCTTAAAAGAGGGGTGTCCAAAGGAAAACAGAAAAATACAATATAAAAGTTGTATTAATGTCTAAGAATTTGGTGGATAAAAATCTTCCAATTAGGTAGTACTGCTCCTTGAGTTTTTTTGAAGTTAAAATGTAGCTGCTCCTGATGAAATTGTCCACAATCATGGTTATTCCTCATATAAGAGCCTGTATGTCTTCAGCATGTTACCAGAATTCTTTAGTAAAGAATTAAAGAAACAGCTTATCTAGGGAAAAATCCAGCCCATGCATAGTCTGCTGCAATGAGTCCTTTGAGGTATTTACTAAGTTATATATCAGGCTTTAGCTCAGGCTTTAGGTCTCACAGTGCTTCTTTAGATCATGGGGTAAAAGCAACATAGAGTCTCAATAAGGATTTGGCCAGATTTTAGTTTTCAGTAACATCAAGTCAGAAGGGTGGGAGGAAAATTGAAAACACTAGTTTGGGGAATTATAGCCAGATATTGAAGGAAATTGCAAGAACTGAAAAATTGATTAAGGTTGGCAATATGTGCAAAATGGCAGGATCCAGTATAATTTACATGTCCGTACAAAAACATGAAGTTCCCACAGTTTACAAAGGGCATGCAAAATAGCTCAAAGAAAAAGAACAAGACAGAATATCATAACCCACAGGAGTATACTATAGTTTTCTATTGAAAGACAAAATTTCTCTTTAAAGTCACCCTCCTTTTGATCAAAGATAATCCCAAAGAACTATTATTCTTGTTTATAAAATAAGGCTGATTTTATTAGATTTGGCCTGATAATTTCATAGATGCAGCAAGAATGGTAATTTATCATTTAGCCTTTTTACATTTGGTTTTTGGAAGTTTTGATAAAAGATCTCAGATTGGACTTTTTTTAATACACTTTTTATTGTTAAATTTAACATATATACCGAACAGTGTTAACTTTCAAAATATGATTTAACAAGTAGTTATATAGGTAATTTCAAAGAATGTGATGGGTTACAGTTCCACAGTTTCAGTTATTTCCTTACTGTGAAATATAAGATATATACAGAAAGGTAATAACTTTCAAAGTACAATTTAATGAGTAGCTATAGAATTGATTGGAGTTTTACAAGTATCTCTAGGCTAGGAAGCCAAGCTAAGAACTAGCCACCAGCTTTCACTTCTACTACCTATAGATTTGGGAGAATTCTTTCTCTTTGAGGTTAAATCACATGGTTCCTGGACCTAGCAGGTGAACTTTACTCACCTGTAGGTTACGAACCCTATAAGTCAGGTACCAGGCCAGTTTTACCAAGAGAGCTTTGTAAGCACTGGCTCCATAAAGTCAATCTTAGTTCCTTAAAAATGTCTTGGTTCTTTAAAAGCCTTAGTTTTATAACCTATGTTTCCAATTATATCCCATTAACAAGTAGGACAGATTCTTATTGAACCTATGCAAATAATTATATTGCCATGAAAATAAGAATATTCAAGAGTTTCCAAATTCTGGAAAGATCAAGAAGGGAGAAAAAGACATTTGTTTCATTTTTGTTGGCAAAAGTATAGTCTACTAACCTGTTATAGCTTAAAGCAAAACAGAAAGGGGTTCCTTATATCCAGAAAATAGAATATTAAAGGTTCAGCAATATTTTAGACAAAACCCATAATAATGCTTTATCACGTCAATGGTCCCATGAAATTGAATCTTGTCCTGCTTGATCTTGTGTCAGCAATCTCATAAAGTCTATCAGCTTTTCTACCTGAGTTATAGAAATTGTGGCTCAATCCAGACCAAAATAAATTTGGTCTCAAGGTGATTTAAACAATGACATTAGAAGACTGAGCTCCAGAGTACCCGGCATAGTCCTTTCCAAGTGTCTTTGAGACAGTCCCTTTTATATTGAAGACAAAGCAGTCTGGTGTATAATTGCAAGCACCTTTAAGTATCAGGATAAAACAAACCAAAAACAACAAAAAACTGTGGATGATAAAAGATTAATGTGGCCATGGTTAACATTCCTTTTTCATTTTTACAAAAATGAAAATCTGATTAGATTTCATTATAAAACAATCCAACTGACAAGGAAATTTGGTTGTTTCTGTGACATGTAACATTTTTTAACAATAACTGAAATTATGCCATTATACTGTTATCGTCTGTCGGGCAAAGCTGTATCAGGACATGTCATGGACAATTAAAACATCACAAATCTCTAGGAATGTATAAAATCTCTGAAATATTTATATTAACAACATTGTATCCATACAAAATTAAGCAATGGAATGTTAAGCATCTCTTTTAATTCGACAATACTTTCCATTATCAACCAAGAAATAACAAATTAAGCTGCAAGGCAATAAAGGCATATCTCTAATTGAAGTCTGGACTATTTTTCAGCTTTTTAAATAGTTGTTGTAAGCACTAATACTGACATTCATAAATGCCGAGTTCTAGTTCTGAGTTTCAGGTGTCACACAGATACCCAAAGTTCCAGGGATTGATCAGATTATACACAAAGGGATCAGCATCTCAGAATCTGGAGATAGCCATTACAATTCAGGAATAGATGTGACTGCTGTAAGAGCCCACTTGTCAGGTGAACTCACTACCTTCCCCCTATGTGGGACATTACACCCAGGGGTGTAAATTCCCCTGGCAACATGGGAAACAACTCCTGGGGATGAGCCTGGACCCAGCACTGTGGGATTGAGAGGATCTTCTTGACCAAAAGGGGAAAGAGAGATGAAACAAAATAAGGTTCCAGTGGCTGAGAGATTTCAAATGGAGTTGAGAGGTAACTCTAGAGGGTATTCCTATGTGCTATACAGATATCACCTTTTAGTTTTTAGTGTGTTGGAATGGCTAGAGGGAAATACCTGAAGCTCTTAAACTGCAACCCAGTGACCTTGATTATTAAAGACGATTATATAACTATGTAGCTTGCACAGTGTGTCTGTGTGATTGTGAAAACCTTGTGGCTTGCACTCCCTTTATCCAGTGTATGGATAGATGAGTGGAAAAATGGGGACAAAAATTAGATGAAGAATAGGGTGGGATGGAGGGAATGGAAAGATCTAGGTGTTCCTTTTGGCTTTTATTTTTATTTCAGACTGAGGAAAGTTTCAAAAATCGATTCTGGTGATGAACGCAGAAAGGTATGATGGTGCTGTGAATAACTGATTGTACACTTTGGATAACTGTTGGGTGTGTGAATATAACTCAATAAAACTGTATTTTAAAAAAAGTAAATGAACAATGAGGGGGAGGAGGGGAAGGGGATGTTTTGGATATTCTTTTTATTTTAATTTTTATTTTATTTTTTGTAGTAATGAAAATGTTCAAAGATTGTGGCAATGAATGCACAACTATACGACGATACTATGAACGGTTGATTGTACACTGTGGATGATTGTATGTTATGTGAATATATCTCAATAAAAGTGCATTTAAAAAGTTAACAGGAGGTTTGAACACTTGGTTAAATAGGATCATGGGTCACTGTGAAATAATACTTGGCTCTCTAAACAAAGTGACAAGACTTTAAATGTAAATATAGGCAGTAACATGATTGCAAAACAAAACAAGCAAGTCTTAGTTCTTTTGAAAGTGAGAAGATGTGATTCTCTTAAATAATTAAGGACATTGCAAAGTCAACATGAAGTACAAGAGTCTCTACCTTCTTGGCAATTGGTTAGAAGGTAAAGAAAAACTTTTACAACCTCTTATTAAGAACAGACCAATACATGCCGAGCTGTCTATCTTGGGACTTACCCTTATGAAGCTTGTTAGTGCAAAGGAGAGGCTAAACCTGCTTATAATTGTGCCTAAGAATCTCCCCCGGAGCACCTCTTTGTTGCTCAGATGTGGCCCTCTCTTTCTAGCTAAGCCAACTCACCAGGTAAACTCACTGCCCTCCCCCCCACACATGGGACCTGACTCCAGGGGTGTAAATCTCCCTGGCAATGCAGGATATGACTCCCAGGGATGAATCTGGACCTGGCATCATGGGATTGAGAACATCTTCTTGACAAATAGGGGGATGCAAAATGAAACAAAATAAAGCTTCAGTGGCTATGAGATTTCAAATGGAGTTGAGAGGTCACTCCCGTGGACATTCTTATGCTCTATATAGATTGTATAACAATGTAGATTACAAGGGGTGACAGTGTGAGTGTGAAAACCCTGTGGATTGCACTCCCTTTATCCAGTGTGTGGATGGATGAATAGAAAAATGGGGGCAAAAACAAAATGAAAAATAGGGTGGAGGAGTGTGATTTGGGTGTTCTTTTTTACTCTTATTTTTTATTCTTATTCTTATTCTTTCTGGTGTAAGGAAAATGTTCAAAAATAAATTGGGGTGATGAGTGCACAACTATATGATGGTACTATGAACAGTTGATTGTATATCATGGATGATTGTATGGTATGTGAATATATTTCAATAAAACTGAATTTAATTTAAATAAAAAACAGAAAAATAGTCTAAGAAAATTTTGTCATTTTAACAGAGAATAAACAGATTCTAGTTTTGATCAGTATGTTATTTGACACTAAAGCTCTTCAAAAAATGGATACTGATCAAATACAGGGTTGTCTGCCCGATGCACCTAACAGTCAATCTATGGCACCAGAGTTTTAAAGGGAAGAGTTTATTGCTATGTGAAGCAAAGAGAACAGGTGGCCTGTCAGCCTAAAGTCTGTCTCCCCAAGTTTAGACTTTTTATGGATTTAAACAAGGGGAGGTAGAGTTGTTACCATTACAATAACAAGTATGAACAACTATAGTACCATGAAAAGGAGTGGAAAGTTACCGTTACAATAGCAAGTAGAAACACTGTAGTCAGTTCTGGGCTGACTCAAGTTCCTTCATTAATAAACATCAGGTCTTGTCTTGTGATCATAAGATTTTAAGGTTGTAAAACAGGATAAGGAGGCACGGGGGTGGGGGGAGTGGTCATGAGGTTTTTACAATTTACAATTCAGTGGGTTCCAGTAATTTCAAGCATTTCCTTTGACTATTCTACAATATACTAGAAAGCAGGAAAAAGGCATTTATATAATGATTCAGCCATCCTAATTGTTTGTTAATTCTTAATTTCTTGGTTACAAAATCTTATAAATAAACCCATTAAATCTTACCCAGTTTTGATCACAAGACACAAATTCCTTCTCCACCAATCTTCTATAACTTTTCATAGCCATTCAAGTTTAACCCTACATTTTACTCTTTGTCATTTTACTTTAGGACAGAACTCCTCTCTTTTTTTTCTTAACAAAAACACATCCTGCATACCTTGCATACATGATTTAGCATAAATAGGATTTGAGTTATCAAAAGATTTTGGAATCTATCTTCAGGCTGACATCCTACAAAACAAAATTACTGTTGAAATACAGTTTGCCAGAGTAATGACTCAGGTTGACTAAATGCAAACTTAGTGGGGTTTTTTTTTTTTTTTACCATTTTAAATATCTAGTAGATGTAATGCTAATTTATTTGATCAGTAAACTTGTATAACTTCAGGAAGAACATACCCAAGTATAATAAAAATGTATGCTTGTATTGTGCCCAACACTAATAACTCAGAAAATATAGCTGTTTTATTAAACCAACAGTATAGAGTCATTTGTTAAAGATTTACCTAAATTATGTGAGCTTGGATTTTTAAAACATTTGGAACTAGTTTTTGTTAGAATACTTTTTTTTAACATTTGAAGTATTATAAATTCAGTTTCTTTAATTCCTGGTATTTTAGAAGGATTTAATGTATGTATATGAGTGCTAATTTATCCTAAGCCAATTTGAATAGAGTTTCCTTTAAGGAATTTTTCAGTTAATTTCATGAAACCATCTGGAGATAAGGAAATGTTATGCATATGTATAGACAGGCAGACAGAAATAAAGAGCTTATAGCTTCAACTTTTAAAATTTTAGCCATAAGTCAGACAAACAGAAGTACAAAACCCATTAGCTTATATAAAAGAGCTGGCTTTAGTCTTTGCCCCATTTTATATATTTTTTTCAAGAATGTGTTCCTGGAAGATGGTACAAGTTGAGGTTCCTTGCTTAAGAAGAGGGCAAAACTCACCAATATTTATGGAGGAGACTTCCAAGATGTTCTTTGCCCTGATGTGTAAGAGTGTGGAGGATGTGGACTACATTTTGGATGAGGAACTGAGGAGAGACCAAGCAGCCATCTGGGTGTCCCCAAAGTCCATCTGCATGGATAAAATATCCAGTTTGTTTCCAATTAATTTTTTTATCATCAGGTGGTTGTTTTTGGGATCCCTAAGCCCCTGGAGAGCCCCCAACAGGGAGAAGGGTTCCAGTGACTACATGGAGTTGGGGGGATAAAGTGGGGAGGGAAGAAGAGGAGCTAAAGGGAGGATTGGAGGTAGTAAAAAGAAGGAAGGAAGAAGGGGGTGACAGAAGGGTGAGGTCTTAGATGAGCCAATTTGAGGAGATCTGATGTTGCCCAAAGAGGCCTCTGAAGTTCCGGGGAGTGATTAGTGAACTCATGCCATGCAGAAACAAATTGGCAGGATTAACACCACAGTGGCAAAGCATATAATCACCAGGGGTCTTCAGAGAGGAATGCCAAAAGATTGGGAACTTCTCATAGTGAAGGAGGGTGTCAAAATAATAACTAAAATTTAAGATCCCAACAAAAGAGGAAGATGAAGATTCAAATGAGATCTTAACAAATAAAGAAGACAAACCCAGAAGTCAAAGGTGTAACAAAAGGAGCTGGAAAGAATTTGGCTTAATGGAAGGGGCAAGGAGAAAGGAGCCAAGAAAAATCCTGCGCCGCAGTCAGTGACAAAATCCCCACTCAGAAGAGCCACGAAGGCTTCTGTGTAGGAAGTTGCTCGCTCAAACCAAAAGAACAACCTCAAACCAAGTGTCCGTGAATGAAACCCCACTCACTGAGATCGCAATATACAAAAAGAGCTCTCTCAAAGAATCAAAGTCAATTCCTTACCAAATTTCACAGGCAAACTGTCTGGAGCACCAGATCAGGAGTCGGACACCCACCAGACCCCAGTTATTGAAGCAGGTAGAGGACAGTAGGTCCGAGCTGCACCTGAGTCAGCCCGGTGCAAGTCCAACAGATGCCCCAGTCCTTTTCAAGTTAAGGCATCATTGACTGCCAAAGGAAAAACTGCACCAGACCACGTGAAACAGGCAAGGGTGACTTTATTCATAGCTACCATGGAGGGGGGGCTGAGAGAGTAGAACTCAACTCCATGGGATAAAAGGACATCAGTCTTTTTAAGGGCTGAGAGCTGGTTAAAGGAAAAGCACTAGAAGATAGTAAGGGGCAGTAGATCCCTGGGATGGCTGAGGGATTTACCGAGGTTGCCATTAGCACAGCTTGTTTCCGAATGTTTCCCTTTGCCATAATTAGGCCACCTGGCATCTATAAGGACCAGGAATTAGGAAGCAGGAGATAAGAAACCACCTAGTTAGCAGGCACCTGGATAGTGTAAGGGCCCCAGTCAGAGGGAGGTCAGGGGCCTGGAGTCAGGGACTAGAGTTTAGTCACGCTAGAGGGAAGTTAAGGCAGTCTTGCTCACCCCTAATGCTAGCTCCTAACAGCCCAATATGATAAGTTTAAGGGTTTCATTTGGGCAGCACATAAATTGCAAATCTCTCCTACCCACTCTCATTCCACACACCTCCAGCACTGCCTGGCAAGCCCCATCCAAAGTGTAGGCAACATCTGATCTTCATCGACACATGCATACTCACACATCACACACCACACCTCACACCTCACACATTGCACATTTCACACACTCCCACCTCACACACTCTCACACTCACAATAACACATCACATGTCCTGTCTCTCTCTCCTCCCTCCCTCCCTCTCTTGATCTCAGTAAATTGCAGAGCCCAGCTGTATCACAGCTGTAGGGCAAGTTGGGAAGGGTGGCAGCTGATCTGAGCCAAGGCCTCTGGCAGTCACTCACTCTAAAAGAGAGAGGCTTGTGGCTGTCCTCTGACATCTTGGCGCAATTGGTGGCCAGAGGAAATCACAACTACAACTGCTCTGGGCCTTGGCAAATCAGACGGGTGTGGGGCAGGGTGGGCTGCCCGCCCACACAGCTTCCTCTGCACCTGTTCACGCCTTACATTCAACTTTCACTGCGGATGTTGTTGTTTTGGAAAGCACATGACAAATTTAGTTTGCGGGGGCGAGTGCAGAGGGGTTTGCACAGGAACACTGAGGAGCCGGACTGTCAACCGGAAAGGCTGTGGGAGAAGCCTAAAGCCCCTATAGGCACAGAGGGTGTGGCCTGGCCTGGAGGTGGGGCCTGGGAACGGACCTACAGTGGAACAGCCAGGAATGAAGGCCTGGGAATACACCACTCCACAGACATGAGATTCGACTTGGCCACAAGCATGGAAGTTGCCAGACTCTGGTGTTTCTTGGATGCATTCAGCTTCAAACCAATACCTAGGGCAAAGAAAGGATGGGGGCCATGTGAGACACTGGGGGCCCTCCCCACTCCTCACCAGTGTTCATTTCTCCAGAAATTTCTAGTCCACTCAGGTGTTAATTTGTAAGTAATAACCCAGCACATCTCCACATTAAAGTATTCTTAGTGCTTCTCCTGGACCTCACGAAAGCCATCTGAGGTAAGCAGGGCAAGGATCATCCCTATTTTATAGATGAGAACATTGAGGCCAGGGAGGCTTGCCCAAAGCTAGAGTGTACCAAGCCAGGACCAGAACCCAGTCTTCTGACTTGAATCCAAAGCTCTTTCCATGAAACCCTCATGGCTGATTGCCTCAGCATCTCTTTCCTCTTCGATCACTGGGCCTCTCCCTAGGGCCCTCAGGGTCCTGAAGGATCACTCTGCCAGGCTTCTGTGACTCTGGTGGAGGTGCTGTGTGATCTGTCACACCCTGATCCTGGCCTCACCCCTGGGGTCACTGGACAGTGGCCCGGTCCCCTGCCAGAGGATAGCCACCTTATGGAGGTGGTGGGTAGAGGCGAGGGATGGCTGGTCAATGTGTAGGGCCATCTGTGGTTAAGACCCCTGGAATGACGTTCCTCAGAACACCAGGGATCATCTAGTCCCACTCTTTATTTCATAGATAAAGAAATTGGGTCTACAAGAAAGCTAATGAATTACTCAAAGTCCAGTAGTTCGTTTCCTCATGCACTAGGTGCTTGAAAACTAGTTGTCAAATCAGTTCAACTTCTGACTTCAGGCCCAAGTTTCTCTCCATACAGCCTTCATCAAATGGGGAAAAGAAATGGTGAAGGGCTCTCTTATCCTGAAGACAAGGATAAAATTGGCTCGGAATGAATTATTATACATTAAGCATGGGAGGCCCCTCCAAGAAAAAGCCCTGAAGACAAAGAAACATCATGCCTTCTAGTTAATAAATAGTCTTAAGAAGCTGCCTAGAGGCCTCAGAAATTTGGGAACCCATTTTCACTCAACACAAAATGTTTTTGCAAATGCTGACTTCCGCTGTCTGGTTTGCTGGTGTTTTCTTTTTAGCATAAGACTAATTAGCAAACAAAACAGATGGCCATTTCCTCATTTTCAAGTCTTTCTTCTCATGGGAGACAGAAAACTCTGTCAGGCTTCAGATCTTGAAGGGCTCCTGGGTGAGCTGTGGGTCTCTGTCCTGCTCTCCGGTGGCTCTTGGATGGGAACTTGCTCTGGAAGGAGCCATGAACTTCTGGCTTTGGTCACTTTACTTCCTGCCAGGTGAGTGCTATGGGGAAACGCCACTCTGCATATGTGAGATTCGGCTTGGCCACAGGTATGGGAGTTTCTAGGCTCTGATGTTTTTTGGATGGACTCATCTGCAAAATAGCACCTAGGGCGTGGGGAGGATGGGAGCCATGCCAGACATTGGAGGCTCTCCCCACTCCTTGCCAGTGCTCCTCTTTCCAGACACTTCTATTCTGCCCACGTGTTAACTCATAAGGGCTGAAGGTGTCACTTCTCCCAGACATATTAGTCTATTAATATGGGATCTTGTCACAGGTACCTACAAAGTTCTTTCTTCTTACATCTCTAGTCTTTTTCTTTGGGTCTCTTTCACTCCCAAATTTTTTAATTTCAACTCTAAATGAGGACTTCCTACCCTGTTCCATAGCCCTAATCTATTTCCTAAGTCCCATATCTCAATTTACAACCAGGGATCATCTAGTCCCACTCTTCATTTCATAGATAAAGAAATCGAGTCTCCTAGGCAACCCCATTTCAACATCCCACCAAGACCTGGAAAGCAACATGCCGAACACTTAAAACTTGGGCTCCTCATTGGTCACCATCCAAACCAGCTATACTCCATCTGTCTTAACTGTCTCTGATAACAGCCAGACTAGCTTTAAAACAAAACAACAAACCTTTATATTTAGAGCAATTTTAGATTTACAGAAAAATTGCACAGAAGTTCTTACATACCACCCCTATCCACCCCCCCACACACACACACATAGTTTCCCAGACTGACTCTCTACCATCTCTTTTCATTTATTCCCACCCAGACCTTGATCCAATCAATGGCCAACTCATATAGTTTCTAGATGCACAGTTATCAGGATCAGAAGCAATGATACTTTCAGGAATGGAATGGAAAGAAGAAGAACACATAATCATCTCTTCACTGTCTTTCTTACTTTCTCTAATTCAGCATGCATGTAGCTTCAGATTAACCTCCCTAAAACTTGACTCTAATCACCAGATTTCCCTTCCCCCAAACCTTCAATGGCTCCCACTGCCTATGAATTAAATACAAACTCCTCCCTTGCATTTGCCATTTACGCAATGAGTTTACCACACTCTCTTGCACTTTCCTAACCTCCTTCCAAACAGGACTCCCCTTGAACATGTTCTGGGCATTCTTGCCACCACGTCTTTGCACATACTATTCCCTCTGCCGGGAACATCCTTCCTCTCCCCTCCACCTTTGATGGGTCTTTCAAAGTCCATCTCAAACTCCACCTTCTTCCTGTAGATTTTCCTGAGCACCTTCTTCCAAACGCAATAGCTGATCACATTTTGCCTTGTGTTGTGGCTCAATATGAATCCTCCTAATTTTGTTTATTAAATGGTGAGCTCCTTGAGGATTGAAATAGTTTCTTATTCATATTTGCTTTCTTTGTGATATCTTAAATACAGAGGAAACTCAATAAATATTGAGTAAGATTGAAAAACCTTAAAAGTCCAAAGGAATGGAGTTTTAATGAAATTTCAGACACTGTGCAAGGTAGTGGGAGTTAGGAGGGCACAGTGGTCAGTTAACTCAACTTAGGCCTGAATAGGAGGAGGGGCTGGGAAGGGGGAGTGGAAGGTTGTGGGGAGTGAAAATCTCCACACACTATACCCATCATCTGCCCTGAGCAGTACCACCCTTCTAGCTGAGCCAGAGGGGTCCCTGCTCTGGGCCCCATGCTTTAGAGTACCCACTCTGGTCCTCCTCCAGCCATGCCCATCCCTAAAAGGTAGGGAGTTTAACAGGCTCCAGGGGTTGTACCCACCCAGAGCCCTCCTCTCCCCATATACACGCCCTGTTCTAGATCTGGACTTCCTCTCCAGTTGACTCTAGACCCACTTCCAGTGACTGTGCAAGTCTCTCCTGGGTTTTCCTCCTGAGAGTGACTCCTAGGCCTATAAAAGGGTGACCACAGGTGGCTGTTTAGGGAGGACGTGGAGGGAAGGGGCTGGATGGAGCTTGCACATGTAAGCTGGTGTATCCACCACACACACCAGGACCCTTGGGGTGTGGGCAGGAGACAGGAGAGAGAAGAGAAGGGAGACAGGCCAGAGCTGGGAGCAGGAGGCCTTGGGCCAGTTTTCCCTCCTTGGCCATATTGTTGAGTAGTCATCCAAGTAGTATGTGAAATTGTCAATATGGGGGGCCAGAACATATTTTATTCAACAGCTTATTAGCTTGAATTACAACTTTAAAATATTTAGACATACAGTATTTAAGTCTTCATTTGTTCTCTTGCCCTTGGCCCTGCAAATGTTCGGGGCAGCCCTAGTCGTTGGAGTCCAGGATGCAGCACAAGCTGTCGGACACTGTGTCTGGAGGTGCATGTGGAGGTCCTTGACAGGGCAAGGCAGTATCATATGGTGTAGGCTTTCAAATCTCATTTACCTGATGCATAAAAATAAGTATACTTACTGTTGTGACCCAGTATACACACACACACACACACACACACACACACACACAACTAAAATTCATTCTTGATTCTTTAAGAAGGTTATGAGTGTTGGTCTTCAGCAGTTAGGTGGATTACAGCGCATTTACTGAGATGGGAAGAGTGTGAAGGAACAGGTTTGGGAAGAGAAATCAAGAGTTTTCTTTGGCCATTGTAATTTTGAACTACATTATAGACATTCAAGGATAGACAAAGGACATCTAGTTTCTGGTCCAGCGCATAAGGCACTTGGAAGTCATCTCTCCCATCCTAACAACAAGAAAAAAAGCTGCACAAACAAAAAAACAACTCTTCTTAGATCCAGCAAGAATTGAGGTCACAGGGCAAACCACTATCCCCAAAACCGGAGAGAAACTGATAAAGAGAGCCACACCTTGTGTAAAGCAGCCCAGGAAGAGAAACTCTCTGCGCGGGTGCTGGTAGGAACACTTAAACTATAGTTGATGAATTGCAGGAGGCTCAGGCTCAGTGTGGGCTAACTTGCGAGTTAAAGACTTTGGGGGGCCGAGTTTTAGAGGTGCTCCCACGCTTTCCTGAGTTTTACCTCCAGGAGCCCCACAATGTTCTCACAGTGAAGACTGGAGAAAGTGCCTTTCATGTTCCCATTTAGAAATATGTCCAGTGTGGTCTCTTCCCCTTAACAAAAGCTTGCCCTTGAAAAAACCATTTTCCTAGAGCCTAACCAACTTAAGATTTTTTCAGAGTTTAAATGATTTGGGGAAGGGCAATACAGCCCCCTCTAGCCTTCCTGTCTCACTTAGAGAAAGGAGAGGAAAAACAGCTGAGAAGCATCTGTGAAGATCACAGGAGGGCACAGGCTCAGAAAACATTGAGACTGAACCCTAGGATTCTAGAATGCTCCTTCCCACGCCTTACCATGGCATTAAGAGGACTCCTGTGTAAACACAGGGGATTGCAACAGAAGGACCTGCATGGCTCACACACGACAGGAGAGACAATAAAGAACACTGGAGGACATTTGAGCCTCTGACACCTACGGCTACTGCCAACAGTAAGCACTGCCTAACCCCTAGACAAATAACCTTCACGCGAAAGGTCTATTTACCTAAGTTCCTTCTGCCCGGTACATCATGTCCAGCTTCAACCACAAATCGCAAGGCATACTAAAAGACAAAACACAATCTGCCTCTCTCTATCATCCTCCCATGCTCCCAAGTTTGTTTCTACTTCCTTACTATTGCCCTCATTCTTCTCCCTGGAGTATCCTTCCTAGACTTCTCAGCTTATCCAGAAACCTCCACCCTGCCTCTTTCCCCGATGCTTTCCTTGACTCTCCTTGTTTGCCCAAACTCCTTTGGAGCTGTTCAGAATGTGTGGTCTGTGGATGAATTTCAGGAAGCCTGTGGCGTTCCCTCCGTTCCTCGAACATGCAAGTTCTCTCTTACAACCCGTAGGGCTGTGCTCCCTGCCTGGAAGACTCTCTCCTCCTCCACCCCATCTCCCCAGCCTCACCCCAGTGCACACACCTTACCCTATGAAAACTCTTCCCAGAAATAAGCAGATGCTTATCGGGACTCGGTTGACAATTAATCATATATGGTCTTACCCTTTTCTCTAGCAGGCACAACTGTGTTAGACCTGTCTTCTTTCAACCATAGCATAAGTTTTTTGATTTCAGGGACTCATGAAACAAATTAAAAAACAATTTTTTTTAGAGCAGTTGTAAGTACAGAAAATCATGCCGAAAGTACAGATTTCCCATATACACCCTCCCATACACACACACACATATACACACAGTTTTCCCTATTATTGAAATTTTTCATTAATATGATGCCTTTATTGCAACTGATGAACAACTATTAATATAATTATACTATTAACTGCAGTCCATGATTTACATTAGGGTTCACTTTTTGTGTTACACGGTTCTATGGGGTTTCAAAATTTTTATTCTGGTAACATATATACAAACTAAAATTTCCCATTTTAACTTCTTTCAAATATACAATTCAGTGGTATTAATTACATTCACAATGTGCTACTATCACCACCATCCATTACCAAAACTTTGTCATCACCCTAAGCAAAAACTCTGTACCAACTGAGCATTAACCCCTTATTACCTACCCCCATCCCTGCCCCTATTAACCTGTATTCAAATTCCAGAGTCTATGAATTTGCATTTTCTAGTTATTTCATATAAGTGAGATTATAAAATATTTGTCCTTTTGTGTCTGACTTATTTCATTCCACATGACATGTTCAAGGATCATCCATGTTGTCATATGTATCAGAACTTCACTCCCTTTCATAGCTGAATACTATTCCATTGTATGTATATACCACATTCTGTTTATCCATTCTTCCATTGATGGACACTCGGGTTGCTTCCACCTTTTGACATTTGTGAATAATGCCACTATGAATGTTGGTGTGCAAATATCTGTTTTCAATTCTTTTGTGTATATACCTAGAAGTGGGATGGCTAGGTCAAATGTAATTCTATGCTTAATTTTCTGAGGAACCACCAAACTGTTTTCCTCAACAGCTGCATCATTTTACAATCCCACCTACAATATATGAGGGTTCCTATTTCTCCGCATCCTCTCCAACAATTGTCATTTTCTGTTTTTTTAATAGTAGCCATTCTAGTGGGTGTGAAGTGGTATCTCATTGTGGTTTTGGTTAGCCTCCCTAGAAGCTAATGATGCTGAGCATCTTTTCATGTGCTTATGGGCCATTTGTATACCTTCTTTGGAGAAATGTCTATTCAAGTCCTACGCACATTTTTTATGTGGGTTGTTTGCCCCTTTTTTTTGTTAAGTTGTAGGAGTTCTTTGTCTATTCTGGATATTAAACCCTTATTAGATATATGGTATTTTAGTTTGCTAAAGCTGATGAAACGCAATATACCAGAAAAGAGCTGGCTTTTACAATGGGGATTTATTAACTTACAAGCTGACAGTTCTTAGGCCAGGAAAATGTCCAAATCAAGGCATCAGCAGGTGATGTTTTCTCCCTAAAGAACTATTCTAGTGATTCTCAAAGCACGTGGCAACATCTCCTGTTCTCTCCCCGGTTTTGCTGCTTTCAGCTTCTGGCTTCAGTGGCTTCCTCTCTCAGCTTCCCTGTCTTTTCTCTTTCAGCTTCTCTGACCTTTCTCTTTATCGTCTCTGTTTTATCTTCTTATAAAGGACGCCAGTAAGAGGATTAAGACCCACCCTGAGTAAGGTGGGTCACACCTCATACTCACCAAAAGATCCTACTTAGAATGGGTCCATACCCACAATAGGTTTACACCCACAGGACTGGGTTAGCTATAAGAAATGATCTTTTCTGGGGTACATAACAGCTTCAAACCACCATATATGGTTTCCAAATATTTTCTCCCATTCTTTAGGTTGTCATTAACTTTCTTTATAATATCCTTTGATACACAAAAGTTTTTAATTTTGATGTCCTATATAGCTATTTTTTCCTTTATTAATCATGATTTTGGTGTAAAATCTAAGAATCCATTGTCTAATACAGGTCTGAAGATGTTCCCCTATATTTTCTTCTAGGAGTTCTATAGTCATGGCTCTTATATTTAGGTCTTTGATCCATTTTTACTCCATTTTTGTACATGGAGCCAGATACAGGCCAACCTCCATTCTTTGCATGCGGATATCCAGTTTTCCCAGCACCATTTGTTGGAGACTATTCTTTCCTCATTAAGTGGATTTGGCACCTTTGTTAATCAATTGGCCACGGGTGTGAGGGTTTATTTCTGAACTCTCAATTCTATTTGATTGGTCTGTATGTCTGTCTTTATTCCAGTGCCATGCTGATGAAGCACATCACTGTTTCCTCCCTGTTCCACAGCCTCCCCAATACACATACAATGTGTGCATACCTGTGCACACAAGAACACACACTCGCACACACCCTCACTTTTTCTCCTGCCTTCCATGCCCATTCATTTAGGCCACAACTTAAACATCACTTCTTCCAGAAAGCCTTCCTCAAACTCTGTCATCACCTGCAACAGTCTGGATCAGGTGACCCTGCTTGGTGCTTCCAAGGAACCCTGTGCTATCTGTCCTGGGATTTAGTACACTGTGCTATGGTGAACAAAACTGTAAAGGAAAAACTTTTACGACGTAACTGCACCATGCCTCCCAATAACACAGTGAAGTCACTTGGGGATTATGTGGCTGTTTGGGGTCAACTGTGGCATATTATCTCTCCTTGGAGTGGGTTTTGCCATTTTGGCTATTCTCAGGGGTTTGCTGTCTGGGTCCTTAAAGGTTTAGGTTTGGTGATAAGGGTGGGGTTGGATCTGAGGATTAGGTTAAGGCTTGGCTGGGGCTGGGGAGAGTTTGGCTGAAACACGGGCTTGGGCATAGGGCTGAGGATGAACACAGAGTTGGCTGAGGTTGTGAATAGGGTTGGGGTTAGGAAGAGGCTGAGGATGAGGCTAAGGCAAGAGATGAGGATGGGGCTGAGGCTTGAGCAGATAATGGGGTTGGGACTGGGATTGCAGATGTGAGTGAGGGTAAGGTTTGGAGATGGGGCTGGAGTTGGGGGTGTGGCTGGGATTGGGATAAACTGGGGGTGGGGTTTCTTCTGCATTAACTCCCTGTCCCTGCAGTATCTGGGGCTCTCAGGACTCTCCGAGAAGTAAAGCTGGAGGCAGAGCTAGGCGGATCCATTACCATCGAGTGCCCGCTTCCTGAAATCCCCAAGAGAGTATATCTGTGCCGGGTGATGACTACGTCTGGAGTGTGTACCACTGTGGTGTCCAACACGAACTTCATCAAGGAGGAATACAGGAGCCGAGTCACCCTCCAGCCATGCCCAGATAAGAATCTGTTCCTGGTGGAGGTGACAGAGCTGACCAAGAGTGACAGTGGAGTCTATGCCTGTGGGACAGGCAGGAACACAGGCCGGGGCAAGACCCAGCAAGTCACCCTGCATGTCAACAGTGGTAGGTGCTCCAGCTGATTGGAGGTACCATTCACCCAGAAAACTTTTCCACTTGGGAAGGTTGAGACTACCATCCAACTATAACAGTTCCCCAACCTCTTATGCTATTGCCATAGTAGTCCAATAATAATTGGGATCCATATAGTTGAAACATCATAGAGTCAATTAACCTCATTGTCCACAGAATCTTCTATCCAATGTGTGTGAAAGGAATAAGATAAGTGCTCTCCTTGTACTGCCCATCCTACCCAGGGCATTGTGGGGTCGGGAGTGAGATTGAAGACAGATTTTGAAAATAGAATAAATTGGAAACAAAAGGAAATAATTGTCCTACATAGTATCAGGGATAACTATAAAGGAAAGGCACTCCCTTTTGAAGTCAGATTTGTAGGCCAAACTTGTTACTTCATGGTCTGATCATTCCTTATTTTTCCTAAATCCTATCTTTCTCCTTTGCTCCAGTGACTTCCCCATATACATGCAGCACTAATTCACAGCCTAAAATCCCAGTGGCCTTTCATGGTTTTGCAAGGAAGGTTAATGGGGATCCAGGGAAAGATTATTTCCTTCCTTAGCCCAGTTCTTTTCCTGCTCCCCTCGGTGAACCCAGTTGTCATTGCTTCACTGCCATCCACCCTGACTGAGCCAGCCTCAGCTCACACCACAGTTACTTCCCCAGTTTTCAGTCACCTCCTAGAGCCCACCAATGTTTTCTTCTTGCCTCCAACAGAGTATAATCCATTCTGGGAAGAGATGCCGACACCTGAGCCTCCCAGATGGTTTCATAGACTTCTGCACCTGGCACTGCCCTCTTGGGCCCACATGCCTGCAGATCCCACTTCTGAATTCATATCCAAAGGTCAGTTCACCAAAGCTAGGGTGGAAGAAGTGGAGGAGATGTTGGGGCATTATGAAGAGTGGGAAGGCATGTGTATATTCAATTCACAGAACAGTTGGTGAGCAGAGGTGCGTCTCAGATGTTTATTTCCCTGCATTAGAAGAGGGTACTTCCCCTGAGATCTGCTCTCCAGTTCCCTTAACCCTACCATACAGCCAGTACACCTAGCCCTACTTGCAGAACTCACATATCACCACCAGGTGGCACTACAAGTAATAAAGTTTGTGCCCCATTCACAAATTCTAGCTCTTTTATGAATGACTGTCAAAACCAAAACTGAGCAGAGGTGGTCATGCCTCCTGCTGACTTCACTGCTGGTGTCCAGGATTTTAACAATTCTGTTTTGCAATAAAAAGATTAATGATGATCCTGCTAAGGTTACCTTTACATTTCTATATCATTTTCCAGTTTGAAACACATTTGACATGTAATATTCCCATCATATCCTCATATCTACCCTGTGAGTTAGAGACATTAATTGAACATTATTACACCAGGGGACCCCGCTGGGTGCCAAGAGGGATAGTAACTGAACAGATCATATATCCAAGGTTATGACTGTTAGGTTTGGGATGGAAAAGAATGACAAGCACACAAATATAGCACAAGGAAGAGTGGGAATAAAACAAAAAATAAGCTTTTTTTTCCATGCTCAGAGGAGGAAAAGTGTTCTGCCTGGGAAATCAAGGAAAGCTTCCTGGAGGAAATGGTATTTGAAGCAAATATAGATAGGAATTTACCAGGTAGAGATGACCTGCTAGGAAGGCATTTCAGGCCATGAGGACTACAAGAACAAAGGTTATGCAGGTAAAAGGAAAGAGTGTGTACAGGAAAGAGATGGCAACCTAATGCTGCTGGAGACTAGGATGTGTATTTGAAAGGCGACTTTTTCTTGCTATCTCCTACAGTAACCACACCAGTTCAAAGGACTCAGACCCCTCCAGACCACACCCTCACCCCCATCACCCACCACCTGCAAGATTCCAGAGTATCTTCAGTAACTGCTTCTAAGACCCCAACCCTCCTGCCATCCACCACAGCCTCAAAGACCTCCGCTCGGATGGAGCTGCTCGAGTCCCAGACAGCAAGCTACAACTACCGCACCAGGCAACACAGGCAGAGGTAAGAAGCCTCCCTGATCCAGGATGGGTGCATCCCTGGGCAAGGTAGGCTAGAAATCCACTGAAATCTTCCTGCAATGTGTACCATGAGAGAAGCTTCTTGGCTTTTCCTCTAGAAAACCACTACAAAACACACTACCTATAAGAACACACTTTGACTCCATTCCATTAGGAATATGCTTGTCCATGCCCCAGCAGGAGGTCCTGTAGATGGGACCCAAGTCCTTTAGTCACTCAACATTCATTCTGATCTCTTTTGATGAGGAAGAATTCTGAAGAAGACCGCTTAATCTCGCACAGTAATTTACAGCATTAAGTAGCACTGTGCTCATGTGTCAACACGGTGGCAGCCACACTGGCTACCATGTCGTAGAATTTAAGAGGATGGCTTCTGAAGCATGAATTCACCATCTGGCCTCCCGCAGGCAGGTCATTTAATTTCTCCATACCTCAGTTCATTCATTTGTCACCTCGTGGGGTTGTTATGAGAATTAATGAGTTAGTACAAGTGCCTGATATTTACAAGTACTAAGTGTTAGCTGTTGTTGTTAAATTAGAACTGCCTTGGGAGGGTTTGAAGAAAAAAAAGCGTGATGGTTAGGCCACCGCAGACCAACTTAATTAGACTATTGGGAATGCTGTCCCCCTGCCCCTCCTCCCCCCCACCCACAATTATACTTTTCTAAGACTCTCCAAGTGAATCCAAATGCACCAAGGATTGAGAAATATTGTCTATAACTGTGCTGCCCAATTTAGTAGCCAGCAGCCACATATGGCTATTAAGCACTTGAAATGTGGCAAAACTGAGCTGAGATCTGGATTTTGAAGACTTTAGTGCAAAAAAGAACATAATAAATCTCATTAATCATTTTTATATTGATCATATGTAGAAATGAATTATTAGATGTTTTTAGATAAATAAAATATACTTTAAAAATTACTTTCACCTCTTTCTTCTTACTTTTTTATAATGTGGCTACTAAAAAAATTAAAATTACATATGTGACTCATTATAATATTTCTCTTGACCAGCACTGGTCTAATCTGGGGCTCAGTCCAAGGAAGTGCTGCAACAGACCACTAGGGGGCAGCATTATGGCAGACCTCTAAGAAAACCTGTAATAATTGGAATTATTTTTGCCTAACCAAAGACAAATGTGTTAGTGTACAAAGGGACCTCCAACATCATTTGGGTTTTATAGATGAGGAAACTGAGGTCAGGAGATTTTAGTGGTTTAAAATAGAGCCAAGACTCCTGTGTCCTGGTTCCGTATATCACAGCAACTTACCAATGAGTCAAAGTCAATTCAAGAAAACATTTTCTGAGTTTCTACAGTGTGCCAGGGGCTATGTTATGTCCTGAAGACGTAAAAGATGATGACGGGGGATGTGAAATGAAACGAAGTAAAGCTTCAGTGGCTGAGAGATTTCAAATGGAGTCGAGAGGTCACTGGTGGACTTTCTTAGCACTATATAGATAACACTATTTAGGTTTTAATGTATTGGAATAGCTAGAAGTAAATATCTGAAACTACCAAACTCCAATCCAGTAGCCTTGACTCTTGAAGACTGTTGGTATAACAATGTAGCTTACAAGGGGTGACAGTGTGATTGTAAAAACCTTGTGGATTGCACTCCCTTTATCCAGTGTATGGATGGATGAGTAGAAAAATGGGGGCAAAAACGAAATGAGTGGGTGGGGTGGGATGGGGTGGGATGATCTGGGTGTTCTTTTTTACTTTTATTTTTGATTCTTATTCTTTCTGGTGTAAGAAAAATGTTCAAAAATAGAAGGGGTGATGAATACACAACTATTTGATGGTACTGTGAACAGTTGATTGTACACCATGGATGATTGTATGGTATGTGAATATATCTCAATAAAACTGAATTACAAATAAAAAAAAGAACCAACCAATTGATGGGCAATAAAAAAAAAAAAAAAGATGATGACAAGCAATATCCACATCTTCCTAACTAACTTATGCAAGAGTGACTGCGGTAAGGGTGTAAAAGGTATGAACGTGAAAATTGGGAACTTAGAATGGGGAAAAAATTGTTTCTGGCTTACCATGGTGGGGAAAGAAGAGAGGACTTTTGTACTGGCTTTTTAAGGGAAGTGAAATTTCGATATGAAGAGCAGATGGAGAGACCTTCCAGTCAGGAAGAGTACCATGCAAAGAACATCCTCTTTGCCACAGACATTACAGTAACAAAATGCTAACTAGAATTTAATACTTGCAACAGTTGTGAGGAAACTGGAGCACAGAAATTTGGAAGGAGGACTGACATTTTTGAGCCCTGCTCTAGACCAAGTGCATTAAGTTCTTCATATCCATTATTTACTTGGCTTCATATTCACAACAGTTCTGTTATATAGGTTTTACAATCCCCATTTATGGGAAAATAAGGCTCAGAGGAGTTAAGAGATTTGTATATTTATTCAAGAACACAGCCAGTAAAAGCAGGAACCTGAATTCGAACCCAGGTTTCCTGACTCCATAGACAAGGCTCTTATAAGAGAATAAGTCCTTAACACAAAGGAACACACTGTGAGCCATCTCCAGAAATGTTAGCCATGCAACAGTACTTCCTTAAACCTATCTCTCTTAGTGCTCTTCTCTTCCTCTCTCCCTCCCTTTCCCTTCCACCTTAGAGCCTTCAACCGTGGCCTGTCTGGGGGGATGGAAGATCAAGGATTTCACATCCTGATTCCGGCCATCCTGGGACTTATCCTGCTGGTACTTCTGGGGATGATGATAAAAAGGTCCATTCAAAGGAGAAAAGGTGAGCGGCACTGATCAGGGTTTGGTTAAGGGGTGAGCTGCCCAAAGCGCCCAGTACATTCAGAGCCTACACCACCACTCCCCCACCCCACCCCCACCCCGCCCCACCGCCACCACCGTGCTTCCCGGGGAAGACAGGGAAACGCAGGGAGCTAGGAATGACTAGCCTGGGGCATGGAGAAGGTGGGATGGCGATCAATGGCCTGGACTTGCAGCAGGAGAGCAGCCTCACCCTTCAGTCTTCAGTGAGGGTAGAGCTGTGCCTCACACGTCCAGCACACTTTTATTGATAATCTACATGTCACTGCCAAGCATGGGGGGCGGAGCGAGACTGCCTTTCGTTTCTTAGGACCCGAGGGTGCGAAGGGGGTGGTCACAGCCTCTGACAACATTTTCCTTCCTCCCTCCCCGGGGCTTTGCCGAGAAGCCTTTTCCAGGCGGGTCCGCCGACCGGCCGTGAGGATGCGCGCCCTGGAGGCCTCCCAGCCGCGCCCGGCGCAGCGGCCACGCTCCCAAAACAACATCTACAGCGCCTGCCCGCGGCGTGTCCGGGGAGCGGATGCTGCGGGTAAGCGAGGCGGCCAGCGGGGAGGACACGCGGGCGGACAAACAGTAGGAGCAGAAACAGCGTGGGTGCAGAGGGTGCGCCCGGCGCTCTGCGCTCGGCTCCCGGGAAAGCCTGGCGCCGGGGGACCCGCTCCACCCAGGGTTTCCGGTAGCGTAGGCTGGAGGCGGGGAAAGTGGAGCTGGACCCCTCGATCACGCGCTCATCTCTGCCTCCTCTGGTTCCCCTTAGGTGAGCAGGAGGCACCTCTCCCAGATCCCAGAGCAACTGAGCCCCAGGCGGGGCCGCAGGTAAGCCCCGCCCCTCCCCTGATTGGCAGTCGCGATCGGAACACGCCTCCCCAGACCTGGGTTGGGAGTTCACTCCAGCGCAGTTACTTGAGCTGCGGTTTAGCTGGAGGGGTCAAGAGTTTCCAGCAACTCCTGGGCTCTGAGGCTGGGGAACAAGCTGTGCATGTTTCCTCCTTGGTTGATGTCGGTAGACTGATTATCCAGGATCTGTGTAGATTTGGTTATGTGTATAACTTTTAGCTGAGCTTTTCTCCTGAAATAAACGTGTGCTGGATGCCAATAACTTAGTAGAGATTGATAGATGGCAAAGCTCCAAATACGTGAAGGGCTTTGATATGGAAGAGATTAGACTTTCTAGGAGGTCCTACAGAGATGGGAGCTTTAGACAGTTATACCTTAATATGAGGGAGAACTTTCTAGTAAACTCCCTCAGATGTGAGGAGTTACTTCACCCATCACTGGAGGCTGTTGGACCTGGCCTAGATGATGGCTTGGCAGAGATATTGCAGATAGCAGCCAACCCCTGGGGTGGACAGATTCCTGTTTAAATCTGGGAATGGACAGAGGGGTGCTCGTTTTTCTATCAATGGCCATTGATGGATGGGTAAAAAGCCTTTGAACTATCCATTCAACTTTGCTTTCCCAAATTAAGAGACAATGTTTTATTCTCTAAAGTAGCCCACAGTGGCTAAAACCAAAGGAACCAGAAAAAAAAAGGGAACTGTGGCCATTTGTCCCTGTTTTAATTGGTGTGTAGACTAAGCTACCGCAACAGACCCCAAAATTGAGGTCCCATAAGATGAAAGGCTTTTTTCCTGTAAGTAAAAGTCCAAAGGCAGAGTTAGTGTGTGGGGTGGTTGGAGCTGTGCCACAATATAATCCAGGGAATCAGACTCCTTCTGTTTGTTGCTGTATCATCCTCTGGACTCTTGCCTGGTGTGTGGTCAAAACTCCATCACCAGTACTATGTCCCTATTCCAGCCCACAGGAGGGAGAAAGATAAAGTGAAGAGCAGCCAGCTTCTTTAGAAAGGGACCCTGAAATTCAACACACCACTTCTACTGGCATCCCATTGGCCAGAACTTAGTCATGTGGCCACGCCTACCTTCAAGGAAGGCTAAGAAATGTAGCCCTTGGCTGGGTAATCATGTGTCACCTCCAGCTTCTTGATCATGCCCTTATGACCCACCCCTGCTAGAGAAGGTACACGCTAGCTTCAGAATAGTCCAACAATGCCCATGACTATGGCTTGGGCCATGCTCAGGCTTTTTCCCTGAAAAATTATGCCCTTTTTGGTGATATATTTTTGCCAAGACCCTTGCCCATCCTGGACACTCAAAAATTCAGTCTTCTAGACTGAGCTTGAGTTAAATTGTAAAGTTGCTAAACTGTGTCCTTCCAACTTCCCATGCTTGACCTTCATCTACTCCCATCTTATACCAGCTCCTTTCTCTTAAATTGCCTTTGTCCACACAAGGCCTCTCCTGGTCCTGTGCCTGCTCAAACCTACCATGCCTCCCTGCTTGAAACTCTCATTCCCCCTACTAAGGGCAAAAGGTAACTGATCAAATGAGTTCACGACAAGATTCAAATGACTGATTGATTACAGGGTATTTCAGCCTTCACAAGGAGTGTTTTACTTTTTTAAGCCAAGTAAATTGATCTCAAAGGAAGAACTGTAACAGATAGTGGTCGGTATATTTTTGACGCAAGCTGCTGCTGCTTCCCTCTTTGATAAAGCACCAGAAGTCAAAGTTCCTTTCAATGAGCACACCCTGAGTGCCTACCATGTTCAGGAAACTCTACTTCTAGTTCTCAGCACTTGTGCTTAAATACCTGCCATTCCCACTGCAACTGTCTTTGGTGGATGTCACAGTAATTATGCCATATCAGGGTCATTGGTACAGTCTTGTCCTCTGAGAACTGACCATCTTGAAGGCAGATGATCCTGAAATTCCCCATGTGGTCTACTGTCTTCCTCCCCTTCCTGGAATGCATTGTCATACCATGTCACGGCCTCTCTGAGCCCTTACAGAGGTGCAGGGCATGACTCATCCTACTTCCTAATAACTCCCTAAGAAGATGCATATTTGTCCCACAAGTCACATCATCTAATCCCTGAGGGGAAACTCCTACAGCAGCTGGTCTCCTTCAGACCCACGCTTAGCCACATGATTTTACTTTAAGCCCTGTGGAAGGCATTTCCTGTCTACATTAGATCTAAGTGTTTTCCAGTTATCTAGGGTGAGATGCCACCCTGAAAATCCCCAGGGCTGGGCCACTTGATGGGGCTCAGCCACCCTCTGTGTCTTTGCTTTTTGAAGTCTGCAACCATGCACGTGCTCCTCCCACCCCATTTTCCCATTGTGGAAATCTGCCTGGAAAGATACTAAAATCACCCTCCTCATATCCAGTGACATTTCTTTGGTTGTTCCCAGGTGTCTGAAGCTCTCTGGCTCCCTGGCTCCGGGGGCACTGTGAAGACCAGCTGCGAATCCCTGAGCTTCCACCACCAGCCTCCTGCCAAGGAGGAAAATGCTGATTCAGAGGACTACATCAATATTCCCCACCAGACTCACCTCCCTGGCTGTTCCCCCAGGCTTGGATCTTTGTGCCAATGACTTTCTTCCATCTGCTGATTTCCAACATTTGTTCCATCTGTTCCCAGCTCCCTCGTCAATTCCCACTCCCCACCTCAACTCTTCTTCCCAGTCCTATCTGCCCTGAACATAGCTCTGTCCCCTCCTCCTCTTGCACATTTTTGCAGCCCCCTCTGGTTGGCAGGGGACTCTGGGCAAGTCATCTAACAGACTGAGGGATCTGGCTCGAGACCACGTGGCATCAGGCAGGAGTATAGGCATTGCTGTTGCTTCAGAAATCCTTCCAAAGCTTGGGCCTCACACAGGCAGAAGCCCCTGGGGCTGCATCATGGGAGGTGCCTCAGTCCCTGCAAGCTAGGAAGGGGCCTGGTATGAACATAGCCCTGGAAATGTCTTTGCCCTGAACTTCCACTTATCTGGAGTCCTCTGGTAAGGCCCATTTATTTTGATGTGGTAAAGGATTCTAAATTTCTAGAACCTATCTTGTTAGCACTCAATGTGTTTGGTATTGCTGTTCCCACATCAGTTTCCTGGATATTGAAAGCAAAGTTGCATCAAAGTTAGATAGCCCCAAGATAAAGAAGCATACATATATTCCTAAATCCTTTCCACTCTAAGTTCTCTTTACCCTAAGTCACCTAGTTGATGCACCCAAGTGCCCTGATCCCAGCATAGCTTTTATCTCCTTGTCCCTCTTCCGTATCCTGGCCTGATTTTTGTGCACTTAATATCGGTCTACTCTAGCCACCCTTTGTCCAAAATCATTACAGCTCTCTGTTTTCTTCTCCTTGCCAGTTTCAGCTAATTAATAGCAGGGCAAGGAGAGAAAGCAACCTGGGGTTCCTGGAGGGTCAGGGGCTCTGCAGTAGTGCTTTTGTCATGAAAGAAGAGACACCCCACCTCCTACATGTACTCTTTCTCTTTGGAGTTTTTGGAGCAACATCACAGTCAGCTGCTATATCTTTGGAATTAAGTCAACTTAATGCCAAAGTTCAGCCAGGGCTTGAGAATAGAGAATGCCTAGTCTTTCTATTAGGCAGGATGCCTTTCCCAGATACTGAACTCAGCCTTGCTGGGCAATGATCCAGAAATGAAAGGCAAGGCTGCCAGAATTGGTTTCTGTTGCTTTTTACTAGCAGGGCCCATCGTCACAGGTTGGACAGTCTATCACATCAGCAATGTCAGTTTGACACTGGCAACCTCTCAAGTGGCAGATGAGAGAAGAATGACTTGGCTAATTAAAAAAAGTTCACATAAAGGGGAAGGGAGGTGGTGGGGTGAGGCGTGTAGGTATGAGCGAAAGGTTTAATGAGAGTCTGCTTTGTGCTGGGCACCTCAATGTACTTGTATCTTCTATCATTTACATCTCTAACCAGTGCCCCTGACCCCCACCCCAGTGCTCTGTCCCTGCAGATATTATAAGACAGTGGGATCTCCATGCCCTAAAGTTCAAGTGCATATCCCAGCATCCCTCATTATTCCTCAACAATTCAAAGAAAAGACCAAAAATCCGGTTTATTAAATATTTACTGAGCACCCACGTATGGCCCCCCAGCTGTGGCAAGTATTGTGGGGGATACAAGAGAAACATGGGGCACTGTCCCTGCTGTCTTTGCAGAATGTTCAGTCTCACAAATAAATATAACATCAGCTAAAACACTGACAGCAATTAAATAGAGTTGTAATAAATACGGGAATCTGCTTCGTAGGTAATTCACAGCATCCAAGGGAGCCCATCATGGCTGTCGTTGGGCGACTTAATGAACAAAGTCTGAGGACAAGCCGGGGCCATGGATAGGACAAGCAAGGAAGGGAGGGCCATTTGAAATGACAAGGAGCTAAGAAGAGTGTCCTGGTCTAGATATTCAGAGCTGGTAGAATTTCTCCATCCATGCCAAGAGAATGTCCATTTCCCCAAAGGCTTTGGTCAGAGCTGCTTCTATGTCCAACTAAAAGAAAAGGAGAGTGGAAGTTCTGCCATGTTAGTTACAAGAAGTTTCTTCCCACCCCCTCTTCTGAGCAGGCCTGAGTCCCAAACATGGGCTGCGTCCCCTTTGGGATGGCATCTGGTGAACTCGCTCATCCCCACATCCCCTTCTATGTGTGTGGTCTGCTTCAGAGATGAGTACAAAAGAGCCAGTGAAGGGCAGTGGGTAAGGAGCAAGGAGAAAGCAAATGGCGCTCCTGACACCAAGGACCTTAGGATCTCAGCACAGGGTAGAGCTAGTCCATCCCTGAGTGCAGATGAAGAAACTGGGGCCCAGGGCACCCCTTTCCATTGACTGTTGCTGCTCCTCACCATTTATTTATAGGCTGATTTATCTGTTCCTCCAAAAACTTATCAAAATCATGTATGACTTTTGGGAAGACTGGGAATGGAACTTGGATTTCCTTTGTTGCCTTAGTTTGGGAAAAGGTAATATAATTTCCCAGAATTTTTTTTCCTTCAGAATTTAGGCCAATTGAATGTTATGGAAAATACTGTGGGTGTGTATGGAAAGAGGGGTGTCTCCCTCCCTTTTGCCTCCTTCTAATTACCCAGCTCAAGTACCCATAAAACTCTGGAAGGGAAAGTCCCTGGCAGTAAAATTATCTTGTAGGGAAACACAGTAGCATTTTAACTTGAAAATGACAGCAAAACAGACCACTTTGTTTGTGATGCTTATGGAAAGCAAGTGCTAATTGATGCAGATTTGCCTGTGACCTTGCTAATTCTGGAGTCACCTGCGTTGAGTCCTGCCTTAGGTCGCTGAGGCACCCTTGTTTGAGAACTCAGGCTAGTCTACTGCTGGCTGCCCCAGCCCTCAGCTCCTGGCCTTGATTACCTGTTGAAATGCTCTCTGGAACAGCAGAAATCGCCGGCGTGCGCTCCCACTGATAGAAAAGGTCTCATTTTCCTCCTGGGTAACAGAAAAAGAAAAAGTCGCACCAAGCATTGGGTAGGAGCCGAGGCAAACCTCCTCCTACTCATTCCTGGTGATGCCAGCGGGATTTCCAAGGCCTGTGAGGAATCCCACATCCTCAAGGTAGCAAGGAAAACTCCTACAGTGTGGCAAGTGCTGCCTCCTTTAGTTCTCACAGCATTTCTGTCAGGGGTGATCATCTGCATTTTTCGGATAGGAAAGCTGAAGCCCAGAGAGGTTGAGTGCTTTGCAAAAGGTCACCCAGCTAGGCAGAAGCAGACCTAGACTTGTTGGTCTCCAAAGCCTGTGTCTTTTCCTAGGCACCCCATAACTCCCTATTGTGGCATGAAAGCCACAACCACCTAAGGGGAGAGAGTATCTCAAAACACACTTTTTCTCGTGCCCCCCATCCCCCAGTCCCAGCTTTATTCTACTCACGCTGGGTTGCAGCTTTGACAAGATGACAATCAAGTTGTTGGCCAGAGTAGAGAACGACTTCAGGATCCTGAATTCAACTGCCTTATTGTAGTAGTTTTTGAAAACAGTATTCAAGTAAAACTTCAGCAGGGCATGTAGGAGGTAACAGCTTTCAGTGTCCTGGAGAGAGTCTGGGTCACTCTGGAGGCCTCCACCCACCCCCCAGTCCCCCAGGTGAACAGCCCACAGGCCACACAGGGCAAGACCCGTGCAAGAGAGGCAGGAGGTCTTCTAGGAGATGATGATAAACATTAGCTCTGACGGAGACTTTGGGGGCCATGTGTAGCAGCACCCGTTTTACAGGAGGATTCCTAGACCGAAAGAGAGTACGTGACTTGCCCAAGGTCACATAGCCAGGCAGTGACAGATACAGGCCTAACTCAGGACCCCTGCCGGCCCATCTGGTTAATATTCTATCTTCCTCATCACACTGCTCCTCTAATAGCTATGGGGGAGGCAGGCTGGAGCTGTAATGGACCCTCAAAAGCATCCAGAACTTGGTGGTTGAAAGTTGGCAGGGAAAATGACTGGAAGGAGAAGAAATGAGGTGAAAAGAAAACTAATGTCCTTGAACATGGTGAATGCCCTCTTGCCCCCTCAAGCTCTGCAGTGTGACACTTGGCGCCTTGCAGTGATTCAGGACTCACTTACTACATTTGGCTCAGGGCCCAGTACATTTGTGCTCACTGACTGACTAGATGGGTGATGAGAAAGACAGTACTGGGTGAGAGAAAAAGTTGGAAATGGAAGAGAGAGGTGGACCTAAGCAGATGCCCACTGGGTCTACACAAGCAAAAGAGAAATAGAGATTTATGGCAACTCTCTGGCTTAATGAAGAAAGATCTATACTATCCTTAATCCCTACCCTCTCCCCCAATGCTCCCCCACCCCCCATACCCCCATGGTTATAACCCCAGAGATGGGACTTCCTGGCTAACCGCCCCTCCCTTTCCAGAAGTGAGGGGCCTCTCCTATCAGCCTCCCCTAAACCATACCCCAGCCCCACCAATCGTAGAGCAGCCACACGGAGGGAGGCAGCTTCCTTCCCGAGGTGTGCTTACCGAGACGTTCTGCAAAACCTCCTTCCGCAGCAGCCGGACACTCGTGATGTGATCCTGAGCTTGCTGTGGAAACAAAAAGAAAAGATGCCTCCGGGTGGGGGTGGGGGTCGGCATAGAATCCGATCCTGCAAATATGTGCAGCTGCCCCAGACCCCTAATTCTCCAGTCTGTGAGAGCTCAGAGGCCAGGAAGGCCAAAAAAGAACCCAGGAAGGGCTGTGCTGAGGTGGCCCCTGGGGAGACAGTACACACTTCCAGCCACAGAAGACTACTAGGCTTGACCCCCAGGGGCAAATGGAATCCCAGGAGCAGCTAGAGCCCGAAGTGAGACCTGATGGGGGACCTGTTTGAATCCTTTGGTCATTCAAGACTAGTAGGAAATAAGGCTGTTTGGTTTAAGAACAACTGAGGGCTGGATTTTGCCTCCGTATTCCCCGGGTGGTGGGGAGTTGCTGCTCTGAGCTGCCTCTCACCCTTGGAGCTTCCTCTGCAGCTCAGCCACTCATTCCAGTTCTCGGATTTAGAGTCAAAGGATCCTCCTGAGGAAGGGACCTGAGAGCACATTTGTCCCACCTCCTCTCTGTGCAAGTAAGGAAACTGAGCCAGGAGGTGAGGGAGCTACTGCCCAGGTTCCTTTCAAGGTCAAGAGCACACCCAGGTGTCCTGTCCCCCAGTCTGGAATACACACACCCACACCTTTAAGCCCCCTCCTTTTGCCCTAACCCCTGGCAACTGGATCATCCATCATTTAACGAGTGCAGGGAATTTGTAAGGGCATGTATTTTCAGATCCAGGAGATGTCTGCCACCATATTTCACATGGCGACCTCAGGGTTAGCCATCCCTTTCTACCTGTAGCCTAGTTCTAGGCATGTGGGAACAGAGGAGCCTGGCAGAGCAGCGAGTGAGAACGCCAGGGGGTCTCAAAGGATTTTCCATGACTTCCAGGAGGGGCGCCTCCTGTCCCTCTGACATGCAGATGAAGCCTGGATGAATCAGGCTCCCTTTTTTATCCCCTGTGGGCTCTGTTTATTTTATTATAGAACAATCACATCTTTCTGAGCCTCACTTTCCTCCTGTGTAAAATGAGCTTGTTAAGAGCTTATGAACCGTCAGAGTCATTGTACAGGAAAATGGTTAACAAGCTGCAAAGGGCTCCGCCATCATAAAATAGCATCCTCCAGCCACAGTAACTCCCGTGGCTGGGTTTGGAACAACATGGTACCCACCACAGCATCCCTGATGGTCCAGAAGGCCTTTGACAGTTCCTGGAGATCTACCCCCTGCACTCGGCAGGGCCCAAATTGGAATTCTTGGCCCTGGGCCCCTGGCACCTGGCTCCAGAGAAGCAGAAACAGGCTCAGGCATGGGAGGGCAGCCATCTGCCTTTGAGAACTCATCTGCGGCAAAAGAAAGTCCAGGGAAATCCTGATGAAAGAAAGGCCTGCGTGTTGACTGACTCCTTCCCATGCACTGAATGGGTCCCAGTACAGACCCAGGAGTGATATACCCCAGAATATCAAGGACCCCAGCTCCTTGGGTCTACCTAGCTCAGCCTCAGGGGCCACACTGATGGGAAACCCAAGACTGGGGTGGGTTCCTGGTGTTAGAATGTGGCAAACATGTGGCCTTGCTGGAGTGCACTGGGGTGGGGCAGGAGACTTTCTGCCTCTCAATTGAGCTCATACCCACTGGTCCTGCCCTCCCACCATGCCCATCCACATTCACACACACCCTGCACCTCCCTCCGTGCTCCATTACATTTCTCTCAAGCCTCCAACCTGCTAGTCAGAATTGGACCAAGAAGAGTGAAGAAATGCACTGAATTGCGATGTGCCAAAGAGCATGTCTAGGGAGACCAAACTTGGGAGGAGAGCTTAACTGGGAATTCACTTGCCTGTGTTTTGTCTTTAAGTCCCCATGTACACTTAGGCAGGTCTTTCTCTCCTCCCGCAGAAGAACCCCATTCCTGACACCTCATCACCAGGGGGCAGAGGGGTAATTCTGGCCCATAAGGAGGGGCTGCAAGGCTATGGGTCAGGATCACATTCTCACTCTGCCACCTCAGCTGATCGACTCAATCTTGAACTCTCAGAATTAACATCTCAGGTAATTGAACAAAGGGAGAGACAGATTTCCAGATGAATCACCTCAAAACCTTCCACTAAAATGCCAATTGGAAGTGACTCTGTAAGATCTTCCAAGCCAGAGGAATTTAACACCATTATCTATTCTATCATTACTGTATGCGGAGAATTTCTTTCCAGTGCATTCTTTGCCTTTCCTTTTCCTTCCTTCCTTCCTCTTTCCTCCTTCCTTCCTCCCTCCTTTCCTTACCTTTCCTTCCTTCCCTCCTCCCTTCCTTTCTTATTTCCTTCCATAACCTTTAAGAACCTTCCTTATTCCAGGCACTAGTCTCAGACCTAAAGACACCCAGTCTTCCAACCACAGATTGAGCAGGAAAACCAGCGGAGGCTTGCCTTTGGAATTACCACCCACCACTGGTCTAGGGAAGAGGTCCCCAGGGCCGGAGTCGGTTATGCCACACAGGACTGTGCTTCAAGGGTCTCCCTCAGAGTGTTTCCATTCAGTTCTTTCAAACTCCACAGGCTCTGCAGCCTCTCTTGAAAATTCCTCTCTGGATGTCCTAATGCTCCTGGATGGGAAATTCTTCCTCCTATCCCGCCTAAATCCCTCTTGGTGTTAAATTGGAAAAAGCAGCTCCTCATCCACACTCATATCTTATCCTATGCAAACAATCAAAAAGTTGACTTCTGCCATCTCTCCTCCACCCCCATTCCCAAATAAGGCAGCAGCTTAAGGCTACGAAGCAAAGCAGTCAAAGCTCCCCAGGGCTCACCTTAGGTCCTGGAAGTGATGCTTGAGGGCTGGGTATTCAGAGGCGGCTGAATAGAGGGGAAAAGTTGGGCAGGCACCTCCAGTGTTCACCTATCAGGATGGAACTGTGGGTGGAAGTTTTCTGTCCCAGTTGTGGAAGTCATTTCAAAGTAAAGGTGTGCGGGCAAGCAAGAATTTATAGGGATTGGTGTGTCTGGGGGCTGGGGGGGCGGAGGAAGAAGAGGGAGGTGGAGAAAGGGAAGTTGGTCATGCTTTCCTCAAGAATTACTTCACTGCCTAGTCACCCTTTCCCTTAAGACAGTAAGGCCATGGAGAAGGCAGTGCCTGAGGGGAGGTGAGCCCTGCATCAGAGTTCTGCTCTGCTGCTGGCTGTGGGACGGGAAAGTCTCCCTGGCTTCTCTCCCCGTCTATATAATTTAAAAAAAAAAAAAAAAAAAAAAAAAAATCTGTCTTGCCTCCCTCAAAGGGCAAATGTAAGGAACAAGGGCAAAAACGGCATAGAGATGCTTTGTAAACTCAACATGTAAATACACTCTTGCCACGTAGAGCATAACAGTCTTCCTTCCAGGCAAAAAAATCCATAATTATGCCCTATATGATGGGAGTTAGTCCAGAAGCTAAGGTATCTCTCCTTGAACCTCTTGGGGCCAGGAACTGAGGCATGACCCCAGACATGCAACTACCCATCATCCCTAGGGTTACAAACACTCAACCAAAATATTCCCCACTTTAGCTTCTGCAAACCAGGAAGGATAAGGAAGTGTGTCCTTGAAGTGGACTGGCCTGGAAAGCTGTGGGCCCTGGTGTCCCACTCCCTGGTGGGCTAGCCTTGGCCTGACTGCTCTGCCTTGGGATAGCCCAGGGGATGCAGGCAGCCTGGCATCAAGTCAAGAGTCTTGGTCATATCTCCAACTAACAAGGTGCTTGGGGCTTCAGTTTCCTAGTGTATAAAAGGAAGGGGTCGAATGGAGCAGTGTTTCCCAAAGCATACTGCACAGAATCTAGTCTGGAGGAAAGCTCATCTTGCAAGCTACCCTATGAAGAAATAGGTTTCTTCGTCAGGTAAATTAGAGAAGCCTGATGTGTGCTCACCCCCCTCTTGAAAACTTACAATGCTCCTGAGAATAGAAAAGACTCTGAGAAGGTAGGTCCACATGGTGATGATGGCATAACATGAGTTTACCATTGTTTAATCCAGCCTTTCTCATAGGCATTTGACCATGATCCCCGGGGAACACATTTTGAGAAACACCAGACTCCGAATAAGAGATTGGCAAACTACGGTCTGCAGGACAAATCCAGCCCACCACTGCTAAACTAAAAAGAGCTTAGCCCTGCAAGCTAAGAATAGTTTTTACATCTTTGAATGATTGGGGAAAAAAAATCAAAAGGAGAATCATATTTTATGACTTGTGGAAATCATAAAATTCAAAACCCAGTGTCTGTATAAATAAGGTTTTATTGGTACACAGCCACACCCATTCATTTACAGATTACCTTTGGCTGCTTTTGCACTACAAGGGCAGAGGTAAGTAGCTGTAACAGAGACCACGTGGCCCACAACGCCTAAAATATTTACTATCTGGCCTTTTAACCGAAAACGTTTGCTGATCCCTCCTCTAAATTACCTTCCTGGACAAACATCTTAAGAGCTCCTTAACCCCTGGTCAAGCACGAGAAATGGGAGTTGGAATAGGTTAAGAGGGGCAGATAAAACTTTCTCTGGCTCCGTGGAGAGGAAAGAATAAATAGCTCCTGGCAGACTGTTCTCAATCTCTCTGGCACCAACACCTCCTGCCCCCATCATGCACACAGAGTTGTTTGTTGTCTTAAACAAACAAAGCATTTCTGTGCAATCCCCGCCCAGCAGCCTGGCCTGCTGCTGCTGGCAGCACAGGGACTGAGCTCCACTTCTTTGCTCCTGGAGGGCCTCAGTCTTGTCCCGTAGCCCTAGGCAGGGGCCCACACCATGCCCTTCTCCTTATCTTCAGGATCTAGAGCAGGACTCAAATCCCCCAGGCTATGGGAACAAGATGCCAAGAGGCAGCGTTGAGACAGGAAAGATGAAGTAGGGATGTTGGGACAATAGACGAGGGGGAGGAGGGCGAGGGATGGAGGAACTAGACAGCTAAGGCAGGAAGCTGAGAGGAAAAATGAGCCTCCAGGGCAGCTGCGATCCTAGACTACTCGTGGTAGGCGGCGAGGGCAGGAGAGATGAGCTGTTACCAGGGCAGGCTAGAACAGAGGCATGAGGTAATGGTTTTCCCTCGGTAGGCTCCAGGATATCCACCCGGGCACAGGGTAGCTCACCCTGACTAGGGAAGGAATAATATAATGCAGATATTCCAGGCAAACACATTCCTGGGTCTTTGTCTCTGATGAACTTATCACAACGTTACCTGAGAAGGGAGGGCAAGGCAAGAACTCAGAGACCTTGCCCCAACATCAGCTGAGATTGCTGGTTATGAGCACAAGCTCTGGCTGCAGATAGACCTGGGATCAAAACGTGACTGAGCTGCTGACTAGTTCTCTGAACCTTAGCTTCCTCACCGGTAAACTAGAGTCCTCATGGGGACATGAGGACACAATGACATAAAGTCTTGTTGCTCCATGTGGTCCATGGATCAGCAGCAATAGTAATATATGAGCACTTGTTAGAAAAGCAGAATCTCAGTCCCTTCCCCAAAATTATTAAATAAGAATGTGCATTGTAACAAAATTCCAAGGTGATTCTTATGTAGGTTAAGGTTTGTGAAGCATCTACATAAAACGCCTAAAGGACCCGTGTCTGAAAAGTGCTTAACAAATGATGGCTCTTAGTGAAGGGAGAAAGGGTCAGTGGTTCCCAGCTGGGAATATTTGGCATTGTCTGGAGATAGTTTTGGTTGTCACAACTGCAGGAGTGCTGCTGACATCCAGGGAGACAGCCAGGGCTGCTGCTGAACAAACTAGTATGCACAGGACAGCTCCCCTGACCCCCTCCTCCCCCACTAGACACACGACAAAGAATTATCCAGCCCCAAATGTCAATAGTGCCAAGGTTAAGAGACCTGGACTAGAGGAATAACTGAAAGCAGTGGGTATATGGGCAAAAGCTGAAATAGGATCTAAGAAGGATAAGAAGTGAATCCTTACTATGAAGTGGGGCAGCGGATCAATGAGATGGTGCCACCAAAGATGGCAAATTGGAAGGTACAGCACAAGATTCCTGGGTGGGGGATGATGGGTGAGGCTTGGCTCAGCCCTGGAAAATCCAAAGTATACAGGTATTTTCATCTGAACTACATCCTGGACCAAAGTAAGACCTGAGGTTCTTCTAGTCTCTATGAAAAGATGGAACTTGGAGAGGTTCCTTTACAAAACTTGGGTCAGGGGGAAGTCATCTAAAGACAAACCTTGATTTACAAGGCCATTTTTTTTTCCCATAATACTCCTGATTGGATTTAAGGGTTTGTTCTGATCATCTCATGCCCCCTTCTGCCCTCTTCAGAGCCTGAATTTTACATTTGAGAAATAAATCTACTCACCATTGACACCCCCTAAAATTCTCCTAAACCTGTGAGGAGAAAATGTATCCCCTTGCCACAACTCAGTGAGACAACAAAGAGCTCATTCTTAAGCCTGAATTCCCCCTTTTTCTGATTGAGGGAAATACCCAGCAGAAAAGAAGTAACGAGCACATTAATTAGGATTTCCTGAGAGCCAGGAGATAAGAGAAAGTGACATCATCACTTATCTTCCAGTGAATTGAGTTCCACCTTCATGTAAAGCAGGCTTTGACCTCCCTGCGTTGGCTGGGAAGTTTATGTGGGAATGTGGCTGCGGGATTCCTGGGTGGTCTCCTAGCCCTTTCCCCGTCACAGTTGCAGTAACCCCAGGGGTGGGGAACAGGGGTGGGTGTCCACTGGCTGGCTCCCTTACGTTGACACTTTGTCGTTCTGTCTTCTCCTCTGTCATGGCTGTAATAAATGATTTATTATTACAGGCATTTCAAAGGATGAGCGTAAAAACAAACACAGACCATCCTTACATCTGTACAGCATGTCTTGGTTTACAAAATACTCCCAGGTGAATTTTCTTACTTGTCACTTATCCTAACCTTTGGGGATAGGGAGGGCAGATGTTATTATTCGACGTTTCAGACTAGAAAGTTGAGATTCAGAAAAGCCCAGTGATTTGTTTATTTATTTTTTCGTTTTTAAAAAAATGTATAAAACAAGTGATTTTCCCTAGACCCAGGACCAGAGTGCAGGTCCTCCAGCTTGTAATGCAATGTTCTCTCCCCTGCACCACATGTGGGTACTGTTTCTTGATCTTGCATACATTCACTCATTCATTCATTCATTGAACAAACATTTCTTAAGCACCTACTGCTTGTCAGAGCAGGCTATAACAAAAATGAATTAACATGATACCATTTATAGGAAATGTCCAGAAAAGAAGGCAAATCTATAAAGACGGAAAGATTAGTGGTTGCATGGGGTTGGACAGAACAGCAGGGGGAGGGGAAGGATGGGAATAACTCCTAATGGGTACAATATTTCTTTTGGAGATAAGGGAAAGTGTTCTAAAATTAGATTATGGGGGCTGTTGCATAACTCTGCAAATATATTAGAGCCACTGAATTGTACACTTTGTCAGTGAGCTCTACTGTATTTAAATTACATCTCAATAAAGTTGTTAAAAAATGAATTGAGACACAGTCCTTGGGTGCTAATGACTCAGAAGACAGAACACTTGCAAAGAGATATATTGCAACACTGTGCAATGGGTGCCCTTAACAGAAGCCTGGAGTCTGTGCAATCACCCTTCAGAGGCAGAATCTCCCATAGTCTTGGTTGGCACCGTGCTGGAAGGGGTGGGGAGGATTTCCAGTGGAGGTGACATTTGATCTGAGGCTTCAAGCCTGTGCTCTCTCGCCTCCTACTGGTGTTGAGATGGCAGCTTGCCGGCATCTCCTTTAGCTGGGGCCACTGGGTATCAGTGATCAGCAAAGCTCTCCTGCTGACATTTACTGGACTTGTAACATAGGTGAGAAATAACTTTCATTGTGATAAGCCACTGAGAGAAGTGAAGGTGTTGTCTGCTGCTGCAGCTTAATTTAGGCTAATCTTACTAATACAGAAGTAATGTTAGAGGTGAGACGGGTTTAAGCACTTTGAAGTTCTCTTTCAACCCTCAGACAATGGACCTAGTCTCTGCTATAGACAAAACTGATTCTACATGCTGTTTAAACAACTTACTATAAGAAGCAGAGATTCTCAAAGTGGTGCTTCTCCTTGGGAACGATGTGAACAGGACATTTGGCAGGAGAGGTCAGGCCATAGCATGATGCTGCCCACATTGGAGATCCAGCAATTGGCTGCTCAGTTTGCTCAGGAGTCAAATAGCGGGGACAACAGCTCCCTAATGGGTGGTGTGGGGAAGACTGAAAGCCTATCTGCCGGAGAAAGCCTTGTGTTCTTGGCAGGAGTGATGTCAGGGCCCTTCTTGCAGAAGCCTAAGATGCCAAAAATTTTGGACAAGCTAAGAGCTACACGCACGCGCGCGCGCACACACACACACACACACACACACCATGTACTCACTTAGCTCACTTACTGTACATATTCTAAAATTGGTGAAAAGAGGCAGGCTGAGGCCTGGCAGGTCTGAGCTTGCTCCAGAATGTGAGAAGCCAAAGATAAAAGGTTCATGTCCCTGAAACGGCTTACATAGGATGCATGAAATGCAAAATGACTTGCATTCTTAAACTAAAATCTTTTGGAGTGCTTTGTTTGGCTCCTAGTCTCCAGCCTGTACCCATAACTAAGTGATCAGATCCATGGAATCATCAAAGGCCAAAGGAATGATGAGTAGAAGCTGTTTCCAGCAACAGTGGGTGTGACTTTCTCCATTCAGACTTTGCCTTCCACTTCCAGAAAATATGCTTTTGGAAAAGTCTATTACTCATGAAAATGAAGAGAAGGGGTTTTCCTCCCAGGAGGATTTCCTGCCTTAAAAAGTCACCACCTCCTTTCCCAGGCCAGAGAGATGGCTCCACAAGAAACTTGATTTATTGGCTTAATCCTGGTTGAGTGAATCCTATTTTCCCACAATAAAATAATCATAAAATCAATTTAAAGCCACAGAACCTGAACATCAAGTTTTCAGTAGGCTGTGACTGAAAGGAAGCATTAAAATATCTCAAAGATATGAGGTCCCTTCTTCTCATGTAAATATCCCTTGCAGAGTCCCTCTCCCTAGAGTGCTTTTGAGACATCCCAAAGGGGGTTTCCTCTTATGTTCATAAACCAGTCTGTGCTGCCAGGGCCGGCCAAGCCAGCTGTTGCAAGCCTCAAGTGCTGCCCAGTATTGGTGAGAATGGGACTCTCCTCGTCGGGCTCAAAGTGCCAATTTTTTCCTGCCAAAAAATGTTGCCAGGTTACATTCACCCCTAATAGGGTGTTTGTGCCCACCGCGTTACAGAGTTTAGTAAAGAGTTTTCTCAGTTTTCACTCAGGGCCCTTCTCGGCCCCAGGGTGCCCACAGATCTCCAGTGATTGGTTTGGGGCAGCTTCTGATAGCAGGTGACACATGGGACTGGGGTTCATTAATATCAGTTACCTTGGGCCCTATGAGTAAGCCCACCACCATGCCAGACTCCTTTCTTCCCCAAGTTGGATCTTCTCGGGTGGGGGGTGTGATCGATCCCTTGGAATTCTGGCTTCTGTAGCTTCCACTGCTCCAGTCCATCCGCACTGTCTGTGAATGATGAACGGAGTCAAAGCCTTTTTCCCAGAAAGTTCATCAGCCCCACTGTGATGCAATGGGGCAAGCAAATACTTGCAGGGAAGGGTGTTGCCTAGTTCTATGGGCTGGTTTTTGGGGGTCTCAGCTGTAGTCCAGTATGTCAGCCTGTTGTGTAGCACTTTACAAAGTACTTCCACAATTTGTTATTCGCAAAAACCCTGTGAGATAGATAGACCAGATATTATCTCCATGTTATGGATCAAGGTAAAGAAAAGTTCAGTGGTTTATCTAAAACATAAAGCTAAAATATGAAGCTATGTACACTTGGTCCCAGGCCTCCTAACTACACCTAGCTGTATGGGAGGCAACATAGTGTCCTGTTAAACATGCAGACTCTGGGGTCACACTTTATGTTTTAAAACCTGGATCCTGGTTTTGCATCTTACTAGTTGTGTGACCTTGGACAAGTTACCTGATTTTTTTAGGCTTCCATTTCCTCATCGGTAAAGTGAGACTAGCAGCACTATGTGCCCATAGATATTTGTGAGGATTAAATGAGGAAATATATACAACGCTCTTAGAAGAGAGCCTGACACATGGTAAGCACTTAAAAGAGTTAGCCATTTTTAAAATATTACTGATATTATTTTTATATATTACCATGCCACATTTAATGCCTTAGACCAGAAAGACTGGATGGCTATAAACAAAATTTTTAACCTTTATCTATATGATTTAAAAAAATAAATACCTGATAAAATGCTCAAAATAGTACCCAAATGGAAACAATAAAATAGACTGTGGCTAACCCCAGTTTCTATCAGTCTGTTTAGATAATCTGTAAAGTTGCTTTAAAATGATATCAGTAGGATGCCCTCCCCCCTACGTGGGACCCGACTCCCAGGGGTGTAAATCTCCCTGGCAATGCAGAATATGACTCCCAGGGATGAATGAGGACCCGGCATCATGGGACTGAGAGTATCTTCTTGACCAAAAGGGGGATGCAAAAAGAGACGAAATAGTTTCAGTGGCTGAGAGATTCCAAATGGAGTCGAGAGGTCACTCTGGGACATTCTTATGCACTATATAGATAACACCTCTTGGGTTTTAATGTATTGGAATAGCTAGAAGTAAATACCTGAAACTACCAAACTCCAACACAGCAGTCTGGACTCCTGAAGACAATTATATAATAATGTAGATTACAAGGGGTGACAGTGTGATTGTGAAGACCTTGTGGATCACACCCCCTTTATCTAGTGTATGGATGAGTGGAGGAATGGGGATAAAAACTAAAGGACAAATGGGGTGGGATGGGGGGATGATTTGGGTGTTCTTTTTTCACTTTTATTTTTTATTCTTGTTCTGGTTCTTTCTGATGTAAGGAAAATGTTCAGAGATAGATTGTGGTGATGAACGCATAACTATGTTATCATACTGTGGACAGTGGATTGTATACCATGGATGATTGTATGGTGTGTGAATGTATTTCAATAAAACTGAATTTAATAAAAAAAAAAATCCAAAAAGATATCAGTAGGAGAGAACCTAAGATGGTGGCTAAGTGAGATGGCAAAAAAACACCTCCGTGAAAAATACTAGATAAAAGCCAGAAAGTGACCCAGAACACCAGTTCCAGAGTAGCACCAGCCAGACAAGGTCTGCTAAATCTACAGGGACCATGCATTTGGTGCAACCAGGAGTCTGCATTCTGAAACAAGTGAGTGAGTCGGCTGAGTCCCTCAGCCACACTGCAGTGTGGGGAAACAGTGGGTTGGTGTTTGGAGACAGACTTGTTCTTTAAAAAAAAAAAAAATGCCCAGGAGCAGCTGCAGATTCGACGGGGAGAGCCGCGCAGTGAAGCATGGCGGAAGCAGGCTTGGCTAAAGCCTCGGTATCTGGCATGAAGGATACCCCTTGCCACACCTGTTGCTGACTGTCTCAGGCCCAGGGGAGCAAAGGGGAGCCAAAGGGAGAAAGGACCGCACGACTTGCAGCCATCTCCCCGGTGGGTGGGGAATGCTCCAGCCCAAGGCTGGGCCCGCAGCCCAGAGCCACGCCAGGGAGCCCAGTGTGACAGGGAGTCTTTCCCACAGCACCATGCACTCTCCACAGTGTCGGCCATGGACTGTGGCCTTTAATACACCCATAGCTGATTGTCCCGGAGCTGGGAGGATGGACGGAAGTTAACGCATCCCATTCAACCATCTTTGAAGAAGGCTGGGAACGCCCCTGCACGGCCCAGCGACCCGGGGCCGTGTCACGTGCACACTTGTGACGTGACACAGCCCTCCCTCCACAGAGGTCCTGGAAGAGCACAGCAGGGAAGGGGGAACCACTCAGAAATCCCAGGGAACCTACGCCAATACCAAGGTCTTGTGGGTCAGTGGCAGAGAACAGCCTTAAATCTCTGGGAACATCTGGGAGGTTTGAGTATTAAAACTGCCCTCCCTCCCTAACCGCTCAGACACACGCCCCACATTAAGGGTGGACAGCACCACCAACACACCCAAATTAAGTGCACCAATTGGACCCCTCAAGAGTCAGATCCCCACACACCACAAAGACAAAGTTGGGGAGAACTGACTTGAGGGGAATAGGTGACTCACAGACACCAACTGCTGGTTAGACAGAGAAAGTGTACGCCACTGAGCTGCAGTTCTGACAAATTAGAGATAAAGTAAAGCAAATGCCAAGAGGCCAAAAACAACATAAAATCTTAAAGCATGTGATAAAACCAGATGATATGGAGAACCCAAACCCAAACACCCAAGTCAAAAGATCAGAAGACACACAGTACTTGGCACAATTAATCAAAGAACTACAGACAGGCAATGAGAGCATGGCACAGGATATAAAAGACATAAAGAAGACCCTAGAAGAGCATAAAGAAGAAATTGCAAGAGTAAATAAAAAAAAATAGATGCTCTTATGGAAATTGAAGAAACTGTAGGCCAAATTAAAAAGACTCTGGATACTCATAATACAAGATTAGAGGAAGTTGAACAACAACTCAGCCTCCTCAAGGACCACAGAACAGAAAATGAAAGAACAAAAGAAAGAATGGGGGAAAACAATCAAAAAAATCAAAATGGATCTCAGGGATATGATAGATAAAATAAAACATCCAAACTTAAGACTCATTGGTGTCCCAGAAGGGGAAGAGAAGAGTAAAGGTCTAGAAAGAGTATTCAAAGAAATTGTTAGGGAAAACTTCCCAAACCTTCTACACAATATAAATACACAAAGCATGAATGCCCAGCAAACTCCAAATAGAATAAATCCAAATAAACCCATTCCAAGACATATTCTGATCAGTCTGTCAAATACTGAAGAGAAGGAGCAAATTCTGAAAGCAGCAAGAGAAAAGCAATTCACCACATACAAAGGAAACAACATAAGACTAAGTAGTGACTACTCAGCGGCCACCATGGACGCGAGAAGGCAGTGGCATGACATGTTTAAAATTCTGAGAGAGAAAAATTTCCAACCAAGAATAGTTTATCCAGCAAAACTCTCCTTCAAATTTGAGGGAGAGCTTAAATTTTTCACAAACAAATACTGAGAGATTTTGCCAATAAAAGACCTGCCCTACTTCAGATACTAAAGGGAGCCTACCGACAGAGAAACAAAGAAAGAAGAGAGAAATATAGAAAATTTTAACAGACGTATGTAGAATATTACATCCCAGGTCACTGGGACACACATTCTTCTCTAGTGATCACAGATCTTTCTCCAGAATGGACCATTTTCTGGAACATAAAAACAAGCCTTAATAAATTAAAAAAAAAATGAATTTGTTCAAAGCACATTGTCTGACCACAGTGGAATACAAATAGAAGTCAATAACCATCAGAGACTTGGAGAATGCACAAACACCTGGAGGATAAAAATGAGGGGGAGATAAAAACAATCCTGGATAATCAAAAGCTGAGGGACCTCATCACCAGTAATCAATCCTATAAGAAATGCTAAAGGGAGTTGAGCGGGCTGAAAGGAAGGGACACTAAACAATTGACTGAAACTACATGAAGAAATAAAGATTTCCAGTAAAGAGCACATGGTAAATATAAATACCAATACTACTGTATTTTTTATTTATAACTCCACTATTTACTTCCTACAGGATCTAAAATACATAAACTGTAATGATAAACTAGTGGTTTTGGACTCAATGTAAAATACGTAATTTTTGACAAGGACTACATAAAGGTGGGGGAATGATGGGAGTATAGAACATAGTTTATGTGTCATATTGAAGTTAAGTTGGTATCAAAGAAAAACAAGATTATTATAGATTTAAGATGTTAAATTTAAGCCCCACGGTAAACACAAAGAAAGTATCAGTGAATATGACCATAGAGATGAAAAGTAAAGTAGGGGTTCCTAGAAGTGGGGGAAGGGGCAATGGGGAGTTAAGAAACGAGAGTAGGGTTTCTGCTTGGGGTGAAGGGAAATGTCTAGAAATGGATGGTGGGAAGGTGATAGCATTGCAACATTCTAAATGTGATTAATGCCACTAATAGAATGCTAGGGAGGGGGTGGAATGGGAAGATTTAGGCTATATATATGTTTCCACAATTGAAAAAAAAAAAAAAGAAGACAGTCTAAATAGATGACAATTAAATGCCAAGGATGATCCTGGATGGAGGAGAGGAGGCTCAAAGAGACACAGATGGGACACACACACACACAAAAAAGGAAATATAGAATGTAAGCTTTGTATCAATGTTGAATTTCTTGAACTTCTTAGCTGCGCTTAATGAGATTGCATGAAAGAATGTTATTGTCCAAGGGAAAGGTATATGTGAATTATATTGTTTGTTCAAAGATGTGTGCAGCTTGCTCTCATATGTTCAGAGGACAGAGCAATAGATGATGGATGATAGATACGGAGGGAGGGAAGGAGGGAGAGAGGGAGGGAAAGAAAGAAATGGTGTTGTGATAGGATGTTAAAGGTGGTGGATCAGGGTATCAGGGGAGGGGGCTCGGGGTATGATGGAGTTCTATGTAGGGGGTTTGTACTGTTTTTGCAACTCTTCCTGTAAGATTGAATTTATTTCAAAATAAAATTTATTAAATTAAAAAAAAATGATAGTAACCCAGCCCCAAGAGAAGTCTTATGAGAATATGATATGAAAACATCAGGCCCTCTGTAATTAGGCACACCCTTTTTAAATTAATAATAGTGAAGAAAGGAGATGAGAACTGAATCATTTCATAATAAAGGATTTGGAAAAAAGTCAAATCATTTTGCCTTATAGTCATTATACCTGAAATAACTGTTGCTACTTTCCTCTAAAGTTTGCTTTGGTCTGAATGTGTTTTTCTTTTACCTTCATTTTTAAAATAACTTCATTGAAGTATAATTCACATACCAGACAATTCACCACTTTAAGGTGTACAATTCAGTGGGTTTTAATATGTTCACAGAGTGGTGCAATCAGCACCACTATGTAATTTCAGAACATTTTCATCACCCTAAAAAGAAACTTCATGTCCATTAGCAGTCACTCCCCATTCCCCTCTCCACTTAGCCCCAACAACCACTGATTTATCTTCTGTCTCTGGATTTGCCTGTTCTGGAAATTTCATGTAAGTGGAATCAGACAGTATGTTGCCTTTTGTGACTGTCTTCTTTACACTTGCACAATATTTTCAGTCTGTGCAAATTGTATCACGTATCAGTACTTCATTCCTTTTTATGGCTGAATAATATTCCATTGCCTAGATATATCACATTTTGTTTATCCATTCATCAGTTGATGGACATTTGTGTTGTTTCTACTTTTTAGCTATTATGAGTAATGCTGCTGTACACATTCATGTACAGGTTTTGTGTGGACATATGTTTTCAATTCCCTTGGGTATTTACCAAGGGGTGGAATTTCTGGGCCATATGATAACTATGTTTAACATTTTGAGGAAATACCAGAATGTTTTCCAAAGTTCCTGCACCATTTTACAGTTCCATTAGGGATATTTAGGTCCCCGATTTCTCCACATCTTCATCAATACTTATTATTGTCTGCCCTTTTTTTTTTTATTATTTTAGCCACGTTGTGGGTGTGAAGTGGTATCTCACTGTGGTTTTAATTTGAATTCCCCTAACATCTTTTCATGTGCCTGTTGCCTACTTGTATTATTGGAGAAATATCTATTCATTCTGGGTTGCCTTTTTTTTTTTTTTGAATGATAAACTTTATTTTCTAGAGCAGTTTTAGGTTTACAGAAAAGTTGCACCGAATGGTACTGAGAGTTCATATAAATACTCCCTCCCCACACATAGTTTATATCCCATTATTAATGCCTTTCATTAATGTGGTACATTTGTTACAATTGATGAATCAAACTGATACATTATTAGTAACTAAAGTCCATATTTTACATTAGGGTTCATTGTTTGGGTGTACCGTTCTATGGATTTTGACAAATACGTAATATCCCTTATCCACCATTTCAGTATTATGCAGAATAGTTCACTACTCTAAAAATGCCCTGTGCTTCTGATTTCCAGTCTGGCATGGGATGTCTTCTTATTACTGGGTTGAAAGAGTTCTTTATGTACACTGGATATGACTCCTTTATCTGATGTATGATTTGCAAATATTTTTTCACAATCTCGTAGGTTACCTTTTTATTTTCTTGATGATGCTTCTTGAAGCACAAAGTATTTTAATTTTGGTGAAGACCAGTTTATCTATTTTCTCTTTTGTCACTTGTGCTTTTGATGTTGTATCTAAGAAGTTCTTGCCTAATCCAAGGTCATGAAGATTTATTTCTTTATTTTCTTCTAAGAGGTTTATTGCATTAGCTCTTACATTTAGGTCAATGGTCCATTTTGATTAATTGTTGTAGGTGGAGTGAGGTAAGGTCCAGCTTCATCCATTTGCATGTGAATATCCTGTTGTCCCAGCACCGTTGTTGTAAAGACTATTCTTTCCCCCACTGAATTGTCCTGGTACCCATGTCAAAAATCAATTGACCCCCCCTACGTGGGACCTGACTCCCAGGGGTGTAAATCTCCCTGGCAATGCAGAATAATATGACTCCCGGGGATGAATCTGGACCCGGCATCATGGGACTGAGAGTATCTTCTTGACCAAAAGGGGGATGCAAAATGAGACGAAATAGTTTCAGTGGCTGAGAGATTTCAAATGGAGTCGAGAGGTCACTCTGGTGGACATTCTTATGCACTATATAGATAACACCACTTAGGTTTTAATGTATTGGAATAGCTAGAAGTAAATACCTGAAACTACCAAACTCCAACCCAGCAGTCTGGACTCCTAAAGACAATTATATAATAATGTAGATTACAAGGGGTGACAGTGTGATTGTGAAGACCTTGTGGATCACACCCCCTTTATCTAGTGTATGGATGAGTAGAAAAATGGGGATAAAAACTAAAGGACAAATGGGGTGGGCTGGGGGGATGATTTGGGTGTTCTTTTTTCATTTTTATTTTTTATTCTTGTTCTGGTTCTTTCTGATGTAAGGAAAATGTTCAGAGATAGATTGTGGTGATGAACGCATAACTATGTTGTCATGCTGTGGACAGTGGATTGTATACCATGGATGATTGTATGGTGTGCGAATGTATTTCAATAAAACTGAATTTAATTAAAAAAAAAAGTTAATGATTAAAAAAAAAATCAATTGACCACTAATGTGAGGGTTTGTTTTAGACTCTCAATTCTATTCGATTCAAAAATTCCCAGTTTGAGTTCTTCAACTTTGTCTTTTCCAATGTTATTTTGGCTGCTCTGAGTCCCTTCCATTTCCATATGAATTTAGGATCAATTTGTCAATTTGTGAAAAAAAAATAGTCAACTGGGATTTTGGAAGAGATTATGTTGAATTTGCATTCACCTTCATTTTTGAATAATCTTTTCTTGGCTATAAAATTCTAGAATGGTCATTTTTTGTTTTTGTTTTTTTGTTGTGTGTGTTTTTTTTTTCAGCCCTTCAAAGATATTATTCTCTTATTTTCTAGATTTCCCTGTTTCTGTTGAGAAGACACATAGTTGCTCATTTGAAGATAGTTTTACTTTTGATCCCATTGCTTCTCTGGGATCTTTTAGTTTTCAGCAGATTTTCTATGATGTGCCTAGATGTAGTTTCCTTTGTATTTATCTTACTTGGCATTGTGTGATTTCCTAAATCTGTGTCCATATGTCTTTCATCAGCTTTTAAAAATTCCTAGCCATTATCTCTAGAAATATGGTTTCATTCCCCTCCCACCCCACTCCCAACCCACCAACCCCACACGCACATTTTCTCTCTTCTCTCCTATAGGAACTTCAGTAGATTTCTTCACTGTGCTCTTTATGTCTTTTAAATTTTCTGTATTTTCCATCCTTTTACCTCTCCATTTTTTATTATGGCTATTTTCTTTTGACCTAGCTACCTGTTCACTAATTTTCTCTTTATCTATCCTGGATCTTCTGTTAAACTCATCCATTAGTTCTTAATTTCAATGTTATACTTTTCAGTTCTAGAGTTTCCATTAAATTCTTTTTTATAATTACTAGCTCTGCTGAAATAGTCAATCTTGTCCTTTATTTACTTGAACATATTTAGCATAGTTATTTTAAGTCTATGTCATCTTCATTATCTGTATTCCCTAGATGTCTGTTTCTACCTTCCAATATTTTCCTTTTATTTTTATCAATTTGTTTTGTCTCCTCATATGCTGGTTAATTTTCTCTGATTTCTAGACATTTTATTTGAAAATGAATGTAACATTTGAGATTCCAGTCAGAAACTTGGCAGGGAGGGCTCTAGGCTTCCTCCTCAGCAGACCCTGAACACTCATTTTTTTTTTTGGCCCATTTACAATCATACAAATTTGTGGAAAAGTTCTGCACAGCTTCTCAGTCTCCCAAGTTTTCAGTAACTTTTTGGATTTAGCCAATATCCCAAGGGGAAAAGCAGCCCCCAGTGCTGGGCTTACTTCTGTGTGTTTTAATCTCCCATATTTTTGTCCAGTAATTATTCCTGCCTTGTTACCTCTCTAATCCCTTCAACTAAAAAGTTTTTTTTCATATTTTGTGCAGCTTTCTAATTCTTCTCAATGAAAGAGTCATTTAAAAGCTAGCAGCTGTTCCCTCCTTCATACAGGACAAACCAAGAGGAAGCTACCTGCACATTTTCACCAGCTTCTCAAGAGCCCCAGAAAAATCACTGAATTCTGCCATTGGAAATAGAGACACACCTACTGGGCAGGGTCTGTAAGGATTGAATGAGATAACCTGGATAAAATGCTTAGTGAGTTTTGTAATGATCATGTTTCCCTACTTGTTCCAGCTTCCAGAAAGCTCAGAGCCAAATTTTGACCATTCTAGCAATTCCTGATACAGAACCTTATGATACATTCTTTGTGAAACAACCTTAACTCAACTTCTTGCACTGTGTTCCTAGTATTTCACCTATTTTCTGTAAATCTTATAGTATTGCATGTATCTTTCTAATCCATTCTAAATCATTTTGATCGGAGATGGGATATAAATAAGGGAATAGCATAATTTAAATCAATTTTTTAACTTCCATATGCTATATATGTGCCAGGAAATATTGATATTAGCACTTGATTGAGCCACTTACCTGAGGGAGCAGCTGCACAGTTAATGACTTCAGGGTCCCTTGTATCTTCACGCCTCTCACTGGCATCCTTGCTCACCATTCAAGGTACAATTCAAGGATCCCCACCTTCAGAAAGCCCTCCCTAATCTCCTCACATGGAGCTCCTTCTTCTGATTTCTCCCAAACTTTATCCTCTTGACTGGTACTAATCACAATGGGTCTTTTATTGCTGGACAGTGATTTGCCCCCCCCCCCTCATTGTCTTTATAGGCTTGTAACCTCCACAGTGCCTACAAAGAGAGACTGCCTTGAATTGCATTAATTTTTGTTTGTTTGTTTTACTTAGTAAGTTTATTTTTCAGAAACTTAAGGCCTCCAGATTGTTCCTGTGTCAGATAAACCCTGAAACCCAAAGGTACCAGTCTTTCCAAGAACATCATCCAGTTCCATTCCTCTACCCCATAACATTGACACCCCTTTCCAACATGAAGAACCTAAAATGGTCATTGCCCAGACATTCCTGAAGATTGAGAGAATGATCAAATGAGAGGGAGGAGTGTAACCAAGAAGTTAGGTTTGACAAATGTTTATGATTACTGACTCATTATATAGCTATTTCTTTTTAGTTTCTAGTGTGTCAGAATAGCCAGAAGGAAATACCTGAAATTGTTGAACTGTAATCCAGTAGACTTAATCTTTGATAATGATTGCAGAACTATATACCTTTATTATGTGACCATGTGATTGTAAAAATCTAGTGACTGACACCCCCTTTATCCAATGTATGGGTAGATGAGTAATAAAATAAAAATAATAATAATAGGTCAGGAATATGGAGGGGAAATACCCCTACTTAAACTATGGACTATAGTACTACTTTAATAATCTTTCACCAATTGTAACAAATATAACTACTTTTTAAAAAAAATAGTAGAATTACAAAAAAGATGTTATCATCAATTGTAACAAATTTTCCAAACCAATGCAAGTGTTGGTGGTGGGGTGGTATATGGGAATCCTGTATTTTTTGCATGATTGTTCTGTAAACCCACAATTTCTCTAATTAAAAAAAAAAAAGATCTATTTCTGGGGGAACCCAACCCAAACATCTATCATCCTCACCTCACTTCTATGCTCCAAAAAGGAAAGCTTAGTGTTTTTTCAGGGTCAAAATCTAACATTGTCTTCAAAGTCATTTTTTCAAATACAAACTACACGTACAATGTGTATAGCCTATGAGCTTCCCAAGGGCCTGCAAAATATTAGTGACCCTGATTGCCCAACATTGTGGATGCAATTAGTGCCATTTAATTATATACTTAAAAACAGTTAAAATGGCAAATTTTAGGAATTGCATTAATTTTTAACAACTTTACTGAGACATAATTGACATGCAATAACTTAAAATGTACAGTTTGATGAGTTTTGACATATTTATGCACTCATAAAACCATCACCACAATCAAGGTAGTGAACATATCTGCCACAATTTATTTCTCCATTCAACTGTTGATGAACATTTAGGTTGTTTCAAGTTTTTGTCTATTACAAATAAAATTGTAATGAGCTTTCACGTACCAAGTCTTTGTATGGACATATGTTGGGGATTTTTTTGTTTTTGTTTTCGTTTTTCCTCTCTTGGGTAAATACTTAGGAATAAATGGCTGACCCAAATGATACATGTCTGCTGAACTTTTTAAAAAACCACCAAACTGTTTTCCAAGCTGGTTGTGCCATTTTATGTTCCCACCAGCAGTGTGTGAGAGGTTTAGTTCCTCCACATCTTCCCCAGCACTTGGTATGGTCAGCCCTTTTAATTTTAACCATTCTCTCAGGTATCATTGTGGTTTCCCTAATGACTCATGATATGGAGCATATTTTCATGTGCTTTTCTGCCATCTATATATCTTCTTTGGTAAAGTGTCTGTTCAAATCTTTTGCCCATTTTCTAATTTTTTTGAATTACTGAGTTTTGAGTATTCTTTTTATTATCTGGGCACAAGTCCTTTATCATATACATGATTTACAAATATTTTCTCCTAGCCTATGGTGTCTTTTCATTCTCTTAACTGTGTCTTTTGAAGAGCAGAAGTTTTTAATTTTGATGAAGTCTAATTTATTAATTTGTTCTTTCATGGATCATGCTTTTGGTGTCATATCTAAGAAATCTTTGATTAGCACAAAGCCACATTATCTTCCAGATTTTCTTTGAGAAGTTTTATAGTTTTAGGCTGTTTATTTAGATTTATGATCCATTTTATTTAATTTTTAGGTATGGATCCAAGTTCATTTTTTCCCTATGTGGACAACCAATTAATGTATATAGCATTTGTTGAAAAGATTATCTTCACTGATTTGCCTTTGCACCTTTGTCAAAAAACAGTTGTTTACTGCCCTTCCCTCTACGTGGGTGTGCTGGTTTGGATGTATTATGTCCCCCAAAACTCCATGTTCTTTAATGAAACCTTGTGGGGGCAGATATATTAGTGTTGATTAGGTTGGAATCTTTGGATTAGGTTGTTCCCATGGAAATGTGACCCACCCAACTGTGGGTAATACCTTTGATTAGATTATTCACATGGAGGTGTGACACCACTCACTTAGCATGAGTCTTGATTTAATCACTGGAGTCCTATAAAAGAGTTCACAAACAGAAGGAACATGGTGCTACAACTTAGAGAGATAGTTTGGAGACAGCCATTGAAAGCAGACTTCTGCTGATGCTTTGGAGATAGTAGCCCAGCGTTTGCCCCCAAAAAGCTAAGCCTAGAGACATTTTGGAGAATGCCAGTTTTGAAACACAACCTAGGAGCAAGCAGACGCCTGCCACATGCCTTCAGAACTAACAGAGGTTTTCCAGACACCAATGGCCTTTCTCCAGTGAAGGTATACTCATGTTTATGCCTTGGTTTGGACTCTTTTATGACTATAGAACTGTAAATTGTGACCAAATAAAACCCCTTTTAAAAAGCCAATCCATTTCTGGTATTTTGCATAACAGCAGCATTGGCAAACTGTAACAGTAGTACATGACTCCCAGGGGTGTAAATCTCCCTGGCAATGTGGGACACGACTCCCAGAGATGAGCCTGGACTTTGCATTGTGTGATTGAGAAAGCTTTTGGGACCAAAAGTGAGGAGAGAAATTAAACAAAATAAAGTTTCAGTGGCTGGGAGATTTCAAATGGAATTGAGAGGTCATTCTGGAGGTACCTCTTAAGCATTATATAGATACCCCTTTTCAGTTTTAGTTTATTATAATAGAAGGAAATATCTAAAACTATTGAGCTGCAATCCAGTATCCTTGATTCTTCAAGACAAGCACCTAACTATGTAGCGTATATGGTGTGTCTGTGTGATTGTGAAAACCTTATGGCTCACACTCCCTTTACCCAGTGTAGGGACAAATGGGTAGAAAAATGGGAACAAAAAGTAAATGAATAATAGGGAGGAGAAGGGGTACAGGAAGTTTTGGGTGTTCTTTTACTTTTATTTTTATTCTTATTTTATTTTTTGGAATAATAAAAATGTTCAAAAATTGATTGTGGTGATGAATGCACAACTATATGATGATACTATGAACAATTGTTTTACACGTTGGATGATTTTATGGTATGTGAATATATTTCAATAAAATTTAAGAAAATAAAAAATCAGTTGTTTATGTATAACATAAACATATATGTGCATCTTTTTTCTAGATTTTCTTTACTATTCCATTGATCTTCATACTACCACAATGTCTTGATTGCCATAGCTTCATACAAGTCTTGAAATTAGATAGTATTAACCCTCCAATTCTGCCTTTCTTTTTCAAAGTCGTTTTGCTATTCTTGGTCCATTGCATTTCCGTATGAATTCTTAAATTGTTTTGTCAGTTTTATCCCTACCCCCCCAAAAAAAAACTCTGCTGGAATTTTTAGTATGATTATATCAAATTTATAAATCAGTTTTGGGAAAACTGGCAACTTAATGATAGTGAATTTTCCAACTCATGTCCACAGTATACAGGTCTAAATGAATATGTTACAGTTTTCAGTGTAGAGATCTTTTACATTTTTTGTCAGATATATCCCTAAGTATTTCAAATTTTTGATGCTATTGTAAATAGTATTTTTTCTTTCAAAGTCTGATTATAAATCTCTAGTATAGAGAAATACCATTGATTTTTTTTAATTTTTTAACTTTATCAAAAAATTTAAAAAAACAAACAGCAAAAAAAAAAAAAACCACAACATTTCAAACAAAACAAAGCAAAGGATTAAGAAAAACAAATAACCTAAAATAACTACTTCACTTCCAACATGTTCCCACTATACCGCAAGAAAATTAACAAACTATATCCAAATGGAGGAATAGGAAAAACAAATAATCTAAAATAACTACATTGCTTCCAACATGTTCCTACCATGCCACAAGAAAATTAACAAAATACAATCAAGCAAAGGCATAAGAAAAACCAAATAACCTAAAATAACTATGTTGAAGCTAATTTTTTAATGCAATAGCTTTTTTTCACTTTATCAAAAAATTTAAGAAAACAATTCAAACAAAACTGATTTTTGTATATTGAGCTTGTATTATGCAAGCTTGCTAAGCTTTCTTACTAGTTCAAATAGGTTTTTGTAGATTCCATCAGCTATTTCTACCTAGATGAGCATGTCATCTGTGAATAAAGACAGTTATACTTCTCTGCTTCTAGTCTGGATACCTTTTATTTCGTTCTGAACTGAATTGAGGCTTGGTGGTTCTGGAAGTACAGAGATCTCAGCTGTAATGACAACTCCACCATAACTCACTGCGTAACCTTTGACAAGTCACTTTCTCTCTCTGAACCTCACTTCTCTCAAAAATGATCTGCATGTTCTATAAGATGTCCTGTATGTTCCCTCCCAATTCTAACATTCAAGGATATAAGAATGTTCTCTGAAAGATCTGAGCAGTCTCATAATCCACAGCTTCCTGCCTCCAGGCTACCGAGTCCTACCCTATTCCTGTTAATATCCTGACTCATGTGCTCGTGACAGTCTGGCTGAACTGGAGGGTGTCACCTTCTCTCTTCCCAACTTCTGGTGAAAGAGGGAAGTGGCTGCGTCCACTCCTGCTTTCACCATTTGTTGCACTGCCTCCTGTGGGCAAGGGCCCCTTCTGCAGGGTGGGGCAGGTTATCTGTTCTCTAGCAAAAGTCAAAAGCCCTTGTTATAAAATTGGCCAAGGACAATATATAAATTAAAAGCAATTTCATTTAGTTTATTTTTCTTTAATTTTCATTTAGGCACATCTTTTCTCTTGTTTTTGAATTCAGTTCTAATCAACAATGTAATGCTGTACTGTGCTGAGAAGGGTTGGGATGGAGTGAGGCTGGCTATGAGGCTGGAAAGAAAAATATAACCCTGTCCTCCAGGAACTTAAGAGTACAACAGGAAGTAATCTTCAGGCAGGGGATACGTAGGCAAAGTTGTACTGGCTTACGTTGGAGAAGGCCTGAACCCTTGAAAATAGGAAATCTGGACATCCCTAAACCATGGTGGAAATGAGGAATAGTGAACATTTTTTTATTTTTTGGGTCACCCAACATCTGGACCTCATTCCTCTTCTTCTGGGGGGTCCCTCTTCTTCTGAGAAGGCTCCCACCTCCCATCAAAGAGACGGCTAGGCCCACCTTCCTGGCCTCCAGGGCATGAGGCACCACCTAGGCCTGCCCAATCAGCTGTGCTCCCCTTATACTCTGAATCCAAAGCTGGTGACATAGGAACTGCGCAGACTCCTTTCTGGCAATAGAAAGCAGCAGCAACAGCAGCTACATCCAGTCCCCAGAGACAGACAGTGGTAGCACATTCAGTTTCTAGAATCCAGAATCATCTATTCTAACCCTTTCAATTTACAGATGCAGAAATTGAAGCCCAAAAAGGGGAAGTGACTTATCCAAGCTGTAACATCTAATAGTACCCAGAACTGATAGGTCAACTTGAGATTGATTTATCTTGCCATCTCCACTTGTGGGAGATACAAGGGTTAGACCCATGGAAAACAGAATTAAGCACAGATGTCATAAAGACAAGTTGCACCAGGAAATTAATGGTTAGTGTTAAAACTTGGCAGGAAGGCTTGTCAATTTCCTGTACAGGCAGAACTTCTGCTATAGTCTGAGTCTCTATTTATTGAGTGCTTCTTTGTGCTGGGCATTCCATCTAGCCAGTGAGGTGATTAAGAGCATGGTTTTCCAGTCTGCTTACCCACATTCAAATTTTACCTCCACCATTTTTAGCTGCATGAACTTGAGCAAAATACTTTCCTTTTCTGGTATTTAGAGGAAATTTCTCCCCCATCTTTAGAGGGAATGATGATGGCGCCTATCTAATCATGCTGTTGTGAGAATTAAATGAGCAGACACTTGCAACACACATATGTACCTGGTACATAGTAAGTGCTTGTTCATATTAGCTATTATAACCTAATTTAGTCTTTACACCAACCCAGTATCATAAGAAGTGCAATCCCCACTTTACAGATGAAGAAACTGAGGACAGTTATGTCACTTATCTTAGGCAGTAAGGTAATAAGTGCCTGTAAACACAAGAGGCCATTGTGTACAGTGGGAAAGTACGTAGGGCTATGGTATCAGGCTGCCCATGTTCAAATCTTAGTTTTGCCCTCTATTCACTGTAAAACATTGGAAATTACTTATTCCCCCTGAGATCAAAACCATTTGTAGACTGGTAATACTACTACCTGTCTCACAGAGTTGCTCTGAGGTTGAAATAATGTCATGTATGTGAAATGCGTACTACAATGCTAGCACATGTAACTACTTAATAAATGACAACAATTATTTTGATGATTGTAATTGGAAGTGACAACAGCAAATTACTCTTTAGAGTCTGAAGTTTTCTCTGAACCCCCTACCTGGTTTGGCCTCTCCACTGCTGAATTCCCCATTATTAGTACTATATAGTAGGTCAGGTGAAGAAGGGACAAAGAAATAACTTGGAGGAGGAGATGGGTGCAGGCGGGGAGAGGAGCAGGCAGGTAGAAATGGGTAACAAGGTAGTGGAAGCATGTGATGTGGAGGCCCCAAAAGACCAAGACTTCCTTGTGGTCCAAACTTCAGAAGAGTCCAAAGATGCTACCCAGGAAACACACGGAGAGGCTTATCCTCAGTTGTGATAACCTCGGACGATCCCATCTGGAAAGCCCACACCCTTGGCAGGTAAAATCAGCATCTTCCGTGTCATTTAATGGTTCCTGGAGGTGGAGGTTCTAATTTTAGCACTGAGTTCAGTGAGGTTGGCTTCTCAGCCATATTCCTTAAGAGTTGGAGCCAAGCTGTTTGTCAGAGCCAGTCATAAAACAATAGGAGACATATGACTAGAAAATTTGATAGTAGGGAGAGGATATGAGGTGAAATCTAATAGAAATGGGTGATAATGGAGAGAACAAAGGAGAATTGCCTTGTTTTCAAAGGAACATTATAGAGCATCACCCTGAAAAGTAGTAACTATCATCCTGGATTACAGAGGAAGAAGGTAAATAGCAACATGGTTATGTTTTATGCCTCAAACCACATAGGTAATAAAGAATGAGTCTTGATTTGAGCCCAAAACAAAAGATCTGGAAAAAATGCACCTAAACATTTAAAAGTGGTTATCAGTGAGTAGCAGGATTATGGATGATGTTAACTTTCTTCGTTAATATATTTTTCTGTATTTTCCAAATTTTCTCACTAGGTAGTTGTTAATTGCATACTGAAGAAAAGAAAAAAAAAAACAAATAGTGCCATTTTAACCATATCAGGTCCCAGGCTGAGGCTGGAGAACAGAAACTAGAGGCAATAAGGAAAGCAATCTGTAGGAGCTAGGAAATTGGCATTTAGTCTGCTGTTCGTGAATTTGGCAAAACTAAAGCACTAAACTGAGGGTACAGTTCAGACTGAGGTGAGGAAGAAGGGAGCCATCCAGTCACAAGCTCTGGCTCCTCAGAGGCCAGAGACGCTCAACCTGGCAGGGATCTAGACAACTGCCTTGATGGTTGGTCTGAAACACAAGGACTTGATCCAGAAACAACCTAAACTCCAGGCTGGACAGGATCCAAAATGGCAATGCCTCTAAAGAAGGCCATACACTTCCCTGGGCAAGAATCTGTAACTACACTTTGCACCTGGGTGCTCTTCACTCTTAAAAGAGAGCCTCGTACCCATTGTAATCTGTGTTACAATCGAGGCCCCTCAGACCAGGGTATGGAAACCTGGTATGAGAAAGAAAACAGGGATTCAGAGGGGACAGTGACCTAAGGCAATGAGGTGGAAGCAGGGGTGGCTGAAGCCCTTCATTTCGTCACAGCCCCTATATGTGGAGGGCAGACTCAGAGATCCCTGTCATGGGATCAGGGAAGTCTACGTGAATTAAGAGTTAGCACTGGGAATGAATGCAGGAGGGAGACTGCCCAGGTTCCCACTTGCATCTTTCTTCCCAGAGGAGCAAGAGGGCCCTCGTGAAAAGAGATTCAAGCTCAAAGCATTTTCAAACTCTAAGCAGATATTATTCAAAGAAAACTTTATTTGTAATGACATATTTTGGCCATGCAGGATTCTATAGCTGGAAGATATACAAGTTTAGGGTGGGGTGGTCAGGTAAGTGTTAAGACACGTCTGTAGTTTCACGTCAGAGCTTCTTTTCCCATGTCCCATGCCAAGCAGCCATTGGCTCAGTTTCAAATATCTCACAGAGCATTGGCATTTAATAAATAAAAAGGAATAAACCTCCTAGCCACTCTTCTGGAATTTAGAGGGTTTGTTTACCACGTCAAAATACATCACCTCTTCTAGTCAGGTTATAAATATAATCTGTGATTTTTTTTATAAAACTTTCATCATTCAAGTACAAAAATAAATTAGTTAAATAGCAAAAATAAATAGATGGAACTAATAAAGATATTCAACAATAGAAAAGATATTACAAAAATATAATAACCCCACGGTCTAAATTAAGATTGGGAACACATGGAGACAACCACAATAAGGAAGTAAATAATAAATAAATAACATCCACTGTGACTAGCACCACGTTAAATGTCAGAGAGATGGTGGTTTTCTATGGAGCCTCCACTGGTTCTGAGGAGTGGGACTCTAGGCCAGGAGCACTCTCAGCAGCGCTGTCACTTTCCTCCTAGTCTGTCTCCTCCATCCATCGCAGGAGAATGTCTAGCTCACTCAAGGCCTTCACCGCTGCAGCCTGAGGCTCAAGCTGAAAGAGACACAAGTTACATGGTTAGCAACTCACAACGAGACATTTACTCTGGAGTTTCTCTCTTGGAGGGGAAGGGGTTCTGATCAGAGCACAGCATGCTGAAGAGCTTGAAAGAAGTTACAGAAGTCCAAGATTTCACATAAGGAAGGAGGGTCATTGAGTCTGTCATTGTGGTCTTTCACAGGGAAACTGAGGCCTTGGGTGGGGGAGTGTAGCAGAATTGGGAGTATAGCCCAAGCCTCTTAAATCACAAAGAACAAAATATAAAGGCTGTATCTTTAAAAAAAAAAAAGGTATCTGGGTATAGAGGGTGCCTACTCTGCAGAATTCAGTCAGACAAATATTTTTATACCAATCATTGGACTGGTGGCTGGGGATTCAGGGATGAAGGCAGCACCCATAAGGGACTCACAGTCCAGTGAGAGAGACAGGCTGAGGCAGGCAGTTAAAATGCAGAGTGGTGAATGAATGATGGAGCCCCCATAGGACGACAGGGGAGGCACCTAACTCCGAGAGAGGCAGCCAGCACCTTCCTGGAGGTGAAGCCTGGGCTGACTCTTAGAGGATGGGTAGGAGTTAGTCAGCTAAGGGTGGGCTCCAGGCTTTCCTGGAAGATACAGAAAGATGTTGAGGTGGGAGACAGCAATTCACATGTGTGAATTCATGAGTGTTTTGGAGGATATGGGAAGCATGTGAACCTTGGAAAACTATTGTCTCTAGTTTGTGCAACTGGAAGATTCAGATGTCTCTGGAGTGACTTGAGGGAAGCATGGCCACTCTCTTTCAATTCCCAGAGCGTAATCCAGAGTAAGGACCCTTCCAGAGCCTGGATGGGTGCCTCCTGGGTTAGAAGCAGAGGGTGGTCCTCATGACCTCAGAGGGCTGTTGACCTGAGGGCTCTGGGATCTCTACCAGCGTGGATAGCCATGTATGAGCTCAGTTATAAAACACACCCATCCCAACCAATGCCAAAACTGCATGTACCTCTTCGAAGTAACTCAGAATCTGGCTGTATTTCTCCGTGGCTTCCTCCCCACAATGGCATGTCATGTGGGCATGCTGAAAAGGACCCAAAGAATTGTAGATTTTATTACAGATTCTGATTTTCTTCTCTTTCCATTGACATGAAATAGGTGGGAATTCTACTCTTTTGCCCATATCCCTATAAAAACTCCATTCCTATAGAAAAGTCCTTTCAGACCTCATCATTTGGTATCATTAAACTAATCATCAGCTTGAAGAGGAAACCAACATTTTAGGCTCAAGTATGTAACTCATTACTTCTTTTTAGAAACAGGCAGTGCTGAAGTTGTTTGGGGTCAACCACCCTCACGTGCCCCATCTGGCCTCCCCCAGCTGTGCTCTAAGAGCTCCCTCCCAGAGCTTTTCTGAGCCCCCATGGAAAGAGAGAATTGGATTTCTTGGTCCCATTCAAACCCCGTGAGTCCAATGGCCTGCTTCTTGGCTGCTCTGGACACAGGATGCACTAGTACACAGTGGGATATTTCAGTTACAGAAAAAGTGTAACTTCATAAGTAATAAATAATTAATAAATAATAAATAATATAAAATTACCAGCATTTGATAGTTCTTTCAGACTTTACAAAGTACTTTTTGCATAGGACATACACCCAAAAGTCAATAAAAATGACTAGTCACCTGGCTAGAGACAGATTATTATAACTTTCAGACTGACTCAGTTTTTCTATCCATTGAATGGGGGTAAGAAAGAAGGCATGGTTCCTAAGCCATTATAGCTATGTGTTGAGGTGGATGCTGTTACCCACAACCCTTACTCACACAGAGCCGGAGTTCCTTCTTGATGGTAAGAAAGGAGTTAGCAAGACTGCTGATCTTCCGGAGGGTGTGGTGGTCAGGGGTCTGGTAGTTTTTGAATACTCGGTCCAGGTAGAGTCTCAGTAAATGGCGCAGGAGGCAGCACCGATCTGCAGGCTGTAAAGAGGACAAGCGTGTTGCAGGTGGTGGAGGTCGGAGACGAGATCCAGGGCGGTAGAGAAGCCCCCACTTCATACTCCCTCCCAAAGCTCATCTGAGCAAAACACATACCTTTGTGTCTTGCAAAGAGTGGGTCTTCCTCAAGATTCTGATGTCAATGTTTTCATCTTTGGCTTGCTAAACAGAAGAAGGCAAGGCAAAAAGGAAGGGTCGGTAACTGCTGCCACGGTTGTAAACATCAAGTATTGGGTCCTCCCCTTCTCTCCCTGCAGACCCAGTGGGAAGTGTCCTCTTCCCCAAACACTCCTAAATTATGAACTACAGATATTTCTAGGGAATGTGTCCAGCCTTCCTCTTTCTGTAGTCCCATGGCCAGGGCTGCCAAGGGAAGAGAGACAGACAAGCGGGGAAGGGGAGAAGCTGCCGCAAAGTAAAATAGGTGCCTCCCTTACATACCACGCTGTCGTGTATCTCAGAAAATCCATTTTGTATCTCCTGAAGATTTGCAGTGATCACACATCTTCCCAGATGGAGTGTCTTCAGGCCAGCCGAAGATGTCCAACAGAGATAAAACACAGCAGCGAGAAGGCAGAGGGGAAGACCAGAGCCTTTCATCTTGTGCCTGGAATCTGGAGACCCCTGGGGCTAGGGAGTCAATGGAAAAGGCATTACTTACTGATTTTCCCCTCTCGTGCCCTAAGAAGCCAACTGAGTCACCGGGTGTCCACTGCCTGAAACTCAGCCTGATCTGGCTCCAAACTGCACGACCCCATTCATACCTGCCCTTACCAGGTGAACATACTAAGGAAACTTGCTGCACCTCCTGTGGAGAGAAGATTTCAGGTGCTGCTCAGGGCCCGAGTGTGAGTTGGTGCCACAAGGTCCTGCCTCCTTCGTACTGCCCCTTCCCAGCCCCCCGCCACTGCCCAGCAGGTAAGGCCTGGAGCAGACACGCAGTGAGTAGATAGAGGATGACATTACAGGGGAAGTGTCAAAACTTGTTTTAGGGAATTGATGTATATAGCCTTCCCTTCCGGAATGCCAATGTTGCTCACCCTCATGGGCCCCTATAATCCACGGGGAACTTGGGAAAAACAGGATCTCGCCAGAAGCTGTGGTTGCACCACCACCACCATTTGGGGAGAATTCTCTGGATTTATGGCCACCCCCAGGGCAGGGAGCTTAGTTCTAATTGGCATTTGTCTGAGATCAGATAGCTTATTCGGGGATAATGGATTCATTTCAGTCCTGAAGGCAAACAGAAATTCAGTGATTTCATAACCACCCTACCGCCAGGGAAAGAAAAGACCTGATGGGCAACTAGCCTGATCCCAGCTAACTCTTCTCCTTCCTCCTGGGGCGTCTGGGACTCCACAGCGCCCTCTGAAGGAGAGCTGGAGCCAGGCATTTCTGGGGGAATCCAAGAGGGTGCGCTTTCCTAGCCCTGCAACTCAGGCCAGGGACAGAGTGAATGACGCCCCAGAGAAAGAGAAGAAGGCAGTGAGGGAACTCATTTCTTCTTGGGGAAAGGATGCTCACTAAGAGAGCAGCTTAGAATGTCTGCTGCATTTTCAGATATAATGATAATTGGCCAGGATTAGGGTGAGGTGAGTGAGGCCCTCACCTGGGGCTCTAAATGATATTTCAATGTAATATAAAAATTAATGAAAAAAAAATCCACAATGAACAAAATACAAAAATTCTAAAGACAGAATCTGACAGTGCCATCACAAGCCATATTGGAACCTGAGGCAAAAGGAAAAATGGGCATTGCTATATAACATACTTTTATGTATTTTTAATGTATTTTTAATGGTTAATTTTTTTCCAGAGATAAATTCTAAAAATAGTATTGATGAGTTTGCTTCCCTCAAAGCCAGGAAAGTAGAATCATAATAAATTCTGTTGGAGAATAAGGAAAATATTTAAACTGAAAATAATGTGAATTTCAATACACCTACTTTGCGATTTTTCAATATTTTTTCAACTATTTAATAGTCTGAAAAAAATTAACATGCATAAAATACACAAAAACATATATATATATAGGGGCACACATCTTTCGTTTCATCTCAGACTCCAGTATGGCTTGGCACAGCGCTGATAATCATTGCCACTTACTGAATCCTCCCTATATGCCAGGCAATATGCTAGACATGTTTTACGTACATGTGCACCTGAGATACTGCCAAATGGTAGGAGAGGGTAATAAATAAAGCAAGCCCAAAAGTATCAGAGAGAACTCTGGGTTTGGAGATGAGAAATGGGTCCAAATCCCTGCTCTACCAGTTCCCATCTAGGTAGGGTGGCAGACCGGCCCAGTTTGCTTACGTCTGAGGGAGGTTCTAGAACATGGGGCTTTCAGTTTTAAAACTGAAACACTCCCAGGCAAACCAAGAGAAATTGGTCACCTTACACCTATGCAAACTTGGACAAGTCAACACACCTCTCTGAGTTTTGCTTCCTTAGCCCAAACATCCTGACAATTAGACCAACCCCAGAAGCTTATTTTGACATTTGAATAAAATGATGTATGCTTTATACACCTAGTGCATAGTGAGTGCTCAATGAATTTTAAATAGATTGATATTAGTTGCCTTGAATATCATGGGTGTATGGTAAATACATGTTCAATTCAACCAGCATTTATTGAGCACCCATCGTTCCGAATATCGTGCTACATACTAGAGCACCAGGATAAACATGACAATTCCTTGCCCTCTAAAAGGCTTCATCCTAATGGATAGGGCTCCTCTGGGCATGGTCCTGACCACCTGGGTGAGTCGATTGGGAGGACTGGGCTGATCTCCAGAACATGTAGGGAGAGAGGAAGTTTTCTTACCTGAGCTTAGGAGGTGCTGCTGCTTCTGGTCTCCTAGGAGGCTGTCTGGAGCTGCAAAACTTCCAGTTATTTATATACATGTAACATGAAGGAAGTCAGTCCCAGCAGGTGAGGACTGGAACTCCCTTGGAATTTCTCTGGTGGCATTGCACTTCCTCATGTCCTAAGGAAGCTTATTTGCAGGCTGGATTACCCCATCACCTTCCTCCCCCAAGAAGCATTTGCCTGAAGGGGATTACTGGTTGTAACTGTGGGTAAAGGATGCTCCTTCTTCTGGCTCTACCTTCCTCCTTGGTAAAATGATAGTTAGGACAGATGAGATCACTGAATTACAGGACTAGACGAGAATCCCAGGAGGTGCCTTTGCCCTCTCCTTCAAATCCTGCTTGCCTTAGCCAATTTCTCCCCAACCCCAGACACTGGGGCTCCCTCTTACTGTTTTCTCCTTTGCTTTGCTATTTCCACCAAATGGAATCAGTGCTCCAGTGGCCACCCTTCTTTCTCTATATCTGTCACTCAAGAGTCAACCCAAATCTCTTATTCCTTAACTATTCTGCACCACACCAATCTCTCCCTTCTCCAACTTGCAATGAGAATGTCTATGGCACATGAGAATCTCTAAAGATGCCCTCTGCTTCAAGGTCTATTTTTCTTCCTAATGACACTGGAAGATTTTCTTGACAGAGACTAACCCAACCTGTAGGATCACACTTTCAGGCAAGATTAAATTCAAAGCACCAGAGATGAATTACAGAGCAACCCTTTGAAAACTATCAAGATAGTAGCGAGTCCTACATATTCCTTTTCTTACCCAATGTCTAAAACCCTGAAGTTCTATATTTGAGACCAGGGATTCTACAGTTTGCAGGATGACTTCAGCATTTTATTTAATCTTTCTGGCCCTCAGTTTATGAATCCATAAAATTGAAAGCAATAGAGTAGATAATGTACAAGGTCCTTTCTGGTTCTGAAATTCAATGTCACTATGATTCTTTGTTCTTAAATCTTTCAGATCTTTTTTAATGTTCTTTTTAAATGTCTTTCAGGATCTTCCTAAAGTTCCCTTCATTCCCCAAATGAAGACCATGACTTTTCGTTGTAATGTGCAACACGTTGAAAATATAAGTAAACATCTTATCTAATTAAGCTCATGCTGATTTTTCCATCACTGGTGCTAAATGAAAGTTATTTCATGATCATCCATAAGTGTGATTACAGTAAAATTTGGAAATGGGTCTGACAAAATACTTGAAATCAAGGCTTTCAGAAATTTGGGACTGTATTGGCTGTACCCATGCCAGTCCATTCCCTTCCATTGACGAAGTGTCCAATTGCTCTGTTCTAACTTACCTGCAATGATTAAACTTATTACCAGCAAACCAATTTTAGTTTAAAAATTGTCTCCCCTTCTCCTTTACCCAAATACTTTATTCTTTTAAAATACTCATGATAGATCCCGTATTATACTCTGTACAAGCACCAGCTCAAGTCATCACTATAAAACTTTCCCTGCCGGTATTGGCCTGTCCCACTGCGATGGTTGTTAACATGCCCACAGACATAGGGGACTGAAGGTTTGATGGGCTGAGCCCTCTACCACAGGATTTGCCCTTGGGAAGACTGTTGCTGCAAAGGAGAAGCTAGGCCTCCCTATAATTGTGCCTAAGAGCCTCCTCCCGAATACCTCTCTGTTGCTCAGATGTGGCCCTCTCTCTCTAGCTAAGCCAATTTGGCAGGTGAAATCACTGCCCTCCCCCCTACATGGGATCAGACACCCAGGGGAGTGAATCTTCCTGGCAACGTGGAATATGACTCCTGGGGAGGAATGTAGACCCAGCATCGTGGGATGGAGAACATCTTCTTGACCAAAAGGGGGATGTGAATGGAAATGAAATAAACTCTAGTGGCAGAGAGATTCCAAAAGGAGCCGTAAGGTCACTCTGGTGGGCACTCTCACGCACAATTTAGACAACCCTTTTTAGGTTCTAATGAATTGGGGTAGCTGGTGGTAGATACCTGAAACTATCAAACTACAACCCAGAACCCATGAATCTTGAAGACAATTGTATAAAAATATAGCTTATGAGGGGTGACAATGGGATTGGGAAAGCCATAAGGACCTCACTCCCCTTTGTCTAGTTTATGGATGGATGAGTAGAAAAATAGGGGAAGGAAACAAACAAACAAACAAACAGACAAGGCACCCAGTGTTCTTTTTTTACTTTAATTGCTCTTTTTCACTTTAATTATTATTCTTGTTATTTTTGTGTGTGTGGTAATGAAGGTGTCAGGGATTGATTTTGGTGATGAATGTACAACTATGTAATGGTACTGTGAACAATCGAATGTATGTTTTGTATGACTGCGTGGTATGTGAATATATCTCAATAAGATGAATTAAAAAAAAAAAAAACTTTCCCTGCCTCACCGTGGCCTCCCTCTGCACTGCTGTTTTCCAAGACAAAATTGGTCCCTCCCACCTTTGGGCCTCTGCTTCACCTTGCATATACCTCTTTTGTACTTATCCCTCTCAGCTGTAATTTTTTTTGTTACCTTTCTGTACCTCCCATTAGCCTGAGAGCTCCTTGTTCATCTTTGCAGCCCCAACACTCTATGGTTGGCTCCAGGTGGGTGCTCAGTTAATACTGGATGAGTTGAATGAACATATTGATTTACAGTTGTTTTCTCTTTGTGCTATTTCCTAAATCCACAGGTCTCAGGCATGGCTGAACCTGAAAAGGGAGACAGACAGATCAATCAGTAATTACCAAATGGCCTAAAATAATAGTGGGACAGGAAGATGGGGAGTTGGAGTAGAAAGTTAAGCTGATTTGAGGTTAGAAGCAATGTTGGTCATGTCTAGGAGTTTGGGTTTTATCCAAAAGCAAGGCATTATAAAGGATTTCCACAAGAAGCAACATGATTATATGTGCACAATTGAAAGTGTGTTAAGATCGGGGTCAGGGAAACCAGCTATTTTCATAGTCCAGGAGAGAGATAGAATTGTGGTCTGAACTAGTAGCAGCAGGGATAGAAAGAAGTAGACAGACTTGAGAGTAAGTACATAATATAATACTTGAAGACTGATTAAATGTGTAGGTTAGGAAGAGGAGGAATCAAGGATAATATCGTTACTATGAACCATATGCAATTTCCATCTGTGTGAGTCAAAACTGTTCTAATTTTGGCAATGCCATATGTTTCAACCTAATAATTATTATTGTAATGTCAGCGTGTACAGCATCCTACGTAAAGTACCTGGCATATATTAAATGTTAATAAAGAGCTAGGGCAGCAAAGCCCACAATGTATTTGAGGACTGGCAATTGGACTAGTTTGGTTGGAGCTGAGGTTTGTGTAAATGAGCAATGATAGATCAAGTTGGAAATATGGTTTTATCATTAAGGACCAAGAATATTATGCCAAGGAATATGACGTTGGACTGGGAGCCTAGAAACCTAAATTCTACCTCTAGCCTTAGCACTTCATTGTGTGGTCTTGCGGAAATCACTTCCCTTCTCTGGGCTGCAGTTTCCTTACCCGCAAATTGTGGGATAATACATTAAAGGATTTCTTAAATCCTTTTAGTCAACCTTCTTGATTGGTACTTTGATGTTTTTCCCGGAAGCAATTGGGAGCCATTGACGAGAGGAGGAGAGATGTTGTAAGAGTTGCACACTTACTGTGGGATCCCCAAGGGCAGCACAGTGCTTGGCACTTTGTTAGTGCTCAAAAAAGGTTTGCTGAGCCTCTTCCTGTTGGTGACCATATTGAAAGAATTTGGAATGGATGGGGGATGAAGCTGGGGTGGAGAAGCTGGGAGCACATATGAGCACATCAAGCCAACTTTAGAAAGTGGGGTTTCAAAACTGAGGATCAGCATAGAATCAGTGCCATGGTAATTATAAAGATAAGCTGGGCAGGGGGGTGAGAAGAGTACCTTCTTATAAAACAAACTTAGCTTCCTAACCAAGCTATTTAGGGGCAGGAAACAACTTTCTAGAAACCAAGAAGAAAATCCAGCCACTCCTCTTTTCCCACGGCAAGTCCTGAGTTAGCAGCTCAGGGATTTCCCTGTCTGCGACGTCACAGTTGCTGACATCTGGGCTTCCAGCCCAGTTGCATCATTGAAGGAAACATGTAAGGCTTTGTGTTCTGCTGGAGAAAGAACCCCAGCTCACTGGGTGGGCAGGTAAAGACCTTTCCCACTCCCAGTCTGGCAGTGCTGGGAGCTTTGCCCCACCTGCCGCCCCAGCTACCTTCCCAGGAGAAGGGCAGGGTGGAAATGGGCAGAGCAGCTGACTATCTGAAGTGCACATTTTCAGTTCCCTGTCCTGAAAGCTGATAGACAGCATGAGTGACATCATTTCTCTTTCCTGCGTTTTTCTATCATGCTCTGCTTAACTTGCCAAACTTGCTGCCACCTTTTTCTCCTGAGGTTTCCTCTGACATAGCCGGGTCCCCAAAACGGCAAACTCCTCCAGCTCCTTACCTGCAAAGGGGAGAGACGCTGGAAAAACCCTCCCCTGAACGTGGACTTCGGAACAAAATCCCAGACAAGGCCTTGGCTTAACAATTTCCACATCTAGGAGATTGGGAATATATTTGATTCTTTTCAGTTTCATTCCACAAACGATGGAGAATCTCCCATGCTTGATGACACAAGGGTACCAAGATAAGAAAGATATGGTCTCACAGAACCTCAGGGCACTGTGAGAGGGAAAGACACTCTTGTGTAGAAGTTCTTAACCTGGTACAGGAAGAATAAAGAGAAAAACTACATATTTTTTCCCACTAATATCTAACCAAAATTTAGCATTTTCTTGATAGGCAACAATGGCAAACCACAATAGAATTGAGCAGTACCTGTGACTTTGCCACTGAAAGAAATCAAAGATACTTTGGATTACATTACCATGGTTTCAGGTATCTTAAAATATCATTTACGCCCATCACTACTTAACAATGTCAATCACGTGCAGGCCCACTGCTAGATATTGTTAATTAATGCATTAATAAAGAAACACATTTATTATATATCACTTATTTGCCATTTTCATATTTTGATAGGTATATTTAAATATAATTGGTTTCCTTTGTAATCCTATGTCTTACACATTTTTTGCATATAGAAATATTCTGAGTAGTTTCCATAGGTTTCACCAGCCCATGGCACACAAACGGTTAAGAACCCTTCTTCTAATGGCCCTTGGGTATGGGGACCATACCTTCCTAACTGTGATGCATGATCTGAAAAGAATGAGGACATTTATTGGGATTATGGGAGATTGTTAATAGGACATTCCCAGAAATATTCAGAGTCCATGTTCCTCCTGTGTATTTGGGGAAAGGGATGGGGTGGGGGTTGAGATTTGTTCTAGTTTGCTAATGCTGCCGGAAAGCAAAACACCAGAAATGGATTGGCTTTATAAAAGGAAGTTTATTTGGCTACACAGTTACAGTCTTAAGGCCATAAAGTGTCCAAGGTAACACATCAGCAATTGAGTATCTTCACTGGAGGATGGCCAATGGCGTCTGGAATACCTCTGTTAGCTGGGAAGGCACGTGGCTGGCGTGTGCTCCAAAATTCTGGTTTCAAAATGGCTTTCTCCAAGGACATTCCTCTCTAGGCTGCAGTTCCTCAAAAATGTCACTCTTAGTTGTACTTGGGATATTTGTCCTTTCTCAGCTTCTCTGGAGCAAGAGTCTCCTTTCAACGGCCATCTTCAAACTGTCTCTCATCTGCAGCACCTGTGCTTTCTTCAAAGTGTCCCTCTTGGCTGTAGCTCCTCTTCAAAAGTTCACTCTCAGCTGCACTGAGTTCCTTCTGTTTGTCAGCCCATTTATATGGCTCCACTGATCAAGGCCCACCCTGAATGGGTGGGGCCACACCTCCATGGAAATTATCTCATCAGTGTTATCACCTACAGTTGGGTGGGGTACATCTCTATGGAAATACTCGAAGAATTCCAATCTAATCAGCACTAAAATGTCTGCCCCACAAGATTGCATCAAAGAATATGGCTTTTCCTGGGGGACATAATACATTCAAACCGGCACAAGATTCCTTCTGAGAGACTAGTAGGGTATCTGGGAAGATGTCTTGGAGAAAATTTGGTTTGAGCAAGGCCTTGGAGGACCAATGTTCTGTGAGCTTTGGGGATGGAAAGAACTGTGGCAGAGTAAAAGGGCCGGTGCTCCTTATAACAGTAAAAGCTTGAACAAAATCCTGAGGCCCCAGTGCACTTCTGTCATCTGTACCTGAGAGACGGTGCCCTGTGGGAGTTGGGTAGGCTAAGGAGGGCAGCTAATAAAGAAGGTTGAAAAGGGGTCAGACTGCAATGAGCTGTGAGTGTGAATCTGGGGAAGCTGAACTCTAAGACTTCTCATTTCTAAGAATCAATGACTGGTGTCCTTTGGTGACCTGCTCAGAATCTAGATCAACATCACACACATCAGAGGAGCCTAACAGACTTGCTTATCGATGTGCTTCTGTGACTCAATTCAAAGCACATTTTCATTGGCTGCTTCACTGCACAGACTGGGCTCCCTGATAACCAACAACTTTCACAGGAGACCCCATTTCTGGCCACCAGGACATAACCATTGCCATAGTGCAACCGCCCCAGGGGATACACTGTAGGGGTGTTGGGACTCTGCCTTAGGGGTATCTCGTCTAAAGTTGCACCATGGTCTCTTTGGGCTAAGTGTGTGGGATGTTTTGGAGGTGTTGCGAAGTGAGAAAGAAGAGATGAAATTGGCATTTCTTGAGGTCTTTCTCCCCACCCATAAGGCTGCTGGTCTGCAAAAGTGGGGAATCCCCTGCCCAAGTGGGAAGGTGCTGTGGCTGGTGGCCTTGGCAAAACAGACCATGTCCCCATAGACTGCTCATTGGACCACATCCAGGGTGTCTCCCTCCCAAGGGAGCAGTGGCACATGCTAGCAAGAAGCCACAGTTGAGTGGGAGGCACTGATCTTCAGGCTTCAGGATGTGGAGTTAAGGACCATTAGGCAACAAACAAGGGCAAAATTGAAACCAAAGCCAAGCAGGCCACACAAAGGGGAAAGCTCAGTCCTTGCCATGGGCTAGACACCAGAGACACCAAATAAAGGTAAAAGTTTCAAGCAAAGGATAAGGGTAAGCCTGAAAAATTCTCAGAGTCAAAAGCAAAGCTTCACTCACACCTTTATTCAACAAACATTTATTTACTGAGTGCAGCCATTCATGGGGTAGCTATGCCTTCAGAGTCTGAAAAGAGGGGATGGACACTGAGATATCTTTGATTTGCCAAGAACTGGAAAACCACACTGGGTCCCAAGGAACAGACATGGGGGTGGGAGGATGGAAAGGACTTCTTTCTGCCCTGGGCATGGGGCGATGGTTCTGGAGAAGTTAAGCCGAGGCTGGGGGTAGAGATAGGAAGACACTACAATGTGAGCACAGGCCCTTCTGTTGTTCATGGCACTTACTGTATGCCAGCACTAAGAATTCATGAAATACTGACTCATTTAATCCTCACACAACCCTGTATGATTGGAACTGTTATCCTCATTTTCCAAATAAATAAACAGAGGCACAATGTCTTCTAGAGTGTCTCAGAAAGTAACCATGCAGAGGCATCCATAGAGAGGAGTCCCGAGTCAAAGGTACTCCCGTGATTGACGTCTTGTCCTGACCGCTCTCGCAGGCCCCGTGAGTGCCCATCCAGGGCCCCAGGGCCAGGACCCAACCCCATGTCTGCACAGAAGAGGCCTCCTTTGCAATACTCAAATCGTTACCGATGGTTCCATGGCACAGGTGTGAGTCTGGGCCAACTGAGTGTCTTCCAAGTATCCCTTCTCTCCAGAATATTAGCACTCACGACAACTTGAAAAGAATTTGTCCTCTCCCAATCCTTGGCCAAATGTGATATGCTGTCCCCTGCTGTGAATCTACGTCTAGGATTCGTGCTGGATAGCAAAGAGCACGTGTGCCAGTGACGGTGCTGGGCGTGAGGACACAGGGCTGAATGAGGCAAGGTCAGGACAGGCAACGAAGGAGTCCCTCAGTGTGATGAGTGTGCAGTAGAGGAAGGATGAGCCTGCAGGAAGGGACCAAGCAGCAGGGGGAGCAGAGAAGGCTGGCTGGACCCTGGCTGTCCATGCAGAGAGAGCAAGCACCCACGTCAGGGACTCACCGGGAGCTGCCGGGAGATGCAGCCTGAGAGGAAAGCACAGCCAGCCTTCCTGGCCGGGACTAGCACCCTTTGCCTTGTCTCACTCACTGGTTAAAAAATAAGCATAAGAGGAAGTCTCTCCCAAATCACAGAGTTTTATAGGAAATCAGATTTGAAAAGTTTGAGAATCGCTAAAGTAGATAGTAACATTTAGCAAGCATCCCGATAACCCCATGAGGCAGATTGTACAGATGAGGAAATGAGAGTTAGGTTAAGTAAAAGGTGGCAGGGCCAGGATTTCTGCCAACAGCCTACCCTTTTATCCACTGGGCCAAACTTCTGAACAAGTCCACGGTTCTAATAGACAGCGGCCCTGAGCATGTGTGGCCGTTGGCGATGCACTCAGGGTTATGGAGAGAGGATACTGTATCCCCCAGGAGAACCCTCAGCTGGGGACAGTCGGGCTCAGGATCAGCATGTGGCACATTCAGAAGTCAGCCTCTGCTCTTTGACCTGTATTGATCCAAAAATTTGTGGTTGGTAAACTCCACTGGCTAATTGCTAGTAAGTCCAGATCTCTTCAGGGGCATCTGGGTTTAATTATCTGCATTGCTAGCACCGTGGGTAATAAACTGGGCCCCAGTTTGTAAAAGTTTGGCCAGAACAAAGTGTACTCCCCCAGCAGCAAAGGGAAAGAGCACTGGAGCCAGGAAGATCTGGCCAGTGTTGTGTTCTGGATCTGTCACCCTCTAGCTGTGTGGCCTTGGGTAAGTTCCCCCAGCTCTCTGAGCCTCAGGCACCTTCACCAATCACTGAGATGAGAAGCCCAGTGGTCCTGGCATGTGGTAGGGGTTCCTCTCCTTATGCCTTTGCAGCAGGAGGTGCATTCTAGATTTCTCAGTGGCACCTCCTAGAGGAAGAAAGAGGACCCTAAGAGATGGCTTTGGAGAGAGTTTTATACTTGTTTCCCTAGCAGATATTTATTAACCCCAGCTCTGTGATAAAGCAAAAACAAAAACAAAATTACACCCCTGTGCCAGGGCCTCTGTGGACTACAAAACAGACTGGACACATTGCTCAAAGCTGAAAGGAGAGCAAGGACATGTAGACAAATAAAGTGAACTGGCAAGTAGGTTAGTTATCTAGGAGTTTTAGACAAAATGATGCCTGAGTTCAGAGCAGGGGAAGCTCTTCTGCTCAGTATTTCTTCCTCCTCCTCCTGTCTGGCTGCTGCTATTGTTAATAATAATGCTCCTTTCATGCAGGTAGGGCTCATTATAGAGTAAAGCACCTTCTCTTTGGGGCCTCCCAACACTCGTGTAAGATGTGCAAAGCCATGTACCATCATGGTTAGGGGCCCAGGCTTTGGGGTAGGACACCCTGAGTCTGAATCCCAATTCAACAGCTAGCTGTGTGAGTATAGGTATCTTGTTTAACTTCTCTATGCCTCAGATTTCTGCATCTGTGTAGCTGAGATGCTCAATCATCTCCCTTATAGGATTATCATGAGGAGTAAGAGAATATGTAAGGTGAGTTCTCTCCTGCATGGCTGGCACATAGTGAGTGTTCCACCCGTGCACATTGCTGTTGACATTACTACTTATTCTAGAACCAGGCTGCCTGGATTGGAAGCCTGGCTCTTCTGTCTACAAGCTGTGCAATCTCAGATAATTTACTTAACCTCTCTGTGCCCCAGTTTCTTCCTTAGTATATTATCTGAACTGCTAACATTCAATGAGATAGTCATTTTCATTTTATTTAATTCTTAAAACTTCTATAGGATTGTTGTGAGGTTTAAATAGCATATTGCATTATATATTATGTATTATATATCATACATATCACATTATGTATGAGTTAGAATATTGCCTAGCATATAGAAAACACTATGTAAGTGTTTGTTATTTTTAAAAAATTCATCCAGATCATTTATTCAAGAAATGTAAATTTAACACCTAAGTGCCAGGTAGTGAAGAAACCAGGCAAAAATCCCCACCCTCACAGAGCTTTAATTCTAGTGGGAAAACAGATAACTAAGTAAAACAGGGTGCTAAGAAAGTAGGAATAGATATAAGGTATGCTGAAGGTGGAAATGAGAGCTCTGTGCCTAAATTGGATAACTTTTTTTGTATGTGTTAGTATGTCCTTTTTAAAAATTTTTAACAGTTTTATTCATACACCATATAATCCATCCTAAGTGTATAATCGTTGGCTCTTTGTATAATCACATATTCATGCATTCACCACTATAGTCAGTATGAGAACATTCTCATTTCTTCTGAAGAATAAAATCCCATACCTCTTTATCCTCATTATTGATATTTAGCTTTGGTATACTGTCTTGGTTACAATTAATGAAAGACGATTACAATGTCACTATTCACTATAGACCTTAGTTTACATTAATTGTATTTTTCCCTTATTATTAACACCTTGTACTAGTGATGTATGTTTGTTCCAGTTCATGTAAGAACTCTCTTACATTTATACAATTAACTGCCATCATTGTCCACTCTTGCTTTCGCTAAGTTATACAGTCCCAGTTTCTATCCTCTAGCTTTCCTTCTGGTGACATTCAGGACTCTAACCTTTCTCTTTCAACCATACTCACACTCCACTTTGTTAATTACACTTACAGTATTGTGCTACATCACACAGTATTGTGCTATTCATTTCCAGACCTTTACAATCAACCTAACGGAACATTGTGTACTCCTTAATCATCGATCACCCATAAATTTGATAACTTTTGAATAAAGATCTGAAGGAGGTGAGGGTGCAAGCCATGCAGGTATCTGGGGAAAGATCCTCCCAAGGCAGTCATAAAATATCGGAAACAGTCTAATGAATCTGGTTGCACCATCATCAAGTCAGCTTAGGATGGATGGCCATATTAAGGTTACTTTGAAAAGTTTGGATCTCCACAAACAATATTGTTTTAATATCTATTAATCCAATTAAAATATGATCTGGAGGAGTTAGTTCTACCTCATTTTATGTGCATGTGTATGTGTGTACGCGTGTGCATGTACAAAGTGCAAAGGCCCTAAGGTGAGAATGTGTTTGGTGTGTCTGAAGATCACAAAGTGGGCTAGTAGGACTGGGTCAGAGTGAGCCTGGGTGAGGAGAGAAGAGAGGACATCCTTAGGGGAAACAGAGCTGAGGTCCAGGAGAGATGTTACAGCCCATAGGCCATCATGATGGCTCTGGCTTTTACATTGTCATATATAGTAGTTAGGATGGGGTCAGTAGCCACATTACAGACGAGCAAGTACCAAGGAAATTTAGTGAGCTGTCCTGGGCAGTTCATGGTAGGAGAAGCCTGGGAAGCAAAACTGGCTCCTGGGTTGGCACCCTTTATACCCACGGGGGCTACTGAAGACCCTTTTCCTCACTTGATGCTCACAGCGACACTTCAAGTCAGGTGTCAATATCTCCATTTCACAGAAGAGGACACTGAGTCTCAGAGTCGTTATGTAATTTGTTCAGAGTCACACAGGGCTAGAACTCAGGTCTGTCTAACTTCTCTAAAACATGCTCTGTGAAATCTCTTCCTCAGTTAGGAATAAAGAAAGGTTGCTTCAGCCGGCCAGTCACAATATAGAAATTGACCTAGAATAATGCATACAAAGGGCTTATCCCAGCACCCAGCACATGGTAGATGCTCAGTAAATGTCAGCTGCTGCGATCACTATTAAAGGTATGTATTTGTGTTCTGAACCGTCTAAGGAGAGGCCCTCTAGAAATTGGTGCTGATTTTGACCTCCTTCCACTGATACCCATGGAAGATAGATTAGGGTCAGGGAAGAGGCATCTCAGCCAGGAACAATAAGAAAGAAATGACAGAGAGAGACAAAGACAGAGAGAAAACAAGAGTGACAGAGAAAGAAGACAGACACAGGGAGAGGCGATCAGAAATGGAGAGGTCTGGAGAAAAAGCTGGTTTGTGGTCAGAGGCCCTAAAAGTTCTGTCTTCTTGATCATTATGGGCAGGAAAGGGTGCTGGGTGGAGAATTTAGAGACCCAGTTAAGAACCTTTTTCTGTTCTTACTTGCTTTGGAACCCTGGGTACATTCTTATCCATCTCAAGACCTTGTTTTCCCCATCTATTTATGTTCTTGAAGTCTCCTTTATTTCTAACAGTATCCCTTTATGATTCTTTGACTGACCCTCCTAAATTAGAAGACACTTCCACTAATTGGCAAAGAATAGAGTTTATTCAGAAAAATCTGTCAGTACAATATGTACAACAGGATACCTCTCAGCTCACATCACAGACATGGGATAAACAACTTCACAATAAATTAAGGGCGCCAACCCTTTCATTCCAGGACAGCCAACAGGACCTTTCAACAGACCTGTTCCCTTATGAGTGTAACAATCTACTATTGGACTACTTTCGGGTGGGATCAGATAGCCTGAGACCAGTCTGGGGAATTTTCAGCTACAGAGGAAGATTCGTTCAAATCCAGATATTTCCATATAATGCCCTAGCCCCAGGGCAGAGGTTTCTTCAGAAAGGCTCCCAATTTCCATCAAAATGGGAGTCTTCCTTCAAAGTCAGCATGTCTCCCACAAGAAACCTCACAAGGATGTTCTTCCCTGGATAATTAGACAGATTTCTTGTCATCAGTAGCAGAAGTTTCTTGATGATGATTCCTGTCAATCCAGGCTAGAAAGACATCAAGCTCTCCCAGAGACTTAATGGCAGCAGATCGGGCCTCCAGCTGAAACCAGGAAATCATCATAAGAACCTATTTTCTAGACCGTGTAATTGTTTTCAAATCATTTGACCCGTGTTCTGGTCTCCACAAAGTGTCCTTTTCATTCGTTAAATATATTTCCATCACATGCAGACTCAAAATTATCCCCCTAACAGGCAACCAGAATTTTTTTCCACAAACAAGCAGTTAAATCATGTCAACTCCTTACAAACAAAAGTTTTAATGCTTCATTCTTTTCTCCCCTGGTCCCACCCCCTCACCCCACTCCCACTTTAGTATTTCTGCTCTCCCAGAGTCTTAATCCGGTTGTACTATGCAGTGCATAGGGAGAGAACGCTGTCCCCATTTGACATATTAAAGCACTGAAACCCCAAAGAATAAGTGTCCTATCCAATGTCATGCAATTGGTTAGTGGTTGAGCTGGAGCTAGAACCCAAGTCTCCTGAGTGTCATTCCATCTCCCTCCACAGCAGAGAGAGGGAAGTGGTAAAGTCCAAAAGCTTGGTCTGCGGAGTCAGACTGTGTGGGGTCAAATCCTAGCCCACCCCTTAGTGGATGGTGTGAACTTAGTCAAGTTTCTTAACTTGTGTGTGCATCACTTCGTAATTTATAAAATGCACATAATGGCACCTACCTCGTAGCACTGCTGTGAGGATTAAATGTGTTAATACTTGCCCTGTGCTTAGAACAAAACTTGGCTCACAGTAAAGACTCCTGGTTGCTTAGCAATTAGCAATGTTATTCTATGGAGCATCTCCACAAAGAAGCAGAGCTTCCAACAGACTCCCTACCTCCTTGACATTCAAAGCATCTGCATCATTTCACAGTGTGGAAGAAATGCAAAATCTCAGGGCTCACTCCAGACCTACTGAATCAGAATCTGCATTTTAACATGATCTTCAAGGGATTCACATGCACATTAACGTTTGGAAGCACTGCTCTCCAACACCACCTTGAGCGCTGATGGCGGTTATAGACTGCAGCGACAGACCCCAGCAAAGCCTCACAGGTAACGCGATCCATGAACACCAGTTACAATTCACTGGGGACTTTCGCGCATTCTGCATGTTATGTGCTTCCTACCAAATCCTGACACACTCTTTAGGCTTGACATGTTAGAGAATAACAAAATGGAGGAGGGGTGGTAGGAAAAGGGAGCCCAGAGAATGTAGCAAATGAAGTTAGACCCACACACTCTGCAGAAAGAAAATTGGGAAAGCCTGCCATAAATATCTGGTGCGTGAATGAATGAATTTGAGTGGAGAGGTGGCTACAGGCTACAGCGTTTGGCACGCTTCATCAGGCTCCTCCTCTCATCTTTCCTGTCCTCTTCCCAGCCCCTTACCTGATCATAGATATCGTGGATGACTCTGGTTTTATTGGTGGCCTCCTCCCTGCAGCGACACAGCCTCTTGTCCTGCTGTGAGGAAGTGGAGACAGCATCAAAGGACATTTCCACCCTCACCCACCATGACCACTACTTCCCCGCTGGAGGCGTAGCGTTCTCCCTCCCACAGTGAGAGTCAGGTGAGTAAACGCAAGCTGGAGCAGCCAAGGGGGAGTAGGGTCTGTTTGTAGAGCCACCCTGAGTTTGGCCAGGGCTTTTCCTTTTTCCAGACCGTAAGTCCAGGAGAGCCAGCTCCAGAGCCACCTTGAACCCAACACTCAGCATGGTAGGCAATCAAAAAGTATTTGTTGGGTTAGCTACTTAAGTAATTGGTTAAGCAATCCATTAGTTGCCTTCATCTTATTAACCTGATTAGTGTAATAAGGAATCATTATTAATTGTTACTGTAATAAGGGATCCCTTCTAACAATTTTAGAATCGGAGGCACAGAGAGGTGAAGTAACTTGCCACAAAGTCACACAGCAGACCATTGGTAGGGATGGGGTTAGAGCCTAGGTTTCTCCCGGTCTAAGTTGCTCTTGGTTTTTGTTTGTTTGTTTGTTTTTGTTTCTGATGTTTGTTCTTAAGAGATCACAATGAATTTATATGCAACCCTTAGGGACAGGCTATACCAGAGATTAACCAGTATGGAAACCCCAAAGGGTAGAAACAGCCAAAGAAACTAGGGGTACGCTTATGGCAAGATTGGAATGCTTGGCATGCCTCTCTTGCACCTCGGCCCAGCCTTCACTTAAGGAATACTTTGACTTAAGTCAGTCACCCACACACCCCAGAGGAGTATCTATGAGGAAACCTGGGTCCCATGAGGTGTTGGCAGGCAAGAAGCTCTGGGGAAGGAGCGACCACTGGAGAGGTTCTCGAGAGTTCTTCCAGTGGAAAACCAGGTAGGGAATTTCCTCTGACTCTAGGAATATTTCAGAAGGCTGCTCGGGACCAGGATATCCTCGGCTCCCCCAGGGCAGATGGGGAACAGATGCTTAGAATCCCAACGCGGTGACTCACACATCCCTGCAGAGTCTTCTGCATGTAGAGGAAAGAATTGGCAATGCTGCTGAGGTTTCTCAAGATTTGGGGATTCGACTCCTCATGGTCTTTGAACACCCTGTCCACGTAGAATGCCAGAAGGTTCTTGGTCACGCAGCATATGTCTAAGGGCTACAGACATGAGTTAGAGAAACCCCCAAAGGCCCGCTTCACTTAGTACCATAGTGGACCAAAGCAGCGTGTTTGGGGAGAGGCAGCAAGAAGCAAGAAAGCAGAAAACTTTTTGTAAAAAATTTTGAAATTCATAATGGCCTTAGAATGTCCACACCCTCTTACCACATCAAAGCCACTTATGACAAAGGAATTGAGGATGATTCCAGGTTACCCCCTCTTTTTGTAGGGCCAAGAGAGATCTTAACAAGAGATGGGGGCCTAATATCCAATCATAGAATAGAATTCTCTCCACAGCACCCCCAACATGTCATCGCTAACGTCTGCTTAAACCTTTCCAAAAACTTCTTTTGGAAGGAGCAATGGCTGAGCAGCTTTCTTGAAAAGCGCTTCCTTCTGTTGTGCTGCAGGCTGCCTCTCTGCAAGGTCTCCCATCCATCATCATGTATTCACTCAATGGCTTTGCATGCCAGGCACTGAACTAGGCACCAATTCCCTCAAGTGTTATGACACCGTGTTCAGGTGGCTTGCAGCCCTGGCCTTCCTGCTTGGGCCATCCTGTTTGGGTCTCCTCCAGTTCATCCTTTTTATACTGTGGTGATCATTTGGATAGTATGGAGATTTGCAAGAATGGAGACTGAAATCAGATCAGCTGTGTAGGTCCCCAGTCTGCTGAGAGGGTCCCTCAATTTCCAGTGCATAGCGAATTGGCTAGGCTGAGTTTTTGGTCCTAAGCAGCTTGCACCCAGCCCTGGGACCCAGTGAGTTAACGGTGGCTGCAGATGATTTACAGCTCCTGCCAGAGCCCAGCCTCGGGAGGAGGGCTATAGCCCTGTGGCTACAGTTCCGCAGGGCATTCATCTTCATTAGCAGTAAAGAAGCAAAGCGTTTCCTAGATGGCAAACTACCTACAGCATAAAAATGCTTTCTCTTTCCTCCAGTCTTGCTGGTTCCCTTAACCAAAGGGGCAAAAATTACCCACCTCTGCTTCTTCAAAGTTTGTGGTACCAGAGAAAGGAATGCAGTAGAAGAAAACTAGGAAAGAACAAAGGAGGGCGTGCAAACAGACAGTGTGATGAAGACCTGAATCCTCATTGGCTGGCTTCCTTACTCATCAGCTAGCTATTTCTAGACTTTGAGAGGTGGCAGGAGACTTGGGGGTCTTTTCCCGGCTCAGCCACTAACTAGTCATTTTCCTTCCCAGGGTCTCAATTTCCTCAATTGAAAATGATGGTTTTGGAATAGGTGGTCCCTTCAGCTGTGGAGAGCCTATGAATCTATAAAATGGTTGGCTGGGATATTATTTAGTAAGTGGCTACATCTGTTTATCAAAAATAAATCAGGCCTAATACTCCCCCAGGAGAATCAAGGAGGTTTCCCTCATGCTGGCAGAGAGGCCTAAGGAAAAAGTAACTCATTGCAGTTAGACCTTTCACTCTGTCACAGAAACACCTGAAAACGCTGGACTTTTCTAGAACTTTTATAAGAACTGGAGGAGCTTGCTTTGAAGGGCAACTCTTGGTGACTCCTTTTGTAAAGCGATCACCTCATCAGGCAACCATTTTGTAACGCACTTACTCTCGTCACCCCACATCTGGACAATTGGACTGATGACTCCACTGGCTTTCCTACCTCGAGTTGTCCATTACAAAAACCATTGCCCAACTGTCTTTCTAAAACATTTTGTAGCCATGTACCTTCTTAGCTCAAAAATCTTCAGTGACTCCCCATTGCCTCTCTTATAAGGTCACGGCTCAGCCTATTTTCCAAGGTCCCTGGTTTAATCCTTCCTCTTCACCCTGCACCACTCTCCCACACGCCCCTCACACCACAAGCCTGCCACCTCCCTGGCCCCTGACACAGTCACTGATTTTACACCCATTCTCCCACACTTCCAAAACCCCTTCCTGCCTTTTTCCCACCAACCCACAACCTACTCTGCTTGGAAGTCACTGTTCATTTTCTCACCTCCCCCATGAAACCTAGAATTACCCCAAGCTATAGAAATCCTGTGCCATTTGAGCACCCAGAACTTCCCATCCCTCTTTAGGTAAGTGGTACTCTTTATCCCCTCCCAGGGGGTTTGAAAGCCCCTGGGACACTAGTGTGCCCTAACACATCAGTTGACAAATGAGAAGCCAGAGCATCTAGAGTACACTGGAGATTCAGAAAGAAAAGGTGACAGGGTGGGGATTTCTCAGCCCAGGAAAGAGCAGGCCCCAGGCTAGTGTACCTTAATGCCGTGCAGGGTCTCCGATGTGGACAGGATCGTGACATTTTGGAAGGTGTCCTTAGCTTGCTGTGGAGGGAAACATAAGAACAGACAAAAGCAATGAGTATTCGATGTTCTCCTGGCACAAAAAGTAAGGAGAAGGAACTTGCTTTTCATGCTAAGATGCAAGCCGAGCCACACCCCCTTGCCTACACCTTCACCCTGGAACCCATACTCACTATGGCTCTTTTGATTCCTCGAAAAGTCTCTTTTATATGGTGCGTGTCCATGGAAATCAGACATCTCCTGAGACTTCGGGCACAAACTGAGCCCAGGAGGAGCATCGTGCCCAGAAGGCAGAGGGAAACGCACTGCACCTTCATGTCCTGCAGGAAGGGGTGAATGTCAGCCGCCAGCCAAGAGGGGATGGCGATGAAAGAGAAGACCCTGGCTGCCTTCCCCTCTGAACCACACAGTGCAGGAGAGACTGCAACCAAGAGAAAAGGCTTGTGGAGTTTCAGGGGGTTGTGCCTCCTCATCTCGGTCCCTTGAATCAATTGAATTTGAGCCTCCCCCGCCCCATCCCCACTCTATGCCCCATCTCCACCTCCAGAAAGCACAATTCAATACTTTCTCAAGTCCCAGGGAGCATATTTGTGTGTACATCACCCTTCAGTGACTCAACACAGTACACTTTGTCAACAAGGGTGAAAAGCATCATTTTCGATAAATTAAATAGGAAAAAAGGGTTAGTATACACCCTAGGAATTAGTCAACAAGTCTGAAATATCCATAAAAGTGCATTTGTTTTGGCATATTTGTTCCTGAAATAGGCGACACCCTTTTATTATAAACCCCCAATGTGTATCTGCTTAATATCATTTGTCTGAAGCCAACTATGCAGATTTCACCTTCTGGAGAAGATGGGAAAAGGAGACGCAAGATGTCTCCTAATAACTACTAAGCACAGTACGAAGATGGTGGAGGTTGCTCCTGCAGAGGCCAAATTGGCGGCTTTCCATCTGTCATGCACTGAGCCAGGAGATACGGACATGTTTGCAGCTAGCTCCTCAGGTCTTGAGGTGGGGCCAGACCCTGAGATGTTTGCTGTCTCTTTTAGCTCTCTCACCTTCCCTCCCTCCCTCTTTCTTTCTGCCTCTTTTCATTCAACCATTTGAAATCATGTCATATAATACATATACAGAAAAATGCATAGAACGTAATCTCTGACTTTTCCCAGTATTAGCACAAGTTTCACCAACAGAACTTAGCCTTACAAGGTAAATTTTATAACATGTGGGAATAGAGTGGCTCTCTGTCCAGTGCCCACAGAGCTCCCTCATCTCTGGTTGTGTGTGCGTGTGTTGGGGGTGTATGTGCCGTGAGTGCAATTGTGGCAGAGAGGAGGCCAGACAAGGGGGCTATGGACATAACTATAAAAAGCACACGTGTGAGAGGGTGAACCCCAAATCTCCCTACCCCCACCCACATCTTCGGGATTCCCAGGCTCTTTCTCCAGGAAGCCAAGAAATAGCCAATCTTATATTTTAAGAACACCATTTGCCTTCTCCCTCCTTGATCCTCATTTGTTCCCAGCTAATGCACAGGCATTGGGCTAAAGAGTTTGATTTCTCTTTTTCAACCCATTTCCAGCAAAACAAGGAAATACACCCCATTGGCAGGAAATTCTGTACAGCGTCCCCAGAGCTCTATCCCCTCCAAAGGCAACTGCATTGGTTCCAGAAAACTGAGTGTCTAGGAAGAGAGCAGAGTTTCTCTTGGTAGCAGTGGGAAATTGTTGCTCTCATCCCCAATTTTTTGTCACACAGAGCAGAGCTCATTGCTTGTACAGCCCTCAGCTCTCACTCACCCTGTGCCAGGAGCCTCTCAGGCACTTTGTGGAGGATAGGCAAGTTCCCTTGGCTTGGTGAGGTGACTCCAGACATCTTGGCCATTTCATATAATAAAAGTAGCTGACATGTTTCACACACGGCAAGTGCACCAGGCACCATGCCAGCATTTTACATTGATTGTCCTATGTAATTCTCACAACCGCCCTGCTTAGTAGTGAGGGAACTGAGACTTAAAGAAATTAAATCACCTGCCCAAGGTAGGTAGCCAGCAGGTGGCCGAGTCCAGGATTTGAAGGAAGGTGGGCTGACGCTGGAGCCCACCCTCCCGGCCACTATCCCGTCCCACCTGCCCGCGGGATCTGTTCTCTCCAGCACTGCAGCTGGATGTCCCAGCCGTTCCCTTTACACCAGCCAGACGGGAAAGCATTTCAGATCTGGTCCCACTGAGCCAGTGGTTCACCTTACCTTTAAAAAGATATATAACACTGCAAAGGATTGCAAGGCTGAAAAAAGATAATACATTGTAAAGTGCTCAGCATAGTTTCTGTGACAGAAGAGCAATAGTAAATTTGGATTCTTCCCCTATTCCTTCCTTCCTTCCTTCATTCCTTCCTCCCTCCTTCCCTGTCCACTCTCCATCTATTCTTCTTGAAAATAAGGTAGTAGAAATTCCATCCCCTATTTGGAGAATCTCTCCCCATTCTACAAAATACCCAGCACCTGGGACAACCTAGGTCACACACAATGACTGCAGGCCACCTCCCTGCAGCTGTGAAGGGTGAGGGTTAGGAGGGTAATGTGTGAAAGACCGTCCGAAGGACGGCATGAACTCACCTCCCCTCGGATGCTTGCTGAGCTGCTCCTCGAGTCTTCTCTCTTGGGGCTCGTTGTCATTTGGAAAGGGCTGGTCACTTTTATACAGGTGGATAAGAGGAAATGTTGTCAGGTTTACGGGGTGGGTCCGCCTTTGGATGATCATTTTTTTCCCCTTAATTCTAGCATTTCATTTCCTTGGTTTTCTTTCTTCTTTGAGATGTTGCTGATTAATCATTATTAAGAAATGCCTCTTTCTTCTGGGTCTTGACATGCAGCTTCTAGGAAAAATATTCTCCCCATTTCTATGCAAATGAGAGTTTCTTGCAATTCTGTGTCCATGCAGAAAAATCCAAGTTAGGTCACTTTCCTGAGAGCTGTGGCATGCCGCCAACTGTATCCTGCAGGCAAACTCAGCCAAGCATGCTCCTGACAGCCGTGCCCTCCCAGCAGCCAGCCCCATGAGGCTCTGCAGGTGCCTCTGGCTCCTGCACACGCCATCTTCCTTGATGCCTCATCCAGCCACTGGGTGTCTTCCATGCGCCAGGCACCAGCTAAGTGCTTGACGAGCATTATTTTGTTTAATTTCACAGGAACATTCGTTTCCCCTCAGGAATGCCAGGATTTCTTTGGATGTCAGCATTTCTCTCTTCCTCTTGTATCCTGGAGGGTCCTTCCATGTTCAATCAATGCAGACACAGAAAATGAGACTGGGAAGTAAAGGGGCTTTAGAGCCGCCAGTGGCAGAGCCAGAAATAGAGCCTGGAATCTTTGCTCTTGGGCCAGAAGAGCCTCTATCTAAATTACTTCTTCCCACAAACTCCACACCGTGATGTCCTCCAATGATCAGGGTTCTGGGGAATGGAAGGAGAGGGTTAAACAGTTTCCTTCCCAAACATGAGCCCCCAGAAGCAACTGAGCTTGCTTTTACCAAATGAAGCAACTCTGGGATGGGGACAATGACAAGAGACCACACCGTCCCTGTGGAAGCAGACCCTGGGACCTCACAGCCAGACTGGGGAAACAGAGGTGGCTAGGAGACTAGAAGAGAAAGAAGAGGGACAGGGAGGATTGGGGCATTTTTATGAGGGTAGGAGCAAAAGAAAGGAGCTACTGCGTCTGAAAGCCTTGTTGTCCAGCTTCTTGGATATCGTGAGATAACACATGTTGAGGGAAGCAGTAGATTGCAGTGATTCACAATTGAGCTTTGGATGCAAACCCTGTCTCTAAAGCTCATCCGTGAGGCACTGGGCAAGTACTTCAAGAGCTTTCTGGAGCCTGGTAAGATAGGTAAAATAAATTGTGAGGATTTGAGTGAGTTAATGAACCTGGCCCATAGTAAGTACGCAATAAATAAATATTATTTATCATGATGCTGTGTGCCAGGCCCCTGGACCTGGGAAAGGAGACAACGCCTCAGTCAGGAGTTGGTGTGGTCTCTCTGCTCCTTCTGAAGAGGAGGGTGCACTCTGCTCTTGACTCTGGAGATGACCCACACCCCTCCTCCTCCCCTGCCTCCCCAGCCCGGCCTTGAGCTTGCCTGGCTCATGGCTCATGGATGGTGGCCCAGCCCCACATGGGAGAAGATTGCAACACCATCTGTGCTGATCCCACCCCACATTCATCCCCTTGTGCTCAGACTATATGTTCTGACCTAGCTTTCATTTCAGGACAAAGATGTCATATCCAGAGGCTTGCTGCAGAAGATGTGTGATATGTTTAGAGCTCTTCTCTGGCCTGTCATGCATTGTAGTGACCAGGACTGCAGCTCTGGAGTCAGGCCAGCCTGGGGTGACTGGTTCTGTGCCCTTTGGCTATTTGACTGAAGTCAGGTCACTTCATGTCCGCGCCTGTTTCTTCATCTGTAAAATGGTACTAATTGTGCCTATTGAATACTCATCATGCAGGTGTGAAGATGAAATGATTAAATGTAAGCCTGGGACATAAAAGTGATTAGAAAAAGATTACCTTAGTTATTAATTTTCTACTCCTTGCTTTTGAACCCCAAAATTGGGGGAAGGAGGAACAACAAGAAATTATTTCTCTCCATCTTAAGTCTTCCTGCCTAACAGTCAATATAAAAAATAAGAATACAGATTGAGATAGAATTTCATCTCTCCCAGGATTACAATTAAACTATGGATTTGATCAAACTAGGATTGCAATCAAACTAGGATTATGTCTGGCCTTGGATTTAGGACTTCCAGAACCAGTGGATCCACCATTGGGGTATCAGAGCTCAATTTTCCCATTGTTAAATGGAGAAGTGGCAGAATGTGAAGGAAAACTAAAGAGCCAGATGGTGAATGCTCTGAGTTTGACGTGTGCTGGATGCAGCGCTCTCGTGCCTTCCAATCCCCTATCCCCACCCCACAATCCACTCCAACTTCATGGATTGCTCATGATGGTGCAGGGTAATTTCCTCTCCATAAGAGTGGAGTCTGCCCACACCCATGTGCTAAGTCCAGGACCTCAGACAAAAGTGAACCACGGTATAGCACAACTCCAGAAGGCACCATTCCCATTGCATTCTAAGGCAACAGGGCTCTATGGAATTGAGCGATGTATGGCCCTACTGAGTGGTCTGGATGAAATGGATTGGGTCCAATATGAATAATTTTGGTTAGATTCAAGGAAGAATATCATGGTGAGGACTGTAAGACACTAGAAAGTATGACAGAAAAAGGATTTATAAAATATTGTTGATACTGATAGACAGATATTTCATTTGGGAACTAAATAGGGGCTTAGAAACAGACAGAATATAAATGTTTAAATGTCTTGATTGTAATGATATGTTTGGAATTGTATATAGCTTTGAAAATAAAGCAATTAAAAGATAAAATTTCCGTTTCAGGAGGACTTTAAACCTAAAAAGTTCCTCCTCTGTTTGGGATTGAGAAATGAGAATCACAAAAGACAGCAGCGAGAACCCAGTTCAAATTCCTCATCATAGTAAAGAACAAATGTAGGCTCTGGGAACCAGCCCTTGCTCACACAGCAAGGATGTGGCACGGCTGTTCTCAAACCTCCATCTCCCGACTTCTAGCCAAGTGCCCTTTCTAATGCCATCCTACCTTCTCACCTTAGAATCAGGTAGAGTAGAACCAAACCTAAAGCTATGAGGAAACTAAAGCCTACTGAGCAGGGGAGATGATGTAACTCTCCTAAGCCAAGCTGTTCTGACTTGCTTTTACCCAGGAAGTTGATGACCTCAGGAAATCCAAACTGGCCACTCCTGTGCTGGGGTGGAGGGAAGGAAAAATCCACCTAAGGAACCTATGCCAAATTAACCTGGACTTTCCTTTCCTACCCTGTGTTTGCCCACAGGGCTCTCAGTCAAGGTCTGCTACTCTAGAGCCTCAGACCCTGTCTGACATCTTATGTCAATGGGTTCTATGGCTCAAAGGCCATGAAACAGCCCTCATGGGGTAGGGAGGGTGGGACAGGAGGCAGGCAATGGAAAGAGTCCAGCAATGCCTCTCCATCCCTTGCCTGGACCACTGACCCAATCTCATTCCCAAAAATTCACCCTTCTCACAGCAGCCAGACTTTCTAAACTGTAAGCCCAAATTTGGGGCTCCCCTGCTTAAAACTCCAGCATGGTTCCCCAGGACCTCCTTGATAAAAGGTTACTCCTTCCCCATGGCATTCCAGGCCCATAAAATCCAGTCCTTACCCTCATCCATCTCCAACCTCATCTCTCTTGAAGAGCACTCACACCTCACTGCCCTCCCTCACCTAGAAAATTCTCCTCTTGCTTCTTTGCTTTGCGCTCTGTCTGCCTACTCAACTTTCAAGACTTAGCTCCAGTATGACTTCCTCTGTGAAGCTTTACTTCTCCCCTCTTCTTCCCCACCCCTAACCTGGATGAATGAATGGCTGCTTCCTTCTATCTCACTGAATGCAAGTGTTTATCTACTGGAAATTCAAAGTTAACCAGGTGTCCTGTGTGTCTGTTTTCTCTTTAGTAGAGAAGTTGTGGGTTTATAGCACAATCATGCATAAAATATAAAATACAGGATTCTTATACACCAGCCTACTACCAACACCTTGCAGTGTTGTGGAACATTTTTTTACAATTGATGATAGCACATTTTTATAATTGTACTATTAGTTAAAGTCCATGATTTAACTTAGGGTTCATTGTTTGTATAGTGTATGTTCCAGTTTGCTAATGCTGCCTTTTTGCAAAACACCAGAAATGGATTGACTTTTATAAAGGAGGTTTATTTGGTTACAAAGTTAGTCTTAAGGCCATAAAGTGTCCAAGGTGACAATCAGACACCTTCACTGGAGGATGGCCCATGGTGTCCTGAAAACCTCTGTTAGCTGGGAAGGCACGTGACTGACGTCTGCTCTAAATTCCGGTTTCAAAAGGGCTTTCTCCCAGCACATTCCTCTCTAGGCTGCAGCTCCTCTTCACATTGTCACTCTCAGTTGGTCTTGGGGTGTTTGTCCTCTCTTAGCTTCTCTGGAGCAAGAGTCTGCTTTCAATGGCCATCTTCAAACTGTCTCTAATCTGCAGCTCCTCTCTCAGCTCCTGTGCATTCTTCAAAGTGTCCCTCTTGGCTGTAGCAAGCTTGCTCCTCCTGTCTGAGCTTTTATAGGGCAGAATGGGCCAGTCCACACCTCCATGGAAATTATCCAATGAAAGATCTCACCCACAGTTGAGTGATCACATCTCCACAGAAACATCCAATCAAAAGTCTCCAACCCAATCAACACCAATACATTTCCTGCCCACACAAGACTGCATCAAAGATAATGGTGTTTTGGGAGACACAATACATCCAAACCAGCACAGTGTAGTTCCATGGATTTTCTTTAATTTTTATTCTGTACCATGTATACAATCTGACATTTCCCCCTTTAATCATTTTCAAATATTTATTTCAGTGCTGTTAATTGTGTTCACAATGTTGTACTACCATCACCACCATCCATTACAAAACATTTCCATCATTCCAAACAGGAATTCTGGACATTTTAAGCCCCAACTTCCCATTCTGTATCCCCAACCCCACCCTCTGGTAACCTTTATTCTAGATGCTGACCTATGGGTTTACTTAGTTTGCTTGTTCTAATTGTCTCAAATCAGTAAGATCATATAATATTTGTCCTTTTTGTGTCTGCCTTATTTTACTCAGCAGGATGTCTTCGAGGTTCATCCATGTTGTTGCATGCATCAGGACTTCTTTCCTGTTTATGCTGAATAAGATTCCACTGTTTATATATACCACATTTTGTTTATCTGTTCATTAGTTGATGGGCACTGGGCTGTTTCCGTCTTTTGGCATTTATGAATAATGCCGTCATGAACACTGGTGTGCAGGTACTTGTTTGAGTCCCTGTCTTCAGTTCTCTTGGGTTTATATGTAAGTAGTGGTATTGCCAGGTCATATGGTAATTCTGTACTTAGCTTTCTGTGGAACTGCCAAACTGTCTTCCACAGTGGCTGCACCATTTTACATTGCCACCAGCAACGGATGAGTTGCTCTCTCCAAATCCTCTATAACACTTGTAATTTTGTTTTTCTTTTAATAGCAGCTATTCTAATGGGTGTGAAATGTATCTCATTGTGGTTTTATTTGCATTTCCTGATGACTAATGATGTTGGTCATCTTTGCCTGTGCTTTCTGGCTATTTGTATATCTGCTCTGGAGAGATGTCTGTTCAAGTCTTTTTGCCCATTTTTAAGTTGGGTTGTTTGCCTTTTTTGTTGTTAAGTTCAAGGATTTCTTTACATATTGTGAATATCAATCTTTTATCAGTTAAATGGTTTCCAAATATGTTCTCCCATTGTGCAGGTTGTCATTTTAGTTTCATGATAAAGTCCTTTGAGGAACAAAAGTATTAATTTTGATGAGGTTCCACTTTTCTACTTTTTCTTCTGTTGCTTGTGCTTTGGGTGTAAGGTCTAAGAAACCATTGCTTAAATACAAGGTCCTGAAAATGCTTCCCTATACTTTCTTGGAGGAGTTTTATAGCTCCAGCTCTTCTATTAAGGTCTTTGATCCATTGTGAGTTGATTTTTTGTATATGGTGTGAGGTAGGGGTCCTGTGTTTTTATTTGCCAAATCTGGCAACCCTCACTGGACCCTCTACTCACCTCCACCTCAGCCAGGGCTAGATCCAGGTTGTTTGGGGACTGCAGCTCATACAATTAGGGGGTGGAGGGAGGGGGGTTATTTTGAAGAAAAATATTCAAATGGAAGTACAAAATAAGATATAAACATGAATATTTATTTAGAAGACAAAACACAACAAATATTTAAAAGCTCACAAATACTATAAACACCATAAAATCCAGAAAAAAAATAACTGAATCCTTTTTTCATTAGCTGCCTGACACCTTGTTTGCTTCTTTCATGACAATGACTTTTTTTTTTAATTCAGTTTTATTGAAATATATTCACATACCATACAATCATCAACTGTTCACAGTACGATCATATAGTTATGCATTCATCACCAAAATCTATTTCTGAACATTTTCCTTACATCAGAAAGAATCAGAATAAGAATAAAAAATAAAAGGAAAAAAAGAACACCCAAACCATCCCCCCACCATCCCACCCTATTTGTCATTTAGTTTTTGTCCCCATTTTTCTACTCATCCATCCATACACTAGATAAAGGGAGTGTGATCCACAAGCTTTCCACAATCACACTGTCACCCCTTGTAATCTACATTATTATACAATCATCTTCAGGAGTCCAGACTACTGGGTTGGAGTTTGGTAGTTTCAGGTATTTACTTCTAGCTATTCCAATACATTAAAACCTAAGAGGTGTTATCTATATAGTGCATAAGTATGTCCACCAGAGTGACCTCTCGACTCCATTTGAAATCTCTCAGCCGCTAAAATTATTTCATCTCATTTTGCATCCCCCTTTTGGTCAAGAAGATATTCTCAATCCCATGATGCTGGGTCCAGATTAATTCCCGGGAGTCATATCCTGTGTTGCCAGGGAGATTTACACCCCTGGGAGTTGGGTCCCATGTAGGGGGGGAGGGCAGTGAGTTCACCTGCCGAGGTGTCTCTGTTAGAGAGAGAGGGGGCCACATCTGAGCAACAAAGAGGTACTCAGGGGGAGACTCTTAGGCACAATTATATGTAAGTTTAGCCTCTCCTTTGCCATAACGAGCTTTATAAGGGCAAGTCCCACAATAGAGGGCTCGGCACATCAAACCACCAGTCCCAATGTCTGTGACAACACCAACACCAGTACAGATGAGGAAGTCCAACACTTCTGCACCTTCTCCCAGCTCCTTGGAGGGTTGGTCTGTAAATATATTTTTTATTTTCTGCCCAAATTACTTTGGGATGTGTCAGTATTTCACTCTAACCTATACTAACCTACCGTATCTCACTTCCTATTCAAAGTTCCATGTAATTGTGGTGTTTGAACAAACTGACTGTAGAATTATACTGTTTAAAAAATATAGATCCTGCACCAAATAGACATCTCCTCCCTTAGTTTCACATGGAAGTTGAAGTTTTAAAAAACAGTTTTGACCTTTACCCTTTGGCCTGGTTTGCCCTAGTCTTAACCAGATCTGCTTCATTCATATCACTAATTGAAGTCATGACAATGATTTTTAAAAATTATTTTCTTTAAAAAGAATGAAAAGGTAAGTCAGTTTCCTTTTCTGGTATGGTTGATCAAAATTGGTTTTTTTTGTTATCGATAGTAGGAATGCATAAAATATGCTATGCATTTGTGCCCTATGAACACAGGAATTCTGATAAATTCTTCTTCACCAGATTCCCAGCAGAAAGGAAAAAAGCATATGATTCATTTACAACTGAATGTATTTCGTTATTTAGTGTATTTTTCCATTTTATCTAGATTTTATTAATGAAAATCAAACCTTTGGCTTACAATTTTACAGGTCTCATGGCTGAAAAATTTTCATCAGACTTGCTTCTGGCTCCATACATCTCAAACCTTGCTTCTTTTCCACTCCCCATGTATTTTCAATGACAAGGGTCAGTACAGTGGGTAGAAGAAGTATCTGTGGATGCTGTTTTTACACCAGGATGGCATCAATATCTTAACCACACACAAATGTGGTTACAAACCATGGAAAGTTAGCTCTCTAAAGCCCAAATGCATCCGCAAGTCAACCACTCCTTAGTCAGATCCCCCAAACACTGTGTCTTCTCTAATTCCGCCTGATATGAGGAAAAGCGTGATTGGAAGAAGTGGAAAAACACAGGTATTATAACTGATTGAGGTTAAAATGCCTGACTTTGTGAATTTTATAAGAGCATATGACATCTGAATACATTGCTAAGCTCCTCTGGGGTCTTGAAAGGAGCTAAGCATCTCTGGCCATAGCCTCTTGGACAATATATTGCATTTATTTGTATTTTAATGTAATTTTTATTTTTAATCAAAGATTTCCATGTGCATAATTTTAAAAGTCACATAGTTGTATGAGACAGATGATGAAAAACAGCAGTCAGTTGCCCCAGTCCACCCTACCCCCAATTCCTATGCCCCTTAGGCAGCAACTTTCAACTTTCAGCAGTCTCTTTTGCTGTCTACCTTCATATTTCTAAAGAACATGTGTATACTGCTATTTCTTAACTCTTCATTTTAGAAACTACCTTTAATCTTATGAAAATGGAAAATAAAGATATAATTCTTTTATAACACTCCATACAACATGCTCACTTCCTTCCCCCATCCTGCCAATACCAACTTATCACAACAGCACCTCTTATGAGGCAAATTGTCATTCAAGTCAGCCCAGGTGGGTATGAGCATTGGAAGAATGTCAAGTTCTTCCCTCCTGCAGCCCTTGTGCCTCAACTCTCTCCTGGGACAGCCAGAAGAATGGTTCTTTTCATTGCAATATCTTATATTTCTCATGGTCAGAAACTCAAAAATCATAGATAGAAAGAGCCAGAATAATAACAGCAATAGCTAACAAGTGTTGAACACATTCCCTAGCCCCCTTCCCAGATTAAGAACCTATATACATTATCTCTTTTAATCTTCACAACTACACTATGAGGTGGAAACTATTTGTTTAGATGAGAAAACTGAAACCAAGGACATAAGTGGCAGAGCTGAAAGCCATCATAAGCAGCCAGTCTCCAGCACCTATATGCTGAGACATTTCATTGTACCAGAGAGCATCTAGTTCAGCCTTCTCATCTGCAGATGTACGAAAGAGCATCTGGTCCAGACTTCTCATTTACAGATAAAGCATCAGATGAGGCCCAGAGACAAGAAGCGTCCTGCTCAAAGCCACACAGCTGAACAGCAGCGAAGCTGGGACCAGAACCCACACCCCTAAATTCTCCATCTGGTGCACTTTCTATTCACATAACCTCACGTTGTCACTTCTTCTAACCTCAAGCCTTCCTCCTACAGAGGTAAGACACCTCCTTCATCCTGGCAAAGGGAAAACAGAGCAGCAAATATGTACAGTATGGCTTGAGATCACCCTCCCAGCCAACAAATCCAGGCATGTCAGGAGAAGCTGTGATTCCATGGAAATCAGATGTGGTTTTTCCCTTATTGATAAAATAAACAATGTCAGTGTGAAAGAGTTGCTCCCACAGGCACTGGGAGCCAGCGAGTTCCTGGACAGGGCTTCACCAGGGAGACCTCCTGGGAGGAGGAGAAGATTGGGCTGGAGGCTGTTGGCTTGCTACATAGAGTAAGCAGGTGGACGAGCCAGGGTTGATCAGTATGAAACACCTGAGGTGTAGAGAGCAAACCAGGCAGAACTATATCTCAAATCCACATTGTTTCCTGGAGGAAACCCCAACCAGCAACACTCTCCTGATACCATCCTAGCTCTTGGGATCCTCTCCAATCAGAGGCTTAGCTTAGACTTCCTTTCCTAGAGGATTTTCACCCATGGGTTGGCTAAATCTCCACCACATTATTCCATATATGGATGAATTCAGTGTGGCATAATGAGTGCGAGGCAGCTTCAGCATCTGCTGGGATTTCCAGCTTAAGATTCAAATGTAAAGAAAGAAGCAATTTTTCCAGGAATCCTTCTTCATCATCCTCACTGCATTTTCCCCACTTTGATCCCCTCTCAGCACTTCTGCGCTAATTTTGTGCTCCATTCATTTTCACTTTAGGTTCTTTGAGCTGTTCTGAAATCTTTTCTCCCATCAGGCCTGAAGCTCTGGAAGGGTTCTAGAAGGGCTGAGACTATCTCTCCCTATCAGAGAGTATATCCCAGTTAGTGAGCAGTTGGCTCCATTATTAAATCATCTTTGTAGTTTGAGAATCTACAGTTAATTCCCTAGTTGGATATGAACTGCATGATGGCAAGGATTTGGTCTGTCTTTGTTCTTTATTTTATCTGCAACATATATGATGTAGAAGGCACTCCAGAAATGTTGTTGAGTGAGTGAGTGAGTAAGTGAATGAATGAATGAATGAGTGGAAGGGAATGGGATCTTCCAAAGGCACTGACAATTTCATAAGTCTTTGGTGTTTCCCCACAGCCACCTTTGCAGGGTTTTGCTGAGTTCAACATGAATGGCTTGTTAAGCTGGGTGCCTGGCTGGGGAGGAGGGGCCCCTGGAGAAGTTTCATCGAAACACTGTTCTGTGCCCCTTCAGTGAAGCCCTTCCAGAGAAGAAACAGAGAGACCAAGTGCAAAGGGTTTACATGTTTATCTCCCCATGTATGAAACAATCCATCCCCCAAGGGGCTGGAGTCAGGAAACCCTGAGTCTTGAGGAGCTGAATTATATGGGCCATTTTCTTTCAGAGCGTGCACCAATGTTGAGGATTAAAGAAAATGTATCAGAAGAAAAAATTTCAACCTTGACATTCTATAAATATTGAAGAATTATGAAGCAGGGATAGAAAATATTCAATTTGGACAGTTATATCAAAGTAAAATTAATCATTTTGCCTAATGACCTTGAAGAAAAATAAAAATTAAGCACATTTTTATGAGCCAGAATAACTTACCTTTACTAAAGATTTTCTTGTAGTATAATTAATGTTTAAACACAGAAATAAAGTTAATCATAACTAGAATACAGATCCGAGCTGCCTGGTTGTTTCCTTTGAGAAACTGATGAAATATATGGAATATTCCCTTCCCCCCAAAAAGTCCACATACACACAAACTTTGCCTCTGACATCTATCTACAAACCCCTCAAAAGTCTATAAACTCTAAATTAAGACCCTTAAAAGACTTGGATTTGGGTCTAATTTTGGCACTTGCTGGCTGTATAAATTTGCACAAGTCAATTAACCTCTCTGTAACTCAGTTTCTTCATATGGAGAAATGGAGGTGATAATTGCTGCCCTGCCCTACGGAATTGCAAGTCATATGCTGTACACATGGGTAAGGGATTATTATTACACAGGGAGGGGCCCACATCTGGAAAGGAAGAGTTTTCTCCCTACCTATTTTACCTAAGAGCAGGTTATAACATGCTTAGCAATTCCTGCTCCAATGACGAAAGATAGAGAAACAGGGAAACTGATGTGATGCTGGAAGGAAATTGCCCACCTGCTCTTCCAGGAGGGTTTGTTCATGCTAGTCCTTCCTGTAGAAGTGTCTTCCCAAGCTCAGCAGTTTTAATCATTTATCCCTTAGGAAAAAAGTGGTAGTGAATCATTTCTGGCTTCCCTAGATCTTACACCCCCCATCGTGATTGGCAGAACCAAATGATGCCAAGTTATGGAATGAGCACTGGTCTAAGGCGACCAGTCTTCTTGGTTTTCCAGGACCAAGGGACACAGAACTTTCAGCCCTAAAACCCAGAAAGCCCTGGAAAAACCGTACAAGTTCATCTCCCTAACTGGACTGAGCACAGAAGAGCTGGGTTTGAGTTCTGGCAAGTCACACAAGCTATCTTCCATTAACCTCAGTTTTCTCATCTGTAACAGGGTGCAAAGGAGGACCAGACAATATCATGTATATGCAGCTCCTGGTACAACTCAATTAATGTTCTTGAATCTGAAAATGCAAGTAACCTAAACATAACTCTCAGGGGAGTCTGTGCTTTCCTCTACTTCACCAATACTCCTACCTTCCGCAAGTAATATCTGTCTATCACTTCTTGCTCTCCAAACATTTTCACACATGGTATTGTTTATACTCAAAACTCCACATAAGGAGGGAAGATTTTCTTATCCCCCTTTTCTAGATGAAAAAATCTAAGGCTCAGGGATTGGGAGGGTCATGCAGTGGCAGAGCTAGAACTAGAACCTCAGCTTCTTGGCATTTAGTCCAGGCCTTTTTTCCTCAAGAACCCATGGGGCAGCTACAAGTGCTGCCCCCAAACCAGGGGTCCCAAGCTTCTAGAGACAAATATTCCATGGATATCAAGTGGCAGTGCCAGGGCAGGCACCAGGGGAGGAAGTGTTACCTCCTCACCATGCATACTCATGATCATCTCTTACCGCCACAAGGTTCAAAGTTGATAACTCTCCTTCTCTCTGAAGACAGCGGAGATCCTGTCAGAACTCAAATTTGCTAGGCCAGATCCATCTTATGATAAAAAGAAGCAGTAGCATCATCCCCATGGCTTTGTGTTTTGAGACTTCTCTTGGCAGGAACCAGGCCATGTGACCTCCAGGGGACCTTGGAAGGTGAGAAGACGGTGGAAAGTCAGGCAGAAGCATTACCAACTGTCTCAGTTTGCCAGGGCTGCTATAACAAATACTACAGGCTGTTTGGCTTAAGCAACAGGGATTAATTGTCCCAATATTTGGAAAGCTAGAAGTCCAAAATCAAGGTTTCAACAGGCCATGCTTTCTCCAAAGTCTAGAATTCTTGCAAGCAATCCATAACTCAGTCTCTGCCTCTGTCACGTGGCCATTTGTCTCCTCCTGTCTCCTACTCCTCCTACTACCCTGTGCCCTAAATTTCTCCTGCTAATAAGGACTCGAGTGATATTGGATTAAGGCTCACCCTGATTCACTTTGGACTCATCTTAATAGACTCTTTGAAGATCCTATTTACATCTGAGTTCACCTCCACAGGACTGGGGGTAAGGACCTGAGCCTGTCTCTGTCAGAGACATGATTCAATCCATAACACCTATCCGTCCTTATCCCTCAGTGGCATCTTCTCCATTCCAGACAATGCAGAGTAGTATGCTTGTTTAGCAACATTTTATTTTTCAGCCAGTGGAAAAGTAATCCTTGTTTCAGTATAGAAAAATACAGAAAATACAGAAAAATAGAAATAAAGAAAAATAATCAGCCATAGTCATGCCATCCGGGAATAACCTTGGTGTCCTTTTAATTTGGACACCAAAGTGTTCAGAGGGTCCATGCAGTGATATAAAACCCCCAAGAGGGCCCATATCCAAGCCCAACTCAGTCACTTATACTTTCATCCAACAAATATTTCACTGTGCCCCCATGATGTGCCAGGCACTAGGCCAGGTTCTGGGAATTCAGTAGTCAACAAGACAAACGGTCCTGGCCCTCACAGACCCTCCCAGGGAAGGGAAGACAGGCCACTAAATAGTCATCATCATCATTACCACCCTTACCATTCCAGAGCCGGCCTCTGTGCTAAGCACTTCAGAGGTATTGTTTGATTAAATCCATACGACACTGTGGGGAGGTACTGTTTTTAGCCACATTACAAAAGAGTGTCTGGAAAAGTTATATTGAAATTATTATGTATAATTAGGTATAATATTTATATAACAGACTATACACAATTGTATTAAATATGTAAGTATACCATTTATTAAAATTTATTTTAAAATGTTAAAAATACTTGGACAAGGTCATAGAGCTAGTAAGTGAGGAGCTGGCAGGTGGAGTGGAATGAGGGTTAGGATGGTGCTGCCCTGTGGGACCATGCATGGGAGGGTCTAGCCTAGTGCACGGGCCAGGGGAGGCCTCCCTAAGCAAGTGCAATTTAAGCTGAAACATGAAACAGGGGTTCATGTGAAATACCTGAATTCCATTCTTTCTTCCAGATCATCCTCTAGACTCCATTATCCTCCCCCAGGATTCTGGCCCCAACTTTGCCCATAGCTGTGGTTCTTCCTGGACTCCCCACTTTTTCATTCCCACTTGTCTTGCATTTCTGCATTTCTATTCCGGGGTGTTTCCTCATTAACCCTTCTCAGTTTACCCACTGCACCCAGAACTCTGCCCTGCCTCATTCTCTCAGGGGCATCCTGGAAATTCCCTTTCCCCTCCTCACCCTAAAAAAATTTCAGGCTTAGCCCAAAACTCTGGTTTTCCCATCACCAAATGTTAATCACTGTTCAGGCTAAAACTGCCACACACAAGTTCCCCCAAATTCCTGGGCGGGCAGGGCAGGGACATGATAAAGGAAAATCTGGGACTTTTCAGCTCTTGGCCACCTCTTCTAGGCAGGGCAAGAGCAGGGACTAGGGGAACCTGAAGAATCTGGGCACTTCCTTCAAATAAAGGTGCAGACGAAACCTTCTCCCAAAGTATAATTTCCTTTCATTTCAGTGGGTGGGCTTTCCTCAAGCCTTCCCCCAAAAGACTCCTGGGTCAAAGGGCAAAGGGGAGGATGGTTTGCAGGGTGGCAGGTGATACCAGAGCAGCCTGGCATGGAACTCGTTTCTGCCTCTCCTTAACTCTGCCAGACTTTGGGAAGCTCAGAAACACCCAGGAGGTGTCAATACCTGCATCCACCTGCTGCAATGGAAGCAAAGCCAAGGCAAGGTGATGGGGCCGGAGCAGGGAATAAGACTTTGCCAAGAGAAAGACACACCCAGACTCTGTTAGCCTTGAAGACACTTCCTCTTCCAGGATTCCTCTTTCGGGAATTGTAACCCCAGAGCCCAAGAAGGAAGAAGAGCCTTCTGGGAGGGTGCCAAAGTTGTTCAAGGTCCCATTCAAGGGAAAGCTCAAATAGGAAAGGATAAAAGAACCACTGGCAAAGATAATTCTACCTCTGAAAGCTGCAGAAATAGCAATATGGGAATAATAGCAGGAAATGCTCAGTAACACTTGTGCTTACTGTATGCAAAGCACAACTCATTTAATCTTGGGTCCAGAAGAAACTGCTTCAGTGAACTTATCAGGGGCTGGGTCTTGTTGAAAATATGGTATTTTAATAACACCATTTTTTACTTAGAGAATCTATTTTATCATCACATTATTCATTCATGATTCATTAGACTGACCACCCACTATATGCCACCACTTATGCAAAACACTCAGAATGCAGAATACACCAGTTCCTTCCCTCAAAAAACTGTAAGTCATTTGAATTGTGGGAAGATAGCAGAGTAGAAAGCTCCAGGAATCAGCCCCTCCACCAGAAAAACTATTGAATAGGCAGGAATGGTCTGAATCAACTATTTCAAAACTCTAGAGTCCAGTAGAATACTGTACAGCATCCAAGGAAAAGCAGAAGAGAAGAGGCTGGTAAAGTATTGTAAATACCAGATAATTGCTCTCTCTGCACAGTGGTTACTGGCACTAAAAAGTTCCCACTCTCATGGCAGACAGCATTAGGGTCTGGCCCTTGGGGTAACTTGCTGATGCCAGAAGGGGATATAAAAATCCAATTCCTCAAAATCTGGGGTGGGCACAGGCTGACCCTAACTTTTGATTAGCAACTTGGGATCACTGGGGGCCTGGCTCTGAGGGTGGCCATTGTTTCAACCTGGACAAAGGCCATGGAGGAGACTTGGAGCACGTCCTCAGAGCTGTGGAAGACAGCTGAAGGGCAGGTCAAGAAAGAGCAGCTTTGGGGAGCCATGGAAGAAGCTCCTGGCACCCTTCCTGGCCCCTCCTCATCCCCTCTCCAGGGCAGTTTGGAGCTGGTTAGTGCTCTTTTTTGTGGGTCCCTGGTCTGGTTCCAGCTGGGAAAAACTGACTTTGGAAACTCTGTTCCTGTGCATCCCCCCTCCACTCCCTGCCAGACACACTGAATTTCCCTATAGGCAAAAGCAGCTTGAGACAACGAAAGCAGTGTAAGAAAAAAAAGAGGTGGACAGCCTGGGCAAAGGCTTACCTGCTGTAAGTTCAGCACTGGAACACCTGGGAGAAAGGAGAGGGGGAATTAAAATTCCTGTAAACAGGGGAGCTCCTAAGCCACTAGCAAGCAAAAATGCAGGACAAGACACAGGTCCATAAAAATAGGGAGGGCCATGCATTTTGCATTTGCCTTGAGTGGACTTACATGATAGGAAGGCTGACACTCAAGAAAATCTCCATCATATCACCAGTTGTTCACAAACCCAAGAACAGACATTTCAGGGAATAATTCCCAGAGTTAGCATTTTAAAATATTAAAATCTATAGTATGTAACAAAAGATTGAAAGATAAAGAAACAGGAAATGATGGCCCCATCCAAAGAAAGAGGATAAAAATGCAGAAAATACCAATGAAGAACAGACTGTAGACACACCAAACACTTTTTTAAAAAAATGATCATGAACAATATAAGAATCTCAATAAACAGATTGAAATTTTAAAAAGGAACCAAACAGGACTACTGGAGTTGAAGACCACAATAACTGAAATGAAAAATTCCTAGGAGTTTCAAGAACAGATAGGAGCTGGCAGAAGAAAGAATCAGCTAACTCAAAGGCAAGACAATTGAAATATGTCAGGCTGAGAAACAGAAAGATAAAAGAATTATAAAAAGTGAAAATAGTCTAAGAGACCTCTGGGAGATGATCAACCATACCAATATATGCATTATGGGAATCTCAGAAGGAGAAGAAAGGCAGGACAGGGCAGAAGGAATATTCAAAGAAATAATGACAGAGAATTCCCAAACTTTGCAAAAGATATGAATGTGCACATCCAGGAAGCACAGAGAACAACAAACAGGACAAACATGAAGAAAAATATACCCATCTTATTTTGATCCCACTATCAAATGCAAAGGACAAGGAGAGAGTTGTGAAAGCTGAAGGAGCAAAGCAACATGTTATGTGCAAGGCAGTCACAATTAGATTGAGTGTCTATTTCTCATCAAAAACTATGGAGGCAAGAAGGTAGTGGGTCGAAATACTTAAAGTGCTAAAAGAAAACAACCACCAACCAAGAATTTTACATCTGGTGAGACTTTCCTTCAAAAATGAGAAGAGATGAAGACATTCCCAGATAAATAAAATCTGAAGGTGTTAATCACCACTAGACCTATCCTACAAGCAATGCTAAAGGGAGTTCTTCATACTGAAAGGAAAGGACATTAGACAATAGTTCAAAGCAGCAGAAAGGAATGAAGACCTCCAATAAAGGTAATCATTTGGGTAATTATAAATGCCAATAAAATTGTATTGCATATTTTGGTCTGTAACTCCACTTCTTACTTCCTACAGATGCTAAAATGTAAATTCATAAAAGATAATGATAAATCTATGGTTTTAGACATGCATGTACAAAGATACAGTTGCTAACAAATACCAAAAAAGGTGTGGGGATGAAGGGGACTTAGGAACAGTGTTTGTGTAAGTTATTGAAGTCAAGATGGAATCAAATCAAATATGATTATTATAAGTTTAGGATGTTACATTTTAACGCCATGGTAACCAGAAGGAAAATATATGAAAAACATATCAGATAGAAATGAGAAAGGGACTCAATATGGTACAACACAAAAAATCAAATACATATGAAAGTAGTCATTAATGAAAGAATTTAGGAACAATAAAGGTAAAAGATTTACAAAGGCTAAATAGCAAAATGGCAAAAGAAAGTCCTGCATTATCAGTAGTGACTTTAAATGTAAATGGATTAAACTCTCCGGTCAAAAGGCAGAGATTGGCAGAATGGATAAAAAGCATGACCCAACTATATGCTGTCTATATGAGACTCCCCTTAAATTCAAATACATAAGTAGGTTGAAAACAAAAAGACAGGAAAAATATATAACATGCAAGTAGTAACCAAAAGAGAGCTGAGATAGCTATACTAATATCAGATAAAATAGACTTTAAGTCAAAAATAGTTACAAGGGACAAAAACGGTCCTTATATACTGTTAAAGGGGTCAATTCAACAGGAAGCTGTTACAATTATAAATATATATGCATCTACAGCAGAGCCCAAAATAATGTGAAACAAATACTGACAGATTTGAGGGGAGAAATTGATGGTTCTGCATTTAATAGCAGGAGACTTTAATATACCATTTTCAGTAATGTATAGAAGATCAATAGGGAAATAGAAGACTTGAACAATACTCTTAACCAACCAAACCTAACAAACAAATATAGAACATTTCATCCAACAACAACAGAATACACATTCTTTTCAAGTGCATATGGATCATTCTCCTGGACAGACCATATCTTAGGTCACAAAACAAGTCTCTATAAATTAAAAAATATTTAAGTCATTCAAAGTATCCTTTCTGACCACAATGGAATGAAGCAAGGACTCAATAACAGAGGGAGAAATGGAAAAGTCACAAATATGTGGAAATTAAACAACATGTCCTTAAACAACCAATGAGAAAAGAGGAAATTAAAGGGAAAATTAGAAAACATCCTGTGGTGAATGAAAATGAAAATACAACGCACCAAAACTTATGGAATGCTGCAAAGACAGTGCTGAAGGGAAAGTTACAGCTCTAAATACTTACATTTAGAAAAGAAGAAAGATTAAAAATCAGAGACCTAACCTCAAAACTGGAAGAAATGGAAAAAAGATGAGCAAGCTAAACCCAAAGCAAGCAGAAGGAAGGAAAAAAACAAATATTAGGGCTGAGATAAATGAAATAGAGTATAAAGAAAACAAGAGAGCGAGAATCAACAAAACCAAAACTTAGTTCTTTAAAAGATCAATAAATTTGACAAATCTTTAGCTAGACTGACAAAGAAAAGAAGGAGGACACTAATAACTAAAAACAAATGAAAATCAGGACATTACTACCAAACTCACTGAAATAAAAGGACTGTGAGAGGATACTATGAACAACTGTACACCAAAAAATTAGATAATGTAGATGAAATGGACAAATTCTTAGAAACACACAAACTACTTGCACTGACTCAAGAAGTAATGGAAGATCTCAGTAAACCAATAACTGGTAAAGAGATTGAATCGGTAGTCAAAAACTTCCTAAAAAAGAAAAGCTCAGGACCAGATGGCTTCACGGGAGAATTTTACCAAATATTCCCAAGAAGAATTAACACCAATTCTGCTCATACTCTTCCAAAACATTGAAGAGGAGGAAACACTCCCTAATCCATTCTATGAGGCCAACATCAAAGACAGATAAAGATACTACCAGAAAAGAAAACTACAAACCAATTTCTCTTATAAATGCAGATGGAATAATCCTCAACAAAATACTAGCAAACTGAACCAAACAGCACAATAAAAGAATTGTACACCATGATTAAGTCGGTTTTATCCCAGGTATGCAAGCGTGGTTCAACATAAGAAAATCAATAAATGTAATACACCACATTAACAGAATGAAGGATAAAAAAACATATGATCATCTCAATTGATGCAGAAATGGCATTTGAAAAAAAACTTGATAAAAACACTTAAGAACACTAGTAATAGAAGGAAACTTCCTCAACATCATAAAGGGCCTATATGAAAATCCCACAGCTAACATCATAGTTAATGGTGAGAGGCTAAAAGCTTTTGCTCTAAGATCAGTAACAAGACAAGGGTGCCCACTGTCACCACTGTTATTCAACATTGTACTGGAAGTTCAGCTGGAGGAATTAGTCAAGAAAACGAAATAAAAGGCATCCAAATTGGAAAGGAAGAAGTAAAACATTCCCTATTTGCAGATGACATGAATCTTACATACAGAAAATCCTGAAAAATCCACAACAAAACTCCTAGAGCTAATACATGAATTCAGCAAAGTACAAGATCAACACTGAAAAATCAGTAGTGTTTCTATATACTAGCAATGAACAGCCCAAAGAAGACATGAAGAAAAAAAATTCCATTTACAATAGCAACTAAAAGGAAATCAATATCTCAGAATAAATCTAACCAAGGATATAAAGGACTTGTACATAGAAAACTATAAAACATTGCTAAAAGAAATCAAAGACCTAAATAAATGGAAGGACATTCTGTGTTCATAGATTAGAAGACCAAATATTGTTAAGATGTCAATTCTACCCAAAGTGATTTACAGATTCAATGTAACCTCAACCAAAATTCCAACAAACTTCTTTGCAGAAATGGAAAAACCAATCAAATTTATATGAAAGTGTAAGGGGCTGTGAACAGCCAAAGCCATCTTGAAAAAGGGGAAAAAGTTGGAGGATTCATACTTCCTGATCTTAAATCTTATTACAAAGCCATAATAATCAAAACAGCATGGTACGGGCACCAGGACAGACATACAGATCAATGAAAATCAAAACCCCCACATTTTTGACCAAGTGATGATGAAAGAAGTGTGACTTGGCAACAGAATACCTGAGAAATACCTAAGAGCTCAGGCTTTGGAGTCAGACAGATGTAGATTTACATTTCAGCTCCACCACTTAGTAACTTGGAAAATTATTTAAATTTTTCTGAGCCTTTGTCTGATTTTGTAAGAATTCACAATCTTGATTGAGGTTATGATTTTATGGACATATATATATACCAAAGCTTATCAAATTGTACATGCTAAATATGTGCACTTATTCTGTCAATTAACATTCAATAAAGTTATTAAAATGATAGAACACAAAATTATAATAAAAAATCAACCAATTCAGAAATTTACAAAGAAAACAAATGAAAATTTCCACTCTTCTCCCAGGCAGGAGAATTTGAAGTAAGAATTTGACCTCCCAGATATTAGCAAAACAATGTATGCTTCTAACTAAACACAGAGCCCAGGAAGATCAAGACATCAGTATCTAGCATTGATGTTTGTTATTTTCTACTTAGCCCCCCTCCTCCTCCTCTGCTGCCCCATCTTTAAAGTGATCAATTTGATTAGCCATTGATGCAAAACAAATCATCGCAAAACAGTGGTGTGTTGGTTTGAATCTGTTAAGTATCCCATAAAAGACTATGTTCTTTAAATCCACTCTTGTGGGGGCAGAGCAAATTGTGGGTGGGACCTTTTGATTAGGTTGTTTCCATGGAGGCATGACCCCGCCCATCCAAGGCAGGTCTTAATTAGTTTACTGGCATCCTTAAGAGAGCTCACCGAGCAAGAGCTCAGAGCCGACACAGACCCACATGCTTGGAGATGTAGACAGAAAGACATTTGAAGCCCAGAGTTAGCCCAGAAAAGCTAAGAGAGAAGTTGAGAGAGACATTTTGGAGAGAAGCTAAGATATGTAATCCAGAATTTGTCCCCGGGAGAAGCAAGGAGGACCCACAAGAGAAGCTAAGAGAGACAGAAGCCCAGAGACATGTTGGAGAAAGCCATTTTGAAACCAGAGCCTGGGAGAGAAGGACAGCAGACTTTGCCATGTGCCTTCCCATGTGACATAGGAACCCTGGATGCCATCGGCCTTTCTTCTGTGAAGGTATCCTCTTGCTGATGCCTTAGTTTGGACACTTTTATGGTCTTACAGCTGTAAATTGTGAACTAATAAACCCCCATTGCAAAAGCCAATCCATTTCTGGTATATTGCATTTTGGCAGCTTTAGCAAACCAGAAAAAGTGGCCCCAAACAATAACAATTATCCCAGTCTTCTGGGATTTTGATTATACCAATCTATAGATCAATTTGGGGAGACCTGACATCTTACTGATATTGAGTCCTCTGACCCTTAAACGAGGTATAACTCTCCACTTATTTAGTTTTCCATTACTTTCTCTCAGCAATGTTTTGTAGTTTTCAGGATACAGATCTTTCTTATCCTTTGCCTTTTTTCCCTACTGGGATAGCTCTGTCTTAGCAGGGCTCTTACTGCTATTTGTAGAAAGTGCTTGTTCTTCAAATCTACTAATGTCCAAAGGGTATTCTAATTACACCTTTTTAAGCTGGTGTTTTCTGAGGCCTTAATTCCTTCTGTTGTGCTCTGCAGAATGCTGCATACCTGCTCTATGTGTTAACTGTTCTCTCTTGCAAGTCTTCTAACCTGAACGCTGCTTTGATATCTGTTTTCTCTGCCTGAGTAATGTTCTATTTGCAAGCTGCAATCTGTCAAAGTAATAAACTCTGACCAAAGATCACATTTGGATAGGAGTCTTTATTAAGAAGCTTCTAATTGTGCAGTGTTGTATGAGTCAGGGTTCAGTCAGGAAATCAAAACCACACCGGTTATGTAAATAGAGTTTAATATATGTTAACAAATACAGAATTCTTACCTAGGCAACTTCAAAGGTTAAAAGACATCTCTAATGTATCATGAAAGCAGCAACTGCTCTGAGAGCAGAGAATACAAAGGTAAGAGAGGAAATTATTAAAATTTAGAAACTTAGTAGAGAAGCCCCGAGGAACTGAAACTTAGACCTCTGAGCAGGAGGCACTGCTCAGCCAGTGCTGGCCCTCTGAGTTCAGAGGAGGGACCCATGGGACCGGGACCCAAATATCTGAGGAAGGGGCACTGGCTGGCTGGTGCCCTGAGGGTTATGTGATGAAGCTGATTCTGCAAGTGTTAGAATAAGCCTGCAAACTGGATTCAGCTACTGCTGAAAACACGTTTCTGCCAGGATAAAGAAGCTTTGCTAGGGAACTGCAACCTGCCAGAGAACTCTCAGGAAGCCTACAGAAGGATGTTCCTCCTCCAGTCTTGCAGCCTCCCTATTGACAGAGCCAAATGGCAAAGCAAAATCGTGATTTTCTTAGTCCCAGCTTCAAGATCACAAAGCAGAATATAGAAGGGTGGGTTGGAAGCTGACAGGCAATAACTCAATAACTGCTACAGCCCACCCTTTTAGCTCCTCAGCATCCACACACACCCTTCTACACAAATTTGAACTTTGAGATAACCCCATAAAAACTGATTTCCCCCTAACAAAATGCAACAATCCTTCAAATAAGCAAAGACAGTGTTACTCTTTTCCAAATTTGGAGTTGAAATGCCCCAATCATCATTGCATCCATCTCTGGGCAATATTATTTCTTAAATTCAGTTACATTCCCATCTGAATATTGTTTCCTAAAAACAAATGATAAGTTAACCTCTACAAAAATTATACCAAATAATAAAGGGAAGGAAGACAAGTGACAAGCAAATAGCTAAATAACTGATCATGATTGATATTTCTAATGTCCATCTTCCATTAACAATTTCATATTTCATTTGCTTTCATCCAGTACCCCAATAGATTGGGATTTTTACATGGTGACTTACCATCCTGAAAGGTCTTCTATTAACTTTTACTGTTGGGCATGCAAACACTAAAAGGCAGCCCAGAGAATACCCTGGTTTCCAAAAATAGTCTTCCCTACTCCCACTGAGTAGCAGCAACTCAATTTCCCCATGGTAATCAAGATCAATCGCCCTAGCTGCTAGAGAAACTCTCTCCTTTCCTTGTTGATTCAGCAGTATCAGGAGCCCCAGATGGCCAGATGGCAGTCTCACCTTCCAAATCAATGGAGCTTTAGTGTGTTCCCTTGAGAATCAAGACTTCCAAATCAGCAAAGCTCAAAGTTGCAGGGATGGGAAACAAATATGCTGCAAATAGGTTATTTATTAGATTTAATAGTGAGAGGAGCCAATCTCATTTCCATCCCTTGATTCCCAGACTCATGTATCCTGGCTATGACAGGTGCAGAACCATATGTTTGTCTCTGATTCAGAGCAGAGTCTATATCCTTTGAGATAGAAAGCCATCCTTTCAAGGTGTATCCTCTCACTGGGTACCATAACTGTAGGTCATTAGATCTTTCTATTAGGACAGCAGCTTCTGGGTTATAGGGAATACAATAGGATCAGTTAATTCCCTAGGCATAAACCCATTACCCAATTCTTTTGAAATGACTTCTTGACTCAGAAGCAATGTTGTATGGAATACTCCATATTCTGTAGTCACGGATGGCAGGCCTGGCAGAAGACTTTGGAGCAGGGAAGGCAAATCTCTACCCAGAATACACGTCTCCTCCAGTGAAGAAAAAAAATTTGCTTCCCTCCACCATGGGAAGGGCCCAATGTAATCAGCCTGCCTCTGGTTGTTGGCAGGACCATCTAGGGAATGGTGGAATATGAGGGCCTCAGCTTGGTTTCTGCTCAAGTTGGTTGGCATGATAAGCACCCAGCAAATCATTGATTGGGGTAAGTTCATGTTGTTGAGTGCATGTATAGTCTCCTTCCCTGCCACTATACCCGCTTTATACACAGTTCCATTAAGCAAGCTCTGGAGTGGCCTGGAAAGACACTAATTGAAATCCACAGAAGGGGTCATTTTGTCTCTCTTCAGTCAAGGGACTCTGAGTCTGGAACTGGCTTTGGTATGGTTATTGGATGAGAGGCAATTCAAGTCAGATTTTTGGCCATCAGACTTTCTATATATATCAAACAACACTTTTAGTAGGCTGTTAGTATTTTTCATTGCTAGGGACGCCATGGTCAGTTAGTCCTGTTAAAGATCCCTAGCTTTCCAAACAGTTTGACTACCACTATGTCCCTGCTGCTTTTATGGTAAATGTGTTCCCCTTGTCTCTGGCAGTGAAGTGCTGCCATTTGGCCTCGGCTATTTGGGAATGACATCATTCCCACTGAAACCAGACAGCCCAACCCAAAGGAGGTATCTTTCATCATCATACCTGGCTTATAGAAGAGAGCCACTACAGAGTTTTTCATAGATGTAAGTGCTACATTCAGCAATGTGTTTCTCAATGTCTAAATGAAGACAGTGTCCTCTGTATTCTCTGGGTGGATGTATTTGGAGAGTTTGTGGGCAGACCTAATGTTAAAAAGCCACTCCATCACTTCTTTCTTCCCAAGTCTTGAATGCCTTCCATATCATGCCATGGAATTTCTAGTATCCCAACATCATTAAGCATATGCCACCACTGAGTCCATGTTTCAGTCAGCCAACCAAGAAATGTTTAGAGCCACTTTCAGTTACATGAGCTAACATATAAAATCCAGAATATCTAATAAATGCACCCGATAAATTCAATACAATCAGGTGCTACATACCAGCCTCCTTGGCCTAATATCCTCAGAATCCACTCTGACATATTTCCCAGGTTTCTGCCAATAAATAGTAGCAAAATCTGGCAATTCTTTTCGTGTATAAGCTCCTGAGTCAGACCTTGCACTTCATCCCCTGGAGAAAGCTAAGATCTGACCCTGGTCATGAGTCTAGGGGCGACAAGAGCGGTTGGGGTGGGTCTCGAGAAGAGTGGGTATGCCCTTCAAGGCAACAGCCCAGCAGAAGTTGTCTTTATTAGGTTTTCAGGAATCTGGATGGGAAGGTTGTTTCCATACTGGATCGACATTCCATTCACTAATTATTCTTGGAAAATGCCTACAAATCTCATTAGAAACAAAGTAAAGTATCTTGCTATTAATTCAATGGAAATACATCTTTCTCGCCACCCCTAGTCCACCTCGGCAGCTACTATATATGTCTTCCTCTGAAGCCCGTCTCCTCTGATATATCCAGGCTGCTATGCTGCCATCTAGTGGCAACTCTACATCACACTTTATTTTCTCACACTTTCCTTTTAATAGGGGAAAAGGTCACAGATTCTCCTCTTCTGGAGATTGTCCTAAGCATTGCAGACTTTCTTAGAGAGAGGGTTCTACCACAACTGAGAGAGGGGCAGAGGAATATTCTCAGCTTGTCAACAGCCTTGAGGCTAAGCTAGACGGAGGACCCAGCAGGAAACGCCAGGGGAGGTCCTACTGACAGAATTTCTGGAAGCTCATTCCCACCCCCACCCCCAGGCTATCTCTCATCCCTAAGGCCCTGGAAAAGGTGAGTTGTGCTGCAGACGCCAGGACCAACTATAGCTAACAGTACAGATTACAAAGCCTATCGTGTATGGAGAAGTGTACATAGGGATTATTATCCCCTCCATTCAGTTGAGAGCACAGTCTTAAGAAAACCAGCTTGAGTTTGCACAGCGACTAAATGGCAGAGACGGGTGTTCCAACCGAGGTCTTACCCCTGAGAATGTGACATCTGCCTCTTCACTGCTCCTCAAGATGCCCCAATCTGCAGGCAGCAACACTCATGGGGGCCACCTGGAGGGACCTCATTATCACCATGAAGAAGGATTGTTTTCTAGAATGGAGAGCAGCTTTACTCACTTCCCCTAAACAAGGCCTACCTTGGGCTCATGGCAAGTAGTGCAAGTTTGTTTCCAAAGTGTCCTGCCCTCCTTTTCTATCATACAGGGTCCCCTTGCACTCTCCTCCCCTGCAGTGCCCTAATCGGGCCTTCCTTTCTTGGCAACACCTCTCACTATATCCATCCTTGCTACGTCTGTCTCTTCCCTGCCTCATTGTGCTACAAGGTGTCCTTGTTGTCCACAAAACCCAAATGTCCTAGAGCTGGGAACCTTTTCTTGGGACTTGTCCTGAGACTAGCTTCAGCTGCACACATACAACAGAGACCTCCAAGGAGAAAGCTCTGTCCTAGTGACAGCAGTTTCTGGGTTCTCTCTTTAGGTTCCTCTGATAAATGGAAGCCTTGTTCTCTTCACCCTCCCATCTTACTCCCTTTACAGTATCTCAACTCCAGACCTCTGCTCACATAGTCTTTTCCTACCTTGCCCCTACACACGTGCACACATGCATGCACACACACAAGAAATATCCTAAATACCCCTCCCTGACTCGCTGAATCCTACCTTGCCTTCATAGCCACAATCACTGTACATGTACAGCTAACTCTGCTCTCATAGTTTCCTCATCAGTCTGCATCAACTTTTATGGCACTAAATCAGGACTAGAAAGCACCGTGTCTGGATTTGTTGATTTACTCCAGAATTTAAAAATCTGTCCTGTATTCCATTTTTTAGTATCATACCTTATTTCTTTAACAAAAAAAAAAAGTTTGTCATCACTTTAGAAATTAGTTAAATCAATTATTTAGAATTATTTCCCTATATATGTATGTCTATATATTTGTCTCATTTCAATGTTACTTCCCTCCTTCCCCCTACAAATATAGATTGTGCCTCATTTCTGTCACTCACGGTGCTCAGCACTAGGAATTCAGTGGTAAACAAACTAGATATGGCCCCTGCTTTCATTAGGTTCACAGGTAAACACAGATAAATATATAACTACAAATTGTGATTAGTGATTTGAGATAAGGCTGCCAAGAAAATTAAAAAGAACCCATTTTTACATTGTGAGACCAGAGAGCATCTGAGGAAGTGAGGGATAAGCTGAGATGTAATAAAAGGGAAGGAGCCAGACAAAGAGAGGACTGAGGGAAAAGAGACCCAGGTAGAAGGAACACCATGTGCAAAGGCCCTGACATAGGAAAGAGCTTGTCACATTCACAGATGGAACTGGCAGGTGGCCTGTGTGACTGTGGGGTGGTGAACGAAGATTAGGGTGGCTGGAGATAATTTGCAGCAGCTCAATGAGGCACGTTCTTAAAGACCACAGAAAGGAGCTTTAATTTATTCTACGGGCCAAAGACAGCCATGAAATTATTTTAAGCAAGGAAGTGACACAACCCGATTTACCAGAAGATCGTTGGATAATCTGTGGGGAATGGATTAGAGCAGGTGAGAGTGGAAGAGTTTGGAAAGCAAGTTAAGAGGCAGTGTCCATGTCTAGATAAGAGATGATGGTGGCTGTTTGGGTTTGCCAGGACTGCTGTGACAAATACCACAAATTGGATGGCTTAAACAACAGGAATTTATTATCTTACCATTTTGGAAGCTAGAAGTCCAAAATTAAGGTATCGGCCAGGCCATGCTAACTCCCTGAGTCTGTAGCCTTCTGGGGTTGGCTTGCTCTCTGCCTCTGTCACACGGTGATATGTGTTCCTCTCTGGCTTCCACTTCTGGCTTCTCCTAACTGCCTGCATCCAAATTCCCTCTGCTTATAACAATTTCAGCCATATTGGATTAAGACCCACCCTGATTCCTTTTGGCCTCATCCAAATAGGATCTTCAAAGCTCCTGTTTGCAAATGAGTTCACCCACAGGACCAGGGGCTGGGACTCAAACACATATTTGTGGGGACATGATTCAGTCCTCGGTGGTAGAAAGAAGACCACCTGAGATATTTTCCAGGGGTAGAATCACAGGACTTTGTGATGATTTGTACCTGCTTTCAATTTATCCTTGTTGTTCTGCAACACATTTTTTATTAGTTTACTCAAGAAGATTCCTGGGATTTATATTTTCTTAATACATGTATTATGAATGGCAATTTGCTTAGATGCACGTATCTTGGGCCACACAACCTTTCTCCTTCACAGTTCAAAGGAAAGTGTGTCATTGTCTTCTAGCATTTAGAGTTATGGAGGAGAAATCTGAGGTAAACGTGCATTTTTTTCTCCTGCATATTTATTTACAGGGTTTTTGTAATCCTTTAGGTTTAAAAAATCCCCCCTGGATTAGTCTAAGAGTTGTTCTTTTATTAATCTGCCCAAGATGTTGTTATTTTGCCTGCCCAGCATCCATTCCCCTTTCTTCTGGGATTAGCATACCCATTTTCCTCTAGGAAACCATCTCTCCCTTACTCATAGCCCACGTGGATTGGGTAGGACTCCTCCACCCCCTCGTTCCAGGAAAGGGTGTGTGTTGCCAATGAATTTACTGCCACAACCCAACCCAGCAATTCCAATTGATTCAAGAGTGAGCACATGATCCAAGCCAGGCCAACCAGAGTCACCGAGGATTAACTGGCTATATTTTGCCACAAGGGTTGGGAAGGAGGACTCTTTCCACTGAAGTGCTAAGCTAGAAGAATATAAGTCTGGAGCTACTGGGTGCCAGCCCGTAGAACAACCTACCCAAGAATAAAGCCAACCTGGAGGAAAGGAAGGCTAAGAGCTGGGGAGACAGGTTCCTGGCAAATCCTTGAACTTCATCATGTGAGTCAATGAAATTTCTTTTATGCTTAAGCCAGTTTAAGCTGGGACTCTGACACAACAAAAAGAATACTGATTAATATAATAAGCACACTCAAATATTATTTCTTTCTTGCTTATAGCCAATAAATTTTCTACATGCACAACTTGTGCTCCAAATGCTTTTAAGTTTAAGAACTCCTATTGTTTATGGGTTGGTTCTTTGATATCTGCCTTTCATGTATATTGTATTCTTTCATTTTCATTGCTTTATCTTTTGCTTTTGTATTCTAGGAAAAATTTCTTAAATTTGTCCTTTACTCACTAATTTAGCTTTCTGCAGTGTCAATTTGCAAGTCATAGCTTTCATTTTAGAGTTTAATTCAACTATCATGTTTTCCATCCCTAAGGAAATTTCTTTTCATATTAGATTGTTTCCTTCTTGTAATGCCTTGCTCTAGTCACACAGATGTAACATTACATAAATAACAAAGCCTTCTAAAATTCCCATGTAGTTATGCAATAAATCTACTTTGGAGAAATATAGCTCCTTTGAGACTTGGTGGGGCTGGCTGCTGTTGACCCTGGTTTCACACAGTCTTTGGAGTGTGGAAAACTCTAGATTAGCAGGTGGATAACACCCTCGGAGTGCAGCAGAGCTCCTCCCATGCTGGTAGATACAGCCCAAGGTCAGGCCCTCTGGGAAGTTTCCTTCTTTCTGTTCCTCTGCTCTGGTGTAGCTACTTAAGAGTCAGGAAAAGGATAAGACGCAAAGAGACTTCATGTCTTTGTTGAGCTTCTGCTATTTCCCAACCCCCTTCTAAGCAGTGAGGAGAACACTGAAAGGTCACTTCTCTTGACATGGCGTAGGGAACTTGTAAAAATCTGATCACAAAATAACATTTTCAGTCTCATCTCTCACTGCTCATCCTCGAGCCCCGTGCTCCAGGCACCCAATCAATCAGCTCAGAGTTTCCAAGTGTCTGCACTTGCCCATATTATTCCCTTACCCTCCTTGCCTGGAGACCCCCATTTAGTTATCAGTTTCCAGATCAAGTGAGAACTCCTCTGACACTCTGTCCCTGAATTCTCCAACAAGAAACAGACATTTTGTTCTTGTGTGCCCACTACCCAGCGGACTTAACTCATCACTTTATTTGTAATTGCTTATGGGTTTGTCTTTCCACCCAAACTCTACACTCCTGGAGGGCCCACCCACATCCATAGCTAGATCTGCTTGTATATACACACTTACCTTTTTCTCCCTACCATATAGCCCAGCATCTATCATATACTGTTCTTTGATAAACAAACAAATCAATTGAGTTGTCGTTTAGTTTCTTGATCAATGATTTCCATGATCATACTATATCTCCCCATCCCCTCATCATTCTCCACTCCCCTTAGCCTGAAATAGCACCTATACCTAACATATATAGATAGTTTATAGTCTATCTTCCTTCCTCACTGGAAGGTGTCTAGAAGAATACCTGTACAAGTTAGCACTCAATAAATATTTGTTGGACATGTAAATTGATGAATGGGGGGGGGGGGCTCCTAATAAGGTCAAACTAGTACCAAAAGCTAAATAGTAATCCAAGGCAGCTAATTCGTAGCTGTCAGAAGCACATACATTGAGCTAAATGAATGGCACAAATACAGGTGTGTCCTCTGGAATCAGAGCCAGGTGGAGGTAACGAGCAGTCAGATAGTGCGCAAATGATCAGAACAGCATCCCAGAGGATCCACAGGTTGAGTAGAATTTAGGAGGGGTTTGATTTGGAAAGGAAAGGGGCCATGGCTTCTTATTCCAGAAAACTCCCTTGGGATTCAGATCATTCTAACCGTGGCAGTCAGTACCCATAGTCTTCAAAGGACAGGTACTTTTCCTATAATGTAAGAATTTCAGCACCCAGATTTAGATTGAATTTCCCAGCCTGCCACTTACAACTCCATCCTCAGATGAAGGTGCCAAAAGCAGCCAAGGAAACAGATTGAGGGAGATTGCTTAGGGATGTGCTCTCCTGTGTTTCTTTTTTGATCCCTGAGTTGTTCTGTGAAGTCTCTCTGACCAGGAACACTTTTAAGCACTGACTGTCCTCCAAACTGAGCTTATATTATGCTGCAAAGTGATAAAAGCTTGTTATTGAGAGAAAATCAGCAGCCTGTGACTCAAATGATGCAATCTGGGGAGATTTCATGCACCCTAATTCCTTCCGTATGTAGTCACTTTCAGCTTCTCACTACCCAAATGATTCCAATGCACTCAGCCTGGGGGTTATCCCCACGTAGGAAATCTATGTATCTGTAGAAAACAAATGAAAATCAAGAAAACAACAACTTAACAGTTTAACATTGAAGCCAGGAAATGTCTGTATTGGAAAGGACCTCAGAGTTCATTGGCCCTTCCAGTGCCGGGACCCCCTTCACCATGACTCAGACAAATGTCATCCGACTTCTGCTTCATTGTCATTTGCAAACTCTGCAAGCAGGTGTAAATGGCAAGCAACCATATTTAAATATACCTCAAGCCCGTCTGGATTTTACAGTTGTTTGTCCCCATGCTGCCTTACCAGATAAATGAGAAGAGAAACTGTTCTGAGTCTTCTGGGAAGGGTGGGAAGAGAAGGGAAGAGACAAAGAAAGGACAAAGGAGAAAAGAATGACTTAATATTGTAATTTTCGATCTAGGATGAGATTCCCTCTCACCTTCCAAATGCTAGTCCCTGGACCAACGCCAGGCTGGCTGCTCTACAATCCCCAGGAAGCTGAAAGTCTGATTTTGTAGATCATGGGTCAGGCCTGGGCATCTCAATTCTTAAAGACTTCAGATTATTCTGAAGAGCAGCCTAGACCACCCCATCCCTGTGATAAACAACCAAACAAACTAAAGCAGTGTGGTCCCTAAAACTCAGGCAAGCAGATCACTCCGATATCCTCAGGCAATGTTTCCAGAAAGCATATTTTTGTACTGCTGAAGGCAGCGCAGTTAATCCCCGGGGAAATGATACACTCCTCTTCTCCCCAGACCTAGGCATGCCCTCAAGGATCGCCGGGGCCCCATCTCAACACCACACCCAGCTGGCCCTCTTTACTGCGGTCCAGCAAAGATGCTGACAGTAACAAAAGCAACTTGTTTTTGAGAGTAAAGATACAAGCTATGACTCAGATGACGCACAAGTGTTCGCGGAGGGAGACTCTCATATCCGACCTACCTTCTTCCGTCCACAGAAAGTCACGTTGCTACTCTGACCACATCAATAATTCCGAAAGGTGGGGACTCCTACACAAGGCCCCCAGGTCAATGCCTCCGAGTGAGCACTGGGTCAGGCTACTGGAAGGCGTCCAGCCCCCAGTTCCTGGCACCCCTCGTTCTCTCAGCAGCCATAGCTAACATCCATGTGTGTGATTGCCTTGTGGAAGGTGGTGTTCTCAATTCATAGAATCTCTAGGGTACTTGTTTTAAAAGGTGTATTCTTGGGCCCCACTAAAAACCTTCTGGATATCTGGGGAAAGGCCAGGAAATTTGCCTTTTGAACAAGCAGCCCCAAGTAAATCTGAGCAAGGCTCGTGTTTAAACTACCTCCTTCCTGCCCTCCCTGGGGTCATTCATTGATGCATCTCTTCTTGAGATCTTGGTCACATCTTCTACTTCTTTGACGTTCCCCTCACCTTCCTATTCCTTGCTGTCTGCCCGAAGATTGGTCTTTTATTTATTTATTTATTTATTTAGGCTAGCAGTTAACCTTGCTTGGGGGTCCAGTTCATACATTTGGGCAGAGGTGCCAGAATAAGAAGACAGGACATGTGGGCAGAACTGTAGAGGAAGGGAAGAGACAGGGATGGAAGAGAAGCCCAGGCTTAGAATTTGCCTATGAATTAAAAAAAAAAAAAAAGATCCTAATTATACCTGTACCCCTATTATGTCATTAAGAATTGAATTATTAAGGTTGTGACTCGACCATTAAGCTCTTTCCCAATGAGCTTGGGTTGTAGAATCAACAGACCTGGATTTAAACCATGGCTCTACCACTAATTGGCTGTGTGAGCAAATTATTGAATCTCTCTGAGATTTAATTCCCTCTTCTGTAAAATGAGGGTGATTACTTAATAGGGCTGTTGTAAGTTTTTATGAGATGACATGTTTAAAATGCCTAGCACAGGATTTGGCACAGAATAGGCAGTTGAAAAAAAGATGTTAGCTTTTATTAGTAATCTAACTTTGCAATGAACACCTTTCCCTGCTCACCTCCTCTTTCTCCTGTTTACTTATTCTAGGCTCCAGCCAACCTCAGTTACTTACTATTCTCTAAGGCCCATGGGCATTAGAGTCTAAGAAAACTGGTCTAATTCTTTCTGCACCACCAACTAATGATGTCTGTGAACTTTCTGAGCCTCACTTTTCTCCTCCGTGTGTGAACAGTAATAGCCACCTTACCACGTTGTGTAAAAGCCTAGTTCAGTTATGCATGGCACTTGACGTGCTCCATTCTTCCAACCTTCCCGCTTTGCTTCCAGGCCCCCATGTTTGCCCATGCTTTCCCACCTCCGTGCCTTTGCTCATACTGCTTCTTTCACCTGGAATGGCCCTTTCCCTTTCTCTGCTTGTTAGAGCTCTTCCCAAAGCTGTCTTCTTACTACCCCAATTCCAACAGACAAAATGCCCAAATAAACCACCCTTCATTAACAAAGAGACTATTTATGAGGTGAGTATTGTGTATCAGGCATGGTGCCGTTGCTGAGAATACAGAGGTGATTAAGATCAAGACCCTGAATTCAAGAATTTTCAGTTTTAGTTTCCTAAGCTACTCGAAGCAAACGCTATGGAATGGATCAGCTTGAACAATGGGAATTTATTCACTTATGGTTAGAGTCCAGGAAAATGTCCAAATCAAGGCATCATCGAGGCAATGCTTTCTTCCTGAACACCAGCTGCTGGTGATCCTTGGCTCCTCTGCCGTATGGCAAGGCACATGGGGGCCTCTGCTGGTCTCTCCCTTCTCTTCTATGTTTTGTTGATTTCAGCTTCTTGTTTCCGTGGCTTTTTCCCTTTGTCAGAATTGCATTCTCCTCTAAAGGACTCCGGTAAGAGGATCAAGACCCATCCTGATTGAGAGGGGTCATACCTTCTTAACCGAAGTAACCTCACCAAGAGGTTCTATTTACAATGGGTTCACACCCATGGGAATGGATTAGATTATGTTGTCTGGTGTACATACAGCTTCAAACCACCATTCGATCTACTTCAAATAAAAATGAATAACTGTAATTCTATGTGGTGAGAATAGTAACAGAAGTCTAAAGTGCTGATAGAGAACAAAAGAGGGAGCTCTTGGGTCTGACTCAGGTGGGTGGGGGAAGCCTTCACAGAGATGGGAACCTTTGGGTTTGACCTGGAAGGATGAGTGATGTTTGACGGGCAAAGAGGAAAAGAGCCATCAAAGACAGAGCTGGAGATATGAATGTTTAAGATCAGAAAGCTGACCAGCAAGATAGAGGCTAACCTGGGATGGAGAGGGGATGGAGACATTACTGGAAAGGTAGGAAGGGACCAGTGTGTGAACGGTCTTGACTTTATTCAATGAAAAGTCCCAGGAAGTTCGCTCCATTCCACCCCTGCCCAGGCACACTGGGACAGAGGAGAGCAGGACCTCTGGTCCCGTGAGAAACATTCTAGGGCAGGCACAATCTCTAGAAATCTTATCCTATCATTGGCTAAGGGGTCATAAGCTGTAGGATTGTAATTCAAAGGATGTGGCAATGTAGAGGCCCACTTCTGCTGACTTGCTCTTTATTTTTTTATTTTTAGCTACAAACAGACAACTTTTCTTTTGATTTCTTAAATTCAGTTGCAAAATGTAGAAAATCCCACTGTGCTCACGAGGAGTGAAAGTTGGCAGATTCAGTGCTTTCAGAGGTAAGTTGCAATTTGGGAGTTAAAAATTTCACCAACTTCTCACCATCCAGCCATCTCTCTGTGTGAGCCAGGGGTCAACGAGCAGAGAGCAGGCACAGTGCCTTGTGCAGGGGCAGTGCAGAGTGCATTTCTGGTCAGGAGTTGTTGCTCTGCCTGGTGCTGAGGCCTGAAGTGGTCACCATTGTTGCTCTCCTGTCAGAACCTACCCAGCAGCACCTCCTGGGCTGAGCATACAAGCCCCAGCAGTGTCTGTGGCCAATCTCACCATTCCTGTCTCCCCCTGTTCCTTACAATCCAAACACAGGCAGGTCATTTCACAATGCTTGAAACTTCCTTTGCACGTGCTTTGTCTGGAAGGGTCTATCTCCTTCCCCCTGTCCCAACCCCACAAACACACATACACTCACATGCCCAACTCCCACTCTCCCTGACGAACTCCTACTCACCCTTCAAATTCAGTTGCATGTCACTTTCTCAGTGACACTTCCCTTGGCCACCACTTCTCCCCCAGGTGGTAATTCACTCTCTCTTGGAAGTCTTATAGCACTTCTCCCCAATCCTTGTGATCAGTTGTCCTGTTGTGCAGTACCACACCTGCCGTTTCATCTATTATCCCCAAGGAAGTTAAGCTCCTTCAGGACAGTGCTGGAGACTTATGCATCTCTATCCTTAGCACCTAGCATATCGTCTAGTTCATTGTAAGCACTAAATAGACATGTGTTTATTGATTGCTTCCACTGCTAGGTTGGAAACTCAATGGTGTAAGAACTTTTTCTGCCTTGTTTAGTGTTGGATCCTCAGTGGCCAGGACACTGCTTGGTATCTAGAAGGCATTCAATAAAATTTTGTGGAATTAGTTGAACATAATCAATTTGGGACAATGCAGTAAGATGGAAGACTTGGCCAAGTCTTTCAGTTTCCTGTAAATTGACTTATTGGGGGATTATCATGATTTCAAATATTTATTGAGCACATGCCCAATTTTTTTTGCACAGGCTGTGACATATATGAATATGAAACAAAAAGCTTATAGATAGGTGGGGGGTGGTAATTAAGATGTTTATAAAAGCAATGGTAATACAAGGTAGAAAGTAATAGGTGCCATGAAAGAAGGACAGTTATAGTGCTATGGAAGCTCAGGAGAGAGGAGACTTTTTCCTTAGGATTGGTCTTCACAATGGAAGAAAACATTGGATGTAGGACACCATTTAGGATGTTTTCTCAGTCTGGCCCTGGCAGCCACATGAGCCTGGTCCACTGGCTTTAGCTGATAGGGGCTGGGCACCTTCTGTAGGCTGAGCCAGTTAAACTCTGTCTCCCAGAAACTTGGCCTTGGGACTTCAGAGCACAAATCACTCTTTGCTTGTCCCTTGAATTTAAAGCAAGTAAGCTCCGGAGCTGTGTAGTTGCGGACTTCTGAAAATTGCTCCAATATGCAGAGAAAGCTGGTTTGGAGGGAGAACAGGATGCAGAAGCACCAAGAAAAGGAGACAATAGGCTTGTGGCCTCAGAGAATGGGAGGTGGAGGCCGGGCTTTCTGAGGACTTCTACTCCTGGTGCCAGCTCCCTGTGGCCGCAGCAGCTCATGAATGTTCTGAGACACCTTGGCATCCTTCCAATAAATCCTCCCTTTTCGCTTAAGCTAATGGAGCACTCCACTCCAGTCAAAAATCCTTGCGAAAGGCTGTGTAGTTAAGAAGAAATGGGGCATGCCATGATGGGGTTCATGGTGAAGGAATAAAAATGGGTTCAGACCCCTGTGGAGTGAGAGCATTGTTAATCAGTTGTTCCCTCACTTCTCCTCAGCACCCCCAGTCCAGGCTCCCCTCCATCTCCTATGAACCTGGCTGGCAGCCTAGTGGTAAGGAGACCTGCACAGCTTGTGCAGAGGCAGTTGTGGTAATTCTTGGGTGTCTGAAACCCTAGGCTTACAAAGCCCCAGAATAAACCAGGCATCCCTGTTCTCAGGAAATGACTCTACCTCCAGGGTCCCTGTAACAGAAGCTACTCGCCACATGGAATAGAGCCAAGACTTATTTGTCCCTGTGCATGGGTACGCATCGCCACCACGGGTGGATGGTAAGGAATACATGGATTTGGATGTATATGCTCTCTGGGGTGGATCTTCTTGGAATCATGTCTGTGTGTGCAAGCACTTCTGTATGGAGAAAAATCATAGAGAGTCATCATTACAAAGAAAGTACACTAAACTCCAACCTTTTGGTGGCTTTGAGGTCTACAAAAGTGCACACACTGCAACCTCTTTACAAAAAATTAACCCAGCTACCCCAAGCCGAATCACACCCTCAATCAATGCTCGTACTGTGTGGGAGGGGACCAGCAGGAGAGGGGTCCGCAGTTCCTCAAGGGTTGTGGGACTCTGACATTTGGCTGGTCGGGAGGGGGAGGGGAGGGCCAGGAGCAGGTCCCGATTTAGGGGGCCCTGAAACATGTACAATTGGAGGAAGAGCTGTCTTCAGGAAAATAAAATATATATATATTTTATATATTATAATATATAATATAAAATAAAAGTATATTTTATATAACATATATTATAATATAAAATAAAAAATATATTTTATACAATATATAATATTACATATTATAATATAAAATAAAATATATATTTTTATATTGCATATACTATTATATATTATAAATATAAAACTATGTACAGAGCTTTGGAAAGGGCTGGTACTAAGCGTAGGACCCTGAAGCTTCAGCTTTATTAGCTTCGCAGTAAGTTGACTTAGGGGTGGGGCACAGCAGTTCGAACTTAAACTTCACTTTTCTTTCTTCTTTCCTTGTCATTTCCATACAAACTGAAGTCCCCAGAGAATCCTGATTCTGCAAAAGTGCCGCTTTCCTCACAGAGGTGACACCTGGGCTGCAGTGCCGGCTTGGCAAGCCCCTGCAGACTGTAGAGGATGAGACTGTTTGAGATGGAGAGAAATGATCAGTGTCTCTCCTATTCTTGCCATTCCTTTAATCCAGCAGTTCCCAAACTTTCTCATCTTATCTGTTTCTTATCCCTTTACCTGTGCCTTTCACAGATTCTATCCCATTCTTGACCCCTACCCCACCCTCACTCCCATGTCACACAATCCTTCCTTCCTTTTGTGGGGGAAGGGAGGAGACGTGTGTTCACCTTGCAATCATTTATCTTTCTAATCATTTATATTGCCTCCCAGCCAAGATTCAGAGGGCAATATAGCTAAGAATGTGAACTCTGGAGACAGGCTGCCAAGGGTTTGAGCCCAGCTCTGCCACCTAGTAGCTGGGCGACCTTCAGCACGTTGTTTCAGCTTTCTCTCGGGCTTTCAGTTTCCTCCCTATTAAACTGAGATAAAGTTAAACCCTGACTCACAAAGCTACTGTGAAAATGATCCAGAATAAAATGCCTAACACTGGATGTGGCTGTCAGGTCACAACTGTCCAGCTCTGGTTTTGCCAGCCCTCATGAGGACCATGTCCTCTTGTTGGCAAAGTCTCTTCCCTCACCACTCTCTCTGAGGAACTTAAAGCATCTCTCAGATGTGCTGCCTTGAGGCCTTACAGTTCTTTGGAGCAGTAGGTGAGGAACTTGGGAAGACCCTCCCCATTTTATAGATGGGCAAGATGAGGCCCAGAGTTGTCAAGGGCAGGGCCAAAGCTTCAGAGAAGGGCAAAGGAATGCCTAAAGTAGAGCCACCGTCTCACGGCCCCTCAGTACTATTCTCTGAACTGGGGAGAGGGATGGGGTTGGCCCCACAGAAGACTTTGACCCCACCTGGGACCCTGTTAGGGAGGAGGGGTGGCAGCAAGTGGTCCAGGAGAAGTCACCTGTCCCCGTGACCTACAGTAAATGTGTTCTGCTTCCTCCTACAACCCCAGCTTAGCACAACCAAAGATAGAAAGTTCCAGGTTCTCTAAACAAGGACTGGAAGTCAAAGTCTATGGCCTGGATCCATTCCTAGCTCTATCACTAGCTACCTCTGAGGTTTAGTTCTTTTGTCCATAAAAATCAGGGATTGGGCTGAATGACATTTAAGGTTCTTATTTTAAACCTCTACGGAATTTGCTTCATCTCGAAATCACGTAGAGAAGGAGTCAGAAACCAATGTCCCAGAATGCAGCACTTGCACCCAGCCGCTCCACCTTCTTTAGGTTCCCAGAGAGTCCTGATTCCTAAGTAGACGTGGCCTGAAATGGCCAGCATCATCACCCTTTTGCCTTGGACCTCTAATGTGCATGTATGATGGGAGTGGATACGGAGGAGGCAGTTGGAAGCCTGCCTGGGCCTAGTGCAAGAAAAAAAGAAATCAGGGAAGTGAGGTGCTTCAATGTAGAGTGCAGTTTTTCAAGCAATTTTATTAAGCAAATGAGTATAGGCACTCGTCCATTCCCATATTTACCAGAAAGACAGACAGAGTAGCTCAGGATCAAACTACAACAGCATACATTTAGACTTTTGAAGGAATAGCTGAAATTTCTGAGGCACAAGATGCAAAAATGGGTGACCACAGGTAAATATGGAAACCCCTTGGTGCCTCTAGCTTCTGTGTTTTCTGCTGAGAAGGATGTTTGATATGATCCCCCACCCCCACCCTCTACCATGGATTCCCTTCCTTTCCTGAGAATTCTATAATTCTACATGGGTTGAGCAAGCAAGTACAAAAGAGGACTGACTTGGCAAAATGGGGCCTTGGTGAAAGGGGCAGATTTGGCAATGAATTCATCACAGTGTGACTCCAGAGAAGTGACTTAACTAGACCATGCAGAAATCGAGGATGTTAACATCCTGTCCAGCAACAAAACCTCAACATGGTCCTGACCCTTAGAGGCTGACCCCAGCAGAAGGGTCAGGGAAGGCTCTTCTCCCTCAAAGTCTCATCCCAGCCTCATTCTCAGCACAAAGAGGCTTTGTGACCTGGGTCATCAGGCAATGTGACCCACCTCCTCCACTGAGCATCCCTGGGTTTATAGCCCTGGGATGCACCAAGGGCAAGGATCTAGAGGAAAAAGAGGCCAGCCTCTGCCTTTAGAGGCTCCTAGAATGATGCAGAAAGCAAGTCTATGGACTCAGGGACTGCCAGACTAAGGAGGACAGATAAGGAACACATTGAATTAATCCTACAGCACTCATGGAGACATACTAGACAGATACACAGCACAAGCCACCTGCCAAATAAATGATGGAAGATGAGCTGAATTAATCAGAGAGGGCTTCTTGGGGAAGGTGGGTTTTAAGACTAGTGATGATAGGAGAAGGGAGACATCGATTCAGTCACAATTGGCAGAATGAGAGTAGCAGGGCCTTCTGGTTATGGGGCATAGCCTGAGGGCAGACTCTGAGCCAGGAGCAGGCAATCCCATGGCTATCCATGTGGGGAAGATGAATGAGCTCATGGAAAGTTACTTCCAACTCCTGGGTCTGTCTCCCCATCCACAGGACAAGGAAGAAGGCAAACTAGATGGTCCCTAAAACTCTGTATAGCTCCAGCATTCTATATTTTATAATCCCCAATTACAGGGAAGAGTAGGAGGCCGAGTTGGCTTTGGGTGATGTGGTGAACAGGAGGAGAATGAACCAGGTATGGCAAAGTCAAACCCCAACGCTGACCACCCACCATCCAGGACTGGTCCCTGTAGAGAAGTCCCAGAGCAAAAGGCAGCCTGAGTATATGGCAGAATCAACCCAGCCAGATGAGAAGAACCAAAATGTGCCAAGAACGTGGGTCTGGTCTAGAAGGATGCTAGACCTTTGAGATGACTCATCCATTCCTTCTATCAACCAACCACTGTCCACAGCCCTGGGTGCCCAGTGATATTCCAATTCCCAAATTCTACAGCTGATCCATATGTCTGGATCTACCGGCCCCTATGGCTATGCTGTTTGCACAGAGATTTGGGAACCCCTGAGAAAGGCCTGGGCTGGGGAAGGACAGCCAAGATTGCATCATTAGGTGTGGGGAGATGGGGGTGAAGTTTGGAGGGGTCCTTAAGTGTTTTGAAGAACACAGAGAAGTTTTTGGATCCCCCATGCTGCCCCAAAGGATTGACTCATTGGCCTTTACCATTAAATTTCCAATATTTTTCATCTTTTGCCAATTCAAATGGGCGCCATAGGCAGAAATAGGTATGGAAAGTGGAGAGTATGGAGTGTGGCAGGATTACAGCTTGACAAAGCACAGGAATGGGTACATGTCATGAAGCATGGCCCAGGGAAATCCCCATACAGAAGTGCCCCAGCTGGTTTCCCCATCACTTTGGGTAACTTTCCATTGCCAACTACCCCACTCCACCCTCAGAGCTCTTATCAAGAACTTATTGCTCACTTAATGACCTGTTGGGCATGAGAAACAAAAGAAGTAATGAACCCAGTTCCTGAACTTGAGAAGTTACAGGTGGCAAGACAAAACTTACATTCACGCCACAAATAGAGAGGACTTAAGAGAGTATGCTGTGACAGAGGGCCAAACTGTAGAAAAAGGGACTCAGAGAGGGTGTGGCAATGAGATCTGGAGCAGTGGGAAGAGGCTTCATGGAGGAGAAACAATGCTGTGAAAATCAATGACTATATGGGAGGCAGGAAGCAATGTTTAGGGAGCAAAGAACAGAAAATTGGAGCATACAATGAGAGCAGACAAAGTGGAGTGAAGAAAACTACCATTTGTTGAATGCCTACAGTATACTACACACTATGCCAAGCATTTTTTATCTATGATTTCATTTTATCCTTCCAACAAGAGTTTCCTTTTTCCAGCTGGAGAAACTGAGGGTTTAAACAAATTTAGTCTGGACCTGGCAGCCAGTGATTGATCAAACTGGGAAGGAACTTGATGGTGACAGCGATGGATGGAGTATCGTTGGATGGCACTGAGGTCCAGGGTGCTGGAGAACATTGCCCATCTAACACCCGAGGGATCAAAAGGAGACATGATCCAGGAGTTCCCTAGATATCTTTGGGCCATTGAATGATGATCTCTGACCTGGGGATTCACGCTCATGACTCAGGTGCCCTAATCTTAGCCTTATCCCCAGAGCCTTCACCTACACCTGACGTCAACACTGTCCCCACTCTCCTACCCCTGGTACTCAGTTTCTCTTTCTTGTCAACAAGTGCCCTCCTTTCTCATCCTTCCCGAGGGTCCGTTGGATGATGTAGTTAATCATCACCAACTGTTAGGAGGTCAATGAGGTGTTATCATCACAGCCACCCAACCTGCAGCTATGACTAATCAGCAGTGTTAGATTCAGAAAGGATTGATAATTATTATAGTTATTTTTTTCAGCCTTTGTGTTTTTCCTATGTTTGAGGTTCCAGATGTGAGATGGAGAGTGAAAGGAAGGCCTGACCTTTCCCAGAATTGAGAGCATGCACTGTTTTGTTCAGCCTCTCGCCTAGCCTTGCGGTGAGTGAGGGGGGCGCCTGCCAGGGTCCTTTTTGACTGTCCGAGTAGCACCTTGATGGAGGTCTAAACATCACTGAGTAATCTGGGGGCTGGATTGAGTCAGGCCAGATGAGGGAATCGGAAGCACTCTAGCAGAATGCAACTGCTGGGGCATACCATCGGGGAATCCCTCAAGGGAAACTTGGACCCACACTTACCAAAGACAGCCTGAAGGAAAATCCTGTCTTGCTACATGACTCCTGATTCATGACATTTCTCTCCTGGGGTTTGGCTCACGTGCTGCCCCTGAAGCAGCCACCACCAGCTGCCTCATATTATTTTTAAAAGTCACCCCCAAAATTCCTCAGACAGCAAACCCCATCTGAGATAAAGAGATTCAAGTGCCAGAAACTATCAAAGTCCTCTGCAGAGGGCCTGGTTAGGACCCACTCCTGGTATGAACACTGAGGGCCGGGCTGACCTCCCCAGTCCAACATCCGTCGCCCGCCTGGGTACCCCACAGGCACATTCACACAGACACATTCTAGCTCTGTAATTGGTCCTGAAAGCCCTTCATTCCGTAGTTACTGAAAGGCAAGCCATTCCCAATAGAGGGACAGAAAAAGGGGTAAGGGAACAAACATTTATTAGGCACTTTCTATGTGCTGGGTACTATGGAGGGCGTTTTAAGTGCTTCATTTCAGTTCATCTGCAGACAACTCTATGAAATTTTCTTTGATTAGAAAGCATTTCATGCTCTCTTGTCATAATCATTTGACTATACCCTATGATCATTTGATTTTAGGGGAAACTGAGGCTCAGAGGTTTCATGGGTTGCCCACAGCCACCCAACAGAAGCTGGCAGAGCTGGAATTAGAGTCCAGATATCTTTGATTCCAAAGCCCATGGTTTTCCTAATCTATCAACTTGCTTCCTCATAACTGTAACCACACTTCCTGGGTTCAAATCCTGGTTCTGACACTCAGCTGCTGTGTGAGCTTGAATTGGGCACATAATCTCTCTGACCCAAATGTAAGACAGGGCTAATAGTGGTACCCACATCAATTATATAAATATATTTTAGGATTGTTGTGAAGATCAAAGAAGTTAATATATGTACAGCATGTAGAACAGTCTCTGATACTTTCCAAGGATTAGCTGTGGTTTGGTTTTATTACTTACTCTAAAAAATACATGACACATATCAGACTCAGTCCTGAAAACAGCTCTTGAAAAGGGAGGGACCAGGAACATACCTAACTTCAAAGGGGCAAGCAGGGCATCATGTTTTCACCATTACCCAAATTTTCCTAGGGTAGCCATATCTGAGATAATACATCACTAATTAAATCTAGGTTTTAGCTGGGAGCAAGGAGGGGGCTGAGTCCATGCCCAGGTTGGAGCTGGGGAAGGAGAAGATGGTCTAAGGAATTCAGGCCTGCCCCCAGGCTTAAGAACTTCCAGCAGTGTTCACTCAGGAAGTAGGTGAGTGGTTCGTTGGTTTGCTTGTACATTATTTCCAGGGTGAACTTTTCATGCTCTTTCACAGGCCTCCTCAGAAGCCTAGAACAAAGAGAAGGCATCTCAATCTTCAGAAGCCCCAGATATGACCAGGATGGACATTTCCAAAGAGCTGGGCATCCACCTGAGACTGGTGCTGTTCATCTTTCATATTGGGAAGGGTAGGTGAGATGATAAAAGTGGAAAGCCCAGGCCACTCCACCCCGCTCTGCCCTCAAATGTATACACACACATATGCCTGCACACACACATATATGTACACACAGAGTCAGGAATGTGCCACTTTATTTAGATGCTCTGCCTGGGATGCTATCAGTTAAAAACAGAGGTATTTTTCTGGGAGGGTGAGAGTGTGTAGTCATAGCCTAGTTTTAAAAGTGTCCAGCTAGCCAGTCACTATTAAGAAAATGGGGCTTTTTCAAGGAGAGAAGATAGCTCTCGGTGAAGGTTGGAGTTCTTGGTGAAGGAGTCCACACTGGAGTTTTGGGAGCCAGAGAGCTGATGAGAGGGCACTGGAGGTCTGGCCATGGGCACAGGAAGAAGAAAACCCAAGGCAAAATCCTAGGGAGCTCCCCAGCTGACATGGTGGCAGGGCCACTGCGGATTTGTCCAGTCCTGTCCTGATAATCAACAGAACATTTTCAATGGTTAGTTCTCTCTCTGCAGTCTTACAACTGTCCCTTGAGACAATTTTCCTCCAAGGGAGGAAATGGAAGAGGTCATTCTGGCACTGCGACTGGGATCTGATGATTGGGGGATTTGACGGGCACTGTTCTTTCATATCATGAGTAGCAGATGGGATGATAAAATGCCCCTGCCCATGAATCTCTCACACCCACAGCATCACAGAACAGAGAACAGCATAGAAGAGAAGGACAAAGACAGACAACAGATTTCATCTATCAAGTCATCCTAAACTTCCTGAATCTGTACTAAGAAAAATCAAAGATCTTACCTTCTGCCTTTCCTGCTCTGCATTATAGCTGTGGGCATATGTTTTAAGGGGATTCTGGAGATGACAAAAACCCTAACTCCTTTCTAGCACCTCCAACTGATATGGCCCTGTCAGAGAGGGAAGGGGAAGTTGGGGCCAAGGGGATGAGGTGTCAGAGATAGAAGATGGGCTCGTAAACCCCCAGACACCTGGCAGAGTCCTAAACCTACGTCAGAGTCTGCCTCCATCGAAAGGAAAGAGAACAAGGGTGCCACAACCAAATCACAGTAGCTGGAGTGGAAAATATAGCTCTGACACGGGCTGTTGGCTCTGGGGAAAATTCTGCCGATGAACCATATTGAGACTCGACGTTGTTTATCTTGTATGGTTGCCTAGATTTGGTTTTCTTATCTCTCTCTCTTTCTATTGGGGAGGTGGGGGGGTATCTTCCTTTCGCTGTAGCAGAGGTGGCTGCTGTGCATGTCCCTGGGCAGGCCACACATAGAGAAAGGCTGACTGTCCTTGGCATGGAAGGTCACAGGGCTCAGGTTTTCTTCTAGGATACTGAGAGGATGGGATGATGGGAGAACCACAACTCTTGTGATCCTTTTATATCTTTTAAATGTTATTGAAGCCACATTTTTCTTCTCAGCATGGTGATAAGGGTAAAGAAATGAACTGGGTTTCAGGAGACCAAGGCTCAATTCCTACTTGGGCGAGTCCCTTAGAAGCTGTGGACTTCAGTTTCTTTATCTGAAAAAAAGAGAGCATTGGTATGGAAACAGCCTGGACAAGAAATTCCAACATTCTTTCCAGCTCTGATAGTGCTACCATTTGACTTGGAGCCAAGTCTTAATTCTGACACATTCTGGTTACATGACTTTGGGTAAGTCAGCTATTTTAAACTAGCTAAATTCTAATATTTTTAGAATATTTACTATTCCATAAAATGGGGTTGTTAATAGGATAAACTCTTTAGGGTATTGTAGTACTGAAAATGAAATCATAAACTAAAGTACCTGGCACATAATAAGAACTCAAAGAGCCACGAAGGAGAGCCAACTAAGTCAGGGAGCAGCTGTCTATGGACATTAGTAAGGATCCAGGGACTGGGGCTTGTGGTCAAGATATGTCAAGTCTCTGGCACAGAGTAGGCACACAATCATGGTGTCAGCTGGCATTAGTTAGTCATAGAGGACTTGCAAATAGTCACACACTCGCACACACACACAAGCACACACTCGCACTCCCACCCGATGAGATTGCTTAAGCTTGCCATCCCCGGGGTTGAGAAGATGAATAACAGGTCTGCAGACCAGCGTGTTTCCCCAACCATGTCACAAGGAAGGAAGGCCCACAGGATCCCTGTGAACCCTAGGCAGAGGGGGATTTCAGAAGGAAGCTTGCTGAAAAGTACAGATGTCTGTGAATGTGGCTGGCCAAGAGGAAACTGAGGCCTGTCTGACTGCACCCCACAGTGCAGTGAAGATGCTAACGCAGCCCAAGGAAAGGCCGAGCAGCTTGATGGTGGCTGCTCAGCTGGGGAGGGGAAACTCCTGGATCCTTCTCATGCTGCTGGCTCAGGGAAAGGCCACCTTGCCTCCCTTGTTGCATCAAGGACAAGAGCACAAAGTGGCTAACTATTTTTGTGTCATTAGGTACTCTGTAGCTTTAAAGCATTTTGACGTATTGGCAATTCTCTTTGATCCCGTGCGAGGGAGCAGAAAGGACTGAGGGGTCTCCCCATTTCCTAAGAGATGAAAACCAAGGCTCACTCGAGTAGGAAGATGTCACCATAGGAGCACAGATGAAAGATGAAAACCGTGTTCTCCTTTTCTTGGACCTAGCCGTTTACTGTTTGAGCACCTTCATCTGCCACCCTACCTTAGCCAAAATGAGCAAGATATTCACACCAAGCCAAATTGTCTCTCTTCTTTATCCCTGGCGTAAGTGAAACATGGATCCAGGCCCCAAGGACAAAATAACACATGCACAATATGCATATGTGCACAAGCACACACACACAGAGACACACACAGGAAAAGATACCTCACAACTCTAGGTAGTTTAACCAAGTGATGCCAAGTATGGTCATAAGTGCTGGATAAAAATTCCAGAAAAAAAAAATGAAAGCTCAGTGGGGCCAGGTCAGTGAAGAAAGTTTCCTGGAAGAGGTAGTGCTGAACTGGAAAGATTCGTTGGATGATACGGGAATGGAATGGGGTGAGACAAGTAAAGTCGCAAGAGGAGGCAAGGAGATGGGAGAGTGCAGAGCAAGTTCTAGCAACAAGTAAGAGCCCTCTTGTTTCAGCCACGACCTTGTGCAGAGAATTGTGGGAAACAAGGAAACGTTGGCATTTGGGGCCGCAAATGCCAAGCTGGGACATCTGGGGTCTGTTCTGAAGGCTCTGAGCAGCCATCAAAGGTTCATGAGAAAAGAGGTTTGGTGACAAAAATGGTGCATTTGGAAGATAAGCCTGGCTTGGAGGTCTGGAGAAATCTAAAATTCATTAAAGAAGGCATTCAGCTCTCAGGGGGCCTGAGGGATGGAGAGTGCAGTCCAAGTAAAGAGCTAACTTGCTGCCTCAGATTGGTAAGGGCAGTGACTACCAGCCTCAGTCGAATCTCCATGTGGCCTTTAGCTTGACCAGGGTGGGAAGTGCACGGAACCAAGGTGGGGGTGGTGGGCAGGGGAGGTGCACAAAGAGCTCAGTAGCCCTTGTGCCACTTCCACATACCCAGAACTTGACTGCAGTGGCCTCAGCAGCCTCAACCCCAACTTTCCTTCCACTGCAGCCTATGCAGGAGCGAACTCTGGCTCAGTGTAGTCTGCTGCAACCCAGCCTCCTCCACCCCTTCAGTTTACTCTAAAGCCTCTGATTTTACACGAAATGAAACAGAGACCCCGGCTGTGGTCACTGTGACCAGAAGCTCCCGTGTCCCGCTCCCCAGCTCGTCTGCCTCTACCACAGGCCCTACCTGCTTGGTTTCTAGCAGCCCCAACCACACAGAAAGGACACAGGGGTGATATCAACTCTTTCTTCACTTGCATCAAGCTTTGGATGCTCAGAGTCATTTCAGGAGGCCCAGAGGGAAAGCAGAATTGTCGTGGCACTGGCAGTAGCAGTCATTATACCAGCAGCGGCCATGGTAGTTGTGGTGATCCTAGTATGGTTGGATCAGTGCTCAGTCTGTGCCAAGCACTGTGACATGCATTTGTCCCATTTTCTCCTCATAACCAGTAGGTGAGCATTATTAATTTTTCCGTTTTACAGATACAAGATTTCCTAGGTGGAGGTGCATATGGGATCCTGAATTCCAGTGGCAGAGCTACGATGAGGCCGGTATGCCCTGACACCCCTCTAAGGATGTCCTATTATCCCTCCCCTTCCAACCCCCAAGTACCAGGCCCCCATCATCACCACCACCCTCAATCTATATATTGCAACCCCTTTGACCAGGAACACATTTATTCCCTTCAGTGCAGGCAACTTTCAGTTTATGCACAGATGTTTGTGTATTACTTTTCTGGGGAACCTGGAAAAACATCTTTATGGCAACTCATTTTGTACGTGCCAGTTAGTTCCCAGCCTACAATGCAACTGGTTTATACTAGAAATGGCACCAACCTCAGTTCTGGTTCTTGAGAGCTATTGTCTATGAAATTTTCCATGGTTGGTTTCTTTCTCCTATTGGACATACGACCAGCTGGTGGCAACATTTTAAACCAACAGGGTGGTCTTGATTAATCTCCTATCACACTCCACTCGTTCTCCATGAGACCCCTCTCTGGGAAGACCCTCTCCACTCTCTACTCTGAAGGGTTCTAGGTTCCACAGTGAAACCCCCAAGCCTTCCTTTCTATTTCACCAAGAGGGACAACCTCCTCTCCTCTCCACCTGTCCTGGCTCTCAATCAAGTCCTACCTGGGACTGACTCACTTCTGGGGTCAGCACACCTAAGGGGTTCCTGCCTCTTGTTCACAGCTTCTTTCCACCTTTGCCCCATTGGCTTCCTAGAAGCCTTTATTTCATAAAACCTTCCTCAGAAGCATGCGTAGGGAAGATCCAAGAGTTACCATTTAAAGCTATAGAAAACAGGCATCCCTAAATTGGGGGGTAGCCTATATATTCTTTTGCTCTATCTGTATGTGTCTGTCCTATGGGTCTGCAGTCTGCCTGCTCGTTGGATCTTCCTTCGTGGAACCATGAATCTGCTGATTTGCAGCCTGCTTGAGGTGACTGTTCATCCGCAGCAATTTCTCAAGAGTGGTCAAATATCCTGTTTCCCACACTAGTCATTCTTCCCCACCTCCTCTACTTTTCCCCACAGGATACAATTGACAGGTTAGTTCACTCAATGCTTGGACGCCTGTAGCAGCCAGCAACCCCCCAGGACTGAAGCAGCGCTCAGACTGGGCTCGTCGGGCTCTGTCACTAGAACCCCTACTGAGGAAACCTTTTATCTGAGGCCCATTTTGTGAGCTAACCACACCAAGAACATTTCCTCCCTGGGACACACCTGCCTTCAGCACACATCAAGACAACACAGACATTTTACCACACGGCACAAATAATTTCTTGAGAACGTGAAGGCCCTTCTGAAAGAGTCATGAAACGATCTCTAGGGCTTTCCAGTAATACTCTTTCCTCCCCGAGACAGTGTGAGAAATCCACTTCCGGAAAGTGATCACTTTCCTCCCACGCCCCCTCCGCCCCCCGGCCATGCTCTTGAGGAAAAGGCAGATCACGTCCTCCCTGCCAAGCGGGAGGCCCCTCTGATTTCCACTGCTCTCAGCAGGACTGACTCACAACGAAACTGCAACCTCAAGAGCACTGGGGCCAGGATTGCGAAAAGGAAATACAGGTGAACACACGCAAAAGCTGCCTGAGGAACAGGTTTTATTTCTCTTACAGAATGGCACTTCCAGGGCTGAGCAGACACCATGAATTGGAAAAGGCTGAAAGAGCAGGTGCTGGGCTGAGCGGTGGGTTTGGCAGGAAGGAAAGTATGCATCAGAGCCCCTCCCATGAGGAGGGGAAGTGGGGGAGGGGAGATAGGAAATCGCAAAACTCTAGGATGTTAGATTTGGAAAATATCTTAGAAAACAACTCCATCAAGCTTCCCACTTACCAGATGCAGAAAACAAGGACAAGGGATGTCAAGTAACGTGACCAGCGCTTCATAATGGCTCTAACTCCAGGGCTGGAAGCTGAGTCTCTTAAACTCTTAAGCCAGAGCTCTTTCTACTATGGGATTGACTTCTCGATCCCTCTAGCCTCCTTGGACAATATTGGGGTTGAAAACATCCTGTTCCAAGTCTTCATCCATGAAGAGATACATCCAACTGTAGCAGCTGAGCATTCCCACAGATAAACATCAACAACTACAACTCGGAGGTACTGACCGCATGCTATGTGCCAAGTGCTCATCTAAGCATTGTGTACATTGATGATTTCATTCAATCCTTACAACAGCCTTACAGTGCCAATCATCATCTCCAATTGTAGGTACTACAGCACAGGAAAACTCAGAAACGTGCCCAGGGTCACACAGACGGTAAGTGGCGAGCTGGGTTGCAAATTTAGTCTGACTCCAAAACCCAAACACTTGAACACCAAGCCCTGCTGCAAAGACAAGGACAAAGGCAGGGCACAACTTGTAATGTCCAGTAAGAGAACACTTGGAACCAGGGTCATGGGATGGCAAAGTGGGGAAGGCGGGTCCAGCTTTTGCCGTCAGAAATATAGGAGGCCTGGCACCTCAGGGAAACTTCAGTGCCCAATCTTCAGCCACATTGTGAAACCAATCAGTGGCTACTTGATACTAATTTATATCCAATCTCCTGCTTGAGGTGCCTACTGAACTCAAGGCGCCTACTAGGAAAAGTTCCAAATTACCCAAAACCAAGGCACAAACAGATTCTCTTTAATTTTCTGAAAGAATAATATTGTTTAAAAGCATTGATGTAATTATCAAAAGAAGTATCAGAACTTTGTTGGATTTCATTAAACTTACTTTATAGTTCAGTGGTAGTTTTTTTACTTTCCTCAATTTTTATTGTGGTAGCATATACATAAAATACAAAGTTTCCTATTTTAACCATTTTTAAGTGGATGGCTCAGCGGTAATACTTACATTCACAATGCTGTGCAAGCATCATGCTGGTGTTTTATTTTGAACTCCATTCGAAGTTTAGAAGCATTTTAGGTCCTCAAGAGTTCTTAATCCAGCTCTGGAAAAAGAGTTTCTGTTTCTGCTCACTCTATGAATAGTCTCCCAGGGTCTGATGGGCAGCCAGGGATGAAACCTTAATTTGAACACACAGTTTAACCCAGTTCCTAAAAGAGTGTCCACCTTATCAAGGCAATTTCTAAATTAGCCAGATCAGTAAGAGCCTTCCTCCTGCTCTGCTAGTCAACTGTGCATGGGACGAGAAGAGAATGGAATGCAAATTGTGCTGATTTGATTCTATAAATCCTGGCCAAGTGGGCTGGGGAAGGTCTGTTTTTATTTTTGAGGTTGTTTGAAAGTCTGAGAAAGCCCAGGGCTGACCAAAGAGAAAGCAGGGTTTTGAAACTGCTCCTCAGAATTGAAAGGGAGAGAGAGAAAGGATAAAAAGTGGAAGTGGAAGGGACAGCCCAAATAAGTCTGCAGCAGAGTCCTCAATAGCCCTGTGCCCTTCAACACCATCCAGCTCCAAAACCTGCCCCTAGGCCGCCTGCGCCTTTGGAGAAGGGTATTTACGGTAACGGGTAGGGTACTGCGAATCAGCTCCCAGACTCCCATAGGTTCTGACTTGAAACCACAAGCACCGCCTGTGAGGCACTTGGGCTTCCATGACATACGTCATGCTCACAGGGGCTGCTGACCTGAAGGCCTGCACTGGCTATTTGAAAACTCTGAATAAAGACAGCAGGGGGCTTCTCCCTTACCCTCCCAGCCAGGTGCCCTGGGGGTATATCCCCCACCCCTTCCTCTGAGGCTTAATTTCATCCTCCTCCTCTCACTCATCTTCACTCAGATATTTTTGCTAACCACTTAACACAGTGGTTCTCAAAGTGTGGCCTGAGGACTCCAGGAGGGCCTCCCTTTCCCAACTACATATGTAAGTGAAGCTGGATCTTCTTCACATACTTCAACCAAAACAACATTTTGCAGCAGATTAAATGTAGGAGGAGGTGTGAGAATCCAGCTTCTTCTATTAAGCCAGATATAACAAAGATTTGGAAAAAAAATGGAAAACTGCCACTCTTGTCACTAAATGTTTTTGCTTTGGAAAATATAGCTATTTTCCATTAAAAAAAAAATGTTGTTTATGTTAACATGGAATGGGCTTATTGTTAACTTTAAAATGATGTAATAAATAGGTATTCCTTAAATTTCTCCATTTTAGTTTCTATATGGTATATATCAATAGACATAAACCCACATAAATAAAAGCTTTTTTGGGCCCTCAATTTAAGGGTTCTGAGTCCAAGCAGTGTGAGAACTGCTGATATCAGGGAAACAAGTACAGGTACTGTGCTGAGATGCAGCTATACACAGCCACTCCCTTCCCCTGAGTGTTTGTGACCTAAGCCTGGCTCGTGTGAATGACGTGGTCCCAGTGGAAGCGGAGCATGGATCCGGATGGGAGGAGCCCTCTGCTCTTCACATGTAACGCGGGTGAACACACCATGCATCCTTCCCATCCAAAGCATGTGTCTGTGGCTTCGTTCGGATTTAGGGACAGGGGGTACACGTTAGAGATGCTGGGTTTCTTGAAGGCGATGAGATTAATCTTTAGGGATAACTGAGGCGGGAGGGCATGTGGAAACCATGGCTTTTTATGCAACTGTGGCCACATCTCAGAGACAAAACACAGTAGAAACATTTTCATGTCTGAAAATACCCCAAGGCTTGAAATATTTCCCTAAGACAAAAGTATCTATGCAACCCTCACCCCGATCCCCAGTTCCAAATCACAGTGCCAAGTCCACAGAGAGTGCATAATAGAAAGGTAATTGTTTGATGGATGGAAATGTATTTTCACAGACTTTCAGCTTCTCCTCACCACTACCACCCCACATACGGCACACTTCTTAGGCAATTCCTCCCAATTGTTGGTGTGGGCCCAGAGAATTCATAGTGATTTAATACTTACCTGAGTTAATGAATTGGGTACTGATTTAAGAATAATGCAAAGGGAATTGGGTTCAGATTCCACCTTTGCCATTAACTATCCCTGGTGCCTGGGAAAGTCACCTTCGTCTCTGGGCCTCAGTTTGTCCATCTGTAAAATGAGAAGTATGGATTGGATAATGTCTAAAGCCCCTCATTTTCTGACATCCTATAACACAGGACATTCTTAATGCTCCAACAACTGCAGGGGATTTGGTTAACACCGGCCTGGAAGAGTGCTGACTAGTAATCAGATCAATAATAAATTTTAAAAACTGGAAAAACTAAATGGGAATAGGCATAGAGTTTACAAAGATAGCAGTTTTCCCAAGGGAATCCATGCCCCAGTTTACAAGAGATGGCAGACAGACAGACACATAACCAGTTAAGGCTGCAAAGAGTGTGGGAAGCACAAGCTCAGTCACTCAATCAGCCAACAAATATGTAGTGACAGCCATGCTAAGTACTGGGAAAACAAGGATGAGCAAAAACAAACATTGTGCTGCCCTTATGGAGGTTACAGCCCAAGGAGAGAGAGGGTGATCAATCAAATGATCACATAGCCAAATGTATAATTACAAAGTGACATAAGTACTAGAAAGGAAAGGAAAAATGTTCTGAGAGATATGCCCAGAGGACCCAATCCTGTCTGGGGAACCAGGAAAAACTCATTTGGGGAAGTAGCATATGAGCTGAGAGTTGAAAGTTGAAGGAAGGGGAAGAGTAGTGCAGGAAGGGGGAAACACATGTGAAAGGCCCTGCGGTAGGCAAGCACGCATGGCTCGTTTGAGGACAAGAAGAAAGCCAGTGAGGCCAGAGGGCAGAGGGGAGTGGATAGTGACAAGGATGAGAGCTGAAGCTAAGGAGATGGGCAGAGTCAGACACTAAAGGGAGCTGTTGACCGTATGAAGATTATGGGTCTTTATTTTACCAAAGGAGGAAAAGGGGAAAGTCCCTGAAGGGTTTAAGCAGAAGGAGAGTCATGATTGGATTGGTGTTTGGAAATAACCATTCTGGCTACAAAGTGGAGAACAGTTTGAAGAATGGATATTAGAATATGAACTAGGCATTTATTTTGGAGTCTTGAAGAGATAAGATGAAAGCTTGAATCAAGCAGTCATTGCTGATGATGGTAGAAATGAGGAGAAATGAGATTACAGAGGCATTTGTGAAGAAAACTCTAGATAGAGGACCTGGTGATCGATTGGACATAGGGTGGTAAGAGAGAGGGAGGAACCAAAAAATTATTTCTTGGTTTCTGGCTGGTATGATGGATTAGACGGTGGTGCCATTTACTGGGTCAGGGAACGCTGGAGGAAGGTGAGCTCAGGGAAAGAGGATGGTGAATTCTGTCACAGATACAGGTATCGACTACAGTGCGAAATGAAAACGTAGCGCCCCTTGTTAAAAAAATCATTTAGATTCTCAAGACAGTGACAGCAGTAGCAACTGCATGGCCAGCCCTACAAAGCCAGCCCTGCTCATCTCTGCTGGGTGTGAGGTACCAGGCATCCAGAGGAAACTGGAGTAAATTCCATCAGTAGGAAGGCTCTGGAACTGAGAGAATGCACTTTTGCCCTAGTCTTGGGAGCCTACAATTTATTCCAGGTAGTCTTGAAACCAGGCAGAAATAGCTGCATATCCTGGGTGTCAAGGACTCCTACCCCTGGGCTCCTGGCCCCTCTTAAACCAAATTTCTCATAGGGAAAGTTACAGACTAGCATGTCCATACCCGAAGGAAAATCCAAATTGCTTGATTTGGCGCCACAGTTGCACAAAGGGGAATTCCACATTGGCTGTCCAAAGATGAGCCCTTCCGCTGTGGTTTGCAGCATCTGCCAGCCACGATCCTCAGAAGGGTGTCCAATCCGGTTTACATAACTCTCACTCCATTTGGCCCAGGGGAAGGCCCCAACTTGGGTTCCCTCTCATCGTCTCACCTACAGCCCTTTCTTCTGGGGTACCCCAACCACAAGAACAAAGTCAGGCAGCCCAGAGGAGGCTAGCTCCCACAGACCTGTTCCCCAGGGCCCCCACCCGACGCCGTGGCTCTTGACCAGGACTGTTGCGGCACAACCGCTGAAGATCCCTCTGTCCAGGGAGCTGAGGAAGGTTATTCAAGGGAATACTAGAAATTTCAATCTGGGGAAACTATTTTACTTACTAAATGTCCTAGATAAGGAGAAATGAAACTCCCATTATCAGCCTTAAAAGCATAACTACTAATGGCAAGTGGGAAACAAACCCCAAGGAGATGCTGTGCCCCAGCATCAGGCTGGTGCTTTGGGAAAGCAGGGTCCCTCTTTCCCCAGGTGGCCACCATCCCACCTTCTCTGCCTGCTTTGCTGACCCGCTGCTCCCTGCCGGCTGGCTCTGCAGCCTGACAAGCCCAGATTCCTTGGCCTTCCCATTGCAACGTCATTGCAGTGCCTCAGGGCTGCCTCCCAGCCTGTTCCCCACACTTGGGTCTGAGTTGCAGAATTGCTGCAAGACGAGGGACAACTATATCGACATGGCTGCCCTTCAACTGAGCATGAGGGTAGCTGGGAGATGGAATCCTTATAAAATTCTGTGCACTGTAGATTGGGCCCTCCAAAAGATCTAACCACCCACACACAAAATGCCCACAGCTCTTGTCTGCCAGTTCTTGTCTGTCCCATGCAGCTAAGGTAGTAGAGTCCATTGGGTAGAACCTCCCAGAAAGGTTATTAGAAGGATCACCAAGATGACGAGCCTTTGGATCTTTGACCTGTACCTATTTCCCTTTGCCCTGATGTCTTGCAACAACAGATAAGGGAGCAGAAAGGCAGATAAAGACAGTCCTGGATGACATATAAGGGTTGCTGTACCAGCCTCGGACTGCCTGTCTCTGGACTTCATGTTGGGTGAGACAAAAAGTAAAATCCCTTTCTTTTTTAAGCCATGCTTAGCCAGGTTTTCTGTCTTTTTCAGCTGAATACATAAATTAGGGAATATTTTGGAGCAGGGGTGGAAAGAAGAGGTAATTCTCCTCCCACAACCTTCCTCAGCCTTCCCAGTGAGTCCCGGCTGGGAAAATTTATTTAAATTCAATTTTAAAAACATTAAATAAATGCTTAAAATTTATTATACATTTTTATTTTATCCTATGTTTTATATATTTATGTTTTTATATTTTATTTATATAATTTTAGTATATATTTCTTATAAATAAAAAATAAAATAGCTAAGCACATGACCTGCAGCTACCAAGAACAGCTGGACTCTGTCCCTTTGCCCTCGAGGCGCCCACAGTCTGACAAATGGTTTTGTGTCCTCTTGAAACCCCCAGTCCTAAATGGTGCCCAGACCAACTCTCCACCCATCCATAGTGCCTGTTCCTGCATTTCCTTCTCTAAACGGCTTTTCCTTCTCCTGAAACCCAAACTCAAATCTCCTAACAGGTGGATTGTCGACATTTATATCACCAATGTGATATATGGGTTTGGGACTTTTCCCAGTGGACCCCAATGACTTTTCAGATGAATGAATGTTTTCTCAGCCTGGAGAACCAGGAGTCATCATTGTTGTTCTTGGTGTTTTGTCAGTACTTTTCCAAAGATGTTCACACCTGTCCTCTGTATCAGCTCGTCATCAATACTATGAGATAATGGGTAGAGAAGACATTATTATCTCCATTTGTTAAATAAGGATTCACATTAAAATACCTGCCTGTGATTATCTCTGGCCATTTCGATTCTGAAATTTTGAGATGTGAGGAGACAATAATTTTAAATCAATGGGGAAAGGAGCAACTATTCAACAAGTGGTTTGAGATAAGTTGGCAACATAGCTCAAAACCAATAAAGAAGTCAGATTCTAACCCTAACCCTACTTAATAGATTATGGATTTAAAAAAAGATATAAACAGCCTTTACACAATTCCCTTCTCTGTTCTGTAGTGTGTGTGTGTGTGTGTATACGTATGTATGTATCTCAAAGTATAAGAAAAGCACATGAGGGATGCTGTTTGCCTCCCTGAGTTGCTCATCCTAACCCCTGAGTGCCTGCCTGTATGGAAACCAGCTCTCTAGGGTTGTGTTCTGCAGCCCCGGTCCAGGCTCCTGGGACACTCTGCTTATGCCCATCCCAACATGGAAAAGAGGCTTTTACCTGGCACCTTCCATGGGCCAGACTCTGTGCTAGGCTCACAGCATCCTGCTTCAGGGGGCTCATAGCTGTCCTGGGGAGACAAGGCCTGTACATGGATGACAGCGATGCGGACTTGGGTATCTAGTAGGGGAGGTTAAGGCAGGAGGGGCCCTGTTGTCCGGGTGGGGGGGGCCTCACACCTCCCCCTGAGGACCCATCCTCTGGCCTGATCTGTCTGCACCTGGAACACTCAGCTCAGAGAAGGGGCCAGCCCCGTGGGCAAGTGCAGGCACACACAGAAAACACAGGAGCCAGGAGGGAAGGAGGAGGGGAAGGGGCAGGAAATCCAGCTCCTTGCTTCTTTCTCTCCGCTTCCTGGTGGCAGAACGCAGTACTCCTAAGCCCAGGGTAAATCTGGCAGGAACAGCAATTCCAGAGTTATCGCCATTCCTGTTTCTAAAATGTTCTTTCCCTTTTTATGATCCTTAGGCTTCTGCATTGACATTCCCCAAAGGGCTGGGAGGAGAGACCACAGTCTCTGCTCCTGACCCACAAGTCACCACAGCAGGTGGTGGGCCTGGATGCACTGGGTGGGCCTGGACCCTCCATCCCTCCATCCCACTCACTCCAGACTGGCCTGGAGTCCCATGTGCCCGCCCTGCTTTGGCACAGTGACCTTATAGGATGAGGCAGCTCAGAACCCAGGCCCATCAGAGGTCTCCCAGCCCTGGTGTCAGAGGGCAAAGAAACTACAGAAACACTGCAGATATCCTACACTTGTCATTTTCCAAAGCCCCTTCCCACATGAGGTCCAAAGCCCCCTGATAGCCTGGCAGGCAGGTACCGTTGCTCCTTGGGACAGATGGAAAACAAGCACAGGGGTGCCAAGTGACTGGCCCTGGGTTTAAAGAGTGACAGTGCCAGGAGCAGACCACAGGCCTCCTACCATCTGGTCTGTGCTTTTCCCAGTACAGCACTGTCCTTGCTGCACTGAGGGGAGAGCCCCTCTGGAAGGCAGATGTCAAGGCATGATCAAAGAGCCCCCAGAGACTTTTCAGATATCTAAAGAAGCCCTGATGTCACTGCCCCTGTTGCTCCCCCCATTTGGCTACCCTGCCCCTGCCCTCCCCACACACACCCCTAATCCAAAGACAAGACTTCTAAGGCTTCACTGTGAAGGAGGAGAGGGGAGAAGCAAAAGAAAAGAAAGGGACTTGCTATCCAGCCTTCATGGAATCCTGACTTGATTTCCTTGCTTATTTCTACTTCTCCCGAAATCTCTTTCAAATTCAAGTCTCCAACCGTAGAAGCTTACTATTAAAAGAGACCCAAAAACTATTTAATCCAACCTTTTCATTGAACACACTTGGGACAGTGTAGAGTTGGGTGCGGAGCATGGGTTTGGTGTCAGGAAGCCCTAGGTTCAAATACTGGTTCCCTCACTCAGCACTCAGGTAACCTTGGGGAGGGTACTTAACATCTCTGTGCCTCCATTTCTTGTCAATAAAATGGAAATGAGAGGGTCAGAGAGAGGGCTACCCCCTGGCATGTAACACCTTTCAGCAAAGGTTTGCTACTATTCACCTTTCCCCAAGTGCTGGGGACAGCCAGGGAGGTGGAAATGGGGACCTGAGAATCTGAATGAATCCTGGGCACATCTGTGACCCCGCCTGTCCTGTGGGAAGCCAGCCTCTTCAGGGGCAGTCCTGGAACAAAAAACGGAAGAACGGGATGGGAGCTTCAAGGCTATTAACCTACCCTCTCATTTTCACTCGGAGAAACTGAAGCTCGGAAGCTGAGATGACTTCCCAATTCAACAAGGAGAAACCTTGGACATTCAACTCAGGTTAGGGAAGGACCTAACTATTTCTCAATCCCAGTGTATTCTGGAATGGCCAATTTGTCCACGTCACTGTGACCAAGGAAGACGCTGATGGAAGTCACAGCTGCGGATCCCCGCACACAGAGCAGCTGTTCCCCCAGGAAATCAACTCTTTTTTTCATTAAGAGAAGCTGAAAAATTATTTTAAAAGAGAGAGAGAGAGGTAGCCTGTCCTAAAAATAGACATAATGCAGAAGTTCATACTCAACCAGCCCTTTTGCTTATGATGCAAAAAATTGAAAACTTTAAGAACAAGAAACTTTAAGACCAATGCAAAGTTGAAGAGGTTTAGGGAAGGGAGGAGTTTAATCAGAAAAACTTGCCAGGAAATTTGTAACTTTGTGGCTTTTTTATACTAAGGGGAGGCCCCACAACTATGTATAAAAGGGGGACACAAGAGGTGAAGGTCTGCACAACAGGGGCTTGCTCTTGCAAAACCAAACCACAGGGCAGACTCAAAGAAGCAGAGCACCACTATGCCCAACTCAGTGCTGCTATGTTGTCTGGTCTTCCTGGCCAGGGTGGGGGCCAGCTGGGGCCACGGCACCCAGTCTGAGAATAGCTGCACCCTCTTCCCAGACAGCCTGCCCAACATGCTCCGAGAGCTCCGAGCCGCCTTCAGCAGGGTGAAGACTTACTTTGTGAGTATGAGCCCCTCCTATCCTTTCTTTCTTCTTGGGACTCCCTGGGCTGGGTGTTCTGCTGGGGCTGTAAGAAGAATTGTTCTCCTTCACTTCCATCCCTAGCACCCATAATCCCAAACTTAGATTCTTAAGAGAATCCCAGTTCAGGCCATGGATTCCATGAGTTAAGCTAAGCCAAAGGATGCAGCAGATGTGCAGGGAAAGCTGCTTGAAAGAAAAGTGTTCTCTCTCTTATGCTCAGAAACTTTTGTAAAATTCCATGGGAGCTCAGATACTTTGTTGGCTGGGAGAAATCAAGAAGGGTCTGATTAACGTGGAGATGTTCCCCAGACCTTGTGGCAGGGTAAAACAAATAGCCTCTTCTTAGATGGCTTCCAGAATCTAAAAGACTGGTGGTTTGGGAAAGCTCCATACATGGGGAAACCTGCATTAGCAGATGCTTCCCATTCCCAGAGATCTTTTGGAGCTGGCGCTGGATTTCCTCAGTAGAAAGAAAAGCAAAGAGCAGGACATGAGCGAGGGTCACAAGGGCACTGAAAGGTTGGCATAAGTGGCCCCTTAAAACCTGCATGCAGCTCTGCAGAAAAAAGACCAGGACTGAATCAATCTTCAGCCTTCATTTCAAACTCAACCAGATTTTTTAAAATAACTTGTTCCTGAAGGGGAGGACCTCATTTAACTAATGCTTCTAGCACCATTGAATTCTCTATTTAAAACACTCCTTTCAGTTTCTGCAGCCAGAGTAACATTGATTAAAAACCAAAAGCTCTAAACATACAAAGAGATCAGAAAGACATTTATTTCAGGTATTTTCCTGAACCTCAGATTCACTGTACTTTTGTCTTTCTTGCAGCAAATGAAGGATCAGCTGGACAATATGTTGTTAAATGGGTCCCTGCTGGACGACTTCAAGGTGAGAGCAGGGGATGGGCACGTATAGAGCGCGCCTCCTGATTAAGGGAAGGGAGGATCTCAGCTTCTGGACTGCAAAGTGCTGGGTCTGCTTCCTTCACTTTGAAAAGGAGAAGTGGGAAGATCTTAACTCAGCACACAGCCAGCAGCTGGAGAGTTAGAAAGGGCTCAGTCCTGGGGGAGAGGAAACTGGTTTAGGAGGTCCCAGAGGACAGAGCTGTCCTCTCAAGATAGTGGCAGAAGCCCTTCCTCCCAGTCACCCCCAGCCCTCTGTTCCCGCCCTTAGGGTTACCTGGGTTGCGAGGCCTTGTCGGAGATGATCCAGTTTTACCTGGAGGAGGTGATGCCCCAGGCTGAGAACCATGGCCCAGAAATCAAGGAGCATGTGAGTTCCCTGGGAGAAAAGCTGAAGACCCTCCGGCAGAGGCTGCGGCGCTGTGTAAGTAGAAGACCTGTTCTTTCCCTGGCTGCTCTCTCTGAAACACATCCACAGACCAGCAGGGACCCTAACATCTCAGAGACACACCACACGAGCCAGAGACGCAAAGACAGACTGGCAGGGGGACAGCGGACTCAGAAGGGCACAAGGAGTCTTGCTCATTTCTCTCTGAACAGGGGTGGGGGTGGTTGCTAGGCATTTTACACAAGAACATTTGCAAACAGCTTTCCTGTTATTTGTGAGTCATTTGTGCGTTATTAACTACTCGCCTCTCTCTCATGAAAGGGGCCCAGAGCTTCAGTCAGGGCTCCTTTGTCCCTTTGGACCTCAGCTCTGGGCCCGTCAGGAGAGACCAGGAGGTGAGGCTCCTGGGCGGGTGAAAGGCCACTCAGCTCTAAGTGGGGCCCACTGACTGACAGGATTTTCCCCCAATACTGTAGAAGGGCCTGGAGGCTATTCACCCCCAGGCTAGAGTGCCTATGAATAAGCCCTCCCACTGGTTTCCTTTGTTCTCTCATGTATATAGAAAAATCAGTTGGTCTGAATTTGCAGGACAGGGCTATGCAAAAGGTTTCCATGTCTTGGGGATTTAGAAATGATCCTCAGTGGCTGAGGCTGAAGGAGAGGGAGAGGACAGAGAGACAGCGGAAGGACAAACTAAAAAGTGCCTAGCTCAGCACCCTAATAGACACTGTGGCATTTGGGGGAGGAAACGCTGAGAGCCTGGGTTTTCATCCAAGCTCTGCAAACATCTCAGAGTGTTTCCTGGAGAATTGCATGTTCTCCCTCTAGCCTTACTTCTGTGTCCAGTGAGTAAGGATGAGATATGGTTCAGTTCTCCCAGGGAAATATGCAGTGGGGCTGGAGGAGGCATTTGGTTTGAGTCTGGCCCCGTCTTCATTTTGTCAGCTCCTCCCCCAAGAACTAAGAGCCAGGGTCATTAACGTTTTCTGTTTTCTTTCACAGCATCGATTTCTTCCCTGTGAAAACAAGAGCAGAGCAGTGGCGCAGGTGAAGAACGCCTTTAGTAAGGTAAGCTCAGCTGGTGGCAGAGTTTGAGAAGCACAACCTCTGTCCCCTCCCCAGAGGATGGGTTGGGGGTGGGGAGGAGTGGCAGGTGCTAAGTGGGTCCAGTTCTTGGCTCAGAGGGAGTGTGGGAACCCAAAAAGTGGTGTGACCTCTTCAGCCAGTGAGGAGCTGCCGCTTTGGTTATATTTGTTTTCTGTGAAGTGTCTTTGGGGGTTTCTAAATGACTGCTCCTCGCCTCTGCAGGCCTGCGGGTTGGGCCGGCAAGCCAGTCTGTGAGCTGGGTGATGGGGAGAGTGACAAAGGAAACAGAAAGTACAGAAAGTAGCTTCTTGGGAATCCAGGCTGAACCCACACGTGCAGGAAGCTGGCACGTGAACGAGCACATACAAACACACCCAGGGGTTCAGACTAGGCTCCCCAACTCAGAGCAGGAAGCAGAATGTTCACTTATCTGGAGCTGGCCCAAGCTTACCCTCCATCTGCTACTCACACCTCCATGAGGTGTCTGAGAATGTCCAAACCAAATGGGGTTTCACGCTTCCATCTATCTTCCATCTATCCATGAACATTTGAAACCCAGTTTCTGGGAAGCCCTGTGGCCCATGTTCTCCTTGTGGGTGGGGACAGATGCTGGCCAGGGCTCCAATATCAGGGCGTATGAATCCCCTGAGGGTAGGCCAGAGGGGCAGGGCAGGCAGGACTGATCAGCTGTTTGGTGGGACTTCAAAAGATCCCCCTCTTTGGCTCTCTGCTCTACTTCTCTCACTGTCTTGGTTTCAAGTTGCTTCCTCTAATGTCTTTTCATCAAATTCCAAATAAGCATCATGTGAATAGATGACCTTTAAACTTGCTGCAAAGGCACCATTTTAAGACTGTGTTTTTGCAAAGCAAATGCTCCTCTTGCTACCTCCCTCTAGCCAGCTTCAGGCCAGGAGGAGATGGGAGTCAATGAACAGCCCTTCCCAAGACAGCTGGGCATATCCTCAGATTCGCAGGGTCGTTCCTTCACCTCCCAACATGAGGGAGCAAGCGCAGCTTCTGAGCCCCAGGGACACTCCTCATCCAACTTGGGGGGAGGAAGAATGACATTCAGTCAGATGGGATTTTAACTAAACATTTTCCTCCCTACACAGCTCCAAGAGAAAGGCGTCTACAAGGCCATGAGTGAATTTGACATCTTCATCAACTACATAGAATCCTATATGACATTGAAGATTAAAAACTGAAACATCCTAGGGACCCAAAATCCAGAATGGCAACTCCGCTAGACTCTAGGATGAAATTGGAAGTCTCCAAAATCTGATCCAGGGTTCTGGGAGAGCCGAACCAGCTCCTTGGAAATCCCTATCATACCTCTCTCCTAGAATATTTATTGTACCTCTGATACCTCAAGTCCAATTTCTATTTATTTACTGAGCTTCTCTGTGAACTATTTAGAAAGAAGCCTAATATTATAATTGTTTTCAATATTTATTATTTTCACCTGTGTTTAAGCTGTTTCCATAGGGTGACACTCTATGGTGTTTGAGTGTTTTAAGAGAAATTGTAAGTTATATGGGGGGGGGGGCTGTTCCTTGGGGAGCCAACTGAAGCTTCCATTCCAAGGCTGACCACACTTGGTAGCTGTTGAGCTGTTAGTCCTGACCTGCCTCTGACTTCTTCTTCTCTGGGCCTGGGGCTCCCGGAACATTACAAAGACTGTTTCCCTCTTAGGAAGGGAAATCAGGGAACCCCTTTGATGATTAAATTCCAGCGGTTCAGAGAGATTCCCCTGACCTCATCCCCCAACCACTTCTTTTGTGAAAGCTGTGGTCAGCCTGTTATTTATAACACCATAAAGTTGGTTCTAATAGAACTCAGTTTTAACTAGAAGCATTTCAATTCCTCTGGGAATGTTACATTATTTGTCTGTCTTCAAAGCAGATTTTAATTTTGAATAAATAAATGCATCTTATTAAAATAATGTTATGGTGTCCGTTGACTTCTGTCTAGCTGAAATTGCTTCCTCAAACTTTCCAAAATAAAAGAGAATAGGTAAGTGAATTCTGCATACCAGAGAGAGAGAGCCAGCAACCCTTTCCCTGGAGAGAGGGAAGTTTCCACATCTGACCAGGGGGAAAAGCTATTCTTTCTTCAAAAGCCAACAGCAGACACAACCATGGTTTTTCCCATAAACTCAATGTCCTTTAAGGAGATGTAAGATCATGCTAACTTTTGAAACTAAGGACAAGATTTGTACATACCAAAATTAGAAAGCTAGGCAGGGGAAGTTTTTAGCATGTTTTTTGCTTCTTCCAGTTCCAAAAACCTATGGGTGAAAACTAATTTGCCAGATTCTTACCTTACGGTTATTGTGAGGATTAAGATAAATTGCTACAATATTTTCCCTGCACTAGGAGGTGGTCCCGGTGCACATGGTTGGTTCTTACTGGTATTCACAGTTTACCAAATCCTCCTTGAGCTGAGATCAGAGGCAGCAGCGCTGGACTCAATAGAGTGGGATAAAAGCAAATTAGCCCAATCGGCAAGGATACCCAAGGGTCCAGCAGCAGCCACTCTTCCTGTCCCCTCTCTGAGCCACCAGACAAATGTGAGAATAGCTTCTGGCTGTGGTCTATTGGGAGGGGCATGGTGGTTAGGGAAGTTCTGTGATTTGGAGGAGAGAGGGGTAAAAAAAAATGGGCTGAATAATCACTGATCCGCTCAATCTCTGCCCAGGCAGCCCTACTCTGGGGAAGGATGGGAGCCGACTGGCTGTGGTCAGCTTTTCAGTAAGACCTGACTCACTTGGGTTAAAGTAACCATGGGAAGGAAGTGGGAACCATCAAAGCTCAAATTCTGAGATGAAAGATTAGGGTTAAGAATTGAGGCTATGGGAAGACGAGGAGAACGGGACCGAGGCTCTCTATACTGAACTGGAGAAGAGTCCCCTGGCCTAGAGGATTGTCCACCAGACAATCCATACTAACTTAAGTTTGAGGTTGGCACTTCAGGGCACAGACAGAAATTCACCTAAAGAAGCCACACAGCTGATGAAATGTTGAAATAGCCACAACTTATTGAGCAATTATTTTGAGCAGATCAGTACTAGGAATATATGTATCAGGTATACCATATAGTAGTATTACTGCTATTTTATGCAAGAAAATGCATTTTTTATGCAGAGGAAACTGATGCTTAGAATGTTGATATGGATTGGCCACCCGGATAAATTGGGTAGTGGAGTACACCCTTCCCTTTGTATTCATTTTCTATTGCTGCCCCCAAAATGTGGTGGCTTGAAACAACAAACATTTATCACTTCATAGTTTCTGTAGGTCAGGAATCTGGTAGTGGCTCAACCAGGAGATTCGGGCTCAGGGTCTCCCATGAGGTTGCAGCAGAGGTGTCAGCCAGGACTGCAGTCACCTGAAGGCTTGACAAGGGCTGACGGAGTCCGTCTAACATGGGTCACTCACGTGGCTGTGGGCAGGCATTGGCAGGCAGCCACATTTTTTCACCACATGGGCCTCTCCACAGGGCTTCCTGAGTGTCTTCAAAACACGGCAGCTGCTTCCCCTAGAGCCAGTTATCCAAGTGTGAGAGCAAGGAGGGAGCCTCAGGGTTTTTATGACTTACTCTTAGAAAGCTCACATCATGTCTTCTGCCATGTTCTATTCACTAGAAGTAAATTACTAAGTATGGCCGACATCATGATAGCACGATAGCTGTCTGTACTAAACTACTCCTGCTGCATATCAGTATCTTCAAAGAAACATGTTTACAATCTTGCAAATCCTGACTTGGCTCTGTGCCTTCCTTGTTCTTACTCCATATAACCCCATGTAACCTCCTGGGCAGCGTGGAATGCTACTCTGAATGTCCTGCAGCAGCCCAGGATCAGCTTCCCAGTCTGTAAACTCCCTAATAAACTATTACTATTTGCCCATTGCACTTCGGGGAACCTATTCTGTAAGTTCATGGTCAGGCGCTGTTGTTTTAAGCCACCCAGTTAGTAGTACTTTGTTATGGCAGCCCCTAAGACATGGGATGGGGGGGTGTCTTTGAGCAACTCCCAAAATTTGAAAAAGCCTAAAGAAAACTGTACACTTACCATCCCCACCTCCCATAAGTCTGCACAGGCTACTTAAAAAGTCATTTCTCCATGTCTGGCTGGAATTATATCTACTTTATGTGGAAAGACAGGTTGCCTCCATGCTGATCAGAAGCTCTAACAGTTGTCGTGTATTGTATCTTTGATTAACTAAACCAGGCAAATGAATGATTTCCTTAAAAAAAAAGTTTAACCAGCCAAAAAATACTTTAAAATAGAGAATCTCTGGGGAAAATTAATAGAAGCAGTCCTTAGTGGTAAAAGATTCAAAACTGCTAGGCTTCTTTCAAGCCCATAGTTCCTAATTCCCAGCATCTGATTCCTTCTATGAGCCTGGCCCAGCCCCACTTGAACCTCTAAGATTCCTACGTCTATAGGGTCTGCACTGCTCATTTTCCAGCAGCTCCCAGTCACCTGTGTGTTATCAACAGCTGTGCCCCATCCCCCAACCTTTCCCAGCAGGGCTAAGCACTAGAGAGCCCTGAGCTTCCAGAAGCCTCCTTGACACTCTGACTGGAGAGGACATGGGGGAGATAAAAAAAAAGTCTGAAGAAACATAGCACTGCTTACCTCATACTCCAGCACAGTGATGCTGGGCACAGCCCCCAGAGGCTCAAAGCCCTGTGTGCTGCGTCCCTGCTGCATGCCCTCGGGACATCACCTACCTTGGTATTGTCCTCTATAACATGGGGGGAAAAATTATTACCTAGGGGGTGTTGTCATAAGAAATAAAGGCATGAATGCATGTAAAGCTCCTGTGAGTGAATTCTCAATACAAGTAACTCTACTGTTGGATATTTGGGAAAATGCTCACATGGTACCAGACAGAGAGATAGGTATTAAATCATGAAAAACAGCTGGGCTCAATTTGTGCTTGTGCCAATTGCTAGACCTGGACCTTTCCTTATAATGCCTTCTACCTCCCAACCCACCATTTCTGGATGGAAAGAGAAAACAGCAGACCCCTGCACTTGGGAGAGAAAGAGGGGAAATGACATTTTTTGAGTGCCTACTTTCAATTCCCTGAAGGTGATTTCAGAAATGCTTGGCTTGGTAAAGTAAAATATATATGAATTATAGCCACAAGAGTTGCATAAATCCAGTGAACTTCTTAGCATAGATGCCAAATTGCCATTCTGAGCAATAATCGTCACATATACCATTAAATATGTCTTAGATTAATTACGTAGGAAGCTTCATTTCATTACCACACTGCACTTTGTTCTTAATGTTCAACAGTGATGGTTGTTGCTTATCTGCTAGAGACCTGGAAAATGAGAATTCAGGCTACTACTCTGCTTTTTCCCTTCCCATTATTCAAGGAAAAAAAAAAAGTTTTCCAAGATCATGAAGCCATTGAATAACAGAGACCACAGTGTGTCCAATATACAACCCAGAATTTCATGCCTATTTGAAGATGTTTTCCTGGATTATTTAAAAGAGGGGTATGCGGCATCGTGGGACTGAGAGTATCTTCTTGACCAACAGGGGGATGCAAAATGAGACAAAATAGTTTCAGTGGCTGAGAGATTCCAAATGGAGTCAAGAGGTCACTCCGGTGGACATTCTTATGCACTATATAGATAACACCTCTTAGGCTTTAATGTATTGGAATAGCTAGAAGTAAATACCTGAAACTACCAAACTCCAACCCAGCAGTCTGGACTCCTGAAGACAATTATATAATAATGTAGATTACAAGGGGTGACAGTGTGATTGTGAAGACCTTGTGGATCACACCCCCTTTATCTAGTGTATGGATGAGTGGAGGAATGGGGATAAAAACTAAAGGACAAATGGGGTGGGATGGGGGGATGATTTGGGTGTTCTTTTTTCACTTTGATTTTTTATTCTTGTTCTGGTTCTTTCTGATGTAAGGAAAATGTTCAGAGATAGATTGTGGTGATGAACACATAACTATGTTATCATACTGTGGACAGTGGATTGTATATCATGGATGATTGTATGGTGTGTGAATGTATTTCAATAAAACTGAATTTAATAAAAAAAAAAAAAAAAAAAAAAAAAGAGGGGTATGCCACTTCCCCAAACTGACCCTAGCATCCTCACTCCACTAGGGCCAAATTACTAACTGTGCCTTGTGTGCAACATAAATAGCTAATCTAGTCTTCTTAGATATTTATCTTTGCATTCATGTTTGACAATAGTAAGACCCAGTCAAAACAGATTTTGATTTGTAAAAATCAACTGACTTCTCCTTGGCCTTTGGTAAACTGGCTTCTTCTTTGTCTTGGCCCCAAATCAGAGTGCTTATGAAATACACATTTATTCACTCAGAAGCTAGTATGCAGTAGGTACCATGTTGGGTGCTGGGGGAAAAGCAGTGAATAAGACAGATCTGGTCCCTTCCCTCAGGAGTTTAATAGCTTGTGGGGCAATAGGTATTACCTAGTTAACGACATAATTTTATTATAATTATGATGAGTTCTAAATGAGAAATGGGAGATTTTAACAGAGCAACTAATTTAGACTAAGGGCTTGGGGCAGCCTTCCTTGATAAGGTGACATTCAGATGCACAGAATGGATGAGTGGGGGTTGGCCAAGTGAAAAAGGATGTATAAGAATCTTAGGGAGAGGGAGCCACATATGTAAAGACCCCCTGGAATCACAAAGAACGGGGGTGTCTCTGAAGCAAAGGTGGATTTGAACTGATACACAAAGAGCTGGCCCTGGGCCCTCTTCAGGACCCACTGGCTGTTCTTCTTTCTTACCCTTTGTTCTAGTTTGCTAATGCTTCACTGGAGGATGGCCAATGGTGTCCAGAAAACCTCTGTTAGCTGGGAAGGCATGTGACTGGCATCTGCTCCAAAGTTCTGGTTTTCAAAATGGCTTTCTCCCAGGACGTTCCTCTCTAGGCTTCAGCTTCTCTCCAAAATGTCACTCTCAGTTGCTCTTGGGGCGTTTGTCCTCTCTTAGCTTCTCTGGAGCAAAAGTCCACTTTCAAAGGCCGTCTCCAAAATGTCTCTGTAAACTGCAGTTCCTCTCTCAGCTCCTGTGCATTCTTCAAAGTGTCCCTCTTGGCTGTAGCAAGCTTGCTCCTTCTGTCTGAGCTTATATAGTGCTCCAGTAAACTAATCAAGGCCCATGATAAATGGGCGGGGCCACATCTCCATGGAAATTATCCAGTCAGAGTTATCACCCACAGTTGGGTGGGGCACATTTCCATGGTAACAACCTAATCCAAATGTTGCAACTTAATCCCCACTAATATGTCTGCCCCCACAAGATTGCATCAAAGAAATGGCTTTTTCTGGGGGACATAAAATATACAAACCAGTACACCCCTCATGTTCCAAGGCCCTGAGATAGCAAGGAGCTTCACATGTTTCAGGAACTAAAAGGTGAAGCATAGCAAGTGATGGTCATTGTGAGTGAGATAGAGAGATTTAAGATGAACTTGAACTGCTTCTCCTCCCCAGGCATGGCGTTCACATTCGCAGCCTTCTACTATATGCTGGCGCTGCTGCTCACCGCTGCACTTATCTTTTTTGCCATCTGGCACCTTATAGTGTTTGACGAACTGAAGACTGATTACAAGAATCCTATAGACCAGTGGAATACCCTGAACCCTCTTGCCCTTCCAAAGCAAGTACATCATGCTTTCTTCTGTGTCATGTTTCTTTGTGCAGCAGAATGGCTCACACTGGGTCTCAATATGCCTCTCTTGGCATATCATATTTGCAGGTATATGAGTAGATAGTGATGAGTGGACCAGGACTCTGTGATCCTACAACCATCATGAATGCAGATATTCTAGCACACTGTCAGAAAGAAGGATGGTGCAAATTGGCTTTTTACCTCCTAGCATTTTTTTACTACCCATATGGCATGATCTATCTTTTGGTGAGCTCTTAGAACAATACACAGAAGATCTGATCCAGTTAAGTGCATGCAAAAGCCACTAAACAAAGGGATTCTATCCAGCAAGCTCCTGTTTCCAAGAGTAGTCTATGGAATCTAATCAGTTACTTTAAAAAATGACTCTTTATTTTTAAAATGTTTCCACAGTTTTTTGCTTGCGGGGAGACTGTTTTCATACATAATGCTTGGATAAAGAATTTAAATGGAATTACATATAAACTAATATAAAATGATTACCTCTGGTATTGATGGGTTTGAACTTGTACTCCTCAAGGAACAGCCATAATCCTCTGAATGTCTGCATTAGTTACTGACTGTCCTTAGTCCACTGAGGGCTTTCGTTTATAGGAACTTGAAGCACTCATTTCGGTTTTATTGAAATGCCACCTACTTATAAATTAGCTGTAGATATCAGGTGCTTTTGATGAACTGAAAATGTATATCTAACCTGTGGGAAACGTCATGAGTTTCCTCATCTATCACACAGATGATTCTATATGGATACATTTACAAAAATAAAAGTGGGAGTTTTTTCCCCTTTGACTTGAATATTATCCCTGTATACTGCATGAATGAGAGATTTCCTATATTTCCATCAGAGTAACATACTTGCTTTAATTCTTAAGCATAAGTGACTATGATATAAAAATATATACTGAATTACTTGTGAAGAATGCATTTAAAGGTACTTTAAATGTATTTTTGTTTGTAAGACGTTACTTACTAAGAAATTGGTTGTTATACTTCTGTTCAAATCTGGTGATAAAAGTATTCTTAAGAATTGGCAAGTATCGTAGATTTCCAAAACTGAATGAAAGAGAACATTGTATAACTGTCCTGCTATTTCTTTAGTGCAATGCAATAAAACTCTGAAGTTAAAAAAAAAAAAAAAAAAAAAAAGGAACTTGAAGAACTGGCAGGGGTCTGATCATTCAGTCATGGTAAAAATTTTGGACTTTAACCAAAGAGCAAAGGGAAGCTACTGAAGGCTATTAAGAATAGAAGAACATACATGTGTTCAGCATGAGACCATTTAGGGAGGCATTTTCTTCCAGTCCAGGCAAGAGGAAATTTTAATCTGCACTAAATCAGTAATAAATAGGGATTGAGAGAAGTGCAAGGTGTCTTAGTTCCTAGCTGCTAAAACAAGAGTGTGGAGTGAGAAGACAAGAGAGCCCAGAACAAAGCCCCAAAGAACCCAGATACTTATAAGCCAGAACAAGAGAAGCTGGCAAAGGAAATCGATAAAGAGTGGCTTGGATGGTAAAAGAAATACCAAGAGAAAGTGACATCCCTGAGGCAAGAAAAGAAACTATTTCAAGAAGGAGAAAATAGTCAACTGCACCAAATGCTGTTGGGAGGTCAAGAAAGATCAAGACAAAAGAGCCCCCACTGGATACTGCAAATGGGAGTCACCAATGACTATCAAGAACGATGCAGGTGAGTGTCAGGAAATGCAAGACAGATGGGTTGTGCATTAATTGGAGGGTGAGAAAAGGTAGACAACAAGTGTGGACATGCTTTCAAAAATTGGGGCAAATAGAAAAGAAGTTGAAGAAAGAGGAGTAAGGTGGGAGAACTGATGAGGAAATGTAGCTCACAAAGCAAGAGGGGATGGGATTCAATAATAGGTAGAGGAAAGAATAGCCTTTGAAAGGAGGAAGGAAGATCTTCATTTAATAATAACAGGAAGAAAGTAGGAACAGTGGGTACAGAAGAAGGTAGATGTGAAGACTTGTTGGCAGGAAGCTGAGGTAGCTTTCATCAGATGGTTTCTATTTTATCTGAAAAGTGTGAATAAGGAGGCGAGAATGCAGGGAGGTCTGAGGAAAGGGGCAAAAATTTGAAGTGATGTTCGCAGAGATATGGAAAGCAAACAACTCTAGAGAAACATGGTGGATTTCCAGGAAGAGTTGAGAGCCCACTTTGGGAGGTGATCATGAACTGAACTGTCTACCAGACTGAAGAAGTTTCCTCAGGCTTCTCTTGGCAGCCTCATGCAAACACATAGAAGGCAAAATTGTTTTGCCCTGTAAGCATAACAAAAGGACAAGGAGGAACAGAAGTGGAGAGCATAGGAGGATTCAAAGTTGAATAATGAGGGAAGTGAGCACAGGGGTTGGCTGATAAAAAAGGGCTAATGTAGGTGATTCAATGGGCTGAAGGTTCTGATGAGGTCAGTAAACAGTTGTGGTGGGAGGATCTCAATCACCAAGACGAGGAAGTTATGGTCAGAAAGTAGAATATCTGAATGGAGAGATTTTGGAGGTGTATCAGTGTTGAGGGATGATAAAATCCAGGCTCTGAACATTAGAGTAGATGGCTGAGTAGAGACAGAGGAAAAAGTCTTTGGAAACAGAGGTCATAGAATTGAAAAGCTACATTTTGGATGAGTCATACAAGGACACTGAAGTCCATCAGGCAAATGACAATAGGAGGGAGAACAGAAGAAGGAAGTAGAAGGAGGAGTATGAGAGTGAAGCTCAAGTCATTTGTGAATGAAGAGGGGAGAGAGAAGATACCTGAGCATCCTGAAGCTTCTGCTGGATTCTAATTTCCACATATGTAGGGCTCGCAGAGGATCCTAAGCTTTGTACACTGGACAAATGATCATTATAAATTTCCTAAATCTTGGAGGAAAACAAATCTAGATTCTTGGGGAGACTCTCTAGTATAGAATTCTTGGAATTTCCTAATAAATGAAAGGACCTATATATTTGTAGACATATATCACCAGATTGAAGTCATTTTTACGTCAGAAAATAATAATGTCCAAGCATTAACCGCACGCAAGCCTAGTCACTGAAATCAAGAAGCTCATATTTTGGCCAGGATGAATCATCACCCAATGACACATCCAACTGAGAGTTTTCAGCAATTCTCCATAAGCAGGCCTTTCCTTTGGTGTGGAGGTCTTTATCCCTTGAGTCTCCTTCATCTCATATATCATCATTGAATTTAGTATCTTTCCTACATAGCAGGAAGATGGAAAATCACCATCAAGAAATTGTTTCCTCAAGTTTAAGATAAATCTCTTGATGAAAACAGAAGTCCCTATGAAAACAGCAATGCAAAATCTAACCTCTTTCTCTGATGTGTGGCTCAATGTTACAACCAATAATTCTCTCTCATCTTCTCAGCTGAAGCATCCAAGCATTGAGCATCCTGAATTGCAATCTAGAGAAGAGCACAGAGGTAGAAAGCTGCCTAAGTCAGTGCTGTCTGAAGACCAGTGCTGGTCCATGAACTGTTTGTTACCAGTCTGTAGAGAGATAAGTACAAAAATTAAGAAAAAGAGTTTAGAAAACTCTATAGCAATTTGACAGAGTATTTTTGCATTTGTTAGATTGAATAATAAAAGTCTTGTATTTTTGTATGCTTTACTTGTTTTTTTTCAATCCGCTTTTCTAGCAATTCTTTTTGTTGTATTTTACAAATATGTTGCTCCATCATGAATTAGAATTTTTCTGAATCTCTGTCAAAAATAACTTGAAAAGATCTAAATCACACTCCCAGGCTTGTTTCCAGATTCATGCACTCTCTAAGTTGGAAGAAAAAGGTAGTGAAACATAAATGGGAGAAGTACACATTTTATACTTACACTGATCTGATTTCAAATAACCACTCTACCACTTACTGTTGACTTTGGATAAGTTATCCAATATCAATTCCTTATTGAAGACAAAAATAATAATTCTTGACTTGAGATTTGAGATGAGGATTGCATGAAATACTATGCTATGGGCCTAGCACAATGCCAGACCCATGGTAAGGATTGCAAGTTGCCTTAAAGATCATCTGGTTGAACACCCCCTATGGCTTCTGTGAGAACCTCAGGCCCCACCAACGAACCACCCACAGGTGCCCTAGCACAGAGAGCTTATCCTGACTAGGACTCCCAGGTCAGACAAGGCAAGCAGTACTGGCCATGTCATCTCTACCCTTGTCTTCATCATACCTAAAGAATTTAGCATCCTAACTAGGAAGGAAATGTGGCAGTCCTTGTTGGCTGTCCACCCAACAGCCATTCCCCCCTTCTCCCATGATGAAGACCCTGATTTTGTTATGGTAACAGGCATCCATGTGCTTTGGGGGAACTGGGTCCCTCCCACAGTAATTCCATCTCTCCTGTCCAGTCACTGATTTAAGAATGGGTTTGTGCTAGAACCTAGCCAATGAGACTTGAGAGGAGGTTGATGGGGGGACTACTGGAGAAAGTTTTTCTTACTCCTTAAAACAAGAAAAATAGCTTTTTGTCTGCCTCTGGATGTTCTTCACATTTGAAGCCTGCAAGTGTTGAAGCCTTCTTGGGACCATGAGGGTACCCAGCCCAAGACTGTAAATCAATAAGCACAATGGAAAGAAGTAGATTCTTGATGATTCTGTTGAACCCATGAAATAGCCAATCTTAGATCAGAACTACCTCAGAATTTTTAATAAATGAGATTGTAATTTTCCTTTTGATTAAGTCACTATTAATTGGGTTTTGGGCTACTCATAACCAAAAGTATCCTAACATATGTAAGACATGTGAATGGGGTTATAAGCAGCGAGGCAACTTCAGTCCTGGGGCTTCCCCTACTCCCCTCCTCCTTCTGAGCAGCTGAGTCATCCCCAATTCATTTACTGAACTCCAAATATTTGAAGGAGTCCAAGGTAGGCAAGGAGCTCACTCCCTTTCACTACACAGGACATGACTCCTGAGTTTTAGCAAATTCTCAGCCCCCATTCTATCTTCCTCATTAGTTCCATCTAAGGACACAAGAACTCCCTAAGAGCTCTGCTAAGTGGCAAATTCTAATGCTTTGTATGAAAGGTGTAAGGAACACCTACTTGAGACTCTCACCTCCATCTGCTCTCACAGTGCTCTACCATCACGTCGCCACTCTCCTGAGTGGGGGAAAAGTCTTCAGATTTCTCCCACCCTCTAAGGCCCTTTTCAAACCCCTCTTCGTCTGTGAAGCCTTCCAACACAAAGAAGGGCCACATTCTCATCTCTACTCAATGACCAAACCACTATACCACACAGTTAGACACTTGTAAAGTACTGCCTTCTAATTTTTTCCTATGAGCTTGGCACTGTCTTTCAAACCTGACTGTGTGCCTTTGAGGTCAGGGATGAGTCTTGCGATCTTATGTCCCTAATAGTTTCAGGCACAAAGAAGGCGTTAAATAAATGCTTGAGTTCAGCTAAAAAGTACACTTGCCCTACTATCATAAAATCACAGGCATTGTGAGTTAGACCCATAAAGGCTCTCTTATCCAACCGCTGCCTGCAATGATCCCAACAGATGGACCTCCAGCTTATGCTTGAATGTCTTCAATGAAGCAGAACTCATTACCTTGACCATTTCTGGACAGCTCTCATTATTGGAAAGTTCTTTCAATTTTATTATTGGGTCCAAATTTGCTTCCCTATAACTTGCCTTCAGTTGTTTAAATTATGCTTCCTGAGATGAAATGAAATAATTATTTCTATTTTTATAAGATAGATTTACAAATTCTGAAGGTGGCTCTTACATCTGTTCTAAACCTTAATTTCTCCAGGCTAAAATATTCTCAGTTCCTTACATTATTCTGTAAAAGGAGTGCTTTCCACTATTTTTTTCCATCCCAGCATTTTTCTTTGTATGCCCTTTAGTCCCATCTCTCTTGAAACCTAATTTGCTCATTCAACAAATTGACTGAGTTCTTAATATGTGCAGAGCTTACAGCAGAGAATAAGACTTGGAGCTTGAAGCCCAGGAGAGAAGACAATTAAACAATGACAGTGAGGAACAAAGTGTGCCGGGTCACTGCATTGCACAACGTCAGGGGTACCATCCACACAGGATACGATACAAATGTCAGCCCTTGGCATTATGCAATGTAGCAGACCTGTCACTGGGAGGAACAAACAATTGTGGATCAGGCAAGTCCTCCCTAGAAGAAAGGACATTTAAACTGAGACCCGAAATATGATTATCAGCTAATTAGATAAAAAGAGAGAAGAACTGAGTCCTGGGCAGAGGGGCAGCATGTGCAAGGATGTGGAGGAGAAGGAGTTGGGTGTGAGAGAAAGAACAGGGAATAGAGAGAAATGAGGCTGGAGAAGTAAGTAGGGATTGGGTCATGCAGTTTCTATTGGGCCATGTTTGGGGGGTTGACTCATATCCTAAAAAGGGAGGGATTCTATTGAAGGGTTTTAAACAGGGAAATAACATGATCATATTTGCATTCTGGCTGCTGTCTGAAAAGTGGAGTCAAGGGGAATAAGACCAAAGGTTTGGAGACCAATTCAAAACCTGTTACAGTAATCCAAGCAAAGAGGACAGTGGCTTAAGCCAAGGTAGTGGCAGTAGGAAAAAAAGGGAAATTACATAGATGACTTTGCCAGACAGTTCAGACATAGAGTCTATAAGATTTGGTAACTGGCTGGATGTGGGGAGTGAGAAAGAGGGAGAAATCAAAGATATCTTAGACAAATGGGCAATGTTCGTGCCATTTACTGACTGGAAATACTGGAGGCCCAGGTTTAAAAAAAAAAATGTAAGAAGATTAAGAGCTGAATTTTGTACATATTCAGTTAAAATACTTTGAAATATCTAAGTGGAGATGTCTAATTGGATTTCAGAGGAAATCACCACAAGTCATCATATATAAATGGCAACTGAAGTCAAAGGAATGGATAACACCTCGATATATGTATGGTATGTGTGTGTGTGTATATATATATATATGACTCCATTTTTCTATATAGTGAGAAGAAGGCTTAAAGCACCAAGCAATACAATCATTTAATGGTTGAGTTGAGGAAGTGGAACAGCCAGAAAAACAAAAGAGAAAATGGGAGTGTGTTCTCATGGAAGCCACGGGAAACAGAGCAGCTGTTCAATAGAGCCAAGTACTGCTGAGAGGTTCTCTAGATGGCCTGGCCTAGGCAGAGAAGAACTAGCACTTTCCTCCTCACCACTATCATGCAGATCCTTTAGCAGCATCCACATCTCATTGTTGGCCATACTGGGGTCAACCAAAATCCCAAGTCTTTTTATTTTAACAATGATCAAGTGACCTCATCCTCATCCTGTATTGTAATGCACACTTAAGTTTTTCAAATTAAATTTATGATGTACACTCCTCCTTACATGCTTTATTCTTTAAGAATTTGGGGCACTCACTCTAGCTTTTGATAAACTTGGCTTCCATACCTTTACCCAAGTTGTTGACAGAAAATTAAACATGGTGACCCAAGGATATGGCACATCAGATGTCAGTCAAGTTCCTTCTCTCTGCTGTGAATAATAGACAGCTATATCATACCCACAAATTCATCACATAAGACTTTCTCAAATGCCTTAATGAAATCCAGATATGCCAAGCATACTGGAAGTACAAAGCTGTCAGTACAGTGACCACATAAAACAAGTAACTTATGTAGGCCAGAAATGACCTCAAATCTACCGGCTACACAAGTCAGGCACCATGCAAAAGCATCTGTTCAATTTGTTGACTGAGTTTTAATTTCTCTACCCTAGGCAATCTGATCCACTGATAATGCTACTTTTCTGTTCCTGTCAGATGCCTCAGATTTGCGGTACTTTGTCTTCCCAGGCATGGCTTTGAGGCTTCTCTCAAATCTGACTTTGCATCCTTCAGTAACAAACTCCTCCTGACTCAGGTGTCTCCCTAAGAAAATCCCCACAAGTGGCATCCAGAGACTGAAAGGTGGAACCTAAATGGTGAACCCATACTATATCCTAGTGACTGTTGCTTTCTTTTTTATTTGCTCACACACCATTGGTTTAATAATCCAGCATTCCACTCCAATCCTAAAGTAGGGAAAACCAGTGTGTGTGTGTGTGTGTGTGTGTGTGTGTGTGTGTGTGTGTGTGTGTGTGTGTGTGTGTGTGTGTGTGTGTGTGTGTGTGTGTGTGTGTGTGTGTGTGTGTGTGTGTGTGTTAGGGGGAGAGAGGGTTCTTCCAAATAGAAACTGTGTATCAGTTTCCCAGCTGCTAAAACAAATGCTATACAATGGGTTCATTTAAACAATGGGAATCTATTGGCTCATGGTTTTGAGGCTAGGAGAAGTTCAAAATCAGATGTCAGCAAGGAGATACTTTCTCCCCCAAGACTGTAGTATTCTGGGGCTGGCTGCTGGCAATCCTTGGGTCCTTGGTTTCCTGTCACATGGTGATGCACATGGAGATGCGCCCTCCTTTCTCTTCCAGGTTTCCTTGATATCTAGCTACCACTCTTCCCTGTGGCTTTCTCTCCCTATCTCTGAATTTCAAAGGACTTCAGTAATCCAAATTAAAGCCCAACCTGATTCACTTGGCAACATCCTAACTAAAAAGAACACTTTCAAGAGGTCCTATTTACAATGGGTTCACACCCACAGGGATGGAATTAAGATTATGAACATGTTTTTTTCACATAAGCTACACTGGGATTGGGAGACTGAGAAAGTGAAGATGAATGTATTATTAGGTACTCTTCTATTGGTGCAAGAAACATTTTCTACTACATTTCCTAAAGATTGTTCAGTAGACGGACTAGTGTAATTCCACGTTTATTGCCAGAAACCAAAGCTTTGTGTGAAATCTTGAATTTATGGAGAGGAGGGAGGGTGGGAAAGTGCATACCTGTCTGCATCCATTCCTTCCCTTCATTCCCGACCTGCAGGAGACGGAGCAGCACTGGACTATGTTGACTTCATCACTGGAATAAGTTTGACAGTTGATTTTGTTGTATCGGGTTCCTCCATCCCTCCCTTCCTCTATTGTTCCCCTATTGCTTTGTAATATATAACTCCTTCTCCCCTCTTTTTTCCATTGGAAAATACTATGAATGACAACTTATTAGTACTGTAAAACAAACAAATAATCCTTTATTCCAGATTTACAGCATCTTCATTCCTGTATCCTGAATCAAATGGTTTCACTACCCACCATCTCTGCTAGAGAAGGAATTGGCACCTACTCTTTAGACAGAAAGGAAAATATCCAATGATTTTTGTTTTGTTTTGTTTTAAGATTTCCACTAAATTACTTTAGATATTGGGATTAATTAGACAGAAAATGATTAGAACTAGATATATCAATTGGGTGTGTTAGTTAAGGTAACACCTGCTGTTGGAACAGTTAAACCCAGAAATTTCAGTGGCTTAACACAACAGAAGTTTATTTCTCACTTACAGAAAGACTAATCAGCCCCAAATGTGTGGAAGGGACAACAAGACGGGGGGGCAGGGAGAGGGAGGGACGGAGCTCCACTCCACAGTTACTCAGACTGATGAAGGCTCTGCAGAGACAGCACAGATCCCTTCAACCAAAGCTTGATCGGGATATCAAGACTGATGGTGCCACCACACACACACCAGGAGGGTGTGCAAAGCTTCATTACTCACAGAATAAGACTTTTCTGGGGAGAGCAGGGCAGGCTTCAAAGTGGATACAAAACCGGCGTAAGAGAGAACAGGAAGAGGCCACCAGCTTGGGGTTTTATAATAGTTAGGGGCTGGGGCTGGGGCTATGATTCCCTGCTGCAGGCTGGGGCTTGCATGGTTGAACTTCCTGTCAGCACCAAAGGAGGGAGCATGCAGTCTTTCTTATCAGTTTTGTGGGGCAGAAGGGGAAAGAGCAGTGGCAGGCGTGAAAGCGACCAGCAGTCAAACATCAAAAATGGAGTCAGACTTTTTATTACATTTTACGGTGATCACCAAAGGGCTCCAAGGTTGCCCTGGATGTCAACATACAGCCAGAAGATACAGAAAGGGAAAGTAGAGGATTGCGTGGGAGGTTTTAAAAGGCCAGGCCTGGGAGGGGTGGGCACATCCCTTCTGCCCTCATTCCATTGACTAGAACCAAGCCACTTGCAGGCAAAGGGACTGGGAAATGTATTCTCTGACTGGGAGGTCACTCCCAGCAGCAACTATAGAAGGGGACAGGAATCTTTAGTAGACAGCCAGCTTTCTCTGCCACAATGGACTATAAGCAGCAGTGGATTTATATTTTGTGAGGCCAAATTTTAACTAATTTGGAAGCTGTGTTTAAGGAAAAAAAAACTAAAATTACAGATTCCAGTTTAGAAAAGGGTTCAGGCAAGCCAGGGCTGTGAAGCTCAGGCTTCATCTTCACTGTAAAGGCCTCTCTGTAAGTCACCAGAGGACAATTCTAAAGAGACTATCACTAGCCACTTTTCATGTTCACTGATTAGCCAAGAGGAAAGGGATACGATTTCTGCTGTGGCTATATAACTCCTTCTTGGAAGAGAGTAATCCCTGGGATTGGTGACTTAAGGTATATAGTTCATGAAACTCAAGTCTAGATCTTATGAAAACAATTGTAAACATGTTAAGAGAATTGGGAAAAATAATACTGTTAAACATTTTTTAAGTGAAAATAGATAAAATGTTACCTCTTTGCCACCATGAATACCTAAAGAAATTATATCCCCTTGATTTTTGCTCTCCAAAAATCATGTGGCTATCCAGTGGTTTGAAGTGGGACACGTTTTAAGTAAAAGGTTTTCAGGGATGAAGCCTATAACATATTATTTGGAACATTTGAAAAAATACACCAGTATCCTTTCATGGGCCTCCAGCCCTGAGATTCTGTGATTTAGGGATATCCCCAGACTGCCCATCACCCAACCTACTTTCTGTCATTAGTGGCTTCTGATGCAAACTCAGAGCAGAGCTAGTCCCCTGTAAGAATTGTGACATTCCTTTTCCCCTACAAGCCCCAGGAACAAGGGAAATGCCCCCATGTCCACGAAAGGACTGTGGCTCAGGGCTGCCCTTGGCATTGCTCATTAGAGGAGCAGTGAGGCAAGTGTCTAGACGACAGCAGGGCTTTAAACGTCTGGCTTGCCTCTCTACGAGGCCCCACTACGTAAGAGCTTTGGGGACACACGTTCCTCCCCTTACTTTCCCATTTTTTATTTTCTTTTTCCCTTGATTTTCCCATTTATTTTCATTCAATTATATTGTCCTACACTGAATACAATTTTGGAAGCTTCTATTTGAGAAAAAGTCTTAACTGTAGAAATAAAATACTGAATACAAATAAAATATTAAGGTGCAATAACAACCAAAAATTTGTTTAAATTATGTCACATGTCTAGACAGACGTTAGGCAATTAAACTTAACTTCTCAGGGTATCTTTTAATCCTTGCCTTCTTCCATCCACCGATCCAGTAATTCCTGAGCATCATCTGTGTCACACTTTCTGATAGATGGCCACGGTAGTGCCTCCAAGATTTCATCCTACTTCAAGAACCAACTGTTTTTAGTTTGCCCCTCTCAGGCTGCACAAGTGCATGGGCAATGTGCCTGTCTGCAGCAACTTCTGCTTAACCTGCTGGGACACTGGCTGAGGAATGAGATGGGCTGGGATGGTTAGTGTGGTTACTGTCACAGGACCCACAGGGCAGAATGAGAGGAAATGGGTTAAAACGGTAGCAGGAGGAATTCGGGTTTGATAGAGGGAAGACCTCCTCATTCAGGGAAGGAAGTGCTGTCTCAGGTGACAGGAGAGCTAAAAGTGCGGGATTGCAGGCTAACCTCTTCCAGGAAGTCTGCCCTGGATCTCACAGAGCTCTGGGGACCTGCTCCTGCCCAGAGCAAGGGTTGCTGTCACTGTCATGCCCTTTGGCACTTACTCATACAGTGCCTTGTGTTGCTCTCATGAAAATGTAGTTCAGTGCAAGCAGGCACATGGTCTTGGACACCTTCTCTGCAAAGAGCACTGCACACTACTAGGTTCCCACCAACATTCCACAAATATCTGAAGGCCTACTATGTGCCAGGCCCTGGGGATACAACCATGAATAAAACAGACACACATTGCAGTCATAATAAAGAAGTAAATTAGGCAGATTTTTACGATGTGATCAGTTCTAAAGGAAAAACATAAGTAATCTTTTAATGTACTTTGTACTTCAATAAAAATAGAGCCATGTAACGGGTCAAGGGAGGACCCAGAGTGGGGAGTCAGGGGTGGCAAAGAAGACTGCAGTTTTAAATAGGGTATTACAGGTTGGGGCATTGAAAAAGTGGCATTTGAACACAGACTTATAGGACTTTGTGCAGGATGCATGCAGATATTGGAAGGAGGAGAATTCCAGCCACCACAGAGAGGGTGAGGACAGAACACATCCATTAGGGGGAGCCAAAGAATGGACAAATGGCCTACATGGTGCCTTGTAGGTCCATGAGTACCAGAGGCCCCTAAACTGGGGCTTGGGCACTGACAAGGGGCCTTGAGCCCGTCAGGGCCTCAGATGCTTTCACTGCCTCCTCTTTGCCTTTGGGAGTGTTCCAAGGAGACTAGAAGCTCTGCTGAACCTCGGGGTCCCATACTACAAAGGTCCTGCACTACAAAGACATTGTTTTCTAGGTACTCAAGATGAGCCTCAGTTTACAGATCTATAAAATGGAGATAATAATACCATTACTTCAGAGCATTATTATCACTCAAAAATCTAAAAGGGCGCAAAGGGAAACTGGGGTATCTGGGCTGAACTAGGGGGCTTCTTCATGGGGCTTTCATTCATTGGGTGCCAGGAACTGGTAAGGGTTTACACTGACTAACCTAGTTAATTCTCACAACTCTGTGACTAAGATGCTCTTATATCACCATTTTCTAATTGGGAAATCAAGGCTTAGGCAGCCCAAGGCAGAATGAGTTGGCAAGAAGTAGAGACAGCCAGAACGTGACTCCAGATCTGTAGGAGTCCAGGCCTCTGCCCTGCACCCACCACACCACCTCTCCAGAATCCTGTAGGTCAGATTTTCGTTGGTAGTGTGAGCAAGGACCATGTTCTGAAACCCAAACTAGGTATAGCTGTTGTCATATTTCCTCCCAATCAACCTTGATCTCTGCAGCCTCCTATGCACTGGCTAGAACCCAGTAGTTTTCTTCACTAAATTCTTAAAGGAAACAATCCCCTGAAGCCAGGGGCCTGATTAATTTTGGCAACTGTAGGAGGGGAGAGAAGGTGAGGCATTCTCAGAACTGGAAAGCCAAGGCGGGGGCTGGCGGGCTCCACTATCAGCTCATTCTAGATACCCGGGCATGGGCGTTTTGAGAGAAACCCCATGACTCACCCTCACTTCTCGTGGTCCCTGTTTCACTAGAGGGCACAGTCTTCCCATCCCCCTCCTTTGCATCCCCTGTCACCAACACTGGCTGGCTGCTAACACCTCTCAGTGTCCCACCCACCCACTCACCCTGCCTCCGAGCCCAGCATGGTGGGCTGAGGGTGGGGTCCTCTCCACCAGGCTAAAGAGTTACAAAGCTTTGGGTGGGTGGGTGGGGGTCAGTTACTCCATAGCAAGTCCTGGGGGCTGAGTGCACTGTAGCAGACTGTGCAGCGGCCTTCCTTCTCAACCAAAGCTGCACAGCCTTGATCGACTTGACACCAGCAGTCAGGGCCCAGCCCAGGGCATCCAGAGGAACCACTACCACTGTTAGAAAAGGATACATGTGAGGGAGTGGGTCATCAGGGAAGAGAGAACTCAGGAGAAAATGGAGCAGGGAAGGGGCGGGAAGACACATTTCTTGTTCTCAGCCCCAGACTCCTCTTCAGTGAAACTGACCTCCTCACACTTGTACAATAATGACTAATATCTCGTGGGTGCTTACTATGTGCCTGGCATTCTGCTAAGGGCTTTAACATGATTTTTCACTTTTTCCTCACAACGCTATGAGAAGTAGGTGATATTATGTTAGTCTGGACCCTTTGAGGAGCAGATGCAAAATGGGATTAAATGTGCAAGGGTTTTATTAGGGAAATGTCTCTGTAAGAGAAAATTGGGAGGGAGCTGAGCCAGGCTGGGAGAATCATCAGACAATGTCTGATTCCAGTGAAGGAGAGAGGGAGAAGAGAATGGGTGGAAGCGTGCTAGATGACTGTGCAGTCTAAGGAAGTTTCAACAAAGCTGTCAAGGAATCCTCAGCCAAAGTTGGCCATCAATAGAGCCCTGGCTTCCCAGGGCTGGATGTGCTCAATCATTGGCTGGGAGCAGTTGATGGGAGCACAGATTTCAGAGTCCAGCAGCTGGGGCCCTTGGACAATTATGCTCCCTATATTGGAGGCCTGTGGGTACATTCTCATGGAGGCCACAATAATTATCCCCAATTTACTGGTTGATAAACTGAGGCTCCCAGAGGTCAAGCTATCTGCCCTTGGTTTGAATCCAGTTTTGTATAACTGTAAAACTTTCTTCTGTGTGGTGTGCATCTGTCTGAACACTTGACCACTACTGTACAAGCCTGATACCTCATGGCTGGGCACACAATCAATGTCCCATAAAGGTTTTTGGGGCAATGTGACTGAGCTCCTGGAAAGTAAGAAAAAATTCTTGCACTTCTCCTATGTCGCCCCCAGTAAGTAGGACACTGAGTAAGAGCCAGATCCCCTACCACAAGCCTTTCCCTGATACCCCTCAGCAGAGATTCCCTCCCCTGGACAGCATTCACCAGTCTGCCTCACACAAATTTGCAAACTTATCATCTCCTTGGTATTCTCCAAGGGCACTTGGATTCTGAGAGGCAAGGCGGGTAGCCTGCTCCAGATCAAACACCAGGAGGAGGCCAAAGGGGACCTCAGAGTTGCCTTTGAGCTTACACACCCAAAATGTATGCAAATAAACGTAATAGAATGAGCAGAGCCACTGATGTGCAGCGAGGCTGAAGGAACACCCTTGCCCCCTCCAGATCTGATTTTCCTGACACCCACAATCCCAAGGGTATGAACCTACTAATTTGGGGAAGTGCTTCAAATGTCCTCTTCTCGCAGCTGACTTAAACTATCCCCAGAATGCCACACTGCTGACAACAAATCCTTTCATAGACCTCTCATTCAGAAAGCAATATGCAAAGCACATTCATTCATAAATTGATAGTCTTCTTGGTAGCAGCTACCAGAACCTAAAATTTACATACTCTTTGACTTAGCTATTCCACTTCTGGGAATCTATCCTACAGGAGTCCTTGCATATGTGCACAAAGACGTTTACAACATTAATAGTAAGAAAAAAAGGGAAACAAATGAAATATTCATCAATAGCAGATCAATCAAATAAATTATGGCACATCTACACTATGGAATACTACAAAACTATAAAAGGAATATGATAGTTCTTGGAATTCAGTCTTAGATACCAAGTTAAGAAACCAAGTTGGGGAACGATAAGCATAGTGATTCCATTTACACTTTTTATAACCTTCAAAGAAATTTCTCACCTGTGTTTATAAGAATAAACCTAAGTAGATGAATTAATAGAAATTCTTTACAAAGTTGGATAAAAATAAAAATAAAATCAAACTGTTAGAAGAGGTTATTTCTGGAGAGTAGTTTGTACAGTTGGGAGAGGAGGTATGACAAAGAGGAACTTTCACATTTCATTCTCACTATATATAATCTTTATGTTTGAATTACTGAAATCGTGTTTATATTTTTTAGGTGCACTCGTCTTACAGATAAGCACCTACCCTGAGTCAGCTGTCATTTTCAGAACCTGGAATAAACAGATCTGACCTGATTTCACATCTGCCCTCTTCCTCTTCCTTGCAAACTGGCTCAGAGAAAGGCCAGCCTCATCCCCCTTAACCTCCTGCCCTTATCCCTCCGTGGGAGGGTGGTGTGAGAAGTATGAGGACCATTTTCTTAGAATAGGTTTATGATCAGAAAAGGGGACAGCTGAGTGCCAAAAAAATCATAGGTTTTACTACAACTACAAACTCTCTCTGCAGTGCAGGCTCCAGTCACATCTGACCAGTCTTGAACTCACACAAAGATCATGGTTTCTTAAAAAAACCTCGGACTGCTGAATTCTGAAATCAGAGGGTAAGGGTTGGGAGAATGCTGCTCATTCTGAAACTTGAGGCTTGTAGCCCCAGAAGGCTCTAACTGGAACCAGGGACCCACAGCTGTCAGGGCAGGAGCAAGATCAGGTTTTACAGGGACTCAGACAGCATTGATCTGGGGCTAGCTCCTGCTCTAGGCTTGGGCCAGAATCACCCAGACTGGGTGCTCATTTGCATGACCTTTGTAGATGCTTTGCATATCAGAGTCCTGGGAACACTGCTCCCCTAGGATCAGAGAGGTTAAGGCTAGTATTTGGTCACACATGGTCCGAAGGACAGAACCAAAACTAAGGAGAGGACTCATGAAGGAAGGGGGATGGCAACGGGGAAAGCCAGTCCCAGTATTTCACTTGCAAATCCTGACAGGGGAGTGGGATGGGGGCAGGAAACGGTTAAGAACTTTAGAGCAAGAAAGTCATGCAAACGAACGCATTTGCAAGGCAGCCCTCCTCCCTCAAAATGACTTACCACACTCAGGTTCCAGGCCTCGCAGGTTCCACTACCTCACAGGAGCAGTCCCTGCTACCCACAGCCCCACGTGAAACACTGCAGGCTTGACAGCACAGACTTCCCGGCCAAAGGCTTCGAGTAGTCACTTACCTTTAGAGCAATAATTATTCCAGCCAGAGAGGGGATGAAAATTCTGGGTAATCCCAGGTTTGAGATGTTGGTGTGTTGAAAATTTTAAGTATCAAAGCTTAAAATTCATCAAAAATTGCATTTGTAACAGGGAGGCTCCCAAAAGCTTTGCTTTTAATATGTTGATGTGTAAGGACCATAATAAGGATTGAAGATGACAAAAACCTGCAAAGAGCAGGTTTCCAGGAGGGACCCAATTTCATGTCATGTAATTGAGAAGAGCTAACAAATGATTATGCTTACTGAATCATTATGTAGGTGCCTTTTTACTTTCTAATATATTGTAGAATAACCAAAAGTGAATACCTGAATCTAGTGAAACCCACTGTAACCCAGATGCCTTGATCTTTGATGATTTTATCTTTACCTTATGATTGTAAAAGCCTCATGATAACTTGTGAGGGGCCCTGCTTGGACCCCCTTACGCTGTTTCACAACTTTAAAGTCTTGTGATCACTAGACAGCCCTTACTGTTTATTAATGAACAAACTTGAGTCAACCCAAGAACTTACCCACCCCAATTCCTAAGCTATCTTTCTAGACAAAGCTAAATCTAACCAGAATTAGCCCACCTGACATGCACAGTAGCTTAAACCATAACTTGTAAGTGACCCATACCTCATTATAATACTAAAAATAACACCCATCATAATGTTAAGGACGCTGTTTTCTTACATACATTCTGTGATTAGGCATGTAATCAATATGCGCATGCTCAATAATTAGATCTCAAACCTCGTCATCTCGACCCATTATACTCATTATCCTAAAACCTGCCCATCTTTTGAAACTATAAAACTCTCAGTTACTGAAGTTTGAGGAGACAGCCCATCTGCTCTCCTTGTTTTGCATGGCAATAAACTTTCTCCCTTTGAAACCCCGATGTCTCAGGAATTGGTCATTTGTGCGCACTGGGAAGAGAACCCCCACATTTGATCACTAACAAGGTTATCCTTTTCATACTCATTCCTAAACTGTATACACAAATAATCCAAGCTTTATATGTTTGTAAGGCTTAAAAAAAAAAAAACTCAAAAGTAGGTGGGAATCCACCTGGGTTATTACTGATATTCTCACAAACAATGAGGACTACCAATTTAGTAAGATGAGCTCTCGATCTTCGGGCTTGCCCTTAAGCTTGTTACTGCAAAGAAGGGGCTAAGCCAACTTATAATTGTGCCTAAGAGTCTCCACCAGAGAACTCTTTGTTGCTCAGATGCAGCCTCTTTCTCTCTAGGCCCACTCAGCAGGTGAACTCATCACCCTCCCCACTATGTGGGACCTGACTCCCAGGGGTGTATATCTCCCTGGCAACATAGGACATGACTCCCAGGGATGAGCCTGGACCCAGCATCATGGGATTGAGAGAATCTTCTTGACCAAAAGAGGGAAGTGAAATGAAACAAAATGAAGTTTCAGTGGCTGAGATATTTCAAATGGAGTCGAGAGGTCACTCTGGAGGGCATTCTTACGTGCTATACAGATATCCCTTTTGTTTTTAGTGTATTGGAATAGCTAGAAGGAAATACCTGAAATTGTTGAACTGCAACCTAGTAGTCTTGATTCTTGAAGACAATTGTATAACTATGTAGCTTACCCAGTGTGACTGTGTGATTGTGAAAACCTTGTGACTCACACTCCTTTTATCCAGTGTATGGACAAATGAGTAGAAAAAAGGGGACAAAAATTAAATGAAAAATAGGGTGGGATAGAGGGGTGGAATGCTTTGGGTGTTCTTTTTCACTTTTATTTTTATTGTTTTTTTTATTTTTTTGGAGTAAGGAAAGTGTTCAAAAATTGATTGTGATGATGAATGCACAACTCTGTGATGGTACTGTGAACAGTTGACTGTAAACTGTGGATTATTGCATGGTATGTGACTATATCGCAATAAAACTGAATTAAAAAAAAAAAGTAGGCGGGGAAATTCCCTTCAGACTAGGGTCCCAGTTTTCTTTTGGGGGAAGCATACATGGTGAACACGGGGATCCCAGGTTGCAGGGGCTGTAAAGAGAAGATAAACAGAAAACACCAAGGGTACCCCGTGGAGGGAGGTAAATCATATTTCTGTGGGCAGAACCCAGGGGGCCAAGGGTCAAAAGGAGAGATAAGCCAGACAGCAGTTCAGACCAGAAGGCCGAAGGGGTGAACCTAGAGCAAACAAGGAAGGAACTGGCTCATGCAGAGATCAGAGTGAAGTGCTGATGGGAAAATCTCCACCACATTATACCTTCATTTTCTACCATCAACAGTGTCCTTCAAGTGCCAGCTCAATGGGCTCCTCAGGAAGCTCTTCTGGGTCTCTGACAGAAGAGCTCCAGCTTCTGAGCTCCAACCACCTACTTTGTTTTTACTTTATGAAAGCATTGATCTGCCCCACCTTCTATTATAGAAACATGTCTACTTCCCTAGACTGTGAACTCCATGATGGAGACCCACTTCTTCCTCATCTAGGGATCCTTAAAGTCCTTTTAGCCCTGGCCATTACACACAGTAGGTGTTCAGAAAGATGAGCTGAATGGAAACACAGGACAAAGGAAGACAAAACCCCAACGCTCTTGCTTGGGGGTGAGGTGCCACCCTTGTAACTCCACAAAAAGTGTTTCAAACCTTCCAAAGCCTTGATCATGGCTTTATTTAATCTTCATAAGCCTGGCAAGAGGTAGGACTGATATTATTCCCTTTTAAAGTAAGAAAAATCAAAGCATGGATGTGAGGGCTTCATCCAAACAAAGGACAGGGAACCAGAGTGTGCTTATTTTGACCTCATTCCTCTCTCCAATGTCAGCACCTCCAGAGCTGCAAGAGGCTGCCCTGTCCTCCTGGGCTTGGAGGACACACCCCTCCCTGTCAGAACAGTATCTACTGAATCGACTCAGAGCATAAAAGATGTGCCCAGCCCCATGGGAACAGGGAGAGGAAAGACAAGGCTTCTTTCTTATAGAACTATCTCCTAAACTAGCTCCCTGTGCTGGTTTGGAGCTATTATGTACCCCAGAAAGGGCCATGTTCTTTTAACCCATTCCTGCGCATGCAGACTTACTGTCGGTGGGACCTTTTGTTATTTAGGTTATTTCAATTGAGATGGGACCCAGCCCATTCAAGGTGGGTCTTAATCCTTTTATTGGAGTCCTTTATGAGAGGAGAAGAGAGATAAAACTGAGAGAGCTAGAGAAAAGCCCCAGAAAAGCTAAGAGAGGACTCACAGGAGCTGAGAGAGGAAGCCACTGAAGCCAGAAGCAGAAAGCAACAAAACCCAGGAGAGAAGGACAGGCAGACTCCGGCCATGTGCCTTCCCATATGGCAGAGGTGTCCCAGATGCCAGCAGCCTTTCTTCAGAGAAGGTATCATCCTGTTGGTGTCTTAATTTGGACATTTTCACGGCCTAAGAACTGTAAATTGTAAGTTAATAAATCCCCATTGCAAAAGCCAACCCATTTCTAGTATATTGCATTTGGGCAGCTTTAGCAAACCAAAATACTCCCTAAGGGGAGCGGTCAGGTCTCAAACTTCTTTAGTTTTTCCTAAAGTACAGAACATAGAGTAAGAGCCTGGAGAGTTGGTGATTTAATGTTGGGTGGCCTCGCTACAATAGTCTGAATTGAGTGCAGAAAAAGAGAGGTAGCTAAATTCACCAACAGGACCCCGGAACTGGGACCTAGGGTCCCTTCCAAAGAGAGACCATTTCCACACTGGGCCAGACTCACCCTGGGGTGGCTGGAGCCTCTAAACATGGGCTTTAAGAGACCAAGCCAGGGAGGGGCTGGGGGCACAGAGAGGACCGGGAAGTGCTCAGCAGGGACAGTTTACATTCAGCTGTGGGAGGGGATAGCCACTTTCCCCAGCCTCACCAGCCTCACCAGCCTCATCCACCTGCTTTTAATAACTGAATTTCCTTTGCACCCTACCCACTCGTCATTCACAGCCTTCTGCATCTCCTGTCTCCAGCCCAGTCAAAGGAAAACCCCAAATTTACTGTTATTGTTTACCAACCCAACTGCCTCCTCATCTCAGGGCAGGGGCCTGGACCCCGCCTAGACCAGGAATCTCACTCCCAGCCCAGGGCTCCCTGTGTCCTCCCTGCACAACAGCCACTGGAGGCAGAACTCTAATGTGATAAAAGCCACCTGGCATTCTGTGACACATTTAAATCCACCCTCTCATTGAATTCCTTACAGTAGCCACAGGGTATAAGAATATCACCCCTATTTCACAGAAAAGGAGTCAAACCTACTCAGCTGCAGGGGAATCCAGTCTGTACCAACCCCTCCCTCATCAAAAGGACTTTCCATTGTGTATTTTTAAAGGAATACGTAGAAGCAAGAGATCCAAGTCCAATTCACCTCTGACTAGTTGTGTGACCTTCTCTGCACCCCAGTTTCCTCACAGGAAAATTGGAGACGAACTACCTTAGAGGGTTTTTCATAATGGTGAAGAGATCAAAGGGAATAATCCAGCAGAGCATCGGCACTTAGCAGGTGCTCATGAAGTGTTCACTGAATCTGCGGCCTAGGAGTGCCCATAAGCCTCTCCTTCTCTCACACCACTTAAAGGTACTCTAGAATCGCACCCCACCCATGCCAACCAGCATCTGCCTCTTGGTACAAAAGTTTCTGTTTCCATCCCACTCAGAAGTTTAGCATAAAGAGATTAAGTTCTTTCTCGAGAGGGTAATCAGAAGCCAGATCAGTGAGGAAAGTTAGGGCCACGGGCAGAGCAGAAAGGAACGGCAAGACCCGGCTCACCAAGCCATACCCCTCTCCTCTGCCCCTTTATACCAGCAGCCATCTTCCTTGGAAGCCAACTCCAGGCTGGATCCTCACTGGCCACAAAAGCATCCTCCTAAGATGGGCTGACCAGGTAACCAGACAGGGAAGAAAGCCAAAAACAAAAAAGAGAGTAATGTGTGGAGCAAAAAGATGAGAAGGCTGTTAAGACAGGCCTCTGTGGCAGAATAATGCCTCCCCCCAAGGATGTGCATGTTCGAGTGTCCCAGAACCTGTATGTTTACCTCACTTGGCAAAAGGGACTTCACAGATATATGATTCGGGTATGGAGCTTGTGATGGGAGAGTATCCTGAGTTACACAGGTGGGCCCCATAAAATCATATGAGTCCTTAAAAGCAGAGAATCCTTCCTGGCTGGATCAGAGAACTGTGACAATGGAGGGAGGCCAGAGAGATTCAATGTTGCTGGCTGTGAAGATAGGGTTTGAAAGGGCCACAAGCAAGGAATGCAGGAAGGCTCCAGAAACTAGAAAAGGCAAGGAAATAAATTCTCCCCCAGAGCCACCAGAACCTTTGATTTTAAACCAGTGAGATCCTGTCAGGCTTTCTGACTTACAGAACTATAAGATGACAAACATCTCATTTTAAGCCACTAAGTCTGTTATGGCAGCAACAGAAAACTAATACAGCCTCTAACCATAGCAGAGCTCTGACAACTTCCTCCTCTCCTGTCACCCCAACTCCCTTTCCACCACCCCCTCTTTTCCCTGAGTTCTTCTCACTTCTGACATCTCCATGAGCTCATTCAAGATAAATGGATTTGTCTGAAAAACAAAACTTCAAGCTGGCTAATTGAGAGCAGTGGTTTCTAGAGTAACGAGTACAATGTCAAGCTGGGATCCAACCTCAGCAGTCCATTCACAGGTTAGGAAGAGGTCACAGGACGTTGGAGACAGGATTCCTCTGACTGCAGCGTGGATAAGCAGGCCCCTCCTCTGGGCAAGGAGGCAGGGTCTCAAGTCCTAGCATCACCCCAGGCCTGGCGGTCCTGGAGGGCCGAGGTGCCTGAGCTGCCCGAGCTCTTGTCCACACCAATCGGCCATGTGATTTCCAACACATTGCTTCCCCCTCTCATCCATTTCCTTATTCATAAAGTAGGGATGACCATCCTGCCTTGCCTTTCTTCCCTGGCAGCATTGAGGGTTATGAGAAAGAACATGAAATTATCTCGGCCACACTAATTTCTCTGCCTGACTGGGAGAGGGGCAGGGGGCTCGTAGATCTGTTTCTACTCTAGGTTCTACCACAAACCAACTCATTATATGATCTTGGGCCCATCATTTCCCACCTCGGGGACTCAAGTCTTTTTATCTGTAAACTGAGAAAAATGGGTCACATGAACCCTGAGGTCTCTTCCAGCTCTCATGTGGAGTCTTTGGGTTTCTGCCTGACCCCTATCACCCCCTCCTGGAACTTTCAGGTACTACACCAACTTTTTTCCCAGGATTTGAACAAAATCTCCACCATCATCTCTTTCTCCCACCCCACCCCAGCCGGCCAGCTGGTGGCTATGGAGGTCAAAGAATCACATGCCAAAACGCAACTTGGTTCTTGATTCAGTATTTGGCAAAAGAGGATGGGCTCCCCAGTCCCTGTTGCCTCCTGGAGCCCTGCTCTGAAGGACAGCAGCGTCCACCTTCCCTCGGCAGGTGCAGGCACTAGCTGGCTCCCTCTCCTCTACCAGGGCACCCAGCTCTTTCCAACACACAAAACCACTCTCCACCTGCGGGAAGAGGAGAGGTGGCAGCAGGGGTGGGGTGGGGGCTGAAGGAAGAGAAAGAAAAACTTTCAACTATTAAATCTGTTTAGTAAAGACAATTTCGATCATACAAAACAACAGTTTACAACAATCTGAGTGCTGGACACACCATCAGAGACAAGGGAGTTGCCTCGGGCGCTCGGAGCCCTTCCCCCACGTCCAGAGAAGACCTCGGTGCCCCTCACCACCCTGCCCCTGAAGGAGATGAAAGCTGAAGTACTACTGCCACCCCATCCCCGCAAACGGAAGAGGGGACACGACAGGGACCACGGCACAGAGGGCCTCCCCCCATGTGGCTCCTCATTAACACTGAGGAGGGCCCACCCTCCCCTCACTGGCCTCGACACATGAAGCTGAGCCGTTTTCTTGTGTTTCTTTTGGTGGGGGGTGGGACGTGAAGTGGCTAATGAGAAAGGGGGCAAAGTCAGGACATCTTTGGTGAGAAGACTGCCACCCCAGCTAGGCCACACAATGGAAATCTGAGAGGGGAACCACAAAAGTGGTCCTGCCTTTACCCAACAGGGGTAGCCGGCCAATGCCCTCAGAGCCCAGGGGAGACACAGGAAATGTAAAATCTTTGTGTCCCCATAAATTCCCCAGGCTCACCCAGGTGAGCTGAGAGGCAGCTCACTGAGAAATGGCTAAAATTTTAAGAGAAATAAACAGTGGGTTAATCATGGCAGAAAGTAGAGAGGTTACCTGGTAGATCAGCGCCTCAGGAGACGGAGGACCAACACTAAATGGGGAGAAGGGGGTCCAGTCTTCCTGATTGCTGTGCCAGTGCCTCAGTCACTCCTCCGTACCTCCTGGCATTTAGGCAGCAGAGACAGGCTACAGAGGGCCTGGTTCAAAATCTGGATAGGCTTCCCAGGCACTTTTGCGGGCCCAACATGGGCAGGGCAGGCCCAAGGAAGGAAAAGGTTCTTGAGCCACAGCAGGGCCCCTTCTGCAGCCCTGCCTGCCCTGGCTCTGCCTACACGGCTCCAGACACACACACACACACTCACTCACTCACTCACTCCTATCTGCTCAGCACACTGGTGATGTCTGAGGGCTCCAGGTGGAGAAGGTGGGCAGCATCCAGGCCCCAGCCCTCCGTAGCCTTGAGCTTCCAGAACACCTCAGCCAGTGGGACCTCAGGCTGTAGTGGGGAAACGGAAGGCAGATGCGACAACACAGGGACGCTCCCTATAATGGTTTCCACAAATACCCTTCAACAAACCCCAAACCCTTGCAGTATCCTGGAAGGAAGGGGTTTGGGGAAAAAGGAGGAGGAGTAGGAGAAAGGACAATAAAAGGTTTCATAAAAATTCAAAGTCAAATTACTGATAAAACTGCAAGATGAGCACAGGTTCAAGAGCATCTTGCTCCCTTCTCTCCTCACCCTCCCAACCTCCCAGCCTCTCCAGGGTTGGCCAGAACCAAGGCAGGTGATGCCAAAGGGTCAGAATTTTGCTGCTGGCAAGATATTAGGCTCCATGCAGCAAAGGAGGAAGGGAGGCATAAGTGGACATGTCTGTGTCTCTTCTTTTAAAAATTATATTCATGTAGAGAGTTATTGCTTTTCCTCCAGTGGGGCAGGAGGGTGCTCAGAGGCTCAGTGAGCAAGGGCTGCAGCCTCCAGGGCCCGAGCTTTCTTCCGCCTCTTCAGAAGCAGAGGGTTGGATGCATCTTCAATCTTTTTTATCTTGATTTGCTCGTAGTCAACACGCATTGTGGCCAAGGCACTGGTCATCTCCTCCTGGGTGGGGGAAGGTGCACCAGAAAGGGAACCAAAAGAAAGCCAAAGGACAAAGAGGAGAGAAACCGGAAGAGACAGACATGAGAGACAAGGGACACAAGTAAGGACAGGAAGAGGGTGACAGGGAGTAGGAACAGAGAGAGAAGAAAACAGACCAGTTAGTGGGTCCACATGGCTGACAGCAGCCTCACCCCAGAGCCAGGTCAACAGAGAGCCTGGCCACCACGTTGCCACAGATCTCCTCAGAGTCTGTTCACAGACTCCACAGGAGATGGCCATGAAGGAAGTCAGAAAGAGCACTGGACTAACTAGAAGTCAGACCTGGGTTCTGGTCTGTCTCAACCAGACACTAGCTGTGTGACCTTGAACAAGTCATTCTTCCTCTCTGGGCCTGTTTTATCATCTGCAAAATGGGGAGATGGTTGTGCCAGGTGACCTTTAAGGTCCCTTCTAGAGACCCAGGTAGTAAAGGGCTTGTAGCAACCAGCAACAGCAGAGTTTAGACCAGAACCCAGAACTCTTTGGCCACAATGTCCTCAGGGCAGTGGCTCAGAGTCACTACTCTTGTAACAAAGACATCCATGGTATGAGAGAATACAGAACCAAACTCCCCCACCAGTACCACCACTCAGCGTTTGGGCACACCTGGGTGAGTGACCTTCCCAAGACCCTCTCAGCCAGTGTTTCCCCTCACCTTGACATCCTCCCACCGCTCCTTGTCCTCCTTCAGGACCCGGCTGGTGTGCAGTGGGGTTTGAGGGACATTCGTTGATTGCTGAGAGGAGAGAAAAGGGGTCCAAGTAAAAGCCTGGAGCAGGGAAGAGCTCCTGGCTGAGCCCCGCTCCCGAGGGGCAGCCCCCTTGGACTCAGTCTCCTCGGCCCACCACACTTACCATGATCCAGGGGTGGTTCATAAACTCTGTGATGGTCATTCTCTGAGTGGGCTCTGTTTTCAGCAGGTTCCGAATGAGCATCTTCACTGTGGGGGCAATGCAGGGGACAGGGACAGAAAGCTCAGAGGCTGCTCTCCTTGTCCTGCTCCTTCTTACAGTTTTCAGGGCAGGGCAGGTTCAAAGTGTGTGTGTGGGGGGGGGGTCATCGACAGCCCAAGGAACCAGCCCCAAGTCCCCTTACGGTTATGCTACTTGATAGGCCCTACAGAGCCAAACGACCTGGCCCTGCCCCAGGACCTTCACGTAGGGAGGATGTACCCAGCAGGTACGGGCCCAGGTGCAGACCCACAACTACAGCATGTCTGGGAGAAGGCCCACAAGTACACGTGCACCCACACATGCAAGTATGAGCTCCTCCCCTTTCCTGAAATGCTGGGTTCCTACCTTCCTCTGATACTTCTGACCATTCCGGGTTGGGGAATTCATACTGGCCCATTCGGATGCGACTCTTCATGCCCGGAGAGATGGCAAGGCCGTGGTTGGAGTAGAAGGGGGGATACCCACATAGCCTTAGCCACAAGAGGAGAAAGCGAGAGAGGAAGAAGATGGAGTTGGTGTTATTTAGGGGACCTGCACCAGGAACAGGGTGAGAAACAGGCTCTTCTCCTTATAAAGGTCACACAGAAATAGGAACTCAATGATTTAGTCACAATATACAAAGCAAAGGACAGGACCCAGAATCTAACACACTAATTACTTAAACCGCACACTCCGGCCAATTAGCTAGCTTATACCCCCACCCCCCCAACCCCCGACCATTTAGCTACTGAAATCTGCCAAGCATTGAGAAAGGCGGCATGCAGGGGATTCTCAGGGGCTCCCCCATCTAAAAAGGGAATGCTAATGTTTGCCTCTTCCTCTCCTCCTGGAGAGGTACAGCCCTCCACCCACCCCAGTCCTCCCTGGCCCAGCACACTCACAAGATGTACATGATGACACCCAGAGACCACATGTCACAGGACTTGTCATACTTCTCTGGGCCCAGCACTTCCGGAGCTGCAAACCAAAGATCAACATGGGTGGGCCTGACCCTCGGAGCACTGTGCTCTGCCCCAGTGTCTCTGTGGATAATGTTCCCACCCAACTCCCTAGCCCACCATGGTGGGACAGCAACTGGGGATGGGAAGAGGAACAGCCATAACCCAACCTAGTTTGGAAGGAGCAGAGCAGAAGCCCCTCCTCCAAAAAGGAACCAACCCTAGGGCTAGAACCTTAAGACTAAAACATTCCCAAGCTGCAAGAGACTCTCAGACACATGCTGTCCATTTAATTTGACAAACATGTTTGGAGAGCTTATCCTGAGCAAGGCAGCTCATCCCAGACTCCATTTGATGGAAATGATGGCTCTTCTCATGGAAAAGTACACATGTGTAGTAAATTCTGCTTACAATCTCAGGCTGATAATTTCCTATGATTTCCTCAATCTCAAGTTAACTCTGATGAGCCGAAAGGGGCCATAAGGACATGACTCCCCCAGGATCTGTGGCTCCCTGAGTCCTCTGAGAGGTGAGGAGGAAAGCGCTGGGAAGAGAAGTGGTCTCTGAGTCTCCTCTGGACTTACCCACATAGTACGGCGTATAACAAGGAGTGGTCAAAGAGTTGTGGCTGGTGGTTTCCTTGGCAAAGCCAAAATCAGTGAGTTTCAGAATGGCGTTGGGCCTTTTAGAAGTATATAAAAGATTCTCAGGCTACAGAGAGGAAGAGGAGCAGATAAATAACAACCCTGAATCAACCGTTCATTCATTCATTCAACAATCATGTGTCTAGTCCCTATGATCTGTACACTATGAGGAATACTGGCTACGTATGACCAGGTTCCTGCCTTCAGAGAATTTACAGTGTGCCTGGAGATAAGAGACGAACACACAGAACCAGCAATGAACTCTACAGGGACATAAAAACCAAGACTGTGGCTGTGAGGTCTGAGGAGAACCACAGGGCTGAATGCAGCCAGAGGAGGCTTCACTACTGGGTTGTGGGTTTGCCCGTGGGCAGAGGGCAGGGCCCTGCAGGGCTGAGAATGGCACCCCACCCCATTCTGGCCTCAGGAACCAAGCACAATGTGCAACACAACTCTGGCACTCCGGTGGCCCTACCCCTGGCCCTCTGCAATAACCAAGCAGGGGATAAGCAACTGGTACCTTGACATCCCGATGAGCAATGTTGATTGAGTGCAAATACTGGATGGCCTCACCAATGCTCTTCATGATTTCTGATGCTTCTGTAGAGGGAAGGTGGGAGCAGGAAAGAAGTCATAAAGGAGTGTCTTTAGGTTTGAAAACTCAATGCTCCAGTCCTCCCATGCAGCCTGAGGCTCCCCACACCCACCATGCACCCCTAAACCAAAGAAACGAAAAGCCACCCTGGCCTCAGCTGAGGATGATACTCCTGGCAGTGAGCAGGAGGAAGCAGCAGGCCTCAATACCTTTCACTAAGAGCAAGCACTTTAAAGGGCACTCAAAACCCTCCAGACACACAGCTGCCCTGCCTGCCCAAAGTCTGACCCCACAACAGACCCTTTCTACCTCTTTCTGTGAATGCTTGATCTCCTCGGTCTTGAATTCGGCTGAAGAGTTCTCCACCATCCAAACTGAAACAAAGCCACCGTTAGGTCCACGAACAGAGCATCCCCTCACAACTCACCACCATTCTCCGGTTCCCTACCCCCAAAAGGAATCAAGCATTTCCATCTAAAGCTTTAGGATCCAGAAGGTGAAGGGCCTGAGTAGGGAGTGGAGACAGGCTGGGCCAGGAACAGGCTGCGCAGAGCTGCTTACCACTCCATGACAATCAGCAGGCACTTCCTCCCCGCATACAGATTCTCATAGACATCCACGATGCGGACAATGTGTGGGCACTGGGAGGCCCGCCAGTGCAGCTCCACCTCCCTGCGGGCCTTGGGGCAGTCCTGAAGCATCTGCAAGACAAACGACCTCCTGAATAACTGCACTGTCTCTGCAGGGGGATGGCTGGCTGCCGCCCTACATGGACCTGTTCCAAGCCCTGGGCCCACGTGCCCTTTTCACATCCCCACTGATACACCGTACAGTCCCTGCCACCACTGGCCTGCTATCAGGCCCCTTGACACTTCCCCTGACCTCTCTTTCTCCTGGGTCCTGAAGCTCTTCTCACAGAAAAGTATATATGTGCACAAAATTCTGCCTATAATCTTTGGCCCATGCAGGTAAGGCCTGCGCAGCTGCTTTAGCTGCTCTGAACAAAACCTCAATTTGAACTCTCTGGTTGTCAGCTACAAGGAGATCAGAACTCAGGCCATTTTGTCCAGATGGGCCTTTCTCCAGCTAAGGCATGAAGTCCATTCTAGAAGACAGGCAGCAGCTAGTTACTAGAAGATGGGGGTGGGGGTGGGGTGGGGGGTGGTTTATAGGGAGAAAGACAGACTGAGAAAAAACAATACAATAATGGAAAGAGGGCTAGAGAGAAGAAAGATTCCAGAATCAATAGGAATAAGTACTTCGAAGATCACTCAAACTCAGAACACCAAATCCAGAGCAGTTTACTTCAGTCAACCAACAGACGGTCCCTGGAGTCAGGTACACATTGATGTGAATCCCATTTCTCACTAGAGGTTTGCAACCTTGAATAAGTTCTTAACTCAACTGAGCCTTGTTCCTGTCCCCAATTCTTCCCTGGACCAGGTGTCCAGGGGCACAAAAGGAGGCTGCATCACATCCCAGTCTCAGGGGCCAAATCTTGACTAGCCCAAGCCAGTTCCTTTGCTAGTAACTGGCTTGGGAATGAGCCTAAGACTCAATGCTGGCCAAGAAGACCCTTGTAGGAAATCTGCCAAGGGGCCTCTTAAAGGGAACACAAGGAACCTACAGCATCATCTCTCTTGCATGTGGTCCTACCTGAGACCACAGCAGTCTTCTTGGTACAATAAGGGGGGGCAGCTTAAGAGGATGAACCAACACACTGAGGAAGGCAACCAGGAGAGATGACAACTAGCTGGGTCCTCGCTGGCATCACTGAGTGTCCCTCAGGACTTCTTTGGTAAGTTAATAAACTTTCCTTACTGTTCAAACTGGTTTTAGTGATTTTTTTTAATTGATAGAAGACAAAAGCATCCTGATACATCCCCAGGGTGGATAACAATTTCCATTTCACTGTCTTGTGAAGATTAAATGAAATTCATACTTTCGCAAAGCACCTAGCAAAGCCTGGCATGTGCTCAATAATAATAGCTATTGTTCCTATTACAGAGTGCCTGCTAAGTACACAGCACAGAGGCCAAGATAATTATGACATGACTCCTCACAGAGCTCATCATTTCCATGGGAAGTCCAGAGTAGCCCTGTAGTACACATCCCAACTGCTATGGACATTTAAAGGACTGGGGCGGTTAAGTCAGGCTGGGAAGGAAAGGACAGGCAGAAGGGAAGGCATTCAGACAGGGAAAACTGTAGGAATCAAGCCACAGACTGAGTCAGAGGGAGTGGAGTTGGGGACGGGTGGACAATGCAGTAGGAAAAGCTAAAAGACCTGCTGGAAAGAGGATAAAACCTGATTATTAAGAACAAATGGCCAGGATGGAGCCTGGTTGCAGAGGCCCGTGAAAGGAAAATACAGGCATTTCCAACAATAAAACAATAAAATATTCATTTAGCCCCTATGACATGCTGGGCCTTTTCTGATTCTACAATTGCCATTTTATAGAATGAGGAAACTGGGGTTCAGAGACGTGATGTGTCCAAGGCTGCTTTCCCGGGAAAAGGCCAAGTCAAGGTTGGAATCCAGGCTTGGTGGACCCCAAAGCCCAAGCCTTTTCCATTATACCACCCAGCTTTCAGAGGAGGCATGGAGGCTGCGACTTGCCAGCCTCAGAATGCCAGGGACAGACTGACTTTGCAGAGGTGATTCCTCAAACAGGTGTCCAGAAGCAAACACCGACCAGAAAAGTCAGAGCCTCCACGGGAGCAGGCAGGAGGCAGGGTCCCCCATGGGGCCACACTGCCCCCTAGTGGCTATCCGAGGACATGACACAGGTCCTCAGTTCTGCCACCTTCATCTTCCTTCACTTGGACGAACTAGGAAAAAGTTTACTTTCCTTTCCCATGTTCTATGAGAAGTAGGAGGAGGCACTGGGCTGACTTCATCTGCAGGCAATTTAATTCAACAAGCATTTAATGAACTCTTACTTTGGGCCACACATTGTGCTGAATGCCAAGACCAAAGAGAGTCATGATCTGAGAGAGCGAGCATGGGGGAATGGTGGGGAGGGGAGGGAGGTGGCGGGAGGGGGTACCTAGGGTGGCAGACACATAGGAAATTCTCAGAATTCAGGAAGAGAAAGTGCTGGAAGAGTGAGAAATTCAAAGGATCCAGGAGCAAAGTTTCCAGAATAGTTAAGCAGGAAAGACCTCTATCGCCCTCTACAGGCACACAGGGGCCGAAGCCCAGAGAATGTCCCCAAGTTGTCAGATTTACTCAGAGGTGATATGAGACCATGGATTTACATCAGGAGAGATTAGGGCCCCAGCTTGGAATTTGCCATTTCTGGCTGTATAGCCTTGGGGAAGGCATTATCTTTCTGAGCCTATTGTATAGGGGTGATGCTACCTGCCAGGCTCCCTCCTTCATTGAGTCAGTGTGAGCATCTAATGAAAAAATACTTCTCAAAGCGTTCTCTTATTAGAAACGTACTCTTCACTGGAAGCCAGTAGCCTTTCTGGCAATAGTGCAGGCTGGGTTTCTGTCTGCAGCCCATTCACTGATTGGGGGTCAACTCCAAGCTCTCATCAAACAGAGCTGTGCTAAGTGAGGCTCCCCTGCGGCCTGCTCCTGAACTCACAGCACTGGCTGCAAGTTCTGCTCATTCTGCCTTATGACACATTACAGCGTGCGGCATTAGGCTGAAGAGAAGTTGAAGTCAGAAAGCCCGGGTTCACATTCTACTTCCAGACTTATTCAAATTCTTCACTGTTAGAGGAGATCACTGATGCCCAGCGATGAATTTTTATAAACTTTTTCCTACATTAGAGAAAAGGAACTTCTGGGTCAACACACATTGTCCTGTTGCTTCTTTTCTCTAAGTATCCAAAGACTCTGTGCCTCACATGGCTCCTCTCAGAAAAGTGATGGTGGATGAGGGGTGAGCCACAAACTGGAACCCACTGTACTTAGGCTACCTGGAAAGGGTTGTATTTTTAAATTCTTAGAGAAACATAGCAAGAATTTCCCACAAACACTGGTAACTGCCATCAGAGGCAAAAGTTTACCAGAAATCCCCGAATGGACATAAAAACCAATCCTAGCAATGAAGGCAAGACCTTCCAATTTGCTGGGCAGGCTAGCTGCCATCACAGGGGCAGCAACACGAAAAGGAAAAGCCGGAGGCTTCTTAGTAACTGGGGAGCACAGGAAGCCTGGAGAGTGGAAATCAAGAATGTGTTAATCTGGAGTACATGGCTAAGTAAAGAACAGCAGGGGATGAGGCCTGAGTGCCAAACCAGAGAAGAGACAAAGAGAGAAAAGAGGATCTCTAGGGCACTGCCAGGGGCCACCAGCAGAGTGAGGTACAGCAACAGGTTCAACCAGAAGCCAAGAGAGTCAATTAGGAAAGGTTCTTAATCCTTTGGGGGTGGACAAGAAGGACAGTAGAGGCCAAAGGGCCCAGGAACACAGTCCTGAGGGCCAGAGGCTGAAGGAAGGAAAGGTCTTCTGGCTAAAAAGCCACAGGCCTCAAGAAATGCCTGGAAGGGAATGTGAGATATCTTAAACCCATGCTAAGCCTGGAACAGATACTGTTGCAGGCTTCAGCTCCATGTAGCATGTGTCTGAAATCCTCTTGCACTTACAAAAGGTCAATCATTGCGTGTGCTAGACTGAAACAGGCGAGGCACACTGCCAAATGTGGCAGGGGCAGGGGACTGGGCCACAGAGCCGCTGTCTGGGGAGGAACCTCTAGGGCAGTGGTAGCAGTGAGGGAGAAATGGGAGCGCTTCCCAAATACTGCTCGATGGCTCTTTTTGCCAGAGCCTGAAGGGAAGAGGAATGGGATCCCCAATTCTGGGTGTTCATGCTCTTCCTCAGATACCCCCACAAGATCTTCCAGTATGGAAGAAAAGAGCACAGGCAGCATCAGAAGCTTAACCAAGCCAGAGAAAAGCAAAAGGAAGAGGAGGGTCCTGGTTGGAGGTACTGCTCACCAGGCAGATATGAGAATAAGAGTGAGAAGGAACAAGCCTCAGGCCCCAGGGAATCACCCCCTTCACAAGCCCCACCACATAATACCTGCATGCACTTGAAGTTTGTGCCTCAGTTTCCCCTTCTGTTAAATAGGATAATAACAATACCTACCTCATGGGGTTACTGCATTAAATAAGGTAATACACATAGATGATGTCAGTTACTAAGAATGGTGCGTGGCACCTAGTAAGTACTGCATTACAGTCTGCTACTATTATTATCCCTCTCTCCACCACCAAAGTGTTAGAATCCCATTGGGGTGAGCAGCTGGGATCCCAATCAGGCCCATTTTCTTTGAGGGTGTTATTAATAGCTCTAAGCACTTGCTAGAGGGGGAACCTAGGATACCGGGAGGGAAGCAGACTTTGGCATCTCAGCCCTGGGCAACCCTCCCTATACCACTTAACCAGACAGCTGGGATGGGGTGGGGGGTGAGGGGTGCACATGTAATGAGAAAAGGAAGCAATCCCTTCCCCAAACAGATTCGGTGCCAAGAGTGATGCAAAAGTCTGATTCAGGCACTAGTGTGTTGTCCCTGCGTGGTGCTTGTTGTTAAATAAGACCTCCTCTGCTTTCCCAGGAGCAGCCAGGGCCACTTGCTCCTCTCCCTGAGCTGCAGAAGCCCTTCTGCACCAAGTGGCCCAGGTGCTCTGGGGGTAAAAAGAGAGGAGGACTTGGGAAGGAGCATAGCTGCTGTGGGAGTCCCAGCAGCCTCTTTGGCACAGTGCTCCCATAGAGCAGGCAGAAGCAGCCGCATCTAGAGGAGCAGGAAAAAGGGAACTCCTCCTTCCAGGAGCACTGTGTTAACTGGGTGCTAAAAACTTCACCTGGGTCACACCACTTAACCCTCACACTCACCAGGCAGGAAGCATCCTATCTGATAAATGAGAAAACCCAGGCTCACAGAAGATGGGTGATTCCATTCGTTCAAGGTCTTTCACCAGTTGTCCAGACAGGGCTGGAATTTGAATGCCAAACTTACTGCCTGCCTTCCCAAAGCCCCTTTTCCACCTCACAGTAAGGCAAAGAATGGAAGAGCTGCCTGAGACTGTCCATGACATCACCAGCCAGAAAGTAGGGGCAAAAATGTATAAAATACCTTAAGGTACAAACCCTTTGATCTTGAAATTCCATTCTTAGAATTTTACCCTAGGGAACTAACTCATAGATCTAGTTTAAGGATATATATATATGTTCCAATAGTATTTTTACTTTAATAAGAAATGACAAAAACTTACTGCCCAGCAACAAGAGACTTAAAAAAAAAAAAAAAAAAAAATGAGTGCATATATACAATCTGTAATCATTGAAATGATGTTTCAGAAAAAATGGGGAAAGGGATTCATAAACGTCCTTTAGATTCTCATCACTGTCCATGTCTGTGGTAGCATTCTATTTATTCCCTTTGCAGGACAAATCCCAATCTGTAATTTCTTTAAATCTACTTACTAGCAAGTATCTGACAGTAAGAGAAAGAGCAATTTAGAAAAGCTATTTTACAGTATGAACTCAGTTCTATATAAATATTTACACATATATATATATACAAATATATATATATATAAGCATTCATATTTAGTAAAATGTTAATAGTAATTGTCTCTGAAAGGAGAAGCACATGTGACTTAATATTCTTTATTTTCCCTCTACTTCTAGGTGGAGGACAGCCATCCACGCCCCCATGGCCTGGGAGCAGCCTCTTCAGCAGCTTCAGGTGCAGCAATGCCAGGCAGCTCAGCCACCCTAAGTCCAAGAACCAGGAGATGCTCACTAGAGTCTGGAGACGTAAGCAAGAAAGCAGCGCATGCCTAGTGAGCATAATGGGGGCAAGGGTGGGGGTAGGGTCTACCCACTGCCCTCTCAAGAAGAGGCAAAAGATCTAGAAAATGGTAGTAGAGACTCACCCAGTCATTCTCTGTCCTACTCTAGCTCTGCCCAGCCCTGACCTAGGTTCCAGAAACAGAGCTCCCCATCTTAAGGAGTATCTGGCTCAGATATTTTTTGACCTCTCCTTTTAACCTGAAACCTGGGGATCTGGACCCCCACAGTCCCATACTAGACAGGAAGGGAGAAGCAAGGAGGTCACAAGGCTGCAGGATGCATTGTCCTTACCTTATCTCTGCGGTCCCTCCAGAGCCCCCTTCCCTGGATCTGGAGCCAGAGAGAGAAACAGGGAGGAGACACCCACTGACTGCAACACTTGCTCTCACACTCACAGAATACCATCACTCAGCAAAAACTTGGAGTGCCAAGTACATGCCACACACTGGTTTGGAGGGTGCTTGACAAATAAGGGCCGTGCCCCCAAAGGACTTATATTCTAGTGTGGAAGGTACATAATAAACAACTTAAAATTTTTAAATTACACATTGTGTTTTATGCTGCAAAGGATAAATAGGGTGCTGCCACAAAAACAGCAATGATGGTGAGGATTGAGAATCTCTCTCATCTCCCCAAATTACAGAGAGCTGCTTAAAGGCTGAAGAGACATGTCACACTTCTTTCTTCATCACCTTCAGGGTCTAGCCCAGCTCGGGAACATACGAAATGCCAAATGGATAAGTCTTAGTCGAAATATTGATTTTCCTCTATGGGGGAGAGGGGGTCATCCCCATCCTAGAGCCCCTGCAAAATTCAATAAAGAGTGACTGATGGCTCGCCCCTAGAAACCTAATCTAAACATAAATCTAACAACAAATTGCAAAAACCTTAGAAGATGGTTGAAATGAAAGACACAGAAATACCACAGCTGTGCCCTTCATTCTGCTACGTTGAAAGGTAAAGCAGTCCTATTTGTTACTAACTTTCATTGACCTGACTTCTGAACCCTAGCCTCAGAGGAAAAAAATCTCCAACCAAAACAAAGCTAAAACTTATAGTATGAATCCCAGCACCAAAGCCTTCAAACAACAAAGCCACACAGCCTAAAGAAGCCCTTTCCGCCCAGGGTGGCCCTAACTGCAGGTCCTGCCCTCATTCTCCACAACCTTCCCAGGGCAGCCACAAAGAACACTGTGTCCAAAAAGCTAAAAGATAAAAATAAATGATTGTTTAAAAAATATATATGCGGCCTCTTGCCTCCAGCCTTTCTTTTCTTTGTGAGAGTGCCCACATGTTCCTCTCACATGTGTTCTCAGTAAATTTTCTACCTGCTTATTCTACGCTGTGCTGTGCCCTTGAATTCTTTCTTGCAGCATGGCCAAGAACCTGGAAGCCCAAATCCAGCAACATATTCTGGCGAGCCAGCAAGAAGTCCCTTCTCCTCTACAACTGTCTGGTCAGACTAGAAGCCTTTCACACTAAACCAGTGCTGATGTGAGGATTTTCAGCCATTCTAACCACCCCTCTGGACTCCTCCCCTCTCAACTCAAATGAGATAGCCAGAAAGTTCTATGCCTCTGTAGGCAGGGCCTACACCCCCTCAGAAGCAGCTACAGAAGACAGACCCACGTCCCTCAGCAACACTTAAGATTAAGGGGCGACACGCCCAGAGAACCTCTTTTATGGCTCAAATGTGGCCTCTCTCAGCCAACCTGCAGATAAACTCACTACCATCCCCCTTTCGTGGGTCATGACTCCCAGGGATGAGCCTGGCCCTGGCATTGTGGGATTAAGAATGCCGTCCTGACCAAAAGCGGGAAAAGAAATGAAGCAAAGTTTCTGTGGCTAAGAGACTTCAAATAGAGTTGAGAAGTCATTCTGGAGTTTAGTCTTATGCACTAGATAGATATTCCTTTTTAGTTTCTAGTGTGTTAGAATAGCTAGAAGGAAATAACTGAAACTGTTGAGCTGTAATCCAGTAGACTTGATTCTTGATTGTATAACTATACAGCTTTTATCATGTGACTGTGTGATTGTGAAAACCTTGTGGCTGACATTCCCTTTATCCAGTGTACGGGCAGATGAGTAATAAAAAAAGGACAAAATACATGTAAATAATGGGGGGTCGGGGTAAGGGGTATGGGATGTTTTGGGTATTCTTTTTTATTTTTATTTTTTCTTTATTTCAGAGTAATGAAAATGTTCTAAAATTGATTGTAGTGATGCATATGATGATACCGTGAGCCACTGATTATAAACTTTGGATGGATTATATGGTATGTTACTATATCTCAATAAAATTGCATTAAAAATATATACCACACAAATACTAGAGACAATAATTAAGGGCTGAAAAGAGCTACAAGGTGTTTGGGGCCATGAGAATTGTTTAAAATGGAGAATGATGAGGATTTTACAACTAAGTGATGATAATGTGACATATGGATGGATTATCATGGACATAACATATGCTATGTGAACTTAGGAACCCCCGACTTTACAAGTCAAGCCTTCGATCTTGAGGCTTGCTCTGCTGAAACTTATGGTTGTAAAGGAGAGGCTAAGCCCACCTATAATTATGCCTAGGAGTCATCTGCAGAGAACCTCTTAAAATATATATATATATATATATATATGTGTGTGTGTGTGTGTGTGTGTGTGTGTGTAACATGATGATTAAAAAGCTAACTTTCTTAACACATTAAGAACTTTGGCAAATCAACCATAAAATATGAAAATCTAATAAAAAAACAGCCAAAGGATAGAAAAAGCAGTTCAAAGAAAAAGAAATACAAACGGCCAAAGAAAAGATGCTCAACATAACTCATTAGAAGAGAAATGTTTATAAAAATAATTCCACCATATTGGCAAAAAAAAAATTTTTTAATCCTGGATTTATGCAAAGATTTGGGAGGAAAGGCATGCTCTCATATACTTGGTAAGGACATAAACTTGTATATATTGGGAAGAATTTGGCCATATCTATCAAAATTGTAAGCATTCGAACAATGGATCCAGTAATTATCCAGCTAAGACAGCCTACCTATACTTACAAAAAGCATTTTAATGGCAAAAAAACTAATAACCTAAATGTCAACCAACAAGGGGCTGGTCAGACAAACAATGGCAAAGCCATACAACCAAATCCTGTGCAGCTTTATGAAAAAATGAAGCAGGTCCTTATCCACCACTAGGAAGAGAACAGGGTGCCGGTAAATGGCAAAACAGACAATAAACAAGTGATATTCTGGCTTTCTCTTTAATGCTCAAATTTCTTAATCAAAATGCAGTCATGTTATTTAAGTAACTTTTAAAGAATATTCAAAAAGACAAGAAGCAAATACACCAAAACATCAATTACTGCTTAATTACAAATGGTGATAGTATGGGGACATTGTCTTCTTTTCTGTTTAAATTCTTCTTAAATTTCCAAAAATATAAGACGAAGTACTGAAAAGAATGGACAGTACAATCCCACTTGTGGTTTTTATTTGTATGTTTTTTTAAGGCAGTCAGAGAGGATATAAAGACTTGTGGATGCTTAAAAATTTTCTGGATGAATTTATGTATTTTTTAAAAGTTAACACTGTTGACCAAGAGGGAGTAGGTACTTGAGGGAAACTTGTATTTTTCTTTTCTTTACTTTGTACTCTTCAATTTATACCTTTCTGTATTGCCTGAATTTTTAACATCTGCATATATTTCTTTTTAAAAATTAAGTCAGATTCTGAGGCGCAGTATGCCTCACGTCTCATATTTGACTCCTGGCCTGAGACAGAAATCAATTATGTGTATATGCCCCAAATGCAAGCTGGACTTCTGCAGAAAGGGAGGGAGAAAGGGCTGGTGCGACTCCCTCTAAGGATGAGGGTAACACAGTTGATGTAAAGGTTTGGTAGCTTTCTGCAGGATGAAACCAAAACAGAATAAAGAGTGGGATGAGGCCCCAAACCACTGCTGCTAACCACTTCTAACTTATATGGAAATGAACACTGCACCAGAGCAGGGACAACCACTCTGAAGTCTTGGGTAGGAAACGGAAAGACTGTGCGACACAGATACTTCTGTTTCTCCCAGAAGACAACTATAACTTGAAAGAGAACGGGGAATTTTCATTTATATAGCACCAATCATGTGCCAAGTGAATTTTCTATATATCAAATGTCGCTATATTTAAGCCTCCAAACAATCCTATGAAGCAGAATCAGTTGCTGACTCCATTGAATGGGTGTCATTGGCAACCAAGGCCCAGCCCAAGTTCACATAGCTAGTAAAGGATAAAGAAGGATTCACACCCAATTCAGACTCAACTCCATGCTCTTTTTTTCACTACAAAGAAGGCTTTGACAAATAAGCCCTGCATTGTTAATATTAGTTTACTGTTGACCTGCTCTTTCCACCTAAATATCTTCCTGGCTTCCTTCCCTGCTCTTTCCAGGTCTGCTCCATTTACCTCTGCATCCACTAGGCCCGGCACAGGGGACAGCACAGAAGAGTCACAAAAGACACTAACTGATCAAATGGACAGACTGCATCAGAACAACTTTTATAGGCCGTGGCTAGCTATAGGATAAGGAGCATCTTTCCCTAAGAGATCAGGCAGATTGTAGCAGGAAGGAAATACACTAAACTCTCAAGTTGAGTGGCAGGAAGAAAAATACCATGTTCTTTGTAGTATCTGGGTATGACTTTAAAAAACCCACAGACATGGACATACTATCAAGAGAAATTAAGTCAGAAGGAGGAAAACTGCTTCTGGCTAAAAGAGCCTCCATCAGTTTGACCTTGTGTGACTAACAGATCTGAAATCTTAACTGAAAGTGATACATGCAATCACATTTTCATAACCTCAATTTAGTGGAATGAGACTCATGGCATTTATGCCTTAAACAACAGATCTAATGGGTAAGGGGGAGAGGATGGCAGAAGGGAGGTGAGAGAGAAAGTGGAAGAGAACAGTCCTACAAATTGAGAGTAGTATACACACAGAGACCCCATTCCTATAAAGAATTCCACATGTCAAAGAGTGGATAACTGTGGGGTGAGAAGAGAAGGCAAAAGAATCAGTAGTTAAATCATTATTGTGGTAACATAGAGTATGCATGGTCAGAAAGAAGAGATAAACAACCCTGTCCTCCGTGGTTAAAAAAAATGGCCAAGATGCAAGACACAACTCGAGACACCTAAAATAAACATGGCAAGTGAGAAAGATAAGTCCTTTTTCTGTTATGATCAGGGCAACTGAAAAATTCTTGCCTTACCTTTCTAAAGACTTCACTTCTCACACAGCTGAAGATGCAAGATGAGAACTGTTACCCTGAACTAAACAGGCAGGAAAAGCTAGCAAATTATAAAACAAGCAAAACAAAAACAAAACACACACAAAGAAACACCTTAGTTGGCAAAAGCTAACTAACAACAATACCACGTCGAGAGGAAGTAACCTTGTCCTTTAGGAGTTCAAAGAAGGGAAGGGGGAAAAATGGAGACAAAAACAATTGTTTAGCCTGGACTTCAAGAAAACTAATATTTAGATGTTAAAACAAAGAAGCAATATGACACTATGGGCAGAGATCTCAAAAGGAAATGTTGAAAGATATGGCATGGATCTCTTACAGGTGAATTCTAATCATCTAAAACAATAATCCTCTTAAGAATTGGGAGGTGGCAGCCATACATGGCAGGGCCACAACACAGAGAACTCCGCTGAGCTCAGATATTCAAGGATGTGCCCAAAGACATGAGCAAATGCCCTTAACCCAGGATGACCCAAAAAGACTAGCATGGACTCATAAAACAGTACGAGAGGAATTCGTGAAAACCCAAGAACTGCTAGAAGTGTTTTTTAAAGCTATATCCAAAGCAATAAGAAGAACCAGGAAAGAAAGAGGCCCCTGATAGGCACAGAGGCTCCAATGTACAAAAATGATGGAGAAGGAGAAAATGTTCATTCCCAATATGCTCCTTCTTCTCTATCAAGGAGAATGCTCTTCAGACTGGAACAAGCTAAACATTTACACATATGGAAACACACACCGAACACCTCGAAAATAAAATATGCCAAGAAACAACTTATAATCACCCAACAATGACTGAGTTAAAAGTACCCAACCTTAGAAGAATCACATCCCAGGATGTGGAACCATAGGTGTGAATCCAGAATCACTGCTGGTAACCCTTCAGGAGCTGGGGGGAAGGAAGAGCAATATCCTGCTCTTAGGGCAGGTACATTCCTTTAGTACCTACCATGCTCCCAGCACGGTGCCAAGCACTTGGGGATTCAGGGGTTCACAGGCTAGTAAAGGAAACAGAGATGTAAACCAAACTGTTAGTAAAGTGTGATGAATAAGAAGGCTGTAAGGAACTGGTTTGGTGTTTTTGTTTTTTGTTTACAGCAGAAGGGATACAGAAGATGAACTGCTTAACATAACATCCGTCTCTGGCAAAGCTCTAGAACAGATCATGAATTGGACCATCAAAATCCAACCTGGATTCACTGAGAAGCCATGGCAAACCAGTCTCATTTCCTTTTTTTAGCAAGGTTACTAAATTATAGATCAAAGAAATGCCAGATACAGAGAACCTTAACTTCCATGAGGTATAGGGACAAACTGTCCTGCCAGACTTTGGGGAGGACAAAGAAAGAGGGGGTGAGATGACAAGGCATTTAGATAGTATTTGTAGTTGTTATGAATGACCAATAGTAAAGTGTTATTTACTAGGTCTAGAACAGGGCTGCTCAACAGGAACCAAAGTGAACTCATGGCCCCCTCTAACCTGCTCCCATCACCATCTAGCCAGGTTCCCAGATATAAATCTGAAGTAATCTTCAGCCACACTCCTCCCCTCACCCACAGAACCAATCCAATTTTGTCTCCAGAAATATCTCCGAAATCCTTCCTCCATTCTCCAGTCTTGCTACCACTCCATCGGTTCTGACCTCCCTTTTATCTTATGCAATGACTGATTTCTAGATGGGAAACTGAATCTGCAACAATACATCCTAGGTCAACTCCTGAAAAGCAAATCTGAATTGGCTAACAGAATAAAATCCAAATTTCTTATCTTGGTCTTTCTTAGCTCCTACCCATATCACCTCTACCCTTACCTCCCAACACATTCCCTATGTTCAAGTTACAATGAACTTCTTTGCTCTCAAACAAGCCATGTCTTTCCATGTCTTCTTGTCTTAGCATCCTTCAAGAACTAGGCAACTGTCATCTCCTCTGTGAAGCCTCTCTTCACAGAGACCACTTCTAGGCAGTTAGCCCCTCTTTCCTCTCTGTTTCCACATGACTCATTAAACTACTTCAGCACTCACCAGTGTTATTTATACGACTGTCCCTCCTCCTGCAACAGACCATGTGCCTCTTAGAGGGTAGGACCTTCTCCATCTTTTGATTCCAAACCATAAGACCTAAGACTAGTACTTGGCATTTAAGAAGTACGCAATAAATATTTGCTTGTTGACTTAACCCACAGAACACCTCCAGTGACTAAGCAAGAAATGCTGTACTTGGTCTTGTACAGTGTTTTACCAAAAAGCTGATTAAAGTCATAGTAAACAACAAGCTTAACAAACTTGTAAGTGGGGGAAAAAAAAAAAAAAGCTGGAAGGGAGGAAGGATAGCTGGTGTGCTAGGTAGTTAATAGATTTTTAAAAGATTATAGTAGGTGAAAATATGAGCCAAAACCAACAAGACTTATTAGGAAAAATAAAAAGTCATATGTTAAGATTCAAAAAACCATCTACAATAGCACCAGATGACAGAGTCCTTCTCAAGTCAGAGCCATATAACACAATGAGTGACAGCAAAGGCTCTGAAGCCAGGCTGACTGGGTTGACTCCTGGGTCCTCACTTAACTAGCTGTGGGATCCTGGACAAGTTTCTTGAAGCTCTCATACCTCCAATTCCCATATCTGTAATATAAGGTATATAATAATAGTATCAACCTCATAGAGTTGTTATTTAGTTAATAATAGTAATGTACAGGACTTAGAATTGTGCTCAGCTCAATAAACTGTAGCTATTTTTATTTTGTTGTTGCTGCTAAAAGCTGTTTCTAAGAAAAAGGAAGAGAAGTTGTAAGCATTGTGGTTAAAAGCATAGGCTCTGGGATTAAACCACCCCAAGTTCAAGCTCCAGCTCTAAACTTAATAGTACCTGATCTTGAGAGTTATTTCACTTTCAAAATCTCCCTTGTCCTCATGCATTAAATGGGGCTAAAATAGTATCTGTCAAAAATACTCACTTTAGCATTATTTCTAATTAAAAAAAAAAAAAAAAACTGGAAACAAACTAACTATCCACGTATAGCGAACTGGTAAATATGGTACATCCATACCAAAGAATAATATGTAATTATCAAAAAGAATGAGGTAGATCTATATATACTCATATCAAAAGTTCTCCAAAAGATATTCTTCTGCAACAAAAGCAAGTTGCAGATTGGTACATATAGTCTGATCCCATTTTTGTAAATTTTTTTTAAACATGTATGCATGTGTGTGTTCTCCCACACTTTGTAAATACAGGCAGTACTTGTTTTGTACAGTAGTGTGAGACCATGCAAAGCAAAGGAAAAAATTACAATTGTTTCACAACCTTTAAATTTGCTGTCAAAACATTAAAAACTCTCTGTCAGTTATAAGTAAATAGGAAAATAAAAAAGTAAAATGATACCTGTTAATATTTTAATATGTTTAATATCTATTCAAAATTCTAAATCTATAATTTAAAATATTAGTGACACTGAGAACTAAAGTGTTTTATTTCTTTATAAAAACTTATCCATAGTAGTTTGAACAGTGCTTGCCTTCTTCTCCTTGGTTAAGAGTCAATATAGAGCAAGCATCTTTTCTACACCATTGGCAAATTGTTTGGATCAGTTTCCATCATTTTATCCTTTGTGCTTTCAATGCTGTGAAATACTCCAAGAGTCACCTTGATGTGAAGTTTTTTCCCAGTGTCACTTCCTCTGGGACATCTTCATCCTTTTCACTGCAACCACTTACCTCATTTATTTCAATGAGTCTGTTTTCACTAAGTTCCTCCAGCTGACTACGTAAAGTCTCTCGAATGGCAGCAGTGTCAACATTCCCAAGGCCCACTATTCCTTGTATAATTCCATTTATGTTCGGCTCGAATTTCACTTCCAGTGTTATTACTTCTCATTTCTTTGCTAAAAGTTCATCTTTGTTAGCCAATTCCCTCTTTTGATAATGCATTTTTGTCAACTGCCACGTGGGGTGATTGGTGGGAGATACCACCGCCACTCAACCACATACATTCAGAGTGGACTGAGTATAGACATGCAGTGACTACCCATCAGCAGATTCTGAAAGCAGCACCGCGAGTGGTCACTGACCATGATGCGCTTCTGTTATTCACACAGTGATTTGTGGACCGAAGAGCCAGCAGGAAAGTTTGTACTTTATGCAATTACAATTAATAAGCCATGGTAAAACCTGAACAGTATTGTTCGGGGACTAGTATTATTTAACTAACACATGGTAACTGAAAATTGTATATATTGGAATGTGCAACACAAGAACTGTCTGTACAACGAACAAAGAGTTAACAGTGGTTATCCTTGGGGAAAAGTTACATTGTTTAAATTTTTTTCATTGACTAGATTCTAGACCTTGGGATGGTTCTCAATCGGAGGTGAATTTGTCTCTTACGAGACATTTGGCAGTGTCTAGAGATATTTTTGGTTGTCACAACTAAGGGAAGAGGCATACTATGGCTATCTGGTGGGTAGAGGCCAGGAATAAACATCCTACAAAGCACAGGGCAACCTCCACGACAAAGAATTATCTGGTCCAAATGTCAGTGCTGCCAAGGTTGAGAAACCTGGCTTTAAACTGAGAATTGTTGTTATTTTTAATCATACCTTTCTCATAAGATGATGGTAAAGATTAAATGAGATGATGCCAAGTAGTAAGTACTCAATAAATACCATTAATATCAGTGGTTCTATGACTCCAAGCTAAATGGGTATCTTGATACCACTTTACATTTGTGGTAATTTTACAAACATTCACTCCTCCCAATGCTATGATGTGGCTGCCAAAAAAGTGAACGTCACCTTCAGCTCACTGACAGATCAAGTACCTAGATCAAACAGGGTCCAAATCCAACCATACTCGGTACTTGTGAGACCACATCCAGAAGCCAGTTCCCACTTCTGGGTAACACATTTAAAGAAGAGTATTAAATTTCTAAAGGACAACCCAGATGTGAAAACTCTGAGAACCATATCTTGTGAGAAACAGTTCAATAAACTGAAGCAATTAATCTGAAGAAGAGAAACCTTGAAGGAGGAGTTGAAGGATTAGATGTGATAAGAGTCCTAAAATTCTACAGGGCTGCCATAGAAAAGAGGGCTAAGTTACACTTGTCCTATGTGGTTTTCCAAGGTAGACACAATAAAGACTCTCTCACAATACTAGGTACCTGGTGAGGCAGAAAGCTCCCCATCCCTGGAAGCATTCAAGTGGACACTGTCAGGTGGAGCTCTCAAGGGGATTCCTACACTGGGCAAGAGATTAATCTAGATGAGCAATAAGGTACATTCAAATACTCACATTCTTGGATGCAGAATACAGTGAGAAGGAAGGACGGAGAGAATGAGATAGGAACAAGAAGTAACAGCCTCCTATGACACAGCAATCCCACTCCTAGGTATTTACTCAAGAGAAATGAAAAGATAATGTTCACTTGTATAAAAGAATGTTCAGAGGAGCTTTATTTATTATAGCCAAAAATTAGAAACAACTTTGTTCTGGTTTATTAAAGCTGCCATTAGGCAAAATACCAGAAATGGATTGGCTTTTATAAAGGGGGTTTATTAGGTTACAAATGTACAGTTCTAAGTCCATGAAACTGTCCAAACTAAGGCATCAACAAAAGGATACCTTCACTAAAGAACAGCCGGCCGATGGCGTCTGGAACACCTCTGTCAGCTGGGAAGGCACGTGGCTGGCGTCTGCTGGTCCTCTGCTCCCAGGCTGTGTTTCAAAATGGCTTCCTCCAAAATGTCCCTGGGCTCCTCTCTCTCAGCTCCTATGCATCCTTGCTTCTTTCTCCCAGGGCATTTCTCTCTAAGCATCTGGGAGTCCTCTCTTAGCTTCTCTGGAGCAAACTCCAGGCTTCATCTCTTAGCTTAGCATCTCCAAACGTCCTTCTGTCCACATCTCCAAGCATCTCTGTCAGCTCCTTGTTTTCCACGAACTCTCTTAAAGGACTCTGGTGATCTAATGAAGACCAACCCTGAATGGGGTGGGGGTGGGGGGGCACACCTCCATGGAAATACCTAATCAAAACGTCTCACCTAAAGTTGGGTGAGTCACATCTCCATTGACACAACCCAATCAAAAGTCATACCCTAATCAAGACTAAAAGTCTGGACCCACAAGACCACATTAAAGAACATGGTTTTTCTGGAGGACATAATATATGCAAACTGGCACAAACCCAAATGTCTATAAACAGGAGAATGGATAAGTAAATTGTAGCATATTCATACAATGGAATACTGCTCTGCATAAGAAGGAATGAACTGATACATATAACTGCATGGATGAACTTCACACACAAGAGTTCATACTAATGATTCCACTTACAAGAAGTTGTAGAACAGGCAAAAGTAATTTATGATGAAAAAAAAAATCAGAACAGTGATTCTCCAAGAGGACAAGAGGATTGACTGGGAAGGAGCATAAAAATTTTTGTTCTGTATCTTGAAAGTTTGGGGTTGCACAGGTGTAAGCATTTATCAAAACTCATCAAATGACACACTTCAGATTTTCGCATTTCAGAGTTAGATAAATTTTACCACAAATAAAACAAAACAAAACCCATGAATGAATACTGAACTCTAATGCTATAAATGCTGAGATGTTTAGGGTTGAAGTTTACTGATGTCTGCAATTGACTTCTTTTTTAATGCAATTTTATTGAGATATATTCACATACCATATAATCCATCCAAAGTATACAATCAGTGGCTCACAGTACTATCACATGGTCGTGCATTCATCACTACAACCAATTTTAGAACATTTTCATTATTCCAAAAAAAAAAAAAAAACAATAAAAAAAGAAAAACCAAAACATTCCATACCCCTTATCCACTCCCTCCATTATTTTTTTGTCTTTATTTTATTACTCATCTACCCATACACTGGATAAAGACCGTGTCAGTCACAAGGTTTTCATAATCACACAGTCACATGATAAAAGCTATACAGTTATCCAATCATTATCAAAGATCAAGGCTACTGGATAACATGCAACTGACTATTAATGGCATTCCCAAAATAATATGGACTGATAAATGGATAGAGAGATGGAAAGATGGAGAGACGTGATAAAGAACACATAAGAAAAGGCTAATGGTAGAATCTAGGTGACTGAGTATATGGGTGTTGACTGCACTTTTCTTCTTTCAACTTTGCTACATATATGAAATTGTTCATAATACAAAGTTGAGGGGGAGGAAGTAACAGTTAGCAGGAAGCACAAAAAGGGAAAGAAAAGGTGATGGGGGTCATGGAAGGAGAGCTGTAAGGGGAAGAAGAAGGACTATCTCAACCAACACAGGGGCTTCTCAAGGGCAGAACTGCAAACGGCCAGGCCGCCCTGGGAACAGGGAGTCTCAGCCAAAATGGAGCACATGTGAGGCCGGGGCTCGGATCTTTGCTGTCTTAAGTTCTTGTTCCTTTGGGACCGGCTCCTACGGGCCACATATCTGACTGTATGGCCTGACATAAGTCCCTGCCCCTCTCTGGCCCTTGATTTCTTCCCCTGTACAATGAAGGGATCCAGTTTAAAGGATCCCTAATGTGCTTTCCAGCTCTAACATCTAATATTCACTGTATCTGTGGAAACCACTTTCTTAAACAGGAGCCAAAGAACACAGACATGCAATTACAGCTTTAATGAGCTCTTGTCAGTTTCATAAAAATAAAAGGCAATGAACCCACCGGTATAGCGATGTGTCCTCAAAGTAAGGGGGTGGGTAAAACCAGCTCTCAACTGTCTGCATGTGGATTATCCACTTTGTAGATCAGCCACAGCAAATACTGAATCAATGGGCAGGAACCTCCCACCTTCCCACCCCCACCTCACCCCACCCACTCCACACAATTTCTGAGACACTGGACATTATAGAAGCCCAGAATTAAGATGTATTTGCTGGAGAAAAAAAAAATCCACTGATATTTTGAAAAGTCCAATTTTGATAATTTTTAAATTATCTACTCTACCACCTCCCCCATCCCTGCCCCCAGTGGCATGGATAATTTAAACTTGATTGCATATATGACTGTAGATCGTCTATGGTATGATTTATCTACCCTATAGCTCTCTATTACGCATTCTGAAGTTTATCAAGTGACAGAAAGATATGCCAGAAAACTGAGTGACCTGGTTCTTGTCCCAGTGTTGCAATTAACTTGCTAAGTACCTCAGACAAGTCACTTTTACTCTCTGGACTTCAGTCTCCTCAATTATAAAAATCCAAGATATGTCTAGCCTACTCGAAGTTTAAGGTTTCTTCCAATTTTAAATTCTTTGACTTCTATGATTCTGTCTTCCTAGGTAAGAGACACAAGCTTAAAATGTGTTTCATGTTTTATATACTCTCTAGCCCTTCCATGTATATCACCTTTAAACTCATAATCTGGGTTGAGCCAATGTTAGCCCCATTTTAGTCATGTGGAACCTAAGATGCAGTGCATGTAAGAAGTTTACCGAAGTTACTTAGCTGATTGATGACAGAGTGAGGGCTACAACCCAGGCCCCTGAGTAGTCCATGTGGATTCCCAGGAAAAGCACCCCTACTGGATTTCAGTAGCTATAACCAGCCCCTTCTTTGTCTTGCCTTAGCACTCTGGTTTCTATGGAAACCAGAGAGTCTAGTACTTCTGGCCCCAGGTTTTAAAGGGGAGGGGAATATATATCTATTTCTCAAACCAGAGCCTGTTACCTCCCAAACCAAATACAATCTTCTGGCAGGACTTCCTTCCCGCCATTCTCCTTGGCGGGAGGAGACTGTGGGAGGGGCAGACTGCTTAGAGGTCAAGACCCGGAAATGGGAGCCTGGGAGCTTGGATACTCTACAGTGCCTGGGGGTGGGGGGAATTCCCACTCCTCCCCTGGAAAAACTGTGGCAATCTGGGATCCTCATTATGGAGGACATCAAGACACCCCTCTCTAGGTCCAGATGTGCCACAGCTGCAAGAGCAGCCATAATATGAAATGGAGCTCCAATAAGGCTAGGACCTACCTGTGGGAAAGAGAAAAGAGAGAGACATGCAGTGCCAACCCCTCTCCCAACTGCATGCCTACTGTGCACCAGGATGGAACCACAAGTATTTGACAAGCTTGTCTGGTGAAGGTGGGAACAACAGTGAAGGGAGAACAACAGGGAGAGATTATAGGAGTGGGGGCTCAGACACTGCCCTGCCTTCTAGCCTTAAGGGGGCAGCAGGTAAATGGCCTCATATCATACTGCCAGGTCTCTGAACAAGGAAAGCCTCACCCTAGGGTAAGAAAGAATTCCATAATGACCAATTTGTTTAGAAGAGGCCTGAATGTCTTCCCAGCAGTGGTGATACATCCTCAGCTGAGGGGGAAGGAGGGAGTCATCTCCCATTCTTCTATTCAATAGACCTTCCCTACCCTTACCCAACATCCACCTCGAGTGAGCTCAGAGGTTCCTGGCAAGGGCCCTCAGCTCCCTCCCTTGGGACCACGGCAGTCCATGGGGGTCAGAGTTGCTGGTCCCTCCAGAGGCTAGAGCCTGGGAGTCAACACACACAACCACAGTTGGCAGCAGCATCTAATACTCCTGTTTCCCAAACCAAAGCCTGGCCCACCCAGACTTCCTGTTCCCAGGGGAAATCGAGGGAGAGCATCTGCCCTTTCTCCATTAACACGGAAATAATCAGAAGCTCTGGGTTTGCTCCTCCCCGAGCTGAGTGACTCTGGGCCAGGTTGCTGTGGCAATGGCTGAGGAAGAGCAGAGAGAAGGGCAGAGGACACTTCATCTTAGTTCTTGCTCAGTACAGACTAACTCCACTCCCCTCGGGAAGGTCGAAAGGGGAAAAGCAGCATAATAACAGAGGTAGGAAATCATGGACCTGCCTTAATTACACTGATGTCTTCCCATATTGGAAGTGGACAATCCCCAGGAAGAATGTCTGATTCCCATCCCACATTTCCATTTTTCCCAGTTGCTGATTTCCTTAGAAATAACTATGGCCTTCTCGCAAACTTCAGTGGGAGAATGTTGAGGTCTGCAACAGGCACTGGGAATCCCCTGGGCCTGGGTTTGTTTCAAGTGAAGATTCCAGCAAGGCATCTGAGGCATGTCTCAGGGAGCCAGCCATCTCTGGGACAGATCACTCACATCCACCTCCTACCACTAACTGTCTGAAAACAATTCTTAGCCAGGATTCTAGAATTCTAAAACTCCACAAAGTTTAGTAAATCCCCTTCATAATTCTGAAACTTTCCTTAAATTTAGACCAAAATGCCTTCATTTTAGCTCCTCTGAGTAATGGAGAGCTAAGTGCCATTAGGCCGTGGTCCATCCCCCAGATGCTATTTGGTTGGTGGAGAGGGGAGAAAATACCTTCCCAGGCCACCACCTCAGGGTTCCACCTCATCTCCCCTACAGGAAGAGGAGAATGCAATGAGAGAGAGGAGCTAAATCTTGCTCCCCTCCACTTCCTGGATTAGCACACAGCCGCCTCCAGATTACCAGCCCTCCCTTCTCCAATACCTTGGGGCTCTCTCTCAGCAGCCTGGGCTTCAGGCAGGAGTGTCTGCTGACTGCTTGTTCACCCCCCATGCTGCAAACTGCTGCTTCCCAGGCATGACAGATGTAGCTGCTATTCACTATTTTCAAGTCAGGACAAAGGCCTTCTCCAGGAGCACAAAGCCAACAGGGATGCAGACAGGGCCAACTTCAATAGAAGCCACCTGCCAGGGGAGGGAGGACCTTCTCTGCCACACCCCCAACACACACACACACACACACACACACACACACACACCTTTATCAAATCTCTCAAACCTGTGACACACACACACACACACACACACACACACACACCTTTATCAAATCTCTCAAACCTGTGTTGACCCAGAGTCAGGTGAATTTTTCTCTGTATCACTGGATGGTTCTCCTGCCAGAGCAGTGGAATTGAACTGTCATTTGTTGAACAGCGTTTCTTAAGATGTTAATAAGTGATAAGCAAAAAAGTGGTCCTATACATGTCAGACATGCTAGGTTAAACAAAATTAAACAGATTCTTTTACTGTAAAACTTCTCAGAGACTTTAATATGTCAATGTGCACTGGAAAATGTTTCCCAAATTTATTTGCTCACAGAGAATCACACAGGATTAGTGTTCTACGGACACACTCTAAGACTATCCAGCTTGGGGCAAACGAGTGGCTCCTTCCTCAATGTTCACTCAGTCCCCTGTACATAACTCTTCTAACATTTGGAGTATGTAAGAAATACCCACTTAGGTTTCCCCCTCAGTACATTCCCAGTGAACAGATGAGTGAACTGATCAATGGGTGCCCACGTGCTTGATTATCTTTGCCATTTAGTTCAACTGACAGTGAAGTTTCTCCAAGGACCATGAGAAATTCATAAAGGGGACTGAACCACACTCACTCAAGCCAACCTCGACTGTATATGATCTGTGCTTATGTCACAAGGACAAGGATTCAACCCCCAGATGACTCAGCTGATTTTATTCCTTTATCAAGTGGCCCTAGACCTACCAGCTGTTTTGCATTTGGCTCTAAAGGTAACTGGCTGGCTGCACTCAATGTACACACCTATGCCCAGGAAGAAGTCAACACCACCACCACCACCCCAGCCATCACACATGCACTGAGTGGGCTCAGCCCACAACACCACTAAGTCCAGCAGAGAAAGGAACAGTAGGAAGGCTGACCAGGCTTGACTAGCAAGGTGCCCCCAATGCTTCTCACCCAACCCTCCTCTCATCATGGGCCAGATAACAGACAGACACTCAGACATGGCATAAATCTTCAAAATTTTCCAGAAAGTCCAGTACTTTCATATTCAAACTACAGATCTCAAATTGTCTCTTGGATCTGAAAATGATGTCCCCCAAAATAAAGAAAAATTTACTTGTCAGACAGATCCTAACTTTGGACTGAAAAAATATAGTCAGTGCTCCCTAGGGTGAACTTGTGGGAAAGACCCTTCCAGCCGCTTCTCAGATTCCCTGGGATGGGCTGTCGTTCTTCATTCATCATGAAGCAGACCCTGAAAGGTGTCTCCCAGTGACTTCTGCAACTGACTATAGAAGCAGGTGCCCCAGATGAAGGGAAGTTTCAAAACCCTGCCCCTCACACAGGAAGACTCTGCCTCTTGAGCAGGCTCTCTTTTTTCTGAAGCCACAGGCTGTTCCTGGCATGTATGTTTCTTAGAACACTTTCAGCAGAGATGGAGTTTGTGGTTAGTATCTGGGTGCCATCAAAAGGGTGGAGAATTCCTCATGCTCTGGTTCTGATTTAGGAAGGGAGGAGGCTTGAATGTCAGGTCTCCCTTCCTATCTGCCTCCCCACCACCACCACCAGTAGCATTAGAAAAAAAGGTGAGATCCACAAGGGATCTCTATCATTGCATACAAAAGTGTGTGCTTTATCATCTTAAGATAAAGCCCAGAATTTATTCCTACCCTATTTCCCCCAATTTCTTTTCTTTTCCACTTGGCAAAATTAGTCCAATCTACAGAAACTGGGAATAAAAGGAAATACTAACAGTCCTTTCTGGTAAAGCATCCCCCACCCCCCACCCCACACACACACTTCAGTCAGCCCCAGTCCTACCCCAGAGAGCAGAAACATGAAAGATCCCCTTCCCAGCTCCTGCCAACACCCCCACCCTCTTCCCCCTGGCATCTTCTCAAGGCTAGAGAGCATTAGAGCATTCTTTAGTTTGACTCATTATTCCACTTATCTTCTCTAACTGGGCGGGGCTGTGTTTGGATGTAGCTGCTTCTGGAGCTGACACTTTAATTCTTGATTTTAAAAACTTTATTGTTTAAATACCAGTTTTGCCTCTCAAGCAACCGAGCCACTGAGCCCTGCTTGTTAATTATCAGCTGCCGGTAAGGCTTTTCTCATCTGAGCTGATGAGCCCCAGGGCCACTGAGGGTAGGAATTCTGGGGAACGGGTTCTGGCTCCCTATGGCAGCCTCATCAGAATCCAAAAGGGAACAAGCCCACAGGATGCTAATCAACTTAGGTGGGTATTTACTGCACCTCTGCCAAGTGCCAGGCATGGTGGTAACACCGGGGATTCCAAAATACCAAACAAATGAGACATGTTCCTTGTCTTCAAGGAGTCAAGGTTTAAGCAGGGAAGGACATGAAAATGACTGTAACTCAGATCCATGGCAGTCACGCAGGTGGTAATGAACTGCCACTAGTACAAAGATGAGAGTTAGTTCTGCCTGGGATGGAAGAAAGGCAGGAGGAGGTAAAATCTATGATGGGCCTTGAAGGAAAATACAAATCTACCAGAAAGGATATAAAAGGATCAACAAACGGAAGGCACTGCAGAGTGGGAAGGAGTAATCTCCTGGAGTGGTAAGTGTGTGCGTACTGGCACCAGCAGCCAGAGATGAAGTAGAAAGGAAGGTTGAAACCAGCTTGAGAAGGACATTGAATACCACACTTAGGAGTTTGAGCTTTACAATGGAGGCAAGGGGGAGCTACTGAAGGTTTCAAACAAAAGTGACATTTGCAGTCATATCTGACTGGGCATGGATGGCTGAGTCTCTCAATGCCGCTGAAGAAAACCAGATCAGTGCCTTTGAAAAGCAAATGTTAACCATGCAGTGAAACAGGGATGCTTTCCTCTGCACCAGGCAGAAAGTACACATGGCCCAAACTAGCTGGACGGCCCTTGGGACTCTCTACTGGGCAGGGTCCACCAAAGTTTGGCCCTTTCCTCAATTTCTTGGCAAGGCCTGACAATTGAAAAGATCTGGGAATGATATTGGATCTTTTCACCCATTTAGAACTACTGATAGATCAAGCATTCTGAAAATGTGCCATGACTCTGGGATGGCGGGGACCACACCACAGCTGTGTTTAAACATTTGCTGAGTGGCTGTGCAGAAGCTGGAGCTGATGCATTTGTAAGGCTCTGGAAAATGCAACCAGCACCAAAGGATAGTACATGTTCAGGGAACCAGATTTTGGACTCAATAAACACAGAACTGTAACAACAGAGTTTGTTTGTTTGTTTAATATATGCTAAAGTTATCTTGAAAAGGGATGTGCTCCCCCAACACTGGAGGAATTTAACCATAGGTAAGAAAGATCAGCAGTTGCCAAATCCAGATAAATGACACTTGGGGAACATACTAAAAATATACATTCTTGAATACCACCTCTGCTGAGTCTCAAGTTCAATAAGCTACAAGGAATGGGGCCCAGCAATCTGTATTTTCAAAAGCTACCCACAGGTAAGTCTGATAAGTGACCTGGTTTAGGAGTCACTGGGCTAGATGACCATCTGCCTGGGACGTAATCCTAAACAAGCCAAACTAAATACTTTTTAAAATCCTTTTCTAATTACTACCTTCTATTTACCGTCTCATCTGGGTCTCTAAAACTCCTCCTCACACCCTACTTGAAATCCCCTTCCACCTCAACTAAATCTTTACCAGGATATAGAATGATTACCTTGGAATCCAATGCTGTCTAAGAGAACTTTCCACGATGGTGGAAGTGTTCTCTATCTGCACTGTCTACTATGGTAGCCACTAGCTGTAATGTGACTACTGAGTACTTAAAATGTGGCTACTGCTACTGAGAAACTGAATTTTTAATCGTATTTAATTTAAATTTAAATTTATATAGCCAATGTGGTTAGTGGCTACACATTAGCAGTGAAGCTTCCTGCAGAAAAGGGCTTATGTATTCACTGTGGAATCCAAGCAATCAGACTCCACTCCCGCCACCATCACCCTTTCTGAGTTCATTTCTAGCCTGATGACACAGAGATTAAGTTCAAAGAAAACAGCAGGAAAGGAGGAGCTCCATGTTAGCTGCACCAGAGGCAGCACGGTAGAGAGAACAGAGACTGAACAAAAATTCTGACCCCTAAAAACTTTGTCCTTATCTGCCCAAGAAGGTAATTAACACCAGCAGGTACCAGCAGCCTACCCCATCTTGGGCAATGCAATGTGGGGTTGGCTGTGCCATTTCCCAGCTTCCTCACATCAAAGAGACCTCATTCTCAGGGATGATCCAGAACATCCCTCAGTTGTCTAAAAGGGTTCTCCAAGCTGGGTTATACTGGAACTATTTGGCTATACTGGAATATAGAAACCTGAGGAAGAAGAAATGAATCTCACATGCACACAAAAAAGTCCCACTATTTTTCCAGACCCCAAAAGTTTTCTTTAGGAAAATACACAATCTGCATACTTCCAAAATTCAACTGGGTCCCTGCCCGGCTACAGCACAAAGGCCAAAATCAAACCTGACCAAGGGCCCCTGATTGATACATGTAGTTTTCTAACCCTTGATTTCTGCCTCCCATATCTTGGGCCCCTTTCCCCAGTATCTGCCTAGCACATGCTCTGAATCTACCAAAAAGGGTGGTTATCTGGATTGACAAACAAGTATCACCTCAACCTTCTGGGATACTAAACGAACACAGACAGAAGCTGTAGCAAGAGAGGCTAGGTGAGTATCAGGAACCACCGCTGTGGTTACACAGCTCTCAGAGTCAAGGCAGAGGTGACCAGGCAACTTTCCACCAGAGAGCTCGTACAGAAGACGCCTCTTGCCTGGAGAACTACGGACAAGATCCTTTCTCAAGGTTCCCTTGGTCCAAGTCAACACCTCCACTCCTTGTAGACACAGCTAGCCTGCTGCAGAGACACAATCCCTCAGAGAGAAGGAAATAAAGGAGTTATGGATGGGCAAGTGGGGGAGAGAGGCAGAAAGAAAGATTACAAATAAAAAGTATTGTGTGGCAAAAGCAACAATAACAACCTACCAAAGACCAGTTACTTTTTCTGAAATTTACTGTAAGATTTTTTTTTTTCCTTCTTACTCTATAAAAAGAAATAAAGAAAAAAAAATGTTGCAACTTCCTTTGTCACAGCACATGCTCAGGAAACAACAGACCTGACCTATTGCTTCACTTTCCCATATGCACCAACGGTCGGCTCCATCCCAAGCCCTGACTTCTGCTCACCTAACTCCGGAGATGCAAGTAGCAAAGATGGCCAGAGCTCGGGGGCAGAGCCTCCCATCACCCTGCATGCTGCCTGCCCACTCCTCATAGGAGGTAAACACTTCAAGGGTGCAATTCTTCAGAGCAAGAAAAAAGTCCTGGGAGGCGTCAAACAAGGAGAAAAATAATCTCTGCCACAGCTTCGGCCAGACAATTCCTTTTCCTTAACCCCTACCTGGCTCTATGCAATAGTTAGTTAATGCTCAATCTCAAGCATTTCCTATTACCAGAAAGATCCCTGGGGAGACATCATTTCATCCCACCCCTTGGTCAAAGAGAAGATGGAGTCCCTCCACACTACTTCTCAGCCATATTTTTGTCTGCACCTTCCCCTGGAATGTGTCACAGGTTTGCATTCATGAAGTGCCCCTGCCCAGCCCACACAAAAGCAACCTGCCCACCACCACCTTCAAGAGCCCATCACATGTTTATTGCTTATTTGCCACCCAATTGCCCTAACTCTGCCTCCTGAACCTCTTTCTCGGTGTGTGGGAAACAGATCACCTGAACTACTGTGTCAGAGAGGTACTGTGAGGGTCAGATGAGAATATGCAAATCTGGTATAATCCAAATTTGGAATTTTCATTTATTTTTTACACACGCGTTCACTTCTCTACACAGTAAGTTCTCTGTTTGCACAATATACACAGTAAGTTCTCTACTGTGTAAGTTCTACACAGTAAGTTCTCTCTTACACACAATACAGACAACCCTGGGCACTCTTACGCACAATATAGACAACTCTTCTTAGGTTCTAATGAATTGGGGTAGCTGGTGGTAGATAACTGAAACTATCAAACTACAACCCAGAACCCATGAATCTTGAAGACAATTGTATAAAAAATGTAGCTTATGAGGGGTGACAATGGGATTGGGAAAGCCATAAGGACCACACTCCCCTTTGTCTAGTTTATGGATGGATGAGTAGAAAAATAGGGGAAGGAAACAAACAAACAAACAGACAAAGGTATCCAGGGTTCTTTTTTTACTTTAATTGCTCTTTTTCACTTTAATTATTATTCTTGTTATTTTTGTGTGTGTGGTAATGAAGGTGTCAGGGATTGATTTTGGTGATGAATGTACAACTACGTAATGGTACTGTGAACAGTCGAATGTGCGATTTGTTTTGTATGACTGCGTGGTATGTGAATATATCTCAATAAAATGAATATTAAAAAAAAGCAGGGCTCACATTTTATTCTTAATCATGATAGCAACTGGCACAAAATAAGTATTCCATAAATATTTGATGCTAACATAAATTGCTAGGTCAACTAAGTACTGAATTATAATGGAGTCACGGAAGAACCAGTAGACAGGCAGTGCTTTAGAGTTAAGAGTTAGATACCCCAACCATTTACTAACCTCAGGGCCTCTGCACCTGCTGTTTCTTCTGCCTGGTGCTCTCCAAGGCTTACTGGAATGAACCTCACCTTCTCAGTGAAGCCTTCTCTGACTCCCTCTATTTAAGATTGCAATACCAAACACATGCTTGTAACATTCCAGGGCCTCCTTCCCTCCTTTTTCCCTCCTTTGTATCCATCACCAACTGACAAGCTAAACTGTTTAATTGCTGGGTCTTGTCTATTTCCCCCTACCAAAACACAACCTTGTTCAAGCAGAAACTGTTTGTCTGTTTTGGACAATGCTAGAGCCTAGTAGCACTTAGTAGGCCCTCAATAAGTATTTGCTAACAAATGAATGATACTGAACATGTATGAATGTTTCCTCTTCTGTAAAATAAGGGACTTGTACTTTGCAATATTATTTTATGTATTAATGATAATTATAAGTAAAACACCTACCACAGTGCCTGGTTTATAACATCTGCTCAGTAAAAAACTGTTACTAATCTGAGAAACTTTCAGTGTTGCTAAACTTTGAACAGTGATCTGAATGAGGCAGAAGATGAAGAACTTATATGTATCAAAGTCAATCTGCTGTTCTGTTCTATCCAAACCATTCTTGGCACTGCTAATTAATTTTCTTGAGTAGGAAGTCGCTTTGGATCTCAAGAGGATAGAAGGGACCCTAAGGGAAATCCTGCTTAGAAAGGCAGAGGTCTAGTCTAAGCTGCCAGAAAGAATCAATCCTCATTGTTCTAAATTCCTCTCATCTCATATAGCATTGGTATTAAAAGGGTCTAAACCCAAGGGGATGACCCTGATTCTGCTCCCATTCTAGGCTAATCCTGCCATCTGGGCCTCCTGATGGCTAGTCAGCAGGGAAGACAGGAGGCAGGCATGGAGGAGATTAAACGTTTATAAACATTGGTTGAATGGCTGAATGAGTAAAAATACTACAGCCAGGAGAAGGGTGAAATAACACCAGCCTGCGGAAACTGAAGACAGTGGGATCCAGCTGACCACTTCTTTCACAGCATCAGGTTGTTTTCCTAGGAGCAGGAATGGATGAAGCAACAGTATCGAAGAAAGGCTTTCAGTGCCAGAGTTTTTCCAGGCTGATCCCTTTGTTTTACAAGACCAGGAAACTGAGTGAGGCCCAGGCAGGTTCTAAGACTCACTCAGGGCCACACAGTTAGGGCTAGAACGCAGATATCTCCAGTTCCAGTCCAGTTCTGTTCCCCCTGCAAATCTGCTACAGCATTACATTATGTGGTCCAAACCTCTGGCCTTAGTCCCCGCAATTTGATGCTCAGCACTGGTCCCTCTTGCAACACAAAGGAGCAAAGACAGCAGATAACCCTGGACTGCATCTGTGTGCCTCTGCTGTGTCTGGAGCTAACCACAACATGCCAAGGGCTGGAGAGAAGTTGGTATGTTGCAGATCTGTTTCTGTTCCCAGTTAAAGCCCTCCAAGGGGCAATCGCTTCATTTCCATAACTGAACAGGAAAAGGAGGGGCCCTGGAACAGGGAGGAGGAAGAGGAGAAGCATCAATGGGAAACTGTGGTCAGGGTCCCTTACAAGAACAAGAACTCGAAGGCAGAAATAGAAGGTGCTAGCTTGAGTCAGCAGATCTGGGTGGGCAGAGGGAAGAAATGCCCAGAAGACTTAAGACCCACACCCACGAGGGGTGGAAATTCTTCCCAGAGGAAGGAAGAATTGTTTTTTAGGGAGAACAGGGACAGTAGCTTCACTATACCCCCAGCTCAGGCTCTGATAGCCCAGCCCAGCATCGTCCCACCAGCAGAGCTGCCACCACCCCCAAACACTGAGGAACACTGCTAGCACCTTATACTTATGAAAGGTAAGGTAGCATCCACTATTTTTCAATTATCACCCCTTTGTTAGGCAGCTATTGTGTAATGCACAGTGCCAGGATATATATGAATTTTTTTTTAATGTGTGTATAGTCACTATATAGAAATAAAAGGCTACAAAAATAATGAAGTTCTGGGTCTTCAAGGAACTTACAATCCAATACAATCTCTAGACGAGCACCCTGCACATGGAGAAATACATTTAAAAAGTGAAAGAAAAGGTTTAAGAGCGTCTTGGCAAGTTTGACAGGGAGGAATGGGGAGAACTACTTCGAGTGTGAAAGGCTTCATTTAAGGAGCAGTATTTGTGCAGGGGAGAATAAATAGATTAGACAAGGAGAAGGGGGGAGGGGAGAGGATACAGATGGTTAGATAGGATGCATACAACAGGCAAAGGTGTGAGGTAGGAAAGCAGAGTCCTGTAAAAGAAACAGCATATATAAGCCACTGGAGAGCTGAAACTTAGCATGCATTCAAATAAAACAAACAAACAAACAGATTGAGGCCAGATCCGGAAGAATTTAGATAGCTCATGTATCCAACAGGCAAAGGGAATCCACTGAAGGATTTAAGCTGAGGAGCTACATGATCAGAGCTGGGCTTTAGAGAAACTAATACCCCACCACAGTCCACAAAATTGAGGGGCAAGACCTTCATTTCATGGCTGAGGGTCCTTGGAGTCAGCCACGTTTCTACCGTCCACCTGCCCCCACACCCCATTACTCTCTATTCCTTCCCTCTCTATTTACACCTCAAACCCACTTTATTTTTTAAAAAGAATCTGAGCCATGGTAACCAGAAAACAAGCTGGAGAAATCAGGACAGTTTGAGACATGGGAGAAGGGGATCCTCATACCCCTCCTGCTCCTGCCGGAGAGCATTACCAGGGGAAGGACAGATCAAATGGCAGAAATCACTGAGAGCTCCAGGGAGGCGCTGGTGGAAAAGAAATGATGCCTCGCAGTTAGGGGGAATAACAAAAACTCTGCATCTCTGTAAACGTGAGTATTGACAAAACAGGTCAGTATACTGCTCGTTGTAGCCCGGTAGGTGCCTGAGAGGAGAGTAGGGAGAGGAAAGGCACAGGACGACCCTTTGTAGCCTCTCCACTCCCTGCCCCAGCCTACCTGCTAGGATGCTCTGCGTTCCTCACACCCATGCCCAGGACGCCCAGGACCCCCTCCCCACCAGACCCTTTGAGCTCTGCAGGGGCCAGGCATATCAAGCAATTTGCAAATTCTTTGCCTAGAGAGGCTTCCCTTCCCCAGCTACTGTGAAGCCTGGCCTTTCAAATTCTAGTAGCCTTCTAAAGAATTACAGAAGCCAGGGTAAGAGGCCTGGAATAGGGAGAGAAGGGAGAGGGTACAACTCTTCCAAGGACAGGGGCTCCTTCTGTCAGAGTTAAAAATAAACTCTTAGCAATTACACCCAACTCCTCCCCTCCAGAGACCAATGTGCCTTGGCAGATAAATCTCTCTCTGCTGAGGAAATGAGGCCCCAGGAGGACAGACGGGAGAAGGCAGTCAGGGAGACAGGGTCCTGAGTATGTAACTCTATCTGAAAAGAGAGGGTCCCCCAAGTCCTACCTTTTGGCTCCTATTACTCTCACATACCCTTTCCCCCAAATAGGCCTGAGTCCCAGAAAGCCAGCAAAGAACACTCTTGTGCCATAATTAGTACCACCACCTGCTACACAAATTAGAAAAATCAGAAAGAAGAGAATGGCAAAGCAAAACTAAAGGAAATACTCTCCCCAGTATCTATCAGCTAAGCAGGTACTCCAGCTACATGAGCCCCTTTCCTCATGCTCTGTGGGTCGCCAAGACCCCCAGGCAGTAGAGGAAGAGGCCACACCTCAACAGACACAGACTAATGATACCCCTGCCCCCATTCCCCAACACCCAGTCAGGAGGCGAAAGAGACCCATGCTCTGTGTGAACATCTGACAGAGGTGGCAGAGCAGGGAGGGCCAGAGGGGTCACGACCTGACACAGGAAGGAGGCCCTGAGAGCCAGGGCCCAGTTAGTCTTGGAAGCCAACGAGATGAGGTCATGCTTTTGAATGTGGTAACCTGAAGCCCCACACTGTGGAGGTGGCCGGTAGAGCAGTGACAGGGCAGGAGTCCTCAGCAGGCAGCACGCTCAGTAACGCTGCAGTCAGGGTGCAGACCTGGGACAGATTATGCTCGATGCAGGGCTCTCCTACTCATCACCATAGACTGAGAGGGAGGTCCGCTTAGGGGTGGAGCTTAGAAGGAACCAGCGCTGGAGGCGAGCACAGTAGAAAGTCTCCTCGACTCTGGTGAACTTATTCACCCTCCTCCTTGTCTAACCCTTCATCTAATGGGGAATAAGCAAGGCAGTTGATAGAGTCTTTATACACATAAATCTAGATACTTGGAGGAGCACCCACTACAGCTCCTCTCCCAGCACTCAGCATACTGAATTGGCACCTGACCACCTACCAAGCTCAAGCTGGGGGAGAAGGGGACAAGTGAAGAAGGCATGAAAGAAAAGTGCGATAAACAGTTCTGCAGCATGACAGGAAGACCTGGGACAGATACCAGGGCCTGGGCTGCAAGGGGAGATGGCAGGAGTGGCACATTTATTTTTAGCTGCTGGGACAGAGGGGCTGGGTAGCAGCACTGGGCCCTGGGCAGGAGGCCAGGCTGCAGATGTCCAGTGTGGGCTGGGAGCTCATAACAATATGGATAATCAAATGGCAGCAAAGTGATCAACTCAATCATCTGCCTGCTGAGGGACAGGGAGGGTAAGTAGCAGAAGGAGAATGGAGGAGGAAGGGTCTGCACGGGGATAGTCAGTAGTTCTCCTTCTGGGCCCCTCCCCTACCCGGGACTGGAGAGAGTTCACCTTTGCTTCGGGTTCAAAGAAAGAACCATTGTGGAGATAAGGCAGACTGAGAGGTCATCAACAGTACAGTTTCCTTTGTTCCTTCATCTTCTCGGAGACAGAAAAGGCTCCCAGCAGGCATCCACAAAGCTCTCTCCTTTGGTCACTACCCTTCACCTCCCAGTCAAGTCCTGGATGGACACTGATCATGGAGATGTCTGGAAACGTCCCTCATGAGTAAGATGCCCTTTCATATGACCCTTTTGGACAGCTCAACTTCCTAACAGAATAAACACACAGTGTGCCAGTGGGCTAGTCTTGGGGAACACTGGATACAAATAGGAGTTGACCTTGAGGCCCTTTCCCAGCCTCTACCATCTACCGGCTGGCATGCAGAGATGTTTACTGGGTCACAGAATAAAGACCCCCAGTATGCTACACTGCCAGAGGCCGACACCAACCTTATCACCCTTTCCACTGTGCCTCTCTTCCTCCTCCAACCAGATCTGATGGCCTAGCACACAGGACCCACAGTCCAAACACCCAGGGACTGAAACCACTAGCATTGGCCTTGGGCAGGAAGAAGAGGAAAGAGAGCAGACATGATCACACATCTCTTTCTCCCTTTGCTTCCTAACACTCCTGAAGTCTCTTCTTGCCCAGCCCTATCTGGGGAGCTAAGTGCTACCTGGACATACCCTAATTTCCTTATCAGCTTTGGGAATCAGTCCCCAACTTTCCCCTCAGGATAGCCCCTAGCCCATACCAACATTTTTGGGTGCATTAGAAGAAAGCAACCCTTTGGATGGACCCAGTCACACATGAAAGCAAAGGCTAGCAAGTGTTCAGTGGGCTACATTCCCGGCCTCACTCATGCCCTCAGTCAGGTGCCCCTGTGCTGGGTATAGCCTGCACAACCATTCAGCAGCCTTGTTTTACCCCACAACTTCAAATGAGAAAATTGGAATGGGGGGGGACAAAAGAATTCCCCATCTCTGCCTTTTGCCACCACTAAGAGTCGTCTGATTTCAAGTACAGAGAAAGTATATGCCCCACTGAGTTACACAGCCCGTCCTCTCTGTGGAGTCACTTTCCAAGTTTTCATTCCTGAGAAGGAGCAGCTGGTCAGTGATGATTATTAATTAACTGGACACAGGCTGCCCTGGAGTCTATCTAAAGGGCATCCACACTAGGCCCAGTTACTGCTGAGGGTCAAGCATGGAGAAGGTCAGCTAACTGCCCTGCCTGCCCTTGGCACCTCCTGCCTCCAGCACAGCCTTCCCCCACCCTGCACTGCCAAGGAGGTGCTAGAAGCACAACCCTCTGATTTGTACATGGAGGCCTGGAAAGATTAATTTACTTAACTATTTCAAGGTCACACAATTAGTTAACAGGGCACAAAGACTACAACCTTTTTTGTTTTGTTTGCTTTCTAATCTAGCTATAGGCTCTTTCTAATATTTCTAAATATTTATATCCACATATACTTAATATATGAAATATCAGTATTTCCCTAACAAAGAAAAAGAAAAGATTTGGGTTACACACCCAGTGTACATTAAGCTGTCCCAGAAGCATGGCCCCTTCTCCTTACCAATGTCCCTGTTTCCAAGGTGGAATAGGTTGGTGGAGCACAGCTTTGCACTGCCTGCCAGGTCCGCAATCCCAGTCCTACCACCTCCGGTACCCAAAAAACCACAGGAACCCAAGAGCAGTGAGTACCGGGTTCCAAGGCATACCTCTGATGCTGACACCATGTAAGACCTCAATCGTGCCACTAGACCTCTCCAGACTGACCCACCCTCTTCCTCAGCAAGAGGGAAGGAGTCAAGAAAGATGAGCTGGGAGTGTCGGCTCTGAGGTGCTAAGAAAAGTGTCTCTTTACCCATGGGCCTTAAATCATTACCAAGAGCAGCTGCAGCCCCTTCAAAGACAAAGAACAACTTGCTTGACTCTGCCCAGCCCACCCACCTCCCCACTCCCCCAGGACACAGATATTCTGGAGAGGCACAGGACAGGGAGGAGGGGCAAAAAAGAGATCCAATGTGACCTCAGGAAGGGCGTGAAGTGGAGGAGAGGGAGGCAGGAAAGTGTGAATGCTGGACCACAGCCATCAGTCCACTAGGGAAGAGTCCTGGATGGGAGCACAGTCGGGCTGCTGAGGAACGGTGAACAGGCTTAGGCTCAGATAACAGTGCCCTTCCCTCTCCCCATGGTGGCAACCAGGGGCTCTGCATGTGACAGCAACAGAAAAGCTGGTCTCTCCCTTCCCCCGGGATCTGGCCAGGGATGGCTCCTCCAGGCCCCTCCCCAGAATCCCCAGCACCAGTTTAAATAGCCACAAACTGATAAGGGCCCTACTTCTCAGATCTCCAGGTATCAAAACACCTTCCAAATCGAGGATATGGGATACTGATACCTCCATCCTCCCAAAAAGGAAATTTCCCAGACACCCATCAGTATCCATGGTCCTGAGGCCTGAGATGGCTTTTCTTTCACCTTTTGGCAGCCACTGATCCACATCTTAGCTGAAGATTATTTTCAAGCTCTATCAAAGCCCCAAATCACAAGTAAAAATGGAGCATAAGCCGACCTGACTTTGATCCTGCCTCAGTAGATGCCAAGAGCCCTGCTTCAGGACACAGGAGTCAAGGCCAGGGACAGGGCAGACATATGTGGATTCTCCTCCCAAGAGAGGGACAGGGTCTCTGAAACCAGAAACCAGATCTTTCTCTCAAAAAATCGCAAGCTCCAATCTCAGTAATTCCTAACCTTTCTTTATGACATCCTGTTAGTTTACTCCATGCCCACCAAACACTCTAAAACTGTTTTTAACATAAAGACTCCAATCCTGAACTACTAGCCCCACTTATTCTGTACCAACCTCATCTCTTGTTCTCCCCCTCAGCTCTAGCCTGGGCCAACTTCACCATCATCTCCTGCAGACTTGCTCAGTCCCCAGACGCCCAGCAATGTCCCATGCACCTCAACTGAAACCTTCCTCAGCTCTTTCAGTTCTCACAGATTTCCCTCTTTCAAAGCTTCCATATTCCTAACCACACAATTTAGCCTCTAGACCGACAAGTCCAATACAAATTTCTACAAGGATGGAAATGTTCCTGGGCACTGACCAATTTGGTAGCCACTAGCAACATACAGCTACTGACCACTTGAAATGTGACTAGTAATTGAATTTTTAATTCACTTTAATTAATTTTTACTAATATAAATTTAAACAGCCACATGTACCTAGTGGCTGCCATATTGGACAGTGCAGCTCTAGATGACGTGTTAGTTTCGCCTTCCCCAAATAGATTTCATAACCTCAAAATTATTACAGGCCACTTGATATGTCTAGATCCTCAACACAATTAAGCATACAGTAGGTGCTAGCACATTTCAACTATATGTAACCATACTGGATATAAGTCAGGTCTGGCCAATGAAACATTCCTCCCTTCGTATTTACGTCCAGAATACCAGCAGACCTCAATATGGGACACTGCCCCTCACCCAGCCACGCTACCTACCTTGCTCTCCAACATAGCACGCGGTGTGCTGGATAGACTGGTGTGGCGGTGGAAGCTCTGCACCTAGGATATTATGCCCTCTAACAGTGTCCAGAGCAACCATGAGAGGTTCACATCGTCTCCCTTCACAACACCAAAGGATGTAACTTTGCAGTGACACTTAAGTGACCTGGGGAGGGAGGACCCCTGGAGAAAGGAGAGAAGGAGAAGAAACCACAGGACCTTGTTTTCTCTAATTCGCGCAGTGGAAAGATAAACAGAGATAAGTAATGACAACATGCCATATTTTATAAAGCAATAACATGCTTCAGCCACAGAGCAGAGAAGGGTAACAGTGCTGGCTTTAATTAAATTTGTTCAGCTAACACCTAAGAGACACTATTACACAAAGAAGGAGCAAGCAGCTGAGGAACCTCATGGGGAACACAACCAATTAATATACAAGCGGGTTGAGACTAGTGGCCCTACCAAAGAAAGAGTTAATAAAATTCCCATGTTCTTGTATCAAAAAAAAAAAGGGGCGGTAAGATTTCTATCAAATACTCACTTAAGCAAGGTATTGGGGGAAGAGAAGGTTTACAAAAGCTTATTACCACAGATCCAAAACTCAAGGAACTACCAAGTTGGTTTATGAGCTGCCATTCCAGCTTCAGGGACTGTTGCTAGTGAGGAGGTAAACCCACCAATAGATCACCCCCAGGCACAGTCAAAGCAGGGCCTGGAGTGAGACAGCAGCTCCTCAGGCTGGAGGGACTCTGGGAGCAGCAGCCAGTTCCATGTCCTAGCCTGCCGATGTCACTGCAGCCACGAAGTGGAAAAAAGCCTAAGACTGGGAGTGAAGCATCTCGGGGTTTTTTAAGCCAGGCTCCAAATGAATGGCTATGTTACCTGGAGCTAGTTACTCCCTCGCTCTGGACCTTGATTTTCTCATCTATAAAATGAGGGGGTTGCATGGGATAACCTCTCAAATCCCTTCCAACTCTGACTGGAAATATGAGTATGATTCACAGCTTAGCAAAAGCAGCCAGGAGGAACAATGTGATGAGATCATAGCACCCACCAAAAGCATTTAAATGTTACATCTCTGAGGTGCAGGGAGAGAAGCGGCAGGGCAAGCTGGGACTATGTTTTTAAGCACTGATTTCACTTATCCAGGCTAACAGGTCACCAGACCACAGAGAGGGCAAGGGCATCTGGGCAGTGCCTTCTCCCATTGACTCTTACTGCTGTGAAACGGAAGAACTCAGAACTTCCATCAGGGTCCCTATCCTCTGTATCCTCTGTAGGTTCATCAGTCCCAGGAATGGCTTTGGCATGCTGTGCAAAGAAGAGGTCTCCTCCCTTTTTCTTCAGACATCTTGGGCAATCCCTCCTGCCCCACATCTTCCTCCCTCAGGTTACAATCAAAACATTCCTAGTTTTGAAAATCATCTCATTACTCAGCACCTAAGGTTAAGTTAATCAAAATTCAAGATCTAGAGATCTCTTTGGTGAACGTCTCTAGAGCAGTATCCTTTGAACCAGTTTCCCCCCACAACTGTAATTATGCCTTAGCCAATATTTGGATATGGAAGTGCTGTTGACACTGCTGTCACTTTCCTTATGCCTCATCCCTTCTTTCTTCCTCTATTATTAAGTTTTAACACAAAGATGTGTGGGAAATCTACAATTTAACAGTTGAGTCAACTTATAAGATCTGAGAGCGGGATGCCTGTCAAAACACACTCTGACTTCAAGCTTTACCCACCTCTAACCTGAGAAGGATAAATTATGCTCATGAAACCCCACTAGACTATCTATGAGTGTTATTTAAAACATTTCTAGAATTTTCCTTTTGAAACTATTCAAAAAAGGGAAAATCCAAATTACACTGCTATTAATTACAATGGAAACCTGAAATGCCATACAAAAGGATTTTAGAGGGTAGATTTGTGTTTGTATTGTTTATTAAATAGAATAAGGAAAAGAAGTTGAGAGCTTTTTTCCTGAAGTCTTTATACAATATTCTCACCATCTAAAAGAATGAACAGCCAGTGTCCCCAACTGTGATGGGTGAAGGCAGATGGTGTCTCAGAAGGGACAACAGAAAACTCACCTGGAAAGAATGCCTGCCACTTGTCAATGGTTACAGGTTCACTGTGGTCAAACTGCATTTACTCACTTCCATTTCCCAAGGTCAGAGCCACAGTCAGTCCAAACAATTTCTCCCCTTTCCCCAGTTATGAGTATGGAGAAAAAGTCTTAAGACACAAATATTGAAGTTTTCAAGATACTGACAAATTCCCTCTACAACAGTAAATACTCAACAACAACCAAAAAACCTACAGCAACAGCTTATAGTAGAAACCAAAGAAAACTGAAAGTATTCAAGATAACTGAAAGCTCTAACCAAAGAGAGAATGAAAGCAGCAAGAAAAGAATCTCAGAGGCCTTAATATCTGGGAATTGGACATGTTTGCTCTGTTTTGATTACATCTGATTTTATATTCCAATAGCCCATCCATAACTTATATATGTTTTGTATTTAATTGTTGAAATATAACTAACTGTAGAGGTTAAGGGGGAAGAGAAAAATATAACACAGGAAGTATTTTTTCTCCTCCTCCAATCGTTAAGACACCTCAGGGGAAACAGATCTGATGTTTCACCTTTAGAGTTGTGGTTTGACCTGAAACCCCTTTGAGGGGAAAACCCACTTTTCTGTGACCCTTGAAAGTCCGGCTCACACTGCTCCCACCTCATCTCGTCTTCCAAGTCCATGCTGTTTAACTTCTAAGACAGGTATTCTCACATCAATCCCTATTCTACTCTTACCATACCCCCCTCAAAGACAAAAGAAAGAAAAGGTTGGGTTTCCTGAGCTCAAAGGGGTCACTCTCTCCTGCTGTCCGTCAATCTTCCATCTCCAGGACTGAAGTGACCATCTCGGATTTGCGGAATCAGCACCAAGCCAAGTCGTGGTTTACAGACTCGGTTTAAAATGATCAATGGAACTATGGAAACAGCAGACACCGCGCTGGAGCCTGCTGGCCTCCCATCTGGAGCCGCGCAGGCACTGGAGGAAGGAGGAGGGGGCCTGCCGGCCGATCAAAACAATCCCTCCCCCGCGCCCGGGGGGCGGTGCCCCCGCGGAATCTCCAGCCCAGCACCTCCAGGGCCAGCGCGCCCCAACGCGGTACGACTGCACTTGCGAGGCCCAGGGAAGTGAAATCACACATTCCGGCTCCCAAATAAGGAGCGAGGCTAAATAAACCTCTGAGATACGACTTCTCCAAACCAACCGACCAACCAGCTCAATGAGTAATGGGCCTTTTGTGCCCGCAGAAAGAAAGAAAGGAGAGAGGAGAGGATGGGGAACCACAACCCCTGAAAATCACTTCCTTGAGATGAGGTTAAAGCAGAAGTGGTCTCGAAGCCAACCGTCCCGGGTCGGCTGGATCCCGTTCAAACTCCCACAGAGTCTTCACGAGTCTTCTCCAGTCCTTGCCACTCACACCGCTGAGGGGACCGGAAGCTCGGTCTCGGCGGCGTGGTCTGCTCGGACCTGACCTGCCCGGCTCCCCTCCCCAAAGCCGCGCACTCCGCGCCACTCGGTGTCCCGGAGAGTCCCGCTGCGGCCACTCCGCCGCCGGCTTCGCAACCGCGTGAAAGCCACCGTCCGCTCCGGCCAGCACAGAGGGCTAAGGGTCGCCCCCGGCAGCCACCCCTCTCCCTCGACTTCCCGCCCCCGGGCCCCAAACCTACTTTTAGGGCAAATTTCTCCTGGGTCCGCTTGTTGAAAATCTGCAAAACTTTCCCGTTGATGCCCAGTCCCAGGACCTGGGTGGTGACCTTGTAGTCGTCGGTGATGGCGTTCTTCTTGATCTGCAGGCTCGACTTGACGTAGAACTGGGGAAACTGCTGCGGGGGCTGCGGCGGCGGCGGCTGGGCCGGGGGGTGAGGCTGGGTCGGGGCGGGGGGCTGCGGCGGCGGCGGCGGGTTGGGGAACAGCACCGGCGGGGTCTGGCCTTGGGAGTTGGACAGCATGGTGCCCGGAGACGCGGGAGCCGAGGCGGGAGGGCCCGCGGCCGCCCCCTCCTCCGGCTCCGGACGGGGTCCCCGCCGCCCCCCGTCCGGCTGGGAAGTTTGCTCCGGGCTTGAGCCGGCTTCCCCGCCCCGGCTCGGCTCCAGGCTCGGCGGGTCGCGGGGCTCCGTGGGTCCCGCCGTCCGCCGCTGGCGTCCACCGGCCCTTGTTCCTCCCTCCCTCCCCCCCGGGGGCCTGGCGCTCCGTGGAACGCGGGATGGCGGGGGCCCGGCCGGGGGGAAGCGGCGGCGCGACAAAGTACCCAGCCCCGGGGCCGGCGGCCGCGTCACAGCCTCGTCTGCGTCCGGGGCTGGCCCTTAAAGGGGAGGGTCAGAAGGGGCGGAGCTTGAGGGAGGGGGGTGGAGCCGGGGAGGCGTGGGTGTGGGGGACGCGCGGGCCTTAAAGGGGAGGACTCCAGGCGGCTGGCGTGTCCAGGGCCCGGGTCCGCGGCTGGAAGGTAGGGAGAGGGGTGGGGAGAAATCCCAGTTCTCAACCCAGGCCACACAAAGAGAAGGGGAAGGCGTATGAAAGTGACTGCATCATTCAGATAGAAAATCCACTTTTCTCCAGTTCTCTGGATCTTTTATCAGCAGGGAATTGGGAGAGGGTGTATTTTGAAGGAGAGGGATGGCGAGCAAGGATGAGCTAGATGAGAGCTCAGGGGTGAGCTGGATTTACAGGGACCATTCATCCTAGAAACAGGTGTGATGCAAATATTACATATTTTCTTAACTTGAACATTTTCTTCTGCATTTTGCGTTTCTTTTCTCATAAATTTTTTTCAATAATGTTTTGTTATTAACTATTAACAATTTAGCAATTATATCTTTGAATATTTTTCCATGTAAATAAATGTAAAAGCATATAGGGTGGGAAGAGGATGCACTGAGATTCAGATTACCTGGATTCTGTTAAGCCTTTACCACTGCTGGCTTGTGATTCTGAGCTAGCCATTGCCCTCCTCTCGCAGTAGGAAGAAAAGTAATACCTTTCTGATAGGGTTGTGGAGAGAATCACATGAGATAAAGTAGCAAACGGAAGGGTCTGGGGAATGGGTTCTGATCTCCCATGTGGAAAAATTAGTTCCTGAACCTACAGCCATATGGAGGAGCAGGTATTTTTGAAGGAGATGAGTTCTTCTAGTCTAGGTTAGCCACAGTGTTTCTCCAGAAGATGCCAAGTTGCAAACTGCACCCAGAGCAAACCCAGATCAGGGCAAGCACTTGGAAGGCCCTGAATATAAGCTGCCGGGGGGGTTTCTCTACACATTCTGATGGGCTGTGGTGATGGTCGTCAAACACATCCTTGTGACCTCCTCTACGCTGACTAGTACAGCAGTTGAGAAGACAAAGGAACCCAAGAGGTGAAGACAGAACTTCAACTAAATTACAAAACTTCAGCTTAATTACTGATAAAGCTGTATTAGAGGATGTAACTTGAGCTAGGGCCACACATGTCCCGTTGGACATATCCCCCCTGAAACTCCTGAGCTGGGGAGACCCAGCTTAGGGAGAAAAAGAGAAGAGAGCATCCTGAGGACAAGGGTCTTTGAGGAGCAAGTCCAGGAGGAGAAGGCACAAGTATCTCCTCCCTTAGTCACCATTCCTGGAAGACAGTCCTTCCTTAGGGAGGCTAGAGTGAGGGGGTGGAATGAAAGGCCGAAGTTACTGTCTCAGCGCCGTCCCTTCCTGAGATAGAGGGCTCACTCTACAGACCAAGGAGAAATGGCTCTCCCCTAGCAAGAATAGTCGCTCTTCTTAAAGACGCCTTTATTTAGTGCTGACTGTGTATCAGGTTCCTTGCTGGGTAGTGGATGATGTGGGCACTCTGGTGCAGAAGAAGACAGACATGTCTAAGTGTATCTCGTGTAGGTGTGGCACAGACCCAGGCCTCAGAGCCCAAGGTGGAGGGATTTACTACTTCCTGGAGCAGTTGGGCGCTTCCATCTGTGCTAGAAGGATGATAGGGTAGTTTCCCTGGTTCTTCTGAGTCTTCAAAGACAGAGGCATCACATAAACCCCAGAGACTGGAAAACGCCTCCACCTCACCAATTCTACATGACACTGCTATCACCTCTCTGAGGCATACATGGAAAATCCCCAAGGATGGGGAGAGGAACGCAGGAATGGAGAGAAGTAAGGCTCCACCTGCTCAGTCCCATTTTCAAGTAGAGGAAGGTTCTGGTCTGGGGGCTGCTCAGGGCTCTGAATGGTCTTTTTGTCTCTACAGAGTGTCACCGCAGGCTTCCAATTGCTGGGCATTGAACTTTCACCTCCACAAGGCTAGAAAGAGGAATTGCTCCTTTTGCCCTACCAGAGGCAGCAAGGTACAGTGGAAAGAGAACAGAACTTAGAGAAAAATGCCCTGAATTCAAGTCTGCTCTCCAGCTGAGTCACCATGAGCAGGCCGTTTAACCTCTCTCTATCTGAGACATGAGGAAAATAATAAAGTATTTTCAGGATTGACTGAGAATCAAATGAGATAGCATATATGAGAACTTCATAAACCATAAATAATCACAAAATGTTAATTATTATCATTATTCAGACTTCACTGACTTCTTCCTCTGCTCTGTACTCACTGCCTATGGATCTGTCTCTGATATCAAAGCCACCTTCCTGCATAGCTGGGGCCTTGGGGATATGCTGAAGTCGATGTAGCTGGGAATAACAAGACAACTGAAATACCAGATGGGATTCCTCTTGGAGTTACAAGGGCAATATGAGGACTCAGAGGGCAAGATATTATATAAACTGTACGTATTGCACCCAGAACATACATACATATATGGACATAGACACATAAGCATAGTGTACCTGGCTTATAAGCATGGTGTGCCTGACACCAAATAAATACCGAATGAATGAATAACTGGAAGACAAGCTGGACTAAAGGAAGAAGAATTAGGCAAAGAATCCAGTCTTAAATTCCATTTGGCTACTAACTACAGTAGTTATGTGACTTCAAGAAAGTCCCTTTCCCTCTCAGTTCCCTCTTTGTCATCTGTAAAATAGTGGTCAAAATATCTGCCTTGCCTACCTTATAGGGTTATTGTAAGAATAAAATCATATGTTTTCCTCTAAGATGCAGAAAAAGTCCAAAGTCCTATTTGTGTAACACCAAGCTCTCAGCCATCTGTAATGAATTACTTAATAAACAGTTTTTATGGATGTGTTAAAGCACTTCAAAAGTTAAAAGCCTATGCAAATGGAAAGTACTATTTTTATCTGCTATTGACATGCAAACACATATGCCATAGAATATAATGCACAGAGAGGCAATTTAAGGACCTTAGGTACACAGAATTGGATTCATTATATCCTTCAGTCATGAGACATCCTCATCATTGGATCACTGGTCCATGTATCTCTGCTTTTATTTAGTTAGTTATTAGTTATTTTTAATAATGTAATCAGCACTTGTGAACCCATCACCCACAATAAAAGCTAGGACTTTGATAATAACCTACATCTAACCAGATGGTCCCCCATCCCTCAATCAACCTGTTTTCCCAGCCCTATATAAACATGATCCTGAGTCCAATGTTCATCATTCCCTTGCTTTCCTTTTTTATATAATTTTGTGTTATGTGGATACATTTAAAGGTATAAATGTCTAGCCTTCATCATAAAAGATGCAGTTCAAAGTATCTCACAGGTGGATAGCTAAGGGTGTCTATCAGCAAGATGAGTTAAAATAAGAACACGTCTGTTGCTAATTTCAGAATATTCCCCTCCTTCTCAGGCTGCCTGTAATAAGAATTACATTTCCCAGCCTCTATTGCATCCGGTTTTGTTCATGAGGTTAAGTTCTAGCCAATGACTTGGAAATGGAAGTAGTTAAAAGGAAGAGGTAGGCCTTCCTCCTTCTCCTCTTTTCCCCTTTCTGCTGTCTGGAATGAGAACTTAACAGCTGAAACATGAGCAGCCATCTTGGACCATGAAGTGGAGGCCACAGGATGAAGATGACAGAGCAAAGAAGTAGGATCCCTAGTGAACACATATCCATCATAGTGGCCCTAAAGCACCTACCCAGACTCTTATATGAAAGAGAAATAAATGTGCTTCTTGTTGAAGTGACTGATGTTCTAGGGTTTCCTGTTACTCTGTCAAACCTTATCCCAACTATTACACAACTCTTAGAGTTATGGACTGTTACCCTCATTTATCTATTTTATACATGAGAAAGCTAAGTCTAGAGAAGTTAAATAACTTTCTCAGGGTCACCCAGCTAGCAAAGGACAAAACCCAGGTCTTTCTGACTCAACATCCTTGCTCCTGCCCCCCATGATAAACCCCTAGCAGACACATACCAACACATCCTTTTTGGTGTCAGGAATATGGTGTCTGCCATTTCTGGGCAGGAATGGCTCAAAGAGGTGTGGGCTATGCTTTCCATTTTAGATAGAGTTTTAAATTCCCATATTCCAATGTCCTTCCTCTTGGCCTAACCTGTTTCAGTTTATAGGCCTGTGTTAATTTACATAGCTGAGTTATAGGCTGAATCATGAATTCATGACAACTCTCTTCTCCCAAGTTTCCCCCACCTCCACCCTGCCTTCACAGCATCATGGAGTAAAAATTTCCTACTTTACTATGATGTGACATTAAGTATGGATGACAGAAGGTAGAAATTTATGAAGGGGGATTTCTTCAAAATTTTCAGAAAACATTCTCTTGATGAGACAGGGTGGTGGATCTGTATATGGACACAGATAAAGTGGCCTTTGTATCTGATTTCGTACCACAAAAAAAGATATTGCAGAAGGGAGCATGATTCATGGGAGGTCAGTCCACCAAAAACTCACCCTTGGAAAAGAAAATAATTTTAGGCCAGCGAGTGATAAGCAGTTTCATGTCTTAGACTAGTATTTCTTTAATAATATGAGAAATTCTCCGAAACAAGAATGGCAGATATATAAGTATCATTAGTCACAAAAATTTCTGAACTAGAAAGTGACTTCAAAACATTGGTCTGGATGGCTTGTACCATATTTTCCATCCTACTTCCCTCTGAAGATGCTAAGGGCTGACCTGCAGAAGAAAATTCTACAGAAGCAAATGCTGCTGGCAATGCCCTATGTGAGAACCCCAGAAGGGAAAAAATATTGAGCTCTCTCATGTGCCCTTGTCTGCACCCCCTCCTTTGACAGTTTAATGCCACAATGGGCAGCAGCTGGAGCACAGGGGAATAATGGGAATGGAAAGAGAAAGAAGGAAGTACCCAAAGAGGAATAGAAACATAACCTCTGCACATCAACAGATATAACATTGTCCAAAGAGACTACAAATGGAACTAATAGGCCCACAGGATGACTAATTATAAATTCTGCGGCTTACTATGGGAAATGTAAGGAAGAGAAGCAAGTATCTGACTGTATTCATAAAGACCTAAAGCTATGGTCCCTGTATTAGAAGCTTTACCCCTCCATTCCAGCCTATACCTGACACAGCAGTTGACAACCCAGATGAGTCTATAGCCTGGGTAATGAATTGAGGGAGGGAGAAAAGAAAAGCGGATTTGCCACCAAGGAACACAACCCAAGTGAGCCAACCCCAAAGAGTCATCAGGTCTTTGCCTACTGACCCGGTGACCCTGGATTGTTTTCCTCACTTAGCATAAGTGAATGGAAGTGGGAGGGGAGACAAGATAAGGCAGAAGCATGAAAGTGTGTGTATGTGTAATAGATGGAGATTTCCTAAAGTTACAATGATAAATATCCTCGCATAAGAACATAACTTTAAAGCAGCAGAGCGTAGTGGAATCAAATCCTGTGTTCAAATCCCACCTTCAATGTCAACCAAAAATTATAAAACATACAAAGCAACAGAAGCAAGGGCCCAGGCAAAGGAGAAGTTGAAAGCAATAGAAACCATCAGTGGGGAGCATCAGATCTGGGAGATTCCAGACAAAGACTTTTAAAAAATGGTCCCAAATAGGCTGGAAGAGCTCAAGTTTGAAAACATGGACAAAGAGCTAAAGGAAATCAGGAAAATGGTAGATGAGCACAAAGAGAATATCAATAGAGAGATGAAAATTATGAAAAGGAACCAAACAGAGTTTGTAGTTCTAGTAATGGGTGGTGGTAAGGGTCCTGCAACACTGTGAATGTGATTAACCCACTGAAGGATATGCTTGGGAGGGGTTAGGATGGGAAGATCTATATTGTACACGTTTCCACAATTTAAAAAAGAAATAGACACTAAAGAGATAATGACAAATGCAATACATGATACTGCATGGGATCTAAGGATGGAGGACAGAAGTTCTGCTCAAAATAACATTATAAGGACACAAGAAAAAGTGGAATATAGAATGTAAGCTTCATATCAATGTTAAATTTCTGTATCTGGATAACTGCAGGGTGATTACATAAGTGAATCTCTTGTTTGTAGGAAATGTACATGGAAATATTATGTGTTCGAGGTATATGGTGTGTGCAACATGCTCTCAAATGTTCAGAGAGTAGGTAGATGACAGATATATAGATGACAGATATATAGATAGATATAAATAGATGATAGTATGGTACAGCAAAAATGGCAAAATGTTAAAATTGGTGGATCTTGGTATCTGGGAGAGTGGGGGTATGTTGGAGTTTGTATTATTTTTACAACTGTCCTGTAAGTTTGAAATTGTTTCAAAATAAAAAGTTAAAAGAAAAAATTCCATCTCCACTACTTACTAGTATACTTAACTGCACCTTATTGTTCTCTTTATATAATAAAGAGGGATATAACATTCCCTAGATTAAGTACATTTAGAGCATTTAGAACTGTTAATGACACATAGTAACCGGGTTCTATAAATGACAGCTCTCATTATATGGCAGATACTTGCATACAAGTCACCTCATTCAATCCTCTCAGCAATGCTGTATTATTATTTCTGTTATTTTGATCATTGAAACCGCTATGGCTTAGCAAGATGAAAAATCTTACCAAGTCATCACACAACTAGAGGGGGAAGAGCTGGAATTCAGACCCACGCTGTTTTACATGCCACAGAGCTCATGCCCCTAAATGCTCTTTTAAGCGGTCCAGCTACCAGCCACCTGCCAGGCCACTCTGGGGAAGTCACCCCAACGTGTGTGCATTGCTTAGGAGAAGAAACAGCCTGCGGCTAAGAATTTATTCAGAGCTTCCAAAGAGTCTCCCTCTAAGATGGAGAGTCAAAGGCAACTAATAAAGTTGTTTAAACATTAATGGATTTGGGGTCCTAGCACTTGTAAGCTTCTGAGGAAAGATCTACATATATGAGGTATGTGCAATAAATACTACATTTTGTTTTGTTTTTGCTCATTCCATGTCTGAGTGAGGTAGGAGCTTGTTTTTTCCTTTAATGTTCTTCATCAGGTTGGGAAAATTTTAAAACTGTAGAGATGAAAAGGACATATGGAAATCACCTGGTCTGACCCCCTGCCTCCAAAGACCATACCTGCATCATTATAAACAGGTAAGAGTGTGACCTTAAATATTTTTGGCTCTCAAAACTTCTGGTACCTCATTACGCCTCAACAGAGAGTTCTTCCTTTTGTGTGGCCAATGTACCACAAATAGCAGGCAAGTCCCTCTGGTTCCTGGAAGGAACTTGATGCTGGGGAGGGGGCTACTCACATCCCTGGATCGATGTCTAAAGACCCCTGCAGTGGAGCAGAGGAGGTGTGGAGGGAAATTGGATGTGCTGGAGGAGGTAAGCTGGCACGTGGGCCAGTCTGAGACCTGTGCCACCCCCAAACCCCCCATCATCAACGTTGCACCTCCTTTCATGTCAACACACATTGACTGAGCACCAGTTAGTGCCAGAATTGTGCAGGGGCATGGGAAGGCCAGATGCCCTTGATGCAGCTGTAATTTAGGGGAGTGCCAGGCAAGAAACTTGAACACAGGTCTGACTCGAGTGCCTCGAGAAGGTTTAACTGTGGTGCTCCAGGGTTCATAAACAGGAGAGACTCACCCAGGAAGCCTTCGCACAGGAGACCTGCATTTGACTTAGACCTCTAAAGATGAGTGAGAATTCTCCAGGTAGAGGAGGGAAAAGGCTTAAGAGAGTAAGGTAAGACTGGGAACAAAGGATTGGAGACAAGGAATTTTATGACCGGTTGAGAAGCAGCAGGTGTTCAGCAGGGCTGGGATGGAGGGTTTGTAGGGGAGAGGGTCAAGATTTGAGACAAGAGGCCTACTCAAGGGCTAGAAATTCCCCTAAGGTTTTAGACTTTAGGCAATAGGGAGCCACTGATAATGTACGTGATAGTGCTGTACAAACTTCAACTAATTATATGAATTTAAGTTATCTAAAACACAAAGGAGAGAAATATTTGGAATGAAACAAATGGACTACCACTCATATACAATCCTGTGTGCCAGTTTGGATGTATTATGTCCCCCAAAACGCCATGTTCTTTAATGCAACCTTGTTGGGGTAGATGGATTAGTGTTGATTAGGTTGGAATCTTTGGATTAGGTTGTTTCCACGGAGATGTGACCCACCCAACTGTGGGTAATACCTTTGATTAGATTATTTCCATGGAGGTATGGCCCCACGCATTCAGCATGGGTCTTGATTAGTTTACTGGAGACCTATAAGAACTCAGACAGAAGGAGCTCTGTACTGTAGATGAGATAGACATTTTGGAGATGGCCGTTGAAAGCAGACTTTTGCTGACGCTTTGGAGATGCTAGCCTTGTGTTTGCTCTGGAGAAGCTAAGAGAGGACAAAACACCCCAACCACAACATTCTGAAGAACGCGCAGGAGCTGAGAGAGGAGCTAGAACATAATCCGGGATCAGCAGACGCCAGCCACGTGCTTTCCCAGCTAACAGATGTTTTCTGGATGCCATTGGCCTTCCTTCAGCAAAGGTATACTTATGTTGATACCTTAATTTGGACATTTTCCTGGCCTTCAGACTGTAAATTTGTAACCAAATAACCCCCTTTATAAAAGCCAATCCATTTCTGGTATTTTGCTTAATGGCAGCGTTAGCAAACCGGAATACCTGGAAAACTGAGGCAGCTTCTGGCTCTACCCAGGAGGGCACTGGGTCCCTGGGTGCTGGCACTGGTCCATGCCCTCCCTGTTGTTCCCAAGTACAAAGTAACCAGCAGCACAAATGGTCTGCCCCTGTTGATCTTTCCCAGTAGAAGGTCTCCTGCTGTCCATTAGGTGGGAGAATCAGGAGGGCAGCAGATCCATCCCCCCTCCTGGACCATTCAGATCTTCCCCTATAGCAATGCAGCTCCTCCTAGTGCAAGATTTGGACATTTGGAAAATCTCAAACCTGAGTGGCCATCCCACCTTCGACAAATCCTTCAAAGTCTAAAGTCTGTCCCAGATAAGGCCACCACAATGCAGTTGTCTCATAGCCCTGAGGAGAGGGTCAAAGTACTCTTCTCTCTCTCTCTCTTTTTTTTTTTTTTTACATGGAGGAGACCTACAAAGTAACAATTCTTTTTTGTTGTTGTCGTTGGAAACTTTACTGCTTTCACATAGAGTTATGAGTTGAATTGTGCCCTCGAGTACTCCAGAATGTGACCTCACTTGGAAATAGGGTCGTTGCAGATGGAATTAGTTAAGATGAAGTCATGGTGGAGTAGGGTGGGCCCTTAATAAAATACAAGTGGTGTCTTATGAGAAGGGGAGGACAGATAGACACAGAAGGAGAAGGGCATTCAAAGATGGAGGCAGAGATTGGAAAGCTGCCTCTGTAAACCAAGGAACACCAAGCATTGCCGGCAAATGCCAGAAGCTGGAAGAGGCAGGGAAGGGTGCTCGCCTCCATGTTTCAGAGGGAGCGTGGCCCTGCTGACACCCTGATTTAGGATTTCTGGCCTCCAGAACCATTAGACAATAAACTTTTGTTGTTTCAAGCCACCCAGATTGGGGTACTTTGTGACAGTAGCTCTAGGAAGCCAAGACAAGTGGTATAAAATGCAAAAGCCCAAAAGGGCAGATAGTAAAATGTCTCCCTCCTACCTTCACCCTCAGCCACCCAGTTCTCTGTCCCAGTTTCTTGTTGTGTCCTTCTGAAGATATTCAAACCGGTACAACCCTCCAATGAAGAACTACCAGAGCCCGTGTTTCATCTAAATCCCAAGAGCTCGAATCCTAATCCCAGAAGTCATGTTGTTGAGAGGAGAGTCCTATAGCAGACCATGCCACCCAAAGGGGCAACCTCCTCTCTTGGGTCTCAGCATTCGACATGTCCCCTCACAGGAGGGTGAGGCTTCTCTCAGTATCAGTGGGGACAGTGTACAGTTCTCCTTCACGGAGGCATAGAAAGTGGGAGTATAACAACTGAGGGTGGAAGTTGGGTAAATGAGTCGGGAAGAGGGTGGGGCAAATTCTGGAAAGAAAGAAACGTGGGAGGATGCTAGCCTGGTTGGGAAGGTAAGCCAGGAAGCCGAGTCTCTGGCTGACTGCCCACTTGTGTCTGCAGAGCCGTTTGGCACCAAGGCCCCTGGGAGAGCGCTACTGGCAGGGTAGCAAAGAGGGTCCTGTGTTGACAGCCTCCCCTGGGCCTTCCTCCAGGCAGGTCAGGGCCCAGCAGAGGTGTTTCTTCATGTCCTTGATTTAATCACAGCTGCCCAGGCCACAGAGCCTCTGCTCACGTCACTCCCCAGGAATCTGGTTCTTGTTTACCGTGAGGATGTGGGGTTATTACAAAGCCTGGTGGCCCTCCCCCAGCATCTCCAGAGAGGATGTGGAGGAGCCCAGGGCCTGGGAAGGAGAGCCGGGTCCATCCAGGGAGAATTGCTGAGTGTGAGGGACCAGCAGGCCTTCCAGGGCCCTGTCCTTCCCAGGGCTCCCTGTGAGACAATCCAGAGAAGGGCCTGTGGGATTCCTGGGGCCTTCCTTGAGGGAGACACCTGGGGCCTATCTTCCTAAGAAGCTGGGAAAAGAAACAACGGGGCAGGGTCGGAGGGTGGGGAGTAAATTAAGAAGAGAACAGGCAAGGAATGGGGCCCAGGAAGCAGGGAGAATTCAGTTCAATTTGATGGCAGCAACTATGGGCTCCATGCTATGTTAAAAAATAATAGAAAAGCTGAGGAGAGAGTGAACCCTCGGAGATGGACGTTGCTAACTTTGTTTCTAGCCCTACTGATGTGCCCAAAGCCTGTGACAGAATATGGCTGGCTGGATGGAAGGGAAGATGGTGGATGAGAAGACAAAGACAAATTTAAAAGCTTGTGACAATAGCTCACATTTATTAAACACATTTGATGCTTTGCATGTGTTAATCCCTGCAACAACTCTAGGAGACAGGTGTTACTGATATTAATATTTAATATTAATATTAAACATGAGGAAATCAAGGTATAGTGAATTTAAGGGGCTGGAGTGGGGATTTAATGCAGGAAGATAGAATCCAAAGCCTAGGTTCTCAGCTACCATGCTAACTTGAACATGGAGCAGGACGCACTGGAAGGTCACTACCGAAAGACAGACAACTGCTGCCACTTGGGGCATACGGTTCTATGGAAGGGTTCTCCTTCCTGGGTCAGTGGCCCTGCTGTGACCCTCATTCCCATCCCAGCCCGTGGGTGGGCTCCTCTGGAGCCCGATTCAGGGCTCAGAAAAAACTTGTGACATAAAGACAGTAACGGTTTCCCCAAATAAAAATTCCAGTAATCTATTAATTTGGGATCAGGTTCTTGGTCTGAAAGCCATAAACAGGTGTAGACCCTGGGAACCAGAACTAGACCCAACATCCTGCACAGCTGAAATGCCCTCTCTGTCTCTTTCTGTCTCTCTCTTCTCTCTCCCCTACCCTGCCTGATGCTTTTTTCTCTCTTGTTTCCTCTGAGTTTTTCAGAACATTGTCTAAATGAGGAGATAATTCTGAAACACTAGCTTGGTTCATTTACTTCCCCACAGCTGTCTGCTCTTTTCTCCTTGGGAAGTTGAGCTAACAAGGTAGTACAAAAATCAGGTCATGTTCACTGTTTTTCAGTTTTCAGAGGCCACGGTGCTGCAAATGGAAATGTCAAGCGGGGTGGGGGGATGATTACATTGGCCCTGAAGCCCAGTGTTTGGACCACCATTTATCCATAATCGATTTTTGAAAAAGACAAAGGACATGAATAATCAACCAAGCAGATGGAGTGTCACACAGCCAGCCCAGAAGAGAAAAACACGGCTCCCCGAAGGGAGAGGGAGGAAAGGCCTCTGGTCCAAGATGTGTCTCTGTTGTGGGGACAAAATGCAATACAAAGAAAGGCTCATGGCTCGGACCTGCCTTCCACAGATAAGGTGTTTGTAGCAGGAACCAATTAATCACTGGGCTTCTCCTTTAACATCTCCCGACAGCGTGGGCAGCTTCCTCTAGGAAACGGGGAAGGAAGTAGTAAGGAAGGACCCTCGGGATAGCGCATGAAGGGGGAAGTGTGGGCATCCGATTAAGGTTGAAAGTTCTGGAAACTGGTTATTTTAAGACGCTCCTTGTAAAACACACACACACACACACACACACACACACACACACACACACCACCAGAGGCTGTTCCAGCCTGTGACAGGCCCGCAGTATTCTTTGGCTGGCTTCTTCTTGCCTTCAGGTCCAGCTGAGGAGATGGGGCCAAGCATTTATCACTGGGCACTTTAGTCAGTTTCACTTCCTGTTTCTCATACTGAAAGCATAATAATCATCATAATGATAATAATTCTGCAGCCTTGCCTCTGCCTTCTATTTATCTAGGGCCTCCCAGAAGTGTGTGTATAAGTGGGAGGGGGAGAACACAGCCTATCTACTCTATCAATCAACAACAGTCTGGGGGTGGAGGTGGGGGATGGAGGTTGGGGAGGGGAATTAGGAATTAGCAATGGGAATTATTAAGCTCATTTTTTCAAGAGGAGGAAACTAAATGGTCTGAAAATTCCAAACGGCTATTCTTAGCATAAGGACATTTGTAAATCTCTTCTCCCCTTGTCCTCCCCAAATAAATCCTGTCCCAAACCTTGTCAATCCTCCAGTCTACCCCTTGGGGTTTTGGGCTCAGAGAGTTCAAGCTAACTTCCCAGAGACACACAGCAGGTCAGCAGGGAAGATAAGACCAGACCAGGCTTCTTTTGCCCCCGTCAAGAGCTGTAACCGAGAAAGGGAATTTCCAACTCTATGGGGAACTCACGAAGTTGTTAGGAAAAACCACAACTATTTCTGCTAAGGAAAAAATATGCAGTCCCTGCAAACTTAAAACCCTAGAACAATAAGAAAGAGTTCTCTTATTGCTAAGAATATGTTCAGACCATCTAAGAATAGGGTGGGGGGAGGAGGAGCAGCTTTCAGTCTTTAGTCAGGAAACAGATTCTTAGAATAGGGGTGTCAGGACTGTATTTTACGTTTTTACTACCAATTAATAGGTGAGCTCTAAGGACAAAGGTGGGGCACTTTACAGGCTCTGGGGAATCAGATGGGGGTTGGAAAGTGGGGGAAGGAGCCATTATCTTGATGACAATGTGTGACAGAGCCACCTTGAGATCTAACCCTCCCTTTGGGGATCTGAGGCAAAGGGGAGGTAGGGAGAGAGGAAGCAGTTGGTTCAAAAGTCCTTTCGATAAGAAAAAAAAAGCAGGTAAATAAAAAAAAAAAAGCAAAGCCACCAAAAAGAAGGTCTAACTGAGTTAAATTTAAAAAACTCCTTCTCTGTCAGCGAGACACAGACGTACATACCACAGACCCATCCTGAAGCACTAAGCTATGCTAAGGATGAGGAGAGGATGTGACGTCATACATTTATTTATTGTTATATTTATTGTTCTTGGATTTTTTCCCCCCAAAGGCAATCATAAGCCTGGGGCTAGATGGTGACTGGCAGGTTAAAAATGTGGGAATGAAAAACATCCACTGTGACCCCATGAATAATAAGCACAAGGCTGTCAGATGTTGAATCAGTGCAGGGAGGGAATAGTAATGATATCAAACGCTCACCTAGCATTCGCTTATGTGCTAGATGCTGTTCCAGCTGTTGTAAGCATTTTGCATATATTTGCTCATTTAACACTCATGGCAATTTTGTGAAATAGGCCACTATTGTTACATTATCATTCATATTCATTTCTGAGTCTGTAGAAAAACTAGGTTATTTAGCTCCTCACTTCTGCCTCTCCTCCCAGCAGAAACTATCAAAGGCCCAGGACCCAGTGCAAAATGAAAATGCAGGGCCCCTTATTCAAAAATTAAGAATTTCAAGAGATCAACAGGAGAACATTAAACCAAGTGCAAGTCCTTCTAAGTGTGGGTCCCTGTGTGAGTACACAGGTCACAAGCCCAAAAAGCTGGCCCTGCATAGATCCCACCCTGCGTCCTTGCAGAGACTTGTGCAACCTTCTGTTAACCTGGCCTGCTACATGCCCAGATCCTGAACCAGAAAAGGAGAAGAAGAAAACCACATCCTACCCCAAAACATCAGGCTTCTGTGTGTGACTTTGTTGAAGAAGGTATTCCACAGCTAAAGAAAAGTTAGCAAACCATGATTCCAGATGACTTTTAAGATGTCTCCTGCTACTGCATTAGACTTGTCCTTTTACTCAACCCTCTCCTCACATCCCACATCCAATGGGCTGGTAGTACTTGCCGATTCAATGTCAGCAAGGCCTCCTGTATCCTGCCCTCTTTTCCATCTCCCCAGCCACTGCCCTAGTTTTCTCTCACCTAGAATATTCCAGTAGCTTGCTAACTAGATGCCTTGCTGTTTCCAACCCCCTGTTTTTTCATTCCATTCTTCACTCTGCTTCTGTTTGGTGCTTATCACACTGGGCTGTTATCAGTTACATTTTCATCTTTCTCCCCCCATGAGCTGTAAATTTCTCTAGGGCAGCGACTCTATTCTCAGTCCACTGTACATTTCTCAGTAGACTTGGGAAGAGAGCTCGGAGCTTGCTGGGTGCTTATGCACTGCCTGCCTTGCAAATGTCTCTCTGTTTCCTTCCAGCCCATTTTCTGGACTACAGTTCCACTTTTTGAATTCTCAAATCAAAAGGGAGATGCTCCTGTCCGAATTCCAGAGGAGCACATGACATCCAGAATGCTACCTCATAATACAGTCAAGATGTGGCTAACCAGAAAGATTAGGGAGATTTGCCTCCCTATGGATTAATGGTGAACAGTGATGATGGTGAGCAGCTGTGGAGAGGGCTAATCAGTGATTCTTGCTTGCAGCTATAGACAGAAGGCTTGTTTGGCCTGGCTTCAACCAGAAGTGCAGAGGATCTGATTTCCAAAATCTTCACTACTGGTCACAAAGTAATGGTAGCTCAGGATTGGTTTAAAGAGTGAGGGCTTTCACCTGCTTTAGAGGAGAAGCCCCAATCAAAGAAGGTTTACCTTAACATTATAAGGAGTCTTACTGGTATCCTGATTTCATGTGAAGACCAACTTGAATCGCCGTGGGTCCCAAATGTGACAACCTCCCTGTATCAGTGTGATAGTTAGGTTCATGTGTCAACTTAGCCAGGTGATGGTACCCAGGCATCTGGTCAAGTAAGCACTGACATAACCGTTGCTGCGAGGATGTTGGTGTCTGGTTAATAAACCAACAGGCTGGCTTATTAAATCATCAGTCAATTGGCTGCAGCTGTGACTGATGACTCAACAAGGTCGTGTCTTCCACAATGAGAGAATGCAGTCAGCTGGATTTAATCCAATCAGTTGAAGACTTTTAAGCAAGACAGATAGAGGACCTTCACTTCTTCGGCTGACCAGCGAAGCATTTCCTGAGGAGTTCATCGAAGTTGCCAGTTCGTTGCCTGAGGAGTTCAGAATCAGACATCTTCATTGGAGTTGCCAGTTTGCTGCCTGCCCTATGGAATTGGGAGTCATGCATTCCCACAGTTGTGTGAGACATTTTTATAAATCTTATATTTATAGCTATCTCCTGTTGATTCTGTTTCCCTAGAGAAACCTAACTAATACAATCAGTTAGAATTCTTTCAGCTCAATAACAGATAACTAGCAGTGGCTTAAACCATACAGGAGCTTACTTATAGTTTCTCAATATGACTGAAGGAAGATGATCTCAAGGTTGTTCAGCCACTCAGCAGTGTCCTTAAGGACCATCAAGGAGCCAGTCTTACCACGCTTCTGCTTTGCCATCCTCAGCAAATGGGATCTTGTCCTCCAGCTTATCACTTCAGTGTTGCAAGGAGGCTGTAGCACTCCTAAGCTTCACATCTTCATATGATATAGTCCAACGGAGCAAGGAAAGAAGCAGAGGTAAAGAAAAATTAAAATAAATTAAAAATATTTTAAAAAACATTTTTTCTCCTGTGGCTATCTTATTTATCAAGAGAAAAGTATTTCCCAGAAAACCCCAGCAGACTTCCCCTCTGTGTCTCATTGGCCAGCAGTTGGGCACATACCCATTCCTAACCGAGCACTGGACCAAAGGACTGGAATTCCTATGACTCAGCCCCTGGGGTGGGGGAAGTGTCTACCTTCCCCCAGCAGTTTGCTATCTATCTGCTTAACCAATCTGAGAGTTCTGTCCCAGGGAAGAAGTGGTGGGGGTTGAGTAGGTAAAGAATGGCATTCACCCCTCTCCCACTCAGGAGGCTCCTTCCCCTGCACCTGAAAGCACATTTAAGTATCGCTCGCCCTCAGTCCTGCCTCTCCCTGACATTTGCCCAGTTTTTCCTCTTCCCTTTCCTGGCATATTCACTGTAGGAGCCATGTAACTGTACTTGCTCTCTCACTTCCTCATCTCCTGATCTCTCCTCAACTCTACTACAGTCTGACTTTTGTCCCTGCCACTCCACTCATCTCATTATCTTAGCTCACTCTGTCAGAGCTCTCTGCTGGGTTTGTCACTTTGGGCCATTCCTTCTTCCTCAAAACTCTCCCTTCCTTGACTCTCAGGACATCAAATCTGAATTCTCTTCTACATCCCTGCCCACTTCTTCCTTCAATGGCTCTTCTCCCCTGCCTGTCCCTGAAATGTCAGGGCATCACAAGGTTCCTTCCCTGGCTGTGTTTTCTAATCATTCCATACTATTTCCAAGGTTTCAACTATCGGGTAACCCTCACACCAATGACCCCCAAATCTATAAATCTAGCCCAAATATTTCTCTTGAACCACATACCCATAGTGGGATTCCTATTGCTAGATATTCCCTGATACCTGTGAGGATTCAGGGCCCAGGGCCCCATCCCCTCCTCCATTACTGAAATATACAGAGCTGCCTACATCACCAGGCAACAGGCCCCTCCCGCTCAGGGGGAGAAAGCATTAAAATTTCTCTCCCCTAATTGCTGTTAGTAACCAAATCTTATGAGATGTTTGTAAAGCAAACCTCACAAGACCTTGTTGTCATCAAATCTTGTGAGAGACCCTGTTGTCACAATCCTTTATACGTGCCCCCCACCCCCACCCCATCCCCGGCAGTCTCTCTCTCCCTCTGTGCAGAACACTGACTTCACTGTTCCCAAACAGCCACAATCAGGAAGATTTGTCTCCTGTGTGTAAATCCCTAATCAAACTCATGGGTAACTCTGTGCCCAGTGTGTTCTTTGTTCTTGGGGTTAATCTGGGTTGGAACATCTGGCAAGCCAGCCAGGAGACCAAGGAACCACCAGCTATAATGAGCCGGAGTCCTGGGAAAGGAAATAGAGCCGAGGGAATCCTGGGATGGCCTGAAACATCCATGTGGGGAAGGGTGGCAGTCCTCCTGGATGAGTTAGGGCCACTGAGGGAGTATGGTGATGCCCAGAATTCCCTGGCCGGATTGCTGGTTCTCTTGCAGCAGGCTGCAGGACAGTTAGGATTAGAAAAAGGAGAGCCACCATGGCTGTTGCATGGCCTCTGTTAGGAGCTGTGGACTCGGCCATGGAAGAGACTCTGGCAGTCAAAGCTGAGATTCACAACCTAGAAGAGGAACTTAAGTTAGAAAGAGACATGCAGAGAGCCCAAGCAGATTTGAAGACTACATTACATGAGAGGCAGCTGCGCTGTGTAGATGAAAGTTTAGAAATATTAGCATGCCATTATGCTACAGTGAGAGGGTGCAAGCTGCCCAAAGGGCAAGTCAGGCATATCATGACTTCCCCTGACAGGGATCTCAAAGTGTGGGACCCCATTGATTTTCTTCAGATGAGGATGAGCCCCCATCTGACTGGGAACCTGAAATTGAGGAATGTAAGCTCGTGTGTCCCCTGGTCCAACAAAAGATCAAAATGGAACAGATACAACACCTGAACCCCATGCAGGGGGGTGGGGCGGATGGCACTGCAGCTGCCACTGCCCTACCAGCACCTCCTGATCGAAAGATGCTGGTTACAATGTGCGGTGACACTGCCACTGAATTATGGGAAATTAGGAATCAATACTGACAAAAACCTAAAGAAATTTTACTAAATTGGCTGCTGTGCCTGTGGGACACTGGTGCAGAGGGAATACTGCTTTCAGTTCATGAAATAAGCAACTTGGCCTCTATTACCATTCACCCTTCCCTGAAAAGAGTATATATTCCTTAGCCACCTGACCTGAGTCCAGCTCACAGGTTAATTGGTTAGTGACTCAGTGTAAAGAAACTTGGCCCAGTGTGGGCGATAGACCTCAGGTTACCCCCACATTGAAGCACACCTGATGAATTACAAGCTGTAATAAGGGGGCTAGGAATGAAACATGCAGTTTATGCTGCTGACTTTGTGGGACCAGATAACAAAACTTTCACCACGGTATAAAGGACACAGTCTTACATAGAGCTGGAATCAATGGTATGGAACACTGTTGCCCATTCTTAGCCCATTGGTGCGGCGACTCATCTCTAGGGCTTCCCAAGTAGTAGCAGATCTAGGAGATTCTGACTGCCTAAGGCAAAAAGGAGCTGGGGCCAGGGCTACAGGCTGTGCCCCAAAAGGACATGACAAAAGGACATTTGTTGTGCAGACAAATGTGGGCTGACATAATAGCTGCTGGTACTAAAATTGAAGATATTGATAGCTAAACCCTGTGCTAGTAAGGTTATGGAGTAAATTACCAAAGGAGCAGAGATACACTGAATTTAGAACCAGATCACTGGAGGGAGAAACGAACTCTGGCCGAGAAATTCAGCCCATACCAGTATAAAGAGCCCTCCACTCCCCCTGCCAAGGAGGCATGGCAACCCCCTTTTCCCTCACATGGGGGATGGGCCAAGATCCCCAAATAAGAGCTATGCATGGGGACACTGGGGATTGGAGGCTGCATATTGAGGTAACTATTTTTTGGTCCCCCACTAATAAACACAGAGTTTTGGCACTGGTGGATACTGGAGCAGAATGCACCCTAATATATGGAAAATAGCCACAGTCCAGAATGCCTACATTGGCCAGCGCCTGGCACAGAGGCCAAAGTATTGAAGCAATACCACAACAATTACTAATGAAGAAGATTGGCTGGCTACCACCACAAAAGTACACAGTGTACATATCTCCTATTTCATAATATATATTGGGAATTTATATTTTGCAGAATATCACTTTGCAACCTATTGTAGATAGTTTCCATCTCTGGTGCTGACTGGTCAAAACCCAAAGAGGGCATGTTAAGGGGTCACTGGCAAAGGTATCCTCCCCCAGATGCACAGTAGCAGTGCGTCAGTGTAGGTTGCCAGGGGGCCATCAAGAAGTGACTGCTACCATCAAGGAATTAGAGAGAGTGGGCATTATCATCCCCACTCACAGCCCATTTAATAGTCCAGTATGGCCAGTAAGAAAAACTGATGGAACCAGCTCAATAACTATGACTAAAGAGCTTAACAAGGTTACTCTTCCTTTGTTTGCAGCTGTACCACATATAGCTACTTTGTTACAGGACATAAGTACATAGTTAGGCCAGTTTCATTTTGTTTTAGACCTTGCTAATGCCTTTTTTTTTTTTTTTTTTTTTTTTCACCTTAGACCCCTCTAGCCAGCCTGCATTCGCATTCGCATGGGAAGGACAACAGTGGACATTTACAGTGCTACCACAAGGATATCTCCATAGTCCCACTCGTTGCTATGGTATAGTAGCCCAAGATTTAAATACGTGGAAACCTCCAGCAGAGGTCACTCTTTTTCATTATATTGATGATACTATGTTAACCAGTAACTATCTTGCAGAACTGGAGACTGTTGACAAAGTCTTACTGGCCCACCTTGAAAGTCGAGGTTGGGTAGTGAATTAGCACAAATTACAAAGGCTGGGGTACTCTATCAAGTTCTTGGTTGTTGTTTGATCGGGTAAGACCAAGACTACCCCCTCTGTTGGTGACAAAGTGCAAAATTATCCCACCCCACATACTCCTAAACAGCTAATGGCTTTCCTGGTTTGTTGGGCTATTGGAGACCATTTACACCCCATTTAGCACAAATCCTAAAATCTTTGTATGTCCTAGTCAGGAAAGGGAAAACACAGGAATGGGACGTTCCACAGCAGGCTGCCTTTAAAAAGGCTTAGCAAGCCATTGCAGAGGCTCAAGAGGGGGGTGGACCCAGACGGACCTTGTGAATTGGATGTGGCCAGTACCAATATTGGCTTTGGGTGGGGCTTGTGGCAAAGGCGACAGGCAAAATGAGTTCCCCTAGGCTTTTGGTCTCAGCTTTGGAAAGAGGCCAAGCTATGAAATAGCCCCTCAGAAAAACATATAGTAGAAAAATGATGTGCTGCCTATAATGCCCTGCTGCAGGTTGAAGGACTAACCCACCAATGTCTTGTGTCATTGTGCACTGCCATCCCCATACAGGGGTGGATAAAAGAGCAAAAAAAATCGCATTCAGGAAGTGCTCAGCTGGGTACTCTGACAAAATGGAAAGCCTGTCTGCTGCAATGCAGTTTCTGTAACAAGAGCCTCTTAAGTGCAGAAATGCATAATATTCTAGGACAAGTTTCCTATGCGGAAGAGCAGTGCTTGCCCGCCCTGCTGATGCTCACAAGGTGGCTGTTTCTGCACGTACCATTGATGGATATGGCAGTATACCCGGGTCTGCGTGGTATACTGATGGATCAACACACGGGCAGCCCACCACCTGGACGGCAGCAGCTGTGTAACATGGTACACACACCATATGATGGGAAACTGAGACTATGCAAAACAGCCAATGGGTTAAATTAAGGGCTATATAGATGGTCATTGTTCATAAACCAGGAGATGCACCAACTGTTTGTATTGACAAGGAGGCAGTGTACTGGGGCTTAACAGCATGGATGACCACGTGGAAGCAAGAGCAATGGACCACTGTGTGCCGCCCCTTATGGGGGAAAGAAATGTGGGAAGACATCTGGGCTGCCTGTCCCAAGCAAGGTAACTGTGTTTCACATTTCTGTGCCTAACACCGACTCCTTACCTAGCAACATCAAGGCAGATGCTTTAGCAAAAACTCATAGCCTTGATTCAACATTACACGAGGCTGCTGAATGGCTACACAGGAAGACAGGACACTGAGGATACCAGACTCTGTGGAGACTGGCACAGCAGTTAAAGTTGCCCATCACGTGGCAACAGCTGAAAGACGTGGATGCATGACTCTCCTGCTCACTGTGACGACCAAGAATGCTTCCTCACCAACTCAGACACATTGACCGTGAGCAGATTCCAGTCACCAGATGACAAGTCGACTACACTGGGTCCCTTCCCTTATCTGAGGGAAGACATAGACACAGCCACTGGACTGTTGCTGGCCTTCACAGTAGGGAAAGCTAACCAAAGCGCTACAATACGTAGCCTAGAGAAGCTAAGTGCCTTTTTCAGGGCCCCCATACATGTGGACAGTGATAGAGAGACACCCTGTACAGGACAACTAACCAAGCCTGGGCTACTGAACATGACGTCTTATGGACATTTCACTTGCCTTACAACCCCACAGCAGTGGGGTTAAGTGAAAGAATGAATGGACTTTTAAAAGAGCAGTTAAAAGATAACAAGCAATCTCTACAGCAGTGGACACGCTGACTGTATCTGGCCCTCACCAACCTCAGTACATGACCCCAAGCAGCTACTCCTGCTCCTGCTGAATTAGTAACGGCTGGACCTACGCAAGTCCTGTGCATACAGGTAAAGGGACCAGCGATGCTACAATCGTGACAAGGTAATAAAAATAATTTGCTCTTGCCTGTGCCACAGCATTAGAAATTGGGGAAAATAAGGTCAATTGGCCACAGTACTGGTCAATGCAGCCATGATGGTTGGGAATACTAGGCCCTTGGGATAACGGGGTCACCCGAAATTTAAGCATTAAACCACAGTTTATACAAAAAAATGCCGAAAGTTGGATATAAAACTAACCCGGGACCCCCATACTTCAACGTACTGCATGCATGACTTTGTGGATATTTATTAAGCATAAGCTAACTGTGGATTTAACTCCAGCAGACTCCCTGCAACTGCAGGGGGTAAAAGTGTGGTATCTAAAACCCCTCATAGCACCCCTTCCCCAGGAACTCTTCTGTCGACTAATGGAAACTTAGCTTGTACATTGTTAGATCAGCATAAGCATTTTTCTTTTCACTCACAGCACCTTATGGGCCTCAGCTGTAACTCATGCCCACAAGTGAACCCAATGTTGGGTTCGCCCAGACTTGCCACCTTTAGGTGCTACTGGCCTTTCTTGGACTGTAACCCCTGCAAATTGGACTGCATGGGATACCCTGCTGGCCTGGCAGAATTCAATGCATTGGAAAATAAGACTGAAAATCACAGATTTTATCAATTGTCAGTAGTGTCTCTTTGTGGGGTTGTTATTTCTGTGGGGAGAGGGATATCCCCAGTGTTCTGTTGTCTCTTACCCTGAAATGTCTGTCCTATGATTACCATAGTCTGCTGCGTGGGGTGGAATGTGAGGACCCAGGGCCCTGGCCCCACCCCCTCCTCCATTATGAGATACAGGCAGCCACCCACATGACTGGGCAACAGGTCCCTCCTCCCCCTGGGGTGGGGGGTGGGAGCATTAAAACTTCCCACCCCTAATCACTGTTAGTAACCATATCTTGCCTGAGATCCTGTTGTAACCAAATCTTACGAGAGACTCCACTGTCACAAAACTTTATAAGCTCCCCCCTCCCCCCCCCTCCACACATACTCCTCTTGCTCTCTGCGCAAAACGCTGACTTCACTGTTTCCAACCTGCTGCAATTGGGAGGATTCATCTCCTGTGTGTAAGTCCCTAATTAAACTCATGGGTAACTCTATGCTAGGTGTGTTCTTTGGTCTTGGGGCTAATCTGGGTTGGAACAACAATACCTTAAATTCAATAACTACAAAACCAATTCCATTATCTCTTCTCTCTCTGCCCCCTCCCCTCCCCCTCCCCCTCTCTCTCCCTCTCTCCTTTTTTCTGTTGTTCTGAGAAGGTTCCACCATCTATCAGTTGCCAAAGGCCAAAAGCTGGTAGTCAACCTTGACTCCTCACTGTCTCTCATCCCCAACACTCAATCAATGACCAATTTCTGTTAATCCCAGCTCCCTAATATCTGTAAAATCCATTTCCTTCCTCTCCATCCCCGTGTTACTGCCTTGCTTCAGGCATTCACCAGCTTTCACCTGAATTATGGCACCAGCCTCCTAACTGATCCTGGTCTTCCCCTCTCCAATCCATTCTCCCAATATCAACCCTGGTAATCTTTTCAAAATGCAAATTTGATCACATTATCAAGGGCTTAAAATTCTTTCAACACTTTTTCCAGCCAGTGCTGTGTGATGGGTGTCCCCCCAGGACGACAGGCACAAGAACCACAAGACCGGGCATGAGGAAAAGCCCTGCCTCAAGGAGTGGAGGTGTGAGCTGGAATGCCGGCCTGCCAACACTAAGATTGGCCCTTGCTGCATATAAACAGTTTGCCAGGAGGAGGCAACAAGAAGTATCCTGCCCTGAGGCTGGGCCTGGGAAGCTTCTCCTGGGGCTCTGAGGGTCGTACTCACAAAGTGGGGATTTTCAGTGTTGTCTCCAACACATCCAGTAACGGGCTAGTCTGCACGGAGACCCTGCGGAAGAACTGTTGTTCTCACTGCCAGCACACCTGGCAACGGTGCGGGTTCCGCTGAGCACTGCCCTTGGGCCTCAACAAGGGGACCAGGCTCATTCCCAAAGGGGAAGAGATTTTAAACAAAAAGTGATTTAAAAAAAAAATCAGAAGATAATATGATGAAAGAAAAAAGAATGCCAAGATCAGCGGTCTCCTAGCAGAGCAGTTCCAGCAGGGTAAGCTTCTTGCAGGTGTTGCGTCGAGGCCAGGCCAGTGTGGTCAAGCAGATGGCTACTGTACTAGAAGGCTAGAGGCTGGAGCTCTATCTGGGGAAAATCCTCCTCCCTCCCATCGTAGCTCAGTAAGAAAAGTATTGATTGTCATTTGAAAATCTTTCAGGCCCAGAGCCTAGAGAAACAGGTGTGGCTCTTCACAGTCTTGGCCTCAAAGTTCATGGGCAGTATTATTAGACGATCAATCTCTAAGTGCTGTGTAGGTTAGACTGAAGAGAGGACGCACTGTGACAGGGGAAATAATTGAGATTACTATAAAATAGTGTTTTAAAATCTCTATCAAGTTTGCTGATTTTGTAAGCCTTCTGCCTTGTTTGTCTTTATATCACTCCAGGCTCCTTGACTATACACAGTGCCCAATGAATATTTATCAACTTGAAATCGAAGTGTACTACTTTCCGTTGGATTTTAACTATTCCAACTACTTCTCATGGTAGACAGAGCCATATATCCAATAGGCTGAAGATCTTGGCCAGATCACTTAATTTCCACAGATCACTTACTCAATGATCTTATCTTAGAATTTGTGGGGGACAAGAAATGTACAAAGTAATAGGAATAAACGAGTGGATGAAAGATGCATTGTGGAAAATGATTGAGAGGACCTGGTTATTACGAAAGCCTGGGTGCCCGTGGGAAGCAGAATGCCCTCTGCCCCAGGGGAATGGAGCCAAGTTCTTGAATTTGAAAATAATAAAAACATGATAGTTTGGTTTAGAGGATGAGTAGAGTGGCCCATGTGAATGATTGCATAAGAAGAGGTGTGTGTGTGTTGCGGGGGGGACAGAAAAAGGGACGGGAAGAAGGAACACGTAACATGAGTAAACAAATCAGGACAACTACTACTAATGAAATAGACATCTGAAGGTTTGATTTCAGATAAAAGCAAAGAAAGTAACATTTCCTGTTCACATTTTACCAGCACCCAACTTGAAAAGACTGAGGTCAGAGTTTAGACAATGGGAAGAACTCTCTTTCTTAAGACCTGACAAAAAAGGAGCAAACAGGAAATGGAACTGAAATAAAAAAGGAGAGCTATTTCTGAAGATGCATCTGTGAAATTCTCTAATAGGTAGAAGGGAGAGAGAACTGATACAACCGAGTTTCTACTATTCTAAGGAAAAGTACTTCCTGTATGTCTCAGTCAAACCTCATACCATCTGGTAAGAATTATTCACATTTTGTGACTTAATAAAGAACCTAGACACGTACTTAATAAGAGACAGAGACAGCACTTGAATCCAGATCTTCATGACCCCAAAGTACATGTCCTTGTCATCTGCTTACGACCAAGAGCAGCCAGCAAGTCTCCTTTCCCAGCGGTAGGGATTGATCCATCCAGATTCATTCATTCGTTATACAAATCTTATTGAGTGCCCATTATGGATCAGGCATGGAGCTAGGCATTGGGGTTGGCTGTAGTTCTGCATGTGGAGGTCCCTTCTGGCTACAGAATTTGGCAACTACGGGAAATGTGCAGGCAGCCAGGGCCCCTACTGTTCTGTTGCAGGGCCTGATGATCTCCTCCTGGGGAAAGGGGCTGGAATGCAAGGCCAAGAAATCTGAGGGTCAAAGCTGAGCTGCAGCAGTCTCTCACAGGGTCCTGGGTTAACATAGGCCCAGGACTCCTCCGTAAGTCTTTACAGCCTGAGAGCCATAATCTCCAGGTCACCCCATCCTCCCCTGGTGGCCAGCCCTGAACAGCTGGGAAAGGTGGTTTCCTGGCCACGACAGAAGGAGCCTGTAGCCATGTGGGGCTGAGCCAGGTCCAGGCATGAGTGACAGGGACAGCAGCTTCTGACAGGGAAGACCACCCTAGCAATGGGACTACTGGGTCCCAGGACCCATACATCCTGCTTCGGGGACTATACCCCCATAGCACCGTGACAGGCAGCAGAAAGGAGTGCTGAGATGACAATAACCCCCTGTGTGCAATCAGTGGCTTGTTCACAGGCACGACCTCATTAGATCTTATAGCTTCCCTGGGAGGCAGGCAGAGCCTCTATCATCATCTCCACACTACTGATATGGAAACATTTAGGCTGGAGGAAGGATATTCAAACAGGTAGTTTATTTGTCTCCATTGAGCAAAAAGAAAAAGTGACAATCTTCTTATAGGAACCAGTGCTCTTTCCACTATAACATGTCAATCCATATATTTGAAAGAAACTCTTGGCTAGCGACCATAAAAACAATCAGGAGAAAAAGAAGGACGCTAGAGAGAATCAACCCTGGACTCACACTGCAGGATCACTGTCATCTTTTGGAGCATTGGGGAAGACAGTGGACTGAGGGAGGGGCCAAATAGCTGCCCCTGTGTGACTTTATTCCTATACTCGCCACCAGAGGGGGCAGTTGCTCCACGTGGGTGGTCTTCTACACCCAGAAAGCACGTGCTAAGAGTGCGAGACTCCCAAGGCTCTGAGGGTCATTTTAGCTCTCCCTTGCCCAAGTGCTGCTTGCAATTACTTGATAAACATTGCATTATTTTAGATAAGGAAGGCCCGCAGGCCCAGGATTGTTTCCCCCACTCTTAAAGAGCTCCAGGAATAGACAGACCCCAGCACTTGGCTTGGCTGCAGTTAGAAGACTTGGTGTGGCCTGCTGGCTGCTCAAAGCCCCAGAGACCAGAAACCAGACACACCAGGCGGCTATGCCTTTGCCCCTGTGGAGGAAGCACTGGTTCCTCCTTCTCCCAAGGAGATCCCACACAGCTGTCCCAGATGCCCAATCCAGCCATTCTTCAGGCTGTTTCGAGGTGATGTCTGTTCTCTTCTGTGGCTGTGCCTAGGAGCAACAGCTTCAACCCCTGGCCTATGAGCTCAAAGGTGGGGGATCCCCTTAGTGTAAGAAGCACCCCTTTGTGGAAGTAAGTTTCGGCCCATGAGACAACACCGTTTAGAATCTGCTGCCACCCCTCCTTGCCCCTGGTGCATCTGTCTTGGCTTCATTCCATCTGGTGTCCTCAGAGGATGGCTAATTAAATTGAAAAGAGCTGGCCTATTTTTGGTGTGTTTCATCTCAGGCCTGGGGGAATAGCTGCAAAGTTTGGAAAGAGACCTGGGAGACAGAAAAGCTATGGGGTTGGTTAGTTATTCCAGAATTGGCAAGTCCTAAATCCCACTGGCTGGCTGCTCCAGTTAAGGTTTCATCAACTTCTCTTGGTCATCAGATTTGCGGATGGGGTAAAAACTGGAGAGGGGTAAATATCTTTCTGGGTGTTCTCAATCTATGTTGTTCCTGAAGAAGAAACAAGCTCATTTATTTGGTCCTATGGTTTGTTGCAAAATTGGGGCAGCAACAGTTTTCAAGCAACAAATGCTCTCTTGTAGAAAAAGGGCAGAGGTGGGGGGCGTGGCATGGAGGAACATAGCCCTATCTTAGGTCCCATTGCTTGCATTTGAACAAGTATTGTGTCCTCCTAGAAAATTACCTTTCCAGAAAGAAAACTCATCATGAAACTCTCCTGCATTAAAATAGCTGTTGGTTCCTTATTTGCTGGCTTAACCGACAAACTCCATAACTGATCATATAAAGTCCGTTTCAAACTAGCCCAAATGGTTTTCACCAGACTCAATTCTTAAAGCTCAAAATCATCCTCTGCTCTAGCCAACTGGAATTTCTCATCATCCGTTTTCACTTCTTGCTATTTCTTCGCATTTTAAGTCCTCTGCCAGGAATTCCCTTATCTGCCTTGCAAATCTTACTCATTAACGGACTTACAGTGCAAATATTACCTCTCTGAACCCTCCCCTCTCCCCTGTTTTCTTAAACACCTCTAGGAGTTACCCTCTTATGCTTCCCTGTAACTTTGCTTATATACCACCTATCAAACATTTTAATCTTCTTTTTTTAATGTCTCTGTTCTATGCAGAATATGAACTCCTTGAGAGCAGAGATTGCATTTCATTCATCTGTATAACCAAGGCACAGTGCCTTCTATATGAGTCCAGTGATGGACTGCTTGATTGATTAAGACCTTGCTCTTGGAGGTGGAAGAAACCTGTCCTTCAGAGAACCCAGTGGGGAAGACAGCTGGGCAAATTGATCCCTCCCGGAAGAAGAAATATGTAGAGTCAGACAGCTACAGTCAGAGGGATATGGCTATGGCTATTGTGTAAAATCTCAGGGATGGAAGATCTGAAACTTGACCTTGGGGTGGATCAAGTTGCTAAGCAGCGTTCTGCTGCTAAAGGAAAGCACTCCCCGCCCTCCTCTCACCTGTCCTCTAAGCCCCTTCTCACATTCCCACTTTCTCCCAGAAGACTTTCCTGAATGTTCCTGCTCCTGCCACCCCAGGTTCCTGAAGCACCATTCCCATATTTTAACTGCAGTATACAGCAGTGTGGTGATTGATTTGTGCTCAAAAAGTGTTTATTGATGATGATGAAATTGTCTGCTTAGGATAATAGAGACTGTACTGTATGTACTGTTCGCCCCTCTGAAACATTCTCCATCTTCTCCACTGGGCTCTGTGCCCTGGAAGGTTTGCTTTTTTGTACTCCTTCACCCAAACTCCTTTGACCTCTGGTTTTTTTGTTAGATTTGGCCAGTAAGAGGCATGGGAACAAGATGAAACAGCAGGAGAGTGAGGTCAGCATATTATTCCCCCCGGTACTTCCCACTAGCCAGAGGTTGGCTGTGGGGATATTCCTTTACCAACGGTCACAGCTTCTGTTGGCCAGCCCTTCCCTACAGCCTCATCTACCACTATTGTTCTCAGAGATTCTAGGAGCCACTCCCTTTCCTTGCCCCATGTGCCTAGTCACTATTAGTTTCCTGTAACCCTATCCACATTTTGTAAGTGACTTCTTCATTAGAGTCTCCTTGGTTATTCCATTTTGATTGGAGATTGTACACAGTATCCATAGGAACATTTTTTACTCTCCTATCTAGCTCTGCGCCCATCAGGGTTTTCCAGATGCCTGCTCAACATGGGTGCTTTGGCTTAAATATGCCCAGAATCTAATTTACTGAGCATATTCTAGGAACTGTATTATAGATGTTTTTGCCTATGTTCCAGTCCCACATTTATGTTCTGGTTAAATTTCTCAACCAGAAAAAAAAAAATGGGTATTTGTTCCCAACCTTACGAATAATCTCCATGGAGTCTGAAATTCTTAAAATTGAAAATGATCCTGCTCCCTCTGTATATGTTTCGTGTTTTTCTGCACTAGTTAGATATGCAAACTTGGAGTTGTTTTGGCTTTGTTTTTGTTTTAGTCAACAATTTCTCCATTGAACAATCAATAATCTAAGTCAATAATAATCTCCAGAGCCCATTGAATGTATCCTGTCTTTCATTCCTACAACCATCACCCTAGTTGAGGCTCCTCAAGTTTAGGCTTTTGGGGAGCAACAACAGCTCTTGCTGTCTCGGCCTCTTCAAGCTACATGTTTTCTGTTCCTTCACGATCCCCTGACTCCTCTCCAGCCACCCCACTGCAATGAGCAGATGCTCCTGGGGTTGGCATTTTTCTCACCAGGAGGATCTACACAAATGAGTCTCTTGGCTTAAGCCTCCCCCAAGCATCCCAGGAAACTCAGCTCTGAATAGGGAGGTCTCCAGCTTGCTGAGAGAACCATTTAACCTAGTTCTGGGATTTCAGCAAAGAAGACTGGTTCCAGAGTAAAACTCCCAGGAGCTTCTCATGGTACACTACCCTAGATTAGCTACAGCACTCTAGAGGGAGATCTGAAATATGCTGCCAAAGGGGAAACTGAGGCTTAGAGAGGAGATGCAGCAACTTTCCCAGGTCACAGGAAAGGTAGGCAAGAGAAGGGAGAGGTGTTGGAGTGTGTTGCTGAAGGTAGACAGATGCTGCCATTCTGAGCAGGGAGAAGTGGGGATGGGGGCAGGAATGTATACAGGGAAAATGTTCTGGAAAGAAAAGATATGCAGTGATGGGTGTGTGCTGGAAACAACAGCTTAGGCCAAATTGAGATTTGGCCATGGAATTTTCACCAAGCTGCTGCTTCTTTTAGCGCCTCTTACTGCACAGCCCTCGCCAATGCAATCACCCTTTCCCAGTGCCAAGACCTGGGGACTGATAGCTTTTGCCTGGGGCAAAGGCTGACTGGCTGGCTCCATCCCTGGCCCAAATTGCCCCTTCCCACTGTTTCCCTGTCCATCCGGACCCTGTGAAGAGGAGCCGGCACCCTTGCCCAGATAGTTCCTCATGCCAGAAGAGACATTTGAGCTGGGAGATTACCAAGCTCTCTTTTTAACCAGCCTCAGCTCACGTGACTGGCCGGCATCCAGCAGACATATGCAGGACACACAGCGCTATTTATTTCCTACTGGGTTCTATTTGGGCAGAGCCAGCAGGGTGGGGCTTTCTCATTGTATTTAAGCCCCAGCTGGCGCCACCGAACTGCCCAAGCCTCGGCCTTTGCCCCTTTCCCAACCTAGCAGGTAAAAATAAACCCTCTATTTGGGGAGTTTTGAGGATTTGGAGGATGGGGCTGGGGGAGGCATGCTGGGGCTACAGTGTAAACACTCCATGGTGGTGGTGATGGTGGGGGCGGGGTGCTAAGTGGATCCCAGTTCTTGGTAGCCAGGGGAGTCTGGCTCCCAAACCTTGGCTCTGCTATTAACTAAAGGGATAGGGTGTGTGGTCTCTCCAATTTGGGCTTCAGTCTCCCACTTTTTCAGTTGAGGAGAGACTGGACACCATTCGTTTACCATCTCTGAAGCCAGAGGCGTTGTATATATAATGGGTGATCAGTGGGATTTGCAAGTTGAAAGGGGTGGGAATAAGGGAAAAAAGGCAAGAGGAAATGGCCATGGCTAGTGATGGACAGAAGCAGTCACCACAAAAATCCTTTGCTGACCTCCATCCCACTCTTAGTCTTTTTATTTTTCAAGTTTTGGGCTCCTTGGGCCCCTAGACCATGTGTCTACCATAATATGTATCCCATTTCAATTCTTTATGTGCTTGACTTACCACTAATTTTGGGTCTGTAGAGAGAAAGGACATGTGTCTTTTTGTGTTTTGAGTTGCCCAGCATGGGGCCTGGTGCACAGAGACACTTGGCATTTACTGAAAGACGAGTGAATGAAGAGAAGGCAGGCAGGGAAAGGTGGGAGGTCGGGCTTGGCGGCCCCTTGGCAGCCTCTGCAGAGCTCCAGGAGACCTTGCCTGGGTGGGGACACTCCCAGAGGCAGGAGGCTCCTGCAGTTGTTCCCTACCCGGCTTCTAACGTTACACATTGCAGTTCTGCAGTCTGGGAAATCCCAGCCTTGTTCCCTCCTCCAGCCCCAGCCCCACCCAGGCTTTCCCAGCTAAAGCTGCACCCCCACCCCCCTCACCCCCACCCCCACCGCACCACTCCAGTAGAATTTAAGTCCCAGAATAAATTAAGAACAGAGGAATTACTCTCTGAAACGCAGCTGCCTGGGCTTGGAAGGAGGAGTGGCCCATGTGACACAGCAGTAGTGAAACAGTTGTCCCTGCAGGGAGACCTCTCACGGGAGCGCCTGATCCTTGTTATTTTAGCAAGATGGGCAGCACCAGTGGCCTGTTCCTTCTCTCAGCCCCTCAAAGAACTCTGAAGACTTCTCCCTCTTGCTCATGCTACTTCGACTGGACATCTCTCTGGCGCTTTTAAGCAGATAGTGACTGGGTTCCTATAAGAGAAAAAGGGCTCTGGGGTGAAGAGGGTTTACCAAGAGGGAATTGGAGCCAGGACAGTGGGACAGTTGCTCAAAAATTGCAGGAAAGGATCTCAGGGACGAAGCTTCAGAATCCCTTTCATGTAGTCACCTAGGCTCTGACCGGGTTTGCTGGCGGACAGAAATAAACCATGTTGAATTAGCAACCTGAGAAAACAGCAACGCAAGCCAGCAAGTTGTTGAAGGAAATAGAGGAGAGGGAAGAGATCTAGGGAAGCCTGGCACCTGTTCTGTTTTCTCCTCCTACTGTGGTAGCTTCATGGGGCTAATTTGGGATAGAATTGCTTTTTGAGGAGGGAGCAGCAAGAGTCAAACCTTGATCTGAAATTAGGTGGGAGAAATCTCGAGAGTAACCTCAAACCATCTTCAAGGTCAGAAATGGAGGGAAGTGAGAGCCAAGCAGCTAGCAGATAGCAAGGCTTCCGCACCTTTCATCCATATCGACTTTTTTCTCCTTCAGCTCAGAACATAAGCTGCGCGGTGCAGGCAGCAGACTCAGAACATTCTCCTCTGTAACTATCTCCCTTTCCCACCTCATTCACTTGCAGATTAATAAATACAAATTTAAAAATCAGAACAGACTGTAGATCTCATGTTGGCAAGTTTTCTCTGAGCCTGATGCCTGGCTTTTTGTTAAATCCTGAACATAGGTGGGTCTGTAAGGCTGTCAGTCTGTATTCCCAACCCCTGAAAAATGCCACTAGAGTAACTGTTGAAAAGAATGCACTGACTGATGCACAGGCTGGGTCTGCATGGATGTGTTCTGAGAAGGGCAGAAGGGTGAGTTTAGTTTGAGCTGGGGCTCCACCCTGGGAAAGATTAAGAATTCTCCCAGCAATTCAGATTGAGTGTCCTGGGTCTGCCCTGCACCAAGAGCTCTTCAACAGCCAGATGCAAAGGCAGGGCTGAGCAGCCTCTGCAAAACAAGGTGAAATTGTGTTTAGGTTCATGTTACAGGGGGTCAAAATCAGACCTTAGCATCTGCAGGGTCTAGCTGCAGTCATTTCCGGTGTCTGCCTCTGGATTGACAAATTTGTTCCTGTATGTTGAAAAGCAATGGGCAACACACCTAGAACCCAGATTGTCCTTTTTACTGCCTTTTCTAACCTCTGGTAGTTTTTGCCTTAAATGGCATAAAAAGCCATGGGAGTGTCCCTGACTTGGGGTGTACTAGGATCAAGGGGAAATGTAACAGTGACATTGAAAGCTGAGTATTCTTTTAAATTCTCACTCACCTACAGTTCCTCTAAGTTTCTCCAACACACAGGTGTTTCATGTGAGTATAGGAAGCTCTATTTTTAGCGTTACGCCAAGCTCCCATAAGGCAGAAAGCCTATCTGAGAATCCAGAGGGCAATTCAGGGGTCACAGAAAGCAATCCCTCATTCAGCTTCCACTTAGCTTCTGTTGCCAGGGCAATAATGGCCCAGGGCCAAATCAAAAGCAGGCTGGAGCCGAGTTGCCCAAGGGCCCCCAGAATATTTTCTCTTTTATTTCCATTGGTCCAGTTCCCTCAGGCTTTAAAAAAGTCAGCCCACCAACCAAGGCCTGGGCCTAAGAAAAAACATACAAACTTCCCAAAGAAACTGCCTTCCTTGAAGCTCCTCATCAGGCTTAATCCTTAAACCAAACTTAGGCCCCAGGGGGCGGTGTGGTAACTCCTGATGGGCGAGCAGAGAGTGAGGGCTCCCAGGGCTTTGAGTAGCATACATCCATTTTCCCATTTCCCTTCTCCGTCACAAACCTGACTGTAAACAGAGGCTCTGCGAACTAAAATGGTGTTGGCTGAATCCCTGTAAGGTTGTTTATCATCCCAACTCCTTCTCCCTTCTCAGTATCTTTTTTCTGCAGCTCATTATTGTCATCAAGGCCATCTCAGAGGCTGTCCCTGCCGCAAGGTCCTAATCACCCTCAGTGACTGGGACTCCCCACCATACTGGCAACACTTGAGTATGTCACTCAGGTCCTGCTGGGAAAGTTCTCAGCTTTGGTTTTGAAGCAACTGTGAGAGGCTGAGACATTCTCAACGCAATGCATTTTCATTTTTAAAAAAACAAAACACCTCAAAAGAAAACACACTGACTCATCCATGTCAAACTGCGCTTTTTCAGAGGAAGGGTGTCAGCAGACTCAAATGAACAATGATAGAGTCCTGCGATACCTAAATGAGTCAAATCTGATGCTTTTAGAGGCTGACATTCTGAGCTGAAATAGCCACAGGTCACCATTTGGCCTGATTTGAGGATCTCCTTTCTTTTTAGATTATTTGTGTGGTGGCAGAAGAGGTAAGAATCTTTCTAGCCACCAGGATGGTAGGCTTTTCCTATAATAGAAAAATTATTAAGTCTAGGTTGGACTTCAGTCAGTGAGCTATGTTAAGAATCATACCCCGTCCCTCCGAAGTCTAGACAATGTATTTGTAGATCTGGCTTATCTCAGGGACCAGAGAGCATTCAGTCCTTACATGGACCGGCTCACTGTGACTCATACAGAAACCTCTCTCACTGAAATTAGCAGGCATAATTTGACAGACACTTGGAAAGGATTACCCTAATCACATTATGGTTGAAGGCCGGGTCTGGAAGTAAATGCTCTTAAATTCATCTTCAAGTACAAGTTGAAGATGAAAGTGAGGCATGTAGAAACGAGGATATTAAAAATATTTTGAAATATTTTCTGCTCCCTGGTCTCCCTTGGTTTGCCAATCCCTGGCCTCGTCTCTCTCCTTATTTGTACAAACTCCAGATTTTTCATGTCATGGATGCGTGCAGTTGGCTCTATGTATACTAAGTCATGGTGCTCTGCAGACTGTTCATCTTCAGTGAGCCACTAAAGATATGGAGGAAAAATATGTTCTGGCAACTTGACCTGGTTTCAAGGATAAGGATGTATCCTTAGCTCTCAAAGAAGAAAAAGCTACCGAGGCAGTCTGGAACAATCATTGTCACCTTTCCAACTTCCATGCTGATGACATCAAATAACAGATGCAAAAGAAATAATTGAAAATAAGTGAGACAGACTTTTCCATGATTCACCGAAATAGTAGGAATATTCTGTTAGTCAGGAAGTCTGACAGAAGAACCATTTATCAGCTGCTACATAACATTTAGCATTTAACTTTAATTATGCCTAGTTCAGAATTAAGGAGAACAGTGTTTTAACATGACCAGCTGCTACAGATCCAAACTGTTTCACAGCTGACATTTCTATTTAATCTTTTCTGTTTTGTTTTTTTGTTCATGCAATGTATCCTAATCTTAACAGATTAAATGTCAAGAAAACTAAAATGTTGATGACCTTAGCCAGCTAACCTCTTGGCCCCAAACCTCCTTATAACACCTAGGAATGAAGCACAATAATATAGTCATAAATCCATTTCTTCTGGGAAAGAAGATCCAGGCTAGACTCTCCTCTTTCATAGCACTCTTGTGGGACAGGAGCAGAACCCTGTCATAGTTGGGTAATGGTTACATTTTTCTTTTCATTATTTTCAAGGTTACCATGTCTAATACTTGACCAGAAGAAGGCAGCCTCAAATAACCCTTACCTGATTGCCCGTTCCCAAAAAAAAGAGATGAGATATTGACAGTGTGGGTCAACTTAAGAACAAGAGGTGAGCACACTCCTGGTGCATGGAGGGAAACCAGCCTCCATCATCTGCACATGACCAATAAACATCAAAATCTCTTAATTTGGAACAGCCAGAAGACAGATTCACATGCTATAAGGAAGAATCATGACAGCACATGATGGAATAGATAAGTGACCGTGAGGGTAATGGGTAGTAAGATGAGCAGGTATTTGTAAGATCAGTCAATTTCCCATGTTGAAAGAAAAAAATGCTTTTAGGAATGAAATAAAAATTCCTACCCAACTCTTTTACTATCAGTAACAATTTTAGAAACTCAGCTGATTTTGTCAGTTTAAAAATGAGTAAGAGATGTCAACCAACTTGACCCGTTTAACTGAAAATGACTAGAAGACAAAAATGGCTAAAGAACAATCCAGTAACTGTGAAAAAAACAGTCTGAATCTCTTCACTAATTCTGATACAATTCAGTCAGTCACTCACTGCGAAGGCACAGATCCAAGGGAAAAAGTAATAAAGGCTGGAAAAAAGGTGGCAACTTCTAAAACGTGCAACTTATCCCTAAACTTGAAACCTGTCCACAAACCTCCTCAAATCCTACTGTGTGAACAACCACCATGCTTTAAAGCAGCCCACTCTCTGCTCTCCAAACTTGAATCAGTCCGCAGAAGACAAGCATGCCAACTTGCATGACTCTGCTCTGCGCCACTCTCTAGGTTGCCAAATTTAAGCAGAAACACATCCATTCACCTTCTCAGAGCTTTCCAGAATGTCTACACAGTGTCACGGGTTGTCTATATCCTTTCACTCAACCCAGTTTCAATAACCTCAGTCAATTCAATACACAGAAACAGACCACATGCCAACTTCAGTCATAGGCTCGCTTCTCTCCTGAGTCCAGACACAGCACTGGCTGACTGAGGAGACTTCTCCCAAAAAACACAAACATCCACATCCAGTGCATGCCACGTGCTTGGGGGTAGCAATCCTTTAGCAGTTTGCTCAGAAAAGCAGGTCTTCCACAGTGATAACGACTGGCAAAACAACCTCAACATGTGCTCTGCCTAGATAATGCAGGAGATTCCTAAACAACTTCTCCCACACGTCAGGATATTCAGCAGCAGTTAGAACCATGAAAGGAGCTGCATATTCTATTGCCTTCTCTCACCCAGAAGTAAAAGAGATAATCAAGGTTTTAAATAGTTGTTTCTCAGTCACCACAAATACCAGGACTTCCCTTTTAAAGAGGCTGAGGTCTCAGTTTGAGCCCTTCTCTTCCCTCGGCCCCTTTGCTTAGGAGGCTGATGCTAGACTTGACAGCTACTAACCAGAGTGATTTGTTCATTCTCCATAGCCTGTGCTGTTAAAATAAAAAAAAAAATACTTTTTGGATAAGGCAAAAATTCCTTAAATAATATGCCCATGGCATTTTTCTTCTTTCTTTTGTTTACTGTATTGCCCAAAGAAAAGACCATCCTTCCAATCTTGTGGAGTTTGCAGAGACTAAACTCTAGAAGAATAAAAAAGGCAATAGATCATTCTGAGACCTATGTTATAGAAATGCTCTGCTCTAAAGAACACGCTTTTAGGATAGAATATGGGCATGCTTTTGCTTTGGAGGAAGGTAGAAGTAGAGAAGGGTCAGAGAAAAACAGCAGTAGTGAGTTCTTCAGTTACTGTCCCTTCTCCACCCTCCGAGTATGACATTTTTCTAGCAATTGGTCTTACTACCAGCCCCCATTGTTTAACTTGAAATCTTAGCAGAGAAAAAGAAAGGCTGCTTAGTGAATGACAATAATGGGAAATAAATGGAGGGGGCGTGGATTATCACCAATTTCTGGATTTTCAAATAAAGTGGAGCTTTCTTCTTATAACTGAAGTTCACTCAGTTAAGTTTAAATTCCAAGTGGGAAAAATGTGACACATTCAAGTGGTAGATAGCTGGAAAGAGAGGAAGCAAAGCATTTCAACTATAGATTTACCTCATAGTGCTCACTATTACAAGGAAGAAAATCCATTAAGACACAGGCAAGTAGGCTGGTCCACCGAGGACCAAAAAGTTAGGGAATCCCAGTTTTCATGCTGATTCTCTAACATTTTGGGTCATCTGGGAGTAAAGAAGCTGCTTTCCTTGCTTGGAGATGGGAGAAGACGGCTGGGAGAGGCAAGAGGAAGGGATGCATATGACTCAGTTTTAAAACTGGTACCTTACAAGCTTATCTGGTAAAGTGCCAAGATGTCTGTAAAATTATTTGAGCACCTGGAAAGCAAATTAGAGGCAAAATAATAAAATTAAATTTTAAAAAAAACAATGCATCAAAGAATTGAAGGGAAGAGGAATATATCATTGAGAAGTAGTGATACCAATTCTCCAGGTGACCAACTTCCAGGTGCTCCCCCCCACCCCCTCAAACCCACCCTTATTCTGCTGTGAGCTCTTTAACCTAGAATGAGCCCACAGAATGCTGGGACAAGAGATCTATCTTCAGCTCTCATCCACAACTACTGTTACATCCCAAATTACTCCTCCATTACTCCTCCAGAATAGACACCGGAATAGATACCAAGGGAGATGAGAAAGGAGGAATGGTCAGGATATACTTTTTGGTATACCTTCTATCTTGAGAAAAAGGGATTTAAATTTATAAAGTCCACTGATTGAAGTACATCTTACATTAATAACAAAGAAAGATGCATTGACCTATAAAAAGTCATTTAATGTATATTCCAGGATGGCCAATACAAGCTGGTTTGGTAATTAGCCCTTGAAGAGTTCTTTTACAGTCATATAAAAATGTTTTGCCTGTTAAAAAAAGACATCAAGTCTAACAAAAACATATCCACCAATGGGCCCGTATTTTTTTTTTTCATTTGCAGGTTTGCAAGGTAATTAAAAAAACATACATATGCATTTCCGAGCATATTGCTGTCCATTAGCTAATCAGTTTTGGCAATACACTGCACAGAGGTATACCACCATTGGTTTCTGACATTAAGTTAGCTTTAAGCTTATTGGCTATTCCAACAACTGGAGGCAGTTTGGAACCCAGTCCCTGGAAAGCATTTGTAGGATTTACTACCCGTTTCCCTGACACCTTTTCTATGGTGAGAGGTCTGGGCACAGACTTGCTAATCCAAGGGTGTCTTAACGCTTGGGCTGGGGTCAGGCGGGCAGAGGGGTCCCAATGAAGACATCTTTTCAAAAACTCTATAAACAAGTAGTCATCACACCCTTTCAGTGCTGTCACCCAGTCTTTGCTGCCTGGGGGTCCTCGCTTCTTACCCCTACGTGAACAACCCCCCACAAGCACAACCTTCCCATCTGCCTGAGTAGTCACAGAGCAATAGCGAGGTAGGCCCTTTGAGTTAATAAAGTACTTGGCACGTTTGGATTGCTCCAGAAGTTTTGGTGGTGGCATCCCGAGAAGCTCCATCATACAGGCCAACTGGTCTCCTTCATCCTCTCCTGGGAAGAGAGGCTGTCCTGTTAGAAGTTCTGCAAGGATACAGCCAAAACTCCAGATGTCAATAGGCGTGCTGTAGCGGCATCCTAGGATGATCTCTGGAGCTCTGTAGAACCGAGACTGGATATATGTATAAAGCTTCTGGTACTCAAAACAGCTGGACCCAAAATCAATGACTTTGGTGGCACTACGCCCATGGTGTTTCAGGAGAATGTTTTCTGGCTTCAGGTCACAGTGAATGATCTTATTTTTGTGGAGAGCATCCAACGACTGCAAGATGGATTGAGCAAACTTGCGTACTAACTGGACACTAAAACCCTGAAACTTGTTTTTTTTAATTAGCTCATAAAGGTCTATGCTCAGCAATTCAAAGGCCATGCAAACATGGTTCCGGAATGTGAAACTTTCCAGCATGTGGATAACATTCATGCTACCAGTTTTATCCTGTTTTTTGAGATGCTCCAAAATCCGGATCTCTTCAGCTGCTTGATGATGGAAACGCTTTTCGTTGCGCACCATCTTTAGGGCCACATACTGACGAAGTTTGTGATCATAGACCCGGGCTACCTGCCCAAAACTTCCCTTGCCGATAATTTTCAACACCTCATATCGGTAAGCTAGATGGTCTCGAGGCACGTGAATATAGGCCCCATCTGGATCATCGTACCCCCCGTTATTGGGGCCACCAATAACTCCATTTCTTTTTTTGGCATTTGGACCCACAAAGTAAATTTCTGGATAACTGATGATTTCCAGCTTCTCATAAGCAGTAAGGTGGTGTTTATATTGTTTCAGTGCTTGTTCCGGGGTTAGAGGCACCACTTTGGGTGCTTTGCATGAACTGCTGGATTTTACTGTATTCAAGCTATCTGAACTTTTACCCTGAGAAACGGTGGGAGAGCATTTTTCAGAGTCGTTGATGCCAGTTGACTGAAAAGTATCAGCTTTTTTATTGCCAAATTCTTGAAACAGTTGTTCTACCTTCATCTCCCCTCCATTCAGAAAGCACTTAGTATGATCTCTTGTTAAGTGCTCGGTGGTAATCTATGGAAGAGAAAAATGAACACAATGTTAAAGCCACTGAAAAGATTGGAAGGATGAAAGGATCCTCCCCCCTCATGATGATGACAATGACAATAACAACAAACCATGTTCAGTCATGTTTATTTTAAGTTAAAATGATCCAAAAGGGAAATAAAGAAAGCAGGAGTCTTTAGAGACTTGGGTTATATTAATCCTCAGACTCCTTGAGTATTATACATCCCCAACCCCCACCCAAGTCCCTTCCTTTGTTCAAGCCCCCAAACATGCTAGGTTCCTTCTTATAGGTATGTCTTTGTATTGAAAATCCTTTCACCCCTGTCTATTCAAATCCTACAAGGCCCATTCCTCCTTCACCACCCAATTCAAGTCTTCTCTCTTCCACTTAATAGCCCATATTAATTAACCTCACTTCTTGACTGTAGAGTTTGTACCACACAATTTGGCATTTGATATATTACTGATTTATATTGCTTATTAATTGTTTCAAGTATCTTGCCAAATCTTAAGGGTATAGAGCAGGGTGGAAAATAATGCATATTCAAATGTTCTGCAAACTATAAAATACTATTCAGAGCCAGAGGCAGGATTTGAACCCAGGTCTTCAGACTCTCTGTCTAGGGCCCTTCCATTACCATAACTCAGGATCAGATTTTCCTAGCATCTATAGCACTCTCCAGTAAGGCTGACACAGTGACTATGATGTCAAGTAAAGCAAAGCCTCATCATTAACTCCTAGGTTCCCATGTAAATTATCAGACCCCTGTAGTTTAGTTCACTGAGTAACAATAGTTCTAAGCAGTAGAACTCTCAAAGATCATCTAGGCCAACTCTTCATGTATCTGATGAACAAGGGAGAGTTGAAGGCATGACCTGAGCAAATTCAGAGGGAGCCAGTGAAGAGCTGAGGTGAGAATTCAAGGACCCTGGGGTGTTTCTTGTAAAATTGTCTACTAAAGAGGCAAAAAGTCTCTTTTTCTCTCTCATATACACATACTTACTCTTGCCCAGAAAAAGCCTATGTGATAAAGACACATTAATCCCTTTACTCTACTTTTTTTGCTTGACTTCTTCCTGGAAGGAACAGTAACCCTCAGAAGAAAGTTCTATTTATTCATCTCTGAACTAAAACAAGAGTCTCTGAAGTAAGATGGGAGAAAAGAAAAGCAGAAATAACAAAAAACTTTTTAAAAATTAATATTTAAAAAAATGTGAGATGGGTTTAGAAGGAAGGAAGAAAAAATTTTTAAGGTTGAATGTTGTGACAAAAAAGTCTGTAATATTTCAAAGAACATCTATTTTTCTCAGTGGACACCAAAAAATTGTACCCCTGGTCTGTTTGATAATCTCCAGTTGCCTCTTAGCTCAGGAACAGATAATTCCAGAGGAGCTCTGAGCTACAGTTATACTCTCTAAGATTTAAGAACCAAATGATCCAAAATAGACAAGCTTTTAGAAAACAGAATGTTAATATAAATAAGCAAACAACATTGTTGCTCAAACAGCACCTGGCCTACTACAAAGAAACAAACCAACCATTAAAAAAATCATAATACAAAAAATGAAAACATAACAACTGAAGGATTTTTAAAAATTTCAGTGTTGACATACTTTGGACAGCCCTAATCTAGTAATCTAGTTATAAAAAGTGAATTCCTGACTGCTCCTTTTAGGTCATTTAATCAATGTAAACATTTATAGAGTACCTACAGTTACAAATTGAGGTATTACATGATCTTAAACCAAAGTGAAGCAGCCAGTATAACTGTAGCCACATTTTGCCACTTAGTTTTAAAACAAGATAGTCTCTGATACTAAAGTAGAGAACTATAATTGGTCAAGAATATAATAGGCCTGCAGACAAAATCTATAAACCTTGCTAAAATGCAAATACAACTCAACATTTGTATTATCAGTAATTAAGTTAAATATTACCCCTGCTTTTAGGGATAAAAAAAAAAAAAAAGCAGGCAACAACCATCCATCCATCCAACATACAGGTGAACAATACAATAATAACTGCTGAAAACAGGTGTTCTCAAGGGAGTACAGTTAGGGAATAAACTTAGTTGAACTAGGGAAAGAATTATAATTGTTTGCTGTTAAATTTACACAACAAAAATGAACATTTGCACTCTGCCATATGTCCTTAAATATTGCATGGTCTAAGTTTTAATGCTTCTAAATATTTACTGCTAAAGTCTTTGGAACACATCCTGAAGAAATGTAAAGTCAGAAGGCCTGGGTTGGGGTCCTGGCTACACTGCTTCCAAGCTACAGGTCCCCGAGCAGATTACTTAGCCTTTCTTGGCCTCAGTTTATCCTTATCTGTAAAATGTGGACAAGAAGACCTACTTACAGGGTGCTGTGTGAATCAAACTGATAATGAGTAATGTATGTGAAAGAGCCGCCACACACTATAAACCATTTTTAAAACACTGGTCACAATTCGGCACAATTCTCAACATATTAAGGTTTACACTCTAATGCACCCTCTCCCTTCCCCTTTCGGTTTCTCTCTTCTCTCTGTGGTGGCTTCCTATGTATTTCCAGAGCCTCCCTCCTTTGGTGCAGGTGTCTAGCACTAAATATTCCTCCGCCATCAAAAGCCCCCACAACAGGCCTTCCCCTGCAGATGCACAGAAACACTTCTCCCACTCTCTCCCCCACGTAAAACCTGTTTTCAACTAGCTATATAATTTAATGTGTTACCTCTCCAGGGATATTTGAACTTTAACAGAAGATCAATGCCTTAACCCAAAGGAATGACTCTCTAGGAACTTCAGTCATCAAAGACAAGCTGGTAGGAAAGATATTTGTGGTCCCCTGGGTATTTCACCTACTCTGCCTACATGTAAGGCTGCGCTGGCTCTGGAGGTCTTCATTTCTGTTTGTGATAAAGAGAGGGTCTCAGGTACAGAACATTAATAAGAACAGACATATAACAGAAATTTAATTTCCATAGAACTATTATAATAAGATTAAGGATGTCCTTTTGATTTCCTAACTCATGTTTTTGTCTTAAAGTTAGCCTAAATCTCTCTCCCTGCAAATTAATTCTTAATTTGCCCTCTGGAACCAGACAGAAATGCCCACATTTCATTTAAGAGTCCTTCAGGTACCTAAAAGGGGCCCCTCTACCCCCACCATTTTTCTCTGGAGAATTCCAGGAAGGAATTTTCACACACTGGGAAGGGTTCTCCTGAGCTTTCTTTCCCATCCTGTAAATAACTCAAATACTGGTCTGAATCACTTATGTTTCAATCTGCTGTGCTATAAATAAAACCTTCCTTCCATTGTCCTAGGACAGTCTACAATGTAGATTATCCATGTTAAAGTTTAAGAGTTATAAAACACTATATATTTCTAGTTTAGGATTATAATCACAATCACCAAGCAACATATATGATTAACCATACCAAATATTTTGCTAATCATGTAATTATCTTCAGAGACAGATAATGGGAGGTTTATCATGTTATTTCTTAAGAATACTTCACATACACTGTTAATTTGGAGGGCCCATGAACTTGGAGGGCTCATGATGTTTCAGACAGAATCTTCTATTGTACTAATCAAGTCTTAAGGATCTTGTTAAGAGTTTCAAAAAAGGAATATCCTTCTAATCCAGACATAAAACCCTGTCCTCCAGCTCCCGACCCTAAATCCATGCAACACTACACTTAACCTAATAAAAGCCTATGAGTAAAATGATTTAGAGTTTACAATGAGAACTTAAGAACATTTTGAGTAAACAATGAAGCTAACAGACTTTGTGAGAAGAGCAATCGGGTCTGGAGATGGAGTCATGGCATATCAAACCACAAGAGTCACCAAAAAGTATTTTTTCAGCAAAATTTGCAAAGATGTCTTTGAATTAGAATCTAAAATCTTGTGTTTCCCAAAAACTATAACTCTGAATACCATGCAAAAGAATTAAATTGATTTAAAGCCTGAAAGATACAATTTAATTGATCTACTGGGAAGTGATTAGCATTAGCCAACTCTGAATTAAAGTTAAAATGAACTTTAAGTCAGATGTTAACTCAGCAACCCAAATGCCGAAAGTTTCCTGTAGAGACCTCTTGAGTGGCAGCAAGTTGCCAAGGTGGTCAACACAAGCAGCACATGGTTATGGAGTTCTTAGAGGTTTTCACATTATTACTAAAGAAATAAAACTTGAAAAGAATGGAAAGGAAATTCTACTGCCCTACTACACTCCAGAAGAGAGATTAACAAGCAGGATGACCAACCATCCAATGTTCTGTAATACTGTTGGCCCTGAAAATAGTGAAAAGGTTGATTTTAACAGCAAAAACTGACTAAAATTAAGGAAGGACTATTTAAAAAATGCAAGTAGTTTTTTTTCATATAGACGCAATTTCAGGTCTTAAACACAAAAATGTGAAAGAGAAATATTACAAATTAGTTCAATTACTCAATTTCTTCATTAGACGATCTATGCAGTAAATGTTAGTCACGGGGTAGGTTCTCCCTGTTGTGGAATATGTTCAAACCCTGCTCTCTCCATTCCTCCATGTATGCTGACGGAATATGAATTAATTTTATTATTATCTTAAGTAAAACAGCGTCAAAAAGCAAAGTGTCTGCAGTCCCCGAAATGCATCAAAAGCCAAACTCTACTGTTCAAGTTTTATTTATGATCTATAAACCAGGTCTCTTAAGCATACCAATAAGCTGGGGCGGCATTTCTGTCACAGAGAACAAAAATCTGCAGATCTACAAATTCAGGGATATTTTCCATTCCTTGTTTTTGTTAAAAGGAGCCTAATAGGAGGGCGGGGCAAGATGGCAGACTGGTGAGCTGTATGTTTTAGTTACTCCTCCAGGAAAGTAGGTAAAAAGCCAGGAACTGCGTGGACTGGACACCACAGAGCAATCTGTCTTTGGGCATACTTCATACAACACTCATGAAAACGTGGAACTGCTGAGATCAGCGAAATCTGTAAGTTTTTGCGGCCAGGGGACCCGCGCCCCTCCCTGCCAGGCTCAGTCCCGGGGGAGGAGGGGCTGTCAGCTCCGGGAAGGAGAAGGGAGAATTGCAGTGGCTGCTCTTATCGGAAACTCATTCTACTGATTCAAACTCCAACCATAGATAGACTGAGACCAGACACCAGAGACTCTGAGAGCAGCCAGCCCAGCAGAGAGGAGACAGACATAGAAAAAAAACAACACGAAAAACCCCAAAATAAAAGCAGAGGATTTTTCGAGTTCTGGTGAACACAGAAAGGGGAAGGGTGGAGATCAGGCCTTGAGGCGCATATGCAAATCCCGAAGCAAAGCTGATCTCTCTGCCCTCTGCACCTTTCCTTAATGGCCCTGGTTGCTTGGTCTATTAGCATTTCAATAACCCATTAGATCTCTGAGGAGGGCCGTTTTTTTTTTTTTTTAAATCCTTTTTACTTTTTCTAAAACAATTACTCTAAGAAGCTCAATACAGAAAGCTTCAAAGAATTGAAATTTGGGCACGTCAAGTCAAGAGCAGAACTAAGAGAGCTCTGAGACAAAAGGCAATATTCCAGTGGCTGAGAAAATTCACTAAACAACACAACTTCCCAAGAAAAGGGGGGTGTCCGCTCACAGCCACCATCCTGGTGGACAGGAAACACTCCTGCCCATCGCCAGCCCCACAGCCCAGAGCTGCCCCAGACAACCCAGTGTGACGGAAGTGCTTCAAATAACAGGCACACACCACAAAACTGGGCGTGGACATTAGCCTTCCCTGCAACCTCAGCTGAATGTCCCAGAGCTTGGAAGGGGGAGCAGTGTGAATTAACAGAGCCCCATCCAGCCATCATTTGAGCAGACTGGGAGCCTCCCAACACAGCCCAGCAGCCCAGAACTGCCCTGGGGGGACGGCACTCACCTGTGACATAGCACAGTCATCCCTCAACAGAGGACCCGGGGTGCACAGCCTGGAAGAGGGGCCCACTTGCAAGTCTCAGGAGCCATACGCCAATACCAAAGACTTGTGGGTCAGTGGCAGAGACAAACTGTGGCAGGACTGAACTGAAGGATTAGACTATTGCAGCAGCTTTAAAACTCTAGGATCATCAGGGAGATTTGATTGTTAGGGCCACCCCCCCTCCCCGACTGCCCAGAAACACGCCCCACATACAGGGCAGGCAACACCAACTACACACGCAAGCTTGGTACACCAATTGGGCCCCACAAGACTCACTCCCCCACTCACCAAAAAGGCTAAGCAGGGGAGATCTGGCTTGTGGAGAACAGGTGGCTCGTGGACGCCACCTGCTGGTTAGTTAGAGAAAGTGTACTCCACGAAGCTGTAGATCTGAGAAATTAGAGATAAGGACTTCAACTGGTCTACAAACCCTAAAAGAACCCTATCAAGTTCAGCAAATGCCACGAGGCCAAAAACAACAGAAAATTATAAAGCATATGAAAAAACCAGACGATATGGATAACCCAAGCCCAAGCACCCAAATCAAAAGACCAGAAGAGACACACCACCTAGAGCAGCTACTCAAAGAACTAAAGATGAACAATGAGACCCTAGTACGGGATATGAAGGAAATCAAGAAGACCCTAGAAGAGCATAAAGAAGACATTGCAAGACTAAATAAAAAATGGATGATCTTATGGAAATTAAAGAAACTGTTGACCAAATTAAAAAGATTCTGGACACTCATAGTACAAGACTAGAGGAAGTTGAACAACGAATCAGTGACCTGGAAGATGACAGAATGGAAAATGAAAGCATAAAAGAAAGAATGGGGAAAAAAATTGAAAAACTCGAAATGGACCTCAGGGATATGATAGATAATATGAAACGTCCGAATATAAGACTCATTGGTGTCCCAGAAGGGGAAGAAAAGGGTAAAGGTCTAGGAAGAGTATTCAAAGAAATTGTTGGGGAAAACTTCCCAAATCTTCTAAACAACATAAATACACAAATCATAAATGCTCAGCGAACTCCAAATAGAATAAATCCAAAAAAACCCACTCCAAGACATATACTGATCACACTGTCAAACATAGAAGAGAAGGAGCAAGTTCTGAAAGCAGCAAGAGAAAAGCAATTCACCACATACAAAGGAAACAGCATAAGACTAAGTAGCGACTACTCAGCAGCCACCATGGAGGCAAGAAGGCAGTGGCACGATATATTTAAAATTCTGAGTGAGAGGAATTTCCAGCCAAGAATACTTTATCCAGCAAAGCTCTCCTTCAAATTTGAGGGAGAGCTTAAATTTTTCACAGACAAAGAAATGCTGAGAGAATTTGCTAACAAGAGACCTGCCCTACTGGAGATACTAAAGGGAGCCCTACAGACAGAGAAACAAAGACAGGACAGAGAGACCTGGAGAAAGGTTCAGTACTAAAGAGATTCGGTATGGGTTCAATAAAGGATATTAATAGAGAGAGGGAAAAATATGGCAAACATAATCCAAAGGATAAGATGGCCGATTCAAGAAATGCCTTCACGGTTTTAACGTTGAATGTAAATGGATTAAATTCCCTAATTAAAAGATATAGATTCGCAGAATGGATCAAAAAAAATGAACCATCAATATGTTGCATACAAGAGACTCATCTTAGACACAGGGACACAAAGAAACTGAAAGTGAAAGGATGGAAAAAAATATTTCATGCAAGCTACAGCCAAAAGAAAGCAGGTGTAGCAATATTAATCTCAGATAAAATAGACTTCAAATGCAGGGATGTTTTGAGAGACAAAGAAGGCCACTACATACTAATAAAAGGGGCAATTCAGCAAGAAGAAATAACAATCGTAAATGTCTATGCACCCAATCAAGGTGCCACAAAATACATGAGAGAAACATTGGCAAAACTAAAGGAAGCAATTGATGTTTCCACAATAATTGTGGGAGACTTCAACACATCACTCTCTCCTATAGATAGATCAACCAGACAGAAGACCAATAAGGAAATTGAAAACCTAAACAATCTGATAAATGAATTAGATTTAACAGACATCTACAGGACATTACATCCCAAATCACCAGGATACACATACTTTTCTAGTGCTCACGGAACTTTCTCCAGAATAGATCATATGCTGGGACATAAAACAAGCCTCAATAAATTTAAAAAGATTGAAATTATTCAAAGCACATTCTCTGACCACAATGGAATACAATTAGAAGTCAATAACCATCAGAGACTTAGAAAATACACAAATACCTGGCGGTTAAACAACACACTCCTAAACAATCAGTGGGTTAAAGAAGAAATAGCAAGAGAAATTGCTAAATATATAGAGACGAATGAAAATGAGAACACAACATACCAAAACCTATGGGATGCAGCAAAAGCAGTGCTAAGGGGGAAATTTATAGCACTAAACGCATATATTAAAAAGGAAGAAAGAGCCAAAATCAAAGAACTAATGGATCAACTGAAGAAGCTAGAAAATGAACAGCAAACCAATCCTAAACCAAGTACAAGAAAAGAAATAACAAGGATTAAAGCAGAAATAAATGACATAGAGAACAAAAAAACAATAGAGAGGATAAATATCACCAAAAGTTGGTTCTTTGAGAAGATCAACAAGATTGACAAGCCCCTAGCTAGACTGACAAAATCAAAAAGAGAGAAGACCCATATAAACAAAATAATGAATGAAAAAGGTGACATAACTGCAGATCCTGAAGAAATTAAAAAAATTATAAGAGGATACTATGAACAACTGTATGGCAACAAACTGGATAATGTAGAGGAAATGGACAATTTCCTGGAAACATATGAACAACCAAGACTGACCAGAGAAGAAATAGAAGACCTCAACCAACCCATCACAAGCAAAGAGATCCAATCAGTCATCAAAAATCTTCCCACAAATAAATGCCCAGGGCCAGATGGCTTCACAGGGGAATTCTACCAAACTTTCCAGAAAGAACTGACACCAATCTTACTCAAACTCTTTCAAAACATTGAAAAAAATGGAACACTACCTAACTCATTCTATGAAGCTAACATCAATCTAATACCAAAACCAGGCAAAGATGCTACAAAAAAGGAAAACTACCGGCCAATCTCCCTAATGAATATAGATGCAAAAATCCTCAACAAAATACTTGCAAATCGAATCCAAAGACACATTAAAAAAATCATACACCATGACCAAGTGGGGTTCATTCCAGGCATGCAAGGATGGTTCAACATAAGAAAAACAATCAATGTATTACAACACATTAACAAGTCAAAAGGGAAAAATCAATTGATCATCTCAATAGATGCTGAAAAAGCATTTGACAAAATCCAACATCCCTTTTTGATAAAAACACTTCAAAAGGTAGGAATTGAAGGAAACTTCCTCAACATGATAAAGAGCATATATGAAAAACCCACAGCCAGCATAGTACTCAATGGTGAGAGACTGAAAGCCTTCCCTCTAAGATCAGGAACAAGACAAGGATGCCCGCTGTCACCACTGTTATTCAACATTGTGCTGGAAGTGCTAGCCAGGGCAATCCGGCAAGACAAAGAAATAAAAGGCATCCAAATTGGAAAAGAAGAAGTAAAACTCTCATTGTTTGCAGATGATATGATCTTATATCTAGAAAACCCTGAGAAATCAACGATACACCTACTAGAGCGAATAAACAAATTTAGCAAAGTAGCGGGATACAAGATTAATGCACATAAGTCAGTAATGTTTCTATATGCTACAAATGAACAAACTGAAGAGACACTCAAGAAAAAGATCCCATTTTCAATAGCAACTAAAAAAATCAAGTACCTAGGAATAAACTTAACCAAAGATGTAAAAGACCTATACAAAGAAAACTACATAACTCTACTAAAAGAAATAGAAGGGGACCTTAAAAGATGGAAAAATATTCCATGTTCATGGATAGGAAGGCTAAATGTCATTAAGATGTCAATTCTACCCAAACTCATCTACAGATTCAATGCAATCCCAATCAAAATTCCAACAACCTACTTTGCAGACTTGGAAAAGCTAGTTATCAAATTTATTTGGAAAGGGAAGATGCCTCGAATTGCTAAAGACACTCTAAAAAAGAAAAACGAAGTGGGAGGACTTACACTCCCTGACTTTGAAGCTTATTATAAAGCCACAGTTGCCAAAACAGCATGGTACTGGCACAAAGATAGACATATAGATCAATGGAATCGAATTGAGAATTCAGAGATAGACCCTCAGATCTATGGCCGACTGATCTTTGATAAGGCCCCCAAAGTCACCGAACTGAGCCATAATGGTCTTTTCAACAAATGGGGCTGGGAGAGTTGGATATCCATATCCAAAAGAATGAAAGAGGACCCCTACCTCACCCCCCTACACAAAAATTAACTCAAAATGGACCAAAGATCTCAATATAAAAGAAAGTACCATTAAACTCCTAGAAGATAATGTAGGAAAACATCTTCAAGACCTTGTATTAGGAGGCCACTTCCTAGACTTTACACCCAAAGCACAAGCAACAAAAGAGAAAATAGATAAATGGGAACTCCTCAAGCTTAGAAGTTTCTGCACCTCAAAGGAATTTCTCAAAAAGGTAAAGAGGCAGCCAACTCAATGGGGAAAAAATTTTTGGAAACCATGTATCTGACAAAAGACTGATATCTTGCATATACAAAGAAATCCTACAACTCAATGACAATAGTACAGACAGCCCAATTATAAAATGGGCAAAAGATATGAAAAGACAGTTCTCTGAAGAGGAAATACAAATGGCCAAGAAACACATGAAAAAATGTTCAGCTTCACTAGCTATTAGAGAGATGCAAATTAAGACCACAATGAGATACCATCTAACACCGGTTAGAATGGCTGCCATTAAACAAACAGGAAACTACAAATGCTGGAGGGGATGTGGAGAAACTGGAACTCTTATTCATTGTTGGTGGGACTGTATAATGGTTCAGCCACTCTGGAAGTCAGTCTGGCAGTTCCTTAGAAAACTAGATATAGAGCTACCATTCGATCCAGCGATTGCACTTCTCGGTATATACCCGGAAGATCGGAAAGCAGTGACACGAACAGATATCTGCACGCCAATGTTCATAGCAGCATTATTCACAATTGCCAAGAGATGGAAACAACCCAAATGTCCTTCAACAGATGAGTGGATAAATAAAATGTGGTATATACACACGATGGAATACTACGCGGCAGTAAGAAGGAACGATCTGGTGAAACATATGACAACATGGATGAACCTTGAAGACATAATGCTGAGCGAAATAAGCCAGGCACAAAAAGAGAAATATTATATGCTACCACTAATGTGAACTTTGAAAAATGTAAAACAAATGGTTTATAATGTAGAATGTAGGGGAACTAGCAGTAGAGAGCAATTAAGGAAGGGGGAACAATAATCCAAGAAGAACAGATAAGCTATTTAACGTTCTGGGGATGCCCAGAAATGACTATGGTCTGTTAATTTCTGATGGATGTAGTAGGAACAAGTTCACTGAAATGTTGCTATATTATGTAACTTTCTTGGGGTAAAGTAGGAACATGTTGGAAGTTAAGCAGTTATCTTAGGTTAGTTGTCTTTTTCTTACTCCCTTGCTATGGTCTCTTTGAAATGTTTTTTTATTGTATGTTTGTTTTCTTTTTAACTTTTTTTTTTCATACAGTTGATATGAAAAAAGAAGGGAAAGTTAAAAAAAAAAAAAAAAAGAAAGAAAAAAGACAAACAAGGAAAAAAAAAAAAAAAGATGTAGTGCCCCCTTGAGGAGCCTGTGGAGAATGCAGGGGTATTCGCCTACCCCACCTCCATGGTTGCTAACATGACCACAGACATAGAGGACTGGTGGTTTGATGGGTTGAGCCCTCTACCATAAGTTTTACCCTTGGGAAGACGGTTGCTGCAAAGGAGAGGCTAGGCCTCCCTGTATTTGTGCCTAAGAGTCTCCTCCTGAATGCCTCTTTGTTGCTCAGATGTGGCCCTCTCTCTCTGGCTAAGCCAACTTGAAAGGTGAAATCACTGCCCTCCCCCCTACGTGGGATCAGACACCCAGGGAAGTGAATCTCCCTGGCAACGTGGAATATGACTCCCAGGGAGGAATGTAGACCCGGCATCGTGGGATGGAGAACATCTTCTTGACCAAAAGGGGGATGTGAAAGGAAATGAAATAAGCTTCAGTGGCAGAGAGATTCCAAAACGAGCCGGGAGATCACTCTGGTGGGCACTCTTACGCACACTTTAGACAACCTTTTTTAGGTTCTAAAGAATTGGGGTAGCTGGTGGTGGATACCTGAAACTATTAAACTACAACCCAGAACCCATGAATCTCGAAGACAGTTGTATAAAAATGTAGCTTATGAGGGGTGACAGTGGGATTGGGAATGCCATAAGGACCAAACTCCACTTTGTCTAGTTTATGGATGGATGTGTAGAAAAGTAGGGGAAGCAAACAAACAGACAAAGGTACCCAGTGTTCTTTTTTACTTCAATTGCTCTTTTTCACTCTAATTATTATTCTTGTTATTTTTGTGTGTGTGCTAATGAAGGTGTCAGGGATTGATTTAGGTGATGAATGTACAACTATGTAATGGTACTGTAAACAATCGAAAGTACAATTTGTTTTGTATGACTGCGTGGTATGTGAATATATCTCAATAAAATGATTAAAAAAAAAAAAAAAAAAAAAGGAGCCTAATACTCTGCGTATATCATCCTATATAAAAATAACCACACCTATGTAAAAGTACATATTTTTTTCCTAGTGCTATATATTTATCCCAGTGATTGAGAGGAAAAGATGGGTTCCAAATCAAAATCATTCTGAAGAGCTAAACTTGGACCACAGAAATTGTTATTCCAAAATCAAGAGAAATCAGTCAGAAACAGAGAGTCTGGGAAGCTGGTACAACGTAGCTGTACCCTGAGCATTAAGTAGCACTTCCTCCTTCCCAAAAACAATTAGAGTGCATTTACTTACATTTAGTCTGCTGGGTAGAGATGGTTCAGAAGGATTGCAGAGTACGTTTGAACAGGGTGGACATTTGGTTTCATCTATCATCATAAAGGTATCATAGGCACCATCCCCCAATCTAGTTGAAAGGATCACAGATAAAATCTGTCAGTGGCTGAAGCATATGAATTTGTATTTCCAGAACATCCCATGTCTTAACTGCTTCATATATGCTACAAAGAACAACTGATTTAAACAAATGTCCACACAGCATTTCGGCACAGAATAAAGCCGGGTATTTGTCAGAGCAACAGCGGAAACCCGATTTGTTGTATAAAGAAAAGACAGCATTTCTAGGTTTGTATCTTAAAATGGTTAAGTTCTTATTTCCCTAATGTTGTTTAAAAAAAAGAGGGACTATGGAAAGGATCTAATCTAACTTACTACTTTAAAAACTAACTAGAACACATACAAAGTGACAGAGGAATAGTTTTTTCAAACCCAGACTTGGATTCTAATCTCACCTCTACCACTGGCTACACTGCCTTTCCCTCTGAGCCTGTTTTCCACGTGTTAAATTGGAAGAATAGATCCAGCCTACTTATTTCTGATTTTTACAGGCATGAAAAAAAAAAGATCCTTTTAGGGCAGTCTTCATATTTATTTATTTACTTACTTCTATCAATCTAACTTGTAGAAAAATACACTGAATACTATAGCAAACACTACAAGGATTCTTTAAATTACAAAATATACTGAATTTCACTTCTTTTTCCACTCCATTTTCTGGTGGATGGTGGAAGCAAAATGCTAAATAATTAAGGATCATTTCTCTCTTCTTTAAGCTATACCTCCACCACTGTAAGGGAACACAAAAGACAGAGAGGATTTACTTAATCCACAAGATGGCTTGAATAATATATTTCATCTGTCACCAGGAACGTGGATTTCCTAGTAATATACATCAGCATTTCATTGTATCATTTTACATGATATATTATGAATACAATGATGACCATTTTACAAGGAAGACTTTTAAAAATATGCCTTTAAGAACCGTTTTCTAAAATTAGTTCTAGGTTTTCTTGATTGATGTGCTATAAGAATACAGAGAATTAAAATCCCACTACAAATATTTTTGGAATGTTCTCTTTTTAAAAACACGCTCACATTCTGATAGAATCATTTATATCTTTAACACGGAACTGCTTCATTGACAAGAACCAAAGATTATGGATGTGACCGACCCTTTCCCAAAAGCATGAATAAAACAAAACAAACTGGGACAGGCAGCCACACTTACAGGGAAAGAAAAAAAAAGACATGGAAGACCTCATCATTTCCTACAGACTAACGGCCAGAAAACTAACAAAAAGGAAGTCTCCATGCAAATGACGCGGGGGTGGTGGTGGTGGTGTCCCTTCTCTCCAGCTAAGGTAAAATACAATGGAAGGTGGGGAATCTCTCAAAATAGAATCTGGAGAAAGCCCTACCTAGCACAATCCCTTACCTGCATATCCGAAGCAAGAACGCATCCCTCAAAGCAAAGCCCCAAGAGTTCAGTCCTTGGTTATTTGCTCTTATCAACAGGGCTTCTTTCAAATGTATTGCTCCCTGGCTTCCACAAAAGTCCCAGCTTTTTGGTGTCCCTTACTGTATATCCCCGCGATCTAGGGCTTCAGAGAAAATCCCGGCGTGGCAATTCTTCTCGTAACGCCGCTTAGCCCCCTCCCCCTCTCACGGTGGGCTGGAGGGAGCGGAGCTGATGGAGTGGGAAGAAGGGGACCAGATCCGGGGAGGAAAGGTAAGACTCCTTCCCTCGCCTCTCCTGTTGGGGGCTCGATCAACCTCCAGCCCAGGCCTTCCCCGCCCCCTGACCTCGCCTGCCAGAGCCAGCCGCTCCCTCCGGCGCCCCCAGCCCGTCACTCCGCCGCGCCGTTACCTCCGCTGCTGGGGCGGGAACCCGGCCCCGGGGGGCCCCGCATCCTTCCGCCCCGGCCCGCGAGCGGTGCCTCCCATCCGCTAGCTCGGAACCCCAAGCGGGGAGGGGCGGCGGTTGGAGGGTCCGGCGGCCGCGTCCACTTGCTCTGGGAGGGCTGCCTCCGTGGCCACTACGCTTCCCCGGGGATTCTCAGCCAGACACTGCAGCTCCACGCGCCTTCGCTCGGGACTGGCCAGAACCGGGAGCTGGGAGACAGAGCTACAGGGATGGGAGGAGGGGCGCGGACTGGTCGCCTAGCAACCATGGCACGCTCCGGGAAACGCCTTCGCGTAACTACGTGATGACGCACCGGGGCGGGGGCGGTCGGAGTTTGGGCGTATAGGGCTGGCATCCTGAACTTAGGAGCCAAGGGCCTGCGATGTGTTGGGGGATGGGAGAAAGGCGGAGGATTTAAGAAAGTAACGCTTAGCCCTCTATTTTGACCTCAGAAGTGGGGATCGCCCTCCTCCGCATCACCTCTTACCCGGTCTACTTTCCCTTAAGTAGCACTTTGCAGCCTGGAGTTCTCAAACCTCCCGCTCGACTCGCCGTGTTTTTCAGCCAGTTCCACTGCGGGGTGGCCTTCCGGAGAGGAATGAGCTACCTAGGAAAGCAATAACGATAAACCCATTTATTGACACTGTACTTGCGCATACGGACATTGTCTTATTTACTCTCAGTAACCACACCAGCTGACATCTCTGACATCAGAAAACAGGCTCAAAATGATTTTACCGGGATTCAGAATCGAAGCTGGGATTTGACTCCTCTGCAACCGGATGCCACGGATGATAGGACTCAAAGAGCCTTCGAGATCCTTTTAACAACTTTCTCATTTTATGGATGAGAAAACTGAGGCCCAGAGGAGACTGACTTGTTTGCTCATGATCATCTCGCGAATTAGTGGCGAAGCCTAAACTAGAAGTCTTCAAATTTCCAAACTTCTTCCTCTACACCAGGACCCTAGGAAGACTCTTCCTATTCTGTCTTCTTCCTTAGAATTTTTTTTTTTTCTCCTTTTCTGGGAAGTTCTGAGAAACAGCTCAGTAACACTAACGTTAAGCGGATTTCGATAGTTGGAACGAAAGTGAAAGGGGAGGAGGTTAAAACGGACGAACACAAGTGTTTTCTTAAGCGTGGCATCCACACTGCTTTGCACCTACAAAGCAGGAGTCAGTGTGACCCCGAAAATGAGAACCATACATTCTCGAAATACCAAACGCAGGCGCCATCTGGTGGAGCTTGGTGACTCATTGTTTCAAGTCAGTGCAGTTTAGCCCATCAATCTTTAAATTTCCATCCAAGGAAATTTTCATGTAACTAAAAGTCATATTCTCTGTTTTTGTGCCTCCAAGTAAAAATATCCCTAAATATCCAAAGGCTCTTTATAAATTAAGAATGCGTCACTTTGTGGAACTTTGTTCTTCATAACCCATGTTGCTTCAGTTTGTATGATATAAATGTAAATAAAAAGTTTTCTTCCATGATGATTTTTTAAAAATTTCCCAATTTAATGAATAAGCTTTTTTTTCCCTGATCTGCCCCGCCCTCGACCCGCCCCCTACACACAGTGAGTAATCCTGTTTTCATGTGGTTTGTATTGAGGCTTCTGTGAAAGCTTTGTTTGAAGATAGAGTATCATAGCAACAAAAGGATTGGGCTAGATGGTTGCAGAAGTCCCTTCCAGCTCTAAGATTGCATAATTCTGTTAAATAATCCCTGTTCTTAGTACTAACGTGGACATCTCAGACCACTGCCCTAAACATTCTAAAGTAACATGCCCCCACAAGTCTTCTTACCTCATTCTGAATCACTGCTCTTAATAGGATTACACCTCTGGTCTGTGTTTAAAACACACCTCTGAGAGCAAAGCTGAAGCATTCCTGCTTGTCTTCCTGCCCCTAACTTGGGAAACACAGCAGCCTCCTTTGTCTTTAGCCTGTTGTTCCCATGGTCAAGGGAGGGAGGATTCCTGGAGGATCTGATCAAGTGGTGGAGGCTGTTTTCCCAGTCCTTGAATCTGGCTAGCTGTGTGACTTGCTTTGACTGATAGAATATGGAGGAAGTGATCCTGTGTGATTTATCAGCATAGGCCTCAGGGGTCCTCATAGCTTCTGCTCTTGTGCTCTCGGATACTGCCATCATGTGGACACGTCTAAGCTAGATTGCTGGAGAACCTTCAGTCAAAACCAGCTGCTAGACAAGTGAGAGGCCATCTTAGACTACCCAGCAGAGTTTAGTTGCCAGGTGACTACAGCACCTGAGTGACCCAAAGTGAAGCTAACGGAAGAACCATCCAGCAGAGCCCGGCCCAAGTTGACAGCCCCTCAAGGATTGTGAACATATAACATAATTTTTATTTTAAGCCACAAAGTTTTGGAATGCAGCAATCGATAAATAAGATGGGTGATTTTGAAAACTATCAATTCCTGCCTACCCTCTGTCTCGCTATACCGAAGGGTTAAAATTTTCTAGGTAAGGAGCTCCCTTCACCAATCTTTTCATTGTATCTGTTGTTCGTTACTCAGGTTTGGAAATCACTAGCATAGGCCTTGGCAATCCCTAGTCCTACAGGTTCACCTGGACCTTGGAAGCTCACTAGAACTGCCATGGAACCCGGGCGAAGGAAACCAATTCTCTATTGGTGTATAGGTCAGTACTCTTTTGCATTGGAAGTACCAAAAACCCAAACTCAAACAGCTTAAAGAAAATCTTTTGTAGACAATTTTTACAAGTGTATTGTTAAAAAATGCCTGTTCTCTTTCCATCTATTGTCTCTGTACTCCTTTATACTGGCTTCGCTCTCAGGCTTCTTTTGTGCAAACCAGATGGCTACTGGCCGTTCCAGGTTTAATTCAGTGGAAAAGCTCACACAACAGTCCCCACAAAGCCTCATTCTATCACACAACCAAATCTGTGGCCAGGAAAAAGCAGCACTCTGATTGGTTAGGCCTGAGCCACCTGGAGGCAGCTGCAGCATCACCTGAAGCACACTGGACAGAAAGTTAGGGAGGCAGTGATTCTCCAGAGGAAGGTTGGTACAGTGGGTTCCAGAAAAGGGCTGAATGGATATTAGGCAGCAAAAGTTGGGTTTGAAGGAAATCCAGTTATTTCCAGCTGGTCCTGATTATAATGAGATTTGCATTCATGTGTCTCACTTCTTAATTCAGAGACCTTGTTTTATTATTAATCTCCATATTCTCCATGTCAAGTACACTGCCAGGCAAATAGTAGGCCCCCAGTGAAGATGTCAGTGTCACCAGAATTTTAGAAAAGATTCTCTTGTAAATGGAAAACTTCTGTTTTTACTTTCCACCAGTCTCCTCAAAATTGTATTTGCTGGCCACTCTGATGTGGGGACTCTTCATTTTTATTTGTTTGTTTTTTAAAACAAAAGTCTGCTCTTTTCCTTGAGCCTGGAAATGCAATTCTCCAAGGCCGAGTTCCCTCAAGGACCCAAAGAGATCAAGTAACATATTTCTGTTGGGCTCTGGAAAGTGACCTTTTATCCTTCAGGCTTCTAAAGCTCCTCATGGGTTTCTCTGGAGTGTTGTCCAGGGCCCCAGGAGCTGCTCTCTCCCCTGAGCTCTTATATTTGCTGCTGTTCTTCTGAGATACAGACAGCACTACTGAACTAGGAAATCACAGTTTTCAATAGGGAAAAAAAGAACACCTTTACATTATCTCACTTACAATACATTTCATTTGTGCTCCTGAACTGTGGCGAGCATGACGTTCAAGAAAGGCACACTGAAGTAACAGCAATATGGCTTCATATCATGTTTTCCAGGAAATGTCATGGCCCTGGGAACTGGAGAATAATGAAAAGGAAATATGACTTCTAAAATCATTCTCTAAAAGAGCAGTGGGAAAGTATTCATTTTTCCCGAGATTTGATGATTAGAAGGTAAGACATTGCATACATTCATACTAAGTCATTGATTAAACAAATAGCTTTATTTGGAGACTACCCGCATTTCTTAGGAAATAGTGTAATAATTAAGGTGATCCAAAAACCTTAGTTCTAGCTTCCTTTCCTCCAGATGTGTGCACTGAAAATTAGCAGACAGTGGTGATCCAGCTTCTTCCATTGGCGAGGTACACAAAAGGATCTGGATCTTCATCCACACACCATGATCCCATGGAGCTCCCCTCCCTTTCTTCTGCCACCTTTTATTTTCCACTTACTAAGAATCATGTTCTCAGTTCTTAGTACCCCAGAATCATTGAACTTACACCTTCTTATAGGAATTTAACATGTCACATCCACTTTTCCAAAACATTCTTCTCTGCCTTTCTAGGGCTAGACTTCACAAGCTCATCACCATATTCCCACCTTATGAATGGACATGTAGGTAGGGTTGCCAGAAAAAGCACAGCACTCCCAGTTAAATCTGAATTTCAGAAAAACAACAAGTAATTTTTTAGAATCAATGTGCTCTAAATAGTGCATGGGACATGTGCTGGTTTGTATACATTATGTCCCCCAGAAAAAGCCATCTTCTTTAATGCAGTCTTGTGGGGGCAGATTGATTAATCATTTTGATTAGAGTGTGACCTCTTGATTGAATGTTTCCATGGAGATTTGACCCCACCCATTCAGAGTGGGTCTTGATTCGTTTACTGGAGTTCTATAAAAGACCACACAAACAGAAGGAGCTCAGAGCAGCTGAGCGAGACATTTTGGAGAGAAGCTGAGAGCTGACACTTGGAGATGTTTGGAGATGCTAGCCTAGTCTTTGCCCCAGAGAAACTAAGAAAGGACCCTGTTCTAGTTTGCTAATGCTGCCGGAATGCAAAACATCAGAGATGGATTGGCTTTTTTTTTTTTTTTTTTTTTTTATCTTCATTTTATTGAGATATATTCACATACCACGCACTCATACAAAACAAATCGTACTTTCGATTGTTTACAGTACCATTACATAGTGGTACATTCATCACCCAAATCAATCCCTGGCACCTTCATTAGCACACACACAAAAATAACAAGAATAATAATTAGAGTGAAAAAGAGCAATTGAAGTAAAAAAGAACACTGGGTACCTTTGTCTGTTTGTTTCCTTCCCCTATTTTTCTACTCATCCATCCATAAACTAGACAAAGTGGAGTGTGGTCCTTATGGCTTTCCCAATCCCATTGTCACCCCTCATAAGCTACATTTTTATACAACTGTCTTCGAGATTCATGGGTTCTGGGTTGTAGTTTGATAGTTTCAGGTATCCACCACCAGCTACCCCAATTCTTTGGAACCTAAACAGGGTTGTCTAAAGTGTGTGTAAGAGTGCCCACCAGAGTGACCTCTTGGCTCCTTTTGGAATCTCTCTGCCACTGAAGCTTATTTCATTTCCTTTCACATCCCCCTTTTGGTCAAGAAGATGTTCTCCATCCCACAATGCCAGGTCTACATTCCTCCCCGGGAGTCGCATTCCACGTTGCCAGGGAGATTCACTCCCCTGGGTGTCTGATGGATTGGCTTTTATGAAAGGGGGTTTATTTGGTTACACAGTTACAGTCTTATGGCCATAAAGTCTCCAAAGTAACACATCAGCAATTGGGTACCTTCACTGGAGGATGGCCAATGGTGTCCAGAAAACCTCTGTTAGCTGGGAAGACACGTGGCTGGCGTCTGCTCCAACGTTCTGGTTTCAAAATGGTTTTCTCCCAGGACGTTCCTCTCTAGGCTGCAGTTCCTCAAGAATGTCACTCTTAGTTGCATTTGGGATATTTGTCCTCTCTCAGCTTCTCCAGAGCAAGAGTCTGCTTTCAATGGCCGTTTCAAACTGTCTCTCATCTGCAGTTCCTGTGCTTTCTTCAAAGTGTCCCTCTTGGCTGTAGCTCCTCTTCAAAACATCACTCACAGCTGCACTGAGTTCCCTCTGCCCGTCAGCTCATTTATATAGCTCCACTGATCAAGGCCCACCCTGAATGGGTGGGGCCACGCCTCCATGGAAATATCTCATCAGTTATCACCTACAGTTGGGTGGGGCGCATTTCCATGCAAATCTAATCAGCACCAAAACGACTGCCCCACAAGACTGCATCAAAGAATATGGCTTTTTCTGGGGGACAATACATTCAAACCGGCACAGACAGCCAATGCTTAAGTGCACAGGAGCTGAAGAAGCTATGAGAGACATTTTGGAGAAAGCCGTTTTGAAACCAGAACCCTGGAGCAAAGAATTAGCAGACACCAGCCACGTGCCTTCCCAACTAACAGAGGTTTTCCAGATGCCGTCGGCTGTTCTTCAGTAAAGTTATCCTACTGTTGATGCCTTAGTTTGGACACTTTTATGGCCTTAGTGCTGTAACTTTTTAACCAAATAAACCCCCTTTAAAAAAGCCAATCCGTTTCTGGTATTTCGCATAACGGCAGCATTAGCAATCCTGAACAGATACACTGAAAATAAAATTGCTTGTTTGTCTGAAATTCAAATTTAACTGGGCTTCTTGTATTTTTACTTGCTAAATCTGTAGGGAGTGAAATCTTTACCTAAATATATTGAGTTTAGACTTGAGATATGGTCATGAAAAATCACACTAAGTACTCTCTCATCTATTCCCTCTCACAAACACAAACACATACACAATCATACACACTCAAATACATATAACCTTATTCCATTGATCTTTTTTTTTTAATTTCTGGATTTTTTAAAACTAATTTTTTGAGGTAAATTTTATACCCAACAAAATGCACTGATATTAAATGGATAGTTTGATGAGTTTTGACAAATGTTATGCCCATGACACCCCAATCAAGATATAGGATATTTTCATCACTCCAGCATGTTACCTTTCCAGTCAATTAGCTCACCTCAGAGACAACCACTGTAGGTTAGTTTTGCTTGTCTTGAATGTCATACAAACAAAATTATCCAGCATGTGTTCTTTTGTATCTGGCTTCTTTCAACATTTTCCTTTTGAAATTCATCCATATAGTTGCATGTACTGAAGCAGGATAGAATAGGACATCAAGGTTGTGGTCCCTGGTCTTCTATTCAGCTTTAAAAGAGTCAATGCAGAGCTTCAAACTTGGACTACAAACCTCATGGGACAAAAATTTCCCCTAAAGCTCTGAAGCCTCCCCAAACCATAAACACTTGTAAAATCATGGGCCGAAAGCAAATTCTTAGTTAATGACAAAAGGCATGGGGTCATAAAGGTTGTTAAACATCTGCCCAAAGACAAATTTTAGATATGCGAGGCAGGTCACAAGTTCTCATTACTGTGATAACTATCTCCTCCTAGAACAAAGAAGACAACAGGTGTTCAAATGTTGAGATAAGAAGATCACAGTAAAACTTGCCTTTGTAACAAGGCAACCCACTCCCACTCAGCACATGCTTCTCCCTGAAACATGCCCATGTTATCTCTTTAACGTGTCTTCTTTATCTTTTTTAAAAATAAACTTTACTACTTATTTCTACTGGCTCCCCTCATCTCTGAATTCTGTCTGTAGCAAGAGTCTTGAAGGGACACCAGTTACAGTACCAGCAGTTCATTCTTTTTTATTAAGTGTAGGAGTTCACTGAATGGATATTCCAAAATTTGTTTTTTCCAGTTGTCTGTTGATGATTATTTGGGCTGTTTCCAGTTTTGAGCTATTATGAATAAAGTTGCTATGAATGTTGTCTACAAATCTCTTTGTGGGTAAGTGTTTTACTTATCTTGTGAAAATATCTAAGAGGTAGAATTACTGGTCATATGGCATACTCCTACTTTAGTTTCCTGGCTGCTAAAACAAATACTATACAATGGGTTGGCTTAACAACAGGAATTTATTGGCTCATGGTTTCAGAGGCTAGAAAGTTTGCTTCCTCCTGGGGTCAGTATCTTCTGGCTAGCTGGCAATTTTCGGAGTTTCTTGGCTCTTTACATGGCAATGTACCTGGAGAAATCTTTTCCTTTCTCTTCTGGGTTCCATTGACTTCCATCTTCTAGCTGCTCCCCATGAACTCTCTCTCTCTCTCTGTCTTTCACTCTGCTTCTTTGTTTTGTTTCAGAAGGTTTTTAAAGTGTAAATTTAATTTATTTAGTAGATGTTGGACTATGCAGGTTATCTATTTCTTCTTCTAAATTGTTGAATTTATGGGCATCGTATGTGTGGTAGACAGAATAATGACCCCCCCAAACTGTCATTAGTAGTTTTTTTTTTTTAAGGCTGATAATGGGGGTTTCATTTCTTCTTATACAATACTTCTAGTGAGTAAAATAGTCTCCCCAGGGGCTGTGCTGGAACAGTCCTGGTCAACAGTCACAGAATCTGGGCTACCCATGGCAAGGGTGGTCTGTAGAGGACCCGGAGAACAGCTATGTGGGTGCTGTCCTCTTCTGGGCTTCTCTGATTTTGGTCTTGTGACTGGGGTGCCCCAGAAGAAAGGCCTGTGGGTCAGATGTTTAGAAGGAGCCCAAATTGAGATTGGCGCGCAGGCCACCTTAGGTGCCCTTTGAAGAATGGTGGTGGGCAGATGCTGCAAACCACAGCAGAATCTATGGAATTCCCTGTTATGCAATTATGTCACTGTTCAAGTTTGCTAATGCTGCCATCATGCAAAAATGGATTGGCTTTTATAAAGGGGGTTTATTTGATTATACAGTTACAGTCTTCAGGCCATAAAAGTGTCCAAGCTAAGGCATCAACAATAGGGTACCTTCACTGAAGGCTGGCCAACGGCATCCGGAAAACCTCTGTTAGCTGGGAAGGCACATGGCTAGCATCTGTTGATCCCGGGTTGTGTTCCAGCTCCTCTCTCAGCTCCTGTGAGTTCTTGGTTCTTTCTCCCAGGATGTCTCTCTCTAAGCTCCTGGGGGTCCTGTCTTAGCATATCCCTGGGGCAAACTCTGGGCTTCATCTCTCTTACTTCTCCGAAGTAAACTCTGGGCTAGCAGAAGTCTGCTTTCAATAGCCATCTCTAAAAGGTCTCTCTCAGCTGCTCTCCAAAATGTCACTGTCAGCTACTCTGAGGTCCTTCTGTTTGTGAGCTCTTTTATAGGACTCCAGTGATTAAATCAAGACCCACCCTGAATGGGTGGGGTCCATATTTCCATGGAAATAATTTCATCAAACGTTTTAACCCACAGTTTATTGAGTCACATCCCCATGGAAACACTCAAAGGATTCCAACCTAATCAACACTAATACATCTGCTCCCACAAGATTGCATTAAAAAATACGGCTTTTGGCGGGACATAATATATCCAAATTAGCACAGTCACCAAATTAAGCAACTAGGAGGTTTTGTTGGCATATGAACCCTATGCGCTGAAGTTTTCATATGAAAAATTAAATTTAGTAGGGACCAGTTCCCCAGATGTTTGAATCCTTGCCTCCAGGGTAACATGGCAATCCCTGTCAGGGAAACCAAATCTCTCTCCCCTGCCAGCCCACCTGCCTGGGATGTGTAGAGGGTTCCCAAACCTGGGGCAAGGGTGATTCTTCTTTATTGCTATTATCACCCCAGGTAACTGAAAAAAACAGGGAGGAGAATATCCTAGCTTAGGCCTCTGTCTTAATAAAATGTACAGGTCTTAAAAACCAAAGCCTTTAAGAAAAGCATTCAAGAGGCCTGCAAGTTCAATAAAACACAAGAGTTTAATTAATTATTGCCTCATTGAACTAAACTGAATAGAATGGGAGCTGGCGGAGCTTCTACACAACGCATTATCTCACGCTGATGAAATGGAAATAAACTGAACTGCTTTGGGCGCCGGCACGTCTCCACAGACCTGCAGACCCCAGCAACTCCGGAAGGCTCAGACCCCGGCGGGGCGGGGCGGGGCGGGACCGCGGAGCCGAGCGGCAGCGGACAGGGTTGGGAGTTCGCCCCGCCTGCTCCGGACCCCGCCGAGCCCAGCCCCGCCCCGCCTCAGTTCCCAGTCTCGCCGCCAGGGGCAGCCGCGACCTCTGCGGTGGCAACGGCCGTGAAGCTGTGCTGTCCGGGTTTCCACCCGGGCCCCTTTCCCGGCTGGGCCCCAGCATGGCAGCCTCCAGGGCTGCGGGCTGGGGCGGCACCGCGCCCTCGCTTTCCTGACAGCCCCCGGCTTCTGTGCTCTTCTTGCCTTCCCCGGGCCAGCCCAGCAGACATGTTTGCCAAGGCCTTTCGGGTCAAGTCCAACACGGCCATCAAGGGATCGGACAGGTGAGGGAGGGAAGGGGCCTGCTTGGCCTGCTCTGCCCCCCACGGTACCGAGGCATCTCCTGGGGCCCAGCTGGCCCAGAGCCCTGGGTTCGGTCAGCAGACCTGGGGCGGAGGCCGACGGTACAGCCAGAGAAAGGACCGCAGGTGGCAGGGGTGGGTTGGACACATTTCGAGAGTGCGGATGGAGAGGGAGTCTGTTTTCTCTCCTTAGCTGTTTTTTAGATATTCTAGTGAGTTAAAAAGAAAAGGTGATTTAATCTGCGTTTACTGACTGCAGACTATCTAAGGTGCTGTGGAGGATGCATACAAAGAAGGAATACAGGGTCCCTGCTTTCCGAAGAATGTAGAGCCCCGTGAGAGAGAGCAGATGGGGCACTGAGAACTACAAGTATATGGGAAAAAGTGTCCGCTGATTACTTTTGGTAGGTGAGAAAGATGGTAGGTGAGAAGGATAAGGCACAAAAGGTAAGGAGACCTGTATCTGTTAAGACAGTGTCACAAATGCAGATATCACGTTGAGAATTTTGGAACCAGTGTACCATAGTTGTCATCCTCGGTGCCCTGCTGTAACTATTTAATTATAAGCTGACAGATTTGCCAAGCATACCTGGGCCCAACGACTAGGCATGTAGTCATTCCACGTTTGCTGAGTTTTCCTATGTGAGGATAACTTGGGTTGCTTACCGAGCTTCAGTTTTCCTTTCTGTAAAATGGAAAGACGTGCCCCAGGAATGTGTGAGAACAGAGATACTGGATGAGAAAGAGAATAAGATATTTGTTTTGGAAGGGAGCGTGAGAACAGGGCATCAAAAACCAGGCAGTTTTTCCTTGGTTCTCATGATTTTATGAGTGTTTCTTAGTAGTGGGTATTTGTTAAAGTCAGCAGCATTCATTCTTGTTGGTGTGCTTTCTGCAGGAGAAAGCTTCGAGCTGATGTGACAGCTGCTTTCCCCACCATTGGAACCGATCAGGTCTCTGAGTTAGTACCTGGAAAGGAGGAGCTCAACATTATAAAGTTATATGCTCACAGAGGGGATGCAGTGACTGTGTACGTGAGTGGTGGTAACCCCATCCTCTTTGAACTGGAGAAAAATCTGTATCCAACAGGTATGGCAACTGGATTAAGATGGCCATTTCTAGACCTTACCAACATCTGCTTCTCTCGCTTTCCTCCGTTACCTGCCCCCCTGTAAAACAAACGAGTACAAAATCTCCCAGTAACATGCTTAAGGATCTTTGTGGACCTAGTGTTTCTAGAGTTGGTTCTCTCAAGACCAGAAGTTGCTAGAGTAGAGAGGAAAGGGGGGGCTAATACAGATGGAGGAGAGGATGGTTGCACATGGATGTTCTTAGATGAAGGAGGAATGGGTGAGGAGTTTATAGTGGGTTAACTCAGGATAGAGCAGGGGTTTGAAAAGGGTGTTATTTCAGGGCATGTAAAAATGTTTCTCAAGTAAGACCATTCCTAGCAGAATTTTCTCAAGATACTGGACCGGGCTACTGAGAAGAAAAGGGAAGGGGAGGGGATAAATGGGGAGGGGAAAGAGAAGGAAACAAAAAAGGCAAGGAAAGAAGCTGGGTTAATTAAGCTGCATGCCCACCTGCCTTAGCAATGTATTTCATTTATCCCTGACTGGCTTTCCAGGATTCTTTGCTTGCTTTCTTGTCGTAGATCCCTGGGACCTTTTCTCTTTCCATAGCCACTGACACCTACCTAGTCACTTGGAGCTTTTCTTTCTCTAAGTTTGGCTGTAACAACTCAGTGCAGTATCATTAGGCCACTCCTACCCCTACCCGACTCCCCTGCTGTACCTGAAGACAAATACAGGCTCTTTTTCTTCTAAGGGTTTTACTGCTAATCACTATGGAAACAGAAAGAATAAAAAATAGTAAACATGGGAAATTTCAACATTATTTCTAGGCTGGGTCTGTGTTCTTTGGTTACTTACTTCTGAGGTAAATGAAAGCCACATTGGGTCTCTGCCCTTACTTTTATCCACTGTGGCCTTTTTCTGCTGCTTCAGTTCTCAGGTAGAATAAAAGATGCCTCCGAGTCTCAAGTGACATCCAGTTTCTTAGGTCTCTACCTTGCTCAAGAATGAAACCTCTTTGGGGCCTCCCCTCACAACCTTCTATCTGGCTTTGAATTGGATTTTTCTGTATCCTGATTAAAGTGACCTTAGTGTTGTGTTTTGCCATTTCCCTAGTGGAATGACTTTTGGTAGTTAGTGTCTTCTGGGTTTCTCTTTGGACAGTGTATACCCTGTGGTCCTATCCTGATCTTCTACCAACCTTTACAACATGGCCTCTAGTACTCGAGAAGCTGGCGGGGGGAGCAGGTAAGATTTTTTTATATTCTGGCTGTTGGCTGAAATCAACTGAGGAAGGACTGATTGATTTAAGAAATATAACCACCTCCTTTGTTTATTCATCCAGTTGGAAAATGCAGTTTTTCTCCCTGTGTTGTTACATCCTCACTTTGCTGGTTCCATGAGTTCTCTGAACCTTTTTGACTCTGTCGTAAGGCTTAAATAAGATAAGTGATGTGAAAGTACTTTGCAAACTGCCAAATGTAATACCTTAAACCTGAAGCTGAATTCAGGAAACCAAGACAAGGTAGATCATGGTTTTAGGTCATAAGATCATTAGCCTTGCACTTCTGTTTGGCCTCTAGCCTCTCAAAGGGAAACTGTCTGATACTTGATGTTCTAGATTGCTAATGTTGGAATGCAAAGCACCAGAAATGGATTGGCTTTTATAAAGGGGGTTTATTTGGTTACAAGGTTACAGTCTTAAGGCCATAAAGTGTGCATCAACAAAGGGTATCTCACACACTGGAGAAAGGCCATTGGCATCCAGAAAACCTCTGTTAGCTGGGAAGGCACATGGCTGACGTCTGCTTGCTCCTAGTTGCATTTCAAAATGTGTTCTCCAAAGTGTCTGCATCAGCTTCCAACAGCTGTCTTCAAAACATCTGTCTCAGCTCCAGTTACCTATGAGCTCCTGTCTGAGCTTATATAGTGCTCCAGTAAACTAAACAAGGCCCACGCTGAATATCCGGGGCCACACCTCTATGGAAATTATCCAATCAGAGTTATCACCTCCATTTGGGTGGGTCACATCTCCATGGACGCTGAACCAATGGGTTCCAACCCAATCCACACTAATGCGTCTGCCCGCGTAAGAATGCATTAAAGAATATGGCTTTTCTGGGGACATAAATATATTAACTGGCACACTTGAGTTGCCATTTTTCATTTTCATTATGAATAACATAGTTGATAAATAATAAATCCTTTTTTGTTGAATGAATGACTAAATGAAGGATGAAGTAAAAAGAGGAATTAGCTGGAGGCAGAATGTGGGTTGTGACGCTTTTGTTTTGTTTGCTGCAGATTTGATGCTGCCTGGACTAGTGGTGCCCCCTGCTGGTCTGCCTCAGGTACAGAAGGGCGACCTCTGTGCCATTTCCTTGGTAGGGAACAGGTACTGTGCCAGCCAGCTGCCCCTTGGGGGAATAACTTAGGTAAAAGGGGAATACAACTTCCAAATCCTCATGAACAAGGATTGAAAGAAAAAATGGTTTCTTTGCTCTGGAGGAAGCAGAGAGAGAGCCATATGGGGAAGGCAGTGAGCTCATAGGGTTTTCACACATCTGGGTGGAGTGTATTTGCTGTTATTATTGCTGCTGCTGCTGCTTCTTTTTATAAATTTAAAATTTGGAAGTAATTTATGATTTGCCGTAGGGTTGCAAATATAGTACAGAGAATTCCCATATACCCTTCACCCAGCTTCCTCTGTATGGCAATATCTTACATAACCATGGTACAGTTATCAAAACTAAGAAATTAACATTGATACAGTACTCATACAGACTTTATTTATATTTCCCCCAGTTTTTCCACTAATACCCTGTTTCTCTTCAAGATGCAATCTAGGATACCGCATTGTATTTAGTTGTCACATTTTCTTTGTCTCCTTGTGTCTGTGACATTTTCTCAATCATTCCTTGTCTTTCATGACCTAGAGACTTTTTTCCCCATCATAGTATCATCATCCTCTAAATATTTTTAATAGCTTTATTGAGATATTAATTGCATGCCATAGAATTCACCTGTTTTAGGTGTACAATTCAGTGATTTTTAGTATATTTACAGAGTTGTCCAACTGTGACTACATTGCTTTTTTTAAATGAATTAGGAAATAATTCTATGAACAATTCTGAAAAAAACCAAAGTTCCCCCCATCCCATAATCCTTTTCTCCTAGAAGTAACCATTATCATTTTGATGTGTGGCCTTGCAGACTTTCTTTTATATATATAGATGGATTTGGAGTATTTCTGTTTAAAAATACAAACATTATTACACTATAAATGATTATGTTTTCACTTAATGTAAAGTGAACATTTCCCTTATCAGTACAACACTTCTACCAAATCTTTTTACCTGCTGTGTGGTTGATGGAAGAGGTCCCCTCCTGGTGGGCTTTGAGGTTGCCTCCAGTTTGTCTCTTTTACCAACAGCATCTTATTGATGCCTGTAGGGGCACAGCTGCCTTGTTTTTCTAGAGTAGATACTAAAAAAGCAGAACTGTTAGGTTGAAGATGATTTGTGTTTTCTGCTGCCCTATAAAAAAGCTGTATCAGTTTTCACTCCCCCAAGAGGGTATTTGGAGCCTATTTCCTTACATTCTCACCAACACTGGATATGATGGGTCATTTTCATTTGTGTCATCCTAGTGAGTGAAAATTGACATCTCATGATTTTAATCATTGCTTCTTTGAGAAGGAAGGAAAGAGACTGTAGGCATGGAGGGAGGAATCATTGTTTAAAGATCTCATTTTTGCTACTCATATTATCCTATTTTCCTTGAACCTTTTGGAGCCAAGTACTTGGAAATGTTTCCTTCCTTGTTTACCTGTAGCAAAAATTACGTTTGAAAAAAGTTGTGGCAGCCATTATTTTCCCTCCAATATTTGGTCCAATATGGGGAAAACTAGCTATGGGGATATTTGGCCTGACTAGTGTGGCCTTTAGAGTCTATATGGGGATGGATCTTGGGGTGGCTTGTGGCAAGAGGTTTTGTTAAAAATAGAAGTAACATTCAGTATATTTTTCTGACTTTGGAGTTCTTGAGCCATTGACCTTTCTGAAAATAAAGGACCTCCCCCCCCACCTCTGCTAAGAACTGGGGAAGAAAGCAGATTCAAAGTTTCTATGGCAGGAGCTGACCTATAGGCATAGGAATTGATGCTACCGTGTTTAGCAAAAATTTTTAAGTTTAGGGGTTGGGAACTCTGCCTTGCATCTTTTCCCTTGGACTCAGGCCACCTTGTTAGGCTCATGTATTCCCCCACCATTTTCCAGTTGGTCACCTATCCTTACAGGCAATGTGTGATCAAGGTTTGTGTCACACCGGGTTGGCAGAGATTACTCATTTGGGTTCTGGGAATTGTTTTGGGAGTTACCATAAATGTGGTTGTTTTTGATATTCTGGAAGCACCCAGTTTTTAGATAGATAGTTACACAGATCAAACCCTGTTATAAAGAACCAATTCAGGAAGAACCTCCGTAGTTGGTTTCACTGTTTACGTCTTCTTTTTTCCCTATGGCATCCTTCAGTCCAATTTATAGCATATAAATTGAATCCCTTCTGAACTCCTTATAGGCTGGCTATACCTTCTTTAAGGTTGGTGTGTGTGCAATTTATGCTTTTGGAATTAAAGAAAGGGAACTTTAAATATCTTTCCAAGTCCTGCTTGGGTTTAATTCCTAATAGGACTAAAACAAAGGCAGTGGTAACATCAGCAGAGGAGTTACTTAATATGGAAAGATAATGTGTGGTCAGGGGATTTTTGAAAGTAGTATTTGAATATAATCTCCTGAAGAAAATTGAGACTGGACTGAGTTTAGTTTTGTGATACAAGTGGCTGATTCAGATTTGTAGCCATGGAGCTTTACCACCAGTGTGGAGAGATGGTACAACATATGCCCTCCCAGCAGACTTTCCCTGAGCCTTGTCTCTGGCCCCCCTCTTAGAGCCCCTGTTGCAATCGGAGTTGCTGCCATGTCCACAGCTGAGATGCTGAGTGCAGGCCTGAAGGGCAGGGGCTTCTCTGTGCTCCACACTTACCAGGACCACTTGTGGTGGGTACTCGGTTTCTTCTATTTTACAGAGAGCTGGGGTGGGTGAAGAAGGTATGGGGCTCACGATTCAGAAGTGAGAATTTTGGTCCCAGCCATGGCCTTCGGCAAGTTCCTGACCTCCAGACTTTAATTTTCTTACCAAACATGAAGAAAAGAGGTTTTTCTGGACAAGAAATTAGAAGGAACTTTGATTATTTTCTAGGTGAATTATAGACTCCTAGATCTGGAAGAAGCTCTTAGGGGTTATCTACTCTGCCCCTCAGTATGGTGCTATTTATCTATTTTTATATCTCCAGTTAATCTTGTCTTATCTGCCGCATGCATTTCAGGCATCTCCTGGGCCCATGAAGAGTGCTCTGGAATTCTCACTTCTGTATCCAAATCAAAGCAGAGTAGATGCTCAGGCACCAGAATGATAACCTGATCACTTTTATGTTACTCACTTGTCACATTTCAGATCTCCTCATTATGGAAGTATCACCTTCTCATTGTAACAGTTGCTTTTCTAGAGCCACATACATCAGTTTATTTTCTAGTTATTTTCTTGTCAATGTACCAAAACAGTAAACAGTACTTTTCACTAAGTCCTATTTATATTACCTGGTCTTTCGGCCAAGTGTTGTGGCCTATTGGTATAGATTGATCCTTGAAGTTTCTAGCACCATCTTGCATTTATTCATTTAACAAATATAGGTCAAGCCTTACTTTGCTAGAGGTACAACCTCATTAGCTTGTGAATTAAAAGATATTCAAGGCTGCTATTCTCCCAGCACCTTGTTTTCTGTCAGTCTGAGCTACAGCTGTCTAGTTCATGTTGTCTAAGTTGTATATCAGCAGCTGCCAGAGTCGCCAACCTCCCGCCTCACTTTTTTTTTATTTTTTTAAATATTTATGATATTTACCTGATCAGAATGGCCTCAGCATACATGTTGGCCTTACTATTAATAATACAAATATGCCTTCCTGCTATTATTAATTAAAACAGTTTGGTCTATATAATCTTGGCTAAAACAGAGCTTTTTGTTTTTACATCTCTGCATGCTGTGCTATGTGGCTTTGCTTTTTTGTTTTTTTCTGTCTTCCTAAGGCTTGATGGCATAAAATCATGCTAATTGCTACATTACAAGTTAGACAGAAGCACCTGATTTTTTTCAGTCCTTGAGCAGTGAGGGTGTCTGTATTTTGTTTCATGCTCTGAGCCTTAGGTTTGCATTTCACCAAACTGGCACTACATATGCATTTGCCATCTTAATTTTGTCATTTAATTTAATTATTTTTAACTCACATGATAGAAATACTTATGGGGGCTTATGTTTAACTGCTTTTTCTTTAATCCTTCTCTATCTCAGGATGTCTAGTAATAATATTATTATTCCTTTGGGATAGGGAGGAGGCAAGACTTAGTCTCCCCATTTCAGAGATGAGGAAACTGAGGCATGGAATTTTTCTGGTCCCAGAATTGAAAACAGAGTTGAGATGAGAACACAGACTCTCTGTTCTCTCCTGGCCTTTCCTGCCCATTGGCTACTCTGATCTCTGAACTGCTGGTGACTCTCCCTGACCAGGGTTGGAAAATGTTGTGGCTGCTGCTTAGTGTTCCTGACATGAGATTTTTCTAGGAGATCTGGAGACAAGTCCTCTCCACCCTCTATCGCTCCACTGGCCTTGGATCCCCCAGATCTCAATGAAGAGAAGGGCTCCGACTGCATGGACCCCACCCTGCAGGGAAACATGAGGCACCTGAACCTGCAGGGCGAGGAGAGTGGGGAGGTTCACCAAGTGTGTGAGAAGTCCCTGCTGGAAGCCTCAGGAGACACCAGTGTTGGGGGCCTAAACCAAGACACTACGGACAGCAAGACCCCGCAAGGTATAGTGCTGGGAGGAGAGGGAAGAAAGGGAGTCCATCTCCCTTCCTCTCAATTTGGGAGTCATAAGTGTTCCACTCTGCTTCTGACTGGAGTGGCATTAAAGGAGAGGAGGTGAGGGTGCCCCAAAAGCTCTCTGACATCTTGCCTTGGAATCTTTTTCCACATGAGTCATGTCTTCCTGCGTGCCCATCTGCCCTTGCATTTGGAGGATTTCCATCCACAGAGCCTGCTAAGATCTCTTCTGGCTCTGACTTCTCTAGATGAACAGTCCTAGTTTTGTGGGACTTTGTGACTTCACCCCTTCTCTGGCATCAGCCCTCTTTAAAGGCTCAGTACCCGAGAGAATCTGTGAGCACTGGTCCCTGGAAATGAGCTCCTTTCAGAGCCAAGGGGGTGTAGAAGGGGTAGGACTGGGTGGGGGGGCTTTCTTGTCCACCACCAGGCATTCTGCTTCCCTCAGGAAGCTTTTGTGCTTTTGTCTTTTCCTTGCAGAGCAAATGGACGAACTGTTACAGCGATGCTTCTCGCATGCTTTGAAGTGCCGGGTCAAAAAGGCTGACCTCCCCTTACTCACCAGCACTTTTCTTGGCAGTCACATGTTCTCCTGCTGGTATGGAAGGGACTGGTGTGGGATGGAGGCCAGAAACTGGGTTTCACTTTGTTCCTTGGCAGTGGGACAGGTCAGGGCTGATGGGGGGCTTGGTAAGGGAAATGCTGTGGGAAGAGTGGAATGGAGGGTTGACCTAAAAAATAAATTGGGTCCGAAGTTTTAAAAACTTAAAATTCTAGCCAATGAAAGGATGTTGAGGAAGTGGAAGGTTAAAATTTCCTATAAAGCCCAAGGCTGTCCACAGAGAATCCTAGGTTCTTTGAATGTTGCTTCTGCTGCAGTGATTCTGGGCTCTCTCCATGAATCCAGAAGTGTGTCCTGTACAAGAAGTGTCCCAGGGGCGGCCTCTTTGTCGGAGGCTTCTACTAGAACGTTCTGCTAACCAACTGCTAACACCACCTGCCTCACACCTCTCCTGTAAAGTAGGGCCAGATTAGGTTGTATCAGGAAGACACACCCCATCCCCAAACCAAACCTCCAGAAGAGGCAGTATTTCATGTAGATAGAACCTGGACTTTGAAGACTGACCCATCTGGGCTCCAATGTCAGCTCCCCAGGCAGCTGAGCAGGGCAAACTTGAACTAATTATCAGGTTTCTCCAAGTCTGAATTTCCAGTACTCTGAGGATTATTGTAAAGATTAAAGAGCCTGACCTATAATAAGCACTCGGTAAATATTATCATGTCAGGAGATTTGCTTATTGATTTTTACCCTGTGACTGAACTTTTTTCTCTTTGAAAATCTTGCTCTGTTTTTTTAAAGTGGCTTTGATGAAGTTCCCTTCCAAGTTACATGTGGGCTTCTTCAAGGCATCCTGTGCATGTGAGGGATTTGGAGTGTGTGGTGGAGTATGTGATGAGTTGTCCTAACCTTGCCAGGATGGAAGTAACTGGTAGAAGGGGGTGAGGCCTTTAGTCCTGGAATAGTTCTCTAGGATAGAAGTCCTTAACCTGGGGTGGGTTCTAGAAGGTCTCCATGTGAATCCCAGTGTTATTGTGTGCCACAAATTGGTCGATGTAAATTCTGGAGAGAGGAAAATATTATAGCTTTCATCAGGAGCCTCTGGTCCCCCAAAACTAATTGCTCTAGGGCAGGGGTCAGCAAACTTTTTCTGTAAAGGGCCAGATAGTCTCTGTCACAACTACTCAACTCTGCGGTTGTAGTGCTGACCCAACCATAGACAGTACGTAAGTGGGTGGATGTGGCTGGACTTGGCCTGGAGGATGTAGTTTGCTGAAACCTGCTCCAGGACCTGGCCACCCATGGCCAGCTTGGTGTTGGAAAGCTTGACCTCAAGATGGAACTTCTGAGGCCACAGAAGGATGTATGGTTTAAGGAGAATCTAGAACTAGATCTAATAGGGCAACCACTAGCCATGTGTGGCTCTTTTAATGTAAATTAACTCAAATAAGATTTAACATTTGATTTCTTTGTTGTGTTAGTCACATTTTAAGTGCTTAATAGCCACATGTGGCTAGTGGTTACCATATTAGGCGGCACAGATAAAGAACATGATGTAATTACAGAAAATTCTTTTGGATGGCACTGATCTAGAGTGTCCCAGTGTCTGCATCCATATCTGGTGCCACCACAGGGGAGGGAGGCTGAGGTAACAGATTCTCCTCCCAGTGTCAGGCAGGCCTCATCACTACAGCTTTACTGGCTTAACTTGCCTTTTCCATCTGCCATCAGCCCTGAAGGACGACAACTGGACATAAAGAAGTCAAGCTTCAAAAAGGTGAGCAGGTCCCTTCCCTGCATACTGACATAGAGTTGTGTGGAGAGCACAGATGAAGAGGATGGAGACTGGGGAAGCCTGTTATGTGGGGCTCAGGCCAGAATTAAGCTTTTTATTCCAGGTATAAGGGGTTAAAAAGCAAACTTCTGGACTGAGGAGTTGGTGGACACCTGCTCCCCTCTCCCCTTTTGACCCCTTTATGTCCTGTTAGAGTCCTGAAAGGCGTAACCAGGTAGTCTTTAGCCCCTTGTCTCCCCCCAGCCCTCTGTGGGAGCCTCCCACTTTGTAGTTTGCTGAGGGCAGGGATGGTCTCAGGCCCCTCCACAGTTCCTGCCCACCTTGGTGTCTGGCACATTGTAGGTGCTCAGGATGCGTGTGGGAACTGAAGTCCCCCACCACCGGCCCTCTCTCCCTTAGCTCTCTAAGTTCCTGCAGCAAATGCAGCAGGAGCAGATTATACAGGTGAAGGAGCTGAGCAAAGGGGTGGAGAGCATTGTGGCTGTGGACTGGAAACACCCGAGGTGAGTGCAGGGGGCCTGGTCACTGTAGCTCAGCTGGCCCCAGGGCCTGGGCCATGGACTGGGGACTGCCTAGATACTAGTATAAAATGTGTTTTTTCTTTCCTTCTGCTGGGTTTTAGGATCACATCTTTCGTCATACCCGAGCTCCCCCCGACCTCCCAGACTATCCAGGAGGGTAGCAGGGGACAGCCCTATCACCCTCCAGATATAAAATCCCTCTACTGTGTCCCAGCCAACATGACCCTGCTCTTCCAGGAGTCTGGCCACAAGTGAGTCTTTGGAGAGCAGCCCTTCTCCGCCTGCTTGGTGTTCTGGCCTGCAATTCCTCTCACCCTGAGTAGTTTTCTCTTGTGACTGGCAAAACTTGCTCTGCCCCTGTTCTCCCTTTCTCCCAAATCCAGCTTCAAGCCTCCTTCCCCTGGGAAGTTTCGCTGAACTAAGTGGAACAAGAGAGTAGGCTCCTCCCTTTTCTACCTGTAATTATTCTTCACACGGTCCTGCTCACCTCAGTCAGGAAAAGGGAAGAAAATAAAGGTTGAAAAGCTGAGGGAAGCTCCCTGTTAAGCAGGGAGAGTCTGGGTAGTTGCCATTTGTCTCCTGGCACAGCCCGAAGTAACCTGCCTGGTCACTTCTCACCTAGGAAGGGGAGCATTCTCGAGGGCAGTGAGGTCCGAACGATCATCATTAACTACGCCAAGAAAAATGACCTGGTTGATGCAGACAACAAAAAGTGAGTGGATGAGGGGGCAGCTGTACCTGCCTTGTTGTATATTGCTCTTTCGCAGACATAGACACGTTAAGGAGGATGTCTGGGAAGGAGGGGAACATAGAAAATCACAACATTTCAGAAATAATCAAGACTAGTGCTTTCCAGACCATGGTCTGTGGACACCTCGAGTTATTGCCAAAGGTGTTCAGATCCATATATGCTGTAAACATTTGACTGCAGACTGAATAAATGGTGTCTCACACATGTCCACTAATGGTTTTCAAATGCAGGTGCTATTGTGAGAAATAAAAAGGAAACTTCTTTTAAAATTTTTACTGAAGTCATTGTAGTCTTTTGGTATTCTCTATTTTCTTAGTAAATGTATACAGAAGTTCAACTACCAAATGAAGGGGGTCCATTAATTTCTTTTACTTTAAAAAGGGATCCCCATGATTGAAAAGTTGAGAACTACTGGCCTAATCTAATGCCCTAATTGGATAGATTACCCCCTTCCTGTCTCTCTTCCTTCCCAGATTACTGTGAAACAAAGCCCAGAAAGCTAATTACTTGTGGTCACATAATTAGTTAGTAGGAGAACTGAGCCAAGAATCCTGGTCTCCTGATTTACCCCATCCCACTTTCCCCTGCACCGCCTGTTTCTCCTTCTACGAAAGTGTACTTGCACTTTCTGTCCATAGGGTGCATTGCTTGATGGACTGTGGTCCCATAATTGATTGTGATTTTGAATGACTGTATGAAGGACCTATAAAGAGATGAACCCTAAGTTGGTCCTTGGATCAGAAGGGGTGGTTCTTGGGTTGTGTTATTGCTTCTTTCCTTTCAGCCTTGTGAAATTGGATCCCATCCTTTGTGACTGCATCTTAGAGAAAAATGAACAGCACACAGTCCTGAAGCTTCCATGGGACAGTCTCCTGACCAGGTAACAGGGTGTAGCAGGCCCTTTCTAACTTTTCTGTTGCCTCTCTTTAATATCTATTGCACTGAACTTTAAAGGATCAATATCTTTGTCTCTGACTTTCTTTCCATAATTCATACCATGTCAGTACCCGTAAACACAGCCTAGGGTAATTCTGATGTGGAGGGTGTTTGGCATAATTTGAGTCAATACAATGGAGGAGAACTTGAGAGGAAAAAAGAAAAGGAACATTCATTAAAAATAAGAACTTCAAAAAGATTTAGAAGCTGAAAGAAGGCTGATGGGAATTGTCTTAGAGCTTTCAAAGGAAGGATTCATAGTACACCTTATTTTCCACAGAACCATAATTGAAGATAATTTGTATCAGGAGTTGGCAAACCACAGCCCATGGGCCAAATCTCTTTTATTGGAACACAGCCACACTCATTCATTTCTGAATTGTCTATGGCTGTTTTGGGGCTACAGTGGCTGAGTTGAGTGGTTGTGATGGAGATCATGTGGCCTGCAAAGCCGGAAATATTTTCTTTGGCCCTTCATGGAAGAAGTTTGCCAATTCCAGTTTATGTGATAGAAGGGAAAATTTTGTTAGATAAAAGGTAGAGATTTCCTGTGGTAAAGGTGATTCATTATTGCAATGTGTCTGCAATGTGAGGCAGCACTTAGAGACAGTAGAGTGGGGAAGGTAAATCCTTGAGACTGGTAGGCTAATCTCCACAAAGCACTGGGCAGTTTCCAGGTACTTAAGTCACTAATGTCCCCTTCCTCGCTTCAGTATTCTCAACCTTGAGTGCATTTTGAAATCATCTGGGGAGCCTTCAAAAAATCTTCATGGCTGAGTCCTACCCCTAAAGATTCTGAATTAGTTGGTCTTGGGTACAGCTCCGTAGGTGATTTGACTGATTCCACTGTGTAGCCAAGGTTGCAAACCACTGCCCTGCAGGACCAGCTTATGCTCCGCTGCTTGCTGGTAGTGGGGAATGAGGAAGTGGCTTTATCAGTCTTCAACTCATTAACTCCCTTGTTTCAGATGTTTGGAAAAATTGCAGCCTGCCTATCAAGTGACCTTTCCCGGACAAGAGCCCATTGTGAAGAAAGGGAAAATCTGTCCAATTGACATCACCCTAGCACAGAGAGCTTCTAATAAAAAGGTAATTTTAAAAAGACATAAGTGAGGATGGTAATTTAATGCCCTTGCTAGTCCTAGTCTCTCTTATGTGATCTGGAGATTGTTAGATTGGCCTCAAACACCTCAAAGGTCATTGATGAAACACCCATGTTTATGTGGCTGGGCTGGACCCCACTGCTGTTCTTTAGGATTTTGTAGGAAATTTGCTAGAGCCTGGTTCCAAAAGTAAGCAAGGCTTTATTTTTTATTTATTTTTTTCTTAGAACTATGTTTTAGGCTTTCAGCTCTTACAAATTCTGGTGCCTCTTGGGTCTTGCCTACTGAAAGTTGCTTGTCAAGAATTGCTGAAGGAACTGAGTGTGCTTAGCCTGGCAACAAGAAGTCATAGAGAAACAAATTACATCTGTCCTCAAATGAGTTAAAAGCTGTCCTCTGAAAACAGAGTGCACTTATTCTGTATGCCTTGAGAAGACAGAAATAGGATTATTGGGTGGAAATCCCAGGAAGACAGACATTGGTTCAAAATAAAAAGCTTTCTAGTAATCTATGGTTAAGAGCATGGATTTTGGGATTAGAGACCTGGGTTCAAATGCAGGCTCTCTTCGCTGCTTGATCTTGAGCAAGTTACTTAATCTCTTTTTGCCCAAGTTTCCTTATGTGAAAAATGGGGGTAGTTCCTATCCTGTAGAGCATTGTTTGGATAAAATGAAGGAGTATACATGGGTGAAGCACTGAGAACAGGACTTGGCATATAAGCATTTGGTAAATGAGAACCAATAATGATGACCTTAATCATGAGCAACAGCGACAATTTCTTGAGTGTTTAATTATGTTCTAGACATGGTACTAAGCGATTTCTATGCATATTGGCTTATTCAAACAGTAAAGTTTTGTTAATAGTAACCGAATTGTCCAAAATTGTAATTTGTGCTTCATAAAATGATGAATTGTTTTCTGGAGGTGTTGAAGCAAAGATTAGGTGACCACTTGTTGGGGGAGGGTAGAAGCAGGGGTTCGTGCAACAGGTAGGGGGCCTGGAATTTATGTGACTGCAAATAGCCTATTGAGTCTGAGATTCTGTATGTCTGGAATCCCTTGACAAGCCAAAGGTTATTTGGAACTTTTATAAACTTTATTGATAGCATCCCTCCTCACCAAACCCTTGATGGTAACACACTTGACCATCTCTAGTCATGCATGAGAAAGAATTTGTTTTAAAGCAATGGGGGAATTATATTTTTAAGAAGTATTAATGTTTTACTTTTTTATCTCAAGCTCACATACTTATTTGTAAAGTTGATGAATAATAGCAAAAAGCGTGTGTATTGACCAGACACTTGATGATATTAAGGAATTATTGTTAGTTTATTTTTAGGTGTGATAATGGTTTTGTTTCTATCATAAAAACAAATCCTTATCTTTTTAGAAATCTATATTGAAATACTTATGGATGAAATGATCTGATATCTAGGATTTGCTTGAAAGTAATATGGGATCAGGGGATAAAGATGAATCAAGGTTGGCCATGAATTGATAGTTGTTAAAACTGGGATACTTGGGGGTTTATTATACTATTCTACTTTTATTAATGTTTTACATTTTCCATAATACAGTTTTTTTAAAAGCATGTGTCATGTGTCTGTCCTACCCAATAAAACATATATCTGGGTAGAGTAGAATCAGTTTAGAAGCAAAAAAATAAAAGCTATTTGGATGAAAAGGTGCTGTGGTTAGAGACAAGGTGAACTATCAGAGAACCTGGAGGATGAGGAGGTTGCTGAGGCGTCTTGTCCAGAAGGCCTTCTGGAGGTGGGGGACCAGGGGGAACATGTGGTCTGCATTCGCCATTGGTCTTCTGTCCTGACTCCTCCCAGGTGACTGTGGTCCGGAACTTGGAAGCCTATGGTCTGGACCCCTCCTCGGTGGCTGCCATCCTCCAGCAGCGATGCCAGGCTAGCACCACTGTCTCTGCTGCCCCCGGATCCAAGGAGAGCCTGCAGGTCCAGATCCAGGGAAACCAGGTTCACCACGTTGGCTGGCTATTGCTTGGTGAGTGTCCCCTCCAAAGAGGCAAACTAATTTGGCAAAAATTTTTCTGCCAACTCCACTCATAGTTATCATAATCCCAGTTTAGCTTTATATATTGCCATAAAGTTTTTATCAGGTGCTGTCTCATCCCAAGCTCCACAAACCTGTGGGACAGGTAGGATGGGATAATTATCCCCATTTGATAGATGAAGAAAAAGAGATTGAGAGAACTTTGCCAGCTAGCTAGAGGTGGAGCCAGTGTTTGAGCTGGGTTCTTTGACCCCAAATTGAATTGTCTCTTCACCATACTATTAGAGTAGACTTCTTTGCAGTTTGCCCTTTTGATAAATATCTGTTGAGCACCCCACTGTGCCAGGAGCCTCGCTGGGCTTTGTGCAGGTGTGACCTCTCTTAATCATACGACACTACAGAACTGTAATCTCAGTTTGCAGATGAGGAAAGTAAAGTTCGGAGTTGCCCTGAGATCATCCGACTACTGAGCACAGTAGTAGCTGGACTCTCAAGTTTGATTGGTTAGACTCCAGAGTCTAAGTTCTTTCCACCAACCCTGGGTCACCCAGCCCCCAGTTTGTCCTCAGTTCAAGCCATCCTCCTCTTCTCTGCCCGAGTCAGCTTTCTAAAACAAACACATCATCCTGTCTTAAAAAGTTTTCATGCCTCTTCAATGTCTTCAGAATGAGCACCCAAGCCCAACACATAGGACCTTTCCCAAACTGACCCCAACCTTTCATTCAGGCTCTTCTGCAGCTTCTGCTCCCCCATCCCAGGCCTCAGCCATGCTGGTCTCCTTTCCTTTCCCCGGATACACTATGCACTTTCACACTGGGTGGTTTTTCCTGTGCTGTTCCCCTGCGTAGGGTGTCCCTAAGCACTGCCCGAGTCAGCGTGACCTGAAGGGCTAATTGGCCCAGCTCAAGGGTTCAAATGAAGACTGTCTCAGAGCATGTCCCATTTTTTCTTGTGTTCCCTAAATTAGGATTTAAAAAATTGCTAATGTAGCACTTTTCAGTTGTGTTTATATTTCTAGTTAGTGTCTGCAACTTGGCTTATTTTTCTAACATCTGAACTCCCTGCTAGACTGAACTCTTTAAGAGCAGAGATCTTGCCTTTTTCATCCTTTTATCATCCTCAGTGCTTGTCCATAAATGCTGAATAAGCAAATTTATTTATGGCCTAAGGCAGGACCCAGCAGTTAACTGCTAGAATTGAGCCGCTTTATGAGAAGAACCCCATATGAGGTGCTGAGAAGAAGTATAGAGGACAATAGACAAGCGTGATTGAACACAGACACATGTACATTCTCTCATGAGAAAATTATAAATGCCTGAAGTATACCTAGAAAGTAGCTGTCAATGTGAAAATTGCTGACATACACACTTCAGCCTTGAGGGGTAGGGAAAAATGTCCATCCCATGATGCTGCCCTGAGAAGTGGAGTTTGGCCTGGGTTTAGAAGAAGCAGATCACATGATGGAGATTGTTTGAACAGAGGCCTGACATCAGGAAGGAGCACATTGTGGGCTTGAGAGGGGCCAGTAGGCTAGCTGTAAGGAATTGGGGTCTGGAGGGGTTCGGGGCCAAGGAGTGAGATTGTGAGACCAAGGGGTAAGAAAGAGGTGGTGGTTGGGTGCAAGGGGAGCAGCAGTAGGACAGGAACCTTGGACCGCTCCACTGAAGACTTTCTGCTTTTGGATTGCAGAAGAGTATCAGCTCCCTCGAAAACACATCCAAGGCCTAGAAAAGGCCCCCAAGCCTGGCAAGAAAAAGTGATGGATTCTTGTTTCATGTAGTGGAGCCAATGGAAATCTAAGCTCTGGGCTGGTAATTTATACGAGCATTTTCAGCTTTTGCAAATAAAAAATATAATTCTTTACCAAAATAAATTTTTATTCTAATCTAAATCTGATTTCCCTCTTATTTCCTCCACTTAGCCAAAATGTCATACTAAATTTTAAGGTCAGAGACATTTTAAATTGATAGAAGGAGTGGAATGCCTTTTCTGTCTGTGTTTTCATGATTTCTTTCCTCCTCTGCTTTCAAGGCAGGACAGCTCATTTAAAGTTCAGGCAGATGGGCCTTCCTGTTTATAAAGCCCTTCTATCAAATATTCCACAGCCTCTTGCTCATCTGTTCTTATTACCTAATGAACCTCCTAGCCCAAAGATAGTTCCTTCACATCTCTAAAGGGTTCTTCATACAGATAATAGAATCCAGCTGTTTTCTGTCATCAATCAAGGCAATGGAGTGGCCCTAAATTGCAGAATTTAAGCTAGATGGAAATAAGCAACAAAGGCACGTTAGTACATGGGTTTCTGTATGACAGTGATCCTTCTTTGGCCACTAGCAATGGTAAATTTGGATGTGGCTCTGAGATGATAGTTCTGTTACCTTGAAGAGTTGTACACAACACATACCTTCTTTAGAATAACGTCTTAAACCTGAGGTTCATAGAAGGGGTCTTTAGTTGGTCTTCAGAGGACCCCCAAACTCCCTGAAATGGGGTGCAAGATTTTGTATGATAATTTTCTTGGGAGGGGTCATGCTTTTGTCAGATTCCCAAAGGGATCCCTTGGCTCCCAAAAGATCCAGAACCACTGCTGCAGTCCCTGTTCAGCTCATGGAAGTCATTTCTGTCACCAAAGCTCTCCTTGTACCATGGGAGGCAGAGCTGAGTTGAATTCTTTGCACTCTTCAGTTTTACTATCAAGAAACAATTATACTTCGACTTACTTTGTTTTTTCTTTCTCACCTCACTTTTTTTTTAAATCCAGGTAAGGAATACTGCAAAAGAAAACACCCACAAATGCAGCTAAAAGAAAAGCCCCTTCCCACAACCTATCTGTTTGGAAAGGAAGAAAGGAATGTGTGTGAAAGTGTGCTCGTGGTGGCCGCCAGCCTTTCTTTATTGGGCCCAGACAGGTCTTGACTTGGGCTTCAGTGCAGGTGAACGCCTCGATTTCACTGAGCCTGTCTCCCGGCATGAGCACAGGGAACCAGGAAAGGGATTTCTAGAAATTGATCCTAAACAGGACTCTATCACAACAAACTTTTGGGCAGCCCAAGTTTATCTCAGGGAGTGTGATATATATATTGCAGTGATGAAATATGGTCCCTATATGAATACTAATGACATAGAGTACTTTAGAAAGTTTTTTTCACAAGCATGAGTTGTTTTGCACAATCTTGCAGGGATTGGAGGCCCAGAGAGGTTGTGTCTTTCTTTGTTAATCCCTGCTAAAGACACAAAGCCAGTAAATGGTGGGGCCGCGTCTAAAGTGAACATCAGCTCTTAACTGTGGTTTAACCTAGAATCCTGCTATGACACAGTGCTGTCAAGACCTGTATTTTGAGTGATTTTTTCCAGTAATGGTGACACATTTGCCTTGAGTCATCTTCCCTCTCCCCCTTATGAACACCACCATGTGTAGGTGTAAGAAGGTAGGGAAGAGTTAAGCCATATAGTGGATTCTTTTTTCTAAGCCAAATAATCTATATCGAGGTCAGACTTACAACTTTGAACTTATTAACCCCCTGCTGTAACCAAGTGAGTTTCAGTGAAAAGCAGGAACGTTGGTTTATTTCCAGGCTCTGGCAAAATTATCAAACTATGTACTTGGAGGTCTAGGTGAACAAATGTTACAGATGTGCCCCATTCCTGGGTAAGTTTAAGAATGTCTATTAGAGAGGCTGTTCTCTCCCACACGGATGAACTCAGAGGAGCCCCTGCAGTCTGAGGGCCCCCTTTCATTGCATTACGTGTGATCAATACTGGAAGGCAGCCAAGAATTCTTTTTAAATGACTTTTATGTGGTTATTTCCATGGTTACTGAGATGTTTCTTTGATTGTAAGTCAGATACTGCTGTAGTGAAAGGACTGTGTAATCATCTAATTAACCCTCTATCTCAAGGTGAGGCAATCTTAGACTTTCAGAGTCACATTCCTAGTACCCTATTTTCAAATGTTTCCAGAAATAGAGGAATCATTGCTTACTTCAGTAGCCTGTGCTGGTGTTTAATCATCCTTTGCCCCAGAAAGCAGGAAGCCCCTCCTCTTTTCTAACTTGGTATCTCTTTCTATAAGTCCCTTTTTCTCTCTAGCTCTGTGGAGATGTACAATAGCCAGTCACCTGGACGGCACCCTCCCGCCAGTGTCTTCAGCAGCTGTCATTCCTCTGCTGACTGGCCAGAGAAAATCTGACCTTGCCAAGAAGTGTGGGCTTGTCTCTGTCCTCACCCTCCCTCCCCAGCTTCCAATTTCCATAAAATGGTAAAGTACAGCAACAAAGTCTCCAATAGGAATCACTTTTGCAACAAGCTTTTATTTTTTTTTAAAACCCATATAGGAAAGACATTTAAAAAGAAAATTTCCTTAAAACAAACACACACGGAGTAACACAACTGTAGAAGGCACTACCAGCAGTTATGCCCACCTCTGGGAGGGAAGAAATTCTTGATACATATTTTTTACAGAGGCTTAGACTTCAGCACAGGTCCTGAGTCTAACTATGCTTTAGATAAAATCTGAATTTTCCCATAACTTTCTTATTTCATAAACACCCTTGTCTCTTTATACATAGCTATATGCCTTTATGTATATGTGTATGCATACGTGTGTGTATACGTGTGAGTTTGTGTATATATATATACACAGAAACACACACACACATACACACACAACTCTTTTTCCTTCTTGAAAATAAAATAGCCATCCCCATCAGAGGGAGGTTCTCAGCAGCATTGAACAGCAGTTGCAGCAGGAGCCATGCCTTCTAGTCATTTTAGAGACATGCAAGATGAGGGAAAAATGACTTTCTACCCACTCCCTTCATATACAGCAGGGAGAGAGGTTTTTTTTTAAGGAAGGGAAGTGATAAGGCTGAACATGAGATGGCAGATAACCAGGGTTATGTGGTTTAAAAAATCTTGCTTTTGCAGCTCTGAAGACTACACATAGTTCATATGACAAGGGTCAGCATTCCTTCTGGGATCGGGGCAGTTTGGACTCAGCAAGGGTCAGGGAAGGAACTTCTGAGGCTACACAAAGAAGCTTGGGCTTGAACCAATCCGAGAAGGACTTGGGAAGGCAAGGACAGGAAAGAAATGGTCTCTCGGAGGCTGGATTGGAAACCTACCTGATTTGAAAATTAAAACTCCTTTTCTCTCTGCCTTGGAGTGTTTTTGCAGTCCAGACTACTTGCTTGACTTGTTTGACTAATTTATTTTTAAGTTTAAACCTAAATGAGGAGCCAGTACAAATTGGTACAGACTCAGGAATCTGATCGGCCCTGCCAGTGTGGTGTGACCTCCCTTCTTGGAGGTCAAAGCAGGAGTTCAGATGGGAAGGAGGTCTCTGACCCTCGCCCCATACCGGGAGTGAGGGCTCTCCTGGCCTTGTCTCCCACAGTGCCAGATGTCCACTTCCTGGCTGGAGCAAGCTAGCAGCAGAACTTTAAGCAAACGCGTCCTGCTGCAGTCTCTCTGAAAACAAAAAGGCACTGAGGTCAAAGGGGAGACTGGGCCCACCGACTCACCTTCCTTTCTCAGGGCAGACCAGACAGGAAGGAATCCAAGTTGGGCAAGGGGAGGTTCCCCTCCGTGTAATCAAGGCAGTGCCTCTGGCAGCACCTGGGATTCCGGAGTCCCAGAGGGAGGAGGGAGGCAGTGCTGGAGGCCAAGGGGAAACCAAGGCAGCCCAGGCCCTCCTCTGCTCTCTAACTGGAGGCAGGGAAGGCTGGATACAGCTTTTGACGTATTTCTCTGCAATACTTTTTGGCTTTCTCTTACTGCCTGGTTTTATTACTCAGTAGGAGACTTTTAAAATGGCAAATGGCTGGTTTCCCTTGGGTGAAAAAACAGGACAATGGCAATACTGAATTCAAATTTGTAACTTAGAAACAAACAATTGACAAAAATACGACTGGGTTCCAAATACACACAGCTGTATGTCTTTGGATTTACATGCAGAGTCCTTTGGGAGATGAAGGCCCAGGTCAGGGCAGGCTGCAGCTTGTCTGAAAATCTCTGAGCCATCCTTGGTTTCAGGGCTCCTTACCCTGAGCACTGGGGCCAGTGGCTTTAAGAGTGTCCATTAAGCATGAACAACAGACACCTTGTGGGCAGTGGGATTGACCCTTGAGCATTATTCTGCTTTCAGGGGCTTAGACCAGACCTGCTAAAGGAATACGCTACACCTTTTGACTCAAAGGTTTTGTGGTGGCAAATAAGAGAGAAACTGAAGAAGAATAAAAGCCAGGGAAAGCTTTTAAAATCTGTCTCTCCTTTGCTGACTGGTGTGATCAGTCCAGTTTGGTGACGAGAGAGGCAACTATTTGGTTTGCGAAAGGCTTGCAGATGGAGAGAAGACGACGGTGGTTCTTTCTACAAGAGTACCAATTCCTTGGTAGAGTCTGCAGAGGGCACGATGTGGAGGGGCGGGGGAAGAGCCCCCTGCACAAGCAGTTGTTCCATCAGAGACGTTTTGTGCCACATCTAGAACTGCTGGGCGAGCACAAATGCACCCGCCAGAGGTGTCCTGAGAAAGTGTCTGTTGCAAAATAATAATTAATAATAAAAATAAATCCGAGGGCACCAAGCGGTGAAGAGGCAGGACTGGTTACCCAGGTTTGCCCTGGGTTTCTCTTAAGGCCTCCTCCAGTTTCTGCCTAAACTTGTCGTACTTCTTCTGCACTTGTTGAATTTTGTCCTGCTCCTCTTTTTCAAGGATTGTTAGGAAGTTCTGGAGCTCGGGGATGGAGAAAGCATCCCACTGTGAAGCGAGAGAGAGATTGGGGAGGTGGGGGACAGGAGACTGGTTAGAGGTTGACACGACCTAAGGGGCCCTGCTGCCTCCATAGTCACACAGTTGGCACCCATGATTCTTACAGTTTGCTCCTGAATAGGAGGTACAATGAATGAAGTTTGGGGTTTGCTTTTCTGCCATACCAGAAATAAAATTTCACATCCTGGCATCTCATGACCATGAGCCACTGATCCATGAACCATGTTTCTATTTTAAAAATCAATAATCTTTTCACCGGAGCAGCTGAGACCTTGACAGTGAAGCTGGAATCCCTGCCCCACCCCCCAGCTGCCCTGCTGGCCTGCCCCTGTTGTCTGCTTTGGGGAGATGGGTCCAAGATCCCAACATGCATACCCCAGAGGGGCAGGTGGAAGAGTGCTGGGCTCGGGCATGGGGGACCCACATTTGAGCCTGACTTGATCTCTCACTAGTCGTGTGACCTTGAGCACATCACACTACCCTTCTCAGGCTGCTTTCTCATCTGCCATGGAATTAGGGGCTCCACTTCCCATGGCAGAGGAGATAAGGAGATAGCACATGGAAAAAGCTCTGGAGAGCCTGGCTGGCTAAGGCCTGTCTTAAAGGGTCTTGGCCTCTCAGGACAGAAGGCAAGTCTGACTTCTCTCAGGTCCACCCAGGAGCTGAGGCCCCCATGGGGCCAAGGATTTAAACTCCTGAGCTTCTAGCACAAAAGAGCATTAAGGTTTATCTGGCTTAATCCCCACATGCAATAAATGAGAAAACTGAAGTCCTTAGAGGGAAGGTGGCTTAACCATGATCACAGAGCTTGTGGCAGCAGAACTAGAACTGGAACTAGAGCCTGGGCCTCCAGACTCCCAGGCCAGTGCTTCCCACTGGGCCAGCAGTGTTCAAACATTTTCAGCAGAATACTTTTCCCAAATGAACTCTCCCACAGATTCCAATACATAAAGCAGATGGAAGCAGAGCTGCCCTGCTTGTAGTGGGGAGAAGGGCAGAACCCTACCTGCCTAGACCCCACCCCCAAATCCACACAGTTCTCAAAACCTGAGGACTCCACTAAACAGTGTGGGAAATCCTTTGGGACCCTCCCCTGCTCTCTGCCAAGTCTCGATGACTCTACCACCCAAGTATCCCAGGCCAGGGGGAGCACTGGACTGTTTTCACCCCAGTTTACACCACGAGACCAGACACTGGTTAGGTCCCCTTATGGGAAGGAGGTCAGTTTTTCGAAAAATGAGGGAGAAAAGAATGGACGAAAAATACCTCCAGCCAGTGGCACCCAGAGATACCTTGCTGGGCCTTATGCCATCTTGGAGCAAAAACAACCTGGAGCTGAATAGAGACTTTCTCAGTCCCCCACCACCCTGAGTTTTCAGAAATAAAAGTACATGAAATCCTTTCTTTCCACAGGTCTTGCCAGACACAGGCCCTGACTTGCTGTCCAGGATGCTTACAATCCTGGCTTAAACACAGAACCTCTGGCCCAGCACTCACCCCAGCTCAACTTTCTCGAGCCCTGTCCCTGCTGCTGCTGGTGCATGGTCCCCACCCATTCTGGGTAATTAGACAACACCCAGCTGCACCCTACCCACTGTGCCCTGAGGGATGGGTTCGTGCAACACACAAAGAATCCCAAACCTACCTCCACCTCTCCAGTTTCATTCTCCTTTAGCACAAAGCTGAGGACATCAGTGTCAGGGCCAGCAAGTAAGCGTAGGTAGAGAGGGCAGTCGGCAATGGAGAGTTTCTGGAAGAGCACTGCAAACCAAGAGAGGGGGCTGGGAACTCGTCCCCCAAAAGAAGGGCAGGGGTCCAGGGTGGGTGGGGCAGAACTGGAAAAAGCTGAGGTGGGGGTGGTTATAACTGGAAGTAGACACAGCTTTCCTTTCAATCTAACCTGACAAGAATAAATACCATAATAACCTTTTATCTTGGGTGTCTACTTAGAATTTAAAGTATATTTCCATTCACATCATCTCCCAAGAGATTAGGAGTGGAAGAGCAGATTTTCTCCCGTTGCGGAGATTAGGAAATGGGAGCCCAGGGTGTGGTTTTCCTGAAGTCACTTACGGAGTGAAGGGCACAATGAGCTGGCCTGAGCTGCCCTGTGGAGCTCTCTGCTCTTGTCCACCTGCCCAGAACCTGGGAGTTGCTCTTCCACAGATCTGAACAGCAGGTGGATGGCCGGAACCTTGGCCAGAGGACCCCCACTTCTCCCACCCAAGTCTGGCAGTGGTTTTAGCAGACAAGGACAGTCAGGAATGGTAGCTTCTGCTTGGGAGCTCTCTCTCTTTCATACCTTGCCCATCCTTGTGTATCCGCTTAAAAAGTGCAAACTTCTGGGGATTGTCCACGACCATGAACTTCTTGAGCAGCCCCTGGATGACCTCACTGACCGTGGTGGTGCTGCTGATGTGCAGCTGCTTGATGGCATCGAGTGGCAGGTAGAAGGACGTCCGCTTGTCCGTGGTGGCTGCCAGGTTCACTTCCTTGATGGCATCGTAGATGGACTGGGGCCGGATCCCGGCAGGCACTGTCACCGGCCGCCGAAGTTTCAAATGCACTTTGATGAAACCCGTGTAGGTGCCGTCTTCGCTCTGCCGGTGGGCGGGGAGAGGGGTGTCACACGGGGTCAGGATGGGGTCCATCTCGCATGACCATATCTGGACTGGGCATCCCCGGGGGCTCTGGAGGCTTCTTCTAATAGTAGTGCTACCCAGCAAGCCCCCACCTCAACACCCACCTGTCTCCCTGACTTCCTTCCTGTCTCTGCTGATTTGGGGGTGCTGGAGGGGACAAAAGTGCCTTTGTCCCCAGAGGGCCAGAAGAAGACCTAGGGTGTCCAACTACCAGAGAGGACTTCCAGGGGCTGCCATGGCTTTCCCACCCAAAAAGCCCAAGCTGCCCACCCGCAAAGCTCCTGCCTCTGAACAGATACTGATTACCTTGGGTAAGTCCCTCCGCTAAGAGGCAGGGTTTGGAGTGTGACCTCTCTAGTTTGTATCTCCAAACCAGGTTGGAGTAGGAAGGCTCCATAATAGGATCCTCAGAGCACCACTAGATTTCCTCTTGGCATCTCTTTCCCAAGCTCCCACAACCAGCAAGACCCAAGCCCAGGCCCATTTGCGGCTTGGTGTTCTGGAATTCCATCTCCTGCAGTCCCAAAGAGCCAGCTGCCGCCGGCCACCAGCAGGGAGCAGACTTCTTCTATTTTCTCCTCCCCTCCCCATTTGAAGATGCCTTCCTGAACCTGGCCCCAAGTTGGGTGCCCTCCCCTCTCTGAGCTCTGGCACGATCTAAGGAAGGTTACCCCAGTAACTGGGCAAAAAGCAAGAGAGGCAGGAGGAGCCTGGTGAGGGCTTCCTGCGGGCCAAGGGACGCCCAGCCCTGGGTCACTATCATACATCATTCAACTCCCACAAGCTCTCTGGCAGATGGGTATCAAGGTCTCTATTTCACAATGAAGCTAGGAGAAGTTAAGAAAGTTTCCCAAAGTCACAAGCAAAAAAAGTGGAAAAGCCAGAAATCAGACCTGGGACTTACTCAAAAGCCTATTCTATATCCTCAAAGCTCATGGAGGCCATGGATGCCCCAGGTGCCAGCCTTCCACAGGCCCTGAGGGTCTAGAGTCCCTGAAGAAAGGGGAGGGACCACAAAGGGGCCGCACCTCCAAGGCGGGAGCAGAGGAGCCAGAGGGGCCCGTGGGGCGGGTGCTGGGTGGGAGTGGGGGGCAGGGGCAGGCCTGGCTCACCAGCTTCATGCCCAGGCAGTTCTTCTCCCGGGAATTGTAGCTGTCAATCTTCTGCTTGATCTCCTGCAGCGTGGGCGGGCGCCGTGTCTCCTCGGCCAGTTTACAGACATTCTGCAACACAGAGGTGTGGGAGTGGGTGAACTCTGGTTCTCAGGCTGAGCCGAGGAATGGTGCACCCTTCCAAGGGCCTCCCTGACCTGGAAGAAGTGAGCGCCAGCCCCCTATGGGGAAAATTAATTGCATGGACTCAGAATGGGGAACCGTAAGAGGTCAAATCCCAGCTGTACCACCCGCTGGCCAGGCACCCACAGGGAAGTTATTAAATCCCTCTAAGCCTCAGTCTCCTCACTGTGAAATGGGAACACCACCTACCCCTCGTGCTGTTGCGAGATGAACGTGAACTAGCTATGGATGTGAGCATCAGCTGGGCTGCCTTTGCTTACTGAGGGTTACTATGGAAAAGATGCTTTTGAGTGCGAGTTGTAAAGAAATGCAAGCCACGCTCCATCTCCTTGAGGGAGTAGCAGTAAAGCTGAAGGGACAGGCGTGCACACATGGTGTCAGCATCTGCTGAGGGGAGTGACAAGGATCCCCCTGGACCCAGAAGACCAAGCACCCGTGATATCATTTCACTCCCCACTCTGCTGGCCACAGCGCTTTGCACATAAAAGGAAGTAAACATATATCTGGCACATGAATGCGTGAACTGAGATGGGGGGCTGTAGCCCTCTACAATAATCAAGGAGTCACATCTCCCCTATGGGGCATAGGGACATCCAACCTTTCCTGAGCACCTCCTCTGTGCCAAGTCCTGGGCTCCGGTGTCTCCCTGAATCCTCACGAACAGAAGCCCTGCAAGATGACACTTACCTTCCCTCTTCCATAGGTGAGAGAACCGAGACGAGGAGTCTAGTAACTTGCCCGAAGCCCTACAGTTTGCATGTGCAGAAGTCAAATGAGAGTCCAGGTCTGTCCTGCTGTGTTCTTTCCCTGGCATCACACGTTCCCTAATTTCTCACCTGTTCCCCGATGCCCACTCCCCCAGGGAAGGGGAAGGGAGAACGGAGCTGAGGGGTCCCTGCCCGTCACAGTGTGAATGGGGTTCAGGAGTGCATAATGGGGTCTATGCCACTGTGTTCCTGGGTCAGTTCCCTGGGCTTCTCTCAAGTTCATGGCCACCCCCTCCCTGGTTTTGTCTTTGCACTGTCCCTGCCTGGTTGAGAGTACGGAAGCCGCGGTTTGTGGAACAGGTTGATCCAAACCCACCAGAAATTTGCCTGATCATAAAAATCTAGCAAAACCAGGTCAGGTCAGGATTTTCCTTTGGCAAATGGGGAAACTGAGGCCCAGAGAGCAGGGTGACTCTTGCACAGCCTCACAGCATGACAGGGGAAGGGCTGGGCCACCTCTGACCATCCCGTGGGTGTCTGGGTTTGGTTGGGGAATTTGACAGCTGCCCTGACATCACCACACCATCCCATTGAATACAAATGGGCACCCACAACAGAGCCTGCCCCCAGCTTTCTTCCCTTCAGCAAGCCTGTCTGTGGGAGACATTCACCCTGAACCACATGCCGTCACTTTCTCCTCCCACTTACTAATCCCACTGAGATGATAAAATCAAGCTCTCCAGCTGATAGGAGGAGACTGCGGGGCTCCGTACATGTGGCTCCAGCCTCCTACCCTCCCACCACTCAGCGCAGAGATGAGCCTACATCCTCTTTCCATCACAGTGTCCTTCCCCAGCCTGCCCATTCCCCTGAACTTTTCTGGCAGGGATGCTGATGATCACAGCCCTGGGCTTGTCATTCTCACATGTCTTCTCTTACACGCTATATATATCACTCCTACTTGACAGATTAGAAAACTGAGGCTCAGAGAGGTTATGAAACGTGCCTGAGGTCCTCCTGTTAGTAAGAGGCCAAGCAGGGACTGGGACCATGTTCATCAGTCTAGAGCCCATGCCCTTCACAATTCACCCCCCAACCATCCCTAGGTCCTCTTCTGACCAAAGGGCTGGCCTACCACTCCTACAATGATCACCGAAACTCTATGCCGCAGGGCTGGGAAAAGCAGCTGCTAAACCAAGGCCTGCTAAACCTGACCTGGGAAACATCCATCCAAGATGCCTCTGATCAGCGGGTCAGGCCGCAAAAGCCTCAGGACCCAGAGGACTCCGTGCCAACCTGTGAGGATGGCAAAGAGGGACTTGAACCTCCAGAGCGGGAGGCAGCTGTCAGGATGCAGGGCCTGCTCTCTTCCTACGTGACGGCTCGGGCCTCTGCAACTGGACCCTGATTCCTTCAAAGACCATCCAAAGGAGAGCATTCCCAGCACAGCTCCCACTTGCTTGAGGTGAGTAATAAGTGGTGTGAGCCTGGCAGACTGTATTCATTCAAGGCTGATCAATAATCCAGGGACTTGCAAAACAGAGCCTCTCGTTCCTTACCCCTTCCCTCCATTGGCTCCTGGAGCAACCTCTCCCCACCCAGCTGGGAATCCCTCTTGGGACCAACATCTCTGGCCATGGCCTATCCAGCCTTGCCCTCTAGGTGCTTCCAGGCAGAACGCCCAGTAGTCTGGTTACCATTATATTCTCTGTTCTGTCCCTCTTTGAAGGATGCAGACTTTTGCCTCTCATGATTGATGGCTTTCTCATACTCATCTACAAAAAAAGAATTAAGTGATGGAAAGAGAGGGTCTCCTCTCATTGTTTCCAACTGAGCCACAGTCATTTCTCTGTAAGCAAAGGCAGCTGCACTGGGGCTTTCGGAGGCCAGTATTTCAGGCCTGGTTTTGAATGCAGCAAGAGGCAGATCTGCCTTAATCTAAGGTTTCTTCTTCCTGTTCCCCTTTTCTTCAGCAGATAAACCCATATGTTCTCTCCCTTTCCCACCGCAAACCTGGGGAAGTGACGCAAGCGGCTACAGGCACCCCCGCCTTCCAGGACTGACGCAGAAGAAAGCAACCCGGACCTCACCAAGCTAAGGCCTGGCCTCTGGGAGGAACCCTGTCGTGGATGCCAGGGGCCCGTGTGTGTGTGGCCACTACCACAAATCTCACACCCATGGAATGTCAGCACCCAGGTCTGGGAAGGCTGCTGCCCACACCAAAGCTGACACACAAGTTCTGACCCGCGGATGGAATGAACCACCTCCCACAGTTGGATACCAGCCAACCAGCAGGCCACTAGGGCTCACTGATCTTTTTCCCTTCCAAGAGGTAGTACAGAATTTAGACCAGTGTTTCTGACCCTCACCTGCATCATGGAATCATCTGGGGATCTTTGAAAACATTGACAGCTGGGCTCTACCTCCACCCCCTACCCCTCACCCCACCCCCGGGCATTCTGATTTAATTCGTCTGGAGTGCAGCCTGGAATAGGGATTTTTAACACCCCCACCCCCACCCCGGGGACTGTAGTATGCACCAAAATTTAAGAACCACTGGTAGATCTCTCATAGTAATTCCTGCCATCAGGAGACCCCATCCAGCTGCAAGGAGTCAACACTTAGGTGTCCATGGAGATCCAGTGACCCAGAGCTTTATCTAAAAGGCAGTGTCCACTGTGTGAACAACATCGGTAATACAATCGTTTTTAGAGGGTAGGGCAAAGACCTCAATTTCTATTCACCCACCAGTTTCTCAGGTCTTCAGAAATGAAAGACTTGCCTTGGTCCCCGGTAAGAAGCTAGAGACCAGACAGAGCTTTGTCTCCTGGGGCAGCCCAAGACAGAGATGGAATTAGGGAAATCTGTTATGATTTAGCAAACCTAGGCACTGGCCTGTGAGGTGTGTCTCCTGGGGAGTTTACACAGCTCAGAGCATCTGACATGGGATTCGTCTGCTCTGATTAAGCCCCTGGTGCTGGTGGCAGATGGTTTCGCAGTTCCCAGCGCAGCCAACATGCCCAGGGCCCTGCTGAAAAACAGGTTTGTGCTCATAGTGCCCTAAGCCGTGGTGAAGGGCTGTCTCCCCTCTACCTCTCAAGGTTAGTGGGGTACAGCCAAGTGAAGAGGCTGCCTGCTAGGGGTCAGGGCAGAATTGTCCCCCCGAGAGAGCGATTCTCAAACTTTTCCACTAAAATACCTTTAATGTGATTGTTCTGTAAACCCACAACTTTCCTAATAAACAACAAAAAAATTAAAATCTGTTTAAGCACAAACCAAAAATACCTTTAACAACAAAATAAAGAGGCCCATCCTCATGTGGTCTGGGGCCTATCTCAGAGGAAATTTACCTTGAGTTGAATTTTCCCTTATTTTATCTTAAACACACACGCTCACACACACAACTGGCTAATTCTACATTCTAATCAATGATATATGCAAAGTCTTAATTTTAGTTATGGAAGAAGATGCTCTGAGTTAGTCCTGGGGCCTCAGTATCCCCAGGTGAGCACAGAGCAGCCCACGAAAGTTCCAACAATGAGAGGACTGCCCTGTGGGGGGGCCCGGGTGTGCACCCCCGTCAATGACGGAGCCCATCAGATACTTCCAAGCCCACTTTTTTCACCTTAAATCACACAAACTTCATTTTTTGCCAAAAACTCCACTGTCCCTCCTTTCCCCACCTTGTCAACCTCTTCCCCTTCCGGCGCTCTGCTTTCATCACACTACTCCCTCGGCCAGCGGTCTTAGTTTCCTGGGGCTGCCGTGACAGATTACCACAAACTGGGTGGCTCAAAATGACAGGAATTTATTCTTTCACCGTTCTGGAGGCCGGAAGTTCAAAATTAAGGTGTAAACAGGGCCTCGCTCCCTCGGAAGTCTCCAGGGCAGAGCCCTTCCTTGCCTGTTCCAGCTTCTGGAGGCCCCAGGTGCTCCTTGGCTCGTGGCAGCCTAACCTCTGCCCACCTCTGTCTTCATGTGGCTGTCTTCCGTCTGCTCTCTGTGTGTCCTTTCCCATCTCATATAAGGACACCAGCCACTGGATTTAGGGCCCAGTCTAATCCAGTAAGATCCCTTCTCAATCCTTACCTTCATTGCATGCGCAAAGACTCTTTCCAAATAAGGTACTGTCCTGAGGTTCTGGTAGATATGAATTTGGGGGAAGCTAATCAACCCACTTCATGATCTGAAGTCCCTTCGTCCGTCAAGGTGTGACTTAAGCTCCTCTTTTTTTCATGTCGTCCTCACTGACCACCCCAGGCCTGAATGACATTATTCCAGCTAACCATATGCCAGGCAGTGCTCTAATCACTTAGCATATATTAGCTCATTTTGTCCTCACAGCAACTTTATGAGGAATGTACTATTATTGCACCCATATTACAGATGAGGAAACTGAGACACAGCAAGGCTAACGCTAATCCCCATCTAAAGCTAGTATTAACCTATTTGGCACTTAAATATGCATCTACTTCTATCAACTTCCAAGTAGATCATCTGTCTGGGTTTTTCTTCCCAACAAGACTGATGCTCCTTAATGTCAGACACCTGACTTCCATTTCTTCTTTATGCCCAGTGGGTCTCAGCATAGAGTAGAGAATAATACTTGCGCAAGAACCTTCAATGGTCCCCCATTGCCTACACAAGAAAAAAAAAGTTTGTTTCTCTTGGAAATTTGTATTTCAATTTAGACTGAGCTCTGCAAGAAAAGTGCTTATGCCTGTCTTGTCCACCATGGCAGCCCAGAGTCCCATTCCAGCTGGGCAAACAGTCGGGGCTCAGTAAATCCCCGTAGAATGAACACAAGTGTGCACTTGGGTTCTGACTCCACTGTGATCTTGGGAAAGTCAGATGACTTCTTTAAGCCTCAGTTTCTTCATCTATAAATTTGGGATAAAGAGCCTTTATTGCCTCACAGGGCAGATGCAAAGGTAAAACCAAATGAGATAATGGGTATGAAAGGGTTTTGGAAATTATCAAACCAATCCAAAGGCATGTATAGTTACTATCATCCAGGCACACAAAGCCCTAGTCCCCTGAGCCTATCTCATTTCTCACTTCCCCTCAGCACTGATTCTGGACTGGATGGTCTCCTTGCATCTACCATATGCACAGAGTTCGTTCATTTCTTCCTCTACACTAGCAGTGGTAAAGGGCCAGATAGTCAATGTTTTAGGCTTTGCCGAAATCAGTCTCTGGGCTACTACTCAACTCTGTAGTTGTAGCACAGAGGCAGCCATAGAATGAGTGTGGCTCATTCATTGCAGAATCTACACCGCTGTTTGTGCTGTTTGCCTAGATTACACACCCCTCTTCTCCCCTATAGTGAGATTCCTAAAGTTCCATCTTCTTCATGTAGTTTCCCCAAGAAATTTCTCCAACCCATAGCACTCTCCCATTCTGGGCCCTCCTAACATAACAGATCCCTGACAGTATAATTCTACATGCAGGCACAGGTCCCTGCCTGTCTCCTGAATCACACTCCTGTTGAGAGTCATATGTTTCCGGTGTATTTCCTCCCACCACTTGGTTAATGAGCCTTTTGTAACTTTGCTTTCACTTATGAACATCTTTCACAAGTAGACACAGGTTTTGTCACTTCACTGGAGTTCTGCTTACACTCTTCCATTCTCCAATGTGGAGACCACCAAGCTGGCCAAGGGAAGGATGCAGGTGGGCAGCTACTCGCTCCCAAACACCAGCCCTGCACCCCCCAAAGCCTAAAATTCCCGTCATAGCAAAGCTGCAAATTACCACATTATGGATTCTGCAGCTACTTGCTAATATTAAATCCACGACTGCAAGGGCCTATGGAGGTGGCTAAATTTGGCATCTAATTATATTCTGCCTTTTATTTTGTAATTATTGTTTCACATGCATTAACCCCATCTCCCCAGTTAGATGCACCCTGGAGGTAGACAAACATTGTGTCTAAAGCTTGTGCCTCTTCTGCAACCCCTGTGGACTCGGCTGAACACTGGGATGACCTCCAATGAGGTATCCCATAAATTCCTGGTGACTGGTTGGCAGGGAGAGGGCAGAGTGGCCTGGGTGGTTCACAGCCCGGAGTACCGCTCTGGACACCAGAGAGGCAGGTCCAGGAGAACCTTATACCAGCCTGCCCTCTGATGCCAAGAAGGTGGGGGCAGGGGGGCACTGTGGGCTTTGGCTGGAAGCCAGCTCTGTGGCTCGCCTCTTTACAGTTTGCTGGTAAGAAAGGAATGGTAAAACCATCAAAATGACCTGTGCCCTCCAGTGAGCCACTTCCCCTCTGAAGCCTCAGTTTCCTTATCTGTGAAATCATGAAGTGAGACCAGAGAGGGTTGAAGGTCCCTTTGCAGCTCTAAGATTCTACACATAAGATAGGGTGTTTTTTTTCATCACTGCTTCCTCTTCTATTTTAGAGAATTGGGTGTGGGGATGGGGGGCCTCTTGGAGGATAGCTGGGCATGTCTGAATTGCAGCAGCAATAATTGGGCTCCTGAAATAGCACTAAGAAGAATGTTTCGCACCCCTGCAACTTTACTGTTCTCACTGCTTGCCACCTGTTCTCTCCACACATCTGTAAGACCCCATCTTAGCCAAGTTCAAGTAGTTCTGTACCTTCCAACTCATACAAGTCAAGAAAACAAAGCAAAACACAATACCCCGGAAGGCATTCACCATGAGCTTTTGCACATTTCCTCTTTCTCAGCTCTTAGCAAATCTGTCAGCTGCAATCCTTTTGCCCTTGGGTGGGAGCCACCTCCAGGCCTTTGTCAGGGAGGAGAGTCGCAGACTTCGACTTCCCAGGAATGACCATCTGAGGGTCTTCTAGTCCTCCCTGCTGCCCGAAGTCTCTGCTGACCCCAAACGCCTGGTGCTCCCATTAGACATGCCCTGAATGGGAACCCCTAAGGGAAGGAGCAGACACCCAGCTGTCTGGGCTGGGTTCCAATGCCCTGCTCACAGCCAGGTCCAGCCCACACTGGAGGCTCACTGGTCCCGGGGCCATGACCTCAACCAGATGGGAAAGAGGAAGCCCCGAGGGGCCCCAGCACCTGGCCCTGCCCAGGTCCCGAGGAGCCTGGGTTCCCGACGTCTCCCCCAGCCACACCCACGGCAGTGAAGGGTTTATTCCCACAGGGCCTCCCACGGCACCGTCCGACATCCAGAAATAAAAGGGTTGGAAACTCCTGAACTGTGTTCTCCCACCGAGCGCTCCCAGCAGAGGAAGGAAGGGGCCTCAGCGTAGAGCTATCGCGCAACCAGATCGAGTGGTATTTAAGCAGCTCTGCGGAGAGTGAGGGGAGGTCAGGGAACAAGAAAGGGGATTTGAGAAATGGGCAAGACACCGACTGAAGGCCCCCAAACAAAAATGTAGAGCAGATGGGCAACGTAGACAGTCAGTCAAGAGTAACTGATTGAATTGCCCAAGGGTGAGCACTGTGAAAGGCACCTTGGGAGATGAGACAGATGAGGGTGGTCCCTGTCCCCAGGAGACCGCAGGTCACCTGAGGAGGGAAGAGGGAGGCGGGTGCACTGTGAGACGCCAAAACAAGCACGGTACAATCCAGGGCCAAGCGGCTCCGCGGGCTTCGTGCACATGGGCACGACGAAGGTTATGCCAGCGACCTCCCTGAGGGGCACAGTGTCCCCACCCCATCCCCTCCTCTCTCAGGTTGCATCTCGGTCTATAAGCAGGAGCACGTTATCTGGGGCAGGTCAGCTCCAGCCCACGGGGCCCCACCTGGGAGGCTGGGAGAGCCCTGTGGCTTTGGAGTCACAGGAAGCTGGGTTCAAACCCGGCCTGTGCTGTGGTATAATAATAAAAGTCACCAAAGTCACCAAGAGCTGGGCACTGCTCTAGGGCCTTCCCATTCACGATCCTATTGAATCCCCTTGACAAGTGGCTGAGAAAGGAACTGTTATCTTCCAGAGTCCGCACTAGACCACACAGCCCTGCACATCATGCCTGGGACTGGCCTCTGCTGGTCACCACTTGCTCATCTGTGACCCTGGGCAAGCCAGTCTCACTGAGATTGAGATTTCTTTGTGAAATGCAGATAACAAGCCTTTTTTTTATACATTTGTTGTGGAGATTAAATGAGATGGCACATCTGAATGTGCTCAGCACCATGTCAGCATATGTTAGGCACACAATAAGCTTCGGAAGGGCAACAGCTGCAGAAGCATCCTTAGTAGTCATTTATCTGGTGGGACAAGGGACAGTTTAGTCTGCAGGGACCAGCCCAATATGGGAATCCTCTGCCTTTAACTTTGATCCCTGGCAGGCCTTTCAGCAAGGCCACGTGGTGACTTTCATATGACCTTCCTCCATTTAAAAAAAATCATTTAAAATTAGATTTTATAAGCTTCAGTGGCAGAGAGATTCCAAAAGGAGCCAAGAGGTCACTCTGGTGGGCACTCTTACGCACAATTTAGACAACCCTTTTTAGGTTCTAAAGAATTGGGGTAGCTGGTGGTGGATACCTGAAACTATCAAACTACTACCCAGAACCCATGAATCTCGAAGACAATTGTATAAAAATGTAGTTTATGAGGGGTGACAATGGGATTGGGAAAGCCATAAGGACCACACTCCACTTTGTCTAGTTTATGGATGGATGAGTAGAAAAATAGGGGAAGGAAACAAACAAACAGACAAAGGTACCCAGTGTTCTTTTTTACTTCAATTGCTCTTTTTCACTTTAATTATTATTCTTGTTATTTTTGTATGTGTGCTAATGAAGGTGTCAGGGATTGATTTAGGTGATGAATGTACAACTATGTAATGGTACTGTGAACAATCGAATGTACGATTTGTTTTGTATGACTGTGTGGTATATGAATATATCTCAATAAAATGCAGATAAAAAAATAAATGCAAAAAAAAAAAAGATAAAGTGGAATCTCTCTAAAATATTTCACAGCTCTGATGCCACCCAAAAAAAAAAAAAAAGTATCATCATGTAGTTGTGCATTCATCACTACAATCAATTTTTGAACATTTACATTACTTAAATAAATAAATATATATATAAAAATCAAAGTACAAAAGAACACACAAAACAACCCATTCCCCCCATCCTCCCTGACATATCTTTTGAGACACCTTCTTCAATTCTCTGCTTCTACCTAGAATTAGTGTTTTCCCAACCACACTGGCTTATGCCCCAATTATTACAGCACTGGTTTCATCCCCTGGATATCAGTGGTGGCTGTACACAAGCCTTTCTCCCGCATTAGGCCACAAACACCCCAGAGTCAGGGGTCGAATCTTTTCCTTCTCTGTATTCCCAGAGCACCCAAAATCAGAGTACTGTGAAGTGAGTTAGGGACTGGAGGGTGGGGAGGAGAGTGAGTGGGTCCCAATATGTCATCCCAGTCTCTCTAAGGCTGGACTTGCTGCCTTCAGACCCTTGAAGAGGATTCCAAAGGTGGGAGAACCTGGAGGCTGTGGAACTAGCTGGTTTTATGTGTTTCCCATAAAGCTGGGAGCTTCCCTTCTATATTCCAAGCAAGTAAGGAGTCAACTTCCTACTTCTAAGCAAGTCAGCCCTCCCTGTTTAAGACCTCAGGAGCAGGCTCTTTTCTAGGACGAGGCCACTTTCCTGCTAGACGCACTGAGAAATGGCTTAATACTAAGGATGACCTGCTCCGCCCAGCCCTGCTCAGAAGAGCTGCTGCAGCCAGGTGAGGGTCTTCTGGAGAATGCCTGCTCAAAGCCACCCAGGGACCCCTGAGATGGGAGCTCAGGTCCACAGAATCCTGGGCTCAGAGATCTGAAGGAACCTCCAGACGAACTGGTCCATCACGTACATTCACCCTGAGTCCTTAAGTGATTCAGGTAGGCGACCCTAAATCACTTAAGGGACCCACCCTCCCCAGCCCTCTTCCGTTGCTTTCCCTCACCCTGTCACAACCAGCCAAGGTCAAGGCTTTCCAACCTCATATACCTTTAGAAAAATGGATATGGAAGCAAAAGGAAGATTTTGGGAAACAGTCTCCCTGTCTTCTCTTTCTTCCACAGGCCAGCACAGCTTGTGGGATTTCTGGTGCCAGGGCTGATGATTTGTCTTGGAGCCTCTTGTTCTTGGAGGCAGCTCCCAGGAAATCCAGGTCCACTGAAGCAGGGACCTATAATAGAATTCAACCTTCTGCCCTTGCTGGGAGGTTTCATGGGCCTGACCTTGGGCCTATGACCACTCCTGAGGCCCTCCTGGGCAGCTCAGTGATCCACTTCACTCCAGTGGCTCAGGAGGTTGAAGAGAGCAGAAGGGAGAGCATGACAGATGATGGACATGCAAGGTGATGAAGTCCTCCACATTCTTTTCTCTGCCCAGGGCCCAGGACTGCCATGAATCCCTGGAAAGCAGTGTGCCTTGGCTAATTAGACCTTGGGGCTCATCTGTCCTGGAGATACCTGTCTGTGTGTCCCTCTGCCATGGCTGGCCCCTCTCATGGACGGAGCACTGGCTGCAGCTGGGGGCCTGGAGTAGTTGCTTCTTAATGATTGGTGACCCAGTCAGCCCCTTCCAAGCTACTCAGACAAGTGCCTATAGCCCCACAGTGTTCTTATCTCTGCTAAGAAATTCTCAGGATAAATTTAAGACATTGCATAGGGGAGCAGAAGGAGAGTTTTGGTAGCATGTCTCCGAATTATTTCTTCATTTGCTACTTTCCTCTGTAATACTGAAATCAGCAGAATAAGAAAATTCCTACAAGCTGAGAAACCGTCTTCCCATGTGTTGGGGATCATGTGCTGGGCATCTGTGTGCCCTAAAGGGATTGCCACTAAACCTTCTTTAAGTCAACATATTTACTGAGATCCTACTATGTGCCAGGCTTGGGTTAGACTCCAGGGATAGAGCAAACAAGATAGACTCTGTCTTTGTGGAACTTCCAGTTTGCAGGAAGACAATAAATAAATAATTGCACAAATAATCAACTATACCCATGGTAGGTGCAATGGAGAATGAAAACAGGATTGCTAGAGCAGGGAATAGTCAATAGAATTTAACCTCCTGCCCTGCACCCTAGCCCCCTAAGCTGGAGGCATCATTTTTCACACAAGCTAGGGATGTCGGAGGGATGGGTGTCAACACCCACCAGCACACGGCACCAGAGCATGATGGGAGGTGTCTGCTTCCCGCACTAATCTGCCCGGCTGGTGGGGAGGGCTGTGCTCCCTTCCTGGACATTCCACAGTCCCCTTCCCCTCAAGGCCGTGAGCATCTTGGGGTGGCCTTCTCTGCAGAGGAGCTTCAGGTACATGGACAGCATCTCTCTCAAGGCTGTCAAAAGGATCTCTGATCCGGGACCTACTGATCCCCAGAGCGTTTTCTCCCTGGACCCAGGTTCCAAATTTCTAAACCAGTAAGCAGGTGAGCCCCAAACAGAGGCAGATGCCTAAAGAGTGAGAACAGAGGCAGGCAGCTAGCACTATACCCCCAAGAGCTGTAGTTTTCAGTTTTTTTGAAGCTGAGCTCTGACATTCATCTGCAGGCACTGGGTTAGATTACCAGCTTTTTGTGGCTGGTGGCCATTCTCACTGCCCAGGCCCATGCTGTCCAGTTGTTAAATATTTTAAACGACACCCCTGCCTCTGGGATGGAAGAGGGCAGGGGCTGGTGGCCTGAGTGAGCCCCCATCCCTGTAAGTCGGGGCAGGCGGGGAGAAGCGGGAAGGCCCACAGACTGTGGACAGAACTCAGATTGCCACGGGTGCGACCCCACTCTCAGAGCCTCATGGTGAGACATGGAGGCTGAGAGCTTGGTGTGGAAGTGCAGAGCAACTCAGAATTGAGGCCTGAGTAATCATCTTTCCCTACTCCAAACTGCCCTGGAGCCATGGAGTCAAACCTAGCAGAATCACGGGGCCTCAAGAGTGTGTTCTAATTATAGGCCCTTTCCTTGGCTGCAGGACTGAGGGCACCCCTTGACTTCAGGAGCACCCTCCCTCCCCCATCACGCTCTGGCTGCAGCTCCAGAAGGGGCTCTCTGCAGCACAGGGCATCCAGCTCGATCAATGATCCAGATAATTCAAGGGTGATGAGCAGCGCATAGGAGGTGCAGGGCCTCCGACAGTGACCCAGCTCCCAGCTTCCCTGCACTGCCCATAAATTCTAGGCTCGGGATTTCTGCCAGCAGCCAGGACACTGGCCTTGCCTGCCTGGCTTGAGGGAAGCAAGGCCCTTCTTGGCTCCCCTCTGCCTGGAAGTCCCATCTGCCTGAAGTCACTTCAGTCTTTGGGGCTGGGAAGGTGCTAGGTCTTGTCTTACAACCTCTTCACCATTTCACGTGTCCTCCCTCTCTTCACGGTGCCACATGTCCTGCTAATCCCACCCTGCGCTGGCTCTTCTGGTGCCCTGGTGCTTGGGGCTTAACTTGTGGTGCAGAAACAGGTCCTGGATGGTTAAGCAGCTTTGTGTCTTTTCACATGTGTACGTCTTCCCACTTCTACAGGGTCCTATGGACTCAGGGTCAGGGACTTTGATTTCTTCTATCCCCTGAATTGCCCTGCAAAGTGCACTATCCTCAGTGACTCCAGGAAGAATGCTGCTGACACGGAGTTGCATTTGTGGGCATCTTTTGGATCAGCTACTCGGATACTTCTGGAGAAAGGTCTAGGGGAGGCAGTATAACCTAGTGGTTAAGGAAGGAGCACAGGTTCTGGCATTAGACTACTTGGGTCCAAATCCTCAATCTGCCACTTACTACTGCATGACTCTGAGCATGTTACTGGACCCCCTTCTGTGCCTCAGTTTCCTTGTTAAATGGGAACAATAATAGTCCCCACTTCACATGGCAGCTGTGAGGATTAAATATGTCTATCACATCAAATACTTAGAACAATGCCTGACCCATATCAAGCCTAATTATTATTACTACACATTCTGATCATTTCCCAGCAGCCCCCAACTCCTGCCCCTTCTCAGTTCTGTGATCAGAGCCTTATTACTTCCACAAACTGCAATCTCGAACCCACCCCCAACTCAAAGATCGATACAGCTTACAATCCATCTGCATTTCTCTGAACAGCCTTTATTATCCTGGAGTTCACCAGGGGCTCTCATGAGCAAATTCTGGGCTTCTTTCAGCCCTTATTCCCCACTGGGGAGATGTCTTCCCATTTTATAGAAGGAGAAAGTGAGGCCTAGAGAGGACAGCAACCTTCCTCAGGGCACACAGAAGGAAGGCGCAGGGCCCAGCATCACACCCACTTGAGGTCCTTGGCCCCTGAGCAGCAGGTACCTGGTCACTCCACCAGGTGCCACCTACAGAGCCCGAAACTGCCCCAAACCACTGGGATCACCAAACTGGGTTTTTTTTCTACTTGCTCAAATTGAAAAAATTAAGCAAATGAGAGGTCTATCAGTTCCTTCCTGCCACACCTGCCCGTCTCCCATTGTTAAAAGGCAGACAGAGGAAATCTGTCATGCCAGGCTCACCACCTCCTCACATAGCCCCTTGAGGAAGGACCAGGAGAACACCTGCCAGCAGGTGTGGTGGGGGGGGGGCAGGTTACTTAGTGACCCATCCTGGCCTGTCCTCATTCTCCACGGCCACAGCTCAGCAATCACAGTTGGGATCGGGGGGACCCCTCTGTGTTTGGTAAGTGGTCTTTGCACTTGCTGCTCACTCTGTGGGATTTTTATTTCCAGAGTTACTGGCAAAATGCTTTTCATATCAAGAATCTCAGCAAGCCTCCCTTTCAACAGTCCTGAGGTCAGCTTTCACACACCTTGTCCCAAGGCATTTGCTTGTGTGTTCTCTGGGGTGGGGTGGGGGGTCTCCCAATGCCTCTCAGGGCTCCCTGTTATTGCCAAGCCCACCTCTCCTTTATCAAACATGTAGGCATTTGGGGATACAATGATGAACAAGATATGGTCCCAGCCCTAGAAAATTATAGCCCATCAAGACGAGGACCAGGAGAGGAGTCTATGCGAGGTGTTTCAGGAGCACAGAGAAGGAAACATTGAAGCTACAACTGGAAACATTCTCTAAATATCCTGAACCTACAAACTCCCGCATTTTCTCCCATAAATCCACACTGTCCTAGCCATATGTGAATGTCATCACTATCCATGCCTTCCTGCCTTTCCATCATGTTCCTCACTCACAGAGGGGGCACATGGGACCTCGGTTCTGCAGCCTGAGAAACCCACCCCCTACTCCCTACTGCAATGTGCCGTGCAGACCCCAGCTGCTGCTTGTCATCCACATCACATGGGGACAGAACCAGGGGATGAGAATGATGATGATGGGCTCGTGCATTGGAAGTTGATGGAATGATGATAATAGATTATGGTGACCCAGATTTCCTGAGATTAGAACAGGAAAAAAAAAAAAATGGTCTGAATTTCAACGTCAGGAAATTGCTTGAATGAGAAAAACAACTTCCTATGGCAGGTTGCCAGAGGCTGAGGTGGGTGATCAGAGCTCAGTTGGAGCCTTTCAAAACTTGAGTCTCGGCCAAGCAGCTGTACGTATAGTGGAAAGAGCATGCGTTTTTGGAGCCGGATGACATAGGGTGGGGGCCTTACCCTTGGCTAACCCTCTTTCACATGTTACCTCATTGACTGTGCCAACCTTTTGGTTTGATAGCCAAGCTCCCCACCTTTTTTTTTTTTTTTTTTTTTTTTTGCCTCTGAGTTTGTAGCCCCACACATAGCAGGGATCCAAACAGTCCCGGACCAGGAAGGACTGATGAACGGGTCAGGAGCGGATGGGGGTGATGATCTCAGCGTCACTTCCCCTGCCTGCCATGGGTTACATGAGGCCTGCTTGGAAACAGGGCAATGGCTGTAATGACCCCTCAAAGTCTCATCTGACCCCACAGGTCAAGCTCATCCCCTCCACCCCTCACGGTTGCTGCTGCAGCTTTGCTGTCAGTCTGTCCCCAGCCCTGGCAGGCTATTCATGCACAAACTCTTTGATTCTGGGAGGTGGCCCCGCCATCCTCCCTATCTCAGGAGCTGCTGCCATGTCTCGAGGGAAGGCATGAGGCTGCCAGGCAGATGCAGAGAGTCTTCTACCTGGATGTCCCCCTGCCGAGGAATGGGGCATACTGCATGAATGGGGAAGTGAGAAGCTATTAGGCTCTACCCAACTTGGCTGGAGGCCATAAGGTCTTTAAGTGCAGAGACCACATCATCCCTGTATCCCCCACTCTGGCGCTCAGTGCCGTAAGAAAGCTAAAAACACGTTTTGATTGAGGCCAAAAGACACAGGGTATGGGCTTTGCTCTGGAAGCAAAGGGGAGCCTGTGGAGCTTTGGGATGCAGGGGTGATATGTCTCTGGCAGCTGCACATGCAGGATACACAGAAGGAGAGAAATCCAGGGGAGAGGGGATTTGCACCCAACCTCGGACAAGGTGGGGAACAGAAAGGAGAGAACTGACATCTGCAACACTATGGAGGTGGAACCCACGGCGAGAGTGGATTAAAGGGGGCAGGTGGAAACCCCTGAGGTTTCAAAGGTGGAGGACTAGGAGGGTGGGGCTGCCTTTAACAGAGACAGGGAGAGAAGTCAGTAATGGGCAAAGGAGAGGAGTTTGGTTCTGAACACATTAAATTTTAGGCAGCTGAGGGGCACACACAAGGAGAGACAGCTGACAGGCTGTGGAAAGTTTTGTTACAGAGCCAGGAAGAGAGGTGGGATGGGAGATTAAGGCTGGAGAGTGCTAAGCTAAGGCCCGAGGACAAGAAAAGGGAGGAATGACCAGGACAGCCCCGAGGACAGAAGCCAGAGGCTCAGGGACTCAAACCCTAAGTTTTCTGCCACTACTTCTCTTCTTCCTCCTGGCTCTGCAATTAAATGTTCCTGGTTCTTGGCAAATTTGTCCTAGTCATATACTCCCCAGGGTATATGCCAGACCAGGCCTTGGTCTCCACTCTCTTTATGAATAGATTGGGCCACCCAGAAGTGGAAACCCCAGATGAGGGAGGTCTGGTTCTCCACATTGGAAGACCCCTAGACTAAAAAGCACACCCAGGTTGGGGTTACTTGGCAAGTTAAGGGCAGAGAGAGAAGGAAAGTCAAGTGGCTGCATACCAGGGCTGGGCTTAATGGTGCCTCCCCTCTAAGCTCACAGGCTGGGGAGCTGGATCCAGAGCCTACCTGACAGTGTGACATGAGAGCGTGGGGGCTTGATACGGACATATAAACTCTTCCTTTCTCCCTACACTGCTTGGGTGGATGGATTTTGCCCCAAACGGCAACTGGAATTGCTTTATATAGAAAAGCCAAAGCTGAGTCAGCCATATACAGTCTCAACTAGTGAAGATGGAAGGTTGGGTGGGGAGGGGGGGCAGGGAATCTGGAGCAGGGGTGAGGGAGGGGCTGGCCCAGGCAGCGTGTGAATGACCACGCCTTAAATAAGTGCCAGGTCCTGGAGGAGGGGACTCAGGGAGGAAGGACAGGCCCCATTTAGCCATTCAGGTCCTCTTTCCTTTCCCATCCTAGTGAAGTCCGTACAAGTTAGAGAACTTGGGAGCCAATGTCTAAAATCCCTACTCGCTCATGAGACACTGGTAGAAAGGGTCTCCCAAGCAAAGGCGCAAGGGACTCTCGGGGGAGAAGATAAGGACACACTCTCATTACAAAAGTTATCATTGAGAAGGAGCAGCTGAAGTACTTGAGACAGAGAGCTCGAGTGCCTTCGCCACAACCCCTTGGTCAATGGCTTGGGCTGGGATGAGAAGCCAGGACTTGACTTACTGTTCTGTGCTTTTCCCAATACATCATGTGGCAGTAAAGATCTGGGGGGCTGTCCCCCAAACAGCCCTGAAACAGGAGTTCAGCACTTTGCAGTGCGAGCTGCTCAGAGTAGGGACTCAGCAGACCTGAGTCCTCAGTTCTGTCTCTACATGGCTGTGCAACCACGGACAAATCCTTTTATTTCTCTGGACTTGAATTTACAACTCACAAACCTCTCAGGAATCTGTGATAAATGCTTGCCTTGTATTGCAATTGGATTAATCAATTTCCAAATATCTCCTAAACAGGTGGTTCCTAGACTTAAGTATATATCAAAATCACCTGAGGTGAGTGTTAAAAAGGCAAATTCCAGGGCCCCACCTCCAAAACACTGGGAGCCAGTAGGTCCAGCTAGGGCCCCGGAATCTCCATTTTCAGTGAGTTCCCTGAGTGGTTCCGATGCAGGGGGCTGGGACCACCCTTTGAGGAACTCTGAAGGGTCTGATGTTACTGAGGAATGGGAGAAGGGCTGAGTAAGGAAAAACATCTATCCTCGAGGAGCTCACTGTCCAGTTGGGGAGACAGGACCCAACTCCAGGGACAACATCTTCTAAGTGACAGATGAAGAAGAGGTACAGCTGTCAAAGGAGACTGAGGTTATGGCCTTTCATCGAAAAGCTCTGAGCAGAACTTCAGAAGGCAGTTGGTACAGAGAAGCCTGTAGGAGAGATGCAGGGCAGAGACAGCTAAACAGTCACCACAACCTGTTTCCTTTTCCACCTGGGCTCACAGCTGTACTTCCCTTCCCAGCCTCCCTGTGGTTAGTGTGGTCACCTGCCTGAGAGTTGGCCAATGGCACGCAGGAGCAAGGAACACACCATTTCCAGACCTGGCCTATAAAAATCTCCCATGTGTTATCCTGAGCCCCCACCTGTCAATTTGACTTGACTTACAGGAGAAAGAAACCTGTATTATGTTAAACGACTGTAAATCAAGGGTTGTTTGTTGTGACAGTAGTTCATCCTGATTAATACAGGATGCAAGAGAGAAGACCTAGCAAATTAAACTCAACCAGCATTTGGGCAGTGCCTACTTTTGGTTATACCTAAAGAGGAGGTGATTTCTGTTCTTAAAATGCTTATGGTCTTAGCAGAGGAAAGCAGCCCTGCAAATGGCCAGCTCAGGCAACAGGCAGTGGACTCCACAGAAGTGCGGTACAGACAACATCCCTAAAAGGAAGGAAGGTCAGCGGATGGCTGTGCTGGCATGGAAAGGTTTTTGAGATTAGTCTTGGGCTGGGTACACTTCTGAGTTAGCACATAAAAAGTAGCTCTATGGTCCAACAGTTCTGAAGGATTCTAATTTTGTTTTTATTGCTCAGACAAATTTGGAGCTAACTTATTTTTAGTATTTCTTTCTTTTCTCTCATGCCGAGAAGGTCAGGGGCAGGGTGTGCCCACTGCTGGCATAGAGGTAGGGATTTCCCTGGCTGGTGTTGGGCCATCAGGGTTGGCTGGTGTCCCTGGCAGTACCACAGAGGACCGATCCAGGGATGGGCCGGCTGGCCAGGTAAGAGGAGCTGGGCAAGTGCAGGAAGGGAACAGAGAGTGGTGTGGTACCCTGACCTCTAAGACCTCCTCCCTTTTTGCATCTTCCTTGTACTTTCCAGGAAGCAGTGGTGTCAGTGTAGAACAAAAAAGGCCTGTGCATGTGTATTGGGGGAGGGGATGGGCAAGTGTTTCACATGCACTTAGGTATAATATTTAACCAAAGATATAATCAATCATCTGTTCTCCATATCCACACAAAAAAAGAAAAAAAAAAAAACCCCACATAGGAAGGTAACTAGCCAGCAAGAGGTATAGACGTATTTTAGGATAGACACCAAGAACTTAAATGTGCTTGAAGTTTAAGAGTCTGGAACTGCTGAGGGGAACCCCCTACTAAAGGTGGCCCATGTGCCTTAGGGAGTGGAGGGGTGGTAATGATCTTTCAAGGTCTTTCCTTGCAAGAGGTTGTTTAGGTCTTTTCATTCTGTAGACAAGGAAACAGGCTCTGAGAGGACAAGGCCTGCAACGTGGCAGTAGACCAAGAGGCGCACTTGACGAAGAGCCCTCTGCCTGGCCAGACGTGTGGTCTGTGGAAGTCCTTCCACATCTCTGGGCCTCAGTTTCTCCACCTGAACAGTGAGTCGGCTAGGCTGGGTCCCTGCCAACCGTGACATTCTGAAAGAAGCAGAATGTGTTCTCGGAGCACTCACCCCAATAACCTGGGTGGGCTCCAGAGCCCTGGGGTCCCAGAGCCTTTTTGACATGCAGAGAGAACTCAGAATGCCCGTGACCCTGCTTGGATGCCAAAATCCTAAACTGCCACCATCTGTAGGCATTTGGGAAACTCACGGGGATCCCAAACAGGCGCAAAGGAGCAGATGGGAGGGATGGCCAGAGGGCCTGGCCTGGCTGCACAGTCACCAGCCCTGCACATCCCAAATCCTGCTTTTGTGGGACCAAAGCAGACCCTGGTCTGCACTGCCAGGCACACGGGTTGGTTCTCCCCCAAGCCACCACAGGCCCCATTTTGACACGCGTAACCCAGGAAAACACGGTACTAATTTTACCCAGCCAAGGGGGAAAGTACCCAGAGAGCCCCACTCAGGCTCCTGAAACTGTGTCTGATGTGACTCAAAACAAGGTCTCCTGCCCCCCCCTCAAATGAGGGATGCCGCCCCAGGAAGCTGCTATTTTCCGAAAGGCGAGTCCCGGCTAAGGGCCCAGGGCCTGGGCCTGCTGCCTCTGCCTGCCCAGGGAAGAGCTTAAGCTCCCCAACCTCCCTGTGTGATGAGGAGGCCATTCCCCACCCTATCGCACCAAAGGGCTGGGGAACTCCTTGGAGATCAGGCCGTAGTGACTGCCCAGTGGGGGCACCGAGAGCAGCAGCAAGGCCTCTCCGTAGCTCTGCTCCAGCCAGACAGTCCGAGCAGCAGCCACAGGTTGTTCTGACACGGCTATTTATAGAAGCTGCCTCGGCCTTTCCCAAATGGGGGCCTCAGTCTCTCAGCAACCAGGAAACACAGAGACTCCTTTCCTTGGAGACAGGAAAGAGAAATTCTCTTGGGAGCTCAGATGTGATCTCTCTTTACACAGGTAAAAAAGCATTGTTAGAGGTCAGAATGGGTTAGGATAGGGCAGAGCTTTGAAAACTCTTTTCAGGAGTGGCTCCAAGGTTGAAGAGAGTGAAGGATTTTATTAAAGAGGGAAAAAGCCCTTAGAAGAACGAAAGACTTTGGAACACTTAAATGAAGCTTCCCCAGCTCATAAGTCAGCCATGACAACCCTCTACAACCTGCTCCTTCTTCAGCCAGCCAGGCCCACCTGAATACTTGCTTACCTTGCCCCCTCCCCTCCCTCCTTCCCAACCTGGAGAGTTCTATGCTGAAAATGAGTCTGGTACTGGGGAAACTGTCCCTGAGAGTTCTGAATATTCAGTCAAGAGCTTTCCCAAAGTTGGGCAAAGGCCAGGTACCAGAGGGGACTTGCCCACCATCCCTTCCTTCTCTGAAGCATTTTCACCTTATTGTCCTGTCTGGGGTTCCACAAAGAGTTCCTCAGAAGGGATTCCTGCCCTTTGGGGGCTTATAGGCTGGGGCAAAACAAGGTAGAGAGATATGTAGAGGCCACATACCCAATAGACTCAAGACAACAACAAAGTCAAGTAAGAGTCTCTGTTGACACGAAACCAAAGTTACATTTTCTGGGTAGTGATGCTAGGAAGGGGAGTTTTGGGGGAAGAAGGAAGAGAGAAGGCTGTTTGGGCCAAGGAAAAAGTCAAATCCCTCCCACCCCAGAGTATTTTCTGGTAGGCTATTTCTGTATCTCCCAAAAAATATCAGAAACAGCTACTTTTTCATTTGCCAAGGAAAAGAAATCCCAGCTTTATAGCGCCTGATCCTCCACCCACTTATGCAAAGAGCCCACCTTCTGGGACCAAAGGCTCACAGCCTGGCTGGTGGTGAAAGCTAGAGCAGCAGCTAAACTTTGTTTTAAAAACAGGAACCATTTCCTTCCCAGACAGCAACAAAACTCTCTAGTGCAATGGTTCTCAACCTTGGCTGAATGTCAGAATTACCTGGGGAGCTTTTCAAAATCCTGATGCCCAGGCTGCACCCCAGATCAATTCAATCAGATTCTCTGAGGGTGGGACCCAGGGGTCAGTAGTTGCTAAAGCTCTCCAGGTGATTCCAGTGTGCAGCTCAGGCTGAGAAACACTGGTGTAAAGAGCTGACACAGCTGAAGTGCCAGCATGTGGGAGGGAGCTCTGCTCAGTGTGGTAGAGAACCCTAAAACAGAGTGGTACCCCTCCCCCATCTGCAGCCACAGTGTTCCGTATGGGCCCTACCTGTAGCCAGGAAGAGGCCACCCCTGCTTCCTGCCCCCTGCTCTCCAGTCTCATGAAGAGGTACCCCAGAAAACAGGTGCTTTCTCAGGGGCCTATTTTAGTTGATTCCTTGAAACACTAAAATCAAAACCTCTCCTTAGGTTCTTGGGCAACCTCTTGCAATTGAAAGATCTGGTGCATTTGCCTGACATCAAAACACAGCCAACTCAGAGTCTCCAGGTAGGATGAATTATTAACAAAGGAGGCCCCAGAGTCAGGCCTGGAGAAGTTTTTGGTTAATTCTAGCTAGTGTAAGACTGCTAAATTAATGATGAGCCTGCCACACACCTGTGAAGTTGAACTGCTCACTTCTGTCCACAAATAGCTCTTTTGACCTGGCTTAGGGCCCTCTCATTCAAATAACAAAACAAACACATATCCACCTATGTGGCAGATATGTGGCTGTGCAATCAATCAGAAGGGTGTGGTCAGGGACCCAGGCTGGTGGTACCTTTAGAGAAACATATATAACCCCATCAGTAACACCTCTCAAGTGCATGTCCTCTGCTTCAGGTTATCCACACCAACCCAGGAAGTTAAAATACTAAGAAGCAGGAAAAATGACCACAGCCTAGAAGAGATGTTTAGGTTGCTTCTATAAACACCCTGGACTTCTCTAAAGTTACTGGACTGTGTTTTAAGATGGTTTCTGGCCACTCACCCTGGACAAAAAAACGGAAGTCTCACCCTATGAATATGTAGCCTGTTGAGGGACTGGGTGCCATCGCTTTCCACCTAGAACTTCTAAGCTTGGATTTGGGGGGAAATGAGAGAGCAGTTGCCCCGTCACCCTCCCAGGCACAAGTGAACGTGCAGTCAATCCAGGAGCCACACCGACCCCAAATTGTAGAAGAGCCATTTTGAAAGGGTCCGGGGACAGGAAATGCTGAAAGGAGGACTGCCCGGGACAGTGTCTGCCAGTCCCTACCAGGCCTCAGAGTCACCCGGTGGCCTGCTCAGCACAAGTTCAAGGCGGTCCTCAGGGCAGCTGCCATCCGCTCGGGAGCAGTGACACATGATCCTGCCTGTTAGCCAGGAGCAAGGTTTCCCTTCTAGAGCCCCACCAAAGAAAGCGCCTTATATCCGATTATTATTTTACCTTTGATGGGTGTTTGCTCTGCACACTCTTAAAAAAGGTGGTCTTAGCAGTGAAGAAGCAATCTTCTAGCTCCTCCTCCAGGCTGCAGTACCCACTGCTCATGCTGCCGTCCACCGTCATCTAGCCCGGAGCCCCCCGGCCGGAGGCAGCCGGCGCATCTGCAGAGGCCGGGCTCGGGGCGCGGTAGGTGGAGGTGGGGACCCCTCCCCGGGCTCTGCCGCAGCGCGAGCTCCCAGCCCCTTCGGGATCGGCTCTGCCTCCGCAGGGAGCTAGTCGGTCACCCGGCCGGGCAGAGCCAGCGCGGGCTTCCTCCGAGTCTCTTCACCGGGGCCCGAGTGGCTCAGGCGGCGAGGTGACCTGTTCCCTTCCCCGCTGCTGGGCTGCTGCTGCTGCAAAAACCGGGTGTCGACCTGGGCGCCCCCCTCGCGCGCCTCACTCCCCGACTCGCTCGGCACCTGCGGTTTCATCTCCCGGGCGCCGGCTCCCGCCCTCCGCCCGGCGCGCAGAGCGCCATCGCCACACCTCCCCCGCCTGCCCTCGCCAGGCCTGCCCCTCGCGCGGCTCGCTGCGGAGTTCCGAAGCCACTTCCTCTCGCAAGGTTCCTCCAAGCCGTGCCCCGGCTGTCACGGCGCCCCTCCCCTCCTCCAGGCCCGGGCCTGCGCCTCCCCGCTGGTCTAGGAGCCACAGGACCCCGGGGGCAAGGGGACCAAGGGCACCAGAGGTCAGATCAGGGGTGCCAGGGGGGTCTGGAAGAGGAGGGACCTGAGGGGAAGATCCCCCCTAGCCTTTCTCCATCATGCTCCATCCTCCTGGAAACTCCCGTTCTCCTCCCCCACGGTGGGTGGCTCAGGTTCCCAGAGAAGAATGTGCTATAAGGTCAGCAGCGTCTGACCCTCCCTCCCGGCTTCTCCCCTCTCCACCTCATCACTCCATTCGCTGGGTGAAGGAGCCAGTGCGATCAGAGTGGGGAGAAAAGTAACCGGAGAAGAAATCCATACCTAACTTGTCTGGGGGAAGCAGCTGTATTTTAACTTGGAAATGCCAAATAAATAAATAAATAAATAAATAAATAAACCTCTGGGGCCCGCAAGCACATGCAAATCATATGCAAAGTTCTGGCACCCTAGAGCTCCGTGCCTGCCTCCCACCCACAGAACTTGGTCCTCAAGAAACCACAGGATACCAATGGGTCTACAGGCACCACCCAGTTTTTGTGGTGTGCTTTTTCCTGACAGTCTGGCCAAGAAGGGTTTTGCTAGATTTTGTCATTCCTAACATCAAGGAGGGCTCCTTTACGTTTCCCTATCCAATAGGATGAAGGAACATCTTCCCTGTGCAGGGGTGAATCCTTCAAAGCAGTTAGGGCAAAACCCCCATAACTTCTTGAGTCACATTTGCACAACAGTAGTTATAGCTACCGTTGCTTGAACATGTGCCTGTCATTCGATTTTTCCAATAGCCTCAAGACAAAGACTATTATTTCCATTTGATGAGGAGGAAACTGAGGCTGATAGTAGGACACGAGGAGATTGCCGGTCCCCGAGACTCTTGGTGTGACAGACAGTCTCTCAGCACAGATGGGGATATTTTGGTGAGCACTCTTCCATCTTTAAAATAGTGGAGCCTGCTCTCTCTCTAAGTCAACAATGCAGGTGAACTCACCACTCTCCCCCTTCGTGGGACATGACTCCCAGGGGTATAAATCTCCCCGGCAATGTGGGACATGACTCCCAGGGATGAGCCTGGACCCGGCATCGTGGGATGGAGAAAATCTTCTTGACCAAAAGGGGGAAGTGAAATGAAACAAAATAAAGTTTCAGTGGCTGAGAGAGCTTAAATGGAGTAGAGAGGTCATTCTGGAGGGTATTCTTATGAGCTATATAGATATCCCTTTTTAGTTTTTAGTGCATTGGGATAGCTAGAAGGAAATACCTGAAACTGTTGGACTGCAACCTAGTAGCCTTGATTCTTGAAGATGATTGTATAACTATATAGCTTATATGGTGTGACTGTGTGATTGTGAAAACCTTGTGGCTCACACTCCCTTTATCCAGTGTATGGACGGATGAGTAGAAAAAAGGGGAACAAAAAGTAAATGAATAATAGGGGTAGAAAAGAAGCTTGAGATGTTTTGGGTGTTCTTGTTTACTTTTATTTTTATTTCTTGGAATAATGAAAATGTTCAAAAAAATTGATTGTGGTGATGAATGCACAGCTATATGATGATACTGTGAACTGACTGTATACTTGGGATGATTTTATAGTATGTGAATATATCTCAAAAAAATTGCATTAAAAAAAAAGTAGTGGGGCCTGGCATCACGGGAAAAGAAAACAAAGCCCCTGGCATTGCTAGGGGCACATTGTTCATGGAGGCTGATGGCCTGTGAACCCTGGACTGTCCTGAAGTGTGGCTGAGAGGGGTGACCCAGACTCTCTCCAAGTCTGTGGGCTTTTGGCTGCAGTTCTGAAATAATTCAGTCCTGGGGAAGTGCAAGCTGGACTCAGGGCTAGATTCAGCCCCCAGACACAAAGCTGCCAACTCCATTTTAAGCTCTGGTTACTTTTCTGAGGCACCCTCTCCATCCCTACCTTAGCCAAATCTGTCAGTGCCGAGGAGGGTTTCAAACTGCAGCCCAATTTGGCTCCCTCCTCCCACAAAGTCTTTATTCCCAGCAGGCTGGCAGGCACAAACACCCCAGCCGGCCAGCCATCCCCCGCTCAGAACTGTCAATACCAGTCAGTAGCGGCCTCCTCCTCTGGCAGGCAGATGATAAGTGGAGGGAGACAGCTGGGGTGGGGGCCGGGATGAGCTAGGGGGTGTTTGGGAGGACAAAGACCTCACACTAAAGAACTGGAGGAAGATTCTGGCTTAGTTTGGGGCAATCTTTTCTTCAAATGGGTATTTTAGAAGCTGATTTGGGTTTTTCTCCCCCCAGGGATGGTGGTTTAGGCTGCACATCCAGTCTAATGCTAGATGATGAATGTTGCAGAGAGGGGTCTCTGTGGGAGCCTTGGGCCATCAACGGCGGCATACCTGGTTGGCCTGTCAGCGAAGAAACGCACTTTTCTTTACAAAAGGAGCCTCCTTGCTCAGTGGGAATCCAATACTTAAGGGAAAAACAGGCCCCAGATTCTCTGAGGCTACACCGTGTCCCTGGTGTCACGTGGAGACCTCTACAAAGCAACTGCAGTGCCACACATTCAAAATGTGCAGCTGTAAAATGAAGCTAATAACAACCATTTCAAACACAAGCCAACGTGCCCCAGGACTCAGCATGAATCTTTCCTTGTGAGCAACACAGGAGATGCCAGACTTGGTTAGAAAAAGTTCTAAGTGAAACTGTGTTCCTTTTGGGATGCTGCTCCATGGCATTCCAAACATGAAAACTTGACATCTGAATAGGGCTTTTTGAAAGCTCTTTTAACATCTATTATCTCCCTTAGACTATGTATAATCTTGAGTGCATTCAATCCCCATTTTACAGATGAGGAAGCTGAGGGAAGTAACCTGTTCCCTCACAGCTCATTACTTCTAAAGCCTCTTGACTCCTAGCTAAGGTCTCTTCCCCACCCCGCTCCACCTGTCAGTGAATCTAAGCTCCATACTTGGAAGGAAGCCAGATAGAAGAAGTCAGGGAAACAGAGACTGCGCTGGTAGGGACCCTAGGTCTAGAAGAAATCTGCAAAGGTCACATTTAATACAGCAAGTTGGCAGTCTCCAGGAGGAACAATCCAAATGGAAGCCCCAGGTGAAGTCTCAAGGAGAGGAAGACTGGACCCCCCTCTTCAGCATCTAACGACCCTGTCGGAAGCTCTTCCCTGTGAAAAATCAATAGCAGGGATAACTCAGCCTGGGTAAAGGAGGAGGGGCATGGAAGAGCCTGAGCAATAGGCTTTGAAGCCGCTGAGAGGTGATCACACAAAGGACTGGAGCCGTCTGTCCTCCCTGGGCCCAGGAAGAGAAGGCTGGGCCCAATGAGGCACCGTGCTGGGGCTCGGAAAGCCCCGTGGACATCATGATGAAGGGGCGCCTTTCCTTTCTCCAAGCGTCAGCTGATGAAAGACATTATTTTAAGCTTTCTTCCTTTCTCATGTGTGATCCTGACATGTGGCCAGATCCCCTTCTTAGATCCACCCTGTGGTTCAGCATGTTACAGAAAAGCTATGATAACAAGACTGAAAATCAGGAACTGGCGTTCCAATCCCAGCTCCAACTCCTGCTTGGCATGGTACCTGGAGCAGTTTTGGAACTTAGGTTTCCTCATCTGTCCAACTGAGAGGTGGCAGTGTGGGGATAAGATTTAGGGCCTTGGGACTTACCAACATATTCAGAGACTGCAGATCAGACTGAGATGCAACCCCCACCCCCTGAAACACATTTTCCATCATTATTAGCTAACACATGCAGGCACTATACTAAAATCTTGATGTACATCCTTTCATTTAATCCTGACAACAAACCTGTGAGGAAGCTACAGTTATCATCTCCATTTTACAGAGAGGAAAAGGAGGTTCAGACAGGTTAACTAACTCACACATCGCCATCCACCCTAGTTAATGGTGGAGCTGGGTTCATCCCAGTTCTGACTGACTTCAGAACCCAAGTCCTAGCACACTCTATGGCCCCTGGTTTACCCCTGTGATTACTCTCACAATAATCATGCACTCCAAAATTGTGGTCCATCACAAACAAGTTAGGGACCACTTTCTTGGTCTTCTATGCCTCTGACTTCCCTTTAGCTAGTTGGGATTTTCCAGGGTTCAGCCATTGACTGTCTTCTCCTCTCCCTCTATGTGCCCCTGCTCTCCTTGGGCAAATGGTCTTACCTATGCCAACGGCGTCAGCGCTACCTGAGGGACTGTTGTCTCATAATTCTCTCTCTCCCAGGTAGCTCCAGGTGGGGGTATCTGCAGCAGCTCACTGAGTACCCAATTCTTCCCATTAGTCCAAAATTGAGCTCATTATTCTCTGCTTTACTTCCCATCTGCTCCTCTTCCTCCTTTAGTATTTCCCATATTGATGAGTGCCACCAACTTAGATTATTGCAAAGCCTTTCAATAGTTCCCCTTGTCCCCATCCCTCTCTTCTAAACTATCTTCCCTAAAGTTACCTTTCTAAGCCCAAGATCTGATCATGGAAGTTCCCTATCATAAAACCTATTCAGATTTCAGCTAATAATTACTGAGTAATTACTACGTATCAAGCTCTAATTGCTTATTCTTTCATTCATTCATTGAACAAACATTTACTGAACACCTTCTACATGTCAGGCAATAGGCTGGGTGTTAGAATTCAGGCCTGAATAAGACATATTCCTTGCCTTCTCATAATACATGGTCTAGTGAGAGAAAAAAAATGACATTAAATAAGAAGTTACATTAAAGTAACAAGCTCTCACATATTTCTTTATCTTACTTCATCTTAACAACCCCACAAGAAGGTATTTTACAGATAAGTAAACTGAGATTTGGAGTGGTTAATTAGCCCAACATTGCAGAGTAAGCAGACAGTAGAAGCAGATTTCAAACCCAAAACATGCCTGAAATTTGTCTACTCCATTTGCTGTTCTTCCTCCAATGACTCCCTGGTGCCTACACAATATTATAATATTCCATATTCCCAACACCTCCCTTAGGGTCCTTCAAAATGTCCACAGCTGGCACTTCATACCCATCACCAGCCACAAAATTCAATTTTGCATTCCCAGAAGCCACCCCACCTTCTTGTGCTTTTGCTCCTGTTGTTTTATCTGCCTGGCAAAATCCTCCTCCTATTTCCTCCCCTTTTCCTGACACATATTTCCTAATTATGACCACACCTGCCACACCCTCTGCATAACTCTCAGAAGCACGCTTTCTCAACTGTCCCATCCAGGTTGAATCACAGAATGCCACCCTCCATCCCTAGCATTTTATAGCATTGTACCAGCTGCATACGGCACAGAGCTCAATTTCTCCCCAAATGACTTCCTGTTGTAAGAGATAAGGGGCTACATACCACTTAGGTTAGACAAGATTCACTTTCTCAGGGGTGCTAGCCCAGACCACACCTTCTCTTTTTGGCTGCCAGGCTAGCAGCTTCAATAGGGCCCTGACACTTAAAATACACTGAAGGCAGTTAAATTGCCCCGGTACCCCACACCACAAGGCAGAGACCCTGACGAGCTCATAGCAAGTATTATGCTTCTAATTGTCATCCTTTCGTGAGACCAGGGAATCACAAAAGCTGTTTCTGCTGAACAACACCGTCCCTCAAGTGCCTCTCTCTAGGGCAGTATGGTCACCAGTGCAAGACATGGAAAACCTTGCTCTAGGCAACTACACATGGAAAGGAAGGCTTTGTTGCTACACATGGAAAGGAAGGCTTTGTTGCTACTGCAGACTCTTGGGACTGACCTGGCCCATCCACAGGTCATCTCAGGCAGTCCACTGCTTCTAGGGTAAAGGTAAGGAGTGGAGCTATAAGGAGCGCAGAAAATGTCTCCAAGTGCTTAGGGATCTCCAGAGAAATAAGTACTTGCACTCTGTCTCTCCTCAGAGACAGGATCTCAGGTGCCTCCTCTTGGGAATTGAAAGCAGGAATTCATGTTATTTACACACTGATGTTCACAGCAGCATTATGCACATTTGCCAAGAGATGGAAGCAACCTAAGTTTTCATCAACAGATAAATGGATAAACAAAATGTGTGGTATACCTGTATAAAGTAATATTATTCAGCTGTAAAAAGGAATGAAGTTCTGATACATGCAACAACATGGATGAGCCTCGAAGACATCGTGTTGAGTGAAATAAGCCAGACACAAGGGAATATGTATTATACGAGCTCACTGAGATGAAGAAGACCAAGCCAATTCATAGAGTCAGAAACCAGAAAACAGTTTATCTGGGGCTGGGATGGGGTAGGGAATGGGGACTTATTGTTAACTGATACAGAGTTTCAGTTTGTGGTGATGGAAAAGTTTTGGTAATGGTTGGTGGTGATGGTGGCACAACATTGTGAATGGAACCAACAACTCTGATTGATATGTTTGAATGTGCTAAAAGGGGGAAATTTGAGGTTATATATATGTTACTAGAATAAATTTTAAAAAAAATAGGACTGTACAACAGTGAACCCTAATGTAAATGATGGTTACAGAGAGTATAATTATGATAATATTGTTTTATCAATCATAACAAAAATACCAGAGTAAAGTGTTAATAATAGGGAGAACTGTGTGTATGAGGGTGGGATATGTGGGAACTCTATTTTCTGCATGATTTTTCTGTAAACCTATTTCTAATAAAAAAAAAATTTACAAAAGAATAAACCAGGAAAAAAAAAAAAAAGAAAGAAAGAAAGCCAAAGTGGTTATACTAACATCAGACAAAACAGATTTCGGAGCAGAGAATATTACCAGGGATAAAGAAGGTCATTTCATGAGGATAAAGGGGTCAATTAATCAAGAAGACATAATCCTAAATGTTCATGCACCTAATAACGGAGTTTCAAAATACGTGAAGATAGAACTTTGAGGAGAAATAAGCAAATCCAGTTATAGTTGAAGGTTTCAACACCCCTCTGTCAATAATCGAGAAAACAAGTGGGCAGAACACATGGTAAGCCTCAAAATATGTTAGCCCCTGTTGTTGTTAATCACAGTCCAATTCGATAAACATTTATGAACATTTCAGAAGAGACCCAGGACCCTGCTCCCCAGAGGAAGTGCAGTCCCTACTGAAGCCTTGGTCTCCCCAGCCCCGCCCCTTTCAGGAGCGCCCCTGCTTGCCTCCCTGGCTCCCCCAAGTGGTGGTTCTGGGTTCCACACGTGGCCATCCTGCCAACGACAGGGGCAGGGGCTGGCCCCAGGCGAGCCTCCTCTGAAGGGTTCTGGAAAAGCAGAGCCCCAGGGTGGGGAGACAGTGGTGTGGCTGCGGGAAGGAGCACAGAAGGCCGGGAGCCAGGAAACTCAGAACTCCAAGGCAGCTGAGTCACCGCTTCCGCGCTGCAGGGGCTGAGGGAGGTGATTCCAGCAGGGCTCTGTTCAGGAATGACAGTGGCGAGGTGTGTATCTCTGTGGGTTAGGGGGAGGAGGGTGTAGGCAGAAAGGCTTCCATATGCAGAGGAACAGCTTCCGCCTGCTTCATCTCCCCGTGTTAGGAGAGAATAATCGTTACGTCTTGTATCGAAAGTGCCGGTCCAAAACAGAGTCACACTGTCCTTGTTTAATATCCGGGATAATAACCCAACTTTCAAAGATCATGTAGAATTGGCAGAGCCAGACCCTTTGAAGGGTTTCATGTGCTCATTCAGATATGGATTGATCTCGAGGGCAACCGGGAGCCATTGAGGGCTTTATCACGGGGTGACATGACCAAAAATCCCCTAAGGCTGCTGGAGATGGCAGGGAACCCCAGGAATGCCACCCCATGATGTCTACCCTTAGGATGTGCTTCACACACATTCTCGCATCTGAGTCTCACCACAACCCTGTATACAGCCCCTTTCTCAGATGAGAAACCTGAGGCCCGGAGCAACTAGGAGGCTTGCCCTGGGTCATACTCCGTATACCAGCTACACAATCTGGGGTAGAACCTAGCTCTTCTGTCACCCAGGTCAGGGGTCTTTCTTTCCTTAAAAACCATTACTGTGTTTTTAAAATGTTACATTAGAAACATATGAAAGCATTTTTATTATTCAAACAGCAAAGATCGAAAATCTCGGTTCACCTCTTTCAACTACCCCCTCCCCCAGCAAAATCTTTCCAAAGTTTCTGTGCATCTTCCAGGCTCTTGTTCTCCATTTATACGTGCACACACATGTACATCTACATCTACATTTATAGATATGTGTAAATGGGCTTGTTCTATATGAACCATCAGGTGCCTTTTTTTTTTTTTAATGTAACATTATTCCCTAACAATATGTACAGAGCCATCTCTCCTTCAGAAGGGCGGCTTGGTATCAGTGTGGATGGCCATAATTTCCTTCACAGCTCCCTTGAGTCTGCTCCACTGCTCACACTGCCCCTTAGACATTCACTGGACCCAGTGCCTTGGCACTGAATAACCAGAGAGTAGCCTCTGGAAGGCAGCATGGGCACCTAAGTGATTTTAGAACAGTGCCTGGCTCCATAAATATTTGTGGAATGAATTTCAAGCAGCCCTGAAATTCAGCCCTAAAACAAAACACATTTTGTTTTGTTTTAAAGATTATTCACACTTGCTGAAAATGGAAGACACCCAAATATCCATCAACCAAAGAATAAATAAACAAAATGTGGCACATTCATACAATGGAACATTATTCAATTGTAAAAAGGAATGAAGTCCTGTTACATGAAACACATGGATGAACCCTGAAGATACCATGTCGAGTGAAATAAGCCAGACACAAAAGGACAGCTGTTGTTTGATTACACTGATATGAAATAATTAGAATAAGCAAGTCAGAGAGTCAGAAGGTAGAATGTAGGTACTAGGGGCCAGGGTGGGGGTAGGAATTGGGGCATTATTGTTTAGGTGGTACAGAATTTCTGTTTGGGATAATGGGAAAGTTCTGTTAATGGATGGTGGTAATTGTGGCATAACAATGTGAACGGAACTAACACTGAATTTTATATTTGAATGTGGTTACTAGATATGTTACCAGAATAAAAATTAAAAAAAAAACAGCATAGGACTGTACAACACAGTGAACCCTAATGTAAACTAGACTATAATTAATAGTACAATTTATAAGAACATTGTTTCATCAGTTGTACCAAAGGTACCACAGTAATGCATAACATTAATAATAGGGAAAATGTGTGTATGAGAGTGGGATATATGGGAACTCTATTTTTTGCATGGTATTTCTGCAAACCTAAAGCTACTCTAATAAAATGAAAAGCAGTAATTTAATATGTGTTAGGAAAAAAAAATCCTAAGTATACTGAACTGGAGATTCAAGGATATTTTTACTACCTTTAATATAAGTTTATTTAAGTTTAATAAAATAAGTCTATTTAAAGAGAAATATTAAGTAAATAACAGCACAGGTGAAACATGGATGTGGCAAGAACCCTAAGTGTGGAAAGTGCCTGGGTAAGTTTGGGAACTAGAGGTCTGGGGGCCTGGGTGGGGGAAGGGATCTGGGCCTGCTTGAGAATATTCAAGCACTGGCTTTAACTGATTTGAGTAGAAGGAAGAGTGCTTATGTTTCTCCCTTGTAATCTGTGCATTCCATGTCCTGAGGAAAGTGGCCCACATGGGCAGAAGGCCAGAGCCCCCAGGATTCCTCTGGGCTGCAGCAGGATCTGATGAGAGTCCACAGCTGTGGGCAGGGACTTGCCCTCTCGGGCTCTGCTTCCCCGCAGGCAATGAAAGGACTGCACCAAGTCATCAGAGGTCTCGACTCATCATGTGGGTGCTGGGGAGCCACGGAGGGTTTTTGCATCACAGAGGTTACTTAACAGGAGCACTTTAAGACCACGTAAGGTGTAAATTCTTTGGGCCATGCTCCCAAACAGAGGAAAAAATAAAGGAACGACAGCTGTTGGGGCAATTTATTGTCATCTTCAACCTTAGTAGCAAAGACATTCTGTAGTTTATAGGCTTAAACTGAAGAAGGGCTCTGCAGTAGATTTGGAGGAGATTTGCTGACCTTGCAAGGGGTGCCCAGGGAGAAGTCAGACATCACAGACCTCGGAGGTCTCCGAGAAACTGCTGGTTCTGGGCCTGACAACAGCACAGGCAGGTGCCAGGTGCCCTTCCTCATCTGCCCCGGTGCGCCTTGGGGGTCTGTAGCTGGGAGCTCTAAGCCTTTGCCTTCTGCCTTCACACACCTGCCCCTCCTTTCACCGCATTTGCCTCTCTCTGGCGTGCTAGAGGGAAGATGATCAGAACCATGGCACTGTTGCTTTTAAAAGGCTGAGGCCAAATATTTACCTACAGGATGATGTACACCATGCTTTGAAACATGCATGAATATACAGGAAGAAAATATAAAAATGTTAACTAATAGTGGTTCTCTCTGGATGGAGGGATCACGAGTGCTTTTCTTCTCGTTAAAGAACAGAGAGAAGAAATGCCTTCCTAACAGCAAATGATCCCAAATTAGCTGAGCTCAGACCCAGGCGCCTGCCACAAAGCCCCCAGGAAAACGGCACTCACACAAGGTTTGCTCAGCCCAAGTGATGACATCAAGGTGAAAGAAAGTGCGGTCCTGATATTTAAAAGAAAATCAGCCCAAGGCGGACTTCAGCACAGACAGGCTTTTTAGAGAAGGCAGTGAGCCTGGAGCAGGGCCCAGGGTTTATTGATAGAAGGCTAGGTCTTGCCGTCGTTCTGCTGAAGCGCGCAGCCAGGCCTGTCCAAGGCAAACACAGCCGCGGACCCAGCCAGCCTCGAGGACAAACCCCACTCTGGGCTGTTTATCGGCTGGGGGCCGCTCAGCACCCACATGGGATTCTTGGCTCCCTCCTCCGTGATCCATCAGTGGTGATTCTGTTCTAGACAGAGCCCTGATAGAGCGTGCTAGAGTTTCCCACCCGAGGAAGGGGGATGGCACTGCTTCCAAATATGCAGACTCGAGGCACCTCTTTACTGCTAGCAGACCCCATAGGCAGCAAAGCCTGGGCCCTGTCCCAGGGCCTTTGCCCACCACACTCGGTGCTGGCTAAACAGCTCTAGGACGGGGTTGCTCAAACTTGGCACTACTGACAGTCTGGGTCAGGTAATTATTTGGGGTTCGAGGTGGGGAGGAGCTGTCCTGAGCACTGTAGGTTCACAGCATCCCTGGCTTCTCCCTGCTAGAGGCCAGTGGCAGCTGTCCAATTGTGACAACCAAAAATGTCTCCAGAAATTGCAAGATGTTCCTGGGTGGGGGCAAAATCACTCCCTGCTAAGAACTGCTGCTCTAGAGGAAGGAATAGGGAGAGAACCAAAGGGGAGCTCCAAGAAGAGGTGGGAGGAGCAGGGCTTCAGGATGGGGATGGGGAGGGTTTAGGGGAGCAGGAAAAAGAGAGAGTTGGCAGATCCCAAAGGGGAAAAAATGGGAAAACATTTTGAGTTTAAATATTTTTAGGGCATTTTTTTTTTAATATGGTATTCTATATAACTTCTCTCCTCCTCTTCTAAGAAAACCTTCAGCACAAACTACATCACTCATCAGTACTTTGGGAGTCAGATTTGTCTCCCCTCCTTTCCCCTTTCCCAACCCTAGATGGACAGCTTCTGGCTACAGGCAAGTCCTTCCCAAGGGGCCTGTTTACCTATGGCTACATCATGAACAGATACTACTCCAAAGTCTGTGGAGGCTGTATAACATTTTAAAGGGTATATTTTAGAACCAATTCAATCTCAACCTTACAAAACCATGCATCATGCTTGCTTTCTAATAACGCATTCCTGGTGAGAAAAAATGGGAAACAGCAAGGAGGCTGGGAACACCCATGGGCAGGACAGGCATTTGAACATCATTGATTGTCGGAAAAAGCACATAAATGGCTATTCTGAGGACTGGGGGCTTCTTACAAGTCCTTAAGGATTCTAGTCAGGGAAAAAAAAACCCACTTATCTAGAGCCTGGGGTCCCCTGTTATTGTCTCTCCTGGCATTATGAGAGAGGCCTTTTCCCTCATAAACAAGATTTTTTTGTTTAAAGTCTCACTCTCCTACTGTTCTGTAAACACAAGGAGGGCAGGGGCCATGATTATTCCCTTTGTCACTAAGTTCCTGGCATTCCTGTGCCATTTGGGCCTGGCACATGGTCAACTCTCAAAACGTATTTGATAAATGAATGGTATCCTGGAACATTCCTTACTTCCTTGACCAGCAACCTTCAACTCACGTGTTAAGGCCTGGCTCAAATGTCATCTCCTCTTTCAAGCCTCCCCCGATTTCTCACAGCAGAAATTGCTCTGTGTCTCCAAAACACTTTGTTTCGTGCTTTTATGGCAGCGTGCATCACGGTACATACTAATTGGGTATATTCTGCCTCCCCTGCATTGAGGACAAGAAACTGTGATGTATCATTTATTCTCTCTCCTCTTCCCCACTGCCTGGCACATAGTAAATGTTCCATAAATGTTTGTTCAATGCAAGAATCAGTAAATACACTCCTCTGTCTCCATTCCGAATCCCAGGCATCAAAGTTCAAACATATTATAATCAACTACTTTGGCAAAACCCAGCTGCTTTGAGCATCAATTTCCTGGTTGTCTAAAACAGGGAAGGAGCATTTCCCCAGCCCCTCTGAAGGTTGATCTGACCTGGCTGGCTAACTGGCAGTAAGGACGAATGTGTTCACCAAGGCTCAGCCCCATCATCTCCACTGTCCCAAGGTTAGCCCCTGTCAAGGGCCCAGACTGTGGCCTCACAGGAGCCTTCTCTGGGGCCCCACCCCAACCCCCACCCCCACATCTCTGGATGAAAGCCCTAAGGAGACGCCTGTATATCTACAAACTTCTCCATGCACTGCCTCTGCCCACCTCCAGTCCCTTCTGGAAGGGATGTGTCTGCAGACCCTATCTTGCCAGAGGAGAGCCTGACATCCAGCACATGTGGAACATTGTGCTCCTGGGAGAGAAAGTGGAGCCCAGGGCACCTGCAGAGGCTGTTCTCAGCCCAGCCCACAAGCTTTGCTGCCTACCTGGCCGAAGGCAGGGGTGAGGGTGCTCTCTGGAGAGGGTCTGTCTTGGGATGGGCCTTCCTGCTGACTGCAGTCCAGCTGGATCAGGCTGCGGCACTCCGGGTGGCAGGTGAATTTACAGTCTGGAGGGAAGGAACCAAAGAGGGGGTGAGGGTCACGCAGAGTTTCTCCCCATTTCCACCCAGAGAAATAGCCTGAGAGCCTGAGTATAGCTCCTGGAGGAAAGAGCAGTGCAAGAGAGAGACAGAGGGGGTGGGGGTGAGCGGCAGATCGTGTTTTTAAGAGAGCACAACGTGAGAATGTGGCAGCAGTGCCACCGCTAACAGTGAAAGTTAACAAGGCCTTCACACGTTTGCAAACTGTTTTCACCTGTGCTGTTTTGTGTGCCCCTGCAGTAATTATAATTGCCCCTTTACAGAAAGAAAATTGGCGCTGAGGGACATTAGTGACTTCCTCAAGGTCAGATCATCTGGGCACAAGCTGGTGCCCTTTCTACTAATTTAATTTAATCACCAGGTCCCTGGCTCTCTGGGGAAGGACTTTACTTTTCTGGGTCTCATTTTGCTAATCTGTAAAATATTGGTAATGTCTGCCCTGCTCATTGCACAAGGATGTTCATGGTTACAGAGAAGAACATGTCTCGTAAAATAAAATTGTCTCTGGAGACAAGGGCATTATCATCATTCAGAAAGAGTGTAAACCCCCTCTAACCCTGCCCAGTCTAGAAACATGGGGATGGCTATTCTAACACAGGAGAACAAGTCCTCAGGAAACACCCCAAATCAGGTGCATCAGGGAAGAAAAAATACACAGTATTCACTCCCAAGAAAGCAGAAACATAATGACAAGAATTGGAAAGAACCTTGGGAACTACCTACAGAAGGGGAAACTGAGGCCCAGAGAGGTAAATTGAGTCACCCAATAACACCTGGCTCATCGGTGGCAGAGCCAAGGTTGCTGATATTTTCCATCTTTCTTGAGGGCTTTCTCTGGTACTTCCGTGATAGAAGAGAAGTGAAGCCAACAGAGCTGGAGAAAGTGAGGCAAGGCCAGGCAAGGGGAGTCTGTGTGTGGTGAAGGTGGAGGTGAGGTGGGAGTGAAGAAAAGGTCCATCTGCAGGCAAAATGCTTGGGTGTAAGGTGTGGTTCCCACTGATCACTGCTGGGTCAGCCAGGCTCACCTGTCCTGGAGGTGCCCTGCTGAGGGAAGGGTGCTGGGCTCTCTGAAAAGGTTTCCTAACTGACTGTGAAGCCAGGTGAATGGGGACCGGTTGGGTTGGGGTGCATTTTCTGGTAGAGGACATGACAGCCTGGACTTCCGTGGATAGTCTGAGATTTAGAGGACCACTGTGGCCTTTTGGCTGCTAAGCGTTCACGGTCCCTGAGACTTCCTTCTAACAAAACTTCAGCACAATTGCTTGCCTTTTTAAAGCTTCCAGAACACACTTTATCTTGGGGTGGGAGTGGAGGCTCCTCTTCTCTCAAAGCCTGGTTTGAGAATGAGATCCCCCACTCTCCTCAGCTGCTCCTTCCCTTACACTCCCGGAGATGAGAACCTGGGCCACATTTCTTGCAAGGGTTTTGCCACTCATGTGTGCATGAGGGCACCTGACAAATGTGCCAAGTCCAGAACCCTGCCACCTTCTTACACCAATGGTCTGAAGCCATCTGGGATGAACACCTTTCTGGGATGGTGTTTAGAAGCTCCGCCACTCACCTCCTGCAGGCCTGAAGGGGAGGCCCACAAATGTCCCCTCCTTCAGAGTCTGCCCTTCTCTAGGCCTTACTGACCTCTCCATAGAGGCCCCTCATCTCACCTGAAGATGGAATGGGTGAAGCCGATTCCCTGAGGTATGGGCCCTGTACCTGCAGGTGCCCACGTGCATTTCTGCTCCCCCTGACTCCCCACCCCCACACTGGGCAGTCTCCTGCCCAATACAAGGGCCACCTCCATTGCCCCACTGCCTCACTCCTGAGTAGGGAGGACAGAGGCAAACGTGAAGGCCAAATTTGTCCTGCCTGTGGTGCCCAGAAATGCCAGGACTTTGATAAGGCAGCACCGAGGCCAGAGCCCACAGAGCCCAGCATTGTTCCTGGGCTCCAGCCCTGGGACACACCTGTGCAGCCTCTGGCTGAGCTCTGAGCGATAAAGAATGCTCTGGCGATGCCAAGACCCGGTACGAGGAAGAGGAGGAAGGACTGGCAACTATCCCCACTCCAAGGGGAGCACGGGCTGCCAGCTCACAAATGGGAAAGCCTCTTCCCTCCTCCTACAACTCCTTGTACTGTTGACACTGGCAGTCTGTGTGCATCTGAAAATCTCTTGATTCCATTCTCTATCTCTTCTCTGTCTCTCTCTGACACACACACACACACACACACACACACACACACACTCTGAAAACAACACCCAAACCTCAGAAAGCTCTTTTTACGGGCCCGATGCTGAGCTAGGCAGAGCTGAGGAATAGAAGACTCAAATAAGAGTGTTGTGGGATTTTTTTAAAAAGCATGTTTGAGCACCACCAACTTTATTCCATCAGACCATGTAATCACAGATTGTGGCAAAACCACTGAGGCACATTTTGATAATTCCTAGCTGGTGGAAATTCCAAACCCAGGGCTTTTAGGCCAACAGAGATTAAATCAGAGTCCCCATGTCCTTCTGCAAGCATACAAGCTAGCCCCACCGGCCACAGCCAGTAGCTGGTAGGCATGAGGGAATGTGAATGGGGATATCCATGAGATCCCAAAGACAGAGCCATGTCCAACTGGGGCCCAGTGGTTAAACCCCAACAGAAGATCTTTCCCTCAAGGCAGCTCATCATGGGACACTGCCAAACCAATCTCCAACCTTGGTAACCCATCATCCTTTGCAGCCTTGAGTTGGTGCTCAATTGGCATGAGGAAAGAGAGGAACCCTGGGTTGAGCAGAGCCATGTGGTCCACATGGAAGGGCTCAGGCTTCCTTGGCTGGCCAAGGCCACCACCTGTGGCAGGAGCAGCAGCCACGCCTTGAGCTCAGGCTTCAGTGGGCCCCCTGCTAGCCTGAGAGTGAGGGTGAATGAGACAGGACCCTCACGGAACTCAGGCTAGCTGGCTGGACACGACACGTGAAAAGGTAACTGAGTGAGACGGTGTAAAGCAGGGCCCAACTATGGCACAGATGTAGGAAGCTGGTTCAGGGAACAGACAGACACCTGCCGTCAGAGCAGTCAGGGAGGCTCCCTGGCAGGGGAGGCTCTGGGGACCCTTAAAGAATGGATCAGACCCCGGGTAACTCATTTTCTCTGATCACAGGGTCCAAGAGTAGGCAGGGGGTTCTGACATCACAAAATAGATATCAAAAGATTAGGGAGCAATACTCCTAGGACCTAATTGTAGTCTTTGGGGGAAGAACTGGTATTTCTTGAACTTAGTATTGTCATCTGTAAAACAGAATTATCCCTTCCTCTCTCCATCTCACCCTTCCAGATATACCCCTTGTCCCCATTCCCAGGGGATCTTTTGAGGTGGAAAATGTGCTTCTAGGTTTTAGAAGAAGGAGCCTATGGAAAGAGAAGGGGCCAGCTGCAAGGAGGAGTGGTGAAGACAAACCACAATCAGTGCCCTTCTCCCAAGGAGGGAGCTGTGAGCCAGGAGGGAGTGAGGGCTCCTGGGCCAGATTGGGGACACAGAGACCTGAGGCCCGAAGGTGTAGATTCCTAAGGGCACCATCTCCAGGGAGCAGCAGCGGGCTGGCTGGGGAAGGAGACAGGGTTTCCCCTTCTTTCCGCCAGCCCTGCTCCTGGCCTTCACGGACCCTGAGGGCTCTCCTGAGGTCCCCACCATGAACAAGAAACTCAGGCCCAGAGGTCAGGGCAACCCATGCCCAGAATGGGCATTGCTACTTCCATTGCCGCCCAGAGGACGTGAAGCCAGCAGGCGGAACTCCACGTGCTAGGAGAATGTTCTTCCAAATGCAGAAGCTACAAACCTTCCCTTAATCCCCAGGGCTGCCAAAGTTAGTTCCTGCCGCACCCCAGTTGCAAATGTACACACGCACGCATGCACACACACACACACACACACACACACTGCCGAGTGGCTGCATAACCTGAGTGGCTAAGTTTTCTGAACCAGAAGCATCCTGTTGATAAGGAACCCATAAGGACCTTTCACCCTGTAGTTGCATGCAAGATCCCCAGATAACACAGAGCGCTGTCCACTTCACTCTGCCTCTCCTCTGGCCCAGGCTGAGTTGGGGTGGTGGAAGGGGAAAGGTGGGGGGAGGGGGTTGGCACCGGGATACAGAGCCTGGTTTTCAGCAAGCCCATCAGCCTCCTTTGGGGTCACTCCCCCTGCATGGCCAAAGCACCCTCTGAGGTCCAAGGGGAAGTAGGACAGCTTCTGAATCTAGGACCCCAGTCCCCACCCTCCACCCCTTCTCTGGGCACCCCAGCCCTCTTGGAGAAAGTCAACCTCAGGGCAGTCATTACCCCTCACCGCCACCTCTGTCCCGTGGCTTCCAGTCCCTGCTTAACCAGCACCGTGATGTTGGGTAACTTACTGAACTTCTCTGAGCCTTGATTTCCTCAACTATAAAATGGGAATAATAATAGCCAGTTCATGGGCTTGCCGTGAGGGTTAAATGAGATTCTTGGTATAAAGCACCACATGGAAGACCTGGCTCGTGGCAGCCCCCAATTATGTTCCATACACCCCCTCTCCCCTAGCCATGACCCACCACTCAATTCCTTCCCACACACCAAGCTCCTGGTGGATAACCTGGAGTCCTACCAACCTTTCCCCTGCTAGTTATTTCGAAAGCAAGCACTCAAATAGATTTTAGTTGTAAAATAATTTGTTCTTAGGCACTACAGAGAAATCAGAAAAATAATGTGCATTGGAAAACTGCAATGTTACAGGAGTTTTTTAAAAGTGGGAGTAGGGCTTGTCCTGATCCTGCCGAACAAGTCAGTGGGACGGTCCTCAGTCTCACGCCCCTGCCTTGGCCCCTTTCTCAGACATTTCCTGGAGCATCCCCCTTTCTTGGTCTGGGTCAGTCTACTGCAGCCCCTTGGCTGGACCAGCTCCAGCCACTGACAGACAGAGACCAGTGCAGCAAGCCCCGCCTGGGAGCCCCTCCATCACCCCAGAACCCTGTCTGTCCCAGGCCGGGCCCAGGCCTCTTCCATGCCCACAGCCCCACTGTGTCGTCATCCTGCAGCCTCGGCCCCTGCCTGCTCCCCCAGCCTGCAAAACCCCTTGCCATCTGGCCCCAAGGTTCCCCCTCAAGCCTCAGCCCTTCTTGCAATGGACCCAGCAGTTCCCTCTGTAAACACCCCATCCCCTCAACTGTTTCCGGCTGCACTCCCGAGTCCATCCTTCCCCCAGCCCGGGGAAGGACCCTTAACCTGGGCCCTGCTCTGTGTCCGAGGAACCCCTTCCCTGTTGAGCAGGCAGAAGGGGGTGACTGTGGGTCGGCCGAGGGAGTAGAGGAAGGAATGGTGCCCAGCCCAGCGGAGGTGGAAAGACCAGAGTGTGAGTGCTGGCCTGGGCTGGCATCTGACTCCTTGGCCTCAGTTTCCTCATCTGTTAAATGGAGGTGATGACAGTACCTACCTCACAGGGTTGCTGAGAGAATCAAATGAGGTAATTCTGAAAATCACTTAACACCACACCCGATGCAAAAGAATAGTTCAGTAAGCATCAGCTGTTCTAAATCCAAGCGTAGCCTCGCCAGGGGCCATAGCACCAGGCGACTGCATTCCAGGAGCCTGTCTGTGACCCCCCCGTCAGAACCTCCAGACCATCCTCCAGGCCTCTGCTGAGTCCTCGTGCCAGGATGGCACCTGGCTGCCCTCTTCAAGCCTCTCATGGAGCACCTGTCCCCGGCTGAGCAGGGACAGCCCCAGGTCCAGCTCCCTGCAGAGGTGAGGCCCCAGGTGTCCCAGCGGCCAGTGAGGGGTACACCCTCTCCACCTGGAGACCCACGACTGCCCTCCCCGGGATGTCCCTCCTCCTTTCCTTCCTGACCACCCCTCTCCAATATCCTTCTAAAATCTTGCTGTGGCTTCTGAAAAGAAATTGGTAACACCCAGTATCGAAGAGGATGTGGGGAAATGAGAAGGGTCTTACTCTGTTGGTAGTACAATTTCCTGCAGAAATTTATCCTGAGTATGTATTTATTTGTATCTAAAGATGTCATCACTAAAATGTTCATCACCTAGTTGTTTATGACAACAAAATGCTAGGAATATCCTACATCCGGCTCTAGGGGGTCAGTTAAAATTATGGTATATTTTTAAACGAATCCTACCAAACCAGCATAAAAAATGATGTTGATTTTTTTAAAAAGATATAGTGTAGTATCGATCAACCTGGAAAGATGTTCACAGCATATCACTGAAGGAAAAAAAAGTTGGGTGTTATGTAAATTATATAAAAATGTACAGATACCTATATTTACATTATGCACAGGGAGGAAAGTCACATACTTCCTTGTTCTGAGTAATGGGATTTCAAGTGTTTTCCTTTCTTTATAGTTTCTAAATTATTTAAATTTTTATAATGAATGCAGATCCTTTGTTAATGGCGGAAAATACACCACAAAAAAGGGAACTAAGGAAAATCAGGTACCCGCACTGTGATGCCAGCAGGTTGCATCGGTCATGGCCTACTGTGTGCCAGGGACTTTATATACAGGATTTCACGGAAGCCTAATTTTAGACAGGAGGAAATGGAGCTTCGGCGAGGTTAAGCGCCTTGTTGACAGTCTCATCCAGGGAGCAGAGCTGGGAGTGGAAACCCTCGCACCTGGCTGCTTCTCAGTGACTGCTTTCAGGGAAACCCATCCTCCGAGCTGTCACCCCACTCGGTCCTGGATCCGCCCACCCTGCTCTACTTGAGGCCAGGGATGGCCTTTCTCGGGGAAGAAAGCAGGGTGGCCGGAGGCCAGAAAGAGCCTGGGTTGATGGGCTATATATGGACTTTTCCCCTCCCTAGCAGAGCCCTCCCCAGGCCTCCCCCTCATCCTTGGAGGGGCTGGAATGGGCTAGTTCACAGCTCCCCTCCCAGCTAAGCCAAGACGCTCAGCCTGGGAGGCTCCTGGGACGCTGGGGGCTGCTGAACCCACTTGTACGGTGTCTGTCTGTTCCCTGGATTGGTTCTTCGCCCATGACCCCTTCGTCTCCGGGATGCCACATTTAGGAGACTCCAAACTAGCCTGGCAGCAGCAAAGGGTTCTTGCCGTAGAGCCCAGGACAGCTTCACAGGCACAGTCAAGCTGCATGAGGTGGCGGCCTCGGCTTCCCAAGACACTGCAACAGTGGCTGCCAGCCTCGTCATACTGAGAGCTGAGGCTGCAGACTCGTCACCAGAATGGACAGCAGGCCCCAGCAGCAGCCACCTCATACGCTGGCACCAAATGCACCCTCCCAGAAGCTGTAAATCAGAAAGCTTCAGACAGCCTGTGTGGTCCATGGAAACACATCGTTTAACGAGTATGACTGAACTCTTTGGTTTTTATTTTTTTACAGATACACTGGAGAATCATGCAAGGCTACCAGCATTGGCTGCAGTCCTGGTGCACAAGTCTGCACACTCCTTGCAGCTGGTCCAGTGATGGCAGAACCTTTCATCTCTCTTTTATTGCTTACTATGACCCCTGCGTTATCTTCAAACTAAAGGAACACGCTGTCTTTTCTCCAGCATAACTTTTGTTGTCAAATTACCACTACTGGATGTACCTTCTTTCTGAGTTCTGGTTTGCCCTCCTTGACTGTGGCCATCACCAGGCCACCCACACCAGCAGCAGGAAGCCTATTCAGGCGTCCCCTGAGCCCCTTTACAGAGACAGTATACTGAGTTTTGGCTCCTGTGTTGCCAGCATAGTTGATCACGGCTCCTACCAGAAGACCCAGGGAAATCTGGAATTTTGCACTGGAGGACCCACCGTGTCCTCACTTTGACATCTTGAATGCTGGAAAAGGACAGAAAGCATGATGATCGAGCTCTTTGAGATCAAGTATGAGGGAAAGAATGCAATCGGGAGTGGAGAGTGGAAGGAATTTGACCTCCAGAGTCACACAGATCAGATGCCTGGGCAACCTAACCTTGGGTAAACAAGGCATTTGTTTAGCCTCAATGTCCTCATCTGCGAAATGGAGGTAATAATATCTTCCTTGCCAGCAGAGTTGCCAAAATTAGAGAAAATGTATGTCAAGCATCCAACAGTGCCTGGCACATAGTAGGTGCTCAATAAATGGTAGCTTTCACTTTCAACCCCCTAGGACCCCAGCTTTGGTTGACTCAGCATGTGTGCCACCCAAAAACCTCTCAAATTTCAGGCCCTCTTCCAGTCCTTTAAAGCAGATTGCCGGCTCATCCACCTTCCTCCCACCTGCTCCCACTACCCTCCAAGCCCTGCCTTTGATGCCTCAGAGGAGAACAGCAGGGAGATGAGAAGAGGGGTCACAGTGGTGAGTGGGAAGGGGGAGAGATTGTGTCTTGCCAAGCTTGGAGGTCTGCAACAAATGCCAAAATCAACATGCTCTATATATTTTTTGTACTCCCAACAGAACTCCTAGTGAGGCCGGCAGCAGGGGATGGAAACTCCCCACTCCTGGGTCAGGCACTCAGCTCAGGACATCTGCTTCATTGCATTTCCAGGAAGGAGCCTGACCCCGTCCTCTTGAGACTGTGTACTGTAGTTCCTTGTTTCAGAAGACAGGCCACCCCTGAGGGCTCTCAGCGCCCCCCACCAAGCCCAGAGGGCCTGAAGACACAGAACTGCTTCCTCCCATTCCAACACACACACACACACACACACACACACACACAAATGCATGGGGGTGGGGGGCAGGGAATGTAAAATCAAGTCAGCAAGGCAACAGGAAGGGTCAATGTCATGGAGAGAGGAGTGCCCTGGAGGCCAGGCCCCTCTCTTAGGTCAAAGATTGCTGCCCCCTCCCACGGACAGACAAGGTGGGCAACTGGACGAGAAGGACTGTAGTCTCTGTGGGAAAAGCCAAGAGGCGATGCACCAGAACATACTTAAGTTTGGATCAGATGTTCAGTTCCCACGTAAAATAGAGGGTTGGGATGGGTGGACCTCTGGGAAGCACGCTCCTCCAGGTCAGGCAGGCTGAGCAGAGAATGTGCTGGAGAGGGGTGGTGGTGCTGGGAGCCTGGCTGAAATGAGGACATGAGGCAGCCATCGAGAGACCAGCCCAAGATCCTGGTCTCCACCCCGTCCTCAAACGGCCGTGTCAGTTCTGTGTAACACAGGGCTGCGTGGGGTTGATGTGAGCATTTTTAGGTGAGCTTTTTGTACAAGAGGGAAAGGTAAAAAGTCCTGTCCAGTTGTTACTCAAGACACCAGAGCCAATATTAAAACTCTCTGGGACCTTGGTCCTTCGATCTAACGTATCAGTTATTTATTCCCCAAGCCTCTGGCTTCTTGTCACATTTCCCAGAAGGCTGCATGTGTCCCCAAGCCTCTTCCCAAACACACTGGGCAGGTTTGGCAGAATCTGGGTGCCCGGGCTGGTCTGCAGGGGCCTCCTCCTTCTGCCCCACGTGGTGGATGTGGGTGGTGGTGGGGTGTGCCTCTTGGGCAGGCTCCTTCATCTCCAACACAACCGCACATCCCCAGGCTGAAAGCACCGACAGAAGGAAGGCACCGGGGCCAGGCCAGGTGAGGCGTGACGGGAGGGGCAGGGAGAGGGAGGGCAGGACACTGCACAAGTTCGGACGGGCGGTGCAAGAAGCCAGGGCAGCGTCAGCAGTGCCTGCCATGTGCCTGGGGAGGCAGGGGTGCGCCTTCCCACGTGGTCTGTTAGATGCCGCTTTCCGCCTTGGGGATGCTGTACTGTCCTGCCTGGCAGGGTCTGAGAAAGCCCAGGGGCTCCCTTCCCAGAATGGCTTGGAGCTTTCTGAGCCCCAGGTTCTCCTTCCCGCCTGGTCTACTTATCACCAGCACAGGGCCCGCAGGACACCTTATGGATGGGAATGGATACTGTTTTTCATCATCTTTTAATTATTATACACACACACATGTATATATTTAGAATTAAAAACAAATTTAATAGGGCTGAGTCATTTTCAACAATTCATGCTTCAACTTTAGAGAGTATTAATTGACTCCCTGCTAGGATAATAATAGAACTCTCCTTCCCAACTCTTCTGCCCCTACAACCCTCATTTTTATTACACGTATATTTTTATACTTCCAAAGTTTATAACATTTACATTCTCTCAGACACGTAATTCCCACAGTTGTCTAAAATTAACTCTATTTAAATGGATTCAGTCTTTTTAAAACAGCTAAACACATTTTTTATTTTAATTAATCTTTTGGTTGACTGGATTTTTTATATTTATATATTTTTATGCATTATGTCTCCTACCAACACAGTAAGCACCTTAACGAGATGCACCCCTGTTTTATTTACCTTTTCATGCAGCGGCACTGTGACTTTACTTGGTAGGATTTGTTGATGGCAGTGACAACCAGGAGAAAACGTGGATGGAGAAGACAGAGACGGATGAGTCTGCAGACCCTCGGGGCTCAGGTTCTCTTTATAGAGCTCACAGAACATCTCTGAGAATCCCTCATTGGCTCATGATGGTAAGAGGCACTCGATTTTGGAAGAATGCAAAAGGAAACTTTCTGAGGCTGGATCCCCGGGGGGGGGCAAGCCAAATGGACCACACGCCTCACCTGCAAGTGTGTGTGTGTGAGATTTGTCATCTGGACCCTGACACCACATCCGAAAAGGTCCAAGTGTGTTTAGGGTGTGGCCACACAGAGAGATGTGCAAAGACACAGCTCAGGTTTTGAATGGGGGCAATTAAAGCGTGCGTACCCGTCAGAACACACAGACCATTCAGTAGAGTTCCGTCTCTGTTCCTTCCACATCTACCTAGTTCCTGACCAGCTTTTCATTTGTGCACTTAACCATTCACTCATTCAACACCTTCAACTGAGAGCCTACCACAGGCCAAGTACCGTTCCAAAGGACAGCCAGTTATCCTCAAAAAGTTCATATGACAGGAAGAAGCATATGAAAGGATCATATATATGGCTCTACACAGAGAAATCCTATTGTGGTTGTCACCATGGGAAAAAAGTAAATCCTACTGCTAGAGTACCTTAAGAAAAGAAAAACATATTCTAAAACACCATAGACTGTTGGGTTTAATGGAATTTAACAAACAGCAACAAGCCTCTGGTATCCGAAGCTAGTGCAGGTCTGCCAGATGCCCTCTTTGGCTTCAGGCCAGCTCAGAAGGGGCCTCCCCTCCTCTAGGCATGTGTCACTCCGCTCTGGGTGTAACAGATGCAAAGCAGCAGGCCACCCACTCCCAGCCCGAGCTCCGGCCCCTCACTGCCGATCCCCGGTGCCCCTGAGAAGACATTAGGAGGAGCCGGGCTAGCTGGTAGAGAAACGACATGGGCTTAATAATGAGGGGCAGCTAGGGAAGGAGGAGTTTGAAGGGTTTTTTGTTTTTGCTTTTTTTAAAAGGCAGATGCCACCTGTAAGAGGAGGTCCAGGGCAGCCCAGCCTCTTGCTAACCTTGAATAGATTGTGGTAGTGTCCCACAGATCCCAGAGACAAGCACAGTCAAATAGGTTAGAAAGAAGTCCTGCCTGGGTATATGCAGACTGCAGGATGGTGGGTGAAGCATATACAGATGTACAGATATAGTGCACACGCAGGTGCATGCACATGGGTAAGCCCAGTCTGAGTGCCAGAAGGTCACAGGAGGCCAGGAGTAGACAGGTTTAGTCCTTTATGGGACAGCCAGGTTCTGCACACAACTGGTTTTTCCACATCTGCTTTGCAGGTCATTCAAAGGACCAATCAGCAACTGGGTGAAAGCTGACTTCTTGCAGCAAGAAGAAAAGTAAATAGATGACGTCTGAGGACCCTCTGTGGGAGACACACAAAGGCTTCTTTACAGCAGCATCCCTGCAGCCAGGACCACCAGAGACTCTGGGAGAGACCCAAGCCTGTTTCCCACTGACCCCCAGGAGCCTTTTAAAATGATATATGACTTGCTCCTTGGCAACATGCTAGCCTTGCGCCTAACGATGCCCCGTGGGCTAATCTAGTTTGCCTGTTAATTACATAGTGTGGTACACTCAATGATAGGAATTTTTCCAAAGACAGTGTTTAACACCCCTCCTCCACCTCTGCCTGGACAACCTTCACACTCTCTCTTCCACGGAGATGTAGGCAGCCCACCTTTTCCCAGGTGCAGTGGGAGAGCAGACAGCCATGCTGAGAGCAGTTGGTAAGAGCTTTTCTGAGCGCACTAAATAACAGCAGCTCCCAATGAAGGGCTTGCTGTGTGCCAAGCTCTGCATCAACTGCTTGACATCCGATATCATGTCCAGTCCGCAGAACACCAGCTTGAGGTTGGGATTCTTTGTTCCACTTTACACTTGGAAAAACTGAGACGCAGAGAGGTTAATCTGTATAAGGAAGGCCTTACAACCAGGAAGTGGTAACTCCAGGATCTAGACTCAAGTCTGCCTGGCTCCAAGCTCATTTCTTAAATGCCGTCGGCCAGGCTGCTCGTGGAGTCCTGGGAGCGAGATGAGACATTCTGGAAGACCACAGTGTGCGGCCTACTGCTCCCATCATCTCCACGCTTCTGGTCTTCTCCCCTCCCCTTCCAATCAATGAACCCATGTTAAACGAGCACATCGTAGCTACAGCACAATATCGGCCCCCACCTTAGTGCGGCCACTCCAGGCCTGATCGATTTTATTAAATCTATAACTCCTTGGGCTGAATAACAAAGGAGCAAGGAAATGATCTGTTGAATAATTCTTAAGTGTGTGTGTGGGGGGGGGCACCAAGAATGCACACTAGTGAGCATTTAAATTGCAAGACTCGGTGTCCATCTATCCGCTCAGTGAAGGTCACAGTATATATTAGGCTATTTATGAGGATAAATTATTCAGGCTGGCTAAAGAGTATCTGTCTGCAAATGGGTATTAGGGCTGTCTGAACTAAAATGCCCACTTCTCAAGAGGTAAAGCCTTAGAAACTTTTATATTTTCATTGTCCATATCACATTGTATTTTAAAATCTGCCTCCAAAAACTTTTCATTTTAGTTCCATTCCCAAGACTTACCATCATGATCTGCCTAGATCCCCACCAACTGTGTAGGGGAACCGTGTAGGGATGAATGGGGCAGGGAGCCCCAAGGAAAGCTTATGCACCCCCAAGATGTCGAGTCTTTAAAGAGAAGCAGTTAAAGGTCACTTCGGTGCACAGAGGCTGGCGATGAGGAGTCCCAGGCCTGGCCATGAGGCTCTGATCTTTAGCAACAACAAGTCTTACTTCTCCAAACTATCTCGTCTGTGAAACAGAATAATCCCTTTCCCTTTCTCACCATATAGGGATCCGGAGGGAATAAACTAGAGCAAAAACCAACAAACATGGACGCTTCAAGTCTCTAGCAGAATGGTGCTACAGCAGTGGAAGATGCTATAGACAGCGAGACACAGCAGACAGAACCTTAGGCTGGAGGCTGCCAGGGGCCCCCGGCCTGGGCTGCCACCCCAACAGCCTCCTGCTGGCCTCAGTTTCCTTTCCTAGGAAAAGGGAGTAGAACGACTTAAGATATGCAATAATTGGAATGACTCTTTTCTCTCCCTCTCATGTTCGCTCAGCCCTACACTGTCCCATTATCCTTCCCCAGAAGCAGTCAGTTCACACCCTAATTAACACCCAGAGAAGGAACCCTGGGCCCAGTTGCTGCCTGAAGCTGGGGCTCCTGTCAGCTGTGTCCCACCCGGCGGCCCTGACCCTGCACAGCCTGCCTATTGGACCCTGTTGGGACTTCACACACAGCTCCACTCACCATGCAGGCGACAAACCTTTGCCTAGGAAATCTCACTGCCCCCGGACCCTCGGAGGGCTGACTCAGCAGCTTGGCAAGGTCTGACACCCCTCAGGGCTACAGGATGGGCAGAATGGAAATCAGCAGCCACCCCAGATGCTCATGCTCCGCTAGCCCAGTCACCCTGATTAAGATGACCGCTTGGCCCTATTCTCAGCCACGGAGAGGCTGTTAAAACCCACTGCCAACATGAGGCCTCTGAGATGGGCTGCCTAGCAGGGTGACTGCACCTGAGCCTTGGTCCCCGCACAGTCAGGAGGACCAAAGGGTGGTGTGAGCTCAGCATTAAATACCAGGCTGCCGCCAGGATCCTGCACAGCCATCCCCATGGGAAGGCCACACTCAGATGCCTAGAAACCCAAACACCCCGCAGGCCCTCCAGCTGGAGCGGCTTGGACCTACCACGAGCCAGCCGGGCCTCGCTCCGGAGCCTCCACAGGATCTGCAGCTTTTCCGATGCCGCGCGGCTCTTGGGGAGCCTACGAAAGAGCCGCTGGAGCCGCTTGGTGACTGTTCCAAAGCAGGCAGCAGCAGCCTCCTGGTTCCGGCCCTCTGTCATCCCGACCGTGGAGATCAATAGCTGCTCTCCAGGCCTGGCGTCAGGATGCAGTGCCCCAGTGGGGGCGTCACTGGCTCCGGGAGGGCTCCGGGCCTTGAGGGGGGTGGGGACTGAGGAGAGCCAGGGCTTCGGCCACACCAGTCTGGCATCCCCGTTCTCCCAAAGTCAGTCCCAGGCACCAGGGACCTTGGGGTCTGGCCCCTGCACAGACTGAATGATGCCTCCTCGTTCCCAGCTTTGGTTCTTTCCCCTCCACCTCCCCCAGTGGAAAACTTTCTATTCCTGGGGCTTTTAGCATGATAAGATAAAAATGCCCCCACCAAACAGGCTGCAGTGAAGAGCCTGCCCTGAGCCTCCTCACTTCTCAGTCACGCCTGTGAGTCTGAAAATCAATGTCTCCAAAGTTTCAGCAGACGACAGAAGTGATCGGTTACCTCACACCACGTTCCCGGCCCAGGAGCTCGTTAATGGTTTTCTTTGGGAATGGTAGATTAATAATGCTTTACCAGCTTTATAGGCTCCTAAGGGACAACCAGGGCTAATTCACATCCTCCCGCGCTCGGTGGAGGGCGGGGGAAGAGCCGCAGCTTTCAGCTGCCTGCCCTGCTGCACGGAGGCAGGGTTCCTTTAAGAGGGACAGACCATTTACCTGAGACTCAAAATGCAGATACTTGAGCAGCGAAGAGGGACAAGCAAATGGATGTGAGGAGGAAAGAGAAAACAAGAAGCAAGTCTCTCATAAAAAGGGAAGAAATGTTGATCTCCTGCCCTAAAACAGTGCTCACCGGGCGTCACCTCACTCTCTGACTCCCAGAAGCAGCCAAGTTCCTGGAGGCCCCTGCCGCCCAGGCCAAGGCAGAGGACTGGCACCAATGGGCAGCCAAGCCTTCCAGGAGAGCCACTGGCGAGGGGCGGCTGCTCCCTGGCCACCTGGAGATTCCAGAACTCGTCAGCCAATACCAGCCAGCAGGTGCTGGTTTAGGATGCAAGAGAGATGCTTGTTCTTTAACCAGAGGAAACGTACCTCAGAGCACTCAGGGACTCACAGAACCTGTACTCTGGTCATCTAGCATTAGGTCCAGGAAGACAAGACTCACGAGTTCAGATGTGAACCCTCTTATTCTCTTGTGGCCTCCAATTCTAGCTCAATCCCTTTAAGCTGTAGTTTTTCCCCTAGGTGAAAGAGAATGCCAAATTGCATCATTTCCCAAAGGCCATATTTCTGGGCCTAATTAGAGAAGAAAATGTCAATAGAACAAATCTAAGCTCACATTCTCATCCTCCAAATGGGCTCAGCTCCCACCTGCCCTTCTCACAGAAAATCTGGCCAGGAGGTCCATGTTCTAGATCACCCTTCAGTATGGAGGGCCTCGGCACCTGCTACAACAATGCTGGTAGGCTCAACAATAAAAGCACATTGTTTACAAGTCATTTATTAATATAGAAACATCCCAAATGCCACCCTCCTCAGGCCTGGGCATGGTCTTTCTCCCTAATCCTCCCCCAGGGAGATGAGCTGCCCATGGATTTTTGTGGCCCTTGAGTTTACCCAGGAAGCACTACCCCAGGAGGGAGTCATCATGAGGCCAGGTCCTGAGGTGCCACTTGGGACCACCAAGCAAGGGTTGGGAGCCAAGGTTCCTTCCCCCTCACCCCAACTGTGACCTCTGCACTTGAGATCTCCAAGAGGGTGCCGGAATTCCCATCTGGCTGAGCACAGACAAGGGGCCGCATTCCCGTTCTAGCAGTCAACCTCGGAGAAGAGAACACAAGCGTGATGGGTATTTTAAATATGAGTCACGTGTAATGGGGAAAAAATCCTCCTTGAATGCCCCATTTGGGCTCACAGATATGCTGACCTCATTTCTCTTTTCTCCTCATCACAGAGCTGTTCTCCGACAGGGTAAGCCATGTGAGAAGCCAGCAGGGGAGAAACGGCAGAGACCGGAGATGGGGCCTTGGGAGGCTCTAGGATCTTCACTCCTGACCCTCTGAAATCTAGGAAGGTTTTACACTGTTGGGATGGTGTGGGAAGAGCACTGTCTAGTGGCAGGAGAACACCTGCAATGACTTCTTGCTGCCCTTGACCTCTAAGAATTGAACCCAGATCCTCCATGCTAAAGAAACACATTTTGAAGAAACAGACTTCACTGTCTTAAGTGCTGGGGTTATAATGTATTCTCACTTAGAAACACTCTATTAATATAAAGTTATCTCCCGAATGTTTTTAAAAACACTCATCACGAGAATAGACTTGCACACATGGCATGCTCAACTTCTTCTCTGGAAACTCTCAAGTTACAGCTGGAATCTCTGAGTTTCTTGGATTTTTAATAATTCCCTCCATCGCAAAAAGGACATAATTGTTTCAACAGAAGCCACAAAACTTCCAACTTCCCATTCAAATTCAATGGAAAAAAACCCAGCCTTCTTCAAATCAGCAAGAACAGTAGGTGATGCTACCCATTCCCAAATGTGCGCTGACCCAGGGAAATGAAGAGGAAGTCAGAGCTGGGCTGGGAACGGGGCGGCCTTCCCCAGATCTGCTGTTTCCCACGTGGCCACACCACTGCCTGGAATCAGAGCCAGGACTGCCTTATGCAAACTTCAGTTTCTTTTCCAGGCCCGATCCAACTCTCCTCCCCCCGATCTGTCCCCTCTGGGTCCCAGTCTGCTAATTCCATTTCGGGTCCTGGTTAGTCCCGTGCCATGACAGCTGGGTCACAGCCAGGAGGATGTGTGGAACAGAAACCGGTCACCTGCACATCCATGTCCATCCCCCTACACACACCTGACATGCACCAACGGGGAGGGCAAGTCACACTTGTTTCTATTATCTCAGGGTTTAGAAAAACTTCACCCTCTGTTTGAAGAACTTATGATTTACATATGTTGGAGATCTCTTTAAAAACCCAAAGCTGGAAACAGGCTTAAGTACAGCCTACTTTCAATCATCCGAGGACCAGTTCTCCCACTCACACATGGCTCAGCCACCCCCTTGTTTCACCCTCTTTTTGGCGTTCATCTGTTTGTGGATATTTTGGCATTACTTGGCAAAAGGGAAGCAGATGAGTAAGGTCACCCAACTAATGCACATATTTAACAACATTAGCTCATAAGGTGTAATAAAATGCTGTGTTGGGTTCTGGTGCTGGCTTTGCTACTAAAAAGCTGGGGCACCTCAGACAAATCATTGACTTCCCTGAAATTCTGTTTCCTCATCTTGAGATGGCTCTGGTTACACCAGCCCTTCCTACCTCACAAGAGTTCTGCAGGGCTCAAAAGAGCCAGTGCATGTGAAAATGCTGTATCTATCGGCAAATGGGATAATAGTTATCTCTTGCTCCCACAATTTCTTGGCCCTTCTTAACTATTGATGTTCTCATGAATATTTCCACATGAGCGGGTTCACAAAACACCAACTTGTATCTTCGGCAAATGCAGTGATTAATTCTTCCCAGATCCAGTAGAACAAAGCATAAAAGTATTTAAAAAAAAAAAGACTGGCAAGAAACATTACGCCTGATGTTCATGAACCTGCTGTCTGATTTCATGAAACCTGTAGTCTGTGTTTCTTAAAGGAAGTGGTACATGTAAGCCAAGTTTTAATTTCTAGCAGCCCTAGCTAATAGCTACCACAAACATCTACTGTAAGACCTGCCCCACCCTGGAAATGTGTTTGTTCAAGAAACAGGGAGGGAGAGCAGAAGGTGGCACGCAGGCCCTCTACCAAAGAGTAAACATGGCCCAGCCCGCCGTGGTCACAGGTGAGTGTCCTACCCAGCTACCTGCCTGCCCGTGTGGTGACACATGGTAATGAACTGACTGGACATTCCAACCCCACCCTTCTTGCAAGCCCTCAGCACCATCTCATCTCATTTCTCCCCCCCCGTACCCTCAAATGTGAGCAGGGGCAGTACACATGGGTGAGTAGTCCTGAAAAAAATCAGTTCCCCAGGGGTCTCCAAACTCTGTGAGCTCCCCACTCCCCATCCTCAGCCAGCCTGGAACATTCCCTGGCTGGGCACATGTCTAAGGTGCCAGGAAGGATACCCGCTGCTTCTTCCTCCTTGCTTTCCAAAAAGGGAAACAAAACAAAGGCAAGACAAAAACCCCACAGATTTCCCTTTGGATTCATCCCCCACAACTTTCTCTGCTCCAGGAACCACAGGTGAGCTAGAACGGGCCCTGCATGAACTTGGCCACCCTGGGCCAGAGACCACACCATGGAGAGCCCTGGGGCCCACCCGGCTCTGCCCATGTATCCTCAGTGTGGTGTCTGAGGTGCTTCAGAAAACACCAGGTATCACCGCCCCAGGTCTTAATCAAGACAGCCTTGGCTTGGGACAGACCTACCCATCACTATTACCCACCACCAATTTTATTCTACTTAAACCACTGCCCCAGGGAACCAAGCCTTCTGCCCTGTCTGACATCACCATCTCAACCTCCTCACTTTTTCCCCAAATCCCCAAAGCTGGCCCAGCTCCCCTCCCAGCCCTGAGATCCAGCTTGGAGCACATGGAGAGACACTTGCCAAAACTCTTGGAAAGAAACCTGAAAGTGACTAAATGCAAAACCATCTCCCCAGTCGGGGCTGGTTTTCCTGGCCTCAGCTGCCACCAGTGGCTCCTGACCCAGCTGGGGAGAGCCGAGGCAAGCCCTGTGGGAGGAGGTGGGCGGCTGGAGTCAGGGTCGACGCCTGGAGAGGCTGAAAGCCCCCTGCCACCACCATCAGCCCAGATCTGCAAGCACCAGGATAGGGAGCCCACAAGGGCTGGTGATCTGAGCTCAGCGAGCTGAACGGCTGGGGTGGGGCTGGGGGGTGATAGCATGTTTTGTACACCCACAAATACTCCCCCACCCAAGAACAGTCACCTCGCCATCTGAGGAATGCAGGCAGGAAGGGCCTCTGGTGAGGCCAGAGGTGTGTTTCCAGGTTCCTCGTCAGCCTTAATAATACGCTGGGCAGGGGAAGAGTGGCAAGGAGCGCCCATGCATGGGGAAACTGAGGAGCGAGGGGGAGGGGAGAGGGCGCATGCAGCACCCCACGGGAGAGCACTCGGGGAAAAGAGCCGGGGCTCTGCCATCGCTGTCCCATCCCGGGTGGCAGCCCCTGACGCAGAAGTGCTGGGCACCAGGCCCAAAGGAGGGAAATGGCCTGAGGGCCTGTGGTGGCCCCAGCCCAGCAAAGGCTGCTCCTACCCCGATCTAAGAGGTTCTGACCTTACCTCGGTCTCTAGCAGGGTGGACAGGGGACCCCGGGCAGGTGGCTTCTCCTCTCAACATGAGACCTCAGCAGAAGCATCTCTGCCTTCTGGCTGCATGAAGCTATTTTGAGGATAATGTGGCAGTGAGCATGGAAATACTTTGGCCTCCTCAGAGAAAAGGCATTACTGACATGCAGAGAATTGTTCCCGTGCTCACTGTCAACCTGGGCTAGGCTGGGCCTGCGCCTCAGCCGGCTCTCCTCGGGGCTCTGGCCGCTGACCAGCACACACACCTCGCAGCCAGGAGCCGGGGCTCCCGAGGCAGGGTCAGTGGACGTCACCTGTCAGTCAGTGGCCCTTGGGACAGGGCTAGAGGCTGTCTTTTTCTGTCACTCAAGGCCCCCCTGCCAAGCTGGGCACAGGCTGATATACCAGTCAACTGGGGAGAAGCGAGAGGATCCCAGACCAAACCCTCACTACTGATGGGAGATGTCAGTTCACTTCCATCGAGTAACTAACTCTACAGGATCAGCAGGCGAACAGACACATTCATTATCAAGTCTAATTAGGCTGGCAGACAAGTGGCATTAATCATTTTTGACTGTACCTGGGATTCAAGCCCCCCTCACTCCATTATCAGAAAATTTCATGCTCTGATGCATAAGGGGGAAATCAACCCCATGTTTAATCCTTTCACCTGCATCTTTGGAGAAGACAAGAAGCAGGCAGAAGAGGAGATGGGGGATGCAGCCTGGGGACCGCAGAAGGCCTCTCTCAAAGCAGTTTCTTCCTTCCCCAGGTCCCTTCCCTTTCCCCAAACACACATGCTCCAGTAGGAGTTTTCCTAAGAAGTAGACGCCGGTTAGGACCAGGGGCAGGGGAAGGCTTGGGGATGGGGAATTCCATCATCTTTAACAACAAAACATCCATTTCCCTGTTTAATTTTCCTAACCCCAAAGCCAAGAGTGGGCCTAAATCAATGAAAACATTTCCAGCCACACACTTTGGTCCTGCTGGGCGTGCTGCACAAATACCTTCCAAGAGCTCAAGGTAAATAAATACAGGGCACTCTCCAAGAAGCCTGAAATGAAGATCTTCTCTGCTGCAGGAAGAATCGATGTCCCCAAAGCTCTTCTGCAAAGAACTCCCCACAGGGGGTGGCTGTTACCCGGGCCTGGAAGTTCTGCTTAAACCCACCAATAATGCAGCAACAAGACAGGGCTGCAGAGGCTGGGTCGCAGGCCCCGGGAGAAACCAGCCACACTGCCCACCACAGGCCCTGAGCCCCTCCCCGCGGGCTCCAAGGCACCCTGCTGTCCACACACGCTCCACAGTTAGAGTCTATCACTGGACAGGAGAGGATGGAATGGTGAGCCCCAGGCCCCCCCTTTCAACCCTGTAATTCCAATCACTCAATCATAGCTCCAAAACAGCTCCCCCTCCAGACAGGGACTGTGAGTCTGGAGCAGGCACGCGGCGCTCCCGAGCAACGTGCACAGCAAGTCTCAGCACTGCCTCCTTGAAGGCTGGAGCTGGGCGTGGAGCCCCCCATTTGCCAGACCGTTCCCCCAAACAGTCACCTTTCAGAAAGGGTGGATTTACAGTCCAGGGTGGTTTACAAGTCCACCGCAACGGGATGAAAGGTAAAAGGTCCACTTTGTGTGCCTTCCACAGGAGAAAGGATCCTTGACCTGCAAGGGACATTCCCCGAAGGGGAAGCCAAAGGGCAGCCGGTGAGTTTCTCAGGTTATTTGTTGTTCACCGATCCCTCCTGGAATGCTGACAATGAGGTTTACCGCCACCACCCAAAACACACACGGGCACTCACGCAACCTCTCTCTTCTCCCTGTCTCTCCACCAATTCCAAGTGGATTTCCTTCCCTAGCTGGCAAACATGATTTCTTTAATCCTGGAAATTAATATTAACTCTGAATTTTCACCTGAGCCACCAGGTCTCAGTTAAAGAAGAAGAAATAGGGGTATGCCCAAGGGAGATGCCCTTTTCAGATGACTGAAAAGGCAAGCAGACAGGGGGAGGACAGTTTTCCAAAAGCTTCCCTTACCACGAGCCCGTTTTGCCAACACAGCTCCCACTCAGAGTCAGCCTCCTGCTCAGACAGATGCCGTGCACAGGCCACTGTCCTTCTGTTTGCTTCTACGAAGAGGGGGATTGAATAGTATAAATAAGCCAACACCTTCATCAACCACCAATTATTAAGACTCTGCCCTGAGCCTGGCATTTTGCTGGGCATGGATGATACAAAGGCAAAGAGCCGATGGCTTGGCGAGTCCTATGCTAGACACAGACGGGGCATTCTGTGGGGATGCTCCTTGGCCACCGCAGCCTCCCCCCTGGGGACATGGAGGCAGGAGTGACTTTTCTAGAGGCCACTCAAGACCCTTACCTCCTGGGATGCTCAGTCACTTCCTCCCTAAGCCCAGGAAACCAGACAGAGTTGGAAAACTGTATTCCCTGCTTGGAAAGGTGATACCACGGGGTGTCAGGAGCCCCGATTAATTGTTACGCAGCTGTCAGATGGGAAGGGATTAGTAATAATAATCGCATCCAACATTTACATAGCATTTTGCCAGGCACTGTTCTATCACTGTGCATATATATGAACTCATTTAAGCCTCCCCTCAACCTGATGAAGGAGGTAATATTATGATCCCCATTTTGTAAAGAAGGAAACTGAGACCCAGAGATGCCTGGGCTCACACAGAGACAGAGGCAGGATTCAAAGCCAGGCCTTGTAGGCCCAGCCTGTGCTCCTAATCATGGCACAGGCCTGCCCTTTTAAAGTCATATTTCTGGCCCTTGCTTTTCAAAACAAAGATAAAACAAACTAAACCCATCATGGAACTAGACTTTCAACTTAAAGATGCTCAGTGAGTTTGATTTGCTGTGTCCACCTGCCAGCCCTCATTTGCACATCAGAACATTTCTCAATTGTTCCCAGCCAGCCACAGGTTCACAATTAGTTAAATATTAATAATGACAGAGATTCCTCTCTGTACCCCCTGATTCTGGCTCTACTCCCTCTCCAGTGATCAAACATCCTTGGGACCAGGTAGCAGGGCATTAAACCAGCTATCCAAGGGGGGCACTGGTATTCAGGAAAGTGAATTAGATTTGACCAAGTCCCACAAAGTCAGATGTACCGCCAAGTGGACCTGGATTATTGGAGATTCAGCTCTCTTGCCACTAGAAGGTATTTAGGAACTAAGCAAAGGAAATAAACAACTCTAGCATGAAGTGAGGATAAATTCACGCACAATATCCTACATATGCACATACAAACACATGCAAATATACCCCTGACTCTTATGCACCCAAACAAAAACTTCAAACCATGTGCAAAATGCTCTACAATTCATGTAGTCTCCAAAAATCAAAACGATCTGGAATTCCAATGAAGCAGATTTCCTGGGATTCCAGAACAATAACAGTGAGGATACTACATCTTCCCTGTGTATAGCTTGGTGGACCAGGACCTTAGAGAGGACAAAAGTAGCCAACACATCCATGGGCAAGTTGCTCTGGATTCTTCTGTAAGGTCAGGGGCATTGGCCAAGTGACAGCAGCCCTCCACGTGTGCCCTCAACACCCACAGCACACAACTCTTGAACTTCTGCTCTTTCCTGCCTAATTAGCACCTTAACTGTGAGTTCTGGCGGTGGAGGGTAAAGCATCCATTTTGCCCTCCAATCTTCCATCTTCCACCTGGCCCTGGCTAGAGTCTGTGCCCTCCTTCCCTGCAGCCTGCTGCAGTGGGAGGCACATGCACAGCCTTGGCAGAGAGAGGAAAGGCAGAGGCCTCCCGATGTGGAAGGTGTGCTGTCCAATGCAGCAGTCAGATGGGAGATGCAGGGCTGCTGTTGCGGGGGAAGGGCCACTGCAGAAGGATGCAAACCATGACCATTTCAAGAAATGCTTGTTAGAGGTTGTGCCATTGTCTGTGCTTCAGATATCTGAAATATCTGTATAAATGAATAAACACATGGCTCTGGGTATGCTTTGCCAAACATGGCAATGGCAAATATGGGGGGTGGGAAAGGGGGACATCATTAAAGGAATATATACACCTAACTGTAGTAAGACAAAAATAATAACCCCCCAAGAAGACTGCAGATTTGCTCAGAAAATCTACATGCTGGGTGCCCAATGTTTTATAGTTAGGCTTTGTGAAAAGCCTGGTTCAGGAGAAGGCTGAAGGGGACTGAGAGCTGGGGAGGAAGGGACCCCACCAGGAGTAGGGTAATTTTAGGGCACAATGACTGGTGTAGGAAACGAGGAAGAAGAGGAGGAGGCAGGGCACAGCCAAACATGAAAGCAGAGTCCAAAGGTTTCAGCGGCCAGATGTGGAAGGCAGGAGGGGACACAGGTTCAGGGTGACCTCGGCCTCTCTCTTCAACTTCACAGCCCCTTCTCATCCAAAGCCTCAGAGGGGAGGGCATCCCGGTCTCAACAGGTCCCCTTGGAGGAAGGGTTTGATCCTGTACCGTAGGTAGACAAGCAAGCCATTTCTCCATTTTCACTATTAAGCAAGGGTCAAAAGGCCATCTCAATAGTGGTCTCGCCCCTTCCCCCAAGGTCAGAGACCCTACAACAAAAACAAGAGGGGCGCATTGGAGACACGGTATGACCTTGTGGCTATCAATCCCAACCTGAGCGTATCTGGGGAAGCGACAGTGCGCACCTGTCAGGGGAGGTGTATTGGTAAAATATCGACTGCACAGGAATACCGGGCAGGGGACTAAGGAACAGAGTGTCTCCAAGGATTACTTCCCTTAAAGTCTGGGCCTGCCCTGGAGTCAGGGCAATGCCACCTCTCTCCCCAACCCCCTCGCAGCCCGTCGCTCCTGGACTGCAATCTCTCCACGCGCCCCTCCCCTGCCCTGCCCTCACACTCACTAGCGCAGCGCAGCGCCTGTCGCAGCACCTCTTGTCCGCACAAGTCACACCAGCCGGGGCCGCCCCGCAGCGCCAGTTCCGCGAAGCAATGCCCCTCGCCTCGCTCCGCCGGGACGCGGGGATCCTGAGGCTGCTCGAAGATGCTCCGCACATCGCGGGGCCGGGGCGCTCCAGGCCGCCGCCGCAGTCTCTGTTGTAGACCCGGCCGGAGAGGGCGAGGGGGTCGGGAAGCCCTGGGTTGGGGCTCCAGGTCCCCCCGGGCAGTCCTCCGAGCGCTGCGCCCCTCATGCACCCCGGGCGCAGTGGAGAGGGGCGCGCGGGCGCAGCGGCGCGACGACCGGCCGGGGGGCTGTGGCTGCGGCTCGGGGCCGCTCAGGCTCTGCAGATAGCGCGGCGGTTCGGGGTCCAGGAGAAGCGGGTACGGGCGCTGCCCGATGGCCGGGGACGCCATGGTCATGCCCGGCTAGTGGCGGCGGTTGTCTCCTGGCGCGGCGCAGCTCCCGAGCCAGCCCCGAGAGAAGGGGCGGCCCCAGACCAGCGCGCCTTTAAAGGGACCGCAGCCGACAGGGCGGGGCGGGGGCGGGGAGACTTCAGAGAGGCAGGAAGGGCGACACGAGGGAAAGGCCGATGGACCGAGTGATAAGGCTGACTGTGGGGGGCGCCTGAGCACGAGTGAGGGCTTATGGGGCGCCTTCAGGAAGCCTATTGGACAACTGGGGTTTAGTATAGGAAAGGCGTGGTACAGTACAACTCAGAAAAAGCATTTCTGTAAGGTCTCTTTGCCTTCAGCCCTGCCTCTGTCCCTCTTCCTTCACTTCCACCAACACCAGATCCAACCCCTGCCCGCCACCCGCACCCCAGCACGCCCAGGCGGGAGGGGAGAGCTTAGGAAATAGCCGAGGATGGAGTCTAAGGAGGACGACCACCGTCTAGGGGTCCCCCGCTACCTTCCCCAATTTCTTGCCGATCGGAGGGATGTGTTCCCTAATTTTGCTGTCTTCCCTCGCCGCCTCTGAGGAGCCGGGTCTAGGTTAGGGCGCGCGTCTGCACCCGCCTTCGCGCTCCCGCAGAGCAGCGCAGAGTCCCGTGACGCGGAGGGACGCGCGCGTGGTGTGACGCTGCCGATGCTGACCAGAGGAGCCGCCTCCGCGGTAGTGGAGGCTGTCCGCGTGCTGCTCTCGCTCTCGGATTTCCCCTCCCTCTGGGCTGGATATTCCTCTTTCCCGTAAAACTGTGGTTATGTTGATAGTGCCCCTGGACCGTGAGAACGCCCTGGCACCCTGTGGGTTAAGGGAGTTTTTCTTCCTAAGTCAGTCCCTCTTCTGTCCCATCTGCTCGAGTAATTGCTGTGGAAATCCGCCCCCCACCTCACCCCCCACCCCCGCATAGCCTTACTTTGCACCTGGTATGGACAATTCTGTGGAACCTAAAAAGACCCTTTTCTACCAGGACCAGGGCAAACTCCACCCCCAACCCCCACTCCCCACTCCGCCTAATTTGATGCTCTGCTGTCACCATCTTAAAATTCTTAATTTTTAAACAAAGGGCCCACGTTTTCTTTTTGCACTGGCCCCTGTAAATTACGTAGCTAGTCCTGAGCAGTATCTTTGCCCTATTGGGATAGTGTGGAAAAGAACAGTACCAGCTGTTGGGGTGGGGAAACTGAGGTGGAGCCAGAACTCCTGAGTCTTTGAATCTAACCTGTGTCTCCTGGCACAGACCAGCTGTATGACTTTGGGCTGTCTCTAGCCCCCGTTTTAACTGTAAATTGGGCTGGGGGTGAGGAGGCAGGCTTTTGCCCTCCTCTCGGGTTCCAACACTTTGACGCAGTGATCACACCTTTCCTCTTAAAACATGGAGTTCGGTTTGGTTGATTTAGCAGAGATTACCAGCAACCAACTTTCCGAATAGTCTAAATTCTTCCAGACCTAACAGATTCCCCGCCCCCTCCTCCCAGGCCAGAGATGGGTCTCCCCCTAGTGTCCAGTAGGGGATCTTCACTTTTGCTTTTTGTTTTCCCCCTTGGAGGTAATTTTTAGGTAATTCCTAAAAATCCTAGAGCCTGGCGCCTAGGAAATTCCCAGCCTGCTTTGTTCAGTGGCTGCACAGCAGCCAACCCCATAGTGCTTCAGAGCAGAGGGCAGTTGAGATAGGGGATTGCCCCCTTTTGCTACCCTCCTCCACCTTCCCTCTCCCCTGTCTGAGCCTTGCTTTCTCTACATCAGTGGTTTCCAAACTTCACTGTGCATCACAATCACCCAGAGGGTTTGTAAAATCACAGATCACTGAGCCCCAACCCAGAGTTTCTCAGTCAAGTAGATAAGGGGCTGGGGTTTGTGTTTGTATTTTTAACATTTTCCCAGGTGGTGTTAATGCTACCAAGACCCCACTTTGAGAACCATTTCTCTAGCTCTAAGGTGGTGATAGGAGTACCGGCTTCTCAGTTCTCTTTCTCATCAGGCAGGGAAAATTCAGTGGAACATCCACAGAGGGGTCTATTCCTGAATGATTTCTGCTGAATGTGTAAAAGGGAAAAATACAAGTTGCCTTCGTGGTCTCTTATTCTTCTCTCTCCCACTTTTTCTGCAAGCCATTCTCTTGGAGTTGTTGCAGAAATCTTGTGTTCATATAAATATTTGCCTGTTCCTACCCTCTGTTATCCATCCATCTCTACAGGCACGAGGCCTGTTAGGAGATCTCTCCCTCCCAAGAGTGCAGTGGGCTGGGTGAGGTCCAGGGTGTGGACCCAGCTTGGACTCTGGGTGACAGCTTGGAGTGGCAAGAAAAGCAGGGATCTAGCGTAGAGTTCATTAGAAGATCAGTTTCAGAATGGTCTTTTTAATATAACTGCCAACAATTACCATCTCTTCCACACCCTCGCACCCAAGCATAGTTTGGAAAGCCCAGTCCCATAGATTTCCGGGAGAGCAGGGCTCACTGGGGATAAGGGTCTCCTCTGACCCTGGGAAGCTAAAGGCTATCTGTGATAATCAGGCATGAAACCCTTTCTAGTTGCCTGAGCTGTGCGGAGAAATGCTCCACTTTTTGTTTTATTGCTGCAGCTCTGATTTGGGGGAGTGGTAGTGGCTGCTCTTAGCACTGAACCAGGGAGGAGATTGGTCAGGCTCAGAGCCCTACTGGCCTCTGGGATGGGAACAGAGATGAAAATGGAGATAACATAATTCCATGTAACCAATCCAAAAAGTTTATCAAGTTTATCTTAAGGTTCACCAACCTGAGCCAAGAAAATGAGGTCGGGGGAGGTACTTGCCTCCCCGCAACCTCAACAGGAAGCTTCTTGCTTGGGATGTGGCCCTTCCTACGCAGCCCCCAGTCTCCTTCACCCCAAACACAGCATCCCCTCCCACAACACACACACACACACACACACACACACACACACACACACACACACACACAGAGTAACTCATTCCTCCTTCCCAGGGAAGAAATATTAAATAAACCCTAGTCTCCTTGTACAGTCAGGATGTTGTTTGGGGTAGTGTCTGACGCCTGGATTTTAAAACTTTTGGATCATCTTTGGCCATCCAAGCTACAAGGCTAAGACCTCAGCATCTGCTGACATCTCCACTGAGAGTTTTTTCTCTGTGTTGGCAGATCCTCTTGGCTTAGAGCTGGGGCTTTTTTCTGTCTCTGACTCACCCCCAGCAGAGTGGGTGTGCTGCTCTTAGTTTTTCTCAAGGGGAAGGATGATGGCAGCAGGTGTTGAGCGTGTGGTCAGTGCGTGAGGTCACCTCAGAGGTGGTCCCACAGCGTGCTGGTTTCCTTATTGGGTGAGTTGTTTCCAGGGTTGCCTCCCACCCTCCGCCCCCACTGAGTTCTCTACTAGGAAGGAAAAGGGAAGGAGAGGTTGTGGCCTGACTTTCTGAGGGGGAAATTTTTGTTTGTGTTTGGCTTTGAGACATTTGAAGTCTTCTGGAATCCCCAAAGCTTTTAGGGAATCCCCAGGAGTTCTGACAGTTATACAATGGATTTCTCTCTTAGTCAGGATGGGTTAGGCTGCGCTGCGGTAATAAACAACATCCAAATCTCAGAGCCTTTAAACAACACAGACTTTTTCCTCACTCACACTAGTTGTCCTTTGCAGGTTGGCAGGGAGACCCAGGCTGATGGAGCAGCCATCATGTCCAGTGTCACCAGTTACCATGCCAGAGGGAAATGGAGAGAACCTGGAGGATCCCACATCAGCTTTGAAAAACGTCCGTCGTTCCCTGTCACAGCTCATTGGCCCCACGCTACATAAGGGAGCAAGAAGTGCAATCCTACCGTGTGCTCAGACTGGGGAAAGAACTGGAAATATTTGACAAACAGCATTAATGACCACTGCCAGGTTCAAGGGCATAGAGCACTTATTCATTCATATAACAAGTAATTTTCTAACGCCCGCTATGAACCAGGCACTGTTCTAGGCACTGAAGATACAACAGTGAGATGGACATGTTCATGAAGCTTACATTTTAGTGGGAGAGATGGACAACAAGCAGACATAAGTGTGATATAACGTCAGGCCATAATAAGTACTATGATGAAAAATAAAGCATGTGGGGGGATATAAAATGACAGAGGATACTATATTAGATCTGGTGGTCAGGAAAGGCCTCTCTGAGGAGCAGGCATGTAAGCCTTCTGACTATCTGATGGCAAAGGGTTCTAGATGAGAGAAGAGCAGACACAACAGCCCCAAAACTTTCCCAGGCTTTATGAATATGCATTTGTTCAAAATGCATATTTCCAGCCCCAGCCCCCAGAGATGCTGATTCCATAAGTCTGCATATCAGCCTGCATTTTTAAAGAGACTTTGATTAAAATGACTCATAAACTGCACTTTGAAATTGCTGGCATAAGAGAAAAGGCAGTGGGTAGTTACAATTGTGTGACCTCTTCTGCAGACATTTGAGGAAAAGTGTCCTTAACCTTGTTGACTGTAGAATGACACCTTCTCCAGCCCTCTTTCCTTCCCTTCTTGGGCAGCATGTTATGTGCACAGCTTAACCTCTTAAAGAATGGGCACTGCTTACAAACTATAATGGGGTCAGTAATATCTTACATGGCTAGACTGTGATCAGGGAATGACAAAAAGTTTGGAAATTAAAATGTTTGTGAAAGTCCCTTGTAATACATCGTGTGTGTGATACATATTTACTCCAGAAAAAGGCATTGGCCAACAACTCTTTTTTTAATGCAATTTTATTGAGATATATTCACGTACCAAATAATCCATCCAATGTGTACAATCATTGGCTCACAGTATCATCATATAGTTGTGCATTCATCACCACAATCAATTTTAGAACATTTTCATTACTCCAAGAAAAAGTAAAAATAAAAAAGAACACCCAAATATCCCATACCCCTTATCCCTCCCCCATTATTTATTTATTTTTGTCTTTATTTTATTGCTTATCTGCTCATACACTAGATAAAGGGAGTGTCAGTCACAAGGTTTTCACAATCACATGGTCATGCAATAAAAGCTATATAGTTATTCAGTCATCATCAAGAATCAACTATGCTGGATTACAGTTCAACAGATTCAGGTATTTCCTTCTAGCTATTCTAATACACTAGAAACTAAAAAGGAATATCAACATAATGCATAAGAATAATGTTCCAGTTTGCTAATGCTGCCTTATGCAAAATACCAGAAATGAATCGACTTTGATAAAGGGGATTTATTTGGTTACAAAGTTACAGTCTTAAGGCCATAAAGTGTCTAAAGTAAGTCATCAACAATCGGGTACCTTCACTGGAGGATGGCCAATGGCATCCAGAAAACCTCTGTCAGCTGGGAAGGCACGTGGCTGGCGTCTGCTCCAGAGTTCTGGTTTCAAAATGACTTTCTCCCAGGACGTTCCTCTCTAGGCTGCAGATCCTCAAAAATGTCACTCTTAGTTGCTCTTGGGGCATTTGTCCTCACTTAGCTTCCCCAGAGCAAAAGTCTTCTTTCAAAGGCCATCTCCAAAATATCTCTGTAAGCTGCAGTTCCTCTCTCAGTTCCTGTGCATTCTTCAAAGTGTCCCTCTTGGCTGTAGCAAACTTGCTGCTTCTGTCTGAGCTTATATAGGGCTCCACTAACTAATTAAGGCCTACGCTGAATGGGCAGGGCCACACCTCCATGGAAATTATCTAATCAGATCAGAGCTATCACCTACAGTTGGGTGGGTCACATCTTCAAGGAAACACTCAGTCAAAGAATTACAATCTAATCAACACTAATACATCTGCCCACACAAGATTGCATCAAAGATAATGACATTTTGGGGGACATAATACATTCAAACTGGCACAAATAACTTCCAGAATGACTGCTCGACTCTATTTGCAATCTCTTAGCCACTGAAACTTTATTTTGTTTCATTTCTTTTCTCCCTTTGTTCAAGATGTTCTCAATCCCACATGCCAGGGCCAGGCTCATCCCTGGAAGTCATGTCCCACCTAAGGGGGAGGGTAGTGAGTTTATTTGCAGGGTTTGGCCGCCAACTCTTGGCTTGAATGACTTCATCATGGCAATTCTGTGAAATGACTAGCATTCCCCTTTTTTTTTTAATTTGTATTTTGAAATAAATTCAAACTTACAGTAACAGTTGCAAAAATAATACAAACCTCATACACAGAACTCCAGCATACCCCAACCCCCCCCCACCGATACCCTGATCTACCAATTTTAATATTTTGTCACTTTACCGTTTCTTTCTTTCCCTCTCTCCCTCTCTCTCTCCCTATCTATCATCCATCATCTATTGCTCTGTCTTCTGAATATATGAGAGCAAGTTGCACATATCCTTGAACAAATAATATAATTCACATAATACATTTCCTATGAACAAGAACATTCATTTATGTAATCACATTAAGTGCAGTTAAGAAGTTCAAGAAATTTAACATTGATATAAAGCTTACATTCTATATTACATTTTTCTCTGATGTCCCAATTGTGTCCTTTTGAGCCCTTTCTCCTCTATTCTTAGATCTCATCCAGTATCATCTGTGGCATTTAATTGTCATTATCTATTTAGACTGTCTTTTTTTCAATTGTGGAAACATACATACAGCATAAATCTTCTTGTTCCAACCCCTCCCAAGCATTCCATTTAGTGGGATTAATCACATTCACAATGTTGCAATGCCATCACCTTCCCACCATCCATTACTAGAAATTTCCCTTCACCGCAAACAGAAACCCTACACTCATTTCTTATTAACTCCCCATTGCCCTTTCCCCCACTTCTTGTAACCCATACCCAGTTTTCATCTCTATGATCATATTCTCTGATACTTTCTTTGTGTCTACCATAGGGCTTAAATTTAACATCTTAAGTCTATAACAATCTTGTTTTCTTTGATAGCAACTTAACTTCAATAGGACACATAAACTATGTTCCAATACTCCTCCATTCCCCCCGCTTTATGTAGTCCTTGTCAAAAATTACATTATTTTACTCTGAGTCCAAAACCACTGATTTATTATTACATGTTATGTATTTTAGATCCTGTAGGAAGTAAATAGTGGAGTTACAAATCAAAGATACAGTAGTATTGGTATTTATATTTACCGTGTGATCTTTACTGGAAATCTTTATTTTTCTTCATGTGGTTTCAGTCAATTGTTTAGTGTCCCTTCCTTTCAGCCTGCACAAATCCCTTTAGCATTTCTTATAGGACTGATCTACTGGTGATGAAGTCCCTCAGCTTTTGATTATCCGGGAATGTTTTCATCTCCACCTCAATTTTAACCTCCCAGTGTTTGTGAATTTTCTAAGTCTCTGATGATTATTGACTTCTATTTGTATTCCATTGTGGTCAGAGAATGTGCTTTGAATATATTCAATTTTTTAAAATTTATTGAGGCTTGTTTTATGTCCCAGCCTATGGTCTGTCTATTCTGGAGAAAGTTCTGTGATCACTAGAGAAGAATGTGTATCCTGGTGATTTGGGATGTAATGTTCTATATATGTCTGTTAAATTTCTCTATATCTCTCTCTCCTTTCTTTGTTTCTCTGTCAGTAGTGCTCCCTTTAGTATCTGAAGTAGGGCAGGTCTTTTAAAAAATCTCTCAGCATTTGTTTGTCTGTGAAAAATTTAAGCTCTCCCACAAATTTGAAGGAGAGCTTTGCTGGATAAAGTATTCTTGGCTGGAATTTTTTCTCTCAGAATTTTAAATATGTCATGCCACTGCCTTCTCGCCTCCATGGTGGCTGCTGAGTAGTCACTACTTAGTCTTATGTTGTTTCCTTTGTATGTGGTGAATTGCTTTTCTCTTGCTGCTTTCAGAACTTGCTCCTTCTCTTCAATATTTGACAGTCTGATCAGAATATGTCTTGGAGTGGGTTTATTTGGATTTATTCTATTTGGAGTTCACTGGGCATTTATGCTTTGTGTATTTATATTGTGTAGAAGGTTTGGGAAGTTTTCCCCAACAATTTCTTTAAATACTCTTTCTAGACCTTTACCCTTCTCTTCCCCTTCTGGGACACCAATGAGTCTTATATGTGGATGTTTTATTTTATCTATCATATCCCTGAGATCCATTTCAATTTTTTTGATTTTTTTCTCCATTCTTTCTTTTGTTCTTTCATTTTCCATTCTGTGGTCCTCAAGGTCACTGATTAGTTGTTCAGCTTCCTCTAGTCTTGTACTATGAGTATCCAGAATCTTTTTTATTTGGTCAACAGTGTCTTTTATTTCCATAAGATCATCTATTTTTAATTTACTCTTGCAATTTCTTCTTTATGCTCTTCTAGGGTCTTCTTCATGTCCTTTATATCCTGTGCCATGCTCTTGTTGTTTGTCTTTAGTTCTTTGATTAATTGCTCCAATACTGTGTCTCCTCTGATCTTCTGATTTGGATGTTTGGGTTTGGGTTATCCATATCATCTGTTTTTTTCATATGTTTTAAAATTTTCTGTTGTTTTTGGGCTCTTGGCATTTGCTTTACTTGATAGGGTTCTTTTAGGATATGTAGAATTATTCCAAGGTTAATCTCTAATTTGTCAGATCTACAGCTTGGTGGTGTACACTTTCTCTAACCAGCAAATGGTGTCTGTGAGTCACCTATTCCCCTCAAGTCAGTTCTCCCCAACTTTGTCTTTGTGGTGTGTGGGGGTCTGATTCTTGTGGGGTTCGATTGGTGCACCAAGTTTGGGTGTGTTGTTGGTGCTGTCCACCGTGAATGTGGGGCGTGTGTCTGAGCAGTTAGGGAGGCAGGGCAGATTTAATAATCAAACCTCCCAGGTGTTCCAGGAGATTTAAGGCTGTTGCAAGAGTCTAAACCTTCATTTCATCTCACCACAGATTGTCTCTGTTGCTGACCCACAAGTCCTTGGTATTGGCATATGGTTCCTGTGTTTTCCAGGTGGGTTCCTCTTTCCAGCTGTGCCCTTCTAGGGCCTTTGCTGAGGGAAGGCTGTGCGCTGTCCCTCAAGGGAAGCCCTGGGCTGCCAGACCATGCAGGGCGTTCCCAGCCTGCTGTGAAGATGGCTGAATGGGGCGTATTAATTTCCCCCTTTTCACACAGCTCCGCCTTCCCAGCTCCGGGACAATTAGCTGTGGGTGCGCGAAAGGCTATTGTCCACACCCAATATTGTGGCGTGTGCACAGTGTTGCCAGAAACACTTCCTGTCCCACTGGGTCCCTTGGTGCAGCTCTGGGCTGTGTCTCCAGTGCCGGGCAGGGGCGTTCCCAGCCCATTGGGAAGATGGCTGCAAGGGGCATGGTTATTTTCCCCTTTTGGCTCTCCTCTGCCCTCCTCGCTCTGAGACAACTAGCAGTGGGTGCATAAAAGGCTATCTTCCATGCCAGATATTGAGGCGTTCGCACAGCCCTTTCCTGCTGTGCTTCACTGTGCGGTTCTCACTGCCATATCTGTAGCCACTTTTGGGTTTTTTTGAAAAAGAACTAGTCTGCCTCCAAACGCCAACCAATGGTTTCCCCACACCGCAGCATGGCTGCCGGACATTCAGCCGACCTACTCACTCGTTTCAGAACACTGACTCCCGGTTTCACAAAATGCACTGTCCCTGTGGATTTACAGACCTTGTCCAGCTGGTGCATCACTGGAACTGGTGTTCTGGGTCACTTTCTGGCCTTTATCTAGTATTTTTCCTGGAGGTGTTTTTTTGCCCTGTCTCTCCTAGCCACCATCTTAGTTTCTTAGCATTCCCTTTTTATAGATGAAAAATTGAAGTTCAGAGAAGTCATATAACCTGCACAAGCAGGCATCAAAATCTGGACTCAAATCCACATCATAGGATGACATGTACTGCACCAAAGCTGGTGTGGTAAAAGGGCAGTGTTTTAAAATTCTGGTCTGGTTTTGTAGGTGCAGCTTGCAGAATTTGCCAAATCTTTACCCATTTTTCATTCCCTATCAAAATCCTGCTCAACTTTCAAGGTCTAGTGCAAGTGCCATGCCCTCCATTAAGCCTTCCCAGGCATAAATCATCAGGCCTTCAATGGGCTTCCAAAAGTTCCTTTGTCTCTGTTTAGCATGCCCTTCATTCTGACAGGTAAGATTTTACATTTTGCCTTTCTCTATCGAGTCTTTTTGGTCTTTCTGACCTCACTGTGCAGGGCAAATGCAAGGTGCTCATTAAAAGTAGGCCCCCAACCTGTGATCACCTGGGGCCTAGCTCCTAAAATCCCTTTAAACCCTGGCCCCTGCATGGAGGGAGGAAGAGATGAAGGAATTGTTTGGTGTGGGAGAATGGAAGGCACCGGAAGGCCTGTTAGGGCTGGGTAGAAGTGAGAGTGGTGTTGGGAACTCATTTTAAGGCTCCTGTACATCTTCCAGGAATATTGGTCTCTGGGATGGGTTTCCTGCTTCCTGATTTCGTTATTGGTCAGGGGTGGGGGCTGGTAGAGTGCCGTCCCTGTTCTCATTGGCCGGGACTTGCCGTTGTGTCAGCTAACGCCAGCACTTCCAAGGGAAGTCCCTGTGTCCTTGACTGTCCTTGGGGACAGGAAAGGCAAACCAGGATGGATATGTGAGCAAGGACATGAGGGCTCCTGGAAGGTGTCATCATGGGGTGGGTGGACCTTGTTTTCCAGCAGTTTAGTGGAATTCCCCTCGATTATGGAATTTTTCCACCCAAGCCACTCTGCCAAACTTATAAGGCCGATTTGTGTGTGTTTATATGTGTTTCTTCTTTCTGTATTGAGAAAACTCAGATATTCCAGGCAGATTTGTCAGCAGCTTTTTTCCTTCAGCCACAGAGAGGAGCCTCCAAGCCACAGTCACTTACATTCCAGCTCTGGGCCTGCTGCTGGGGCAGAAAGCCATGGAATGAGGTTGTGACAGACCAGTGTGAGCAGAGTGGCTTGGATAACCTCACGGCTCTCCCTGCATGCCACCCCCTCCAAAAACCCCAGCAAACCACACACACACTCTACCTCTGTGCTTTCTGCATATTGTTGCTCTCATTTCTGCCCCCTCCCTCCTCTTGTCCTCCTTCCTTCCCTCCCTTATCTCACCCTGTCCTTCTCTCTCTGGTGAAGGGTAGGGTGCAGGGAAAAGACCTCCGCTACTCCAAGTAGCAGCAATTCTGAGCGTCCAAGGAAAATAAACGGAAGCAACTTCAGGTCACCCTGGCCTATTTCTTAACACCTCCTATTGGAGTTGCTTAAGGATCCTTTGTGGGATGGAGCCAGAAATTCCACCTTTTTAAAAATAATTGATAGAGATATGAATGAAGCAGATCTGGTTAAGACTAGGGCAAATCGGGCCAAAGTGTAAAGGGTTGAAACTGACTGTGTGTTAAAACTTCAACTTCCATGTGAGACCAAGGGAAGAGATGTTTATTTAGTGTAGGATCTATATTTTCTAAACAATATAACTTCTACAGTCAGTTTGTTCAAACACCACAATTACATGGAACTTTGAATAGGAAGTGAGACATGGTAGGTCTGTATAGGTTAGAGTGACATAGCAACACATCCCAAAGTAATTTGGGTGGAGAATAAACATATATATTCAGGGCCCCCCTGAGGAGCTGGGGAGGATGTGGAGGTGTTGGACTTCCTCACCTGGATTGTTGCTGATGTTCTCACAAACATTGGGGACTGATGGTTTGATATGCTGAGCCCTCTGTCTTGGGGTTGCCCCTATGAAGCTCGTTACTGCAAGGAGAGGCTAACCCTGCTTATAATTGTGCCTAAGAGTCTCCCCCGAATCCCTCTTTGTTGCTCAGATGTGGCCTCTCTCTCTCGCTAAGCCAACTCGGCAGGTGAACTCACTGTTCTCCCGCCTACATGGGACCTGACTCCTGGGGGTGTAAATCTCCCTGGCAACGCAGGATATGACTCCCAGGGATGAATCTGAACCTGGCATCATGGGATTGAGAACATCTTGATCAAAAGGGGGAAGTGAAGTGAAATGAAATGAAGTTTCAGTCGCTGAGAGATTCCAAATGGAGTCAAGAGGTCACTCTGGTGGACATTCTTAAGCACTATACAGATAATACCTCTTAGGTTTAATTTAGAAGTAAATACCTGAAACTACCAAACTCCAACCCAGTAGCCTTGACTCTTGAAGACGATTGTGTAACAATGTAGTTTACAAGGGTGACAGTGTGATTGTGAAAACCTTGTGGATCACACTCCCTTTATCTAGTGTATGGATGGATGAGTAGAAAAATGGGGACGAAAACTAAATGAAAAATAGGGTGGGATGGGGGGGCATGATTTGGGTGTTCTTTTTTACTTTTATTTTTTATTCTTATTCTGATTCTTTCTGGTGTAAGGAAAATGCTCAAAAATAGATTGGGGTGATGAATGCACAACTATATGATGGTACTGTGAACAGTAGCTGTTTGTACACCACGGATGATTGTATGGTATGTGAATATATCTCAATAAAACTGAATTAAAAAAAAATAATTGACTGGTTTGGAAGTGAACCCAAAATGACCAGTTGCAGCAATCCTTTGAGGATTCCTTCTCCTGCTGAGGTAAAGCAGTCCTGAGAAAGCAAACAGTGGGCACAGTAGGAGCGCCGCCAGGCCATTCTGGAGATCCCGTGTTTCCTCCCATCCTCAGACTTGCCAGCCTGACCTCAGCTCTTGGCAGTGCCTCGTCCACTGTCCCACCCCACTGCTGACGGGCCTCGGCTGGACCTTTCACGTGTCTTCTGCAGGACATTTGGAAACTCTGGCTCAGTTTTCTCAAACTTGTAGAATTACCAGGAAAGCTCATCGACAATGCAGAATCCTGGACCACACCCTTACCAGATGGATTCAATAGGTGGGTGGCGTCCCAGAATCTGTGTTTGAACCAGGACTCCAGACTTCAAAGAGGACAATGGGTGGAGGATGAGAGAGGAGGGGGCACTGTAGCCCTGCGGCCCCAAGCATGGAGAAAGGCGCCTTGTTCTGACACCCCAACCCTCACCCCCACCCCCATGCTGGCTCCCAGGTCCTCTGGAGCAGGCTGCACTCTGGCCCGGAGAGCTAGGACATACCCCTGCATCCTTCCAGGTAAGCCCCCCACCTTTTAACTTGAGCCGGCCTGAGTAATGACTCTGTTTCCAGATAATGCGTGCCATGACTCCCAACTTGCACAGGACCTCACAGTCGAGGGGGCTGGGGGCTGGGAAGGGGGAGCCAGGAGCTAACAGGGTGCTTCAGCACCTTATGGAAATAGTTCACTTCCTCCTACCATAACTTTGAAAGTTAACACGCCCCTTTTACAATGAGGAAACTGAGGCACAGAGTGTTTCAATCCATCTTCCACACAGGCACCGAAGAGTGAAAACTTGAAAGACCTAAAACCTGCCGTTCCTTGAGGCCGAGCCCAGGTTCCTTCCTGTGCCAGGAAGATTTTGGTTCTGGGTCTTCCCTTTCCTCACACCAACTCCCCACTTCATTTTACTCTCCGGTAACACAGAAACGCTTGTATCTCCTCCCGTGTCTAGGCTGATGCTGTTCCCACTGCCGGGGATGCCTTTCATGCCTTTTGTGCGAGGCTGACTCCCCTGCTCACCTGCTAACCCTCCACTCTGAAGTCACCTGCTCCCAAAGTCCTTCCGTGACACCCTCCCAGGCCGACGTAAGCACCCTCCACTGTGGTGACGGTGACCTAGTGTTACACTGCAGCTGTGCATGCCTAGCCTAGCACTTACCCTGTGATATTGAAGTCATCTGTTGACACGCCTGCCTTCCCCATTGAGGGTGAGCTCCCCAGGGGCAGGGTAGAGGTTAGTCACTTCTGCAGCTCCAGCACCTAGCTCGCTTCCCTTTAAGGGTTATGCTAGGAATCGCTACAGTGTTTTCAGATGCCTGAGGTTCTTACAAGGCTCTGCTGGGCAGGATGCTTGGTCCAGTTCCACATTTCCTTCTGAGATGAAACTGGAAGCTCTGCCCAGCATAGGAATGAACTGAAACCTCTGAATATGTTCCTCAAGGGGCTTTGCTCATGAGATCATGGAGCCTGGATTATATCATTCCCTCCAAATCTGTACTTGGCTTTGAGGGATCCCCTGGCTTTTTCACTGAGCTCCACCAAGCATGTGAGGTTTGGATGCGGCCCGGGAAAACCCACTGTGGGATTTCCCTGCAGGGTCCGTGTTGGCCAGAACTTCACGCAGGCAGAGCAGACCGGAGGTGGCCCTGTGCCATCAAGGCAGGCGCTGGCCCCTGGGACCCCAGAACTTGAATCCATGGGCTTAAGGGACCCCTTGGGCTCAAGGCCCAACATGCACGTGTGGAGCCACGGGGGCCTGATGTAAGCGGTCATCTTCCAGCAACTCTCCCCTGTGTGTGGGTAGAAGGTGCTGGCCTTTCCATAGAGAAGAAATGGAGCTGGAGAAGCTGCATGAAGGATGTCAGACTCCAGGACCCCCCTCCTCACTTCTGGCCCTGCTCTCCTCTGAGGATGTTGTGGTTCCCATGAAGATTGACAGGAAGGACTTCTGGGGTCATGTGGGGTCAAGCAAAATGTTGCCTTCATGCTTCAAAGCACATAGTGGGGCTTCTCACTCATGCTCTCCCATACTGGGGCCACTTCACTCCATTTCCCCCCTTTTCCCCTAACCAGGCTAGATGGGTAGTCAGCTCTGATTTAAGGAAAGGCGGGAAGTATCACAGGGGAAAGATTAAATTCATAAGCAGTTTGCACGACTGAGAATACTTTACCCTGACACCATTCTAGCTTCTAAACAAAATAAGGGAACACTTACAATGACCCCGTGCCCCTAGTAGTGTTCAAACCCAGTATTTAGGACACAACTTAGGTTTTGAATAGTGGGGAGTGTGGGGGTGTGGAGCAGGTACTTAGAAGGTAGGTCTGAGGTTGAAAAAAAAAGATCCGTTTTCTCCCCAAGTGCCAGGCCCCTTGTGCAGCTACCCTAGTGGCAGGCGAACAGGAAGAGGGAAGGAATGGGAAGGCAAGCCCTTCCAGCAGGGGGCCGTCCTCTTTGGGCTATTCCCTGAAATAGGCTCTTTTAGGGAAAAGGCAGGACCAGTCCCGCTTTCATTTCCTAATACCTCTCACAGGTCCCCACCCACTCCCTGCTTAGTCTTTAAACACACCTGGCTTAGAGCTGTCCCCTGCCTCAGACGCAGCCCAGTGAGAGCCACTCAGAAGATAGAAAAGAAGGCCATGTTTATTCTGTTTCTTGAAGGTGCAGGCCTCTTTTCTCCTTAGGATTCTGGACTTTGAAGCACATGCTAGTTGGCATGGCTGCCTGTTGACACCGGCTGGCTGCCTATCCCAGGATCTGGTAGAACTTCAGAGAGAGCAGAGGGTCTGGGAGGCATTTTCTCCAACCCTAGGCTCAGCCAGCCCAAGAGGAGAAGGAAAATCAAGCTTGCATTGCCTGGGTCTGAATGTGGTAACCCTCAGAAATCACAGGAGCCTGGAGAGGGCTGTGTACAACACAACACACTTTAAGAGGAAGGAAGACCGAGACTAGAAGAGGTTGTGACACAACACCCTGGGGAAACCCCAGGCCTCCTCCCCTGTTTCCTGAGGAGCGAAGTCCTTTAAACCAGAGCGGGCTGCTGAGCCTCTTCTCCCCACAGCCCAGCCAGGTACAGCCCTTCCGTCCAGAGCGATGGAGGAGCAGGGGAGCGGTACCTGAGCCTGGATAAGATACATCGGTCAACCCAGGCCACAGCTGCCACACACATACACACAGAAGCCAAGGTTTCCTGTAGGTCCTCAAAGAGATGGCCTGGTGCCCCAGTCCTTGCATGGTTGCTTCCCAGAGGGAAGGAAAGGCAGCAGAAGGTAATGCTGGTGACTTCTCCCGGCAGTCAGCCAGGAGGGAGGTAGGCTGATGCGATGGGACCAGACCTCGCCTGGCGGGTCCCACAGTGCAGGAGAGCAGTGATTGAATGATTCTAATGCTTCAGGATGGCTTGTACATCCCATGGAGCTCAGACATCAGGAGCCGTGGGGACCCTACTTAACCTGTAACGAAAGGCACAGGTTAGCTTCTCCCACCCAGGTGGAGAAAAGCCTGCAGACCATACCTCAAGGCCCAGTACAATAAACTTTTGGGGAGCACTGAGCCATTCAAGCTCTCAGCACTCCTCTGTCCTCTTCTTGTAGCTGGATAGGAAAGGGAAATTTCACTAAATATCTGCAAATAGGACTCAATATTCCAGTAAGAAAAATTTATCAGCCCTAAAATTAGAACTTCCTCCCCATGAGGGCTGTTTTGGACAGTCTTTCTAGGAAGTTATTGAATCTCTTCTTTGGGGCTGGGTGGGGGTACTTAAGAAGATGGATTTGTAGCTTGCTGAAGTGGGATCGGGAGGAGATGCCTCCCCAACTCAGGGACCCTCTGAAACTCTGAGGACCAACTGAAAGCTCCACTCCTGGCTTCCTGCCTCCTGGCACCAATTCTGGAGTCCCAGACCTGCGTGACCTCTGGGAAACAACTAGCATCTAGTGAGGAATTCCCTCCACCCCAGGCACCATGCGTATCTCATCCCATTCAATATCTACGTAAACACCACGGGGCAGGGATGACTACTCCCGTCTGAGAGGGGAGGGAACTGAAGCTCCTACTTGAACAGATGTCCAGGGTCACAGCTGTAAGGAGAAGAGTCAGGATTCAAAGCTGGAATCTCTGCTGACTCTTTCCACCGCAGCACTGGTTCCCAAATGCTGCTCCACAGACCCATGCTCATCAATGCGGAAATGAGCGACTTAGGATGATGGGGAGGATGTGGCAGGTGTGTGTGTGTGTATGTGTGTATGCAAGCACGTGCATATGTGTGCATTAGTGTGAACAGGCCCACTGACCTTCATGGCAAGGACCATCTTTTATTCTGAGATTATTTTCTTCCTATGCTTTGGTGTTAAAAGATACTTTATGAAACGGGACAACTTGATGGCAAGGTTTTTCCCCCTTTACATGTGCTTACTTGGTAATATGAGAAGTTGGGAGCCCTGTGTTCTCCAATTTTCTCTCCTGAATTTTACTGGTGCCCCAAATCCAAAAGTCTGAGCCCTGCTACACCCCCACACTACCTTCTCTGCTACCTCTCAGCCCCTGAGGAGGGGAAGCTAACCAGGTGATGATGGTCCAGAGCCTCTACCTTGGGGCCTGGCCCCGTGAGCATCGGCACAAGGAGCTACAGCTCCACAAGACCCGAGAGGCACAGGTCTCGGGCAGTTAACCCAGCCTCTCTGTGCTGCAGCTTCCTGGAGACAGCACCCACTCAGGGGACGGTGGGAGGAGGAAAGGAGGTTGTCTGGGGCATCAGGCACAGAGTGCACATTCGATGTGGAATTGGACACAGGTACAAATCCACGTGCCTCCAAGTCACCGCCTCTCTCTGACTGTACAGAGGCTCACGGTTTAAAGAGTAGCAGTGAAAACCTAGACCTTCTGAGGAATGATGATTCACTTGTGGACAAGCCCTAAGCTTGGAGATGCTTTTGGAAAATGGACATGTCATCAACCCTGCACAGGCAGCTGCAAGGACTCGGCACCCGGAGACCAGAGCAGCTTGAGGACCCAGCCCTCTCTGTCTCACAGCGGGAGTGCCTTACCGTTCAATGACGTGGTTGTTGTCCTGGAGGTCAAGCGCCAGCACTTTCATCTCCTTGCAGAGCTCTTGCATGCTGTCCAAGGCAGAGGCAGGAGAGCTGGCTGAGGCCGGGACCCGGCTGCCTCACCCCTGGGGGCCCCAGCCTCCTCCACAGCCCCAAGCAGCCTCTTTGCCTCCCAGGCTTAGCATGAGGTGAAAGCCCTCTGGCCCTAATCTTAGCATCCTCCCCCTACTCACCACCCTCTTCCCTGACATTGACAGATACACACACACACACACACATCTCTCTTTGGCACTTACTGGAGAACCAGGTCCGTTGGTTCAGGGTTGGGATAAGGGTCTGTGGGAGGTGGTGAGGTCTGAACCCCCTTTGTCATGTCTTGAAGGAGCTGGTGAGATAGCCAGTCAAGGATCTGAAGGGAAGCCACACTTTAGTCAGAAGGGATGAGCCACCTTATGAGTGTGTGGAGATGTGTGGAGGTGGGTGGGGATGCTGAGGAAAGGGAAGCAACGGGTGAAAAAACTGCCCCCAGCCTGCATCCCTGGAGCAGCCAGAATTCTTAAGCCTTTCCCTTGAGCCCTTCTTCTCATTCTGGGAGTGCAGACTGCACAACCCCCTCTATTCATTTGTGCTTGGATTTCATCGATCCAGACTGCCAAGAAGTTCTCCTTTGTGACTAATCTAACCCTCTCATGATACAATGTGACCCACGAGCTAGAGAGAAGGGTAACAGGCAGCCCACTGCCAATCTCTGAAAGAAAAGAGCTGCCATGTGTGCCACGTGCTGGGGAGCCCAGAAGGAGGCAGTGCGGCTCTCTCCTAAAAGTAGCAGCCCCGCCCTGCTCCTCCTGGTCTTTTCACAGAGAGAGAATTAGAAGGCCAAAGAAAGTTCACATCGCCTCTCTCGGGGGTGGCCGTGGAGCCTCCGAGGCTGCAGAGGACCTTGAGGAAGAAGTCCCAGCATTCCAGAGACTCTGCCCTTGCAGTGACCTCCAGCCTGAGGTTACTGGGTGCACCTTCCACTCTGCTTCCCTCCTCACCTCAGGGTACATTTGTGGTTCAGAGACCTCCAACCACACCTCAGACCTGGTCAAGGGCGGCTCTGCCCAGAGGCAGGGGAATGGCCCCAATGCCCCCAGGATACCTGACTGACCCCTGAAGAAGGCATACCTTGCTGAGGCTCTCCTGGGCTCCCTGGGCTTCTGTGTTACACGCGGCCACAGAGCAGCCAACCAGGCGCAGGTGGTTCCTGGTCTCGTGAACCATCCTAGAGAGAGCAGGTGAAGGGGACTTAGAGCGGTACTGGGCTCTCTCTTCCCACGCCCACCCAGCTGTTTTTCAGGTCTGCACACAAACACGGAGGGGCGGCTTTCCAGATGACAGAGGCCAGAGCTGTCCCGACACTCCTGATGGGTCCCGGCCATTTGTCTTCTTCACTGCCTCTGTCCTTCCAGATGTGTGAGCAACTCTCCCGCCCCATGGTAATAATGCGGAGCAACAGTTCTGCCCATGCTGGTGCATCCCACTAGCAGCACATGGGGAAGCTGCAAAAGTGTGGGTGGCCTGGGGTCCACCTAGGCCAGTTATGATGAGCCAGGTGTCAGGTATGGCTCCCGAGAGGCAGAGGACAGCCCACACTGTGGCACTTTCTACAGGGAACTGCCCCTCACCTCCTTTTTCCAGAGTTATGGAGAATCTTGCCTTCGTGTGGAGGGAGCGAGCCAGAATATTTCCTCCAGTGAACAAAGAGGGGACCAAGGCCCAGAGAGTTTATGCCAGTGGTTGATTCTCAACCCTGGCTATGCACCAGAATCATGAGGGAGCTTTTAAAACACGGATGTCCAAGGCCCACTCCAGACCAATTAAATAAGAATTTGGGGCAGGTTAAGGCAGGCAGGTGGGGTTGGCCAGCACTGGTACTCTAATGAGTGGGGTTGTGAATGCCTGGTCTAGCCTGGAATAAGCCCACAGGTCCCATGGCCCTCAGGACCTGGCAGCACATGGGAAACTGTCCTCTCTTCTCAAGAGGGGACAAGAGTAATGCAGGCAGGAGAAGGAGAGGACTCCAAACTCCTAAAGGGGACAGTGTAGGAGAAGGTCCTATTTAAGGACCACTGCCCACTCCTGCTTTCTTACCCACTCAGAAGCCCGTAAGCCAACTTGTCCTCATGCCAGAGGGACCTTGTGTTCTCCCCAAAGAGGGGGCTTCCCACACAACCAACTGGGAAAGTGGAAAGAATCCAGATTTTAGAGTCAGACATAACCACAGACTAGTCCTGGGTCTGCTACCTACTAGCTATGTAGCACTGAGGAAGAGACCTGTTTTCTGAAACTCGGTTTCCTCATCTGTGAAATGGGGTGATAATATGTACTCCATGAGGTAGATACTGTGGACTGAAGCCAATATAGAAATCACCCAGCAGACTGCCTGGTCCACACAGGTGCACAAAACCACCCGTTTCCTCACCTTCCTTTACTCCCCCCTCCCTCTCAATCAGGCCCCTGCAAAGCCCAGTGTTGTCTAAAGCTCAGAAGAGCCAGGCCCAGGCCCTGTGTCCGGGAGCTCGGGAGGGAGGGCCAGACTGTTACCTCATCCGCTGGCCATGCATGACAAGGGCTGCCTGATAATTCTGCACACGCTCCTCCTGGAACACCTGCAGGAGCCTTTTGGCTAAATGACTAAAATTCACCCTGAAAAGATAGGGAAACCAAGGCACAGAATTGAGCAGCCAGAGCCACCAGACCCCTGTGCAGAAGCCTAGCTTCCCTGGGCCTTCAACCTCACCTCATCACAAATTTCCAACCCCCGGGTCTAAGCGGGGGCTGCACCTCAGAGGAAGAAAGAAGCAATGCTCACACACATGATCACAGAGGCCAGAGAGATGCGGGAGAGGGGCCTCAGAACTTCAGAAAGCACACACACTCTCGAGCTCAGTCCCCAGATGGACGAGAAGGAGCAATGGTTATGGAGAGAAAGGGGGGGAGGAGAGGGGGAGGGTGGGAGAGGTTAGTGATGGGTGCAAAACTGGATATAGAACTGGGGAAGTCTGCAACTAACCACTAAATCAGGGAAGGCCTCCTGAAAGATGAGAAGGTCCAAGAAACAGTGGAGCAGAGGGAAGCACAAAGGAAGTCTCAGGCAGAGGTCAGAGGCAGGAAGTAGTAACTGTTCCATCAATGAAGATGACTGGGAAACAATCTTATTCATACCAGAAGCAAATCAAGCTTCATCAAGACTGCTTCTGAGAAGCCACCCTTCCCCGGGCCCCCAGATAACCTGCCCCACAAAGCATTATCCCAGCTGCCAACTCAACCCCTTTCCTCCCTGCCCAGTGACAGCCTGTGATCAGGGCCCCTTACTGCTTCTTGTCTGGCGTAGAGAACTGCTCTGCCTGGTGACACCCACCCTCCTGCCCAGGGACCGGCCACTCACTTATCCAGTTTGTGAATCTGCTCCTCGTTGTAACCAAGCCCTGAAGGAGACAAACGGGAATGATGTCACTTACACCATCAGTCAACAAAATAGAGTGCTGTAAGAGTTGTGCAGAGCCGTGCTGAGCACTTGGGGGTGAGGAACAGTTACAGAGATGGAGCTAGCCCAGCAGGGGCCCTGGCTCCTGGAAGGACAGGAGTGAAACAAGCACCCAAGTGATCGTATGACAATGAGATGGGACCTGAAGAAGCTGCAGAGAAATCGCTGTGGATGGGGAACCAGGGAAGGCTTTGGGGAGGCAGTGGTGGATGAAACGGGCCTTGAAGGTGCCTGGTCAGCCATGGCCCCCCATCCAACCAGTTCCGACACCCGGGTTTGTCCCTCTCTGCATATCCATCCTGCAGGTAGAGCCAGCTGGGGCTCTGCAGTAAGGAGCTGGATAAACCACCCTCCCACTGAGCTGGAGGGAACCCTCCTCTTCTCAGCCCAGCCACTTTTTTTCCAGAAGGAGCAGGAAGATTCTTGTCCCAGCAGTGAATGTGGGCTGACATCTTCAGGGCCTTGGCCACCTCCTGAGAGGTCCTATCTCCCCCACCACACTAGGGAGATGCTGCCCACCCCTGGGCTTCAAGGGAATGGATCTCTGGGTTAGTGGCAGCCCCAAGATGAAATGATGCAGGAGGTTTGCTTTGCAGGCCTCCCACCCCCACTCCCCTACCTAGCAGAGAGCACCTGTGAAGTGGAGGAGATCTGGGACAAGTCCCAGCCCAGCCTCCTGTGAGTGGGAGGCCATAGGCAAGTGATTTCACCTCCCTGAGCCTGTTTCCTCATCTGTCACGTGTACCACACGGGGTTCTAGTGAGGATGAAGGGAGAGAGGGCCCTGGAAACGGTGAGCACTTCTCAGAGTGGCATCTCAGCACCTCAGGTGTCGTTAGCTGTCAGGGTTATTCTTCCTGGGGTAAATGCTTCGATTTTCATTTTAATAAAGGACTCTTGAAGACCCAAAGAAAGGAAAGTCTTAGGAGGCTGGCAAATGAAGTGGTTAAAAGCAGTTGGATCTAGATTTCTTGGGTTTGAAGTTCATCTCTACACTTAAAAAAGATGTGTATCCTTGGGCAAGTCACTGAAACTTTCTGCGTCTCAGTTTCCACATCCATAAAGAGGAGGGTAACAGTGATGAGAATTTCTGTGAGGAGTAAATAAATAAAGAACATGCATAGCCCTTAGGATGGTGCCCAGCACACGGGAGGTGCTCAGAAGTTTACTGATTAGCCTCTCACTGGAATGCCAGCGAGAGGCACAGCTGCCTCTGGGGTTCCCCTAAAATCACAGCAGAGGTGGCCAACTAGGTGTAGGCTAGTGTTGCTGAGCCCCCGGGCCCTGCTGGCTTCCAGGAAAGGAGTCTTCCTTTTCCCATCTCCTATGGAGCCCGCCCGGCCCACAGCCTCCGAGGCTGGACTCGGGGGCAGCGTCGAGGCTCCCGAGGACAGACCGTCTTCTAAAACAGCACTGTCCAATATGGTGGCCGCTAGACACACGTGGCTATTGAGTGCTTAAAATGTGGCTCATGTAACCAAGGAACTGAATTTTTAATTTAATCAAATTGATTTAAATTTAAAACTGAAGTGGTGTAAACTATTTTTTCCATTAAATGCAACTCTATTGTTTGGGTGAGACTGTATTTCACTTTGTTAAAAATTTAGTGAATGTAATTAGCAGTTCTGAAATAAATATCTCAATGTGGTTAAAAGGGAAAATGCTAGATTGTTTAAAAAAAAAATCCATGGAACTGCACTACGCAGTAAACCCTAAGTTAAACCGTGGACTATAGTTAATAGTACAATTGTAAAAATGTGCTGTCATCAATTGTAACAAATATTCACAGCAATGCAAGGTGTTAATAATAGGGTGATATATGGGAATCCTGTATTTTATGCATGATTGTTCTGTAAGCCCACAACTTCTCTAATAGAGAAAAAATTAAAATAAAAAAAAATTGGTCTCCAAATAGAGATGCACTTTGAGTATAAAATACACACTGGATTTTGAAAACTTGTACAAAAAAGAATGTAAAGTATCTAATAATTTTTAAAAAAACTGATTATAATACAGAAATGACATTTTGGCTATACTGTGTTAATTCAATACATTATTAAAATTAATTTCACCTGTTTCTTTTTATTTTTAAAATTTTGGCTACTAGAAAACTTATAGTTACATATGTGGCTCACATTATATTTCTACTAGAGATAATCTAGGAATAGTCTAAGGGATAGAAGAGAATTTACCTACCAAGCAGAAGAGCTTCAGTCTACAATTAGGAAAAGCTTGGGGCATGGGTGGGGAGAGAGAGGGTCAACTTGTTAGCTCCCTAACATCAAGAGACACCTGGGACCTCCCAGGCTCCTCCCATCCCCCATCACCAGCCTTCCCCTGGTTCCACCAGGCCCTGCCCTGGCATGGCAGTCACCTTTGGCAAGAGCCTTCCCAGCCCTGAGCCTGAGAAATGGGCTGCCTCCGCCCCAGAGGGTCTTTGTGATGATTAGGAGATTGGTGACTCTACATGGTATTTCTCGTGATATCTCCCTTTTTGTAAAACCTGGTCACCTGAGTGATCCAAAGAGACAGTGGACAGGAAAATACTTCTTAAACTGTAAAATGCCCTGCAAAAATGAGGTCCCTCTCCAGGGCCACCTTGTCCACAGCACCCAGGCTCCAGCCCACTGGGTCCCCGACCTGTGCCATCTAAGCCTCTCTTATGGCAACTGACCCAGGTGTAAAGGCTTCGTGTCCCTGACTGTGTGCGGGTGACTTGCAGCTGTACAGCAGGTCTCCCAGTACCTGGGGAGGGGGTGGGGAAGGGCGAAGGAAGGGAGGAGAGTACCTGAAGCCTTGTGCACTCCCCACGGCTCACCTGGCCTTATCCTGGATTTCTTGAACTGTTTGTAGATGAGATACATCTTGTCCAAACAGCACTGAATCTGTCGGATGCTGTGGGCAGGAGATGAGGGACCCGGTGATGAGAGAGTAAAATGGCACAGAATACGGGGCTAGGGGATTTGGTGGAATGGTGAGAGTGGGGCAGAAGCTGTTTCCCTGCTGGAGAAGCCTCATTGTCACAGGAGGGATCTAGGTTTGGGGTGACTTTCCTGTTTGTAAGCTTGTTTGAGGCACCTTGGAACTGGTCAGCCATCCTCTCATTCTCTTACTCGTTCATCTTTGCTCTCAATTACACACACACACCACGCATTTGTGAGGGGCGGGAAATCTAGGGAAGCAGCCAACCAGCACAGGCAACAGGAAATTGCCCTCTGCTACAGCAAGAGAGCTTGCGAATAGACCCCAGGAAGGAGCTTTGGATCCTAAAACAATCAGAGCCGGTGTTGACAGGGCAGAATTAGTGCCTTCATGCTTTACCCAAGGCCTGGCACAGAGAAGGAACTTGAAATGAATTAAGAACTCATCAAAGATCCTTGTTGAAAACAAGCAGGCTGGTCCTGCCTGGTGGCAGGGGAATGCAGGAGATGACCTCCCAAGAAACTTTGCAGGCTGGATGCAAGCACTTTGAGATGGTGGGAGGGGTGGGGGGTTGGGGGGGTCACCCTTGCCCTCAGGCCTGTCTTGCTCCAATTCCTCCCCCGGAAGCCTCTCAGCACCCCCATCTCAGCTATTTCTGGGGTTGGACTTCTCAGCAGGGCACAAGCTTGTGGGAGTGGTTAGGGCAGGATCACAGAGCCACAGTCTTCATCCAAAATGCTTGAGGCCAGATGTGTTCAGAATTCAGATTCTCCCCCCTGATTTTAGAAAGGTAATCCAGAGCACGTGCAACACATTGAGGTACACCCTTAGCATCCCACAACCAAATACATTCTTGTCTTCAGAGAATCATAAGATTATTGTCCCTAAGTGGATTAAAGAAAACTATAAAGAGCCTCATGTCAGTTTAGGTCAGATTTTGCAGCCAAAACAGTTACGGAGAAGCTTGTGGTCTTCAGAGCCTTTGAATTTAGACCCTGGACATGGGATTACGGATCTGTAGGGGACTGATTGCAGGGGGTACAGGGGAGGATGGGGGGGATTCCCATGGGCACCACCTACCCCTGGTCAGAGGGGACAAGGAGGGCAGGGGCTCCGCTCTGTGCAGCTTGGAGAGGGAGGTGCACATCCAACTCTGGGGTGGGTATTTTCATGTTTGTTAAAAGGGAGAGAGTGGTTTTAAATGTTGTAACTCCCAGGTGACGGCCAAGAGCATCCCCATTTGGAGACGGGCAGACCTGCCCTGAAGCCCAGAGTCTGTCATTTGTCAGTGACCAGCTGTGGCTCAGGGCAACTGCCCCATGCTGAGGAAGCACTCCCATCTGTACCTTGGGCAAGATTCTAGCATCATTATTGTTTTGAGGATTAATGGAATTGATATAATGGAGCTGGAAGAACTTGTCTAAGGGCATGGTGCCAGGCGAGGGGTCAGAAGAGAAAGGGAGTGAAACTGTTCTTTTATTCAGAGCTATCACACCCGCTAAGATTCCTGAATTGCTCCCCAAATTCCCAGATGAGGACAGGCCCCCAATTCTTTCCACCCTGTGGCCAGTCACTTGATCGGGGGCTCATGCTCATTCCTGAGTCATCGTCCTCCCTCTCCCCACCGCTACCCTGTGCCCCAGCACCCTCACCCTGATAAGGGAGAAAGCAGATTGATTCCTAAAAAGGCGGCTGGACCTTTCGAGCAGTGCACCCCAGCCCCCAACCCACAAAGAAGGAAAATCCCACAGACCTTCTGTCCTCATGTACCTGATCCCGGTTCTTCAACAGCTCAGAGCTCAGGCCGCTTAGGCTCTTCTGGGTCTCTGTGATATTTTGGGAACATCTGGAGAGGACCTCGGCCAACTGTGGGGCAGAAAGGCCGGCCCCCCAGGGAGTGCTTAGCACGGGGCTCCGACGGGCAGCCAAGCCCCTGCTCCCAACAAGGGCCCCCCATGCACACAGCCTCACTCACAGTCCGCAGCCGGGACCTCAGCTCCGAGGCCTCCTTCAGCTCCTTGATCTCAGGCCTCCCAGCCACGTGGCTGAACCTTGAAGGGAAGGAGGAAGGCCACATTTGGGGGGTGAAAAGGCTGCCCCAGTTTGGAGATTCCTGGGAGGCAGGGAGCTCTCGGTGGCCACGGGCTGCCAGGGTACCTTGGGGACAGACATGCTGGCTCGCAGGCTCTCTGCAGAGTGTTGTGGTTAGGATGTAGCATCCAGCCCGAAGAGGCCCCTATTCACCAAAGTGGTGACACCATCGGGCATTAAAAAAAATGAAGATGCAGTGGATGAAAACACCTTGAATCTATTAAAATTTAGGAGTCCATATGATGCAAGGCAGCTATTAATGAACTCCTTACTGTGAAGTTAGTAACTAAAGGGAAAGAATGGAGTTCCCGTCCAGAACAAACTATATTTCATGATAACCAATAGCTTATTCATGGGGGAAAGCTGTATTTTATAGAAGAATTCTAGCCAATAAGATGGCAGCACCCTGTTGAAATGATTCACTTGAGCAAGGTGTTAAAATCAATGACAAATGGTTAAGGGGTGGACATTTGTGGGGTACAGAGTACGACCACACTGATTCTTTCTCTCGCAGGGAAAATGTAACTGTACAATAGGGGATTCAGGCTGTCGCCACCCAGTGTGGGCCAACTGGAAGGAGCCAGCATCACTTGGGATATATTCTAGCCAAAATGTTTAACTTGTACCTATCCAGCCTTTAGAACTCCCAGTTTACTGGAAATGTCAGGAAAGGGGAATGAGCCAAACAGATCAAAAGGAAGCCCCAGACTAGCTCAGAAGGTGGGACAGTGGGCGTGGTCCCTTCAACAAGTCGGTGGCACACCCAAAAGGGGGGGGTGGGCGGGGTCCAGGGGCGGGCCTGTGCTAGATTAAGATTGACTTGAGGAACATAACAACCAGATGCAAAATGTAGTCCTGGATTGGGTCCCGGTTTGGACATTGAGAGGGCATTTTGAGGAAAATTAGGGACATTTGTTTATGGATGGGTACCAGACGAGATGACAGTGTATCACATGGAAAGGGAGAGCTCACTAGCTCAAGAAAGGTTACAAAAACAGCAAATACAGTATAATCTCATGTCGATTAATATGTACACTTGCATACATACAGCAGTAGACTCTCCAGAAGGATCTATACAACTGAGGTAAGCAATAACTTCTGGGTGGTAGGATGCGGTATTTAAATTTTCTTATTTTTGCTCATTTGTATTTTCTAACTTCCTACCATTGGTATGTACTGTTTTTTATAATAATAACAATTAAGAGAAAAAGAGTCCTGAATAGTTTGGCTTGGGAATGGAGGGGCAAGGGAGGGAAGAGGCGGTGAGTGAAGAGAGAATTAGGCATGAATGGGGAGTTCCAGGAAGGCAGGAACCGTGCCTTCCCTTCACCCTTCGCCTCATAAAGGGTTTAGCACATAGCAGTCACTGAGCATCTGATTGCTGAACATATTACTGAATGCACAAATGAAATGCAGTACTTGGCGGCAACACAGGAAGAAGCTGAACCAATCCAGCTGGACAGGGAGTCAGGAGGCACGGGCTTGAGTCCTAGCTGCCACCTGCCACCTGCATGACCTTGGGTAAGTCACTTCCGCTCTCCAGGCTAAATGGGGGACATATTTCTTTCCTGCTATCTAATAAGGTGTCTGTAGGAATCAAATGGGACCACAGAGATAAAAGCCCTTCATAAAGGGCTGGGCTGGAAAGCACATTTATAGGGACACAATTTTTGGTGAGTGGAGGTGGGCTAAATATCTGGGATTCCCAGAGCCAAGGCTGGTGGCCTGACCTGTGCCTCAGGATGGGGCCAGCCTGTCACTCCCTATACTCCTGTGAAGGAGCAGGAGCTTCAGGACAAAGGCAAGGACACTCTGGCAAGGGAACCTGTGTTGGGGAGGCAGGGAGGAGCATGCTGTGGGCAGGAAGGTGAGCAACCAGGCTGTGTAATGGCAGACACTTTGTGCCAGACGCTCTGGCTTCTCCAAACATGAAATTCAGCTCATTAAAATAACTCAGATTCCACTGTGGTAAGAGCTGGTGGCTTCAGACCTTAGAAGAATCCATAGGTCTGAGGATGTTCAGCAAAGAATGGGACTGCAAGATGGTAGAGCCTGGAGGCCTCAGAGATCCTCCAACCCTCTCATTTTGAAAACGAAGAAACAGAGGCTCAGACAGAGAGAGCAGGGGATGGCCCAGAGTCACACCGTGAGTTAGTGGAGAACATGCTCCCGCCCCCTGGCTCTGCCATATTTCTCCTTGGTGGGTGGTTGAAACATGCTTCAAGCAGGCGCCTGTCTGACCCTGAGCTCTCCATACACCTTGTCTCCGAGGAGGCCTTGGAACCAGGATGGAGAAGTAGCAGCCAGCAGACACTCCGGATGGGGCCAGCCTGTTACTCCCCATACTCCTGTCAGTGCAGAGCAAGTGGGGAGACAAACACCCAGAATGCTTTTACCACACATCTCTTTCCTGCTCAAGAACCCACAATGGCTCTCTGTTGGCCATTTTATTGGGATCTGACCTCCCAACTGGACCCTCTGGGACCTCCATGAATTTTCCTTTCTAATTCCCACCACTCCGTCACTCTCTGACTTCTCTCTGGGATATTTTGCATCATAATGGGGGCTTCAGCAAACTTCTCTAGTGCCCCTCATCTCCCCAAAGGTGTCTTTCTTCCTCTTTGTCTCTGCGCAGAACCTTCCCACCCAAGGTATTTCTCTCTTCTTCTGGTCTTAAAAGTCTTGCCTCCTTCAGGCAGGCCTCCACGATTGCCTCTACCCATCTTTAGTCTCCCCTTTGCCAACCATCCTGTCACCCCTCACATGCCCAGAAAGGCCTCCTAGGGTGGCCAAGCACTCTCTCCTCCAGGGGAGCATGGGCCTGTCTGCATGGGATGGTGCCACATTTATCCTTGGAACCCCTTTCTCTGCCCTGGACAGAGCTCTGCTCATGGGAGACTCACCAACAGGGCTGTTGACTGATCTCTGCTCTCTACCGTCCCTCATCTCTGTCACTCTTCAAAAGGACCTCAGCCATGACTTGGACTCCGTCCTTGTCATCTAGAGAGACTCGTCCTCCTCCCACCACTGCCTCTCCATCTACCCCTCCATCAGTGTTGCTGCTGCCAAGCCCCAGGAGGCAGCAAGGCTGCAGTGAGTCAAACCTCTGCTGGAAAACTCCCTGAGGTCAAGGGCTGGGGGGAGGGGGAATGAAGGGGTGGGGACATCGGGCAGGTTTGGCACAGTCCCTGTTCCTCTGTCACCACGTCTCCTCTGGGCCACAGAGCCCTGACCTCTCACCAGTGCCAGAAGCCCTGGACCTCCCAGCGCCTGGGGCAGCCATGGCCACTTCTCAGATGCATTCTGGCCAATGACAGTCTGCCCCAGTTGTTCATCTCCAGACCCTCCAGCTTGGTTTTCCCCTCCTCAGTCTTTCCCCTTTTCTACCCCATCAACTCTAATTGGCCCAAGACAGAGGAGGATCTAAGTGTGGTTCTGAGGAAGGTATGGGGCTCTCAGGAGGGGTCAGGGGATTTTAAGAAGGCAGAGGACAAGCTTAAGATCCAGAGGAAGCAGGAGCAGGAGTGTGGAGGATGGGACCATCTGGATTGCCAACCCTGCCATGTCCAGGGGACTGAGTGTGGGTGTGAGGGCTCCCACAGTCCTTCTCTGAGGCTTGGGCAGGGCGAGCAGCCCAAATAATTCAGATTTAAGGTCAGGGTCTGGTAGCAAAGGAGGCAGCACCCCTTAGACCCCTTCCACTGATGTGAGGGACAGGCGTGTGTCTGTCACTCGGTAGGGGGAATAAAGAGTGGGGTGGGAGCAGGGCAGGGAAGGCAGGAGCTCTGGGTGGGGGAGGCCAGGCGCACTGTTGGAAATAACAAGGATGAGGAACAGATGTAGAGGGGGATGAGCTGTGGGCTCCAAGCTGGCCTCATTCCCTGCTAAGGCCTCCCTGCCCCAGGCAGGACACCCACCTATCGGTGCCCAGACTGCTGCTGAGGAAGAGGAGAGCCATCCGGGTGACCTCCAGCGTCCGCCTGCACGTGGTCTGGAGCACCTCCCTGCCGGAAGGGAGACCGAGTCAGAGACCCCTTCTCCCAGCAGACCCTGGGCACCATGCACGGGGCCGTGGCCACAGGCTGGTTTGGAAGGAGTCAGGGCTTCCCACCCTCCCCCGGACTTGCCCTCTCCACCCTGTCCACGTGGGTACTCACACCACCCAGTGCAACCCCCGAAGCATCAGCTCCTGCCCATCCAGCAGGGTCCGTGCGAGCCGCAGGGACTGGTAGCCGGCGCCCAACATACCCTGAAACACATGGGGGTGGGGGGCAGGGTCAGATCCCACATCCCCTAATCCCTGAGGGCCACCCCTCACTGCCACCTGGGGGACACCCCTAACCTTGGCCGTGTTGTAGTCTCCCTGCAGGTCCACTTTGGGTACGAACTTGGGGATGTCCAGGGCAGCTGCAGGCAAACATCCTGTCTGAGGGCTTGCCCATATGGTCCTGGTTCAATTCTGAGCTGTTTTCCTCATTCCCAGCTTACACTCACCTCTTACCCCCTATCTCCCCATCTCAAGCTTCCTAAATCACCCAGAGCCCCTCACCTTCCAAGACTCTCCAGGCCTCCACCTCATACGCCCGGAACTTGTCTTTATAGCTACAGTCCTGCACTGCCCCCTCGTGTCCACTTTGGAAAACTGCACTCTCATTCCCAAGGCCCCATCCTCAACTGCCTTTAAAAATGGACTAAAATCACGGTCTTGTTTTGAGTCAATTCCCCTGCACAGCCTTGGAGAAAGTGGCACCATGCAAATGAGAAGGGATGATACTTTTGCTAGAATTTCAGATATCTCCGGACCCCTGGCCAATTCCTCTCCAGCTGCTTGGGTTCCTGCTTCCTTCAACACCAACCAAAGTTTCCCCTTCCTTTGCAGAGATGGTGGAGAGCATGTTGGGTCCAAATCTCCCTGTCTCAATCAGAGTTTCTTCCACAGCTCTGAGGATGCTGTGAAGCCCAGAGTGGTCAAGCCACAAGCCCAGGCCAATGGCATCTCAGAGGCATATGCAGAATCAGAACCCAGACCTGCCTCCTGTCCTCAATGGGGCCAAGGAAACACCCACTGAGAAAACTCATCAATGCCCTGGGCTGTAACCCCTGCCTCTTGGAGGAGAAGAGACCCCACCTGTGTGGCCCTACTCACGGTCCCTGAAGGTTAGCCCCTTGGGGGTCTCGCTGGCCATGCTGAACAGGGTCAGGGGGCTGCTTGCAGTTGTGTGGGCGATGTGCTGTGCTGAGAGGCTGGGCTCGAGGACACAGGGGTGACCCTCAAAGAGGTACTCCTGGTGCCGGGGGGCCACGCTGGTCTGCTCGTACACGGCCTCCAGGAAGATGGCAATCCTGCGCACAGCAGGGGCAGAGGGAGGAAAGGGGACATAGGAAGTGTCAGGGGTGGGCATGGCAGGCAGGACATGGGGTCACGGTGACCCGAACTCCAGCTAAGAGTTTGTCCATGGAGAGGGTGGGCTTGGCTTTTCCGAGGGAGGGACTGGGGTTGTTTTCTCTTTCATCAGGGGTAGAGAGGCAGAGGGTAGAGTCCAAGTCTTATAGTAGAAGGACACAGAGTGGAACAGGACCCAGGGTGCCCGCTCTCCAGCCTCTACCATCCCACCTCTACTTGCCAGTCTTACTCAGTTCACCTAGTTCCATAAAATGCTCCAGAAACAAAGAGTTCTATGAGCAAATAAGTTTGGGAAATTTGCCTCTCCCCTACTTCTTAGGAGACTTGTAATACATATTAGCATGTAAAAGTTGCTGAATCTCTGAAGTCCAGCAGTAAGCAAATAAATCTGTATGGAACTAGTTTTTTCCCCAAAGTTAGGACTCAGGAACTTTCATATCTAAACATCCCCCAGGACATGCTTTGTGAGATGCTGTTTCAGATTTGCCCTTCTACTGATGACCCCCTCTAGGCCCCACTTACGTGTTGTGGGCATGGATGTAGACGTGGTGCAGGACTGCCTGGGACAGGGAGAAGACATGGACGACGACTCGCTGCAGGATGTCACTGGTCTCTGCAAAGAACTGGTCGAAACCCCAGCACTTGGCCTGCTCTACCTCCAGGATGTTGGCCAGGATGGGCACCAACTGGCTCTGCAGCCCCCTGTCCTCCCAGACATGGAGGCTGTCAGGGGCCAGAGCCCAGACTTGAGGTGCCAGGCTGGGGTGGGGGGGGGTGGGGGTAGGCTGGGGGAACTCATTTCAGCATCCAGATGGAAGAACTGAGGCCAGAAAGGAAAAGTGGTTTGCCTGAGCCCGCAGCATGCTAGTGGCTCAGCTGGACCAGGCCCCGGGAGTCTCAGCTCTCAGCAGAGACGCAGCCCCCAGCCCAGATGCGGGTCTCTGTCTGCCCCTCCCCACAGGCCCTACTCACACGGACAGCTGGCAGGTGATGGGGAGGGTGTAGCTCCACTCCAGGGGCCCGTTCTCCCGCTTCTGAGTGCCTGCAATGGCCCCGGCTGGCTTCTCTGTGGTGATCCGGTACCTGGGGTGAGGCAGGACTGGGTCAGCAGAACTCCCAGCCCATCACTCTGGGTTCTTGCCCCTTCTTTGCCCCGGCACCCTCTGTTGACCTCAGGCAAGTCACTTTTTGAGCCTCAGTTGAGATATGGTGAGCAGCAAATGAGGGGAGGGTAAATGTACAGCACTGAACTAACGTAAAAGGTTATTTTCAGTCTCCCAGCAACCCATGGTCAGGCTTCAGCTTCTGGGAACTCAAAGGGACCTGGGTTGGAGGTGGGGGGCAGCAGGTTGAACCAGAGGAGAACCAGGGAGTTTGGGGGGAGGTGAAAGGGGGGGTGACCTTTTAATGGAGACAGCAGGAACTGCGACAGAGAAGGCCCAGGGGCTCATCCCCCCTCATCCCCTGCACCCTTGTCCCCGTACATGATCTCCTTGTTACGCCGTGGCCCACCAAAGGGGATGAAGGGCAGGCTGCCAGTGGCCGCGTGGTACAGGGTCACCCCAATGCTCCAGAGATCCACAGTCACCCCAAACGCCTTCTGCTGGGGCTTGCGAAGTACTGCCCGTTCATACATGTCAGGGTGCTGCCAGCGGGGAGAACAATGGAGGAACGATGGAGGGGGAGGGTGAAAACAGAACCACTCAGAATCCATCTCTTTTGGTCATCTCAAAAATGGGAGTCGGGCTCCCTGACCCAGAACATTTCCATCAGACCCATCTGCTCTGGGGCAGGTGGTGACCAGCTGCTTCCCGTCTGCACTGAGTATCAGGTCAAGCAGTTAACTGCCCAGGGGCGACCCAGGCAAGGCGACTACACAGGCCGCAACCTCTCGTTGTCAGTCTTAGAGAGGAGGATGGATTCTTCTGGTTGGAGGCTAGGGGGTGAGTTATGGTCCTGCCAGAAGCCAAGGGATGGGATGACAGCTACGTAAGGGGCTCTGAGGGAGCCCCAAGGCGAGGGCCAGCTGCAGCAGGGGCAGCTCTCAGCTGGGGGCAGTGGGCTCCCCTGCATCCCACTTACCAAGTACTCCTCAGTCCCATAGACGGAGACAAACTTCTCATCGTCGTCCAGCTCGCGGGCAGCCCCAAAGTCTGTCAGCTTGTAGATGCTCTGCCCTTCCTCCCCCACGAGGCGCATGATGTTCCCAGGCTTGATGTCGCGGTGAACGATGCCGTTCTCCCGCAGGTGGTTCATGCCAGCCACTGGGGACAGAGAGAGGCAGCTGGCGGGCGTGAGGGGCAGGCTGGGGCCTGAGGCCCACCGTGGTGGAAGGCTGTGCTTAGGTTCAGCTGGACAGGGGGATTGCCTGGGCTGGCAGAGACAGGTGAAGGGCCAAGGAAGGGAGTCCTGAGGTTCTGTTTGGGTTCTCTAAGAAAACAAGAGGGGTGGTGGCAGTGCCTGCCCTGAGCAAGGGTTGAGATCAGTGGGACTTCAACTGCCGAAAGACGGAGTGGATTAGAGCTAATGGTACCCACTCCCTGCCCCCATTCCCTGGTGCACTTTTAGGTCGGGGTTTTAAAACAAATGATTAGCAGGATTCACAGGTCCTGCCTGTTCAGCTCTGTCTGTCCCATTCCTGTGACTGGAGAGCCTCTAATGTTCCAAACATTCTTGTTCTCATATTTGTTTCAGAAATGTCTCCCCCACTGGGGACTCAGCCTCACGCTGAGGGCTGGGCCTGTGCCTGGTCTCTGGGGGATGCAGGAAGGGCTCACCCACACAGTGCAGCACCACCAGGAACTCGTCCTCGGGCAGCCCGAAGGCGTGCTCAGGGCTCTCCAGCACGCTCAGCAGGCTCCCGCTGGAGCAGTACTCCATCACCAGCACCTTCTGCCGGCCGGGCCCCTGGGGTAAGGAGCAGGCACATGGGTGTGTCACTTCTCCCCCCAGGCCCATCGCAGTGACCCAGAACCCAGAAGCCCCCATTCTCCTAGGTCCCAACTTCTGGCCTGGCTTCCCTCCTTGACATCACCCAGCTCCCACACCTGGAATTCAATGTGCCTTTTCCTAATCAGGAAGCCCTCTCTGATCAGATGCCTTCCCCAGGTACTACCCACCCTCCCTCAGCATTTTTCACTCTGCCCCACAGGTTGTTTGCTCTGCCTGACCTGCTGATGAGCATGTGACCAGCTCTCTGTTATGGTGTGACCCAACTCTTCCCAGCCTGTGAGGGTTAAGGACGAGACCATCCTCCTCCGACCAAGCACTGGACCCACCGTCTCCTCCACTGCAAAGAGCTTGATGATGTTCTGGTGGTTCAGCTTCCGCAGGACCTCAAACTCCCTCACCTGCACCTCCCGGGGCCGCATGTAGCTGGCGGTGTTGAAGACCTTCACGGCTACTACCTCCCCGGATTTCTGTGTGAGGAAGGGAAGGGTTGGGAGACCGCACAGATCAGAGCTGGTCTCACCTCTGCCCTGGGGAGAGCTGTCCCCTCCCGTTCAGCCTCTCCTGCCACCCTAGCACCAAAGACAGCAAGGACAGTCTGGTTTGGGTTGGGGACGCCACCCTCAGCTCCTTCTTCTACTCAGAGTATAGATCGTCCAGTGCTAGGAGACCAGGGCTTGGCACACTGACACCCTGCAGGTGGTCATTTGTTGCTTGATGGTAATTACAATGGTAGCTACAACAATCACTGTTAGCTGGGACTGGGTCCTGGTCTGACTCCAGCTGTTAAATATGAGACAGTGGAGTGTCATTCTCTCATATATTCTACTGTAGCTCCACAAAGAATGCAAGATAAATCCAAACAGGTCCTATTTCCCACCTCTGCTGTTCCTAGATCCAATTTGGATGCTTTGCATTTTGCTTCCATTTCTTTCTGGCCCCAACCTGTGCCTTACAGGAGCATCATCTCAAGTAGCCCCATTTCCACTCCCGACACCTCTGCTCAAACCCACAGTGCTGCTTCCCCTCCAGAGTGTGCAGATCAAACGCCAGAGGCCTCTGACCAGCCACAGACCACCCAGGATGCCCACTGGGGGCTGACTGTTCCTAGAACTGACAGGGTGTGAGGGGGCTGGGCCAGGAGCCTGCCCTACCTTGTTGCGGGCCTTGTACACACTGGCGGTGGCCCCCTGCCCCAGCAGGTCATCCGTGTGCCACAGGTAACTGATGGTGCTCTGCATCTCCTGCTCCTGGCTGGCCGGCCTCCTTCTGCCTGGAAGAAGAGCATGCCTGGGGAGTCTGGGATTCCATCACTGACCTGGGGTGACACCGGTGGCCTGATCAGCACCCCATGAAGGGCACCATGTGGCCCTTCCACAGACAAGGGGAAGTGTGAAGCCCAGAGAGGTTAAGTAACCCCCAAAGAACCACGGCACAGCAGCAAGGGGCTCCATTTGGCCTTCAGCCCACGGCCTGCACCTATCTCACCCACAAGGCATTCTGTCCATGTGCTCTCCTCGTGTCCCCTCCAACCCCCTCCCCAGATAGGCCATTCTGCAGAGACCAACCTCTTTTGTCTGACAGCTCTCCCAGGCACTGAGAATTTCAGGTTCCTGGCATCCAGGGCCGGGATTGTCCCAGGAAGCAGAAACAGTGCTGGAGGAAAGGCCCCGAGTCAGGCAGTGTCAACCACACCATCTCAAATCTCCAGGATTGCGACATGAGCTTGGAGCCCCTCCCCACTCACTTGCTGGGCCCACCACTTCCTGCTGCTGTGAACTAGCAGCTGCTCTCTCAGTGGCCAGCATGGGGTTGCTGCAGAAAGTGTGTGCACATGCCTGTGTGCGTGTATGTATGAGTGTGTGAGTGCATGTGTGAGAGGCGGCAAGAGGCCATTAAGTCTGGGGCTCCTGAGGATCTGAAACCCCTCTACAACTCCGTTCTATGTCTCTGAACCCATGGTCTTCTCTCCAAAGGCCAGTTCCTCTAACAATTGGTTCGAGAAAGTCTTGCCTCAGGAGAGGTTAAACTCAGTGCCTCTCTGAAAAATAGAACCATTACTGGGTTTTCTGGATGACTGGGGAAAAGTAGCATACAAAGGGCCCCTGTCCCTTAAAAATACTCTCAAATAAGTCTGGACTAACATCTTACAGGTTCTCAAACTTAGAAGTTAGCTTTGGGCCTTCTGTCTCTGTACTCTGTTAAAAACTTACATCTTTGAGAATGTCAGTTCGAGTCAGAGGCCCCTTAAAGAGATCGGTAGTTTCAGTTTGTGTTCACTTGACAGACACAACTGAGGTGCTGAGACTCCCTGAGCAGGCGATAAAGGCCCTACTAGTGGGGCATGAATGAGTTGATCAGGCTCTTCCCTCCGAGGCTCAGGGGGCTTCACCCAGGGGGTGTGGGGGTGTGAGGCGGAGAGAAAGCACACTGAAATCAGGAGCCGGTGGGCAGCAGGTTTCAGCTCCCTCACCATCCTCCCCATGCAGGTCCCTAACAGGGGCCCCGGTGCAGGAGCAGGGCCCAGCAGAAGTCCCTGGGATGATGGACCGTGTGGGACAAAGGGTGGCACATCCTGCCTGGGTTCCGCCCATGGCCTTACCAGGGCTGTGCTCAGGAGCTCCGAGAGTTGGGGGCACACCTGGCTCAGCTTTGCATCCGTGCCTATTCACCGCATGGCTGGATGAATGAAGAGTGTGAACCAGCCCCACCCACCGCCTCCCTCTTCCCTCTTTGGAGCTCTACTGCGGCTAAATCCTCACTTACCCGATGCTCTGAACTGCCTGGGATCAGGCAAAGACTCTTCTCAGTGAGTCTGTGTTATGCTTTCTGTCTGTGGCAAGTCCAGGGGCTGAGCTGCACCGGAAAGAGGAGGGTGGATGAGAGACACCCCTTGGTGCTGTTTGATTCTCAGCTTCCATCAAAGGCCACCGGCCCCAGCCCTTTAACCCTTTCCTGTTTGTCACCCTCCCCCACAGGGCTGGAGGTTTCCAGCCCTATTCCCCAGCTATTCCGGAAGAATTTTCTCACCGTTCCCTCCCCTCCTGGGACTCAGGCAGGGGAGAAAGACCCCAGGAGAGGTGAGGGCAGGCCCCAGAAGCAGGGCAAGAGAAAAGCGTGGAGGCAGAAGCCAAATGCTGGCTTCGGGGGAAGGGCGGGAGAGGAAGTGGTATGGGGAGGGACGATTGGGAGCAGAGCCCAGGGAATGTCGCTGGTGGCCAGCAGCTCCCCACTATGCTGCAACCCTCCCTGCCCTTCCCTGACCTCCAAGCAATCCCTTCCAAGGGTGCCCACTGAAGGGTAAGCACAGGGCATTGCCGGCTCCCCTGCAGCCACAGAAAGGCACGGGGAGGGAGCACTGGGCTGGAACAGCTGCTGCAGACACACCTCACATCACAGCTATCCGTACATGGTGGCACCCCCATTCTACCTTCCCCGACAGACACCTCACTCACCCCATCTCAGCTGCAGGAGATGCAGGCTTGTGGGACAGGGTGGCACCCCAGAGCTTTCAGAGCTTGCTGTCATTCATCGGCAGTGCTCATAGCCTCCTCGTGGCCACGGGACCCAGGGACCCACAGGCTGGGCCAGTTGAGGTGGCCTCACGTTGACAACCCAGACACTGGGGCTAGAGGGCCTCCTCCTGCCTCCTGGTCAGCCCAACACCGAGCTCAGCACTGAGCCCTGACTCTCAGCTCTCTTCACTTCCTGATTTTGCTCTTTCTCTCTCTCTTAAAGAGACAGAGGCCGCTGGGCTGCCGACGCCATCCCAGCAGAAAGGCGAGTTCCCAAGTGGAGGAGTCTGAGCCACAAAGAGGCCAGGAACTGAGGACTGCTTGGCTGTGGCAGACTGCTGGGGGCTGTTGAGTATCTCCTGACAGGGAAGTTCAGGGCTCTGCCAAGAGTCAACAGAGCAGGTTGAGCAAGTTACCCAAATGGAGAACTGCCTGGGAAGACCAAGTTCCCACACTCAAGCCTGCCTTTGGTGGCCCAGGAGACCCAGAGAGGCCCAGGGCCTGTGCCTAGCCACACCCAGTGGAAATTGGATGTGAGCCTTCAGAGGCCTCGGAAAGGGCACTATTACAGTATAACCTCGAGCCCAGAACACATCCCCTCTCTGCCAGTTTTCTCATCTATGGCATGAGAATAGCAACACTTACTCAGTGGGTTGTGTGATGGCAGGAAACAGTATCTTTGGAAATGCTTGGGAATCTGGAAAGTGTTTTACAGACAGGCATTAAGAGCACTGTGGTCCACACACCTTAGTAATTTGCCCACGATCTGCAGAGACTGCTGCGGCTGGAACCCAGGTGTGTCAACTTCCCATTCAGGATTCACTGAGTGGATCATATTTCCCAGGAATCTGGGAGAGCTGGGCTATTCTGGCCAGCTCTGGGATGGCAGTAGGATAAGAAATGGTTAAATTCAGGAAATTCCATGTTTCTATAGAATGTTGGAAGGGACTTTCCCATGGCCACACCTGGTGGTTTCCTCTGTCAGCCCCACCCCTACCACAGTGATACTGAGCAGGAGCCAAGCCGAGAGATGCCTTATGTACAGATAGATAACACCTGTTGATAACAGCAGCAGCTAGAGGTGTTGCTGCTGAGTCCTACCCAAACGCGCTGTACTGCTTGCTCTCACAAGACCCGGAAAAATGCCCCGGAGAGCCTCATGACCTTCACCCAACATTCCCAGCTTTCCACCTCTGGCATGCGGTAGAAATGCACTTGCTTGACCCCTTTGTGGTTTGGTGGGGCCACGTGACTTCCTGACTAAAGCACCACCACCCCTCCCCCACTACCCACTACACTGTGATCCCGTAAAAACAGTGGCTGCTCCATCAGTCTCGGGCCTTCAGTGACTATCATGCAGTTTGATATAAGGGACATACAGTTTGGTGAGAAATCAACCTCTGTTGCTCTTAGCCATTGAGGTTTTGGGGTAGTTTGTTATTGCAACATAACTTAGCCCAACTCTAAACACCTACCCATTTCTCCCTGATGAACCTGCTCCATTCGTCACCAGTATCCCCTTTCCACTCTCCAGCAAGCCCAATCTCTTTCCCAGTGTCCTTAGCACCTTCAAATGCAATATATGTCCAGCACCTGCTATGAAGCATGCACTGGGTGGTCAGGACACAAAGATGAAGGAGGCTCAGGCATCCCACTTCAGTTTAGCCTAATGAAGGGACAGTTTCAGGACAGTATGGTGAGTGCTATGATGTTTATACTTCAGCAGATGGTGATTTTGTGAACCTGGAGGAGAGCGACAGCAAGAGATGGTGAACAAGGGTTGGCCAGAGGAGGGGATGCTTGAAGGTAAGGAATTCCAGGCAGTGGGAACAGGTAGAGGAGCAGAGGCATGAAAATACAGCGACTTGTTCACGGCCCCACACATGGTAGCTACAGAGAAGGGGGAGATGGAGGTGAGCTGGAGCCATGGATGTGGCGATGGATAAGGTTTCGTTGGCCATCCTCTGTGAGGTCACATCTTCCATGTGGAAAGATGAATGAATGCTTTGCCTGTGGTTTTGAGCTCCAGGCTCCAACTGGGCGGCATGGCCAATGTTTCATCTGGGCAGGTGGCCTTTTGAAGGGACAAGGAAGAGTCCGTAAGAGGCCTCACCATGTTTTCCTGAGTGGTTCTGAGGAGTCAGAAATAGAAGTGGCAATCCAAAGTTAGTACAAGGAGCAGAGGTGGGAAGAGGGCATCCTTGAATCTCATGTTTGCCTTCTCCAAAGTGAGGCTGTATCTCCAACAGGCAGGAGGTTCAACATTGTAGAAGCCTGGATTTGAGTCCTTAGTCTACCACTTACTGTGTGACCTTAAGCAAGTCAACCTTTCTGAATCTCAAGAGGACAATAACAAGACCCACCTTACAGGCTTTATATGAAGACAAAACAAGATGAAATGCCTGGCACCAGGCAGGCCCTGAATAAACATTAGTGCTGTTTCCTGCCCCTACATGGCCCAAGCCTGTTTTTCACAGCTGACTCACCTGCCCAGTACCTTAAAGGGAGAACATAGAAAGATTAGGGTGAGGGTGGGTTTGTGGAAGAGATTGGGGTGGGGGGACATTGCAGGGGCAGTGTCCTTGCTGGGCTCAGCCTCAAGTAGGAAGGGCTGAATGAAGAGATCGGAGCTCTGCTCCTCACCAGCCACCTGATTCAGGAGTCAGCTCTATTTAGCAGCTTTGTTGGGGGGCAGGGGTGGGGGGAGGCGGGAAGAGGAAGCCACACTGCAACCAAACCTGGAGCTGCTCCTCCCAAGCAGTGGAAGCAAAGAGCTGTAGGAGCAGCATCCAGGCCATTGAAGGAAATTGGCCCACATGCCACCATGTGCCAGCATTCCTAGTATGTAAGAAGTATCTCACTCATTCTTTTAACTCTTCAACCTCCTGCACACTGTTCCCTCCCACACTCTCAGTTAAAAATCTTGCCTTCAACTTCACAAGGAAAAAAAAAGCAATCAAACAGGATCTCCTGCTTTTTCTCACCCCCAAATCTGATGCCTGCCTTGCATCTGTACTTACACTCGCCTTCCCCCTCAAGACTGGAAGAGCTTCTCCTGGCCAAGGCTACTTCCTGCCGTGCATTTCTAAGGATGGGACCTTCTTTTTCTATCTATGCATTCTTCCTGAGAATCTCATGGTTTGAATACATCTATATTCTAATAGCTCCTAAATTTCTTTTCAGATATGATCTCTTCCTAAGAAAACTCCAGAAAGTCTAGTTGATATTTCTGTTTGAATGTCTAGTAGACACCTCAACTTTACCAAGCCAAGCAGAATTCTTGATTTCCTGCACTACTTCCTCTCATAATGGCCTTTTTTGAGCAACCCAGGCACTCACTACTTTACTACACTGTTTCATTTACATGGTAACATTTATTTTGCTTAATTTTTATCTGTCCTCTCTGATTAGAAAGAAAGCTCCATGACCCGTTTCTCCTATTCAATACTGTATGACAGTGCCTGGCAGAGAGAAAGTTTGTTGATTGACTGAATGAGTCTTTTGCTAACTCCTGCGTAAAAGGAAACCTCATGTATCTATGAATATAAACATTTGATTAGAAAATCTTAAAAGACCATTTCCTAAACTTGCACCAACCTGTTCTCCGTTTTTAGTTTCTACCTGGATGGAATGAGCCTATGTTTCAACTGTTTTCATCACCACTAGTTTCCATCAAACTACCATCAGAGTATGAGATGAATTAAGAGGATCCAAAAAGAATAGCCCCATCTTTGCCTTAGAATGCACTGGAAAGGTTCTCTGACATTCTGCTCACAGCATAAGAACTGACTGCATCTCACAGCTACTCTGGGGTGCTCCTGGCCCTCCCCTCTCAGCCACCTACACTTCAGGAGTAAGAACTCACCCATACTACAGGGTGCAGAGCAGCCTCAGCTCTGATGTGGCCAAGGCCAAGGGCCTGGCAAGAGAAGCTACACTCTCAAGATTAGCTATATCATTAAAACAGGGCAGGGAAAAGAGACAACAGGTTGGAAGGGCATGAGCTGAATGTAAGGTATACAAATCTCAGAGTTGACAAACCTAGGTGAAGGTTGTAAAGTGTCCAGTCTGGGGCTGGGGGGGTAGGATTTCTTGTAGTACTATTGGATGTGAGAGATCTGATCTATCCTCAGGGTTTTCTGGTATTAGAATAAGTGCACACATAAAAAAGCAGCTCTAGGATGCATTTTAAGTCGTCACCTTTGAATAAGTTCATCCTTGAACTTATCCGCTGCTAGAGTCAAAATCTAAAGAAGAAAAAGCATCTCCTTTGTGAGGTAATGGTGCCCAGCTGCCTGGTCAAGCAAGCACTGGCCTAACTGCAACTGTGAGAACATTTCGTGTACTTAAATAATCAGTGAATTATAATCAGTGAATTGATTGCATCTATGGCTGATTACATCTACAGTCAACTAAGGGGAGTGTCTTCAGCAGTAAGAGACATTTAATTCAATCAGCTGAAGGCTTTAAAAAGAGAAGCAATGACTTTAGAAGTTAGAAGAGAGACTTTTCATCTCTATTTCAGCCAGTCAGCCTCTCCTGGGGAATTCATGAAAAACCTTCATCGGAATTACCAGCTTGCAGCCTGCCCTATGGAATTTGGACTCATGCAGCCCCATAGTTGCATGAGACACTTTTCTAAAACCTCACATTCACAGATATCTCCTGTTGGTTCTGTTTCCCTGGAGAACCCTGACTAACACATCCTGTATCTCCTACTTTCACATGGTACTTGAGCAACTCACCACCAACAGCACAAGCATATTGGTCAGCTCTTCTCCCAGAGGAAGGGGCTGCCAGGGGTAGAATGACTAAGGGTTTTGGTTACGGAAGAAATAAAACCTTCAACCACCCTTGATTGTAGCTGACAAAGCTCCCAAGCAGCTCCTCAGGCCCCACTCCTCCAAGCAGATATCTGACTAGAGACAGAAATGAGAGTGGTCCTCACTGAAAATAGGGAAGGTTGAGCCTATGAGGGAAATGGTTCTCATGGCAACAGACTGCCCAATGGTGAGCTGGAAGAATTTCTACAGGACCTCTTAGGTTCCACACAGACTAAATTGAAATGCTGGAGGAAAAAATATCCACATTCTAAATGCAACTCTGCTGTGCCTGGTGAGGAAGGAGGTAGTAGGCTCCAGAGGTCACCTCGCTTCTCCTTCTGTTGCCAGGCAGGACTCATTCAGTGCAGAGAAATCAAAATCCCTCTTGGCAGCTGGATTCCTGGTTCAGAGATTTCAGGGAGTGGGGAAGAGACAGGAACTGCAGCATCGAAACCTAAAAATGTGTTTTATTTTGAAGTTGTGCTTTGGATTTTCCCCAATCCAACACCTGTTGAGTGAATCTTAGGTTCATACAAAGCATCTCCAAGCATACATACAATATTCCAGTTATCCACACTATTTTAAAGAATATACCATTTTACACAAACTTGACATACAAGTCAGACGCCACAACATTGCAATTCCCTGGAAGATATAATTTCTCTTCTGAATGTGAAATACGTACACACCAGTCCTTGCAGTGGTCTGCTCGTCCGGTTGGTCTGGCGTCACCTCTTCTCATCTCCTTGGGGAGAAACCAGGGCGCCCTGAGGAGATTGGCTGAGACCAGTGTTTCCAGTTTACAGGCTGCTGGCTGCAAATTCCTCTAGTTTTGAAAGTGGGTTGCTAGCAGCCCCATCCCACCTCTCTCCCCGAAAGACTGACCTTCAGAGTTCACCCCAGGTAAGGGATCCATGCCACAAGGGGCAGAGAGTGGAGCTCTTTGAAGCATTGTGCTGGTTTAGGCAAGCATATCTGAGGAAGACTGGTCTCCCTAGGCCCTGGGTGGCCAGCCCCTTTTGGCTTTATGGTGTAAAATCACAGTGTGTAATCTCAATTCCAGTTGATTGCAATGAGCTCTGCCGAGAAGGACTCTCTTCCTATGGGTTCCCAGTCCTCTCGACAGGACCAGCTCACAGGTGTCAAGAGCACCAGAGATGGGGAAGACAACTCGGCTGCCAGAGTTGGGAGCTAAAACTTGGCTTGGTAGGTGACCACTCACACACTGTTCAATTCATGACGCAAATCAGCAGATGGGCCCTGACCAAGGGGATGGCAAACACAAGTTCATGTGGAGGGTGAAACAGAAAGAAGGCAGGAAGCAACAGAATAGGCCTAAGTTTTGCCATTAAGAAAGGTTTGCTTTTACTTTCTTTAAGGGGAGCATGCTGGAGAGAAGAGGAAAAGTCCGGTATGGATACCAACTTTGATCAGTTGGATTAAAAGTAATGTACAGCGTAAAGGTTTTATTTTTGGCCAAGGAAACAGCTCCTTGGGTATGAAAGCCCCCTGCTGGTTCAGGACCTGGATAAGGCCAGGTAACAGATAAGAACAGGCCACTAAACAGAGAAACAAAATCCAAGAATCCAAAGGACTGTGTGGTGTCTCTCACAAGCTGACATTTTACTGAAGGAGTTATTTAATTCTCCCTCCTAGCTCTTGGAATGGTTTCCCTGGTGTTCCAGATTATCCTTTTAATCAGTGATTTCCCATACGAACCTCTTCTTTTCTTTCACATGGAAAAAGGAAAATCCTACCACTTTCCCTATCTCCAAATACCCACTTCAAAATGTTGATCCAAAAAGGATCTTCTAGGCCAAAGAAAAGATTTTCCTCCCAATGGCAACACACCATCTCTCCTGAACTATATGAAATTATAAGACTCACAGTGCCATTTTAAAACCAGGAAACATTGAGAAGAGGATTGAGCTTCAGCTTAACGCAAGGAGACATGTCTCCAGCCCTGGTACTCCTGGTATAGCGTGAAGCCACAGGAGAGACTAGTGGGCACCAGGTTTGGAGACACGATTGGAGCAGAGAGGAGTATCATTTTTGCCTTTTGGAGGAGAGTCAGAAAAAAGGCCAAAATATTCAGCAACCAAATTTTACTTTTTTTTTTTTTTTTTCAGATTCTGGTCTTAGGAAGACCTTAGAGTCTGCAGAGTCAAAACTCTCTGTTTCCCTTGTTTGAAAATATGAAAAATTACTTTTATGGGGCAGTGTCTCTACTGGACTAACTAGGGCTCTCCAAGCCCCCGTTGGCCCCTGAAGACAGACCTTGTATAATATCCAAACTAAGGGGTGAACTTAGAATAACGTTTTCATTTGGGAAAAATTTGGGGGTTAGCAAAGCTTAATTTATTTTTTTATAGGATAATGAATTTATGTGTTAAGTGCCCAAAAGTGTAGGAGGAAGAAGGATCCATGTCTTACCTTTTTCAAACCTGCCATAAATACAATAAAACTCTCTTAAGACTCTTTACCCTAAAAGGAACCAGCTATAAAATTGTCTTACAAAGGAAAATGTCTTAAATTGAAAATGGTCCATCAGAGACAAAGATAGGAACCCAAGAAATGTCTATACATTCAGAAAAACTTTAGAAGCTCCTTAATAAGACTGTGTTGTAGTTCTAGAGGATGGAGGAGAGCAAAAGCAAACACCAATGACCATTTCATACCAATAGAAAGAAGACAAAGTCCCCAACCCCAAACAGTTTACAGGATGGAGTCCCACCGTGCTAAATTTCATATTAGAGATTTCAAAGGCTGGCTGGCCCAGATAGAACAGGGATTGAAACGGAAACAGAGACCCCTGGTGGCTCCTGTGTGAACTGCCACAATAACTTACAAAGAGACTGGGCTAGGACCAGAAGAGTCTACACATGCCAGAGACTAGAAAAACCTACAACTGTGTGTGTGTGTGTGTGTGTGTGTGTGTGTGGTGTAAAATGAAGAATGGACTATGTATGATTCTCTATAATTAGTACCCAAAACGAGATGCCACTGAGAGGTGGAGGTCAGTAGCCAGCCATCTGGACAAGGTCTTCCTTGTGGTTTGGGGGGACTGAGTCTTGAATCCACATCCTGACTTGCCTTGCCAGATTTCACAGTGACTTGATAATGAAAAAATCTATCTCTGGCTAACCTAAGAACGGCATGTACTGAAGCTGGCTGGATTACGACACCTGGGGGAAGCAGAGGGCAGTGGGAAGGAAAAGGAAGGGCCATAACGAGGGCTTCATTCTCAAGGTTTTGGGTGATGGGAAGGCTAATTCCTGCGAGAACAACTTAGAATCTAATTTTCAACTGAAGTCCCCAAGCTAGTTAAATAGGAAGATTTTAATAACAGTCTTTAGTCCCTACAGTCCCCTTCTCTAAAACAATTAAATTATATCCATCAGACAGTACAAGACTTGTCAGTGGACTGTGGGGAAGCTGAAGAGTTGACACCAGGGCTAGTGGCATTTGTTTTGGGGAAGACGGTGGGCTTGGGTCGTGTGGCTGGCGGTTTGACCGGGGCAGCCATCTTGACAGATTTGACAGGCCGGAAGGCGCAGGCGATGTCCCCAGCAGTACTGGCGCTGCGCTGGAAGGTGGGCTCGGGGTCCTTGAGGAGCTGGGTGTGCAGGGGGCTGGAGGGCTCCGATGTGGGGGCCACGACTGGGGAGGTTTTGAGGGGCTCCAAGGTGTCCAGAACCACATCAGGGGTGTGCTTGACGCTGCTCTGCCGCTCCAGCTCCCGCAGCTCGTTCAGGGCAGAGTTCATAGTTGCCTCAATATCCTGCAAAACAGGAAAGATGAGGAGGTGAGGCAAATGTAGGGAGAAGTCCCCAACGATCCTGTCCCGTGACACAGGCGGAATCATGAAGAAGCAATTACAGGGAGGCATCCAGAGTATTTTACTTGGCCAAAGTCCCTGAACATGTAAATGCTCAGAAAGTTGGGAAAGGAGGACAGAGGGATTTTCATTGTCGTGAGATTTTTTTTTTTTTTCCTGTAGGAAGAGCAATAGAGATGGTTTTTAAAAAGACTCTTCAGGTTTGAGAGCTAGGTACTGAAATATTATGGGATGAAATGTCATATAATCCAGTGGGAAAGGGAAAGGGGGGTGGGGGCACACATGGAAAGAGTGGTCAAGAGTTGAATAGTGAGTATCTGGGAATTCAACACCCAATTCTTTATACCTTCATACATTTGAAATTGTAAATAATAAATAATTTTTTAAAATGTAGCAGAGATGAGGTATAATTTTTTGTTCTCTGAGACTTCAAGGCTAAAGGTTAAGAGGGTCAGTCCCTCCTCCCCACAGGCTGAGGAAAAGTTCAAGAGCCTTGTCCCTGAAGATTCATCAGGAGCCCTCCCTTCCCCCATCATGGGAGCATCCAACTGATGAAGCGATTTCCTTCTACCCATCACCATGGAGAGACCAAAGAGCGACCAGGAGGGGGAGCCAAAGCCCATAGAGGTGAACCATCTTCTGCAACACTCCAGGTCTTAGGGAGTGGCAGTCCCAGCTCAGGGGCTCAAGAGATAACCAAAAAACCTTCCTATGCAAGCAAACTGCCTCCCAGGGAGCTCTTCCAGCTCTCCCCCTTCCTCCCCACAAACTTGTGTCTGGTACCCCCATACCACCAGTGAACTCCTATCTTGGGATTAGGCTCACAGTGAAAGATTGTATGTTCCAAGCAAAGGGCCCCTGGTTAAGGCTTCTTTGTCCTAGAGAGCAAAACATGCTTTCTGTTGTCAGTGATTCAATTTCACTCATCCCCACAAAGTTCTCAGACCTTAAAAATGTCCAGAAGAAGTCCATCTCCCTCCTCATTCTTGCTCTGCAGCTAGAGTCTGTCCTAGTTGTGTACATATTCTCACTTTCACACTAACACCTGGCCAAAGAGGGAGCTGGGAGGATTCCCGTCATGCAAGGCAGGATGCAGCCAAGAGCTTCAGTAGAGGCACAGAAATAGAAGGCTAGCAAAGCAAGACATGTCAGGTGATTGCTAGGGACACCTTCCTTAAGCAGAGCACCACATTTAAGCCAGGAGAGACCATTCCCAGCCTCCGTCACCTTTTCGAAGATGGGGTGAGGAGAATCTCAACTGGGTTGAGACATAAGAGGGCAACAGTGAGCCCTGAGTTCCTACCTGTTCTAATGAAAATTATAGAGTTGGGAGAGACGTCGGAGTGAACTGCTTGAAGTGGCCCAGGTAGTCGGATTTTTAGAGGAGGGGTTGGATCTCTAACATTTCATGGAAAACAGAGAGTCATCAGTGTGGCACATACATGGAAAGAAGACCCTGTTATCAGGGAGCTCATCTTCGCTGCAGCTGGAGACTTGGGCTGGAAACTCTTCTGGAATCCAGCCTCCAGCAACAAAATATTTTTGGGCCTTCAAGACCAGACTGTTGATTGATCTCCTATATACCAGGGGCTGGACATTAGCCTCAGGAAATGGGATGACAGGGATGGGCAGAGTGATAGCAAAACATGGCCAGAACTACACCAGAGTCTCAACACTCAGGCAACTTCATAAAGTCTACCAGGGTCTCAAAACCCAAAACTAACTGAATGGACTCTGCTAATAGTTTAAAAGTTATAGCAGCTTTGCACATATTCACTGTATGAGCAAGAAGCTCGAAATTCTTTATTCTGTCCTTAGGTTTTCCTCGGGGAGAAAGGAATAGGTAAATTACTTGGAACGCAATCTTATCCATTCCAGACGTCCAAGAGTCCCTGAACTCAGTATACAATGTACAAAGTGCCACGCTGAGTCCGGTGACAATTACCATGGGCTGCGCTAAGTGGTGGTGACAAATGTAGACTCATTCTAGCTGTTTGTCCAGGAGCCCTCAGTTACCTGTGCTATGACCTCAGGGTCCATTGGCCGATGGTTATTGAAGCTTTTTGATCTTCCTGCTGTCACAGTCTTCCGGATCTGTGGACTGTCCAGACGATTCTTCAGGGATGAATGGCGACTGATGGAATTGAGGCTCCCATGCCCACTGATGGAACACTTATCTGGCCCTTCTTTGGGGAGACTCTGGCTCATGATGGGCTGGGAGGATGGGCGGCAGCCAGCCCCCACCCCCGGGGAGGAGGAGTCAGTTAGGGAGCTGCTTAGCCCATGGCCGTCGCTCCGAAATGTTTTCCGAATGCTCCCAGATTCTGGCCGCTTCCTTTGCCTTCAATCACAAACAGAAAGGGCAGTGTGATCAGGGAGCCTTGGCTCAGAGGAAGCAAGACAAGTGAGAGAAGGGCAGGCTGCTGGCACCCAGAGGCTTCTGGGAGAGGGATGCAGAGCATGTTTCTCTTCAGATTTGCCTTCTTTTGTTTTCTTCATGTCTCTATTCCCCTGCCACCCCCAATCTGGGCAAAGGAGAAATGGATACTTACTTGGCGGTTGTGGGTTTTGAGTTCTCAAGATGTAAGGTGCTGTCAGAAAAAATTTCTGGTTAAGTGAAAGTTTTTAATGGGAGACAGACTCATGGAAAGGCCCCCTCCATTGCCTGCTCCGAACAGAAACCCAAGGCCCCAGGCAGGGGAAGAATTCCCAACATCACCAAGGAAGGAGGGAGGGAATTGATGGTAAGAGGAGAGTCGACTTTTCCAAATTTTAGCATGTCTCTTGGGCCAACTAAAATGAGAATGTAATCATTTTGGGCTCTGGCAAGAGCCTATTGTTGCTTAGTCTACAGACATGGACCAGAATTATTTTTCGAGGGGCTGCAGTGCTGCAGAGTTAGGGCTACATTTGTGCATTTCTGTAGGGTACAAATACATCTACATGACTTCTAAGTCATCCAGCACTGGATTAAGCCCTGGCTCTGGGTCAATTTGCCTTAGACCACTTAAGGCTCTTATAGAAATGGCTTGGAGAATCCTAGTAAAATGGGCTTTGCCTGTGGCTGAAAAAGTTCATTTTCTCTTGGACTCAGATTTTAAAGAACATAATCTAAGAAGCAATGGAACTTCTGGTTTGGGATGGCAGCTGGGCTGCTCTGATCTTGAATCAAAGGAGATTTTGGGCTGAGTGGGAGTTGAGGATGAAAAAAGGGAAGGGGTGGGACTCAGAAGATAAGGAGCTAGTCCATGAGGCAGGGCCAGTGCTCTGTGCCAGTCCTGATCCCATTCACTGGTGAGGTCTTCCTCATTTTATATCCCTGGGGCCTGGTCGGGACTTGGCATGGAACAGCTGCTCAGTTAATCTGCCTTCTCAGCAATTTTAGTCTTGTGAGTCAGACATTCTTGAGTGGAAAAAGGATGTTCTCAGAGCCTTCTAAGCACAGGTGAAATGGCCTCCCTCCTCTGCAAAGTCTTCCTGGCACCACGAACTCCAGTCCTGGGCAGAACCGCTCACCCCTCTGCTGTTCTTTCAGAGCATCTAGGGCACCGCCTTTTAGTTTCCTCTACACATGGCATTTACCTGGCCAGACTGTGAGCTCTGAGACCAGGGACCAAGCCTCATTCATTTTTGAATAACCAGCTTTGGTGCTTGACAAAACAGTAGGTGCTCAATTACTGTGCGGAATTAAATTGAAATGCCACACCCTACTAACTCTTTGCTGGTTTCCTTTTTCCACTTGAGGATGGCTGACTCACCAGGCTAAAACTGCTGAGAAGGCAGATTTACAGAGTGGCTGCTATGTGCCAGGTTCTAGGCCCGGCACGTCTTTTATATCCTGGGGATATAAAGATGAGGAAGGCAGAGTTCCGGTTTTCAAGGAGCTCCTAGCCTGGTGGGAGATCCAAGCGCAGCATGACAGATGATCTAATCGAGGCACACAAAATCCTTTGGGAATATAGAATAAGGGCACCTAACTCAGTCCTGGGAAACTCAGGGGTGTCAGAAAGGCTTCCCCAAAGAGGCAAATCTTTGGACTGCATCTTGGAGGGGGAGGAGGAGTTGACCAGGTGAGCAGACAGCCTGTGTGAAGGCTCTGAGGTGAGAGACAACATGGTGCACTCAGGGAACTGAAGGTGCTTGGGAGGAGTGATATGGGATGGGGGAAGTAATGAAAGGAGAGTCCCTCCTAATGGCGAGACATGCCAAGGGCTGTCCTTCTCCCCCTTTACTTGCTGGTGTCTGAGTAAGCCACGGTGAAGAAGTTTGTCCTCCAAGAACTTGCATGAGAAGCCTGACACTATCAAGCAAGGAGTGAAAGTGAACCACCTTCATTTTCCCCAAACGTTCCTCTTTTGACCGTTCTATCCATTGCTCTCAGCAATTCCTTTGTACAAATGGCATCAGCTAGATGATGGCTTAAAAACATGCATCTAACTAATCTTCTAACTTTCCCTTCACCAACCCTGACTAGATTTCTGGGTTAACTATAGGCTTATGATGTTACAATTATAGGCTTATAATTAACATAGGCTTGTAAATAAAAAAAATGTGATTAACCCACAGTTACTTTTTACTAGCTTGGCCTCCCAGCTTGGCAGTGTGCTGGAAGGAAATAAATAAAATCCTCAGTCTTTTTTACTGGTCTGACTTAAATTATAAATACACTGAGTAAGTGAGCTGAGTAAGCTATTTCACTAACTCGGGGGTGAATGAGATGGAGAACAGCCACGTGTCCCAACCACTCCCCGGGCTTCCGCCTGATTGGAAAAAAGCCAAGAGATCTGGGCAACCTGGTGCAGTTTAAAAACAACAAGCATCTTTTATTCTCCTTCCAGTTTCAGTGTCCAGAGGCTATGGTTAACAGGTTTTCAATGTGCAAATCATTTCATTCCTCCAAAGCCAGAGGGGAATAAAAACTGTACATCATCTCCAATCCATATTCATCAGGAGTGCCCTGGGCGCGTCATCCTGCTGGCACTGAACCAAGTTTCAGGGTCTGGCAGGAAGAGGTCTGTAGGCTCTGGGATTTGGTGTCTGGTCCTTTGAGATGAGATTAGTTCTCCAATAACCTGCATGTCTCTAGGGAGGCAGCAGCACACAGGCGTGGAATCCCTCTAGACAGCCAGATTGGGTGTGAGTGGAGTTAAAAACCCTGGGATTTTGCTAACAGCCATAGTGAAAGCTGGGGGTCAGAGCTAAGAGCCTGCTGGACAGGAGTGGGAATCTGCAAACAGACCAATAGGGCAGGATAATACACAGGGCTAAAGCAACAGGAAAAAATGGGAAATTATTTCTATCGGCATGAAAGGGCAGACCAAAAGGGAGCTGGGGCTAGGCAATGAGGAAATAGCTCAGGGAAAAGCTTTCCCTGGCGGCAGAGTGGTCTCCCTTCCTCCACAGGAGTGACTGCAAGACAGGGGAAGAAACAGTTGCACAATATCTAAATAAACCTACCCGGGGTGACATCAGCCTAGTAGAAGTCACACAAGACTTTGGATCTTTGGACACACAGAGGCCAAGGGGGATATCAAAGGCTATTATTTGAGTAAGAATTGGAAACAAGAAAGCACCTCTGAGGAACTGTACAGAACCAAGTTGCATAAAGCGACCAAGGTTTTGGCCAAAGTTTCAGTCCTCAGATCGCAAGGAAGACCTGAGCTGACAGTGCAGACACATAGAGAAGAGCACCTTCTGCAGCATGAGGGCAGCCAGCTGAGGGCCTGGACCTGCCGATGAGACCTAAAGAAGCTTCCTCAGCCCCATCCACCTTGCAGTAGCAATGAACACATGCAAACTGTTAGGCTGGGGCAGCTGGGGCCCTGAGAGCAGCACAAGAATGGAGAGAGGGGTTAGGCTGAGGGTGAGGCTGGGTGTTGCAAGGCATTCAGGGGAGCAGAAAATGAAAAGCAGAGCTTACTTGTTGATGTTTGCAAGATAAATATCGGCTACATGACCCCCACTGGGACAGCTGGCCCCCGCTCTGGCTGTCACCTTTTCTTCAGGTGGCTCAGAAATGACCTCAATCTCAGACTTGGGGCTGGACCTCTCCACGACACCGTCCTCGCTGGGGGAGAAGGGGCAGCAGGCAGGGAGGAAGGAAAACAACAACAACACAAAAAGCAGTGTTACATCGGCAAGATGGCCCCCCAACACACACGCAACCCCGCACAGCTCTGAGGCAGCAGTGACACCTGGCTGGGCTAGCTCTGTGAGCAGAGGCAAGGAAACCTAAGAATTGTGGCAGGGTTGTTTAAATAAAAATAAATAATCTGTCTGAGTTCTGCGGGATCCTCAGCTCCTCAGGAAAGCCCAGCTAGGGGCCACCTGGATTCAAGGCATCTGCCTCTACCCCAGGCTGCTTTCTGGGGGTGGTTGTGTTGGGACCACCTCCTGGAGGAGAAGGTGGCAAGTCCGGGTTGCGGTTTATCTGCTGAGGTCCTGAGCACTGCCAGGTAAGGACAGTCAGCTCTGCAGTGGCTCTGGAGATGCCGGAGTTGAGGCAGGACCCCACCACACTCTGTCGTAGCACATCTTGCCCTGCTTAGAGCTTCCAAGCTGGTCCCAGGTCTCTCCACTGCTCTCCTCGCCCCTCTGGCTACTGATGACAAAGAGAGCCCCTTCTCCCCCACAATTCATCTTCTCTCAATCCTGTAGTGAAGTCATAATGCTAAATTTGGGAGGATCCTGTCCACGCACAGATCGCCACCAGGTTTGCGAGATGTTATCAACAGAGGATATTCCCGCAGAACGAGTTGGGGAGAGGCTGGGAAGGTGCAGACTCATTCAGCATATCAACCTTTAAAAAATAATATTAAGGGAAGGACTAAAAACACTGACAGCATGGTATCCAAGGGAAGGGAGTCGGGGCAGAGGCAGGGCGAGGGGCAAGGAGGCAGGCTTGGGTTGGGCCACAGAGGAAAAGCCTTCCTGCCTAGGAGATATCGTTTCAAAGGGTGGGAACCAACCGCTAGCCCGTCTGAGGAATCTCTCTGGGATCAGTTCTCTGACATCCTTTTCCTTCCTCTCCCCCATCTTTCCACAAATCAACCTCATCTTGGTTAAATGAAACAAACTAGGTCATTTCCATAAGGCTGCTTAAATTAGATATCACCTAGAAAAGTAACTCATCATTTTAATTTGCAAGTGGAAAAGTGCCAGGTTGGGGTAAGCATGGTTGTTAAAAAAAAAAAAAAAAGAAAAGAAAAGCAAACATGATTTTCCAACCTGATCTTTCCAGAAAGGGGATGCAGGTGGTCAAATAACAACTCATTACCACTCATCAGGTTAAAATGTGGATGAGTGCTGGCTGGCAGGTTTCTAAAACAACCGGATTAGGGAGTGGTTTGCAGGGAGAATAGAGGGCGGAGATAAAAAGGAAATTCTCCATTGAGTCTGGGGACCTTTGAGGGAACTGTGTTGGGCCTCACCCCTGTGGGCTGGTCTCCCGCACATCCTATCCCTCTAGCAATGAGGTCTCACTCCCACAGTGCAGCCCCACAGGAGCCAAGGGCCCAACGTACGTGTCTTGGACCACGATGTACTGGTGGGGGATGAGTCCATCAATGCCATTGTGCCGACCTTCCCACCAGTCGTCGGAAGCCCGCTGGTAGAGCAGCAGGGATGCCCCCTTCTTGAAGGACAGCTCTCGGGCTGTCCGGCCCACGTAGTCAAACTTGGCAATGGCCTCGATGGGCTCACACTCTGAGAGGGTGGAAACGAAGGTAACACATGTTGGGAGCTGAAGACTCAGGAAACTGGGTGGAAAAGCCTAATGAGCTAAACTTACAGTGGTGGGAAAATGGCCTAGTGTGAGGAATAAGCCACAGATGATCTAAAAAGCAGATAATTCCCACATCGATGGTGCTATTACCCTGCAAGCACTTGTCTCCTCATCCTTGCATCCACCTGGAACACCCTTCTCTCATCACCCTGATGAAACAAACCAAGACCTAACTTAACACCACCTACCTTCTATAGGAACTTCTCTGGTGTTTCCATGGCTCTTCAAACCTATACTGACCCCATGCCCTACTGTTTTTTTTCCCTACTATACTATACTATAAAGAAAAGCATGGTTCTTTTCTGGTTATAAAACAATCCTATTAATTATAGTAAATTTATCATATTGCATTTTACATAATTTATTTACGTGTCCATTTCCCCTAGTGGAATATGAGTTTTTAGTCTCTACAAAGAGAAAATATCTTGTTCAATCAACTTTCCAAGGGAGCAAAATACAGAAATATATTTTGTGACCAATATATCAGAAAATGTGCATGAAAGTGATTTGAAAAACTAAAAGGGCTTTACAAAGGCAATGTGTCTTCACTTTTGTGTGGGCTTCTGTCTCCTTATCTGTAAGATGAGGGTAATAACAGTGCCTATTTCATGAAATTGTTAGAAGGAAGTGATTAATTACAATTGGTAAAAGTGCTTAGAACAGTGCCTGGCCCAAAATAAGAGCTGGGTAAGCATTCGTCATTGTAATGGTCATTATCCTTATTGTTATCTGTTCTAGGATGGAGGGAGAGATCATGGGGTGAAAAGAAGGCCCCCAGAAACTTGGAACCTGAGGTTAAAGTCAGATATTCTGGGTAGCAGAAGGAAGGCTGCTTAAAAATCAGTGTGCCCATGCAGCCCTGATTGGTAGGTCTGTTCCTGAATCAGCAGGGCTGGAGATTTCACCATAAGAGGAAGACCAGAGAAGTAGAAAAAATTCAGCTTTTGAGGTCCATCTAAATATCCCAGTGTCAATTCTGTACACCCTTAGGCATGCCACTTGATCTTGCTGAATCCCAATTTTCTCAACTATAAAACAGCAGCCATATCTCTTTCACTAGCGATTTTGATTAAGAGATAATGCATATAAAGCCCCTAGAAGTGCTGGACACCAGGTAGGCACTAACCAAATACTAATTTCCATAGTTTCTCTACTCCTCTTCATAAAATGTGGTAGATTATCATACTGATCCTTCTGACATCAGGAACTCAGTATGCCGTCCTAATTTTTTTCTCCTTTCAAAGCTGGCCTAGGATTACAGAATTCACAGCAAGGCAGGGGGCAGGGAAAGCTCCATACTGTGCCATTTCACTCTCGTGCCCAGAAAATTCTGAGGCCCCTAGTCAGCTGCTGAGACTTCCAGTGCCCCAGTGATCCAGAAATAGAGGTGGAAAACAGTTGGAAGGAGGAGAAAATATGCTGCTGGACAGATCCTAATAAATCATGGGTGCTGCAGAGGGGCTTGCAGATGACAGCTGAGCATGCCACCTCTTGATGCACCCTAACCATGCTGCCCAGCACTTGCATAGCTGTACTTTGGAAAGGGTCAGTTTATCTAGTCAGCAGGCGTGAAAGCATGTGGCTTCTGCCTCCTGATGACCACTCCCCTCTGGTTTGCTTCTGTCGGGTTCTTGGCACCCTGATTCTCTATTCCCCAGGCTTACGTTAGTGTTTTTCAATGAGTTCTCCTCTGCTTTGGTCTCAGCTAGACTGGCAGGAGTCTGGGCTGTGACAGGGCACTGGACATCATGCTGAACTCAGGTTAGATAAGGATCTGGGAGGTAGACAAGGGGCAGGAAAGTGGGGCAAGAAGATGAAGGGCTAGCTCATCATCTCTGGTTTAATACAGGGACCATTCTCAAACTATTAGAAAAAGTGGGTTGTCTCTCGAAGGAAAGCAAGACATGAAGGTGAGAGGTTATTGAGCTCCCTGCCTGTCCTCAGGGGACTGCTGGGCAGGAAGGCTCATCAGGTATGTACGATATATTATCACTTCCTTCTGCTTCACCCCTGGTGGCCCCAGTGACCAGGAAGCAGGGCTTCCTACCATCATCACTCGTATGGTGCTCTGTGGTCACATCCTGGGTGGAGTCTTCAGCTGAGGTAGTCTCTCCGTGAGGGCTATCACTGCAAAAGAAGCAAGAGTGACCGGAACATCAGCTTTTGCTTATAAAACCCGTATCTTCCCTTTCTCACAGCCTCCTTGGAGCCAGGGCAAGGAATCCATCTCATGGTCTCCATATCCTAAGAGCATACAACAGACAAATACTTATAAATGAAATATAAGGCACCTTAGACTTTCTGGTCTAGTTCCTGACACAAAAACTACTTGAGGCTACTTGGGGTTCAGAGTCCACCTTGAGACAGAGGGAACCTCTTTAGAATTTACAGAGTAAATTATTTAGAGAATGTAGAACAACTCAACTCCGCAAGGGCTGAATCTTTGCGTGAATTACCCAGGTCTCTTGGGTCTCAAGAAGGGTGCACGTGGAAGGGAAATACCATGTGCTTTAGAATCAGAAACAAGTGGATCCCAACATTAGCCCTGACACTTTGTAGCCAGGTGACCCCAGGCAAGTGACTTAACCTCTTTAAGCCTCAGCTACCTAATTATAAATTGAGGATAATGATTTATATACCCCAGAGAGTTGTGTGAAGATTCAATGAAATCATTAGTAAAGAGTTTAGCATAGAGGGGGAGATTAATAAGTGGTACTCCCTTTCCTCCTTCTTCCTCATCTTCCTTGATGCCTCTAGGTTGCTTTTTGGGTTAGTCTCTGAATGCAAGAGAAAGTGAGGGGTGAGTTACAGGAGTAGGTGAGAAACAAGAGCAGGGAATGGAAGTGGGGTCAAGTTCCTGAAAAAATAAAATTCATGGAGTCTAAAAACATCCAGGGCAGAGAATTGAGAATAGCCTAGGAAGTTATTAGGAGAATGGTTTCAACTCCACTGTCCTAGCTCATGGGCTTCGGATTACATGGGGATGGACAACAGTTCTTCCTTCCTGAGAAGTAGAGAAAGACCCTGCTCATTTCTGAAGTTTCCTCCTCTGGTAGTAGGTAGCAACAAGCAAGCCTTTCCAGGTAGCCCTATGGAACCCATCCTCTGCCCTGCCCCGCAGCCCTACAGCTCCACCCCCACCCCCACCCCCACCAGGGTACGGGTGTGACACCCCTAGGAAGTTCCTTACAGGCCAACTGACCAGTTCAGAAATTACCCCATGTGAAGCAAGTGAGTTCCAGGTAGGGTCCCATATTCCAGAGAACATTCTGGGAGAACTCTGCCAGGGATTCCTTTTTGTCAAAGAATATGGGCACAATTTCTCACTGCTTTCTGTTTGGTTATATTCTGGAACTCCTCAGGGCCCCAGGGGTGCACAGGCAAGGGTTTGCTTTTCCCATGGCTCCAAGTTCATTTATGTGGCTCTCCATAAGGCAGCAGTTTTCAAACTTCTGCAAGCATCAGAATACCCTGGAGGGCTTAATTAAAAACAGATTGCCCCACTCCCAGAGTTTCTGACTCAGCAAGTCTGGGTGGAGCCCGAGAATCTGCATTTCCAACAAGCTCTTGTGATACAGGCTGGTGCAGGGACCCCATTTTGAAAATGACTACTCTAAGGTAAAGGCAACGTGATGCCTAAAATTCTCTGCTTCTCCCATTCCTCATTCCCACTCCCAGCACTTCCCCCCAGGCACACCAACACTTGAGCTCCCAGAAGCTCTCCATGCCACAAAGTGGGCATTCCTATAAACTGGGCTCCTGGTTCGGGAAGGTTTCAGGCCTGGTAAGCCTGGTGGTGAAATGGGGTTTGCCTTTCCATTGCTGCAGGAAGGCCAAGCTGCTTGGTGCTCCCCTCTCCCTAGATGTTTTGGTTTGGATCCCTTTTTGCCACCACTCCCTCATGGCCTTCACTGTCTTAGCTCACTTCACTGGCACTTCTGTTGCTTCCCAAAGAAGGAAGAAGAGAAGATGGGGGCCTTCAGATTAGATCCAGTGGTCAGCCAGTCCCTTTCACCCCCAGGTCACTGACTCTTGATCCTTGGGTGTTCCTAGCCTGAGGCCCAGGCACCTAGTCTGTGGTTGTAACATTCCCGAGACAATCTTGAGATTCTTCCAGAGGCAGCTAATAAATGTCTGATGCACAACAAACATAGTGGGTTGGAGAGAACACCTTGGAGAAGACCAGACGAAGATGCCCACCCCTCATGCCCCTCTGGGTCACCCCCTGTCCACTAGGCTAGGACTGGGCAAGCAGCACTGTGGGGTCTCTGCATCCTGGGGAGAAGCCCAGAGTCTGCAGTGGTTTGTATTTGAGAAGTTAGGGTTGACTTTTCTGCCTTCTAAAGAGAAAGGTAAAGCAGGAATCGGCAACACTATTCCAAAGCTTTTGAATATCTAATCCCTTGTGCAAGGGGGAAAACCAACTCTCCAAGCCACATGCACAGAACAGTTCCCTGGAGCTCCCCAGCCAGGACAGGCTGAGATCTGAGCTGACCACCAACCTCCCCAGTTACCACCGACCATCTGTCAGTGACAGCAAGCTTTTTCTTCAAGCTAGCATGTCTACATTTCTCCAACTCTGAGCAGATGCTGGGTCTGCAGTACAGCAGAGAAGAGTAAATCCAGGGATGTCACTGATATTACTATATTCACAGACACACGAATATCACTTTTTTCACTCCTTGGGCAGAAGGTTCCCTCTGTGGCGGTCAAGGAGAAGTGTGGGCCAATTGGCCCCTAATTAAGCAAACAACCTCCTCTGTCCTCCCCCACCTCAGTCAATAGCACTGGGACTGGCTGAATTGGTTCCAGATGTTGAGTTCCAACAGAATCCAATTTGAGCTGGCTTATGCTTTCAGCTCAGGCTGAAACACTATTTAGAGGAAAAGGGGGTGGGGGAGGAGGAGGAGAAGTAAGGGATGTTAGGGAGTAACTGAGAGGCAATTGTCTTTGTGTTTAGTGGGAAAATTACACTAAAAGTGGTATCCTGGAGGCAGTGTGGGGTAATGGACAGCACCTTTTACCAAGAAACAGGAATCCCCATTACAGGAGTGGCTGATAAGATGATGTCACTGGCTTCTCTGAGTTGCAGTGAAATGGAAATAGTTATTTGTTATTTGCCTAATGGAGGGTTCTAGCAAAGACGTGCTCTAAGGATTTCTTTTGGATCTTTGTTTCCAGGCTATGGTCATCAGAACCCTTGCCCCACATGAGACAGTCCTGCTTCAGGGTGGGACTATGCCTAATTCACAAAAAAATGGGGCTTACTCTTTTCCTCTTCACAGCTTTTTGAAATCATTCTAAACTATCATCTTACAAACTCATCGTCAGGAAACTGTGCCTCATATCTAAACTCTTCCCAATGAGAACAAACATTCCCTGGGAACAAGGACTGTTTCCTCACAGCACAGAGATCAGCCCATAGTAGAAGGAAGAGAGACACTGTTCACTGATAAATAGCAGTTCCCTATATACAACTTAATAGAATTTCCTTTCCTGGAGATTATTACTATGACTATTATTGTTGTCATAATTTTTTAAAATAGCAGTTACCATTCGGAACTCAAAAAAATGCAGGTGGTATGAAGTGGCGCTTGCTCTATAGGTTGGGTCCAGGTGGGGGTCTGCCTGTACCATCCCCAGATCCTGGCAGCCTGAGGAGCCTCTGAACGGGAGGCTGAGAGGGTCTGAGTGTTTCCCTTTGGTTTTCGCTTGGCCATCTGGCCATGCCAGTGTGTGTGGGTGACTCCCTCCCCTTCTCCAGCCCTGAGCCCCCCTACCAGTAATCTTCCATGCTTCCTCCTCTGCTGTAGACGGGGCCCTCCAGCTCCCTGGGGTTCGGGAAGATGTTCTCATGCTGGATGATGATGGTTTTGATCAGCTCATTCACGTGGGCTTGACAGGACACCTGGTCGTGGCCCTCAGGCACTGACATCAGCGAGGGCCCGAAGCAGATGGCAAGGTTGTAGGGGTCCATCATGTTCTCTTCACTGAACTGTGATAAACTGGAGGAGAAGGGAAAGGGGGCAAGCTGGAGAGCACTCGCATGAATGCCCGGAAAACAATCACAGGAAGCACTGCCAAGAGCAAAAGCAGAAGGTCTACAAATAGCCACCTGCCTTCCCAGGCATCAGAGCCCTTCCAGAAAGTGGAGCTAGGGAGAAAAGAATGACCAGGATGGCCATTCAGGAGCCAAGGAAAGGCAGAATGGGGACTCCTAGCTCACCCATCCTGATTAGGAAGGAGCAGAGCTGACTCCTGCAGCTACGATCCCTCCCCTCTCTCCAGCAACCCTTTTGAATCTCACTTACCACCTCATTACACACCCCCACCCTGGACCTTACATCAAATCCACTCTACCTTGAGGACGCACCACTCTGCTCTCACAGACCAACCACTAAGCTGACAAAGCAGTTGAGGACCCTCAGGCTGCCTTGGTAATTATATGGTCAGAAGGCACAGGCATTATGTATTCTGTACCTTCTTCCATAACAAAATAATCAAATTACTAGGGACGGTCCATTCCAGGCTCTATACTTATTGGAACATTTTAACCAACTGATTAGTTGCATCCCATCAAGCCAGTGTGAATTTCTTTCTAAAACAGCTAACACAATTGTATTTCATTTTCATATCCTCCTCTATTTTTACATTCAGGATTTATTCAGGAGAAATTCAATGTGCTGTTCATCTTCTGCTCAGGCTTCCTCTGGATGAAGACTAACTTCATTATTGGGTAGTTACTTATTCTGGGAACTTCCCCCTCTCAGCCCAAAGATGTTCCAGCCATGCCTGCAACCTGGCCAAGGACCCAAACCCTTCCATGAGCCACTGTGCCTACTGAATCCCTCTTGGTTCCTGCCTGTCCAGGCACTGAGGGCTGGGCAAGCTCTAGATATACTCCACCCCCCACCCCCTAGTCTGCAGCACTGTCAGCTCTGCTGAGGTGTTCTACCTCCTTCACCTGCATCAGCAAGAAGTCCTGAGCACCTGATTCTCACAGATCCTGAGAAGAAACCAAAGCCCTCTGAAACTCAGCTGCCTTCATCTGAGTAGCTGTTCTTCAGAACCGTGCAGTTTATTTCTAGTAAACTCCAAACTCAGACTTAAACTGCTTAGTTGGTCTCTCTAATTCAGCAGTTCTCTCCTCCACTGGAGATTCTGATACGTACCCCACTCCCTTTAGAGAATCACTACAGGAAATGGCAAGTGGTACAAGGGATGTGAACAATAGTCACAGGGAAAAAGGGTTGAGAATCCCAGTTCTATAGGACCTAGAAGCAAATGCAGGAGAGGCCACCTCTGGGTGAGCTTACAGATCTCAGTGGCTGGATGGCTTCACAGGATTTAATTAAGGATTTAATTTTACAATCTTCCTCTGGCTCCTGAGGTAAAAGAGGGCAGAGACTTTTTTTAAAGGCCGGGGGAAGTTTCCAGGTCTACTCTGTGGTCAAATTAAAACTGGAGCAAGAGAGAGGAGATCATTACCTTGGTAACCTTGGCAGGGACAACTGAGGCATGAGGTGCCACAGGCTACAGCAGGAGTTACTCTTAGGCTGGCCAATTCCTGGTGTCACGGAGGGACATGAATGGAGGAAGGTCCTGTTCTTTTAGAGTAACATGACAATGTGTTGGTGACATGGAAGAAAACCAGTAGCTTCTGGGAAGCCTGGTAGTCAAAGGGAAACACACTATAGCTCTGAGAGTCCCAAGGCAAAGCTCTGGGAAAGATGAGAAATTTTACCAAGCCCAATAGGGCACAGGGATTGTTCTATTCGTGGTAGTTATGGTGGCCGGGGCTTGAGGAGGACACATCTCCATGGCCTGTGGTCTATGGGTCCACGTCCATTTCCTTACTCCCATCAAAATATAGATCAGTATCTTTCTCTCTCTCCCCATCTTCAGTGGGAACAACTAAGTTTAGGGGCTAAAGCAGTGGTTCTTAACTATTTGGGGAACAGTTTCCTTCAAAAGTTTCACAAAAACTGGGGATTCTCTCCCCAGAAAAATTCATGAAGGTGCACACAATTTTGTATAACATGTTCAGGTGTTAATAATCCTTAAAGACCCTGAGGGTTGCACCCAGTATGAGACCTTCAACACTGGATTTTTATTTCTAAAGAAAAGTCAAAAATGTATACTCTGGTTCTGGCTCCCTTAAGTTGTTGGGTTTTCTTTTTTTTGGTGTCAACTTATAAACATGTGGTCTCCTCTAAGAGTTACAGTCTCAGTTCTCAACATTAGTGAATCCTCCTAAACGACTTGAACTCATTTTTTGTGCTCAGCATGGTGGTTTGGAACACAGGCTTTTTTTTTTTTTTTTTTTGGAGTAAGACAATTAGGACTAGGGTGGGAAACTTGTTTTTCATTATGTACTTCTCTGAACTAGAAAATTTTTAATGATTTTTGCACTGGTCTCATTGATTCAATTAAAAAAGAAAAAAAACCCAAAACATCTCAAGCATTTTGGAGTCAAACAGATCTGGTTTTGAGTCCTTGCTCCATTGCTCACTAGGTCCATCCTACTTTCTTCATTGTACAATAGAGGCATAATTGTACCTCCTTTATGGGTCTGCTGTGAATATTCAATGAGACAATATGTACAAAGCACTTAACACAGTGCTGGGACATAGGTGGTGTTTCAAAATATTTTCTGTAATTATAATATTCTGATTGCTTCTTGTATAGGAGCCTTGATTCTAGCACCCAGTAGTAACTAATGTACAGGAGTCCATTACCCATCTTCTTCCTCCCACAGGCATATCTGGCAAGCTGAGGTCTCTAGGTCCCTGGAACCTTAAATCTGCAGGGAGAGTACTAAACTTTGGAAAGACTGCTTTAAACACACGTTTCACTTAAAAACTTTCAACTTCACAGGCCCCAGGAGTTTGATATGGCAACAACCAACAGACTAGGGGCAACATATTATCCATCAGGGTTGCTTTTAGGTTTGAAAGTGATGAGGAGAAATTGTATAATTTCACCATGATCCCAGGCAAAACCTAGGGATGAGAATCCATCAGGCCTTAGATGCTACAACTTCCCTCTACAAATCGACGAAAGAAATTGCTCTCCATGAGACAAGAAGTGAAAAGATATCTGGCTGATTCTTTAGGATGATCCTTCAAAGGCATTTCCTATATCCTCTTGCCCATAATACCACCTTCCTGTTCCCTCCATGCTCCCCACACCTGTTAACTATCCCGCCTGTGCCCTTAATGTTCTACCTTTCTTCTTGTGCAGTAAATTCCATCCTTTTTTACCACCTCAATAACATCACTACAGTAATTGTCCTTGAGCTCTCCTTCATCATCAGTTTTTCTTCTCTACTGGATCATTCCCACTAGCATACAAACATGCAGTAATACCTCCCATGCTTAAGAAAAAGTTCCTTTTAACCTTTCAACCTCATCCAGTTACTGTCCCATTTCTCTGCAAAAGAGTTGTCTGGACACCTGTTGTCTGTTTCTTCTCCACCCCTTCTTTCCTGAACCTACAGCATCAGGATTTTGTCCCTTCTATGCTACAAAAACAGCATTCATCAAGGTCACCAATGATATCTGTGCTGCTCAGTTGAGTCTCAGTCTTTTTCTTAGTTGATCAGTCAGTGCATTTAACTCAGTTACCACATCCTCCTTGAAACACCTTCTCCATGTGGCTTCTGGGACATGAGCTTTCTTGTTGTCCTCCTATATCACTACCTACTATCACCTGATTCAGTACAGCCTCCTCTCACCATTGTATGTTAAAGAACAAAGCCTTATGCCCACCCCTGGCACTTTCCAACATGCCTAACCTGCTTTCTTTTCCTCTTCAATACTTATGCTCTGATATATTGTGTGCACTTATCTATTTTGTTTGTCTTCTCCAAGTAGGATGTAAATTCCATGGAGGCATGACCTTGACCATTTGGTGCATTATTATACAGGCAGCACCTCAAACAGGGCCTGGCACATGGTAGATACTTAATAAATATGTGGTAAATAAATGAGTAAATAAATTTGTGAGCATCTGTAAGTCTTCAAGACAACACAGGTGCATTTCTACTTGTCCATCTGCATATAGAAGCCAAAACACTCCTTATGAAAGTCAGAAGAGCAGCCCAGACAGAATCTTTCCAAGCCAGGAGGCATTTAGAGATTGGTAAGATTTAGAAGAAGACTCCCCTTTCTGGAGAGCAGCTGGGAAAGCCTTAAAGACAAAAGACAGGCAGTGCCAATCACTCTTGTAGATTATGGAGCTAACTTTGAGGACCTAGAGCAGTGCTTCTCAGACTTGGATGTGCATACAACTCACCAGGGGATCTTGTTAAAATGAAGATTCTGATTGGCTAAGTCTGGGCTGGGGTGAAAGTCTGTATTTCTAACAGTGTCTTAGATGGTGCTGAAGCTGCTGGTCTGTAGACCTCTACTGGGTTAACAAGAGACTAGAAGCCTGTATTGTCTGACATCTGAAGAAATCAGGTTTCAAAAGGAAAACAAAGTCAACTACCCACTGTGAAGGGGAGCTACCCATACTTTGTTGGGGGCAAAAACTTCCTGGGTAGTATAGACGGTGTGGCGGGCAGCCTCTAAGATGGCCTCCTGGTCCCCACCCCTGGTATTCACACCCATGTGCATGCCCATCCCCACTTTTGAGTCCAGGTTGTACCTAGTGTTTCACTTACAACAAATGGAAAGAAGCAGAAGTGATGGGATATTGCTTCTGAGATTAGGGTACAAAAGGACTGTGGCTTCTGTCCTGAGAGCTCTCTTGCTTGCTTGCTCTGAGGGAAGCCAGCTGCCATGTTGGGAACAGCTCTGTGGAGAGGCCCATCTGTTGAGTAAGACAGAGAGGCCTCTGGCCAACAGCCAGCCAGGAACTGAGCCCCTCAGTCCAATAACCCTCAGGGAACAACCATGTGAGTAAGCTTGGAAACAGATCCAATCCTCCACCCCCATCTCCCGCCTCAAGCCTTCAGATGAGACTGCAACCCGGGCCAATACCCTCACTGCAACCTTGTCATACCTTGAGCCAGCGGCCTCCAGCTAAGCTGCACCTAGATTCCCAACCCACAGAGACTGTGAGGTAATAATGTTTATTCTTTTATGTTCCTAAGTTTTAGGGTAATCTGTTAAACAGCAATAGATAATTAATACGGATGTTAAGAAAAGATAATGTTAATAATTAACAAGGCCAGCTAGAGTGCTGGAAAAACACGTACATAAGGTTCATGCGGTGGGCTGGGCACTCTAAGACACTAGTCATATATATATTGCTTTTTGGTTCCTTGAGATTGAGGATCTGTACATCCTAAGAAAAAGCCATAGCCAGTAATCAAGTACACACTTACCCAGGACCCTGAGAAACAAAGGAGAAGGGTTCCAAAAGCCTGGGCCCAGGCAGAGTCTCCATTAGAAGCCACCTGCCAACTATTGCTATACCTGTCAGTAATACACACTTATCATATGGCACCTTCCCATGAGGTGGTCTTTACCACCAGTATCGTGATTCTATTATCTTCAGAAGCACTGTGATTATTCATGCTCCTCTGGTGAGAAAATGAATCTTTTCAATAAACACTTTGATGAGCAAATCAACCTTTTTGTAACTAGAAAAGTAAAACAAAACAAAAGTAACAATTTGAAATGGTGCAATTCCCATGTTTCTTTGGCAGTGGCCATCATCTCCAGCTCTTCATGATGCTTTCTCTATTGTTTCTGCCCTTCTGCAACTCCCTCCCCCAGGAAGAGAATGTGGGGAAAAGAATCAGGTCACTGTACTTAAACACAAGTAAACCGTAGGATCTCCTTGCTTCCCCAGCCTGCTTAGCACCATCATCCTGCTCCTTGTTTAGGGGGGAACAGGCACATTAGGCTCCCTTTGAGGGCAGTGAATGGTCAATGAGGGAAGACAAGGACTGGTGACTTTTGGACTCTAAAGCAATTACAAGTTTCTGTCTCCATCAGCCTAAAACAGGGCTGCAGGTGAACATCCTGTGTGTGTCTTTGGAGGCTTTTAACTCAAAAGCAGCTGTGGTGCTGAGTCAGGGTCTGGTGAATCTATGGAGCACACAAAGCCAGGTGGAAGAGACAGGATGCAGAATCGGGATTCTTTGTGGTTCTGCAGGGCCAGTAACGGTGAAATTACGGTGCAGGCACTCCAGAAAGGTCTCAAGTAGGGGCGGGTAACTCAGGGCTAGATGCCTACAGGGCCAGGCAGATCACAGAGCTGAGGAACCAAGCTGGAGCTTGAGAGATGGCCTCTAAAGTGGTATTTCTTTAAAGCAGATACACTTGGATACGAACCATGTAGGGATGAGTCTTCATTTTCAGAAAGAAACATCTTAACAAGCCCTGCCCCCTTGGTCTAACTTTTGCATTCCCTCTTTTGATAATTCATGAATCCAGAGAAATATTTCTCCATTATATGAAAAACCACAAAGTGATGATAAATGGCAACTGAATTCAGCCTGGGCTGGGGACTTCGGTGAATTGGGGAGTACCTAACTCATCTAGATGGCCGCATGTATTCCACAAAGAACTGCTGCCATGTGGGAATGCAGATCCAATATTGCCAGATCTAATAATTTTTCAAGAGAAGCTAGAAATCTACATATTTTTTTTAAAAAGTGAAACCCCTCTATGCTTAAATGTTGTTTCAACTTTTCAAGACACAATGGCCGCATACTATCGATACCCCCTTTTAATATGAACAAGTTAGGGTGCTCACTGCCTAGACACCCTTGAAGATGGAGAAAGAGATTAAGTGAGAGGAAGGGGTAGCAATAAACAAGATAAGACTGAACAAAGGTCTATGAATACTGAAACTTTATGTAATTATATACATATTTTTGGGTGCTGGGGTGTTGGAATGGCTGAAAGGAGGTAAATGATATGGTGGAACTGTAGACTATAGCATCCCTTGGGATTTGCTCTATAGCTGCTCGTTGGATTGTGCCTCAAAGGTCTTTACCTTTCTGTGTATACCTTGTATTGCATAATAAGGAAAGAAGTGAAATTGTGGAACTGTAACCCATAACAATTTTTGAAATTACCCATAAGACTGCTTGTTGAGCTGTACATCGAGAGTTGACACCTTTCTGTATGTATGTTACATTTTACAATATTGGAAATGGCTGAAGTTGTGGAACTGTGACCCATGACATTCTTTGAGTTTTCTCTCTATCTTGTGAAATCGTACATTGAAAGTTATCACCGTTATGTATATATTTTAAAGTTCACAATAAAAAAAAAAGGGGGGGGAAAAAGACACAATGGACCAAAAAGGAGCTATATCTATGCACCTTATATGGCCCTCAGGTTGCCCATTTATAACCTCTGGTCTAGGTTTCTGAGGGAGAAGCAAGAAGGCGAATGCAAAGTGAAAAGACAGAAGTGCCTTAGGGGAGAAGTATCACATGCTCTTGCTTGTTGCCTCTGCTGTCACACTCCACTGCCCACCCTGGAGGAGGACAGACTACTTGGACATGAAGAAATGCCCCATCCAAGCCCAAAGCCCCTCTGGTCCTCTCACTCATTCCCTGGGTGATCAGCCAAATGCCACTAAATATAAGGATAACTCCCACTCTGATAGCTCCACTTCAGGTTTCTCCCGAGGACGGATTCCTATGTTCAACTGCCCACTTAAAATCTCTACATGGATGTCTAACAGGTACCTTGAATTAACATGTCCACATTGATTACTTTTTCCACACCTTGTCTTCCTCAACTCAGCAAATGTTACCACTACTTCCCCATTGCTAATGCCAAAAATTCAGGAGTCAAACTTAACTTTCTCTTTCTCCCTGCACTGCACATCCAACCCATCAGTATATCCTGTCTGATGTTTAAAATATATCCCAAACCTGACTCCTCTTTACCACTTCCATTATTACCATCCCAGTCTAAGCCCCCACCCCCATATCAGGCCTAGACCACTACAATAACCTTTGTATAGGTATCTCTGCTGTACTTCATGACCCTCTATCTTAAATTCTCTGCAAAATTTACTGGAAGCTGGAGGATTTAAAAATATCTACATATAAAAAGCAGATCACAACACTCTTCTGCTTAAAACTACTTCCCAAATCCAAACAAACCCATTACTGAGAACTTCAGGGTTCGTTGACCTTGAACATACCCATGGCTCCTTTCACTTCATTTAGGCAGCTGCTCAACATGGTCTTCTCAGAGAAGCCTTCACTGACTATACCATCTTAAGCAGCTCTTCCTCTCTTGCCCTCTGTCCCCATTCAAACCCCCTGCACTCTCTATCCCCTTCCTTACCCTTCTTCATTTTTCTTCAAAGCTCTTACTCCCACCTGACATACCTGTTATTGTCTGTCTCTAACCCTGGAACATGAGCTAAATGATATCACAGGGCTTTCATATGTTACTTACCAATGTGTTTTACATAGCCTAGAACTGTGCCCAGCACATAGTATGTGCTCAATAAATATTTGCTGGGATGAATGAATAGATACAGAACCTTAGGTAAACTTCCAGCAGTCAAAGCCAAGGCCTGATCCAACCGTTCACTTGGAAGGCTACTCACTGATTGAGGAAGGCAAAGAGGTATCTCATGATAATCAGAGTGGTTTTGGGCAGGACCAAGAGGACTTTTCGGATGTGCAGAGCTTTCTCCTGCAGGTTGTCCATTGCTGAAACAAGAAAGCCAAGTGTTACTGTCCACTGTGACCAGAATCCCAAGGAATAATGGTCAGAAGTCCTTAATCCCTGCAGATGCAACTCAGGAGCTCCCAGATCAAGTCCACACACAGTATTAGCACATAGTGAAAGGAGCTTCATCCTTATTGCTCCTTGGGACAAGGCTACTATGATAGGGCACAAGCTGAGCTTCAGACATTTATTGATGCAGGACTTTGGGCAAAGAAGGGTTTGGAGATATTCCCCACTCTAACTACCATCCTCTTAATTAAAACAATCACAGATAAGGAGCTGTCTATAAACCCGCTATGACCATTCAACACCCAGCCTTGGAGGGCCTACATCTGGGGAGGGAGAGAGGCTGTGCAGGCCCTGTCCTGCTTGCTCAATATGTGTCACATTACCCTCTGGACAAGTCTAGCTTATCACCTCCTACCCTGAACTACAGATGCAGAAGATGACAGGCCCTTGCGTAAGTAGTTACATCTGGGATGAGGACTAGGCTAATTAGAGGTGGCCCTCCAACATGGGTAGCCTCTATACTGCCACAGTGTTCCATATGGCTATATTAATTGCCTATAATTTATATGAAAAAGAACTGGGAAGCACTGGATTAGAAGCAAGAGTACATCTCAAGGAGAGAATTGGGTAGCTTAGGTATCTTGTATTTTCTTGGTAATCCCAATCCAGCCTAAGATACTTCATCTAGCCTCAGTTCTGGAAAAAGACTGAAGACATGACCAGAGGGATTTATATATTTAATCACACACATAACTCATTTCCATTAGACCCCCACAAATGAGTGGGTCAAGAAATAACAAAACAAGAGAGCTAGTTTCCTGAATGCTCTGGCATAATGGAGAGAGAGGCACGTGTGCAGGGCATATACTGAATCAAACTGGAAACTCAGGGGATGTGAAGACCCTCATTCCCTTAAGAAGAAGGGTCTTTTTCCTATTTCAAAGTCATCCACTCTCCAGTCTCTGAAGCCATCCTTCAGACAGGGTCTGCTTCCAGAATGATCCAATATTAATCCAAATTTCTGTGGAAAACAAATGAGAGAATGTTCCAGTATCATGAGATAAACTAAACTGCCAGGAAGAGCTTTCAAATCTCCACATTGTAGGGTAAGATGCAGAGAACTTCTAAGAGGGGTAAAGTACAGAATATTCTAGACAAATTATCATATTGCTACTTTTAAATGTGCAGAGGACTTTTATTCCTAAAAGAACACATAGTAACACTTCTAGCAAGGACAGTCTTGTCATATTTAAAGCAAAAAGGAGGAAATATTTCCAACACCCATGCTTTCTCCCCTGTATCATAAAAAGCATGAGTACTAATGCACAAGCTTCAAATAACTGAAAAGGACAGTGTCTTACATATGACAATAAGGATAATTTACTGAAGGAAAGTAAAACCCCAAGAAGCAGAAGAATTTCAGACTGAGCCAAATTAGAAAGAAAAAAGCCAGGAGTCGTGATATGTGGTCCTAGACTTTTAGTGAAGTAAAAGTCATTCCTCTTTTCCCATCAGGGGGTGAAGGCAAGACAAGGAGGAAAAACTTCACTGGGGAAAAGGGAAAAAGGAAAACGTGACTGAAAAGCTTATGAGAAAACAAAGACCTGGTGGAAATTTTTATCTGTTGTTAGCAGGTTTGGGAAGAAACTCCAGTCTTCTGCCCAGAAGCCTAAGGCCGGGATGGTACTTACTGACACAGGCGATCAGGTCATGGAAGATGTCCTTGGGGAAGAGGGGATGTTCCAGCCCCCGGAAGTAAAGCTTCAGGACGCCAGCTATGGAGTCCATATCGTGGTCATTCTGGTCCCCAGCCAGGGGGTCCTCTCCTGAAGACAAACCCCCACAAAAAGAAAAGCAGAGTGAGAGAAGAAGGGGTGATCTATTTATGTCCCAATCCTAGTCCATCAGTTCTCCCTCTGCCTGGCAAGGTGTCCATGAGTGGTGTCTGGCCAGGGAACTGATTGAAAAAAAGACTGCTCGGGTTCAGGGGCTGGGCCAGAGAGGGGCAGAACAGTATGAACTCTTTTGTGCAGACTAGCTCAGGACATTCCCTGTGGGCTGGGGATGGGACATAGCAGCTGCCTCTCTCACAAGAATCAAGAAACCAGTCTGGACTGAACACCTAGGGGAGGGAAATGAGGCCAGGGAGACCAGCTCCTCTGACTAGCTCTCACTGGTCCTGGCTTGCAACAAAAGACACCTACTTACAGGAGAACAATCATGCTGGAACTCCCTATGGAAAATTTCATATCAGATGTAATTAGATTTAATGATAGGACCAACCTCAAATTGAAACTATATATATCCATTACAGTGACGGAAATTGCCAAAGCTTGCCCATTACCTTAATAGCCCACAAGATAATAAATGGGCTACGATGAACAGGCGCATTAGCCTTGATGTTAAGTGCCACCAAGGGTTCCCAGATGAATCCTATCATAAACTGCCCAGATATCCTAGGTAACTTCTAGGGTTACAGTAGATCATCCGCAGGACAGAGGTAGGAGGAATGAATGGGACGGAGGAAGGAAGGGGGGACCTGGTTTCCTCCCTGCATATGTAAGAGAGCAGGTGCCCCAGGTGAAGAGGGAGGCAAGTGGGCTTCCTAACCTCTGGGTACCTCCCAGGGGAGAAAGGGTGGACTCAATACCCCTGGGGGGTTGGAAAACATTTGGTCTTTTTATCAAGGCAGTTTCCTCACCTCTCTCAAAGGCGTTTTTTATATCATTCACTTCCACCTGGGATCCAGACACCCGGAAAATTCCTTCATGCTGTAGTCCTGGAAACACACAGGAAAATGTGATCAAGAAAAAGAAAAAGCAAGTTCACAAACACAGCTCCAAACTTCAGTTGCAAGTTTCTCTCTCTCAGTCACTGTGTATTTAAGCACTCAGGAAATCTAGTCTCTCTCCCTCAGGCCAAAGGAGATTAAGGTGTGTGCAAGGATGTTGGAAAAGGCCCTGAGTGAATATGAGGCATTAGCCTAAAGAAAGCCCTGAGTTAGAGACTGCAGGCTAGGGGTGTCTGCACCCGGCAAGCTCCTTTCCCTGCCTCTGCCTCTTTATTCCCACCTGCAAAGTGGGGAAAGTGACCCCTGGTGCTTTCTCATCACCCAGAGTCAGGAATGGGAAACCTGGGCATGGCAGGAGAGCTACCGGATACCATCAGAGAAGTTTTGTAAGGTCTGAGAGATGGTTGCTCTGTAATTATTGCTTTCGCTGATCTCACACTTTTTATTCTAGGGGACAATGTTTTCAATATTTATGAAAAAAGAGAGGACATGAAAACACAAGTTATCAGTCAACAGATATTATTGTCAGACACTGTGCTAGCCATTGGTCCCTGACTGCAGGTTTACTCTGAAGACAAACAAGCATGAATGGTATCCTGATAATGTGCCCCAAAACTCTGTCTTCTTTGGTTTTGGTAGAGTAGACATAATCCTAAGAAATAGTGCTTGGTATAGTGCTTTGCTGCTAACAAGTGCTTTCACATAGATAAATCTGGTCTTCACAACAGCCATTTAAGGTAGGGGTTAACATCAACCCTGTTTTATAGATGAGGGGATTGATGAGTTATGACTGGCCTTAAAAAGTACATAGGTAATAAAGAACCAGAGTCAGGACTCAAACCCAGTCCTCCAATTGCCATCCTATACTCATTCCTCGATGCTGGGCCGCCCATGCCAGGCTTGGGGCAAGTGGGGGAGGGGGGTGTCTCCTGGAGACAAAGAGGGCAGGGACCACATTTGTTAGTCTGAACATTAAGTATGGCTTACAGATAAGCACCACACATACAACTGCAAAACCAATAAGAAATCCAGTCATTAGTTCTGGGCCTGGGGGGTTGGACTGAACCTAATCACATCAGGACTGCCCAGCAATTCTCAGGAGCCCTGTGTCTCAGTCTTGAGCATTTTATCAAATTTCCTCTGTTACGGAACAATTCTTCAAAAACCTTGACATGTCAGAGAAATCTAAAATACATTTATTTTTAGGAAAATAAAATATAATGCTACATTTTGCCCACTGTTTCAGGCCATCATCTAGATGGGGGACAGCTGGATTCTATCAGCTATTCCTTTGAAGGTAAACCACACAGCCCAGGACTGAAATCTTGAATACAATTGAAACAACATTAAGAAGTAAGCAGAGGGAATGCAATTATCTGGCTTGTAACAGGACTTAAGTTGTCTCTTCCTCTATGGGAATCTCACAGAATATTCCTCATAGAATGGCAGGTAATTGCTAAAACCCCTTAGTACCAGTGTAACAGTACCATATTAGTTACCAATGGTAAGAGCTAGATAATGTTGCTCAAACACAAATACAAACAGAGAGTGTTCTGACAGAAACTGGTTTTATGGTGAGTGTTCTGCCATATAACCCAGTGACTTGTCAAAAACAGTCTATTATAAGGACATGTCATCTCAGGCACCAGGATACTTGGGGTGTTCTAGCTGGTTAAGCCACTGTCCACCTTCTTGAAAGAGGCATCTCTGAATTTCTTGGTAGATTAGGACATCAAGGAAACGCAGCCCTGGCCCATAGGCTCAGGACAAGAAGAAATCAAGGGGAAGCTTCTTGGGAATCAGGCAGCAGACCTGAAACACACTGCCTTTTGGTCTGGTTTCTGCTTCTTCCCAAGAACCTATGCTTTAAGAAGGACCACTATGTGTTGTTCTTGTTCAATATGAAGAATCTTTAGAGTGCCTAATCCGATGATTCGGAAAGCAGAAACATTACTCATTAGTAAATGAATGTTAAGTTTCCAAAAAGGAAAAAAAAGGAAAAAAAAAAAAAAAAGTAAATGGGCACACCAGTTGGCTTTTTTTATAATGCAGGTAAGTCACCACCTAACCAATTTCACACATCCATAGTCTTTTTTACATTTTCTTATTGCCCACTAACATGAAAGTATAAAACTCATCAGACTTGGATAAGTTATTTTGGAAATGGCACAAAACCCTCCATTTTGCACAGAGTCCAGCTGTTGCCAAGAGTTGCTCCCCTAGAGAATTCCTGATTGCTTCAACAGCCGCCTCCTGCTCACATACTTGGCTCCCTTCTTCATGAAAATGTTCATCATGATTTGGTCTCTGTTGTTCCCTCACACCCTTCTTTTCCTTTATGTCTTCCTGGATCTCCCTGATCCATCATTTACAGATGAACCTCAGTGTTCTCATCTATATATGGGAACCATAGTGTCTACTTCCCAGGGGATATGAAAATAGTAAGGATGTGAAAATTCTCAGCATTTGGTGAGCCATAGACTCTTTTGAGACTGACAAAAGTTATAGCCCCTATCTGCATTAAATGCACATGCACAAAAATTTTAACCATAATGTTAAGGAATTTATGAGTATCTTAAACTTTTTGGGAAAAAAAAATCAATTTAGCAGAACAGATGTGTTTTCAGTAGCTACTCTATGTGCTAAATGTTTGTTTCCTCCTGTACTATACCTGTACAGGGGCAGGAACAGGCAGATTCAAGCCACAATATCTGGAACGTGTCTACTTCTCCCTCTTCCATGGCTAACACTCTGGCCCAAGCCACCATCATGTCTTCCCTCAGCTACTGCAGTAGCCTCCTGCTTCCACCTTATGATCTTAACTCCACATAGCAGCCAGGGATTCCTTTAAAAAGACTGCTCCCTGTTCAAAATTCTCTTATGGCTTTCCATCTCAGAATAAAATCCAATCACCTACCTTAGCCAATAGTCCTTACAGAGTCTGGCTTCCTGTCACTCTCCTCTTCACTCACTCTGCTCCAGCCACACTGGCCTCCTGAGCGCTATTCCTTACAAATGCCTGGCACACTCCCTGTTTCGAGTTCTCTGCACTTGATGTTTCCTCTCCTGGAAACACTTGTCTGCAGATATCCACACGGCCTTGCCCTTACTTCCTGAAGGACTCTGCTCAAGTGTTATCTTCTTAGGAGAAGGCTTTTCCCTGAACAACTCATTTCAAACAGTGTCCCCTTCCCATTCTCTTATCTTGCTTTACTTTTCTTCATGACACTCACCAACACATTGTATAATAATTTGTATATCGACTAATCAACTGATTGTTTATCTGTCCTTCAGTAGGATTTAAGGTCCACGGAGGCAGGACTTCCTTGGTACACAATAGGCAATCAGTATATATTTGGTGAATGAATGAACAAATGAATGAATGAAATGCATGGATGAACAAATAGGATTTTAGATTCTGTTCTTACTGCCCTTTAGGCACAAATAATTCTTCCTCCCCCGAACTCTGTTTGGACTTACCTTGGCCAACGTTTTGACCATTAATCATTACTATCTTGTGAAATTTCTAATACTGCTATTCTGAATTATTATAGCTTATCTCTTTTTATTTAACTCTTCATGTGCTTATTTATTTCCTGCCCTCTGCATCATAAAACCTTTTAAAGACAAGGACAGTGTATCACTCCTTTTTTGTTTTCTTACTTTGCAATGTCTGGTGTCCAGCATTGATCAGTGCTTGACAAATATTTTTTACTGTTCCACAGTGAAATACAATGTTATTACTTCAAGTGAATAGAGATAAGATTAAAAAATTGTAGCTGATTAGAATGGATAAGACATAAGCATACTTAAATAATTACTATGTCAAAAATGAAACCAAGCAATGCCACAGTTGATAGATAGGGGAAGACAGGGGAGGGAGACAGAATGGCTGCAATCATTTGCATACCTCCCTACTTCAGAGAAGTCATTTTTTCCCTTTTCCTGTTACCAGACAGGATGGCATCTAAAAACAACTTCTGATGCCCTATTCCTAGAAATCTCCATGGCCCTGTCTCAGGTATCTGTGCTTTCCAAACACTCTTAACACTTGAAACAAAATCAGTTTTCTCACAATTCATCTCCATTTAAGCAGAAGATAATGTGACTTGGTTCAGGCATGAGAAGCAGCCAGCTCTTCATACTCCTAAATATTGGATACAACTTTATGACCAGTTGCTAACTGAACTCTAGGGGAAGTTGTATCTAGTGAAACTAAAGCAGAAAAAAACCTGAATATTATTACAATTCAACATAGCATTAGAAAAGGAGTTGTTTTCAACCCAGTCTGATGCAGAAAGCCAGTTACATAATGGTCAAGGCTGTTCAACGGGAACTTACCTACACATGCAAAGATGGCCAGTAATGGTGAAACTACTACCACCATTTAATACCAACTGTACTTACTCACATAACAGCTATAAAAGGGAGAAAAGGGAGTGTGGTAAGTGGCTGAGGCGTTTTGGGTCAAACTATACGATATCCTTGACTCAGTGTCTAGGTAAGGCCATTCTTAGGTGGCAAATATTATATGAACAAATAAGATTTGATTCCTTTTCTGAGAATGTCAGGATGGCAAGTCAACCTCTATTCTTACCCTACAAAGAATTCCTGGAAGTCCTTCCTAATCTTTGCACAAATATGGTCATGTCTGTAATCCTGCTTACCATGTCTGCTGATAAAACGGATACAGCTTTCTACCACCAGAGGAATTGCCTGGCTGGAATCCTGAAAAGCCAAAGAAAAATGAAACATTAGTATCTTCTGTACAGCCCAGAATCAAAGTAAATCAGCCAGCTATGTGCAACCTGTCTCAGCTGGATCAGTGTCCACAAAGAAGTACCTGACCTTTTCTCCAAGCTCCAAAGCCCAGACATGACCACTTACCTGGAATGCTACACAGATGCCTTAAATTCAGAATGTCCCACACCAAACTGATCATCTTTTATCCCAAACCAGCTCCCCACCACTAGCCATCCCAACAATCAATATATTCTGTCAATTTGTCTCTCAAATCCATTTACTTCTCTCCATCTCTACCGCCACCACCCAGTCCAAGCCACCAGGGCCTCAAGTCAGTATTTTCCCATTCCCTCCCTTGTTGCCCTCCAATCACATAGTGGTTAGGTGATCTTTTAAAATGTAAATCTCACGTATTCTCTAGGTTAAAATCTTTCAGAGTTTTCTCATTACTCTCTTTATACAATCTAGTGTGTCCTGGATCCTGCCTTTGCCTCCAGTTTCATTTCCTTCCACTCCCCCTCAGTCTCTTTTTTAACAGGCGCACTAGCTTTCTTTCTCTACCTCAGATATATTTTCCTTTGCCTCAGGGCTCTGCAAGAGCTGCTTCTGCTTCTGGAACACTCTCTCGCCCCAGATCCCCCCCCCCCCCCCCCACTGCCTTTGGGTCTTAGTGTAAATATCACTTCATCAGGAACACTTTTCCAGATCACCCTAAATGAGATCAGGTCCCTTCCTACAGGCTCTCAGCTCCTTGTACTTTGTTTCACAGTCCTTATCATGAGGTTGTGTGGGAGGCGAGTATTTGCACTTGTCACCACTATAACCTAAGCTTGTCAAGGGCAGATCCTGTGTCAATTCTCGGGTGTCCAGTGCTGGCCATGCCTCTCACATAACAGGTTCTCAATTAATATCAGTTGAAGGAAGCAGAACGAACCAATGGGAGTTTCAGAAAGAGGGTTTTCTTGGCATAAAAGGTAGGAAAGAGGGAGAAAAAAAAAAAACAACCCTGGGGAAGAGAGGAGACTACATGGTACAAAGCAAAGAATCATGCCTTCCAGATATTACTCTGCTCTGCCATTTTGCTATACGATCCTGCTCGAGTCATTTAACTTCTTTGGGCTTCAATTTACCATCTACAAACTGAGGAGGGAATCGATGATGAGAGTAATATTTCCTTTTGGCACATGAAAATTAGTGCTGACCACTTACAGAAGAATTTATAGAGGTAGTGGGCTATGTACTAAGTGTTTTAGATGGATTGGTCTTGGTAACAACCCTATGGGGTATATATTACTATTATCCTCATTTTACAAATGAGGAAAATGTAGGCTTAAAGAGGTAAAGTAGCTGCTTATGATCCCATAGCAGGTAAGCAGCAGAGCCAAGGTTCAAACCCAGGCAGTCTTCTTTCAAGTCTGAACACTTTACCACTACCCATACTACATCTAGGAGCTTGGTAAATAATGCCAGATGTGTGTATCAAATATTATTAAAAACGAGTAGAGTTTAATAATGCAGTTAAATATACATTAATTCATCCTTGAGGAAGAAAGAAATCAGGCAGAGGGGCACTAAACCTAACTGGAAAGGATTTTAGATGTTAAGAACAGAGACTAGCCTTTCAAGTAGGGTGGTCCTTATGAATTCTCCTGTTTCACAGGTTTGCCTATTCTTCTCCCCTGGCTCTGAAATTCCAACTGTAGCCATGGGGTTTGGCCACTATTAGGGAAGCAGCTGGGTCTCACGAAGTCAGGCTGAGGGAAGAGCTGGCTTGGCCTTTAGCTCTCTAGCTTGCTGGCAACCAGGGACGCTGCTAAAGGGAGCACTGCATGAGCCAATGTGGGGCTGGAGTCAAGAAAGTCTTGGTGACCCAAATGTTCATATGCGTGACCCCCAAACCCATTTGCTTCCTCCAGTTTTCCAGTTATGGCTGCCCTCTTGTCAGATTCACTGACTTCTGTCAGTCAGCCTAGGGTGATCTTAGAGGAAGAATCTTTGTCCTCATTTTCATACTCTAACAAAGAAACCGGGTTCCACTATAAGAAAATCCCAAAGCCCTGCCTTTTGGAAGTCTTTATGATTATATTCTCTTAGTATACTTTCACTTACATAGTGTAGCAGTGAGAGTGAGGGCTCCTGTCCGAGGATTTGTAAAGTTTTGCTGTCCCCAGGTTAACATAGAAAGACCAAGAGGGAAGTAGGCTGGTAAGCTCAGAGGTTACTGGCTTCAACAGAAAGGAATATCAGTGGTACTTAAGGGGAAGTATGTAGGGTTGACAGGAAACAGGTCATCAAAGATATTAACCTGCATGCCCACGGTTACCACCAGCAAGTCAGAAGGTCCCAGAAGGATAATCTGTGGCAGGCAGGGTGGCCCTGAGAGACCTGTCCTACTGCAGAAGATCATTTTTCTACTCCTGCGGTCTTGGACACAGACACCAAGGCTTCGGACTCTTCTGCCATCCTCCTCTCCCTGGGATGTTTCTGAGCTCTGAATGAATTCATCATCCAGGACATGTCTGTGTGCTCTCTGGTGCCTCAAAGACCCACACTTCACCATCAGCTTTGCATGCAACTGACAGAGCAGTTTCTATGTGTTTCTATTCCACAGTGTCTGTCTCTCCCTCTCTCTCCCACTCCCCTATGTTCGATTCCATGTCACTTTAATTCTTTTTTTTTCCCCCTACAATATTTTTGGTCATATAATCTCAGGGTTGAAAGAGGCCTTTAAGAATAATTAAGCCAAATTCCTATCCAATCAGATTGAGGGGGTTTTAAACCAAATGTGGAGGGAGAAGGGGAGCAGGTACACTTAGGCAAAAATAATAAAGCAGGGAGGGAGCCCAGTGATTTGCAGGAGAGAACAATCAGGAAGGCAGCCAGATAATGTCTACTGATGCAATTATTTGGCATAATTTCTCCTGGGTGAGAGGGTTAGGATTTTCGTCAAATACTACTCTCTAACACATCTGTCTGAGCTGTTTTCACCATGGAGGGAGAAAATACAAGTCTCGACACTTGATTAGATGTGGGTGAAAAATGCATCAGAGATTTGGGGCCTCAAGGACTGTGAAAATTGGAGGGAGACCCCAGGAACAGAAATAGTTAGCCAAGGTGCTAAAGAAGTTAAAAAAGTGGTAGGGGAAGGGGAAGAGATGGATGATGAGGGGAGAAGGCATTGTTTCAACTTTCAAGCATAAGAGTCCAATCAATTGGGAATTAGATCCAAAGTCTCACAATGACAGCATTCTAGAGCAAAAGGATCCTTCAGGAAGGAGAGAAAGTTTCATCTAAAGGAATACAACTGGCAAGAATATGGAAAGAAGTGAAGAAAGGGTCAGGCCTTGGGGGAAATGTCAACACTTAGAGGAATGGAGAAAGAAGGGCCAGCAGATGTGGGAATAATGGACAGAAGAGAGAAAAGACTTGAAGGGAGCAGAGACAACCCAGAAGTAGCAACTGAGACATCTCCTTTTTAAAGAAAAGTCTGGGATGGTTTGAACCCCTCCACCAGGCCACTCTGGGGGAAGTTCTTTGAAATTGAGAGCTCCTTTGTTAGGGTCAAAAAATGACTGGAACCCATCAGGAACCCTCAAAAACAAAAGCTACCAGATTCTTCTCCTTGTTTGCCTGAGTTGCCATCAACAAACATTTACTTCCTGGTTACTTACTCAAGATTACTCATCTTCCAAATGACTTATTTTTTTATCCTCCTGACTATCTTAGAAAAACTCTCTGCTGATCCACCATTAGATTTGAGCTGCTGGAGAGAGACCGGAACAGCAAAATGAAAACGGGGTCTTTATTTGATCGCGGTTTTTGGCATATCCTGGTACTCTAACACAAATCTAGCACCAGGCAAATATACTTTGCCCTGCAGCTGCTTAGGTGCAGCAGGCCACAAATCAGAAGGGGGTCAATCCCCTCTGATGGCGAGCCTAATCTGGGCAGCATGCCACCTGACTGGCTTCCATCCTTAAAGTATGGTCTCCCACATTCTTGTAGCCAGAGTGGAGGCTGTAAAGCCCTCACTCCATCAATAAGTAGGAGGCCCAGTTTGAATACAGAAAATGAGAGGAATGAATTTCCAATCTAATCCTGTTCTTAGTGGAAAAGGCAAAAGGCTTGCTGCCTCTTCAAGATACTCCCCCTATTTCATTAATTTTAAATGCAATAATTATCCCTGGGAGGTATTACACTCCATAGTTTTAAATGAAATTATGGGAGAAAGAGGAAGAAGAAAGAAGTAGAGGAACAAGAGGAAAGAGTTGCAATGAAATTTTTATGATTTAAAAAATGTATAATTGCATCTGATGGTGTTCTCACTAAAAGGAGATCCAAGGCGTAGAGGGGGAAAAAAAATAGTGACAGCAAAGCTGTCATCCCAGTTCCCCACGGGTACTGCCCATACAACCTGAATAGTCAGATCAGCTGAAAAGACTACTGGGGTTGCCGACAGCACAGAAACTATGCGCCCTCAACATTCCATTCTCTCCTTGTAGCTAGCGCCACTGCAAATTATCCAAAATGGTATTTTAAAGCCTGGATCAGCTTTCCCCTGGTACACACAAAGATATTTCTGAGCTCTCTCTAAATTCTCTCCCTGCTGCCTATTGGTTAGCTGCTATGAGTTTAGGGGACACAAAATCAGTCCAGCATTTGCCATAAAGTATAATTAGGGAGTCAAATTTGCTACTGCCAAAAAAAAAAATACTTCAATTAAAATTTTTTTAAACAAACACAAGTGCTGTTTAGATTATCCATTGATGTGGATTATACAGGCCACTGCTTTCTAAGATCCCTCTTAAAGTGGGTAATAAGAGCTGGCTGCCCAGTGCAGATTTTAATACAACACTGAAGATCATGCACAAAATTGCAAAATTCAACAGCCCTTGCCCATCATTTCTATACCAGATTTCTCTTTGCACATTTACCATGTCTTCAGAATAATTCTAGAATAATAGATGTAGAAATAAACAAACAAAATTCTGCAAGCTTAAAACAAGACTGCTAGGTCCAGATGATTTGCTACTATGGAGACTGACATATTGGTACATATGTAGGAAGTCTGAAGCCTGACTCAAGGTCTCCTGCAGAGGTGACCCCACAGGCAATTCTGGCACAACTGACCATAGTAAACCAAATATCTGGTATGTAAAAGGGTAAATGACTAGACAGAAGAGGAATGAGACCATGACCACCCAACTAAATGAGCTAAATCAGTGTAGCTGTCATAATATTAAATATACTATGACTAAAGGGTATATTCTAAATTCACACATTCTAAACTGTATACCTGTCCTGCCCACAGTGGAGTTCCATAAAAGCCTGCAGGAAGTAATTGATTCCCAAGCCAGACCAGCGTGGCTCTTGCTGGGCCCTTACCTGTTTCCTTATGGTTGAGCTACGTCTGTGGTTGACACCGCCGAATCAGAGAGGACCAATTCAGAAACAGTGAGGAAAAAGAGAAATGGGGACAGAATGAGACAAATAACCACTCTTAAACCCAGAAATGGTGACGCTCACTTACTTTCCAAAAAAGCCCAATAGATAAGCTCCTTTCCTTACATAAGTTCAGAGGTCCCCACTTTTAATATCTACCACCACTTACAATTAGAATAGGAAGGAACTGATTCAATTTGCAGTAAAATATATTTGGGTAAGACACTAATATCTTTCTGTTTGTAAGGAGACACTACTAAACACCAAAGGGAGCAGTTTTCTTTCTTTTGGAAACCCTTCAGAAAAAACATAGGGAGCAACTTTTCCAAAATTGAGAGATGGAGTGTCCAGACTGTAAGGAACGACGATTGATTCTCTAAATCAATGATTTCTAAGCCAGTGTTTACCCTCAGAAGGCTTTTCTCAAAGAGAATCTGACTCAGAGGCACAATATGCAAAACAAGAAGAGGAGCACTGCCCCACATTGAGTGAAAGTAGAGAACAGGGCCCAGCTGCTTTGCTACTTCCACCAGGCCACTCCTGAGGAACCTCTTTGGAATCTAGAGCTCCTTAGATCTAATGTAATGCTCCAGTCCTATAGACGAGGAAACTAGCGATCAGAGAAGAGAAGAGGGTGGCCCAAGGTCACAGTGAAATAAGATAGCAACAGGGAATTCAACTGAGCTCTTATAATTCCCACAGGGTCTTATGCAGATATAGGACCTTAGGTGAACTTATACTAAGACTCTAACACCAAGAAGATCTATTCCACAGAACTCCACTATCCTGGTTCTCTCCAGTTACCAAGACTGGCATATTAATGGAATCTTTATTGTAATCCACAATGACAAAACAATGAAAGCCAAATGAAGCTATTTCTAAATAATGAGCCTATAATTGTAAATGGCCTCATGATTATTGTGTGTGTTGGCAGATATAAGTGGTTGATATAATGGGCTAACCCAGGGTCTCTAAGGAGTCCGGCCCATTAAAGCTCTTTCCCCAGTTAAATTTGTAGGCATCTGAGAACTGTTGGCTGCACGAATGCCTTGCTCTTCGCCAGCTCATGAGTTTTCTCATAGCAGCACAGTGACTGCAAGGGAAAATATTTGGCTGGGGTAGGGGAGGGAGGGGAAGGTGGGGAAGGCTTCGGAGGATTGCATACTTGTTCATCAGGCAAGGATTTCTACCAACACTGTTTGGAAACCCAACACAATGTAATATTTCATTATCCAACAACAGTCACTAATTAGGGCCTATCATCTTTTCTAATGTATTAAAAATCTCAGATCAGATGCTATCTCCTGATCTTCCTTCTCTGGGTCAGAGACTCCCCAAAGCCCATATGTTGAAGTCTAGCAGCTAAGGTTAGGCTACTAGGATCCTCCAGAGTCGGACATTTATTTCCTTTACAATGAGGTGGCTTTGGGGAATCTCTGGGACTATTTTAATAAATGTTAACTCCCTCAGTTCAGTTCTTTCCCTAAGTCACAATAAACCCTATTTCCTTTTGAGACCAGATGGGGTCAGCAAGGCAGAGGGAAGAAATCAACTCTGCCCCAGGCCACTGCTTTACAAAGTAATTCAAAGCTTTTACAAAGCAACTCTTTGGCTCTTTCCCAGGCTGGGATTGCTCCATCCCATGGGCCTCTTCTCATCCCTTCCCAGGACTGCTCCAGGCCACACCTACCTGGCCAGACTGCAATCTGTCCGCTGACCTGTTAAAGACATGGCAAAAAACACATGTTAAAGCAGAAAGGGCGAATGAGGGAGACCTGTTCCCAGGAATTATCATGCCTTCTGAGGAAGCCACTACTGTGATGGGCCTTCTGGACAAAAAACGGCTGATTTTGATGCTGGTGCCCAACCCAAAGTTGCTAGTATCCTCAAACCTTAGGCCTGTCAACTCTATGTCCCAGTTGGGAAACCTGGGGTGGAGGGCAGGGGGGGCAAAAAGAAAGCACATCGTGCATGATAGAACAAATTATTAGAAACCTCCCTGAAGAGGAAATTCAGCTTTTCTTATGTGTTGTGTATGTTGAGGTTTGTGTGGTGTGGAGGGGAGATGAGTTTGCTTGCTCCTGAGTGTATTAACACACAAACACACTTGTATGCATACCAATAGGAATTGTTGAATATGAATGTTCTAGTTTTAGATTCATACCAAATTGTCTTGTCAAGTTGGGCCAGGGTGGCAAGAGAGAGGTGAGATTTAATGCCGACACTACTATTTAACCATAGTTCTCAACCCAATAATGGGCCCTGACATTATATTTAATGGGCCACAACCAATTTAAAAAAATGAAATAGAAAACATTAAAGTTCATGAGAATTATTCTTCCGTTTTTTAAAAAAATACATGTGCATGTGCACAGGGGCCGTATCATATGCTGCAACCTCAATCTGTATTAGACCGAAGGCTGAGAGATCAGCCCCCCCACTCCTTATCCAAACTCCTAGAATGGCAACTCAGAGGAGCAGGGGTGGCTTGGGGGAGGATAGGACTGTTTCTTTTCTTTAAAGGTTACTAATTGTTGATTACAGTTCAGCTCATCTTGAACAACGCCCTCCCCTACCCTCATGAGCCTCTCATTACCAAAGGCCTAGCTTTCATCTGCAAAAATATTATTCTGAGCCATTATTTTCAACATCTGTCCCATTTCCATTCTGGAATATTCATACACATCAATTATCCCTCTGTGGCAAGAACAAGGGACTCTTGCATTATGATGACAAATATATACAGAAGGCAGGAACATGATGACTTGCCCATAGGAAGATCAGCTATTTTTTTCCCTTATTGCTGGAACATGTCATCTTTAGATTAAGGCAATTTGCAGTTAGTGAATGGTCGCCAACCTTTGCCCCTCTGGAGTAGCACATTTGGTGCATATATGTGTGCACACATGCACATTCTAACACACATGTACGACCACCCCAGTCCATTTATGGGCTATGCTCAGATATTCTTGACAAAAGGAAATTACAGTTATAACTTGCTTCGTATAGCTCTGGGCTTTCTTTCCTCTAATTCCCCATGGAGCAATCTGATAGCCCAAGAACAAAGATTTTCTACAAGCAAAGTTGGATCTCAGTGCCCAAACCTGTTCAGCCTGAGTCCCCTGGGTGGTGGGGAAGAAAGAAAACAGAAGTTACCTAACAAGTTTTCCTCACATAAAGCAAAGTGCCTTAAAAATCACAAGAACAAATTCATTAGAAGAAAATGAATTAATCATCTGGAGGAATCATCCAGGGCAGGTAAAGGACAGAGCAAGAAGGGTGGGTAGGAAGCTCTGGTATGAAAAGCGGGACTCCAATTCCTAAGGCCAATGAACCGGTGAGTACCGCATACTTTCCTACACTTTGCCGTTGGTCTGAAGAGTGCTTGAGAATTTATTTTAAAAACTTTAGACTCCTGTGCACGTACAGGCTTGCCTTTCACTGATGTTACCACATATTCCCTGTAGCCCCTCTTCCCATCTCTAAGTTAGAAGATACAGGGACAGAGAGGAGGTTGGGCAGGCATCCGGAGGCATCCACCATCTGGGAATGCCATTAATCACAGGATGTGAGAACTAGGCATGAGACCTGGGCAGGGTGCCAAAAAACCCCAGGGAAGCTTCTCTTTTAACCTCTGCCTTCTGTTTGACAGGTGAGGAGAGACAGTCCAGAGTGGTAGTCCAGTGCTCTGCTTTGCTACTTTTCAGGATCTGCTTAAAATCATCCTGTAGGACAAGACAGTCCATTCAGCAGCATGGCCTCAGAATGGCCAAAGCAGAGCACTGCCACTTAAATGCATCAAGACCCTTCAAAGCAGAAGGGAACCTGTGTTCTACCTAGAAGCTCCAGAACCAATAGTACATCCATCACTCCTGCTTTGAGAACTCTCTCCTCTCCTCAGAGCCACTGTATATCTCATCTCACAGCTCCCTCCCTTCCTGCTCCAGCCTCAGTCCTGCCACAGAGGAGCTGGGAGTTTTAACAGAATGTCAGAAGAGTAAATAACCCATCAGCCCCTTTACCCCAGTTGTGGCACTGGAGATGAAGGAGGGGGACTGGGTGGAGAGCAGGCACGTTCCATTTAAACAAACAGATGAAGCACATTAGTGCTTCATTAAGCACTGGCCTTTTCCCATTATTCAAGCAGTCATTTGAGGCGTGTGCTCCTACATCAAACAGGCTTGGAAGAGAAATGTATTCACATAACAAGATTGGTCCACTTGGCATAGGGTGGAGGCATGTGTTCGGCAATAAAGCTCAGGGCTCAGCCTTTTCCTCACTGCCAAACCTTCAACAGAGTTCCCACACTCACTTTCTCCCAGGGTTTTTTGGAGCAGGTCATGCTTGGCTTGTAACTTGGTGATGAGGTTCCTGCCCTCCAGGTACTCCTTCATTTTCTATAAGGGAGAAGGAGAAACAGAGATCAGATATCTGAAGAAAAAAGAAAAAAATCACAGTTGCTCAACTAAACAATTCCTTTTTTAAGAGGTCATTTGGTTGCTGGCCCAATTTCCACCATGTCCATTTTTTATTTCTTTAAGGCCCTAAGCATATGGCCAGCTGCTGGTTTTCACACTGGATTAGAATGCTGCTCTATGTGTTCCTGTGAGCTCCATATTGGCCAGTTTAAAGAAACTGTCTCCTAGAGCCCCTCATCCATCTTCAGGGAAGGTGAGGGACTTGCTGAGCCCTAGTCTTCTTGGTGTGAGGACACACACCTGCCACTTGTCACCTCCTCTGACATCCAGTCCTGCCCTGGCCCCTCCCAGTGTGCTTTCCATCACACCAGGAGCAATGCCAGTGGCAAGCTCAGCCCCAGCCTCACTGCAAGGCTGGCATGTGGAGCATCGTTGTCTGAGCTGGGTTTTAATCAGCCTCCTCCTCTATTCTGTACCAAGTCTTTGTAGAAAGCCTGAGGTTTCTGAGCATGCAAAGGGAGGGACTGCTCCCCGCACCCACCCCCCATCTACCCACCTCCGCCCTCTGCCCGGCACATACACAGTTACTCGCAGTTCCATACGCAAGATTAGGTTATAGAAATGCAGTGACATAGACTCCAATGGTCAGAATACAACTGCTGTGCCGCACTGTCTATTTGATCTTTCTCAGTCCTTGTCTGTCCAATGAGAGACTGTATTTCCCTAGAAAACTTATCAACCCTTCAAAACAATCCTATGAACTCATAGTAGCATGATCCCCATTTTATGGATGAGGACACTGAGGCTTAGAGAGATTAAATACATTGTTCATGGTCAAACAGTGAGTGGTGGAGTCAGCATCCAAATATATGTAGTTTGACAACACAGCACTTGTTCTTAATAATTATGATAAAATTCTTCAACCATTATGGTTCAGGGCAGGAGAGCAGAGAAGAGAAGGAGACAAGCAGAGCAAAACTTCACAGTATTGATTTTTTATGAATGTATAGCAACTTGCAATTTTTAAAGCATATATTCTCTCACTTGACTCTCATCATAACTGTAGCACACATAGGGAAGATATTATTTTCATATTACATATGAGAAGATGACCTCCAAGGGGTCAAATAAATTGCAAATTGTTGCAAGCTAGTAAGTGGTAGTGTTAGGCCTGGACCCCAGGCCTTTAGACTCTTAACCTGCTGTCTTTCCCACTCTATCCCACAGCTGTTCATGAGGATCTTAGTTTGCCTTGGTTGTCTCCTGCTACAATGGTTCATCTGATTGATCAGGGATCATCTGCCCATTTCTAAACCGAGAAGCAAAATGGCAGGGTTTGCCAGAGTGTGATTTGTGAATCACTGGTGATACATGACATAGTTTAGATAAGTGGACAGAACATTTAAAATTGCAATAGTTATGTCTTTCTTTTAATGCATAATCAGCCAAAAATATAATTATACATCAAACCTTTTATTTCATGGCTATTAGTACTTAGAATGAGGACTGATAGAAAGAAAAGGAGAAAAAATGTGAGTTACTTTTACTCCATACTTCTCAAAATGTGAGTTACTTTTACTCTATACTTTTCTGTACAGTTTGTACTTTTTACCAGGAGTCTGCATCAACACATGCACATGCTGGTTTGAAAACAATGAAAAAAATCCTTTTTGGGGGGATGCAGTCCTTGGCCCTCCCTTGCTCACCCAGATGCTCTGACAGCACTTGTCAGGCAGCACTGTCACCAAGAGTTTATTACTCATGTTTCTTTCTCTTCAGACTGTCTCCTCCTTATGGCCAGAGGCCATGTCATTAATTATTCTTTGCATCCCTGATGCTTAGTACTGTGCCTAACAGATAGTGGACGCTCAATAAATGCATGAACAATGAGTAAATAAACAACCAATCTCACTCACCTCTGGAGAGAACCTTCCTTAGCAGCTACCAGCCAAGCCTCCAAGTGTGCCCCTCTCCCCTATATTAAACATGAAACAAATCTACCAAATCATTTCTGCTGCCTTACTCATGACCTAGCCCCCTGTTCCTTGGTGCTTTGGTATGAGAACATCTGCAGATCCAGCTGCCAGCTCACCTGCTCGGTCTCCCCCTCCCTTGCATGATATCCTAATACCCAAAAGATGCCTAATTGTGAGGCTTGGAAGACGATACGGTAGGGCCCAGAGGTGCAAAATCTTCAGGAAACATCTACCACTGACAACTCAACCCTTAAAGGCCTCTCTTTGGGAGGTTTTCCCAGGAGACCACAAGGGTTTCTTAATGAAGAAAAATTCAGCATAAACCTGTAACTCTCAAAACTGGACCCCAATGCAAAGAAAACAGCCAAAATTCTGAAAGGAGATGGATGCAAATTCCTTCCTTTCACTCATGTTTCTGCTTGTGATTCCGGAAATCTTTTCTTTTGCTTGTGCCACAGATCACTAGTTAACTCTGCTGCCACTCAGTGAACCATTAAGATAAATAACAATCTGATAAAGTGGTTTGACAGATTACCTTTTCAGGTTCCATTAAATCTGAAAGGACCAAAACTATGTCAAGGTATGACCTGCATTCCTGATGCTGGGATGGAAACAAGGATTGGGTGTTTTCCATCTAGGTAAGTATGGGAAGGTAAAGGAATCTGATCCTGCCCCATGCAGAGCTGGCAGACATGTTATTTATCACTTCCCTATCCTACCCATGAAGTCAGCACTCATCCGTATGAGAAATAAGCTGGGGATAAATAACCTTGCCTTTACTGGCAGAATTGAGTTGGAAGGCTTCCTTAGCCGCTGGACAGACACACAGAAAAAGGAGTATGGGCAGCTGAGGGCAAGGGAGGAATAGGTGGATTTTCAATGATTCCTGGAGACCAGAATTTCAAAATCCCCTCCTTGGGCAAAAAGGGTCACTTTCCTTATCCAAAGCATATTTCAGTATTAGGTAATTAAATTTCTTTCATTCCAGCCCTGTTTCCCTCACCTAAACAGCCAAAAGTAAAGTGATCACTTGGAGTTTTCCTCAATGGAGGGGCAAAAGAGAGGGTAGTGCTTTATTCTCAGTAACTCATAGATCACCGAACAAATCTGGGAATTTCTTCAAACTAGAAAGGGAGAAGAGTCTATGGGGTGTTTTCTGTTGTTGTTTTTGCCAATGTGAAACTTCAAGTTTTTAATAACTATTAGCAATAACCTCTTTAATTGATTTCTTAATTTCTATTAAGAAATGGCTATTATCAGCAATGTGTTTGATCTATTGAGAAGTGTTAATATAATAATTTTTCTTTAAGAGCCCTTCTTCCCTCACAGACATTTTACTTACAGTAACATTAAAAGGCCTAAATTGGAAAATTCCAGTTCTACTACTTACTAACTCTTCTAACCTTGGGCAAGTCACCTAACCTACCTGAAGTTTACTTTCCCTATCTAAAAAGTGGGACCACTGTGATTCACAGAGGGCCTAGCAGGTAGCAGGTACTTAAAAAATGGTCCTTATACCTGAATCACCTGCTAAATTAACCTAAAAATATTCCCTCCACAAACTTCTTTGCTTTCTGCTAATACATTAGAAAGCTGAATCAAAGCCAAAGGCATCTGGCCCTTTAAACATTGTAAGAGGCATGAGACAGTTTTTCAAATTCAATTTTTAAACACCTCTTTTCTTTAAACACATTCATACCACGAGGATATAAACTCATAGGACCTCGCTTATGCCTTGGATTTAGTCTGCATGAACCCAAGGCCACAAGTATCCAACGCAGCAAAGGGCAGGGGGTGGGAACAATAAGCTACACTAGGCCAGTTCTATGCACAGAGGTACACAGATGTCATTACTGTGCCAGCTTCCCCACCATCCAGGCACACTGACATTTTCCCTCCTCCCTGTCAATTTTTAAAGCAAGAAACAGCTGTTCTTAACCAGGAACACATCTCCTCAGTTTAACTGACAAGGCAGGGGCATTTATTCATTTGTACCTGCTGAACACACATTTACTGAGTGCTTCACAGTGCAAGGAGCAGGGAACTACCAAGATCAATACTGCAGGTTCCAAGGCTAGCGGTCTAGAGCACTGCCCAATGGCCAAGGCACCATCTCCTGTCCTATTTCCTTACCCAAGACTGTCCCCAAGAATTCAGGTGATCTGCCTTTATTTAACAGTCTTAATCCTGAACTCCTTCCCTGCTCTATCTCCCATACAAGAATCCCAGAAAAATTATTCAGGACATACTTAAGAGAAATGTCAGCCTAGAAGGTCTTGGCAATCTTTAGCTAAACAGGGGCCATTAGTGCCCATGAGCAGAGAATTGGTTAAATAAACGACAGTACTTCCATACACTGAAGTTCTGTGCAGCCATTAAAAAAGGAGGCAGATCTTTTGGACTACAATGAAAATAATATCCAAATAAATTAAGTGGAAAAAAGCCAGTTGAAGAATAGGATGAGTGGTATACTTCTACTTGTCTTCTTTCATGGGTAAGTGGTTACCTCTGCACAGACTATCTTTGGAAAGGCACAAAAGAAAACTGGTTTTGATCACTGGTAGAGGGGACAGGACGTGGGGGTCCAGGATGGGAAGAAGCTTTACTTTTTTCCTGCATACCTACTTAAAATTTTTGCATCTTTTTTAAAACCTATCTTTAACAATCACAGTAAAAAAGACAATGGGAAAGAAAGTAGAAATTGCTGCATAATGTGTTATAGAAGAAGAAATACAAAATCAACGAGATCAGGAAACATCTCCTTACTTAGGGCAAATCAAAGGAGAAAGTTGCCAACCTGTTTCTGAGCCTTTCCTCTCACCTCAGCTTCTTCAGCAGGGTATACAGGAAAAGCTTGTGGCCAGAAATTAGACAACCAGAGTTCTGGTTTCAGCTCTGGCTGAGGGCCTTGAGCAGGTTATGTTCTCAGGATTTCTTTTTTTCTTTCTTTTTTAAATTTTTTCAAATGAGAAGTTTGGATTAATGGATTTTAAAACTTACTTCAAGCTTTCAAATTCCATGATCACTTCCCCGAGACTCCTGCAGACAACTGACCTTTATATTCATGCTTCAAATTTCCAACTGATGTCACCTGGGCAGCTCAATCTGCTAATAGCTGTGAGTGGTCAGGGAGCCTTCTTAACAGCTCTCTTCCTCACTAGCACACCACCCAAGGGTCAAAGCTACAAGGAACCTCTTTCCGACTTTCCAAGAGATAGAAGCCTCTCCTAGGATGCACTGCTCTGAGTTTGTGAAGGGTACTGAGAAACACATGGGCAACATTTGTAGAGGCAACAGACTGGAGAAAGCACACCTGCAGTTGTGTTGCCTCTGTATGATTTGGCAAGCACAAGTAGCCACTCCATTTCATGCTGGCACCCCCTTTTCTTGAATGTCCATTTCACTAACCCCAAAAAAGCCCTTTCAGCATGAAATGAATTATCTGACACATTCCAAGTGCTAGTCATGAAAATGATGAACTCTCTTGTAAATCTGTTACTGGACAAGCCCAAATAAAAACTATTTCTCTTAGCTAAGGAAATTTGCACACAATTTGGATAAGTAGCACCATGGCCACAAAACACAGGAAGTGGGTTAGAGAACATCAGTGCATTCAGACAGAAGGTGAAAGGGTGGGCAGGATTTGCGAGGCCACCAGTTTGAATATGATCATTCCTGCTTTTACTAAAGGTCAACCTTGAACACAAATGCAATAATGTCATTTAAAGCCAGAAAGTAATTCTAACCAAGACTATCTTAAATACAGGTCTTAAGTCCAAAATTTCTTAACCTAAAGAATGGAAATCTTCTGCAATGTAATAAATTTGGGTCATTTAAGTAGTGCTATGTCTAAGCAGCCCAGACAGACCAGCCAAACAATCCTTTTATTAAAACACTCTAGAGAGTGTTCAACAATCTCCTCAGACAATGAAGCTTGGGGCAGCACACACCTCATTATGGTCAAGAAATTCTCCAACTGTCTAACCCAGGTTTTGGCATGCCTTTATGCTTTTGCACATGCTGCTCTTTTCTCAAGGAATGCTATTCTCCTTCTCGATTCAGCCATCCTTCAAGATAAAGCTCAAAGTTAATTTGCGTGTGATGGTTCCCCAACTCCAATTATCCATGTATGCAAGTATGCATTTTTACAATTTTATATTTACTTTTTTCAGTGACAAAAAAATAGATCCATGGTAACTGTTTAGAAATATATGAGGTAAAAATGAAAGTACTCCCATTATCTCCCCCAATCTTGCCTCTCTTCATTTCACACTCTCGGCATTCCCAGCACAGAGCACTGTACCTGGCACGTACTAGATGCTCAATAAATGATCCATGAATAATTTAACAATTACTAATGAATAAATTCATGATTATGGTGATAATAAATTTTCAACATTTATTGAGCATTTACTACAAACCAGGCAGTGTACTAAATATTTTACAAAAATGAATGAATGAATCAGGAGGATGGTATAGTGGTTCCACAAGAAGCTCGGTATGTGGGGGTTTCAAGGTCCTGCAACCTCAGGATAGGGTACATACTTGGAAGATCGGAGAGCAGGGACACGAATGGACATTTACGCAACGGTATATATGGCAGCAGTATTCACTATCTGCAATGCACGGAAGAGGCCTAAAAGTACATTGACCGATGAATAGTATGGTGAACTGTGCTGTATGCATACTATAGAATATCGAGCCGCTACAAGAAGAAATGAAACTATGAGACACGCAACTAGGTGAATGGATCTTGAGTACAGCATTTTGAGTGAAGCACATTAGAAACAAGAGGACAATCATTATAATGCCTCACTAATACGGACTAACTATAATGTGTAAACTCTGAGAACTGAATCTTAGGGCACAACTTATCAGGGGAACACTTATTGTAATGGTACCTAGATTGTAAGCTCTTACAGTAGTCACATCTATTCCTGAGTTGTAATGGTTATCTCTAAATCCTGAGATGCTGAGCTCCTTGTGTATAACCTAGTTGGTCTCTGGAACTTTGGGTATCTGTGTGACACATGAGACTCGGCACCAGAACCTGGCAGCTATGAATGTCAGTATTACCCCATATGGCAACTGTTGAAAGAGCTGAAAAAGAATTCAGACTTTAATTAGACATATGAACAAAGAGGATCTGGTTAGGACTAAGGCAAATCAGGCCCAAGAGTAAAGGATGATGCTGATTGGGTTTTAAAACTACAACTTCTGTGGAAGACCAAGGGAGGATATGTTTATCTGGTGCAGGATCTATATTTTCTGTAGCACACTAGATAATTTAACTTGTACGATCAGTTTGTTTGAACAACATAGGTGCAGGGAGCAATGAATGGAAGTGGGATTTGGTGAGTTTGTACAGGCTGGAGTGAAATCCCGACACATCCCAGAGTGATATGGGCAGAGAGTATAAGCGTATTTGTGGGGCCCCCCAAGAAACTGGGGAGAAGTGCGGAAACACTGAACTTCGCCACCTGGGCTAGTGCTGATTTCCTGCAAACATTGAGGACTGCCAATTTAGTGGGCCAAACCCTCGATGTGGAGGTTTCCCTTTTGAGGCTAGTTGCTGCAAGGGAGAGGGTAAGCCCACTTATAATTGTGCCTAGGAGTCCCCCTAGAGAGCCTCTTTGTTACTCAGATGTGGCCCTTTCTCTCTAAGCCCACATGGCAGATGAACTCACTACCCTCCCCACTACGTGGGACATGACTCCCAGGGGTGTGAATCCCCCTGGCAACGTGAGAAATGACTTCTGGAGATGAGCCTGGACCCAGCATTGTGGGATTGAGAAGATCTTCTTGACCAAAAGGGGGAAGAGAGATGAAACAAAATAAGGTTCCAGTGGTTGAGAGATGTCAAATGGAGCTGAGGGGTCACTCTGGAGGGTATTCTTATGCACTGTATAGATATTACTTTTTAGTTTTTAGTGTGTTGGAATGGCTAGAGGGAAATACCTGAAGCTGTCAAACTGCAACCCAGTGACCTTGATTCTTGAAGACGACTGTATAACTATTTAGCTTGCACAGTGAGACTGGGTGACTGAAAACCTTGTGGCTCGTACTCTCTTTATCCAGTGTATGGACAGATGAGTGGAAAAATGGGGACAAAAATTAGATGAAGAATAGGATGGGATGGAGGGGATGGAAAGATTTAGGTGTTCTTTTTTGCTTTTATTTTTATTTTGGAGTAAGGAAAAGGTTCAAAAATTGATTCTGGTGATGAAGGCACAACTGCTGATGGTGCTATGAATAACTACACCATGAATGACTGTAGGGGGTATGGATATATGTCAATTAAACTATTTAAAAAAATTAAATGAACAATGGGGTGAGGAGGGGAATGGGATGTTTTGCATGTTCTTTTTTATTTAAATTTTATTTTTTTGGAATGAAAATGTTCAGTTTGTGGTGATGAAGGCACAACTATATGACGATACTGTGAACAACTGATTGTATACTTTGAATGATTATATGTTATGTGATTATATCTCAACAAAACTGCATTAAAAAATGAATGAATGAGCCAAGATGCCATTCCATTATTTCTTTCTATAGGTTTTAGTATTTCACTCATAAATATGTTTGAAGAAGGCTATAATTAAAGGACAGAAAAAATCCATCATTTGTTGTTAAATGAAAACAACAGATTATAAAACAACAAATACAACAGTATTCCATTTTTTGTAATGAAGTTGTAAGTATAAGCTCACAAATGCATTTGTGTTTATACAGAAAAAGACTGGAAGGGATTTTATATATCCTAACACCACAATCCCTAGGAAGTAGTATTATGGGTGATTTTATTATCTTCTTTTTGCTTCTAAATTTTATATAAGCAGCATGTATTACTTTATGTAACAATAAAAAAAAATATTTTAAAACAATAATACTTTAAATCACTCTTTTTGAACAGTCTTCTCCAGGATAAAAAAAAAAACAAAACTGAAGGATTCTGAGTTTAATTAAAAAAACAGATTCCTTTTTTAAAGTTAGCAAATCTTAAGTATTCTTAATGGAAAAAGGACAGTGTTCAGAAGAAGAATTAAACAAATTGTTCCAGCTGGGGGAAAAATTCAGTTTACTGCATGCAGTCTGTATTTTTTGACTTAAAAACAAGTTAACTCCTTTCATTCAGAATCAGTATGCATACTCACTGGCTATATTTCATCTCACATCTGCAAACTTAATTTTTCCTTTCTTGGTTGTCAGAAGATTGAAATAAATTTTAGTCCAGGCAATAAATCCTATTTGGAAAGCTCAAAATAACTTAATTACTAAAAAGCAGCACCAAAGACCAGCCAGCAATCTTCCAAAGGACTGTTAACACTACTTAAAAAAAATGGGTCCATCTGTCTAAGGGAAGACCGAGAGATACACGAATAACAAAATCCCATGTTTTGAATTTTCTGCAAGACAACAATTCTGCATGTTACCTGTCCCTTTGAATTTTATAAACAATTTCCCAATAATAAAGTTATAAAATAATGTCATTATATCACCTAGAAGAGTACAGACTCTAAAAACAAGATAGGTATTAGCCAGAATATTTGGATGTAGTTTCCAAGAACCCCGAGATGAAGTCCTTTCATGATCCCCTTGTGGCTGAGAAGGAATCTTTAAACAAAAGCCTACTATCTGGTTAAAGAATTCTTAGAAAATCTTTTTGGTCATGTGCTTGGGAGCAGCCTTTCCTTTGGGCATTCCTGTTAGACATGCACAACTTGTAGATGTTTTTGCCTTTACATGTGGGGATGCTCTCCAAGCAAGCAAAGACCCCAATCTAGGATAATCAGAGACTGCCCTTCAGACACCTGACTAAGATTCTGCATTCCATATCTCCCTTGTGTGCTGCAGGGTCCTCTGACACTCTTCAAAGGCCATCAAGCTCCCTTACCGTGAAATAGAACTGCTCCGTCTCCTGCTGGTTGGCTCTCCTCTTGGCAATGCTGGGCTTGCTCATGAAGGTTTCAGAAACCGTGGATTTGACAGACTCCATGGAGTTGCTGTACTGGAAGCAGTCAGACACGTCAAAATCCTCGACGGTCACAATGTCCTGGATGGTCTGCAGGGTGGCTTCCATTGTTTTCTTCACCTGACACAAGGGCCAACATAATGCATGAGGGACAGACTGCACAATAGCGGGTGATGGAGAAGCTTGGAGAGGTGGGAGAGGGAGTGGGCTGGGGAAGGAGGGAGGAATGCCATCAAATGGTGTACCACTGCTTCTTCTCTGATAGTGCTGAGCAATCAATATCACATGGACTCTGCTACATTGTACAACTCCCTCCAGTGAGGACCTAAAAACCAATATCCCCTTTATGCTACATGTATGACCCAGCTCTTTTATTCAATACTTACTTTTAAAATTTAATATCTATCTTTAAAATTTAATATCAGTTATTGGCTATAATTGAAGTGCTAAAGGAAAGAGAATGAAATGAATCTAAACCAACCCCATCATACAAAGAGCTGTACATGATGGGGCCTACTCTCACATCCACTCCAGGTTATATTTCATGACCTTCAACAGATCAGTTAACTTGCTCCCCCATTTGCAAACTAAGTGGACCCCATTTGCAGACCTTCCTGACTTTCCTGAGAAACAGTAAAATTTACTGAGATGCAAGGTGAGAAGCCGTCTGAGCTCAAAAGAAGGGAGCTAGATAAATCAATCATACTGCCCTTTTGATACGCTGGGCCCAGAAGAAAGACACCTTCTTCTAAAGGGATGGAGACGTGCCAAAGTCAAAGGCCTCTGTTTGTTTGAAAATGCTGGAAAAACCCAGGCATGAGGGGGTGGTTTCAGAGACACCATATTGTTCACACAGCTGCCAAGTGCCATTTTGATGAAACGTGTAGAGGGGAAAAGCATTTTGCAAAGCTCAAAATAGAGCTCAACGTTTGGCAATGCAAGAGGAACTTCCTGGAGTTCAAGGGCAGGATGTAGCAGAGGGGGAAAGTCCAAGCCTACATTTGGCTAGGAAATGTTTGCGGCAGCCCGGACATTCTCTGCATGCTCCTTCCACCTGCTCCCAAATGGGCAGCAGCAAGAGGTTTGACAAGGAAACTTAGAGGGTGGCTCTGAGCCTCCAAGGCAGGAAACTCACCTCTTCATTCTCAATCTTCAGGGTGGATAAGCGAGATTGCAGTTGTTGGCATCTCTGTACCAGCTCACTCTGGACTGGCTGCTGGGCACAGAGCTGGGAAGCCTGCCAAAAGAAAGCAGCACTAGGTCAGGAGGAGGACACAGTTCTTTTGGTGGTTCCAAAGTTTCCATTATTGCTAATAAAACAGCTCATATTCAAGGTGTAAAGTTCACAGTTTCTATGGTGAAACAAAATCCAAAGCACAGTGCATAGACCTCTTGAAGAGCCAACTATCATGTATCACATGAAAGGAATAGAAAAGGGGACCTATTTGGAAAGACCAGCCCTCTCTCTTTGGAACCCATCTCCAAGTATAGTATTTGGCAGAGGTAGGCCTACACAGGGTCTGTGGCTCTTTGGAAGTCTGAGGAGGCCAGAGAAGAGTGCCTTGGGCAGCCCCAGCTCCAGAACTACAATGCTTTGGCACAGTGAAGACTTCCTGCTAGAGGTCCAAGTAGTCACCTCTTTGGCTCCCCCTTCACTCCCCTTCATACACCAGAGTGAAAGTAGAAGAGAAGTGGGTCAGGAGGATAACTTGCCACTGTTGGCAGCCAGCATGTGTTTATAAACCCGAGCCATGAATGAAAGCTCTGACTCAATCAGAAAGAACGTGAAGCCACGAACAACTCAGCCTATGCTAGAGGGCCCCAGAGGGCATGGAATCTGGTGGGACTTGGCATTTTCCAAAGAGCCATCATTTTTCCCAGATCTTCACCAGTTCTGTGTGTGAGCAAGAGAAGACTCCCTTCTCCCACGGATCATTGCTGATGAACTTTCCCCAACATAGTTGGTGTGGAAGGGTGGTTGATTCACTGCCTCCCAATGGGGGCATGGCTAAGGCATGAGGTCACCCACTACAGTCTCCAAGATAGTAGATGAGGAGCAGAAAAGTTGGAAGTGCTGAGAATTAGGATGCAGGGCCCATCTGGAGGCAGCTCCTGTCACTCTGGTACCATGTGTCCCTTAGACTGTTGTCTGGAGAAAGACTTCTGGATAGAACTGATCTCCTTCCACACCAGCAATGAGTGGGCACAGACCATTCTCTTGCTTGAAAAGACAAAACCTCTCTTCAAGTAGAGGGGGCTGGAACTTGACTTTTTCCTCCACTGGCTTTTAAGCTCCCAATGATGTGACCTCCTACCCCCAGCTGGCAGCCTGGCCTGAGCCAGCTCTCAGATCTGAAGAGAGCTGACTTCACTCTGCCTCTTGGGGATAAGCAAATACAATGGAGAAATCTCGGTGGCCAGAATGGGTTAGCTCCAAGAATGAAACTCTCTGGCTGCCTGATGTCACCAGTCAAGCATCCAGAGCCCCACCAGCCACAGGGGGCACCAAGAGTAAAGCCAAGTACCTCCTCCTTGTACATCTGAGAGCACTTGGCATCCATGCACAGGCTGAGGGCCCCGGAACTCCAGAGTCAGTGTGGGGCCTTGGCCAATTTCAGGGCATCCAATTAAAGTGCCACCCATACTTTGGCCCTAGTTCAAGGACTTCCAGGCAGCTCCCTCTGTTGCCTCCACACTCAACAGACAAACTACACTGATGAGGATAGACTGGCCAAAGGGACCAAGAACAACTCACCCACTCATCTCTTTTCACTTTCCACTTATACAGAGGCCAGGCTGGAATGTGGAACCCCTGCAAGCTCTAGGGCTGACTGGCCTCTGCTTGGCTCAGCCACTCATCAGCTATCACACAGGGCAGGGACCCAGACAAAAAAGAGAACTCTTGATTTTTAAAGTAACCCAGACCTAACAGGGAGGACTCATGGAGGGGAAACTACCTCTAAGTCTGTTCCTTTAAGAAGCAGCAGAGCTGCTGATGCATGCTTTGGCAGTGGATCTTCTACCGGGGTGCAAGGTAATGCATTCCAGCTGTGCTCTGGAGTATGAAAATGAAGCTCTGACAGGGCTGGGAGGGGGCCTGAGCACCCAGCATCTGGATTCCCCCTTTATGGAGACAAGCTGTTTGGCACAGAAGACAACTCAGTCAACACCAGAAAATGTATCACTCCACATAGCTGAGCCCCAGGTTCCACTGATTCTTGGGAAGGAATATCAGTGGCAGCTGGAGAAGGGCTGACAGCAAGGGCTGGGATGGCAAGTTTGACCAAGAGCCAGGACAGGTGAGGAATGGGGCTTCCTGGTGCTCAGTCACACCCTTCCCCCAACTCTTAATTGCACATGCTGCCATCTCACTTCCCCATCTGTTCAGACGCTGATATTTCCTAAGCCATAGCAATGGAAACAAACTGTAAATGGTTTGGTTTTCCCCAAGAAAGAGAGTTAAGAAATCGTCTCTTTATTTTTGTCTTTAGGATAGAAATGTTCTGCTCCCCATAATGGCTTACTGATGACAGCAAATCCTCTATTTACACTGCTATAGTTGTCATTCCTGGAGCATTCCTCAGGGAAGCATTATTTCTGGCGAGAGGACGCTGTTGTTTTTATACTCACCAGCATTTATTCCCCTTCTTTTGGTAACTTTGGCCTGATTGATTGGATGGGACCGTATTCCACTCAGGTATGAGCATGTGACTAAGGCACAAGCCAATGAGCAGATTGCAGATTCCCCGCCACAGTGTCTGGCTCAAAGATAAGCACTTCACCCAATCAGAACCAAGCACACACAATGAGACTTCTGGGAGAGCTTCTGGGAAGGAGGTATCTATTCTTTCCACTGGGATTTCTACCTACAAGCATGTAAGGCTGGAAATGTAATTGCTTGCCTTCACAGAATAAAGTCTCTCTGAGAATGGAGCTAACACATGGCAGAGACAGAGAAAGTCTTCATAGAATTTCTGCTTCTAGATTCAACCATGTCTGATGATCTATCCTGAACTTACATAGCCTATGCAGCCTCCCTTTCATTTAGCCAGTAGGATGAAATGGTGGCTCCTTTCTGCAGGATTAAATTTCATTCTGATTTATATATGCGCAACCACCAGAAGTGGAACCAAAAGACTTAGAATAATGAAAACCAAGGAGTCTGTCTTTCCAGTCACTTTAGTTTACTTAGGCCCCTATTGCTTCAGTCATTGGAGGTGAAATCTAAAACAGGGAGCCTGTGTTCACGCTTCCCTGCCTGGACAACCAACACCAGGCCTTCAGGATGGCATCTTAGGTCTTCTCCTTTCTGGAGGTATTCATTCTGACAATTTTGCTCAATACACCCATGAGACTACAGATATTATCGCAATCTTCTAAACCCAATAGAAGAGGATCCCTCAGAACTCTGCCAAGTGACAAAAGATCACACCATTCCCTGTTTAACTCTCTCCCCACCGCCATCACAAGGCCTCTAGGATCTGACCCCACCTCAGCTCTCACTTCTTTCAGTCTCACCGCTTGGAGTCCCCACCCTCCCCCTTCCCTTTTGCCATACTGAATTGTTAGTTGTTCTTGGAACACACCTGCAGACTTTCATCCCCTTTGATCATGCTGGCCCTTTTAGGTGCCCCTAGCCATGCATTTTTCTACCTCCCTTCTGACCTCAGCTATCTCACTCAGCAGACTGTAAGCTACCTGAAGGCTCTAATCCCCAGTGTCTACAGCCAAGCCCAGTGGACAGCAGACACTCAGCAAACATTTGCTGAATAAACGGAATGCATCTCCCTTCAGCAAGACAGACACCCACCTGAAAGCCAGCCCCAGACCATTCTCTCCCCAGGATTATGTGATCTCAGTATAGTGATTCTAGAGACAAGTGAGCTCAAACCCCTTGGGGTCTGTGAGGAGAGGGAGAGAGAGAGAGAGAGAGAGCGAGCCTCACCATGTCCCCCATGTGGGGTTGGAACTCAAACTTCATAGGTGGACAGAAGACATTGTTGTACATCTCCATGAGGCGTTGCTTGTCACTGGTGGCATCTAGGTTTTCTACTGCATTCTCAATGGCATCCAGACCCTCATGCTTTGACTGCTCCAGATTTAACTCAGCAGAGAGGAAGGTGCGCAGAGCCCGGTTCAGGCTAGCGTGGTAGCCTAAGTCACAACACTGCTGTGGGAAGGAGAAGGTATTATTAGCAAACTATGGCTATCCACAAAGTGTGACAGAAAGGGAGGGTGGCCTGCAGGGCAGGTCTGACAGCATCAATGAGACTGGCTGTGCAATAGGAAAAAAGCTAATAACATTCTGGCCTCCAAGATTTGGGTAATATTTCTCAGTTCTTGACTCCAAGTCTAATGGTTAAACATACTCTAGAGGACTATGAGATGGTTAGAAAGAAAAGGATTCATAAGGACAAAATGGCATTATTTATTCATGTGTTGTATAGTGCTATTTGGTAATCAGAAGGTGAGTGTTAAAGAGAGTGCCGTTATATCAAAACTCAACGGTATAAATGTACCCTGCCACTCCTTGAGAGTTGCTGTGATTAAGTCACTACACACCAACCAAGCCAGGCCATTCTAGCATTCAGGGTTCCAAAATCAGGAGTGTTGCAATGAGCAGTTAATGTACCCCCACTCAGAACTCTGGGTGGGTGAAGAAGAGAATGAGATGACTCCTAACAGTCATCACCCTCCATCAACCCCCAACATTCTAGTACAGGCTTGCCCTACAGAAATACCATTTACAAGACCAAAAAGTTCTAAATAGAAGACTTCCTGGGAGAAATTTAGATCATGTATAGGACTCTGATTTTTCTAAAAGCAAAAGGAAAAAAGCAAAATATACAAGAGGCAATAGTAGGAAAAAAGCACTGAACACGAACGCAAGCCTCCTTGGAAGAGCCATTCCCCATCCCTAAACCTGTTTCCTCAGCCTTAAAATGAACAGATTTGACCACATGAGTGGTTTTCAAGCTGCAGAGCAGAACTCTTAGGTTTCATGCCAGTGCTTGAGGGCTGCCCTTGAGAAGGGAGCAGCGAGCGGGACATGGACACTTCTACCAATGCTTCAACCAAGTCAGCTCCTCTTTTTTCCATTTATTATATCAGGATTCTGTGTCTGATTTGGTTTGAAGAAAGAGGTCTTCTGCTAGAGAAAAAATTTAGAAACCCTTAGACTAAATGTAATCCCTGAGACCCTCTTTAGCAATGACATTCTGTAACTCCAACAATATTCCCCATCCTTCCAGAAGGACCCAAAGATCCAAATTCCTCAGCTATCCATTATCCCCCCTATTGCTCAAGCAGCTTTGAGGTCCAGAACCTGAAAAGAAACGTCAGAGAAGAAGAATCAATGGAAGAAGTAAGACCATCTGCCTGAATGCCATTTCATTCCATAAGCAGACATCAAATTAACTCTCCCTGTCCCTTTCCCTTCACCATGATCACATAAGAACAGCCACTATTGGGGAAGAAAAAGCATGTGACATGCTTCCTCCTTCCCAGCATCTGACAAGAAGCTCAGTGATGGAACGCCTGTTGGGCTGAGCTCTGGGTTCAGTGCCAACAGGCCCTGGCAGGTGCCTGGCTGCAGCGGAAGAACAGCAGTTTCAGCTTAACTAGAGGCAGAGGATGGGAAGACATTAAATTCAGTGGAGACGGAAGAGCGAATGGAAGCTAGACAAAAGCAACTGATTGGGAGGCTGCACGTGCAGGGGCCCCCCTCCTCTGGGAGACGCTGCTGGCCTGGCCAAGCTGCCCTTGAACCTGTACACCTTCTTGACTAGCTCTATGTAGACTCTGATGATCAACTCTGTGTTGCAAGTCTAATGACCAAAATTAGCATTGTCTGACAGGACTGAGCAAGTGTGTGTGTGTGGGGGGGGGGGGGGGGCAGGGAGCTTTTAGGGCAGAAGACAATTAGGCGGAGGCAATGTGCCCTTCATAAACCTTTGCATGTTTTTGGTAACTCCCCTTTCTTCCCCACTCTCAGTACTCCTACCCTAATTTATACCCTTATCATCTTACACCAGTGCTGTCTGCTTCAGTGTCCTAAATGCGGCTTTTATTATGACACACCCCTGCTGAAGAACCTATAATAATGGCTCCCACTTTTCCCTAAAGTAAAGACCACCTTTCTCAGTTAGGCAAATAGAAAATTGCCTCTATTTACCAAATGTGCTTACTATATGCCAGAAAGTGTGCTGGTGTTTTATTTACATTCTTCCCTTTAATCCTCATAATAACCCTCAGAGGTAGGTATTATCTTAATTTTCCAGACAGGAAGCTGTGGCTCAGTAAAGTCAAATAACTGGAGCAAGGTCAAACAGTCACAACAATTGTCATCTGTCTTCAACCTGCCCATCCAACATAATCTCCCTCTATTTTCTTCTTCACATTCTTCTGCTCTAATTTAATGACAGACTCTCTGTTTAGGATAGAATACTGAAAAAGCATAGGCCTGAAGTCAGCTGTGTGACCTTGAATAAGCTACTTAGCCTCTCTGAGTCTCAAACAAGGATAACATCAGCCTCACAGGCTGTTGTGAAGCTGGTAACAGGCAATATATTTACATATATCTGGCATGATGCATTTACCAAACAAACACCAATCTCTATAATCTCCCCAAATCCACTAATTTCTGCTCTTTAGCTCCCAGCAACCTGCCTTCCTGAAATATTTCCCACTCCTCTCACCTGTTGGAGTTGAACCCAATCTGCAAGATCCAAATCAATTTCCCAGCCTCTGGGAAGCCAGCCCATCCCGCAATCCTGGCCTACACCCATGTCCACTCACAACTATACACATTTGTAGCCCTCCCATGACACAATGTAGACTCCCTCATTCTCTGACTTGCCATTTCATATCACCCCAACCAGAAGTAAGCTTCCTAGAGGGCATGACCCATGACTATTCTTTAGATCACTCACCATTATGCCTTGCCCATAGTAAGGTTTGTTTTAGTTTCTTGGCTGTTAAAACAAATACCATACAATGGGTTGGCTTAACAACAGGAATTCACTGGTTCACAGTTTCAGGAGCTAGAAGGCTTACTTCCTCCAGGGGTTGGAATCTTCCAGCTGGCCTCAATTCTGTGGGGTTCCTGGGCTTTTCTGTCATGTGGCAATACACATGGCAACATCTTTTCCCTTCTCTTCCAGGTTCCAGTGACTTCCAGCTTCTAGCTGTTGTGCATGGCTTTGCTTTCTGTGTCCAATTTCCTCTGCTTATAAGGACTTCAGCCATATGGAATGAAGGCCCACCCTCATTCAGTTTGGACACACCTTAACTCATAAAACCTTCAAAAGTCCTACCTACAAATAGGTTCAAACCCACAGGACCAGAGATTGGGACCTGAACATGCCTTTTGTGGGGGACATGATTCAATCCCCAAGAGAATTCAATAAATATCAGTTGATTAATGCCAGAAGCACAGATTCCAGCCTCTCAGGAAATAATACACTCAGGCTGAACACTCATTTAAGTCAGGTGAGTTGATGTGACTACTGAGGTCTTTTGTTTTGCTCACTCTCTATAGCCTAAGGAAGGCAGGGAGCTTTCCCTGGAGCTGGTCCATGGCCTCTATTTATAAAACCATTCTGTAGCTTCTCTGTGCCAATGAGTAGGTGTCTGCCTCACAGTGTGCCCTCTGCCTCCTCCGTGCCTCACACCGACCTGGGAGGTATGGACTGTGTTTTCCAGAGCCTGGCTACCCACCTATCTGCAGTGGCAACAGCCAGAAACTGAACCTTCAGAAAAGAAGCAATTTCTGGCAAGGTTAGGTAAATGGGATTTGAGTAATTCCATCCTTGTTCCCAGGAGAATCCCAGTGAGTAGAAATTGCATATTATTTTGCTCACAATGGGGACAAAGTATGCTTTCCATAGCTTCTGATGAGTTCTGCAGCCAAGCCGGGCTCCCCTGGCCATTTCTGGGTTATATAAATGTTTGATGAAAACCCTCTCAGGGGAAATCAAATTTTTATAAGAATTTAATGATAGTCCATCCAGATGTGTGATGACTTGAGTTGATAGCTCATTAACCCTTTATCAGCTGATTTCCTCACCCAGAAACTCTAGAGAAGGCCTAGAAAAAGAAAAATGGGTGTTTCATTATCACCCATTTCAAATTCACACAGAAGGGAAAAATACCGTCCTTAATAAAATTTCCTATTGCAAAAGCTGAGTTCCCTCATGCCTGACTTGGGTCTACATGACCTCACAGACTTTCTATCCATACACATGGCACTCACAACACTCCAGCTATGCAGAGAACAATGCACTGTTCTTCATTCTCCATCTGCTCCTAGGCTGAGAGCGCCACATGAGTATAGAGGAGGAAAATTACATTCCAGTGACGCTACAGTCCTTAGATGCTATCAAGTGAGGTCAGAATGTCTCTTTGGACTGAAGTTAAGGTTTTCCTGGTGTGTGTCAAAAGCCTCACATGGATTCCAACAGTCTAAGTTTAAATCTTATACTATGCTATAAAAAGAAGTCAGAGACTAGTCCTTGTATCGATACTGGCATCAATAAAAATAACTTCTTTTCACTTAGAAGCTCAATGTGTTAAGCACACTTTGAGCTTCAACAACCCTAGGAAGGAGGCAGAATGGTGAGCATAACAGAGATGGCAATGGACTGGAACAAGATTCACCCCATGTCTCAAAGCAAGTTCTTGATACTGTCAAGGTCAGAATGCTAAGATAGCCAGCCTCCCCATTCACTCCTGTTCTAACCGTCAGCTCACTACCAAAGCACCCTTTTTGCCCCTTTTTATTGCATAGGTCAGCAACAAAAATAAACTACCAATATATGCAACAACACAAATGAAACTCAAAAACATCATGCTGAGCCAAAGAAGTACATACTGGATAATCCCACCTTTGTGAACTTCTATAATAGTGCTACAAAACTAATTCATGGTGAAAGAAGTCAGAACAGTGGTTCTCTTGGGGTGGGAGTAGGTAAGAGGAACTTTCTGAGATAATGAAAATCTATATCTTGAGAGATGTAGGCTACAAGGGTGTATGAAATTGTCAAAACTCTTCAAAGTTAACACTTAAGTTCAGTCACTTATGCAAATTATGCCCCAATTTAGAACATGTTCAGAGGCACAGAAAGAAAAATAGATCTTGGTTTAGGAGATCATCTTCTCTTCCCTCTCTATTTCTTTCTCCCTTCAATAAACATTCTACATGCCCAGCTCTGTATTCAGCACTGGGGGCTACTAAGATAAAGAGAGCTTACTGAGGTCTAAGAGACCTTCCTCTGTTCTTAGGACACAGTAAGAAATACTTCTTATATTGTGACATACATGCACACAACTAAAAGTTTCTTCACAAAATAAAGCTTAACCTTACTAGTGTATTATAATACACCCTAATATTTTCCTTCTGATTCTATTCTGATCTGGACTAGTCTAGTCCAGTCTATTCATTTAAAACATGGGCCAACAACTTTGCAGGTAAACTCATTGCCCTCCCTTCTACATGGGACATGACTCCTAGGGGTATAAATCTCCCTGGCAACTTGGGACATGACTCGGGATGAGCTTGGCCCTGGCACTGTGGGATTGAGAAAGCCGTCTTGGACCAAAAAGGGGAAGAGAAATTGAACAAAATAAAGTTTCAGTGACTGAGAGATCTCAAATAGAGTAAAGAGGTCATTCTGGAGGTTATTCTTATGTGCTATATAGATATCCCTTTTTAGTTTTTAGTGTATTGGAATAGCTAGAAGGAAATACCTGAAACTGTTGAACTGCAACCCTGTAGCCTTTACTCTTGAAGATGATTGTATAACTATATAGCTTACACTGTGTGACCATGTGATTAGGAAAACTTTGTGGCTCCCACTCCCTTTATGGGAGTATATGGATAGATGAAGAGAAAAACAAGGACAAAAAGGAAAAGAATAGGGAGGGATGGGGGTGGGGAATGGGATGTTTTGGGTGATCTTTTTTACTTTAACTTTTATTCTTATTCTTTTTTGTGTGTGGTAATGAAAATGTTCAAAAATTGATTGTGGTGATGAATGCACAACTATATAATGATACCGTGAACAATTGATTGTACACCATGGATGACTGTATGGCATATGAATATATCTCAATAAAACTGAATTTTTAAAAAATGGGCCAAAACCCATAAAAGTGATTTCATGGCTCCCCTAATTTTGAAGAACACTAGAGTCCCTTGTGCTTGCCTCTCGCACTATAGTTACCTGAGTACAATGGAGATTATCTGTTTGCACATCTACGAATACCTCCAGGCCCCAAACTATTTTATCCCTTTTTTTATAGTCTTGGTGTTGAGCACAGTGCCTGGCACATAATCTCACCCTGAATAAGTGTTTACTAATCATTTACAGAGCAGGATAATGTTATAAGCTTTTTTCAAAGACAGTAACTAATCATCCCAGGAAAAACAAACAAAAACACAAAAACAAACAATCAACAAACAAAACAAAATACAACACAAAGACAGCAAAGAAATAAGAGCAGCTTTCCTACCCAGAGGCTTGGATTTGCTCACCGTGACCTCGCCCCATGCCCTGGTCTGTCAAGGCTGGCATTTTGCACCACATCCTATGAAGTTAGGCTTTTTTAATGTGCTTTAAAAAAATTATTTAATGATGAGAATAAGGCAAATAGCTTGCTTCCTAAGTGGATTTTAAAAACACCAGCTCACACCTGATGGTGGGTCTCTGGATTGCAAAGGTTGTAACTGATCTAATGGTAGCCTATCTCTTCCCTTGAGGTCAGTATTTTGGTGAAATTGGCCCTGGGGTCAAAAGAAAAGAAGACCAAATCAGTAGAAGAGGTGTGGCAGACTGGATACTCTGATTTTTTTTTTTTTAAATCAAATGCAAGATAAATAGCAGAAACTGAGCTTAAGAAAGAACTGATTCTCTTCCTCTTACTGAGAGCACACCTCTGACCCAACAGTGAGGAGGCAGAAAGCATCTTGTTTAGGGCTCTGACCACCATTGTTCAGACTGGCATCAACAAGCTGAAAGAACAAAGAGGTGCCTGAACAGGGATTGGGGCTCCACTAAACCAGTGAGACAAGGACACCTAAGGCTTTAAGAAGTCGAAACATACTGAATCAAAAATCCCTGGGTGAAAGGAGACAGGAATCTGTATTTTACAAAAGTTCCCCAAGCTACTCTGATGTGAAGCCAGATCTAGTGTCCAATTCTTCAGTTTACAGTGTCCTGGAGGGCAAGGGGAGTTGTGGGGCAGGGGGAAGCAGCAGAGGTTCAGAACAGTTAAGAGACAAGCCCCAGATGACCCAGCTGGTTGTGATGTTAACAGCAAACCTTAGACCAGAACCCTACATGATGTTGAAAAGGTGTAGCAGGTTTGCTCGAGGAGAAACTAAGGCAAGCATGCAAAGTCAGGTCAAAGGCTTGTAAAGCCTGGCCGAGAGCCCAAGCAAATGCCAGGCCTAGAATAGAGACTGCCCAGCATTATGCCTGAAGCGCTGGAGGACAGGATGCTAATACTAAATCAGAGGGCTCTGGGCCCCTACCTTTGATGACTAGAGAAATGAGAAAAGGTATACTAAGGTAGCTTCAGTTAGGACTGGCTTAGGAACTCGATGAAATTAGAGCCTCCAGGCAAAAGGGATTGCAAGATTCTACTACAAGAATTGGGTAAAGCAGGGGGGAAAAAAGGCCAAAGTCCACCCATAAAGACAAAGAGCCTATCCCTGCCAAACACATTATGATGGTTAAGTTCATGTGTCAACCCGGCTAGGTTATGGTGTCCAGTTGCTTGGTCAAGCAACCACTGGCCTAATTGATACTGTGAAGGTATTTCATGTATTTAAAATCATTAGTCAGTTGATTGCATCTATGGCTGATTACATTTACAATTAATAAAGATTGCCCTCAGCAATAAGAAAAGTCTCATCTGATCAGGTGAAGTCCTTAAAGGAGGAAATGATGATTTTAGCAGTCAGAGAAATGAATTCCTGTGTCTACTTCAGCCAGCCAGCTTCCCCTGGGGAATTCATTGAAACTTTCATTGAAGTTCCCAACTTGTGGCCTGCTTTACAGAATTCATACTTGTCAATTCCGATGGTTGTATGAGCCAATTCCTATAATATGTCTCATGATTTACATACACACACACATAAACACACATCCTGTCAGTTTTGTTTTCCTGGAGAACCCAGTCCAAAACCAACATGTGCCTACTAACATGCTCCCTATCACCTTTGTGCCACAAATCAGAAAGAACAGGCCAGATGTCAGGGACATCTGTATATCCTCCTGATCAGGAAGACCCTAATTTGTGGTGTAACCTTGGGCAGTAAGTCTCTTAACCCTTTGGACCCCTTGATTCCTTGTTTACAAAATAGGGATAGTAATACTTACTCATAAGGGTGATGTGATTTCTCTGAATGAGAAAATATTCAGAAACATTCAGTGCTATATAAATGTAAGGTGTTATCTTTTTAGCTCTTGCCACTTACTTCTCTGTAGAGATAGCTGATCTAAGAGAATATTTCCTTTGTGACAGAAGAGCATAGTGGTATGAGCATGGGTTTAGTAGACAGACCTAGGTGCAAATTTTGCCTCTGTAACTTAGAGCTCACTCCAGCTAAGTTATCTAAATTTTCTGAATGCTCATTCAAAAATAGAGATAATAATGCCTCCTTCCCTGAGTTGTAGTGAGGATTAAATGAAATAATGTATAGAGTGCTTCACATGGTCACCAGCATGTTTGGTAAGCCCCTGATGGATTGTGGCTACTATCTTCGTAATTGTTCTCAAAGCACCCTGAGATGCCTGAGCAACAGAACTGGGGAACAGGTGACCAGGGTTCCAACACTGGGAAAGAGGGATCCTTGGGATCCCTAGCTTTAAGCACTTACATCAATAAGGTCGGACAGGTCGTGGATGTAGTACTTGAAGACAGATGCATTGGTTGCCTCCAAAGCCAGTAAGTACTCATTCCGGGCTTTTATGGCCTTCAGCTTATTCTCTGTGTACTTGGCTTGGCGCTGAGAAAGAGAACAGAAGTTCAATTTTACCTTTTTGTTTTTTAAAGGGAAGATTGTTCTCTGAACGATGAAAAGTACAGTACATTCAAGAACCACAATTATGCTGCTATTCCCAATGTGCTTCTGCCTTAAATTGGGTTCTAATTCCGTACAATGAGATTCAAGGGCATAATGTAGATCAACCCAGGAAAGGTTAATGAGGCTCCCTATATGAGATTCATGCCCCACTTTGGTTCTTTCTGCAAATACCACTCTCCATCTTCCCACTCCACCATGAAGGAGGTGCTACTACCCCTACCCCCAGAACACCTGCCATCAGAAACCACCCTCTAGGTCTATAGTCCTCCCAGGTAATAGGACATTAAATTCTATTTGTAAAATGGATTGGGAAAAGTGACTACTGCTTCTTTTTTATGTGTTAGAGGTTAAAAACTTGGAGACCACATGTCTCAGTTCTTGTAATAACTAGGATTTCTTCCAGAGAAAAGAGCAAGGACTCACTTTTGGTCATTAGACACTAAAAGAACACAACAGCTTCCTTGTTCTGCTCCTCATGGCTCCTCCTGGGAAATTTCTATCAGTCCTGCTCCCAAGAAGTATTGCTCCCCATCCCATATATTTGTCAGAGTATACCCACCTTCTCCTTCATCTTCTCAATCTTTTTTACTGAGCTCCTCCGGACATGTTTTTCCTCAATGCGAACATTGGACGAGGAGTCAGGGGAGCGTGGGGTCTGACGGTCCTCCTGCTTTACGGATTTGCCAATCTGCTTCTCCTCCTGCTTCTCAGCCTCCTTTAGCTTGCTCTGAGCACTGATGCTGTCGGCATTGTACATGTGATATGTCTTCATGACCTGCAAGACAACCCCCGCCCCCATCCCCACAGGTCAAGCCAATGGTCAATTCTCTGCTTTACAAACTAACAGACTCAGCGGGACCTGTCCCCTCATTAAGCAATATCCTCATACCCTTAAGGGAAACATTCAGAAGTGTTTGGTTCAGGAAACATTATATATTAGAGACCTACTCCAAAGCATAGGAAACCAGTATTTGAACTGAGCCAACATGTCTTATTATTAAAAGGACTGCAGGCCCATAGTGTATTATTTACTTCTTTTTATTATCATTGGTAATCATTACTCTTTTATATTGGCCAAGTGCTTAGTCACCTCACAATACCCAGAGGATAGGAAACAATAACACTGCATTCAGATCATGAGGGCCAAGCCTTCCTGGGCTGGTTAGTAACCCTGCAGAGGGCAGCACAGCCTGTGAGGTAGCCTAGACTTTCTGTACCCTTCAGATTTAAAATGGGGAAGAGGAAAAGGCTCCAAAAGCTCTTACTATTGCTCTGGCATTCAAGGGGCTCTGTCTAACCTGCTTTGTCCAGATCAAATGCCCTCTCTCCCAGCAACTAGAACAGCAACGACAAGAACAATGGCAACTACCCTTTACTGAACACTTAGTATATTCTCAGCTTTGTGCCAAGTGCCACACATTCCTTATTTTATCCTTGTAGCAATCCTAAGATCTAGGTAACAACCCCATGAAGACTGTAAGCCTATACAACAATTCAAGGAGAGCCTGTGAAGGAATAGAGTGCAACTAGAGTTGCCACTGGAACGATATGATATAAAAGGAGAGGGATGGAATTTTCTGGTTTTCCATTAAAGCAACTTTCTAGGAGTCCAACTCCTTTCCTTGGTTTCCCTTAATAACTTATTAAGGGCCTGCTATGGGCTGATTCATAATGTCCACAAGCTAAAAATTAGATAAATGATTGGAAGTCTGCTTAAGAACAGTCAGACTCCTAGTCTATAGCTAAAGACTTCTTAGAGAAGGTCTCTGGACTGGGGAACACCAGGCTCATCCGAGGATAGATGTACTGAACTTAAAATAGGAGGATTAACTGAAAATTTTATACAGAATGTTGAGATGGTTACCTCTCTTCCCTATTTAGCTCCCAGACGCAAGCAGGAGATCACAAGAGTCTTCTTTGAGGAATCTGATAATCCAAGATAAAAATCTAGAAATACTGATATTGGGAGTCCCCCCGGAACACAGCCCAGCCAGATCACCCTTCAATGAAGTCTGCAGTTGAAGTTTCTAATTAGCTTTTTAGTGCCTCACTTTAAATTACAAGCAGATGGCTAAGGATTACCAGATACTTGAGGAAAATATCTAATATGAAAGACCAAGACCAAAAGAAGAAACTTAGAGAAAAAAGAAATTATATATAGAGAAGAAAACTTCAAAAACAATCCATCAAGTAATGAAAATGTTCTAAAAATTGAAAAAAAAATTAACTGTGGTGATGGATACACAGCTGTATGATGCTACCATGGGCAAGTGATTATACACTTTGGATCTTTGGATAATTGTATGGTATGTGAACAGTAAAAAAAAAATGGTGGGGAAAAAAAAACAATCCATCAATAATATCGCCAGAGACATAAATGAGAAATGAGAAGATACTGCATCGTAAAAAAAAGAGCAGATGGTACAAAAAAGGAACACTGGAGAACCATAAGAGCTCTAGGCAATCAAGATTCAAGTGCCACTTCAAGGAGACTGACTTCAACGTCCCTCCTCTGTGCAGACATGTAAAAGAGTTCTTATCACCTCATATTTTACTTGCTGTTTTCCTTTTCTGTCTCTCCCTATTAAAACTAGATGCCTTGGGTTCAGGAACTGCTCTTATTTGTCTGTGTCCCTTAGGGGCAAATAGGCAAACAGAACAGGAGGACTAGAAATTGCCATTGTTTCAAGGAAACAGGTGCTAAATACCAGTCTGAAGTGGGTCTTTAAGCAAACAGCTGCTGCACCAAATCAAGGGGACATATATGCTGGAGCAGCATAGACACATAAAACCTCAGGGCCAAAAACAGTCTCCTACTGTCCCAATAGCTCTTCTTTCTCTCTCAATTCTAGAGCTTCCTTGACTCTCACACTCAGCTAAACTATGTGGCCTCTGCCCCCTACCCCCAACTCCTTCCCATAAGAGCTTGCTGGGCTTTTCCAGATACAGCTTCTGAATACAACTGAAGCAGAGAATTCTAGAGTTCTCTGGGAAGCAGTGTGCTTTGACTTCAAAGGCATTCCTGGAGCAGCAGTCAGAAAATGAAAACCACTTATGCCATAGCCTACGAACCAGCCAGCTCATTACAGGGAAAAAACACGTGGAGGAGAATGCTCACTGGGATTGCTCTCTGAAATAGCAGCTGTAAGAAGTGGCCTCTGGCACAGAATGCCAAGTCAGGAAATCAAAGGCTCTTTAGGCAGAAAAAAGGAAGGTGTAGAGGGGCAGCTGGGCACTTATGGTGGGAGTCTCGGCTTCTTGCCCAAAGGCTTCTTTGTTTGGTAACACTTGAGCCCAGCTCCTTAGATCATCAAGGTTCAAAAGTACTTACATTATCAAACCCTGGTAATCTAATAGGTCTCCCCAAAAGAAGTATTTATGGGCACTAGGAGTGGCAAGGTAAGAGCCGTGAAAAACATGGTGAGTTTCTTAGATCTTTGGTTTCCTTTTTCCTGTGGCCATAAATAACTTCTATTTCCTAAGGGGCCACTGAAACAAAAGGCCTAGAGTCCCTTCTCTGCCTTCCTAAAGAGCAGGGCCCTTTATAAGATACCCTCCCTCTTCTCAACTCCACTGACAGGGAGTGTACACAACAAGGAGCTTCCCAAAGCCAGCATATAGTAGTCTCAAGTTCCTACCTGATGAAACTCCTATAGGATAGTAGTTTCTGGTATTCCCAGAACTTTCCAGGTTTTAGCACTGAGGTTTCATGGCCCTGGAAACCCCTCAGTCCCAAGCAAAGAAAAACAGTTAGTCACCCTAATCCCATGGTGCCTTACTCAGACCTGTCCTGAGCTTATCTCACCCTCCAGAAGAAACAACTCATAATGCTATTCTCTGGACTTTCTAATGGACTATAGAATTGAAAACTCATTTGACCCTTAGCTGTAGTTGATATTTCAGGAAGTATGACTCCCCCAACTATCTTTATCTCCAGGATATAGAGATATCTGTACATGGAGTATATGGGGACACCAGGGTCACAGACGCCAGTGGTATCCCCCAAGATTATACAGCTAGTGGTCAAGACAGGGTAGAATCTAGGTTGCCTAATTCAGGAAACTCTAGTCACTAGATCAGGGTTTATCAATCTTGTACTAGTGACATTTTGGGCTGGATAATTCTTTGTTGGGTGGCTGTTCTTAGCAGCATCCTGGCCTTTGTCCAATAGATGCCAGAACCTCCCCACTCCCAGTTCTGACAATCAAAAATGTCTCCAGACATTGTCAAATATCCCCTGGCAGGGCAAAAACACCCTGCTTGAGAACCAATGCCCCAGACTGTTCTACCCTCTTTGAAACTTTCCAATGTCCTGTACTCTTTACTCTCTTCCCATTGGCTACTAGAGGAAAATATAAATTTTTTATTTTGGTTTTGGATAGATTACAAGAGTTTGCACCCAAATTACCTCAAGGCAGGAGACACCAAGGCCAGCCAATTCTCAGTTTGAACACCAATGGCAAGATTTTATGCTCTGCATTGATTGTGGCCTCATAGTGGCTAATAAAGCAGCTGGCCAATGCTGGACTGCCCAAAGACTTTAGTCATAGGTGCCAGCCAGGCCCTCAGGCCACAGCAGCAAGTGCCAAGTTGCCTCAAGCCACCACAAATTGTACCCTTTCACTTACTTCTTTTTTTAAATCACAGCATATTAGGAGATCTAGGATTCTGGGTAAAAGCCAACAGATCCCTAGACACTATTCTTCCTCTGCTGCCTACAGTTCCACTGCAGAAGTGGCATGCTGACTTTGAGTTGGTTTGGGGTTTGCTGGTTACCCAACCTACGCCACCACCCCCACCCCCCGAAACAGTTGCAAAGAGCAGAAGCCCAAGATGCTTAAGGGAAAATAAAAGGATTCAAGGATTCATATAATAATTACATGTGTCATTTCCATTCTTAGAGAATTCTTTGCCAGAAGAAAGGAGTACTAACTCTTCTTGGTGCCTATAAGCTGCTCTAAAAATGAAGAGCAGAAGTAAAGCATCAAAAAGAGGAGAATTCAGGAAACTCAACCAGTCTGAAAATGGTTCACATCAACATGTTTCTATTTTTAAAAAGGCTTACTATCAATTGAAGAAATGAACCCTTGGGAGCAGAATCAAAGGTTGCCATCTATCCACTTGGCTTCAGAGCAGTAGAAAGTCAAAACAAACTGAGTATCACTGGAGACAAGTCAGATGACTACACTACCATATTTACTTGCTTTATAGGTGCCATGACAAAAGGGCCATACCTAGGGTTTTGGATCAAGAACATGGAATTCTCTGATCTCAAGTGTCTGTGATACATGTCACTACTGCCTGCTCTTCCTGTGACTTAAAAAAACAAATGCTGCAAATAAGCAAGTAAACACAAGAGAGCAATTTCACCTCCAAACCAGGATGGGGCAACCCTGGAGAATGACACAAAGTAGCCCAGCGGGAGAAAGGGGGCTGTAAAGGCTTTAGCTGTACAAGTGCAATACTCCCTATAAAGCTGCAGGGATTTCCTTGCTGTGTATGTGTGTGTGTGTGTTAATTATAATTAACGAAACATGGCAAGAAACAACCACCACCACCACTTCCCAGTGCATGAATAAACATGTATCAGCCACAGGCATCATGAGCCTGAGGCACTAGTCAATTTAGAACAGGTTGTATTCTCTTCTCCAACCCAGCATCCTGCCTCTTCACTGAGGTTTGGCTTTTACAAAACCCCAGGGAACCAGTGAAAAGCTCTCTCTGCCTGAACTGGTCCCTCATATTAGTGACATGTAGGAATGTGTGCTTTCCTCTAGAGCACCTGCTCTAGTCAAAGATCTGATGCAAAACCTCGAACAAGAAATGCTTTCCAACAGGCATATATTAATGGTGCAATGCAGGCTGTGTTCCTTGCTATTAGGTTCACGGTCCCAGGTTGGCTGCTAATGGGGTCAGCTGTACTGGTGACCTATGCCTCTGCCGGTCTCTAGTGATTATGCCCCAAATGAAGCCAAGTTGAGCCATTATAGCTGAGGAGGGATCTTATTTTGGGAAATTCTTTTTTGGCTCATCTGGGTGTGAAAGAAGAGATGGGTGGGGTCACCCCCAATGGGGACCATGCACTGTCCTCAGACTCGGTTCAGTTCTGTTGCTGATGTGATTATGGCTGCAAGCTGCCAAATGCTACTTCCCTCTGCTTATTAAAGAGTCAAGCAGCCCATCTGATTTACCGAGTAGAGCTCGTTCAGGACCTTCATCAAATCATCTTGGAGCTGCTGGCCGACTTCTTTACTCTGCAAGGAAAGAGGAATGAAGGTTAATTGGGAAACAGGAGGAGGGAGGAGGAAGCAACAAAGGCAAGAGCAGTACTGTCTACAAATAACACAGACTCAATTAAGGCCCATTATTTAACCTAGCAAATCAGATAACCACTCCGATCAGACCTAATTATGGTCAGATTACTCAAAGAGTTTTAATAAAATGAAATGTGCCCCTTCTATAGATAGCAAAGGCAATCGTGTGCAGGGAAAATGGGTTGTGGCCTTTGATTTTTCAACTGGTCCCCGGAGAGCCAGCCCGAAAGCCCTACCTAGCAACTGTTGTTAGGTGGGACAAGCTTTCTCTGATCCATGTAGGCAAGCATTCCAGAGGCTTGCAGAGGGAGGCACCATGTGAAATAGGATGAGGAGGGAAGAAATATATAAATATCCAATGACTTCAAAGTACTTAACAAAACAGGAGATTCCAAGAAGGAAGAAACTATACCTTTTATTTGTTTTGTTTCTATCCCAAACTCCCAGGACAGCGGGATCTAAATAATGACTAGTTGACAGATTAGTTAATGTTACTCAATTATGATAATAAATGTTAAGGCATCTCCAACTGGCTAATACTGAGCAGTGACCAAGGGCTGGTATCCACACAGAGAGAACAGCAGAAATAGAGAAGAATGAGGAAGCAGGAAGGAAATGAGAGCCACACCTTCTGCCCAGAGTGTTTTATGCCCAACCCAAGACAGCAGGGGATAAAACTGATTGGCATCACTAGGTCATTGAGAGGAGAAGTCCTTTGATTTATCTTCTGCCAGTTTCTTCTGATTCTCTCCTATTAAAAATTCAGATACCAACAAAACCCTTCTAAACAGAAGGTATACTACCTGGCATAGCTCAGCTCTCACACACAAAAAAGGAGTCTTGGCATGTTAAAAACAATCATATAAGATCTTTCTTTTTTCAAGATGTGTGACAAAAATTTTTTTAACTATAAAAGTAATATGTTTATTGTAATAAATAAGGAAACTGTAGAAAACCTCAAAAAAAGAAAGCAAAAGTAACCCTTAATTCCCACCACTAAGAAATCACCACTCAACTTTGGTAAATATTCTTCTACTCTTTCTCTCATAATTATTTTTACAAAATTGAGATACATTATAATACTTTTTGTAATTTTTCACTTAAATGTATGCTGTGAACATTTTCCCCATGGATTATTCTATAACATTTTAATACATTATATTGATGTAGCTTCTATTCTTGGACATTTACTTTATAATTTTTTTATAATAAAAAAAAACAGTGCTGCATTAAATTACTTTGTACATAATCTATGCACATACCTTTCACTATTTTCGCCTAGTAGTAACATCAATGGGTCAAATTAACCTTGAGAAAACTGTACCAATTTAAAATACTAGCAGCAGCATATAAGAATGCTTATTTCCATTTTTTACCCTGAAAATTTGAGATAGTATCTTGCTGTAATTTACAGTTCTTTTATTCTAGTGAGACAACACTTTTTTTACATGTTTATCAGCAATTTAAATTTTTTTTTCATGTTTTGCCGTTTTTCTATTAAAGTGTTCTTTGCTCACTTTCCATTAAGGTATTCATTATAGAACCTGACATATGTGTGACCTTTGTCATGAGCAGGGATGGATTTTTACACCTGGTAGTGGGGAGAGGGGAGAAAAGAGCAATCGGAAGATTCTCCTTCTATTCCCGGCTCCTCCACCATCGAGTGAATGACTTTGGACAACTTGGTTAATACTTCTGGGCCTGTTTTCCCTTCCATGAAGAAAGGCTTCAGTTAAAACGCTGCTAAGCAGTTTTTTAACCTCTGGCATTCTGTGATTCTACATTATCTTTTGCCTGGCTTCTTAAGGCCATATGAGCTTCAAACACCACCCCTTTTAGTGTACGGGTTGGTTGGTTTCACACCATATAGTAGAAGATAATAATCAAGTTCTCCCTGAGACGTTCTGCAAAATGGATGCCACCTTGCAGTCTTAAATTCACCATTCCCAAATGTCTCTCATCCAATGACCCCAACTGCTGGAAGAAGCCACAAAACAGAATGCCTTTCCTCTAGGATCTCACATACTAGCCCCTCCTTCCCATAGTGAGGAAAGCTGAGTTCCTTTGAAGCAGTAGAGGCCTAAGGAGGTGAAGTGAGGCAAAATGACTCACCAGCAGCCCCGGAGTCAGCAAAACAGTCAGGAAGTGACCACCAGTATCACTTCCCACTACCCTGCCCTCCTGCCTCCAGGCCAGCTCCAGCTCCCCCAGTCAGCCTCCCATCCACACTTATTAGCTTCTGATATTTAACGGCACGGGTGACAGGAAAAAGGTCCCATTCCTCTAACCTGTTGCTTACCTATGACTCAAATAAGGGATGAGGTTGGGGAAGAGGCGGGGGAGGGGTGGGGAGGAGAAAAAATGTAACCAATAAAATAGCAATTAAGCCCAGGCAGATGTTTCCTTTCAGATACTGATTAGTTCAGAGAAAGATGGACTGAATTATTATCCCTGTTTGTTTGAACTGGCTGCCGAAACAATTCAGACTTACTACTTTGGCTTGAGCACCCCGCGGAGTGCACAACAGGGCTGGGCAGGGAATGTAAGTGTAGCTAGGCCAGTTAAAATGTATAATAAAGCCTCTAGCATTCGGGAGCAATTTTGACACAGGGAGAGAGGCAGGAAATAGCCAATGCCTCTCCTTTCACAGATGATAAAATGTCACCCATTCTCTAATTCAGAAATCTTAACTGTGTGCCTTTGGGGGTGCCAGCGTCCAGGAAGAGCTTTCGTGCTTCAGAGGGATAGGCAGGGCTGAGAAACTGCAAGGGGGCCCCACCCAAAAACAAGGGGAACAGTTATTCCCTAAAACAACAAAACCTGATGAGGCTGAGTACATGACAACGAAGACTGCAGGGCCTTTCCACCCCCTATAAAAAAGCAAGGGGCATGAAGCAGAGAAGAAAAAGAATATACAGAGCAGCCTTTGTGCGCTATCACACAGCCCGCATCACTTTCCTTTAAAATTTCTTGGAAGAGACTGAGTCATCTAAACATTGCAGGAAGCCAAATAGAAGTCGGAGGAAAAAATTACTTTGGGCAAAGTTTTTCTCTTAAATGTTTGCATAGTAATCTTTGCCTAGGAAAAAAAAAAAGATGCCTAATTTAGAATAGAGATGTGGCACAGTTAACAATGCTCTTTCATGGGATAGGAAGTGAAATGGTGTACTCAGGCTGGGATCTTTTATTTTGAAACTCACCACAACCGTTTGGCCCGAGTGTGTTTCAGGGGCCCTCATTCAGCCTGCTGCTGAGGCGGGGCTGATCGGAAGACAATGAGATTGCAACAACCCCTGCCAGCTGTGCACTTAAAAAATGGGTAGGGAATCCTCCTTTTCCACCAGATAACAGCACTGGACAAGAGAACTGAAACATACAAGCCTCATCTGCCCAAGACCGAAACTTTCCAAAACCTCCCCACTGGTAGGCAGGCAATGAAGGCTCCAGCAGCAGAAATGTAAGGAACATGAGGCTAGACCAAAAGGTCTGGGCTGCCTGGGCCCTAGGTAGGCCATTTGCCTGTGGAACTCTTTAAAATCAACACATTCCTGAGCTTGTTTGGTTTGTCTATTAGCATTTCCCAAAGAACGCTAATGATAAAAGGGTTTTATAATCAGTCCACATCAGGGAGATTACCTGATTCTCTGTCATTTAGATCTGCACCACTGTGCTTTCCAAGTTGGGGGGAGTTGCTGCTTATTGGTTATCTACACTACAAAGCTGTATTATTTGACCAGCACAAAATCCTCCCCTATTTGTATGAAAGAAAAAGAAAACAGGAAAGCATGTTTCTGCCATGTGGTAAGAGCCTGTCAGCAGGTAGAAACAGTAGGGTCATTTAGTTCTTTGCTGATCTTCCTGTGTCAGCAGTTTTCCAAAAGGAATCCAATTTTCAAGGGCACAACTCTCCCTCCACCAATGCTAGCACCACCCTCCCTCCCAATGATACTTCAGAGACCAACTGTTTAAAGAAAAAAACCAGTTTAAAATTGAATTTATTTTTACAAATTTCAGAAGAAAGCTACGTGAAATCTATATTAAGCACTGGCAGCAGGAAAAGCACCTCCAGATGGAAAGTGACCATTTCAGGGGCATTCTCTCACCACTTTAAAGACACCATGTTTCAGAAGCTAGCTCCTGGCCTGAAATGCTTCTGGTGGGGAGGACAGAGATGAAGGACTGGCTGCTTGGTGGCAGAGCCACTGCTAGGTGCTGGTGGACCCTCTGCCTAGCTCACCCCCACCCAACTCAGTCCACCAAAATACATGTCCGCAAAAGTACATGCTTGAGTTGCAGGGGGAGAGGGAGTGGTGACTTGGTAGTTCATAGGTCAGGAATAACTTCCAGATTCCATAAGCGCCTAACTGCATATACACAGAAGAGCTCTTTCTATTCCTCATTCACTTGTTAGTTAAGATACCGCATGAGGGCTCTAGGAAGACCAAGCTCCAGATAGGATCTTACACTCTGGGAAAGCCCAAGGTAACATAAAACACAAATGTACTGAATTACAAAACTGTTATAGAGAGAAAGGCTGGGAGAAACTTAACTAGTAAGTGACCAGAAATTGAACAGCATTCAGTTTATTCCAGCCAAAACCAGTTTAAGGTCGATTTTTTCTCTCCCGTTGCCAAAGGGTTTCCACACTATAACAACTCCAGGGCAAGCAAGCTAGTTGTTGAATCCAGCTTGCCAGAAATAGAAATCTGATTTCAAGAAATCCAGCTAAAACCCTTCTTTTGAGTTCACCTTTCTAACTTACTAATGGATATTTCTGGCTATAATGATACTGTGTTAGTATAAGTGGCTACCAAAGCAGTTTTACATTCCATTTTAAAGAATCCATTGAGCCTGTAGGAACCATAAAAACTAATCTCACCAGTAGTTCCTTCACTCAAAAGTGTAATGGCTATAGTTAAACTCTCCCAGTGACAAAAGTCATATTTTAAAAGAAAATGTCAGCAACTTGGCACAATCTAAGGCCTCAATGCCTGTCTTAGTATTCATCTTCTGAAACATGAATGGTTTCTCAATTAGGTTCCTGTTTAATTATCCGAATATTTAGTCTGAAAAAAAAAAAAAAAACCCCAAAGCTACCAAAATATGAAACCATCTAAAACTAATGGAAGAAATAGTTTATAACTGTCTTAAGCATCTTTCTTTCCACCATGGTGCCTGGCCTACCACTTTACACAAAGTAGCCACAAAATAATCAATTGTTGAATTAATTAGATGAATTTTTAGTTTAGATTTAAATACTGTGCTTTTGCACAATGACAAGAATACAAAAGTCTAGCTGCATTCTCTTCATGTAGATTGTTAAAAGTGGAAACTCCATCAGAAGTCACCATATGAACTCCCTCAGGTTACAGTTCACAAATGAGTTCAAAAAGTTGATATGACTTTTCCAGGCTCAGTCAACTCTTCAGTAACCTGTCTAGGACCAGATGCAACATTAGACGAGAGTTAAACTGTGAGGACTGGAGCAGGATTTAAATCTTGCTTCTACTTCCCAATTGTGTGACCTCAGGTAAATTATTTCACCACTTTATGCCTCCGCTGCCACATGTGTAAAACAGAATAATGATAATGAGATAATTCATGGAATGTTCTTAAAACAGAATCTGGCACCTAGTATGTGCTCAATAAATGTCAGCTATTACTAATATTAGAATCCAGTCCTCTTACCATTCACTTGAGTGCTCTTTCCACCATACTGTGCTGCACCCTTACATACCTCAATAAACGCTAAAGATCACTATCTGTAGAATGTGGACGGCTCCACAAACTACCTCCCAGAGAGGACTGCAGCTCTACTGACCCACAGAGAAGAAGATCTTTTTGTTTTTCCTTATGCTTACTGCCTCACTATCTATTCTCTTCCCCAGTTTCAGTAAGAACCAAAGCCACAACTCTGAAAGGGTATGTAGCTTTCCTAAGGAAAGAAAGGGGGGAAAAATCGAAAAAAGATAAAAAGTAGATACTTGGTAAATAGAAAAAATGGGAAGTGGGTAGAAGGAAAATAGGAAGATGGAATTACTTTCTATGCTTCCAGGTAGATTAAACAGAAAATATTATTCTCAGCTGCACAACTGGGATATGGTTTCAGTGAGGACAGAAACAAAATATCCAAAGTTTGGAGCTCCCTACTACATAGGTCAGAGATGGTCAGAGACTGACCATCACCAAATTTTTGCTTAAGGAAATCCAGGACCTTTCTCCTCTAGGGTACTTCTTTCTGAAAGCCATTTCCTTAAGGTCTTCCAAGAAACTCGAGAAAGTATGAACAGACTTGATAGCCTACAAACAAGTAGTGCCAGTGGCCATGGGAGAAAATCCATTCTTTGGCATGACAGTGAGTTCTGTGAATTCAGCTCTTACCCTCCATGGGCACTCATTATGCTCTGACTAAAGCCTTTTGTCAGGGAAACACATAATCCTGACGTGACTGTGCCCCACTGGACCAGGGAAAGAGTAAAGGAACAGGCAGGAAGAGGCAGAAGGCCCTCTGCTCTCCCAAGACCTCTGATGGCATAGCCTGAAAGACAGTCCTAAAACCTTCTTCCTCCGTGGTTGTTCTAAGCTCTTGGTATGGCATATTCCAATACTAAGAAAATAAACTGAAAGCAATGTCATCTAGAATGAAAGAAGCAATCAGGTCTGAAGTCTCATTTCCTAAACCACCACTGTGATTCTTTTCTTGGCAAAATCATCCATCATTTTCTCTTCTGGAAAATGATTTGAGTGGAACTCTACTAACATCTTCAGGCCCTGATCTGTCATACCAAACCATTTCTTGAGGTCATTCTGAACACCAGTCATCACTCCATCTCCCAGCAAGGACACTGAAGACACAGAAACAGTGTCTAAGTGACTGTGGCCACCCTCGGGTAGATTGGGACACAAGGGACAAAAGACACACAAACAAACAGGCAACATGGGAGTACAAATCTCTCAGCAGCTGTAAATGAACTCTGAAGGAAAACTAATCAATGACTTGGAACTGCAAAAGAAGGGAGAAAATGAGCCAGAATGATAAGGTGCTAGCAAACATATGCCCTCCTACATTAAGGAATTTCTGGAGCTGGGGGGTGAGAAGAATGCCTTTGTGGCTCCCAGGTGGCTGGGCCTGGAGGAGGCTGGAAGAACAGGAGTTAAAAAGAGATTATCGGAAAGTTGGCAGTGTGAACACCAAGAGGAGGAGAGCAGCTTGGTAGGAAGTAACACAGTCAGCAGCACCAGTACTGGTACAGGAAATGCCTGGGGCACTGGGAAAAACGCTGATTGAATACTTTAAGAAAGAGGAACCCAGCAGCAAAGCCAATTCATAGAGAGATTTATGCAGTTTCAGTACTCCTGATGTTGCCTTAGAATCCCACTGTCAAGAGTAGAAAAGAGGCTCTAGAGGGTGTGAAGAGACTTAAGAAGACAGCATTTTCTTGATACCCTAGGTGCTAGAGTTGGACCTAGGAGGAACATAAAGCCAACTTCAGGAGACTGAGAGTAGAATTCTTTACTGACAAAGGCTTAGAATGTATTTTCTTGGGGCAGGGACAGGGATTAGATTCTGCATTGCTTTCCTTAGCTTAGCAACAGTGGTGGTCTTTGTCTACACTAATCACATGTGCAACCACTTCTATCAGTCATGGCCCTTATACACTAAAAACAAGTCTATATCCTTAGGGGAGGGCACCTCCCTCTTGCCAGTACTTTACCCCCATTGAAAAATGACTAAATCATAAGAAGGAAAATGTCCAGAGTTTTCCAGCTCTGATTTCTCAACTAAATTCTTTAATCGTTCCTTTCCAATTCAGGTTTAAGCTTTACAAATTCTCCATGTTACTTGGGAAAAGAATGTGTATGCTGTCTGTAATTGTCAGGCATAGTGCTCCATATATGATTTAGGTCAAGTTCATTGCGTTTTTGAAATCTTCTCAGTCTTTTCAGACTTTTTTGTCTAGTTGTTTAATTATTTAAGACAGATAGGTTAAATCTCCCACTGCAGTGATGATTTGTCTGTTTCTCCTTTTAATTCTATGCATTTTTATTGATATATTCTAAAGCCATGTGTGCTGGTTTGAATCTATTTTGCCCCCCACAAAAGCCACGTTCTTTGATGCAATCTTGTGGGGGCAGATTTATTAGTCTTTTGATTAGGTTGAGACATTTGATTAGGTTGTTTCCATGGAGGTGTGACCACACCCATCCAGTGATTAGTTCACTGGAGTACTTAAAGAGGATTCACAGAGAGGAGAAGCTCAGAGAAGCTGAGAAAGACATTTTGGAGAGAGCCTAAGATATGTAATCCAGAGTTTGCCCCTGGGAGAAGCTAAGAGCCGGCACAGGCCCAGAAGCTTGGAGACACTGGGAGATGCAGATAGAAGTTTCAGAAATGCTAAGCTGAGAGATGAAGCCCAGAGTTTGCCCCAGAGAAGCTAAGAGAGGACCCCCAGATGCTTAGAAAGAAATGTCCTGGGAGAACAAGCAAGGATGCACAGAGCTGAGAGAGAGAGGCAAAGAGAGACAGAAGCCCAGAGACGTTTTGGAGAAAGTCATTTTGAAACCAGAACCCGGGAGCAAATGACCAGCAGACACCAGCCACATGCCTTCCCAGCTGACAGAGGTGTTCCAAACGCTATTAGCATTCCTTCAGTGAAGGTATCCTCTTGTTGATGTCTTAGTTTGGACACTTTTATGACCTTAGAACTTAGGTTATTTGTAACCTAATAAACCTCCATTATAAAAGCCAATCCATTTCTGGTATTTTGCATAACGGTAGCATTAGCAAACTGGAACACTATGCTGTCAAGTACATTCTTATTCCTGGTTAATATGAATCTTTTATTTTTATGAAACGTCCTTCTTTATCTCTAGTAATATTTTTCGCATTGAAGTCTCTTTTGTCTGATTTTATCATAGCTACTTTTCCCATCGTTTTGCTTTAAACCTCTGTATCCTTATATTTAAGGTGTCTCTTCTTTTATTAATAACATATACTACTGTTTCATTTTTTTAAAAAAGCTCATCTGAACATCTGTTTAATTGGCATGAGTCCATTTACACTTATTATAATTCCTGATGCATTTAGGTTTAAACTCACCAACTTGCTATTTGCTATCTATTTGTCCCACCTGTTCCAAGTTCCCTTTTCCTATCCCTTCTTGCCTTCTTTTTTTTCTTCCTCTAAAAAATGTTCAATAAAATTCACTCTTTTTGGTATGCTGTTCTATGTGTTTTGACAAATGTCTCTCAGGCTGCCCCTCTTTAGTCAAACCATGTATCCTTAACCCCTGAAACCATTCCTATGTTCTATACCCAAGAAGTCTGCCTTCACCAGAAACTTTCTTTATCTTCTCTTGGGTTGTTTTTTAATTAATTCATTTCCTCCCTCTCTTAGATTGGTGGTGAACTAGTGTTCTAGTGGTTACACTAGATTATAACATGTATTCTTTGCCAAAATCTAATATTCATTAATACTCTTACCACTTCCTGGAGAATTTATATTAAACCCATTTCCCTACTCCCACCCAAGATATAGATGCTACTGTTGCTATTTATATTAATTTTATACATACATTTCAGAACCCTAAAGAGAGTACATTGTTGTTTCTTAACTGTCAATATTCCTTTGGATGTACATCTCTTATATACTTTTTTCGTTGCTCCTCACGTTTCTTCCTATGCCTTCAAGTTTCCATCCGGGATCATTATATCTAAACGGCACCACTGAGTACTTCTTTTATTGTGGGTCTGCTGGTGATGAATTCTTTCAGATTCTGTTTGCCTTAAAATGTCTTCAGTTTATCTCCATTTTTGAAGGATACTTACCCAGGGTTTGAAGGTGGCAGTCCCCAAAGAGGACCTCTGTATCCTTTAAGTAATAACTCCCATTCCCCTCCCACCCCAGCCCCTGGTAACCTCTAATCTACTTTCTGTCTCTATGGATTTGCCTATTCTAGACATTTCATGTAAGTGGAATTGTACATTCCTTTTGTGTCTGCTTATTTCACTGAGCATGTTTTCAGGATCCATCCTGTTGCAGTACGTATCAGAACTTCATTCCTTTTTTATGGCTGAATATTATTCCACTGTGCGCATGCACATTTTATTAATCCATTTATCTGCTGATAAACATTTGGATTGTTTCTGTCTTTTGGCTATTGTGAATAGTACTGCTACGAACATTGGTGTGCAAGTATTTGTTTGAATATGTTTTCAGTTCTCTGGGGTATATACCTAGGAGTAGAATTCCTGGGTCATATGGTAATTCTATGTTTAAGTTTTTGAGAAACTGTTTTCTACTGCAGCTGTATCGTCTTACATTCTCACCAACAATGTTTGGGGGTTCTGATTTCTCCACATTCTCACCATCAAATATAATTTTCTGTTGTTTTTTTGTTTTGTTTTTAATAGCCATTTTGGTGGGTGTAAATGGTGGTTCTGATTTGCGTTTCCCTAGTGATGAATGATGTTAAACATCTTTTCATGTGTTTATTGCCCATTTGTATATCTTCTTTGGAGAAATGTCTATTCAAATCCTTTGCCCATGTTTTAATTGGGTTGTCTTTTTATTGTTGAGTCGCAAGAGTTCTTCATATGTTCTGGATACCAGACCCTTATCAGGTATATGGTTTGCAAATATTTTCTCCCATTCTCTAGGTTGTCTTTCCACTTTCCTGATAGTGTCCTCTGACCCACAAACATTTTTAATTGTTATGAAGCTCAATTTATCTAGTTTTTCTCTGATCGCGTATGCCTTTGGTGTCATAAATGTTGACTAATCCAAAGTCATGAAGACTTTTACATCTAGCTTTCTTCTAGGAATTTTAATTTTGGTTCTTACATTTAGGTCCTTGGTCCATTTTGAGTTGTTTGATTCTTTTTTTTTATGTAATTTCCAGTTTTCTGCTCTTATCATTTAATTTTATAAACATAAACATATTAAAAATAGTTATTTTAAAGTCTTTGTCTGATAATGCCATTATATAGATCCCCTGTGGATCTGTTGTTTTTGGTCACAGGACTTGTCTCTTTATCTGCCTAATTATTTATAATTATTTATAATTGAGTGCTGAACACTGTATATGAAAACCTGTAGGGATATACTAGATGATAGGATCTTCCCCTAGAAAGGATTTAAATTTGCCTCTAGCCACTAGCTATCCTAGATCATCTAATACAATTAGAGATTAAGATAATTTGAAGATAGACTTCAATCCCTTTGAGGGCTGATCTATTTCTGGTTCACCCTTACTCCTCAATTTTATCCCTTTGGGGTAGTCCCAAAGCCTGGGAGAGGGAGGGTTACCAGAGCTCCCCCTCCCTGGCCCTGAATTCCAGTTTCTATCCTACTAGCCTTACAAGTCTATTAAAAGCTCTCCTCAGCTTCTTGGCGGTCAGTGATCTTTTTCGGAATGGCAGATGCCTCTTGGGCAAAAGCAGCTCCACTGTAGCAGAAGGGCTGGTTTGAATGACCTGAAGTGCCATTTCTAGAAGCATAACTCCAAATTTAAGCTACTGAAGACAGAGATTATTTTATGTTTATTTGTAGCCCCCAGGAAGTTCAGTGCAATGCTAGATACCTAATAAGTACTTTAAACATGCTTTGTATGAAAGAATGAATGGATACTGGTGAGAGTGAAGGCTTACCACATTTATGTTTTAAAGTTGCTCATTTCCCAGGATAGGGTAACCAAAGCATTCTGATAAAACAAGAGAAAAGCAAAACTGAGGTTTCAACTATAGTTCCTCATTACTTCCTCAGGGGCTTTTCAAAAACCACAACCCATCAAAAGGCAGGGGGAGGTATAATCTACCTCAAATAAAAGGGCATCTTCGAAATTAACTAAAGTGATTTGAGAATCCAGATTCAAACCTCAGGAATTCTCAAATGACTCAAAGTCCACCAAAAGGAGGAACTCTACACAAAGTTCTAACTGTGAGCACACATGAGGGTCATATATGGGGCCATTTAGGAAGTAAGGAAGGTTTGGGCATCTAGTTCCTGTGACATATATGAAAATATCAGCTACACCAGCCATCCCATATTCCATAACGGCACAATGGTCTTTCCTAAGTGACACAAGGATTAAAATGAAAGAAATTAATCATTGACTCCTAATTCTCTCTCCAATAAGTAGCCATATGCTGCTGATTTCCCCTTCCTGGTATATCTGACCTCTGGCTCCTCCTTTTCATTCCTCCAGTGCAGGCCTCATTACCCTGCTTTGTTTTAGAGGTTCAGGTCTTCTGAAATAGAACCTCCATTATTTTATTTCCCTATGAGTAAACCTGCCATGATCCCCTACTATCTCAGAATAAAATTCAAAACTACTTGATCTGATATTCAGGACTCTTTTCTGCTTTGTCTCAATTATTCTCCTCATAAATACCCTAATTTACTCTAAAACAGCTAAACTATTTAGTCACCACTCTGAAAAGTCCTCACACATTCCTGTGCTCTTTGTTCACCCTGAAGCCTACTCCTTTCAAACGGAATGTCCTTCCATTCTAATTCCCCCTCCATGCTCACAAACTTCTCACTTTTCCATCTCTAATGACTGAAATAGTTTTCACTCATTAAAAATCCAGCTCAAATTTCACCTCTCCACTCACTGCATGTAAAGTACTTAGTACAGTGACTGGAACAGGGAAAAATCAATATAAGCTCCTTTAAGAAAAGTGTGTGGGTGGGCAGGGGGTACGTTATTCAGTTACTGTTGCTATGGAAATTGTGTATCCATTTAAAAAAATGAAACTGTGTCCCTATCTCACACTATATACAAAAAATTGACGTTATAGGGATGGCATAAAGACCATATGTGAAAGGCAAAACCTTTTAGAAGATAATTTAGGAGAATATCTTCAAGGCCTTAGGGTAAGAAAGACTTTCTTATACATGGCACAAAGAATGCTAACCATAAAGGAAAATGGATACATTAAAATTATGAATTTTACCAACCAAAAGAAAACAGGAAAAGAAAAAGACAAGGCAGAGTGTTGGCGAATACATGTCGAAACATATAACCTACACGCATAACCAATAAAAGGACTAATATTTAAATGGGTATTCACTAAGGGAGTTTATTCAAATAACCAATAAAAATAAGAAAAGACCTCAAACTCATTAGCCATCAGATAAAAGCAAATTAAAACCAATATGACAATAGCTAAAATTAAAACAGTTCAAATTCAAACTTTAGCTAAAATTAAAAGTCTGATCACATCAAATTAAAAATCTGACCATTCCAAATGGTGGCAAAGATGTGAAACAAAGAAAACTCCCATATGTTCCTAGTGGGGGGATAAATTAATAAAAACCACTTTGGAAATCACTTTAGCATTATATAGTAAAAAAGAAGATAAGCATGTCCTTTGAGCCAGCAATTCCACTACTAGGAATATACCCTAGAAATCTGGGCACACATACACCAGTATGCACATGTAAGAATGTTCATGGTAGTATAGTCCACATTAGCCCCAAACTGAAAACAACCCAAATGCCCACTAATAACAAAATGAATACATAAATAATGGCATATTCATAAATGGAACCCATAATGAAAATAAAAGGTACAGCTAAATGCAACAAAAGACTATATAAAGAATCTGCCTGACAACACAGAATATGACTCCCAGGGATGAATCTGGACCTGGCATTGTGAGATTGAGAACATCTTCTTGACCAAAAGGGGGATGTGAAATGAAACGAAGTAAAGCTTCAGTGGCTGAGAGATTTCAGATGGAGTCGAGAGGTCACTCTGGTGGACATTCTTACACACCACATAGATAATACTTTTTAGGTTTTAATGTATTGGAATAGCTAGAAGTAAATACCTGAAACTATCAAACTGCAACCCAGTAGCCTTGACTCTTGAAGACGAGTGTATAACTATGTAGCTTACAAGGGGTGATAGTGTGATTGTGAAAACCTTGTGGATTGCACTCCCTTTATCCAGTGTATGGATGGATGAGTAGAAATACGGGGACACAAACTAAATGAAAAATAGGGAGGGATGGGGGGATGATTTGAGTGTTCTTTTTTACTTTTATTTTTTATTCTTATTCTGATTGTTTCTGGTGTAAGGAAAATGTTCAAAAATAGATCGGGGTGATGAATGCACAACTATATGATGGTACTGTGAACAGCTGATTGTACACCATAGATGACTGTATGGTATGTGAATACATCTCAATAAAATTGAATTAAAAAAAAATCTGATATATCATTTTTACCTACCAAAGTGGCCAAAATAAAATAGTTTGAATGCACTGTGTTGGTGAGAATGTGAGGAACAGACATTCACACATACTGCTGGTGAGGGTGTAAAATGGGGCCATCTCTATGAAGGGCAATTTGGAACTATCTCTTAAATTTTTAAAGGCATATACCCTATGACCTCCATTCTAAAATTTATCCTACAGACAACGCTGCACGTATGCCAAATATGTATATACAAGGTCATTCAATTATTTGTAATAACAAAATATTAGAACAACCTTAAATGCCCATCAATAGGGACCTAGTCAAATAAATTATGGTATATTCCTACAATGGAATATTATACAGTTGTTAAAAAGAAGGAAATAGATCTTTATGTACTGATATGGAAGGATCTCTAACACTTATGGTTAAGTAAGAAAAGCAAAGCAGAGAATTGTACATATAGCATCTACCATGTGTGTAAAAAAAAAGTGTAAGCATGTATGTATGTATTTGCTTGTAATTGTAAAGTATGTTTTTGGAAGGATACATAAGAAACTAATGGTTACCTCCTGAAAGGGGAACCAGGTAGCTGGGAAAGAGGAGTAGGAAGGAGACATATTTTTCATTGTATACCCTTGTGTATCATTTGAATTTTATCACATGTATGTAAGACCTATTCAAAAATTTAGTAAACTTCTAAAAAATAATAAATAAAATTATGCAAAAATATTTAATGATGGCAAAATAGCCATGATATTTAGTTAACTGAAAAAGATTATAGAACATATAGCATATCATTCAATTTTATTAAAATTAATATAAATATGCAGAAAAAAGACTGGAAGCAAACACATCATTGTTAACTGTTTTTCTTTGGGTGGTGGGATTTTGGGTGATTTTTGGTTTCTTTTCTGTGCTTTTATTTGTTTTCAACTTTGTCAAAAATTAAAATGTATCAGTGTTATAATAAGATTATTTTTAATGTTATTAAAGAAAAATCTATGTTTAAAAAAAGACTATAGAGAGTATGGTTTCACTTACGTAAAGTTCAAAAAAAGGCAAAATTAACTATACTGTTTAGGGGTGTATACCTAGGTAATATAATTAAAGAAAAGCAAGCAAATAATTATCACAAAATTAGGGTGGTGGTGGGGAATAGAGAGGACTGTGATTGGGGAAGAGTATACCAGGAACTTCTGAGGTCCTGATCAGGTTCAATTTGTGACTTGTGTGGTTAGTTATTCTGGTGTTTGTTTCTCCTTTATTGTTCACATATATTTTACACACTTTTCTATATCTATATGATACTTCAAATTTTTAAAAAGAAGATGTAAACTTCCATGCTTACTTAACAGTATCTATCAGGAATGCAGGAATGGGGTCTTGGCTAGTACATACTGAATCACATGTCTTCCTTGAACAATTGAGCTGGCTATGAGTCTTCCTCAACTGCCCATATATATTCTCTAGCAACTACTATCTATGCCATTTATGGGACACATACCTACACTACCTTGATGAAAGTCATTTATGTAAATGTCTTCCCCCCTTTCAACTTCATCATAAGCTTCCAAAGGCTTTGGACTATGTCTTGCAATTAGTAATTAATTTAAAAAAAGTAATTGTAGAAGAAACTAAGATGGCAGCTAGGTGCGACAGGGCAAAAAAACACCTCCGTGAAAAACACTAGATAAAAACCAGAAAGTGACCCAGAATACCGGTTACAGAGATGCGCCAGCTGGACGAGGTCTGCTAGTTCCACAGGGGCCATATACTTGGTGAAACCGGGAGTCTGCATTCTGAAACGAGTGAGTAAGCTGGCTGGAAGACCCGCAGCCACACGGCAGTCTGGGGCAGCCAGGGCTTGGCGTTTGGAGACCGACTGGCAATTTAAAAAAAAGGGGCGGGGAACCCAGGAGCAGCTGCAGTTGCGATAGTGAGAACCATGCAGTAAAACACAGCAAGAGGGGGCTGGGCAGGCCTCTCGGTGTCTGGCCTGGAAGATAGCCTGCTGCAGATACCCTTGGGGCTGGTGGAGCAGAGAGGAGAGCGGGAAGCAGAAAGAAACCCTGCGGCTAGCAGTTGGCTCCCCGGAGGGCTGGATAAACTCCTGCCTGGGGCCGTGCCCACAGCCCAGAGCCCCACCAGTTGTCCCGGAGCTGGGAAGGAGGAACTGTGCGAGAAGGGGGGAGGGTTGAGACACCTCGTTGGGCCATCTTTGCATCAGGCTGGGAGTGCCCCTGCAAGGCCCGGCGGCCCGGGGCTTCCCTTGAGGGACGACGCACACTTGTGACGTAGCACAGCCTTCCCTCAGCAGAGGTCCTGGAAGATCACAGCTGAGAAGGGGGGCCTGCTCAGAAAATCCAGGGATGCTACGCCAAGTCCAGTGGTTTGTGGGACAGCTAAAGAGAGGGTCTGGGGCTGAAATGAAATGAAGGCTTAGACTCTTGAGGCAGCCTTGAATCTCCAGGAACCTGGGGGATTTGAATATTAAAGCTGCCCTTCCTCCCTGGCCACCCATACACATGCCCCACATTCAGGGCGGATGGCTCCAGCAACATACCCAAACTGAGTTCTCCAACTGAATCCCACAAGAATCATTTCCCCACACCCCGTGGGGACAAGGTAGAGAACTGACTTGAGGGGTATAAGTGACTCACAGACTCCATCTGCTGGTTAGTTAGAGAAAGTGTAAACCACCAAACTGTGTTTCTGAAAAATTAGATCAGTATCTTTTTTTTTACAACTTGAAAGAACCCTATCAAGCAAAGCAAATGCCAAGAAGCCAAAAACAACAGAAAATCTTAATGCATATGATACAACCAGATGATATGGAGAATCCAACTCCAAACACACAAATCAAGATATCGGAAGAGACACAGTACCTTACACAATTACTCAAAGAACTACAATCAAGGAACGAAAACATGGCGAAGGATTTAAAGCACATGAAGAAGACCATGGCCCAGGATATAAGCAACATAAAGAAGACCCTAGAAGAGCATAAAGAAGAAATTGCAAGAGTAAATAAAAAATAGAAGATCTTATGGAAATAAAAGAAACTGTTGGCCAAATTAAAAAGACTATGGATATTCATAATACAAGATTAGAGGAAGCTGAACAACGTCTCAGTATCCTAGAAGTCCACAGAACAGAAAATGAAAGAACAAAAGAAAGAATGGAGAAAAAAATTGAAAAAAATCGAAATGGATCTCAGGGATACGATATATAAAATAAAACGTCCAAACTTAAGACTCATTGGTGTCCCAGAAGGGGAAGAGAAGGGTAAAGGTCTAGAAAGAGTATTCAAAGAAATTGTTGGGGAAAACTTCCCCAACCTTATACACAATATAAACACACAAAGCATAAATGCCCAGCGAACTCCAAACAGAATAAATCCAAATAAACCCACTCCGAGACATATTCTGATCAGACTGTCAAATACTGAAGAGAAGGAGCAAGTTCTGAAAGCAGCAAGAGAAAAGCAATTCGCCACATACAAAGCAAACAACATAAGACTAAGTTGTGGCTACTCAGCGGCCACCATGGAGGCGAGAAGGCAGTGGCATGACATATTTAAAATTCTGAAAGAGAAAAATTTCCAACCAAGAATACTTTATCTAGCAAAACTCTCCTTCAAATTTGAGGGAGAGCTTAAATTTTTCAGAGACAAACAAATGCTGAGAGACTTTGCCAATAAAGGACCTGCTCTACTTCAGATTCTAAAGGGAGCCCTACCAACAGAGAAACAAAGAAAGGAGAAAGAGATATAGAGAATTTTAACAGACATATATAGTACCTTACATGCCAAATCACTAGGACACTCATTTTTCTCTAGGGATCACGGATCTTTCTCCAGAAGGGACCATAAGCTGGGACATAAAACAAGCCTCAAGAAATTAAAAAAAAAAAAAAAAAAAAATTGAATATACTCAAAGCACATTCTCCAACCACAATGGAATACAAATAGAAGTCAATAATTTTTGAACTGTAACTCCACTATTTATTTCCTACATGATATAAAATACACAAACTCTAATGACAAATCAGTGGTTTTGAGCTCAATGTAAAATATGTAATTTTAGACAACTATACAAAGGTGGGGGAATGGAGGAGTATAGGAACATAGTCTATGTGTCCTATTGAAGTGAAGGTGGTATCAAAGAAAAACAAGATTGATATGGATTTAAGAGGTTAATTTTAAGCTCCACAGTAAACACAAAGAAATTATCAGAGAATATAACCATAGAGATGAAAAGTAGAGTTTGGGTTAAGAGAAATGGGGGAAGGGGCAATGGGGAGTTAAGATATGAGTGTAGGGTTGCTGTTTGAGGTGAAGGGAAATTTCTAGTAATGGATGGTGGGAAAGAGCATTACAACGTTCTAAATGTCATTAATCCCACTAATGGAAGGCTAGGGAGGGGGTGGAATGGGAAGATTTAGGCTGTATATATGTTTCCACAATTGAAAAAAAAAAAAAAAAAAGACAGTCTAAATAGATGACAATTGAATGCCAAGGATGAACTTGAATGGGATTGGAGGATGGAGGACAGGAGGCTCGAAGGGACACAGTTGAGACATAAGGAAAAGGAAATATAGAATGTAAGCTTTGTATCATTGTTGAATCTCTTGTACTTCTTAGCTGCGCTGAATGGGATTGCATAAAAGAATGTTCTTATTCATACGAAGTGTATATGTGAATTATAGTGTATGTTCAAGGATTTGTGCAGCTAGCTTTCATATGTTCAGAAGACAGAGCAATAGATGATGGATGATAGATAGGGAGAGAGGGAGGGAGGGAGGGAAAGAAATAGTGATGTGACAGCATGTTAAAGTTGGTGGATTGGGCTATCGGGGGAGGGGAGTCAGGGTATGATGGAATTCTGTGTATGGGGTTAGTATTGTTTTTGCAACTGTTCCTATAACTTTGAATTTATTTCAAAATTAAAAAAAATATTAAAAAAAAGTAATTGTAGCATATATCTACTTAGTTCTTACTATGTGCCAACCATTTATAGGCGTTATCTTATTTAATCTTCATAATAACTCTATGAGGTAGCTATTATTATCTTCATTTTACAGATGCTGAAGCATAGAGAGGTTAAGTAATTTGTCCACTGGTACAGCTTCTGAGTGGCTGAGGTAGAATTTGAGCTTGTGAACCTCCGCTCACAGTCAGTGTTATTTTGTTATATTTGTATTCTTCTCATCTCGCACAACGCCCTGCATATAGTAAGTGCCCAATATTTATTGGGTGAAAAGGGGGCGGGAGTGGGATAAAAGCCAATAAACTTTCACAGCAAGAAGGAGCAGGAAAATACAAAAGAATATCATTGACATATTAGTTTTATATATATCCTCAGATATATTCTGTTGAAAGATTGTGATTCCTTCACATATACAGAATTATTAAAATAGGCTGCTAAGATATTATAGTTAGAGGGAGGGAGTCCAAAATCTAATCAGACTAAATCCATTTGCTGTATTCAGATGGCTGGTGGTTCAAAGGGCAAATGGCAACAGCATGTCTCATGAAGCAGCCTGGCCATGGCATAGATGGAATTGAGCCAAGGGGTTAGTTATCCAGCTAGAAAGTATTACTGCTTTCCACTGACCTGGGCAGCCCTGTGGAAGCCGTCAGCAACCCATCTGTTCTTCACTTTGTTCGTGGGACCTCAGGATTGATTGGGATAAGGACAATGGGGTGGGCACTGTCTTGGTGGCACTGCTTCTCAGTCTTGCCTTACAGAGTTCAGGCAGCAATCCTCTTAGGGATCCCCAAGGAAAGGAGTGAAAAGAGGCTGGGGATAACAGGTGCTTTCAGAAGTTCCCCCCTAGTAACCACAGGGGAAGCTAGAAACAGAAGAAATATTCAAATATTCAGTGGAGAGGAAACCACTTCTTGATCCTCCATTCCAAAAATAAGAACCATGATCAAAGAATTACTTGTCATAGTCATAGCAAAAAGAAAGCAACAATATGCTGTCCTCACTTCTGCCTTCCCATGCCAGTCAGTCTTCTCAACTAGGAGATGAAGAACACAGATGCTGACTGGCCTCTCCTCCTGATCATCCCACCCCCAATTCCTGGGGACAATTGAGCTGTGTCTCTGGCATGTGTGGAGCTACAGGTCATGGCCATGCTTAATGAGAACATTCATTCTCCACAGGCACTACAGGACAACTCAAAACGCCCTTTGTGTCACTGTGCCTTTCTCTCCACCCCTCTTGACACTAATTTATTCAAGATGGCCTTCTAGCTTGTAGATGGGGTAGACTTGTCAGTTCCGCATTCCTGGTGGCATTAGAGCTTTGCAGCCAAATATGTAGGGTTGTAAACAGCATGTGAGGAAACAGGGTCAGGATCTCCCAGCCAGAGCATGCCAACCTTCTGTGTAAACCCTAGGCATAAAGAGTGCACTAGGTTTGTGATATTCTTACACTTTTTAACTAACCCGAAACATTCAAAAGAGGTTGAGATATATGTTCTTAGGCAGGTACACAGACATTCAGAAGAAAAAACAACAACAACGGGATTTTAATGATATATTTTATATCCATTGACACTTTCTAGAAATAGAAAAATAGAAAAGAGAGCTCATTGTCACAACTACGCTTGCCCCTTTTATCCTAGTCTCCATTCCTCTCACCCGTAAGTTTGCAGAATCTGAAAACTTCCATCAGCTTTCCCAAGAACCAGACTTTGATTCAGATATGCCTTCCTAAGCTGCTTCTCTAGACCACAGTCAATACCCAGAAGAGAAAGTCAAAAGTGTGATAGGGAATTAAACCAATAAGAAAAATAAACAGACAAACCACCTATAGTCCTGGGTCCCCAGCTAGGTTACCTGATTCTTGGTCTGATGTTCTTTTCCTATGCTGTGGTATCTCCTGAAAGGTGCCTTTCTACTTGTTACCACTTTTCAGAGCTGATTTGTGGACACCAAGCTGAACCTCTGAGCCTGTCTTGTGGGTCAAAAAGAGTCAAATCTCCATCACGGGAGCATGAGGCAGACCAGGGAACTCAGACAAAAAAAACAAAACAAAACCTGAGGAGCTGATTTGGATGTGTTGAAATTCCTTTCATCAATAGTAGATCTAATTGTGATGATCTCCTGCCTGGGACAAGAACCCATCCATTCCTTCCATCGTCTGCCTCCAGTTCAATCAGCTCACGTGACCATGGACAGAAATATATTCTCAAAGGGCTATTGTTTCACGACCCATGAAGGGATTTTCAGAAACCCAGCAGGACGCCAGAATCTAAGAGGGTTATGTCCTCCAAAGCTTTTGGAGTAAGAAATTGCTTAATTCGTGTAGGCAAAATCCCAAAGCTCTCTTCAAGTAATTCTACAGACTTATTACCCTCTCAGTCATGAAAAACTGAAATGGTCTTTTTTATTCCTTTGCAAAGCTGTACTGCAAATGTTCACCATCCTCTGTTAAACAAAACATTTCCCTCATGCTGCACCTTGGGGGAAATGTTTGTTTACCTGGTAAGAACTAAGCTTCCCCCATTCCCTCTCTTTTTGTTGGGTTGGTTAACTTATCTGGAAAGCTGATAAGAAATGCTTCCCTAATACTATCAAATCATAAGGCTATGGCCCATGGCTCTGGGTTTCTTAAAAAGAAAACAAACTACCCAGTGTTATGGGCAGAGGACACCCATTCTGACTCAACAAATAAGGAAAATGGCCAGTGGAAGCAACTTCTGGGATCAGGAGAATAATGTTTCATTTGTTCACATCCTATGACCATATGGTGAGCACATCTGCACTGGAGACTAGAAATGACACTGGGTTGAACAATAGGAATTTATTGCAAGAGTTACTTAGGAGAAGCAATAAATTGTGAAACTTCATTAAATAGGGTCTACAGTATGTTTAATAATGTCACCTGCTCTAGTTCTTAACAGTTAATTCAGAGTTTATGCAGATATTTGGTAATCTATAGAAAACGTGATTTTTTTCCCATCTCAGAATTTTTCCAGCATTTAAATATATAGTACAAAATGAAAGCCTTGCCAATTCTGAATGTAAATATCGCAGGAATATTTCTCTCATCTTTCTCCCATTGCCTTAGTCCAGGACCTCATTATCTCTTAAATCAACTACTGCAATAGCTTCCTAATTGTATCTGCTCTTCTAACCTCTTCCACACCCAAACACCCCAGGCTAATCGTTCATATACTCCCTTGGTCAAAACTCTTCCCTGAAATTGTTTTCAATTATAGATGTTAAAATTAGTGGGCAAAAGCATGAGAAGAAATATGATATTTACATAGTATCAAAGTATCTCCTCAGAAGATATTTATCAAAGCACAAAGAAACATGAAAGAGTCTGACAGTATAGAAAGCTGGCTGACACCACCCTAACCAAGTGATTAGTTATCACCACCTGTAGTGAGACAAAGCAACAGCAAGCGCTTCCTGATACAATGCACTAAAAAGGACACAGCATCATTTCTGTGGTGTGCTTACCAAAAATGCATCATCTGAATTTAATCATAAGGAAACACCAAACAAACCCAAATTGAAGGACATTCTATAAAATGACTGGCCAGTACTCTTCAAGAGTCAAAATCATGAGAGACAAACGAAGATGGCAGAACTGTCACAGATTATAGGAGACATGACAACTAAACACAATGTGTGATCCCAAACTGGACCCTGAACCAGAAACTGGACATTAGTGGGACAACTGGTAAATTATGAATAAGATCAGATAATAGTATTGTATCAGTGTTAATGTCATGATTTTGATAATTGTACTGTGGTTATATAAGATTTTAACATTTAGAGAATCTGGGTAAAGGGTATACAGGAATTTTTACACTATTCTTGCAACTTTTCTCAAAGTCAAATTATTTCAAAATGAAAAGTTAAAAAAAAAAAAAAAAAGACAGCATGTCTGGGGCTTCCCCTTCACTAGCTTCAGAGTGTAGATTCTTTAGCATGGCATGCAAGGCCCTATCTACCTCCTCAGCCTCAATGCTTGTCGTTCCTCTGCAAGCGTCCTGTGCTCAGCCATCCTCACCCATAACTCGCATAGTTCCTGGAACACTATTCACTTGTTTTACCCTCTTATTTTTGGCACAAGCTGTGTGATGGTTAGGTTCATGTGTCAACTTGGTCAGGTGATGGTGCTCTGTTGTCTGTCAAGCAAGCACTGGCCTAACCATTACTGCAAGGATATTTCGTGGCTGGTTAATAAACCAGAATGCTGGTTTATTAAATCATCAGTCAATTGATTGCATCTGTGGCTGATTACATCTATAATCAACTAAGGGAGTGTCTTCCTCAATGAGAGAATCCAATCAGTTGCATTTAATACAATCAATTGAAGACTTTTGAGGGAGAAGAGAGACCTTTCATTTCTTCTTCAGCCAGCCAGCATCTCCTGAGGAGTTAATCAAAGACCTTCACTGGAGTTGCCAGCTCGTGGCTTGCCCTATGGAATTTGGACTCGTGCATCCCCACAGTTACATGAGACACTTTTATAAAATCTCACATTTACAGCTATCTCCTATTGGTTCTGTTTCCCTAGAGAACCCTGACTAATACAAGCTGTTTCATCTTCCATGAATCCCTATACTCCCCTTCCCACTCCACACTCCCACTCAGCCCTAAGACCTGAAGGACTTTGTAAGGCAAACTTCACCACATGCTTCCCTCCACCAAAGAATCCACTGTTTTATTACTGCATATTTGTGTGTCTGTTTCTTCCACTAGACTTTGTGCTCTCATGTCAGGAGCCACATCATGCCATCTTCCTACTCTCAGCACCTGGCAATGTGCCACACAGAGTCAGAACTCAATAACTATGTGTTGATGAATATACTGTCCACACTTTCATTGTAACATCCACATCTGTATAATATCAAGCACTTTCATAGAAATTCTCCCATTTAATTATAAAATTTCAGGGAGAAACCTTTATTATACAAATGAGATAACCAAATCCCAAACAGGTTAAAAAGTCAAAGTCACACATACGTCTCTCCTCTTTACTGGCTCTACAAAGTTCTCTCTCTATGCGCCTTTTCTCAGAATACTCACTTCCATGGTTTCAACTATCAGATTTATGTGGTTAATTTTCAAATCTCCATTCCAACCTTTAACTTCACTAAACCTTCATTTCACCACATCTAAAACTGAACTCTGGAAATGTGTGGTGTTGTGTCTTGAAAGAGCACTGAATAAAAGTTACAAGACTGGTGGGTTTGTTACCTAGCTAAGTGATATAAGGCAAGTCACTTCTTGCTGGCTCTCAAATTCCTCATATCACAGCACTCAACTAGCATAGGAAGCTCTTCCTTACTAAATGGTAACTCCAATCTCCAGGTCAAAATCCTTGCAGTCATCAATGACTCCTCTTTTTTTACATGTCACATCCAATTTAGCAGCAAATATGACTGCCTCCGTCTACAAAAGACATCCCAGACTCTGTCCACTTCTTAAAACATCCACTGCTACACCCTGTTCCAATCCACCATCATCTCCTGCTTGATATTTATAGGATCCTCCTGAATTGTCTTCCTTTCTGATTCCACCTTTCTCCTCCTTCAGTCCTCTTAACACGGAAGCGAGAATAATCTATTTAAACGAAGTCAGATCACACCATTCCTCTGTTTAAAATCCTCTAATGGTTCTCCAAAGCCCTTCCTGATCTGGTCCATGCCCTGCAACACCCCTGAATCCCACCCCAGACACACCTTCTCCCACTCTTCCTCTTGCCTATCCTGCCCTCCCTCCTGTTTCTCTAACTAGATAAGCACATTCCATCACATGGCATAGACACAAGCTGTTTCCTCTGCCTGAAACACTTTCCTCATTACAAAATCCCTTGCTTCCTTCAAGATCAGTTCAAATGCCAATTAATCAGTGAGGCCATCCCTGGTTACCCTATATAAAATAGCAATATCCCCAGCATCCCCATATCCTTTACCCTGCTTTCTTTTATCATCACTTGATATGTATTTACTGGTTTATTTGTATATTATCTGTTTCTCCTACTAAGATATAAGCTCTAAAGGCAAAGACTTTCTGTTTTGGTACCTGCTCTATTCACAGTGCTTAACCTAGTGCCTGGAACGTGGGAGGCACACTGTAAATATTTGTTGAATGACTAAATAAATTTTGATTCCTCTCTAGCTTTTACCTCCTTCCACTTCATGTTAGGTTACCCAGTCTAAACTATAATTTCTTCAGTATGTCTCTTAGTAAGTCCCATTCTTTCAATTCCTATAGCCAGTATCCAAGAACGGGTTTCTAATACTTCCCCATTGAATTATTGCAATAGGCTCTCAAATAATTTCTTCCATCATTAACCACACTGAACACTGCTATCAATGCCCCTGTAAATCATGATTTTCATAATTTCATTGCTCTGCCTAAAATGGTCAGTGGCTCTCTTTAACCTTTGTATATAGCTCAAACTCCTTGACTCCTTGATTCAAGGGCTTCCACACTTAGGTTCCAAGTTCGTCCCTATTTTCTCCCATTGCTGGCCAAAAGGAAGACTCTATTGTTATCAGACTGGTCTCATGAGCGGCATCTCTAATGGGGACAAAGAGGCAGGGAAGGAAGTTGATACTCAACAATATGGAAGTATTCAAAAGATATTCCACAAGATAAGAGATGGATGGATAACTGAGAATCCTGGCAGTACGTAATTAAAAGAACTTCAGCCCAATTCTTTTCCTTCTGTAAAATTTGCCTGACTCATCTGTCATGAATCTGTTCCTTTTCTGAACTCCTATAAACAACTAATTATCTGTACCACTAATTAAAGTGCTGTCTTAAGTTATAAAGTTGTACCCTGTTTCAGGAGTCTTGTGGCCTATCAAACTGAGATGTAAGAAATCTAAGAGCCTGAACTATGGTCAAAGCTTGCTCTGTAGCCCTTTTGCAGTGTCAAGTTGAATACTGAGCAATTACAGATACTTAAAATTTACTAAGTTCAACCAAATGAACTGGTAATGGTTACTTATGCTCCTGGATTTAAATAACACAGTGCTCAATTTTGGGGGGAGAATCCTTGTCTGACAACGCAAAGGCCCAGAAAGGACACTGGCCCCAAGCAAAAAGGGAAGGCTTTTTCCTACTCTCCACCCTCAAAATGAACATCAAAAGGAAAACCAGGTCATGGGAAGAGGCAAGGCAGGAAAGGACGTGATTCTAATGTGGGCAGAAGGTTTGGATTATGTTGGCTTTTGGATGAATGATTAAAGCTAGCGACTGGATCTCTCAGTTTGCCTTCTATGTCTCCTTTCTAATCTATATGATAACACACAGCTGACAAAGGTTAGCTTAAAGCGGCACAGACCACCTAGTTTGGAGAAGGCAAAAGAAGCAACACTCTTCTACATCAACATAATCAGACACCATCTGGCCATAACAAAGCTCTCTACAGAGCACATGCTTCTCCTATTTTATTGAGTCCAGTAATATTCTGGAAAGGGTGAGTGAGGGTATGAGTAATTTTCTACAGTGTAAAGATAAGGAAACTGAAACCCAGCATGGAGTAAGAACTCCATTGAGCCAGCCAGGCCCAGCTCAGGCATAAAGCTCTGAGGTCCAGATTCCAGCTGAGCTCAAAGACAATGAGGAAGACAGAAGAGGAAGAAAAGAGGGGGGAAAAACCCTCTCTCCCTGCCTTCTGTCAAATATAAGTAGGGTATTTCCAAATAAGTCTAGACCACCTCATCACCCAAAAAACAAGTCACTCCCAAGAAAATATCAATACAAAAGGTGGAGCGAATAGGCTGCTGATTTTAATGGCAGTCTGCATTGCTTCTGGCTGTATAAGAACAGGGTCCAGCAGAGACACAAGATAACACAAAGAATCCAAAGTCAAACAACAAGCAATATATGAATAAGCTGCAGTGTAGCCAGATGTAGAATGTGGGATAGTCATTTAAAATAATGCTTTTAAAGAAGATGCAATGACATGGAAAAAATGTTCACTTAAAAGGTTAAATGAAAAAAAAAATACAAACAATATGAAATATGATCCTAATTTTCTAAAGAAAAAAGAATGTGCATAGAGAAAAGGTTGGAAGGAAATACACCAAAATGTTAATAATGATTTCAAGTAATCGTCATTAATTTTTACTATTTCAGTTTTCCAAAAGATCTTCAGCAAACATGTATCACTTTTACAATAGAAAAAAAAATTCTAAACTAAAGGGCTTTTGTTGTTGTTTGCTTTGAAATAAAAGGAAGAAAAACAAAACACAGAATGTTACTTCTCAGTTCTGTCCCTGGGCCTTAACTTCATTCACCAAGAGGGTGAGTTTGAGAGCTTCTGAGACCATGAGGAGAAGTGCTCCCAGGTCACTAAGGTCTCTTGAATCCAAGAATTAGTGCAGTCAATTAAAGTCAATCTATGACTGGAAGTTTCATGTTCAGTATATGCTGGAAAAAAAAAATGGATATAAACCCAACCAATTTGTGGTGCAGAGGAAATACAAACAAACAAAAACACTAAGAGCGGGGCTTAAAAGCAAAGAAAGGTAGGATCAGTTAGAAAAACCAATAGATGAGAAAAAGTCCAGTATTGTAAAGAGAGATGAGAATGAAAAAACTGAAAGTGATATCTCCAAAGAAGAATTTATTTTTTTCCCCATTTTAAATAAAACTCATTCTCAGACAAATAGGAAGAAATTCAAAGAAAAGCTCTTGACAGTGATGAATAGGGGAATCAAAGAAGCCAGTCCTGTAAAACTGGAGCTGAAATCAAAGGTACCCACCCTCTCTGGACAAGCTGGGTAAGAAGCAGAATCAGAATAACATGGTGGAAATACCAGCCTGACGGGAGCATCTAAATGTACACATTCCTTGCACAAGACTGGCACTTCAACTTACCAATATAATGACAGCCATCTTTCTACATGCAAGGGATGTGACGAGGTGACTCAAGAAGCAAACTGCCCAGGCTTGAATCCCACTCAGCCATCTATCAGCTATACAACCTCAAGAAAACTGCTTAACCCCTCTGCCCATGTTCTTAATCTATAAACGGGGATGATAATAGTAGCCATCTCAAAGGTTTGTTGTGATGATTAAATGAGTTCACACATATGAAGCACTTAGTATAGACCCTGGGCATGGTTAGCACTCATTTAATATTGATAATAATTATTTTTTTATTACTGCTGCTAAACTTATAATGAAAAACTGGTACTGAGCCAGCTTCCACACCATCAGTATAATTTCTCCTGGGAGTAAAAAGTTTCTACAAACTGCTGTTTATTTGCATGGCTCCTGTTGAGTTATATTAATAATCCTCTCCTTTTCTAAGAGAGGCAGCCTACAATCAAGTATGAGAGACAAAGAGATGGTAAAAAAGTAACTTGTCTGGAATTATCAATTGGTGCTAAAACCATCAAATGAATGACTGAATTGGAACACACATTTGTATGATTGCAACATATTTAACACCACACAGATTACTTTCTACCATGCAAGAAAAAATATGCAACTATAAAATGGAGAGTTTCAGACTGTCACCATTCTAATCTGGGGCTCAATTTTAGCAACACTATTGGTAGGATATTATGTATTTCCTGATATGATACAACAAGAAGTGCCCAACATCACCTACTATACATTCTGGTAACAAAAAATTAACTAGAATCTTTCCGTTTGGCCATTGGAACCAACTTCCAATTTACTGGAAATAGAGACTACAGGAAGAAGCTAAACAACAACACAAGGAAGCAACCAGACAAATCTAGAAGGCTGGGCATTCTGCAGGACAACTGGCCTGGTCTCATCAACAAATCAGTGTCATGGAAAGGGAACAGTACTAGATTAAAGAAGACCTAAGGCACCTAAAACCTGTGTGTATTAGATACTAGTTTGGAAAAACCAGCTGTTAAGCACATATTTAGGATAATTAGGGAAATGTTTATATGGCCTGGGTATTAGATGACATGAAAATTTACTGAAATGGGAAGGTAGCGAACTTGATTAAAATAGTGGATTACAAAACAGTATGTACCACACAATCTGTTTTCTTATTATTACATTTTTTATTTCTGCATTTTCTAATTTTTTTACAATGCAGATGTACTATTAAATTTAATAAGATTATTCAGGAGAGGGAGGGAGTAAGGACGGAAGGAGAGAAAGAGGTTTTAAATTCACTAACCTCAAAGCCCAGGTTATGACTGGGTTCAGCAAGTTCATATGACAACTATTTTCAGAAGATATCACCTATGAATAAGGGTGGCAATGCTAAAATACAGAATGGCAGGATGATGTAATAGAAAGGGCATGGGAGCTCAAATCTCAAAGTCACTTTCTGGCCTCATAAAAGAATTATTTAACAAAGTGAATTTTGTCTGCTATACAATGGAAAGAAAAACAACCTTCCAATATAATGTTCAAAGTAGTATTATCCATAATAGCCTCAAAAGGGAAACTATCCAAATGCCATCAACAGTATAACGAATAAAACTGAAAGTCCCATGTCCCAGGAGCAACCCCAGTCATGGGAAAACTGGGACAGCTGGTCATCCCAGCTGCTTCCCACTGTGGGAGAGACAGAATTCAGAGTTTAAGACCCACAAAGTTAGAGAGACTTGAGAAACATTTCAGCTTTCTATGGAAATCCCAGAAAAGCCATGCCTTACATGTAAAGAACTTGTCCCAGGACTAAGGGCAAAACCAAAATAGACTCACTCTCACAAAGTGTAAAACAGAAACTCCACAAGTTCAAGGTAATCAGCCAGTAATTTCACTGCCTCCTAGAACATAACTTAACATTCTACAGAGGAAGGTAAATCCATCTAGTGTTTCCATGATGTATCATCCACAATGTCCAATATGTAATAAAAATTACTAGATGTGGATAAAACAAAAATATGATCCTTGGTCAAGAGAGAAATTAACAAATAGAAACAGACCCACAGATGATGCAGATACTAGAAATAGCAGACAAGAATTCTTAAATAATAGACAAGTTTTTAAAATATGCACAGGAAAAGACAGACATAATGAGTGAAGAGATGAGAAATGTCAGGAAAAACATGGAAACTAAAAAAAAAAAAAGAAAGAAAGAAAAAACACAAATGGATATCATAAAAATGAAAAAATAAAATATCTGAAATAAAAAATTCAATGGTTGGTATTAATAGCAGATTGACAAAAACAAAAGAAAGGATAAGTGAACTTTATAAATCATCTAAACTGAAGTAAATAGGGAAAAAAAAAGGTCCAAAAATGACAGAGCCTCAATGACCCATGGGACTGTATCAAGCAGTTTAACATACGTGTAACTGGAGTCCTGGCAAGAGAAGAGAAAGAGAGAAGGGACAGAAAATACATTTGCCAACAATTTTTCCAAATTGAGGGATAAAAACACAAATCAAGATTCAGGATATTTGGATACCGTATATATCCAAGCTGAATAAATGTAATGTAAACCACACATAGATACACCACAGCCAAACCACTAAAAACCAAAGATAGGGAAAAAATATTAAAAGCAGCCAAAAAATAATATACATTACATACTGTGCTAGTTTTAATCTATTATGTCCCCCACAAAAGCCATGCTCTTTAATTCAATCTTGTAAAGGCAGACTTAGTCTTTTGATTAGGGTTGGACATTTGATTAAGTTGTTTCCATGGAGATGTGACTCACCCACTTGTGGGCAAGACCTTTTGATTAGACTATTTCTATGGAGGCGTTCCCCTACCCATTCAGGGTGGTCTTGATTAGTTCAGTGGAATACTTAGGAGAGCGCCTGGAGATGCTTGGAGATGCAGACAGAAGGACATTTGGAGATGCTAAGCTAAGAGATGAAGGCCAGAGTCTGTCCCAGAGAAGATAAGAAAGGACCCCCATATGCTTAGAGAGAAATGCTCTGGGAGAAAGAAGCAGACACCAACAGCATTCTTCAGTGAAGGTATCTTCTTGTTGATGCTTTAGTATGGACACTTTACGGCCTTGGAACTATACATTTGTAACCTAATAAATCCCCTTTATAAAAGCCAATCCATTCTGCATAATGGGAGCTCTAGCAAGCCAGAACACATACATACAGGGAAACATTAAGAATTCCATCTGACCTCTAATCAGAAACAATAAAGGCCAGAAGACAAAGAAATGACATTTAAAAATAATTTAAAAAAATACTGTGATTCCATTTACATAAAAAATTTTTAAATATTTTATTTTTAGTTACAGTAGAATATACATAATATAAAAATCATTTAATCCATTTTAAATGGACAATTCTTTAATATTAAACACAACGATAATACTGTGTAACTTCCACCACTATTTCCATCATCCCTAATCAAAACTAATACTCATTTAGCAATAACTCCCTATTAGAACCTCCCCTACTCCTGGTAACCATTTTTCTACTTTCTGTATCTAAGAATTTGCTTATTCTAAGTATTTCATATAAAAGAATCATACACAATAGGAAACTAAGATGGCGGCTAGGTGAGACAGGGCAAAAAAACACCTCTGTGAAAAACACTAGATAAAAACCAGAAAGTGACCCAGAATACTGGTTACAGCGATGCGCCAGCTGGACGAGGTCTGCCAGTTCCACAGGGGCGGTATACTTGGTGAAACTGGGAGTCTGCATTCTGAAACGAGTGAGTAAGCTGGCTGGAAGACCCGCAGCCGCGCGGTGGTCTGGGGAAGCCAGGGTTCGGCGTTTGGAGAGCGACTGGCTCTTTAAAAAAAAAAATAAAGGGAAAAATCCAGGAGCAGCTGCAGCTGCAATAGTGGGAACCACACAGTAAAACACAGCAAGAGGGGGCTGGGCTGGCCTCTCGGTGTCTGGCCTGGAAGACAGCCCGCTGCAGATACCCTCGGGGCTGGGGGAACGGAGGGGAGAGCCGGAAGCAGAAAGAAACCCCGCAGCTAGTAGCTGGCTCCCCAGAGGGCTGGATAAACTCCTGCCCGGGGCCGTGCCCACAGCCCAGAGCCCTGCCAGTTGTCCCGGAGCTGGGAAGGAGGAACTGTGCGAGGAGGGGGGTGCGGAGATGCCCCGTTCGGCCATCTCTGCATCAGGCTGAAAGTGCCCTGGCACGGCCCGGCGGCCCAGGGCTTCCCTTGAGGGACAGCACGCACTGGTGACATAGCACGGCATTCCCTTGGCAGAGGGCCTGGAGGATTGCGGTTGGGTGGGGGGACCCACTCGGAGAACCCAGGGACACTATGCCAAGTCCGGTGGTTTGTGGGACAGTGAGAGAGAGAGGGTCTGGGGCTGAAATGAAATGAAGGCTTAGACTCTTGCGGAGGCCTTGAATCTCCGGGAACCTGGGGGATTTGAATTTTAAAGCTGTCCTTCCTCCCTGGCCACCCATACACATGCCCCACATTCAGGGCAGACGGCTCCAGCAACGCACCCAAACTGAGTTCTCCAACTGAACCCCACAAGAATCATTTCCCCACACCCCACAGGGACAAGGTGGAGAACTGACTTGAGGGGTATAGGTGACTCACAGACCCCATCTGCTGGTTAGAGATAGTGTACGCCACCAAACTGTTTCTGAAAAATTAGACAGCTATTTTTTTTACAACTTGAAAGAACCCTATCAAGCAAAGCAAATGCCAAGAGGCCAAAAACAACAGAAAATCTTAATGCATATGATACAACCAGACGATATGGAGAATCCAACTCCAAACACACAAATCAAGATATCGGAAGAGACACAGTACCTTGCACAATTACTCAAAGAACTACAACTGAGGAATGAAAACATGGCAAAGGATTTAAAGGACATCAAGAAGACCATGGCCCAGGATATAAGCGACATAAAGAAGACCCTAGAAGAGCATAAAGAAGACATTGCAAGAGTAAATAAAAAAATAGACAATCATATGGAAATAAAAGAAACTGTTGGCCAAATTAAAAAGACTATGGATGTTCACAATACAAGATTAGAGGAAGCTGAACAACACCTCAATGTCCTAGAAGTCCACAGAACAGAAAATGAAAGAACAAAAGAAAGAATGGAGAAAAAAATCAAAAAAATCAAAATAGATCTCAGGGATATGATAGATAAAATAAAACGTCCAAATTTAAGACTCATTGGTGTCCCAGAAGGGGAAGAGAAGGGTAAAGGTCTAGAAAGAGTATTCAAAGAAATTGTTGGGGAAAACTTCCCCAACCTTATACACAATATAAACACACAAAGCATAAATGCCCAGCGAACTCCAAACAGAATAAATCCAAATAAACCCACTCCGAGACATATTCTGATCAGACTGTCAAATACTGAAGAGAAGGAGCAAGTTCTGAAAGCAGCAAGAGAAAAGCAATTCACCACATACAAAGGAAACAACATAAGACTAAGTTGTGACTACTCAGTGGCCACCATGGAGGCGAGAAGGCAGTGGCATGACATATTTAAAATTCTGAGAGAGAAAAATTTCCAACCAAGAATACTTTATCCAGCAAAATTCTCCTTCAAATTTGAGGGAGAGCTTAAATTTTTCAGAGACAAACAAATGCTGAGAGACTTTGCCAATAAAGGACCTGCTCTACTTCAGATTCTAAAGGGAGCCCTACCAACAGAGAAACAAAGAAAGGAGAAAGAGATATAGAGAATTTTAACAGACATATATAGTACCTTACATCCCAAATCACCAGGGCACTCATTTTTCTCTCGGGATCATGGATGTTTCTCCAGAAGGGACCATAAGCTGGGACATAAAACAACCCTCAAGAAATTAAAAAAAATAAAATAAAAATTGAATATACTCAAAGCACATTCTCCAACCACAATGGAATACAAATAGAAGTCAATAATTTTTGAACTGTAACTCCAGTATTTACTTCCTACATGATATAAAATACACAAACTCTAATGACAAATCAGTGGTTTTGAACTCAATGTAAAATATGTAATTTTAGACAACTATATAAAGGTGGGGGAATGAAAGAGTATAGGAACATAGTTTATGTGTCCTATTGAAGTGAAAGTGGTATCAAAGAAAAACAAGATTGATATGTATTTAAGAGGTTAATTTTAAGCCCCACAGTAAACACAAAGAAATTATCAGAGAATATAACCATAGAGATGAAAAGTAGAGTTTCTATTAAGAGAAATGGGGGAAGGGGCAATGAGGAGTTAAGAAATGAGTGTAGAGTTGCTGTTGGAGGTGAAGGGAAATTTCTAGTAATGGATGGTGGGAAAGAGCATTACAACATTCTAAATGTGATTAATCCCACTAATGGAAGGCTAGGGAGGGGGTGGGATGGGAAGAGTTAGGCTGTATATATGTCTCCACAACTGGAAAAAAGAAAAAAAAAGACAGTCTAAATAGATGACAATTGAATGCCAAGGATGAACTTGGATGGGATTGTAGGATAGAGGACAGGTGGCTCAAAGGGACACAGTTGAGACATAAGGAAAAGGAAATATAGAATGTAAGCTTTGTATCATTGTTGAATCTCTTGTACTTCTTAGCTATGATTAATGGGATTGCATAAAAGAATGTTCTTGTTCATGGGAAGTGTATACATGAATTATAGTGTATGTTCAAGGATGTGTGCAGCTAGCTCTCATATGTTCAGAAGACAGAGCAATAGATGATGGATGATAGATAGGGAGGGAGGGAAAGAAATAGCAATGTCACAGCATGCTAAAGTTGGTGGATTGAGCTATCAGGGGAGGGGGGTCAGGATATGATGGAATTCTGTGTATGGGATTAGTATTGTTTTTGCAACTGTTCCCATAATTTTGAATTTATTTCAAAATAAAAATAAAAAAATAGAAGAATCATACAATATCTGTCCTTTTGTGTCTGGCTTATTTTACTTAACATGATGTCTTCAAGGTTCATCAATATTGTAGTATCTGCCAGCACTTCACTTCTTTTTATGGCTGAATAATATTCTATTGTATGGATATACCACATTTCTTTATCCATTCATCTGTTGATGGACACATGTTGCTTCCACCTTCTGGATATTGTGAATTATGCTGTAATGAACGCTGGTGTACAAATATCTGACTAAGTTTGCAGATCTTCTGGGTATATACCTAGAAGGGGGATTGCTGGATAATAGGATAATTCTATGTTTAACTTTCTGAAGAACTACCAAACTGTTTTCCACAGCAGCTGTACATTTTACATTCCCACCAACAATGTACAAGGGTTCCTATTTCTCCGCATTCTCGTCAACATTTGTTACTTTCTGTTTTTTTTTCATAAGAGTATCTCATTGTAGCTTTAAGTTGCATTTTTCTAATGGCTAATGATGTTGAACATCTTTTCATACACTTATTGGACATTTGAAGATCTTCTTTGGATAAATGTCTACTCAAATATCTCACCCATTTTTAATTGGATTGTTTGTCTTATTGCTGTTGAGCTGTAGGAGTTCTTTATATATTCTGAATATTAAATCCTTATCAAATATAAATGGGTTGAAATTATTTTCCCCCATTCTGTAGGTTGACTTTCCACCTAGGAAGGAAGGATTTACTTCTGCAATTTAGCTATTTTTTTTCTGTATGTTTCGCATGTTTTTTTTTGTTTGTTTTTTTTTTTTTGGTCCTCAATAATTACTCTATTGCTGTATTTTTTTTATTTAGTTGCTTTTTTTTCATTTATCATTTTGATTCCCTTCTTATCTCCTTTTCTTTATATTTTTGTTATTTTCTTAGCAGTTACCTCTAATTAGAATTAACATCTTCAGTTAACAATAATTAGTTTGACTATTACTGACATACTTTCAGTAGCATACAAACTATCTTCTTTGTCCTCCCCTTTTACGTTGTTATTGTCTCAGATTACTTCTTTATACATTATATGCCTATTAACATAGATTTTAAATGTTATTTTACACATTTGCCTGAAAAGCAGTTACAAACCAAAAGTACAATATAATACAAGATTTTATAATCACCTATTGCAGTTACCTTTACCAATGTTCTTTATTTTTTCTTATGGCTTCAAATTATGTCTAGTGTCCTTCTATTTCAGCCTGAAGGAGTTTCTTTAGCATTTCTTGTAGGATAGGTCTTCTGGTAATGAACTCTTTCAGCTTTTTTAATCTGTAAATGTCTTAATCATCTTCATTTTTTGAAAGACAATTTTGCTGGTTATAGAATTCTTGGTTGACTGTTTTTTCCTCTAAGGACTTTATGACATCTCAGTGTCTGGTGGCATCCATGGTTTCTGCTGAGAAATCTGCTGTTAATCTTATTGGGGATCCCTTGTATGTGACAGGTCACTTTTCTCTTGCTGCTTTCAAAATCCTCTCTTTGTCTTTGGATTTTGACAATTTCACTATAATGTGTCATGGTATAGCTCTCTTAGAGTCTATCCTGCTTAGAATTCATAGACCATCCTGGATCTGTATATTCATGTCTTTCATCAGATTTGGGAAATTTTCAGGCATTATTTCTTCAAATACACTTCCTGCCCCTTTTCTCTCTTGTCTTTTTTGGACTCCAATGATGCATATGTTGGTACATTTGACAGTGTCCCACAGGTCCCTCAGGCTTTGTTCACTTTTTGGCATAATTTTTTTCTTTCTGGTCCCCACATACTAGATAATTTCAATTGTCTTATTTTTAAGTCTACTGATCTTTTCTTCTGCCTGTTCAGATCTGCTGTTGAATCCAACTGAGTTTTTCATTTAAATTACTGTACTTTGCAGCTACAAAATTTCTTTTAGGTTCCTTTTTATAATTTATATCTCTTTATTTTTTTCAGTGTTTTCCTAATTTCCTTTAATTCTTTGTATATGGATTCCTTTAGTTCACTGAGCATGTTTAAGACAGTTGATTTAAAGTTTTTGACTATTAGCTGCAAGTTTCTTCCAGGATGGTTTCTGAAAAATTCTTTTTTTTTTCCTGTGAATGGGCCATACTTCCCTATTTCTCTATGTGTTTTGTATATTTTTTGTTGTTGAGAACTGAGCATTGTCTTGTTACAACTGACACGATGAGTATTATCTTGTTACAACTCTGGAAATCTAGTTCTCCCACTTCTCTGGGATTGCTAGGTTTTTGTTGTTGTTATTACTGAGGTTTGGAGCTGTCAATTTGTGACTTTTCCAAACTATTTTTGCTCCCAAATGGGGAATGAAAAAGAGAAAAGGGGGGAAAATAGTATAGCCTCTTTAAGACTCCTCTGCCATTTCTGCCTGAGGGAGGTTGGAACAATGGCCAATCAAAAGCAGTAATCAACAATAAGACCACATACCCCTAGATTTCGAAGGACTAGATCCTTATAACCCACCCTGGTACAAGCAAGCTGCACCAGGAGCCCAGGCTGCATTCCCCACTGATGTCTGCCAAGTAATTGGGAGGTGGGGGTGGTAGCCTCAACACAGAAATTCACCAATATTCACTGAAATTTACCAGCCTTTTCCCCAGCTCTTCCCTGGATGCTATAAAGTGTTTCACTAGACTCCAGAGTTTCAAATGGTTGATTCAGACAGTTCCTGCCAGTTCAATAGTTGTTTTAGTGGAAGGACTGATTCCCGGAGCCTCCTACTCTGCCATCTTCCCACAGTCCTCCTCCCAGCATATTTACATAAAGAATTTTTTAAAACAGACGAACACATATATTCTTTTAGAAATCAGGACAGTGGTTACCCTTCAGTGGATAATGACTGGAAGGAAGCAAATGGAGGGTTTGTGGAATAATGGAAATGTTCTTTTCCTTATCTGGTTACACAGTTGTTTTCAGTTTGTAAAAATTCACTGAGTTGTACATTATGCAAATATGTGCACTTTCTCTAAGTATTTTAAACTTCCATAAAAAGTTAAGGGGAAAAAAAACTGCAAAGTGGATGAAAAGATCAGAGAAAATACACATTTATGGCTCACTATAGTCAAGGCCTTTATGGTATGCATTTGGTGAAAGGTTATTATTAGTAATATTATTATCATTATCACATAGAAAGTTTTGGGAAATTAGGTAGACTGAAAAGCCTAAATTTCCTGGGTCAAACCTTACTCCACAATTTTATTTTAAGCTCTACTCAACACTTATCAAAAAGCTGTGTTAACAGTGTTCACTAACATACTTACTGGCTGTGTGCTTCTCTGAGTTAGGGTATTATTCAAATACCAGGTTGCATTTGGCACTTTTGTCACCTGTCCACTGCACCTCTCTATTTTTTTCAGTTGTTCTTCTTCAGTTTCTCTCAGTCTTCCCTTGGTTTATAAGGATTGAAGTACCATTAGGCCTTGAATGTTCTACACATAGTACCTTGAGCTCTTGAAGAAAACGCAGGTAGATACCTAAGAACTAAAACATCAAAAAAGTAACCTAAGCAAAAGACTGTAGACACTTTGATGCAGACATTCCCTTTGAGCTGAATCTTTCTGAGTCCAAAAAAACCTGGGCCACCAGAGAGAAGCCCCAAGGGAGAGGATACAAATGCTGCTGACCTAGTGTCACAGAAACCAAAGCTAAAATACCACAAGCAGCCCTACCTGCAAAGCCCCTCTCAGTGTTGGCTTTGGCAGCAAATCTGACGCCCTTTATCAGCAGAGATACCTTTGAAGTAGCTGGCAGTCTGCTATCCCTTTCTCAAATAAACTCAGCTTCACATCCTATTCTTTTCTCCAAAGAGGATCTCTTTATCAGATATGAGAGAATAAAGCCCAATTAAGTGGAACAGATTTTGCTACTAACAAGACAAACTGGGCAACTAGAACAGCTAACTCTAAAACACTGAGCAGCCCTGTTGGTGACTATGTTATAATGTGGAGGAAATTCAGTCAATAACAGAGACTGGAGAGATTCTAGAAGTGAGGAAGAGAGGGAGGGTTAATTCAATCATCTACTCTTTCTCTCACAGATGTTTTCCAAGTTAAACCCTTTCTCAAGAAGGCAGAACACAGGGAAATAATCTTTGGAAACCATTCTTTCTCCATTCATTCAATCAACAGAACCTAACAGGGACATTCAACTATACCAGTATTGAGAATCATATCTTCTTTTGTTATTTATGACAATAATGCTACAGAACATGCCCTCTTACAGTATCATCATCCTCTCTCCTCACATATGCCTTTGAGACCAAACAATTGGACTCAAAGATTCTGTAAGTAATTCTTCCCCAGTACAAAGGGGATCCACAGATAGACAGCATACACCACTGTTAGTATAAAATCTCCTCTACCCTCTTTCACTGCCAGAATCATTTCCTTGGTGTCAAAGGATATTGCCATGATGGCAATACTCTTGTTACTGATTTACTAATGGTAAAGGGCATGTTTAACATCTGAGGGTCCTAGGAAAAAGTACTGAGTCTCTTAAAATTCTTCCTCAGCACCCTTCTTGCATTCCCCACTTCCTGCAGTGTGACTTATTTACATTTATTTCACTTTTCCTCACTCTGCAAAAATAAAGTAGGAAATCACAATGAAGTATCCTAAAGAAATGTTGGCCAAGATGCTTCAACATTGTCGTTTACAGGGGCAAACATGGCTTACATACAGTTAGACAGGATCTTATGCCTTCAGATATCCTCTGTGCTCCTCAGATGGAAATCAGAGGGAGCATCTACATTAGTGGTTTTCAGCTCTAGCTCTATGTCAGAATCACCCAGACCCTATCCCAGGGTGTCTAACTCAATTGTGCAGGACCTAAGCATTGGCATTTTTTAATTATCTTTTAATCAACTTCATCAAGGCATAATGTTACATACAATAAAATTTATATTTTAAGTGTTCAGTACAATGACTTTTAAACAAACGTACAGACCACCACCACAATCAAGATCATATAACATTTTTATCACCTTATGAATTCCCTGTGTCCCTTTTAGTCAAAGCCCCTATTCCAACCCCCACTCCTGACCCTAAGGCAGTCGATGATTTGCTTTCTATCACTAAAGATGGGATTCACCTTTTGAGTTCATCTACACTCTTGTATGTATCACTATTTCATTTCTTTTTACTCCCAAGTAGTATTCATAAATGGATATATCAATATTTGTTTTTCCATTCATCTGTTGATGGACCTTTGGATGGTTTCCAGTTTTGACCATTATGAATAAAATATTAGTTTTCTATGGCTGCTGTAACAAATTACCACAAACTTGGTGGTTTAAAACAACACCCATTTATTTTCCTATGGTTCTGAAGGTCAGAAGCTCAAAATCAGTTTCACTGGGCTGGAACCAAGGTGTCAGGAGTACTGTGTTCCCTTGGGAAGCTCTGGGGGATAATCTATTTCCTTGCCTTTTCCAGTGTCTAAAACTACATTACTTTCATTCCTTGGCTCATGGCCCTTTCCTTCATCTTCAAAGCCAGTGGTGTAGCATCTTCTCTCTGTGACTCTGCTTCCCTCTGCTTATGTCATGTGAGCTTTTTCTCTTCTGTCTGTCATCTCCCTCAGATAATCAAGAATAACCTCCCCACCTCAAGATCCTCAACATTTGCAAGGTCTTTGCTGTATAAGGTAACATTTACAGAACCCAAGAATGAGGGGCTTGGAGGGGGGTGTGGTGGGGGGTAACAGGGCATCCTACCACAAAAGACCATTTTGAATATTCATATACAAGTCTTTAGTAGACATATGCTTTTAATTCTCTTGGGTAAAGACCTAGACATGGAAATGCTTGGTCACATGATAAGTGCATGTTTAACTTTATAAGAAACTACCAAACTATTTTCCAAAGTGGTGAACCCTTTTACATTCTCACCAGCAATACATGAATTCCACTGACCCAAATTCTGACTTAGTATTGTCAATCTTTTTAATGTTAGTACATTTTGATACAAGCACTTTATTAGATATTGTATACTGAAAATATTTTCTTCCAGTCTGTGGCATGTCTTCATTTTCTTAACAGTAACTTTACAAGAGCAAAAGTTTTTTTTCATTTTGATGAAGTCTAGTTTATCTTTTTTTTTTCCTTTTATAGTTCATGCTTTTTATTTTCTAAGAAATCCTCATCTAGTTAAGGTCACAGAGATTTTTTTTAAAAACTCCCCAGATGATTCTCAAGCATAGGCAGAGTTGAGAACTACTGGTCTACAGGGAACCTGACCAAGCGTTCCTGCATTTTCAAATCAATCTGAATTTTTGCCATAGAAACTTAGGGTATTAAAGGTAAAATAGGAGTACAATTATCTGGAGTACTACTAAAAGAAAGATGCAAATTGAGAGAATATTAAAACTATCTGGTTAAACTAGGCTTCCAAGCTTCAGTATGAGTGGTTGTTAAGGGCTAGAAACAGTGAGTTGAAAAAGCAAAGTCAGAGATACTTTTGGTGTATTCCAGCTAAGTGAAAGGAGGAAGAGAAACAGGATTGTCCACTCCTCTGCGGAAAAAGCACACCCAAGTTTATTTCAGTTAAAACTGAGAAAGTGGGAAAAATTATTTCTGTTCTTGGTGGGATTCATTAGAACATGCCTCTCACAGACACCACATGGAACTGCAAGTCAGACTTGGTAGTGTTTGGCCACTGTTTTTGAAGCTATACCACTTTAAACAAATGAAGGTGGCAGCAATAATATTTGCCCAAACTTTGGTTCCAACAGGGGTTAAACAGACTGAGCTTTCATTACACGAAAGGAGATGTCAGGAGTACCAAATGGGTTCAATTTTCCCTGGAGTCCTAGACAAAGTAGGTCTGTTTTTAAGCTGTGGACAGGAGGCTACTTTCCCCAAATGTTATATTTAGCTAAAGCAATCTCCACCACGACTTCATGCAAAAAGTAAAATATGTCCCAGCAGACCTAACCACAAACCAGAGGGCCAGCAGGGAGCATACCTTAAGGGGGTTCAGTAGCAGAGAGGGGCCAATTGTGCAGCTGCCCTGACATCCCCAAATTAGCTGAATTAGCTGTAAGCCAGATTTTGGGCCAATTTTCACATTTAATGAGTCTTTGTTTCCCTCTTACTAGCAAGTCTGCCCCTGGGGAGAAAAACATGCTGCCCAACTTCACTCCCAACTTCCAGCCGCTCGCCCCAACACCAGGTAGGAGAATCAACTCAATGTTGATGTTTAACACCTCAATATCCTTTGAAGGTTTATGTACAAGATAAAAAAAGGTTAGGCTAATTATATAACTAAGTGAGCTATCTGGATCCAACAGAAAAATCTAAGAAAATCCTGTACCTCATTCCAAGATAGTCCTAATAAAGCATGTGGAAGGAAACCTTGGGCTCTAGAGCCATATGACTGGATTTAAATAGTAGTCTCATCTCTTTCTGGCTTAATCTCTTTAAGCCTCAGTTTCCTCCTTCAGAAATTAGGGAAAATAACAGCATCTACCTCATAGAGTTATTGTGAGGATTAAATGTGATAACAGCTGTTGTAGATAATCTTTGAAATAAGCAAGGCACAAAATAAGGAAGATAGGAAAATAATGCCAACACCTTGGGTGTGCAGCATTTCCTTGGTTGAAAAGGAAGCAGCCTCTGAAACAATGCTTCCTTCCTCAAGAAATTTAGTCTTCAATTAATTTAGCTAACCCTCTCTCTCCTTCTCCCCCAACTTTTGTTTGTCTTTATCTCTGGAACTGCTATTTACTTATCACAATTTAACAAGGATCACCCAAGAACCAGAAGCCCCAAGTATAGGCTACTCTTGTTATCAGAGATTCACAGTATTAAATCTAGAAGGCACCATGGAGATCAGACAGCCTTAATTCTATTTTACAGTTGAGGAAACTGAGGCACAGAAAGGTAAAGTAATTGTCCAATTGTCCATTAATAGCAGAGTTAGGTCTAAGAGAACTGTCACTTGGAAAAGGCCTCTGCTCTAATCCAAGAAACTTCACTTAACTGACAGAGCAGCCAGGCACATTCCTTAAGTCTCTTCTCTGACTGGATTCCAATTCCTCATGAGCAACACACTCTAAAAAAAATAGACAGAAAAAATGGGGTATGGAGAGGGAATGTTTCTTTGCCTATTACTATAAAGCAGAGAGGTTCTTACCCAGCCAGAACAGAATTAGTCTGTTCCTAGGCCTGCTTTGACCTTAGAGTTCTCTGCCTACATTGGGACCCCAGGAGAGAGAGAAAAGAGATTATTTACCCTGTAAGATAGTAAACACTGGCCATTCAACAATCCTATGCATATCCCTAATCAACTATAATTTAACGATGAAAAGCTATAAAGATCAAGAGGAAGTCCTATAATCTGCAACTATATACAACAATTTAGAAGAATCTCACAAACATAATGCTGATTGAGAGAAACCAGTACAAAAGAGTACATACTATATGAATCTATTTATGTAATGTGTGAAACCAAGCAAAACTAACCTCTGCTGTTAAAAGTCAGAACTGTGGTTCTCTTTGGGGATGGGGTATGGGGAATGAAGGGAACAAGAGGGGAACTTCTGGAGCACTGTTCTTCTTCTAGAGCTGGGTACTGGCTACACAGATTGTGTTCAGTTTGTGAAGATGCACTGAGCAGTATACTTACGATACATGCATTTTTCTTCAATGAAAAGTATTATGTGAAAAGTCCCATGAGAAATAAATTCTTCCTTATACTCCCAGCATAGAAATACACAGTTTAAGGAGGTCAGCCCTGCCCATGGCTGGGAATACCATTCACAGGTAGATTTTCCTTCTGGAGGTCAAATGCCCCCATACCTTGAATCTGTGCCATACACTTAGGCCTTTGGTGAAATGTGAAGGGGGCATTTCAGGAGCCAGGACACTCAGGGCTTTGCTATCTGGCTGCCTTCAGCATAAACAGCTCTGTGATCGGGAGAGGCCAGAAGACTCTGTTGGTCCAGTTCATCTCCAACTTTTTAAAGCTGAGAAAAAAGGTTGCTGAGACATGGGGTGACATGTAGACAGCTGAACATCTCTCACAAAGGTTTTTCTTGGATGAACAGAGAATGAAGGAGGAAACTACCAGTCAACCCCTTTCCTACTCAAGACTGTCTAAGCGGCTGTCAAGGTCAAGGAGAAGAGCTGAAGTGGTATCTGATTACTATCAAGGTTTCACCTAAACCGGTTTTAATTTTAGTCTCACACACATGTCACCAAGTGTTGTGAAATAATTTAAATTAATGACAAACAAGTTAGAGCAGATGCTGGAAACCATGATGGAGACACTGAAAAGCACCCTCACCCCAAAGTGAAGTGTGGCCCCAACCATAGTACAGTTGGGTCACCAAAAATAGCGAGTAAGCTCTGGGAGGAGTTATCTTTCTCTTTCTTCTTTACTTTTCAGATGATTGTACCCTCAATATCCTAACTACCTCCAAGACACAAAGAAAGCCCCTTTGGGGATGCAGTTATGCAGGTAAAGATTCTAAATCAGCTCTTTTTGGGGGCTGATAAAAACAGAAGAAATAGTGTTCTAATTCTAGACTTAGTGAGATCCAGAAAACTCCTATCATTAAGAATTGGAAACCTAACCATGAACAATAGCTATAGCCACCACAGTTCTGTTTACTAGAGTCCTTTCTCATACAGCCTCAAATCTTAACACTAGATTTTGTTAGCTGGAAACCACTAAATTCTAATTAACCCCATATAACCTCTTTCTATGTTTGACTCAAGGGAAGATTATTCACCTTCTTTGAAAAGTCTTCTGTTGGATATCAGATCTTCAATATCAGACATAGTATATCATATACAATGGTTGGGGCCTTTGCCACCATTTGTAACCAAACCTCATGAATAAATGATTCCACCAAGAATTCAAGTGAGAGAGTTCAGAAAACAAGATCTGGGGTCTCCATTAGTTCCTTAAGATTATCACAATTATTTTGAGTTATTGTCTTGGTCAAATAGCTCAATCTTTATCTAAGGAATGCTAATTCAAATATATTTTCTCCATGGGTATGTGGTAGTAAAGTCTTTGAATGAAAATAACTGAGCCCAAGAAAGCATTCAGGGACCTAAAGATAAAGATATGTCATGAAAAGAATAATCAAATTCATGAGTCCTCCTTGGCCAAGATGAGAACTTGGAAAAGAGAACTGAACCAAAAACATGCATGAATTTACTAAATGAACTGGAAGAGGAAAACATGAAATGATGAAGGTCTCTGAATCTCAATAGCTTCCCAAATCACTTTATAGAAACCACCAAAGCATAATCATTATTAATATATGCAGATTATGCTGTGCTGCCAGTCCTGGGGTTGTTCCTTGCAAACAGCCACTTTCCCAAGGCTACTATTAATTCAGATCAGAAAGGAAGAATGCCAATTCAAATATATTTTCTCCATAGGTATGTGGTAGGGAATAACTGGGAGGAAAGCCTTTGAATTTTTTATTGCTCTACCCAAGAATCTCTGTGGCTATGAAAATCTGTGTACCTTTTTAAAGAGCCTTCCTGAATCCTCACTGACTTGGACAAATCGAGGAATGATATTATTCAGGTAGATGTCACTCAGGGTGGTGTGGTCCCTGCTTTCCCGTTTCACCTGGTTTAAGAGGAGATTCCAGCAGTTGACTGGAGAGAGAACGTTCTGATCTTTCCTGCAGAGAAACAACAAGAAAAAAAAAACTAAGTGTTGGTAAGCATCCAGGGCCAACATCTAGAACCACAGCCCATGTCGCAATATCACAGCAATTAAAGCTGAATCAGAAATAAAGATACCTTTCATGAGGCCTGCATTTCATTTTCTTCTTTTCTAAAAACTTGGTGGAGGGGGTGGGTGGGGAGGAGAAATAAAAATAATGAGAAGGAGGAGAAGAAGAAGAGAAGGAGGAGGAGAAACAGGGGTGTCGGCTGAGCACCTGCTGCGGTCCAGGAACATGCTGAAAGCTTAGTACGCATTATCTCAGCTAAGCTCCATCACATCAATGTAAACAAAGAACTATTATTATCCCCATTTTGTTGATTAGAAAACAGAGGTTCACAGAAGTTGTCAATTGCCCCCAACTAGAAAGAAGGAGTCGTAAGATAGTAAGAGGGAGTCTGGGACCAGAGCCACAGTTCTACATTACCCAACTAGAACAGGTCTCGGCTGTCTAACTCCAAAATCTATAACCTCACCTGCTAAATAATTTGGTTTGTCTCTAGGGGGGACCTAGAGAAAAAAAAGTCAATAGAGTACTAGAGACTAAATCCCCTTGAATTTATCCATCCTAGGATTCAGTAAAGACAACCTTGGAGGCATTAGCCATGAAAATAATTGCTGAAAACTCTTCAGTTCCATAGACTGTATCTAAGGAGGCTTCAATTTCATTGAATGGGCCATGATCTCATGTCTCAGATCCCATACAATCAAGAGCACAAACCATAAGCAAATACATTTATTCCTAAACTTCCACAGCTTGAGTGATGCAATAAAGTGCCAAACCAAGCTGCTCATTTCTAATGAAAACATAGAGAACCAAAAGGATTACTGATTACTAACTCAGTTTGCAGCACTAATTTAAGCAACAGAAAGTTCTGCATTGGAAACTTGGATTTCATTAAGGAGAGAAACAGAAAGTAGGGGTTGTTTGTGGTACTGTTTCTCAAGGACTTGCAGTACATTTGGTAAAGACCTGGGCCCTTTAAACCTCATAAAACCCGATGAGGTGGGTATTATTAACTACCTCTTGCAGAAGAGAAAAATTGCACTAAGAAAGTTTAAACACTTTTGCCCAAGGTCACATAGCTAAAAGGTGGTAATGCTGGAATTCCCCCTCTTCCTTTTCCATCCCACTAGTCAGACTCTTAAGGCAAAGAAAGTAGGGGTAAGAGAAGCTTGCTTCTTGAATCTGCATTGCCTCCATTCAGGGCTGGAGGCTGCCAGGCACCTGTGAATTGTAGAGCATGGAATTCAACTTAGAAGGGCTCTTCCAGTTTTGTAGTAAGGTAACTATTAACAAATAATCACACCACACCTTCTCTGGCTTCAGAACACACCAGACTAGAAAATCATGTATCTGTCCAACCAGTAGCAACAGGTTACTTTCAACTAGCAAATGTTAAGAGTTCAGACTGAAACTATTCTGTACCTTGTTCTCTAAACCCTCACACCCAGGCCCCAGACATCCATGGTTTATGTGCATACTATGTGCCAAGAACTGTGGTAACATTATATCTCCTTACCTTTCTAAGAAAATTAAAAGATCTTGGGGGAAAAAAGTGTACTACATGGGAGGGAGAGATACATTAATTCATTCCTTTCAAAAGTTTAGCAGCTGAAAAAAGGTGAATAGGATATCCTAAATTCAAAATGGTGAGGAATTTGAGTGCATGCGTTCAGGGACATTTGATATTTCCGCTTGCAAGATAGTTTTCAAATTGATTCCTAATCCATTTCAATTACAAAATCCTAAATAATCCAATTGACATTTTTATTGGGTGCTGGTTTCTCTGGGCAAGATATCCAAACTCTTGAACATATGAGGCAGCTACACTTGCTTTTAAAAGGAGCAGACCTCACAAGATCTCAGGTTACAGTTGGTTTCAATCTGCTTCTTATCTTGGGTGAACATGGGGTGGTGGTCTCAACTGCTTGAAACATAGTGCTGGTGGGTTCTTTTCCCACAGTGCTTTACACACATGAAAATGATGTCACAGTTCAATTCCACAAATGTTCCTTGGGTATCTTAAATGAACAAGGTACAGCATTCAGTGCTTTAGTGGTTACAAAAGTGCCAATGTCACAATCTAGTGTGGGAGTCAAAGAAAGATCTATAAGGCAGACCAAGCAGAGCTTTAACAGAGGTACAAACTATAGGCCTGCTAGCTCACAAATGTACACCACAGATCACAAGCGGAGGCGGGGGAGGCAAGACCAACCTAACACATGGAAAAGGAGGCAGAGCATCAGAAGAAAGGATGAGCAAACAAAAATGGGTTAAAAAAAGGATGGGTGAAGTGGATATCTTCTAAATTAAAACACCTTATTACTTAACACTAATAAATTTATATTTGTTAAGAACTTCTATAGTGCTCTGAGTACTTTTATCACACGTATTTATTTCCATCCTTAAAGTATGTAATAGGGCAGCTATTACTGGTTTCAGTGATCAGGAGCTTTTAAACAGTGTTCTGAGGAACTCCAGAAATACAGAGAGTCACATTTCAATTTAAAAACAACTATAACAGGTTCATTCAAATGACTGACGTCCATTCATCAAATGAGCAAGGGACTCAGGACCCAATCTCCCTGCATTAGAGATGATCACATGCTCATGGACTGCTTAGTGAGATTAGTTGCATGCAAGCGTTGGAATAAAGGATCTGCTGCCTTCACTGAATGGATCAGAACTTCTGAAAAATGTGCTCTTAGAATGGATGTAGCTCTGCACAGGGCTATTTTAAATTCAAGCCTATGTGTTCCTCTTTCACTGGAGCTCTACAGGTGAGCACATGGCTTGACACACAGGGGCCAAGTTCAATTACATGCCACAGAGGTTGAGGAACATATGCTGGGCTCAAGACAAACCATGATAGTGTCATGAGAATCAACCTGCTCAATGTCACACAGTCTCATTTATCAATTATTACATTGCTCATTGCACATTTGGGGGCTTGTCCAATTAATATTTATGAAGGGGAATAGGAATAGCTGCTAGGTAATGTCAGTGATTCATCTTTAGAACAAAAAGCCCTAATTCTCCTTTTCTCAAACATCTAAATCAATTTAATTTAAGAGTACCTCAAAGTTACAACTACTCATCTGTGTGAATCAGGATTTTACCAATACAGGACAACCCAAACCAAAACATGAAATAGCTTGGATGTTGAGACTGACATAAAACTATGACTCTTATTCATAATCCTGATTTCAAAATTTTTAGTTCCTAAACATAGCTTCATTATTCTCATTGATTGAGTCTATAAGTACTCTATAAATTTGCACTTTGAAAGTAGGTTCATACCAATAAAATGCTGCGTAGGGCTCTTTCATAAATTGGGGGGTTCTATGCAAGATTTTTATTTAAAAAAAAAGAGTCTCCAGCTTAAAAATAAAACAGTATCAGACCTGATGTCTGTTTCTTCTAGGAGTTGCCAGTCTCTCTTATTATTACTGCAGCTTTTCATACATATTGCTGGTTCTTTGAGTTTCTCAGACATATTCCTCCTTCCAACTGAGGTGTTTTAATTAATTCATTTATTTATTTTTGGATAGTGGTAGAGCAGGAGAGATGAAGGGACTGTGAGAGGAGGGGAACACGAACATACTGTACAATTTCCCCAGCCAACACGAACAAAGACTGGTTTAAAAACAAACTCCAAAGATGAAACATACTTTGAGCTGGAAAATAAGCAAGTCAACGGGACGTGATTTCATAGGGAGCATATTAAGGTTCTGCTAAAGTGGTTTCCTGCTCCAGCAGCTCTGTAGCCTTATTTTATTTTAGGCCACTGGAGCCAAAGGAACTTCATTTGGTTAGGAGATTGAGATTTGTCTTTCTATCTTTTCCTTCTATCATTTGTTTGTGCAGTCTCTACTTTGCCTACCCCCAGAGCCTTAGGTTGTGTAATACTTGGGCATTTCGAGAAAAGGGTCTGCATCCCTTAGGAATGTGCTCAACAGCTGCAAACTTCCTCAAACACTAATCCCTAAAAAGCAGACAAAATATCCAGAAGTATTTTTCTTACTTAAAAATTTTTTTCAGGAGGAAGATCAAGAAAACATAACATTATACTTGAGAGGGAATGATTCTGGAGTTAAAAGAAAGGAGATCTGGAAAGTCACAAGCTGGCTGTGCATCTGCAGAAGAGATTATCATTATAAATGCACTCAAAGAGATAAACCTGCACAGCTGAATCATTAGTTTCAAATATATCAGCCCAGTATTTCTTCCTCAACTTAGACTATTTATGGACATTCAACAAACACTCTGGTCTGAGTTGACTCATCTATAAAATGGAAACATTGCCCATCAAGGTACATCTAGGTCCCTAAAGATCTTCAAAGCCATGGGGCATGGTTGTAAAATCCTGGAATACTTCCTGGCCTAAAATGCCATTTAATTAATAACTGCTATGTTCATGGAACATGTAGCACAAGCTCTGCATTATTGGAATGGATTGAGCTTTTGCACTTCTAGGCCGTCTCTGACTTGCCCACCTCACAGAGCTGTTGTGTGGATCAAATGAGATGATGGATACAAAAGAACTACGTTAACAGTAAAGAATTATACAAATTTGAGGCAATATTATTATTTTCATTTCCAAACAAAGTAGGATGCAGCTTTCCTCCATCTCCAACATGGTCCTTACCCAGCTTTGGGCCAGGGCCAAAAGCACAGCCTGCCAAAAATGCACAGCCCTCAGAAATTAATGGTTGGGATAAGACAGCAGCAACAGGCAATTAACAAAGCAGCTGTAAGTCTCTGGGAAGACATGAGGGAGATACCAACAGGAGAGCAGAATTTAACCTTCCGTTGTCCTTCACCCACGGGACAAGATGGAATAAATCCTGTATTCCGCACAGGGAACTGTGAGTTGAGGTTGACAGGAAGAAATCCAAAAGGACCCCAGACTGTCAGAACCCTAGATACTTCAGTAACTTTCACTGTTCCCCCTTTCTCAGAACTCCTATCAAACCTGCTAGTCTTATCTTCTGGGATGGCAAATATTAATACATCTAAGAAGAACATTGTTTCTCACTTTTAAAAAAAGACATATATGTAATGACAGACTGAACCTGAAATGACTTAAATAAATACATCATTTGATATATACTCTTGAGCACCCACCTTAAAAAAAAGGTACATGCAAAATAAAGGGGAACATTTAGTGATGGTTGAACAAAAACAAAAAACAAGTGATGAGGAGAAGGCTGGATTTTGAAACCTAAATTCCCTCCTGGCACCTCGATTAAAACGAAATGAACTGAGGCAGCCAGAGAGATTATTTTATTAAGATGAACGTTATTAGCCTTTCTGGCTTATTTTCTCTATTAAGCATTTTGCTGATGCTGACAGAAGCAGACAAGCTAGAGAGAGGCAAAGCTGCAGCAATTTATGGTCTGACAGTGCCGTACGTAAAATCAGACCCTGCCTGACCCAGATAAGCCAGAGGATGGATTGCATTTGAGGAGGAAGGTGTTCAAAGGAGGAGCGGGAAAAATCACCAAGGTGGGAACTGACTTGAAAAAGATTTGGCTGCATAACCCAGTAGTACAGTAGCAGCCTGGAGACATCTTTCAAAGTCGGGCAGACAGGTACACTTCTCTGGCTTTATCACAACACTGACTTCAGCTTTGCCAGCAATGAGATCAGAATAGGAGAGTTTGGAGATGGAAAAAGAAAAGAGCCAGACAAAGGCAAAAATACATTTTCTATGTGTGGAGAAATGAGCTTTCAAACTTTTAGGGACAAGTCAGTACCACAAATTATCTTCAGTAGCCTAGACAGACGATTAGAAAGGATTCAAGCAGTGGTATACCCACCTTACTCAAAATAGTCTAAAATTATCCCCTATAATCAGGTTTGGGGGAAGAGCCATATGCAAATGGGATTTCTGTGGCTCTGGATTGGTTCCATGGAGCCAAGCCACATTCTTGGAAGAATGGCATGTTCAAGAGCTAGGTCTTAGAAATCGGCTTTGAAGTTGAGAACTGGACTGGCAAGGCGTCTGACATCTATTAAGTGCTGAATAATTATTTCCTGAATAGTTATTGGACTAAGGTTCCTCTGGGTTAGGTTAGAGAACAGGGAATCATCCCCAAGTCTGAGCCACTGTTGATCCTAACTGGAAATTTCTCCATCAATTTATATAAGGGTGAGAGACTTCACCTTCACTTGAACAACCCCATCCTACCCTGTGTCATAGCGGAGAGAAGGAGGTTCTCTGCATCACTCCAGAGACAGTTCTGCAGACCACATGAGCCCAGACATGGGTATCTACACAACTTTTGGATCTCTGCAATCCAGACATCTTGCCTAGATTTCTGATTTCTTAACATTCAGGATCCTTCTCTGAGTCCCAGATCTCTGCTGCCTTCTTTCTTTCATTCTTTCGTTCATTTATTCAATAAATATTGATTAAGCACCTGCCATGTGCCAGGTACTCTTCTAGGCATTAGGGAGAAAGTGATCAACACTCTTGTTCCTGACCTGCTTCTCCCATGTTTGCACACCTCCTGGATCCAAGACTTCGCTTTCCTGTTCCTTCTGTATAATAGCTTGGATAAATCCATTTTGTGACACACCTTGACTTGGCTGCCCACCAGATCTCTCTATAGCTTCTGCAGACCTTCCCTTCACATACACCCCATATCTTGGCACTAGCATTCTCAGAACTATAGGGAGGAATAAACAAAGAGGCTACTAAACTCTCCTTGTGTATTTTGGGTACAGTCTAAATGCTGGAGAACAAGGAGGATGTACTCCATCCCAGTAAGATCTGCAATATACTGAGGGCCTAGAAATTCACTTATGTATTAAAATTTTCCCCGAAAGCCCCCCAAAATAGACTATGATCACATAAAAAAGCCTGATCTGACAAATTCATTCAATTAAAACTAAAACACCATAGCAAGAGCCAAAGATATAACAAAGGTATCATCAATGACCAAGGAACATAAAAATTGTATCTGTTTCTTAGTCTGAAAAGAATTTGTACGCATTGACATTAAATTGAGAGTTGTATCCACATATTCTATAGAATAACCTGTGAACAACTCTACAATTATATCTTCAGTTTTTCTTCTCTCATTAATTAAGATGTCACCAGAAGCCCCATAAGTAATTATAGCACATGATAAACATACAGAGAAAAAAAATTACAGGCAGATGTGTTAGCAGATTTTTAAAATGAATGAAATGTTGGGAGATGACTGAAGCAGACAGTCTGGCTCACCCTTGGTAGTTCATTCTAGAGGAATAAATACTTGGCTGTGCCAAACTAGAATGATGTCACTCAGAAATCTACACATCTATTTTCAAAGCAATAATCACCACCTTAGGAACAGGCATCTCCCTGGCACCAGTAGAGAAGCTTGATGAACAGCCAGCAACTCTTCCTGGCTGGCAAATGGTACTTAAAAATGTCAAGTACCAACAAGCCACTTGGGAAAAAAGGGTATATCCAAGATTCAGACACCTCCCTATCCCTGGAATACCTATCCCTGTGACCATGAGTCCCCTTAACTGGCTCGTGGTAATGAGAGAAAGGAGGGAAAAGTAATATGGCTTGAGTCTGTGAAACTACAGACCTGAATGGAATGAAGTCTACATAGTCAGCAGATCAGACGCATGCAGTATTATCAGTTCTCGTGTGTTATTTTGATATTTATCTTGCTTTCTGGAAAGGGAGCCACTTGATAGCAAGGTTTATTTTGGAATATTCAAAGAATACATATCACCAAGAATTGGGTAAGTACTTAATCAGTACTGACTAATGACACCACAACCACAGAAACCCTAAAAGTGTTGAGCACAGTAAGACTATGATTCATATAATAAATAGTTAATATCTTCAGCCTCCATCAATGTGCCTCATCAACTGCTCCAGCATGTACCTTATTTTGCTCCCTCTTTGATGGCTGTGGAGGGACTGAATGTGTATACTCATAGGCTTGTGTGTTCACAATAAATGGCATGCCATTAACCATGTTGATACTTTACTGGCAAAATGCTAAAGGGTTGAATTGTGTAAGAGACGGCCTGGTCAATTTGTAGGTTAGTAGCTCAAATTATTGGGTCCTACAGGTCTATAAGGAATCGGAATGGACAATGAACCCCATCCCAGCAAGGTGGTGGAAAGCACCCTGAGTAAACAATGCTTCTGACCCAGAGTCTACTCTCAGTTCATCCACTTACTAGCCAGATAACTTACAGTAAGTCAAGGAAGCTCTCTGGGCCACAAAATTCCTTCAACTGCCTAAAAAAATAAACGAGGGCAGCAGACCCGCCCTATTTGACTCACATGGCTATTATGAAGATCAAGTCAAACAAGGTAATGCCCACAAAAAAAAAAACTCCATAAGGGCTCTACAACTATAAGTCAGTATAAATAATTACAAATAAATATAATTATCCTAACTATTACTATTACTTAAGAGTTCACACAACGTATTCACACACAAAAAACAAAGTGGCTGGAATTATGACTGAAAAGACAAACACATCCCCAAATTCCCAGGCTTTACTCAATTGTGCAATGGCCTTTCTTTATAAATTCCCTACTTTATCAGGGCACTAAATAGGAATCATTTTGCTGCTACTAGCTTATCATGTGGTTCTCTGGAAATTCCAAAACTCAGAGAATCTCCTGAGCCCAACCTAATGGAGGCTTTAAGAGAAAGATTTTTAAAGTACAAAATAAAAGCCACTGGATACAAAACTACAGAATCATGGAATTTCAGAACTGGAAAGGATTTTCCAATGATCTAGAGTCTAGACCAAACCTGTCATTTTCTAAGTGAGGAAATTGAGACTCAGGGAGCCTGAAGTCACACAGACAGTGGCAGAGCAAGGCAAGAACCCATGTCTCCTGACTCTCAATATTTTACTTATTTAATTGTGGTTGCTATTATATTTCAACCCCAAAGCTTCTAGCATCTACTAAGCCCTGGTGCTGAAAGAGTTAACGGACAATGCTCAGCTGCCCAAGCCCCAGAAGCACAGAGCTATTCCAAGACAACACATAACAGGAATACCAAGGGTCCATGAACCCAGAGGGAGTAAAACTGCTGGTGCCTAATGGCGCCAGAAAGCATGTTGACACACTGCATGTGGTTACACATGAAAGGCAAGTGAAAAGGAAAAGCAGTTTGAATCTCAGCCCATTCTAATTTGGGACTGGCTCTGGGCATCTACTGAAGGGACGGGCCACACCCCAGCCACTCAGTAAAATGACCCTTCAGTTCCTTCCCTCTCTATTCTGTGGCATTGGTTAACCCTTCTCTGACTTCACAGGGGCTGATGAACACCAGAAAAAGGGGACAATCAAGGAATATCAAGATCCAGGAGTGAGCGTGATGACTGTGGTCACTCTGTAACAAGATGATTCTGAGTCTGGATTTGAATGATACCCACCAGGATCCAAGCAAGTATGTGATCCGAAGCCTTAAGCAAGCAGGCTCATTAGTCCATAAAAGAGAAGTTTCTCTAAGTGTGGGTCTTCAAGATCCAAAATGACCATGCATCAGAATGACCTGGACATTCTGATTTGCTAGGGGTGGAGTGGGGCCCAGGAATTTGCATTTTATATAAACATCCCAGGTAACTGTATGTACACCGAAAATTTAAGATCCAATGCTCCTAAAGCAGTATTTTTCAAGTGGGATACAATTCATCAGTAGGTTAAAAAATAAATTTATAAGGTCACCAACCATCATTTCTCAAAAAATAAAATGGAAAGTAGTAAAACAAAATGTCATAAAACAAAGAAGAAAATATCAGAGTGTATCACATCTAGCAAAGAGAAGTATTGTTTTGTGTAAGTTTTGGTTTCAATTATATCTCTGAAGTAACCAAGATGCTGTTCAATAGGTAAATGGCTAAATAAACTGTGATACATCCATACAATGGAATATTATTCAGCAATAAAAAGAAATGAGCTAACAAGCCAGGGAAAGACATGAGGAACCTTAAATGCATATTGTGAAAGTGAAAGAAGCTAGTTTGTAAACGTTACATAATGTATGATTCCAACTATATGACATTCTGAAAAAGGCAAAACTATAGAGACAGTAAAAAGATCAGTGATTGCCAGGGGTGCAGGGGGCGGGAATGAATAACAAGTGGCACAAAGGGCATTTTTAGGGCACCGAAACTATTCTGGATGATGCCACCACGGCGGATACATGACATTATGCATTTGTCAAAACTCATAGAACTATACAACACCAAGAGTGATCCCTTATGTAACCTATGGGTTTTAGTTAATAACAATGTATTGGTATTGGTTCACCAGTTGTAACAAATGTTCCACAGTAATGCAAGATTTTAATAACAGGAGAAACTGTGTGTGTATGGGGGGGTGCAGTATAAGAGAACTCTCTGCAATTTCTCTGCAATTTTTCTGTAAACCAAAAACTGCTCTAAAAATAACATTTATTATTAATCTAAGTGTGTATGTGTGTGTGTTCCATCTTGCAATATAAAATACAGTGATGCAAGGTCAAAAAAGCTTAAAAGTTACATTTCTAGAGCAATGGTCCTAAATTTGGGATGACAATTACATACCCTAGATCCTTTTGAGAATCTGAGGAAAACTTTGTACTCTTTTGCAAGGGAGGAAGGGAGGATAAATGGAAAGACTATGTGTGTATGTACACACCATAATTTGCATAAGTCCAGGGATCCCTGGACTTCAGGCAGCCCACCTCCCAGGGCTTCACTCTAGTACAGTTCCTACAATGTCTAATACTCTGGTCACGGTGGGCACCTGATAATTACTGGACTTTGCCAACAGCTTTCTCCTGATGCTCTGTAGATGACTGCCAGTGTCTGCACGATGCACCTGTGAGATAAGTGGGCCCACCATGTTGATTTTCTTCCTCTTAAATTCAGCATGATTAGAAATGCTGAGGTTAAACGGCACTCTACAGAACATAAGGTAAAAGCTGTTAGCATATCCCAAGAATGAGAATGCTGCAAGTCACAGAGTGGGTACGTCACTGCTTCCCAAGGAACACTCACCCTATCTACAGTAGCAAGGGTGGGCGCAGCGATTGGCACCATTCCATATCCCTGGTGACGAAGTCAACTGAGGAATGCCTACTTTATTCCAGAACTGGTGACTTATTTGACCTATAAATGACACAGAGATCCTAGCTTCAGCTTCACCTTCTCTGTATTACCAAAGAACAGAAATTCCTTAGCCCCTATGGAAGATTCAAAGAGGCACAGAAAATTAGAAAAAGTCAACGACCCTATGTTATCAATACAGTTCCTTCTTAATGGTTAAATCTATCTGTACAAAAAGAGAGTGAAAATGGGGGCAAAGGTTTTAGAAACCAGCCTTTGCTGGTATAATAAGGTATACAAAGTGATGGGAAAGTGACAAGGTATAATGCGGTGAGGGGGAGGGCAAGGGGACATGGAGAAGTAGGGGAGAAAAGATCACTGACTGAGAAGACAGAGAATCAAACCCAAAACTATTCTAAAATTGTCTGATGCTTTTCAGTAACTTTTTTCTCGTGGTGGAAATTGGCACAGCATCTAGGATGCTTTGCGCCCATCTGTTTTTTAACTTAAGCTGTAGGGAAGATTCAGAACAGCTGGAATCAGCAGCACTGACCATGTTACATGTGTCTTGGGGGAGGAGAGAAATAAAATGAGTGTGTGGGATATGGAGGAAGAGGGTGAAATGGGGCAGAAAAAGGGAATCTGGAAGCCAGACATACAGGAGAAAATGGCCAAGTCAGAACTGATGCAAAAGAGCTATTAAAGAGGCCAGAGCATCAGAAGAAAGAAAGCCAAGGGGGGAAAATGGCAAGAGCATCAAAACAGGGAACCACCACACAGTCCAGCAACAGGACCTAAAACTGCAAATTTGGGTGTTAGGAGCAGTGCCCTAGAGTTTTACCTTTGAAAGACCAGATGAAGATCATCCAAAGGTACTAAATCATGCATATTCCATGAGCTGCTGGTAAATAGGCCATGCAGTCATAGCCTAGAGCTGAGATGAAAGCTGGGTCCTTAGTTTCCTAAATGCAAGAGAAGTGATCGTGGAGAATGGAAGGGAGTATGTAAGAGAAGGAGCCTTAGAAGAAATTGGTAATGTCCGAATCCATAAGGTAGATTGCCCAGGGCAAGCCCAGGAACTGAGGGGACATCTGCAGGACAGTCCTTGTATCCTCTTTGCCTGGCTTACCAGACAAAGAGCTTTCAGTTAAAGTCCTGACTTTATAGATAAGCAGGTCTCTCACTTCTCCTGAGAATGCTCAATCTCTAGTCAAGAAAAAAGATTTGACAATGAGAAATATCAGCCAAGAGTCCATTAAGAAGGGGAAAAAAATGAATACAAACATTAATAAACAAACCAAATTTTACTTCAAACAAATAATAAAACTGCACTGAAGGTTTGGAGGAGAAAGAACTAGCAGCTAACTTTTGAACACAGTATTCTGGCCCCTGAGGCTGAAAACAAAAAGAACTCCAAACCAATACTGAACTCTAGCTAGTAGTTTTCTTCTTCAGAAGCATGAGTTAGCAATTCTGAAACTATTTTCTGTATATTCTAGGATTGCACAATTAAATAAATATATTATGGATAATGGGAGTCAAGTTCCTCACTGTTCAGAGAATAGAGTTACAAATTGGAAAGGGGTATTGGAATGGAATTGAAGATATCAATTAGGCTTTAACACAGTTAAGTATACAGATAGAAAAATAGATTCAGAGTATGTAGGTATATGTATGTGAGTGTGTGCGTACATGCAGCTATTTCCTATCTCTATCTGCTGAGAGGGACTGAAAACAATACTCTAGTAACAATGAGCACACCTAGTGTCCATGGTTTCTAAACACCATTCTCCACTAAAAGAAACTAGGACTCTAAAGAAACTGCTGACTCCAGAGTGAAGCAAGGAAAGTGCCAAATGAGCCTGGAACATCTTGTGTCAGAAAGTAAGGAAGTACTTGAAGAATGCTGGAGACATGTCAAAAGGACACAGGAGCCAGCTTAAAGGGACTCCACTGGCCAAATCTGGGACAATATGATCATCAAAAATAAATAAAGATGTAAAGGATTATAATCTTTTGAATAAAATAAGAATCCATGATTCTACATTAATATAAACCAAACAAATATATGGAAATGGGAAATATCTTCCTTATAGTAGAATTCCAACTGATAAATACAGAAGAATGATGAAACTAGAAAATTTGCCATTTGGTAACCATCAAAATAATAATCGATTTACGTTAAGAATCATTGATGAATGTCAAAACTAATGGGTTGTAAGGTATGATGAGTAACCGGGTATTTACATGGTCTCAAAGTATCTCTCCACAATATGTGCATTAATTACAAAGCATAAAATAGAATACCTTAACAGTGGAGCAATCTGGGAGACATGACTTCAACCAAATGATCAAAGATAACATCACCAGTAGTGGGACAAATAACCAGCAAGTGCTTCCTGAAATGATCCACTGAGAGGAACACATCACTTCTTTGGTTCCTGCCCAAAGTGCATGACCTAAACCTAATCATAAGGCATTATCAGAAATACCAAATTAACGTACATTCTGAAAAATAACTGGATTGAACTCTAAAAAATGCCAATGTCATGAAATACAAAGAAAGACTTGGAAACTGGTTTGCTCCACATTAAAAGAAACTGAAGAGACAATACAATTGAGTGAAATGCATAATCCTGGATTTTCTTTTGCCAAAAAGGACATTTCTGAAAGAACTAGCAAAATTTAAGGTGTATACATTTAATAATATTATTCTATCAATAATTATGTTCTAATTTTGATAACTGTACTGTGATTATGTCAGAGAATGACCTTCGTTTTACTAATACACAATGAAGTGTGTAGAGGTAAAGGGGTATCATGTCTGTAAGTTATTCTCAAATGTTTCAGAAAAACATATGCATGTGTGCACACTGTATTTGGAAAGATAGAGAAAGAGAAGGATAAAGCAAATGTAGAAATATTTTAACATTTTTTGGGCAATCTGGGAAAATGGTATACAGGAATTCTTTGTACTATTCTTACAACTTTTCTGTAAGTCCAAAATTATGTCAAAATAAAAAAAATTCAAGATCCCATTTTTGAGGAAAATGCAATCTTTTCTGCCAGCTCTTCTTTGGCAATGAACAGATGCTACCTAGGTTCTCTCTCATATAAATCTTCTGTCTTCCACATGGCACCATGAGCATCCTGAGGATAGGGGTTGGGTTCTATAGGTTTTTTGTGAACCCAGCATCTGCATAGAATCTGGTGATCATTGTCGATGATGAAGATGAAGCCAAGTGTTTATTACTTAATTGCATGCAATATAGGTGACTAAAAGGCTCTCTCAATTCTGGCTCCTCAACCTCAACTCTGCACTTTGTCTCTCTCTGTCTCTGTCTCTCTCTCACACGCACACACATGCACACACCTGAAAATACTTTACATTAAATGGTAATCTTCATGAGCTATAACTGTGATTAGATTACTCTTATGTATATATTTAATTCCTAGCACAGTCCTTGGCATAAAATAAGTGCTCAATAAACGTTTGCTAAAAGAACCTCACACACCAGAAACAGGGTTAGCCAAAATTTTCCATAATGATGGACAAAATGGCCAGGAGCAGACTTGCTTTCCAGAAAGAATAATAGTACAAGGATGTTCTTACCCATCTGCCCAAATAATAGATGATTTTACCAAAGACTTCCAAGCCTGTTCTTTCTGGCTAATTAGAATGATTCAAAAAACAGGCATGGACCTGATAAAATGCTTTTTTCATATGATGAAAGGTAAGAACTCTTCTAGAGCCTTATTTAATTTGGTACCAAGACAACCTACTAAACATGAATTATGTGTATTTTTTCCATTATGGCTTCCCTGATATACACTGTAAAGGGGAAGGTTTCCTAGAGCACTCACCATTTGGTTGGAAACTCAGAATAGTGTTTGGGGGAATGGGAAGAGAGGACCTGGTAAAGAAAAGGAGGCCCTGAAGTCTTTATAAGCCCAAGTCTCTTCACCTACCTCCAAAATTAATGATATAATGGAGACCTAGTAAAACCAACATTAAGAAAGTACAAGAATAAGGTTAGAATCCAAGATAAAGCCCCAAACACTATCTCATTAATCAGTGTATTAAAAGAACTTGAATTGCTTTGGGAGGGGCTAAGGGAAGACATTGCTTCTATCTAATCATGCCTGCCTGTGTGTCTACATGAACGTGTATACAGCCTCTATGTTAGGGAAGGGCACATATTTCCACCCACTACCAGCTAAAACTGAAGCAAGGTTGCTGTCAAATCTAGTCCACATATAATATGGGGGGGGGGGGGTGAGGCGGGGTGGGCAGGTTGTCAATATTCCTAAGAAGCAGAGCCTTTCTTAATTGTGCCTGACTTCTCAGGTTCACCCGCTTTCTACTCACGACCCACTCAATAGCCTATGCTTTGTCTTCAGAAAAATCTGTCTGAGGTATCTTTTCCACCTCTACATTGCAGAATCAATTTTGTACCAATTTCCTAAATCCCCAAGATGCTGCCTGTAAATTCAAAGAATTTCAAGCATCAACAGAAACCCTCACCCCCAACCCAGAACTTAGTTATGAACATCTGTTGTTTACAAGGGTTCAGGCTGAGAGCTGCCAGACTTGTTCTGCAACCTCTACTTTAACACAGAGGCTGCCAGGGAGAGAAGTCTGAATTTCATGCAAGGATGCCCTGTCCCCACTGCTTAAGCAGAAATCAGCAAACACAGCTAGGCATCCTACCGACGAAGATAATCCTAGTTGGTTCGATTCATTTTATAATCCTGGTTCTTTAACCAGCTGAACCCAGAATGTGTTAAGAAGTAGAGCTGTGCTCATTGATCCTCCCTGAATTTAAACCCTGAGAGGCAATGAGAAGTGGCGGGGAGAGAGAAAGGAGTGAGGGTGTAAAGGCAGTTGCTGATGGAAAGGATGATTCTTTCTCATTTCCAAAAGATTCAAACCCTACGTTTTTTCATTCTTCCTAATCATTAACACACCGAGCTCTTCCTACATGACTTTGTTTCTCCTCACAGCATGATACTTCAGTGCAGTGCAGGAATTAGATATTCAAATCTTCACTTAGATTAACTTGAGACCAAATCTAATAGAGAACATAACTGTCCTATCTTTTAGCTTTCCCTTGACTGAGCCAAGCTTGAATCCCTCCTGAGTATGCCACCTTCTCTCCCTTCCTGGTAACTACTGGAACCTGCTTTAAATGGGGTCCTATTTTTAGAGTCACATGGCCATTTGTTATTATTCTCTCTAAGCCTGCCTGATTTTCCCCATTTCAATTACAAAAGTCTGTACAGCAGAGACTGTCTTTTCTTCTTATCTTGTAAACCCTCCCACTTAACACAGCCAGCTTGCAATAAAGATGGCATGGCTTTTGCCTTAAAAAGAGAACTGGATCAAAGTCGATTCATTTAATTGGCCACGAATTCCTGAGAATTAAAGATCCTGTGAAGCAGCCACACATCACTTCCTGTGTCTACTATGGAATTATTATGGGGCTTATAAGAGCTAAGGAAATGAATACTAAAAGCTCCCTCACCCCAGCACCATTGTCCAGGGACAGGATCACTGGTGTTCTCTGCTCTGCAAACAGAAAGCCTGACGTGTGGTCTGCTGACATTCCAAAGGTAGTTCCTAGCAGAAACAGGAAGCTCTCAATAGTCCCCAACATCCTCCCACTTGCTCATAAAAGCATGTTTTCCTTCCAACCTGCCCCCTGTCATTCTCTACTCTAAAAGGATGAAATGAAGTCATTTATGCAGAAGTGTGGGAGCTTCTATTTGGCGGCATGAGATAAACAGCCTGCAAACCATGTTCAGTTATGCTTCTGACCAAGGCAGGTACTGTACCGGCCTTCTGGTCTTGATGATGGACACTGCAGGAGGCTGAACAGGACTGACGCTCCTTTATTCACCCAGGTAACATTTGGGATGCATTGGCTGCAGCACTGTATCCCTAGCGAAATCCAGTTATTTGGCAATTAGGGCTAACTATTGACTCCATTTAGACAAGGATATCAGAGGGTGATTTCCTTCCTCCTCTTGTTGGTTATGAGCCTGGATTTAAAAATAACATGCCAGGGTTGAACTGCATGGCACCTTGTAATAGGAATTTCTGAGGATGGGCCAAAACATACACTTGCTGAGTTTTTACAGGTACTGGCCAATTGTAGAGAAGTCTCATAATTGCGTATGTCCTGCCCAATGCAGCCATACCATTGGGAATCAGGAGGGAGGGTGAGTTTGTCAGTCAGGAGGGCCCAGAGGGGTCTCTGGAGAAAATGGAGACTGACGTGAGATCTTACCTAGGCCAGGCTAGTGTATTTATCTCTGCAGAGAGAATAACTAGTGAATTTAATCTAACAGGGTTTTAACTAGTATAGCTATGTTCAGTCCAAACTCCTGAGGAAGAGAATAAAAGTAGCCACTATTTTCATTTATTATGCACCCAACACTGTCCTAAGGGCTTCACATATATTAATTCACTGAAGTATCCTAACATCCCTGTGAGGTAGGTACTACTATTATCCTCACTTTACAGATGCCAAAACTAAGGCGGCTGAGAATCTTTATCACCCAGCTAGTAAGTGGGGGAATCTGGGATTGTGAACCCAGAAAATCAAGATCCAGAACCAGTGATTTTAACCACCATGCTATACTCTCCCCTGGTGGTGATGAAATAATCATATTAGCTACCACTTACTGACTTTCTATTGTTATAGGCAGTAGATTAGTGCTTTACCTACACTAAATCTAATACTTAGAATAACTCTTCAAGGTAAGTATTACTCTCCATATTTCAGAGATCAGTGACAGCGGCTAAAGGAGATTAAATGACTTGTTCAAAGTCACATAGATACAGTTGAAGAGCCAGCATTCAGACCCAAGTATGTCTGGCTCAAAACTCTGGGCTTTTTAAACTAAGTCACAAAGTCTCCCAAAGACCTTTCAAATGAATTCTTTCTGTGTTCCAAAGACTGGCCACCACCCTGTCTTGCTGATCTCCTAAGCTGCCTTCTTGTGTTGTGTCTCTTCCATCCTGCTATAACCATGTGTTAGAAGCACTCCCAACTCTTCTTCCAAAAAGAACCTTAACTACTACCTAAGATTCTGTATGAACTAGACCAGTGAAAAATTCACCAAGGGACCTTGTGTTTAGTCTCTAAATAAAGGCAGCTTGAGCCATGGGAAAGAGAAGCCAATCCTTGTTCAACAGCAGATGCTACATCTTCCCTGAGGGAACAAGCAGCTCCCATAAATGTCCAAAATGAATTAGTGATGCACTGGTCCCAGAAAGTCAAGGGTCTCCCTTCTAGCAGCTTCATGCTTCCCCCCATCTTCCCTCCCCAATACTCCAAGAGGAACTTTGTGGTCCTCCACCCTTTCCGAGTTACATTCACAGCTATAACATTCTCTGTGGACAACTGACTCTGTGCTCTGAAATCCAATGCTATCCCATGAGAATGATGAAAACTCTGAACTCAACTTTAGAGGAAGAATCCACTGACAGTAGTGATGTCACTACAGACTCTGTAATGAGCCCATTCAAATACTGGGCCCAAGGCCAATAACATGGACTCTACAAGAATGTCTCTTAAATAATTGTGTACCTAACCTCCCACTGAAAGGAGTATTGCACTTTCAGTATCTATCAGATTCTCGAGATACCTAGCTCCTGCTCCCTTGCATCCCTCCCAAATGGGAACATTACTTACAACCAGCCAAACAAGCAGATTTACTTTCCATAGGTATCTTCTTAACAGACTGTTAACTTAATGTTTGAGAATGGGATATTGTCTCATTCAGCTTTATCTCCAGTACCTAGCTCAATGCCTCATACCTAATTAGCTCCCAAAAATGTTTAGTGAATGAATGTACAAATAAATATATCTTTCAAATCCCTTTTCACACTCTGCAATTTGGGTAACACAGGCACTACAAAGGAAATCTCCCCCCCTTTTTTTCCTTCTAAACCCTTACCCTTGGGAATCACATACATTTCCTCGACAAACATTCCATCATCACCTCTCTATGAACATGCCCAAATCATTACCAACAGCCCAGACCACTCTTTAGTCCTGAATGTAGCTATTCATTTTCTGTTGATTACTAGAAATTTCAGCTTCAATATCCTTCCAATACCTTAAATTCTATAGCTAAAAACGAAATTTCTCATAGTCTAGCCCTTCAAAAACAAAAGCCCTCCTTCTAACTTCCGTATTTCTGTTAAAGGCTCCATTAATCTACCAGCCACCCAAGTACAGAAGAAACTTTAAGGACCTCTTTCTTTTGTGCTTCCCAGTTCACGTGAAACCTGAATCCCATCAGTCAGCAATTCCCGTTGAGTCTTCCTGCACCAGGTGTTTTCCATCTGTCCCTAGACTGTAGACTCCAGGAGTGAAGAGTGCAGTATCTGTCTTGCTTGGCATGTCTGGCACATTGTGAGAACATAATACATATCTGAAAAATGGATGGTTGGATAAATTCCTATTCTTTTCATTCCTACCACTCCACCCTAATTTAAATCCTTACTATTTACTGCAGCAACTGGTTTCACTGTCTCAAATTTGTTTTCAGTATCTATTAAATAAAGGGGTTTCCAGTATCTATTATATAAAGCCAAATCCCTTAGTCAAGGCTCTCACTATACACTTGTTGCCCCAGCCAACCCCCCAGTCTGCTCACTGCACCCCAAAAGTACTTTGTCTCTCCTCCTGCTGTGCCTCTCCTACCTAAACATCCTCCCCTCCCTCTCTTTCCATCTATCAAAATCCTACTCACTTTCTTCAAAGTTTGGCTCAAATCCCATTTCCTCCCTGAAAGTTTCCTGATCACACCAACTACATGCCATTCCCAGTACCTGAGAACCTGTGTTATGCAGCACCCACTTGGTCCTTACCACTTATTGCCTTCTATTAAAGATGTGTGTCCTTGTATTCAGGTATAATCTCTAACTAGGTTATAAATTTGTGTTGGAAAGAACTACTACTTCTAATTCTTTGGATCTCTTTCCCTAAAAGGCTAGAACAATGCCTTAAAAATGTTCAACAAATATTTGCTGAGGAAAAGGAGAAGCTGGAAGAAAGAAAGAAAAGATGTCGGCAGTAGGTTACAAAACAGCATAAGGTCTCTGCAAGGAACACAGCAGGATAACAATACAGGAATATTCCTCTAAAGATTCAACAGAATAAAAGAAAAACTAGCTCAAAATAAAAGAAAGAAATGAGCTAGTAAAAGTAGGAGATCAAAACCAAGTGAGCTATGGCTGAAGGGTAATTTACCGCAAGTCTATGTAAAAACAAAACAAAACTAACAGACAATGCATCATCATTGAGAGTCCTGCTGGGCAATATTAACACAGATTCCACTTTAAAGAAACAATCAAAGGCTCAGCAATAAATAGGAATACATTTATCCTCCTCAAGGAGCCAAAGAAAATGCAAGAACATCTTCCCTAGGAAGGCTTCCTACCCTCACATAATATTTTATCTCTGCTCTTAATCAAACCAGGCTGACAGAATATCAGACATTAACAGGATCCTCCCCCAACTCAAAGGGATGGGGAGAGCCATATTACCTATCTTAAACAAAGCAGAATAAGGGAGAATCAAATAATTGGTATAGTTCCATCTGCAGCATCTCTCACTCTTCTGGTAGGGGAGGTGAAAGAGAAGGGGAAGGATGGAACCACAGGGTCAGACTTTGCAATGGAGTCAGAGCTGTGTTGGTTTTAATGAGGATGTTTGCATGGAGCACAGTGTGAGAGAGGACAAAAGGTGGGCAGAATCAAAGCAGAATAGGAAGCAAAGTCAAAGGGTGAGAGGGTAATGGCTTCCAATGGAAGAGGCTTTCCAAGAAAAGATGAAAAAAGGAGTTCGGTGATGTTTGTCCCTAAATGCAGTCACAAAAAGTGTAATAAAATACCCAACCAAACCCAGAATGAGTGGCTGAAATCTAGTGAAGATGAGAAACAGGCATGGAACAGGGTGGGACACATGCATGTGGACTGACTTCGGCCCTGGCCAACCTGCCCCATCTCTAGCTGAATAGTTTCCATGTCCCTGCGATGCGTCTTTCCAGAGCTGCTGCTGGCAGCTGCCCTCCTGGCAGCACAGGGAGACAAATTCATGGCATTGCTGGGCCAACAGCTGCTGTGGCTCCAGGGAAGGTGATGAGTGCCTGCCGAGAAACTCTGGGCAGAGAATGAACTATTCCAGGGACCAGTCCTATAGTCAGCAAAATTGAGGCTGAATGAAAATACAGTACAATGCCACTCTAGAGACACAGGAAACCAACAGCCCTTTCTCTGTTCCCACCTTCTTTAACTTTAGTATTTGATTCTTACCCTCACATTTGGTCCCATCTTTTCTATTTCCAAGGGCATGACTTCCATTTAGCCCACATTAACCTCACCCCTGGACTACAAGACCTTCCCAACTGGTTGTCTTCCCTCCAGTCTCTCTGCTCCAATTGATCTTATGCACTGTTGCCATAGTTACCTTTCTAAAGCATAGCCATTATTTCGTTCCTTGCTCAAAAGCCATCAATGACTCCCCATTGCTTATAGAATGAAGCCCAAACCCTGTCGCTTGGCATTCATGCACCTCTATAATTTGGCCCCTACCAACTTTTCCAGGCTTATTTCACTATCACATTTTTTGAATTCTTGTTCTTTGGCAAAACAGACAAGCTATATGCACCAGCCTTGTTTTTCACTACCTCCCTGTCTTTACTAACATTGTTCTCTACCTAAAATGCTTCCTTCTCCATCTGACTTTACTACTTCAACAACCTCTACATTGTATCAATTATATTAAGCTTAAAAGACCAATACCTAAAATCAGCACCTTTATTTTTCCACTTAAATCCATTATACCTCCATAAAGCTCTCCTCAGTCCTTAGGCCAGAAGAAATCCCTCCTCTCTGTGCACCTGTGGCCCTTTGTATGGATGGGTAGCCATGGGTCTTTTATACACTTGCCCCTTCACACAGGGCAGAGGCTGTCGGTTGTCCCCAGTGGGTTTTCTATTCTATGTTAATAGAAACCCTACTTCCTGGTCACCCAGAATAATAACTACTTTTCCCAGCCTCCCTTGCAGCTCAATGTAGCCATATGACTAAGTTCTGGCCAGTGGGATATAAGCTGAAGAGATGTATGTGCCACTTCCAGCCTGTACCTTTTTAAAAAGTAAGGCAGTACTTGCCCCTTGTCCTTTTGCCTTTCCTGATAGCTAGAACAGGGACATGGTGACAGTGAACCCAGTTGGGTCACAAAGACAAGGGCAACACCCTAGGTATGAAATAAGGAGCCTGAGTCCCTGACACAGCCCTGAATGGAGAATGTCCAGACTATTACACTAGAGAGAAATCAACCCCTATCTTGTGTAAGCTACCATTATTTGGGGTGTATTACAGCAGCCAAACCTATATCCTAACCAAAATAGACATGCCTAAATGCCTCTCCTGTGCCAAAATGTAGATTTCTTCAGTTGCCAACAAATGTTCAAGATTGGTCTGGTGGTGCACCTGCCAAGCGCCAGCTCAGTTTCAGCAGCATGGTTGTCTTTATACAGCAGTGTTTGTGCATGCAAATATCTGAATACTTGATTGCCCTTTGAAACATAAAAGTAAGGAGGAAATGGAACAATGAAAGAGCTATAACTAATGTTGTATTGAAAAGTAGAAATCATATCACCATATTACTAAGACAAGGGTAGAAATCTTCAGCTGTGCAGACTCCTCTACCTCAAGCAGATGCTCACTGGACTTAAGCAGGCAGACTGTGGGTTTCCTTGTAGAGGAAAGAAGAAAATTAAAGAGAAGATACGAAATGCTGAAATGTATCAGGGGAAGTATAATTCAGAATTTCTCATGTGTATTTATGGTAATGAAACTCACCACATAAATTTGTGGTTTGACTTTCATATACATTTTAGGAATAAAGTAGACATTGTCTGGAACTCTGTTATGGAGCTTCTTACCATCCTCCCTGTATTAAAGGCTTTGTGTGTGCTCCTCATCTCTTCTTCTATTAGGCTATACCACAAGAAAATGCCACTATGTGACCCTTTTTGACCTAATAAAACAGCAATTTCATATGTTTTGATCTATAAGGTCAAAGCTCTTGGGTTTGGGGCTCTATCTTAGACAACTTTGCATCTCTCATAATGCCTCATACGTGAGAGTATCAATAAGAAAGTTCCGGGATTAACTTTCCCGCTGCTTTCGAAAATATCTGTGTTCTAATAGTATTTTGCTCATACCTCTAAAAAAGCCCTTTTCACATTACATTGTTTACACGTCTCTCTTCCCTCTTAGACCAGGAATCCCAGAGCTTATTTAAGCCTCTCATGAAATCAGCAGAGAACAGTACCCAATAGGTAGTTAATAAAGACTTGTAGAATAAGCATATTGTTACGCAGAACAAGATTACACAGAAAGCTACTGAAGTGATGGCTAAAGGAATGGAGCAGTCCTCCTTTTATCGTTCTCATAGCACCTTGTACTTTTCTTTCACAACACTTCCCCAGCTTTAAATTACATAACTAATTTGTGTGATTTGTTTAATGTCTGCTTCCTTGTTCTATTGTTAAGTGCCACATGAAAGGGGCAGTGCTTGTTCACTGCTGTATCCCAAGACACAAAGTCTGGTCCAAAGGAGTTCAAGAAATGGACAATGGATATTTGTTGAATGAATGTTTAAAAACCCTTCTCTTTAATGAAGCTCACACTAGCCCCTCCACCCTCCCACTCCCAAACATTCCTGCCTCTTCTCAACCTGCACACACTATTCTCTCCTTTCCTACACATTCTACCTTTAAAGACTAACCTAAGTCCTACTTGCTTCAGGTAACTTACCTGACTATTCCTGACCCTTTATCTATCCTGATGATTTATCTCTGACCTTGTATAGCATCTATTTCTATATAATACCAATCTCTTTTTTATTTTTTATTTATTTTATTTTATTTTTTTACCAATGCTCTCTTAATGAGATCATTATTGTTTTATCCTCTAATTGTTTCCTGGATTCAAATCTTTTCTTCCCAGTCACATCTGGACCCCTGTGGATACAAGCAACAAACTTCTCTCGTATCTTCTGATTCCTGCACAATACTGAGCATACAGCTGGCTGGCTCTCAATAAATACTCAATGGTTGTTGGGGAAAAACGGGAGTTAGGCACCAGATTTATCAAAAGGGAAATCAATTCTTCCATCCTTGGAGGAAACACCCTATTCCTTTAAGTGATCTTAATCAGCAATTCAGATGACTTAAGAGATGAGCACATTGTACTTTAACTTGTAATAAACATGCTCCTTAAATGGAGAGTATGGCGTAGTAGTAAAAATCAAGTGTTATTTTAAATCTCAGAGGAGTTTACCAATAGGATAAACCCAACTTTGAGCAGTTTTCTAAAGTGAAAATTCTTTCCCCCACCCAAGTCCTCATTTATCAAATACAAAAGTAACATTTTATTGTATCAGAGTTGCTTATAGTAAGGAAAACAGGACTTGGGAAAGATAAGAGACTTTGGGGAAAAAAACATCTGGAAGAAATTCTCATTCTGGCTTATACTGTGAGTGTAATATATTCTCAATCTTAGCTTCCACATTGCTCACAGTTGGCATGTAAACTATAATTTGTGTTCTATATTATTAGGATCAATAAACAAAAATAGAAAATAAGGAAAATAAGATACGTTTGGCATTAATTCCTAAATCCATCCATTCATTTACTCATGCAACAATATTTTCTGAGAATCTATTCTATACCACATATTATGTTAGACCCTGTGAGAGATAGAAAGATGAATCAGACAAGCTTATACAGCCCAATAAAGGAAGATAATATAAAGCAGACAGTGCTGAATGTCCTAAGAGAAGAAATATAAAATACTCTAAGAATTCAGAAGAGGAAGAGTATTCTCTCTTCTGGGGGAAATCAGGAAAGTTTCTTGAAGCAGGTAGCATCTGAGATGGGTCCTAAAACATGGGTATGGCCTAAACATGCAGAGATGTGAAGAACAGGCATGGAAGTTCAAGTAACAGGGAAGGCCCACTGGAGGGAATGTTCTGTTTGGCTAGGTTATAGTGGAGCAGCAAGAACAGGAAATAAGGTTGGAAAGCACGTCTGGGCCAGTTGGAGAGGGATTTGAAGACCAAACCAAGAAGTCTGCACCTTTGCAAATAGAGCAACTCTTCTCAGACTTTACTGTGCACAGAAATCACCTGGGATCTTGTTTTACGGTCTAGGGTGGGACCTAAAATTTTGTCTTTTTAACATTCTGGGTGATGCTGATGCTGGGAGGACACACCTTCAATCTCCCATTGGGGAGCCACCGCAAGTTTTGTACAGAGTAACTGCCCCATGACCAGTGTGTTCCAGGAAGACTAAATCTCATAATAGCAAGGATCAGGCAGATTGGAATAGGGAGAAGCTGTGGACTGTGGTCCTCAACTGTGGCTTCATTAAAATCACCTGGAAGTTTTTACAACTGTTACCCAGGCTCCTCTCCCAGATATTCTGATTTAATGGGTCTGGAGTAGGGCCCAGATTTCAGTATTTTTAAAAAGTTCTCCAGAGGATTCTAATGTGCAGCCAGGGTTACAAACTTCTGCTATACATGACACAGTAAAAACTGCAATCATTCAGGCAAAAGATGGTTGGTGATCTAAACTAGGGCACTGGCAATGGAACAGAGTGAAAAGGCCAGCTGTCTAACAACTATAAATATAGAAGGAAGAGACCTTAGCAGCTGCCTGGGCAGGGATTTAGACGTATGGCTACAACATTATACATTTCTTCTGGTTAAAGACAGTTTGGTGAAATGGTTAAGAACCCAGACTCTGGAGCCCAACTGTCTGGGTTTGAATTCCAGCTCTGCTATTTACTGAGTGTGTTAATGTGTGTGTGTATGTACATGGATGAGGAGGCATGTAATCTTAGGCAAACTCCTTAACCTCTTCATGCCTCAAGTTTCCTCATTTGTAAATTGAGGATAATAAAAATAACTAACATTTGGAGCTGTCTGGGGATTGAGTGAGTTAACACATACATAAACCACTTAGAACCATGCTTGGTACATAGAAGGAGTTATAAAAGTGTTTGCTGTTATTATTAACATGGCTCATGATCTCTTCCTCTCCAGGATGCTGAACTGCAGGTAAAACTGATCTGCAAGAGCAGAAGTCCCTGGGGTCTCTTGAGCTTCAGCCAATTTGAAGTCAGTGGATTACCTGGTACATGAATCCAACTGGATCCAGGTGGTGCACCCTGCCTCCTTCCACCCCGGACCATATACCCAAAATCTCTAAAAGGAATAGCCACAGAGATCCCTACTTGAACTGCTGGTCCTTGGTGCTGCGTGTTTTAGCCAGGAAGCGCTCAGCCAGCTTCTCCAGGTTGCGGGAATAGTCCATCTCTATCTCAGCCTTCTTTCGGAAGAAGTCCTGGAGGTCCTGCAACAGCTGCACCCGAAGCTCACACTGCTGGTCCAGGCATTTCATCTGCTCTGTGAGCTGAGCACGAATCTCTGCAACAAAAATGAGGGAACAAGGTCAACTCAAGATCCCTAAACCAGCAACCATACACATCAACATCCACCAGCATTTCATTTAGTTGTTCCTTGTACCCTGGGGAACTCAAAGTCCTTAGTAAAAAAGCCTAAAGCTTGAACTGGCCATATGATGTGAGGCACCTCCAACTTTTCTCAGACCATTGAGAAACACTGTGAACCAGGAATCTACTGAATCATTTAAGAGAAATTGCTTATTTAGACAATAATATTCAGAGCTACCATTCACTAACAACTTACTGTGTTTCTGGCACAGTATTCAGAGCCCAAATGAATTATCTGCCAATCACCCTATGAGGTAGGTACTACTTTCATCCCCATTTTAAAGATGAGAAAACCGAGTCCTTATGAAATCAAGCTATTAAGCAATGAAGCTGGGATTCAAACACATACAGACTGACTTTGAAGCCCAAGCTACATATTATACTTCCTCCTATATCATTTCAAAATGATTTTCAGCATTTTCATGAAGTAGGGTCAATATATTTTAATGGATGAAGGAAAAAAAGGACCTGCCCAAGGTCTAACGGTGGCAATCAAGAATGCAACTAGCAACCAGACTCCTCGGCAAGCAACACATTCGTTGTCAGATTCTGTAGTTTCTACTATCACAGAAAGTTAATCAGTCTTCACGAGTTTGACTTGGGAAGAGAGTGTTCACCAACAAATATCACTCATATCTCAGGTGTTTCATCCTCATCAAGGCCTCAGAGCCTCTCCTATGTCAGAGCTAGAAACATTTCTGGTTAAGCTCTAGGCTGGCAGATTTCTGGCTGGCCAGAGTCCTGGTCCAGTGCTAGCAAACATCCTCTCTCTGGAACTGCAGCAATGGCAGCTCGACATGCAACCAGATCTGCCTCAAATGCATGAGTGTATTTGTACTGATAACATACACTAATAAGACAGAGGTGTAGCAGGCAGACCTGGCACCTATAGAAAGCAGCTTGCCAAAGCCAGACTGCTTTTCAGCTCAAAGAAGGTCTGCAGAGATTATCCTGCTCAAGTTATATCCCAATCCCCATCTGAGTCAGAAGCAATTTCAGCTCCAAGTACATTTGGATATGACAGTGACTCCAATCTCAGGGAAAACTTTCCTTATGCTCCAATTCAGTCCCAGACAGTAGGTTATAAAGACACTTTCTGTCTACACTGTGTAATGCATAAGGGATGTGTAGTTTTCATCTGAGCTATAGATAAATCAGAGGCAAATCCAGGATCAGGGCTATGATCTTCAAAGGTCTGCCAACCACTACTTCCATGAGGCATTTAACTTTGCCTTGAAGCAGTTAGGGGTCCATAACCTATCCCCATATTCATTTTTTGTTTCTGTTTTTACAGATATCATATGTAGCACAAGTATCTGGTCACTTGTGGGCAATCTTAGATAACCCATAAAGCAGTTCTCACCCTCTTCATCCCTGCACCTCCCCCTTGCCAACTCGAGTGCCAACCAGCCCCGTGGTAACCTCATCTGAACTGAAACTGAGCACCGGAGGATTGTTTTAAGCAGCGTGAAGGCTGTGCAGAAAAGCCGCCTACCTCATCACTCATCAAAGTTCTCTTGTTCTTTGTTTTTTGGAGTCTGATTACAAGGGTGCTAGAAGTAAAGATGTACAGAGGTCATGAAGGCATCTGGTTCTTGCCAGGGACTTCTGGGCCTCTTAAAACCTTTGCTGAGACTGTTCCTAGAGGCAAATGTCCCCTTTCTAGCTATTAAAAGAAAAACTGGCAGTATTGGTGGGCAGACTACAGTGGAAAGGACGTTCAAAATGCTTTTTGATAATATTTACAACTTGCCCCTTAAATAAGAATTTGTGCTTCTTAGAGCTGATAGGCTCTCCAGTAACTCAGTCAGTAATAGATGTACCAGGAGATGTAGATGGGCAGTGGGCTATAGGTCCCCTCTGTGACTTAAAATTCACTTAAGACTTTGCCTCAGTAACCTCACTAGACAGGGGAGCAGAAAGGAACACACAAGACTGGATAAGACCTCCAAGCCCTCGTCAAAAAAAGAGGGGACTAGGCAGATTCCCATAATGCCCATGAAGTTCTAGAGGTAAGCCACTCCGGCACTGTCCTATCCAAGGAATAAGCACTTCAGAGGAGGCCTCTGAGGTAGGTGAATTAATCTAAGGAGCCCCGGAGCACATGCAACCAGCACCCTCGGACGTCAGCTCTGACTTTCCCAGTGGCTTAAAGAGTGGGCAGTGCAGCATAAGCTGCATCCCACCCTCAGGCCTCCCCTCCCAGCTTCTGAAGGGAAGGGAGCAAGTGTTTACTGAACACCTTCTATGGACCTTTATATACATCATCATTTAGTCCTCACAACTAATCTATAAGGTATTCCCAGTTACCCCAATTACACAGATGAGAAAATTGATGGAAGACAGGTTAAGTAATTTACCAAAAGGCCATACAATGTGGGGCTGAAGCTAAATTAAGGTGTGTTTGACTTATCAAGGAGGTTGGTAGTGGGGCAAGAAGACAAGAGAAACAGATGGCCAGCTTAGAGTCTGTGAATGTATATAACAGTGACTACAACTCCTGTCACTGGAACATTCCATTCTCCATCTTCTGGCTGAGGGGTGACTCAGCCCCTCAGAGTTAAGTTTGGACTAACACACTGACTCATTAGCTAGCCCATGTTTCAACTAGCCCATAGCTGGGCTAGATCCCTTCCTTAATTCCTAGATCTACTCCACAGGGCAGCTTTGGAGGGAATGCTTTTCTTATCCTATGAGCACACCCTGTGGTTTGCCCAGTAAGCCTCGAGGACAGAGAAAGTGAGAAAGGGATATTTCCTCCCCTGATCCAGGAAAAGAAAGGTCTCCACCAATAGATACCACCTGCTACTGTGGTTTATTTGTGATATGAAACCATGGTGCATCCTGTCCCCCTACCCTCAACCTGCCTTGAAGGAGACGGCTCCCTGACTATCACTCTCAGAACAGCCACAGACATTTAAAGAAGACTCTAACCACCCCCACTCCCAGGCCTGCAGCTCCAGGACAAAACGGCTGCTCTGTCCAGGGCAGAATGTGCTGCCTCAAGCCTTTCCTTCTGCTGCTGCTCAAACACAAACACTGGTCCCCAAGAAGGCAGCTGCAGCAGCCTCAGTCTTCTGCCCATGTGCATAAGCGGCAGGAAACAATAGGACACTGAATGCCAGCACGCCTGGGCCATGCGCCCAGGCTGGAGGTCCCTCTGCACCGTGTCCTACCAACAAACCTCAAGGACAGAAAGAATAAAGGGGCAATTTATAAAAACGTGGGCTCCGTGAGTATGCACGTGCACACATGTGCACATTCACACATGTACTCACTCTACCCACATTGTGGTTCTCCATACAAATTCATGCAGGCTTTACAAATCCAATGTACATTTGGAAGAGAGTTCCTGAGAGCTACGAGGAAAATGGGGTCCTTGTAGGTTCTATCCCAAGAACTGTGCGTGGGAAGCAGCCAAGCTCTCATTTTCTACGAGCAGTCTCAGAGGTATGAAAGAATTCCCTGACCATCCACAAAACCAAAGTACTAAGGTCACCATGAACTACCTGGAATGATACATAATAAAAATGACCTCCCATGTGAACCTAACATAGACTGTTTATTCAACAAATCTTTCCTGAGCCTCTACTGTATGGCAGGCTAGGTTATAAGGTCAGAGGAGAACAAAACAAACCCAAGCCTTGCCCTAATGAAGCTTGGCTTGACAAGGAAGAAGGAGAGAAAATGCTTTTGCTTTGAATATTGTTTTTATAATAAAGCCATGGGAATAAGGCCCTGCCTGGAGATCTACAATTTAAAAATCATCAGTAGCAGACAGCGAAGAAATCAAGCAACAAGCCTAAGAAAAATTCAATATCCTTAACACCTCTTTTCTACTATTATTATTTTTTAATGACACAAATAAGAACTGCAACTTCCCTTGCAAGACAGACCGAAGTTTTAGAACAGGTTTCCTGAGCATCAGAATTGACCTGCAGTTGATACTTCATTCAAAGATTCAAGGCAAAATTTAATTCCACTGTTCTAGAATTAGATAGTAGCGATGGTGGCACAACCTTATGAATATACCAAAACCCACTGAATTGCGGGCTTTAAAAGAGTGAATTTTACAGTATATTAATTATTTCTCAGTAACAAAATAGATTTTAAAAATTTAACCCCACCAAATAACATGCTCTGTTGAGCACCATCCTATCAGCTAAAGGAGAAATGGGTCAACAAACTAGGCACTAACAGGAGGAAGGAATTCTCAGTTTGCATTTCTCCATTGGTATGGGCTGAATCTCAGTTCTGCTGGGAATATTCCTAGAGTAAACCTTGGAAGCTGCCCCTCTGGACAGGAGTCTTGGCCAAGACATTGAAATCTACTGGCTGATCACCATTCCATCATTTCCAAAGGGTGTCAGATCAAAACTTGGCAAGGAATGTTTTTATGCCTGAGTTCAGATCCAGGATCAGCAGACACATCCAGCACAGCTTCCCCTAGGAAATGCTGACTCCACGTTCTCACTTGGCCACAGCTGAAATACTAACTACACCTGTCCTGGGAATTTGAAGGAGGTTCATCTCCTTTTTAGAAAGATTCCAAAGGATCGCAGTTAGGATGAAATTGGAAAAACAACTAGTCCTAATAGGATACTGATCACTTAACAAAATCAGTCAGGGTCCTGCTACATGGACAATCATGTAGATTCTAAATTCTAACACCTGCCAATTCAGGCAACACAGTCCTGAAAACTGCCCTGGCTCCAGAGAACATCCCAGGAATTCACCAGTCATCAGAGTATCAGGGATGAGTTTTGTTCCACCTACAGACGTTCAATTCAGAAATATTAGCCCTTTTCTTTCCCTCTCTCAAAATTTATCTCCTTCAGGAATTTTCCCTGATTAAGTCATGTGGAACCTCCTCCTATGAATCTCACATTTCTGAGGAGAAAATGGGGGTGGGAGGGCAAGCTGGGAGAAAGACATAATCTTTCGGGAGAATAACATAAGCACACCCTTCCCTTCTCCCTGATGTAGGGACACCTACGGGGCAGCTTGCAACACCCACAGCTGCTTTCTGTTCACTGTGCCCAGAGCATGAGATCAGCCCATTGGGAACTTGGTCTGACTGCCCAGTCTTTTTCCACAAAATCTGCCTCACCTGCTTTTAGCCCTTTCACAAACACATGATGTCACCCCAGTAATCTCAGGGATATCAATGCCTAGTCCCTTTCCATCGAGTGTTATATAAGAATACAATTGAGGCTTTCATCAGGCTCCACTCTCCATATCTCTTACCAAGACCTCTTATCGCAAAAGTAATCAGCCCCTCTCAGAGCTGTTCCCCGGGAAACAAAATGCTGGAATGCCTGCCAAGTCTAGCTCTTTACCATTTTGGTTTGCCTTTCTACAAATTTAACGTCTATTAAAAATCCTTGTTGGACAGATGAGAGAATCGAAGCTCAGAAATGAAAAGGGAATTGCCCGAGATCACACAGCTATTTAGTTGTAGATCCAGAACTGGAACCAAGGTCTCTGGATTCCCAAGCCAGTGTCCTTTCTTACTTAATCTTATTGCAAACACTTATTTGAATACCTGCTGGGTGCTCTGGGAATACAAAGACAAAAGTCCTCCCACTAAATTAGCAGGGTAGTAGGGCAGAAACAAGTAAAAAAACCCATAACAAACAAGGAGAAATAATATAAACAAACAAGATATATAGCGCTTGTGAGAACAGAGAGAAAGGAGACATAGCACCACCCTCAATCTACTTGCTATACCGCCTCTTTCAGTGATTTGCATTACTTAGCTGTGAGTAGTCAGTGTTACGAGGTCACCAAGCTGCTTTCAGTCAAGTTGAAAAGAGCATATAATGTTAAAGACTGTGACAGCCTTTTCCCTTGTCACTTTAACCTACTGAATATGACACAAAAAATATTCATGGACATATTCTATTAGTTACTCCAATTAACCAGCCAACCAAAATAAAGCTTCTGGAATATGTGGATGTAGTAGATATTTATTGTTTTTCCTTCTTTGCATCTATGTCCTCCCCCATGCTTAGTCCATATGCTTTTGGTAAACTGATTCCACTCATGCCCTTTCCAAAGATGACGGACAGTACCCTCCAGGCCTTAGTTAGCAGCTACCAACACCTGGGGACAATGAGGGCAGGAACCTAAAACTGCTACCACCAGGAGTGGAAAGCCTGTTTGAGAATGGAGCTGTTCAAGAGGAAGCAGAGCTGAGAGATGGGGGATAGGGAAATTGAGCCCCTGAATCAAGTCACGACCAGAAGTCAGCCCTATCCCTGGAACTTTCTGTCACATAAGCCAACTCATTCATTTAAAAAAAAAAAAAAAAAGAAGTTGTGGGTTTACGGAAAAATCATACAGAAAATACACAGTTCCCAAATAATCCTTCTCACACTCACAGTTTTCCCTATTATTAACACTTTGCATTAATGTGGTACCTGTGTTACAACTGATAAAACATATTATCATCACATTCTTAACCAGAGTCCACAGTTTACCTCAGGGTTCACTATGTTGTACAGTGCTATGGCTTTATTTTTTAAAAAATTTTATTCTAGCAACATGTATACAACCTGAAATTTCCCCTAAACTACATTCAAATATATAAGTCACTGCTGTTAATTTTGTTCACAATGTTGTGCTACCATCACCACCATTCATTACCAAAACTTTTCCATCACATCAGGCAGTACCAATTAAGCATCAAGTTGCCACTCCCTACCTCCACCCCGGCCCTTGGTAACCTGTATTCTGTCAGGGTGACTTTATAAATATAATCTTAAAACTGCAAGCAAGCAGGAAATTGTAAAGTAGCCTTAAAATGTGATCTTAAAAACAGTTTTTAAATTTAAGTAGACAGGGGGTGAGAACTTGGTCTCATAAAGGAGCAAGATGTAAATGTAAAATATGTAAATGTAAAGTCCTACACTGAGATTTGAATAAGATACCTGGAGGCACCTTTCACAGGTGTCACCTGGTTCCTGAAGAAAATAGGAAATAACTAAGGCAGTGAAATTCTCCAGACCTGTTACCTGTTAACTAAGATGATTACCTCTCTTTGTCTCTGATGGGTATAAAAGCCAATTGAAAAATCACTTCAGGGAGGCAGATTTGGGAATACGGCCCAATGTCATCCCGCCAGAGTAAATAAACCCTCTTTCCCTTCTCAGCCTGGTGCGGCATAACTTCTATTGGCCACACCAAGCAATGAATCCGTATTTGGAAAGTACCCCTTCTACAATTCCAGTTTCTGATTCTATGAATTTGCATATTCTAATTATTTCATATCAGTGAAATCATACAATATTTGTCGTTTTTGGGTCTGGCTTATTTTACTCAACAAATTGGCTTCATTATTCACCCATGTTGTCGCATGTATCAGAATTTGATTCCTTTTTATGGCTGAATGATATTCCCTTGTATGGCTAAGTCATATTTTGTTTATCCATTCTTCAGTTGATGGACACTTGGATTGCTTCCACCTTTTGGCAACTGTGATTAAGAAAACTGACATCTTAACAATATGAAGCCCATGAACATGGAAGGTCCTTCCTTTATTTAGGTATTTGATTCCTTTTAGCAATATTTTGCCGTTTTCTGAATATAAGTCCTTCACATCCTTGCTTAAATTTATTCCTATTTGATTCTTTTAGTTACTACCGTAAATGGATTTTTTCTTGATTTCCTCTTCAGATTGTTCATTACTAGTATTTCTAGTAATACACTGATTTTTGAGTGTTCATCATGTATCCTGCCATTTTGCTAAAGTTGTTTATTAATTCTAATAGCTTTGTTGTGGATTTTCAGAACTTTCTATGTATAGGATCATGCCATCTGCAAATAGGTAAAGTTTTACTTCTTCCTTTCCAATATGGATGCCTTTTATTTCTTTTTCTTGCCTAATTGCTCTGGCTAGAACATCCAGTATATTGTTGAATAACAGTGGTAACAGTGGGCATCCTTATCTTTCTCCTGATCTTAAAGAGACAGTTTCATTCTGTCACCACTGCAACTCATTCACTTGTTGCTTAAAAGAGTTTGTGTTGGGTTTTCAGTCACTCACAAACAAAGGAGTCCTAATGGACAAAGTGAGGGATTCTGAAATATTCAGAAATACAAAGGTCCCTATTCTCAACAAACTTACAATCTAATTGTGAAGACATGATCAAGATATACAACAAATTTTTAAAAAGATATTATATAATTATACAAGATATATAATTACATACATAATATTTCTGTATTGTTCTGTACTATAAGTACACGAAATTAAGAATAAATACTACAAGTAAAAATTTTGAGGACTCAAGAAAATCAATGGGACTAGCATTACCAGAAGTAAGGTTTCCTGAAGATAGTAAACAACTGTAGAGGAAGAAATGTATCAGTTTTGTCACCACTGTACTCCCCGGAACCCAGAACAATTATCTGGCATGAAGTAGGCCTTCAGTATTGTGGAAAGAAGGAAAGAGATTAGGGAAAAAGAGAGGGCAAGAGGAAGGGATAAAACAGAATGTGAACTAGTATTCTGAGGATGGGGAGAATTTCAATAAATGGGAGAACGAGGAAAGGATATTCTAGAGAAAGATAAACTGTAAACCAAGGGATGGGGATGTTGGAGCGTGGCCTCTCTGTGGGGCAGTGAGGAGGCTCAGATAGAACAAACGGTGATGTTGACCATGGTCAGTATAAGGGTGCACAGAGAAGTTCAATTTGAAAGGACGACAGAACAGTTTGGATTTCAAGTAGCCAGAAATGTTGCTGGTGAAAGTTTGGGTCATGATGAAAATAGCAAACAGAGTTGAAGGAAGCTCAAAGTGGAGGAGGTGTGCTGGATGGATCACCAGGCCTGCTAAATTAAGAGATGGAATAAGCATTAATGAGCAATATGGACTCAATAGTCCAGAGGTCAAAGACAGTAGGAGAGTTCCATTAGTGGAAAATCCCTGCACATAGTAACACTAATCAGAAGCAGTAATATGTACTTTAAAACCAGTGATCCTGAAGCTAGTGACTCCAAGCTACTCCTCCCTTTACACTAGTGAGGAAACTACACGTGTAAGAAAGATTCTAGGGTTCAAAGGTTAGACAGTAATCTTGATGGAGGAAGGGTAGGAGGAGTCCTCACCTTCTTGCCTTTGCTCATGACTAGTTCTCCCTAATGGCCTTTAAGTTTGGCCACCTTCAAAATTGTCTACCCTCTGCAGCAGACTGCCCCAAAGCCATGAAAGAAAGAACCTCCCTTGCATTAACTCCACACCACCTAAAAACATTGCATGCAGCTTTGGAGTCCAAAAGAAACCAGCCAGTGGGAAGGAGGAGGGGAAAAATGGCCTTAAGAGTTCCCAGAGGATGCTCAGTCATCCATTAACTTTCCAGCCCCCCAGTGAAGGCACAGAAAGCAATCCCATCAAGCCAAAGAGGCAGAAGGGTGTGGAGGGATATCTCAATGAACTTTAATCATCGCTGTTGTTCTGGCCTGCCACCTTGGCTCTTTCAAGTGACTCAATAGCAGTCACAGACAAACAGCTCTCGAATGAGCAGCCGCATGAAATGCCCAAGTAGTAATTTTAGTTCCTCGGCCTTGCCTGAGATGTTTAAGAAACAGAATTCCCAAGATTCAAAATCCAGAATTAACTTGTACAACAAACTAAAAATGTGGAATGAGAAAACCAACAACTCCTCTGGGAAATGTCACCTAATTTGATGCCCCTTATAAATTGCTAGAGGCAAACTGAAAGTCAGTCCCAAGGAACACAATAATCAACAGACAAATTCAGCAAGTATTTACACATTTTCTGTGCAAAGATCATTGTAACACTCAAGAAAATACAAGAGATGGTCTTGTTCTTAAGGAGCTGATAATCTAGTTAGAAAAGGACAAATTGCAAAGAGATTCAATAGTGTAAGACGATAAGCACATTTTATGTGTTTAATGGTAATCACAAATAACATTTAAGTGTTTGCTATATGCCAGGTACCCTTTATACAAATTATCTTGTTTAATCCTCAAAACACCCAAATGGGGTAAGTTTATAGTAAAGCAGAGTGGTTAGGAGCACAGATTATGCATTCAAAAAGATCTGGGTTTTAATTCTAGCTCTGCCACTTGCTGCTGTATATCCCTGAATAAGACACCATCATCTATACAATGGTGTTTGTAACAGAAGCCTCTTCATTGGATTGTCATGAAGAGTAAAAGAGATACTATATATAAAGTGCCGACTAAGTGCTCGGTTCCTAGTAAGCCCCCATTAAAAGTTAGCCTTGACTAGTCCCCTTTTACAGATGAAGGACCACCAATGCTCAGGGAGAGGTTAGCTGCCCAAGTCACCCAGATGGTAACAGATCACAACAGAATTAAATCTAGATGTGTTTAATTCTAAAATCAATGTTCTTAACCATTCTCATACATCCATTTGTTTATAAGGCTGGGATATGGGCTACTTCGGTTGTCTTCCACACTGAAATTCTATAGTTCTAGTCCAGCAACACTGACTGGTTTTCAACTTATCAAACAAAAGCTCTCATTGTACTAACTCCAAATTTTCAAGTGTGTATGTTGGGGTTGGGGTGGGGAAACCCATTTCAATCATTTCTTCTTGAAGGCAATAGCAGCAAAAAGTCCATGCAACCACCTAGATATACTATCAACATAGAGAGTAAGCAGAACGAAGTCTCTCTGGAGCCAGATTGCTTGGGCTCAAAATGCAGCTTCACTACTTACTAACTGTGTGACCTTGGGCACATTATAACCTCTCTGTGCTTCAATGTAATATTTTGATAATAATAGTACTTATCTTGTAGGGTTTTTATGAAGACTGAGTTCATATCTATAAAGCAACCAGAACAGTTCTTGGCACACTGTAGGCACCATAAGTTTTATTAAATATAAAAATAAAATTTGTCTCATGGGGTCTTTGGTCCTTTAACTTTCAGGACAAGATGGTATAGAAAGTGACTAGAAATCAAATAGAATAAACCAGTGGCTTCCAAAGTTTTACATTACAACTCAACAAACACATACATACACACACACAACTGAAAAAGGTTTTATGAAACAAAACTTATCCTTTGTATATGCCAGAAACTCTGATATTTTCTATGACTTTTTAAACATTGGTTGTAGCCTACTCATTTGATTTCATGATCTACTAGGGGGTATCAACCTTGGGTTTGAAAATTTCTGGAATAAACCACGTGACCACCAAAGGCAGAACAAGAACACAGTCTTCAAACCATTCAGCAACTTCTTCATGGTTATTATTAAATCAGAAAGGACCTGAGTTTCACTTCTTGCTGGAAAAGAAACTGTACATTCTGGCTCCTCCCCACAGTTCACATGACCACTAGAAATTCAGAGAACACCCAACAACCAGCAGGAACATCCTGTGGGCACAACTCATGTTACTGTTGACCAACCCGAGGCGCCCCCATTCTGCACTTCTGCACCAGGGAGAGTTCTATGGCCCGTTCTCTAGTTTTGTCTTCCAGATTTCAAGGTTCAGCAATTGTCGTCACCCACAGCTCCTTTGGAGCAAAGAAGCTGTTGATCTAACATAACAAAGCAATGCCATTATATATTTAATAAATGGATTACAAACAGAATAAATAAACCTGCTTAATGGATAAATCTTTTAAAAAGGAGTCCTTTTCTCTAGAGATACATACTGAAATACTCAAGATAAATGTCTGGTATTTGCCTCAAAGTCATGGAGGAGAGTGGGAATGCACAGGGGATATAGGTGAAACAAGACTGGCTGTAAGCTGATGATTATTGAAGTGGAGTTCACAGCAGTATTCTCTCTACTTTCATATATGTTTGAAATTTTTCATAATAAAAACTATTTTACAATCTAATGGCACACAAAAAGTCTTGAGAGACTTGAAGAGAGAAGATAAATGGAACTGAAAAAATATCCAGGGATATAATACAGGACATTTTTCCTAAAATGAAGGAAGAAGTAAATCTTCAAGTAGAAAAGGAACACTATATATGAGTGTTCTGGTTTGCTAATGCTGCCTTTTTGCAAAACACCAGAAATGGATTGGCTTTTATAAAGGGGTTTTATTTGGTTACAAAGTTACATTCTTAAGGCCATAATATGTCCAAGACAAGGTTTTCTGGATGCCATTAGCCATCCTCCAGTGAAGGTACCCAATTGTTGGCACCTTATCTGGGAAGGCACGTGGCTGGCACCTGCTCCAGAGTTCCCAATTGTTGACACCTTAGCTGGGAAGGCACGTGGCTGGCACCTGCTCCAGAGTTCTGGTTTCAAAATGGCTTTCTCCCAGGACATTCCTCTACGTTGCAGCTCCTCAAAAATGTCACTCTTAGTTGCTCTTGGGGCGTTTGTCCTCTCTTAGCTTCTTGGGAACAAAAGTCTGCTTTCAAACGCTGTCTCCAAAATGTCTCTGTAAGCTGCAGCTCCTCTCTCAGCTCCTGTGCGTTCTTCAAAGTGTCCCTCTTGGCTGTAGCAAGCTCGCTCCTTCTGTCTGAGGTTATATAATGCTCTAGTAAACTAATCAAGGCCCAAGCTGAACGAGCTGGGCCACAACTCCATGGAAATTATCTAATCAGAGTTATCACCTATAGTTGGGTGGGTCACATCTCCATGAAAACACTCAATCAAAGAATTGCAATCTAATCAACACTAATACGTCTGCCCACACAAGATTGCATCAAAGATAATGGCGCGTTTTGGGGGACATAATACATTCAAACTGGCACAATGAGAAAAATTGTAAATAAAACTAACATCAGCAGATGGTGTTTAAATTTTTGGATTTCAAGGATAAAGAAAGAATTATTCAAGAATCAATGGAGAAAAAGTGGGGGGAGGGGGTCAAATTGGTCTCAGACTTCTCCATAGCAACATTTGACACCTGGTAGTAATGGAATCATATCTAAAAAAATTTCTGAGGGAAAGCAACTGTAATCTAACAACATTATGGGAAGCTGAGTCACCATTCAAGAGTAAAAGGCACAGACATTTTCAAACCCAAAGGATGTCAGCCTATGTAGTACCACAAACCCCTCTTGAGAAACAGAAATCCTGCATCCGAGGCATTAATCAAAACAAAAATCATAGGAACAGGAGTCCTCCTAAAAGAACAGGTGGTTAGATACAGCACCAAGACCAAAGAATGGATAGTGCAGGTCAGAATGTCAATGTTAGAAACCCTGCCAAGGAAAAATGACATGTAAGCTACAAAATTTGGGAGATAGGGAAAGGACATGCAAGGAAGTGGAAGAACATGAATCATCTCAGCCTTCCCATCTGTCTGAAACTGAAGATACAGCTAAAAGTGTAGTTAAAAAGATTAATAGTGACTTCAGCCTCCTAATGGTTTTCCATCATTGTTTCCTTAACCACAGAGAGAACTTTTAGGAACAAATATCTTTTGTGGAGAAGTATTTATCTGAAGTTCAGCAGTTCCTCGCTTTCACATCAGTGTCCTTTTCTTCTGCTAAATTCAAGTAAAATCAATTTCAACATTTTATTTTTTATTTGTAAAGCCACCCTTTTGTTTATGTGCACAGAATTTTAACACTGGGAGATACCATCCATGTGCCCCACCACCTGAGGCATTTAGAGGTTAGGAAAGAGGAGACAGGTCCAGCAGACCTCCCCTCAGCCTTCCCTGTCCCTGCTCTTCCACCTGCACACTACAAACCCACCCCTTCTCACTACTCAAGGTCTTTGCTCCTAAAATTATACTCTTCTATATCATCATTTTCCCCCTCCCTACTGGATCATTCCCATCAGCAACAAACATACTGTATTTTCTCCCCTCTTATTAAAAAACAAACAAAATCCCTTTCCCTGGACCCCTCCCCCTCAGCTACTTTTTCATCTTTGCTTCTCTTTACAACAAAACTCAAAATGTCAAAATTGTCCATACTCTTGGTCTCCACGTTCTCTTTTCCTTTTTTCTCTCTAGCTCACTGCACCCAGGATCTTGTTTCTATTACTACAATGAAAGAGCTCTTGTCCTTGGCGGTAATGACCTACTCATTGGCAAATACAATGGGCCATTCTCAGGACTACACTTATTCCACCACCAGCAGCACTGGACAGAGGTGATCCCCCTTGGCCTCTGACACCATCTTCTCCTGATGTGCCTCCAGCCACCACTGGGCACATATTCTTGTCTCCTTTGCTGGACCTCTCTCCTCTTTCCTAACCTCTAAATGCCTCAGGCTTCAATCCTAGGACCTTTTTTCCATCTCCACTTGCTTCCTGGCAGACGTCATCTAGTTCTGGGCCTTGTGATTCCCAAACTTGCATCTCCAGTATCAATGTTTCTCTGAACTCCCACCTCCTATAACCAAATGCCTCTATGACATTTCCTCTTGGTTGTTCTAACAGGTACCTAGAACTTAATTCACCCAAATCTGAATCCATGATACATCCCTACCTCTCAGTGAATAACACCCCATCACCTGTCAGGGCCCAAACCTTAGCTTTCTTATCAACTCCCTTCTCTGTCTCAAATTCCCAACCCATTCATTGACAAATCCTGTCAGCTCCACCTTCAAAATGTGTCCAGAATCCAACCACTTCTCACCCGTTCCACCATTCCCGACAGTCCAAGTCAGCATTATGGTCCTGCTGCCTCCACCCTTGCTCCCTTACAGTCTGTCCCCCATACTATAGCCCAACAGCTTCCCATCACCCTCAGGAGAAAAGCTAGTCTCTCCAAACCCTTCCATATCCTAGCCCCTAAGCTGCCTCTCCAGGCCCTCTGTTATGATCAGTGCCACTCAATGGACTCCAGACACACTGGTCTCTGCTGCTCCTCTGCCAAGCACACTCCCACCTCAAGATTTTTGCATTTGCTGTCCCCTTCACTTGAAGTACACCATCCCCCATAGTCACATGGCTAGCTCCTGAGCTTCATTCTGGACTCCACCTAAATGACTGCTTCTCACAGAAGGCTTCTCCAACCTCTCCATCTAAAAGAGACCCTGCACTGTCTACACCCTTACCCCTTTTTATTTTCTTCAGAAAATCACTACCTGACATTATAAACCTATTTAGGTGTTTGCTTATTTTCTTAGCCCACACCTATGATGGCAGGGACTTTGCTGACTGCTAAAACCCTGGTGCCATAGTGACTAACACATAGAAAGCATTCAATAAATACTCACTGAACTAATGAATGAAGAGCTGCTTTGGTGTGACAGGATTTGGAATCATGTGTTGCTGAATCCTTTGTACTTTTCAGTTTTGCTTTAATTTTTTATAATGAACATTTCTTATTTTTTTATTATTAAAAAATAGTTATTCCTTTAAAAATTAAAAACCAATCAAAAATCAAAGAAGAGATACATTATCTAGTCAGCTCATTATATCCTGACAAGTGTTTTCCCCCATTATTTATGATAGCCACAAAAGAATTCATAATTTAATGCCCACAGGGTATCTTTCATAATTAATGAAACCTTTTTAGGAGGAAATTTTACTGGAACAAAAGTTTAAATTGCCCTGGGCTGACAAAAAGAGTGTAAAGACAAGGCTCCTGAGTGAGAATGAAAGTCAGCAAGGTTTACCTAAATTTCATTTTCCACTTTGATACATATATTTTTTTCAACAATGCTACTACAATCCATATGGCAGACTTCAGGCCCGGTCAGCTTCCTGCAAATGAAAAGTGTGATGGTCTTCAGTAATACATAAATGGAAAATAAGAGATTCACTTTCGAATAAGCTAACACTTTCTGAATGTGTAATATAATAGGAGTCACAGAATAACAGAGGCCATTGAGAAGATTAACCACTGGGAAAAGTTCCCGTCCTTGACCACCCACCCCCAACCAACCACAGCCACCCACAGCACTGTCAGATAACAAGTGGTATGATCTGCCTCCTCTCCACCTAGGAGGCCCAAGGGAAAGTGGAGAGCTTAGGGACTACTCCCTGTCTCTGATGAGGGAGGCCCACTGGGAAATAGAAGGCATGAGTAGCCCATAAAGCTGGGTCATGGTTTCAGTCTCTGAGGGCCTTTATTGCTCCAGCTCTGATGCTACCTGCATCTTCTACTTTTTTCCACTCTGGAAATGTGGACTCATAATCTGGCATCACATGCCTTACCATAGATATTATACAACCCTGGGTAGGATTTAAAACCTTGTTTCCTAACACATCTAAGTTTCCTAAAGCTGTTGACAAACAGGAGACTATGAACACCCATCCCAGGAGTTCTCACAGGTGTTCCAGGGCTTTCCCACTGCAAGGGCTGTCACAGCACTACTTCATTTTCTATTTTTAAAATCACCAACTTAATGGTTGTCTTAATTTTCCCTTTAAAATTGGACACTTTACAGCCTCTGTATATCAAGTGAGTGTATACAATGGTTACTCAGTAATGAGCAAAACTTTACTAACTAGGCCAATGTGATTTTGAGCAGTCTACAGTATTTCATTGTTTTAATTCTCTGTCAATATCATAAAATTTATAATCATGAACTATGGGTTAAAGACCAGAAGCCTAAGAACACTGATGATAAAATCCAATTATCAATTAGAAACATAAAAACTGTATCAAATCATGTCGTTCACATCAAGGATCTTCACCAGATCACTAAATTGCATTCATCTGAATAAATCTTTAAGTACTTCAAAATCTAACGTTAAAGATGTAAAATACACAGATAATCATACATAAGTTGGCTTTTCAAGTATTAGAGGAAAGACATTCCATACTTACAATGTATTATTTCCTTGCAGATATGCAGCTAAAACCCTCTATGTATCACATCACTTAGAAACAAAACTTAAAAATAATATTCAAGACGAGTTTTTTTTTTTTTTTTTTTTAATGTACAAAGTGCAAAATTTCCACACATTAGGTCAGGAAAACAGATTTCTCTTATTTTTAAAAAATGTGTTAGGAAGCAATTAAATTTCCAACTACAGTTTAAGGTTATTTGGTTCCAAACTAAATACAATATTTTATTTTAAAATTTATTTTTGAAAAATCTCACTCCTTCTTACATAACTTATTTAAATAAATTAAATAGAGCACATCACTTGTTAAATGAGAAAAGAAAAAAATTATCTTCATATATAATGGATGCTATTAAATTTTAAAGTCTATATTAAAATAAGCTACATAATATAATTTTAATAAAGCAGCTATAAAAGAAAATGTTTTACCTAAATTCAGTTCTTTATCCTAGTTTATAAAAATGACAACATTATTTTTTAAACTCTGTAAGGGGATTCACAAAACTTTATTACTCTGAAAGGAGTTCATACATTTTTAAATGCTGGGAAATGCCAGTCTAATATAAAAGTCTTTTTAATCAGACTCCTGTAATTTTAACCTGCTCTCCTTCTCTTGACCTGGGCCTGCCTTCTGAAGGAATCTAGTCTACCAGAGAAGACAGAATGGAAGTAATTACAATGTGATGAGTCCCTTAGCAGGGCAAAAGAGGATTCTGTAGGAACAAATAGTACAGAAGTCTAATTTGGTCTCGGGGTTAGTAAAGGGCTCCAAGAAGAGATGTTTTAAAGGACTGGAGTTAGCCAGAGAAAGAGGCAGAAAAAGTGCTCCAGCCCAGAAGGAACAGCATATTCAAAGGCCCAGGGGCAAAAGAAAGGAAGCCAAGTTTGAAGAACTGAATAATATAAGAAATTCAGAATCACTAAAGCATACAGTTTAAATGGGAGGGTGAAATGAGATGAGACTGAAAAGAGAGGTATGGTGATGCCCTGAAGAGTACTGAAAATAGTCTTTAGAAGTATGGAATTTTTCCTAAGAGCAATGGGAAGCCATTAATGTGAAGACAGAGTAGAAATTAGATAAGCAAACCACAACTTTTTAATGACATAAGAGTTCCCCTCCGAGAGAGAGCCAAAGTAAAAGGGAAATGTGAGAGTTTTTATTTTCAGAGAGTCCAAGGCTTCTAAGGCTCTTCTTATAATAAATCCCTCAACCTGAATCTCACAAATAAAGCAAAATGCAAATACCCGAAAACATAAAGAGCCCGCTGCTTTCAAAAGCTGGCAAGAAAATGACCACGTGCTCTGATATTGTGAGTAGACCAACCCCACCTTTTAGATGTTAGAGGCAGCAGTAGCTATCTTCTGTATGAGTCAGAAGATACAGGTCTCTGAGTTTCACTTTTCTCATCCAAGAAACTGGTGAGTATTCATCCCCTGCCTACCCACCTGGCACCCTATGAAAGCCATATCTCAACCACATGCCTCAACAATGTAAGTGGAAAGGATTTTACCAACTGCTTTTACTCAATCCACCGGAAAGACATGAGGAGTAAGTAAATTCTTCATAATGCACCATATGTCTACAGTTATAAGGGTTACCTGATCATTTCACACCTTCAAAAAAAAAAAAAATCCTACTGTTCAAATCTGTAGCTAGGCATATTCAGAATTTGCTTGAGGCAGAAACAAAATTCAGAACAGTAAGGTGACAAGAAATGACATTGCGGCAAGATGGCAGACTGGTGAGCTGTATGTTTTAGTTACTCCTCCAGGAAAGTAGGTAAAAAGCCAGGAACTGCGTGGACTGGACACCACAGAGCAATCTGTCTTTGGGCATACTTCATACAACACTCATGAAAACGTGGAACTGCTGAGATCAGCGAAATCTGTAAGTTTTTGCGGCCAGGGGACCCGCGCCCCTCCCTGCCAGGCTCAGTCCCGGGGGAGGAGGGGCTGTCAGCTCCGGGAAGGAGAAGGGAGAATTGCAGTGGCTGCTCTTATCGGAAACTCATTCTACTGATTCAAACTCCAACCATAGATAGACTGAGACCAGACACCAGAGACTCTGAGAGCAGCCAGCCCAGCAGAGAGGAGACAGGCATAGAAAAAAAACAACACGAAAAACTCCAAAATAAAAGCAGAGGATTTTTGGAGTTCTGGTGAACACAGAAAGGGGAAGGGCGGAGCTCAGGCCTTGAGGCGCATATGCAAATCCCGAAGCAAAGCTGATCTCTCTGCCCTGTGCACCTTTCCTTAATGGTCCTGGTCCCTTTGTCTATTAGCATTTCAATAACCCACTAGATCTCTGAGGAGGGCCGTTTTTTTTTTGTTTTGTTTTGTTTTGTTTTAAATCCTTTTTGCTTTTTCTAAAACAATTACTCTAAGAAGCTCAATACAGAAAGCTTCAAAGAATTGCAATTTGGGCACATCAAGTCAAGAGCAGAACTAAGAGAGCTCTGAGACAAAAGGCAATAATCCAGTGGCTGAGAAAATTCACTAAACAACACAACTTCCCAAGAAAAGGGGGGTGTCCGCTCACAGCCACCATCCTGGTGGACAGGAAACACTCCTGCCCATCGCCAGCCCCATAGCCCAGAGCTGCCCCAGACAACCCAGTGTGACGGAAGTGCTTCAAATAACAGGCACACACCACAAAACTGGGCGTGGACATTAGCCTTCCCTGCAACCTCAGCTGAATGTCCCAGAGCTGGGAAGGTGGAGCAGTATGAATTAACAGAGCCCCATTCAGCCATCATTTGAGCAGACTGGGAGCCTCCCTACACAGCCCAGCAGCCCAGAACTGCCCTGGGGGGACGGCACTCACCTGTGACATAGCACAGTCATCCCTCAACAGAGGACCCGGGGTGCACAGCCTGGAAGAGGGGCCCACTTGCAAGTCTCAGGAGCCATACGCCAATACCAAAGACTTGTGGGTCAGTGGCAGAGACAAACTGTGGCAGGACTGAACTGAAGGATTAGACTATTGCAGCAGCTTTAAAACTCTAGGATCATCAGGGAGATTTGATTGTTAGGGCCACCCCCCCTACCCGACTGCCCAGAAACACGCCCCACATACAGGGCAGGCAACACCAACTACACACGCAAGCTTCGTACACCAATTGGGCCCCACAAGACTCACTCCCCCACTCACCAAAAAGGCTAAGCAGGGGAGATCTGGCTTGTGGAGAACAGGTGGCTCGTGGACGCCACCTGCTGGTTAGTTAGAGAAAGTGTACTCCACGAAGCTGTAGATCTGATAAATTAGAGATAAGGACTTCAACTGGTCTACAAACCCTAAAAGAACCCTATCAAGTTCAGCAAATGCCACGAGGCCAAAAACAACAGAAAATTATAAAGCATATGAAAAAACCAGACGATATGGATAACCCAAGCCCAAGCACCCAAATCAAAAGACCAGAAGAGACACAGCACCTAGAGCAGCTACTCAAAGAACTAAAGATGAACAATGAGACCATAGTACGGGATATGAAGGAAATCAAGAAAACCCTAGAAGAGCATAAAGAAGACATTGCAAGACTAAATAAAAAAATGGATGATCTTATGGAAATTAAAGAAACTGTTGACCAAATTAAAAAGATTCTGGACACTCATAGTACAAGACTAGAGGAAGTTGAACAACGAATCAGTGACCTGGAAGATAACAGAATGGAAAATGAAAGCATTAAAGAAAGAATGGGGAAAAAAATTGAAAAACTCAAAATGGACCTCAGGGATATGATAGATAATATGAAACGTCCGAATATAAGACTCATTGGTGTCCCAGAAGGGGAAGAAAAGGGTAAAGGTCTAGGAAGAGTATTCAAAGAAATTGTTGGGGAAAACTTCCCAAATCTTCTAAACAACATAAATACACAAATCATAAATGCTCAGCGAACTCCAAATAGAATAAATCCAAAAAAACCCACTCCGAGACATATACTGATCACACTGTCAAACATAGAAGAGAAGGAGCAAGTTCTGAAAGCAGCAAGAGAAAAGCAATTCACCACATACAAAGGAAACAGCATAAGACTAAGTAGTGACTACTCAGCAGCCACCATGGAGGCAAGAAGGCAGTGGCACGATATATTTAAAATTCTGAGTGAGAGGAATTTCCAGCCAAGAATACTTTATCCAGCAAAGCTCTCCTTCAAATTTGAGGGAGAGCTTAAATTTTTCACAGACAAAGAAATGCTGAGAGAATTTGCTAACAAGAGACCTGCCCTACTGGAGATACTAAAGGGAGCCCTACAGACAGAGAAACAAAGACAGGACAGAGAGACTTGGAGAAAGGTTCAGTACTAAAGAGATTCGGTATGGGTACAATAAAGGATATTAATAGAGAGAGGGAAAAATATGGCAAACATAATCCAAAGGATAAGATGGCCGATTCAAGAAATGCCTTCACGGTTTTAACGTTGAATGTAAATGGATTAAACTCCCCAATTAAAAGATATAGATTCGCAGAATGGATCAAAAAAAATGAACCATCAATATGTTGCATACAAGAGACTCATCTTAGACACAGGGACACAAAGAAACTGAAAGTGAAAGGATGGAAAAAAATATTTCATGCAAGCTACAGCCAAAAGAAAGCAGGTGTAGCAATATTAATCTCAGATAAAATAGACTTCAAATGCAGGGATGTTTTGAGAGACAAAGAAGGCCACTACATACTAATAAAAGGGGCAATTCAGCAAGAAGAAATAACAATCGTAAATGTCTATGCACCCAATCAAGGTGCCACAAAATACATGAGAGAAACATTGGCAAAACTAAAGGAAGCAATTGATGTTTCCACAATAATTGTGGGAGACTTCAACACATCACTCTCTCCTATAGATAGATCAACCAGACAGAAGACCAACAAGGAAACTGAAAACCTAAACAATCTGATAAATGAATTAGATTTAACAGACATCTACAGGTCATTACATCCCAAATCACCAGGATACACATACTTTTCTAGTGCTCACGGAACTTTCTCCAGAATAGATCATATGCTGGGACATAAAACAAGCCTCAATAAATTTAAAAAGATTGAAATTATTCAAAGCACATTCTCTGACCACAATGGAATACAATTAGAAGTCAATAACCATCAGAGACTTAGAAAATTCACAAATACCTGGAGGTTAAACAACACACTCCTAAACAATCAGTGGGTTAAAGAAGAAATAGCAAGAGAAATTGCTAAATATATAGAGACGAATGAAAATGAGAACACAACATACCAAAACCTATGGGATGCAGCAAAAGCAGTGCTAAGGGGGAAATTTATAGCACTAAACGCATATATTAAAAAGGAAGAAAGAGCCAAAATCAAAGAACTAATGGATCAACTGAAGAAGCTAGAAAATGAACAGCAAACCAATCCTAAACCAAGTACAAGAAAAGAAATAACAAGGATTAAAGCAGAAATAAATGACATAGAGAACAAAAAAACAAAAGAAAGGATAAATATCACCAAAAGTTGGTTCTTTGAGAAGATCAACAAGATTGACAAGCCCCTAGCTAGACTGACAAAATCAAAAAGAGAGAAGACCCATATAAACAAAATAATGAATGAAAAAGGTGACATAACTGCAGATCCTGAAGAAATTAAAAAAATTATAAGAGGATATTATGAACAACTGTATGGCAACAAACTGGATAATGTAGAAGAAATGGACAATTTCCTGGAAACATATGAACAACCTAGACTGACCAGAGAAGAAATAGAAGACCTCAACCAACCCATCACAAGCAAAGCGATCCAATCAGTCATCAAAAATCTTCCCACAAATAAATGCCCAGGGCCAGATGGCTTCACAGGGGAATTCTACCAAACTTTCCAGAAAGAACTGACACCAATCTTACTCAAACTCTTTCAAAACATTGAAGAAAATGGAACACTACCTAACTCATTTTATGAAGCTAACATCAATCTAATAGCAAAACCAGGCAAAGATGCTACAAAAAAGGAAAACTACCGGCCAATCTCCCTAATGAATATAGATGCAAAAATCCTCAACAAAATACTTGCAAATCGAATCCAAAGACACATTAAAAAAATCATACACCATGACCAAGTGGGGTTCATTCCAGGCATGCAAGGATGGTTCAACATAAGAAAAACAATCAATGTATTACAACACATTAAAAACTCGAAAGGGAAAAATCAATTGATCATCTCAATAGATGCTGAAAAAGCATTTGACAAAATCCAACATCCCTTTTTGATAAAAACACTTCAAAAGGTAGGAATTGAAGGAAACTTCCTCAACATGATAAAGAGCATATATGAAAAACCCACAGCCAGCATAGTACTCAATGGTGAGAGACTGAAAGCCTTCCCTCTAAGATCAGGAACAAGACAAGGATGCCCGCTGTCACCACTGTTATTCAACATTGTGCTGGAAGTGCTAGCCAGGGCAATCCGGCAAGACAAAGAAATAAAAGGCATCCAAATTGGAAAAGAAGAAGTAAAACTGTCATTGTTTGCAGATGATATGATCTTATATCTAGAAAACCCTGAGAAATCAACGATACACCTACTAGAGCTAATAAACAAATTTAGCAAAGCAGCGGGATACAAGATTAATGCACATAAGTCAGTAATGTTTCTATATGCTAGAAATGAACAAACTGAAGAGACACTCAAGAAAAAGATACCATTTTCAATAGCAACTAAAAAAATCAAGTACCTAGGAATAAACTTAACCAAAGATGTAAAAGACCTATACAAAGAAAACTACATAACTCTACTAAAAGAAATAGAAGGGGACCTTAAAAGATGTAAAAATATTCCATGTTCATGGATAGGAAGGCTAAATGTCATTGAGATGTCAATTCTACCCAAACTCATCTACAGATTCAATGCAATCCCAATCAAAATTCCAACAACCTACTTTGCAGACTTGGAAAAGCTAGTTATCAAATTTATTTGGAAAGGGAAGATGCCTCGAATTGCTAAAGACACTCTAAAAAAGAAAAACGAAGTGGGAGGACTTACACTCCCTGACTTTGAAGCTTATTATAAAGCCACAGTTGCCAAAACAGCATGGTACTGGCACAAAAATAGACATATAGATCAATGGAATCGAATTGAGAATTCAGAGATAGACCCTCAGATCTATGGCCGACTGATCTTTGATAAGGCCCCCAAAGTCACCGAACTGAGCCATAATGGTCTTTTCAACAAATGGGGCTGGGAGAGTTGGATATCCATATCCAAAAGAATGAAAGAGGACCCCTACCTCACCCCCTACACAAAAATTAACTCAAAATGGACCAAAGATCTCAATATAAAAGAAAGTACCATAAAACTCCTAGAAGATAATGTAGGAAAACATCTTCAAGACCTTGTATTAGGAGGCCACTTCCTAGACTTTACACCCAAAGCACAAGCAACAAAAGAGAAAATAGATAAATGGGAACTCCTCAAGCTTAGAAGTTTCTGCACCTCAAAGGAATTTCTCAAAAAGGTAAAGAGGCAGCCAACTCAATGGGAAAAAATTTTTGGAAACCATGTATCTGACAAAAGACTGATATCTTGCATATACAAAGAAATCCTACAACTCAATGACAGTAGTACAGACAGCCCAATTATAAAATGGGCAAAAGATATGAAAAGACAGTTCTCTGAAGAGGAAATACAAATGGCCAAGAAACACATGAAAAAATGTTCAGCTTCACTAGCTATTAGAGAGACGCAAATTAAGACCACAATGAGATACCATCTAACACCGGTTAGAATGGCTGCCATTAAACAAACAGGAAACTACAAATGCTGGAGGGGATGTGGAGAAATTGGAACTCTTATTCATTGTTGGTGGGACTGTATAATGGTTCAGCCACTCTGGAAGTCAGTCTGGCAGTTCCTTAGAAAACTAGATATAGAGCTACCATTCGATCCAGCGATTGCACTTCTCGGTATATACCCGGAAGATCGGAAAGCAGTGACACGAACAGATATCTGCACGCCAATGTTCATAGCAGCATTATTCACAATTGCCAAGAGATGGAAACAACCCAAATGTCCTTCAAGAGATGAGTGGATAAATAAAATGTGGTATATACACACAATGGAATACTACGCGGCAGTAAGAAGGAACGATCTGGTGAAACATATGACAACATGGATGAACCTTGAAGACATAATGCTGAGCGAAATAAGCCAGGCACAAAAAGAGAAATATTATATGCTACCACTAATGTGAACTTTGAAAAATGTAAAACAAAGGGTTTATAATGTAGAATGTAGGGGAACTAGCAGTAGAGAGCAATTAAGGAAGGGGGAACAATAATCCAAGAAGAACAGATAAGCTATTTAACGTTCTGGGGATGCCCAGAAATGACTATGGTCTGTTAATTTCTGATGGATGTAGTAGGAACGGGTTCACTGAAATGTTGCTATATTATGTAACTTTCTTGGGGTGGAGTGGGAACATGTTGGAAGTTAAGCAGTTATCTTAGGTTGGTTGTCTTTTTCTTACTCCCTTGTTATGGTCTCTTTGAAATGTTCTTTTATTGTATGTTTGTTGTCTTTTTAACTTTTTTTTTCATACAGTTGATTTAAAAAAGAAGGGAAAGTTAAAAAAAAAAAAGAAAAAAGAAAAAAGACAAACAAGGAAAAAAAAAAAAAAAGATGTAGTGCCCCCTTGAGGAGCCTGTGGAGAATGCAGGGGTATTCGCCTACCCCACCTCCATGGTTGCTAACATGACCACAGACATGGGGGACTGGTGGTTTGATGGGTTGAGCCCTCTACCATAAGTTTTACCCTTGGGAAGACGGTTGCTGCGGAGGAGAGGCTAGGCCTCCCTGTATTTGTGCCTGAGAGTCTCCTCCTGAATGCCTCTTTGTTGCTCGGATGTGGCCCTCTCTCTCTGGCTGGGCCAACTTGAAAGGTGAAATCACTGCCCTCCCCCCTACGTGGGATCGGACGCCCAGGGAGGTGAATCTCCCTGGCAACGTGGAGTGTGACTCCCGGGGAGGAGTGTAGGCCCGGCATCGTGGGATGGAGAACATCTTCTTGGCCAGGGGGGGGATGTGAAGGGAAATGAAATAAGCTTCGGTGGCAGAGAGACTCCAAAACGGGCCGAGGGATCACTCTGGTGGGCACTCTTACGCACACTTTAGACAACCTTTTTTAGGTTCTAAAGAATTGGGGTAGCTGGTGGTGGATACCTGAAACTATTAAACTACAACCCAGAACCCATGAATCTCGAGGATAGTTGTATGGAAGTGTAGCTTATGGGGGGTGACAGTGGGGTTGGGAATGCCATGGGGACCAAACTCCACTTTGTCTAGTTTGTGGATGGATGTGTAGAAAAGTAGGGGAAGCAAACAAACAGACAAAGGTACCCAGTGTTCTTTTTTGCTTCAATTGCTCTTTTTCACTCTAATTATTATTCTTGTTATTTTTGTGTGTGTGCTAGTGAGGGTGTTGGGGATTGATTTGGGTGAGGGATGTACGGCTGTGTGGTGGTGCTGTGAACAATCGAAGGTACAATTTGTTTTGTATGGCTGCGTGGTATGTGGATATATCTCAATAAAATGATGATTAAAAAAAAAAAAAAAGTATTAGCAGTTTTTTATGTTGGTTTTGTGTCCCGTCTCCCACAGGGCAGTGTGAAGAAAGCCAGATAATACCTGCCCATTACAGAAAAGGAAACCTGAGCTGAGGACCTGAATCTTTTTTAGGGAGCTCTAAGTTGGCTTGCCTTTTGCTAGGGAGAGAAGCACTATATCTTGCAAGCGTTTTTATTTTCAAATATCCTTGAAAAAATAGTCTGGAACAAAAGGGCGATTAAGTGCCTCTGTAGCAAGAGGTGCAGAAGTGTGAGGGATCCATAGAGAACTGTCTCCCCACAAAGAGTTGGAGTTAGTAAAAGTAGCTTTCCTCTTCCAGTGGCTCCTCAAAATTTTCTTCCTAAAGCAGAGTTGTCCAATAGAAATATAATGTGAGCCGAGTATGTAATTTTCTAATAGCTACATGAAAAAAAGTTTAAAAGAAACAGGTGAAATTAATATCAGTGTATTTAAACCTAGCATATGCAACATTTTATCATGTTAACGTATAATCAGTATCAAAATGTTATTGATGAGATATTAAAAAACAAATGTATCTGATACATGTACCATAATACAACAATAAATCGTATACAATACAGCCATTAAAGTGAAATGTAATCTCAAAAAAAAAAAAAAAAAAAAAAGAAATGACATTGCACATTAAAAATAAATTCTTGATTCAATCTAGTTCTTCAGTCATGGGCCAGGCTTGGGTCAAATGCAGCTGACAGATGTAAATCAGCCTGGAGTTAGGAGACCCCAGTTCTAGATCCTGAACAGACTTAACTTCATATTTCTTTTGTAAACTGTCATAACCTTACATGTCCCCAAAAAGTATTAGTGATTTTAAAGATCCATGAGAAAGTAGAAGCAAAGTGTTGTGGATTTTTTAAAACATTAAAATACTTTGAGAGAAAAAGACATGAAATAGCACATTAGCCTGAATATGATGGATCTCATTCCCCTAGAAACTTTTTTTTTTCCTTTCCAACAGAGTGGACTTTCCCAACTTTTAGAATATAAGGCCCTATTCCAGTTTTTAATTATTAAATGGCACATTTCTCAGAATGGAAGTCTATTCCAAAGCATTTTAAACACTCTCTATCATGACACTCAGCACAATGCATGGTAATTGGTCATTCACATCTGTCTTCCCTGCCAGGCTAGGAGTGTCACAAATCCAAGACCACATCTTACTCATTCTTACACTGCCAGCACCTAGCGAAGAGATGGCATAAAAGTTGAAATGAAATAAATGGAAATAAGTTGTGCCTTCCCTGTCTGCAACAATGAATCTTTGGCAGATTTCAACAAAGCCTCCAAGGTAACTACATGCAGACCCTAGGTAGATTAGACTCACAATGATTTCTGCCTAATTGCCTCTTTCTCCACTCTTCCTTCCCCTTGCCTCTCCACCTCCAAAGGGGAGTTCCCACTGGAAATTGCACAATTCTTTCTGCAGAGAGAAACAACAAGCTTAGTTCCTGCTGACCTGAACAGCATAATGTTCTGGCACAGTATCTTTCACCTTCATAGAATGATGACGGCCTCAATTGAGTTGTTTTTCTAAGTAAAAACTGTCACTCCGGCTGCTGTAAAGGAGAGGCTAGGTCTCCCTATATTTGTGCCTAAGAGCCTCCTCCCGAATGCTTCTCTGTTGCTCAGATGTGGCCCTCTCTCTCTAGCTAAGCAACCTGAAAGGTGAAATCACTGCCCTCCCCTCTACGTGGGATCAGACACCCAGGGGAGTGAATCTCCCTGGCAACGTGGAATATGACTCCCGGGGAGGAATGTAGACCTGGCATCGTGGGACGGAGAACATCTTCTTGACCAAAAGGGGGATGTGAAAGGAAATGAAATAAGCTTCAGTGGCAGAGAGATTCCAAAAGGAGCCGAGAGGTCACTCTGGTGGGCACTCTTATGTACAATTTAGACAACCCTTTTTAGGTTCTAAAGAATTGGGGTAGCTGGTGGTGGATACCTGAAACTATCAAACTACAACCCAGAACCCATGAATCTCGAAGACAGTTGTATAAAAATGTAGCTTATGAGGGGTGACAATGGGATTGGGAAAGCCATAAGGACCACACTCCACTTTGTCTAGTTTATGGATGGATGAGTAGAAAAATAGGGGAAGGAAACAAACAGACAAAGGTACCCAGTGTTCTTTTTTACTTTAATTGTTCTGTTTCATTTTAATTATTATTCTTGTTATTTTTGTGTGTGTGCTAATGAAGATGTCAGGGATTGATTTAGGTGATGAATGTACAACTATGTAATGGTACTGTGAACAATCGAATGTACGATTTGTTTTGTATGACTGCGTGGTATGTGAATATATCTCAATAAAATGAAGATTTAAAAAAAAAAAAAAAAGAACCAATGAGTTTCTTAGTTTAGCTATGCCAATGAGGCAAAATCCAATTGTTTTCTCAGGAAACACTGCAAGACGCAATTCAATTAAACTGTATTTTGAATTAGTGCAAGATAGATAGCTCTGTTTACTTTTTTAGGTGAGCTGAAGTACAATACATAAAGCAAATGCTTCTAAGTCCTGCTGAAGAAATCTAAACAAACAAAAAAAAAACTGTCACTCAAACTTCCACTTTTATCCCACCAAGATGTTATCTTTTGGAGGACTTCTGTTATATCCTCATCAGTTCCATAATAAGCAAATACAACTTTTGGACAGTGTTTTTCTAACATTTTCTACTGCAACCCATAATGAGCAAGATATTATATTGCAACCCATTATGTGTGCATGCACACACACACACACACACACACACACACACACACCTAAAACACAAGTCTGATGCAACAATATTTGCCCTTTCTACATCCAATTCACTTTGATACTTTCTATTCTTTTTTTTTTTTTAATGCTATTTCATTTAAGTTTTTAAAAATGCTGCTTAGTGGTCAACTAAATTGGTTTCATGACCAGCTCTGAAAGGGGATCACAAGCTACAGTCGGAAAAACACTGTCTTTGGACTGTGCTCTCAGTGTTTTAAAAATCAGTTTGGGGGCTTTAAGCAGTAACACAACAGCTTTTAAAAACACAACATAAATAGAAAATCAGGCCCCTACAAGATGAAATTCTCATCTGGAATAAACCATTCCACATCCTCCCTTGGAAAAACACCACCACTGAACTTCCTTGCACAAAGAAACCCAGGGACTTTGTAAAGAGGTCGGGGCTGGACTAATCCTGATGCGCCTGATAATGGGCCAAGAGAGAACTCCTGTCCCTAACAAAATGCCTCCAAAGGGATCCTCTGATGATGTTTTTTGAATGTGAAGGTGGGTGATGAAAAAAGTAGATGCAGTCTGCCAATCTCTTCCTGGAATCTGAGTTGCAAAATGCTTTCAACTTCTGTTCCCTCACTAAATGAGACATTGTTGGAAAGTTCATTTCCAGAATTAGAAAGTATCAGAAAGGCCGCATAGAAAAGTTTCAGGATGCTGTCTGGGGTAAGAGGGTTAACAGTGGGGAAATAATGTGAGGACTTGACTAAAATAATGCCAAATATGCTGAAAAATCTTAAATATCTGAAATTCTTCAAGCAGAAGGGGAGAGACTGGGATAAGAGCAAGCTATGTGGTCTCTTTGCATTGTGTGCTGGGGAAGGGCAGGAGAGAAGAATCTCACCCATTTACCAGTCTCAAAAGGGAAGGATCCAGGTCTCCAGGAAGGTTTTGATACAAGTTTCTCTACCTATATCCTTCCTCATAATCAACCTTCCTTCCTCAATTACTGAAGAGAGACCTTCTGGAATTCAGAGGGAGATGGAAAACTGTAAGTTCTGGTGGTACCTAGTATGACATTGATATATATTTAGATACATACATAAAGATAGAGAGATAAAGATATAGACATAGATATTTATAAAATAAAAGCCAATGGCCTACATGATCAGGCATCTCCCTTCCAACTCCCTACACACCTCCAGCCCCTTCCTCTCTGTCTTCATGTTCTCTGTCCCCTTTAGACACTACCAGTCTGCTTGCTTTAGCCATAGTGGCCTCCTTGCTGTTTCTCAAACATACCAAGCACAAGTGGGCCTTAGGGACTTTGCACTGGCTGTCTGGAGGACTCATCTGTGGGTAGGATTGGCAGATATCACGTAAGAGAAGCAAACAGCAGAGAAAGGAGAAATCTATACCAAAACAACAATAACAACAACAAAAATCCCAGAAACTTTTAAAAGTTCATAACTTATCCAAGAGCTATTCCTTTACCTGAGCAGAAACAAGGAGAAGTTTTTAGGGAGATATCTTTGTCCAGTCTCTGAATGCATATAGTTCCATCTACAATAAGTTATGAAGAAATCTGTTTGTTCCTATTTAATACAGAGTTCTTTATAGAGCAGCATGGCCCTGGAGCATGAAGAAAAACAATTTCTCCTCATTCTGGCAAGATTTGAAAACAAAATGTATTCCATATCCAGACTGTGAAAACCACCAAGATTTCGGATGTGCCTGTTGGCCCCACAGGTGATACATGAATAATTTGGAGAGTGGCCTAAAAGCCAACAGTTCCCAATCCTGAAATACTCAGGCACTATGTGACAACAATTCAGGATTCTAAGGCCCTTCCTTTGTGGGGAGTCACGCCCACACTAAAAACAAAATAAGGAAAACTTAAAAAAGAAGATTCCCCATGGGTCCCCTCCTCAGTCTCCCTGTGGAGCTAGTGTCCTGGAGAGGGGTAGATTTCCCACCAGCAAGCACGACCCCCAGCCTAAGAAAAACCCAGAAAGGATTTCAGGCCACAAGGGGGCAATTTCAGAAGGATGAAGCCATAAAACAATTAAAGACGGAATGGGTTGATCTGTAGCTGGTTATAATCCATGTGTCTGGAGCAGTATTGCTTCAAATGGCAATCTCACTTCTCCAGACATCAGTCACTGGCTTTTCAACGCAGGCAATTTTCTCCTCTCCCCTCTGTCCACCTTTTCCTCTCCCTCAAAATACATTTTATAATTAGCGGGGGTGGGGGAGTAAGGAAAGATGGGAAGAAGGCTGGCCCAGGGTTAGATTTCTCAAATGCAAGCCCCTCAGGCGATCTGAATTTACTGAAGCTACTCTCCCAGGAGGGGGCATATTGTGACCAAGCTTCCTGCAGTACCTCCTGCCATCTGCAAAATTAAATTAAATGGTCCTCTGCTTTTGAAATCCTACCATCAGTGTACCAAAGGGAACATCTGAGTATACCAGGCAGGGATGATGGCTTTTCCTTTTTACCAACACACACAAATCATTAGGAGATTAAGTCTCTGAATAGCTAATGTGCATTTTCATAAAGAAGAAGTTAAGCGCTCAATCTAACACCCACGTAGAAGAGGTTGAAAGGGACTGGGATTGCACTTGCTGCTGTCTTTAGAGGATGATTAAAAGCAGGGCAGACAGAAAGATAATGGCTTTTTACCTCACTTTCATGGGGCGGGGAGTAGGGATGTAAACCAAGTGCCAAGAGCTGAACAGGAAGAGAAAAGGGCTCCTGCAGGCCCAGAAGACACTGGGAAGGCTCCCTGGGAGAGAAATCTCCCCCAACCCCCAGAGTCAAAGCAGTTGTTTTCTGTGAGGGTTAAACCCAAGGACATTGGAAGACCCTCTGGTCATCACACTGCAAATGGCCGCTCTAAGGCAAATGGAGCTTTAAAGCAAAGCTTTTGGTCCTTCCTGCTTGGTTACCAGTTTCGACTTTCTGACCGTAAAACCCAGGCAAAAGACTGATGGCTTTAACCACCTCACCCAACCTTGCCATCTTCCCCACCATCCCATGACTGAACAATTTAATTCAAGAAAGTTATTTCCACACCCTAGTCTTACTTCCAATATGACTAAATTTGGAACAATGGAACTGAATGAGAGAAAAGGAACAAAGGAAAGAAAATTTAGGAAATAATCTATGCAGTAGTGATATATAATTTGAAAAGTAAGTCAGACTGGGAACAGCTTTATTGGAATATAAAATTACATACATATATTTAATTCAAGCCATATCAATTCAAGAAATCTTTATTGAACACCCACTACTATTCCCTGCAGGGGAATACCAAAAAAAAAAAAAAAAAAGTTTTGGACAGAGCCCCAGTCTTACAGGAGCTCACAACCTAAAAACACAGCGGGTTAAAATCTATGCCCACCTAAAGGCCACTCAACAGTTTATTTGGGCCCCTTTGTGCCCAGCCCACCCTGCCCCAACGGACAAAGTGGAAAGTTAAAGGAAATGAAGGCAGAGAGACCTGATAGCTGCCAGCAAAGCTCAGGAATATAGGCTTTTGAGTGAGACGGCTGGCAGTAAGGGTGGTGGTAAGAATCTTTACCTCATAGCCTTCTCTGAGAAATCATAATCTGCAAGGACAGTTATTCACCAAGATTATGTTAAACCAAAATCTCCCTGTCTCCCTGTCTCCTTCTCTCCTATCTTGTTCTAAAAGATATAAAATTTGCAGAGAGAATTAGGGAAAAAGTACCTCTTGATCTGGGATACAGCAAAAGATGCTAAAGGGATGACAATTGGCTGGGTGAAGGGGTGGGGGAAAAATTGGGAACAAGGGAACCCTGAAAAAGTTCCCTCCCAGGATGGCTACACTCTCAAGCCCTACACCCAGCTTTCTTTGTAGAAACACGTATCTGATATCACAAACACCCACGGCATCAACTGGAAAGGCTCATAAATTCTCGTCTCTTAAAACGATGACTACCCACAGAAGGGTCTTTATGAAAATGAGAAGTTCTCTTAGAAACCTTAATTCTGAGGGTCATCAAAATTAGGGCACTCTCTTTTTGAGCTTTCACACTGCTGTTCTCAGGAGGCACTCCAGGGACCAGGTCAGTCTGAATCTGAAGTGACATCAAACCTCTCTGCCACTATTCCTACTGTCAAGATCTGCCAGGAACTAGCCAAGAACAATACAGTACAAAGCCTTCAGGGAGAAGGATTCTCAATCTGGATCCCTAGTCTACTATGAAAAACTGAACAGCACATATAATCACTATTTCACAACAGAATTTCCACTTAAAATCACAAAGACTAATACGGAGAGACAGATTGACAGGACATGAATTCTGGTAGAAAATACAAATACTCAGACATTCTTCTTCCCCTAAAAGTGCAAAAGTTGACCAGAAACTCTGGGAATCTGTGTAACACCTGAAACTCCGAGCCAAAACTCGGCATATATGAATGTCAATGTTAGCACATATAGCAACTGTTTAAAAAGCTGAAAAAGAGTCCAGACTTCAATTAAAAGTATGAATGAAGCAAATCTAGTTAGGTCTAGGGCAAATCGGGCCTGTGTTTTAAAACCTCAACTTCCATGTGAGACCAAGGGAAGAGATGTTTAGTTGGTGCAGGATCTATATTTCCTAAACAATTTAACTCACACAGTTTGTTCAAATATCATAATTACATGGAACTTTGAATAAGAAGTGAGACCTGGTAGGTTAGTGACACATACCAAAGTAATTTGGGCAGAGAGTAAAAATATATATGCATGGCCTCCCTGAGGAGCTGGGGGAAGATGTGGAGGTATTGGGCTTCCTCGCCTGAATCGTTGCTGATGTTCTCACAAACACTGAGGACTGGCTGTTTGACGTGCCGAGCCCTCTATCTCAGGACTTGCCCTTATGAAGCTCATTACTGCAAAGGAGAGGCTAAACCTGCTTGTAGTTGTGCCTGGGAATCTCCCCGAGTGCCTCTTTGTTGCTCAGATGTGGCCCTCTCCCTCTAGCTAAGCCAACTTGGCAGATGAACTCACTGCCCTTCCCCCACGTGGGATATGACTCCCAGGGGTATAAATCTCTTGGCAACGCAGGATATGACTCCCGAGGATGAATCTGGACCTGATATCGTGGGACTGAGAACATCTTCTTGACCAAAAAGGGGATGCAAAATGAAACAAAATAGAGTTTCGGTGGCTGAGAGATTCCAAATGGAGTCGAGAGATCATTCTGGTGAGCATTCTTACACACTATATAGAAACCCTTTTTAGGTTTTAATGCACTGGAATAGCTAGAAGTAAATACCTGAAACTATCAACCTGCAACCCAGTAGCCTTGACTCTTGAAGACGATTGTATAGCAATGTAGCTTACAAGGGGTGATAGTGTGATTGTGAAAGCCTTGTGGATCACACTTCCTTTAACCATTGTATGGACAGATCAGTAGAAAACTGGGGACAAAAACTGGGGAAAAAAATAGGGTGGGAGGGGGGAATGACTTAGGTGTTCTTTTTTACTTTTCTTTTTATATATTCTTTGAGACAGTGCTCTGGAGGATGCCCCACCCCTCCTGGGATGCTGAAAGAAAATTCAGGTTTTTTTTTAAAAAAAAAGGAGAAGGAAAAAATCTGCAGTTGGGAAAGAGTAGAAATTTCCTATGATACAGTGTGCACACTTAGAGAAAAAGAAACTGAACTTATAGTAGAAGGTACCTGATTAGTGCACTGCACAGGAAAGAGGTACTCAAAGTAAGGAATCATTATTCCTCAGTATGTTCTGAGAAGAAAAATTTCTACTTGGATGTTCTTACCTGTGATGGTTAGGTTCATGTGTCAACTTGGCCAGGTGATGGTCCCCAGGTGATTGGTCAAGGAAGCACTAGCCTAACCATTACTGCAAGGACATTTGTGGCTGGTTAATAAACCAGAAGGCCAGTTTATTAAATCATCAGTCAATTGGCTGCAGCTGTGACTGATTATATCAATGAAGGGCATGTCTTCCACAATGAGAGAATTCAATCAGCTGAATTTAATCCAATCAGTTGAAGACTTTTAAGCGAGACAGATAAGAGAACCGTTACTTCTTCTTCTGCTAACCAGCAAAGTGTTTCCTGAGGAGTTCGTCAAAGTTGCCAGTTTGCTGCCTGAGGAGTTATGGAATATCTTCATGGGAGTTGCCAGTTTGCTGCCTACCCTACGAATTTGGACTCATGCATACCCACAGTTAAGTGAGACACTTTTATAAAATCTTGTATTTAGACATCTCTTGTTGATTTTGTTTCCCTAGAGAACCCTAAACAATACATTACCCCTGGGTTGTCAGGGTCTGAGGCCCAGTGGACAATGGGATCCTATAGCCTTAGAGTTTCTCTAGCACCTCAGTAGCTTGCCTTTGGTTTCAGCAGGGCCAGAAACACTCTCGGCCACAGTCAAGCAGACAGCACTGGAGCAATGCAGTTTCTGCTCTCCTTATGGCCTTCTGGAAGACTAGTCTCATAGGTTTTACATCACAAGTCTCATCAGAGAACATTCTTCAAGGTTAATTCAGTGTTATGTGGGCCTGGACTTGGAGGAAACACACACCACAGTGCAAGGAAAGACAAGCACCAATTTCCACCAGAAACATCTGTTCCTTCCAGCTCAAGAAAATCAGTTGGCAGAGAATAATGTGGTATGGTTTTTGTTGTTGTTGTTAGAAAAAGCTAAAAAGCACTCTACAGAAAAAGGGACCAACCCTATTAGGATACAACCCCATCCTCTATGGTTTTTAAGAGATAGAAACCAAAGTTCTGCTTCCTGAACTCTTGTCCCTGTTACCAAAGGCAGAACTCTAAACCTCACCCCAATAAAAGTACAACTCTATCTAGTTTGAGCTCCCAGGCCAACGTCCACTGTTACTGACTGAAAATGGTAAGTTACAGGAAGGAAGTTCATTTAGGTTCTTCTTCCAGGGAAAGGTCTACAGCTGTTCATGTCAAGAGCCCGCTAGGCCAATGGAACCTGGAAACTAAGAAACCCTGAAGAGAAGTTAGACTCTTAACTCAAGCAGCATCACCTCCCCAGACCCCACACTCTGCAGGTGTTCAGAAATTTACAGGCACATTTTTTGGCCCCTACAATGACTGAGTAAGTGCTACTGGCATTTATTGCAAAGGGACAGGGATACAATGTCCTGGATGTAATGGATGGGACAAAGTTCCACACATCGATCATGCACCCAATGTGCCAACAGCATGTCTGTTGAGACTCACTTACAGAGGGTAGAAGTGGTTTGGTTTGGTGTTGTCTTATGTTTTCCTAAATGGGTAAAGCATTCACCAGGGGGAAGGACTTTGGAACAATACAAAAGAGTAAATAGTGGAAAGGAAATCTCCTTCCCATCTCCAACCCTGCCCCGAAGTTCTACACCCCTGAGGAAACCTCTGTTACCGTTTTCTTGTGTATCCTTCCAGAAATACTCTATGTTTATACTGTATAAGCATCTGTGCGTATGTCTCCTCCCCCCTACTCTAAAACACAGCTCTGTACCATGTTTTGCTTTTTCATTTAACAGTGTATCCTGAAACATTTTCACATTAGAACATACCAATCTGCCCCTTCTTTCTACTGGCTGCATAGCATTCCTCTGTGCTTTAATTTATCCTTTAGTGGTTGCTGCCATTGTTTCCAACTTTTGCCACCATAAATAATGCTATAATGAATGCAGAAATGAGTATTTTGGTAGAATAAATTCCTGGAAGGGTAATGCCAGGTCAAAGGGTATACATATTTTAAATTCTTTCAGACACTACCCAATGATCAACGCGTGTGTGACTGCCTGCTGCCCTGCACCCTGATAACACTTTGATTAGCAAACATTTTGATCTAACAGGTGAAAAATGATTATTCACTATAGTTGTAATTTAATTTGTATTTGTCTATTATGAATGAGATTAAGCATCGTTTTACATGCTCATATGTTGCAGTAAATTTTGTATTTTTTTAAACAAAAGTTCATGCTCTTTGCTCATTTTCCCATTTGGATTATTGATCTTTCTGGACTTTTTGTTAACTAGGTGAGCACCTCATAAAGGAAATTAGTCCTTTGTCATGTGGTACAAATATTTTTCTAAGTTCAACTTCTGACTTTGTTTATGGTACTTTTTCAACCACACAGAGCTTTCAAAATTTATCAATCCTTTTGCTTATCAATCTTTTCCTATATCACTTCTGAACTTTCTCTCATGCTTAGATTGGATTCCATGGTTTAAAAAAATAATCTCCCATGTTTTCTTTTAGTATTTTTTATGCTTTCATTTTTTATATTCATATTTTAATCCATCTAAAATTTACTTTTATTTAAGGAGGAAGACAGTGATCCAATTTCTTTATTTCCCAAATTGTCTCAAAACCAATTATTAGAAAATCCATTACTTTCTTCATCCCACTAATCTGACACACCATGGTCTACTCTATGCTAAATTTGTGTGTGTGTGTTTAGGTTACTTCTGAATTCTCTATCCTGTTTTTCTGGATTCTATTTTTAATTTGGAGATGGCAAAAACAAATCCAGAAAGCAACCTTGAAGAAAGAAACCATAAGGAAAAGGAAATGGCCTTTAAGTTTTAGACACAGTGTTCATATAAACTGGAACTAAAATCACTCTCTCAGATGACTCCAATATACCATCCAACATACTGTGAGACTGTACCCTATATCTTGTCTTTTCTTGTAAACAGTTTATATTTTTAATACAAGCCTTTTATTAAAATGTAGCTATATACAATAAAGTATACAAATCATAAGGATCAGCTCAAAGAATTGTCACAAAGTGAACACAACTGTGCAACCAGCACCCATATCAAGAAACAGAACATTACCAGCACTCCAGAAGCCCCTAGTACCTCCTTCCAGTCATTAGCCTCCCCAGGGATGACTAAATCCTGATTACTATCACCAGAGAGTTGTTCTGCCTGCTTTTAAACTTCATGTAAATGGAATCATGTATTATGAATATGAACTCCTATTTCTTGCCTTTTTCAACCAATTATTATAATTATGAGATTCATCCATGTTGCTACATGTAGTTTTAATTCATATATTCTCACCGATATTTACAGTAGCATCCTCTGTGTAAATACATCACAATTTATATTTATCTATTCTACTTCTTTTGGGCATTTGAGTGGGTGTATGTTTGGGAGTCTTACAAGTAACACTGTTGAAAATATCCTTGCATATGTTTTTCGATCATTCTGTTAATTTTAGCCTTTCAGGATCATTTTGTTTTAGGTATATCTCATGAACATAGACAATAGATGTGTTTTGTCTTAGAGTCAACTTGAAAATAGTTTTCTTTTATTAGGTGAGTGTCAGATCATTTATATTTTGATATTACTCATATATTCACTCTCTTTTCTATCACATTAGTTTACATTATTTTTACTATTTGTATTTATGCTATTCACTCTGTGGTCTGTTTTCCTTGCTTTCTTTTTTCTTTTGGTATGTAAGAGGTTTTATAATTTGTTCTAGTGGTTATCTTTATGCTAATACTTTATATAATTCCCTTAGTTCCCTATTTTTCTCATTTCTTTGTCTCTACTATTTGGCATGTCAGCTTAACCCTCTGACTCCTAGCTATTAACTTTGTGACAGTCTTATTCTATGTTCCCTTTCCTACCTGCCTTCCTCTCTTCTCCTCCCATTTTTATTTGATTTACTTCTACTTGTCAGAACATATATAATTTACATACATCATTCTTCCACTCCCATCCTACCTTTGCTTTAGTCTTAAATCTAACTTAAAATATATTCCATGTTCATCATCAGTCCTTTTGTTAACATTTCCTTTCCCCAAATCATATCCTGCTTGGAAGAAGCTTGTAATCTTCAATTTTAAAGGGTATTTTCGTTGGGTATAGAATTCTATTTGGGCACTGTTTTCTTTCAACACTTTGAAGATATCAATCCACATTTTCTGGCTTCTGCATTTTTTCCTATTGAGAATTTGTCAGTCTTAGTGATTCTCCATTGTAAATAATATGATTTCTTTCCTCCAATTGCTTTTAAGACTCTCTTTGCTTTGTTTTTCAGTCAGTTTTATGATGTGCCTAGCTGTGCTATTCTTGATTTATACTGCTTGGGTTCAAAGTACTTCTTGAATCTGCATATCATTTGTAGTTTTGGAAAACAATAAGCCATTATCTCTAAATATTGCCCCTATCTTGGTTTCACTGTCCTCTCCTTCTGGGCCTCCAATTACTGGTATGTTACATTTTTTCTGCGTATGATTCTTTATGTCTCTAACATTCTTTTCTATAGTTTCAAATTTCATTTTGGTCTCTGTGCTTCATTCTGGATATTTTTTTCTAATCTAATACTAGTTTACTAATTCTTTTTACAACTGTACCCATTCTGTATCAAACCCATCCAGTAAATTCTTAATTTCACCTATTATAATTTTTAGTTTTAGAACTGTCATTCTATTCTACTTTTATTTTGAAGTTTCTGCCAAAATTATCAATCTTGTTTTTTCCTTCCCCTAAACATATTTTGCAAAGTTATTTTTTAATCCATGTCTGATAACTACATTATCTGTATTCCCTATGGATCTGTTTCTATTGTCTGTAACTTCTTTTGGTTTCAAATCATATTGTCATGTCTCCTCATATGCCTGGCTATTTTTACAGCATCCTGGGCATTTTATATGAAAAATTACAGAAATAATATAAAGGCTAGGATAAGGTTATCTTTCTCCAGAGAGGATTTTCCTTTGCTTCTGAGATGTGGCTAAGGAAACTTGCCTCCCAGGATCACCTTAATCCACTGAAACTGGGAGTGAGAAAGTATGAAACTGGGCTCAGTCTCTTGTGAGAGCCAATTTTCAGTTCATGCTTAACTCTAGGGGTCAGCCCTTCAGAGTATCAAACTAAAGCCCAGGATATTTACCAGGGCTGCCCTCCTTGGCAGATCCTTGAATTCAATATTGTACCCCTAGTCCATTGAGTATTTCAAGTTCTGCTAAGTTTCTCAACTTATCAGCTGCCTCTCCCAGAATCAGAAGATGCCCCTAGGGGAAAAGTTGCCCCAATGCCATTCTCTGAGTCTCCTTGTTCTTCAGGATGTTGGCCCCACAATGTCTTTCTGCCTTGTTACCTCTCCAGTGATTTCAAACAGATTTTTAACACTTTGTCCTACCTTTTAGTTGTTCTATGTGGAATTAACTTGTTCATGAGAAGAATTCCAGTGAAGACAAGAAGCCTGGAAGTGGGAAGTGCACAGCCGGTGAAGCAGCTTAATGATGTCAAAGACATCTAATAATCTTTAGTAAATTAGCACAGCACCTTATATCACAAGATGGCTCTGAACTTCCAGGCATCACAACATATTCCAAACAATAAAAAACATGGTAGATGAAAGAAATTAGCCATGTTAGCCAGGTCTGTTTCCCTTTCTATATTTTTTTTAAATAAGTAAAAATCAATTGTTTGGGTTCTTTTTTCCTATTAATAAGCCACCTTTTCTTTTGTTATAGATGACTCTAGTCAAATCACATAACCGCTCTAGGCCTTAGTTTTCTGATCTGTCAAATGAGTGACTTGTACTAGATGAACTCGAAGCACCCTTAGATTCTATTAACTTGCTTTTCTTCTCATTATCCCTAGGAGAAAAGTAGGGAAAAAACAGGAGAATTCACCTATTTAGAAGGCAAGATCAGGAGTCTGAAGATACAGAATGTCCAAAGCGTTATCTATCTCCAGGATAGCAAAGATCTCAATTTAAGTTAAATCAATATACTAAAACCTAGATTTAAAAATTAAGTTGGAGAGAAAAAAAGCATGTTCACTTTATGAAAAATAATTCTAATCTTCTGGCAGATCTTGTTATAATGTCTTCCTAATGTCTTTATATTATGATTAGATTTACAGTAATTCAATTTGTGCACAACTTTCAGGAATATCTGTATGCTCTTTTGTTCATGCCTAAGCACTATAATTTTCCTGAAACAAACCAACGTTCCTTGGACTGCTTATCACCAACAATATCAGACATTCCTTTTCTCTTGGTATTTCTCTGACCACCACCCTTCTACAACTTCAGGAGCAACTTTCTGAGTGCTTCTCAAGCCCAAACAAAATCTTCAGCTATTAATGAGCATTCAAAGGAAACACCTTTAAATTTCCAACTTGAACTTTTATATATTCACTCCTTTAAGAGCAGAATATTGAGAGATTCCATATATTTGGTTAAAAAAAATATGAAAAGATTCCTTATTTTTCTCTAGCCTGCTTCCTCACATTCCTCATGACCAACCATCACCCAAAGTGGGGGAGGGCTATAATTTGCCTCCATTATGCCAAATATTTCAGTTTTTATTTTCACCATGGAAAAATCATTAAACTCAGCTGAATTATTCATGAGACCCTAGGTAACATGATCATTGTTTTTGGCCTTCAGCTTCCGTACTTTCAGTCTTGCAATCCATTTTAGGATTTTTGAATGGGGCTAACAAGGGACTTTGCTAAACACATCATTAAACTGTTGGCATGTATCCTGGCACAGAAATTTACACTATATCAATCCATATATTTTCAAGGATGTGTGTCTTCAATGCTGGGTAGTACTGACTTTTATCCAGATGGGATTTTCAGAGAATGGGCCAACATGAGATGACTAAAATATTCAAGACAGAGAAAAATGTCTAGGCTCCAGGTTGGAGATTCTCAGGGATGATCATAAGATGATCATGATGGATGAGTGGCAAATAACACCATGCATGACCCTCCAAATTCCCTTTTAGTGAAGTTGCAAAAGCATTTTTCTGAATTTACACATACCATTCATATGTGCCTAAGTCCATACTCTACCAGTGTCTTTGAATGAGTCAATCCTCCCTACCATTGTCATTTAGATATGCCTTCTCTCCTGACCTTCCCCTATTCTCATTGTTCTGGTTTGCCCCAGAGAAAAAGGAGAAAAGATGTAATGTCTTAGATCTTTTTGCCTTAGAAAAGATGTAATGCCTCCATTACAACTCCCAAGCACCACTCTTCACAGTTCCTCCCATCATGGCAGAATACGTACTGCACACTCTTGTACTGAGAGAACTCTTAGGCTCACAGAAAGTAAATCATTGCCAGCTGGCAATGGAACCAATGTCCCTCAACAACAAGACCTAAGCCTCCATCCTTAGGCTTCTAAAAGAAAAATTACAATAGTTTCAAAGCTTTCATTGGGAACATATAAGGAAAACTTAAGGAAATATTTCATCATCCTGTTTCCTTCCAAAATCATATTAGACAACATAGAAGGATTTCACATCCATTTTTGTTTCACTTCTCCTCAGTTTAAAAGCCAGTTTAATACTTCTGAACTAGATCATTGTCCACCAAGAAAATGGATCTCCAAACAGGCTGAGGCTGAGGATGGGTACCCTCCAGGAGGGGCCTAACACAGCATATAAACAAAGTCATATTTCATCTCCCAGTAAACCCAATGGGATACTAATAAGTTTCCAAGATACAAAGCAAACTAATACCAATCTTGGCTGTCACTGTATTTTTGAGTGTACTAAGTATTTAATTTTGCCACAGTGCTACCAAGTAACACAACATGTATCGCTCTTGCCTTCAGTGATACCTCTTTTCTAAGGCAAATAAAACTACTCTGGAAGCATCCAGTGTCCTACAAAATATCACATATAAGGAACTATGAAAAAGAATTACCAAAGGTCCTGGGGAATTCCCATTTCGTTCTCATGATCTCTTTGTTCTTTGAGATCTATCATGACCTTGTTTATTTTTCTCGCATAACACTTATCACAGTTTATAATTATCTTTATTCATTTGTTTCCTATATATATTGTCTGTCTCTCTCATAGAGTGTAAACTCTGTGATGGGAGAGATTTCATCTGTCTTTTTCACTGCTATATCTTACCTATCAGTGCATGGCACGCCGTAAGCACTCAATAAATGTAAGTTAAGTGACTACTGAAGCAGTTAGGACAGGCTGGGTTATGCTGCAGAAACAACCAACCTCAAATATCTCAATGATTTAACACAACAAATGCTCATTTCTTGCTTATGTTGTGTCCAACAGGTCTGGAGAGGGGAATTGGGGTCCATTTTCATTCAAGGACCCAGACTGACAGAGGTTCCACCTAGATGCAAACTTTCACAATCACCAAAGTAGGAAAAGAGAACACTGAACTGTCTCATCTTTTCCTGATTTTTGCTGCTCCCTAGAAGTGCCATGTAGGACCACATTTCACTCACCAAAGCAAGTTACATGGCCATACTAACTTCCAAGGGAAGGACAGAAGTAGGTACGGGTAAGCATTGGAGGCCTGTAGAGAATGAAAGAGCAAATCTAGAGTCATGCTGTCATAAGGGGCTTCATTTAGTCCATTCCTCTGTTTCTGGCAAGACTGCAGTTAGAACATAACAGACAATGGCAGATGTATGAAAGAGTCAAGCAAACTAACAACGGACACCACATATATCGTATCAAAAAGCTTTACAAAATCAGTAATCAAGTGACATTACCACAAGAGCCTTTACAAAAAGAAGGTATGTCTTAATTACTCAATCAAGAGGAATACCTGTATTCATTATGTCATTTACCTTAGGAACAAACTAAATGATTAAGGTGCACTCATGCTCCTTGTAAATGAAACCATTTCTTGGGGACTAACAAACAACTGTAGGAAAATGAGCAACAGTTTGCTGTCGTGCTTCCCAACGACAAAGAGAGAGCTCACTAAAATTCCATTTATACAGGGTTGTTTTTTCACCCAAATAATACATACAAATAAAAGCAATAAACTAATGGCAGCATTTAGGCTCACTAAGACACATCTGCCCAATACTACAGAGCCTGCACAACATTCTGACTGTTGTACAGAACTTTCTCTAGAGCATGTCTCTTGGTATCTCCTGCAGATATAGAATAAGATTTTTATCTACACCAGTGAGTCTCTTACAGTGAGACAACCTCCAATCACCACTCTCCCTCCAAATGAATTCCCAAGTTTCCATGGTAACTAACACCTTCCTCCAATACTGCCAATATGCTTCCCAACCCTAAAGGCAGCCCTGTTGATTTACTGCCAGAAATACCACTTTCCTCATTCAAGAGAGCGCCTTCCTTCTCTCCAAACTTGTAAATGAGACCCAGTTGAAGATTCTCCTATAATAGTAGTAGCTACCAATTACTGAGAGCTTACTTTACATCTTTTATCTCACTTAATCATTTCAAAAAACACTGCATGGTATATAGCATTGCCCTTATTTTACAAACCAAAATCATTATAAATCAGAGATTATATGACTTGGCCTAGAGGCAGAACCAGAATTTGAACACAGAATTCTCCATACCACCCTGTCTCTGGGGTGTCCTTCCACTGCACAAGCCCGTTTCAAGCTCAGAGGAACACCCCCATCTGTCTTGTTCTCTCAGCCTATCCCTGCTTCTTTCTCCAAAAGGGCTTTCTACATCTGAAGACAACTGAATTTGCCTTAATAATAACACAACTCCACAGTTTGTTTTAATAGTAACACAATGCCACTCAAAATCCAATGACACTTTAAGGTGTGTGAAATGCTGATTAAATATCATCAAAGAAAAGAATTCACTCTCTTCCACCTGTGCTCCAAGGGCTCTGGTGAGGATGAATGAGGTAACAGGTGATAATGTTTTGTACTCAGTACAGTAAAGAAGGTAGAAGATCAACCCAGGAGATGTTAAGGCATCCACAACATGACCAGGTACCAAGGAATGTCTATAAGGGTGGAACTGCAGCCAAGTCTCTTGGAATTCCTTCCTTGGACCCCTTTGACCTCCCACCCATGTGACCTACATCCTCACTATTCTTCCCTAATCACAAATAGAGGGGCATACAAAGCAAGCACTATACTGACTTCTTAACTGATCTATCCCCTCCTCCACCGCCTGACACACAGGGAGACTTTATGTGAGCCTTGTAAATTTGAGGGAAACGCTCACCATCCCACCGTTATTTTTACTGTCTGCCTTTTTTAACCACTCACCTGGCAGAAATCATTATTCCCTTGGCCTGCAACTACTTGTAAAACTGGTCTGCCTCCCTATTTTCACACCAAAGATACTAATTCTTTAGTAGAAAGGGGAGTATTCTAAATAAGACAATTAGTAAGACACCTAGAATTTCCACCCACTCCATGGAGGCACACAAACAAGAGAATTAACCCAATTTATTGTCTAAAATAAGCAGGGCACTCTACCCACCACAGAGCCCCAGAGATTGGTACAGAATGACTAATTCCAAATTGTAATGGCTACAATGGCCCAGTTCCCTATTTTATAAAACCATGCGCTGAAATTAAAAAAGCAATCCCCCCATCCCCATCTTCTCTTGCATACTTTTGCACATCACTCCATTAAGGATCTGAACTGTAATTTGTCTTATTCACCATTATCCTGTAAAATTGCTCTACAGCTGCCATGGCACTAATTGCAGTGATCAGTGATTCAGGCATCTTGAGCAAAGAGCCTTAAGTAGGTTTCATTATTAAAATTTCCGAAGGTTTTATTATTAAAATAAACCTAAGATAGAGTGGTATGCCTCCATGGGGCAGTCATACTAATGATTCTTGAGTTAGGAAGGGATATTGGTCCCATCAGCAATGTTTCACTCATGAATGCCAGTAATTGGGAATTTATCAATCAACAAAACCAACCAGCATTCTAAGAATAAAGAATAATAACCTCATTTGAAGCAGCCTATGCAGCGCTGTGCAACGCTTTAAAAAGATGTATTTTTAACTAAGATATTGCTTGTAATAGCAAATACTGGAAACAACTCAAGGGTTCATATGTATGAGACTGGTTCAATAAACTAGAGAGCATCCATCCACAAAATGGAATACCACACAGCTTTGAAAAAGAATGAGGTCACTTTCTCTGTATGACACAGAAAGCTACTCAGGATATACTGCTTAGAACAAAAAGCAAGCTAAAGAACAGGTTATATAATATGCTACCACTACTCTAAGAAAAGAGGGGAGAAATAAGAACATATATTTATATCTGCTTGTTTTTACATAAAGAAACACAGGAAGGATATATAAGAAACTAATAAGAGTGGCATATAAGGGACAAGACAGGGAGTTTACGGGATGGACCAGAACAGAGATGGAAGCTATACTTCTCAGCATTTACCTTTTAAAATAATTTTTATTTTTGAACCATATAAAATTTTGCCTACCCCCAAAGGATTTTTTAACTTATCTTTGGTTTCTGCTTCATTTGGGGTTGAAGGGCCTATTTCCTTAGCTTTTGACACCAAGTAATCAGGCTTCAGACTTCTTAATCTGCCAGAAGTCGCTAACCACAGGAAAAGTAATAATTTAGGTCAGAGGAGGAGAAAGATTATTACCTGATTGTCTCCTTAGGGAAAGAAAAAAGGATAAAATATGTAGGTCCATAAAATTTGAACATTATATGTAAGACTGCATTAAAGTTGCCTATTAAAAATGTGCAAACAGCAAAAATGTAATACTATGCTAAGGAAAAAAGGTCTGGGAATAAGCAGGGTAGAGAGTGGACCTCCTTCTCTACTCCCTTTACAATTTTGATTTTATTTTTGGGCTCTTGAATTGACTTTTCTTTTTTCAGAGAAGTTGTAGGTTTACAGAAAAATCACACATAAAACACAGAGTTCCCATATACCACCCTATTATTGTCAGGAGGGGAGGTTTACACCCAAGTCTAGGATTACAACTGTCTTAAGGCCACTTTCAGCACAAGGGCTTTTTTTAGGAATCACTTCTGTGGTTTCCCTTCCCCACACAAGAAGAAAGAAAAGAGAAGGAGAGGGGTCACTATTTTTCAGGGCAAGTCATCTAGCTTTGTGGGTTAAGAAGGACTGGCACCAAAACGAATAAACTTAAGCCACTTATCTAACCCTAGTCTCAGAGAATACTTGCTCCAGTGAAACTCCAGGTACAACAAGTCCCTCCTACCTAGCAATATCCTTCACTGAATGCAGCCATGAATCAGCTGCAGAGTTAAGATGCCACAAATGTTCCAATACTGGCAGACTGACTGGAAAAGAAGAAGCCCCCAGAGCTGCCCTAAGCCATCCCACTAAGAGAAAGAGGTTGGCAGCAAGAAGAGTGCATAAGGCAAGCCCTCATCTAAGTCCACCAATCTCTGCAGGGGTAATAAAGCTTCTGTAGTTATGGGACATCCAGACAGACTGATTGCAAACTGTCCAGAGATAGCTAGTTTTGCTTTGTCTCCTCTCTGGATCCAAATCTGTACAGGAAATAAATCCCACATGAAATCTATCTCTGCCCTCCTCATCACATACTCTCCTGCGAGAGAGCCTCTATTAGCTGATGACTCTGAAATACCTGCAACACCTATTTTTTTAACCATCTTGTAGACATCTCTACCTGAATATACTCAGAGCTCTATGTTCAAAGATAAATTCATTCTGTCTGGCGACATGTGCTCCTCCAACTTCCATTTTCCCTCTCTCGGTTAATAGCATATTCATGCACCAAGATACCCAAACCAAAAACCTGAAAGGCATCCTATACCCCTACTTTGGCTTTGCCCTCTACTCTACCCACCTAGTCGACAATAAGCTGTACTGATTTGTACCTCCTAAATATCTCAGTCTCCCCTTCTCTTCATTTTACATATATTGCCTTATTCAGAATCTCATCACTCATTCAACAATCATTAATGAGTACAGATAATAGCTAGGTGCTTTTAAACAGAATGAAAGCAGCATGATCCCTGCCTTGTAGTGGCTCAACATCTAGTTATTAACTTTTACCTCAACTACTCAGATATACTCTTGTCCCCTACCACTCACTGTCTTCAGCAGTTAGAGTGATCTTTTCAAAACTTAAATTAGATAATTTAATCCAGGGGTTGATAAACTTTTCCTATAAAGGGCCATTGATTAAGTACTTTAGGCTTTGTGGGCCATATGTTTTCTGTCACAACTACTCAACTCTATACTCTTATAGCAAAAAGCAGCCACAGACAATACCTCAAGCAACGGGCCTATGTTCCAATAAGCTTTATTTACAAAAACAGGCAGCAGGCCACATTTGACCCATGGTCCACAGTCTGCTAACCCCTGATTTAATTAACTTCAATGCTTCCCATTTGGAATTAATCCAAATTCCTTTCCACAGCCAGCAAGTCCCTCCAACGTCATCTCAGTACCATTAGTCACTATGCTCCAGCCACCTTGACCTTCTTTAGGGTGCTAGACACTGTGCTAATTCTGTTACCATCTCAGGTTCCCTCCACTTTCTGCTGTCCCCGTCAGGACTACTCTTTCTCAGATCTCTACGTGGCTGCCTCAGCTCAAAGGTCACCTCCTCAGAGAGCCCTCTCTAACCACCCCCGTAAGTCAGCACTCACCCCAAGGCCTAAATATTCTTTTTCCCATGGATCTATTAATTTTCTTCAAATATCTAAAAAATAGTATTTGTGTACTACATGTGTATTGTCTGTCTCCCCGATCACTACCACATCCTAGCACCACTAGAATGTAAGCTCGTTAAGGGCAGAGATTCTATCTGACTTGTTCACCACTAGAACTATGCCTGGCACTTAGCAGTGACTCAGTATCTACTGTCTGAACTAATATTGCCTCCAGTCTACCACCTCCAACCCACTTAAGTCCTTACTGTTACCTGATTGCTTAAAATACTTCCATGGCTCCTGTTCTAGTTTGCTAATGCTGCCGGAATGCATAACACCAGAGATGGATTGGCTTCTATAAAAGGGGGTTTATTTGGTTACACAGTTACAGTCTTAAGGCCATAAAGTGTCCAAGGTAACACATCAGCAATCGGGTACCTCCACTGGAGGATGGCCAATGGTGCCCGGAATACCTCTGTTAGCTGGGAAGACACGTGGCTGGCATCTGCTCCAAAGTTCTGGTTTCAAAATGGCTTTCTCCCAGGATGTTCCTCTCTAGGCTGCAGTTCCTCAAAAATGGCACTTTTAGTTGCACTTGGGTTATCTGTCGTCTCTTAGCTCTTAGAAAACAGAGCAAGAGTCTGTTTTCAACGGCTGTCTTCAAACTGTCTCTCATCTACAGCTCCTGTGCTTTCTTCAAAGTGTCCCTCTTGGCTGTAGCTCCTCTTCAAAATGTTACTCACAGCTGCACTGAGTTCCTTCTGTTTGTCAGCCCATTTATATGGCTCCACTGATCCCATCCTGAACAGGCGGAGCAACACCTCCATGGAAATTATCCAGAGTCGTCACAATACATTCAAACTGGCACAGCTCCCTACTGGCTTCAGGATACAAGTGCAAATTACATGACACTGCAACTCTACCTCTTATCACAACTCGGATGCTTCCCCCATTAGACTGTAAGCTCTTGGTTACAGGGACCATGTTTTGTTCATCTTGTTATCTCAAGAGATCACCACAGTGCTGGAATATAGTAGTTGCTCCATCAATATAGAAAGAAATTAATCAATCAATAGGGTACAACTAGCACAATGCTAAATCCGTACAAAGTAATTTGATAAATACCAAACGTAAAGGCAATTTAGCAAGATTTTGCACAAGACTCTTCCTTTCCTTTGGAAGTAACCTGGGTGGAGGGTATGCTTATAACTCTGAATCTGGCTTTGGATTTTGTCACCCAGTTTCTATCTAGAAAGTAGCCATTCACTGCTTTCTAAAAGAATAGTGGACAGAGGCAGAGAGGGAAATAATGCAATCTATCCATGCTGCCTCCTGTGAAAGCTCGGGCAAAAGGTTTAGGGAAGGAGACAAAACAGTCCAACTAAAATACAACTTAGGGATTCTCCATGGACTCCAATATCCACATTCTCCCTGTCATTTACTAACAAATAAAACCCAATGCTGGCTGTTTTGCTCTATAAAATAACCCAAAACAACCTTTAGAGAATTTCTTCATAACTGCCTCACCAATAGAATGGAAAATTGTTACTTCAAGAAGAATTTCCATTAGCCCTTTGAAATCCTTCAACATCCATTAAAGCCAAGAAGTTTTTACCTAATTCAAACTGATGGGTACAAGAATAGAGTCTTTCTAGGGAATGCGTTTTCCCAAATTATTCAGCTGGGAAATGGGGAGGGAATTTATTACTCGAAATCAAAGGGAAATGAAAATAAACCAACCCAGAATGCTATTACTCTCTTTTTCAGGTAGGGAATTGAGTTCCCGAGTCGTCTGTTCCCTTCACATGGTCTTCTTCTTAGCATCTAAAAGCTTTAAGTCTTGGGCACAGTCACCTAGGTTCTCTTCTAAGGTAACAGAATCTGCTCCAGCAAAGCTTGTGCTGAGCCATCTCCAGACTCCAGAAATGACAAGCTATAAATTACTGGGTCTCTCATTTGATATAATGAAGTGCAAGTTAGCGCAGTCCTGAATAACCACTCCACATGCTACTCTGAATTGCTTGGAGTGAATATGATTGAAGCAGTAAATTGTGCACAAAGCAGAGCTGGATCTAGGATTACTTCACTTTGAGCCAGCTCTTTATTACTTACCTATGGATACTGTCACAGAACCCAAGCAGTGGATGGAGGAACAAGGCTCCTGGGATTTTCAATTCCTATGTCTACTTCTCTCCCATATTTGTTAACCCTATGTGAGGAAGCTAAACAGCCTAAACTAAAATAACTAAATAATTAAACCTTATACACAGAACCTCCAGGGATCCCCCAAACTGCATTCAAGACAACTACAAAGTCAACCTCAAGGCACTTTGATAGATGTGGGACCATTCAAAAATCCTGTCAAGGATCTGCCTATATATCAGCAGGGGAGCCAGTAACCAACCATTTATATGGGCCCTGCTGCCAAGTCTCTTTACAAGGTAATCTCCTCACATTGTTCCACTTAACAAAACTGCAGCCCACTACTCATCCTTTGGCTAAATCCCTTAGCAAAAGATGCCAAGCCAGAGCATTCTACTCCCTGGCAAGACATCAACAGAATGACCTAGTAAACACCATTCGGAAGATGCTAAGACCATGAATTTCAGGAGGAAACAAAAGATTGAGAATGAGTCAGCCAGGTACATGCTGTGTCAAAAGCACACTACATGCCCCCTTGAGGAGCCTGTGAAGAATGCAGGGGTATTGGCCTACCCCACCTCCATGGTTGCTAACATGACCACAGACATAGGGGACTGGTGGTTTGATGGGCTGAGCCCTCTACCACAGGTTTTACCCTTGGGAAGACAGTTGCTGCAAAGGAGAGGCTAGGCCTCCCTATGGTTGTGCCTAAGAGCCTCCTCCCGAATGCCTCTTTGTTGCTCAGATGTGGCCCTGTCTCTCTAGCTAAGCCAACTTGAAAGGTGAAATCACTGCCCTCCCCCCTACGTGGGATCAGACACCCAGGGGAGTGAATCTCCCTGGCAACGTGGAATACGACTCCCGGGGAGGAATGTAGACCTGGCATCGTGGGACGGAGAACATCTTCTTGACCAAAAGGGGGATGTGAAAGGAAATGAAATAAGCTTCAGTGGCAGAGAGATTCCAAAAGGAGCCGAGAGGTCACTCTGGTGGGCACTCTTACGCACACTTTAGACAACCCTTTTTAGGTTCTAAAGAATTGGGGTAGCTGGTGGTGGATACCTGAAACTATCTAACTACAACCCAGAACCCATGAATCTCAAAGACAATTGTATAATAATGTAGCTTATGAGGGGTGACAATGGGATTGGGAAAGCCATAAGGACCACACTCCACTTTGTCTAGTTTATGGATGGATGAGTAGAAAAATAGGGGAAGGAAACAAACAAAGTACCCAGTGTTCTTTTTTACTTCAATTGCTCTTTTTCACTTTAATTATTATTCTTGTTATTTTTGTGTGTGTGCTAATGAAGGTGTCAGGGATTGATTTAGGTGATGAATGTACAACTATGTAATGGTACCGTGAACAATCGAATGTACGATTTGTTTTGTATGACTGCATGGTATGTGAATATATCTCAATAAAATGAAGATTAAAAAAAAAAAAAAAAGAATTGGGGTAGCTGGTGGTGGATACCTGTAACTATCAAACTACACCCCAGAACCCATGAATCTCGAAGACAGTTGTATAAAAATGTAGCTTATGAGGGGTGACAATGGGATTGGGAAAGCCATAAGGACCACACTCCACTTTGTCTAGTTTATGGATGGATGAGTAGAAAAATAGGGGAAGGAAACAAACAGACAAAGGTACCCAGTGTTCTTTTTTACTTCAATTGCTCTTTTTCACTCTAATTATTATTCTTGTTATTTTTGTGTGTGTGCTAATGAAGGTGTCAGGGATTGATTTTGGTGATGAATGTACAACTATGTAATGGTACTGTGAACAATCGAAAGTACGATTTGTTTTGTATGACTGCGTGGTATGTGAATATATCTGAATAAAATGAAGATTAAAAAAAAAAAAAGAAAAAAAAGAACTACACATAAAAAAAAAAAAAAAAAGCACACTACAACTCCTTACCCTGCCTAATCCTAGCTGGACTGATGCCAACCTGATGAGACAGACCTATAGGTTCTTAAACTGAAATGAACTCCTGAGCTGGGTTCTTCAGAACCCAAGAAACAGCAGTAAATCTTTAAAGTCCAGATAAGGTCTTGGTGAAGAGAGGGAGGGTTCAGATAAATGGAATGCTGGGAACTGGTAGAACACAGGGCCCAAAGGGGCCGAAGGTTAAGCTGAGACCATGTAAAACCCTGCTCATTGGGGCACAGGCTTGGGTAACTATGGTAGCTAGAGAAGTTGGCCCCAGCAAGGGTAGCTTGGCAGTCCAAGGAACAGCATACCAGGGTTAGCAAAATTCAGGGTAATTGGAAGCCAAAGTTTCAGAACCAGGAAGACTATACTTGGGGGCAGAATACAAAATTCTCAGAGATGAATCTTTGTAAGAGTGAGGTAGAACTACACAGTGGTTCCAGGAGATCTGTTGATTCCCAGCAAGATCATAATACCAGCTATGAGTAGGGGAGCAGGCCTTATTCCCTGGAGAGGAGATTTACAAAAGTAACTCAGCCCCAGAGCCCAGACTTTGTTTTCTAAATAACATTTCCTTCTAAAAGGAATCAAGGGATAGCAGCCGCGGCGGTTAAGGATGCGGCGGCGGGAGCCGTGAGTGCGACACCCTCAGGGGGGCGGGGCCGGAGTTTAGAAAAAAGCCAGGAACTGCGTGGACTGGACACCACAGAGCAATCTGTCTTTGGGCATACTTCATACAACACTCATGAAAACGTGGAACTGCTGAGATCAGCGAAATCTGTAAGTTTTTGCGGCCAGGGGACCCGCGCCCCTCCCTGCCAGGCTCAGTCCCGGGGGAGGAGGGGCTGTCAGCTCCAGGAAGGAGAAGGGAGAATTGCAGTGGCTGCTCTCATCGGAAACTCATTCTACTGATTCAAACTCCAACCATAGATAGACTGAGGCCAGACACCAGAGACTCTGAGAGCAGCCAGCCCAGCAGAGAGGAGACGGGCATAGAAGGAAAACAACACGAGAAGCTCCAAAGTAAAAGCAGAGGATTTTTGGAGTTCTGGTGAACACAGAAAGGGGAAGGGCGGAGATCAGGCCTTGAGGCGCATATGCAAATCCCGAAGCAAGGCTGATCTCTCTGCCCAGGGCACCTTTCCTTAATGGCCCTGGTTGCTTTGTCTATTAGCATTTCAATAACCCATTAGATCTCTGAGGAGGGCCGTTTTTTTTTTTTTTTTTTTTTTTTTTTTTTTTTAAAATCCTTTTTGCTTTTTCTAAAACAATTACTCTAAGAAGCTCAATACAGAAAGCTTCAAAGAATTGAAATTTGGGCACGTCAAGTCAAGAGCAGAACTAAGAGAGCTCTGAGACAAAAGGCAATAATCCAGTGGCTGAGAAAATTCACTAAACAACACAACTTCCCAAGAAAAGGGGGGTGTCCGCTCACAGCCACCATCCTGGTGGACAGGAAACACTCCTGCCCATCGCCAGCCCCATAGCCCAGAACTGCCCCAGACAACCCAGTGTGACGGAAGTGCTTCAAATAACAGGCACACACCACAAAACTGGGCGTGGACATTAGCCTTCCCTGCAACCTCAGCTGAATGTCCCAGAGCTGGGAAGGGGGAGCAGTGTGAATTAACAGAGCCCCATTCAGCCATCATTTGAGCAGACTGGGAGCCTCCCAACACAGCCCAGCAGCCCAGAACTGCCCTGGGGGGACGGCACTCACCTGTGACATAGCACAGTCATCCCTCAACAGAGGACCCGGGGTGCACAGCCTGGAAGAGGGGCCCACTTGCAAGTCTCAGGAGCCATACGCCAATACCAAAGACTTGTGGGTCAGTGGCAGAGACAAACTGTGGCAGGACTGAACTGAAGGATTAGACTATTGCAGTAGCTTTAAAAACTCTAGGATCATCAGGGAGATTTGATTGTTAGGGCCACCCCCCCCTCCCCGACTGCCCAGAAACACGCCCCACATACAGGGCAGGCAACACCAACTACACACGCAAGCTTGGGACACCAATTGGGCCCCACAAGACTCACTCCCCCACTCACCAAAAAGGCTAAGCAGGGGAGATCTGGCTTGTGGAGAACAGGTGGCTCGTGGACGCCACCTGCTGGTTAGTTAGAGAAAGTGTACTCCACGAAGCTGTAGATCTGATAAATTAGAGATAAGGACTTCAACTGGTCTACAAACCCTAAAAGAACCCTATCAAGGACAGCAAATGCCACGAGGCCAAAAACAACAGAAAATTATAAAGCATATGAAAAAACCAGACGATATGGATAACCCAAGCCCAAGCACCCAAATCAAAAGACCAGAAGAGACACACCTAGAGCAGCTACTCAAAGAACTAAAGATGAACAATGAGACCCTAGTACGGGATATGAAGGAAATCAAGAAGACCCTAGAAGAGCATAAAGAAGACATTGCAAGACTAAATAAAAAAATGGATGATCTTATGGAAATTAAAGAAACTGTTGACCAAATTAAAAAGATTCTGGACACTCATAGTACAAGACTAGAGGAAGTTGAACAACGAATCAGTGACCTGGAAGATGACAGAATGGAAAATGAAAGCATAAAAGAAAGAATGGGGAAAAAAATTGAAAAACTCGAAATGGACCTCAGGGATATGATAGATAATATGAAGCGTCCGAATATAAGACTCATTGGTGTCCCAGAAGGGGAAGAAAAGGGTAAAGGTCTAGGAAGAGTATTCAAAGAAATTGTTGGGGAAAACTTCCCAAATCTTCTAAACAACATAAATACACAAATCATAAATGCTCAGCGAACTCCAAATAGAATAAATCCAAAAAAACCCACTCCGAGACATATACTGATCACACTGTCAAACATAGAAGAGAAGGAGCAAGTTCTGAAAGCAGCAAGAGAAAAGCAATTCACCACATACAAAGGAAACAGCATAAGACTAAGTAGTGACTACTCAGCAGCCACCATGGAGGCGAGAAGGCAATGGCACGATATATTTAAAATTCTGAGAGAGAGGAATTTCCAGCCAAGAATACTTTATCCAGCAAAGCTCTCCTTCAAATTTGAGGGAGAGCTTAAATTTTTCACAGACAAAGAAATGCTGAGAGAATTTGCTAACAAGAGACCTGCCCTACTGGAGATACTAAAGGGAGCCCTACAGACAGAGAAACAAAGACAGGACAGAGAGACTTGGAGAAAGGTTCAGTACTAAAGAGATTCGGTATGGGTACAATAAAGGATATTAATAGAGAGAGGGGAAAAATATGGCAAACATAATCCAAAGGATAAGATGGCCGATTCAAGAAATGCCTTCACGGTTTTAACGTTGAATGTAAATGGATTAAACTCCCCAATTAAAAGATATAGATTCGCAGAATGGATCAAAAAAAATGAACCATCAATATGTTGCATACAAGAGACTCATCTTAGACACAGGGACACAAAGAAATTGAAAGTGAAAGGATGGAAAAAAATATTTCATGCAAGCTACAGCCAAAAGAAAGCAGGTGTAGCAATATTAATCTCAGATAAAATAGACTTCAAATGCAGGGATGTTTTGAGAGACAAAGAAGGCCACTACATACTAATAAAAGGGGCAATTCAGCAAGAAGAAATAACAATCGTAAATGTCTATGCACCCAATCAAGGTGCCACAAAATACATGAGAGAAACATTGGCAAAACTAAAGGAAGCAATTGATGTTTCCACAATAATTGTGGGAGACTTCAACACATCACTCTCTCCTATAGATAGATCAACCAGACAGAAGACCAATAAGGAAATTGAAAACCTAAACAATCTGATAAATGAATTAGATTTAACAGACATCTACAGGACATTACATCCCAAATCACCAGGATACACATACTTTTCTAGTGCTCACGGAACTTTCTCCAGAATAGATCATATGCTGGGACATAAAACAAGCCTCAATAAATTTAAAAAGATTGAAATTATTCAAAGCACATTCTCTGACCACAATGGAATACAATTAGAAGTCAATAACCATCAGAGACTTAGAAAATTCACAAATACCTGGAGGTTAAACAACACACTCCTAAACAATCAGTGGGTTAAAGAAGAAATAGCAAGAGAAATTGCTAAATATATAGAGACGAATGAAAATGAGAACACAACATACCAAAACCTATGGGATGCGGCAAAAGCAGTGCTAAGGGGGAAATTTATAGCACTAAACGCATATATTAAAAAGGAAGAAAGAGCCAAAATCAAAGAACTAATGGATCAACTGAAGAAGCTAGAAAATGAACAGCAAACCAATCCTAAACCAAGTAGAAGAAAAGAAATAACAAGGATTAAAGCAGAAATAAATGACATAGAGAACAAAAAAACTAGAAAGGATAAATATCACCAAAAGTTGGTTCTTTGAGAAGATCAACAAGATTGACAAGCCCCTAGCTAGACTGACAAAATCAAAAAGAGAGAAGACCCATATAAACAAAATAATGAATGAAAAAGGTGACATAACTGCAGATCCTGAAGAAATTAAAAAAATTATAAGAGGATATTATGAACAACTGTATGGCAACAAACTGGATAATGTAGAAGAAATGGACAATTTCCTGGAAACATATGAACAACCTAGACTGACCAGAGAAGAAATAGAAGACCTCAACCAACCCATCACAAGCAAAGAGATCCAATCAGTCATCAAAAATCTTCCCACAAATAAATGCCCAGGGCCAGATGGCTTCACAGGGGAATTCTACCAAACTTTCCAGAAAGAACTGACACCAATCTTACTCAAACTCTTTCAAAACATTGAAAAAAATGGAACACTACCTAACTCATTTTATGAAGCTAACATCAATCTAATACCAAAACCAGGCAAAGATGCTACAAAAAAGGAAAACTACCGGCCAATCTCCCTAATGAATATAGATGCAAAAATCCTCAACAAAATACTTGCAAATCGAATCCAAAGACACATTAAAAAAATCATACACCATGACCAAGTGGGGTTCATTCCAGGCATGCAAGGATGGTTCAACATCAGAAAAACAATCAATGTATTACAACACATTAAAAACTCGAAAGGGAAAAATCAATTGATCATCTCAATAGATGCTGAAAAAGCATTTGACAAAATCCAACATCCCTTTTTGATAAAAACACTTCAAAAGGTAGGAATTGAAGGAAACTTCCTCAACATGATAAAGAGCATATATGAAAAACCCACAGCCAGCATAGTACTCAATGGTGAGAGACTGAAAGCCTTCCCTCTAAGATCAGGAACAAGACAAGGATGCCCGCTGTCACCACTGTTATTCAACATTGTGCTGGAAGTGCTAGCCAGGGCAATCCGGCAAGACAAAGAAATAAAAGGCATCCAAATTGGAAAAGAAGAAGTAAAACTGTCATTGTTTGCAGATGATATGATCTTATATCTAGAAAACCCTGAGAAATCAACGATACACCTACTAGAGCTAATAAACAAATTTAGCAAAGTAGCGGGATACAAGATTAATGCACATAAGTCAGTAATGTTTCTATATGCTAGAAATGAACAAACTGAAGAGACACTCAAGAAAAAGATACCATTTTCAATAGCAACTAAAAAAATCAAGTACCTAGGAATCAACTTAACCAAAGATGTAAAAGACCTATACAAAGAAAACTACATAACTCTACTAAAAGAAATAGAAGGGGACCTTAAAAGATGGAAAAATATTCCATGTTCATGGATAGGAAGGCTAAATGTCATTAAGATGTCAATTCTACCCAAACTCATCTACAGATTCAATGCAATCCCAATCAAAATTCCAACAACCTACTTTGCAGACTTGGAAAAGCTAGTTATCAAATTCATTTGGAAAGGGAAGATGCCTCGAATTGCTAAAGACACTCTAAAAAAGAAAAACAAAGTGGGAGGACTTACACTCCCTGACTTTGAAGCTTATTATAAAGCCACAGTTGCCAAGACAGCATGGTACTGGCACAAAGATAGACATATAGATCAATGGAATCGAATTGAGAATTCAGAGATAGACCCTCAGATCTATGGCCGACTGATCTTTGATAAGGCCCCCAAAGTCACCGAACTGAGCCATAATGGTCTTTTCAACAAATGGGGCTGGGAGAGTTGGATATCCATATCCAAAAGAATGAAAGAGGACCCCTACCTCACCCCCTACACAAAAATTAACTCAAAATGGACCAAAGATCTCAATATAAAAGAAAGTACCATAAAACTCCTAGAAGATAATGTAGGAAAACATCTTCAAGACCTTGTATTAGGAGGCCACTTCCTAGACTTTACACCCAAAGCACAAGCAACAAAAGAGAAAATAGATAAATGGGAACTCCTCAAGCTTAGAAGTTTCTGCACCTCAAAGGAATTTCTCAAAAAGGTAAAGAGGCAGCCAACTCAATGGGAAAAAATTTTTGGAAACCATGTATCTGACAAAAGACTGATATCTTGCATATACAAAGAAATCCTACAACTCAATGACAATAGTACAGACAGCCCAATTATAAAATGGGCAAAAGATATGAAAAGACAGTTCTCTGAAGAGGAAATACAAATGACCAAGAAACACATGAAAAAATGTTCAGCTTCACTAGCTATTAGAGAGATGCAAATTAAGACCACAATGAGATACCATCTAACACCGGTTAGAATGGCTGCCATTAAACAAACAGGAAACTACAAATGCTGGAGGGGATGTGGAGAAATTGGAACTCTTATTCATTGTTGGTGGGACTGTATAATGGTTCAGCCACTCTGGAAGTCAGTCTGGCAGTTCCTTAGAAAACTAGATATAGAGCTACCATTCGATCCAGCGATTGCACTCCTCGGTATATACCCGGAAGATCGGAAAGCAGTGACACGAACAGATATCTGCACGCCAATGTTCATAGCAGCATTATTCACAATTGCCAAGAGATGGAAACAACCCAAATGTCCTTCAACAGATGAGTGGATAAATAAAATGTGGTATATACACACGATGGAATACTACGCGGCAGTAAGAAGGAACGATCTGGTGAAACATATGACAACATGGATGAACCTTGAAGACATAATGCTGAGCGAAATAAGCCAGGCACAAAAAGAGAAATATTATATGCTACCACTAATGTGAACTTTGAAAAATGTAAAACAAATGGTTTATAATGTAGAATGTAGGGGAACTAGCAGTAGAGAGCAATTAAGGAAGGGGGAACAATAATCCAGGAAGAACAGATAAGCTATTTAACGTTCTGGGGATGCCCAGAAATGACTATGGTCTGTTAATTTCTGATGGTTGTAGTAGGAACAAGTTCACTGAAATGTTGCTATATTATGTAACTTTCTTGGGGTAAAGTAGGAACATGTTGGAAGTTAAGCAGTTATCTTAGGTTAGTTGTCTTTTTCTTACTCCCTTGCTAGGGTCTCTTTGAAATGCTCTTTTATTGTATGTTTGTTTTCTTTTTAACTTTTTTTTTCATACAGGTGATTTGAAAAAAGAAGGGAAAGTTAAAAAAAAAAAAAAAAAAAAAAAAAAAGAAAAAAGACAAACAAGGGGAAAAAAAAAAAAAAAAAAAAGATGTAGTGCCCCCTTGAGGAGCCTGTGGAGAATGCAGGGGTATTCGCCTACCCCACCTCCATGGTTGCTAACATGACCACAGACATAGGGGACTGGTGGTTTGATGGGTTGAGCCCTCTACCATAAGTTTTACCCTTGGGAAGACGGTTGCTGCAAAGGAGAGGCTAGGCCTCCCTGTATTTGTGCCTAAGAGTCTCCTCCTGAATGCCTCTTTGTTGCTCAGATGTGGCCCTCTCTCTCTGGCTAAGCCAACTTGAAAGGTGAAATCACTGCCCTCCCCCCTACGTGGGATCAGACACCCAGGGAAGTGAATCTCCCTGGCAACGTGGAATATGACTCCCAGGGAGGAATGTAGACCTGGCACCGTGGGACGGAGAACATCTTCTTGACCAAAAGGGGGATGTGAAAGGAAATGAAATAAGCTTCAGTGGCAGAGAGATTCCAAAAGGAGCCGAGAGGTCACTCTGGTGGGCACTCTTATGCACACTTTAGACAACCCTTTTTAGGTTCTAAAGAATTGGGGTAGCTGGTGGTGGATACCTGAAACTATCAAACTACAACCCAGAACCCATGAATCTCGAAGACAGTTGTATAAAAATGTAGCTTATGAGGGGTGACAATGGGATTGGGAAAGCCATAAGGACCAAACACCACTTTGTCTAGTTTATGGATGGATGTGTAGAAAAGTAGGGGAAGGAAACAAACAGACAAAGGTACCCAGTGTTCTTTTTTACTTCAATTGCTCTTTTTCACTCTAATTATTATTCTTGTTATTTTTGTGTGTGTGCTAATGAAGGTGTCAGGGATTGATTTAGGTGATGAATGTACAACTATGTAATGGTACTGTAAACAATCGAAAGTACAATTTGTTTTGTATGACTGCGTGGTATGTGAATATATCTCAATAAAATGATGATTTAAAAAAAAAAAAAAAAAAAAAAAAAAAAAAATAAAAGGAATCAAGGCCTCTAGAGAAATGGCTGATTCCATCTCTGGTATGGAATATATAGCCTGGAACATCTTGTTGTGCCAGAAAGTAAGGAAACTTTCAAAGTCCAATGAGGTTATTGCACCAGTGAGGTCAAAAGGACCTGGGAGTCAACCTGATGGATGCCTACTGACCTAAGATAAGTCACTGTGAGCATCCAAAAAAATTAATAAATAACATCTTGCAGTGGGTTGAAATGTATCAAATGTATAACAATCCATGAGTTCATAATGATATTCAGAAAAAAAAATACAAAAAAAAAATGTATTGCTCACCACTGGAGGTTACTTGGTCACTAATGCACTATTATGAAAAATGACTTAAAAGGGGGGTGAGAGTGGGGGCATTTATCCAGTCTTTCCTGTACAGAATTATATGCTTAAGGAGAGGAGCCTGTGGCAGATGAAACAAATTTTTCAAAATGAGGAAAACTGCTTAATCTGGGTATTGGGTAAATGGAGGTTCATTATATTACTCACATGTATATCTAAAAATTCAACACACAAACGCCACCCTGGCTCCTGCCCCCCAAAAAAGCAATACAGGGCTGGAACCAAGGGCCGAAACCAAGCAGCTTAGAACTTAGGCAAGGCCTCTGCCTACAAGAGAGACTAGGATATGAGTGGCCATTTTAGCCTTGATGGGCTAAGCCACCAGGAGGGACACAGGGAGGCATCATGATGCCCCGGTCCCAGGTCTGACTGGCAGCAGGGCTTACCAAAGAGGGGACCTGACGCTGCTTAGAGAATTTACTTTCTTGTCATAATTGGCTCAGGCACTAAAAAAGTGCCTGGTCTTGAAAGTAGAGCCCTTACATAAATTCAACCAAGAAAAGCTGGGGAAACCAAAAGACACAAGAAAGGAGGCAAGGGCTAGCAGAAAACAGTGCATAAATTAAGGGTAAAATTGAATCCTGCAGTCTTGACTATGTCACCAAAAGCACCAAAAAGACCTCTCCCCTCCCCCCACATCTCCCCCAACTACATCCAAAGAGCCACCCCAGAACCATCAAAGGCAGCGGAGTGAAGACAGCATTCTCAACAGACTAGCTCCGAGTATCCAGCCAGAGTCCAACTTCAGAAGCTCAGTACAGCCCCTCCCTAACCACCACTCAAGTAACCAGATGGGAAAGTATTCAGAAAACCCGCATCCTGACACACCACTGCCAAACAACTTAAGCAGCAAAGAACAGCCCATCTAAACAGCAATGCAGGCTGCCAGGAAAAGCTTTGTAGGGACAAAATGTATAGAGGAAAAGTAGTTCTCTTGGGGTCCACAAAGACCCAGTCTCTTAGATTCAGCACTTTCAAATGCAGAATTCATATATTCCTCTGAGGTATGCAGAACTCCACAGCTCAAGTTGTTTCCTTCCATCTCCTTAAAGATAAATGAGCAGTCAAGCTGCAAAGAAAACCACGCGGAGTATAAGTCTTCAAAGAATCTTTGTGGGGTCAAAGTGGAATGGGTCTACAGACTATGTGTATTCCTCAGATTCTGGAGCATGATATAAGAATCCCTTTCCAGATGAGTTTAACACTTTGTGGTCACTTGTATTCCCATCACTGAGTTGTCAGTTCTTTGCTAGTCTGACTGATTCCAGCTCAGGCTGACCCCAACTCCCTGGATCTGGTTACCATTAGCAGAAACTGTAATCCATTCTGTACTCTTCCAAAGAATCCTAAAAACAGCTCTTCACCTACTCTCCCTAGACAAGTAATAACATCTGCCCAAGAAACAGGAAAAAAAAGATTAAGAGAGATAATGCAATTAGCATACTACCAAGAAAGCAAAAGTAAGAGGGAGGAGGAAAACCAGGCAAAATAGTATGTGGGCTGATAATGGGCTCACATTTATTTCCAAGGCTAGATTAATATCCTTTTGCTTATATAGAAATTAACAGTTAATTTAAAACTGTCACTGGAAAAAAGAACAAGCAAAAGAAGAGGACCCAAATCTCAAAATACATCTTTCAGCAGAGGAAACAAGAATTAGTAAGATTCCATTTCCTACTTATTTACCCCACAGGCTGAAGAGCTGCCTCTGCCTGTATGGATCAGGGCATCAAGTCTGAAATCCAGCACAATTCCCAACAATCCAAAACATCAGGTTGTGCTAAGCTGAGTTCTCTTGACCTTGAGATAGCTCCTTTAGCAATTTGGTAGAAAATATACAAGAACTAAAGGGGACAGCCCCAGTTGTTTGAATCTAGTAGCTAAAGGTCCACCTCGTCAAGATCAAGGGTTCCCATGAATTACTGTGACCTAGGCCCTGAGAATCACCCAGAGCCCAAAAGGCTAAAAGGTAACCCTACAAAATCTAAAGATGTAAAAGGGAGATTTCAACTGGTGCTCAGAAACTAGACTAGAACAGCATGAAAAGAAATCCTCTACAAGAGAGTAATTCCTGGTTTCTAATTCTAGTTCTTAGTGATTTGCTGAGTGTCTTAGGGCACAGACCTAAACTTCTGTGGCCCTTACTATTCTGTCCACCTAATATAAGAAAACAAAGCTAAAAAAAATTTGTAACCAAACCAAAACAAATTTCACTAGGTAGTATGGCTATTACATTCATGACACTGAACTTCTGTTGACCTAAAAATGGCTATCTGGGAGCATCCCTAGAGTACATTTCAGATCTAAACTGGAAATAAGTTGGAGTAAATTAAAGCCCAGAGCCTTTGCTTGAATAAAAATAGATGCAGCAAAAACACTGACTTTGCATGATTGGTGTTGTCAAAGAGGCCACAGGGAACGGAATTAAATATGACACATTCCTCTCATATGATCAAATTGGGGCGGGCACCTTATATCACAAACCAGACGGCAAGAAACTAAATAAATTTAAGTCTTTTTTATGCCATCCCAATTACAGCACAGTCAGTTCACAAACATGTTCTGGTAAATGCTGGAGGAGTTTTTCTGTTTTAAGAGTCTTCTCTCACTTCATTCTGCTTAACAAAAGACCTCACACCCTTAGAAAGAGGATGGAGATGAGCCAGCTTTAAGACACATGCTGCATGGAGGGAACTGAATGTCCGAAAAAAGAGGGTTCTACACTCCTCTGACAACTCAACAACAGAATGGCTACACACAAACGCCTGAAATAAGAAAGTCCATCAAGAAAATGAACTTTTGACTAGATCAAAGCTTCTGGCCCAAAGGATTTGCATCTGGTCCAGGCATTCATCAAAAACTCTGAATTTAAATAGAAGACACATTCTGACTGCGACATGTAATAAAACAACTGGAGTAATAAAGGGGCTTGATTTTGGTTTCCTTTTCCTCCACATCCCCTGCCAATGCAAGAGTTAGCGTGCCTGTGGGGAACTTGGCACATCTGGGATAGTTCCCATTCAGCCAGGTCAACTTTTGGGATTTTCCACATATTACAGGGTCATTGTACATCTACTAACCTAGAATACCCAGATAAAAGCTCTTTTTTAGAGTCTGGAGAGAAACTGTCAAATATGAAAGCTCTGTTGGAAGAAGCAAGATGAAGTAAACCAGATGTCAGAAGCCCCTGGCCCTAACTGCTATTCAAACCCTAAAGCTTTACGACACCTACTAACTCACCTACTTTCTCTAGACTCTGATTTTTACTCAGTAATAAGAGAACAGACTTAATGGTCTCCCAGATCCCTTCCAATCTTAACATTCTATGACTTTATGACTAAAGAGTGATACAGATAAGGCTAAGACTGAGGCTTAAACCTGATATAAACCAGTTGAGAATATGCTAAGAAAACCTACTCCACACAAACAGAGGGAGCTATTCTGACCAGCTCATCCCCACACAAGCCATCACACAGACATATGCCACAGATACAACAGGCCTTCTGCTATACAGGAATTGACTGAGTGATTCAGTAAAAAGTCGATTCAGTCATTCAACTAACAAATATTAACTGAGCACCTTCTAGGCATTCCAGATATGGATGTGAACAAAACAGAAAAAATTCCCTACCCTCCTGGAGTTTATATTGAATTGGGGGGTGAGGGGGTGGGAAATCAGACATTAATCAAATAGCAAGTATGACGTGGGGGTGCACTTTACAGAGAGTGTCAAGAAGGCCTTGCTGATAAGGTGACTTTTGAACAGAGATCTGAGGCAATGAGGGAGTGAGCCATGAAAATACCAGGGGAAGAGTGTTCCAAGCAGAAGAAACAGCATGGCTCGGAGACAGGACTGTGCCTAGCAGGACTGCCATATTAAAGGAAACGCCACGAACCCACCATCAATGAGGAAGAGAGAGAGGAGGAGGATAGGAGGCGGCAAGGTTAGCCAGGTAGGAGGGGCCACATAGCGTAGGAAATGGAAAGCCTCTGGAGGGTTTGAACAGAGGAGTAACATGATCTACCTTCCATTTTTAAAGGATTACTCTAGCTGTTGTGTTGGGAGTAAATGGAAGAGGACAAGAATGAAAGCAAGGAGACCAGCCAGGAGGTACGAGACAACTGAGGTGTGAGATGATGGCAGCTTGGCCCAGGGTAGTCGCAGTGGGAATGATGAGGAACAGTCAAAGCCTGGGATGTATTCTGAAGCAGAGTTAGCCAGACACTGGGGGACAGGATCTTGGAAAATCTAGGGACTACTGCAGAATCTAATGGTGCTAAATGACACTAAATTCCAACATCCACCATGGGATCCTAGGGTCAGGGATATGTTTATCTCTGTATGAACAGAGTAAAATACAGAGTTAAACTCTGTATAAACAATGTAGTGCCTGATATATAGCGGATATACAGAAAATATTGAATGAATGAATGTGGAACTTAATATAATATGAAGCCAAAAGATCTGCAATTTGATAGGTCATCAGGAGAACAAAAGGATTTGGTACTAGACATATTTTACTAATGATAGTGCCTCCTCCCCTGGGTAAATCTACCTCTTTTTGTAAAAAGCTCCCCCTTTTGTATGTTGAAGTTCTCTGTATGGGGTTTGTATTATTTTTGCAACTGGCCTGAAAGTTTGAAATTATTTCAAAATAAAAGGGTTTTTTTAAATTTCCCTTTGTATTAGGATTCTCCAGGGAAACAGAACCAACAGGAGACACACACACACATACATATATACATATATAGGTAAATATTATGAGATGTAGCATAGGAATTGGCTCACACAACTGTGTGGATGCGCAAGTCTGAATTCCATAAGGGAGGCCACAAGTTGGGAACTCCAAAGGTTTTTGATGAATTCCTCAGGAGAGGTTGGCTGGCTGAAGTAGAGATGGAAATTCTCCCTTCTGACTGCCAAAGTTATCAGTTCTTTTTAAGGCCTTCAATTGATTGGATAATTCTTCTCTCATCATTGACAACAATATCCTCAGTTGAATGTAGATGTAACTGGTCACAGACGCAATCTACTGATGATTTAAAATCCACGAAATAACCTCACAGTAACAATCAGGCCAGTACTTGCTTGACCAAACAACTGACACCATAACCTGGGCAAGCTGACAAACTTAACCATCATACCCCCTACAATTTATTTCATAGTAGTAAGAAGTGAAGCTGACAGAAAACTGTACATAATATAGCCTGAGGACCTGAACAACTCAGTCATTTCCCTGAGAGGCCCATACGCTACTCACCAAATCTTATACCACCACAGCACCTCCCATCTAAAATATAAGGATAAATGTTTCACAAGTAAGCTAGGTTTTAATAAATATTAAGTCATGTTCAAGAGGATAACTAAAAAGATATGATTGTCATTATTATTATTATAACAAGCAAAGAATAACACAAGCCAAGCTTATACGAGTCCTACAGGAGAAGCCAATGGGCTACTCTTGAATATACTCCCCTTCCTATGTGAAGTTAAGTCACAGGAGGACAGGAATTTCTTGTTTTTGTTTTATCCAATAGCACTGCTCTGAGGAAGGTGACAATTCCCAACAACAGACGCTCCTCTGTAAAAGTGACCCTTGAGAGTTCCAAAGTTCATAACCAACAGAGATTGCAAAATACAGGAGCAGAAAATTCAGCATCAGGGAGAAACAATGATAAAGGTATGCCATAAATTACATTCTGGCAGCAGTTTTCTCAGTTAAGTCATTGATCATCTTGAAGGGCTAAATTAAAACCCAATATTAATCAGGCAGGAGGTGTGAAAAACATCTTATTTACCAAAATAGAAAAAGGAGGATGAAAGACATGTAAATTGGATGAGACCAAATTATATCCTTAAAAGAAGTGGCACCATTTGGGAGATAAGTCCTAGACTGATTCCTCAGCTGAATCAGAAATCATGTGGTATGACCTTGGACTCTGTCTCCCATCTGTGCCTGAGTCTCCCACTCACTATAAAGGAGGAACAAATTACTCCAGCCCCCTCCTGTATTAATAGGGGTGTTATGAAGCTGAGATCATGTCTCTGGAAGCTCCAGAGGTTTCCTGGAGAAAGACACTCCACAAACAGAAGACACTGCCTTTAGTAAGATAATTAAAGGGTCAGGCTGCTCTTAGAAATATCCCCATGGCAGGGTGGCTTCCTCTTTTCAGCAACATGGCTCCAGAGCTGGGCAACCAAGATACTGCCTAAAATGCCAAAACTGGTATTAGGGTGAGCCTCTTTACAAACAATGTTCAGGAGCCCTAGAAATGAATCCATTCTCAAATTTATAATAACTATATTAAAGTAGTTTAATAAACATTCATTCACAGTGTTTTTTTTAAATCACTGGTATCTTCAGTGACATGACCATACTGTTGTCTATTAGGAGAGGCAGTGTGCAAGGAATGAAATAGAAGGTCTGTAATTATGAAACCCTGGGCAAGCTATGGCCCTCAATTTCCACCTGTGTATTATGTGACTAACAATACAGAGACTAAATGAAATAATATATGTGAAATGCTGCTGGCACAGCCTTAGTCTCACAGAATGAGGAAAATAAGAGTTAAAGTCCTTCTTCCTACCTGGCTCTGCTCAATGAATACCCCGTGCTGTTAATCCTTTAATCATGGAGCCAGAGGAAAATGAAACAGGAAAAGGTACACCCATGAATATCTTATCTGCCTTTATCTTCCTACAACCCCTCAACTTGAGCAGAGCAAACAGGCTGAACTTTAATTAGGATCATAATGTGGAATGTCTCAGGTAAGCCAGGCTCATAAACTTCAGACAATGAGGAAGAGACTGATTTTTATTAGGCTCTCCCATACCTGGCCTAGTCAATGGCAGAAGCAGACCAAGTTCTTTGTCCCAGCTTCCCGAAAGAAATCCATTAGCCAGGCACACATGACTTCAGTGGGATGTGGGGTCACTGGGTTTCTATTCCGGTGATTGTGGTCTAATAATAGAACTCCCAAGCACAGGGCAAACGGACTCATAAGGATTGTGTTCATCTACTATCCACATTACCATCTGAGGACTATTTAAAGCACAAGGCCAGCAAGCCCTCTCTGAATGGGAGGACCAATAAGGGGAAATGGGCAAGAAGTGTTTTTAATATACTTCTTCTACAACTTATAAAAACAGTGCAACTTGTGGAGTCTCAGTTTGAGTCCGAAGATTTTGAGATATACATCCAGCTTCACCAGCTCAGATATCTCACTTGGGTCCATGTCAACCATTGAGCAAGGAATGTCAAGAGCATTTTAAAAATGGAAAAGTGGGAAGCATGGAGGGACAGATTTGCACAGTTGCTAAGTCCACTGCTAATAACAACAAAAGCTATCACTGATTGTGTGTGGCTATATGTCAGGCCCTTACTAGGCAACTCACCTTCACTTACTCTAATTTCACAACATCCTTATAAGGTAGCTAATTATTTTGTTCACATTTTACAAGAAGAATACTGAGGTTCTGGGACTTTAAGCAATTTATTCAAAGTGATATAGCTTATAGTTTACACAGCCAGGATTCGACTCAGGTTTCTCTGATGCTAAAGCATGTTGTTTGGGGGTTGTTTGTTTGTAGTTACACCATGCTGCCTCTCTTGGTTTCTTTCTACTAACTTTAGAATCCAGGAGACCTTTAATTCAAAACCATCCTCTAAACATTAGAGCTCACGTCTCATTACCAATGTCATCAATTTGGTGAGCAAAGAGAATTAAGTCGTCCAAAGACAAAAGCAGTGTCTTTGGAAACAGAAACCACACCATAATTCCAATTCGCTGGACAAAACAGATAAATTCCACATCAAAGAAAACTTTAAAAGAAAAGGCCAAGAGGCCTCTGGTCTCTGCTAAAACTTTATTTCATCACTTCTTCCATTCTGTTACCCCTTCACTTCAGCTGGCTTCACACCAAAGACGGATCTCGAAGCTTGCCATCACTAACTCAAAGGCAAGTTCTTTGGCATCACATCAATATGCAGATTTTATTTTGCAAAGCTAGGTCCCTCCCTGCTGCAAACCTCTTGTCAAATTTTCAAATTTACCAGAACACATGCAAAGTGACAACTCCAGACCTTATCGTGTTCAACAGAGAAAACTGATCACAATTTGTCAGAACAGGGGCAAAATCAATTCTCTAGCCCTCCTGCTTCCGTATCTCTTACAGAAAATTATATTCATTGGAATCTTTGGCATCATTCAAATCACTGACTGCAGATGGGGGGAAAAATCACACAAAAAAATTCAGGAGCAAAGAGAACCCAGAAAAAATAAATGTGTCACAGTCCAAACCAAGCTGCGTGCATTCTCACAATCCTTTCACTTAAAGGCAACATAAATTGCTGATGGTGAGGTTTACAGGGCTACAAAGATTCATGGCAACAACCTCCATACTCTTCCAAAGCCAGCTCTCCAGGGCCTTGCTCTGACTTGGTTACCACTTCCACAGAGAAGCTAGCAACAGTGGCCACATCCTTTTCGCTACCCACCTCCTCCCCAGCAGATGCAGACCTAAGTTGCATTTGTATAAGGAGGCTGGCTTACAGCAGCAACGGAGCAAGATGTCTAGAAAATACAGGGATCTCCCATAGCCAGAACACACTGTTAACCAGGTTAACAGTTGTCAACTCCATAGCCAGTATTTTCTCTACATTTATTTCACACAAATCTTAACTAAATCAGGAGAGAAAGCAAAAGGAGGCCCTGAAAATTCTTAGACATGACTCTCAGGGAAGAAAAATATTCCTTTCTTCTAGGAGGGGTCCCTGGCTGTAACCTCTTTTTTGGGGAGGTTGAGTGGTAGAATTGGTGTTCTGGTTAAGAAAGAAAGGAAGTGAGTATTTTTTTTTTCCATTTAGAGAAATGAGGAAGTGGAACAGTTTATGTACAGTCCTGATTCCCTTTCAAGAGTCTACTTAAGAGTAATACCACAGTTTCAGGCCCTTCTTGAAGAAATCTCATATCAGGTTCTAACTAAAGATATGCCTTTTTAAATTGTTGACTTGTAGCTGTTGTCAGCATTAAATAATAGGGGCTGGATGTATATTCACCTTACTACACCCAGTTCAAGTAACTTCATAAATAAAGATTATTCAGTGATGGAGACAGTGAAAATACAGTTCCCCACCAATACCATCGCTGCCATAATCCTGTAGAAAAATGCTACCTGGAAACTTCTGCCCTATTAATCACATTACCAGACTACCAATCACCAGGGAAACTGGGTGATTGGTACGATTTCTGGACACTGATATATTTAAATCAATAAATCAGTAGTCACTGAACAATCACAGAGTGGCCAGCACTCTACTTTGTGTTATAACAGATGCCAGGCAGGCAGTTCTATTACTGCTCTCTAACTTTCAAAAGCAAATCAAGCCAGGGCAAGATGGAGGAACAGAGAAGTGTGGAATTTAGTTAGTCCTCTAGAGCAACTAGTAAATAGCCAGGAACAACTAGTAAATAGTCTGGAACTGTCTAGGGGACATCTGTGACCGGACACATATCACACACTAGTCTAGAATGAGTGGAATGGTTAAGACTGCAGCATAGAATAAATAGAAAAATCCTCATATATATTGTGGTGGTGAATGCATAACTAGGTAATTATACCGGGAATCATTGATTGTTTACTTAGGGTGGATTGTATGGTGTGTGAATAAAACTGTTTAAAAATAAACAGAGGGATACAAGTGCTGGAGAAAATGTGGAGAGAGGGATGTACCTATTCCCTGCTGGTAGGGAAGTAGAATGGGGCAGCCCATCTAGAGGGCAGTGGGATGGATCCATAGGAAGCTAACTATGGGGATGCCATATGGTCCTGCAACCCTGCTATTGGGTATATACTTGAAAGAACTGAGAGCAGGGACATGAATGGACATTTGCACACTGGTGTTTATGGCAGCAGTGTTCAAAATTTTCAGTGGATGGAGGTGGCCTAAGGATACATTGACTGATAAACAGAATGGTGAACTGTGGTGTATACATACTATGGAATATTGAGGGGCGGCAAGAAGAAATGAAGTTGTGAGATAAGCAACTAGGTGAATGGACCTTGAGGACAGTATGTTGAGTGAAATAAGCCAGAATTGAAAAGACAAACATTATAACATCTTACTAATATGGACTAACCGTAATGTGCAAATTTTGAAAATTGAATCTGAGAGCACAGGTTATCAGGGGAAAGCTTACGGTAAAGGTCCCTAAATTGTAAGCTCTTATAGCAGTCACATCTATTCATGAGTTGTAACAGTCATTTCTAACTTCTGAGATGCTGAGTTGTTTGTGTACAACCTGGTCTGTCCCTGGAACTTCGGGTTATCTGTGTGACACCTGAAACTCAGAGCCAGAGTTCTGCAGCTATGAATGTCAGCATTATCCCATACAACAACTGTTAAAGAAGCTGAAAAAGAGATCAGACTTCAATTAGAGACATGAACGAAATGGACTTGCTTAGGAATAACATAAATCAGATTAAAGGTCAAGGATGATATTGATTGTGTTTTAAAACTTCAATTTCTATACAAGGCCAAAGGAAGAGATGTTTATTTGGTATAAAATCTGTATTTTCTGTAGCACACTATATAATTTAACTTCTATGGTCACTTTATTCAAACACCATAATTACATGGAACTTTGAATAGGGGGTGAGATCTGGTTGGTTCATACAGGTTAGCATGAAGCCCCAATACATCCCAGAGTAATCTGGGCAGAGAATAAAAATGTATTTGCAAACCCCCCTGAGGAACTGGGGGAAAATGTGGAAATATTAAACTTCCCCACCTAGGGAATTACTGATATTCTCTGGAAGCATAGAGGAATACCAGTTTACTAGGCAGAGCCCTTAATCTTAGGGCTTGCCCTTATGAAGCTTGTTACTGCAAAGGAGAGGCTAAGCCTACTTATAATTGTGCCTAAGAGTCACCCCCAGGGAACCTCTTTTGTTGCTCAGATGTGGCCTTTCTAAGCCAACTATGCAGGCAAACTCACTCCCCTCCTCCCTATGTGGTACATGACTCCCAGGGGTGTAAATTTCCCTGGCAACATGGGACATGACTCCTGGGGATGAGCCTGGACACAGCAATGTAGGATTGAGAAAGCCTCCTGGACCAAAAGGGGAAAAAGAAATGAAACAAAATAAAGTTTCAGTGGCTGAGAAATTTCAAATAGAGTTGAGAGATCATTCTGGAGGTCTTTCTTATGCATTATATAGTTATCCCTTTTTAGTTTTTAGTGTATTAGAATAGTTAGAAGGAAACACCTGAAACTGTTGAACTGCAACTCAGTAACCTTGATTCTTGAAGACAATCGTATAGTAACTATATAGCTTATACACTGCGACCATGTGATTGTGAAAACCTTGTGGCTCACACTCCCTTTATCCAGTGTATGGACAGATGAGTAGAAAAATCAGGACAAAAAGTAAATGAATAATGGGGGAGGGGATTATAAGATGTTTGGGGTGTCCTTTTTTACTTTTATTTTTATTTTTTGGAGTAATGAAAACATTCAAAAATTGATTATGGTGATAAATGCACAACTATATGATGATACTGTGAACAACTGATTGTACAATTTCGATGACTGCATGGTATGTGAATATATCTCAATAAAATTGCATTAAAAAAAAAAGGCAAATTAGGTTCAATCCCAACAAGAGAATGAACAACTCAAAGAGCACGAACTGCTGAATAAGGTTTAGTCCAGTCAACCAAGGAACCCTGCTCTTTTTCAGAAGCCAAACCCACTCAGAAAGAGAGGAGCTGCTCCATCTACCAAATAGATCTCGATCATTCCTATGGAAGAAGTAACACAGGTAGGAAGTTCATGTCTCTTGACTTTATCTATGCTTTCTCTCCAGATCCCTTACAAGAGAGCCAGCCCCTCCTCCATCTCTGTCTGAGACACACAAAATGTAAAATTTTCTACCCAAAAAGGAAGGTCTAGAACATACTAACAAACTGTCATGAGTTCCCCTATGACTGGCAGCCTTTAGCCTTGGGCAGCCAGAGTCCACATTCAGAAGTATTCTTGTTTCCTGTTCTCTGGGTTAAAGCCTCAGCTAAGAATAGCACCCCATTCATGCTGCTGCTGTGTACACATCCTTTTCATTTGCTGTTTTCTCTCATATATGCATGAAATCCTGTTCTTGTACATTCTCCAAGGTAAATGGAAATCCTTTCAAACGGGCACAGAGCAGCAGTTAATTCCCTGCCCAGTTTACAAAAAAAAGGCCCTGCCTGGAGAAATCCCACTCCAGAGCTGAGTGTCACAGAATAGCTGGGGCACAAGCTCCCTCTCTGAAGTTTAAACAGATCGACATTCAGAGATGGTAACACAGTGATAATATATATAGTATGTAGAATAACTGCCCAGAATCGCGCCTCTGTGCATGTCCTAAACCTAAAGAAGACCAGAAGGCCATGAAACTGTTTTCTTTTTATTAGGTTGAATCATGTGAAAGTACACACAAAAACGCCAATTTCATATGATTTAACCCAATAAAATCCTAAGAGTCAAATGGGGCATTTTGTTAATGAGCAAGAATACAAAATACATTGTTTCCCATGAGGTTCCATCTCAAGACTATTTCTATTAGTCTTTAGTAATTAAAACACTTTGTGGAACGTTGTTAAAACCTATGGAACACCTTGTAATATAGGTCTGGCACTAAAAGACACTCATACATTCACTCATTCCATATCTATTCCCTGCCCTCAAGAGCTCACAAAGGAACAGGCAAGCAAACAGGCAAATACAACACAGTATGAAAAACTACTACTCCAAGGACAAGAAGAAAATCCAAACTCTGTATTTAATTCAATTACAATACTTGTCAAGCTGAATTGTGCCTGGTTGGTTTTATGTGGGCTTCATCAATTAGATGATGCACACTTAGGGGCAGGGACTGTGTTCTTTTTGTTTTTGAATCCCCAGTATTGAACAGTTTTTGCACAGAATCAGTGCTCAATGATATTTCTTGAATGAGTGAATGATGCATAGAGGCTGAGCAGCCTCCAGAAAAGGAGATCAGTGATTCTGTTAAGAAACTTAAAGTTCTTATATTTTAGACCAGACTATTAATTACAGAACTAGAAAGAGAACAGCAGACACCTGTTTATAGAACTAGAAAGAACAGAAAGAAAAATAATAATAATCATAGAGTTGTGAGGGGGCACTATACCTTATAATCAAAATAAATCTGAAATTACAGACTAAATTTCTCCTCTAGCTGGGAGTGTGACAGCATCTTTTTCTCTCTCAAGTTAACATCTTTTGATTTCAGTTGACTTTCATTACTTTAAGAATAGGAGACCACCAAGAGCAAAGGAAGTAAAAGGCGCTCTGTGAACTAAAGCAAAGGGTGTTGACAACTCCAACTCATCACAGTTCAGGGTGTGAGGGAGCTCTTCCCATTTGTCTTTTGGAAAGGAGGTGTCCACTGAAGGGGTATGTAACATTATTCCCTCTACGTGTTGAGATGCTTTCTATGAGTTCTGAAAAAGCAAAAACAAAACAAACAAAAAACCCACTAATTCATATGGGTTCCAAAATAGGGAATTAAATGTTAAATTAAAGGATCAAGATGATAGAATCGATCTAGGCTGACTGCCAGGTAGGTCAGAGTTGAAGGAGGCCACCCCCCCAACCCTCCACCCCCACCCCCACACTCTGTAAAACCCCTCCCAGACTTAAAAAGTCACCTGGGTCACCTCATAAACCTTTGGAGCAATCATTTCTAAAAGAAACTGCAGGTAGAAACCAGCTTCAAAAAAAAATCATCTTTCAAGGTTGAATATTTGAATGTAGGCACAAGAAGTCCTCTCCCTTCAAATAATCAAAAGCTTTGGAGAAAGGCAACACAGATCTCTTCCTGATATGAACTCTTTTATCTATACATTCACTTCTAGAGAAAAGAGACACATCAATTTCTGGAGAAAGGAAACTGGCCTGAGCACCACTCTGCCTTGGAAGTGAAGGAAGTCTTTATCCTAATGAATTGATCATGTCAATTTAACTGCACATTTGATCCCAAGACTCTTTTTGGGCCTGATGACCCCAGGGAGGCCCTTAAGTGAGGCTGTCCCCAGGGTGACCCATTCCATCACAACCACCAGCAGACAGGAAAAGGCCATTGGGGAAGATTCTTATTTTATTTTGTAAATCACAGGAAGCCACAGTGAGCTCCTCTGCTACAGCATCCCTATTTCTACCCAGGGGCGACCAGCAGAGGTAGAGAAGGGAGTCTGTCCACAAAAATGAAAATGACAGGGCTTGCTGCTCCCACTTGATGACAAATGGTCCTCCACATGCATCTAATTGAATGCTCACAGTTAGGTGTCCCTCTCTCAAACCCACTTCAGTTGATTCACTTCCAAGGAATGCACAAGGTAACATAAATGGCAAAGGGCTGAGATTCAGAAGCCCATGGAAAAAGCACAGACTTTAGCATTAGACTTTGGAATTCTGCTCTCACTTCCTAGAACCTGGGTGACCCAGGGCTATTACTTAATTTCTCTGAGCCTCAAGTCCCTCATGTGTAAAATATCCAGCTCACAAAGCTGTTGTGAGGACTATGGTTTTTTCAAACTTCTAAGATCTATAGGCAGCGAGGAGGACCAGGGGTTTTATGAGTACTGTATAACTTCAGTCTACCTCAGGGAATAGAAACCAGATATGAAACTAAAGAAAAGTGACATCCAGATATGGTGTAATGTCAAAAAATTGCATGCGTGTCTAGGATACTGGTGTTTCAGAGAGCCAGCTCAGTGAGTTTAAAGCTGAAATGGAGTCTTCCACAGTGATGGATGCAGCACATGTCCAAAGACATCTTCAACACCACTGCAAAACTCTCTAATTTAGAACTCCCAAGACAGCCAACTTTATCCAGCTGAGGATAAAACCCAAATACTCTAGAGACTAGTCAACATCTATCTTTTCAAGGAACATACTGCTTTTCTTGGAGACTAGAGAGGTGGTTTCCAACTGCTATCTCCTGCTCTACAAAAAAGGGACGAGTCTGACATTCAGACTTAGCCTTGCCAAGAAATTGTTTGCCAGCCCAGAGGCATTTTGTTTGTTTGTTGATGCTGTTGCTGCTGTTCTCACTCTCCTGACCAAGTGGCCCACAGACCAGCCATTTATCAGATTCATTTCTGGCAGTGAGTGAATCTGTAAAAACCATGGAAAGACAAAAAGCCTTAACTCTCTCAAATTCAGATCAGAACCAACCTCATGCCAACAGTTGGCTAGGAAAATTACTTGTACCAATGCTGCTCCAAAATGGCCTCCCACCCTCTGCCCAGCTCTGGCCCAAACCCCTGAGACCCATGCAGCTGTTTGTTTTGGCACCTTCAAGCAGCTTGTTCACACACATCCGAAGTACCAAAGCAAGAGGAGTTTTAGGAGGGCCCTCCAACAGGTAAGAGGTTCAAAAGGAAAGTGATGGGGAGGGTCTGATGTCCTGCGGTAGCTTGTCTTCACTGACATTTTGGCTTTACCTACCACCTGCCAGAAGGTATTTAAAAACACTCTGAGAAACAAACAGCAACGAGGATCCTTTTTATTCTCTGGAGTCCAAAGGGTGCCTACCCTGGTTCCCAGAAAGCCAAAAGCAAGGTTCAGTTTCTCCCTCTACGCAATCTCTTCAGATTTATGGGCTCTTTTCACCCTGCTTGGAGGGACCCACCACCCCTAAAATAAAAAGCAGCACTCTGGATACAAACCCTATACATTATTCAACTGTCGCAAGATTAGGCGTGAACCGCATCCTGGCAAATAAGGAACACTGCTGGCTCCCAAATGGGGAAATAATAGTACATGCCTCATTGTGTCCTCTTTCAGGGTTGTGCAGATTACTTGAAATAATATACACTTAGCATAGGCACATAGTAAGCACTCAATAAATGGTAGTTATTATCGAGACTATTTTTGTTATTCTAAGGATGAGGTATATTTATTAATAAGAAAGTATTTTTATCTTCTGAAAAGACCTGTCATTCCAACCCAAGCATAAAAGCGTCACAGTCAACTTTCAGTTTCTCATACAAACAGAAGGAACTGGTACAGCAAAAATCCTTAACAGTAAACACTCTAAAGTTTCAATTTGGATTTTGAGTGTATTATGTGCAGTGATATATACATAAATCCATTTATTCAAGAGCTTTTTGCCACCACCTATCTGTGGGGCTCTGCACTAAGTATAAATATACATGAATATAACCAAGAAGATGCAGTTATGTATACATCTAGTTATCACTTTAGAGCACCTACTATGGGCGAGGCACTATGTTAGGCAGTGGAGATACACAAGTAAGACATGGGCCCTCCCCTCTAAAAGTTTACAGCTTAGTAGATGAATTACAAGTGTTAAGATAAAATTCCCTATCACCAACAGTGGATGCAAAAAGGAGAAAAACTTATACACATGACACTCTCTTAGGCAACTTGCGAGCTCATCTGGCAACCTAACTATCCTCTAAAATATACTGGCTGGGTCCCATGGCACACTGAAGGCTAACTGCCAGTAGGCTCTTCTCTTATGTATTGCTCACTTCCACTCCCATCAACCAGGCTGGGTGCTTCCCCAGGGTCAATAATCTTGATTCACAATCCTGTTCATTATAGGTATACTTCTTATTTCAATTACATCTTAAATTACTACATAAACTGATGAAATATGAGTGTAGAAAGAAGTTTATATGAAAACGAAGTTGAATGCTTTAGAAAGAGTTGATGAAGGCAAGTTGCTAAAGAAAAACTGCTGTTGAATTAGTGTGAGCATGAAAATGGTAAAAGATTGTGGGGGCGGAGCTTAAAAGTTCTGGGAGCATTGTGCACCTCATTTTTCAAACATCTTTAAGAACTCACTTCACTTACCAAAACTGAAACTGGAAATCACAGATGATGCATGTGCCAGTTTGAATGTATTATGTCCTCCAAAACACCATTATCTTTGATGCAATCTTTTGTGGGTAGTGTTGATTAGATTGCAATTCTTTGAGTGTTTCCATGGCGATGCGACCCACCCAACTGTAGGTGATAACTCTGATTAGATAATTTCCATGGAGGTGTGGCCCTGCCCATTCAGTGTGAGCCTTGAATCGTTTACTAGAGTACTATATAAGCTCAGACAGAAGGAGTGAGCTTGCTACAGCCAAGAGGGACAATTTGAAGAATGCACAGTAGCTAAGAGAGGATCTGCAGCTTACAGAGACATTTTGGAGACGGCCTTTAAAAGCAGACTTTTGCTCCGGAGAAGCTAAGAGAGGACAAACGCCCCAAGAGCAACTAAGAGTGACATTTTTGAGGAGCTGCAGCCTAGAGAGGAACATCCTGGGAGAAAGCCATTTTGAAACCAGAACTCTGGAGCAGACACCAGCCACATGCCTTCCCAGCTAACAGAGGTTTTCCGGACACCACTGGCCATCCTCCAGTGAAGGTACCTATTGTTGACGCCTTATCTTGAACACTTTATGGCCTTAAGACTGTAACTTTGTAACCAAATAAACCCCCCTTATAAAAGCCTATCCATTTCTGGTGTTTGCAAAAAGAAAGCATTAGCAAACTGGAACAATGTGTTAAGGGTGAGGCTTATGAAACAAAGTCAACAGAACTCTACTTGGAGAACCCACATTCAAAGAAAAGGTCTCAGCCCACACCAAAAGATTTGTGAATGAATGTGCACTTACATATTTTTAAGTTTAAAAAAATGCTTATGGATATCTTTTTTTTTTTTTTTTTAAAGATTCCCTGCTTTAACTGACTTTTGGGATTAATTAGCCAACTACTGGTCCAATCACCCTGGTTAAGACGGCATCTCGAGCACACGTACATGTTTTTCTTAGGTTGATAGCAAAATGAGTTTATAATTATAATCCCTTACCCCAATCTAATTAGGTGGCTGTGAAAGTCAATGTTCTGGTTTACAAAAGCTGCTGAAAATGCAAAACATCAGAAATGGATTGGCTTTTATAAAGGGGATTTATTACATTACAAATGTACAGTTCTAAGGTCATAAAGTGTCCAAACTAAGGCATCAACAAGAGGATATCCTCAATGAAGAAGGGCCAATGGCATCTGTGGTTCCTTTGTCACATGGGAAGGTTGGAGTCCGCTGAGCCTCTTCTGGGGTTAGCCTTTGGTTTCTGTTGCTTTCTCCAAAATGTCTCTGGACTCCTGCCTTAGCTTCTCTCTCTCAGCTCCTGTGCATTCTTGCTTGTTTCTCTCTAAGCATCTGGGGGTCCTCACTTAGCTACCCCAGGGCAAACTCTGGATTTCATCTCTTAGCTTCTCTCCTGGTTCTGGGCATTTTCTCTCGAAGCATCTCTTAGTTCTCATTTAGCTTCTCTGGAGCAAACTCTGGGCTTCATCTCTTAGCTTAGCATCTCCAAACGTCATTCTGTCTGCATCTCTAAGGGTTTGGGTCTATGTCAGTCACTGAGCTTTCTTAAGGACTCCACTAAACTAATCAAGACCCACCTTGAATGGGCAGGGTAAGACCTCCATGGAAATAATCTAATGAAAAGGTCTCACCCACAGTTAGGTGGGTCACATCTCCATGGAAACAACCTAATCAAAAGATCCTACCCATTATAAGTCTGCATCTACAAGACTGCATTAAAGAACACGGCTTGTTAAGGGGTACATAACAGATTCAAACTAGCACAGTTGGCCTGGGATTTTATAACATAAACCTGTTACAATGCCTCTCAAACAGACACAGAACAGGTGAATACTGAATTTCAGCCATTTTTCCAGAGACTATGAGCATGAGGCACACACTGACTGCTCATACCCTGAAGCATGAACCAAGAGATTAGGGATGCCCCAAATGCCACCACAGCACCTGAGGTTCCCAACTTGGCATATGATGCTATCTTTGCAAGAGAAACTGTCTGAGGTGATGTTTTATTGAGAAAAGGCAGAATCAATTATCAAGGCAAAGTGAAATCCCTTCCCAAAACCCTTTTATAGTCAGACTAATACATTTCTGTTTATCTACTTAGAATGCTGGGTTTCTATACTACAAAAGATTCCGCTCACTAAAACTGAACCGATATCATTAGCTTCCCACCAAAGCTTTATGCCAGCAAGATATAGGTCTGTCAAGGGTGGCAGCACAGGGTCCATCATGTCAAAAGTCTGCAGCAGCAGAAAGCCAAATGAAAAGGGAAGCTTCGGCACACTCGCAGTCGCCTGACACAATTCCTTAAAGAGATATTTAACATACAGAGGATTCCATTGATGGAGGAGGGAAAAATAACATTTTTTTTTCCTTTAAGACGGGAGATTAGTATGAGAGGAGGGAAAAGAACTGGGGAAGCCTTTGCATATAGATAGCTGAGTTTATTTTTGCTCTCTCTGCCAAAAGAGGCAAGGTAATTCTACAAGCATCATTTAACTTTCTCACTAGAAACAAAATAGACCAGGTTGGTTAATGCCTTATATTCTATACCTCCAACTCCAGAATCATTTGTTTTTCCCCATAAAATTAAACTGATTCCCACAGAATAGCACCCCAATATGTGCTTTCAAAAGCAGACCCCAAACTGATGTCCTTTCCACCCTATCACAAATTCCAATGGGAAGATGAGGAGGCATTTTCCATTTCAGTTTGGAAAAAGTCAGGAAATCTGTGGGTCTCATTTTCTTCATTAGGGGTAGGCCTGGATGACCTCTAAGATCCCTTTTCTTCCCAAACTCTGATTTGAAAGGAACAAAAGGTAGTAAGTTTCAATTTCAGCTGTCGAATTTTAAGTCAAGTATCAGGAAGAAATTCCTAATTTGAGAGCTATCAATCAGTGAAACAGGTTTCAAAATAGGTTGTGGAATCATCTTCCCTAGAGACAGTTAAAAATACGCCAGGCAGCCATCTGTCTTGGTAGGGTGCAGCCCTTCTAGGAGGCAGGCAACAAAACAAAACCTTTTTCCCTTCCAGGGAGTCTATGAATGGTAAGTGATTAGGCCAGTAAGGAAAAAAGAAGGAAGTAACAACCCATCCAGGCCAGGTAAAACTGTGGGCTAAACACCTGAGGCTTCCTATGAAAAGGGAAGATATGAGCTACAAAGAAGAAGATACTAGGGTAAAAAGAAAGGAAATAACCACACAGCCCTGAGCTCTTTGGGGAGAGCTGAGCCAATCTGCTACCCAGCTGCAGGAGCTCCGTTTGGTTCTGGGGACTGGGAGCACAGCCACAGATCCTTGGGGAGGCTATTATTCCCCTCCCTAGTTCCCAAACTAGGGCAGAAGGCTGATAGAAAATGGGAATTATCAAATAAATCCAAGATCTCCCCAGGTGGCCAGGAGCACCCAGGGAGTAGCCCCCAAAAAATGTTTCTTAAAATACACTGTTTTTTTTTTTTTAATTTGCCACCCTCCTTGGCCATATGTAATCCTACCCATGTCTTGCAGTTCTTAACACTTCTTTCATTGCTATGGAAAGCTCTCTTGGGGCATGAGAAAGAATGAAACCTTCATGAGCATTTAGAAGCCCAACTCCAATGGGAAATGGTAGAAACAGCACTGCTACACCCTGTGACCTCTGCAAAACTGGAATTGTCCCTCCCTCAGCAGAAGTGGGCAGCCCTTTGCACCTATCTCCGTGCAGCCACCTCAGAAGTGTATTAACACTTGGGGGTCGCAACTGTCTAATGCTGTGTCTTCCCACAGCAGACTGGGGTCAGCCATGTGGCACTGTCACATGGGCCTTTGGGTACCCAGCTTTGCTATAATCAGAACACAGCCCCAATAAAGCAAAAGGTTTCTGGAGAGGGAAAGAGGAAGGTGGCAAGGTCAAGGAGTCAACACCAGGGACTCACCAAGCTGAGATAAGCAGCAGACTGAAGATGGACAATGAGGGATGGCCACCAGCAGCTGAGGGTCAGACAGGGAGTTCAAGGCAAACCAGTCCATGAGGCTTGGTCTTTAAAAAAGAATTTTTTTTGGTTGAGGTTGCAAGCTAAGGAGAAACCTGAAACTCAAGCATGTAGCCCACTGCTGTTTTGTTGTTTAATTTTTTTTTTTCCTTCAGCAAAGCCAAAGAAACTTGCAAAGATAACTAGAGAAAAATTGATACTGCAGGGCCCGGGATTTAAGATGAATCTTGCAGAGGAGAAATCTGAGTCTGCTCTGTCCTTGTAGCTGTCCTAGATCAGACAAAGTGGGGTTTTTACCCTAACAGAAGGTACCCGAGTTATTGAGATCAAGGAGATGACGGTTATGAAAGGGCCCTGTAGACCACATAGCCTGAAACAAATGAAAGAGATTCTTATCGTTGTTAACAGCCATTGGGCTGCCCCAAAACTGAGTGGCTAAATGAGAACAAATGTCACCTAGAAAAGCCAGAGACTGCCATCCTGGGTCATCTTTTGTGGCCACTCAAGGGGCTCAGCAAGGGCACCTATTTTCCATCTTGCTTGTCTGGGGACAAAGTCAGCTATGAAAAGGGACAAGTCCCCTCCATGCCTTTGCTGGATGCCACAGAGCAACCCCAGGGAGCAACTGGGGCCCAGCACCTGGCCAGACACCCTGACCCTTTGGACTATGCCAGACACAATGTTCAACACACAAGACTTGAGAATAGCGTATTGGGAAGTACCTCCCCCTCCTAACCCAACTCAGGTGCAGAGGAAGGGCTCTGTCCAGGACCTGCTCTACATTGCTATGATACTCAAGGTTTGCTCGTTTTTCAGACCTAGGATCTTCCACACCTTTGGGATTCACTCACCAATATGGAATTTGGACTGCTTACAGCCTTGGGGAACTGCAACTAAGCAGCAGAGAGTTGGTTTCCAAGGAGAGACTGAGCAGACAATACAGGAGTAGAGCATCCTCTAGAGGTCATCTCCCCACCACCCCATACCTTGCCACCATCCCTTGCCTCTCTACAAGGCTATGGAGGAAGCAAGTGTAGCAGATGAATGGGTATCCTGTTCTTCAAGATCTCCTGGGATAAAAGAGCCCATATTATCTATCTATAGCCTGCAGCTAGCAAAGGGAAGGAAGGAACTAACAATGGAGTAACCAACCCACAACCTTCCCATTCACTCTCGTAACTAAACACAGTTAAGGCTGGCTGGCTAGCTGTCAGCCAGTGTTTGCCCAGAAAGATATAGCTGAAAAGTCTGTCAAATCAGAATGTGGAATAGTGAAAAGAGCACTGGATTAAACAACAAAAGATCTGCACTGGTAGAGGGGTGGGGTGGGTGTGGGGTATTAGCACAAAGGAGCATGAGGGGACTTTTGGGGGTGATAGAAATATCCAATATATTGATTATGATTATAGTTACACAACCATATACATTGTCAAAACTCACTGAACTCTAGGTTTAAAATGAGTGTATTTCATTGTACATAAATTATACCTCAATAGAGTAGATTTAAAAAGAAAAAATCTGCCTCCTAAATCCTGGCTCTGTTCCTTATGAACTGTGTGACCTTGGACCGGTCACTTGACCTAACTAATACTTCCATTTTCCCATCTGTGAAATGGGGCTAATAATTTCTGTCCTGGTTACCTGACAGGATTTTAAAGATCAGATAAGATAACATACGTGAACTTATTTCAAAAAGCACAAATACTAAACAAATATGTGGTAACTATAATTATATTTATTCCACACACTTGGAACCTTCCTTGCTGTATACTTCCTAGTGATCTTAAGAAAGAAAAATTCAGTTCTATTTAAGTGCTGATGGTTCAAAAATCTTTTCTCTGGAAAACTTGGTACTTGTACTCGCTATGCTTGCTCCCTCACTATGTAAACAGAACTTACTCTGGGGCACACAGGTCCTTCTGGTACTCACAGATAAGCACCCCGACGTGTCAGCACAGCCACTGAACACAGCTGCCTGACCAGAATGCAGACACCATGGCAGATACCACTCTGAAACTAGGGACTCTTCCGTTACTGGGGATATTAGTGAGTTGGCATTTTACATACTGTTACAGAGAGCTCTTTCTGACAGAGGAAAAGGAAAGAAAATTGAGCATCTCCTCTATGAAAAACAAATGGGAGAAAAACACATAAACCTGGGCAGTTAAGTACAAATCTCCTAATCAGCTGGGAGAATTAGCTAAAAGGGACTGAGATTATCTAATCCAATTCTTTCATTCTAAATTGGCATCTAGTAGTCCTAGATCTTTATCAAAACCTCTTACAGGAAACAAATGTAATCTCACACTAAAATATAAATACATGCATACATTCTTACACACATATATGCATACATAGCACTTTGGGGTGAGGTGAGGGAAGAGAATTTTTTTAACAAGTAAAACTAATAGTAAGAAGAGATGTTTTGCAGCCCACTCCCCTACCATGGAGCTTGAGAACAGCTCTAAATTCATGCTGTATTTGCTACCTAGTCTTAGGCAAATGGAGTACTAAAGCCTGAACTCCTTCTAGATAACTTCAAGTGGGCTTACAGAGAAGTTCAAGTGGGCCTGCTGAGTTGTGCCTGCCTTATCATCCCATAGGGCTGGTGCTGTAAGTAGAAGCACCGCCCTACAGAAAGGTCTGTTACATGCCCTGCATAAATGGGAACCAGAGCCCACGTGCACCTCAGCTATTCTTCCTTACAAATACTCTATTTAATTCCATAGGTTAAGGAGACCATTCACTCTGGATTCACCTGGTAGAGAGAGAAAACATCTCTCACATTTGTTCATTTTTCACCTCATCCAAGCCACCATCATATCTCACTTGATTTCTGCAAGAGTCTTGTAACTGGTACCCCTCCCTCCCACTTTTCACTGGCTAACATCAATTTTTCACAAGGCAAGAAGAGTAATCTTAAAAAAAAAAAAAAAATTAGATGTGCCCCTTCCTGCTTTTTGCCTTCCAATGGCATTCCCTGCACTGGGAATCAAATGCAGACTCCTAGCTCTGTCCTCAAACACACCCAGCTCTATCCATCTTCAGACCTTGGCACCTGCTACTCCTCTGCTCCCAGATCTTCCATTGGCTGGCTCCTTCTCATTGCTGTGTCAGACGTCATCTCTGAGAAGCCTTCCCTGCCCATGCCTCAGTCTATATAAGCTCTCCCAGGCCCTGCCAGCCACTCTTGAGCACACCATCTTGTTCCTATTTCCCTCAGAGCACTAGACTATTTTAAATTACCCTATTGATTTATCATTTACTTACTCTTACTAAGATTACAGTTCCATGAAAGCAGGGACTTGCTCTATCTTGTTGATAACTCTGCCCTAAGACCAGAACAAGGCCTGGTTCACTATTTGCTGAGTGAGTGAATTAATGACTTTGGAGGGGGTGGGGGGGGTTAAAACAACAGAAACTTATGACCAGAAGTCTGAAATCTAGGTGTTGGCAGGGCTGCACTCTCTCCAGAGGCTCTGGGAAGAATCTATTCCTTGCCTCTTCCAGCTTCTGGTAGCTACCAGCATTCTTTGGCTTGTGGCTGCACAACTCCAATCTCAGCCTCCATCCTCACATCCCCTTCTCTGTGTGTCTGTTGAATCTGCCTCTACTTCACTCTTTTTAAGTATTTTTTTTTATTTTGGTAACACAAAAATTTGCCACTTTAACCAATTTTTAACTGTACAATTCAAGGGCATTAATTACATTTACACTGTTGTGCTACCATCACCACCATCATTACCAAAACATTTTTACCACCCAAAACAGAAACTCATTACCCTGAATAAATATTTTTTTAAAAAAACAAGCAGAACTGACCACCCCTGGTAAGACCCTTTGGTAGGCATCACAGAAACAGTGTCCCGGGTCACCCCCACACTCACAAGAAATGCCAACACAGACACACATTTCATTGAGAGGGAGAAATATCTACTGGATGCAGAGGTGAGACCAAGTGCCTCCATCAGACATTTCCATAATGAATCATCGGTATTCATAGCCTGAGAAACCCATAGTGCCAACTTTAACATCAATCTGAAGGAGACCTGTTCATTTAAACTGACAAAAACAGGCTGCTATGACTTTCGTGGCCATTACAAGCATGCCAATGGAAAAGCAACATGGTGATTGCTTGAACATTTTCTCTCTCTCTAAATGGCAAATGATCAGTTCACTAAGGAACAAACAGTTCAACAACTCAAGTCAAAAGCAGAGAAAAAAAAAAAAAACTTACTTAGGCCTAAGATATAATTATAAGATATTTAGCTACATAAAAAGTACTGATGTATGAAATGATCTTAGGAAGAGATGGATGTGTGTGTGTATGAATTATGAATATATAAAAACACATTGAGTAACAGTAACCAGAGAAACTCCTACTGCAACTACCTATGGAACACTGACTCCAAGGCTCACCACTTCATTTCCAACACAAATTAATTTCTGCTCTCACAGAGAAGAGATGAGGCTACAAAACTAAAAGCCTCTGAAAGAAAAAAGCTATAGAAATCCTGAAAGAAGAAAAGTACAAAAAAAACATGTTGTATAAAGAGAGTCAAGGTGTTAATTGCTGAAGAGTCCTTCAGGTTGAAGAGACAGATCCTTGACTATCCTTCTCTACCCTGCAGTCATCCAGCCCTCCTTTTCAAGAACCTGTAGTGATGAGGTCTTCCATTCCAATCAGTGTTTATTCAGTGGCCCTTTGTCAACCAAAATGCTGGGAGCTATCAGGTGCAGCCCCACCAAGCAGGCCCCTGCAAGTTTCCACCACACCCCGGTTTCAGCTTGGTAGAAAATGAAAACGGCCAAAAGAGTTTTAATGAGTTGTTAATGACTTAAGTGTTCACAGCAATATCCTTGCAAGATAAGACAAAAGGAACCAAGGAGCAGTGAAACCAAATCAAACCGATTCACTGTGGTGAATGCAATCATACAACCACTACATAAAGGAAACTTCCAATACAGAACCAAAACTGGAAGCCTTCAAAAAAAGTATTCTACCCCTTTCTTTAAATTCTCCTGAGCAGGGTATTCAACAGCATCCCTTTGTAGTTTTATCCTGTTGCTCCACAAGCATTACACTTTTGCCTAATGTCAACACTACCTCTCATCAGGGCTAAACTTGAGTTGTTTCCTGTAGACAAAAGTACAATGGCAGATATCAAAAATTATCTATTTTAAAGAAATCTGGATTTCAGCAGGTTAATGAACTCCATGCTTACAGGTTCTCATTCTTGGTATATTTTTCTAGAACACCCCAATAAGATAAGAACTTGGTGAATACGAAGAGAGAGAGAGAGAGAGAGAGAGAGAGAGAGAGAGGGAGGGAGGGAGGGAGGGAGGGAGGGAGGAAGGAAGGAAGGAAGGAAGGAAGAAAGAAGGCCCTGATAGAATCACCATGCTGGGAATGGGCAGACATTCACACATACTGTTTTTCTGTTCAACATTTTTGCAAGCAGATTTGATTTTGTTTACCCAAATTATCCAACTCAGGACAAAAAGGAATAGTATGACACCAAAACAGGTTCATAAGAAGGGCTTCCAATTCCCAATTCTCAGTTCCAAAATAAATGAGGCAGTTTAACATTAAGCCGAGACACATAGGGTGCTGCTAAACAAGAATGATTCTAGGTCATTATTAGAATGGCCTTTCAAACAATCAACAATAGTATGCTTTAACCACCTGTTTAAACGCCCAGCACTATATTAAATACCAGTGGTAGGTACAAAAGAAGTATAAAATAGAGTTCCTGCAATCTAGAGACAGCCCTCAATTAATTTACCAATAAAGTACGTTGCATAATAAGATCATTTGTAAATCTGTTTGAAGGTCAAACACATTTCGCCATAAAAGGCATGCTATGGTGTTTCAGTTCTAAGGCCAACAGAAAACCAATTTAACCCATAATGTCACTGATACATCAAGTAGTGCAAATGAAACACAATATAGAAAACTGGTGTAACATAAGAAATGTCTGACATGTATATGGTGCTTTGTTATCTACAAAGAGTTTTCCACTTACATAAACTTCACCACAACACTGTGGGTAAGTGGCATTTGATAGACCATGGTAATATTATGATTAAGGAAACTGAGGCACAGAAAGCTCACAAACTTTCTCAAAGTCACATAGTTATTAAGTGGCAGCAGGACTCTTAAAGCTGGCCTAACTCCAAATTCCATTCTCTTTCCATTAATACAAAATTGAATAAGAAATAGGTGTGGAGTGTTTTGTTTGTGCTTTGTTTTTTAAGACTAGTGCCTAAGAAAAAGGAATGTTCATTTGAGAAAAAAGAGGAGGTAAAAGGAGACTTTTAGTGATCCAAAAGGAGGCTTAGGGGCACTTTTAGAAGCTTTCAAGGTTGACAGCATTGATGCTTTATTGCTTTCATTTCACTGAGAGCCTTGTGGTGAGGCTTTTCCTTCTTTCAGATTCATCACTGGTGCTTTTCAAGTTCATCTGAATGATTAGAGTTTGTTGGGGGAGGGTGTTTGATTTGGGTTTTACCTCAAACGAGAATATACCATCAGCAAGAGGGGTTTGGAAAAGATGTCCTTGAGGTAACTGGATAAGCATTGGAAAATAGACAGGATAAAGAAAATAACACACGTGTTATGAAATAGACTGCTTAACGTAGAATTAACTGAGTTGCAAGCAGTGAAAGAAAGGCAAAGTGAACTGGGGGCTGAGGGAATACATCATTCCGTTGAAGAGAAGACGGAGAAGGGGTTTTGAATCAGCCCTCACCACTATGGCAGGTTGGTTGGAGGGCAGAGGAAGAGGCAGCCATAGTCACACCCAACTCTGCACAAAAATGGGTCTCTCCCTAGCAGAGAAGGTTCAAAAGACATTTATGAAATTAGCAGGTGATGACACAAATAATCACACAATGACTTCCTCAAAAACTCCTCTCTCTAAATAAAAGCACAAAGAATTTCATTCGTTCATCCATCCAGTAAACAGTTACTATATGCCAAGCACTGCACTAGATGCTCAAAAATAAACAGGAGGAGTCCCTGCCCTCAAGGACCTCACAATCTAGCAAGTGAGACAGATGTGCAAAATAATACGTGTAAAATAATGTGACTGATACGAGCCTATTTGGTTAAATACTGAGTACAGCACTTCAAGCATGAACAGAGGTGAACAGGTTCCCCAACACACTCTACTTGGCAAAATTGCTATTCATTTTTTACCTATCCATATATGGAGGCCCACATTAATATTTCAACCAACTCTACATTATTAACCATGTATTTGCCAGCTAAGTCACTTTCCTGATGTATACCCTATCCAGGTCACTGTTCTGTTTCTAAGGAAGAAGCATGTGTGTGCACATAAATCTCACCCAAATTGTGTAAGAGCAAACTTGGGGCGGGGTCAAAGGGATTCGCCATAACATGGCATCTCTTTTCAAACATGGCCCAGAAAACAACAGGTGATTCACCATACCAAACATCCTTGAGTCAATGCTATATAGGTCAAGTCCCATTAAAACAAACTCCAAGAGTCTGTCCACCTCCTTCTGTCACAGCAAATGAATTTTATTTAGGCTATATAATTTACAAAGCAGATAGATGCACAAGCATCATCTCATTTAATGCAACGAACCCTGGATGTAGGTTTTATACGTCTATTTTATATGTGAAGAAGCTGAGGACAAGAAACATTAGGGACTTACCTGGGCAGGTGGTGGGACTGGTACCCAAGTATGCTGACCTCTAGCTGGGTGTTTGTTCCTACCAAACTGCAGCTTAAAATTCCCAAACAAACTGTGAGTAAACTTTGTTACTCAGAATTACTATAGTAACTGTGCTTGCTGTAACAGAATTTGTCCTAGGGTAAGGAGACAAGAGTGGATCCCAAATCTACCATAGAGAGACTTTAGTCAAGTTAATCTGAACCTCTGATACTTCATTTATTTAAAAAAAAAAAAAAAGAGGAGGGGGAGGATGGTCCTAGTCTCCTTGAATCTAACACATTGGTTGAGAAGTAACCACAGGCCCTCCTGCTCAAAACAGAACACTAAAATTTCAAAGCCTTTGGAAAAGATAATAGAATATATTAAATTCAACTACCGATACTTGAAATAAAAAGATTTAACCTGACTCTCTCTTAATAAATCCACATCACAATCTCCAATCAAATCCTCTATCAAAAAGCCATCTCTCCATCCCCAAGTTATTCAAATAAAGTTGATTAGCCACTCCTCCGCCTCCACACCCAAAACAGCCAGCACCACCCAGTCATGTTTTGCTGAAATCAGCCTCTCCCACATTCCCTTGGATCCTTTTAAAATAACTCCTTCATTAGCCAGCAATTCAGTCAACCAAGGGAGCTCTGGTGGTGGAGGTGGTGGCAGGGGTCGACTTGGCTTTTCTTTAATTCACAGGCTGACCCTCAGAAGGGGGCTTCCAACCTCCGCAGCCAATTTCAGAGCGCGGGGAGAGGCTTATCAGAGAAGAGAGGGGCAGCTCAGAACTCAGGTTTTTCCTCTCCATGTTTAGCGGTGCTCATCCCCCACAAGGCAGGGAAAGAAAATGCAATTAATTCCTGGACGCAAACATGAAGTCCCCTTCAAGGGAGAACATTTCTCAAAACCAAAAAGTAAAGAAGCTGCAAATGAGGTCACGTATTTGGCATGTACATGAGGTGTCACCTATTTCACAGTTTCTCTGCAATATTCCCAATTTAGAAGAAAAGAAAATGACAGATTTGATGAAAGTCAGGAGGGGCTGAAGAGGGGAGGGGGAATGGCACTTTCAATTGCCTAATGAAACTCCTGCCTGAATGGAACTGTCACCTCAAACTCAGGATGTCTAAAATAACGCTCATTCCCTTGTCAACTGCAGTGTCTCCTCCTGACTTCCCTATGTCTATTTCTACCACTGCCGCCGTCATTCTCCGTCTCTCAAGCTAGAAGCCATTAGGTACTCCTGACTCCTACCGCACCCCTGCATCCATCTCTGGAGCCCATTTTTCCTGTGGTAGTGGTGAGGAATGTTTCTTGATTATGGCATGGTCAAACGTGGTGGTAAGGGCAAGGAACAAGCATGCTTTGGAGTCAGTCAATCCTGGGCTGTAGTCTCCACTCACATATCACCTGGGATCACCTGCCTGAACCCAAGTTTCTTGTTCAGTCAATGGAGAATCATACTCCCCTCAAAGGTGGCTCTAAGGCTTGATCACATTTAACACAGCACAGACTAGGGTACACCGTGTGGACAAGAGCACGCCTCCCCTCCCCAGCAGGCAGCCCAGAGCAACCGGGGAAATCTCAGAAACACGACTTCATCACACCACTCTTCAACTCTATTGTTCTCCTCTGCTCAGCAGTTCCAGACTCTGACTGACCTTCAAGATCATCAAAAACCATCCGGCCCAATCTTACTCCTTTGCTCCAGCCAAAGTCTTACTCACTCAGCAAACATTTACTGGGTGCCTACCACGTGCAAACATGGTGCTGGATGCCAGGAACGTCGAAATGAAAGGCTGTCCACCCTCAAAGAACTCACAAGTTTCTTTCTAGTAGGGGACTGAGTGTTGGGGGTGGGGGGTTGGGGGTGAGGGCGAGGGTGGATAAAACCACCATTGTATTACAGTGTAGGAAGTGATGCAGGAGTGGTGAGCACAGTGGGGGCTGTGGAACACCACAGAGGGAAGTGCACACACTGCCTCTGTTCTTTCCTCCTACTCTCAAGTTTGCCAAATTCTACTCCATAAGTCAAGTCTTATTCATTCTGGCCCACACCTCTCCCTTCTCTGAATTCCTAGAGTTCTTATCGACACCACTCATTTTCAGTCATCCACTGGCTGATGTCATTTCTTGTATTGCTGTGGGTTAAATTATTTTTTATTACTTTTTGTATATGCGGGCTGTTTTCCTCCCCCGGTTTATATGATCACAGAAGATAAGGACTAGGCTCTCAACAGCTCTAAATCTCTCACAGTGCCTACATAATAATTATTTGTGGCACAGGTTATATATTTGGAACTACTGACAATCACAAAATAATAGGTTTATTTTTAGCTTAGAAAAACATAGCCAGGTCCTAATTTCTGTATGGTTCTACCTTTTGTGTTCAATCCAAACTCTCCAAAACACAATTCATTAAAACTGCAGTTTTTAAACTATTTATTTTATTATTTATTTAAAGTGTCAGGCTTTCTCCAAATAAAATATCAGGTGAACCCCCAATATAGTAAACATAAAATCAGAACCATTCTGATTGAAGCTGTGGTAAAGACTACCTCAGGAGGACAAGCATTCAACTCCTTCACATCCAGGGGCAGCACAGTTTAACAGCACTACAGCATGAAGGACAATTCATCTTGCCCTCACATACATGGAAACTCAATACATGTGACATTACAAATCAATGGGGGAGGCGGGCCTACAATAAGAAGAGCTCGCACAGTTAAGTCATATGAAATATGATGTTAGATCCCTACCTCACACCATTCACAAAAATAAATTCCTGGTTTATTCAAGACAGACACGAGAGACAAAACTTTAAAACTTTTATAAGAAAATATAGGAGAATATCCTATCTTTAGGGTAGGAAAGGGTTTTTTGTTTGTTTTGTTTGGTCTTTGTAGGCTCAAGCAAGAGATAAAAAGTAGATAAGTTTAATGATATTAAAATTTTAAATTATACTGTATGATTCCATTTATATAACATTGTTTAAATGACATCAAAGAGTCCAATAAAAAGTGAAATGATAAGCCAACTCAGAGACGGTATTTTCAACCCAAATTATCAATATAGGATGAGTAACCAGAATCTAACACATCAATAATAACAAAAAGAAAGACACCTTAAAGAGCTGCCTCTAGATTTCAATTCAAGAACTACTCTGGGTAAGGCTCCAAATCACATTCTTCCAGACACTGAAGAACAGAACACAGTGAGGTGACATCTTGTTCCACTTATATATATTTTATTACAGTTTATAATATTCATTATGATACATTATCACAGTTCGTCTCTACAAAAATGCTAGAATGTAGACAGAACATATTTATGCCTTTTGTCAATAAGAAAATTGAGACTCAAGAAGTTAAATGTTTAACTATATATACATAGTTCCCTAGTGAAAAAGGCAGAACCTAGATTTTCCATTGTCTACTCCATAATCTTTCCATTAAACATAAAACCTACTTTTATTTTTAAAAAAACTCCTATTCACAAAAAAACCTATACATGAATATTCATGAAAGCTTTAACTGTAATAATCAAAAACTGGAAACAACCCAGGTGTCTTTCAGTGGGTATCTGGTTAAACAAACTGTGGTATATCCATACCATGGAATACTAATCAGCAGTAAAACAGAATGACATTGACTGTATACTTTGGATCATTGATTGTATACTTTGGATGGATCATACAGTATGTGAATATATCTCAATAAAATTGCATTAAAAAAAAACAGAATGAGCTGTTGACACATGCAACAACCTAGATGAAATATCAAGAGAATTAAGCTGAGTGACAAAAGCCAATCTCAAAAGGTTACATACTATATGATTCAATTTACATATTGTTTAAATGACAAAATTATAGACCTAGAAAACAGATTAGTGGTTGCCAAGGGCTAAGGACTAAGGTGGGGAAGGGAAAGACGGGGGTGCTAGGGGGAAGGAGATGTGTCAATAAAAGGGCATCATAAGGAGTCCTTATAATGATTCAGTATCTTGGATGCATCAAGGTCAACTTCCTGGTTTTAATACTGTACTACAGATTTGCAAGATGTCATCACTGGGGGAAGTTGGGTAAGGGGTACATGGGCTCTCTATGTGTTTTTTCTTACAAATGCATGATAATCTACAATTATATAAAAATTGAAAAAAAAAAAAAAAAAAAAAAGGCCTGAAATCACCCTGCCCTCTTGCAGTACTATTCTGATATTAAATGAGCTAAAGTATGAGAAGGAACTTTGCAGACTGCCTAGTCTCTATAAATACTAGGTGGCAATAACCATCACCTCCATCAGTCAGCCTCATCCACATTATCATGAGCAACATCACTGCCAGTCTAATCCCTAGTCCACTGGCCTTCTGCAACCCTGTATGGTGGGCCTGTTACTAAACTTGTTATCTCTTCTAATAGGCTGAACTTCCTTGAAAGCAAAAACCTTTTTCTTTCTAACTGCCCAAACCTAGCACAGTACCAGGCACATAGTAGGTGTTCAATAAGTAGGTGCCAGGCTGAAATTAATTGATGATTTTCTTGTTCAATATAAAGTGCTCCAATACTGGCAGAAGTGAGGAGGGGATGGAACTGGGAAGAAAAACACCCCAGCAGCCATTAGCCAATGCCTTGAAAGTTTCAAAAACCTTCTTCCCCAGTTGCTGAGAACCTAAATGAAGCAAAGATCTGCACAGAGGGTGAGGGAGAAGCAGCCAAAACATGAGTCCAATTCATCTAGCCTCTTTTTTACCCCATTTCAAGCGCTGCAAATGAAGGAAATGATCATTTATGATTTGGGTCACTGGAACAAGATAGGAAGGTGGGCTGTGGTGTGCTCTCCTGGAAAGGATTTTAAAGGTTAGCTACCAGCTTTGTTCCTGAAATGACTGGACCGAAGAATTGCCCGGTGGGGCAGAAGAATGTACTAAATTATCTATCAATATCTCTCAGAGAACTCATACTCTCTGCCCGGATAAACATATTTGGCGTGTGGGTAGGGGAGGGGGTTCCCACGCCCTGAAAACAATACCAGCTCCTCACTCCTACTCCAAATAGTTTTCAAGCATAAGAAAGCACAAGCGGGTGCTTTGCAGCTCCTAATGTTATCGGATAATTTTTCAAATTCTTACTCAGTTACATATCACGCTCTTATCTGCACTCTCCACGGGCCAAATTGCCCTGCCTTCACATCTTGCCCACTGAGCCGACAGAACACAAGTATCCCTCCCAAGTAATTGCAGCTCTCATAAACATGAGATTGTTTTACATTAAGTTTTGTAAGAACGTGTGCATGTGGTGTGTATGTGCCTTGTGTATGTGTTTTCTTCTTGGAGGAATAAGGAGGAGATTTGAGGGTTAAAAACTTGGGAGGTTTCTGTTTTGGCCTAGATGATGATTAGCTCTTTTGTTGCTGAATCCAGAAGAGCTAGCATTTCTGGACTGACAGTCCTGCTCCCTGGCCAAAGGAACAAAAGAAAGCAAGCATGCAGACATTTACTCTTAGAAATAGCAGATGCAAATCAGTTTTAGGCTTTGGCAGTGGGAGCGCTACCGTAGTTTTAAGGAGCACTAGGTGCCTGAAAGTTGTATTACTACTGGACTTAAAATATCCAGATCAAGAATCTCATTAATCAAAATAACAGAGATCATCTACCCAAAATGCTTCGATGTTTAGTTTAAAGTTGCCATTAGCAAAGAGTTGAAATAATTTACATCACCACAAATCACTGAATAAACACAGAGATCAAGAGATACAGCACAGTTGACTCCCATGATGTCTTAAACACAAAGCCTATTAACACCTTCCTTTTAAGATGAAACCTTAAACCAGGAGCAGGAGTGATGAGTAGGAAGAGCCTGTGGTATCTGTTCTCTGGTTTCTATCCTTCCCCCAGGACAATAATCAATCTCTAGACCCTATGTGGCAACTCACTTTATGGTAACCATTTTCTAGTTAGCTGTCCTAAATATGATGAAATAAGGAACTAGTCATCCATCTTTCCACTTTTCAGCTGAGAAGTTGAGAATCCAAAGGTTGAACAACTTGTCCAACATTACGTAGCTAATCCTCCATTATCCCACAACACCACCTTCCCTATGAATATTTTTTAAATGCTGTAATGATAAAAATATGAGCCATAATTATTAATGGTATTCATTTCAAAACAAAAGACTGTCACTTAGAGTATTCATTAGGTAAGAAGAAACCAAACATAAACATGAAAACATCTGAATTCTGTATTATAGCATACCTCATCACAATCCAAAAGAAATCCCTTAGTGTGACAAAGGGCCTACCATACGGAGCGAGGTTAAGAGGCAAGAGGCCATCCTACTTCTTAGAAAAGCCTGAAGTCACTTCCCCAACAGCCCTGGAACTGGTTTAGGGTTAATCTACACACCACCTTCCCCCAATTTGTTGATTCCTCCAACTGTGAGGCACATCTTCCTAGCACATCTTGACACCTAACCAAGTATCACTTCTACTGCTCTGGGCCAAGTGACCCACCCTGTGTGCGTGGAGCAGCCATGCAGACTTGGCAAGCCCTGGAATTGAGAATGATAGTTTGAAAATATAATCGTTTTTATACTAACAAATGTGCTGGCTTAATAGGGGAACATCATCATCATCAATATTTTAAACAAGCAAAAATCTTGAACCATGAAGCTAGGAGGATCTTGAAAATTTTGTAATTTTCTAGATGAGAAAACCAAGACATATGCAGATCAAGTAGGTGTGTACCAGGAAGACATTTAGAACAATGCATTAACTCTTTTTTGTACAAAGATACTAGGAAATGAGAACAATCAACCAAATATGTACAGCATTTCATAGATTGAAAGGCCTGTCACGTGGCTTATTTCATTTGAACCCCACAACAGCACTGAGTCTGCCTGGGTTCCTACCGTCTCCAGCACTTACTAGCTGTGTGCTGTTGAGCAAGTTATTAAACCTCCCTGTGCTTTAATGTTCTCATCTGTAAAATGACAATAATGAGAGCACCTACCTCATGTTGTGGGATTCATGACCTAATATATATAAAGCACTTAGAACAGAGCTTGGACATAAGAAGCGCACAATAAATGCTAACCAGCCTCTTCCTCATTACCATCATTATTAGCCACAACCAAGAATTGTTACGATTTTGAGACCTAAAGTGAGTTACTCCCCAAAATCACAGTAGGAAATGGCAAGGCCAAACTATGCCCCAGGCTTTCTGCCTCCAAATCCAATGCTGTTTCCTTGGAACCATACTGCAAGTACAGAATCCTGTAGTTCAATTGGTTATGAGGTATTCTATTGGCCCAAAAGAGAGAATTGCTCCAAAATAGGTATCTCAGACAAGATGTCTCCCAAAGAGCAGCTTACTCATCTGTCAGGATCTGCCCCAGTGTCCCTCCCCAAATAAAACACAAGAAAAAGACAAGTGGAAAAAGGGGACAAACCTAGGAATTTCAATGTTTGGAGATATTGTTGCCAACTCTTCAAAAACAGGATATATTTCTTAAAGCTCATGGCATGTTATGTCTTGGCCAGCTCATGCTCTTGGGTCCTGTCCCTTTGGTTTCTGTGCTTTGTCTTCCTAGGTAGTCCTGGCCACCTAGCCACCCACAGCTGCACAAGCGCATCTTCTCCAGAGACAGCATTCAGACCCTGCCCACCATGCTGTGATGCTAAAGTCAGGATCTGGGCTCAGATTGCAAAGACAAGGTCCCAACTTTCACAATGCCTTTTGGGGCATCTGCCAACTGATTAGTGCATTTTTAGAAGAAAAGGTTAAAAGAAAAAAAGAAGCTCCACCTTCTCCCTAACAGATGGCATCCTAAAATACCCACAAAAATGGAAGAGGCACACTTCCCAGCTGTTTTTCCTTCCTCATGAATATATATTTCAAGTTCAGAACCATTCATTCACAATGCATAAAAAAGGTCAAGGCTACTTAATACCACATGACTAGAAAAACCAGAGAGGAGAGTTTTCCTGTTTGTCCATTTGGACCTTTCCTCCTCATTTACCACAGATCATGCACCCGCTTCTAACCAGGCAATAACTCTCTCCAAACCCATGCCTCAAAAGAGCAGCTCAACAGTTCCTTTCTCAAGTCAGTCCTGTTTTAATGCCTTGTCAAGATAGACGTAAACTCTGTCAATTTTAGACTTTGAATATTTGCTAAAAATGGCAAATAAATTCTAGATAAGAGTAGGATATGTTTTGCCTCAACGACAAAGAAAGCCTTACAGAAAGAAAGGGAACTTCAGGGTTAATATTTTTCTTGGTTTCCAAGGTAAGAGATGTGATTGAAAAAATTGATCAACTCAAGTATACCTCCAGGGCAGTGATTCTAACGGGAGTGGTAGGGGTGGTAAACAAGAAGAAACCCCCTCCCTTTTCTGGGTAGGGGGTTTTCCATTATGCTATATAGTTTGTACCATTATTTGTCTTTTGTAATGACAACATTCACATGTTTAATCAATTTCTGAACTCAAATAACACTAACATAAGGAGTGGACTTTTTATTGGAGACCAGGAGGCCTGCAGAAATATGGCATCGTGAACTGTCACAACTAACCTCAACTCAGAAAACAGTTCAATTCAATTTACAATCATTTTAGTGCTTATTATGTGCCAGAAGCTGGACACATGGAAATGAATAAAAGACAGTTCTGTCCCCAGGTGCTCAGTAAGTTGTAAACAAAGAGTTGTAAACAAAGAGACTGTAATGTAATACGAGTGCAATAATACAAGTGTACACAAGGACACTTCAGGGGAAGTGCTAAGGGTGCAATGATTAACCCTGTACAGAAAGCAAGGAGAGATGCTAAGGGATCCTGCTTGGAATCCTGCACAGGGTTGCTATGCAGAAAGCAATGATAAGGAGGGAAGTCTTCCTGTAGGAGGTGGCATACAAGCTGGATTTTTAAAAAATGAATGTTTTCCGGACTGAAGGAAAAGGGCACATTCCAAAGAGAAGAAACAGTGTGGATAAAGCAAGAAGTGTAAAATAACATGATACAGTAAGGAAACTAAAGGCAATTCAGCTTTGTGGTGGTACAGAATATGAGCAAGTGGAAAGTGATAAGTGTAGACAGTCTTTTATGCTATGACCTTGGCAGGACAATAAATGCATTTCTGTTTTTTTTTAAATCACTCTGGTGGTGTCAAGCAAGACATTTTGTCAAAATCAAATTAAGAATTTATTTCTAAAAAAATATTGCAGTAGTACAGGTCATTCATTTACTCATTCATTATTCCAGTCAATAAAAATGTACCAAGAGCTACCATTTTGGCTTCAGTACTGTTCTAGGCAGGTTTCCTACTTTAAGAGGCTTCCTAATAAGAGCTATTTATTTAACACTTAATATTTGCCATACCCTAGCATGTACTTTACACACATTCACAATAAACCAGCAAGGTAGGTCTTGTTATTGTTGCATCACAGAAGAGGAAGCTTGGAAAAGAAGCTGAGTAACTAGACAAGGCTGTACAGCAAGGAGGTGATATTGACAAGATTCCAACTGAGGGCTGGTTTTAATGCCTAAATTCTTTGCATTGCACAACACAATCTCAGAACATTTCTATCAAAAGTCTAGTAGAAAACAGAAGACTAAAATACAAATATTCAAAACCTGAGGCAATATGAGAAGTAGTAAAAGAGGACCTGTCTGAGTAAAATAGAGGGAGGGGTCATTTCTGGTCACAGTGACCAAAGGAAGGCATTCCAGAAAAGATGGCTTTACTGGAAAGGTGAGATTTCAGTGGGTGAAGATGTCAGAAGAAGGAGACATTCTATGCACAGTTTTCAGAACCGAGACTGGTAATGGCTGAAATCCTAATTCCTGCTCCATCACTCCCTAGCTGCAGACCCTGGGAGAGTTACTGATCCTCCTACACCTCATTCCCTTCATCAGCAAAACAGGACAAGAGCAATATATTCCTCCTAGGTTTGGTATAGAGATCACAAAATGATCTGTGTACTTAGCACAATGCCTAGCACATAGTAAGCCCCGAATAGCAAAATGTTTGCTAGTAGCATATATGTTTGAAGATTAGCCAATAGTCTAGATAGGCCTCTAGCCCTATTAAGGTAAAATTTAAAACATGTATGAAATCATAGGCTACGGCCAGACTAAGATCAAGTTAGATATCAACCTGGGAAAGAAAGTGGTCTCTATTCAGCAGGCAATAGGGAATCATTAGAGGAAAAAAGTCATATTCATAACATTCCAAGCAGGTCTCCCATGGGAGCCCCCAGCCCTTGTCCTTGGCATCCAGCTCACTTGTGACCCCTTCAGAAGAGGCGCCAGGCCCTGGAGATTGGTTCTAGCAAGACCAATCTTCTAAAACATCCAAGATTTTTTTCTTTTCTTTTTTTCCCACCCACCTTCCACCTAAACACATTGTAATGGCTGAGCCACAGTGATTAACCCATCCTCCCCGGGAAATTATCTGCCTTTTTCACTAGGTTAAACAAATTTACCAGAAGTCAGTCTGGGTATTTTATATCATTATTTATTTATTATTTACTACTTTTTAAAATCTGATAATGTCTGGTTTTACTTATTTTTAAACTAATTTCTTTCCTATAGGTGGTTGGCATTTATTAATTTAATAATGCATTATAATGAAGAAACTGTTGGGGGCAGTGATTATATTCATTATCTTATCAAATTGTAAACATTAAACATAAGCAATTTATTGTATGCCTATTAAACCTTGATAAAGCTGTTGAAAGTATTATAGTAAAAGTTTAGTAATTCGTGTAATTATTAAAAGGTATAAAACTTTGCTATTATTATGCAGTGCTCATATTATAAATACATATCCATAAGATAAACATATGAATGCATACCTAATGCTAAAAGCCTTTAAACTCTAAAAAAACTTTACCAGGACAGGGAATTATGTAGAAATGTGTATATAGGCTTGTCAACCCTTGGTGCAGAGGACATTTAAAAAATGAGAGCGAGGGAGTTGAAAGTTACTATTCATTATTTCAAAATCAATAAAGGTGATATTCTGTAATTTTTAAAACCATTTTTATGTGCTCTCATTATTTACTTTTAAATCAAACAACTTCAGAGGTAACGTTCTCAGCTTCTCCAAAGTACCAATTCTGGAGCTGAAACCAGGTTAAAACTTGAATTTTATTACCAGTAGAAATTTACATATCAACTACTTTTTTCCTGCAACGTGACATAATATTCCCTGGCGAAGCCCTCTGATGTAGGGGCGTAAGATTCCCATGAAGAAAACCTCTTCTGGAAGAACTCAGCAGGTGCTCCTGGACTGCCCACGTTTATCGGGAGTGAAGAGTGGGAGCTTACAAGTCAGGGACTGAGCACCTGCTGACTTTAAAGGAGGGTGGACCCTACATATGAGGGCCAGGTCTGACTCTGCAAACTGCATAACAGAGAAATGATCAGGGCTCATCTAGGCTTTCAACCTGTGCGGTGCATGAGCATGCAGCCATTAAACTACCAAATGGGCTTCTTCAAAGGAAAGTTCTGTCCCCATTCTGCAGCAGAATGCCTGCAAAAGGAAAAGCTAAGGAACCGTCTTGAACACTGTTTCCAACCATTACTGCTTTCCACAAAACAAGCATCCCCTGGCTCCTTGCCCACGATCTTCTTCCAGGGCCTTTCTACTCTGAGATGCAGAATACTTGAATTTTTCCAAGGGCTTTATTTTCTTCAAGAGTTCACCTTACTGCAGAGTTGCTATTTTCCCTGTGCAAGGGGAAGCAGAGCCTTCAATCATCTTGCAGGAAGACGATAGCATCTGCTTGGGGATTCCAATGAGATGTTTTAGTGCAGCTTTTCACAAACTGATTATATTTAAAGCTCCCTTGGGAAATGGGGGTTGGGAGGAAAGAATCATTGGAGAAGACCTTTGTAGGCATGAGTGAAGAACGGCTCAGACCTCCCAGGGGAATGAGCTTGTTTAAATACCAGCAATCATTATTCCCAAGTGCGTGCACACATACAAATATGACTAGAGTTTTCAATTTCACCTCAGGCTCTCAAAGGGTTAAACTGTTCCAGGCAGAAGCCGGAGCTTTTTCTATCAAAATGCTCCAGATGGAAATTACAAAATTTCACTTCCCAGCTCTGTGGTGCACACACACTGTTCTCCTAAGACTTAAGACTTAAAAAAAAAAGAAAAAGAAAAAAAAGAAGACAAGACCCCTAATGTTCTCAACAAAGCGAATCTGACTGCTCAGCACACAGTGTCAATCTGTTTCAGACCATTCCTCCTGGAATATTTGCATTAACTCGCAATCCTAAACTTTCTGGGAGACTGTAAAAACTTAAGGTACCGAGAAGATAAAAGAAAGGCGGGGGGATTTGAATAAGGAAAGAACAATAGCTGGGACTGTGTGCAGTGATGTGAACTCACCCAAATACCACCCAGATTAGCGTCTCCGGTAAACATGCCCTGTACCTTACCACCACTTTAGCTGCTCCAATCCCAGCACAGAAGCTAACAGGCTAGAGGCCAAAAGGCCTCAGGTTATGACAACCAGGACTGTCAACAATTTTCAGATGTAAATGTATATGAAAGTGCTTTGTAAATGGAAAAGAGTTATGCAAAGGCACTAAGAATATTATTGCTTTTGAGTCAGACATTGAGAGGCAGGAACTTTCAAAGGAATTTGAACACCTACAACAAACCAGAAACAATGATGGTTTTTAAAAGGCAGCTTCAAGGCAGGCTGACTAAGGAGGCACGCTACTCACAAAACCATACTGGGCTAGGGGTTGGGGTTGGGGCTGCAGTCCTAAAAGTCCTTCACAGCACATGCCAGCAGGTGATTTAAGGGTAGGCAAAAAACACAGAATTGAGAGAGCCCCACAAGGCCCATCCAGAGTCCACTTGATTCAAGCCATTCTGACTGAAAAGCAGGACCCAGAGACACAAAACAACAGTAGCCAACAAATCTCCTACGGAATAGACACTTCACCTGTTCATTTTACAGAAAAAAAAGCTGAGGCCCAGGAGGGCTAAGCAACTGACCAAGGTACCTTTCATTACTACTGAAAAACTTAAACTAGAACTCAAGTTTCATTCCTAGACTTGTTTCCTATCATTTAACAGCTGGGGGCTTTGGAAGTACATATGCATGCAGCCTTAATGGTGTGCCCAACTAACAAAAAGAAAGGCTCAATGACAGACAAATAGACTGCACCATTTATTGAGCACTTTCAAGTGCCAGATCCAACAGTAAATGATATATATATTTATAATATATATATATATATATATATATATATATATATATCGTCAAATGCTCATGCTACCTTAGGAAATGATATAATTTTGCCTATTGTACAAGTTTGGAAACTGAAGTTCAGACAAGTCATGTAACTTGCCTAAGGTGGCAAGGCAAGCAACTGGCAGAACCAAGATTTAAATCTAGATCTATTTGACTCTGAAACTGCATTCTTAGCCACCAGACCAAAAACTTACTATTACAGCAATTTTTTTAATCTTGGCATCTGTAAGAGAAGTAAGGCTGGCAGCACCATGAGCCCATGTAACACCTAAAAAGCTGAAACTCACAATGATTCTGACAAAGGGCTTCCAGTTCGTGAAGAGCAGAGTCAACACAGAACCCAGTATTTTGTCTCCAAACTCTGCAGTCTTGTACAGAGCACAGACTCTGGAGCTTGCTTTAGAATGTAAGCTCCTTGAGGGTGGAGACTTTGTATTGCTCACTGCTATACTGTCAGCCCTCAGAGCACACAGCAAGCACTCCAAATAAATAGCTGACAGATAAAGGAATGAAGTCAAACTACCACAGTTTGGCTGTGTGACCTCAGGAGGGCTTTTAATCCTCTCAAAACCTTAGCTTCCTCATGTGGAAAATGGAGGGTGACAATTATACCCCGCTCCTGGGTTAGTGTTAGGATTAAATGAGACAATTTATGTAAAACACCTGGGACAGTCTGGAACCTAGTGAGCCCTAGAAACGTAATCTAGTATTATTATTATTATGACTATTATTCATTGATAGATTCTTGGCTTCTTAAGAACTTTTTATTTTTTTCTCACCAAAGTCAGAGGATGTATTTTGAATAGAGAATTTGGGGTCAGCAGACCTGCTACAGCTTTCAAATCTACCACCACCTAGCTGAGTGACCTTGGAAAAGCCTATTAATTTCTGTGTACTCTCCTCAGTTGTAAAATGAGGGACTAAACTATGTAAATCAGTTCTATAAGCATTCATCGGGCACCATCTCTGAGTAAGACATCATGCTTGGTCACCTATAAAATTCTATGAACCTGAAGCATGTCACTAGAAAATATCAGAGCAAAGCAAAACCTGCTGTGGCAAGGTTGAAGAGAAACCCCAAATAGCTAACAGCATTACATCATCTCAATGAGCAATGTTTGTAAATATACAAAGTGTTTAATTTTGAGACAGTTGTGAGAAATCCTTTACCAATAAAGATCAGTAGACATGGTTCTATTAACACCTTTCATCCCTGAACCTTCCAAAAACTAAACATGCAAAACCACTTTGCACCTACTCAAATGGCATGCTTCTAAAGAGAAACCTGGGAAAGTCAGTTATTAACGCTCCCTGTGGCAACAGTTAAGAATAGGATGTGAAAAAAGAATGACATATCTGGTTAAAACTAAGGAGGAATCTATGAGCAGAATGCAGTGCATCTGGACAGGACCCAGAGGCCAGTGGCCTACTGTTTACAAAAATAGGTACGGATTATGAACAGTGACAAGAGGCCAAGACCTCAGTTATAACTCACAACCACACCTCTCCCAATCTCAGTTCAACTGAAGCTATCCATCAGTCAACTTCCCCATCTCTGTAATAAACCTACCAATATTTTCAACCAAGTGGATAGAAGGTCCCTTAGGGCACCTCCAGCACAGACCAAGCTGATGACATAAAAAAAAAAAATCCTGCAAGCACAATGGAGACTTCAAACCACCTTCCAACCTTCCAAGAGATAAGGCAGCTGCCCATCTCAAACTCCACCCCTACAGCCCCTCAGGCAATCCTTAGAGGGGAGACATGGTCCTTCCCAAGTCATCTATGATAGGAAAAGGTCTCCTTGCATTGGTGCAGGGAAAGAAGGAGGGGCCCCTCACCCTGTACTCGGAAACAAAGGAAAACCCAGAGCTCCAACCATGTGGCATAATATTCAAGGCCACCCACCTCTCCCACTCCCCAGCTGAAATCTCAATGGGCTAGAGCCACATGGCTCTTCCCAGTGACTGGTCATGAAGGGACAGCACCTTGTGCAAATACATGCTGGGGCTCTTACAACAGGCAAGACTCCCTCCAAAGGGAATTGCTGGTTAAGAAAAGACTATCTGGGAATAGGATCCAGATTCACCCACCAAGTCTAGCAGTGGACTAGACGTGGAGACAGGTCACTTGGTTTATCCAAGTCCACGTTTTGCTTTACTTTTCACATTTTTTTTGCCAGGAGGGAAACAGGGCTTTAAAAGCATGTATTCTGAGACAGACAGCAACACCATAGAAGGGTTAAACAATTATGTCTTCTCATTTTCCAGAATCAGCACCAACCCACAACCCTAACACCCCAATTCCATTCAGATTTAGATGAGGGTGGAGACTGGAGACAGGGTGTGGGTGACCTTATTCTGTCTGTTCTCTGATTGTCTGCTAGGCGACCAGGGACCAGGCAGGTATGAGGTGCACCAAATGTGGCTATGGACTTTCTGTATCTGATGCCACAGCAAATTTCATATTTTGGTAGTGCATCAGAAAAAAAACCCCACCTCTCCCAAGGGCTCTCCAAACCATACGCCTTCTCAAGGTTGCCTTTCTCTACCTGGACTCTTCTTCAACCTCTAATACAAATTCCCAAACACCTGTCAGATTTCAAATGTCATTCAAGGAAATCTGACCCAGACACCCCGAGGCAAACTGCGGCCTTTCTCCAGCCAAGAACCTCCTGCCCCTCCCCCCACCTGGTACCGCCTGGGGGAGAGGGCTGCCATAATAATGGCCCAGCCAGCCCCAAAAGGACAAACCTGAAGCCCACTCCAAAAATATGCCTGTGGCTCCTGGCACTGGCCACCCATCCGAGCCACTTATGAAACCACTTCTGGGGTCAGCCTGCACCCGCCTGCTCCACCCAAAGAAATGAACACCCTGCAAGTCAGGGTGGAAATACATGCCTCACAAGTCTATACAGCATATGTTTTATGCTATTTTTTCAAAGCCCTTACCTTTGACCTGAGTATCGTACTCCGCTATGATCTCCTTATCCTTTTTGAATTTGGCTGGAGACGTCATGTTTTCCTTCTTTCTTCCAAATTCGAATTGTGAATTGATATATCCTCGGGAAAAATCCAACCACCGAAATCAATACCTCCAGGACCGCTTTTGCCGAAGGCGGAAGGGGCCCCCGCGGTGGTCTCCAGCGCTACGGGAAGAGCGGGCTGCGGACTAAGCAGGCGGCTACGGCGGGCACATGCAGACGGTGGGCGTTGGGGCCGGGCGCGGCGGCTGCTGATTCCCGTGCTAGAGTCCGAGCCGCAGCCTCAGCATTAGCCGGGAGAACTGCAGAGCCCGGAGGCTGGCCTGGGGTCTGACATCAACGACACAGGCGGGGAGTGGAAGTCCTTCCACACAACAACATGGTGTGGGGGGTGCGGGGGTGTGGACGCGCCCAGCTGTGTCCCCAAGAGGGAGTGGGTGCGTATAGGGGTGCCGGGGGAGGGCTGGGCGTGCTTCGCGGTTTTTTGTTGTACAGGCTCGTAGATGCTGCAAATCAAATCCCAAACGGGAGCTGCAGTAGCGAGGACTGGATCGGAAGTCGTTTGCTCTGGTTCACTTGCCTGTAAATGCAGGAAAAGGGGGAGGGGGCGGTCAGCTCGAACGCAGATTCTAATCGCCGCGGGGGTGGGGTGGGGGACGTCCTTCCGAACCCTGCCTGGGCCCATTCATCTCGGCCAAACGCCGCCGGCCCGCCGAGCTCTGGCGCGGCGAGGGTGGAAGGAAGGAAGCTCCCTCCGGATTTTGTTTTAAGGCTGAAAGAAAACACTTTGGAGCAGCCGCCTAGGCGAGCTCCGGGCGGGGACTGCGGCGAGAACACGGGGCTCCGGGCGGGGACTGCGGCACCTCGGCAGCCGCCTGGCCTCCGGGCCCCGCCAGCGCTGGGCAGTGACCAGCCCGAGGGGGACCTCCCAGTTTTGCCTCCGGCGCTGCCCCTGACCCCCGGCTGAGGCACCCCCGGGACTTCAAAGGGGGGGATCAAAGCCGGGGAGCGACCAGCCACCGGAGCACAACTTTTTTTCCCCTCCCGTCCCTCCTCCCAGTTGTTTTGTTTTTTGGTTACTAGCTTCTCTTGGCAGCAAAATATTGGGGGGCGGGAGGGGGAGGGAGTCTGCAGGAAAAAGCCTGCTCCGCACGGGACACATCCAGAAAAACAATGTGGTCGGCAGAAGCAGGAAATGGGTTAGAGGCCAGGATCAGAGCCGGGAAAACCGGGGGGCGGAAAGCAGCCGTGGCCTCCCCTAGCCACGGAGAAGAGTGACTCTAAATGCCACCTTCCAGTATTTTTTGTCATCCATGCCCAGATATCTCAGATACCGCACCCAATCCCAGGCGCTGCGTGTGTGGTGGAGCGGAGGGTCGAAGTCCCGACTCCGCGACCCAGGAGGCTGCGGGAGGAGATCCCGCCCAGGAGAAGACCCGGGGGGCGGGAGGGAACCCGGCGGGAGAGCAGAGGTGGCTGCCTCACTCCCCAGCGGGTCGCGGCGGCGACCCCCGCTCTTTCCTCGCCCCTTTCCCTCTCCGCGAGGAAGCTCCGGCTAGTGTCCCCCACGTCCGGCGGCGGAAGAAGGGCTGCACAGAGAGAGGAAGAGAGGGAGCAGAGGCGGCATGGTTCAGGCGGGCAGGAAGCTGGAGGGGCGGGGGACGGTGAGGTGGGGTCCTTGAGGCCCGGGAATAACTGAAGCCTCTGCACACGCTTTGAAGGCAGAGAGAGGCAGCAAGGGGAGGATTAGCTAGGGGCGGGGGTCTTGGACTGCGAAGTTACATGAAACACAAGGATATCAGCAACTGTGGGGGCCGGGATGTGAGTCTGGGGATGGGAGTGGATAAAGAGGAGCTATTGGGGGCGGGCCGGGGAGCTGGGAGAGGGGAACATCCCCGGAAGCAGTGCGGAACACTCATACTGGGTCCTAGGCTGTGACTGGGTTGTCTGTCAGGGCTTGGGGACCAAGGAAGCTGATGGTTACGTGGATGCCAACGACGGCTGCCGAAAGGTGGACCACGGCTGCCGGAATACAGAGGAACTGGGGAAAGGGCCGGGTGCACGCGATGCTGTAGCATGTGAGCAAGGGCAGAGTCCCAGGCTGTGCGGTGATGGACGAAGAAAGACGCTGCCCTGAGAAGTATTATGGGCTGTACTGGGAGATTTGGAGAGGGTCTGGGAGGGCGGGGGCTGGGGGGCGGGAATCTGAGGGATTCCGGGCGGCACCGCTAAGACGATGCCGCAAGCAGCATCAGCGCCCTCTCTTTCCCGCCCCTACCCGGATTTGTTCAGTCAGGACTCCTGCTCCGCGGACTGGAAGAAGAAATGTTAGAGGAAAGGAACTTTTACCTGACTCTGACGCGACGGGTCCCAGGCCCCCGGCTCCGCTTCCCTCTCAGGGCTCTCCTCCCCTCACTTCCCCGCCACCCGCTTCTACGCAGCTCGCTCCCCTAGTCCCCAGAGCTGGCTCGGCCAACTCCGCGGGACCCCGCCAGGAAGCAGAACCCACCCCCTTGCCAATCACCGCCCGTTTTCTTCCGATCGATGGGGCCTGTAGCCAATAGGAATAGCTGATCCCGAGAGGCCAGGAATGAAGAGGAGGAGCTGGAGAAACTTGGAGGCGTGATGAGCTTTACCGAGGCGTGGTCACAGAATAAGCTCCTCCTTGGGTTGTCGAACCCAAAAGGAAAATCTATGGGCGGGACTAAGATGCAACCACAACCAAACACGAACTCTTGAGAGAAGGCACGACCAATTGGACCTGGGGAGAGAGATGGTGCGTTGCGGAGAATTTTATCCAATAGAGAGTAGAGATCGGTGGGGAATGTAGAACGTCTTCCAATAAGAACCACGAAGGGCGTGCCTTGTCAGTTTCCCTAGGGCGGGAGTAGGGATTTGCCCAAACCTCCTAGAGCAGGCCCGTGAGGCCAGAGGCGGGGCCAAGCTCGGCCAACCAAAGAACCGAATTGATCTCGGCACCGTTACTGGGGCGGGGCGGGCCGTCTCCAGGCCACTGAGAAGGCCCCAGAACCTTCCAATACGGGACGTGGGCGAACTTTAGTTCTCCCAATCTGGGCGCGGCGTTGGTAATTCAAACTGGCAGCGGGTTGGAAAGGCAGAGAACGCGGAAGGGGAGCTAAAAACGACGTGTTCGGTGATAGAGCCCACAACGCCGACTGAGCCCACAAAGCGACCCCTGCGCGCCCCACCAACGTCACCGCGTGCATCGAGTGGCCGCTACCGGGGAGCGCTGAGGGGACGGCGGGGGCCACAAGGGAGAGGGGCGTAGAGGGAGGACGCGAGAGAAACGGCGCGAGGGCAAGCACGCTGGGGGCTGCCAAGAGAGAACTAAAGCGAGGGGCCTGCGAACGAGCAGAGCGGAGGAGGATCGCGGGAGAGAAAGGGAGGATTGGGGAGAACCAAGGATCGTCGTACCGGTGGAAAAAGCTGAGGGGATTTCTGAATCCTGGGACGAGGAGAAAGGTTTCCAAAGAGGAGGCGTGGGTAGGGACGCTTAATCCGCGATTGGAGAGAGGAGTTAGAGATCTCCGAGGGAGGAGCTTAATGCTGGGAAAGGGACGTCTTAAAAGGGAAGCTTTTTAAAGGAAAGCTACTACTAGGGAAGCTAAGAGAATTGCCTCAAGGGGCGGGCGCTGGGGAGGAGAGGATCTCTTCTGACAGGGGAAAAGGGAAGCTGTAAAGAAGGTGCCGAAGCCCTTTGCAGCTTGCCTCCTCCCCACTACAAACTCTACTCCCTTCCCCTAAGGTTAAAAGGAAAGCCGAATTTGCTGTTTCTCCTCTGTACCTATTCAATAAATATTACTTTTACCCTCCCACTGGGAAAACAGAAAAGAACTCATTTCCTTCTCAGTTTTAGGGCTTAGAAAAGCTAGAGGCTTCATAACTTGATTTTCATCCTGAGGGAATCTAGGCAGGGTACCGCTCTTGTTTGCTTTTCAAAATCCCCCACCTCATCCTTCCTGAGACGCCATGTCTACTAGCAGCTGTAGTTTCAAAGACCGGTGCGTGTCCATCCTGTGTTGCAAATTTTGTAAACAAGTGCTCAGCTCTAGGGGAATGAAGGCTGTTTTGCTGGCTGATACTGAAATAGACCTTTTCTCTACAGACATCCCTCCTACCAAGTAAGTCATGCTAGTGGCGGGCAGCAGTAGCCTTTAACTAAATGGGAAAAGTGTATGGCTTGGACCTCTGGGAGTCAACAAGGAGGTTATCATTTTGGCGTTCCAGCCACTCCCAACCGTCTGATGATCCCCTTGGTGTATAACTACATGGGCAGACTGTCTGGATAAAGTCTGTGGTTTAGCCAGAGTGGCCTGTCCTGATGTAATGCTTCTGAGTCAATTATAGTCATGTGAACACGCATCCCTTAGGTTGGATCTCTGGCGCTGTGGCCTGCCCAACCACCCTATCTCACTGGATCAAGTCTGTGATCTGTTCTCTAGGGAAAGTCAGGCAAGATTTTCTGTGCTGTTGGAGAAAAGAGGCCATGTGAATTTTTTGTTTTTAATCCATAAATTTTGACATCAGAAACCATTGTTTTCTACCACTATTTGCAATTGGCATTGCCATGTCCATCTAATTAGGTATTCTCTTTTTATAACTTTTTCTGAGCAGAGAGGGAGACATAAATAGATTTTTATGGAATGAAATAGAGATTCAGCTCTAAAATAATCCTTGTCTCCCTTAAAGCCTATTTTGGGTAGTATACATGTTGCACATAATTAAACTCTTTTAAAAGTCTATTTTCAACCACTACCCACTTTTGGGAGTAGAGTCCATAAGAATTTGCTCAAATGTACCTTTTGCTAACTCTAAAAGGTGGTTTCTCCTTCCATAACCAACATATACATTTGTGCCCTACTTGATATTCAAGATTTAGCTTTTTATTGAAACTTTATCATTAACATGAAAGGGGAGTTAGCCAAAGTATGGGTGGAGAGCTGTTCTTCAAGTTTTTGGACACAAAACCAGAAGAAGCAAGCTAATAACCATATATATTTTTTAAAATGAATTTCACAATAATAAGAATTTTTAAAATCTTTAGAATGTAGCCAATTAAAACTGTGTATTCTTTCTCCCCTGAAGTCCTGTTTGAATTGGTTTAACTGTTGTCATGCCTAACAGCAAAGCCAAAGGCTCTCATCTCTTGCAAAGATGAATGGGTTAATATTTTGTGTGTGCATGTATGTCTATAAGCACTAAAAAATAAATATAAAACCTACTATTGCAAAGTTTCTATGATTTATTTTCGTGTTTTATTTATTTTAATACTACACATATACATACTTAAAATATTAACCCATTCATCTTTGCAGTAACTTTGCTAAGTAACAAGGCGTTCATCAAGAGGTCTCAGATAGGTGAATTTTTATAGGTTAGAGCCAGAGTCTAAAATAGAAAAGAATAAGGTCTTTCCTATCATCTGTTTTCCTTTGTAGGAGTTATGGTGATGGATTAATGAGCTTTAGATATGTATGAATTAATAAACACATAAGATTTTTTAATGGAAAGTTTCTCAGCTGTTTATGGTATGCTCACAAATATTAACTTTCTTACAAAATATGCTATGGTTCTGCAAGTCTCAGCTCTTTACGTCTATAAAATTTGTGCTGTATCTAATCAAAAGTACATTTGTTTATTTCTACACTTTTTCTTCTCCAGTGCAGTGGATTTCATTGGAAGATGCTATTTCACTGACATCTGCAAATGTAAACTGAAGGACATCGCATGTTTAAAATGGTAATTTGTGACAATATTTTACCTAGCTCTGGGTTTGGAAGATGGATGTTGTTGTCAAAGCACAGAGAAAGGTTCAGTGGGCTGCAACAAGCACTGGTTATAACCCATGCAATGAGCTGTTAAAAAACCATTTGTTTCTTAAAACTGTGAAAAAGAGTTTTGTGATACTTTACATTTGTATATGATTTTACAATTTTTCAAAATGCATTCACAAATGTCTGCTCTAAATTTCAGAACAAGGCAATGTAGTTTGGGGAAAGAAAACACTTGGATTTACAATCATAAAAATTAGGTTTGAGTCTTGTCCCTACCCTTACTGTCTGTGTGAAATTGGATAAATTCCATAAACCTCATTTCCTTATTTTAAAATGGAACTTTAAATATATTTTGAATTAACCCATATAGAGTTGCTGTGAAGATCAAATGAATTATGAATGTTAAAAGTCTTGATAAACTATAAATTCCAACACAGATGAGAGCTGTTATTATTATCTTTTGAGAGTTTGGCAGACTGACTGTTATTATTCCCATTTTAGAGAGAAGAAAGTTGGGATGTTCTCATTTAAATGGCGCTTGGATTACAAATGATAACCCTGATAAAATAAATTAGCAGATTCTTCTTACATGCTAATGCGTATTTAATTTCATGATGTTCATTCATTCATTCACTTATTCATTCGAGCTCTATTCTGGAAATACAGCAATAAACAAGACAAAGTTACTGGCCTTTGAATGTTATATTCTAGTGGGAAGACAATCAATTAATCAATTAAGATATTTAAAATGGTGGGAAGTGTTCCAAAGGAAATAATAATAATAAGTGATTGAGAATAATAGAGGTTGGGAGGTGGGAGAGTGGACAAGGATTATTTTAGATAGCATGGTCAGGGACACCATCTCATGAGGAGGGAACATTGGAATTGAGTTCCAAAGGGTGAGAAGTCAGAGGAAGAATGTTCTAGGCAGAAGGAACCCAAGGCAAGAAGAATCTTAACATGTTCAAGAAATAAAAAGATGATGGCTGAGACATTGTGAGCATGGGGAGATAGTATTAAAAGTTGATTAGAAATGTCAGAGACCAAATAATGTAGAGTAACACTGTCCAATAGAAATATAATACAAGCCACATACATGATTAAAGTTATTCTAGTAACCACATTTTAAAAAGAAACAGGTAAATTAATATTAATTGTATATTTTATCTTCCTCACTATATCTAAAATATTTCAACATGTAACCAACATAAAAAAATTATTGATGAAATACTTTACATTTTATTTTGTATTCTTAATCTTTGAAATCTTATTTATGTTTTTACACTTACAGCACATCTCAGTTCAGGCTAGCCATATTTCAAGTGCTCAGTGACCATGTGTGGTTAGTGACTACTGTTCTAGGGAACACAGATCTAGACTTTGGTATGGAATTTGGTTCTATTTTTCTTTTTGGCCAATGGAAAGACACTGAAGGGGATTTAACAAGGGTGCAAAATGATCTGTTGTGTCCCCAACTAGAATGCTAGTTTCATAAGAACCAGGACTTGTTTTGTCCACTGCTCTAGCCCTAGCACCTAGAACAGTGCCTGGCACATAATAAGTGCTCAATAAACATTAGTTGAATGAATGAATATAGGTGGTTGTTAAAGCCAAGGAATTTACTCTTGCAATATAGTCTTACAAATAACTGCTGAACCTAATCCAAAAGCAACTTTTGCTTTCATTTGTTTGTCCTTCAAACAAATTATGATTAGCAGGTATATTTTAGGTGGTTTGGGACCTTTTACAGTATTCTTTACAGGGCCTTACAAAAATGTCTGACTCCCACATCACATAGGGTGGGACCGAGCTATAATAAGAATTTTTACAACTCAAGGAATAAACAGTTCATGTTGCCATTTTTAAAAGTTTGTGTTGCCCTCAAAAAAGAAGGGGAAAAAAGGGCATTAACTAAAACATTAACTGTATGTTAACTCTATTTAATATGTGACCAGATTGTAGAATAATTTGTGAAAGAATGAGGTACTTATAATCAGCTGGATAATACTTAAGACAGTAAAAACTTTTGCAACTTTCTTTAGAGGCTGTGGATATGCTTTATTTCTGAATTCCTTCAAAAACACTGAAACTAAAATTAGAGCAACCAGCTTGTGTTTGGTTTACAGGGACTCATGCTGTCTTCCTACTCCTCCATCTGTTGAAACAGTTTTTAGGTGCTGGCATGGAACTAGAACATGTAAGAACCCAACTTGCCACAGTCCTGGAGATAGCAAAAATTTTGTACCTGCAGATCTTGAGTTTAATATGTTTTGTCTGTACATCACATCACAACCTTATGGCATCCAGAAGCTATCTTCAGAAGGGAGAATACATGTAATAATACCAGCAAAGAAATGTGATGAAATATTAGTGTTATCTTACTTAACTTTAAAGAGTATGTTCCTACTTGATGATAAAACTGAAACCATTATCAGAATAACTCCCATCCCAAAGGTTCTAGCAATGGAGGGTGTGCCAGTTTGAATGTATTGTGTCCCCCCAAACGCCATTATCTTTGATATAATCTTGTGTGGGCAGACCTATCAGTGTTAATTAGATTGTAATTCTCTGAGTGTTTCCATGGAAATGCGCCCCACCCAACTGTGGGTGATGACTCATTCAGGGTGGGTCTAAATTAAATCACTGGAGCCATATAAATGAGCTGACAAACAGAAGGAATTCAGTGCAACTGTGAATGATGTTTTGAAGAGGTGCTATAGCCAAGAGCACAGGAGCTGCAGATGAGAGACATTTTGAAGATGGCCATTGAAAGCAAACTCTTGCTCTGGAGAAGCTAAGAAAGGACAAATACCCCAAGTGCAACTAAGAGTGACGTTTTTGAGGAACTGAAGCCTAGAGAGTAACATCCTGGGAGAAAGCCATTTTGAACCCAGAACTTTGGAGCAGATGCCAGCCACGTGCCTTCCCAGCTAACAGAGGTTTTCCGGACACCATTGGCCATCCTCCAGTGAACGTACCCGATTGCTGATGTGTTGCCTTGGACACTTTATGGCCTTAAGACTGTAACTGTGTAACCAAATAAACCCCCTTTTATAAAAGCCAGTCCATCTCTGGTGTTTTGCATTCCAGCAGCATTAGCAAAGTAGAACAGAGGGTTAGAAGGGTGTGAGGTCTAAATTATATGGACTATCTATTTACATTAGCACATAAATTGTCTATATGGCCAGATATTACATGGCATCTAACAACATTTACTTTCTTTTTTAGTGGGAACATTGTTGGTTATCATGTGATTGTTCCATGCAGTTCCTGCCTTCTCTCCTGCAACAACGGACACTTCTGGATGTTTCACAGCCAGGCAGTCTATGATGTTAACCGACTAGATTCCACAGGTCAGAAACATTCCTCTAACATTTTTCTGTCTATACCTGAGTGAAACTCCCTAGAGATCATTTCAGGATTTCCTCTGAGACTTTCTTAGCTGGGTTGGATCAGCTAGAATGAAAATTTCAAATTCCAATCCTTTTTCCTCAAACATTCACTTATGGAGATTTTCAGCCAAAATTTATTGCCATTTCTATGTTCATCACTGTGTTCAAAGGCTCAAACTTGACTGAATCTCTTGGTCTTTTAAAATTCGTATTTTAATTGCTCTAAACTGCTGCCTTGATACATATTCTGACTCCAGAAATGTTTTGAAGATTTTAGAGTTGAGTCACTGTGTGTGTGTGTATGTGTGTGTATATGTGACAGAGAGAGAGAGAGAGAAAGGGGTAGGGTGGGGTGGGAGGAGCCTGGGGTAGAAGGTGGCAGATGAAGACTAGCTAAAGACTAGCTAACCTCTCCATTTGATGATGTTGCTTAAGAGTAAAAAGAGATATTTGACATCTCTATAGTAGTTTATCATAGGATTTTAGTCAGGGGGAATATGTTATAATAAATATTTTAGTAAGAAAATATACTATCAATCCTTAAAGGATATTTGCAGAACACATTTTCTATTGTTTGGAGTTATTCGCTTTGTTACAGGGCACATGTTCTCAATATCTGATAGATATTTACACAGTAGACCAGTTGACATTGAAGAACTTGACAATATAAGTTGGAGTAACACTCTCAGGTTTTTGGTTTGTTTGGTATATGTTGCTATTTTTAGGGAAATTTTAAAAATTAAATTAGTCCTGCATAAAATACAGGATTCCCGTATACCATCCTATTATTATCACCTTGCATTGGTGTGATAATTTGTTACAATTGATGAAAGCACATTTTTATAATTGTTCTATTAACTATAGTCCATGTTATGTAAGTTAGAATTTCACTGTGTTGTGCAGTTCCTTGGCTCTTTTTAAAAATTTTTATTCTAGTAACATAACCCTCGGGTTTTTTAAATGTATGTTTTGGGCTTCTTCAGAGCTTAAAATAAATTCCTTTTTTTAAAAAAGTATGATTTGTTCATTGACCAAAGATCATGAACTGCAAGCCAGATTGTCAGGGTCTTTAAACCCTCCAATTATGCTTGGGTTTTTATAGACTATGATTTTTTTTTAATCACCTGGGTTTCAACTATGGCTCTCAACCCATCATTTGGGGCTCTTAATGTAAGACTCTCGTATATTAAGAAGGCCATTTTCAAGTGAGAGCTTATCTGAATTCCTCTAAGTGGGATAGAGGCTCCTAATTTAGATCTACAGTTTTATATTTCTGTTGCTCAAGGGACACATTAAAGGAAGTTTCTGCTTTGATACTACTTTTCCTTCTTTACAGAATTCAAAACACAGGATGGACATTTTTCAATTTTGATTTACTTTTTAATGTTTGTCAATTTTTCAAAGATAAAAGCCCAGCATTCTTCCATTGGCATTTAATCTAATCCATGAGAAACAGATGTATCACGGGATTTCCTCCCTTCTTGACAGAGAAAGGAAGGTGCTGCTTCTGTCAGATCTAATCTCTTAGTTTATTTTTCCTTCTTTGAACCAATTGTGGTTAGCTGCTTCATGTCTCTGAATATTGACTCCAAGAATATCAAACTTCTCCTTTTTAACCCTAATATTGTGATTTAAAGCAAGGTTCTCTAGATGCTTAATATAAAAGAGGGTTTCTAATGGCATGGGAGCTGTTCTTAAAGTGCCTGAATCTGAGTTATCAAAGGAATATATAAACAAGCCTTCTAATGTTCTAGACTGTTTAAACTGAAAAGGACCCCAAGAGGTCTATGTTCTAGGCTAGCGGCCACATGCAGACCTGATTTCCCACAACCTTTCCTGAGGAGGCTTGGAAAACGTCAGCTCACATTCCCTGGGATTGGCAAATGCTCTCAAAGGCAAGCGACTTCGGCTTTCCATTCACCTTTATGGACTAGTTTTCCCATAGATTTTGGCTTGGTAATTCCATACTATCCTGTCAGCTCCTTGCTGCCATATTGCCAGAAGCAGAGCACCATTCATTCTTGGGGGAAAAGATATTGTATTTTTAATTATGAAACAATTAAAACACACAAAAATTACAGAAAATAATATACTAGACATCTATACCCACCAGCTTCAAATAGTTGCTAACTGCTTGACTGAGTAGGTTCTGATATCTCTTTCAGTAAAGATAGACAGTTGATTACTTCCACTATTTCAACAATGCCGCAGTGCACGTAATTGTACGTGTCTCTTTGGGCTTGGGCACCTATGCAAGATGGGCAGTTAAAAGGAAGGGATGAGCCGTGGGCTGTATTTGCAACACTTTTTATTAACATAATGGAATACTCTACAGAAATAGAAAAGAAATGCACTAAAAGAGCTAATACATAGGCAAATCTCAAAAACAATGTCAAGTGAAAATGCAAATTAGAAAAGATCCATATAATATGATACCATTTTGTAAAAATTTTGAATACATGAAACATTGATATTATATGTGGTTGAAAACATTTGCAATAACAATAGTAAAAACTGCCATGATGTGTACTAGTAGTGAAGGAAGCTAGATTCACACCAAATCTTCAAACCCTGGCTCTCTCTATTCCACCATGCTGCCGCCACCTCAGTGTGTGTGGTGTGGGTATCCAGAGTTGCTGGGTCATCCTTGTACCTACACAAACAACTAGACAGCCTGTGGTTTGCTTTTGTTCCTTATTGAACGTCATTGACTCTCCTACAGGTGAACTAATAATTGGATTTTTTTTAATTTAGTGCTTTCAGGTTATGATTTAGTATAGATCCAGAATAAACCATCTCATTATTTGATCTTTTACTATATTTGGTCTTTTACTATATACCTGTGCTGGATTCTTCAGTATGAAACGTGACTGTCTCTTCTCTGTGAGGTTTTAAATAATTATTTTATCATATTGACTGCTACAACCTGACCCTGAAGTTTACAGCTCTACCTTACAACCTTCTGTGGCTCTAGACTGAAACTCACCTATATCAAGGATTGAAGTTCATAATATAACTGGCTCCAAAACCTTGCTTTTTTTAGTCAGAAAAAAAAGGCACCTGCAACTTCCATGCTTATTGAGGAGATGAGGGAGATGAGGAGACTTATTCAAGACCCCTTCCCTGCACTCTCCAAAGAGACACTTAATCTAAAAGGATCTTGTAAGATCTTTATTCTTAAAAATCATTAAATTAGAAAAGTATCAATATAGAGTAATTATGACAGTGTAGCTAGAGACAGGGTTTGAGTAAATGAACATCTGAGATCCTTTTCAGTTCTCAGAATCTAGAATTCAAGCTCTGGCTTAAACGGTTTAAATACGTTTTATGTCCCAGATGCATGCGAATTTAATGTTCAATAATTTTACTTGGGATACATTCTTTAACAGCTTTTCTTTACTGCTAATAATTATAATTTAATATGAGAACATTAATATATAAGGTTTCCTATATCATGTTCTGAGTTGCAATAGTAAGCAGCATTAAATAGCTTTATGACATTTTATTTTCAGGTGTAAACTTCCTACTTTGGGGCAACTTGCCAGATATAGAAGAGAGTGCAGATGAAGACGTGTTAGACATCTCAGAAGAAGAATGTATTAGATGAATGGAGTTATGATATATACAATATTCAAACTTTTTCCTATTTAAAATGTATATTAATGAATCAACTTTTAAATTGTTACATTGAATTTGCCAGTGATTTTTTTTTTTTTTTTTGGAAAGCAAAAATGGGCATTTGTTGATTTATTTATTTACTATCTCAAATTACTTCAGTTTAATTTGAACCAATTTAGTTCTCTTCTTCTACTTCTGCTTCTTCCTCATCCCCTACCACACTAACTCCCCTCATCTCCACCCCAGTTTAGATGTGTTTTAAGTTCAGATAGGAGATTCTTTTACATGTCACTCAGTTAGCTACCTCCTAATCTGGGGGAGCTTTTCTTACAATTTGATGTCACATACCATTAGTTTTACATTTCTGAATAAAGGGATGCTACTACCCACACATATATCAGCCATGTTTATATCATACTCAACTGAGTATTAAAAATAGGCTTTTAGGTTTCCATGGGTGCTGGTTATTATAGGTTATATTGGTGATAACTACTTTAATATAGAGCAAGACTTTATGAATCAGCAGGTAGAATAAATTAAAACTTTAGAATATATGAAGGAATCCTCTTGATTCCTCAGCATGATATTAGTTAAATGAGATGATCAGAAAATTGTCAATATATATTGTTTATCAATATTATTTATTTCCTTTCTTCTAAAGCCATTACAGATATTTTATTATGAAAGCCAAATAAACGAAACCTTCATTCTTTACTTGACATTATCCTATCCCCTTGGGCTTTCTCTATAAACAGCATATTTTAGATGACTGGTCTTAGTCCCAACCCTTAAATAGAAAAAAACTTAAAAAGTAGTTTGCTTAAGTTGTACATTAAAAAGAATTTTGTTTTGTTTTGTTTTGTTCTTAAACTGCATTCAGGGCTGCAAAGGAATAGAAAACTGGAATAGTGTTGGATTCTGGTTTTATGTAAAGCTAAAATCAATATATCTCTTTAGCCAGTATCTCAACTGTAGGCATTTTGTCAATAGTGATACAAAAGCAGACTGAGTTGCTGTTTTGTAAATAAATTTTTTTCTAAAACTGACCAGTCTTCCTTTATTTTTTTTATACTACCCACTTTTTTTTTAAGTCTAAAAATATAGACAGATAGTATATAAAGGACAATACAAGCTTAACATTTATTGAGTGCTTACCATGGGCCATACACTTTTCTAAGTGCTTTGCACATTTAACTCACTTATTCCACACCACAAACCCATGAGGTAGATACCATTATTATTCCTTTTTTATTTATGTGACAGGTGAAGCACAGAGAGGTTAAGTAATTTGTCCAAGGTCACATAACTGGTAATGGGTGGCCAGATTCAAACTCAGACTGACCCCAGAGCTCCTGCTTTTTATCCATATGCTGTATCCCTTGACCTCATCAGAATGTGAAATCAGTATGAACTCACATGCTGGGTAACTAACTACTTGTTATGTACACTAGGTGAGGGCATAAGTTACTGTTTTTGAAGTTGAACAAACTCATTCTGGGTCAAAGGATAGTGACCTTGTGGACATTGACAGAATCTTTTGGTGTAAACCAAGATAAAAGGTGCTTTAGGAAATGCTATTATTAGTATCTGGAAAACTTTTCCAAAAGTCTTTCAAGGACCGTCAGCACTAACAGAAGGTTTGGTTTGCAGTTTGATTTTTTTTTTTTTTTCTTTAACCTCCCTTAAATACTTTCTGGAACAAGGTGGAGATAATCAAGTAAAAAAATTAAAAATACTACAGTATATAATTCTCCAGTTAATTTATTTGATTACTGAAGAAAAGTATTGAAGCTAGATTAGAGAATGTAGCAAGTTTAAAATTCAGTAGAATTCATCTGATTTCCCTTCAGCTCATGCCTTCAAAGGCTCTGGTTGACTGAGGGGCTGTTTGAAGAGCAAAAGGAAGACAGAGGTGCACTGATTGAAACAAGCCCCAAATGTTGTTCCCCTCCAGCTGGAGAATATTTCAAACTACTCAGCTACCTTTTAGCTGAGTTATGGGAAGGCCAATTCTAAGCAGAAAATGGATTAATAATGTTTTATTTAGAGAAATACATTCATGACACTGTTTTTGAATGAAAGCAAATTATATACAGACCAAAAGCAGAAAATCACATACGTGGATTTAGTGTTCTCTTTCAAGTCCTACTATAATTCATAACTCTAGAAAAATCCATCTATCTTATCCAATATCCATCTATTATTTAATTCAATTCCACTAACCTGTATTATGCTCCTGTAATACGCTGGGAGTTGCACAATGATGGGCTCACACTTGCCTTCAGGAAGTTTGCCGTGAGTCGGGAAGGGAATAGAACTTTATGAGTCTACCTAATTCATCAGGTTAAATAATTTAACAAAGGTAAGTTCAAAGTGCTATGACTCCATAGATGAAAGAACAATTACTCTGAGTAGAAGGAGACAATGGCAGTTGAGAAAGCTACTGGGAAGAAATGTTATTTGAGACAGGCTTTGAAGCGCTGCTAGGAGTTTGCCAGCTGGGATGAGAATTCTGGGCAAAGAAAATATTGTAAACAAATCGATGGGTAGTTAGAAGTATCTGGTATATTCAGGAAATTACAAGTGGTCCCGTGTAGTACCTTCTAAGACATGTAATAAGAATTACTTGGAAGATGAAGCTAAACAGAAGTGTTGGGATCACATTATGAGAATATTATATACCATTGTAAGGAGTTTAGACTTGATCCTGTAGCGATGTGGAGTTGTTCAAGTTTTTAAGCAGATGAATAAAATGATCAGATTTAGAATGATAGCTCTGATGGTTCCAGTGTAATCACATTCAGTTTTTTTAGTGTCCTTTCTTTGATGTACTTACCAAACTTGTCTTTCATGAATATCTAGTCTGCAGGGGGCACTGTCTTTTTTCTCCTTTTCCAATTTGTCATTCTTGAAGTTCAAGGAAGGGGCAGTGAGTCATCAGCTTACCCACCTTGGCTTTTTCTGCTTCTTTATCCTTTTTTTTTTTTCCCTCAAACCAGTTTCTCAACCTCATATTCAGGTTCTAGTAAGGCCTCTTGGGTCAGGACTAATCTTAAAGCTATAGTATTTTGAATAACCCTGCCTCTGAAAACTGGGTCTTTAAATTTTAGTAATCAAGAGAGATTACCCCTATAAAGAGCTGCTCTTTTGACCTCTGAGTTACATGTGCCTGATTAAGAATAACCTGGACCATTTTCCTTTGGTAAGGAAAAAGTGACCATGATATATAAACCATGATATATAAAACAACTAACCAATTAGAACCCAAGTGGGGAGTGGGGGAAGGGACGGGAGGATATGGATCAAATAATCTTGCTTCAGGGATGAATTATTCGATGTAGGCTTTCCCTACTTTAACATTCATGCTTATAAAAGGAAATAGTTTTCTTTTCTGCCTTTAAAAAAATTATTTTTAAACAGCCTAAACCATAGTTTCTTTCTTGCCTGGTATTGAGTGTATGCCAAATCTACCCTAAACTGCACAGATGGAAAAAATTAGTTTATGTCTGTGGTACCTCTGGGGTTGAATATTTTTAGTACCTAAATCTTTCTAGCTAAAGATTCTTTCTTCCAAGACTCTCAAAGAATCATTGTATTGTCATCCAATGGATGAACCCATTGAGATAAAAATTCATAAATCATGTGTTTGTCTATCATTTTTTAGTTTATTGTGTGTTCACATACACTTTAATCCTCATAGTAAACCTGGAAGCTAGCATTCCCAATATACAAATTCAGAAAGAAAACCTTAGTCTCATCACCCAGAGAGTTAAAAATATCTAAACTTGAATCTGGGTCTTCTGATCTTAGTTTAGAGTTCTTTCTTATCTCCCTAAGCCACTCTAAATTGAGATCTATTTCCCTTCAATAGTTATAAAAGTTTGGATAAATATGCTTTGACTTTCAACCCAAAGCCGTTACTTTCATTAATTAAGCCAGTCAACAAAGATGTATTGAGTGCCTACTATGAGCAAAGTAGATGCTGAAGATACAGAACTAAATAAGACAAAGTCCCTGTGGACTCATGTGGAGCTAACATTCTAGTTGAGGGGAGGGAAGAAAGTGAGCTATCGTTTATTGAGGGTTTACTGTATGCCAGGCACTGTTCTAAATGCTTTATGTGTAACAGCTCTAAGAGATAGGACCTATTTATCATCTTGGCCATGCAGATCAGGAAAGGGAGCATAGAGAAGTTAAAGAACTTGCCCAAGGTCACACAGCTAGTAAATGTCACAGCTATAAGATTTGGAGGGGCCGAATTAATTAGCTTAATGTCTATGCTGCCTTTTAGTTTCTCAGTGTAGTTGCCTTCTTTTCCAATAAGGTCAAGCTTTCCATTAGCAAACATCCTGTACACAAGGTTCCCTATCCTTTATTAGAACTTAGTTGATTTTCATTTTAAATAGGGAAGGGGATAACAGCATCTCCCTTTTTAGTAAGGGAGCCTTGATGTTCCTGTAAATGATAAGAACGCTAGTCTTATACACTATGATGGGAGAAAAAAATTTGCAAAACTCTTAATTTCCAGCTTTGCTGCACTTATATTTGGAAATAAAATCTTTTTTACTATCCAGATATTTATCTTACAGGCAACTAAAGTTCACTAAGAGTAAATACCTGTTCTTTAAACTGTTTGATCATAAAAAAGTAAACTAAATGCCCAACTTTTGCAAATTGCTCTAGTCTGAGCCTTCTTTATAAGCTTATATTTAAAATCCATTTATAAGAAATTTTAGAAGCAGCCTTGCCTTAAATGAACACAAATTAATCTTCGTAACAGGATTATGTATTTATTATGAGGAAAGGAAAAATGGGTATCAGATGCATGTTAAAATTTTGCCTATTGGGACTTACAGAAGAGTGGGTTGACAACTATTTAAAGATTAATTGAATCTGCCAAATATAGGCACCATTGAAGTTTGCCCACGGGAATATATCTCTACACCTCCATTCACACAACCTACTTCCTCTGGGAAGGGGACCATGGTAAGAGTAGGCATATGGGAATGACTCAACTTGGAGAAAGCTATAACCGGAATATCAAAACAGTTTTCTTTCTGTCTTTATATCCTCACCACAATCTTCCTATCCCAAAAAGCCACCTGCTATTATGGCTGTGACACCTGAAAAGCTTTCTGTATATTGCAGGAGATTGCTCATGTGTGGGTGGATTTTCAGGCTGTTCAGTGGTATTTTTAAAAATGGTTCTTTGGGAGAAATGTTCTCAGAGACTGGAATATTGCCTTGTCTTTTCAAAATTTCTCTGTAATATTGTTCACAAATACCTTAAGGCATTGAGCTACAGATGGAATTCAGTAGAAGACATACTGAGCTAATTTCCTTTGTGTGACGCTACCCAGAGAAATCAAGCTGTCAGTATCCTGAAGAACAAGCCCTCAAAGAGAGATGGTAGCCAAAGCCACAGGAAGCAGGAATGGTTGAAGAGCTTATCCTTCAGGAACTTGTCCCCATCCATTTCCTAATTCATCTTTTCTAATGAAAATGTATTTAAAAAAACAGACCCAAAGTGTTCAGCATGGGCTAAACAGTGATAGTAAAGATGGCAAGTACTTGGCTGAAAAAATCTTGGATCTTGAATCTTTGTACTCACAAAGCAGAATTATGGCTTTCCTGACAGAAACACAGGGTTTTAGGCATATGAAATGTCATACTCTGGGCTAATGAGAGACAATCATTTCTAAATTATGCTTCTCCTTTTTCAAACTTCAGTTCAATCATTTAACAAATATTTCATAAGCATCAGTCATTTGCCAGCCAATATTTTAGGTGCTAGGGATATGCCAGTGAACAAAACAGATTTTTTAAAAAATCCTTCCAGCAGTTCATAGACTGAAAAGCTAAAAATTACCTTTACCAGACTCCCTTGCAGCTAGAGGTTTAGACATAATTTGCTTTTATCAGTCATATGTGCTTGCACAAGTCTTGAACTCAGAACAGCCTTAACTAGGTAAAAAGTGGGTGCCAGCACATTAATTTTCCGTTTTTCTAATGTAAAATGGCCCTGGAGAATGGCTCTGTAGCCAACAGATCTTGTAATGACTTCCTGATGCCCAGATCCTCTCTAATGCAGCATGCTTCAGGAGCTAGAAACTAATTAATGGCTTCCTGATTCTTAGCTTCTAGATTATGGCAGAAGTAGCAGTTCCTTTGGCAAGTCAGTTCTGCAGTATTATTCTGGGAGTCATTCTTGGAAGCCTAGCTTAGAGCCTGCCTCTCCAGCTCTCCAGTAGTTTTGCAAGCCCTAAATTTACTGAAGTTTCAGTTGTCTGTTTCTCTGCAATGAATGCTTCCAAGACTTAGTGGGATAATACTTCACCAATTATTATTTTCCACAATTCTACTAGCTGGCTGGACAGTTCTTTTGCTGGTCACACCTGGGCTCACATATGTGCATGCATCCAGCTGTAAGTTGTGCTAACCTGGAAGGCCTAGATGGCCTCACTCACATGTCTGGGATCCTGGCAAGGATGCCTTAAAAGCAGACTTCTCTCTCTGTAAGTGGTCTCATTCAGTAACCTAGTGTGAGCTACTTTATAGGATGACTGCCTTCCAAGAGGGTGAAAATGGAAGCTGCAAGTCCTCCTAAGGGTAGATCTAGAAGTCATACAGTGTCAATTCTGTCACATTCTATTGGTCAAAGAAAGTCAGGGGGCTGGCCCAGATTCAAAGGGAGTGAAAATAGACTCCATCTCCTGATGGGAGGTATAGCAAGTCACATTGTAAAAAAAGGTATGCGGATGGGGAGGATTGTTGTGGCATCCTTAAGAACAAATCTACCACAACTGTATTAAATCCCTTTCTGCTTCAAATACCTAAAATTGCTTCTGTTATCTGCAAGTGAACCCTGACTGACATGGAAGGCAAGCAGAGAGACCAGACAGGGAGTTCCTGCCATAGTGCAAAGAAGAGATAGTTGTGGCATCGATTAGTATGGTACAGGTAGGAGAAAGTTTAAGGGCATATTTTGAAAGTAGAGCTGACAGAACTTGGATGGATTGGGAGTGGGTATGAGAAAAAGCAAGGAGGATGTCAAAGTTGGACTCAAGGATAACTCCAAGTTTTTGTGGCCAATTGTGGTACCCTTTACTGAGATGGGGAACAGAGAAAGAACAAGTTCTGGGAGACAAATAGTTTATTTTGAATATACCTATTAGACATCAATCAGGCAGTGGGATATAGGATTCTGGAATTTGGGAGAAGATTTGTGGGTTGTAGGTATAAATTGGAGGGTTACCTGCAAAATCAAAGGCATTTAAAGGCATAAGACTGCTGCAGGAACAGTAGATAAGACTGAGCCCCATGAGCCAATAAATTTCTGTTGCTAAGCCAAAAGAAAGAATGAAAGGAAGGAAGGAAGGAAAGACAGCTTTGGAGCACAGCAATGTTCAGAGGTAGGGAAGATGAGTAGAGTCCATTTTTTGTATATAGGGGTCCCTGGAGGCATTTTTAAGCCCCCCCCCCCCAAATTCCAATTCAGATCTAAAATGGAGGCCCAGCCATCTGCATTGTCAAGGCGCTCTTTAGATCATTACGTTGCGGGTTGGCGGGGGGGAGTATCCTCTGAAAAACACTGAAATAGACTACCATTATCAAAGAAAATGTTTCATGGGTCCTTATTTCTAGTATACGTCTTTTGTTTCTCCCTGCTTCCTCTCATCTGTCATGCATGAAAAACTTTAAAATGCTGAGGGAATTGGGGCCTTTTTCTTTTCTTTACAGGGTGGGTGAAAGTGAACTACAAATTCCTTCTAGGAAAGGGGGAAAGAATATAGCCCTAAAAATGTCTACTGTGCCAGTTTGGATGGATTATATCCCCCAAAATGCCATTATCTTTGATGCAATCTTGTGTGGGCAGATGTGTGAGTGTTGATTAGATTGTAATTCTTTGAGTGTTTCCATGGAGATGCGAACCACCCAACTGTGGGTGATGACTTTAATTGGATAGTTTCCATGGAGGTGTGGCCACGCCCATTCAGCGTGGGCCCTGATTAGTTTACTAGAGCACTATATAAGCTCAGACGGAAGGATCGAGTTTTGCTACAGCCAAGAGGGACGCTCTGAAGAATGCACAGGAGCTGAGAGAGGAGCTGCAGTTTACAGAGACATTTTCGAGATGGATTTTGAAAGCAGACTTTTGCTCAGGAGAAGCTAAGAGAGGACAAATGCCCCAAGATCAACTGAGAGTGACATTTTGGAGAGAAGCTGAAGCCTAGAGAGGAATGTCCTGGGAGAAAGCTATTTTGAAACCAGAGTTCCAGAGCAGACACCAGCCACGTGCCTTCCCAGCTAACAGAGGTTTTCCGGATGCCATTGGCCATCCTCCAGTGAAGGTACCTGATTGTTGATGCGTTACCTTGGACCACTCTGTGGCCTTAAGACTGTAACTGTGTATCCAAATAAACCCCCTTTTATAAAAGCCAATCCATTTCCGGTGTTTTGCATTCCAGCAGCATTAGCAAACTAGAACATCTGCCCTCCACGGGACGTGTATTCTCCTTTAAACACCCAGTTTAATGCCCGGTGGTAACACTTTATGAAGCACAACCAAGAGCAAAGGTCAACATTTCTTTGTGCCTTAATTATAAACAGCATGTGCTCCTTCCATATCTCAGAAAGGGATGAGCAATCTTAATTCGCCCCCAATGGTTCATGGAAGATTTAGAAAGAATATTAGATGAAAAGCAAATGCTTCACAGCCTACTATAGCTTTTACTTTCCTGTCTGTCAAAATTAACTCTGATTAGACCTGTCCAAAGGGAAAATGTCCAAGAATGTTTATACCGTCATTGATACAAGACCTAATTCTTACCGTGTTTCTCAAATATCCAGATGCAAAGATATTTTCATTCAGACCTAGTCTGGGACCATGAATCAAATGTCAGTGATGTAAAATTACAAAGATATATCCTTCCCTTTAGGAGTTCAATGGTTGCAAAGGGTCTGAAGCTGTAGGAGCCATGTGCTATAATAATGGTTGCATTGATTAAATGCCAATTACCCTTGGACATTTTTCAAAGGCCTCTGCTGTGGGGTTGAAACTGGGCTTTCTGTCTGATATTAGATCAGATCTCTATAATCCTAGACAATAGCTGTTTGGGGATCTATGGTAATTACTTGTGTCATGTACTCTAATCAACAGCACGCTTACTATTACAATGTCTCCACACCCACGATAAATATTCCTCAAACTCTGGCCCCCCCAGCTCCCACCCTCACATGAACCTCAGCTTCTGACCTACAGGCAATTAAGTCATTCTGGTGAAGTCATCCTCAGTGGGACGGCGGCAGCCCTCCGACCAGAACCAAACCTTCACCATAACCAAGTGCCTGTCTGGAGATACAATGGATCCTGTTGGCCCAGCAAGAAGTGAAGTCACCTGTCTTGCTGTTCAGCTGGAGATCAATCTTCTCACTGGCATCCAGCCAGCAATTAATTTTCCTATTTAGTACATATTTCCATTAGCAAATACTTAAGAAGGGCCTATGCTTGCATATTATCTCCCAGAAAATTCTTTGCAACAAAATTTTGGGTCTAATCACCATCATTGACTGATTCTGCCACCATTTTTGAAATAGGCAGCAGATCATGATAGAAAATTAATGGATTGAGAGGTAAGCTAAAGGGTGACACAAATCACCAACTTCCTGTGGCCTTGGACATCTTATTTCATAGCAAGGGTATTAAACAATATGTTTTCTGAGATCCCTTACAACTCTGGCATTCTATGGATTAATTTCATCTTTGCAGAGTGCTTCTTATTCATTTGCCATAGGCAATTAAATGTCAAGTATAGGTAAGAAATAAAGAATAATGATTTCATTGATTTTAAGGCTGGTGACTGACAGGGGCATGGCAGGCTAGCAAATAAGTATAGATTGTTGAATTTCTTTTTGTATATTGTAATGCCTTAAACCTACACTGATACTAATCTTTATCTCCACATATGGATTTTGTATAAGAGACAGCTCTGAATCCCTTTGTACCTGATCTTAGCTTGCCGTGCTTTACTATGTTCTTCTATCTGTTTTTATAATTGAATGTGAGACTTCCTGAAAGAGTCCTATGAATACTCAACCAATTATTGCTCAAAGGAGCCTCTGAAGTGTTAACAAGTAGGTACACCATTATTTTAGTTAAATGACCCTGTCATTGTTTGATTGAGTTTGCCCACCAAAGGATATAATTGTGAGTGGAATATGCATTTCTTTGCTGATACAGGTCTCCTGAGCATATAATGTTATTTACATATTAAGAAGAGAGAAAAGAATGGCATTGGATTCTGCTGACTCACATGTAGACATTTGGCTTTAATTGAAATAAATGAAAGAGCTCACCCAGTGTGAACAAGAACAGATAATGGTGGATCAGGATAAGGTCAATAAAAACTGAAAGCAGCCCAGATTTATCAGTAAAAGTACAACCTTCTCATCTCTGTAGCCCAGAAATCCACTAGGTGGAGCAAAGGACCAGGAATTAGCCAACCTGGAGCACTCACCTGGAAATAATAGACCAGTGCTACAGCTATTGCCTTTCCCTTCCAAAACTTAGACAAAAGCGGGGGTGGGGGGGGGGGGGACCTGGGTTTCTGAAACTGCTTGAGATCAAATATTCCCCACTCATTAAAATGAAGAGTAACCCAATGAGTAAAGAAACTCAGATTTGCTGAACTGGACACCATTGCTAAACACAGGGACACACCTGTCTTGGACAATTTCCCCACGGCTTAGCTGGCGTTAACATTTCGTTTTTGCTTTCATTGGTGGCAGACCTCTTACCCAGGCTCCTGTCAAAAGATCCTATGCTTAAAACATACATATCCCTTTTCCTGCCTGTCATAGCCATCCCAAACTTGTATCAACGTCATTTCTGTTTAAGCACTTTTTTTTTTTTTTTTTTTAATTCTAGGCCCTTGGATTCCACACTTCCTTCCTTAGATTCCAATTTTGTCTTCCTTTCTGCACAAATGTGTTGGTTAGCTGAGCAAGGGCCAGATACTGGACTGATTCTTATTTGAGGACTTTTTAAGTGTAAGGGGAACTACTCTAATTTTCCCCTCAGGTCCTTGTCCCTTATGCAATTTATAAGCTGTCTTCCTTTGCATTCCAACTGGAGATGTTAACTGTCTCATGTCAGTCCAAAGCTGCTGCCAATGGAAGACATGGATTTATTTATTTATTATAGTCACATTCTGGAACAATGCAAGTCCAGACATTGACAGAGGGAAATTTGATGAAGGAGGTGCGTTCCAAGTCCAAAATTATTTGGTTTTTCATGGCTGTGACTCTCATGGCAGGATAATTTATCGAGATATTAGTTTCTTTCCCTTTCTCCTATTATTTTCTCTTCTCCTTTGATCTAAGGAAGTTAGATAGGCCCTTATTAGTTTATCACCTTAGAGATTTTTTGCAGAATGATCTTGCTGTCTTTAGATAAAACATTGATAGCTTATTGAAGAGACTATTCTTGGTGCCTTTGAGGGCAGCAGGAAAGTGAAGGAAAAAATTTCCAGACAACGTAAAGAAGTTAGTTAGCAATCTAGCTGTGAGAGAGGCTATATTCCATGCTGTGGCAGGAGAGGGTTGGACTGGGTCAGTGACATCTCCATGGTAACCAATGTGGACGGATAATTCCAGGAATTCTGCCAGGCTTTGGTGCCATGTAAAACCCCAGGATTTTGCACAGCCCTTAGAGGGGGATCTCCAATATAACTGACATTACATTGTCTGCCAATCAAGCTGCATGGAGACTCAGGTTCAGATTTAAGCTCAATTTAAAAAAAAAAAGAAAGAAAGGAGATATTTCTTGCATATCTGAGTTTGTTATCTAAGGTTTATATTGGCTACATTATAATTAAGAGCTCTTTATGCAGGACTGAGATTATATAGGAGCATATATAACCATATATATGGTTAAGAATATGCTCTCTGGAACCAGACTGCTAGGTTAAAATCTCAGCTCTGCCACTTACTAGTGTGGATCCTTGGGCAAGTCATTCAGCCTCTCTCTACTACAGTTCCCCTCTGTGAAAAGGGGTTAATGATAGCATTTACATTACAAGGTTGTGGTTGAATCAAATGAAATAATACATGCAAAGTGTTTAGAAAAGGCAGCACCTAGCATACAGTAAAATTCACTACTGTGGCTGTTCAGATTTTAATCAATTTTTGCATAGGTAATACACAAATATGGTACAAATTAAAAAATTTATAAAAAGATATGCAATGAAAAATAAGATGTACAATGAAAAACTGTCTCCTAATTTCCTCCTCCAGAGGCAACCAGTATCACTAGTTTCTGTATATTATACAAATGGAAGTACCTACATCTTTTGCCCCTTTGCAAGACATCTTGGGGATCTTTCTTTAGTAGTAGCATCAATTATATGGCTGTTAGCCTATTTAACCAGTCTTCTTCACAGACATCTAGTTGCTATATTTTCACTCTTGCAAATAATGCTGCAATGAATACCATTAAACCTATATTTTTTAAAAATGCAATTTTATTGAGATATATCCATACACCATACAATCCATCCAAAGTGTACATCCAAAGTGTACAGTCAGTGGCTCACAGTATCATCATATGGTTGTGCATTCATCACCACAAACAATTATAGAACATTTGCATGACTCCAAAATAAAGAAAAAAATAAAATAAAAAAGAACACCCAAACCATCCCATACTCCTGATACCCTCCTATTATTTATATATTTTTGTCTTTATTTGATTACTTATCTGCCCATACACTGGATAAAAGAGTGTCAGTCACAAGGTTTTTCACAATCACACAGTCACATGATAAAAGCTATATAGTTATACAATCATCATCAAGAATCAAGTCTACTGGATTACAGTTCAACAGATTCAGTAAATCTATATCTTTGAGCACACGTCTAGAGTATCTGCAGGATAAATTCCTGGAAGTGGAATTACTGATTCCAACATTTGCCCTATAAATTTTGATGGATAATGTCAAATTGCCCTCAATACAGAGCGAATTATACTCTCACCACTTTTATGTGAGAATGCCAACAGAGGAGGCTATTCACCTTTTAATTTTTGCCAATCTGTTAAATATCCTCTTGAAATTTTTGTTTGTGTTTATCTTAATTAGTGAGATTGGTCATATTTCTTATATATTTTAAAATCCCATATCTGTTTCCTTTTTGAGACACTGTCTGTTATTAAATGGACTGTTCATAAGTGAAAATAATACATCTAACAGTTATATGAAGTTCTTTCCAGTCTTATCACCAAGAAAAAATATTTCTGCAATCACAAGCTACCCAATATTCCATAATGCGATGTATTCTGAATTCTTTGTGATTGTCCCTCAATCCCCTGCACAGAGAGCTAAGCAGAGAAGACTCTTGTCTCTTTTAGTGTGTTTGGTAGTGGAAGGCACCCAGGGATCAAAAGATGGAACTGAGAAGATGCTTCCTGGGACACATTCCTAGAGGCTGTCACTTGCTTACAGAATTTGAAGAATATAAGAACAAAAGAACTAGAATAAATCTTTTTGCACCTAAGACACCCCAGTGCAAGCTTTCAAAGGTGAGAGAGTCAGAAAACTCAAATTTTTTACAAAATGTCTGACTAATTTAAAAATGATTCTCTAGTGTCATGTCATTCTCTACCGTTTTTCTGTGAAAGTAACAAGTAAAATGGGAATGGATCAATCAGATGTCAGCCATTTATCTAAAGAACCTCAGAGAAAGCATATGCTTTGTTCTCTAGACAGTTATCTGGGAAGGAAAAGATTCCAGGAGAACTGTACAGGCAGAGCTAACAATAAGCCAAAGAAGAAGGAAAAAATGATCAGAAGGAACTGTTCTGTCTGACACACACTATTTCTTTTCCCAGAAGGAATCATTGCTAACTAGGAAGCCAAATCCAAATTTAGGGATTTAATCAGTCTTCCATTTGAATGTTACAATCAGCATCTACTCTAAAGACATCCTCTCTGCCACCTTAAACATTAAGACATTCAGGTGTATAATTACCTAGAAGGTGAACTGTTATTCTAAAAACAAGATGGGCAGAATCAAACATTTCAAAGATCATCTAGTTCATCATTTTACAGATGCAGGAATCTCAGATCTAAGTGGTTTCTTCAAGACTACACTTTAGAAAGTAGGTGTCATTGCTGGAGCAAAAATGCAGGCTCACTGGCAAAATCAGTCATGTAGCCTCTGCAAGTTTCCTTATTTCAAATATATGTATTTGTATGTCTCATCCTACCAGGAAATAAACTCCAGTGAGAACAGGGACTTTGTCTATTTTGTCAACTTCATCATTCCCAACATCTAAAACAGTGGCACATATTAAGCCACAATTAAGGTCAATGACTATTTGTTGAGTGAATAAATTTATTGAGTGCTTACTATGTGCCAAGTACTGTTCTAAGCACTTTACAGTAACCAATTTAATCCCTACAATAACCTTATAAGGTAGGTACTATTAGTCCCTCAATGAGGAAACTGAGGCACAGAGAGGTTAAGTAGTTGCCCTGGTTTCCCAGAAGACAGAGCCAAGTTTTGAAGCAAGGCCATCTGGGTGATCCTTAGCTATTCTCTCATCCATTCACTACACACAGAGTATATCCTCCCCACTCCCCTCAAATCTATTAGGAAGGGCCTATGGAGTTAAAAATTCTCATGAATGTAAAATATAATGTTGGATAATGTACATCATGATGCTGTCTCTTAATATTCCATGTTTTCTAGAAATGCTACTGATTGTAACACCCCAGATCCTCTAATACTGTGGTTGGGCTGTGCTTCCATTGCACTGTTGTTACCCAGGCTGACCTTGTAAACATTTATTACTGGCTCTAGTCCTGTGCTTCAGGTAGCAAGGTGGGGGTGGGGGTGGGGTGGGGGGAGGGGTTCCCTCCTACTCAGATTCTTCCCAACCCAGTATTGCCATTGATTTAATTTCCCACCTTCAGGGTCTTCCTATTGTTTTAAAAAGAGAGGATAAGTAAGGTTGTTGATGGAGAATGGACTTGGGGGTGGGAGTGGAGGGTGAGTAGAGGAGACCAATAGCAAAACTTGACAGTTGGGTTTTGAGATAAAATGTCATCCTGTTGGTAATTATGGCCATTTTCAAAAATAATATAAATTCTGTGTTTACTATGGATTGAGCATTTTCATATTTCATGTTAAGTCATAATTACTCAACCTTGAGATGTGCATATAGAAAAGAAATCGTGGCTCCAGAGATAATAAGAGGAGGACCTAGGATTTGAAACCAGGTTTGTGTGCTCTTGCTACTGGCCTTTGCTGCCTTCTTTCCAGGAAGATACCAGCCACCTAAAAAAGTGAGAGGACAACCCATCTCATCCAGATGCTCTTGAAACTGTGTAAGTATTTGCATTTCTTAGGAATAGAAAGTGTGTGATTGAGGCAGGAAACATATTGTGCCAGCATCATATCGCAATCTGAATGAAATGTAAAATCAACAATGTACGAGAGTCATATTTCAACCAATCTCCAATTGTTTTCTGTGGCAATTTCAAAATCACTCTCTCCCTCTCCCTCGTCTTTTCTCTATCTCTCTCTCTCTCTCTCTCTCTCTCTCTCTCTCTCTCTCTCTCTCTCTCTCTCTGGAATAGTTATTTGAAGTTTATTTCCATTTGAAGTATATTAATATTGAAGTATGCTTTCTTTTTTCTTTTCCTAACAGCTTTATTGAGATATAATTTACATACCATAAAACTCACCCATTTAAAGTGTATAATTCAATGGTTTTTAGTATATTTACAGAGTTGCACAACCTAATTTAGAACATTTTCATCATCCCCAAAAGAACCTTGTTCGCATTAGCAATCACTTCCTCTCCCTCTCCTCCTGCCCACCCCACCCTTTCTCCCCCCAGCCCCAGGCAACCACTATTCTACTTTCTGTCTCTACAGATTTGCCTATTCTGGATATTCCATACAAATGGTATTATGCAATATGTGGTCTTCCGTGACTGGCTTCTTTCACTTTACACAATGTTTCTGAGGTTCAGCCATACCATGGCATGTAGCAGTATGTCATTTCTTATCATTGCTTGAAAAATCTCCTTTTAAAAAAGCCTATTTATTTATCCATAAATTTGTTCTGAATTTGGGTGGACCTCTCTGGTGGGCCCAATCTAGACAGGGCCTGTTTCCTGGCAAATCAGCTTCAACATATGACAAGTGCACCTTCAGGACAGGGACAGACAGACTGACCTTGGGTTTATTTCCTGGCCACTGTCAGTAGAAATCCCAGGATTCCTCGGAAGGGCGAGCTGTGGCTCTGCAATGACAGGCAGAAAATGTCTTCAGGCTCTCTTTGTCTTGTTTTTGTTCTTGTGTTGAATAGGATTTTTAAATGAAAGGCTTTTACTCAAAAGCTGCTTCTCTTCCTAGAACCATTTGAAGCTCTATCTGGGCATCTCCAGAAGCTTCCACAACCAGAAAGCTCGATTCTGCTGCCACCTGCTGTCCTTAATCCAGAAACAACCTTGGAAAAGAGGAGTCCTGTTCAGAACGAGGTGGAACAGGCATGATGAGTTCCAATTCTAAAAGGGTTTTTTCCTGATGCTATGCTTATATATTTTGGTCTCTTCTTTAAAATCATAGTTTTATGTTTCTACCAAAAAGATTTATGCAGCGAATCCCTTGAAACTACATCATAACAGTGTTCCCTTAGAGCTTGGTCAAGAGGAAAAGACCCATCTAAACTTTCGTTAAAAAAAATTAGACTTCAGCTGCTAAGATCACTCATGGAATTATTTTCTTTAATTCTCTCCCTTTCTTGTCATCCTTCTTGCCTTTTATGGGCATTTGTTTAGTGTTTATTGTGTACCAGGTTTTGGGAGGGTTGTGAATGTATAAAATGTGAAAGGCTTTGGTCCTGCCTTCAAGGAACTTACACCCTAAGGGACAATTTACCCAGACAGCTGGGATGGCCTCTCCGGCAGTCAATCTTTGGGCTTTCTTCTATGAAAAAAGAAGGACGTCATTCTGCACATCTTGACTCCTTACTTGCCTTTTTCACCTTAGAATACCTTTTGGAGATCCTTCCATGCCACTTAAAGCTATCCCACTTTGCATAGGATTTCGTTGTCTTTATGAATCATGGTTTATTAAAACTTTCCCTATTAACGGACATTTAGGTTGTTACTATTTTTTTGCTATTACAAAGAATGTGACAGGGAACTCTCTGTACATGTCTCCTGGTGTACATTCCTGAATATTTCCCCAAGATACACACCTAGGAATGAACTTGCTGAAGCAAAAAGTACCCATGTTTTTCAACTTAATAGATACTGCTAAATCATTCTTTTTAAAAACTCTGTTCAATTTACAACTTCACCAATAGAATCAGATATTCTATTTGCCCACAGCAACATGAGTACTTCATATTTTCAGGTTTCAATTTTGGCCAATTTGATGAGTGAAATTGCTATATCATTGTTATAATTTCTATTTCCTGGTTACTTAGGAAGAATATATTTTCATATGTTTTTTGGTTATTAGTATTTTCCTTGAATTGCCCCTTTATATCTTTTGCTCATTTTCTACACTGGGTTGTGTTTTCCTATTGACTTTTAGGTGCTCTTTATATATTCTGGATATTAATTCATTGTTTTATTTGTTGCAAAATAGGTACCTATGTACACTTTCTCATTCTTAAAACAACCATATAAGGCAGATTTTATTAACCCTGTAGCAGGATTGTCCTATCTGAGCCTAAATGTCCATTCGGCCTCTGGGGCATGTAACCTCCCCTCTGCCCCTCTGATGGGCAAGTCATCCAGTGTATAAGTGGTGAAGGAGCCAAATGTGGTACATCTTTGTAGTCTTCCAAATATAGCTCCCAAACAGTATCCTCTTGAGTGAAACCAGGAGAGACTTCTTGACTTCTTTAGGAACAGGGGCTGAAAAGGAGAAAGCTCTCATAGATTCTGTTTTGGGATCACCTCCCTACAGCAGGACATGCAAATTCACAGGAAACCCATTTGGGAAAAGTGTCAATAGCCCAGGTATTTTGCTGGCTGTCCTTTAGAAGAGGCCTGCTCTGTGCACCCTACTGGTCAGGCTGGGACACCCGTCTCTCCAGGCCACTGAGGAATTCAGGCCACTTGGACTTCCCCTTGGCTTCTTTTGGGACTAGATGTTATAAAGGCCCAAATGTTGCCTGCTCTAGGCTCAAAAAGACTTGACTCTTCAAAAGTCTCATACATTATTCATTCAGCCTGTCAGCTAACAAATAATTAATGAGTTCCAATTTTGAGTCCCAGGCTCTGTCCTAGGTTTGAGAGGGATAAACATACAAACCCCACTGGCCCTGCCTCAAGAGGCTCACAGTTCAGTGAGGGAGAAGACAGGTGAGTGTATATTACTGCGCAGTGCGGTAAGTGCTATGACGAAGGAAGCACAAGATTATGGGATGAACCAGAGGAAGGGCAGGTAATGCAAACTGGGAAGCAGTTCTCATGGACACTTGACTTGAAGAGGTGACATATGCTATAACTTGAAGAACAAGTGAAAATGCATCATAAGAAGGAGGAGCAGTGGAGGGTTCCCCAAGGAGGATGCAGCAGGTGAAAAGCTCAGCACTAGGAAAGAGATGACAAGTACTGTGTGAGTTGAGAAGTGACAGAAGACGAAATTTGAAAGGTAGGTGAGACCAGATCATGCAGAACCTTTTATGGCATCTGTCTTAACCTGGTTTTCCCCCCAAATGCAGAGTCTGAGATGAGGGATATTTCCAGGTAATTTGTTTTGGGAAGTGATCCCGAGCAACTGGAATGGGAAGGAAAGACAATCCAAGGGCACGTTATCCATCTGGTCACCCCTGTACCTCTGGGTCTTGATCCTGCAGGGGTCAGAATTGTCCTCCTGAGAGGAGGATTTATCCACCAGCTCCTTTCCCTCATTGGTCTAGAGTTGTCCCCTGGGGTAATATTTCCCTTATGCTTCCAGCTTACACACGCATGGAATGTCTGAGCAGGTTCCCACAGGGGTCCCACCAGCAGTGAAGCCCTGGGAAGGCAGTAAGTGAAAGGCAGGTGAGGAGGCACGAAGTCGTGTGCATCTGTCCCCAGCCAGTGCTGGAGCGATGGCTGGAATAAAAGAGGGGCCGAGAGGATGTGAGCAGCACAGGAGAGATGGCTGCTGCATCACACTGGGGAGCTTGGAGTTTTCTCTGAAGATCATAAGGATCCAACAAGACAGTAAAACTTGTTTTACAGGTTCACCCTGGAGGCAATATTAAGAGCAGTTTAGAAAGGATCAGGATGAGAGCCAGATTTTTGGATAAGCTTCACAGGATTGTACATTATATGCAAAATCTTGTGCTTAGGTGCCCATGTGATTTTTCTGTGGAGAGGGTTCAGTGAATTAATCAGATTCTCAAAGGGCTCCACAGCTCACCTAGAAGAGGATGGCCATTACACATCTAATGCCGTCGTGTAGGTGAGCAATCAATGTGGGAACATGGACCAAAGCCATGTGTGATACAGGCAGGTGTAACTGGCATCTCTCCAGGCATATCAGCCTGGGGGTACAGTTGGGGTGAAAAACATAGCAAGAACAATGATTTGGGGCCTTCCTCCTCCCCCAATTATGTTGCTAGAAAGGGAGGTGAGGCAGAGATCCCTAGGGTGTCTCATAGCTTCTGGCTTTCATCTCGTTTCACGTGGCTCTTGACCTTGACGGTGCTGTTTGGTTCCTGATGGCCCCTAGCCTATCACTGTCTGAGGCCTTTGCTGTCCCCAAGATCCACAATAACCATCCTGGCTGTTGGCCTGGCCCCAGGGAGCTCTACCATGAAAGTTTTCCTGCCTGCCGTTCCTAGGTACAAAGCAGCACTGTTCTTGTGCCTTTATTATTTCATTCAAACGACAGATATTTATTGAGTGTCTACTATGGGCCAGATACTGTGCTTGGCACTGAGAGTACAACAGTGAGCTACAGATATGGCCCCTGCCCTATGGAGCTTACGGAACAGCAAGGAAATGGGCACGTAACCAGGCAGTGACAGCACACACCGAAATGCTGTGAGGCAAAATACAGGGTCTGCCACAGCATCAAGGAAGGACAGGCTTAGCTGGTCAAAGAAGGCTTCCTGGAAGAAGAAGGATCTAGTCCAAACCCTAAAGTTTAAATGAGATTTAGTCAGAGGAAGAGGGGGAGAAACAGTGGCCCAGGGGGTGCATCTTTTATTTCTCTCATTTTATGCACTTTTCAATGATGTAGGTGCTTGTCCAAAGGGAAGGAGATCATAGTGTTGTTGTTTGAGACACAACTGATTTTAACCACTGCTCTCTGACCAGGTACCTCCCACCTTAGTTGGTTCATCTACCTCCCTTTCCTTAGAGGGAATGAGAGTTGGTGCAATGTTTTGGGGCTGGGCCAGACTGAGACCTACAGATATTCTGGTTGTATTTCCTTTAAATATTTACTCAATGCCCAGTGGAAAAGGGCAAAGGGGGAGGACCACTGGCTGTAAAGCCTCAAAAACCCAGGGAAGTTTAGTGCTGACCCTTTTCCAAAACAACAGCCCTGTGGTCAACTCGACCACACCTCTTAGAAGGACCGTCTGCTGTTACCCAAATGTATCTCCTGTGGTCTCCACTGCTAACCTTACCTCCAAGTGGCTTTTCAAGGTATTTATTCCAACCACATTCAGTATTCTCTGTGAGAGGATTTCTGATAAATAATAATAATAATAATAATAATAATAATAATAATAATGTTCCCTAAAAAGTTATTTTTTAGGCAATATTTCCATGTCCTAGTGCTGTTTACTCCTCCTTAGGCAATAAAAGGCAATTGTCAGCTGACAGGTTCCTCCTTAATCTAGGTTCTCCTTGAAGAGTTTCAGAGGTGAGAAGGTTACAAAGCAGCACCCACATGTCCAATACTATACCCTTCCCACAGGCTCCTCCATTTGTTACATGTCTCTCCTCTGCCCCAGACCCCACCCCACCCCACAGGCCTGGACCTGACCGATTTATCTGCGTAGGTATGGAGGAGGCTTACCTGCTGGGGCCAGGTTACACTTCCAGCCTGATGGAGGAGGGACAGGGATTTATGATTAAGAAGCCAGAGAGAAGGAGGTAACAAAAACAATGCCTGGTTTAAAAATCAAAATAACAACAACAATAATACACCTTCAGTTTTTTGTTGTTGTTTTTGTTTTTTAATTTTATTTTGAAATAAGTTCAAAGTTATAGGAACAGTTGCAAAAACAATACAAACCCCATACACAGAACTCCAGCATACACTGACCCCCCTCCCCTGATACCCTGATCCACCAACTTTAACATGCTGTCACACTGCCATTTCTCTTTACCTCCCTCCCTCCCTATCTATCATCCTTCATCTATTGCTCTGTCTTCTGAACATATAGCACTTTCAGTTTTAAGGTAGTTTACCGTGTTCAAAGATCTTTCACAAACAGTTCATTGGCCCCAAGACAATCCTGTCAGAAGTCAGGGCAGGTACTACTACTCTTATTTTGCTGTTAAGAAAACAGATTAAGAAGAAATAAGTATTCAAGATAATACTTTTTGTAAGAAACGAAGTTGGAACTAGAGGTCAGTTTTCATCTGTCTTCTTGGTAACTCAGTGCTTCACAGGGGCATTGAGGAGGAAAGTTTTATCCTCTTGTTTTGGGTGAGACCACACCAAGTCCATGCCAGTCAGGTATAAATTTCCTTTTATACTTTTCTTTTTCTTTTCTTTAGTTTTCTTTTCTTCTTCTTCTTCTTCTTTTTTTTTTTTTTCTAAGATATTAGCTTTATGCAGACCTTCCAGGTTTAAACTCTCTCAGGGAAGAACCATCTCCATTCCAGTGTCTTAATTCCTTTTTCTATCAGGAAGTCCTCCTTTATATTTAAACCTTATCCTTTTTATTTCAGAGATTAAGAAGAATCTCTGCATTTCCTAACTTCATTAGAAATGGAGAATTAGGGAACCATCTTTTCTTTTTTTTTTTTTTTTTTTTTTTTTTTTTTTATAATATCCTATTTTAATTTTTTTAATTTATTAAGGATCTGCAGTTATGTCACCTTTTTCATTCATTATTTTGTTTATATGGGTCTTCTCTCTTTTTGATTTTGTCAGTCTAGCTAGGGGCTTGTCAATCTTGTTGATCTTCTCAAAGAACCAACTTTTGGTGATATTTATCCTTTCTATTGTTTTTTTGTTCTCTATGTCATTTATTTCTGCTTTAATCCTTGTTATTTCTTTTCTTCTACTTGGTTTAGGATTGGTTTGCTGTTCCTTTTCTAGCTTCTTCAGTTGATCCATTAGTTCTTTGATTTTGGCTCTTTCTTCCTTTTTAATATATGCGTTTAGTGCTACAAATTTCCCCCTTAGCACTGCTTTTGCTGCATCCCATAGGTTTTGGTATGTTGTGTTCTCATTTTCATTCGTCTCTATATATTTAGCAATTTCTCTTGCTATTTCTTCTTTAACCCACTGATTGTTTAGGAGTGTGTTGTTTAACCTCCAGGTATTTGTGAATTTTCTAAGTCTCTGATGGTTATTGACTTCTAATTGTATTCCATTGTGGTCAGAGAATGTGCTTTGAATGATTTCAATCTTTTTAAATTTATTGAGGCTTGTTTTATGTCCCAGCATATGATCTATTCTGGAGAAAGTTCCGTGAGCACTAGAAAAGTATGTGTATCCTGGTGATTTGGGATGTAATGTCCTGTAGATGTCTGTTAAATCTAATTCATTTATCAGATTGTTTAGGTTTTCAATTTCCTTATTGGTCTTCTGTCTGGTTGATCTATCTATAGGAGAGAGTGATGTGTTGAAGTCTCCCACAATTATTGTGGAAACATCAATTGCTTCCTTTAGTTTTGCCAATGTTTCTCTCATGTATTTTGTGGCACCTTGATTGGGTGCATAGACATTTACGATTGTTATTTCTTCTTGCTGAATTGCCCCTTTTATTAGTATGTAGTGGCCTTCTTTGTCTCTCAAAACATCCCTGCATTTGAAGTCTATTTTATCTGAGATTAATATTGCTACACCTGCTTTCTTTTGGCTGTAGCTTGCATGAAATATTTTTTTCCATCCTTTCACTTTCAATTTCTTTGTGTCCCTGTGTCTAAGATGAGTCTCTTGTATGCAACATATTGATGGTTCATTTTTTTTGATCCATTCTGCGAATCTATATCTTTTAATTGGGGAGTTTAATCCATTTACATTCAACGTTAAAACCGTGAAGGCATTTCTTGAATCGGCCATCTTATCCTTTGGATTATGTTTGCCATATTTTTCCCTCTCTCTATTAATATCCTTTATTGTACCCATACCGAATCTCTTTAGTACTGAACCTTTCTCCGAGTCTCTCTGTCCTGTCTTTGTTTCTCTGTCTGTAGGGCTCCCTTTAGTATCTCCAGTAGGGCAGGTCTCTTGTTAGCAAATTCTCTCAGCATTTCTTTGTCTGTGAAAAATTTAAGCTCTCCCTCAAATTTGAAGGAGAGCTTTGCTGGATAAAGTATTCTTGGCTGGAAATTCCTCTCTCTCAGAATTTTAAATATATCGTGCCATTGCCTTCTCGCCTCCATGGTGGCTGCTGAGTAGTCACTACTTAGTCTTATGCTGTTTCCTTTGTATGTGGTGAATTGCTTTTCTCTTGCTGCTTTCAGAACTTGCTCCTTCTCTTCTATGTTTGACAGTGTGATCAGTATATGTCTCGGAGTGGGTTTTTTTGGATTTATTCTATTTGGAGTTCGCTGAGCATTTATGATTTGTGTATTTATGTTGTTTAGAAGATTTGGGAAGTTTTCCCCAACAATTTCTTTGAATACTCTTCCTAGACCTTTACCCTTTTCTTCCCCTTCTGGGACACCAATGAGTCTTATATTCGGACGCTTCATATTATCTATCATATCCCTGAGGTCCATTTCGAGTTTTTCAATTTTTTTCCCCATTCTTTCTTTTATGCTTTCATTTTCCATTCTGTCATCTTCCAGGTCACTGATTCGTTGTTCAACTTCCTCTAGTCTTGTACTATGAGTGTCCAGAATCTTTTTAATTTGGTCAACAGTTTCTTTAATTTCCATAAGATCATCCATTTTTTTATTTAGTCTTGCAATGTCTTCTTTATGCTCTTCTAGGGTCTTCTTGATTTCCTTCATATCCCGTACTAGGGTCTCATTGTTCATCTTTAGTTCTTTGAGTAGCTGCTCTAGGTGTGTCTCTTCTGGTCTTTTGATTTGGGTGCTTGGGCTTGGGTTATCCATATCGTCTGGTTTTTTCATATGCTTTATAATTTTCTGTTGTTTTTGGCCTCGTGGCATTTGCTGACCTTGATAGGGTTCTTTTAGGGTTTGTAGACCAGTTGAAGTCCTTATCTCTAATTTATCAGATCTACAGCTTCGTGGAGTACACTTTCTCTAACTAACCAGCAGGTGGCGTCCACGAGCCACCTGTTCTCCACAAGCCAGATCTCCCCTGCTTAGCCTTTTTGGTGAGTGGGGGAGTGAGTCTTGTGGGGCCCAATTGGTGTCCCAAGCTTGCGTGTGTAGTTGGTGTTGCCTGCCCTGTATGTGGGGCGTGTTTCTGGGCAGTCGGGGAGGGGGGGTGGCCCTAACAATCAAATCTCCCTGATGATCCTAGAGTTTTAAAGCTACTGCAATAGTCTAATCCTTCAGTTCAGTCCTGCCACAGTTTGTCTCTGCCACTGACCCACAAGTCTTTGGTATTGGCGTATGGCTCCTGAGACTTGCAAGTGGGCCCCTCTTCCAGGCTGTGCCCCCCGGGTCCTCTGTTGAGGGATGACTGTGCTATGTCACAGGTGAGTGTCGTCCCCCCAGGGCAGTTCTGGGCTGCTGGGCTGTGTTGGGAGGCTCCCAGTCTGCTCAAATGATGGCTGAATGGGGCTCTGTTAATTCACACTGCTCCCCCTTCCCAGCTCTGGGACATTCAGCTGAGGTTGCAGGGAAGGCTAATGTCCACGCCCAGTTTTGTGGTGTGTGCCTGTTATTTGAAGCACTTCCGTCACACTGGGTTGTCTGGGGCAGCTCTGGGCTATGGGGCTGGCGATGGGCAGGAGTGTTTCCTGTCCACCAGGATGGTGGCTGTGAGCGGACACCCCCCTTTTCTTGGGAAGTTGTGTTGTTTAGTGAATTTTCTCAGCCACTGGATTATTGCCTTTTGTCTCAGAGCTCTCTTATTTCTGCTCTTGACTTGACGTGCCCAAATTTCAATTCTTTGAAGCTTTCTGTATTGAGCTTCTTAGAGTAATTGTTTTAGAAAAAGCAAAAAGGATTTAAAAAAAAAAAAAAAAAAAAAAAAAAAAAAAAAAAAAAAAAAAAAAAACGGCCCTCCTCAGAGATCTAATGGGTTATTGAAATGCTAATAGACAAAGCAACCAGGGCCATTAAGGAAAGGTGCCCTGGGCAGAGAGATCAGCCTTGCTTCGGGATTTGCATATGCGCCTCAAGGCCTGATCTCCGCCCTTCCCCTTTCTGTGTTCACCAGAACTCCAAAAATCCTCTGCTTTTACTTTGGAGCTTCTCGTGTTGTTTTCCTTCTATGCCCGTCTCCTCTCTGCTGGGCTGGCTGCTCTCAGAGTCTCTGGTGTCTGGCCTCAGTCTATCTATGGTTGGAGTTTGAATCAGTAGAATGAGTTTCCGATGAGAGCAGCCACTGCAATTCTCCCTTCTCCTTCCTGGAGCTGACAGCCCCTCCTCCCCCGGGACTGAGCCTGGCAGGGAGGGGCGCGGGTCCCCTGGCCGCAAAAACTTACAGATTTCGGTGATCTCAGCAGTTCCACGTTTTCATGAGTGTTGTATGAAGTATGCCCAAAGACAGATTGCTCTGTGGTGTCCAGTCCACGCAGTTCTGGCTTTTTACCTACTTTCCTGGAGGAGTAACTAAAACATACAGCTCACCAGTCTGCCATCTTGCCCCGCCTCCACCTTGAAGATAAACTTCACTGGAGGATGGCCAGTGGTGTCCAGAAAACCTGTTAGCTGGGAAGGCACGTGGCTGGAGTCTGCTCCGGAGCTCTGGTGTCAAAGTGGCTTTCTCCCAAGACATTCCTCTCTAGGCTGCAGCCGGAACCATCTTTTCTTAAGAGCACAATTTGAAAACCATTATGGAGCAACTCCAAGCTTTTTGTTATTCTGTTTCCTTTAATTTGGGCTCATAGGTCTAATGCTTAAATACTTATCTATTAATTCAACAACCAGAAGTAAGGGAATGGGCTATATTTACAACACACATAGCTCTCCAGGGATAGAGCAGAGCAGAACCCTGAGGTAAGAGCCTCTGGTAGGGAGGGGCAGCTCTTTGCCCATGGTATATTCCCTTGGGGATCTTCACTAAACCCATGCCCAAGGCCTGAGATATAGGGCTCACTCCTTAAGGCTGCAACCTGGCCGTGGACAAACCCCCTTTCCATGGGTCCCCTTCGCACAGGCTGCCATTTTCCAAGGTGCTATAAGAAGATAAAAGTTGTCAAGCTTCCATAGAATAAGCTTCTGATCCTAAGATAGCATAGAAGGGCTCCTTTGACTTTACAGCACTTTGTCTAATTTCTTTGCCCGCCATCTCTCAACCAGGGGACAGCCAGCAACCCCCTTGTCTTCTTAACCCCCAGGAGCTGGTCTAATCGGCATCTTGTTCTTTTCCTGGTTAAACACAGCCCATATGTTTTTACACAGGCACAAGCTTTCTCTCGGTTTGAAGTCCTTGCCGCTCAGCTCAGTTCCCGCCTTCTGCCTCTAGCAATTAACAGGATGGTCGCCCCATCCCTCAGGAAGCCCCAGGAAAGAGCTAACCCTTCCAGGTATGGGATACCAACTCCCCCACCTCTGCGGAGCATTTTATGGGGATCCTATGAGGATAATGCCCCCCAGGCCAGTACATAATATAACAATTATTTAATGAGACAAAACTCATGGCATAATACAGTAATGACAAATTAATTCTCTCAAAGGGAGGCAAGACATACACACTTCAAACAACTAATACAGCAAAGCAGCATATGCTCAAGTGTCAAAATGATTATACAATTGATAAGCAGGAATCAAAAGAGATGGAGAGAATGATATGGGTTGAAATAGCTGTCGGGCTTTGTAGAGCCTTCTGCAACAGCCTGAGATGGGCCATGAATGTGACAGGCTTAGGCGTAATGGGGAGACTCTGGGATGCTGCTACCCCACCCTTATGGCAAACACAGCCCCACACTGGGCACATGACTCGGTGAGTGAAGCCACTCAAGCACTCTCAGCTTTCCAGGTGCCATGACACCTCCATAGGCACTGGCCCTGCCAGATGCTGCTCTGGGTGTGGGACCTTTAGAGGAAGAATGGTACGTAAGGTGGGACCCTTGCTAACTTGTGACATTCACTGCCTCAAAATGGTATCTATTCAATAGCAGGAACCTCCACTCATAATTCCTACAAGGCTGCTAAGAGATTAGGTCCCTGTTTTAGTATTTAATCCATTTCCTCATCTCTATTTTATGGGTTGGTTGAAGGCAGAAGCAACAATTCCAGCCTGCTGTCACTTTCTTTTAACTAAGAAGTCACTGGTTACAACTGAAATACCAAGTACATTAAGGATAGATAAGGTCCCAACTGTTTTGTTTCTAAATGGACAAATAAGATAAAGTTTTCAGGCTGCTATTTATAAGCACTTTTCTGCAAATAACACATTGTGGGTGTAGAGTGTCCATTCCCAGTAAACGAAAAACCATATTGCTGGACTAAGTGTGATGGGGTCCACTGGAGCCCCCTTCCACTTTACCCTGCAGCACAGGCTCCCAGGGCTCCAGTTCCAAACTGCGAGGGGCGCTCTAGAGCTAGGGCTCTGGTGGCAACTCGATATGTGTATGGATTCCTTCCTTGCTCTGGGGAGCCCTCTGGTTTCTTGGTTTGGGTCAGTTTCATAGCGCTTGTGCAGGGCCGGAAGGCAGCCACTCAGAATGGCCCCCGGTCACTCATTACTTGATCAGTCCACACACGTCACAGGATTTCAACAACTAGCAGGCAAAGATGGGGTAGAGGAGTCACTGATTAGCTGGACAAAGGGAAAGTCCAGGATTAAGCACTGCCATTCCGATTGTTCCACAAGCAGATTCAGGAAGCAGTAGGCAGCTGAGATTCAAGTACCTTTCAGAGAACAGAATAAAGCAGTGTTTCCGAACCAGTGACTCGTGACTCCCAACAAGTTTACTACCTTGTCCCTGGGTCTTCATCCTTAAAGGTGTCATTGGACTTTGCTTCATTTTTTAAAAATTCTATAAAAATAAATCAGTTTCTCAAGTTCAGGATGAAAGAATCAAATATCAAGCCTTGAAAGTAATTTTTGTGTCTTGTTATTTTCTTTGATGTTGTAACATGTAGTTAAATTTTAATGTGTATTTTAATAGGCAAACTCCAAATCAAACACTATGGAACACATCTTTTTAAAATTTATTTGTCGACTAATCATTCCTTTTTATGCCATTAATTTAAAGTAAATTAAAGAGCACGCATCATTTGTTAATAGGGAAAAGCAGAAAATTGTCTCAGTTTACAGTAAAATATCATGAAATGAACTTAATGCAATCCTTGATCATGAGCTGATTTTAAAAAAATGTGTATTTAAAAACATTTCTTTATTTTATTCTTTGCTTAGTAGATATTTATCATTCTTTTTAGCCATCTAGATACTTTGAACACCCTTTCTATATTTGTGGATTCTTCCAGCTAATGAGTCTGCCTCTCCAAAATAGAAACCAGATTTTCCCAGTTTCCCTTGAAACCAGGTTGCAGGCACATGACACAGCCTCTTCTGGTCAGTGCCCCTGTATGTGATTTCAGTTTGGAAGACAAAGTCCTGAGGATGGAGCAGTGAGTAGAATCCCTTTGGGCGAGACTGCAGAGTGTTGCAAAGCGACCCCATCTTCCGGAGGCAGTAGAGGCAGGGCTGGGTGTCGTGTCCCTGCCTGGTGTTAGGCCTGTGTTCAGTGGCAGGAATAGTGGCAGCAGGTGTTGGTTCTGCCTGCCCAGCTTCTAAGTTTGATTTTCTGGTTCTCTCCTAGAGAATATGTGAATGGCTTAATATCCTTTAATATAGTGGTCTTTAAGCATTTTCATTTATGTACTCCCAAATAAATTTAATGAAGCTGGTTTTCTAAAGTTTTTAGATCATTACATCCTAGATCACATTCTAGGAACATTTTGTCCTACATAACTAAATGTGCTCTGTTGAGAGTGCAGTTTAAACTACCCTGCAAAAGGAAAAGAAGATTTCTAGCCACTGGTAAGTTTGGGGCTTAAAAGGTATATTATTTGTTATTTTAAATGCTTTATTTACAGCTGAATCCATAATATATCCCCATTAAGTTAATCTGAATCTATTAAGGAGATGATACAAATGACTAAACCAGCAGAATAGTGGTTGATGAGTAACAGCAGGAGATTGTGCCCAAGAAAAAACTGAATGTGGGTTTATGACATAAAGAGTGCTCTAGCCAAAATTAATTTAAATGTTTCTTCTACAATTCTGAGTGAGTGTTAAAGGAAATATAAAATGACTCTATTTACCCTCAATATCTTTTTCTAATTTGAAGATATAATGATCTGTTGGAAGTAAATGTAGGATTTTTGTCTTCTCCTTTTGAAATAATGCAAAATATTCAACTGAGACATGGGTGAATGTAGGTTAAGTTTTTTTTACATACTTCTATTCCTGACTATACTTTTTACAAGTTTTGAATATTTTAATTCTAGGAAGAATAGAAAGATAGGTAAAGGGGGGGAAGGAAAGGTGGGGGTGGGGGGAAACAAGGGAGTGAGGTGGGAGAGAGGGAAAAAGAAAGGTAAAAAAGGAGCAGAGTCTTACAATGAACTTGTCACCTGGATGAAATTATCTCAGCTAAAGTCAACATTTTGACCTGACCCTGTTTGCTTTGCTCCAGAAAACTCACCCCTAGGAGCAACGTATTCTTTAATAATAATCAGGATGGAGAGGCAAGATCATTAAACAAAGTTTTCCATCACTCTTTCCACTTCACTCCACAATGTATAAGAAATCAGGATATCCCCAAATACCTTGTTTCCAAACTATGTTCACCTTTGTAAAAAATATGGATAAGATAGAAAAACACAAAGCAGTAGTGTAGGATTACCAAGTCTTGAATAAAGGAGGGCTCCCTAATTCCAATATATTGAAATACCCCTTTTTTACTCTGGAGGTTATTACACCCTAGGAAAATCCACCATAATTAAAATCAGTGTGGGTAAAAGAAGTGTTTGCTATTTTTTAAAATTTATTTTTAATAAAATGGAAAAGGGCAATTGTGAAAGGGGAAGTGGGAAAGGTGAGCCAGCATGACATTTTAACTCAAACATGGTATAAGGCAGATTAATTTTAAGAAAGAGTATTTATGGAAGTTAAGAAACTGGAGATCAAGAATTGAATCTTAGATTATAGGTTATCAGGGGGAGGGTTATTGTAAAGTTCCCTAGATTGTAAGCCTTCACAGCAGTTACATCTATTCCTGAGTTGTAATGGCTATTTCTAAATTCTGAGATGCTGAGCTCTTTTTTTTTTTTGTAATTCAGTTTTATTGATATACATTCACATAACATACTATCATCCACGGTGTATGAGCAACTGTTCACTGTACCATCATATAATTGAGCATTCATCACCCCAATCAATTTTGAACATTTTCCTTACTCCAAAAAGAATAAAAAAAAATAAAAATAAAATTAAAAAGCACACCCCAAGCATTCCATTCTGCCCATCCCACCCTTATTTCTTTTAGTTTTTGTCCCCATTTTTCTACTCATCTGTCCATATGCTAGTTAAAGGGAGTGTGAGCCACAAGGTTTTCACACTCACACAGCCACACCACATGTGTATTCCAATACACTAAAAACTAAAAAGGGATATCTATATAATGCATAAGAATACCCTCCAGAATGACCTGTCAACTCCATTTGAAATCTCTCAGCCACTGAAACTTTATTTTGTTTCATTTCTCTTCCCCCTTTTGGTCAAGAAGATTTTCTCAATTTCACGATGCTGGGTCCAGGCTCATCCCCGGGAGTCATGGTTAGGACTAACATAAATCAGATTAAAGGGTAAAGGATGATATTGACTGTTTTAAAACTTCAACTTCTGTATGAGACAAGGGGAGAGATGTTTATTCAGTGCAGGATATATATTTTCTGCAGCACACTAAATAATTTAGCTTGTACAGTCAATTTATTCAAACACCATAATTACATGGAACTTTGAATAGGAAGTGAGATCTGGTAGGTTTGTACAGGTTAGTGTGAAATCCCAATACATCCCAAAGTAATTTGGGCAGAGAATAAAAATGTATTTGCAGGACCCCCCTGAGGAACTGGGGGAAAATATGGAAATGTTGGACTTCCCTACTTGGGTTATTACTGAGATTCTCACAAGCATTGAGGACTAACAATTTAGTAGGCTAAGCCCTTGATCTTGGGGTTGCCCTTATGAAGCTTGTTACTGCAAAGAAGAGGCTAAGCCTGCTTATAATTGTGCCTAAGAGTCTTCCCCAGAGAACCTCTTTGTTGCTCAGATGTGGCCACTCTCTCTCTAAGCCTACTTGGCAGGTGAACTCACTACCCTCCCCCCTACACGGGACCTGACTCCCAGGGGAGTAAATCTCCCTGGTAACATGGGACATGACTCCCAGGGATGAGCCTGGACCTGACATCATGGGATTGAGAAAGTCTTCTTGACCAAAAGGGGGAAGAGAAATGAAACAAAATAAAGTTTCAGTGGCTGAGAGAATTCAAATGGAGTTGAGAGGTCATTTTGGCAGTTATTCTTATGCATTATATAGATTTTCCTTTTTGGTTTCTAGTGAATTGGAATAGCTAGAAGGAAATACCTGAAACTATCTAACTGCAATCCAGTATCCTTGATTCTTGAAGACAACTGTAAACTGTGTAGCTTACACGGTATGACTGTGTGTTCGTGAAAACCTTGTGGCTCACATTCCCTTTATCCAGTGTATGGACAGATGAGTAGAAAAATGGGAACAAAAATTAAACGAATAATAGAGGGAATGGGATGTTTTGGGTGTATTCTTATTTTTATTTATTTATTTTATTTGGAGTAAAGAAAATGTTAAAAAATTTATTGTGGTGATGAATACACAACCATATGAGGCTATTGTGAACAATCAACTGTACATTGTGGATGATTGTAGGGCATATGAATATATCTCAATAAAACTGAGTTGAAAAAAAAAAGAAACTGGAGATTGATTCTCTTAAAAAACTCAAAGACCAGGTCACCCAGGCTGAAAAGTGGCAATCCAAATATGGAATCTCAATCATTAAGCATGGAGCCTAGCACTTCTATATAAAAGCTGAACTTCTTGGCATTGATTTAGGACTTCGAGGTGTGAGTTATGTCTTTTGAAGCATATACTCTCCATTTGACGACCTGGTTGTTCTAGTTTGCTAAAACTGCTGAAATGCAGTATACTGGAAATGGATTGGCTTTTACAATGGGGGTTTATTTGTTCACAAATAAAAGTTGTAAGGCCATTAAAATGTCCAAATTAAAGCATCAACAGGATGATACCTTCTCTGAAGAAAGGCCGATTGCATCTGGGGTTCCTCTGACACATGGGAAGGCACATGGCCGAAGTCTGGTGGTCCTCTCCCAGGTTTAGGTTCTGGTTTCCGTGGCTTTTTCCAAATTGTCTCTGGGCTTCTGTCTTAGCTTCTCTCAGCTCTCTACTTGTTTCTCCCAGGGTGTTTCTGTCTAAGCATCTCTGAACTCACTCAGCTCCTGTGGATCCTCCTTGCTTCTCCGAGGGGTAAACTCTGGATTACATCTTTTAGCTTCTCTGAGCTCTCTCCAAAATATATCTGCCTTTTATCCTTCTTTATGAGAAGATGCCATTTAAGAGGATTAAGACCCACCTTGAATGGGCAGGGTCACATCTCCATGGAAACAATCTAATCAAAAGGTCCCACCTACAAGATTGGATTAAGAGAACATGGCCTTTTATGGGTTACATAATAGATTCAAACCAGCACACTGGTCTACCAGTATGGAACTTGGATCTCTAAGTATGGAACCCGGCCGTCTAGGTATGCAAATTTGCAATACAGGTTGAGGCTCTTCAGACATGGAACTTGGTATTTCAGCCATAGACATCTGCTCTCTGTGGATGGAACCTGGTCTCCCAGACATGGAATCTGGAACTCCATGTAAGGAGTCTCAATCTTGAAGCATGGAACTGTGCCACAGGCACTGCAACTCATACTACATTATGGAATTTCAGTGTCCAGTAAGAAACCTGGTCCAAAAAGCATGAATCTTGGCAATCCATGTATGGAATCTCAATTCCAAGATGAAACCTTGCCATACAAGCATAGAACCTAGCCCTCTATGTATAGAATTTCAATCTCCAAGGACAGACTCTGGCCATATAAGCATGAAATCTGACACCAAATATGTGGAATCTCAGTCTCCAGGCATGGAACCTGGTCTACTGCATGGAACCTGATGCTCCATGAATGACATCTGGACTTTCAGACATTAATTTTGGTCTTCTTGGTGTGAAATTTCCACTTTTCCAGGCTTAAATCTTATCCTCCATCTGAGACTAGGCTCAAGAAGTATAGGACCTGGACTTCCATGTGTGAAATCTCAATTTCCCAGAATGGAACCTCTCCTTACAAAGATGGAACTTGCACTTCATGTGTCGAATCTTAATCTGTAAGCAAGGAACTTGGTCCTGCAAGCATGGAACTTGGTTTTCCATGTAAGGAATCTCAAACTCCACACATGGAAACTGCTCATTCAAGCATGAAATCTGGCACTCTATGTGTGAAATTTTAATGTCCAAACATGGAACATGGCCTCACAAGTGTGGAACCTGGCATTTCAGTCAGAGAACTCAACCTTCATGGATGGAACCTGGTCTGCCAGGCATGGAAACTGGCACTCCACATATGGACTCTCAATAGCCAAGCATGGAACCTGAAACCACTAGCACTGAAACTGATACTCCATGTATAGAATCTCAATATGCAAGCATAGAACCTTGGCCATAAAAGCTGGGAACTTAGAACCCTATGTGGGAAATCAAAATCTCCAAGTATTTAACATGGCTTTATAAGTGTAGAATCTAGCACCCCAGACGGAATCTGGTGTTTCAGGCATAGAGTTGGCTCTCCAAGACATGGAACCTGGTCTCTCTGGCATGGTACCTGGTACTCCATGTATGGAATCTCAATCTTCAAGCATGGAACATAGGCTACCTACTATGGAATCTGGAATTTCAGACTTGGAATTTGGCATTTGAGTTTCAGAAGTTGGCATTTCATGCATGGAACCAGATGTCCCAGGTGGATCCTGACCCTATGTATATGGAAATCAACCTCTAATTATGAAAAGTGGTCTAACAAGTACAGAACTTGGAACTCCAGACTTGGAACCTCATATTTGAGTCACAGAAGTTGTCTCTCCGTGAATGGAACCATGTCTCCCTAACATGGAACCTGACACTCACCAATATATGGAATCTCAATCTCCAAGAAGGAATCTTGTACTACAAGCATGGATCCTGGCATTTTATGTACAGAATCTCAATCTCCAAGCATCAAACCTGGCCAAGAAAGCATGACACCTGACACTTTATTTATGAAACCTGAACTCTCAGGCATTGATTTGTTCTTCTAAGTGTCCATTCAGACTTTTCAGGCCCTACTGGCATGGAACTGGATCTCCAAACGTGGAACCTAGCCCTCTAAACATCAAAACTGTCCTGCCTGGTATAAAATGTGGCCCTTCAAAACATGAAACATGGTCCTAAAAATATGGAATCTAACTTTATGAGCTTGGAAAGTCCCTTTCATGTGGGATAGCATAGAAATTGCCTCTCGCTTGTGGAACCCAGGCTCCTAGGTATGGCCCCTGCCCCTCTAGACATGGAATTAAGCATTGTAGGTATGTAATGAGTAAAATCTGTATGAAATCTCTTTCTCCAAGCTTGGAACCTAGGCTTCTGGGGTGGAACCTGAACAAGGCATGTAGTCTGGCCCACACTTGAGAAAATTAAGGCTCAGCATTTCAGTGATTTTCCCAAGGTAAAATACGGGTTCTCTATGGATCTTTGGCTAGAGTTCAGGTATCCAGTGCCCACTGCATCAGGTGACAGTTCCTCTTATCTCACCTCTCTCCCTTGTGGTGTAGTGCATGGAAACAGAACTAAGCAGAAGTCAGAACTCTCCAAGTCTGCTGGCTGCTCTGCCTGGAACACCTCTGTGCCCTTGGACACACCATCCATCCACACCCAAGGGGGAGCCAGACGACATGGTAGCTAAGAGCAGTTCCAGCCCTGGCATCCTGTTCTCTGACTCTGTTTTATACTTCTCCCTGATAAGGTCCTCCTCCACTTATCCTCAAGCTGTGCCATGTTGATCAGTCTGGGGCAAACCGGGCCATCTGTGCAAGGAGCCACCAGATTAGCTTTGATCCTCCCCTGACACCTCCTTCCTCCTGTGGTTTCCTCCATTATTTCAGTTGCTGCTCAAGGAAGTTATTTTTTTTTTCTTTAATCATCATTTTATTGAGATATATTCACATACCACGCAGTCATACAAAACAAATCGTACTTTCAATTGTTTACAGTACCATTACATAGTTGTACATTCATCACCTAAATCAATCCCTGACACCTTCATTAGCACACACACAAAAATAACAAGAATAATAATTAGAGTGAAAAAGAGCAATTGAAGTAAAAAAGAACACTGGGTACCTTTGTCTGTTTGTTTCCATCCCCTATTTTTCTACTCATCCATCCATAAACTAGACAAAGTGGAGTGTGGTCCTTATGGCTTTCCCAATCCCATTGTCACCCCTCATAAGCTACATTTTTATACAACTGTCTTCGAGATTCATGGGTTCTGCGTTGTAGTTTGATAGTTTCAGGTATCCACCACCAGCTAACCCAATTCTTTAGAACCTAAAAAGGGTTGTCTAAAGTGTGCGTAAGAGTGCCCACCAGAGTGACCTCTCGGCTCCTTTTGGAATCTCTCTGCCACTGAAGCTTATTTCATTTCTTTTCACATCCCCCTTTTGGTCAAGAAGATGTTCTCCGTCCCACGATGCCGGGTCTACATTCCTCCCCGGGAGTCATATTCTACGTTGCCAGGGAGATTCACTCCCCTGGGTGTCTGATCCCACGTAGGGGGGAGGGTGGTGATTTCACCTTTCAAGTTGGCTTAGCCAGAGAGAGAGGGCCACATCTGAGCAACAAAGAGGCATTCAGGAGGAGACTCTTAGGCACAAATATAGGGAGGCCTAGCCTCTCCTTTGCAGCAACCGTCTTCCCAAGGGTAAAACTTATGGTAGAGGGCTCAACCCATCAAACCACCAGTCCCCTATGTCTGTGGTCATGTTAGCAACCATGGAGGTGGGGTAGGCGAATACCCCTGCATTCTCCACAGGCTCCTCAAGGGGGCACTACATCTTTTTTTTTTTTTCCTTGTTTTTCTTTCTTTCTTTTTTTTTTTTTTAACTTTCCCTTCTTTTTTAAATCAACTGTATGAAAAAAAAAGTTAAAAAGAAAACAAACATACAATAAAAGAACATTTCAAAGAGACCATAACAGGGGAGTAAGAAAAAGACAACTAACCTAAGATAACTGCTTAACTTCCAACATGTTCCTACTTTACCCCAAGAAAGTTACATAATATAGCAACATTTCTGTGAACTTGTTCCTACTATATCCATCAGAAATTAACAGACCATAGTCATTTCTGGGCATCCCCAGAACTTTAAATAGCATATCTGTTCTTCTTGGATTATTGTTCCCCCTTCCGTAATTGCTCTCTACTGCTAGTTCCCCTACATTCTACATTATAAACCATTTGTTTTACATTTTTCAAAGTTCACATTAGTGGTAGCATATAATATTTCTCTTTTTGTGCCTGGCTTATTTCGCTCAGCATTATGTCTTCAAGGTTCATCCATGTTGTCATATGTTTCACAAGGTCGTTCCTTCTTACTGCCGTGTAGTATTCCGTCGTGTGTATATACCACATTTTATTTATCCACTCATCTGTTGAAGGACATTTGGGTTGTTTCCATCTCTTGGCAATTGTGAATAATGCTGCTATGAACATTGGCGTGCAGATATCTGTTCGTGTCACTGCTTTCCGATCTTCCGGGTATATACCGAGAAGTGCAATCGCTGGATCGAATGGTAGCTCTATATCTAGTTTTCTAAGGAACTGCCAGACTGACTTCCAGAGTGGCTGAACCATTATATAGTCCCACCAACAATGAATAAGTGTTCCAATTTCTCCACATCCCCTCCAGCATTTGTAGTTTCCTGTTTGTTTAATGGCAGCCATTCTAACGGGCGTTAGATGGTATCTCATTGTGGTTTTAATTTGCATCTCTCTAATAGCTAGTGAAGCTGAACATTTTTTCATGTGTTTCTTGGCCATTTGTATTTCCTCTTCAGAGAACTGTCTTTTCATATCTTTTGCCCATTTTATAATTGGGGTGTCTGTACTATTGTCATTGAGTTGTAGGATTTCTTTATATATGCAAGATATCAGTCTTTTGTCAGATACATGGTTTCCAAAAATTTTTTCCCATTGAGTTGGCTGCCTCTTTACCTTTTTGAGAAATTCCTTTGAGGTGCAGAAACTTCTAAGCTTGAGGAGTTCCCATTTATCTATTTTCTCTTTTGTTGCTTGTGCTTTGGGTGTAAAGTCTAGGAAGTGGCCGCCTAATACAAGGTCTTGAAGATGTTTTCCTACATTATCTTCTAGGAGTTTTATGGTACTTTCTTTTATATTGAGATCTTTGGTCCATTTTGAGTTAATTTTTGTGTAGGGGGTGAGGTAGGGGTCCTCTTTCATTCTTTTGGATATGGATATCCAATTCTCCCAGCCCCATTTGTTGAAAAGATCATTATGGCTCAGTTCAGTGACTTTGGGGGCCTTATCAAAGATCAGTCGGCCATAGATCTGAGGGTCTATCTCTGAATTCTCAATTCGATTCCATTGATCTATATGTCTATCTTTGTGCCAGTACCATGCTGTTTTGGCAACTGTGGCTTTATAATAAGCTTCAAAGTCAGGGAGTGTAAGTCCTCCCACTTCGTTTTTCTTTTTTAGAGTGTCTTTAGCAATTCGAGGCATCTTCCCTTTCCAAATAAATTTGATAACTAGCTTTTCCAAGTCTGCAAAGTAGGTTGTTGGAATTTTGATTGGGATTGCATTGAATCTGTAGATGAGTTTGGGTAGAATTGACATCTTAATGACATTTAGCCTTCCTATCCATGAACATGGAATATTTTTCCATCTTTTAAGGTCCCCTTCTATTTCTTTTAATAGAGTTATGTAGTTTTCTTTGTATAGGTCTTTTACATCTTTGGTTAAGTTTATTCCTAGGTACTTGATTTTTTTAGTTGCTATTGAAAATGGTATCTTTTTCTTGAGTGTCTCTTCAGTTTGTTCATTCCTAGCATATAGAAACATTACTGACTTATGTGCATTAATCTTGTATCCCGCTACTTTGCTAAATTTGTTTATTAGCTCTAGTAGCTGTATCGTTGATTTCTCAGGGTTTTCTAGATATAAGATCATATCATCTGCAAACAATGAGTTTTACTTCTTCTTTTCCAATTTGGATGCCTTTTATTTCTTTGTCTTGCCGGATTGCCCTGGCTAGCACTTCCAGCACAATGTTGAATAACAGTGGTGACAGCGGGCATCCTTGTCTTGTTCCTGATCTTAGAGGGAAGGCTTTCAGTCTCTCACAATTGAGTACTATGCTGGCTGTGGGTTTTTCATATATGCTCTTTATCATGTTGAGGAAGTTTCCTTCAATTCCTACCTTTTGAAGTGTTTTTATCAAAAAGGGATGTTGGATTTTGTCAAATGCTTTTTCAGCATCTATTGAGATGATCAATTGATTTTTCCCTTTTGACTTGTTAATGTGTTGTAGTACATTGATTGTTTTTCTTATGTTGAACCATCCTTGCATGCCTGGAATGAACCCCACTTGGTCATGGTGTATGATTTTTTTAATGTGTCTTTGGATTCGATTTGCAAGTATTTTGTTCAGGATTTTTGCATCTATATTCATTAGGGAGATTGGCCGGTAGTTTTCCTTTTTTGTAGCATCTTTGCCTGGTTTTGCTATTAGATTGATGTTAGCTTCATAAAATGAGTTAGGTAGTGTTCCATTTTCTTCAATGTTTTGAAAGAGTTTGAGTAAGATTGGTGTCAGTTCTTTCTGGAAAGTTTGGTAGAATTCCCCTGTGAAGCCATCTGGCCCTGGGCATTTATTTGTGGGAAGATTTTTGATGACTGATTGGATCTCTTTGCTTGTGATGGGTTGGTTGAGGTCTTCTATTTCTTCTCTGGTCAGTCTAGGTTGTTCATATGTTTCCAGGAAATTGTCCATTTCTTCTACATTGTCCAGTTTGTTGCCATACAGTTGTTCATAATATCCTCTTATAATTTTTTTAATTTCTTCAGGATCTGCAGTTATGTCACCTTTTTCATTCATTATTTTGTTTATATGGGTCTTCTCTCTTTTTGATTTTGTCAGTCTAGCTAGGGGCTTGTCAATCTTGTTGATCTTCTCAAAGAACCAACTTTTGGTGATATTTATCCTCTCTATTGTTTTTTTGTTCTCTATGTCATTTATTTCTGCTTTAATCCTTGTTATTTCTTTTCTTCTACTTGGTTTAGGATTGGTTTGCTGTTCATTTTCTAGCTTCTTCAGTTGATCCATTAGTTCTTTGATTTTGGCTCTTTCTTCCTTTTTAATATATGCGTTTAATGCTATAAATTTCCCCCTTAGCACTGCTTTTGCTGCATCCCATAGGTTTTGGTATGTTGTGTTCTCATTTTCATTCGTCTCTATATATTTAGCAATTTCTCTTGCTATTTCTTCTTTAACCCACTGATTGTTCAGGAGTGTGTTGTTTAACCTCCAGGTATTTGTGAATTTTCTAAGTCTCTGATGGTTATTGACTTCTAATTGTATTCCATTGTGGTCAGAAAATGTGCTTTGAATAATTTCAATCTTTTTAAATTTATTGAGGCTTGTTTTATGTCCCAGCATATGATCTATTCTGGAGAAAGTTCCGTGAGCACTAGAAAAGTATGTGTATCCTGGTGATTTGGGATGTAATGTCCTGTATATGTCTGTTAAATCTAATTCATTTATCAGATTGTTTAGGTTTTCAATTTCCTTATTGGTCTTCTGTCTGGTTGATCTATCTATAGGAGAGAGTGATGTGTTGAAGTCTCCCACAATTATTGTGGAAATATCAATTGCTTCCTTTAGTTTTGCCAGTGTTTCTCTCATGTATTTTGTGGCACCTTGATTGGGTGCATAGACATTTACGATTGTTATTTCTTCTTGCTGAATTGCCCCTTTTATTAGTATGTAGTGGCCTTCTTTGTCTCTCAAAACATCCCTGCATTTGAAGTCTATTTTATCTGAGATTAATATTGCTACACCTGCTTTCTTTTGGCTGTAGCTTGCATGAAATATTTTTTTCCATCCTTTCACTTTCAGTTTCTTTGTGTCCCTGTGTCTAAGATGAGTCTCTTGTATGCAACATATTGATGGTTCATTTTTTTTGATCCATTCTGCAAATCTATATCTTTTAATTGGGGAGTTTAATCCATTTACATTCAATGTTATAACCGTGAAGGCATTTCTTGAATCGGCCATCTTATCCTTTGGTTTATGTTTGCCATATTTTTCCCTCTCTCTATTAATATCCTTTATTGTACCCATACCGAATCTCTTTAGTACTGAACCTTTCTCCAAGTTTCTCTGTCCTGTCTTTGTTTCTCTGTCTGTAGGGCTCCCTTTAGTATCTCCAGTAGGGCAGGTCTCTTGTTAGCAAATTCTCTCAGCATTTGTTTGTCTGTGAAAAATTTAAGCTCTCCCTCAAATTTGAAGGAGAGCTTTGCTGGATAAAGTATTCTTGGCTGGAAATTTTTCTCACTCAGAATTTTAAATATATCGTGCCACTGCCTTCTCGCCTCCATGGTGGCTGCTGAGTAGTCACTACTTAGTCTTATGCTGTTTCCTTTGTATGTGGTGAATTGCTTTTCTCTTGCTGCTTTCAGAACTTGCTCCTTCTCCTCTGTGTTTGACAGTGTGATCAGTATATGTCTCGGAGTGGGTTTATTTGGATTTATTCTATTTGGAGTTCGCTGAGCATTTATGATTTGTGTATTTATGTTGTTTAGAAGATTTGGGAAGTTTTCCCCAACAATTTCTTTGAATACTCTTCCAAGACCTTTACCCTTTTCTTCCCCTTCTGGGACACCAATGAGTCTTATATTTGGACGTTTCATGTTATCTGTCATATCTCTGAGGTCCATTTCGATTTTTTCAATTTTTTTCCCCATTCTTTCTTTTATGCTTTCATTTTCCCTTCTGTCATCTTCCAGGTCACTGATTCGTTGTTCAACTTCCTCTAGTCTTGTACTATGAGTGTCCAGAATCTTTTTAATTTGGTCAAAAGTTTCTTTAATTTCCATAAGATCATCCATTTTTTTATTTAGTCTTGCAATGTCTTCTTTATGCTCTTCTAGAGTCTTCTTCATTTCCTTTATATCCCGTACTATGGTCTCATTGTTCATCTTTAGTTCTTTGAGTAGCTGCTCTAGGTGCTGTGTCTCTTCTGGTCTTTTGATTTGGGTGCTTGGGCTTGGGTTATCCATGTCGTCTGGTTTTTTCATATGCTTTATAATTTTCTGTTGTTTTTGGCCTCATGGCATTTGCTGAACTTGATAGGGTTCTTTTAGGGTTTGTAGACCTATTGAAGTCCTTATCTCTAATTTATCAGATCTACAGCTTCGTGGAGTACACTTTCTCTAACTAACCAGCAGGTGGCGTCCACGAGCCACCTGTTCTCCACAAGCCAGTTCTCCCCTGCTTAGCCTTTTTGGTGAGTAGGGGAGTGAGTCTTGTGGGGCCCAATTGGTGTACCAAGCTTGCGTGTGTAGTTGGTGTTGCCTGCCCTGTATGTGGGGCGTGTTTCTGGGCAGTCGGGGAGGGGGGGGTGGCCCTAACAATCAAATCTCCCTGGTGATCCTAGAGTTTTAAAGCTGCTGCAATAGTCTAATCCTTCAGTTCAGTCCTGCCACAGTTTGTCTCTGCCACTGATCCACAAGTCCTTGGTATTGGCGTATGGCTTCTGAGACTTGCAAGTGGGCCCCTCTTCCAGGCCATGCACCCCGGGTCCTCTGTTGAGGGGTGACTGTGCTATGTCACAGGTGAGTGCCGTCCCCCCAGGGCAGTTCTGGGCTGCTGGGCTGTGTAGGGAGGCTCCCAGTCTGCTCAAATGATGGCTGAGTGGGGCTTTGTTAATTCACACTGCTCCACCTTCCCAACTCTGGGACAAACAGCTGAGGTTGCAGGGAAGGCTAATGTCCACGCCCAGTTTTGTGGTGTGTGCCTGTTATTTGAAGCATTTCCGTCACACTGGGTTGTCTGGGGCAGCTCTGGGCTATGGGGCTGGCGATGGGCAGGAGTGTTTCCTGTCCACCAGGATGGTGGCTGTGAGCGGACACCCCCCTTTTCTTGGGAAGTTGTGGTGTTTAGTGAATTTTCTCAGCCACTGGATTATTGCCTTTTGTCTTAGAGCTCTCTTAGTTCTGCTCTTGACTTGACGTGCCCAAATTGAAAGTCTTTGAAACTTTCTGTATTGGGCTTCTTAGAGTAATTATTTTAGAAAAAGAAAAAAGGATTAAATAAAAAAAAAAAAAAAAAAAAGGGCCCTCCTCAGAGGTCTAATGGGTTATTGAAATGCTAATAGACAAAGCAACCAGGGCCATTAAGGAAAGGTCCACAGGGCAGAGAGATCAGCTTTTCTTCGGGATTTGCATATGCGCCTCAAGGCCTGAGCTCCGCCCTTCCCCTTTCTGTGTTCACCAGAACTCCAAAAATCCTCTGCTTTTATTTTGGAGTTTGTCGTGTTGTTTTTTTTTTTCTATGCCTGTCTCCTCTCTGCTGGGCTGGCTGCTCTCAGATTCTCTGGTGTCTGGTCTCAGTCTATCTATGGTTGGAATTTGGATCAGTAGAATGAGTTTCCAATAAGGGCTGTCACTGCAGTTCTCCCTTCTCCTTCCCGGAGCTGACAGCCCCTCCTCCCATGGGACTGAGCCTGGCAGGGAGGGCCGCGGGTCCCCTGGTCGCAAAAACTTACAGATTTCGCTGATCTCAGCAGTTCGACATTTTCCTGAGTGTTGTATGAAGTATGCCCACAGACAGATTGCTCTGTGGTGTCCAGTCCACGCAGTTCCTGGCTTTCTACCTACTTTCCTGGAGGAGTAACTAAAACATACAGCTCACCAGTCTGCCATCTTGCCCCGCCCCCGGAAGTTATTTTTCATATGCTTTCCCATTCAACCCAGAAAATCAAGTGCCATTTTCAAGACCCTGACTTCAGAAGTTAGTCTTGCAGCTTCCTGGGGTACCTCAAGATCCCTCTCTATTCAAAGTCCTTCCTTATCCTCCTCTGTTTTATAGTTTCTGTCTTGCCTCCTCTTTCGGTTTGGTGGGATTGGTCTCACAGGGGACTCAGGTCTGGCTAATGCCTGGGTCCAAGCAGGGCTGTATGTTAGGAGCAGCAGCCAACCAAGGCATCTCCTGTCCTTTTCCTCAAGGACTCCTACTTTTAACTCTATTTCCTTTATATCTTTGAAAAATGAATTTCTAGTACTTTCTCTTGATTTATCAATTTTAGACATCATCTATTTCCTGCAATGGTAGATGAGTCATTCACATATTTAGGCATCCCCAGCTTCTCTCTTCCATCTTCCCAGTGTGTTGTTTAACTTTTTATGACTCTGAAATATGATTGCTGCCAGAGCATGAAGTGTGCTATGATTATATTTCTTTTTGCCTCTAGCTCTCTCCATCCCAGGATTTGGAATTTCTTTCTTTTCTTCATGCTATTTGCCTTGATTCTTGACTCATCCACCCACCCCACGCACCCCACCCCCGCCAAATCTCCATCATCCATCTCATCTTTCATCTAATCCGTCTGGCACCTTTCTTCCCAGAGATCTTCTATGTAGTCCTCTGTTGAGGAAACAATTTCAATTTTTTATGAAATAGGCCTGGAGTGCTTACCAATAGCCAGAGTACTTCAGTGAATGCACTAATTCATTAGTCCATAAATCCACTATGTCTTTCAGTCTCTGTGTGTTGTGTGCCTACTATGTGACAGGCACGGATAATACAGATATAAATCAAACATGGCCCTTGTGCCCACATAGCCACCCTATCTTCCCCTCTCCTGGGGTGGGGTGTCTCCTGTTCCCAGCACCTCCTGCAGCTCCTGGCACCCAGGTGGCCCTCAGTGAATGTAACTGAGTACCTGATTGAACCCATTGGTCAGGCCCATCTTTCTTCAGTCATCTCCGCCCCAACCCTGCCCCCCACCAGGCCCCAGACAAGACATTCCGAGATGCATCCTCTGCCACAAAGTCCTTCCTTACTGAGCTATCCCCAAGGGAGACACTGTACTGAGGAGTAGGATGGGATTGTGCACGGGGTGAACTGGGAACCTGGACACCCAATTGCATCACTGTCTAAGCCTAGGCAGTCCTGCCCCTCCTCTGAGCCTCAGTTTCTTTGACTGTAAAACCGTGAAAGCAAAGCCTGTTCCCGCTCTCCTTCCCCTGCATGCAGTTTAGGACCAAGTGAAAGTTCTTGGCCATGCAAATCCATGTGAGGCATACCAATTTACTTGTTAGAAGGATTTAGTTTCAGCTCAAATGTATTCTGCAATTATTTTCTAGTGACAAAGAGCTTATCTATATATCAAGAGATAGTGCCCTTCTCTTGCCCTGAGGGAGTTAGCACCTGCTTGCTCAGGACAGGCTTTTCTACAAATTGTCCCAGCTGCTACCCTCCCACCCCAAGTCTCTGGTTACCTGCCAGACCATTTAATCCAACCCACCATCTGGGCAATAGATTACAAATCCCCACATGATGCAAAGGGCCACTGCAGATGGCTGTGCACCTGGACTCCCACGTCCCTGGGCCACAGACCCTGGCTTTGGACCCAGCTTGGCTGGTCGCCTTGGAACCTCCAGCTCATTTAGCACGGAACTGTAAAGCTGGCCCCTTGTTAGAACAGCATCTAGCCCATGCAAGCAGCGAGAAGAGCCTGAAGTGTTAAACTGATGTATGTAACTTAATATCTGGTGAATTAGTCCATGCAGAGCACAGAAGACATGCAAGGCCAGGCCACTCCTTCCCTGTGTGCCTTGCATCCACAGTCATTCCCCTCCCCGCGTAGCTACAGCCTCACCCAGGATCCCCCACATAGCCCATTTGGAGCTTCAGCAACCCATGGGGGAGGCCCATGACTCCCCAACATCTGGATCTCCCAGTCATCAGTCTTTGAGGAAGTGCCCAAGCCCACATGCCTTCCAATCTCTTTTCCACACAGCAGCCATAGAGATATTTTTAAAAGTATATAAAATTGTAAATAGAAATGATACTCTGCCTCAGTGGCTTGCTACTGCCCTTAGCATAGATCCCAGCTGGTTCCCAGGCCCTAGGAGGCCCTGCAGGGTGTGGCCCCATCTCCCTGACCCCACTAACCTCATCTTAGGTGGCCCGGACCCGATAACAGCCTCTCTGGCAGTTCTGAGCATCATCTTTGAGACATCCTCAATGGCTTCCTTGTCCAAAATATTGCAGTTCCCCTACACACCCTCATTCTCTCTTATACCCTGCTCCCTGCTCTTTTCCTCCAGGGCTATTGTCATAATTCCTTTTTTTTTTTTTTAATTTTTTTTTTTAAATTTCATTGTGGTAACATATATGACATAAAATTTACTATTTTAACCTTTTTTAACTGTACAGCTTGGGGCATTAATTACATATACAAATTGTGCTACTATCACTACCATCCATTACCAAAGCTTTTTCATCACCCCAAACAGAATTCTGTACCCATTAAGCATTAACTCCCCCTATCTCCCACCCCTTCCTTGCCCCTGGTAACCTCTCATTTACTTTCTGTTGCTGTGAATTTGCTTACTCTGGATATTTCATATAATTGGAATCATACAATATTTGTCCTTTTGTGTCTAGCTTCCTTCACTTAGCATGATGTTTTCAAGGTTCATCCATGCTGTAGCATGCATAAGACCTTCATTCCTTTTTGTGGTTGAATAGGATTCCATTGTATGTAAAACCATGTTTTGTTTATCCGTTTATCTGTTGAAGGATAATTGGGTTGTCACTGTCTTTTGTTTATTGTGAATAATGCTGCATAAACATTGGGATACAAGTACCTGTTTGAGTCCCTATTTTCAATTCTTTCTGATATATACTTGGAAGTAGAATTGCTGGACTGTATGGTAATTCTATGTTTAACTTTTTGAGAAACGGCCCAACTGTTATCCACAGCTCTGTACCACTTTGCATTTCACCAAAAAGGCACTAGAGTTCCTATTTCTCCACATCCTCACCAACACTTATTTTCTATTTTTTGTTTTGTTTTGCTTTGTTTTCGTAGTAACAGCCATTCTTGGGGGTGTGAAGTGGCGTCTCACTGTGGTTTTGATTTGCATTATCCTAATGACCAATGATGTTGAACATCTTTTCATGTGCTTACTGGCAATTTGCGTAGTTTCTTTGGAGAAATGTTCATTTAAGTCCTTGGCCCATTTTCAAATGGGTTGTCTGTCTTTTTGTTGTTGAGTTCACAATTTTTTATTGTGTATTTATTTTTTTGTTTACTTGCTTCTTTTATGTTTCCCCTTAAACAGTAAGCTTCTTGAGGGAGGGATCATGCCTATTTTATCCACACTGCCTCTAGCATAGTGGTTGCTAAAAAATTTGCATCATATATCAGATGAATGAATGTCAGGAAATGAATTCAGTTTGGTAGAGTTCAAGAATAGCAGAGTTCCTTAGAACAGTGGTCTTTCAATTTGTTTCACATTAGAATCTCCTGGGGAAATTTTTTAAATCCCCATAGCAATTCGATCAGAACCTCTGGAGATGAGACCCAAGCAATATTTTTAAAACTTCTCAGGTGATTCCCATGTGCAGCTAAGTTTGAGAACCAGTTTTGGAGCAGTGGTTCTCCCTGGACCAGCTGTATCAGCATCACCTGGGCACTGGTAGAAATACAAATTCTCAGCCAAACCTACTGAATCAGAAATTCTGGGAGTGGGACCCAGCAATCTGTGTTTTAACAAGCTCTCCAGGTCATTCTGATACAGGCAAAAGTTTGAAAGCTACTACTTTAAAGAAGGTGTTGTGCTAAACAGTGAACCCTAATATAAAATAGGGACTATGGTTAATAGTACAATTATAACAATATTCTTCCATCAATTGTAACAATGTTTACCACACTAATGTAAAGTGTTAATAATGGGGGGGGGGACGGGACAGTTATGGGAACTCTGTATTTCTGAATGATTTTTCTCGATACCTACAACTTGTCTCTTAAAAAAATTATTTAAAAAAAGAAAAGAAGGGGTTGTGCTGTCTCTACTCTTTCATCTTGTCACCTTTTGTTGGGATTGACAATAGGAAAATGGGGGTGCTCTTTAGTAGGGCAACCAACCGTCCCAGTTCGTTCACGACTGTCCCAGTTTTAGCACTGAACATCACAGGTCCTGGGAAATCCCTCAGTCCCTGGCAACCAGGACAGTTGGTTCCCTTACTTCCTTTCAACTCAAATACCAGACCCACCAGACAAGTTGCATAAAGTGTGATAAATGCATTAGTGGAGTTTAAAATGTTAATTTGGCCCAATATCTGTTAGGTGGCTCCGGTCAGTCCTGGGGGATAGCGTGTGGCAGTCAGATGTGCTTGGTCTCCATGGCTCCCACTTCAGATGTTGCTATAGAGCAAACACTGCTGGGCCTTGCTCAGACCCACCCCACTTAGTGCTTCAGGTAGATAATTTGGTTCTGTTATTCAAAGAAGGGCACCAAGGCAGTTAAGAAGCAATTCTTAAAGACTCACTACTACTTTTCTTGTCACATAAATGGTCTGGAAGAAAGAGAAAACAGAAAAATTTTCATCCAGTTCTTAAACAGGTGACAAACGATGTGATTATTTTTAGATTGCAAAGGCCTTATCTGAGAGCAGCAGGGCCTTCTGTTTTTTTGGTTTTGTTGTTTTTTTTCTCTCTCTTCAAAATTATTTATTTTTCAAATTTTCCATTTAGCTGGGTTTACTACAAGAGAGCCCAGAAATTTGGCTTCAGATTAAAATCATAAACCTGTATCTTCTACTCCAGACTTCTACCCAAATCAAAGTTTATGAATGAATTTAAGACTTTGCTACCCAAGGAAGTCAAAGAAAGAATTCCAAGTTCCTTTTAACTCAAAGGTGGTTTCAGTTGTGAGTTTAAGCTTCTAATGGCCACAGTCAGGATCATGTAGAGGTAGTTTATGACCAAGAATGGAAATAGTGACCTGCCTAATTCATTGCCCCTCTCCCGCTCCAATCGAAAATCACAGTCCCTCAACTGAAGCCAGTTATACGCATTGGCAAGTTCAGCCTGGTTCAAACCCCAGGCCTCACCCTGTCTCAGGCAAGGAAATGTAAGAACATTAAATTCAGCATTAGGTCTCCAAGTGCTACGGGCTCAGAGAGAAGAAAGGGACTGAACCTGCCTGAGTAAGCAGGGGAAGGCCTCATGGGGGAAGTGAGACTTGAGCTGAGTGGGCAAGAGTTTCTAGGGTTTTGAGATTTCTTTATGTTAATTTATTGCTTTTCCATGTTTACTGATAATTTCATACAACCCAGCCCTTCAAAGTTCTATGGCCAAATTCTAGCTGGTGAGGGGGTTACACAAGACTGTAAGATGTGGTCATTACCTTTCAGGAGCTGACAGTTTGTTGCCTGAGAGCATCACAATCAGGTAACGGTTAAACAACTTTTCCAGGTGGCAGGTTTAAGTACTGAAATAGGATTTGTGATTCTCCTATCCACTGTTCTAGCTCCAGTTCCTGGATACCACTTGACACTCAGTAGGTCCTTAATAAAAGTTGGTTGAGTATAGGAATGAATGGCGATTAGTGTGTGGGGGGGATTTGATTGAGATTTTAAAGGCGAGGCCGTGTTTGGATAGAGGGGGGAACATATACTGTCTTATATTCCTTCATCTTTCTTGTATGTAGGTTTCTGTTACTAATTAAGTTGCAAACAGTAGAGGGCAGAGACCATATTTTAGGCTTCTTTTATATCCAAAGAGAACCAGGAATTTGGTAGATACTCATAAATACCAATTGGATTCAAGGACAAGTTAGAATTTTATTAACCCTTACTGAAAAATTACAAAAATATTGGCCTTGGGAAAGGATGAAAGATTTACTTCAGAAGCTCCCAAGTTTTTTCTCTGCTGTTTGTGTTTATTTATGCATAACCTGTATATTATTGGATAAACAAGTATTAACTGAGGGTCTATAGGATATATGTGTGTGTTTATATATAAAATGGACATTACCATCACCTCTATGGAGCTTACAGTTCAGCAGTTTAACATTACAGATAAGCTTGACAAACATCATCAGATGAAATATAACTTCAGGAATCTCAAGAGCATATTGAGGATTTTGGTCAGTTGATCTGGGTACACTTTCTAAAGGAGGAGAAAAGTCTCAAGTTATTATTGAAAGCTGTAGTTATTGAGGTTTCCTGAAAGGTGAGAATTTCCTAGAGTCTCTCATTCCTTTTGGTAGCCAGCCCTTTCTTCTTTAGGCTGATGTAACAGTAGCTGCAGCCCGTTTGCAGGGTCAGATAGCTGATTTGTTACATCCGTAGTAGAATAGCTCCTGCTTTGCTATTACTGCTGGGTCTGCGTTATGGATATTGTGTTAACATTGTTTTGGGAATGCCAAACTGTAATGATTAGAATTTTGGAAGAGCATTCCTCTGAGGTCAGGTCTTTAGAATATACCTGGAAAAGTCGAAAGCGTAAGCTGAGCAATGGAGGGTTTCAAAATTCATGTACCTCAGAGTGTGCCAATCTGGCCTGCAAATGAGTAGGAGCTAGGCAAGTTGGTAGACTGGAAGCTGGGACTCAGTAGATGCTAGAAAAGGAAGACTTCCCGGTGTACCCCAAGTATTCCAGGTATTGGAAAGGTCTGCTTTGGGAGACCAGGCTCATGCACAACCAGAATTAAATCTCTCTTCCCAGTCATCGGACCTTCCCTCCGCCCGCCTCCCTCCCCGCCTCCACTATCTCGCCAATAGGAAGTTGGTCCTTTGATTTAAGGCAGTTATAGCATCAAGCATTCTCTTAGAAAATATGAGAGAAGTAATGCCTCTTGGAAATGCTTTTCAAACCTAATTTTATTTTTAAATAGAAAAGCCCTTTTTTGTCCTTAATAGTAAAAGGTGCTCTGGCTGAAGCAGAGGTGGGGGCTTGGAGACTTTCCCCTCCAGCCTCACCCTTGCAGGCCATGGAGACCCTTCAGTAGAAGCCTGCGGCTGCTGGGAACACTTTTTAAAAAGCTTTGTTTCCAATAAAGTGGGTATTAGATAACATTAAAGAATTATTGTTAATTTTGTTAGATGTAATACTGGTGTGGTTATGTGAAAAAAAGAGTTTTTTTTAGATCTTCGTATTTCAAATGTCTGGGATTTTCAAAAGAAGAAAAAGGAGCAGCAGCAGCAGGAACAAATATGAAAAAAAGAAAATAATGTTAAATATAGGTGGGTTCTACTCGAATAAATTTACAGATTCAATGCAATCCCAGTCAAAATTCCAACAGCTTACTTTGCAAAAATGGAAATTTATTTGGAAGGGTAAGGGGCCCTTCCCTCACCCTTGAGAAAGAAAAACAAAGTTGGAAGACTCACACTTCATGACTTTAAAGCATATTACAACGCAATAGTGGTCAAAACAGCATGATACTGACATGAAGTTAGATATATTGACCAATGGAATCAAATTGAGAGTTCAGAAATAGACCCTCACAGCTATGGTCAATTGGTGTTTTTTAAACATTTTTTATTATGAAATATAACATGTATCCAGAAAAGTAATAACTTTCAAAGTACAATTTAACAAGTAGCTCTAGAGCAAATTTCAAAGAATGTTATGGGTTACAGTTCCACAATTTCAGTTATTTCCTTCTAGCTGTTCTAATACCATAGAGATAAAAAAATTTTTTATAAAGATTCAATATTTGTAATCCTTTGTTAAATCCTATCTTGCCTGTCACTACTCCTCCCTCTCGTTTGATCACTGTCTCAATCTTCAGGGATATCTGGGCAGTGACCACAGTAATTTGTTCATATTGAAGAGCAGTGTCAACACTCTGGGGAAGGGGGATGCATCTGGTTGATGTTCCTAAACAGGTTTTTTGCGCTGGGTTTGGGACTTATCTGGCAAAGGAACACTCTGGGGGATTTAAGTTTCTGAAAAATAAACTTAGTGAATGAAATTTTATAGAGTCTCAGATAGGGACCTGGGGGTTCTTCAAGATTTGGGGGACTACAGTTAATTTGGGCTTGGCATATTGTGGCCTTTTGGAATATCCAGCTGAAGCTTGCATAAGAGTAACCTCCAGGATAGCCTTTCAACTCTATTTGAAATCTCTTAGCCACTGAAACTTTATTTTCTTACTATTCTTTTCTCCCTTTTGGTTAAGAAGGCATTTCTCAGTCTCTCGATTCCTGGGCCAGGTTCATTCCTGGAAGTCATGTCCCACCTAGCGGGGAGGTTAATGAGTTTATCTGGAGAGTTGGGCTTAGAGAGAGAAAGGCCACATCTGAGCAACAAAAGAGGTTCTCTGGAAGTGACTCTTAGGCATAATTAAGGTAGGCTTAGCCTCCCTTTTGCAGCCATAAGCTTCACAAGAACAATCCTCAAGATCGAGGTCAATTAATTTTTGACAAGGCTGTCAAATCCATTCAACTGACACAGAACAGTCTCTTCAACAAATGGTCCTGGGAGAACTAGATGTCCATATCCAAAAGAATGAAAGAGGATCCCTATCTCAACACCTTATACAAAAATTAACTCAAAATGGATCAAAGAACTAAATATAAAAGCCAGGCCCATGAAATTCCTAGACGAAAATGTAGAGAAGCAGCTCCAAGATCTTGTGGTAGGTGGTAGTTTCTTAGACTTTGTACCCAAAGTATAAACAACGAAATAAAAAATTGATAAGTAGGACCTCCTCAAAATTATTCAAAGGACGTCAAGAAAGTGAAAAGGTGGCCTATTAAACAGGAGAGAACCTTTGGAAACCACATATCCAGTAAGGGTTTAATATCCAGAATATATAAAGAAATCCTACAGCTCAACAATAAAAAGATAACCCAATTAAAAAATGGGCAAAAGACTTGAATAGACACTTTTCCAAACAGGAAACACAAATGGCTAAAAAGCATATGAAAAGATGGTAACATCACTAGCTTTTAGGGAAATGCAAATAAAATCACAATGAGATTTCATTTCACACCTACTAGAATGACCACTATTTAAAAAACGGAAAATTACAAGTGTTAGAGAGGATGTGGAGAAATAGGAACATTCATTTGCTATTGGTTGGAATGTAGAATGGTGTAGCCTCTGTGGAAGACAGTTTGGAGGTTCCTCAGGAAGTGAATTATAGAATTGCCTTAAGACCTGACAATCCTGCTACTAGGTGTATATCCGGAAGAACTGAAAGCAGGGATGTGAATAGACATTTGCACACCAATGTTCATAGTGACATTATTCACAACTGCCAGAAGATGGAAGCAAACCAAGTGTCCATCAACTGATGAGTGGATAAATAAAATGTGGTATATATATTTATATATATATAAATATATATGATGTAATATTAGAAGGAATGAAGTCCTGTTGCATGTGACAAAATGGATGAAACTTGAGGATATTATGTTGAGTGAAACAAGCCAGGCACAAAAGGACTATTGTATGGTGTGCCGGTTTGGATGTATTATGTCCCCCCAAATGCCATGGTCTTTAATGCAACTTTGTGGGAGCAGATGTATTAGTGTAGCTTGGGTTGGAATCCTTTGATTGAGTGTTTCCATGGAGCTGTGACTCAATCAACTGGGCAAGACCTATGATTAGATAATTTCCATGGAGGTGTTACCCCACCCATTCAGGGTGGGTTTTTCTTAATTCACAGGAGTCCTATAAAAAGAGTTCACAGACAGAAGGCACTCAGAGCAGCTAAGAGTGACATTTTGGAGCTGGTAGCTTAGAGACATTTTGGAGAATGCCACTTTGAAACACAAATTAGGAGCAAGCAGATGCCAGCCACATGCCTTCCCAGCTAACAGAGGTTTTCCAGATGCCATTGGTGGTCTTCAGTGAAGGTACCCTACTGTTGATGCCTTTGTTTGGACATTTGCATGGCCATAAGACTGTAACTTTGTAACCAATTAAACCCCCTTTATAAAAGCCAATCCATTTCTGGTATTTTGCATTCTGGCAGCATTAGCAAACAAGAACATATGGTCTCACTAATATGAACTAATTAGAATGAGCAAATTCATGGAGTCAGAATCTAGAGTATAGGTTACCAGGAAGTAGAGTGAGGATAGAGAATAAGGAGCTGATGCTTAATTTGTGCAGAATTTTTAATAAGGTTAACTGTAAATGTTTGGAAATGGATAGAAGTGATGGTAGCACATTATTGTAAGTGTAATTAACAGCACTGAATGATGGGTGTGATCGTGGTTGAAAGAGGAAATTTAGGGTCATGTATGTCACTAGAAGGAAAACTAGAGGACATGGCATGGAACTGTATAACATAATGAAACCTGTTGTGGATGTTGACTGTGGTTAATAGTACAAATATAAGAATGTTCTCCCATGAACTAGAAAAAAATTTACATCACTATTATAAGGTGTTAATAATAGGGTGGTATATGGAAAAAAATACAAATTAATGTAAACCATGGACTACATAAAAAAAGATGAACTGTGTGTGACAGATACTGCTGTCATGTCTTCTTACTTGAAGACTAGTTACCGTTTCTCTTGAGAACATGTTTATAAAGGGTTGTATCTGTTTGACTATATAAAAGGATGCAGTTTCTTCCTTTGCAATGTCTCTACAGATCGCATGGGATGCACATCTGTCTGGTTTAATGCTTATTCAATAACAAAATTGTTTGTCTTTCTCTTCAAAAAATAAAATAAAAAAGATGCTAGAATGTAAAGCATTAAAAATTGCACGACTATTTATGGAAAAGCATGAATATAAAGATTGACAGTTTAAGAGTGCAAACTAATGACGTATTTACCAAAAAAAAAAATCTAAGTGGGGTTCACTGTAATATTCTCTCTGAAAAATATGAAAGCAGTGCTTAAAGCTGTGGGTGTCATAGGCCTCACAGCAGGAGGAAGTTTATTGGCTCAGTTTTCCTCCGAGATGGTGGATGGTGGCTTAGGAGGGGTATGGAGGGGTCGGGGGTCTGCTGCATCCTCTCTATTCATTCCTCACCCACAGGTGCTGGCAGGGCACCAAACTGGACCCCAAAAGTTCCCCCTCCTGTAACTCTGTGCTCGACCTAATTAAGTAAAGGACGTACAACTTTTATTTTTTAATGCCGGGGGCAGGGCTGGTCCCACACACATCGTCCCCAGCTGTTTGGCCCCTCTTGTGTCTTCTCTGAGTAGGCAAGATCCCCCTGCTCTCCCTGCCCAGCAGACCCCTGTCCCCTCTGTGCCCTGCTCTAAACCAACACCTGCTGTCTCAGTGGAAAACTGAGCTGATAAATGTATTCCTTCTCTCCCCCACTTCCTCTCCCTCATCCCGGTATCCAGGGAACCTAGGAGAGCACCTCTCGTTACCAGGAAGCGGGCAGATAGGAGCTGGGGCAATGCTGCCTTTTCCATTCAGAGACCCTCCTCAGGCTGCTGACTGGCTGGATGCCAGCACTGTGCTCACTCCCCTCTCCTCCCCCTCCCAGCAGTTAGCCTGCAAAGCTGCCTTGTAGAATCTGACAGAGAGAAGGGATGTCTGAAATCAAGTAGTCCAGCTACTGGCCCAAGCAGAGCCAGGATCCCCACAGGCCTCTCTGAAGGGTAGTCACCCGGCTTCTGCTAAAATGCTTCCATTTCAAATGCCTTCCACAAAACTGACAGGTTGCCCCCCTCTGTGGCAGGTGCAGTACAAGGCACTAATCATGGTCAGGGCGCAGTAACATACAGCAGCCCAGTCAAATTACATTGTAATCTCCGATTGCAGACCCTGGCGCTGGAGCTGGAAGCTGCTGAACCTCGAAACTCTGGCTGGGCCCATTTCCTTGCAGCGGTGAAAAGGTGGCCAGCTGGCGGGCGACCAGTCCCTTGGTGAAGACTTCACTCATTAAGGGTCTGGTCCTTGACTTTGCAAGGTTAAGAGCTACTTCTTTTCAACTCAGTTCCTGGAGAACATGGGCAGATTCTTAACCAAACCCTCACAAGAAACGTGCAAGCCAGAAAGCCAATTTACAAATGAGCAATGAATGGGCACAGCTGTCCAGTGACCAGAATATTCACATCTGCTTTCAACACATGTTTCCTGAAATGGAATTTTTAATTGGGAGGTTGCTTGGTGAGCACGGAATCCACCCAAAGTGGACGTGGGATGGGGGGTAGCTGTGAAGGAGATTTTACTCAGGCTGCAGAAGAGATGGAGGAAGAGCCACTTTCAGACCTCTTAATACCTAGAACATCTATGTCCTTGGTACACCTCTTTTTCATCTCAAAAGAGCACAACTTCCTTCATATTATTTATACACCAACTGTGCTTTCCTGAGGTTATCTTGATATTCTGGGGGAAGGAGGTGACTTAATGGCGACCGGGGAAGCACCCTGGCCCAGGGCTCTCTGAAGTCCTTGCTCTGGTCTTTCTACACTAACAAGTGTGATGACTCTCCATGGAGAGGGAAGGGACAGGGGCAGGCGAGGAGACACAATTTGGTAATTATTCCCTTTATCTGATTCTGTGTGGTTTTAATCAGGGCTCACCAACTCAAATGCATTGGGGATAAAATGTAAAATAAAAGTGAAGTAGGCCAGATAAAAGAACAATTTTAGTAGCACCTTGAATATATACACATACACACAACTCACTTCTGAATGATCTTTACTGTAAGAAAAAAATAGTACAAGCATGAGGATAAATGGTGAGGGCTCCTCGGACACTTGGTGGAGTGAGGAGGTGATGGTGAGTCCTGGGGTGGAGAGCTGGAGGCGACACGACCCTTTTCACATTTACCCCTGCTCTACTCCAGCCAACTGTGGCCACGTGGGAAGGAGATCACGAGTTAGCATATCTGATTATTTTCAAGAGGAGTTGGAAATCAGGACTTTTATGTGAAATCCCCTGTTTTTTTAATATTGGCAACCAATTTAAAATTTAAAAAAATACTCCAACAAACAAACAAAACCTATTGGGGCCAGATTCTGCCAGTTAATAGTTTGCAACCTCTGCCTTATATTTAAAAACATCCATGATTAAATAGTTTAGAAAACGCTGGTTTCAAAACAATAATAAAGCAAGCAGAAAAAAAAATTGCTTTTTAAACATAAAACTTCTCAGAGCCTTTCAGAAATTGATGTTCATTTGAATATCCAATCTAGTCTCATTGGCTTCACGTTGACAAACCATCTCTTAAAATCAGTGTGTAACGAAAGATGTCCAAGTGTGCCCATTTTCAGTTGATCATTTCTCTTCATTTCATCTAGTGATATTTTCTGAATTTCCCCAATTCTAGGGGTACATTCTTTCGAGGTCTCCGAGTCTCGTGTTCCCTTTGCTGACTGCACAAATGGAATCAGTTTGTTCAGTCTCTTTCATACTTTTTATTTCTTTGTCATCTATCACCTTCCAACTCCCAAAAGGAATTGGTGACTGCCTGCAATAAAAAACACACATATGATGGGGTGGACGTGTGGCGCCTGTCCTTCCCTTTGCATTGCCTCCAGCTCTTATCTTCCTTTAGGATTTCTGCCAACATCTCAGAATGGATCTCCTGCCTCCAGCTTCCTTCTCAAGTCCTGCGCACTGCTGCCAGAATAATCTTTCTAAAACACACAGTCATCATATCAACTTCCTGTTTTTTTGTTTGTTTGTTTGTTTGTTTATCATCTCTACCCATATTGTAAGCTTCCTAAGGACATAAACTAACATCCTTTACACTTCCTATGTCATAGTGAGTCTCAAACTTTTATGAAGAACTTGTTTAAAATTCAATTCCCTGGTGTGTGAATATATCTCAATAAAATTGCATTAAAAATAATTCAATTCCTTGTTCCTCACCTCCAAACACTCTGGTTTGGCAGTCTGGGGAGGGGCTCAGGAAACTGCTTTTTATTCCCCAGACATGCACTCCAGGAGATTCTGAAGCTATTGGTCTGCAGGCCACAAGTTGAGAAATATTATCTTTTAAATCTGACAGGGAACGCATAAGTGGATAAAAGTTTCATTGTTCTTAAATTATCTGGCTTGTATTTTGTCTTTCCTGGAAAGATAACATTTTTCCAACTTTTTTGCCCTAGCACCTGGTAGAATGTCGACTGATTAACTTCATTCTGACGTGGTTTAAAGTAGAGAAGGAAAGGGCTTCTAAATGGCCTTAACTGCATCCCTAGGAAATTAGGAAGGTGATACTTTGGAGGCAAATTGTACTGTCAGTGATACCCGGGTATAACCAAAGTGCTTAGGTCAGTGAAGAAAATCCCTTTCCAGCTCAGCCTACCCACAACCATCATTTACTCCCTCCAGAGCAGAATGTCAAGAAACACTATGGCCAACGGAAATGTATTTCAGGCTCTAATTCCAGCCTGAATGCTCACTTCCTAAAAAGAGAAAAGGGAAACAGAGCCAGAAAGAGAAACAGGGAACAGCAGTAGAGTTAAATAATAATCACATGTGCATTTCATTGGATATTTACTATATGCTAAGCTCTGTTAGGTACCCTACATACATTATCTCTAATCTTCACAAAGCCTGCAAGTTGTTATTAAGTGTAACATTTTGTAGACAGGGAAACTGTCTACCTTCCATTACTTCACAATGACTCAAGCAAGATCATCTGGGGAAAAAACAGGGCAATGAAAAGATAACCACATATGCCGAGTCAACCCTAGGTACATTAGTAATGAAGCTTCAGAAAGGAAGAGAGTCTAAAGAGGAAGAGAAAAAAACTCAGCCTAAAGGCTCATCCTAAAAAGGGTAGGAAATGACCCTTTCCATTGCATAGGTCTAAATTTCTCCCAAACAGACCCGGAAGTTCTTAGGGGCTCTATTATCTGTTCAATTCATTATCAGCTAGAGATAAGTTCATCGACACTTTCCTTGGGGACTGATTTCATTTAATTGATCAATATTACATATGTCAAAATATTAGTGGGAAAAAATCCCTCTCTGGCTCAGCCCCCTACCAGCAAACTTGTTGTGTAATCCCGGGCTTGAAGCCTCTGTTCATCTTGGGGTGTCCTCACCTATGCTTCTGAACTGCAGTCCTGGCTACCTGGTAAGGTTTCCTCACAGTGGCTCCCCAAGCTCGCCAAGTGGCCCCCAGACCCCTGGCTCAGCATCCTTCCTCCTAGAAGTTTCTTCTGGCACGGGACTGAAGTGCTTGGCCATGTGACAGGGATGCTGCTCCTGTATCTGTGTAGACAAGTTCACTTCTCTCCTCAGCTCACACAGTCAACGTGCTGAATGCCTGCCCAATGTTATGATCTGTTGTGAGGTCCCCAGCCGAGTGGCCTTTGCTCTGTGTTCTCCAGCAGGGCTCTTTTCTTTGACTTGCTCTTCTGGTTCATTATCATCCTTCTCCTGAGAAATCCAGCACAGCTGGCTTCTGGGGCTGGGATGGAAGGTAATCGGGCATCACCATGCTATGCATTATGAGAGTTTCACATGCACACAGCAACTCTAATCCTTTCCTTCCTTGATGAGTTATTTTCCCATCTGGAACAATGTCTGGGAGATTGTGAGAAGGCCATTGATCCCCAGCAACCCAGGGTTTGAGTCTTGGGGAACAGCCATTAGCCCCAGTGGGGTAGTTTTTGAGTGCTATTTTAAGACTAGTACTTCTGGGTTTTGACAGAGTCCGTACTTTCTGAGCCCTAAAATAGGATGTATGATCTAAGTTCTGCAACAAGCAGATTATTTGAAATTAGAAAAAGGGAGTTCAGAGATCAATTGATCCAACCATCTCATTTTACATAAGAGGAAACTGAGGCCAGAGTGATGAGGTAACTTCGTTAAGGACATACTGAGTTACTAATAGTACCAAGAGGACTCAGGTTTCTCAACTTCAGGCCCAATGTTTTCTCTATGTCTTTCATCCATCCATCCATCCAACCATCCATCCATCCAACATTATTGAGCACCCACTATGCACCAAGAACTATGGTAAGTGCCGGGGGACAGGGATGAATAATTAACAACTTGGTGCTTTCATGTTGGATACCTGTACAAATCAGCTATATTGATTAGTGAGTCCCTCCCTCAAACCCCCTGACCACCTCCACCACCACCAATGGGGCACATAATAGGTATGACAAGAAAAATGAAGAGCTGCCATGCACCCCAATAAACCTCCCCAGTAAAACCTGCCCCAGGGGTCCCTGGGCTTCTCAGCACAACATAAGGATATAGAGAACATGGAGGAAGGGTGGGGTAGGAAGTAAAAGGAAAGGGAAGTAAGTACAGGTCTCTGAAGGTGTACTTGGGAGGGTACTGACGACAAACCTCCTCTTCTCGTCATGCAGCTGAAGGAGGGAGGAGTGGGGTGTGTACATAGGCCTAGGCGACAATTAGTCTTGAGACTCGACTTCTCTCCGGAGGAGGAAGGCACTGGGGTTGAATATTAGAAGGTGGAGGCAGTAGATCTCAGCAGCCACTCCCCCACCGTCCCCACTCTACTCCCCTCCCTCCTCCCTGCCTCTTGGGCCCAGCAGCTTGACCCTCCCTGCTCCTCTCCAGGGCTCCCAGCCTCATGTCAAGCCTATGAAGTAGGTCAGGGCCACCTTTCCAGGAAACTTAAAAGCTGTGCTATGCATCTATCCTCTGAGTCACTGCCTGCATTCCATTAAACTCCAAGGAAACTTACTGGAGATCTGATAGTCACAGAGAGTTTAAAACAAAACGAAACAAAACAAAACAAAACAAAAAACTAAAACTTTCTCATGAACTAATGATAAAGGAGAAAATTTCAACTGTCTCCTGAAGGGAGTCAAGGGCAGGGTTATTTAAGCACAACAGGGTTGCCTCCTGCTCTAAGAAGCCATGTCTGAGAGCTGTGTACCCCTGGGAGACTCCAGCCCCAGTGCCAAGGGAAGCCCTCACAGGTCTTAACCCCAGTTCCCTGCTCTGCCTTCTCCTTGGGAGCTGAGGTGTGCCCTGGAGCCATCTTCTATAATACGCCTCTTATATCTCTGGCTGTGGAGATTCTGGGCACTGAATCCCCTCACCTGCCCTCCTCACAGGCACAGGTGAAATGGGATGTGATCTGAGCGGTTCCCAAAAACCACTGCACACAGGAAACCTGACCCAGCCTAGCAGAGCTGCTGAATTTCTCAGTAACATTACAGTCACTTCTCTGGTTTGCTCTCCGGAAAATCTCTGTCTAATGCAAAGTTAATGGAAGTTTATCATACTATTCTTTCTACTTTGGGGAATGTTTGAAAATGTTCTAGGATAAAATTAAAACAAATTAATAAGGCAATATTACCTGACAGGGATAATTCATTTACTCATCAATGCTCATAAATTCTGAATTAACATTTAGCAAAAGTTTGTGGAGCTTCTCTTATGTGCCAAGCACTGATTTGGCTGTTTTTTAGTATCAGTGCTGCAACTTTTGCCTTAAGGCGGTGGATTAGAATCCCTGTGGGTGAGGTCCAGGCATTCTGCAATTTTTCCAGGTGATTCTAATATGCAGACAGGACTACTGTCCTGAGGGAATGAAGCACAGAATTGTTGAAAAGAGCACACTGGTAGACCTGGGTCCAAGCCAGGCTCTGACCTTCCATAGAGTGATGTCAAGAACCTCATTAAACTACTTGGATTTTGCTTTTCTCTTCTGGAAAATGAGAGAATGGGATTTGATCTCTTGGGGTCTTCCTATCACTTCTCAGGCTCTTAACCAGTAAGTCCTTTTCAATTCGAACATTCCATAACTGTCCAAGATATTTTATGGTGAGAGAAACAAAGTGGAGACTTTCTGGGAGTCCCTGAAGTCAACACTGATTAGGGTCAGCCTCCCATTCTCCACACCCCTTCTTTTTACCTCTTTGCCTTCCATCAATCTCAGTGTTAAACCAACTTAATAGAAAGCAGTGGCAACACCAAGGCCTGCTCCCAGCAGTAAAAGACGGATTTGTCCCTGTAATGGTCCATTTTCCCAGCCCTACTTCCTCCATCTGGACCTTTATGGGACTGTGAATCAGGGGTTAAGCAGGCAGAAAGGCCAGCACCTGGTAATGTTGAGTGTATCAAGAAGGGACCAGGTTTCTCTGTGAAATTCCACTTCCCCTCTTCCTGAGCTCATAAAAGAATTATATCACAATCCATATTAAATTAACATTATGTGCTTAGATTTTTTTTAGACTTTATGAAAGATTTTTTTCCTGTTGTATTAGTTTCCTACTGATGTTATTAAAAGTTACTGACAAACTTAGTGGCTTAGAACTACACAAATTTCTTATATGGTTTTGGAGGTCAGAAATCTGAAAAAAAGTCTTATGGGGCTAAAACCAAGGTGTTGGCAGGGTTGCATTCCTTCTGGAAGCTCTAGAGAAGAATTGTTTTCTTGCATTTTCCAGCCTCTAGAGGCTGCCTGCATTCCTTGGCTTGTGGCCCCTTTCACCGTCTTCAAAGCACTTCACTCCAAACTCTGCCTCTGTAGTCACATCTCTTTTTTCTGACTCAGATCCTCCTGCCTCCCTCTTATAAGGATCCTTTTGATTACATTGCACCCACCAAGATAATCCAGGATAATCTCCCTATCTCAAGATCCTTAATGTAATCACATATGCAAAGTGTCCTTTACCGTGTAAGGTAACATTTTCATAGATTCCAAGACTAGGACATGGTCATCTTTGGGGGGGTATTCAGACACCATACCTGTTGAGCCAGGTGGTGTTCCATGATTGCATTTTCTTTCTTGCACTTTTAATTTTTCCTAGAGTCAGTAATTGCCTTGCTGTTTTTATATTTGCTTGGTTTTTTTTTTTATCTTCATTTTATTGAGATATATTCACATACCATGCAGTCATACAAAACAAATCATACATTCGATTGTTCACAGTACCATTACATAGTTGTACATTCATCACCTAAATCAATCCCTGACACCTTCATTAGCACACACACAAAAATAACAAGAATAATAATTAAAGTGAAAAAGAGCAATTGAAGTAAAAAAGAACACTGGGTACCTTTGTCTGTTTGTTTGTTTGTTTCCTTCCCCTGTTTTTCTACTCATCCATCCATAAACTAGACAAAGTGGAGTGTGGTCCTTATGGCTTTCCCAATCCCATTGTCACCCCTCATAAGCTACATTTTTATACAATTGTCTTCGAGATTCATGGGTTCTGGGTTGTAGTTTGATAGTTTCAGGTATCCACCACCAGCTACCCCAATTCTTTAGAACCTAAAAAGGGTTGTCTAAAGTGTGCGTAAGAGTGCCCACCAGAGTGACCTCTCGGCTCCTTTTGGAATCTCTCTGCCACTGAAGCTTATTTCATTTCCTTTCACATCCCCCTTTTGGTCAAGAAGATGTTCTCCGTCCCACGATGCCAGGTCTACATTCCTCCCCGGGAGTCATATTCCACGTTGCCAGGGAGATTCACTCCCCTGGGTGTCTGATCCCACGTAGGGGGGAGGGCAGTGATTTCACCTTTCAAGTTGGCTTAGCTAGAGAGAGAGGGCCACATCTGAGCAACAAAGAGGCATTCTGCTTGTTTTTTTAAGTGAAGATTGTTAATTTTCTAGGCCCTTATTTCTCATCAATATTCACCTCTACAGATTCTTGGGTTTCAACTTCCTGTACTCTGTTAAGACAATTCATTTGCTTTCCATCTTCTAGAAATTGTATTTTCACAGTTCTCTCTGTCCTTTTGGATTATTAACATTTTTATTCCTTTACTGTCATTGTAGTGGGGTTTGGGAGAGGAGCCAGATACACAAATTGTGTTCAATCCACCATGTGTCATCAGAAGATGACTCCTGAGTTGTTGGATTGACCAACTGAATGATGGAAGTACCATTTCCTGACATAGTGAAGGTTGGGGAAGAAACAGAATTTGTGGGAAAGGAACTCATTTCTATTTTGGGCATGTTAAATTTGAGATGCCACTTAGACATCCAAATGGATGTCTAGAAGATACCTGAATACAGAAGACGAAGACTCTGTTGAAGATCAGGGCATGGGATCTGATAAGATTCTTTAAGAAAATGTATAGTTTAGAGATGGCAGATGTATTTGATCATCTGCTCAGTGTTTTGAAATTGGGAAAATTCACATAAAAGTCTAGATTTATGTACCTATATTTTCTCATGAAATAAGGAGTTGAGTTAGGTATAGTTGCCCCTTTAGATGGAAACATTTCATCTAAGGCTGCCTGCATTCCTTGACTTGTGGCCCCTTTCACCATCTTCAAAGCACATCATTCCAAACTCTTCTTCTGTAGTCACATCTCGTTTTTCTGACTCAGATCCTCCTGCCTCCCTTTTATAAGGATCCTTTTGATTACACTGCACCCACCAAGATAATCTAGGATAATCTCCCTATCTCAAGATAGGGCATTATGTGGCATTATGATTTTGTAAATTCTGTTGTAGCTAGAGGGCCCATGACTGAACCCATAGCCACACTGGACTAGTGGTGGTGTAGAGAAGGAGGAGCCTGCAAATGAGTGAGAAGAGCCACTGGTAATGTAAGAAGAAAACTGAACAAATCTGGTGTCATGGAAGGCAAAATAGGAAAGTAATTCAAGAAGAAGCCGGTCAGAGAATAAAAATGTATTTCTGAAGCCCCATTGAGGGACTGTGAAAAATGTGGCAATATTAAACTTCCCTACCTGGGGAATTACTGATATTTTCACAAGCATTGGAGACTACCAATTTAGAAAGCCGAGCCCTCAATCTGGGGCTTTCCCTTATGAATGTTGTTACTGCAAAGGAGAGGCTAAGCTTTCTTACTATTGTGCCTAAGAGTCTCCCCTAGAGAACTTCTTTGTTGCTCAGATGTGACCTCCCTCTCTAAGCCAACTCAGCAGGTGATCTCACTGCCCTCCCCCCTACATGGAATATGACTCCCAGGAGTGTAAATCTCCCTGGCAACACGGGACATGACTCCCGGGGATGTGCCTGGACCCGTCATCATGGGATTGAGAAAGCCTTCCTGACCAAAAGGGAGAAGAGAAATGAAACAAAATAAAGTTTCAGTGGCTGAGAGATTTTAAATAGAGTCGAGGTTATTCTTGAGGTTATTCTTATGCATAGTATAGATATCCCTTCTTATTTTTTAGTTGATTGGAATACTAGAAGGAAATACCTGAAACTATCAAACTGCAACCCAGTATCTTTGATTCTTGAAGATGATTGTATAACTATGTAGCTTATATAGTGTGACTGTGCGATTGTGAAAACCTTGTGGCTCACACTCCCTTTATCCAGTGTATGGACAGATGAGTAGAAAATTGGGGACAAAAATTAAATGATTAACAGGGGGGCTGGAGGGAATGGGCTGTTTGGGGTATTCTTTTTTACTTTAATTTTTGTTCTTATGTTCGAAAATTGTTTGTGGGGATGAATGCACAACAATATGAGGTTACTGTGAACAACTGATGGTATACTTGGGATGATTGTATGGTATGTGACTATATCTCAATAAAATTGAATTTAAAAAAAGAAGCCAATGGTACAAAACTCTGTAGCCAAATGTTTATAGTAGCTTTATTGATAATTACCAAAATGTGGAAACAACCCAAATGTTCTTTAACTGATAAATGATAAACAACTCTGGCACATCCATACCAGGGTATGCTACTCAGCAGTAAATTCTAACAACTAATTAATGCAAAAACATGGTTGAATCTCAAATGCATTTTTCTAAGTGGAAGTGGCAGAGTCAAAAGGCTACATTCTATATAATTCCATTTATATGATGTTCTGGAAAAAAGCAAAACTGCAGGCAGAGAAGAAAGATCAGCGGTTGTCAGTATTCGGGGGTGAGAGGAAGGGTAGACAAAGGGACACAGGACATTGGGGGAGTGATGAAACTGTTTTATATCTTCTTTATGGTGTCATATGACCTATGCCTTTATATTTTATGTAAAATTATTTATAAAAAGGGTAAATTTTACTGTATATAAATTATACCTCTAAACTTTTTAAGAAGTGGTAAAAAGTGTCAAATGCATTTGAGGTAATGCAATGGACAGGGAAGAGTAATTTATATTTGACATTATGTGAATCATCAGTGACCTTTACAAGAGTATCTATTGTCAAATAAGGATGGAAGCCAAAACTGACTGTGTTAAACTATGAAATTTTTGAACTATCATGAAATTTTCATGAAATTTTAGAAATTGTGCATAAATAGAATATTCTAGATACTTCCAAAGAGAAAAATAAGTTTTCATAATAAGGATCAAGAATCAGAATGGCATCAGACTTCTCAACAGCAACACTGATAGCAGAAAATAATGGAGCAATGTCTTCAAAATTCTGAAGGCAAATTATTTCCAACATAAAATTTTAAACCCAAACTATCCCAGTAGTGTGAGGAAAGAATAAACACATGTTCAGAAATAAAGGGTTTAAAAATATTCAACAACCCTCTACCATTTCTTAGGAAATTACTGAAGAATGTACTCTACCAAAACAAGAAAGAAAAATACAAAAGAGGAAGAAATCGGATCCAGGAAGTGGGAATCCATTGTAAGACAGAAATGGAGAGAATATAATGATGGTGAAGGAAGATCCAAGACGAGAGCCATGTAGCATGCCTAGAAGACAACTGTCCATATGGAGTAGGTGTTGGGAGAAATTTCCTGAGGAGATGAAATTGATCAACATCTATTGTGTTTAAAAGTATTGAAAAAAGGATTTACACAACAGGGAAGAGTTGGGGGTTGAATTTATGAAAGACACATGGAAAACTAAAGAAAAAATTAAAAAAAGATTATTAACTCTAGAGAAATCAAATAGGGTTCAGAAAAGAAATATACATAATATATTATATGGTTCAGCTGTGACTAGGTTCTATATGCTCAGAATTCTGTTAAAGAGTTAATCTAAATAATTTATCAAATATACTATAACTATATTGGGAGGATGGGGAGACAGAGAGCACACATGTGAGTGGTGGGTCTGCATTAAGTGTATCTTCATCTACAAAAATTGAAGATCAAAAGATAATGCCTAAAACCAAAAATTAAGAAGTTGCAATATGTTTGTTATTTAGAAATATGGAGGATATATATATCCACCAAAAGAGTTGAAAACGTTTGCCTCTGTCAAAAAAATATTGTAAATCAGAAAGATACAAGGCAGAAAGGAGAAAATATTTACAACTGAAATGTCAGACAAGGGTTAATATTCCAAATATACAAAGCTTCCAAAAGTAGAGAAGAAAATTGACAACAATAACAGAAAAATTGGCCAGAGATATCAATAATTATCAGCACAGGAAATCCAAATGGCTCATAGCATTATGAAAAGATGTTCAATCTCACTCATAATAAAAAACATACAAATTAAAACTATGCTGATATATTATTTCTGACTTATAAGATTGGCGAATATCCGAAATTTAAGAACACACTGTTAGCAAGACTGGGGAAATAATTACTCTCATACATTTCTAGTGGGTATGCAAAGTGGTTCAATTCCTACGGTGGAGGATTTGGCAATATATAGCAAAATTGCTTATGCAAATCCCTTTTAACCCAGCAATTGCACTTCTAGGAGTCTATCACAAAGATTCACTGGCAAAATATAAAAAGGCACAAATACTAGGTGATTTACTGCATCTTATTTAACACATTAGTAAGAGCAAGACTGGATAAAACCAAAATGCCCACCAAAGCTGACTGGATGAATAAACAATTGCACTTTCACATAAAGACGGAATAAGGAACTGCAAAAACGAAACAGGACTATTGCTATATTCTCCTATGAAGGGATTCCCAGGATATATTAAGTGAAAAAAATCAAGTGGAGAAAAATATGTCCAGTATGCTACCAATTATCAAAGAACAGGGGAGGGTATAAATATATATACATAATTGCTTATATAAAAAAATAGAAGAATAAAGCATACTTTTTTAATGGTGCCTAAAGAAGAGGGAGAGGGGAAATAGGATAGAAAGAATAGGATTAGAAGTTAGACTTCTTTGTATGCACCTTGTTTTATACCTTTGATTTAAATATTTATATATAGATTTACATAATTATAAAAAATTTAAATTTAATTTGAAAAAGCAAGTCTTAAATATCAAAATTAAAATGAAACAAACTTAACTGTTTATCCAGATGATGGCACAGCCACACTGAGAGAAACTATTCACAAATAACTTTAAAATACAGTAGTTTGTATATCCCTACTGGGATATATTCTAAGGACAAAAAGCTGTTTAAAAAAAAAACAAAAACAAATGTAAACTGCTTTCAGTTATCACATTGTTTGTGATATGCTGTTTGTGAAATGAGTAGTTATTTTGTATTGTTAAGAACTGGGTTTTTTTGAATGTGTTAAATAAGATACAGACATATGATTGATGAGGTTAAACTAAAAAAACCATAGATTTGTCCTAGATTTAAACTGGAAAAATCAGTATGAACTTTCGATTTTATTTTAAAAAAAATTCCTAGCTGTGTACATGGAAGAGGCTTAGAATCAATGGCCTACCCAGTAGCAATAAATATCCTAATACTCAGATTGTGGTCTCTAAGCACAATTTCCCATTATAAAGAGTCTGGGATCCTTGAAAAGGTGGCTGATTCCAGGACTAGGGCAAGAAATGAAGCTGAAATGCCTTGTCACTCCAGAAACCAAGAGAACTAGCAGAGACTTAATTTGGTAATTCCTCAAAAAGTTAAATATAAAGTCACCACATAACCCAGCAATTTGACTCCTAGGTATATACCCAATAAAATTGACAGCATATGTTTACACAAAAACTTGTACATGTTATGTTCATAGCCATATTATCCATAATAGCCAAAATGTGGGAACGACCCAAGGGGCCGTCAAATGATGAATGGATAAATAAAATGTGGTATATCCATACAATGAGATATTATTCAGCTGTAAAAAAGAAATATGACACATACTACAACATAGATGGACCATGAAAACATTATGCTAAGTGAAATAAACCAGATACAAAAAGGACAAATATTGTATGATTCCACTTACTCAACTTATCTAGATCAAGCAAATTCATAGAGACAAAATGAAGAATAGTGGTTGCCAGGGTCTGGGGGGAGGGACGAATGGGGAGTGACCGCTAATGAGTATGGGGTTTCCTTTTGGAGTGATGAAAATATTCTGGAATTATATAGTGGTGGTGATTGCATAACTTTTTGACTATATTAAAAACCACTGAACTGTACACTTTACAAGGGTATATTTTATGCTATGTGTATTATCTCAAGAAAAAAATGTATATTTAAAAATTTTAAACATTCAATGCCAAACAACAATAAAAAAGGGACTTAGGCACAACCTAAATAAACTCCCATTTACTGAAGAAGGGACATTTTTAAATATTCAATTTTACTGAGATATATTCACATACCATACAATTATCCAAAGTGTACAATCAATGGTTCACAGTACCATTACATTATGTATTTGTACATTCACCACAGTCAATTTTTGAACATTTTCGTTACCCCCCAACAAAAATAAAACTAATAACAAAAACTAAAGCAGGAAAGAACACCTGAAACATCCCATCCCCCTATCCCTCCCTATTATTCATTTGTGTTTTTTTGTCCCCATTTTTCTACTCATCTGTCCATACACTGGATAAAGGGAAGTGTGAGCCGTGAGGTTTTCACAATCACAGGGTGACACCATGTAAGCTATTTAGTTATATGACAATAGGAAAGGACATTTTGAGCACCAATAATAATGACTACAAGTGACTAATATACCTCAAATATTTTAAAATCACGAGTTGGAGGATACCAGGGAACTAATACATTATTTTGAAAACTATTAATAATGGAAAGTATCTAGCATTCATCCTGTCTTTCCTGTATGAACTGTACTTAAGAGTAACTAAATAGTGGATGAGGAGCGGCTTCTTTCTATAGAAATATTTAAATTAATTACAATGAAGGAATGATAGATTTAGAATGCAATCATTTTGCAACCAAGATGAATGAATGGATCTACACAAATATTAAGCAATGGCTGCTAACGTCACAAAGAGACACAATCAGACATTATGTATCCCTGATGGAAGCACCCAATAACATTTATGAAGTACTCTTGCCAAAAATGTCTAACCAGAATCTGATCAGGCCTTAGTAAACAGAGGAACTTGTTAAATAACTTCACAGTATGCAATTCTCAAAATACAAACTGTGGAAACCCTGCAGGACAAATAATCTGGCTTCCTTAACCACAACAAAATGACAAGGAACAAAAGGATGGAAGTGGAATCTACAAATAACAAAGATTTAAGAGGTGTATAAACCAATTCCAATGTAGGAATGTTTTTTTAACCTTGATCAAATAAACTTTTAAAAAATTTTAAGACAAGAAAAATTTTTATTAGACAATATAGGAATTGTGAACTTTGACTAAATATTGATAACTTTAATGAATTATTAATAATTTGAGGAGTGCTAACATTATAGTTATATTTAAGAGCCCTTATCCTTTAGAAATACATGTGAAATATTTACAGATGAAATGATATGATGTCTGGCATTTGCTTAAAATTAATCTTGGGGTGTTATGGGAAATGGATGAAGATTTAGATGAAACAAGATTGGCTACCGATTAATAGTTAAAGCTGGGTGATGGAAACATGGGAGTTCCTTATGTTATCCTCTTTTGTATATGATTGAAATATTCTTTAATAAAATATTTAAGAAGAAGAAAATAATTATCCCTAGGGATTGGAAAATGGGGGTAGTATGGGAAGATTGGGTTTTTTAAATCATCACAATCACTGTAGAATCATCTTTTTTATACTCTGTGTGCATGTATACCTTTGATTTTAAAAAGTATATTTAAAAAACTGAAATGTGAACAGGACCCAATACAAATACAATATTTACTGGTGAAACTTTGGAAACAATCCCATTAAATTCAAAAACATATCAAAGATGCGTGCTCTTCAACATTATACTGGAATCTTAGTATTGCAATAAGACAAGAAAAAGAAGTAAGAGCTAAACAGATTGGGAAAGAAAAGGCAAAATTATTGTGACTTGCAGAAAATATTGTATGCAGAGACAATTCAAGAAATTGACAGACCATAAAAGTATGCAGCAAAATTGCTGGATATTAGAGCAAGATATAAAAATTAATGGTGTTCTATACACTAGTAAAACCAGTTAGTTATTAGAAAATGTGGTAGAAAAAATTTCTATGTATAACAGCAAGGGAAACTGTATGGTCCACAGGAAAAAAATCTATCAAAATATGGAAAGACATCTATGGAAATATTATGAAATATTAATGAACGACATAAGAATGGACCTGAATAAAATCATACATATGTCAATTATCCTCCAAATTAATCTATAAATTAAATGACATTCCAAAAAAAGAGCAACAGATTTTTTTGTGGAACTAGACAAACTGATACCAAAATTCCTATGGAAGTTCCAAGATTGTGAAAAACATTTTGAAAATAAGAATAAGGTAGGAGAGGGCTTTGGGGGCTTAAATCAAGGTTTATTATAAAGCTTTGGTATCTGCAATAGTGAAATATTGGGGCAGAAATAGAAAAATAAATCAATGGAACAGATCAGATATGCTAGAAACAGCCTCATGCGTGTTTTGAAACTTGGTATAATATACAAGTGATAGTTGGGAGATGATAGACTATTCTATAAATGGAGTGATCAGTTTGCCATACGGAAAAAAAGTGAAGTTAGATTCTTGCCTCACACATACACAAAAATAAATTCCAGGTGGATTAAAGACTTTAATATGAAAAACAAAAGTTAAATCTATTACAAAATTTAAGAGGAAAATCCTGAGATAGAGAACACAAGACACAAAAAGCAGAAATAGCAGAAAATATTGATTACATCAAAATTTAAATTTTCTGTATAGCAAATGACTCCAAAGTTAAAAGATGAATGCTAGACTGAGAGAAGATATTTGCAACATATCAGACTGCATATAGGATTCATATCAGAATATATAAAGAAGTCCTACAAATCAATTAAAAAACAGCTTAATAAAAAAAGTGTGCAGAGGATATGAACAAGCAATTCACAGAAGAAATCGAAACAACAAATATTTAGAAAGGTTTTCAAAATAATTAGTATTGAAGGAGTTATAAAATAAAAGCAAAACAAGCTAATTCACATCTAATAGATTAGTAAAAATTTAAAAGCCAGACTGTGAGGACATTGGGAAACTCAACTACACTAGTAGAAGAATGAAATTGTCAGCAAATTTAGGGAGCAATATGGCCATACCTTGTTGAAAATTCATACATTGTAACCATACTTATACCTAGTATATGTTTCTGAATATATCCTGAAAGAAATTCTCACACATGAACACAAGGAGATATGTATAAGAATGTTCTTTGTGGCATTTTAAAAAATAAATAGAAAAAAAAAAGAGCTGGAAATAGCCTAAACGATAGGGTTCTGGGTAAATAATACATGCTATATTCACATGCTGCATACTATACAGCAGTTCAAATGAATGAACTGGATCTGATTTATGTATCAGCATGGACAGATTTCAAAAATAATGTAGAATTAAAAAAACAAGTTCCAGAATGGTACATATAGTATGATGTCATTTATGTAATATTTAAAAACACATATTTAAACATACACAATTTTAAATGGATGCATCAAGAAATGAATGTTAGGGAGGAAGAAAATGGAGACAAGCACTGACATCCCTTTTGAGAAGTTTTACTGTGAAGGGGAAGAGCTATCAATAGCTAGAGGTGGGGGTCCCATGTCTGGGGAAGATTATGATGATGATGATGATGGTGGACAACAACTAGAGCCTGCTTGCATGCAGATGGGAATGCTCCAGCAGACAGATTGAAAATGATCACTCTGAAGGACCTTGAGAAGGTGGAAGCTTGGGCTGCAGAGCACAAAAGGAAGATACCACAGTGTTGTAGAGGAGACATAGTGAGTGTTTGAGCTGTGGCAGAATGAAGTGGTGGAGAGGAACTTGTAGGCTGTTTAGGAAGTAGAACCTTCAAGCACTGAGGCTAACTGGATGTGTGGATGGGTGACATTGTAAAGGGAAGCCTGCTTTGAATAAAAGGCAAGACAAGACCTCCCTACAATTACAGATCCTGCCTCTTCTGTTGCTCTTCCACCATGCTATCTTCACTCCTAATGAGCTTCTACTCTGTCCTAGAGGGAGTCTTGGTAATGTACCTTGTATGTGTACTGGAAATAAGGAAATTCCATAACAAATGCCACACAATACCATCTCTACTGAGCTGAAGCGCCCTTTTAATTTTTATTTATTTTTTCCTTTATTTTTATTTGTACCGCCAGCATCCAGTGCCTTTCGCATAGTGGGTGCAAGCCATATCACTTCTCTGGGCCACAGGGTTATCCCCTCAGGAAGGATGGCTAACTGCGGTTAGGACATCGGAACTGCTTTGGTGCATGAAAGGCACTCAGAAGAGGCCAAGGGTGATAAGACGTCCCCGTGGAGTGCAAATACCTCCTCACACCTGCACCACCCGGGATTTCTCCCGCCCTCCCCTCGCATCCAGCACACAAGGGCTCTCAGCTTTAACTCCCTGCATCCTCCACCTTTCTCCTGTCACCACCGTTGCCCCTCGCCATACACGTCCCCACTTCTTCCTCCTTCTGTAGCTCCAAGTCTCCCACCAGTGAGGCGATCGTACTCCCAAGGCGGAGGGCTCTGTCTGGGGGCACTGCCCCGCCCACCTGGCCACTCCTGCAGATTCCTGGACCCTTCGCGGGCTAGCTGGGAGCCCCCGGTAGGTGGCGCGCCCCACAGCGCTACCAGCCGGAGGTCGCCAGGTAGGTGAGAAGAGTTTGGCACTATCGCCATCCCGCCCAGGTGTGCACCTGTCTGGGGAGACAGTCCGATGCTTCCAGGGTGTGAGCGTAGAAGAGTTTGTCTGTCTGAGGCTCTGTAGTTCCTGCAGGCTGGCGAGTACTCCCTTCAGTAGCCTGCCTCTTTCCCTCCCTGCCCCTTGTCCCCAGCCCTCTCTGTCCCTCCTCCCTCCCCTTCACTCTTCCCCTCCCACCCTGCCAGCCTTCCCGGTGGCTTCCTGTGGGTCTCACTCCGCCCTCCCAGGCAGGAGCCAACCGGCGGGCTGAGGGGCTGCTGGGCTCTGGGGGGGAAGCCCATAAAATCCGCTCAGCCCAGGCCGGGGCGCTTACGCTGGCTCCCACCGCCCAAGGCTTCGCCCCGAACGCGCGCGCTTGGTTAGGGCTGCCAGCAAGGCGGGCGGCGCCGTTGGCTTCCAACAGCGCCTCCGTGCAGGCTTAGAGGCATCCACTTTCCGCTTCCAGAAAAGTTTGGAGAATAGAATTTGGGGTGGATTTGGGAGTAGTGGCAGCTTCCCCCAGCCTTCCTTCCAGAAGCCTCACCTACACGGCCTCCTCCATTCTTCCGATCCTGACTCCCTGCCTCCCTGAGCCCCAACTCCACACCACCCCACCCCCTTCACTCCTGGGTTCCCCCTCCCTTCCTCCTGATCAGGAATGTCAGCCACGTCTTCGCCTTCCTTACCTCATTCTCCTTCCTCTTCTCTTTCTCTGTCCTCTTAACTCTTGCCACCTAATTTCAAGCTTTCTCCCTGTCGTTGCCACCCTTCTTTCTCTCTACTATAAACGTTTTCCAAACCAACTCCATCTGTCAAACCTCTGCACTTGCATCCATCTCCTCTTTCCATCCTTCTTTCTCTCCTTCCCTCCCAGCAAACCTCAATCATGGATTCTGGGTCTCTTTGGGCTGCCAACTCGACCCCTGGGGGGGTCTCTGCCCCCAATGCCACAACACCCTGGCTGGGCCGGGATGAGGACCTGGCCAAGGTGGAGATCGGGGTCCTGGCCACTGTCCTTGTGCTGGCGACAGGGGGCAACCTGACTGTGCTGCTGACCCTGAGCCGGTCGGGTCGCAAGCACTCCCGCATGCACCTCTTTGTGCTGCACCTAGCCTTGACCGACCTGGGTGTGGCTCTTTTCCAGGTGCTGCCCCAGCTGCTGTGGGACATCACCTACCGTTTCCAGGGCCCCGACTTCCTTTGTCGGGCCATCAAGTACCTGCAGGTGCTCAGTATGTTCGCCTCCACCTACATGCTGCTGGCCATGACGCTGGACCGCTACCTGGCCGTCTGCCACCCCCTACGCAGCCTCCAGCAGCCCAACCAGTCCACCTACCCACTCATCGCTGCTCCTTGGCTGCTGGCCGCCCTCCTCAGCCTTCCTCAAGTCTTCATCTTCTCCTTGCGGGAGGTGATCCAGGGCTCAGGGGTGCTGGACTGCTGGGCAGACTTCCGCTTCCCCTGGGGGCCACGGGCCTACATCACTTGGACCACCCTCGCCATCTTCGTCGTGCCTGTGACTGTGCTCACGGCCTGCTACAGCCTCATCTGCCACGAGATCTGTAAGAACTTGAAGGTCAAGATGCAGGCTGGGAGGGTAGAAGGAAGGGGCTGGAGGACGCCGGGCAGGCCCTCGCAGTGTGCCCCAGCTGCAGCCACACGGGGGCTGCCGTCCCGGGTCAGCAGCACCAGTACCATCTCCAGGGCCAAGGTCCGAACAGTGAAGATGACCTTTGTCATTGTGCTGGCCTATATCGCCTGCTGGGCACCCTTCTTCAGTGTCCAGATGTGGTCCGTGTGGGATGAGAACGCACCTGATGAAGGCAAGTGTGTGGTCTGGGTGGGAGGGGTGAGGTGGAGAAGAACAGGGAAGGGGGCATGGAAGGGTTAATACAGGGATTGCAAACTCAGAACCTCCCAGGGCCAGGCAGGTAACAAATGGGTGAAGCAGTTAAGAAAGATGGTGCCTCCCCCATGTGAAAAGGGGCAGCTACAACTCCCATCCAGCCAAATGATGGCATGTGAGCATTTTTGATGTGAAATTTCCAGATTGTTAATTTTAGTAACTAATTAAAAAAACTTTAAAATATTATGTGGCCCTACGAAATGTGATTGTTGACAGATATGTCTAACCAACCACTGCTTTGTTTGATGAGCTTTAGAAGCATAGAGTGGGAGCTGAAAGTGATCTTCACATGATTCTGTCCAGGAAGGCATCTGTTTCTCTGGAGAGGTGAAATAAGGAGAAGGCTGTTCATGAATTTAACACAATCCTGCCCCAAAAAAAGGCATGGAAATAATACCAAAGTGTCATGGGCCCATTTTACCCCTTCTTAAGTATCTTTCTTGACTTCAGTCCAGACAAGGAGCTATTTGCAAACTTGCAAATTACTCTTGAAGAAATGAGCATATTCATTTTAGCCAATTGTAAGGAACTCCCTGGTCTGGCCAAGCATAGAAGAGAAGGAAGGAGTGCTTCCAGTGACAAGCGCATTTGGTCCTCATGCTAGTTTTGGGTGGCTGACTCTATTTTAAATCTGAGCAACCTGAAGCTCAGGGAGGCAAAGTAACTGACCCAAAGCACTGCTGCTAGTAAGTGAAGGCAGGGTTTGAACTGGGGACGTCATAGGTCAAGCTTTATTCATGACATGGCTTTCCTTCCAACCATCACAGCTCAGCCAATGGCACCAGGGCTGAGGTGGTCATTCACCCCTTTTTAATGAAACTCCGAAAAGATGCGGATCCTGCCGCTCAGCCTGTAGGGCCTTTCCCACTGCCTGCTGTGCCCACCATCATCACGTTCCCATCCCTCACCACCTCACCCCTCTCCTGTGTCTAGTGATTTGCCACTTACCAAGGCCATCTCTGAGTAAGGAGGACAGGGACAAAGTGTTATGTTACAGGCAATGTGCTCTCTTAGAAAAACGAAAGTCCTTGGAGACCTTTGTGGCTGGGCTGAGATTCATGATTTTAAACTCACTTTCTAGTACACCCAGTTTTCCTCCACAGCATGCTGGCCTCCTGGCCTCTTGGCCCTGAGTCTTTGGTCAGAGACTGCCTCTCTCCCTGCCCTGGCCCCTGACTGTGAGCTGAGTTTCTGCCAGGACACAGGGGTGGCTGGGAACTGTGGCTCCCAGTGCACGTGTCCCATTGGTTTGCTCACAGGGGTGGTCACTCCTGGCCCCAGGGAAGGGAAGAACCCTTGATAGAAGGCACAAGTTATGGGGGTGGAAGGGGTGGCTGGGCATTATGGATCCGACCTCAAGGGTTGAGAATGGAACATGGAGCCTTTGTGGGCTTGGATGTGCCTCTGTGGCTCACCTCCAGCTGCTGCCTGGGCCTGGCTTAGACAGGGGCCAAACCCAACAGATGCTTCCCAAACGTAGGAACTTGTGGATGCCCTCTGCCCTTTGCCTAAACTAGGCACTAAATATACATTGACGGAGCAGAAGGGATGAATACTTATTCCAGCCTCTCAGTCAAAGCAACTTTCTAAGTCTCCTGCAGCCCCTCATCACCATGTTAACTGGGGAGCAGGTTGGAACCTAGGCCCAAATGAAGGAGGCTGAGCTTGTTGTTGAGGCTGATCCCTCCCTAAGTTACCAGTGCTCCCCTTCCCCCTCATTTCTGTTCCCACCCCCATAACTCATGCCTTCTTTCAAGGGTTCGTCCCTTTCCTGGGGCTGGGAGTGACCACCCCTGTGAGCAAACCACTGGGACATGCGCACAAGGAACCAGCATATCTGAAGAGCCCAGATCACTGAACTTTACAGAGTAGGCACATGAGCTTGGCCTCTGACTTTGTTGATTGGAACCTTGCACGGAGTGCAGGGTCTCTGCCTTAGAGCTGGGAGACCTAGGTTCAAGTGGTGGTTCTTATTAACTGCACACAAAAAATTGAATAGGATACCCCTAAGATTCCTTCCAGCTCAGACACTGCATGTGATGATTCTGCAACCTCCACTGCAAAGCAGGTAACTCTGTGTGACCCATGCCATAGCTGCAAAAGTAGTGTGCCTAGCAGGAGGCCTGGACCCATCTCAGCAGCATTGCTGTTAGCTTGAGGACTTTTGTTTAGTCTTTAAGAAGAAAATTGTGCCTGGAAGGAATTTTTCCAATCTTCACACTCTCACATTTTGACTCCCCTCCCTGTAGGAGGGTGCAGTCTCCTAAGGACACAGAACAAGCACTGGTCTGAAATGGGATGCTTGGGTGCCCTGTACCCAGAATCTGCCTCTCCTGCTGCAGTTGGCGATGATGGCAGGGAAGTCACATTCCAGTCATTGCCCTCCCAGGTCTCCAGCACAGGGCCTGGCACAGAGGCAGGGCTCACATGCTCAAATGACCAGGGGACCAAATGGGTGCAACTGCCCCTGAGGGTTTAAGGAGGAAAGAATCCAGAAGGCAATGTGTGTCCATGATCTATGACATAGATGGGGATGGGGTAGAGGAGCCTGAACTTTATCTGGTGGTCCAGAATCCTGGTTATTTTGCCTGCATGTTACATAGAGGTTGCCTTATCCTAAGTCTACATCCATAAGAGGATTCAACATCTAGGATTTGGGACAAAGACAGTTTCTCCTATTTGGATTTGTCCTATCCCTGACTGTGTTTACACCCCTAATTTCGACTTGGAGCACACCTCCGCTCCCACTCTCACTCTCCAGTTATAAAAAAAAAAAAAATCAATGAGGTAAGACTCAAGTTGGGAGCCTCTGGTTCAAGTCCCAGTTGTGCTACTCCCTAATTATAGGACCTCGAGTGAATCCCTTTCTTCTCCAGCACGTAGTTTCCTTATCTGTCTCTCTCTCTCAGGTCCCTTCCAGCTTTGCAATTCTAAGGCATCTTATGCTTCTTTCTTGGCAGATTCCACCAACGTAGCTTTCACCATCTCCATGCTTTTGGGCAACCTTAGCAGCTGCTGCAACCCCTGGATCTACATGGCCTTCAACAGCCACTTGTTGCCACGCCCCCTGCACCACCTTGCCTGCTGTGGGGGTCCTCCACCCCGGATGCGCAGGCAGCTCTCCAATGGCAGCCTCTTGAGCCACCACACCATCCTGCTCACTCGCTCCAGCTGCCCACCCACCCACAACCTCAGCCTCAGCCTCAGCGTTAGGCCTGGTCCTGAAGAGTCCCTGAAAGGCTTAGAGCAGGCGGACGGGGAAGCCAGTGCTGTGACCAGCATCTTCTAGGGCAGACTCCTGGAGTCTGGTGCTGCCCACAGAATGTGCCAAGGTTCTCTGCCCATCTCAGGCACCTGGAGTAAAAGCTGGGAGGGTGAGGGTTGGGGTTAAGGGGAGCCCAGATTGGGGTAGGGCAAGGAGACCAGAATGGTCCCCTCCACCCCAGATCTCGGAGCTGCCTTTGTTAGCGCCCAAGCTCAGATGCTGGGAGTCCGAGAGGCTCAAACCACCTGCGTCCCTGACTGCACCAAATTCACAGGGTATCTGTGAACACCCAGGTGCTGGATGTGGTGGAGGGGTCCAGATCTTGGCAGGCTTAGAAAGGCACTGTCTCTGGGTCTTCAGGAACCCTGAGGCGAGTTTCCTGCCTTGGCTGTGTGTCCTTCTCCTCACCTGACTAGCCCAGCCCAGCCCAACCCAGAGAGGAGCTAAGTGGAAAACTATGAGAGGGACTCTGTTCGGATCCGGGAATTTATGTGTGTGTGCATGCATGGAGGAACAGTTGTTTAATGAAGAAAAGTGAATGGGTATGTGGGACCTTGCCTGCCTCTGCCCACTTGTCTCCTGAAGGCGAGGGTCTAACAGATTGCCAAGATTTACCTAGTGCAGGATTTACACGGTACCTGATAAGCACCCTGCAGTTGCTAGTTCGTCTTCTCCCCATTCCACCCCCTTCTGCAGAGTGGGTGACAGGGAGAAAGTGTGGTATATCCTTAGTGGTAGGGCACATTGGGGTGAGTGTGGACAGAAGAAAGGAGGAAAGGAAGAGATGAAAATGGTTACCATAAGATTAAGACCAAGAGGGAGCCCCAGAGCAGCAGGGATTGGTTGCCCTTCTCCCCCATCCCCGCACCAAGGGATCCAGAATGTTCTGCCCTCCAGGGATGCATGAAGGAGACCTCCTTTGAGAAAGGGTGTCATGATCATGGCTCTGGATTTCCTTGAGGCTCTCCAGAGCTTCCATTTCAAATCATATGGCTGCTGCAGTCAAGGCAGGAGCCCAGGATTTGGATCTCGGTTCTGCCTTTAGCGATCCGTGTGACCTTGGGCAAGCCATCACCACCCCCGCCCCTCCACCTCACCCCCATCCCCATCTCCTCACCCAAGATCTCTGAGGTCTTTCCTTCCTGACTTTGCAGGACCAGGAGTGGGCACTCTAACCAAGGGCTCTAGAATTGATGGATTTGCATGACAATGACATTTATACCCTTTGACTAAAGTCTAGTGACTGAGGGTCCTGCCCTGACCATGTTGCTAATTCTGTCCTCCATTCTGTGATCCATTCTGTCATAGAATCCTCCTTTGAGGCCAGGAGAGACAGCAGAGCAGGGTGACTCTGGAACTTTGCTCTACCCCTCCTCATTACTTCCAGTGGGATTTATATTGTGAGTGGACCTCCCCCCAACCCCCCAATTCTGGATCTAATTTAAGAGCCAGCCTTGGTAATGGAAAGAGCATTGGCCAAGAAGTCAAGTGTCCTGGGTCCAGTTCTGCCATCACCACTGACTAATATGGATAAAAAGCTGGCTAGTCCTTGCTGTCTCAGTTTGAGGGTCAAAAAGGACCATGTGTGTAAAAGTGGTTTGTAAACGCAGGTGTGCTCTACTAATGTAAGGGGTTACTAATGTGCTTAAGAGCTCCTGTGAGAAACTCTAGGGAGCAGGTTCACTCTCTGCCCCCTACTAGGGAAGCTTTGAGGGATGATTGTGACTGTCAAATGCATTTGTTTAAGAGACCATTCAGCTCTGAGCAGTCTTCTCAGGCTTACTTAAAAGAAATGAGTCTAGTTGGAGTGTTGCGAATGAGCAAAGCACCCCAGGCCAGTCACTGCTAGAGAATCAGAGAGCAGGACAGGGGCCTCCAATGGGATGAAGGCTCAGGGAGGTGCGGAAACCCATGGTCTCCTCGTCCCTGGGCTCAGTGCCTATGTCAGTGTTTTAATTTGCTAAAGCTGATGAAGTACAATATACCAGAAATGGGCTGGCTTTCAACAATGGGGATTTATTAGCTTAAAAGTTTACAGTTCTGAAGCTGTGAAAATGTCCAAACAAAGGCATTAACAGGACAATACCTTCTTCCTGAAGAAAGGCTGCTGGCGATCCTCAAGGCACGTGGTGATGTCTGCTGGTCTCTCCCTTCTTTCCGGGGTTTTGTTTTGCTTTCAGCTTCCGGCTGCTCCTTCTGTGGCTTTCTTCGTCAGTTTCCCTGGGGCTTTTTTCTCTTTCCTGCCTCTCTTAGCTTCTGGCTTTTGTCTCTGGTCTTCTCTCTGTCTTTTGTCCTCTTATGAAGGACCCTACTAAAAGGATTAAGACCCACCCTGAATGAGGTGGGTCTCATCTCAATTTAAGATCCTACTTACCAAAAGATCCTGCTTACAATGGGTCTACACCCACAGGAATGGATTAGCTTTAAGAACATGACCTTTTCTGGAGTACATACAGCTTCAAACCATCACAGTCAGCCTTTGACATCCAGCTAACTCTTCCCTGTCCATCTGCCCAGTGGAGCTGGGCTCGGGAGCCTCCTACACCAACGTGAGCTGCTGAAGTTGCTCCTTCTCCTGCTTATGGAAGGTCCCCCTCTCTTCAGTGCCCTAGTGCCTGTAAAAGGTGCTAAGTAAACTTTTATTCACTATGATAACTGGGAGACAGAAAGAACACCAGCCGTGGACCCCCAGACCTGGATTTGAGTCCTGGCCTCACCCCTTTTCTACCTGTATGAATTTGGGCAAGTTGTCCAATCTCTCTGAGCAACAGATTTCTCTTTTGTTAAATAGAAAGAACAGTGCCTGCCTTGTTGGGAGGAATGTGTAAGACTGTAGACTATAGAATATTCTACTGGTGTTAGAGAAGATAATGATGACCTGACTCCAGATTGCTTCTGGTGTGTAACTTCCAGGGCACTGGGCCCAAGAGTCTGTAGTCCAGAGAGTAAGAGGAGGAGCCCTTGAATCAAAGTTGGGCAAACATCTTTCATGTCTACTCTTTACCTTCCATAGCAGCCCCTCTTAGCACTATTATATTTTCTGTTTTGCATTACCTGAGGGGACTTTACTTGTGGTGGAGTCTTGGAGCTCTCATTGTTCTCCCCAGGGAAAGACTGCACTTGATCTTTTCCAGGAAGCTGGTACTGTCCTATGATGAGGCCAATGAGAAGCAACTGGACACTGATATGGGGGCTTCAGGAGCCTCTTCCAGGAGGTTCCAAAGGAATCTTGTCTGGATCCGTGAATGACAGTTTCTAGGCCAGCAGAAGAGCTTTGGATGGAGTTCTGGGAGTCAGGCAGTTGAGCTTTCTAGATAAGTCCCATTTCTGGCAGCTAATGTCAGGAGAAACTGAACAAAGGTTGTCTCTGGGCTGGGCACTTTTTTTTTCTGGCTAACAATGGGAATTTATTTGTTTACAAGCTTACAGTTTGGAGGCTGAGAAAAATGTTCAAATCAGGGCATTATCAAAGTAATGCTTTCTTCCCAAAGACTGGCTGCTGGTGATCCTTGGCTACTTTGCCACACGGCAAAGCACATGGCAGCGTCTGCTGGTCTCTCCCTTTCTCTTCCAAGTTTTGTTACTTTCACCTTCTTGCTTCCATGGCTTTCTCTCTATATATAGATATTCATTTTGGCAGTGCAATTATAAGATTAAAGAAGATCCTTCATGTAAAGTGCTTAATAAACTCTATCCCACATCGCTTCTTTCCTTTCTCTTTTGGGTTGGGCACTTTTGTAAAATGTTTATGTCATCCTGTGGACTATGTGAAACACAGTACTTCAGTTCCTAAATGCACGTGGGAGCAGTGTGCTGGGAGGCGGGCAGGACAGAGGATGGCAGGAGGGCATTAATGTGTTCACTGCTGAGATTTCTCAGAATGGCTTTTTGTGTTGTTTGGTACAGGCCAGTAATTTCCCAGATGACTGCATCTGTGTTTTGTATGTAAATAGGTTTTACTTATCAAAGGGCTAGAGACTGGGCTCAGGCTACAGCAGCTCACTTCTCGGTCAGGAACCCAGAGAGATGTTTGAAACATGTCCAATAAAACACCTTAATATACAGCAGATTTCTGGGCATCATTATTTCCTAGGTGCACTGATGATAGGATGTGCAAGATAAAATAATGTGATCGAGAGAGGGGAGCAGTGGGGGAAGGGATGGTGATCTTCCTAGTGCCCTTTCACCCAGCTTAAACAGGAACAGAATTTGTCCTGGAGTTTACCTAGGTGCCACAAGGTGGCAGTGTGGAGCTGAAAGAGCCTGTATGGTGAGGCTGGGCTGGGTAGCTCCTGCCTGAGACTCAGGATAAGTTTCCTTCTCCAGACAAATATAGCCTGGACCCAGTGTACACGTCAGACTTCTCTCGAGGGTCTGAAGCAGTAAAGACCCATAGGGAACAGGCTGGGAAATCCTCCCACATCCTCAGCCTTAATACCATACCTAACTTTGTTCTAAAGTTCTGAAGAATCTTGGTCCCTCATTTGGCCCAGTTCTCCTGAGACCCCTGGACACATGCCTTGTCCTCTGTAGGTCTGCTGAAGATGTATTTTGCAAGGGCAAAGGACAAGTGGTTTCTATTGCAGGATGAGGGACTGAGTGTAGAAATTCCTGCCTGAATGGTAGTGTTTTGGTTTGCTAAAGCTGACAAAATGCAATATACCAGAAATGGACTCTTTTTAACAATGGGGATCTATTAACTTACAATTTGCAGTTTTTAGGCCATGGAAATGTCTAAATCAAGGCATCAACAGGACGATACCTGGACTCTGAAGACGGTCTACCAGCATCCGGTGTTCTCTGTCACATGGCAAGGCACATGGCAATGTCTGCTAGTCCGTCTCTCCTGGGTTTCATTGCTTTCAGCTCCTGGCTTCAGTGGCTCCTTCTCTCAGCTACTCTGGTGCTTTTCCTGTGAGCGTCTCTCAATTTCAACTCTTAGCTTCTCTCTGGCTTTTGTCCTCTTATGAAGGACTCCAGCAAGAGGATGAAGACCCACCCTGAATGAGGTGGGTCACAGCTCAATTGAAATAACCTGATCAAAAGGTCCCATCCACAATAGTTCTGCACCCACAGGAATGGATTAAAAGAACATGGCCTTGGGCAGGGCAAGATGGCAGACTGGTGAGCTGTATGTTTTAGTTACTCCTCCAGGAAAGTAGGTAGAAAGCCAGGAACTGCGTGGACTGGACACCACAGAGCAATCTGACTTTGGGCATACGTCATACAACACTCATGAAAACGTGGAACTGCTGAGATCAGCGAAATCTGTGAGTTTTTGCGGCCAGGGGACCCGCGCCCCTCCCTGCCAGGCTCAGTCCTGTGGGAGGAGGGGCTGTCAGCTCTGGGAAGGAGAAGGGAGAACTGCAGTGGCAGCCCTTATCGGAAACTCATTCTACTGATCCAAACTCCAACCATAGATAGACTGAGACCAGACACCAGAGAATCTGAGAGCAGCCAGCCCAGCAGAGAGGAGACAGGCATAGAAAAAAAACAACATGAAAAACTCCAAAATAAAAGCGGAGGATTTTTGGAGTTCTGGTGAACATAGAAAGGGGAAGGGCAGAGGCTCAGGCCCTGAGGCGCATATGCAAATCCTGAAGAAAAGCTGATCTCTCTGCCCTGTGGACCTTTCCTTAATGGCCCTGGTTGCTTTGTCTCTTAGCATTTCAATAACCCATTAGATCTCTGAGGAGGGCCCTTTTTTTTTTTTTTTAATCCTTTTTTCTTTTTCTAAAACAATTACTCTAAGAAGCCCAATACAGAAAGCTTCAAAGACTTGCAATTTGGGCAGGTCAAGTCAAGAGCAGAACTAGGAGAGCTCTGAGACAAAACGCAATAATCCAGCGGCTGAGAAAATTCACTAAACACCACAACTTCCCAAGAAAAGGGGGGTGTCCGCTCACAGCCATCATCCTGGTGGAAAGGAAACACTCCTGCCCATCGCCAGCCCCACAGCCCAGAACTGCCCCAGACAACCCAGTGTGACGGAAGTGCTTCAAATAACAGGCACACACCACAAAACTGGGCGTGGACATTAGCCTTCCCTGCAACCTCAGCTGATTGTCCCAGAGATGGTAAGGTAGAGCAATGTGAATTAACAAAGCCCCATTCAGCCAACATTTCAGCAGACTGGGAGCCTCCCTACACAGCCCAGCAGCCCAGAACTGCCCTGGGGGGACGGCACTCACCTGTGACATAGCACAGTCATCCCTCAACAGAGGACCCGGGGTGCACGGCCTGGAAGAGGGGCCCACTTGCAAGTCTCAGGAGCCATACGCCAATACCAAGGACTTGTGGGTCAGTGGCAGAGACAAACTGTGGCAGGACTGAACTGAAGGATTAGACTATTGCAGCAGCTTTAATACTCTAGGATCACCAGGGAGATTTGATTGTTAGAGCCACCCCCCCCCCCGACTGCCCAGAAACACGCCTTATATACAGGGCAGGCAACACCAACTACACATGCAAGCTTGGTACACCAATTGGACCCCACAAGACTCACTCCCCTACTCACCAAAAAGGCTAAGCATGAGAGAACTGGCTTGTGTAGAACAGGTGGCTCGTGGACGCCACCTGCTGGTTAGTTAGAGAAAGTGTACTCCACGAAGCTGTAGATCTGATAAATTAGAGATAAGGACTTCAATTGGTCTACAATCCTAAAAGAACCCTATCAAGTTCAGCAAATGCCACGAGGCCAAAAACAACAGAAAATTATAAAGCATATGAAAAAACCAGACGATATGGATAACCCAAGCCCAAGCACCCAAATCAAAAGACCAGAAGAGACACAGCACCTAGAGCAGCTACTCAAAGAACTAAAGATGAACAATGAGACCATAGTACGGGAGACAAAGAAAATCAAGAAGACCCTAGAAGAGCATAAAGAAGACATTGCAAGACTAAATAAAAAAATGGATGATCTTATGGAAATTAAAGAAACTGTTGACCAAATTAAAAAGATTCTGGACACCTATAGTACAAGACTAGAGGAAGCTGAACAACGAATCAGTGACCTCGAAGATGACAGAATGGAAAATGAAAGCATAAAAGAAAGAATGGGGAAAAAAATTGAAAAAATCGAAATGGACCTCAGGGATATGATAGATAATATGAAACGTCCAAATATAAGACTCATTGGTGTCCCAGAAGGGGAAGAAAAGGGTAAAGGTCTAGGAAGAGTATTCAAAGAAATTGTTGGGGAAAACTTCCCAAATCTTCTAAACAACATAAATACACAAATCATAAATGCTCAGCGAACCCCAAATAGAATAAATCCAAATAAACCCACTCCGAGACATATACTGATCACACTGTCAAACACAGAGGAGAAGGAGCAAGTTCTGAAAGCAGCAAGAGAAAAGCAATTCACCACATACAAAGGAAACAGCATAAGACTAAGTAGTGACTACTCAGCAGCCACCATGGAGGCGAGAAGGCAGTGGCATGATATATTTAAAATTCTGAGTGAGAAAAATTTCCAGCCAAGAATACTTTATCCAGCAAAGCTCTCCTTCAAATTTGAGGGAGAGCTTAAATTTTTCACAGACAAACAAATGCTGAGAGAATTTGCTAACAAGAGACCTGCCCTACTGGAAATACTAAAGGGAGCCCTACAGACAGAGAAACAAAGACAGGACAGAGAGACTTGGAGAAAGGTTCAGTACTAAAGAGATTCGGTATGGGTACAATAAAGGATATTAATAGACAGAGGGGAAAAATAAGACAAACATAAACCAAAGGATAAGATGGCCGATTCAAGAAATGTCTTCACGGTTATAACGTTGAAGGTAAATGGATTAAACTCCCCAATTAAAAGATATAGATTCGCAGAATGGATCAAAAAAAATGAACCATCAATATGTTGCATACAAGAGACTCATCTTAGACACAGGGACACAAAGAAACTGAAAGTGAAAGGATGGAAAAAAATATTTCATGCAAGCTACAGCCAAAAGAAAGCAGGTGTAGCAATATTAATCTCAGATAAAATAGACTTCAAATGCAGGGATGTTTCGAGAGACAAAGAAGGCCACTACATACTAATAAAAGGGGCAATTCAGCAAGAAGAAATAACAATCATAAATGTCTATGCACCCAATCAAGGTGCCACAAAATACATGAGAGAAACACTGGCAAAACTAAAGGAAGCAATTGATGTTTCCACAATAATTGTGGGAGACTTCAACACATCACTCTCTCCTATAGATAGATCAACCAGACAGAAGACCAATAAGGAAATTGAAAACCTAAACAATCTGATAAATGAATTAGATTTAACAGACATCTACAGGACATTACATCCCGAATCACCAGGATACACATACTTTTCTAGTGCTCACGGAACTTTCTCCAGAATAGATCATATGCTGGGACATAAAACAAGCCTCAATAAATTTAAAAAGATTGAAATTATTCAAAGCACATTCTCTGACCACAATGGAATACAATTAGAAGTCAATAACCATCAGAGACTTAGAAAATTCACAAATACCTGGAGGTTAAACAACACACTCCTAAACAATCAGTGGGTTAAAGAAGAAATAGCAAGAGAAATTGCTAAATATATAGAGACGAATGAAAATGAGAACACAACATACCAAAACCTATGGGATGCAGCAAAAGCAGTGCTAAGGGGGAAATTTATAGCACTAAATGCATATATAAAAAAGGAAGAAAGAGCCAAAATCAAAGAACTAATGGATCAACTGAAGAAGCTAGAAAATGAACAGCAAACCAATCCTAAACCAAGTAGAAGAAAAGAAATAACAAGGATTAAAGCAGAAATAAATGACATAGAGAACAAAAAAACAATAGAGAGGATAAATATCACCAAAAGTTGGTTCTTTGAGAAGATTAACAAGATTGACAAGCCCCTAGCTAGACTGACAAAATCAAAAAGAGAGAAGACCCATATAAACAAAATAATGAATGAAAAAGGTGATATAACTGCAGATCCTGAAGAAATTAAAAAAATTATAAGAGGATACTATGAACAACTGCATGGCAACAAACTGGATAATGTAGAGGAAATGGACAATTTCCTGGAAACATATGAACAACCTAGACTGACCAGAGAAGAAATAGAAGACCTCAACCAACCCATCACAAGCAAAGAGATCCAATCAGTCATCAAAAATCTTCCCACAAATAAATGCCCAGGGCCAGATGGCTTCACAGGGGAATTCTACCAAACTTTCCAGAAAGAACTGACACCAATCTTACTCAAACTCTTTCAAAACATTGAAGAAAATGGAACACTACCTAACTCATTTTATGAAGCTAACATCAATCTAATAGCAAAACCAGGCAAAGATGCTACAAAAAAGGAAAACTACCGGCCAATCTCCCTAATGAATATAGATGCAAAAATCCTCAACAAAATACTTGCAAATCGAATCCAAAGACACATTAAAAAAATCATACACCATGACCAAGTGGGGTTCATTCCAGGCATGCAAGGATGGTTCAACATAAGAAAATCAATCAATGTATTACAACACATTAACAAGTCAAAAGGGAAAAATCAATTGATCATCTCAATAGATGCTGAAAAAGCATTTGACAAAATCCAACATCCCTTTTTGATAAAAACACTTCAAAAGGTAGGAATTGAAGGAAACTTCCTCAACATGATAAAGAGCATATATGAAAAACCCACAGCCAGCATAGTACTCAATGGTGAGAGACTGAAAGCCTTCCCTCTAAGATCAGGAACAAGACAAGGATGCTCGCTGTCACCACTGTTATTCAACATTGTGCTGGAAGTGCTAGCCAGGGCAATCCGGCAAGACAAAGAAATAAAAGGCATCCAAATTGGAAAAGAAGAAGTAAAACTGTCATTGTTTGCAGATGATATGATCTTATATCTAGAAAACCCTGAGAAATCGACGATACAGCTACTAGAGCTAATAAACAAATTTAGCAAAGTAGCGGGATAGAAGGTTAATGCACATAAGTCAGTAATGTTTCTATATGCTAGAAATGAACAAACTGAAGAGACACTCAAGAAAAAGATACCATTTTCAATAGCAACTAAAAAAATCAAGTACCTAGGAATAAACTTAACCAAAGATGTAAAAGACCTATACAAAGAAAACTACATAACTCTACTAAAAGAAATAGAAGGGGACCTTAAAAGATGGAAAAATATTCCATGTTCATGGATAGGAAGACTAAATGTCATTAAGATGTCAATTCTACCCAAACTCATCTACAGATTCAATGCAATCCCAATCAAAATTCCAACAACCTACTTTGCAGACTTGGAAAAGCTAGTTATCAAATTTATTTGGAAAGGGAAGATGCCTCGAATTGCTAAAGACACTCTAAAAAAGAAAAACGAAGTGGGAGGACTTACACTCCCTGACTTTGAAGCTTATTATAAAGCCACAGTTGCCAAAACAGCATGGTACTGGCACAAAGATAGACATATAGCTCAATGGAATCGAATTGAGAATTCAGAGACAGACCCTCAGATCTATGGCCGACTGATCTTTGATAAGGCCCCCAAAGTCACTGAACTGAGTCATAATGGTCTTTTCAACAAATGGGGCTGGGAGAGTTGGATATCCATATCCAAAAGAATGAAAGAGGACCCGTACCTCACCCCCTACACAAAAATTAACTCAAAATGGACCAAAGATCTCAATATAAAAGAAAGTACCATAAAACTCCTAGAAGATAATGTAGGAAAACATCTTCAAGACCTTGTATTAGGCGGCCACTTCCTAGACTTTACACCCAAAGCACAAGCAACAAAAGAGAAAATAGATAAATGGGAACTCCTCAAGCTTAGAAGTTTCTGCACCTCAAAGGAATTCCTCAAAAAGGTAAAGAGGCAGCCAACTCAATGGGAAAAAATTTTTGGAAACCATGTATCTGACAAAAGACTGATATCTTGCATATATAAAGAAATCCTACAACTCAATGACAATAGTACAGTCGGCCCAATTATAAAATGGGCAAAAGATATGAAAAGACAGTTCTCTGAAGAGGAAATACAAATGGCCAAGAAACACATGAAAAAATGTTCAGCTTCACTAGCTATTAGAGAGATGCAAATTAAGACCACAATGAGATACCATCTAAGACCGGTTAGAATGGCTACCATTAAACAAACAGGAAACTACAAATGCTGGAGGGGATGTGGAGAAATTGGAACACTTATTCATTGTTGGTGGGACTGTATAATGGTTCAGCCACTCTGGAAGTCAGTCTGGCAGTTCCTTAGAAAACTAGATATAGAGTTACCATTCGATCCAGCGATTGCACTTCTCGGTATATACCCAGAAGATCGGAAAGCAGTGACACGAACAGATATCTGCACGCCAATGTTCATAGCAGCATTATTCACAATTGCCAAGAGATGGAAACAACCCAAATGTCCTTCAACAACCCAAATGTCCTTCAACAGATGAGTGGATAAATAAAATGTGGTATATACACATGATGGAATACTACGCGGCAGTAAGAAGGAACGATCTCGTGAAACATATGACAACATGGATGAAGACATAATGCTGAGCGAAATAAGCCAGGCACAAAAAGAGAAATATTATATGCTACCACTAATGTGAACTTTGAAAAATGTAAAACAAATGGTTTATAATGTAGAATGTAGGAGAACTAGCAATAGAGAGGAATTAAGGAAGGGGGAACAATAATCCAAGAAGAACAGATAAGCTATTTAACATTCTGGGGATGCCCAGGAATGACTATGGTCTGTTAATTTCTGATGGATATAGTAGGAGCAAGTTCACAGAAATGTTGCTATATTAGGTAACTTTCTTGGGGTAAAGTAGGAACATGTTGGAAGTTAAGCAGTTATCTTAGGTTAGTTGTCTTTTTCTTACTCCCTTGTTATGGTCTCTTTGAAATGTTCTTTTATTGTATGTTTGTTTTCTTTTTAACTTTTTTTTCATACAGTTGATTTAAAAAAGAAGGGAAAGTCAAAAGAAAAAAAGAAAAACAAGGAAAAAAAAAGATGTAGTGCCCCCTTGAGGAGCCTGTGGAGAATGCAGGGGTATTCACCTACCCCACCTCCATGGTTGCTAACATGACCACAGACATAGGGGACTGGTGGTTTGATGGGCTGAGCCCTCTACCACAGGTTTTACCCTTGGGAAGACGGTTGCTGCAAAGGAGAGGCTAGGCCTCCCTATGGTTGTGCCTAAGAGCCTCCTCCCGAATGCCTCTTTGTTGCTCAGATGTGGCCCTGTCTCTCTAGCTAAGCCAACTTGAAAGGTGAAATCACTGCCCTCCCCTCTACGTGGGATCAGACACCCAGGGGAGTGAATCTCCCTGGCAACGTGGAATATGACTCCCGGGGAGGAATGTAGACCTGGCATCGTGGGACGGAGAACATCTTCTTGACCAAAAGGGGGATGTGAAAGGAAATGAAATAAGCTTCAGTGGCAGAGAGATTCCAAAAGGAGCCGAGAGGTCACTCTGGTGGGCACTCTTATGCACACTTTAGACAACCCTTTTTAGGTTCTAAAAAATTGGGGTAGCTGGTGGTGGGTACCTGAAACTATCAAACTACAACCCAGAACCCATGAATCTCGAAGACAGTTGTATAAAAATGTAGCTTATGAGGGGTGACAATGGGATTGGGAAAGCCATAAGGACCACACTCCACTTTGTCTAGTTTATGGATGGATGAGTAGAAAAATAGGGGAAGGAAACAAACAGACAAAGGTACCCAGTGTTCTTTTTACTTCAATTGCTCTTTTTCACTTTAATTATTATTCTTGTTATTTTTGTGTGTGTGCTAATGAAGGTGTCAGGGATTGATTTGGGTGATGAATGTACCACTATGTAATGGAACTGTAAACAATTGAAAGTACGATTTGTTTTGTATGACTGCGTGGTATGTGAATGTATCTCAATAAAATGAAGATTAAAAAAAAAAAAGATAAAAAAAGAACATGGCCTTTTCTGGGGCACATACAGCTTCAAACTGCCACAGGCAGTGAGACACATGAGTGAGGTTTTGAGGGAGCTAGTGGAATTAACTTTCCTGGGAACCTCACAAAAACAGAAGAGCCGGAGTTATTTAAATGTGTTCTGGTTTGCAGGCAAGGACATGGGCTAGGAGACTTCTGAGAACCCCTCTGGGCTCAGCAAACTGACCCCATCTCAGGAGCAAACAAACCCACTGATGTTGAGCATGAAATACCTCCTCACTGCAGTGGGTGTGGTTGGACAATAAGACAGTGTCCTTCACGGAATTTGCTGCAGTTCCATAGGGGGCATTTGGATGTTTACCCCTTTAGAATATGAATTCATTGAAGACAGGTCATGTGTATTCTGGAATACTGTATATTCCCAGTTCATTGTTGGCATGTAATAAGCCATCTGCTGGTTGCCAGTATCAAATCAGTTTCTCTGTATCTTGTAAGATAGTTCTGGAGAGATTTTTATCCAGTCCTCCTATGGCGAACCTCAAGTGGGGCAGCATGATTGCTCCCTGGAGATGACAAGGACTTATAATTTAGGAGAATGTGGCTTCATTGAACTGGAGGGTGATTACTCATACAAGAGACTATTTGTACAGATTTAAGCAGCTGATCCTCTAAACTCATGGGCATATCACACACAAAAGGCCATTTTATTTCTAGCCACATGGCTTACAATGACTTTGAGGATCAGCTCAAATTGTTAGCTGGCCCCAATCCCCAGCTTATTGGCCTAAGCTCCTTAAGACATGAGACCAGCCTTTCTCTTACCAGGCTATCTGAGAAGCCATCTGCACCCTCGACTGTCCATCCTCTGTAAGTCACTTGGGGTTGCACTTTCAACTCAATTCTTCTATAGCAATCTCCAAAAAGACCTTCCCCATGTAAGCAAACAGGGAGGGTGTTAACTACCACAAGATAGTTTCTTGAAAGATAAATCTGTGATGAAATGTCATATCTCTGAAGCCAAACACTGACGAGTTCATTGTCTACCTTAATCAGACACTCTGTGGGCTCTTTAGTGTCGGTCTTTGCTCTCCCTGACATAATCTCCCTTTTCTCCTCTTTCAAAAGAGATCAGTAAAGGGGGTAATGTCACAACATGGCAACATAAACAGGTACTGAAAACTCCTCTCCAGAGAGTCAATGAAAAAAAAGACAGTTCTGAATTGTTTGAAACTCTGGAGGATGATATAGATTGGAGAAGGAAACTCAGAAGCCTAATTGAAGAAAGAGAAGTATCAGTAGGAATTTTCTGTCCCAGACCAGCCAGTCCTCTCCCCTCGCCCTCACTCAGTCTCCATGTGGGAAAGACACAGAATCAGCAGACGAGACCCCTCCCACCAGGTACACATATTTTAAAGTCTCTCACAGCAGTGAGACATACCCCCAACCATTTGAAGACCTGGGGGACAGGGGAGGACATTTCAAGGCCCAGGTCAGTGAGGGACAAAGAGATTGAGAAAATGTGGACAGAGATAGTGTTTCCAGCCCTGGGTCTGAAAGCCCATCCTGTACTCTTGAGGGAAGCAGCAGCCAGCAGCCATTTCCTTGCCTTTGGGATGGGTAGAGTACTGGGTCAGATGAGGCAGTACTCTGCCACAGGTGTAGCCCCACATTGAGCCAGATTTTGGTCGTCAAAGTGAGGGCATAGGAATCCCACAGTTTCAGCTCACCTGTGTAGATGCAGCCTGTGCTCAGAGGCAGGCTCTGAGGATGATTAACTTACCAAACAGTGCCATCTGCTGGACAGTCTGGAAAGTGCAAGGGAAGAGAAACACAGCAAGATGCTCCAGACCATTTATTAGGACCACAGGAGCTGGTCTACACACCCTGCACAGAAACCCAGTCATGTTTTGGCTGAGAAATATGGACAACACAACTGTTAAAGCAAGGCTCTAAAACAAACCCAGGTCTTTTTGGCTGGTGGAAAACAGAGCACCACTGGAAGCCAGCAGATCTATATTACCACACACACTGAACTTGCTGGGGTGCCTAGTGCCTACCTTCCATCCCTGTGGCAGGCTATGGTGGGTGCCTGTTTTGGGGAGGAATACTGCAGGGCAGAGTCAATCTGACAACTGGCCAGCAAAAGAAGCAAAGAAATATAGACTTCAAAGAAAACCTACAAGGAAACCCTAGGCAAAAGAGAGAAAACAACCTTCAGCATAAACAAATCAAGAAAATCAAATGCCTAGACAGCAAAAAATCATGAGCCACACCAGGAAACACAAAGATATGGTCAGACAAAGGAACAAACCAACAACTCAACTGAGATTCAAGAGTTGAAACAACTAATTAAAGATGTTCAAACAAATCTTCTAATTCAAATCATAGAGTTGAAGGAAAATGTGACAAAAGAGATGAAGGATATAAAGAAGACATGGGTGGCTGTAAGGAAGAATTCACAGGCTTGAAAAAACAAATGGCAGAACTTATGGGAATGAAAGGCGCAATAGAAGAGATGAAAAACACAATGAAGACATACAACAGCAGACTTGAAGAGGCAGAATAAAGGATTACTGAACTAAAGGACAAGGCATCTGAAATCCTACACACAAAAGAACAGATAGGGAAAAGAATGGAAAAATATTAGCAGGGTCTCAGGGAACTGAAGGACAACATGAAGCATATGAATATATGTGTTATAGGTGTCCCAGAAGGAGAAGAGAAGGGAAAAGCATAAGGAATAATAAGGGAAATAATCAATGAAAATTTCCCAACTCTTAAGAAAGATATAAAATTATAGGTCCAAGAAGCACAGTGTACCCCAAACACAATTGATCCAAATAGACCTACTCCAAGACACTTACCAATCAGATTGTCAAATGGCAGAGACAAAGAGAGAATTCTGAAAGCAGCAAGAGAAAAGCAATCTATTACATACAAGGGAAGTTCAATAAGACTAAGTGTGGCTCTCTCAGCAGAAACCATGGAGGTAAGAAGGCAGTGGTATGACATATTAAAGATATTGAAAACTGTCAATGAAGAATCCTATGTCTGACAAAACTGTCCTTCAAAAATGAAGGAGAGTTTAAACTATTTACAGATAAACAGACACTGAGAGAGTTAATGAACAGAAGACCTCCTCTACAAGAAGGGAGTGCTACAGAAAGGAAAAGACAGGAGAGAGAGGTTTGGAGAAGAGTGTAGAAATGAAGATACTAGGAGATAGAAAGAAGGTAGAGATTGGTCATTTGATACTGAAGGAGTGCAGAATGTTCAACAGGATTGATTGTATAGATCCAGAAATGGATAGCACAACACTGAGTGATGGTAGCACAATATTGTAAATTCACTGAACAAAGATGTCTGTGAGGATGGTTGAAAGAGGAAGGTTAGGGGCATGTAGGATATCAGAAGGAATGATAGAAGATAAAGACTGGGACTGTATAACTTAGTGAAACCTAGAGTGGTCAATGATTGTGATTAAATGTACAAATATAAGAATGTTTTTACATGAAGGAGAACAAATGAATGTCAACTTTGCAGGTGTTGAAAATGGATGGTATTGGGGAAAAATACAATCAATGCAAACCAGAGTCTACAGCTAACAGTAACATGTACTATGCTTCCATAAATTGTAACAAAGGCACTATACCAAAGCTAAATGTCTATAAGAGGGGGATATAAAGGAGGGTTATGGGATTCATGGCATTGGTGTTGTTGTCTGATCTTTTTATTGTAATTTATATCATTTTTATTTTTTCTTTTTATAGTTGTCATTTTTTCTCTTTCTTTTTCTTCTTCCTTTTTCTTTTTTCTTCTTCTTTTTTGCTTCTTTCTCTTTATTTGTGGAAGAAATGGAAATTTCTCATATAGATAGTGGTGGTGAATGCATAACTATGTGATTACACAAGGATTGTTTACTTAGGAGGGAATGTATGGTGTGTGAATAAAACTGTCTGAAAAATAAACAGATAGATGCAAGTGCTGGAGAAAATGTGGAGAGAAGGATGTACCTAGTCACCGTTTGTGGGGGAGTAGAATGGTGCAAACCATCTGGAGGGCAGTGTGGTGGTTCCACCAGAAGCAAAGCATAGGGTTGCTTTATGGTCCTGCAACCCTGTTATTGGGTTTATACTTGGAAGAACTGAAAAGAGGGACATGAATGGAGATTTGCACAGTGGGGTTTGTGGTGGCAGAAACTGACGAGTCACAGTGGATGGAGGTGGCCTAGGGTTACATCAACTGATGAACGGAATGGCAAACTGTAGTGTATATATACAATGGAATATTGAGCTGTTACAAGAAGGAGTGAGGTTGTGGGGTATGCAACTGGGTGAATGGACTTTGAGGATGGTATGTTGAGTGAAATAAACCAGAGATGAAAAGACAAACATTGTAATGCCTCACTAATGTGGACCGACTGTAGTGTGCAAACTCTGAGGGTTGAATCTGTCTCAGTTACATCTATTCCTGAGTTGTGGTGGCTGTTCTAAGTTCTGGGATGCTGAGCTCTTTGTGTATGGCCTGGTCGGTCCCTGGAATTTTGAGTGTCTGTGTGACACCTGAGACTCGGAGCAAGAGTCTGGCAGCTGTGGGTGTCAGCATTACCCCATAAAGCAAGTGTTAAAGAGTCTAAGAGGAAGATCAGATTTCAATTGGAGATGTGAATTAGATGGACTTGGGACAAGGGTGGATCAGACTCAAGGGTAAAGGATGATATTGACAGTGTTTTAGATCTTTGACTTCTGTGTGAAACCAAAGGAAGAGATGTTTATTAGGTGCAAAATCTGTATTTTTGTAGCACACTATACAATTTAACTTGTATGGTCAGTTTATTCAAACACCGTAATTACATGGAACTTTGAATAGGGAGTGAGATCTGGTAGGTTTGTACAGGTTAGTGTGAAGCCCTGATATATCCCAGAGCAACTTGGGCATAGAATAAAAATGTATTTGCAAAGCCCCCTTGGGGGACTGGGGGAAAATGTGGAAATATTAAACTTCCCCACCTGGGGAATTACAGATATTCTCACAAGCATTGGGGACTGCCAATTTACTAGGCTGAGCCCTTGATCTTGGGGCTTGTCCTTATTAAGTTTGTTACTGCAAAGGAGAAGCTAAGCCTACTTATAATTGTGCCTGAGAGTCACTCCCAGAGAACCTCTTTTGTTGCTCAGATGTGGCCCATCTCTTTAAGCCAACTCTGCAGGTTGGCTCACTGCCCTCCTCCCATGTGGGCCATGACTCCCAGGGGTGTAAATCTTCCTGGCAACATGGGACGTGACTCATGGTGATGAGTTTGGCCCTGGCATTGTTGGATTGAGAAAGCATTCTTGGACCAAAAAGGGAAAGAGAAATGAATCAAAATGGAGTTTTGGAGGCTGAGGGATTTCAGGTGGAGTCGAGTGGTCATTCTGGAGGTTGTTCTTGTGCATTGTATGGACATCCCTTTTTGGTTTTTGGTGTGTTGGGGTGGCTGGAGGGAGATACCTGAAGCTGTTGAGCTGCAATCCAGTGCCCTTGATTCTTGAAGACAATTGTGTAACTCTGTGACTTGAGCTGTGTGACCGTGTGATTGTGAAAGCCTTGTGGCTCCCACTCCCTTTGTCCAGTGTATGGACAGATGAGTGGAAAGATGAAGATGGGGAGTGAATGAATAATAGGGAGGTATGGGAGGGGTGTGGGATGTTTTGGGTGTTCTTTTTTACTTTAATTTTTGTTCTTATTCTTTTTTTGTGTGATGATGAAGATGTTCGAGAATTTATTGTGGTGATGAATGCATGCCTATGTGATGGTACTATGAACAACTGATTGTATGCTGTGGACGATTGTATGGTTTGTGAATGTATCTCAATAAAATCAAATTTGAAAAAAAGATCAGTAAGAAATAGAGCTTCCTTTTTGGATGCCAGGGCAGTGTATTTGTTGTTGATTTCTCATTCTGCCTCTCTAATCAACAGAATCTATTTTTAATGCCTTGTAAGAAAAGCTTTCTAAGAAGAACAACACTGGTAGCTAAAAGGTGAAAGGAAATGCAGACCCACAAATTTTCCAGCCTCGGAAACCCAAGTGAGAACCATTCCTTCAGATTACCTTGAGGAAAGGGAATGTGGGAAGAAGCAAGCCAGCCCAGCTGCTCTTAGTACAGCCAGCAGATGGGGCACTGTGAACACGGAGACCCCAGAGGCCACTGCTCTGAGGTTTGCATTCAAACAATATTCCTAGGGTTTCAGTTTGTGTGTGTGTGTGTGTGTGTGTGTGTGTGTGTGTGTGTGTGTGTGTGTATGTGTGTGGCTACTGGGAGCAAGAAGTTTTTCATTTCATGTCTTCATTAGATGTCAGAAAAAATATATAGTATATCTAAACACTGTTTACTGATGCCACTATTTTTAAAACATTTTAAGTAAATTCTCTGAGATTTTCTTGGGATAGGATTATATCTGCAAACAATGACAAATTTTATCCTCCTTTCCAACAGCCAGATATCTTATTTTTGTTAACTGTCTTATTGCACTGATTAGAACTTCTAGAGCAAGGTTTGATAATAAAGGAATGGCAGGTTTGCAGATAGTCTTTCTTTGTTTCCAGTTTAATAAGACTGCATCTAGAGCCTTGTAGTTAAATATCATGCTATGTACTGATTTGAGATAGCTATTCTTAAGTTAAGAGGGTGACCTTTTATTCCTAAGTGGCTAAAAAGGGAGGATGGGGAAATGGGTAAGAAGTTTTATTGTATTGAGTTTTGGAAGATTTTCTTTGGGATAATGGATTGTGATTCTGGCTGATATTTACCTGGACAGTATTTGTCATCTTTTGTTCATAAAAACAACAACAAAAACAAAAACAAAAACAAATTCAAGGGTTGATTGGTGGTGGGATTTCTAAATGGACTATTTAAAGTTCTGAGGGTGGAGCAGTATTACTCAATAAGATATAGCACTGAAAAAAAGGACAAATACAGGGTTAGGCAAAAGGAAAAGAGAAACAGGTGGTTGCCATTTTATTTACAACTTTTAAGGAAGTTGTTTATTGCCAATAATTAAAGAGCTCACAGGGAAGTCATTTAACCATAAAATTGCCAAGCAGAACTCTGTTCCAACTTTCCCAGCTGATTAATTTTTTATTTATTTGGTACATTAAGCACAATACAGCAATTCATTTAGATGCTTAAAATGAATACAAAGGGAAATAAAGATCACAAAATTATACTACTACAACAATGTGTCATATATTAGATGGTATAAATGAATACACCAGGTGTCGTTTAACTAAAGATAAAAGTAAATATCCCAAATGCAGCACTCACTTAAGGTTTGCTGCTTCAACACAACACACTTTTATACAGATTTAAAAGGTATCAAAATTAATAGCCACAAAGTCAATTCTTGCATGTGATTTTAGCTTAAAAGATTTCAGAAAACAGAATCTGAAATACCAGTTTGTTTTTTGACAGCTGTAATGTCAAGGATATTCAGAACAAGAAAAATTCTATAATACAAGAGAGTCCAGGTATATATTTTACGTGGCTGACCTCTGTGCAAGATTGTACAAGATTATCTGCAAAAACTAATTCTGTCCAAAAGTCCCTAGTAGCACAGTTTCAAGTTTTTGCTAGGTAAAACGAGATGGAGCATTTATTATACAGCAAGGGCAACACTAAAAAGAGCAACAAATCTATGATGGGTACACAATAACAATATCATAGGCATCACTTGAATAGGTCTAAAAGACTGTACAAATATACATTTCAACTATTCAGAATGAATATATGAAAAAAAAGATTAATTTTTAAAAAACATTTTCTCTGGGGAGAGACTTCATCACTTTCATGGCTGATGTACTCTGGTGTTTTCATACTTTACCTGGAAGGTCTTCTTAGTATCTGGTCTGAATCCTTCTTGCTGGAATATAAATCTATTTTTCCCTTGATGCCTTGTTAAAAGAAAAAAAGACCCTCCCCCCCACCAAAATAAGTGCAAGAATTCATAGAGAACTGTACCTCATTTAAAAATCTAGAATTCATATGGTCACTTGAGAGTATTCCACTGGCTCAGAGACAGCAGGATTCACAAAAGTCCAGAAATTGGGCTTGTGGCTTTTGGGATTGACATTCACATAATCTGTGGCTTCCTTTAAATTCTCATAGTCCAGAGCAGATTCATTTTTTGGTCCTCCGGGGGCTGAAAAGACCACTTGTGTGTAATTCACATCCTTGGGGGTCTTGAGAAAAAAGCAGAGAAATGGGGGGGGGGGTTGTTGTCAAGATCCCTACCTCATTTGGGGGAGTTAAGACCCCAGGACTAAGGCTCACCCCAGGCTTGGCAGGAAAGGACCTGCGCCCAGGTGGCTGGCCCCGTGTCTGTGGGCAGAGCCGGGAGACGGACTGCCAGTGACTTTGCTCCACTTGCCTGCAGGGAATGGGCTTAAAGGATGAGCAGGTGGGCAGTGATGAGAGCAGAAAGTGCAGAGATTTGATCCAAGTGGTCAAGACTCAGCAGACTTCGGCCCCGGGGTCTGGGGTCTGGGGAGAGGGGGGTTTGCCATTCACTCTTTCATTTAATTTTCATTGCCTGCTCAGATGCACTTTGTCTGGATGGTCCGAGCTGACCTGAGGCTGTGGGGCACAAGCCTGACCCTCACCTGAAGAGGCTGTGATGACTCAGGGAGCCCTTCCTTCCCTGCTTCCACCTCCTTAGTTGGGGCCTCCTGAGTTCCCAGACTTTTACAGCAGGGCCTCCACAGACCTCTCTCCCCGGCCTGTGTACGGGGCCTGGGATCTCTGGGAGTGCCCATTACCTGGTGGGTGGAAAGCGAGCTGTCCGAGCTGTCCGAAGATGTGTCGCTATCATCTGGGGAGAAAAGGAAACTGTTCTTATTCCAGAGAAAACTGGAGGGTGCTAAGAGAGGGCAAGGATAAGGAAAGGGAAACAGAGAGACAAGACAGAGGCAGAGCCGGCTCAGCAAAGAGGAATGGGGGAAGAGAGATAGCACCCCGAAAAGAGAAAGAAGGAGAAATGAAACAAAAAAGGGGCATGGGAGAAAGAGCCTCCAGTAACAGCCAGAGAAGTGTCCAGAAGCTTGGGCATTGCTGCTTCCCCCAGTTCCATCTAAAATGATCAAAAGCCTGACTGTGCTTGAGAACGGCTGTCTGCCAGAGGACAAGCAGACAGGGCCCCCTGAGACAGGGCCTCCAAGTGCAAACAGGTTCTAGCCCACACCTGTCACCAACTCTGGGGGACCCTGGACAGGTCACATCCCCTTTTGTGACTTAATTTTTGCCCCTGTGAAACAAGAGGGTTGAACGATAATCTCTAAGGTCCCTGCCAGCCAGTCTCTGATTCTGCCTGGGTTTCCGGTGGCGCTTTGTGTCAATGTGAGGCCAGATGCTGTCCCATTCTGCTGGAACTCTGATGTCATATGAGCGTGTGTCTGCTGGTTCCCACAGGCGCAGAGCCTTATCTCAGGGCCAACCAAGGACACCTGACAACCAGCCTTCTCCAACTGAAGAGATAAAATCAGGATGGCTCAAAATCAAATCAATCAAGAGATACACCCATGGAAAAAGTGCTATCTGCCTTTTGTAGAGCAGCTCATTTCCATGGAATGAGTAGTGACCTGATCTGGACTGCCACAGCCCTGAGATTAACTCTATGAATCTCTATCAATATCTATCTGTCTGTCTATATATATGGCAGTATTCCTGTTGGTTCATGGATTTAAGTCCATAGAGAGGGGTCCTTCTGTGCCAAGTCAGCTCCTGGAGCCAGCCAACGACACCGGACAGGGGTAGGATGCACAGTCGCCACAGCTGGAGTTGGGCATTGGGCAAATGTGGTTGAAATCATAGCTCCACCATTAACTGGCAGAGTGGAAGAAAAGATGCTGCAGCGTCTCCTAGAGAGGAACAGAGGTGGTCCCCAGGCCCCACCATAAGCAGTCACATATGACCAAGCCTGCAAGAGAACTTGGACCCCCCACAAACCCAAAGAGATCTGCCCCACAGATAGGATGGAGAGAATCCCAGACAACGTAGCTAGCAAGTTCTTTACTGATGTGCAGTGTGAGGAACCCACAGGCTAGAGGTTCAGGCTGGCAGGAATGGATCCTTGTTGCTGAGGGGAATCTCCCCACAGGGTCCAGACAGAGCAGAATTTCCTGACACCTCCCACCCCCTGGAGCACTCACGCCTGTAGTGGGGATCACACACAGGGGTGCTTCTCTCTGCCCTAGTCTCCTTCACCTCCTTGGGGGCAGATGGCTGATGGGAGGCAGGGCTGAGTCCAGGGGCCTGGAGCCTGGCAGCTTTCAGCATTTGCTCGCTCTTGTCAGCTAGAGGGGAGAGGGCAGAGGTCAAAAGTAAAAATTTCTTAAGTTACACTCTCTTGAAGTGACTTCCAAGCACTGGTCTCATTAGGACAAAAACTTTTAGAGTGGTCCCTTTAAATCTCATTGCATGTCTGCTCAAACCCCTGCAACGGCTCCTCGCCTCACTCGGAGTAAAAGCCAAAGTCACAGCCTACAAGGTCCTGCGTGACCTCTCTCACTCCTTCCCCTCTGGCCGCATCTCCTCTCTCCCGCCTGCCAACTCAGCTCTAGCCACACGGGCCCCTGTGCTCTCCTGTTCATGAGTAGGAAGGGTACTCTCCTTCCTCAAGGCCTTTGCAGGTGCGGCTTTCTTCCTCAACTCCTGCAGGTTTGTTCTCAAAGTTCAGCATCTCAGGGATGCTGGCCACTCCCCAGGTCGTATCTCCTTTCCTTGCTTCATTTTTTTCCACTTAGCATTTACCACCAACTAACACATGTATTTATTTATCTTGTTTGGTGTCTGAGTCCCCCATGGAACTCAAGTCCCACAAGGGCAGGAATTTTTGTTTTGTTTCCTGCTTTATCATCAGGACCCAGACAGGGCCTCAGGTGCTAAATAAATATCTGTTGGATGGATGGATGGATGCATGGATAACCAAAGCAGCCTAGACTTCCTTTACTGGAAATCCTCAAAACGCCATTCTGCCCAATGTCTTGTCTTAGAATAGCCAAAGCAGCTTTATTTGCCCTAATTGTAATAACTTCCCAGGATAAGGATTCTCTAACTTCCACTGTAAATCAGTTCAAAAATTGAAGCTAATCTTTAAGTCTAACCGCATTCCCTTCTGTTGCAATTCAAGGTCATTTCTTCATGTTCAGTCCTTGGGCAATGATGAAGAAAATTAATGAGCTCAGGTTAAACAAGCCTTCTCCTGCAGCACTGCAGAGGCTTGTCTCTGGGTGGAAGATCTGGATAGTGGGAGGACACTGGACAGTCATTTCCAACCAGAAATAATTTAGGTAAAAGGACAGGTCAGAGTGAGGAAGTGGGATTGCTGGGTTGGAGGCTGGAGTAGGGGGCAGGTATTTGGCCAGTGGATCCTTGGGTAGGTGTTCAGGTGATAATCAGGGACTCTGAAGGGGACTCGTCCTACTGCAGGCCCAAGAATGGCCTCTTGGGGTGACTAGTTGAGGAGAAGATGCTGAGCCATTTACCCAGGTGTCTGCCGAGCAGGTAATTGATGGCTGCAAGGAGGCAGGCCTGTAGGAAGAGGGACACTGCTGCAATCACTAAGCCATGCCAGAGCTTCATGTCTCTGTTGAGAAAGGAGAAGGGTCAAAGTCAGCAGTTTCAGAGATGTCAATACAGCTGCAAACCCATCTCTGCACCTAGCCAGAGGCAGACAACTGGCCTTGCTGTGTGTCTCAGGGTAGGTGCCTTCGCCTCTCTGGACGATAAGGACAGGGGAGCCAGTGAGAGGGGGTTGCACTCACTTGGAAGCCAGCTATGCCAATCAGCCCTGATTGGATCTGTGACTGGAAACGTTGTCCCGCCCCACTCCAGCTATTCTTGGGCCCACTCACTCTGTCAGCATGATGAGATTCTTGCTGGGTAGCCTCAGGGTATGAGTGGGGCTCAGGCGCCTTTGGAGGCAGCAGGAAGGGACCTAAGGAGAAACCACTCTGGGAGCTGGTCTCCAGCTAGCGCTGCAGGCAGGGTCCTTCCTGAGACCTGCAAGAGGCAAGGGAGCTGGTCAGGAACTCCTGGGCTACACGCCTGAATTCTCCTCCTTGGGCAAGCTCGGCTGCTTGGGAGCCATTTGCATTCCTCTCCCCAGATTTCAGTTTTTGAATCTGCAAACTAGGCAGCAATAAATTTAATACCTAACAGCCAGTGCTACAATCACTCTCCTTTTTTTTTTTTTTTTCCTTTTTTGGCAGCTTGCTTTATTTTTTTATTTTTTTAACTTAATCAAAAAATTCAAACAAACAAACCACAACATTTCAAACAAAACAAGCAAAGGATTAAGAAAAACAAATAACCTAAAATAATAAAGGAGCAAAGTGAGGTTCAGAAAAGCAAGTGACATGTCTGAGGTCCCTCAGCTGGCAAGTGGCAGGGCCTGGATTTGGGCTCTGATTCCCAAGTCTGCATTTTCAACCACTCGTCTCTACTCCGGGAGACCCTTAGCCTGAGCTGGCAGCACAAAGGGGCCCTGCTTGAGTGGACACACTGGTGTATTTTCTTTAGAGAAGTCTAACTCTTACACACACACACACACACACACACACACAGAGAGAGAGAGAGAGAGAGAGAGAGAGAGAGAGAGAGAGAATCCACACAGCTTTATTGGGCTTTATATAGCCAAGCCTGCAAAACTGGTGAGACTCTGACAAATATGGTTATTTTAAAAATCAGTTTATGTATTCCATCAACATGCAGCTGCATAGGAGTTTACTATTAAGCAAAAGCAGGAAAATGCCTGTGAAACAATATTTATGAGCAGCCACGGGGCCGCACCACCACCCACCATATTGCTGCCGGCAGTAAATGTTCAAAAGCTTTTGCAAGAATTAAATAAAAATAAAGAATAAAGAAAGATAAAAGAACAGAAAAACACACACACAATAAAACAAAAAGCTTTTATGTGTCACTAAGTCTTATTTTCCAAATCGGAATTCCCAAGTGCTAAAGGCAGTATGGGAAATCCTGGAGATTTTGTTTTCATTTGCAGTTTTCACACTGCGGTTTCCTAGGATCAAAACTTGGACCAAGAGTCTAAAGAAGGAGAAGGAAGATGGGAGGGAGTGTGCAGGCTGCCAACACCACTCTCCTTGGCTGTGGGCATCAGACTGGTGCCGCTGGAGAAAAAGGTTAACACCATCTCCCCCACAGACTTCACCCAGCAACGAGCTGGTCCTTGGGAACAATTTTTCTTTGGGAGGTCAGAATTAAGGCATTGCATGCCCAATTTATTCATCATACTTGCTTAAGCCCCCACTTTCCTACATAATAAATTCTTGACACTTCTCCCAAAGGACCCGAACTCTATTTACCCTTTGCTTTTCACCTTAAATGAACGAAGTACTCACTAGCATTATCACTCATGCCAAGTTCTATTTTTTTTAAAGCAAATTACTATATTCACCACAAGCTAAAGAAGAGAACATATATATATTTATATATATTTGAATTTATGGAAGACCAAAGACATGGAAAAATATCCAGCACCCCAACAAGTACAACCAGGAAGGTAATCAGCTCCATAATAGGACAAGCTTAATGTAACTACAAACAAGAGAGGTTGGGAAAGGAAGAAAAAAATTTGCATTGAGTTTAAGACATTGTAAAACTCAGAAGACATATTTACTTTTCAAGCATAAACTCAGTAAGGACTTGGCGTAAATTGAAAGGCAGCTGCTGAGGTACACCACTATAAAATAAATTCCATGAATGTACAATTCTACCTCCCAATTTTCTGGGAGAAAAAAACAAACTCTTGAAGGTCTTCATCAGAGACCCTGAAAGGGATTAACACTTTTGATGAAGACATAGTCAACAATTCATGATTGAATTTACTATTCAAAAACATGTATTTATTTAAAACAATAGTAACACAGGTTGTCAGACTGTCCTCCACAGTTTTTGAAACTATTAGTTCAAGAGTTTCAAAGTATGTTACTTCTGAAAACAATACTGATTAAAAAATAAAAATTTAAAAAAAATCCTGATTTGATGGTATCTTAAAAATACTCTAAATATCAAATTTTCTCCAGTCTAACATTGCAATTAATATAAGAATTTCTCCTACATTGGTAAAACATTTTTTCCTCACAAAATATGGGTACTCAATTGGATAGAAACACCATGAATGTGAAAATGCCACCAATATTCTGCAGTTAAAAAACTAGAATGCTCTTTGGAATCACTGAAATATCAAAATTTGGGGTTTTTTCCCCTACAGTCTATGTACCTTCTTTCAGGTCCTCCATTTTGCTTGTAGTACTAACCTGTGTAATTCTAATTTCATAGATTCAAGTCTTGCAGTGCAATATCCACACTTAACACACCATGATGTCTCTCTGACCAGTGGAAAGTTATATTTAACCCCAGAAATGCTGTCATTCTCCATAATGACTTCTGCCCAAAATAAAAAACTTCAGAATATGACACAAAGCATCCTGTGTTAAACAATCATATGAACCCAACATGGAGAATTCCATTGTGGTTTCGGCACTCAAGAGGGAACCGTCTCCTATTTTTCATGGAAGTACCACAGCCTTTCTGCTTTCCTTGGCCTTCAAAGGAATTTCTCAGGGCTAGTAAGTTGGATTAGATTCTAAGAGAATTTTGTCTTTGAAAATTACCATTTTAACATAAAATCTGACCATGGCTATAAGTTTCAATGTGCATATGACTGACTGGAGATGTGTTTTTCTTTTTCTTTTTCTTTTTCTTTTTCTTTTTCTTTTTCTTTTTCTTTTCTTTTTCTTTTCAACAATGGCTGGAATTGAGTAGAAATAAGTCCATAATGTCTCTCCACATGTGTCTTGAAATATGAGAAATCTGTCTCACTCTAGACACTATTTCCTTGCGACACAACGGGCAGGTCTCCAGTTGCAAGGCACAATCCATGCACAGGTCACCGTGGCCACACGGCTTCAGCTGTGCGTTTGCTACTTCATCACAACAGAGGGAGCAGCAGGTCTCTTGGATACTGAATTGCTTCAACAGAACAAGACGCCAGTGCCTTGGCAAAATGATTTTTTCTTCAGCTGTTAGGAAGGCATAGTCATTAAAAGTGCTAAACTTCATAGATGATGGGTATTTGAATGGTTTTGCTCCGAAATTGAGCTCACATTGTTGATATGACATAAAACTAGCTGCAGCAAAAAATCCAGATACAGTAGATGAAAAGACTTGCTTCTCAAGAGGCAGTTGTTTGCCATTTAAAAAGAAGTTAATTTGCTTTTCATTCAAGTCTAACCTATTTAGTTTTTACAGATGGATGCAGGATCTCGACGTGAGCTCTTTGTTTTGCATAGATTGAGCACATGATATTGGGGGGATGAAAAGTGGGAATGTTCAGAGTGGAACAAGTCGCCTCCCTGTCCACGACTGAGCCCTCTGTCAGGCCGTCCCTGCACCCAGCACTGCAAGCGGAGAAGCACCTCAGGGTCTCCCCGTTGGCATCAGGGCTTCCCAGATTCTTTCTTTTGGAGACCCGCTGGCAGTCCTCTATGGCACTGGTCAGAAGGGGGCATAGGGAGTGGGAGGTGGGGACCAACCCAACAGCAGGCGAGAATAGACTCCAGGAAATTACCCATCTCCCCAACATCCGTAGACCAGTAGATAGAAAATCCAGTATTGCCAGATGTTCAGCAAACTCCAGAAAGAAAGCTCAGTCAAAAGTGACTTGAGCAAAATAAAAATCGTAAAGCCAGAAAGCTATTTTTTTCCACATATATGAAAAATAAAAAAATCAAGATGAAGCAAGAAGGGAATTTTGCAGGAAAAAAAAAATCTCAAAGGACTTGATGCCTTAATTTAAAAAGGGGTTTTGATATAATTAAAATGTCCTGCTCTTGTCTAACTTTGGATAAGCCCTCCTAAAATAATTTCTTTACAGACACCGATTTTTCCAGCTCTCAGCTGGAGTTCAATACCCCTGCTGGGCAGCCATGAAAGGAATTTGGGCCTTACGGAAGAGCTCCATTCATCACAAAAGACATGAAAATCACGTAAAGGGGTTAGGCCGATGTGTCTGGGAAATCAAAAATGTTTCATTTAGAAAGGACCTTTAGTGCTTTAGAATTGATTAGCTCATGGTTGAATGTCCCATTTGTCCTTAATCACAAAAACTATTCTCTCTCTTCCATTGAAGGGGCAACCAGTAAGTTGCCAGGATAGTGTTCTGACACACACTCAAGGCTTTTAAATTTTTTAGGCTCCCTTCCCCTTTTACTCATTAAAAATCATTCAACTAGAAATATTTGTAATAGGCAATTTTTTAAAAAATATGAATAAGCAACGCATTTTACAAAATCATCCAAAGTCCTATTTCATATCCTTCAAGAAAATTTTCTCTGCATTTTTATGTAATCTCTATATGTGTGTGTAAATATGCGTATATATAGATATACAATATTGTAAAAACATGGGATCATACTTATTAGTAGCCTTTCCTCTTCACTTAATATATCATAGGCAGGTTTCCAAATCAGAAAAACCTTCCTCAAATGGCCACAATCCAGGATCCTACAGGCCAAATTCAGCTTCTAGATGACTTGTTTAATGGTGGGCTTTAAAGATTTGAATTTGGATGCCCGAAGATGGGATATGTATCTTCAGTTCCTGAAATCCCTGAAGCATTTGCGTTTGCCAACCTGAGTTTTATAGCATCCCTTTAATTACTACTGTTTCACTTTACCAGAGTTTCTCAGTAGTACCTGAGAGTTGGGGCCTGTGGTCTAGAACTGTTTTGCACATTGCAGAACGTTTGGCACCCAGGACCTCACCAATGTAACAGTCAAAATAACAACCAAAATGACCAAAATTGGCCCCATACATTTCCCAATTTCTCCTGAGGCAGGTGGTTTTGCCCCCAGTTGAGAATCACTGCACTCAATAAATGTTTCATTACTTTAAAACCAATATCCTATTTTGGCTCTTTATTCACACTACATTGCCTACACTTCCATTATTTTAATATAGTGTGAGCATCTTACTGGCCAAATGACACACTGCATCCATGTCACATGAAAGCAGTGTATCACATAGAAGTTCAGACTCTGGGCTCTGAAGTCAAACAGCCGTAAATATGATCCCAGTTGTTTCCTTCTATGAATTATTTAACTTCGTAGTACTCAGTTTCTGTAAAATGGGGATATGATAGTACCTACCTCACAGAGTTCTTGTGTGGGGTGCTTGTGAAGTCCTTTATGCCATGCCAGGCCCATGGGAAACACTTGATAGTTACTAGTTATCATTCAGTCCTAAAGGACTCTACCAAAGATGGTGACTCAAGTAGAGCTATTAAAAACTGGGTTGATCTATTTTAAGAAACTTAGGCATTCGTTTTGAGTACAGTTTGGAGATAAAGATCCAGGACAGGATATGGTATGGAAATTGTGACAGATGTCATTATTTAAGTAGTTAGTGGCCCCTGACCGCAATGAGCAGGTTGTTCCTTGGAGTCTAATTGCAGGTTGCTGATCAGACACTCTGCAAAAACATCTGCTCAGTTGAACACACACATACACAATCTGGAAATGAGCAGTTTAAGGTAATTATATTGTGAAAAGCATGCCTGGCCCATGTGAGATGTTGATCCACCTCATTCCATTATTTAGGCAGAGACAGTCCTGCCCCCTCCATAGGACTGAATTTTGACACATAGTCCCACCCTAATGCAGTGCCCTGCCAGGGGCCTCAAAACCACACATCAGCAGAGTGCTAAGAGCATTTTCCTGTTTGCTTCAGAGCTGGCTGGAAATCCTGGGAGCTGTATTTAGGGCTGGATTCCATTTTATTAATTTCCCTCTTCCGCTGGCATAGGGGCTGTCTCATACCTTTCTAATAGGTGCAGCAAAACATCAGCAAAACATCAGCGGTGAAACAATACATTCCTCTTCCTACCTGACACTGTGTTTTATTTGGATAGATTCATTTTAGAGGGAGAGGTTTAAAACAAGATCACAGGAGAAGATGATCTATCTGAAAATCATCACATAGATTGGAGTAACAGTAAAATATTGTTAAAATTAAGTGGCTTTAAAGATTTTTTTGCAGTCTTCATTAATTTATTATTTTTGAAACCACTAATTTGAGCTATAACTCAGCTGACTGGTATTTGTGGAAACAGAACAAGACTGGGAGACAGGAGCCTGGCTTCTCCTGGCGGCTCCGTCACTTGCCAGCTGTGTGGTCTTGGAGAGGTATAAGTCCTTCTAGCTCTGGTAAACCTGGGTGCTTGGCAAAGTACTCCTAAGGCTCTTTATAGGCCTAAGCATTTGTTCTTTAAAGGCTGGAATGGGAGAAGAAGAAAGAGAAGAAAAGGTGGATGAAAATGGAAGATTTTAAAAGGAAAAAAAATCTTTATTTCCATTTTAGAACATCACCCAGCCTCCTTCACATTACTTGACTTTTCTCCCTTAACTTAATAGGCTGTTGATAGCAGAATGGTTTTAAATAATCAAGAAAAGGAGGAAATACAATCTGGAAATGAACAGCTTATGGTAATAATAAGCAGAATTAGTAATGACATAGAGAATATAACCGCAGAAACAGAGGAGATAAAAAGTTGTGAGGCCACTAAAATGTTTTTTAATGAAATCTCAATAAAATCGGTGATATCCTAGAAAAAATATAAGTCAGCAAAATTGATTCCATAAGACACAGAAAATTTAAACAGACCCAAATCAAACAAAAACAATAAGAAAGAAATTCAGGACACAGCATGGTATCTAGCTGCTAAAGGCAGGGGATGGGTTTAGAGTGCCTGGGTTCACATCCCAGCCCATTCCCTGAACTTTAGCCAGTTACACAACTTCTCAAAGCCTCAGTTTTCTCATCTGTAGGATGGGAACATTATGCCTAATTCTCAGGAATATATAAGACAAATATAAATAATACCTACTTATGAAGAATTAATATGAGGCATATGAAATAATTATAGCATTTGGCATATAGTAATAAACATCCAATAACTGCCAGCTGTTATTTAGACTTTGAAATCATTATCAAAGTTATCTCCTCAAAAGCTGCATTCAGATGGTTTTACAAATAAGTTCTTTCAAACTTTTAAGGAACTGTAATTTTTATGTTTTATGTAAACTGATTCAGGGCATTAAAAAAGACAGAAACTCTCCTGATACTTAGAAAGATAGGCAGGGAAAGAGAACCAGGTTCATGTCCCTTATGAATCCAGGGGTAAATGCATGATATCAAGAAGTTGACCCAGGGATGCCCAGTAAAGCAATTGTTAAAATAATGGAAACATCGCATATTTTCCTTTACCACATGCTTTAATATTCTTGCTCCACGAGGATAGAATTATTACCATCCCAAAGATGAGGAAACTAAGATTAGCGATGTAGAGCAATTGTCCTGGTCTCCCAGCTGGAAAATTCCAGTTTCAAACTCAAGCCCTTTGACTCAAAAGCCTGACCCTCATCATTACAGGAACTGCCTCTTGTATAATATAAACATGACATTGATAAAGATTAAAGTTAAAAGGTAGTGATCTCAGTAAAGTGCCAAAAAGCATTTGATAAAATTGAATACACGGTTCTGATTTTTTAAAACATCCACAAAATTAAAATACGAAGGTTGTTTTTTAATGTAATAATGAATATCCATTCTACACCAATAAAGCAGCACCTTACCAAGTGGTAGAATATTTTAGCAGTTATTTGAAAAGAATAAGATGTCTGCTGTCACTCTTCCAAAAATTAGTCCCAGAAATTCCTATGCAATATTAATAATGCTATTGAATATTTATCAACCACGTTCTAGGTGGTAGAGACTTTTACATGTATTAACTCATCCAATTCTCACAACCACCCTAGGAGGTAAGTACCATTATTATTTTCACCTTACAGAGGACAAAATTAAGGCACAGAGAGGTTAAGTAACTTGCTCAAGATAATAAGAGTTAACTGGACTCGGTTCCCAGGTAAGCTGATGCCGGAACCTGGACTATTAGTTACTACATGAAAGAGAAATGAAAGTATAGGGTTTGGAGAGAAGTCAAATTCATACTTATTTGCAAAAGATGTGATTTCATACCTATAAATTTCAAAAGAATCCATTGAAAACTAATGGAACTAATGAGATAGCTCTGTGAAGTCCTATGGACAGGATAAATATTCTAAAATTACCAGCTATTCTTTCTATTATACTAGCAATAGCCTGTTAGAAAATACAATGGGGAAAAAATATACCATGTTTCTTACAACAGAAATAGCTAAGAACCTTAATTATAAGTTTTTTTAGAAGAAAATAATAGAAATTTACTGAGCAATGTAAAAGACAATGCAATGGAAAGAGACATGATGCTTCAGACTGGGAAACTGGAATATTAAAAAAACACTTTTGATATTAATTTATTGGTTCAATATAATTCCAGTCAAAATCACAGTGAGGATTTTTTATAACTCAAGTTTATTCTAAAATTCTGGGAAGAAAAACAATAACAACCAGAAGAGATGAAATGTTTGAAAAAGAATTGTGACAAAGTGGGTTCCTGACATACCACTTTTTGTGAGTAGGGTAAACTTGAAAAAATATGCTAGCTTATACAATAAATATATCAAAAAGTGATACACAAAGCCGAGAGAGAAAAGGAAAGGGTTGTTTAACAAATGATGTACACAGGACAATGGGTTGGTTAGCTACTTACAAGGAAAAAGAAGATAACTTAGATCCAGACATTAATGATAACAATACAAATTCCAAAGGGATTCACGAGGTAACTATTTTAAAATTAAGCTGTTAAAATTAAAAAGAAATATAATTGGATATTCACATATTTGATAAAATTTATTAAATCCTCAAGTGAGAGAAAATGTTCTCAGTTCAAATGCAAAGGAAGAAAATGCAAAATAATATGTGAAAAAATAGATATAACTGGCTAAAAAATATTAAAATAAAACAAACAAAATTTGAAGGAAAAAAAAATTAACCTGGAATGCGTATGTACAACACAATATTGAAAGGGTTTACATCTTTCTTATGTAAATTAAGAAAAAACACTAGGACCCTAAGTGCTTAATGGGTAAAGATGTAGAACAGACAAGTCGCAAATAACCCAAAATGGGACCAAAGCTATTATTGCAAAGGAGCACTCCACAGAGTTGACTATAAAAGTAAAAAAAATGGAAAACAATCTAAATAAAAAACAAAAATGAAGTAAATTAGGGTTAAGGAATAAAATGGAGTATTATGCAGTCATTTAAAACTATGTTTAGAAACAGTCCAGGGAAAGGATTCTGTTGTGTGAAAAAGTAGAACGCAGTTATATTTAGCTACATGCAATTCAATCACAACTCTAAAAATTAAACATAAAAAGAATGAAAATTTGTAAAAATTAAAAATCGGGTCATTAAATTTTTCTCTATCATATTAATTTAGTAATAACACCTAATTCAGCTGATTTGGTGTACCAAATCCAGAATAGTTCATTGGCAATAATTTTGTATATCAATATGAATTTATTCATAAATACACGTTTATGCAAAATAAATTAGTGGTGTTATTTAAAATGAACTTTGTTCAAAAAGTGTGGGGGGGTGGGAGAATGGAAGGAAATATACTCAAATGCTAACAAAATTTGGTGTTGGGATTTTGGATGATATTTTATTTAATTCTTTATACTTTCTATTATTTTCATAGTTTTCTGCAATTAAACACATTGTTTTTCCAATAAGTATTGAAGCAAGCTCAGAAACTCTGAGTGGTTTAAGTTAATGTGATATCATATTAGGTAGATAAAGAAAGATGAAGTAATTTGATAACTGTCTACATAATTATATCTCACTGGCTGAACATTTGACATCATGTTAATAAAACACTGAGTTGATGAGCTAAGTGTCTAGATTCAATCAATCAAATATTTATTGAGTGGTCTGTGTGCATGATACTGTGCTAAAAACTCCGAAGGGCATGAAGAAGGGGAGAATTCCATCCATACCTTGAAAAGCTCATGTTATACTTGGGAAATCAAGAAAGTAATATATGAAAAATCAAAAGAGCAGAATAGCTGTCACAGGCAAAGTATGATAAATTGCCAGAAAGAATGGAATCAATGATATGTACTATTTTAAAGGAAAAAGAGATCCCCACACAATAGAATGTTTGGGGAGGAGTCGCTGAGCAGTAATTATTTGAGGAACAGGCAGTGGATAGATGGAGGGGAAAGTAATTCAGCTAAAGGTACCTGCCAAGCCAGGCCATAGCGGACAGCTTTAGTGGAATTGACAGTCTTCATCCAAAGTTTGAAATAGATTTGATCACATGTGGTTAAGATAAGGCGTGAGAAAGCAGAATACACTGCAAAGCAACTACACAAGCAAGTGTAGGAAGTGGTGGAAATGGTGGCCAGACAGACAGGTTGGAATTCCAGCCCTGGTCTTCCCAGCATTGAATTGCTTTACCTCTCCAGCCTCAGTGCTTTATATGCAAAATGGGACGGCACCTGTTTCTTTTTCTTTCTTTCTTTTTTTTCTCATACACATTATGTGTTCACTATGTAGCAGCATCATGCAAAACATTTACACATGTTATTTAATCTTCAGAATAACAACCTTTCAAGTAGATACTATTTTTCTCCTGATTTTACAGTTGAGGAAACCAGGTTCTTATAGCCCCTTGGAGGGGACAGAACTCAAACCCAGGTGTCAGTGCTTTCACCACAACACACAGAATATTTATAGTACTTAGTAGATTGTCTGGCATACAGTAGGTGCTCAACAGGAGTGCTCCTCAGACCAGAAAAGAATATCCAACCCTAAATTGGCTTAACTATATAAGTGCACCCATTTCCATAGGGCCCTCTAAGAAAACTGGGCTCGCTCACAATTTCCAGATGGGAGTCATACATAAGTAACCCTGTATGCAAAGCCGTGTGGTCCTGGGAAGTCCTGGTCTGCACAGACCCCGTTCCTATGACTGTCAACGTATCCATGAACCAGGGGACAGAGAAGGTCAAACTACCTGGCCTAGAAAAGAGAGGAATGGGGTCTGCCAAATACCAGGAGGAGGGAGAGGCAGAGGGGTCAGGCCATCAGCTTTGCCCTGGGTTTCAAGGGAATATTCTCTGGATTCCCTTCAGCTCTGGTCATCATGGCGGAGGCCTCACCCCAAGTAGTTAAGACACATCTGGAATATGAAATGTGGACCTGGATCAGCATTCTAGCTCAGCCACTTTGTAAAGTCAGTCATGTTGGGCAAGTCGCTACCTCTCTTTCTCAATCTCTTATGAGAGGAATGGGCTAAATAGATTGTATTGTTCTAGAATTCCATGAGTCTTAAATGGACATAATGGGCAAGTCTCAAATTAATCAGAAATAGCAACTTCAAGCCTCAACCCAGCAAACCACATCTCTAGTCACTCTCATCTCTAGGTGCAGATACTGTCAAAATTTTAGGAGAAAAACAAGTCATCCAAAGTTTCTAATTAGTAATTTTGAGGAAAGCATTTTTTGCAAGAAATTACTACAGATGAATGCAACCTGAATGCATTTAAATGCAACTTAGTTCCCAAATTAAATCAGCAAAAACACAAAAAATCGTAAGCAATTTACGCAGTAGTCATGGATTCATTTTGCTTGTTCCCACAAGGCTCCAGGTGAATTAGAAGGGACCAAATTATTCTTCCATTTCATAGGTTGGTCAACAAAATTTCAGAGACACTTAGCCCCTTCCACTGAGCTAAGCTCACTCAGGGTGTGAGCCCCTTGGTGGCTGGGACCAGGTCTTGTCCATATTTTATGCTCCACGATTCCTAGCACGACTCTTTGAGATGATGTGTAGGGGAAGGTACTTTCTAACACTCTGTACACATTGCAATTAAATTAATTTGCACACAGTCAACATTACTTAACCTCAGAGGGACTATTTACTGCCCCCAAGCCTCAGTTCCCTCCTCTTGAATGGAAGTCAAATGGTTCCCCCACAGAACTGTGGTGAGGATTAAATGAAATCACAGAGGCTTCCAACATGTCTCCTGCCTCATTGCCAAGACTCAGGGCCAGCCGCTTCATGGACGTGAGATCTTTGCAGTCGAACAGGGCCTCCACTCAGAAGGGCCCCATAGTTGGTTATAATACTCAGCTGTCACCTCTTGATAGTCTCAATAATTTTTGAACAAGAGGCCTGGTGTATTCATTTTGCACGGGGCCCTGCAAATTCTGTAGTCAGTTCTACTCAGAGCATTGTGCTGTACAGAATTGCCAAAGCTCACACAATACAGTCAATATGCAGAAGACTCAGGGCCAGTTAATCAACAAGTCTTGATTAACACTCCTGTGTGCTGTACCTCCTGAACCTCCTCCCAGGCTGCCCAGAGACGATGGACACTGGTCTGAGGACACTCTTCCATGTTAAAGTTCTCCAAGAAAGTTTTCCTTTGCTGTTTGACCTTGGCCAAATCACTTAGCACCTTGAAGTGTCAGTTTCCTCAGAGAAGCCATTAATAGTACTTATGTCTTTAGGGTTATGGGGAGGATTAAATGAGCTCTTAGAACATTTCCTGGCACATAGTAAGCTCTATATAAGGGTCCACTATTACTGTTCATTGTTGTTGTTGGCTTTTCCTTGTCCAGATGTCTGCAATTGCATTTTATGACTCCCATATGGAATCTTTTAAAACTCCCAGATCGGCCTCCTTCCCTCCGCATACCAGTCCTTTGCAGCTCAGAACGAATCAAGAGGAAAACACTCCTCAGAGGATATTCTGGTTCCCGGTCCATGTAAATTACTGCTAGCTGCCTTTGACGGAGCACTGTGCTGGGCTTTAAATGGACATTGTCTCCAGTTCCCCTAGCAACCCTGGAAGGTGGGCATTTTTATACCCATTTAACAGATAAGAAAACTGAGGCTCACAGAGGTTGGCAACTGGGAGTGGTAGAGTGGGCATTTGAAACCAGTTCTGCCTGGATTGAAAGCCCATGCACTTTTGAGCCAAAACCCTCATCACCTCTGCTGCCACTGCCGCAGACAGATCACAGATCTCAGGTCTCTGGAACCAGAGACTAATGTCCATAAAGTACAAACTGCTGAATCTTGGGTTCACTCTAAGCCATTTGCAAATCCATAATTGGATACTCCTCTCTGAAACCTGTACATATATATGTACACAAACAAACACACATTCCTCAAACTAATTTAAAATTCTACCTACCCAGACAGTACTTACCCCTGGGACCGTGAGCAAGAACCTGAGCCACCTTGCATTTCAGTGGTGCCCTGATGGGAACATGTCCCCCACCACTTCCCCCCAGCCCCACCCGGAACCTTCTCCGTCATTGGAGGTCAGTCACAAATGCTTCATCATTTCCAACAGGGCGGAGATACTGTGGCTTGGAGGATAGCAATCTAGCAAAGTGAAGCGACAGATAACGCCTCCTATCTCTTTCAGCCGCCCTCTCTGCCATGCTCCCCAGTGCAGACGGTGCATATGTGGAGATGCAACAGATTGGGAGCCTCTTTCTCCACATTCACACAACATTCAAATACCAAGAATGCACACACAGCCTGGGAGAGTGGAAAGAGCACTGGAGGGGGAGTCAAGAGGCCTGAGTTCAAGTCTCAGCTGTGGCACCAACTTGCTGTGTGAGCTCAGACAAATTGCTTCCCCACCATGGGCCTCAAGTCCTCCCTCTACCAAACGAAAAAGTAGACCTCTAGATATTAGCACAGGTGTCTTCCATTTTGAATCTATATGTAATGTAGCCATAGACTAATAGAGTGTGTTTGGGAAATGGGACAACCAATGAGGGTAATTTTTTGTGGCCTACTTCTTTGCCGTTAAATATCGTAGGAGGTCAACCAAGAAGGCTGTTATGGCTTGTTTGATAGGGCCAGGAACACAAGGAAGATGGATTTCAGGCTCTTTGGGGTCTCAAGCTGAAACCCCAAGTTCTCAACTTGGTGGTGAAGACTAGAGGAAGATAAAATGATCCAGATATAAAACAGACAAAAAAAGCAGAACTATATGGGCCTCTGTACCATTTCCCCTGCTTGGAACAAGTTGAGCAGGGTGGAATAGTGGTTTTAGAAACAGACATATTCAGGTTTGAATCTTGGCTCCACCATTTGGTAGCTGGGTGACTTGGGAAAAGTTACTTAATCTCTCTGATCCTCAGTTTTCTTATCTATAAAATTGGGTTAATAATAAATACCTAATTTTAAGAAATCCTATAAGTTTATTTAAGGTTAAATAATATAAATAAATATGCAAAAGACTTACAGAGGGTCCTTTCTGTGGTAAACAATACTTGATAGCTATCAATATTTCTTTTCTCTAAATGCAAGTCAGAAAGCCACTCCTCAAGTCCTGCTCAGTGTTTGATGACCCAAACCCAGGGATGCCTCACCAGCTCACTGTGGAATTGTATCCTTAGCTGTAGTTTTCTTTCCTTTGCACAGCTTATGTTAAGAACATGAAACCACTTTATCACTCAAGAGTTTAGGACTGCACCAGCACACTCTCCAGGCTGCCCCTGCTAGTGTCCATATACACTTGTCTGATCTTGACAGTTGGCCTATGAGAATCAAGCCAAGATCCTTGACGTGCTCTTCCTCTTACCCTTTTACATTGATCCAGTGTAGATGTGGGAACAGCCAAGGCCTTGTAACTTCCACTCTGCTGTAGACTTCTAGACTTCTGTGTGCACCCCTCTCGGACCAGAACCCCACATGGACTACACCAAGTTTCATGGTATCATATAGTTGTTAAGGGTCTTTGAATAATGGCATGCTTTGGGTCTTACATGAGTCATTTTAGGGATCCTCATTTGTCTGGACACCAGGATGAGGCATCTTTATCATATGTCAGAGACCGTACACTTTTATGCACACTGTCACTAGGACAATGTTGCAATAGTATTTCCCTCTTCGTAAATCTTGTAGGCGGCATCAGAGTTTAGTGGAAAGTCCAATAAACTTGAACTTCAGTGTCCTGGAGATTTGAGGCATTTGATCTCTCGTATATAATTATAAAGAGTTTGGATTATATCATTTCTAGCATCCCCACTGCTCTAAAATGCTTTGCTTGTGTATTATGTGTCATCCACATGTATTCTAAATTACAAAGTGAGAATTACTGAGGGTTTATGTCTTATTTTTCTCTATATCTCTAGTAGCCAGAAATCTCCCGACACCCAGTAGGAGTTCAGCAAATGCTTGTGACATGGATAAAGGGCTTCATTATACATCCTGGGGTAGGCAGACCAGCTCCCGCTCCCTAACAACATGTAAACACTTGGAGAAGACGATTTGCTCACAAAGGCATTTAACCTGCCCCTGCCCCAAGGCCACTTAGTGTGGCTTCATCACTTGCGGTGCTCCTCCCTGCTCTACTGCCAAGCCCCTTGTCTGCTTTGAGCTGACAGGGATGAGAGGGGAGATCAGAACGGAGATAAATAAAATGTGCAACTTCAGCAGGAAGCTACTTTTGATAGTTTACCACCTGGTGGAGCAGGGTATCTGATGGAGACGATAACTCACTTTCACCTTCCACCCCCCTTCAAGAAGCAACAGCCTCCCTTCCAAGCCTCTTTCCCTTCCAACAATTGTAGGACACAATGTCTCACAGAGAACACAGCTACAGCTACTCTGCAGGAGAATCGATTTCCTCTCTCCTTCTTTAAGCGAAAAAGAAGATGTGCTAAAAGGATTAGGGAATTTTTGGAAAGTAAAAATAAAATCCTATCACACTCTTCAATCACCCTAGTATGTTTTTGCATAATATCTTGCATTTAAAAAAAATAGTTTTCCAAATTGTTTCTCACTTTATAATAAATGAGCTTTTAAAAGCCACAATTCTGGTTATGTCACTCTACTTAAAACTCTCCAGGGCTTCCCAGTGCACTTAGGAGGAAAGCCAAGATCCTGAGCAAGGTATGTGGGGCTCCCCACTATCTGAAAGCCCCTGCCACTTCCCCCAGGCTTCTCCCATCTCAAGGTATTTGCATATGTGGGTTCCTTTGCCCTCAAATGGTTTTCATAGTATTTTTAATGGTCGTCTAATAGCCTACCTTGCTGATAGGTAAGAGATGCCTAAATTACGACCATTCTCTTGAGCAGTCACTCAGTTGTTTCCAGTGTTTTCCTGTTGGAGACAACAGTGTGTTAGATAATAACTTTGTACATACTGATATTTATTTGTTCATTCATTCATTCATTCATTCTCTCAGATTATTTTCTCAGGATAAAGTTCCAGGAGTGAGTATCTAAGTCGATGAAAAAAGTTTCCTCGTGGCTCTTGCATCATATCGACTGTTCTTAGAACATCTGTTCCATTTTACAACACCATTAGCAGTGTTTGAGTGTTTCTATTTTACCCCAACCTGGAGAGCAATGATTTATCATTTTTCAGTAAGAATATAATTTTTTTTCAAACCTCTTTATTTGTAGTAATAAAATTTTTTAGTATTTATTGAGCACCAGCAAATGTACTATTTTAAAGTAAAGAAACTGAAGCTTGGGGACATTAACTTGATGAAAGTCCCAGAGTTGTAGTAAAGAGCAGAGTCTGGATTCAAATTCAGATGTTTATGTTGTTGTCATTGTTATTTCAAGAGCTGTCTGCTTTATGCTGTATTTCTCTAACTTCCATATACCTCAGTTAATGGGCTTTCTGGGTCAGTGAGTTATGTAGACACTTTACGTGCCCTGGATGAGGGGGCACCCCAGCAGGTCCAGACACGACACGTGACGCACCCAGCACCCTGCCTTTACGAGGCCAGTGTTCAGTGGATGGTAGCTTCTTGCTCTTTGGCAACCCTCCCCACCTTCCCCTTCCTTTTAGATTAAACTTTTCATTTCTTAAACGTCTCACTCCATAAACTGATGTTTAACCCCACTGACAGATGCTTTAAAATGCTCATCTCACAGAATCATCCATGATCAAATGAGCCCACATGAAATGCTCTGTAAACTATCGAACACTCTACAAATGTCAGGCCTTATTTTCTTTTAAGATAATGTAGGGGAAAATAGAGAGTGACTGCTAATGGGTCCGGGTTTATTTGGGGATGGTAAAAACATCTCAGATAGTGTTGATGGTTGCACAACCTTTTGAATAGACTAAAACCTACTGAGTTGTATACTTTATATGGGTGAATTTTATGGCATTTGAATGATATCTCAATAAAGCTATTATAAAAAAGAATAATATAAAATATCAAAGCTTTGCTACTATGGCTACTATACTAATTATTCCCTCCAAATGGCATCACCATTCATTCATTCATTCATTCATTCTATAAATATTTCTGGATTGTCTGTTACATATCTGACCCTATGCCAGGTCCTTGGGATGCAGACGTGAAGACGGTAGACAAGGTCCTTGGGAACAAAGACTTCAGATGAGAATTTACACCAAAGTGTGATGAATGTTATGCGAGGAAAAGTTAAAGGGGGATGAGGAGCCCATCACAGTCTATGGGTCAGGGTAGACCTCAACTCTGATGTTGGAGGGGAGGGAGCATGAGGAAAGGCCCAGCAGAGAGAAGGAGAGAGGCCAGTGCATTTGAAATAAAAGAGAAATAACCCATATCAAGAGGAGAGGGTAAAAGAGGCAGGGAGGGGTGATGAGGCTGCAGAAGTGGGCAGAGGCCGGATCACAGAGGCCCTGGCAGGCTGTTAAGAAGGTTGGGCTTCTCCTACACACCAGGGGAATCCACTGAGGGCTCACTGTTCAGTCAAAGACAGGAGGGATCAGAGTTGTATATTTAAGAACCCTGTGGTTGCAATGTGCAAAACAGGTTAGAGGGGAGAAATACAGAGACACATTTTTAAAATATGTAAGAAGTAGAAGTGCTAGGATTCGGTGGCTGAACTAACTGGAGTGGAAGGGTGGTTCCCGTTGTGAAGGAAGAGAATTCAAGATGACTCTTAGATTTCTAGCTCAGGCAAGTAGGTGGATGGTGGTGAGATTGGGAGAAATGGATGTGCAGCATGATGCTCTCTGTTTTGGACATGATGAGTTCAAGTACACAGAAGGGCTGTATGCATAGTGGTTAAGGACACAGACCCTAGAGCCAGACTGGCTCTGCCACCTGATTGCTTTGTATTCTGGGAAAAGCTATCTAACCACTCTGTGACTCTGCTTATTACTATTATAATAAAAATAGTAGCTTCCTCAAGTGCTGTTATGAGAATCATATGAGCTAATACATGAGAGGCAGAAATAACAGTGCCTGGTACATTGGAAGGATAAGAAAAGTGTTTATCATTTTCACATTATTGTTATTGTTATTGGTGCAAGAAGTGAAGTTTAGTAAGCAGTCAGATGTCTGCTTCTGCCTACATTTGGAGATGTAAATTTCCATGGCATCAGGAAGCAGATGGCACTGAAGTCTTGCAAGTAGAGGGAGAGGGTGGAGAGTTAGGACAAAACTCTGAGGTGCTCCGATATCAGAGGGACAGGTGGGGCTTGCCAAGGAGACCCCAAAGGCATGGTAAAGAAGGGAAGGATGGCGTGAGTGTGCCTGGACACAAGCCGTGAGAAACACGCTCTGATACCTTGGGGCCTCTGGCTCCCTAGAGCCCCTTGTCTTGTGCAGTGATGATTGTCCCCAGCTCAGTGTATCCAGGGGGCATAGGAGATTTCAGTAAATTGAATTTTTAACATCTATGCCCAGAACCTGTTCTCAGAGTATATTAGAAGAGAACACTATTTTAAACAAGAATTCTTTTGGAATGAGGAAAATTCCTCCACACTCATCAATTTTGTAAGTTTGGACTTTAGTACTTTGAATGTCCTTTCCGCCTATTAGGCTAGCCTACTTTGCACATAAATTTCTTTCTGCTATTTTGTGTCTGTTCTAACTCCCCATCTAGATCATCACCTTCTTAAGAAAGTGAAAAGTTAGGGGCCTCCTGATTTATTTATTTGTTGGGCTCCTGTTTAAAAGGAGCTGTTGCTATATGGGGCTTAAGGCAGATTTTCAAAAAAAAAAGAAGCCTTGTTAACTGATAATGACCGCTTCCTTCTAACGATGACAAAATAGCCTGCTTAAATGACTGATGGAAAGTAATTCCTTATAACGTGATAAATTCTAAAATAACCAAGAGATAACAATCCCTTACATTTTCTACAGCAATTTAAAGTTTATGGAATATTTTCATATCACATCATCAGAAAATACCTATCTGTGAGTAGTCATTATTATTCCCATTTTACAGGTAAGAAAACCTGGACTTACAGAAATTAGCTCACTTGCCAAAAGTTGTTCCTAATAAGTGACAGGACAGTGGGAGACCAAGGGCAGGGGGTGGGTGACAGGGGCAGTGGAAGCTGTCCACCCTGGAAGTCTGTAGAGAATTTAGAGACAATGACAAAACCAATAAAAGCAGTCTGTCTTTATCAGCATCACGCAACAGCAGTTCAAAGTGTCAGCGATGAAATCTCCCTGCTGGATGCTGGAGAAGCAGCGTTCTCTGTTCTTTAATAGAAACGTTAAGAGAGCAAGCAAACGAACTTCATTTCCAGACACGCAGAGATTTCTCTCAAGACTTTGCAAAGCATTTCATGTTCCAGACCCCCACTCTTGTTAAAACATAGACACATTTTCTTTGAGGTTGTTCAGAGCCTTGCAGAATTACACTTTCCCAGGAGAAATAACAGTTGTCACATGGCCAAATGTCTAGAAGCTCCTCAGCAGACCGAACAGAATTTCCTGAGACGCTTTCGAAGCACAGCACCGGTTTACTCACTCAGTACTACACATTGAGCAGCTCCTTTGGGAGTCATGCAGGAGCCGTGGGTGTGGGGGTCTTTTTTTTTTCTTTTTTTTTTTAATGCAGTTTTATTGAGATATATTCACATAACATACAATAATTCAAAGTGTACAATCAGCTGTTCACAGTATTGTCATATAGTTGTGCATTCATCGCCACAATCTTTGAACATTTTCATTACTCCACAAAATAAAACAGAAGTTAAAAAAAATATCCAAAACATCCCTTCCCCCTACTCTCCCCCATTGTTCATTTACATTTTTTTTTTATTGGCAAATGAGATGGGCAATTGCCTTTATTTTTTATTTATTTTTTATTTTTTTAATCTTCATTTTATTGAGATATATTCACATACCACGCAGTCATACAAAACAAATCGTACTTTCGATTGTTTACAGTACCATTACATAGTGGTACATTCATCACCCAAATCAATCCCTGACACCTTCATTAGCACACACACAAAAATAACAAGAATAATAATTAGAGTGAAAAAGAGCAATTGAAGTAAAAAAGAACACTGGGTACCTTTGTCTGTTTGTTTCCTTCCCCTATTTTTCTACTCATCCATCCATAAACTAGACAAAGTGGAGTGTGGTCCTTATGGCTTTCCCAATCCCATTGTCACCCCTCATAAGCTACATTTTTATACAACTGTCTTCGAGATTCGTGGGTTCTGGGTTGTAGTTTGATAGTTTCAGGTATCCACCACCAGCTACCCCAATTCTTTAGAACCTAAAAAGGGTTGTCTAAAGTGTGCATAAGAGTGCCCACCAGAGTGACCTCTCGGCTCCTTTTGGAATCTCTCTGCTACTGAGGCTTATTTCATTTCCTTTCACATCCCCCTTTTGGTCAAGAAGATGTTCTCCGTCCCACGATGCCAGGTCTACATTCCTCCCCGGGAGTCATATTCCACGTTGCCAGGGAGATTCACTCCCCTGGGTGTCTGATCTGTGGGGGTCTTTTTAGGATGAGTTGGAGGAATTTATCCTGGTGCCCAAGGCCTGTGCATCTTTGGAGCTTATCATTTACTTGCCCTTTGGGCTTTGGCTAGAAAGTTCCAGAAGAATTCTTTCATCCAAACTGAAAAGTGTGGTTCCTTGCTTTAAAATCACAAAGGCTAATTCAGTATTGGAGAGTTCCTGACTGCCAAGGGGGCCAGGCGTCCCTGTTTGCCCGGGGCTGGGGAGTTTTCTGGGACCCAGGACAGTACCTCATAAACCAGTTTGGATGGTCATCCTACTAGCTACCAAGATTTAAAAATCATTATTTAATGTTCGTTTTACTGTTTCTTGAGAGTGACATTATTGACATTTTGTATAATTCTTTGTTGTAGAGAGCTGTCCTGTGCATTATAGGATGTTTAGCAGCATTCTTGGTCTCCACCCACTAGATGCCAGTAGCACCCTGTCGTGGCAATTAAAAAGGTCTCCAGACATTGCCAACTGTTCCATGGTGGGTGGGGACAAAATCACTGCCAGTTTAGAACTTCTACCCTGGAGAGATGTCTTTTGCTGCCTCACTAAAGTGTTTGTGGCTATTGTACACAAATCAAGGCTTGAAGAGGGGACTTCCTGGCTTTGGACTGGGCACAGCCACCCCATTTGCCCACATGAAGGTCTCATGGCTACTCTGTACCATCCCTGGGTGGAAGCAGAGTTAGCCTGGTTGCTGGGCACCCCCGTGACAGTGCTGCTGGGCAGGTGCTCTCTTAAACCCACAGTTCCCTCAGAAAGCTACAAGGAATATTTCTTGTCCTACAGGATACTCACTGGGGCAATAAAAGGGAGATTGAAGGATACTGCCATGGATAGTCACAAAGCACATTACATATCGAAAGCTCTGAGAAGTCCTGCAATAAAGAAACCTGTTTAAATTCTACAAACCAGACTTAGCCTGGGTTGTAATTTTTAAATAAGATTCTTTCTTTTAAGATTTAAATACAGTTGGCTCAATCCTTCACACTGTAGGCTTTTTGGAAATTCTGGTGCTCTCCCTGAGATTCCTGCGAATTTCCAGAGTGCTTGTGTTCTTACAGTCACTTCTGCCTCTGAGCTCAGCCGCCTCTCCCCACTCCTGAATTCCCCAACTCATTCACCTCACACCTTTACCACTTCCGTTTTATTTCTGCTCTACACTGACCAAGAAGTGGGTTTCAAGTCTCCTTTCCATGATTTCCCCTCCCCTCAAATACCCACACAAGGCATTTGTGTGTTTGGCAGGTTTCACTGAGGTTGTGGTGGTGGGAGTCTTTTACGTCTCCATGATTTATACCTCCCTAACTCACTACTCTTCCAGTGCCCACCCCCAATCCCCACACCAACTCAAGTATCCTCACTTGATTTACAGAACAACCTTGCTTTTCCCTCCTTATTGTTACCGGACCAAGCAAGGCAGTGGACTTTTTTGCCTGATACACTCAAAAGACCACTTCCTTAGACACCGGGTGTTCTAGTTTGCTAATGCTGCCAGAATGCAAAACACCAGAATTGGATTGGATTTTATAAAAGGGGGTTTATTTGGTTACACAGTTACAGTCTTAAGGCCAAAAAGTGTCCAAGGTAACGCATCGACAATCAGGTACCTTCACTGGAGGATGGCCCGTGGTGTCCGGAAAACCTCTGTTAGCTGGGAAGGCACATGGCTGGCATCTGCTCCGGAGTTCTGGTTTCAAAATGGCTTTCTCCCAGGAAGTTCCTCTCTAGGCTTCAACTTCTCTCCAAAATGTCACTCTAAGTTGCTCTTGGAGCATTTCTCCACTCTTAGCTTCTCCGGAGCAAAAGTCTGCTTTCAATGGCCGTCTTCAAACTGTCTCTCATCTGTAGCTAGCTGTGAGCTACTTCTGTCTGAGCTTTTATAGAACTCCAGTAAACTAATCAAGGCTCATGCTGAATGGGCAGGGCCACACCTCCATGGAAATTATCTAACCAGAGTTATCACCTACAGTTGGGTGGGTCACATCTCCATGGACACAACCTAATCCAAAGGGTCCAACTTAATCAACACTAGTATGTCTGCCCCTACAAGAATGCATTAAAGAATATGGCTTTTTCTGGGGCACATAATATATACAAATCGGCACACCGGGGTTTCAAAGACAGAAAGAGTTTTATTGCTAGATGCGAAGCAGGAGAACAGATGGCCTATCAGTCCAATATCTGTCTCCCTGAATTGCAGTAATTCTGATAGTTTTATAGCATCAAAAGATGGGCAGGTTTTAGGATAATGAGTACAATGGCCCCAGATTATGTAATTAGAAGTGATTCAATTGTTGAGCATGCACAGGTTGATTACATGCTTAGTCACAGAATGTATGTAAGAAAATGGCAGCCTTAATATGATGATGGATGTGATTTTTAGTATTATAATGAGGTATAGGTGACTTGTAGGTTTAAGTCTAAGCTACTGCACATGCCAGGCAGGCCCATTTTGGTTAGATCCAGCCTCGGTTATCACGATAACTTTCGACTTGGGGTGGGTTAGTTCTGGGCTGACCCGAGGCCCTTCATTGATAAACATTAGGGGCTGTCTTTAGTGATCATAATAAGACTTTAAAGTTAAAAAAAAACTAGATAAATGGGTACAAGTGAAGGTTAGTCACAAGGTTTTTAGAATCACAAGGGCATAAGATAAAGGCTATACTATCATTATCAGAGATCAAGGCAGCTGGATTACAGTTCAGGTTTCAGGTATTTCCCTCTGTCCACTCTAATATACCAGAAAGTAAAAAAGACTATCTATATAATGATTCAGTAATCATAACCAGTCCTTAAATCCTGACTTCTCAGTTACATTATTTGGTCTTGGACCTACATTTGCATTTCCCAAGTCTAGCAGATGATGACATAATTTATAATCCAAACTGGGATAATTTTGAGAGTGAAAGGAGACCTAATAATAATTTTTCTGTCCCTTGCCTCACCACCTGTGACAGTCACTGTCCACTGGGACTCTGTCCTAGATACGAGAAGATGGAGGAAGGGGTGGGGTTTCTAGAGCAAAAACCAGAGATGCTGAGACCTCTGACCTCGTTAGTCCTTGACTGACTTCCCCAAGCACTCATTTCTTTGGTCCTGCTTGGGGGCTGTACTCTGTCCTTTCTCACTGCCACCACTGACTTAGCCCGTGGGTTCCTGCCACACAGAAACTGACTTCAACCTGGGTTTCTATCTCCTGCCTTGAGTTCTGCCTTCTAGCTGCCTCCAGAGAAGCACACAAGTCCTTTTGGATTTTAGAGTTTAACTGATGGACACTGTAGCATTTAGACAATTACTACTTTCTCTGCTTCCACCCTTGCTCCCTACAGTTAATTCTCAATACAGCAACCAGAATGATCTTTTAAAAATGTTAAGTCAGATCATGTTCAAAACCCTCCAAAGGTTTCCAAATTTCCTCCAAGTAATAGCCAGTAGTCCATTGGCTTTATAATCACTCTGACTTCTCTCCAATATCTCTCTGACATGATCTTCCCAAACCATCCCCTCCCAACATTCTATTCAGACACACTTACCATCTTGCTATTCTTAGAAGATGCCAGGACCACCTCCACCTCAGTGCCTTTGCACTTGATCTTCCCTCTGCCTGAAATACTCTTCCTCATTTATCCCCAGGTCTCACTTTCTCACTTCCTTTGGGGCAAATGTCAGTGACGCCTTCCCTGACTATTCAATAAAAAATAGCAACCATCACCACCTGGCATTCCCCACACCACCTGACTTGCTTTATTTTTATCCATAGAACTTGCCACCATTGATATTCTATATATTTACTTGTTTAGTTGTTCACTGCCTGTCTTCCCTTTCTAGAAGGTAAACTTCACGAGGGCAGGGGTTTTGTCTGTTGGGTTCACAGCTGTATTCCCAGGGTAATGCTCAATAAATATTTGTCAACAAAGGCACAAAGGAGTGAATCAACAGCAAAGTTCCAGACATCTCCCAAAGTTCCCACAGAAGCTGTCCCAGGTCGGGGGTGACATGTAGCCCACGTTCCACTGGGAACTCTTTCCCCAGCTCCTTTCCCAGGTACCCCCTGCCCCCACTGTTTGTGGGAACTCACTGGGTCGCACTCCCTCAGTAAGAAGCACTACATGTGCCTGCAGTCCATGTTTACCTCCTCCCCTGACTCCTTGCTATAATTTCTAGCAGTTTTATAGGGCATGACATGAGCACGACTTGTGGATTAACTCTTACAAGGGGTTAATTCCTAGCAGGGGAAAACAGGAGAAGAGACAAAAATCTGGAAGCTGGTCCCTGAATGGGATGAATCACCCACTGCATGCCTTACAGAGGGAAGACCCAGGAAAGGCTCCTTTGCTGGCCAGTCTGTCTCAGGAACCCACCTCTGGACTGGGGGTGGTTTGCACGTGCATGTCCCTTGTCTCTCCCATGACAATCCTCTCCATCGGAACTGCACTTTTGATTCCAAGAAAATTAGAAGAAATACCCAGTCATCTACCTCCATCAGAATATGTTTTATATATTTTTAAACACACACACACACACACACACACACACACACACACACATCTCAGCCAAACAGGCCTGAGTCCCCTCTGTGAAGCATCTCGTTGGTTCCCGTCAGTGGAATACAACAGAGGCGTATTCCACGTGATCCGGTGATGTCCTCCTGCAGCGATCGAAAGGGGGGATGTTGGCATAGACAGCAAAGTCATCCTCTTTCCAGGGGGCCAGGTTGATCACGTTGGAATATATGGCATCGGCATGACAGGAAAGCTCCTTTAGAGAAGAACCCCAGTGAGAGGTAAGTGGCTGGGAACAGGGAATTCCAAAGACAAAACCAGTACCGGGTTGTCCCTACAGGACAGCAAGTGCGGACATTGGGATCTTGCCAAGCAAGCCCTGGGTGTCTCTCAATTTTCAAAAACATTTATTTCAGGGTTGAACTCTACCTCATCTCCCCTCCCTCCCATGAGGTCTATCTAGGGAAGAGCAAGAAATCTTGGCAGAGATGGTAGGGGAGCCCTTCTGGGTGCCACTTGTCTATCTCCTTACCGAGGATTTGTAGAGAAACTTGGTCTGATGCCTCAGTTGTCTCTTAAATAGTCCTAGAGAAATTAATAAACTCAGAGTCAGCTTGAGCTGCGGTGGTAACCATCTTTATTTGGTTGATTGCTAGACCTAGGGTTGAACTTTGAAATGCAAAATCCATCATATTCAACCCACTGGGTCTTTTAGACTGAGCTAAAGCCCACTTTATAATTTTATTACTTAAGATAGATTATTTGACATCAACATTTCTTTCAATAAACCGTAAGTCCATACACAGATTGCTTACATATGGCTTTCTGCACAAAGAATTTGTTCCATAAGTAAATCTTGATGCTATGCAGCTGTTACCAGGCAGTATCTGCCCCAAAGGGTTAGACCTGATAGCCCACCCATCCCCCACCCCACCCCCCAAAGCTGCCCCATAGGAAAGGCAACCCCACTCCAATGCTCAACTCCCATTTTTCCATTTTCTTCATTTCTAGTTTCAGGGTCAGCTTATTTCACTCACTCTTGTGCTTCCATTTCTTCAGGGCCATGGACAACAGACCCACAAGGAGCAAGATGAGGGCCACAACACCAACAGAGCTGGAAATGGCTGTGGCTGCCGTACCCCAGCTGAGGGGAGCAAACAGGAGAAATGAGGATGATTCAGCTGCCCAGCTAGCTTCAGTAACTATCCACAAAATTGCCCTGAGGCCTCCCCGCCTCTGTGGGAGCTCTCCCTCCTCTGGGCTTCCACTTCCCCAGTAGCCAACTGTTTCCTGCCTCTATTTTGAGACTCTCTCTGCCCTGGCCTCCAGGACCTTGACCCCACATCGGCCCCACATCTGGGCCTAGCAGGCCCTTTCCCCAAGATCCTTCTCCCTCCTCCACAGGTCTAGCCCTTCTCTGACCCACCTGCTGGGTCCTCCAGATGTAGTCACTGGTTTCAAGGAGCTGATATTCTCTGCAGAAAGGGATAGAAAGGAAAAGGGAAGGAGATTTGAGAGTAATTTTTACACACATATGCAAATGAGCTCCACAGAATCCTAAATGGTAATATTAGTTACCATTTATTAGAGATTCATTATATGTTGGGCACATTTATTATCTCATTAAATCTTCATACATATGCAACGAGATAGGAGCAATTATTATTCCCATCCTACAGTAAAGAAACCAGCTCATTGAGTTCAGACTTATTCGAAGTTACAGAGCATGCGACCGAGTTCAGACATGAACACGTCTCTTTGATTTTAAATTGTGTGTTCATAACTATTACACTCCGCTGCCTCTGTGTGAGCATTTCACCCTTGAATTCTCCTATTCTTATCAAGGGTTAAGAGTCACTAGATATGACAGGATGTTCAGAAAAAGACAACCAGCATGATGCAGGTGATCAGTACAGAGGGGCGTCGGAAGGGGGTCAAAAGTCAGAACACCAGCAATTGGGCTGGGACTAGGAGGAGGGCACAGGTGTGAGAGACTGCCCATGCTCCGGTGGGGACAGGGAGAAATGTTCACACTGTAAAAGACTTTCTCCTGCCTCAAGGGATGGAGACACCAAACCCATCCCCTCTCTAGTCATAGTCTGTCCCTGGATTCTCAGAGTTAGAAGGAATCTCAAAACAAATCTTGCCAAACCCTCCCATTGTACAGGTGAGGCAACTCGGCAGAAGAAACCTGCCCAAGGTAAGTGCTGGGGCCAGGACTTGAGTCCACATTTTTTACTCCAAAACCCAAAGCTCTCTTTGCCTGTACTTACGCCCCTTCCTGTTTCTTCCCCCAGAAAGTGGAGCTGCATGATTCTGCCCACATAGCAGGTGGTGACTCTCTGGCCATATGTCTTGGAGAGCTGGCTACTCAGATATCTGGACACAGAGACTGCTGCCAAGGTGGGATGGAGGGAATATACCAGATCACTAGGGCAATCTAATATCCACTGGAGATAAATAGCATCCATGGGTGGTGAGCACCAAGAGTTACAGTCCCTTTGGGGAATGGAAAGATCACTTCCTCTCTGACCTTTTTCCTTGTCTCCCTCTGAGTAAGAGAGCAGACCTCACCAAGTTTCTCTGACAGCTCCTACCCACCTACTGGGCAAAGGGAAGGGAAGGGGTTTGGAAACCAGATCTTCCTATGGCACCAACAGTGAATCCCCCAAGCTGAGGCACCAAGTCACAGGGCATGATAAGTAGGGGATGGGGTGTATGGAGATGTCACACATAAGCCCCAAGCAATGAGAGGGGAGCCTGGAGAACCAGCTGCAGGAGGTTAGCCATGGCAAGGCACACATCTTTCCAACAGCAAGAGGGTGTTTCCAGGGCCAGGAAGTCAAGTACACATCCTGGGAAGGTAAAAGAGGGTCAGCAGGGGTGAAAAAGACAAGCATGAAAGACAATGTCATGAAAGTGGCTGAGATTTAGACTCCAGTGACCTGGGTCTCCACCTTTCAGCTGGTCTTACTTGAGCAGGGCAATTGGGTGGGGTTGCCCAGGGAGGCATTGCTGGCTCTGGAGTCGTGGAACCCACAGTTGGTCCAATTCATGTCCCCAAGGGGTGCATCCAGGGGCTTGTTCCAGCTACTGAAGTTCCTGGGACAGACACTCCCTTTTAACCGGAAGCAGAGTTTCACAGAGGTATTTAGCAGCAGCTGGCAGACACAGGACACCAAAGAGCTGCAGCTCTCTTCTCCTCCACACCTTTCATTCCTCCACAGGGACCTGTCAAATGGGGAGAAGGTTAGAATCTCAGCACTGGAGGGGAGGATCACAAAGGGCATTCAGATAGTGCCTCTAGCTAAATGAAGGACTCTTCAGGTAGGTCTTCTCCAAGCTCTCGAGTTGGATCTCCAGTCTCTCTCTGTCACAATTATCTGTTGGTACTTGAAGTTACCTTGATCATGTATTTGCTCACTTGATTACTGCCTGTCTCTCATCATAAGAATGTGAGTGCCACAAAACTGAAACTTATCTGTTTCGGTCATCACTACATCCCCAGTGCCTAAAATAGTGCCTCATGTAAAGAAATAGGCCCAATAAACAGTTGTTGAATGAATGAATGAAGGCCAAAGGCTCCTCTATAGCATCCTGACAAGGGTCACCCAATCTCCATCAGAATCTCGGAGAGCCTACACCACGGACTTTTGAATCTCTTAGTTGGTGGCAAATCTTTATTCTTTGAAGAAGGTAATTTGAAGCAGCCCAAAGTCATTCTGAACCAGTTGAGTCATGATATCGCAGGTAATGACTGAACTGAGCAAGGCCAATTTTGGAAAAAAGGGGAGGTGCACCTTACCAAACACCAAGAGCAACGTCCTGGAGGAGCCTGGAGGGAGACCTGCCTCGGGGTGTGGGCGCTCAGGGGGAGAAGGAAGGGGAGAAGAGGGGAAGATGCAGCCCTGCCACCCCGCAATGGACTGCCACACAGGCGCTCACCCTGCACCGGCCTCCAGCCCTGCTCTGGGGCTGAGGGGAGGAAAGAGGTACGCTTAAGGACAGATGAAAGAGGATCCATCACCCTCTGCCCACCTCCCCCCACCTCCATCCCCTCCTCCCAAAGAGATCTGCAGGAGCAGTCGGGGGATCCCCAGTCTAATAAAGTGTAGATGAGTCATTTAACCTGTCTGAACTGCTTCCCTACTTGTGAAATGAAGCAAGGGTGAGAACAGGAATAAGGAAGGTCTAGAAAATTACTAGTTCTTTTCACCAATGCATCTTATCATCCCTTTCACATGTCACCTTATACATTGTACATTTATTCCAACAATAATACTATTGCTTAAGCTATATTAAGGACTCTTTTTGGAGAACAGCCTCTCTAAAAGTTTGTTTCGTTAGGTAACATTCATATGGTTTAGAATTCAAAAGGTAAGAAAGGAGAGTCAGTGAAAATCTTCCACCCTTCCCGGGAAGCAATCAGCATTGCCAGTTTTTATTGTGTACCTTATGCATACATTAGCAAACATACATGCATACATTATATAGTTTTCTTTTTTCCACAGGTGATAGTACATTGTATACACTATTCTGCCTCTTGCTTTTTTACTTAATATGTCTTGGAATTAACTTATCAATATGTAGAGAACATTCTCATTCTTTTTGTCAGCTGCAGTGTTCTATTCTATGAATGCCCACAGTATATTTATTTACTGGACTTCTGGTAATGGACGTTGTTTCCAATTTTTGCTCTTCAAATGATAGTGCAATTATTAAATTTGTATGAACATCATTTTGCACATGTGTGAATATATTTGTAGAGTTAGGGGGCTGGTCATTAAAGTAGATTTGCCATCCAAATTTTAAGACATCTTACTTTTAAAAAATCCAAAATGCAGTGTTTCCCAATTTGACTACCCAGATTATTAACCAGATTTCACTCTGAATGGCCTCTGGCTATTTCCAAAAATCAAAATGCTCCTGAAAGAAAAATGATATTTAACAAAACCTCCAAGGTCTTTAAAAGCTGTCCTCCATGAAGAATTCAAATATCTTCAGCGGCAGCAGCATCTCTAGAATAAATTGTTTCCCAGGTGATGCTGTGGGTGGGATAACCCCCATGGATGCAGATGTTTTCAAGTAATTCCAACAAGACTGAACAAGTCCCGATTATAGTCTGCTTAAAACCTGGGTTTCCGGATGAACATGGAATGTCCTGGCCGTCAAGAAACCAATCTTCAAAGGCAGCAGTTCTCAAATTGTGGTCTGGGGACCTCCTGGGGGTCCCAGAGATCCTTTCAGAGAGTTGAAGTCAAAACTATTTTCATAGCAATACTAAAACGCTATTTGCCTTTTTTACACTCAGTTTTTCACAAGTGTACAGAGGAGTTTTCTAGAGACTATGTAGTGTGTGATACAACAGTTTAAACGTAGAAACAGGAGAATCTAGCTCTCTTTTATTAAGCCAGATATGAAAGAGATTTGTGAAAATGTGCAACAATGCCTCTCTTCTCACTAGAGTTTTCATGTTTTTGGAAACAGTTTTATTTTTCATAAAAATATGTTATTTATATTAAGATGTAATGGTTTCATTACTATTTTTAAATGAATGAATACATAAATATTTTTAAACTTCTTGTTTTAATTTCTAACATGGGAAATACAGATAGGTATAACCCATACAAGCCAAAGCTCTTTGGATTCTTTAATACTTTTTAACAGTATAAAGGGATCCTGAATCCAAAAGTTTGAGAACTGATGGTCTGACTCAAGACACATCTTCAGCAGAGGACGGGAGAGGACCATTTGACCAAGGGTATGGTGCGTGAAGGGGTACAAGTCAAAAGGTGCAGAGGAAACAGAAATAGGTGTTCTCAAATGGCAATCTGTCAAAGAGGACAGATAATCATTTGGAAGAGAGGACTCTCCCAGGGCCTCCTGACTGGCTGGGTCACCAGCACCCTGTCCCACCCCAAATAAAATATTTCCTCCCTTTCGGCTGATGCCTGAAATTGCAATGGAAGTATCTCATTCCCTCAGCTATAAAGCAAATTCAATCCAAAGGAATACTAAGTATCATTTGAGGTTACACAAATGTGTCAATAACATCTTGGAAGGCAGATTAAAAGGTTGCACTTTAATAAAACAAGAGTATCTGTCTATCGCAGGGGTGGAGTGCGTGGGTGGGAGAATGGGTATGGAGAATGAAGGAGACCAAAAATATTAAATAAATAAAACATAAGAGCCATGCATGGATCCATGATGGCAGAGTGCCATGAACTTAGGGGTTTGATCAATGCAATTCTGCGATGTCTAAAATTAAATACCTAAAATCAAAGAAAAAAGTATCCACCCTAATTTTTTTAATGTATATGGTATGTATCCAGCAGCGTGAGAGAGGCTGCAGGGGGAGAAAGGATATGGAACTGGGCCCTGAGCTCAGAGTGCTACCCTCCTTCCCCCACCTCCACCCCAGGCCAGCAGGGAAGACATCCACCTGACCACAGCAGGTGTGTGGTCAGTGCTAAAATGATGTACAAACAAAGGGCTATTGGATCAGAAAGGAAGAGTGGGTTTGTTTCTAACTTGAGTGGCCAGGGAAGGCTGCATGGAGGAGGTAGCAATCGTGCTGGATTTGATGCATGGGTAGGAGTCTTATAGACTGTGCCAAGGATATGGATTTACCAAGTGGGAGAGATATGAGCAAAGCACAGAAGTTAGAATAGGCTGTCAGTTTTTCCTCAGTGTGAATGAACATCTGAAATCATTGATGAGAGAGGGATCACTGAGTACCTGAGGGTAAAGGAAAGGCTGTCACTTAGGACAGAGAAAGACAGAACCTGGGAAGACAAGGCATGAATTAGATTTCCTGTATCTGGCATGAACCAATTCAACTATCTTCCCAGTGCCAAGGCAGTGCCTGGAACACAGCAGGTACCCAATAAATGCTCGATGAATGAATGAAAGATTAGAGGCACATCTTTCATCCTGGCTGGCCCCAAATGTGTTGCTGTAATCAAGTAGAGCCATCAGGAACAGAGGGGAGGGGATCTTTCAAGCCAACTTCCTCCTGGTTTCCTCTGAAGTAAATATTCTAACCTTTTCTAGGACTTTAGAAGGTTTTTTGCTGCTTTTGCAAAATTTCAGTTCTCAAAATAGAAATCCTGTGCCCTCTTGAGGTTTGTTACTGAGCGCTTTATTGGCTCAGTTTTGCTTTAAAGAGCACCTCAGGTTTGCAGTTTGCACAGTAGCTTATGTGAAAACCTCAAGCAATTGCCTTAACATTTGGCTTCCTAACAAAATCAGAGTGTCAGCCTCTTGGGCTCCTACAGAAGATCACCAGGGAGAATGTGACATGAGGTGACGTAACAGGACTGACCCCAAATTCATGAAAATTACTGTCCTTTACTAGCTCTGCACTTAACCCTTATTTGAAAACCAACAATTTTTTTTTTAAGAAAGAAAGCAGTTTTTTATCAAGTGCCAAATGCAAACCTCTTTCATATCTTATTTAAAACTACTCAGAACTGGAGAGATCTCCTAGGGCCTGCATATAGCAGATGAAGGATTAGGCATACTTATCCCCATTTGCAGATGAGGTTGTTTTAGTTTCCTCATTGCCCAAGTAAATACCATCTGATGGGTTGGCTTAGATGGTGGGAATTTATTGGCTCATGGTTTTGAGGCTAGAAGTCCAAATCAAGGCATCATCAAGGCGATGCTTTCTTCCCAAAGACTGGCATTCTGGGGCTGGCTGCTGGAGATCCACAGTCCTTAGCTTCTCTGTCAAATGGCAATGCACATGGCGGCATCTTCTTCTTTCTCTTCCAGGTCCCACTGACTTTGGCTTCTTGCTTCCCACGGCCTTCTCTCTATCCTTCTGAATTCTATTCTGCTAATAAAGGACTCCAGTAATAGGATTAAGATCAATCCTGATTGGGCGGGGTCACACACCTTAACTGAAGTAGCCTCATCAAAAGGTCCTACTTACAATGGGTTCACACCCACAGGAATGAATTAA